>NC_073272.2:60267500-70267500 GCF_029289425.2 Pan paniscus
GAATGCTTCTGTCTAGGGTTGATATGAAGATATACCCGTTTCCAACGAAGGCCTCGAAGTGGTCCAAATATACACTTGCAGATTCTCCTACAAGGGTGTTGCAAACCTGAACTATCAAAGCAAGGTTCAACTCTGTGAGTTGAATGCAAACATCACAAAGAAGTTTCTGAGAATGCTTCCGTTTACTTATGGGAAGTTTATCCCGTTTCCAACGAAATCCTCAGAGAGGTCCAAATATCCCCTTGCAGATTCTACAAACAGTGTGTTTGGAAACTGCTCCATCAAAACGAATGTTCAGCTCTCTGAGTTAAACGCAATCGTCACTAAGAATTTTCTGAGAGTGCTACTGTCTAGTTTTCATATGAAGTTCTTTCCTTTCTTACCATAGGCCTCAAAGCGGTCCCAGTCTCCACTTGCAGATTCTCCAACAAGACTGTTTCCAAACTGCTCTCTCGAAAGGATTGCTCAACTCTGTGAGTTGAGTGCAATCATCACAGAGTAGTTTCTGAGAATGCTTCTATGTAGTTTTTAGGAGAAGATATTTCCTTTTCCACCACAGCCCTCAAAGCCCTCCAAATGTCCATTTGCGGATGCTAAAAAAAGAGTGTTTCAAAGCTGCGCTATCAAAGGGAAAGTTCAATTCCGTGAGGTGAATGCAAACATCCCAAAGAAGTTTCTGAGAATGCCTCTGTTTAGCTTTTATGTGAAGATTATCCCGTTTCCAACGAAATCTTCAATGAGATCCAAATATCCACTTGCGGATCCCACAGAAAGTGTGTTTCGAAACTGCTGTTTCAAAGGGAATCTTCAACTCTGTGAGTTGAATGCAATCATCACAAAGAAGTTTCTGACAATGCTTCTCTCTCGTTTTTATGTGAAGATATTTCCTTTTCCACCAGAGGCCTGAAAGCGCTCCAAATGTCCACTTGCAGAATCTACGAAAAGAATGTTTCAAAACTGCTCTGTGAAAAGCAATGTTAAACTCTGTGGCTCGAACACAAACATCACAAAGCAGTTTCTGAGAATGCTTCAGTTTAGTTTTTCTGTGAAGATATTCCCGTTTCCAAAGAAATCTTCAAAGAGGTCCACATATCCACTTACAGATTCTACAAAAAGAGAGTTTCAAAACTGCTCAATCAAAAGGAGGGTTCAACTCTGTGACTTGAATGCAATCATCACACAGAAGTTTCTGAGAATGCTTCTCTTTAGTTTTTACGTGAAGATATACCCGTTACGAAGGAAGGCCACCCGGTGGTCCAAATATCCACTTGCAGATTCTACAAAAAGAGTGCTTCAAACCTGAACTATCAAAGGAAGGTTCAACTCTGTGAGTCGAATGCAAACATCACGAAGAAGTTTCTGAGAATGTTTGTGTTTAGTTATGGGAAGTTTATCCCGTTTCCAACGAAATCCTCAGAGAGGTCCAAATATCCACTTGCAGATTCTACCAAAAGTGTGTTTGGAAACTGCTCCATCCAAAGGCATGTTCAGCTCTGTGAGGTAATCTCCATCATCACAAAGTGTTTTCTGAGAATGCTTCCGTTGGGTTTTTATAGGAAGTTCTTTCCTTCACTACCGTAGGCCTCAAAGCAGTCCAAATCTCCATTTGCAGATTCTACAAAAAGAGTGTTTCCAATCTGCTCTATCAATAGGAATGTTCAACTCCGTGAGTTGAATGCAATCATCACAACGTAGTTTCTGAGAATGCTTCTATGTAGTTTTTACGTGAAGATATTACCTTTTCCACCACAGGCCCCAAGCCCCCCAAATGTCCACTTGCAGATTCTAGAAAAAGAGTGTTTCATAGCTGCTCTTTCAAAAGGAAAGTTCCACTCTGGGAGTTGAATACAAACATCACAAAGTAGTTTCTGAGAATGCTTCTGTTTCGTTTTTATGTGAAGATGATCCCGTTTCCAATGAAATCTTCAAAGAGGTGCACATATCCACTTGCAGATTCCAAAGAAAGAGACTTTCAAAATTGCTCCATCACGAGGATTTTTCAACTCTGTGAGTTGAATGCAGTCATCACAGAAAACTTTCTGAGAATGCTTCTGTCTAGGGTTGATATGAAGATATACCCGTTTCCAACGAAGGCCTCGAAGTGGTCCAAATATACACTTGCAGATTCTCCTACAAGGGTGTTGCAAACCTGAACTATCAAAGCAAGGTTCAACTCTGTGAGTTGAATGCAAACATCACAAAGAAGTTTCTGAGAATGCTTCCGTTTACTTATGGGAAGTTTATCCCGTTTCCAACGAAATCCTCAGAGAGGTCCAAATATCCCCTTGCAGATTCTAGAAACAGTGTGTTTGGAAACTGCTCCATCAAAACGAATGTTCAGCTCTCTGAGTTAAACGCAATCGTCACTAAGAATTTTCTGAGAGTGCTACTGTCTAGTTTTCATATGAAGTTCTTTCCTTTCTTACCATAGGCCTCAAAGCGGTCCCAGTCTCCACTTGCAGATTCTCCAACAAGACTGTTTCCAAACTGCTCTCTCGAAAGGAATGTTCAACTCTGTGAGTTGAATGCAATCATCACAGAGTAGTTTCTGAGAATGCTTCTATGTAGTTTTTAGGAGAAGATATTTCCTTTTCCACCACAGCCCTCAAAGCCCTCCAAATGTCCATTTGCGGATGCTAAAAAAAGAGTGTTTCAAAGCTGCGCTATCAAAGGGAAAGTTCAATTCCGTGAGGTGAATGCAAACATCCCAAAGAAGTTTCTGAGAATGCCTCTGTTTAGCTTTTATGTGAAGATTATCCCGTTTCCAACGAAATCTTCAATGAGATCCAAATATCCACTTGCGGATCCCACAGAAAGTGTGTTTCGAAACTGCTGTTTCAAAGGGAATCTTCAACTCTGTGAGTTGAATGCAATCATCACAAAGAAGTTTCTGACAATGCTTCTCTCTCGTTTTTATGTGAAGATATTTCCTTTTCCACCAGAGGCCTGCAAGCGCTCCAAATGTCCACTTGCAGATTCTACGAAAAGAATGTTTCAAAACTTCTCTGTGAAAAGCAATGTTAAACTCTGTGGCTCGAACACAAACATCACAAAACAGTTTCTGAGAATGCTTCAGTTTAGTTTTTCTGTGAAGATATTCCCGTTTCCAAAGAAATCTTCAAAGAGGTCCACATATCCACTTACAGATTCTACAAAAAGAGAGTTTCAAAACTGCTCAATCAAAAGGAGGGTTCAACTCTGTGACTTGAATGCAATCATCACACAGAAGTTTCTGAGAATGCTTCTCTTTAGTTTTTACGTGAAGATATACCCGTTTCAAAGGAAGGCCACCCGGTGGTCCAAATATCCACTTGCAGATTCTACAAAAAGAGTGTTTCAAACCTGAACTATCAAAGCAAGGTTCAACTCTGTGAGTCGAATGCAAACATCACGAAGAAGTTTCTGAGAATGTCTGTGTTTAGTTATGGGAAGTTTATCCCGTTTCCAACGAAATCCTCAGAGAGGTCCAAATATCCACTTGCAGATTCTACCAAAAGTGTGTTTAGAAACTGCTCCATCCAAAGGCATGTTCAGCTCTGTGAGTTAATCTCCATCATCACAAAGTGTTTTCTGAGAATGCTTCCGTTTGGTTTTTATAGGAAGTTCTTTCCTTCACTACCGTAGGCCTCAAAGCAGTCCAAATCTCCATTTGCAGATTCTGCAAAAAGAGTGTTTCCAATCTGCTCTATCAATAGGAATGTTCAACTCCGTGAGTTGAATGCAATCATCACAACGTAGTTTCTGAGAATGCTTCTATGTAGTTTTTAGGTGAAGATATTACCTTTTCCACCACAGGCCCCAAGCCCCCCAAATGTCCACTTGCAGATTCTAGAAAAAGAGTGTTTCATAGCTGCTCTTTCAAAAGGAAAGTTCCACTCTGGGAGTTGAATACAAACATCACAAAGTAGTTTCTGAGAATGCTTCTGTTTCGTTTTTATGTGAAGATGATCCCGTTTCCAATGAAATCTTCAAAGAGGTGCACATATCCACTTGCAGATTCCAAAGAAAGAGACTTTCAAAACTGCTCCATCACGAGGATTGTTCAACTCTGTGAGTTGAATGCAGTCATCACAGAAAACTTTCTGAGAATGCTTCTGTCTAGGGTTGATGTGAAGATATACCCATTTCCAACGAAGGCCTGGAAGTGGTCCAAATATACACTTGCAGATTCTCCTACAAGGATGTTGCAAACCTGAACTATCAAAGCAAGGTTCAACTCTGTGAGTTGAATGCAAACATCACAAAGAAGTTTCTGAGAATGCTTCCGTTTACTTAAGGGAAGTTTATCCCGTTTCCAACGAAATCCTCAGAGAGGTCCAAATATCCCCTTGCAGATTCTACAAACAGTGTGTTTGGAAACTGCTCCATCAAAACGAATGTTCAGCTCTCTGAGTTAAACGCAATCGTCACTAAGAATTTTCTGAGAGTGCTTCTGTCTAGTTTTTATATGAAGTTCTTTCCTTTATTACCATAGGCCTCAAAGCGGTCCCAGTCTCCACTTGCAGATTCTCCAAGAAGACTGTTTCCAAACTGCTCTCTCGAAAGGAATGTTCAACTCTGTGAGTTGAGTGCAATCATCACAGAGTAGTTTCTGAGAATGCTTCTATGTAGTTTTTAGGAGAAGATATTTCCTTTTCCACCACAGCCCTCAAAGCCCTCCAAATGTCCATTTGCGGATGCTAAAAAAAGAGTGTTTCAAAGCTGCGCTATCAAAGGGAAAGTTCAATTCCGTGAGGTGAATGCAAACATCCCAAAGAAGTTTCTGAGAATGCCTCTGTTTAGCTTTTATGTGAAGATTATCCCGTTTCCAACGAAATCTTCAATGAGATCCAAATATCCACTTGCGGATCCCACAGAAAGTGTGTTTCGAAACTGCTGTTTCAAAGGGAATCTTCAACTCTGTGAGTTGAATGCAATCATCACAAAGAAGTTTCTGACAATGCTTCTCTCTCGTTTTTATGTGAAGATATTTCCTTTTCCACCAGAGGCCTGAAAGCGCTCCAAATGTCCACTTGCAGATTCTACGAAAAGAATGTTTCAAAACTGCTCTGTGAAAAGCAATGTTAAACTCTGTGGCTCGAACACAAACATCACAAAGCAGTTTCTGAGAATGCTTCAGTTTAGTTTTTCTGTGAAGATATTCCCGTTTCCAAAGAAATCTTCAAAGAGGTCCACATATCCACTTACAGATTCTACAAAAAGAGAGTTTCAAAACTGCTCAATCAAAAGGAGGGTTCAACTCTGTGACTTGAATGCAATCATCACACAGAAGTTTCTGAGAATGCTTCTCTTTAGTTTTTACGTGAAGATATACCCGTTTCGAAGGAAGGCCACCCGGTGGTCCAAATATCCACTTGCAGAATCTACAAAAAGAGTGTTTCAAACCTGAACTATCAAAGGAAGGTTCAACTCTGTGAGTCGAATGCAAACATCACGAAGAAGTTTCTGAGAATGTTTGTGTTTAGTTATGGGAAGTTTATCCCGTTTCCAACGAACTCCTCAGAGAGGTCCAAATATCCACTTGCAGATTCTACCAAAAGTGTGTTTGGAAACTGCTCCATCCAAAGGCATGTTCAGCTCTGTGAGTTAATCTCCATCATCACAAAGTATTTTCTGAGAATGCTTCCGTTTGGTTTTTATAGGAAGTTCTTTCCTTCACTACCGTAGGCCTCAAAGCAGTCCAAATCTCCATTTGCAGATTCTACAAAAAGAGTGTTTCCAATCTGCTCTATCAATAGGAATGTTCAACTCCGTGAGTTGAATGCAATCATCACAACGTAGTTTCTGAGAATGCTTCTATGTAGTTTTTAGGTGAAGATATTACCTTTTCCACCACAGGCCCCAAGCCCCCCAAATGTCCACTTGCAGATTCTAGAAAAAGAGTGTTTCATAGCTGCTCTTTCAAAAGGAAAGTTCCACTCTGGGAATTGAATACGAACATCACAAAGTAGTTTCTGAGAATGCTTTTGTTTCGTTTTTATGTGAAGATGATCCCGTTTCCAATGAAATCTTCAAAGAGGTGCACATATCCACTTGCAGATTCCAAAGAAAGAGACTTTCAAAACTGCTCTATCACGAGGATTTTTCAACACTGTGAGTTGAATGCAGTCATCACAGAAAACTTTCTGAGAATGCTTCTGTCTAGGGTTGATGTGAAGATATACCCGTTTCCAACGAAGGCCTCGAAGTGGTCCAAATATACACTTGCAGATTCTCCTACAAGGGTGTTGCAAACCTGAACTATCAAAGCAAGGTTCAACTCTGTGAGTTGAATGCAAACATCACAAAGAAGTTTCTGAGAATGCTTCCGTTTAGTTATGGGAAGTTTATCCCGTTTCCAACGAAATCCTCAGAGAGGTCCAAATATCCCCTTGCAGATTCTACAAACAGTGTGTTTGGAAACTGCTCCATCCAAACGAATGTTCAGCTCTCTGAGTTAAACGCAATCGTCACTAAGAACTTTCCGAGAGTGCTTCTGTCTAGTTTTTATATGAAGTTCTTTCCTTTATTACCATAGGCCTCAAAGCGGTCCCAGTCTCCACTTGCAGATTCTCCAAGAAGACTGTTTCCAAACTGCTCTCTCGAAAGGATTGCTCAACTCTGTGAGTTGAGTGCAATCATCACAGAGTAGTTTCTGAGAATGCTTCTATGTAGTTTTTAGGAGAAGATATTTCCTTTTCCACCACAGCCCTCAAAGCCCTCCAAATGTCCATTTGCGGATGCTAAAAAAAGAGTGTTTCAAAGCTGCGCTATCAAAGGGAAAGTTCAATTCCGTGAGGTGAATGCAAACATCCCAAAGAAGTTTCTGAGAATGCCTCTGTTTAGCTTTTATGTGAAGATTATCCCGTTTCCAACGAAATCTTCAATGAGATCCAAATATCCACTTGCGGATCCCACAGAAAGTGTGTTTCGAAACTGCTGTTTCAAAGTGAATCTTCAACTCTGTGAGTTGAATGCAATCATCACAAAGAAGTTTCTGACAATGCTTCTCTCTCGTTTTTATGTGAAGATATTTCCTTTTCCACCAGAGGCCTGAAAGCGCTCCAAATGTCCACTTGCAGATTCTACGAAAAGAATGTTTCAAAACTGCTCTGTGAAAAGCAATGTTAAACTCTGTGGCTCGAACACAAACATCACAAAGCAGTTTCTGAGAATGCTTCAGTTTAGTTTTTCTGTGAAGATATTCCCGTTTCCAAAGAAATCTTCAAAGAGGTCCACATATCCACTTACAGATTCTACAAAAAGAGAGTTTCAAAACTGCTCAATCAAAAGGAGGGTTCAACTCTGTGACTTGAATGCAATCATCACACAGAAGTTTCTGAGAATGCTTCTCTTTAGTTTTTACGTGAAGATATACCCGTTTCGAAGGAAGGCCACCCGGTGGTCCAAATATCCACTTGCAGAATCTACAAAAAGAGTGTTTCAAACCGGAACTATCAAAGGAAAGTTCAACTCTCTGAGTCGAATGCAAACATCACGAAGAACTTTCTGAGAATGTTTGTGTTTAGTTATGGGAAGTTTATCCCGTTTCCAACGAAATCCTCAGAGAGGTCCAAATATCCACTTGCAGATTCTACCAAAAGTGTGTTTGGAAACTGCTCCATCCAAAGGCATGTTCAGCTCTGTGAGTTAATCTCCATCATCACAAAGTATTTTCTGAGAATGCTTCCGTTTGGTTTTTATAGGAAGTTCTTTCCTTCACTACCGTAGGCCTCAAAGCAGTCCAAATCTCCATTTGCAGATTCTACAAAAAGAGTGTTTCCAATCTGCTCTATCAATAGGAATGTTCAACTCCGTGAGTTGAATGCAATCACCACAACGTAGTTTCTGAGAATGCTTCTATGTAGTTTTTAGGTGAAGATATTACCTTTTCCACCACAGGCCCCAAGCCCCCCAAATGTCCACTTGCAGATTCTAGAAAAAGAGTGTTTCATAGCTGCTCTTTCAAAAGGAAAGTTCCACTCTGGGAATTGAATACGAACATCACAAAGTAGTTTCTGAGAATGCTTCTGTTTCGTTTTTATGTGAAGATGATCCCGTTTCCAATGAAATCTTCAAAGAGGTGCACATATCCACTTGCAGATTCCAAAGAAAGAGACTTTCAAAACTGCTCTATCACGAGGATTTTTCAACACTGTGAGTTGAATGCAGTCATCACAGAAAACTTTCTGAGAATGCTTCTGTCTAGGGTTGATGTGAAGATATACCCGTTTCCAACGAAGGCCTCGAAGTGGTCCAAATATACACTTGCAGATTCTCCTACAAGGGTGTTGCAAACCTGAACTATCAAAGCAAGGTTCAACTCTGTGAGTTGAATGCAAACATCACAAAGAAGTTTCTGAGAATGCTTCCGTTTACTTATGGGAAGTTTATCCCGTTTCCAACGAAATCCTCAGAGAGGTCCAAATATCCCCTTGCAGATTCTACAAACAGTGTGTTTGGAAACTGCTCCATCAAAACGAATGTTCAGCTCTCTGAGTTAAACGCAATCGTCACTAAGAATTTTCTGAGAGTGCTTCTGTCTAGTTTTTATATGAAGTTCTTTCCTTTATTACCATAGGCCTCAAAGCGGTCCCAGTCTCCACTTGCAGATTCTCCAACAAGACTGTTTCCAAACTGCTCTCTCGAAAGGATTGCTCAACTCTGTGAGTTGAGTGCAATCATCACAGAGTAGTTTCTGAGAATGCTTCTATGTAGTTTTTAGGAGAAGATATTTCCTTTTCCACCACAGCCCTCAAAGCCCTCCAAATGTCCATTTGCGGATGCTAAAAAAAGAGTGTTTCAAAGCTGCGCTATCAAAGGGAAAGTTCAATTCCGTGAGGTGAATGCAAACATCCCAAAGAAGTTTCTGAGAATGCCTCTGTTTAGCTTTTATGTGATGATTATCGCGTTTCCAACGAAATCTTCAATGAGATCCAAATATCCACTTGCGGATCCCACAGAAAGTGTGTTTCGAAACTGCTGTTTCAAAGGGAATCTTCAACTCTGTGAGTTGAATGCAATCATCACAAAGAAGTTTCTGACAATGCTTCTCTCTCGTTTTTATGTGAAGATATTTCCTTTTCCACCAGAGGCCTGAAAGCGCTCCAAATGTCCACTTGCAGAATCTACGAAAAGAATGTTTCAAAACTGCTCTGTGAGAAGCAATGTTAAACTCTGTGGCTCGAACACAAACATCACAAAGCAGTTTCTGAGAATGCTTCAGTTTAGTTTTTCTGTGAAGATATTCCCGTTTCCAAAGAAATCTTCAAAGAGGTCCACATATCCACTTACAGATTCTACAAAAAGAGAGTTTCAAAACTGCTCAATCAAAAGGAGGGTTCAACTCTGTGACTTGAATGCAATCATCACACAGAAGTTTCTGAGAATGCTTCTCTTTAGTTTTTACGTGAAGATATACCCGTTTCGAAGGAAGGCCACCCGGTGGTCCAAATATCCACTTGCAGATTCTACAAAAAGAGTGTTTCAAACCTGAACTATCAAAGGAAGGTTCAACTCTGTGAGTCGAATGCAAACATCACGAAGAAGTTTCTGAGAATGTTTGTGTTTAGTTATGGGAAGTTTATCCCGTTTCCAAAGAAATCCTCAGAGAGGTCCAAATATCCACTTGCAGATTCTACCAAAAGTGTGTTTGGAAACTGCTCCATCCAAAGGCATGTTCAGCTCTGTGAGTTAATCTCCATCATCACAAAGTATTTTCTGAGAATGCTTCCGTTTGGTTTTTATAGGAAGTTCTTTCCTTCACTACCGTAGGCCTCAAGGCTGTCCAAATCTCCGTTTGCAGATTCTACAAAAAGAGTGTTTCCAGTCTGCTCTATCAATAGGAATGTTCAACTCCGTGATTTGAATGCAATCATCACAACGTAGTTTCTGAGAATGCTTCTATGTAGGTTTTAGGTGAAGATATTACCTTTTCCACCACAGGCCCCAAGCCCCCCAAATGTCCACTTGCAGATTCTAGAAAAAGAGTGTTTCATAGCTGCTCTTTCAAAAGGAAAGTTCCACTCTGGGTGTTGAATACAAACATCACAAAGTAGTTTCTGAGAATGCTTCTGTTTCGTTTTTAAGTGAAGATGATCCCGTTCCCAATGAAATCTTCAAAGAGGTGCACATATCCACTTGCAGATTCCAAAGAAAGAGACTTTCAAAACTGCTCCATCACGAGGATTGTTCAACTCTGTGAGTTGAATGCAGTCATCACAGAAAACTTTCTGAGAATGCTTCTGTCTAGGGTTGATGTGAAGATATACCCGTTTCCAACGAAGGCCTCGAAGTGGTCCAAATATACACTTGCAGATTCTCCTACAAGGGTGTTGCAAACCTGAACTATCAAAGCAAGGTTCAACTCTGTGAGTTGAATGCAAACATCACAAAGAAGTTTCTGAGAATGCTTCCGTTTACTTATGGGAAGTTTATCCCGTTTCCAACGAAATCCTCAGAGAGGTCCAAATATCCCCTTGCAGATTCTACAAACAGTGTGTTTGGAAACTGCTCCATCAAAACGAATGTTCAGCTCTCTGAGTTAAACGCAATCGTCACTAAGAATTTTCTGAGAGTGCTACTGTCTAGTTTTTATATGAAGTTCTTTCCTTTCTTACCATAGGCCTCAAAGCGGTCCCAGTCTCCACTTGCAGATTCTCCAAGAAGACTGTTTCCAAACTGCTCTCTCGAAAGGAATGTTCAACTCTGTGAGTTGAATGCAATCATCACAGAGTAGTTTCTGAGAATGCTTCTATGTAGTTTTTAGGAGAAGATATTTCCTTTTCCACCACAGCCCTCAAAGCCCTCCAAATGTCCATTTGCGGATGCTAAAAAAAGAGTGTTTCAAAGCTGCGCTATCAAAGGGAAAGTTCAATTCCGTGAGGTGAATGCAAACATCCCAAAGAAGTTTCTGAGAATGCCTCTGTTTAGCTTTTATGTGAAGATTATCCCGTTTCCAACGAAATCTTCAATGAGATCCAAATATCCACTTGCGGATCCCACAGAAAGTGTGTTTCGAAACTGCTGTTTCAAAGGGAATCTTCAACTCTGTGAGTTGAATGCAATCATCACAAAGAAGTTTCTGACAATGCTTCTCTCTCGTTTTTATGTGAAGATATTTCCTTTTCCACCAGAGGCCTGAAAGCGCTCCAAATGTCCACTTGCAGATTCTACGAAAAGAATGTTTCAAAACTGCTCTGTGAAAAGCAATGTTAAACTCTGTGGCTCGAACACAAACATCACAAAGCAGTTTCTGAGAATGCTTCAGTTTAGTTTTTCTGTGAAGATATTCCCGTTTCCAAAGAAATCTTCAAAGAGGTCCACATATCCACTTACAGATTCTACAAAAAGAGAGTTTCAAAACTGCTCAATCAAAAGGAGGGTACAACTCTGTGACTTGAATGCAATCATCACACAGAAGTTTCTGAGAATGCTTCTCTTTAGTTTTTACGTGAAGATATACCCGTTTCGAAGGAAGGCCACCCGGTGGTCCAAATATCCACTTGCAGATTCTACAAAAAGAGTGTTTCAAACCTGAACTATCAAAGGAAGGTTCAACTCTGTGAGTCGAATGCAAACATGACGAAGAAGTTTCTGAGAATGTTTGTGTTTAGTTATGGGAAGTTTATCCCGTTTCCAACGAAATCCACAGAGAGGTCCAAATATCCACTTGCAGATTCTACCAAAAGTGTGTTTGGAAACTGCTCCATCCAAAGGCATGTTCAGCTCTGTGAGTTAATCTCCATCATCACAAAGTGTTTTCTGAGAATGCTTCCGTTTGGTTATTATAGGAAGTTCCTTCCTTCACTACCGTAGGCCTCAAAGCAGTCCAAATCTCCATTTGCAGATTCTACAAAAAGAGTGTTTCCAATCTGCTCTATCAATAGGAATGTTCAACTCCGTGAGTTGAATGCAATCATCACAACGTAGTTTCTGAGAATGCTTCTATGTAGTTTTTAGGTGAAGATATTACCTTTTCCACCACAGGCCCCAAGCCCCCCAAATGTCCACTTGCAGATTCTAGAAAAAGAGTGTTTCATAGCTGCTCTTTCAAAAGGAAAGTTCCACTCTGGGAGTTGAATACAAACATCACAAAGTAATTTCTGAGAATGCTTCTGTTTCGTTTTTATGTGAAGATGATCCCGTTTCCAATGAAATCTTCAAAGAGGTGCACATATCCACTTGCAGATTCCAAAGAAAGAGACTTTCAAAACTGCTCCATCACGAGGATTGTTCAACTCGGTGCGTTGAATGCAGTCATAACAGAAAACTTTCTGAGAATGCTTCTGTCTAGGTCTGATGTGAAGATATACCCGTTTCCAAAGAAGGCCTCGAACTGGTCCAAATATACACTTGCAGATTCTCCTACAAGGGTGTTGCAAACCTGAACTATCAAAGCAAGGTTCAACTCTGTGAGTTGAATGCAAACATCACAAAGAAGTTTCTGAGAATGCTTCCGTTTAGTTATGGGAATTTTATCCCGTTTCCAACGAAACCCTCAGAGAGGTCCAAATATCCCCTTGCAGATTCTACAAACAGTGTGTTTGGAAACTGCTCCATCAAAACGAATGTTCAGCTCTCTGAGTTAAACGCAATCGTCACTAAGAATTTTCTGAGAGTGCTACTGTCTAGTTTTTATATGAAGTTCTTTCCTTTCTTACCATAGGCCTCAAAGCGGTCCCAGTCTCCACTTGCAGATTCTCCAAGAAGACTGTTTCCAAACTGCTCTCTCGAAAGGAATGTTCAACTCTGTGAGTTGAATGCAATCATCACAGAGTAGTTTCTGAGAATGCTTCTATTTATTTTTTAGGAGAAGATATTTCCTTTTCCACCACAGCCCTCAAAGCCCTCCAAATGTCCATTTGCGGATGCTAAAAAAAAGAGTGTTTCAAAGCTGCGCTATCAAAGGGAAAGTTCAATTCCGTGAGGTGAATGCAAACATCCCAAAGAAGTTTCTGAGAATGCCTCTGTTTAGCTTTTATGTGAAGATTATCCCGTTTCCAACGAAATCTTCAATGAGATCCAAATATCCACTTGCGGATCCCACAGAAAGTGTGTTTCGAAACTGCTGTTTCAAAGGGAATCTTCAACTCTGTGAGTTGAATGCAATCATCACAAAGAAGTTTCTGACAATGCTTCTCTCTCGTTTTCATGTGAAGATATTTCCTTTTCCACCAGAGGCCTGAAAGCGCTCCAAATGTCCACTTGCAGATTCTACGAAAAGAATGTTTCAAAACTGCTCTGTGAAAAGCAATGTTAAACTCTGTGGCTCGAACACAAACATCACAAAGCAGTTTCTGAGAATGCTTCAGTTTAGTTTTTCTGTGAAGATATTCCCGTTTCCAAAGAAATCTTCAAAGAGGTCCACATATCCACTTACAGATTCTACAAAAAGAGAGTTTCAAAACTGCTCAATCAAAAGGAGGGTTCAACTCTGTGACTTGAATGCAATCATCACACAGAAGTTTCTGAGAATGCTTCTCTTTAGTTTTTACGTGAAGATATACCCGTTTCGAAGGAAGGCCACCCGGTGGTCCAAATATCCACTTGCAGAATCTACAAAAAGAGTGTTTCAAACCGGAACTATCAAAGGAAGGTTCAACTCTCTGAGTCGAATGCAAACATCACGAAGAAGTTTCTGAGAATGTTTGTGTTTAGTTATGGGAAGTTTATCCCGTTTCCAACGAAATCCTCAGAGAGGTCCAAATATCCACTTGCAGATTCTACCAAAAGTGTGTTTGGAAACTGCTCCATCCAAAGGCATGTTCAGCTCTGTGAGTTAATCTCCATCATCACAAAGTATTTTCTGAGAATGCTTCCGTTTGGTTTTTATAGGAAGTTCTTTCCTTCACTACCGTAGGCCTCAAAGCAGTCCAAATCTCCATTTGCAGATTCTACAAAAAGAGTGTTTCCAATCTGCTCTATCAATAGGAATGTTCAACTCCGTGAGTTGAATGCAATCACCACAACGTAGTTTCTGAGAATGCTTCTATGTAGTTTTTAGGTGAAGATATTACCTTTTCCACCACAGGCCCCAAGCCCCCCAAATGTCCACTTGCAGATTCTAGAAAAAGAGTGTTTCATAGCTGCTCTTTCAAAAGGAAAGTTCCACTCTGGGAATTGAATACGAAAATCACAAAGTAGTTTCTGAGAATGCTTTTGTTTCGTTTTTATGTGAAGATGATCCCGTTTCCAATGAAATCTTCAAAGAGGTGCACATATCCACTTGCAGATTCCAAAGAAAGAGACTTTCAAAACTGCTCTATCACGAGGATTTTTCAACACTGTGAGTTGAATGCTGTCATCACAGAAAACTTTCTGAGAATGCTTCTGTCTAGGGTTGATGTGAAGATATACCCGTTTCCAACGAAGGCCTCGAAGTGGTCCAAATATACACTTGCAGATTCTCCTACAAGGGTGTTGCAAACCTGAACTATCAAAGCAAGGTTCAACTCTGTGAGTTGAATGCAAACATCACAAAGAAGTTTCTGAGAATGCTTCCGTTTACTTATGGGAAGTTTATCCCGTTTCCAACGAAATCCTCAGAGAGGTCCAAATATCCCCTTGCAGATTCTACAAACAGTGTGTTTGGAAACTGCTCCATCAAAACGAATGTTCAGCTCTCTGAGTTAAACGCAATCGTCACTAAGAATTTTCTGAGAGTGCTTCTGTCTAGTTTTTATATGAAGTTCTTTCCTTTATTACCATAGGCCTCAAAGCGGTCCCAGTCTCCACTTGCAGATTCTCCAACAAGACTGTTTCCAAACTGCTCTCTCGAAAGGATTGCTCAACTCTGTGAGTTGAGTGCAATCATCACAGAGTAGTTTCTGAGAATGCTTCTATGTAGTTTTTAGGAGAAGATATTTCCTTTTCCACCACAGCCCTCAAAGCCCTCCAAATGTCCATTTGCGGATGCTAAAAAAAGAGTGTTTCAAAGCTGCGCTATCAAAGGGAAAGTTCAATTCCGTGAGGTGAATGCAAACATCCCAAAGAAGTTTCTGAGAATGCCTCTGTTTAGCTTTTATGTGAAGATTATCCCGTTTCCAACGAAATCTTCAATGAGATCCAAATATCCACTTGCGGATCCCACAGAAAGTGTGTTTCGAAACTGCTGTTTCAAAGGGAATCTTCAACTCTGTGAGTTGAATGCAATCATCACAAAGAAGTTTCTGACAATGCTTCTCTCTCGTTTTTATGTGAAGATATTTCCTTTTCCACCAGAGGCCTGAAAGCGCTCCAAATGTCCACTTGCAGAATCTACGAAAAGAATGTTTCAAAACTGCTCTGTGAAAAGCAATGTTAAACTCTGTGGCTCGAACACAAACATCACAAAGCAGTTTCTGAGAATGCTTCAGTTTAGTTTTTCTGTGAAGATATTCCCGTTTCCAAAGAAATCTTCAAAGAGGTCCACATATCCACTTACAGATTCTACAAAAAGAGAGTTTCAAAACTGCTCAATCAAAAGGAGGGTTCAACTCTGTGACTTGAATGCAATCATCACACAGAAGTTTCTGAGAATGCTTCTCTTTAGTTTTTACGTGAAGATATACCCGTTACGAAGGAAGGCCACCCGGTGGTCCAAATATCCACTTGCAGATTCTACAAAAAGAGTGCTTCAAACCTGAACTATCAAAGGAAGGTTCAACTCTGTGAGTCGAATGCAAACATCACGAAGAAGTTTCTGAGAATGTCTGTGTTTAGTTATGGGAAGTTTATCCCGTTTCCAACGAAATCCTCAGAGAGGTCCAAATATCCACTTGCAGATTCTACCAAAAGTGTGTTTGGAAACTGCTCCATCCAAAGGCATGTTCAGCTCTGTGAGTTAATCTCCATCATCACAAAGTGTTTTCTGAGAATGCTTCCGTTTGGTTTTTATAGGAAGTTCTTTCCTTCACTACCGTAGGCCTCAAAGCAGTCCAAATCTCCATTTGCAGATTCTGCAAAAAGAGTGTTTCCAATCTGCTCTATCAATAGGAATGTTCAACTCCGTGAGTTGAATGCAATCATCACAACGTAGTTTCTGAGAATGCTTCTATGTAGTTTTTAGGTGAAGATATTACCTTTTCCACCACAGGCCCCAAGCCCCCCAAATGTCCACTTGCAGATTCTAGAAAAAGAGTGTTTCATAGCTGCTCTTTCAAAAGGAAAGTTCCACTCTGGGAGTTGAATACAAACATCACAAAGTAGTTTCTGAGAATGCTTCTGTTTCGTTTTTATGTGAAGATGATCCCGTTTCCAATGAAATCTTCAAAGAGGTGCACATATCCACTTGCAGATTCCAAAGAAAGAGACTTTCAAAACTGCTCCATCACGAGGATTTTTCAACGCTGTGAGTTGAATGCAGTCATCACAGAAAACTTTCTGAGAATGCTTCTGTCTAGGGTTGATGTGAAGATATACCCGTTTCCAACGAAGGCCTCGAAGTGGTCCAAATATACACTTGCAGATTCTCCTACAAGGGTGTTGCAAACCTGAACTATCAAAGCAAGGTTCAACTCTGTGAGTTGAATGCAAACATCACAAAGAAGTTTCTGAGAATGCTTCCGTTTACTTATGGGAAGTTTATCCCGTTTCCAACGAAATCCTCAGAGAGGTCCAAATATCCCCTTGCAGATTCTACAAACAGTGTGTTTGGAAACTGCTCCATCAAAACGAATGTTCAGCTCTCTGAGTTAAACGCAATCGTCACTAAGAATTTTCTGAGAGTGCTTCTGTCTAGTTTTTATATGAAGTTCTTTCCTTTATTACCATAGGCCTCAAAGCGGTCCCAGTCTCCACTTGCAGATTCTCCAACAAGACTGTTTCCAAACTGCTCTCTCGAAAGGATTGCTCAACTCTGTGAGTTGAGTGCAATCATCACAGAGTAGTTTCTGAGAATGCTTCTATGTAGTTTTTAGGAGAAGATATTTCCTTTTCCACCACAGCCCTCAAAGCCCTCCAAATGTCCATTTGCGGATGCTAAAAAAAGAGTGTTTCAAAGCTGCGCTATCAAAGGGAAAGTTCAATTCCGTGAGGTGAATGCAAACATCCCAAAGAAGTTTCTGAGAATGCCTCTGTTTAGCTTTTATGTGAAGATTATCCCGTTTCCAACGAAATCTTCAATGAGATCCAAATATCCACTTGCGGATCCCACAGAAAGTGTGTTTCGAAACTGCTGTTTCAAAGGGAATCTTCAACTCTGTGAGTTGAATGCAATCATCACAAAGAAGTTTCTGACAATGCTTCTCTCTCGTTTTTATGTGAAGATATTTCCTTTTCCACCAGAGGCCTGAAAGCGCTCCAAATGTCCACTTGCAGATTCTACGAAAAGAATGTTTCAAAACTGCTCTGTGAAAAGCAATGTTAAACTCTGTGGCTCGAACACAAACATCACAAAGCAGTTTCTGAGAATGCTTCAGTTTAGTTTTTCTGTGAAGATATTCCCGTTTCCAAAGAAATCTTCAAAGAGGTCCACATATCCACTTACAGATTCTACAAAAAGAGAGTTTCAAAACTGCTCAATCAAAAGGAGGGTTCAACTCTGTGACTTGAATGCAATCATCACACAGAAGTTTCTGAGAATGCTTCTCTTTAGTTTTTACGTGAAGATATACCCGTTTCGAAGGAAGGCCACCCGGTGGTCCAAATATCCACTTGCAGATTCTACAAAAAGAGTGTTTCAAACCTGAACTATCAAAGGAAGGTTCAACTCTGTGAGTCGAATGCAAACATCACGAAGAAGTTTCTGAGAATGTTTGTGTTTAGTTATGGGAAGTTTATCCCGTTTCCAACGAAATCCTCAGAGTGGTCCAAATATCCACTTGCAGATTCTACCAAAAGTGTGTTTGGAAACTGCTCCATCCAAAGGCATGTTCAGCTCTGTGAGTTAATCTCCATCATCACAAAGTATTTTCTGAGAATGCTTCCGTTTGGTTTTTATAGGAAGTTCTTTCCTTCACTACCGTAGGCCTCAAAGCAGTCCAAATCTCCATTTGCAGATTCTACAAAAAGAGTGTTTCCAATCTGCTGTATCAATAGGAATGTTCAACTCCGTGAGTTGAATGCAATCATCACAACATAGTTTCTGAGAATGCTTCTATGTAGTTTTTAGGTGAAGATATTACCTTTTCCACCACAGGCCCCAAGCCCCCCAAATGTCCACTTGCAGATTCTAGAAAAAGAGTGTTTCATAGCTGCTCTTTCAAAAGGAAAGTTCCACTCTGGGAATTGAATACGAACATCACAAAGTAGTTTCTGAGAATGCTTCTGTTTCTTTTTTATGTGAAGATGATCCCGTTTCCAATGAAATCTTCAAAGAGGTGCACATATCCACTTGCAGATTCCAAAGAAAGAGACTTTCAAAACTGCTCCATCACGAGGATTTTTCAACTCTGTGAGTTGAATGCAGTCATCACAGAAAACTTTCTGAGAATGCTTCTGTCTAGGGTTGATGTGAAGATATACCCGTTTCCAACGAAGGCCTCGAAGTGGTCCAAATATACACTTGCAGATTCTCCTACAAGGGTGTTGCAAACCTGAACTATCAAAGCAAGGTTCAACTCTGTGAGTTGAATGCAAACATCACAAAGAAGTTTCTGAGAATGCTTCCGTTTAGTTATGGGAAGTTTATCCCGTTTCCAACGAAATCCTCAGAGAGGTCCAAATATCCCCTTGCAGATTCTACAAACAGTGTGTTTGGAAACTGCTCCATCAAAACGAATGTTCAGCTCTCTGAGTTAAACGCAATCGTCACTAAGAATTTTCTGAGAGTGCTTCTGTCTAGTTTTTATATGAAGTTCTTTCCTTTATTACCATAGGCCTCAAAGCTGTCCCAGTCTCCACTTGCAGATTCTCCAAGAAGACTGTTTCCAAACTGCTCTCTCGAAAGGAATGTTCAACTCTGTGAGTTGAGTGCAATCATCACAGAGTAGTTTCTGAGAATGCTTCTATGTAGTTTTTAGGAGAAGATATTTCCTTTTCCACCACAGCCCTCAAAGCCCTCCAAATGTCCATTTGCGGATGCTAAAAAAAGAGTGTTTCAAAGCTGCGCTATCAAAGGGAAAGTTCAATTCCGTGAGGTGAATGCAAACATCCCAAAGAAGTTTCTGAGAATGCCTCTGTTTAGCTTTTATGTGAAGATTATCCCGTTTCCAACGAAATCTTCAATGAGATCCAAATATCCACTTGCGGATCCCACAGAAAGTGTGTTTCGAAACTGCTGTTTCAAAGGGAATCTTCAACTCTGTGAGTTGAATGCAATCATCACAAAGAAGTTTCTGACAATGCTTCTCTCTCGTTTTTATGTGAAGATATTTCCTTTTCCACCAGAGGCCTGAAAGCGCTCCAAATGTCCACTTGCAGATTCTACGAAAAGAATGTTTCAAAACTGCTCTGTGAAAAGCAATGTTAAACTCTGTGGCTCGAACACAAACATCACAAAGCAGTTTCTGAGAATGCTTCAGTTTAGTTTTTCTGTGAAGATATTCCCGTTTCCAAAGAAATCTTCAAAGAGGTCCACATATCCACTTACAGATTCTACAAAAAGAGAGTTTCAAAACTGCTCAATCAAAAGGAGGGTTCAACTCTGTGACTTGAATGCAATCATCACACAGAAGTTTCTGAGAATGCTTCTCTTTAGTTTTTACGTGAAGATATATCCGTTTCGAAGGAAGGCCACCCGGTGGTCCAAATATCCACTTGCAGATTCTACAAAAAGAGTGTTTCAAACCTGAACTATCAAAGGAAGGTTCAACTCTGTGAGTCGAATGCAAACATCACGAAGAAGTTTCTGAGAATGTTTGTGTTTAGTTATGGGAAGTTTATCCCGTTTCCAACGAAATCCTCAGAGAGGTCCAAATATCCACTTGCAGATTCTACCAAAAGTGTGTTTGGAAACTGCTCCATCCAAAGGCATGTTCAGCTCTGTGAGTTAATCTCCATCATCACAAAGTATTTTCTGAGAATGCTTCCGTTTGGTTTTTATAGGAAGTTCTTTCCTTCACTACCGTAGGCCT
The DNA here is from genome assembly GCF_029289425.2 of Pan paniscus. Lineage (NCBI taxonomy): Eukaryota > Metazoa > Chordata > Mammalia > Primates > Hominidae > Pan > Pan paniscus. The sequence goes on from NC_073272.2 coordinate 60,287,474, forward strand.
CAAAGCTGTCCAAATCTCCGTTTGCAGATTCTACAAAAAGAGTGTTTCCAGTCTGCTCTATCAATAGGAATGTTCAACTCCGTGAGTTGAATGCAATCATCACAACGTAGTTTCTGAGAATGCTTCTATGTAGTTTTTAGGTGAAGATATTACCTTTTCCACCACAGGCCCCAAGCCCCCCAAATGTCCACTTGCAGATTCTAGAAAAAGAGTGTTTCATAGCTGCTCTTTCAAAAGGAAAGTTCCACTCTGGGTGTTGAATACAAACATCACAAAGTAGTTTCTGAGAATGCTTCTGTTTCTTTTTTATGTGAAGATGATCCCGTTTCCAATGAAATCTTCAAAGAGGTGCACATATCCACTTGCAGATTCCAAAGAAAGAGACTTTCAAAACTGCTCCATCACGAGGATTGTTCAACTCTGTGAGTTGAATGCAGTCATCACAGAAAACTTTCTGAGAATGCTTCTGTCTAGGGTTGATGTGAAGATATACCCGTTTCCAACGAAGGCCTCGAAGTGGTCCAAATATACACTTGCAGATTCTCCTACAAGGGTGTTGCAAACCTGAACTATCAAAGCAAGGTTCAACTCTGTGAGTTGAATGCAAACATCACAAAGAAGTTTCTGAGAATGCTTCCGTTTAGTTATGGGAAGTTTATCCCGTTTCCAACGAAATCCTCAGAGAGGTCCAAATATCCCCTTGCAGATTCTACAAACAGTGTGTTTGGAAACTGCAACATCAAAATGAATGTTCAGCTCTCTGAGTTAAATGCAATCGTCACTAAGAATTTTCTGAGAGTGCTACTGTCTAGTTTTTATATGAAGTTCTTTCCTTTCTTACCATAGGCCTCAAAGCGGTCCCAGTCTCCACTTGCAGATTCTCCAAGAAGACTGTTTCCAAACTGCTCTCTCGAAAGGAATGTTCAACTCTGTGAGTTGAGTGCAATCATCACAGAGTAGTTTCTGAGAATGCTTCTATGTAGTTTTTAGGAGAAGATATTTCCTTTTCCACCACAGCCCTCAAAGCCCTCCAAATGTCCATTTGCGGATGCTAAAAAAAGAGTGTTTCAAAGCTGCGCTATCAAAGGGAAAGTTCAATTCCGTGAGGTGAATGCAAACATCCCAAAGAAGTTTCTGAGAATGCCTCTGTTTAGCTTTTATGTGAAGATTATCCCGTTTCCAACGAAATCTTCAATGAGATCCAAATATCCACTTGCGGATCCCACAGAAAGTGTGTTTCGAAACTGCTGTTTCAAAGGGAATCTTCAACTCTGTGAGTTGAATGCAATCATCACAAAGAAGTTTCTGACAATGCTTCTCTCTCGTTTTTATGTGAAGATATTTCCTTTTCCACCAGAGGCCTGAAAGCGCTCCAAATGTCCACTTGCAGATTCTACGAAAAGAATGTTTCAAAACTGCTCTGTGAAAAGCAATGTTAAACTCTGTGGCTCGAACACAAACATCACAAAGCAGTTTCTGAGAATGCTTCAGTTTAGTTTTTCTGTGAAGATATTCCCGTTTCCAAAGAAATCTTCAAAGAGGTCCACATATCCACTTACAGATTCTACAAAAAGAGAGTTTCAAAACTGCTCAATCAAAAGGAGTGTTCAACTCTGTGACTTGAATGCAATCATCACACAGAAGTTTCTGAGAATGCTTCTCTTTAGTTTTTACGTGAAGATATACCCGTTTCGAAGGAAGGCCACCCAGTGGTCCAAATATCCACTTGCAGAATCTACAAAAAGAGTGTTTCAAACCTGAACTATCAAAGGAAGGTTCAACTCTGTGAGTCGAATGCAAACATCACGAAGAAGTTTCTGAGAATGTTTGTGTTTAGTTATGGGAAGTTTATCCCGTTTCCAACGAAATCCTCAGAGAGGTCCAAATATCCACTTGCAGATTCTACCAAAAGTGTGTTTGGAAACTGCTCCATCCAAAGGCATCTTCAGCTCTGTGAGTTAATCTCCATCACCACAAAGTATTTTCTGAGAATGCTTCCGTTTGTTTTTTAGGAAGTTCTTTCCTTCACTACCGTAGGCCTCAAAGCAGTCCAAATCTCCATTTGCAGATTCTACAAAAAGAGTGTTTCCAATCTGCTCTATCAATAGGAATGTTCAACTCCGTGAGTTGAATGCAATCATCACAACGTAGTTGCTGAGAATGCTTCTATGTAGTTTTTAGGTGAAGATATTTCCTTTTCCACCACAGGCCTCAAAGCCCCCCATATGTCCACATGCAGATTCTAGAAAAAGAGTGTTTCATAGCTGCTCTTTCAAAAGGAAAGTTCCACTCCGGGAGTTGAATATTAACATCACAAAGTAGTTTCTGAGAATGCTTCTGTTTCGTTTTTATGTGAAGATGATCCCGTTTCCAATGAAATCTTCAAAGAGGTGCACATATCCACTTGCAGATTCCAAAGAAAGAGACTTTCAAAACTGCTCCATCACGAGGATTTTTCAACTCTGTGAGTTGAATGCAGTCATCACAGAAAACTTTCTGAGAATGCTTCTGTCTAGGGTTGATGTGAAGATATACCCGTTTCCAACGAAGGCCTCGAAGTGGTCCAAATATACACTTGCAGATTCTCCTACAAGGGTGTTGCAAACCTGAACTATCAAAGCAAGGTTCAACTCTGTGAGTTGAATGCAAACATCACAAAGAAGTTTCTGAGAATGCTTCCGTTTAGTTATGGGAAGTTTATCCCGTTTCCAACGAAATCCTCAGAGAGGTCCAAATATCCCCTTGCAGATTCTACAAACAGTGTGTTTGGAAACTGCTCCATCAAAACGAATGTTCAGCTCTCTGAGTTAAACGCAATCGTCACTAAGAATTTTCTGAGAGTGCTTCTGTCTAGTGTTTGTATGAAGTTCTTTCCTTTATTACCATAGGCCTCAAAGCGGTCCCAGTCTCCACTTGCAGATTCTCCAAGAAGACTGTTTCCAAACTGCTCTCTCGAAAGGATTGCTCAACTCTGTGAGTTGAGTGCAATCATCACAGAGTAGTTTCTGAGAATGCTTCTATGTAGTTTTTAGGAGAAGATATTTCCTTTTCCACCACAGCCCTCAAAGCCCTCCAAATGTCCATTTGCGGATGCTAAAAAAAGAGTGTTTCAAAGCTGCGCTATCAAAGGGAAAGTTCAATTCCGTGAGGTGAATGCAAACATCCCAAAGAAGTTTCTGAGAATGCCTCTGTTTAGCTTTTATGTGAAGATTATCCCGTTTCCAACGAAATCTTCAATGAGATCCAAATATCCACTTGCGGATCCCACAGAAAGTGTGTTTCGAAACTGCTGTTTCAAAGGGAATCTTCAACTCTGTGAGTTGAATGCAATCATCACAAAGAAGTTTCTGACAATGCTTCTCTCTCGTTTTTATGTGAAGATATTTCCTTTTCCACCAGAGGCCTGAAAGCGCTCCAAATGTCCACTTGCAGATTCTACGAAAAGAATGTTTCAAAACTGCTCTGTGAAAAGCAATGTTAAACTCTGTGGCTCGAACACAAACATCACAAAGCAGTTTCTGAGAATGCTTCAGTTTAGTTTTTCTGTGAAGATATTCCCGTTTCCAAAGAAATCTTCAAAGAGGTCCACATATCCACTTACAGATTCTACAAAAAGAGAGTTTCAAAACTGCTCAATCAAAAGGAGGGTTCAACTCTGTGACTTGAATGCAATCATCACACAGAAGTTTCTGAGAATGCTTCTCTTTAGTTTTTACGTGAAGATATACCCGTTTCGAAGGAAGGCCACCCGGTGGTCCAAATATCCACTTGCAGATTCTACAAAAAGAGTGTTTCAAACCTGAACTATCAAAGGAAGGTTCAACTCTGTGAGTCGAATGCAAACATCACGAAGAAGTTTCTGAGAATGTTTGTGTTTAGTTATGGGAAGTTTATCCCGTTTCCAACGAAATCCTCAGAGAGGTCCAAATATCCACTTGCAGATTCTACCAAAAGTGTGTTTGGAAACTGCTCCATCCAAAGGCATGTTCAGCTCTGTGAGTTAATCTCCATCATCACAAAGTATTTTCTGAGAATGCTTCCGTTTGGTTTTTATAGGAAGTTCTTTCCTTCACTACCGTAGGCCTCAAAGCTGTCCAAATCTCCGTTTGCAGATTCTACAAAAAGAGTGTTTCCAGTCTGCTCTATCAATAGGAATGTTCAACTCCGTGAGTTGAATGCAATCATCACAACGTAGTTTCTGAGAATGCTTCTATGTAGTTTTTAGGTGAAGATATTACCTTTTCCACCACAGGCCCCAAGCCCCCCAAATGTCCACTTGCAGATTCTAGAAAAAGAGTGTTTCATAGCTGCTCTTTCAAAAGGAAAGTTCCACTCTGGGTGTTGAATACAAACATCACAAAGTAGTTTCTGAGAATGCTTCTGTTTCGTTTTTATGTGAAGATGATCCCGTTTCCAATGAAATCTTCAAAGAGGTGCACATATCCACTTGCAGATTCCAAAGAAAGAGACTTTCAAAACTGCTCCATCACGAGGATTGTTCAACTCTGTGAGTTGAATGCAGTCATCACAGAAAACTTTCTGAGAATGCTTCTGTCTAGGGTTGATGTGAAGATATACCCGTTTCCAACGAAGGCCTCGAAGTGGTCCAAATATACACTTGCAGATTCTCCTACAAGGGTGTTGCAAACCTGAACTATCAAAGCAAGGTTCAACTCTGTGAGTTGAATGCAAACATCACAAAGAAGTTTCTGAGAATGCTTCCGTTTAGTTATGGGAAGTTTATCCCGTTTCCAACGAAATCCTCAGAGAGGTCCAAATATCCCCTTGCAGATTCTACAAACAGTGTGTTTGGAAACTGCAACATCAAAATGAATGTTCAGCTCTCTGAGTTAAATGCAATCGTCACTAAGAATTTTCTGAGAGTGCTACTGTCTAGTTTTTATATGAAGTTCTTTCCTTTCTTACCATAGGCCTCAAAGCGGTCCCAGTCTCCACTTGCAGATTCTCCAAGAAGACTGTTTCCAAACTGCTCTCTCGAAAGGAATGTTCAACTCTGTGAGTTGAGTGCAATCATCACAGAGTAGTTTCTGAGAATGCTTCTATGTAGTTTTTAGGAGAAGATATTTCCTTTTCCACCACAGCCCTCAAAGCCCTCCAAATGTCCATTTGCGGATGCTAAAAAAAGAGTGTTTCAAAGCTGCGCTATCAAAGGGAAAGTTCAATTCCGTGAGGTGAATGCAAACATCCCAAAGAAGTTTCTGAGAATGCCTCTGTTTAGCTTTTATGTGAAGATTATCCCGTTTCCAACGAAATCTTCAATGAGATCCAAATATCCACTTGCGGATCCCACAGAAAGTGTGTTTCGAAACTGCTGTTTCAAAGGGAATCTTCAACTCTGTGAGTTGAATGCAATCATCACAAAGAAGTTTCTGACAATGCTTCTCTCTCGTTTTTATGTGAAGATATTTCCTTTTCCACCAGAGGCCTGAAAGCGCTCCAAATGTCCACTTGCAGATTCTACGAAAAGAATGTTTCAAAACTGCTCTGTGAAAAGCAATGTTAAACTCTGTGGCTCGAACACAAACATCACAAAGCAGTTTCTGAGAATGCTTCAGTTTAGTTTTTCTGTGAAGATATTCCCGTTTCCAAAGAAATCTTCAAAGAGGTCCACATATCCACTTACAGATTCTACAAAAAGAGAGTTTCAAAACTGCTCAATCAAAAGGAGTGTTCAACTCTGTGACTTGAATGCAATCATCACACAGAAGTTTCTGAGAATGCTTCTCTTTAGTTTTTACGTGAAGATATACCCGTTTCGAAGGAAGGCCACCCAGTGGTCCAAATATCCACTTGCAGAATCTACAAAAAGAGTGTTTCAAACCTGAACTATCAAAGGAAGGTTCAACTCTGTGAGTCGAATGCAAACATCACGAAGAAGTTTCTGAGAATGTTTGTGTTTAGTTATGGGAAGTTTATCCCGTTTCCAACGAAATCCTCAGAGAGGTCCAAATATCCACTTGCAGATTCTACCAAAAGTGTGTTTGGAAACTGCTCCATCCAAAGGCATCTTCAGCTCTGTGAGTTAATCTCCATCACCACAAAGTATTTTCTGAGAATGCTTCCGTTTGTTTTTTAGGAAGTTCTTTCCTTCACTACCGTAGGCCTCAAAGCAGTCCAAATCTCCATTTGCAGATTCTACAAAAAGAGTGTTTCCAATCTGCTCTATCAATAGGAATGTTCAACTCCGTGAGTTGAATGCAATCATCACAACGTAGTTGCTGAGAATGCTTCTATGTAGTTTTTAGGTGAAGATATTTCCTTTTCCACCACAGGCCTCAAAGCCCCCCATATGTCCACATGCAGATTCTAGAAAAAGAGTGTTTCATAGCTGCTCTTTCAAAAGGAAAGTTCCACTCCGGGAGTTGAATACTAACATCACAAAGTAGTTTCTGAGAATGCTTCTGTTTCGTTTTTATGTGAAGATGATCCCGTTTCCAATGAAATCTTCAAAGAGGTGCACATATCCACTTGCAGATTCCAAAGAAAGAGACTTTCAAAACTGCTCCATCACGAGGATTTTTCAACTCTGTGAGTTGAATGCAGTCATCACAGAAAACTTTCTGAGAATGCTTATGTCTAGGGTTGATGTGAAGATATACCCGTTTCCAACGAAGGCCTCGAAGTGGTCCAAATATACACTTGCAGATTCTCCTACAAGGGTGTTGCAAACCTGAACTATCAAAGCAAGGTTCAACTCTGTGAGTTGAATGCAAACATCACAAAGAAGTTTCTGAGAATGCTTCCGTTTAGTTATGGGAAGTTTATCCCGTTTCCAACGAAATCCTCAGAGAGGTCCAAATATCCCCTTGCAGATTCTACAAACAGTGTGTTTGGAAACTGCTCCATCAAAACGAATGTTCAGCTCTCTGAGTTAAACGCAATCGTCACTAAGAATTTTCTGAGAGTGCTTCTGTCTAGTGTTTGTATGAAGTTCTTTCCTTTATTACCATAGGCCTCAAAGCGGTCCCAGTCTCCACTTGCAGATTCTCCAAGAAGACTGTTTCCAAACTGCTCTCTCGAAAGGATTGCTCAACTCTGTGAGTTGAGTGCAATCATCACAGAGTAGTTTCTGAGAATGCTTCTATGTAGTTTTTAGGAGAAGATATTTCCTTTTCCACCACAGCCCTCAAAGCCCTCCAAATGTCCATTTGCGGATGCTAAAAAAAGAGTGTTTCAAAGCTGCGCTATCAAAGGGAAAGTTCAATTCCGTGAGGTGAATGCAAACATCCCAAAGAAGTTTCTGAGAATGCCTCTGTTTAGCTTTTATGTGAAGATTATCCCGTTTCCAACGAAATCTTCAATGAGATCCAAATATCCACTTGCGGATCCCACAGAAAGTGTGTTTCGAAACTGCTGTTTCAAAGGGAATCTTCAACTCTGTGAGTTGAATGCAATCATCACAAAGAAGTTTCTGACAATGCTTCTCTCTCGTTTTTATGTGAAGATATTTCCTTTTCCACCAGAGGCCTGAAAGCGCTCCAAATGTCCACTTGCAGATTCTACGAAAAGAATGTTTCAAAACTGCTCTGTGAAAAGCAATGTTAAACTCTGTGGCTCGAACACAAACATCACAAAGCAGTTTCTGAGAATGCTTCAGTTTAGTTTTTCTGTGAAGATATTCCCTTTTCCAAAGAAATCTTCAAAGAGGTCCACATATCCACTTACAGATTCTACAAAAAGAGAGTTTCAAAACTGCTCAATCAAAAGGAGGGTTCAACTCTGTGACTTGAATGCAATCATCACACAGAAGTTTCTGAGAATGCTTCTCTTTAGTTTTTACGTGAAGATATACCCGTTTCGAAGGAAGGCCACCCGGTGGTCCAAATATCCACTTGCAGATTCTACAAAAAGAGTGTTTCAAACCTGAACTATCAAAGGAAGGTTCAACTCTGTGAGTCGAATGCAAACATCACGAAGAAGTTTCTGAGAATGTTTGTGTTTAGTTATGGGAAGTTTATCCCGTTTCCAACGAAATCCTCAGAGAGGTCCAAATATCCACTTGCAGATTCTACCAAAAGTGTGTTTGGAAACTGCTCCATCCAAAGGCATGTTCAGCTCTGTGAGTTAATCTCCATCATCACAAAGTGTTTTCTGAGAATGCTTCCGTTTGGTTTTTATAGGAAGTTCTTTCCTTCACTACCGTAGGCCTCAAAGCAGTCCAAATCTCCGTTTGCAGATTCTGCAAAAAGAGTGTTTCCAATCTGCTCTATCAATAGGAATGTTCAACTCCGTGAGTTGAATGCAATCATCACAACGTAGTTTCTGAGAATGCTTCTATGTAGTTTTTAGGTGAAGATATTACCTTTTCCACCACAGGCCCCAAGCCCCCCAAATGTCCACTTGCAGATTCTAGAAAAAGATTGTTTCATAGCTGCTCTTTCAAAAGGAAAGTTCCACTCTGGGAGTTGAATACAAACATCACAAAGTAGTTTCTGAGAATGCTTCTGTTTCGTTTCTATGTGAAGATGATCCCGTTTCCAATGAAATCTTCAAAGAGGTGCACATATCCACTTGCAGATTCCAAAGAAAGAGACTTTCAAAACTGCTCCATCACGAGGATTGTTCAACTCTGTGAGTTGAATGCAGTCATCACAGAAAACTTTCTGAGAATGCTTCTGTCTAGGGTTGATGTGAAGATATACCCATTTCCAACGAAGGCCTCGAAGTGGTCCAAATATACACTTGCAGATTCTCCTACAAGGGTGTTGCAAACCTGAACTATCAAAGCAAGGTTCAACTCTGTGAGTTGAATGCAAACATCACAAAGAAGTTTCTGAGAATGCTTCCGTTTACTTATGGGAAGTTTATCCCGTTTCCAACGAAATCCTCAGAGAGGTCCAAATATCCCCTTGCAGATTCTACAAACAGTGTGTTTGGAAACTGCTCCATCAAAACCAATGTTCAGCTCTCTGAGTTAAACACAATCGTCACTAAGAATTTTCTGAGAGTGCTTCTGTCTAGTTTTTATATGAAGTTCTTTCCTTTATTACCATAGGCCTCAAAGCGGTCCCAGTCTCCACTTGCAGATTCTCCAAGAAGACTGTTTCCAAACTGCTCTCTCGAAAGGAATGTTCAACTCTGTGAGTTGAGTGCAATCATCACAGAGTAGTTTCTGAGAATGCTTCTATGTAGTTTTTAGGAGAAGATATTTCCTTTTCCACCACAGCCCTCAAAGCCCTCCAAATGTCCATTTGCGGATGCTAAAAAAAGAGTGTTTCAAAGCTGCGCTATCAAAGGGAAAGTTCAATTCCGTGAGGTGAATGCAAACATCCCAAAGAAGTTTCTGAGAATGCCTCTGTTTAGCTTTTATGTGAAGATTATCCCGTTTCCAACGAAATCTTCAATGAGATCCAAATATCCACTTGCGGATCCCACAGAAAGTGTGTTTCGAAACTGCTGTTTCAAAGGGAATCTTCAACTCTGTGAGTTGAATGCAATCATCACAAAGAAGTTTCTGACAATGCTTCTCTCTCGTTTTTATGTGAAGATATTTCCTTTTCCACCAGAGGCCTGAAAGCGCTCCAAATGTCCACTTGCAGATTCTACGAAAAGAATGTTTCAAAACTGCTCTGTGAAAAGCAATGTTAAACTCTGTGGCTCGAACACAAACATCACAAAGCAGTTTCTGAGAATGCTTCAGTTTAGTTTTTCTGTGAAGATATTCCCGTTTCCAAAGAAATCTTCAAAGAGGTCCACATATCCACTTACAGATTCTACAAAAAGAGAGTTTCAAAACTGCTCAATCAAAAGGAGTGTTCAACTCTGTGACTTGAATGCAATCATCACACAGAAGTTTCTGAGAATGCTTCTCTTTAGTTTTTACGTGAACATATACCCGTTTCGAAGGAAGGCCACCCAGTGGTCCAAATATCCACTTGCAGAATCTACAAAAAGAGTGTTTCAAACCTGAACTATCAAAGGAAGGTTCAACTCTGTGAGTCGAATGCAAACATCACGAAGAAGTTTCTGAGAATGTTTGTGTTTAGTTATGGGAAGTTTATCCCGTTTCCAACGAAATCCTCAGAGAGGTCCAAATATCCACTTGCAGATTCTACCAAAAGTGTGTTTGGAAACTGCTCCATCCAAAGGCATCTTCAGCTCTGTGAGTTAATCTCCATCACCACAAAGTATTTTCTGAGAATGCTTCCGTTTGTTTTTTATAGGAAGTTCTTTCCTTCACTACCGTAGGCCTCAAAGCAGTCCAAATCTCCATTTGCAGATTCTACAAAAAGAGTGTTTCCAATCTGCTCTATCAATAGGAATGTTCAACTCCGTGAGTTGAATGCAATCATCACAACGTAGTTGCTGAGAATGCTTCTATGTAGTTTTTAGGTGAAGATATTTCCTTTTCCACCACAGGCCTCAAAGCCCCCCATATGTCCACATGCAGATTCTAGAAAAAGAGTGTTTCATAGCTGCTCTTTCAAAAGGAAAGTTCCACTCCGGGAGTTGAATACTAACATCACAAAGTAGTTTCTGAGAATGCTTCTGTTTCGTTTTTATGTGAAGATGATCCCGTTTCCAATGAAATCTTCAAAGAGGTGCACATATCCACTTGCAGATTCCAAAGAAAGAGACTTTCAAAACTGCTCCATCACGAGGATTTTTCAACTCTGTGAGTTGAATGCAGTCATCACAGAAAACTTTCTGAGAATGCTTCTGTCTAGGGTTGATGTGAAGATATACCCGTTTCCAACGAAGGCCTCGAAGTGGTCCAAATATACACTTGCAGATTCTCCTACAAGGGTGTTGCAAACCTGAACTATCAAAGCAAGGTTCAACTCTGTGAGTTGAATGCAAACATCACAAAGAAGTTTCTGAGAATGCTTCCGTTTAGTTATGGGAAGTTTATCCCGTTTCCAACGAAATCCTCAGAGAGGTCCAAATATCCCCTTGCAGATTCTACAAACAGTGTGTTTGGAAACTGCTCCATCAAAACGAATGTTCAGCTCTCTGAGTTAAACGCAATCGTCACTAAGAATTTTCTGAGAGTGCTTCTGTCTAGTGTTTGTATGAAGTTCTTTCCTTTATTACCATAGGCCTCAAAGCGGTCCCAGTCTCCACTTGCAGATTCTCCAAGAAGACTGTTTCCAAACTGCTCTCTCGAAAGGATTGCTCAACTCTGTGAGTTGAGTGCAATCATCACAGAGTAGTTTCTGAGAATGCTTCTATGTAGTTTTTAGGAGAAGATATTTCCTTTTCCACCACAGCCCTCAAAGCCCTCCTAATGTCCATTTGCGGATGCTAAAAAAACAGTGTTTCAAAGCTGCGCTATCAAAGGGAAAGTTCAATTCCGTGAGGTGAATGCAAACATCCCAAAGAAGTTTCTGAGAATGCGTCTGTTTAGCTTTTATGTGAAGATTATCCCGTTTCCAACGAAATCTTCAATGAGATCCAAATATCCACTTGCGGATCCCACAGAAAGTGTGTTTCGAAACTGCTGTTTCAAAGGGAATCTTCAACTCTGTGAGTTGAATGCAATCATCACAAAGAAGTTTCTGACAATGCTTCTCTCTCGTTTTTATGTGAAGATATTTCCTTTTCCACCAGAGGCCTGAAAGCGCTCCAAATGTCCACTTGCAGATTCTACGAAAAGAATGTTTCAAAACTGCTCTGTGAAAAGCAATGTTAAACTCTGTGGCTCGAACACAAACATCACAAAGCAGTTTCTGAGAATGCTTCAGTTTAGTTTTTCTGTGAAGATATTCCCGTTTCCAAAGAAATCTTCAAAGAGGTCCACATATCCACTTACAGATTCTACAAAAAGAGAGTTTCAAAACTGCTCAATCAAAAGGAGGGTTCAACTCTGTGACTTGAATGCAATCATCACACAGAAGTTTCTGAGAATGCTTCTCTTTAGTTTTTACGTGAAGATATACCCGTTTCGAAGGAAGGCCACCCGGTGGTCCAAATATCCACTTGCAGATTCTACAAAAAGAGTGTTTCAAACCTGAATTATCAAAGGAAGGTTCAACTCTGTGAGTCGAATGCAAACATCACGAAGAAGTTTCTGAGAATGTTTGTGTTTAGTTATGGGAAGTTTATCCCGTTTCCAACGAACTCCTCAGAGAGGTCCAAATATCCACTTGCAGATTCTACAAAAAGTGTGTTTGGAAACTGCTCCATCCAAAGGCATCTTCAGCTCTGTGAGTTAATCTCCATCACCACAAAGTATTTTCTGAGAATGCTTCCGTTTGGTTTTTATAGGAAGTTCTTTCCTTCACTACCGTAGGCCTCAAAGCAGTCCAAATCTCCATTTGCAGATTCTACAAAAAGAGTGTTTCCAATCTGCTGTATCAATAGGAATGTTCAATTCCGTGAGTTGAATGCAATCATCACAACGTAGTTTCTGAGAATGCTTCTATGTAGTTTTTAGGTGAAGATATTACCTTTTCCACCACAGGCCCCAAGCCCCCCAAATGTCCACTTGCAGATTCTAGAAAAAGAGTGTTTCATAGCTGCTCTTTCAAAAGGAAAGTTCCACTCTGGGAATTGAATACGAACATCACAAAGTAGTTTCTGAGAATGCTTCTGTTTCTTTTTTATGTGAAGATGATCCCGTTTCCAATGAAATCTTCAAAGAGGTGCACATATCCACTTGCAGATTCCAAAGAAAGAGACTTTCAAAACTGCTCCATCACGACGATTTTTCAACTCTGTGAGTTGAATGCAGTCATCACAGAAAACTTTCTGAGAATGCTTCTGTCTAGGGTTGATGTGAAGATATACCCGTTTCCAACGAAGGCCTCGAAGTGGTCCAAATATACACTTGCAGATTCTCCTACAAGGGTGTTGCAAACCTGAACTATCAATGCAAGGTTCAACTCTGTGAGTTGAATGCAAACATCACAAAGAAGTTTCTGAGAATGCTTCCGTTTAGTTATGGGAAGTTTATCCCGTTTCCAACGAAATCCTCAGAGAGGTCCAAATATCCCCTTGCAGATTCTACAAACAGTGTGTTTGGAAACTGCTCCATCAAAACGAATGTTCAGCTCTCTGAGTTAAACGCAATCGTCACTAAGAATTTTCTGAGAGTGCTTCTGTCTAGTTTTTATATGAAGTTCTTTCCTTTCTTACCATAGGCCTCAAAGCGGTCCCAGTCTCCACTTGCAGATTCTCCAAGAAGACTGTTTCCAAACTGCTCTCTCGAAAGGAATGTTCAACTCTGTGAGTTGAGTGCAATCATCACAGAGTAGTTTCTGAGAATGCTTCTATGTAGTTTTTAGGAGAAGATATTTCCTTTTCCACCACAGCCCTCAAAGCCCTCCAAATGTCCATTTGCGGATGCTAAAAAAAGAGTGTTTCAAAGCTGCGCTATCAAAGGGAAAGTTCAATTCCGTGAGGTGAATGCAAACATCCCAAAGAAGTTTCTGAGAATGCCTCTGTTTAGCTTTTATGTGAAGATTATCCCGTTTCCAACGAAATCTTCAATGAGATCCAAATATCCACTTGCGGATCCCACAGAAAGTGTGTTTCGAAACTGCTGTTTCAAAGGGAATCTTCAACTCTGTGAGTTGAATGCAATCATCACAAAGAAGTTTCTGACAATGCTTCTCTCTCGTTTTTATGTGAAGATATTTCCTTTTCCACCAGAGGCCTGAAAGCGCTCCAAATGTCCACTTGCAGATTCTACGAAAAGAATGTTTCAAAACTGCTCTGTGAAAAGCAATGTTAAACTCTGTGGCTCGAACACAAACATCACAAAGCAGTTTCTGAGAATGCTTCAGTTTAGTTTTTCTGTGAAGATATTCCCGTTTCCAAAGAAATCTTCAAAGAGGTCCACATATCCACTTACAGATTCTACAAAAAGAGAGTTTCAAAACTGCTCAATCAAAAGGAGGGTTCAACTCTGTGACTTGAATGCAATCATCACACAGAAGTTTCTGAGAATGCTTCTCTTTAGTTTTTACGTGAAGATATACCCGTTTCGAAGGAAGGCCACCCAGTGGTCCAAATATCCACTTGCAGAATCTACAAAAAGAGTGTTTCAAACCTGAACTATCAAAGGAAGGTTCAACTCTGTGAGTCGAATGCAAACATCACGAAGAAGTTTCTGAGAATGTTTGTGTTTAGTTATGGGAAGTTTATCCCGTTTCCAACGAAATCCTCAGAGAGGTCCAAATATCCACTTGCAGATTCTACCAAAAGTGTGTTTGGAAACTGCTCCATCCAAAGGCATCTTCAGCTCTGTGAGTTAATCTCCATCACCACAAAGTATTTTCTGAGAATGCTTCCGTTTGTTTTTTATAGGAAGTTCTTTCCTTCACTACCGTAGGCCTCAAAGCAGTCCAAATCTCCATTTGCAGATTCTACAAAAAGAGTGTTTCCAATCTGCTGTATCAATAGGAATGTTCAACTCCGTGAGTTGAATGCAATCATCACAACGTAGTTTCTGAGAATGCTTCTATGTAGTTTTTAGGTGAAGATATTTCCTTTTCCACCACAGGCCTCAAAGCCCCGCAAATGTCCACTTGCAGATTCTAGAAAAAGAGTGTTTCATAGCTGCTCTTTCAAAAGGAAAGTTCCACTCCGGGAGTTGAATACTAACATCACAAAGTAGTTTCTGAGAATGCTTCTGTTTCGTTTTTATGTGAAGATGATCCCGTTTCCAATGAAATCTTCAAAGAGGTGCACATATCCACTTGCAGATTCCAAAGAAAGAGACTTTCAAAACTGCTCCATCACGAGGATTGTTCAACTCTGTGAGTTGAATGCAGTCATCACAGAAAACTTTCTGAGAATGCTTCTGTCTAGGGTTGATGTGAAGATATACCCGTTTCCAACGAAGGCCTCGAAGTGGTCCAAATATACACTTGCAGATTCTCCTACAAGGGTGTTGCAAACCTGAACTATCAAAGCAAGGTTCAACTCTGTGAGTTGAATGCAAACATCACAAAGAAGTTTCTGAGAATGCTTCCGTTTACTTATGGGAAGTTTATCCCGTTTCCAACGAAATCCTCAGAGAGGTCCAAATATCCCCTTGCAGATTCTACAAACAGTGTGTTTGGAAACTGCTCCATCAAAACGAATGTTCAGCTCTCTGAGTTAAACGCAATCGTCACTAAGAATTTTCTGAGAGTGCTTCTGTCTAGTGTTTGTATGAAGTTCTTTCCTTTATTACCATAGGCCTCAAAGCGGTCCCAGTCTCCACTTGCAGATTCTCCAACAAGACTGTTTCCAAACTGCTCTCTCGAAAGGAATGTTCAACTCTGTGAGTTGAATGCAATCATCACAGATTAGTTTCTGAGAATGCTTCTATGTAGTTTTTAGGAGAAGATATTTCCTTTTCCACCACAGCCCTCAAAGCCCTCCTAATGTCCATTTGCGGATGCTAAAAAAACAGTGTTTCAAAGCTGCGCTATCAAAGGGAAAGTTCAATTCCGTGAGGTGAATGCAAACATCCCAAAGAAGTTTCTGAGAATGCGTCTGTTTAGCTTTTATGTGAAGATTATCCCGTTTCCAACGAAATCTTCAATGAGATCCAAATATCCACTTGCGGATCCCACAGAAAGTGTGTTTCGAAACTGCTGTTTCAAAGGGAATCTTCAACTCTGTGAGTTGAATGCAATCATCACAAAGAAGTTTCTGACAATGCTTCTCTCTCGTTTTTATGTGAAGATATTTCCTTTTCCACCAGAGGCCTGAAAGCGCTCCAAATGTCCACTTGCAGATTCTACGAAAAGAATGTTTCAAAACTGCTCTGTGAAAAGCAATGTTAAACTCTGTGGCTCGAACACAAACATCACAAAGCAGTTTCTGAGAATGCTTCAGTTTAGTTTTTCTGTGAAGATATTCCCGTTTCCAAAGAAATCTTCAAAGAGGTCCACATATCCACTTACAGATTCTACAAAAAGAGAGTTTCAAAACTGCTCAATCAAAAGGAGGGTTCAACTCTGTGACTTGAATGCAATCATCACACAGAAGTTTCTGAGAATGCTTCTCTTTAGTTTTTACGTGAAGATATACCCGTTTCGAAGGAAGGCCACCCGGTGGTCCAAATATCCACTTGCAGATTCTACAAAAAGAGTGTTTCAAACCTGAATTATCAAAGGAAGGTTCAACTCTGTGAGTCGAATGCAAACATCACGAAGAAGTTTCTGAGAATGTTTGTGTTTAGTTATGGGAAGTTTTCCCGTTTCCAATGAACTCCTCAGAGAGGTCCAAATATCCACTTGCAGATGCTACAAAAAGTGTGTTTGGAAACTGCTCCATCCAAAGGCATGTTCAGCTCTGTGAGTTAATCTCCATCATCACAAAGTATTTTCTGAGAATGCTTCCGTTTGGTTTTTATAGGAAGTTCTTTCCTTCACTACCGTAGGCCTCAAAGCAGTCCAAATCTCCATTTGCAGATTCTACAAAAAGAGTGTTTCCAATCTGCTCTATCAATAGGAATGTTCAACTCCGTGAGTTGAATGCAATCATCACAACGTAGTTTCTGAGAATGCTTCTATGTAGTTTTTAGGTGAAGATATTACCTTTTCCACCACAGGCCCCAAGCCCCCCAAATGTCCACTTGCAGATTCTAGAAAAAGAGTGTTTCATAGCTGCTCTTTCAAAAGGAAAGTTCCACTCTGGGAGTTGAATACAAACATCACAAAGTAGTTTCTGAGAATGCTTCAGTTTCGTTTTTATGTGAAGATGATCCCGTTTCCAATGAAATCTTCAAAGAGGTCCACATATCCACTTGCAGATTCCAAAGAAAGAGACTTTCAAAACTGCTACATCACGAGGATTTTTCAACACTGTGAGTTGAATGCAGTCATCACAGAAAACTTTCTGAGAATGCTTCTGTCTAGGGTTGATGTGAAGATATACCCGTTTCCAACGAAGGCCTCGAAGTGGTCCAAATATAGACTTGCAGATTCTCCTACAAGGGTGTTGCAAACCTGAACTATCAAAGCAAGGTTCAACTCTGTGACTTGAATGCAAACATCACAAAGAAGTTTCTGAGAATGCTTCCGTTTATTTATGGGAAGTTTATCCCGTTTCCAACGAAATCCTCAGAGAGGTCCAAATATCCCCTTGCAGATTCTACAAACAGTGTGTTTGGAAACTGCTCCATCAAAACGAATGTTCAGCTCTCTGAGTTAAACGCAATCGTCGCTAAGAATTTTCTGAGAGTGCTTCTGTCTAGTTTTCATATGAAGTTCTTTCCTTTCTTACCATAGGCCTCAAAGCGGTCCCAGTCTCCACTTGCAGATTCTGCAACAAGACTGTTTCCAAACTGCTCTCTCGAAAGGAATGTTCAACTCTGTGAGTTGAATGCAATCATCACAGAGTGGTTTCTGAGAATGCTTCTATGTAGTTTTTAGGAGAAGATATTTCCTTTTCCACCACAGCCCTCAAAGCCCTCCAAATGTCCATTTGCGGATGCTAAAAAAAGAGTGTTTCAAAGCTGCGCTATCAAAGGGAAAGTTCAATTCCGTGAGGTGAATGCAAACATCCCAAAGAAGTTTCTGAGAATGCCTCTGTTTAGCTTTTATGTGAAGATTATCCCGTTTCCAACGAAATCTTCAATGAGATCCAAATATCCACTTGCGGATCCCACAGAAAG
Source organism: Pan paniscus (assembly GCF_029289425.2). Classification (NCBI taxonomy): domain Eukaryota; kingdom Metazoa; phylum Chordata; class Mammalia; order Primates; family Hominidae; genus Pan; species Pan paniscus. Next base: position 60,305,049 of record NC_073272.2, read on the forward strand.
TGTGTTTCGAAACTGCTGTTTCAAAGGGAATCTTCAACTCTGTGAGTTGAATGCAATCATCACAAAGAAGTTTCTGACAATGCTTCTCCCTCGTTTTTATGTGAAGATATTTCCTTTTCCACCAGAGGCCTGAAAGCGCTCCAAATGTCCACTTGCAGATTCTACGAAAAGAATGTTTCAAAACTGCTCTGTGAAAAGCAATGTTAAACTCTGTGGCTCGAACACAAACATCACAAAGCAGTTTCTGAGAATGCTTCAGTTTAGTTTTTCTGTGAAGATATTCCCGTTTCCAAAGAAATCTTCAAAGAGGTCCACATATCCACTTACAGATTCTACAAAAAGAGAGTTTCAAAACTGCTCAATCAAAAGGAGGGTTCAACTCTGTGACTTGAATGCAATCATCACACAGAAGTTTCTGAGAATGCTTCTCTTTAGTTTTTACGTGAAGATATACCCGTTTCGAAGGAAGGCCACCCGGTGGTCCAAATATCCACTTGCAGAATCTACAAAAAGAGTGTTTCAAACCTGAACTATCAAAGGAAGGTTCAACTTTGTGAGTCGAATGCAAACATCGCGAAGAAGTTTCTGAGAATGTTTGTGTTTAGTTGTGGGAATTTTATCCCGTTTCCAACGAACTCCTCAGAGAGGTCCAAATATCCACTTGCAGATTCTACCAAAAGTGTGTTTGGAAACTGCTCCATCCAAAGGCATGTTCAGCTCTGTGAGTTAATCTCCATCATCACAAAGTATTTTCTGAGAATGCTTCCGTTTGGTTTTTATAGGAAGTTGTTTCCTTCACTACCGTAGGCCTCAAAGCAGTCCAAATCTCCATTTGCAGATTCTACAAAAAGAGTGTTTCCAATCTGCTCTATTAATAGGAATGTTCAACTCCGTGAGTTGAATGCAATCATCACAACGTAGTTTCTGAGAATGCTTCTATGTAGTTTTTAGGTGAAGATATTACCTTTTCCACCACAGGCCCCAAGCCCCCCAAATGTCCACTTGCAGATTCTAGAAAAAGAGTGTTTCATAGCTGCTCTTTCAAAAGGAAAGTTCCACTCTGGGAATTGAATACGAACATCACAAACTAGTTTCTGAGAATGCTTTTGTTTCGTTTTTATGTGAAGATGATCCCGTTTCCAATGAAATCTTCAAAGAGGTGCACATATCCACTTGCAGATTCCAAAGAAAGAGACTTTCAAAACTGCTCCATCACGAGGATTTTTCAACACTGTGAGTTGAATGCAGTCATCACAGAAAACTTTCTGAGAATGCTTCTGTCTAGGGTTGATGTGAAGATATACCCGTTTCCAACGAAGGCCTCGAAGTGGTCCAAATATACACTTGCAGATTCTCCTACAAGGGTGTTGCAAACCTGAACTATCAAAGCAAGGTTCAACTCTGTGAGTTGAATGCAAACATCACAAAGAAGTTTCTGAGAATGCTTCCGTTTACTTATGGGAAGTTTATCCCGTTTCCAACGAAATCCTCAGAGAGGTCCAAATATCCCCTTGCAGATTCTACAAACAGTGTGTTTGGAAACTGCTCCATTCAAACGAATGTTCAGCTCTCTGAGTTAAACGCAATCGTCACTAAGAACTTTCTGAGAGTGCTTCTGTCTAGTTTTTATATGAAGTTCTTTCCTTTATTACCATAGGCCTCAAAGCTGTCCCAGTCTCCACTTGCAGATTCTCCAAGAAGACTGTTTCCAAACTGCTCTCTCGAAAGGATTGCTCAACTCTGTGAGTTGAGTGCAATCATCACAGAGTAGTTTCTGAGAATGCTTCTATGTAGTTTTTAGGAGAAGATATTTCCTTTTCCACCACAGCCCTCAAAGCCCTCCAAATGTCCATTTGCGGATGCTAAAAAAAGAGTGTTTCAAAGCTGCGCTATCAAAGGGAAAGTTCAATTCCGTGAGGTGAATGCAAACATCCCAAAGAAGTTTCTGAGAATGCGTCTGTTTAGCTTTTATGTGAAGATTATCCCGTTTCCAACGAAATCTTCAATGAGATCCAAATATCCACTTGCGGATCCCACAGAAAGTGTGTTTCGAAACTGCTGTTTCAAAGGGAATCTTCAACTCTGTGAGTTGAATGCAATCATCACAAAGAAGTTTCTGACAATGCTTCTCTCTCGTTTTTATGTGAAGATATTTCCTTTTCCACCAGAGGCCTGAAAGCGCTCCAAATGTCCACTTGCAGATTCTACGAAAAGAATGTTTCAAAACTGCTCTGTGAAAAGCAATGTTAAACTCTGTGGCTCGAACACAAACATCACAAAGCAGTTTCTGAGAATGCTTCAGTTTAGTTTTTCTGTGAAGATATTCCCGTTTCCAAAGAAATCTTCAAAGAGGTCCACATATCCACTTACAGATTCTACAAAAAGAGAGTTTCAAAACTGCTCAATCAAAAGGAGTGTTCAACTCTGTGACTTGAATGCAATCATCACACAGAAGTTTCTGAGAATGCTTCTCTTTAGTTTTTAGGTGAAGATATACCCGTTTCGAAGGAAGGCCACCCGGTGGTCCAAATATCCACTTGCAGAATCTACAAAAAGAGTGTTTCAAACCTGAACTATCAAAGGAAGGTTCAACTCTGTGAGTCGAATGCAAACATCACGAAGAAGTTTCTGAGAATGTTTGTGTTTAGTTATGGGAAGTTTATCCCGTTTCCAACGAAATCCTCAGAGAGGTCCAAATATCCACTTGCAGATTCTACCAAAAGTGTGTTTGGAAACTGCTCCATCCAAAGGCATGTTCAGCTCTGTGAGTTAATCTCCATCATCACAAAGTATTTTCTGAGAATGCTTCCGTTTGGTTTTTATAGGAAGTTCTTTCCTTCACTACCGTAGGCCTCAAAGCAGTCCAAATCTCCATTTGCAGATTCTACAAAAAGAGTGTTTCCAATCTGCTGTATCAATAGGAATGTTCAACTCCGTGAGTTGTATGCAATCATCACAACGTAGTTTCTGAGAATGCTTCTATGTAGTTTTTAGGTGAAGATATTACCTTTTCCACCACAGGCCCCAAGCCCCCCAAATGTCCACTTGCAGATTCTAGAAAAAGAGTGTTTCATAGCTGCTCTTTCAAAAGGAAAGTTCCACTCTGGGAATTGAATACGAACATCACAAAGTAGTTTCTGAGAATGCTTTTGTTTCGTTTTTATGTGAAGATGATCCCGTTTCCAATGAAATCTTCAAAGAGGTGCACATATCCACTTGCAGATTCCAAAGAAAGAGACTTTCAAAACTGCTCTATCACGAGGATTTTTAAACACTGTGAGTTGAATGCAGTCATCACAGAAAACTTTCTGAGAATGCTTCTGTCTAGGGTTGATGTGAAGATATACCCGTTTCCAACGAAGGCCTCGAAGTGGTCCAAATATACACTTGCAGATTCTCCTACAAGGGTGTTGCAAACCTGAACTATCAAAGCAAGGTTCAACTCTGTGAGTTGAATGCAAACATCACAAAGAAGTTTCTGAGAATGCTTCCGTTTACTTATGGGAAGTTTATCCCGTTTCCAACGAAATCCTCAGAGAGGTCCAAATATCCCCTTGCAGATTCTACAAACAGTGTGTTTGGAAACTGCTCCATCAAAACGAATGTTCAGCTCTCTCTAAACGCAATCGTCACTAAGAATTTTCTGAGAGTGCTTCTGTCTAGTTTTTATATGAAGTTCTTTCCTTTCTTACCATAGGCCTCAAAGCGGTCCCAGTCTCCACTTGCAGATTCTCCAAGAAGACTGTTTCCAAACTGCTCTCTCGAAAGGAATGTTCAACTCTGTGAGTTGAGTGCAATCATCACAGAGTAGTTTCTGAGAATGCTTCTATGTAGTTTTTAGGAGAAGATATTTCCTTTTCCACCACAGCCCTCAAAGCCCTCCAAATGTCCATTTGCGGATGCTAAAAAAAGAGTGTTTCAAAGCTGCGCTATCAAAGGGAAAGTTCAATTCCGTGAGGTGAATGCAAACATCCCAAAGAAGTTTCTGAGAATGCGTCTGTTTAGCTTTTATGTGAAGATTATCCCGTTTCCAACGAAATCTTCAATGAGATCCAAATATCCACTTGCGGATCCCACAGAAAGTGTGTTTCGAAACTGCTGTTTCAAAGGGAATCTTCAACTCTGTGAGTTGAATGCAATCATCACAAAGAAGTTTCTGACAATGCTTCTCTCTCGTTTTTATGTGAAGATATTTCCTTTTCCACCAGAGGCCTGAAAGCGCTCCAAATGTCCACTTGCAGATTCTACGAAAAGAATGTTTCAAAACTGCTCTGTGAAAAGCAATGTTAAACTCTGTGGCTCGAACACAAACATCACAAAGCAGTTTCTGAGAATGCTTCAGTTTAGTTTTTCTGTGAAGATATTCCCGTTTCCAAAGAAATCTTCAAAGAGGTCCACATATCCACTTACAGATTCTACAAAAAGAGAGTTTCAAAACTGCTCAATCAAAAGGAGTGTTCAACTCTGTGACTTGAATGCAATCATCACACAGAAGTTTCTGAGAATGCTTCTCTTTAGTTTTTAGGTGAAGATATACCCGTTTCGAAGGAAGGCCACCCGGTGGTCCAAATATCCACTTGCAGAATCTACAAAAAGAGTGTTTCAAACCTGAACTATCAAAGGAAGGTTCAACTCTGTGAGTCGAATGCAAACATCACGAAGAAGTTTCTGAGAATGTTTGTGTTTAGTTATGGGAAGTTTATCCCGTTTCCAACGAAATCCTCAGAGAGGTCCAAATATCCACTTGCAGATTCTACCAAAAGTGTGTTTGGAAACTGCTCCATCCAAAGGCATGTTCAGCTCTGTGAGTTAATCTCCATCATCACAAAGTATTTTCTGAGAATGCTTCCGTTTGGTTTTTATAGGAAGTTCTTTCCTTCACTACCGTAGGCCTCAAAGCAGTCCAAATCTCCATTTGCAGATTCTACAAAAAGAGTGTTTCCAATCTGCTGTATCAATAGGAATGTTCAACTCCGTGAGTTGTATGCAATCATCACAACGTAGTTTCTGAGAATGCTTCTATGTAGTTTTTAGGTGAAGATATTACCTTTTCCACCACAGGCCCCAAGCCCCCCAAATGTCCACTTGCAGATTCTAGAAAAAGAGTGTTTCATAGCTGCTCTTTCAAAAGGAAAGTTCCACTCTGGGAATTGAATACGAACATCACAAAGTAGTTTCTGAGAATGCTTTTGTTTCGTTTTTATGTGAAGATGATCCCGTTTCCAATGAAATCTTCAAAGAGGTGCACATATCCACTTGCAGATTCCAAAGAAAGAGACTTTCAAAACTGCTCTATCACGAGGATTTTTAAACACTGTGAGTTGAATGCAGTCATCACAGAAAACTTTCTGAGAATGCTTCTGTCTAGGGTTGATGTGAAGATATACCCGTTTCCAACGAAGGCCTCGAAGTGGTCCAAATATACACTTGCAGATTCTCCTACAAGGGTGTTGCAAACCTGAACTATCAAAGCAAGGTTCAACTCTGTGAGTTGAATGCAAACATCACAAAGAAGTTTCTGAGAATGCTTCCGTTTACTTATGGGAAGTTTATCCCGTTTCCAACGAAATCCTCAGAGAGGTCCAAATATCCCCTTGCAGATTCTACAAACAGTGTGTTTGGAAACTGCTCCATCAAAACGAATGTTCAGCTCTCTCTAAACGCAATCGTCACTAAGAATTTTCTGAGAGTGCTTCTGTCTAGTTTTTATATGAAGTTCTTTCCTTTCTTACCATAGGCCTCAAAGCGGTCCCAGTCTCCACTTGCAGATTCTCCAAGAAGACTGTTTCCAAACTGCTCTCTCGAAAGGAATGTTCAACTCTGTGAGTTGAGTGCAATCATCACAGAGTAGTTTCTGAGAATGCTTCTATGTAGTTTTTAGGAGAAGATATTTCCTTTTCCACCACAGCCCTCAAAGCCCTCCAAATGTCCATTTGCGGATGCTAAAAAAAGAGTGTTTCAAAGCTGCGCTATCAAAGGGAAAGTTCAATTCCGTGAGGTGAATGCAAACATCCCAAAGAAGTTTCTGAGAATGCCTCTGTTTAGCTTTTATGTGAAGATTATCCCGTTTCCAACGAAATCTTCAATGAGATCCAAATATCCACTTGCGGATCCCACAGAAAGTGTGTTTCGAAACTGCTGTTTCAAAGGGAATCTTCAACTCTGTGAGTTGAATGCAATCATCACAAAGAAGTTTCTGACAATGCTTCTCTCTCGTTTTTATGTGAAGATATTTCCTTTTCCACCAGAGGCCTGAAAGCGCTCCAAATGTCCACTTGCAGATTCTACGAAAAGAATGTTTCAAAACTGCTCTGTGAAAAGCAATGTTAAACTCTGTGGCTCGAACACAAACATCACAAAGCAGTTTCTGAGAATGCTTCAGTTTAGTTTTTCTGTGAAGATATTCCCGTTTCCAAAGAAATCTTCAAAGAGGTCCACATATCCACTTACAGATTCTACAAAAAGAGAGTTTCAAAACTGCTCAATCAAAAGGAGTGTTCAACTCTGTGACTTGAATGCAATCATCACACAGAAGTTTCTGAGAATGCTTCTCTTTAGTTTTTAGGTGAAGATGTACCCGTTTCGAAGGAAGGCCACCCGGTGGTCCAAATATCCACTTGCAGAATCTACAAAAAGAGTGTTTCAAACCTGAACTATCAAAGGAAGGTTCAACTCTGTGAGTCGAATGCAAACATCACGAAGAAGTTTCTGAGAATGTTTGTGTTTAGTTATGGGAAGTTTATCCCGTTTCCAACGAAATCCTCAGAGAGGTCCAAATATCCACTTGCAGATTCTACCAAAAGTGTGTTTGGAAACTGCTCCATCCAAAGGCATGTTCAGCTCTGTGAGTTAATCTCCATCATCACAAAGTATTTTCTGAGAATGCTTCCGTTTGGTTTTTATAGGAAGTTCTTTCCTTCACTACCGTAGGCCTCAAAGCAGTCCAAATCTCCATTTGCAGATTCTACAAAAAGAGTGTTTCCAATCTGCTGTATCAATAGGAATGTTCAACTCCGTGAGTTGAATGCAATCATCACAACGTAGTTTCTGAGAATGCTTCTATGTAGTTTTTAGGTGAAGATATTACCTTTTCCACCACAGGCCCCAAGCCCCCCAAATGTCCACTTGCAGATTCTAGAAAAAGAGTGTTTCATAGCTGCTCTTTCAAAAGGAAAGTTCCACTCTGGGAATTGAATACGAACATCACAAAGTAGTTTCTGAGAATGCTTTTGTTTCGTTTTTATGTGAAGATGATCCCGTTTCCAATGAAATCTTCAAAGAGGTGCACATATCCACTTGCAGATTCCAAAGAAAGAGACTTTCAAAACTGCTCTATCACGAGGATTTTTCAACACTGTGAGTTGAATGCAGTCATCACAGAAAACTTTCTGAGAATGCTTCTGTCTAGGGTTGATGTGAAGATATACCCGTTTCCAACGAAGGCCTCGAAGTGGTCCAAATATACACTTGCAGATTCTCCTACAAGGGTGTTGCAAACCTGAACTATCAAAGCAAGGTTCAACTCTGTGAGTTGAATGCAAACATCACAAAGAAGTTTCTGAGAATGCTTCCGTTTACTTATGGGAAGTTTATCCCGTTTCCAACGAAATCCTCAGAGAGGTCCAAATATCCCCTTGCAGATTCTACAAACAGTGTGTTTGGAAACTGCTCCATCCAAACGAATGTTCAGCTCTCTGAGTTAAACGCAATCATCACTAAGAACTTTCTGAGAGTGCTTCTGTCTAGTTTTTATATGAAGTTCTTTCCTTTCTTACCATAGGCCTCAAAGCGGTCCCAGTCTCCACTTGCAGATTCTCCAAGAAGACTGTTTCCAAACTGCTCTCTCGAAAGGATTGCTCAACTCTGTGAGTTGAGTGCAATCATCACAGAGTAGTTTCTGAGAATGCTTCTATGTAGTTTTTAGGAGAAGATATTTCCTTTTCCACCACAGCCCTCAAAGCCCTCCAAATGTCCATTTGCGGATGCTAAAAAAAGAGTGTTTCAAAGCTGCGCTATCAAAGGGAAAGTTCAATTCCGTGAGGTGAATGCAAACATCCCAAAGAAGTTTCTGAGAATGCCTCTGTTTAGCTTTTATGTGAAGATTATCCCGTTTCCAACGAAATCTTCAATGAGATCCAAATATCCACTTGCGGATCCCACAGAAAGTGTGTTTCGAAACTGCTGTTTCAAAGGGAATCTTCAACTCTGTGAGTTGAATGCAATCATCACAAAGAAGTTTCTGACAATGCTTCTCTCTCGTTTTTATGTGAAGATATTTCCTTTTCCACCAGAGGCCTGAAAGCGCTCCAAATGTCCACTTGCAGATTCTACGAAAAGAATGTTTCAAAACTGCTCTGTGAAAAGCAATGTTAAACTCTGTGGCTCGAACACAAACATCACAAAGCAGTTTCTGAGAATGCTTCAGTTTAGTTTTTCTGTGAAGATATTCCCGTTTCCAAAGAAATCTTCAAAGAGGTCCACATATCCACTTACAGATTCTACAAAAAGAGAGTTTCAAAACTGCTCAATCAAAAGGAGTGTTCAACTCTGTGACTTGAATGCAATCATCACACAGAAGTTTCTGAGAATGCTTCTCTTTAGTTTTTAGGTGAAGATGTACCCGTTTCGAAGGAAGGCCACCCGGTGGTCCAAATATCCACTTGCAGAATCTACAAAAAGAGTGTTTCAAACCTGAACTATCAAAGGAAGGTTCAACTCTGTGAGTCGAATGCAAACATCACGAAGAAGTTTCTGAGAATGTTTGTGTTTAGTTATGGGAAGTTTATCCCGTTTCCAACGAAATCCTCAGAGAGGTCCAAATATCCACTTGCAGATTCTACCAAAAGTGTGTTTGGAAACTGCTCCATCCAAAGGCATGTTCAGCTCTGTGAGTTAATCTCCATCATCACAAAGTATTTTCTGAGAATGCTTCCGTTTGGTTTTTATAGGAAGTTCTTTCCTTCACTACCGTAGGCCTCAAAGCAGTCCAAATCTCCATTTGCAGATTCTACAAAAAGAGTGTTTCCAATCTGCTGTATCAATAGGAATGTTCAACTCCGTGAGTTGAATGCAATCATCACAACGTAGTTTCTGAGAATGCTTCTATGTAGTTTTTAGGTGAAGATATTACCTTTTCCACCACAGGCCCCAAGCCCCCCAAATGTCCACTTGCAGATTCTAGAAAAAGAGTGTTTCATAGCTGCTCTTTCAAAAGGAAAGTTCCACTCTGGGAATTGAATACGAACATCACAAAGTAGTTTCTGAGAATGCTTTTGTTTCGTTTTTATGTGAAGATGATCCCGTTTCCAATGAAATCTTCAAAGAGGTGCACATATCCACTTGCAGATTCCAAAGAAAGAGACTTTCAAAACTGCTCTATCACGAGGATTTTTAAACACTGTGAGTTGAATGCAGTCATCACAGAAAACTTTCTGAGAATGCTTCTGTCTAGGGTTGATGTGAAGATATACCCGTTTCCAACGAAGGCCTCGAAGTGGTCCAAATATACACTTGCAGATTCTCCTACAAGGGTGTTGCAAACCTGAACTATCAAAGCAAGGTTCAACTCTGTGAGTTGAATGCAAACATCACAAAGAAGTTTCTGAGAATGCTTCCGTTTACTTATGGGAAGTTTATCCCGTTTCCAACGAAATCCTCAGAGAGGTCCAAATATCCCCTTGCAGATTCTACAAACAGTGTGTTTGGAAACTGCTCCATCCAAACGAATGTTCAGCTCTCTGAGTTAAACGCAATCATCACTAAGAACTTTCTGAGAGTGCTTCTGTCTAGTTTTTATATGAAGTTCTTTCCTTTCTTACCATAGGCCTCAAAGCGGTCCCAGTCTCCACTTGCAGATTCTCCAAGAAGACTGTTTCCAAACTGCTCTCTCGAAAGGATTGCTCAACTCTGTGAGTTGAGTGCAATCATCACAGAGTAGTTTCTGAGAATGCTTCTATGTAGTTTTTAGGAGAAGATATTTCCTTTTCCACCACAGCCCTCAAAGCCCTCCAAATGTCCATTTGCGGATGCTAAAAAAAGAGTGTTTCAAAGCTGCGCTATCAAAGGGAAAGTTCAATTCCGTGAGGTGAATGCAAACATCCCAAAGAAGTTTCTGAGAATGCCTCTGTTTAGCTTTTATGTGAAGATTATCCCGTTTCCAACGAAATCTTCAATGAGATCCAAATATCCACTTGCGGATCCCACAGAAAGTGTGTTTCGAAACTGCTGTTTCAAAGGGAATCTTCAACTCTGTGAGTTGAATGCAATCATCACAAAGAAGTTTCTGACAATGCTTCTCTCTCGTTTTTATGTGAAGATATTTCCTTTTCCACCAGAGGCCTGAAAGCGCTCCAAATGTCCACTTGCAGATTCTACGAAAAGAATGTTTCAAAACTGCTCTGTGAAAAGCAATGTTAAACTCTGTGGCTCGAACACAAACATCACAAAGCAGTTTCTGAGAATGCTTCAGTTTAGTTTTTCTGTGAAGATATTCCCGTTTCCAAAGAAATCTTCAAAGAGGTCCACATATCCACTTACAGATTCTACAAAAAGAGAGTTTCAAAACTGCTCAATCAAAAGGAGTGTTCAACTCTGTGACTTGAATGCAATCATCACACAGAAGTTTCTGAGAATGCTTCTCTTTAGTTTTTAGGTGAAGATGTACCCGTTTCGAAGGAAGGCCACCCGGTGGTCCAAATATCCACTTGCAGAATCTACAAAAAGAGTGTTTCAAACCTGAACTATCAAAGGAAGGTTCAACTCTGTGAGTCGAATGCAAACATCACGAAGAAGTTTCTGAGAATGTTTGTGTTTAGTTATGGGAAGTTTATCCCGTTTCCAACGAAATCCTCAGAGAGGTCCAAATATCCACTTGCAGATTCTACCAAAAGTGTGTTTGGAAACTGCTCCATCCAAAGGCATGTTCAGCTCTGTGAGTTAATCTCCATCATCACAAAGTATTTTCTGAGAATGCTTCCGTTTGGTTTTTATAGGAAGTTCTTTCCTTCACTACCGTAGGCCTCAAAGCAGTCCAAATCTCCATTTGCAGATTCTACAAAAAGAGTGTTTCCAATCTGCTGTATCAATAGGAATGTTCAACTCCGTGAGTTGAATGCAATCATCACAACGTAGTTTCTGAGAATGCTTCTATGTAGTTTTTAGGTGAAGATATTACCTTTTCCACCACAGGCCCCAAGCCCCCCAAATGTCCACTTGCAGATTCTAGAAAAAGAGTGTTTCATAGCTGCTCTTTCAAAAGGAAAGTTCCACTCTGGGAATTGAATACGAACATCACAAAGTAGTTTCTGAGAATGCTTTTGTTTCGTTTTTATGTGAAGATGATCCCGTTTCCAATGAAATCTTCAAAGAGGTGCACATATCCACTTGCAGATTCCAAAGAAAGAGACTTTCAAAACTGCTCTATCACGAGGATTTTTCAACACTGTGAGTTGAATGCAGTCATCACAGAAAACTTTCTGAGAATGCTTCTGTCTAGGGTTGATGTGAAGATATACCCGTTTCCAACGAAGGCCTCGAAGTGGTCCAAATATACACTTGCAGATTCTCCTACAAGGGTGTTGCAAACCTGAACTATCAAAGCAAGGTTCAACTCTGTGAGTTGAATGCAAACATCACAAAGAAGTTTCTGAGAATGCTTCCGTTTACTTATGGGAAGTTTATCCCGTTTCCAACGAAATCCTCAGAGAGGTCCAAATATCCCCTTGCAGATTCTACAAACAGTGTGTTTGGAAACTGCTCCATCAAAACGAATGTTCAGCTCTCTGAGTTAAACGCAATCGTCACTAAGAATTTTCTGAGAGTGCTTCTGTCTAGTTTTTATATGAAGTTCTTTCCTTTCTTACCATAGGCCTCAAAGCGGTCCCAGTCTCCACTTGCAGATTCTCCAAGAAGACTGTTTCCAAACTGCTCTCTCGAAAGGAATGTTCAACTGTGTGAGTTGAGTGCAATCATCACAGAGTAGTTTCTGAGAATGCTTCTATGTAGTTTTTAGGAGAAGATATTTCCTTTTCCACCACAGCCCTCAAAGCCCTCCAAATGTCCATTTGCGGATGCTAAAAAAAGAGTGTTTCAAAGCTGCGCTATCAAAGGGAAAGTTCAATTCCGTGAGGTGAATGCAAACATCCCAAAGAAGTTTCTGAGAATGCCTCTGTTTAGCTTTTATGTGAAGATTATCCCGTTTCCAACGAAATCTTCAATGAGATCCAAATATCCACTTGCGGATCCCACAGAAAGTGTGTTTCGAAACTGCTGTTTCAAAGGGAATCTTCAACTCTGTGAGTTGAATGCAATCATCACAAAGAAGTTTCTGACAATGCTTCTCTCTCGTTTTTATGTGAAGATATTTCCTTTTCCACCAGAGGCCTGAAAGCGCTCCAAATGTCCACTTGCAGATTCTACGAAAAGAATCTTTCAAAACTGCTCTGTGAAAAGCAATGTTAAACTCTGTGGCTCGAACACAAACATCACAAAGCAGTTTCTGAGAATGCTTCAGTTTAGTTTTTCTGTGAAGATATTCCCGTTTCCAAAGAAATCTTCAAAGAGGTCCACATATCCACTTACAGATTCTACAAAAAGAGAGTTTCAAAACTGCTCAATCAAAAGGAGTGTTCAACTCTGTGACTTGAATGCAATCATCACACAGAAGTTTCTGAGAATGCTTCTCTTTAGTTTTTACGTGAACATATACCCGTTTCGAAGGAAGGCCACCCAGTGGTCCAAATATCCACTTGCAGAATCTACAAAAAGAGTGTTTCAAACCTGAACTATCAAAGGAAGGTTCAACTCTGTGAGTCGAATGCAAACATCACGAAGAAGTTTCTGAGAATGTTTGTGTTTAGTTATGGGAAGTTTATCCCGTTTCCAACGAAATCCTCAGAGAGGTCCAAATATCCACTTGCAGATTCTACCAAAAGTGTGTTTGGAAACTGCTCCATCCAAAGGCATCTTCAGCTCTGTGAGTTAAACTCCATCACCACAAAGTATTTTCTGAGAATGCTTCCGTTTGTTTTTTATAGGAAGTTCTTTCCTTCACTACCGTAGGCCTCAAAGCAGTCCAAATCTCCATTTGCAGATTCTACAAAAAGAGTGTTTCCAATCTGCTCTATCAATAGGAATGTTCAACTCCGTGAGTTGAATGCAATCATCACAACGTAGTTTCTGAGAATGCTTCTATGTAGTTTTTAGGTGAAGATATTACCTTTTCCACCACAGGCCCCAAGCCCCCCAAATGTCCACTTGCAGATTCTAGAAAAAGAGTGTTTCATAGCTGCTCTTTCAAAAGGAAAGTTCCACTCTGGGAGTTGAATACAAACATCACAAAGTAGTTTCTGAGAATGCTTCTGTTTCGTTTCTATGTGAAGATGATCCCGTTTCCAATGAAATCTTCAAAGAGGTGCACATATCCACTTGCAGATTCCAAAGAAAGAGACTTTCAAAACTGCTCCATCACGAGGATTGTTCAACTCTGTGAGTTGAATGCAGTCATCACAGAAAACTTTCTGAGAATGCTTCTGTCTAGGGTTGATGTGAAGATATACCCATTTCCAACGAAGGCCTCGAAGTGGTCCAAATATACACTTGCAGATTCTCCTACAAGGGTGTTGCAAACCTGAACTATCAAAGCAAGGTTCAACCCTGTGAGTTGAATGCAAACATCACAAAGAAGTTTCTGAGAATGCTTCCGTTTACTTATGGGAAGTTTATCCCGTTTCCAACGAAATCCTCAGAGAGGTCCAAATATCCCCTTGCAGATTCTACAAACAGTGTGTTTGGAAACTGCTCCATCAAAACGAATGTTCAGCTCTCTGAGTTAAACACAATCGTCACTAAGAATTTTCTGAGGGTGCTTCTGTCTAGTTTTTATATGAAGTTCTTTCCTTTATTACCATAGGCCTCAAAGCGGTCCCAGTCTCCACTTGCAGATTCTCCAAGAAGACTGTTTCCAAAGTGCTCTCTCGAAAGGAATGTTCAACTCTGTGAGTTGAGTGCAATCATCACAGAGTAGTTTCTGAGAATGCTTCTATGTAGTTTTTAGGAGAAGATATTTCCTTTTCCACCACAGCCCTCAAAGCCCTCCAAATGTCCATTTGCGGATGCTAAAAAAAGAGTGTTTCAAAGCTGCGCTATCAAAGGGAAAGTTCAATTCCGTGAGGTGAATGCAAACATCCCAAAGAAGTTTCTGAGAATGCCTCTGTTTAGCTTTTATGTGAAGATTATCCCGTTTCCAACGAAATCTTCAATGAGATCCAAATATCCACTTGCGGATCCCACAGAAAGTGTGTTTCGAAACTGCTGTTTCAAAGGGAATCTTCAACTCTGTGAGTTGAATGCAATCATCACAAAGAAGTTTCTGACAATGCTTCTCTCTCGTTTTTATGTGAAGATATTTCCTTTTCCACCAGAGGCCTGAAAGCGCTCCAAATGTCCACTTGCAGATTCTACGAAAAGAATGTTTCAAAACTGCTCTGTGAAAAGCAATGTTAAACTCTGTGGCTCGAACACAAACATCACAAAGCAGTTTCTGAGAATGCTTCAGTTTAGTTTTTCTGTGAAGATATTCCCGTTTCCAAAGAAATCTTCAAAGAGGTCCACATATCCACTTACAGATTCTACAAAAAGAGAGTTTCAAAACTGCTCAATCAAAAGGAGTGTTCAACTCTGTGACTTGAATGCAATCATCACACAGAAGTTTCTGAGAATGCTTCTCTTTAGTTTTTACGTGAAGATATACCCGTTTCGAAGGAAGGCCACCCAGTGGTCTAAATATCCACTTGCAGAATCTACAAAAAGAGTGTTTCAAACCTGAACTATCAAAGGAAGGTTCAACTCTGTGAGTCGAATGCAAACATCACGAAGAAGTTTCTGAGAATGTTTGTGTTTAGTTATGGGAAGTTTATCCCGTTTCCAACGAAATCCTCAGAGAGGTCCAAATATCCACTTGCAGATTCTACCAAAAGTGTGTTTGGAAACTGCTCCATCCAAAGGCATCTTCAGCTCTGTGAGTTAATCTCCATCACCACAAAGTATTTTCTGAGAATGCTTCCGTTTGTTTTTTATAGGAAGTTCTTTCCTTCACTACCGTAGGCCTCAAAGCAGTCCAAATCTCCATTTGCAGATTCTACAAAAAGAGTGTTTCCAATCTGCTCTATCAATAGGAATGTTCAACTCCGTGAGTTGAATGCAATCATCACAACGTAGTTGCTGAGAATGCTTCTATGTAGTTTTTAGGTGAAGATATTTCCTTTTCCACCACAGGCCTCAAAGCCCCCCAAATGTCCACATGCAGATTCTAGAAAAAGAGTGTTTCATAGCTGCTCTTTCAAAAGGAAAGTTCCACTCCGGGAGTTGAATACTAACATCACAAAGTAGTTTCTGAGAATGCTTCTGTTTCGTTTTTATGTGAAGATGATCCCGTTTCCAATGAAATCTTCAAAGAGGTGCACATATCCACTTGCAGATTCCAAAGAAAGAGACTTTCAAAACTGCTCCATCACGAGGATTGTTCAACTCTGTGAGTTGAATGCAGTCATCACAGAAAACTTTCTGAGAATGCTTCTGTCTAGGGTTGATGTGAAGATATACCCGTTTCCAACGAAGGCCTCGAAGTGGTCCAAATATACACTTGCAGATTCTCCTACAAGGGTGTTGCAAACCTGAACTATCAAAGCAAGGTTCAACTCTGTGAGTTGAATGCAAACATCACAAAGAAGTTTCTGAGAATGCTTCCGTTTACTTATGGGAAGTTTATCCCGTTTCCAACGAAATCCTCAGAGAGGTCCAAATATCCCCTTGCAGATTCTACAAACAGTGTGTTTGGAAACTGCTCCATCAAAACGAATGTTCAGCTCTCTGAGTTAAACGCAATCGTCACTAAGAATTTTCTGAGAGTGCTTCTGTCTAGTGTTTGTATGAAGTTCTTTCCTTTATTACCATAGGCCTCAAAGCGGTCCCAGTCTCCACTTGCAGATTCTCCAAGAAGACTGTTTCCAAACTGCTCTCTCGAAAGGAATGTTCAACTCTGTGAGTTGAATGCAATCATCACAGAGTAGTTTCTGAGAATGCTTCTATGTAGTTTTTAGGAGAAGATATTTCCTTTTCCACCACAGCCCTCAAAGCCCTCCAAATGTCCATTTGCGGATGCTAAAAAAAGAGTGTTTCAAAGCTGCGCTATCAAAGGGAAAGTTCAATTCCGTGAGGTGAATGCAAACATCCCAAAGAAGTTTCTGAGAATGCCTCTGTTTAGCTTTTATGTGAAGATTATCCCGTTTCCAACGAAATCTTCAATGAGATCCAAATATCCACTTGCGGATCCCACAGAAAGTGTGTTTCGAAACTGCTGTTTCAAAGGGAATCTTCAACTCTGTGAGTTGAATGCAATCATCACAAAGAAGTTTCTGACAATGCTTCTCTCTCGTTTTTATGTGAAGATATTTCCTTTTCCACCAGAGGCCTGAAAGCGCTCCAAATGTCCACTTGCAGATTCTACGAAAAGAATCTTTCAAAACTGCTCTGTGAAAAGCAATGTTAAACTCTGTGGCTCGAACACAAACATCACAAAGCAGTTTCTGAGAATGCTTCAGTTTAGTTTTTCTGTGAAGATATTCCCGTTTCCAAAGAAATCTTCAAAGAGGTCCACATATCCACTTACAGATTCTACAAAAAGAGAGTTTCAAAACTGCTCAATCAAAAGGAGGGTTCAACTCTGTGACTTGAATGCAATCATCACACAGAAGTTTCTGAGAATGCTTCTCTTTAGTTTTTACGTGAAGATATACCCGTTTCGAAGGAAGGCCACCCGGTGGTCCAAATATCCACTTGCAGATTCTACAAAAAGAGTGTTTCAAACCTGAACTATCAAAGGAAGGTTCAACTCTGTGAGTCGAATGCAAACATCACGAAGAAGTTTCTGAGAATGTTTGTGTTTAGTTATGGGAAGTTTATCCCGTTTCCAACGAAATCCTCAGAGAGGTCCAAATATCCACTTGCAGATTCTACCAAAAGTGTGTTTGGAAACTGCTCCATCCAAAGGCATGTTCAGCTCTGTGAGTTAATCTCCATCATCACAAAGTATTTTCTGAGAATGCTTCCGTTTGGTTTTTATAGGAAGTTCTTTCCTTCACTACCGTAGGCCTCAAAGCTGTCCAAATCTCCGTTTGCAGATTATACAAAAAGAGTGTTTCCAGTCTGCTCTATCAATAGGAATGTTCAACTCCGTGAGTTGAATGCAATCATCACAACGTAGTTTCTGAGAATGCTTCTATGTAGTTTTTAGGTGAAGATATTACCTTTTCCACCACAGGCCCCAAGCCCCCCAAATGTCCACTTGCAGATTCTAGAAAAAGAGTGTTTCATAGCTGCTCTTTCAAAAGGAAAGTTCCACTCTGGGTGTTGAATACAAACATCACAAAGTAGTTTCTGAGAATGCTTCTGTTTCGTTTTTATGTGAAGATGATCCCGTTTCCAATGAAATCTTCAAAGAGGTGCACATATCCACTTGCAGATTCCAAAGAAAGAGACTTTCAAAACTGCTCCATCACGAGGATTGTTCAACTCTGTGAGTTGAATGCAGTCATCACAGAAAACTTTCTGAGAATGCTTCTGTCTAGGGTTGATGTGAAGATATACCCGTTTCCAACGAAGGCCTCGAAGTGGTCCAAATATACACTTGCAGATTCTCCTACAAGGGTGTTGCAAACCTGAACTATCAAAGCAAGGTTCAACTCTGTGAGTTGAATGCAAACATCACAAAGAAGTTTCTGAGAATGCTTCCGTTTAGTTATGGGAAGTTTATCCCGTTTCCAACGAAATCCTCAGAGAGGTCCAAATATCCCCTTGCAGATTCTACAAACAGTGTGTTTGGAAACTGCAACATCAAAACGAATGTTCAGCTCTCTGAGTTAAACGCAATCGTCACTAAGAATTTTCTGAGAGTGCTTCTGTCTAGTTTTTATATGAAGTTCTTTCCTTTATTACCATAGGCCTCAAAGCGGTCCCAGTCTCCACTTGCAGATTCTCCAAGAAGACTGTTTCCAAACTGCTCTCTCGAAAGGAATGTTCAACTCTGTGAGTTGAGTGCAATCATCACAGAGTAGTTTCTGAGAATGCTTCTATGTAGTTTTTAGGAGAAGATATTTCCTTTTCCACCACAGCCCTCAAAGCCCTCCAAATGTCCATTTGCGGATGCTAAAAAAAGAGTGTTTCAAAGCTGCGCTATCAAAGGGAAAGTTCAATTCCGTGAGGTGAATGCAAACATCCCAAAGAAGTTTCTGAGAATGCCTCTGTTTAGCTTTTATGTGAAGATTATCCCGTTTCCAACGAAATCTTCAATGAGATCCAAATATCCACTTGCGGATCCCACAGAAAGTGTGTTTCGAAACTGCTGTTTCAAAGGGAATCTTCAACTCTGTGAGTTGAATGCAATCATCACAAAGAAGTTTCTGACAATGCTTCTCTCTCGTTTTTATGTGAAGATATTTCCTTTTCCACCAGAGGCCTGAAAGCGCTCCAAATGTCCACTTGCAGATTCTACGAAAAGAATGTTTCAAAACTGCTCTGTGAAAAGCAATGTTAAACTCTGTGGCTCGAACACAAACATCACAAAGCAGTTTCTGAGAATGCTTCAGTTTAGTTTTTCTGTGAAGATATTCCCGTTTCCAAAGAAATCTTCAAAGAGGTCCACATATCCACTTACAGATTCTACAAAAAGAGAGTTTCAAAACTGCTCAATCAAAAGGAGGGTTCAACTCTGTGACTTGAATGCAATCATCACACAGAAGTTTCTGAGAATGCTTCTCTTTAGTTTTTAGGTGAAGATGTACCCGTTTCGAAGGAAGGCCACCCGGTGGTCCAAATATCCACTTGCAGAATCTACAAAAAGAGTGTTTCAAACCTGAACTATCAAAGGAAGTTTCAACTCTGTGAGTCGAATGCAAACATCACGAAGAAGTTTCTGAGAATGTTTGTGTTTAGTTATGGGAAGTTTATCCCGTTTCCAACGAAATCCTCAGAGAGGTCCAAATATCCACTTGCAGATTCTACCAAAAGTGTGTTTGGAAACTGCTCCATCCAAAGGCATGTTCAGCTCTGTGAGTTAATCTCCATCATCACAAAGTATTTTCTGAGAATGCTTCCGTTTGGTTTTTATAGGAAGTTCTTTCCTTCACTACCGTAGGCCTCAAAGCTGTCCAAATCTCCGTTTGCAGATTCTACAAAAAGAGTGTTTCCAGTCTGCTCTATCAATAGGAATGTTCAACTCCGTGAGTTGAATGCAATCATCACAACGTAGTTTCTGAGAATGCTTCTATGTAGTTTTTAGGTGAAGATATTACCTTTTCCACCACAGGCCCCAAGCCCCCCAAATGTCCACTTGCAGATTCTAGAAAAAGAGTGTTTCATAGCTGCTCTTTCAAAAGGAAAGTTCCACTCTGGGAGTTGAATACAAACATCACAAAGTAGTTTCTGAGAATGCTTCTGTTTCGTTTTTATGTGAAGATGATCCCGTTTCCAATGAAATCTTCAAAGAGGTGCACATATCCACTTGCAGATTCCAAAGAAAGAGACTTTCAAAACTGCTCCATCACGAGGATTGTTCAACTCTGTGAGTTGAATGCAGTCATCACAGAAAACTTTCTGAGAATGCTTCTGTCTAGGGTTGATGTGAAGATATACCCGTTTCCAACGAAGGCCTCGAAGTGGTCCAAATATACACTTGCAGATTCTCCTACAAGGGTGTTGCAAACCTGAACTATCAAAGCAAGGTTCAACTCTGTGAGTTGAATGCAAACATCACAAAGAAGTTTCTGAGAATGCTTCCGTTTACTTAAGGGAAGTTTATCCCGTTTCCAACGAAATCCTCAGAGAGGTCCAAATATCCCCTTGCAGATTCTACAAACAGTGTGTTTGGAAACTGCAACATCAAAACGAATGTTCAGCTCTCTGAGTTAAATGCAATCGTCACTAAGAATTTTCTGAGAGTGCTACTGTCTAGTTTTTATATGAAGTTCTTTCCTTTCTTACCATAGGCCTCAAAGCGGTCCCAGTCTCCACTTGCAGATTCTCCAAGAAGACTGTTTCCAAACTGCTCTCTCGAAAGGAATGTTCAACTCTGTGAGTTGAATGCAATCATCACAGAGTAGTTTCTGAGAATGCTTCTATGTAGTTTTTAGGAGAAGATATTTCCTTTTATACCACAGCCCTCAAAGCCCTCCAAATGTCCATTTGCGGATGCTAAAAAAAGAGTGTTTCAAAGCTGCGCTATCAAAGGGAAAGTTCAATTCCGTGAGGTGAATGCAAACATCCCAAAGAAGTTTCTGAGAATGCCTCTGTTTAGCTTTTATGTGAAGATTATCCCGTTTCCAACGAAATCTTCAATGAGATCCAAATATCCACTTGCGGATCCCACAGAAAGTGTGTTTCGAAACTGCTGTTTCAAAGGGAATCTTCAACTCTGTGAGTTGAATGCAATCATCACAAAGAAGTTTCTGACAATGCTTCTCTCTCGTTTTTATGTGAAGATATTTCCTTTTCCACCAGAGGCCTGAAAGCGCTCCAAATGTCCACTTGCAGAATCTACGAAAAGAATGTTTCAAAACTGCTCTGTGAAAAGCAATGTTAAACTCTGTGGCTCGAACACAAACATCACAAAGCAGTTTCTGAGAATGCTTCAGTTTAGTTTTTCTGTGAAGATATTCCCGTTTCCAAAGAAATCTTCAAAGACGTCCACATATCCACTTACAGATTCTACAAAAAGAGAGTTTCAAAACTGCTCAATCAAAAGGAGGGTTCAACTCTGTGACTTGAATGCAATCATCACACAGAAGTTTCTGAGAATGCTTCTCTTTAGTTTTTACGTGAAGATATACCCGTTTCGAAGGAAGGCCACCCGGTGGTCCAAATATCCACTTGCAGATTCTACAAAAAGAGTGTTTCAAACCTGAACTATCAAAGGAAGGTTCAACTCTGTGAGTCGAATGCAAACATCACGAAGAAGTTTCTGAGAATGTTTGTGTTTAGTTATGGGAAGTTTATCCCGTTTCCAACGAAATCCTCAGAGAGGTCCAAATATCCACTTGCAGATTCTACCAAAAGTGTGTTTGGAAACTGCTCCATCCAAAGGCATGTTCAGCTCTGTGAGTTAATCTCCATCATCACAAAGTGTTTTCTGAGAATGCTTCCGTTTGGTTTTTATAGGAAGTTCTTTCCTTCACTACCGTAGGCCTCAAAGCAGTCCAAATCTCCGTTTGCAGATTCTGCAAAAAGAGTGTTTCCAATCTGCTCTATCAATAGGAATGTTCAACTCCGTGAGTTGAATGCAATCATCACAACGTAGTTTCTGAGAATGCTTCTATGTAGTTTTTAGGTGAAGATATTACCTTTTCCACCACAGGCCCCAAGCCCCCCAAATGTCCACTTGCAGATTCTAGAAAAAGATTGTTTCATAGCTGCTCTTTCAAAAGGAAAGTTCCACTCTGGGAGTTGAATACAAACATCACAAAGTAGTTTCTGAGAATGCTTCTGTTTCGTTTCTATGTGAAG
Source organism: Pan paniscus (assembly GCF_029289425.2). Classification (NCBI taxonomy): domain Eukaryota; kingdom Metazoa; phylum Chordata; class Mammalia; order Primates; family Hominidae; genus Pan; species Pan paniscus. Next base: position 60,326,601 of record NC_073272.2, read on the forward strand.
ATGATCCCGTTTCCAATGAAATCTTCAAAGAGGTGCACATATCCACTTGCAGATTCCAAAGAAAGAGACTTTCAAAACTGCTCCATCACGAGGATTGTTCAACTCTGTGAGTTGAATGCAGTCATCACAGAAAACTTTCTGAGAATGCTTCTGTCTAGGGTTGATGTGAAGATATACCCATTTCCAACGAAGGCCTCGAAGTGGTCCAAATATACACTTGCAGATTCTCCTACAAGGGTGTTGCAAACCTGAACTATCAAAGCAAGGTTCAACTCTGTGAGTTGAATGCAAACATCACAAAGAAGTTTCTGAGAATGCTTCCGTTTACTTATGGGAAGTTTATCCCGTTTCCAACGAAATCCTCAGAGAGGTCCAAATATCCCCTTGCAGATTCTACAAACAGTGTGTTTGGAAACTGCTCCATCAAAACCAATGTTCAGCTCTCTGAGTTAAACACAATCGTCACTAAGAATTTTCTGAGAGTGCTTCTGTCTAGTTTTTATATGAAGTTCTTTCCTTTATTACCATAGGCCTCAAAGCGGTCCCAGTCTCCACTTGCAGATTCTCCAAGAAGACTGTTTCCAAACTGCTCTCTCGAAAGGAATGTTCAACTCTGTGAGTTGAGTGCAATCATCACAGAGTAGTTTCTGAGAATGCTTCTATGTAGTTTTTAGGAGAAGATATTTCCTTTTCCACCACAGCCCTCAAAGCCCTCCAAATGTCCATTTGCGGATGCTAAAAAAAGAGTGTTTCAAAGCTGCGCTATCAAAGGGAAAGTTCAATTCCGTGAGGTGAATGCAAACATCCCAAAGAAGTTTCTGAGAATGCCTCTGTTTAGCTTTTATGTGAAGATTATCCCGTTTCCAACGAAATCTTCAATGAGATCCAAATATCCACTTGCGGATCCCACAGAAAGTGTGTTTCGAAACTGCTGTTTCAAAGGGAATCTTCAACTCTGTGAGTTGAATGCAATCATCACAAAGAAGTTTCTGACAATGCTTCTCTCTCGTTTTTATGTGAAGATATTTCCTTTTCCACCAGAGGCCTGAAAGCGCTCCAAATGTCCACTTGCAGATTCTACGAAAAGAATGTTTCAAAACTGCTCTGTGAAAAGCAATGTTAAACTCTGTGGCTCGAACACAAACATCACAAAGCAGTTTCTGAGAATGCTTCAGTTTAGTTTTTCTGTGAAGATATTCCCGTTTCCAAAGAAATCTTCAAAGAGGTCCACATATCCACTTACAGATTCTACAAAAAGAGAGTTTCAAAACTGCTCAATCAAAAGGAGTGTTCAACTCTGTGACTTGAATGCAATCATCACACAGAAGTTTCTGAGAATGCTTCTCTTTAGTTTTTACGTGAAGATATACCCGTTTCGAAGGAAGGCCACCCAGTGGTCCAAATATCCACTTGCAGAATCTACAAAAAGAGTGTTTCAAACCTGAACTATCAAAGGAAGGTTCAACTCTGTGAGTCGAATGCAAACATCACGAAGAAGTTTCTGAGAATGTTTGTGTTTAGTTATGGGAAGTTTATCCCGTTTCCAACGAAATCCTCAGAGAGGTCCAAATATCCACTTGCAGATTCTACCAAAAGTGTGTTTGGAAACTGCTCCATCCAAAGGCATCTTCAGCTCTGTGAGTTAATCTCCATCACCACAAAGTATTTTCTGAGAATGCTTCCGTTTGTTTTTTATAGGAAGTTCTTTCCTTCACTACCGTAGGCCTCAAAGCAGTCCAAATCTCCATTTGCAGATTCTACAAAAAGAGTGTTTCCAATCTGCTCTATCAATAGGAATGTTCAACTCCGTGAGTTGAATGCAATCATCACAACGTAGTTGCTGAGAATGCTTCTATGTAGTTTTTAGGTGAAGATATTTCCTTTTCCACCACAGGCCTCAAAGCCCCCCATATGTCCACATGCAGATTCTAGAAAAAGAGTGTTTCATAGCTGCTCTTTCAAAAGGAAAGTTCCACTCCGGGAGTTGAATACTAACATCACAAAGTAGTTTCTGAGAATGCTTCTGTTTCGTTTTTATGTGAAGATGATCCCGTTTCCAATGAAATCTTCAAAGAGGTGCACATATCCACTTGCAGATTCCAAAGAAAGAGACTTTCAAAACTGCTCCATCACGAGGATTTTTCAACTCTGTGAGTTGAATGCAGTCATCACAGAAAACTTTCTGAGAATGCTTCTGTCTAGGGTTGATGTGAAGATATACCCGTTTCCAACGAAGGCCTCGAAGTGGTCCAAATATACACTTGCAGATTCTCCTACAAGGGTGTTGCAAACCTGAACTATCAAAGCAAGGTTCAACTCTGTGAGTTGAATGCAAACATCACAAAGAAGTTTCTGAGAATGCTTCCGTTTAGTTATGGGAAGTTTATCCCGTTTCCAACGAAATCCTCAGAGAGGTCCAAATATCCCCTTGCAGATTCTACAAACAGTGTGTTTGGAAACTGCTCCATCAAAACGAATGTTCAGCTCTCTGAGTTAAACGCAATCGTCACTAAGAATTTTCTGAGAGTGCTTCTGTCTAGTGTTTGTATGAAGTTCTTTCCTTTATTACCATAGGCCTCAAAGCGGTCCCAGTCTCCACTTGCAGATTCTCCAAGAAGACTGTTTCCAAACTGCTCTCTCGAAAGGATTGCTCAACTCTGTGAGTTGAGTGCAATCATCACAGAGTAGTTTCTGAGAATGCTTCTATGTAGTTTTTAGGAGAAGATATTTCCTTTTCCACCACAGCCCTCAAAGCCCTCCTAATGTCCATTTGCGGATGCTAAAAAAACAGTGTTTCAAAGCTGCGCTATCAAAGGGAAAGTTCAATTCCGTGAGGTGAATGCAAACATCCCAAAGAAGTTTCTGAGAATGCGTCTGTTTAGCTTTTATGTGAAGATTATCCCGTTTCCAACGAAATCTTCAATGAGATCCAAATATCCACTTGCGGATCCCACAGAAAGTGTGTTTCGAAACTGCTGTTTCAAAGGGAATCTTCAACTCTGTGAGTTGAATGCAATCATCACAAAGAAGTTTCTGACAATGCTTCTCTCTCGTTTTTATGTGAAGATATTTCCTTTTCCACCAGAGGCCTGAAAGCGCTCCAAATGTCCACTTGCAGATTCTACGAAAAGAATGTTTCAAAACTGCTCTGTGAAAAGCAATGTTAAACTCTGTGGCTCGAACACAAACATCACAAAGCAGTTTCTGAGAATGCTTCAGTTTAGTTTTTCTGTGAAGATATTCCCGTTTCCAAAGAAATCTTCAAAGAGGTCCACATATCCACTTACAGATTCTACAAAAAGAGAGTTTCAAAACTGCTCAATCAAAAGGAGGGTTCAACTCTGTGACTTGAATGCAATCATCACACAGAAGTTTCTGAGAATGCTTCTCTTTAGTTTTTACGTGAAGATATACCCGTTTCGAAGGAAGGCCACCCGGTGGTCCAAATATCCACTTGCAGATTCTACAAAAAGAGTGTTTCAAACCTGAATTATCAAAGGAAGGTTCAACTCTGTGAGTCGAATGCAAACATCACGAAGAAGTTTCTGAGAATGTTTGTGTTTAGTTATGGGAAGTTTATCCCGTTTCCAACGAACTCCTCAGAGAGGTCCAAATATCCACTTGCAGATTCTACAAAAAGTGTGTTTGGAAACTGCTCCATCCAAAGGCATCTTCAGCTCTGTGAGTTAATCTCCATCACCACAAAGTATTTTCTGAGAATGCTTCCGTTTGGTTTTTATAGGAAGTTCTTTCCTTCACTACCGTAGGCCTCAAAGCAGTCCAAATCTCCATTTGCAGATTCTACAAAAAGAGTGTTTCCAATCTGCTGTATCAATAGGAATGTTCAATTCCGTGAGTTGAATGCAATCATCACAACGTAGTTTCTGAGAATGCTTCTATGTAGTTTTTAGGTGAAGATATTACCTTTTCCACCACAGGCCCCAAGCCCCCCAAATGTCCACTTGCAGATTCTAGAAAAAGAGTGTTTCATAGCTGCTCTTTCAAAAGGAAAGTTCCACTCTGGGAATTGAATACGAACATCACAAAGTAGTTTCTGAGAATGCTTCTGTTTCTTTTTTATGTGAAGATGATCCCGTTTCCAATGAAATCTTCAAAGAGGTGCACATATCCACTTGCAGATTCCAAAGAAAGAGACTTTCAAAACTGCTCCATCACGACGATTTTTCAACTCTGTGAGTTGAATGCAGTCATCACAGAAAACTTTCTGAGAATGCTTCTGTCTAGGGTTGATGTGAAGATATACCCGTTTCCAACGAAGGCCTCGAAGTGGTCCAAATATACACTTGCAGATTCTCCTACAAGGGTGTTGCAAACCTGAACTATCAAAGCAAGGTTCAACTCTGTGAGTTGAATGCAAACATCACAAAGAAGTTTCTGAGAATGCTTCCGTTTACTTATGGGAAGTTTATCCCGTTTCCAACGAAATCCTCAGAGAGGTCCAAATATCCCCTTGCAGATTCTACAAACAGTGTGTTTGGAAACTGCTCCATCAAAACGAATGTTCAGCTCTCTGAGTTAAACGCAATCGTCACTAAGAATTTTCTGAGAGTGCTTCTGTCTAGTTTTTATATGAAGTTCTTTCCTTTCTTACCATAGGCCTCAAAGCGGTCCCAGTCTCCACTTGCAGATTCTCCAAGAAGACTGTTTCCAAACTGCTCTCTCGAAAGGAATGTTCAACTCTGTGAGTTGAGTGCAATCATCACAGAGTAGTTTCTGAGAATGCTTCTATGTAGTTTTTAGGAGAAGATATTTCCTTTTCCACCACAGCCCTCAAAGCCCTCCAAATGTCCATTTGCGGATGCTAAAAAAAGAGTGTTTCAAAGCTGCGCTATCAAAGGGAAAGTTCAATTCCGTGAGGTGAATGCAAACATCCCAAAGAAGTTTCTGAGAATGCCTCTGTTTAGCTTTTATGTGAAGATTATCCCGTTTCCAACGAAATCTTCAATGAGATCCAAATATCCACTTGCGGATCCCACAGAAAGTGTGTTTCGAAACTGCTGTTTCAAAGGGAATCTTCAACTCTGTGAGTTGAATGCAATCATCACAAAGAAGTTTCTGACAATGCTTCTCTCTCGTTTTTATGTGAAGATATTTCCTTTTCCACCAGAGGCCTGAAAGCGCTCCAAATGTCCACTTGCAGATTCTACGAAAAGAATGTTTCAAAACTGCTCTGTGAAAAGCAATGTTAAACTCTGTGGCTCGAACACAAACATCACAAAGCAGTTTCTGAGAATGCTTCAGTTTAGTTTTTCTGTGAAGATATTCCCGTTTCCAAAGAAATCTTCAAAGAGGTCCACATATCCACTTACAGATTCTACAAAAAGAGAGTTTCAAAACTGCTCAATCAAAAGGAGGGTTCAACTCTGTGACTTGAATGCAATCATCACACAGAAGTTTCTGAGAATGCTTCTCTTTAGTTTTTACGTGAAGATATACCCGTTTCGAAGGAAGGCCACCCAGTGGTCCAAATATCCACTTGCAGAATCTACAAAAAGAGTGTTTCAAACCTGAACTATCAAAGGAAGGTTCAACTCTGTGAGTCGAATGCAAACATCACGAAGAAGTTTCTGAGAATGTTTGTGTTTAGTTATGGGAAGTTTATCCCGTTTCCAACGAAATCCTCAGAGAGGTCCAAATATCCACTTGCAGATTCTACCAAAAGTGTGTTTGGAAACTGCTCCATCCAAAGGCATCTTCAGCTCTGTGAGTTAATCTCCATCACCACAAAGTATTTTCTGAGAATGCTTCCGTTTGTTTTTTATAGGAAGTTCTTTCCTTCACTACCGTAGGCCTCAAAGCAGTCCAAATCTCCATTTGCAGATTCTACAAAAAGAGTGTTTCCAATCTGCTGTATCAATAGGAATGTTCAACTCCGTGAGTTGAATGCAATCATCACAACGTAGTTTCTGAGAATGCTTCTATGTAGTTTTTAGGTGAAGATATTTCCTTTTCCACCACAGGCCTCAAAGCCCCGCAAATGTCCACTTGCAGATTCTAGAAAAAGAGTGTTTCATAGCTGCTCTTTCAAAAGGAAAGTTCCACTCCGGGAGTTGAATACTAACATCACAAAGTAGTTTCTGAGAATGCTTCTGTTTCGTTTTTATGTGAAGATGATCCCGTTTCCAATGAAATCTTCAAAGAGGTGCACATATCCACTTGCAGATTCCAAAGAAAGAGACTTTCAAAACTGCTCCATCACGAGGATTGTTCAACTCTGTGAGTTGAATGCAGTCATCACAGAAAACTTTCTGAGAATGCTTCTGTCTAGGGTTGATGTGAAGATATACCCGTTTCCAACGAAGGCCTCGAAGTGGTCCAAATATACACTTGCAGATTCTCCTACAAGGGTGTTGCAAACCTGAACTATCAAAGCAAGGTTCAACTCTGTGAGTTGAATGCAAACATCACAAAGAAGTTTCTGAGAATGCTTCCGTTTACTTATGGGAAGTTTATCCCGTTTCCAACGAAATCCTCAGAGAGGTCCAAATATCCCCTTGCAGATTCTACAAACAGTGTGTTTGGAAACTGCTCCATCAAAACGAATGTTCAGCTCTCTGAGTTAAACGCAATCGTCACTAAGAATTTTCTGAGAGTGCTTCTGTCTAGTGTTTGTATGAAGTTCTTTCCTTTATTACCATAGGCCTCAAAGCGGTCCCAGTCTCCACTTGCAGATTCTCCAACAAGACTGTTTCCAAACTGCTCTCTCGAAAGGAATGTTCAACTCTGTGAGTTGAATGCAATCATCACAGATTAGTTTCTGAGAATGCTTCTATGTAGTTTTTAGGAGAAGATATTTCCTTTTCCACCACAGCCCTCAAAGCCCTCCTAATGTCCATTTGCGGATGCTAAAAAAACAGTGTTTCAAAGCTGCGCTATCAAAGGGAAAGTTCAATTCCGTGAGGTGAATGCAAACATCCCAAAGAAGTTTCTGAGAATGCGTCTGTTTAGCTTTTATGTGAAGATTATCCCGTTTCCAACGAAATCTTCAATGAGATCCAAATATCCACTTGCGGATCCCACAGAAAGTGTGTTTCGAAACTGCTGTTTCAAAGGGAATCTTCAACTCTGTGAGTTGAATGCAATCATCACAAAGAAGTTTCTGACAATGCTTCTCTCTCGTTTTTATGTGAAGATATTTCCTTTTCCACCAGAGGCCTGAAAGCGCTCCAAATGTCCACTTGCAGATTCTACGAAAAGAATGTTTCAAAACTGCTCTGTGAAAAGCAATGTTAAACTCTGTGGCTCGAACACAAACATCACAAAGCAGTTTCTGAGAATGCTTCAGTTTAGTTTTTCTGTGAAGATATTCCCGTTTCCAAAGAAATCTTCAAAGAGGTCCACATATCCACTTACAGATTCTACAAAAAGAGAGTTTCAAAACTGCTCAATCAAAAGGAGGGTTCAACTCTGTGACTTGAATGCAATCATCACACAGAAGTTTCTGAGAATGCTTCTCTTTAGTTTTTACGTGAAGATATACCCGTTTCGAAGGAAGGCCACCCGGTGGTCCAAATATCCACTTGCAGATTCTACAAAAAGAGTGTTTCAAACCTGAATTATCAAAGGAAGGTTCAACTCTGTGAGTCGAATGCAAACATCACGAAGAAGTTTCTGAGAATGTTTGTGTTTAGTTATGGGAAGTTTTCCCGTTTCCAATGAACTCCTCAGAGAGGTCCAAATATCCACTTGCAGATGCTACAAAAAGTGTGTTTGGAAACTGCTCCATCCAAAGGCATGTTCAGCTCTGTGAGTTAATCTCCATCATCACAAAGTATTTTCTGAGAATGCTTCCGTTTGGTTTTTATAGGAAGTTCTTTCCTTCACTACCGTAGGCCTCAAAGCAGTCCAAATCTCCATTTGCAGATTCTACAAAAAGAGTGTTTCCAATCTGCTCTATCAATAGGAATGTTCAACTCCGTGAGTTGAATGCAATCATCACAACGTAGTTTCTGAGAATGCTTCTATGTAGTTTTTAGGTGAAGATATTACCTTTTCCACCACAGGCCCCAAGCCCCCCAAATGTCCACTTGCAGATTCTAGAAAAAGAGTGTTTCATAGCTGCTCTTTCAAAAGGAAAGTTCCACTCTGGGAGTTGAATACAAACATCACAAAGTAGTTTCTGAGAATGCTTCAGTTTCGTTTTTATGTGAAGATGATCCCGTTTCCAATGAAATCTTCAAAGAGGTCCACATATCCACTTGCAGATTCCAAAGAAAGAGACTTTCAAAACTGCTACATCACGAGGATTTTTCAACACTGTGAGTTGAATGCAGTCATCACAGAAAACTTTCTGAGAATGCTTCTGTCTAGGGTTGATGTGAAGATATACCCGTTTCCAACGAAGGCCTCGAAGTGGTCCAAATATAGACTTGCAGATTCTCCTACAAGGGTGTTGCAAACCTGAACTATCAAAGCAAGGTTCAACTCTGTGACTTGAATGCAAACATCACAAAGAAGTTTCTGAGAATGCTTCCGTTTATTTATGGGAAGTTTATCCCGTTTCCAACGAAATCCTCAGAGAGGTCCAAATATCCCCTTGCAGATTCTACAAACAGTGTGTTTGGAAACTGCTCCATCAAAACGAATGTTCAGCTCTCTGAGTTAAACGCAATCGTCGCTAAGAATTTTCTGAGAGTGCTTCTGTCTAGTTTTCATATGAAGTTCTTTCCTTTCTTACCATAGGCCTCAAAGCGGTCCCAGTCTCCACTTGCAGATTCTGCAACAAGACTGTTTCCAAACTGCTCTCTCGAAAGGAATGTTCAACTCTGTGAGTTGAATGCAATCATCACAGAGTGGTTTCTGAGAATGCTTCTATGTAGTTTTTAGGAGAAGATATTTCCTTTTCCACCACAGCCCTCAAAGCCCTCCAAATGTCCATTTGCGGATGCTAAAAAAAGAGTGTTTCAAAGCTGCGCTATCAAAGGGAAAGTTCAATTCCGTGAGGTGAATGCAAACATCCCAAAGAAGTTTCTGAGAATGCCTCTGTTTAGCTTTTATGTGAAGATTATCCCGTTTCCAACGAAATCTTCAATGAGATCCAAATATCCACTTGCGGATCCCACAGAAAGTGTGTTTCGAAACTGCTGTTTCAAAGGGAATCTTCAACTCTGTGAGTTGAATGCAATCATCACAAAGAAGTTTCTGACAATGCTTCTCCCTCGTTTTTATGTGAAGATATTTCCTTTTCCACCAGAGGCCTGAAAGCGCTCCAAATGTCCACTTGCAGATTCTACGAAAAGAATGTTTCAAAACTGCTCTGTGAAAAGCAATGTTAAACTCTGTGGCTCGAACACAAACATCACAAAGCAGTTTCTGAGAATGCTTCAGTTTAGTTTTTCTGTGAAGATATTCCCGTTTCCAAAGAAATCTTCAAAGAGGTCCACATATCCACTTACAGATTCTACAAAAAGAGAGTTTCAAAACTGCTCAATCAAAAGGAGGGTTCAACTCTGTGACTTGAATGCAATCATCACACAGAAGTTTCTGAGAATGCTTCTCTTTAGTTTTTACGTGAAGATATACCCGTTTCGAAGGAAGGCCACCCGGTGGTCCAAATATCCACTTGCAGAATCTACAAAAAGAGTGTTTCAAACCTGAACTATCAAAGGAAGGTTCAACTTTGTGAGTCGAATGCAAACATCGCGAAGAAGTTTCTGAGAATGTTTGTGTTTAGTTGTGGGAATTTTATCCCGTTTCCAACGAACTCCTCAGAGAGGTCCAAATATCCACTTGCAGATTCTACCAAAAGTGTGTTTGGAAACTGCTCCATCCAAAGGCATGTTCAGCTCTGTGAGTTAATCTCCATCATCACAAAGTATTTTCTGAGAATGCTTCCGTTTGGTTTTTATAGGAAGTTGTTTCCTTCACTACCGTAGGCCTCAAAGCAGTCCAAATCTCCATTTGCAGATTCTACAAAAAGAGTGTTTCCAATCTGCTCTATTAATAGGAATGTTCAACTCCGTGAGTTGAATGCAATCATCACAACGTAGTTTCTGAGAATGCTTCTATGTAGTTTTTAGGTGAAGATATTACCTTTTCCACCACAGGCCCCAAATATCCACTTGCAGATTCTAGAAAAAGAGTGTTTCATAGCTGCTCTTTCAAAAGGAAAGTTCCACTCTGGGAATTGAATACGAACATCACAAACTAGTTTCTGAGAATGCTTTTGTTTCGTTTTTATGTGAAGATGATCCCGTTTCCAATGAAATCTTCAAAGAGGTGCACATATCCACTTGCAGATTCCAAAGAAAGAGACTTTCAAAACTGCTCCATCACGAGGATTTTTCAACACTGTGAGTTGAATGCAGTCATCACAGAAAACTTTCTGAGAATGCTTCTGTCTAGGGTTGATGTGAAGATATACCCGTTTCCAACGAAGGCCTCGAAGTGGTCCAAATATACACTTGCAGATTCTCCTACAAGGGTGTTGCAAACCTGAACTATCAAAGCAAGGTTCAACTCTGTGAGTTGAATGCAAACATCACAAAGAAGTTTCTGAGAATGCTTCCGTTTACTTATGGGAAGTTTATCCCGTTTCCAACGAAATCCTCAGAGAGGTCCAAATATCCCCTTGCAGATTCTACAAACAGTGTGTTTGGAAACTGCTCCATTCAAACGAATGTTCAGCTCTCTGAGTTAAACGCAATCGTCACTAAGAACTTTCTGAGAGTGCTTCTGTCTAGTTTTTATATGAAGTTCTTTCCTTTATTACCATAGGCCTCAAAGCTGTCCCAGTCTCCACTTGCAGATTCTCCAAGAAGACTGTTTCCAAACTGCTCTCTCGAAAGGATTGCTCAACTCTGTGAGTTGAGTGCAATCATCACAGAGTAGTTTCTGAGAATGCTTCTATGTAGTTTTTAGGAGAAGATATTTCCTTTTCCACCACAGCCCTCAAAGCCCTCCAAATGTCCATTTGCGGATGCTAAAAAAAGAGTGTTTCAAAGCTGCGCTATCAAAGGGAAAGTTCAATTCCGTGAGGTGAATGCAAACATCCCAAAGAAGTTTCTGAGAATGCGTCTGTTTAGCTTTTATGTGAAGATTATCCCGTTTCCAACGAAATCTTCAATGAGATCCAAATATCCACTTGCGGATCCCACAGAAAGTGTGTTTCGAAACTGCTGTTTCAAAGGGAATCTTCAACTCTGTGAGTTGAATGCAATCATCACAAAGAAGTTTCTGACAATGCTTCTCTCTCGTTTTTATGTGAAGATATTTCCTTTTCCACCAGAGGCCTGAAAGCGCTCCAAATGTCCACTTGCAGATTCTACGAAAAGAATGTTTCAAAACTGCTCTGTGAAAAGCAATGTTAAACTCTGTGGCTCGAACACAAACATCACAAAGCAGTTTCTGAGAATGCTTCAGTTTAGTTTTTCTGTGAAGATATTCCCGTTTCCAAAGAAATCTTCAAAGAGGTCCACATATCCACTTACAGATTCTACAAAAAGAGAGTTTCAAAACTGCTCAATCAAAAGGAGTGTTCAACTCTGTGACTTGAATGCAATCATCACACAGAAGTTTCTGAGAATGCTTCTCTTTAGTTTTTAGGTGAAGATATACCCGTTTCGAAGGAAGGCCACCCGGTGGTCCAAATATCCACTTGCAGAATCTACAAAAAGAGTGTTTCAAACCTGAACTATCAAAGGAAGGTTCAACTCTGTGAGTCGAATGCAAACATCACGAAGAAGTTTCTGAGAATGTTTGTGTTTAGTTATGGGAAGTTTATCCCGTTTCCAACGAAATCCTCAGAGAGGTCCAAATATCCACTTGCAGATTCTACCAAAAGTGTGTTTGGAAACTGCTCCATCCAAAGGCATGTTCAGCTCTGTGAGTTAATCTCCATCATCACAAAGTATTTTCTGAGAATGCTTCCGTTTGGTTTTTATAGGAAGTTCTTTCCTTCACTACCGTAGGCCTCAAAGCAGTCCAAATCTCCATTTGCAGATTCTACAAAAAGAGTGTTTCCAATCTGCTGTATCAATAGGAATGTTCAACTCCGTGAGTTGTATGCAATCATCACAACGTAGTTTCTGAGAATGCTTCTATGTAGTTTTTAGGTGAAGATATTACCTTTTCCACCACAGGCCCCAAGCCCCCCAAATGTCCACTTGCAGATTCTAGAAAAAGAGTGTTTCATAGCTGCTCTTTCAAAAGGAAAGTTCCACTCTGGGAATTGAATACGAACATCACAAAGTAGTTTCTGAGAATGCTTTTGTTTCGTTTTTATGTGAAGATGATCCCGTTTCCAATGAAATCTTCAAAGAGGTGCACATATCCACTTGCAGATTCCAAAGAAAGAGACTTTCAAAACTGCTCTATCACGAGGATTTTTAAACACTGTGAGTTGAATGCAGTCATCACAGAAAACTTTCTGAGAATGCTTCTGTCTAGGGTTGATGTGAAGATATACCCGTTTCCAACGAAGGCCTCGAAGTGGTCCAAATATACACTTGCAGATTCTCCTACAAGGGTGTTGCAAACCTGAACTATCAAAGCAAGGTTCAACTCTGTGAGTTGAATGCAAACATCACAAAGAAGTTTCTGAGAATGCTTCCGTTTACTTATGGGAAGTTTATCCCGTTTCCAACGAAATCCTCAGAGAGGTCCAAATATCCCCTTGCAGATTCTACAAACAGTGTGTTTGGAAACTGCTCCATCAAAACGAATGTTCAGCTCTCTGAGTTAAACGCAATCGTCACTAAGAATTTTCTGAGAGTGCTTCTGTCTAGTTTTTATATGAAGTTCTTTCCTTTCTTACCATAGGCCTCAAAGCGGTCCCAGTCTCCACTTGCAGATTCTCCAAGAAGACTGTTTCCAAACTGCTCTCTCGAAAGGAATGTTCAACTCTGTGAGTTGAGTGCAATCATCACAGAGTAGTTTCTGAGAATGCTTCTATGTAGTTTTTAGGAGAAGATATTTCCTTTTCCACCACAGCCCTCAAAGCCCTCCAAATGTCCATTTGCGGATGCTAAAAAAAGAGTGTTTCAAAGCTGCGCTATCAAAGGGAAAGTTCAATTCCGTGAGGTGAATGCAAACATCCCAAAGAAGTTTCTGAGAATGCCTCTGTTTAGCTTTTATGTGAAGATTATCCCGTTTCCAACGAAATCTTCAATGAGATCCAAATATCCACTTGCGGATCCCACAGAAAGTGTGTTTCGAAACTGCTGTTTCAAAGGGAATCTTCAACTCTGTGAGTTGAATGCAATCATCACAAAGAAGTTTCTGACAATGCTTCTCTCTCGTTTTTATGTGAAGATATTTCCTTTTCCACCAGAGGCCTGAAAGCGCTCCAAATGTCCACTTGCAGATTCTACGAAAAGAATGTTTCAAAACTGCTCTGTGAAAAGCAATGTTAAACTCTGTGGCTCGAACACAAACATCACAAAGCAGTTTCTGAGAATGCTTCAGTTTAGTTTTTCTGTGAAGATATTCCCGTTTCCAAAGAAATCTTCAAAGAGGTCCACATATCCACTTACAGATTCTACAAAAAGAGAGTTTCAAAACTGCTCAATCAAAAGGAGTGTTCAACTCTGTGACTTGAATGCAATCATCACACAGAAGTTTCTGAGAATGCTTCTCTTTAGTTTTTAGGTGAAGATGTACCCGTTTCGAAGGAAGGCCACCCGGTGGTCCAAATATCCACTTGCAGAATCTACAAAAAGAGTGTTTCAAACCTGAACTATCAAAGGAAGGTTCAACTCTGTGAGTCGAATGCAAACATCACGAAGAAGTTTCTGAGAATGTTTGTGTTTAGTTATGGGAAGTTTATCCCGTTTCCAACGAAATCCTCAGAGAGGTCCAAATATCCACTTGCAGATTCTACCAAAAGTGTGTTTGGAAACTGCTCCATCCAAAGGCATGTTCAGCTCTGTGAGTTAATCTCCATCATCACAAAGTATTTTCTGAGAATGCTTCCGTTTGGTTTTTATAGGAAGTTCTTTCCTTCACTACCGTAGGCCTCAAAGCAGTCCAAATCTCCATTTGCAGATTCTACAAAAAGAGTGTTTCCAATCTGCTGTATCAATAGGAATGTTCAACTCCGTGAGTTGAATGCAATCATCACAACGTAGTTTCTGAGAATGCTTCTATGTAGTTTTTAGGTGAAGATATTACCTTTTCCACCACAGGCCCCAAGCCCCCCAAATGTCCACTTGCAGATTCTAGAAAAAGAGTGTTTCATAGCTGCTCTTTCAAAAGGAAAGTTCCACTCTGGGAATTGAATACGAACATCACAAAGTAGTTTCTGAGAATGCTTTTGTTTCGTTTTTATGTGAAGATGATCCCGTTTCCAATGAAATCTTCAAAGAGGTGCACATATCCACTTGCAGATTCCAAAGAAAGAGACTTTCAAAACTGCTCTATCACGAGGATTTTTCAACACTGTGAGTTGAATGCAGTCATCACAGAAAACTTTCTGAGAATGCTTCTGTCTAGGGTTGATGTGAAGATATACCCGTTTCCAACGAAGGCCTCGAAGTGGTCCAAATATACACTTGCAGATTCTCCTACAAGGGTGTTGCAAACCTGAACTATCAAAGCAAGGTTCAACTCTGTGAGTTGAATGCAAACATCACAAAGAAGTTTCTGAGAATGCTTCCGTTTACTTATGGGAAGTTTATCCCGTTTCCAACGAAATCCTCAGAGAGGTCCAAATATCCCCTTGCAGATTCTACAAACAGTGTGTTTGGAAACTGCTCCATCAAAACGAATGTTCAGCTCTCTGAGTTAAACGCAATCGTCACTAAGAATTTTCTGAGAGTGCTTCTGTCTAGTTTTTATATGAAGTTCTTTCCTTTATTACCATAGGCCTCAAAGCGGTCCCAGTCTCCACTTGCAGATTCTCCAAGAAGACTGTTTCCAAACTGCTCTCTCGAAAGGAATGTTCAACTGTGTGAGTTGAGTGCAATCATCACAGAGTAGTTTCTGAGAATGCTTCTATGTAGTTTTTAGGAGAAGATATTTCCTTTTCCACCACAGCCCTCAAAGCCCTCCAAATGTCCATTTGCGGATGCTAAAAAAAGAGTGTTTCAAAGCTGCGCTATCAAAGGGAAAGTTCAATTCCGTGAGGTGAATGCAAACATCCCAAAGAAGTTTCTGAGAATGCCTCTGTTTAGCTTTTATGTGAAGATTATCCCGTTTCCAACGAAATCTTCAATGAGATCCAAATATCCACTTGCGGATCCCACAGAAAGTGTGTTTCGAAACTGCTGTTTCAAAGGGAATCTTCAACTCTGTGAGTTGAATGCAATCATCACAAAGAAGTTTCTGACAATGCTTCTCTCTCGTTTTTATGTGAAGATATTTCCTTTTCCACCAGAGGCCTGAAAGCGCTCCAAATGTCCACTTGCAGATTCTACGAAAAGAATCTTTCAAAACTGCTCTGTGAAAAGCAATGTTAAACTCTGTGGCTCGAACACAAACATCACAAAGCAGTTTCTGAGAATGCTTCAGTTTAGTTTTTCTGTGAAGATATTCCCGTTTCCAAAGAAATCTTCAAAGAGGTCCACATATCCACTTACAGATTCTACAAAAAGAGAGTTTCAAAACTGCTCAATCAAAAGGAGTGTTCAACTCTGTGACTTGAATGCAATCATCACACAGAAGTTTCTGAGAATGCTTCTCTTTAGTTTTTACGTGAAGATATACCCGTTTCGAAGGAAGGCCACCCAGTGGTCCAAATATCCACTTGCAGAATCTACAAAAAGAGTGTTTCAAACCTGAACTATCAAAGGAAGGTTCAACTCTGTGAGTCGAATGCAAACATCACGAAGAAGTTTCTGAGAATGTTTGTGTTTAGTTATGGGAAGTTTATCCCGTTTCCAACGAAATCCTCAGAGAGGTCCAAATATCCACTTGCAGATTCTACCAAAAGTGTGTTTGGAAACTGCTCCATCCAAAGGCATCTTCAGCTCTGTGAGTTAAACTCCATCACCACAAAGTATTTTCTGAGAATGCTTCCGTTTGTTTTTTATAGGAAGTTCTTTCCTTCACTACCGTAGGCCTCAAAGCAGTCCAAATCTCCATTTGCAGATTCTACAAAAAGAGTGTTTCCAATCTGCTCTATCAATAGGAATGTTCAACTCCGTGAGTTGAATGCAATCATCACAACGTAGTTTCTGAGAATGCTTCTATGTAGTTTTTAGGTGAAGATATTACCTTTTCCACCACAGGCCCCAAGCCCCCCAAATGTCCACTTGCAGATTCTAGAAAAAGAGTGTTTCATAGCTGCTCTTTCAAAAGGAAAGTTCCACTCTGAGTGTTGAATACAAACATCACAAAGTAGTTTCTGAGAATGCTTCTGTTTCGTTTTTATGTGAAGATGATCCCGTTTCCAATGAAATCTTCAAAGAGGTGCACATATCCACTTGCAGATTCCAAAGAAAGAGACTTTCAAAACTGCTCCCTCACGACGATTTTTCAACTCTGTGAGTTGAATGCAGTCATCACAGAAAACTTTCTGAGAATGCTTCTGTCTAGGGTTGATGTGAAGATATACCCGTTTCCAACGAAGGCCTCGAAGTGGTCCAAATATACACTTGCAGATTCTCCTACAAGGGTGTTGCAAACCTGAACTATCAAAGCAAGGTTCAACTCTGTGAGTTGAATGCAAACATCACAAAGAAGTTTCTGAGAATGCTTCCGTTTACTTAAGGGAAGTTTATCCCGTTTCCAACGAAATCCTCAGAGAGGTCCAAATATCCCCTTGCAGATTCTACAAACAGTGTGTTTGGAAACTGCTCCATCAAAACGAATGTTCAGCTCTCTGAGTTAAACGCAATCGTCACTAAGAATTTTCTGAGAGTGCTACTGTCTAGTTTTTATATGAAGTTCTTTCCTTTCTTAACATAGGCCTCAAAGCGGTCCCAGTCTCCACTTGCAGATTCTCCAAGAAGACTGTTTCCAAACTGCTCTCTCGAAAGGAATGTTCAACTCTGTGAGTTGAATGCAATCATCACAGAGTAGTTTCTGAGAATGCTTCTATGTAGTTTTTAGGAGAAGATATTTCCTTTTCCACCACAGCCCTCAAAGCCCTCCAAATGTCCATTTGCGGATGCTAAAAAAAGAGTGTTTCAAAGCTGCGCTTACAAAGGGAAAGTTCAATTCCGTGAGGTGAATGCAAACATCCCAAAGAAGTTTCTGAGAATGCCTCTGTTTAGCTTTTATGTGAAGATTATCCCGTTTCCAACGAAATCTTCAATGAGATCCAAATATCCACTTGCGGATCCCACAGAAAGTGTGTTTCGAAACTGCTGTTTCAAAGGGAATCTTCAACTCTGTGAGTTGAATGCAATCATCACAAAGAAGTTTCTGACAATGCTTCTCTCTCGTTTTTATGTGAAGATATTTCCTTTTCCACCAGAGGCCTGAAAGCGCTCCAAATGTCCACTTGCAGATTCTACGAAAAGAATGTTTCAAAACTGCTCTGTGAAAAGCAATGTTAAACTCTGTGGCTCGAACACAAACATCACAAAGCAGTTTCTGAGAATGCTTCAGTTTAGTTTTTCTGTGAAGATATTCCCGTTTCCAAAGAAATCTTCAAAGAGGTCCACATATCCACTTACAGATTCTACAAAAAGAGAGTTTCAAAACTGCTCAATCAAAAGGAGTGTTCAACTCTGTGACTTGAATGCAATCATCACACAGAAGTTTCTGAGAATGCTTCTCTTTAGTTTTTACGTGAAGATGTACCCGTTTCGAAGGAAGGCCACCCGGTGGTCCAAATATCCACTTGCAGAATCTACAAAAAGAGTGTTTCAAACCTGAACTATCAAAGGAAGGTTCAACTCTGTGAGTCGAATGCAAACATCACGAAGAAGTTTCTGAGAATGTTTGTGTTTAGTTATGGGAAGTTTATCCCGTTTCCAACGAAATCCTCAGAGAGGTCCAAATATCCACTTGCAGATTCTACCAAAAGTGTGTTTGGAAACTGCTCCATCCAAAGGCATCTTCAGCTCTGTGAGTTAATCTCCATCATCACAAAGTATTTTCTAAGAATGCTTCCGTTTGGTTTTTATAGGAAGTTCTTTCCTTCACTACCGTAGGCCTCAAAGCAGTCCAAATCTCCATTTGCAGATTCTACAAAAAGAGTGTTTCCAATCTGCTGTATCAATAGGAATGTTCAACTCCGTGAGTTGAATGCAATCATCACAACGTAGTTTCTGAGAATGCTTCTATGTAGTTTTTAGGTGAAGATATTACCTTTTCCACCACAGGCCCCAAGCCCCCCAAATGTCCACTTGCAGATTCTAGAAAAAGAGTGTTTCATAGCTGCTCTTTCAAAAGGAAAGTTCCACTCTGGGAATTGAATACGAACATCACAAAGTAGTTTCTGAGAATGCTTTTGTTTCGTTTTTATGTGAAGATGATCCCGTTTCCAATGAAATCTTCAAAGAGGTGCACATATCCACTTGCAGATTCCAAAGAAAGAGACTTTCAAAACTGCTCTATCACGAGGATTTTTCAACACTGTGAGTTGAATGCAGTCATCACAGAAAACTTTCTGAGAATGCTTCTGTCTAGGGTTGATGTGAAGATATACCCGTTTCCAACGAAGGCCTCGAAGTGGTCCAAATATACACTTGCAGATTCTCCTACAAGGGTGTTGCAAACCTGAACTATCAAAGCAAGGTTCAACTCTGTGAGTTGAATGCAAACATCACAAAGAAGTTTCTGAGAATGCTTCCGTTTACTTATGGGAAGTTTATCCCGTTTCCAACGAAATCCTCAGAGAGGTCCAAATATCCCCTTGCAGATTCTACAAACAGTGTGTTTGGAAACTGCTCCATCAAAACGAATGTTCAGCTCTCTGAGTTAAACGCAATCGTCACTAAGAATTTTCTGAGAGTGCTTCTGTCTAGTTTTTATATGAAGTTCTTTCCTTTATTACCATAGGCCTCAAAGCGGTCCCAGTCTCCACTTGCAGATTCTCCAAGAAGACTGTTTCCAAACTGCTCTCTCGAAAGGAATGTTCAACTGTGTGAGTTGAGTGCAATCATCACAGAGTAGTTTCTGAGAATGCTTCTATGTAGTTTTTAGGAGAAGATATTTCCTTTTCCACCACAGCCCTCAAAGCCCTCCAAATGTCCATTTGCGGATGCTAAAAAAAGAGTGTTTCAAAGCTGCGCTATCAAAGGGAAAGTTCAATTCCGTGAGGTGAATGCAAACATCCCAAAGAAGTTTCTGAGAATGCCTCTGTTTAGCTTTTATGTGAAGATTATCCCGTTTCCAACGAAATCTTCAATGAGATCCAAATATCCACT
Organism: Pan paniscus; assembly: GCF_029289425.2. Classification (NCBI taxonomy): domain Eukaryota; kingdom Metazoa; phylum Chordata; class Mammalia; order Primates; family Hominidae; genus Pan; species Pan paniscus. Next base: position 60,345,878 of record NC_073272.2, read on the forward strand.
TGCGGATCCCACAGAAAGTGTGTTTCGAAACTGCTGTTTCAAAGGGAATCTTCAACTCTGTGAGTTGAATGCAATCATCACAAAGAAGTTTCTGACAATGCTTCTCTCTCGTTTTTATGTGAAGATATTTCCTTTTCCACCAGAGGCCTGAAAGCGCTCCAAATGTCCACTTGCAGATTCTACGAAAAGAATCTTTCAAAACTGCTCTGTGAAAAGCAATGTTAAACTCTGTGGCTCGAACACAAACATCACAAAGCAGTTTCTGAGAATGCTTCAGTTTAGTTTTTCTGTGAAGATATTCCCGTTTCCAAAGAAATCTTCAAAGAGGTCCACATATCCACTTACAGATTCTACAAAAAGAGAGTTTCAAAACTGCTCAATCAAAAGGAGTGTTCAACTCTGTGACTTGAATGCAATCATCACACAGAAGTTTCTGAGAATGCTTCTCTTTAGTTTTTAGGTGAAGATATACCCGTTTCGAAGGAAGGCCACCCAGTGGTCCAAATATCCACTTGCAGAATCTACAAAAAGAGTGTTTCAAACCTGAACTATCAAAGGAAGGTTCAACTCTGTGAGTCGAATGCAAACATCACGAAGAAGTTTCTGAGAATGTTTGTGTTTAGTTATGGGAAGTTTATCCCGTTTCCAACGAAATCCTCAGAGAGGTCCAAATATCCACTTGCAGATTCTACCAAAAGTGTGTTTGGAAACTGCTCCATCCAAAGGCATCTTCAGCTCTGTGAGTTAAACTCCATCACCACAAAGTATTTTCTGAGAATGCTTCCGTTTGTTTTTTATAGGAAGTTCTTTCCTTCACTACCGTAGGCCTCAAAGCAGTCCAAATCTCCATTTGCAGATTCTACAAAAAGAGTGTTTCCAATCTGCTCTATCAATAGGAATGTTCAACTCCGTGAGTTGAATGCAATCATCACAACGTAGTTTCTGAGAATGCTTCTATGTAGTTTTTAGGTGAAGATATTACCTTTTCCACCACAGGCCCCAAGCCCCCCAAATGTCCACTTGCAGATTCTAGAAAAAGAGTGTTTCATAGCTGCTCTTTCAAAAGGAAAGTTCCACTCTGAGTGTTGAATACAAACATCACAAAGTAGTTTCTGAGAATGCTTCTGTTTCGTTTTTATGTGAAGATGATCCCGTTTCCAATGAAATCTTCAAAGAGGTGCACATATCCACTTGCAGATTCCAAAGAAAGAGACTTTCAAAACTGCTCCCTCACGACGATTTTTCAACTCTGTGAGTTGAATGCAGTCATCACAGAAAACTTTCTGAGAATGCTTCTGTCTAGGGTTGATGTGAAGATATACCCGTTTCCAACGAAGGCCTCGAAGTGGTCCAAATATACACTTGCAGATTCTCCTACAAGGGTGTTGCAAACCTGAACTATCAAAGCAAGGTTCAACTCTGTGAGTTGAATGCAAACATCACAAAGAAGTTTCTGAGAATGCTTCCGTTTACTTAAGGGAAGTTTATCCCGTTTCCAACGAAATCCTCAGAGAGGTCCAAATATCCCCTTGCAGATTCTACAAACAGTGTGTTTGGAAACTGCTCCATCAAAACGAATGTTCAGCTCTCTGAGTTAAACGCAATCGTCACTAAGAATTTTCTGAGAGTGCTACTGTCTAGTTTTTATATGAAGTTCTTTCCTTTCTTAACATAGGCCTCAAAGCGGTCCCAGTCTCCACTTGCAGATTCTCCAAGAAGACTGTTTCCAAACTGCTCTCTCGAAAGGAATGTTCAACTCTGTGAGTTGAATGCAATCATCACAGAGTAGTTTCTGAGAATGCTTCTATGTAGTTTTTAGGAGAAGATATTTCCTTTTCCACCACAGCCCTCAAAGCCCTCCAAATGTCCATTTGCGGATGCTAAAAAAAGAGTGTTTCAAAGCTGCGCTTACAAAGGGAAAGTTCAATTCCGTGAGGTGAATGCAAACATCCCAAAGAAGTTTCTGAGAATGCCTCTGTTTAGCTTTTATGTGAAGATTATCCCGTTTCCAACGAAATCTTCAATGAGATCCAAATATCCACTTGCGGATCCCACAGAAAGTGTGTTTCGAAACTGCTGTTTCAAAGGGAATCTTCAACTCTGTGAGTTGAATGCAATCATCACAAAGAAGTTTCTGACAATGCTTCTCTCTCGTTTTTATGTGAAGATATTTCCTTTTCCACCAGAGGCCTGAAAGCGCTCCAAATGTCCACTTGCAGATTCTACGAAAAGAATGTTTCAAAACTGCTCTGTGAAAAGCAATGTTAAACTGTGGCTCGAACACAAACATCACAAAGCAGTTTCTGAGAATGCTTCAGTTTAGTTTTTCTGTGAAGATATTCCCGTTTCCAAAGAAATCTTCAAAGAGGTCCACATATCCACTTACAGATTCTACAAAAAGAGAGTTTCAAAACTGCTCAATCAAAAGGAGGGTTCAACTCTGTGACTTGAATGCAATCATCACACAGAAGTTTCTGAGAATGCTTCTCTTTAGTTTTTACGTGAAGATATACCCGTTTCGAAGGAAGGCCACCCGGTGGTCCAAATATCCACTTGCAGATTCTACAAAAAGAGTGTTTCAAACCTGAACTATCAAAGGAAGGTTCAACTCTGTGAGTCGAATGCAAACATCACGAAGAAGTTTCTGAGAATGTTTGTGTTTAGTTATGGGAAGTTTATCCCGTTTCCAACGAAATCCTCAGAGAGGTCCAAATATCCACTTGCAGATTCTACCAAAAGTGTGTTTGGAAACTGCTCCATCCAAAGGCATGTTCAGCTCTGTGAGTTAATCTCCATCATCACAAAGTATTTTCTGAGAATGCTTCCGTTTGGTTTTTATAGGAAGTTCTTTCCTTCACTACCGTAGGCCTCAAAGCTGTCCAAATCTCCGTTTGCAGATTCTACAAAAAGAGTGTTTCCAGTCTGCTCTATCAATAGGAATGTTCAACTCCGTGAGTTGAATGCAATCATCACAACGTAGTTTCTGAGAATGCTTCTATGTAGTTTTTAGGTGAAGATATTACCTTTTCCACCACAGGCCCCAAGCCCCCCAAATGTCCACTTGCAGATTCTAGAAAAAGAGTGTTTCATAGCTGCTCTTTCAAAAGGAAAGTTCCACTCTGAGTGTTGAATACAAACATCACAAAGTAGTTTCTGAGAATGCTTCTGTTTCGTTTTTATGTGAAGATGATCCCGTTTCCAATGAAATCTTCAAAGAGGTGCACATATCCACTTGCAGATTCCAAAGAAAGAGACTTTCAAAACTGCTCCCTCACGACGATTTTTCAACTCTGTGAGTTGAATGCAGTCATCACAGAAAACTTTCTGAGAATGCTTCTGTCTAGGGTTGATGTGAAGATATACCCGTTTCCAACGAAGGCCTCGAAGTGGTCCAAATATACACTTGCAGATTCTCCTACAAGGGTGTTGCAAACCTGAACTATCAAAGCAAGGTTCAACTCTGTGAGTTGAATGCAAACATCACAAAGAAGTTTCTGAGAATGCTTCCGTTTACTTAAGGGAAGTTTATCCCGTTTCCAACGAAATCCTCAGAGAGGTCCAAATATCCCCTTGCAGATTCTACAAACAGTGTGTTTGGAAACTGCTCCATCAAAACGAATGTTCAGCTCTCTGAGTTAAACGCAATCGTCACTAAGAATTTTCTGAGAGTGCTACTGTCTAGTTTTTATATGAAGTTCTTTCCTTTCTTAACATAGGCCTCAAAGCGGTCCCAGTCTCCACTTGCAGATTCTCCAAGAAGACTGTTTCCAAACTGCTCTCTCGAAAGGAATGTTCAACTCTGTGAGTTGAATGCAATCATCACAGAGTAGTTTCTGAGAATGCTTCTATGTAGTTTTTAGGAGAAGATATTTCCTTTTCCACCACAGCCCTCAAAGCCCTCCAAATGTCCATTTGCGGATGCTAAAAAAAGAGTGTTTCAAAGCTGCGCTTACAAAGGGAAAGTTCAATTCCGTGAGGTGAATGCAAACATCCCAAAGAAGTTTCTGAGAATGCCTCTGTTTAGCTTTTATGTGAAGATTATCCCGTTTCCAACGAAATCTTCAATGAGATCCAAATATCCACTTGCGGATCCCACAGAAAGTGTGTTTCGAAACTGCTGTTTCAAAGGGAATCTTCAACTCTGTGAGTTGAATGCAATCATCACAAAGAAGTTTCTGACAATGCTTCTCTCTCGTTTTTATGTGAAGATATTTCCTTTTCCACCAGAGGCCTGAAAGCGCTCCAAATGTCCACTTGCAGATTCTACGAAAAGAATGTTTCAAAACTGCTCTGTGAAAAGCAATGTTAAACTCTGTGGCTCGAACACAAACATCACAAAGCAGTTTCTGAGAATGCTTCAGTTTAGTTTTTCTGTGAAGATATTCCCGTTTCCAAAGAAATCTTCAAAGAGGTCCACATATCCACTTACAGATTCTACAAAAAGAGAGTTTCAAAACTGCTCAATCAAAAGGAGGGTTCAACTCTGTGACTTGAATGCAATCATCACACAGAAGTTTCTGAGAATGCTTCTCTTTAGTTTTTACGTGAAGATATACCCGTTTCGAAGGAAGGCCACCCGGTGGTCCAAATATCCACTTGCAGATTCTACAAAAAGAGTGTTTCAAACCTGAACTATCAAAGGAAGGTTCAACTCTGTGAGTCGAATGCAAACATCACGAAGAAGTTTCTGAGAATGTTTGTGTTTAGTTATGGGAAGTTTATCCCGTTTCCAACGAAATCCTCAGAGAGGTCCAAATATCCACTTGCAGATTCTACCAAAAGTGTGTTTGGAAACTGCTCCATCCAAAGGCATGTTCAGCTCTGTGAGTTAATCTCCATCATCACAAAGTATTTTCTGAGAATGCTTCCGTTTGGTTTTTATAGGAAGTTCTTTCCTTCACTACCGTAGGCCTCAAAGCTGTCCAAATCTCCGTTTGCAGATTCTACAAAAAGAGTGTTTCCAGTCTGCTCTATCAATAGGAATGTTCAACTCCGTGAGTTGAATGCAATCATCACAACGTAGTTTCTGAGAATGCTTCTATGTAGTTTTTAGGTGAAGATATTACCTTTTCCACCACAGGCCCCAAGCCCCCCAAATGTCCACTTGCAGATTCTAGAAAAAGAGTGTTTCATAGCTGCTCTTTCAAAAGGAAAGTTCCACTCTGGGAGTTGAATACAAACATCACAAAGTAGTTTCTGAGAATGCTTCTGTTTCGTTTCTATGTGAAGATGATCCCGTTTCCAATGAAATCTTCAAAGAGGTGCACATATCCACTTGCAGATTCCAAAGAAAGAGACTTTCAAAACTGCTCCATCACGAGGATTGTTCAACTCTGTGAGTTGAATGCAGTCATCACAGAAAACTTTCTGAGAATGCTTCTGTCTAGGGTTGATGTGAAGATATACCCATTTCCAACGAAGGCCTCGAAGTGGTCCAAATATACACTTGCAGATTCTCCTACAAGGGTGTTGCAAACCTGAACTATCAAAGCAAGGTTCAACTCTGTGAGTTGAATGCAAACATCACAAAGAAGTTTCTGAGAATGCTTCCGTTTACTTATGGGAAGTTTATCCCGTTTCCAACGAAATCCTCAGAGAGGTCCAAATATCCCCTTGCAGATTCTACAAACAGTGTGTTTGGAAACTGCTCCATCAAAACCAATGTTCAGCTCTCTGAGTTAAACACAATCGTCACTAAGAATTTTCTGAGAGTGCTTCTGTCTAGTTTTTATATGAAGTTCTTTCCTTTATTACCATAGGCCTCAAAGCGGTCCCAGTCTCCACTTGCAGATTCTCCAAGAAGACTGTTTCCAAACTGCTCTCTCGAAAGGAATGTTCAACTCTGTGAGTTGAGTGCAATCATCACAGAGTAGTTTCTGAGAATGCTTCTATGTAGTTTTTAGGAGAAGATATTTCCTTTTCCACCACAGCCCTCAAAGCCCTCCAAATGTCCATTTGCGGATGCTAAAAAAAGAGTGTTTCAAAGCTGCGCTATCAAAGGGAAAGTTCAATTCCGTGAGGTGAATGCAAACATCCCAAAGAAGTTTCTGAGAATGCCTCTGTTTAGCTTTTATGTGAAGATTATCCCGTTTCCAACGAAATCTTCAATGAGATCCAAATATCCACTTGCGGATCCCACAGAAAGTGTGTTTCGAAACTGCTGTTTCAAAGGGAATCTTCAACTCTGTGAGTTGAATGCAATCATCACAAAGAAGTTTCTGACAATGCTTCTCTCTCGTTTTTATGTGAAGATATTTCCTTTTCCACCAGAGGCCTGAAAGCGCTCCAAATGTCCACTTGCAGATTCTACGAAAAGAATGTTTCAAAACTGCTCTGTGAAAAGCAATGTTAAACTCTGTGGCTCGAACACAAACATCACAAAGCAGTTTCTGAGAATGCTTCAGTTTAGTTTTTCTGTGAAGATATTCCCGTTTCCAAAGAAATCTTCAAAGAGGTCCACATATCCACTTACAGATTCTACAAAAAGAGAGTTTCAAAACTGCTCAATCAAAAGGAGTGTTCAACTCTGTGACTTGAATGCAATCATCACACAGAAGTTTCTGAGAATGCTTCTCTTTAGTTTTTACGTGAAGATATACCCGTTTCGAAGGAAGGCCACCCAGTGGTCCAAATATCCACTTGCAGAATCTACAAAAAGAGTGTTTCAAACCTGAACTATCAAAGGAAGGTTCAACTCTGTGAGTCGAATGCAAACATCACGAAGAAGTTTCTGAGAATGTTTGTGTTTAGTTATGGGAAGTTTATCCCGTTTCCAACGAAATCCTCAGAGAGGTCCAAATATCCACTTGCAGATTCTACCAAAAGTGTGTTTGGAAACTGCTCCATCCAAAGGCATGTTCAGCTCTGTGAGTTAATCTCCATCATCACAAAGTATTTTCTGATAATGCTTCCGTTTGGTTTTTATAGGAAGTTCTTTCCTTCACTACCGTAGGCCTCAAAGCTGTCCAAATCTCCGTTTGCAGATTCTACAAAAAGAGTGTTTCCAGTCTGCTCTATCAATAGGAATGTTCAACTCCGTGAGTTGAATGCAATCATCACAACGTAGTTTCTGAGAATGCTTCTATGTAGTTTTTAGGTGAAGATATTACCTTTTCCACCACAGGCCCCAAGCCCCCCAAATGTCCACTTGCAGATTCTAGAAAAAGAGTGTTTCATAGCTGCTCTTTCAAAAGGAAAGTTCCACTCTGGGTGTTGAATACAAACATCACAAAGTAGTTTCTGAGAATGCTTCTGTTTCGTTTTTATGTGAAGATGATCCCGTTTCCAATGAAATCTTCAAAGAGGTGCACATATCCACTTGCAGATTCCAAAGAAAGAGACTTTCAAAACTGCTCCATCACGAGGATTGTTCAACTCTGTGAGTTGAATGCAGTCATCACAGAAAACTTTCTGAGAATGCTTCTGTCTAGGGTTGATGTGAAGATATACCCGTTTCCAACGAAGGCCTCGAAGTGGTCCAAATATACACTTGCAGATTCTCCTACAAGGGTGTTGCAAACCTGAACTATCAAAGCAAGGTTCAACTCTGTGAGTTGAATGCAAACATCACAAAGAAGTTTCTGAGAATGCTTCCGTTTAGTTATGGGAAGTTTATCCCGTTTCCAACGAAATCCTCAGAGAGGTCCAAATATCCCCTTGCAGATTCTACAAACAGTGTGTTTGGAAACTGCAACATCAAAACGAATGTTCAGCTCTCTGAGTTAAACGCAATCGTCACTAAGAATTTTCTGAGAGTGCTTCTGTCTAGTTTTTATATGAAGTTCTTTCCTTTATTACCATAGGCCTCAAAGCGGTCCCAGTCTCCACTTGCAGATTCTCCAAGAAGACTGTTTCCAAACTGCTCTCTCGAAAGGAATGTTCAACTCTGTGAGTTGAGTGCAATCATCACAGAGTAGTTTCTGAGAATGCTTCTATGTAGTTTTTAGGAGAAGATATTTCCTTTTCCACCACAGCCCTCAAAGCCCTCCAAATGTCCATTTGCGGATGCTAAAAAAAGAGTGTTTCAAAGCTGCGCTATCAAAGGGAAAGTTCAATTCCGTGAGGTGAATGCAAACATCCCAAAGAAGTTTCTGAGAATGCCTCTGTTTAGCTTTTATGTGAAGATTATCCCGTTTCCAACGAAATCTTCAATGAGATCCAAATATCCACTTGCGGATCCCACAGAAAGTGTGTTTCGAAACTGCTGTTTCAAAGGGAATCTTCAACTCTGTGAGTTGAATGCAATCATCACAAAGAAGTTTCTGACAATGCTTCTCTCTCGTTTTTATGTGAAGATATTTCCTTTTCCACCAGAGGCCTGAAAGCGCTCCAAATGTCCACTTGCAGATTCTACGAAAAGAATGTTTCAAAACTGCTCTGTGAAAAGCAATGTTAAACTCTGTGGCTCGAACACAAACATCACAAAGCAGTTTCTGAGAATGCTTCAGTTTAGTTTTTCTGTGAAGATATTCCCGTTTCCAAAGAAATCTTCAAAGAGGTCCACATATCCACTTACAGATTCTACAAAAAGAGAGTTTCAAAACTGCTCAATCAAAAGGAGGGTTCAACTCTGTGACTTGAATGCAATCATCACACAGAAGTTTCTGAGAATGCTTCTCTTTAGTTTTTACGTGAAGATATACCCGTTTCGAAGGAAGGCCACCCGGTGGTCCAAATATCCACTTGCAGATTCTACAAAAAGAGTGTTTCAAACCTGAATTATCAAAGGAAGGTTCAACTCTGTGAGTCGAATGCAAACATCACGAAGAAGTTTCTGAGAATGTTTGTGTTTAGTTATGGGAAGTTTATCCCGTTTCCAACGAACTCCTCAGAGAGGTCCAAATATCCACTTGCAGATTCTACAAAAAGTGTGTTTGGAAACTGCTCCATCCAAAGGCATGTTCAGCTCTGTGAGTTAATCTCCATCATCACAAAGTATTTTCTGAGAATGCTTCCGTTTGGTTTTTATAGGAAGTTCTTTCCTTCACTACCGTAGGCCTCAAAGCAGTCCAAATCTCCATTTGCAGATTCTACAAAAAGAGTGTTTCCAATCTGCTGTATCAATAGGAATGTTCAACTCCGTGAGTTGAATGCAATCATCACAACGTAGTTTCTGAGAATGCTTCTATGTAGTTTTTAGGTGAAGATATTACCTTTTCCACCACAGGCCCCAAGCCCCCCAAATGTCCACTTGCAGATTCTAGAAAAAGAGTGTTTCATAGCTGCTCTTTCAAAAGGAAAGTTCCACTCTGGGAATTGAATACGAACATCACAAAGTAGTTTCTGAGAATGCTTTTGTTTCGTTTTTATGTGAAGATGATCCCGTTTCCAATGAAATCTTCAAAGAGGTGCACATATCCACTTGCAGATTCCAAAGAAAGAGACTTTCAAAACTGCTCTATCACGAGGATTTTTCAACTCTGTGAGTTGAATGCAGTCATCACAGAAAACTTTCTGAGAATGCTTCTGTCTAGGGTTGATGTGAAGATATACCCGTTTCCAACGAAGGCCTCGAAGTGGTCCAAATATACACTTGCAGATTCTCCTACAAGGGTGTTGCAAACCTGAACTATCAAAGCAAGGTTCAACTCTGTGAGTTGAATGCAAACATCACAAAGAAGTTTCTGAGAATGCTTCCGTTTACTTATGGGAAGTTTATCCCGTTTCCAACGAAATCCTCAGAGAGGTCCAAATATCCCCTTGCAGATTCTACAAACAGTGTGTTTGGAAACTGCTCCATCAAAACGAATGTTCAGCTCTCTGAGTTAAACGCAATCGTCACTAAGAATTTTCTGAGAGTGCTTCTGTCTAGTTTTTATATGAAGTTCTTTCCTTTCTTACCATAGGCCTCAAAGCGGTCCCAGTCTCCACTTGCAGATTCTCCAAGAAGACTGTTTCCAAACTGCTCTCTCGAAAGGAATGTTCAACTCTGTGAGTTGAATGCAATCATCACAGAGTAGTTTCTGAGAATGCTTCTATGTAGTTTTTAGGAGAAGATATTTCCTTTTCCACCACAGCCCTCAAAGCCCTCCAAATGTCCATTTGCGGATGCTAAAAAAAGAGTGTTTCAAAGCTGCGCTTACAAAGGGAAAGTTCAATTCCGTGAGGTGAATGCAAACATCCCAAAGAAGTTTCTGAGAATGCCTCTGTTTAGCTTTTATGTGAAGATTATCCCGTTTCCAACGAAATCTTCAATGAGATCCAAATATCCACTTGCGGATCCCACAGAAAGTGTGTTTCGAAACTGCTGTTTCAAAGGGAATCTTCAACTCTGTGAGTTGAATGCAATCATCACAAAGAAGTTTCTGACAATGCTTCTCTCTCGTTTTTATGTGAAGATATTTCCTTTTCCACCAGAGGCCTGAAAGCGCTCCAAATGTCCACTTGCAGATTCTACGAAAAGAATGTTTCAAAACTGCTCTGTGAAAAGCAATGTTAAACTCTGTGGCTCGAACACAAACATCACAAAGCAGTTTCTGAGAATGCTTCAGTTTAGTTTTTCTGTGAAGATATTCCCGTTTCCAAAGAAATCTTCAAAGAGGTCCACATATCCACTTACAGATTCTACAAAAAGAGAGTTTCAAAACTGCTCAATCAAAAGGAGGGTTCAACTCTGTGACTTGAATGCAATCATCACACAGAAGTTTCTGAGAATGCTTCTCTTTAGTTTTTACGTGAAGATATACCCGTTTCGAAGGAAGGCCACCCGGTGGTCCAAATATCCACTTGCAGATTCTACAAAAAGAGTGTTTCAAACCTGAACTATCAAAGGAAGGTTCAACTCTGTGAGTCGAATGCAAACATCACGAAGAAGTTTCTGAGAATGTTTGTGTTTAGTTATGGGAAGTTTATCCCGTTTCCAACGAAATCCTCAGAGAGGTCCAAATATCCACTTGCAGATTCTACCAAAAGTGTGTTTGGAAACTGCTCCATCCAAAGGCATGTTCAGCTCTGTGAGTTAATCTCCATCATCACAAAGTATTTTCTGAGAATGCTTCCGTTTGGTTTTTATAGGAAGTTCTTTCCTTCACTACCGTAGGCCTCAAAGCTGTCCAAATCTCCGTTTGCAGATTCTACAAAAAGAGTGTTTCCAGTCTGCTCTATCAATAGGAATGTTCAACTCCGTGAGTTGAATGCAATCATCACAACGTAGTTTCTGAGAATGCTTCTATGTAGTTTTTAGGTGAAGATATTACCTTTTCCACCACAGGCCCCAAGCCCCCCAAATGTCCACTTGCAGATTCTAGAAAAAGAGTGTTTCATAGCTGCTCTTTCAAAAGGAAAGTTCCACTCTGGGAGTTGAATACAAACATCACAAAGTAGTTTCTGAGAATGCTTCTGTTTCGTTTCTATGTGAAGATGATCCCGTTTCCAATGAAATCTTCAAAGAGGTGCACATATCCACTTGCAGATTCCAAAGAAAGAGACTTTCAAAACTGCTCCATCACGAGGATTGTTCAACTCTGTGAGTTGAATGCAGTCATCACAGAAAACTTTCTGAGAATGCTTCTGTCTAGGGTTGATGTGAAGATATACCCATTTCCAACGAAGGCCTCGAAGTGGTCCAAATATACACTTGCAGATTCTCCTACAAGGGTGTTGCAAACCTGAACTATCAAAGCAAGGTTCAACCCTGTGAGTTGAATGCAAACATCACAAAGAAGTTTCTGAGAATGCTTCCGTTTAGTTATGGGAAGTTTATCCCGTTTCCAACGAAATCCTCAGAGAGGTCCAAATATCCCCTTGCAGATTCTACAAACAGTGTGTTTGGAAACTGCTCCATCAAAACGAATGTTCAGCTCTCTGAGTTAAACGCAATCGTCACTAAGAATTTTCTGAGAGTGCTTCTGTCTAGTTTTTATATGAAGTTCTTTCCTTTATTACCATAGGCCTCAAAGCGGTCCCAGTCTCCACTTGCAGATTCTCCAAGAAGACTGTTTCCAAAGTGCTCTCTCGAAAGGAATGTTCAACTCTGTGAGTTGAGTGCAATCATCACAGAGTAGTTTCTGAGAATGCTTCTATGTAGTTTTTAGGAGAAGATATTTCCTTTTCCACCACAGCCCTCAAAGCCCTCCAAATGTCCATTTGCGGATGCTAAAAAAAGTGTTTCAAAGCTGCGCTATCAAAGGGAAAGTTCAATTCCGTGAGGTGAATGCAAACATCCCAAAGAAGTTTCTGAGAATGCCTCTGTTTAGCTTTTATGTGAAGATTATCCCGTTTCCAACGAAATCTTCAATGAGATCCAAATATCCACTTGCGGATCCCACAGAAAGTGTGTTTCGAAACTGCTGTTTCAAAGGGAATCTTCAACTCTGTGAGTTGAATGCAATCATCACAAAGAAGTTTCTGACAATGCTTCTCTCTCGTTTTTATGTGAAGATATTTCCTTTTCCACCAGAGGCCTGAAAGCGCTCCAAATGTCCACTTGCAGATTCTACGAAAAGAATGTTTCAAAACTGCTCTGTGAAAAGCAATGTTAAACTCTGTGGCTCGAACACAAACATCACAAAGCAGTTTCTGAGAATGCTTCAGTTTAGTTTTTCTGTGAAGATATTCCCGTTTCCAAAGAAATCTTCAAAGAGGTCCACATATCCACTTACAGATTCTACAAAAAGAGAGTTTCAAAACTGCTCAATCAAAAGGAGTGTTCAACTCTGTGACTTGAATGCAATCATCACACAGAAGTTTCTGAGAATGCTTCTCTTTAGTTTTTACGTGAAGATATACCCGTTTCGAAGGAAGGCCACCCAGTGGTCCAAATATCCACTTGCAGAATCTACAAAAAGAGTGTTTCAAACCTGAACTATCAAAGGAAGGTTCAACTCTGTGAGTCGAATGCAAACATCACGAAGAAGTTTCTGAGAATGTTTGTGTTTAGTTATGGGAAGTTTATCCCGTTTCCAACGAAATCCTCAGAGAGGTCCAAATATCCACTTGCAGATTCTACCAAAAGTGTGTTTGGAAACTGCTCCATCCAAAGGCATCTTCAGCTCTGTGAGTTAATCTCCATCACCACAAAGTATTTTCTGAGAATGCTTCCGTTTGTTTTTTATAGGAAGTTCTTTCCTTCACTACCGTAGGCCTCAAAGCAGTCCAAATCTCCATTTGCAGATTCTACAAAAAGAGTGTTTCCAATCTGCTCTATCAATAGGAATGTTCAACTCCGTGAGTTGAATGCAATCATCACAACGTAGTTGCTGAGAATGCTTCTATGTAGTTTTTAGGTGAAGATATTTCCTTTTCCACCACAGGCCTCAAAGCCCCCCAAATGTCCACATGCAGATTCTAGAAAAAGAGTGTTTCATAGCTGCTCTTTCAAAAGGAAAGTTCCACTCCGGGAGTTGAATACTAACATCACAAAGTAGTTTCTGAGAATGCTTCTGTTTCGTTTTTATGTGAAGATGATCCCGTTTCCAATGAAATCTTCAAAGAGGTGCACATATCCACTTGCAGATTCCAAAGAAAGAGACTTTCAAAACTGCTCCATCACGAGGATTGTTCAACTCTGTGAGTTGAATGCAGTCATCACAGAAAACTTTCTGAGAATGCTTCTGTCTAGGGTTGATGTGAAGATATACCCGTTTCCAACGAAGGCCTCGAAGTGGTCCAAATATACACTTGCAGATTCTCCTACAAGGGTGTTGCAAACCTGAACTATCAAAGCAAGGTTCAACTCTGTGAGTTGAATGCAAACATCACAAAGAAGTTTCTGAGAATGCTTCCGTTTAGTTATGGGAAGTTTATCCCGTTTCCAACGAAATCCTCAGAGAGGTCCAAATATCCCCTTGCAGATTCTACAAACAGTGTGTTTGGAAACTGCTCCATCAAAACGAATGTTCAGCTCTCTGAGTTAAACGCAATCGTCACTAAGAATTTTCTGAGAGTGCTTCTGTCTAGTGTTTGTATGAAGTTCTTTCCTTTATTACCATAGGCCTCAAAGCGGTCCCAGTCTCCACTTGCAGATTCTCCAAGAAGACTGTTTCCAAACTGCTCTCTCGAAAGGAATGTTCAACTCTGTGAGTTGAATGCAATCATCACAGAGTAGTTTCTGAGAATGCTTCTATGTAGTTTTTAGGAGAAGATATTTCCTTTTCCACCACAGCCCTCAAAGCCCTCCAAATGTCCATTTGCGGATGCTAAAAAAAGAGTGTTTCAAAGCTGCGCTATCAAAGGGAAAGTTCAATTCCGTGAGGTGAATGCAAACATCCCAAAGAAGTTTCTGAGAATGCCTCTGTTTAGCTTTTATGTGAAGATTATCCCGTTTCCAACGAAATCTTCAATGAGATCCAAATATCCACTTGCGGATCCCACAGAAAGTGTGTTTCGAAACTGCTGTTTCAAAGGGAATCTTCAACTCTGTGAGTTGAATGCAATCATCACAAAGAAGTTTCTGACAATGCTTCTCTCTCGTTTTTATGTGAAGATATTTCCTTTTCCACCAGAGGCCTGAAAGCGCTCCAAATGTCCACTTGCAGATTCTACGAAAAGAATGTTTCAAAACTGCTCTGTGAAAAGCAATGTTAAACTCTGTGGCTCGAACACAAACATCACAAAGCAGTTTCTGAGAATGCTTCAGTTTAGTTTTTCTGTGAAGATATTCCCGTTTCCAAAGAAATCTTCAAAGAGGTCCACATATCCACTTACAGATTCTACAAAAAGAGAGTTTCAAAACTGCTCAATCAAAAGGAGGGTTCAACTCTGTGACTTGAATGCAATCATCACACAGAAGTTTCTGAGAATGCTTCTCTTTAGTTTTTACGTGAAGATATACCCGTTTCGAAGGAAGGCCACCCGGTGGTCCAAATATCCACTTGCAGATTCTACAAAAAGAGTGTTTCAAACCTGAACTATCAAAGGAAGGTTCAACTCTGTGAGTCGAATGCAAACATCACGAAGAAGTTTCTGAGAATGTTTGTGTTTAGTTATGGGAAGTTTATCCCGTTTCCAACGAAATCCTCAGAGAGGTCCAAATATCCACTTGCAGATTCTACCAAAAGTGTGTTTGGAAACTGCTCCATCCAAAGGCATGTTCAGCTCTGTGAGTTAATCTCCATCATCACAAAGTATTTTCTGATAATGCTTCCGTTTGGTTTTTATAGGAAGTTCTTTCCTTCACTACCGTAGGCCTCAAAGCTGTCCAAATCTCCGTTTGCAGATTCTACAAAAAGAGTGTTTCCAGTCTGCTCTATCAATAGGAATGTTCAACTCCGTGAGTTGAATGCAATCATCACAACGTAGTTTCTGAGAATGCTTCTATGTAGTTTTTAGGTGAAGATATTACCTTTTCCACCACAGGCCCCAAGCCCCCCAAATGTCCACTTGCAGATTCTAGAAAAAGAGTGTTTCATAGCTGCTCTTTCAAAAGGAAAGTTCCACTCTGGGTGTTGAATACAAACATCACAAAGTAGTTTCTGAGAATGCTTCTGTTTCGTTTTTATGTGAAGATGATCCCGTTTCCAATGAAATCTTCAAAGAGGTGCACATATCCACTTGCAGATTCCAAAGAAAGAGACTTTCAAAACTGCTCCATCACGAGGATTGTTCAACTCTGTGAGTTGAATGCAGTCATCACAGAAAACTTTCTGAGAATGCTTCTGTCTAGGGTTGATGTGAAGATATACCCGTTTCCAACGAAGGCCTCGAAGTGGTCCAAATATACACTTGCAGATTCTCCTACAAGGGTGTTGCAAACCTGAACTATCAAAGCAAGGTTCACCTCTGTGAGTTGAATGCAAACATCACAAAGAAGTTTCTGAGAATGCTTCCGTTTAGTTATGGGAAGTTTATCCCGTTTCCAACGAAATCCTCAGAGAGGTCCAAATATCCCCTTGCAGATTCTACAAACAGTGTGTTTGGAAACTGCAACATCAAAACGAATGTTCAGCTCTCTGAGTTAAACGCAATCGTCACTAAGAATTTTCTGAGAGTGCTTCTGTCTAGTTTTTATATGAAGTTCTTTCCTTTATTACCATAGGCCTCAAAGCGGTCCCAGTCTCCACTTGCAGATTCTCCAAGAAGACTGTTTCCAAAGTGCTCTCTCGAAAGGAATGTTCAACTCTGTGAGTTGAGTGCAATCATCACAGAGTAGTTTCTGAGAATGCTTCTATGTAGTTTTTAGGAGAAGATATTTCCTTTTCCACCACAGCCCTCAAAGCCCTCCAAATGTCCATTTGCGGATGCTAAAAAAAGAGTGTTTCAAAGCTGCGCTATCAAAGGGAAAGTTCAATTCCGTGAGGTGAATGCAAACATCCCAAAGAAGTTTCTGAGAATGCCTCTGTTTAGCTTTTATGTGAAGATTATCCCGTTTCCAACGAAATCTTCAATGAGATCCAAATATCCACTTGCGGATCCCACAGAAAGTGTGTTTCGAAACTGCTGTTTCAAAGGGAATCTTCAACTCTGTGAGTTGAATGCAATCATCACAAAGAAGTTTCTGACAATGCTTCTCTCTCGTTTTTATGTGAAGATATTTCCTTTTCCACCAGAGGCCTGAAAGCGCTCCAAATGTCCACTTGCAGATTCTACGAAAAGAATGTTTCAAAACTGCTCTGTGAAAAGCAATGTTAAACTCTGTGGCTCGAACACAAACATCACAAAGCAGTTTCTGAGAATGCTTCAGTTTAGTTTTTCTGTGAAGATATTCCCGTTTCCAAAGAAATCTTCAAAGAGGTCCACATATCCACTTACAGATTCTACAAAAAGAGAGTTTCAAAACTGCTCAATCAAAAGGAGGGTTCAACTCTGTGACTTGAATGCAATCATCACACAGAAGTTTCTGAGAATGCTTCTCTTTAGTTTTTACGTGAAGATATACCCGTTTCGAAGGAAGGCCACCCGGTGGTCCAAATATCCACTTGCAGATTCTACAAAAAGAGTGTTTCAAACCTGAATTATCAAAGGAAGGTTCAACTCTGTGAGTCGAATGCAAACATCACGAAGAAGTTTCTGAGAATGTTTGTGTTTAGTTATGGGAAGTTTATCCCGTTTCCAACGAACTCCTCAGAGAGGTCCAAATATCCACTTGCAGATTCTACAAAAAGTGTGTTTGGAAACTGCTCCATCCAAAGGCATGTTCAGCTCTGTGAGTTAATCTCCATCATCACAAAGTATTTTCTGAGAATGCTTCCGTTTGGTTTTTATAGGAAGTTCTTTCCTTCACTACCGTAGGCCTCAAAGCAGTCCAAATCTCCATTTGCAGATTCTACAAAAAGAGTGTTTCCAATCTGCTCTATCAATAGGAATGTTCAACTCCGTGAGTTGAATGCAATCATCACAACGTAGTTTCTGAGAATGCTTCTATGTAGTTTTTAGGTGAAGATATTACCTTTTCCACCACAGGCCCCAAGCCCCCCAAATGTCCACTTGCAGATTCTAGAAAAAGAGTGTTTCATAGCTGCTCTTTCAAAAGGAAAGTTCCACTCTGGGAATTGAATACGAACATCACAAAGTAGTTTCTGAGAATGCTTTTGTTTCGTTTTTATGTGAAGATGATCCCGTTTCCAATGAAATCTTCAAAGAGGTGCACATATCCACTTGCAGATTCCAAAGAAAGAGACTTTCAAAACTGCTCTATCACGAGGATTTTTCAACTCTGTGAGTTGAATGCAGTCATCACAGAAAACTTTCTGAGAATGCTTCTGTCTAGGGTTGATGTGAAGATATACCCGTTTCCAACGAAGGCCTCGAAGTGGTCCAAATATACACTTGCAGATTCTCCTACAAGGGTGTTGCAAACCTGAACTATCAAAGCAAGGTTCAACTCTGTGAGTTGAATGCAAACATCACAAAGAAGTTTCTGAGAATGCTTCCGTTTACTTATGGGAAGTTTATCCCGTTTCCAACGAAATCCTCAGAGAGGTCCAAATATCCCCTTGCAGATTCTACAAACAGTGTGTTTGGAAACTGCTCCATCAAAACGAATGTTCAGCTCTCTGAGTTAAACGCAATCGTCACTAAGAATTTTCTGAGAGTGCTTCTGTCTAGTTTTTATATGAAGTTCTTTCCTTTATTACCATAGGCCTCAAAGCGGTCCCAGTCTCCACTTGCAGATTCTCCAAGAAGACTGTTTCCAAAGTGCTCTCTCGAAAGGAATGTTCAACTCTGTGAGTTGAGTGCAATCATCACAGAGTAGTTTCTGAGAATGCTTCTATGTAGTTTTTAGGAGAAGATATTTCCTTTTCCACCACAGCCCTCAAAGCCCTCCAAATGTCCATTTGCGGATGCTAAAAAAAGAGTGTTTCAAAGCTGCGCTATCAAAGGGAAAGTTCAATTCCGTGAGGTGAATGCAAACATCCCAAAGAAGTTTCTGAGAATGCCTCTGTTTAGCTTTTATGTGAAGATTATCCCGTTTCCAACGAAATCTTCAATGAGATCCAAATATCCACTTGCGGATCCCACAGAAAGTGTGTTTCGAAACTGCTGTTTCAAAGGGAATCTTCAACTCTGTGAGTTGAATGCAATCATCACAAAGAAGTTTCTGACAATGCTTCTCTCTCGTTTTTATGTGAAGATATTTCCTTTTCCACCAGAGGCCTGAAAGCGCTCCAAATGTCCACTTGCAGATTCTACGAAAAGAATGTTTCAAAACTGCTCTGTGAAAAGCAATGTTAAACTCTGTGGCTCGAACACAAACATCACAAAGCAGTTTCTGAGAATGCTTCAGTTTAGTTTTTCTGTGAAGATATTCCCGTTTCCAAAGAAATCTTCAAAGAGGTCCACATATCCACTTACAGATTCTACAAAAAGAGAGTTTCAAAACTGCTCAATCAAAAGGAGGGTTCAACTCTGTGACTTGAATGCAATCATCACACAGAAGTTTCTGAGAATGCTTCTCTTTAGTTTTTACGTGAAGCTATACCCGTTTCGAAGGAAGGCCACCCGGTGGTCCAAATATCCACTTGCAGAATCTACAAAAAGAGTGTTTCAAACCTGAACTATCAAAGGAAGGTTCAACTCTGTGAGTCGAATGCAAACATCACGAAGAAGTTTCTGAGAATGTTTGTGTTTAGTTATGGGAAGTTTATCCCGTTTCCAACGAAATCCTCAGAGAGGTCCAAATATCCACTTGCAGATTCTACCAAAAGTGTGTTTGGAAACTGCTCCATCCAAAGGCATGTTCAGCTCTGTGAGTTAATCTCCATCATCACAAAGTATTTTCTGAGAATGCTTCCGTTTGGTTTTTATAGGAAGTTCTTTCCTTCACTACCGTAGGCCTCAAAGCAGTCCAAATCTCCATTTGCAGATTCTACAAAAAGAGTGTTTCCAATCTGCTGTATCAATAGGAATGTTCAACTCCGTGAGTTGAATGCAATCATCACAACGTAGTTTCTGAGAATGCTTCTATGTAGTTTTTAGGTGAAGATATTACCTTTTCCACCACAGGCCCCAAGCCCCCCAAATGTCCACTTGCAGATTCTAGAAAAAGAGTGTTTCATAGCTGCTCTTTCAAAAGGAAAGTTCCACTCTGGGAATTGAATACGAACATCACAAAGTAGTTTCTGAGAATGCTTTTGTTTCGTTTTTATGTGAAGATGATCCCGTTTCCAATGAAATCTTCAAAGAGGTGCACATATCCACTTGCAGATTCCAAAGAAAGAGACTTTCAAAACTGCTCTATCACGAGGATTTTTCAACACTGTGAGTTGAATGCAGTCATCACAGAAAACTTTCTGAGAATGCTTCTGTCTAGGGTTGATGTGAAGATATACCCGTTTCCAACGAAGGCCTCGAAGTGGTCCAAATATACACTTGCAGATTCTCCTACAAGGGTGTTGCAAACCTGAACTATCAAAGCAAGGTTCAACTCTGTGAGTTGAATGCAAACATCACAAAGAAGTTTCTGAGAATGCTTCCGTTTACTTATGGGAAGTTTATCCCGTTTCCAACGAAATCCTCAGAGAGGTCCAAATATCCCCTTGCAGATTCTACAAACAGTGTGTTTGGAAACTGCTCCATCAAAACGAATGTTCAGCTCTCTGAGTTAAACGCAATCGTCACTAAGAATTTTCTGAGAGTGCTTCTGTCTAGTTTTTATATGAAGTTCTTTCCTTTATTACCATAGGCCTCAAAGCGGTCCCAGTCTCCACTTGCAGATTCTCCAAGAAGACTGTTTCCAAACTGCTCTCTCGAAAGGAATGTTCAACTCTGTGAGTTGAGTGCAATCATCACAGAGTAGTTTCTGAGAATGCTTCTATGTAGTTTTTAGGAGAAGATATTTCCTTTTCCACCACAGCCCTCAAAGCCCTCCAAATGTCCATTTGCGGATGCTAAAAAAAGAGTGTTTCAAAGCTGCGCTATCAAAGGGAAAGTTCAATTCCGTGAGGTGAATGCAAACATCCCAAAGAAGTTTCTGAGAATGCCTCTGTTTAGCTTTTATGTGAAGATTATCCCGTTTCCAACGAAATCTTCAATGAGATCCAAATATCCACTTGCGGATCCCACAGAAAGTGTGTTTCGAAACTGCTGTTTCAAAGGGAATCTTCAACTCTGTGAGTTGAATGCAATCATCACAAAGAAGTTTCTGACAATGCTTCTCTCTCGTTTTTATGTGAAGATATTTCCTTTTCCACCAGAGGCCTGAAAGCGCTCCAAATGTCCACTTGCAGATTCTACGAAAAGAATGTTTCAAAACTGCTCTGTGAAAAGCAATGTTAAACTCTGTGGCTCGAACACAAACATCACAAAGCAGTTTCTGAGAATGCTTCAGTTTAGTTTTTCTGTGAAGATATTCCCGTTTCCAAAGAAATCTTCAAAGAGGTCCACATATCCACTTACAGATTCTACAAAAAGAGAGTTTCAAAACTGCTCAATCAAAAGGAGTGTTCAACTCTGTGACTTGAATGCAATCATCACACAGAAGTTTCTGAGAATGCTTCTCTTTAGTTTTTAGGTGAAGATGTACCCGTTTCGAAGGAAGGCCACCCGGTGGTCCAAATATCCACTTGCAGAATCTACAAAAAGAGTGTTTCAAACCTGAACTATCAAAGGAAGGTTCAACTCTGTGAGTCGAATGCAAACATCACGAAGAAGTTTCTGAGAATGTTTGTGTTTAGTTATGGGAAGTTTATCCCGTTTCCAACGAAATCCTCAGAGAGGTCCAAATATCCACTTGCAGATTCTACCAAAAGTGTGTTTGGAAACTGCTCCATCCAAAGGCATGTTCAGCTCTGTGAGTTAATCTCCATCATCACAAAGTATTTTCTGAGAATGCTTCCGTTTGGTTTTTATAGGAAGTTCTTTCCTTCACTACCGTAGGCCTCAAAGCAGTCCAAATCTCCATTTGCAGATTCTACAAAAAGAGTGTTTCCAATCTGCTGTATCAATAGGAATGTTCAACTCCGTGAGTTGAATGCAATCATCACAACGTAGTTTCTGAGAATGCTTCTATGTAGTTTTTAGGTGAAGATATTACCTTTTCCACCACAGGCCCCAAGCCCCCCAAATGTCCACTTGCAGATTCTAGAAAAAGAGTGTTTCATAGCTGCTCTTTCAAAAGGAAAGTTCCACTCTGGGAATTGAATACGAACATCACAAAGTAGTTTCTGAGAATGCTTTTGTTTCGTTTTTATGTGAAGATGATCCCGTTTCCAATGAAATCTTCAAAGAGGTGCACATATCCACTTGCAGATTCCAAAGAAAGAGACTTTCAAAACTGCTCTATCACGAGGATTTTTCAACACTGTGAGTTGAATGCAGTCATCACAGAAAACTTTCTGAGAATGCTTCTGTCTAGGGTTGATGTGAAGATATACCCGTTTCCAACGAAGGCCTCGAAGTGGTCCAAATATACACTTGCAGATTCTCCTACAAGGGTGTTGCAAACCTGAACTATCAAAGCAAGGTTCAACTCTGTGAGTTGAATGCAAACATCACAAAGAAGTTTCTGAGAATGCTTCCGTTTACTTATGGGAAGTTTATCCCGTTTCCAACGAAATCCTCAGAGAGGTCCAAATATCCCCTTGCAGATTCTACAAACAGTGTGTTTGGAAACTGCTCCATCAAAACGAATGTTCAGCTCTCTGAGTTAAACGCAATCGTCACTAAGAATTTTCTGAGAGTGCTTCTGTCTAGTTTTTATATGAAGTTCTTTCCTTTATTACCATAGGCCTCAAAGCGGTCCCAGTCTCCACTTGCAGATTCTCCAAGAAGACTGTTTCCAAAGTGCTCTCTCGAAAGGAATGTTCAACTCTGTGAGTTGAGTGCAATCATCACAGAGTAGTTTCTGAGAATGCTTCTATGTAGTTTTTAGGAGAAGATATTTCCTTTTCCACCACAGCCCTCAAAGCCCTCCAAATGTCCATTTGCGGATGCTAAAAAAAGAGTGTTTCAAAGCTGCGCTATCAAAGGGAAAGTTCAATTCCGTGAGGTGAATGCAAACATCCCAAAGAAGTTTCTGAGAATGCCTCTGTTTAGCTTTTATGTGAAGATTATCCCGTTTCCAACGAAATCTTCAATGAGATCCAAATATCCACTTGCGGATCCCACAGAAAGTGTGTTTCGAAACTGCTGTTTCAAAGGGAATCTTCAACTCTGTGAGTTGAATGCAATCATCACAAAGAAGTTTCTGACAATGCTTCTCTCTCGTTTTTATGTGAAGATATTTCCTTTTCCACCAGAGGCCTGAAAGCGCTCCAAATGTCCACTTGCAGATTCTACGAAAAGAATGTTTCAAAACTGCTCTGTGAAAAGCAATGTTAAACTCTGTGGCTCGAACACAAACATCACAAAGCAGTTTCTGAGAATGCTTCAGTTTAGTTTTTCTGTGAAGATATTCCCGTTTCCAAAGAAATCTTCAAAGAGGTCCACATATCCACTTACAGATTCTACAAAAAGAGAGTTTCAAAACTGCTCAATCAAAAGGAGTGTTCAACTCTGTGACTTGAATGCAATCATCACACAGAAGTTTCTGAGAATGCTTCTCTTTAGTTTTTAGGTGAAGATGTACCCGTTTCGAAGGAAGGCCACCCGGTGGTCCAAATATCCACTTGCAGAATCTACAAAAAGAGTGTTTCAAACCTGAACTATCAAAGGAAGGTTCAACTCTGTGAGTCGAATGCAAACATCACGAAGAAGTTTCTGAGAATGTTTGTGTTTAGTTATGGGAAGTTTATCCCGTTTCCAACGAAATCCTCAGAGAGGTCCAAATATCCACTTGCAGATTCTACCAAAAGTGTGTTTGGAAACTGCTCCATCCAAAGGCATGTTCAGCTCTGTGAGTTAATCTCCATCATCACAAAGTATTTTCTGAGAATGCTTCCGTTTGGTTTTTATAGGAAGTTCTTTCCTTCACTACCGTAGGCCTCAAAGCAGTCCAAATCTCCATTTGCAGATTCTACAAAAAGAGTGTTTCCAATCTGCTGTATCAATAGGAATGTTCAACTCCGTGAGTTGAATGCAATCATCACAACGTAGTTTCTGAGAATGCTTCTATGTAGTTTTTAGGTGAAGATATTACCTTTTCCACCACAGGCCCCAAGCCCCCCAAATGTCCACTTGCAGATTCTAGAAAAAGAGTGTTTCATAGCTGCTCTTTCAAAAGGAAAGTTCCACTCTGGGAATTGAATACGAACATCACAAAGTAGTTTCTGAGAATGCTTTTGTTTCGTTTTTATGTGAAGATGATCCCGTTTCCAATGAAATCTTCAAAGAGGTGCACATATCCACTTGCAGATTCCAAAGAAAGAGACTTTCAAAACTGCTCCATCACGAGGATTTTTCAACTCTGTGAGTTGAATGCAGTCATCACAGAAAACTTTCTGAGAATGCTTCTGTCTAGGGTTGATGTGAAGATATACCCGTTTCCAACGAAGGCCTCGAAGTGGTCCAAATATACACTTGCAGATTCTCCTACAAGGGTGTTGCAAACCTGAACTATCAAAGCAAGGTTCAACTCTGTGAGTTGAATGCAAACATCACAAAGAAGTTTCTGAGAATGCTTCCGTTTAGTTATGGGAAGTTTATCCCGTTTCCAACGAAATCCTCAGAGAGGTCCAAATATCCCCTTGCAGATTCTACAAACAGTGTGTTTGGAAACTGCTCCATCAAAACGAATGTTCAGCTCTCTGAGTTAAACGCAATCGTCACTAAGAATTTTCTGAGAGTGCTTCTGTCTAGTTTTTATATGAAGTTCTTTCCTTTATTACCATAGGCCTCAAAGCGGTCCCAGTCTCCACTTGCAGATTCTCCAAGAAGACTGTTTCCAAACTGCTCTCTCGAAAGGAATGTTCAACTGTGTGAGTTGAGTGCAATCATCACAGAGTAGTTTCTGAGAATGCTTCTATGTAGTTTTTAGGAGAAGATATTTCCTTTTCCACCACAGCCCTCAAAGCCCTCCAAATGTCCATTTGCGGATGCTAAAAAAAGAGTGTTTCAAAGCTGCGCTATCAAAGGGAAAGTTCAATTCCGTGAGGTGAATGCAAACATCCCAAAGAAGTTTCTGAGAATGCCTCTGTTTAGCTTTTATGTGAAGATTATCCCGTTTCCAACGAAATCTTCAATGAGATCCAAATATCCACTTGCGGATCCCACAGAAAGTGTGTTTCGAAACTGCTGTTTCAAAGGGAATCTTCAACTCTGTGAGTTGAATGCAATCATCACAAAGAAGTTTCTGACAATGCTTCTCTCTCGTTTTTATGTGAAGATATTTCCTTTTCCACCAGAGGCCTGAAAGCGCTCCAAATGTCCACTTGCAGATTCTACGAAAAGAATGTTTCAAAACTGCTCTGTGAAAAGCAATGTTAAACTCTGTGGCTCGAACACAAACATCACAAAGCAGTTTCTGAGAATGCTTCAGTTTAGTTTTTCTGTGAAGATATTCCCGTTTCCAAAGAAATCTTCAAAGAGGTCCACATATCCACTTACAGATTCTACAAAAAGAGAGTTTCAAAACTGCTCAATCAAAAGGAGGGTTCAACTCTGTGACTTGAATGCAATCATCACACAGAAGTTTCTGAGAATGCTTCTCTTTAGTTTTTACGTGAAGATATACCCGTTTCGAAGGAAGGCCACCCGGTGGTCCAAATATCCACTTGCAGATTCTACAAAAAGAGTGTTTCAAACCTGAACTATCAAAGGAAGGTTCAACTCTGTGAGTCGAATGCAAACATCACGAAGAAGTTTCTGAGAATGTTTGTGTTTAGTTATGGGAAGTTTATCCCGTTTCCAACGAAATCCTCAGAGAGGTCCAAATATCCACTTGCAGATTCTACCAAAAGTGTGTTTGGAAACTGCTCCATCCAAAGGCATGTTCAGCTCTGTGAGTTAATCTCCATCATCACAAAGTATTTTCTGAGAATGCTTCCGTTTGGTTTTTATAGGAAGTTCTTTCCTTCACTACCGTAGGCCTCAAAGCAGTCCAAATCTCCATTTGCAGATTCTACAAAAAGAGTGTTTCCAATCTGCTGTATCAATAGGAATGTTCAACTCCGTGAGTTGAATGCAATCATCACAACGTAGTTGCTGAGAATGCTTCTATGTAGTTTTTAGGTGAAGATATTACCTTTTCCACCACAGGCCCCAAGCCCCCCAAATGTCCACTTGCAGATTCTAGAAAAAGAGTGTTTCATAGCTGCTCTTTCAAAAGGAAAGTTCCACTCTGGGAATTGAATACGAACATCACAAAGTAGTTTCTGAGAATGCTTTTGTTTCGTTTTTATGTGAAGATGATCCCGTTTCCAATGAAATCTTCAAAGAGGTGCACATATCCACTTGCAGATTCCAAAGAAAGAGACTTTCAAAACTGCTCTATCACGAGGATTTTTCAACACTGTGAGTTGAATGCAGTCATCACAGAAAACTTTCTGAGAATGCTTCTGTCTAGGGTTGATGTGAAGATATACCCGTTTCCAACGAAGGCCTCGAAGTGGTCCAAATATACACTTGCAGATTCTCCTACAAGGGTGTTGCAAACCTGAACTATCAAAGCAAGGTTCAACTCTGTGAGTTGAATGCAAACATCACAAAGAAGTTTCTGAGAATGCTTCCGTTTAGTTATGGGAAGTTTATCCCGTTTCCAACGAAATCCTCAGAGAGGTCCAAATATCCCCTTGCAGATTCTACAAACAGTGTGTTTGGAAACTGCTCCATCCAAACGAATGTTCAGCTCTCTGAGTTAAACGCAATCATCACTAAGAACTTTCTGAGAGTGCTTCTGTCTAGTTTTTATATGAAGTTCTTTCCTTTATTACCATAGGCCTCAAAGCGGTCCCAGTCTCCACTTGCAGATTCTCCAAGAAGACTGTTTCCAAACTGCTCTCTCGAAAGGATTGCTCAACTCTGTGAGTTGAGTGCAATCATCACAGAGTAGTTTCTGAGAATGCTTCTATGTAGTTTTTAGGAGAAGATATTTCCTTTTCCACCACAGCCCTCAAAGCCCTCCAAATGTCCATTTGCGGATGCTAAAAAAAGAGTGTTTCAAAGCTGCGCTATCAAAGGGAAAGTTCAATTCCGTGAGGTGAATGCAAACATCCCAAAGAAGTTTCTGAGAATGCGTCTGTTTAGCTTTTATGTGAAGATTATCCCGTTTCCAACGAAATCTTCAATGAGATCCAAATATCCACTTGCGGATCCCACAGAAAGTGTGTTTCGAAACTGCTGTTTCAAAGGGAATCTTCAACTCTGTGAGTTGAATGCAATCATCACAAAGAAGTTTCTGACAATGCTTCTCTCTCGTTTTTATGTGAAGATATTTCCTTTTCCACCAGAGGCCTGAAAGCGCTCCAAATGTCCACTTGCAGATTCTACGAAAAGAATGTTTCAAAACTGCTCTGTGAAAAGCAATGTTAAACTCTGTGGCTCGAACACAAACATCACAAAGCAGTTTCTGAGAATGCTTCAGTTTAGTTTTTCTGTGAAGATATTCCCGTTTCCAAAGAAATCTTCAAAGAGGTCCACATATCCACTTACAGATTCTACAAAAAGAGAGTTTCAAAACTGCTCAATCAAAAGGAGTGTTCAACTCTGTGACTTGAATGCAATCATCACACAGAAGTTTCTGAGAATGCTTCTCTTTAGTTTTTAGGTGAAGATGTACCCGTTTCGAAGGAAGGCCACCCGGTGGTCCAAATATCCACTTGCAGAATCTACAAAAAGAGTGTTTCAAACCTGAACTATCAAAGGAAGGTTCAACTCTGTGAGTCGAATGCAAACATCACGAAGAAGTTTCTGAGAATGTTTGTGTTTAGTTATGGGAAGTTTATCCCGTTTCCAACGAAATCCTCAGAGAGGTCCAAATATCCACTTGCAGATTCTACCAAAAGTGTGTTTGGAAACTGCTCCATCCAAAGGCATGTTCAGCTCTGTGAGTTAATCTCCATCATCACAAAGTATTTTCTGAGAATGCTTCCGTTTGTTTTTTATAGGAAGTTCTTTCCTTCACTACCGTAGGCCTCAAAGCAGTCCAAATCTCCATTTGCAGATTCTACAAAAAGAGTGTTTCCAATCTGCTGTATCAATAGGAATGTTCAACTCCGTGAGTTGAATGCAATCATCACAACGTAGTTTCTGAGAATGCTTCTATGTAGTTTTTAGGTGAAGATATTACCTTTTCCACCACAGGCCCCAAGCCCCCCAAATGTCCACTTGCAGATTCTAGAAAAAGAGTGTTTCATAGCTGCTCTTTCAAAAGGAAAGTTCCACTCTGGGAATTGAATACGAACATCACAAAGTAGTTTCTGAGAATGCTTTTGTTTCGTTTTTATGTGAAGATGATCCCGTTTCCAATGAAATCTTCAAAGAGGTGCACATATCCACTTGCAGATTCCAAAGAAAGAGACTTTCAAAACTGCTCTATCACGAGGATTTTTCAACACTGTGAGTTGAATGCAGTCATCACAGAAAACTTTCTGAGAATGCTTCTGTCTAGGGTTGATGTGAAGATATACCCGTTTCCAACGAAGGCCTCGAAGTGGTCCAAATATACACTTGCAGATTCTCCTACAAGGGTGTTGCAAACCTGAACTATCAAAGCAAGGTTCAACTCTGTGAGTTGAATGCAAACATCACAAAGAAGTTTCTGAGAATGCTTCCGTTTACTTATGGGAAGTTTATCCCGTTTCCAACGAAATCCTCAGAGAGGTCCAAATATCCCCTTGCAGATTCTACAAACAGTGTGTTTGGAAACTGCTCCATCAAAACGAATGTTCAGCTCTCTGAGTTAAACGCAATCGTCACTAAGAATTTTCTGAGAGTGCTTCTGTCTAGTTTTTATATGAAGTTCTTTCCTTTATTACCATAGGCCTCAAAGCGGTCCCAGTCTCCACTTGCAGATTCTCCAAGAAGACTGTTTCCAAACTGCTCTCTCGAAAGGAATGTTCAACTGTGTGAGTTGAGTGCAATCATCACAGAGTAGTTTCTGAGAATGCTTCTATGTAGTTTTTAGGAGAAGATATTTCCTTTTCCACCACAGCCCTCAAAGCCCTCCAAATGTCCATTTGCGGATGCTAAAAAAAGAGTGTTTCAAAGCTGCGCTATCAAAGGGAAAGTTCAATTCCGTGAGGTGAATGCAAACATCCCAAAGAAGTTTCTGAGAATGCCTCTGTTTAGCTTTTATGTGAAGATTATCCCGTTTCCAACGAAATCTTCAATGAGATCCAAATATCCACTTGCGGATCCCACAGAAAGTGTGTTTCGAAACTGCTGTTTCAAAGGGAATCTTCAACTCTGTGAGTTGAATGGAATCATCACAAAGAAGTTTCTGACAATGCTTCTCTCTCGTTTTTATGTGAAGATATTTCCTTTTCCACCAGAGGCCTGAAAGCGCTCCAAATGTCCACTTGCAGATTCTACGAAAAGAATCTTTCAAAACTGCTCTGTGAAAAGCAATGTTAAACTCTGTGGCTCGAACACAAACATCACAAAGCAGTTTCTGAGAATGCTTCAGTTTAGTTTTTCTGTGAAGATATTCCCGTTTCCAAAGAAATCTTCAAAGAGGTCCACATATCCACTTACAGATTCTACAAAAAGAGAGTTTCAAAACTGCTCAATCAAAAGGAGTGTTCAACTCTGTGACTTGAATGCAATCATCACACAGAAGTTTCTGAGAATGCTTCTCTTTAGTTTTTACGTGAAGATATACCCGTTTCGAAGGAAGGCACCCAGTGGTCCAAATATCCACTTGCAGAATCTACAAAAAGAGTGTTTCAAACCTGAACTATCAAAGGAAGGTTCAACTCTGTGAGTCGAATGCAAACATCACGAAGAAGTTTCTGAGAATGTTTGTGTTTAGTTATGGGAAGTTTATCCCGTTTCCAACGAAATCCTCAGAGAGGTCCAAATATCCACTTGCAGATTCTACCAAAAGTGTGTTTGGAAACTGCTCCATCCAAAGGCATCTTCAGCTCTGTGAGTTAAACTCCATCACCACAAAGTATTTTCTGAGAATGCTTCCGTTTGTTTTTTATAGGAAGTTCTTTCCTTCACTACCGTAGGCCTCAAAGCAGTCCAAATCTCCATTTGCAGATTCTACAAAAAGAGTGTTTCCAATCTGCTCTATCAATAGGAATGTTCAACTCCGTGAGTTGAATGCAATCATCACAACGTAGTTTCTGAGAATGCTTCTATGTAGTTTTTAGGTGAAGATATTACCTTTTCCACCACAGGCCCCAAGCCCCCCAAATGTCCACTTGCAGATTCTAGAAAAAGAGTGTTTCATAGCTGCTCTTTCAAAAGGAAAGTTCCACTCTGAGTGTTGAATACAAACATCACAAAGTAGTTTCTGAGAATGCTTCTGTTTCGTTTTTATGTGAAGATGATCCCGTTTCCAATGAAATCTTCAAAGAGGTGCACATATCCACTTGCAGATTCCAAAGAAAGAGACTTTCAAAACTGCTCCCTCACGACGATTTTTCAACTCTGTGAGTTGAATGCAGTCATCACAGAAAACTTTCTGAGAATGCTTCTGTCTAGGGTTGATGTGAAGATATACCCGTTTCCAACGAAGGCCTCGAAGTGGTCCAAATATACACTTGCAGATTCTCCTACAAGGGTGTTGCAAAGCTGAACTATCAAAGCAAGGTTCAACTCTGTGAGTTGAATGCAAACATCACAAAGAAGTTTCTGAGAATGCTTCCGTTTACTTAAGGGAAGTTTATCCCGTTTCCAACGAAATCCTCAGAGAGGTCCAAATATCCCCTTGCAGATTCTACAAACAGTGTGTTTGGAAACTGCTCCATCAAAACGAATGTTCAGCTCTCTGAGTTAAACGCAATCGTCACTAAGAATTTTCTGAGAGTGCTACTGTCTAGTTTTTATATGAAGTTCTTTCCTTTCTTAACATAGGCCTCAAAGCGGTCCCAGTCTCCACTTGCAGATTCTCCAAGAAGACTGTTTCCAAACTGCTCTCTCGAAAGGAATGTTCAACTCTGTGAGTTGAGTGCAATCATCACAGAGTAGTTTCTGAGAATGCTTCTATGTAGTTTTTAGGAGAAGATATTTCCTTTTCCACCACAGCCCTCAAAGCCCTCCAAATGTCCATTTGCGGATGCTAAAAAAAGAGTGTTTCAAAGCTGCGCTATCAAAGGGAAAGTTCAATTCCGTGAGGTGAATGCAAACATCCCAAAGAAGTTTCTGAGAATGCCTCTGTTTAGCTTTTATGTGAAGATTATCCCGTTTCCAACGAAATCTTCAATGAGATCCAAATATCCACTTGCGGATCCCACAGAAAGTGTGTTTCGAAACTGCTGTTTCAAAGGGAATCTTCAACTCTGTGAGTTGAATGCAATCATCACAAAGAAGTTTCTGACAATGCTTCTCTCTCGTTTTTATGTGAAGATATTTCCTTTTCCACCAGAGGCCTGAAAGCGCTCCAAATGTCCACTTGCAGATTCTACGAAAAGAATGTTTCAAAACTGCTCTGTGAAAAGCAATGTTAAACTCTGTGGCTCGAACACAAACATCACAAAGCAGTTTCTGAGAATGCTTCAGTTTAGTTTTTCTGTGAAGATATTCCCGTTTCCAAAGAAATCTTCAAAGAGGTCCACATATCCACTTACAGATTCTACAAAAAGAGAGTTTCAAAACTGCTCAATCAAAAGGAGTGTTCAACTCTGTGACTTGAATGCAATCATCACACAGAAGTTTCTGAGAATGCTTCTCTTTAGTTTTTAGGTGAAGATGTACCCGTTTCGAAGGAAGGCCACCCGGTGGTCCAAATATCCACTTGCAGAATCTACAAAAAGAGTGTTTCAAACCTGAACTATCAAAGGAAGGTTCAACTCTGTGAGTCGAATGCAAACATCACGAAGAAGTTTCTGAGAATGTTTGTGTTTAGTTATGGGAAGTTTATCCCGTTTCCAACGAAATCCTCAGAGAGGTCCAAATATCCACTTGCAGATTCTACCAAAAGTGTGTTTGGAAACTGCTCCATCCAAAGGCATGTTCAGCTCTGTGAGTTAATCTCCATCATCACAAAGTATTTTCTGAGAATGCTTCCGTTTGGTTTTTATAGGAAGTTCTTTCCTTCACTACCGTAGGCCTCAAAGCAGTCCAAATCTCCATTTGCAGATTCTACAAAAAGAGTGTTTCCAATCTGCTGTATCAATAGGAATGTTCAACTCCGTGAGTTGAATGCAATCATCACAACGTAGTTTCTGAGAATGCTTCTATGTAGTTTTTAGGTGAAGATATTACCTTTTCCACCACAGGCCCCAAGCCCCCCAAATGTCCACTTGCAGATTCTAGAAAAAGAGTGTTTCATAGCTGCTCTTTCAAAAGGAAAGTTCCACTCTGGGAATTGAATACGAACATCACAAAGTAGTTTCTGAGAATGCTTTTGTTTCGTTTTTATGTGAAGATGATCCCGTTTCCAATGAAATCTTCAAAGAGGTGCACATATCCACTTGCAGATTCCAAAGAAAGAGACTTTCAAAACTGCTCTATCACGAGGATTTTTCAACACTGTGAGTTGAATGCAGTCATCACAGAAAACTTTCTGAGAATGCTTCTGTCTAGGGTTGATGTGAAGATATACCCGTTTCCAACGAAGGCCTCGAAGTGGTCCAAATATACACTTGCAGATTCTCCTACAAGGGTGTTGCAAACCTGAACTATCAAAGCAAGGTTCAACTCTGTGAGTTGAATGCAAACATCACAAAGAAGTTTCTGAGAATGCTTCCGTTTAGTTATGGGAAGTTTATCCCGTTTCCAACGAAATCCTCAGAGAGGTCCAAATATCCCCTTGCAGATTCTACAAACAGTGTGTTTGGAAACTGCTCCATCAAAACGAATGTTCAGCTCTCTGAGTTAAACGCAATCGTCACTAAGAATTTTCTGAGAGTGCTTCTGTCTAGTTTTTATATGAAGTTCTTTCCTTTATTACCATAGGCCTCAAAGCGGTCCCAGTCTCCACTTGCAGATTCTCCAAAAAGACTGTTTCCAAACTGCTCTCTCGAAAGGAATGTTCAACTGTGTGAGTTGAGTGCAATCATCACAGAGTAGTTTCTGAGAATGCTTCTATGTAGTTTTTAGGAGAAGATATTTCCTTTTCCACCACAGCCCTCAAAGCCCTCCAAATGTCCATTTGCGGATGCTAAAAAAAGAGTGTTTCAAAGCTGCGCTATCAAAGGGAAAGTTCAATTCCGTGAGGTGAATGCAAACATCCCAAAGAAGTTTCTGAGAATGCCTCTGTTTAGCTTTTATGTGAAGATTATCCCGTTTCCAACGAAATCTTCAATGAGATCCAAATATCCACTTGCGGATCCCACAGAAAGTGTGTTTCGAAACTGCTGTTTCAAAGGGAATCTTCAACTCTGTGAGTTGAATGCAATCATCACAAAGAAGTTTCTGACAATGCTTCTCTCTCGTTTTTATGTGAAGATATTTCCTTTTCCACCAGAGGCCTGAAAGCGCTCCAAATGTCCACTTGCAGATTCTACGAAAAGAATGTTTCAAAACTGCTCTGTGAAAAGCAATGTTAAACTCTGTGGCTCGAACACAAACATCACAAAGCAGTTTCTGAGAATGCTTCAGTTTAGTTTTTCTGTGAAGATATTCCCGTTTCCAAAGAAATCTTCAAAGAGGTCCACATATCCACTTACAGATTCTACAAAAAGAGAGTTTCAAAACTGCTCAATCAAAAGGAGTGTTCAACTCTGTGACTTGAATGCAATCATCACACAGAAGTTTCTGAGAATGCTTCTCTTTAGTTTTTAGGTGAAGATGTACCCGTTTCGAAGGAAGGCCACCCGGTGGTCCAAATATCCACTTGCAGAATCTACAAAAAGAGTGTTTCAAACCTGAACTATCAAAGGAAGGTTCAACTCTGTGAGTCGAATGCAAACATCACGAAGAAGTTTCTGAGAATGTTTGTGTTTAGTTATGGGAAGTTTATCCCGTTTCCAACGAAATCCTCAGAGAGGTCCAAATATCCACTTGCAGATTCTACCAAAAGTGTGTTTGGAAACTGCTCCATCCAAAGGCATGTTCAGCTCTGTGAGTTAATCTCCATCATCACAAAGTATTTTCTGAGAATGCTTCCGTTTGGTTTTTATAGGAAGTTCTTTCCTTCACTACCGTAGGCCTCAAAGCAGTCCAAATCTCCATTTGCAGATTCTACAAAAAGAGTGTTTCCAATCTGCTGTATCAATAGGAATGTTCAACTCCGTGAGTTGAATGCAATCATCACAACGTAGTTTCTGAGAATGCTTCTATGTAGTTTTTAGGTGAAGATATTACCTTTTCCACCACAGGCCCCAAGCCCCCCAAATGTCCACTTGCAGATTCTAGAAAAAGAGTGTTTCATAGCTGCTCTTTCAAAAGGAAAGTTCCACTCTGGGAATTGAATACGAACATCACAAAGTAGTTTCTGAGAATGCTTTTGTTTCGTTTTTATGTGAAGATGATCCCGTTTCCAATGAAATCTTCAAAGAGGTGCACATATCCACTTGCAGATTCCAAAGAAAGAGACTTTCAAAACTGCTCCATCACGAGGATTTTTCAACTCTGTGAGTTGAATGCAGTCATCACAGAAAACTTTCTGAGAATGCTTCTGTCTAGGGTTGATGTGAAGATATACCCGTTTCCAACGAAGGCCTCGAAGTGGTCCAAATATACACTTGCAGATTCTCCTACAAGGGTGTTGCAAACCTGAACTATCAAAGCAAGGTTCAACTCTGTGAGTTGAATGCAAACATCACAAAGAAGTTTCTGAGAATGCTTCCGTTTAGTTATGGGAAGTTTATCCCGTTTCCAACGAAATCCTCAGAGAGGTCCAAATATCCCCTTGCAGATTCTACAAACAGTGTGTTTGGAAACTGCTCCATCAAAACGAATGTTCAGCTCTCTGAGTTAAACGCAATCGTCACTAAGAATTTTCTGAGAGTGCTTCTGTCTAGTTTTTATATGAAGTTCTTTCCTTTATTACCATAGGCCTCAAAGCGGTCCCAGTCTCCACTTGCAGATTCTCCAAGAAGACTGTTTCCAAACTGCTCTCTCGAAAGGAATGTTCAACTCTGTGAGTTGAGTGCAATCATCACAGAGTAGTTTCTGAGAATGCTTCTATGTAGTTTTTAGGAGAAGATATTTCCTTTTCCACCACAGCCCTCAAAGCCCTCCAAATGTCCATTTGCGGATGCTAAAAAAAGAGTGTTTCAAAGCTGCGCTATCAAAGGGAAAGTTCAATTCCGTGAGGTGAATGCAAACATCCCAAAGAAGTTTCTGAGAATGCCTCTGTTTAGCTTTTATGTGAAGATTATCCCGTTTCCAACGAAATCTTCAATGAGATCCAAATATCCACTTGCGGATCCCACAGAAAGTGTGTTTCGAAACTGCTGTTTCAAAGGGAATCTTCAACTCTGTGAGTTGAATGCAATCATCACAAAGAAGTTTCTGACAATGCTTCTCTCTCGTTTTTATGTGAAGATATTTCCTTTTCCACCAGAGGCCTGAAAGCGCTCCAAATGTCCACTTGCAGATTCTACGAAAAGAATGTTTCAAAACTGCTCTGTGAAAAGCAATGTTAAACTCTGTGGCTCGAACACAAACATCACAAAGCAGTTTCTGAGAATGCTTCAGTTTAGTTTTTCTGTGAAGATATTCCCGTTTCCAAAGAAATCTTCAAAGAGGTCCACATATCCACTTACAGATTCTACAAAAAGAGAGTTTCAAAACTGCTCAATCAAAAGGAGGGTTCAACTCTGTGACTTGAATGCAATCATCACACAGAAGTTTCTGAGAATGCTTCTCTTTAGTTTTTACGTGAAGATATACCCGTTTCGAAGGAAGGCCACCCGGTGGTCCAAATATCCACTTGCAGATTCTACAAAAAGAGTGTTTCAAACCTGAACTATCAAAGGAAGGTTCAACTCTGTGAGTCGAATGCAAACATCACGAAGAAGTTTCTGAGAATGTTTGTGTTTAGTTATGGGAAGTTTATCCCGTTTCCAACGAAATCCTCAGAGAGGTCCAAATATCCACTTGCAGATTCTACCAAAAGTGTGTTTGGAAACTGCTCCATCCAAAGGCATGTTCAGCTCTGTGAGTTAATCTCCATCATCACAAAGTATTTTCTGAGAATGCTTCCGTTTGGTTTTTATAGGAAGTTCTTTCCTTCACTACCGTAGGCCTCAAAGCAGTCCAAATCTCCATTTGCAGATTCTACAAAAAGAGTGTTTCCAATCTGCTGTATCAATAGGAATGTTCAACTCCGTGAGTTGAATGAAATCATCACAACGTAGTTTCTGAGAATGCTTCTATGTAGTTTTTAGGTGAAGATATTACCTTTTCCACCACAGGCCCCAAGCCCCCCAAATGTCCACTTGCAGATTCTAGAAAAAGAGTGTTTCATAGCTGCTCTTTCAAAAGGAAAGTTCCACTCTGGGAATTGAATACGAACATCACAAAGTAGTTTCTGAGAATGCTTTTGTTTCGTTTTTATGTGAAGATGATCCCGTTTCCAATGAAATCTTCAAAGAGGTGCACATATCCACTTGCAGATTCCAAAGAAAGAGACTTTCAAAACTGCTCTATCACGAGGATTTTTCAACACTGTGAGTTGAATGCAGTCATCACAGAAAACTTTCTGAGAATGCTTCTGTCTAGGGTTGATGTGAAGATATACCCGTTTCCAACGAAGGCCTCGAAGTGGTCCAAATATACACTTGCAGATTCTCCTACAAGGGTGTTGCAAACCTGAACTATCAAAGCAAGGTTCAACTCTGTGAGTTGAATGCAAACATCACAAAGAAGTTTCTGAGAATGCTTCCGTTTAGTTATGGGAAGTTTATCCCGTTTCCAACGAAATCCTCAGAGAGGTCCAAATATCCCCTTGCAGATTCTACAAACAGTGTGTTTGGAAACTGCTCCATCAAAACGAATGTTCAGCTCTCTGAGTTAAACGCAATCGTCACTAAGAATTTTCTGAGAGTGCTTCTGTCTAGTTTTTATATGAAGTTCTTTCCTTTATTACCATAGGCCTCAAAGCGGTCCCAGTCTCCACTTGCAGATTCTCCAAAAAGACTGTTTCCAAACTGCTCTCTCGAAAGGAATGTTCAACTGTGTGAGTTGAGTGCAATCATCACAGAGTAGTTTCTGAGAATGCTTCTATGTAGTTTTTAGGAGAAGATATTTCCTTTTCCACCACAGCCCTCAAAGCCCTCCAAATGTCCATTTGCGGATGCTAAAAAAAGAGTGTTTCAAAGCTGCGCTATCAAAGGGAAAGTTCAATTCCGTGAGGTGAATGCAAACATCCCAAAGAAGTTTCTGAGAATGCCTCTGTTTAGCTTTTATGTGAAGATTATCCCGTTTCCAACGAAATCTTCAATGAGATCCAAATATCCACTTGCGGATCCCACAGAAAGTGTGTTTCGAAACTGCTGTTTCAAAGGGAATCTTCAACTCTGTGAGTTGAATGCAATCATCACAAAGAAGTTTCTGACAATGCTTCTCTCTCGTTTTTATGTGAAGATATTTCCTTTTCCACCAGAGGCCTGAAAGCGCTCCAAATGTCCACTTGCAGATTCTACGAAAAGAATGTTTCAAAACTGCTCTGTGAAAAGCAATGTTAAACTCTGTGGCTCGAACACAAACATCACAAAGCAGTTTCTGAGAATGCTTCAGTTTAGTTTTTCTGTGAAGATATTCCCGTTTCCAAAGAAATCTTCAAAGAGGTCCACATATCCACTTACAGATTCTACAAAAAGAGAGTTTCAAAACTGCTCAATCAAAAGGAGGGTTCAACTCTGTGACTTGAATGCAATCATCACACAGAAGTTTCTGAGAATGCTTCTCTTTAGTTTTTACGTGAAGATATACCCGTTTCGAAGGAAGGCCACCCGGTGGTCCAAATATCCACTTGCAGAATCTACAAAAAGAGTGTTTCAAACCTGAACTATCAAAGGAAGGTTCAACTCTGTGAGTCGAATGCAAACATCACGAAGAAGTTTCTGAGAATGTTTGTGTTTAGTTATGGGAAGTTTATCCCGTTTCCAACGAAATCCTCAGAGAGGTCCAAATATCCACTTGCAGATTCTACCAAAAGTGTGTTTGGAAACTGCTCCATCCAAAGGCATGTTCAGCTCTGTGAGTTAATCTCCATCATCACAAAGTATTTTCTGAGAATGCTTCCGTTTGGTTTTTATAGGAAGTTCTTTCCTTCACTACCGTAGGCCTCAAAGCAGTCCAAATCTCCATTTGCAGATTCTACAAAAAGAGTGTTTCCAATCTGCTGTATCAATAGGAATGTTCAACTCCGTGAGTTGAATGCAATCATCACAACGTAGTTTCTGAGAATGCTTCTATGTAGTTTTTAGGTGAAGATATTACCTTTTCCACCACAGGCCCCAAGCCCCCCAAATGTCCACTTGCAGATTCTAGAAAAAGAGTGTTTCATAGCTGCTCTTTCAAAAGGAAAGTTCCACTCTGGGAATTGAATACGAACATCACAAAGTAGTTTCTGAGAATGCTTTTGTTTCGTTTTTATGTGAAGATGATCCCGTTTCCAATGAAATCTTCAAAGAGGTGCACATATCCACTTGCAGATTCCAAAGAAAGAGACTTTCAAAACTGCTCTATCACGAGGATTTTTCAACACTGTGAGTTGAATGCAGTCATCACAGAAAACTTTCTGAGAATGCTTCTGTCTAGGGTTGATGTGAAGATATACCCGTTTCCAACGAAGGCCTCGAAGTGGTCCAAATATACACTTGCAGATTCTCCTACAAGGGTGTTGCAAACCTGAACTATCAAAGCAAGGTTCAACTCTGTGAGTTGAATGCAAACATCACAAAGAAGTTTCTGAGAATGCTTCCGTTTAGTTATGGGAAGTTTATCCCGTTTCCAACGAAATCCTCAGAGAGGTCCAAATA
The DNA here is from genome assembly GCF_029289425.2 of Pan paniscus. Taxonomy (NCBI): domain Eukaryota; kingdom Metazoa; phylum Chordata; class Mammalia; order Primates; family Hominidae; genus Pan; species Pan paniscus. Next base: position 60,384,172 of record NC_073272.2, read on the forward strand.
TCCCCTTGCAGATTCTACAAACAGTGTGTTTGGAAACTGCTCCATCCAAACGAATGTTCAGCTCTCTGAGTTAAACGCAATCATCACTAAGAACTTTCTGAGAGTGCTTCTGTCTAGTTTTTATATGAAGTTCTTTCCTTTATTACCATAGGCCTCAAAGCGGTCCCAGTCTCCACTTGCAGATTCTCCAAGAAGACTGTTTCCAAACTGCTCTCTCGAAAGGATTGCTCAACTCTGTGAGTTGAGTGCAATCATCACAGAGTAGTTTCTGAGAATGCTTCTATGTAGTTTTTAGGAGAAGATATTTCCTTTTCCACCACAGCCCTCAAAGCCCTCCAAATGTCCATTTGCGGATGCTAAAAAAAGAGTGTTTCAAAGCTGCGCTATCAAAGGGAAAGTTCAATTCCGTGAGGTGAATGCAAACATCCCAAAGAAGTTTCTGAGAATGCGTCTGTTTAGCTTTTATGTGAAGATTATCCCGTTTCCAACGAAATCTTCAATGAGATCCAAATATCCACTTGCGGATCCCACAGAAAGTGTGTTTCGAAACTGCTGTTTCAAAGGGAATCTTCAACTCTGTGAGTTGAATGCAATCATCACAAAGAAGTTTCTGACAATGCTTCTCTCTCGTTTTTATGTGAAGATATTTCCTTTTCCACCAGAGGCCTGAAAGCGCTCCAAATGTCCACTTGCAGATTCTACGAAAAGAATGTTTCAAAACTGCTCTGTGAAAAGCAATGTTAAACTCTGTGGCTCGAACACAAACATCACAAAGCAGTTTCTGAGAATGCTTCAGTTTAGTTTTTCTGTGAAGATATTCCCGTTTCCAAAGAAATCTTCAAAGAGGTCCACATATCCACTTACAGATTCTACAAAAAGAGAGTTTCAAAACTGCTCAATCAAAAGGAGTGTTCAACTCTGTGACTTGAATGCAATCATCACACAGAAGTTTCTGAGAATGCTTCTCTTTAGTTTTTAGGTGAAGATGTACCCGTTTCGAAGGAAGGCCACCCGGTGGTCCAAATATCCACTTGCAGAATCTACAAAAAGAGTGTTTCAAACCTGAACTATCAAAGGAAGGTTCAACTCTGTGAGTCGAATGCAAACATCACGAAGAAGTTTCTGAGAATGTTTGTGTTTAGTTATGGGAAGTTTATCCCGTTTCCAACGAAATCCTCAGAGAGGTCCAAATATCCACTTGCAGATTCTACCAAAAGTGTGTTTGGAAACTGCTCCATCCAAAGGCATGTTCAGCTCTGTGAGTTAATCTCCATCATCACAAAGTATTTTCTGAGAATGCTTCCGTTTGGTTTTTATAGGAAGTTCTTTCCTTCACTACCGTAGGCCTCAAAGCAGTCCAAATCTCCATTTGCAGATTCTACAAAAAGAGTGTTTCCAATCTGCTGTATCAATAGGAATGTTCAACTCCGTGAGTTGAATGCAATCATCACAACGTAGTTTCTGAGAATGCTTCTATGTAGTTTTTAGGTGAAGATATTACCTTTTCCACCACAGGCCCCAAGCCCCCCAAATGTCCACTTGCAGATTCTAGAAAAAGAGTGTTTCATAGCTGCTCTTTCAAAAGGAAAGTTCCACTCTGGGAATTGAATACGAACATCACAAAGTAGTTTCTGAGAATGCTTTTGTTTCGTTTTTATGTGAAGATGATCCCGTTTCCAATGAAATCTTCAAAGAGGTGCACATATCCACTTGCAGATTCCAAAGAAAGAGACTTTCAAAACTGCTCCATCACGAGGATTTTTCAACTCTGTGAGTTGAATGCAGTCATCACAGAAAACTTTCTGAGAATGCTTCTGTCTAGGGTTGATGTGAAGATATACCCGTTTCCAACGAAGGCCTCGAAGTGGTCCAAATATACACTTGCAGATTCTCCTACAAGGGTGTTGCAAACCTGAACTATCAAAGCAAGGTTCAACTCTGTGAGTTGAATGCAAACATCACAAAGAAGTTTCTGAGAATGCTTCCGTTTAGTTATGGGAAGTTTATCCCGTTTCCAACGAAATCCTCAGAGAGGTCCAAATATCCCCTTGCAGATTCTACAAACAGTGTGTTTGGAAACTGCTCCATCAAAACGAATGTTCAGCTCTCTGAGTTAAACGCAATCGTCACTAAGAATTTTCTGAGAGTGCTTCTGTCTAGTTTTTATATGAAGTTCTTTCCTTTATTACCATAGGCCTCAAAGCGGTCCCAGTCTCCACTTGCAGATTCTCCAAGAAGACTGTTTCCAAACTGCTCTCTCGAAAGGAATGTTCAACTCTGTGAGTTGAGTGCAATCATCACAGAGTAGTTTCTGAGAATGCTTCTATGTAGTTTTTAGGAGAAGATATTTCCTTTTCCACCACAGCCCTCAAAGCCCTCCAAATGTCCATTTGCGGATGCTAAAAAAAGAGTGTTTCAAAGCTGCGCTATCAAAGGGAAAGTTCAATTCCGTGAGGTGAATGCAAACATCCCAAAGAAGTTTCTGAGAATGCCTCTGTTTAGCTTTTATGTGAAGATTATCCCGTTTCCAACGAAATCTTCAATGAGATCCAAATATCCACTTGCGGATCCCACAGAAAGTGTGTTTCGAAACTGCTGTTTCAAAGGGAATCTTCAACTCTGTGAGTTGAATGCAATCATCACAAAGAAGTTTCTGACAATGCTTCTCTCTCGTTTTTATGTGAAGATATTTCCTTTTCCACCAGAGGCCTGAAAGCGCTCCAAATGTCCACTTGCAGATTCTACGAAAAGAATGTTTCAAAACTGCTCTGTGAAAAGCAATGTTAAACTCTGTGGCTCGAACACAAACATCACAAAGCAGTTTCTGAGAATGCTTCAGTTTAGTTTTTCTGTGAAGATATTCCCGTTTCCAAAGAAATCTTCAAAGAGGTCCACATATCCACTTACAGATTCTACAAAAAGAGAGTTTCAAAACTGCTCAATCAAAAGGAGGGTTCAACTCTGTGACTTGAATGCAATCATCACACAGAAGTTTCTGAGAATGCTTCTCTTTAGTTTTTACGTGAAGATATACCCGTTTCGAAGGAAGGCCACCCGGTGGTCCAAATATCCACTTGCAGATTCTACAAAAAGAGTGTTTCAAACCTGAACTATCAAAGGAAGGTTCAACTCTGTGAGTCGAATGCAAACATCACGAAGAAGTTTCTGAGAATGTTTGTGTTTAGTTATGGGAAGTTTATCCCGTTTCCAACGAAATCCTCAGAGAGGTCCAAATATCCACTTGCAGATTCTACCAAAAGTGTGTTTGGAAACTGCTCCATCCAAAGGCATGTTCAGCTCTGTGAGTTAATCTCCATCATCACAAAGTATTTTCTGAGAATGCTTCCGTTTGGTTTTTATAGGAAGTTCTTTCCTTCACTACCGTAGGCCTCAAAGCAGTCCAAATCTCCATTTGCAGATTCTACAAAAAGAGTGTTTCCAATCTGCTGTATCAATAGGAATGTTCAACTCCGTGAGTTGAATGAAATCATCACAACGTAGTTTCTGAGAATGCTTCTATGTAGTTTTTAGGTGAAGATATTACCTTTTCCACCACAGGCCCCAAGCCCCCCAAATGTCCACTTGCAGATTCTAGAAAAAGAGTGTTTCATAGCTGCTCTTTCAAAAGGAAAGTTCCACTCTGGGAATTGAATACGAACATCACAAAGTAGTTTCTGAGAATGCTTTTGTTTCGTTTTTATGTGAAGATGATCCCGTTTCCAATGAAATCTTCAAAGAGGTGCACATATCCACTTGCAGATTCCAAAGAAAGAGACTTTCAAAACTGCTCTATCACGAGGATTTTTCAACACTGTGAGTTGAATGCAGTCATCACAGAAAACTTTCTGAGAATGCTTCTGTCTAGGGTTGATGTGAAGATATACCCGTTTCCAACGAAGGCCTCGAAGTGGTCCAAATATACACTTGCAGATTCTCCTACAAGGGTGTTGCAAACCTGAACTATCAAAGCAAGGTTCAACTCTGTGAGTTGAATGCAAACATCACAAAGAAGTTTCTGAGAATGCTTCCGTTTACTTATGGGAAGTTTATCCCGTTTCCAACGAAATCCTCAGAGAGGTCCAAATATCCCCTTGCAGATTCTACAAACAGTGTGTTTGGAAACTGCTCCATCCAAACGAATGTTCAGCTCTCTGAGTTAAACGCAATCATCACTAAGAACTTTCTGAGAGTGCTTCTGTCTAGTTTTTATATGAAGTTCTTTCCTTTATTACCATAGGCCTCAAAGCGGTCCCAGTCTCCACTTGCAGATTCTCCAAGAAGACTGTTTCCAAACTGCTCTCTCGAAAGGATTGCTCAACTCTGTGAGTTGAGTGCAATCATCACAGAGTAGTTTCTGAGAATGCTTCTATGTAGTTTTTAGGAGAAGATATTTCCTTTTCCACCACAGCCCTCAAAGCCCTCCAAATGTCCATTTGCGGATGCTAAAAAAAGAGTGTTTCAAAGCTGCGCTATCAAAGGGAAAGTTCAATTCCGTGAGGTGAATGCAAACATCCCAAAGAAGTTTCTGAGAATGCGTCTGTTTAGCTTTTATGTGAAGATTATCCCGTTTCCAACGAAATCTTCAATGAGATCCAAATATCCACTTGCGGATCCCACAGAAAGTGTGTTTCGAAACTGCTGTTTCAAAGGGAATCTTCAACTCTGTGAGTTGAATGCAATCATCACAAAGAAGTTTCTGACAATGCTTCTCTCTCGTTTTTATGTGAAGATATTTCCTTTTCCACCAGAGGCCTGAAAGCGCTCCAAATGTCCACTTGCAGATTCTACGAAAAGAATGTTTCAAAACTGCTCTGTGAAAAGCAATGTTAAACTCTGTGGCTCGAACACAAACATCACAAAGCAGTTTCTGAGAATGCTTCAGTTTAGTTTTTCTGTGAAGATATTCCCGTTTCCAAAGAAATCTTCAAAGAGGTCCACATATCCACTTACAGATTCTACAAAAAGAGAGTTTCAAAACTGCTCAATCAAAAGGAGTGTTCAACTCTGTGACTTGAATGCAATCATCACACAGAAGTTTCTGAGAATGCTTCTCTTTAGTTTTTAGGTGAAGATGTACCCGTTTCGAAGGAAGGCCACCCGGTGGTCCAAATATCCACTTGCAGAATCTACAAAAAGAGTGTTTCAAAACTGAACTATCAAAGGAAGGTTCAACTCTGTGAGTCGAATGCAAACATCACGAAGAAGTTTCTGAGAATGTTTGTGTTTAGTTATGGGAAGTTTATCCCGTTTCCAACGAAATCCTCAGAGAGGTCCAAATATCCACTTGCAGATTCTACCAAAAGTGTGTTTGGAAACTGCTCCATCCAAAGGCATGTTCAGCTCTGTGAGTTAATCTCCATCATCACAAAGTATTTTCTGAGAATGCTTCCGTTTGGTTTTTATAGGAAGTTCTTTCCTTCACTACCGTAGGCCTCAAAGCAGTCCAAATCTCCATTTGCAGATTCTACAAAAAGAGTGTTTCCAATCTGCTGTATCAATAGGAATGTTCAACTCCGTGAGTTGAATGCAATCATCACAACGTAGTTTCTGAGAATGCTTCTATGTAGTTTTTAGGTGAAGATATTACCTTTTCCACCACAGGCCCCAAGCCCCCCAAATGTCCACTTGCAGATTCTAGAAAAAGAGTGTTTCATAGCTGCTCTTTCAAAAGGAAAGTTCCACTCTGGGAATTGAATACGAACATCACAAAGTAGTTTCTGAGAATGCTTTTGTTTCGTTTTTATGTGAAGATGATCCCGTTTCCAATGAAATCTTCAAAGAGGTGCACATATCCACTTGCAGATTCCAAAGAAAGAGACTTTCAAAACTGCTCTATCACGAGGATTTTTCAACACTGTGAGTTGAATGCAGTCATCACAGAAAACTTTCTGAGAATGCTTCTGTCTAGGGTTGATGTGAAGATATACCCGTTTCCAACGAAGGCCTCGAAGTGGTCCAAATATACACTTGCAGATTCTCCTACAAGGGTGTTGCAAACCTGAACTATCAAAGCAAGGTTCAACTCTGTGAGTTGAATGCAAACATCACAAAGAAGTTTCTGAGAATGCTTCCGTTTACTTATGGGAAGTTTATCCCGTTTCCAACGAAATCCTCAGAGAGGTCCAAATATCCCCTTGCAGATTCTACAAACAGTGTGTTTGGAAACTGCTCCATCAAAACGAATGTTCAGCTCTCTGAGTTAAACGCAATCGTCACTAAGAATTTTCTGAGAGTGCTTCTGTCTAGTTTTTATATGAAGTTCTTTCCTTTATTACCATAGGCCTCAAAGCGGTCCCAGTCTCCACTTGCAGATTCTCCAAGAAGACTGTTTCCAAACTGCTCTCTCGAAAGGAATGTTCAACTGTGTGAGTTGAGTGCAATCATCACAGAGTAGTTTCTGAGAATGCTTCTATGTAGTTTTTAGGAGAAGATATTTCCTTTTCCACCACAGCCCTCAAAGCCCTCCAAATGTCCATTTGCGGATGCTAAAAAAAGAGTGTTTCAAAGCTGCGCTATCAAAGGGAAAGTTCAATTCCGTGAGGTGAATGCAAACATCCCAAAGAAGTTTCTGAGAATGCCTCTGTTTAGCTTTTATGTGAAGATTATCCCGTTTCCAACGAAATCTTCAATGAGATCCAAATATCCACTTGCGGATCCCACAGAAAGTGTGTTTCGAAACTGCTGTTTCAAAGGGAATCTTCAACTCTGTGAGTTGAATGGAATCATCACAAAGAAGTTTCTGACAATGCTTCTCTCTCGTTTTTATGTGAAGATATTTCCTTTTCCACCAGAGGCCTGAAAGCGCTCCAAATGTCCACTTGCAGATTCTACGAAAAGAATCTTTCAAAACTGCTCTGTGAAAAGCAATGTTAAACTCTGTGGCTCGAACACAAACATCACAAAGCAGTTTCTGAGAATGCTTCAGTTTAGTTTTTCTGTGAAGATATTCCCGTTTCCAAAGAAATCTTCAAAGAGGTCCACATATCCACTTACAGATTCTACAAAAAGAGAGTTTCAAAACTGCTCAATCAAAAGGAGTGTTCAACTCTGTGACTTGAATGCAATCATCACACAGAAGTTTCTGAGAATGCTTCTCTTTAGTTTTTACGTGAAGATATACCCGTTTCGAAGGAAGGCACCCAGTGGTCCAAATATCCACTTGCAGAATCTACAAAAAGAGTGTTTCAAACCTGAACTATCAAAGGAAGGTTCAACTCTGTGAGTCGAATGCAAACATCACGAAGAAGTTTCTGAGAATGTTTGTGTTTAGTTATGGGAAGTTTATCCCGTTTCCAACGAAATCCTCAGAGAGGTCCAAATATCCACTTGCAGATTCTACCAAAAGTGTGTTTGGAAACTGCTCCATCCAAAGGCATCTTCAGCTCTGTGAGTTAAACTCCATCACCACAAAGTATTTTCTGAGAATGCTTCCGTTTGGTTTTTATAGGAAGTTCTTTCCTTCACTACCGTAGGCCTCAAAGCAGTCCAAATCTCCATTTGCAGATTCTACAAAAAGAGTGTTTCCAATCTGCTCTATCAATAGGAATGTTCAACTCCGTGAGTTGAATGCAATCATCACAACGTAGTTTCTGAGAATGCTTCTATGTAGTTTTTAGGTGAAGATATTACCTTTTCCACCACAGGCCCCAAGCCCCCCAAATGTCCACTTGCAGATTCTAGAAAAAGAGTGTTTCATAGCTGCTCTTTCAAAAGGAAAGTTCCACTCTGAGTGTTGAATACAAACATCACAAAGTAGTTTCTGAGAATGCTTCTGTTTCGTTTTTATGTGAAGATGATCCCGTTTCCAATGAAATCTTCAAAGAGGTGCACATATCCACTTGCAGATTCCAAAGAAAGAGACTTTCAAAACTGCTCTCTCACGACGATTTTTCAACTCTGTGAGTTGAATGCAGTCATCACAGAAAACTTTCTGAGAATGCTTCTGTCTAGGGTTGATGTGAAGATATACCCGTTTCCAACGAAGGCCTCGAAGTGGTCCAAATATACACTTGCAGATTCTCCTACAAGGGTGTTGCAAAGCTGAACTATCAAAGCAAGGTTCAACTCTGTGAGTTGAATGCAAACATCACAAAGAAGTTTCTGAGAATGCTTCCGTTTACTTAAGGGAAGTTTATCCCGTTTCCAACGAAATCCTCAGAGAGGTCCAAATATCCCCTTGCAGATTCTACAAACAGTGTGTTTGGAAACTGCTCCATCAAAACGAATGTTCAGCTCTCTGAGTTAAACGCAATCGTCACTAAGAATTTTCTGAGAGTGCTTCTGTCTAGTTTTTATATGAAGTTCTTTCCTTTATTACCATAGGCCTCAAAGCGGTCCCAGTCTCCACTTGCAGATTCTCCAAGAAGACTGTTTCCAAAGTGCTCTCTCGAAAGGAATGTTCAACTCTGTGAGTTGAGTGCAATCATCACAGAGTAGTTTCTGAGAATGCTTCTATGTAGTTTTTAGGAGAAGATATTTCCTTTTCCACCACAGCCCTCAAAGCCCTCCAAATGTCCATTTGCGGATGCTAAAAAAAGAGTGTTTCAAAGCTGCGCTATCAAAGGGAAAGTTCAATTCCGTGAGGTGAATGCAAACATCCCAAAGAAGTTTCTGAGAATGCCTCTGTTTAGCTTTTATGTGAAGATTATCCCGTTTCCAACGAAATCTTCAATGAGATCCAAATATCCACTTGCGGATCCCACAGAAAGTGTGTTTCGAAACTGCTGTTTCAAAGGGAATCTTCAACTCTGTGAGTTGAATGCAATCATCACAAAGAAGTTTCTGACAATGCTTCTCTCTCGTTTTTATGTGAAGATATTTCCTTTTCCACCAGAGGCCTGAAAGCGCTCCAAATGTCCACTTGCAGATTCTACGAAAAGAATGTTTCAAAACTGCTCTGTGAAAAGCAATGTTAAACTCTGTGGCTCGAACACAAACATCACAAAGCAGTTTCTGAGAATGCTTCAGTTTAGTTTTTCTGTGAAGATATTCCCGTTTCCAAAGAAATCTTCAAAGAGGTCCACATATCCACTTACAGATTCTACAAAAAGAGAGTTTCAAAACTGCTCAATCAAAAGGAGGGTTCAACTCTGTGACTTGAATGCAATCATCACACAGAAGTTTCTGAGAATGCTTCTCTTTAGTTTTTACGTGAAGATATACCCGTTTCGAAGGAAGGCCACCCGGTGGTCCAAATATCCACTTGCAGATTCTACAAAAACAGTGTTTCAAACCTGAACTATCAAAGGAAGGTTCAACTCTCTGAGTCGAATGCAAACATCACGAAGAAGTTTCTGAGAATGTTTGTGTTTAGTTATGGGAAGTTTATCCCGTTTCCAACGAAATCCTCAGAGAGGTCCAAATATCCACTTGCAGATTCTACCAAAAGTGTGTTTGGAAACTGCTCCATCCAAAGGCATGTTCAGCTCTGTGAGTTAATCTCCATCATCACAAAGTATTTTCTGAGAATGCTTCCGTTTGGTTTTTATAGGAAGTTCTTTCCTTCACTACCGTAGGCCTCAAAGCAGTCCAAATCTCCATTTGCAGATTCTACAAAAAGAGTGTTTCCAATCTGCTGTATCAATAGGAATGTTCAACTCCGTGAGTTGAATGCAATCATCACAACGTAGTTTCTGAGAATGCTTCTATGTAGTTTTTAGGTGAAGATATTACCTTTTCCACCACAGGCCCCAAGCCCCCCAAATGTCCACTTGCAGATTCTAGAAAAAGAGTGTTTCATAGCTGCTCTTTCAAAAGGAAAGTTCCACTCTGGGAATTGAATACGAACATCACAAAGTAGTTTCTGAGAATGCTTTTGTTTCGTTTTTATGTGAAGATGATCCCGTTTCCAATGAAATCTTCAAAGAGGTGCACATATCCACTTGCAGATTCCAAAGAAAGAGACTTTCAAAACTGCTCTATCACGAGGATTTTTCAACACTGTGAGTTGAATGCAGTCATCACAGAAAACTTTCTGAGAATGCTTCTGTCTAGGGTTGATGTGAAGATATACCCGTTTCCAACGAAGGCCTCGAAGTGGTCCAAATATACACTTGCAGATTCTCCTACAAGGGTGTTGCAAACCTGAACTATCAAAGCAAGGTTCAACTCTGTGAGTTGAATGCAAACATCACAAAGAAGTTTCTGAGAATGCTTCCGTTTACTTATGGGAAGTTTATCCCGTTTCCAACGAAATCCTCAGAGAGGTCCAAATATCCCCTTGCAGATTCTACAAACAGTGTGTTTGGAAACTGCTCCATCAAAACGAATGTTCAGCTCTCTGAGTTAAACGCAATCGTCACTAAGAATTTTCTGAGAGTGCTTCTGTCTAGTTTTTATATGAAGTTCTTTCCTTTATTACCATAGGCCTCAAAGCGGTCCCAGTCTCCACTTGCAGATTCTCCAAGAAGACTGTTTCCAAACTGCTCTCTCGAAAGGAATGTTCAACTCTGTGAGTTGAGTGCAATCATCACAGAGTAGTTTCTGAGAATGCTTCTATGTAGTTTTTAGGAGAAGATATTTCCTTTTCCACCACAGCCCTCAAAGCCCTCCAAATGTCCATTTGCGGATGCTAAAAAAAGAGTGTTTCAAAGCTGCGCTATCAAAGGGAAAGTTCAATTCCGTGAGGTGAATGCAAACATCCCAAAGAAGTTTCTGAGAATGCCTCTGTTTAGCTTTTATGTGAAGATTATCCCGTTTCCAACGAAATCTTCAATGAGATCCAAATATCCACTTGCGGATCCCACAGAAAGTGTGTTTCGAAACTGCTGTTTCAAAGGGAATCTTCAACTCTGTGAGTTGAATGCAATCATCACAAAGAAGTTTCTGACAATGCTTCTCTCTCGTTTTTATGTGAAGATATTTCCTTTTCCACCAGAGGCCTGAAAGCGCTCCAAATGTCCACTTGCAGATTCTACGAAAAGAATGTTTCAAAACTGCTCTGTGAAAAGCAATGTTAAACTCTGTGGCTCGAACACAAACATCACAAAGCAGTTTCTGAGAATGCTTCAGTTTAGTTTTTCTGTGAAGATATTCCCGTTTCCAAAGAAATCTTCAAAGAGGTCCACATATCCACTTACAGATTCTACAAAAAGAGAGTTTCAAAACTGCTCAATCAAAAGGAGGGTTCAACTCTGTGACTTGAATGCAATCATCACACAGAAGTTTCTGAGAATGCTTCTCTTTAGTTTTTACGTGAAGATATACCCGTTTCGAAGGAAGGCCACCCGGTGGTCCAAATATCCACTTGCAGATTCTACAAAAACAGTGTTTCAAACCTGAACTATCAAAGGAAGGTTCAACTCTCTGAGTCGAATGCAAACATCACGAAGAAGTTTCTGAGAATGTTTGTGTTTAGTTATGGGAAGTTTATCCCGTTTCCAACGAAATCCTCAGAGAGGTCCAAATATCCACTTGCAGATTCTACCAAAAGTGTGTTTGGAAACTGCTCCATCCAAAGGCATGTTCAGCTCTGTGAGTTAATCTCCATCATCACAAAGTATTTTCTGAGAATGCTTCCGTTTGGTTTTTATAGGAAGTTCTTTCCTTCACTACCGTAGGCCTCAAAGCAGTCCAAATCTCCATTTGCAGATTCTACAAAAAGAGTGTTTCCAATCTGCTGTATCAATAGGAATGTTCAACTCCGTGAGTTGAATGCAATCATCACAACGTAGTTTCTGAGAATGCTTCTATGTAGTTTTTAGGTGAAGATATTACCTTTTCCACCACAGGCCCCAAGCCCCCCAAATGTCCACTTGCAGATTCTAGAAAAAGAGTGTTTCATAGCTGCTCTTTCAAAAGGAAAGTTCCACTCTGGGAATTGAATACGAACATCACAAAGTAGTTTCTGAGAATGCTTTTGTTTCGTTTTTATGTGAAGATGATCCCGTTTCCAATGAAATCTTCAAAGAGGTGCACATATCCACTTGCAGATTCCAAAGAAAGAGACTTTCAAAACTGCTCTATCACGAGGATTTTTCAACACTGTGAGTTGAATGCAGTCATCACAGAAAACTTTCTGAGAATGCTTCTGTCTAGGGTTGATGTGAAGATATACCCGTTTCCAACGAAGGCCTCGAAGTGGTCCAAATATACACTTGCAGATTCTCCTACAAGGGTGTTGCAAACCTGAACTATCAAAGCAAGGTTCAACTCTGTGAGTTGAATGCAAACATCACAAAGAAGTTTCTGAGAATGCTTCCGTTTACTTATGGGAAGTTTATCCCGTTTCCAACGAAATCCTCAGAGAGGTCCAAATATCCCCTTGCAGATTCTACAAACAGTGTGTTTGGAAACTGCTCCATCAAAACGAATGTTCAGCTCTCTGAGTTAAACGCAATCGTCACTAAGAATTTTCTGAGAGTGCTTCTGTCTAGTTTTTATATGAAGTTCTTTCCTTTATTACCATAGGCCTCAAAGCGGTCCCAGTCTCCACTTGCAGATTCTCCAAGAAGACTGTTTCCAAAGTGCTCTCTCGAAAGGAATGTTCAACTCTGTGAGTTGAGTGCAATCATCACAGAGTAGTTTCTGAGAATGCTTCTATGTAGTTTTTAGGAGAAGATATTTCCTTTTCCACCACAGCCCTCAAAGCCCTCCAAATGTCCATTTGCGGATGCTAAAAAAAGAGTGTTTCAAAGCTGCGCTATCAAAGGGAAAGTTCAATTCCGTGAGGTGAATGCAAACATCCCAAAGAAGTTTCTGAGAATGCCTCTGTTTAGCTTTTATGTGAAGATTATCCCGTTTCCAACGAAATCTTCAATGAGATCCAAATATCCACTTGCGGATCCCACAGAAAGTGTGTTTCGAAACTGCTGTTTCAAAGGGAATCTTCAACTCTGTGAGTTGAATGCAATCATCACAAAGAAGTTTCTGACAATGCTTCTCTCTCGTTTTTATGTGAAGATATTTCCTTTTCCACCAGAGGCCTGAAAGCGCTCCAAATGTCCACTTGCAGATTCTACGAAAAGAATGTTTCAAAACTGCTCTGTGAAAAGCAATGTTAAACTCTGTGGCTCGAACACAAACATCACAAAGCAGTTTCTGAGAATGCTTCAGTTTAGTTTTTCTGTGAAGATATTCCCGTTTCCAAAGAAATCTTCAAAGAGGTCCACATATCCACTTACAGATTCTACAAAAAGAGAGTTTCAAAACTGCTCAATCAAAAGGAGGGTTCAACTCTGTGACTTGAATGCAATCATCACACAGAAGTTTCTGAGAATGCTTCTCTTTAGTTTTTACGTGAAGATATACCCGTTTCGAAGGAAGGCCACCCGGTGGTCCAAATATCCACTTGCAGATTCTACAAAAACAGTGTTTCAAACCTGAACTATCAAAGGAAGGTTCAACTCTGTGAGTCGAATGCAAACATCACGAAGAAGTTTCTGAGAATGTTTGTGTTTAGTTATGGGAAGTTTATCCCGTTTCCAACGAAATCCTCAGAGAGGTCCAAATATCCACTTGCAGATTCTACCAAAAGTGTGTTTGGAAACTGCTCCATCCAAAGGCATGTTCAGCTCTGTGAGTTAATCTCCATCATCACAAAGTATTTTCTGAGAATGCTTCCGTTTGGTTTTTATAGGAAGTTCTTTCCTTCACTACCGTAGGCCTCAAAGCAGTCCAAATCTCCATTTGCAGATTCTACAAAAAGAGTGTTTCCAATCTGCTGTATCAATAGGAATGTTCAACTCCGTGAGTTGAATGCAATCATCACAACGTAGTTTCTGAGAATGCTTCTATGTAGTTTTTAGGTGAAGATATTACCTTTTCCACCACAGGCCCCAAGCCCCCCAAATGTCCACTTGCAGATTCTAGAAAAAGAGTGTTTCATAGCTGCTCTTTCAAAAGGAAAGTTCCACTCTGGGAATTGAATACGAACATCACAAAGTAGTTTCTGAGAATGCTTTTGTTTCGTTTTTATGTGAAGATGATCCCGTTTCCAATGAAATCTTCAAAGAGGTGCACATATCCACTTGCAGATTCCAAAGAAAGAGACTTTCAAAACTGCTCCATCACGAGGATTTTTCAACTCTGTGAGTTGAATGCAGTCATCACAGAAAACTTTCTGAGAATGCTTCTGTCTAGGGTTGATGTGAAGATATACCCGTTTCCAACGAAGGCCTCGAAGTGGTCCAAATATACACTTGCAGATTCTCCTACAAGGGTGTTGCAAACCTGAACTATCAAAGCAAGGTTCAACTCTGTGAGTTGAATGCAAACATCACAAAGAAGTTTCTGAGAATGCTTCCGTTTACTTATGGGAAGTTTATCCCGTTTCCAACGAAATCCTCAGAGAGGTCCAAATATCCCCTTGCAGATTCTACAAACAGTGTGTTTGGAAACTGCTCCATCAAAACGAATGTTCAGCTCTCTGAGTTAAACGCAATCGTCACTAAGAATTTTCTGAGAGTGCTTCTGTCTAGTTTTTATATGAAGTTCTTTCCTTTATTACCATAGGCCTCAAAGCGGTCCCAGTCTCCACTTGCAGATTCTCCAAGAAGACTGTTTCCAAAGTGCTCTCTCGAAAGGAATGTTCAACTCTGTGAGTTGAGTGCAATCATCACAGAGTAGTTTCTGAGAATGCTTCTATGTAGTTTTTAGGAGAAGATATTTCCTTTTCCACCACAGCCCTCAAAGCCCTCCAAATGTCCATTTGCGGATGCTAAAAAAAGAGTGTTTCAAAGCTGCGCTATCAAAGGGAAAGTTCAATTCCGTGAGGTGAATGCAAACATCCCAAAGAAGTTTCTGAGAATGCCTCTGTTTAGCTTTTATGTGAAGATTATCCCGTTTCCAACGAAATCTTCAATGAGATCCAAATATCCACTTGCGGATCCCACAGAAAGTGTGTTTCGAAACTGCTGTTTCAAAGGGAATCTTCAACTCTGTGAGTTGAATGCAATCATCACAAAGAAGTTTCTGACAATGCTTCTCTCTCGTTTTTATGTGAAGATATTTCCTTTTCCACCAGAGGCCTGAAAGCGCTCCAAATGTCCACTTGCAGATTCTACGAAAAGAATGTTTCAAAACTGCTCTGTGAAAAGCAATGTTAAACTCTGTGGCTCGAACACAAACATCACAAAGCAGTTTCTGAGAATGCTTCAGTTTAGTTTTTCTGTGAAGATATTCCCGTTTCCAAAGAAATCTTCAAAGAGGTCCACATATCCACTTACAGATTCTACAAAAAGAGAGTTTCAAAACTGCTCAATCAAAAGGAGGGTTCAACTCTGTGACTTGAATGCAATCATCACACAGAAGTTTCTGAGAATGCTTCTCTTTAGTTTTTACGTGAAGATATACCCGTTTCGAAGGAAGGCCACCCGGTGGTCCAAATATCCACTTGCAGATTCTACAAAAACAGTGTTTCAAACCTGAACTATCAAAGGAAGGTTCAACTCTCTGAGTCGAATGCAAACATCACGAAGAAGTTTCTGAGAATGTTTGTGTTTAGTTATGGGAAGTTTATCCCGTTTCCAACGAAATCCTCAGAGAGGTCCAAATATCCACTTGCAGATTCTACCAAAAGTGTGTTTGGAAACTGCTCCATCCAAAGGCATGTTCAGCTCTGTGAGTTAATCTCCATCATCACAAAGTATTTTCTGAGAATGCTTCCGTTTGGTTTTTATAGGAAGTTCTTTCCTTCACTACCGTAGGCCTCAAAGCAGTCCAAATCTCCATTTGCAGATTCTACAAAAAGAGTGTTTCCAATCTGCTGTATCAATAGGAATGTTCAACTCCGTGAGTTGAATGCAATCATCACAACGTAGTTTCTGAGAATGCTTCTATGTAGTTTTTAGGTGAAGATATTACCTTTTCCACCACAGGCCCCAAGCCCCCCAAATGTCCACTTGCAGATTCTAGAAAAAGAGTGTTTCATAGCTGCTCTTTCAAAAGGAAAGTTCCACTCTGGGAATTGAATACGAACATCACAAAGTAGTTTCTGAGAATGCTTTTGTTTCGTTTTTATGTGAAGATGATCCCGTTTCCAATGAAATCTTCAAAGAGGTGCACATATCCACTTGCAGATTCCAAAGAAAGAGACTTTCAAAACTGCTCTATCACGAGGATTTTTCAACACTGTGAGTTGAATGCAGTCATCACAGAAAACTTTCTGAGAATGCTTCTGTCTAGGGTTGATGTGAAGATATACCCGTTTCCAACGAAGGCCTCGAAGTGGTCCAAATATACACTTGCAGATTCTCCTACAAGGGTGTTGCAAACCTGAACTATCAAAGCAAGGTTCAACTCTGTGAGTTGAATGCAAACATCACAAAGAAGTTTCTGAGAATGCTTCCGTTTACTTATGGGAAGTTTATCCCGTTTCCAACGAAATCCTCAGAGAGGTCCAAATATCCCCTTGCAGATTCTACAAACAGTGTGTTTGGAAACTGCTCCATCAAAACGAATGTTCAGCTCTCTGAGTTAAACGCAATCGTCACTAAGAATTTTCTGAGAGTGCTTCTGTCTAGTTTTTATATGAAGTTCTTTCCTTTATTACCATAGGCCTCAAAGCGGTCCCAGTCTCCACTTGCAGATTCTCCAAGAAGACTGTTTCCAAAGTGCTCTCTCGAAAGGAATGTTCAACTCTGTGAGTTGAGTGCAATCATCACAGAGTAGTTTCTGAGAATGCTTCTATGTAGTTTTTAGGAGAAGATATTTCCTTTTCCACCACAGCCCTCAAAGCCCTCCAAATGTCCATTTGCGGATGCTAAAAAAAGAGTGTTTCAAAGCTGCGCTATCAAAGGGAAAGTTCAATTCCGTGAGGTGAATGCAAACATCCCAAAGAAGTTTCTGAGAATGCCTCTGTTTAGCTTTTATGTGAAGATTATCCCGTTTCCAACGAAATCTTCAATGAGATCCAAATATCCACTTGCGGATCCCACAGAAAGTGTGTTTCGAAACTGCTGTTTCAAAGGGAATCTTCAACTCTGTGAGTTGAATGCAATCATCACAAAGAAGTTTCTGACAATGCTTCTCTCTCGTTTTTATGTGAAGATATTTCCTTTTCCACCAGAGGCCTGAAAGCGCTCCAAATGTCCACTTGCAGATTCTACGAAAAGAATGTTTCAAAACTGCTCTGTGAAAAGCAATGTTAAACTCTGTGGCTCGAACACAAACATCACAAAGCAGTTTCTGAGAATGCTTCAGTTTAGTTTTTCTGTGAAGATATTCCCGTTTCCAAAGAAATCTTCAAAGAGGTCCACATATCCACTTACAGATTCTACAAAAAGAGAGTTTCAAAACTGCTCAATCAAAAGGAGGGTTCAACTCTGTGACTTGAATGCAATCATCACACAGAAGTTTCTGAGAATGCTTCTCTTTAGTTTTTACGTGAAGATATACCCGTTTCGAAGGAAGGCCACCCGGTGGTCCAAATATCCACTTGCAGATTCTACAAAAACAGTGTTTCAAACCTGAACTATCAAAGGAAGGTTCAACTCTGTGAGTCGAATGCAAACATCACGAAGAAGTTTCTGAGAATGTTTGTGTTTAGTTATGGGAAGTTTATCCCGTTTCCAACGAAATCCTCAGAGAGGTCCAAATATCCACTTGCAGATTCTACCAAAAGTGTGTTTGGAAACTGCTCCATCCAAAGGCATGTTCAGCTCTGTGAGTTAATCTCCATCATCACAAAGTATTTTCTGAGAATGCTTCCGTTTGGTTTTTATAGGAAGTTCTTTCCTTCACTACCGTAGGCCTCAAAGCAGTCCAAATCTCCATTTGCAGATTCTACAAAAAGAGTGTTTCCAATCTGCTGTATCAATAGGAATGTTCAACTCCGTGAGTTGAATGCAATCATCACAACGTAGTTTCTGAGAATGCTTCTATGTAGTTTTTAGGTGAAGATATTACCTTTTCCACCACAGGCCCCAAGCCCCCCAAATGTCCACTTGCAGATTCTAGAAAAAGAGTGTTTCATAGCTGCTCTTTCAAAAGGAAAGTTCCACTCTGGGAATTGAATACGAACATCACAAAGTAGTTTCTGAGAATGCTTTTGTTTCGTTTTTATGTGAAGATGATCCCGTTTCCAATGAAATCTTCAAAGAGGTGCACATATCCACTTGCAGATTCCAAAGAAAGAGACTTTCAAAACTGCTCCATCACGAGGATTTTTCAACTCTGTGAGTTGAATGCAGTCATCACAGAAAACTTTCTGAGAATGCTTCTGTCTAGGGTTGATGTGAAGATATACCCGTTTCCAACGAAGGCCTCGAAGTGGTCCAAATATACACTTGCAGATTCTCCTACAAGGGTGTTGCAAACCTGAACTATCAAAGCAAGGTTCAACTCTGTGAGTTGAATGCAAACATCACAAAGAAGTTTCTGAGAATGCTTCCGTTTACTTATGGGAAGTTTATCCCGTTTCCAACGAAATCCTCAGAGAGGTCCAAATATCCCCTTGCAGATTCTACAAACAGTGTGTTTGGAAACTGCTCCATCAAAACGAATGTTCAGCTCTCTGAGTTAAACGCAATCGTCACTAAGAATTTTCTGAGAGTGCTTCTGTCTAGTTTTTATATGAAGTTCTTTCCTTTATTACCATAGGCCTCAAAGCGGTCCCAGTCTCCACTTGCAGATTCTCCAAGAAGACTGTTTCCAAAGTGCTCTCTCGAAAGGAATGTTCAACTCTGTGAGTTGAGTGCAATCATCACAGAGTAGTTTCTGAGAATGCTTCTATGTAGTTTTTAGGAGAAGATATTTCCTTTTCCACCACAGCCCTCAAAGCCCTCCAAATGTCCATTTGCGGATGCTAAAAAAAGAGTGTTTCAAAGCTGCGCTATCAAAGGGAAAGTTCAATTCCGTGAGGTGAATGCAAACATCCCAAAGAAGTTTCTGAGAATGCCTCTGTTTAGCTTTTATGTGAAGATTATCCCGTTTCCAACGAAATCTTCAATGAGATCCAAATATCCACTTGCGGATCCCACAGAAAGTGTGTTTCGAAACTGCTGTTTCAAAGGGAATCTTCAACTCTGTGAGTTGAATGCAATCATCACAAAGAAGTTTCTGACAATGCTTCTCTCTCGTTTTTATGTGAAGATATTTCCTTTTCCACCAGAGGCCTGAAAGCGCTCCAAATGTCCACTTGCAGATTCTACGAAAAGAATGTTTCAAAACTGCTCTGTGAAAAGCAATGTTAAACTCTGTGGCTCGAACACAAACATCACAAAGCAGTTTCTGAGAATGCTTCAGTTTAGTTTTTCTGTGAAGATATTCCCGTTTCCAAAGAAATCTTCAAAGAGGTCCACATATCCACTTACAGATTCTACAAAAAGAGAGTTTCAAAACTGCTCAATCAAAAGGAGGGTTCAACTCTGTGACTTGAATGCAATCATCACACAGAAGTTTCTGAGAATGCTTCTCTTTAGTTTTTACGTGAAGATATACCCGTTTCGAAGGAAGGCCACCCGGTGGTCCAAATATCCACTTGCAGATTCTACAAAAAGAGTGTTTCAAACCTGAACTATCAAAGGAAGGTTCAACTCTCTGAGTCGAATGCAAACATCACGAAGAAGTTTCTGAGAATGTTTGTGTTTAGTTATGGGAAGTTTATCCCGTTTCCAACGAAATCCTCAGAGAGGTCCAAATATCCACTTGCAGATTCTACCAAAAGTGTGTTTGGAAACTGCTCCATCCAAAGGCATGTTCAGCTCTGTGAGTTAATCTCCATCATCACAAAGTATTTTCTGAGAATGCTTCCGTTTGGTTTTTATAGGAAGTTCTTTCCTTCACTACCGTAGGCCTCAAAGCAGTCCAAATCTCCATTTGCAGATTCTACAAAAAGAGTGTTTCCAATCTGCTGTATCAATAGGAATGTTCAACTCCGTGAGTTGAATGCAATCATCACAACGTAGTTTCTGAGAATGCTTCTATGTAGTTTTTAGGTGAAGATATTACCTTTTCCACCACAGGCCCCAAGCCCCCCAAATGTCCACTTGCAGATTCTAGAAAAAGAGTGTTTCATAGCTGCTCTTTCAAAAGGAAAGTTCCACTCTGGGAATTGAATACGAACATCACAAAGTAGTTTCTGAGAATGCTTTTGTTTCGTTTTTATGTGAAGATGATCCCGTTTCCAATGAAATCTTCAAAGAGGTGCACATATCCACTTGCAGATTCCAAAGAAAGAGACTTTCAAAACTGCTCTATCACGAGGATTTTTCAACACTGTGAGTTGAATGCAGTCATCACAGAAAACTTTCTGAGAATGCTTCTGTCTAGGGTTGATGTGAAGATATACCCGTTTCCAACGAAGGCCTCGAAGTGGTCCAAATATACACTTGCAGATTCTCCTACAAGGGTGTTGCAAACCTGAACTATCAAAGCAAGGTTCAACTCTGTGAGTTGAATGCAAACATCACAAAGAAGTTTCTGAGAATGCTTCCGTTTACTTATGGGAAGTTTATCCCGTTTCCAACGAAATCCTCAGAGAGGTCCAAATATCCCCTTGCAGATTCTACAAACAGTGTGTTTGGAAACTGCTCCATCAAAACGAATGTTCAGCTCTCTGAGTTAAACGCAATCGTCACTAAGAATTTTCTGAGAGTGCTTCTGTCTAGTTTTTATATGAAGTTCTTTCCTTTATTACCATAGGCCTCAAAGCGGTCCCAGTCTCCACTTGCAGATTCTCCAAGAAGACTGTTTCCAAACTGCTCTCTCGAAAGGAATGTTCAACTCTGTGAGTTGAGTGCAATCATCACAGAGTAGTTTCTGAGAATGCTTCTATGTAGTTTTTAGGAGAAGATATTTCCTTTTCCACCACAGCCCTCAAAGCCCTCCAAATGTCCATTTGCGGATGCTAAAAAAAGAGTGTTTCAAAGCTGCGCTATCAAAGGGAAAGTTCAATTCCGTGAGGTGAATGCAAACATCCCAAAGAAGTTTCTGAGAATGCCTCTGTTTAGCTTTTATGTGAAGATTATCCCGTTTCCAACGAAATCTTCAATGAGATCCAAATATCCACTTGCGGATCCCACAGAAAGTGTGTTTCGAAACTGCTGTTTCAAAGGGAATCTTCAACTCTGTGAGTTGAATGCAATCATCACAAAGAAGTTTCTGACAATGCTTCTCTCTCGTTTTTATGTGAAGATATTTCCTTTTCCACCAGAGGCCTGAAAGCGCTCCAAATGTCCACTTGCAGATTCTACGAAAAGAATGTTTCAAAACTGCTCTGTGAAAAGCAATGTTAAACTCTGTGGCTCGAACACAAACATCACAAAGCAGTTTCTGAGAATGCTTCAGTTTAGTTTTTCTGTGAAGATATTCCCGTTTCCAAAGAAATCTTCAAAGAGGTCCACATATCCACTTACAGATTCTACAAAAAGAGAGTTTCAAAACTGCTCAATCAAAAGGAGGGTTCAACTCTGTGACTTGAATGCAATCATCACACAGAAGTTTCTGAGAATGCTTCTCTTTAGTTTTTACGTGAAGATATACCCGTTTCGAAGGAAGGCCACCCGGTGGTCCAAATATCCACTTGCAGATTCTACAAAAACAGTGTTTCAAACCTGAACTATCAAAGGAAGGTTCAACTCTGTGAGTCGAATGCAAACATCACGAAGAAGTTTCTGAGAATGTTTGTGTTTAGTTATGGGAAGTTTATCCCGTTTCCAACGAAATCCTCAGAGAGGTCCAAATATCCACTTGCAGATTCTACCAAAAGTGTGTTTGGAAACTGCTCCATCCAAAGGCATGTTCAGCTCTGTGAGTTAATCTCCATCATCACAAAGTATTTTCTGAGAATGCTTCCGTTTGGTTTTTATAGGAAGTTCTTTCCTTCACTACCGTAGGCCTCAAAGCAGTCCAAATCTCCATTTGCAGATTCTACAAAAAGAGTGTTTCCAATCTGCTGTATCAATAGGAATGTTCAACTCCGTGAGTTGAATGCAATCATCACAACGTAGTTTCTGAGAATGCTTCTATGTAGTTTTTAGGTGAAGATATTACCTTTTCCACCACAGGCCCCAAGCCCCCCAAATGTCCACTTGCAGATTCTAGAAAAAGAGTGTTTCATAGCTGCTCTTTCAAAAGGAAAGTTCCACTCTGGGAATTGAATACGAACATCACAAAGTAGTTTCTGAGAATGCTTTTGTTTCGTTTTTATGTGAAGATGATCCCGTTTCCAATGAAATCTTCAAAGAGGTGCACATATCCACTTGCAGATTCCAAAGAAAGAGACTTTCAAAACTGCTCCATCACGAGGATTTTTCAACTCTGTGAGTTGAATGCAGTCATCACAGAAAACTTTCTGAGAATGCTTCTGTCTAGGGTTGATGTGAAGATATACCCGTTTCCAACGAAGGCCTCGAAGTGGTCCAAATATACACTTGCAGATTCTCCTACAAGGGTGTTGCAAACCTGAACTATCAAAGCAAGGTTCAACTCTGTGAGTTGAATGCAAACATCACAAAGAAGTTTCTGAGAATGCTTCCGTTTACTTATGGGAAGTTTATCCCGTTTCCAACGAAATCCTCAGAGAGGTCCAAATATCCCCTTGCAGATTCTACAAACAGTGTGTTTGGAAACTGCTCCATCAAAACGAATGTTCAGCTCTCTGAGTTAAACGCAATCGTCACTAAGAATTTTCTGAGAGTGCTTCTGTCTAGTTTTTATATGAAGTTCTTTCCTTTATTACCATAGGCCTCAAAGCGGTCCCAGTCTCCACTTGCAGATTCTCCAAGAAGACTGTTTCCAAACTGCTCTCTCGAAAGGATTGCTCAACTCTGTGAGTTGAGTGCAATCATCACAGAGTAGTTTCTGAGAATGCTTCTATGTAGTTTTTAGGAGAAGATATTTCCTTTTCCACCACAGCCCTCAAAGCCCTCCAAATGTCCATTTGCGGATGCTAAAAAAAGAGTGTTTCAAAGCTGCGCTATCAAAGGGAAAGTTCAATTCCGTGAGGTGAATGCAAACATCCCAAAGAAGTTTCTGAGAATGCCTCTGTTTAGCTTTTATGTGAAGATTATCCCGTTTCCAACGAAATCTTCAATGAGATCCAAATATCCACTTGCGGATCCCACAGAAAGTGTGTTTCGAAACTGCTGTTTCAAAGGGAATCTTCAACTCTGTGAGTTGAATGCAATCATCACAAAGAAGTTTCTGACAATGCTTCTCTCTCGTTTTTATGTGAAGATATTTCCTTTTCCACCAGAGGCCTGAAAGCGCTCCAAATGTCCACTTGCAGATTCTACGAAAAGAATGTTTCAAAACTGCTCTGTGAAAAGCAATGTTAAACTCTGTGGCTCGAACACAAACATCACAAAGCAGTTTCTGAGAATGCTTCAGTTTAGTTTTTCTGTGAAGATATTCCCGTTTCCAAAGAAATCTTCAAAGAGGTCCACATATCCACTTACAGATTCTACAAAAAGAGAGTTTCAAAACTGCTCAATCAAAAGGAGGGTTCAACTCTGTGACTTGAATGCAATCATCACACAGAAGTTTCTGAGAATGCTTCTCTTTAGTTTTTACGTGAAGATATACCCGTTTCGAAGGAAGGCCACCCGGTGGTCCAAATATCCACTTGCAGAATCTACAAAAAGAGTGTTTCAAACCTGAACTATCAAAGGAAGGTTCAACTCTGTGAGTCGAATGCAAACATCACGAAGAAGTTTCTGAGAATGTTTGTGTTTACTTATGGGAAGTTTATCCCGTTTCCAACGAAATCCTCAGAGTGGTCCAAATATCCACTTGCAGATTCTACCAAAAGTGTGTTTGGAAACTGCTCCATCCAAAGGCATGTTCAGCTCTGTGAGTTAATCTCCATCATCACAAAGTATTTTCTGAGAATGCTTCCGTTTGGTTTTTATAGGAAGTTCTTTCCTTCACTACCGTAGGCCTCAAAGCAGTCCAAATCTCCATTTGCAGATTCTACAAAAAGAGTGTTTCCAATCTGCTGTATCAATAGGAATGTTCAACTCCGTGAGTTGAATGCAATCATCACAACGTAGTTTCTGAGAATGCTTCTATGTAGTTTTTAGGTGAAGATATTACCTTTTCCACCACAGGCCCCAAGCCCCCCAAATGTCCACTTGCAGATTCTAGAAAAAGAGTGTTTCATAGCTGCTCTTTCAAAAGGAAAGTTCCACTCTGGGAATTGAATACGAACATCACAAAGTAGTTTCTGAGAATGCTTTTGTTTCGTTTTTATGTGAAGATGATCCCGTTTCCAATGAAATCTTCAAAGAGGTGCACATATCCACTTGCAGATTCCAAAGAAAGAGACTTTCAAAACTGCTCCATCACGAGGATTTTTCAACACTGTGAGTTGAATGCAGTCATCACAGAAAACTTTCTGAGAATGCTTCTGTCTAGGGTTGATGTGAAGATATACCCGTTTCCAACGAAGGCCTCGAAGTGGTCCAAATATACACTTGCAGATTCTCCTACAAGGGTGTTGCAAACCTGAACTATCAAAGCAAGGTTCAACTCTGTGAGTTGAATGCAAACATCACAAAGAAGTTTCTAAGAATGCTTCCGTTTAGTTATGGGAAGTTTATCCCATTTCCAACGAAATCCTCAGAGAGGTCCAAATATCCCCTTGCAGATTCTACAAACAGTGTGTTTGGAGACTGCTCCATCAAAACGAATGTTCAGCTCTCTGAGTTAAACGCAATCGTCACTAAGAATTTTCTGAGAGTGCTTCTGTCTAGTTTTTATATGAAGTTCTTTCCTTTATTACCATAGGCCTCAAAGCGGTCCCAGTCTCCACTTGCAGATTCTCCAAGAAGACTGTTTCCAAAGTGCTCTCTCGAAAGGAATGTTCAACTCTGTGAGTTGAGTGCAATCATCACAGAGTAGTTTCTGAGAATGCTTCTATGTAGTTTTTAGGAGAAGATATTTCCTTTTCCACCACAGCCCTCAAAGCCCTCCAAATGTCCATTTGCGGATGCTAAAAAAAGAGTGTTTCAAAGCTGCGCTATCAAAGGGAAAGTTCAATTCCGTGAGGTGAATGCAAACATCCCAAAGAAGTTTCTGAGAATGCCTCTGTTTAGCTTTTATGTGAAGATTATCCCGTTTCCAACGAAATCTTCAATGAGATCCAAATATCCACTTGCGGATCCCACAGAAAGTGTGTTTCGAAACTGCTGTTTCAAAGGGAATCTTCAACTCTGTGAGTTGAATGCAATCATCACAAAGAAGTTTCTGACAATGCTTCTCTCTCGTTTTTATGTGAAGATATTTCCTTTTCCACCAGAGGCCTGAAAGCGCTCCAAATGTCCACTTGCAGAGTCTACGAAAAGAATGTTTCAAAACTGCTCTGTGAAAAGCAATGTTAAACTCTGTGGCTCGAACACAAACATCACAAAGCAGTTTCTGAGAATGCTTCAGTTTAGTTTTTCTGTGAAGATATTCCCGTTTCCAAAGAAATCTTCAAAGAGGTCCACATATCCACTTACAGATTCTACAAAAAGAGAGTTTCAAAACTGCTCAATCAAAAGGAGGGTTCAACTCTGTGACTTGAATGCAATCATCACACAGAAGTTTCTGAGAATGCTTCTCTTTAGTTTTTACGTGAAGATATACCCGTTTCGAAGGAAGGCCACCCGGTGGTCCAAATATCCACTTGCAGAATCTACAAAAAGAGTGTTTCAAACCTGAACTATCAAAGGAAGGTTCAACTCTGTGAGTCGAATGCAAACATCACGAAGAAGTTTCTGAGAATGTTTGTGTTTAGTTATGGGAAGTTTATCCCGTTTCCAACGAAATCCTCAGAGTGGTCCAAATATCCACTTGCAGATTCTACCAAAAGTGTGTTTGGAAACTGCTCCATCCAAAGGCATGTTCAGCTCTGTGAGTTAATCTCCATCATCACAAAGTATTTTCTGAGAATGCTTCCGTTTGGTTTTTATAGGAAGTTCTTTCCTTCACTACCGTAGGCCTCAAAGCAGTCCAAATCTCCATTTGCAGATTCTACAAAAAGTGTGTTTCCAATCTGCTGTATCAATAGGAATGTTCAACTCCGTGAGTTGAATGCAATCATCACAACGTAGTTTCTGAGAATGCTTCTATGTAGTTTTTAGGTGAAGATATTACCTTTTCCACCACAGGCCCCAAGCCCCCCAAATGTCCACTTGCAGATTCTAGAAAAAGAGTGTTTCATAGCTGCTCTTTCAAAAGGAAAGTTCCACTCTGGGAATTGAATACGAACATCACAAAGTAGTTTCTGAGAATGCTTCTGTTTCGTTTTTATGTGAAGATGATCCCGTTTCCAATGAAATCTTCAAAGAGGTGCACATATCCACTTGCAGATTCCAAAGAAAGAGACTTTCAAAACTGTTCCATCACGAGGATTGTTCAACTCTGTGAGTTGAATGCAGTCATCACAGAAAACTTTCTGAGAATGCTTCTGTCTAGGGTTGATGTGAAGATATACCCGTTTCCAACGAAGGCCTCGAAGTGGTCCAAATATACACTTGCAGATTCTCCTACAAGGGTGTTGCAAACCTGAACTATCAAAGCAAGGTTGAACTCTGTGAGTTGAATGCAAACATCACAAAGAAGTTTCTGAGAATGCTTCCGTTTACTTATGGGAAGTTTATCCCGTTTCCAACGAAATCCTCAGAGAGGTCCAAATATCCCCTTGCAGATTCTACAAACAGTGTGTTTGGAAACTGCTTCATCAAAACGAATGTTCAGCTCTCTGAGTTAAACGCAATCGTCACTAAGAATTTTCTGAGAGTGCTTCTGTCTAGTTTTTATATGAAGTTCTTTCCTTTATTACCATAGGCCTCAAAGCGGTCCCAGTCTCCACTTGCAGATTCTCCAAGAAGACTGTTTCCAAACTGCTCTCTCGAAAGGATTGCTCAACTCTGTGAGTTGAGTGCAATCATCACAGAGTAGTTTCTGAGAATGCTTCTATGTAGTTTTTAGGAGAAGATATTTCCTTTTCCACCACAGCCCTCAAAGCCCTCCAAATGTCCATTTGCGGATGCTAAAAAAAGAGTGTTTCAAAGCTGCGCTATCAAAGGGAAAGTTCAATTCCGTGAGGTGAATGCAAACATCCCAAAGAAGTTTCTGAGAATGCCTCTGTTTAGCTTTTATGTGAAGATTATCCCGTTTCCAACGAAATCTTCAATGAGATCCAAATATCCACTTGCGGATCCCACAGAAAGTGTGTTTCGAAACTGCTGTTTCAAAGGGAATCTTCAACTCTGTGAGTTGAATGCAATCATCACAAAGAAGTTTCTGACAATGCTTCTCTCTCGTTTTTATGTGAAGATATTTCCTTTTCCACCAGAGGCCTGAAAGCGCTCCAAATGTCCACTTGCAGATTCTACGAAAAGAATGTTTCAAAACTGCTCTGTGAAAAGCAATGTTAAACTCTGTGGCTCGAACACAAACATCACAAAGCAGTTTCTGAGAATGCTTCAGTTTAGTTTTTCTGTGAAGATATTCCCGTTTCCAAAGAAATCTTCAAAGAGGTCCACATATCCACTTACAGATTCTACAAAAAGAGAGTTTCAAAACTGCTCAATCAAAAGGAGGGTTCAACTCTGTGACTTGAATGCAATCATCACACAGAAGTTTCTGAGAATGCTTCTCTTTAGTTTTTACGTGAAGATATACCCGTTTCGAAGGAAGGCCACCCGGTGGTCCAAATATCCACTTGCAGAATCTACAAAAAGAGTGTTTCAAACCTGAACTATCAAAGGAAGGTTCAACTCTGTGAGTCGAATGCAAACATCACGAAGAAGTTTCTGAGAATGTTTGTGTTTACTTATGGGAAGTTTATCCCGTTTCCAACGAAATCCTCAGAGTGGTCCAAATATCCACTTGCAGATTCTACCAAAAGTGTGTTTGGAAACTGCTCCATCCAAAGGCATGTTCAGCTCTGTGAGTTAATCTCCATCATCACAAAGTATTTTCTGAGAATGCTTCCGTTTGGTTTTTATAGGAAGTTCTTTCCTTCACTACCGTAGGCCTCAAAGCAGTCCAAATCTCCATTTGCAGATTCTACAAAAAGAGTGTTTCCAATCTGCTGTATCAATAGGAATGTTCAACTCCGTGAGTTGAATGCAATCATCACAACGTAGTTTCTGAGAATGCTTCTATGTAGTTTTTAGGTGAAGATATTACCTTTTCCACCACAGGCCCCAAGCCCCCCAAATGTCCACTTGCAGATTCTAGAAAAAGAGTGTTTCATAGCTGCTCTTTCAAAAGGAAAGTTCCACTCTGGGAATTGAATACGAACATCACAAAGTAGTTTCTGAGAATGCTTTTGTTTCGTTTTTATGTGAAGATGATCCCGTTTCCAATGAAATCTTCAAAGAGGTGCACATATCCACTTGCAGATTCCAAAGAAAGAGACTTTCAAAACTGTTCCATCACGAGGATTGTTCAACTCTGTGAGTTGAATGCAGTCATCACAGAAAACTTTCTGAGAATGCTTCTGTCTAGGGTTGATGTGAAGATATACCCGTTTCCAACGAAGGCCTCGAAGTGGTCCAAATATACACTTGCAGATTCTCCTACAAGGGTGTTGCAAACCTGAACTATCAAAGCAAGGTTGAACTCTGTGAGTTGAATGCAAACATCACAAAGAAGTTTCTGAGAATGCTTCCGTTTACTTATGGGAAGTTTATCCCGTTTCCAACGAAATCCTCAGAGAGGTCCAAATATCCCCTTGCAGATTCTACAAACAGTGTGTTTGGAAACTGCTTCATCAAAACGAATGTTCAGCTCTCTGAGTTAAACGCAATCGTCACTAAGAATTTTCTGAGAGTGCTTCTGTCTAGTTTTTATATGAAGTTCTTTCCTTTATTACCATAGGCCTCAAAGCGGTCCCAGTCTCCACTTGCAGATTCTCCAAGAAGACTGTTTCCAAACTGCTCTCTCGAAAGGATTGCTCAACTCTGTGAGTTGAGTGCAATCATCACAGAGTAGTTTCTGAGAATGCTTCTATGTAGTTTTTAGGAGAAGATATTTCCTTTTCCACCACAGCCCTCAAAGCCCTCCAAATGTCCATTTGCGGATGCTAAAAAAAGAGTGTTTCAAAGCTGCGCTATCAAAGGGAAAGTTCAATTCCGTGAGGTGAATGCAAACATCCCAAAGAAGTTTCTGAGAATGCCTCTGTTTAGCTTTTATGTGAAGATTATCCCGTTTCCAACGAAATCTTCAATGAGATCCAAATATCCACTTGCGGATCCCACAGAAAGTGTGTTTCGAAACTGCTGTTTCAAAGGGAATCTTCAACTCTGTGAGTTGAATGCAATCATCACAAAGAAGTTTCTGACAATGCTTCTCTCTCGTTTTTATGTGAAGATATTTCCTTTTCCACCAGAGGCCTGAAAGCGCTCCAAATGTCCACTTGCAGAGTCTACGAAAAGAATGTTTCAAAACTGCTCTGTGAAAAGCAATGTTAAACTCTGTGGCTCGAACACAAACATCACAAAGCAGTTTCTGAGAATGCTTCAGTTTAGTTTTTCTGTGAAGATATTCCCGTTTCCAAAGAAATCTTCAAAGAGGTCCACATATCCACTTACAGATTCTACAAAAAGAGAGTTTCAAAACTGCTCAATCAAAAGGAGGGTTCAACTCTGTGACTTGAATGCAATCATCACACAGAAGTTTCTGAGAATGCTTCTCTTTAGTTTTTACGTGAAGATATACCCGTTTCGAAGGAAGGCCACCCGGTGGTCCAAATATCCACTTGCAGAATCTACAAAAAGAGTGTTTCAAACCTGAACTATCAAAGGAAGGTTCAACTCTGTGAGTCGAATGCAAACATCACGAAGAAGTTTCTGAGAATGTTTGTGTTTAGTTATGGGAAGTTTATCCCGTTTCCAACGAAATCCTCAGAGTGGTCCAAATATCCACTTGCAGATTCTACCAAAAGTGTGTTTGGAAACTGCTCCATCCAAAGGCATGTTCAGCTCTGTGAGTTAATCTCCATCATCACAAAGTATTTTCTGAGAATGCTTCCGTTTGGTTTTTATAGGAAGTTCTTTCCTTCACTACCGTAGGCCTCAAAGCAGTCCAAATCTCCATTTGCAGATTCTACAAAAAGAGTGTTTCCAATCTGCTGTATCAATAGGAATGTTCAACTCCGTGAGTTGAATGCAATCATCACAACGTAGTTTCTGAGAATGCTTCTATGTAGTTTTTAGGTGAAGATATTACCTTTTCCACCACAGGCCCCAAGCCCCCCAAATGTCCACTTGCAGATTCTAGAAAAAGAGTGTTTCATAGCTGCTCTTTCAAAAGGAAAGTTCCACTCTGGGAATTGAATACGAACATCACAAAGTAGTTTCTGAGAATGCTTCTGTTTCGTTTTTATGTGAAGATGATCCCGTTTCCAATGAAATCTTCAAAGAGGTGCACATATCCACTTGCAGATTCCAAAGAAAGAGACTTTCAAAACTGTTCCATCACGAGGATTGTTCAACTCTGTGAGTTGAATGCAGTCATCACAGAAAACTTTCTGAGAATGCTTCTGTCTAGGGTTGATGTGAAGATATACCCGTTTCCAACGAAGGCCTCGAAGTGGTCCAAATATACACTTGCAGATTCTCCTACAAGGGTGTTGCAAACCTGAACTATCAAAGCAAGGTTGAACTCTGTGAGTTGAATGCAAACATCACAAAGAAGTTTCTGAGAATGCTTCCGTTTACTTATGGGAAGTTTATCCCGTTTCCAACGAAATCCTCAGAGAGGTCCAAATATCCCCTTGCAGATTCTACAAACAGTGTGTTTGGAAACTGCTTCATCAAAACGAATGTTCAGCTCTCTGAGTTAAACGCAATCGTCACTAAGAATTTTCTGAGAGTGCTTCTGTCTAGTTTTTATATGAAGTTCTTTCCTTTATTACCATAGGCCTCAAAGCGGTCCCAGTCTCCACTTGCAGATTCTCCAAGAAGACTGTTTCCAAACTGCTCTCTCGAAAGGATTGCTCAACTCTGTGAGTTGAGTGCAATCATCACAGAGTAGTTTCTGAGAATGCTTCTATGTAGTTTTTAGGAGAAGATATTTCCTTTTCCACCACAGCCCTCAAAGCCCTCCAAATGTCCATTTGCGGATGCTAAAAAAAGAGTGTTTCAAAGCTGCGCTATCAAAGGGAAAGTTCAATTCCGTGAGGTGAATGCAAACATCCCAAAGAAGTTTCTGAGAATGCCTCTGTTTAGCTTTTATGTGAAGATTATCCCGTTTCCAACGAAATCTTCAATGAGATCCAAATATCCACTTGCGGATCCCACAGAAAGTGTGTTTCGAAACTGCTGTTTCAAAGGGAATCTTCAACTCTGTGAGTTGAATGCAATCATCACAAAGAAGTTTCTGACAATGCTTCTCTCTCGTTTTTATGTGAAGATATTTCCTTTTCCACCAGAGGCCTGAAAGCGCTCCAAATGTCCACTTGCAGATTCTACGAAAAGAATGTTTCAAAACTGCTCTGTGAAAAGCAATGTTAAACTCTGTGGCTCGAACACAAACATCACAAAGCAGTTTCTGAGAATGCTTCAGTTTAGTTTTTCTGTGAAGATATTCCCGTTTCCAAAGAAATCTTCAAAGAGGTCCACATATCCACTTACAGATTCTACAAAAAGAGAGTTTCAAAACTGCTCAATCAAAAGGAGGGTTCAACTCTGTGACTTGAATGCAATCATCACACAGAAGTTTCTGAGAATGCTTCTCTTTAGTTTTTACGTGAAGATATACCCGTTTCGAAGGAAGGCCACCCGGTGGTCCAAATATCCACTTGCAGAATCTACAAAAAGAGTGTTTCAAACCTGAACTATCAAAGGAAGGTTCAACTCTGTGAGTCGAATGCAAACATCACGAAGAAGTTTCTGAGAATGTTTGTGTTTACTTATGGGAAGTTTATCCCGTTTCCAACGAAATCCTCAGAGTGGTCCAAATATCCACTTGCAGATTCTACCAAAAGTGTGTTTGGAAGCTGCTCCATCCAAAGGCATGTTCAGCTCTGTGAGTTAATCTCCATCATCACAAAGTATTTTCTGAGAATGCTTCCGTTTGGTTTTTATAGGAAGTTCTTTCCTTCACTACCGTAGGCCTCAAAGCAGTCCAAATCTCCATTTGCAGATTCTACAAAAAGAGTGTTTCCAATCTGCTCTATCAATAGGAATGTTCAACTCCGTGAGTTGAATGCAATCATCACAACGTAGTTTCTGAGAATGCTTCTATGTAGTTTTTAGGTGAAGATATTACCTTCTCCACCACAGGCCCCAAGCCCCCCAAATGTCCACTTGCAGATTCTAGAAAAAGAGTGTTTCATAGCTGCTCTTTCAAAAGGAAAGTTCCACTCTGGGAATTGAATACGAACATCACAAAGTAGTTTCTGAGAATGCTTCTGTTTCGTTTTTATGTGAAGATGATCCCGTTTCCAATGAAATCTTCAAAGAGGTGCACATATCCACTTGCAGATTCCAAAGAAAGAGACTTTCAAAACTGTTCCATCACGAGGATTGTTCAACTCTGTGAGTTGAATGCAGTCATCACAGAAAACTTTCTGAGAATGCTTCTGTCTAGGGTTGATGTGAAGATATACCCGTTTCCAACGAAGGCCTCGAAGTGGTCCAAATATACACTTGCAGATTCTCCTACAAGGGTGTTGCAAACCTGAACTATCAAAGCAAGGTTGAACTCTGTGAGTTGAATGCAAACATCACAAAGAAGTTTCTGAGAATGCTTCCGTTTACTTATGGGAAGTTTATCCCGTTTCCAACGAAATCCTCAGAGAGGTCCAAATATCCCCTTGCAGATT
This sequence comes from Pan paniscus, assembly GCF_029289425.2. Taxonomy (NCBI): domain Eukaryota; kingdom Metazoa; phylum Chordata; class Mammalia; order Primates; family Hominidae; genus Pan; species Pan paniscus. The sequence continues at coordinate 60,416,873 of NC_073272.2, forward strand.
CTACAAACAGTGTGTTTGGAAACTGCTTCATCAAAACGAATGTTCAGCTCTCTGAGTTAAACGCAATCGTCACTAAGAATTTTCTGAGAGTGCTTCTGTCTAGTTTTTATATGAAGTTCTTTCCTTTATTACCATAGGCCTCAAAGCGGTCCCAGTCTCCACTTGCAGATTCTCCAAGAAGACTGTTTCCAAACTGCTCTCTCGAAAGGATTGCTCAACTCTGTGAGTTGAGTGCAATCATCACAGAGTAGTTTCTGAGAATGCTTCTATGTAGTTTTTAGGAGAAGATATTTCCTTTTCCACCACAGCCCTCAAAGCCCTCCAAATGTCCATTTGCGGATGCTAAAAAAAGAGTGTTTCAAAGCTGCGCTATCAAAGGGAAAGTTCAATTCCGTGAGGTGAATGCAAACATCCCAAAGAAGTTTCTGAGAATGCCTCTGTTTAGCTTTTATGTGAAGATTATCCCGTTTCCAACGAAATCTTCAATGAGATCCAAATATCCACTTGCGGATCCCACAGAAAGTGTGTTTCGAAACTGCTGTTTCAAAGGGAATCTTCAACTCTGTGAGTTGAATGCAATCATCACAAAGAAGTTTCTGACAATGCTTCTCTCTCGTTTTTATGTGAAGATATTTCCTTTTCCACCAGAGGCCTGAAAGCGCTCCAAATGTCCACTTGCAGATTCTACGAAAAGAATGTTTCAAAACTGCTCTGTGAAAAGCAATGTTAAACTCTGTGGCTCGAACACAAACATCACAAAGCAGTTTCTGAGAATGCTTCAGTTTAGTTTTTCTGTGAAGATATTCCCGTTTCCAAAGAAATCTTCAAAGAGGTCCACATATCCACTTACAGATTCTACAAAAAGAGAGTTTCAAAACTGCTCAATCAAAAGGAGGGTTCAACTCTGTGACTTGAATGCAATCATCACACAGAAGTTTCTGAGAATGCTTCTCTTTAGTTTTTACGTGAAGATATACCCGTTTCGAAGGAAGGCCACCCGGTGGTCCAAATATCCACTTGCAGAATCTACAAAAAGAGTGTTTCAAACCTGAACTATCAAAGGAAGGTTCAACTCTGTGAGTCGAATGCAAACATCACGAAGAAGTTTCTGAGAATGTTTGTGTTTACTTATGGGAAGTTTATCCCGTTTCCAACGAAATCCTCAGAGTGGTCCAAATATCCACTTGCAGATTCTACCAAAAGTGTGTTTGGAAGCTGCTCCATCCAAAGGCATGTTCAGCTCTGTGAGTTAATCTCCATCATCACAAAGTATTTTCTGAGAATGCTTCCGTTTGGTTTTTATAGGAAGTTCTTTCCTTCACTACCGTAGGCCTCAAAGCAGTCCAAATCTCCATTTGCAGATTCTACAAAAAGAGTGTTTCCAATCTGCTCTATCAATAGGAATGTTCAACTCCGTGAGTTGAATGCAATCATCACAACGTAGTTTCTGAGAATGCTTCTATGTAGTTTTTAGGTGAAGATATTACCTTCTCCACCACAGGCCCCAAGCCCCCCAAATGTCCACTTGCAGATTCTAGAAAAAGAGTGTTTCATAGCTGCTCTTTCAAAAGGAAAGTTCCACTCTGGGAATTGAATACGAACATCACAAAGTAGTTTCTGAGAATGCTTCTGTTTCGTTTTTATGTGAAGATGATCCCGTTTCCAATGAAATCTTCAAAGAGGTGCACATATCCACTTGCAGATTCCAAAGAAAGAGACTTTCAAAACTGCTCCATCACGAGGATTGTTCAACTCTGTGAGTTGAATGCAGTCATCACAGAAAACTTTCTGAGAATGCTTCTGTCTAGGGTTGATGTGAAGATATACCCGTTTCCAACGAAGGCCTCGAAGTGGTCCAAATATACACTTGCAGATTCTCCTACAAGGGTGTTGCAAACCTGAACTATCAAAGCAAGGTTCAACTCTGTGAGTTGAATGCAAACATCACAAAGAAGTTTCTGAGAATGCTTCCGTTTACTTATGGGAAGTTTATCCCGTTTCCAACGAAATCCTCAGAGAGGTCCAAATATCCCCTTGCAGATTCTACAAACAGTGTGTTTGGAAACTGCTCCATCAAAACGAATGTTCAGCTCTCTGAGTTAAACGCAATCGTCACTAAGAATTTTCTGAGAGTGCTTCTGTCTAGTTTTTATATGAAGTTCTTTCCTTTATTACCATAGGCCTCAAAGCGGTCCCAGTCTCCACTTGCAGATTCTCCAAGAAGACTGTTTCCAAACTGCTCTCTCGAAAGGATTGCTCAACTCTGTGAGTTGAGTGCAATCATCACAGAGTAGTTTCTGAGAATGCTTCTATGTAGTTTTTAGGAGAAGATATTTCCTTTTCCACCACAGCCCTCAAAGCCCTCCAAATGTCCATTTGCGGATGCTAAAAAAAGAGTGTTTCAAAGCTGCGCTATCAAAGGGAAAGTTCAATTCCGTGAGGTGAATGCAAACATCCCAAAGAAGTTTCTGAGAATGCCTCTGTTTAGCTTTTATGTGAAGATTATCCCGTTTCCAACGAAATCTTCAATGAGATCCAAATATCCACTTGCGGATCCCACAGAAAGTGTGTTTCGAAACTGCTGTTTCAAAGGGAATCTTCAACTCTGTGAGTTGAATGCAATCATCACAAAGAAGTTTCTGACAATGCTTCTCTCTCGTTTTTATGTGAAGATATTTCCTTTTCCACCAGAGGCCTGAAAGCGCTCCAAATGTCCACTTGCAGATTCTACGAAAAGAATGTTTCAAAACTGCTCTGTGAAAAGCAATGTTAAACTCTGTGGCTCGAACACAAACATCACAAAGCAGTTTCTGAGAATGCTTCAGTTTAGTTTTTCTGTGAAGATATTCCCGTTTCCAAAGAAATCTTCAAAGAGGTCCACATATCCACTTACAGATTCTACAAAAAGAGAGTTTCAAAACTGCTCAATCAAAAGGAGGGTTCAACTCTGTGACTTGAATGCAATCATCACACAGAAGTTTCTGAGAATGCTTCTCTTTAGTTTTTACGTGAAGATATACCCGTTTCGAAGGAAGGCCACCCGGTGGTCCAAATATCCACTTGCAGAATCTACAAAAAGAGTGTTTCAAACCTGAACTATCAAAGGAAGGTTCAACTCTGTGAGTCGAATGCAAACATCACGAAGAAGTTTCTGAGAATGTTTGTGTTTACTTATGGGAAGTTTATCCCGTTTCCAACGAAATCCTCAGAGTGGTCCAAATATCCACTTGCAGATTCTACCAAAAGTGTGTTTGGAAACTGCTCCATCCAAAGGCATGTTCAGCTCTGTGAGTTAATCTCCATCATCACAAAGTATTTTCTGAGAATGCTTCCGTTTGGTTTTTATAGGAAGTTCTTTCCTTCACTACCGTAGGCCTCAAAGCAGTCCAAATCTCCATTTGCAGATTCTACAAAAAGAGTGTTTCCAATCTGCTGTATCAATAGGAATGTTCAACTCCGTGAGTTGAATGCAATCATCACAACGTAGTTTCTGAGAATGCTTCTATGTAGTTTTTAGGTGAAGATATTTCCTTTTCCACCACAGGCCTCAAAGCCCCCCAAATGTCCACTTGCAGATTCTAGAAAAAGAGTGTTTCATAGCTGCTCTTTCAAAAGGAAAGTTCCACTCCGGGAGTTGAATACTAACATCACAAAGTAGTTTCTGAGAATGCTTCTGTTTCGTTTTTATGTGAAGATGATCCCGTTTCCAATGAAATCTTCAAAGAGGTGCACATATCCACTTGCAGATTCCAAAGAAAGAGACTTTCAAAACTGCTCCATCACGAGGATTGTTCAACTCTGTGAGTTGAATGCAGTCATCACAGAAAACTTTCTGAGAATGCTTCTGTCTAGGTTTGATGTGAAGATATACCCGTTTCCAACGAAGGCCTCGAAGTGGTCCAAATATACACTTGCAGATTTTCCTACAAGGGTGTTGCAAACCTGAACTATCAAAGCAAGGTTCAACTCTGTGAGTTGAATGCAAACATCACAAAGAAGTTTCTGAGAATGCTTCCGTTTACTTATGGGAACTTTATCCCGTTTCCAACGAAATCCTCAGAGAGGTCCAAATATCCCCTTGCAGATTCTACAAACAGTGTGTTTGGAAACTGCTCCATCAAAACGAATGTTCAGCTCTCTGAGTTAAACGCAATCGTCGCTAAGAATTTTCTGAGAGTGCTTCTGTCTAGTTTTTATATGAAGTTCTTTCCTTTCTTACCATAGGCCTCAAAGCGGTCCCAGTCTCCACTTGCAGATTCTCCAAGAAAACTGTTTCCAAACTGCTCTCTCGAAAGGAATGTTCAACTCTGTGGGTTGAGTGCAATCATCACAGAGTAGTTTCTGAGAATGCTTCTATGTAGTTTTTAGGAGAAGATATTTCCTTTTCCACCACAGCCCTCAAAGCCCTCCTAATGTCCATTTGCGGATGCTAAAAAAACAGTGTTTCAAAGCTGCGCTATCAAAGGGAATGTTCAATTCCGTGAGGTGAATGCAAACATCCCAAAGAAGTTTCTGAGAATGCCTCTGTTTAGCTTTTATGTGAAGATTATCCCATTTCCAACGAAATCTTCAATGAGATCCAAATATCCACTTGCGGATCCCACAGAAAGTGTGTTTCGAAACTGCTGTTTCAAAGGGAATCTTCAACTCTGTGAGTTGAATGCAATCATCACAAAGAAGTTTCTGACAATGCTTCTCTCTCGTTTTTATGTGAAGATATTTCCTTTTCCACCAGAGGCCTGAAAGCGCTCCAAATGTCCACTTGCAGATTCTACGAAAAGAATGTTTCAAAACTGCTCTGTGAAAAGCAATGTTAAACTCTGTGGCTCGAACACAAACATCACAAAGCAGTTTCTGAGAATGCTTCAGTTTAGTTTTTCTGTGAAGATATTCCCGTTTCCAAAGAAATCTTCAAAGAGGTCCACATATCCACTTACAGATTCTACAAAAAGAGAGTTTCAAAACTGCTCAATCAAAAGGAGGGTTCAACTCTGTGACTTGAATGCAATCATCACACAGAAGTTTCTGAGAATGCTTCTCTTTAGTTTTTACGTGAAGATATACCCGTTTCGAAGGAAGGCCACCCGGTGGTCCAAATATCCACTTGCAGATTCTACAAAAAGAGTGTTTCAAACCTGAACTATCAAAGGAAGGTTCAACTCTGTGAGTCGAATGCAAACATCACGAAGAAGTTTCTGAGAATGTTTGTGTTTAGTTATGGGAAGTTTATCCCGTTTCCAACGACATCCTCAGAGTGGTCCAAATATCCACTTGCAGATTCTACCAAAAGTGTGTTTGGAAACTGCTCCATCCAAAGGCATGTTCAGCTCTGTGAGTTAATCTCCATCATCACAAAGTATTTTCTGAGAATGCTTCCGTTTGGTTTTTATAGGAAGTTCTTTCCTTCACTACCGTAGGCCTCAAAGCAGTCCAAATCTCCATTTGCAGATTCTACAAAAAGAGTGTTTCCAATCTGCTCTATCAATAGGAATGTTCAACTCCGTGAGTTGAATGCAATCATCACAACGTAGTTTCTGAGAATGCTTCTATGTAGTTTTTAGGTGAAGATATTACCTTTTCCACCACAGGCCCCAAGCCCCCCAAATGTCCACTTGCAGATTCTAGAAAAAGAGTGTTTCATAGCTGCTCTTTCAAAAGGAAAGTTCCACTCTGGGAATTGAATACGAACATCACAAAGTAGTTTCTGAGAATGCTTTTGTTTCGTTTTTATGTGAAGATGATCCCGTTTCCAATGAAATCTTCAAAGAGGTGCACATATCCACTTGCAGATTCCAAAGAAAGAGACTTTCAAAACTGCTCCATCACGAGGATTTTTCAACACTGTGAGTTGAATGCAGTCATCACAGAAAACTTTCTGAGAATGCTTCTGTCTAGGGTTGATGTGAAGATATACCCGTTTCCAACGAAGGCCTCGAAGTGGTCCAAATATACACTTGCAGATTCTCCTACAAGGGTGTTGCAAACCTGAACTATCAAAGCAAGGTTCAACTCTGTGAGTTGAATGCAAACATCACAAAGAAGTTTCTGAGAATGCTTCCGTTTAGTTATGGGAAGTTTATCCCGTTTCCAACGAAATCCTCAGAGAGGTCCAAATATCCCCTTGCAGATTCTACAAACAGTGTGTTTGGAAACTGCTCCATCAAAACGAATGTTCAGCTCTCTGAGTTAAACGCAATCGTCACTAAGAATTTTCTGAGAGTGCTTCTGTCTAGTTTTTATATGAAGTTCTTTCCTTTATTACCATAGGCCTCAAAGCGGTCCCAGTCTCCACTTGCAGATTCTCCAAGAAGACTGTTTCCAAACTGCTCTCTCGAAAGGAATGTTCAACTCTGTGAGTTGAGTGCAATCATCACAGAGTAGTTTCTGAGAATGCTTCTATGTAGTTTTTAGGAGAAGATATTTCCTTTTCCACCACAGCCCTCAAAGCCCTCCAAATGTCCATTTGCGGATGCTAAAAAAAGAGTGTTTCAAAGCTGCGCTATCAAAGGGAAAGTTCAATTCCGTGAGGTGAATGCAAACATCCCAAAGAAGTTTCTGAGAATGCCTCTGTTTAGCTTTTATGTGAAGATTATCCCGTTTCCAACGAAATCTTCAATGAGATCCAAATATCCACTTGCGGATCCCACAGAAAGTGTGTTTCGAAACTGCTGTTTCAAAGGGAATCTTCAACTCTGTGAGTTGAATGCAATCATCACAAAGAAGTTTCTGACAATGCTTCTCTCTCGTTTTTATGTGAAGATATTTCCTTTTCCACCAGAGGCCTGAAAGCGCTCCAAATGTCCACTTGCAGATTCTACGAAAAGAATGTTTCAAAACTGCTCTGTGAAAAGCAATGTTAAACTCTGTGGCTCGAACACAAACATCACAAAGCAGTTTCTGAGAATGCTTCAGTTTAGTTTTTCTGTGAAGATATTCCCGTTTCCAAAGAAATCTTCAAAGAGGTCCACATATCCACTTACAGATTCTACAAAAAGAGAGTTTCAAAACTGCTCAATCAAAAGGAGGGTTCAACTCTGTGACTTGAATGCAATCATCACACAGAAGTTTCTGAGAATGCTTCTCTTTAGTTTTTACGTGAAGATATACCCGTTTCGAAGGAAGGCCACCCGGTGGTCCAAATATCCACTTGCAGAATCTACAAAAAGAGTGTTTCAAACCTGAACTATCAAAGGAAGGTTCAACTCTGTGAGTCGAATGCAAACATCACGAAGAAGTTTCTGAGAATGTTTGTGTTTAGTTATGGGAAGTTTATCCCGTTTCCAACGAAATCCTCAGAGTGGTCCAAATATCCACTTGCAGATTCTACCAAAAGTGTGTTTGGAAGCTGCTCCATCCAAAGGCATGTTCAGCTCTGTGAGTTAATCTCCATCATCACAAAGTATTTTCTGAGAATGCTTCCGTTTGGTTTTTATAGGAAGTTCTTTCCTTCACTACCGTAGGCCTCAAAGCAGTCCAAATCTCCATTTGCAGATTCTACAAAAAGAGTGTTTCCAATCTGCTCTATCAATAGGAATGTTCAACTCCGTGAGTTGAATGCAATCATCACAACGTAGTTTCTGAGAATGCTTCTATGTAGTTTTTAGGTGAAGATATTACCTTCTCCACCACAGGCCCCAAGCCCCCCAAATGTCCACTTGCAGATTCTAGAAAAAGAGTGTTTCATAGCTGCTCTTTCAAAAGGAAAGTTCCACTCTGGGAATTGAATACGAACATCACAAAGTAGTTTCTGAGAATGCTTCTGTTTCGTTTTTATGTGAAGATGATCCCGTTTCCAATGAAATCTTCAAAGAGGTGCACATATCCACTTGCAGATTCCAAAGAAAGAGACTTTCAAAACTGCTCCATCACGAGGATTGTTCAACTCTGTGAGTTGAATGCAGTCATCACAGAAAACTTTCTGAGAATGCTTCTGTCTAGGGTTGATGTGAAGATATACCCGTTTCCAACGAAGGCCTCGAAGTGGTCCAAATATACACTTGCAGATTCTCCTACAAGGGTGTTGCAAACCTGAACTATCAAAGCAAGGTTCAACTCTGTGAGTTGAATGCAAACATCACAAAGAAGTTTCTGAGAATGCTTCCGTTTACTTATGGGAAGTTTATCCCGTTTCCAACGAAATCCTCAGAGAGGTCCAAATATCCCCTTGCAGATTCTACAAACAGTGTGTTTGGAAACTGCTCCATCAAAACGAATGTTCAGCTCTCTGAGTTAAACGCAATCGTCACTAAGAATTTTCTGAGAGTGCTTCTGTCTAGTTTTTATATGAAGTTCTTTCCTTTATTACCATAGGCCTCAAAGCGGTCCCAGTCTCCACTTGCAGATTCTCCAAGAAGACTGTTTCCAAACTGCTCTCTCGAAAGGATTGCTCAACTCTGTGAGTTGAGTGCAATCATCACAGAGTAGTTTCTGAGAATGCTTCTATGTAGTTTTTAGGAGAAGATATTTCCTTTTCCACCACAGCCCTCAAAGCCCTCCAAATGTCCATTTGCGGATGCTAAAAAAAGAGTGTTTCAAAGCTGCGCTATCAAAGGGAAAGTTCAATTCCGTGAGGTGAATGCAAACATCCCAAAGAAGTTTCTGAGAATGCCTCTGTTTAGCTTTTATGTGAAGATTATCCCGTTTCCAACGAAATCTTCAATGAGATCCAAATATCCACTTGCGGATCCCACAGAAAGTGTGTTTCGAAACTGCTGTTTCAAAGGGAATCTTCAACTCTGTGAGTTGAATGCAATCATCACAAAGAAGTTTCTGACAATGCTTCTCTCTCGTTTTTATGTGAAGATATTTCCTTTTCCACCAGAGGCCTGAAAGCGCTCCAAATGTCCACTTGCAGATTCTACGAAAAGAATGTTTCAAAACTGCTCTGTGAAAAGCAATGTTAAACTCTGTGGCTCGAACACAAACATCACAAAGCAGTTTCTGAGAATGCTTCAGTTTAGTTTTTCTGTGAAGATATTCCCGTTTCCAAAGAAATCTTCAAAGAGGTCCACATATCCACTTACAGATTCTACAAAAAGAGAGTTTCAAAACTGCTCAATCAAAAGGAGGGTTCAACTCTGTGACTTGAATGCAATCATCACACAGAAGTTTCTGAGAATGCTTCTCTTTAGTTTTTACGTGAAGATATACCCGTTTCGAAGGAAGGCCACCCGGTGGTCCAAATATCCACTTGCAGATTCTACAAAAAGAGTGTTTCAAACCTGAACTATCAAAGGAAGGTTCAACTCTGTGAGTCGAATGCAAACATCACGAAGAAGTTTCTGAGAATGTTTGTGTTTAGTTATGGGAAGTTTATCCCGTTTCCAACGAAATCCTCAGAGTGGTCCAAATATCCACTTGCAGATTCTACCAAAAGTGTGTTTGGAAACTGCTCCATCCAAAGGCATGTTCAGCTCTGTGAGTTAATCTCCATCATAACAAAGTATTTTCTGAGAATGCTTCCGTTTGGTTTTTATAGGAAGTTCTTTCCTTCACTACCGTAGGCCTCAAAGCAGTCCAAATCTCCATTTGCAGATTCTACAAAAAGAGTGTTTCCAATCTGCTGTATCAATAGGAATGTTCAACTCCGTGAGTTGAATGCAATCATCACAACGTAGTTTCTGAGAATGCTTCTATGTAGTTTTTAGGTGAAGATATTACCTTTTCCACCACAGGCCCCAAGCCCCCCAAATGTCCACTTGCAGATTCTAGAAAAAGAGTGTTTCATAGCTGCTCTTTCAAAAGGAAAGTTCCACTCTGGGAATTGAATACGAACATCACAAAGTAGTTTCTGAGAATGCTTTTGTTTCGTTTTTATGTGAAGATGATCCCGTTTCCAATGAAATCTTCAAAGAGGTGCACATATCCACTTGCAGATTCCAAAGAAAGAGACTTTCAAAACTGCTCCATCACGAGGATTGTTCAACTCTGTGAGTTGAATGCAGTCATCACAGAAAACTTTCTGAGAATGCTTCTGTCTAGGGTTGATGTGAAGATATACCCGTTTCCAACGAAGGCCTCGAAGTGGTCCAAATATACACTTGCAGATTCTCCTACAAGGGTGTTGCAAACCTGAACTATCAAAGCAAGGTTCAACTCTGTGAGTTGAATGCAAACATCACAAAGAAGTTTCTGAGAATGCTTCCGTTTACTTATGGGAAGTTTATCCCGTTTCCAACGAAATCCTCAGAGAGGTCCAAATATCCCCTTGCAGATTCTACAAACAGTGTGTTTGGAAACTGCTCCATCAAAACGAATGTTCAGCTCTCTGAGTTAAACGCAATCGTCACTAAGAATTTTCTGAGAGTGCTTCTGTCTAGTTTTTATATGAAGTTCTTTCCTTTATTACCATAGGCCTCAAAGCGGTCCCAGTCTCCACTTGCAGATTCTCCAAGAAGACTGTTTCCAAACTGCTCTCTCGAAAGGATTGCTCAACTCTGTGAGTTGAGTGCAATCATCACAGAGTAGTTTCTGAGAATGCTTCTATGTAGTTTTTAGGAGAAGATATTTCCTTTTCCACCACAGCCCTCAAAGCCCTCCAAATGTCCATTTGCGGATGCTAAAAAAAGAGTGTTTCAAAGCTGCGCTATCAAAGGGAAAGTTCAATTCCGTGAGGTGAATGCAAACATCCCAAAGAAGTTTCTGAGAATGCCTCTGTTTAGCTTTTATGTGAAGATTATCCCGTTTCCAACGAAATCTTCAATGAGATCCAAATATCCACTTGCGGATCCCACAGAAAGTGTGTTTCGAAACTGCTGTTTCAAAGGGAATCTTCAACTCTGTGAGTTGAATGCAATCATCACAAAGAAGTTTCTGACAATGCTTCTCTCTCGTTTTTATGTGAAGATATTTCCTTTTCCACCAGAGGCCTGAAAGCGCTCCAAATGTCCACTTGCAGATTCTACGAAAAGAATGTTTCAAAACTGCTCTGTGAAAAGCAATGTTAAACTCTGTGGCTCGAACACAAACATCACAAAGCAGTTTCTGAGAATGCTTCAGTTTAGTTTTTCTGTGAAGATATTCCCGTTTCCAAAGAAATCTTCAAAGAGGTCCACATATCCACTTACAGATTCTACAAAAAGAGAGTTTCAAAACTGCTCAATCAAAAGGAGGGTTCAACTCTGTGACTTGAATGCAATCATCACACAGAAGTTTCTGAGAATGCTTCTCTTTAGTTTTTACGTGAAGATATACCCGTTTCGAAGGAAGGCCACCCGGTGGTCCAAATATCCACTTGCAGAATCTACAAAAAGAGTGTTTCAAACCTGAACTATCAAAGGAAGGTTCAACTCTGTGAGTCGAATGCAAACATCACGAAGAAGTTTCTGAGAATGTTTGTGTTTACTTATGGGAAGTTTATCCCGTTTCCAACGAAATCCTCAGAGTGGTCCAAATATCCACTTGCAGATTCTACCAAAAGTGTGTTTGGAAACTGCTCCATCCAAAGGCATGTTCAGCTCTGTGAGTTAATCTCCATCATCACAAAGTATTTTCTGAGAATGCTTCCGTTTGGTTTTTATAGGAAGTTCTTTCCTTCACTACCGTAGGCCTCAAAGCAGTCCAAATCTCCATTTGCAGATTCTACAAAAAGAGTGTTTCCAATCTGCTGTATCAATAGGAATGTTCAACTCCGTGAGTTGAATGCAATCATCACAACGTAGTTTCTGAGAATGCTTCTATGTAGTTTTTAGGTGAAGATATTACCTTTTCCACCACAGGCCCCAAGCCCCCCAAATGTCCACTTGCAGATTCTAGAAAAAGAGTGTTTCATAGCTGCTCTTTCAAAAGGAAAGTTCCACTCTGGGAATTGAATACGAACATCACAAAGTAGTTTCTGAGAATGCTTTTGTTTCGTTTTTATGTGAAGATGATCCCGTTTCCAATGAAATCTTCAAAGAGGTGCACATATCCACTTGCAGATTCCAAAGAAAGAGACTTTCAAAACTGCTCCATCACGAGGATTGTTCAACTCTGTGAGTTGAATGCAGTCATCACAGAAAACTTTCTGAGAATGCTTCTGTCTAGGGTTGATGTGAAGATATACCCGTTTCCAACGAAGGCCTCGAAGTGGTCCAAATATACACTTGCAGATTCTCCTACAAGGGTGTTGCAAACCTGAACTATCAAAGCAAGGTTGAACTCTGTGAGTTGAATGCAAACATCACAAAGAAGTTTCTGAGAATGCTTCCGTTTACTTATGGGAAGTTTATCCCGTTTCCAACGAAATCCTCAGAGAGGTCCAAATATCCCCTTGCAGATTCTACAAACAGTGTGTTTGGAAACTGCTCCATCAAAACGAATGTTCAGCTCTCTGAGTTAAACGCAATCGTCACTAAGAATTTTCTGAGAGTGCTTCTGTCTAGTTTTTATATGAAGTTCTTTCCTTTATTACCATAGGCCTCAAAGCGGTCCCAGTCTCCACTTGCAGATTCTCCAAGAAGACTGTTTCCAAACTGCTCTCTCGAAAGGATTGCTCAACTCTGTGAGTTGAGTGCAATCATCACAGAGTAGTTTCTGAGAATGCTTCTATGTAGTTTTTAGGAGAAGATATTTCCTTTTCCACCACAGCCCTCAAAGCCCTCCAAATGTCCATTTGCGGATGCTAAAAAAAGAGTGTTTCAAAGCTGCGCTATCAAAGGGAAAGTTCAATTCCGTGAGGTGAATGCAAACATCCCAAAGAAGTTTCTGAGAATGCCTCTGTTTAGCTTTTATGTGAAGATTATCCCGTTTCCAACGAAATCTTCAATGAGATCCAAATATCCACTTGCGGATCCCACAGAAAGTGTGTTTCGAAACTGCTGTTTCAAAGGGAATCTTCAACTCTGTGAGTTGAATGCAATCATCACAAAGAAGTTTCTGACAATGCTTCTCTCTCGTTTTTATGTGAAGATATTTCCTTTTCCACCAGAGGCCTGAAAGCGCTCCAAATGTCCACTTGCAGATTCTACGAAAAGAATGTTTCAAAACTGCTCTGTGAAAAGCAATGTTAAACTCTGTGGCTCGAACACAAACATCACAAAGCAGTTTCTGAGAATGCTTCAGTTTAGTTTTTCTGTGAAGATATTCCCGTTTCCAAAGAAATCTTCAAAGAGGTCCACATATCCACTTACAGATTCTACAAAAAGAGAGTTTCAAAACTGCTCAATCAAAAGGAGGGTTCAACTCTGTGACTTGAATGCAATCATCACACAGAAGTTTCTGAGAATGCTTCTCTTTAGTTTTTACGTGAAGATATACCCGTTTCGAAGGAAGGCCACCCGGTGGTCCAAATATCCACTTGCAGAATCTACAAAAAGAGTGTTTCAAACCTGAACTATCAAAGGAAGGTTCAACTCTGTGAGTCGAATGCAAACATCACGAAGAAGTTTCTGAGAATGTTTGTGTTTACTTATGGGAAGTTTATCCCGTTTCCAACGAAATCCTCAGAGTGGTCCAAATATCCACTTGCAGATTCTACCAAAAGTGTGTTTGGAAACTGCTCCATCCAAAGGCATGTTCAGCTCTGTGAGTTAATCTCCATCATCACAAAGTATTTTCTGAGAATGCTTCCGTTTGGTTTTTATAGGAAGTTCTTTCCTTCACTACCGTAGGCCTCAAAGCAGTCCAAATCTCCATTTGCAGATTCTACAAAAAGAGTGTTTCCAATCTGCTGTATCAATAGGAATGTTCAACTCCGTGAGTTGAATGCAATCATCACAACGTAGTTTCTGAGAATGCTTCTATGTAGTTTTTAGGTGAAGATATTACCTTTTCCACCACAGGCCCCAAGCCCCCCAAATGTCCACTTGCAGATTCTAGAAAAAGAGTGTTTCATAGCTGCTCTTTCAAAAGGAAAGTTCCACTCTGGGAATTGAATACGAACATCACAAAGTAGTTTCTGAGAATGCTTTTGTTTCGTTTTTATGTGAAGATGATCCCGTTTCCAATGAAATCTTCAAAGAGGTGCACATATCCACTTGCAGATTCCAAAGAAAGAGACTTTCAAAACTGCTCCATCACGAGGATTTTTCAACACTGTGAGTTGAATGCAGTCATCACAGAAAACTTTCTGAGAATGCTTCTGTCTAGGGTTGATGTGAAGATATACCCGTTTCCAACGAAGGCCTCGAAGTGGTCCAAATATACACTTGCAGATTCTCCTACAAGGGTGTTGCAAACCTGAACTATCAAAGCAAGGTTCAACTCTGTGAGTTGAATGCAAACATCACAAAGAAGTTTCTAAGAATGCTTCCATTTACTTATGGGAAGTTTATCCCGTTTCCAACGAAATCCTCAGAGAGGTCCAAATATCCCCTTGCAGATTCTACAAACAGTGTGTTTGGAAACTGCTCCATCAAAACGAATGTTCAGCTCTCTGAGTTAAACGCAATCGTCACTAAGAATTTTCTGAGAGTGCTTCTGTCTAGTTTTTATATGAAGTTCTTTCCTTTATTACCATAGGCCTCAAAGCGGTCCCAGTCTCCACTTGCAGATTCTCCAAGAAGACTGTTTCCAAACTGCTCTCTCGAAAGGAATGTTCAACTCTGTGAGTTGAATGCAATCATCACAGAGTAGTTTCTGAGAATGCTTCTATGTAGTTTTTAGGAGAAGATATTTCCTTTTCCACCACAGCCCTCAAAGCCCTCCAAATGTCCATTTGCGGATGCTAAAAAAACAGTGTTTCAAAGCTGCGCTATCAAAGGGAATGTTCAATTCCGTGAGGTGAATGCAAACATCCCAAAGAAGTTTCTGAGAATGCCTCTGTTTAGCTTTTATGTGAAGATTATCCCATTTCCAACGAAATCTTCAATGAGATCCAAATATCCACTTGCGGATCCCACAGAAAGTGTGTTTCGAAACTGCTGTTTCAAAGGGAATCTTCAACTCTGTGAGTTGAATGCAATCATCACAAAGAAGTTTCTGACAATGCTTCTCTCTCGTTTTTATGTGAAGATATTTCCTTTTCCACCAGAGGCCTGAAAGCGCTCCAAATGTCCACTTGCAGATTCTACGAAAAGAATGTTTCAAAACTGCTCTGTGAAAAGCAATGTTAAACTCTGTGGCTCGAACACAAACATCACAAAGCAGTTTCTGAGAATGCTTCAGTTTAGTTTTTCTGTGAAGATATTCCCGTTTCCAAAGAAATCTTCAAAGAGGTCCACATATCCACTTACAGATTCTACAAAAAGAGAGTTTCAAAACTGCTCAATCAAAAGGAGGGTTCAACTCTGTGACTTGAATGCAATCATCACACAGAAGTTTCTGAGAATGCTTCTCTTTAGTTTTTACGTGAAGATATACCCGTTTCGAAGGAAGGCCACCCGGTGGTCCAAATATCCACTTGCAGATTCTACAAAAAGAGTGTTTCAAACCTGAACTATCAAAGGAAGGTTCAACTCTGTGAGTCGAATGCAAACATCACGAAGAAGTTTCTGAGAATGTTTGTGTTTAGTTATGGGAAGTTTATCCCGTTTCCAACGACATCCTCAGAGTGGTCCAAATATCCACTTGCAGATTCTACCAAAAGTGTGTTTGGAAACTGCTCCATCCAAAGGCATGTTCAGCTCTGTGAGTTAATCTCCATCATCACAAAGTATTTTCTGAGAATGCTTCCGTTTGGTTTTTATAGGAAGTTCTTTCCTTCACTACCGTAGGCCTCAAAGCAGTCCAAATCTCCATTTGCAGATTCTACAAAAAGAGTGTTTCCAATCTGCTCTATCAATAGGAATGTTCAACTCCGTGAGTTGAATGCAATCATCACAACGTAGTTTCTGAGAATGCTTCTATGTAGTTTTTAGGTGAAGATATTACCTTTTCCACCACAGGCCCCAAGCCCCCCAAATGTCCACTTGCAGATTCTAGAAAAAGAGTGTTTCATAGCTGCTCTTTCAAAAGGAAAGTTCCACTCTGGGAATTGAATACGAACATCACAAAGTAGTTTCTGAGAATGCTTCTGTTTCGTTTTTATGTGAAGATGATCCCGTTTCCAATGAAATCTTCAAAGAGGTGCACATATCCACTTGCAGATTCCAAAGAAAGAGACTTTCAAAACTGTTCCATCACGAGGATTGTTCAACTCTGTGAGTTGAATGCAGTCATCACAGAAAACTTTCTGAGAATGCTTCTGTCTAGGGTTGATGTGAAGATATACCCGTTTCCAACGAAGGCCTCGAAGTGGTCCAAATATACACTTGCAGATTCTCCTACAAGGGTGTTGCAAACCTGAACTATCAAAGCAAGGTTGAACTCTGTGAGTTGAATGCAAACATCACAAAGAAGTTTCTGAGAATGCTTCCGTTTACTTATGGGAAGTTTATCCCGTTTCCAACGAAATCCTCAGAGAGGTCCAAATATCCCCTTGCAGATTCTACAAACAGTGTGTTTGGAAACTGCTTCATCAAAACGAATGTTCAGCTCTCTGAGTTAAACGCAATCGTCACTAAGAATTTTCTGAGAGTGCTTCTGTCTAGTTTTTATATGAAGTTCTTTCCTTTATTACCATAGGCCTCAAAGCGGTCCCAGTCTCCACTTGCAGATTCTCCAAGAAGACTGTTTCCAAACTGCTCTCTCGAAAGGATTGCTCAACTCTGTGAGTTGAGTGCAATCATCACAGAGTAGTTTCTGAGAATGCTTCTATGTAGTTTTTAGGAGAAGATATTTCCTTTTCCACCACAGCCCTCAAAGCCCTCCAAATGTCCATTTGCGGATGCTAAAAAAAGAGTGTTTCAAAGCTGCGCTATCAAAGGGAAAGTTCAATTCCGTGAGGTGAATGCAAACATCCCAAAGAAGTTTCTGAGAATGCCTCTGTTTAGCTTTTATGTGAAGATTATCCCGTTTCCAACGAAATCTTCAATGAGATCCAAATATCCACTTGCGGATCCCACAGAAAGTGTGTTTCGAAACTGCTGTTTCAAAGGGAATCTTCAACTCTGTGAGTTGAATGCAATCATCACAAAGAAGTTTCTGACAATGCTTCTCTCTCGTTTTTATGTGAAGATATTTCCTTTTCCACCAGAGGCCTGAAAGCGCTCCAAATGTCCACTTGCAGATTCTACGAAAAGAATGTTTCAAAACTGCTCTGTGAAAAGCAATGTTAAACTCTGTGGCTCGAACACAAACATCACAAAGCAGTTTCTGAGAATGCTTCAGTTTAGTTTTTCTGTGAAGATATTCCCGTTTCCAAAGAAATCTTCAAAGAGGTCCACATATCCACTTACAGATTCTACAAAAAGAGAGTTTCAAAACTGCTCAATCAAAAGGAGGGTTCAACTCTGTGACTTGAATGCAATCATCACACAGAAGTTTCTGAGAATGCTTCTCTTTAGTTTTTACGTGAAGATATACCCGTTTCGAAGGAAGGCCACCCGGTGGTCCAAATATCCACTTGCAGAATCTACAAAAAGAGTGTTTCAAACCTGAACTATCAAAGGAAGGTTCAACTCTGTGAGTCGAATGCAAACATCACGAAGAAGTTTCTGAGAATGTTTGTGTTTACTTATGGGAAGTTTATCCCGTTTCCAACGAAATCCTCAGAGTGGTCCAAATATCCACTTGCAGATTCTACCAAAAGTGTGTTTGGAAGCTGCTCCATCCAAAGGCATGTTCAGCTCTGTGAGTTAATCTCCATCATCACAAAGTATTTTCTGAGAATGCTTCCGTTTGGTTTTTATAGGAAGTTCTTTCCTTCACTACCGTAGGCCTCAAAGCAGTCCAAATCTCCATTTGCAGATTCTACAAAAAGAGTGTTTCCAATCTGCTCTATCAATAGGAATGTTCAACTCCGTGAGTTGAATGCAATCATCACAACGTAGTTTCTGAGAATGCTTCTATGTAGTTTTTAGGTGAAGATATTACCTTCTCCACCACAGGCCCCAAGCCCCCCAAATGTCCACTTGCAGATTCTAGAAAAAGAGTGTTTCATAGCTGCTCTTTCAAAAGGAAAGTTCCACTCTGGGAATTGAATACGAACATCACAAAGTAGTTTCTGAGAATGCTTCTGTTTCGTTTTTATGTGAAGATGATCCCGTTTCCAATGAAATCTTCAAAGAGGTGCACATATCCACTTGCAGATTCCAAAGAAAGAGACTTTCAAAACTGCTCCATCACGAGGATTGTTCAACTCTGTGAGTTGAATGCAGTCATCACAGAAAACTTTCTGAGAATGCTTCTGTCTAGGGTTGATGTGAAGATATACCCGTTTCCAACGAAGGCCTCGAAGTGGTCCAAATATACACTTGCAGATTCTCCTACAAGGGTGTTGCAAACCTGAACTATCAAAGCAAGGTTCAACTCTGTGAGTTGAATGCAAACATCACAAAGAAGTTTCTGAGAATGCTTCCGTTTACTTATGGGAAGTTTATCCCGTTTCCAACGAAATCCTCAGAGAGGTCCAAATATCCCCTTGCAGATTCTACAAACAGTGTGTTTGGAAACTGCTCCATCAAAACGAATGTTCAGCTCTCTGAGTTAAACGCAATCGTCACTAAGAATTTTCTGAGAGTGCTTCTGTCTAGTTTTTATATGAAGTTCTTTCCTTTATTACCATAGGCCTCAAAGCGGTCCCAGTCTCCACTTGCAGATTCTCCAAGAAGACTGTTTCCAAACTGCTCTCTCGAAAGGATTGCTCAACTCTGTGAGTTGAGTGCAATCATCACAGAGTAGTTTCTGAGAATGCTTCTATGTAGTTTTTAGGAGAAGATATTTCCTTTTCCACCACAGCCCTCAAAGCCCTCCAAATGTCCATTTGCGGATGCTAAAAAAAGAGTGTTTCAAAGCTGCGCTATCAAAGGGAAAGTTCAATTCCGTGAGGTGAATGCAAACATCCCAAAGAAGTTTCTGAGAATGCCTCTGTTTAGCTTTTATGTGAAGATTATCCCGTTTCCAACGAAATCTTCAATGAGATCCAAATATCCACTTGCGGATCCCACAGAAAGTGTGTTTCGAAACTGCTGTTTCAAAGGGAATCTTCAACTCTGTGAGTTGAATGCAATCATCACAAAGAAGTTTCTGACAATGCTTCTCTCTCGTTTTTATGTGAAGATATTTCCTTTTCCACCAGAGGCCTGAAAGCGCTCCAAATGTCCACTTGCAGATTCTACGAAAAGAATGTTTCAAAACTGCTCTGTGAAAAGCAATGTTAAACTCTGTGGCTCGAACACAAACATCACAAAGCAGTTTCTGAGAATGCTTCAGTTTAGTTTTTCTGTGAAGATATTCCCGTTTCCAAAGAAATCTTCAAAGAGGTCCACATATCCACTTACAGATTCTACAAAAAGAGAGTTTCAAAACTGCTCAATCAAAAGGAGGGTTCAACTCTGTGACTTGAATGCAATCATCACACAGAAGTTTCTGAGAATGCTTCTCTTTAGTTTTTACGTGAAGATATACCCGTTTCGAAGGAAGGCCACCCGGTGGTCCAAATATCCACTTGCAGAATCTACAAAAAGAGTGTTTCAAACCTGAACTATCAAAGGAAGGTTCAACTCTGTGAGTCGAATGCAAACATCACGAAGAAGTTTCTGAGAATGTTTGTGTTTACTTATGGGAAGTTTATCCCGTTTCCAACGAAATCCTCAGAGTGGTCCAAATATCCACTTGCAGATTCTACCAAAAGTGTGTTTGGAAACTGCTCCATCCAAAGGCATGTTCAGCTCTGTGAGTTAATCTCCATCATCACAAAGTATTTTCTGAGAATGCTTCCGTTTGGTTTTTATAGGAAGTTCTTTCCTTCACTACCGTAGGCCTCAAAGCAGTCCAAATCTCCATTTGCAGATTCTACAAAAAGAGTGTTTCCAATCTGTTGTATCAATAGGAATGTTCAACTCCGTGAGTTGAATGCAATCATCACAACGTAGTTTCTGAGAATGCTTCTATGTAGTTTTTAGGTGAAGATATTACCTTTTCCACCACAGGCCCCAAGCCCCCCAAATGTCCACTTGCAGATTCTAGAAAAAGAGTGTTTCATAGCTGCTCTTTCAAAAGGAAAGTTCCACTCTGGGAATTGAATACGAACATCACAAAGTAGTTTCTGAGAATGCTTTTGTTTCGTTTTTATGTGAAGATGATCCCGTTTCCAATGAAATCTTCAAAGAGGTGCACATATCCACTTGCAGATTCCAAAGAAAGAGACTTTCAAAACTGCTCCATCACGAGGATTTTTCAACACTGTGAGTTGAATGCAGTCATCACAGAAAACTTTCTGAGAATGCTTCTGTCTAGGGTTGATGTGAAGATATACCCGTTTCCAACGAAGGCCTCGAAGTGGTCCAAATATACACTTGCAGATTCTCCTACAAGGGTGTTGCAAACCTGAACTATCAAAGCAAGGTTCAACTCTGTGAGTTGAATGCAAACATCACAAAGAAGTTTCTAAGAATGCTTCCGTTTAGTTATGGGAAGTTTATCCCATTTCCAACGAAATCCTCAGAGAGGTCCAAATATCCCCTTGCAGATTCTACAAACAGTGTGTTTGGAAACTGCTCCATCAAAACGAATGTTCAGCTCTCTGAGTTAAACGCAATCGTCGCTAAGAATTTTCTGAGAGTGCTTCTGTCTAGTTTTTATATGAAGTTCTTTCCTTTCTTACCATAGGCCTCAAAGCGGTCCCAGTCTCCACTTGCAGATTCTCCAAGAAAACTGTTTCCAAACTGCTCTCTCGAAAGGAATGTTCAACTCTGTGGGTTGAGTGCAATCATCACAGAGTAGTTTCTGAGAATGCTTCTATGTAGTTTTTAGGAGAAGATATTTCCTTTTCCACCACAGCCCTCAAAGCCCTCCTAATGTCCATTTGCGGATGCTAAAAAAACAGTGTTTCAAAGCTGCGCTATCAAAGGGAAAGTTCAATTCCGTGAGGTGAATGCAAACATCCCAAAGAAGTTTCTGAGAATGCCTCTGTTTAGCTTTTATGTGAAGATTATCCCATTTCCAACGAAATCTTCAATGAGATCCAAATATCCACTTGCGGATCCCACAGAAAGTGTGTTTCGAAACTGCTGTTTCAAAGGGAATCTTCAACTCTGTGAGTTGAATGCAATCATCACAAAGAAGTTTCTGACAATGCTTCTCTCTCGTTTTTATGTGAAGATATTTCCTTTTCCACCAGAGGCCTGAAAGCGCTCCAAATGTCCACTTGCAGATTCTACGAAAAGAATGTTTCAAAACTGCTCTGTGAAAAGCAATGTTAAACTCTGTGGCTCGAACACAAACATCACAAAGCAGTTTCTGAGAATGCTTCAGTTTAGTTTTTCTGTGAAGATATTCCCGTTTCCAAAGAAATCTTCAAAGAGGTCCACATATCCACTTACAGATTCTACAAAAAGAGAGTTTCAAAACTGCTCAATCAAAAGGAGGGTTCAACTCTGTGACTTGAATGCAATCATCACACAGAAGTTTCTGAGAATGCTTCTCTTTAGTTTTTACGTGAAGATATACCCGTTTCGAAGGAAGGCCACCCGGTGGTCCAAATATCCACTTGCAGATTCTACAAAAAGAGTGTTTCAAACCTGAACTATCAAAGGAAGGTTCAACTCTGTGAGTCGAATGCAAACATCACGAAGAAGTTTCTGAGAATGTTTGTGTTTAGTTATGGGAAGTTTATCCCGTTTCCAACGACATCCTCAGAGTGGTCCAAATATCCACTTGCAGATTCTACCAAAAGTGTGTTTGGAAACTGCTCCATCCAAAGGCATGTTCAGCTCTGTGAGTTAATCTCCATCATCACAAAGTATTTTCTGAGAATGCTTCCGTTTGGTTTTTATAGGAAGTTCTTTCCTTCACTACCGTAGGCCTCAAAGCAGTCCAAATCTCCATTTGCAGATTCTACAAAAAGAGTGTTTCCAATCTGCTCTATCAATAGGAATGTTCAACTCCGTGAGTTGAATGCAATCATCACAACGTAGTTTCTGAGAATGCTTCTATGTAGTTTTTAGGTGAAGATATTACCTTTTCCACCACAGGCCCCAAGCCCCCCAAATGTCCACTTGCAGATTCTAGAAAAAGAGTGTTTCATAGCTGCTCTTTCAAAAGGAAAGTTCCACTCTGGGAATTGAATACGAACATCACAAAGTAGTTTCTGAGAATGCTTCTGTTTCGTTTTTATGTGAAGATGATCCCGTTTCCAATGAAATCTTCAAAGAGGTGCACATATCCACTTGCAGATTCCAAAGAAAGAGACTTTCAAAACTGTTCCATCACGAGGATTGTTCAACTCTGTGAGTTGAATGCAGTCATCACAGAAAACTTTCTGAGAATGCTTCTGTCTAGGGTTGATGTGAAGATATACCCGTTTCCAACGAAGGCCTCGAAGTGGTCCAAATATACACTTGCAGATTCTCCTACAAGGGTGTTGCAAACCTGAACTATCAAAGCAAGGTTCAACTCTGTGAGTTGAATGCAAACATCACAAAGATGTTTCTGAGAATGCTTCCGTTTACTTATGGGAAGTTTATCCCGTTTCCAACGAAATCCTCAGAGAGGTCCAAATATCCCCTTGCAGATTCTACAAACAGTGTGTTTGGAAACTGCTCCATCAAAACGAATGTTCAGCTCTCTGAGTTAAACGCAATCGTCACTAAGAATTTTCTGAGAGTGCTTCTGTCTAGTTTTTATATGAAGTTCTTTCCTTTATTACCATAGGCCTCAAAGCGGTCCCAGTCTCCACTTGCAGATTCTCCAAGAAGACTGTTTCCAAACTGCTCTCTCGAAAGGATTGCTCAACTCTGTGAGTTGAGTGCAATCATCACAGAGTAGTTTCTGAGAATGCTTCTATGTAGTTTTTAGGAGAAGATATTTCCTTTTCCACCACAGCCCTCAAAGCCCTCCAAATGTCCATTTGCGGATGCTAAAAAAAGAGTGTTTCAAAGCTGCGCTATCAAAGGGAAAGTTCAATTCCGTGAGGTGAATGCAAACATCCCAAAGAAGTTTCTGAGAATGCCTCTGTTTAGCTTTTATGTGAAGATTATCCCGTTTCCAACGAAATCTTCAATGAGATCCAAATATCCACTTGCGGATCCCACAGAAAGTGTGTTTCGAAACTGCTGTTTCAAAGGGAATCTTCAACTCTGTGAGTTGAATGCAATCATCACAAAGAAGTTTCTGACAATGCTTCTCTCTCGTTTTTATGTGAAGATATTTCCTTTTCCACCAGAGGCCTGAAAGCGCTCCAAATGTCCACTTGCAGATTCTACGAAAAGAATGTTTCAAAACTGCTCTGTGAAAAGCAATGTTAAACTCTGTGGCTCGAACACAAACATCACAAAGCAGTTTCTGAGAATGCTTCAGTTTAGTTTTTCTGTGAAGATATTCCCGTTTCCAAAGAAATCTTCAAAGAGGTCCACATATCCACTTACAGATTCTACAAAAAGAGAGTTTCAAAACTGCTCAATCAAAAGGAGGGTTCAACTCTGTGACTTGAATGCAATCATCACACAGAAGTTTCTGAGAATGCTTCTCTTTAGTTTTTACGTGAAGATATACCCGTTTCGAAGGAAGGCCACCCGGTGGTCCAAATATCCACTTGCAGAATCTACAAAAAGAGTGTTTCAAACCTGAACTATCAAAGGAAGGTTCAACTCTGTGAGTCGAATGCAAACATCACGAAGAAGTTTCTGAGAATGTTTGTGTTTACTTATGGGAAGTTTATCCCGTTTCCAACGAAATCCTCAGAGTGGTCCAAATATCCACTTGCAGATTCTACCAAAAGTGTGTTTGGAAGCTGCTCCATCCAAAGGCATGTTCAGCTCTGTGAGTTAATCTCCATCATCACAAAGTATTTTCTGAGAATGCTTCCGTTTGGTTTTTATAGGAAGTTCTTTCCTTCACTACCGTAGGCCTCAAAGCAGTCCAAATCTCCATTTGCAGATTCTACAAAAAGAGTGTTTCCAATCTGCTCTATCAATAGGAATGTTCAACTCCGTGAGTTGAATGCAATCATCACAACGTAGTTTCTGAGAATGCTTCTATGTAGTTTTTAGGTGAAGATATTACCTTCTCCACCACAGGCCCCAAGCCCCCCAAATGTCCACTTGCAGATTCTAGAAAAAGAGTGTTTCATAGCTGCTCTTTCAAAAGGAAAGTTCCACTCTGGGAATTGAATACGAACATCACAAAGTAGTTTCTGAGAATGCTTCTGTTTCGTTTTTATGTGAAGATGATCCCGTTTCCAATGAAATCTTCAAAGAGGTGCACATATCCACTTGCAGATTCCAAAGAAAGAGACTTTCAAAACTGCTCCATCACGAGGATTGTTCAACTCTGTGAGTTGAATGCAGTCATCACAGAAAACTTTCTGAGAATGCTTCTGTCTAGGGTTGATGTGAAGATATACCCGTTTCCAACGAAGGCCTCGAAGTGGTCCAAATATACACTTGCAGATTCTCCTACAAGGGTGTTGCAAACCTGAACTATCAAAGCAAGGTTCAACTCTGTGAGTTGAATGCAAACATCACAAAGAAGTTTCTGAGAATGCTTCCGTTTACTTATGGGAAGTTTATCCCGTTTCCAACGAAATCCTCAGAGAGGTCCAAATATCCCCTTGCAGATTCTACAAACAGTGTGTTTGGAAACTGCTCCATCAAAACGAATGTTCAGCTCTCTGAGTTAAACGCAATCGTCACTAAGAATTTTCTGAGAGTGCTTCTGTCTAGTTTTTATATGAAGTTCTTTCCTTTATTACCATAGGCCTCAAAGCGGTCCCAGTCTCCACTTGCAGATTCTCCAAGAAGACTGTTTCCAAACTGCTCTCTCGAAAGGATTGCTCAACTCTGTGAGTTGAGTGCAATCATCACAGAGTAGTTTCTGAGAATGCTTCTATGTAGTTTTTAGGAGAAGATATTTCCTTTTCCACCACAGCCCTCAAAGCCCTCCAAATGTCCATTTGCGGATGCTAAAAAAAGAGTGTTTCAAAGCTGCGCTATCAAAGGGAAAGTTCAATTCCGTGAGGTGAATGCAAACATCCCAAAGAAGTTTCTGAGAATGCCTCTGTTTAGCTTTTATGTGAAGATTATCCCGTTTCCAACGAAATCTTCAATGAGATCCAAATATCCACTTGCGGATCCCACAGAAAGTGTGTTTCGAAACTGCTGTTTCAAAGGGAATCTTCAACTCTGTGAGTTGAATGCAATCATCACAAAGAAGTTTCTGACAATGCTTCTCTCTCGTTTTTATGTGAAGATATTTCCTTTTCCACCAGAGGCCTGAAAGCGCTCCAAATGTCCACTTGCAGATTCTACGAAAAGAATGTTTCAAAACTGCTCTGTGAAAAGCAATGTTAAACTCTGTGGCTCGAACACAAACATCACAAAGCAGTTTCTGAGAATGCTTCAGTTTAGTTTTTCTGTGAAGATATTCCCGTTTCGAAAGAAATCTTCAAAGAGGTCCACATATCCACTTACAGATTCTACAAAAAGAGAGTTTCAAAACTGCTCAATCAAAAGGAGGGTTCAACTCTGTGACTTGAATGCAATCATCACACAGAAGTTTCTGAGAATGCTTCTCTTTAGTTTTTACGTGAAGATATACCCGTTTCGAAGGAAGGCCACCCGGTGGTCCAAATATCCACTTGCAGAATCTACAAAAAGAGTGTTTCAAACCTGAACTATCAAAGGAAGGTTCAACTCTGTGAGTCGAATGCAAACATCACGAAGAAGTTTCTGAGAATGTTTGTGTTTACTTATGGGAAGTTTATCCCGTTTCCAACGAAATCCTCAGAGTGGTCCAAATATCCACTTGCAGATTCTACCAAAAGTGTGTTTGGAAACTGCTCCATCCAAAGGCATGTTCAGCTCTGTGAGTTAATCTCCATCATCACAAAGTATTTTCTGAGAATGCTTCCGTTTGGTTTTTATAGGAAGTTCTTTCCTTCACTACCGTAGGCCTCAAAGCAGTCCAAATCTCCATTTGCAGATTCTACAAAAAGAGTGTTTCCAATCTGCTGTATCAATAGGAATGTTCAACTCCGTGAGTTGAATGCAATCATCACAACGTAGTTTCTGAGAATGCTTCTATGTAGTTTTTAGGTGAAGATATTACCTTTTCCACCACAGGCCCCAAGCCCCCCAAATGTCCACTTGCAGATTCTAGAAAAAGAGTGTTTCATAGCTGCTCTTTCAAAAGGAAAGTTCCACTCTGGGAATTGAATACGAACATCACAAAGTAGTTTCTGAGAATGCTTTTGTTTCGTTTTTATGTGAAGATGATCCCGTTTCCAATGAAATCTTCAAAGAGGTGCACATATCCACTTGCAGATTCCAAAGAAAGAGACTTTCAAAACTGCTCCATCACGAGGATTTTTCAACACTGTGAGTTGAATGCAGTCATCACAGAAAACTTTCTGAGAATGCTTCTGTCTAGGGTTGATGTGAAGATATACCCGTTTCCAACGAAGGCCTCGAAGTGGTCCAAATATACACTTGCAGATTCTCCTACAAGGGTGTTGCAAACCTGAACTATCAAAGCAAGGTTCAACTCTGTGAGTTGAGTGCAAACATCACAAAGAAGTTTCTAAGAACGCTTCCGTTTAGTTATGGGAAGTTTATCCCGTTTCCAACGAAATCCTCAGAGAGGTCCAAATATCCCCTTGCAGATTCTACAAACAGTGTGTTTGGAAACTGCTCCATCAAAACGAATGTTCAGCTCTCTGAGTTAAACGCAATCGTCACTAAGAATTTTCTGAGAGTGCTTCTGTCTAGTTTTTATATGAAGTTCTTTCCTTTATTACCATAGGCCTCAAAGCGGTCCCAGTCTCCACTTGCAGATTCTCCAAGAAGACTGTTTCCAAACTGCTCTCTCGAAAGGAATGTTCAACTCTGTGAGTTGAGTGCAATCATCACAGAGTAGTTTCTGAGAATGCTTCTATGTAGTTTTTAGGAGAAGATATTTCCTTTTCCACCACAGCCCTCAAAGCCCTCCAAATGTCCATTTGCGGATGCTAAAAAAAGAGTGTTTCAAAGCTGCGCTATCAAAGGGAAAGTTCAATTCCGTGAGGTGAATGCAAACATCCCAAAGAAGTTTCTGAGAATGCCTCTGTTTAGCTTTTATGTGAAGATTATCCCGTTTCCAACGAAATCTTCAATGAGATCCAAATATCCACTTGCGGATCCCACAGAAAGTGTGTTTCGAAACTGCTGTTTCAAAGGGAATCTTCAACTCTGTGAGTTGAATGCAATCATCACAAAGAAGTTTCTGACAATGCTTCTCTCTCGTTTTTATGTGAAGATATTTCCTTTTCCACCAGAGGCCTGAAAGCGCTCCAAATGTCCACTTGCAGAGTCTACGAAAAGAATGTTTCAAAACTGCTCTGTGAAAAGCAATGTTAAACTCTGTGGCTCGAACACAAACATCACAAAGCAGTTTCTGAGAATGCTTCAGTTTAGTTTTTCTGTGAAGATATTCCCGTTTCCAAAGAAATCTTCAAAGAGGTCCACATATCCACTTACAGATTCTACAAAAAGAGAGTTTCAAAACTGCTCAATCAAAAGGAGGGTTCAACTCTGTGACTTGAATGCAATCATCACACAGAAGTTTCTGAGAATGCTTCTCTTTAGTTTTTACGTGAAGATATACCCGTTTCGAAGGAAGGCCACCCGGTGGTCCAAATATCCACTTGCAGAATCTACAAAAAGAGTGTTTCAAACCTGAACTATCAAAGGAAGGTTCAACTCTGTGAGTCGAATGCAAACATCACGAAGAAGTTTCTGAGAATGTTTGTGTTTAGTTATGGGAAGTTTATCCCGTTTCCAACGAAATCCTCAGAGTGGTCCAAATATCCACTTGCAGATTCTACCAAAAGTGTGTTTGGAAACTGCTCCATCCAAAGGCATGTTCAGCTCTGTGAGTTAATCTCCATCATCACAAAGTATTTTCTGAGAATGCTTCCGTTTGGTTTTTATAGGAAGTTCTTTCCTTCACTACCGTAGGCCTCAAAGCAGTCCAAATCTCCATTTGCAGATTCTACAAAAAGAGTGTTTCCAATCTGCTGTATCAATAGGAATGTTCAACTCCGTGAGTTGAATGCAATCATCACAACGTAGTTTCTGAGAATGCTTCTATGTAGTTTTTAGGTGAAGATATTACCTTTTCCACCACAGGCCCCAAGCCCCCCAAATGTCCACTTGCAGATTCTAGAAAAAGAGTGTTTCATAGCTGCTCTTTCAAAAGGAAAGTTCCACTCTGGGAATTGAATACGAACATCACAAAGTAGTTTCTGAGAATGCTTTTGTTTCGTTTTTATGTGAAGATGATCCCGTTTCCAATGAAATCTTCAAAGAGGTGCACATATCCACTTGCAGATTCCAAAGAAAGAGACTTTCAAAACTGCTCCATCACGAGGATTTTTCAACACTGTGAGTTGAATGCAGTCATCACAGAAAACTTTCTGAGAATGCTTCTGTCTAGGGTTGATGTGAAGATATACCCGTTTCCAACGAAGGCCTCGAAGTGGTCCAAATATACACTTGCAGATTCTCCTACAAGGGTGTTGCAAACCTGAACTATCAAAGCAAGGTTCAACTCTGTGAGTTGAATGCAAACATCA
The DNA here is from genome assembly GCF_029289425.2 of Pan paniscus. Classification (NCBI taxonomy): domain Eukaryota; kingdom Metazoa; phylum Chordata; class Mammalia; order Primates; family Hominidae; genus Pan; species Pan paniscus. The sequence goes on from NC_073272.2 coordinate 60,445,380, forward strand.
CAAAGAAGTTTCTAAGAATGCTTCCGTTTAGTTATGGGAAGTTTATCCCATTTCCAACGAAATCCTCAGAGAGGTCCAAATATCCCCTTGCAGATTCTACAAACAGTGTGTTTGGAAACTGCTCCATCAAAACGAATGTTCAGCTCTCTGAGTTAAACGCAATCGTCACTAAGAATTTTCTGAGAGTGCTTCTGTCTAGTTTTTATATGAAGTTCTTTCCTTTATTACCATAGGCCTCAAAGCGGTCCCAGTCTCCACTTGCAGATTCTCCAAGAAGACTGTTTCCAAACTGCTCTCTCGAAAGGAATGTTCAACTCTGTGAGTTGAGTGCAATCATCACAGAGTAGTTTCTGAGAATGCTTCTATGTAGTTTTTAGGAGAAGATATTTCCTTTTCCACCACAGCCCTCAAAGCCCTCCAAATGTCCATTTGCGGATGCTAAAAAAAGAGTGTTTCAAAGCTGCGCTATCAAAGGGAAAGTTCAATTCCGTGAGGTGAATGCAAACATCCCAAAGAAGTTTCTGAGAATGCCTCTGTTTAGCTTTTATGTGAAGATTATCCCGTTTCCAACGAAATCTTCAATGAGATCCAAATATCCACTTGCGGATCCCACAGAAAGTGTGTTTCGAAACTGCTGTTTCAAAGGGAATCTTCAACTCTGTGAGTTGAATGCAATCATCACAAAGAAGTTTCTGACAATGCTTCTCTCTCGTTTTTATGTGAAGATATTTCCTTTTCCACCAGAGGCCTGAAAGCGCTCCAAATGTCCACTTGCAGAGTCTACGAAAAGAATGTTTCAAAACTGCTCTGTGAAAAGCAATGTTAAACTCTGTGGCTCGAACACAAACATCACAAAGCAGTTTCTGAGAATGCTTCAGTTTAGTTTTTCTGTGAAGATATTCCCGTTTCCAAAGAAATCTTCAAAGAGGTCCACATATCCACTTACAGATTCTACAAAAAGAGAGTTTCAAAACTGCTCAATCAAAAGGAGGGTTCAACTCTGTGACTTGAATGCAATCATCACACAGAAGTTTCTGAGAATGCTTCTCTTTAGTTTTTACGTGAAGATATACCCGTTTCGAAGGAAGGCCACCCGGTGGTCCAAATATCCACTTGCAGAATCTACAAAAAGAGTGTTTCAAACCTGAACTATCAAAGGAAGGTTCAACTCTGTGAGTCGAATGCAAACATCACGAAGAAGTTTCTGAGAATGTTTGTGTTTAGTTATGGGAAGTTTATCCCGTTTCCAACGAAATCCTCAGAGTGGTCCAAATATCCACTTGCAGATTCTACCAAAAGTGTGTTTGGAAACTGCTCCATCCAAAGGCATGTTCAGCTCTGTGAGTTAATCTCCATCATCACAAAGTATTTTCTGAGAATGCTTCCGTTTGGTTTTTATAGGAAGTTCTTTCCTTCACTACCGTAGGCCTCAAAGCAGTCCAAATCTCCATTTGCAGATTCTACAAAAAGAGTGTTTCCAATCTGCTGTATCAATAGGAATGTTCAACTCCGTGAGTTGAATGCAATCATCACAACGTAGTTTCTGAGAATGCTTCTATGTAGTTTTTAGGTGAAGATATTACCTTTTCCACCACAGGCCCCAAGCCCCCCAAATGTCCACTTGCAGATTCTAGAAAAAGAGTGTTTCATAGCTGCTCTTTCAAAAGGAAAGTTCCACTCTGGGAATTGAATACGAACATCACAAAGTAGTTTCTGAGAATGCTTTTGTTTCGTTTTTATGTGAAGATGATCCCGTTTCCAATGAAATCTTCAAAGAGGTGCACATATCCACTTGCAGATTCCAAAGAAAGAGACTTTCAAAACTGCTCCATCACGAGGATTTTTCAACACTGTGAGTTGAATGCAGTCATCACAGAAAACTTTCTGAGAATGCTTCTGTCTAGGGTTGATGTGAAGATATACCCGTTTCCAACGAAGGCCTCGAAGTGGTCCAAATATACACTTGCAGATTCTCCTACAAGGGTGTTGCAAACCTGAACTATCAAAGCAAGGTTCAACTCTGTGAGTTGAATGCAAACATCACAAAGAAGTTTCTAAGAATGCTTCCGTTTAGTTATGGGAAGTTTATCCCATTTCCAACGAAATCCTCAGAGAGGTCCAAATATCCCCTTGCAGATTCTACAAACAGTGTGTTTGGAAACTGCTCCATCAAAACGAATGTTCAGCTCTCTGAGTTAAACGCAATCGTCACTAAGAATTTTCTGAGAGTGCTTCTGTCTAGTTTTTATATGAAGTTCTTTCCTTTATTACCATAGGCCTCAAAGCGGTCCCAGTCTCCACTTGCAGATTCTCCAAGAAGACTGTTTCCAAACTGCTCTCTCGAAAGGAATGTTCAACTCTGTGAGTTGAGTGCAATCATCACAGAGTAGTTTCTGAGAATGCTTCTATGTAGTTTTTAGGAGAAGATATTTCCTTTTCCACCACAGCCCTCAAAGCCCTCCAAATGTCCATTTGCGGATGCTAAAAAAAGAGTGTTTCAAAGCTGCGCTATCAAAGGGAAAGTTCAATTCCGTGAGGTGAATGCAAACATCCCAAAGAAGTTTCTGAGAATGCCTCTGTTTAGCTTTTATGTGAAGATTATCCCGTTTCCAACGAAATCTTCAATGAGATCCAAATATCCACTTGCGGATCCCACAGAAAGTGTGTTTCGAAACTGCTGTTTCAAAGGGAATCTTCAACTCTGTGAGTTGAATGCAATCATCACAAAGAAGTTTCTGACAATGCTTCTCTCTCGTTTTTATGTGAAGATATTTCCTTTTCCACCAGAGGCCTGAAAGCGCTCCAAATGTCCACTTGCAGATTCTACGAAAAGAATGTTTCAAAACTGCTCTGTGAAAAGCAATGTTAAACTCTGTGGCTCGAACACAAACATCACAAAGCAGTTTCTGAGAATGCTTCAGTTTAGTTTTTCTGTGAAGATATTCCCGTTTCCAAAGAAATCTTCAAAGAGGTCCACATATCCACTTACAGATTCTACAAAAAGAGAGTTTCAAAACTGCTCAATCAAAAGGAGGGTTCAACTCTGTGACTTGAATGCAATCATCACACAGAAGTTTCTGAGAATGCTTCTCTTTAGTTTTTACGTGAAGATATACCCGTTTCGAAGGAAGGCCACCCGGTGGTCCAAATATCCACTTGCAGAATCTACAAAAAGAGTGTTTCAAACCTGAACTATCAAAGGAAGGTTCAACTCTGTGAGTCGAATGCAAACATCACGAAGAAGTTTCTGAGAATGTTTGTGTTTAGTTATGGGAAGTTTATCCCGTTTCCAACGAAATCCTCAGAGAGGTCCAAATATCCACTTGCAGATTCTACCAAAAGTGTGTTTGGAAACTGCTCCATCCAAAGGCATGTTCAGCTCTGTGAGTTAATCTCCATCATCACAAAGTATTTTCTGAGAATGCTTCCGTTTGGTTTTTATAGGAAGTTCTTTCCTTCACTACCGTAGGCCTCAAAGCAGTCCAAATCTCCATTTGCAGATTCTACAAAAAGAGTGTTTCCAATCTGCTGTATCAATAGGAATGTTCAACTCCGTGAGTTGAATGCAATCATCACAACGTAGTTTCTGAGAATGCTTCTATGTAGTTTTTAGGTGAAGATATTACCTTTTCCACCACAGGCCCCAAGCCCCCCAAATGTCCACTTGCAGATTCTAGAAAAAGAGTGTTTCATAGCTGCTCTTTCAAAAGGAAAGTTCCACTCTGGGAATTGAATACGAACATCACAAACTAGTTTCTGAGAATGCTTTTGTTTCGTTTTTATGTGAAGATGATCCCGTTTCCAATGAAATCTTCAAAGAGGTGCACATATCCACTTGCAGATTCCAAAGAAAGAGACTTTCAAAACTGCTCTATCACGAGGATTTTTCAACACTGTGAGTTGAATGCAGTCATCACAGAAAACTTTCTGAGAATGCTTCTGTCTAGGGTTGATGTGAAGATATACCCATTTCCAACGAAGGCCTCGAAGTGGTCCAAATATACACTTGCAGATTCTCCTACAAGGGTGTTGCAAACCTGAACTATCAAAGCAAGGTTCAACCCTGTGACTTGAATGCAAACATCAAAAAGAAGTTTCTGAGAATGCTTCCGTTTAGTTATGGGAAGTTTATCCCGTTTCCAACGAAATCCTCAGAGAGGTCCAAATATCCCCTTGCAGATTCTACAAACAGTGTGTTTGGAAACTGCTCCATCCAAACGAATGTTCAGCTCTCTGAGTTAAACGCAATCGTCACTAAGAACTTTCTGAGAGTGCTTCTGTCTAGTTTTTATATGAAGTTCTTTCCTTTATTACCATAGGCCTCAAAGCGGTCCCAGTCTCCACTTGCAGATTCTCCAAGAAGACTGTTTCCAAACTGCTCTCTCGAAAGGATTGCTCAACTCTGTGAGTTGAGTGCAATCATCACAGAGTAGTTTCTGAGAATGCTTCTATGTAGTTTTTAGGAGAAGATATTTCCTTTTCCACCACAGCCCTCAAAGCCCTCCAAATGTCCATTTGCGGATGCTAAAAAAAGAGTGTTTCAAAGCTGCGCTATAAAAGGGAAAGTTCAATTCCGTGAGGTGAATGCAAACATCCCAAAGAAGTTTCTGAGAATGCCTCTGTTTAGCTTTTATGTGAAGATTATCCCGTTTCCAACGAAATCTTCAATGAGATCCAAATATCCACTTGCGGATCCCACAGAAAGTGTGTTTCGAAACTGCTGTTTCAAAGGGAATCTTCAACTCTGTGAGTTGAATGCAATCATCACAAAGAAGTTTCTGACAATGCTTCTCTCTCGTTTTTATGTGAAGATATTTCCTTTTCCACCAGAGGCCTGAAAGCGCTCCAAATGTCCACTTGCAGATTCTACGAAAAGAATGTTTCAAAACTGCTCTGTGAAAAGCAATGTTAAACTCTGTGGCTCGAACACAAACATCACAAAGCAGTTTCTGAGAATGCTTCAGTTTAGTTTTTCTGTGAAGATATTCCCGTTTCCAAAGAAATCTTCAAAGAGGTCCACATATCCACTTACAGATTCTACAAAAAGAGAGTTTCAAAACTGCTCAATCAAAAGGAGGGTTCAACTCTGTGACTTGAATGCAATCATCACACAGAAGTTTCTGAGAATGCTTCTCTTTAGTTTTTACGTGAAGCTATACCCGTTTCGAAGGAAGGCCACCCGGTGGTCCAAATATCCACTTGCAGAATCTACAAAAAGAGTGTTTCAAACCGGAACTATCAAAGGAAGGTTCAACTCTCTGAGTCGAATGCAAACATCACGAAGAAGTTTCTGAGAATGTTTGTGTTTAGTTATGGGAAGTTTATCCCGTTTCCAACGAAATCCTCAGAGAGGTCCAAATATCCACTTGCAGATTCTACCAAAAGTGTGTTTGGAAACTGCTCCATCCAAAGGCATGTTCAGCTCTGTGAGTTAATCTCCATCATCACAAAGTATTTTCTGAGAATGCTTCCGTTTGGTTTTTATAGGAAGTTCTTTCCTTCACTACCGTAGGCCTCAAAGCAGTCCAAATCTCCATTTGCAGATTCTACAAAAAGAGTGTTTCCAATCTGCTGTATCAATAGGAATGTTCAACTCCGTGAGTTGAATGCAATCATCACAACGTAGTTTCTGAGAATGCTTCTATGTAGTTTTTAGGTGAAGATATTACCTTTTCCACCACAGGCCCCAAGCCCCCCAAATGTCCACTTGCAGATTCTAGAAAAAGAGTGTTTCATAGCTGCTCTTTCAAAAGGAAAGTTCCACTCTGGGAATTGAATACGAACATCACAAAGTAGTTTCTGAGAATGCTTTTGTTTCGTTTTTATGTGAAGATGATCCCGTTTCCAATGAAATCTTCAAAGAGGTGCACATATCCACTTGCAGATTCCAAAGAAAGAGACTTTCAAAACTGCTCCATCACGAGGATTTTTCAACACTGTGAGTTGAATGCAGTCATCACAGAAAACTTTCTGAGAATGCTTCTGTCTAGGGTTGATGTGAAGATATACCCGTTTCCAACGAAGGCCTCGAAGTGGTCCAAATATACACTTGCAGATTCTCCTACAAGGGTGTTGCAAACCTGAACTATCAAAGCAAGGTTCAACTCTGTGAGTTGAATGCAAACATCACAAAGAAGTTTCTGAGAATGCTTCCGTTTACTTATGGGAAGTTTATCCCGTTTCCAACGAAATCCTCAGAGAGGTCCAAATATCCCCTTGCAGATTCTACAAACAGTGTGTTTGGAAACTGCTCCATTCAAACGAATGTTCAGCTCTCTGAGTTAAACGCAATCGTCACTAAGAACTTTCTGAGAGTGCTTCTGTCTAGTTTTTATATGAAGTTCTTTCCTTTATTACCATAGGCCTCAAAGCTGTCCCAGTCTCCACTTGCAGATTCTCCAAGAAGACTGTTTCCAAACTGCTCTCTCGAAAGGATTGCTCAACTCTGTGAGTTGAGTGCAATCATCACAGAGTAGTTTCTGAGAATGCTTCTATGTAGTTTTTAGGAGAAGATATTTCCTTTTCCACCACAGCCCTCAAAGCCCTCCAAATGTCCATTTGCGGATGCTAAAAAAAGAGTGTTTCAAAGCTGCGCTATCAAAGGGAAAGTTCAATTCCGTGAGGTGAATGCAAACATCCCAAAGAAGTTTCTGAGAATGCGTCTGTTTAGCTTTTATGTGAAGATTATCCCGTTTCCAACGAAATCTTCAATGAGATCCAAATATCCACTTGCGGATCCCACAGAAAGTGTGTTTCGAAACTGCTGTTTCAAAGGGAATCTTCAACTCTGTGAGTTGAATGCAATCATCACAAAGAAGTTTCTGACAATGCTTCTCTCTCGTTTTTATGTGAAGATATTTCCTTTTCCACCAGAGGCCTGAAAGCGCTCCAAATGTCCACTTGCAGATTCTACGAAAAGAATGTTTCAAAACTGCTCTGTGAAAAGCAATGTTAAACTCTGTGGCTCGAACACAAACATCACAAAGCAGTTTCTGAGAATGCTTCAGTTTAGTTTTACTGTGAAGATATTCCCGTTTCCAAAGAAATCTTCAAAGAGGTCCACATATCCACTTACAGATTCTACAAAAAGAGAGTTTCAAAACTGCTCAATCAAAAGGAGTGTTCAACTCTGTGACTTGAATGCAATCATCACACAGAAGTTTCTGAGAATGCTTCTCTTTAGTTTTTAGGTGAAGATATACCCGTTTCGAAGGAAGGCCACCCGGTGGTCCAAATATCCACTTGCAGAATCTACAAAAAGAGTGTTTCAAACCTGAACTATCAAAGGAAGGTTCAACTCTGTGAGTCGAATGCAAACATCACGAAGAAGTTTCTGAGAATGTTTGTGTTTAGTTATGGGAAGTTTATCCCGTTTCCAACGAAATCCTCAGAGAGGTCCAAATATCCACTTGCAGATTCTACCAAAAGTGTGTTTGGAAACTGCTCCATCCAAAGGCATGTTCAGCTCTGTGAGTTAATCTCCATCATCACAAAGTATTTTCTGAGAATGCTTCCGTTTGGTTTTTATAGGAAGTTCTTTCCTTCACTACCGTAGGCCTCAAAGCAGTCCAAATCTCCATTTGCAGATTCTACAAAAAGAGTGTTTCCAATCTGCTGTATCAATAGGAATGTTCAACTCCGTGAGTTGTATGCAATCATCACAACGTAGTTTCTGAGAATGCTTCTATGTAGTTTTTAGGTGAAGATATTACCTTTTCCACCACAGGCCCCAAGCCCCCCAAATGTCCACTTGCAGATTCTAGAAAAAGAGTGTTTCATAGCTGCTCTTTCAAAAGGAAAGTTCCACTCTGGGAATTGAATACGAACATCACAAAGTAGTTTCTGAGAATGCTTTTGTTTCGTTTTTATGTGAAGATGATCCCGTTTCCAATGAAATCTTCAAAGAGGTGCACATATCCACTTGCAGATTCCAAAGAAAGAGACTTTCAAAACTGCTCTATCACGAGGATTTTTCAACACTGTGAGTTGAATGCAGTCATCACAGAAAACTTTCTGAGAATGCTTCTGTCTAGGGTTGATGTGAAGATATACCCGTTTCCAACGAAGGCCTCGAAGTGGTCCAAATATACACTTGCAGATTCTCCTACAAGGGTGTTGCAAACCTGAACTATCAAAGCAAGGTTCAACTCTGTGAGTTGAATGCAAACATCACAAAGAAGTTTCTGAGAATGCTTCCGTTTACTTATGGGAAGTTTATCCCGTTTCCAACGAAATCCTCAGAGAGGTCCAAATATCCCCTTGCAGATTCTACAAACAGTGTGTTTGGAAACTGCTCCATCAAAACGAATGTTCAGCTCTCTGAGTTAAACGCAATCGTCACTAAGAATTTTCTGAGAGTGCTTCTGTCTAGTTTTTATATGAAGTTCTTTCCTTTATTACCATAGGCCTCAAAGCGGTCCCAGTCTCCACTTGCAGATTCTCCAAGAAGACTGTTTCCAAACTGCTCTCTCGAAAGGAATGTTCAACTCTGTGAGTTGAGTGCAATCATCACAGAGTAGTTTCTGAGAATGCTTCTATGTAGTTTTTAGGAGAAGATATTTCCTTTTCCACCACAGCCCTCAAAGCCCTCCAAATGTCCATTTGCGGATGCTAAAAAAAGAGTGTTTCAAAGCTGCGCTATCAAAGGGAAAGTTCAATTCCGTGAGGTGAATGCAAACATCCCAAAGAAGTTTCTGAGAATGCCTCTGTTTAGCTTTTATGTGAAGATTATCCCGTTTCCAACGAAATCTTCAATGAGATCCAAATATCCACTTGCGGATCCCACAGAAAGTGTGTTTCGAAACTGCTGTTTCAAAGGGAATCTTCAACTCTGTGAGTTGAATGCAATCATCACAAAGAAGTTTCTGACAATGCTTCTCTCTCGTTTTTATGTGAAGATATTTCCTTTTCCACCAGAGGCCTGAAAGCGCTCCAAATGTCCACTTGCAGATTCTACGAAAAGAGTGTTTCAAAACTGCTCTGTGAAAAGCAATGTTAAACTCTGTGGCTCGAACACAAACATCACAAAGCAGTTTCTGAGAATGCTTCAGTTTAGTTTTTCTGTGAAGATATTCCCGTTTCCAAAGAAATCTTCAAAGAGGTCCACATATCCACTTACAGATTCTACAAAAAGAGAGTTTCAAAACTGCTCAATCAAAAGGAGGGTTCAACTCTGTGACTTGAATGCAATCATCACACAGAAGTTTCTGAGAATGCTTCTCTTTAGTTTTTACGTGAAGCTATACCCGTTTCGAAGGAAGGCCACCCGGTGGTCCAAATATCCACTTGCAGAATCTACAAAAAGAGTGTTTCAAACCTGAACTATCAAAGGAAGGTTCAACTCTGTGAGTCGAATGCAAACATCACGAAGAAGTTTCTGAGAATGTTTGTGTTTAGTTATGGGAAGTTTATCCCGTTTCCAACGAAATCCTCAGAGAGGTCCAAATATCCACTTGCAGATTCTACCAAAAGTGTGTTTGGAAACTGCTCCATCCAAAGGCATGTTCAGCTCTGTGAGTTAATCTCCATCATCACAAAGTATTTTCTGAGAATGCTTCCGTTTGGTTTTTATAGGAAGTTCTTTCCTTCACTACCGTAGGCCTCAAAGCAGTCCAAATCTCCATTTGCAGATTCTACAAAAAGAGTGTTTCCAATCTGCTGTATCAATAGGAATGTTCAACTCCGTGAGTTGAATGCAATCATCACAACGTAGTTTCTGAGAATGCTTCTATGTAGTTTTTAGGTGAAGATATTACCTTTTCCACCACAGGCCCCAAGCCCCCCAAATGTCCACTTGCAGATTCTAGAAAAAGAGTGTTTCATAGCTGCTCTTTCAAAAGGAAAGTTCCACTCTGGGAATTGAATACGAACATCACAAAGTAGTTTCTGAGAATGCTTTTGTTTCGTTTTTATGTGAAGATGATCCCGTTTCCAATGAAATCTTCAAAGAGGTGCACATATCCACTTGCAGATTCCAAAGAAAGAGACTTTCAAAACTGCTCCATCACGAGGATTTTTCAACACTGTGAGTTGAATGCAGTCATCACAGAAAACTTTCTGAGAATGCTTCTGTCTAGGGTTGATGTGAAGATATACCCGTTTCCAACGAAGGCCTCGAAGTGGTCCAAATATACACTTGCAGATTCTCCTACAAGGGTGTTGCAAACCTGAACTATCAAAGCAAGGTTCAACTCTGTGAGTTGAATGCAAACATCACAAAGAAGTTTCTGAGAATGCTTCCGTTTACTTATGGGAAGTTTATCCCGTTTCCAACGAAATCCTCAGAGAGGTCCAAATATCCCCTTGCAGATTCTACAAACAGTGTGTTTGGAAACTGCTCCATTCAAACGAATGTTCAGCTCTCTGAGTTAAACGCAATCGTCACTAAGAACTTTCTGAGAGTGCTTCTGTCTAGTTTTTATATGAAGTTCTTTCCTTTATTACCATAGGCCTCAAAGCTGTCCCAGTCTCCACTTGCAGATTCTCCAAGAAGACTGTTTCCAAACTGCTCTCTCGAAAGGATTGCTCAACTCTGTGAGTTGAGTGCAATCATCACAGAGTAGTTTCTGAGAATGCTTCTATGTAGTTTTTAGGAGAAGATATTTCCTTTTCCACCACAGCCCTCAAAGCCCTCCAAATGTCCATTTGCGGATGCTAAAAAAAGAGTGTTTCAAAGCTGCGCTATCAAAGGGAAAGTTCAATTCCGTGAGGTGAATGCAAACATCCCAAAGAAGTTTCTGAGAATGCGTCTGTTTAGCTTTTATGTGAAGATTATCCCGTTTCCAACGAAATCTTCAATGAGATCCAAATATCCACTTGCGGATCCCACAGAAAGTGTGTTTCGAAACTGCTGTTTCAAAGGGAATCTTCAACTCTGTGAGTTGAATGCAATCATCACAAAGAAGTTTCTGACAATGCTTCTCTCTCGTTTTTATGTGAAGATATTTCCTTTTCCACCAGAGGCCTGAAAGCGCTCCAAATGTCCACTTGCAGATTCTACGAAAAGAATGTTTCAAAACTGCTCTGTGAAAAGCAATGTTAAACTCTGTGGCTCGAACACAAACATCACAAAGCAGTTTCTGAGAATGCTTCAGTTTAGTTTTTCTGTGAAGATATTCCCGTTTCCAAAGAAATCTTCAAAGAGGTCCACATATCCACTTACAGATTCTACAAAAAGAGAGTTTCAAAACTGCTCAATCAAAAGGAGTGTTCAACTCTGTGACTTGAATGCAATCATCACACAGAAGTTTCTGAGAATGCTTCTCTTTAGTTTTTAGGTGAAGATGTACCCGTTTCGAAGGAAGGCCACCCGGTGGTCCAAATATCCACTTGCAGAATCTACAAAAAGAGTGTTTCAAACCTGAACTATCAAAGGAAGGTTCAACTCTGTGAGTCGAATGCAAACATCACGAAGAAGTTTCTGAGAATGTTTGTGTTTAGTTATGGGAAGTTTATCCCGTTTCCAACGAAATCCTCAGAGAGGTCCAAATATCCACTTGCAGATTCTACCAAAAGTGTGTTTGGAAACTGCTCCATCCAAAGGCATGTTCAGCTCTGTGAGTTAATCTCCATCATCACAAAGTATTTTCTGAGAATGCTTCCGTTTGGTTTTTATAGGAAGTTCTTTCCTTCACTACCGTAGGCCTCAAAGCAGTCCAAATCTCCATTTGCAGATTCTACAAAAAGAGTGTTTCCAATCTGCTGTATCAATAGGAATGTTCAACTCCGTGAGTTGTATGCAATCATCACAACGTAGTTTCTGAGAATGCTTCTATGTAGTTTTTAGGTGAAGATATTACCTTTTCCACCACAGGCCCCAAGCCCCCCAAATGTCCACTTGCAGATTCTAGAAAAAGAGTGTTTCATAGCTGCTCTTTCAAAAGGAAAGTTCCACTCTGGGAATTGAATACGAACATCACAAAGTAGTTTCTGAGAATGCTTTTGTTTCGTTTTTATGTGAAGATGATCCCGTTTCCAATGAAATCTTCAAAGAGGTGCACATATCCACTTGCAGATTCCAAAGAAAGAGACTTTCAAAACTGCTCTATCACGAGGATTTTTCAACACTGTGAGTTGAATGCAGTCATCACAGAAAACTTTCTGAGAATGCTTCTGTCTAGGGTTGATGTGAAGATATACCCGTTTCCAACGAAGGCCTCGAAGTGGTCCAAATATACACTTGCAGATTCTCCTACAAGGGTGTTGCAAACCTGAACTATCAAAGCAAGGTTCAACTCTGTGAGTTGAATGCAAACATCACAAAGAAGTTTCTGAGAATGCTTCCGTTTACTTATGGGAAGTTTATCCCGTTTCCAACGAAATCCTCAGAGAGGTCCAAATATCCCCTTGCAGATTCTACAAACAGTGTGTTTGGAAACTGCTCCATCAAAACGAATGTTCAGCTCTCTGAGTTAAACGCAATCGTCACTAAGAATTTTCTGAGAGTGCTTCTGTCTAGTTTTTATATGAAGTTCTTTCCTTTATTACCATAGGCCTCAAAGCGGTCCCAGTCTCCACTTGCAGATTCTCCAAGAAGACTGTTTCCAAACTGCTCTCTCGAAAGGAATGTTCAACTCTGTGAGTTGAGTGCAATCATCACAGAGTAGTTTCTGAGAATGCTTCTATGTAGTTTTTAGGAGAAGATATTTCCTTTTCCACCACAGCCCTCAAAGCCCTCCAAATGTCCATTTGCGGATGCTAAAAAAAGAGTGTTTCAAAGCTGCGCTATCAAAGGGAAAGTTCAATTCCGTGAGGTGAATGCAAACATCCCAAAGAAGTTTCTGAGAATGCCTCTGTTTAGCTTTTATGTGAAGATTATCCCGTTTCCAACGAAATCTTCAATGAGATCCAAATATCCACTTGCGGATCCCACAGAAAGTGTGTTTCGAAACTGCTGTTTCAAAGGGAATCTTCAACTCTGTGAGTTGAATGCAATCATCACAAAGAAGTTTCTGACAATGCTTCTCTCTCGTTTTTATGTGAAGATATTTCCTTTTCCACCAGAGGCCTGAAAGCGCTCCAAATGTCCACTTGCAGATTCTACGAAAAGAATGTTTCAAAACTGCTCTGTGAAAAGCAATGTTAAACTCTGTGGCTCGAACACAAACATCACAAAGCAGTTTCTGAGAATGCTTCAGTTTAGTTTTTCTGTGAAGATATTCCCGTTTCCAAAGAAATCTTCAAAGAGGTCCACATATCCACTTACAGATTCTACAAAAAGAGAGTTTCAAAACTGCTCAATCAAAAGGAGGGTTCAACTCTGTGACTTGAATGCAATCATCACACAGAAGTTTCTGAGAATGCTTCTCTTTAGTTTTTAGGTGAAGATATACCCGTTTCGAAGGAAGGCCACCCGGTGGTCCAAATATCCACTTGCAGAATCTACAAAAAGAGTGTTTCAAACCTGAACTATCAAAGGAAGGTTCAACTCTGTGAGTCGAATGCAAACATCACGAAGAAGTTTCTGAGAATGTTTGTGTTTAGTTATGGGAAGTTTATCCCGTTTCCAACGAAATCCTCAGAGAGGTCCAAATATCCACTTGCAGATTCTACCAAAAGTGTGTTTGGAAACTGCTCCATCCAAAGGCATGTTCAGCTCTGTGAGTTAATCTCCATCATCACAAAGTATTTTCTGAGAATGCTTCCGTTTGGTTTTTATAGGAAGTTCTTTCCTTCACTACCGTAGGCCTCAAAGCAGTCCAAATCTCCATTTGCAGATTCTACAAAAAGAGTGTTTCCAATCTGCTGTATCAATAGGAATGTTCAACTCCGTGAGTTGAATGCAATCATCACAACGTAGTTTCTGAGAATGCTTCTATGTAGTTTTTAGGTGAAGATATTACCTTTTCCACCACAGGCCCCAAGCCCCCCAAATGTCCACTTGCAGATTCTAGAAAAAGAGTGTTTCATAGCTGCTCTTTCAAAAGGAAAGTTCCACTCTGGGAATTGAATACGAACATCACAAAGTAGTTTCTGAGAATGCTTTTGTTTCGTTTTTATGTGAAGATGATCCCGTTTCCAATGAAATCTTCAAAGAGGTGCACATATCCACTTGCAGATTCCAAAGAAAGAGACTTTCAAAACTGCTCCATCACGAGGATTTTTCAACACTGTGAGTTGAATGCAGTCATCACAGAAAACTTTCTGAGAATGCTTCTGTCTAGGGTTGATGTGAAGATATACCCGTTTCCAACGAAGGCCTCGAAGTGGTCCAAATATACACTTGCAGATTCTCCTACAAGGATGTTGCAAACCTGAACTATCAAAGCAAGGTTCAACTCTGTGAGTTGAATGCAAACATCACAAAGAAGTTTCTGAGAATGCTTCCGTTTACTTATGGGAAGTTTATCCCGTTTCCAACGAAATCCTCAGAGAGGTCCAAATATCCCCTTGCAGATTCTACAAACAGTGTGTTTGGAAACTGCTCCATTCAAACGAATGTTCAGCTCTCTGAGTTAAACGCAATCGTCACTAAGAACTTTCTGAGAGTGCTTCTGTCTAGTTTTTATATGAAGTTCTTTCCTTTATTACCATAGGCCTCAAAGCTGTCCCAGTCTCCACTTGCAGATTCTCCAAGAAGACTGTTTCCAAACTGCTCTCTCGAAAGGATTGCTCAACTCTGTGAGTTGAGTGCAATCATCACAGAGTAGTTTCTGAGAATGCTTCTATGTAGTTTTTAGGAGAAGATATTTCCTTTTCCACCACAGCCCTCAAAGCCCTCCAAATGTCCATTTGCGGATGCTAAAAAAAGAGTGTTTCAAAGCTGCGCTATCAAAGGGAAAGTTCAATTCCGTGAGGTGAATGCAAACATCCCAAAGAAGTTTCTGAGAATGCGTCTGTTTAGCTTTTATGTGAAGATTATCCCGTTTCCAACGAAATCTTCAATGAGATCCAAATATCCACTTGCGGATCCCACAGAAAGTGTGTTTCGAAACTGCTGTTTCAAAGGGAATCTTCAACTCTGTGAGTTGAATGCAATCATCACAAAGAAGTTTCTGACAATGCTTCTCTCTCGTTTTTATGTGAAGATATTTCCTTTTCCACCAGAGGCCTGAAAGCGCTCCAAATGTCCACTTGCAGATTCTACGAAAAGAATGTTTCAAAACTGCTCTGTGAAAAGCAATGTTAAACTCTGTGGCTCGAACACAAACATCACAAAGCAGTTTCTGAGAATGCTTCAGTTTAGTTTTTCTGTGAAGATATTCCCGTTTCCAAAGAAATCTTCAAAGAGGTCCACATATCCACTTACAGATTCTACAAAAAGAGAGTTTCAAAACTGCTCAATCAAAAGGAGTGTTCAACTCTGTGACTTGAATGCAATCATCACACAGAAGTTTCTGAGAATGCTTCTCTTTAGTTTTTAGGTGAAGATATACCCGTTTCGAAGGAAGGCCACCCGGTGGTCCAAATATCCACTTGCAGAATCTACAAAAAGAGTGTTTCAAACCTGAACTATCAAAGGAAGGTTCAACTCTGTGAGTCGAATGCAAACATCACGAAGAAGTTTCTGAGAATGTTTGTGTTTAGTTATGGGAAGTTTATCCCGTTTCCAACGAAATCCTCAGAGAGGTCCAAATATCCACTTGCAGATTCTACCAAAAGTGTGTTTGGAAACTGCTCCATCCAAAGGCATGTTCAGCTCTGTGAGTTAATCTCCATCATCACAAAGTATTTTCTGAGAATGCTTCCGTTTGGTTTTTATAGGAAGTTCTTTCCTTCACTACCGTAGGCCTCAAAGCAGTCCAAATCTCCATTTGCAGATTCTACAAAAAGAGTGTTTCCAATCTGCTGTATCAATAGGAATGTTCAACTCCGTGAGTTGTATGCAATCATCACAACGTAGTTTCTGAGAATGCTTCTATGTAGTTTTTAGGTGAAGATATTACCTTTTCCACCACAGGCCCCAAGCCCCCCAAATGTCCACTTGCAGATTCTAGAAAAAGAGTGTTTCATAGCTGCTCTTTCAAAAGGAAAGTTCCACTCTGGGAATTGAATACGAACATCACAAAGTAGTTTCTGAGAATGCTTTTGTTTCGTTTTTATGTGAAGATGATCCCGTTTCCAATGAAATCTTCAAAGAGGTGCACATATCCACTTGCAGATTCCAAAGAAAGAGACTTTCAAAACTGCTCTATCACGAGGATTTTTCAACACTGTGAGTTGAATGCAGTCATCACAGAAAACTTTCTGAGAATGCTTCTGTCTAGGGTTGATGTGAAGATATACCCGTTTCCAACGAAGGCCTCGAAGTGGTCCAAATATACACTTGCAGATTCTCCTACAAGGGTGTTGCAAACCTGAACTATCAAAGCAAGGTTCAACTCTGTGAGTTGAATGCAAACATCACAAAGAAGTTTCTGAGAATGCTTCCGTTTACTTATGGGAAGTTTATCCCGTTTCCAACGAAATCCTCAGAGAGGTCCAAATATCCCCTTGCAGATTCTACAAACAGTGTGTTTGGAAACTGCTCCATCAAAACGAATGTTCAGCTCTCTGAGTTAAACGCAATCGTCACTAAGAATTTTCTGAGAGTGCTTCTGTCTAGTTTTTATATGAAGTTCTTTCCTTTATTACCATAGGCCTCAAAGCGGTCCCAGTCTCCACTTGCAGATTCTCCAAGAAGACTGTTTCCAAACTGCTCTCTCGAAAGGAATGTTCAACTCTGTGAGTTGAGTGCAATCATCACAGAGTAGTTTCTGAGAATGCTTCTATGTAGTTTTTAGGAGAAGATATTTCCTTTTCCACCACAGCCCTCAAAGCCCTCCAAATGTCCATTTGCGGATGCTAAAAAAAGAGTGTTTCAAAGCTGCGCTATCAAAGGGAAAGTTCAATTCCGTGAGGTGAATGCAAACATCCCAAAGAAGTTTCTGAGAATGCCTCTGTTTAGCTTTTATGTGAAGATTATCCCGTTTCCAACGAAATCTTCAATGAGATCCAAATATCCACTTGCGGATCCCACAGAAAGTGTGTTTCGAAACTGCTGTTTCAAAGGGAATCTTCAACTCTGTGAGTTGAATGCAATCATCACAAAGAAGTTTCTGACAATGCTTCTCTCTCGTTTTTATGTGAAGATATTTCCTTTTCCACCAGAGGCCTGAAAGCGCTCCAAATGTCCACTTGCAGATTCTACGAAAAGAATGTTTCAAAACTGCTCTGTGAAAAGCAATGTTAAACTCTGTGGCTCGAACACAAACATCACAAAGCAGTTTCTGAGAATGCTTCAGTTTAGTTTTTCTGTGAAGATATTCCCGTTTCCAAAGAAATCTTCAAAGAGGTCCACATATCCACTTACAGATTCTACAAAAAGAGAGTTTCAAAACTGCTCAATCAAAAGGAGGGTTCAACTCTGTGACTTGAATGCAATCATCACACAGAAGTTTCTGAGAATGCTTCTCTTTAGTTTTTAGGTGAAGATATACCCGTTTCGAAGGAAGGCCACCCGGTGGTCCAAATATCCACTTGCAGAATCTACAAAAAGAGTGTTTCAAACCTGAACTATCAAAGGAAGGTTCAACTCTGTGAGTCGAATGCAAACATCACGAAGAAGTTTCTGAGAATGTTTGTGTTTAGTTATGGGAAGTTTATCCCGTTTCCAACGAAATCCTCAGAGAGGTCCAAATATCCACTTGCAGATTCTACCAAAAGTGTGTTTGGAAACTGCTCCATCCAAAGGCATGTTCAGCTCTGTGAGTTAATCTCCATCATCACAAAGTATTTTCTGAGAATGCTTCCGTTTGGTTTTTATAGGAAGTTCTTTCCTTCACTACCGTAGGCCTCAAAGCAGTCCAAATCTCCATTTGCAGATTCTACAAAAAGAGTGTTTCCAATCTGCTGTATCAATAGGAATGTTCAACTCCGTGAGTTGTATGCAATCATCACAACGTAGTTTCTGAGAATGCTTCTATGTAGTTTTTAGGTGAAGATATTACCTTTTCCACCACAGGCCCCAAGCCCCCCAAATGTCCACTTGCAGATTCTAGAAAAAGAGTGTTTCATAGCTGCTCTTTCAAAAGGAAAGTTCCACTCTGGGAATTGAATACGAACATCACAAAGTAGTTTCTGAGAATGCTTTTGTTTCGTTTTTATGTGAAGATGATCCCGTTTCCAATGAAATCTTCAAAGAGGTGCACATATCCACTTGCAGATTCCAAAGAAAGAGACTTTCAAAACTGCTCTATCACGAGGATTTTTCAACACTGTGAGTTGAATGCAGTCATCACAGAAAACTTTCTGAGAATGCTTCTGTCTAGGGTTGATGTGAAGATATACCCGTTTCCAACGAAGGCCTCGAAGTGGTCCAAATATACACTTGCAGATTCTCCTACAAGGGTGTTGCAAACCTGAACTATCAAAGCAAGGTTCAACTCTGTGAGTTGAATGCAAACATCACAAAGAAGTTTCTGAGAATGCTTCCGTTTACTTATGGGAAGTTTATCCCGTTTCCAACGAAATCCTCAGAGAGGTCCAAATATCCCCTTGCAGATTCTACAAACAGTGTGTTTGGAAACTGCTCCATCAAAACGAATGTTCAGCTCTCTGAGTTAAACGCAATCGTCACTAAGAATTTTCTGAGAGTGCTTCTGTCTAGTTTTTATATGAAGTTCTTTCCTTTATTACCATAGGCCTCAAAGCGGTCCCAGTCTCCACTTGCAGATTCTCCAAGAAGACTGTTTCCAAACTGCTCTCTCGAAAGGAATGTTCAACTCTGTGAGTTGAGTGCAATCATCACAGAGTAGTTTCTGAGAATGCTTCTATGTAGTTTTTAGGAGAAGATATTTCCTTTTCCACCACAGCCCTCAAAGCCCTCCAAATGTCCATTTGCGGATGCTAAAAAAAGAGTGTTTCAAAGCTGCGCTATCAAAGGGAAAGTTCAATTCCGTGAGGTGAATGCAAACATCCCAAAGAAGTTTCTGAGAATGCCTCTGTTTAGCTTTTATGTGAAGATTATCCCGTTTCCAACGAAATCTTCAATGAGATCCAAATATCCACTTGCGGATCCCACAGAAAGTGTGTTTCGAAACTGCTGTTTCAAAGGGAATCTTCAACTCTGTGAGTTGAATGCAATCATCACAAAGAAGTTTCTGACAATGCTTCTCTCTCGTTTTTATGTGAAGATATTTCCTTTTCCACCAGAGGCCTGAAAGCGCTCCAAATGTCCACTTGCAGATTCTACGAAAAGAATGTTTCAAAACTGCTCTGTGAAAAGCAATGTTAAACTCTGTGGCTCGAACACAAACATCACAAAGCAGTTTCTGAGAATGCTTCAGTTTAGTTTTTCTGTGAAGATATTCCCGTTTCCAAAGAAATCTTCAAAGAGGTCCACATATCCACTTACAGATTCTACAAAAAGAGAGTTTCAAAACTGCTCAATCAAAAGGAGTGTTCAACTCTGTGACTTGAATGCAATCATCACACAGAAGTTTCTGAGAATGCTTCTCTTTAGTTTTTACGTGAAGATATACCCGTTTCGAAGGAAGGCCACCCAGTGGTCCAAATATCCACTTGCAGAATCTACAAAAAGAGTGTTTCAAACCTGAACTATCAAAGGAAGGTTCAACTCTGTGAGTCGAATGCAAACATCACGAAGAAGTTTCTGAGAATGTTTGTGTTTAGTTATGGGAAGTTTATCCCGTTTCCAACGAAATCCTCAGAGAGGTCCAAATATCCACTTGCAGATTCTACCAAAAGTGTGTTTGGAAACTGCTCCATCCAAAGGCATCTTCAGCTCTGTGAGTTAAACTCCATCACCACAAAGTATTTTCTGAGAATGCTTCCGTTTGTTTTTTATAGGAAGTTCTTTCCTTCACTACCGTAGGCCTCAAAGCAGTCCAAATCTCCATTTGCAGATTCTACAAAAAGAGTGTTTCCAATCTGCTCTATCAATAGGAATGTTCAACTCCGTGAGTTGAATGCAATCATCACAACGTAGTTTCTGAGAATGCTTCTATGTAGTTTTTAGGTGAAGATATTACCTTTTCCACCACAGGCCCCAAGCCCCCCAAATGTCCACTTGCAGATTCTAGAAAAAGAGTGTTTCATAGCTGCTCTTTCAAAAGGAAAGTTCCACTCTGAGTGTTGAATACAAACATCACAAAGTAGTTTCTGAGAATGCTTCTGTTTCGTTTTTATGTGAAGATGATCCCGTTTCCAATGAAATCTTCAAAGAGGTGCACATATCCACTTGCAGATTCCAAAGAAAGAGACTTTCAAAACTGCTCCCTCACGATGATTTTTCAACTCTGTGAGTTGAATGCAGTCATCACAGAAAACTTTCTGAGAATGCTTCTGTCTAGGGTTGATGTGAAGATATACCCGTTTCCAACGAAGGCCTCGAAGTGGTCCAAATATACACTTGCAGATTCTCCTACAAGGGTGTTGCAAACCTGAACTATCAAAGCAAGGTTCAACTCTGTGAGTTGAATGCAAACATCACAAAGAAGTTTCTGAGAATGCTTCCGTTTACTTATGGGAAGTTTATCCCGTTTCCAACGAAATCCTCAGAGAGGTCCAAATATCCCCTTGCAGATTCTACAAACAGTGTGTTTGGAAACTGCTCCATCAAAACGAATGTTCAGCTCTCTGAGTTAAACGCAATCGTCACTAAGAATTTTCTGAGAGTGCTTCTGTCTAGTTTTTATATGAAGTTCTTTCCTTTATTACCATAGGCCTCAAAGCGGTCCCAGTCTCCACTTGCAGATTCTCCAAGAAGACTGTTTCCAAACTGCTCTCTCGAAAGGAATGTTCAACTCTGTGAGTTGAGTGCAATCATCACAGAGTAGTTTCTGAGAATGCTTCTATGTAGTTTTTAGGAGAAGATATTTCCTTTTCCACCACAGCCCTCAAAGCCCTCCAAATGTCCATTTGCGGATGCTAAAAAAAGAGTGTTTCAAAGCTGCGCTATCAAAGGGAAAGTTCAATTCCGTGAGGTGAATGCAAACATCCCAAAGAAGTTTCTGAGAATGCCTCTGTTTAGCTTTTATGTGAAGATTATCCCGTTTCCAACGAAATCTTCAATGAGATCCAAATATCCACTTGCGGATCCCACAGAAAGTGTGTTTCGAAACTGCTGTTTCAAAGGGAATCTTCAACTCTGTGAGTTGAATGCAATCATCACAAAGAAGTTTCTGACAATGCTTCTCTCTCGTTTTTATGTGAAGATATTTCCTTTTCCACCAGAGGCCTGAAAGCGCTCCAAATGTCCACTTGCAGATTCTACGAAAAGAATGTTTCAAAACTGCTCTGTGAAAAGCAATGTTAAACTCTGTGGCTCGAACACAAACATCACAAAGCAGTTTCTGAGAATGCTTCAGTTTAGTTTTTCTGTGAAGATATTCCCGTTTCCAAAGAAATCTTCAAAGAGGTCCACATATCCACTTACAGATTCTACAAAAAGAGAGTTTCAAAACTGCTCAATCAAAAGGAGGGTTCAACTCTGTGACTTGAATGCAATCATCACACAGAAGTTTCTGAGAATGCTTCTCTTTAGTTTTTACGTGAAGATATACCCGTTTCGAAGGAAGGCCACCCGGTGGTCCAAATATCCACTTGCAGATTCTACAAAAAGAGTGTTTCAAACCTGAACTATCAAAGGAAGGTTCAACTCTGTGAGTCGAATGCAAACATCACGAAGAAGTTTCTGAGAATGTTTGTGTTTAGTTATGGGAAGTTTATCCCGTTTCCAACGAAATCCTCAGAGAGGTCCAAATATCCACTTGCAGATTCTACCAAAAGTGTGTTTGGAAACTGCTCCATCCAAAGGCATGTTCAGCTCTGTGAGTTAATCTCCATCATCACAAAGTATTTTCTGAGAATGCTTCCGTTTGGTTTTTATAGGAAGTTCTTTCCTTCACTACCGTAGGCCTCAAAGCAGTCCAAATCTCCATTTGCAGATTCTACAAAAAGAGTGTTTCCAATCTGCTGTATCAATAGGAATGTTCAACTCCGTGAGTTGAATGCAATCATCACAACGTAGTTTCTGAGAATGCTTCTATGTAGTTTTTAGGTGAAGATATTACCTTTTCCACCACAGGCCCCAAGCCCCCCAAATGTCCACTTGCAGATTCTAGAAAAAGAGTGTTTCATAGCTGCTCTTTCAAAAGGAAAGTTCCACTCTGGGAATTGAATACGAACATCACAAAGTAGTTTCTGAGAATGCTTTTGTTTCGTTTTTATGTGAAGATGATCCCGTTTCCAATGAAATCTTCAAAGAGGTGCACATATCCACTTGCAGATTCCAAAGAAAGAGACTTTCAAAACTGCTCCATCACGAGGATTTTTCAACACTGTGAGTTGAATGCAGTCATCACAGAAAACTTTCTGAGAATGCTTCTGTCTAGGGTTGATGTGAAGATATACCCGTTTCCAACGAAGGCCTCGAAGTGGTCCAAATATACACTTGCAGATTCTCCTACAAGGGTGTTGCAAACCTGAACTATCAAAGCAAGGTTCAACTCTGTGAGTTGAATGCAAACATCACAAAGAAGTTTCTGAGAATGCTTCCGTTTACTTATGGGAAGTTTATCCCGTTTCCAACGAAATCCTCAGAGAGGTCCAAATATCCCCTTGCAGATTCTACAAACAGTGTGTTTGGAAACTGCTCCATCCAAACGAATGTTCAGCTCTCTGAGTTAAACGCAATCATCACTAAGAACTTTCTGAGAGTGCTTCTGTCTAGTTTTTATATGAAGTTCTTTCCTTTATTACCATAGGCCTCAAAGCGGTCCCAGTCTCCACTTGCAGATTCTCCAAGAAGACTGTTTCCAAACTGCTCTCTCGAAAGGATTGCTCAACTCTGTGAGTTGAGTGCAATCATCACAGAGTAGTTTCTGAGAATGCTTCTATGTAGTTTTTAGGAGAAGATATTTCCTTTTCCACCACAGCCCTCAAAGCCCTCCAAATGTCCATTTGCGGATGCTAAAAAAAGAGTGTTTCAAAGCTGCGCTATCAAAGGGAAAGTTCAATTCCGTGAGGTGAATGCAAACATCCCAAAGAAGTTTCTGAGAATGCCTCTGTTTAGCTTTTATGTGAAGATTATCCCGTTTCCAACGAAATCTTCAATGAGATCCAAATATCCACTTGCGGATCCCACAGAAAGTGTGTTTCGAAACTGCTGTTTCAAAGGGAATCTTCAACTCTGTGAGTTGAATGCAATCATCACAAAGAAGTTTCTGACAATGCTTCTCTCTCGTTTTTATGTGAAGATATTTCCTTTTCCACCAGAGGCCTGAAAGCGCTCCAAATGTCCACTTGCAGATTCTACGAAAAGAATGTTTCAAAACTGCTCTGTGAAAAGCAATGTTAAACTCTGTGGCTCGAACACAAACATCACAAAGCAGTTTCTGAGAATGCTTCAGTTTAGTTTTTCTGTGAAGATATTCCCGTTTCCAAAGAAATCTTCAAAGAGGTCCACATATCCACTTACAGATTCTACAAAAAGAGAGTTTCAAAACTGCTCAATCAAAAGGAGTGTTCAACTCTGTGACTTGAATGCAATCATCACACAGAAGTTTCTGAGAATGCTTCTCTTTAGTTTTTAGGTGAAGATGTACCCGTTTCGAAGGAAGGCCACCCGGTGGTCCAAATATCCACTTGCAGAATCTACAAAAAGAGTGTTTCAAACCTGAACTATCAAAGGAAGGTTCAACTCTGTGAGTCGAATGCAAACATCACGAAGAAGTTTCTGAGAATGTTTGTGTTTAGTTATGGGAAGTTTATCCCGTTTCCAACGAAATCCTCAGAGAGGTCCAAATATCCACTTGCAGATTCTACCAAAAGTGTGTTTGGAAACTGCTCCATCCAAAGGCATGTTCAGCTCTGTGAGTTAATCTCCATCATCACAAAGTATTTTCTGAGAATGCTTCCGTTTGGTTTTTATAGGAAGTTCTTTCCTTCACTACCGTAGGCCTCAAAGCAGTCCAAATCTCCATTTGCAGATTCTACAAAAAGAGTGTTTCCAATCTGCTGTATCAATAGGAATGTTCAACTCCGTGAGTTGAATGCAATCATCACAACGTAGTTTCTGAGAATGCTTCTATGTAGTTTTTAGGTGAAGATATTACCTTTTCCACCACAGGCCCCAAGCCCCCCAAATGTCCACTTGCAGATTCTAGAAAAAGAGTGTTTCATAGCTGCTCTTTCAAAAGGAAAGTTCCACTCTGGGAATTGAATACGAACATCACAAAGTAGTTTCTGAGAATGCTTTTGTTTCGTTTTTATGTGAAGATGATCCCGTTTCCAATGAAATCTTCAAAGAGGTGCACATATCCACTTGCAGATTCCAAAGAAAGAGACTTTCAAAACTGCTCTATCACGAGGATTTTTCAACACTGTGAGTTGAATGCAGTCATCACAGAAAACTTTCTGAGAATGCTTCTGTCTAGGGTTGATGTGAAGATATACCCGTTTCCAACGAAGGCCTCGAAGTGGTCCAAATATACACTTGCAGATTCTCCTACAAGGGTGTTGCAAACCTGAACTATCAAAGCAAGGTTCAACTCTGTGAGTTGAATGCAAACATCACAAAGAAGTTTCTGAGAATGCTTCCGTTTACTTATGGGAAGTTTATCCCGTTTCCAACGAAATCCTCAGAGAGGTCCAAATATCCCCTTGCAGATTCTACAAACAGTGTGTTTGGAAACTGCTCCATCAAAACGAATGTTCAGCTCTCTGAGTTAAACGCAATCGTCACTAAGAATTTTCTGAGAGTGCTTCTGTCTAGTTTTTATATGAAGTTCTTTCCTTTATTACCATAGGCCTCAAAGCGGTCCCAGTCTCCACTTGCAGATTCTCCAAGAAGACTGTTTCCAAACTGCTCTCTCGAAAGGAATGTTCAACTGTGTGAGTTGAGTGCAATCATCACAGAGTAGTTTCTGAGAATGCTTCTATGTAGTTTTTAGGAGAAGATATTTCCTTTTCCACCACAGCCCTCAAAGCCCTCCAAATGTCCATTTGCGGATGCTAAAAAAAGAGTGTTTCAAAGCTGCGCTATCAAAGGGAAAGTTCAATTCCGTGAGGTGAATGCAAACATCCCAAAGAAGTTTCTGAGAATGCCTCTGTTTAGCTTTTATGTGAAGATTATCCCGTTTCCAACGAAATCTTCAATGAGATCCAAATATCCACTTGCGGATCCCACAGAAAGTGTGTTTCGAAACTGCTGTTTCAAAGGGAATCTTCAACTCTGTGAGTTGAATGCAATCATCACAAAGAAGTTTCTGACAATGCTTCTCTCTCGTTTTTATGTGAAGATATTTCCTTTTCCACCAGAGGCCTGAAAGCGCTCCAAATGTCCACTTGCAGATTCTACGAAAAGAATCTTTCAAAACTGCTCTGTGAAAAGCAATGTTAAACTCTGTGGCTCGAACACAAACATCACAAAGCAGTTTCTGAGAATGCTTCAGTTTAGTTTTTCTGTGAAGATATTCCCGTTTCCAAAGAAATCTTCAAAGAGGTCCACATATCCACTTACAGATTCTACAAAAAGAGAGTTTCAAAACTGCTCAATCAAAAGGAGTGTTCAACTCTGTGACTTGAATGCAATCATCACACAGAAGTTTCTGAGAATGCTTCTCTTTAGTTTTTACGTGAAGATATACCCGTTTCGAAGGAAGGCCACCCAGTGGTCCAAATATCCACTTGCAGAATCTACAAAAAGAGTGTTTCAAACCTGAACTATCAAAGGAAGGTTCAACTCTGTGAGTCGAATGCAAACATCACGAAGAAGTTTCTGAGAATGTTTGTGTTTAGTTATGGGAAGTTTATCCCGTTTCCAACGAAATCCTCAGAGAGGTCCAAATATCCACTTGCAGATTCTACCAAAAGTGTGTTTGGAAACTGCTCCATCCAAAGGCATCTTCAGCTCTGTGAGTTAAACTCCATCACCACAAAGTATTTTCTGAGAATGCTTCCGTTTGTTTTTTATAGGAAGTTCTTTCCTTCACTACCGTAGGCCTCAAAGCAGTCCAAATCTCCATTTGCAGATTCTACAAAAAGAGTGTTTCCAATCTGCTCTATCAATAGGAATGTTCAACTCCGTGAGTTGAATGCAATCATCACAACGTAGTTTCTGAGAATGCTTCTATGTAGTTTTTAGGTGAAGATATTACCTTTTCCACCACAGGCCCCAAGCCCCCCAAATGTCCACTTGCAGATTCTAGAAAAAGAGTGTTTCATAGCTGCTCTTTCAAAAGGAAAGTTCCACTCTGAGTGTTGAATACAAACATCACAAAGTAGTTTCTGAGAATGCTTCTGTTTCGTTTTTATGTGAAGATGATCCCGTTTCCAATGAAATCTTCAAAGAGGTGCACATATCCACTTGCAGATTCCAAAGAAAGAGACTTTCAAAACTGCTCCCTCACGACGATTTTTCAACTCTGTGAGTTGAATGCAGTCATCACAGAAAACTTTCTGAGAATGCTTCTCTTTAGTTTTTACGTGAAGCTATACCCGTTTCGAAGGAAGGCCACCCGGTGGTCCAAATATCCACTTGCAGAATCTACAAAAAGAGTGTTTCAAACCTGAACTATCAAAGGAAGGTTCAACTCTGTGAGTCGAATGCAAACATCACGAAGAAGTTTCTGAGAATGTTTGTGTTTAGTTATGGGAAGTTTATCCCGTTTCCAACGAAATCCTCAGAGAGGTCCAAATATCCACTTGCAGATTCTACCAAAAGTGTGTTTGGAAACTGCTCCATCCAAAGGCATGTTCAGCTCTGTGAGTTAATCTCCATCATCACAAAGTATTTTCTGAGAATGCTTCCGTTTGGTTTTTATAGGAAGTTCTTTCCTTCACTACCGTAGGCCTCAAAGCAGTCCAAATCTCCATTTGCAGATTCTACAAAAAGAGTGTTTCCAATCTGCTGTATCAATAGGAATGTTCAACTCCGTGAGTTGAATGCAATCATCACAACGTAGTTTCTGAGAATGCTTCTATGTAGTTTTTAGGTGAAGATATTACCTTTTCCACCACAGGCCCCAAGCCCCCCAAATGTCCACTTGCAGATTCTAGAAAAAGAGTGTTTCATAGCTGCTCTTTCAAAAGGAAAGTTCCACTCTGGGAATTGAATACGAACATCACAAAGTAGTTTCTGAGAATGCTTTTGTTTCGTTTTTATGTGAAGATGATCCCGTTTCCAATGAAATCTTCAAAGAGGTGCACATATCCACTTGCAGATTCCAAAGAAAGAGACTTTCAAAACTGCTCCATCACGAGGATTTTTCAACACTGTGAGTTGAATGCAGTCATCACAGAAAACTTTCTGAGAATGCTTCTGTCTAGGGTTGATGTGAAGATATACCCGTTTCCAACGAAGGCCTCGAAGTGGTCCAAATATACACTTGCAGATTCTCCTACAAGGGTGTTGCAAACCTGAACTATCAAAGCAAGGTTCAACTCTGTGAGTTGAATGCAAACATCACAAAGAAGTTTCTGAGAATGCTTCCGTTTACTTATGGGAAGTTTATCCCGTTTCCAACGAAATCCTCAGAGAGGTCCAAATATCCCCTTGCAGATTCTACAAACAGTGTGTTTGGAAACTGCTCCATTCAAACGAATGTTCAGCTCTCTGAGTTAAACGCAATCGTCACTAAGAACTTTCTGAGAGTGCTTCTGTCTAGTTTTTATATGAAGTTCTTTCCTTTATTACCATAGGCCTCAAAGCTGTCCCAGTCTCCACTTGCAGATTCTCCAAGAAGACTGTTTCCAAACTGCTCTCTCGAAAGGATTGCTCAACTCTGTGAGTTGAGTGCAATCATCACAGAGTAGTTTCTGAGAATGCTTCTATGTAGTTTTTAGGAGAAGATATTTCCTTTTCCACCACAGCCCTCAAAGCCCTCCAAATGTCCATTTGCGGATGCTAAAAAAAGAGTGTTTCAAAGCTGCGCTATCAAAGGGAAAGTTCAATTCCGTGAGGTGAATGCAAACATCCCAAAGAAGTTTCTGAGAATGCGTCTGTTTAGCTTTTATGTGAAGATTATCCCGTTTCCAACGAAATCTTCAATGAGATCCAAATATCCACTTGCGGATCCCACAGAAAGTGTGTTTCGAAACTGCTGTTTCAAAGGGAATCTTCAACTCTGTGAGTTGAATGCAATCATCACAAAGAAGTTTCTGACAATGCTTCTCTCTCGTTTTTATGTGAAGATATTTCCTTTTCCACCAGAGGCCTGAAAGCGCTCCAAATGTCCACTTGCAGATTCTACGAAAAGAATGTTTCAAAACTGCTCTGTGAAAAGCAATGTTAAACTCTGTGGCTCGAACACAAACATCACAAAGCAGTTTCTGAGAATGCTTCAGTTTAGTTTTTCTGTGAAGATATTCCCGTTTCCAAAGAAATCTTCAAAGAGGTCCACATATCCACTTACAGATTCTACAAAAAGAGAGTTTCAAAACTGCTCAATCAAAAGGAGTGTTCAACTCTGTGACTTGAATGCAATCATCACACAGAAGTTTCTGAGAATGCTTCTCTTTAGTTTTTAGGTGAAGATATACCCGTTTCGAAGGAAGGCCACCCGGTGGTCCAAATATCCACTTGCAGAATCTACAAAAAGGGTGTTTCAAACCTGAACTATCAAAGGAAGGTTCAACTCTGTGAGTCGAATGCAAACATCACGAAGAAGTTTCTGAGAATGTTTGTGTTTAGTTATGGGAAGTTTATCCCGTTTCCAACGAAATCCTCAGAGAGGTCCAAATATCCACTTGCAGATTCTACCAAAAGTGTGTTTGGAAACTGCTCCATCCAAAGGCATGTTCAGCTCTGTGAGTTAATCTCCATCATCACAAAGTATTTTCTGAGAATGCTTCCGTTTGGTTTTTATAGGAAGTTCTTTCCTTCACTACCGTAGGCCTCAAAGCAGTCCAAATCTCCATTTGCAGATTCTACAAAAAGAGTGTTTCCAATCTGCTGTATCAATAGGAATGTTCAACTCCGTGAGTTGTATGCAATCATCACAACGTAGTTTCTGAGAATGCTTCTATGTAGTTTTTAGGTGAAGATATTACCTTTTCCACCACAGGCCCCAAGCCCCCCAAATGTCCACTTGCAGATTCTAGAAAAAGAGTGTTTCATAGCTGCTCTTTCAAAAGGAAAGTTCCACTCTGGGAATTGAATACGAACATCACAAAGTAGTTTCTGAGAATGCTTTTGTTTCGTTTTTATGTGAAGATGATCCCGTTTCCAATGAAATCTTCAAAGAGGTGCACATATCCACTTGCAGATTCCAAAGAAAGAGACTTTCAAAACTGCTCTATCACGAGGATTTTTCAACACTGTGAGTTGAATGCAGTCATCACAGAAAACTTTCTGAGAATGCTTCTGTCTAGGGTTGATGTGAAGATATACCCGTTTCCAACGAAGGCCTCGAAGTGGTCCAAATATACACTTGCAGATTCTCCTACAAGGGTGTTGCAAACCTGAACTATCAAAGCAAGGTTCAACTCTGTGAGTTGAATGCAAACATCACAAAGAAGTTTCTGAGAATGCTTCCGTTTACTTATGGGAAGTTTATCCCGTTTCCAACGAAATCCTCAGAGAGGTCCAAATATCCCCTTGCAGATTCTACAAACAGTGTGTTTGGAAACTGCTCCATCAAAACGAATGTTCAGCTCTCTGAGTTAAACGCAATCGTCACTAAGAATTTTCTGAGAGTGCTTCTGTCTAGTTTTTATATGAAGTTCTTTCCTTTATTACCATAGGCCTCAAAGCGGTCCCAGTCTCCACTTGCAGATTCTCCAAGAAGACTGTTTCCAAACTGCTCTCTCGAAAGGAATGTTCAACTCTGTGAGTTGAGTGCAATCATCACAGAGTAGTTTCTGAGAATGCTTCTATGTAGTTTTTAGGAGAAGATATTTCCTTTTCCACCACAGCCCTCAAAGCCCTCCAAATGTCCATTTGCGGATGCTAAAAAAAGAGTGTTTCAAAGCTGCGCTATCAAAGGGAAAGTTCAATTCCGTGAGGTGAATGCAAACATCCCAAAGAAGTTTCTGAGAATGCCTCTGTTTAGCTTTTATGTGAAGATTATCCCGTTTCCAACGAAATCTTCAATGAGATCCAAATATCCACTTGCGGATCCCACAGAAAGTGTGTTTCGAAACTGCTGTTTCAAAGGGAATCTTCAACTCTGTGAGTTGAATGCAATCATCACAAAGAAGTTTCTGACAATGCTTCTCTCTCGTTTTTATGTGAAGATATTTCCTTTTCCACCAGAGGCCTGAAAGCGCTCCAAATGTCCACTTGCAGATTCTACGAAAAGAATGTTTCAAAACTGCTCTGTGAAAAGCAATGTTAAACTCTGTGGCTCGAACACAAACATCACAAAGCAGTTTCTGAGAATGCTTCAGTTTAGTTTTTCTGTGAAGATATTCCCGTTTCCAAAGAAATCTTCAAAGAGGTCCACATATCCACTTACAGATTCTACAAAAAGAGAGTTTCAAAACTGCTCAATCAAAAGGAGTGTTCAACTCTGTGACTTGAATGCAATCATCACACAGAAGTTTCTGAGAATGCTTCTCTTTAGTTTTTACGTGAAGATATACCCGTTTCGAAGGAAGGCCACCCAGTGGTCCAAATATCCACTTGCAGAATCTACAAAAAGAGTGTTTCAAACCTGAACTATCAAAGGAAGGTTCAACTCTGTGAGTCGAATGCAAACATCACGAAGAAGTTTCTGAGAATGTTTGTGTTTAGTTATGGGAAGTTTATCCCGTTTCCAACGAAATCCTCAGAGAGGTCCAAATATCCACTTGCAGATTCTACCAAAAGTGTGTTTGGAAACTGCTCCATCCAAAGGCATCTTCAGCTCTGTGAGTTAAACTCCATCACCACAAAGTATTTTCTGAGAATGCTTCCGTTTGTTTTTTATAGGAAGTTCTTTCCTTCACTACCGTAGGCCTCAAAGCAGTCCAAATCTCCATTTGCAGATTCTACAAAAAGAGTGTTTCCAATCTGCTCTATCAATAGGAATGTTCAACTCCGTGAGTTGAATGCAATCATCACAACGTAGTTTCTGAGAATGCTTCTATGTAGTTTTTAGGTGAAGATATTACCTTTTCCACCACAGGCCCCAAGCCCCCCAAATGTCCACTTGCAGATTCTAGAAAAAGAGTGTTTCATAGCTGCTCTTTCAAAAGGAAAGTTCCACTCTGAGTGTTGAATACAAACATCACAAAGTAGTTTCTGAGAATGCTTCTGTTTCGTTTTTATGTGAAGATGATCCCGTTTCCAATGAAATCTTCAAAGAGGTGCACATATCCACTTGCAGATTCCAAAGAAAGAGACTTTCAAAACTGCTCCCTCACGATGATTTTTCAACTCTGTGAGTTGAATGCAGTCATCACAGAAAACTTTCTGAGAATGCTTCTGTCTAGGGTTGATGTGAAGATATACCCGTTTCCAACGAAGGCCTCGAAGTGGTCCAAATATACACTTGCAGATTCTCCTACAAGGGTGTTGCAAACCTGAACTATCAAAGCAAGGTTCAACTCTGTGAGTTGAATGCAAACATCACAAAGAAGTTTCTGAGAATGCTTCCGTTTACTTATGGGAAGTTTATCCCGTTTCCAACGAAATCCTCAGAGAGGTCCAAATATCCCCTTGCAGATTCTACAAACAGTGTGTTTGGAAACTGCTCCATCAAAACGAATGTTCAGCTCTCTGAGTTAAACGCAATCGTCACTAAGAATTTTCTGAGAGTGCTTCTGTCTAGTTTTTATATGAAGTTCTTTCCTTTATTACCATAGGCCTCAAAGCGGTCCCAGTCTCCACTTGCAGATTCTCCAAGAAGACTGTTTCCAAACTGCTCTCTCGAAAGGAATGTTCAACTCTGTGAGTTGAGTGCAATCATCACAGAGTAGTTTCTGAGAATGCTTCTATGTAGTTTTTAGGAGAAGATATTTCCTTTTCCACCACAGCCCTCAAAGCCCTCCAAATGTCCATTTGCGGATGCTAAAAAAAGAGTGTTTCAAAGCTGCGCTATCAAAGGGAAAGTTCAATTCCGTGAGGTGAATGCAAACATCCCAAAGAAGTTTCTGAGAATGCCTCTGTTTAGCTTTTATGTGAAGATTATCCCGTTTCCAACGAAATCTTCAATGAGATCCAAATATCCACTTGCGGATCCCACAGAAAGTGTGTTTCGAAACTGCTGTTTCAAAGGGAATCTTCAACTCTGTGAGTTGAATGCAATCATCACAAAGAAGTTTCTGACAATGCTTCTCTCTCGTTTTTATGTGAAGATATTTCCTTTTCCACCAGAGGCCTGAAAGCGCTCCAAATGTCCACTTGCAGATTCTACGAAAAGAATGTTTCAAAACTGCTCTGTGAAAAGCAATGTTAAACTCTGTGGCTCGAACACAAACATCACAAAGCAGTTTCTGAGAATGCTTCAGTTTAGTTTTTCTGTGAAGATATTCCCGTTTCCAAAGAAATCTTCAAAGAGGTCCACATATCCACTTACAGATTCTACAAAAAGAGAGTTTCAAAACTGCTCAATCAAAAGGAGGGTTCAACTCTGTGACTTGAATGCAATCATCACACAGAAGTTTCTGAGAATGCTTCTCTTTAGTTTTTACGTGAAGATATACCCGTTTCGAAGGAAGGCCACCCGGTGGTCCAAATATCCACTTGCAGATTCTACAAAAAGAGTGTTTCAAACCTGAACTATCAAAGGAAGGTTCAACTCTGTGAGTCGAATGCAAACATCACGAAGAAGTTTCTGAGAATGTTTGTGTTTAGTTATGGGAAGTTTATCCCGTTTCCAACGAAATCCTCAGAGAGGTCCAAATATCCACTTGCAGATTCTACCAAAAGTGTGTTTGGAAACTGCTCCATCCAAAGGCATGTTCAGCTCTGTGAGTTAATCTCCATCATCACAAAGTATTTTCTGAGAATGCTTCCGTTTGGTTTTTATAGGAAGTTCTTTCCTTCACTACCGTAGGCCTCAAAGCAGTCCAAATCTCCATTTGCAGATTCTACAAAAAGAGTGTTTCCAATCTGCTGTATCAATAGGAATGTTCAACTCCGTGAGTTGAATGCAATCATCACAACGTAGTTTCTGAGAATGCTTCTATGTAGTTTTTAGGTGAAGATATTACCTTTTCCACCACAGGCCCCAAGCCCCCCAAATGTCCACTTGCAGATTCTAGAAAAAGAGTGTTTCATAGCTGCTCTTTCAAAAGGAAAGTTCCACTCTGGGAATTGAATACGAACATCACAAAGTAGTTTCTGAGAATGCTTTTGTTTCGTTTTTATGTGAAGATGATCCCGTTTCCAATGAAATCTTCAAAGAGGTGCACATATCCACTTGCAGATTCCAAAGAAAGAGACTTTCAAAAC
This sequence comes from Pan paniscus, assembly GCF_029289425.2. Taxonomy (NCBI): domain Eukaryota; kingdom Metazoa; phylum Chordata; class Mammalia; order Primates; family Hominidae; genus Pan; species Pan paniscus. The sequence goes on from NC_073272.2 coordinate 60,478,699, forward strand.
TGCTCCATCACGAGGATTTTTCAACACTGTGAGTTGAATGCAGTCATCACAGAAAACTTTCTGAGAATGCTTCTGTCTAGGGTTGATGTGAAGATATACCCGTTTCCAACGAAGGCCTCGAAGTGGTCCAAATATACACTTGCAGATTCTCCTACAAGGGTGTTGCAAACCTGAACTATCAAAGCAAGGTTCAACTCTGTGAGTTGAATGCAAACATCACAAAGAAGTTTCTGAGAATGCTTCCGTTTACTTATGGGAAGTTTATCCCGTTTCCAACGAAATCCTCAGAGAGGTCCAAATATCCCCTTGCAGATTCTACAAACAGTGTGTTTGGAAACTGCTCCATCCAAACGAATGTTCAGCTCTCTGAGTTAAACGCAATCATCACTAAGAACTTTCTGAGAGTGCTTCTGTCTAGTTTTTATATGAAGTTCTTTCCTTTATTACCATAGGCCTCAAAGCGGTCCCAGTCTCCACTTGCAGATTCTCCAAGAAGACTGTTTCCAAACTGCTCTCTCGAAAGGATTGCTCAACTCTGTGAGTTGAGTGCAATCATCACAGAGTAGTTTCTGAGAATGCTTCTATGTAGTTTTTAGGAGAAGATATTTCCTTTTCCACCACAGCCCTCAAAGCCCTCCAAATGTCCATTTGCGGATGCTAAAAAAAGAGTGTTTCAAAGCTGCGCTATCAAAGGGAAAGTTCAATTCCGTGAGGTGAATGCAAACATCCCAAAGAAGTTTCTGAGAATGCGTCTGTTTAGCTTTTATGTGAAGATTATCCCGTTTCCAACGAAATCTTCAATGAGATCCAAATATCCACTTGCGGATCCCACAGAAAGTGTGTTTCGAAACTGCTGTTTCAAAGGGAATCTTCAACTCTGTGAGTTGAATGCAATCATCACAAAGAAGTTTCTGACAATGCTTCTCTCTCGTTTTTATGTGAAGATATTTCCTTTTCCACCAGAGGCCTGAAAGCGCTCCAAATGTCCACTTGCAGATTCTACGAAAAGAATGTTTCAAAACTGCTCTGTGAAAAGCAATGTTAAACTCTGTGGCTCGAACACAAACATCACAAAGCAGTTTCTGAGAATGCTTCAGTTTAGTTTTTCTGTGAAGATATTCCCGTTTCCAAAGAAATCTTCAAAGAGGTCCACATATCCACTTACAGATTCTACAAAAAGAGAGTTTCAAAACTGCTCAATCAAAAGGAGTGTTCAACTCTGTGACTTGAATGCAATCATCACACAGAAGTTTCTGAGAATGCTTCTCTTTAGTTTTTAGGTGAAGATGTACCCGTTTCGAAGGAAGGCCACCCGGTGGTCCAAATATCCACTTGCAGAATCTACAAAAAGAGTGTTTCAAACCTGAACTATCAAAGGAAGGTTCAACTCTGTGAGTCGAATGCAAACATCACGAAGAAGTTTCTGAGAATGTTTGTGTTTAGTTATGGGAAGTTTATCCCGTTTCCAACGAAATCCTCAGAGAGGTCCAAATATCCACTTGCAGATTCTACCAAAAGTGTGTTTGGAAACTGCTCCATCCAAAGGCATGTTCAGCTCTGTGAGTTAATCTCCATCATCACAAAGTATTTTCTGAGAATGCTTCCGTTTGGTTTTTATAGGAAGTTCTTTCCTTCACTACCGTAGGCCTCAAAGCAGTCCAAATCTCCATTTGCAGATTCTACAAAAAGAGTGTTTCCAATCTGCTGTATCAATAGGAATGTTCAACTCCGTGAGTTGAATGCAATCATCACAACGTAGTTTCTGAGAATGCTTCTATGTAGTTTTTAGGTGAAGATATTACCTTTTCCACCACAGGCCCCAAGCCCCCCAAATGTCCACTTGCAGATTCTAGAAAAAGAGTGTTTCATAGCTGCTCTTTCAAAAGGAAAGTTCCACTCTGGGAATTGAATACGAACATCACAAAGTAGTTTCTGAGAATGCTTTTGTTTCGTTTTTATGTGAAGATGATCCCGTTTCCAATGAAATCTTCAAAGAGGTGCACATATCCACTTGCAGATTCCAAAGAAAGAGACTTTCAAAACTGCTCTATCACGAGGATTTTTCAACACTGTGAGTTGAATGCAGTCATCACAGAAAACTTTCTGAGAATGCTTCTGTCTAGGGTTGATGTGAAGATATACCCGTTTCCAACGAAGGCCTCGAAGTGGTCCAAATATACACTTGCAGATTCTCCTACAAGGGTGTTGCAAACCTGAACTATCAAAGCAAGGTTCAACTCTGTGAGTTGAATGCAAACATCACAAAGAAGTTTCTGAGAATGCTTCCGTTTACTTATGGGAAGTTTATCCCGTTTCCAACGAAATCCTCAGAGAGGTCCAAATATCCCCTTGCAGATTCTACAAACAGTGTGTTTGGAAACTGCTCCATCAAAACGAATGTTCAGCTCTCTGAGTTAAACGCAATCGTCACTAAGAATTTTCTGAGAGTGCTTCTGTCTAGTTTTTATATGAAGTTCTTTCCTTTATTACCATAGGCCTCAAAGCGGTCCCAGTCTCCACTTGCAGATTCTCCAAGAAGACTGTTTCCAAACTGCTCTCTCGAAAGGAATGTTCAACTGTGTGAGTTGAGTGCAATCATCACAGAGTAGTTTCTGAGAATGCTTCTATGTAGTTTTTAGGAGAAGATATTTCCTTTTCCACCACAGCCCTCAAAGCCCTCCAAATGTCCATTTGCGGATGCTAAAAAAAGAGTGTTTCAAAGCTGCGCTATCAAAGGGAAAGTTCAATTCCGTGAGGTGAATGCAAACATCCCAAAGAAGTTTCTGAGAATGCCTCTGTTTAGCTTTTATGTGAAGATTATCCCGTTTCCAACGAAATCTTCAATGAGATCCAAATATCCACTTGCGGATCCCACAGAAAGTGTGTTTCGAAACTGCTGTTTCAAAGGGAATCTTCAACTCTGTGAGTTGAATGCAATCATCACAAAGAAGTTTCTGACAATGCTTCTCTCTCGTTTTTATGTGAAGATATTTCCTTTTCCACCAGAGGCCTGAAAGCGCTCCAAATGTCCACTTGCAGATTCTACGAAAAGAATCTTTCAAAACTGCTCTGTGAAAAGCAATGTTAAACTCTGTGGCTCGAACACAAACATCACAAAGCAGTTTCTGAGAATGCTTCAGTTTAGTTTTTCTGTGAAGATATTCCCGTTTCCAAAGAAATCTTCAAAGAGGTCCACATATCCACTTACAGATTCTACAAAAAGAGAGTTTCAAAACTGCTCAATCAAAAGGAGTGTTCAACTCTGTGACTTGAATGCAATCATCACACAGAAGTTTCTGAGAATGCTTCTCTTTAGTTTTTACGTGAAGATATACCCGTTTCGAAGGAAGGCCACCCAGTGGTCCAAATATCCACTTGCAGAATCTACAAAAAGAGTGTTTCAAACCTGAACTATCAAAGGAAGGTTCAACTCTGTGAGTCGAATGCAAACATCACGAAGAAGTTTCTGAGAATGTTTGTGTTTAGTTATGGGAAGTTTATCCCGTTTCCAACGAAATCCTCAGAGAGGTCCAAATATCCACTTGCAGATTCTACCAAAAGTGTGTTTGGAAACTGCTCCATCCAAAGGCATCTTCAGCTCTGTGAGTTAAACTCCATCACCACAAAGTATTTTCTGAGAATGCTTCCGTTTGTTTTTTATAGGAAGTTCTTTCCTTCACTACCGTAGGCCTCAAAGCAGTCCAAATCTCCATTTGCAGATTCTACAAAAAGAGTGTTTCCAATCTGCTCTATCAATAGGAATGTTCAACTCCGTGAGTTGAATGCAATCATCACAACGTAGTTTCTGAGAATGCTTCTATGTAGTTTTTAGGTGAAGATATTACCTTTTCCACCACAGGCCCCAAGCCCCCCAAATGTCCACTTGCAGATTCTAGAAAAAGAGTGTTTCATAGCTGCTCTTTCAAAAGGAAAGTTCCACTCTGAGTGTTGAATACAAACATCACAAAGTAGTTTCTGAGAATGCTTCTGTTTCGTTTTTATGTGAAGATGATCCCGTTTCCAATGAAATCTTCAAAGAGGTGCACATATCCACTTGCAGATTCCAAAGAAAGAGACTTTCAAAACTGCTCCCTCACGACGATTTTTCAACTCTGTGAGTTGAATGCAGTCATCACAGAAAACTTTCTGAGAATGCTTCTGTCTAGGGTTGATGTGAAGATATACCCGTTTCCAACGAAGGCCTCGAAGTGGTCCAAATATACACTTGCAGATTCTCCTACAAGGGTGTTGCAAACCTGAACTATCAAAGCAAGGTTCAACTCTGTGAGTTGAATGCAAACATCACAAAGAAGTTTCTGAGAATGCTTCCGTTTACTTAAGGGAAGTTTATCCCGTTTCCAACGAAATCCTCAGAGAGGTCCAAATATCCCCTTGCAGATTCTACAAACAGTGTGTTTGGAAACTGCTCCATCAAAACGAATGTTCAGCTCTCTGAGTTAAACGCAATCGTCACTAAGAATTTTCTGAGAGTGCTACTGTCTAGTTTTTATATGAAGTTCTTTCCTTTCTTAACATAGGCCTCAAAGCGGTCCCAGTCTCCACTTGCAGATTCTCCAAGAAGACTGTTTCCAAACTGCTCTCTCGAAAGGAATGTTCAACTCTGTGAGTTGAATGCAATCATCACAGAGTAGTTTCTGAGAATGCTTCTATGTAGTTTTTAGGAGAAGATATTTCCTTTTCCACCACAGCCCTCAAAGCCCTCCAAATGTCCATTTGCGGATGCTAAAAAAAGAGTGTTTCAAAGCTGCGCTTACAAAGGGAAAGTTCAATTCCGTGAGGTGAATGCAAACATCCCAAAGAAGTTTCTGAGAATGCCTCTGTTTAGCTTTTATGTGAAGATTATCCCGTTTCCAACGAAATCTTCAATGAGATCCAAATATCCACTTGCGGATCCCACAGAAAGTGTGTTTCGAAACTGCTGTTTCAAAGGGAATCTTCAACTCTGTGAGTTGAATGCAATCATCACAAAGAAGTTTCTGACAATGCTTCTCTCTCGTTTTTATGTGAAGATATTTCCTTTTCCACCAGAGGCCTGAAAGCGCTCCAAATGTCCACTTGCAGATTCTACGAAAAGAATGTTTCAAAACTGCTCTGTGAAAAGCAATGTTAAACTCTGTGGCTCGAACACAAACATCACAAAGCAGTTTCTGAGAATGCTTCAGTTTAGTTTTTCTGTGAAGATATTCCCGTTTCCAAAGAAATCTTCAAAGAGGTCCACATATCCACTTACAGATTCTACAAAAAGAGAGTTTCAAAACTGCTCAATCAAAAGGAGGGTTCAACTCTGTGACTTGAATGCAATCATCACACAGAAGTTTCTGAGAATGCTTCTCTTTAGTTTTTACGTGAAGATATACCCGTTTCGAAGGAAGGCCACCCGGTGGTCCAAATATCCACTTGCAGAATCTACAAAAAGAGTGTTTCAAACCTGAACTATCAAAGGAAGGTTCAACTCTGTGAGTCGAATGCAAACATCACGAAGAAGTTTCTGAGAATGTTTGTGTTTACTTATGGGAAGTTTATCCCGTTTCCAACGAAATCCTCAGAGAGGTCCAAATATCCACTTGCAGATTCTACCAAAAGTGTGTTTGGAAACTGCTCCATCCAAAGGCATGTTCAGCTCTGTGAGTTAATCTCCATCATCACAAAGTATTTTCTGAGAATGCTTCCGTTTGGTTTTTATAGGAAGTTCTTTCCTTCACTACCGTAGGCCTCAAAGCTGTCCAAATCTCCGTTTGCAGATTCTACAAAAAGAGTGTTTCCAGTCTGCTCTATCAATAGGAATGTTCAACTCCGTGAGTTGAATGCAATCATCACAACGTAGTTTCTGAGAATGCTTCTATGTAGTTTTTAGGTGAAGATATTACCTTTTCCACCACAGGCCCCAAGCCCCCCAAATGTCCACTTGCAGATTCTAGAAAAAGAGTGTTTCATAGCTGCTCTTTCAAAAGGAAAGTTCCACTCTGGGTGTTGAATACAAACATCACAAAGTAGTTTCTGAGAATGCTTTTGTTTCGTTTTTATGTGAAGATGATCCCGTTTCCAATGAAATCTTCAAAGAGGTGCACATATCCACTTGCAGATTCCAAAGAAAGAGACTTTCAAAACTGCTCCATCACGAGGATTGTTCAACTCTGTGAGTTGAATGCAGTCATCACAGAAAACTTTCTGAGAATGCTTCTGTCTAGGTTTGATGTGAAGATATACCCGTTTCCAACGAAGGCCTCGAAGTGGTCCAAATATACACTTGCAGATTCTCCTACAAGGGTGTTGCAAACCTGAACTATCAAAGCAAGGTTCAACTCTGTGAGTTGAATGCAAACATCACAAAGAAGTTTCTGAGAATGCTTCCGTTTACTTAAGGGAAGTTTATCCCGTTTCCAACGAAATCCTCAGAGAGGTCCAAATATCCCCTTGCAGATTCTACAAACAGTGTGTTTGGAAACTGCAACATCAAAACGAACGTTCAGCTCTCTGAGTTAAATGCAATCGTCACTAAGAATTTTCTGAGAGTGCTACTGTCTAGTTTTTATATGAAGTTCTTTCCTTTCTTACCATAGGCCTCAAAGCGGTCCCAGTCTCCACTTGCAGATTCTCCAAGAAGACTGTTTCCAAACTGCTCTCTCGAAAGGAATGTTCAACTCTGTGAGTTGAATGCAATCATCACAGAGTAGTTTCTGAGAATGCTTCTATGTAGTTTTTAGGAGAAGATATTTCCTTTTCCACCACAGCCCTCAAAGCCCTCCAAATGTCCATTTGCGGATGCTAAAAAAAGAGTGTTTCAAAGCTGCGCTATCAAAGGGAAAGTTCAATTCCGTGAGGTGAATGCAAACATCCCAAAGAAGTTTCTGAGAATGCCTCTGTTTAGCTTTTATGTGAAGATTATCCCGTTTCCAACGAAATCTTCAATGAGATCCAAATATCCACTTGCGGATCCCACAGAAAGTGTGTTTCGAAACTGCTGTTTCAAAGGGAATCTTCAACTCTGTGAGTTGAATGCAATCATCACAAAGAAGTTTCTGACAATGCTTCTCTCTCGTTTTTATGTGAAGATATTTCCTTTTCCACCAGAGGCCTGAAAGCGCTCCAAATGTCCACTTGCAGATTCTACGAAAAGAATCTTTCAAAACTGCTCTGTGAAAAGCAATGTTAAACTCTGTGGCTCGAACACAAACATCACAAAGCAGTTTCTGAGAATGCTTCAGTTTAGTTTTTCTGTGAAGATATTCCCGTTTCCAAAGAAATCTTCAAAGAGGTCCACATATCCACTTACAGATTCTACAAAAAGAGAGTTTCAAAACTGCTCAATCAAAAGGAGTGTTCAACTCTGTGACTTGAATGCAATCATCACACAGAAGTTTCTGAGAATGCTTCTCTTTAGTTTTTACGTGAAGATATACCCGTTTCGAAGGAAGGCCACCCAGTGGTCCAAATATCCACTTGCAGAATCTACAAAAAGAGTGTTTCAAACCTGAACTATCAAAGGAAGGTTCAACTCTGTGAGTCGAATGCAAACATCACGAAGAAGTTTCTGAGAATGTTTGTGTTTAGTTATGGGAAGTTTATCCCGTTTCCAACGAAATCCTCAGAGAGGTCCAAATATCCACTTGCAGATTCTACCAAAAGTGTGTTTGGAAACTGCTCCATCCAAAGGCATCTTCAGCTCTGTGAGTTAAACTCCATCACCACAAAGTATTTTCTGAGAATGCTTCCGTTTGTTTTTTATAGGAAGTTCTTTCCTTCACTACCGTAGGCCTCAAAGCAGTCCAAATCTCCATTTGCAGATTCTACAAAAAGAGTGTTTCCAATCTGCTCTATCAATAGGAATGTTCAACTCCGTGAGTTGAATGCAATCATCACAACGTAGTTTCTGAGAATGCTTCTATGTAGTTTTTAGGTGAAGATATTACCTTTTCCACCACAGGCCCCAAGCCCCCCAAATGTCCACTTGCAGATTCTAGAAAAAGAGTGTTTCATAGCTGCTCTTTCAAAAGGAAAGTTCCACTCTGAGTGTTGAATACAAACATCACAAAGTAGTTTCTGAGAATGCTTCTGTTTCGTTTTTATGTGAAGATGATCCCGTTTCCAATGAAATCTTCAAAGAGGTGCACATATCCACTTGCAGATTCCAAAGAAAGAGACTTTCAAAACTGCTCCCTCACGACGATTTTTCAACTCTGTGAGTTGAATGCAGTCATCACAGAAAACTTTCTGAGAATGCTTCTGTCTAGGGTTGATGTGAAGATATACCCGTTTCCAACGAAGGCCTCGAAGTGGTCCAAATATACACTTGCAGATTCTCCTACAAGGGTGTTGCAAACCTGAACTATCAAAGCAAGGTTCAACTCTGTGAGTTGAATGCAAACATCACAAAGAAGTTTCTGAGAATGCTTCCGTTTACTTAAGGGAAGTTTATCCCGTTTCCAACGAAATCCTCAGAGAGGTCCAAATATCCCCTTGCAGATTCTACAAACAGTGTGTTTGGAAACTGCTCCATCAAAACGAATGTTCAGCTCTCTGAGTTAAACGCAATCGTCACTAAGAATTTTCTGAGAGTGCTACTGTCTAGTTTTTATATGAAGTTCTTTCCTTTCTTAACATAGGCCTCAAAGCGGTCCCAGTCTCCACTTGCAGATTCTCCAAGAAGACTGTTTCCAAACTGCTCTCTCGAAAGGAATGTTCAACTCTGTGAGTTGAATGCAATCATCACAGAGTAGTTTCTGAGAATGCTTCTATGTAGTTTTTAGGAGAAGATATTTCCTTTTCCACCACAGCCCTCAAAGCCCTCCAAATGTCCATTTGCGGATGCTAAAAAAAGAGTGTTTCAAAGCTGCGCTTACAAAGGGAAAGTTCAATTCCGTGAGGTGAATGCAAACATCCCAAAGAAGTTTCTGAGAATGCCTCTGTTTAGCTTTTATGTGAAGATTATCCCGTTTCCAACGAAATCTTCAATGAGATCCAAATATCCACTTGCGGATCCCACAGAAAGTGTGTTTCGAAACTGCTGTTTCAAAGGGAATCTTCAACTCTGTGAGTTGAATGCAATCATCACAAAGAAGTTTCTGACAATGCTTCTCTCTCGTTTTTATGTGAAGATATTTCCTTTTCCACCAGAGGCCTGAAAGCGCTCCAAATGTCCACTTGCAGATTCTACGAAAAGAATGTTTCAAAACTGCTCTGTGAAAAGCAATGTTAAACTCTGTGGCTCGAACACAAACATCACAAAGCAGTTTCTGAGAATGCTTCAGTTTAGTTTTTCTGTGAAGATATTCCCGTTTCCAAAGAAATCTTCAAAGAGGTCCACATATCCACTTACAGATTCTACAAAAAGAGAGTTTCAAAACTGCTCAATCAAAAGGAGGGTTCAACTCTGTGACTTGAATGCAATCATCACACAGAAGTTTCTGAGAATGCTTCTCTTTAGTTTTTACGTGAAGATATACCCGTTTCGAAGGAAGGCCACCCGGTGGTCCAAATATCCACTTGCAGAATCTACAAAAAGAGTGTTTCAAACCTGAACTATCAAAGGAAGGTTCAACTCTGTGAGTCGAATGCAAACATCACGAAGAAGTTTCTGAGAATGTTTGTGTTTACTTATGGGAAGTTTATCCCGTTTCCAACGAAATCCTCAGAGAGGTCCAAATATCCACTTGCAGATTCTACCAAAAGTGTGTTTGGAAACTGCTCCATCCAAAGGCATGTTCAGCTCTGTGAGTTAATCTCCATCATCACAAAGTATTTTCTGAGAATGCTTCCGTTTGGTTTTTATAGGAAGTTCTTTCCTTCACTACCGTAGGCCTCAAAGCTGTCCAAATCTCCGTTTGCAGATTCTACAAAAAGAGTGTTTCCAGTCTGCTCTATCAATAGGAATGTTCAACTCCGTGAGTTGAATGCAATCATCACAACGTAGTTTCTGAGAATGCTTCTATGTAGTTTTTAGGTGAAGATATTACCTTTTCCACCACAGGCCCCAAGCCCCCCAAATGTCCACTTGCAGATTCTAGAAAAAGAGTGTTTCATAGCTGCTCTTTCAAAAGGAAAGTTCCACTCTGGGTGTTGAATACAAACATCACAAAGTAGTTTCTGAGAATGCTTTTGTTTCGTTTTTATGTGAAGATGATCCCGTTTCCAATGAAATCTTCAAAGAGGTGCACATATCCACTTGCAGATTCCAAAGAAAGAGACTTTCAAAACTGCTCCATCACGAGGATTGTTCAACTCTGTGAGTTGAATGCAGTCATCACAGAAAACTTTCTGAGAATGCTTCTGTCTAGGTTTGATGTGAAGATATACCCGTTTCCAACGAAGGCCTCGAAGTGGTCCAAATATACACTTGCAGATTCTCCTACAAGGGTGTTGCAAACCTGAACTATCAAAGCAAGGTTCAACTCTGTGAGTTGAATGCAAACATCACAAAGAAGTTTCTGAGAATGCTTCCGTTTACTTAAGGGAAGTTTATCCCGTTTCCAACGAAATCCTCAGAGAGGTCCAAATATCCCCTTGCAGATTCTACAAACAGTGTGTTTGGAAACTGCAACATCAAAACGAACGTTCAGCTCTCTGAGTTAAATGCAATCGTCACTAAGAATTTTCTGAGAGTGCTACTGTCTAGTTTTTATATGAAGTTCTTTCCTTTCTTACCATAGGCCTCAAAGCGGTCCCAGTCTCCACTTGCAGATTCTCCAAGAAGACTGTTTCCAAACTGCTCTCTCGAAAGGAATGTTCAACTCTGTGAGTTGAATGCAATCATCACAGAGTAGTTTCTGAGAATGCTTCTATGTAGTTTTTAGGAGAAGATATTTCCTTTTCCACCACAGCCCTCAAAGCCCTCCAAATGTCCATTTGCGGATGCTAAAAAAAGAGTGTTTCAAAGCTGCGCTATCAAAGGGAAAGTTCAATTCCGTGAGGTGAATGCAAACATCCCAAAGAAGTTTCTGAGAATGCGTCTGTTTAGCTTTTATGTGAAGATTATCCCGTTTCCAACGAAATCTTCAATGAGATCCAAATATCCACTTGCGGATCCCACAGAAAGTGTGTTTCGAAACTGCTGTTTCAAAGGGAATCTTCAACTCTGTGAGTTGAATGCAATCATCACAAAGAAGTTTCTGACAATGCTTCTCTCTCGTTTTTATGTGAAGATATTTCCTTTTCCACCAGAGGCCTGAAAGCGCTCCAAATGTCCACTTGCAGATTCTACGAAAAGAATGTTTCAAAACTGCTCTGTGAAAAGCAATGTTAAACTCTGTGGCTCGAACACAAACATCACAAAGCAGTTTCTGAGAATGCTTCAGTTTAGTTTTTCTGTGAAGATATTCCCGTTTCCAAAGAAATCTTCAAAGAGGTCCACATATCCACTTACAGATTCTACAAAAAGAGAGTTTCAAAACTGCTCAATCAAAAGGAGTGTTCAACTCTGTGACTTGAATGCAATCATCACACAGAAGTTTCTGAGAATGCTTCTCTTTAGTTTTTAGGTGAAGATATACCCGTTTCGAAGGAAGGCCACCCGGTGGTCCAAATATCCACTTGCAGAATCTACAAAAAGAGTGTTTCAAACCTGAACTATCAAAGGAAGGTTCAACTCTGTGAGTCGAATGCAAACATCACGAAGAAGTTTCTGAGAATGTTTGTGTTTAGTTATGGGAAGTTTATCCCGTTTCCAACGAAATCCTCAGAGAGGTCCAAATATCCACTTGCAGATTCTACCAAAAGTGTGTTTGGAAACTGCTCCATCCAAAGGCATGTTCAGCTCTGTGAGTTAATCTCCATCATCACAAAGTATTTTCTGAGAATGCTTCCGTTTGGTTTTTATAGGAAGTTCTTTCCTTCACTACCGTAGGCCTCAAAGCAGTCCAAATCTCCATTTGCAGATTCTACAAAAAGAGTGTTTCCAATCTGCTGTATCAATAGGAATGTTCAACTCCGTGAGTTGTATGCAATCATCACAACGTAGTTTCTGAGAATGCTTCTATGTAGTTTTTAGGTGAAGATATTACCTTTTCCACCACAGGCCCCAAGCCCCCCAAATGTCCACTTGCAGATTCTAGAAAAAGAGTGTTTCATAGCTGCTCTTTCAAAAGGAAAGTTCCACTCTGGGAATTGAATACGAACATCACAAAGTAGTTTCTGAGAATGCTTTTGTTTCGTTTTTATGTGAAGATGATCCCGTTTCCAATGAAATCTTCAAAGAGGTGCACATATCCACTTGCAGATTCCAAAGAAAGAGACTTTCAAAACTGCTCTATCACGAGGATTTTTCAACACTGTGAGTTGAATGCAGTCATCACAGAAAACTTTCTGAGAATGCTTCTGTCTAGGGTTGATGTGAAGATATACCCGTTTCCAACGAAGGCCTCGAAGTGGTCCAAATATACACTTGCAGATTCTCCTACAAGGGTGTTGCAAACCTGAACTATCAAAGCAAGGTTCAACTCTGTGAGTTGAATGCAAACATCACAAAGAAGTTTCTGAGAATGCTTCCGTTTACTTATGGGAAGTTTATCCCGTTTCCAACGAAATCCTCAGAGAGGTCCAAATATCCCCTTGCAGATTCTACAAACAGTGTGTTTGGAAACTGCTCCATCAAAACGAATGTTCAGCTCTCTGAGTTAAACGCAATCGTCACTAAGAATTTTCTGAGAGTGCTTCTGTCTAGTTTTTATATGAAGTTCTTTCCTTTATTACCATAGGCCTCAAAGCGGTCCCAGTCTCCACTTGCAGATTCTCCAAGAAGACTGTTTCCAAACTGCTCTCTCGAAAGGAATGTTCAACTCTGTGAGTTGAGTGCAATCATCACAGAGTAGTTTCTGAGAATGCTTCTATGTAGTTTTTAGGAGAAGATATTTCCTTTTCCACCACAGCCCTCAAAGCCCTCCAAATGTCCATTTGCGGATGCTAAAAAAAGAGTGTTTCAAAGCTGCGCTATCAAAGGGAAAGTTCAATTCCGTGAGGTGAATGCAAACATCCCAAAGAAGTTTCTGAGAATGCCTCTGTTTAGCTTTTATGTGAAGATTATCCCGTTTCCAACGAAATCTTCAATGAGATCCAAATATCCACTTGCGGATCCCACAGAAAGTGTGTTTCGAAACTGCTGTTTCAAAGGGAATCTTCAACTCTGTGAGTTGAATGCAATCATCACAAAGAAGTTTCTGACAATGCTTCTCTCTCGTTTTTATGTGAAGATATTTCCTTTTCCACCAGAGGCCTGAAAGCGCTCCAAATGTCCACTTGCAGATTCTACGAAAAGAGTGTTTCAAAACTGCTCTGTGAAAAGCAATGTTAAACTCTGTGGCTCGAACACAAACATCACAAAGCAGTTTCTGAGAATGCTTCAGTTTAGTTTTTCTGTGAAGATATTCCCGTTTCCAAAGAAATCTTCAAAGAGGTCCACATATCCACTTACAGATTCTACAAAAAGAGAGTTTCAAAACTGCTCAATCAAAAGGAGGGTTCAACTCTGTGACTTGAATGCAATCATCACACAGAAGTTTCTGAGAATGCTTCTCTTTAGTTTTTACGTGAAGCTATACCCGTTTCGAAGGAAGGCCACCCGGTGGTCCAAATATCCACTTGCAGAATCTACAAAAAGAGTGTTTCAAACCTGAACTATCAAAGGAAGGTTCAACTCTGTGAGTCGAATGCAAACATCACGAAGAAGTTTCTGAGAATGTTTGTGTTTAGTTATGGGAAGTTTATCCCGTTTCCAACGAAATCCTCAGAGAGGTCCAAATATCCACTTGCAGATTCTACCAAAAGTGTGTTTGGAAACTGCTCCATCCAAAGGCATGTTCAGCTCTGTGAGTTAATCTCCATCATCACAAAGTATTTTCTGAGAATGCTTCCGTTTGGTTTTTATAGGAAGTTCTTTCCTTCACTACCGTAGGCCTCAAAGCAGTCCAAATCTCCATTTGCAGATTCTACAAAAAGAGTGTTTCCAATCTGCTGTATCAATAGGAATGTTCAACTCCGTGAGTTGAATGCAATCATCACAACGTAGTTTCTGAGAATGCTTCTATGTAGTTTTTAGGTGAAGATATTACCTTTTCCACCACAGGCCCCAAGCCCCCCAAATGTCCACTTGCAGATTCTAGAAAAAGAGTGTTTCATAGCTGCTCTTTCAAAAGGAAAGTTCCACTCTGGGAATTGAATACGAACATCACAAAGTAGTTTCTGAGAATGCTTTTGTTTCGTTTTTATGTGAAGATGATCCCGTTTCCAATGAAATCTTCAAAGAGGTGCACATATCCACTTGCAGATTCCAAAGAAAGAGACTTTCAAAACTGCTCCATCACGAGGATTTTTCAACACTGTGAGTTGAATGCAGTCATCACAGAAAACTTTCTGAGAATGCTTCTGTCTAGGGTTGATGTGAAGATATACCCGTTTCCAACGAAGGCCTCGAAGTGGTCCAAATATACACTTGCAGATTCTCCTACAAGGGTGTTGCAAACCTGAACTATCAAAGCAAGGTTCAACTCTGTGAGTTGAATGCAAACATCACAAAGAAGTTTCTGAGAATGCTTCCGTTTACTTATGGGAAGTTTATCCCGTTTCCAACGAAATCCTCAGAGAGGTCCAAATATCCCCTTGCAGATTCTACAAACAGTGTGTTTGGAAACTGCTCCATTCAAACGAATGTTCAGCTCTCTGAGTTAAACGCAATCGTCACTAAGAACTTTCTGAGAGTGCTTCTGTCTAGTTTTTATATGAAGTTCTTTCCTTTATTACCATAGGCCTCAAAGCTGTCCCAGTCTCCACTTGCAGATTCTCCAAGAAGACTGTTTCCAAACTGCTCTCTCGAAAGGATTGCTCAACTCTGTGAGTTGAGTGCAATCATCACAGAGTAGTTTCTGAGAATGCTTCTATGTAGTTTTTAGGAGAAGATATTTCCTTTTCCACCACAGCCCTCAAAGCCCTCCAAATGTCCATTTGCGGATGCTAAAAAAAGAGTGTTTCAAAGCTGCGCTATCAAAGGGAAAGTTCAATTCCGTGAGGTGAATGCAAACATCCCAAAGAAGTTTCTGAGAATGCGTCTGTTTAGCTTTTATGTGAAGATTATCCCGTTTCCAACGAAATCTTCAATGAGATCCAAATATCCACTTGCGGATCCCACAGAAAGTGTGTTTCGAAACTGCTGTTTCAAAGGGAATCTTCAACTCTGTGAGTTGAATGCAATCATCACAAAGAAGTTTCTGACAATGCTTCTCTCTCGTTTTTATGTGAAGATATTTCCTTTTCCACCAGAGGCCTGAAAGCGCTCCAAATGTCCACTTGCAGATTCTACGAAAAGAATGTTTCAAAACTGCTCTGTGAAAAGCAATGTTAAACTCTGTGGCTCGAACACAAACATCACAAAGCAGTTTCTGAGAATGCTTCAGTTTAGTTTTTCTGTGAAGATATTCCCGTTTCCAAAGAAATCTTCAAAGAGGTCCACATATCCACTTACAGATTCTACAAAAAGAGAGTTTCAAAACTGCTCAATCAAAAGGAGTGTTCAACTCTGTGACTTGAATGCAATCATCACACAGAAGTTTCTGAGAATGCTTCTCTTTAGTTTTTAGGTGAAGATATACCCGTTTCGAAGGAAGGCCACCCGGTGGTCCAAATATCCACTTGCAGAATCTACAAAAAGAGTGTTTCAAACCTGAACTATCAAAGGAAGGTTCAACTCTGTGAGTCGAATGCAAACATCACGAAGAAGTTTCTGAGAATGTTTGTGTTTAGTTATGGGAAGTTTATCCCGTTTCCAACGAAATCCTCAGAGAGGTCCAAATATCCACTTGCAGATTCTACCAAAAGTGTGTTTGGAAACTGCTCCATCCAAAGGCATGTTCAGCTCTGTGAGTTAATCTCCATCATCACAAAGTATTTTCTGAGAATGCTTCCGTTTGGTTTTTATAGGAAGTTCTTTCCTTCACTACCGTAGGCCTCAAAGCAGTCCAAATCTCCATTTGCAGATTCTACAAAAAGAGTGTTTCCAATCTGCTGTATCAATAGGAATGTTCAACTCCGTGAGTTGTATGCAATCATCACAACGTAGTTTCTGAGAATGCTTCTATGTAGTTTTTAGGTGAAGATATTACCTTTTCCACCACAGGCCCCAAGCCCCCCAAATGTCCACTTGCAGATTCTAGAAAAAGAGTGTTTCATAGCTGCTCTTTCAAAAGGAAAGTTCCACTCTTGGAATTGAATACGAACATCACAAAGTAGTTTCTGAGAATGCTTTTGTTTCGTTTTTATGTGAAGATGATCCCGTTTCCAATGAAATCTTCAAAGAGGTGCACATATCCACTTGCAGATTCCAAAGAAAGAGACTTTCAAAACTGCTCTATCACGAGGATTTTTCAACACTGTGAGTTGAATGCAGTCATCACAGAAAACTTTCTGAGAATGCTTCTGTCTAGGGTTGATGTGAAGATATACCCGTTTCCAACGAAGGCCTCGAAGTGGTCCAAATATACACTTGCAGATTCTCCTACAAGGGTGTTGCAAACCTGAACTATCAAAGCAAGGTTCAACTCTGTGAGTTGAATGCAAACATCACAAAGAAGTTTCTGAGAATGCTTCCGTTTACTTATGGGAAGTTTATCCCGTTTCCAACGAAATCCTCAGAGAGGTCCAAATATCCCCTTGCAGATTCTACAAACAGTGTGTTTGGAAACTGCTCCATCAAAACGAATGTTCAGCTCTCTGAGTTAAACGCAATCGTCACTAAGAATTTTCTGAGAGTGCTTCTGTCTAGTTTTTATATGAAGTTCTTTCCTTTATTACCATAGGCCTCAAAGCGGTCCCAGTCTCCACTTGCAGATTCTCCAAGAAGACTGTTTCCAAACTGCTCTCTCGAAAGGAATGTTCAACTCTGTGAGTTGAGTGCAATCATCACAGAGTAGTTTCTGAGAATGCTTCTATGTAGTTTTTAGGAGAAGATATTTCCTTTTCCACCACAGCCCTCAAAGCCCTCCAAATGTCCATTTGCGGATGCTAAAAAAAGAGTGTTTCAAAGCTGCGCTATCAAAGGGAAAGTTCAATTCCGTGAGGTGAATGCAAACATCCCAAAGAAGTTTCTGAGAATGCCTCTGTTTAGCTTTTATGTGAAGATTATCCCGTTTCCAACGAAATCTTCAATGAGATCCAAATATCCACTTGCGGATCCCACAGAAAGTGTGTTTCGAAACTGCTGTTTCAAAGGGAATCTTCAACTCTGTGAGTTGAATGCAATCATCACAAAGAAGTTTCTGACAATGCTTCTCTCTCGTTTTTATGTGAAGATATTTCCTTTTCCACCAGAGGCCTGAAAGCGCTCCAAATGTCCACTTGCAGATTCTACGAAAAGAATGTTTCAAAACTGCTCTGTGAAAAGCAATGTTAAACTCTGTGGCTCGAACACAAACATCACAAAGCAGTTTCTGAGAATGCTTCAGTTTAGTTTTTCTGTGAAGATATTCCCGTTTCCAAAGAAATCTTCAAAGAGGTCCACATATCCACTTACAGATTCTACAAAAAGAGAGTTTCAAAACTGCTCAATCAAAAGGAGGGTTCAACTCTGTGACTTGAATGCAATCATCACACAGAAGTTTCTGAGAATGCTTCTCTTTAGTTTTTAGGTGAAGATATACCCGTTTCGAAGGAAGGCCACCCGGTGGTCCAAATATCCACTTGCAGAATCTACAAAAAGAGTGTTTCAAACCTGAACTATCAAAGGAAGGTTCAACTCTGTGAGTCGAATGCAAACATCACGAAGAAGTTTCTGAGAATGTTTGTGTTTAGTTATGGGAAGTTTATCCCGTTTCCAACGAAATCCTCAGAGAGGTCCAAATATCCACTTGCAGATTCTACCAAAAGTGTGTTTGGAAACTGCTCCATCCAAAGGCATGTTCAGCTCTGTGAGTTAATCTCCATCATCACAAAGTATTTTCTGAGAATGCTTCCGTTTGGTTTTTATAGGAAGTTCTTTCCTTCACTACCGTAGGCCTCAAAGCAGTCCAAATCTCCATTTGCAGATTCTACAAAAAGAGTGTTTCCAATCTGCTGTATCAATAGGAATGTTCAACTCCGTGAGTTGTATGCAATCATCACAACGTAGTTTCTGAGAATGCTTCTATGTAGTTTTTAGGTGAAGATATTACCTTTTCCACCACAGGCCCCAAGCCCCCCAAATGTCCACTTGCAGATTCTAGAAAAAGAGTGTTTCATAGCTGCTCTTTCAAAAGGAAAGTTCCACTCTGGGAATTGAATACGAACATCACAAAGTAGTTTCTGAGAATGCTTTTGTTTCGTTTTTATGTGAAGATGATCCCGTTTCCAATGAAATCTTCAAAGAGGTGCACATATCCACTTGCAGATTCCAAAGAAAGAGACTTTCAAAACTGCTCTATCACGAGGATTTTTCAACACTGTGAGTTGAATGCAGTCATCACAGAAAACTTTCTGAGAATGCTTCTGTCTAGGGTTGATGTGAAGATATACCCGTTTCCAACGAAGGCCTCGAAGTGGTCCAAATATACACTTGCAGATTCTCCTACAAGGGTGTTGCAAACCTGAACTATCAAAGCAAGGTTCAACTCTGTGAGTTGAATGCAAACATCACAAAGAAGTTTCTGAGAATGCTTCCGTTTACTTATGGGAAGTTTATCCCGTTTCCAATGAAATCCTCAGAGAGGTCCAAATATCCCCTTGCAGATTCTACAAACAGTGTGTTTGGAAACTGCTCCATCAAAACGAATGTTCAGCTCTCTGAGTTAAACGCAATCGTCACTAAGAATTTTCTGAGAGTGCTTCTGTCTAGTTTTTATATGAAGTTCTTTCCTTTATTACCATAGGCCTCAAAGCGGTCCCAGTCTCCACTTGCAGATTCTCCAAGAAGACTGTTTCCAAACTGCTCTCTCGAAAGGAATGTTCAACTCTGTGAGTTGAGTGCAATCATCACAGAGTAGTTTCTGAGAATGCTTCTATGTAGTTTTTAGGAGAAGATATTTCCTTTTCCACCACAGCCCTCAAAGCCCTCCAAATGTCCATTTGCGGATGCTAAAAAAAGAGTGTTTCAAAGCTGCGCTATCAAAGGGAAAGTTCAATTCCGTGAGGTGAATGCAAACATCCCAAAGAAGTTTCTGAGAATGCCTCTGTTTAGCTTTTATGTGAAGATTATCCCGTTTCCAACGAAATCTTCAATGAGATCCAAATATCCACTTGCGGATCCCACAGAAAGTGTGTTTCGAAACTGCTGTTTCAAAGGGAATCTTCAACTCTGTGAGTTGAATGCAATCATCACAAAGAAGTTTCTGACAATGCTTCTCTCTCGTTTTTATGTGAAGATATTTCCTTTTCCACCAGAGGCCTGAAAGCGCTCCAAATGTCCACTTGCAGATTCTACGAAAAGAATGTTTCAAAACTGCTCTGTGAAAAGCAATGTTAAACTCTGTGGCTCGAACACAAACATCACAAAGCAGTTTCTGAGAATGCTTCAGTTTAGTTTTTCTGTGAAGATATTCCCGTTTCCAAAGAAATCTTCAAAGAGGTCCACATATCCACTTACAGATTCTACAAAAAGAGAGTTTCAAAACTGCTCAATCAAAAGGAGTGTTCAACTCTGTGACTTGAATGCAATCATCACACAGAAGTTTCTGAGAATGCTTCTCTTTAGTTTTTACGTGAAGATATACCCGTTTCGAAGGAAGGCCACCCAGTGGTCCAAATATCCACTTGCAGAATCTACAAAAAGAGTGTTTCAAACCTGAACTATCAAAGGAAGGTTCAACTCTGTGAGTCGAATGCAAACATCACGAAGAAGTTTCTGAGAATGTTTGTGTTTAGTTATGGGAAGTTTATCCCGTTTCCAACGAAATCCTCAGAGAGGTCCAAATATCCACTTGCAGATTCTACCAAAAGTGTGTTTGGAAACTGCTCCATCCAAAGGCATCTTCAGCTCTGTGAGTTAAACTCCATCACCACAAAGTATTTTCTGAGAATGCTTCCGTTTGTTTTTTATAGGAAGTTCTTTCCTTCACTACCGTAGGCCTCAAAGCAGTCCAAATCTCCATTTGCAGATTCTACAAAAAGAGTGTTTCCAATCTGCTCTATCAATAGGAATGTTCAACTCCGTGAGTTGAATGCAATCATCACAACGTAGTTTCTGAGAATGCTTCTATGTAGTTTTTAGGTGAAGATATTACCTTTTCCACCACAGGCCCCAAGCCCCCCAAATGTCCACTTGCAGATTCTAGAAAAAGAGTGTTTCATAGCTGCTCTTTCAAAAGGAAAGTTCCACTCTGAGTGTTGAATACAAACATCACAAAGTAGTTTCTGAGAATGCTTCTGTTTCGTTTTTATGTGAAGATGATCCCGTTTCCAATGAAATCTTCAAAGAGGTGCACATATCCACTTGCAGATTCCAAAGAAAGAGACTTTCAAAACTGCTCCCTCACGATGATTTTTCAACTCTGTGAGTTGAATGCAGTCATCACAGAAAACTTTCTGAGAATGCTTCTGTCTAGGGTTGATGTGAAGATATACCCGTTTCCAACGAAGGCCTCGAAGTGGTCCAAATATACACTTGCAGATTCTCCTACAAGGGTGTTGCAAACCTGAACTATCAAAGCAAGGTTCAACTCTGTGAGTTGAATGCAAACATCACAAAGAAGTTTCTGAGAATGCTTCCGTTTACTTATGGGAAGTTTATCCCGTTTCCAACGAAATCCTCAGAGAGGTCCAAATATCCCCTTGCAGATTCTACAAACAGTGTGTTTGGAAACTGCTCCATCAAAACGAATGTTCAGCTCTCTGAGTTAAACGCAATCGTCACTAAGAATTTTCTGAGAGTGCTTCTGTCTAGTTTTTATATGAAGTTCTTTCCTTTATTACCATAGGCCTCAAAGCGGTCCCAGTCTCCACTTGCAGATTCTCCAAGAAGACTGTTTCCAAACTGCTCTCTCGAAAGGAATGTTCAACTCTGTGAGTTGAGTGCAATCATCACAGAGTAGTTTCTGAGAATGCTTCTATGTAGTTTTTAGGAGAAGATATTTCCTTTTCCACCACAGCCCTCAAAGCCCTCCAAATGTCCATTTGCGGATGCTAAAAAAAGAGTGTTTCAAAGCTGCGCTATCAAAGGGAAAGTTCAATTCCGTGAGGTGAATGCAAACATCCCAAAGAAGTTTCTGAGAATGCCTCTGTTTAGCTTTTATGTGAAGATTATCCCGTTTCCAACGAAATCTTCAATGAGATCCAAATATCCACTTGCGGATCCCACAGAAAGTGTGTTTCGAAACTGCTGTTTCAAAGGGAATCTTCAACTCTGTGAGTTGAATGCAATCATCACAAAGAAGTTTCTGACAATGCTTCTCTCTCGTTTTTATGTGAAGATATTTCCTTTTCCACCAGAGGCCTGAAAGCGCTCCAAATGTCCACTTGCAGATTCTACGAAAAGAATGTTTCAAAACTGCTCTGTGAAAAGCAATGTTAAACTCTGTGGCTCGAACACAAACATCACAAAGCAGTTTCTGAGAATGCTTCAGTTTAGTTTTTCTGTGAAGATATTCCCGTTTCCAAAGAAATCTTCAAAGAGGTCCACATATCCACTTACAGATTCTACAAAAAGAGAGTTTCAAAACTGCTCAATCAAAAGGAGGGTTCAACTCTGTGACTTGAATGCAATCATCACACAGAAGTTTCTGAGAATGCTTCTCTTTAGTTTTTAGGTGAAGATATACCCGTTTCGAAGGAAGGCCACCCGGTGGTCCAAATATCCACTTGCAGAATCTACAAAAAGAGTGTTTCAAACCTGAACTATCAAAGGAAGGTTCAACTCTGTGAGTCGAATGCAAACATCACGAAGAAGTTTCTGAGAATGTTTGTGTTTAGTTATGGGAAGTTTATCCCGTTTCCAACGAAATCCTCAGAGAGGTCCAAATATCCACTTGCAGATTCTACCAAAAGTGTGTTTGGAAACTGCTCCATCCAAAGGCATGTTCAGCTCTGTGAGTTAATCTCCATCATCACAAAGTATTTTCTGAGAATGCTTCCGTTTGGTTTTTATAGGAAGTTCTTTCCTTCACTACCGTAGGCCTCAAAGCAGTCCAAATCTCCATTTGCAGATTCTACAAAAAGAGTGTTTCCAATCTGCTGTATCAATAGGAATGTTCAACTCCGTGAGTTGTATGCAATCATCACAACGTAGTTTCTGAGAATGCTTCTATGTAGTTTTTAGGTGAAGATATTACCTTTTCCACCACAGGCCCCAAGCCCCCCAAATGTCCACTTGCAGATTCTAGAAAAAGAGTGTTTCATAGCTGCTCTTTCAAAAGGAAAGTTCCACTCTGGGAATTGAATACGAACATCACAAAGTAGTTTCTGAGAATGCTTTTGTTTCGTTTTTATGTGAAGATGATCCCGTTTCCAATGAAATCTTCAAAGAGGTGCACATATCCACTTGCAGATTCCAAAGAAAGAGACTTTCAAAACTGCTCTATCACGAGGATTTTTCAACACTGTGAGTTGAATGCAGTCATCACAGAAAACTTTCTGAGAATGCTTCTGTCTAGGGTTGATGTGAAGATATACCCGTTTCCAACGAAGGCCTCGAAGTGGTCCAAATATACACTTGCAGATTCTCCTACAAGGGTGTTGCAAACCTGAACTATCAAAGCAAGGTTCAACTCTGTGAGTTGAATGCAAACATCACAAAGAAGTTTCTGAGAATGCTTCCGTTTACTTATGGGAAGTTTATCCCGTTTCCAATGAAATCCTCAGAGAGGTCCAAATATCCCCTTGCAGATTCTACAAACAGTGTGTTTGGAAACTGCTCCATCAAAACGAATGTTCAGCTCTCTGAGTTAAACGCAATCGTCACTAAGAATTTTCTGAGAGTGCTTCTGTCTAGTTTTTATATGAAGTTCTTTCCTTTATTACCATAGGCCTCAAAGCGGTCCCAGTCTCCACTTGCAGATTCTCCAAGAAGACTGTTTCCAAACTGCTCTCTCGAAAGGAATGTTCAACTCTGTGAGTTGAGTGCAATCATCACAGAGTAGTTTCTGAGAATGCTTCTATGTAGTTTTTAGGAGAAGATATTTCCTTTTCCACCACAGCCCTCAAAGCCCTCCAAATGTCCATTTGCGGATGCTAAAAAAAGAGTGTTTCAAAGCTGCGCTATCAAAGGGAAAGTTCAATTCCGTGAGGTGAATGCAAACATCCCAAAGAAGTTTCTGAGAATGCCTCTGTTTAGCTTTTATGTGAAGATTATCCCGTTTCCAACGAAATCTTCAATGAGATCCAAATATCCACTTGCGGATCCCACAGAAAGTGTGTTTCGAAACTGCTGTTTCAAAGGGAATCTTCAACTCTGTGAGTTGAATGCAATCATCACAAAGAAGTTTCTGACAATGCTTCTCTCTCGTTTTTATGTGAAGATATTTCCTTTTCCACCAGAGGCCTGAAAGCGCTCCAAATGTCCACTTGCAGATTCTACGAAAAGAATGTTTCAAAACTGCTCTGTGAAAAGCAATGTTAAACTCTGTGGCTCGAACACAAACATCACAAAGCAGTTTCTGAGAATGCTTCAGTTTAGTTTTTCTGTGAAGATATTCCCGTTTCCAAAGAAATCTTCAAAGAGGTCCACATATCCACTTACAGATTCTACAAAAAGAGAGTTTCAAAACTGCTCAATCAAAAGGAGTGTTCAACTCTGTGACTTGAATGCAATCATCACACAGAAGTTTCTGAGAATGCTTCTCTTTAGTTTTTACGTGAAGATATACCCGTTTCGAAGGAAGGCCACCCAGTGGTCCAAATATCCACTTGCAGAATCTACAAAAAGAGTGTTTCAAACCTGAACTATCAAAGGAAGGTTCAACTCTGTGAGTCGAATGCAAACATCACGAAGAAGTTTCTGAGAATGTTTGTGTTTAGTTATGGGAAGTTTATCCCGTTTCCAACGAAATCCTCAGAGAGGTCCAAATATCCACTTGCAGATTCTACCAAAAGTGTGTTTGGAAACTGCTCCATCCAAAGGCATCTTCAGCTCTGTGAGTTAAACTCCATCACCACAAAGTATTTTCTGAGAATGCTTCCGTTTGTTTTTTATAGGAAGTTCTTTCCTTCACTACCGTAGGCCTCAAAGCAGTCCAAATCTCCATTTGCAGATTCTACAAAAAGAGTGTTTCCAATCTGCTCTATCAATAGGAATGTTCAACTCCGTGAGTTGAATGCAATCATCACAACGTAGTTTCTGAGAATGCTTCTATGTAGTTTTTAGGTGAAGATATTACCTTTTCCACCACAGGCCCCAAGCCCCCCAAATGTCCACTTGCAGATTCTAGAAAAAGAGTGTTTCATAGCTGCTCTTTCAAAAGGAAAGTTCCACTCTGAGTGTTGAATACAAACATCACAAAGTAGTTTCTGAGAATGCTTCTGTTTCGTTTTTATGTGAAGATGATCCCGTTTCCAATGAAATCTTCAAAGAGGTGCACATATCCACTTGCAGATTCCAAAGAAAGAGACTTTCAAAACTGCTCCCTCACGATGATTTTTCAACTCTGTGAGTTGAATGCAGTCATCACAGAAAACTTTCTGAGAATGCTTCTGTCTAGGGTTGATGTGAAGATATACCCGTTTCCAACGAAGGCCTCGAAGTGGTCCAAATATACACTTGCAGATTCTCCTACAAGGGTGTTGCAAACCTGAACTATCAAAGCAAGGTTCAACTCTGTGAGTTGAATGCAAACATCACAAAGAAGTTTCTGAGAATGCTTCCGTTTACTTATGGGAAGTTTATCCCGTTTCCAACGAAATCCTCAGAGAGGTCCAAATATCCCCTTGCAGATTCTACAAACAGTGTGTTTGGAAACTGCTCCATCAAAACGAATGTTCAGCTCTCTGAGTTAAACGCAATCGTCACTAAGAATTTTCTGAGAGTGCTTCTGTCTAGTTTTTATATGAAGTTCTTTCCTTTCTTACCATAGGCCTCAAAGCGGTCCCAGTCTCCACTTGCAGATTCTCCAAGAAGACTGTTTCCAAACTGCTCTCTCGAAAGGAATGTTCAACTCTGTGAGTTGAGTGCAATCATCACAGAGTAGTTTCTGAGAATGCTTCTATGTAGTTTTTAGGAGAAGATATTTCCTTTTCCACCACAGCCCTCAAAGCCCTCCAAATGTCCATTTGCGGATGCTAAAAAAAGAGTGTTTCAAAGCTGCGCTATCAAAGGGAAAGTTCAATTCCGTGAGGTGAATGCAAACATCCCAAAGAAGTTTCTGAGAATGCCTCTGTTTAGCTTTTATGTGAAGATTATCCCGTTTCCAACGAAATCTTCAATGAGATCCAAATATCCACTTGCGGATCCCACAGAAAGTGTGTTTCGAAACTGCTGTTTCAAAGGGAATCTTCAACTCTGTGAGTTGAATGCAATCATCACAAAGAAGTTTCTGACAATGCTTCTCTCTCGTTTTTATGTGAAGATATTTCCTTTTCCACCAGAGGCCTGAAAGCGCTCCAAATGTCCACTTGCAGATTCTACGAAAAGAATGTTTCAAAACTGCTCTGTGAAAAGCAATGTTAAACTCTGTGGCTCGAACACAAACATCACAAAGCAGTTTCTGAGAATGCTTCAGTTTAGTTTTTCTGTGAAGATATTCCCGTTTCCAAAGAAATCTTCAAAGAGGTCCACATATCCACTTACAGATTCTACAAAAAGAGAGTTTCAAAACTGCTCAATCAAAAGGAGGGTTCAACTCTGTGACTTGAATGCAATCATCACACAGAAGTTTCTGAGAATGCTTCTCTTTAGTTTTTACGTGAAGATATACCCGTTTCGAAGGAAGGCCACCCGGTGGTCCAAATATCCACTTGCAGATTCTACAAAAAGAGTGTTTCAAACCTGAACTATCAAAGGAAGGTTCAACTCTGTGAGTCGAATGCAAACATCACGAAGAAGTTTCTGAGAATGTTTGTGTTTAGTTATGGGAAGTTTATCCCGTTTCCAACGAAATCCTCAGAGAGGTCCAAATATCCACTTGCAGATTCTACCAAAAGTGTGTTTGGAAACTGCTCCATCCAAAGGCATGTTCAGCTCTGTGAGTTAATCTCCATCATCACAAAGTATTTTCTGAGAATGCTTCCGTTTGGTTTTTATAGGAAGTTCTTTCCTTCACTACCGTAGGCCTCAAAGCAGTCCAAATCTCCATTTGCAGATTCTACAAAAAGAGTGTTTCCAATCTGCTGTATCAATAGGAATGTTCAACTCCGTGAGTTGTATGCAATCATCACAACGTAGTTTCTGAGAATGCTTCTATGTAGTTTTTAGGTGAAGATATTACCTTTTCCACCACAGGCCCCAAGCCCCCCAAATGTCCACTTGCAGATTCTAGAAAAAGAGTGTTTCATAGCTGCTCTTTCAAAAGGAAAGTTCCACTCTTGGAATTGAATACGAACATCACAAAGTAGTTTCTGAGAATGCTTTTGTTTCGTTTTTATGTGAAGATGATCCCGTTTCCAATGAAATCTTCAAAGAGGTGCACATATCCACTTGCAGATTCCAAAGAAAGAGACTTTCAAAACTGCTCTATCACGAGGATTTTTCAACACTGTGAGTTGAATGCAGTCATCACAGAAAACTTTCTGAGAATGCTTCTGTCTAGGGTTGATGTGAAGATATACCCGTTTCCAACGAAGGCCTCGAAGTGGTCCAAATATACACTTGCAGATTCTCCTACAAGGGTGTTGCAAACCTGAACTATCAAAGCAAGGTTCAACTCTGTGAGTTGAATGCAAACATCACAAAGAAGTTTCTGAGAATGCTTCCGTTTACTTATGGGAAGTTTATCCCGTTTCCAACGAAATCCTCAGAGAGGTCCAAATATCCCCTTGCAGATTCTACAAACAGTGTGTTTGGAAACTGCTCCATCAAAACGAATGTTCAGCTCTCTGAGTTAAACGCAATCGTCACTAAGAATTTTCTGAGAGTGCTTCTGTCTAGTTTTTATATGAAGTTCTTTCCTTTATTACCATAGGCCTCAAAGCGGTCCCAGTCTCCACTTGCAGATTCTCCAAGAAGACTGTTTCCAAACTGCTCTCTCGAAAGGAATGTTCAACTCTGTGAGTTGAGTGCAATCATCACAGAGTAGTTTCTGAGAATGCTTCTATGTAGTTTTTAGGAGAAGATATTTCCTTTTCCACCACAGCCCTCAAAGCCCTCCAAATGTCCATTTGCGGATGCTAAAAAAAGAGTGTTTCAAAGCTGCGCTATCAAAGGGAAAGTTCAATTCCGTGAGGTGAATGCAAACATCCCAAAGAAGTTTCTGAGAATGCCTCTGTTTAGCTTTTATGTGAAGATTATCCCGTTTCCAACGAAATCTTCAATGAGATCCAAATATCCACTTGCGGATCCCACAGAAAGTGTGTTTCGAAACTGCTGTTTCAAAGGGAATCTTCAACTCTGTGAGTTGAATGCAATCATCACAAAGAAGTTTCTGACAATGCTTCTCTCTCGTTTTTATGTGAAGATATTTCCTTTTCCACCAGAGGCCTGAAAGCGCTCCAAATGTCCACTTGCAGATTCTACGAAAAGAATGTTTCAAAACTGCTCTGTGAAAAGCAATGTTAAACTCTGTGGCTCGAACACAAACATCACAAAGCAGTTTCTGAGAATGCTTCAGTTTAGTTTTTCTGTGAAGATATTCCCGTTTCCAAAGAAATCTTCAAAGAGGTCCACATATCCACTTACAGATTCTACAAAAAGAGAGTTTCAAAACTGCTCAATCAAAAGGAGGGTTCAACTCTGTGACTTGAATGCAATCATCACACAGAAGTTTCTGAGAATGCTTCTCTTTAGTTTTTAGGTGAAGATATACCCGTTTCGAAGGAAGGCCACCCGGTGGTCCAAATATCCACTTGCAGAATCTACAAAAAGAGTGTTTCAAACCTGAACTATCAAAGGAAGGTTCAACTCTGTGAGTCGAATGCAAACATCACGAAGAAGTTTCTGAGAATGTTTGTGTTTAGTTATGGGAAGTTTATCCCGTTTCCAACGAAATCCTCAGAGAGGTCCAAATATCCACTTGCAGATTCTACCAAAAGTGTGTTTGGAAACTGCTCCATCCAAAGGCATGTTCAGCTCTGTGAGTTAATCTCCATCATCACAAAGTATTTTCTGAGAATGCTTCCGTTTGGTTTTTATAGGAAGTTCTTTCCTTCACTACCGTAGGCCTCAAAGCAGTCCAAATCTCCATTTGCAGATTCTACAAAAAGAGTGTTTCCAATCTGCTGTATCAATAGGAATGTTCAACTCCGTGAGTTGTATGCAATCATCACAACGTAGTTTCTGAGAATGCTTCTATGTAGTTTTTAGGTGAAGATATTACCTTTTCCACCACAGGCCCCAAGCCCCCCAAATGTCCACTTGCAGATTCTAGAAAAAGAGTGTTTCATAGCTGCTCTTTCAAAAGGAAAGTTCCACTCTGGGAATTGAATACGAACATCACAAAGTAGTTTCTGAGAATGCTTTTGTTTCGTTTTTATGTGAAGATGATCCCGTTTCCAATGAAATCTTCAAAGAGGTGCACATATCCACTTGCAGATTCCAAAGAAAGAGACTTTCAAAACTGCTCTATCACGAGGATTTTTCAACACTGTGAGTTGAATGCAGTCATCACAGAAAACTTTCTGAGAATGCTTCTGTCTAGGGTTGATGTGAAGATATACCCGTTTCCAACGAAGGCCTCGAAGTGGTCCAAATATACACTTGCAGATTCTCCTACAAGGGTGTTGCAAACCTGAACTATCAAAGCAAGGTTCAACTCTGTGAGTTGAATGCAAACATCACAAAGAAGTTTCTGAGAATGCTTCCGTTTACTTATGGGAAGTTTATCCCGTTTCCAATGAAATCCTCAGAGAGGTCCAAATATCCCCTTGCAGATTCTACAAACAGTGTGTTTGGAAACTGCTCCATCAAAACGAATGTTCAGCTCTCTGAGTTAAACGCAATCGTCACTAAGAATTTTCTGAGAGTGCTTCTGTCTAGTTTTTATATGAAGTTCTTTCCTTTATTACCATAGGCCTCAAAGCGGTCCCAGTCTCCACTTGCAGATTCTCCAAGAAGACTGTTTCCAAACTGCTCTCTCGAAAGGAATGTTCAACTCTGTGAGTTGAGTGCAATCATCACAGAGTAGTTTCTGAGAATGCTTCTATGTAGTTTTTAGGAGAAGATATTTCCTTTTCCACCACAGCCCTCAAAGCCCTCCAAATGTCCATTTGCGGATGCTAAAAAAAGAGTGTTTCAAAGCTGCGCTATCAAAGGGAAAGTTCAATTCCGTGAGGTGAATGCAAACATCCCAAAGAAGTTTCTGAGAATGCCTCTGTTTAGCTTTTATGTGAAGATTATCCCGTTTCCAACGAAATCTTCAATGAGATCCAAATATCCACTTGCGGATCCCACAGAAAGTGTGTTTCGAAACTGCTGTTTCAAAGGGAATCTTCAACTCTGTGAGTTGAATGCAATCATCACAAAGAAGTTTCTGACAATGCTTCTCTCTCGTTTTTATGTGAAGATATTTCCTTTTCCACCAGAGGCCTGAAAGCGCTCCAAATGTCCACTTGCAGATTCTACGAAAAGAATGTTTCAAAACTGCTCTGTGAAAAGCAATGTTAAACTCTGTGGCTCGAACACAAACATCACAAAGCAGTTTCTGAGAATGCTTCAGTTTAGTTTTTCTGTGAAGATATTCCCGTTTCCAAAGAAATCTTCAAAGAGGTCCACATATCCACTTACAGATTCTACAAAAAGAGAGTTTCAAAACTGCTCAATCAAAAGGAGTGTTCAACTCTGTGACTTGAATGCAATCATCACACAGAAGTTTCTGAGAATGCTTCTCTTTAGTTTTTACGTGAAGATATACCCGTTTCGAAGGAAGGCCACCCAGTGGTCCAAATATCCACTTGCAGAATCTACAAAAAGAGTGTTTCAAACCTGAACTATCAAAGGAAGGTTCAACTCTGTGAGTCGAATGCAAACATCACGAAGAAGTTTCTGAGAATGTTTGTGTTTAGTTATGGGAAGTTTATCCCGTTTCCAACGAAATCCTCAGAGAGGTCCAAATATCCACTTGCAGATTCTACCAAAAGTGTGTTTGGAAACTGCTCCATCCAAAGGCATCTTCAGCTCTGTGAGTTAAACTCCATCACCACAAAGTATTTTCTGAGAATGCTTCCGTTTGTTTTTTATAGGAAGTTCTTTCCTTCACTACCGTAGGCCTCAAAGCAGTCCAAATCTCCATTTGCAGATTCTACAAAAAGAGTGTTTCCAATCTGCTCTATCAATAGGAATGTTCAACTCCGTGAGTTGAATGCAATCATCACAACGTAGTTTCTGAGAATGCTTCTATGTAGTTTTTAGGTGAAGATATTACCTTTTCCACCACAGGCCCCAAGCCCCCCAAATGTCCACTTGCAGATTCTAGAAAAAGAGTGTTTCATAGCTGCTCTTTCAAAAGGAAAGTTCCACTCTGAGTGTTGAATACAAACATCACAAAGTAGTTTCTGAGAATGCTTCTGTTTCGTTTTTATGTGAAGATGATCCCGTTTCCAATGAAATCTTCAAAGAGGTGCACATATCCACTTGCAGATTCCAAAGAAAGAGACTTTCAAAACTGCTCCCTCACGATGATTTTTCAACTCTGTGAGTTGAATGCAGTCATCACAGAAAACTTTCTGAGAATGCTTCTGTCTAGGGTTGATGTGAAGATATACCCGTTTCCAACGAAGGCCTCGAAGTGGTCCAAATATACACTTGCAGATTCTCCTACAAGGGTGTTGCAAACCTGAACTATCAAAGCAAGGTTCAACTCTGTGAGTTGAATGCAAACATCACAAAGAAGTTTCTGAGAATGCTTCCGTTTACTTATGGGAAGTTTATCCCGTTTCCAACGAAATCCTCAGAGAGGTCCAAATATCCCCTTGCAGATTCTACAAACAGTGTGTTTGGAAACTGCTCCATCAAAACGAATGTTCAGCTCTCTGAGTTAAACGCAATCGTCACTAAGAATTTTCTGAGAGTGCTTCTGTCTAGTTTTTATATGAAGTTCTTTCCTTTATTACCATAGGCCTCAAAGCGGTCCCAGTCTCCACTTGCAGATTCTCCAAGAAGACTGTTTCCAAACTGCTCTCTCGAAAGGAATGTTCAACTCTGTGAGTTGAGTGCAATCATCACAGAGTAGTTTCTGAGAATGCTTCTATGTAGTTTTTAGGAGAAGATATTTCCTTTTCCACCACAGCCCTCAAAGCCCTCCAAATGTCCATTTGCGGATGCTAAAAAAAGAGTGTTTCAAAGCTGCGCTATCAAAGGGAAAGTTCAATTCCGTGAGGTGAATGCAAACATCCCAAAGAAGTTTCTGAGAATGCCTCTGTTTAGCTTTTATGTGAAGATTATCCCGTTTCCAACGAAATCTTCAATGAGATCCAAATATCCACTTGCGGATCCCACAGAAAGTGTGTTTCGAAACTGCTGTTTCAAAGGGAATCTTCAACTCTGTGAGTTGAATGCAATCATCACAAAGAAGTTTCTGACAATGCTTCTCTCTCGTTTTTATGTGAAGATATTTCCTTTTCCACCAGAGGCCTGAAAGCGCTCCAAATGTCCACTTGCAGATTCTACGAAAAGAATGTTTCAAAACTGCTCTGTGAAAAGCAATGTTAAACTCTGTGGCTCGAACACAAACATCACAAAGCAGTTTCTGAGAATGCTTCAGTTTAGTTTTTCTGTGAAGATATTCCCGTTTCCAAAGAAATCTTCAAAGAGGTCCACATATCCACTTACAGATTCTACAAAAAGAGAGTTTCAAAACTGCTCAATCAAAAGGAGGGTTCAACTCTGTGACTTGAATGCAATCATCACACAGAAGTTTCTGAGAATGCTTCTCTTTAGTTTTTACGTGAAGATATACCCGTTTCGAAGGAAGGCCACCCGGTGGTCCAAATATCCACTTGCAGATTCTACAAAAAGAGTGTTTCAAACCTGAACTATCAAAGGAAGGTTCAACTCTGTGAGTCGAATGCAAACATCACGAAGAAGTTTCTGAGAATGTTTGTGTTTAGTTATGGGAAGTTTATCCCGTTTCCAACGAAATCCTCAGAGAGGTCCAAATATCCACTTGCAGATTCTACCAAAAGTGTGTTTGGAAACTGCTCCATCCAAAGGCATGTTCAGCTCTGTGAGTTAATCTCCATCATCACAAAGTATTTTCTGAGAATGCTTCCGTTTGGTTTTTATAGGAAGTTCTTTCCTTCACTACCGTAGGCCTCAAAGCAGTCCAAATCTCCATTTGCAGATTCTACAAAAAGAGTGTTTCCAATCTGCTGTATCAATAGGAATGTTCAACTCCGTGAGTTGAATGCAATCATCACAACGTAGTTTCTGAGAATGCTTCTATGTAGTTTTTAGGTGAAGATATTACCTTTTCCACCACAGGCCCCAAGCCCCCCAAATGTCCACTTGCAGATTCTAGAAAAAGAGTGTTTCATAGCTGCTCTTTCAAAAGGAAAGTTCCACTCTGGGAATTGAATACGAACATCACAAAGTAGTTTCTGAGAATGCTTTTGTTTCGTTTTTATGTGAAGATGATCCCGTTTCCAATGAAATCTTCAAAGAGGTGCACATATCCACTTGCAGATTCCAAAGAAAGAGACTTTCAAAACTGCTCCATCACGAGGATTTTTCAACACTGTGAGTTGAATGCAGTCATCACAGAAAACTTTCTGAGAATGCTTCTGTCTAGGGTTGATGTGAAGATATACCCGTTTCCAACGAAGGCCTCGAAGTGGTCCAAATATACACTTGCAGATTCTCCTACAAGGGTGTTGCAAACCTGAACTATCAAAGCAAGGTTCAACTCTGTGAGTTGAATGCAAACATCACAAAGAAGTTTCTGAGAATGCTTCCGTTTACTTATGGGAAGTTTATCCCGTTTCCAACGAAATCCTCAGAGAGGTCCAAATATCCCCTTGCAGATTCTACAAACAGTGTGTTTGGAAACTGCTCCATCCAAACGAATGTTCAGCTCTCTGAGTTAAACGCAATCATTACTAAGAACTTTCTGAGAGTGCTTCTGTCTAGTTTTTATATGAAGTTCTTTCCTTTATTACCATAGGCCTCAAAGCGGTCCCAGTCTCCACTTGCAGATTCTCCAAGAAGACTGTTTCCAAACTGCTCTCTCGAAAGGATTGCTCAACTCTGTGAGTTGAGTGCAATCATCACAGAGTAGTTTCTGAGAATGCTTCTATGTAGTTTTTAGGAGAAGATATTTCCTTTTCCACCACAGCCCTCAAAGCCCTCCAAATGTCCATTTGCGGATGCTAAAAAAAGAGTGTTTCAAAGCTGCGCTATCAAAGGGAAAGTTCAATTCCGTGAGGTGAATGCAAACATCCCAAAGAAGTTTCTGAGAATGCGTCTGTTTAGCTTTTATGTGAAGATTATCCCGTTTCCAACGAAATCTTCAATGAGATCCAAATATCCACTTGCGGATCCCACAGAAAGTGTGTTTCGAAACTGCTGTTTCAAAGGGAATCTTCAACTCTGTGAGTTGAATGCAATCATCACAAAGAAGTTTCTGACAATGCTTCTCTCTCGTTTTTATGTGAAGATATTTCCTTTTCCACCAGAGGCCTGAAAGCGCTCCAAATGTCCACTTGCAGATTCTACGAAAAGAATGTTTCAAAACTGCTCTGTGAAAAGCAATGTTAAACTCTGTGGCTCGAACACAAACATCACAAAGCAGTTTCTGAGAATGCTTCAGTTTAGTTTTTCTGTGAAGATATTCCCGTTTCCAAAGAAATCTTCAAAGAGGTCCACATATCCACTTACAGATTCTACAAAAAGAGAGTTTCAAAACTGCTCAATCAAAAGGAGTGTTCAACTCTGTGACTTGAATGCAATCATCACACAGAAGTTTCTGAGAATGCTTCTCTTTAGTTTTTAGGTGAAGATGTACCCGTTTCGAAGGAAGGCCACCCGGTGGTCCAAATATCCACTTGCAGAATCTACAAAAAGAGTGTTTCAAACCTGAACTATCAAAGGAAGGTTCAACTCTGTGAGTCGAATGCAAACATCACGAAGAAGTTTCTGAGAATGTTTGTGTTTAGTTATGGGAAGTTTATCCCGTTTCCAACGAAATCCTCAGAGAGGTCCAAATATCCACTTGCAGATTCTACCAAAAGTGTGTTTGGAAACTGCTCCATCCAAAGGCATGTTCAGCTCTGTGAGTTAATCTCCATCATCACAAAGTATTTTCTGAGAATGCTTCCGTTTGGTTTTTATAGGAAGTTCTTTCCTTCACTACCGTAGGCCTCAAAGCAGTCCAAATCTCCATTTGCAGATTCTACAAAAAGAGTGTTTCCAATCTGCTGTATCAATAGGAATGTTCAACTCCGTGAGTTGAATGCAATCATCACAACGTAGTTTCTGAGAATGCTTCTATGTAGTTTTTAGGTGAAGATATTACCTTTTCCACCACAGGCCCCAAGCCCCCCAAATGTCCACTTGCAGATTCTAGAAAAAGAGTGTTTCATAGCTGCTCTTTCAAAAGGAAAGTTCCACTCTGGGAATTGAATACGAACATCACAAAGTAGTTTCTGAGAATGCTTTTGTTTCGTTTTTATGTGAAGATGATCCCGTTTCCAATGAAATCTTCAAAGAGGTGCACATATCCACTTGCAGATTCCAAAGAAAGAGACTTTCAAAACTGCTCTATCACGAGGATTTTTCAACACTGTGAGTTGAATGCAGTCATCACAGAAAACTTTCTGAGAATGCTTCTGTCTAGGGTTGATGTGAAGATATACCCGTTTCCAACGAAGGCCTCGAAGTGGTCCAAATATACACTTGCAGATTCTCCTACAAGGGTGTTGCAAACCTGAACTATCAAAGCAAGGTTCAACTCTGTGAGTTGAATGCAAACATCACAAAGAAGTTTCTGAGAATGCTTCCGTTTACTTATGGGAAGTTTATCCCGTTTCCAACGAAATCCTCAGAGAGGTCCAAATATCCCCTTGCAGATTCTACAAACAGTGTGTTTGGAAACTGCTCCATCAAAACGAATGTTCAGCTCTCTGAGTTAAACGCAATCGTCACTAAGAATTTTCTGAGAGTGCTTCTGTCTAGTTTTTATATGAAGTTCTTTCCTTTATTACCATAGGCCTCAAAGCGGTCCCAGTCTCCACTTGCAGATTCTCCAAGAAGACTGTTTCCAAACTGCTCTCTCGAAAGGAATGTTCAACTGTGTGAGTTGAGTGCAATCATCACAGAGTAGTTTCTGAGAATGCTTCTATGTAGTTTTTAGGAGAAGATATTTCCTTTTCCACCACAGCCCTCAAAGCCCTCCAAATGTCCATTTGCGGATGCTAAAAAAAGAGTGTTTCAAAGCTGCGCTATCAAAGGGAAAGTTCAATTCCGTGAGGTGAATGCAAACATCCCAAAGAAGTTTCTGAGAATGCCTCTGTTTAGCTTTTATGTGAAGATTATCCCGTTTCCAACGAAATCTTCAATGAGATCCAAATATCCACTTGCGGATCCCACAGAAAGTGTGTTTCGAAACTGCTGTTTCAAAGGGAATCTTCAACTCTGTGAGTTGAATGCAATCATCACAAAGAAGTTTCTGACAATGCTTCTCTCTCGTTTTTATGTGAAGATATTTCCTTTTCCACCAGAGGCCTGAAAGCGCTCCAAATGTCCACTTGCAGATTCTACGAAAAGAATGTTTCAAAACTGCTCTGTGAAAAGCAATGTTAAACTCTGTGGCTCGAACACAAACATCACAAAGCAGTTTCTGAGAATGCTTCAGTTTAGTTTTTCTGTGAAGATATTCCCGTTTCCAAAGAAATCTTCAAAGAGGTCCACATATCCACTTACAGATTCTACAAAAAGAGAGTTTCAAAACTGCTCAATCAAAAGGAGTGTTCAACTCTGTGACTTGAATGCAATCATCACACAGAAGTTTCTGAGAATGCTTCTCTTTAGTTTTTACGTGAAGATATACCCGTTTCGAAGGAAGGCCACCCAGTGGTCCAAATATCCACTTGCAGAATCTACAAAAAGAGTGTTTCAAACCTGAACTATCAAAGGAAGGTTCAACTCTGTGAGTCGAATGCAAACATCACGAAGAAGTTTCTGAGAATGTTTGTGTTTAGTTATGGGAAGTTTATCCCGTTTCCAACGAAATCCTCAGAGAGGTCCAAATATCCACTTGCAGATTCTAACAAAAGTGTGTTTGGAAACTGCTCCATCCAAAGGCATCTTCAGCTCTGTGAGTTAAACTCCATCACCACAAAGTATTTTCTGAGAATGCTTCCGTTTGTTTTTTATAGGAAGTTCTTTCCTTCACTACCGTAGGCCTCAAAGCAGTCCAAATCTCCATTTGCAGATTCTACAAAAAGAGAGTTTCCAATCTGCTCTATCAATAGGAATGTTCAACTCCGTGAGTTGAATGCAATCATCACAACGTAGTTTCTGAGAATGCTTCTATGTAGTTTTTAGGTGAAGATATTACCTTTTCCACCACAGGCCCCAAGCCCCCCAAATGTCCACTTGCAGATTCTAGAAAAAGAGTGTTTCATAGCTGCTCTTTCAAAAGGAAAGTTCCACTCTGAGTGTTGAATACAAACATCACAAAGTAGTTTCTGAGAATGCTTCTGTTTCGTTTTTATGTGAAGATGATCCCGTTTCCAATGAAATCTTCAAAGAGGTGCACATATCCACTTGCAGATTCCAAAGAAAGAGACTTTCAAAACTGCTCCCTCACGATGATTTTTCAACTCTGTGAGTTGAATGCAGTCATCACAGAAAACTTTCTGAGAATGCTTCTGTCTAGGGTTGATGTGAAGATATACCCGTTTCCAACGAAGGCCTCGAAGTGGTCCAAATATACACTTGCAGATTCTCCTACAAGGGTGTTGCAAACCTGAACTATCAAAGCAAGGTTCAACTCTGTGAGTTGAATGCAAACATCACAAAGAAGTTTCTGAGAATGCTTCCGTTTACTTATGGGAAGTTTATCCCGTTTCCAACGAAATCCTCAGAGAGGTCCAAATATCCCCTTGCAGATTCTACAAACAGTGTGTTTGGAAACTGCTCCATCAAAACGAATGTTCAGCTCTCTGAGTTAAACGCAATCGTCACTAAGAATTTTCTGAGAGTGCTTCTGTCTAGTTTTTATATGAAGTTCTTTCCTTTATTACCATAGGCCTCAAAGCGGTCCCAGTCTCCACTTGCAGATTCTCCAAGAAGACTGTTTCCAAACTGCTCTCTCGAAAGGAATGTTCAACTCTGTGAGTTGAGTGCAATCATCACAGAGTAGTTTCTGAGAATGCTTCTATGTAGTTTTTAGGAGAAGATATTTCCTTTTCCACCACAGCCCTCAAAGCCCTCCAAATGTCCATTTGCGGATGCTAAAAAAAGAGTGTTTCAAAGCTGCGCTATCAAAGGGAAAGTTCAATTCCGTGAGGTGAATGCAAACATCCCAAAGAAGTTTCTGAGAATGCCTCTGTTTAGCTTTTATGTGAAGATTATCCCGTTTCCAACGAAATCTTCAATGAGATCCAAATATCCACTTGCGGATCCCACAGAAAGTGTGTTTCGAAACTGCTGTTTCAAAGGGAATCTTCAACTCTGTGAGTTGAATGCAATCATCACAAAGAAGTTTCTGACAATGCTTCTCTCTCGTTTTTATGTGAAGATATTTCCTTTTCCACCAGAGGCCTGAAAGCGCTCCAAATGTCCACTTGCAGATTCTACGAAAAGAATGTTTCAAAACTGCTCTGTGAAAAGCAATGTTAAACTCTGTGGCTCGAACACAAACATCACAAAGCAGTTTCTGAGAATGCTTCAGTTTAGTTTTTCTGTGAAGATATTCCCGTTTCCAAAGAAATCTTCAAAGAGGTCCACATATCCACTTACAGATTCTACAAAAAGAGAGTTTCAAAACTGCTCAATCAAAAGGAGGGTTCAACTCTGTGACTTGAATGCAATCATCACACAGAAGTTTCTGAGAATGCTTCTCTTTAGTTTTTACGTGAAGATATACCCGTTTCGAAGGAAGGCCACCCGGTGGTCCAAATATCCACTTGCAGATTCTACAAAAAGAGTGTTTCAAACCTGAACTATCAAAGGAAGGTTCAACTCTGTGAGTCGAATGCAAACATCACGAAGAAGTTTCTGAGAATGTTTGTGTTTAGTTATGGGAAGTTTATCCCGTTTCCAACGAAATCCTCAGAGAGGTCCAAATATCCACTTGCAGATTCTACCAAAAGTGTGTTTGGAAACTGCTCCATCCAAAGGCATGTTCAGCTCTGTGAGTTAATCTCCATCATCACAAAGTATTTTCTGAGAATGCTTCCGTTTGGTTTTTATAGGAAGTTCTTTCCTTCACTACCGTAGGCCTCAAAGCAGTCCAAATCTCCATTTGCAGATTCTACAAAAAGAGTGTTTCCAATCTGCTGTATCAATAGGAATGTTCAACTCCGTGAGTTGAATGCAATCATCACAACGTAGTTTCTGAGAATGCTTCTATGTAGTTTTTAGGTGAAGATATTACCTTTTCCACCACAGGCCCCAAGCCCCCCAAATGTCCACTTGCAGATTCTAGAAAAAGAGTGTTTCATAGCTGCTCTTTCAAAAGGAAAGTTCCACTCTGGGAATTGAATACGAACATCACAAAGTAGTTTCTGAGAATGCTTTTGTTTCGTTTTTATGTGAAGATGATCCCGTTTCCAATGAAATCTTCAAAGAGGTGCACATATCCACTTGCAGATTCCAAAGAAAGAGACTTTCAAAACTGCTCCATCACGAGGATTTTTCAACACTGTGAGTTGAATGCAGTCATCACAGAAAACTTTCTGAGAATGCTTCTGTCTAGGGTTGATGTGAAGATATACCCGTTTCCAACGAAGGCCTCGAAGTGGTCCAAATATACACTTGCAGATTCTCCTACAAGGGTGTTGCAAACCTGAACTATCAAAGCAAGGTTCAACTCTGTGAGTTGAATGCAAACATCACAAAGAAGTTTCTGAGAATGCTTCCGTTTACTTATGGGAAGTTTATCCCGTTTCCAACGAAATCCTCAGAGAGGTCCAAATATCCCCTTGCAGATTCTACAAACAGTGTGTTTGGAAACTGCTCCATCCAAACGAATGTTCAGCTCTCTGAGTTAAACGCAATCATCACTAAGAACTTTCTGAGAGTGCTTCTGTCTAGTTTTTATATGAAGTTCTTTCCTTTATTACCATAGGCCTCAAAGCGGTCCCAGTCTCCACTTGCAGATTCTCCAAGAAGACTGTTTCCAAACTGCTCTCTCGAAAGGATTGCTCAACTCTGTGAGTTGAGTGCAATCATCACAGAGTAGTTTCTGAGAATGCTTCTATGTAGTTTTTAGGAGAAGATATTTCCTTTTCCACCACAGCCCTCAAAGCCCTCCAAATGTCCATTTGCGGATGCTAAAAAAAGAGTGTTTCAAAGCTGCGCTATCAAAGGGAAAGTTCAATTCCGTGAGGTGAATGCAAACATCCCAAAGAAGTTTCTGAGAATGCGTCTGTTTAGCTTTTATGTGAAGATTATCCCGTTTCCAACGAAATCTTCAATGAGATCCAAATATCCACTTGCGGATCCCACAGAAAGTGTGTTTCGAAACTGCTGTTTCAAAGGGAATCTTCAACTCTGTGAGTTGAATGCAATCATCACAAAGAAGTTTCTGACAATGCTTCTCTCTCGTTTTTATGTGAAGATATTTCCTTTTCCACCAGAGGCCTGAAAGCGCTCCAAATGTCCACTTGCAGATTCTACGAAAAGAATGTTTCAAAACTGCTCTGTGAAAAGCAATGTTAAACTCTGTGGCTCGAACACAAACATCACAAAGCAGTTTCTGAGAATGCTTCAGTTTAGTTTTTCTGTGAAGATATTCCCGTTTCCAAAGAAATCTTCAAAGAGGTCCACATATCCACTTACAGATTCTACAAAAAGAGAGTTTCAAAACTGCTCAATCAAAAGGAGTGTTCAACTCTGTGACTTGAATGCAATCATCACACAGAAGTTTCTGAGAATGCTTCTCTTTAGTTTTTAGGTGAAGATGTACCCGTTTCGAAGGAAGGCCACCCGGTGGTCCAAATATCCACTTGCAGAATCTACAAAAAGAGTGTTTCAAACCTGAACTATCAAAGGAAGGTTCAACTCTGTGAGTCGAATGCAAACATCACGAAGAAGTTTCTGAGAATGTTTGTGTTTAGTTATGGGAAGTTTATCCCGTTTCCAACGAAATCCTCAGAGAGGTCCAAATATCCACTTGCAGATTCTACCAAAAGTGTGTTTGGAAACTGCTCCATCCAAAGGCATGTTCAGCTCTGTGAGTTAATCTCCATCATCACAAAGTATTTTCTGAGAATGCTTCCGTTTGGTTTTTATAGGAAGTTCTTTCCTTCACTACCGTAGGCCTCAAAGCAGTCCAAATCTCCATTTGCAGATTCTACAAAAAGAGTGTTTCCAATCTGCTGTATCAATAGGAATGTTCAACTCCGTGAGTTGAATGCAATCATCACAACGTAGTTTCTGAGAATGCTTCTATGTAGTTTTTAGGTGAAGATATTACCTTTTCCACCACAGGCCCCAAGCCCCCCAAATGTCCACTTGCAGATTCTAGAAAAAGAGTGTTTCATAGCTGCTCTTTCAAAAGGAAAGTTCCACTCTGGGAATTGAATACGAACATCACAAAGTAGTTTCTGAGAATGCTTTTGTTTCGTTTTTATGTGAAGATGATCCCGTTTCCAATGAAATCTTCAAAGAGGTGCACATATCCACTTGCAGATTCCAAAGAAAGAGACTTTCAAAACTGCTCTATCACGAGGATTTTTCAACACTGTGAGTTGAATGCAGTCATCACAGAAAACTTTCTGAGAATGCTTCTGTCTAGGGTTGATGTGAAGATATACCCGTTTCCAACGAAGGCCTCGAAGTGGTCCAAATATACACTTGCAGATTCTCCTACAAGGGTGTTGCAAACCTGAACTATCAAAGCAAGGTTCAACTCTGTGAGTTGAATGCAAACATCACAAAGAAGTTTCTGAGAATGCTTCCGTTTACTTATGGGAAGTTTATCCCGTTTCCAACGAAATCCTCAGAGAGGTCCAAATATCCCCTTGCAGATTCTACAAACAGTGTGTTTGGAAACTGCTCCATCAAAAAGAATGTTCAGCTCTCTGAGTTAAACGCAATCGTCACTAAGAATTTTCTGAGAGTGCTTCTGTCTAGTTTTTATATGAAGTTCTTTCCTTTATTACCATAGGCCTCAAAGCGGTCCCAGTCTCCACTTGCAGATTCTCCAAGAAGACTGTTTCCAAACTGCTCTCTCGAAAGGAATGTTCAACTGTGTGAGTTGAGTGCAATCATCACAGAGTAGTTTCTGAGAATGCTTCTATGTAGTTTTTAGGAGAAGATATTTCCTTTTCCACCACAGCCCTCAAAGCCCTCCAAATGTCCATTTGCGGATGCTAAAAAAAGAGTGTTTCAAAGCTGCGCTATCAAAGGGAAAGTTCAATTCCGTGAGGTGAATGCAAACATCCCAAAGAAGTTTCTGAGAATGCCTCTGTTTAGCTTTTATGTGAAGATTATCCCGTTTCCAACGAAATCTTCAATGAGATCCAAATATCCACTTGCGGATCCCACAGAAAGTGTGTTTCGAAACTGCTGTTTCAAAGGGAATCTTCAACTCTGTGAGTTGAATGCAATCATCACAAAGAAGTTTCTGACAATGCTTCTCTCTCGTTTTTATGTGAAGATATTTCCTTTTCCACCAGAGGCCTGAAAGCGCTCCAAATGTCCACTTGCAGATTCTACGAAAAGAATCTTTCAAAACTGCTCTGTGAAAAGCAATGTTAAACTCTGTGGCTCGAACACAAACATCACAAAGCAGTTTCTGAGAATGCTTCAGTTTAGTTTTTCTGTGAAGATATTCCCGTTTCCAAAGAAATCTTCAAAGAGGTCCACATATCCACTTACAGATTCTACAAAAAGAGAGTTTCAAAACTGCTCAATCAAAAGGAGTGTTCAACTCTGTGACTTGAATGCAATCATCACACAGAAGTTTCTGAGAATGCTTCTCTTTAGTTTTTACGTGAAGATATACCCGTTTCGAAGGAAGGCCACCCAGTGGTCCAAATATCCACTTGCAGAATCTACAAAAAGAGTGTTTCAAACCTGAACTATCAAAGGAAGGTTCAACTCTGTGAGTCGAATGCAAACATCACGAAGAAGTTTCTGAGAATGTTTGTGTTTAGTTATGGGAAGTTTATCCCGTTTCCAACGAAATCCTCAGAGAGGTCCAAATATCCACTTGCAGATTCTACCAAAAGTGTGTTTGGAAACTGCTCCATCCAAAGGCATCTTCAGCTCTGTGAGTTAAACTCCATCACCACAAAGTATTTTCTGAGAATGCTTCCGTTTGTTTTTTATAGGAAGTTCTTTCCTTCACTACCGTAGGCCTCAAAGCAGTCCAAATCTCCATTTGCAGATTCTACAAAAAGAGTGTTTCCAATCTGCTCTATCAATAGGAATGTTCAACTCCGTGAGTTGAATGCAATCATCACAACGTAGTTTCTGAGAATGCTTCTATGTAGTTTTTAGGTGAAGATATTACCTTTTCCACCACAGGCCCCAAGCCCCCCAAATGTCCACTTGCAGATTCTAGAAAAAGAGTGTTTCATAGCTGCTCTTTCAAAAGGAAAGTTCCACTCTGAGTGTTGAATACAAACATCACAAAGTAGTTTCTGAGAATGCTTCTGTTTCGTTTTTATGTGAAGATGATCCCGTTTCCAATGAAATCTTCAAAGAGGTGCACATATCCACTTGCAGATTCCAAAGAAAGAGACTTTCAAAACTGCTCCCTCACGACGATTTTTCAACTCTGTGAGTTGAATGCAGTCATCACAGAAAACTTTCTGAGAATGCTTCTGTCTAGGGTTGATGTGAAGATATACCCGTTTCCAACGAAGGCCTCGAAGTGGTCCAAATATACACTTGCAGATTCTCCTACAAGGGTGTTGCAAACCTGAACTATCAAAGCAAGGTTCAACTCTGTGAGTTGAATGCAAACATCACAAAGAAGTTTCTGAGAATGCTTCCGTTTACTTATGGGAAGTTTATCCCGTTTCCAACGAAATCCTCAGAGAGGTCCAAATATCCCCTTGCAGATTCTACAAACAGTGTGTTTGGAAACTGCTCCATCAAAACGAATGTTCAGCTCTCTGAGTTAAACGCAATCGTCACTAAGAATTTTCTGAGAGTGCTACTGTCTAGTTTTTATATGAAGTTCTTTCCTTTCTTAACATAGGCCTCAAAGCGGTCCCAGTCTCCACTTGCAGATTCTCCAAGAAGACTGTTTCCAAACTGCTCTCTCGAAAGGAATGTTCAACTCTGTGAGTTGAATGCAATCATCACAGAGTAGTTTCTGAGAATGCTTCTATGTAGTTTTTAGGAGAAGATATTTCCTTTTCCACCACAGCCCTCAAAGCCCTCCAAATGTCCATTTGCGGATGCTAAAAAAAGAGTGTTTCAAAGCTGCGCTTACAAAGGGAAAGTTCAATTCCGTGAGGTGAATGCAAACATCCCAAAGAAGTTTCTGAGAATGCCTCTGTTTAGCTTTTATGTGAAGATTATCCCGTTTCCAACGAAATCTTCAATGAGATCCAAATATCCACTTGCGGATCCCACAGAAAGTGTGTTTCGAAACTGCTGTTTCAAAGGGAATCTTCAACTCTGTGAGTTGAATGCAATCATCACAAAGAAGTTTCTGACAATGCTTCTCTCTCGTTTTTATGTGAAGATATTTCCTTTTCCACCAGAGGCCTGAAAGCGCTCCAAATGTCCACTTGCAGATTCTACGAAAAGAATGTTTCAAAACTGCTCTGTGAAAAGCAATGTTAAACTCTGTGGCTCGAACACAAACATCACAAAGCAGTTTCTGAGAATGCTTCAGTTTAGTTTTTCTGTGAAGATATTCCCGTTTCCAAAGAAATCTTCAAAGAGGTCCACATATCCACTTACAGATTCTACAAAAAGAGAGTTTCAAAACTGCTCAATCAAAAGGAGGGTTCAACTCTGTGACTTGAATGCAATCATCACACAGAAGTTTCTGAGAATGCTTCTCTTTAGTTTTTACGTGAAGATATACCCGTTTCGAAGGAAGGCCACCCGGTGGTCCAAATATCCACTTGCAGATTCTACAAAAAGAGTGTTTCAAACCTGAACTATCAAAGGAAGGTTCAACTC
Source organism: Pan paniscus (assembly GCF_029289425.2). Classification (NCBI taxonomy): domain Eukaryota; kingdom Metazoa; phylum Chordata; class Mammalia; order Primates; family Hominidae; genus Pan; species Pan paniscus. The sequence continues at coordinate 60,522,992 of NC_073272.2, forward strand.
TGTGAGTCGAATGCAAACATCACGAAGAAGTTTCTGAGAATGTTTGTGTTTACTTATGGGAAGTTTATCCCGTTTCCAACGAAATCCTCAGAGAGGTCCAAATATCCACTTGCAGATTCTACCAAAAGTGTGTTTGGAAACTGCTCCATCCAAAGGCATGTTCAGCTCTGTGAGTTAATCTCCATCATCACAAAGTATTTTCTGAGAATGCTTCCGTTTGGTTTTTATAGGAAGTTCTTTCCTTCACTACCGTAGGCCTCAAAGCTGTCCAAATCTCCGTTTGCAGATTCTACAAAAAGAGTGTTTCCAGTCTGCTCTATCAATAGGAATGTTCAACTCCGTGAGTTGAATGCAATCATCACAACGTAGTTTCTGAGAATGCTTCTATGTAGTTTTTAGGTGAAGATATTACCTTTTCCACCACAGGCCCCAAGCCCCCCAAATGTCCACTTGCAGATTCTAGAAAAAGAGTGTTTCATAGCTGCTCTTTCAAAAGGAAAGTTCCACTCTGGGTGTTGAATACAAACATCACAAAGTAGTTTCTGAGAATGCTTTTGTTTCGTTTTTATGTGAAGATGATCCCGTTTCCAATGAAATCTTCAAAGAGGTGCACATATCCACTTGCAGATTCCAAAGAAAGAGACTTTCAAAACTGCTCCATCACGAGGATTGTTCAACTCTGTGAGTTGAATGCAGTCATCACAGAAAACTTTCTGAGAATGCTTCTGTCTAGGGTTGATGTGAAGATATACCCGTTTCCAACGAAGGCCTCGAAGTGGTCCAAATATACACTTGCAGATTCTCCTACAAGGGTGTTGCAAACCTGAACTATCAAAGCAAGGTTCAACTCTGTGAGTTGAATGCAAACATCACAAAGAAGTTTCTGAGAATGCTTCCGTTTACTTAAGGGAAGTTTATCCCGTTTCCAACGAAATCCTCAGAGAGGTCCAAATATCCCCTTGCAGATTCTACAAACAGTGTGTTTGGAAACTGCAACATCAAAACGAACGTTCAGCTCTCTGAGTTAAATGCAATCGTCACTAAGAATTTTCTGAGAGTGCTACTGTCTAGTTTTTATATGAAGTTCTTTCCTTTCTTACCATAGGCCTCAAAGCGGTCCCAGTCTCCACTTGCAGATTCTCCAAGAAGACTGTTTCCAAACTGCTCTCTCGAAAGGAATGTTCAACTCTGTGAGTTGAATGCAATCATCACAGAGTAGTTTCTGAGAATGCTTCTATGTAGTTTTTAGGAGAAGATATTTCCTTTTATACCACAGCCCTCAAAGCCCTCCAAATGTCCATTTGCGGATGCTAAAAAAAGAGTGTTTCAAAGCTGCGCTATCAAAGGGAAAGTTCAATTCCGTGAGGTGAATGCAAACATCCCAAAGAAGTTTCTGAGAATGCCTCTGTTTAGCTTTTATGTGAAGATTATCCCGTTTCCAACGAAATCTTCAATGAGATCCAAATATCCACTTGCGGATCCCACAGAAAGTGTGTTTCGAAACTGCTGTTTCAAAGGGAATCTTCAACTCTGTGAGTTGAATGCAATCATCACAAAGAAGTTTCTGACAATGCTTCTCTCTCGTTTTTATGTGAAGATATTTCCTTTTCCACCAGAGGCCTGAAAGCGCTCCAAATGTCCACTTGCAGAATCTACGAAAAGAATGTTTCAAAACTGCTCTGTGAAAAGCAATGTTAAACTCTGTGGCTCGAACACAAACATCACAAAGCAGTTTCTGAGAATGCTTCAGTTTAGTTTTTCTGTGAAGATATTCCCGTTTCCAAAGAAATCTTCAAAGACGTCCACATATCCACTTACAGATTCTACAAAAAGAGAGTTTCAAAACTGCTCAATCAAAAGGAGGGTTCAACTCTGTGACTTGAATGCAATCATCACACAGAAGTTTCTGAGAATGCTTCTCTTTAGTTTTTACGTGAAGATATACCCGTTTCGAAGGAAGGCCACCCGGTGGTCCAAATATCCACTTGCAGATTCTACAAAAAGAGTGTTTCAAACCTGAACTATCAAAGGAAGGTTCAACTCTGTGAGTCGAATGCAAACATCACGAAGAAGTTTCTGAGAATGTTTGTGTTTAGTTATGGGAAGTTTATCCCGTTTCCAACGAAATCCTCAGAGAGGTCCAAATATCCACTTGCAGATTCTACCAAAAGTGTGTTTGGAAACTGCTCCATCCAAAGGCATGTTCAGCTCTGTGAGTTAATCTCCATCATCACAAAGTGTTTTCTGAGAATGCTTCCGTTTGGTTTTTATAGGAAGTTCTTTCCTTCACTACCGTAGGCCTCAAAGCAGTCCAAATCTCCGTTTGCAGATTCTGCAAAAAGAGTGTTTCCAATCTGCTCTATCAATAGGAATGTTCAACTCCATGAGTTGAATGCAATCATCACAACGTAGTTTCTGAGAATGCTTCTATGTAGTTTTTAGGTGAAGATATTACCTTTTCCACCACAGGCCCCAAGCCCCCCAAATGTCCACTTGCAGATTCTAGAAAAAGATTGTTTCATAGCTGCTCTTTCAAAAGGAAAGTTCCACTCTGGGAGTTGAATACAAACATCACAAAGTAGTTTCTGAGAATGCTTCTGTTTCGTTTCTATGTGAAGATGATCCCGTTTCCAATGAAATCTTCAAAGAGGTGCACATATCCACTTGCAGATTCCAAAGAAAGAGACTTTCAAAACTGCTCCATCACGAGGATTGTTCAACTCTGTGAGTTGAATGCAGTCATCACAGAAAACTTTCTGAGAATGCTTCTGTCTAGGGTTGATGTGAAGATATACCCATTTCCAACGAAGGCCTCGAAGTGGTCCAAATATACACTTGCAGATTCTCCTACAAGGGTGTTGCAAACCTGAACTATCAAAGCAAGGTTCAACCCTGTGAGTTGAATGCAAACATCACAAAGAAGTTTCTGAGAATGCTTCCGTTTACTTATGGGAAGTTTATCCCGTTTCCAACGAAATCCTCAGAGAGGTCCAAATATCCCCTTGCAGATTCTACAAACAGTGTGTTTGGAAACTGCTCCATCAAAACGAATGTTCAGCTCTCTGAGTTAAACACAATCGTCACTAAGAATTTTCTGAGAGTGCTTCTGTCTAGTTTTTATATGAAGTTCTTTCCTTTATTACCATAGGCCTCAAAGCGGTCCCAGTCTCCACTTGCAGATTCTCCAAGAAGACTGTTTCCAAAGTGCTCTCTCGAAAGGAATGTTCAACTCTGTGAGTTGAGTGCAATCATCACAGAGTAGTTTCTGAGAATGCTTCTATGTAGTTTTTAGGAGAAGATATTTCCTTTTCCACCACAGCCCTCAAAGCCCTCCAAATGTCCATTTGCGGATGCTAAAAAAAGAGTGTTTCAAAGCTGCGCTATCAAAGGGAAAGTTCAATTCCGTGAGGTGAATGCAAACATCCCAAAGAAGTTTCTGAGAATGCCTCTGTTTAGCTTTTATGTGAAGATTATCCCGTTTCCAACGAAATCTTCAATGAGATCCAAATATCCACTTGCGGATCCCACAGAAAGTGTGTTTCGAAACTGCTGTTTCAAAGGGAATCTTCAACTCTGTGAGTTGAATGCAATCATCACAAAGAAGTTTCTGACAATGCTTCTCTCTCGTTTTTATGTGAAGATATTTCCTTTTCCACCAGAGGCCTGAAAGCGCTCCAAATGTCCACTTGCAGATTCTACGAAAAGAATGTTTCAAAACTGCTCTGTGAAAAGCAATGTTAAACTCTGTGGCTCGAACACAAACATCACAAAGCAGTTTCTGAGAATGCTTCAGTTTAGTTTTTCTGTGAAGATATTCCCGTTTCCAAAGAAATCTTCAAAGAGGTCCACATATCCACTTACAGATTCTACAAAAAGAGAGTTTCAAAACTGCTCAATCAAAAGGAGTGTTCAACTCTGTGACTTGAATGCAATCATCACACAGAAGTTTCTGAGAATGCTTCTCTTTAGTTTTTACGTGAAGATATACCCGTTTCGAAGGAAGGCCACCCAGTGGTCCAAATATCCACTTGCAGAATCTACAAAAAGAGTGTTTCAAACCTGAACTATCAAAGGAAGGTTCAACTCTGTGAGTCGAATGCAAACATCACGAAGAAGTTTCTGAGAATGTTTGTGTTTAGTTATGGGAAGTTTATCCCGTTTCCAACGAAATCCTCAGAGAGGTCCAAATATCCACTTGCAGATTCTACCAAAAGTGTGTTTGGAAACTGCTCCATCCAAAGGCATCTTCAGCTCTGTGAGTTAATCTCCATCACCACAAAGTATTTTCTGAGAATGCTTCCGTTTGTTTTTTATAGGAAGTTCTTTCCTTCACTACCGTAGGCCTCAAAGCAGTCCAAATCTCCATTTGCAGATTCTACAAAAAGAGTGTTTCCAATCTGCTCTATCAATAGGAATGTTCAACTCCGTGAGTTGAATGCAATCATCACAACGTAGTTGCTGAGAATGCTTCTATGTAGTTTTTAGGTGAAGATATTACCTTTTCCACCACAGGCCCCAAGCCCCCCAAATGTCCACATGCAGATTCTAGAAAAAGAGTGTTTCATAGCTGCTCTTTCAAAAGGAAAGTTCCACTCCGGGAGTTGAATACTAACATCACAAAGTAGTTTCTGAGAATGCTTCTGTTTCGTTTTTATGTGAAGATGATCCCGTTTCCAATGAAATCTTCAAAGAGGTGCACATATCCACTTGCAGATTCCAAAGAAAGAGACTTTCAAAACTGCTCCATCACGAGGATTTTTCAACTCTGTGAGTTGAATGCAGTCATCACAGAAAACTTTCTGAGAATGCTTCTGTCTAGGGTTGATGTGAAGATATACCCGTTTCCAACGAAGGCCTCGAAGTGGTCCAAATATACACTTGCAGATTCTCCTACAAGGGTGTTGCAAACCTGAACTATCAAAGCAAGGTTCAACTCTGTGAGTTGAATGCAAACATCACAAAGAAGTTTCTGAGAATGCTTCCGTTTAGTTATGGGAAGTTTATCCCGTTTCCAACGAAATCCTCAGAGAGGTCCAAATATCCCCTTGCAGATTCTACAAACAGTGTGTTTGGAAACTGCAACATCAAAACGAATGTTCAGCTCTCTGAGTTAAACGCAATCGTCACTAAGAATTTTCTGAGAGTGCTTCTGTCTAGTTTTTATATGAAGTTCTTTCCTTTATTACCATAGGCCTCAAAGCGGTCCCAGTCTCCACTTGCAGATTCTCCAAGAAGACTGTTTCCAAACTGCTCTCTCGAAAGGAATGTTCAACTCTGTGAGTTGAGTGCAATCATCACAGAGTAGTTTCTGAGAATGCTTCTATGTAGTTTTTAGGAGAAGATATTTCCTTTTCCACCACAGCCCTCAAAGCCCTCCAAATGTCCATTTGCGGATGCTAAAAAAAGAGTGTTTCAAAGCTGCGCTATCAAAGGGAAAGTTCAATTCCGTGAGGTGAATGCAAACATCCCAAAGAAGTTTCTGAGAATGCCTCTGTTTAGCTTTTATGTGAAGATTATCCCGTTTCCAACGAAATCTTCAATGAGATCCAAATATCCACTTGCGGATCCCACAGAAAGTGTGTTTCGAAACTGCTGTTTCAAAGGGAATCTTCAACTCTGTGAGTTGAATGCAATCATCACAAAGAAGTTTCTGACAATGCTTCTCTCTCGTTTTTATGTGAAGATATTTCCTTTTCCACCAGAGGCCTGAAAGCGCTCCAAATGTCCACTTGCAGATTCTACGAAAAGAATGTTTCAAAACTGCTCTGTGAAAAGCAATGTTAAACTCTGTGGCTCGAACACAAACATCACAAAGCAGTTTCTGAGAATGCTTCAGTTTAGTTTTTCTGTGAAGATATTCCCGTTTCCAAAGAAATCTTCAAAGAGGTCCACATATCCACTTACAGATTCTACAAAAAGAGAGTTTCAAAACTGCTCAATCAAAAGGAGGGTTCAACTCTGTGACTTGAATGCAATCATCACACAGAAGTTTCTGAGAATGCTTCTCTTTAGTTTTTACGTGAAGATATACCCGTTTCGAAGGAAGGCCACCCGGTGGTCCAAATATCCACTTGCAGAATCTACAAAAAGAGTGTTTCAAACCTGAACTATCAAAGGAAGGTTCAACTCTGTGAGTCGAATGCAAACATCACGAAGAAGTTTCTGAGAATGTTTGTGTTTAGTTATGGGAAGTTTATCCCGTTTCCAACGAAATCCTCAGAGAGGTCCAAATATCCACTTGCAGATTCTACCAAAAGTGTGTTTGGAAACTGCTCCATCCAAAGGCATGTTCAGCTCTGTGAGTTAATCTCCATCATCACAAAGTATTTTCTGAGAATGCTTCCGTTTGGTTTTTATAGGAAGTTCTTTCCTTCACTACCGTAGGCCTCAAAGCAGTCCAAATCTCCATTTGCAGATTCTACAAAAAGAGTGTTTCCAATCTGCTGTATCAATAGGAATGTTCAACTCCGTGAGTTGAATGCAATCATCACAACGTAGTTTCTGAGAATGCTTCTATGTAGTTTTTAGGTGAAGATATTACCTTTTCCACCACAGGCCCCAAGCCCCCCAAATGTCCACTTGCAGATTCTAGAAAAAGAGTGTTTCATAGCTGCTCTTTCAAAAGGAAAGTTCCAATCTCGGAATTGAATACGAACATCACAAAGTAGTTTCTGAGAATGCTTTTGTTTCGTTTTTATGTGAAGATGATCCCGTTTCCAATGAAATCTTCAAAGAGGTGCACATATCCACTTGCAGATTCCAAAGAAAGAGACTTTCAAAACTGCTCTATCACGAGGATTTTTCAACTCTGTGAGTTGAATGCAGTCATCACAGAAAACTTTCTGAGAATGCTTCTGTCTAGGGTTGATGTGAAGATATACCCATCTCCAACGAAGGCCTCGAAGTGGTCCAAATATACACTTGCAGATTCTCCTACAAGGGTGTTGCAAACCTGAACTATCAAAGCAAGGTTCAACTCTGTGAGTTGAATGCAAACATCACAAAGAAGTTTCTGAGAATGCTTCCGTTTATTTATGGGAAGTTTATCCCGTTTCCAACGAAATCCTCAGAGAGGTCCAAATATCCCCTTGCAGATTCTACAAACAGTGTGTTTGGAAACTGCTCCATCAAAACGAATGTTCAGCTCTCTGAGTTAAACGCAATCGTCGCTAAGAATTTTCTGAGAGTGCTTCTGTCTAGTTTTTATATGAAGTTCTTTCCTTTCTTACCATAGGCCTCAAAGCGGTCCCAGTCTCCACTTGCAGATTCTCCAAGAAGACTGTTTCCAAACTGCTCTCTCAAAAGGAATGTTCAACTCTGTGGGTTGAGTGCAATCATCACAGAGTAGTTTCTGAGAATGCTTCTATGTAGTTTTTAGGAGAAGATATTTCCTTTTCCACCACAGCCCTCAAAGCCCTCCTAATGTCCATTTGCGGATGCTAAAAAAACAGTGTTTCAAAGCTGCGCTATCAAAGGGAAAGTTCAATTCCGTGAGGTGAATGCAAACATCCCAAAGAAGTTTCTGAGAATGCCTCTGTTTAGCTTTTATGTGAAGATTATCCCGTTTCCAACGAAATCTTCAATGAGATCCAAATATCCACTTGCGGATCCCACAGAAAGTGTGTTTCGAAACTGCTGTTTCAAAGGGAATCTTCAACTCTGTGAGTTGAATGCAATCATCACAAAGAAGTTTCTGACAATGCTTCTCTCTCGTTTTTATGTGAAGATATTTCCTTTTCCACCAGAGGCCTGAAAGCGCTCCAAATGTCCACTTGCAGATTCTACGAAAAGAATGTTTCAAAACTGCTCTGTGAAAAGCAATGTTAAACTCTGTGGCTCGAACACAAACATCACAAAGCAGTTTCTGAGAATGCTTCAGTTTAGTTTTTCTGTGAAGATATTCCCGTTTCCAAAGAAATCTTCAAAGAGGTCCACATATCCACTTACAGATTCTACAAAAAGAGAGTTTCAAAACTGCTCAATCAAAAGGAGGGTTCAACTCTGTGACTTGAATGCAATCATCACACAGAAGTTTCTGAGAATGCTTCTCTTTAGTTTTTACGTGAAGATATACCCGTTTCGAAGGAAGGCCACCCGGTGGTCCAAATATCCACTTGCAGATTCTACAAAAAGAGTGTTTCAAACCTGAACTATCAAAGGAAGGTTCAACTCTGTGAGTCGAATGCAAACATCACGAAGAAGTTTCTGAGAATGTTTGTGTTTACTTATGGGAAGTTTATCCCGTTTCCAACGAAATCCTCAGAGAGGTCCAAATATCCACTTGCAGATTCTACCAAAAGTGTGTTTGGAAACTGCTCCATCCAAAGGCATGTTCAGCTCTGTGAGTTAATCTCCATCATCACAAAGTATTTTCTGAGAATGCTTCCGTTTGGTTTTTATAGGAAGTTCTTTCCTTCACTACCGTAGGCCTCAAAGCAGTCCAAATCTCCATTTGCAGATTCTACAAAAAGAGTGTTTCCAATCTGCTGTATCAATAGGAATGTTCAACTCCGTGAGTTGAATGCAATCATCACAACGTAGTTTCTGAGAATGCTTCTATGTAGTTTTTAGGTGAAGATATTACCTTTTCCACCACAGGCCCCAAGCCCCCCAAATGTCCACTTGCAGATTCTAGAAAAAGAGTGTTTCATAGCTGCTCTTTCAAAAGGAAAGTTCCACTCTGGGAATTGAATACGAACATCACAAAGTAGTTTCTGAGAATGCTTTTGTTTCGTTTTTATGTGAAGATGATCCCGTTTCCAATGAAATCTTCAAAGAGGTGCACATATCCACTTGCAGATTCCAAAGAAAGAGACTTTCAAAACTGCTCTATCACGAGGATTTTTCAACACTGTGAGTTGAATGCAGTCATCACAGAAAACTTTCTGAGAATGCTTCTGTCTAGGGTTGATGTGAAGATATACCCGTTTCCAACGAAGGCCTCGAAGTGGTCCAAATATACACTTGCAGATTCTCCTACAAGGGTGTTGCAAACCTGAACTATCAAAGCAAGGTTCAACTCTGTGAGTTGAATGCAAACATCACAAAGAAGTTTCTGAGAATGCTTCCGTTTACTTATGGGAAGTTTATCCCGTTTCCAACGAAATCCTCAGAGAGGTCCAAATATCCCCTTGCAGATTCTACAAACAGTGTGTTTGGAAACTGCTCCATCCAAACGAATGTTCAGCTCTCTGAGTTAAACGCAATCATCACTAAGAACTTTCTGAGAGTGCTTCTGTCTAGTTTTTATATGAAGTTCTTTCCTTTATTACCATAGGCCTCAAAGCGGTCCCAGTCTCCACTTGCAGATTCTCCAAGAAGACTGTTTCCAAACTGCTCTCTCGAAAGGATTGCTCAACTCTGTGAGTTGAGTGCAATCATCACAGAGTAGTTTCTGAGAATGCTTCTATGTAGTTTTTAGGAGAAGATATTTCCTTTTCCACCACAGCCCTCAAAGCCCTCCAAATGTCCATTTGCGGATGCTAAAAAAAGAGTGTTTCAAAGCTGCGCTATCAAAGGGAAAGTTCAATTCCGTGAGGTGAATGCAAACATCCCAAAGAAGTTTCTGAGAATGCGTCTGTTTAGCTTTTATGTGAAGATTATCCCGTTTCCAACGAAATCTTCAATGAGATCCAAATATCCACTTGCGGATCCCACAGAAAGTGTGTTTCGAAACTGCTGTTTCAAAGGGAATCTTCAACTCTGTGAGTTGAATGCAATCATCACAAAGAAGTTTCTGACAATGCTTCTCTCTCGTTTTTATGTGAAGATATTTCCTTTTCCACCAGAGGCCTGAAAGCGCTCCAAATGTCCACTTGCAGATTCTACGAAAAGAATGTTTCAAAACTGCTCTGTGAAAAGCAATGTTAAACTCTGTGGCTCGAACACAAACATCACAAAGCAGTTTCTGAGAATGCTTCAGTTTAGTTTTTCTGTGAAGATATTCCCGTTTCCAAAGAAATCTTCAAAGAGGTCCACATATCCACTTACAGATTCTACAAAAAGAGAGTTTCAAAACTGCTCAATCAAAAGGAGTGTTCAACTCTGTGACTTGAATGCAATCATCACACAGAAGTTTCTGAGAATGCTTCTCTTTAGTTTTTAGGTGAAGATATACCCGTTTCGAAGGAAGGCCACCCGGTGGTCCAAATATCCACTTGCAGAATCTACAAAAAGAGTGTTTCAAACCTGAACTATCAAAGGAAGGTTCAACTCTGTGAGTCGAATGCAAACATCACGAAGAAGTTTCTGAGAATGTTTGTGTTTAGTTATGGGAAGTTTATCCCGTTTCCAACGAAATCCTCAGAGAGGTCCAAATATCCACTTGCAGATTCTACCAAAAGTGTGTTTGGAAACTGCTCCATCCAAAGGCATGTTCAGCTCTGTGAGTTAATCTCCATCATCACAAAGTATTTTCTGAGAATGCTTCCGTTTGGTTTTTATAGGAAGTTCTTTCCTTCACTACCGTAGGCCTCAAAGCAGTCCAAATCTCCATTTGCAGATTCTACAAAAAGAGTGTTTCCAATCTGCTGTATCAATAGGAATGTTCAACTCCGTGAGTTGTATGCAATCATCACAACGTAGTTTCTGAGAATGCTTCTATGTAGTTTTTAGGTGAAGATATTACCTTTTCCACCACAGGCCCCAAGCCCCCCAAATGTCCACTTGCAGATTCTAGAAAAAGAGTGTTTCATAGCTGCTCTTTCAAAAGGAAAGTTCCACTCTGGGAATTGAATACGAACATCACAAAGTAGTTTCTGAGAATGCTTTTGTTTCGTTTTTATGTGAAGATGATCCCGTTTCCAATGAAATCTTCAAAGAGGTGCACATATCCACTTGCAGATTCCAAAGAAAGAGACTTTCAAAACTGCTCTATCACGAGGATTTTTCAACACTGTGAGTTGAATGCAGTCATCACAGAAAACTTTCTGAGAATGCTTCTGTCTAGGGTTGATGTGAAGATATACCCGTTTCCAACGAAGGCCTCGAAGTGGTCCAAATATACACTTGCAGATTCTCCTACAAGGGTGTTGCAAACCTGAACTATCAAAGCAAGGTTCAACTCTGTGAGTTGAATGCAAACATCACAAAGAAGTTTCTGAGAATGCTTCCGTTTACTTATGGGAAGTTTATCCCGTTTCCAACGAAATCCTCAGAGAGGTCCAAATATCCCCTTGCAGATTCTACAAACAGTGTGTTTGGAAACTGCTCCATCAAAACGAATGTTCAGCTCTCTGAGTTAAACGCAATCGTCACTAAGAATTTTCTGAGAGTGCTTCTGTCTAGTTTTTATATGAAGTTCTTTCCTTTATTACCATAGGCCTCAAAGCGGTCCCAGTCTCCACTTGCAGATTCTCCAAGAAGACTGTTTCCAAACTGCTCTCTCGAAAGGAATGTTCAACTCTGTGAGTTGAGTGCAATCATCACAGAGTAGTTTCTGAGAATGCTTCTATGTAGTTTTTAGGAGAAGATATTTCCTTTTCCACCACAGCCCTCAAAGCCCTCCAAATGTCCATTTGCGGATGCTAAAAAAAGAGTGTTTCAAAGCTGCGCTATCAAAGGGAAAGTTCAATTCCGTGAGGTGAATGCAAACATCCCAAAGAAGTTTCTGAGAATGCCTCTGTTTAGCTTTTATGTGAAGATTATCCCGTTTCCAACGAAATCTTCAATGAGATCCAAATATCCACTTGCGGATCCCACAGAAAGTGTGTTTCGAAACTGCTGTTTCAAAGGGAATCTTCAACTCTGTGAGTTGAATGCAATCATCACAAAGAAGTTTCTGACAATGCTTCTCTCTCGTTTTTATGTGAAGATATTTCCTTTTCCACCAGAGGCCTGAAAGCGCTCCAAATGTCCACTTGCAGATTCTACGAAAAGAATGTTTCAAAACTGCTCTGTGAAAAGCAATGTTAAACTCTGTGGCTCGAACACAAACATCACAAAGCAGTTTCTGAGAATGCTTCAGTTTAGTTTTTCTGTGAAGATATTCCCGTTTCCAAAGAAATCTTCAAAGAGGTCCACATATCCACTTACAGATTCTACAAAAAGAGAGTTTCAAAACTGCTCAATCAAAAGGAGTGTTCAACTCTGTGACTTGAATGCAATCATCACACAGAAGTTTCTGAGAATGCTTCTCTTTAGTTTTTACGTGAAGATATACCCGTTTCGAAGGAAGGCCACCCAGTGGTCCAAATATCCACTTGCAGAATCTACAAAAAGAGTGTTTCAAACCTGAACTATCAAAGGAAGGTTCAACTCTGTGAGTCGAATGCAAACATCACGAAGAAGTTTCTGAGAATGTTTGTGTTTAGTTATGGGAAGTTTATCCCGTTTCCAACGAAATCCTCAGAGAGGTCCAAATATCCACTTGCAGATTCTACCAAAAGTGTGTTTGGAAACTGCTCCATCCAAAGGCATCTTCAGCTCTGTGAGTTAAACTCCATCACCACAAAGTATTTTCTGAGAATGCTTCCGTTTGTTTTTTATAGGAAGTTCTTTCCTTCACTACCGTAGGCCTCAAAGCAGTCCAAATCTCCATTTGCAGATTCTACAAAAAGAGTGTTTCCAATCTGCTCTATCAATAGGAATGTTCAACTCCGTGAGTTGAATGCAATCATCACAACGTAGTTTCTGAGAATGCTTCTATGTAGTTTTTAGGTGAAGATATTACCTTTTCCACCACAGGCCCCAAGCCCCCCAAATGTCCACTTGCAGATTCTAGAAAAAGAGTGTTTCATAGCTGCTCTTTCAAAAGGAAAGTTCCACTCTGAGTGTTGAATACAAACATCACAAAGTAGTTTCTGAGAATGCTTCTGTTTCGTTTTTATGTGAAGATGATCCCGTTTCCAATGAAATCTTCAAAGAGGTGCACATATCCACTTGCAGATTCCAAAGAAAGAGACTTTCAAAACTGCTCCATCACGAGGATTTTTCAACTCTGTGAGTTGAATGCAGTCATCACAGAAAACTTTCTGAGAATGCTTCTGTCTAGGGTTGATGTGAAGATATACCCGTTTCCAACGAAGGCCTCGAAGTGGTCCAAATATACACTTGCAGATTCTCCTACAAGGGTGTTGCAAACCTGAACTATCAAAGCAAGGTTCAACTCTGTGAGTTGAATGCAAACATCACAAAGAAGTTTCTGAGAATGCTTCCGTTTAGTTATGGGAAGTTTATCCCGTTTCCAACGAAATCCTCAGAGAGGTCCAAATATCCCCTTGCAGATTCTACAAACAGTGTGTTTGGAAACTGCTCCATCAAAACGAATGTTCAGCTCTCTGAGTTAAACGCAATCGTCACTAAGAATTTTCTGAGAGTGCTTCTGTCTAGTTTTTATATGAAGTTCTTTCCTTTATTACCATAGGCCTCAAAGCGGTCCCAGTCTCCACTTGCAGATTCTCCAAGAAGACTGTTTCCAAACTGCTCTCTCGAAAGGAATGTTCAACTCTGTGAGTTGAGTGCAATCATCACAGAGTAGTTTCTGAGAATGCTTCTATGTAGTTTTTAGGAGAAGATATTTCCTTTTCCACCACAGCCCTCAAAGCCCTCCAAATGTCCATTTGCGGATGCTAAAAAAAGAGTGTTTCAAAGCTGCGCTATCAAAGGGAAAGTTCAATTCCGTGAGGTGAATGCAAACATCCCAAAGAAGTTTCTGAGAATGCCTCTGTTTAGCTTTTATGTGAAGATTATCCCGTTTCCAACGAAATCTTCAATGAGATCCAAATATCCACTTGCGGATCCCACAGAAAGTGTGTTTCGAAACTGCTGTTTCAAAGGGAATCTTCAACTCTGTGAGTTGAATGCAATCATCACAAAGAAGTTTCTGACAATGCTTCTCTCTCGTTTTTATGTGAAGATATTTCCTTTTCCACCAGAGGCCTGAAAGCGCTCCAAATGTCCACTTGCAGATTCTACGAAAAGAATGTTTCAAAACTGCTCTGTGAAAAGCAATGTTAAACTCTGTGGCTCGAACACAAACATCACAAAGCAGTTTCTGAGAATGCTTCAGTTTAGTTTTTCTGTGAAGATATTCCCGTTTCCAAAGAAATCTTCAAAGAGGTCCACATATCCACTTACAGATTCTACAAAAAGAGAGTTTCAAAACTGCTCAATCAAAAGGAGGGTTCAACTCTGTGACTTGAATGCAATCATCACACAGAAGTTTCTGAGAATGCTTCTCTTTAGTTTTTACGTGAAGATATACCCGTTTCGAAGGAAGGCCACCCGGTGGTCCAAATATCCACTTGCAGATTCTACAAAAAGAGTGTTTCAAACCTGAACTATCAAAGGAAGGTTCAACTCTGTGAGTCGAATGCAAACATCACGAAGAAGTTTCTGAGAATGTTTGTGTTTAGTTATGGGAAGTTTATCCCGTTTCCAACGAAATCCTCAGAGAGGTCCAAATATCCACTTGCAGATTCTACCAAAAGTGTGTTTGGAAACTGCTCCATCCAAAGGCATGTTCAGCTCTGTGAGTTAATCTCCATCATCACAAAGTATTTTCTGAGAATGCTTCCGTTTGGTTTTTATAGGAAGTTCTTTCCTTCACTACCGTAGGCCTCAAAGCAGTCCAAATCTCCATTTGCAGATTCTACAAAAAGAGTGTTTCCAATCTGCTGTATCAATAGGAATGTTCAACTCCGTGAGTTGAATGCAATCATCACAACGTAGTTTCTGAGAATGCTTCTATGTAGTTTTTAGGTGAAGATATTACCTTTTCCACCACAGGCCCCAAGCCCCCCAAATGTCCACTTGCAGATTCTAGAAAAAGAGTGTTTCATAGCTGCTCTTTCAAAAGGAAAGTTCCACTCTGGGAATTGAATACGAACATCACAAAGTAGTTTCTGAGAATGCTTTTGTTTCGTTTTTATGTGAAGATGATCCCGTTTCCAATGAAATCTTCAAAGAGGTGCACATATCCACTTGCAGATTCCAAAGAAAGAGACTTTCAAAACTGCTCCATCACGAGGATTTTTCAACACTGTGAGTTGAATGCAGTCATCACAGAAAACTTTCTGAGAATGCTTCTGTCTAGGGTTGATGTGAAGATATACCCGTTTCCAACGAAGGCCTCGAAGTGGTCCAAATATACACTTGCAGATTCTCCTACAAGGGTGTTGCAAACCTGAACTATCAAAGCAAGGTTCAACTCTGTGAGTTGAATGCAAACATCACAAAGAAGTTTCTGAGAATGCTTCCGTTTACTTATGGGAAGTTTATCCCGTTTCCAACGAAATCCTCAGAGAGGTCCAAATATCCCCTTGCAGATTCTACAAACAGTGTGTTTGGAAACTGCTCCATCCAAACGAATGTTCAGCTCTCTGAGTTAAACGCAATCATCACTAAGAACTTTCTGAGAGTGCTTCTGTCTAGTTTTTATATGAAGTTCTTTCCTTTATTACCATAGGCCTCAAAGCGGTCCCAGTCTCCACTTGCAGATTCTCCAAGAAGACTGTTTCCAAACTGCTCTCTCGAAAGGATTGCTCAACTCTGTGAGTTGAGTGCAATCATCACAGAGTAGTTTCTGAGAATGCTTCTATGTAGTTTTTAGGAGAAGATATTTCCTTTTCCACCACAGCCCTCAAAGCCCTCCAAATGTCCATTTGCGGATGCTAAAAAAAGAGTGTTTCAAAGCTGCGCTATCAAAGGGAAAGTTCAATTCCGTGAGGTGAATGCAAACATCCCAAAGAAGTTTCTGAGAATGCGTCTGTTTAGCTTTTATGTGAAGATTATCCCGTTTCCAACGAAATCTTCAATGAGATCCAAATATCCACTTGCGGATCCCACAGAAAGTGTGTTTCGAAACTGCTGTTTCAAAGGGAATCTTCAACTCTGTGAGTTGAATGCAATCATCACAAAGAAGTTTCTGACAATGCTTCTCTCTCGTTTTTATGTGAAGATATTTCCTTTTCCACCAGAGGCCTGAAAGCGCTCCAAATGTCCACTTGCAGATTCTACGAAAAGAATGTTTCAAAACTGCTCTGTGAAAAGCAATGTTAAACTCTGTGGCTCGAACACAAACATCACAAAGCAGTTTCTGAGAATGCTTCAGTTTAGTTTTTCTGTGAAGATATTCCCGTTTCCAAAGAAATCTTCAAAGAGGTCCACATATCCACTTACAGATTCTACAAAAAGAGAGTTTCAAAACTGCTCAATCAAAAGGAGTGTTCAACTCTGTGACTTGAATGCAATCATCACACAGAAGTTTCTGAGAATGCTTCTCTTTAGTTTTTAGGTGAAGATGTACCCGTTTCGAAGGAAGGCCACCCGGTGGTCCAAATATCCACTTGCAGAATCTACAAAAAGAGTGTTTCAAACCTGAACTATCAAAGGAAGGTTCAACTCTGTGAGTCGAATGCAAACATCACGAAGAAGTTTCTGAGAATGTTTGTGTTTAGTTATGGGAAGTTTATCCCGTTTCCAACGAAATCCTCAGAGAGGTCCAAATATCCACTTGCAGATTCTACCAAAAGTGTGTTTGGAAACTGCTCCATCCAAAGGCATGTTCAGCTCTGTGAGTTAATCTCCATCATCACAAAGTATTTTCTGAGAATGCTTCCGTTTGGTTTTTATAGGAAGTTCTTTCCTTCACTACCGTAGGCCTCAAAGGAGTCCAAATCTCCATTTGCAGATTCTACAAAAAGAGTGTTTCCAATCTGCTGTATCAATAGGAATGTTCAACTCCGTGAGTTGAATGCAATCATCACAACGTAGTTTCTGAGAATGCTTCTATGTAGTTTTTAGGTGAAGATATTACCTTTTCCACCACAGGCCCCAAGCCCCCCAAATGTCCACTTGCAGATTCTAGAAAAAGAGTGTTTCATAGCTGCTCTTTCAAAAGGAAAGTTCCACTCTGGGAATTGAATACGAACATCACAAAGTAGTTTCTGAGAATGCTTTTGTTTCGTTTTTATGTGAAGATGATCCCGTTTCCAATGAAATCTTCAAAGAGGTGCACATATCCACTTGCAGATTCCAAAGAAAGAGACTTTCAAAACTGCTCTATCACGAGGATTTTTCAACACTGTGAGTTGAATGCAGTCATCACAGAAAACTTTCTGAGAATGCTTCTGTCTAGGGTTGATGTGAAGATATACCCGTTTCCAACGAAGGCCTCGAAGTGGTCCAAATATACACTTGCAGATTCTCCTACAAGGGTGTTGCAAACCTGAACTATCAAAGCAAGGTTCAACTCTGTGAGTTGAATGCAAACATCACAAAGAAGTTTCTGAGAATGCTTCCGTTTACTTATGGGAAGTTTATCCCGTTTCCAACGAAATCCTCAGAGAGGTCCAAATATCCCCTTGCAGATTCTACAAACAGTGTGTTTGGAAACTGCTCCATCAAAACGAATGTTCAGCTCTCTGAGTTAAACGCAATCGTCACTAAGAATTTTCTGAGAGTGCTTCTGTCTAGTTTTTATATGAAGTTCTTTCCTTTATTACCATAGGCCTCAAAGCGGTCCCAGTCTCCACTTGCAGATTCTCCAAGAAGACTGTTTCCAAACTGCTCTCTCGAAAGGAATGTTCAACTCTGTGAGTTGAGTGCAATCATCACAGAGTAGTTTCTGAGAATGCTTCTATGTAGTTTTTAGGAGAAGATATTTCCTTTTCCACCACAGCCCTCAAAGCCCTCCAAATGTCCATTTGCGGATGCTAAAAAAAGAGTGTTTCAAAGCTGCGCTATCAAAGGGAAAGTTCAATTCCGTGAGGTGAATGCAAACATCCCAAAGAAGTTTCTGAGAATGCCTCTGTTTAGCTTTTATGTGAAGATTATCCCGTTTCCAACGAAATCTTCAATGAGATCCAAATATCCACTTGCGGATCCCACAGAAAGTGTGTTTCGAAACTGCTGTTTCAAAGGGAATCTTCAACTCTGTGAGTTGAATGCAATCATCACAAAGAAGTTTCTGACAATGCTTCTCTCTCGTTTTTATGTGAAGATATTTCCTTTTCCACCAGAGGCCTGAAAGCGCTCCAAATGTCCACTTGCAGATTCTACGAAAAGAATGTTTCAAAACTGCTCTGTGAAAAGCAATGTTAAACTCTGTGGCTCGAACACAAACATCACAAAGCAGTTTCTGAGAATGCTTCAGTTTAGTTTTTCTGTGAAGATATTCCCGTTTCCAAAGAAATCTTCAAAGAGGTCCACATATCCACTTACAGATTCTACAAAAAGAGAGTTTCAAAACTGCTCAATCAAAAGGAGGGTTCAACTCTGTGACTTGAATGCAATCATCACACAGAAGTTTCTGAGAATGCTTCTCTTTAGTTTTTACGTGAAGATATACCCGTTTCGAAGGAAGGCCACCCGGTGGTCCAAATATCCACTTGCAGATTCTACAAAAAGAGTGTTTCAAACCTGAACTATCAAAGGAAGGTTCAACTCTGTGAGTCGAATGCAAACATCACGAAGAAGTTTCTGAGAATGTTTGTGTTTAGTTATGGGAAGTTTATCCCGTTTCCAACGAAATCCTCAGAGAGGTCCAAATATCCACTTGCAGATTCTACCAAAAGTGTGTTTGGAAACTGCTCCATCCAAAGGCATGTTCAGCTCTGTGAGTTAATCTCCATCATCACAAAGTATTTTCTGAGAATGCTTCCGTTTGGTTTTTATAGGAAGTTCTTTCCTTCACTACCGTAGGCCTCAAAGCAGTCCAAATCTCCATTTGCAGATTCTACAAAAAGAGTGTTTCCAATCTGCTGTATCAATAGGAATGTTCAACTCCGTGAGTTGAATGCAATCATCACAACGTAGTTTCTGAGAATGCTTCTATGTAGTTTTTAGGTGAAGATATTACCTTTTCCACCACAGGCCCCAAGCCCCCCAAATGTCCACTTGCAGATTCTAGAAAAAGAGTGTTTCATAGCTGCTCTTTCAAAAGGAAAGTTCCACTCTGGGAATTGAATACGAACATCACAAAGTAGTTTCTGAGAATGCTTTTGTTTCGTTTTTATGTGAAGATGATCCCGTTTCCAATGAAATCTTCAAAGAGGTGCACATATCCACTTGCAGATTCCAAAGAAAGAGACTTTCAAAACTGCTCCATCACGAGGATTTTTCAACACTGTGAGTTGAATGCAGTCATCACAGAAAACTTTCTGAGAATGCTTCTGTCTAGGGTTGATGTGAAGATATACCCGTTTCCAACGAAGGCCTCGAAGTGGTCCAAATATACACTTGCAGATTCTCCTACAAGGGTGTTGCAAACCTGAACTATCAAAGCAAGGTTCAACTCTGTGAGTTGAATGCAAACATCACAAAGAAGTTTCTGAGAATGCTTCCGTTTACTTATGGGAAGTTTATCCCGTTTCCAACGAAATCCTCAGAGAGGTCCAAATATCCCCTTGCAGATTCTACAAACAGTGTGTTTGGAAACTGCTCCATCCAAACGAATGTTCAGCTCTCTGAGTTAAACGCAATCATCACTAAGAACTTTCTGAGAGTGCTTCTGTCTAGTTTTTATATGAAGTTCTTTCCTTTATTACCATAGGCCTCAAAGCGGTCCCAGTCTCCACTTGCAGATTCTCCAAGAAGACTGTTTCCAAACTGCTCTCTCGAAAGGATTGCTCAACTCTGTGAGTTGAGTGCAATCATCACAGAGTAGTTTCTGAGAATGCTTCTATGTAGTTTTTAGGAGAAGATATTTCCTTTTCCACCACAGCCCTCAAAGCCCTCCAAATGTCCATTTGCGGATGCTAAAAAAAGAGTGTTTCAAAGCTGCGCTATCAAAGGGAAAGTTCAATTCCGTGAGGTGAATGCAAACATCCCAAAGAAGTTTCTGAGAATGCGTCTGTTTAGCTTTTATGTGAAGATTATCCCGTTTCCAACGAAATCTTCAATGAGATCCAAATATCCACTTGCGGATCCCACAGAAAGTGTGTTTCGAAACTGCTGTTTCAAAGGGAATCTTCAACTCTGTGAGTTGAATGCAATCATCACAAAGAAGTTTCTGACAATGCTTCTCTCTCGTTTTTATGTGAAGATATTTCCTTTTCCACCAGAGGCCTGAAAGCGCTCCAAATGTCCACTTGCAGATTCTACGAAAAGAATGTTTCAAAACTGCTCTGTGAAAAGCAATGTTAAACTCTGTGGCTCGAACACAAACATCACAAAGCAGTTTCTGAGAATGCTTCAGTTTAGTTTTTCTGTGAAGATATTCCCGTTTCCAAAGAAATCTTCAAAGAGGTCCACATATCCACTTACAGATTCTACAAAAAGAGAGTTTCAAAACTGCTCAATCAAAAGGAGTGTTCAACTCTGTGACTTGAATGCAATCATCACACAGAAGTTTCTGAGAATGCTTCTCTTTAGTTTTTAGGTGAAGATGTACCCGTTTCGAAGGAAGGCCACCCGGTGGTCCAAATATCCACTTGCAGAATCTACAAAAAGAGTGTTTCAAACCTGAACTATCAAAGGAAGGTTCAACTCTGTGAGTCGAATGCAAACATCACGAAGAAGTTTCTGAGAATGTTTGTGTTTAGTTATGGGAAGTTTATCCCGTTTCCAACGAAATCCTCAGAGAGGTCCAAATATCCACTTGCAGATTCTACCAAAAGTGTGTTTGGAAACTGCTCCATCCAAAGGCATGTTCAGCTCTGTGAGTTAATCTCCATCATCACAAAGTATTTTCTGAGAATGCTTCCGTTTGGTTTTTATAGGAAGTTCTTTCCTTCACTACCGTAGGCCTCAAAGCAGTCCAAATCTCCATTTGCAGATTCTACAAAAAGAGTGTTTCCAATCTGCTGTATCAATAGGAATGTTCAACTCCGTGAGTTGAATGCAATCATCACAACGTAGTTTCTGAGAATGCTTCTATGTAGTTTTTAGGTGAAGATATTACCTTTTCCACCACAGGCCCCAAGCCCCCCAAATGTCCACTTGCAGATTCTAGAAAAAGAGTGTTTCATAGCTGCTCTTTCAAAAGGAAAGTTCCACTCTGGGAATTGAATACGAACATCACAAAGTAGTTTCTGAGAATGCTTTTGTTTCGTTTTTATGTGAAGATGATCCCGTTTCCAATGAAATCTTCAAAGAGGTGCACATATCCACTTGCAGATTCCAAAGAAAGAGACTTTCAAAACTGCTCTATCACGAGGATTTTTCAACACTGTGAGTTGAATGCAGTCATCACAGAAAACTTTCTGAGAATGCTTCTGTCTAGGGTTGATGTGAAGATATACCCGTTTCCAACGAAGGCCTCGAAGTGGTCCAAATATACACTTGCAGATTCTCCTACAAGGGTGTTGCAAACCTGAACTATCAAAGCAAGGTTCAACTCTGTGAGTTGAATGCAAACATCACAAAGAAGTTTCTGAGAATGCTTCCGTTTACTTATGGGAAGTTTATCCCGTTTCCAACGAAATCCTCAGAGAGGTCCAAATATCCCCTTGCAGATTCTACAAACAGTGTGTTTGGAAACTGCTCCATCAAAACGAATGTTCAGCTCTCTGAGTTAAACGCAATCGTCACTAAGAATTTTCTGAGAGTGCTTCTGTCTAGTTTTTATATGAAGTTCTTTCCTTTATTACCATAGGCCTCAAAGCGGTCCCAGTCTCCACTTGCAGATTCTCCAAGAAGACTGTTTCCAAACTGCTCTCTCGAAAGGAATGTTCAACTGTGTGAGTTGAGTGCAATCATCACAGAGTAGTTTCTGAGAATGCTTCTATGTAGTTTTTAGGAGAAGATATTTCCTTTTCCACCACAGCCCTCAAAGCCCTCCAAATGTCCATTTGCGGATGCTAAAAAAAGAGTGTTTCAAAGCTGCGCTATCAAAGGGAAAGTTCAATTCCGTGAGGTGAATGCAAACATCCCAAAGAAGTTTCTGAGAATGCCTCTGTTTAGCTTTTATGTGAAGATTATCCCGTTTCCAACGAAATCTTCAATGAGATCCAAATATCCACTTGCGGATCCCACAGAAAGTGTGTTTCGAAACTGCTGTTTCAAAGGGAATCTTCAACTCTGTGAGTTGAATGCAATCATCACAAAGAAGTTTCTGACAATGCTTCTCTCTCGTTTTTATGTGAAGATATTTCCTTTTCCACCAGAGGCCTGAAAGCGCTCCAAATGTCCACTTGCAGATTCTACGAAAAGAATCTTTCAAAACTGCTCTGTGAAAAGCAATGTTAAACTCTGTGGCTCGAACACAAACATCACAAAGCAGTTTCTGAGAATGCTTCAGTTTAGTTTTTCTGTGAAGATATTCCCGTTTCCAAAGAAATCTTCAAAGAGGTCCACATATCCACTTACAGATTCTACAAAAAGAGAGTTTCAAAACTGCTCAATCAAAAGGAGTGTTCAACTCTGTGACTTGAATGCAATCATCACACAGAAGTTTCTGAGAATGCTTCTCTTTAGTTTTTACGTGAAGATATACCCGTTTCGAAGGAAGGCCACCCAGTGGTCCAAATATCCACTTGCAGAATCTACAAAAAGAGTGTTTCAAACCTGAACTATCAAAGGAAGGTTCAACTCTGTGAGTCGAATGCAAACATCACGAAGAAGTTTCTGAGAATGTTTGTGTTTAGTTATGGGAAGTTTATCCCGTTTCCAACGAAATCCTCAGAGAGGTCCAAATATCCACTTGCAGATTCTACCAAAAGTGTGTTTGGAAACTGCTCCATCCAAAGGCATCTTCAGCTCTGTGAGTTAAACTCCATCACCACAAAGTATTTTCTGAGAATGCTTCCGTTTGTTTTTTATAGGAAGTTCTTTCCTTCACTACCGTAGGCCTCAAAGCAGTCCAAATCTCCATTTGCAGATTCTACAAAAAGAGTGTTTCCAATCTGCTCTATCAATAGGAATGTTCAACTCCGTGAGTTGAATGCAATCATCACAACGTAGTTTCTGAGAATGCTTCTATGTAGTTTTTAGGTGAAGATATTACCTTTTCCACCACAGGCCCCAAGCCCCCCAAATGTCCACTTGCAGATTCTAGAAAAAGAGTGTTTCATAGCTGCTCTTTCAAAAGGAAAGTTCCACTCTGAGTGTTGAATACAAACATCACAAAGTAGTTTCTCAGAATGCTTCTGTTTCGTTTTTATGTGAAGATGATCCCGTTTCCAATGAAATCTTCAAAGAGGTGCACATATCCACTTGCAGATTCCAAAGAAAGAGACTTTCAAAACTGCTCCCTCACGACGATTTTTCAACTCTGTGAGTTGAATGCAGTCATCACAGAAAACTTTCTGAGAATGCTTCTCTTTAGTTTTTACGTGAAGCTATACCCGTTTCGAAGGAAGGCCACCCGGTGGTCCAAATATCCACTTGCAGAATCTACAAAAAGAGTGTTTCAAACCTGAACTATCAAAGGAAGGTTCAACTCTGTGAGTCGAATGCAAACATCACGAAGAAGTTTCTGAGAATGTTTGTGTTTAGTTATGGGAAGTTTATCCCGTTTCCAACGAAATCCTCAGAGAGGTCCAAATATCCACTTGCAGATTCTACCAAAAGTGTGTTTGGAAACTGCTCCATCCAAAGGCATGTTCAGCTCTGTGAGTTAATCTCCATCATCACAAAGTATTTTCTGAGAATGCTTCCGTTTGGTTTTTATAGGAAGTTCTTTCCTTCACTACCGTAGGCCTCAAAGCAGTCCAAATCTCCATTTGCAGATTCTACAAAAAGAGTGTTTCCAATCTGCTGTATCAATAGGAATGTTCAACTCCGTGAGTTGAATGCAATCATCACAACGTAGTTTCTGAGAATGCTTCTATGTAGTTTTTAGGTGAAGATATTACCTTTTCCACCACAGGCCCCAAGCCCCCCAAATGTCCACTTGCAGATTCTAGAAAAAGAGTGTTTCATAGCTGCTCTTTCAAAAGGAAAGTTCCACTCTGGGAATTGAATACGAACATCACAAAGTAGTTTCTGAGAATGCTTTTGTTTCGTTTTTATGTGAAGATGATCCCGTTTCCAATGAAATCTTCAAAGAGGTGCACATATCCACTTGCAGATTCCAAAGAAAGAGACTTTCAAAACTGCTCCATCACGAGGATTTTTCAACACTGTGAGTTGAATGCAGTCATCACAGAAAACTTTCTGAGAATGCTTCTGTCTAGGGTTGATGTGAAGATATACCCGTTTCCAACGAAGGCCTCGAAGTGGTCCAAATATACACTTGCAGATTCTCCTACAAGGGTGTTGCAAACCTGAACTATCAAAGCAAGGTTCAACTCTGTGAGTTGAATGCAAACATCACAAAGAAGTTTCTGAGAATGCTTCCGTTTACTTATGGGAAGTTTATCCCGTTTCCAACGAAATCCTCAGAGAGGTCCAAATATCCCCTTGCAGATTCTACAAACAGTGTGTTTGGAAACTGCTCCATTCAAACGAATGTTCAGCTCTCTGAGTTAAACGCAATCGTCACTAAGAACTTTCTGAGAGTGCTTCTGTCTAGTTTTTATATGAAGTTCTTTCCTTTATTACCATAGGCCTCAAAGCTGTCCCAGTCTCCACTTGCAGATTCTCCAAGAAGACTGTTTCCAAACTGCTCTCTCGAAAGGATTGCTCAACTCTGTGAGTTGAGTGCAATCATCACAGAGTAGTTTCTGAGA
Organism: Pan paniscus; assembly: GCF_029289425.2. NCBI lineage: Eukaryota > Metazoa > Chordata > Mammalia > Primates > Hominidae > Pan > Pan paniscus. The sequence goes on from NC_073272.2 coordinate 60,547,543, forward strand.
ATGCTTCTATGTAGTTTTTAGGAGAAGATATTTCCTTTTCCACCACAGCCCTCAAAGCCCTCCAAATGTCCATTTGCGGATGCTAAAAAAAGAGTGTTTCAAAGCTGCGCTATCAAAGGGAAAGTTCAATTCCGTGAGGTGAATGCAAACATCCCAAAGAAGTTTCTGAGAATGCCTCTGTTTAGCTTTTATGTGAAGATTATCCCGTTTCCAACGAAATCTTCAATGAGATCCAAATATCCACTTGCGGATCCCACAGAAAGTGTGTTTCGAAACTGCTGTTTCAAAGGGAATCTTCAACTCTGTGAGTTGAATGCAATCATCACAAAGAAGTTTCTGACAATGCTTCTCTCTCGTTTTTATGTGAAGATATTTCCTTTTCCACCAGAGGCCTGAAAGCGCTCCAAATGTCCACTTGCAGATTCTACGAAAAGAATGTTTCAAAACTGCTCTGTGAAAAGCAATGTTAAACTCTGTGGCTCGAACACAAACATCACAAAGCAGTTTCTGAGAATGCTTCAGTTTAGTTTTTCTGTGAAGATATTCCCGTTTCCAAAGAAATCTTCAAAGAGGTCCACATATCCACTTACAGATTCTACAAAAAGAGAGTTTCAAAACTGCTCAATCAAAAGGAGGGTTCAACTCTGTGACTTGAATGCAATCATCACACAGAAGTTTCTGAGAATGCTTCTCTTTAGTTTTTAGGTGAAGATATACCCGTTTCGAAGGAAGGCCACCCGGTGGTCCAAATATCCACTTGCAGAATCTACAAAAAGAGTGTTTCAAACCTGAACTATCAAAGGAAGGTTCAACTCTGTGAGTCGAATGCAAACATCACGAAGAAGTTTCTGAGAATGTTTGTGTTTAGTTATGGGAAGTTTATCCCGTTTCCAACGAAATCCTCAGAGAGGTCCAAATATCCACTTGCAGATTCTACCAAAAGTGTGTTTGGAAACTGCTCCATCCAAAGGCATGTTCAGCTCTGTGAGTTAATCTCCATCATCACAAAGTATTTTCTGAGAATGCTTCCGTTTGGTTTTTATAGGAAGTTCTTTCCTTCACTACCGTAGGCCTCAAAGCAGTCCAAATCTCCATTTGCAGATTCTACAAAAAGAGTGTTTCCAATCTGCTGTATCAATAGGAATGTTCAACTCCGTGAGTTGTATGCAATCATCACAACGTAGTTTCTGAGAATGCTTCTATGTAGTTTTTAGGTGAAGATATTACCTTTTCCACCACAGGCCCCAAGCCCCCCAAATGTCCACTTGCAGATTCTAGAAAAAGAGTGTTTCATAGCTGCTCTTTCAAAAGGAAAGTTCCACTCTGGGAATTGAATACGAACATCACAAAGTAGTTTCTGAGAATGCTTTTGTTTCGTTTTTATGTGAAGATGATCCCGTTTCCAATGAAATCTTCAAAGAGGTGCACATATCCACTTGCAGATTCCAAAGAAAGAGACTTTCAAAACTGCTCTATCACGAGGATTTTTCAACACTGTGAGTTGAATGCAGTCATCACAGAAAACTTTCTGAGAATGCTTCTGTCTAGGGTTGATGTGAAGATATACCCGTTTCCAACGAAGGCCTCGAAGTGGTCCAAATATACACTTGCAGATTCTCCTACAAGGGTGTTGCAAACCTGAACTATCAAAGCAAGGTTCAACTCTGTGAGTTGAATGCAAACATCACAAAGAAGTTTCTGAGAATGCTTCCGTTTACTTATGGGAAGTTTATCCCGTTTCCAACGAAATCCTCAGAGAGGTCCAAATATCCCCTTGCAGATTCTACAAACAGTGTGTTTGGAAACTGCTCCATCAAAACGAATGTTCAGCTCTCTGAGTTAAACGCAATCGTCACTAAGAATTTTCTGAGAGTGCTTCTGTCTAGTTTTTATATGAAGTTCTTTCCTTTATTACCATAGGCCTCAAAGCGGTCCCAGTCTCCACTTGCAGATTCTCCAAGAAGACTGTTTCCAAACTGCTCTCTCGAAAGGAATGTTCAACTCTGTGAGTTGAGTGCAATCATCACAGAGTAGTTTCTGAGAATGCTTCTATGTAGTTTTTAGGAGAAGATATTTCCTTTTCCACCACAGCCCTCAAAGCCCTCCAAATGTCCATTTGCGGATGCTAAAAAAAGAGTGTTTCAAAGCTGCGCTATCAAAGGGAAAGTTCAATTCCGTGAGGTGAATGCAAACATCCCAAAGAAGTTTCTGAGAATGCCTCTGTTTAGCTTTTATGTGAAGATTATCCCGTTTCCAACGAAATCTTCAATGAGATCCAAATATCCACTTGCGGATCCCACAGAAAGTGTGTTTCGAAACTGCTGTTTCAAAGGGAATCTTCAACTCTGTGAGTTGAATGCAATCATCACAAAGAAGTTTCTGACAATGCTTCTCTCTCGTTTTTATGTGAAGATATTTCCTTTTCCACCAGAGGCCTGAAAGCGCTCCAAATGTCCACTTGCAGATTCTACGAAAAGAATGTTTCAAAACTGCTCTGTGAAAAGCAATGTTAAACTCTGTGGCTCGAACACAAACATCACAAAGCAGTTTCTGAGAATGCTTCAGTTTAGTTTTTCTGTGAAGATATTCCCGTTTCCAAAGAAATCTTCAAAGAGGTCCACATATCCACTTACAGATTCTACAAAAAGAGAGTTTCAAAACTGCTCAATCAAAAGGAGTGTTCAACTCTGTGACTTGAATGCAATCATCACACAGAAGTTTCTGAGAATGCTTCTCTTTAGTTTTTACGTGAAGATATACCCGTTTCGAAGGAAGGCCACCCAGTGGTCCAAATATCCACTTGCAGAATCTACAAAAAGAGTGTTTCAAACCTGAACTATCAAAGGAAGGTTCAACTCTGTGAGTCGAATGCAAACATCACGAAGAAGTTTCTGAGAATGTTTGTGTTTAGTTATGGGAAGTTTATCCCGTTTCCAACGAAATCCTCAGAGAGGTCCAAATATCCACTTGCAGATTCTACCAAAAGTGTGTTTGGAAACTGCTCCATCCAAAGGCATCTTCAGCTCTGTGAGTTAAACTCCATCACCACAAAGTATTTTCTGAGAATGCTTCCGTTTGTTTTTTATAGGAAGTTCTTTCCTTCACTACCGTAGGCCTCAAAGCAGTCCAAATCTCCATTTGCAGATTCTACAAAAAGAGTGTTTCCAATCTGCTCTATCAATAGGAATGTTCAACTCCGTGAGTTGAATGCAATCATCACAACGTAGTTTCTGAGAATGCTTCTATGTAGTTTTTAGGTGAAGATATTACCTTTTCCACCACAGGCCCCAAGCCCCCCAAATGTCCACTTGCAGATTCTAGAAAAAGAGTGTTTCATAGCTGCTCTTTCAAAAGGAAAGTTCCACTCTGAGTGTTGAATACAAACATCACAAAGTAGTTTCTGAGAATGCTTCTGTTTCGTTTTTATGTGAAGATGATCCCGTTTCCAATGAAATCTTCAAAGAGGTGCACATATCCACTTGCAGATTCCAAAGAAAGAGACTTTCAAAACTGCTCCCTCACGATGATTTTTCAACTCTGTGAGTTGAATGCAGTCATCACAGAAAACTTTCTGAGAATGCTTCTGTCTAGGGTTGATGTGAAGATATACCCGTTTCCAACGAAGGCCTCGAAGTGGTCCAAATATACACTTGCAGATTCTCCTACAAGGGTGTTGCAAACCTGAACTATCAAAGCAAGGTTCAACTCTGTGAGTTGAATGCAAACATCACAAAGAAGTTTCTGAGAATGCTTCCGTTTACTTATGGGAAGTTTATCCCGTTTCCAACGAAATCCTCAGAGAGGTCCAAATATCCCCTTGCAGATTCTACAAACAGTGTGTTTGGAAACTGCTCCATCAAAACGAATGTTCAGCTCTCTGAGTTAAACGCAATCGTCACTAAGAATTTTCTGAGAGTGCTTCTGTCTAGTTTTTATATGAAGTTCTTTCCTTTATTACCATAGGCCTCAAAGCGGTCCCAGTCTCCACTTGCAGATTCTCCAAGAAGACTGTTTCCAAACTGCTCTCTCGAAAGGAATGTTCAACTCTGTGAGTTGAGTGCAATCATCACAGAGTAGTTTCTGAGAATGCTTCTATGTAGTTTTTAGGAGAAGATATTTCCTTTTCCACCACAGCCCTCAAAGCCCTCCAAATGTCCATTTGCGGATGCTAAAAAAAGAGTGTTTCAAAGCTGCGCTATCAAAGGGAAAGTTCAATTCCGTGAGGTGAATGCAAACATCCCAAAGAAGTTTCTGAGAATGCCTCTGTTTAGCTTTTATGTGAAGATTATCCCGTTTCCAACGAAATCTTCAATGAGATCCAAATATCCACTTGCGGATCCCACAGAAAGTGTGTTTCGAAACTGCTGTTTCAAAGGGAATCTTCAACTCTGTGAGTTGAATGCAATCATCACAAAGAAGTTTCTGACAATGCTTCTCTCTCGTTTTTATGTGAAGATATTTCCTTTTCCACCAGAGGCCTGAAAGCGCTCCAAATGTCCACTTGCAGATTCTACGAAAAGAATGTTTCAAAACTGCTCTGTGAAAAGCAATGTTAAACTCTGTGGCTCGAACACAAACATCACAAAGCAGTTTCTGAGAATGCTTCAGTTTAGTTTTTCTGTGAAGATATTCCCGTTTCCAAAGAAATCTTCAAAGAGGTCCACATATCCACTTACAGATTCTACAAAAAGAGAGTTTCAAAACTGCTCAATCAAAAGGAGGGTTCAACTCTGTGACTTGAATGCAATCATCACACAGAAGTTTCTGAGAATGCTTCTCTTTAGTTTTTACGTGAAGATATACCCGTTTCGAAGGAAGGCCACCCGGTGGTCCAAATATCCACTTGCAGATTCTACAAAAAGAGTGTTTCAAACCTGAACTATCAAAGGAAGGTTCAACTCTGTGAGTCGAATGCAAACATCACGAAGAAGTTTCTGAGAATGTTTGTGTTTAGTTATGGGAAGTTTATCCCGTTTCCAACGAAATCCTCAGAGAGGTCCAAATATCCACTTGCAGATTCTACCAAAAGTGTGTTTGGAAACTGCTCCATCCAAAGGCATGTTCAGCTCTGTGAGTTAATCTCCATCATCACAAAGTATTTTCTGAGAATGCTTCCGTTTGGTTTTTATAGGAAGTTCTTTCCTTCACTACCGTAGGCCTCAAAGCAGTCCAAATCTCCATTTGCAGATTCTACAAAAAGAGTGTTTCCAATCTGCTGTATCAATAGGAATGTTCAACTCCGTGAGTTGAATGCAATCATCACAACGTAGTTTCTGAGAATGCTTCTATGTAGTTTTTAGGTGAAGATATTACCTTTTCCACCACAGGCCCCAAGCCCCCCAAATGTCCACTTGCAGATTCTAGAAAAAGAGTGTTTCATAGCTGCTCTTTCAAAAGGAAAGTTCCACTCTGGGAATTGAATACGAACATCACAAAGTAGTTTCTGAGAATGCTTTTGTTTCGTTTTTATGTGAAGATGATCCCGTTTCCAATGAAATCTTCAAAGAGGTGCACATATCCACTTGCAGATTCCAAAGAAAGAGACTTTCAAAACTGCTCCATCACGAGGATTTTTCAACACTGTGAGTTGAATGCAGTCATCACAGAAAACTTTCTGAGAATGCTTCTGTCTAGGGTTGATGTGAAGATATACCCGTTTCCAACGAAGGCCTCGAAGTGGTCCAAATATACACTTGCAGATTCTCCTACAAGGGTGTTGCAAACCTGAACTATCAAAGCAAGGTTCAACTCTGTGAGTTGAATGCAAACATCACAAAGAAGTTTCTGAGAATGCTTCCGTTTACTTATGGGAAGTTTATCCCGTTTCCAACGAAATCCTCAGAGAGGTCCAAATATCCCCTTGCAGATTCTACAAACAGTGTGTTTGGAAACTGCTCCATCCAAACGAATGTTCAGCTCTCTGAGTTAAACGCAATCATCACTAAGAACTTTCTGAGAGTGCTTCTGTCTAGTTTTTATATGAAGTTCTTTCCTTTATTACCATAGGCCTCAAAGCGGTCCCAGTCTCCACTTGCAGATTCTCCAAGAAGACTGTTTCCAAACTGCTCTCTCGAAAGGATTGCTCAACTCTGTGAGTTGAGTGCAATCATCACAGAGTAGTTTCTGAGAATGCTTCTATGTAGTTTTTAGGAGAAGATATTTCCTTTTCCACCACAGCCCTCAAAGCCCTCCAAATGTCCATTTGCGGATGCTAAAAAAAGAGTGTTTCAAAGCTGCGCTATCAAAGGGAAAGTTCAATTCCGTGAGGTGAATGCAAACATCCCAAAGAAGTTTCTGAGAATGCGTCTGTTTAGCTTTTATGTGAAGATTATCCCGTTTCCAACGAAATCTTCAATGAGATCCAAATATCCACTTGCGGATCCCACAGAAAGTGTGTTTCGAAACTGCTGTTTCAAAGGGAATCTTCAACTCTGTGAGTTGAATGCAATCATCACAAAGAAGTTTCTGACAATGCTTCTCTCTCGTTTTTATGTGAAGATATTTCCTTTTCCACCAGAGGCCTGAAAGCGCTCCAAATGTCCACTTGCAGATTCTACGAAAAGAATGTTTCAAAACTGCTCTGTGAAAAGCAATGTTAAACTCTGTGGCTCGAACACAAACATCACAAAGCAGTTTCTGAGAATGCTTCAGTTTAGTTTTTCTGTGAAGATATTCCCGTTTCCAAAGAAATCTTCAAAGAGGTCCACATATCCACTTACAGATTCTACAAAAAGAGAGTTTCAAAACTGCTCAATCAAAAGGAGTGTTCAACTCTGTGACTTGAATGCAATCATCACACAGAAGTTTCTGAGAATGCTTCTCTTTAGTTTTTAGGTGAAGATGTACCCGTTTCGAAGGAAGGCCACCCGGTGGTCCAAATATCCACTTGCAGAATCTACAAAAAGAGTGTTTCAAACCTGAACTATCAAAGGAAGGTTCAACTCTGTGAGTCGAATGCAAACATCACGAAGAAGTTTCTGAGAATGTTTGTGTTTAGTTATGGGAAGTTTATCCCGTTTCCAACGAAATCCTCAGAGAGGTCCAAATATCCACTTGCAGATTCTACCAAAAGTGTGTTTGGAAACTGCTCCATCCAAAGGCATGTTCAGCTCTGTGAGTTAATCTCCATCATCACAAAGTATTTTCTGAGAATGCTTCCGTTTGGTTTTTATAGGAAGTTCTTTCCTTCACTACCGTAGGCCTCAAAGCAGTCCAAATCTCCATTTGCAGATTCTACAAAAAGAGTGTTTCCAATCTGCTGTATCAATAGGAATGTTCAACTCCGTGAGTTGAATGCAATCATCACAACGTAGTTTCTGAGAATGCTTCTATGTAGTTTTTAGGTGAAGATATTACCTTTTCCACCACAGGCCCCAAGCCCCCCAAATGTCCACTTGCAGATTCTAGAAAAAGAGTGTTTCATAGCTGCTCTTTCAAAAGGAAAGTTCCACTCTGGGAATTGAATACGAACATCACAAAGTAGTTTCTGAGAATGCTTTTGTTTCGTTTTTATGTGAAGATGATCCCGTTTCCAATGAAATCTTCAAAGAGGTGCACATATCCACTTGCAGATTCCAAAGAAAGAGACTTTCAAAACTGCTCTATCACGAGGATTTTTCAACACTGTGAGTTGAATGCAGTCATCACAGAAAACTTTCTGAGAATGCTTCTGTCTAGGGTTGATGTGAAGATATACCCGTTTCCAACGAAGGCCTCGAAGTGGTCCAAATATACACTTGCAGATTCTCCTACAAGGGTGTTGCAAACCTGAACTATCAAAGCAAGGTTCAACTCTGTGAGTTGAATGCAAACATCACAAAGAAGTTTCTGAGAATGCTTCCGTTTACTTATGGGAAGTTTATCCCGTTTCCAACGAAATCCTCAGAGAGGTCCAAATATCCCCTTGCAGATTCTACAAACAGTGTGTTTGGAAACTGCTCCATCAAAACGAATGTTCAGCTCTCTGAGTTAAACGCAATCGTCACTAAGAATTTTCTGAGAGTGCTTCTGTCTAGTTTTTATATGAAGTTCTTTCCTTTATTACCATAGGCCTCAAAGCGGTCCCAGTCTCCACTTGCAGATTCTCCAAGAAGACTGTTTCCAAACTGCTCTCTCGAAAGGAATGTTCAACTGTGTGAGTTGAGTGCAATCATCACAGAGTAGTTTCTGAGAATGCTTCTATGTAGTTTTTAGGAGAAGATATTTCCTTTTCCACCACAGCCCTCAAAGCCCTCCAAATGTCCATTTGCGGATGCTAAAAAAAGAGTGTTTCAAAGCTGCGCTATCAAAGGGAAAGTTCAATTCCGTGAGGTGAATGCAAACATCCCAAAGAAGTTTCTGAGAATGCCTCTGTTTAGCTTTTATGTGAAGATTATCCCGTTTCCAACGAAATCTTCAATGAGATCCAAATATCCACTTGCGGATCCCACAGAAAGTGTGTTTCGAAACTGCTGTTTCAAAGGGAATCTTCAACTCTGTGAGTTGAATGCAATCATCACAAAGAAGTTTCTGACAATGCTTCTCTCTCGTTTTTATGTGAAGATATTTCCTTTTCCACCAGAGGCCTGAAAGCGCTCCAAATGTCCACTTGCAGATTCTACGAAAAGAATGTTTCAAAACTGCTCTGTGAAAAGCAATGTTAAACTCTGTGGCTCGAACACAAACATCACAAAGCAGTTTCTGAGAATGCTTCAGTTTAGTTTTTCTGTGAAGATATTCCCGTTTCCAAAGAAATCTTCAAAGAGGTCCACATATCCACTTACAGATTCTACAAAAAGAGAGTTTCAAAACTGCTCAATCAAAAGGAGGGTTCAACTCTGTGACTTGAATGCAATCATCACACAGAAGTTTCTGAGAATGCTTCTCTTTAGTTTTTACGTGAAGATATACCCGTTTCGAAGGAAGGCCACCCGGTGGTCCAAATATCCACTTGCAGATTCTACAAAAAGAGTGTTTCAAACCTGAACTATCAAAGGAAGGTTCAACTCTGTGAGTCGAATGCAAACATCACGAAGAAGTTTCTGAGAATGTTTGTGTTTAGTTATGGGAAGTTTATCCCGTTTCCAACGAAATCCTCAGAGAGGTCCAAATATCCACTTGCAGATTCTACCAAAAGTGTGTTTGGAAACTGCTCCATCCAAAGGCATGTTCAGCTCTGTGAGTTAATCTCCATCATCACAAAGTATTTTCTGAGAATGCTTCCGTTTGGTTTTTATAGGAAGTTCTTTCCTTCACTACCGTAGGCCTCAAAGCAGTCCAAATCTCCATTTGCAGATTCTACAAAAAGAGTGTTTCCAATCTGCTGTATCAATAGGAATGTTCAACTCCGTGAGTTGAATGCAATCATCACAACGTAGTTTCTGAGAATGCTTCTATGTAGTTTTTAGGTGAAGATATTACCTTTTCCACCACAGGCCCCAAGCCCCCCAAATGTCCACTTGCAGATTCTAGAAAAAGAGTGTTTCATAGCTGCTCTTTCAAAAGGAAAGTTCCACTCTGGGAATTGAATACGAACATCACAAAGTAGTTTCTGAGAATGCTTTTGTTTCGTTTTTATGTGAAGATGATCCCGTTTCCAATGAAATCTTCAAAGAGGTGCACATATCCACTTGCAGATTCCAAAGAAAGAGACTTTCAAAACTGCTCCATCACGAGGATTTTTCAACACTGTGAGTTGAATGCAGTCATCACAGAAAACTTTCTGAGAATGCTTCTGTCTAGGGTTGATGTGAAGATATACCCGTTTCCAACGAAGGCCTCGAAGTGGTCCAAATATACACTTGCAGATTCTCCTACAAGGGTGTTGCAAACCTGAACTATCAAAGCAAGGTTCAACTCTGTGAGTTGAATGCAAACATCACAAAGAAGTTTCTGAGAATGCTTCCGTTTACTTATGGGAAGTTTATCCCGTTTCCAACGAAATCCTCAGAGAGGTCCAAATATCCCCTTGCAGATTCTACAAACAGTGTGTTTGGAAACTGCTCCATCCAAACGAATGTTCAGCTCTCTGAGTTAAACGCAATCATCACTAAGAACTTTCTGAGAGTGCTTCTGTCTAGTTTTTATATGAAGTTCTTTCCTTTATTACCATAGGCCTCAAAGCGGTCCCAGTCTCCACTTGCAGATTCTCCAAGAAGACTGTTTCCAAACTGCTCTCTCGAAAGGATTGCTCAACTCTGTGAGTTGAGTGCAATCATCACAGAGTAGTTTCTGAGAATGCTTCTATGTAGTTTTTAGGAGAAGATATTTCCTTTTCCACCACAGCCCTCAAAGCCCTCCAAATGTCCATTTGCGGATGCTAAAAAAAGAGTGTTTCAAAGCTGCGCTATCAAAGGGAAAGTTCAATTCCGTGAGGTGAATGCAAACATCCCAAAGAAGTTTCTGAGAATGCGTCTGTTTAGCTTTTATGTGAAGATTATCCCGTTTCCAACGAAATCTTCAATGAGATCCAAATATCCACTTGCGGATCCCACAGAAAGTGTGTTTCGAAACTGCTGTTTCAAAGGGAATCTTCAACTCTGTGAGTTGAATGCAATCATCACAAAGAAGTTTCTGACAATGCTTCTCTCTCGTTTTTATGTGAAGATATTTCCTTTTCCACCAGAGGCCTGAAAGCGCTCCAAATGTCCACTTGCAGATTCTACGAAAAGAATGTTTCAAAACTGCTCTGTGAAAAGCAATGTTAAACTCTGTGGCTCGAACACAAACATCACAAAGCAGTTTCTGAGAATGCTTCAGTTTAGTTTTTCTGTGAAGATATTCCCGTTTCCAAAGAAATCTTCAAAGAGGTCCACATATCCACTTACAGATTCTACAAAAAGAGAGTTTCAAAACTGCTCAATCAAAAGGAGTGTTCAACTCTGTGACTTGAATGCAATCATCACACAGAAGTTTCTGAGAATGCTTCTCTTTAGTTTTTAGGTGAAGATGTACCCGTTTCGAAGGAAGGCCACCCGGTGGTCCAAATATCCACTTGCAGAATCTACAAAAAGAGTGTTTCAAACCTGAACTATCAAAGGAAGGTTCAACTCTGTGAGTCGAATGCAAACATCACGAAGAAGTTTCTGAGAATGTTTGTGTTTAGTTATGGGAAGTTTATCCCGTTTCCAACGAAATCCTCAGAGAGGTCCAAATATCCACTTGCAGATTCTACCAAAAGTGTGTTTGGAAACTGCTCCATCCAAAGGCATGTTCAGCTCTGTGAGTTAATCTCCATCATCACAAAGTATTTTCTGAGAATGCTTCCGTTTGGTTTTTATAGGAAGTTCTTTCCTTCACTACCGTAGGCCTCAAAGCAGTCCAAATCTCCATTTGCAGATTCTACAAAAAGAGTGTTTCCAATCTGCTGTATCAATAGGAATGTTCAACTCCGTGAGTTGAATGCAATCATCACAACGTAGTTTCTGAGAATGCTTCTATGTAGTTTTTAGGTGAAGATATTACCTTTTCCACCACAGGCCCCAAGCCCCCCAAATGTCCACTTGCAGATTCTAGAAAAAGAGTGTTTCATAGCTGCTCTTTCAAAAGGAAAGTTCCACTCTGGGAATTGAATACGAACATCACAAAGTAGTTTCTGAGAATGCTTTTGTTTCGTTTTTATGTGAAGATGATCCCGTTTCCAATGAAATCTTCAAAGAGGTGCACATATCCACTTGCAGATTCCAAAGAAAGAGACTTTCAAAACTGCTCTATCACGAGGATTTTTCAACACTGTGAGTTGAATGCAGTCATCACAGAAAACTTTCTGAGAATGCTTCTGTCTAGGGTTGATGTGAAGATATACCCGTTTCCAACGAAGGCCTCGAAGTGGTCCAAATATACACTTGCAGATTCTCCTACAAGGGTGTTGCAAACCTGAACTATCAAAGCAAGGTTCAACTCTGTGAGTTGAATGCAAACATCACAAAGAAGTTTCTGAGAATGCTTCCGTTTACTTATGGGAAGTTTATCCCATTTCCAACGAAATCCTCAGAGAGGTCCAAATATCCCCTTGCAGATTCTACAAACAGTGTGTTTGGAAACTGCTCCATCAAAACGAATGTTCAGCTCTCTGAGTTAAACGCAATCGTCACTAAGAATTTTCTGAGAGTGCTTCTGTCTAGTTTTTATATGAAGTTCTTTCCTTTATTACCATAGGCCTCAAAGCGGTCCCAGTCTCCACTTGCAGATTCTCCAAGAAGACTGTTTCCAAACTGCTCTCTCGAAAGGAATGTTCAACTGTGTGAGTTGAGTGCAATCATCACAGAGTAGTTTCTGAGAATGCTTCTATGTAGTTTTTAGGAGAAGATATTTCCTTTTCCACCACAGCCCTCAAAGCCCTCCAAATGTCCATTTGCGGATGCTAAAAAAAGAGTGTTTCAAAGCTGCGCTATCAAAGGGAAAGTTCAATTCCGTGAGGTGAATGCAAACATCCCAAAGAAGTTTCTGAGAATGCCTCTGTTTAGCTTTTATGTGAAGATTATCCCGTTTCCAACGAAATCTTCAATGAGATCCAAATATCCACTTGCGGATCCCACAGAAAGTGTGTTTCGAAACTGCTGTTTCAAAGGGAATCTTCAACTCTGTGAGTTGAATGCAATCATCACAAAGAAGTTTCTGACAATGCTTCTCTCTCGTTTTTATGTGAAGATATTTCCTTTTCCACCAGAGGCCTGAAAGCGCTCCAAATGTCCACTTGCAGATTCTACGAAAAGAATCTTTCAAAACTGCTCTGTGAAAAGCAATGTTAAACTCTGTGGCTCGAACACAAACATCACAAAGCAGTTTCTGAGAATGCTTCAGTTTAGTTTTTCTGTGAAGATATTCCCGTTTCCAAAGAAATCTTCAAAGAGGTCCACATATCCACTTACAGATTCTACAAAAAGAGAGTTTCAAAACTGCTCAATCAAAAGGAGTGTTCAACTCTGTGACTTGAATGCAATCATCACACAGAAGTTTCTGAGAATGCTTCTCTTTAGTTTTTACGTGAAGATATACCCGTTTCGAAGGAAGGCCACCCAGTGGTCCAAATATCCACTTGCAGAATCTACAAAAAGAGTGTTTCAAACCTGAACTATCAAAGGAAGGTTCAACTCTGTGAGTCGAATGCAAACATCACGAAGAAGTTTCTGAGAATGTTTGTGTTTAGTTATGGGAAGTTTATCCCGTTTCCAACGAAATCCTCAGAGAGGTCCAAATATCCACTTGCAGATTCTACCAAAAGTGTGTTTGGAAACTGCTCCATCCAAAGGCATCTTCAGCTCTGTGAGTTAAACTCCATCACCACAAAGTATTTTCTGAGAATGCTTCCGTTTGTTTTTTATAGGAAGTTCTTTCCTTCACTACCGTAGGCCTCAAAGCAGTCCAAATCTCCATTTGCAGATTCTACAAAAAGAGTGTTTCCAATCTGCTCTATCAATAGGAATGTTCAACTCCGTGAGTTGAATGCAATCATCACAACGTAGTTTCTGAGAATGCTTCTATGTAGTTTTTAGGTGAAGATATTACCTTTTCCACCACAGGCCCCAAGCCCCCCAAATGTCCACTTGCAGATTCTAGAAAAAGAGTGTTTCATAGCTGCTCTTTCAAAAGGAAAGTTCCACTCTGAGTGTTGAATACAAACATCACAAAGTAGTTTCTGAGAATGCTTCTGTTTCGTTTTTATGTGAAGATGATCCCGTTTCCAATGAAATCTTCAAAGAGGTGCACATATCCACTTGCAGATTCCAAAGAAAGAGACTTTCAAAACTGCTCCCTCACGACGATTTTTCAACTCTGTGAGTTGAATGCAGTCATCACAGAAAACTTTCTGAGAATGCTTCTGTCTAGGGTTGATGTGAAGATATACCCGTTTCCAACGAAGGCCTCGAAGTGGTCCAAATATACACTTGCAGATTCTCCTACAAGGGTGTTGCAAACCTGAACTATCAAAGCAAGGTTCAACTCTGTGAGTTGAATGCAAACATCACAAAGAAGTTTCTGAGAATGCTTCCGTTTACTTAAGGGAAGTTTATCCCGTTTCCAACGAAATCCTCAGAGAGGTCCAAATATCCCCTTGCAGATTCTACAAACAGTGTGTTTGGAAACTGCTCCATCAAAACGAATGTTCAGCTCTCTGAGTTAAACGCAATCGTCACTAAGAATTTTCTGAGAGTGCTACTGTCTAGTTTTTATATGAAGTTCTTTCCTTTCTTAACATAGGCCTCAAAGCGGTCCCAGTCTCCACTTGCAGATTCTCCAAGAAGACTGTTTCCAAACTGCTCTCTCGAAAGGAATGTTCAACTCTGTGAGTTGAATGCAATCATCACAGAGTAGTTTCTGAGAATGCTTCTATGTAGTTTTTAGGAGAAGATATTTCCTTTTCCACCACAGCCCTCAAAGCCCTCCAAATGTCCATTTGCGGATGCTAAAAAAAGAGTGTTTCAAAGCTGCGCTTACAAAGGGAAAGTTCAATTCCGTGAGGTGAATGCAAACATCCCAAAGAAGTTTCTGAGAATGCCTCTGTTTAGCTTTTATGTGAAGATTATCCCGTTTCCAACGAAATCTTCAATGAGATCCAAATATCCACTTGCGGATCCCACAGAAAGTGTGTTTCGAAACTGCTGTTTCAAAGGGAATCTTCAACTCTGTGAGTTGAATGCAATCATCACAAAGAAGTTTCTGACAATGCTTCTCTCTCGTTTTTATGTGAAGATATTTCCTTTTCCACCAGAGGCCTGAAAGCGCTCCAAATGTCCACTTGCAGATTCTACGAAAAGAATGTTTCAAAACTGCTCTGTGAAAAGCAATGTTAAACTCTGTGGCTCGAACACAAACATCACAAAGCAGTTTCTGAGAATGCTTCAGTTTAGTTTTTCTGTGAAGATATTCCCGTTTCCAAAGAAATCTTCAAAGAGGTCCACATATCCACTTACAGATTCTACAAAAAGAGAGTTTCAAAACTGCTCAATCAAAAGGAGGGTTCAACTCTGTGACTTGAATGCAATCATCACACAGAAGTTTCTGAGAATGCTTCTCTTTAGTTTTTACGTGAAGATATACCCGTTTCGAAGGAAGGCCACCCGGTGGTCCAAATATCCACTTGCAGATTCTACAAAAAGAGTGTTTCAAACCTGAACTATCAAAGGAAGGTTCAACTCTGTGAGTCGAATGCAAACATCACGAAGAAGTTTCTGAGAATGTTTGTGTTTAGTTATGGGAAGTTTATCCCGTTTCCAACGAAATCCTCAGAGAGGTCCAAATATCCACTTGCAGATTCTACCAAAAGTGTGTTTGGAAACTGCTCCATCCAAAGGCATGTTCAGCTCTGTGAGTTAATCTCCATCATCACAAAGTATTTTCTGAGAATGCTTCCGTTTGGTTTTTATAGGAAGTTCTTTCCTTCACTACCGTAGGCCTCAAAGCTGTCCAAATCTCCGTTTGCAGATTCTACAAAAAGAGTGTTTCCAGTCTGCTCTATCAATAGGAATGTTCAACTCCGTGAGTTGAATGCAATCATCACAACGTAGTTTCTGAGAATGCTTCTATGTAGTTTTTAGGTGAAGATATTACCTTTTCCACCACAGGCCCCAAGCCCCCCAAATGTCCACTTGCAGATTCTAGAAAAAGAGTGTTTCATAGCTGCTCTTTCAAAAGGAAAGTTCCACTCTGGGTGTTGAATACAAACATCACAAAGTAGTTTCTGAGAATGCTTTTGTTTCGTTTTTATGTGAAGATGATCCCGTTTCCAATGAAATCTTCAAAGAGGTGCACATATCCACTTGCAGATTCCAAAGAAAGAGACTTTCAAAACTGCTCCATCACGAGGATTGTTCAACTCTGTGAGTTGAATGCAGTCATCACAGAAAACTTTCTGAGAATGCTTCTGTCTAGGTTTGATGTGAAGATATACCCGTTTCCAACGAAGGCCTCGAAGTGGTCCAAATATACACTTGCAGATTCTCCTACAAGGGTGTTGCAAACCTGAACTATCAAAGCAAGGTTCAACTCTGTGAGTTGAATGCAAACATCACAAAGAAGTTTCTGAGAATGCTTCCGTTTACTTAAGGGAAGTTTATCCCGTTTCCAACGAAATCCTCAGAGAGGTCCAAATATCCCCTTGCAGATTCTACAAACAGTGTGTTTGGAAACTGCAACATCAAAACGAACGTTCAGCTCTCTGAGTTAAATGCAATCGTCACTAAGAATTTTCTGAGAGTGCTACTGTCTAGTTTTTATATGAAGTTCTTTCCTTTCTTACCATAGGCCTCAAAGCGGTCCCAGTCTCCACTTGCAGATTCTCCAAGAAGACTGTTTCCAAACTGCTCTCTCGAAAGGAATGTTCAACTCTGTGAGTTGAATGCAATCATCACAGAGTAGTTTCTGAGAATGCTTCTATGTAGTTTTTAGGAGAAGATATTTCCTTTTATACCACAGCCCTCAAAGCCCTCCAAATGTCCATTTGCGGATGCTAAAAAAAGAGTGTTTCAAAGCTGCGCTATCAAAGGGAAAGTTCAATTCCGTGAGGTGAATGCAAACATCCCAAAGAAGTTTCTGAGAATGCCTCTGTTTAGCTTTTATGTGAAGATTATCCCGTTTCCAACGAAATCTTCAATGAGATCCAAATATCCACTTGCGGATCCCACAGAAAGTGTGTTTCGAAACTGCTGTTTCAAAGGGAATCTTCAACTCTGTGAGTTGAATGCAATCATCACAAAGAAGTTTCTGACAATGCTTCTCTCTCGTTTTTATGTGAAGATATTTCCTTTTCCACCAGAGGCCTGAAAGCGCTCCAAATGTCCACTTGCAGAATCTACGAAAAGAATGTTTCAAAACTGCTCTGTGAAAAGCAATGTTAAACTCTGTGGCTCGAACACAAACATCACAAAGCAGTTTCTGAGAATGCTTCAGTTTAGTTTTTCTGTGAAGATATTCCCGTTTCCAAAGAAATCTTCAAAGACGTCCACATATCCACTTACAGATTCTACAAAAAGAGAGTTTCAAAACTGCTCAATCAAAAGGAGGGTTCAACTCTGTGACTTGAATGCAATCATCACACAGAAGTTTCTGAGAATGCTTCTCTTTAGTTTTTACGTGAAGATATACCCGTTTCGAAGGAAGGCCACCCGGTGGTCCAAATATCCACTTGCAGATTCTACAAAAAGAGTGTTTCAAACCTGAACTATCAAAGGAAGGTTCAACTCTGTGAGTCGAATGCAAACATCACGAAGAAGTTTCTGAGAATGTTTGTGTTTAGTTATGGGAAGTTTATCCCGTTTCCAACGAAATCCTCAGAGAGGTCCAAATATCCACTTGCAGATTCTACCAAAAGTGTGTTTGGAAACTGCTCCATCCAAAGGCATGTTCAGCTCTGTGAGTTAATCTCCATCATCACAAAGTGTTTTCTGAGAATGCTTCCGTTTGGTTTTTATAGGAAGTTCTTTCCTTCACTACCGTAGGCCTCAAAGCAGTCCAAATCTCCGTTTGCAGATTCTGCAAAAAGAGTGTTTCCAATCTGCTCTATCAATAGGAATGTTCAACTCCGTGAGTTGAATGCAATCATCACAACGTAGTTTCTGAGAATGCTTCTATGTAGTTTTTAGGTGAAGATATTACCTTTTCCACCACAGGCCCCAAGCCCCCCAAATGTCCACTTGCAGATTCTAGAAAAAGATTGTTTCATAGCTGCTCTTTCAAAAGGAAAGTTCCACTCTGGGAGTTGAATACAAACATCACAAAGTAGTTTCTGAGAATGCTTCTGTTTCGTTTCTATGTGAAGATGATCCCGTTTCCAATGAAATCTTCAAAGAGGTGCACATATCCACTTGCAGATTCCAAAGAAAGAGACTTTCAAAACTGCTCCATCACGAGGATTGTTCAACTCTGTGAGTTGAATGCAGTCATCACAGAAAACTTTCTGAGAATGCTTCTGTCTAGGGTTGATGTGAAGATATACCCATTTCCAACGAAGGCCTCGAAGTGGTCCAAATATACACTTGCAGATTCTCCTACAAGGGTGTTGCAAACCTGAACTATCAAAGCAAGGTTCAACCCTGTGAGTTGAATGCAAACATCACAAAGAAGTTTCTGAGAATGCTTCCGTTTACTTATGGGAAGTTTATCCCGTTTCCAACGAAATCCTCAGAGAGGTCCAAATATCCCCTTGCAGATTCTACAAACAGTGTGTTTGGAAACTGCTCCATCAAAACGAATGTTCAGCTCTCTGAGTTAAACACAATCGTCACTAAGAATTTTCTGAGAGTGCTTCTGTCTAGTTTTTATATGAAGTTCTTTCCTTTCTTACCATAGGCCTCAAAGCGGTCCCAGTCTCCACTTGCAGATTCTCCAAGAAGACTGTTTCCAAAGTGCTCTCTCGAAAGGAATGTTCAACTCTGTGAGTTGAGTGCAATCATCACAGAGTAGTTTCTGAGAATGCTTCTATGTAGTTTTTAGGAGAAGATATTTCCTTTTCCACCACAGCCCTCAAAGCCCTCCAAATGTCCATTTGCGGATGCTAAAAAAAGAGTGTTTCAAAGCTGCGCTATCAAAGGGAAAGTTCAATTCCGTGAGGTGAATGCAAACATCCCAAAGAAGTTTCTGAGAATGCCTCTGTTTAGCTTTTATGTGAAGATTATCCCGTTTCCAACGAAATCTTCAATGAGATCCAAATATCCACTTGCGGATCCCACAGAAAGTGTGTTTCGAAACTGCTGTTTCAAAGGGAATCTTCAACTCTGTGAGTTGAATGCAATCATCACAAAGAAGTTTCTGACAATGCTTCTCTCTCGTTTTTATGTGAAGATATTTCCTTTTCCACCAGAGGCCTGAAAGCGCTCCAAATGTCCACTTGCAGATTCTACGAAAAGAATGTTTCAAAACTGCTCTGTGAAAAGCAATGTTAAACTCTGTGGCTCGAACACAAACATCACAAAGCAGTTTCTGAGAATGCTTCAGTTTAGTTTTTCTGTGAAGATATTCCCGTTTCCAAAGAAATCTTCAAAGAGGTCCACATATCCACTTACAGATTCTACAAAAAGAGAGTTTCAAAACTGCTCAATCAAAAGGAGTGTTCAACTCTGTGACTTGAATGCAATCATCACACAGAAGTTTCTGAGAATGCTTCTCTTTAGTTTTTACGTGAAGATATACCCGTTTCGAAGGAAGGCCACCCAGTGGTCCAAATATCCACTTGCAGAATCTACAAAAAGAGTGTTTCAAACCTGAACTATCAAAGGAAGGTTCAACTCTGTGAGTCGAATGCAAACATCACGAAGAAGTTTCTGAGAATGTTTGTGTTTAGTTATGGGAAGTTTATCCCGTTTCCAACGAAATCCTCAGAGAGGTCCAAATATCCACTTGCAGATTCTACCAAAAGTGTGTTTGGAAACTGCTCCATCCAAAGGCATCTTCAGCTCTGTGAGTTAAACTCCATCACCACAAAGTATTTTCTGAGAATGCTTCCGTTTGTTTTTTATAGGAAGTTCTTTCCTTCACTACCGTAGGCCTCAAAGCAGTCCAAATCTCCATTTGCAGATTCTACAAAAAGAGTGTTTCCAATCTGCTCTATCAATAGGAATGTTCAACTCCGTGAGTTGAATGCAATCATCACAACGTAGTTTCTGAGAATGCTTCTATGTAGTTTTTAGTTGAAGATATTACCTTTTCCACCACAGGCCCCAAGCCCCCCAAATGTCCACTTGCAGATTCTAGAAAAAGAGTGTTTCATAGCTGCTCTTTCAAAAGGAAAGTTCCACTCTGGGAATTGAATACGAACATCACAAAGTAGTTTCTCAGAATGCTTCTGTTTCGTTTTTATGTGAAGATGATCCCGTTTCCAATGAAATCTTCAAAGAGGTGCACATATCCACTTGCAGATTCCAAAGAAAGAGACTTTCAAAACTGCTCCATCACGAGGATTTTTCAACACTGTGAGTTGAATGCAGTCATCACAGAAAACTTTCTGAGAATGCTTCTGTCTAGGGTTGATGTGAAGATATACCCGTTTCCAACGAAGGCCTCGAAGTGGTCCAAATATACACTTGCAGATTCTCCTACAAGGGTGTTGCAAACCTGAACTATCAAAGCAAGGTTCAACTCTGTGAGTTGAATGCAAACATCACAAAGAAGTTTCTGAGAATGCTTCCGTTTACTTATGGGAAGTTTATCCCGTTTCCAACGAAATCCTCAGAGAGGTCCAAATATCCCCTTGCAGATTCTACAAACAGTGTGTTTGGAAACTGCTCCATTCAAACGAATGTTCAGCTCTCTGAGTTAAACGCAATCGTCACTAAGAACTTTCTGAGAGTGCTTCTGTCTAGTTTTTATATGAAGTTCTTTCCTTTATTACCATAGGCCTCAAAGCTGTCCCAGTCTCCACTTGCAGATTCTCCAAGAAGACTGTTTCCAAACTGCTCTCTCGAAAGGATTGCTCAACTCTGTGAGTTGAGTGCAATCATCACAGAGTAGTTTCTGAGAATGCTTCTATGTAGTTTTTAGGAGAAGATATTTCCTTTTCCACCACAGCCCTCAAAGCCCTCCAAATGTCCATTTGCGGATGCTAAAAAAAGAGTGTTTCAAAGCTGCGCTATCAAAGGGAAAGTTCAATTCCGTGAGGTGAATGCAAACATCCCAAAGAAGTTTCTGAGAATGCCTCTGTTTAGCTTTTATGTGAAGATTATCCCGTTTCCAACGAAATCTTCAATGAGATCCAAATATCCACTTGCGGATCCCACAGAAAGTGTGTTTCGAAACTGCTGTTTCAAAGGGAATCTTCAACTCTGTGAGTTGAATGCAATCATCACAAAGAAGTTTCTGACAATGCTTCTCTCTCGTTTTTATGTGAAGATATTTCCTTTTCCACCAGAGGCCTGAAAGCGCTCCAAATGTCCACTTGCAGATTCTACGAAAAGAATGTTTCAAAACTGCTCTGTGAAAAGCAATGTTAAACTCTGTGGCTCGAACACAAACATCACAAAGCAGTTTCTGAGAATGCTTCAGTTTAGTTTTTCTGTGAAGATATTCCCGTTTCCAAAGAAATCTTCAAAGAGGTCCACATATCCACTTACAGATTCTACAAAAAGAGAGTTTCAAAACTGCTCAATCAAAAGGAGGGTTCAACTCTGTGACTTGAATGCAATCATCACACAGAAGTTTCTGAGAATGCTTCTCTTTAGTTTTTAGGTGAAGATATACCCGTTTCGAAGGAAGGCCACCCGGTGGTCCAAATATCCACTTGCAGAATCTACAAAAAGAGTGTTTCAAACCTGAACTATCAAAGGAAGGTTCAACTCTGTGAGTCGAATGCAAACATCACGAAGAAGTTTCTGAGAATGTTTGTGTTTAGTTATGGGAAGTTTATCCCGTTTCCAACGAAATCCTCAGAGAGGTCCAAATATCCACTTGCAGATTCTACCAAAAGTGTGTTTGGAAACTGCTCCATCCAAAGGCATGTTCAGCTCTGTGAGTTAATCTCCATCATCACAAAGTATTTTCTGAGAATGCTTCCGTTTGGTTTTTATAGGAAGTTCTTTCCTTCACTACCGTAGGCCTCAAAGCAGTCCAAATCTCCATTTGCAGATTCTACAAAAAGAGTGTTTCCAATCTGCTGTATCAATAGGAATGTTCAACTCCGTGAGTTGTATGCAATCATCACAACGTAGTTTCTGAGAATGCTTCTATGTAGTTTTTAGGTGAAGATATTACCTTTTCCACCACAGGCCCCAAGCCCCCCAAATGTCCACTTGCAGATTCTAGAAAAAGAGTGTTTCATAGCTGCTCTTTCAAAAGGAAAGTTCCACTCTGGGAATTGAATACGAACATCACAAAGTAGTTTCTGAGAATGCTTTTGTTTCGTTTTTATGTGAAGATGATCCCGTTTCCAATGAAATCTTCAAAGAGGTGCACATATCCACTTGCAGATTCCAAAGAAAGAGACTTTCAAAACTGCTCTATCACGAGGATTTTTCAACACTGTGAGTTGAATGCAGTCATCACAGAAAACTTTCTGAGAATGCTTCTGTCTAGGGTTGATGTGAAGATATACCCGTTTCCAACGAAGGCCTCGAAGTGGTCCAAATATACACTTGCAGATTCTCCTACAAGGGTGTTGCAAACCTGAACTATCAAAGCAAGGTTCAACTCTGTGAGTTGAATGCAAACATCACAAAGAAGTTTCTGAGAATGCTTCCGTTTACTTATGGGAAGTTTATCCCGTTTCCAACGAAATCCTCAGAGAGGTCCAAATATCCCCTTGCAGATTCTACAAACAGTGTGTTTGGAAACTGCTCCATCAAAACGAATGTTCAGCTCTCTGAGTTAAACGCAATCGTCACTAAGAATTTTCTGAGAGTGCTTCTGTCTAGTTTTTATATGAAGTTCTTTCCTTTATTACCATAGGCCTCAAAGCGGTCCCAGTCTCCACTTGCAGATTCTCCAAGAAGACTGTTTCCAAACTGCTCTCTCGAAAGGAATGTTCAACTCTGTGAGTTGAGTGCAATCATCACAGAGTAGTTTCTGAGAATGCTTCTATGTAGTTTTTAGGAGAAGATATTTCCTTTTCCACCACAGCCCTCAAAGCCCTCCAAATGTCCATTTGCGGATGCTAAAAAAAGAGTGTTTCAAAGCTGCGCTATCAAAGGGAAAGTTCAATTCCGTGAGGTGAATGCAAACATCCCAAAGAAGTTTCTGAGAATGCCTCTGTTTAGCTTTTATGTGAAGATTATCCCGTTTCCAACGAAATCTTCAATGAGATCCAAATATCCACTTGCGGATCCCACAGAAAGTGTGTTTCGAAACTGCTGTTTCAAAGGGAATCTTCAACTCTGTGAGTTGAATGCAATCATCACAAAGAAGTTTCTGACAATGCTTCTCTCTCGTTTTTATGTGAAGATATTTCCTTTTCCACCAGAGGCCTGAAAGCGCTCCAAATGTCCACTTGCAGATTCTACGAAAAGAATGTTTCAAAACTGCTCTGTGAAAAGCAATGTTAAACTCTGTGGCTCGAACACAAACATCACAAAGCAGTTTCTGAGAATGCTTCAGTTTAGTTTTTCTGTGAAGATATTCCCGTTTCCAAAGAAATCTTCAAAGAGGTCCACATATCCACTTACAGATTCTACAAAAAGAGAGTTTCAAAACTGCTCAATCAAAAGGAGTGTTCAACTCTGTGACTTGAATGCAATCATCACACAGAAGTTTCTGAGAATGCTTCTCTTTAGTTTTTACGTGAAGATATACCCGTTTCGAAGGAAGGCCACCCAGTGGTCCAAATATCCACTTGCAGAATCTACAAAAAGAGTGTTTCAAACCTGAACTATCAAAGGAAGGTTCAACTCTGTGAGTCGAATGCAAACATCACGAAGAAGTTTCTGAGAATGTTTGTGTTTAGTTATGGGAAGTTTATCCCGTTTCCAACGAAATCCTCAGAGAGGTCCAAATATCCACTTGCAGATTCTACCAAAAGTGTGTTTGGAAACTGCTCCATCCAAAGGCATCTTCAGCTCTGTGAGTTAAACTCCATCACCACAAAGTATTTTCTGAGAATGCTTCCGTTTGTTTTTTATAGGAAGTTCTTTCCTTCACTACCGTAGGCCTCAAAGCAGTCCAAATCTCCATTTGCAGATTCTACAAAAAGAGTGTTTCCAATCTGCTCTATCAATAGGAATGTTCAACTCCGTGAGTTGAATGCAATCATCACAACGTAGTTTCTGAGAATGCTTCTATGTAGTTTTTAGGTGAAGATATTACCTTTTCCACCACAGGCCCCAAGCCCCCCAAATGTCCACTTGCAGATTCTAGAAAAAGAGTGTTTCATAGCTGCTCTTTCAAAAGGAAAGTTCCACTCTGAGTGTTGAATACAAACATCACAAAGTAGTTTCTGAGAATGCTTCTGTTTCGTTTTTATGTGAAGATGATCCCGTTTCCAATGAAATCTTCAAAGAGGTGCACATATCCACTTGCAGATTCCAAAGAAAGAGACTTTCAAAACTGCTCCCTCACGATGATTTTTCAACTCTGTGAGTTGAATGCAGTCATCACAGAAAACTTTCTGAGAATGCTTCTGTCTAGGGTTGATGTGAAGATATACCCGTTTCCAACGAAGGCCTCGAAGTGGTCCAAATATACACTTGCAGATTCTCCTACAAGGGTGTTGCAAACCTGAACTATCAAAGCAAGGTTCAACTCTGTGAGTTGAATGCAAACATCACAAAGAAGTTTCTGAGAATGCTTCCGTTTACTTATGGGAAGTTTATCCCGTTTCCAACGAAATCCTCAGAGAGGTCCAAATATCCCCTTGCAGATTCTACAAACAGTGTGTTTGGAAACTGCTCCATCAAAACGAATGTTCAGCTCTCTGAGTTAAACGCAATCGTCACTAAGAATTTTCTGAGAGTGCTTCTGTCTAGTTTTTATATGAAGTTCTTTCCTTTATTACCATAGGCCTCAAAGCGGTCCCAGTCTCCACTTGCAGATTCTCCAAGAAGACTGTTTCCAAACTGCTCTCTCGAAAGGAATGTTCAACTCTGTGAGTTGAGTGCAATCATCACAGAGTAGTTTCTGAGAATGCTTCTATGTAGTTTTTAGGAGAAGATATTTCCTTTTCCACCACAGCCCTCAAAGCCCTCCAAATGTCCATTTGCGGATGCTAAAAAAAGAGTGTTTCAAAGCTGCGCTATCAAAGGGAAAGTTCAATTCCGTGAGGTGAATGCAAACATCCCAAAGAAGTTTCTGAGAATGCCTCTGTTTAGCTTTTATGTGAAGATTATCCCGTTTCCAACGAAATCTTCAATGAGATCCAAATATCCACTTGCGGATCCCACAGAAAGTGTGTTTCGAAACTGCTGTTTCAAAGGGAATCTTCAACTCTGTGAGTTGAATGCAATCATCACAAAGAAGTTTCTGACAATGCTTCTCTCTCGTTTTTATGTGAAGATATTTCCTTTTCCACCAGAGGCCTGAAAGCGCTCCAAATGTCCACTTGCAGATTCTACGAAAAGAATGTTTCAAAACTGCTCTGTGAAAAGCAATGTTAAACTCTGTGGCTCGAACACAAACATCACAAAGCAGTTTCTGAGAATGCTTCAGTTTAGTTTTTCTGTGAAGATATTCCCGTTTCCAAAGAAATCTTCAAAGAGGTCCACATATCCACTTACAGATTCTACAAAAAGAGAGTTTCAAAACTGCTCAATCAAAAGGAGGGTTCAACTCTGTGACTTGAATGCAATCATCACACAGAAGTTTCTGAGAATGCTTCTCTTTAGTTTTTACGTGAAGATATACCCGTTTCGAAGGAAGGCCACCCGGTGGTCCAAATATCCACTTGCAGATTCTACAAAAAGAGTGTTTCAAACCTGAACTATCAAAGGAAGGTTCAACTCTGTGAGTCGAATGCAAACATCACGAAGAAGTTTCTGAGAATGTTTGTGTTTAGTTATGGGAAGTTTATCCCGTTTCCAACGAAATCCTCAGAGAGGTCCAAATATCCACTTGCAGATTCTACCAAAAGTGTGTTTGGAAACTGCTCCATCCAAAGGCATGTTCAGCTCTGTGAGTTAATCTCCATCATCACAAAGTATTTTCTGAGAATGCTTCCGTTTGGTTTTTATAGGAAGTTCTTTCCTTCACTACCGTAGGCCTCAAAGCAGTCCAAATCTCCATTTGCAGATTCTACAAAAAGAGTGTTTCCAATCTGCTGTATCAATAGGAATGTTCAACTCCGTGAGTTGAATGCAATCATCACAACGTAGTTTCTGAGAATGCTTCTATGTAGTTTTTAGGTGAAGATATTACCTTTTCCACCACAGGCCCCAAGCCCCCCAAATGTCCACTTGCAGATTCTAGAAAAAGAGTGTTTCATAGCTGCTCTTTCAAAAGGAAAGTTCCACTCTGGGAATTGAATACGAACATCACAAAGTAGTTTCTGAGAATGCTTTTGTTTCGTTTTTATGTGAAGATGATCCCGTTTCCAATGAAATCTTCAAAGAGGTGCACATATCCACTTGCAGATTCCAAAGAAAGAGACTTTCAAAACTGCTCCATCACGAGGATTTTTCAACACTGTGAGTTGAATGCAGTCATCACAGAAAACTTTCTGAGAATGCTTCTGTCTAGGGTTGATGTGAAGATATACCCGTTTCCAACGAAGGCCTCGAAGTGGTCCAAATATACACTTGCAGATTCTCCTACAAGGGTGTTGCAAACCTGAACTATCAAAGCAAGGTTCAACTCTGTGAGTTGAATGCAAACATCACAAAGAAGTTTCTGAGAATGCTTCCGTTTACTTATGGGAAGTTTATCCCGTTTCCAACGAAATCCTCAGAGAGGTCCAAATATCCCCTTGCAGATTCTACAAACAGTGTGTTTGGAAACTGCTCCATCCAAACGAATGTTCAGCTCTCTGAGTTAAACGCAATCATCACTAAGAACTTTCTGAGAGTGCTTCTGTCTAGTTTTTATATGAAGTTCTTTCCTTTATTACCATAGGCCTCAAAGCGGTCCCAGTCTCCACTTGCAGATTCTCCAAGAAGACTGTTTCCAAACTGCTCTCTCGAAAGGATTGCTCAACTCTGTGAGTTGAGTGCAATCATCACAGAGTAGTTTCTGAGAATGCTTCTATGTAGTTTTTAGGAGAAGATATTTCCTTTTCCACCACAGCCCTCAAAGCCCTCCAAATGTCCATTTGCGGATGCTAAAAAAAGAGTGTTTCAAAGCTGCGCTATCAAAGGGAAAGTTCAATTCCGTGAGGTGAATGCAAACATCCCAAAGAAGTTTCTGAGAATGCGTCTGTTTAGCTTTTATGTGAAGATTATCCCGTTTCCAACGAAATCTTCAATGAGATCCAAATATCCACTTGCGGATCCCACAGAAAGTGTGTTTCGAAACTGCTGTTTCAAAGGGAATCTTCAACTCTGTGAGTTGAATGCAATCATCACAAAGAAGTTTCTGACAATGCTTCTCTCTCGTTTTTATGTGAAGATATTTCCTTTTCCACCAGAGGCCTGAAAGCGCTCCAAATGTCCACTTGCAGATTCTACGAAAAGAATGTTTCAAAACTGCTCTGTGAAAAGCAATGTTAAACTCTGTGGCTCGAACACAAACATCACAAAGCAGTTTCTGAGAATGCTTCAGTTTAGTTTTTCTGTGAAGATATTCCCGTTTCCAAAGAAATCTTCAAAGAGGTCCACATATCCACTTACAGATTCTACAAAAAGAGAGTTTCAAAACTGCTCAATCAAAAGGAGTGTTCAACTCTGTGACTTGAATGCAATCATCACACAGAAGTTTCTGAGAATGCTTCTCTTTAGTTTTTAGGTGAAGATGTACCCGTTTCGAAGGAAGGCCACCCGGTGGTCCAAATATCCACTTGCAGAATCTACAAAAAGAGTGTTTCAAACCTGAACTATCAAAGGAAGGTTCAACTCTGTGAGTCGAATGCAAACATCACGAAGAAGTTTCTGAGAATGTTTGTGTTTAGTTATGGGAAGTTTATCCCGTTTCCAACGAAATCCTCAGAGAGGTCCAAATATCCACTTGCAGATTCTACCAAAAGTGTGTTTGGAAACTGCTCCATCCAAAGGCATGTTCAGCTCTGTGAGTTAATCTCCATCATCACAAAGTATTTTCTGAGAATGCTTCCGTTTGGTTTTTATAGGAAGTTCTTTCCTTCACTACCGTAGGCCTCAAAGCAGTCCAAATCTCCATTTGCAGATTCTACAAAAAGAGTGTTTCCAATCTGCTGTATCAATAGGAATGTTCAACTCCGTGAGTTGAATGCAATCATCACAACGTAGTTTCTGAGAATGCTTCTATGTAGTTTTTAGGTGAAGATATTACCTTTTCCACCACAGGCCCCAAGCCCCCCAAATGTCCACTTGCAGATTCTAGAAAAAGAGTGTTTCATAGCTGCTCTTTCAAAAGGAAAGTTCCACTCTGGGAATTGAATACGAACATCACAAAGTAGTTTCTGAGAATGCTTTTGTTTCGTTTTTATGTGAAGATGATCCCGTTTCCAATGAAATCTTCAAAGAGGTGCACATATCCACTTGCAGATTCCAAAGAAAGAGACTTTCAAAACTGCTCTATCACGAGGATTTTTCAACACTGTGAGTTGAATGCAGTCATCACAGAAAACTTTCTGAGAATGCTTCTGTCTAGGGTTGATGTGAAGATATACCCGTTTCCAACGAAGGCCTCGAAGTGGTCCAAATATACACTTGCAGATTCTCCTACAAGGGTGTTGCAAACCTGAACTATCAAAGCAAGGTTCAACTCTGTGAGTTGAATGCAAACATCACAAAGAAGTTTCTGAGAATGCTTCCGTTTACTTATGGGAAGTTTATCCCGTTTCCAACGAAATCCTCAGAGAGGTCCAAATATCCCCTTGCAGATTCTACAAACAGTGTGTTTGGAAACTGCTCCATCAAAACGAATGTTCAGCTCTCTGAGTTAAACGCAATCGTCACTAAGAATTTTCTGAGAGTGCTTCTGTCTAGTTTTTATATGAAGTTCTTTCCTTTATTACCATAGGCCTCAAAGCGGTCCCAGTCTCCACTTGCAGATTCTCCAAGAAGACTGTTTCCAAACTGCTCTCTCGAAAGGAATGTTCAACTGTGTGAGTTGAGTGCAATCATCACAGAGTAGTTTCTGAGAATGCTTCTATGTAGTTTTTAGGAGAAGATATTTCCTTTTCCACCACAGCCCTCAAAGCCCTCCAAATGTCCATTTGCGGATGCTAAAAAAAGAGTGTTTCAAAGCTGCGCTATCAAAGGGAAAGTTCAATTCCGTGAGGTGAATGCAAACATCCCAAAGAAGTTTCTGAGAATGCCTCTGTTTAGCTTTTATGTGAAGATTATCCCGTTTCCAACGAAATCTTCAATGAGATCCAAATATCCACTTGCGGATCCCACAGAAAGTGTGTTTCGAAACTGCTGTTTCAAAGGGAATCTTCAACTCTGTGAGTTGAATGCAATCATCACAAAGAAGTTTCTGACAATGCTTCTCTCTCGTTTTTATGTGAAGATATTTCCTTTTCCACCAGAGGCCTGAAAGCGCTCCAAATGTCCACTTGCAGATTCTACGAAAAGAATGTTTCAAAACTGCTCTGTGAAAAGCAATGTTAAACTCTGTGGCTCGAACACAAACATCACAAAGCAGTTTCTGAGAATGCTTCAGTTTAGTTTTTCTGTGAAGATATTCCCGTTTCCAAAGAAATCTTCAAAGAGGTCCACATATCCACTTACAGATTCTACAAAAAGAGAGTTTCAAAACTGCTCAATCAAAAGGAGGGTTCAACTCTGTGACTTGAATGCAATCATCACACAGAAGTTTCTGAGAATGCTTCTCTTTAGTTTTTACGTGAAGATATACCCGTTTCGAAGGAAGGCCACCCGGTGGTCCAAATATCCACTTGCAGATTCTACAAAAAGAGTGTTTCAAACCTGAACTATCAAAGGAAGGTTCAACTCTGTGAGTCGAATGCAAACATCACGAAGAAGTTTCTGAGAATGTTTGTGTTTAGTTATGGGAAGTTTATCCCGTTTCCAACGAAATCCTCAGAGAGGTCCAAATATCCACTTGCAGATTCTACCAAAAGTGTGTTTGGAAACTGCTCCATCCAAAGGCATGTTCAGCTCTGTGAGTTAATCTCCATCATCACAAAGTATTTTCTGAGAATGCTTCCGTTTGGTTTTTATAGGAAGTTCTTTCCTTCACTACCGTAGGCCTCAAAGCAGTCCAAATCTCCATTTGCAGATTCTACAAAAAGAGTGTTTCCAATCTGCTGTATCAATAGGAATGTTCAACTCCGTGAGTTGAATGCAATCATCACAACGTAGTTTCTGAGAATGCTTCTATGTAGTTTTTAGGTGAAGATATTACCTTTTCCACCACAGGCCCCAAGCCCCCCAAATGTCCACTTGCAGATTCTAGAAAAAGAGTGTTTCATAGCTGCTCTTTCAAAAGGAAAGTTCCACTCTGGGAATTGAATACGAACATCACAAAGTAGTTTCTGAGAATGCTTTTGTTTCGTTTTTATGTGAAGATGATCCCGTTTCCAATGAAATCTTCAAAGAGGTGCACATATCCACTTGCAGATTCCAAAGAAAGAGACTTTCAAAACTGCTCCATCACGAGGATTTTTCAACACTGTGAGTTGAATGCAGTCATCACAGAAAACTTTCTGAGAATGCTTCTGTCTAGGGTTGATGTGAAGATATACCCGTTTCCAACGAAGGCCTCGAAGTGGTCCAAATATACACTTGCAGATTCTCCTACAAGGGTGTTGCAAACCTGAACTATCAAAGCAAGGTTCAACTCTGTGAGTTGAATGCAAACATCACAAAGAAGTTTCTGAGAATGCTTCCGTTTACTTATGGGAAGTTTATCCCGTTTCCAACGAAATCCTCAGAGAGGTCCAAATATCCCCTTGCAGATTCTACAAACAGTGTGTTTGGAAACTGCTCCATCCAAACGAATGTTCAGCTCTCTGAGTTAAACGCAATCATCACTAAGAACTTTCTGAGAGTGCTTCTGTCTAGTTTTTATATGAAGTTCTTTCCTTTATTACCATAGGCCTCAAAGCGGTCCCAGTCTCCACTTGCAGATTCTCCAAGAAGACTGTTTCCAAACTGCTCTCTCGAAAGGATTGCTCAACTCTGTGAGTTGAGTGCAATCATCACAGAGTAGTTTCTGAGAATGCTTCTATGTAGTTTTTAGGAGAAGATATTTCCTTTTCCACCACAGCCCTCAAAGCCCTCCAAATGTCCATTTGCGGATGCTAAAAAAAGAGTGTTTCAAAGCTGCGCTATCAAAGGGAAAGTTCAATTCCGTGAGGTGAATGCAAACATCCCAAAGAAGTTTCTGAGAATGCGTCTGTTTAGCTTTTATGTGAAGATTATCCCGTTTCCAACGAAATCTTCAATGAGATCCAAATATCCACTTGCGGATCCCACAGAAAGTGTGTTTCGAAACTGCTGTTTCAAAGGGAATCTTCAACTCTGTGAGTTGAATGCAATCATCACAAAGAAGTTTCTGACAATGCTTCTCTCTCGTTTTTATGTGAAGATATTTCCTTTTCCACCAGAGGCCTGAAAGCGCTCCAAATGTCCACTTGCAGATTCTACGAAAAGAATGTTTCAAAACTGCTCTGTGAAAAGCAATGTTAAACTCTGTGGCTCGAACACAAACATCACAAAGCAGTTTCTGAGAATGCTTCAGTTTAGTTTTTCTGTGAAGATATTCCCGTTTCCAAAGAAATCTTCAAAGAGGTCCACATATCCACTTACAGATTCTACAAAAAGAGAGTTTCAAAACTGCTCAATCAAAAGGAGTGTTCAACTCTGTGACTTGAATGCAATCATCACACAGAAGTTTCTGAGAATGCTTCTCTTTAGTTTTTAGGTGAAGATGTACCCGTTTCGAAGGAAGGCCACCCGGTGGTCCAAATATCCACTTGCAGAATCTACAAAAAGAGTGTTTCAAACCTGAACTATCAAAGGAAGGTTCAACTCTGTGAGTCGAATGCAAACATCACGAAGAAGTTTCTGAGAATGTTTGTGTTTAGTTATGGGAAGTTTATCCCGTTTCCAACGAAATCCTCAGAGAGGTCCAAATATCCACTTGCAGATTCTACCAAAAGTGTGTTTGGAAACTGCTCCATCCAAAGGCATGTTCAGCTCTGTGAGTTAATCTCCATCATCACAAAGTATTTTCTGAGAATGCTTCCGTTTGGTTTTTATAGGAAGTTCTTTCCTTCACTACCGTAGGCCTCAAAGCAGTCCAAATCTCCATTTGCAGATTCTACAAAAAGAGTGTTTCCAATCTGCTGTATCAATAGGAATGTTCAACTCCGTGAGTTGAATGCAATCATCACAACGTAGTTTCTGAGAATGCTTCTATGTAGTTTTTAGGTGAAGATATTACCTTTTCCACCACAGGCCCCAAGCCCCCCAAATGTCCACTTGCAGATTCTAGAAAAAGAGTGTTTCATAGCTGCTCTTTCAAAAGGAAAGTTCCACTCTGGGAATTGAATACGAACATCACAAAGTAGTTTCTGAGAATGCTTTTGTTTCGTTTTTATGTGAAGATGATCCCGTTTCCAATGAAATCTTCAAAGAGGTGCACATATCCACTTGCAGATTCCAAAGAAAGAGACTTTCAAAACTGCTCTATCACGAGGATTTTTCAACACTGTGAGTTGAATGCAGTCATCACAGAAAACTTTCTGAGAATGCTTCTGTCTAGGGTTGATGTGAAGATATACCCGTTTCCAACGAAGGCCTCGAAGTGGTCCAAATATACACTTGCAGATTCTCCTACAAGGGTGTTGCAAACCTGAACTATCAAAGCAAGGTTCAACTCTGTGAGTTGAATGCAAACATCACAAAGAAGTTTCTGAGAATGCTTCCGTTTACTTATGGGAAGTTTATCCCATTTCCAACGAAATCCTCAGAGAGGTCCAAATATCCCCTTGCAGATTCTACAAACAGTGTGTTTGGAAACTGCTCCATCAAAACGAATGTTCAGCTCTCTGAGTTAAACGCAATCGTCACTAAGAATTTTCTGAGAGTGCTTCTGTCTAGTTTTTATATGAAGTTCTTTCCTTTATTACCATAGGCCTCAAAGCGGTCCCAGTCTCCACTTGCAGATTCTCCAAGAAGACTGTTTCCAAACTGCTCTCTCGAAAGGAATGTTCAACTGTGTGAGTTGAGTGCAATCATCACAGAGTAGTTTCTGAGAATGCTTCTATGTAGTTTTTAGGAGAAGATATTTCCTTTTCCACCACAGCCCTCAAAGCCCTCCAAATGTCCATTTGCGGATGCTAAAAAAAGAGTGTTTCAAAGCTGCGCTATCAAAGGGAAAGTTCAATTCCGTGAGGTGAATGCAAACATCCCAAAGAAGTTTCTGAGAATGCCTCTGTTTAGCTTTTATGTGAAGATTATCCCGTTTCCAACGAAATCTTCAATGAGATCCAAATATCCACTTGCGGATCCCACAGAAAGTGTGTTTCGAAACTGCTGTTTCAAAGGGAATCTTCAACTCTGTGAGTTGAATGCAATCATCACAAAGAAGTTTCTGACAATGCTTCTCTCTCGTTTTTATGTGAAGATATTTCCTTTTCCACCAGAGGCCTGAAAGCGCTCCAAATGTCCACTTGCAGATTCTACGAAAAGAATCTTTCAAAACTGCTCTGTGAAAAGCAATGTTAAACTCTGTGGCTCGAACACAAACATCACAAAGCAGTTTCTGAGAATGCTTCAGTTTAGTTTTTCTGTGAAGATATTCCCGTTTCCAAAGAAATCTTCAAAGAGGTCCACATATCCACTTACAGATTCTACAAAAAGAGAGTTTCAAAACTGCTCAATCAAAAGGAGTGTTCAACTCTGTGACTTGAATGCAATCATCACACAGAAGTTTCTGAGAATGCTTCTCTTTAGTTTTTACGTGAAGATATACCCGTTTCGAAGGAAGGCCACCCAGTGGTCCAAATATCCACTTGCAGAATCTACAAAAAGAGTGTTTCAAACCTGAACTATCAAAGGAAGGTTCAACTCTGTGAGTCGAATGCAAACATCACGAAGAAGTTTCTGAGAATGTTTGTGTTTAGTTATGGGAAGTTTATCCCGTTTCCAACGAAATCCTCAGAGAGGTCCAAATATCCACTTGCAGATTCTACCAAAAGTGTGTTTGGAAACTGCTCCATCCAAAGGCATCTTCAGCTCTGTGAGTTAAACTCCATCACCACAAAGTATTTTCTGAGAATGCTTCCGTTTGTTTTTTATAGGAAGTTCTTTCCTTCACTACCGTAGGCCTCAAAGCAGTCCAAATCTCCATTTGCAGATTCTACAAAAAGAGTGTTTCCAATCTGCTCTATCAATAGGAATGTTCAACTCCGTGAGTTGAATGCAATCATCACAACGTAGTTTCTGAGAATGCTTCTATGTAGTTTTTAGGTGAAGATATTACCTTTTCCACCACAGGCCCCAAGCCCCCCAAATGTCCACTTGCAGATTCTAGAAAAAGAGTGTTTCATAGCTGCTCTTTCAAAAGGAAAGTTCCACTCTGAGTGTTGAATACAAACATCACAAAGTAGTTTCTGAGAATGCTTCTGTTTCGTTTTTATGTGAAGATGATCCCGTTTCCAATGAAATCTTCAAAGAGGTGCACATATCCACTTGCAGATTCCAAAGAAAGAGACTTTCAAAACTGCTCCCTCACGACGATTTTTCAACTCTGTGAGTTGAATGCAGTCATCACAGAAAACTTTCTGAGAATGCTTCTGTCTAGGGTTGATGTGAAGATATACCCGTTTCCAACGAAGGCCTCGAAGTGGTCCAAATATACACTTGCAGATTCTCCTACAAGGGTGTTGCAAACCTGAACTATCAAAGCAAGGTTCAACTCTGTGAGTTGAATGCAAACATCACAAAGAAGTTTCTGAGAATGCTTCCGTTTACTTAAGGGAAGTTTATCCCGTTTCCAACGAAATCCTCAGAGAGGTCCAAATATCCCCTTGCAGATTCTACAAACAGTGTGTTTGGAAACTGCTCCATCAAAACGAATGTTCAGCTCTCTGAGTT
The DNA here is from genome assembly GCF_029289425.2 of Pan paniscus. Classification (NCBI taxonomy): domain Eukaryota; kingdom Metazoa; phylum Chordata; class Mammalia; order Primates; family Hominidae; genus Pan; species Pan paniscus. The sequence continues at coordinate 60,582,072 of NC_073272.2, forward strand.
AAACGCAATCGTCACTAAGAATTTTCTGAGAGTGCTACTGTCTAGTTTTTATATGAAGTTCTTTCCTTTCTTAACATAGGCCTCAAAGCGGTCCCAGTCTCCACTTGCAGATTCTCCAAGAAGACTGTTTCCAAACTGCTCTCTCGAAAGGAATGTTCAACTCTGTGAGTTGAATGCAATCATCACAGAGTAGTTTCTGAGAATGCTTCTATGTAGTTTTTAGGAGAAGATATTTCCTTTTCCACCACAGCCCTCAAAGCCCTCCAAATGTCCATTTGCGGATGCTAAAAAAAGAGTGTTTCAAAGCTGCGCTTACAAAGGGAAAGTTCAATTCCGTGAGGTGAATGCAAACATCCCAAAGAAGTTTCTGAGAATGCCTCTGTTTAGCTTTTATGTGAAGATTATCCCGTTTCCAACGAAATCTTCAATGAGATCCAAATATCCACTTGCGGATCCCACAGAAAGTGTGTTTCGAAACTGCTGTTTCAAAGGGAATCTTCAACTCTGTGAGTTGAATGCAATCATCACAAAGAAGTTTCTGACAATGCTTCTCTCTCGTTTTTATGTGAAGATATTTCCTTTTCCACCAGAGGCCTGAAAGCGCTCCAAATGTCCACTTGCAGATTCTACGAAAAGAATGTTTCAAAACTGCTCTGTGAAAAGCAATGTTAAACTCTGTGGCTCGAACACAAACATCACAAAGCAGTTTCTGAGAATGCTTCAGTTTAGTTTTTCTGTGAAGATATTCCCGTTTCCAAAGAAATCTTCAAAGAGGTCCACATATCCACTTACAGATTCTACAAAAAGAGAGTTTCAAAACTGCTCAATCAAAAGGAGGGTTCAACTCTGTGACTTGAATGCAATCATCACACAGAAGTTTCTGAGAATGCTTCTCTTTAGTTTTTACGTGAAGATATACCCGTTTCGAAGGAAGGCCACCCGGTGGTCCAAATATCCACTTGCAGATTCTACAAAAAGAGTGTTTCAAACCTGAACTATCAAAGGAAGGTTCAACTCTGTGAGTCGAATGCAAACATCACGAAGAAGTTTCTGAGAATGTTTGTGTTTAGTTATGGGAAGTTTATCCCGTTTCCAACGAAATCCTCAGAGAGGTCCAAATATCCACTTGCAGATTCTACCAAAAGTGTGTTTGGAAACTGCTCCATCCAAAGGCATGTTCAGCTCTGTGAGTTAATCTCCATCATCACAAAGTATTTTCTGAGAATGCTTCCGTTTGGTTTTTATAGGAAGTTCTTTCCTTCACTACCGTAGGCCTCAAAGCTGTCCAAATCTCCGTTTGCAGATTCTACAAAAAGAGTGTTTCCAGTCTGCTCTATCAATAGGAATGTTCAACTCCGTGAGTTGAATGCAATCATCACAACGTAGTTTCTGAGAATGCTTCTATGTAGTTTTTAGGTGAAGATATTACCTTTTCCACCACAGGCCCCAAGCCCCCCAAATGTCCACTTGCAGATTCTAGAAAAAGAGTGTTTCATAGCTGCTCTTTCAAAAGGAAAGTTCCACTCTGGGTGTTGAATACAAACATCACAAAGTAGTTTCTGAGAATGCTTTTGTTTCGTTTTTATGTGAAGATGATCCCGTTTCCAATGAAATCTTCAAAGAGGTGCACATATCCACTTGCAGATTCCAAAGAAAGAGACTTTCAAAACTGCTCCATCACGAGGATTGTTCAACTCTGTGAGTTGAATGCAGTCATCACAGAAAACTTTCTGAGAATGCTTCTGTCTAGGTTTGATGTGAAGATATACCCGTTTCCAACGAAGGCCTCGAAGTGGTCCAAATATACACTTGCAGATTCTCCTACAAGGGTGTTGCAAACCTGAACTATCAAAGCAAGGTTCAACTCTGTGAGTTGAATGCAAACATCACAAAGAAGTTTCTGAGAATGCTTCCGTTTACTTAAGGGAAGTTTATCCCGTTTCCAACGAAATCCTCAGAGAGGTCCAAATATCCCCTTGCAGATTCTACAAACAGTGTGTTTGGAAACTGCAACATCAAAACGAACGTTCAGCTCTCTGAGTTAAATGCAATCGTCACTAAGAATTTTCTGAGAGTGCTACTGTCTAGTTTTTATATGAAGTTCTTTCCTTTCTTACCATAGGCCTCAAAGCGGTCCCAGTCTCCACTTGCAGATTCTCCAAGAAGACTGTTTCCAAACTGCTCTCTCGAAAGGAATGTTCAACTCTGTGAGTTGAATGCAATCATCACAGAGTAGTTTCTGAGAATGCTTCTATGTAGTTTTTAGGAGAAGATATTTCCTTTTATACCACAGCCCTCAAAGCCCTCCAAATGTCCATTTGCGGATGCTAAAAAAAGAGTGTTTCAAAGCTGCGCTATCAAAGGGAAAGTTCAATTCCGTGAGGTGAATGCAAACATCCCAAAGAAGTTTCTGAGAATGCCTCTGTTTAGCTTTTATGTGAAGATTATCCCGTTTCCAACGAAATCTTCAATGAGATCCAAATATCCACTTGCGGATCCCACAGAAAGTGTGTTTCGAAACTGCTGTTTCAAAGGGAATCTTCAACTCTGTGAGTTGAATGCAATCATCACAAAGAAGTTTCTGACAATGCTTCTCTCTCGTTTTTATGTGAAGATATTTCCTTTTCCACCAGAGGCCTGAAAGCGCTCCAAATGTCCACTTGCAGAATCTACGAAAAGAATGTTTCAAAACTGCTCTGTGAAAAGCAATGTTAAACTCTGTGGCTCGAACACAAACATCACAAAGCAGTTTCTGAGAATGCTTCAGTTTAGTTTTTCTGTGAAGATATTCCCGTTTCCAAAGAAATCTTCAAAGACGTCCACATATCCACTTACAGATTCTACAAAAAGAGAGTTTCAAAACTGCTCAATCAAAAGGAGGGTTCAACTCTGTGACTTGAATGCAATCATCACACAGAAGTTTCTGAGAATGCTTCTCTTTAGTTTTTACGTGAAGATATACCCGTTTCGAAGGAAGGCCACCCGGTGGTCCAAATATCCACTTGCAGATTCTACAAAAAGAGTGTTTCAAACCTGAACTATCAAAGGAAGGTTCAACTCTGTGAGTCGAATGCAAACATCACGAAGAAGTTTCTGAGAATGTTTGTGTTTAGTTATGGGAAGTTTATCCCGTTTCCAACGAAATCCTCAGAGAGGTCCAAATATCCACTTGCAGATTCTACCAAAAGTGTGTTTGGAAACTGCTCCATCCAAAGGCATGTTCAGCTCTGTGAGTTAATCTCCATCATCACAAAGTGTTTTCTGAGAATGCTTCCGTTTGGTTTTTATAGGAAGTTCTTTCCTTCACTACCGTAGGCCTCAAAGCAGTCCAAATCTCCGTTTGCAGATTCTGCAAAAAGAGTGTTTCCAATCTGCTCTATCAATAGGAATGTTCAACTCCGTGAGTTGAATGCAATCATCACAACGTAGTTTCTGAGAATGCTTCTATGTAGTTTTTAGGTGAAGATATTACCTTTTCCACCACAGGCCCCAAGCCCCCCAAATGTCCACTTGCAGATTCTAGAAAAAGATTGTTTCATAGCTGCTCTTTCAAAAGGAAAGTTCCACTCTGGGAGTTGAATACAAACATCACAAAGTAGTTTCTGAGAATGCTTCTGTTTCGTTTCTATGTGAAGATGATCCCGTTTCCAATGAAATCTTCAAAGAGGTGCACATATCCACTTGCAGATTCCAAAGAAAGAGACTTTCAAAACTGCTCCATCACGAGGATTGTTCAACTCTGTGAGTTGAATGCAGTCATCACAGAAAACTTTCTGAGAATGCTTCTGTCTAGGGTTGATGTGAAGATATACCCATTTCCAACGAAGGCCTCGAAGTGGTCCAAATATACACTTGCAGATTCTCCTACAAGGGTGTTGCAAACCTGAACTATCAAAGCAAGGTTCAACCCTGTGAGTTGAATGCAAACATCACAAAGAAGTTTCTGAGAATGCTTCCGTTTACTTATGGGAAGTTTATCCCGTTTCCAACGAAATCCTCAGAGAGGTCCAAATATCCCCTTGCAGATTCTACAAACAGTGTGTTTGGAAACTGCTCCATCAAAACGAATGTTCAGCTCTCTGAGTTAAACACAATCGTCACTAAGAATTTTCTGAGAGTGCTTCTGTCTAGTTTTTATATGAAGTTCTTTCCTTTCTTACCATAGGCCTCAAAGCGGTCCCAGTCTCCACTTGCAGATTCTCCAAGAAGACTGTTTCCAAAGTGCTCTCTCGAAAGGAATGTTCAACTCTGTGAGTTGAGTGCAATCATCACAGAGTAGTTTCTGAGAATGCTTCTATGTAGTTTTTAGGAGAAGATATTTCCTTTTCCACCACAGCCCTCAAAGCCCTCCAAATGTCCATTTGCGGATGCTAAAAAAAGAGTGTTTCAAAGCTGCGCTATCAAAGGGAAAGTTCAATTCCGTGAGGTGAATGCAAACATCCCAAAGAAGTTTCTGAGAATGCCTCTGTTTAGCTTTTATGTGAAGATTATCCCGTTTCCAACGAAATCTTCAATGAGATCCAAATATCCACTTGCGGATCCCACAGAAAGTGTGTTTCGAAACTGCTGTTTCAAAGGGAATCTTCAACTCTGTGAGTTGAATGCAATCATCACAAAGAAGTTTCTGACAATGCTTCTCTCTCGTTTTTATGTGAAGATATTTCCTTTTCCACCAGAGGCCTGAAAGCGCTCCAAATGTCCACTTGCAGATTCTACGAAAAGAATGTTTCAAAACTGCTCTGTGAAAAGCAATGTTAAACTCTGTGGCTCGAACACAAACATCACAAAGCAGTTTCTGAGAATGCTTCAGTTTAGTTTTTCTGTGAAGATATTCCCGTTTCCAAAGAAATCTTCAAAGAGGTCCACATATCCACTTACAGATTCTACAAAAAGAGAGTTTCAAAACTGCTCAATCAAAAGGAGTGTTCAACTCTGTGACTTGAATGCAATCATCACACAGAAGTTTCTGAGAATGCTTCTCTTTAGTTTTTACGTGAAGATATACCCGTTTCGAAGGAAGGCCACCCAGTGGTCCAAATATCCACTTGCAGAATCTACAAAAAGAGTGTTTCAAACCTGAACTATCAAAGGAAGGTTCAACTCTGTGAGTCGAATGCAAACATCACGAAGAAGTTTCTGAGAATGTTTGTGTTTAGTTATGGGAAGTTTATCCCGTTTCCAACGAAATCCTCAGAGAGGTCCAAATATCCACTTGCAGATTCTACCAAAAGTGTGTTTGGAAACTGCTCCATCCAAAGGCATCTTCAGCTCTGTGAGTTAAACTCCATCACCACAAAGTATTTTCTGAGAATGCTTCCGTTTGTTTTTTATAGGAAGTTCTTTCCTTCACTACCGTAGGCCTCAAAGCAGTCCAAATCTCCATTTGCAGATTCTACAAAAAGAGTGTTTCCAATCTGCTCTATCAATAGGAATGTTCAACTCCGTGAGTTGAATGCAATCATCACAACGTAGTTTCTGAGAATGCTTCTATGTAGTTTTTAGTTGAAGATATTACCTTTTCCACCACAGGCCCCAAGCCCCCCAAATGTCCACTTGCAGATTCTAGAAAAAGAGTGTTTCATAGCTGCTCTTTCAAAAGGAAAGTTCCACTCTGAGTGTTGAATACAAACATCACAAAGTAGTTTCTCAGAATGCTTCTGTTTCGTTTTTATGTGAAGATGATCCCGTTTCCAATGAAATCTTCAAAGAGGTGCACATATCCACTTGCAGATTCCAAAGAAAGAGACTTTCAAAACTGCTCCATCACGAGGATTTTTCAACACTGTGAGTTGAATGCAGTCATCACAGAAAACTTTCTGAGAATGCTTCTGTCTAGGGTTGATGTGAAGATATACCCGTTTCCAACGAAGGCCTCGAAGTGGTCCAAATATACACTTGCAGATTCTCCTACAAGGGTGTTGCAAACCTGAACTATCAAAGCAAGGTTCAACTCTGTGAGTTGAATGCAAACATCACAAAGAAGTTTCTGAGAATGCTTCCGTTTACTTATGGGAAGTTTATCCCGTTTCCAACGAAATCCTCAGAGAGGTCCAAATATCCCCTTGCAGATTCTACAAACAGTGTGTTTGGAAACTGCTCCATTCAAACGAATGTTCAGCTCTCTGAGTTAAACGCAATCGTCACTAAGAACTTTCTGAGAGTGCTTCTGTCTAGTTTTTATATGAAGTTCTTTCCTTTATTACCATAGGCCTCAAAGCTGTCCCAGTCTCCACTTGCAGATTCTCCAAGAAGACTGTTTCCAAACTGCTCTCTCGAAAGGATTGCTCAACTCTGTGAGTTGAGTGCAATCATCACAGAGTAGTTTCTGAGAATGCTTCTATGTAGTTTTTAGGAGAAGATATTTCCTTTTCCACCACAGCCCTCAAAGCCCTCCAAATGTCCATTTGCGGATGCTAAAAAAAGAGTGTTTCAAAGCTGCGCTATCAAAGGGAAAGTTCAATTCCGTGAGGTGAATGCAAACATCCCAAAGAAGTTTCTGAGAATGCCTCTGTTTAGCTTTTATGTGAAGATTATCCCGTTTCCAACGAAATCTTCAATGAGATCCAAATATCCACTTGCGGATCCCACAGAAAGTGTGTTTCGAAACTGCTGTTTCAAAGGGAATCTTCAACTCTGTGAGTTGAATGCAATCATCACAAAGAAGTTTCTGACAATGCTTCTCTCTCGTTTTTATGTGAAGATATTTCCTTTTCCACCAGAGGCCTGAAAGCGCTCCAAATGTCCACTTGCAGATTCTACGAAAAGAATGTTTCAAAACTGCTCTGTGAAAAGCAATGTTAAACTCTGTGGCTCGAACACAAACATCACAAAGCAGTTTCTGAGAATGCTTCAGTTTAGTTTTTCTGTGAAGATATTCCCGTTTCCAAAGAAATCTTCAAAGAGGTCCACATATCCACTTACAGATTCTACAAAAAGAGAGTTTCAAAACTGCTCAATCAAAAGGAGGGTTCAACTCTGTGACTTGAATGCAATCATCACACAGAAGTTTCTGAGAATGCTTCTCTTTAGTTTTTAGGTGAAGATATACCCGTTTCGAAGGAAGGCCACCCGGTGGTCCAAATATCCACTTGCAGAATCTACAAAAAGAGTGTTTCAAACCTGAACTATCAAAGGAAGGTTCAACTCTGTGAGTCGAATGCAAACATCACGAAGAAGTTTCTGAGAATGTTTGTGTTTAGTTATGGGAAGTTTATCCCGTTTCCAACGAAATCCTCAGAGAGGTCCAAATATCCACTTGCAGATTCTACCAAAAGTGTGTTTGGAAACTGCTCCATCCAAAGGCATGTTCAGCTCTGTGAGTTAATCTCCATCATCACAAAGTATTTTCTGAGAATGCTTCCGTTTGGTTTTTATAGGAAGTTCTTTCCTTCACTACCGTAGGCCTCAAAGCAGTCCAAATCTCCATTTGCAGATTCTACAAAAAGAGTGTTTCCAATCTGCTGTATCAATAGGAATGTTCAACTCCGTGAGTTGTATGCAATCATCACAACGTAGTTTCTGAGAATGCTTCTATGTAGTTTTTAGGTGAAGATATTACCTTTTCCACCACAGGCCCCAAGCCCCCCAAATGTCCACTTGCAGATTCTAGAAAAAGAGTGTTTCATAGCTGCTCTTTCAAAAGGAAAGTTCCACTCTGGGAATTGAATACGAACATCACAAAGTAGTTTCTGAGAATGCTTTTGTTTCGTTTTTATGTGAAGATGATCCCGTTTCCAATGAAATCTTCAAAGAGGTGCACATATCCACTTGCAGATTCCAAAGAAAGAGACTTTCAAAACTGCTCTATCACGAGGATTTTTCAACACTGTGAGTTGAATGCAGTCATCACAGAAAACTTTCTGAGAATGCTTCTGTCTAGGGTTGATGTGAAGATATACCCGTTTCCAACGAAGGCCTCGAAGTGGTCCAAATATACACTTGCAGATTCTCCTACAAGGGTGTTGCAAACCTGAACTATCAAAGCAAGGTTCAACTCTGTGAGTTGAATGCAAACATCACAAAGAAGTTTCTGAGAATGCTTCCGTTTACTTATGGGAAGTTTATCCCGTTTCCAACGAAATCCTCAGAGAGGTCCAAATATCCCCTTGCAGATTCTACAAACAGTGTGTTTGGAAACTGCTCCATCAAAACGAATGTTCAGCTCTCTGAGTTAAACGCAATCGTCACTAAGAATTTTCTGAGAGTGCTTCTGTCTAGTTTTTATATGAAGTTCTTTCCTTTATTACCATAGGCCTCAAAGCGGTCCCAGTCTCCACTTGCAGATTCTCCAAGAAGACTGTTTCCAAACTGCTCTCTCGAAAGGAATGTTCAACTCTGTGAGTTGAGTGCAATCATCACAGAGTAGTTTCTGAGAATGCTTCTATGTAGTTTTTAGGAGAAGATATTTCCTTTTCCACCACAGCCCTCAAAGCCCTCCAAATGTCCATTTGCGGATGCTAAAAAAAGAGTGTTTCAAAGCTGCGCTATCAAAGGGAAAGTTCAATTCCGTGAGGTGAATGCAAACATCCCAAAGAAGTTTCTGAGAATGCCTCTGTTTAGCTTTTATGTGAAGATTATCCCGTTTCCAACGAAATCTTCAATGAGATCCAAATATCCACTTGCGGATCCCACAGAAAGTGTGTTTCGAAACTGCTGTTTCAAAGGGAATCTTCAACTCTGTGAGTTGAATGCAATCATCACAAAGAAGTTTCTGACAATGCTTCTCTCTCGTTTTTATGTGAAGATATTTCCTTTTCCACCAGAGGCCTGAAAGCGCTCCAAATGTCCACTTGCAGATTCTACGAAAAGAATGTTTCAAAACTGCTCTGTGAAAAGCAATGTTAAACTCTGTGGCTCGAACACAAACATCACAAAGCAGTTTCTGAGAATGCTTCAGTTTAGTTTTTCTGTGAAGATATTCCCGTTTCCAAAGAAATCTTCAAAGAGGTCCACATATCCACTTACAGATTCTACAAAAAGAGAGTTTCAAAACTGCTCAATCAAAAGGAGTGTTCAACTCTGTGACTTGAATGCAATCATCACACAGAAGTTTCTGAGAATGCTTCTCTTTAGTTTTTACGTGAAGATATACCCGTTTCGAAGGAAGGCCACCCAGTGGTCCAAATATCCACTTGCAGAATCTACAAAAAGAGTGTTTCAAACCTGAACTATCAAAGGAAGGTTCAACTCTGTGAGTCGAATGCAAACATCACGAAGAAGTTTCTGAGAATGTTTGTGTTTAGTTATGGGAAGTTTATCCCGTTTCCAACGAAATCCTCAGAGAGGTCCAAATATCCACTTGCAGATTCTACCAAAAGTGTGTTTGGAAACTGCTCCATCCAAAGGCATCTTCAGCTCTGTGAGTTAAACTCCATCACCACAAAGTATTTTCTGAGAATGCTTCCGTTTGTTTTTTATAGGAAGTTCTTTCCTTCACTACCGTAGGCCTCAAAGCAGTCCAAATCTCCATTTGCAGATTCTACAAAAAGAGTGTTTCCAATCTGCTCTATCAATAGGAATGTTCAACTCCGTGAGTTGAATGCAATCATCACAACGTAGTTTCTGAGAATGCTTCTATGTAGTTTTTAGGTGAAGATATTACCTTTTCCACCACAGGCCCCAAGCCCCCCAAATGTCCACTTGCAGATTCTAGAAAAAGAGTGTTTCATAGCTGCTCTTTCAAAAGGAAAGTTCCACTCTGAGTGTTGAATACAAACATCACAAAGTAGTTTCTGAGAATGCTTCTGTTTCGTTTTTATGTGAAGATGATCCCGTTTCCAATGAAATCTTCAAAGAGGTGCACATATCCACTTGCAGATTCCAAAGAAAGAGACTTTCAAAACTGCTCCCTCACGATGATTTTTCAACTCTGTGAGTTGAATGCAGTCATCACAGAAAACTTTCTGAGAATGCTTCTGTCTAGGGTTGATGTGAAGATATACCCGTTTCCAACGAAGGCCTCGAAGTGGTCCAAATATACACTTGCAGATTCTCCTACAAGGGTGTTGCAAACCTGAACTATCAAAGCAAGGTTCAACTCTGTGAGTTGAATGCAAACATCACAAAGAAGTTTCTGAGAATGCTTCCGTTTACTTATGGGAAGTTTATCCCGTTTCCAACGAAATCCTCAGAGAGGTCCAAATATCCCCTTGCAGATTCTACAAACAGTGTGTTTGGAAACTGCTCCATCAAAACGAATGTTCAGCTCTCTGAGTTAAACGCAATCGTCACTAAGAATTTTCTGAGAGTGCTTCTGTCTAGTTTTTATATGAAGTTCTTTCCTTTATTACCATAGGCCTCAAAGCGGTCCCAGTCTCCACTTGCAGATTCTCCAAGAAGACTGTTTCCAAACTGCTCTCTCGAAAGGAATGTTCAACTCTGTGAGTTGAGTGCAATCATCACAGAGTAGTTTCTGAGAATGCTTCTATGTAGTTTTTAGGAGAAGATATTTCCTTTTCCACCACAGCCCTCAAAGCCCTCCAAATGTCCATTTGCGGATGCTAAAAAAAGAGTGTTTCAAAGCTGCGCTATCAAAGGGAAAGTTCAATTCCGTGAGGTGAATGCAAACATCCCAAAGAAGTTTCTGAGAATGCCTCTGTTTAGCTTTTATGTGAAGATTATCCCGTTTCCAACGAAATCTTCAATGAGATCCAAATATCCACTTGCGGATCCCACAGAAAGTGTGTTTCGAAACTGCTGTTTCAAAGGGAATCTTCAACTCTGTGAGTTGAATGCAATCATCACAAAGAAGTTTCTGACAATGCTTCTCTCTCGTTTTTATGTGAAGATATTTCCTTTTCCACCAGAGGCCTGAAAGCGCTCCAAATGTCCACTTGCAGATTCTACGAAAAGAATGTTTCAAAACTGCTCTGTGAAAAGCAATGTTAAACTCTGTGGCTCGAACACAAACATCACAAAGCAGTTTCTGAGAATGCTTCAGTTTAGTTTTTCTGTGAAGATATTCCCGTTTCCAAAGAAATCTTCAAAGACGTCCACATATCCACTTACAGATTCTACAAAAAGAGAGTTTCAAAACTGCTCAATCAAAAGGAGGGTTCAACTCTGTGACTTGAATGCAATCATCACACAGAAGTTTCTGAGAATGCTTCTCTTTAGTTTTTACGTGAAGATATACCCGTTTCGAAGGAAGGCCACCCGGTGGTCCAAATATCCACTTGCAGATTCTACAAAAAGAGTGTTTCAAACCTGAACTATCAAAGGAAGGTTCAACTCTGTGAGTCGAATGCAAACATCACGAAGAAGTTTCTGAGAATGTTTGTGTTTAGTTATGGGAAGTTTATCCCGTTTCCAACGAAATCCTCAGAGAGGTCCAAATATCCACTTGCAGATTCTACCAAAAGTGTGTTTGGAAACTGCTCCATCCAAAGGCATGTTCAGCTCTGTGAGTTAATCTCCATCATCACAAAGTATTTTCTGAGAATGCTTCCGTTTGGTTTTTATAGGAAGTTCTTTCCTTCACTACCGTAGGCCTCAAAGCAGTCCAAATCTCCATTTGCAGATTCTACAAAAAGAGTGTTTCCAATCTGCTGTATCAATAGGAATGTTCAACTCCGTGAGTTGAATGCAATCATCACAACGTAGTTTCTGAGAATGCTTCTATGTAGTTTTTAGGTGAAGATATTACCTTTTCCACCACAGGCCCCAAGCCCCCCAAATGTCCACTTGCAGATTCTAGAAAAAGAGTGTTTCATAGCTGCTCTTTCAAAAGGAAAGTTCCACTCTGGGAATTGAATACGAACATCACAAAGTAGTTTCTGAGAATGCTTTTGTTTCGTTTTTATGTGAAGATGATCCCGTTTCCAATGAAATCTTCAAAGAGGTGCACATATCCACTTGCAGATTCCAAAGAAAGAGACTTTCAAAACTGCTCCATCACGAGGATTTTTCAACACTGTGAGTTGAATGCAGTCATCACAGAAAACTTTCTGAGAATGCTTCTGTCTAGGGTTGATGTGAAGATATACCCGTTTCCAACGAAGGCCTCGAAGTGGTCCAAATATACACTTGCAGATTCTCCTACAAGGGTGTTGCAAACCTGAACTATCAAAGCAAGGTTCAACTCTGTGAGTTGAATGCAAACATCACAAAGAAGTTTCTGAGAATGCTTCCGTTTACTTATGGGAAGTTTATCCCGTTTCCAACGAAATCCTCAGAGAGGTCCAAATATCCCCTTGCAGATTCTACAAACAGTGTGTTTGGAAACTGCTCCATCCAAACGAATGTTCAGCTCTCTGAGTTAAACGCAATCATCACTAAGAACTTTCTGAGAGTGCTTCTGTCTAGTTTTTATATGAAGTTCTTTCCTTTATTACCATAGGCCTCAAAGCGGTCCCAGTCTCCACTTGCAGATTCTCCAAGAAGACTGTTTCCAAACTGCTCTCTCGAAAGGATTGCTCAACTCTGTGAGTTGAGTGCAATCATCACAGAGTAGTTTCTGAGAATGCTTCTATGTAGTTTTTAGGAGAAGATATTTCCTTTTCCACCACAGCCCTCAAAGCCCTCCAAATGTCCATTTGCGGATGCTAAAAAAAGAGTGTTTCAAAGCTGCGCTATCAAAGGGAAAGTTCAATTCCGTGAGGTGAATGCAAACATCCCAAAGAAGTTTCTGAGAATGCGTCTGTTTAGCTTTTATGTGAAGATTATCCCGTTTCCAACGAAATCTTCAATGAGATCCAAATATCCACTTGCGGATCCCACAGAAAGTGTGTTTCGAAACTGCTGTTTCAAAGGGAATCTTCAACTCTGTGAGTTGAATGCAATCATCACAAAGAAGTTTCTGACAATGCTTCTCTCTCGTTTTTATGTGAAGATATTTCCTTTTCCACCAGAGGCCTGAAAGCGCTCCAAATGTCCACTTGCAGATTCTACGAAAAGAATGTTTCAAAACTGCTCTGTGAAAAGCAATGTTAAACTCTGTGGCTCGAACACAAACATCACAAAGCAGTTTCTGAGAATGCTTCAGTTTAGTTTTTCTGTGAAGATATTCCCGTTTCCAAAGAAATCTTCAAAGAGGTCCACATATCCACTTACAGATTCTACAAAAAGAGAGTTTCAAAACTGCTCAATCAAAAGGAGTGTTCAACTCTGTGACTTGAATGCAATCATCACACAGAAGTTTCTGAGAATGCTTCTCTTTAGTTTTTAGGTGAAGATGTACCCGTTTCGAAGGAAGGCCACCCGGTGGTCCAAATATCCACTTGCAGAATCTACAAAAAGAGTGTTTCAAACCTGAACTATCAAAGGAAGGTTCAACTCTGTGAGTCGAATGCAAACATCACGAAGAAGTTTCTGAGAATGTTTGTGTTTAGTTATGGGAAGTTTATCCCGTTTCCAACGAAATCCTCAGAGAGGTCCAAATATCCACTTGCAGATTCTACCAAAAGTGTGTTTGGAAACTGCTCCATCCAAAGGCATGTTCAGCTCTGTGAGTTAATCTCCATCATCACAAAGTATTTTCTGAGAATGCTTCCGTTTGGTTTTTATAGGAAGTTCTTTCCTTCACTACCGTAGGCCTCAAAGCAGTCCAAATCTCCATTTGCAGATTCTACAAAAAGAGTGTTTCCAATCTGCTGTATCAATAGGAATGTTCAACTCCGTGAGTTGAATGCAATCATCACAACGTAGTTTCTGAGAATGCTTCTATGTAGTTTTTAGGTGAAGATATTACCTTTTCCACCACAGGCCCCAAGCCCCCCAAATGTCCACTTGCAGATTCTAGAAAAAGAGTGTTTCATAGCTGCTCTTTCAAAAGGAAAGTTCCACTCTGGGAATTGAATACGAACATCACAAAGTAGTTTCTGAGAATGCTTTTGTTTCGTTTTTATGTGAAGATGATCCCGTTTCCAATGAAATCTTCAAAGAGGTGCACATATCCACTTGCAGATTCCAAAGAAAGAGACTTTCAAAACTGCTCTATCACGAGGATTTTTCAACACTGTGAGTTGAATGCAGTCATCACAGAAAACTTTCTGAGAATGCTTCTGTCTAGGGTTGATGTGAAGATATACCCGTTTCCAACGAAGGCCTCGAAGTGGTCCAAATATACACTTGCAGATTCTCCTACAAGGGTGTTGCAAACCTGAACTATCAAAGCAAGGTTCAACTCTGTGAGTTGAATGCAAACATCACAAAGAAGTTTCTGAGAATGCTTCCGTTTACTTATGGGAAGTTTATCCCGTTTCCAACGAAATCCTCAGAGAGGTCCAAATATCCCCTTGCAGATTCTACAAACAGTGTGTTTGGAAACTGCTCCATCAAAACGAATGTTCAGCTCTCTGAGTTAAACGCAATCGTCACTAAGAATTTTCTGAGAGTGCTTCTGTCTAGTTTTTATATGAAGTTCTTTCCTTTATTACCATAGGCCTCAAAGCGGTCCCAGTCTCCACTTGCAGATTCTCCAAGAAGACTGTTTCCAAACTGCTCTCTCGAAAGGAATGTTCAACTGTGTGAGTTGAGTGCAATCATCACAGAGTAGTTTCTGAGAATGCTTCTATGTAGTTTTTAGGAGAAGATATTTCCTTTTCCACCACAGCCCTCAAAGCCCTCCAAATGTCCATTTGCGGATGCTAAAAAAAGAGTGTTTCAAAGCTGCGCTATCAAAGGGAAAGTTCAATTCCGTGAGGTGAATGCAAACATCCCAAAGAAGTTTCTGAGAATGCCTCTGTTTAGCTTTTATGTGAAGATTATCCCGTTTCCAACGAAATCTTCAATGAGATCCAAACATCCACTTGCGGATCCCACAGAAAGTGTGTTTCGAAACTGCTGTTTCAAAGGGAATCTTCAACTCTGTGAGTTGAATGCAATCATCACAAAGAAGTTTCTGACAATGCTTCTCTCTCGTTTTTATGTGAAGATATTTCCTTTTCCACCAGAGGCCTGAAAGCGCTCCAAATGTCCACTTGCAGATTCTACGAAAAGAATCTTTCAAAACTGCTCTGTGAAAAGCAATGTTAAACTCTGTGGCTCGAACACAAACATCACAAAGCAGTTTCTGAGAATGCTTCAGTTTAGTTTTTCTGTGAAGATATTCCCGTTTCCAAAGAAATCTTCAAAGAGGTCCACATATCCACTTACAGATTCTACAAAAAGAGAGTTTCAAAACTGCTCAATCAAAAGGAGTGTTCAACTCTGTGACTTGAATGCAATCATCACACAGAAGTTTCTGAGAATGCTTCTCTTTAGTTTTTACGTGAAGATATACCCGTTTCGAAGGAAGGCCACCCAGTGGTCCAAATATCCACTTGCAGAATCTACAAAAAGAGTGTTTCAAACCTGAACTATCAAAGGAAGGTTCAACTCTGTGAGTCGAATGCAAACATCACGAAGAAGTTTCTGAGAATGTTTGTGTTTAGTTATGGGAAGTTTATCCCGTTTCCAACGAAATCCTCAGAGAGGTCCAAATATCCACTTGCAGATTCTACCAAAAGTGTGTTTGGAAACTGCTCCATCCAAAGGCATCTTCAGCTCTGTGAGTTAAACTCCATCACCACAAAGTATTTTCTGAGAATGCTTCCGTTTGTTTTTTATAGGAAGTTCTTTCCTTCACTACCGTAGGCCTCAAAGCAGTCCAAATCTCCATTTGCAGATTCTACAAAAAGAGTGTTTCCAATCTGCTCTATCAATAGGAATGTTCAACTCCGTGAGTTGAATGCAATCATCACAACGTAGTTTCTGAGAATGCTTCTATGTAGTTTTTAGGTGAAGATATTACCTTTTCCACCACAGGCCCCAAGCCCCCCAAATGTCCACTTGCAGATTCTAGAAAAAGAGTGTTTCATAGCTGCTCTTTCAAAAGGAAAGTTCCACTCTGAGTGTTGAATACAAACATCACAAAGTAGTTTCTGAGAATGCTTCTGTTTCGTTTTTATGTGAAGATGATCCCGTTTCCAATGAAATCTTCAAAGAGGTGCACATATCCACTTGCAGATTCCAAAGAAAGAGACTTTCAAAACTGCTCCCTCACGACGATTTTTCAACTCTGTGAGTTGAATGCAGTCATCACAGAAAACTTTCTGAGAATGCTTCTGTCTAGGGTTGATGTGAAGATATACCCGTTTCCAACGAAGGCCTCGAAGTGGTCCAAATATACACTTGCAGATTCTCCTACAAGGGTGTTGCAAACCTGAACTATCAAAGCAAGGTTCAACTCTGTGAGTTGAATGCAAACATCACAAAGAAGTTTCTGAGAATGCTTCCGTTTACTTAAGGGAAGTTTATCCCGTTTCCAACGAAATCCTCAGAGAGGTCCAAATATCCCCTTGCAGATTCTACAAACAGTGTGTTTGGAAACTGCTCCATCAAAACGAATGTTCAGCTCTCTGAGTTAAACGCAATCGTCACTAAGAATTTTCTGAGAGTGCTACTGTCTAGTTTTTATATGAAGTTCTTTCCTTTCTTAACATAGGCCTCAAAGCGGTCCCAGTCTCCACTTGCAGATTCTCCAAGAAGACTGTTTCCAAACTGCTCTCTCGAAAGGAATGTTCAACTCTGTGAGTTGAATGCAATCATCACAGAGTAGTTTCTGAGAATGCTTCTATGTAGTTTTTAGGAGAAGATATTTCCTTTTCCACCACAGCCCTCAAAGCCCTCCAAATGTCCATTTGCGGATGCTAAAAAAAGAGTGTTTCAAAGCTGCGCTTACAAAGGGAAAGTTCAATTCCGTGAGGTGAATGCAAACATCCCAAAGAAGTTTCTGAGAATGCCTCTGTTTAGCTTTTATGTGAAGATTATCCCGTTTCCAACGAAATCTTCAATGAGATCCAAATATCCACTTGCGGATCCCACAGAAAGTGTGTTTCGAAACTGCTGTTTCAAAGGGAATCTTCAACTCTGTGAGTTGAATGCAATCATCACAAAGAAGTTTCTGACAATGCTTCTCTCTCGTTTTTATGTGAAGATATTTCCTTTTCCACCAGAGGCCTGAAAGCGCTCCAAATGTCCACTTGCAGATTCTACGAAAAGAATGTTTCAAAACTGCTCTGTGAAAAGCAATGTTAAACTCTGTGGCTCGAACACAAACATCACAAAGCAGTTTCTGAGAATGCTTCAGTTTAGTTTTTCTGTGAAGATATTCCCGTTTCCAAAGAAATCTTCAAAGAGGTCCACATATCCACTTACAGATTCTACAAAAAGAGAGTTTCAAAACTGCTCAATCAAAAGGAGGGTTCAACTCTGTGACTTGAATGCAATCATCACACAGAAGTTTCTGAGAATGCTTCTCTTTAGTTTTTACGTGAAGATATACCCGTTTCGAAGGAAGGCCACCCGGTGGTCCAAATATCCACTTGCAGATTCTACAAAAAGAGTGTTTCAAACCTGAACTATCAAAGGAAGGTTCAACTCTGTGAGTCGAATGCAAACATCACGAAGAAGTTTCTGAGAATGTTTGTGTTTAGTTATGGGAAGTTTATCCCGTTTCCAACGAAATCCTCAGAGAGGTCCAAATATCCACTTGCAGATTCTACCAAAAGTGTGTTTGGAAACTGCTCCATCCAAAGGCATGTTCAGCTCTGTGAGTTAATCTCCATCATCACAAAGTATTTTCTGAGAATGCTTCCGTTTGGTTTTTATAGGAAGTTCTTTCCTTCACTACCGTAGGCCTCAAAGCTGTCCAAATCTCCGTTTGCAGATTCTACAAAAAGAGTGTTTCCAGTCTGCTCTATCAATAGGAATGTTCAACTCCGTGAGTTGAATGCAATCATCACAACGTAGTTTCTGAGAATGCTTCTATGTAGTTTTTAGGTGAAGATATTACCTTTTCCACCACAGGCCCCAAGCCCCCCAAATGTCCACTTGCAGATTCTAGAAAAAGAGTGTTTCATAGCTGCTCTTTCAAAAGGAAAGTTCCACTCTGGGTGTTGAATACAAACATCACAAAGTAGTTTCTGAGAATGCTTTTGTTTCGTTTTTATGTGAAGATGATCCCGTTTCCAATGAAATCTTCAAAGAGGTGCACATATCCACTTGCAGATTCCAAAGAAAGAGACTTTCAAAACTGCTCCATCACGAGGATTGTTCAACTCTGTGAGTTGAATGCAGTCATCACAGAAAACTTTCTGAGAATGCTTCTGTCTAGGTTTGATGTGAAGATATACCCGTTTCCAACGAAGGCCTCGAAGTGGTCCAAATATACACTTGCAGATTCTCCTACAAGGGTGTTGCAAACCTGAACTATCAAAGCAAGGTTCAACTCTGTGAGTTGAATGCAAACATCACAAAGAAGTTTCTGAGAATGCTTCCGTTTACTTAAGGGAAGTTTATCCCGTTTCCAACGAAATCCTCAGAGAGGTCCAAATATCCCCTTGCAGATTCTACAAACAGTGTGTTTGGAAACTGCAACATCAAAACGAACGTTCAGCTCTCTGAGTTAAATGCAATCGTCACTAAGAATTTTCTGAGAGTGCTACTGTCTAGTTTTTATATGAAGTTCTTTCCTTTCTTACCATAGGCCTCAAAGCGGTCCCAGTCTCCACTTGCAGATTCTCCAAGAAGACTGTTTCCAAACTGCTCTCTCGAAAGGAATGTTCAACTCTGTGAGTTGAATGCAATCATCACAGAGTAGTTTCTGAGAATGCTTCTATGTAGTTTTTAGGAGAAGATATTTCCTTTTATACCACAGCCCTCAAAGCCCTCCAAATGTCCATTTGCGGATGCTAAAAAAAGAGTGTTTCAAAGCTGCGCTATCAAAGGGAAAGTTCAATTCCGTGAGGTGAATGCAAACATCCCAAAGAAGTTTCTGAGAATGCCTCTGTTTAGCTTTTATGTGAAGATTATCCCGTTTCCAACGAAATCTTCAATGAGATCCAAATATCCACTTGCGGATCCCACAGAAAGTGTGTTTCGAAACTGCTGTTTCAAAGGGAATCTTCAACTCTGTGAGTTGAATGCAATCATCACAAAGAAGTTTCTGACAATGCTTCTCTCTCGTTTTTATGTGAAGATATTTCCTTTTCCACCAGAGGCCTGAAAGCGCTCCAAATGTCCACTTGCAGAATCTACGAAAAGAATGTTTCAAAACTGCTCTGTGAAAAGCAATGTTAAACTCTGTGGCTCGAACACAAACATCACAAAGCAGTTTCTGAGAATGCTTCAGTTTAGTTTTTCTGTGAAGATATTCCCGTTTCCAAAGAAATCTTCAAAGACGTCCACATATCCACTTACAGATTCTACAAAAAGAGAGTTTCAAAACTGCTCAATCAAAAGGAGGGTTCAACTCTGTGACTTGAATGCAATCATCACACAGAAGTTTCTGAGAATGCTTCTCTTTAGTTTTTACGTGAAGATATACCCGTTTCGAAGGAAGGCCACCCGGTGGTCCAAATATCCACTTGCAGATTCTACAAAAAGAGTGTTTCAAACCTGAACTATCAAAGGAAGGTTCAACTCTGTGAGTCGAATGCAAACATCACGAAGAAGTTTCTGAGAATGTTTGTGTTTAGTTATGGGAAGTTTATCCCGTTTCCAACGAAATCCTCAGAGAGGTCCAAATATCCACTTGCAGATTCTACCAAAAGTGTGTTTGGAAACTGCTCCATCCAAAGGCATGTTCAGCTCTGTGAGTTAATCTCCATCATCACAAAGTGTTTTCTGAGAATGCTTCCGTTTGGTTTTTATAGGAAGTTCTTTCCTTCACTACCGTAGGCCTCAAAGCAGTCCAAATCTCCGTTTGCAGATTCTGCAAAAAGAGTGTTTCCAATCTGCTCTATCAATAGGAATGTTCAACTCCGTGAGTTGAATGCAATCATCACAACGTAGTTTCTGAGAATGCTTCTATGTAGTTTTTAGGTGAAGATATTACCTTTTCCACCACAGGCCCCAAGCCCCCCAAATGTCCACTTGCAGATTCTAGAAAAAGATTGTTTCATAGCTGCTCTTTCAAAAGGAAAGTTCCACTCTGGGAGTTGAATACAAACATCACAAAGTAGTTTCTGAGAATGCTTCTGTTTCGTTTCTATGTGAAGATGATCCCGTTTCCAATGAAATCTTCAAAGAGGTGCACATATCCACTTGCAGATTCCAAAGAAAGAGACTTTCAAAACTGCTCCATCACGAGGATTGTTCAACTCTGTGAGTTGAATGCAGTCATCACAGAAAACTTTCTGAGAATGCTTCTGTCTAGGGTTGATGTGAAGATATACCCATTTCCAACGAAGGCCTCGAAGTGGTCCAAATATACACTTGCAGATTCTCCTACAAGGGTGTTGCAAACCTGAACTATCAAAGCAAGGTTCAACCCTGTGAGTTGAATGCAAACATCACAAAGAAGTTTCTGAGAATGCTTCCGTTTACTTATGGGAAGTTTATCCCGTTTCCAACGAAATCCTCAGAGAGGTCCAAATATCCCCTTGCAGATTCTACAAACAGTGTGTTTGGAAACTGCTCCATCAAAACGAATGTTCAGCTCTCTGAGTTAAACACAATCGTCACTAAGAATTTTCTGAGAGTGCTTCTGTCTAGTTTTTATATGAAGTTCTTTCCTTTCTTACCATAGGCCTCAAAGCGGTCCCAGTCTCCACTTGCAGATTCTCCAAGAAGACTGTTTCCAAAGTGCTCTCTCGAAAGGAATGTTCAACTCTGTGAGTTGAGTGCAATCATCACAGAGTAGTTTCTGAGAATGCTTCTATGTAGTTTTTAGGAGAAGATATTTCCTTTTCCACCACAGCCCTCAAAGCCCTCCAAATGTCCATTTGCGGATGCTAAAAAAAGAGTGTTTCAAAGCTGCGCTATCAAAGGGAAAGTTCAATTCCGTGAGGTGAATGCAAACATCCCAAAGAAGTTTCTGAGAATGCCTCTGTTTAGCTTTTATGTGAAGATTATCCCGTTTCCAACGAAATCTTCAATGAGATCCAAATATCCACTTGCGGATCCCACAGAAAGTGTGTTTCGAAACTGCTGTTTCAAAGGGAATCTTCAACTCTGTGAGTTGAATGCAATCATCACAAAGAAGTTTCTGACAATGCTTCTCTCTCGTTTTTATGTGAAGATATTTCCTTTTCCACCAGAGGCCTGAAAGCGCTCCAAATGTCCACTTGCAGATTCTACGAAAAGAATGTTTCAAAACTGCTCTGTGAAAAGCAATGTTAAACTCTGTGGCTCGAACACAAACATCACAAAGCAGTTTCTGAGAATGCTTCAGTTTAGTTTTTCTGTGAAGATATTCCCGTTTCCAAAGAAATCTTCAAAGAGGTCCACATATCCACTTACAGATTCTACAAAAAGAGAGTTTCAAAACTGCTCAATCAAAAGGAGTGTTCAACTCTGTGACTTGAATGCAATCATCACACAGAAGTTTCTGAGAATGCTTCTCTTTAGTTTTTACGTGAAGATATACCCGTTTCGAAGGAAGGCCACCCAGTGGTCCAAATATCCACTTGCAGAATCTACAAAAAGAGTGTTTCAAACCTGAACTATCAAAGGAAGGTTCAACTCTGTGAGTCGAATGCAAACATGACGAAGAAGTTTCTGAGAATGTTTGTGTTTAGTTATGGGAAGTTTATCCCGTTTCCAACGAAATCCTCAGAGAGGTCCAAATATCCACTTGCAGATTCTACCAAAAGTGTGTTTGGAAACTGCTCCATCCAAAGGCATCTTCAGCTCTGTGAGTTAATCTCCATCACCACAAAGTATTTTCTGAGAATGCTTCCGTTTGTTTTTTATAGGAAGTTCTTTCCTTCACTACCGTAGGCCTCAAAGCAGTCCAAATCTCCATTTGCAGATTCTACAAAAAGAGTGTTTCCAATCTGCTCTATCAATAGGAATGTTCAACTCCGTGAGTTGAATGCAATCATCACAACGTAGTTGCTGAGAATGCTTCTATGTAGTTTTTAGGTGAAGATATTTCCTTTTCCACCACAGGCCTCAAAGCCCCCCAAATGTCCACATGCAGATTCTAGAAAAAGAGTGTTTCATAGCTGCTCTTTCAAAAGGAAAGTTCCACTCCGGGAGTTGAATACTAACATCACAAAGTAGTTTCTGAGAATGCTTCTGTTTCGTTTTTATGTGAAGATGATCCCGTTTCCAATGAAATCTTCAAAGAGGTGCACATATCCACTTGCAGATTCCAAAGAAAGAGACTTTCAAAACTGCTCCATCACGAGGATTTTTCAACTCTGTGAGTTGAATGCAGTCATCACAGAAAACTTTCTGAGAATGCTTCTGTCTAGGGTTGATGTGAAGATATACCCGTTTCCAACGAAGGCCTCGAAGTGGTCCAAATATACACTTGCAGATTCTCCTACAAGGGTGTTGCAAACCTGAACTATCAAAGCAAGGTTCAACTCTGTGAGTTGAATGCAAACATCACAAAGAAGTTTCTGAGAATGCTTCCGTTTATTTATGGGAAGTTTATCCCGTTTCCAACGAAATCCTCAGAGAGGTCCAAATATCCCCTTGCAGATTCTACAAACAGTGTGTTTGGAAACTGCTCCATCAAAACGAATGTTCAGCTCTCTGAGTTAAACGCAATCGTCGCTAAGAATTTTCTGAGAGTGCTTCTGTCTAGTTTTTATATGAAGTTCTTTCCTTTCTTACCATAGGCCTCAAAGCGGTCCCAGTCTCCACTTGCAGATTCTCCAAGAAGACTGTTTCCAAACTGCTCTCTCGAAAGGAATGTTCAACTCTGTGGGTTGAGTGCAATCATCACAGAGTAGTTTCTGAGAATGCTTCTATGTAGTTTTTAGGAGAAGATATTTCCTTTTCCACCACAGCCCTCAAAGCCCTCCTAATGTCCATTTGCGGATGCTAAAAAAACAGTGTTTCAAAGCTGCGCTATCAAAGGGAAAGTTCAATTCCGTGAGGTGAATGCAAACATCCCAAAGAAGTTTCTGAGAATGCCTCTGTTTAGCTTTTATGTGAAGATTATCCCGTTTCCAACGAAATCTTCAATGAGATCCAAATATCCACTTGCGGATCCCACAGAAAGTGTGTTTCGAAACTGCTGTTTCAAAGGGAATCTTCAACTCTGTGAGTTGAATGCAATCATCACAAAGAAGTTTCTGACAATGCTTCTCTCTCGTTTTTATGTGAAGATATTTCCTTTTCCACCAGAGGCCTGAAAGCGCTCCAAATGTCCACTTGCAGATTCTACGAAAAGAATGTTTCAAAACTGCTCTGTGAAAAGCAATGTTAAACTCTGTGGCTCGAACACAAACATCACAAAGCAGTTTCTGAGAATGCTTCAGTTTAGTTTTTCTGTGAAGATATTCCCGTTTCCAAAGAAATCTTCAAAGAGGTCCACATATCCACTTACAGATTCTACAAAAAGAGAGTTTCAAAACTGCTCAATCAAAAGGAGGGTTCAACTCTGTGACTTGAATGCAATCATCACACAGAAGTTTCTGAGAATGCTTCTCTTTAGTTTTTACGTGAAGATATACCCGTTTCGAAGGAAGGCCACCCGGTGGTCCAAATATCCACTTGCAGATTCTACAAAAAGAGTGTTTCAAACCTGAACTATCAAAGGAAGGTTCAACTCTCTGAGTCGAATGCAAACATCACGAAGAAGTTTCTGAGAATGTTTGTGTTTAGTTATGGGAAGTTTATCCCGTTTCCAACGAAATCCTCAGAGAGGTCCAAATATCCACTTGCAGATTCTACCAAAAGTGTGTTTGGAAACTGCTCCATCCAAAGGCATGTTCAGCTCTGTGAGTTAATCTCCATCATCACAAAGTATTTTCTGAGAATGCTTCCGTTTGGTTTTTATAGGAAGTTCTTTCCTTCACTACCGTAGGCCTCAAAGCAGTCCAAATCTCCATTTGCAGATTCTACAAAAAGAGTGTTTCCAATCTGCTGTATCAATAGGAATGTTCAACTCCGTGAGTTGAATGCAATCATCACAACGTAGTTTCTGAGAATGCTTCTATGTAGTTTTTAGGTGAAGATATTACCTTTTCCACCACAGGCCCCAAGCCCCCCAAATGTCCACTTGCAGATTCTAGAAAAAGAGTGTTTCATAGCTGCTCTTTCAAAAGGAAAGTTCCACTCTGGGAATTGAATACGAACATCACAAAGTAGTTTCTGAGAATGCTTTTGTTTCGTTTTTATGTGAAGATGATCCCGTTTCCAATGAAATCTTCAAAGAGGTGCACATATCCACTTGCAGATTCCAAAGAAAGAGACTTTCAAAACTGCTCTATCACGAGGATTTTTCAACACTGTGAGTTGAATGCAGTCATCACAGAAAACTTTCTGAGAATGCTTCTGTCTAGGGTTGATGTGAAGATATACCCGTTTCCAACGAAGGCCTCGAAGTGGTCCAAATATACACTTGCAGATTCTCCTACAAGGGTGTTGCAAACCTGAACTATCAAAGCAAGGTTCAACTCTGTGAGTTGAATGCAAACATCACAAAGAAGTTTCTGAGAATGCTTCCGTTTACTTATGGGAAGTTTATCCCGTTTCCAACGAAATCCTCAGAGAGGTCCAAATATCCCCTTGCAGATTCTACAAACAGTGTGTTTGGAAACTGCTCCATCCAAACGAATGTTCAGCTCTCTGAGTTAAACGCAATCATCACTAAGAACTTTCTGAGAGTGCTTCTGTCTAGTTTTTATATGAAGTTCTTTCCTTTATTACCATAGGCCTCAAAGCGGTCCCAGTCTCCACTTGCAGATTCTCCAAGAAGACTGTTTCCAAACTGCTCTCTCGAAAGGATTGCTCAACTCTGTGAGTTGAGTGCAATCATCACAGAGTAGTTTCTGAGAATGCTTCTATGTAGTTTTTAGGAGAAGATATTTCCTTTTCCACCACAGCCCTCAAAGCCCTCCAAATGTCCATTTGCGGATGCTAAAAAAAGAGTGTTTCAAAGCTGCGCTATCAAAGGGAAAGTTCAATTCCGTGAGGTGAATGCAAACATCCCAAAGAAGTTTCTGAGAATGCGTCTGTTTAGCTTTTATGTGAAGATTATCCCGTTTCCAACGAAATCTTCAATGAGATCCAAATATCCACTTGCGGATCCCACAGAAAGTGTGTTTCGAAACTGCTGTTTCAAAGGGAATCTTCAACTCTGTGAGTTGAATGCAATCATCACAAAGAAGTTTCTGACAATGCTTCTCTCTCGTTTTTATGTGAAGATATTTCCTTTTCCACCAGAGGCCTGAAAGCGCTCCAAATGTCCACTTGCAGATTCTACGAAAAGAATGTTTCAAAACTGCTCTGTGAAAAGCAATGTTAAACTCTGTGGCTCGAACACAAACATCACAAAGCAGTTTCTGAGAATGCTTCAGTTTAGTTTTTCTGTGAAGATATTCCCGTTTCCAAAGAAATCTTCAAAGAGGTCCACATATCCACTTACAGATTCTACAAAAAGAGAGTTTCAAAACTGCTCAATCAAAAGGAGTGTTCAACTCTGTGACTTGAATGCAATCATCACACAGAAGTTTCTGAGAATGCTTCTCTTTAGTTTTTAGGTGAAGATGTACCCGTTTCGAAGGAAGGCCACCCGGTGGTCCAAATATCCACTTGCAGAATCTACAAAAAGAGTGTTTCAAACCTGAACTATCAAAGGAAGGTTCAACTCTGTGAGTCGAATGCAAACATCACGAAGAAGTTTCTGAGAATGTTTGTGTTTAGTTATGGGAAGTTTATCCCGTTTCCAACGAAATCCTCAGAGAGGTCCAAATATCCACTTGCAGATTCTACCAAAAGTGTGTTTGGAAACTGCTCCATCCAAAGGCATGTTCAGCTCTGTGAGTTAATCTCCATCATCACAAAGTATTTTCTGAGAATGCTTCCGTTTGGTTTTTATAGGAAGTTCTTTCCTTCACTACCGTAGGCCTCAAAGCAGTCCAAATCTCCATTTGCAGATTCTACAAAAAGAGTGTTTCCAATCTGCTGTATCAATAGGAATGTTCAACTCCGTGAGTTGAATGCAATCATCACAACGTAGTTTCTGAGAATGCTTCTATGTAGTTTTTAGGTGAAGATATTACCTTTTCCACCACAGGCCCCAAGCCCCCCAAATGTCCACTTGCAGATTCTAGAAAAAGAGTGTTTCATAGCTGCTCTTTCAAAAGGAAAGTTCCACTCTGGGAATTGAATACGAACATCACAAAGTAGTTTCTGAGAATGCTTTTGTTTCGTTTTTATGTGAAGATGATCCCGTTTCCAATGAAATCTTCAAAGAGGTGCACATATCCACTTGCAGATTCCAAAGAAAGAGACTTTCAAAACTGCTCTATCACGAGGATTTTTCAACACTGTGAGTTGAATGCAGTCATCACAGAAAACTTTCTGAGAATGCTTCTGTCTAGGGTTGATGTGAAGATATACCCGTTTCCAACGAAGGCCTCGAAGTGGTCCAAATATACACTTGCAGATTCTCCTACAAGGGTGTTGCAAACCTGAACTATCAAAGCAAGGTTCAACTCTGTGAGTTGAATGCAAACATCACAAAGAAGTTTCTGAGAATGCTTCCGTTTACTTATGGGAAGTTTATCCCGTTTCCAACGAAATCCTCAGAGAGGTCCAAATATCCCCTTGCAGATTCTACAAACAGTGTGTTTGGAAACTGCTCCATCAAAACGAATGTTCAGCTCTCTGAGTTAAACGCAATCGTCACTAAGAATTTTCTGAGAGTGCTTCTGTCTAGTTTTTATATGAAGTTCTTTCCTTTATTACCATAGGCCTCAAAGCGGTCCCAGTCTCCACTTGCAGATTCTCCAAGAAGACTGTTTCCAAACTGCTCTCTCGAAAGGAATGTTCAACTGTGTGAGTTGAGTGCAATCATCACAGAGTAGTTTCTGAGAATGCTTCTATGTAGTTTTTAGGAGAAGATATTTCCTTTTCCACCACAGCCCTCAAAGCCCTCCAAATGTCCATTTGCGGATGCTAAAAAAAGAGTGTTTCAAAGCTGCGCTATCAAAGGGAAAGTTCAATTCCGTGAGGTGAATGCAAACATCCCAAAGAAGTTTCTGAGAATGCCTCTGTTTAGCTTTTATGTGAAGATTATCCCGTTTCCAACGAAATCTTCAATGAGATCCAAATATCCACTTGCGGATCCCACAGAAAGTGTGTTTCGAAACTGCTGTTTCAAAGGGAATCTTCAACTCTGTGAGTTGAATGCAATCATCACAAAGAAGTTTCTGACAATGCTTCTCTCTCGTTTTTATGTGAAGATATTTCCTTTTCCACCAGAGGCCTGAAAGCGCTCCAAATGTCCACTTGCAGATTCTACGAAAAGAATCTTTCAAAACTGCTCTGTGAAAAGCAATGTTAAACTCTGTGGCTCGAACACAAACATCACAAAGCAGTTTCTGAGAATGCTTCAGTTTAGTTTTTCTGTGAAGATATTCCCGTTTCCAAAGAAATCTTCAAAGAGGTCCACATATCCACTTACAGATTCTACAAAAAGAGAGTTTCAAAACTGCTCAATCAAAAGGAGTGTTCAACTCTGTGACTTGAATGCAATCATCACACAGAAGTTTCTGAGAATGCTTCTCTTTAGTTTTTACGTGAAGATATACCCGTTTCGAAGGAAGGCCACCCAGTGGTCCAAATATCCACTTGCAGAATCTACAAAAAGAGTGTTTCAAACCTGAACTATCAAAGGAAGGTTCAACTCTGTGAGTCGAATGCAAACATCACGAAGAAGTTTCTGAGAATGTTTGTGTTTAGTTATGGGAAGTTTATCCCGTTTCCAACGAAATCCTCAGAGAGGTCCAAATATCCACTTGCAGATTCTACCAAAAGTGTGTTTGGAAACTGCTCCATCCAAAGGCATCTTCAGCTCTGTGAGTTAAACTCCATCACCACAAAGTATTTTCTGAGAATGCTTCCGTTTGTTTTTTATAGGAAGTTCTTTCCTTCACTACCGTAGGCCTCAAAGCAGTCCAAATCTCCATTTGCAGATTCTACAAAAAGAGTGTTTCCAATCTGCTCTATCAATAGGAATGTTCAACTCCGTGAGTTGAATGCAATCATCACAACGTAGTTTCTGAGAATGCTTCTATGTAGTTTTTAGGTGAAGATATTACCTTTTCCACCACAGGCCCCAAGCCCCCCAAATGTCCACTTGCAGATTCTAGAAAAAGAGTGTTTCATAGCTGCTCTTTCAAAAGGAAAGTTCCACTCTGAGTGTTGAATACAAACATCACAAAGTAGTTTCTGAGAATGCTTCTGTTTCGTTTTTATGTGAAGATGATCCCGTTTCCAATGAAATCTTCAAAGAGGTGCACATATCCACTTGCAGATTCCAAAGAAAGAGACTTTCAAAACTGCTCCCTCACGATGATTTTTCAACTCTGTGAGTTGAATGCAGTCATCACAGAAAACTTTCTGAGAATGCTTCTGTCTAGGGTTGATGTGAAGATATACCCGTTTCCAACGAAGGCCTCGAAGTGGTCCAAATATACACTTGCAGATTCTCCTACAAGGGTGTTGCAAACCTGAACTATCAAAGCAAGGTTCAACTCTGTGAGTTGAATGCAAACATCACAAAGAAGTTTCTGAGAATGCTTCCGTTTACTTAAGGGAAGTTTATCCCGTTTCCAACGAAATCCTCAGAGAGGTCCAAATATCCCCTTGCAGATTCTACAAACAGTGTGTTTGGAAACTGCTCCATCAAAACGAATGTTCAGCTCTCTGAGTTAAACGCAATCGTCACTAAGAATTTTCTGAGAGTGCTACTGTCTAGTTTTTATATGAAGTTCTTTCCTTTCTTAACATAGGCCTCAAAGCGGTCCCAGTCTCCACTTGCAGATTCTCCAAGAAGACTGTTTCCAAACTGCTCTCTCGAAAGGAATGTTCAACTCTGTGAGTTGAATGCAATCATCACAGAGTAGTTTCTGAGAATGCTTCTATGTAGTTTTTAGGAGAAGATATTTCCTTTTCCACCACAGCCCTCAAAGCCCTCCAAATGTCCATTTGCGGATGCTAAAAAAAGAGTGTTTCAAAGCTGCGCTTACAAAGGGAAAGTTCAATTCCGTGAGGTGAATGCAAACATCCCAAAGAAGTTTCTGAGAATGCCTCTGTTTAGCTTTTATGTGAAGATTATCCCGTTTCCAACGAAATCTTCAATGAGATCCAAATATCCACTTGCGGATCCCACAGAAAGTGTGTTTCGAAACTGCTGTTTCAAAGGGAATCTTCAACTCTGTGAGTTGAATGCAATCATCACAAAGAAGTTTCTGACAATGCTTCTCTCTCGTTTTTATGTGAAGATATTTCCTTTTCCACCAGAGGCCTGAAAGCGCTCCAAATGTCCACTTGCAGATTCTACGAAAAGAATGTTTCAAAACTGCTCTGTGAAAAGCAATGTTAAACTCTGTGGCTCGAACACAAACATCACAAAGCAGTTTCTGAGAATGCTTCAGTTTAGTTTTTCTGTGAATATATTCCCGTTTCCAAAGAAATCTTCAAAGAGGTCCACATATCCACTTACAGATTCTACAAAAAGAGAGTTTCAAAACTGCTCAATCAAAAGGAGGGTTCAACTCTGTGACTTGAATGCAATCATCACACAGAAGTTTCTGAGAATGCTTCTCTTTAGTTTTTACGTGAAGATATACCCGTTTCGAAGGAAGGCCACCCGGTGGTCCAAATATCCACTTGCAGATTCTACAAAAAGAGTGTTTCAAACCTGAATTATCAAAGGAAGGTTCAACTCTGTGAGTCGAATGCAAACATCACGAAGAAGTTTCTGAGAATGTTTGTGTTTAGTTATGGGAAGTTTATCCCGTTTCCAGCGAACTCCTCAGAGAGGTCCAAATATCCACTTGCAGATTCTACAAAAAGTGTGTTTGGAAACTGCTCCATCCAAAGGCATGTTCAGCTCTGTGAGTTAATCTCCATCATCACAAAGTATTTTCTGAGAATGCTTCCGTTTGGTTTTTATAGGAAGTTCTTTCCTTCACTACCGTAGGCCTCAAAGCAGTCCAAATCTCCATTTGCAGATTCTACAAAAAGAGTGTTTCCAATCTGCTGTATCAATAGGAATGTTCAACTCCGTGAGTTGAATGCAATCATCACAACGTAGTTTCTGAGAATGCTTCTATGTAGTTTTTAGGTGAAGATATTACCTTTTCCACCACAGGCCCCAAGCCCCCCAAATGTCCACTTGCAGATTCTAGAAAAAGAGTGTTTCATAGCTGCTCTTTCAAAAGGAAAGTTCCACTCTGGGAATTGAATACGAACATCACAAAGTAGTTTCTGAGAATGCTTTTGTTTCGTTTTTATGTGAAGATGATCCCGTTTCCAATGAAATCTTCAAAGAGGTGCACATATCCACTTGCAGATTCCAAAGAAAGAGACTTTCAAAACTGCTCTATCACGAGGATTTTTCAACTCTGTGAGTTGAATGCAGTCATCACAGAAAACTTTCTGAGAATGCTTCTGTCTAGGGTTGATGTGAAGATATACCCGTTTCCAACGAAGGCCTCGAAGTGGTCCAAATATACACTTGCAGATTCTCCTACAAGGGTGTTGCAAACCTGAACTATCAAAGCAATGTTCAACTCTGTGAGTTGAATGCAAACATCACAAAGAAGTTTCTGAGAATGCTTCCGTTTACTTATGGGAAGTTTATCCCGTTTCCAACGAAATCCTCAGAGAGGTCCAAATATCCCCTTGCAGATTCTACAAACAGTGTGTTTGGAAACTGCTCCATCAAAACGAATGTTCAGCTCTCTGAGTTAAACGCAATCGTCACTAAGAATTTTCTGAGAGTGCTTCTGTCTAGTTTTTATATGAAGTTCTTTCCTTTATTACCATAGGCCTCAAAGCGGTCCCAGTCTCCACTTGCAGATTCTCCAAGAAGACTGTTTCCAAACTGCTCTCTCGAAAGGAATGTTCAACTCTGTGAGTTGAGTGCAATCATCACAGAGTAGTTTCTGAGAATGCTTCTATGTAGTTTTTAGGAGAAGATATTTCCTTTTCCACCACAGCCCTCAAAGCCCTCCAAATGTCCATTTGCGGATGCTAAAAAAAGAGTGTTTCAAAGCTGCGCTATCAAAGGGAAAGTTCAATTCCGTGAGGTGAATGCAAACATCCCAAAGAAGTTTCTGAGAATGCCTCTGTTTAGCTTTTATGTGAAGATTATCCCGTTTCCAACGAAATCTTCAATGAGATCCAAATATCCACTTGCGGATCCCACAGAAAGTGTGTTTCGAAACTGCTGTTTCAAAGGGAATCTTCAACTCTGTGAGTTGAATGCAATCATCACAAAGAAGTTTCTGACAATGCTTCTCTCTCGTTTTTATGTGAAGATATTTCCTTTTCCACCAGAGGCCTGAAAGCGCTCCAAATGTCCACTTGCAGATTCTACGAAAAGAATGTTTCAAAACTGCTCTGTGAAAAGCAATGTTAAACTCTGTGGCTCGAACACAAACATCACAAAGCAGTTTCTGAGAATGCTTCAGTTTAGTTTTTCTGTGAAGATATTCCCGTTTCCAAAGAAATCTTCAAAGAGGTCCACATATCCACTTACAGATTCTACAAAAAGAGAGTTTCAAAACTGCTCAATCAAAAGGAGGGTTCAACTCTGTGACTTGAATGCAATCATCACACAGAAGTTTCTGAGAATGCTTCTCTTTAGTTTTTACGTGAAGCTATACCCGTTTCGAAGGAAGGCCACCCGGTGGTCCAAATATCCACTTGCAGAATCTACAAAAAGAGTGTTTCAAACCTGAACTATCAAAGGAAGGTTCAACTCTGTGAGTCGAATGCAAACATCACGAAGAAGTTTCTGAGAATGTTTGTGTTTAGTTATGGGAAGTTTATCCCGTTTCCAACGAAATCCTCAGAGAGGTCCAAATATCCACTTGCAGATTCTACCAAAAGTGTGTTTGGAAACTGCTCCATCCAAAGGCATGTTCAGCTCTGTGAGTTAATCTCCATCATCACAAAGTATTTTCTGAGAATGCTTCCGTTTGGTTTTTATAGGAAGTTCTTTCCTTCACTACCGTAGGCCTCAAAGCAGTCCAAATCTCCATTTGCAGATTCTACAAAAAGAGTGTTTCCAATCTGCTGTATCAATAGGAATGTTCAACTCCGTGAGTTGAATGCAATCATCACAACGTAGTTTCTGAGAATGCTTCTATGTAGTTTTTAGGTGAAGATATTACCTTTTCCACCACAGGCCCCAAGCCCCCCAAATGTCCACTTGCAGATTCTAGAAAAAGAGTGTTTCATAGCTGCTCTTTCAAAAGGAAAGTTCCACTCTGGGAATTGAATACGAACATCACAAAGTAGTTTCTGAGAATGCTTTTGTTTCGTTTTTATGTGAAGATGATCCCGTTTCCAATGAAATCTTCAAAGAGGTGCACATATCCACTTGCAGATTCCAAAGAAAGAGACTTTCAAAACTGCTCTATCACGAGGATTTTTCAACACTGTGAGTTGAATGCAGTCATCACAGAAAACTTTCTGAGAATGCTTCTGTCTAGGGTTGATGTGAAGATATACCCGTTTCCAACGAAGGCCTCGAAGTGGTCCAAATATACACTTGCAGATTCTCCTACAAGGGTGTTGCAAACCTGAACTATCAAAGCAAGGTTCAACTCTGTGAGTTGAATGCAAACATCACAAAGAAGTTTCTGAGAATGCTTCCGTTTACTTATGGGAAGTTTATCCCGTTTCCAACGAAATCCTCAGAGAGGTCCAAATATCCCCTTGCAGATTCTACAAACAGTGTGTTTGGAAACTGCTCCATCAAAACGAATGTTCAGCTCTCTGAGTTAAACGCAATCGTCACTAAGAATTTTCTGAGAGTGCTTCTGTCTAGTTTTTATATGAAGTTCTTTCCTTTATTACCATAGGCCTCAAAGCGGTCCCAGTCTCCACTTGCAGATTCTCCAAGAAGACTGTTTCCAAAGTGCTCTCTCGAAAGGAATGTTCAACTCTGTGAGTTGAGTGCAATCATCACAGAGTAGTTTCTGAGAATGCTTCTATGTAGTTTTTAGGAGAAGATATTTCCTTTTCCACCACAGCCCTCAAAGCCCTCCAAATGTCCATTTGCGGATGCTAAAAAAAGAGTGTTTCAAAGCTGCGCTATCAAAGGGAAAGTTCAATTCCGTGAGGTGAATGCAAACATCCCAAAGAAGTTTCTGAGAATGCCTCTGTTTAGCTTTTATGTGAAGATTATCCCGTTTCCAACGAAATCTTCAATGAGATCCAAATATCCACTTGCGGATCCCACAGAAAGTGTGTTTCGAAACTGCTGTTTCAAAGGGAATCTTCAACTCTGTGAGTTGAATGCAATCATCACAAAGAAGTTTCTGACAATGCTTCTCTCTCGTTTTTATGTGAAGATATTTCCTTTTCCACCAGAGGCCTGAAAGCGCTCCAAATGTCCACTTGCAGATTCTACGAAAAGAATGTTTCAAAACTGCTCTGTGAAAAGCAATGTTAAACTCTGTGGCTCGAACACAAACATCACAAAGCAGTTTCTGAGAATGCTTCAGTTTAGTTTTTCTGTGAAGATATTCCCGTTTCCAAAGAAATCTTCAAAGAGGTCCACATATCCACTTACAGATTCTACAAAAAGAGAGTTTCAAAACTGCTCAATCAAAAGGAGTGTTCAACTCTGTGACTTGAATGCAATCATCACACAGAAGTTTCTGAGAATGCTTCTCTTTAGTTTTTAGGTGAAGATGTACCCGTTTCGAAGGAAGGCCACCCGGTGGTCCAAATATCCACTTGCAGAATCTACAAAAAGAGTGTTTCAAACCTGAACTATCAAAGGAAGGTTCAACTCTGTGAGTCGAATGCAAACATCACGAAGAAGTTTCTGAGAATGTTTGTGTTTAGTTATGGGAAGTTTATCCCGTTTCCAACGAAATCCTCAGAGAGGTCCAAATATCCACTTGCAGATTCTACCAAAAGTGTGTTTGGAAACTGCTCCATCCAAAGGCATGTTCAGCTCTGTGAGTTAATCTCCATCATCACAAAGTATTTTCTGAGAATGCTTCCGTTTGGTTTTTATAGGAAGTTCTTTCCTTCACTACCGTAGGCCTCAAAGCAGTCCAAATCTCCATTTGCAGATTCTACAAAAAGAGTGTTTCCAATCTGCTGTATCAATAGGAATGTTCAACTCCGTGAGTTGAATGCAATCATCACAACGTAGTTTCTGAGAATGCTTCTATGTAGTTTTTAGGTGAAGATATTACCTTTTCCACCACAGGCCCCAAGCCCCCCAAATGTCCACTTGCAGATTCTAGAAAAAGAGTGTTTCATAGCTGCTCTTTCAAAAGGAAAGTTCCACTCTGGGAATTGAATACGAACATCACAAAGTAGTTTCTGAGAATGCTTTTGTTTCGTTTTTATGTGAAGATGATCCCGTTTCCAATGAAATCTTCAAAGAGGTGCACATATCCACTTGCAGATTCCAAAGAAAGAGACTTTCAAAACTGCTCTATCACGAGGATTTTTCAACACTGTGAGTTGAATGCAGTCATCACAGAAAACTTTCTGAGAATGCTTCTGTCTAGGGTTGATGTGAAGATATACCCGTTTCCAACGAAGGCCTCGAAGTGGTCCAAATATACACTTGCAGATTCTCCTACAAGGGTGTTGCAAACCTGAACTATCAAAGCAAGGTTCAACTCTGTGAGTTGAATGCAAACATCACAAAGAAGTTTCTGAGAATGCTTCCGTTTACTTATGGGAAGTTTATCCCGTTTCCAACGAAATCCTCAGAGAGGTCCAAATATCCCCTTGCAGATTCTACAAACAGTGTGTTTGGAAACTGCTCCATCAAAACGAATGTTCAGCTCTCTGAGTTAAACGCAATCATCACTAAGAACTTTCTGAGAGTGCTTCTGTCTAGTTTTTATATGAAGTTCTTTCCTTTATTACCATAGGCCTCAAAGCGGTCCCAGTCTCCACTTGCAGATTCTCCAAGAAGACTGTTTCCAAACTGCTCTCTCGAAAGGATTGCTCAACTCTGTGAGTTGAGTGCAATCATCACAGAGTAGTTTCTGAGAATGCTTCTATGTAGTTTTTAGGAGAAGATATTTCCTTTTCCACCACAGCCCTCAAAGCCCTCCAAATGTCCATTTGCGGATGCTAAAAAAAGAGTGTTTCAAAGCTGCGCTATCAAAGGGAAAGTTCAATTCCGTGAGGTGAATGCAAACATCCCAAAGAAGTTTCTGAGAATGCGTCTGTTTAGCTTTTATGTGAAGATTATCCCGTTTCCAACGAAATCTTCAATGAGATCCAAATATCCACTTGCGGATCCCACAGAAAGTGTGTTTCGAAACTGCTGTTTCAAAGGGAATCTTCAACTCTGTGAGTTGAATGCAATCATCACAAAGAAGTTTCTGACAATGCTTCTCTCTCGTTTTTATGTGAAGATATTTCCTTTTCCACCAGAGGCCTGAAAGCGCTCCAAATGTCCACTTGCAGATTCTACGAAAAGAATGTTTCAAAACTGCTCTGTGAAAAGCAATGTTAAACTCTGTGGCTCGAACACAAACATCACAAAGCAGTTTCTGAGAATGCTTCAGTTTAGTTTTTCTGTGAAGATATTCCCGTTTCCAAAGAAATCTTCAAAGAGGTCCACATATCCACTTACAGATTCTACAAAAAGAGAGTTTCAAAACTGCTCAATCAAAAGGAGTGTTCAACTCTGTGACTTGAATGCAATCATCACACAGAAGTTTCTGAGAATGCTTCTCTTTAGTTTTTAGGTGAAGATGTACCCGTTTCGAAGGAAGGCCACCCGGTGGTCCAAATATCCACTTGCAGAATCTACAAAAAGAGTGTTTCAAACCTGAACTATCAAAGGAAGGTTCAACTCTGTGAGTCGAATGCAAACATCACGAAGAAGTTTCTGAGAATGTTTGTGTTTAGTTATGGGAAGTTTATCCCGTTTCCAACGAAATCCTCAGAGAGGTCCAAATATCCACTTGCAGATTCTACAAAAAGTGTGTTTGGAAACTGCTCCATCCAAAGGCATGTTCAGCTCTGTGAGTTAATCTCCATCATCACAAAGTATTTTCTGAGAATGCTTCCGTTTGGTTTTTATAGGAAGTTCTTTCCTTCACTACCGTAGGCCTCAAAGCAGTCCAAATCTCCATTTGCAGATTCTACAAAAAGAGTGTTTCCAATCTGCTGTATCAATAGGAATGTTCAACTCCGTGAGTTGAATGCAATCATCACAACGTAGTTTCTGAGAATGCTTCTATGTAGTTTTTAGGTGAAGATATTACCTTTTCCACCACAGGCCCCAAGCCCCCCAAATGTCCACTTGCAGATTCTAGAAAAAGAGTGTTTCATAGCTGCTCTTTCAAAAGGAAAGTTCCACTCTGGGAATTGAATACGAACATCACAAAGTAGTTTCTGAGAATGCTTTTGTTTCGTTTTTATGTGAAGATGATCCCGTTTCCAATGAAATCTTCAAAGAGGTGCACATATCCACTTGCAGATTCCAAAGAAAGAGACTTTCAAAACTGCTCTATCACGAGGATTTTTCAACACTGTGAGTTGAATGCAGTCATCACAGAAAACTTTCTGAGAATGCTTCTGTCTAGGGTTGATGTGAAGATATACCCGTTTCCAACGAAGGCCTCGAAGTGGTCCAAATATACACTTGCAGATTCTCCTACAAGGGTGTTGCAAACCTGAACTATCAAAGCAAGGTTCAACTCTGTGAGTTGAATGCAAACATCACAAAGAAGTTTCTGAGAATGCTTCCGTTTACTTATGGGAAGTTTATCCCGTTTCCAACGAAATCCTCAGAGAGGTCCAAATATCCCCTTGCAGATTCTACAAACAGTGTGTTTGGAAACTGCTCCATCAAAACGAATGTTCAGCTCTCTGAGTTAAACGCAATCGTCACTAAGAATTTTCTGAGAGTGCTTCTGTCTAGTTTTTATATGAAGTTCTTTCCTTTATTACCATAGGCCTCAAAGCGGTCCCAGTCTCCACTTGCAGATTCTCCAAGAAGACTGTTTCCAAACTGCTCTCTCGAAAGGAATGTTCAACTGTGTGAGTTGAGTGCAATCATCACAGAGTAGTTTCTGAGAATGCTTCTATGTAGTTTTTAGGAGAAGATATTTCCTTTTCCACCACAGCCCTCAAAGCCCTCCAAATGTCCATTTGCGGATGCTAAAAAAAGAGTGTTTCAAAGCTGCGCTATCAAAGGGAAAGTTCAATTCCGTGAGGTGAATGCAAACATCCCAAAGAAGTTTCTGAGAATGCCTCTGTTTAGCTTTTATGTGAAGATTATCCCGTTTCCAACGAAATCTTCAATGAGATCCAAATATCCACTTGCGGATCCCACAGAAAGTGTGTTTCGAAACTGCTGTTTCAAAGGGAATCTTCAACTCTGTGAGTTGAATGCAATCATCACAAAGAAGTTTCTGACAATGCTTCTCTCTCGTTTTTATGTGAAGATATTTCCTTTTCCACCAGAGGCCTGAAAGCGCTCCAAATGTCCACTTGCAGATTCTACGAAAAGAATCTTTCAAAACTGCTCTGTGAAAAGCAATGTTAAACTCTGTGGCTCGAACACAAACATCACAAAGCAGTTTCTGAGAATGCTTCAGTTTAGTTTTTCTGTGAAGATATTCCCGTTTCCAAAGAAATCTTCAAAGAGGTCCACATATCCACTTACAGATTCTACAAAAAGAGAGTTTCAAAACTGCTCAATCAAAAGGAGTGTTCAACTCTGTGACTTGAATGCAATCATCACACAGAAGTTTCTGAGAATGCTTCTCTTTAGTTTTTACGTGAAGATATACCCGTTTCGAAGGAAGGCCACCCGGTGGTCCAAATATCCACTTGCAGATTCTACAAAAAGAGTGTTTCAAACCTGAACTATCAAAGGAAGGTTCAACTCTGTGAGTCGAATGCAAACATCACGAAGAAGTTTCTGAGAATGTTTGTGTTTAGTTATGGGAAGTTTATCCCGTTTCCAACGAAATCCTCAGAGAGGTCCAAATATCCACTTGCAGATTCTACCAAAAGTGTGTTTGGAAACTGCTCCATCCAAAGGCATGTTCAGCTCTGTGAGTTAATCTCCATCATCACAAAGTATTTTCTGAGAATGCTTCCGTTTGGTTTTTATAGGAAGTTCTTTCCTTCACTACCGTAGGCCTCAAAGCTGTCCAAATCTCCGTTTGCAGATTCTACAAAAAGAGTGTTTCCAGTCTGCTCTATCAATAGGAATGTTCAACTCCGTGAGTTGAATGCAATCATCACAACGTAGTTTCTGAGAATGCTTCTATGTAGTTTTTAGGTGAAGATATTACCTTTTCCACCACAGGCCCCAAGCCCCCCAAATGTCCACTTGCAGATTCTAGAAAAAGAGTGTTTCATAGCTGCTCTTTCAAAAGGAAAGTTCCACTCTGGGTGTTGAATACAAACATCACAAAGTAGTTTCTGAGAATGCTTTTGTTTCGTTTTTATGTGAAGATGATCCCGTTTCCAATGAAATCTTCAAAGAGGTGCACATATCCACTTGCAGATTCCAAAGAAAGAGACTTTCAAAACTGCTCCATCACGAGGATTGTTCAACTCTGTGAGTTGAATGCAGTCATCACAGAAAACTTTCTGAGAATGCTTCTGTCTAGGTTTGATGTGAAGATATACCCGTTTCCAACGAAGGCCTCGAAGTGGTCCAAATATACACTTGCAGATTCTCCTACAAGGGTGTTGCAAACCTGAACTATCAAAGCAAGGTTCAACTCTGTGAGTTGAATGCAAACATCACAAAGAAGTTTCTGAGAATGCTTCCGTTTACTTAAGGGAAGTTTATCCCGTTTCCAACGAAATCCTCAGAGAGGTCCAAATATCCCCTTGCAGATTCTACAAACAGTGTGTTTGGAAACTGCAACATCAAAACGAACGTTCAGCTCTCTGAGTTAAATGCAATCGTCACTAAGAATTTTCTGAGAGTGCTACTGTCTAGTTTTTATATGAAGTTCTTTCCTTTCTTACCATAGGCCTCAAAGCGGTCCCAGTCTCCACTTGCAGATTCTCCAAGAAGACTGTTTCCAAACTGCTCTCTCGAAAGGAATGTTCAACTCTGTGAGTTGAATGCAATCATCACAGAGTAGTTTCTGAGAATGCTTCTATGTAGTTTTTAGGAGAAGATATTTCCTTTTATACCACAGCCCTCAAAGCCCTCCAAATGTCCATTTGCGGATGCTAAAAAAAGAGTGTTTCAAAGCTGCGCTATCAAAGGGAAAGTTCAATTCCGTGAGGTGAATGCAAACATCCCAAAGAAGTTTCTGAGAATGCCTCTGTTTAGCTTTTATGTGAAGATTATCCCGTTTCCAACGAAATCTTCAATGAGATCCAAATATCCACTTGCGGATCCCACAGAAAGTGTGTTTCGAAACTGCTGTTTCAAAGGGAATCTTCAACTCTGTGAGTTGAATGCAATCATCACAAAGAAGTTTCTGACAATGCTTCTCTCTCGTTTTTATGTGAAGATATTTCCTTTTCCACCAGAGGCCTGAAAGCGCTCCAAATGTCCACTTGCAGAATCTACGAAAAGAATGTTTCAAAACTGCTCTGTGAAAAGCAATGTTAAACTCTGTGGCTCGAACACAAACATCACAAAGCAGTTTCTGAGAATGCTTCAGTTTAGTTTTTCTGTGAAGATATTCCCGTTTCCAAAGAAATCTTCAAAGACGTCCACATATCCACTTACAGATTCTACAAAAAGAGAGTTTCAAAACTGCTCAATCAAAAGGAGGGTTCAACTCTGTGACTTGAATGCAATCATCACACAGAAGTTTCTGAGAATGCTTCTCTTTAGTTTTTACGTGAAGATATACCCGTTTCGAAGGAAGGCCACCCGGTGGTCCAAATATCCACTTGCAGATTCTACAAAAAGAGTGTTTCAAACCTGAACTATCAAAGGAAGGTTCAACTCTGTGAGTCGAATGCAAACATCACGAAGAAGTTTCTGAGAATGTTTGTGTTTAGTTATGGGAAGTTTATCCCGTTTCCAACGAAATCCTCAGAGAGGTCCAAATATCCACTTGCAGATTCTACCAAAAGTGTGTTTGGAAACTGCTCCATCCAAAGGCATGTTCAGCTCTGTGAGTTAATCTCCATCATCACAAAGTGTTTTCTGAGAATGCTTCCGTTTGGTTTTTATAGGAAGTTCTTTCCTTCACTACCGTAGGCCTCAAAGCAGTCCAAATCTCCGTTTGCAGATTCTGCAAAAAGAGTGTTTCCAATCTGCTCTATCAATAGGAATGTTCAACTCCGTGAGTTGAATGCAATCATCACAACGTAGTTTCTGAGAATGCTTCTATGTAGTTTTTAGGTGAAGATATTACCTTTTCCACCACAGGCCCCAAGCCCCCCAAATGTCCACTTGCAGATTCTAGAAAAAGATTGTTTCATAGCTGCTCTTTCAAAAGGAAAGTTCCACTCTGGGAGTTGAATACAAACATCACAAAGTAGTTTCTGAGAATGCTTCTGTTTCGTTTCTATGTGAAGATGATCCCGTTTCCAATGAAATCTTCAAAGAGGTGCACATATCCACTTGCAGATTCCAAAGAAAGAGACTTTCAAAACTGCTCCATCACGAGGATTGTTCAACTCTGTGAGTTGAATGCAGTCATCACAGAAAACTTTCTGAGAATGCTTCTGTCTAGGGTTGATGTGAAGATATACCCATTTCCAACGAAGGCCTCGAAGTGGTCCAAATATACACTTGCAGATTCTCCTACAAGGGTGTTGCAAACCTGAACTATCAAAGCAAGGTTCAACCCTGTGAGTTGAATGCAAACATCACAAAGAAGTTTCTGAGAATGCTTCCGTTTACTTATGGGAAGTTTATCCCGTTTCCAACGAAATCCTCAGAGAGGTCCAAATATCCCCTTGCAGATTCTACAAACAGTGTGTTTGGAAACTGCTCCATCAAAACGAATGTTCAGCTCTCTGAGTTAAACACAATCGTCACTAAGAATTTTCTGAGAGTGCTTCTGTCTAGTTTTTATATGAAGTTCTTTCCTTTATTACCATAGGCCTCAAAGCGGTCCCAGTCTCCACTTGCAGATTCTCCAAGAAGACTGTTTCCAAAGTGCTCTCTCGAAAGGAATGTTCAACTCTGTGAGTTGAGTGCAATCATCACAGAGTAGTTTCTGAGAATGCTTCTATGTAGTTTTTAGGAGAAGATATTTCCTTTTCCACCACAGCCCTCAAAGCCCTCCAAATGTCCATTTGCGGATGCTAAAAAAAGAGTGTTTCAAAGCTGCGCTATCAAAGGGAAAGTTCAATTCCGTGAGGTGAATGCAAACATCCCAAAGAAGTTTCTGAGAATGCCTCTGTTTAGCTTTTATGTGAAGATTATCCCGTTTCCAACGAAATCTTCAATGAGATCCAAATATCCACTTGCGGATCCCACAGAAAGTGTGTTTCGAAACTGCTGTTTCAAAGGGAATCTTCAACTCTGTGAGTTGAATGCAATCATCACAAAGAAGTTTCTGACAATGCTTCTCTCTCGTTTTTATGTGAAGATATTTCCTTTTCCACCAGAGGCCTGAAAGCGCTCCAAATGTCCACTTGCAGATTCTACGAAAAGAATGTTTCAAAACTGCTCTGTGAAAAGCAATGTTAAACTCTGTGGCTCGAACACAAACATCACAAAGCAGTTTCTGAGAATGCTTCAGTTTAGTTTTTCTGTGAAGATATTCC
The DNA here is from genome assembly GCF_029289425.2 of Pan paniscus. Lineage (NCBI taxonomy): Eukaryota > Metazoa > Chordata > Mammalia > Primates > Hominidae > Pan > Pan paniscus. Next base: position 60,623,682 of record NC_073272.2, read on the forward strand.
CGTTTCCAAAGAAATCCTCAAAGAGGTCCACATATCCACTTACAGATTCTACAAAAAGAGAGTTTCAAAACTGCTCAATCAAAAGGAGTGTTCAACTCTGTGACTTGAATGCAATCATCACACAGAAGTTTCTGAGAATGCTTCTCTTTAGTTTTTACGTGAAGATATACCCGTTTCGAAGGAAGGCCACCCAGTGGTCCAAATATCCACTTGCAGAATCTACAAAAAGAGTGTTTCAAACCTGAACTATCAAAGGAAGGTTCAACTCTGTGAGTCGAATGCAAACATCACGAAGAAGTTTCTGAGAATGTTTGTGTTTAGTTATGGGAAGTTTATCCCGTTTCCAACGAAATCCTCAGAGAGGTCCAAATATCCACTTGCAGATTCTACCAAAAGTGTGTTTGGAAACTGCTCCATCCAAAGGCATCTTCAGCTCCATCACCACAAAGTATTTTCTGAGAATGCTTCCGTTTGTTTTTTATAGGAAGTTCTTTCCTTCACTACCGTAGGCCTCAAAGCAGTCCAAATCTCCATTTGCAGATTCTACAAAAAGAGTGTTTCCAATCTGCTCTATCAATAGGAATGTTCAACTCCGTGAGTTGAATGCAATCATCACAACGTAGTTGCTGAGAATGCTTCTATGTAGTTTTTAGGTGAAGATATTTCCTTTTCCACCACAGGCCTCAAAGCCCCCCAAATGTCCACATGCAGATTCTAGAAAAAGAGTGTTTCATAGCTGCTCTTTCAAAAGGAAAGTTCCACTCCGGGAGTTGAATACTAACATCACAAAGTAGTTTCTGAGAATGCTTCTGTTTCGTTTTTATGTGAAGATGATCCCGTTTCCAATGAAATCTTCAAAGAGGTGCACATATCCACTTGCAGATTCCAAAGAAAGAGACTTACAAAACTGCTCCATCACGAGGATTTTTCAACTCTGTGAGTTGAATGCAGTCATCACAGAAAACTTTCTGAGAATGCTTCTGTCTAGGGTTGATGTGAAGATATACCCGTTTCCAACGAAGGCCTCGAAGTGGTCCAAATATACACTTGCAGATTCTCCTACAAGGGTGTTGCAAACCTGAACTATCAAAGCAAGGTTCAACTCTGTGAGTTGAATGCAAACATCACAAAGAAGTTTCTGAGAATGCTTCCGTTTACTTAAGGGAAGTTTATCCCGTTTCCAACGAAATCCTCAGAGAGGTCCAAATATCCCCTTGCAGATTCTACAAACAGTGTGTTTGGAAACTGCAACATCAAAACGAACGTTCAGCTCTCTGAGTTAAATGCAATCGTCACTAAGAATTTTCTGAGAGTGCTACTGTCTAGTTTTTATATGAAGTTCTTTCCTTTCTTACCATAGGCCTCAAAGCGGTCCCAGTCTCCACTTGCAGAATCTCCAAGAAGACTGTTTCCAAACTGCTCTCTCGAAAGGAATGTTCAACTCTGTGAGTTGAATGCAATCATCACAGAGTAGTTTCTGAGAATGCTTCTATGTAGTTTTTAGGAGAAGATATTTCCTTTTATACCACAGCCCTCAAAGCCCTCCAAATGTCCATTTGCGGATGCTAAAAAAAGAGTGTTTCAAAGCTGCGCTATCAAAGGGAAAGTTCAATTCCGTGAGGTGAATGCAAACATCCCAAAGAAGTTTCTGAGAATGCCTCTGTTTAGCTTTTATGTGAAGATTATCCCGTTTCCAACGAAATCTTCAATGAGATCCAAATATCCACTTGCGGATCCCACAGAAAGTGTGTTTCGAAACTGCTGTTTCAAAGGGAATCTTCAACTCTGTGAGTTGAATGCAATCATCACAAAGAAGTTTCTGACAATGCTTCTCTCTCGTTTTTATGTGAAGATATTTCCTTTTCCACCAGAGGCCTGAAAGCGCTCCAAATGTCCACTTGCAGAATCTACGAAAAGAATGTTTCAAAACTGCTCTGTGAAAAGCAATGTTAAACTCTGTGGCTCGAACACAAACATCACAAAGCAGTTTCTGAGAATGCTTCAGTTTAGTTTTTCTGTGAAGATATTCCCGTTTCCAAAGAAATCTTCAAAGACGTCCACATATCCACTTACAGATTCTACAAAAAGAGAGTTTCAAAACTGCTCAATCAAAAGGAGGGTTCAACTCTGTGACTTGAATGCAATCATCACACAGAAGTTTCTGAGAATGCTTCTCTTTAGTTTTTACGTGAAGATATACCCGTTTCGAAGGAAGGCCACCCGGTGGTCCAAATATCCACTTGCAGATTCTACAAAAAGAGTGTTTCAAACCTGAACTATCAAAGGAAGGTTCAACTCTGTGAGTCGAATGCAAACATCACGAAGAAGTTTCTGAGAATGTTTGTGTTTAGTTATGGGAAGTTTATCCCGTTTCCAACGAAATCCTCAGAGAGGTCCAAATATCCACTTGCAGATTCTACCAAAAGTGTGTTTGGAAACTGCTCCATCCAAAGGCATGTTCAGCTCTGTGAGTTAATCTCCATCATCACAAAGTGTTTTCTGAGAATGCTTCCGTTTGGTTTTTATAGGAAGTTCTTTCCTTCACTACCGTAGGCCTCAAAGCAGTCCAAATCTCCGTTTGCAGATTCTGCAAAAAGAGTGTTTCCAATCTGCTCTATCAATAGGAATGTTCAACTCCGTGAGTTGAATGCAATCATCACAACGTAGTTTCTGAGAATGCTTCTATGTAGTTTTTAGGTGAAGATATTACCTTTTCCACCACAGGCCCCAAGCCCCCCAAATGTCCACTTGCAGATTCTAGAAAAAGATTGTTTCATAGCTGCTCTTTCAAAAGGAAAGTTCCACTCTGGGAGTTGAATACAAACATCACAAAGTAGTTTCTGAGAATGCTTCTGTTTCGTTTCTATGTGAAGATGATCCCGTTTCCAATGAAATCTTCAAAGAGGTGCACATATCCACTTGCAGATTCCAAAGAAAGAGACTTTCAAAACTGCTCTATCACGAGGATTTTTCAACTCTGTGAGTTGAATGCAGTCATCACAGAAAACTTTCTGAGAATGCTTCTGTCTAGGGTTGATGTGAAGATATACCCATTTCCAACGAAGGCCTCGAAGTGGTCCAAATATACACTTGCAGATTCTCCTACAAGGGTGTTGCAAACCTGAACTATCAAAGCAAGGTTCAACCCTGTGAGTTGAATGCAAACATCACAAAGAAGTTTCTGAGAATGCTTCCGTTTACTTATGGGAAGTTTATCCCGTTTCCAACGAAATCCTCAGAGAGGTCCAAATATCCCCTTGCAGATTCTACAAACAGTGTGTTTGGAAACTGCTCCATCAAAACGAATGTTCAGCTCTCTGAGTTAAACACAATCGTCACTAAGAATTTTCTGAGAGTGCTTCTGTCTAGTTTTTATATGAAGTTCTTTCCTTTATTACCATAGGCCTCAAAGCGGTCCCAGTCTCCACTTGCAGATTCTCCAAGAAGACTGTTTCCAAAGTGCTCTCTCGAAAGGAATGTTCAACTCTGTGAGTTGAGTGCAATCATCACAGAGTAGTTTCTGAGAATGCTTCTATGTAGTTTTTAGGAGAAGATATTTCCTTTTCCACCACAGCCCTCAAAGCCCTCCAAATGTCCATTTGCGGATGCTAAAAAAAGAGTGTTTCAAAGCTGCGCTATCAAAGGGAAAGTTCAATTCCGTGAGGTGAATGCAAACATCCCAAAGAAGTTTCTGAGAATGCCTCTGTTTAGCTTTTATGTGAAGATTATCCCGTTTCCAACGAAATCTTCAATGAGATCCAAATATCCACTTGCGGATCCCACAGAAAGTGTGTTTCGAAACTGCTGTTTCAAAGGGAATCTTCAACTCTGTGAGTTGAATGCAATCATCACAAAGAAGTTTCTGACAATGCTTCTCTCTCGTTTTTATGTGAAGATATTTCCTTTTCCACCAGAGGCCTGAAAGCGCTCCAAATGTCCACTTGCAGATTCTACGAAAAGAATGTTTCAAAACTGCTCTGTGAAAAGCAATGTTAAACTCTGTGGCTCGAACACAAACATCACAAAGCAGTTTCTGAGAATGCTTCAGTTTAGTTTTTCTGTGAAGATATTCCCGTTTCCAAAGAAATCTTCAAAGAGGTCCACATATCCACTTACAGATTCTACAAAAAGAGAGTTTCAAAACTGCTCAATCAAAAGGAGTGTTCAACTCTGTGACTTGAATGCAATCATCACACAGAAGTTTCTGAGAATGCTTCTCTTTAGTTTTTACGTGAAGATATACCCGTTTCGAAGGAAGGCCACCCAGTGGTCCAAATATCCACTTGCAGAATCTACAAAAAGAGTGTTTCAAACCTGAACTATCAAAGGAAGGTTCAACTCTGTGAGTCGAATGCAAACATCACGAAGAAGTTTCTGAGAATGTTTGTGTTTAGTTATGGGAAGTTTATCCCGTTTCCAACGAAATCCTCAGAGAGGTCCAAATATCCACTTGCAGATTCTACCAAAAGTGTGTTTGGAAACTGCTCCATCCAAAGGCATCTTCAGCTCTGTGAGTTAATCTCCATCACCACAAAGTATTTTCTGAGAATGCTTCCGTTTGTTTTTTATAGGAAGTTCTTTCCTTCACTACCGTAGGCCTCAAAGCAGTCCAAATCTCCATTTGCAGATTCTACAAAAAGAGTGTTTCCAATCTGCTCTATCAATAGGAATGTTCAACTCCGTGAGTTGAATGCAATCATCACAACGTAGTTGCTGAGAATGCTTCTATGTAGTTTTTAGGTGAAGATATTTCCTTTTCCACCACAGGCCTCAAAGCCCCCCAAATGTCCACATGCAGATTCTAGAAAAAGAGTGTTTCATAGCTGCTCTTTCAAAAGGAAAGTTCCACTCCGGGAGTTGAATACTAACATCACAAAGTAGTTTCTGAGAATGCTTCTGTTTCGTTTTTATGTGAAGATGATCCCGTTTCCAATGAAATCTTCAAAGAGGTGCACATATCCACTTGCAGATTCCAAAGAAAGAGACTTTCAAAACTGCTCCATCACGAGGATTTTTCAACTCTGTGAGTTGAATGCAGTCATCACAGAAAACTTTCTGAGAATGCTTCTGTCTAGGGTTGATGTGAAGATATACCCGTTTCCAACGAAGGCCTCGAAGTGGTCCAAATATACACTTGCAGATTCTCCTACAAGGGTGTTGCAAACCTGAACTATCAAAGCAAGGTTCAACTCTGTGAGTTGAATGCAAACATCACAAAGAAGTTTCTGAGAATGCTTCCGTTTAGTTATGGGAAGTTTATCCCGTTTCCAACGAAATCCTCAGAGAGGTCCAAATATCCCCTTGCAGATTCTACAAACAGTGTGTTTGGAAACTGCTCCATCAAAACGAATGTTCAGCTCTCTGAGTTAAACGCAATCGTCACTAAGAATTTTCTGAGAGTGCTTCTGTCTAGTGTTTGTATGAAGTTCTTTCCTTTATTACCATAGGCCTCAAAGCGGTCCCAGTCTCCACTTGCAGATTCTCCAAGAAGACTGTTTCCAAACTGCTCTCTCGAAAGGAATGTTCAACTCTGTGAGTTGAATGCAATCATCACAGAGTAGTTTCTGAGAATGCTTCTATGTAGTTTTTAGGAGAAGATATTTCCTTTTCCACCACAGCCCTCAAAGCCCTCCAAATGTCCATTTGCGGATGCTAAAAAAAGAGTGTTTCAAAGCTGCGCTATCAAAGGGAAAGTTCAATTCCGTGAGGTGAATGCAAACATCCCAAAGAAGTTTCTGAGAATGCCTCTGTTTAGCTTTTATGTGAAGATTATCCCGTTTCCAACGAAATCTTCAATGAGATCCAAATATCCACTTGCGGATCCCACAGAAAGTGTGTTTCGAAACTGCTGTTTCAAAGGGAATCTTCAACTCTGTGAGTTGAATGCAATCATCACAAAGAAGTTTCTGACAATGCTTCTCTCTCGTTTTTATGTGAAGATATTTCCTTTTCCACCAGAGGCCTGAAAGCGCTCCAAATGTCCACTTGCAGATTCTACGAAAAGAATGTTTCAAAACTGCTCTGTGAAAAGCAATGTTAAACTCTGTGGCTCGAACACAAACATCACAAAGCAGTTTCTGAGAATGCTTCAGTTTAGTTTTTCTGTGAAGATATTCCCGTTTCCAAAGAAATCTTCAAAGAGGTCCACATATCCACTTACAGATTCTACAAAAAGAGAGTTTCAAAACTGCTCAATCAAAAGGAGGGTTCAACTCTGTGACTTGAATGCAATCATCACACAGAAGTTTCTGAGAATGCTTCTCTTTAGTTTTTACGTGAAGATATACCCGTTTCGAAGGAAGGCCACCCGGTGGTCCAAATATCCACTTGCAGATTCTACAAAAAGAGTGTTTCAAACCTGAACTATCAAAGGAAGGTTCAACTCTGTGAGTCGAATGCAAACATCACGAAGAAGTTTCTGAGAATGTTTGTGTTTAGTTATGGGAAGTTTATCCCGTTTCCAACGAAATCCTCAGAGAGGTCCAAATATCCACTTGCAGATTCTACCAAAAGTGTGTTTGGAAACTGCTCCATCCAAAGGCATGTTCAGCTCTGTGAGTTAATCTCCATCATCACAAAGTATTTTCTGAGAATGCTTCCGTTTGGTTTTTATAGGAAGTTCTTTCCTTCACTACCGTAGGCCTCAAAGCTGTCCAAATCTCCGTTTGCAGATTCTACAAAAAGAGTGTTTCCAGTCTGCTCTATCAATAGGAATGTTCAACTCCGTGAGTTGAATGCAATCATCACAACGTAGTTTCTGAGAATGCTTCTATGTAGTTTTTAGGTGAAGATATTACCTTTTCCACCACAGGCCCCAAGCCCCCCAAATGTCCACTTGCAGATTCTAGAAAAAGAGTGTTTCATAGCTGCTCTTTCAAAAGGAAAGTTCCACTCTGGGTGTTGAATACAAACATCACAATGTAGTTTCTGAGAATGCTTCTGTTTCGTTTTTATGTGAAGATGATCCCGTTTCCAATGAAATCTTCAAAGAGGTGCACATATCCACTTGCAGATTCCAAAGAAAGAGACTTTCAAAACTGCTCCATCACGAGGATTGTTCAACTCTGTGAGTTGAATGCAGTCATCACAGAAAACTTTCTGAGAATGCTTCTGTCTAGGGTTGATGTGAAGATATACCCGTTTCCAACGAAGGCCTCGAAGTGGTCCAAATATACACTTGCAGATTCTCCTACAAGGGTGTTGCAAACCTGAACTATCAAAGCAAGGTTCAACTCTGTGAGTTGAATGCAAACATCACAAAGAAGTTTCTGAGAATGCTTCCGTTTACTTATGGGAAGTTTATCCCGTTTCCAACGAAATCCTCAGAGAGGTCCAAATATCCCCTTGCAGATTCTACAAACAGTGTGTTTGGAAACTGCAACATCAAAACGAATGTTCAGCTCTCTGAGTTAAACGCAATCGTCACTAAGAATTTTCTGAGAGTGCTTCTGTCTAGTTTTTATATGAAGTTCTTTCCTTTATTACCATAGGCCTCAAAGCGGTCCCAGTCTCCACTTGCAGATTCTCCAAGAAGACTGTTTCCAAACTGCTCTCTCGAAAGGAATGTTCAACTCTGTGAGTTGAGTGCAATCATCACAGAGTAGTTTCTGAGAATGCTTCTATGTAGTTTTTAGGAGAAGATATTTCCTTTTCCACCACAGCCCTCAAAGCCCTCCAAATGTCCATTTGCGGATGCTAAAAAAAGAGTGTTTCAAAGCTGCGCTATCAAAGGGAAAGTTCAATTCCGTGAGGTGAATGCAAACATCCCAAAGAAGTTTCTGAGAATGCCTCTGTTTAGCTTTTATGTGAAGATTATCCCGTTTCCAACGAAATCTTCAATGAGATCCAAATATCCACTTGCGGATCCCACAGAAAGTGTGTTTCGAAACTGCTGTTTCAAAGGGAATCTTCAACTCTGTGAGTTGAATGCAATCATCACAAAGAAGTTTCTGACAATGCTTCTCTCTCGTTTTTATGTGAAGATATTTCCTTTTCCACCAGAGGCCTGAAAGCGCTCCAAATGTCCACTTGCAGATTCTACGAAAAGAATGTTTCAAAACTGCTCTGTGAAAAGCAATGTTAAACTCTGTGGCTCGAACACAAACATCACAAAGCAGTTTCTGAGAATGCTTCAGTTTAGTTTTTCTGTGAAGATATTCCCGTTTCCAAAGAAATCTTCAAAGAGGTCCACATATCCACTTACAGATTCTACAAAAAGAGAGTTTCAAAACTGCTCAATCAAAAGGAGGGTTCAACTCTGTGACTTGAATGCAATCATCACACAGAAGTTTCTGAGAATGCTTCTCTTTAGTTTTTACGTGAAGATATACCCGTTTCGAAGGAAGGCCACCCGGTGGTCCAAATATCCACTTGCAGAATCTACAAAAAGAGTGTTTCAAACCTGAACTATCAAAGGAAGGTTCAACTCTGTGAGTCGAATGCAAACATCACGAAGAAGTTTCTGAGAATGTTTGTGTTTAGTTATGGGAAGTTTATCCCGTTTCCAACGAAATCCTCAGAGAGGTCCAAATATCCACTTGCAGATTCTACCAAAAGTGTGTTTGGAAACTGCTCCATCCAAAGGCATGTTCAGCTCTGTGAGTTAATCTCCATCATCACAAAGTATTTTCTGAGAATGCTTCCGTTTGGTTTTTATAGGAAGTTCTTTCCTTCACTACCGTAGGCCTCAAAGCAGTCCAAATCTCCATTTGCAGATTCTACAAAAAGAGTGTTTCCAATCTGCTGTATCAATAGGAATGTTCAACTCCGTGAGTTGAATGCAATCATCACAACGTAGTTTCTGAGAATGCTTCTATGTAGTTTTTAGGTGAAGATATTACCTTTTCCACCACAGGCCCCAAGCCCCCCAAATGTCCACTTGCAGATTCTAGAAAAAGAGTGTTTCATAGCTGCTCTTTCAAAAGGAAAGTTCCACTCTGGGAATTGAATACGAACATCACAAAGTAGTTTCTGAGAATGCTTTTGTTTCGTTTTTATGTGAAGATGATCCCGTTTCCAATGAAATCTTCAAAGAGGTGCACATATCCACTTGCAGATTCCAAAGAAAGAGACTTTCAAAACTGCTCTATCACGAGGATTTTTCAACTCTGTGAGTTGAATGCAGTCATCACAGAAAACTTTCTGAGAATGCTTCTGTCTAGGGTTGATGTGAAGATATACCCATCTCCAACGAAGGCCTCGAAGTGGTCCAAATATACACTTGCAGATTCTCCTACAAGGGTGTTGCAAACCTGAACTATCAAAGCAAGGTTCAACTCTGTGAGTTGAATGCAAACATCACAAAGAAGTTTCTGAGAATGCTTCCGTTTATTTATGGGAAGTTTATCCCGTTTCCAACGAAATCCTCAGAGAGGTCCAAATATCCCCTTGCAGATTCTACAAACAGTGTGTTTGGAAACTGCTCCATCAAAACGAATGTTCAGCTCTCTGAGTTAAACGCAATCGTCGCTAAGAATTTTCTGAGAGTGCTTCTGTCTAGTTTTTATATGAAGTTCTTTCCTTTCTTACCATAGGCCTCAAAGCGGTCCCAGTCTCCACTTGCAGATTCTCCAAGAAGACTGTTTCCAAACTGCTCTCTCAAAAGGAATGTTCAACTCTGTGGGTTGAGTGCAATCATCACAGAGTAGTTTCTGAGAATGCTTCTATGTAGTTTTTAGGAGAAGATATTTCCTTTTCCACCACAGCCCTCAAAGCCCTCCTAATGTCCATTTGCGGATGCTAAAAAAACAGTGTTTCAAAGCTGCGCTATCAAAGGGAAAGTTCAATTCCGTGAGGTGAATGCAAACATCCCAAAGAAGTTTCTGAGAATGCCTCTGTTTAGCTTTTATGTGAAGATTATCCCGTTTCCAACGAAATCTTCAATGAGATCCAAATATCCACTTGCGGATCCCACAGAAAGTGTGTTTCGAAACTGCTGTTTCAAAGGGAATCTTCAACTCTGTGAGTTGAATGCAATCATCACAAAGAAGTTTCTGACAATGCTTCTCTCTCGTTTTTATGTGAAGATATTTCCTTTTCCACCAGAGGCCTGAAAGCGCTCCAAATGTCCACTTGCAGATTCTACGAAAAGAATGTTTCAAAACTGCTCTGTGAAAAGCAATGTTAAACTCTGTGGCTCGAACACAAACATCACAAAGCAGTTTCTGAGAATGCTTCAGTTTAGTTTTTCTGTGAAGATATTCCCGTTTCCAAAGAAATCTTCAAAGAGGTCCACATATCCACTTACAGATTCTACAAAAAGAGAGTTTCAAAACTGCTCAATCAAAAGGAGGGTTCAACTCTGTGACTTGAATGCAATCATCACACAGAAGTTTCTGAGAATGCTTCTCTTTAGTTTTTACGTGAAGATATACCCGTTTCGAAGGAAGGCCACCCGGTGGTCCAAATATCCACTTGCAGATTCTACAAAAAGAGTGTTTCAAACCTGAACTATCAAAGGAAGGTTCAACTCTGTGAGTCGAATGCAAACATCACGAAGAAGTTTCTGAGAATGTTTGTGTTTACTTATGGGAAGTTTATCCCGTTTCCAACGAAATCCTCAGAGAGGTCCAAATATCCACTTGCAGATTCTACCAAAAGTGTGTTTGGAAACTGCTCCATCCAAAGGCATGTTCAGCTCTGTGAGTTAATCTCCATCATCACAAAGTATTTTCTGAGAATGCTTCCGTTTGGTTTTTATAGGAAGTTCTTTCCTTCACTACCGTAGGCCTCAAAGCAGTCCAAATCTCCATTTGCAGATTCTACAAAAAGAGTGTTTCCAATCTGCTGTATCAATAGGAATGTTCAACTCCGTGAGTTGAATGCAATCATCACAACGTAGTTTCTGAGAATGCTTCTATGTAGTTTTTAGGTGAAGATATTACCTTTTCCACCACAGGCCCCAAGCCCCCCAAATGTCCACTTGCAGATTCTAGAAAAAGAGTGTTTCATAGCTGCTCTTTCAAAAGGAAAGTTCCACTCTGGGAATTGAATACGAACATCACAAAGTAGTTTCTGAGAATGCTTTTGTTTCGTTTCTATGTGAAGATGATCCCGTTTCCAATGAAATCTTCAAAGAGGTGCACATATCCACTTGCAGATTCCAAAGAAAGAGACTTTCAAAACTGCTCTATCACGAGGATTTTTCAACTCTGTGAGTTGAATGCAGTCATCACAGAAAACTTTCTGAGAATGCTTCTGTCTAGGGTTGATGTGAAGATATACCCATCTCCAACGAAGGCCTCGAAGTGGTCCAAATATACACTTGCAGATTCTCCTACAAGGGTGTTGCAAACCTGAACTATCAAAGCAAGGTTCAACTCTGTGAGTTGAATGCAAACATCACAAAGAAGTTTCTGAGAATGCTTCCGTTTATTTATGGGAAGTTTATCCCGTTTCCAACGAAATCCTCAGAGAGGTCCAAATATCCCCTTGCAGATTCTACAAACAGTGTGTTTGGAAACTGCTCCATCAAAACGAATGTTCAGCTCTCTGAGTTAAACGCAATCGTCGCTAAGAATTTTCTGAGAGTGCTTCTGTCTAGTTTTTATATGAAGTTCTTTCCTTTCTTACCATAGGCCTCAAAGCGGTCCCAGTCTCCACTTGCAGATTCTCCAAGAAGACTGTTTCCAAACTGCTCTCTCGAAAGGAATGTTCAACTCTGTGGGTTGAGTGCAATCATCACAGAGTAGTTTCTGAGAATGCTTCTATGTAGTTTTTAGGAGAAGATATTTCCTTTTCCACCACAGCCCTCAAAGCCCTCCTAATGTCCATTTGCGGATGCTAAAAAAACAGTGTTTCAAAGCTGCGCTATCAAAGGGAAAGTTCAATTCCGTGAGGTGAATGCAAACATCCCAAAGAAGTTTCTGAGAATGCCTCTGTTTAGCTTTTATGTGAAGATTATCCCGTTTCCAACGAAATCTTCAATGAGATCCAAATATCCACTTGCGGATCCCACAGAAAGTGTGTTTCGAAACTGCTGTTTCAAAGGGAATCTTCAACTCTGTGAGTTGAATGCAATCATCACAAAGAAGTTTCTGACAATGCTTCTCTCTCGTTTTTATGTGAAGATATTTCCTTTTCCACCAGAGGCCTGAAAGCGCTCCAAATGTCCACTTGCAGATTCTACGAAAAGAATGTTTCAAAACTGCTCTGTGAAAAGCAATGTTAAACTCTGTGGCTCGAACACAAACATCACAAAGCAGTTTCTGAGAATGCTTCAGTTTAGTTTTTCTGTGAAGATATTCCCGTTTCCAAAGAAATCTTCAAAGAGGTCCACATATCCACTTACAGATTCTACAAAAAGAGAGTTTCAAAACTGCTCAATCAAAAGGAGTGTTCAACTCTGTGACTTGAATGCAATCATCACACAGAAGTTTCTGAGAATGCTTCTCTTTAGTTTTTAGGTGAAGATGTACCCGTTTCGAAGGAAGGCCACCCGGTGGTCCAAATATCCACTTGCAGAATCTACAAAAAGAGTGTTTCAAACCTGAACTATCAAAGGAAGGTTCAACTCTGTGAGTCGAATGCAAACATCACGAAGAAGTTTCTGAGAATGTTTGTGTTTAGTTATGGGAAGTTTATCCCGTTTCCAACGAAATCCTCAGAGAGGTCCAAATATCCACTTGCAGATTCTACCAAAAGTGTGTTTGGAAACTGCTCCATCCAAAGGCATGTTCAGCTCTGTGAGTTAATCTCCATCATCACAAAGTATTTTCTGAGAATGCTTCCGTTTGGTTTTTATAGGAAGTTCTTTCCTTCACTACCGTAGGCCTCAAAGCAGTCCAAATCTCCATTTGCAGATTCTACAAAAAGAGTGTTTCCAATCTGCTGTATCAATAGGAATGTTCAACTCCGTGAGTTGAATGCAATCATCACAACGTAGTTTCTGAGAATGCTTCTATGTAGTTTTTAGGTGAAGATATTACCTTTTCCACCACAGGCCCCAAGCCCCCCAAATGTCCACTTGCAGATTCTAGAAAAAGAGTGTTTCATAGCTGCTCTTTCAAAAGGAAAGTTCCACTCTGGGAATTGAATACGAACATCACAAAGTAGTTTCTGAGATTCGTTTTTATGTGAAGATGATCCCGTTTCCAATGAAATCTTCAAAGAGGTGCACATATCCACTTGCAGATTCCAAAGAAAGAGACTTTCAAAACTGCTCTATCACGAGGATTTTTCAACACTGTGAGTTGAATGCAGTCATCACAGAAAACTTTCTGAGAATGCTTCTGTCTAGGGTTGATGTGAAGATATACCCGTTTCCAACGAAGGCCTCGAAGTGGTCCAAATATACACTTGCAGATTCTCCTACAAGGGTGTTGCAAACCTGAACTATCAAAGCAAGGTTCAACTCTGTGAGTTGAATGCAAACATCACAAAGAAGTTTCTGAGAATGCTTCCGTTTACTTATGGGAAGTTTATCCCGTTTCCAACGAAATCCTCAGAGAGGTCCAAATATCCCCTTGCAGATTCTACAAACAGTGTGTTTGGAAACTGCTCCATCCAAACGAATGTTCAGCTCTCTGAGTTAAACGCAATCATCACTAAGAACTTTCTGAGAGTGCTTCTGTCTAGTTTTTATATGAAGTTCTTTCCTTTATTACCATAGGCCTCAAAGCGGTCCCAGTCTCCACTTGCAGATTCTCCAAGAAGACTGTTTCCAAACTGCTCTCTCGAAAGGATTGCTCAACTCTGTGAGTTGAGTGCAATCATCACAGAGTAGTTTCTGAGAATGCTTCTATGTAGTTTTTAGGAGAAGATATTTCCTTTTCCACCACAGCCCTCAAAGCCCTCCAAATGTCCATTTGCGGATGCTAAAAAAAGAGTGTTTCAAAGCTGCGCTATCAAAGGGAAAGTTCAATTCCGTGAGGTGAATGCAAACATCCCAAAGAAGTTTCTGAGAATGCGTCTGTTTAGCTTTTATGTGAAGATTATCCCGTTTCCAACGAAATCTTCAATGAGATCCAAATATCCACTTGCGGATCCCACAGAAAGTGTGTTTCGAAACTGCTGTTTCAAAGGGAATCTTCAACTCTGTGAGTTGAATGCAATCATCACAAAGAAGTTTCTGACAATGCTTCTCTCTCGTTTTTATGTGAAGATATTTCCTTTTCCACCAGAGGCCTGAAAGCGCTCCAAATGTCCACTTGCAGATTCTACGAAAAGAATGTTTCAAAACTGCTCTGTGAAAAGCAATGTTAAACTCTGTGGCTCGAACACAAACATCACAAAGCAGTTTCTGAGAATGCTTCAGTTTAGTTTTTCTGTGAAGATATTCCCGTTTCCAAAGAAATCTTCAAAGAGGTCCACATATCCACTTACAGATTCTACAAAAAGAGAGTTTCAAAACTGCTCAATCAAAAGGAGTGTTCAACTCTGTGACTTGAATGCAATCATCACACAGAAGTTTCTGAGAATGCTTCTCTTTAGTTTTTAGGTGAAGATGTACCCGTTTCGAAGGAAGGCCACCCGGTGGTCCAAATATCCACTTGCAGAATCTACAAAAAGAGTGTTTCAAACCTGAACTATCAAAGGAAGGTTCAACTCTGTGAGTCGAATGCAAACATCACGAAGAAGTTTCTGAGAATGTTTGTGTTTAGTTATGGGAAGTTTATCCCGTTTCCAACGAAATCCTCAGAGAGGTCCAAATATCCACTTGCAGATTCTACCAAAAGTGTGTTTGGAAACTGCTCCATCCAAAGGCATGTTCAGCTCTGTGAGTTAATCTCCATCATCACAAAGTATTTTCTGAGAATGCTTCCGTTTGGTTTTTATAGGAAGTTCTTTCCTTCACTACCGTAGGCCTCAAAGCAGTCCAAATCTCCATTTGCAGATTCTACAAAAAGAGTGTTTCCAATCTGCTGTATCAATAGGAATGTTCAACTCCGTGAGTTGAATGCAATCATCACAACGTAGTTTCTGAGAATGCTTCTATGTAGTTTTTAGGTGAAGATATTACCTTTTCCACCACAGGCCCCAAGCCCCCCAAATGTCCACTTGCAGATTCTAGAAAAAGAGTGTTTCATAGCTGCTCTTTCAAAAGGAAAGTTCCACTCTGGGAATTGAATACGAACATCACAAAGTAGTTTCTGAGAATGCTTTTGTTTCGTTTTTATGTGAAGATGATCCCGTTTCCAATGAAATCTTCAAAGAGGTGCACATATCCACTTGCAGATTCCAAAGAAAGAGACTTTCAAAACTGCTCTATCACGAGGATTTTTCAACACTGTGAGTTGAATGCAGTCATCACAGAAAACTTTCTGAGAATGCTTCTGTCTAGGGTTGATGTGAAGATATACCCGTTTCCAACGAAGGCCTCGAAGTGGTCCAAATATACACTTGCAGATTCTCCTACAAGGGTGTTGCAAACCTGAACTATCAAAGCAAGGTTCAACTCTGTGAGTTGAATGCAAACATCACAAAGAAGTTTCTGAGAATGCTTCCGTTTACTTATGGGAAGTTTATCCCGTTTCCAACGAAATCCTCAGAGAGGTCCAAATATCCCCTTGCAGATTCTACAAACAGTGTGTTTGGAAACTGCTCCATCAAAACGAATGTTCAGCTCTCTGAGTTAAACGCAATCGTCACTAAGAATTTTCTGAGAGTGCTTCTGTCTAGTTTTTATATGAAGTTCTTTCCTTTATTACCATAGGCCTCAAAGCGGTCCCAGTCTCCACTTGCAGATTCTCCAAGAAGACTGTTTCCAAACTGCTCTCTCGAAAGGAATGTTCAACTGTGTGAGTTGAGTGCAATCATCACAGAGTAGTTTCTGAGAATGCTTCTATGTAGTTTTTAGGAGAAGATATTTCCTTTTCCACCACAGCCCTCAAAGCCCTCCAAATGTCCATTTGCGGATGCTAAAAAAAGAGTGTTTCAAAGCTGCGCTATCAAAGGGAAAGTTCAATTCCGTGAGGTGAATGCAAACATCCCAAAGAAGTTTCTGAGAATGCCTCTGTTTAGCTTTTATGTGAAGATTATCCCGTTTCCAACGAAATCTTCAATGAGATCCAAATATCCACTTGCGGATCCCACAGAAAGTGTGTTTCGAAACTGCTGTTTCAAAGGGAATCTTCAACTCTGTGAGTTGAATGCAATCATCACAAAGAAGTTTCTGACAATGCTTCTCTCTCGTTTTTATGTGAAGATATTTCCTTTTCCACCAGAGGCCTGAAAGCGCTCCAAATGTCCACTTGCAGATTCTACGAAAAGAATCTTTCAAAACTGCTCTGTGAAAAGCAATGTTAAACTCTGTGGCTCGAACACAAACATCACAAAGCAGTTTCTGAGAATGCTTCAGTTTAGTTTTTCTGTGAAGATATTCCCGTTTCCAAAGAAATCTTCAAAGAGGTCCACATATCCACTTACAGATTCTACAAAAAGAGAGTTTCAAAACTGCTCAATCAAAAGGAGTGTTCAACTCTGTGACTTGAATGCAATCATCACACAGAAGTTTCTGAGAATGCTTCTCTTTAGTTTTTACGTGAAGATATACCCGTTTCGAAGGAAGGCCACCCAGTGGTCCAAATATCCACTTGCAGAATCTACAAAAAGAGTGTTTCAAACCTGAACTATCAAAGGAAGGTTCAACTCTGTGAGTCGAATGCAAACATCACGAAGAAGTTTCTGAGAATGTTTGTGTTTAGTTATGGGAAGTTTATCCCGTTTCCAACGAAATCCTCAGAGAGGTCCAAATATCCACTTGCAGATTCTACCAAAAGTGTGTTTGGAAACTGCTCCATCCAAAGGCATCTTCAGCTCTGTGAGTTAAACTCCATCACCACAAAGTATTTTCTGAGAATGCTTCCGTTTGTTTTTTATAGGAAGTTCTTTCCTTCACTACCGTAGGCCTCAAAGCAGTCCAAATCTCCATTTGCAGATTCTACAAAAAGAGTGTTTCCAATCTGCTCTATCAATAGGAATGTTCAACTCCGTGAGTTGAATGCAATCATCACAACGTAGTTTCTGAGAATGCTTCTATGTAGTTTTTAGGTGAAGATATTACCTTTTCCACCACAGGCCCCAAGCCCCCCAAATGTCCACTTGCAGATTCTAGAAAAAGAGTGTTTCATAGCTGCTCTTTCAAAAGGAAAGTTCCACTCTGAGTGTTGAATACAAACATCACAAAGTAGTTTCTGAGAATGCTTCTGTTTCGTTTTTATGTGAAGATGATCCCGTTTCCAATGAAATCTTCAAAGAGGTGCACATATCCACTTGCAGATTCCAAAGAAAGAGACTTTCAAAACTGCTCCCTCACGATGATTTTTCAACTCTGTGAGTTGAATGCAGTCATCACAGAAAACTTTCTGAGAATGCTTCTGTCTAGGGTTGATGTGAAGATATACCCGTTTCCAACGAAGGCCTCGAAGTGGTCCAAATATACACTTGCAGATTCTCCTACAAGGGTGTTGCAAACCTGAACTATCAAAGCAAGGTTCAACTCTGTGAGTTGAATGCAAACATCACAAAGAAGTTTCTGAGAATGCTTCCGTTTACTTAAGGGAAGTTTATCCCGTTTCCAACGAAATCCTCAGAGAGGTCCAAATATCCCCTTGCAGATTCTACAAACAGTGTGTTTGGAAACTGCTCCATCAAAACGAATGTTCAGCTCTCTGAGTTAAATGCAATCGTCACTAAGAATTTTCTGAGAGTGCTACTGTCTAGTTTTTATATGAAGTTCTTTCCTTTCTTAACATAGGCCTCAAAGCGGTCCCAGTCTCCACTTGCAGATTCTCCAAGAAGACTGTTTCCAAACTGCTCTCTCGAAAGGAATGTTCAACTCTGTGAGTTGAATGCAATCATCACAGAGTAGTTTCTGAGAATGCTTCTATGTAGTTTTTAGGAGAAGATATTTCCTTTTCCACCACAGCCCTCAAAGCCCTCCAAATGTCCATTTGCGGATGCTAAAAAAAGAGTGTTTCAAAGCTGCGCTATCAAAGGGAAAGTTCAATTCCGTGAGGTGAATGCAAACATCCCAAAGAAGTTTCTGAGAATGCCTCTGTTTAGCTTTTATGTGAAGATTATCCCGTTTCCAACGAAATCTTCAATGAGATCCAAATATCCACTTGCGGATCCCACAGAAAGTGTGTTTCGAAACTGCTGTTTCAAAGGGAATCTTCAACTCTGTGAGTTGAATGCAATCATCACAAAGAAGTTTCTGACAATGCTTCTCTCTCGTTTTTATGTGAAGATATTTCCTTTTCCACCAGAGGCCTGAAAGCGCTCCAAATGTCCACTTGCAGATTCTACGAAAAGAATGTTTCAAAACTGCTCTGTGAAAAGCAATGTTAAACTCTGTGGCTCGAACACAAACATCACAAAGCAGTTTCTGAGAATGCTTCAGTTTAGTTTTTCTGTGAATATATTCCCGTTTCCAAAGAAATCTTCAAAGAGGTCCACATATCCACTTACAGATTCTACAAAAAGAGAGTTTCAAAACTGCTCAATCAAAAGGAGGGTTCAACTCTGTGACTTGAATGCAATCATCACACAGAAGTTTCTGAGAATGCTTCTCTTTAGTTTTTACGTGAAGATATACCCGTTTCGAAGGAAGGCCACCCGGTGGTCCAAATATCCACTTGCAGATTCTACAAAAAGAGTGTTTCAAACCTGAATTATCAAAGGAAGGTTCAACTCTGTGAGTCGAATGCAAACATCACGAAGAAGTTTCTGAGAATGTTTGTGTTTAGTTATGGGAAGTTTATCCCGTTTCCAGCGAACTCCTCAGAGAGGTCCAAATATCCACTTGCAGATTCTACAAAAAGTGTGTTTGGAAACTGCTCCATCCAAAGGCATGTTCAGCTCTGTGAGTTAATCTCCATCATCACAAAGTATTTTCTGAGAATGCTTCCGTTTGGTTTTTATAGGAAGTTCTTTCCTTCACTACCGTAGGCCTCAAAGCAGTCCAAATCTCCATTTGCAGATTCTACAAAAAGAGTGTTTCCAATCTGCTGTATCAATAGGAATGTTCAACTCCGTGAGTTGAATGCAATCATCACAACGTAGTTTCTGAGAATGCTTCTATGTAGTTTTTAGGTGAAGATATTACCTTTTCCACCACAGGCCCCAAGCCCCCCAAATGTCCACTTGCAGATTCTAGAAAAAGAGTGTTTCATAGCTGCTCTTTCAAAAGGAAAGTTCCACTCTGGGAATTGAATACGAACATCACAAAGTAGTTTCTGAGAATGCTTTTGTTTCGTTTTTATGTGAAGATGATCCCGTTTCCAATGAAATCTTCAAAGAGGTGCACATATCCACTTGCAGATTCCAAAGAAAGAGACTTTCAAAACTGCTCTATCACGAGGATTTTTCAACTCTGTGAGTTGAATGCAGTCATCACAGAAAACTTTCTGAGAATGCTTCTGTCTAGGGTTGATGTGAAGATATACCCGTTTCCAACGAAGGCCTCGAAGTGGTCCAAATATACACTTGCAGATTCTCCTACAAGGGTGTTGCAAACCTGAACTATCAAAGCAAGGTTCAACTCTGTGAGTTGAATGCAAACATCACAAAGAAGTTTCTGAGAATGCTTCCGTTTACTTATGGGAAGTTTATCCCGTTTCCAACGAAATCCTCAGAGAGGTCCAAATATCCCCTTGCAGATTCTACAAACAGTGTGTTTGGAAACTGCTCCATCAAAACGAATGTTCAGCTCTCTGAGTTAAACGCAATCGTCACTAAGAATTTTCTGAGAGTGCTTCTGTCTAGTTTTTATATGAAGTTCTTTCCTTTATTACCATAGGCCTCAAAGCGGTCCCAGTCTCCACTTGCAGATTCTCCAAGAAGACTGTTTCCAAACTGCTCTCTCGAAAGGAATGTTCAACTCTGTGAGTTGAGTGCAATCATCACAGAGTAGTTTCTGAGAATGCTTCTATGTAGTTTTTAGGAGAAGATATTTCCTTTTCCACCACAGCCCTCAAAGCCCTCCAAATGTCCATTTGCGGATGCTAAAAAAAGAGTGTTTCAAAGCTGCGCTATCAAAGGGAAAGTTCAATTCCGTGAGGTGAATGCAAACATCCCAAAGAAGTTTCTGAGAATGCCTCTGTTTAGCTTTTATGTGAAGATTATCCCGTTTCCAACGAAATCTTCAATGAGATCCAAATATCCACTTGCGGATCCCACAGAAAGTGTGTTTCGAAACTGCTGTTTCAAAGGGAATCTTCAACTCTGTGAGTTGAATGCAATCATCACAAAGAAGTTTCTGACAATGCTTCTCTCTCGTTTTTATGTGAAGATATTTCCTTTTCCACCAGAGGCCTGAAAGCGCTCCAAATGTCCACTTGCAGATTCTACGAAAAGAATGTTTCAAAACTGCTCTGTGAAAAGCAATGTTAAACTCTGTGGCTCGAACACAAACATCACAAAGCAGTTTCTGAGAATGCTTCAGTTTAGTTTTTCTGTGAAGATATTCCCGTTTCCAAAGAAATCTTCAAAGAGGTCCACATATCCACTTACAGATTCTACAAAAAGAGAGTTTCAAAACTGCTCAATCAAAAGGAGGGTTCAACTCTGTGACTTGAATGCAATCATCACACAGAAGTTTCTGAGAATGCTTCTCTTTAGTTTTTACGTGAAGCTATACCCGTTTCGAAGGAAGGCCACCCGGTGGTCCAAATATCCACTTGCAGAATCTACAAAAAGAGTGTTTCAAACCTGAACTATCAAAGGAAGGTTCAACTCTGTGAGTCGAATGCAAACATCACGAAGAAGTTTCTGAGAATGTTTGTGTTTAGTTATGGGAAGTTTATCCCGTTTCCAACGAAATCCTCAGAGAGGTCCAAATATCCACTTGCAGATTCTACCAAAAGTGTGTTTGGAAACTGCTCCATCCAAAGGCATGTTCAGCTCTGTGAGTTAATCTCCATCATCACAAAGTATTTTCTGAGAATGCTTCCGTTTGGTTTTTATAGGAAGTTCTTTCCTTCACTACCGTAGGCCTCAAAGCAGTCCAAATCTCCATTTGCAGATTCTACAAAAAGAGTGTTTCCAATCTGCTGTATCAATAGGAATGTTCAACTCCGTGAGTTGAATGCAATCATCACAACGTAGTTTCTGAGAATGCTTCTATGTAGTTTTTAGGTGAAGATATTACCTTTTCCACCACAGGCCCCAAGCCCCCCAAATGTCCACTTGCAGATTCTAGAAAAAGAGTGTTTCATAGCTGCTCTTTCAAAAGGAAAGTTCCACTCTGGGAATTGAATACGAACATCACAAAGTAGTTTCTGAGAATGCTTTTGTTTCGTTTTTATGTGAAGATGATCCCGTTTCCAATGAAATCTTCAAAGAGGTGCACATATCCACTTGCAGATTCCAAAGAAAGAGACTTTCAAAACTGCTCTATCACGAGGATTTTTCAACACTGTGAGTTGAATGCAGTCATCACAGAAAACTTTCTGAGAATGCTTCTGTCTAGGGTTGATGTGAAGATATACCCGTTTCCAACGAAGGCCTCGAAGTGGTCCAAATATACACTTGCAGATTCTCCTACAAGGGTGTTGCAAACCTGAACTATCAAAGCAAGGTTCAACTCTGTGAGTTGAATGCAAACATCACAAAGAAGTTTCTGAGAATGCTTCCGTTTACTTATGGGAAGTTTATCCCGTTTCCAACGAAATCCTCAGAGAGGTCCAAATATCCCCTTGCAGATTCTACAAACAGTGTGTTTGGAAACTGCTCCATCAAAACGAATGTTCAGCTCTCTGAGTTAAACGCAATCGTCACTAAGAATTTTCTGAGAGTGCTTCTGTCTAGTTTTTATATGAAGTTCTTTCCTTTATTACCATAGGCCTCAAAGCGGTCCCAGTCTCCACTTGCAGATTCTCCAAGAAGACTGTTTCCAAAGTGCTCTCTCGAAAGGAATGTTCAACTCTGTGAGTTGAGTGCAATCATCACAGAGTAGTTTCTGAGAATGCTTCTATGTAGTTTTTAGGAGAAGATATTTCCTTTTCCACCACAGCCCTCAAAGCCCTCCAAATGTCCATTTGCGGATGCTAAAAAAAGAGTGTTTCAAAGCTGCGCTATCAAAGGGAAAGTTCAATTCCGTGAGGTGAATGCAAACATCCCAAAGAAGTTTCTGAGAATGCCTCTGTTTAGCTTTTATGTGAAGATTATCCCGTTTCCAACGAAATCTTCAATGAGATCCAAATATCCACTTGCGGATCCCACAGAAAGTGTGTTTCGAAACTGCTGTTTCAAAGGGAATCTTCAACTCTGTGAGTTGAATGCAATCATCACAAAGAAGTTTCTGACAATGCTTCTCTCTCGTTTTTATGTGAAGATATTTCCTTTTCCACCAGAGGCCTGAAAGCGCTCCAAATGTCCACTTGCAGATTCTACGAAAAGAATGTTTCAAAACTGCTCTGTGAAAAGCAATGTTAAACTCTGTGGCTCGAACACAAACATCACAAAGCAGTTTCTGAGAATGCTTCAGTTTAGTTTTTCTGTGAAGATATTCCCGTTTCCAAAGAAATCTTCAAAGAGGTCCACATATCCACTTACAGATTCTACAAAAAGAGAGTTTCAAAACTGCTCAATCAAAAGGAGTGTTCAACTCTGTGACTTGAATGCAATCATCACACAGAAGTTTCTGAGAATGCTTCTCTTTAGTTTTTAGGTGAAGATGTACCCGTTTCGAAGGAAGGCCACCCGGTGGTCCAAATATCCACTTGCAGAATCTACAAAAAGAGTGTTTCAAACCTGAACTATCAAAGGAAGGTTCAACTCTGTGAGTCGAATGCAAACATCACGAAGAAGTTTCTGAGAATGTTTGTGTTTAGTTATGGGAAGTTTATCCCGTTTCCAACGAAATCCTCAGAGAGGTCCAAATATCCACTTGCAGATTCTACCAAAAGTGTGTTTGGAAACTGCTCCATCCAAAGGCATGTTCAGCTCTGTGAGTTAATCTCCATCATCACAAAGTATTTTCTGAGAATGCTTCCGTTTGGTTTTTATAGGAAGTTCTTTCCTTCACTACCGTAGGCCTCAAAGCAGTCCAAATCTCCATTTGCAGATTCTACAAAAAGAGTGTTTCCAATCTGCTGTATCAATAGGAATGTTCAACTCCGTGAGTTGAATGCAATCATCACAACGTAGTTTCTGAGAATGCTTCTATGTAGTTTTTAGGTGAAGATATTACCTTTTCCACCACAGGCCCCAAGCCCCCCAAATGTCCACTTGCAGATTCTAGAAAAAGAGTGTTTCATAGCTGCTCTTTCAAAAGGAAAGTTCCACTCTGGGAATTGAATACGAACATCACAAAGTAGTTTCTGAGAATGCTTTTGTTTCGTTTTTATGTGAAGATGATCCCGTTTCCAATGAAATCTTCAAAGAGGTGCACATATCCACTTGCAGATTCCAAAGAAAGAGACTTTCAAAACTGCTCTATCACGAGGATTTTTCAACACTGTGAGTTGAATGCAGTCATCACAGAAAACTTTCTGAGAATGCTTCTGTCTAGGGTTGATGTGAAGATATACCCGTTTCCAACGAAGGCCTCGAAGTGGTCCAAATATACACTTGCAGATTCTCCTACAAGGGTGTTGCAAACCTGAACTATCAAAGCAAGGTTCAACTCTGTGAGTTGAATGCAAACATCACAAAGAAGTTTCTGAGAATGCTTCCGTTTACTTATGGGAAGTTTATCCCGTTTCCAACGAAATCCTCAGAGAGGTCCAAATATCCCCTTGCAGATTCTACAAACAGTGTGTTTGGAAACTGCTCCATCAAAACGAATGTTCAGCTCTCTGAGTTAAACGCAATCGTCACTAAGAATTTTCTGAGAGTGCTTCTGTCTAGTTTTTATATGAAGTTCTTTCCTTTATTACCATAGGCCTCAAAGCGGTCCCAGTCTCCACTTGCAGATTCTCCAAGAAGACTGTTTCCAAAGTGCTCTCTCGAAAGGAATGTTCAACTCTGTGAGTTGAGTGCAATCATCACAGAGTAGTTTCTGAGAATGCTTCTATGTAGTTTTTAGGAGAAGATATTTCCTTTTCCACCACAGCCCTCAAAGCCCTCCAAATGTCCATTTGCGGATGCTAAAAAAAGAGTGTTTCAAAGCTGCGCTATCAAAGGGAAAGTTCAATTCCGTGAGGTGAATGCAAACATCCCAAAGAAGTTTCTGAGAATGCCTCTGTTTAGCTTTTATGTGAAGATTATCCCGTTTCCAACGAAATCTTCAATGAGATCCAAATATCCACTTGCGGATCCCACAGAAAGTGTGTTTCGAAACTGCTGTTTCAAAGGGAATCTTCAACTCTGTGAGTTGAATGCAATCATCACAAAGAAGTTTCTGACAATGCTTCTCTCTCGTTTTTATGTGAAGATATTTCCTTTTCCACCAGAGGCCTGAAAGCGCTCCAAATGTCCACTTGCAGATTCTACGAAAAGAATGTTTCAAAACTGCTCTGTGAAAAGCAATGTTAAACTCTGTGGCTCGAACACAAACATCACAAAGCAGTTTCTGAGAATGCTTCAGTTTAGTTTTTCTGTGAAGATATTCCCGTTTCCAAAGAAATCTTCAAAGAGGTCCACATATCCACTTACAGATTCTACAAAAAGAGAGTTTCAAAACTGCTCAATCAAAAGGAGTGTTCAACTCTGTGACTTGAATGCAATCATCACACAGAAGTTTCTGAGAATGCTTCTCTTTAGTTTTTAGGTGAAGATGTACCCGTTTCGAAGGAAGGCCACCCGGTGGTCCAAATATCCACTTGCAGAATCTACAAAAAGAGTGTTTCAAACCTGAACTATCAAAGGAAGGTTCAACTCTGTGAGTCGAATGCAAACATCACGAAGAAGTTTCTGAGAATGTTTGTGTTTAGTTATGGGAAGTTTATCCCGTTTCCAACGAAATCCTCAGAGAGGTCCAAATATCCACTTGCAGATTCTACCAAAAGTGTGTTTGGAAACTGCTCCATCCAAAGGCATGTTCAGCTCTGTGAGTTAATCTCCATCATCACAAAGTATTTTCTGAGAATGCTTCCGTTTGGTTTTTATAGGAAGTTCTTTCCTTCACTACCGTAGGCCTCAAAGCAGTCCAAATCTCCATTTGCAGATTCTACAAAAAGAGTGTTTCCAATCTGCTGTATCAATAGGAATGTTCAACTCCGTGAGTTGAATGCAATCATCACAACGTAGTTTCTGAGAATGCTTCTATGTAGTTTTTAGGTGAAGATATTACCTTTTCCACCACAGGCCCCAAGCCCCCCAAATGTCCACTTGCAGATTCTAGAAAAAGAGTGTTTCATAGCTGCTCTTTCAAAAGGAAAGTTCCACTCTGGGAATTGAATACGAACATCACAAAGTAGTTTCTGAGAATGCTTTTGTTTCGTTTTTATGTGAAGATGATCCCGTTTCCAATGAAATCTTCAAAGAGGTGCACATATCCACTTGCAGATTCCAAAGAAAGAGACTTTCAAAACTGCTCCAACACGAGGATTTTTCAACTCTGTGAGTTGAATGCAGTCATCACAGAAAACTTTCTGAGAATGCTTCTGTCTAGGGTTGATGTGAAGATATACCCGTTTCCAACGAAGGCCTCGAAGTGGTCCAAATATACACTTGCAGATTCTCCTACAAGGGTGTTGCAAACCTGAACTATCAAAGCAAGGTTCATCACAAAGAAGTTTCTGAGAATGCTTCCGTTTAGTTATGGGAAGTTTATCCCGTTTCCAACGAAATCCTCAGAGAGGTCCAAATATCCCCTTGCAGATTCTACAAACAGTGTGTTTGGAAACTGCTCCATCAAAACGAATGTTCAGCTCTCTGAGTTAAACGCAATCGTCACTAAGAATTTTCTGAGAGTGCTTCTGTCTAGTTTTTATATGAAGTTCTTTCCTTTATTACCATAGGCCTCAAAGCGGTCCCAGTCTCCACTTGCAGATTCTCCAAGAAGACTGTTTCCAAACTGCTCTCTCGAAAGGAATGTTCAACTGTGTGAGTTGAGTGCAATCATCACAGAGTAGTTTCTGAGAATGCTTCTATGTAGTTTTTAGGAGAAGATATTTCCTTTTCCACCACAGCCCTCAAAGCCCTCCAAATGTCCATTTGCGGATGCTAAAAAAAGAGTGTTTCAAAGCTGCGCTATCAAAGGGAAAGTTCAATTCCGTGAGGTGAATGCAAACATCCCAAAGAAGTTTCTGAGAATGCCTCTGTTTAGCTTTTATGTGAAGATTATCCCGTTTCCAACGAAATCTTCAATGAGATCCAAATATCCACTTGCGGATCCCACAGAAAGTGTGTTTCGAAACTGCTGTTTCAAAGGGAATCTTCAACTCTGTGAGTTGAATGCAATCATCACAAAGAAGTTTCTGACAATGCTTCTCTCTCGTTTTTATGTGAAGATATTTCCTTTTCCACCAGAGGCCTGAAAGCGCTCCAAATGTCCACTTGCAGATTCTACGAAAAGAATGTTTCAAAACTGCTCTGTGAAAAGCAATGTTAAACTCTGTGGCTCGAACACAAACATCACAAAGCAGTTTCTGAGAATGCTTCAGTTTAGTTTTTCTGTGAAGATATTCCCGTTTCCAAAGAAATCTTCAAAGAGGTCCACATATCCACTTACAGATTCTACAAAAAGAGAGTTTCAAAACTGCTCAATCAAAAGGAGGGTTCAACTCTGTGACTTGAATGCAATCATCACACAGAAGTTTCTGAGAATGCTTCTCTTTAGTTTTTACGTGAAGATATACCCGTTTCGAAGGAAGGCCACCCGGTGGTCCAAATATCCACTTGCAGATTCTACAAAAAGAGTGTTTCAAACCTGAACTATCAAAGGAAGGTTCAACTCTGTGAGTCGAATGCAAACATCACGAAGAAGTTTCTGAGAATGTTTGTGTTTAGTTATGGGAAGTTTATCCCGTTTCCAACGAAATCCTCAGAGAGGTCCAAATATCCACTTGCAGATTCTACCAAAAGTGTGTTTGGAAACTGCTCCATCC
Organism: Pan paniscus; assembly: GCF_029289425.2. Lineage (NCBI taxonomy): Eukaryota > Metazoa > Chordata > Mammalia > Primates > Hominidae > Pan > Pan paniscus. The sequence goes on from NC_073272.2 coordinate 60,650,615, forward strand.
AAAGGCATGTTCAGCTCTGTGAGTTAATCTCCATCATCACAAAGTATTTTCTGAGAATGCTTCCGTTTGGTTTTTATAGGAAGTTCTTTCCTTCACTACCGTAGGCCTCAAAGCAGTCCAAATCTCCATTTGCAGATTCTACAAAAAGAGTGTTTCCAATCTGCTGTATCAATAGGAATGTTCAACTCCGTGAGTTGAATGCAATCATCACAACGTAGTTTCTGAGAATGCTTCTATGTAGTTTTTAGGTGAAGATATTACCTTTTCCACCACAGGCCCCAAGCCCCCCAAATGTCCACTTGCAGATTCTAGAAAAAGAGTGTTTCATAGCTGCTCTTTCAAAAGGAAAGTTCCACTCTGGGAATTGAATACGAACATCACAAAGTAGTTTCTGAGAATGCTTTTGTTTCGTTTTTATGTGAAGATGATCCCGTTTCCAATGAAATCTTCAAAGAGGTGCACATATCCACTTGCAGATTCCAAAGAAAGAGACTTTCAAAACTGCTCTATCACGAGGATTTTTCAACACTGTGAGTTGAATGCAGTCATCACAGAAAACTTTCTGAGAATGCTTCTGTCTAGGGTTGATGTGAAGATATACCCGTTTCCAACGAAGGCCTCGAAGTGGTCCAAATATACACTTGCAGATTCTCCTACAAGGGTGTTGCAAACCTGAACTATCAAAGCAAGGTTCAACTCTGTGAGTTGAATGCAAACATCACAAAGAAGTTTCTGAGAATGCTTCCGTTTAGTTATGGGAAGTTTATCCCGTTTCCAACGAAATCCTCAGAGAGGTCCAAATATCCCCTTGCAGATTCTACAAACAGTGTGTTTGGAAACTGCTCCATCCAAACGAATGTTCAGCTCTCTGAGTTAAACGCAATCATCACTAAGAACTTTCTGAGAGTGCTTCTGTCTAGTTTTTATATGAAGTTCTTTCCTTTATTACCATAGGCCTCAAAGCGGTCCCAGTCTCCACTTGCAGATTCTCCAAGAAGACTGTTTCCAAACTGCTCTCTCGAAAGGATTGCTCAACTCTGTGAGTTGAGTGCAATCATCACAGAGTAGTTTCTGAGAATGCTTCTATGTAGTTTTTAGGAGAAGATATTTCCTTTTCCACCACAGCCCTCAAAGCCCTCCAAATGTCCATTTGCGGATGCTAAAAAAAGAGTGTTTCAAAGCTGCGCTATCAAAGGGAAAGTTCAATTCCGTGAGGTGAATGCAAACATCCCAAAGAAGTTTCTGAGAATGCGTCTGTTTAGCTTTTATGTGAAGATTATCCCGTTTCCAACGAAATCTTCAATGAGATCCAAATATCCACTTGCGGATCCCACAGAAAGTGTGTTTCGAAACTGCTGTTTCAAAGGGAATCTTCAACTCTGTGAGTTGAATGCAATCATCACAAAGAAGTTTCTGACAATGCTTCTCTCTCGTTTTTATGTGAAGATATTTCCTTTTCCACCAGAGGCCTGAAAGCGCTCCAAATGTCCACTTGCAGATTCTACGAAAAGAATGTTTCAAAACTGCTCTGTGAAAAGCAATGTTAAACTCTGTGGCTCGAACACAAACATCACAAAGCAGTTTCTGAGAATGCTTCAGTTTAGTTTTTCTGTGAAGATATTCCCGTTTCCAAAGAAATCTTCAAAGAGGTCCACATATCCACTTACAGATTCTACAAAAAGAGAGTTTCAAAACTGCTCAATCAAAAGGAGTGTTCAACTCTGTGACTTGAATGCAATCATCACACAGAAGTTTCTGAGAATGCTTCTCTTTAGTTTTTAGGTGAAGATGTACCCGTTTCGAAGGAAGGCCACCCGGTGGTCCAAATATCCACTTGCAGAATCTACAAAAAGAGTGTTTCAAACCTGAACTATCAAAGGAAGGTTCAACTCTGTGAGTCGAATGCAAACATCACGAAGAAGTTTCTGAGAATGTTTGTGTTTAGTTATGGGAAGTTTATCCCGTTTCCAACGAAATCCTCAGAGAGGTCCAAATATCCACTTGCAGATTCTACCAAAAGTGTGTTTGGAAACTGCTCCATCCAAAGGCATGTTCAGCTCTGTGAGTTAATCTCCATCATCACAAAGTATTTTCTGAGAATGCTTCCGTTTGGTTTTTATAGGAAGTTCTTTCCTTCACTACCGTAGGCCTCAAAGCAGTCCAAATCTCCATTTGCAGATTCTACAAAAAGAGTGTTTCCAATCTGCTGTATCAATAGGAATGTTCAACTCCGTGAGTTGAATGCAATCATCACAACGTAGTTTCTGAGAATGCTTCTATGTAGTTTTTAGGTGAAGATATTACCTTTTCCACCACAGGCCCCAAGCCCCCCAAATGTCCACTTGCAGATTCTAGAAAAAGAGTGTTTCATAGCTGCTCTTTCAAAAGGAAAGTTCCACTCTGGGAATTGAATACGAACATCACAAAGTAGTTTCTGAGAATGCTTTTGTTTCGTTTTTATGTGAAGATGATCCCGTTTCCAATGAAATCGTCAAAGAGGTGCACATATCCACTTGCAGATTCCAAAGAAAGAGACTTTCAAAACTGCTCTATCACGAGGATTTTTCAACACTGTGAGTTGAATGCAGTCATCACAGAAAACTTTCTGAGAATGCTTCTGTCTAGGGTTGATGTGAAGATATACCCGTTTCCAACGAAGGCCTCGAAGTGGTCCAAATATACACTTGCAGATTCTCCTACAAGGGTGTTGCAAACCTGAACTATCAAAGCAAGGTTCAACTCTGTGAGTTGAATGCAAACATCACAAAGAAGTTTCTGAGAATGCTTCCGTTTACTTATGGGAAGTTTATCCCGTTTCCAACGAAATCCTCAGAGAGGTCCAAATATCCCCTTGCAGATTCTACAAACAGTGTGTTTGGAAACTGCTCCATCAAAACGAATGTTCAGCTCTCTGAGTTAAACGCAATCGTCACTAAGAATTTTCTGAGAGTGCTTCTGTCTAGTTTTTATATGAAGTTCTTTCCTTTATTACCATAGGCCTCAAAGCGGTCCCAGTCTCCACTTGCAGATTCTCCAAGAAGACTGTTTCCAAACTGCTCTCTCGAAAGGAATGTTCAACTCTGTGAGTTGAGTGCAATCATCACAGAGTAGTTTCTGAGAATGCTTCTATGTAGTTTTTAGGAGAAGATATTTCCTTTTCCACCACAGCCCTCAAAGCCCTCCAAATGTCCATTTGCGGATGCTAAAAAAAGAGTGTTTCAAAGCTGCGCTATCAAAGGGAAAGTTCAATTCCGTGAGGTGAATGCAAACATCCCAAAGAAGTTTCTGAGAATGCCTCTGTTTAGCTTTTATGTGAAGATTATCCCGTTTCCAACGAAATCTTCAATGAGATCCAAATATCCACTTGCGGATCCCACAGAAAGTGTGTTTCGAAACTGCTGTTTCAAAGGGAATCTTCAACTCTGTGAGTTGAATGGAATCATCACAAAGAAGTTACTGACAATGCTTCTCTCTCGTTTTTATGTGAAGATATTTCCTTTTCCACCAGAGGCCTGAAAGCGCTCCAAATGTCCACTTGCAGATTCTACGAAAAGAATCTTTCAAAACTGCTCTGTGAAAAGCAATGTTAAACTCTGTGGCTCGAACACAAACATCACAAAGCAGTTTCTGAGAATGCTTCAGTTTAGTTTTTCTGTGAAGATATTCCCGTTTCCAAAGAAATCTTCAAAGAGGTCCACATATCCACTTACAGATTCTACAAAAAGAGAGTTTCAAAACTGCTCAATCAAAAGGAGTGTTCAACTCTGTGACTTGAATGCAATCATCACACAGAAGTTTCTGAGAATGCTTCTCTTTAGTTTTTACGTGAAGATATACCCGTTTCGAAGGAAGGCCACCCAGTGGTCCAAATATCCACTTGCAGAATCTACAAAAAGAGTGTTTCAAACCTGAACTATCAAAGGAAGGTTCAACTCTGTGAGTCGAATGCAAACATCACGAAGAAGTTTCTGAGAATGTTTGTGTTTAGTTATGGGAAGTTTATCCCGTTTCCAACGAAATCCTCAGAGAGGTCCAAATATCCACTTGCAGATTCTACCAAAAGTGTGTTTGGAAACTGCTCCATCCAAAGGCATCTTCAGCTCTGTGAGTTAAACTCCATCACCACAAAGTATTTTCTGAGAATGCTTCCGTTTGTTTTTTATAGGAAGTTCTTTCCTTCACTACCGTAGGCCTCAAAGCAGTCCAAATCTCCATTTGCAGATTCTACAAAAAGAGTGTTTCCAATCTGCTCTATCAATAGGAATGTTCAACTCCGTGAGTTGAATGCAATCATCACAACGTAGTTTCTGAGAATGCTTCTATGTAGTTTTTAGGTGAAGATATTACCTTTTCCACCACAGGCCCCAAGCCCCCCAAATGTCCACTTGCAGATTCTAGAAAAAGAGTGTTTCATAGCTGCTCTTTCAAAAGGAAAGTTCCACTCTGAGTGTTGAATACAAACATCACAAAGTAGTTTCTGAGAATGCTTCTGTTTCGTTTTTATGTGAAGATGATCCCGTTTCCAATGAAATCTTCAAAGAGGTGCACATATCCACTTGCAGATTCCAAAGAAAGAGACTTTCAAAACTGCTCCCTCACGACGATTTTTCAACTCTGTGAGTTGAATGCAGTCATCACAGAAAACTTTCTGAGAATGCTTCTGTCTAGGGTTGATGTGAAGATATACCCGTTTCCAACGAAGGCCTCGAAGTGGTCCAAATATACACTTGCAGATTCTCCTACAAGGGTGTTGCAAAGCTGAACTATCAAAGCAAGGTTCAACTCTGTGAGTTGAATGCAAACATCACAAAGAAGTTTCTGAGAATGCTTCCGTTTACTTAAGGGAAGTTTATCCCGTTTCCAACGAAATCCTCAGAGAGGTCCAAATATCCCCTTGCAGATTCTACAAACAGTGTGTTTGGAAACTGCTCCATCAAAACGAATGTTCAGCTCTCTGAGTTAAACGCAATCGTCACTAAGAATTTTCTGAAAGTGCTACTGTCTAGTTTTTATATGAAGTTCTTTCCTTTCTTAACATAGGCCTCAAAGCGGTCCCAGTCTCCACTTGCAGATTCTCCAAGAAGACTGTTTCCAAACTGCTCTCTCGAAAGGAATGTTCAACTCTGTGAGTTGAATGCAATCATCACAGAGTAGTTTCTGAGAATGCTTCTATGTAGTTTTTAGGAGAAGATATTTCCTTTTCCACCACAGCCCTCAAAGCCCTCCAAATGTCCATTTGCGGATGCTAAAAAAAGAGTGTTTCAAAGCTGCGCTTACAAAGGGAAAGTTCAATTCCGTGAGGTGAATGCAAACATCCCAAAGAAGTTTCTGAGAATGCCTCTGTTTAGCTTTTATGTGAAGATTATCCCGTTTCCAACGAAATCTTCAATGAGATCCAAATATCCACTTGCGGATCCCACAGAAAGTGTGTTTCGAAACTGCTGTTTCAAAGGGAATCTTCAACTCTGTGAGTTGAATGCAATCATCACAAAGAAGTTTCTGACAATGCTTCTCTCTCGTTTTTATGTGAAGATATTTCCTTTTCCACCAGAGGCCTGAAAGCGCTCCAAATGTCCACTTGCAGATTCTACGAAAAGAATGTTTCAAAACTGCTCTGTGAAAAGCAATGTTAAACTCTGTGGCTCGAACACAAACATCACAAAGCAGTTTCTGAGAATGCTTCAGTTTAGTTTTTCTGTGAAGATATTCCCGTTTCCAAAGAAATCTTCAAAGAGGTCCACATATCCACTTACAGATTCTACAAAAAGAGAGTTTCAAAACTGCTCAATCAAAAGGAGGGTTCAACTCTGTGACTTGAATGCAATCATCACACAGAAGTTTCTGAGAATGCTTCTCTTTAGTTTTTAGGTGAAGATGTACCCGTTTCGAAGGAAGGCCACCCGGTGGTCCAAATATCCACTTGCAGATTCTACAAAAAGAGTGTTTCAAACCTGAACTATCAAAGGAAGGTTCAACTCTGTGAGTCGAATGCAAACATCACGAAGAAGTTTCTGAGAATGTTTGTGTTTAGTTATGGGAAGTTTATCCCGTTTCCAACGAAATCCTCAGAGAGGTCCAAATATCCACTTGCAGATTCTACCAAAAGTGTGTTTGGAAACTGCTCCATCCAAAGGCATGTTCAGCTCTGTGAGTTAATCTCCATCATCACAAAGTATTTTCTGAGAATGCTTCCGTTTGGTTTTTATAGGAAGTTCTTTCCTTCACTACCGTAGGCCTCAAAGCAGTCCAAATCTCCATTTGCAGATTCTACAAAAAGAGTGTTTCCAATCTGCTGTATCAATAGGAATGTTCAACTCCGTGAGTTGAATGCAATCATCACAACGTAGTTTCTGAGAATGCTTCTATGTAGTTTTTAGGTGAAGATATTACCTTTTCCACCACAGGCCCCAAGCCCCCCAAATGTCCACTTGCAGATTCTAGAAAAAGAGTGTTTCATAGCTGCTCTTTCAAAAGGAAAGTTCCACTCTGGGAATTGAATACGAACATCACAAAGTAGTTTCTGAGAATGCTTTTGTTTCGTTTTTATGTGAAGATGATCCCGTTTCCAATGAAATCTTCAAAGAGGTGCACATATCCACTTGCAGATTCCAAAGAAAGAGACTTTCAAAACTGCTCTATCACGAGGATTTTTCAACACTGTGAGTTGAATGCAGTCATCACAGAAAACTTTCTGAGAATGCTTCTGTCTAGGGTTGATGTGAAGATATACCCGTTTCCAACGAAGGCCTCGAAGTGGTCCAAATATACACTTGCAGATTCTCCTACAAGGGTGTTGCAAAGCTGAACTATCAAAGCAAGGTTCAACTCTGTGAGTTGAATGCAAACATCACAAAGAAGTTTCTGAGAATGCTTCCGTTTACTTAAGGGAAGTTTATCCCGTTTCCAACGAAATCCTCAGAGAGGACCAAATATCCCCTTGCAGATTCTACAAACAGTGTGTTTGGAAACTGCTCCATCAAAACGAATGTTCAGCTCTCTGAGTTAAACGCAATCGTCACTAAGAATTTTCTGAGAGTGCTTCTGTCTAGTTTTTATATGAAGTTCTTTCCTTTATTACCATAGGCCTCAAAGCGGTCCCAGTCTCCACTTGCAGATTCTCCAAGAAGACTGTTTCCAAAGTGCTCTCTCGAAAGGAATGTTCAACTCTGTGAGTTGAGTGCAATCATCACAGAGTAGTTTCTGAGAATGCTTCTATGTAGTTTTTAGGAGAAGATATTTCCTTTTCCACCACAGCCCTCAAAGCCCTCCAAATGTCCATTTGCGGATGCTAAAAAAAGAGTGTTTCAAAGCTGCGCTATCAAAGGGAAAGTTCAATTCCGTGAGGTGAATGCAAACATCCCAAAGAAGTTTCTGAGAATGCCTCTGTTTAGCTTTTATGTGAAGATTATCCCGTTTCCAACGAAATCTTCAATGAGATCCAAATATCCACTTGCGGATCCCACAGAAAGTGTGTTTCGAAACTGCTGTTTCAAAGGGAATCTTCAACTCTGTGAGTTGAATGCAATCATCACAAAGAAGTTTCTGACAATGCTTCTCTCTCGTTTTTATGTGAAGATATTTCCTTTTCCACCAGAGGCCTGAAAGCGCTCCAAATGTCCACTTGCAGATTCTACGAAAAGAATGTTTCAAAACTGCTCTGTGAAAAGCAATGTTAAACTCTGTGGCTCGAACACAAACATCACAAAGCAGTTTCTGAGAATGCTTCAGTTTAGTTTTTCTGTGAAGATATTCCCGTTTCCAAAGAAATCTTCAAAGACGTCCACATATCCACTTACAGATTCTACAAAAAGAGAGTTTCAAAACTGCTCAATCAAAAGGAGGGTTCAACTCTGTGACTTGAATGCAATCATCACACAGAAGTTTCTGAGAATGCTTCTCTTTAGTTTTTACGTGAAGATATACCCGTTTCGAAGGAAGGCCACCCGGTGGTCCAAATATCCACTTGCAGATTCTACAAAAAGAGTGTTTCAAACCTGAACTATCAAAGGAAGGTTCAACTCTGTGAGTCGAATGCAAACATCACGAAGAAGTTTCTGAGAATGTTTGTGTTTAGTTATGGGAAGTTTATCCCGTTTCCAACGAAATCCTCAGAGAGGTCCAAATATCCACTTGCAGATTCTACCAAAAGTGTGTTTGGAAACTGCTCCATCCAAAGGCATGTTCAGCTCTGTGAGTTAATCTCCATCATCACAAAGTATTTTCTGAGAATGCTTCCGTTTGGTTTTTATAGGAAGTTCTTTCCTTCACTACCGTAGGCCTCAAAGCTGTCCAAATCTCCGTTTGCAGATTCTACAAAAAGAGTGTTTCCAGTCTGCTCTATCAATAGGAATGTTCAACTCCGTGAGTTGAATGCAATCATCACAACGTAGTTTCTGAGAATGCTTCTATGTAGTTTTTAGGTGAAGATATTACCTTTTCCACCACAGGCCCCAAGCCCCCCAAATGTCCACTTGCAGATTCTAGAAAAAGAGTGTTTCATAGCTGCTCTTTCAAAAGGAAAGTTCCACTCTGGGTGTTGAATACAAACATCACAAAGTAGTTTCTGAGAATGCTTTTGTTTCGTTTTTATGTGAAGATGATCCCGTTTCCAATGAAATCTTCAAAGAGGTGCACATATCCACTTGCAGATTCCAAAGAAAGAGACTTTCAAAACTGCTCCATCACGAGGATTGTTCAACTCTGTGAGTTGAATGCAGTCATCACAGAAAACTTTCTGAGAATGCTTCTGTCTAGGTTTGATGTGAAGATATACCCGTTTCCAACGAAGGCCTCGAAGTGGTCCAAATATACACTTGCAGATTCTCCTACAAGGGTGTTGCAAACCTGAACTATCAAAGCAAGGTTCAACTCTGTGAGTTGAATGCAAACATCACAAAGAAGTTTCTGAGAATGCTTCCGTTTACTTAAGGGAAGTTTATCCCATTTCCAACGAAATCCTCAGAGAGGTCCAAATATCCCCTTGCAGATTCTACAAACAGTGTGTTTGGAAACTGCAACATCAAAACGAACGTTCAGCTCTCTGAGTTAAATGCAATCGTCACTAAGAATTTTCTGAGAGTGCTACTGTCTAGTTTTTATATGAAGTTCTTTCCTTTCTTACCATAGGCCTCAAAGCGGTCCCAGTCTCCACTTGCAGATTCTCCAAGAAGACTGTTTCCAAACTGCTCTCTCGAAAGGAATGTTCAACTCTGTGAGTTGAATGCAATCATCACAGAGTAGTTTCTGAGAATGCTTCTATGTAGTTTTTAGGAGAAGATATTTCCTTTTATACCACAGCCCTCAAAGCCCTCCAAATGTCCATTTGCGGATGCTAAAAAAAGAGTGTTTCAAAGCTGCGCTATCAAAGGGAAAGTTCAATTCCGTGAGGTGAATGCAAACATCCCAAAGAAGTTTCTGAGAATGCCTCTGTTTAGCTTTTATGTGAAGATTATCCCGTTTCCAACGAAATCTTCAATGAGATCCAAATATCCACTTGCGGATCCCACAGAAAGTGTGTTTCGAAACTGCTGTTTCAAAGGGAATCTTCAACTCTGTGAGTTGAATGCAATCATCACAAAGAAGTTTCTGACAATGCTTCTCTCTCGTTTTTATGTGAAGATATTTCCTTTTCCACCAGAGGCCTGAAAGCGCTCCAAATGTCCACTTGCAGAATCTACGAAAAGAATGTTTCAAAACTGCTCTGTGAAAAGCAATGTTAAACTCTGTGGCTCGAACACAAACATCACAAAGCAGTTTCTGAGAATGCTTCAGTTTAGTTTTTCTGTGAAGATATTCCCGTTTCCAAAGAAATCTTCAAAGACGTCCACATATCCACTTACAGATTCTACAAAAAGAGAGTTTCAAAACTGCTCAATCAAAAGGAGGGTTCAACTCTGTGACTTGAATGCAATCATCACACAGAAGTTTCTGAGAATGCTTCTCTTTAGTTTTTACGTGAAGATATACCCGTTTCGAAGGAAGGCCACCCGGTGGTCCAAATATCCACTTGCAGATTCTACAAAAAGAGTGTTTCAAACCTGAACTATCAAAGGAAGGTTCAACTCTGTGAGTCGAATGCAAACATCACGAAGAAGTTTCTGAGAATGTTTGTGTTTAGTTATGGGAAGTTTATCCCGTTTCCAACGAAATCCTCAGAGAGGTCCAAATATCCACTTGCAGATTCTACCAAAAGTGTGTTTGGAAACTGCTCCATCCAAAGGCATGTTCAGCTCTGTGAGTTAATCTCCATCATCACAAAGTGTTTTCTGAGAATGCTTCCGTTTGGTTTTTATAGGAAGTTCTTTCCTTCACTACCGTAGGCCTCAAAGCAGTCCAAATCTCCGTTTGCAGATTCTGCAAAAAGAGTGTTTCCAATCTGCTCTATCAATAGGAATGTTCAACTCCGTGAGTTGAATGCAATCATCACAACGTAGTTTCTGAGAATGCTTCTATGTAGTTTTTAGGTGAAGATATTACCTTTTCCACCACAGGCCCCAAGCCCCCCAAATGTCCACTTGCAGATTCTAGAAAAAGATTGTTTCATAGCTGCTCTTTCAAAAGGAAAGTTCCACTCTGGGAGTTGAATACAAACATCACAAAGTAGTTTCTGAGAATGCTTCTGTTTCGTTTCTATGTGAAGATGATCCCGTTTCCAATGAAATCTTCAAAGAGGTGCACATATCCACTTGCAGATTCCAAAGAAAGAGACTTTCAAAACTGCTCCATCACGAGGATTGTTCAACTCTGTGAGTTGAATGCAGTCATCACAGAAAACTTTCTGAGAATGCTTCTGTCTAGGGTTGATGTGAAGATATACCCATTTCCAACGAAGGCCTCGAAGTGGTCCAAATATACACTTGCAGATTCTCCTACAAGGGTGTTGCAAACCTGAACTATCAAAGCAAGGTTCAACTCTGTGAGTTGAATGCAAACATCACAAAGAAGTTTCTGAGAATGCTTCCGTTTACTTATGGGAAGTTTATCCCGTTTCCAACGAAATCCTCAGAGAGGTCCAAATATCCCCTTGCAGATTCTACAAACAGTGTGTTTGGAAACTGCTCCATCAAAACGAATGTTCAGCTCTCTGAGTTAAACACAATCGTCACTAAGAATTTTCTGAGAGTGCTTCTGTCTAGTTTTTATATGAAGTTCTTTCCTTTATTACCATAGGCCTCAAAGCGGTCCCAGTCTCCACTTGCAGATTCTCCAAGAAGACTGTTTCCAAAGTGCTCTCTCGAAAGGAATGTTCAACTCTGTGAGTTGAGTGCAATCATCACAGAGTAGTTTCTGAGAATGCTTCTATGTAGTTTTTAGGAGAAGATATTTCCTTTTCCACCACAGCCCTCAAAGCCCTCCAAATGTCCATTTGCGGATGCTAAAAAAAGAGTGTTTCAAAGCTGCGCTATCAAAGGGAAAGTTCAATTCCGTGAGGTGAATGCAAACATCCCAAAGAAGTTTCTGAGAATGCCTCTGTTTAGCTTTTATGTGAAGATTATCCCGTTTCCAACGAAATCTTCAATGAGATCCAAATATCCACTTGCGGATCCCACAGAAAGTGTGTTTCGAAACTGCTGTTTCAAAGGGAATCTTCAACTCTGTGAGTTGAATGCAATCATCACAAAGAAGTTTCTGACAATGCTTCTCTCTCGTTTTTATGTGAAGATATTTCCTTTTCCACCAGAGGCCTGAAAGCGCTCCAAATGTCCACTTGCAGATTCTACGAAAAGAATGTTTCAAAACTGCTCTGTGAAAAGCAATGTTAAACTCTGTGGCTCGAACACAAACATCACAAAGCAGTTTCTGAGAATGCTTCAGTTTAGTTTTTCTGTGAAGATATTCCCGTTTCCAAAGAAATCTTCAAAGAGGTCCACATATCCACTTACAGATTCTACAAAAAGAGAGTTTCAAAACTGCTCAATCAAAAGGAGTGTTCAACTCTGTGACTTGAATGCAATCATCACACAGAAGTTTCTGAGAATGCTTCTCTTTAGTTTTTACGTGAAGATATACCCGTTTCGAAGGAAGGCCACCCAGTGGTCCAAATATCCACTTGCAGAATCTACAAAAAGAGTGTTTCAAACCTGAACTATCAAAGGAAGGTTCAACTCTGTGAGTCGAATGCAAACATCACGAAGAAGTTTCTGAGAATGTTTGTGTTTAGTTATGGGAAGTTTATCCCGTTTCCAACGAAATCCTCAGAGAGGTCCAAATATCCACTTGCAGATTCTACCAAAAGTGTGTTTGGAAACTGCTCCATCCAAAGGCATCTTCAGCTCTGTGAGTTAATCTCCATCACCACAAAGTATTTTCTGAGAATGCTTCCGTTTGTTTTTTATAGGAAGTTCTTTCCTTCACTACCGTAGGCCTCAAAGCAGTCCAAATCTCCATTTGCAGATTCTACAAAAAGAGTGTTTCCAATCTGCTCTATCAATAGGAATGTTCAACTCCGTGAGTTGAATGCAATCATCACAACGTAGTTGCTGAGAATGCTTCTATGTAGTTTTTAGGTGAAGATATTTCCTTTTCCACCACAGGCCTCAAAGCCCCCCAAATGTCCACATGCAGATTCTAGAAAAAGAGTGTTTCATAGCTGCTCTTTCAAAAGGAAAGTTCCACTCCGGGAGTTGAATACTAACATCACAAAGTAGTTTCTGAGAATGCTTCTGTTTCGTTTTTATGTGAAGATGATCCCGTTTCCAATGAAATCTTCAAAGAGGTGCACATATCCACTTGCAGATTCCAAAGAAAGAGACTTTCAAAACTGCTCCATCACGAGGATTTTTCAACTCTGTGAGTTGAATGCAGTCATCACAGAAAACTTTCTGAGAATGCTTCTGTCTAGGGTTGATGTGAAGATATACCCGTTTCCAACGAAGGCCTCGAAGTGGTCCAAATATACACTTGCAGATTCTCCTACAAGGGTGTTGCAAACCTGAACTATCAAAGCAAGGTTCAACTCTGTGAGTTGAATGCAAACATCACAAAGAAGTTTCTGAGAATGCTTCCGTTTAGTTATGGGAAGTTTATCCCGTTTCCAACGAAATCCTCAGAGAGGTCCAAATATCCCCTTGCAGATTCTACAAACAGTGTGTTTGGAAACTGCTCCATCAAAACGAATGTTCAGCTCTCTGAGTTAAACGCAATCGTCACTAAGAATTTTCTGAGAGTGCTTCTGTCTAGTGTTTGTATGAAGTTCTTTCCTTTATTACCATAGGCCTCAAAGCGGTCCCAGTCTCCACTTGCAGATTCTCCAAGAAGAGTGTTTCCAAACTGCTCTCTCGAAAGGAATGTTCAACTCTGTGAGTTGAATGCAATCATCACAGAGTAGTTTCTGAGAATGCTTCTATGTAGTTTTTAGGAGAAGATATTTCCTTTTCCACCACAGCCCTCAAAGCCCTCCAAATGTCCATTTGCGGATGCTAAAAAAAGAGTGTTTCAAAGCTGCGCTATCAAAGGGAAAGTTCAATTCCGTGAGGTGAATGCAAACATCCCAAAGAAGTTTCTGAGAATGCCTCTGTTTAGCTTTTATGTGAAGATTATCCCGTTTCCAACGAAATCTTCAATGAGATCCAAATATCCACTTGCGGATCCCACAGAAAGTGTGTTTCGAAACTGCTGTTTCAAAGGGAATCTTCAACTCTGTGAGTTGAATGCAATCATCACAAAGAAGTTTCTGACAATGCTTCTCTCTCGTTTTTATGTGAAGATATTTCCTTTTCCACCAGAGGCCTGAAAGTGCTCCAAATGTCCACTTGCAGATTCTACGAAAAGAATGTTTCAAAACTGCTCTGTGAAAAGCAATGTTAAACTCTGTGGCTCGAACACAAACATCACAAAGCAGTTTCTGAGAATGCTTCAGTTTAGTTTTTCTGTGAAGATATTCCCGTTTCCAAAGAAATCTTCAAAGAGGTCCACATATCCACTTACAGATTCTACAAAAAGAGAGTTTCAAAACTGCTCAATCAAAAGGAGGGTTCAACTCTGTGACTTGAATGCAATCATCACACAGAAGTTTCTGAGAATGCTTCTCTTTAGTTTTTACGTGAAGATATACCCGTTTCGAAGGAAGGCCACCCGGTGGTCCAAATATCCACTTGCAGAATCTACAAAAAGAGTGTTTCAAACCTGAACTATCAAAGGAAGGTTCAACTCTGTGAGTCGAATGCAAACATCACGAAGAAGTTTCTGAGAATGTTTGTGTTTAGTTATGGGAAGTTTATCCCGTTTCCAACGAAATCCTCAGAGAGGTCCAAATATCCACTTGCAGATTCTACCAAAAGTGTGTTTGGAAACTGCTCCATCCAAAGGCATGTTCAGCTCTGTGAGTTAATCTCCATCATCACAAAGTATTTTCTGAGAATGCTTCCGTTTGGTTTTTATAGGAAGTTCTTTCCTTCACTACCGTAGGCCTCAAAGCTGTCCAAATCTCCGTTTGCAGATTCTACAAAAAGAGTGTTTCCAGTCTGCTCTATCAATAGGAATGTTCAACTCCGTGAGTTGAATGCAATCATCACAACGTAGTTTCTGAGAATGCTTCTATGTAGTTTTTAGGTGAAGATATTACCTTTTCCACCACAGGCCCCAAGCCCCCCAAATGTCCACTTGCAGATTCTAGAAAAAGAGTGTTTCATAGCTGCTCTTTCAAAAGGAAAGTTCCACTCTGGGTGTTGAATACAAACATCACAAAGTAGTTTCTGAGAATGCTTCTGTTTCGTTTTTATGTGAAGATGATCCCGTTTCCAATGAAATCTTCAAAGAGGTGCACATATCCACTTGCAGATTCCAAAGAAAGAGACTTTCAAAACTGCTCCATCACGAGGATTGTTCAACTCTGTGAGTTGAATGCAGTCATCACAGAAAACTTTCTGAGAATGCTTCTGTCTAGGGTTGATGTGAAGATATACCCGTTTCCAACGAAGGCCTCGAAGTGGTCCAAATATACACTTGCAGATTCTCCTACAAGGGTGTTGCAAACCTGAACTATCAAAGCAAGGTTGAACTCTGTGAGTTGAATGCAAACATCACAAAGAAGTTTCTGAGAATGCTTCCGTTTAGTTATGGGAAGTTTATCCCGTTTCCAACGAAATCCTCAGAGAGGTCCAAATATCCCCTTGCAGATTCTACAAACAGTGTGTTTGGAAACTGCAACATCAAAACGAATGTTCAGCTCTCTGAGTTAAACGCAATCGTCACTAAGAATTTTCTGAGAGTGCTTCTGTCTAGTTTTTATATGAAGTTCTTTCCTTTATTACCATAGGCCTCAAAGCGGTCCCAGTCTCCACTTGCAGATTCTCCAAGAAGACTGTTTCCAAACTGCTCTCTCGAAAGGAATGTTCAACTCTGTGAGTTGAGTGCAATCATCACAGAGTAGTTTCTGAGAATGCTTCTATGTAGTTTTTAGGAGAAGATATTTCCTTTTCCACCACAGCCCTCAAAGCCCTCCAAATGTCCATTTGCGGATGCTAAAAAAAGAGTGTTTCAAAGCTGCGCTATCAAAGGGAAAGTTCAATTCCGTGAGGTGAATGCAAACATCCCAAAGAAGTTTCTGAGAATGCCTCTGTTTAGCTTTTATGTGAAGATTATCCCGTTTCCAACGAAATCTTCAATGAGATCCAAATATCCACTTGCGGATCCCACAGAAAGTGTGTTTCGAAACTGCTGTTTCAAAGGGAATCTTCAACTCTGTGAGTTGAATGCAATCATCACAAAGAAGTTTCTGACAATGCTTCTCTCTCGTTTTTATGTGAAGATATTTCCTTTACCACCAGAGGCCTGAAAGCGCTCCAAATGTCCACTTGCAGATTCTACGAAAAGAATGTTTCAAAACTGCTCTGTGAAAAGCAATGTTAAACTCTGTGGCTCGAACACAAACATCACAAAGCAGTTTCTGAGAATGCTTCAGTTTAGTTTTTCTGTGAAGATATTCCCGTTTCCAAAGAAATCTTCAAAGAGGTCCACATATCCACTTACAGATTCTACAAAAAGAGAGTTTCAAAACTGCTCAATCAAAAGGAGGGTTCAACTCTGTGACTTGAATGCAATCATCACACAGAAGTTTCTGAGAATGCTTCTCTTTAGTTTTTACGTGAAGATATACCCGTTTCGAAGGAAGGCCACCCGGTGGTCCAAATATCCACTTGCAGATTCTACAAAAAGAGTGTTTCAAACCTGAATTATCAAAGGAAGGTTCAACTCTGTGAGTCGAATGCAAACATCACGAAGAAGTTTCTGAGAATGTTTGTGTTTAGTTATGGGAAGTTTATCCCGTTTCCAACGAACTCCTCAGAGAGGTCCAAATATCCACTTGCAGATTCTACAAAAAGTGTGTTTGGAAACTGCTCCATCCAAAGGCATGTTCAGCTCTGTGAGTTAATCTCCATCATCACAAAGTATTTTCTGAGAATGCTTCCGTTTGGTTTTTATAGGAAGTTCTTTCCTTCACTACCGTAGGCCTCAAAGCAGTCCAAATCTCCATTTGCAGATTCTACAAAAAGAGTGTTTCCAATCTGCTCTATCAATAGGAATGTTCAACTCCGTGAGTTGAATGCAATCATCACAACGTAGTTTCTGAGAATGCTTCTATGTAGTTTTTAGGTGAAGATATTACCTTTTCCACCACAGGCCCCAAGCCCCCCAAATGTCCACTTGCAGATTCTAGAAAAAGAGTGTTTCATAGCTGCTCTTTCAAAAGGAAAGTTCCACTCTGGGAATTGAATACGAACATCACAAAGTAGTTTCTGAGAATGCTTTTGTTTCGTTTTTATGTGAAGATGATCCCGTTTCCAATGAAATCTTCAAAGAGGTGCACATATCCACTTGCAGATTCCAAAGAAAGAGACTTTCAAAACTGCTCTATCACGAGGATTTTTCAACACTGTGAGTTGAATGCAGTCATCACAGAAAACTTTCTGAGAATGCTTCTGTCTAGGGTTGATGTGAAGATATACCCGTTTCCAACGAAGGCCTCGAAGTGGTCCAAATATACACTTGCAGATTCTCCTACAAGGGTGTTGCAAAGCTGAACTATCAAAGCAAGGTTCAACTCTGTGAGTTGAATGCAAACATCACAAAGAAGTTTCTGAGAATGCTTCCGTTTACTTATGGGAAGTTTATCCCGTTTCCAACGAAATCCTCAGAGAGGTCCAAATATCCCCTTGCAGATTCTACAAACAGTGTGTTTGGAAACTGGTCCATCAAAACGAATGTTCAGCTCTCTGAGTTAAACGCAATCGTCACTAAGAATTTTCTGAGAGTGCTTCTGTCTAGTTTTTATATGAAGTTCTTTCCTTTATTACCATAGGCCTCAAAGCGGTCCCAGTCTCCACTTGCAGATTCTCCAAGAAGACTGTTTCCAAAGTGCTCTCTCGAAAGGAATGTTCAACTCTGTGAGTTGAGTGCAATCATCACAGAGTAGTTTCTGAGAATGCTTCTATGTAGTTTTTAGGAGAAGATATTTCCTTTTCCACCACAGCCCTCAAAGCCCTCCAAATGTCCATTTGCGGATGCTAAAAAAAGAGTGTTTCAAAGCTGCGCTATCAAAGGGAAAGTTCAATTCCGTGAGGTGAATGCAAACATCCCAAAGAAGTTTCTGAGAATGCCTCTGTTTAGCTTTTATGTGAAGATTATCCCGTTTCCAACGAAATCTTCAATGAGATCCAAATATCCACTTGCGGATCCCACAGAAAGTGTGTTTCGAAACTGCTGTTTCAAAGGGAATCTTCAACTCTGTGAGTTGAATGCAATCATCACAAAGAAGTTTCTGACAATGCTTCTCTCTCGTTTTTATGTGAAGATATTTCCTTTTCCACCAGAGGCCTGAAAGCGCTCCAAATGTCCACTTGCAGATTCTACGAAAAGAATGTTTCAAAACTGCTCTGTGAAAAGCAATGTTAAACTCTGTGGCTCGAACACAAACATCACAAAGCAGTTTCTGAGAATGCTTCAGTTTAGTTTTTCTGTGAAGATATTCCCGTTTCCAAAGAAATCTTCAAAGAGGTCCACATATCCACTTACAGATTCTACAAAAAGAGAGTTTCAAAACTGCTCAATCAAAAGGAGGGTTCAACTCTGTGACTTGAATGCAATCATCACACAGAAGTTTCTGAGAATGCTTCTCTTTAGTTTTTACGTGAAGCTATACCCGTTTCGAAGGAAGGCCACCCGGTGGTCCAAATATCCACTTGCAGAATCTACAAAAAGAGTGTTTCAAACCTGAACTATCAAAGGAAGGTTCAACTCTGTGAGTCGAATGCAAACATCACGAAGAAGTTTCTGAGAATGTTTGTGTTTAGTTATGGGAAGTTTATCCCGTTTCCAACGAAATCCTCAGAGAGGTCCAAATATCCACTTGCAGATTCTACCAAAAGTGTGTTTGGAAACTGCTCCATCCAAAGGCATGTTCAGCTCTGTGAGTTAATCTCCATCATCACAAAGTATTTTCTGAGAATGCTTCCGTTTGGTTTTTATAGGAAGTTCTTTCCTTCACTACCGTAGGCCTCAAAGCAGTCCAAATCTCCATTTGCAGATTCTACAAAAAGAGTGTTTCCAATCTGCTGTATCAATAGGAATGTTCAACTCCGTGAGTTGAATGCAATCATCACAACGTAGTTTCTGAGAATGCTTCTATGTAGTTTTTAGGTGAAGATATTACCTTTTCCACCACAGGCCCCAAGCCCCCCAAATGTCCACTTGCAGATTCTAGAAAAAGAGTGTTTCATAGCTGCTCTTTCAAAAGGAAAGTTCCACTCTGGGAATTGAATACGAACATCACAAAGTAGTTTCTGAGAATGCTTTTGTTTCGTTTTTATGTGAAGATGATCCCGTTTCCAATGAAATCTTCAAAGAGGTGCACATATCCACTTGCAGATTCCAAAGAAAGAGACTTTCAAAACTGCTCTATCACGAGGATTTTTCAACACTGTGAGTTGAATGCAGTCATCACAGAAAACTTTCTGAGAATGCTTCTGTCTAGGGTTGATGTGAAGATATACCCGTTTCCAACGAAGGCCTCGAAGTGGTCCAAATATACACTTGCAGATTCTCCTACAAGGGTGTTGCAAACCTGAACTATCAAAGCAAGGTTCAACTCTGTGAGTTGAATGCAAACATCACAAAGAAGTTTCTGAGAATGCTTCCGTTTACTTATGGGAAGTTTATCCCGTTTCCAACGAAATCCTCAGAGAGGTCCAAATATCCCCTTGCAGATTCTACAAACAGTGTGTTTGGAAACTGGTCCATCAAAACGAATGTTCAGCTCTCTGAGTTAAACGCAATCGTCACTAAGAATTTTCTGAGAGTGCTTCTGTCTAGTTTTTATATGAAGTTCTTTCCTTTATTACCATAGGCCTCAAAGCGGTCCCAGTCTCCACTTGCAGATTCTCCAAGAAGACTGTTTCCAAAGTGCTCTCTCGAAAGGAATGTTCAACTCTGTGAGTTGAGTGCAATCATCACAGAGTAGTTTCTGAGAATGCTTCTATGTAGTTTTTAGGAGAAGATATTTCCTTTTCCACCACAGCCCTCAAAGCCCTCCAAATGTCCATTTGCGGATGCTAAAAAAAGAGTGTTTCAAAGCTGCGCTATCAAAGGGAAAGTTCAATTCCGTGAGGTGAATGCAAACATCCCAAAGAAGTTTCTGAGAATGCCTCTGTTTAGCTTTTATGTGAAGATTATCCCGTTTCCAACGAAATCTTCAATGAGATCCAAATATCCACTTGCGGATCCCACAGAAAGTGTGTTTCGAAACTGCTGTTTCAAAGGGAATCTTCAACTCTGTGAGTTGAATGCAATCATCACAAAGAAGTTTCTGACAATGCTTCTCTCTCGTTTTTATGTGAAGATATTTCCTTTTCCACCAGAGGCCTGAAAGCGCTCCAAATGTCCACTTGCAGATTCTACGAAAAGAATGTTTCAAAACTGCTCTGTGAAAAGCAATGTTAAACTCTGTGGCTCGAACACAAACATCACAAAGCAGTTTCTGAGAATGCTTCAGTTTAGTTTTTCTGTGAAGATATTCCCGTTTCCAAAGAAATCTTCAAAGAGGTCCACATATCCACTTACAGATTCTACAAAAAGAGAGTTTCAAAACTGCTCAATCAAAAGGAGGGTTCAACTCTGTGACTTGAATGCAATCATCACACAGAAGTTTCTGAGAATGCTTCTCTTTAGTTTTTACGTGAAGCTATACCCGTTTCGAAGGAAGGCCACCCGGTGGTCCAAATATCCACTTGCAGAATCTACAAAAAGAGTGTTTCAAACCTGAACTATCAAAGGAAGGTTCAACTCTGTGAGTCGAATGCAAACATCACGAAGAAGTTTCTGAGAATGTTTGTGTTTAGTTATGGGAAGTTTATCCCGTTTCCAACGAAATCCTCAGAGAGGTCCAAATATCCACTTGCAGATTCTACCAAAAGTGTGTTTGGAAACTGCTCCATCCAAAGGCATGTTCAGCTCTGTGAGTTAATCTCCATCATCACAAAGTATTTTCTGAGAATGCTTCCGTTTGGTTTTTATAGGAAGTTCTTTCCTTCACTACCGTAGGCCTCAAAGCAGTCCAAATCTCCATTTGCAGATTCTACAAAAAGAGTGTTTCCAATCTGCTGTATCAATAGGAATGTTCAACTCCGTGAGTTGAATGCAATCATCACAACGTAGTTTCTGAGAATGCTTCTATGTAGTTTTTAGGTGAAGATATTACCTTTTCCACCACAGGCCCCAAGCCCCCCAAATGTCCACTTGCAGATTCTAGAAAAAGAGTGTTTCATAGCTGCTCTTTCAAAAGGAAAGTTCCACTCTGGGAATTGAATACGAACATCACAAAGTAGTTTCTGAGAATGCTTTTGTTTCGTTTTTATGTGAAGATGATCCCGTTTCCAATGAAATCTTCAAAGAGGTGCACATATCCACTTGCAGATTCCAAAGAAAGAGACTTTCAAAACTGCTCTATCACGAGGATTTTTCAACACTGTGAGTTGAATGCAGTCATCACAGAAAACTTTCTGAGAATGCTTCTGTCTAGGGTTGATGTGAAGATATACCCGTTTCCAACGAAGGCCTCGAAGTGGTCCAAATATACACTTGCAGATTCTCCTACAAGGGTGTTGCAAACCTGAACTATCAAAGCAAGGTTCAACTCTGTGAGTTGAATGCAAACATCACAAAGAAGTTTCTGAGAATGCTTCCGTTTACTTATGGGAAGTTTATCCCGTTTCCAACGAAATCCTCAGAGAGGTCCAAATATCCCCTTGCAGATTCTACAAACAGTGTGTTTGGAAACTGGTCCATCAAAACGAATGTTCAGCTCTCTGAGTTAAACGCAATCGTCACTAAGAATTTTCTGAGAGTGCTTCTGTCTAGTTTTTATATGAAGTTCTTTCCTTTATTACCATAGGCCTCAAAGCGGTCCCAGTCTCCACTTGCAGATTCTCCAAGAAGACTGTTTCCAAAGTGCTCTCTCGAAAGGAATGTTCAACTCTGTGAGTTGAGTGCAATCATCACAGAGTAGTTTCTGAGAATGCTTCTATGTAGTTTTTAGGAGAAGATATTTCCTTTTCCACCACAGCCCTCAAAGCCCTCCAAATGTCCATTTGCGGATGCTAAAAAAAGAGTGTTTCAAAGCTGCGCTATCAAAGGGAAAGTTCAATTCCGTGAGGTGAATGCAAACATCCCAAAGAAGTTTCTGAGAATGCCTCTGTTTAGCTTTTATGTGAAGATTATCCCGTTTCCAACGAAATCTTCAATGAGATCCAAATATCCACTTGCGGATCCCACAGAAAGTGTGTTTCGAAACTGCTGTTTCAAAGGGAATCTTCAACTCTGTGAGTTGAATGCAATCATCACAAAGAAGTTTCTGACAATGCTTCTCTCTCGTTTTTATGTGAAGATATTTCCTTTTCCACCAGAGGCCTGAAAGCGCTCCAAATGTCCACTTGCAGATTCTACGAAAAGAATGTTTCAAAACTGCTCTGTGAAAAGCAATGTTAAACTCTGTGGCTCGAACACAAACATCACAAAGCAGTTTCTGAGAATGCTTCAGTTTAGTTTTTCTGTGAAGATATTCCCGTTTCCAAAGAAATCTTCAAAGAGGTCCACATATCCACTTACAGATTCTACAAAAAGAGAGTTTCAAAACTGCTCAATCAAAAGGAGGGTTCAACTCTGTGACTTGAATGCAATCATCACACAGAAGTTTCTGAGAATGCTTCTCTTTAGTTTTTACGTGAAGATATACCCGTTTCGAAGGAAGGCCACCCGGTGGTCCAAATATCCACTTGCAGATTCTACAAAAACAGTGTTTCAAACCTGAACTATCAAAGGAAGGTTCAACTCTCTGAGTCGAATGCAAACATCACGAAGAAGTTTCTGAGAATGTTTGTGTTTAGTTATGGGAAGTTTATCCCGTTTCCAACGAAATCCTCAGAGAGGTCCAAATATCCACTTGCAGATTCTACCAAAAGTGTGTTTGGAAACTGCTCCATCCAAAGGCATGTTCAGCTCTGTGAGTTAATCTCCATCATCACAAAGTATTTTCTGAGAATGCTTCCGTTTGGTTTTTATAGGAAGTTCTTTCCTTCACTACCGTAGGCCTCAAAGCAGTCCAAATCTCCATTTGCAGATTCTACAAAAAGAGTGTTTCCAATCTGCTGTATCAATAGGAATGTTCAACTCCGTGAGTTGAATGCAATCATCACAACGTAGTTTCTGAGAATGCTTCTATGTAGTTTTTAGGTGAAGATATTACCTTTTCCACCACAGGCCCCAAGCCCCCCAAATGTCCACTTGCAGATTCTAGAAAAAGAGTGTTTCATAGCTGCTCTTTCAAAAGGAAAGTTCCACTCTGGGAATTGAATACGAACATCACAAAGTAGTTTCTGAGAATGCTTTTGTTTCGTTTTTATGTGAAGATGATCCCGTTTCCAATGAAATCTTCAAAGAGGTGCACATATCCACTTGCAGATTCCAAAGAAAGAGACTTTCAAAACTGCTCTATCACGAGGATTTTTCAACACTGTGAGTTGAATGCAGTCATCACAGAAAACTTTCTGAGAATGCTTCTGTCTAGGGTTGATGTGAAGATATACCCGTTTCCAACGAAGGCCTCGAAGTGGTCCAAATATACACTTGCAGATTCTCCTACAAGGGTGTTGCAAACCTGAACTATCAAAGCAAGGTTCAACTCTGTGAGTTGAATGCAAACATCACAAAGAAGTTTCTGAGAATGCTTCCGTTTACTTATGGGAAGTTTATCCCGTTTCCAACGAAATCCTCAGAGAGGTCCAAATATCCCCTTGCAGATTCTACAAACAGTGTGTTTGGAAACTGCTCCATCAAAACGAATGTTCAGCTCTCTGAGTTAAACGCAATCGTCACTAAGAATTTTCTGAGAGTGCTTCTGTCTAGTTTTTATATGAAGTTCTTTCCTTTATTACCATAGGCCTCAAAGCGGTCCCAGTCTCCACTTGCAGATTCTCCAAGAAGACTGTTTCCAAAGTGCTCTCTCGAAAGGAATGTTCAACTCTGTGAGTTGAGTGCAATCATCACAGAGTAGTTTCTGAGAATGCTTCTATGTAGTTTTTAGGAGAAGATATTTCCTTTTCCACCACAGCCCTCAAAGCCCTCCAAATGTCCATTTGCGGATGCTAAAAAAAGAGTGTTTCAAAGCTGCGCTATCAAAGGGAAAGTTCAATTCCGTGAGGTGAATGCAAACATCCCAAAGAAGTTTCTGAGAATGCCTCTGTTTAGCTTTTATGTGAAGATTATCCCGTTTCCAACGAAATCTTCAATGAGATCCAAATATCCACTTGCGGATCCCACAGAAAGTGTGTTTCGAAACTGCTGTTTCAAAGGGAATCTTCAACTCTGTGAGTTGAATGCAATCATCACAAAGAAGTTTCTGACAATGCTTCTCTCTCGTTTTTATGTGAAGATATTTCCTTTTCCACCAGAGGCCTGAAAGCGCTCCAAATGTCCACTTGCAGATTCTACGAAAAGAATGTTTCAAAACTGCTCTGTGAAAAGCAATGTTAAACTCTGTGGCTCGAACACAAACATCACAAAGCAGTTTCTGAGAATGCTTCAGTTTAGTTTTTCTGTGAAGATATTCCCGTTTCCAAAGAAATCTTCAAAGAGGTCCACATATCCACTTACAGATTCTACAAAAAGAGAGTTTCAAAACTGCTCAATCAAAAGGAGGGTTCAACTCTGTGACTTGAATGCAATCATCACACAGAAGTTTCTGAGAATGCTTCTCTTTAGTTTTTACGTGAAGATATACCCGTTTCGAAGGAAGGCCACCCAGTGGTCCAAATATCCACTTGCAGAATCTACAAAAAGAGTGTTTCAAACCTGAACTATCAAAGGAAGGTTCAACTCTGTGAGTCGAATGCAAACATCACGAAGAAGTTTCTGAGAATGTTTGTGTTTAGTTATGGGAAGCTTATCCCGTTTCCAACGAAATCCTCAGAGAGGTCCAAATATCCACTTGCAGATTCTACCAAAAGTGTGTTTGGAAACTGCTCCATCCAAAGGCATCTTCAGCTCTGTGAGTTAATCTCCATCACCACAAAGTATTTTCTGAGAATGCTTCCGTTTGTTTTTTATAGGAAGTTCTTTCCTTCACTACCGTAGGCCTCAAAGCAGTCCAAATCTCCATTTGCAGATTCTACAAAAAGAGTGTTTCCAATCTGCTGTATCAATAGGAATGTTCAACTCCGTGAGTTGAATGCAATCATCACAACGTAGTTTCTGAGAATGCTTCTATGTAGTTTTTAGGTGAAGATATTTCCTTTTCCACCACAGGCCTCAAAGCCCCCCAAATGTCCACTTGCAGATTCTAGAAAAAGAGTGTTTCATAGCTGCTCTTTCAAAAGGAAAGTTCCACTCCGGGAGTTGAATACTAACATCACAAAGTAGTTTCTGAGAATGCTTCTGTTTCGTTTTTATGTGAAGATGATCCCGTTTCCAATGAAATCTTCAAAGAGGTGCACATATCCACTTGCAGATTCCAAAGAAAGAGACTTTCAAAACTGCTCCATCACGAGGATTGTTCAACTCTGTGAGTTGAATGCAGTCATCACAGAAAACTTTCTGAGAATGCTTCTGTCTAGGGTTGATGTGAAGATATACCCGTTTCCAACGAAGGCCTCGAAGTGGTCCAAATATACACTTGCAGATTCTCCTACAAGGGTGTTGCAAACCTGAACTATCAAAGCAAGGTTCAACTCTGTGAGTTGAATGCAAACATCACAAAGAAGTTTCTGAGAATGCTTCCGTTTACTTATGGGAAGTTTATCCCGTTTCCAACGAAATCCTCAGAGAGGTCCAAATATCCCCTTGCAGATTCTACAAACAGTGTGTTTGGAAACTGGTCCATCAAAACGAATGTTCAGCTCTCTGAGTTAAACGCAATCGTCACTAAGAATTTTCTGAGAGTGCTTCTGTCTAGTTTTTATATGAAGTTCTTTCCTTTATTACCATAGGCCTCAAAGCGGTCCCAGTCTCCACTTGCAGATTCTCCAAGAAGACTGTTTCCAAAGTGCTCTCTCGAAAGGAATGTTCAACTCTGTGAGTTGAGTGCAATCATCACAGAGTAGTTTCTGAGAATGCTTCTATGTAGTTTTTAGGAGAAGATATTTCCTTTTCCACCACAGCCCTCAAAGCCCTCCAAATGTCCATTTGCGGATGCTAAAAAAAGAGTGTTTCAAAGCTGCGCTATCAAAGGGAAAGTTCAATTCCGTGAGGTGAATGCAAACATCCCAAAGAAGTTTCTGAGAATGCCTCTGTTTAGCTTTTATGTGAAGATTATCCCGTTTCCAACGAAATCTTCAATGAGATCCAAATATCCACTTGCGGATCCCACAGAAAGTGTGTTTCGAAACTGCTGTTTCAAAGGGAATCTTCAACTCTGTGAGTTGAATGCAATCATCACAAAGAAGTTTCTGACAATGCTTCTCTCTCGTTTTTATGTGAAGATATTTCCTTTTCCACCAGAGGCCTGAAAGCGCTCCAAATGTCCACTTGCAGATTCTACGAAAAGAATGTTTCAAAACTGCTCTGTGAAAAGCAATGTTAAACTCTGTGGCTCGAACACAAACATCACAAAGCAGTTTCTGAGAATGCTTCAGTTTAGTTTTTCTGTGAAGATATTCCCGTTTCCAAAGAAATCTTCAAAGAGGTCCACATATCCACTTACAGATTCTACAAAAAGAGAGTTTCAAAACTGCTCAATCAAAAGGAGGGTTCAACTCTGTGACTTGAATGCAATCATCACACAGAAGTTTCTGAGAATGCTTCTCTTTAGTTTTTACGTGAAGATATACCCGTTTCGAAGGAAGGCCACCCGGTGGTCCAAATATCCACTTGCAGATTCTACAAAAACAGTGTTTCAAACCTGAACTATCAAAGGAAGGTTCAACTCTCTGAGTCGAATGCAAACATCACGAAGAAGTTTCTGAGAATGTTTGTGTTTAGTTATGGGAAGTTTATCCCGTTTCCAACGAAATCCTCAGAGAGGTCCAAATATCCACTTGCAGATTCTACCAAAAGTGTGTTTGGAAACTGCTCCATCCAAAGGCATGTTCAGCTCTGTGAGTTAATCTCCATCATCACAAAGTATTTTCTGAGAATGCTTCCGTTTGGTTTTTATAGGAAGTTCTTTCCTTCACTACCGTAGGCCTCAAAGCAGTCCAAATCTCCATTTGCAGATTCTACAAAAAGAGTGTTTCCAATCTGCTGTATCAATAGGAATGTTCAACTCCGTGAGTTGAATGCAATCATCACAACGTAGTTTCTGAGAATGCTTCTATGTAGTTTTTAGGTGAAGATATTACCTTTTCCACCACAGGCCCCAAGCCCCCCAAATGTCCACTTGCAGATTCTAGAAAAAGAGTGTTTCATAGCTGCTCTTTCAAAAGGAAAGTTCCACTCTGGGAATTGAATACGAACATCACAAAGTAGTTTCTGAGAATGCTTTTGTTTCGTTTTTATGTGAAGATGATCCCGTTTCCAATGAAATCTTCAAAGAGGTGCACATATCCACTTGCAGATTCCAAAGAAAGAGACTTTCAAAACTGCTCTATCACGAGGATTTTTCAACACTGTGAGTTGAATGCAGTCATCACAGAAAACTTTCTGAGAATGCTTCTGTCTAGGGTTGATGTGAAGATATACCCGTTTCCAACGAAGGCCTCGAAGTGGTCCAAATATACACTTGCAGATTCTCCTACAAGGGTGTTGCAAACCTGAACTATCAAAGCAAGGTTCAACTCTGTGAGTTGAATGCAAACATCACAAAGAAGTTTCTGAGAATGCTTCCGTTTACTTATGGGAAGTTTATCCCGTTTCCAACGAAATCCTCAGAGAGGTCCAAATATCCCCTTGCAGATTCTACAAACAGTGTGTTTGGAAACTGCTCCATCAAAACGAATGTTCAGCTCTCTGAGTTAAACGCAATCGTCACTAAGAATTTTCTGAGAGTGCTTCTGTCTAGTGTTTGTATGAAGTTCTTTCCTTTATTACCATAGGCCTCAAAGCGGTCCCAGTCTCCACTTTCAGATTCTCCAACAAGACTGTTTCCAAACTGCTCTCTCGAAAGGAATGTTCAACTCTGTGAGTTGAATGCAATCATCACAGATTAGTTTCTGAGAATGCTTCTATGTAGTTTTTAGGAGAAGATATTTCCTTTTCCACCACAGCCCTCAAAGCCCTCCAAATGTCCATTTGCGGATGCTAAAAAAAGAGTGTTTCAAAGCTGCGCTATCAAAGGGAAAGTTCAATTCCGTGAGGTGAATGCAAACATCCCAAAGAAGTTTCTGAGAATGCCTCTGTTTAGCTTTTATGTGAAGATTATCCCGTTTCCAACGAAATCTTCAATGAGATCCAAATATCCACTTGCGGATCCCACAGAAAGTGTGTTTCGAAACTGCTGTTTCAAAGGGAATCTTCAACTCTGTGAGTTGAATGCAATCATCACAAAGAAGTTTCTGACAATGCTTCTCTCTCGTTTTTATGTGAAGATATTTCCTTTTCCACCAGAGGCCTGAAAGCGCTCCAATGTCCACTTGCAGATTCTACGAAAAGAATGTTTCTAAACTGCTCTGTGAAAAGCAATGTTAAACTCTGTGGCTCGAAAACAAACATCACAAAGCAGTTTCTGAGAATGCTTCAGTTTAGTTTTTCTGTGAAGATATTCCCGTTTCCAAAGAAATCTTCAAAGAGGTCCACATATCCACTTACAGATTCTACAAAAAGAGAGTTTCAAAACTGCTCAATCAAAAGGAGGGTTCAACTCTGTGACTTGAATGCAATCATCACACAGAAGTTTCTGAGAATGCTTCTCTTTAGTTTTTACGTGAAGATATACCCGTTTCGAAGGAAGGCCACCCGGTGGTCCAAATATCCACTTGCAGATTCTACAAAAAGAGTGTTTCAAACCTGAACTATCAAAGGAAGGTTCAACTCTGTGAGTGGAATGCAAACATCACGAAGAAGTTTCTGAGAATGTTTGTGTTTAGTTATGGGAAGTTTATCCCGTTTCCAACGAAATCCTCAGAGAGGTCCAAATATCCACTTGCAGATTCTACCGAAAGTGTGTTTGGAAACTGCTCCATCCAAAGGCATGTTCAGCTCTGTGAGTTAATCTCCATCATCACAAAGTATTTTCTGAGAATGCTTCCGTTTGGTTTTTATAGGAAGTTCTTTCCTTCACTACCGTAGGCCTCAAAGCAGTCCAAATCTCCATTTGCAGATTCTACAAAAAGAGTGTTTCCAATCTGCTGTATCAATAGGAATGTTCAACTCCGTGAGTTGTATGCAATCATCACAACGTAGTTTCTGAGAATGCTTCTATGTAGTTTTTAGGTGAAGATATTACCTTTTCCACCACAGGCCCCAAGCCCCCCAAATGTCCACTTGCAGATTCTAGAAAAAGAGTGTTTCATAGCTGCTCTTTCAAAAGGAAAGTTCCACTCTGGGAGTTGAATACAAACATCACAAAGTAGTTTCTGAGAATGCTTCTCTTTCGTTTTTAAGTGAAGATGATCCCGTTTCCAATGAAATCTTCAAAGAGGTGCACATATCCACTTGCAGATTCCAAAGAAAGAGACTTTCAAAACTGCTACATCACGAGGATTTTTCAACACTGTGAGTTGAATGCAGTCATCACAGAAAACTTTCTGAGAATGCTTCTGTCTAGGGTTGATGTGAAGATATACCCGTTTCCAACGAAGGCCTCGAAGTGGTCCAAATATAGACTTGCAGATTCTCCTACAAGGGTGTTGCAAACCTGAACTAACAAAGCAAGGTTGAACTCTGTGAGTTGAATGCAAACATCACAAAGAAGTTTCTGAGAATGCTTCCGTTTATTTATGGGAAGTTTATCCCGTTTCCAACGAAATCCTCAGAGAGGTCCAAATATCCCCTTGCAGATTCTACAAACAGTGTGTTTGGAAACTGCTCCATCAAAACGAATGTTCAGCTCTCTGAGTTAAACGCAATCGTCGCTACGAATTTTCTGAGAGTGCTTCTGTCTAGTTTTTATATGAAGTTCTTTCCTTTCTTACCATAGGCCTCAAAGCGGTCCCAGTCTCCACTTGCAGATTCTCCAAGAAGACTGTTTCCAAACTGCTCTCTCGAAAGGAATGTTCAACTCTGTGGGTTGAGTGCAATCATCACAGAGTAGTTTCTGAGAATGCTTCTATGTAGTTTTTAGGAGAAGATATTTCCTTTTCCACCACAGCCCTCAAAGCCCTCCTAATGTCCATTTGCGGATGCTAAAAAAAGAGTGTTTCAAAGCTGCGCTATCAAAGGGAAAGTTCAATTCCGTGAGGTGAATGCAAACATCCCAAAGAAGTTTCTGAGAATGCCTCTGTTTAGCTTTTATGTGAAGATTATCCCGTTTCCAACGAAATCTTCAATGAGATCCAAATATCCACTTGCGGATCCCACAGAAAGTGTGTTTCGAAACTGCTGTTTCAAAGGGAATCTTCAACTCTGTGAGTTGAATGCAATCATCACAAAGAAGTTTCTGACAATGCTTCTCTCTCGTTTTTATGTGAAGATATTTCCTTTTCCACCAGAGGCCTGAAAGCGCTCCAAATGTCCACTTGCAGATTCTACGAAAAGAATGTTTCAAAACTGCTCTGTGAAAAGCAATGTTAAACTCTGTGGCTCGAACACAAACATCACAAAGCAGTTTCTGAGAATGCTTCAGTTTAGTTTTTCTGTGAAGATATTCCCGTTTCCAAAGAAATCTTCAAAGAGGTCCACATATCCACTTACAGATTCTACAAAAAGAGAGTTTCAAAACTGCTCAATCAAAAGGAGGGTTCAACTCTGTGACTTGAATGCAATCATCACACAGAAGTTTCTGAGAATGCTTCTCTTTAGTTTTTACGTGAAGATATACCCGTTTCGAAGGAAGGCCACCCGGTGGTCCAAATATCCACTTGCAGATTCTACAAAAAGAGTGTTTCAAACCTGAACTATCAAAGGAAGGTTCAACTCTGTGAGTCGAATGCAAACATCACGAAGAAGTTTCTGAGAATGTTTGTGTTTAGTTATGGGAAGTTTATCCCGTTTCCAACGAAATCCTCAGAGTGGTCCAAATATCCACTTGCAGATTCTACCAAAAGTGTGTTTGGAAACTGCTCCATCCAAAGGCATGTTCAGCTCTGTGAGTTAATCTCCATCATCACAAAGTATTTTCTGAGAATGCTTCCGTTTGGTTTTTATAGGAAGTTCTTTCCTTCACTACCGTAGGCCTCAAAGCAGTCCAAATCTCCATTTGCAGATTCTACAAAAAGAGTGTTTCCAATCTGCTCTATCAATAGGAATGTTCAACTCCGTGAGTTGAATGCAATCATCACAACGTAGTTTCTGAGAATGCTTCTATGTAGTTTTTAGGTGAAGATATTACCTTTTCCACCACAGGCCCCAAGCCCCCCAAATGTCCACTTGCAGATTCTAGAAAAAGAGTGTTTCATAGCTGCTCTTTCAAAAGGAAAGTTCCACTCTGGGAATTGAATACGAACATCACAAAGTAGTTTCTGAGAATGCTTCTGTTTCGTTTTTATGTGAAGATGATCCCGTTTCCAATGAAATCTTCAAAGAGGTGCACATATCCACTTGCAGATTCCAAAGAAAGAGACTTTCAAAACTGTTCCATCACGAGGATTGTTCAACTCTGTGAGTTGAATGCAGTCATCACAGAAAACTTTCTGAGAATGCTTCTGTCTAGGGTTGATGTGAAGATATACCCGTTTCCAACGAAGGCCTCGAAGTGGTCCAAATATACACTTGCAGATTCTCCTACAAGGGTGTTGCAAACCTGAACTAACAAAGCAAGGTTGAACTCTGTGAGTTGAATGCAAACATCACAAAGAAGTTTCTGAGAATGCTTCCGTTTACTTATGGGAAGTTTATCCCGTTTCCAACGAAATCCTCAGAGAGGTCCAAATATCCCCTTGCAGATTCTACAAACAGTGTGTTTGGAAACTGCTCCATCAAAACGAATGTTCAGCTCTCTGAGTTAAACGCAATCGTCACTAAGAATTTTCTGAGAGTGCTTCTGTCTAGTTTTTATATGAAGTTCTTTCCTTTATTACCATAGGCCTCAAAGCGGTCCCAGTCTCCACTTGCAGATTCTCCAAGAAGACTGTTTCCAAACTGCTCTCTCGAAAGGATTGCTCAACTCTGTGAGTTGAGTGCAATCATCACAGAGTAGTTTCTGAGAATGCTTCTATGTAGTTTTTAGGAGAAGATATTTCCTTTTCCACCACAGCCCTCAAAGCCCTCCAAATGTCCATTTGCGGATGCTAAAAAAAGAGTGTTTCAAAGCTGCGCTATCAAAGGGAAAGTTCAATTCCGTGAGGTGAATGCAAACATCCCAAAGAAGTTTCTGAGAATGCCTCTGTTTAGCTTTTATGTGAAGATTATCCCGTTTCCAACGAAATCTTCAATGAGATCCAAATATCCACTTGCGGATCCCACAGAAAGTGTGTTTCGAAACTGCTGTTTCAAAGGGAATCTTCAACTCTGTGAGTTGAATGCAATCATCACAAAGAAGTTTCTGACAATGCTTCTCTCTCGTTTTTATGTGAAGATATTTCCTTTTCCACCAGAGGCCTGAAAGCGCTCCAAATGTCCACTTGCAGATTCTACGAAAAGAATGTTTCAAAACTGCTCTGTGAAAAGCAATGTTAAACTCTGTGGCTCGAACACAAACATCACAAAGCAGTTTCTGAGAATGCTTCAGTTTAGTTTTTCTGTGAAGATATTCCCGTTTCCAAAGAAATCTTCAAAGAGGTCCACATATCCACTTACAGATTCTACAAAAAGAGAGTTTCAAAACTGCTCAATCAAAAGGAGGGTTCAACTCTGTGACTTGAATGCAATCATCACACAGAAGTTTCTGAGAATGCTTCTCTTTAGTTTTTACGTGAAGATATACCCGTTTCGAAGGAAGGCCACCCGGTGGTCCAAATATCCACTTGCAGAATCTACAAAAAGAGTGTTTCAAACCTGAACTATCAAAGGAAGGTTCAACTCTGTGAGTCGAATGCAAACATCACGAAGAAGTTTCTGAGAATGTTTGTGTTTAGTTATGGGAAGTTTATCCCGTTTCCAACGAAATCCTCAGAGTGGTCCAAATATCCACTTGCAGATTCTACCAAAAGTGTGTTTGGAAGCTGCTCCATCCAAAGGCATGTTCAGCTCTGTGAGTTAATCTCCATCATCACAAAGTATTTTCTGAGAATGCTTCCGTTTGGTTTTTATAGGAAGTTCTTTCCTTCACTACCGTAGGCCTCAAAGCAGTCCAAATCTCCATTTGCAGATTCTACAAAAAGAGTGTTTCCAATCTGCTCTATCAATAGGAATGTTCAACTCCGTGAGTTGAATGCAATCATCACAACGTAGTTTCTGAGAATGCTTCTATGTAGTTTTTAGGTGAAGATATTACCTTCTCCACCACAGGCCCCAAGCCCCCCAAATGTCCACTTGCAGATTCTAGAAAAAGAGTGTTTCATAGCTGCTCTTTCAAAAGGAAAGTTCCACTCTGGGAATTGAATACGAACATCACAAAGTAGTTTCTGAGAATGCTTCTGTTTAGTTTTTATGTGAAGATGATCCCGTTTCCAATGAAATCTTCAAAGAGGTGCACATATCCACTTGCAGATTCCAAAGAAAGAGACTTTCAAAACTGCTCCATCACGAGGATTGTTCAACTCTGTGAGTTGAATGCAGTCATCACAGAAAACTTTCTGAGAATGCTTCTGTCTAGGGTTGATGTGAAGATATACCCGTTTCCAACGAAGGCCTCGAAGTGGTCCAAATATACACTTGCAGATTCTCCTACAAGGGTGTTGCAAACCTGAACTATCAAAGCAAGGTTCAACTCTGTGAGTTGAATGCAAACATCACAAAGAAGTTTCTGAGAATGCTTCCGTTTACTTATGGGAAGTTTATCCCGTTTCCAACGAAATCCTCAGAGAGGTCCAAATATCCCCTTGCAGATTCTACAAACAGTGTGTTTGGAAACTGCTCCATCAAAACGAATGTTCAGCTCTCTGAGTTAAACGCAATCGTCACTAAGAATTTTCTGAGAGTGCTTCTGTCTAGTTTTTATATGAAGTTCTTTCCTTTATTACCATAGGCCTCAAAGCGGTCCCAGTCTCCACTTGCAGATTCTCCAAGAAGACTGTTTCCAAACTGCTCTCTCGAAAGGATTGCTCAACTCTGTGAGTTGAGTGCAATCATCACAGAGTAGTTTCTGAGAATGCTTCTATGTAGTTTTTAGGAGAAGATATTTCCTTTTCCACCACAGCCCTCAAAGCCCTCCAAATGTCCATTTGCGGATGCTAAAAAAAGAGTGTTTCAAAGCTGCGCTATCAAAGGGAAAGTTCAATTCCGTGAGGTGAATGCAAACATCCCAAAGAAGTTTCTGAGAATGCCTCTGTTTAGCTTTTATGTGAAGATTATCCCGTTTCCAACGAAATCTTCAATGAGATCCAAATATCCACTTGCGGATCCCACAGAAAGTGTGTTTCGAAACTGCTGTTTCAAAGGGAATCTTCAACTCTGTGAGTTGAATGCAATCATCACAAAGAAGTTTCTGACAATGCTTCTCTCTCGTTTTTATGTGAAGATATTTCCTTTTCCACCAGAGGCCTGAAAGCGCTCCAAATGTCCACTTGCAGATTCTACGAAAAGAATGTTTCAAAACTGCTCTGTGAAAAGCAATGTTAAACTCTGTGGCTCGAACACAAACATCACAAAGCAGTTTCTGAGAATGCTTCAGTTTAGTTTTTCTGTGAAGATATTCCCGTTTCCAAAGAAATCTTCAAAGAGGTCCACATATCCACTTACAGATTCTACAAAAAGAGAGTTTCAAAACTGCTCAATCAAAAGGAGGGTTCAACTCTGTGACTTGAATGCAATCATCACACAGAAGTTTCTGAGAATGCTTCTCTTTAGTTTTTACGTGAAGATATACCCGTTTCGAAGGAAGGCCACCCGGTGGTCCAAATATCCACTTGCAGAATCTACAAAAAGAGTGTTTCAAACCTGAACTATCAAAGGAAGGTTCAACTCTGTGAGTCGAATGCAAACATCACGAAGAAGTTTCTGAGAATGTTTGTGTTTAGTTATGGGAAGTTTATCCCGTTTCCAACGAAATCCTCAGAGTGGTCCAAATATCCACTTGCAGATTCTACCAAAAGTGTGTTTGGAAACTGCTCCATCCAAAGGCATGTTCAGCTCTGTGAGTTAATCTCCATCATCACAAAGTATTTTCTGAGAATGCTTCCGTTTGGTTTTTATAGGAAGTTCTTTCCTTCACTACCGTAGGCCTCAAAGCAGTCCAAATCTCCATTTGCAGATTCTACAAAAAGAGTGTTTCCAATCTGCTGTATCAATAGGAATGTTCAACTCCGTGAGTTGAATGCAATCATCACAACGTAGTTTCTGAGAATGCTTCTATGTAGTTTTTAGGTGAAGATATTACCTTTTCCACCACAGGCCCCAAGCCCCCCAAATGTCCACTTGCAGATTCTAGAAAAAGAGTGTTTCATAGCTGCTCTTTCAAAAGGAAAGTTCCACTCTGGGAATTGAATACGAACATCACAAAGTAGTTTCTGAGAATGCTTTTGTTTCGTTTTTATGTGAAGATGATCCCGTTTCCAATGAAATCTTCAAAGAGGTGCACATATCCACTTGCAGATTCCAAAGAAAGAGACTTTCAAAACTGCTCCATCACGAGGATTTTTCAACACTGTGAGTTGAATGCAGTCATCACAGAAAACTTTCTGAGAATGCTTCTGTCTAGGGTTGATGTGAAGATATACCCGTTTCCAACGAAGGCCTCGAAGTGGTCCAAATATACACTTGCAGATTCTCCTACAAGGGTGTTGCAAACCTGAACTATCAAAGCAAGGTTCAACTCTGTGAGTTGAATGCAAACATCACAAAGAAGTTTCTAAGAATGCTTCCGTTTAGTTATGGGAAGTTTATCCCATTTCCAACGAAATCCTCAGAGAGGTCCAAATATCCCCTTGCAGATTCTACAAACAGTGTGTTTGGAAACTGCTCCATCAAAACGAATGTTCAGCTCTCTGAGTTAAACGCAATCGTCACTAAGAATTTTCTGAGAGTGCTTCTGTCTAGTTTTTATATGAAGTTCTTTCCTTTATTACCATAGGCCTCAAAGCGGTCCCAGTCTCCACTTGCAGATTCTCCAAGAAGACTGTTTCCAAACTGCTCTCTCGAAAGGAATGTTCAACTCTGTGAGTTGAGTGCAATCATCACAGAGTAGTTTCTGAGAATGCTTCTATGTAGTTTTTAGGAGAAGATATTTCCTTTTCCACCACAGCCCTCAAAGCCCTCCAAATGTCCATTTGCGGATGCTAAAAAAAGAGTGTTTCAAAGCTGCGCTATCAAAGGGAAAGTTCAATTCCGTGAGGTGAATGCAAACATCCCAAAGAAGTTTCTGAGAATGCCTCTGTTTAGCTTTTATGTGAAGATTATCCCGTTTCCAACGAAATCTTCAATGAGATCCAAATATCCACTTGCGGATCCCACAGAAAGTGTGTTTCGAAACTGCTGTTTCAAAGGGAATCTTCAACTCTGTGAGTTGAATGCAATCATCACAAAGAAGTTTCTGACAATGCTTCTCTCTCGTTTTTATGTGAAGATATTTCCTTTTCCACCAGAGGCCTGAAAGCGCTCCAAATGTCCACTTGCAGAGTCTACGAAAAGAATGTTTCAAAACTGCTCTGTGAAAAGCAATGTTAAACTCTGTGGCTCGAACACAAACATCACAAAGCAGTTTCTGAGAATGCTTCAGTTTAGTTTTTCTGTGAAGATATTCCCGTTTCCAAAGAAATCTTCAAAGAGGTCCACATATCCACTTACAGATTCTACAAAAAGAGAGTTTCAAAACTGCTCAATCAAAAGGAGGGTTCAACTCTGTGACTTGAATGCAATCATCACACAGAAGTTTCTGAGAATGCTTCTCTTTA
The DNA here is from genome assembly GCF_029289425.2 of Pan paniscus. Taxonomy (NCBI): domain Eukaryota; kingdom Metazoa; phylum Chordata; class Mammalia; order Primates; family Hominidae; genus Pan; species Pan paniscus. Next base: position 60,687,121 of record NC_073272.2, read on the forward strand.
GTTTTTACGTGAAGATATACCCGTTTCGAAGGAAGGCCACCCGGTGGTCCAAATATCCACTTGCAGAATCTACAAAAAGAGTGTTTCAAACCTGAACTATCAAAGGAAGGTTCAACTCTGTGAGTCGAATGCAAACATCACGAAGAAGTTTCTGAGAATGTTTGTGTTTAGTTATGGGAAGTTTATCCCGTTTCCAACGAAATCCTCAGAGTGGTCCAAATATCCACTTGCAGATTCTACCAAAAGTGTGTTTGGAAACTGCTCCATCCAAAGGCATGTTCAGCTCTGTGAGTTAATCTCCATCATCACAAAGTATTTTCTGAGAATGCTTCCGTTTGGTTTTTATAGGAAGTTCTTTCCTTCACTACCGTAGGCCTCAAAGCAGTCCAAATCTCCATTTGCAGATTCTACAAAAAGAGTGTTTCCAATCTGCTGTATCAATAGGAATGTTCAACTCCGTGAGTTGAATGCAATCATCACAACGTAGTTTCTGAGAATGCTTCTATGTAGTTTTTAGGTGAAGATATTACCTTTTCCACCACAGGCCCCAAGCCCCCCAAATGTCCACTTGCAGATTCTAGAAAAAGAGTGTTTCATAGCTGCTCTTTCAAAAGGAAAGTTCCACTCTGGGAATTGAATACGAACATCACAAAGTAGTTTCTGAGAATGCTTTTGTTTCGTTTTTATGTGAAGATGATCCCGTTTCCAATGAAATCTTCAAAGAGGTGCACATATCCACTTGCAGATTCCAAAGAAAGAGACTTTCAAAACTGCTCCATCACGAGGATTTTTCAACACTGTGAGTTGAATGCAGTCATCACAGAAAACTTTCTGAGAATGCTTCTGTCTAGGGTTGATGTGAAGATATACCCGTTTCCAACGAAGGCCTCGAAGTGGTCCAAATATACACTTGCAGATTCTCCTACAAGGGTGTTACAAACCTGAACTATCAAAGCAAGGTTCAACTCTGTGAGTTGAATGCAAACATCACAAAGAAGTTTCTAAGAATGCTTCCGTTTAGTTATGGGAAGTTTATCCCATTTCCAACGAAATCCTCAGAGAGGTCCAAATATCCCCTTGCAGATTCTACAAACAGTGTGTTTGGAAACTGCTCCATCAAAACGAATGTTCAGCTCTCTGAGTTAAACGCAATCGTCACTAAGAATTTTCTGAGAGTGCTTCTGTCTAGTTTTTATATGAAGTTCTTTCCTTTATTACCATAGGCCTCAAAGCGGTCCCAGTCTCCACTTGCAGATTCTCCAAGAAGACTGTTTCCAAACTGCTCTCTCGAAAGGAATGTTCAACTCTGTGAGTTGAGTGCAATCATCACAGAGTAGTTTCTGAGAATGCTTCTATGTAGTTTTTAGGAGAAGATATTTCCTTTTCCACCACAGCCCTCAAAGCCCTCCAAATGTCCATTTGCGGATGCTAAAAAAAGAGTGTTTCAAAGCTGCGCTATCAAAGGGAAAGTTCAATTCCGTGAGGTGAATGCAAACATCCCAAAGAAGTTTCTGAGAATGCCTCTGTTTAGCTTTTATGTGAAGATTATCCCGTTTCCAACGAAATCTTCAATGAGATCCAAATATCCACTTGCGGATCCCACAGAAAGTGTGTTTCGAAACTGCTGTTTCAAAGGGAATCTTCAACTCTGTGAGTTGAATGCAATCATCACAAAGAAGTTTCTGACAATGCTTCTCTCTCGTTTTTATGTGAAGATATTTCCTTTTCCACCAGAGGCCTGAAAGCGCTCCAAATGTCCACTTGCAGAGTCTACGAAAAGAATGTTTCAAAACTGCTCTGTGAAAAGCAATGTTAAACTCTGGCTCGAACACAAACATCACAAAGCAGTTTCTGAGAATGCTTCAGTTTAGTTTTTCTGTGAAGATATTCCCGTTTCCAAAGAAATCTTCAAAGAGGTCCACATATCCACTTACAGATTCTACAAAAAGAGAGTTTCAAAACTGCTCAATCAAAAGGAGGGTTCAACTCTGTGACTTGAATGCAATCATCACACAGAAGTTTCTGAGAATGCTTCTCTTTAGTTTTTACGTGAAGATATACCCGTTTCGAAGGAAGGCCACCCGGTGGTCCAAATATCCACTTGCAGAATCTACAAAAAGAGTGTTTCAAACCTGAACTATCAAAGGAAGGTTCAACTCTGTGAGTCGAATGCAAACATCACGAAGAAGTTTCTGAGAATGTTTGTGTTTAGTTATGGGAAGTTTATCCCGTTTCCAACGAAATCCTCAGAGTGGTCCAAATATCCACTTGCAGATTCTACCAAAAGTGTGTTTGGAAACTGCTCCATCCAAAGGCATGTTCAGCTCTGTGAGTTAATCTCCATCATCACAAAGTATTTTCTGAGAATGCTTCCGTTTGGTTTTTATAGGAAGTTCTTTCCTTCACTACCGTAGGCCTCAAAGCAGTCCAAATCTCCATTTGCAGATTCTACAAAAAGAGTGTTTCCAATCTGCTGTATCAATAGGAATGTTCAACTCCGTGAGTTGAATGCAATCATCACAACGTAGTTTCTGAGAATGCTTCTATGTAGTTTTTAGGTGAAGATATTACCTTTTCCACCACAGGCCCCAAGCCCCCCAAATGTCCACTTGCAGATTCTAGAAAAAGAGTGTTTCATAGCTGCTCTTTCAAAAGGAAAGTTCCACTCTGGGAATTGAATACGAACATCACAAAGTAGTTTCTGAGAATGCTTCTGTTTCGTTTTTATGTGAAGATGATCCCGTTTCCAATGAAATCTTCAAAGAGGTGCACATATCCACTTGCAGATTCCAAAGAAAGAGACTTTCAAAACTGCTCCATCACGAGGATTTTTCAACACTGTGAGTTGAATGCAGTCATCACAGAAAACTTTCTGAGAATGCTTCTGTCTAGGGTTGATGTGAAGATATACCCGTTTCCAACGAAGGCCTCGAAGTGGTCCAAATATACACTTGCAGATTCTCCTACAAGGGTGTTGCAAACCTGAACTAACAAAGCAAGGTTGAACTCTGTGAGTTGAATGCAAACATCACAAAGAAGTTTCTGAGAATGCTTCCGTTTACTTATGGGAAGTTTATCCCGTTTCCAACGAAATCCTCAGAGAGGTCCAAATATCCCCTTGCAGATTCTACAAACAGTGTGTTTGGAAACTGCTCCATCAAAACGAATGTTCAGCTCTCTGAGTTAAACGCAATCGTCACTAAGAATTTTCTGAGAGTGCTTCTGTCTAGTTTTTATATGAAGTTCTTTCCTTTATTACCATAGGCCTCAAAGCGGTCCCAGTCTCCACTTGCAGATTCTCCAAGAAGACTGTTTCCAAACTGCTCTCTCGAAAGGAATGTTCAACTCTGTGAGTTGAGTGCAATCATCACAGAGTAGTTTCTGAGAATGCTTCTATGTAGTTTTTAGGAGAAGATATTTCCTTTTCCACCACAGCCCTCAAAGCCCTCCAAATGTCCATTTGCGGATGCTAAAAAAAGAGTGTTTCAAAGCTGCGCTATCAAAGGGAAAGTTCAATTCCGTGAGGTGAATGCAAACATCCCAAAGAAGTTTCTGAGAATGCCTCTGTTTAGCTTTTATGTGAAGATTATCCCGTTTCCAACGAAATCTTCAATGAGATCCAAATATCCACTTGCGGATCCCACAGAAAGTGTGTTTCGAAACTGCTGTTTCAAAGGGAATCTTCAACTCTGTGAGTTGAATGCAATCATCACAAAGAAGTTTCTGACAATGCTTCTCTCTCGTTTTTATGTGAAGATATTTCCTTTTCCACCAGAGGCCTGAAAGCGCTCCAAATGTCCACTTGCAGATTCTACGAAAAGAATGTTTCAAAACTGCTCTGTGAAAAGCAATGTTAAACTCTGTGGCTCGAACACAAACATCACAAAGCAGTTTCTGAGAATGCTTCAGTTTAGTTTTTCTGTGAAGATATTCCCGTTTCCAAAGAAATCTTCAAAGAGGTCCACATATCCACTTACAGATTCTACAAAAAGAGAGTTTCAAAACTGCTCAATCAAAAGGAGGGTTCAACTCTGTGACTTGAATGCAATCATCACACAGAAGTTTCTGAGAATGCTTCTCTTTAGTTTTTACGTGAAGATATACCCGTTTCGAAGGAAGGCCACCCGGTGGTCCAAATATCCACTTGCAGAATCTACAAAAAGAGTGTTTCAAACCTGAACTATCAAAGGAAGGTTCAACTCTGTGAGTCGAATGCAAACATCACGAAGAAGTTTCTGAGAATGTTTGTGTTTAGTTATGGGAAGTTTATCCCGTTTCCAACGAAATCCTCAGAGTGGTCCAAATATCCACTTGCAGATTCTACCAAAAGTGTGTTTGGAAGCTGCTCCATCCAAAGGCATGTTCAGCTCTGTGAGTTAATCTCCATCATCACAAAGTATTTTCTGAGAATGCTTCCGTTTGGTTTTTATAGGAAGTTCTTTCCTTCACTACCGTAGGCCTCAAAGCAGTCCAAATCTCCATTTGCAGATTCTACAAAAAGAGTGTTTCCAATCTGCTCTATCAATAGGAATGTTCAACTCCGTGAGTTGAATGCAATCATCACAACGTAGTTTCTGAGAATGCTTCTATGTAGTTTTTAGGTGAAGATATTACCTTCTCCACCACAGGCCCCAAGCCCCCCAAATGTCCACTTGCAGATTCTAGAAAAAGAGTGTTTCATAGCTGCTCTTTCAAAAGGAAAGTTCCACTCTGGGAATTGAATACGAACATCACAAAGTAGTTTCTGAGAATGCTTCTGTTTCGTTTTTATGTGAAGATGATCCCGTTTCCAATGAAATCTTCAAAGAGGTGCACATATCCACTTGCAGATTCCAAAGAAAGAGACTTTCAAAACTGCTCCATCACGAGGATTGTTCAACTCTGTGAGTTGAATGCAGTCATCACAGAAAACTTTCTGAGAATGCTTCTGTCTAGGGTTGATGTGAAGATATACCCGTTTCCAACGAAGGCCTCGAAGTGGTCCAAATATACACTTGCAGATTCTCCTACAAGGGTGTTGCAAACCTGAACTATCAAAGCAAGGTTCAACTCTGTGAGTTGAATGCAAACATCACAAAGAAGTTTCTGAGAATGCTTCCGTTTACTTATGGGAAGTTTATCCCGTTTCCAACGAAATCCTCAGAGAGGTCCAAATATCCCCTTGCAGATTCTACAAACAGTGTGTTTGGAAACTGCTCCATCAAAACGAATGTTCAGCTCTCTGAGTTAAACGCAATCGTCACTAAGAATTTTCTGAGAGTGCTTCTGTCTAGTTTTTATATGAAGTTCTTTCCTTTATTACCATAGGCCTCAAAGCGGTCCCAGTCTCCACTTGCAGATTCTCCAAGAAGACTGTTTCCAAACTGCTCTCTCGAAAGGATTGCTCAACTCTGTGAGTTGAGTGCAATCATCACAGAGTAGTTTCTGAGAATGCTTCTATGTAGTTTTTAGGAGAAGATATTTCCTTTTCCACCACAGCCCTCAAAGCCCTCCAAATGTCCATTTGCGGATGCTAAAAAAAGAGTGTTTCAAAGCTGCGCTATCAAAGGGAAAGTTCAATTCCGTGAGGTGAATGCAAACATCCCAAAGAAGTTTCTGAGAATGCCTCTGTTTAGCTTTTATGTGAAGATTATCCCGTTTCCAACGAAATCTTCAATGAGATCCAAATATCCACTTGCGGATCCCACAGAAAGTGTGTTTCGAAACTGCTGTTTCAAAGGGAATCTTCAACTCTGTGAGTTGAATGCAATCATCACAAAGAAGTTTCTGACAATGCTTCTCTCTCGTTTTTATGTGAAGATATTTCCTTTTCCACCAGAGGCCTGAAAGCGCTCCAAATGTCCACTTGCAGATTCTACGAAAAGAATGTTTCAAAACTGCTCTGTGAAAAGCAATGTTAAACTCTGTGGCTCGAACACAAACATCACAAAGCAGTTTCTGAGAATGCTTCAGTTTAGTTTTTCTGTGAAGATATTCCCGTTTCCAAAGAAATCTTCAAAGAGGTCCACATATCCACTTACAGATTCTACAAAAAGAGAGTTTCAAAACTGCTCAATCAAAAGGAGGGTTCAACTCTGTGACTTGAATGCAATCATCACACAGAAGTTTCTGAGAATGCTTCTCTTTAGTTTTTACGTGAAGATATACCCGTTTCGAAGGAAGGCCACCCGGTGGTCCAAATATCCACTTGCAGAATCTACAAAAAGAGTGTTTCAAACCTGAACTATCAAAGGAAGGTTCAACTCTGTGAGTCGAATGCAAACATCACGAAGAAGTTTCTGAGAATGTTTGTGTTTACTTATGGGAAGTTTATCCCGTTTCCAACGAAATCCTCAGAGTGGTCCAAATATCCACTTGCAGATTCTACCAAAAGTGTGTTTGGAAACTGCTCCATCGAAAGGCATGTTCAGCTCTGTGAGTTAATCTCCATCATCACAAAGTATTTTCTGAGAATGCTTCCGTTTGGTTTTTATAGGAAGTTCTTTCCTTCACTACCGTAGGCCTCAAAGCAGTCCAAATCTCCATTTGCAGATTCTACAAAAAGAGTGTTTCCAATCTGCTGTATCAATAGGAATGTTCAACTCCGTGAGTTGAATGCAATCATCACAACGTAGTTTCTGAGAATGCTTCTATGTAGTTTTTAGGTGAAGATATTACCTTTTCCACCACAGGCCCCAAGCCCCCCAAATGTCCACTTGCAGATTCTAGAAAAAGAGTGTTTCATAGCTGCTCTTTCAAAAGGAAAGTTCCACTCTGGGAATTGAATACGAACATCACAAAGTAGTTTCTGAGAATGCTTTTGTTTCGTTTTTATGTGAAGATGATCCCGTTTCCAATGAAATCTTCAAAGAGGTGCACATATCCACTTGCAGATTCCAAAGAAAGAGACTTTCAAAACTGCTCCATCACGAGGATTTTTCAACACTGTGAGTTGAATGCAGTCATCACAGAAAACTTTCTGAGAATGCTTCTGTCTAGGGTTGATGTGAAGATATACCCGTTTCCAACGAAGGCCTCGAAGTGGTCCAAATATACACTTGCAGATTCTCCTACAAGGGTGTTGCAAACCTGAACTATCAAAGCAAGGTTCAACTCTGTGAGTTGAATGCAAACATCACAAAGAAGTTTCTAAGAATGCTTCCGTTTAGTTATGGGAAGTTTATCCCATTTCCAACGAAATCCTCAGAGAGGTCCAAATATCCCCTTGCAGATTCTACAAACAGTGTGTTTGGAAACTGCTCCATCAAAACGAATGTTCAGCTCTCTGAGTTAAACGCAATCGTCACTAAGAATTTTCTGAGAGTGCTTCTGTCTAGTTTTTATATGAAGTTCTTTCCTTTATTACCATAGGCCTCAAAGCGGTCCCAGTCTCCACTTGCAGATTCTCCAAGAAGACTGTTTCCAAACTGCTCTCTCGAAAGGAATGTTCAACTCTGTGAGTTGAGTGCAATCATCACAGAGTAGTTTCTGAGAATGCTTCTATGTAGTTTTTAGGAGAAGATATTTCCTTTTCCACCACAGCCCTCAAAGCCCTCCAAATGTCCATTTGCGGATGCTAAAAAAAGAGTGTTTCAAAGCTGCGCTATCAAAGGGAAAGTTCAATTCCGTGAGGTGAATGCAAACATCCCAAAGAAGTTTCTGAGAATGCCTCTGTTTAGCTTTTATGTGAAGATTATCCCGTTTCCAACGAAATCTTCAATGAGATCCAAATATCCACTTGCGGATCCCACAGAAAGTGTGTTTCGAAACTGCTGTTTCAAAGGGAATCTTCAACTCTGTGAGTTGAATGCAATCATCACAAAGAAGTTTCTGACAATGCTTCTCTCTCGTTTTTATGTGAAGATATTTCCTTTTCCACCAGAGGCCTGAAAGCGCTCCAAATGTCCACTTGCAGAGTCTACGAAAAGAATGTTTCAAAACTGCTCTGTGAAAAGCAATGTTAAACTCTGTGGCTCGAACACAAACATCACAAAGCAGTTTCTGAGAATGCTTCAGTTTAGTTTTTCTGTGAAGATATTCCCGTTTCCAAAGAAATCTTCAAAGAGGTCCACATATCCACTTACAGATTCTACAAAAAGAGAGTTTCAAAACTGCTCAATCAAAAGGAGGGTTCAACTCTGTGACTTGAATGCAATCATCACACAGAAGTTTCTGAGAATGCTTCTCTTTAGTTTTTACGTGAAGATATACCCGTTTCGAAGGAAGGCCACCCGGTGGTCCAAATATCCACTTGCAGAATCTACAAAAAGAGTGTTTCAAACCTGAACTATCAAAGGAAGGTTCAACTCTGTGAGTCGAATGCAAACATCACGAAGAAGTTTCTGAGAATGTTTGTGTTTAGTTATGGGAAGTTTATCCCGTTTCCAACGAAATCCTCAGAGTGGTCCAAATATCCACTTGCAGATTCTACCAAAAGTGTGTTTGGAAACTGCTCCATCCAAAGGCATGTTCAGCTCTGTGAGTTAATCTCCATCATCACAAAGTATTTTCTGAGAATGCTTCCGTTTGGTTTTTATAGGAAGTTCTTTCCTTCACTACCGTAGGCCTCAAAGCAGTCCAAATCTCCATTTGCAGATTCTACAAAAAGAGTGTTTCCAATCTGCTGTATCAATAGGAATGTTCAACTCCGTGAGTTGAATGCAATCATCACAACGTAGTTTCTGAGAATGCTTCTATGTAGTTTTTAGGTGAAGATATTACCTTTTCCACCACAGGCCCCAAGCCCCCCAAATGTCCACTTGCAGATTCTAGAAAAAGAGTGTTTCATAGCTGCTCTTTCAAAAGGAAAGTTCCACTCTGGGAATTGAATACGAACATCACAAAGTAGTTTCTGAGAATGCTTTTGTTTCGTTTTTATGTGAAGATGATCCCGTTTCCAATGAAATCTTCAAAGAGGTGCACATATCCACTTGCAGATTCCAAAGAAAGAGACTTTCAAAACTGCTCCATCACGAGGATTTTTCAACACTGTGAGTTGAATGCAGTCATCACAGAAAACTTTCTGAGAATGCTTCTGTCTAGGGTTGATGTGAAGATATACCCGTTTCCAACGAAGGCCTCAAAGTGGTCCAAATATACACTTGCAGATTCTCCTACAAGGGTGTTGCAAACCTGAACTATCAAAGCAAGGTTCAACTCTGTGAGTTGAATGCAAACATCACAAAGAAGTTTCTGAGAATGCTTCCGTTTAGTTATGGGAAGTTTATCCCGTTTCCAACGAAATCCTCAGAGAGGTCCAAATATCCCCTTGCAGATTCTACAAACAGTGTGTTTGGAAACTGCTCCATCAAAACGAATGTTCAGCTCTCTGAGTTAAACGCAATCGTCACTAAGAATTTTCTGAGAGTGCTTCTGTCTAGTTTTTATATGAAGTTCTTTCCTTTATTACCATAGGCCTCAAAGCGGTCCCAGTCTCCACTTGCAGATTCTCCAAGAAGACTGTTTCCAAACTGCTCTCTCGAAAGGAATGTTCAACTCTGTGAGTTGAGTGCAATCATCACAGAGTAGTTTCTGAGAATGCTTCTATGTAGTTTTTAGGAGAAGATATTTCCTTTTCCACCACAGCCCTCAAAGCCCTCCAAATGTCCATTTGCGGATGCTAAAAAAAGAGTGTTTCAAAGCTGCGCTATCAAAGGGAAAGTTCAATTCCGTGAGGTGAATGCAAACATCCCAAAGAAGTTTCTGAGAATGCCTCTGTTTAGCTTTTATGTGAAGATTATCCCGTTTCCAACGAAATCTTCAATGAGATCCAAATATCCACTTGCGGATCCCACAGAAAGTGTGTTTCGAAACTGCTGTTTCAAAGGGAATCTTCAACTCTGTGAGTTGAATGCAATCATCACAAAGAAGTTTCTGACAATGCTTCTCTCTCGTTTTTATGTGAAGATATTTCCTTTTCCACCAGAGGCCTGAAAGCGCTCCAAATGTCCACTTGCAGAGTCTACGAAAAGAATGTTTCAAAACTGCTCTGTGAAAAGCAATGTTAAACTCTGTGGCTCGAACACAAACATCACAAAGCAGTTTCTGAGAATGCTTCAGTTTAGTTTTTCTGTGAAGATATTCCCGTTTCCAAAGAAATCTTCAAAGAGGTCCACATATCCACTTACAGATTCTACAAAAAGAGAGTTTCAAAACTGCTCAATCAAAAGGAGGGTTCAACTCTGTGACTTGAATGCAATCATAACACAGAAGTTTCTGAGAATGCTTCTCTTTAGTTTTTACGTGAAGATATACCCGTTTCGAAGGAAGGCCACCCGGTGGTCCAAATATCCACTTGCAGAATCTACAAAAAGAGTGTTTCAAACCTGAACTATCAAAGGAAGGTTCAACTCTGTGAGTCGAATGCAAACATCACGAAGAAGTTTCTGAGAATGTTTGTGTTTAGTTATGGGAAGTTTATCCCGTTTCCAACGAAATCCTCAGAGAGGTCCAAATATCCACTTGCAGATTCTACCAAAAGTGTGTTTGGAAACTGCTCCATCCAAAGGCATGTTCAGCTCTGTGAGTTAATCTCCATCATCACAAAGTATTTTCTGAGAATGCTTCCGTTTGGTTTTTATAGGAAGTTCTTTCCTTCACTACCGTAGGCCTCAAAGCAGTCCAAATCTCCATTTGCAGATTCTACAAAAAGAGTGTTTCCAATCTGCTGTATCAATAGGAATGTTCAACTCCGTGAGTTGAATGCAATCATCACAACGTAGTTTCTGAGAATGCTTCTATGTAGTTTTTAGGTGAAGATATTACCTTTTCCACCACAGGCCCCAAGCCCCCCAAATGTCCACTTGCAGATTCTAGAAAAAGAGTGTTTCATAGCTGCTCTTTCAAAAGGAAAGTTCCACTCTGGGAATTGAATACGAACATCACAAAGTAGTTTCTGAGAATGCTTTTGTTTCGTTTTTATGTGAAGATGATCCCGTTTCCAATGAAATCTTCAAAGAGGTGCACATATCCACTTGCAGATTCCAAAGAAAGAGACTTTCAAAACTGCTCCATCACGAGGATTCTTCAACTCTGTGAGTTGAATGCAGTCATCACAGAAAACTTTCTGAGAATGCTTCTGTCTAGGTTTGATGTGAAGATATACCCGTTTCCAACGAAGGCCTCGAAGTGGTCCAAATATACACTTGCAGATTCTCCTACAAGGGTGTTGCAAACCTGAACTATCAAAGCAAGGTTCAACTCTGTGAGTTGAATGCAAACATCACAAAGAAGTTTCTGAGAATGCTTCCGTTTACTTATGGGAAGTTTATCCCGTTTCCAACGAAATCCTCAGAGAGGTCCAAATATCCCCTTGCAGATTCTACAAACAGTGTGTTTGGAAACTGCTCCATCAAAACGAATGTTCAGCTCTCTGAGTTAAACGCAATCGTCACTAAGAATTTTCTGAGAGTGCTTCTGTCTAGTTTTTATATGAAGTTCTTTCCTTTATTACCATAGGCCTCAAAGCGGTCCCAGTCTCCACTTGCAGATTCTCCAAGAAGACTGTTTCCAAAGTGCTCTCTCGAAAGGAATGTTCAACTCTGTGAGTTGAGTGCAATCATCACAGAGTAGTTTCTGAGAATGCTTCTATGTAGTTTTTAGGAGAAGATATTTCCTTTTCCACCACAGCCCTCAAAGCCCTCCAAATGTCCATTTGCGGATGCTAAAAAAAGAGTGTTTCAAAGCTGCGCTATCAAAGGGAAAGTTCAATTCCGTGAGGTGAATGCAAACATCCCAAAGAAGTTTCTGAGAATGCCTCTGTTTAGCTTTTATGTGAAGATTATCCCGTTTCCAACGAAATCTTCAATGAGATCCAAATATCCACTTGCGGATCCCACAGAAAGTGTGTTTCGAAACTGCTGTTTCAAAGGGAATCTTCAACTCTGTGAGTTGAATGCAATCATCACAAAGAAGTTTCTGACAATGCTTCTCTCTCGTTTTTATGTGAAGATATTTCCTTTTCCACCAGAGGCCTGAAAGCGCTCCAAATGTCCACTTGCAGAGTCTACGAAAAGAATGTTTCAAAACTGCTCTGTGAAAAGCAATGTTAAACTCTGTGGCTCGAACACAAACATCACAAAGCAGTTTCTGAGAATGCTTCAGTTTAGTTTTTCTGTGAAGATATTCCCGTTTCCAAAGAAATCTTCAAAGAGGTCCACATATCCACTTACAGATTCTACAAAAAGAGAGTTTCAAAACTGCTCAATCAAAAGGAGGGTTCAACTCTGTGACTTGAATGCAATCATCACACAGAAGTTTCTGAGAATGCTTCTCTTTAGTTTTTACGTGAAGATATACCCGTTTCGAAGGAAGGCCACCCGGTGGTCCAAATATCCACTTGCAGAATCTACAAAAAGAGTGTTTCAAACCTGAACTATCAAAGGAAGGTTCAACTCTGTGAGTCGAATGCAAACATCACGAAGAAGTTTCTGAGAATGTTTGTGTTTAGTTATGGGAAGTTTATCCCGTTTCCAACGAAATCCTCAGAGAGGTCCAAATATCCACTTGCAGATTCTACCAAAAGTGTGTTTGGAAACTGCTCCATCCAAAGGCATGTTCAGCTCTGTGAGTTAATCTCCATCATCACAAAGTATTTTCTGAGAATGCTTCCGTTTGGTTTTTATAGGAAGTTCTTTCCTTCACTACCGTAGGCCTCAAAGCAGTCCAAATCTCCATTTGCAGATTCTACAAAAAGAGTGTTTCCAATCTGCTGTATCAATAGGAATGTTCAACTCCGTGAGTTGAATGCAATCATCACAACGTAGTTTCTGAGAATGCTTCTATGTAGTTTTTAGGTGAAGATATTACCTTTTCCACCACAGGCCCCAAGCCCCCCAAATGTCCACTTGCAGATTCTAGAAAAAGAGTGTTTCATAGCTGCTCTTTCAAAAGGAAAGTTCCACTCTGGGAATTGAATACGAACATCACAAAGTAGTTTCTGAGAATGCTTTTGTTTCGTTTTTATGTGAAGATGATCCCGTTTCCAATGAAATCTTCAAAGAGGTGCACATATCCACTTGCAGATTCCAAAGAAAGAGACTTTCAAAACTGCTCTATCACGAGGATTTTTCAACTCTGTGAGTTGAATGCAGTCATCACAGAAAACTTTCTGAGAATGCTTCTGTCTAGGGTTGATGTGAAGATATACCCGTTTCCAACGAAGGCCTCGAAGTGGTCCAAATATACACTTGCAGATTCTCCTACAAGGGTGTTGCAAACCTGAACTATCAAAGCAAGGTTCAACTCTGTGAGTTGAATGCAAACATCACAAAGAAGTTTCTGAGAATGCTTCCGTTTAGTTATGGGAAGTTTATCCCGTTTCCAACGAAATCCTCAGAGAGGTCCAAATATCCCCTTGCAGATTCTACAAACAGTGTGTTTGGAAACTGCTCCATCAAAACGAATGTTCAGCTCTCTGAGTTAAACGCAATCGTCACTAAGAATTTTCTGAGAGTGCTTCTGTCTAGTTTTTATATGAAGTTCTTTCCTTTATTACCATAGGCCTCAAAGCGGTCCCAGTCTCCACTTGCAGATTCTCCAAGAAGACTGTTTCCAAACTGCTCTCTCGAAAGGAATGTTCAACTCTGTGAGTTGAGTGCAATCATCACAGAGTAGTTTCTGAGAATGCTTCTATGTAGTTTTTAGTAGAAGATATTTCCTTTTCCACCACAGCCCTCAAAGCCCTCCAAATGTCCATTTGCGGATGCTAAAAAAAGAGTGTTTCAAAGCTGCGCTATCAAAGGGAAAGTTCAATTCCGTGAGGTGAATGCAAACATCCCAAAGAAGTTTCTGAGAATGCCTCTGTTTAGCTTTTATGTGAAGATTATCCCGTTTCCAACGAAATCTTCAATGAGATCCAAATATCCACTTGCGGATCCCACAGAAAGTGTGTTTCGAAACTGCTGTTTCAAAGGGAATCTTCAACTCTGTGAGTTGAATGCAATCATCACAAAGAAGTTTCTGACAATGCTTCTCTCTCGTTTTTATGTGAAGATATTTCCTTTTCCACCAGAGGCCTGAAAGCGCTCCAAATGTCCACTTGCAGAGTCTACGAAAAGAATGTTTCAAAACTGCTCTGTGAAAAGCAATGTTAAACTCTGTGGCTCGAACACAAACATCACAAAGCAGTTTCTGAGAATGCTTCAGTTTAGTTTTTCTGTGAAGATATTCCCGTTTCCAAAGAAATCTTCAAAGAGGTCCACATATCCACTTACAGATTCTACAAAAAGAGAGTTTCAAAACTGCTCAATCAAAAGGAGGGTTCAACTCTGTGACTTGAATGCAATCATAACACAGAAGTTTCTGAGAATGCTTCTCTTTAGTTTTTACGTGAAGATATACCCGTTTCGAAGGAAGGCCACCCGGTGGTCCAAATATCCACTTGCAGAATCTACAAAAAGAGTGTTTCAAACCTGAACTATCAAAGGAAGGTTCAACTCTGTGAGTCGAATGCAAACATCACGAAGAAGTTTCTGAGAATGTTTGTGTTTAGTTATGGGAAGTTTATCCCGTTTCCAACGAAATCCTCAGAGAGGTCCAAATATCCACTTGCAGATTCTACCAAAAGTGTGTTTGGAAACTGCTCCATCCAAAGGCATGTTCAGCTCTGTGAGTTAATCTCCATCATCACAAAGTATTTTCTGAGAATGCTTCCGTTTGGTTTTTATAGGAAGTTCTTTCCTTCACTACCGTAGGCCTCAAAGCAGTCCAAATCTCCATTTGCAGATTCTACAAAAAGAGTGTTTCCAATCTGCTGTATCAATAGGAATGTTCAACTCCGTGAGTTGAATGCAATCATCACAACGTAGTTTCTGAGAATGCTTCTATGTAGTTTTTAGGTGAAGATATTACCTTTTCCACCACAGGCCCCAAGCCCCCCAAATGTCCACTTGCAGATTCTAGAAAAAGAGTGTTTCATAGCTGCTCTTTCAAAAGGAAAGTTCCACTCTGGGAATTGAATACGAACATCACAAAGTAGTTTCTGAGAATGCTTTTGTTTCGTTTTTATGTGAAGATGATCCCGTTTCCAATGAAATCTTCAAAGAGGTGCACATATCCACTTGCAGATTCCAAAGAAAGAGACTTTCAAAACTGCTCTATCACGAGGATTTTTCAACTCTGTGAGTTGAATGCAGTCATCACAGAAAACTTTCTGAGAATGCTTCTGTCTAGGGTTGATGTGAAGATATACCCGTTTCCAACGAAGGCCTCGAAGTGGTCCAAATATACACTTGCAGATTCTCCTACAAGGGTGTTGCAAACCTGAACTATCAAAGCAAGGTTCAACTCTGTGAGTTGAATGCAAACATCACAAAGAAGTTTCTGAGAATGCTTCCGTTTACTTATGGGAAGTTTATCCCGTTTCCAACGAAATCCTCAGAGAGGTCCAAATATCCCCTTGCAGATTCTACAAACAGTGTGTTTGGAAACTGCTCCATCAAAACGAATGTTCAGCTCTCTGAGTTAAACGCAATCGTCACTAAGAATTTTCTGAGAGTGCTTCTGTCTAGTTTTTATATGAAGTTCTTTCCTTTATTACCATAGGCCTCAAAGCGGTCCCAGTCTCCACTTGCAGATTCTCCAAGAAGACTGTTTCCAAAGTGCTCTCTCGAAAGGAATGTTCAACTCTGTGAGTTGAGTGCAATCATCACAGAGTAGTTTCTGAGAATGCTTCTATGTAGTTTTTGGGAGAAGATATTTCCTTTTCCACCACAGCCCTCAAAGCCCTCCAAATGTCCATTTGCGGATGCTAAAAAAAGAGTGTTTCAAAGCTGCGCTATCAAAGGGAAAGTTCAATTCCGTGAGGTGAATGCAAACATCCCAAAGAAGTTTCTGAGAATGCCTCTGTTTAGCTTTTATGTGAAGATTATCCCGTTTCCAACGAAATCTTCAATGAGATCCAAATATCCACTTGCGGATCCCACAGAAAGTGTGTTTCGAAACTGCTGTTTCAAAGGGAATCTTCAACTCTGTGAGTTGAATGCAATCATCACAAAGAAGTTTCTGACAATGCTTCTCTCTCGTTTTTATGTGAAGATATTTCCTTTTCCACCAGAGGCCTGAAAGCGCTCCAAATGTCCACTTGCAGATTCTACGAAAAGAATGTTTCAAAACTGCTCTGTGAAAAGCAATGTTAAACTCTGTGGCACGAACACAAACATCACAAAGCAGTTTCTGAGAATGCTTCAGTTTAGTTTTTCTGTGAAGATATTCCCGTTTCCAAAGAAATCTTCAAAGAGGTCCACATATCCACTTACAGATTCTACAAAAAGAGAGTTTCAAAACTGCTCAATCAAAAGGAGGGTTCAACTCTGTGACTTGAATGCAATCATCACACAGAAGTTTCTGAGAATGCTTCTCTTTAGTTTTTACGTGAAGATATACCCGTTTCGAAGGAAGGCCACCCGGTGGTCCAAATATCCACTTGCAGATTCTACAAAAAGAGTGTTTCAAACCTGAACTATCAAAGGAAGGTTCAACTCTGTGAGTCGAATGCAAACATCACGAAGAAGTTTCTGAGAATGTTTGTGTTTAGTTATGGGAAGTTTATCCCGTTTCCAACGAAATCCTCAGAGAGGTCCAAATATCCACTTGCAGATTCTACCAAAAGTGTGTTTGGAAACTGCTCCATCCAAAGGCATGTTCAGCTCTGTGAGTTAATCTCCATCATCACAAAGTATTTTCTGAGAATGCTTCCGTTTGGTTTTTATAGGAAGTTCTTTCCTTCACTACCGTAGGCCTCAAAGCAGTCCAAATCTCCATTTGCAGATTCTACAAAAAGAGTGTTTCCAATCTGCTGTATCAATAGGAATGTTCAACTCCGTGAGTTGAATGCAATCATCACAACGTAGTTTCTGAGAATGCTTCTATGTAGTTTTTAGGTGAAGATATTACCTTTTCCACCACAGGCCCCAAGCCCCCCAAATGTCCACTTGCAGATTCTAGAAAAAGAGTGTTTCATAGCTGCTCTTTCAAAAGGAAAGTTCCACTCTGGGAATTGAATACGAACATCACAAAGTAGTTTCTGAGAATGCTTTTGTTTCGTTTTTATGTGAAGATGATCCCGTTTCCAATGAAATCTTCAAAGAGGTGCACATATCCACTTGCAGATTCCAAAGAAAGAGACTTTCAAAACTGCTCTATCACGAGGATTTTTCAACACTGTGAGTTGAATGCAGTCATCACAGAAAACTTTCTGAGAATGCTTCTGTCTAGGGTTGATGTGAAGATATACCCGTTTCCAACGAAGGCCTCGAAGTGGTCCAAATATACACTTGCAGATTCTCCTACAAGGGTGTTGCAAACCTGAACTATCAAAGCAAGGTTCAACTCTGTGAGTTGAATGCAAACATCACAAAGAAGTTTCTGAGAATGCTTCCGTTTAGTTATGGGAAGTTTATCCCGTTTCCAACGAAATCCTCAGAGAGGTCCAAATATCCCCTTGCAGATTCTACAAACAGTGTGTTTGGAAACTGCTCCATCAAAACGAATGTTCAGCTCTCTGAGTTAAACGCAATCGTCACTAAGAATTTTCTGAGAGTGCTTCTGTCTAGTTTTTATATGAAGTTCTTTCCTTTATTACCATAGGCCTCAAAGCGGTCCCAGTCTCCACTTGCAGATTCTCCAAGAAGACTGTTTCCAAACTGCTCTCTCGAAAGGAATGTTCAACTCTGTGAGTTGAGTGCAATCATCACAGAGTAGTTTCTGAGAATGCTTCTATGTAGTTTTTAGGAGAAGATATTTCCTTTTCCACCACAGCCCTCAAAGCCCTCCAAATGTCCATTTGCGGATGCTAAAAAAAGAGTGTTTCAAAGCTGCGCTATCAAAGGGAAAGTTCAATTCCGTGAGGTGAATGCAAACATCCCAAAGAAGTTTCTGAGAATGCCTCTGTTTAGCTTTTATGTGAAGATTATCCCGTTTCCAACGAAATCTTCAATGAGATCCAAATATCCACTTGCGGATCCCACAGAAAGTGTGTTTCGAAACTGCTGTTTCAAAGGGAATCTTCAACTCTGTGAGTTGAATGCAATCATCACAAAGAAGTTTCTGACAATGCTTCTCTCTCGTTTTTATGTGAAGATATTTCCTTTTCCACCAGAGGCCTGAAAGCGCTCCAAATGTCCACTTGCAGAGTCTACGAAAAGAATGTTTCAAAACTGCTCTGTGAAAAGCAATGTTAAACTCTGTGGCTCGAACACAAACATCACAAAGCAGTTTCTGAGAATGCTTCAGTTTAGTTTTTCTGTGAAGATATTCCCGTTTCCAAAGAAATCTTCAAAGAGGTCCACATATCCACTTACAGATTCTACAAAAAGAGAGTTTCAAAACTGCTCAATCAAAAGGAGGGTTCAACTCTGTGACTTGAATGCAATCATCACACAGAAGTTTCTGAGAATGCTTCTCTTTAGTTTTTACGTGAAGATATACCCGTTTCGAAGGAAGGCCACCCGGTGGTCCAAATATCCACTTGCAGAATCTACAAAAAGAGTGTTTCAAACCTGAACTATCAAAGGAAGGTTCAACTCTGTGAGTCGAATGCAAACATCACGAAGAAGTTTCTGAGAATGTTTGTGTTTAGTTATGGGAAGTTTATCCCGTTTCCAACGAAATCCTCAGAGAGGTCCAAATATCCACTTGCAGATTCTACCAAAAGTGTGTTTGGAAACTGCTCCATCCAAAGGCATGTTCAGCTCTGTGAGTTAATCTCCATCATCACAAAGTATTTTCTGAGAATGCTTCCGTTTGGTTTTTATAGGAAGTTCTTTCCTTCACTACCGTAGGCCTCAAAGCAGTCCAAATCTCCATTTGCAGATTCTACAAAAAGAGTGTTTCCAATCTGCTGTATCAATAGGAATGTTCAACTCCGTGAGTTGAATGCAATCATCACAACGTAGTTTCTGAGAATGCTTCTATGTAGTTTTTAGGTGAAGATATTACCTTTTCCACCACAGGCCCCAAGCCCCCCAAATGTCCACTTGCAGATTCTAGAAAAAGAGTGTTTCATAGCTGCTCTTTCACAAGGAAAGTTCCACTCTGGGAATTGAATACGAACATCACAAAGTAGTTTCTGAGAATGCTTTTGTTTCGTTTTTATGTGAAGATGATCCCGTTTCCAATGAAATCTTCAAAGAGGTGCACATATCCACTTGCAGATTCCAAAGAAAGAGACTTTCAAAACTGCTCCATCACGAGGATTTTTCAACGCTGTGAGTTGAATGCAGTCATCACAGAAAACTTTCTGAGAATGCTTCTGTCTAGGGTTGATGTGAAGATATACCCGTTTCCAACGAAGGCCTCGAAGTGGTCCAAATATACACTTGCAGATTCTCCTACAAGGGTGTTGCAAACCTGAACTATCAAAGCAAGGTTCAACTCTGTGAGTTGAATGCAAACATCACAAAGAAGTTTCTGAGAATGCTTCCGTTTAGTTATGGGAAGTTTATCCCGTTTCCAACGAAATCCTCAGAGAGGTCCAAATATCCCCTTGCAGATTCTACAAACAGTGTGTTTGGAAACTGCTCCATCAAAACGAATGTTCAGCTCTCTGAGTTAAACGCAATCGTCACTAAGAATTTTCTGAGAGTGCTACTGTCTAGTTTTTATATGAAGTTCTTTCCTTTCTTACCATAGGCCTCAAAGCGGTCCCAGTCTCCACTTTCAGATTCTCCAACAAGACTGTTTCCAAACTGCTCTCTCGAAAGGAATGTTCAACTCTGTGGGTTGAGTGCAATCATCACAGAGTAGTTTCTGAGAATGCTTCTATGTAGTTTTTAGGAGAAGATATTTCCTTTTCCACCACAGCCCTCAAAGCCCTCCTAATGTCCATTTGCGGATGCTAAAAAAACAGTGTTTCAAAGCTGCGCTATCAAAGGGAAAGTTCAATTCCGTGAGGTGAATGCAAACATCCCAAAGAAGTTTCTGAGAATGCCTCTGTTTAGCTTTTATGTGAAGATTATCCCATTTCCAACGAAATCTTCAATGAGATCCAAATATCCACTTGCGGATCCCACAGAAAGTGTGTTTCGAAACTGCTGTTTCAAAGGGAATCTTCAACTCTGTGAGTTGAATGCAATCATCACAAAGAAGTTTCTGACAATGCTTCTCTCTCGTTTTTATGTGAAGATATTTCCTTTTCCACCAGAGGCCTGAAAGCGCTCCAAATGTCCACTTGCAGATTCTACGAAAAGAATGTTTCAAAACTGCTCTGTGAAAAGCAATGTTAAACTCTGTGGCTCGAACACAAACATCACAAAGCAGTTTCTGAGAATGCTTCAGTTTAGTTTTTCTGTGAAGATATTCCCGTTTCCAAAGAAATCTTCAAAGAGGTCCACATATCCACTTACAGATTCTACAAAAAGAGAGTTTCAAAACTGCTCAATCAAAAGGAGGGTTCAACTCTGTGACTTGAATGCAATCATCACACAGAAGTTTCTGAGAATGCTTCTCTTTAGTTTTTACGTGAAGATATACCCGTTTCGAAGGAAGGCCACCCGGTGGTCCAAATATCCACTTGCAGATTCTACAAAAAGAGTGTTTCAAACCTGAACTATCAAAGGAAGGTTCAACTCTGTGAGTCGAATGCAAACATCACGAAGAAGTTTCTGAGAATGTTTGTGTTTAGTTATGGGAAGTTTATCCCGTTTCCAACGACATCCTCAGAGTGGTCCAAATATCCACTTGCAGATTCTACCAAAAGTGTGTTTGGAAACTGCTCCATCCAAAGGCATGTTCAGCTCTGTGAGTTAATCTCCATCATCACAAAGTATTTTCTGAGAATGCTTCCGTTTGGTTTTTATAGGAAGTTCTTTCCTTCACTACCGTAGGCCTCAAAGCAGTCCAAATCTCCATTTGCAGATTCTACAAAAAGAGTGTTTCCAATCTGCTCTATCAATAGGAATGTTCAACTCCGTGAGTTGAATGCAATCATCACAACGTAGTTTCTGAGAATGCTTCTATGTAGTTTTTAGGTGAAGATATTACCTTTTCCACCACAGGCCCCAAGCCCCCCAAATGTCCACTTGCAGATTCTAGAAAAAGAGTGTTTCATAGCTGCTCTTTCAAAAGGAAAGTTCCACTCTGGGAATTGAATACGAACATCACAAAGTAGTTTCTGAGAATGCTTCTGTTTCGTTTTTATGTGAAGATGATCCCGTTTCCAATGAAATCTTCAAAGAGGTGCACATATCCACTTGCAGATTCCAAAGAAAGAGACTTTCAAAACTGTTCCATCACGAGGATTTTTCAACTCTGTGAGTTGAATGCAGTCATCACAGAAAACTTTCTGAGAATGCTTCTGTCTAGGGTTGATGTGAAGATATACCCGTTTCCAACGAAGGCCTCGAAGTGGTCCAAATATACACTTGCAGATTCTCCTACAAGGGTGTTGCAAACCTGAACTATCAAAGCAAGGTTGAACTCTGTGAGTTGAATGCAAACATCACAAAGAAGTTTCTGAGAATGCTTCCGTTTACTTATGGGAAGTTTATCCCGTTTCCAACGAAATCCTCAGAGAGGTCCAAATATCCCCTTGCAGATTCTACAAACAGTGTGTTTGGAAACTGCTCCATCAAAACGAATGTTCAGCTCTCTGAGTTAAACGCAATCGTCACTAAGAATTTTCTGAGAGTGCTTCTGTCTAGTTTTTATATGAAGTTCTTTCCTTTATTACCATAGGCCTCAAAGCGGTCCCAGTCTCCACTTGCAGATTCTCCAAGAAGACTGTTTCCAAACTGCTCTCTCGAAAGGATTGCTCAACTCTGTGAGTTGAGTGCAATCATCACAGAGTAGTTTCTGAGAATGCTTCTATGTAGTTTTTAGGAGAAGATATTTCCTTTTCCACCACAGCCCTCAAAGCCCTCCAAATGTCCATTTGCGGATGCTAAAAAAAGAGTGTTTCAAAGCTGCGCTATCAAAGGGAAAGTTCAATTCCGTGAGGTGAATGCAAACATCCCAAAGAAGTTTCTGAGAATGCCTCTGTTTAGCTTTTATGTGAAGATTATCCCGTTTCCAACGAAATCTTCAATGAGATCCAAATATCCACTTGCGGATCCCACAGAAAGTGTGTTTCGAAACTGCTGTTTCAAAGGGAATCTTCAACTCTGTGAGTTGAATGCAATCATCACAAAGAAGTTTCTGACAATGCTTCTCTCTCGTTTTTATGTGAAGATATTTCCTTTTCCACCAGAGGCCTGAAAGCGCTCCAAATGTCCACTTGCAGATTCTACGAAAAGAATGTTTCAAAACTGCTCTGTGAAAAGCAATGTTAAACTCTGTGGCTCGAACACAAACATCACAAAGCAGTTTCTGAGAATGCTTCAGTTTAGTTTTTCTGTGAAGATATTCCCGTTTCCAAAGAAATCTTCAAAGAGGTCCACATATCCACTTACAGATTCTACAAAAAGAGAGTTTCAAAACTGCTCAATCAAAAGGAGGGTTCAACTCTGTGACTTGAATGCAATCATCACACAGAAGTTTCTGAGAATGCTTCTCTTTAGTTTTTACGTGAAGATATACCCGTTTCGAAGGAAGGCCACCCGGTGGTCCAAATATCCACTTGCAGAATCTACAAAAAGAGTGTTTCAAACCTGAACTATCAAAGGAAGGTTCAACTCTGTGAGTCGAATGCAAACATCACGAAGAAGTTTCTGAGAATGTTTGTGTTTAGTTATGGGAAGTTTATCCCGTTTCCAACGAAATCCTCAGAGTGGTCCAAATATCCACTTGCAGATTCTACCAAAAGTGTGTTTGGAAGCTGCTCCATCCAAAGGCATGTTCAGCTCTGTGAGTTAATCTCCATCATCACAAAGTATTTTCTGAGAATGCTTCCGTTTGGTTTTTATAGAAAGTTCTTTCCTTCACTACCGTAGGCCTCAAAGCAGTCCAAATTTCCATTTGCAGATTCTACAAAAAGAGTGTTTCCAATCTGCTCTATCAATAGGAATGTTCAACTCCGTGAGTTGAATGCAATCATCACAACGTAGTTTCTGAGAATGCTTCTATGTAGTTTTTAGGTGAAGATATTACCTTCTCCACCACAGGCCCCAAGCCCCCCAAATGTCCACTTGCAGATTCTAGAAAAAGAGTGTTTCATAGCTGCTCTTTCAAAAGGAAAGTTCCACTCTGGGAATTGAATACGAACATCACAAAGTAGTTTCTGAGAATGCTTTTGTTTCGTTTTTATGTGAAGATGATCCCGTTTCCAATGAAATCTTCAAAGAGGTGCACATATCCACTTGCAGATTCCAAAGAAAGAGACTTTCAAAACTGCTCCATCACGAGGATTGTTCAACTCTGTGAGTTGAATGCAGTCATCACAGAAAACTTTCTGAGAATGCTTCTGTCTAGGGTTGATGTGAAGATATACCCGTTTCCAACGAAGGCCTCGAAGTGGTCCAAATATACACTTGCAGATTCTCCTACAAGGGTGTTGCAAACCTGAACTATCAAAGCAAGGTTCAACTCTGTGAGTTGAATGCAAACATCACAAAGAAGTTTCTGAGAATGCTTCCGTTTACTTATGGGAAGTTTATCCCGTTTCCAACGAAATCCTCAGAGAGGTCCAAATATCCCCTTGCAGATTCTACAAACAGTGTGTTTGGAAACTGCTCCATCAAAACGAATGTTCAGCTCTCTGAGTTAAACGCAATCGTCACTAAGAATTTTCTGAGAGTGCTTCTGTCTAGTTTTTATATGAAGTTCTTTCCTTTATTACCATAGGCCTCAAAGCGGTCCCAGTCTCCACTTGCAGATTCTCCAAGAAGACTGTTTCCAAACTGCTCTCTCGAAAGGATTGCTCAACTCTGTGAGTTGAGTGCAATCATCACAGAGTAGTTTCTGAGAATGCTTCTATGTAGTTTTTAGGAGAAGATATTTCCTTTTCCACCACAGCCCTCAAAGCCCTCCAAATGTCCATTTGCGGATGCTAAAAAAAGAGTGTTTCAAAGCTGCGCTATCAAAGGGAAAGTTCAATTCCGTGAGGTGAATGCAAACATCCCAAAGAAGTTTCTGAGAATGCCTCTGTTTAGCTTTTATGTGAAGATTATCCCGTTTCCAACGAAATCTTCAATGAGATCCAAATATCCACTTGCGGATCCCACAGAAAGTGTGTTTCGAAACTGCTGTTTCAAAGGGAATCTTCAACTCTGTGAGTTGAATGCAATCATCACAAAGAAGTTTCTGACAATGCTTCTCTCTCGTTTTTATGTGAAGATATTTCCTTTTCCACCAGAGGCCTGAAAGCGCTCCAAATGTCCACTTGCAGATTCTACGAAAAGAATGTTTCAAAACTGCTCTGTGAAAAGCAATGTTAAACTCTGTGGCTCGAACACAAACATCACAAAGCAGTTTCTGAGAATGCTTCAGTTTAGTTTTTCTGTGAAGATATTCCCGTTTCCAAAGAAATCTTCAAAGAGGTCCACATATCCACTTACAGATTCTACAAAAAGAGAGTTTCAAAACTGCTCAATCAAAAGGAGGGTTCAACTCTGTGACTTGAATGCAATCATCACACAGAAGTTTCTGAGAATGCTTCTCTTTAGTTTTTACGTGAAGATATACCCGTTTCGAAGGAAGGCCACCCGGTGGTCCAAATATCCACTTGCAGAATCTACAAAAAGAGTGTTTCAAACCTGAACTATCAAAGGAAGGTTCAACTCTGTGAGTCGAATGCAAACATCACGAAGAAGTTTCTGAGAATGTTTGTGTTTACTTATGGGAAGTTTATCCCGTTTCCAACGAAATCCTCAGAGTGGTCCAAATATCCACTTGCAGATTCTACCAAAAGTGTGTTTGGAAACTGCTCCATCCAAAGGCATGTTCAGCTCTGTGAGTTAATCTCCATCATCACAAAGTATTTTCTGAGAATGCTTCCGTTTGGTTTTTATAGGAAGTTCTTTCCTTCACTACCGTAGGCCTCAAAGCAGTCCAAATCTCCATTTGCAGATTCTACAAAAAGAGTGTTTCCAATCTGCTGTATCAATAGGAATGTTCAACTCCGTGAGTTGAATGCAATCATCACAACGTAGTTTCTGAGAATGCTTCTATGTAGTTTTTAGGTGAAGATATTACCTTTTCCACCACAGGCCCCAAGCCCCCCAAATGTCCACTTGCAGATTCTAGAAAAAGAGTGTTTCATAGCTGCTCTTTCAAAAGGAAAGTTCCACTCTGGGAATTGAATACGAACATCACAAAGTAGTTTCTGAGAATGCTTTTGTTTCGTTTTTATGTGAAGATGATCCCGTTTCCAATGAAATCTTCAAAGAGGTGCACATATCCACTTGCAGATTCCAAAGAAAGAGACTTTCAAAACTGCTCCATCACGAGGATTTTTCAACACTGTGAGTTGAATGCAGTCATCACAGAAAACTTTCTGAGAATGCTTCTGTCTAGGGTTGATGTGAAGATATACCCGTTTCCAACGAAGGCCTCGAAGTGGTCCAAATATACACTTGCAGATTCTCCTACAAGGGTGTTGCAAACCTGAACTATCAAAGCAAGGTTCAACTCTGTGAGTTGAATGCAAACATCACAAAGAAGTTTCTAAGAATGCTTCCGTTTAGTTATGGGAAGTTTATCCCATTTCCAACGAAATCCTCAGAGAGGTCCAAATATCCCCTTGCAGATTCTACAAACAGTGTGTTTGGAAACTGCTCCATCAAAACGAATGTTCAGCTCTCTGAGTTAAACGCAATCGTCACTAAGAATTTTCTGAGAGTGCTTCTGTCTAGTTTTTATATGAAGTTCTTTCCTTTATTACCATAGGCCTCAAAGCGGTCCCAGTCTCCACTTGCAGATTCTCCAAGAAGACTGTTTCCAAACTGCTCTCTCGAAAGGAATGTTCAACTCTGTGAGTTGAGTGCAATCATCACAGAGTAGTTTCTGAGAATGCTTCTATGTAGTTTTTAGGAGAAGATATTTCCTTTTCCACCACAGCCCTCAAAGCCCTCCAAATGTCCATTTGCGGATGCTAAAAAAAGAGTGTTTCAAAGCTGCGCTATCAAAGGGAAAGTTCAATTCCGTGAGGTGAATGCAAACATCCCAAAGAAGTTTCTGAGAATGCCTCTGTTTAGCTTTTATGTGAAGATTATCCCGTTTCCAACGAAATCTTCAATGAGATCCAAATATCCACTTGCGGATCCCACAGAAAGTGTGTTTCGAAACTGCTGTTTCAAAGGGAATCTTCAACTCTGTGAGTTGAATGCAATCATCACAAAGAAGTTTCTGACAATGCTTCTCTCTCGTTTTTATGTGAAGATATTTCCTTTTCCACCAGAGGCCTGAAAGCGCTCCAAATGTCCACTTGCAGAGTCTACGAAAAGAATGTTTCAAAACTGCTCTGTGAAAAGCAATGTTAAACTCTGTGGCTCGAACACAAACATCACAAAGCAGTTTCTGAGAATGCTTCAGTTTAGTTTTTCTGTGAAGATATTCCCGTTTCCAAAGAAATCTTCAAAGAGGTCCACATATCCACTTACAGATTCTACAAAAAGAGAGTTTCAAAACTGCTCAATCAAAAGGAGGGTTCAACTCTGTGACTTGAATGCAATCATCACACAGAAGTTTCTGAGAATGCTTCTCTTTAGTTTTTACGTGAAGATATACCCGTTTCGAAGGAATGCCACCCGGTGGTCCAAATATCCACTTGCAGAATCTACAAAAAGAGTGTTTCAAACCTGAACTATCAAAGGAAGGTTCAACTCTGTGAGTCGAATGCAAACATCACGAAGAAGTTTCTGAGAATGTTTGTGTTTAGTTATGGGAAGTTTATCCCGTTTCCAACGAAATCCTCAGAGTGGTCCAAATATCCACTTGCAGATTCTACCAAAAGTGTGTTTGGAAACTGCTCCATCCAAAGGCATGTTCAGCTCTGTGAGTTAATCTCCATCATCACAAAGTATTTTCTGAGAATGCTTCCGTTTGGTTTTTATAGGAAGTTCTTTCCTTCACTACCGTAGGCCTCAAAGCAGTCCAAATCTCCATTTGCAGATTCTACAAAAAGAGTGTTTCCAATCTGCTGTATCAATAGGAATGTTCAACTCCGTGAGTTGAATGCAATCATCACAACGTAGTTTCTGAGAATGCTTCTATGTAGTTTTTAGGTGAAGATATTACCTTTTCCACCACAGGCCCCAAGCCCCCCAAATGTCCACTTGCAGATTCTAGAAAAAGAGTGTTTCATAGCTGCTCTTTCAAAAGGAAAGTTCCACTCTGGGAATTGAATACGAACATCACAAAGTAGTTTCTGAGAATGCTTTTGTTTCGTTTTTATGTGAAGATGATCCCGTTTCCAATGAAATCTTCAAAGAGGTGCACATATCCACTTGCAGATTCCAAAGAAAGAGACTTTCAAAACTGCTCCATCACGAGGATTTTTCAACACTGTGAGTTGAATGCAGTCATCACAGAAAACTTTCTGAGAATGCTTCTGTCTAGGGTTGATGTGAAGATATACCCGTTTCCAACGAAGGCCTCGAAGTGGTCCAAATATACACTTGCAGATTCTCCTACAAGGGTGTTGCAAACCTGAACTATCAAAGCAAGGTTCAACTCTGTGAGTTGAATGCAAACATCACAAAGAAGTTTCTAAGAATGCTTCCGTTTAGTTATGGGAAGTTTATCCCATTTCCAACGAAATCCTCAGAGAGGTCCAAATATCCCCTTGCAGATTCTACAAACAGTGTGTTTGGAAACTGCTCCATCAAAACGAATGTTCAGCTCTCTGAGTTAAACGCAATCGTCACTAAGAATTTTCTGAGAGTGCTTCTGTCTAGTTTTTATATGAAGTTCTTTCCTTTATTACCATAGGCCTCAAAGCGGTCCCAGTCTCCACTTGCAGATTCTCCAAGAAGACTGTTTCCAAACTGCTCTCTCGAAAGGAATGTTCAACTCTGTGAGTTGAGTGCAATCATCACAGAGTAGTTTCTGAGAATGCTTCTATGTAGTTTTTAGGAGAAGATATTTCCTTTTCCACCACAGCCCTCAAAGCCCTCCAAATGTCCATTTGCGGATGCTAAAAAAAGAGTGTTTCAAAGCTGCGCTATCAAAGGGAAAGTTCAATTCCGTGAGGTGAATGCAAACATCCCAAAGAAGTTTCTGAGAATGCCTCTGTTTAGCTTTTATGTGAAGATTATCCCGTTTCCAACGAAATCTTCAATGAGATCCAAATATCCACTTGCGGATCCCACAGAAAGTGTGTTTCGAAACTGCTGTTTCAAAGGGAATCTTCAACTCTGTGAGTTGAATGCAATCATCACAAAGAAGTTTCTGACAATGCTTCTCTCTCGTTTTTATGTGAAGATATTTCCTTTTCCACCAGAGGCCTGAAAGCGCTCCAAATGTCCACTTGCAGAGTCTACGAAAAGAATGTTTCAAAACTGCTCTGTGAAAAGCAATGTTAAACTCTGTGGCTCGAACACAAACATCACAAAGCAGTTTCTGAGAATGCTTCAGTTTAGTTTTTCTGTGAAGATATTCCCGTTTCCAAAGAAATCTTCAAAGAGGTCCACATATCCACTTACAGATTCTACAAAAAGAGAGTTTCAAAACTGCTCAATCAAAAGGAGGGTTCAACTCTGTGACTTGAATGCAATCATCACACAGAAGTTTCTGAGAATGCTTCTCTTTAGTTTTTACGTGAAGATATACCCGTTTCGAAGGAATGCCACCCGGTGGTCCAAATATCCACTTGCAGAATCTACAAAAAGAGTGTTTCAAACCTGAACTATCAAAGGAAGGTTCAACTCTGTGAGTCGAATGCAAACATCACGAAGAAGTTTCTGAGAATGTTTGTGTTTAGTTATGGGAAGTTTATCCCGTTTCCAACGAAATCCTCAGAGTGGTCCAAATATCCACTTGCAGATTCTACCAAAAGTGTGTTTGGAAACTGCTCCATCCAAAGGCATGTTCAGCTCTGTGAGTTAATCTCCATCATCACAAAGTATTTTCTGAGAATGCTTCCGTTTGGTTTTTATAGGAAGTTCTTTCCTTCACTACCGTAGGCCTCAAAGCAGTCCAAATCTCCATTTGCAGATTCTACAAAAAGAGTGTTTCCAATCTGCTGTATCAATAGGAATGTTCAACTCCGTGAGTTGAATGCAATCATCACAACGTAGTTTCTGAGAATGCTTCTATGTAGTTTTTAGGTGAAGATATTACCTTTTCCACCACAGGCCCCAAGCCCCCCAAATGTCCACTTGCAGATTCTAGAAAAAGAGTGTTTCATAGCTGCTCTTTCAAAAGGAAAGTTCCACTCTGGGAATTGAATACGAACATCACAAAGTAGTTTCTGAGAATGCTTTTGTTTCGTTTTTATGTGAAGATGATCCCGTTTCCAATGAAATCTTCAAAGAGGTGCACATATCCACTTGCAGATTCCAAAGAAAGAGACTTTCAAAACTGCTCCATCACGAGGATTTTTCAACACTGTGAGTTGAATGCAGTCATCACAGAAAACTTTCTGAGAATGCTTCTGTCTAGGGTTGATGTGAAGATATACCCGTTTCCAACGAAGGCCTCGAAGTGGTCCAAATATACACTTGCAGATTCTCCTACAAGGGTGTTGCAAACCTGAACTATCAAAGCAAGGTTCAACTCTGTGAGTTGAATGCAAACATCACAAAGAAGTTTCTAAGAATGCTTCCGTTTAGTTATGGGAAGTTTATCCCATTTCCAACGAAATCCTCAGAGAGGTCCAAATATCCCCTTGCAGATTCTACAAACAGTGTGTTTGGAAACTGCTCCATCAAAACGAATGTTCAGCTCTCTGAGTTAAACGCAATTGTCACTAAGAATTTTCTGAGAGTGCTTCTGTCTAGTTTTTATATGAAGTTCTTTCCTTTATTACCATAGGCCTCAAAGCGGTCCCAGTCTCCACTTGCAGATTCTCCAAGAAGACTGTTTCCAAACTGCTCTCTCGAAAGGAATGTTCAACTCTGTGAGTTGAGTGCAATCATCACAGAGTAGTTTCTGAGAATGCTTCTATGTAGTTTTTAGGAGAAGATATTTCCTTTTCCACCACAGCCCTCAAAGCCCTCCAAATGTCCATTTGCGGATGCTAAAAAAAGAGTGTTTCAAAGCTGCGCTATCAAAGGGAAAGTTCAATTCCGTGAGGTGAATGCAAACATCCCAAAGAAGTTTCTGAGAATGCCTCTGTTTAGCTTTTATGTGAAGATTATCCCGTTTCCAACGAAATCTTCAATGAGATCCAAATATCCACTTGCGGATCCCACAGAAAGTGTGTTTCGAAACTGCTGTTTCAAAGGGAATCTTCAACTCTGTGAGTTGAATGCAATCATCACAAAGAAGTTTCTGACAATGCTTCTCTCTCGTTTTTATGTGAAGATATTTCCTTTTCCACCAGAGGCCTGAAAGCGCTCCAAATGTCCACTTGCAGAGTCTACGAAAAGAATGTTTCAAAACTGCTCTGTGAAAAGCAATGTTAAACTCTGTGGCTCGAACACAAACATCACAAAGCAGTTTCTGAGAATGCTTCAGTTTAGTTTTTCTGTGAAGATATTCCCGTTTCCAAAGAAATCTTCAAAGAGGTCCACATATCCACTTACAGATTCTACAAAAAGAGAGTTTCAAAACTGCTCAATCAAAAGGAGGGTTCAACTCTGTGACTTGAATGCAATCATCACACAGAAGTTTCTGAGAATGCTTCTCTTTAGTTTTTACGTGAAGATATACCCGTTTCGAAGGAAGGCCACCCGGTGGTCCAAATATCCACTTGCAGAATCTACAAAAAGAGTGTTTCAAACCTGAACTATCAAAGGAAGGTTCAACTCTGTGAGTCGAATGCAAACATCACGAAGAAGTTTCTGAGAATGTTTGTGTTTAGTTATGGGAAGTTTATCCCGTTTCCAACGAAATCCTCAGAGTGGTCCAAATATCCACTTGCAGATTCTACCAAAAGTGTGTTTGGAAACTGCTCCATCCAAAGGCATGTTCAGCTCTGTGAGTTAATCTCCATCATCACAAAGTATTTTCTGAGAATGCTTCCGTTTGGTTTTTATAGGAAGTTCTTTCCTTCACTACCGTAGGCCTCAAAGCAGTCCAAATCTCCATTTGCAGATTCTACAAAAAGAGTGTTTCCAATCTGCTGTATCAATAGGAATGTTCAACTCCGTGAGTTGAATGCAATCATCACAACGTAGTTTCTGAGAATGCTTCTATGTAGTTTTTAGGTGAAGATATTTCCTTTTCCACCACAGGCCCCAAGCCCCCCAAATGTCCACTTGCAGATTCTAGAAAAAGAGTGTTTCATAGCTGCTCTTTCAAAAGGAAAGTTCCACTCTGGGAATTGAATACGAACATCACAAAGTAGTTTCTGAGAATGCTTTTGTTTCGTTTTTATGTGAAGATGATCCCGTTTCCAATGAAATCTTCAAAGAGGTGCACATATCCACTTGCAGATTCCAAAGAAAGAGACTTTCAAAACTGCTCCATCACGAGGATTTTTCAACACTGTGAGTTGAATGCAGTCATCACAGAAAACTTTCTGAGAATGCTTCTGTCTAGGGTTGATGTGAAGATATACCCGTTTCCAACGAAGGCCTCGAAGTGGTCCAAATATACACTTGCAGATTCTCCTACAAGGGTGTTGCAAACCTGAACTATCAAAGCAAGGTTCAACTCTGTGAGTTGAATGCAAACATCACAAAGAAGTTTCTGAGAATGCTTCCGTTTAGTTATGGGAAGTTTATCCCGTTTCCAACGAAATCCTCAGAGAGGTCCAAATATCCCCTTGCAGATTCTACAAACAGTGTGTTTGGAAACTGCTCCATCAAAACGAATGTTCAGCTCTCTGAGTTAAACGCAATCGTCACTAAGAATTTTCTGAGAGTGCTTCTGTCTAGTTTTTATATGAAGTTCTTTCCTTTATTACCATAGGCCTCAAAGCGGTCCCAGTCTCCACTTGCAGATTCTCCAAGAAGACTGTTTCCAAAGTGCTCTCTCGAAAGGAATGTTCAACTCTGTGAGTTGAGTGCAATCATCACAGAGTAGTTTCTGAGAATGCTTCTATGTAGTTTTTAGGAGAAGATATTTCCTTTTCCACCACAGCCCTCAAAGCCCTCCAAATGTCCATTTGCGGATGCTAAAAAAAGAGTGTTTCAAAGCTGCGCTATCAAAGGGAAAGTTCAATTCCGTGAGGTGAATGCAAACATCCCAAAGAAGTTTCTGAGAATGCCTCTGTTTAGCTTTTATGTGAAGATTATCCCGTTTCCAACGAAATCTTCAATGAGATCCAAATATCCACTTGCGGATCCCACAGAAAGTGTGTTTCGAAACTGCTGTTTCAAAGGGAATCTTCAACTCTGTGAGTTGAATGCAATCATCACAAAGAAGTTTCTGACAATGCTTCTCTCTCGTTTTTATGTGAAGATATTTCCTTTTCCACCAGAGGCCTGAAAGCGCTCCAAATGTCCACTTGCAGAGTCTACGAAAAGAATGTTTCAAAACTGCTCTGTGAAAAGCAATGTTAAACTCTGTGGCTCGAACACAAACATCACAAAGCAGTTTCTGAGAATGCTTCAGTTTAGTTTTTCTGTGAAGATATTCCCGTTTCCAAAGAAATCTTCAAAGAGGTCCACATATCCACTTACAGATTCTACAAAAAGAGAGTTTCAAAACTGCTCAATCAAAAGGAGGGTTCAACTCTGTGACTTGAATGCAATCATCACACAGAAGTTTCTGAGAATGCTTCTCTTTAGTTTTTACGTGAAGATATACCCGTTTCGAAGGAAGGCCACCCGGTGGTCCAAATATCCACTTGCAGAATCTACAAAAAGAGTGTTTCAAACCTGAACTATCAAAGGAAGGTTCAACTCTGTGAGTCGAATGCAAACATCACGAAGAAGTTTCTGAGAATGTTTGTGTTTAGTTATGGGAAGTTTATCCCGTTTCCAACGAAATCCTCAGAGAGGTCCAAATATCCACTTGCAGATTCTACCAAAAGTGTGTTTGGAAACTGCTCCATCCAAAGGCATGTTCAGCTCTGTGAGTTAATCTCCATCATCACAAAGTATTTTCTGAGAATGCTTCCGTTTGGTTTTTATAGGAAGTTCTTTCCTTCACTACCGTAGGCCTCAAAGCAGTCCAAATCTCCATTTGCAGATTCTACAAAAAGAGTGTTTCCAATCTGCTGTATCAATAGGAATGTTCAACTCCGTGAGTTGAATGCAATCATCACAACGTAGTTTCTGAGAATGCTTCTATGTAGTTTTTAGGTGAAGATATTA
Source organism: Pan paniscus (assembly GCF_029289425.2). Taxonomy (NCBI): domain Eukaryota; kingdom Metazoa; phylum Chordata; class Mammalia; order Primates; family Hominidae; genus Pan; species Pan paniscus. Next base: position 60,720,336 of record NC_073272.2, read on the forward strand.
CCTTTTCCACCACAGGCCCCAAGCCCCCCAAATGTCCACTTGCAGATTCTAGAAAAAGAGTGTTTCATAGCTGCTCTTTCAAAAGGAAAGTTCCACTCTGGGAATTGAATACGAACATCACAAAGTAGTTTCTGAGAATGCTTTTGTTTCGTTTTTATGTGAAGATGATCCCGTTTCCAATGAAATCTTCAAAGAGGTGCACATATCCACTTGCAGATTCCAAAGAAAGAGACTTTCAAAACTGCTCCATCACGAGGATTTTTCAACACTGTGAGTTGAATGCAGTCATCACAGAAAACTTTCTGAGAATGCTTCTGTCTAGGGTTGATGTGAAGATATACCCGTTTCCAACGAAGGCCTCGAAGTGGTCCAAATATACACTTGCAGATTCTCCTACAAGGGTGTTGCAAACCTGAACTATCAAAGCAAGGTTCAACTCTGTGAGTTGAATGCAAACATCACAAAGAAGTTTCTGAGAATGCTTCCGTTTAGTTATGGGAAGTTTATCCCGTTTCCAACGAAATCCTCAGAGAGGTCCAAATATCCCCTTGCAGATTCTACAAACAGTGTGTTTGGAAACTGCTCCATCAAAACGAATGTTCAGCTCTCTGAGTTAAACGCAATCGTCACTAAGAATTTTCTGAGAGTGCTTCTGTCTAGTTTTTATATGAAGTTCTTTCCTTTATTACCATAGGCCTCAAAGCGGTCCCAGTCTCCACTTGCAGATTCTCCAAGAAGACTGTTTCCAAACTGCTCTCTCGAAAGGAATGTTCAACTCTGTGAGTTGAGTGCAATCATCACAGAGTAGTTTCTGAGAATGCTTCTATGTAGTTTTTAGTAGAAGATATTTCCTTTTCCACCACAGCCCTCAAAGCCCTCCAAATGTCCATTTGCGGATGCTAAAAAAAGAGTGTTTCAAAGCTGCGCTATCAAAGGGAAAGTTCAATTCCGTGAGGTGAATGCAAACATCCCAAAGAAGTTTCTGAGAATGCCTCTGTTTAGCTTTTATGTGAAGATTATCCCGTTTCCAACGAAATCTTCAATGAGATCCAAATATCCACTTGCGGATCCCACAGAAAGTGTGTTTCGAAACTGCTGTTTCAAAGGGAATCTTCAACTCTGTGAGTTGAATGCAATCATCACAAAGAAGTTTCTGACAATGCTTCTCTCTCGTTTTTATGTGAAGATATTTCCTTTTCCACCAGAGGCCTGAAAGCGCTCCAAATGTCCACTTGCAGAGTCTACGAAAAGAATGTTTCAAAACTGCTCTGTGAAAAGCAATGTTAAACTCTGTGGCTCGAACACAAACATCACAAAGCAGTTTCTGAGAATGCTTCAGTTTAGTTTTTCTGTGAAGATATTCCCGTTTCCAAAGAAATCTTCAAAGAGGTCCACATATCCACTTACAGATTCTACAAAAAGAGAGTTTCAAAACTGCTCAATCAAAAGGAGGGTTCAACTCTGTGACTTGAATGCAATCATCACACAGAAGTTTCTGAGAATGCTTCTCTTTAGTTTTTACGTGAAGATATACCCGTTTCGAAGGAAGGCCACCCGGTGGTCCAAATATCCACTTGCAGAATCTACAAAAAGAGTGTTTCAAACCTGAACTATCAAAGGAGGGTTCAACTCTGTGAGTCGAATGCAAACATCACGAAGAAGTTTCTGAGAATGTTTGTGTTTAGTTATGGGAAGTTTATCCCGTTTCCAACGAAATCCTCAGAGAGGTCCAAATATCCACTTGCAGATTCTACCAAAAGTGTGTTTGGAAACTGCTCCATCCAAAGGCATGTTCAGCTCTGTGAGTTAATCTCCATCATCACAAAGTATTTTCTGAGAATGCTTCCGTTTGGTTTTTATAGGAAGTTCTTTCCTTCACTACCGTAGGCCTCAAAGCAGTCCAAATCTCCATTTGCAGATTCTACAAAAAGAGTGTTTCCAATCTGCTGTATCAATAGGAATGTTCAACTCCGTGAGTTGAATGCAATCATCACAACGTAGTTTCTGAGAATGCTTCTATGTAGTTTTTAGGTGAAGATATTACCTTTTCCACCACAGGCCCCAAGCCCCCCAAATGTCCACTTGCAGATTCTAGAAAAAGAGTGTTTCATAGCTGCTCTTTCAAAAGGAAAGTTCCACTCTGGGAATTGAATACGAACATCACAAAGTAGTTTCTGAGAATGCTTTTGTTTCGTTTTTATGTGAAGATGATCCCGTTTCCAATGAAATCTTCAAAGAGGTGCACATATCCACTTGCAGATTCCAAAGAAAGAGACTTTCAAAACTGCTCTATCACGAGGATTTTTCAACTCTGTGAGTTGAATGCAGTCATCACAGAAAACTTTCTGAGAATGCTTCTGTCTAGGGTTGATGTGAAGATATACCCGTTTCCAACGAAGGCCTCGAAGTGGTCCAAATATACACTTGCAGATTCTCCTACAAGGGTGTTGCAAACCTGAACTATCAAAGCAAGGTTGAACTCTGTGAGTTGAATGCAAACATCACAAAGAAGTTTCTGAGAATGCTTCCGTTTACTTATGGGAAGTTTATCCCGTTTCCAACGAAATCCTCAGAGAGGTCCAAATATCCCCTTGCAGATTCTACAAACAGTGTGTTTGGAAACTGCTCCATCAAAACGAATGTTCAGCTCTCTGAGTTAAACGCAATCGTCACTAAGAATTTTCTGAGAGTGCTTCTGTCTAGTTTTTATATGAAGTTCTTTCCTTTATTACCATAGGCCTCAAAGCGGTCCCAGTCTCCACTTGCAGATTCTCCAAGAAGACTGTTTCCAAACTGCTCTCTCGAAAGGAATGTTCAACTCTGTGAGTTGAGTGCAATCATCACAGAGTAGTTTCTGAGAATGCTTCTATGTAGTTTTTAGGAGAAGATATTTCCTTTTCCACCACAGCCCTCAAAGCCCTCCAAATGTCCATTTGCGGATGCTAAAAAAAGAGTGTTTCAAAGCTGCGCTATCAAAGGGAAAGTTCAATTCCGTGAGGTGAATGCAAACATCCCAAAGAAGTTTCTGAGAATGCCTCTGTTTAGCTTTTATGTGAAGATTATCCCGTTTCCAACGAAATCTTCAATGAGATCCAAATATCCACTTGCGGATCCCACAGAAAGTGTGTTTCGAAACTGCTGTTTCAAAGGGAATCTTCAACTCTGTGAGTTGAATGCAATCATCACAAAGAAGTTTCTGACAATGCTTCTCTCTCGTTTTTATGTGAAGATATTTCCTTTTCCACCAGAGGCCTGAAAGCGCTCCAAATGTCCACTTGCAGATTCTACGAAAAGAATGTTTCAAAACTGCTCTGTGAAAAGCAATGTTAAACTCTGTGGCTCGAACACAAACATCACAAAGCAGTTTCTGAGAATGCTTCAGTTTAGTTTTTCTGTGAAGATATTCCCGTTTCCAAAGAAATCTTCAAAGAGGTCCACATATCCACTTACAGATTCTACAAAAAGAGAGTTTCAAAACTGCTCAATCAAAAGGAGGGTTCAACTCTGTGACTTGAATGCAATCATCACACAGAAGTTTCTGAGAATGCTTCTCTTTAGTTTTTACGTGAAGATATACCCGTTTCGAAGGAAGGCCACCCGGTGGTCCAAATATCCACTTGCAGATTCTACAAAAAGAGTGTTTCAAACCTGAACTATCAAAGGAAGGTTCAACTCTGTGAGTCGAATGCAAACATCACGAAGAAGTTTCTGAGAATGTTTGTGTTTACTTATGGGAAGTTTATCCCGTTTCCAACGAAATCCTCAGAGAGGTCCAAATATCCACTTGCAGATTCTACCAAAAGTGTGTTTGGAAACTGCTCCATCCAAAGGCATGTTCAGCTCTGTGAGTTAATCTCCATCATCACAAAGTATTTTCTGAGAATGCTTCCGTTTGGTTTTTATAGGAAGTTCTTTCCTTCACTACCGTAGGCCTCAAAGCAGTCCAAATCTCCATTTGCAGATTCTACAAAAAGAGTGTTTCCAATCTGCTGTATCAATAGGAATGTTCAACTCCGTGAGTTGAATGCAATCATCACAACGTAGTTTCTGAGAATGCTTCTATGTAGTTTTTAGGTGAAGATATTACCTTTTCCACCACAGGCCCCAAGCCCCCCAAATGTCCACTTGCAGATTCTAGAAAAAGAGTGTTTCATAGCTGCTCTTTCAAAAGGAAAGTTCCACTCTGGGAATTGAATACGAACATCACAAAGTAGTTTCTGAGAATGCTTTTGTTTCGTTTTTATGTGAAGATGATCCCGTTTCCAATGAAATCTTCAAAGAGGTGCACATATCCACTTGCAGATTCCAAAGAAAGAGACTTTCAAAACTGCTCCATCACGAGGATTTTTCAACACTGTGAGTTGAATGCAGTCATCACAGAAAACTTTCTGAGAATGCTTCTGTCTAGGGTTGATGTGAAGATATACCCGTTTCCAACGAAGGCCTCGAAGTGGTCCAAATATACACTTGCAGATTCTCCTACAAGGGTGTTGCAAACCTGAACTATCAAAGCAAGGTTCAACTCTGTGAGTTGAATGCAAACATCACAAAGAAGTTTCTGAGAATGCTTCCGTTTAGTTATGGGAAGTTTATCCCATTTCCAACGAAATCCTCAGAGAGGTCCAAATATCCCCTTGCAGATTCTACAAACAGTGTGTTTGGAAACTGCTCCATCAAAACGAATGTTCAGCTCTCTGAGTTAAACGCAATCGTCACTAAGAATTTTCTGAGAGTGCTTCTGTCTAGTTTTTATATGAAGTTCTTTCCTTTATTACCATAGGCCTCAAAGCGGTCCCAGTCTCCACTTGCAGATTCTCCAAGAAGACTGTTTCCAAACTGCTCTCTCGAAAGGAATGTTCAACTCTGTGAGTTGAGTGCAATCATCACAGAGTAGTTTCTGAGAATGCTTCTATGTAGTTTTTAGTAGAAGATATTTCCTTTTCCACCACAGCCCTCAAAGCCCTCCAAATGTCCATTTGCGGATGCTAAAAAAAGAGTGTTTCAAAGCTGCGCTATCAAAGGGAAAGTTCAATTCCGTGAGGTGAATGCAAACATCCCAAAGAAGTTTCTGAGAATGCCTCTGTTTAGCTTTTATGTGAAGATTATCCCGTTTCCAACGAAATCTTCAATGAGATCCAAATATCCACTTGCGGATCCCACAGAAAGTGTGTTTCGAAACTGCTGTTTCAAAGGGAATCTTCAACTCTGTGAGTTGAATGCAATCATCACAAAGAAGTTTCTGACAATGCTTCTCTCTCGTTTTTATGTGAAGATATTTCCTTTTCCACCAGAGGCCTGAAAGCGCTCCAAATGTCCACTTGCAGAGTCTACGAAAAGAATGTTTCAAAACTGCTCTGTGAAAAGCAATGTTAAACTCTGTGGCTCGAACACAAACATCACAAAGCAGTTTCTGAGAATGCTTCAGTTTAGTTTTTCTGTGAAGATATTCCCGTTTCCAAAGAAATCTTCAAAGAGGTCCACATATCCACTTACAGATTCTACAAAAAGAGAGTTTCAAAACTGCTCAATCAAAAGGAGGGTTCAACTCTGTGACTTGAATGCAATCATCACACAGAAGTTTCTGAGAATGCTTCTCTTTAGTTTTTACGTGAAGATATACCCGTTTCGAAGGAAGGCCACCCGGTGGTCCAAATATCCACTTGCAGATTCTACAAAAAGAGTGTTTCAAACCTGAACTATCAAAGGAAGGTTCAACTCTGTGAGTCGAATGCAAACATCACGAAGAAGTTTCTGAGAATGTTTGTGTTTAGTTATGGGAAGTTTATCCCGTTTCCAACGAAATCCTCAGAGAGGTCCAAATATCCACTTGCAGATTCTACCAAAAGTGTGTTTGGAAACTGCTCCATCCAAAGGCATGTTCAGCTCTGTGAGTTAATCTCCATCATCACAAAGTATTTTCTGAGAATGCTTCCGTTTGGTTTTTATAGGAAGTTCTTTCCTTCACTACCGTAGGCCTCAAAGCAGTCCAAATCTCCATTTGCAGATTCTACAAAAAGAGTGTTTCCAATCTGCTGTATCAATAGGAATGTTCAACTCCGTGAGTTGAATGCAATCATCACAACGTAGTTTCTGAGAATGCTTCTATGTAGTTTTTAGGTGAAGATATTACCTTTTCCACCACAGGCCCCAAGCCCCCCAAATGTCCACTTGCAGATTCTAGAAAAAGAGTGTTTCATAGCTGCTCTTTCAAAAGGAAAGTTCCACTCTGGGAATTGAATACGAACATCACAAAGTAGTTTCTGAGAATGCTTTTGTTTCGTTTTTATGTGAAGATGATCCCGTTTCCAATGAAATCTTCAAAGAGGTGCACATATCCACTTGCAGATTCCAAAGAAAGAGACTTTCAAAACTGCTCTATCACGAGGATTTTTCAACTCTGTGAGTTGAATGCAGTCATCACAGAAAACTTTCTGAGAATGCTTCTGTCTAGGGTTGATGTGAAGATATACCCGTTTCCAACGAAGGCCTCGAAGTGGTCCAAATATACACTTGCAGATTCTCCTACAAGGGTGTTGCAAACCTGAACTATCAAAGCAAGGTTGAACTCTGTGAGTTGAATGCAAACATCACAAAGAAGTTTCTGAGAATGCTTCCGTTTACTTATGGGAAGTTTATCCCGTTTCCAACGAAATCCTCAGAGAGGTCCAAATATCCCCTTGCAGATTCTACAAACAGTGTGTTTGGAAACTGCTCCATCAAAACGAATGTTCAGCTCTCTGAGTTAAACGCAATCGTCACTAAGAATTTTCTGAGAGTGCTTCTGTCTAGTTTTTATATGAAGTTCTTTCCTTTATTACCATAGGCCTCAAAGCGGTCCCAGTCTCCACTTGCAGATTCTCCAAGAAGACTGTTTCCAAAGTGCTCTCTCGAAAGGAATGTTCAACTCTGTGAGTTGAGTGCAATCATCACAGAGTAGTTTCTGAGAATGCTTCTATGTAGTTTTTAGGAGAAGATATTTCCTTTTCCACCACAGCCCTCAAAGCCCTCCAAATGTCCATTTGCGGATGCTAAAAAAAGAGTGTTTCAAAGCTGCGCTATCAAAGGGAAAGTTCAATTCCGTGAGGTGAATGCAAACATCCCAAAGAAGTTTCTGAGAATGCCTCTGTTTAGCTTTTATGTGAAGATTATCCCGTTTCCAACGAAATCTTCAATGAGATCCAAATATCCACTTGCGGATCCCACAGAAAGTGTGTTTCGAAACTGCTGTTTCAAAGGGAATCTTCAACTCTGTGAGTTGAATGCAATCATCACAAAGAAGTTTCTGACAATGCTTCTCTCTCGTTTTTATGTGAAGATATTTCCTTTTCCACCAGAGGCCTGAAAGCGCTCCAAATGTCCACTTGCAGATTCTACGAAAAGAATGTTTCAAAACTGCTCTGTGAAAAGCAATGTTAAACTCTGTGGCTCGAACACAAACATCACAAAGCAGTTTCTGAGAATGCTTCAGTTTAGTTTTTCTGTGAAGATATTCCCGTTTCCAAAGAAATCTTCAAAGAGGTCCACATATCCACTTACAGATTCTACAAAAAGAGAGTTTCAAAACTGCTCAATCAAAAGGAGGGTTCAACTCTGTGACTTGAATGCAATCATCACACAGAAGTTTCTGAGAATGCTTCTCTTTAGTTTTTACGTGAAGATATACCCGTTTCGAAGGAAGGCCACCCGGTGGTCCAAATATCCACTTGCAGATTCTACAAAAAGAGTGTTTCAAACCTGAACTATCAAAGGAAGGTTCAACTCTGTGAGTCGAATGCAAACATCACGAAGAAGTTTCTGAGAATGTTTGTGTTTAGTTATGGGAAGTTTATCCCGTTTCCAACGAAATCCTCAGAGAGGTCCAAATATCCACTTGCAGATTCTACCAAAAGTGTGTTTGGAAACTGCTCCATCCAAAGGCATGTTCAGCTCTGTGAGTTAATCTCCATCATCACAAAGTATTTTCTGAGAATGCTTCCGTTTGGTTTTTATAGGAAGTTCTTTCCTTCACTACCGTAGGCCTCAAAGCAGTCCAAATCTCCATTTGCAGATTCTACAAAAAGAGTGTTTCCAATCTGCTGTATCAATAGGAATGTTCAACTCCGTGAGTTGAATGCAATCATCACAACGTAGTTTCTGAGAATGCTTCTATGTAGTTTTTAGGTGAAGATATTACCTTTTCCACCACAGGCCCCAAGCCCCCCAAATGTCCACTTGCAGATTCTAGAAAAAGAGTGTTTCATAGCTGCTCTTTCAAAAGGAAAGTTCCACTCTGGGAATTGAATACGAACATCACAAAGTAGTTTCTGAGAATGCTTTTGTTTCGTTTTTATGTGAAGATGATCCCGTTTCCAATGAAATCTTCAAAGAGGTGCACATATCCACTTGCAGATTCCAAAGAAAGAGACTTTCAAAACTGCTCTATCACGAGGATTTTTCAACTCTGTGAGTTGAATGCAGTCATCACAGAAAACTTTCTGAGAATGCTTCTGTCTAGGGTTGATGTGAAGATATACCCGTTTCCAACGAAGGCCTCGAAGTGGTCCAAATATACACTTGCAGATTCTCCTACAAGGGTGTTGCAAACCTGAACTATCAAAGCAAGGTTGAACTCTGTGAGTTGAATGCAAACATCACAAAGAAGTTTCTGAGAATGCTTCCATTTACTTATGGGAAGTTTATCCCGTTTCCAACGAAATCCTCAGAGAGGTCCAAATATCCCCTTGCAGATTCTACAAACAGTGTGTTTGGAAACTGCTCCATCAAAACGAATGTTCAGCTCTCTGAGTTAAACGCAATCGTCACTAAGAATTTTCTGAGAGTGCTTCTGTCTAGTTTTTATATGAAGTTCTTTCCTTTATTACCATAGGCCTCAAAGCGGTCCCAGTCTCCACTTGCAGATTCTCCAAGAAGACTGTTTCCAAACTGCTCTCTCGAAAGGAATGTTCAACTCTGTGAGTTGAGTGCAATCATCACAGAGTAGTTTCTGAGAATGCTTCTATGTAGTTTTTAGGAGAAGATATTTCCTTTTCCACCACAGCCCTCAAAGCCCTCCAAATGTCCATTTGCGGATGCTAAAAAAAGAGTGTTTCAAAGCTGCGCTATCAAAGGGAAAGTTCAATTCCGTGAGGTGAATGCAAACATCCCAAAGAAGTTTCTGAGAATGCCTCTGTTTAGCTTTTATGTGAAGATTATCCCGTTTCCAACGAAATCTTCAATGAGATCCAAATATCCACTTGCGGATCCCACAGAAAGTGTGTTTCGAAACTGCTGTTTCAAAGGGAATCTTCAACTCTGTGAGTTGAATGCAATCATCACAAAGAAGTTTCTGACAATGCTTCTCTCTCGTTTTTATGTGAAGATATTTCCTTTTCCACCAGAGGCCTGAAAGCGCTCCAAATGTCCACTTGCAGATTCTACGAAAAGAATGTTTCAAAACTGCTCTGTGAAAAGCAATGTTAAACTCTGTGGCTCGAACACAAACATCACAAAGCAGTTTCTGAGAATGCTTCAGTTTAGTTTTTCTGTGAAGATATTCCCGTTTCCAAAGAAATCTTCAAAGAGGTCCACATATCCACTTACAGATTCTACAAAAAGAGAGTTTCAAAACTGCTCAATCAAAAGGAGGGTTCAACTCTGTGACTTGAATGCAATCATCACACAGAAGTTTCTGAGAATGCTTCTCTTTAGTTTTTACGTGAAGATATACCCGTTTCGAAGGAAGGCCACCCGGTGGTCCAAATATCCACTTGCAGATTCTACAAAAAGAGTGTTTCAAACCTGAACTATCAAAGGAAGGTTCAACTCTCTGAGTCGAATGCAAACATCACGAAGAAGTTTCTGAGAATGTTTGTGTTTAGTTATGGGAAGTTTATCCCGTTTCCAACGAAATCCTCAGAGAGGTCCAAATATCCACTTGCAGATTCTACCAAAAGTGTGTTTGGAAACTGCTCCATCCAAAGGCATGTTCAGCTCTGTGAGTTAATCTCCATCATCACAAAGTATTTTCTGAGAATGCTTCCGTTTGGTTTTTATAGGAAGTTCTTTCCTTCACTACCGTAGGCCTCAAAGCAGTCCAAATCTCCATTTGCAGATTCTACAAAAAGAGTGTTTCCAATCTGCTGTATCAATAGGAATGTTCAACTCCGTGAGTTGAATGCAATCATCACAACGTAGTTTCTGAGAATGCTTCTATGTAGTTTTTAGGTGAAGATATTACCTTTTCCACCACAGGCCCCAAGCCCCCCAAATGTCCACTTGCAGATTCTAGAAAAAGAGTGTTTCATAGCTGCTCTTTCAAAAGGAAAGTTCCACTCTGGGAATTGAATACGAACATCACAAAGTAGTTTCTGAGAATGCTTTTGTTTCGTTTTTATGTGAAGATGATCCCGTTTCCAATGAAATCTTCAAAGAGGTGCACATATCCACTTGCAGATTCCAAAGAAAGAGACTTTCAAAACTGCTCCATCACGAGGATTTTTCAACACTGTGAGTTGAATGCAGTCATCACAGAAAACTTTCTGAGAATGCTTCTGTCTAGGGTTGATGTGAAGATATACCCGTTTCCAACGAAGGCCTCGAAGTGGTCCAAATATACACTTGCAGATTCTCCTACAAGGGTGTTGCAAACCTGAACTATCAAAGCAAGGTTCAACTCTGTGAGTTGAATGCAAACATCACAAAGAAGTTTCTGAGAATGCTTCCGTTTAGTTATGGGAAGTTTATCCCGTTTCCAACGAAATCCTCAGAGAGGTCCAAATATCCCCTTGCAGATTCTACAAACAGTGTGTTTGGAAACTGCTCCATCAAAACGAATGTTCAGCTCTCTGAGTTAAACGCAATCGTCACTAAGAATTTTCTGAGAGTGCTTCTGTCTAGTTTTTATATGAAGTTCTTTCCTTTATTACCATAGGCCTCAAAGCGGTCCCAGTCTCCACTTGCAGATTCTCCAAGAAGACTGTTTCCAAACTGCTCTCTCGAAAGGAATGTTCAACTCTGTGAGTTGAGTGCAATCATCACAGAGTAGTTTCTGAGAATGCTTCTATGTAGTTTTTAGTAGAAGATATTTCCTTTTCCACCACAGCCCTCAAAGCCCTCCAAATGTCCATTTGCGGATGCTAAAAAAAGAGTGTTTCAAAGCTGCGCTATCAAAGGGAAAGTTCAATTCCGTGAGGTGAATGCAAACATCCCAAAGAAGTTTCTGAGAATGCCTCTGTTTAGCTTTTATGTGAAGATTATCCCGTTTCCAACGAAATCTTCAATGAGATCCAAATATCCACTTGCGGATCCCACAGAAAGTGTGTTTCGAAACTGCTGTTTCAAAGGGAATCTTCAACTCTGTGAGTTGAATGCAATCATCACAAAGAAGTTTCTGACAATGCTTCTCTCTCGTTTTTATGTGAAGATATTTCCTTTTCCACCAGAGGCCTGAAAGCGCTCCAAATGTCCACTTGCAGATTCTACGAAAAGAATGTTTCAAAACTGCTCTGTGAAAAGCAATGTTAAACTCTGTGGCTCGAACACAAACATCACAAAGCAGTTTCTGAGAATGCTTCAGTTTAGTTTTTCTGTGAAGATATTCCCGTTTCCAAAGAAATCTTCAAAGAGGTCCACATATCCACTTACAGATTCTACAAAAAGAGAGTTTCAAAACTGCTCAATCAAAAGGAGGGTTCAACTCTGTGACTTGAATGCAATCATCACACAGAAGTTTCTGAGAATGCTTCTCTTTAGTTTTTACGTGAAGATATACCCGTTTCGAAGGAAGGCCACCCGGTGGTCCAAATATCCACTTGCAGATTCTACAAAAAGAGTGTTTCAAACCTGAACTATCAAAGGAAGGTTCAACTCTCTGAGTCGAATGCAAACATCACGAAGAAGTTTCTGAGAATGTTTGTGTTTAGTTATGGGAAGTTTATCCCGTTTCCAACGAAATCCTCAGAGAGGTCCAAATATCCACTTGCAGATTCTACCAAAAGTGTGTTTGGAAACTGCTCCATCCAAAGGCATGTTCAGCTCTGTGAGTTAATCTCCATCATCACAAAGTATTTTCTGAGAATGCTTCCGTTTGGTTTTTATAGGAAGTTCTTTCCTTCACTACCGTAGGCCTCAAAGCAGTCCAAATCTCCATTTGCAGATTCTACAAAAAGAGTGTTTCCAATCTGCTGTATCAATAGGAATGTTCAACTCCGTGAGTTGAATGCAATCATCACAACGTAGTTTCTGAGAATGCTTCTATGTAGTTTTTAGGTGAAGATATTACCTTTTCCACCACAGGCCCCAAGCCCCCCAAATGTCCACTTGCAGATTCTAGAAAAAGAGTGTTTCATAGCTGCTCTTTCAAAAGGAAAGTTCCACTCTGGGAATTGAATACGAACATCACAAAGTAGTTTCTGAGAATGCTTTTGTTTCGTTTTTATGTGAAGATGATCCCGTTTCCAATGAAATCTTCAAAGAGGTGCACATATCCACTTGCAGATTCCAAAGAAAGAGACTTTCAAAACTGCTCCATCACGAGGATTTTTCAACACTGTGAGTTGAATGCAGTCATCACAGAAAACTTTCTGAGAATGCTTCTGTCTAGGGTTGATGTGAAGATATACCCGTTTCCAACGAAGGCCTCGAAGTGGTCCAAATATACACTTGCAGATTCTCCTACAAGGGTGTTGCAAACCTGAACTATCAAAGCAAGGTTCAACTCTGTGAGTTGAATGCAAACATCACAAAGAAGTTTCTGAGAATGCTTCCGTTTAGTTATGGGAAGTTTATCCCGTTTCCAACGAAATCCTCAGAGAGGTCCAAATATCCCCTTGCAGATTCTACAAACAGTGTGTTTGGAAACTGCTCCATCAAAACGAATGTTCAGCTCTCTGAGTTAAACGCAATCGTCACTAAGAATTTTCTGAGAGTGCTTCTGTCTAGTTTTTATATGAAGTTCTTTCCTTTATTACCATAGGCCTCAAAGCGGTCCCAGTCTCCACTTGCAGATTCTCCAAGAAGACTGTTTCCAAACTGCTCTCTCGAAAGGAATGTTCAACTCTGTGAGTTGAGTGCAATCATCACAGAGTAGTTTCTGAGAATGCTTCTATGTAGTTTTTAGTAGAAGATATTTCCTTTTCCACCACAGCCCTCAAAGCCCTCCAAATGTCCATTTGCGGATGCTAAAAAAAGAGTGTTTCAAAGCTGCGCTATCAAAGGGAAAGTTCAATTCCGTGAGGTGAATGCAAACATCCCAAAGAAGTTTCTGAGAATGCCTCTGTTTAGCTTTTATGTGAAGATTATCCCGTTTCCAACGAAATCTTCAATGAGATCCAAATATCCACTTGCGGATCCCACAGAAAGTGTGTTTCGAAACTGCTGTTTCAAAGGGAATCTTCAACTCTGTGAGTTGAATGCAATCATCACAAAGAAGTTTCTGACAATGCTTCTCTCTCGTTTTTATGTGAAGATATTTCCTTTTCCACCAGAGGCCTGAAAGCGCTCCAAATGTCCACTTGCAGAGTCTACGAAAAGAATGTTTCAAAACTGCTCTGTGAAAAGCAATGTTAAACTCTGTGGCTCGAACACAAACATCACAAAGCAGTTTCTGAGAATGCTTCAGTTTAGTTTTTCTGTGAAGATATTCCCGTTTCCAAAGAAATCTTCAAAGAGGTCCACATATCCACTTACAGATTCTACAAAAAGAGAGTTTCAAAACTGCTCAATCAAAAGGAGGGTTCAACTCTGTGACTTGAATGCAATCATCACACAGAAGTTTCTGAGAATGCTTCTCTTTAGTTTTTACGTGAAGATATACCCGTTTCGAAGGAAGGCCACCCGGTGGTCCAAATATCCACTTGCAGAATCTACAAAAAGAGTGTTTCAAACCTGAACTATCAAAGGAAGGTTCAACTCTGTGAGTCGAATGCAAACATCACGAAGAAGTTTCTGAGAATGTTTGTGTTTAGTTATGGGAAGTTTATCCCGTTTCCAACGAAATCCTCAGAGAGGTCCAAATATCCACTTGCAGATTCTACCAAAAGTGTGTTTGGAAACTGCTCCATCCAAAGACATGTTCAGCTCTGTGAGTTAATCTCCATCATCACAAAGTATTTTCTGAGAATGCTTCCGTTTGGTTTTTATAGGAAGTTCTTTCCTTCACTACCGTAGGCCTCAAAGCAGTCCAAATCTCCATTTGCAGATTCTACAAAAAGAGTGTTTCCAATCTGCTGTATCAATAGGAATGTTCAACTCCGTGAGTTGAATGCAATCATCACAACGTAGTTTCTGAGAATGCTTCTATGTAGTTTTTAGGTGAAGATATTACCTTTTCCACCACAGGCCCCAAGCCCCCCAAATGTCCACTTGCAGATTCTAGAAAAAGAGTGTTTCATAGCTGCTCTTTCAAAAGGAAAGTTCCACTCTGGGAATTGAATACGAACATCACAAAGTAGTTTCTGAGAATGCTTTTGTTTCGTTTTTATGTGAAGATGATCCCGTTTCCAATGAAATCTTCAAAGAGGTGCACATATCCACTTGCAGATTCCAAAGAAAGAGACTTTCAAAACTGCTCCATCACGAGGATTTTTCAACACTGTGAGTTGAATGCAGTCATCACAGAAAACTTTCTGAGAATGCTTCTGTCTAGGGTTGATGTGAAGATATACCCGTTTCCAACGAAGGCCTCGAAGTGGTCCAAATATACACTTGCAGATTCTCCTACAAGGGTGTTGCAAACCTGAACTATCAAAGCAAGGTTCAACTCTGTGAGTTGAATGCAAACATCACAAAGAAGTTTCTGAGAATGCTTCCGTTTACTTATGGGAAGTTTATCCCGTTTCCAACGAAATCCTCAGAGAGGTCCAAATATCCCCTTGCAGATTCTACAAACAGTGTGTTTGGAAACTGCTCCATCAAAACGAATGTTCAGCTCTCTGAGTTAAACGCAATCGTCACTAAGAATTTTCTGAGAGTGCTTCTGTCTAGTTTTTATATGAAGTTCTTTCCTTTATTACCATAGGCCTCAAAGCGGTCCCAGTCTCCACTTGCAGATTCTCCAAGAAGACTGTTTCCAAACTGCTCTCTCGAAAGGAATGTTCAACTCTGTGAGTTGAGTGCAATCATCACAGAGTAGTTTCTGAGAATGCTTCTATGTAGTTTTTAGTAGAAGATATTTCCTTTTCCACCACAGCCCTCAAAGCCCTCCAAATGTCCATTTGCGGATGCTAAAAAAAGAGTGTTTCAAAGCTGCGCTATCAAAGGGAAAGTTCAATTCCGTGAGGTGAATGCAAACATCCCAAAGAAGTTTCTGAGAATGCCTCTGTTTAGCTTTTATGTGAAGATTATCCCGTTTCCAACGAAATCTTCAATGAGATCCAAATATCCACTTGCGGATCCCACAGAAAGTGTGTTTCGAAACTGCTGTTTCAAAGGGAATCTTCAACTCTGTGAGTTGAATGCAATCATCACAAAGAAGTTTCTGACAATGCTTCTCTCTCGTTTTTATGTGAAGATATTTCCTTTTCCACCAGAGGCCTGAAAGCGCTCCAAATGTCCACTTGCAGATTCTACGAAAAGAATGTTTCAAAACTGCTCTGTGAAAAGCAATGTTAAACTCTGTGGCTCGAACACAAACATCACAAAGCAGTTTCTGAGAATGCTTCAGTTTAGTTTTTCTGTGAAGATATTCCCGTTTCCAAAGAAATCTTCAAAGAGGTCCACATATCCACTTACAGATTCTACAAAAAGAGAGTTTCAAAACTGCTCAATCAAAAGGAGGGTTCAACTCTGTGACTTGAATGCAATCATCACACAGAAGTTTCTGAGAATGCTTCTCTTTAGTTTTTACGTGAAGATATACCCGTTTCGAAGGAAGGCCACCCGGTGGTCCAAATATCCACTTGCAGATTCTACAAAAAGAGTGTTTCAAACCTGAACTATCAAAGGAAGGTTCAACTCTCTGAGTCGAATGCAAACATCACGAAGAAGTTTCTGAGAATGTTTGTGTTTAGTTATGGGAAGTTTATCCCGTTTCCAACGAAATCCTCAGAGAGGTCCAAATATCCACTTGCAGATTCTACCAAAAGTGTGTTTGGAAACTGCTCCATCCAAAGGCATGTTCAGCTCTGTGAGTTAATCTCCATCATCACAAAGTATTTTCTGAGAATGCTTCCGTTTGGTTTTTATAGGAAGTTCTTTCCTTCACTACCGTAGGCCTCAAAGCAGTCCAAATCTCCATTTGCAGATTCTACAAAAAGAGTGTTTCCAATCTGCTGTATCAATAGGAATGTTCAACTCCGTGAGTTGAATGCAATCATCACAACGTAGTTTCTGAGAATGCTTCTATGTAGTTTTTAGGTGAAGATATTACCTTTTCCACCACAGGCCCCAAGCCCCCCAAATGTCCACTTGCAGATTCTAGAAAAAGAGTGTTTCATAGCTGCTCTTTCAAAAGGAAAGTTCCACTCTGGGAATTGAATACGAACATCACAAAGTAGTTTCTGAGAATGCTTTTGTTTCGTTTTTATGTGAAGATGATCCCGTTTCCAATGAAATCTTCAAAGAGGTGCACATATCCACTTGCAGATTCCAAAGAAAGAGACTTTCAAAACTGCTCCATCACGAGGATTTTTCAACACTGTGAGTTGAATGCAGTCATCACAGAAAACTTTCTGAGAATGCTTCTGTCTAGGGTTGATGTGAAGATATACCCGTTTCCAACGAAGGCCTCGAAGTGGTCCAAATATACACTTGCAGATTCTCCTACAAGGGTGTTGCAAACCTGAACTATCAAAGCAAGGTTCAACTCTGTGAGTTGAATGCAAACATCACAAAGAAGTTTCTGAGAATGCTTCCGTTTAGTTATGGGAAGTTTATCCCGTTTCCAACGAAATCCTCAGAGAGGTCCAAATATCCCCTTGCAGATTCTACAAACAGTGTGTTTGGAAACTGCTCCATCAAAACGAATGTTCAGCTCTCTGAGTTAAACGCAATCGTCACTAAGAATTTTCTGAGAGTGCTTCTGTCTAGTTTTTATATGAAGTTCTTTCCTTTATTACCATAGGCCTCAAAGCGGTCCCAGTCTCCACTTGCAGATTCTCCAAGAAGACTGTTTCCAAACTGCTCTCTCGAAAGGAATGTTCAACTCTGTGAGTTGAGTGCAATCATCACAGAGTAGTTTCTGAGAATGCTTCTATGTAGTTTTTAGTAGAAGATATTTCCTTTTCCACCACAGCCCTCAAAGCCCTCCAAATGTCCATTTGCGGATGCTAAAAAAAGAGTGTTTCAAAGCTGCGCTATCAAAGGGAAAGTTCAATTCCGTGAGGTGAATGCAAACATCCCAAAGAAGTTTCTGAGAATGCCTCTGTTTAGCTTTTATGTGAAGATTATCCCGTTTCCAACGAAATCTTCAATGAGATCCAAATATCCACTTGCGGATCCCACAGAAAGTGTGTTTCGAAACTGCTGTTTCAAAGGGAATCTTCAACTCTGTGAGTTGAATGCAATCATCACAAAGAAGTTTCTGACAATGCTTCTCTCTCGTTTTTATGTGAAGATATTTCCTTTTCCACCAGAGGCCTGAAAGCGCTCCAAATGTCCACTTGCAGAGTCTACGAAAAGAATGTTTCAAAACTGCTCTGTGAAAAGCAATGTTAAACTCTGTGGCTCGAACACAAACATCACAAAGCAGTTTCTGAGAATGCTTCAGTTTAGTTTTTCTGTGAAGATATTCCCGTTTCCAAAGAAATCTTCAAAGAGGTCCACATATCCACTTACAGATTCTACAAAAAGAGAGTTTCAAAACTGCTCAATCAAAAGGAGGGTTCAACTCTGTGACTTGAATGCAATCATCACACAGAAGTTTCTGAGAATGCTTCTCTTTAGTTTTTACGTGAAGATATACCCGTTTCGAAGGAAGGCCACCCGGTGGTCCAAATATCCACTTGCAGAATCTACAAAAAGAGTGTTTCAAACCTGAACTATCAAAGGAAGGTTCAACTCTGTGAGTCGAATGCAAACATCACGAAGAAGTTTCTGAGAATGTTTGTGTTTAGTTATGGGAAGTTTATCCCGTTTCCAACGAAATCCTCAGAGAGGTCCAAATATCCACTTGCAGATTCTACCAAAAGTGTGTTTGGAAACTGCTCCATCCAAAGACATGTTCAGCTCTGTGAGTTAATCTCCATCATCACAAAGTATTTTCTGAGAATGCTTCCGTTTGGTTTTTATAGGAAGTTCTTTCCTTCACTACCGTAGGCCTCAAAGCAGTCCAAATCTCCATTTGCAGATTCTACAAAAAGAGTGTTTCCAATCTGCTGTATCAATAGGAATGTTCAACTCCGTGAGTTGAATGCAATCATCACAACGTAGTTTCTGAGAATGCTTCTATGTAGTTTTTAGGTGAAGATATTACCTTTTCCACCACAGGCCCCAAGCCCCCCAAATGTCCACTTGCAGATTCTAGAAAAAGAGTGTTTCATAGCTGCTCTTTCAAAAGGAAAGTTCCACTCTGGGAATTGAATACGAACATCACAAAGTAGTTTCTGAGAATGCTTTTGTTTCGTTTTTATGTGAAGATGATCCCGTTTCCAATGAAATCTTCAAAGAGGTGCACATATCCACTTGCAGATTCCAAAGAAAGAGACTTTCAAAACTGCTCCATCACGAGGATTTTTCAACACTGTGAGTTGAATGCAGTCATCACAGAAAACTTTCTGAGAATGCTTCTGTCTAGGGTTGATGTGAAGATATACCCGTTTCCAACGAAGGCCTCGAAGTGGTCCAAATATACACTTGCAGATTCTCCTACAAGGGTGTTGCAAACCTGAACTATCAAAGCAAGGTTCAACTCTGTGAGTTGAATGCAAACATCACAAAGAAGTTTCTGAGAATGCTTCCGTTTACTTATGGGAAGTTTATCCCGTTTCCAACGAAATCCTCAGAGAGGTCCAAATATCCCCTTGCAGATTCTACAAACAGTGTGTTTGGAAACTGCTCCATCAAAACGAATGTTCAGCTCTCTGAGTTAAACGCAATCGTCACTAAGAATTTTCTGAGAGTGCTTCTGTCTAGTTTTTATATGAAGTTCTTTCCTTTATTACCATAGGCCTCAAAGCGGTCCCAGTCTCCACTTGCAGATTCTCCAAGAAGACTGTTTCCAAACTGCTCTCTCGAAAGGAATGTTCAACTCTGTGAGTTGAGTGCAATCATCACAGAGTAGTTTCTGAGAATGCTTCTATGTAGTTTTTAGGAGAAGATATTTCCTTTTCCACCACAGCCCTCAAAGCCCTCCAAATGTCCATTTGCGGATGCTAAAAAAAGAGTGTTTCAAAGCTGCGCTATCAAAGGGAAAGTTCAATTCCGTGAGGTGAATGCAAACATCCCAAAGAAGTTTCTGAGAATGCCTCTGTTTAGCTTTTATGTGAAGATTATCCCGTTTCCAACGAAATCTTCAATGAGATCCAAATATCCACTTGCGGATCCCACAGAAAGTGTGTTTCGAAACTGCTGTTTCAAAGGGAATCTTCAACTCTGTGAGTTGAATGCAATCATCACAAAGAAGTTTCTGACAATGCTTCTCTCTCGTTTTTATGTGAAGATATTTCCTTTTCCACCAGAGGCCTGAAAGCGCTCCAAATGTCCACTTGCAGATTCTACGAAAAGAATGTTTCAAAACTGCTCTGTGAAAAGCAATGTTAAACTCTGTGGCTCGAACACAAACATCACAAAGCAGTTTCTGAGAATGCTTCAGTTTAGTTTTTCTGTGAAGATATTCCCGTTTCCAAAGAAATCTTCAAAGAGGTCCACATATCCACTTACAGATTCTACAAAAAGAGAGTTTCAAAACTGCTCAATCAAAAGGAGGGTTCAACTCTGTGACTTGAATGCAATCATCACACAGAAGTTTCTGAGAATGCTTCTCTTTAGTTTTTACGTGAAGATATACCCGTTTCGAAGGAAGGCCACCCGGTGGTCCAAATATCCACTTGCAGAATCTACAAAAAGAGTGTTTCAAACCTGAACTATCAAAGGAGGGTTCAACTCTGTGAGTCGAATGCAAACATCACGAAGAAGTTTCTGAGAATGTTTGTGTTTAGTTATGGGAAGTTTATCCCGTTTCCAACGAAATCCTCAGAGAGGTCCAAATATCCACTTGCAGATTCTACCAAAAGTGTGTTTGGAAACTGCTCCATCCAAAGGCATGTTCAGCTCTGTGAGTTAATCTCCATCATCACAAAGTATTTTCTGAGAATGCTTCCGTTTGGTTTTTATAGGAAGTTCTTTCCTTCACTACCGTAGGCCTCAAAGCAGTCCAAATCTCCATTTGCAGATTCTACAAAAAGAGTGTTTCCAATCTGCTGTATCAATAGGAATGTTCAACTCCGTGAGTTGAATGCAATCATCACAACGTAGTTTCTGAGAATGCTTCTATGTAGTTTTTAGGTGAAGATATTACCTTTTCCACCACAGGCCCCAAGCCCCCCAAATGTCCACTTGCAGATTCTAGAAAAAGAGTGTTTCATAGCTGCTCTTTCAAAAGGAAAGTTCCACTCTGGGAATTGAATACGAACATCACAAAGTAGTTTCTGAGAATGCTTTTGTTTCGTTTTTATGTGAAGATGATCCCGTTTCCAATGAAATCTTCAAAGAGGTGCACATATCCACTTGCAGATTCCAAAGAAAGAGACTTTCAAAACTGCTCTATCACGAGGATTTTTCAACTCTGTGAGTTGAATGCAGTCATCACAGAAAACTTTCTGAGAATGCTTCTGTCTAGGGTTGATGTGAAGATATACCCGTTTCCAACGAAGGCCTCGAAGTGGTCCAAATATACACTTGCAGATTCTCCTACAAGGGTGTTGCAAACCTGAACTATCAAAGCAAGGTTGAACTCTGTGAGTTGAATGCAAACATCACAAAGAAGTTTCTGAGAATGCTTCCGTTTACTTATGGGAAGTTTATCCCGTTTCCAACGAAATCCTCAGAGAGGTCCAAATATCCCCTTGCAGATTCTACAAACAGTGTGTTTGGAAACTGCTCCATCAAAACGAATGTTCAGCTCTCTGAGTTAAACGCAATCGTCACTAAGAATTTTCTGAGAGTGCTTCTGTCTAGTTTTTATATGAAGTTCTTTCCTTTATTACCATAGGCCTCAAAGCGGTCCCAGTCTCCACTTGCAGATTCTCCAAGAAGACTGTTTCCAAACTGCTCTCTCGAAAGGAATGTTCAACTCTGTGAGTTGAGTGCAATCATCACAGAGTAGTTTCTGAGAATGCTTCTATGTAGTTTTTAGTAGAAGATATTTCCTTTTCCACCACAGCCCTCAAAGCCCTCCAAATGTCCATTTGCGGATGCTAAAAAAAGAGTGTTTCAAAGCTGCGCTATCAAAGGGAAAGTTCAATTCCGTGAGGTGAATGCAAACATCCCAAAGAAGTTTCTGAGAATGCCTCTGTTTAGCTTTTATGTGAAGATTATCCCGTTTCCAACGAAATCTTCAATGAGATCCAAATATCCACTTGCGGATCCCACAGAAAGTGTGTTTCGAAACTGCTGTTTCAAAGGGAATCTTCAACTCTGTGAGTTGAATGCAATCATCACAAAGAAGTTTCTGACAATGCTTCTCTCTCGTTTTTATGTGAAGATATTTCCTTTTCCACCAGAGGCCTGAAAGCGCTCCAAATGTCCACTTGCAGAGTCTACGAAAAGAATGTTTCAAAACTGCTCTGTGAAAAGCAATGTTAAACTCTGTGGCTCGAACACAAACATCACAAAGCAGTTTCTGAGAATGCTTCAGTTTAGTTTTTCTGTGAAGATATTCCCGTTTCCAAAGAAATCTTCAAAGAGGTCCACATATCCACTTACAGATTCTACAAAAAGAGAGTTTCAAAACTGCTCAATCAAAAGGAGGGTTCAACTCTGTGACTTGAATGCAATCATCACACAGAAGTTTCTGAGAATGCTTCTCTTTAGTTTTTACGTGAAGATATACCCGTTTCGAAGGAAGGCCACCCGGTGGTCCAAATATCCACTTGCAGATTCTACAAAAAGAGTGTTTCAAACCTGAACTATCAAAGGAAGGTTCAACTCTGTGAGTCGAATGCAAACATCACGAAGAAGTTTCTGAGAATGTTTGTGTTTAGTTATGGGAAGTTTATCCCGTTTCCAACGAAATCCTCAGAGAGGTCCAAATATCCACTTGCAGATTCTACCAAAAGTGTGTTTGGAAACTGCTCCATCCAAAGGCATGTTCAGCTCTGTGAGTTAATCTCCATCATCACAAAGTATTTTCTGAGAATGCTTCCGTTTGGTTTTTATAGGAAGTTCTTTCCTTCACTACCGTAGGCCTCAAAGCAGTCCAAATCTCCATTTGCAGATTCTACAAAAAGAGTGTTTCCAATCTGCTGTATCAATAGGAATGTTCAACTCCGTGAGTTGAATGCAATCATCACAACGTAGTTTCTGAGAATGCTTCTATGTAGTTTTTAGGTGAAGATATTACCTTTTCCACCACAGGCCCCAAGCCCCCCAAATGTCCACTTGCAGATTCTAGAAAAAGAGTGTTTCATAGCTGCTCTTTCAAAAGGAAAGTTCCACTCTGGGAATTGAATACGAACATCACAAAGTAGTTTCTGAGAATGCTTTTGTTTCGTTTTTATGTGAAGATGATCCCGTTTCCAATGAAATCTTCAAAGAGGTGCACATATCCACTTGCAGATTCCAAAGAAAGAGACTTTCAAAACTGCTCTATCACGAGGATTTTTCAACTCTGTGAGTTGAATGCAGTCATCACAGAAAACTTTCTGAGAATGCTTCTGTCTAGGGTTGATGTGAAGATATACCCGTTTCCAACGAAGGCCTCGAAGTGGTCCAAATATACACTTGCAGATTCTCCTACAAGGGTGTTGCAAACCTGAACTATCAAAGCAAGGTTGAACTCTGTGAGTTGAATGCAAACATCACAAAGAAGTTTCTGAGAATGCTTCCGTTTACTTATGGGAAGTTTATCCCGTTTCCAACGAAATCCTCAGAGAGGTCCAAATATCCCCTTGCAGATTCTACAAACAGTGTGTTTGGAAACTGCTCCATCAAAACGAATGTTCAGCTCTCTGAGTTAAACGCAATCGTCACTAAGAATTTTCTGAGAGTGCTTCTGTCTAGTTTTTATATGAAGTTCTTTCCTTTATTACCATAGGCCTCAAAGCGGTCCCAGTCTCCACTTGCAGATTCTCCAAGAAGACTGTTTCCAAAGTGCTCTCTCGAAAGGAATGTTCAACTCTGTGAGTTGAGTGCAATCATCACAGAGTAGTTTCTGAGAATGCTTCTATGTAGTTTTTAGGAGAAGATATTTCCTTTTCCACCACAGCCCTCAAAGCCCTCCAAATGTCCATTTGCGGATGCTAAAAAAAGAGTGTTTCAAAGCTGCGCTATCAAAGGGAAAGTTCAATTCCGTGAGGTGAATGCAAACATCCCAAAGAAGTTTCTGAGAATGCCTCTGTTTAGCTTTTATGTGAAGATTATCCCGTTTCCAACGAAATCTTCAATGAGATCCAAATATCCACTTGCGGATCCCACAGAAAGTGTGTTTCGAAACTGCTGTTTCAAAGGGAATCTTCAACTCTGTGAGTTGAATGCAATCATCACAAAGAAGTTTCTGACAATGCTTCTCTCTCGTTTTTATGTGAAGATATTTCCTTTTCCACCAGAGGCCTGAAAGCGCTCCAAATGTCCACTTGCAGATTCTACGAAAAGAATGTTTCAAAACTGCTCTGTGAAAAGCAATGTTAAACTCTGTGGCTCGAACACAAACATCACAAAGCAGTTTCTGAGAATGCTTCAGTTTAGTTTTTCTGTGAAGATATTCCCGTTTCCAAAGAAATCTTCAAAGAGGTCCACATATCCACTTACAGATTCTACAAAAAGAGAGTTTCAAAACTGCTCAATCAAAAGGAGGGTTCAACTCTGTGACTTGAATGCAATCATCACACAGAAGTTTCTGAGAATGCTTCTCTTTAGTTTTTACGTGAAGATATACCCGTTTCGAAGGAAGGCCACCCGGTGGTCCAAATATCCACTTGCAGATTCTACAAAAAGAGTGTTTCAAACCTGAACTATCAAAGGAAGGTTCAACTCTGTGAGTCGAATGCAAACATCACGAAGAAGTTTCTGAGAATGTTTGTGTTTAGTTATGGGAAGTTTATCCCGTTTCCAACGAAATCCTCAGAGAGGTCCAAATATCCACTTGCAGATTCTACCAAAAGTGTGTTTGGAAACTGCTCCATCCAAAGGCATGTTCAGCTCTGTGAGTTAATCTCCATCATCACAAAGTATTTTCTGAGAATGCTTCCGTTTGGTTTTTATAGGAAGTTCTTTCCTTCACTACCGTAGGCCTCAAAGCAGTCCAAATCTCCATTTGCAGATTCTACAAAAAGAGTGTTTCCAATCTGCTGTATCAATAGGAATGTTCAACTCCGTGAGTTGAATGCAATCATCACAACGTAGTTTCTGAGAATGCTTCTATGTAGTTTTTAGGTGAAGATATTACCTTTTCCACCACAGGCCCCAAGCCCCCCAAATGTCCACTTGCAGATTCTAGAAAAAGAGTGTTTCATAGCTGCTCTTTCAAAAGGAAAGTTCCACTCTGGGAATTGAATACGAACATCACAAAGTAGTTTCTGAGAATGCTTTTGTTTCGTTTTTATGTGAAGATGATCCCGTTTCCAATGAAATCTTCAAAGAGGTGCACATATCCACTTGCAGATTCCAAAGAAAGAGACTTTCAAAACTGCTCTATCACGAGGATTTTTCAACTCTGTGAGTTGAATGCAGTCATCACAGAAAACTTTCTGAGAATGCTTCTGTCTAGGGTTGATGTGAAGATATACCCGTTTCCAACGAAGGCCTCGAAGTGGTCCAAATATACACTTGCAGATTCTCCTACAAGGGTGTTGCAAACCTGAACTATCAAAGCAAGGTTGAACTCTGTGAGTTGAATGCAAACATCACAAAGAAGTTTCTGAGAATGCTTCCGTTTACTTATGGGAAGTTTATCCCGTTTCCAACGAAATCCTCAGAGAGGTCCAAATATCCCCTTGCAGATTCTACAAACAGTGTGTTTGGAAACTGCTCCATCAAAACGAATGTTCAGCTCTCTGAGTTAAACGCAATCGTCACTAAGAATTTTCTGAGAGTGCTTCTGTCTAGTTTTTATATGAAGTTCTTTCCTTTATTACCATAGGCCTCAAAGCGGTCCCAGTCTCCACTTGCAGATTCTCCAAGAAGACTGTTTCCAAAGTGCTCTCTCGAAAGGAATGTTCAACTCTGTGAGTTGAGTGCAATAATCACAGAGTAGTTTCTGAGAATGCTTCTATGTAGTTTTTAGGAGAAGATATTTCCTTTTCCACCACAGCCCTCAAAGCCCTCCAAATGTCCATTTGCGGATGCTAAAAAAAGAGTGTTTCAAAGCTGCGCTATCAAAGGGAAAGTTCAATTCCGTGAGGTGAATGCAAACATCCCAAAGAAGTTTCTGAGAATGCCTCTGTTTAGCTTTTATGTGAAGATTATCCCGTTTCCAACGAAATCTTCAATGAGATCCAAATATCCACTTGCGGATCCCACAGAAAGTGTGTTTCGAAACTGCTGTTTCAAAGGGAATCTTCAACTCTGTGAGTTGAATGCAATCATCACAAAGAAGTTTCTGACAATGCTTCTCTCTCGTTTTTATGTGAAGATATTTCCTTTTCCACCAGAGGCCTGAAAGCGCTCCAAATGTCCACTTGCAGATTCTACGAAAAGAATGTTTCAAAACTGCTCTGTGAAAAGCAATGTTAAACTCTGTGGCTCGAACACAAACATCACAAAGCAGTTTCTGAGAATGCTTCAGTTTAGTTTTTCTGTGAAGATATTCCCGTTTCCAAAGAAATCTTCAAAGAGGTCCACATATCCACTTACAGATTCTACAAAAAGAGAGTTTCAAAACTGCTCAATCAAAAGGAGGGTTCAACTCTGTGACTTGAATGCAATCATCACACAGAAGTTTCTGAGAATGCTTCTCTTTAGTTTTTACGTGAAGATATACCCGTTTCGAAGGAAGGCCACCCGGTGGTCCAAATATCCACTTGCAGATTCTACAAAAAGAGTGTTTCAAACCTGAACTATCAAAGGAAGGTTCAACTCTCTGAGTCGAATGCAAACATCACGAAGAAGTTTCTGAGAATGTTTGTGTTTAGTTATGGGAAGTTTATCCCGTTTCCAACGAAATCCTCAGAGAGGTCCAAATATCCACTTGCAGATTCTACCAAAAGTGTGTTTGGAAACTGCTCCATCCAAAGGCATGTTCAGCTCTGTGAGTTAATCTCCATCATCACAAAGTATTTTCTGAGAATGCTTCCGTTTGGTTTTTATAGGAAGTTCTTTCCTTCACTACCGTAGGCCTCAAAGCAGTCCAAATCTCCATTTGCAGATTCTACAAAAAGAGTGTTTCCAATCTGCTGTATCAATAGGAATGTTCAACTCCGTGAGTTGAATGCAATCATCACAACGTAGTTTCTGAGAATGCTTCTATGTAGTTTTTAGGTGAAGATATTACCTTTTCCACCACAGGCCCCAAGCCCCCCAAATGTCCACTTGCAGATTCTAGAAAAAGAGTGTTTCATAGCTGCTCTTTCAAAAGGAAAGTTCCACTCTGGGAATTGAATACGAACATCACAAAGTAGTTTCTGAGAATACTTTTGTTTCGTTTTTATGTGAAGATGATCCCGTTTCCAATGAAATCTTCAAAGAGGTGCACATATCCACTTGCAGATTCCAAAGAAAGAGACTTTCAAAACTGCTCCATCACGAGGATTTTTCAACACTGTGAGTTGAATGCAGTCATCACAGAAAACTTTCTGAGAATGCTTCTGTCTAGGGTTGATGTGAAGATATACCCGTTTCCAACGAAGGCCTCGAAGTGGTCCAAATATACACTTGCAGATTCTCCTACAAGGGTGTTGCAAACCTGAACTATCAAAGCAAGGTTCAACTCTGTGAGTTGAATGCAAACATCACAAAGAAGTTTCTGAGAATGCTTCCGTTTAGTTATGGGAAGTTTATCCCATTTCCAACGAAATCCTCAGAGAGGTCCAAATATCCCCTTGCAGATTCTACAAACAGTGTGTTTGGAAACTGCTCCATCAAAACGAATGTTCAGCTCTCTGAGTTAAACGCAATCGTCACTAAGAATTTTCTGAGAGTGCTTCTGTCTAGTTTTTATATGAAGTTCTTTCCTTTATTACCATAGGCCTCAAAGCGGTCCCAGTCTCCACTTGCAGATTCTCCAAGAAGACTGTTTCCAAACTGCTCTCTCGAAAGGAATGTTCAACTCTGTGAGTTGAGTGCAATCATCACAGAGTAGTTTCTGAGAATGCTTCTATGTAGTTTTTAGTAGAAGATATTTCCTTTTCCACCACAGCCCTCAAAGCCCTCCAAATGTCCATTTGCGGATGCTAAAAAAAGAGTGTTTCAAAGCTGCGCTATCAAAGGGAAAGTTCAATTCCGTGAGGTGAATGCAAACATCCCAAAGAAGTTTCTGAGAATGCCTCTGTTTAGCTTTTATGTGAAGATTATCCCGTTTCCAACGAAATCTTCAATGAGATCCAAATATCCACTTGCGGATCCCACAGAAAGTGTGTTTCGAAACTGCTGTTTCAAAGGGAATCTTCAACTCTGTGAGTTGAATGCAATCATCACAAAGAAGTTTCTGACAATGCTTCTCTCTCGTTTTTATGTGAAGATATTTCCTTTTCCACCAGAGGCCTGAAAGCGCTCCAAATGTCCACTTGCAGAGTCTACGAAAAGAATGTTTCAAAACTGCTCTGTGAAAAGCAATGTTAAACTCTGTGGCTCGAACACAAACATCACAAAGCAGTTTCTGAGAATGCTTCAGTTTAGTTTTTCTGTGAAGATATTCCCGTTTCCAAAGAAATCTTCAAAGAGGTCCACATATCCACTTACAGATTCTACAAAAAGAGAGTTTCAAAACTGCTCAATCAAAAGGAGGGTTCAACTCTGTGACTTGAATGCAATCATCACACAGAAGTTTCTGAGAATGCTTCTCTTTAGTTTTTACGTGAAGATATACCCGTTTCGAAGGAAGGCCACCCGGTGGTCCAAATATCCACTTGCAGATTCTACAAAAAGAGTGTTTCAAACCTGAACTATCAAAGGAAGGTTCAACTCTGTGAGTCGAATGCAAACATCACGAAGAAGTTTCTGAGAATGTTTGTGTTTAGTTATGGGAAGTTTATCCCGTTTCCAACGAAATCCTCAGAGAGGTCCAAATATCCACTTGCAGATTCTACCAAAAGTGTGTTTGGAAACTGCTCCATCCAAAGGCATGTTCAGCTCTGTGAGTTAATCTCCATCATCACAAAGTATTTTCTGAGAATGCTTCCGTTTGGTTTTTATAGGAAGTTCTTTCCTTCACTACCGTAGGCCTCAAAGCAGTCCAAATCTCCATTTGCAGATTCTACAAAAAGAGTGTTTCCAATCTGCTGTATCAATAGGAATGTTCAACTCCGTGAGTTGAATGCAATCATCACAACGTAGTTTCTGAGAATGCTTCTATGTAGTTTTTAGGTGAAGATATTACCTTTTCCACCACAGGCCCCAAGCCCCCCAAATGTCCACTTGCAGATTCTAGAAAAAGAGTGTTTCATAGCTGCTCTTTCAAAAGGAAAGTTCCACTCTGGGAATTGAATACGAACATCACAAAGTAGTTTCTGAGAATGCTTTTGTTTCGTTTTTATGTGAAGATGATCCCGTTTCCAATGAAATCTTCAAAGAGGTGCACATATCCACTTGCAGATTCCAAAGAAAGAGACTTTCAAAACTGCTCCATCACGAGGATTTTTCAACACTGTGAGTTGAATGCAGTCATCACAGAAAACTTTCTGAGAATGCTTCTGTCTAGGGTTGATGTGAAGATATACCCGTTTCCAACGAAGGCCTCGAAGTGGTCCAAATATACACTTGCAGATTCTCCTACAAGGGTGTTGCAAACCTGAACTATCAAAGCAAGGTTCAACTCTGTGAGTTGAATGCAAACATCACAAAGAAGTTTCTGAGAATGCTTCCGTTTAGTTATGGGAAGTTTATCCCGTTTCCAACGAAATCCTCAGAGAGGTCCAAATATCCCCTTGCAGATTCTACAAACAGTGTGTTTGGAAACTGCTCCATCAAAACGAATGTTCAGCTCTCTGAGTTAAACGCAATCGTCACTAAGAATTTTCTGAGAGTGCTTCTGTCTAGTTTTTATATGAAGTTCTTTCCTTTATTACCATAGGCCTCAAAGCGGTCCCAGTCTCCACTTGCAGATTCTCCAAGAAGACTGTTTCCAAACTGCTCTCTCGAAAGGAATGTTCAACTCTGTGAGTTGAGTGCAATCATCACAGAGTAGTTTCTGAGAATGCTTCTATGTAGTTTTTAGTAGAAGATATTTCCTTTTCCACCACAGCCCTCAAAGCCCTCCAAATGTCCATTTGCGGATGCTAAAAAAAGAGTGTTTCAAAGCTGCGCTATCAAAGGGAAAGTTCAATTCCGTGAGGTGAATGCAAACATCCCAAAGAAGTTTCTGAGAATGCCTCTGTTTAGCTTTTATGTGAAGATTATCCCGTTTCCAACGAAATCTTCAATGAGATCCAAATATCCACTTGCGGATCCCACAGAAAGTGTGTTTCGAAACTGCTGTTTCAAAGGGAATCTTCAAATCTGTGAGTTGAATGCAATCATCACAAAGAAGTTTCTGACAATGCTTCTCTCTCGTTTTTATGTGAAGATATTTCCTTTTCCACCAGAGGCCTGAAAGCGCTCCAAATGTCCACTTGCAGAGTCTACGAAAAGAATGTTTCAAAACTGCTCTGTGAAAAGCAATGTTAAACTCTGTGGCTCGAACACAAACATCACAAAGCAGTTTCTGAGAATGCTTCAGTTTAGTTTTTCTGTGAAGATATTCCCGTTTCCAAAGAAATCTTCAAAGAGGTCCACATATCCACTTACAGATTCTACAAAAAGAGAGTTTCAAAACTGCTCAATCAAAAGGAGGGTTCAACTCTGTGACTTGAATGCAATCATCACACAGAAGTTTCTGAGAATGCTTCTCTTTAGTTTTTACGTGAAGATATACCCGTTTCGAAGGAAGGCCACCCGGTGGTCCAAATATCCACTTGCAGAATCTACAAAAAGAGTGTTTCAAACCTGAACTATCAAAGGAGGGTTCAACTCTGTGAGTCGAATGCAAACATCACGAAGAAGTTTCTGAGAATGTTTGTGTTTAGTTATGGGAAGTTTATCCCGTTTCCAACGAAATCCTCAGAGAGGTCCAAATATCCACTTGCAGATTCTACCAAAAGTGTGTTTGGAAACTGCTCCATCCAAAGGCATGTTCAGCTCTGTGAGTTAATCTCCATCATCACAAAGTATTTTCTGAGAATGCTTCCGTTTGGTTTTTATAGGAAGTTCTTTCCTTCACTACCGTAGGCCTCAAAGCAGTCCAAATCTCCATTTGCAGATTCTACAAAAAGAGTGTTTCCAATCTGCTGTATCAATAGGAATGTTCAACTCCGTGAGTTGAATGCAATCATCACAACGTAGTTTCTGAGAATGCTTCTATGTAGTTTTTAGGTGAAGATATTACCTTTTCCACCACAGGCCCCAAGCCCCCCAAATGTCCACTTGCAGATTCTAGAAAAAGAGTGTTTCATAGCTGCTCTTTCAAAAGGAAAGTTCCACTCTGGGAATTGAATACGAACATCACAAAGTAGTTTCTGAGAATGCTTTTGTTTCGTTTTTATGTGAAGATGATCCCGTTTCCAATGAAATCTTCAAAGAGGTGCACATATCCACTTGCAGATTCCAAAGAAAGAGACTTTCAAAACTGCTCTATCACGAGGATTTTTCAACTCTGTGAGTTGAATGCAGTCATCACAGAAAACTTTCTGAGAATGCTTCTGTCTAGGGTTGATGTGAAGATATACCCGTTTCCAACGAAGGCCTCGAAGTGGTCCAAATATACACTTGCAGATTCTCCTACAAGGGTGTTGCAAACCTGAACTATCAAAGCAAGGTTGAACTCTGTGAGTTGAATGCAAACATCACAAAGAAGTTTCTGAGAATGCTTCCGTTTACTTATGGGAAGTTTATCCCGTTTCCAACGAAATCCTCAGAGAGGTCCAAATATCCCCTTGCAGATTCTACAAACAGTGTGTTTGGAAACTGCTCCATCAAAACGAATGTTCAGCTCTCTGAGTTAAACGCAATCGTCACTAAGAATTTTCTGAGAGTGCTTCTGTCTAGTTTTTATATGAAGTTCTTTCCTTTATTACCATAGGCCTCAAAGCGGTCCCAGTCTCCACTTGCAGATTCTCCAAGAAGACTGTTTCCAAACTGCTCTCTCGAAAGGAATGTTCAACTCTGTGAGTTGAGTGCAATCATCACAGAGTAGTTTCTGAGAATGCTTCTATGTAGTTTTTAGGAGAAGATATTTCCTTTTCCACCACAGCCCTCAAAGCCCTCCAAATGTCCATTTGCGGATGCTAAAAAAAGAGTGTTTCAAAGCTGCGCTATCAAAGGGAAAGTTCAATTCCGTGAGGTGAATGCAAACATCCCAAAGAAGTTTCTGAGAATGCCTCTGTTTAGCTTTTATGTGAAGATTATCCCGTTTCCAACGAAATCTTCAATGAGATCCAAATATCCACTTGCGGATCCCACAGAAAGTGTGTTTCGAAACTGCTGTTTCAAAGGGAATCTTCAACTCTGTGAGTTGAATGCAATCATCACAAAGAAGTTTCTGACAATGCTTCTCTCTCGTTTTTATGTGAAGATATTTCCTTTTCCACCAGAGGCCTGAAAGCGCTCCAAATGTCCACTTGCAGATTCTACGAAAAGAATGTTTCAAAACTGCTCTGTGAAAAGCAATGTTAAACTCTGTGGCTCGAACACAAACATCACAAAGCAGTTTCTGAGAATGCTTCAGTTTAGTTTTTCTGTGAAGATATTCCCGTTTCCAAAGAAATCTTCAAAGAGGTCCACATATCCACTTACAGATTCTACAAAAAGAGAGTTTCAAAACTGCTCAATCAAAAGGAGGGTTCAACTCTGTGACTTGAATGCAATCATCACACAGAAGTTTCTGAGAATGCTTCTCTTTAGTTTTTACGTGAAGATATACCCGTTTCGAAGGAAGGCCACCCGGTGGTCCAAATATCCACTTGCAGATTCTACAAAAAGAGTGTTTCAAACCTGAACTATCAAAGGAAGGTTCAACTCTCTGAGTCGAATGCAAACATCACGAAGAAGTTTCTGAGAATGTTTGTGTTTAGTTATGGGAAGTTTATCCCGTTTCCAACGAAATCCTCAGAGAGGTCCAAATATCCACTTGCAGATTCTACCAAAAGTGTGTTTGGAAACTGCTCCATCCAAAGGCATGTTCAGCTCTGTGAGTTAATCTCCATCATCACAAAGTATTTTCTGAGAATGCTTCCGTTTGGTTTTTATAGGAAGTTCTTTCCTTCACTACCGTAGGCCTCAAAGCAGTCCAAATCTCCATTTGCAGATTCTACAAAAAGAGTGTTTCCAATCTGCTGTATCAATAGGAATGTTCAACTCCGTGAGTTGAATGCAATCATCACAACGTAGTTTCTGAGAATGCTTCTATGTAGTTTTTAGGTGAAGATATTACCTTTTCCACCACAGGCCCCAAGCCCCCCAAATGTCCACTTGCAGATTCTAGAAAAAGAGTGTTTCATAGCTGCTCTTTCAAAAGGAAAGTTCCACTCTGGGAATTGAATACGAACATCACAAAGTAGTTTCTGAGAATGCTTTTGTTTCGTTTTTATGTGAAGATGATCCCGTTTCCAATGAAATCTTCAAAGAGGTGCACATATCCACTTGCAGATTCCAAAGAAAGAGACTTTCAAAACTGCTCCATCACGAGGATTTTTCAACACTGTGAGTTGAATGCAGTCATCACAGAAAACTTTCTGAGAATGCTTCTGTCTAGGGTTGATGTGAAGATATACCCGTTTCCAACGAAGGCCTCGAAGTGGTCCAAATATACACTTGCAGATTCTCCTACAAGGGTGTTGCAAACCTGAACTATCAAAGCAAGGTTCAACTCTGTGAGTTGAATGCAAACATCACAAAGAAGTTTCTGAGAATGCTTCCGTTTAGTTATGGGAAGTTTATCCCATTTCCAACGAAATCCTCAGAGAGGTCCAAATATCCCCTTGCAGATTCTACAAACAGTGTGTTTGGAAACTGCTCCATCAAAACGAATGTTCAGCTCTCTGAGTTAAACGCAATCGTCACTAAGAATTTTCTGAGAGTGCTTCTGTCTAGTTTTTATATGAAGTTCTTTCCTTTATTACCATAGGCCTCAAAGCGGTCCCAGTCTCCACTTGCAGATTCTCCAAGAAGACTGTTTCCAAACTGCTCTCTCGAAAGGAATGTTCAACTCTGTGAGTTGAGTGCAATCATCACAGAGTAGTTTCTGAGAATGCTTCTATGTAGTTTTTAGTAGAAGATATTTCCTTTTCCACCACAGCCCTCAAAGCCCTCCAAATGTCCATTTGCGGATGCTAAAAAAAGAGTGTTTCAAAGCTGCGCTATCAAAGGGAAAGTTCAATTCCGTGAGGTGAATGCAAACATCCCAAAGAAGTTTCTGAGAATGCCTCTGTTTAGCTTTTATGTGAAGATTATCCCGTTTCCAACGAAATCTTCAATGAGATCCAAATATCCACTTGCGGATCCCACAGAAAGTGTGTTTCGAAACTGCTGTTTCAAAGGGAATCTTCAACTCTGTGAGTTGAATGCAATCATCACAAAGAAGTTTCTGACAATGCTTCTCTCTCGTTTTTATGTGAAGATATTTCCTTTTCCACCAGAGGCCTGAAAGCGCTCCAAATGTCCACTTGCAGAGTCTACGAAAAGAATGTTTCAAAACTGCTCTGTGAAAAGCAATGTTAAACTCTGTGGCTCGAACACAAACATCACAAAGCAGTTTCTGAGAATGCTTCAGTTTAGTTTTTCTGTGAAGATATTCCCGTTTCCAAAGAAATCTTCAAAGAGGTCCACATATCCACTTACAGATTCTACAAAAAGAGAGTTTCAAAACTGCTCAATCAAAAGGAGGGTTCAACTCTGTGACTTGAATGCAATCATCACACAGAAGTTTCTGAGAATGCTTCTCTTTAGTTTTTACGTGAAGATATACCCGTTTCGAAGGAAGGCCACCCGGTGGTCCAAATATCCACTTGCAGATTCTACAAAAAGAGTGTTTCAAACCTGAACTATCAAAGGAAGGTTCAACTCTGTGAGTCGAATGCAAACATCACGAAGAAGTTTCTGAGAATGTTTGTGTTTAGTTATGGGAAGTTTATCCCGTTTCCAACGAAATCCTCAGAGAGGTCCAAATATCCACTTGCAGATTCTACCAAAAGTGTGTTTGGAAACTGCTCCATCCAAAGGCATGTTCAGCTCTGTGAGTTAATCTCCATCATCACAAAGTATTTTCTGAGAATGCTTCCGTTTGGTTTTTATAGGAAGTTCTTTCCTTCACTACCGTAGGCCTCAAAGCAGTCCAAATCTCCATTTGCAGATTCTACAAAAAGAGTGTTTCCAATCTGCTGTATCAATAGGAATGTTCAACTCCGTGAGTTGAATGCAATCATCACAACGTAGTTTCTGAGAATGCTTCTATGTAGTTTTTAGGTGAAGATATTACCTTTTCCACCACAGGCCCCAAGCCCCCCAAATGTCCACTTGCAGATTCTAGAAAAAGAGTGTTTCATAGCTGCTCTTTCACAAGGAAAGTTCCACTCTGGGAATTGAATACGAACATCACAAAGTAGTTTCTGAGAATGCTTTTGTTTCGTTTTTATGTGAAGATGATCCCGTTTCCAATGAAATCTTCAAAGAGGTGCACATATCCACTTGCAGATTCCAAAGAAAGAGACTTTCAAAACTGCTCCATCACGAGGATTTTTCAACTCTGTGAGTTGAATGCAGTCATCACAGAAAACTTTCTGAGAATGCTTCTGTCTAGGGTTGATGTGAAGATATACCCGTTTCCAACGAAGGCCTCGAAGTGGTCCAAATATACACTTGCAGATTCTCCTACAAGGGTGTTGCAAACCTGAACTATCAAAGCAAGGTTCAACTCTGTGAGTTGAATGCAAACATCACAAAGAAGTTTCTGAGAATGCTTCCGTTTAGTTATGGGAAGTTTATCCCGTTTCCAACGAAATCCTCAGACAGGTCCAAATATCCCCTTGCAGATTCTACAAACAGTGTGTTTGGAAACTGCTCCATCAAAACGAATGTTCAGCTCTCTGAGTTAAACGCAATCGTCACTAAGAATTTTCTGAGAGTGCTACTGTCTAGTTTTTATATGAAGTTCTTTCCTTTCTTACCATAGGCCTCAAAGCGGTCCCAGTCTCCACTTGCAGATTCTCCAAGAAGACTGTTTCCAAACTGCTCTCTCGAAAGGAATGTTCAACTCTGTGAGTTGAATGCAATCATCACAGAGTAGTTTCTGAGAATGCTTCTATGTAGTTTTTAGGAGAAGATATTTCCTTTTCCACCACAGCCCTCAAAGCCCTCCAAATGTCCATTTGCGGATGCTAAAAAAAGAGTGTTTCAAAGCTGCGCTATCAAAGGGAAAGTTCAATTCCGTGAGGTGAATGCAAACATCCCAAAGAAGTTTCTGAGAATGCCTCTGTTTAGCTTTTATGTGAAGATTATCCCGTTTCCAACGAAATCTTCAATGAGATCCAAATATCCACTTGCGGATCCCACAGAAAGTGTGTTTCGAAACTGCTGTTTCAAAGGGAATCTTCAACTCTGTGAGTTGAATGCAATCATCACAAAGAAGTTTCTGACAATGCTTCTCTCTCGTTTTTATGTGAAGATATTTCCTTTTCCACCAGAGGCCTGAAAGCGCTCCAAATGTCCACTTGCAGATTCTACGAAAAGAATGTTTCAAAACTGCTCTGTGAAAAGCAATGTTAAACTCTGTGGCTCGAACACAAACATCACAAAGCAGTTTCTGAGAATGCTTCAGTTTAGTTTTTCTGTGAAGATATTCCCGTTTCCAAAGAAATCTTCAAAGAGGTCCACATATCCACTTACAGATTCTACAAAAAGAGAGTTTCAAAACTGCTCAATCAAAAGGAGGGTTCAACTCTGTGACTTGAATGCAATCATCACACAGAAGTTTCTGAGAATGCTTCTCTTTAGTTTTTACGTGAAGATATACCCGTTTCGAAGGAAGGCCACCCGGTGGTCCAAATATCCACTTGCAGATTCTACAAAAAGAGTGTTTCAAACCTGAACTATCAAAGGAAGGTTCAACTCTGTGAGTGGAATGCAAACATCACGAAGAAGTTTCTGAGAATGTTTGTGTTTACTTATGGGAAGTTTATCCCGTTTCCAACGAACTCCTCAGAGAGGTCCAAATATCCACTTGCAGATTCTACCAAAAGTGTGTTTGGAAACTGCTCCATCCAAAGGCATGTTCAGCTCTGTGAGTTAATCTCCATCATCACAAAGTATTTTCTGAGAATGCTTCCGTTTGGTTTTTATAGGAAGTTCTTTCCTTCACTACCGTAGGCCTCAAAGCAGTCCAAATCTCCATTTGCAGATTCTACAAAAAGAGTGTTTCCAATCTGCTGTATCAATAGGAATGTTCAACTCCGTGAGTTGTATGCAATCATCACAACGTAGTTTCTGAGAATGCTTCTATGTAGTTTTTAGGTGAAGATATTACCTTTTCCACCACAGGCCCCAAGCCCCCCAAATGTCCACTTGCAGATTCTAGAAAAAGAGTGTTTCATAGCTGCTCTTTCAAAAGGAAAGTTCCACTCTGGGAGTTGAATACAAACATCACAAAGTAGTTTCTGAGAATGCTTCTGTTTCGTTTTTAAGTGAAGATGATCCCGTTTCCAATGAAATCTTCAAAGAGGTGCACATATCCACTTGCAGATTCCAAAGAAAGAGACTTTCAAAACTGCTACATCACGAGGATTTTTCAACACTGTGAGTTGAATGCAGTCATCACAGAAAACTTTCTGAGAATGCTTCTGTCTAGGGTTGATGTGAAGATATACCCGTTTCCAACGAAGGCCTCGAAGTGGTCCAAATATAGACTTGCAGATTCTCCTACAAGGGTGTTGCAAACCTGAACTAACAAAGCAAGGTTGAACTCTGTGAGTTGAATGCAAACATCACAAAGAAGTTTCTGAGAATGCTTCCGTTTATTTATGGGAAGTTTATCCCGTTTCCAACGAAATCCTCAGAGAGGTCCAAATAAGCCCTTGCAGATTCTACAAACAGTGTGTTTGGAAACTGCTCCATCAAAACGAATGTTCAGCTCTCTGAGTTAAACGCAATCGTCGCTAAGAATTTTCTGAGAGTGCTTCTGTCTAGTTTTTATATGAAGTTCTTTCCTTTCTTACCATAGGCCTCAAAGCGGTCCCAGTCTCCACTTGCAGATTCTCCAAGAAAACTGTTTCCAAACTGCTCTCTCGAAAGGAATGTTCAACTCTGTGGGTTGAGTGCAATCATCACAGAGTAGTTTCTGAGAATGCTTCTATGTAGTTTTTAGGAGAAGATATTTCCTTTTCCACCACAGCCCTCAAAGCCCTCCTAATGTCCATTTGCGGATGCTAAAAAAACAGTGTTTCAAAGCTGCGCTATCAAAGGGAAAGTTCAATTCCGTGAGGTGAATGCAAACATCCCAAAGAAGTTTCTGAGAATGCCTCTGTTTAGCTTTTATGTGAAGATTATCCCGTTTCCAACGAAATCTTCAATGAGATCCAAATATCCACTTGCGGATCCCACAGAAAGTGTGTTTCGAAACTGCTGTTTCAAAGGGAATCTTCAACTCTGTGAGTTGAATGCAATCATCACAAAGAAGTTTCTGACAATGCTTCTCTCTCGTTTTTATGTGAAGATATTTCCTTTTCCACCAGAGGCCTGAAAGCGCTCCAATGTCCACTTGCAGCTTCTACGAAAAGAATGTTTCAAAACTGCTCTGTGAAAAGCAATGTTAAACTCTGTGGCTCGAACACAAACATCACAAAGCAGTTTCTGAGAATGCTTCAGTTTAGTTTTTCTGTGAAGATATTCCCGTTTCCAAAGAAATCTTCAAAGAGGTCCACATATCCACTTACAGATTCTACAAAAAGAGAGTTTCAAAACTGCTCAATCAAAAGGAGGGTTCAACTCTGTGACTTGAATGCAATCATCACACAGAAGTTTCTGAGAATGCTTCTCTTTAGTTTTTACGTGAAGATATACCCGTTTCGAAGGAAGGCCACCCGGTGGTCCAAATATCCACTTGCAGATTCTACAAAAAGAGTGTTTCAAACCTGAACTATCAAAGGAAGGTTCAACTCTGTGAGTCGAATGCAAACATCACGAAGAAGTTTCTGAGAATGTTTGTGTTTAGTTATGGGAAGTTTATCCCGTTTCCAACGAAATCCTCAGAGTGGTCCAAATATCCACTTGCAGATTCTACCAAAAGTGTGTTTGGAAACTGCTCCATCCAAAGGCATGTTCAGCTCTGTGAGTTAATCTCCATCATCACAAAGTATTTTCTGAGAATGCTTCCGTTTGGTTTTTATAGGAAGTTCTTTCCTTCACTACCGTAGGCCTCAAAGCAGTCCAAATCTCCATTTGCAGATTCTACAAAAAGAGTGTTTCCAATCTGCTGTATCAATAGGAATGTTCAACTCCGTGAGTTGAATGCAATCATCACAACGTAGTTTCTGAGAATGCTTCTATGTAGTTTTTAGGTGAAGATATTACCTTTTCCACCACAGGCCCCAAGCCCCCCAAATGTCCACTTGCAGATTCTAGAAAAAGAGTGTTTCATAGCTGCTCTTTCAAAAGGAAAGTTCCACTCTGGGAATTGAATACGAACATCACAAAGTAGTTTCTGAGAATGCTTTTGTTTCGTTTTTATGTGAAGATGATCCCGTTTCCAATGAAATCTTCAAAGAGGTGCACATATCCACTTGCAGATTCCAAAGAAAGAGACTTTCAAAACTGCTCCATCACGAGGATTGTTCAACTCTGTGAGTTGAATGCAGTCATCACAGAAAACTTTCTGAGAATGCTTCTGTCTAGGGTTGATGTGAAGATATACCCGTTTCCAACGAAGGCCTCGAAGTGGTCCAAATATACACTTGCAGATTCTCCTACAAGGGTGTTGCAAACCTGAACTATCAAAGCAAGGTTGAACTCTGTGAGTTGAATGCAAACATCACAAAGAAGTTTCTGAGAATGCTTCCGTTTACTTATGGGAAGTTTATCCCGTTTCCAACGAAATCCTCAGAGAGGTCCAAATATCCCCTTGCAGATTCTACAAACAGTGTGTTTGGAAACTGCTCCATCAAAACGAATGTTCAGCTCTCTGAGTTAAACGCAATCGTCACTAAGAATTTTCTGAGAGTGCTTCTGTCTAGTTTTTATATGAAGTTCTTTCCTTTATTACCATAGGCCTCAAAGCGGTCCCAGTCTCCACTTGCAGATTCTCCAAGAAGACTGTTTCCAAACTGCTCTCTCGAAAGGATTGCTCAACTCTGTGAGTTGAGTGCAATCATCACAGAGTAGTTTCTGAGAATGCTTCTATGTAGTTTTTAGGAGAAGATATTTCCTTTTCCACCACAGCCCTCAAAGCCCTCCAAATGTCCATTTGCGGATGCTAAAAAAAGAGTGTTTCAAAGCTGCGCTATCAAAGGGAAAGTTCAATTCCGTGAGGTGAATGCAAACATCCCAAAGAAGTTTCTGAGAATGCCTCTGTTTAGCTTTTATGTGAAGATTATCCCGTTTCCAACGAAATCTTCAATGAGATCCAAATATCCACTTGCGGATCCCACAGAAAGTGTGTTTCGAAACTGCTGTTTCAAAGGGAATCTTCAACTCTGTGAGTTGAATGCAATCATCACAAAGAAGTTTCTGACAATGCTTCTCTCTCGTTTTTATGTGAAGATATTTCCTTTTCCACCAGAGGCCTGAAAGCGCTCCAAATGTCCACTTGCAGATTCTACGAAAAGAATGTTTCAAAACTGCTCTGTGAAAAGCAATGTTAAACTCTGTGGCTCGAACACAAACATCACAAAGCAGTTTCTGAGAATGCTTCAGTTTAGTTTTTCTGTGAAGATATTCCCGTTTCCAAAGAAATCTTCAAAGAGGTCCACATATCCACTTACAGATTCTACAAAAAGAGAGTTTCAAAACTGCTCAATCAAAAGGAGGGTTCAACTCTGTGACTTGAATGCAATAATCACACAGAAGTTTCTGAGAATGCTTCTCTTTAGTTTTTACGTGAAGATATACCCGTTTCGAAGGAAGGCCACCCGGTGGTCCAAATATCCACTTGCAGAATCTACAAAAAGAGTGTTTCAAACCTGAACTATCAAAGGAAGGTTCAACTCTGTGAGTCGAATGCAAACATCACGAAGAGGTTTCTGAGAATGTTTGTGTTTAGTTATGGGAAGTTTATCCCGTTTCCAACGAAATCCTCAGAGTGGTCCAAATATCCACTTGCAGATTCTACCAAAAGTGTGTTTGGAAACTGCTCCATCCAAAGGCATGTTCAGCTCTGTGAGTTAATCTCCATCATCACAAAGTATTTTCTGAGAATGCTTCCGTTTGGTTTTTATAGGAAGTTCTTTCCTTCACTACCGTAGGCCTCAAAGCAGTCCAAATCTCCATTTGCAGATTCTACAAAAAGAGTGTTTCCAATCTGCTGTATCAATAGGAATGTTCAACTCCGTGAGTTGAATGCAATCATCACAACGTAGTTTCTGAGAATGCTTCTATGTAGTTTTTAGGTGAAGATATTACCTTTTCCACCACAGGCCCCAAGCCCCCCAAATGTCCACTTGCAGATTCTAGAAAAAGAGTGTTTCATAGCTGCTCTTTCAAAAGGAAAGTTCCACTCTGGGAATTGAATACGAACATCACAAAGTAGTTTCTGAGAATGCTTTTGTTTCGTTTTTATGTGAAGATGATCCCGTTTCCAATGAAATCTTCAAAGAGGTGCACATATCCACTTGCAGATTCCAAAGAAAGAGACTTTCAAAACTGCTCCATCACGAGGATTGTTCAACTCTGTGAGTTGAATGCAGTCATCACAGAAAACTTTCTGAGAATGCTTCTGTCTAGGGTTGATGTGAAGATATACCCGTTTCCAACGAAGGCCTCGAAGTGGTCCAAATATACACTTGCAGATTCTCCTACAAGGGTGTTGCAAACCTGAACTATCAAAGCAAGGTTGAACTCTGTGAGTTGAATGCAAACATCACAAAGAAGTTTCTGAGAATGCTTCCGTTTACTTATGGGAAGTTTATCCCGTTTCCAACGAAATCCTCAGAGAGGTCCAAATATCCCCTTGCAGATTCTACAAACAGTGTGTTTGGAAACTGCTCCATCAAAACGAATGTTCAGCTCTCTGAGTTAAACGCAATCGTCACTAAGAATTTTCTGAGAGTGCTTCTGTCTAGTTTTTATATGAAGTTCTTTCCTTTATTACCATAGGCCTCAAAGCGGTCCCAGTCTCCACTTGCAGATTCTCCAAGAAGACTGTTTCCAAACTGCTCTCTCGAAAGGATTGCTCAACTCTGTGAGTTGAGTGCAATCATCACAGAGTAGTTTCTGAGAATGCTTCTATGTAGTTTTTAGGAGAAGATATTTCCTTTTCCACCACAGCCCTCAAAGCCCTCCAAATGTCCATTTGCGGATGCTAAAAAAAGAGTGTTTCAAAGCTGCGCTATCAAAGGGAAAGTTCAATTCCGTGAGGTGAATGCAAACATCCCAAAGAAGTTTCTGAGAATGCCTCTGTTTAGCTTTTATGTGAAGATTATCCCGTTTCCAACGAAATCTTCAATGAGATCCAAATATCCACTTGCGGATCCCACAGAAAGTGTGTTTCGAAACTGCTGTTTCAAAGGGAATCTTCAACTCTGTGAGTTGAATGCAATCATCACAAAGAAGTTTCTGACAATGCTTCTCTCTCGTTTTTATGTGAAGATATTTCCTTTTCCACCAGAGGCCTGAAAGCGCTCCAAATGTCCACTTGCAGATTCTACGAAAAGAATGTTTCAAAACTGCTCTGTGAAAAGCAATGTTAAACTCTGTGGCTCGAACACAAACATCACAAAGCAGTTTCTGAGAATGCTTCAGTTTAGTTTTTCTGTGAAGATATTCCCGTTTCCAAAGAAATCTTCAAAGAGGTCCACATATCCACTTACAGATTCTACAAAAAGAGAGTTTCAAAACTGCTCAATCAAAAGGAGGGTTCAACTCTGTGACTTGAATGCAATCATCACACAGAAGTTTCTGAGAATGCTTCTCTTTAGTTTTTACGTGAAGATATACCCGTTTCGAAGGAAGGCCACCCGGTGGTCCAAATATCCACTTGCAGAATCTACAAAAAGAGTGTTTCAAACCTGAACTATCAAAGGAAGGTTCAACTCTGTGAGTCGAATGCAAACATCACGAAGAGGTTTCTGAGAATGTTTGTGTTTAGTTATGGGAAGTTTATCCCGTTTCCAACGAAATCCTCAGAGTGGTCCAAATATCCACTTGCAGATTCTACCAAAAGTGTGTTTGGAAACTGCTCCATCCAAAGGCATGTTCAGCTCTGTGAGTTAATCTCCATCATCACAAAGTATTTTCTGAGAATGCTTCCGTTTGGTTTTTATAGGAAGTTCTTTCCTTCACTACCGTAGGCCTCAAAGCAGTCCAAATCTCCATTTGCAGATTCTACAAAAAGAGTGTTTCCAATCTGCTGTATCAATAGGAATGTTCAACTCCGTGAGTTGAATGCAATCATCACAACGTAGTTTCTGAGAATGCTTCCATGTAGTTTTTAGGTGAAGATATTACCTTTTCCACCACAGGCCCCAAGCCCCCCAAATGTCCACTTGCAGATTCTAGAAAAAGAGTGTTTCATAGCTGCTCTTTCAAAAGGAAAGTTCCACTCTGGGAATTGAATACGAACATCACAAAGTAGTTTCTGAGAATGCTTTTGTTTCGTTTTTATGTGAAGATGATCCCGTTTCCAATGAAATCTTCAAAGAGGTGCACATATCCACTTGCAGATTCCAAAGAAAGAGACTTTCAAAACTGCTCCATCACGAGGATTTTTCAACACTGTGAGTTGAATGCAGTCATCACAGAAAACTTTCTGAGAATGCTTCTGTCTAGGGTTGATGTGAAGATATACCCGTTTCCAACGAAGGCCTCGAAGTGGTCCAAATATACACTTGCAGATTCTCCTACAAGGGTGTTGCAAACCTGAACTATCAAAGCAAGGTTCAACTCTGTGAGTTGAATGCAAACATCACAAAGAAGTTTCTAAGAATGCTTCCGTTTACTTATGGGAAGTTTATCCCGTTTCCAACGAAATCCTCAGAGAGGTCCAAATATCCCCTTGCAGATTCTACAAACAGTGTGTTTGGAAACTGCTCCATCAAAACGAATGTTCAGCTCTCTGAGTTAAACGCAATCATCACTAAGAATTTTCTGAGAGTGCTTCTGTCTAGTTTTTATATGAAGTTCTTTCCTTTATTACCATAGGCCTCAAAGCGGTCCCAGTCTCCACTTGCAGATTCTCCAAGAAGACTGTTTCCAAACTGCTCTCTCGAAAGGAATGTTCAACTCTGTGAGTTGAGTGCAATCATCACAGAGTAGTTTCTGAGAATGCTTCTATGTAGTTTTTAGGAGAAGATATTTCCTTTTCCACCACAGCCCTCAAAGCCCTCCAAATGTCCATTTGCGGATGCTAAAAAAAGAGTGTTTCAAAGCTGCGCTATCAAAGGGAAAGTTCAATTCCGTGAGGTGAATGCAAACATCCCAAAGAAGTTTCTGAGAATGCCTCTGTTTAGCTTTTATGTGAAGATTATCCCGTTTCCAACGAAATCTTCAATGAGATCCAAATATCCACTTGCGGATCCCACAGAAAGTGTGTTTCGAAACTGCTGTTTCAAAGGGAATCTTCAACTCTGTGAGTTGAATGCAATCATCACAAAGAAGTTTCTGACAATGCTTCTCTCTCGTTTTTATGTGAAGATATTTCCTTTTCCACCAGAGGCCTGAAAGCGCTCCAAATGTCCACTTGCAGATTCTACGAAAAGAATGTTTCAAAACTGCTCTGTGAAAAGCAATGTTAAACTCTGTGGCTCGAACACAAACATCACAAAGCAGTTTCTGAGAATGCTTCAGTTTAGTTTTTCTGTGAAGATATTCCCGTTTCCAAAGAAATCTTCAAAGAGGTCCACATATCCACTTACAGATTCTACAAAAAGAGAGTTTCAAAACTGCTCAATCAAAAGGAGGGTTCAACTCTGTGACTTGAATGCAATCATCACACAGAAGTTTCTGAGAATGCTTCTCTTTAGTTTTTACGTGAAGATATACCCGTTTCGAAGGAAGGCCACCCGGTGGTCCAAATATCCACTTGCAGAATCTACAAAAAGAGTGTTTCAAACCTGAACTATCAAAGGAAGGTTCAACTCTGTGAGTCGAATGCAAACATCACGAAGAAGTTTCTGAGAATGTTTGTGTTTAGTTATGGGAAGTTTATCCCGTTTCCAACGAAATCCTCAGAGAGGTCCAAATATCCACTTGCAGATTCTACCAAAAGTGTGTTTGGAAACTGCTCCATCCAAAGGCATGTTCAGCTCTGTGAGTTAATCTCCATCATCACAAAGTATTTTCTGAGAATGCTTCCGTTTGGTTTTTATAG
Source organism: Pan paniscus (assembly GCF_029289425.2). Taxonomy (NCBI): domain Eukaryota; kingdom Metazoa; phylum Chordata; class Mammalia; order Primates; family Hominidae; genus Pan; species Pan paniscus. Next base: position 60,765,100 of record NC_073272.2, read on the forward strand.
GAAGTTCTTTCCTTCACTACCGTAGGCCTCAAAGCAGTCCAAATCTCCATTTGCAGATTCTACAAAAAGAGTGTTTCCAATCTGCTGTATCAATAGGAATGTTCAACTCCGTGAGTTGAATGCAATCATCACAACGTAGTTTCTGAGAATGCTTCTATGTAGTTTTTAGGTGAAGATATTACCTTTTCCACCACAGGCCCCAAGCCCCCCAAATGTCCACTTGCAGATTCTAGAAAAAGAGTGTTTCATAGCTGCTCTTTCAAAAGGAAAGTTCCACTCTGGGAATTGAATACGAACATCACAAAGTAGTTTCTGAGAATGCTTTTGTTTCGTTTCTATGTGAAGATGATCCCGTTTCCAATGAAATCTTCAAAGAGGTGCACATATCCACTTGCAGATTCCAAAGAAAGAGACTTTCAAAACTGCTCTATCACGAGGATTTTTCAACTCTGTGAGTTGAATGCAGTCATCACAGAAAACTTTCTGAGAATGCTTCTGTCTAGGGTTGATGTGAAGATATACCCATCTCCAACGAAGGCCTCGAAGTGGTCCAAATATACACTTGCAGATTCTCCTACAAGGGTGTTGCAAACCTGAACTATCAAAGCAAGGTTCAACTCTGTGAGTTGAATGCAAACATCACAAAGAAGTTTCTGAGAATGCTTCCGTTTATTTATGGGAAGTTTATCCCGTTTCCAACGAAATCCTCAGAGAGGTCCAAATATCCCCTTGCAGATTCTACAAACAGTGTGTTTGGAAACTGCTCCATCAAAACGAATGTTCAGCTCTCTGAGTTAAACGCAATCGTCGCTAAGAATTTTCTGAGAGTGCTTCTGTCTAGTTTTTATATGAAGTTCTTTCCTTTCTTACCATAGGCCTCAAAGCGGTCCCAGTCTCCACTTGCAGATTCTCCAAGAAGACTGTTTCCAAACTGCTCTCTCGAAAGGAATGTTCAACTCTGTGGGTTGAGTGCAATCATCACAGAGTAGTTTCTGAGAATGCTTCTATGTAGTTTTTAGGAGAAGATATTTCCTTTTCCACCACAGCCCTCAAAGCCCTCCTAATGTCCATTTGCGGATGCTAAAAAAACAGTGTTTCAAAGCTGCGCTATCAAAGGGAAAGTTCAATTCCGTGAGGTGAATGCAAACATCCCAAAGAAGTTTCTGAGAATGCCTCTGTTTAGCTTTTATGTGAAGATTATCCCATTTCCAACGAAATCTTCAATGAGATCCAAATATCCACTTGCGGATCCCACAGAAAGTGTGTTTCGAAACTGCTGTTTCAAAGGGAATCTTCAACTCTGTGAGTTGAATGCAATCATCACAAAGAAGTTTCTGACAATGCTTCTCTCTCGTTTTTATGTGAAGATATTTCCTTTTCCACCAGAGGCCTGAAAGCGCTCCAAATGTCCACTTGCAGATTCTACGAAAAGAATGTTTCAAAACTGCTCTGTGAAAAGCAATGTTAAACTCTGTGGCTCGAACACAAACATCACAAAGCAGTTTCTGAGAATGCTTCAGTTTAGTTTTTCTGTGAAGATATTCCCGTTTCCAAAGAAATCTTCAAAGAGGTCCACATATCCACTTACAGATTCTACAAAAAGAGAGTTTCAAAACTGCTCAATCAAAAGGAGGGTTCAACTCTGTGACTTGAATGCAATCATCACACAGAAGTTTCTGAGAATGCTTCTCTTTAGTTTTTACGTGAAGATATACCCGTTTCGAAGGAAGGCCACCCGGTGGTCCAAATATCCACTTGCAGATTCTACAAAAAGAGTGTTTCAAACCTGAACTATCAAAGGAAGGTTCAACTCTGTGAGTCGAATGCAAACATCACGAAGAAGTTTCTGAGAATGTTTGTGTTTAGTTATGGGAAGTTTATCCCGTTTCCAACGACATCCTCAGAGTGGTCCAAATATCCACTTGCAGATTCTACCAAAAGTGTGTTTGGAAACTGCTCCATCCAAAGGCATGTTCAGCTCTGTGAGTTAATCTCCATCATCACAAAGTATTTTCTGAGAATGCTTCCGTTTGGTTTTTATAGGAAGTTCTTTCCTTCACTACCGTAGGCCTCAAAGCAGTCCAAATCTCCATTTGCAGATTCTACAAAAAGAGTGTTTCCAATCTGCTCTATCAATAGGAATGTTCAACTCCGTGAGTTGAATGCAATCATCACAACGTAGTTTCTGAGAATGCTTCTATGTAGTTTTTAGGTGAAGATATTACCTTTTCCACCACAGGCCCCAAGCCCCCCAAATGTCCACTTGCAGATTCTAGAAAAAGAGTGTTTCATAGCTGCTCTTTCAAAAGGAAAGTTCCACTCTGGGAATTGAATACGAACATCACAAAGTAGTTTCTGAGAATGCTTCTGTTTCGTTTTTATGTGAAGATGATCCCGTTTCCAATGAAATCTTCAAAGAGGTGCACATATCCACTTGCAGATTCCAAAGAAAGAGACTTTCAAAACTGTTCCATCACGAGGATTTTTCAACTCTGTGAGTTGAATGCAGTCATCACAGAAAACTTTCTGAGAATGCTTCTGTCTAGGGTTGATGTGAAGATATACCCGTTTCCAACGAAGGCCTCGAAGTGGTCCAAATATACACTTGCAGATTCTCCTACAAGGGTGTTGCAAACCTGAACTATCAAAGCAAGGTTGAACTCTGTGAGTTGAATGCAAACATCACAAAGAAGTTTCTGAGAATGCTTCCGTTTACTTATGGGAAGTTTATCCCGTTTCCAACGAAATCCTCAGAGAGGTCCAAATATCCCCTTGCAGATTCTACAAACAGTGTGTTTGGAAACTGCTCCATCAAAACGAATGTTCAGCTCTCTGAGTTAAACGCAATCGTCACTAAGAATTTTCTGAGAGTGCTTCTGTCTAGTTTTTATATGAAGTTCTTTCCTTTATTACCATAGGCCTCAAAGCGGTCCCAGTCTCCACTTGCAGATTCTCCAAGAAGACTGTTTCCAAACTGCTCTCTCGAAAGGATTGCTCAACTCTGTGAGTTGAGTGCAATCATCACAGAGTAGTTTCTGAGAATGCTTCTATGTAGTTTTTAGGAGAAGATATTTCCTTTTCCACCACAGCCCTCAAAGCCCTCCAAATGTCCATTTGCGGATGCTAAAAAAAGAGTGTTTCAAAGCTGCGCTATCAAAGGGAAAGTTCAATTCCGTGAGGTGAATGCAAACATCCCAAAGAAGTTTCTGAGAATGCCTCTGTTTAGCTTTTATGTGAAGATTATCCCGTTTCCAACGAAATCTTCAATGAGATCCAAATATCCACTTGCGGATCCCACAGAAAGTGTGTTTCGAAACTGCTGTTTCAAAGGGAATCTTCAACTCTGTGAGTTGAATGCAATCATCACAAAGAAGTTTCTGACAATGCTTCTCTCTCGTTTTTATGTGAAGATATTTCCTTTTCCACCAGAGGCCTGAAAGCGCTCCAAATGTCCACTTGCAGATTCTACGAAAAGAATGTTTCAAAACTGCTCTGTGAAAAGCAATGTTAAACTCTGTGGCTCGAACACAAACATCACAAAGCAGTTTCTGAGAATGCTTCAGTTTAGTTTTTCTGTGAAGATATTCCCGTTTCCAAAGAAATCTTCAAAGAGGTCCACATATCCACTTACAGATTCTACAAAAAGAGAGTTTCAAAACTGCTCAATCAAAAGGAGGGTTCAACTCTGTGACTTGAATGCAATCATCACACAGAAGTTTCTGAGAATGCTTCTCTTTAGTTTTTACGTGAAGATATACCCGTTTCGAAGGAAGGCCACCCGGTGGTCCAAATATCCACTTGCAGAATCTACAAAAAGAGTGTTTCAAACCTGAACTATCAAAGGAAGGTTCAACTCTGTGAGTCGAATGCAAACATCACGAAGAAGTTTCTGAGAATGTTTGTGTTTAGTTATGGGAAGTTTATCCCGTTTCCAACGAAATCCTCAGAGTGGTCCAAATATCCACTTGCAGATTCTACCAAAAGTGTGTTTGGAAGCTGCTCCATCCAAAGGCATGTTCAGCTCTGTGAGTTAATCTCCATCATCACAAAGTATTTTCTGAGAATGCTTCCGTTTGGTTTTTATAGAAAGTTCTTTCCTTCACTACCGTAGGCCTCAAAGCAGTCCAAATTTCCATTTGCAGATTCTACAAAAAGAGTGTTTCCAATCTGCTCTATCAATAGGAATGTTCAACTCCGTGAGTTGAATGCAATCATCACAACGTAGTTTCTGAGAATGCTTCTATGTAGTTTTTAGGTGAAGATATTACCTTCTCCACCACAGGCCCCAAGCCCCCCAAATGTCCACTTGCAGATTCTAGAAAAAGAGTGTTTCATAGCTGCTCTTTCAAAAGGAAAGTTCCACTCTGGGAATTGAATACGAACATCACAAAGTAGTTTCTGAGAATGCTTTTGTTTCGTTTTTATGTGAAGATGATCCCGTTTCCAATGAAATCTTCAAAGAGGTGCACATATCCACTTGCAGATTCCAAAGAAAGAGACTTTCAAAACTGCTCCATCACGAGGATTGTTCAACTCTGTGAGTTGAATGCAGTCATCACAGAAAACTTTCTGAGAATGCTTCTGTCTAGGGTTGATGTGAAGATATACCCGTTTCCAACGAAGGCCTCGAAGTGGTCCAAATATACACTTGCAGATTCTCCTACAAGGGTGTTGCAAACCTGAACTATCAAAGCAAGGTTCAACTCTGTGAGTTGAATGCAAACATCACAAAGAAGTTTCTGAGAATGCTTCCGTTTACTTATGGGAAGTTTATCCCGTTTCCAACGAAATCCTCAGAGAGGTCCAAATATCCCCTTGCAGATTCTACAAACAGTGTGTTTGGAAACTGCTCCATCAAAACGAATGTTCAGCTCTCTGAGTTAAACGCAATCGTCACTAAGAATTTTCTGAGAGTGCTTCTGTCTAGTTTTTATATGAAGTTCTTTCCTTTATTACCATAGGCCTCAAAGCGGTCCCAGTCTCCACTTGCAGATTCTCCAAGAAGACTGTTTCCAAACTGCTCTCTCGAAAGGATTGCTCAACTCTGTGAGTTGAGTGCAATCATCACAGAGTAGTTTCTGAGAATGCTTCTATGTAGTTTTTAGGAGAAGATATTTCCTTTTCCACCACAGCCCTCAAAGCCCTCCAAATGTCCATTTGCGGATGCTAAAAAAAGAGTGTTTCAAAGCTGCGCTATCAAAGGGAAAGTTCAATTCCGTGAGGTGAATGCAAACATCCCAAAGAAGTTTCTGAGAATGCCTCTGTTTAGCTTTTATGTGAAGATTATCCCGTTTCCAACGAAATCTTCAATGAGATCCAAATATCCACTTGCGGATCCCACAGAAAGTGTGTTTCGAAACTGCTGTTTCAAAGGGAATCTTCAACTCTGTGAGTTGAATGCAATCATCACAAAGAAGTTTCTGACAATGCTTCTCTCTCGTTTTTATGTGAAGATATTTCCTTTTCCACCAGAGGCCTGAAAGCGCTCCAAATGTCCACTTGCAGATTCTACGAAAAGAATGTTTCAAAACTGCTCTGTGAAAAGCAATGTTAAACTCTGTGGCTCGAACACAAACATCACAAAGCAGTTTCTGAGAATGCTTCAGTTTAGTTTTTCTGTGAAGATATTCCCGTTTCCAAAGAAATCTTCAAAGAGGTCCACATATCCACTTACAGATTCTACAAAAAGAGAGTTTCAAAACTGCTCAATCAAAAGGAGGGTTCAACTCTGTGACTTGAATGCAATCATCACACAGAAGTTTCTGAGAATGCTTCTCTTTAGTTTTTACGTGAAGATATACCCGTTTCGAAGGAAGGCCACCCGGTGGTCCAAATATCCACTTGCAGAATCTACAAAAAGAGTGTTTCAAACCTGAACTATCAAAGGAAGGTTCAACTCTGTGAGTCGAATGCAAACATCACGAAGAAGTTTCTGAGAATGTTTGTGTTTACTTATGGGAAGTTTATCCCGTTTCCAACGAAATCCTCAGAGTGGTCCAAATATCCACTTGCAGATTCTACCAAAAGTGTGTTTGGAAACTGCTCCATCCAAAGGCATGTTCAGCTCTGTGAGTTAATCTCCATCATCACAAAGTATTTTCTGAGAATGCTTCCGTTTGGTTTTTATAGGAAGTTCTTTCCTTCACTACCGTAGGCCTCAAAGCAGTCCAAATCTCCATTTGCAGATTCTACAAAAAGAGTGTTTCCAATCTGCTGTATCAATAGGAATGTTCAACTCCGTGAGTTGAATGCAATCATCACAACGTAGTTTCTGAGAATGCTTCTATGTAGTTTTTAGGTGAAGATATTACCTTTTCCACCACAGGCCCCAAGCCCCCCAAATGTCCACTTGCAGATTCTAGAAAAAGAGTGTTTCATAGCTGCTCTTTCAAAAGGAAAGTTCCACTCTGGGAATTGAATACGAACATCACAAAGTAGTTTCTGAGAATGCTTTTGTTTCGTTTTTATGTGAAGATGATCCCGTTTCCAATGAAATCTTCAAAGAGGTGCACATATCCACTTGCAGATTCCAAAGAAAGAGACTTTCAAAACTGCTCCATCACGAGGATTTTTCAACACTGTGAGTTGAATGCAGTCATCACAGAAAACTTTCTGAGAATGCTTCTGTCTAGGGTTGATGTGAAGATATACCCGTTTCCAACGAAGGCCTCGAAGTGGTCCAAATATACACTTGCAGATTCTCCTACAAGGGTGTTGCAAACCTGAACTATCAAAGCAAGGTTCAACTCTGTGAGTTGAATGCAAACATCACAAAGAAGTTTCTAAGAATGCTTCCGTTTAGTTATGGGAAGTTTATCCCATTTCCAACGAAATCCTCAGAGAGGTCCAAATATCCCCTTGCAGATTCTACAAACAGTGTGTTTGGAAACTGCTCCATCAAAACGAATGTTCAGCTCTCTGAGTTAAACGCAATCGTCACTAAGAATTTTCTGAGAGTGCTTCTGTCTAGTTTTTATATGAAGTTCTTTCCTTTATTACCATAGGCCTCAAAGCGGTCCCAGTCTCCACTTGCAGATTCTCCAAGAAGACTGTTTCCAAACTGCTCTCTCGAAAGGAATGTTCAACTCTGTGAGTTGAGTGCAATCATCACAGAGTAGTTTCTGAGAATGCTTCTATGTAGTTTTTAGGAGAAGATATTTCCTTTTCCACCACAGCCCTCAAAGCCCTCCAAATGTCCATTTGCGGATGCTAAAAAAAGAGTGTTTCAAAGCTGCGCTATCAAAGGGAAAGTTCAATTCCGTGAGGTGAATGCAAACATCCCAAAGAAGTTTCTGAGAATGCCTCTGTTTAGCTTTTATGTGAAGATTATCCCGTTTCCAACGAAATCTTCAATGAGATCCAAATATCCACTTGCGGATCCCACAGAAAGTGTGTTTCGAAACTGCTGTTTCAAAGGGAATCTTCAACTCTGTGAGTTGAATGCAATCATCACAAAGAAGTTTCTGACAATGCTTCTCTCTCGTTTTTATGTGAAGATATTTCCTTTTCCACCAGAGGCCTGAAAGCGCTCCAAATGTCCACTTGCAGAGTCTACGAAAAGAATGTTTCAAAACTGCTCTGTGAAAAGCAATGTTAAACTCTGTGGCTCGAACACAAACATCACAAAGCAGTTTCTGAGAATGCTTCAGTTTAGTTTTTCTGTGAAGATATTCCCGTTTCCAAAGAAATCTTCAAAGAGGTCCACATATCCACTTACAGATTCTACAAAAAGAGAGTTTCAAAACTGCTCAATCAAAAGGAGGGTTCAACTCTGTGACTTGAATGCAATCATCACACAGAAGTTTCTGAGAATGCTTCTCTTTAGTTTTTACGTGAAGATATACCCGTTTCGAAGGAATGCCACCCGGTGGTCCAAATATCCACTTGCAGAATCTACAAAAAGAGTGTTTCAAACCTGAACTATCAAAGGAAGGTTCAACTCTGTGAGTCGAATGCAAACATCACGAAGAAGTTTCTGAGAATGTTTGTGTTTAGTTATGGGAAGTTTATCCCGTTTCCAACGAAATCCTCAGAGTGGTCCAAATATCCACTTGCAGATTCTACCAAAAGTGTGTTTGGAAACTGCTCCATCCAAAGGCATGTTCAGCTCTGTGAGTTAATCTCCATCATCACAAAGTATTTTCTGAGAATGCTTCCGTTTGGTTTTTATAGGAAGTTCTTTCCTTCACTACCGTAGGCCTCAAAGCAGTCCAAATCTCCATTTGCAGATTCTACAAAAAGAGTGTTTCCAATCTGCTGTATCAATAGGAATGTTCAACTCCGTGAGTTGAATGCAATCATCACAACGTAGTTTCTGAGAATGCTTCTATGTAGTTTTTAGGTGAAGATATTACCTTTTCCACCACAGGCCCCAAGCCCCCCAAATGTCCACTTGCAGATTCTAGAAAAAGAGTGTTTCATAGCTGCTCTTTCAAAAGGAAAGTTCCACTCTGGGAATTGAATACGAACATCACAAAGTAGTTTCTGAGAATGCTTTTGTTTCGTTTTTATGTGAAGATGATCCCGTTTCCAATGAAATCTTCAAAGAGGTGCACATATCCACTTGCAGATTCCAAAGAAAGAGACTTTCAAAACTGCTCCATCACGAGGATTTTTCAACACTGTGAGTTGAATGCAGTCATCACAGAAAACTTTCTGAGAATGCTTCTGTCTAGGGTTGATGTGAAGATATACCCGTTTCCAACGAAGGCCTCGAAGTGGTCCAAATATACACTTGCAGATTCTCCTACAAGGGTGTTGCAAACCTGAACTATCAAAGCAAGGTTCAACTCTGTGAGTTGAATGCAAACATCACAAAGAAGTTTCTAAGAATGCTTCCGTTTAGTTATGGGAAGTTTATCCCATTTCCAACGAAATCCTCAGAGAGGTCCAAATATCCCCTTGCAGATTCTACAAACAGTGTGTTTGGAAACTGCTCCATCAAAACGAATGTTCAGCTCTCTGAGTTAAACGCAATTGTCACTAAGAATTTTCTGAGAGTGCTTCTGTCTAGTTTTTATATGAAGTTCTTTCCTTTATTACCATAGGCCTCAAAGCGGTCCCAGTCTCCACTTGCAGATTCTCCAAGAAGACTGTTTCCAAACTGCTCTCTCGAAAGGAATGTTCAACTCTGTGAGTTGAGTGCAATCATCACAGAGTAGTTTCTGAGAATGCTTCTATGTAGTTTTTAGGAGAAGATATTTCCTTTTCCACCACAGCCCTCAAAGCCCTCCAAATGTCCATTTGCGGATGCTAAAAAAAGAGTGTTTCAAAGCTGCGCTATCAAAGGGAAAGTTCAATTCCGTGAGGTGAATGCAAACATCCCAAAGAAGTTTCTGAGAATGCCTCTGTTTAGCTTTTATGTGAAGATTATCCCGTTTCCAACGAAATCTTCAATGAGATCCAAATATCCACTTGCGGATCCCACAGAAAGTGTGTTTCGAAACTGCTGTTTCAAAGGGAATCTTCAACTCTGTGAGTTGAATGCAATCATCACAAAGAAGTTTCTGACAATGCTTCTCTCTCGTTTTTATGTGAAGATATTTCCTTTTCCACCAGAGGCCTGAAAGCGCTCCAAATGTCCACTTGCAGAGTCTACGAAAAGAATGTTTCAAAACTGCTCTGTGAAAAGCAATGTTAAACTCTGTGGCTCGAACACAAACATCACAAAGCAGTTTCTGAGAATGCTTCAGTTTAGTTTTTCTGTGAAGATATTCCCGTTTCCAAAGAAATCTTCAAAGAGGTCCACATATCCACTTACAGATTCTACAAAAAGAGAGTTTCAAAACTGCTCAATCAAAAGGAGGGTTCAACTCTGTGACTTGAATGCAATCATCACACAGAAGTTTCTGAGAATGCTTCTCTTTAGTTTTTACGTGAAGATATACCCGTTTCGAAGGAAGGCCACCCGGTGGTCCAAATATCCACTTGCAGAATCTACAAAAAGAGTGTTTCAAACCTGAACTATCAAAGGAAGGTTCAACTCTGTGAGTCGAATGCAAACATCACGAAGAAGTTTCTGAGAATGTTTGTGTTTAGTTATGGGAAGTTTATCCCGTTTCCAACGAAATCCTCAGAGTGGTCCAAATATCCACTTGCAGATTCTACCAAAAGTGTGTTTGGAAACTGCTCCATCCAAAGGCATGTTCAGCTCTGTGAGTTAATCTCCATCATCACAAAGTATTTTCTGAGAATGCTTCCGTTTGGTTTTTATAGGAAGTTCTTTCCTTCACTACCGTAGGCCTCAAAGCAGTCCAAATCTCCATTTGCAGATTCTACAAAAAGAGTGTTTCCAATCTGCTGTATCAATAGGAATGTTCAACTCCGTGAGTTGAATGCAATCATCACAACGTAGTTTCTGAGAATGCTTCTATGTAGTTTTTAGGTGAAGATATTACCTTTTCCACCACAGGCCCCAAGCCCCCCAAATGTCCACTTGCAGATTCTAGAAAAAGAGTGTTTCATAGCTGCTCTTTCAAAAGGAAAGTTCCACTCTGGGAATTGAATACGAACATCACAAAGTAGTTTCTGAGAATGCTTTTGTTTCGTTTTTATGTGAAGATGATCCCGTTTCCAATGAAATCTTCAAAGAGGTGCACATATCCACTTGCAGATTCCAAAGAAAGAGACTTTCAAAACTGCTCCATCACGAGGATTTTTCAACACTGTGAGTTGAATGCAGTCATCACAGAAAACTTTCTGAGAATGCTTCTGTCTAGGGTTGATGTGAAGATATACCCGTTTCCAACGAAGGCCTCGAAGTGGTCCAAATATACACTTGCAGATTCTCCTACAAGGGTGTTGCAAACCTGAACTATCAAAGCAAGGTTCAACTCTGTGAGTTGAATGCAAACATCACAAAGAAGTTTCTAAGAATGCTTCCGTTTAGTTATGGGAAGTTTATCCCATTTCCAACGAAATCCTCAGAGAGGTCCAAATATCCCCTTGCAGATTCTACAAACAGTGTGTTTGGAAACTGCTCCATCAAAACGAATGTTCAGCTCTCTGAGTTAAACGCAATCGTCACTAAGAATTTTCTGAGAGTGCTTCTGTCTAGTTTTTATATGAAGTTCTTTCCTTTATTACCATAGGCCTCAAAGCGGTCCCAGTCTCCACTTGCAGATTCTCCAAGAAGACTGTTTCCAAACTGCTCTCTCGAAAGGAATGTTCAACTCTGTGAGTTGAGTGCAATCATCACAGAGTAGTTTCTGAGAATGCTTCTATGTAGTTTTTAGGAGAAGATATTTCCTTTTCCACCACAGCCCTCAAAGCCCTCCAAATGTCCATTTGCGGATGCTAAAAAAAGAGTGTTTCAAAGCTGCGCTATCAAAGGGAAAGTTCAATTCCGTGAGGTGAATGCAAACATCCCAAAGAAGTTTCTGAGAATGCCTCTGTTTAGCTTTTATGTGAAGATTATCCCGTTTCCAACGAAATCTTCAATGAGATCCAAATATCCACTTGCGGATCCCACAGAAAGTGTGTTTCGAAACTGCTGTTTCAAAGGGAATCTTCAACTCTGTGAGTTGAATGCAATCATCACAAAGAAGTTTCTGACAATGCTTCTCTCTCGTTTTTATGTGAAGATATTTCCTTTTCCACCAGAGGCCTGAAAGCGCTCCAAATGTCCACTTGCAGAGTCTACGAAAAGAATGTTTCAAAACTGCTCTGTGAAAAGCAATGTTAAACTCTGTGGCTCGAACACAAACATCACAAAGCAGTTTCTGAGAATGCTTCAGTTTAGTTTTTCTGTGAAGATATTCCCGTTTCCAAAGAAATCTTCAAAGAGGTCCACATATCCACTTACAGATTCTACAAAAAGAGAGTTTCAAAACTGCTCAATCAAAAGGAGGGTTCAACTCTGTGACTTGAATGCAATCATCACACAGAAGTTTCTGAGAATGCTTCTCTTTAGTTTTTACGTGAAGATATACCCGTTTCGAAGGAAGGCCACCCGGTGGTCCAAATATCCACTTGCAGAATCTACAAAAAGAGTGTTTCAAACCTGAACTATCAAAGGAAGGTTCAACTCTGTGAGTCGAATGCAAACATCACGAAGAAGTTTCTGAGAATGTTTGTGTTTAGTTATGGGAAGTTTATCCCGTTTCCAACGAAATCCTCAGAGTGGTCCAAATATCCACTTGCAGATTCTACCAAAAGTGTGTTTGGAAACTGCTCCATCCAAAGGCATGTTCAGCTCTGTGAGTTAATCTCCATCATCACAAAGTATTTTCTGAGAATGCTTCCGTTTGGTTTTTATAGGAAGTTCTTTCCTTCACTACCGTAGGCCTCAAAGCAGTCCAAATCTCCATTTGCAGATTCTACAAAAAGAGTGTTTCCAATCTGCTGTATCAATAGGAATGTTCAACTCCGTGAGTTGAATGCAATCATCACAACGTAGTTTCTGAGAATGCTTCTATGTAGTTTTTAGGTGAAGATATTTCCTTTTCCACCACAGGCCCCAAGCCCCCCAAATGTCCACTTGCAGATTCTAGAAAAAGAGTGTTTCATAGCTGCTCTTTCAAAAGGAAAGTTCCACTCTGGGAATTGAATACGAACATCACAAAGTAGTTTCTGAGAATGCTTTTGTTTCGTTTTTATGTGAAGATGATCCCGTTTCCAATGAAATCTTCAAAGAGGTGCACATATCCACTTGCAGATTCCAAAGAAAGAGACTTTCAAAACTGCTCCATCACGAGGATTTTTCAACACTGTGAGTTGAATGCAGTCATCACAGAAAACTTTCTGAGAATGCTTCTGTCTAGGGTTGATGTGAAGATATACCCGTTTCCAACGAAGGCCTCGAAGTGGTCCAAATATACACTTGCAGATTCTCCTACAAGGGTGTTGCAAACCTGAACTATCAAAGCAAGGTTCAACTCTGTGAGTTGAATGCAAACATCACAAAGAAGTTTCTGAGAATGCTTCCGTTTAGTTATGGGAAGTTTATCCCGTTTCCAACGAAATCCTCAGAGAGGTCCAAATATCCCCTTGCAGATTCTACAAACAGTGTGTTTGGAAACTGCTCCATCAAAACGAATGTTCAGCTCTCTGAGTTAAACGCAATCGTCACTAAGAATTTTCTGAGAGTGCTTCTGTCTAGTTTTTATATGAAGTTCTTTCCTTTATTACCATAGGCCTCAAAGCGGTCCCAGTCTCCACTTGCAGATTCTCCAAGAAGACTGTTTCCAAAGTGCTCTCTCGAAAGGAATGTTCAACTCTGTGAGTTGAGTGCAATCATCACAGAGTAGTTTCTGAGAATGCTTCTATGTAGTTTTTAGGAGAAGATATTTCCTTTTCCACCACAGCCCTCAAAGCCCTCCAAATGTCCATTTGCGGATGCTAAAAAAAGAGTGTTTCAAAGCTGCGCTATCAAAGGGAAAGTTCAATTCCGTGAGGTGAATGCAAACATCCCAAAGAAGTTTCTGAGAATGCCTCTGTTTAGCTTTTATGTGAAGATTATCCCGTTTCCAACGAAATCTTCAATGAGATCCAAATATCCACTTGCGGATCCCACAGAAAGTGTGTTTCGAAACTGCTGTTTCAAAGGGAATCTTCAACTCTGTGAGTTGAATGCAATCATCACAAAGAAGTTTCTGACAATGCTTCTCTCTCGTTTTTATGTGAAGATATTTCCTTTTCCACCAGAGGCCTGAAAGCGCTCCAAATGTCCACTTGCAGAGTCTACGAAAAGAATGTTTCAAAACTGCTCTGTGAAAAGCAATGTTAAACTCTGTGGCTCGAACACAAACATCACAAAGCAGTTTCTGAGAATGCTTCAGTTTAGTTTTTCTGTGAAGATATTCCCGTTTCCAAAGAAATCTTCAAAGAGGTCCACATATCCACTTACAGATTCTACAAAAAGAGAGTTTCAAAACTGCTCAATCAAAAGGAGGGTTCAACTCTGTGACTTGAATGCAATCATCACACAGAAGTTTCTGAGAATGCTTCTCTTTAGTTTTTACGTGAAGATATACCCGTTTCGAAGGAAGGCCACCCGGTGGTCCAAATATCCACTTGCAGAATCTACAAAAAGAGTGTTTCAAACCTGAACTATCAAAGGAAGGTTCAACTCTGTGAGTCGAATGCAAACATCACGAAGAAGTTTCTGAGAATGTTTGTGTTTAGTTATGGGAAGTTTATCCCGTTTCCAACGAAATCCTCAGAGAGGTCCAAATATCCACTTGCAGATTCTACCAAAAGTGTGTTTGGAAACTGCTCCATCCAAAGGCATGTTCAGCTCTGTGAGTTAATCTCCATCATCACAAAGTATTTTCTGAGAATGCTTCCGTTTGGTTTTTATAGGAAGTTCTTTCCTTCACTACCGTAGGCCTCAAAGCAGTCCAAATCTCCATTTGCAGATTCTACAAAAAGAGTGTTTCCAATCTGCTGTATCAATAGGAATGTTCAACTCCGTGAGTTGAATGCAATCATCACAACGTAGTTTCTGAGAATGCTTCTATGTAGTTTTTAGGTGAAGATATTACCTTTTCCACCACAGGCCCCAAGCCCCCCAAATGTCCACTTGCAGATTCTAGAAAAAGAGTGTTTCATAGCTGCTCTTTCAAAAGGAAAGTTCCACTCTGGGAATTGAATACGAACATCACAAAGTAGTTTCTGAGAATGCTTTTGTTTCGTTTTTATGTGAAGATGATCCCGTTTCCAATGAAATCTTCAAAGAGGTGCACATATCCACTTGCAGATTCCAAAGAAAGAGACTTTCAAAACTGCTCCATCACGAGGATTTTTCAACACTGTGAGTTGAATGCAGTCATCACAGAAAACTTTCTGAGAATGCTTCTGTCTAGGGTTGATGTGAAGATATACCCGTTTCCAACGAAGGCCTCGAAGTGGTCCAAATATACACTTGCAGATTCTCCTACAAGGGTGTTGCAAACCTGAACTATCAAAGCAAGGTTCAACTCTGTGAGTTGAATGCAAACATCACAAAGAAGTTTCTGAGAATGCTTCCGTTTAGTTATGGGAAGTTTATCCCGTTTCCAACGAAATCCTCAGAGAGGTCCAAATATCCCCTTGCAGATTCTACAAACAGTGTGTTTGGAAACTGCTCCATCAAAACGAATGTTCAGCTCTCTGAGTTAAACGCAATCGTCACTAAGAATTTTCTGAGAGTGCTTCTGTCTAGTTTTTATATGAAGTTCTTTCCTTTATTACCATAGGCCTCAAAGCGGTCCCAGTCTCCACTTGCAGATTCTCCAAGAAGACTGTTTCCAAACTGCTCTCTCGAAAGGAATGTTCAACTCTGTGAGTTGAGTGCAATCATCACAGAGTAGTTTCTGAGAATGCTTCTATGTAGTTTTTAGTAGAAGATATTTCCTTTTCCACCACAGCCCTCAAAGCCCTCCAAATGTCCATTTGCGGATGCTAAAAAAAGAGTGTTTCAAAGCTGCGCTATCAAAGGGAAAGTTCAATTCCGTGAGGTGAATGCAAACATCCCAAAGAAGTTTCTGAGAATGCCTCTGTTTAGCTTTTATGTGAAGATTATCCCGTTTCCAACGAAATCTTCAATGAGATCCAAATATCCACTTGCGGATCCCACAGAAAGTGTGTTTCGAAACTGCTGTTTCAAAGGGAATCTTCAACTCTGTGAGTTGAATGCAATCATCACAAAGAAGTTTCTGACAATGCTTCTCTCTCGTTTTTATGTGAAGATATTTCCTTTTCCACCAGAGGCCTGAAAGCGCTCCAAATGTCCACTTGCAGAGTCTACGAAAAGAATGTTTCAAAACTGCTCTGTGAAAAGCAATGTTAAACTCTGTGGCTCGAACACAAACATCACAAAGCAGTTTCTGAGAATGCTTCAGTTTAGTTTTTCTGTGAAGATATTCCCGTTTCCAAAGAAATCTTCAAAGAGGTCCACATATCCACTTACAGATTCTACAAAAAGAGAGTTTCAAAACTGCTCAATCAAAAGGAGGGTTCAACTCTGTGACTTGAATGCAATCATCACACAGAAGTTTCTGAGAATGCTTCTCTTTAGTTTTTACGTGAAGATATACCCGTTTCGAAGGAAGGCCACCCGGTGGTCCAAATATCCACTTGCAGAATCTACAAAAAGAGTGTTTCAAACCTGAACTATCAAAGGAGGGTTCAACTCTGTGAGTCGAATGCAAACATCACGAAGAAGTTTCTGAGAATGTTTGTGTTTAGTTATGGGAAGTTTATCCCGTTTCCAACGAAATCCTCAGAGAGGTCCAAATATCCACTTGCAGATTCTACCAAAAGTGTGTTTGGAAACTGCTCCATCCAAAGGCATGTTCAGCTCTGTGAGTTAATCTCCATCATCACAAAGTATTTTCTGAGAATGCTTCCGTTTGGTTTTTATAGGAAGTTCTTTCCTTCACTACCGTAGGCCTCAAAGCAGTCCAAATCTCCATTTGCAGATTCTACAAAAAGAGTGTTTCCAATCTGCTGTATCAATAGGAATGTTCAACTCCGTGAGTTGAATGCAATCATCACAACGTAGTTTCTGAGAATGCTTCTATGTAGTTTTTAGGTGAAGATATTACCTTTTCCACCACAGGCCCCAAGCCCCCCAAATGTCCACTTGCAGATTCTAGAAAAAGAGTGTTTCATAGCTGCTCTTTCAAAAGGAAAGTTCCACTCTGGGAATTGAATACGAACATCACAAAGTAGTTTCTGAGAATGCTTTTGTTTCGTTTTTATGTGAAGATGATCCCGTTTCCAATGAAATCTTCAAAGAGGTGCACATATCCACTTGCAGATTCCAAAGAAAGAGACTTTCAAAACTGCTCTATCACGAGGATTTTTCAACTCTGTGAGTTGAATGCAGTCATCACAGAAAACTTTCTGAGAATGCTTCTGTCTAGGGTTGATGTGAAGATATACCCGTTTCCAACGAAGGCCTCGAAGTGGTCCAAATATACACTTGCAGATTCTCCTACAAGGGTGTTGCAAACCTGAACTATCAAAGCAAGGTTGAACTCTGTGAGTTGAATGCAAACATCACAAAGAAGTTTCTGAGAATGCTTCCGTTTACTTATGGGAAGTTTATCCCGTTTCCAACGAAATCCTCAGAGAGGTCCAAATATCCCCTTGCAGATTCTACAAACAGTGTGTTTGGAAACTGCTCCATCAAAACGAATGTTCAGCTCTCTGAGTTAAACGCAATCGTCACTAAGAATTTTCTGAGAGTGCTTCTGTCTAGTTTTTATATGAAGTTCTTTCCTTTATTACCATAGGCCTCAAAGCGGTCCCAGTCTCCACTTGCAGATTCTCCAAGAAGACTGTTTCCAAAGTGCTCTCTCGAAAGGAATGTTCAACTCTGTGAGTTGAGTGCAATCATCACAGAGTAGTTTCTGAGAATGCTTCTATGTAGTTTTTAGGAGAAGATATTTCCTTTTCCACCACAGCCCTCAAAGCCCTCCAAATGTCCATTTGCGGATGCTAAAAAAAGAGTGTTTCAAAGCTGCGCTATCAAAGGGAAAGTTCAATTCCGTGAGGTGAATGCAAACATCCCAAAGAAGTTTCTGAGAATGCCTCTGTTTAGCTTTTATGTGAAGATTATCCCGTTTCCAACGAAATCTTCAATGAGATCCAAATATCCACTTGCGGATCCCACAGAAAGTGTGTTTCGAAACTGCTGTTTCAAAGGGAATCTTCAACTCTGTGAGTTGAATGCAATCATCACAAAGAAGTTTCTGACAATGCTTCTCTCTCGTTTTTATGTGAAGATATTTCCTTTTCCACCAGAGGCCTGAAAGCGCTCCAAATGTCCACTTGCAGATTCTACGAAAAGAATGTTTCAAAACTGCTCTGTGAAAAGCAATGTTAAACTCTGTGGCTCGAACACAAACATCACAAAGCAGTTTCTGAGAATGCTTCAGTTTAGTTTTTCTGTGAAGATATTCCCGTTTCCAAAGAAATCTTCAAAGAGGTCCACATATCCACTTACAGATTCTACAAAAAGAGAGTTTCAAAACTGCTCAATCAAAAGGAGGGTTCAACTCTGTGACTTGAATGCAATCATCACACAGAAGTTTCTGAGAATGCTTCTCTTTAGTTTTTACGTGAAGATATACCCGTTTCGAAGGAAGGCCACCCGGTGGTCCAAATATCCACTTGCAGATTCTACAAAAAGAGTGTTTCAAACCTGAACTATCAAAGGAAGGTTCAACTCTGTGAGTCGAATGCAAACATCACGAAGAAGTTTCTGAGAATGTTTGTGTTTAGTTATGGGAAGTTTATCCCGTTTCCAACGAAATCCTCAGAGAGGTCCAAATATCCACTTGCAGATTCTACCAAAAGTGTGTTTGGAAACTGCTCCATCCAAAGGCATGTTCAGCTCTGTGAGTTAATCTCCATCATCACAAAGTATTTTCTGAGAATGCTTCCGTTTGGTTTTTATAGGAAGTTCTTTCCTTCACTACCGTAGGCCTCAAAGCAGTCCAAATCTCCATTTGCAGATTCTACAAAAAGAGTGTTTCCAATCTGCTGTATCAATAGGAATGTTCAACTCCGTGAGTTGAATGCAATCATCACAACGTAGTTTCTGAGAATGCTTCTATGTAGTTTTTAGGTGAAGATATTACCTTTTCCACCACAGGCCCCAAGCCCCCCAAATGTCCACTTGCAGATTCTAGAAAAAGAGTGTTTCATAGCTGCTCTTTCAAAAGGAAAGTTCCACTCTGGGAATTGAATACGAACATCACAAAGTAGTTTCTGAGAATGCTTTTGTTTCGTTTTTATGTGAAGATGATCCCGTTTCCAATGAAATCTTCAAAGAGGTGCACATATCCACTTGCAGATTCCAAAGAAAGAGACTTTCAAAACTGCTCTATCACGAGGATTTTTCAACTCTGTGAGTTGAATGCAGTCATCACAGAAAACTTTCTGAGAATGCTTCTGTCTAGGGTTGATGTGAAGATATACCCGTTTCCAACGAAGGCCTCGAAGTGGTCCAAATATACACTTGCAGATTCTCCTACAAGGGTGTTGCAAACCTGAACTATCAAAGCAAGGTTGAACTCTGTGAGTTGAATGCAAACATCACAAAGAAGTTTCTGAGAATGCTTCCGTTTACTTATGGGAAGTTTATCCCGTTTCCAACGAAATCCTCAGAGAGGTCCAAATATCCCCTTGCAGATTCTACAAACAGTGTGTTTGGAAACTGCTCCATCAAAACGAATGTTCAGCTCTCTGAGTTAAACGCAATCGTCACTAAGAATTTTCTGAGAGTGCTTCTGTCTAGTTTTTATATGAAGTTCTTTCCTTTATTACCATAGGCCTCAAAGCGGTCCCAGTCTCCACTTGCAGATTCTCCAAGAAGACTGTTTCCAAAGTGCTCTCTCGAAAGGAATGTTCAACTCTGTGAGTTGAGTGCAATCATCACAGAGTAGTTTCTGAGAATGCTTCTATGTAGTTTTTAGGAGAAGATATTTCCTTTTCCACCACAGCCCTCAAAGCCCTCCAAATGTCCATTTGCGGATGCTAAAAAAAGAGTGTTTCAAAGCTGCGCTATCAAAGGGAAAGTTCAATTCCGTGAGGTGAATGCAAACATCCCAAAGAAGTTTCTGAGAATGCCTCTGTTTAGCTTTTATGTGAAGATTATCCCGTTTCCAACGAAATCTTCAATGAGATCCAAATATCCACTTGCGGATCCCACAGAAAGTGTGTTTCGAAACTGCTGTTTCAAAGGGAATCTTCAACTCTGTGAGTTGAATGCAATCATCACAAAGAAGTTTCTGACAATGCTTCTCTCTCGTTTTTATGTGAAGATATTTCCTTTTCCACCAGAGGCCTGAAAGCGCTCCAAATGTCCACTTGCAGATTCTACGAAAAGAATGTTTCAAAACTGCTCTGTGAAAAGCAATGTTAAACTCTGTGGCTCGAACACAAACATCACAAAGCAGTTTCTGAGAATGCTTCAGTTTAGTTTTTCTGTGAAGATATTCCCGTTTCCAAAGAAATCTTCAAAGAGGTCCACATATCCACTTACAGATTCTACAAAAAGAGAGTTTCAAAACTGCTCAATCAAAAGGAGGGTTCAACTCTGTGACTTGAATGCAATCATCACACAGAAGTTTCTGAGAATGCTTCTCTTTAGTTTTTACGTGAAGATATACCCGTTTCGAAGGAAGGCCACCCGGTGGTCCAAATATCCACTTGCAGATTCTACAAAAAGAGTGTTTCAAACCTGAACTATCAAAGGAAGGTTCAACTCTGTGAGTCGAATGCAAACATCACGAAGAAGTTTCTGAGAATGTTTGTGTTTAGTTATGGGAAGTTTATCCCGTTTCCAACGAAATCCTCAGAGAGGTCCAAATATCCACTTGCAGATTCTACCAAAAGTGTGTTTGGAAACTGCTCCATCCAAAGGCATGTTCAGCTCTGTGAGTTAATCTCCATCATCACAAAGTATTTTCTGAGAATGCTTCCGTTTGGTTTTTATAGGAAGTTCTTTCCTTCACTACCGTAGGCCTCAAAGCAGTCCAAATCTCCATTTGCAGATTCTACAAAAAGAGTGTTTCCAATCTGCTGTATCAATAGGAATGTTCAACTCCGTGAGTTGAATGCAATCATCACAACGTAGTTTCTGAGAATGCTTCTATGTAGTTTTTAGGTGAAGATATTACCTTTTCCACCACAGGCCCCAAGCCCCCCAAATGTCCACTTGCAGATTCTAGAAAAAGAGTGTTTCATAGCTGCTCTTTCAAAAGGAAAGTTCCACTCTGGGAATTGAATACGAACATCACAAAGTAGTTTCTGAGAATGCTTTTGTTTCGTTTTTATGTGAAGATGATCCCGTTTCCAATGAAATCTTCAAAGAGGTGCACATATCCACTTGCAGATTCCAAAGAAAGAGACTTTCAAAACTGCTCTATCACGAGGATTTTTCAACTCTGTGAGTTGAATGCAGTCATCACAGAAAACTTTCTGAGAATGCTTCTGTCTAGGGTTGATGTGAAGATATACCCGTTTCCAACGAAGGCCTCGAAGTGGTCCAAATATACACTTGCAGATTCTCCTACAAGGGTGTTGCAAACCTGAACTATCAAAGCAAGGTTGAACTCTGTGAGTTGAATGCAAACATCACAAAGAAGTTTCTGAGAATGCTTCCGTTTACTTATGGGAAGTTTATCCCGTTTCCAACGAAATCCTCAGAGAGGTCCAAATATCCCCTTGCAGATTCTACAAACAGTGTGTTTGGAAACTGCTCCATCAAAACGAATGTTCAGCTCTCTGAGTTAAACGCAATCGTCACTAAGAATTTTCTGAGAGTGCTTCTGTCTAGTTTTTATATGAAGTTCTTTCCTTTATTACCATAGGCCTCAAAGCGGTCCCAGTCTCCACTTGCAGATTCTCCAAGAAGACTGTTTCCAAAGTGCTCTCTCGAAAGGAATGTTCAACTCTGTGAGTTGAGTGCAATCATCACAGAGTAGTTTCTGAGAATGCTTCTATGTAGTTTTTAGGAGAAGATATTTCCTTTTCCACCACAGCCCTCAAAGCCCTCCAAATGTCCATTTGCGGATGCTAAAAAAAGAGTGTTTCAAAGCTGCGCTATCAAAGGGAAAGTTCAATTCCGTGAGGTGAATGCAAACATCCCAAAGAAGTTTCTGAGAATGCCTCTGTTTAGCTTTTATGTGAAGATTATCCCGTTTCCAACGAAATCTTCAATGAGATCCAAATATCCACTTGCGGATCCCACAGAAAGTGTGTTTCGAAACTGCTGTTTCAAAGGGAATCTTCAACTCTGTGAGTTGAATGCAATCATCACAAAGAAGTTTCTGACAATGCTTCTCTCTCGTTTTTATGTGAAGATATTTCCTTTTCCACCAGAGGCCTGAAAGCGCTCCAAATGTCCACTTGCAGATTCTACGAAAAGAATGTTTCAAAACTGCTCTGTGAAAAGCAATGTTAAACTCTGTGGCTCGAACACAAACATCACAAAGCAGTTTCTGAGAATGCTTCAGTTTAGTTTTTCTGTGAAGATATTCCCGTTTCCAAAGAAATCTTCAAAGAGGTCCACATATCCACTTACAGATTCTACAAAAAGAGAGTTTCAAAACTGCTCAATCAAAAGGAGGGTTCAACTCTGTGACTTGAATGCAATCATCACACAGAAGTTTCTGAGAATGCTTCTCTTTAGTTTTTACGTGAAGATATACCCGTTTCGAAGGAAGGCCACCCGGTGGTCCAAATATCCACTTGCAGATTCTACAAAAAGAGTGTTTCAAACCTGAACTATCAAAGGAAGGTTCAACTCTGTGAGTCGAATGCAAACATCACGAAGAAGTTTCTGAGAATGTTTGTGTTTAGTTATGGGAAGTTTATCCCGTTTCCAACGAAATCCTCAGAGAGGTCCAAATATCCACTTGCAGATTCTACCAAAAGTGTGTTTGGAAACTGCTCCATCCAAAGGCATGTTCAGCTCTGTGAGTTAATCTCCATCATCACAAAGTATTTTCTGAGAATGCTTCCGTTTGGTTTTTATAGGAAGTTCTTTCCTTCACTACCGTAGGCCTCAAAGCAGTCCAAATCTCCATTTGCAGATTCTACAAAAAGAGTGTTTCCAATCTGCTGTATCAATAGGAATGTTCAACTCCGTGAGTTGAATGCAATCATCACAACGTAGTTTCTGAGAATGCTTCTATGTAGTTTTTAGGTGAAGATATTACCTTTTCCACCACAGGCCCCAAGCCCCCCAAATGTCCACTTGCAGATTCTAGAAAAAGAGTGTTTCATAGCTGCTCTTTCAAAAGGAAAGTTCCACTCTGGGAATTGAATACGAACATCACAAAGTAGTTTCTGAGAATGCTTTTGTTTCGTTTTTATGTGAAGATGATCCCGTTTCCAATGAAATCTTCAAAGAGGTGCACATATCCACTTGCAGATTCCAAAGAAAGAGACTTTCAAAACTGCTCTATCACGAGGATTTTTCAACTCTGTGAGTTGAATGCAGTCATCACAGAAAACTTTCTGAGAATGCTTCTGTCTAGGGTTGATGTGAAGATATACCCGTTTCCAACGAAGGCCTCGAAGTGGTCCAAATATACACTTGCAGATTCTCCTACAAGGGTGTTGCAAACCTGAACTATCAAAGCAAGGTTGAACTCTGTGAGTTGAATGCAAACATCACAAAGAAGTTTCTGAGAATGCTTCCATTTACTTATGGGAAGTTTATCCCGTTTCCAACGAAATCCTCAGAGAGGTCCAAATATCCCCTTGCAGATTCTACAAACAGTGTGTTTGGAAACTGCTCCATCAAAACGAATGTTCAGCTCTCTGAGTTAAACGCAATCGTCACTAAGAATTTTCTGAGAGTGCTTCTGTCTAGTTTTTATATGAAGTTCTTTCCTTTATTACCATAGGCCTCAAAGCGGTCCCAGTCTCCACTTGCAGATTCTCCAAGAAGACTGTTTCCAAACTGCTCTCTCGAAAGGAATGTTCAACTCTGTGAGTTGAGTGCAATCATCACAGAGTAGTTTCTGAGAATGCTTCTATGTAGTTTTTAGGAGAAGATATTTCCTTTTCCACCACAGCCCTCAAAGCCCTCCAAATGTCCATTTGCGGATGCTAAAAAAAGAGTGTTTCAAAGCTGCGCTATCAAAGGGAAAGTTCAATTCCGTGAGGTGAATGCAAACATCCCAAAGAAGTTTCTGAGAATGCCTCTGTTTAGCTTTTATGTGAAGATTATCCCGTTTCCAACGAAATCTTCAATGAGATCCAAATATCCACTTGCGGATCCCACAGAAAGTGTGTTTCGAAACTGCTGTTTCAAAGGGAATCTTCAACTCTGTGAGTTGAATGCAATCATCACAAAGAAGTTTCTGACAATGCTTCTCTCTCGTTTTTATGTGAAGATATTTCCTTTTCCACCAGAGGCCTGAAAGCGCTCCAAATGTCCACTTGCAGATTCTACGAAAAGAATGTTTCAAAACTGCTCTGTGAAAAGCAATGTTAAACTCTGTGGCTCGAACACAAACATCACAAAGCAGTTTCTGAGAATGCTTCAGTTTAGTTTTTCTGTGAAGATATTCCCGTTTCCAAAGAAATCTTCAAAGAGGTCCACATATCCACTTACAGATTCTACAAAAAGAGAGTTTCAAAACTGCTCAATCAAAAGGAGGGTTCAACTCTGTGACTTGAATGCAATCATCACACAGAAGTTTCTGAGAATGCTTCTCTTTAGTTTTTACGTGAAGATATACCCGTTTCGAAGGAAGGCCACCCGGTGGTCCAAATATCCACTTGCAGATTCTACAAAAAGAGTGTTTCAAACCTGAACTATCAAAGGAAGGTTCAACTCTCTGAGTCGAATGCAAACATCACGAAGAAGTTTCTGAGAATGTTTGTGTTTAGTTATGGGAAGTTTATCCCGTTTCCAACGAAATCCTCAGAGAGGTCCAAATATCCACTTGCAGATTCTACCAAAAGTGTGTTTGGAAACTGCTCCATCCAAAGGCATGTTCAGCTCTGTGAGTTAATCTCCATCATCACAAAGTATTTTCTGAGAATGCTTCCGTTTGGTTTTTATAGGAAGTTCTTTCCTTCACTACCGTAGGCCTCAAAGCAGTCCAAATCTCCATTTGCAGATTCTACAAAAAGAGTGTTTCCAATCTGCTGTATCAATAGGAATGTTCAACTCCGTGAGTTGAATGCAATCATCACAACGTAGTTTCTGAGAATGCTTCTATGTAGTTTTTAGGTGAAGATATTACCTTTTCCACCACAGGCCCCAAGCCCCCCAAATGTCCACTTGCAGATTCTAGAAAAAGAGTGTTTCATAGCTGCTCTTTCAAAAGGAAAGTTCCACTCTGGGAATTGAATACGAACATCACAAAGTAGTTTCTGAGAATGCTTTTGTTTCGTTTTTATGTGAAGATGATCCCGTTTCCAATGAAATCTTCAAAGAGGTGCACATATCCACTTGCAGATTCCAAAGAAAGAGACTTTCAAAACTGCTCCATCACGAGGATTTTTCAACACTGTGAGTTGAATGCAGTCATCACAGAAAACTTTCTGAGAATGCTTCTGTCTAGGGTTGATGTGAAGATATACCCGTTTCCAACGAAGGCCTCGAAGTGGTCCAAATATACACTTGCAGATTCTCCTACAAGGGTGTTGCAAACCTGAACTATCAAAGCAAGGTTCAACTCTGTGAGTTGAATGCAAACATCACAAAGAAGTTTCTGAGAATGCTTCCGTTTAGTTATGGGAAGTTTATCCCGTTTCCAACGAAATCCTCAGAGAGGTCCAAATATCCCCTTGCAGATTCTACAAACAGTGTGTTTGGAAACTGCTCCATCAAAACGAATGTTCAGCTCTCTGAGTTAAACGCAATCGTCACTAAGAATTTTCTGAGAGTGCTTCTGTCTAGTTTTTATATGAAGTTCTTTCCTTTATTACCATAGGCCTCAAAGCGGTCCCAGTCTCCACTTGCAGATTCTCCAAGAAGACTGTTTCCAAACTGCTCTCTCGAAAGGAATGTTCAACTCTGTGAGTTGAGTGCAATCATCACAGAGTAGTTTCTGAGAATGCTTCTATGTAGTTTTTAGTAGAAGATATTTCCTTTTCCACCACAGCCCTCAAAGCCCTCCAAATGTCCATTTGCGGATGCTAAAAAAAGAGTGTTTCAAAGCTGCGCTATCAAAGGGAAAGTTCAATTCCGTGAGGTGAATGCAAACATCCCAAAGAAGTTTCTGAGAATGCCTCTGTTTAGCTTTTATGTGAAGATTATCCCGTTTCCAACGAAATCTTCAATGAGATCCAAATATCCACTTGCGGATCCCACAGAAAGTGTGTTTCGAAACTGCTGTTTCAAAGGGAATCTTCAACTCTGTGAGTTGAATGCAATCATCACAAAGAAGTTTCTGACAATGCTTCTCTCTCGTTTTTATGTGAAGATATTTCCTTTTCCACCAGAGGCCTGAAAGCGCTCCAAATGTCCACTTGCAGATTCTACGAAAAGAATGTTTCAAAACTGCTCTGTGAAAAGCAATGTTAAACTCTGTGGCTCGAACACAAACATCACAAAGCAGTTTCTGAGAATGCTTCAGTTTAGTTTTTCTGTGAAGATATTCCCGTTTCCAAAGAAATCTTCAAAGAGGTCCACATATCCACTTACAGATTCTACAAAAAGAGAGTTTCAAAACTGCTCAATCAAAAGGAGGGTTCAACTCTGTGACTTGAATGCAATCATCACACAGAAGTTTCTGAGAATGCTTCTCTTTAGTTTTTACGTGAAGATATACCCGTTTCGAAGGAAGGCCACCCGGTGGTCCAAATATCCACTTGCAGATTCTACAAAAAGAGTGTTTCAAACCTGAACTATCAAAGGAAGGTTCAACTCTCTGAGTCAAATGCAAACATCACGAAGAAGTTTCTGAGAATGTTTGTGTTTAGTTATGGGAAGTTTATCCCGTTTCCAACGAAATCCTCAGAGAGGTCCAAATATCCACTTGCAGATTCTACCAAAAGTGTGTTTGGAAACTGCTCCATCCAAAGGCATGTTCAGCTCTGTGAGTTAATCTCCATCATCACAAAGTATTTTCTGAGAATGCTTCCGTTTGGTTTTTATAGGAAGTTCTTTCCTTCACTACCGTAGGCCTCAAAGCAGTCCAAATCTCCATTTGCAGATTCTACAAAAAGAGTGTTTCCAATCTGCTGTATCAATAGGAATGTTCAACTCCGTGAGTTGAATGCAATCATCACAACGTAGTTTCTGAGAATGCTTCTATGTAGTTTTTAGGTGAAGATATTACCTTTTCCACCACAGGCCCCAAGCCCCCCAAATGTCCACTTGCAGATTCTAGAAAAAGAGTGTTTCATAGCTGCTCTTTCAAAAGGAAAGTTCCACTCTGGGAATTGAATACGAACATCACAAAGTAGTTTCTGAGAATGCTTTTGTTTCGTTTTTATGTGAAGATGATCCCGTTTCCAATGAAATCTTCAAAGAGGTGCACATATCCACTTGCAGATTCCAAAGAAAGAGACTTTCAAAACTGCTCCATCACGAGGATTTTTCAACACTGTGAGTTGAATGCAGTCATCACAGAAAACTTTCTGAGAATGCTTCTGTCTAGGGTTGATGTGAAGATATACCCGTTTCCAACGAAGGCCTCGAAGTGGTCCAAATATACACTTGCAGATTCTCCTACAAGGGTGTTGCAAACCTGAACTATCAAAGCAAGGTTCAACTCTGTGAGTTGAATGCAAACATCACAAAGAAGTTTCTGAGAATGCTTCCGTTTAGTTATGGGAAGTTTATCCCGTTTCCAACGAAATCCTCAGAGAGGTCCAAATATCCCCTTGCAGATTCTACAAACAGTGTGTTTGGAAACTGCTCCATCAAAACGAATGTTCAGCTCTCTGAGTTAAACGCAATCGTCACTAAGAATTTTCTGAGAGTGCTTCTGTCTAGTTTTTATATGAAGTTCTTTCCTTTATTACCATAGGCCTCAAAGCGGTCCCAGTCTCCACTTGCAGATTCTCCAAGAAGACTGTTTCCAAACTGCTCTCTCGAAAGGAATGTTCAACTCTGTGAGTTGAGTGCAATCATCACAGAGTAGTTTCTGAGAATGCTTCTATGTAGTTTTTAGTAGAAGATATTTCCTTTTCCACCACAGCCCTCAAAGCCCTCCAAATGTCCATTTGCGGATGCTAAAAAAAGAGTGTTTCAAAGCTGCGCTATCAAAGGGAAAGTTCAATTCCGTGAGGTGAATGCAAACATCCCAAAGAAGTTTCTGAGAATGCCTCTGTTTAGCTTTTATGTGAAGATTATCCCGTTTCCAACGAAATCTTCAATGAGATCCAAATATCCACTTGCGGATCCCACAGAAAGTGTGTTTCGAAACTGCTGTTTCAAAGGGAATCTTCAACTCTGTGAGTTGAATGCAATCATCACAAAGAAGTTTCTGACAATGCTTCTCTCTCGTTTTTATGTGAAGATATTTCCTTTTCCACCAGAGGCCTGAAAGCGCTCCAAATGTCCACTTGCAGAGTCTACGAAAAGAATGTTTCAAAACTGCTCTGTGAAAAGCAATGTTAAACTCTGTGGCTCGAACACAAACATCACAAAGCAGTTTCTGAGAATGCTTCAGTTTAGTTTTTCTGTGAAGATATTCCCGTTTCCAAAGAAATCTTCAAAGAGGTCCACATATCCACTTACAGATTCTACAAAAAGAGAGTTTCAAAACTGCTCAATCAAAAGGAGGGTTCAACTCTGTGACTTGAATGCAATCATCACACAGAAGTTTCTGAGAATGCTTCTCTTTAGTTTTTACGTGAAGATATACCCGTTTCGAAGGAAGGCCACCCGGTGGTCCAAATATCCACTTGCAGAATCTACAAAAAGAGTGTTTCAAACCTGAACTATCAAAGGAAGGTTCAACTCTGTGAGTCGAATGCAAACATCACGAAGAAGTTTCTGAGAATGTTTGTGTTTAGTTATGGGAAGTTTATCCCGTTTCCAACGAAATCCTCAGAGAGGTCCAAATATCCACTTGCAGATTCTACCAAAAGTGTGTTTGGAAACTGCTCCATCCAAAGACATGTTCAGCTCTGTGAGTTAATCTCCATCATCACAAAGTATTTTCTGAGAATGCTTCCGTTTGGTTTTTATAGGAAGTTCTTTCCTTCACTACCGTAGGCCTCAAAGCAGTCCAAATCTCCATTTGCAGATTCTACAAAAAGAGTGTTTCCAATCTGCTGTATCAATAGGAATGTTCAACTCCGTGAGTTGAATGCAATCATCACAACGTAGTTTCTGAGAATGCTTCTATGTAGTTTTTAGGTGAAGATATTACCTTTTCCACCACAGGCCCCAAGCCCCCCAAATGTCCACTTGCAGATTCTAGAAAAAGAGTGTTTCATAGCTGCTCTTTCAAAAGGAAAGTTCCACTCTGGGAATTGAATACGAACATCACAAAGTAGTTTCTGAGAATGCTTTTGTTTCGTTTTTATGTGAAGATGATCCCGTTTCCAATGAAATCTTCAAAGAGGTGCACATATCCACTTGCAGATTCCAAAGAAAGAGACTTTCAAAACTGCTCCATCACGAGGATTTTTCAACACTGTGAGTTGAATGCAGTCATCACAGAAAACTTTCTGAGAATGCTTCTGTCTAGGGTTGATGTGAAGATATACCCGTTTCCAACGAAGGCCTCGAAGTGGTCCAAATATACACTTGCAGATTCTCCTACAAGGGTGTTGCAAACCTGAACTATCAAAGCAAGGTTCAACTCTGTGAGTTGAATGCAAACATCACAAAGAAGTTTCTGAGAATGCTTCCGTTTACTTATGGGAAGTTTATCCCGTTTCCAACGAAATCCTCAGAGAGGTCCAAATATCCCCTTGCAGATTCTACAAACAGTGTGTTTGGAAACTGCTCCATCAAAACGAATGTTCAGCTCTCTGAGTTAAACGCAATCGTCACTAAGAATTTTCTGAGAGTGCTTCTGTCTAGTTTTTATATGAAGTTCTTTCCTTTATTACCATAGGCCTCAAAGCGGTCCCAGTCTCCACTTGCAGATTCTCCAAGAAGACTGTTTCCAAACTGCTCTCTCGAAAGGAATGTTCAACTCTGTGAGTTGAGTGCAATCATCACAGAGTAGTTTCTGAGAATGCTTCTATGTAGTTTTTAGGAGAAGATATTTCCTTTTCCACCACAGCCCTCAAAGCCCTCCAAATGTCCATTTGCGGATGCTAAAAAAAGAGTGTTTCAAAGCTGCGCTATCAAAGGGAAAGTTCAATTCCGTGAGGTGAATGCAAACATCCCAAAGAAGTTTCTGAGAATGCCTCTGTTTAGCTTTTATGTGAAGATTATCCCGTTTCCAACGAAATCTTCAATGAGATCCAAATATCCACTTGCGGATCCCACAGAAAGTGTGTTTCGAAACTGCTGTTTCAAAGGGAATCTTCAACTCTGTGAGTTGAATGCAATCATCACAAAGAAGTTTCTGACAATGCTTCTCTCTCGTTTTTATGTGAAGATATTTCCTTTTCCACCAGAGGCCTGAAAGCGCTCCAAATGTCCACTTGCAGATTCTACGAAAAGAATGTTTCAAAACTGCTCTGTGAAAAGCAATGTTAAACTCTGTGGCTCGAACACAAACATCACAAAGCAGTTTCTGAGAATGCTTCAGTTTAGTTTTTCTGTGAAGATATTCCCGTTTCCAAAGAAATCTTCAAAGAGGTCCACATATCCACTTACAGATTCTACAAAAAGAGAGTTTCAAAACTGCTCAATCAAAAGGAGGGTTCAACTCTGTGACTTGAATGCAATCATCACACAGAAGTTTCTGAGAATGCTTCTCTTTAGTTTTTACGTGAAGATATACCCGTTTCGAAGGAAGGCCACCCGGTGGTCCAAATATCCACTTGCAGAATCTACAAAAAGAGTGTTTCAAACCTGAACTATCAAAGGAGGGTTCAACTCTGTGAGTCGAATGCAAACATCACGAAGAAGTTTCTGAGAATGTTTGTGTTTAGTTATGGGAAGTTTATCCCGTTTCCAACGAAATCCTCAGAGAGGTCCAAATATCCACTTGCAGATTCTACCAAAAGTGTGTTTGGAAACTGCTCCATCCAAAGGCATGTTCAGCTCTGTGAGTTAATCTCCATCATCACAAAGTATTTTCTGAGAATGCTTCCGTTTGGTTTTTATAGGAAGTTCTTTCCTTCACTACCGTAGGCCTCAAAGCAGTCCAAATCTCCATTTGCAGATTCTACAAAAAGAGTGTTTCCAATCTGCTGTATCAATAGGAATGTTCAACTCCGTGAGTTGAATGCAATCATCACAACGTAGTTTCTGAGAATGCTTCTATGTAGTTTTTAGGTGAAGATATTACCTTTTCCACCACAGGCCCCAAGCCCCCCAAATGTCCACTTGCAGATTCTAGAAAAAGAGTGTTTCATAGCTGCTCTTTCAAAAGGAAAGTTCCACTCTGGGAATTGAATACGAACATCACAAAGTAGTTTCTGAGAATGCTTTTGTTTCGTTTTTATGTGAAGATGATCCCGTTTCCAATGAAATCTTCAAAGAGGTGCACATATCCACTTGCAGATTCCAAAGAAAGAGACTTTCAAAACTGCTCTATCACGAGGATTTTTCAACTCTGTGAGTTGAATGCAGTCATCACAGAAAACTTTCTGAGAATGCTTCTGTCTAGGGTTGATGTGAAGATATACCCGTTTCCAACGAAGGCCTCGAAGTGGTCCAAATATACACTTGCAGATTCTCCTACAAGGGTGTTGCAAACCTGAACTATCAAAGCAAGGTTGAACTCTGTGAGTTGAATGCAAACATCACAAAGAAGTTTCTGAGAATGCTTCCGTTTACTTATGGGAAGTTTATCCCGTTTCCAACGAAATCCTCAGAGAGGTCCAAATATCCCCTTGCAGATTCTACAAACAGTGTGTTTGGAAACTGCTCCATCAAAACGAATGTTCAGCTCTCTGAGTTAAACGCAATCGTCACTAAGAATTTTCTGAGAGTGCTTCTGTCTAGTTTTTATATGAAGTTCTTTCCTTTATTACCATAGGCCTCAAAGCGGTCCCAGTCTCCACTTGCAGATTCTCCAAGAAGACTGTTTCCAAACTGCTCTCTCGAAAGGAATGTTCAACTCTGTGAGTTGAGTGCAATCATCACAGAGTAGTTTCTGAGAATGCTTCTATGTAGTTTTTAGTAGAAGATATTTCCTTTTCCACCACAGCCCTCAAAGCCCTCCAAATGTCCATTTGCGGATGCTAAAAAAAGAGTGTTTCAAAGCTGCGCTATCAAAGGGAAAGTTCAATTCCGTGAGGTGAATGCAAACATCCCAAAGAAGTTTCTGAGAATGCCTCTGTTTAGCTTTTATGTGAAGATTATCCCGTTTCCAACGAAATCTTCAATGAGATCCAAATATCCACTTGCGGATCCCACAGAAAGTGTGTTTCGAAACTGCTGTTTCAAAGGGAATCTTCAACTCTGTGAGTTGAATGCAATCATCACAAAGAAGTTTCTGACAATGCTTCTCTCTCGTTTTTATGTGAAGATATTTCCTTTTCCACCAGAGGCCTGAAAGCGCTCCAAATGTCCACTTGCAGAGTCTACGAAAAGAATGTTTCAAAACTGCTCTGTGAAAAGCAATGTTAAACTCTGTGGCTCGAACACAAACATCACAAAGCAGTTTCTGAGAATGCTTCAGTTTAGTTTTTCTGTGAAGATATTCCCGTTTCCAAAGAAATCTTCAAAGAGGTCCACATATCCACTTACAGATTCTACAAAAAGAGAGTTTCAAAACTGCTCAATCAAAAGGAGGGTTCAACTCTGTGACTTGAATGCAATCATCACACAGAAGTTTCTGAGAATGCTTCTCTTTAGTTTTTACGTGAAGATATACCCGTTTCGAAGGAAGGCCACCCGGTGGTCCAAATATCCACTTGCAGATTCTACAAAAAGAGTGTTTCAAACCTGAACTATCAAAGGAAGGTTCAACTCTGTGAGTCGAATGCAAACATCACGAAGAAGTTTCTGAGAATGTTTGTGTTTAGTTATGGGAAGTTTATCCCGTTTCCAACGAAATCCTCAGAGAGGTCCAAATATCCACTTGCAGATTCTACCAAAAGTGTGTTTGGAAACTGCTCCATCCAAAGGCATGTTCAGCTCTGTGAGTTAATCTCCATCATCACAAAGTATTTTCTGAGAATGCTTCCGTTTGGTTTTTATAGGAAGTTCTTTCCTTCACTACCGTAGGCCTCAAAGCAGTCCAAATCTCCATTTGCAGATTCTACAAAAAGAGTGTTTCCAATCTGCTGTATCAATAGGAATGTTCAACTCCGTGAGTTGAATGCAATCATCACAACGTAGTTTCTGAGAATGCTTCTATGTAGTTTTTAGGTGAAGATATTACCTTTTCCACCACAGGCCCCAAGCCCCCCAAATGTCCACTTGCAGATTCTAGAAAAAGAGTGTTTCATAGCTGCTCTTTCAAAAGGAAAGTTCCACTCTGGGAATTGAATACGAACATCACAAAGTAGTTTCTGAGAATGCTTTTGTTTCGTTTTTATGTGAAGATGATCCCGTTTCCAATGAAATCTTCAAAGAGGTGCACATATCCACTTGCAGATTCCAAAGAAAGAGACTTTCAAAACTGCTCTATCACGAGGATTTTTCAACTCTGTGAGTTGAATGCAGTCATCACAGAAAACTTTCTGAGAATGCTTCTGTCTAGGGTTGATGTGAAGATATACCCGTTTCCAACGAAGGCCTCGAAGTGGTCCAAATATACACTTGCAGATTCTCCTACAAGGGTGTTGCAAACCTGAACTATCAAAGCAAGGTTGAACTCTGTGAGTTGAATGCAAACATCACAAAGAAGTTTCTGAGAATGCTTCCGTTTACTTATGGGAAGTTTATCCCGTTTCCAACGAAATCCTCAGAGAGGTCCAAATATCCCCTTGCAGATTCTACAAACAGTGTGTTTGGAAACTGCTCCATCAAAACGAATGTTCAGCTCTCTGAGTTAAACGCAATCGTCACTAAGAATTTTCTGAGAGTGCTTCTGTCTAGTTTTTATATGAAGTTCTTTCCTTTATTACCATAGGCCTCAAAGCGGTCCCAGTCTCCACTTGCAGATTCTCCAAGAAGACTGTTTCCAAAGTGCTCTCTCGAAAGGAATGTTCAACTCTGTGAGTTGAGTGCAATCATCACAGAGTAGTTTCTGAGAATGCTTCTATGTAGTTTTTAGGAGAAGATATTTCCTTTTCCACCACAGCCCTCAAAGCCCTCCAAATGTCCATTTGCGGATGCTAAAAAAAGAGTGTTTCAAAGCTGCGCTATCAAAGGGAAAGTTCAATTCCGTGAGGTGAATGCAAACATCCCAAAGAAGTTTCTGAGAATGCCTCTGTTTAGCTTTTATGTGAAGATTATCCCGTTTCCAACGAAATCTTCAATGAGATCCAAATATCCACTTGCGGATCCCACAGAAAGTGTGTTTCGAAACTGCTGTTTCAAAGGGAATCTTCAACTCTGTGAGTTGAATGCAATCATCACAAAGAAGTTTCTGACAATGCTTCTCTCTCGTTTTTATGTGAAGATATTTCCTTTTCCACCAGAGGCCTGAAAGCGCTCCAAATGTCCACTTGCAGATTCTACGAAAAGAATGTTTCAAAACTGCTCTGTGAAAAGCAATGTTAAACTCTGTGGCTCGAACACAAACATCACAAAGCAGTTTCTGAGAATGCTTCAGTTTAGTTTTTCTGTGAAGATATTCCCGTTTCCAAAGAAATCTTCAAAGAGGTCCACATATCCACTTACAGATTCTACAAAAAGAGAGTTTCAAAACTGCTCAATCAAAAGGAGGGTTCAACTCTGTGACTTGAATGCAATCATCACACAGAAGTTTCTGAGAATGCTTCTCTTTAGTTTTTACGTGAAGATATACCCGTTTCGAAGGAAGGCCACCCGGTGGTCCAAATATCCACTTGCAGATTCTACAAAAAGAGTGTTTCAAACCTGAACTATCAAAGGAAGGTTCAACTCTGTGAGTCGAATGCAAACATCACGAAGAAGTTTCTGAGAATGTTTGTGTTTAGTTATGGGAAGTTTATCCCGTTTCCAACGAAATCCTCAGAGAGGTCCAAATATCCACTTGCAGATTCTACCAAAAGTGTGTTTGGAAACTGCTCCATCCAAAGGCATGTTCAGCTCTGTGAGTTAATCTCCATCATCACAAAGTATTTTCTGAGAATGCTTCCGTTTGGTTTTTATAGGAAGTTCTTTCCTTCACTACCGTAGGCCTCAAAGCAGTCCAAATCTCCATTTGCAGATTCTACAAAAAGAGTGTTTCCAATCTGCTGTATCAATAGGAATGTTCAACTCCGTGAGTTGAATGCAATCATCACAACGTAGTTTCTGAGAATGCTTCTATGTAGTTTTTAGGTGAAGATATTACCTTTTCCACCACAGGCCCCAAGCCCCCCAAATGTCCACTTGCAGATTCTAGAAAAAGAGTGTTTCATAGCTGCTCTTTCAAAAGGAAAGTTCCACTCTGGGAATTGAATACGAACATCACAAAGTAGTTTCTGAGAATGCTTTTGTTTCGTTTTTATGTGAAGATGATCCCGTTTCCAATGAAATCTTCAAAGAGGTGCACATATCCACTTGCAGATTCCAAAGAAAGAGACTTTCAAAACTGCTCTATCACGAGGATTTTTCAACTCTGTGAGTTGAATGCAGTCATCACAGAAAACTTTCTGAGAATGCTTCTGTCTAGGGTTGATGTGAAGATATACCCGTTTCCAACGAAGGCCTCGAAGTGGTCCAAATATACACTTGCAGATTCTCCTACAAGGGTGTTGCAAACCTGAACTATCAAAGCAAGGTTGAACTCTGTGAGTTGAATGCAAACATCACAAAGAAGTTTCTGAGAATGCTTCCGTTTACTTATGGGAAGTTTATCCCGTTTCCAACGAAATCCTCAGAGAGGTCCAAATATCCCCTTGCAGATTCTACAAACAGTGTGTTTGGAAACTGCTCCATCAAAACGAATGTTCAGCTCTCTGAGTTAAACGCAATCGTCACTAAGAATTTTCTGAGAGTGCTTCTGTCTAGTTTTTATATGAAGTTCTTTCCTTTATTACCATAGGCCTCAAAGCGGTCCCAGTCTCCACTTGCAGATTCTCCAAGAAGACTGTTTCCAAAGTGCTCTCTCGAAAGGAATGTTCAACTCTGTGAGTTGAGTGCAATAATCACAGAGTAGTTTCTGAGAATGCTTCTATGTAGTTTTTAGGAGAAGATATTTCCTTTTCCACCACAGCCCTCAAAGCCCTCCAAATGTCCATTTGCGGATGCTAAAAAAAGAGTGTTTCAAAGCTGCGCTATCAAAGGGAAAGTTCAATTCCGTGAGGTGAATGCAAACATCCCAAAGAAGTTTCTGAGAATGCCTCTGTTTAGCTTTTATGTGAAGATTATCCCGTTTCCAACGAAATCTTCAATGAGATCCAAATATCCACTTGCGGATCCCACAGAAAGTGTGTTTCGAAACTGCTGTTTCAAAGGGAATCTTCAACTCTGTGAGTTGAATGCAATCATCACAAAGAAGTTTCTGACAATGCTTCTCTCTCGTTTTTATGTGAAGATATTTCCTTTTCCACCAGAGGCCTGAAAGCGCTCCAAATGTCCACTTGCAGATTCTACGAAAAGAATGTTTCAAAACTGCTCTGTGAAAAGCAATGTTAAACTCTGTGGCTCGAACACAAACATCACAAAGCAGTTTCTGAGAATGCTTCAGTTTAGTTTTTCTGTGAAGATATTCCCGTTTCCAAAGAAATCTTCAAAGAGGTCCACATATCCACTTACAGATTCTACAAAAAGAGAGTTTCAAAACTGCTCAATCAAAAGGAGGGTTCAACTCTGTGACTTGAATGCAATCATCACACAGAAGTTTCTGAGAATGCTTCTCTTTAGTTTTTACGTGAAGATATACCCGTTTCGAAGGAAGGCCACCCGGTGGTCCAAATATCCACTTGCAGATTCTACAAAAAGAGTGTTTCAAACCTGAACTATCAAAGGAAGGTTCAACTCTCTGAGTCGAATGCAAACATCACGAAGAAGTTTCTGAGAATGTTTGTGTTTAGTTATGGGAAGTTTATCCCGTTTCCAACGAAATCCTCAGAGAGGTCCAAATATCCACTTGCAGATTCTACCAAAAGTGTGTTTGGAAACTGCTCCATCCAAAGGCATGTTCAGCTCTGTGAGTTAATCTCCATCATCACAAAGTATTTTCTGAGAATGCTTCCGTTTGGTTTTTATAGGAAGTTCTTTCCTTCACTACCGTAGGCCTCAAAGCAGTCCAAATCTCCATTTGCAGATTCTACAAAAAGAGTGTTTCCAATCTGCTGTATCAATAGGAATGTTCAACTCCGTGAGTTGAATGCAATCATCACAACGTAGTTTCTGAGAATGCTTCTATGTAGTTTTTAGGTGAAGATATTACCTTTTCCACCACAGGCCCCAAGCCCCCCAAATGTCCACTTGCAGATTCTAGAAAAAGAGTGTTTCATAGCTGCTCTTTCAAAAGGAAAGTTCCACTCTGGGAATTGAATACGAACATCACAAAGTAGTTTCTGAGAATACTTTTGTTTCGTTTTTATGTGAAGATGATCCCGTTTCCAATGAAATCTTCAAAGAGGTGCACATATCCACTTGCAGATTCCAAAGAAAGAGACTTTCAAAACTGCTCCATCACGAGGATTTTTCAACACTGTGAGTTGAATGCAGTCATCACAGAAAACTTTCTGAGAATGCTTCTGTCTAGGGTTGATGTGAAGATATACCCGTTTCCAACGAAGGCCTCGAAGTGGTCCAAATATACACTTGCAGATTCTCCTACAAGGGTGTTGCAAACCTGAACTATCAAAGCAAGGTTCAACTCTGTGAGTTGAATGCAAACATCACAAAGAAGTTTCTGAGAATGCTTCCGTTTAGTTATGGGAAGTTTATCCCATTTCCAACGAAATCCTCAGAGAGGTCCAAATATCCCCTTGCAGATTCTACAAACAGTGTGTTTGGAAACTGCTCCATCAAAACGAATGTTCAGCTCTCTGAGTTAAACGCAATCGTCACTAAGAATTTTCTGAGAGTGCTTCTGTCTAGTTTTTATATGAAGTTCTTTCCTTTATTACCATAGGCCTCAAAGCGGTCCCAGTCTCCACTTGCAGATTCTCCAAGAAGACTGTTTCCAAACTGCTCTCTCGAAAGGAATGTTCAACTCTGTGAGTTGAGTGCAATCATCACAGAGTAGTTTCTGAGAATGCTTCTATGTAGTTTTTAGTAGAAGATATTTCCTTTTCCACCACAGCCCTCAAAGCCCTC
The DNA here is from genome assembly GCF_029289425.2 of Pan paniscus. NCBI lineage: Eukaryota > Metazoa > Chordata > Mammalia > Primates > Hominidae > Pan > Pan paniscus. Next base: position 60,802,934 of record NC_073272.2, read on the forward strand.
CAAATGTCCATTTGCGGATGCTAAAAAAAGAGTGTTTCAAAGCTGCGCTATCAAAGGGAAAGTTCAATTCCGTGAGGTGAATGCAAACATCCCAAAGAAGTTTCTGAGAATGCCTCTGTTTAGCTTTTATGTGAAGATTATCCCGTTTCCAACGAAATCTTCAATGAGATCCAAATATCCACTTGCGGATCCCACAGAAAGTGTGTTTCGAAACTGCTGTTTCAAAGGGAATCTTCAACTCTGTGAGTTGAATGCAATCATCACAAAGAAGTTTCTGACAATGCTTCTCTCTCGTTTTTATGTGAAGATATTTCCTTTTCCACCAGAGGCCTGAAAGCGCTCCAAATGTCCACTTGCAGAGTCTACGAAAAGAATGTTTCAAAACTGCTCTGTGAAAAGCAATGTTAAACTCTGTGGCTCGAACACAAACATCACAAAGCAGTTTCTGAGAATGCTTCAGTTTAGTTTTTCTGTGAAGATATTCCCGTTTCCAAAGAAATCTTCAAAGAGGTCCACATATCCACTTACAGATTCTACAAAAAGAGAGTTTCAAAACTGCTCAATCAAAAGGAGGGTTCAACTCTGTGACTTGAATGCAATCATCACACAGAAGTTTCTGAGAATGCTTCTCTTTAGTTTTTACGTGAAGATATACCCGTTTCGAAGGAAGGCCACCCGGTGGTCCAAATATCCACTTGCAGATTCTACAAAAAGAGTGTTTCAAACCTGAACTATCAAAGGAAGGTTCAACTCTGTGAGTCGAATGCAAACATCACGAAGAAGTTTCTGAGAATGTTTGTGTTTAGTTATGGGAAGTTTATCCCGTTTCCAACGAAATCCTCAGAGAGGTCCAAATATCCACTTGCAGATTCTACCAAAAGTGTGTTTGGAAACTGCTCCATCCAAAGGCATGTTCAGCTCTGTGAGTTAATCTCCATCATCACAAAGTATTTTCTGAGAATGCTTCCGTTTGGTTTTTATAGGAAGTTCTTTCCTTCACTACCGTAGGCCTCAAAGCAGTCCAAATCTCCATTTGCAGATTCTACAAAAAGAGTGTTTCCAATCTGCTGTATCAATAGGAATGTTCAACTCCGTGAGTTGAATGCAATCATCACAACGTAGTTTCTGAGAATGCTTCTATGTAGTTTTTAGGTGAAGATATTACCTTTTCCACCACAGGCCCCAAGCCCCCCAAATGTCCACTTGCAGATTCTAGAAAAAGAGTGTTTCATAGCTGCTCTTTCAAAAGGAAAGTTCCACTCTGGGAATTGAATACGAACATCACAAAGTAGTTTCTGAGAATGCTTTTGTTTCGTTTTTATGTGAAGATGATCCCGTTTCCAATGAAATCTTCAAAGAGGTGCACATATCCACTTGCAGATTCCAAAGAAAGAGACTTTCAAAACTGCTCCATCACGAGGATTTTTCAACACTGTGAGTTGAATGCAGTCATCACAGAAAACTTTCTGAGAATGCTTCTGTCTAGGGTTGATGTGAAGATATACCCGTTTCCAACGAAGGCCTCGAAGTGGTCCAAATATACACTTGCAGATTCTCCTACAAGGGTGTTGCAAACCTGAACTATCAAAGCAAGGTTCAACTCTGTGAGTTGAATGCAAACATCACAAAGAAGTTTCTGAGAATGCTTCCGTTTAGTTATGGGAAGTTTATCCCGTTTCCAACGAAATCCTCAGAGAGGTCCAAATATCCCCTTGCAGATTCTACAAACAGTGTGTTTGGAAACTGCTCCATCAAAACGAATGTTCAGCTCTCTGAGTTAAACGCAATCGTCACTAAGAATTTTCTGAGAGTGCTTCTGTCTAGTTTTTATATGAAGTTCTTTCCTTTATTACCATAGGCCTCAAAGCGGTCCCAGTCTCCACTTGCAGATTCTCCAAGAAGACTGTTTCCAAACTGCTCTCTCGAAAGGAATGTTCAACTCTGTGAGTTGAGTGCAATCATCACAGAGTAGTTTCTGAGAATGCTTCTATGTAGTTTTTAGTAGAAGATATTTCCTTTTCCACCACAGCCCTCAAAGCCCTCCAAATGTCCATTTGCGGATGCTAAAAAAAGAGTGTTTCAAAGCTGCGCTATCAAAGGGAAAGTTCAATTCCGTGAGGTGAATGCAAACATCCCAAAGAAGTTTCTGAGAATGCCTCTGTTTAGCTTTTATGTGAAGATTATCCCGTTTCCAACGAAATCTTCAATGAGATCCAAATATCCACTTGCGGATCCCACAGAAAGTGTGTTTCGAAACTGCTGTTTCAAAGGGAATCTTCAAATCTGTGAGTTGAATGCAATCATCACAAAGAAGTTTCTGACAATGCTTCTCTCTCGTTTTTATGTGAAGATATTTCCTTTTCCACCAGAGGCCTGAAAGCGCTCCAAATGTCCACTTGCAGAGTCTACGAAAAGAATGTTTCAAAACTGCTCTGTGAAAAGCAATGTTAAACTCTGTGGCTCGAACACAAACATCACAAAGCAGTTTCTGAGAATGCTTCAGTTTAGTTTTTCTGTGAAGATATTCCCGTTTCCAAAGAAATCTTCAAAGAGGTCCACATATCCACTTACAGATTCTACAAAAAGAGAGTTTCAAAACTGCTCAATCAAAAGGAGGGTTCAACTCTGTGACTTGAATGCAATCATCACACAGAAGTTTCTGAGAATGCTTCTCTTTAGTTTTTACGTGAAGATATACCCGTTTCGAAGGAAGGCCACCCGGTGGTCCAAATATCCACTTGCAGAATCTACAAAAAGAGTGTTTCAAACCTGAACTATCAAAGGAGGGTTCAACTCTGTGAGTCGAATGCAAACATCACGAAGAAGTTTCTGAGAATGTTTGTGTTTAGTTATGGGAAGTTTATCCCGTTTCCAACGAAATCCTCAGAGAGGTCCAAATATCCACTTGCAGATTCTACCAAAAGTGTGTTTGGAAACTGCTCCATCCAAAGGCATGTTCAGCTCTGTGAGTTAATCTCCATCATCACAAAGTATTTTCTGAGAATGCTTCCGTTTGGTTTTTATAGGAAGTTCTTTCCTTCACTACCGTAGGCCTCAAAGCAGTCCAAATCTCCATTTGCAGATTCTACAAAAAGAGTGTTTCCAATCTGCTGTATCAATAGGAATGTTCAACTCCGTGAGTTGAATGCAATCATCACAACGTAGTTTCTGAGAATGCTTCTATGTAGTTTTTAGGTGAAGATATTACCTTTTCCACCACAGGCCCCAAGCCCCCCAAATGTCCACTTGCAGATTCTAGAAAAAGAGTGTTTCATAGCTGCTCTTTCAAAAGGAAAGTTCCACTCTGGGAATTGAATACGAACATCACAAAGTAGTTTCTGAGAATGCTTTTGTTTCGTTTTTATGTGAAGATGATCCCGTTTCCAATGAAATCTTCAAAGAGGTGCACATATCCACTTGCAGATTCCAAAGAAAGAGACTTTCAAAACTGCTCTATCACGAGGATTTTTCAACTCTGTGAGTTGAATGCAGTCATCACAGAAAACTTTCTGAGAATGCTTCTGTCTAGGGTTGATGTGAAGATATACCCGTTTCCAACGAAGGCCTCGAAGTGGTCCAAATATACACTTGCAGATTCTCCTACAAGGGTGTTGCAAACCTGAACTATCAAAGCAAGGTTGAACTCTGTGAGTTGAATGCAAACATCACAAAGAAGTTTCTGAGAATGCTTCCGTTTACTTATGGGAAGTTTATCCCGTTTCCAACGAAATCCTCAGAGAGGTCCAAATATCCCCTTGCAGATTCTACAAACAGTGTGTTTGGAAACTGCTCCATCAAAACGAATGTTCAGCTCTCTGAGTTAAACGCAATCGTCACTAAGAATTTTCTGAGAGTGCTTCTGTCTAGTTTTTATATGAAGTTCTTTCCTTTATTACCATAGGCCTCAAAGCGGTCCCAGTCTCCACTTGCAGATTCTCCAAGAAGACTGTTTCCAAACTGCTCTCTCGAAAGGAATGTTCAACTCTGTGAGTTGAGTGCAATCATCACAGAGTAGTTTCTGAGAATGCTTCTATGTAGTTTTTAGGAGAAGATATTTCCTTTTCCACCACAGCCCTCAAAGCCCTCCAAATGTCCATTTGCGGATGCTAAAAAAAGAGTGTTTCAAAGCTGCGCTATCAAAGGGAAAGTTCAATTCCGTGAGGTGAATGCAAACATCCCAAAGAAGTTTCTGAGAATGCCTCTGTTTAGCTTTTATGTGAAGATTATCCCGTTTCCAACGAAATCTTCAATGAGATCCAAATATCCACTTGCGGATCCCACAGAAAGTGTGTTTCGAAACTGCTGTTTCAAAGGGAATCTTCAACTCTGTGAGTTGAATGCAATCATCACAAAGAAGTTTCTGACAATGCTTCTCTCTCGTTTTTATGTGAAGATATTTCCTTTTCCACCAGAGGCCTGAAAGCGCTCCAAATGTCCACTTGCAGATTCTACGAAAAGAATGTTTCAAAACTGCTCTGTGAAAAGCAATGTTAAACTCTGTGGCTCGAACACAAACATCACAAAGCAGTTTCTGAGAATGCTTCAGTTTAGTTTTTCTGTGAAGATATTCCCGTTTCCAAAGAAATCTTCAAAGAGGTCCACATATCCACTTACAGATTCTACAAAAAGAGAGTTTCAAAACTGCTCAATCAAAAGGAGGGTTCAACTCTGTGACTTGAATGCAATCATCACACAGAAGTTTCTGAGAATGCTTCTCTTTAGTTTTTACGTGAAGATATACCCGTTTCGAAGGAAGGCCACCCGGTGGTCCAAATATCCACTTGCAGATTCTACAAAAAGAGTGTTTCAAACCTGAACTATCAAAGGAAGGTTCAACTCTCTGAGTCGAATGCAAACATCACGAAGAAGTTTCTGAGAATGTTTGTGTTTAGTTATGGGAAGTTTATCCCGTTTCCAACGAAATCCTCAGAGAGGTCCAAATATCCACTTGCAGATTCTACCAAAAGTGTGTTTGGAAACTGCTCCATCCAAAGGCATGTTCAGCTCTGTGAGTTAATCTCCATCATCACAAAGTATTTTCTGAGAATGCTTCCGTTTGGTTTTTATAGGAAGTTCTTTCCTTCACTACCGTAGGCCTCAAAGCAGTCCAAATCTCCATTTGCAGATTCTACAAAAAGAGTGTTTCCAATCTGCTGTATCAATAGGAATGTTCAACTCCGTGAGTTGAATGCAATCATCACAACGTAGTTTCTGAGAATGCTTCTATGTAGTTTTTAGGTGAAGATATTACCTTTTCCACCACAGGCCCCAAGCCCCCCAAATGTCCACTTGCAGATTCTAGAAAAAGAGTGTTTCATAGCTGCTCTTTCAAAAGGAAAGTTCCACTCTGGGAATTGAATACGAACATCACAAAGTAGTTTCTGAGAATGCTTTTGTTTCGTTTTTATGTGAAGATGATCCCGTTTCCAATGAAATCTTCAAAGAGGTGCACATATCCACTTGCAGATTCCAAAGAAAGAGACTTTCAAAACTGCTCCATCACGAGGATTTTTCAACACTGTGAGTTGAATGCAGTCATCACAGAAAACTTTCTGAGAATGCTTCTGTCTAGGGTTGATGTGAAGATATACCCGTTTCCAACGAAGGCCTCGAAGTGGTCCAAATATACACTTGCAGATTCTCCTACAAGGGTGTTGCAAACCTGAACTATCAAAGCAAGGTTCAACTCTGTGAGTTGAATGCAAACATCACAAAGAAGTTTCTGAGAATGCTTCCGTTTAGTTATGGGAAGTTTATCCCATTTCCAACGAAATCCTCAGAGAGGTCCAAATATCCCCTTGCAGATTCTACAAACAGTGTGTTTGGAAACTGCTCCATCAAAACGAATGTTCAGCTCTCTGAGTTAAACGCAATCGTCACTAAGAATTTTCTGAGAGTGCTTCTGTCTAGTTTTTATATGAAGTTCTTTCCTTTATTACCATAGGCCTCAAAGCGGTCCCAGTCTCCACTTGCAGATTCTCCAAGAAGACTGTTTCCAAACTGCTCTCTCGAAAGGAATGTTCAACTCTGTGAGTTGAGTGCAATCATCACAGAGTAGTTTCTGAGAATGCTTCTATGTAGTTTTTAGTAGAAGATATTTCCTTTTCCACCACAGCCCTCAAAGCCCTCCAAATGTCCATTTGCGGATGCTAAAAAAAGAGTGTTTCAAAGCTGCGCTATCAAAGGGAAAGTTCAATTCCGTGAGGTGAATGCAAACATCCCAAAGAAGTTTCTGAGAATGCCTCTGTTTAGCTTTTATGTGAAGATTATCCCGTTTCCAACGAAATCTTCAATGAGATCCAAATATCCACTTGCGGATCCCACAGAAAGTGTGTTTCGAAACTGCTGTTTCAAAGGGAATCTTCAACTCTGTGAGTTGAATGCAATCATCACAAAGAAGTTTCTGACAATGCTTCTCTCTCGTTTTTATGTGAAGATATTTCCTTTTCCACCAGAGGCCTGAAAGCGCTCCAAATGTCCACTTGCAGAGTCTACGAAAAGAATGTTTCAAAACTGCTCTGTGAAAAGCAATGTTAAACTCTGTGGCTCGAACACAAACATCACAAAGCAGTTTCTGAGAATGCTTCAGTTTAGTTTTTCTGTGAAGATATTCCCGTTTCCAAAGAAATCTTCAAAGAGGTCCACATATCCACTTACAGATTCTACAAAAAGAGAGTTTCAAAACTGCTCAATCAAAAGGAGGGTTCAACTCTGTGACTTGAATGCAATCATCACACAGAAGTTTCTGAGAATGCTTCTCTTTAGTTTTTACGTGAAGATATACCCGTTTCGAAGGAAGGCCACCCGGTGGTCCAAATATCCACTTGCAGATTCTACAAAAAGAGTGTTTCAAACCTGAACTATCAAAGGAAGGTTCAACTCTGTGAGTCGAATGCAAACATCACGAAGAAGTTTCTGAGAATGTTTGTGTTTAGTTATGGGAAGTTTATCCCGTTTCCAACGAAATCCTCAGAGAGGTCCAAATATCCACTTGCAGATTCTACCAAAAGTGTGTTTGGAAACTGCTCCATCCAAAGGCATGTTCAGCTCTGTGAGTTAATCTCCATCATCACAAAGTATTTTCTGAGAATGCTTCCGTTTGGTTTTTATAGGAAGTTCTTTCCTTCACTACCGTAGGCCTCAAAGCAGTCCAAATCTCCATTTGCAGATTCTACAAAAAGAGTGTTTCCAATCTGCTGTATCAATAGGAATGTTCAACTCCGTGAGTTGAATGCAATCATCACAACGTAGTTTCTGAGAATGCTTCTATGTAGTTTTTAGGTGAAGATATTACCTTTTCCACCACAGGCCCCAAGCCCCCCAAATGTCCACTTGCAGATTCTAGAAAAAGAGTGTTTCATAGCTGCTCTTTCACAAGGAAAGTTCCACTCTGGGAATTGAATACGAACATCACAAAGTAGTTTCTGAGAATGCTTTTGTTTCGTTTTTATGTGAAGATGATCCCGTTTCCAATGAAATCTTCAAAGAGGTGCACATATCCACTTGCAGATTCCAAAGAAAGAGACTTTCAAAACTGCTCCATCACGAGGATTTTTCAACTCTGTGAGTTGAATGCAGTCATCACAGAAAACTTTCTGAGAATGCTTCTGTCTAGGGTTGATGTGAAGATATACCCGTTTCCAACGAAGGCCTCGAAGTGGTCCAAATATACACTTGCAGATTCTCCTACAAGGGTGTTGCAAACCTGAACTATCAAAGCAAGGTTCAACTCTGTGAGTTGAATGCAAACATCACAAAGAAGTTTCTGAGAATGCTTCCGTTTAGTTATGGGAAGTTTATCCCGTTTCCAACGAAATCCTCAGAGAGGTCCAAATATCCCCTTGCAGATTCTACAAACAGTGTGTTTGGAAACTGCTCCATCAAAACGAATGTTCAGCTCTCTGAGTTAAACGCAATCGTCACTAAGAATTTTCTGAGAGTGCTACTGTCTAGTTTTTATATGAAGTTCTTTCCTTTCTTACCATAGGCCTCAAAGCGGTCCCAGTCTCCACTTGCAGATTCTCCAAGAAGACTGTTTCCAAACTGCTCTCTCGAAAGGAATGTTCAACTCTGTGAGTTGAATGCAATCATCACAGAGTAGTTTCTGAGAATGCTTCTATGTAGTTTTTAGGAGAAGATATTTCCTTTTCCACCACAGCCCTCAAAGCCCTCCAAATGTCCATTTGCGGATGCTAAAAAAAGAGTGTTTCAAAGCTGCGCTATCAAAGGGAAAGTTCAATTCCGTGAGGTGAATGCAAACATCCCAAAGAAGTTTCTGAGAATGCCTCTGTTTAGCTTTTATGTGAAGATTATCCCGTTTCCAACGAAATCTTCAATGAGATCCAAATATCCACTTGCGGATCCCACAGAAAGTGTGTTTCGAAACTGCTGTTTCAAAGGGAATCTTCAACTCTGTGAGTTGAATGCAATCATCACAAAGAAGTTTCTGACAATGCTTCTCTCTCGTTTTTATGTGAAGATATTTCCTTTTCCACCAGAGGCCTGAAAGCGCTCCAAATGTCCACTTGCAGATTCTACGAAAAGAATGTTTCAAAACTGCTCTGTGAAAAGCAATGTTAAACTCTGTGGCTCGAACACAAACATCACAAAGCAGTTTCTGAGAATGCTTCAGTTTAGTTTTTCTGTGAAGATATTCCCGTTTCCAAAGAAATCTTCAAAGAGGTCCACATATCCACTTACAGATTCTACAAAAAGAGAGTTTCAAAACTGCTCAATCAAAAGGAGGGTTCAACTCTGTGACTTGAATGCAATCATCACACAGAAGTTTCTGAGAATGCTTCTCTTTAGTTTTTACGTGAAGATATACCCGTTTCGAAGGAAGGCCACCCGGTGGTCCAAATATCCACTTGCAGATTCTACAAAAAGAGTGTTTCAAACCTGAACTATCAAAGGAAGGTTCAACTCTGTGAGTGGAATGCAAACATCACGAAGAAGTTTCTGAGAATGTTTGTGTTTACTTATGGGAAGTTTATCCCGTTTCCAACGAACTCCTCAGAGAGGTCCAAATATCCACTTGCAGATTCTACCAAAAGTGTGTTTGGAAACTGCTCCATCCAAAGGCATGTTCAGCTCTGTGAGTTAATCTCCATCATCACAAAGTATTTTCTGAGAATGCTTCCGTTTGGTTTTTATAGGAAGTTCTTTCCTTCACTACCGTAGGCCTCAAAGCAGTCCAAATCTCCATTTGCAGATTCTACAAAAAGAGTGTTTCCAATCTGCTGTATCAATAGGAATGTTCAACTCCGTGAGTTGTATGCAATCATCACAACGTAGTTTCTGAGAATGCTTCTATGTAGTTTTTAGGTGAAGATATTACCTTTTCCACCACAGGCCCCAAGCCCCCCAAATGTCCACTTGCAGATTCTAGAAAAAGAGTGTTTCATAGCTGCTCTTTCAAAAGGAAAGTTCCACTCTGGGAGTTGAATACAAACATCACAAAGTAGTTTCTGAGAATGCTTCTGTTTCGTTTTTAAGTGAAGATGATCCCGTTTCCAATGAAATCTTCAAAGAGGTGCACATATCCACTTGCAGATTCCAAAGAAAGAGACTTTCAAAACTGCTACATCACGAGGATTTTTCAACACTGTGAGTTGAATGCAGTCATCACAGAAAACTTTCTGAGAATGCTTCTGTCTAGGGTTGATGTGAAGATATACCCGTTTCCAACGAAGGCCTCGAAGTGGTCCAAATATAGACTTGCAGATTCTCCTACAAGGGTGTTGCAAACCTGAACTAACAAAGCAAGGTTGAACTCTGTGAGTTGAATGCAAACATCACAAAGAAGTTTCTGAGAATGCTTCCGTTTATTTATGGGAAGTTTATCCCGTTTCCAACGAAATCCTCAGAGAGGTCCAAATAAGCCCTTGCAGATTCTACAAACAGTGTGTTTGGAAACTGCTCCATCAAAACGAATGTTCAGCTCTCTGAGTTAAACGCAATCGTCGCTAAGAATTTTCTGAGAGTGCTTCTGTCTAGTTTTTATATGAAGTTCTTTCCTTTCTTACCATAGGCCTCAAAGCGGTCCCAGTCTCCACTTGCAGATTCTCCAAGAAAACTGTTTCCAAACTGCTCTCTCGAAAGGAATGTTCAACTCTGTGGGTTGAGTGCAATCATCACAGAGTAGTTTCTGAGAATGCTTCTATGTAGTTTTTAGGAGAAGATATTTCCTTTTCCACCACAGCCCTCAAAGCCCTCCTAATGTCCATTTGCGGATGCTAAAAAAACAGTGTTTCAAAGCTGCGCTATCAAAGGGAAAGTTCAATTCCGTGAGGTGAATGCAAACATCCCAAAGAAGTTTCTGAGAATGCCTCTGTTTAGCTTTTATGTGAAGATTATCCCGTTTCCAACGAAATCTTCAATGAGATCCAAATATCCACTTGCGGATCCCACAGAAAGTGTGTTTCGAAACTGCTGTTTCAAAGGGAATCTTCAACTCTGTGAGTTGAATGCAATCATCACAAAGAAGTTTCTGACAATGCTTCTCTCTCGTTTTTATGTGAAGATATTTCCTTTTCCACCAGAGGCCTGAAAGCGCTCCAATGTCCACTTGCAGCTTCTACGAAAAGAATGTTTCAAAACTGCTCTGTGAAAAGCAATGTTAAACTCTGTGGCTCGAACACAAACATCACAAAGCAGTTTCTGAGAATGCTTCAGTTTAGTTTTTCTGTGAAGATATTCCCGTTTCCAAAGAAATCTTCAAAGAGGTCCACATATCCACTTACAGATTCTACAAAAAGAGAGTTTCAAAACTGCTCAATCAAAAGGAGGGTTCAACTCTGTGACTTGAATGCAATCATCACACAGAAGTTTCTGAGAATGCTTCTCTTTAGTTTTTACGTGAAGATATACCCGTTTCGAAGGAAGGCCACCCGGTGGTCCAAATATCCACTTGCAGATTCTACAAAAAGAGTGTTTCAAACCTGAACTATCAAAGGAAGGTTCAACTCTGTGAGTCGAATGCAAACATCACGAAGAAGTTTCTGAGAATGTTTGTGTTTAGTTATGGGAAGTTTATCCCGTTTCCAACGAAATCCTCAGAGTGGTCCAAATATCCACTTGCAGATTCTACCAAAAGTGTGTTTGGAAACTGCTCCATCCAAAGGCATGTTCAGCTCTGTGAGTTAATCTCCATCATCACAAAGTATTTTCTGAGAATGCTTCCGTTTGGTTTTTATAGGAAGTTCTTTCCTTCACTACCGTAGGCCTCAAAGCAGTCCAAATCTCCATTTGCAGATTCTACAAAAAGAGTGTTTCCAATCTGCTGTATCAATAGGAATGTTCAACTCCGTGAGTTGAATGCAATCATCACAACGTAGTTTCTGAGAATGCTTCTATGTAGTTTTTAGGTGAAGATATTACCTTTTCCACCACAGGCCCCAAGCCCCCCAAATGTCCACTTGCAGATTCTAGAAAAAGAGTGTTTCATAGCTGCTCTTTCAAAAGGAAAGTTCCACTCTGGGAATTGAATACGAACATCACAAAGTAGTTTCTGAGAATGCTTTTGTTTCGTTTTTATGTGAAGATGATCCCGTTTCCAATGAAATCTTCAAAGAGGTGCACATATCCACTTGCAGATTCCAAAGAAAGAGACTTTCAAAACTGCTCCATCACGAGGATTGTTCAACTCTGTGAGTTGAATGCAGTCATCACAGAAAACTTTCTGAGAATGCTTCTGTCTAGGGTTGATGTGAAGATATACCCGTTTCCAACGAAGGCCTCGAAGTGGTCCAAATATACACTTGCAGATTCTCCTACAAGGGTGTTGCAAACCTGAACTATCAAAGCAAGGTTGAACTCTGTGAGTTGAATGCAAACATCACAAAGAAGTTTCTGAGAATGCTTCCGTTTACTTATGGGAAGTTTATCCCGTTTCCAACGAAATCCTCAGAGAGGTCCAAATATCCCCTTGCAGATTCTACAAACAGTGTGTTTGGAAACTGCTCCATCAAAACGAATGTTCAGCTCTCTGAGTTAAACGCAATCGTCACTAAGAATTTTCTGAGAGTGCTTCTGTCTAGTTTTTATATGAAGTTCTTTCCTTTATTACCATAGGCCTCAAAGCGGTCCCAGTCTCCACTTGCAGATTCTCCAAGAAGACTGTTTCCAAACTGCTCTCTCGAAAGGATTGCTCAACTCTGTGAGTTGAGTGCAATCATCACAGAGTAGTTTCTGAGAATGCTTCTATGTAGTTTTTAGGAGAAGATATTTCCTTTTCCACCACAGCCCTCAAAGCCCTCCAAATGTCCATTTGCGGATGCTAAAAAAAGAGTGTTTCAAAGCTGCGCTATCAAAGGGAAAGTTCAATTCCGTGAGGTGAATGCAAACATCCCAAAGAAGTTTCTGAGAATGCCTCTGTTTAGCTTTTATGTGAAGATTATCCCGTTTCCAACGAAATCTTCAATGAGATCCAAATATCCACTTGCGGATCCCACAGAAAGTGTGTTTCGAAACTGCTGTTTCAAAGGGAATCTTCAACTCTGTGAGTTGAATGCAATCATCACAAAGAAGTTTCTGACAATGCTTCTCTCTCGTTTTTATGTGAAGATATTTCCTTTTCCACCAGAGGCCTGAAAGCGCTCCAAATGTCCACTTGCAGATTCTACGAAAAGAATGTTTCAAAACTGCTCTGTGAAAAGCAATGTTAAACTCTGTGGCTCGAACACAAACATCACAAAGCAGTTTCTGAGAATGCTTCAGTTTAGTTTTTCTGTGAAGATATTCCCGTTTCCAAAGAAATCTTCAAAGAGGTCCACATATCCACTTACAGATTCTACAAAAAGAGAGTTTCAAAACTGCTCAATCAAAAGGAGGGTTCAACTCTGTGACTTGAATGCAATAATCACACAGAAGTTTCTGAGAATGCTTCTCTTTAGTTTTTACGTGAAGATATACCCGTTTCGAAGGAAGGCCACCCGGTGGTCCAAATATCCACTTGCAGAATCTACAAAAAGAGTGTTTCAAACCTGAACTATCAAAGGAAGGTTCAACTCTGTGAGTCGAATGCAAACATCACGAAGAGGTTTCTGAGAATGTTTGTGTTTAGTTATGGGAAGTTTATCCCGTTTCCAACGAAATCCTCAGAGTGGTCCAAATATCCACTTGCAGATTCTACCAAAAGTGTGTTTGGAAACTGCTCCATCCAAAGGCATGTTCAGCTCTGTGAGTTAATCTCCATCATCACAAAGTATTTTCTGAGAATGCTTCCGTTTGGTTTTTATAGGAAGTTCTTTCCTTCACTACCGTAGGCCTCAAAGCAGTCCAAATCTCCATTTGCAGATTCTACAAAAAGAGTGTTTCCAATCTGCTGTATCAATAGGAATGTTCAACTCCGTGAGTTGAATGCAATCATCACAACGTAGTTTCTGAGAATGCTTCTATGTAGTTTTTAGGTGAAGATATTACCTTTTCCACCACAGGCCCCAAGCCCCCCAAATGTCCACTTGCAGATTCTAGAAAAAGAGTGTTTCATAGCTGCTCTTTCAAAAGGAAAGTTCCACTCTGGGAATTGAATACGAACATCACAAAGTAGTTTCTGAGAATGCTTTTGTTTCGTTTTTATGTGAAGATGATCCCGTTTCCAATGAAATCTTCAAAGAGGTGCACATATCCACTTGCAGATTCCAAAGAAAGAGACTTTCAAAACTGCTCCATCACGAGGATTGTTCAACTCTGTGAGTTGAATGCAGTCATCACAGAAAACTTTCTGAGAATGCTTCTGTCTAGGGTTGATGTGAAGATATACCCGTTTCCAACGAAGGCCTCGAAGTGGTCCAAATATACACTTGCAGATTCTCCTACAAGGGTGTTGCAAACCTGAACTATCAAAGCAAGGTTGAACTCTGTGAGTTGAATGCAAACATCACAAAGAAGTTTCTGAGAATGCTTCCGTTTACTTATGGGAAGTTTATCCCGTTTCCAACGAAATCCTCAGAGAGGTCCAAATATCCCCTTGCAGATTCTACAAACAGTGTGTTTGGAAACTGCTCCATCAAAACGAATGTTCAGCTCTCTGAGTTAAACGCAATCGTCACTAAGAATTTTCTGAGAGTGCTTCTGTCTAGTTTTTATATGAAGTTCTTTCCTTTATTACCATAGGCCTCAAAGCGGTCCCAGTCTCCACTTGCAGATTCTCCAAGAAGACTGTTTCCAAACTGCTCTCTCGAAAGGATTGCTCAACTCTGTGAGTTGAGTGCAATCATCACAGAGTAGTTTCTGAGAATGCTTCTATGTAGTTTTTAGGAGAAGATATTTCCTTTTCCACCACAGCCCTCAAAGCCCTCCAAATGTCCATTTGCGGATGCTAAAAAAAGAGTGTTTCAAAGCTGCGCTATCAAAGGGAAAGTTCAATTCCGTGAGGTGAATGCAAACATCCCAAAGAAGTTTCTGAGAATGCCTCTGTTTAGCTTTTATGTGAAGATTATCCCGTTTCCAACGAAATCTTCAATGAGATCCAAATATCCACTTGCGGATCCCACAGAAAGTGTGTTTCGAAACTGCTGTTTCAAAGGGAATCTTCAACTCTGTGAGTTGAATGCAATCATCACAAAGAAGTTTCTGACAATGCTTCTCTCTCGTTTTTATGTGAAGATATTTCCTTTTCCACCAGAGGCCTGAAAGCGCTCCAAATGTCCACTTGCAGATTCTACGAAAAGAATGTTTCAAAACTGCTCTGTGAAAAGCAATGTTAAACTCTGTGGCTCGAACACAAACATCACAAAGCAGTTTCTGAGAATGCTTCAGTTTAGTTTTTCTGTGAAGATATTCCCGTTTCCAAAGAAATCTTCAAAGAGGTCCACATATCCACTTACAGATTCTACAAAAAGAGAGTTTCAAAACTGCTCAATCAAAAGGAGGGTTCAACTCTGTGACTTGAATGCAATCATCACACAGAAGTTTCTGAGAATGCTTCTCTTTAGTTTTTACGTGAAGATATACCCGTTTCGAAGGAAGGCCACCCGGTGGTCCAAATATCCACTTGCAGAATCTACAAAAAGAGTGTTTCAAACCTGAACTATCAAAGGAAGGTTCAACTCTGTGAGTCGAATGCAAACATCACGAAGAGGTTTCTGAGAATGTTTGTGTTTAGTTATGGGAAGTTTATCCCGTTTCCAACGAAATCCTCAGAGTGGTCCAAATATCCACTTGCAGATTCTACCAAAAGTGTGTTTGGAAACTGCTCCATCCAAAGGCATGTTCAGCTCTGTGAGTTAATCTCCATCATCACAAAGTATTTTCTGAGAATGCTTCCGTTTGGTTTTTATAGGAAGTTCTTTCCTTCACTACCGTAGGCCTCAAAGCAGTCCAAATCTCCATTTGCAGATTCTACAAAAAGAGTGTTTCCAATCTGCTGTATCAATAGGAATGTTCAACTCCGTGAGTTGAATGCAATCATCACAACGTAGTTTCTGAGAATGCTTCCATGTAGTTTTTAGGTGAAGATATTACCTTTTCCACCACAGGCCCCAAGCCCCCCAAATGTCCACTTGCAGATTCTAGAAAAAGAGTGTTTCATAGCTGCTCTTTCAAAAGGAAAGTTCCACTCTGGGAATTGAATACGAACATCACAAAGTAGTTTCTGAGAATGCTTTTGTTTCGTTTTTATGTGAAGATGATCCCGTTTCCAATGAAATCTTCAAAGAGGTGCACATATCCACTTGCAGATTCCAAAGAAAGAGACTTTCAAAACTGCTCCATCACGAGGATTTTTCAACACTGTGAGTTGAATGCAGTCATCACAGAAAACTTTCTGAGAATGCTTCTGTCTAGGGTTGATGTGAAGATATACCCGTTTCCAACGAAGGCCTCGAAGTGGTCCAAATATACACTTGCAGATTCTCCTACAAGGGTGTTGCAAACCTGAACTATCAAAGCAAGGTTCAACTCTGTGAGTTGAATGCAAACATCACAAAGAAGTTTCTAAGAATGCTTCCGTTTACTTATGGGAAGTTTATCCCGTTTCCAACGAAATCCTCAGAGAGGTCCAAATATCCCCTTGCAGATTCTACAAACAGTGTGTTTGGAAACTGCTCCATCAAAACGAATGTTCAGCTCTCTGAGTTAAACGCAATCATCACTAAGAATTTTCTGAGAGTGCTTCTGTCTAGTTTTTATATGAAGTTCTTTCCTTTATTACCATAGGCCTCAAAGCGGTCCCAGTCTCCACTTGCAGATTCTCCAAGAAGACTGTTTCCAAACTGCTCTCTCGAAAGGAATGTTCAACTCTGTGAGTTGAGTGCAATCATCACAGAGTAGTTTCTGAGAATGCTTCTATGTAGTTTTTAGGAGAAGATATTTCCTTTTCCACCACAGCCCTCAAAGCCCTCCAAATGTCCATTTGCGGATGCTAAAAAAAGAGTGTTTCAAAGCTGCGCTATCAAAGGGAAAGTTCAATTCCGTGAGGTGAATGCAAACATCCCAAAGAAGTTTCTGAGAATGCCTCTGTTTAGCTTTTATGTGAAGATTATCCCGTTTCCAACGAAATCTTCAATGAGATCCAAATATCCACTTGCGGATCCCACAGAAAGTGTGTTTCGAAACTGCTGTTTCAAAGGGAATCTTCAACTCTGTGAGTTGAATGCAATCATCACAAAGAAGTTTCTGACAATGCTTCTCTCTCGTTTTTATGTGAAGATATTTCCTTTTCCACCAGAGGCCTGAAAGCGCTCCAAATGTCCACTTGCAGATTCTACGAAAAGAATGTTTCAAAACTGCTCTGTGAAAAGCAATGTTAAACTCTGTGGCTCGAACACAAACATCACAAAGCAGTTTCTGAGAATGCTTCAGTTTAGTTTTTCTGTGAAGATATTCCCGTTTCCAAAGAAATCTTCAAAGAGGTCCACATATCCACTTACAGATTCTACAAAAAGAGAGTTTCAAAACTGCTCAATCAAAAGGAGGGTTCAACTCTGTGACTTGAATGCAATCATCACACAGAAGTTTCTGAGAATGCTTCTCTTTAGTTTTTACGTGAAGATATACCCGTTTCGAAGGAAGGCCACCCGGTGGTCCAAATATCCACTTGCAGAATCTACAAAAAGAGTGTTTCAAACCTGAACTATCAAAGGAAGGTTCAACTCTGTGAGTCGAATGCAAACATCACGAAGAAGTTTCTGAGAATGTTTGTGTTTAGTTATGGGAAGTTTATCCCGTTTCCAACGAAATCCTCAGAGAGGTCCAAATATCCACTTGCAGATTCTACCAAAAGTGTGTTTGGAAACTGCTCCATCCAAAGGCATGTTCAGCTCTGTGAGTTAATCTCCATCATCACAAAGTATTTTCTGAGAATGCTTCCGTTTGGTTTTTATAGGAAGTTCTTTCCTTCACTACCGTAGGCCTCAAAGCAGTCCAAATCTCCATTTGCAGATTCTACAAAAAGAGTGTTTCCAATCTGCTGTATCAATAGGAATGTTCAACTCCGTGAGTTGAATGCAATCATCACAACGTAGTTTCTGAGAATGCTTCTATGTAGTTTTTAGGTGAAGATATTACCTTTTCCACCACAGGCCCCAAGCCCCCCAAATGTCCACTTGCAGATTCTAGAAAAAGAGTGTTTCATAGCTGCTCTTTCAAAAGGAAAGTTCCACTCTGGGAATTGAATACGAACATCACAAAGTAGTTTCTGAGAATGCTTTTGTTTCGTTTCTATGTGAAGATGATCCCGTTTCCAATGAAATCTTCAAAGAGGTGCACATATCCACTTGCAGATTCCAAAGAAAGAGACTTTCAAAACTGCTCTATCACGAGGATTTTTCAACTCTGTGAGTTGAATGCAGTCATCACAGAAAACTTTCTGAGAATGCTTCTGTCTAGGGTTGATGTGAAGATATACCCATCTCCAACGAAGGCCTCGAAGTGGTCCAAATATACACTTGCAGATTCTCCTACAAGGGTGTTGCAAACCTGAACTATCAAAGCAAGGTTCAACTCTGTGAGTTGAATGCAAACATCACAAAGAAGTTTCTGAGAATGCTTCCGTTTATTTATGGGAAGTTTATCCCGTTTCCAACGAAATCCTCAGAGAGGTCCAAATATCCCCTTGCAGATTCTACAAACAGTGTGTTTGGAAACTGCTCCATCAAAACGAATGTTCAGCTCTCTGAGTTAAACGCAATCGTCGCTAAGAATTTTCTGAGAGTGCTTCTGTCTAGTTTTTATATGAAGTTCTTTCCTTTCTTACCATAGGCCTCAAAGCGGTCCCAGTCTCCACTTGCAGATTCTCCAAGAAGACTGTTTCCAAACTGCTCTCTCGAAAGGAATGTTCAACTCTGTGGGTTGAGTGCAATCATCACAGAGTAGTTTCTGAGAATGCTTCTATGTAGTTTTTAGGAGAAGATATTTCCTTTTCCACCACAGCCCTCAAAGCCCTCCAAATGTCCATTTGCGGATGCTAAAAAAACAGTGTTTCAAAGCTGCGCTATCAAAGGGAAAGTTCAATTCCGTGAGGTGAATGCAAACATCCCAAAGAAGTTTCTGAGAATGCCTCTGTTTAGCTTTTATGTGAAGATTATCCCGTTTCCAACGAAATCTTCAATGAGATCCAAATATCCACTTGCGGATCCCACAGAAAGTGTGTTTCGAAACTGCTGTTTCAAAGGGAATCTTCAACTCTGTGAGTTGAATGCAATCATCACAAAGAAGTTTCTGACAATGCTTCTCTCTCGTTTTTATGTGAAGATATTTCCTTTTCCACCAGAGGCCTGAAAGCGCTCCAAATGTCCACTTGCAGATTCTACGAAAAGAATGTTTCAAAACTGCTCTGTGAAAAGCAATGTTAAACTCTGTGGCTCGAACACAAACATCACAAAGCAGTTTCTGAGAATGCTTCAGTTTAGTTTTTCTGTGAAGATATTCCCGTTTCCAAAGAAATCTTCAAAGAGGTCCACATATCCACTTACAGATTCTACAAAAAGAGAGTTTCAAAACTGCTCAATCAAAAGGAGGGTTCAACTCTGTGACTTGAATGCAATCATCACACAGAAGTTTCTGAGAATGCTTCTCTTTAGTTTTTACGTGAAGATATACCCGTTTCGAAGGAAGGCCACCCGGTGGTCCAAATATCCACTTGCAGATTCTACAAAAAGAGTGTTTCAAACCTGAACTATCAAAGGAAGGTTCAACTCTGTGAGTCGAATGCAAACATCACGAAGAAGTTTCTGAGAATGTTTGTGTTTACTTATGGGAAGTTTATCCCGTTTCCAACGAAATCCTCAGAGAGGTCCAAATATCCACTTGCAGATTCTACCAAAAGTGTGTTTGGAAACTGCTCCATCCAAAGGCATGTTCAGCTCTGTGAGTTAATCTCCATCATCACAAAGTATTTTCTGAGAATGCTTCCGTTTGGTTTTTATAGGAAGTTCTTTCCTTCACTACCGTAGGCCTCAAAGCAGTCCAAATCTCCATTTGCAGATTCTACAAAAAGAGTGTTTCCAATCTGCTGTATCAATAGGAATGTTCAACTCCGTGAGTTGAATGCAATCATCACAACGTAGTTTCTGAGAATGCTTCTATGTAGTTTTTAGGTGAAGATATTACCTTTTCCACCACAGGCCCCAAGCCCCCCAAATGTCCACTTGCAGATTCTAGAAAAAGAGTGTTTCATAGCTGCTCTTTCAAAAGGAAAGTTCCACTCTGGGAATTGAATACGAACATCACAAAGTAGTTTCTGAGAATGCTTTTGTTTCGTTTCTATGTGAAGATGATCCCGTTTCCAATGAAATCTTCAAAGAGGTGCACATATCCACTTGCAGATTCCAAAGAAAGAGACTTTCAAAACTGCTCTATCACGAGGATTTTTCAACTCTGTGAGTTGAATGCAGTCATCACAGAAAACTTTCTGAGAATGCTTCTGTCTAGGGTTGATGTGAAGATATACCCATCTCCAACGAAGGCCTCGAAGTGGTCCAAATATACACTTGCAGATTCTCCTACAAGGGTGTTGCAAACCTGAACTATCAAAGCAAGGTTCAACTCTGTGAGTTGAATGCAAACATCACAAAGAAGTTTCTGAGAATGCTTCCGTTTATTTATGGGAAGTTTATCCCGTTTCCAACGAAATCCTCAGAGAGGTCCAAATATCCCCTTGCAGATTCTACAAACAGTGTGTTTGGAAACTGCTCCATCAAAACGAATGTTCAGCTCTCTGAGTTAAACGCAATCGTCGCTAAGAATTTTCTGAGAGTGCTTCTGTCTAGTTTTTATATGAAGTTCTTTCCTTTCTTACCATAGGCCTCAAAGCGGTCCCAGTCTCCACTTGCAGATTCTCCAAGAAGACTGTTTCCAAACTGCTCTCTCGAAAGGAATGTTCAACTCTGTGGGTTGAGTGCAATCATCACAGAGTAGTTTCTGAGAATGCTTCTATGTAGTTTTTAGGAGAAGATATTTCCTTTTCCACCACAGCCCTCAAAGCCCTCCTAATGTCCATTTGCGGATGCTAAAAAAACAGTGTTTCAAAGCTGCGCTATCAAAGGGAAAGTTCAATTCCGTGAGGTGAATGCAAACATCCCAAAGAAGTTTCTGAGAATGCCTCTGTTTAGCTTTTATGTGAAGATTATCCCGTTTCCAACGAAATCTTCAATGAGATCCAAATATCCACTTGCGGATCCCACAGAAAGTGTGTTTCGAAACTGCTGTTTCAAAGGGAATCTTCAACTCTGTGAGTTGAATGCAATCATCACAAAGAAGTTTCTGACAATGCTTCTCTCTCGTTTTTATGTGAAGATATTTCCTTTTCCACCAGAGGCCTGAAAGCGCTCCAAATGTCCACTTGCAGATTCTACGAAAAGAATGTTTCAAAACTGCTCTGTGAAAAGCAATGTTAAACTCTGTGGCTCGAACACAAACATCACAAAGCAGTTTCTGAGAATGCTTCAGTTTAGTTTTTCTGTGAAGATATTCCCGTTTCCAAAGAAATCTTCAAAGAGGTCCACATATCCACTTACAGATTCTACAAAAAGAGAGTTTCAAAACTGCTCAATCAAAAGGAGGGTTCAACTCTGTGACTTGAATGCAATCATAACACAGAAGTTTCTGAGAATGCTTCTCTTTAGTTTTTACGTGAAGATATACCCGTTTCGAAGGAAGGCCACCCGGTGGTCCAAATATCCACTTGCAGAATCTACAAAAAGAGTGTTTCAAACCTGAACTATCAAAGGAAGGTTCAACTCTGTGAGTCGAATGCAAACATCACGAAGAAGTTTCTGAGAATGTTTGTGTTTAGTTATGGGAAGTTTATCCCGTTTCCAACGAAATCCTCAGAGAGGTCCAAATATCCACTTGCAGATTCTACCAAAAGTGTGTTTGGAAACTGCTCCATCCAAAGGCATGTTCAGCTCTGTGAGTTAATCTCCATCATCACAAAGTATTTTCTGAGAATGCTTCCGTTTGGTTTTTATAGGAAGTTCTTTCCTTCACTACCGTAGGCCTCAAAGCAGTCCAAATCTCCATTTGCAGATTCTACAAAAAGAGTGTTTCCAATCTGCTGTATCAATAGGAATGTTCAACTCCGTGAGTTGAATGCAATCATCACAACGTAGTTTCTGAGAATGCTTCTATGTAGTTTTTAGGTGAAGATATTACCTTTTCCACCACAGGCCCCAAGCCCCCCAAATGTCCACTTGCAGATTCTAGAAAAAGAGTGTTTCATAGCTGCTCTTTCAAAAGGAAAGTTCCACTCTGGGAATTGAATACGAACATCACAAAGTAGTTTCTGAGAATGCTTTTGTTTCGTTTTTATGTGAAGATGATCCCGTTTCCAATGAAATCTTCAAAGAGGTGCACATATCCACTTGCAGATTCCAAAGAAAGAGACTTTCAAAACTGCTCTATCACGAGGATTTTTCAACTCTGTGAGTTGAATGCAGTCATCACAGAAAACTTTCTGAGAATGCTTCTGTCTAGGGTTGATGTGAAGATATACCCGTTTCCAACGAAGGCCTCGAAGTGGTCCAAATATACACTTGCAGATTCTCCTACAAGGGTGTTGCAAACCTGAACTATCAAAGCAAGGTTCAACTCTGTGAGTTGAATGCAAACATCACAAAGAAGTTTCTGAGAATGCTTCCGTTTAGTTATGGGAAGTTTATCCCGTTTCCAACGAAATCCTCAGAGAGGTCCAAATATCCCCTTGCAGATTCTACAAACAGTGTGTTTGGAAACTGCTCCATCAAAACGAATGTTCAGCTCTCTGAGTTAAACGCAA
The DNA here is from genome assembly GCF_029289425.2 of Pan paniscus. Lineage (NCBI taxonomy): Eukaryota > Metazoa > Chordata > Mammalia > Primates > Hominidae > Pan > Pan paniscus. Next base: position 60,825,150 of record NC_073272.2, read on the forward strand.
TCGTCACTAAGAATTTTCTGAGAGTGCTTCTGTCTAGTTTTTATATGAAGTTCTTTCCTTTATTATCATAGGCCTCAAAGCGGTCCCAGTCTCCACTTGCAGATTCTCCAAGAAGACTGTTTCCAAACTGCTCTCTCGAAAGGAATGTTCAACTCTGTGAGTTGAGTGCAATCATCACAGAGTAGTTTCTGAGAATGCTTCTATGTAGTTTTTAGGAGAAGATATTTCCTTTTCCACCACAGCCCTCAAAGCCCTCCAAATGTCCATTTGCGGATGCTAAAAAAAGAGTGTTTCAAAGCTGCGCTATCAAAGGGAAAGTTCAATTCCGTGAGGTGAATGCAAACATCCCAAAGAAGTTTCTGAGAATGCCTCTGTTTAGCTTTTATGTGAAGATTATCCCGTTTCCAACGAAATCTTCAATGAGATCCAAATATCCACTTGCGGATCCCACAGAAAGTGTGTTTCGAAACTGCTGTTTCAAAGGGAATCTTCAACTCTGTGAGTTGAATGCAATCATCACAAAGAAGTTTCTGACAATGCTTCTCTCTCGTTTTTATGTGAAGATATTTCCTTTTCCACCAGAGGCCTGAAAGCGCTCCAAATGTCCACTTGCAGATTCTACGAAAAGAATGTTTCAAAACTGCTCTGTGAAAAGCAATGTTAAACTCTGTGGCTCGAACACAAACATCACAAAGCAGTTTCTGAGAATGCTTCAGTTTAGTTTTTCTGTGAAGATATTCCCGTTTCCAAAGAAATCTTCAAAGAGGTCCACATATCCACTTACAGATTCTACAAAAAGAGAGTTTCAAAACTGCTCAATCAAAAGGAGGGTTCAACTCTGTGACTTGAATGCAATCATCACACAGAAGTTTCTGAGAATGCTTCTCTTTAGTTTTTACGTGAAGATATACCCGTTTCGAAGGAAGGCCACCCGGTGGTCCAAATATCCACTTGCAGATTCTACAAAAAGAGTGTTTCAAACCTGAACTATCAAAGGAAGGTTCAACTCTGTGAGTCGAATGCAAACATCACGAAGAAGTTTCTGAGAATGTTTGTGTTTACTTATGGGAAGTTTATCCCGTTTCCAACGAAATCCTCAGAGAGGTCCAAATATCCACTTGCAGATTCTACCAAAAGTGTGTTTGGAAACTGCTCCATCCAAAGGCATGTTCAGCTCTGTGAGTTAATCTCCATCATCACAAAGTATTTTCTGAGAATGCTTCCGTTTGGTTTTTATAGGAAGTTCTTTCCTTCACTACCGTAGGCCTCAAAGCAGTCCAAATCTCCATTTGCAGATTCTACAAAAAGAGTGTTTCCAATCTGCTGTATCAATAGGAATGTTCAACTCCGTGAGTTGAATGCAATCATCACAACGTAGTTTCTGAGAATGCTTCTATGTAGTTTTTAGGTGAAGATATTACCTTTTCCACCACAGGCCCCAAGCCCCCCAAATGTCCACTTGCAGATTCTAGAAAAAGAGTGTTTCATAGCTGCTCTTTCACAAGGAAAGTTCCACTCTGGGAATTGAATACGAACATCACAAAGTAGTTTCTGAGAATGCTTTTGTTTCGTTTTTATGTGAAGATGATCCCGTTTCCAATGAAATCTTCAAAGAGGTGCACATATCCACTTGCAGATTCCAAAGAAAGAGACTTTCAAAACTGCTCCATCACGAGGATTTTTCAACTCTGTGAGTTGAATGCAGTCATCACAGAAAACTTTCTGAGAATGCTTCTGTCTAGGGTTGATGTGAAGATATACCCGTTTCCAACGAAGGCCTCGAAGTGGTCCAAATATACACTTGCAGATTCTCCTACAAGGGTGTTGCAAACCTGAACTATCAAAGCAAGGTTCAACTCTGTGAGTTGAATGCAAACATCACAAAGAAGTTTCTGAGAATGCTTCCGTTTAGTTATGGGAAGTTTATCCCGTTTCCAACGAAATCCTCAGAGAGGTCCAAATATCCCCTTGCAGATTCTACAAACAGTGTGTTTGGAAACTGCTCCATCAAAACGAATGTTCAGCTCTCTGAGTTAAACGCAATCGTCACTAAGAATTTTCTGAGAGTGCTACTGTCTAGTTTTTATATGAAGTTCTTTCCTTTCTTACCATAGGCCTCAAAGCGGTCCCAGTCTCCACTTGCAGATTCTCCAAGAAGACTGTTTCCAAACTGCTCTCTCGAAAGGAATGTTCAACTCTGTGAGTTGAATGCAATCATCACAGAGTAGTTTCTGAGAATGCTTCTATGTAGTTTTTAGGAGAAGATATTTCCTTTTCCACCACAGCCCTCAAAGCCCTCCAAATGTCCATTTGCGGATGCTAAAAAAAGAGTGTTTCAAAGCTGCGCTATCAAAGGGAAAGTTCAATTCCGTGAGGTGAATGCAAACATCCCAAAGAAGTTTCTGAGAATGCCTCTGTTTAGCTTTTATGTGAAGATTATCCCGTTTCCAACGAAATCTTCAATGAGATCCAAATATCCACTTGCGGATCCCACAGAAAGTGTGTTTCGAAACTGCTGTTTCAAAGGGAATCTTCAACTCTGTGAGTTGAATGCAATCATCACAAAGAAGTTTCTGACAATGCTTCTCTCTCGTTTTTATGTGAAGATATTTCCTTTTCCACCAGAGGCCTGAAAGCGCTCCAAATGTCCACTTGCAGATTCTACGAAAAGAATGTTTCAAAACTGCTCTGTGAAAAGCAATGTTAAACTCTGTGGCTCGAACACAAACATCACAAAGCAGTTTCTGAGAATGCTTCAGTTTAGTTTTTCTGTGAAGATATTCCCGTTTCCAAAGAAATCTTCAAAGAGGTCCACATATCCACTTACAGATTCTACAAAAAGAGAGTTTCAAAACTGCTCAATCAAAAGGAGGGTTCAACTCTGTGACTTGAATGCAATCATCACACAGAAGTTTCTGAGAATGCTTCTCTTTAGTTTTTACGTGAAGATATACCCGTTTCGAAGGAAGGCCACCCGGTGGTCCAAATATCCACTTGCAGATTCTACAAAAAGAGTGTTTCAAACCTGAACTATCAAAGGAAGGTTCAACTCTGTGAGTGGAATGCAAACATCACGAAGAAGTTTCTGAGAATGTTTGTGTTTACTTATGGGAAGTTTATCCCGTTTCCAACGAACTCCTCAGAGAGGTCCAAATATCCACTTGCAGATTCTACCAAAAGTGTGTTTGGAAACTGCTCCATCCAAAGGCATGTTCAGCTCTGTGAGTTAATCTCCATCATCACAAAGTATTTTCTGAGAATGCTTCCGTTTGGTTTTTATAGGAAGTTCTTTCCTTCACTACCGTAGGCCTCAAAGCAGTCCAAATCTCCATTTGCAGATTCTACAAGAGTGTTTCCAATCTGCTGTATCAATAGGAATGTTCAACTCCGTGAGTTGTATGCAATCATCACAACGTAGTTTCTGAGAATGCTTCTATGTAGTTTTTAGGTGAAGATATTACCTTTTCCACCACAGGCCCCAAGCCCCCCAAATGTCCACTTGCAGATTCTAGAAAAAGAGTGTTTCATAGCTGCTCTTTCAAAAGGAAAGTTCCACTCTGGGAGTTGAATACAAACATCACAAAGTAGTTTCTGAGAATGCTTCTGTTTCGTTTTTAAGTGAAGATGATCCCGTTTCCAATGAAATCTTCAAAGAGGTGCACATATCCACTTGCAGATTCCAAAGAAAGAGACTTTCAAAACTGCTACATCACGAGGATTTTTCAACACTGTGAGTTGAATGCAGTCATCACAGAAAACTTTCTGAGAATGCTTCTGTCTAGGGTTGATGTGAAGATATACCCGTTTCCAACGAAGGCCTCGAAGTGGTCCAAATATAGACTTGCAGATTCTCCTACAAGGGTGTTGCAAACCTGAACTAACAAAGCAAGGTTGAACTCTGTGAGTTGAATGCAAACATCACAAAGAAGTTTCTGAGAATGCTTCCGTTTATTTATGGGAAGTTTATCCCGTTTCCAACGAAATCCTCAGAGAGGTCCAAATAAGCCCTTGCAGATTCTACAAACAGTGTGTTTGGAAACTGCTCCATCAAAACGAATGTTCAGCTCTCTGAGTTAAACGCAATCGTCGCTAAGAATTTTCTGAGAGTGCTTCTGTCTAGTTTTTATATGAAGTTCTTTCCTTTCTTACCATAGGCCTCAAAGCGGTCCCAGTCTCCACTTGCAGATTCTCCAAGAAAACTGTTTCCAAACTGCTCTCTCGAAAGGAATGTTCAACTCTGTGGGTTGAGTGCAATCATCACAGAGTAGTTTCTGAGAATGCTTCTATGTAGTTTTTAGGAGAAGATATTTCCTTTTCCACCACAGCCCTCAAAGCCCTCCTAATGTCCATTTGCGGATGCTAAAAAAACAGTGTTTCAAAGCTGCGCTATCAAAGGGAAAGTTCAATTCCGTGAGGTGAATGCAAACATCCCAAAGAAGTTTCTGAGAATGCCTCTGTTTAGCTTTTATGTGAAGATTATCCCGTTTCCAACGAAATCTTCAATGAGATCCAAATATCCACTTGCGGATCCCACAGAAAGTGTGTTTCGAAACTGCTGTTTCAAAGGGAATCTTCAACTCTGTGAGTTGAATGCAATCATCACAAAGAAGTTTCTGACAATGCTTCTCTCTCGTTTTTATGTGAAGATATTTCCTTTTCCACCAGAGGCCTGAATGCGCTCCAATGTCCACTTGCAGCTTCTACGAAAAGAATGTTTCAAAACTGCTCTGTGAAAAGCAATGTTAAACTCTGTGGCTCGAACACAAACATCACAAAGCAGTTTCTGAGAATGCTTCAGTTTAGTTTTTCTGTGAAGATATTCCCGTTTCCAAAGAAATCTTCAAAGAGGTCCACATATCCACTTACAGATTCTACAAAAAGAGAGTTTCAAAACTGCTCAATCAAAAGGAGGGTTCAACTCTGTGACTTGAATGCAATCATCACACAGAAGTTTCTGAGAATGCTTCTCTTTAGTTTTTACGTGAAGATATACCCGTTTCGAAGGAAGGCCACCCGGTGGTCCAAATATCCACTTGCAGATTCTACAAAAAGAGTGTTTCAAACCTGAACTATCAAAGGAAGGTTCAACTCTGTGAGTCGAATGCAAACATCACGAAGAAGTTTCTGAGAATGTTTGTGTTTAGTTATGGGAAGTTTATCCCGTTTCCAACGAAATCCTCAGAGTGGTCCAAATATCCACTTGCAGATTCTACCAAAAGTGTGTTTGGAAACTGCTCCATCCAAAGGCATGTTCAGCTCTGTGAGTTAATCTCCATCATAACAAAGTATTTTCTGAGAATGCTTCCGTTTGGTTTTTATAGGAAGTTCTTTCCTTCACTACCGTAGGCCTCAAAGCAGTCCAAATCTCCATTTGCAGATTCTACAAAAAGAGTGTTTCCAATCTGCTGTATCAATAGGAATGTTCAACTCCGTGAGTTGAATGCAATCATCACAACGTAGTTTCTGAGAATGCTTCTATGTAGTTTTTAGGTGAAGATATTACCTTTTCCACCACAGGCCCCAAGCCCCCCAAATGTCCACTTGCAGATTCTAGAAAAAGAGTGTTTCATAGCTGCTCTTTCAAAAGGAAAGTTCCACTCTGGGAATTGAATACGAACATCACAAAGTAGTTTCTGAGAATGCTTTTGTTTCGTTTTTATGTGAAGATGATCCCGTTTCCAATGAAATCTTCAAAGAGGTGCACATATCCACTTGCAGATTCCAAAGAAAGAGACTTTCAAAACTGCTCCATCACGAGGATTGTTCAACTCTGTGAGTTGAATGCAGTCATCACAGAAAACTTTCTGAGAATGCTTCTGTCTAGGGTTGATGTGAAGATATACCCGTTTCCAACGAAGGCCTCGAAGTGGTCCAAATATACACTTGCAGATTCTCCTACAAGGGTGTTGCAAACCTGAACTATCAAAGCAAGGTTGAACTCTGTGAGTTGAATGCAAACATCACAAAGAAGTTTCTGAGAATGCTTCCGTTTACTTATGGGAAGTTTATCCCGTTTCCAACGAAATCCTCAGAGAGGTCCAAATATCCCCTTGCAGATTCTACAAACAGTGTGTTTGGAAACTGCTCCATCAAAACGAATGTTCAGCTCTCTGAGTTAAACGCAATCGTCACTAAGAATTTTCTGAGAGTGCTTCTGTCTAGTTTTTATATGAAGTTCTTTCCTTTATTACCATAGGCCTCAAAGCGGTCCCAGTCTCCACTTGCAGATTCTCCAAGAAGACTGTTTCCAAACTGCTCTCTCGAAAGGATTGCTCAACTCTGTGAGTTGAGTGCAATCATCACAGAGTAGTTTCTGAGAATGCTTCTATGTAGTTTTTAGGAGAAGATATTTCCTTTTCCACCACAGCCCTCAAAGCCCTCCAAATGTCCATTTGCGGATGCTAAAAAAAGAGTGTTTCAAAGCTGCGCTATCAAAGGGAAAGTTCAATTCCGTGAGGTGAATGCAAACATCCCAAAGAAGTTTCTGAGAATGCCTCTGTTTAGCTTTTATGTGAAGATTATCCCGTTTCCAACGAAATCTTCAATGAGATCCAAATATCCACTTGCGGATCCCACAGAAAGTGTGTTTCGAAACTGCTGTTTCAAAGGGAATCTTCAACTCTGTGAGTTGAATGCAATCATCACAAAGAAGTTTCTGACAATGCTTCTCTCTCGTTTTTATGTGAAGATATTTCCTTTTCCACCAGAGGCCTGAAAGCGCTCCAAATGTCCACTTGCAGATTCTACGAAAAGAATGTTTCAAAACTGCTCTGTGAAAAGCAATGTTAAACTCTGTGGCTCGAACACAAACATCACAAAGCAGTTTCTGAGAATGCTTCAGTTTAGTTTTTCTGTGAAGATATTCCCGTTTCCAAAGAAATCTTCAAAGAGGTCCACATATCCACTTACAGATTCTACAAAAAGAGAGTTTCAAAACTGCTCAATCAAAAGGAGGGTTCAACTCTGTGACTTGAATGCAATCATCACACAGAAGTTTCTGAGAATGCTTCTCTTTAGTTTTTACGTGAAGATATACCCGTTTCGAAGGAAGGCCACCCGGTGGTCCAAATATCCACTTGCAGAATCTACAAAAAGAGTGTTTCAAACCTGAACTATCAAAGGAAGGTTCAACTCTGTGAGTCGAATGCAAACATCACGAAGAGGTTTCTGAGAATGTTTGTGTTTAGTTATGGGAAGTTTATCCCGTTTCCAACGAAATCCTCAGAGTGGTCCAAATATCCACTTGCAGATTCTACCAAAAGTGTGTTTGGAAACTGCTCCATCCAAAGGCATGTTCAGCTCTGTGAGTTAATCTCCATCATCACAAAGTATTTTCTGAGAATGCTTCCGTTTGGTTTTTATAGGAAGTTCTTTCCTTCACTACCGTAGGCCTCAAAGCAGTCCAAATCTCCATTTGCAGATTCTACAAAAAGAGTGTTTCCAATCTGCTGTATCAATAGGAATGTTCAACTCCGTGAGTTGAATGCAATCATCACAACGTAGTTTCTGAGAATGCTTCTATGTAGTTTTTAGGTGAAGATATTACCTTTTCCACCACAGGCCCCAAGCCCCCCAAATGTCCACTTGCAGATTCTAGAAAAAGAGTGTTTCATAGCTGCTCTTTCAAAAGGAAAGTTCCACTCTGGGAATTGAATACGAACATCACAAAGTAGTTTCTGAGAATGCTTTTGTTTCGTTTTTATGTGAAGATGATCCCGTTTCCAATGAAATCTTCAAAGAGGTGCACATATCCACTTGCAGATTCCAAAGAAAGAGACTTTCAAAACTGCTCCATCACGAGGATTTTTCAACACTGTGAGTTGAATGCAGTCATCACAGAAAACTTTCTGAGAATGCTTCTGTCTAGGGTTGATGTGAAGATATACCCGTTTCCAACGAAGGCCTCGAAGTGGTCCAAATATACACTTGCAGATTCTCCTACAAGGGTGTTGCAAACCTGAACTATCAAAGCAAGGTTCAACTCTGTGAGTTGAATGCAAACATCACAAAGAAGTTTCTAAGAATGCTTCCGTTTACTTATGGGAAGTTTATCCCGTTTCCAACGAAATCCTCAGAGAGGTCCAAATATCCCCTTGCAGATTCTACAAACAGTGTGTTTGGAAACTGCTCCATCAAAACGAATGTTCAGCTCTCTGAGTTAAACGCAATCATCACTAAGAATTTTCTGAGAGTGCTTCTGTCTAGTTTTTATATGAAGTTCTTTCCTTTATTACCATAGGCCTCAAAGCGGTCCCAGTCTCCACTTGCAGATTCTCCAAGAAGACTGTTTCCAAAGTGCTCTCTCGAAAGGAATGTTCAACTCTGTGAGTTGAGTGCAATCATCACAGAGTAGTTTCTGAGAATGCTTCTATGTAGTTTTTAGGAGAAGATATTTCCTTTTCCACCACAGCCCTCAAAGCCCTCCAAATGTCCATTTGCGGATGCTAAAAAAAGAGTGTTTCAAAGCTGCGCTATCAAAGGGAAAGTTCAATTCCGTGAGGTGAATGCAAACATCCCAAAGAAGTTTCTGAGAATGCCTCTGTTTAGCTTTTATGTGAAGATTATCCCGTTTCCAACGAAATCTTCAATGAGATCCAAATATCCACTTGCGGATCCCACAGAAAGTGTGTTTCGAAACTGCTGTTTCAAAGGGAATCTTCAACTCTGTGAGTTGAATGCAATCATCACAAAGAAGTTTCTGACAATGCTTCTCTCTCGTTTTTATGTGAAGATATTTCCTTTTCCACCAGAGGCCTGAAAGCGCTCCAAATGTCCACTTGCAGATTCTACGAAAAGAATGTTTCAAAACTGCTCTGTGAAAAGCAATGTTAAACTCTGTGGCTCGAACACAAACATCACAAAGCAGTTTCTGAGAATGCTTCAGTTTAGTTTTTCTGTGAAGATATTCCCGTTTCCAAAGAAATCTTCAAAGAGGTCCACATATCCACTTACAGATTCTACAAAAAGAGAGTTTCAAAACTGCTCAATCAAAAGGAGGGTTCAACTCTGTGACTTGAATGCAATCATCACACAGAAGTTTCTGAGAATGCTTCTCTTTAGTTTTTACGTGAAGATATACCCGTTTCGAAGGAAGGCCACCCGGTGGTCCAAATATCCACTTGCAGAATCTACAAAAAGAGTGTTTCAAACCTGAACTATCAAAGGAAGGTTCAACTCTGTGAGTCGAATGCAAACATCACGAAGAAGTTTCTGAGAATGTTTGTGTTTAGTTATGGGAAGTTTATCCCGTTTCCAACGAAATCCTCAGAGAGGTCCAAATATCCACTTGCAGATTCTACCAAAAGTGTGTTTGGAAACTGCTCCATCCAAAGGCATGTTCAGCTCTGTGAGTTAATCTCCATCATCACAAAGTATTTTCTGAGAATGCTTCCGTTTGGTTTTTATAGGAAGTTCTTTCCTTCACTACCGTAGGCCTCAAAGCAGTCCAAATCTCCATTTGCAGATTCTACAAAAAGAGTGTTTCCAATCTGCTGTATCAATAGGAATGTTCAACTCCGTGAGTTGAATGCAATCATCACAACGTAGTTTCTGAGAATGCTTCTATGTAGTTTTTAGGTGAAGATATTACCTTTTCCACCACAGGCCCCAAGCCCCCCAAATGTCCACTTGCAGATTCTAGAAAAAGAGTGTTTCATAGCTGCTCTTTCAAAAGGAAAGTTCCACTCTGGGAATTGAATACGAACATCACAAAGTAGTTTCTGAGAATGCTTTTGTTTCGTTTCTATGTGAAGATGATCCCGTTTCCAATGAAATCTTCAAAGAGGTGCACATATCCACTTGCAGATTCCAAAGAAAGAGACTTTCAAAACTGCTCTATCACGAGGATTTTTCAACTCTGTGAGTTGAATGCAGTCATCACAGAAAACTTTCTGAGAATGCTTCTGTCTAGGGTTGATGTGAAGATATACCCATCTCCAACGAAGGCCTCGAAGTGGTCCAAATATACACTTGCAGATTCTCCTACAAGGGTGTTGCAAACCTGAACTATCAAAGCAAGGTTCAACTCTGTGAGTTGAATGCAAACATCACAAAGAAGTTTCTGAGAATGCTTCCGTTTATTTATGGGAAGTTTATCCCGTTTCCAACGAAATCCTCAGAGAGGTCCAAATATCCCCTTGCAGATTCTACAAACAGTGTGTTTGGAAACTGCTCCATCAAAACGAATGTTCAGCTCTCTGAGTTAAACGCAATCGTCGCTAAGAATTTTCTGAGAGTGCTTCTGTCTAGTTTTTATATGAAGTTCTTTCCTTTCTTACCATAGGCCTCAAAGCGGTCCCAGTCTCCACTTGCAGATTCTCCAAGAAGACTGTTTCCAAACTGCTCTCTCGAAAGGAATGTTCAACTCTGTGGGTTGAGTGCAATCATCACAGAGTAGTTTCTGAGAATGCTTCTATGTAGTTTTTAGGAGAAGATATTTCCTTTTCCACCACAGCCCTCAAAGCCCTCCAAATGTCCATTTGCGGATGCTAAAAAAACAGTGTTTCAAAGCTGCGCTATCAAAGGGAAAGTTCAATTCCGTGAGGTGAATGCAAACATCCCAAAGAAGTTTCTGAGAATGCCTCTGTTTAGCTTTTATGTGAAGATTATCCCGTTTCCAACGAAATCTTCAATGAGATCCAAATATCCACTTGCGGATCCCACAGAAAGTGTGTTTCGAAACTGCTGTTTCAAAGGGAATCTTCAACTCTGTGAGTTGAATGCAATCATCACAAAGAAGTTTCTGACAATGCTTCTCTCTCGTTTTTATGTGAAGATATTTCCTTTTCCACCAGAGGCCTGAAAGCGCTCCAAATGTCCACTTGCAGATTCTACGAAAAGAATGTTTCAAAACTGCTCTGTGAAAAGCAATGTTAAACTCTGTGGCTCGAACACAAACATCACAAAGCAGTTTCTGAGAATGCTTCAGTTTAGTTTTTCTGTGAAGATATTCCCGTTTCCAAAGAAATCTTCAAAGAGGTCCACATATCCACTTACAGATTCTACAAAAAGAGAGTTTCAAAACTGCTCAATCAAAAGGAGGGTTCAACTCTGTGACTTGAATGCAATCATCACACAGAAGTTTCTGAGAATGCTTCTCTTTAGTTTTTACGTGAAGATATACCCGTTTCGAAGGAAGGCCACCCGGTGGTCCAAATATCCACTTGCAGATTCTACAAAAAGAGTGTTTCAAACCTGAACTATCAAAGGAAGGTTCAACTCTGTGAGTCGAATGCAAACATCACGAAGAAGTTTCTGAGAATGTTTGTGTTTACTTATGGGAAGTTTATCCCGTTTCCAACGAAATCCTCAGAGAGGTCCAAATATCCACTTGCAGATTCTACCAAAAGTGTGTTTGGAAACTGCTCCATCCAAAGGCATGTTCAGCTCTGTGAGTTAATCTCCATCATCACAAAGTATTTTCTGAGAATGCTTCCGTTTGGTTTTTATAGGAAGTTCTTTCCTTCACTACCGTAGGCCTCAAAGCAGTCCAAATCTCCATTTGCAGATTCTACAAAAAGAGTGTTTCCAATCTGCTGTATCAATAGGAATGTTCAACTCCGTGAGTTGAATGCAATCATCACAACGTAGTTTCTGAGAATGCTTCTATGTAGTTTTTAGGTGAAGATATTACCTTTTCCACCACAGGCCCCAAGCCCCCCAAATGTCCACTTGCAGATTCTAGAAAAAGAGTGTTTCATAGCTGCTCTTTCAAAAGGAAAGTTCCACTCTGGGAATTGAATACGAACATCACAAAGTAGTTTCTGAGAATGCTTTTGTTTCGTTTCTATGTGAAGATGATCCCGTTTCCAATGAAATCTTCAAAGAGGTGCACATATCCACTTGCAGATTCCAAAGAAAGAGACTTTCAAAACTGCTCTATCACGAGGATTTTTCAACTCTGTGAGTTGAATGCAGTCATCACAGAAAACTTTCTGAGAATGCTTCTGTCTAGGGTTGATGTGAAGATATACCCATCTCCAACGAAGGCCTCGAAGTGGTCCAAATATACACTTGCAGATTCTCCTACAAGGGTGTTGCAAACCTGAACTATCAAAGCAAGGTTCAACTCTGTGAGTTGAATGCAAACATCACAAAGAAGTTTCTGAGAATGCTTCCGTTTATTTATGGGAAGTTTATCCCGTTTCCAACGAAATCCTCAGAGAGGTCCAAATATCCCCTTGCAGATTCTACAAACAGTGTGTTTGGAAACTGCTCCATCAAAACGAATGTTCAGCTCTCTGAGTTAAACGCAATCGTCGCTAAGAATTTTCTGAGAGTGCTTCTGTCTAGTTTTTATATGAAGTTCTTTCCTTTCTTACCATAGGCCTCAAAGCGGTCCCAGTCTCCACTTGCAGATTCTCCAAGAAGACTGTTTCCAAACTGCTCTCTCGAAAGGAATGTTCAACTCTGTGGGTTGAGTGCAATCATCACAGAGTAGTTTCTGAGAATGCTTCTATGTAGTTTTTAGGAGAAGATATTTCCTTTTCCACCACAGCCCTCAAAGCCCTCCTAATGTCCATTTGCGGATGCTAAAAAAACAGTGTTTCAAAGCTGCGCTATCAAAGGGAAAGTTCAATTCCGTGAGGTGAATGCAAACATCCCAAAGAAGTTTCTGAGAATGCCTCTGTTTAGCTTTTATGTGAAGATTATCCCGTTTCCAACGAAATCTTCAATGAGATCCAAATATCCACTTGCGGATCCCACAGAAAGTGTGTTTCGAAACTGCTGTTTCAAAGGGAATCTTCAACTCTGTGAGTTGAATGCAATCATCACAAAGAAGTTTCTGACAATGCTTCTCTCTCGTTTTTATGTGAAGATATTTCCTTTTCCACCAGAGGCCTGAAAGCGCTCCAAATGTCCACTTGCAGATTCTACGAAAAGAATGTTTCAAAACTGCTCTGTGAAAAGCAATGTTAAACTCTGTGGCTCGAACACAAACATCACAAAGCAGTTTCTGAGAATGCTTCAGTTTAGTTTTTCTGTGAAGATATTCCCGTTTCCAAAGAAATCTTCAAAGAGGTCCACATATCCACTTACAGATTCTACAAAAAGAGAGTTTCAAAACTGCTCAATCAAAAGGAGGGTTCAACTCTGTGACTTGAATGCAATCATAACACAGAAGTTTCTGAGAATGCTTCTCTTTAGTTTTTACGTGAAGATATACCCGTTTCGAAGGAAGGCCACCCGGTGGTCCAAATATCCACTTGCAGAATCTACAAAAAGAGTGTTTCAAACCTGAACTATCAAAGGAAGGTTCAACTCTGTGAGTCGAATGCAAACATCACGAAGAAGTTTCTGAGAATGTTTGTGTTTAGTTATGGGAAGTTTATCCCGTTTCCAACGAAATCCTCAGAGAGGTCCAAATATCCACTTGCAGATTCTACCAAAAGTGTGTTTGGAAACTGCTCCATCCAAAGGCATGTTCAGCTCTGTGAGTTAATCTCCATCATCACAAAGTATTTTCTGAGAATGCTTCCGTTTGGTTTTTATAGGAAGTTCTTTCCTTCACTACCGTAGGCCTCAAAGCAGTCCAAATCTCCATTTGCAGATTCTACAAAAAGAGTGTTTCCAATCTGCTGTATCAATAGGAATGTTCAACTCCGTGAGTTGAATGCAATCATCACAACGTAGTTTCTGAGAATGCTTCTATGTAGTTTTTAGGTGAAGATATTACCTTTTCCACCACAGGCCCCAAGCCCCCCAAATGTCCACTTGCAGATTCTAGAAAAAGAGTGTTTCATAGCTGCTCTTTCAAAAGGAAAGTTCCACTCTGGGAATTGAATACGAACATCACAAAGTAGTTTCTGAGAATGCTTTTGTTTCGTTTTTATGTGAAGATGATCCCGTTTCCAATGAAATCTTCAAAGAGGTGCACATATCCACTTGCAGATTCCAAAGAAAGAGACTTTCAAAACTGCTCTATCACGAGGATTTTTCAACTCTGTGAGTTGAATGCAGTCATCACAGAAAACTTTCTGAGAATGCTTCTGTCTAGGGTTGATGTGAAGATATACCCGTTTCCAACGAAGGCCTCGAAGTGGTCCAAATATACACTTGCAGATTCTCCTACAAGGGTGTTGCAAACCTGAACTATCAAAGCAAGGTTCAACTCTGTGAGTTGAATGCAAACATCACAAAGAAGTTTCTGAGAATGCTTCCGTTTAGTTATGGGAAGTTTATCCCGTTTCCAACGAAATCCTCAGAGAGGTCCAAATATCCCCTTGCAGATTCTACAAACAGTGTGTTTGGAAACTGCTCCATCAAAACGAATGTTCAGCTCTCTGAGTTAAACGCAATCGTCACTAAGAATTTTCTGAGAGTGCTTCTGTCTAGTTTTTATATGAAGTTCTTTCCTTTATTACCATAGGCCTCAAAGCGGTCCCAGTCTCCACTTGCAGATTCTCCAAGAACACTGTTTCCAAAGTGCTCTCTCGAAAGGAATGTTCAACTCTGTGAGTTGAGTGCAATCATCACAGAGTAGTTTCTGAGAATGCTTCTATGTAGTTTTTAGGAGAAGATATTTCCTTTTCCACCACAGCCCTCAAAGCCCTCCAAATGTCCATTTGCGGATGCTAAAAAAAGAGTGTTTCAAAGCTGCGCTATCAAAGGGAAAGTTCAATTCCGTGAGGTGAATGCAAACATCCCAAAGAAGTTTCTGAGAATGCCTCTGTTTAGCTTTTATGTGAAGATTATCCCGTTTCCAACGAAATCTTCAATGAGATCCAAATATCCACTTGCGGATCCCACAGAAAGTGTGTTTCGAAACTGCTGTTTCAAAGGGAATCTTCAACTCTGTGAGTTGAATGCAATCATCACAAAGAAGTTTCTGACAATGCTTCTCTCTCGTTTTTATGTGAAGATATTTCCTTTTCCACCAGAGGCCTGAAAGCGCTCCAAATGTCCACTTGCAGATTCTACGAAAAGAATGTTTCAAAACTGCTCTGTGAAAAGCAATGTTAAACTCTGTGGCTCGAACACAAACATCACAAAGCAGTTTCTGAGAATGCTTCAGTTTAGTTTTTCTGTGAAGATATTCCCGTTTCCAAAGAAATCTTCAAAGAGGTCCACATATCCACTTACAGATTCTACAAAAAGAGAGTTTCAAAACTGCTCAATCAAAAGGAGGGTTCAACTCTGTGACTTGAATGCAATCATCACACAGAAGTTTCTGAGAATGCTTCTCTTTAGTTTTTACGTGAAGATATACCCGTTTCGAAGGAAGGCCACCCGGTGGTCCAAATATCCACTTGCAGATTCTACAAAAAGAGTGTTTCAAACCTGAACTATCAAAGGAAGGTTCAACTCTGTGAGTCGAATGCAAACATCACGAAGAAGTTTCTGAGAATGTTTGTGTTTAGTTATGGGAAGTTTATCCCGTTTCCAACGAAATCCTCAGAGAGGTCCAAATATCCACTTGCAGATTCTACCAAAAGTGTGTTTGGAAACTGCTCCATCCAAAGGCATGTTCAGCTCTGTGAGTTAATCTCCATCATCACAAAGTATTTTCTGAGAATGCTTCCGTTTGGTTTTTATAGGAAGTTCTTTCCTTCACTACCGTAGGCCTCAAAGCAGTCCAAATCTCCATTTGCAGATTCTACAAAAAGAGTGTTTCCAATCTGCTGTATCAATAGGAATGTTCAACTCCGTGAGTTGAATGCAATCATCACAACGTAGTTTCTGAGAATGCTTCTATGTAGTTTTTAGGTGAAGATATTACCTTTTCCACCACAGGCCCCAAGCCCCCCAAATGTCCACTTGCAGATTCTAGAAAAAGAGTGTTTCATAGCTGCTCTTTCAAAAGGAAAGTTCCACTCTGGGAATTGAATACGAACATCACAAAGTAGTTTCTGAGAATGCTTTTGTTTCGTTTTTATGTGAAGATGATCCCGTTTCCAATGAAATCTTCAAAGAGGTGCACATATCCACTTGCAGATTCCAAAGAAAGAGACTTTCAAAACTGCTCTATCACGAGGATTTTTCAACACTGTGAGTTGAATGCAGTCATCACAGAAAACTTTCTGAGAATGCTTCTGTCTAGGGTTGATGTGAAGATATACCCGTTTCCAACGAAGGCCTCGAAGTGGTCCAAATATACACTTGCAGATTCTCCTACAAGGGTGTTGCAAACCTGAACTATCAAAGCAAGGTTCAACTCTGTGAGTTGAATGCAAACATCACAAAGAAGTTTCTGAGAATGCTTCCGTTTATTTATGGGAAGTTTATCCCGTTTCCAACGAAATCCTCAGAGAGGTCCAAATATCCCCTTGCAGATTCTACAAACAGTGTGTTTGGAAACTGCTCCATCAAAACGAATGTTCAGCTCTCTGAGTTAAACGCAATCGTCACTAAGAATTTTCTGAGAGTGCTTCTGTCTAGTTTTTATATGAAGTTCTTTCCTTTATTACCATAGGCCTCAAAGCGGTCCCAGTCTCCACTTGCAGATTCTCCAAGAAGACTGTTTCCAAAGTGCTCTCTCGAAAGGAATGTTCAACTCTGTGAGTTGAGTGCAATCATCACAGAGTAGTTTCTGAGAATGCTTCTATGTAGTTTTTAGGAGAAGATATTTCCTTTTCCACCACAGCCCTCAAAGCCCTCCAAATGTCCATTTGCGGATGCTAAAAAAAGAGTGTTTCAAAGCTGCGCTATCAAAGGGAAAGTTCAATTCCGTGAGGTGAATGCAAACATCCCAAAGAAGTTTCTGAGAATGCCTCTGTTTAGCTTTTATGTGAAGATTATCCCGTTTCCAACGAAATCTTCAATGAGATCCAAATATCCACTTGCGGATCCCACAGAAAGTGTGTTTCGAAACTGCTGTTTCAAAGGGAATCTTCAACTCTGTGAGTTGAATGCAATCATCACAAAGAAGTTTCTGACAATGCTTCTCTCTCGTTTTTATGTGAAGATATTTCCTTTTCCACCAGAGGCCTGAAAGCGCTCCAAATGTCCACTTGCAGATTCTACGAAAAGAATGTTTCAAAACTGCTCTGTGAAAAGCAATGTTAAACTCTGTGGCTCGAACACAAACATCACAAAGCAGTTTCTGAGAATGCTTCAGTTTAGTTTTTCTGTGAAG
Organism: Pan paniscus; assembly: GCF_029289425.2. NCBI lineage: Eukaryota > Metazoa > Chordata > Mammalia > Primates > Hominidae > Pan > Pan paniscus. The sequence continues at coordinate 60,842,224 of NC_073272.2, forward strand.
ATATTCCCGTTTCCAAAGAAATCTTCAAAGAGGTCCACATATCCACTTACAGATTCTACAAAAAGAGAGTTTCAAAACTGCTCAATCAAAAGGAGGGTTCAACTCTGTGACTTGAATGCAATCATCACACAGAAGTTTCTGAGAATGCTTCTCTTTAGTTTTTACGTGAAGATATACCCGTTTCGAAGGAAGGCCACCCGGTGGTCCAAATATCCACTTGCAGAATCTACAAAAAGAGTGTTTCAAACCTGAACTATCAAAGGAAGGTTCAACTCTGTGAGTCGAATGCAAACATCACGAAGAAGTTTCTGAGAATGTTTGTGTTTAGTTATGGGAAGTTTATCCCGTTTCCAACGAAATCCTCAGAGAGGTCCAAATATCCACTTGCAGATTCTACCAAAAGTGTGTTTGGAAACTGCTCCATCCAAAGGCATGTTCAGCTCTGTGAGTTAATCTCCATCATCACAATGTATTTTCTGAGAATGCTTCCGTTTGGTTTTTATAGGAAGTTCTTTCCTTCACTACCGTAGGCCTCAAAGCAGTCCAAATCTCCATTTGCAGATTCTACAAAAAGAGTGTTTCCAATCTGCTGTATCAATAGGAATGTTCAACTCCGTGAGTTGAATGCAATCATCACAACGTAGTTTCTGAGAATGCTTCTATGTAGTTTTTAGGTGAAGATATTACCTTTTCCACCACAGGCCCCAAGCCCCCCAAATGTCCACTTGCAGATTCTAGAAAAAGAGTGTTTCATAGCTGCTCTTTCAAAAGGAAAGTTCCACTCTGGGAATTGAATACGAACATCACAAAGTAGTTTCTGAGAATGCTTTTGTTTCGTTTTTATGTGAAGATGATCCCGTTTCCAATGAAATCTTCAAAGAGGTGCACATATCCACTTGCAGATTCCAAAGAAAGAGACTTTCAAAACTGCTCCATCACGAGGATTTTTCAACTCTGTGAGTTGAATGCAGTCATCACAGAAAACTTTCTGAGAATGCTTCTGTCTAGGGTTGATGTGAAGATATACCCGTTTCCAACGAAGGCCTCGAAGTGGTCCAAATATACACTTGCAGATTCTCCTACAAGGGTGTTGCAAACCTGAACTATCAAAGCAAGGTTCAACTCTGTGAGTTGAATGCAAACATCACAAAGAAGTTTCTGAGAATGCTTCCGTTTAGTTATGGGAAGTTTATCCCGTTTCCAACGAAATCCTCAGAGAGGTCCAAATATCCCCTTGCAGATTCTACAAACAGTGTGTTTGGAAACTGCTCCATCAAAACGAATGTTCAGCTCTCTGAGTTAAACGCAATCGTCACTAAGAATTTTCTGAGAGTGCTACTGTCTAGTTTTTATATGAAGTTCTTTCCTTTCTTACCATAGGCCTCAAAGCGGTCCCAGTCTCCACTTGCAGATTCTCCAAGAAGACTGTTTCCAAACTGCTCTCTCGAAAGGAATGTTCAACTCTGTGAGTTGAATGCAATCATCACAGAGTAGTTTCTGAGAATGCTTCTATGTAGTTTTTAGGAGAAGATATTTCCTTTTCCACCACAGCCCTCAAAGCCCTCCAAATGTCCATTTGCGGATGCTAAAAAAAGAGTGTTTCAAAGCTGCGCTATCAAAGGGAAAGTTCAATTCCGTGAGGTGAATGCAAACATCCCAAAGAAGTTTCTGAGAATGCCTCTGTTTAGCTTTTATGTGAAGATTATCCCGTTTCCAACGAAATCTTCAATGAGATCCAAATATCCACTTGCGGATCCCACAGAAAGTGTGTTTCGAAACTGCTGTTTCAAAGGGAATCTTCAACTCTGTGAGTTGAATGCAATCATCACAAAGAAGTTTCTGACAATGCTTCTCTCTCGTTTTTATGTGAAGATATTTCCTTTTCCACCAGAGGCCTGAAAGCGCTCCAAATGTCCACTTGCAGATTCTACGAAAAGAATGTTTCAAAACTGCTCTGTGAAAAGCAATGTTAAACTCTGTGGCTCGAACACAAACATCACAAAGCAGTTTCTGAGAATGCTTCAGTTTAGTTTTTCTGTGAAGATATTCCCGTTTCCAAAGAAATCTTCAAAGAGGTCCACATATCCACTTACAGATTCTACAAAAAGAGAGTTTCAAAACTGCTCAATCAAAAGGAGGGTTCAACTCTGTGACTTGAATGCAATCATCACACAGAAGTTTCTGAGAATGCTTCTCTTTAGTTTTTACGTGAAGATATACCCGTTTCGAAGGAAGGCCACCCGGTGGTCCAAATATCCACTTGCAGATTCTACAAAAAGAGTGTTTCAAACCTGAACTATCAAAGGAAGGTTCAACTCTGTGAGTGGAATGCAAACATCACGAAGAAGTTTCTGAGAATGTTTGTGTTTACTTATGGGAAGTTTATCCCGTTTCCAACGAACTCCTCAGAGAGGTCCAAATATCCACTTGCAGATTCTACCAAAAGTGTGTTTGGAAACTGCTCCATCCAAAGGCATGTTCAGCTCTGTGAGTTAATCTCCATCATCACAAAGTATTTTCTGAGAATGCTTCCGTTTGGTTTTTATAGGAAGTTCTTTCCTTCACTACCGTAGGCCTCAAAGCAGTCCAAATCTCCATTTGCAGATTCTACAAGAGTGTTTCCAATCTGCTGTATCAATAGGAATGTTCAACTCCGTGAGTTGTATGCAATCATCACAACGTAGTTTCTGAGAATGCTTCTATGTAGTTTTTAGGTGAAGATATTACCTTTTCCACCACAGGCCCCAAGCCCCCCAAATGTCCACTTGCAGATTCTAGAAAAAGAGTGTTTCATAGCTGCTCTTTCAAAAGGAAAGTTCCACTCTGGGAGTTGAATACAAACATCACAAAGTAGTTTCTGAGAATGCTTCTGTTTCGTTTTTAAGTGAAGATGATCCCGTTTCCAATGAAATCTTCAAAGAGGTGCACATATCCACTTGCAGATTCCAAAGAAAGAGACTTTCAAAACTGCTACATCACGAGGATTTTTCAACACTGTGAGTTGAATGCAGTCATCACAGAAAACTTTCTGAGAATGCTTCTGTCTAGGGTTGATGTGAAGATATACCCGTTTCCAACGAAGGCCTCGAAGTGGTCCAAATATAGACTTGCAGATTCTCCTACAAGGGTGTTGCAAACCTGAACTAACAAAGCAAGGTTGAACTCTGTGAGTTGAATGCAAACATCACAAAGAAGTTTCTGAGAATGCTTCCGTTTATTTATGGGAAGTTTATCCCGTTTCCAACGAAATCCTCAGAGAGGTCCAAATAAGCCCTTGCAGATTCTACAAACAGTGTGTTTGGAAACTGCTCCATCAAAACGAATGTTCAGCTCTCTGAGTTAAACGCAATCGTCGCTAAGAATTTTCTGAGAGTGCTTCTGTCTAGTTTTTATATGAAGTTCTTTCCTTTCTTACCATAGGCCTCAAAGCGGTCCCAGTCTCCACTTGCAGATTCTCCAAGAAAACTGTTTCCAAACTGCTCTCTCGAAAGGAATGTTCAACTCTGTGGGTTGAGTGCAATCATCACAGAGTAGTTTCTGAGAATGCTTCTATGTAGTTTTTAGGAGAAGATATTTCCTTTTCCACCACAGCCCTCAAAGCCCTCCTAATGTCCATTTGCGGATGCTAAAAAAACAGTGTTTCAAAGCTGCGCTATCAAAGGGAAAGTTCAATTCCGTGAGGTGAATGCAAACATCCCAAAGAAGTTTCTGAGAATGCCTCTGTTTAGCTTTTATGTGAAGATTATCCCGTTTCCAACGAAATCTTCAATGAGATCCAAATATCCACTTGCGGATCCCACAGAAAGTGTGTTTCGAAACTGCTGTTTCAAAGGGAATCTTCAACTCTGTGAGTTGAATGCAATCATCACAAAGAAGTTTCTGACAATGCTTCTCTCTCGTTTTTATGTGAAGATATTTCCTTTTCCACCAGAGGCCTGAAAGCGCTCCAATGTCCACTTGCAGCTTCTACGAAAAGAATGTTTCAAAACTGCTCTGTGAAAAGCAATGTTAAACTCTGTGGCTCGAACACAAACATCACAAAGCAGTTTCTGAGAATGCTTCAGTTTAGTTTTTCTGTGAAGATATTCCCGTTTCCAAAGAAATCTTCAAAGAGGTCCACATATCCACTTACAGATTCTACAAAAAGAGAGTTTCAAAACTGCTCAATCAAAAGGAGGGTTCAACTCTGTGACTTGAATGCAATCATCACACAGAAGTTTCTGAGAATGCTTCTCTTTAGTTTTTACGTGAAGATATACCCGTTTCGAAGGAAGGCCACCCGGTGGTCCAAATATCCACTTGCAGATTCTACAAAAAGAGTGTTTCAAACCTGAACTATCAAAGGAAGGTTCAACTCTGTGAGTCGAATGCAAACATCACGAAGAAGTTTCTGAGAATGTTTGTGTTTAGTTATGGGAAGTTTATCCCGTTTCCAACGAAATCCTCAGAGTGGTCCAAATATCCACTTGCAGATTCTACCAAAAGTGTGTTTGGAAACTGCTCCATCCAAAGGCATGTTCAGCTCTGTGAGTTAATCTCCATCATAACAAAGTATTTTCTGAGAATGCTTCCGTTTGGTTTTTATAGGAAGTTCTTTCCTTCACTACCGTAGGCCTCAAAGCAGTCCAAATCTCCATTTGCAGATTCTACAAAAAGAGTGTTTCCAATCTGCTGTATCAATAGGAATGTTCAACTCCGTGAGTTGAATGCAATCATCACAACGTAGTTTCTGAGAATGCTTCTATGTAGTTTTTAGGTGAAGATATTACCTTTTCCACCACAGGCCCCAAGCCCCCCAAATGTCCACTTGCAGATTCTAGAAAAAGAGTGTTTCATAGCTGCTCTTTCAAAAGGAAAGTTCCACTCTGGGAATTGAATACGAACATCACAAAGTAGTTTCTGAGAATGCTTTTGTTTCGTTTTTATGTGAAGATGATCCCGTTTCCAATGAAATCTTCAAAGAGGTGCACATATCCACTTGCAGATTCCAAAGAAAGAGACTTTCAAAACTGCTCCATCACGAGGATTGTTCAACTCTGTGAGTTGAATGCAGTCATCACAGAAAACTTTCTGAGAATGCTTCTGTCTAGGGTTGATGTGAAGATATACCCGTTTCCAACGAAGGCCTCGAAGTGGTCCAAATATACACTTGCAGATTCTCCTACAAGGGTGTTGCAAACCTGAACTATCAAAGCAAGGTTGAACTCTGTGAGTTGAATGCAAACATCACAAAGAAGTTTCTGAGAATGCTTCCGTTTACTTATGGGAAGTTTATCCCGTTTCCAACGAAATCCTCAGAGAGGTCCAAATATCCCCTTGCAGATTCTACAAACAGTGTGTTTGGAAACTGCTCCATCAAAACGAATGTTCAGCTCTCTGAGTTAAACGCAATCGTCACTAAGAATTTTCTGAGAGTGCTTCTGTCTAGTTTTTATATGAAGTTCTTTCCTTTATTACCATAGGCCTCAAAGCGGTCCCAGTCTCCACTTGCAGATTCTCCAAGAAGACTGTTTCCAAACTGCTCTCTCGAAAGGATTGCTCAACTCTGTGAGTTGAGTGCAATCATCACAGAGTAGTTTCTGAGAATGCTTCTATGTAGTTTTTAGGAGAAGATATTTCCTTTTCCACCACAGCCCTCAAAGCCCTCCAAATGTCCATTTGCGGATGCTAAAAAAAGAGTGTTTCAAAGCTGCGCTATCAAAGGGAAAGTTCAATTCCGTGAGGTGAATGCAAACATCCCAAAGAAGTTTCTGAGAATGCCTCTGTTTAGCTTTTATGTGAAGATTATCCCGTTTCCAACGAAATCTTCAATGAGATCCAAATATCCACTTGCGGATCCCACAGAAAGTGTGTTTCGAAACTGCTGTTTCAAAGGGAATCTTCAACTCTGTGAGTTGAATGCAATCATCACAAAGAAGTTTCTGACAATGCTTCTCTCTCGTTTTTATGTGAAGATATTTCCTTTTCCACCAGAGGCCTGAAAGCGCTCCAAATGTCCACTTGCAGATTCTACGAAAAGAATGTTTCAAAACTGCTCTGTGAAAAGCAATGTTAAACTCTGTGGCTCGAACACAAACATCACAAAGCAGTTTCTGAGAATGCTTCAGTTTAGTTTTTCTGTGAAGATATTCCCGTTTCCAAAGAAATCTTCAAAGAGGTCCACATATCCACTTACAGATTCTACAAAAAGAGAGTTTCAAAACTGCTCAATCAAAAGGAGGGTTCAACTCTGTGACTTGAATGCAATCATCACACAGAAGTTTCTGAGAATGCTTCTCTTTAGTTTTTACGTGAAGATATACCCGTTTCGAAGGAAGGCCACCCGGTGGTCCAAATATCCACTTGCAGAATCTACAAAAAGAGTGTTTCAAACCTGAACTATCAAAGGAAGGTTCAACTCTGTGAGTCGAATGCAAACATCACGAAGAGGTTTCTGAGAATGTTTGTGTTTAGTTATGGGAAGTTTATCCCGTTTCCAACGAAATCCTCAGAGTGGTCCAAATATCCACTTGCAGATTCTACCAAAAGTGTGTTTGGAAACTGCTCCATCCAAAGGCATGTTCAGCTCTGTGAGTTAATCTCCATCATCACAAAGTATTTTCTGAGAATGCTTCCGTTTGGTTTTTATAGGAAGTTCTTTCCTTCACTACCGTAGGCCTCAAAGCAGTCCAAATCTCCATTTGCAGATTCTACAAAAAGAGTGTTTCCAATCTGCTGTATCAATAGGAATGTTCAACTCCGTGAGTTGAATGCAATCATCACAACGTAGTTTCTGAGAATGCTTCTATGTAGTTTTTAGGTGAAGATATTACCTTTTCCACCACAGGCCCCAAGCCCCCCAAATGTCCACTTGCAGATTCTAGAAAAAGAGTGTTTCATAGCTGCTCTTTCAAAAGGAAAGTTCCACTCTGGGAATTGAATACGAACATCACAAAGTAGTTTCTGAGAATGCTTTTGTTTCGTTTTTATGTGAAGATGATCCCGTTTCCAATGAAATCTTCAAAGAGGTGCACATATCCACTTGCAGATTCCAAAGAAAGAGACTTTCAAAACTGCTCCATCACGAGGATTTTTCAACACTGTGAGTTGAATGCAGTCATCACAGAAAACTTTCTGAGAATGCTTCTGTCTAGGGTTGATGTGAAGATATACCCGTTTCCAACGAAGGCCTCGAAGTGGTCCAAATATACACTTGCAGATTCTCCTACAAGGGTGTTGCAAACCTGAACTATCAAAGCAAGGTTCAACTCTGTGAGTTGAATGCAAACATCACAAAGAAGTTTCTAAGAATGCTTCCGTTTACTTATGGGAAGTTTATCCCGTTTCCAACGAAATCCTCAGAGAGGTCCAAATATCCCCTTGCAGATTCTACAAACAGTGTGTTTGGAAACTGCTCCATCAAAACGAATGTTCAGCTCTCTGAGTTAAACGCAATCATCACTAAGAATTTTCTGAGAGTGCTTCTGTCTAGTTTTTATATGAAGTTCTTTCCTTTATTACCATAGGCCTCAAAGCGGTCCCAGTCTCCACTTGCAGATTCTCCAAGAAGACTGTTTCCAAACTGCTCTCTCGAAAGGAATGTTCAACTCTGTGAGTTGAGTGCAATCATCACAGAGTAGTTTCTGAGAATGCTTCTATGTAGTTTTTAGGAGAAGATATTTCCTTTTCCACCACAGCCCTCAAAGCCCTCCAAATGTCCATTTGCGGATGCTAAAAAAAGAGTGTTTCAAAGCTGCGCTATCAAAGGGAAAGTTCAATTCCGTGAGGTGAATGCAAACATCCCAAAGAAGTTTCTGAGAATGCCTCTGTTTAGCTTTTATGTGAAGATTATCCCGTTTCCAACGAAATCTTCAATGAGATCCAAATATCCACTTGCGGATCCCACAGAAAGTGTGTTTCAAAACTGCTGTTTCAAAGGGAATCTTCAACTCTGTGAGTTGAATGCAATCATCACAAAGAAGTTTCTGACAATGCTTCTCTCTCGTTTTTATGTGAAGATATTTCCTTTTCCACCAGAGGCCTGAAAGCGCTCCAAATGTCCACTTGCAGATTCTACGAAAAGAATGTTTCAAAACTGCTCTGTGAAAAGCAATGTTAAACTCTGTGGCTCGAACACAAACATCACAAAGCAGTTTCTGAGAATGCTTCAGTTTAGTTTTTCTGTGAAGATATTCCCGTTTCCAAAGAAATCTTCAAAGAGGTCCACATATCCACTTACAGATTCTACAAAAAGAGAGTTTCAAAACTGCTCAATCAAAAGGAGGGTTCAACTCTGTGACTTGAATGCAATCATCACACAGAAGTTTCTGAGAATGCTTCTCTTTAGTTTTTACGTGAAGATATACCCGTTTCGAAGGAAGGCCACCCGGTGGTCCAAATATCCACTTGCAGAATCTACAAAAAGAGTGTTTCAAACCTGAACTATCAAAGGAAGGTTCAACTCTGTGAGTCGAATGCAAACATCACGAAGAAGTTTCTGAGAATGTTTGTGTTTAGTTATGGGAAGTTTATCCCGTTTCCAACGAAATCCTCAGAGAGGTCCAAATATCCACTTGCAGATTCTACCAAAAGTGTGTTTGGAAACTGCTCCATCCAAAGGCATGTTCAGCTCTGTGAGTTAATCTCCATCATCACAAAGTATTTTCTGAGAATGCTTCCGTTTGGTTTTTATAGGAAGTTCTTTCCTTCACTACCGTAGGCCTCAAAGCAGTCCAAATCTCCATTTGCAGATTCTACAAAAAGAGTGTTTCCAATCTGCTGTATCAATAGGAATGTTCAACTCCGTGAGTTGAATGCAATCATCACAACGTAGTTTCTGAGAATGCTTCTATGTAGTTTTTAGGTGAAGATATTACCTTTTCCACCACAGGCCCCAAGCCCCCCAAATGTCCACTTGCAGATTCTAGAAAAAGAGTGTTTCATAGCTGCTCTTTCAAAAGGAAAGTTCCACTCTGGGAATTGAATACGAACATCACAAAGTAGTTTCTGAGAATGCTTTTGTTTCGTTTCTATGTGAAGATGATCCCGTTTCCAATGAAATCTTCAAAGAGGTGCACATATCCACTTGCAGATTCCAAAGAAAGAGACTTTCAAAACTGCTCTATCACGAGGATTTTTCAACTCTGTGAGTTGAATGCAGTCATCACAGAAAACTTTCTGAGAATGCTTCTGTCTAGGGTTGATGTGAAGATATACCCATCTCCAACGAAGGCCTCGAAGTGGTCCAAATATACACTTGCAGATTCTCCTACAAGGGTGTTGCAAACCTGAACTATCAAAGCAAGGTTCAACTCTGTGAGTTGAATGCAAACATCACAAAGAAGTTTCTGAGAATGCTTCCGTTTATTTATGGGAAGTTTATCCCGTTTCCAACGAAATCCTCAGAGAGGTCCAAATATCCCCTTGCAGATTCTACAAACAGTGTGTTTGGAAACTGCTCCATCAAAACGAATGTTCAGCTCTCTGAGTTAAACGCAATCGTCGCTAAGAATTTTCTGAGAGTGCTTCTGTCTAGTTTTTATATGAAGTTCTTTCCTTTCTTACCATAGGCCTCAAAGCGGTCCCAGTCTCCACTTGCAGATTCTCCAAGAAGACTGTTTCCAAACTGCTCTCTCGAAAGGAATGTTCAACTCTGTGGGTTGAGTGCAATCATCACAGAGTAGTTTCTGAGAATGCTTCTATGTAGTTTTTAGGAGAAGATATTTCCTTTTCCACCACAGCCCTCAAAGCCCTCCAAATGTCCATTTGCGGATGCTAAAAAAAGAGTGTTTCAAAGCTGCGCTATCAAAGGGAAAGTTCAATTCCGTGAGGTGAATGCAAACATCCCAAAGAAGTTTCTGAGAATGCCTCTGTTTAGCTTTTATGTGAAGATTATCCCGTTTCCAACGAAATCTTCAATGAGATCCAAATATCCACTTGCGGATCCCACAGAAAGTGTGTTTCGAAACTGCTGTTTCAAAGGGAATCTTCAACTCTGTGAGTTGAATGCAATCATCACAAAGAAGTTTCTGACAATGCTTCTCTCTCGTTTTTATGTGAAGATATTTCCTTTTCCACCAGAGGCCTGAAAGCGCTCCAAATGTCCACTTGCAGATTCTACGAAAAGAATGTTTCAAAACTGCTCTGTGAAAAGCAATGTTAAACTCTGTGGCTCGAACACAAACATCACAAAGCAGTTTCTGAGAATGCTTCAGTTTAGTTTTTCTGTGAAGATATTCCCGTTTCCAAAGAAATCTTCAAAGAGGTCCACATATCCACTTACAGATTCTACAAAAAGAGAGTTTCAAAACTGCTCAATCAAAAGGAGGGTTCAACTCTGTGACTTGAATGCAATCATCACACAGAAGTTTCTGAGAATGCTTCTCTTTAGTTTTTACGTGAAGATATACCCGTTTCGAAGGAAGGCCACCCGGTGGTCCAAATATCCACTTGCAGATTCTACAAAAAGAGTGTTTCAAACCTGAACTATCAAAGGAAGGTTCAACTCTGTGAGTCGAATGCAAACATCACGAAGAAGTTTCTGAGAATGTTTGTGTTTACTTATGGGAAGTTTATCCCGTTTCCAACGAAATCCTCAGAGAGGTCCAAATATCCACTTGCAGATTCTACCAAAAGTGTGTTTGGAAACTGCTCCATCCAAAGGCATGTTCAGCTCTGTGAGTTAATCTCCATCATCACAAAGTATTTTCTGAGAATGCTTCCGTTTGGTTTTTATAGGAAGTTCTTTCCTTCACTACCGTAGGCCTCAAAGCAGTCCAAATCTCCATTTGCAGATTCTACAAAAAGAGTGTTTCCAATCTGCTGTATCAATAGGAATGTTCAACTCCGTGAGTTGAATGCAATCATCACAACGTAGTTTCTGAGAATGCTTCTATGTAGTTTTTAGGTGAAGATATTACCTTTTCCACCACAGGCCCCAAGCCCCCCAAATGTCCACTTGCAGATTCTAGAAAAAGAGTGTTTCATAGCTGCTCTTTCAAAAGGAAAGTTCCACTCTGGGAATTGAATACGAACATCACAAAGTAGTTTCTGAGAATGCTTTTGTTTCGTTTCTATGTGAAGATGATCCCGTTTCCAATGAAATCTTCAAAGAGGTGCACATATCCACTTGCAGATTCCAAAGAAAGAGACTTTCAAAACTGCTCTATCACGAGGATTTTTCAACTCTGTGAGTTGAATGCAGTCATCACAGAAAACTTTCTGAGAATGCTTCTGTCTAGGGTTGATGTGAAGATATACCCATCTCCAACGAAGGCCTCGAAGTGGTCCAAATATACACTTGCAGATTCTCCTACAAGGGTGTTGCAAACCTGAACTATCAAAGCAAGGTTCAACTCTGTGAGTTGAATGCAAACATCACAAAGAAGTTTCTGAGAATGCTTCCGTTTATTTATGGGAAGTTTATCCCGTTTCCAACGAAATCCTCAGAGAGGTCCAAATATCCCCTTGCAGATTCTACAAACAGTGTGTTTGGAAACTGCTCCATCAAAACGAATGTTCAGCTCTCTGAGTTAAACGCAATCGTCGCTAAGAATTTTCTGAGAGTGCTTCTGTCTAGTTTTTATATGAAGTTCTTTCCTTTCTTACCATAGGCCTCAAAGCGGTCCCAGTCTCCACTTGCAGATTCTCCAAGAAGACTGTTTCCAAACTGCTCTCTCGAAAGGAATGTTCAACTCTGTGGGTTGAGTGCAATCATCACAGAGTAGTTTCTGAGAATGCTTCTATGTAGTTTTTAGGAGAAGATATTTCCTTTTCCACCACAGCCCTCAAAGCCCTCCTAATGTCCATTTGCGGATGCTAAAAAAACAGTGTTTCAAAGCTGCGCTATCAAAGGGAAAGTTCAATTCCGTGAGGTGAATGCAAACATCCCAAAGAAGTTTCTGAGAATGCCTCTGTTTAGCTTTTATGTGAAGATTATCCCGTTTCCAACGAAATCTTCAATGAGATCCAAATATCCACTTGCGGATCCCACAGAAAGTGTGTTTCGAAACTGCTGTTTCAAAGGGAATCTTCAACTCTGTGAGTTGAATGCAATCATCACAAAGAAGTTTCTGACAATGCTTCTCTCTCGTTTTTATGTGAAGATATTTCCTTTTCCACCAGAGGCCTGAAAGCGCTCCAAATGTCCACTTGCAGATTCTACGAAAAGAATGTTTCAAAACTGCTCTGTGAAAAGCAATGTTAAACTCTGTGGCTCGAACACAAACATCACAAAGCAGTTTCTGAGAATGCTTCAGTTTAGTTTTTCTGTGAAGATATTCCCGTTTCCAAAGAAATCTTCAAAGAGGTCCACATATCCACTTACAGATTCTACAAAAAGAGAGTTTCAAAACTGCTCAATCAAAAGGAGGGTTCAACTCTGTGACTTGAATGCAATCATAACACAGAAGTTTCTGAGAATGCTTCTCTTTAGTTTTTACGTGAAGATATACCCGTTTCGAAGGAAGGCCACCCGGTGGTCCAAATATCCACTTGCAGAATCTACAAAAAGAGTGTTTCAAACCTGAACTATCAAAGGAAGGTTCAACTCTGTGAGTCGAATGCAAACATCACGAAGAAGTTTCTGAGAATGTTTGTGTTTAGTTATGGGAAGTTTATCCCGTTTCCAACGAAATCCTCAGAGAGGTCCAAATATCCACTTGCAGATTCTACCAAAAGTGTGTTTGGAAACTGCTCCATCCAAAGGCATGTTCAGCTCTGTGAGTTAATCTCCATCATCACAAAGTATTTTCTGAGAATGCTTCCGTTTGGTTTTTATAGGAAGTTCTTTCCTTCACTACCGTAGGCCTCAAAGCAGTCCAAATCTCCATTTGCAGATTCTACAAAAAGAGTGTTTCCAATCTGCTGTATCAATAGGAATGTTCAACTCCGTGAGTTGAATGCAATCATCACAACGTAGTTTCTGAGAATGCTTCTATGTAGTTTTTAGGTGAAGATATTACCTTTTCCACCACAGGCCCCAAGCCCCCCAAATGTCCACTTGCAGATTCTAGAAAAAGAGTGTTTCATAGCTGCTCTTTCAAAAGGAAAGTTCCACTCTGGGAATTGAATACGAACATCACAAAGTAGTTTCTGAGAATGCTTTTGTTTCGTTTTTATGTGAAGATGATCCCGTTTCCAATGAAATCTTCAAAGAGGTGCACATATCCACTTGCAGATTCCAAAGAAAGAGACTTTCAAAACTGCTCTATCACGAGGATTTTTCAACTCTGTGAGTTGAATGCAGTCATCACAGAAAACTTTCTGAGAATGCTTCTGTCTAGGGTTGATGTGAAGATATACCCGTTTCCAACGAAGGCCTCGAAGTGGTCCAAATATACACTTGCAGATTCTCCTACAAGGGTGTTGCAAACCTGAACTATCAAAGCAAGGTTCAACTCTGTGAGTTGAATGCAAACATCACAAAGAAGTTTCTGAGAATGCTTCCGTTTAGTTATGGGAAGTTTATCCCGTTTCCAACGAAATCCTCAGAGAGGTCCAAATATCCCCTTGCAGATTCTACAAACAGTGTGTTTGGAAACTGCTCCATCAAAACGAATGTTCAGCTCTCTGAGTTAAACGCAATCGTCACTAAGAATTTTCTGAGAGTGCTTCTGTCTAGTTTTTATATGAAGTTCTTTCCTTTATTACCATAGGCCTCAAAGCGGTCCCAGTCTCCACTTGCAGATTCTCCAAGAACACTGTTTCCAAAGTGCTCTCTCGAAAGGAATGTTCAACTCTGTGAGTTGAGTGCAATCATCACAGAGTAGTTTCTGAGAATGCTTCTATGTAGTTTTTAGGAGAAGATATTTCCTTTTCCACCACAGCCCTCAAAGCCCTCCAAATGTCCATTTGCGGATGCTAAAAAAAGAGTGTTTCAAAGCTGCGCTATCAAAGGGAAAGTTCAATTCCGTGAGGTGAATGCAAACATCCCAAAGAAGTTTCTGAGAATGCCTCTGTTTAGCTTTTATGTGAAGATTATCCCGTTTCCAACGAAATCTTCAATGAGATCCAAATATCCACTTGCGGATCCCACAGAAAGTGTGTTTCGAAACTGCTGTTTCAAAGGGAATCTTCAACTCTGTGAGTTGAATGCAATCATCACAAAGAAGTTTCTGACAATGCTTCTCTCTCGTTTTTATGTGAAGATATTTCCTTTTCCACCAGAGGCCTGAAAGCGCTCCAAATGTCCACTTGCAGATTCTACGAAAAGAATGTTTCAAAACTGCTCTGTGAAAAGCAATGTTAAACTCTGTGGCTCGAACACAAACATCACAAAGCAGTTTCTGAGAATGCTTCAGTTTAGTTTTTCTGTGAAGATATTCCCGTTTCCAAAGAAATCTTCAAAGAGGTCCACATATCCACTTACAGATTCTACAAAAAGAGAGTTTCAAAACTGCTCAATCAAAAGGAGGGTTCAACTCTGTGACTTGAATGCAATCATCACACAGAAGTTTCTGAGAATGCTTCTCTTTAGTTTTTACGTGAAGATATACCCGTTTCGAAGGAAGGCCACCCGGTGGTCCAAATATCCACTTGCAGATTCTACAAAAAGAGTGTTTCAAACCTGAACTATCAAAGGAAGGTTCAACTCTGTGAGTCGAATGCAAACATCACGAAGAAGTTTCTGAGAATGTTTGTGTTTAGTTATGGGAAGTTTATCCCGTTTCCAACGAAATCCTCAGAGAGGTCCAAATATCCACTTGCAGATTCTACCAAAAGTGTGTTTGGAAACTGCTCCATCCAAAGGCATGTTCAGCTCTGTGAGTTAATCTCCATCATCACAAAGTATTTTCTGAGAATGCTTCCGTTTGGTTTTTATAGGAAGTTCTTTCCTTCACTACCGTAGGCCTCAAAGCAGTCCAAATCTCCATTTGCAGATTCTACAAAAAGAGTGTTTCCAATCTGCTGTATCAATAGGAATGTTCAACTCCGTGAGTTGAATGCAATCATCACAACGTAGTTTCTGAGAATGCTTCTATGTAGTTTTTAGGTGAAGATATTACCTTTTCCACCACAGGCCCCAAGCCCCCCAAATGTCCACTTGCAGATTCTAGAAAAAGAGTGTTTCATAGCTGCTCTTTCAAAAGGAAAGTTCCACTCTGGGAATTGAATACGAACATCACAAAGTAGTTTCTGAGAATGCTTTTGTTTCGTTTTTATGTGAAGATGATCCCGTTTCCAATGAAATCTTCAAAGAGGTGCACATATCCACTTGCAGATTCCAAAGAAAGAGACTTTCAAAACTGCTCTATCACGAGGATTTTTCAACACTGTGAGTTGAATGCAGTCATCACAGAAAACTTTCTGAGAATGCTTCTGTCTAGGGTTGATGTGAAGATATACCCGTTTCCAACGAAGGCCTCGAAGTGGTCCAAATATACACTTGCAGATTCTCCTACAAGGGTGTTGCAAACCTGAACTATCAAAGCAAGGTTCAACTCTGTGAGTTGAATGCAAACATCACAAAGAAGTTTCTGAGAATGCTTCCGTTTAGTTATGGGAAGTTTATCCCGTTTCCAACGAAATCCTCAGAGAGGTCCAAATATCCCCTTGCAGATTCTACAAACAGTGTGTTTGGAAACTGCTCCATCAAAACGAATGTTCAGCTCTCTGAGTTAAACGCAATCGTCACTAAGAATTTTCTGAGAGTGCTTCTGTCTAGTTTTTATATGAAGTTCTTTCCTTTATTACCATAGGCCTCAAAGCGGTCCCAGTCTCCACTTGCAGATTCTCCAAGAAGACTGTTTCCAAAGTGCTCTCTCGAAAGGAATGTTCAACTCTGTGAGTTGAGTGCAATCATCACAGAGTAGTTTCTGAGAATGCTTCTATGTAGTTTTTAGGAGAAGATATTTCCTTTTCCACCACAGCCCTCAAAGCCCTCCAAATGTCCATTTGCGGATGCTAAAAAAAGAGTGTTTCAAAGCTGCGCTATCAAAGGGAAAGTTCAATTCCGTGAGGTGAATGCAAACATCCCAAAGAAGTTTCTGAGAATGCCTCTGTTTAGCTTTTATGTGAAGATTATCCCGTTTCCAACGAAATCTTCAATGAGATCCAAATATCCACTTGCGGATCCCACAGAAAGTGTGTTTCGAAACTGCTGTTTCAAAGGGAATCTTCAACTCTGTGAGTTGAATGCAATCATCACAAAGAAGTTTCTGACAATGCTTCTCTCTCGTTTTTATGTGAAGATATTTCCTTTTCCACCAGAGGCCTGAAAGCGCTCCAAATGTCCACTTGCAGATTCTACGAAAAGAATGTTTCAAAACTGCTCTGTGAAAAGCAATGTTAAACTCTGTGGCTCGAACACAAACATCACAAAGCAGTTTCTGAGAATGCTTCAGTTTAGTTTTTCTGTGAAGATATTCCCGTTTCCAAAGAAATCTTCAAAGAGGTCCACATATCCACTTACAGATTCTACAAAAAGAGAGTTTCAAAACTGCTCAATCAAAAGGAGGGTTCAACTCTGTGACTTGAATGCAATCATCACACAGAAGTTTCTGAGAATGCTTCTCTTTAGTTTTTACGTGAAGATATACCCGTTTCGAAGGAAGGCCACCCGGTGGTCCAAATATCCACTTGCAGAATCTACAAAAAGAGTGTTTCAAACCTGAACTATCAAAGGAAGGTTCAACTCTGTGAGTCGAATGCAAACATCACGAAGAAGTTTCTGAGAATGTTTGTGTTTAGTTATGGGAAGTTTATCCCGTTTCCAACGAAATCCTCAGAGAGGTCCAAATATCCACTTGCAGATTCTACCAAAAGTGTGTTTGGAAACTGCTCCATCCAAAGGCATGTTCAGCTCTGTGAGTTAATCTCCATCATCACAATGTATTTTCTGAGAATGCTTCCGTTTGGTTTTTATAGGAAGTTCTTTCCTTCACTACCGTAGGCCTCAAAGCAGTCCAAATCTCCATTTGCAGATTCTACAAAAAGAGTGTTTCCAATCTGCTGTATCAATAGGAATGTTCAACTCCGTGAGTTGAATGCAATCATCACAACGTAGTTTCTGAGAATGCTTCTATGTAGTTTTTAGGTGAAGATATTACCTTTTCCACCACAGGCCCCAAGCCCCCCAAATGTCCACTTGCAGATTCTAGAAAAAGAGTGTTTCATAGCTGCTCTTTCAAAAGGAAAGTTCCACTCTGGGAATTGAATACGAACATCACAAAGTAGTTTCTGAGAATGCTTTTGTTTCGTTTTTATGTGAAGATGATCCCGTTTCCAATGAAATCTTCAAAGAGGTGCACATATCCACTTGCAGATTCCAAAGAAAGAGACTTTCAAAACTGCTCCATCACGAGGATTTTTCAACTCTGTGAGTTGAATGCAGTCATCACAGAAAACTTTCTGAGAATGCTTCTGTCTAGGGTTGATGTGAAGATATACCCGTTTCCAACGAAGGCCTCGAAGTGGTCCAAATATACACTTGCAGATTCTCCTACAAGGGTGTTGCAAACCTGAACTATCAAAGCAAGGTTCAACTCTGTGAGTTGAATGCAAACATCACAAAGAAGTTTCTGAGAATGCTTCCGTTTAGTTATGGGAAGTTTATCCCGTTTCCAACGAAATCCTCAGAGAGGTCCAAATATCCCCTTGCAGATTCTACAAACAGTGTGTTTGGAAACTGCTCCATCAAAACGAATGTTCAGCTCTCTGAGTTAAACGCAATCGTCACTAAGAATTTTCTGAGAGTGCTACTGTCTAGTTTTTATATGAAGTTCTTTCCTTTCTTACCATAGGCCTCAAAGCGGTCCCAGTCTCCACTTGCAGATTCTCCAAGAAGACTGTTTCCAAACTGCTCTCTCGAAAGGAATGTTCAACTCTGTGAGTTGAATGCAATCATCACAGAGTAGTTTCTGAGAATGCTTCTATGTAGTTTTTAGGAGAAGATATTTCCTTTTCCACCACAGCCCTCAAAGCCCTCCAAATGTCCATTTGCGGATGCTAAAAAAAGAGTGTTTCAAAGCTGCGCTATCAAAGGGAAAGTTCAATTCCGTGAGGTGAATGCAAACATCCCAAAGAAGTTTCTGAGAATGCCTCTGTTTAGCTTTTATGTGAAGATTATCCCGTTTCCAACGAAATCTTCAATGAGATCCAAATATCCACTTGCGGATCCCACAGAAAGTGTGTTTCGAAACTGCTGTTTCAAAGGGAATCTTCAACTCTGTGAGTTGAATGCAATCATCACAAAGAAGTTTCTGACAATGCTTCTCTCTCGTTTTTATGTGAAGATATTTCCTTTTCCACCAGAGGCCTGAAAGCGCTCCAAATGTCCACTTGCAGATTCTACGAAAAGAATGTTTCAAAACTGCTCTGTGAAAAGCAATGTT
Source organism: Pan paniscus (assembly GCF_029289425.2). Lineage (NCBI taxonomy): Eukaryota > Metazoa > Chordata > Mammalia > Primates > Hominidae > Pan > Pan paniscus. Next base: position 60,860,535 of record NC_073272.2, read on the forward strand.
AAACTCTGTGGCTCGAACACAAACATCACAAAGCAGTTTCTGAGAATGCTTCAGTTTAGTTTTTCTGTGAAGATATTCCCGTTTCCAAAGAAATCTTCAAAGAGGTCCACATATCCACTTACAGATTCTACAAAAAGAGAGTTTCAAAACTGCTCAATCAAAAGGAGGGTTCAACTCTGTGACTTGAATGCAATCATCACACAGAAGTTTCTGAGAATGCTTCTCTTTAGTTTTTACGTGAAGATATACCCGTTTCGAAGGAAGGCCACCCGGTGGTCCAAATATCCACTTGCAGATTCTACAAAAAGAGTGTTTCAAACCTGAACTATCAAAGGAAGGTTCAACTCTGTGAGTGGAATGCAAACATCACGAAGAAGTTTCTGAGAATGTTTGTGTTTACTTATGGGAAGTTTATCCCGTTTCCAACGAACTCCTCAGAGAGGTCCAAATATCCACTTGCAGATTCTACCAAAAGTGTGTTTGGAAACTGCTCCATCCAAAGGCATGTTCAGCTCTGTGAGTTAATCTCCATCATCACAAAGTATTTTCTGAGAATGCTTCCGTTTGGTTTTTATAGGAAGTTCTTTCCTTCACTACCGTAGGCCTCAAAGCAGTCCAAATCTCCATTTGCAGATTCTACAAGAGTGTTTCCAATCTGCTGTATCAATAGGAATGTTCAACTCCGTGAGTTGTATGCAATCATCACAACGTAGTTTCTGAGAATGCTTCTATGTAGTTTTTAGGTGAAGATATTACCTTTTCCACCACAGGCCCCAAGCCCCCCAAATGTCCACTTGCAGATTCTAGAAAAAGAGTGTTTCATAGCTGCTCTTTCAAAAGGAAAGTTCCACTCTGGGAGTTGAATACAAACATCACAAAGTAGTTTCTGAGAATGCTTCTGTTTCGTTTTTAAGTGAAGATGATCCCGTTTCCAATGAAATCTTCAAAGAGGTGCACATATCCACTTGCAGATTCCAAAGAAAGAGACTTTCAAAACTGCTACATCACGAGGATTTTTCAACACTGTGAGTTGAATGCAGTCATCACAGAAAACTTTCTGAGAATGCTTCTGTCTAGGGTTGATGTGAAGATATACCCGTTTCCAACGAAGGCCTCGAAGTGGTCCAAATATAGACTTGCAGATTCTCCTACAAGGGTGTTGCAAACCTGAACTAACAAAGCAAGGTTGAACTCTGTGAGTTGAATGCAAACATCACAAAGAAGTTTCTGAGAATGCTTCCGTTTGTTTATGGGAAGTTTATCCCGTTTCCAACGAAATCCTCAGAGAGGTCCAAATAAGCCCTTGCAGATTCTACAAACAGTGTGTTTGGAAACTGCTCCATCAAAACGAATGTTCAGCTCTCTGAGTTAAACGCAATCGTCGCTAAGAATTTTCTGAGAGTGCTTCTGTCTAGTTTTTATATGAAGTTCTTTCCTTTCTTACCATAGGCCTCAAAGCGGTCCCAGTCTCCACTTGCAGATTCTCCAAGAAAACTGTTTCCAAACTGCTCTCTCGAAAGGAATGTTCAACTCTGTGGGTTGAGTGCAATCATCACAGAGTAGTTTCTGAGAATGCTTCTATGTAGTTTTTAGGAGAAGATATTTCCTTTTCCACCACAGCCCTCAAAGCCCTCCTAATGTCCATTTGCGGATGCTAAAAAAACAGTGTTTCAAAGCTGCGCTATCAAAGGGAAAGTTCAATTCCGTGAGGTGAATGCAAACATCCCAAAGAAGTTTCTGAGAATGCCTCTGTTTAGCTTTTATGTGAAGATTATCCCGTTTCCAACGAAATCTTCAATGAGATCCAAATATCCACTTGCGGATCCCACAGAAAGTGTGTTTCGAAACTGCTGTTTCAAAGGGAATCTTCAACTCTGTGAGTTGAATGCAATCATCACAAAGAAGTTTCTGACAATGCTTCTCTCTCGTTTTTATGTGAAGATATTTCCTTTTCCACCAGAGGCCTGAAAGCGCTCCAATGTCCACTTGCAGCTTCTACGAAAAGAATGTTTCAAAACTGCTCTGTGAAAAGCAATGTTAAACTCTGTGGCTCGAACACAAACATCACAAAGCAGTTTCTGAGAATGCTTCAGTTTAGTTTTTCTGTGAAGATATTCCCGTTTCCAAAGAAATCTTCAAAGAGGTCCACATATCCACTTACAGATTCTACAAAAAGAGAGTTTCAAAACTGCTCAATCAAAAGGAGGGTTCAACTCTGTGACTTGAATGCAATCATCACACAGAAGTTTCTGAGAATGCTTCTCTTTAGTTTTTACGTGAAGATATACCCGTTTCGAAGGAAGGCCACCCGGTGGTCCAAATATCCACTTGCAGATTCTACAAAAAGAGTGTTTCAAACCTGAACTATCAAAGGAAGGTTCAACTCTGTGAGTCGAATGCAAACATCACGAAGAAGTTTCTGAGAATGTTTGTGTTTAGTTATGGGAAGTTTATCCCGTTTCCAACGAAATCCTCAGAGTGGTCCAAATATCCACTTGCAGATTCTACCAAAAGTGTGTTTGGAAACTGCTCCATCCAAAGGCATGTTCAGCTCTGTGAGTTAATCTCCATCATAACAAAGTATTTTCTGAGAATGCTTCCGTTTGGTTTTTATAGGAAGTTCTTTCCTTCACTACCGTAGGCCTCAAAGCAGTCCAAATCTCCATTTGCAGATTCTACAAAAAGAGTGTTTCCAATCTGCTGTATCAATAGGAATGTTCAACTCCGTGAGTTGAATGCAATCATCACAACGTAGTTTCTGAGAATGCTTCTATGTAGTTTTTAGGTGAAGATATTACCTTTTCCACCACAGGCCCCAAGCCCCCCAAATGTCCACTTGCAGATTCTAGAAAAAGAGTGTTTCATAGCTGCTCTTTCAAAAGGAAAGTTCCACTCTGGGAATTGAATACGAACATCACAAAGTAGTTTCTGAGAATGCTTTTGTTTCGTTTTTATGTGAAGATGATCCCGTTTCCAATGAAATCTTCAAAGAGGTGCACATATCCACTTGCAGATTCCAAAGAAAGAGACTTTCAAAACTGCTCCATCACGAGGATTGTTCAACTCTGTGAGTTGAATGCAGTCATCACAGAAAACTTTCTGAGAATGCTTCTGTCTAGGGTTGATGTGAAGATATACCCGTTTCCAACGAAGGCCTCGAAGTGGTCCAAATATACACTTGCAGATTCTCCTACAAGGGTGTTGCAAACCTGAACTATCAAAGCAAGGTTGAACTCTGTGAGTTGAATGCAAACATCACAAAGAAGTTTCTGAGAATGCTTCCGTTTACTTATGGGAAGTTTATCCCGTTTCCAACGAAATCCTCAGAGAGGTCCAAATATCCCCTTGCAGATTCTACAAACAGTGTGTTTGGAAACTGCTCCATCAAAACGAATGTTCAGCTCTCTGAGTTAAACGCAATCGTCACTAAGAATTTTCTGAGAGTGCTTCTGTCTAGTTTTTATATGAAGTTCTTTCCTTTATTACCATAGGCCTCAAAGCGGTCCCAGTCTCCACTTGCAGATTCTCCAAGAAGACTGTTTCCAAACTGCTCTCTCGAAAGGATTGCTCAACTCTGTGAGTTGAGTGCAATCATCACAGAGTAGTTTCTGAGAATGCTTCTATGTAGTTTTTAGGAGAAGATATTTCCTTTTCCACCACAGCCCTCAAAGCCCTCCAAATGTCCATTTGCGGATGCTAAAAAAAGAGTGTTTCAAAGCTGCGCTATCAAAGGGAAAGTTCAATTCCGTGAGGTGAATGCAAACATCCCAAAGAAGTTTCTGAGAATGCCTCTGTTTAGCTTTTATGTGAAGATTATCCCGTTTCCAACGAAATCTTCAATGAGATCCAAATATCCACTTGCGGATCCCACAGAAAGTGTGTTTCGAAACTGCTGTTTCAAAGGGAATCTTCAACTCTGTGAGTTGAATGCAATCATCACAAAGAAGTTTCTGACAATGCTTCTCTCTCGTTTTTATGTGAAGATATTTCCTTTTCCACCAGAGGCCTGAAAGCGCTCCAAATGTCCACTTGCAGATTCTACGAAAAGAATGTTTCAAAACTGCTCTGTGAAAAGCAATGTTAAACTCTGTGGCTCGAACACAAACATCACAAAGCAGTTTCTGAGAATGCTTCAGTTTAGTTTTTCTGTGAAGATATTCCCGTTTCCAAAGAAATCTTCAAAGAGGTCCACATATCCACTTACAGATTCTACAAAAAGAGAGTTTCAAAACTGCTCAATCAAAAGGAGGGTTCAACTCTGTGACTTGAATGCAATCATCACACAGAAGTTTCTGAGAATGCTTCTCTTTAGTTTTTACGTGAAGATATACCCGTTTCGAAGGAAGGCCACGCGGTGGTCCAAATATCCACTTGCAGAATCTACAAAAAGAGTGTTTCAAACCTGAACTATCAAAGGAAGGTTCAACTCTGTGAGTCGAATGCAAACATCACGAAGAGGTTTCTGAGAATGTTTGTGTTTAGTTATGGGAAGTTTATCCCGTTTCCAACGAAATCCTCAGAGTGGTCCAAATATCCACTTGCAGATTCTACCAAAAGTGTGTTTGGAAACTGCTCCATCCAAAGGCATGTTCAGCTCTGTGAGTTAATCTCCATCATCACAAAGTATTTTCTGAGAATGCTTCCGTTTGGTTTTTATAGGAAGTTCTTTCCTTCACTACCGTAGGCCTCAAAGCAGTCCAAATCTCCATTTGCAGATTCTACAAAAAGAGTGTTTCCAATCTGCTGTATCAATAGGAATGTTCAACTCCGTGAGTTGAATGCAATCATCACAACGTAGTTTCTGAGAATGCTTCTATGTAGTTTTTAGGTGAAGATATTACCTTTTCCACCACAGGCCCCAAGCCCCCCAAATGTCCACTTGCAGATTCTAGAAAAAGAGTGTTTCATAGCTGCTCTTTCAAAAGGAAAGTTCCACTCTGGGAATTGAATACGAACATCACAAAGTAGTTTCTGAGAATGCTTTTGTTTCGTTTTTATGTGAAGATGATCCCGTTTCCAATGAAATCTTCAAAGAGGTGCACATATCCACTTGCAGATTCCAAAGAAAGAGACTTTCAAAACTGCTCCATCACGAGGATTTTTCAACACTGTGAGTTGAATGCAGTCATCACAGAAAACTTTCTGAGAATGCTTCTGTCTAGGGTTGATGTGAAGATATACCCGTTTCCAACGAAGGCCTCGAAGTGGTCCAAATATACACTTGCAGATTCTCCTACAAGGGTGTTGCAAACCTGAACTATCAAAGCAAGGTTCAACTCTGTGAGTTGAATGCAAACATCACAAAGAAGTTTCTAAGAATGCTTCCGTTTACTTATGGGAAGTTTATCCCGTTTCCAACGAAATCCTCAGAGAGGTCCAAATATCCCCTTGCAGATTCTACAAACAGTGTGTTTGGAAACTGCTCCATCAAAACGAATGTTCAGCTCTCTGAGTTAAACGCAATCGTCACTAAGAATTTTCTGAGAGTGCTTCTGTCTAGTTTTTATATGAAGTTCTTTCCTTTATTACCATAGGCCTCAAAGCGGTCCCAGTCTCCACTTGCAGATTCTCCAAGAAGACTGTTTCCAAACTGCTCTCTCGAAAGGAATGTTCAACTCTGTGAGTTGAGTGCAATCATCACAGAGTAGTTTCTGAGAATGCTTCTATGTAGTTTTTAGGAGAAGATATTTCCTTTTCCACCACAGCCCTCAAAGCCCTCCAAATGTCCATTTGCGGATGCTAAAAAAAGAGTGTTTCAAAGCTGCGCTATCAAAGGGAAAGTTCAATTCCGTGAGGTGAATGCAAACATCCCAAAGAAGTTTCTGAGAATGCCTCTGTTTAGCTTTTATGTGAAGATTATCCCGTTTCCAACGAAATCTTCAATGAGATCCAAATATCCACTTGCGGATCCCACAGAAAGTGTGTTTCGAAACTGCTGTTTCAAAGGGAATCTTCAACTCTGTGAGTTGAATGCAATCATCACAAAGAAGTTTCTGACAATGCTTCTCTCTCGTTTTTATGTGAAGATATTTCCTTTTCCACCAGAGGCCTGAAAGCGCTCCAAATGTCCACTTGCAGATTCTACGAAAAGAATGTTTCAAAACTGCTCTGTGAAAAGCAATGTTAAACTCTGTGGCTCGAACACAAACATCACAAAGCAGTTTCTGAGAATGCTTCAGTTTAGTTTTTCTGTGAAGATATTCCCGTTTCCAAAGAAATCTTCAAAGAGGTCCACATATCCACTTACAGATTCTACAAAAAGAGAGTTTCAAAACTGCTCAATCAAAAGGAGGGTTCAACTCTGTGACTTGAATGCAATCATCACACAGAAGTTTCTGAGAATGCTTCTCTTTAGTTTTTACGTGAAGATATACCCGTTTCGAAGGAAGGCCACCCGGTGGTCCAAATATCCACTTGCAGAATCTACAAAAAGAGTGTTTCAAACCTGAACTATCAAAGGAAGGTTCAACTCTGTGAGTCGAATGCAAACATCACGAAGAAGTTTCTGAGAATGTTTGTGTTTAGTTATGGGAAGTTTATCCCGTTTCCAACGAAATCCTCAGAGAGGTCCAAATATCCACTTGCAGATTCTACCAAAAGTGTGTTTGGAAACTGCTCCATCCAAAGGCATGTTCAGCTCTGTGAGTTAATCTCCATCATCACAAAGTATTTTCTGAGAATGCTTCCGTTTGGTTTTTATAGGAAGTTCTTTCCTTCACTACCGTAGGCCTCAAAGCAGTCCAAATCTCCATTTGCAGATTCTACAAAAAGAGTGTTTCCAATCTGCTGTATCAATAGGAATGTTCAACTCCGTGAGTTGAATGCAATCATCACAACGTAGTTTCTGAGAATGCTTCTATGTAGTTTTTAGGTGAAGATATTACCTTTTCCACCACAGGCCCCAAGCCCCCCAAATGTCCACTTGCAGATTCTAGAAAAAGAGTGTTTCATAGCTGCTCTTTCAAAAGGAAAGTTCCACTCTGGGAATTGAATACGAACATCACAAAGTAGTTTCTGAGAATGCTTTTGTTTCGTTTCTATGTGAAGATGATCCCGTTTCCAATGAAATCTTCAAAGAGGTGCACATATCCACTTGCAGATTCCAAAGAAAGAGACTTTCAAAACTGCTCTATCACGAGGATTTTTCAACTCTGTGAGTTGAATGCAGTCATCACAGAAAACTTTCTGAGAATGCTTCTGTCTAGGGTTGATGTGAAGATATACCCATCTCCAACGAAGGCCTCGAAGTGGTCCAAATATACACTTGCAGATTCTCCTACAAGGGTGTTGCAAACCTGAACTATCAAAGCAAGGTTCAACTCTGTGAGTTGAATGCAAACATCACAAAGAAGATTCTGAGAATGCTTCCGTTTATTTATGGGAAGTTTATCCCGTTTCAAACGAAATCCTCAGAGAGGTCCAAATATCCCCTTGCAGATTCTACAAACAGTGTGTTTGGAAACTGCTCCATCAAAACGAATGTTCAGCTCTCTGAGTTAAACGCAATCGTCGCTAAGAATTTTCTGAGAGTGCTTCTGTCTAGTTTTTATATGAAGTTCTTTCCTTTCTTACCATAGGCCTCAAAGCGGTCCCAGTCTCCACTTGCAGATTCTCCAAGAAGACTGTTTCCAAACTGCTCTCTCGAAAGGAATGTTCAACTCTGTGGGTTGAGTGCAATCATCACAGAGTAGTTTCTGAGAATGCTTCTATGTAGTTTTTAGGAGAAGATATTTCCTTTTCCACCACAGCCCTCAAAGCCCTCCTAATGTCCATTTGCGGATGCTAAAAAAACAGTGTTTCAAAGCTGCGCTATCAAAGGGAAAGCTCAATTCCGTGAGGTGAATGCAAACATCCCAAAGAAGTTTCTGAGAATGCCTCTGTTTAGCTTTTATGTGAAGATTATCCCGTTTCCAACGAAATCTTCAATGAGATCCAAATATCCACTTGCGGATCCCACAGAAAGTGTGTTTCGAAACTGCTGTTTCAAAGGGAATCTTCAACTCTGTGAGTTGAATGCAATCATCACAAAGAAGTTTCTGACAATGCTTCTCTCTCGTTTTTATGTGAAGATATTTCCTTTTCCACCAGAGGCCTGAAAGCGCTCCAAATGTCCACTTGCAGATTCTACGAAAAGAATGTTTCAAAACTGCTCTGTGAAAAGCAATGTTAAACTCTGTGGCTCGAACACAAACATCACAAAGCAGTTTCTGAGAATGCTTCAGTTTAGTTTTTCTGTGAAGATATTCCCGTTTCCAAAGAAATCTTCAAAGAGGTCCACATATCCACTTACAGATTCTACAAAAAGAGAGTTTCAAAACTGCTCAATCAAAAGGAGGGTTCAACTCTGTGACTTGAATGCAATCATCACACAGAAGTTTCTGAGAATGCTTCTCTTTAGTTTTTACGTGAAGATATACCCGTTTCGAAGGAAGGCCACCCGGTGGTCCAAATATCCACTTGCAGATTCTACAAAAAGAGTGTTTCAAACCTGAACTATCAAAGGAAGGTTCAACTCTGTGAGTGGAATGCAAACATCACGAAGAAGTTTCTGAGAATGTTTGTGTTTACTTATGGGAAGTTTATCCCGTTTCCAACGAACTCCTCAGAGAGGTCCAAATATCCACTTGCAGATTCTACCAAAAGTGTGTTTGGAAACTGCTCCATCCAAAGGCATGTTCAGCTCTGTGAGTTAATCTCCATCATCACAAAGTATTTTCTGAGAATGCTTCCGTTTGGTTTTTATAGGAAGTTCTTTCCTTCACTACCGTAGGCCTCAAAGCAGTCCAAATCTCCATTTGCAGATTCTACAAGAGTGTTTCCAATCTGCTGTATCAATAGGAATGTTCAACTCCGTGAGTTGTATGCAATCATCACAACGTAGTTTCTGAGAATGCTTCTATGTAGTTTTTAGGTGAAGATATTACCTTTTCCACCACAGGCCCCAAGCCCCCCAAATGTCCACTTGCAGATTCTAGAAAAAGAGTGTTTCATAGCTGCTCTTTCAAAAGGAAAGTTCCACTCTGGGAGTTGAATACAAACATCACAAAGTAGTTTCTGAGAATGCTTCTGTTTCGTTTTTAAGTGAAGATGATCCCGTTTCCAATGAAATCTTCAAAGAGGTGCACATATCCACTTGCAGATTCCAAAGAAAGAGACTTTCAAAACTGCTACATCACGAGGATTTTTCAACACTGTGAGTTGAATGCAGTCATCACAGAAAACTTTCTGAGAATGCTTCTGTCTAGGGTTGATGTGAAGATATACCCGTTTCCAACGAAGGCCTCGAAGTGGTCCAAATATAGACTTGCAGATTCTCCTACAAGGGTGTTGCAAACCTGAACTAACAAAGCAAGGTTGAACTCTGTGAGTTGAATGCAAACATCACAAAGAAGTTTCTGAGAATGCTTCCGTTTATTTATGGGAAGTTTATCCCGTTTCCAACGAAATCCTCAGAGAGGTCCAAATATCCCCTTGCAGATTCTACAAACAGTGTGTTTGGAAACTGCTCCATCAAAACGAATGTTCAGCTCTCTGAGTTAAACGCAATCGTCGCTAAGAATTTTCTGAGAGTGCTTCTGTCTAGTTTTTATATGAAGTTCTTTCTTTTCTTACCATAGGCCTCAAAGCGGTCCCAGTCTCCACTTGCAGATTCTCCAAGAAAACTGTTTCCAAACTGCTCTCTCGAAAGGAATGTTCAACTCTGTGGGTTGAGTGCAATCATCACAGAGTAGTTTCTGAGAATGCTTCTATGTAGTTTTTAGGAGAAGATATTTCCTTTTCCACCACAGCCCTCAAAGCCCTCCTAATGTCCATTTGCGGATGCTAAAAAAACAGTGTTTCAAAGCTGCGCTATCAAAGGGAAAGTTCAATTCCGTGAGGTGAATGCAAACATCCCAAAGAAGTTTCTGAGAATGCCTCTGTTTAGCTTTTATGTGAAGATTATCCCGTTTCCAACGAAATCTTCAATGAGATCCAAATATCCACTTGCGGATCCCACAGAAAGTGTGTTTCGAAACTGCTGTTTCAAAGGGAATCTTCAACTCTGTGAGTTGAATGCAATCATCACAAAGAAGTTTCTGACAATGCTTCTCTCTCGTTTTTATGTGAAGATATTTCCTTTTCCACCAGAGGCCTGAAAGCGCTCCAATGTCCACTTGCAGCTTCTACGAAAAGAATGTTTCAAAACTGCTCTGTGAAAAGCAATGTTAAACTCTGTGGCTCGAACACAAACATCACAAAGCAGTTTCTGAGAATGCTTCAGTTTAGTTTTTCTGTGAAGATATTCCCGTTTCCAAAGAAATCTTCAAAGAGGTCCACATATCCACTTACAGATTCTACAAAAAGAGAGTTTCAAAACTGCTCAATCAAAAGGAGGGTTCAACTCTGTGACTTGAATGCAATCATCACACAGAAGTTTCTGAGAATGCTTCTCTTTAGTTTTTACGTGAAGATATACCCGTTTCGAAGGAAGGCCACCCGGTGGTCCAAATATCCACTTGCAGAATCTACAAAAAGAGTGTTTCAAACCTGAACTATCAAAGGAAGGTTCAACTCTGTGAGTCGAATGCAAACATCACGAAGAAGTTTCTGAGAATGTTTGTGTTTAGTTATGGGAAGTTTATCCCGTTTCCAACGAAATCCTCAGAGAGGTCCAAATATCCACTTGCAGATTCTACCAAAAGTGTGTTTGGAAACTGCTCCATCCAAAGGCATGTTCAGCTCTGTGAGTTAATCTCCATCATCACAAAGTATTTTCTGAGAATGCTTCCGTTTGGTTTTTATAGGAAGTTCTTTCCTTCACTACCGTAGGCCTCAAAGCAGTCCAAATCTCCATTTGCAGATTCTACAAAAAGAGTGTTTCCAATCTGCTGTATCAATAGGAATGTTCAACTCCGTGAGTTGAATGCAATCATCACAACGTAGTTTCTGAGAATGCTTCTATGTAGTTTTTAGGTGAAGATATTACCTTTTCCACCACAGGCCCCAAGCCCCCCAAATGTCCACTTGCAGATTCTAGAAAAAGAGTGTTTCATAGCTGCTCTTTCAAAAGGAAAGTTCCACTCTGGGAATTGAATACGAACATCACAAAGTAGTTTCTGAGAATGCTTTTGTTTCGTTTTTATGTGAAGATGATCCCGTTTCCAATGAAATCTTCAAAGAGGTGCACATATCCACTTGCAGATTCCAAAGAAAGAGACTTTCAAAACTGCTCCATCACGAGGATTGTTCAACTCTGTGAGTTGAATGCAGTCATCACAGAAAACTTTCTGAGAATGCTTCTGTCTAGGGTTGATGTGAAGATATACCCGTTTCCAACGAAGGCCTCGAAGTGGTCCAAATATACACTTGCAGATTCTCCTACAAGGGTGTTGCAAACCTGAACTATCAAAGCAAGGTTGAACTCTGTGAGTTGAATGCAAACATCACAAAGAAGTTTCTGAGAATGCTTCCGTTTACTTATGGGAAGTTTATCCCGTTTCCAACGAAATCCTCAGAGAGGTCCAAATATCCCCTTGCAGATTCTACAAACAGTGTGTTTGGAAACTGCTCCATCAAAACGAATGTTCAGCTCTCTGAGTTAAACGCAATCGTCACTAAGAATTTTCTGAGAGTGCTTCTGTCTAGTTTTTATATGAAGTTCTTTCCTTTATTACCATAGGCCTCAAAGCGGTCCCAGTCTCCACTTGCAGATTCTCCAAGAAGACTGTTTCCAAACTGCTCTCTCGAAAGGATTGCTCAACTCTGTGAGTTGAGTGCAATCATCACAGAGTAGTTTCTGAGAATGCTTCTATGTAGTTTTTAGGAGAAGATATTTCCTTTTCCACCACAGCCCTCAAAGCCCTCCAAATGTCCATTTGCGGATGCTAAAAAAAGAGTGTTTCAAAGCTGCGCTATCAAAGGGAAAGTTCAATTCCGTGAGGTGAATGCAAACATCCCAAAGAAGTTTCTGAGAATGCCTCTGTTTAGCTTTTATGTGAAGATTATCCCGTTTCCAACGAAATCTTCAATGAGATCCAAATATCCACTTGCGGATCCCACAGAAAGTGTGTTTCGAAACTGCTGTTTCAAAGGGAATCTTCAACTCTGTGAGTTGAATGCAATCATCACAAAGAAGTTTCTGACAATGCTTCTCTCTCGTTTTTATGTGAAGATATTTCCTTTTCCACCAGAGGCCTGAAAGCGCTCCAAATGTCCACTTGCAGATTCTACGAAAAGAATGTTTCAAAACTGCTCTGTGAAAAGCAATGTTAAACTCTGTGGCTCGAACACAAACATCACAAAGCAGTTTCTGAGAATGCTTCAGTTTAGTTTTTCTGTGAAGATATTCCCGTTTCCAAAGAAATCTTCAAAGAGGTCCACATATCCACTTACAGATTCTACAAAAAGAGAGTTTCAAAACTGCTCAATCAAAAGGAGGGTTCAACTCTGTGACTTGAATGCAATCATCACACAGAAGTTTCTGAGAATGCTTCTCTTTAGTTTTTACGTGAAGATATACCCGTTTCGAAGGAAGGCCACCCGGTGGTCCAAATATCCACTTGCAGAATCTACAAAAAGAGTGTTTCAAACCTGAACTATCAAAGGAAGGTTCAACTCTGTGAGTCGAATGCAAACATCACGAAGAGGTTTCTGAGAATGTTTGTGTTTAGTTATGGGAAGTTTATCCCGTTTCCAACGAAATCCTCAGAGTGGTCCAAATATCCACTTGCAGATTCTACCAAAAGTGTGTTTGGAAACTGCTCCATCCAAAGGCATGTTCAGCTCTGTGAGTTAATCTCCATCATCACAAAGTATTTTCTGAGAATGCTTCCGTTTGGTTTTTATAGGAAGTTCTTTCCTTCACTACCGTAGGCCTCAAAGCAGTCCAAATCTCCATTTGCAGATTCTACAAAAAGAGTGTTTCCAATCTGCTGTATCAATAGGAATGTTCAACTCCGTGAGTTGAATGCAATCATCACAACGTAGTTTCTGAGAATGCTTCTATGTAGTTTTTAGGTGAAGATATTACCTTTTCCACCACAGGCCCCAAGCCCCCCAAATGTCCACTTGCAGATTCTAGAAAAAGAGTGTTTCATAGCTGCTCTTTCAAAAGGAAAGTTCCACTCTGGGAATTGAATACGAACATCACAAAGTAGTTTCTGAGAATGCTTTTGTTTCGTTTTTATGTGAAGATGATCCCGTTTCCAATGAAATCTTCAAAGAGGTGCACATATCCACTTGCAGATTCCAAAGAAAGAGACTTTCAAAACTGCTCCATCACGAGGATTTTTCAACACTGTGAGTTGAATGCAGTCATCACAGAAAACTTTCTGAGAATGCTTCTGTCTAGGGTTGATGTGAAGATATACCCGTTTCCAACGAAGGCCTCGAAGTGGTCCAAATATACACTTGCAGATTCTCCTACAAGGGTGTTGCAAACCTGAACTATCAAAGCAAGGTTCAACTCTGTGAGTTGAATGCAAACATCACAAAGAAGTTTCTAAGAATGCTTCCGTTTACTTATGGGAAGTTTATCCCGTTTCCAACGAAATCCTCAGAGAGGTCCAAATATCCCCTTGCAGATTCTACAAACAGTGTGTTTGGAAACTGCTCCATCAAAACGAATGTTCAGCTCTCTGAGTTAAACGCAATCGTCACTAAGAATTTTCTGAGAGTGCTTCTGTCTAGTTTTTATATGAAGTTCTTTCCTTTATTACCATAGGCCTCAAAGCGGTCCCAGTCTCCACTTGCAGATTCTCCAAGAAGACTGTTTCCAAACTGCTCTCTCGAAAGGAATGTTCAACTCTGTGAGTTGAGTGCAATCATCACAGAGTAGTTTCTGAGAATGCTTCTATGTAGTTTTTAGGAGAAGATATTTCCTTTTCCACCACAGCCCTCAAAGCCCTCCAAATGTCCATTTGCGGATGCTAAAATAAGAGTGTTTCAAAGCTGCGCTATCAAAGGGAAAGTTCAATTCCGTGAGGTGAATGCAAACATCCCAAAGAAGTTTCTGAGAATGCCTCTGTTTAGCTTTTATGTGAAGATTATCCCGTTTCCAACGAAATCTTCAATGAGATCCAAATATCCACTTGCGGATCCCACAGAAAGTGTGTTTCGAAACTGCTGTTTCAAAGGGAATCTTCAACTCTGTGAGTTGAATGCAATCATCACAAAGAAGTTTCTGACAATGCTTCTCTCTCGTTTTTATGTGAAGATATTTCCTTTTCCACCAGAGGCCTGAAAGCGCTCCAAATGTCCACTTGCAGATTCTACGAAAAGAATGTTTCAAAACTGCTCTGTGAAAAGCAATGTTAAACTCTGTGGCTCGAACACAAACATCACAAAGCAGTTTCTGAGAATGCTTCAGTTTAGTTTTTCTGTGAAGATATTCCCGTTTCCAAAGAAATCTTCAAAGAGGTCCACATATCCACTTACAGATTCTACAAAAAGAGAGTTTCAAAACTGCTCAATCAAAAGGAGGGTTCAACTCTGTGACTTGAATGCAATCATCACACAGAAGTTTCTGAGAATGCTTCTCTTTAGTTTTTACGTGAAGATATACCCGTTTCGAAGGAAGGCCACCCGGTGGTCCAAATATCCACTTGCAGATTCTACAAAAAGAGTGTTTCAAACCTGAACTATCAAAGGAAGGTTCAACTCTGTGAGTGGAATGCAAACATCACGAAGAAGTTTCTGAGAATGTTTGTGTTTACTTATGGGAAGTTTATCCCGTTTCCAACGAAATCCTCAGAGAGGTCCAAATATCCACTTGCAGATTCTACCAAAAGTGTGTTTGGAAACTGCTCCATCCAAAGGCATGTTCAGCTCTGTGAGTTAATCTCCATCATCACAAAGTATTTTCTGAGAATGCTTCCGTTTGGTTTTTATAGGAAGTTCTTTCCTTCACTACCGTAGGCCTCAAAGCAGTCCAAATCTCCATTTGCAGATTCTACAAAAAGAGTGTTTCCAATCTGCTGTATCAATAGGAATGTTCAACTCCGTGAGTTGAATGCAATCATCACAACGTAGTTTCTGAGAATGCTTCTATGTAGTTTTTAGGTGAAGATATTACCTTTTCCACCACAGGCCCCAAGCCCCCCAAATGTCCACTTGCAGATTCTAGAAAAAGAGTGTTTCATAGCTGCTCTTTCAAAAGGAAAGTTCCACTCTGGGAATTGAATACGAACATCACAAAGTAGTTTCTGAGAATGCTTTTGTTTCGTTTCTATGTGAAGATGATCCCGTTTCCAATGAAATCTTCAAAGAGGTGCACATATCCACTTGCAGATTCCAAAGAAAGAGACTTTCAAAACTGCTCTATCACGAGGATTTTTCAACTCTGTGAGTTGAATGCAGTCATCACAGAAAACTTTCTGAGAATGCTTCTGTCTAGGGTTGATGTGAAGATATACCCATCTCCAACGAAGGCCTCGAAGTGGTCCAAATATACACTTGCAGATTCTCCTACAAGGGTGTTGCAAACCTGAACTATCAAAGCAAGGTTCAACTCTGTGAGTTGAATGCAAACATCACAAAGAAGTTTCTGAGAATGCTTCCGTTTATTTATGGGAAGTTTATCCCGTTTCCAACGAAATCCTCAGAGAGGTCCAAATATCCCCTTGCAGATTCTACAAACAGTGTGTTTGGAAACTGCTCCATCAAAACGAATGTTCAGCTCTCTGAGTTAAACGCAATCGTCGCTAAGAATTTTCTGAGAGTGCTTCTGTCTAGTTTTTATATGAAGTTCTTTCCTTTCTTACCATAGGCCTCAAAGCGGTCCCAGTCTCCACTTGCAGATTCTCCAAGAAGACTGTTTCCAAACTGCTCTCTCGAAAGGAATGTTCAACTCTGTGGGTTGAGTGCAATCATCACAGAGTAGTTTCTGAGAATGCTTCTATGTAGTTTTTAGGAGAAGATATTTCCTTTTCCACCACAGCCCTCAAAGCCCTCCTAATGTCCATTTGCGGATGCTAAAAAAACAGTGTTTCAAAGCTGCGCTATCAAAGGGAAAGTTCAATTCCGTGAGGTGAATGCAAACATCCCAAAGAAGTTTCTGAGAATGCCTCTGTTTAGCTTTTATGTGAAGATTATCCCGTTTCCAACGAAATCTTCAATGAGATCCAAATATCCACTTGCGGATCCCACAGAAAGTGTGTTTCGAAACTGCTGTTTCAAAGGGAATCTTCAACTCTGTGAGTTGAATGCAATCATCACAAAGAAGTTTCTGACAATGCTTCTCTCTCGTTTTTATGTGAAGATATTTCCTTTTCCACCAGAGGCCTGAAAGCGCTCCAAATGTCCACTTGCAGATTCTACGAAAAGAATGTTTCAAAACTGCTCTGTGAAAAGCAATGTTAAACTCTGTGGCTCGAACACAAACATCACAAAGCAGTTTCTGAGAATGCTTCAGTTTAGTTTTTCTGTGAAGATATTCCCGTTTCCAAAGAAATCTTCAAAGAGGTCCACATATCCACTTACAGATTCTACAAAAAGAGAGTTTCAAAACTGCTCAATCAAAAGGAGGGTTCAACTCTGTGACTTGAATGCAATCATCACACAGAAGTTTCTGAGAATGCTTCTCTTTAGTTTTTACGTGAAGATATATCCGTTTCGAAGGAAGGCCACCCGGTGGTCCAAATATCCACTTGCAGATTCTACAAAAAGAGTGTTTCAAACCTGAACTATCAAAGGAAGGTTCAACTCTGTGAGTCGAATGCAAACATCACGAAGAAGTTTCTGAGAATGTTTGTGTTTACTTATGGGAAGTTTATCCCGTTTCCAACGAACTCCTCAGAGAGGTCCAAATATCCACTTGCAGATTCTACCAAAAGTGTGTTTGGAAACTGCTCCATCCAAAGGCATGTTCAGCTCTGTGAGTTAATCTCCATCATCACAAAGTATTTTCTGAGAATGCTTCCGTTTGGTTTTTATAGGAAGTTCTTTCCTTCACTACCGTAGGCCTCAAAGCAGTCCAAATCTCCATTTGCAGATTCTACAAAAAGAGTGTTTCCAATCTGCTGTATCAATAGGAATGTTCAACTCCGTGAGTTGTATGCAATCATCACAACGTAGTTTCTGAGAATGCTTCTATGTAGTTTTTAGGTGAAGATATTACCTTTTCCACCACAGGCCCCAAGCCCCCCAAATGTCCACTTGCAGATTCTAGAAAAAGAGTGTTTCATAGCTGCTCTTTCAAAAGGAAAGTTCCACTCTGGGAGTTGAATACAAACATCACAAAGTAGTTTCTGAGAATGCTTCTGTTTCGTTTTTAAGTGAAGATGATCCCGTTTCCAATGAAATCTTCAAAGAGGTGCACATATCCACTTGCAGATTCCAAAGAAAGAGACTTTCAAAACTGCTCCATCACGAGGATTTTTCAACACTGTGAGTTGAATGCAGTCATCACAGAAAACTTTCTGAGAATGCTTCTGTCTAGGGTTGATGTGAAGATATACCCGTTTCCAACGAAGGCCTCGAAGTGGTCCAAATATAGACTTGCAGATTCTCCTACAAGGGTGTTGCAAACCTGAACTAACAAAGCAAGGTTGAACTCTGTGAGTTGAATGCAAACATCACAAAGAAGTTTCTGAGAATGCTTCCGTTTATTTATGGGAAGTTTATCCCGTTTCCAACGAAATCCTCAGAGAGGTCCAAATATCCCCTTGCAGATTCTACAAACAGTGTGTTTGGAAACTGCTCCATCAAAACGAATGTTCAGCTCTCTGAGTTAAACGCAATCGTCGCTAAGAATTTTCTGAGAGTGCTTCTGTCTAGTTTTTATATGAAGTTCTTTCCTTTCTTACCATAGGCCTCAAAGCGGTCCCAGTCTCCACTTGCAGATTCTCCAAGAAGACTGTTTCCAAACTGCTCTCTCGAAAGGAATGTTCAACTCTGTGAGTTGAATGCAATCATCACAGAGTAGTTTCTGAGAATGCTTCTATGTAGTTTTTAGGAGAAGATATTTCCTTTTCCACCACAGCCCTCAAAGCCCTCCAAATGTCCATTTGCGGATGCTAAAAAAAGAGTGTTTCAAAGCTGCGCTATCAAAGGGAAAGTTCAATTCCGTGAGGTGAATGCAAACATCCCAAAGAAGTTTCTGAGAATGCCTCTGTTTAGCTTTTATGTGAAGATTATCCCGTTTCCAACGAAATCTTCAATGAGATCCAAATATCCACTTGCGGATCCCACAGAAAGTGTGTTTCAAAACTGCTGTTTCAAAGGGAATCTTCAACTCTGTGAGTTGAATGCAATCATCACAAAGAAGTTTCTGACAATGCTTCTCTCTCGTTTTTATGTGAAGATATTTCCTTTTCCACCAGAGGCCTGAAAGCGCTCCAAATGTCCACTTGCAGATTCTACGAAAAGAATGTTTCAAAACTGCTCTGTGAAAAGCAATGTTAAACTCTGTGGCTCGAACACAAACATCACAAAGCAGTTTCTGAGAATGCTTCAGTTTAGTTTTTCTGTGAAGATATTCCCGTTTCCAAAGAAATCTTCAAAGAGGTCCACATATCCACTTACAGATTCTACAAAAAGAGAGTTTCAAAACTGCTCAATCAAAAGGAGTGTTCAACTCTGTGACTTGAATGCAATCATCACACAGAAGTTTCTGAGAATGCTTCTCTTTAGTTTTTACGTGAAGATATACCCGTTTCGAAGGAAGGCCACCCAGTGGTCCAAATATCCACTTGCAGAATCTACAAAAAGAGTGTTTCAAACCTGAACTATCAAAGGAAGGTTCAACTCTGTGAGTCGAATGCAAACATCACCAAGAAGTTTCTGAGAATGTTTGTGTTTAGTTATGGGAAGCTTATCCCTTTTCCAACGAAATCCTCAGAGAGGTCCAAATATCCACTTGCAGATTCTACCAAAAGTGTGTTTGGAAACTGCTCCATCCAAAGGCATCTTCAGCTCTGTGAGTTAACCTCCATCACCACAAAGTATTTTCTGAGAATGCTTCCGTTTGTTTTTTATAGGAAGTTCTTTCCTTCACTACCGTAGGCCTCAAAGCAGTCCAAATCTCCATTTGCAGATTCTACAAAAAGAGTGTTTCCAATCTGCTGTATCAATAGGAATGTTCAACTCCGTGAGTTGAATGCAATCATCACAACGTAGTTTCTGAGAATGCTTCTATGTAGTTTTTAGGTGAAGATATTTCCTTTTCCACCACAGGCCTCAAAGCCCCCCAAATGTCCACTTGCAGATTCTAGAAAAAGAGTGTTTCATAGCTGCTCTTTCAAAAGGAAAGTTCCACTCCGGGAGTTGAATACTAACATCACAAAGTAGTTTCTGAGAATGCTTCTGTTTCGTTTTTATGTGAAGATGATCCCGTTTCCAATGAAATCTTCAAAGAGGTGCACATATCCACTTGCAGATTCCAAAGAAAGAGACTTTCAAAACTGCTCCATCACGAGGATTGTTCAACTCTGTGAGTTGAATGCAGTCATCACAGAAAACTTTCTGAGAATGCTTCTGTCTAGGGTTGATGTGAAGATATACCCGTTTCCAACGAAGGCCTCGAAGTGGTCCAAATATACACTTGCAGATTCTCCTACAAGGGTGTTGCAAACCTGAACTATCAAAGCAAGGTTCAACTCTGTGAGTTGAATGCAAACATCACAAAGAAGTTTCTGAGAATGCTTCCGTTTACTTATGGGAAGTTTATCCCGTTTCCAACGAAATCCTCAGAGAGGTCCAAATATCCCCTTGCAGATTCTACAAACAGTGTGTTTGGAAACTGCTCCATCAAAACGAATGTTCAGCTCTCTGAGTTAAACGCAATCGTCACTAAGAATTTTCTGAGAGTGCTTCTGTCTAGTGTTTGTATGAAGTTCTTTCCTTTATTACCATAGGCCTCAAAGCGGTCCCAGTCTCCACTTGCAGATTCTCCAACAAGACTCTTTCCAAACTGCTCTCTCGAAAAGAATGTTCAACTCTGTGAGTTGAATGCAATCATCACAGATTAGTTTCTGAGAATGCTTCTATGTAGTTTTTAGGAGAAGATATTTCCTTTTCCACCACAGCCCTCAAAGCCCTCCAAATGTCCATTTGCGGATGCTAAAAAAAGAGTGTTTCAAAGCTGCGCTATCAAAGGGAAAGTTCAATTCCGTGAGGTGAATGCAAACATCCCAAAGAAGTTTCTGAGAATGCCTCTGTTTAGCTTTTATGTGAAGATTATCCCGTTTCCAACGAAATCTTCAATGAGATCCAAATATCCACTTGCGGATCCCACAGAAAGTGTGTTTCGAAACTGCTGTTTCAAAGGGAATCTTCAACTCTGTGAGTTGAATGCAATCATCACAAAGAAGTTTCTGACAATGCTTCTCTCTCGTTTTTATGTGAAGATATTTCCTTTTCCACCAGAGGCCTGAAAGCGCTCCAATGTCCACTTGCAGATTCTACGAAAAGAATGTTTCAAAACTGCTCTGTGAAAAGCAATGTTAAACTCTGTGGCTCGAAAACAAACATCACAAAGCAGTTTCTGAGAATGCTTCAGTTTAGTTTTTCTGTGAAGATATTCCCGTTTCCAAAGAAATCTTCAAAGAGGTCCACATATCCACTTACAGATTCTACAAAAAGAGAGTTTCAAAACTGCTCAATCAAAAGGAGGGTTCAACTCTGTGACTTGAATGCAATCATCACACAGAAGTTTCTGAGAATGCTTCTCTTTAGTTTTTACGTGAAGATATACCCGTTTCGAAGGAAGGCCACCCGGTGGTCCAAATATCCACTTGCAGATTCTACAAAAAGAGTGTTTCAAACCTGAACTATCAAAGGAAGGTTCAACTCTGTGAGTCGAATGCAAACATCACGAAGAAGTTTCTGAGAATGTTTGTGTTTACTTATGGGAAGTTTATCCCGTTTCCAACGAAATCCTCAGAGAGGTCCAAATATCCACTTGCAGATTCTACCAAAAGTGTGTTTGGAAACTGCTCCATCCAAAGGCATGTTCAGCTCTGTGAGTTAATCTCCATCATCACAAAGTATTTTCTGAGAATGCTTCCGTTTGGTTTTTATAGGAAGTTCTTTCCTTCACTACCGTAGGCCTCAAAGCAGTCCAAATCTCCATTTGCAGATTCTACAAAAAGAGTGTTTCCAATCTGCTGTATCAATAGGAATGTTCAACTCCGTGAGTTGTATGCAATCATCACAACGTAGTTTCTGAGAATGCTTCTATGTAGTTTTTAGGTGAAGATATTACCTTTTCCACCACAGGCCCCAAGCCCCCCAAATGTCCACTTGCAGATTCTAGAAAAAGAGTGTTTCATAGCTGCTCTTTCAAAAGGAAAGTTCCACTCTGGGAGTTGAATACAAACATCACAAAGTAGTTTCTGAGAATGCTTCTGTTTCGTTTTTAAGTGAAGATGATCCCGTTTCCAATGAAATCTTCAAAGAGGTGCACATATCCACTTGCAGATTCCAAAGAAAGAGACTTTCAAAACTGCTACATCACGAGGATTTTTCAACACTGTGAGTTGAATGCAGTCATCACAGAAAACTTTCTGAGAATGCTTCTGTCTAGGGTTGATGTGAAGATATACACGTTTCCAACGAAGGCCTCGAAGTGGTCCAAATATAGACTTGCAGATTCTCCTACAAGGGTGTTGCAAACCTGAACTAACAAAGCAAGGTTGAACTCTGTGAGTTGAATGCAAACATCACAAAGAAGTTTCTGAGAATGCTTCCGTTTATTTATGGGAAGTTTATCCCGTTTCCAACGAAATCCTCAGAGAGGTCCAAATAAGCCCTTGCAGATTCTACAAACAGTGTGTTTGGAAACTGCTCCATCAAAAAGAATGTTCAGCTCTCTGAGTTAAACGCAATCGTCGCTAAGAATTTTCTGAGAGTGCTTCTGTCTAGTTTTTATATGAAGTTCTTTCCTTTCTTACCATAGGCCTCAAAGCGGTCCCAGTCTCCACTTGCAGATTCTCCAAGAAGACTGTTTCCAAACTGCTCTCTCGAAAGGAATGTTCAACTCTGTGAGTTGAATGCAATCATCACAGAGTAGTTTCTGAGAATGCTTCTATGTAGTTTTTAGGAGAAGATATTTCCTTTTCCACCACAGCCCTCAAAGCCCTCCAAATGTCCATTTGCGGATGCTAAAAAAAGAGTGTTTCAAAGCTGCGCTATCAAAGGGAAAGTTCAATTCCGTGAGGTGAATGCAAACATCCCAAAGAAGTTTCTGAGAATGCCTCTGTTTAGCTTTTATGTGAAGATTATCCCGTTTCCAACGAAATCTTCAATGAGATCCAAATATCCACTTGCGGATCCCACAGAAAGTGTGTTTCAAAACTGCTGTTTCAAAGGGAATCTTCAACTCTGTGAGTTGAATGCAATCATCACAAAGAAGTTTCTGACAATGCTTCTCTCTCGTTTTTATGTGAAGATATTTCCTTTTCCACCAGAGGCCTGAAAGCGCTCCAAATGTCCACTTGCAGATTCTACGAAAAGAATGTTTCAAAACTGCTCTGTGAAAAGCAATGTTAAACTCTGTGGCTCGAACACAAACATCACAAAGCAGTTTCTGAGAATGCTTCAGTTTAGTTTTTCTGTGAAGATATTCCCGTTTCCAAAGAAATCTTCAAAGAGGTCCACATATCCACTTACAGATTCTACAAAAAGAGAGTTTCAAAACTGCTCAATCAAAAGGAGTGTTCAACTCTGTGACTTGAATGCAATCATCACACAGAAGTTTCTGAGAATGCTTCTCTTTAGTTTTTACGTGAAGATATACCCGTTTCGAAGGAAGGCCACCCAGTGGTCCAAATATCCACTTGCAGAATCTACAAAAAGAGTGTTTCAAACCTGAACTATCAAAGGAAGGTTCAACTCTGTGAGTCGAATGCAAACATCACCAAGAAGTTTCTGAGAATGTTTGTGTTTAGTTATGGGAAGCTTATCCCGTTTCCAACGAAATCCTCAGAGAGGTCCAAATATCCACTTGCAGATTCTACCAAAAGTGTGTTTGGAAACTGCTCCATCCAAAGGCATCTTCAGCTCTGTGAGTTAACCTCCATCACCACAAAGTATTTTCTGAGAATGCTTCCGTTTGTTTTTTATAGGAAGTTCTTTCCTTCACTACCGTAGGCCTCAAAGCAGTCCAAATCTCCATTTGCAGATTCTACAAAAAGAGTGTTTCCAATCTGCTGTATCAATAGGAATGTTCAACTCCGTGAGTTGAATGCAATCATCACAACGTAGTTTCTGAGAATGCTTCTATGTAGTTTTTAGGTGAAGATATTTCCTTTTCCACCACAGGCCTCAAAGCCCCCCAAATGTCCACTTGCAGATTCTAGAAAAAGAGTGTTTCATAGCTGCTCTTTCAAAAGGAAAGTTCCACTCCGGGAGTTGAATACTAACATCACAAAGTAGTTTCTGAGAATGCTTCTGTTTCGTTTTTATGTGAAGATGATCCCGTTTCCAATGAAATCTTCAAAGAGGTGCACATATCCACTTGCAGATTCCAAAGAAAGAGACTTTCAAAACTGCTCCATCACGAGGATTGTTCAACTCTGTGAGTTGAATGCAGTCATCACAGAAAACTTTCTGAGAATGCTTCTGTCTAGGGTTGATGTGAAGATATACCCGTTTCCAACGAAGGCCTCGAAGTGGTCCAAATATACACTTGCAGATTCTCCTACAAGGGTGTTGCAAACCTGAACTATCAAAGCAAGGTTCAACTCTGTGAGTTGAATGCAAACATCACAAAGAAGTTTCTGAGAATGCTTCCGTTTACTTATGGGAAGTTTATCCCGTTTCCAACGAAATCCTCAGAGAGGTCCAAATATCCCCTTGCAGATTCTACAAACAGTGTGTTTGGAAACTGCTCCATCAAAACGAATGTTCAGCTCTCTGAGTTAAACGCAATCGTCACTAAGAATTTTCTGAGAGTGCTTCTGTCTAGTGTTTGTATGAAGTTCTTTCCTTTATTACCATAGGCCTCAAAGCGGTCCCAGTCTCCACTTGCAGATTCTCCAACAAGACTCTTTCCAAACTGCTCTCTCGAAAAGAATGTTCAACTCTGTGAGTTGAATGCAATCATCACAGATTAGTTTCTGAGAATGCTTCTATGTAGTTTTTAGGAGAAGATATTTCCTTTTCCACCACAGCCCTCAAAGCCCTCCAAATGTCCATTTGCGGATGCTAAAAAAAGAGTGTTTCAAAGCTGCGCTATCAAAGGGAAAGTTCAATTCCGTGAGGTGAATGCAAACATCCCAAAGAAGTTTCTGAGAATGCCTCTGTTTAGCTTTTATGTGAAGATTATCCCGTTTCCAACGAAATCTTCAATGAGATCCAAATATCCACTTGCGGATCCCACAGAAAGTGTGTTTCGAAACTGCTGTTTCAAAGGGAATCTTCAACTCTGTGAGTTGAATGCAATCATCACAAAGAAGTTTCTGACAATGCTTCTCTCTCGTTTTTATGTGAAGATATTTCCTTTTCCACCAGAGGCCTGAAAGCGCTCCAATGTCCACTTGCAGATTCTACGAAAAGAATGTTTCAAAACTGCTCTGTGAAAAGCAATGTTAAACTCTGTGGCTCGAAAACAAACATCACAAAGCAGTTTCTGAGAATGCTTCAGTTTAGTTTTTCTGTGAAGATATTCCCGTTTCCAAAGAAATCTTCAAAGAGGTCCACATATCCACTTACAGATTCTACAAAAAGAGAGTTTCAAAACTGCTCAATCAAAAGGAGGGTTCAACTCTGTGACTTGAATGCAATCATCACACAGAAGTTTCTGAGAATGCTTCTCTTTAGTTTTTACGTGAAGATATACCCGTTTCGAAGGAAGGCCACCCGGTGGTCCAAATATCCACTTGCAGATTCTACAAAAAGAGTGTTTCAAACCTGAACTATCAAAGGAAGGTTCAACTCTGTGAGTCGAATGCAAACATCACGAAGAAGTTTCTGAGAATGTTTGTGTTTACTTATGGGAAGTTTATCCCGTTTCCAACGAAATCCTCAGAGAGGTCCAAATATCCACTTGCAGATTCTACCAAAAGTGTGTTTGGAAACTGCTCCATCCAAAGGCATGTTCAGCTCTGTGAGTTAATCTCCATCATCACAAAGTATTTTCTGAGAATGCTTCCGTTTGGTTTTTATAGGAAGTTCTTTCCTTCACTACCGTAGGCCTCAAAGCAGTCCAAATCTCCATTTGCAGATTCTACAAAAAGAGTGTTTCCAATCTGCTGTATCAATAGGAATGTTCAACTCCGTGAGTTGTATGCAATCATCACAACGTAGTTTCTGAGAATGCTTCTATGTAGTTTTTAGGTGAAGATATTACCTTTTCCACCACAGGCCCCAAGCCCCCCAAATGTCCACTTGCAGATTCTAGAAAAAGAGTGTTTCATAGCTGCTCTTTCAAAAGGAAAGTTCCACTCTGGGAGTTGAATACAAACATCACAAAGTAGTTTCTGAGAATGCTTCTGTTTCGTTTTTAAGTGAAGATGATCCCGTTTCCAATGAAATCTTCAAAGAGGTGCACATATCCACTTGCAGATTCCAAAGAAAGAGACTTTCAAAACTGCTACATCACGAGGATTTTTCAACACTGTGAGTTGAATGCAGTCATCACAGAAAACTTTCTGAGAATGCTTCTGTCTAGGGTTGATGTGAAGATATACACGTTTCCAACGAAGGCCTCGAAGTGGTCCAAATATAGACTTGCAGATTCTCCTACAAGGGTGTTGCAAACCTGAACTAACAAAGCAAGGTTGAACTCTGTGAGTTGAATGCAAACATCACAAAGAAGTTTCTGAGAATGCTTCCGTTTATTTATGGGAAGTTTATCCCGTTTCCAACGAAATCCTCAGAGAGGTCCAAATAAGCCCTTGCAGATTCTACAAACAGTGTGTTTGGAAACTGCTCCATCAAAAAGAATGTTCAGCTCTCTGAGTTAAACGCAATCGTCGCTAAGAATTTTCTGAGAGTGCTTCTGTCTAGTTTTTATATGAAGTTCTTTCCTTTCTTACCATAGGCCTCAAAGCGGTCCCAGTCTCCACTTGCAGATTCTCCAAGAAAACTGTTTCCAAACTGCTCTCTCGAAAGGAATGTTCAACTCTGTGGGTTGAGTGCAATCATCACAGAGTAGTTTCTGAGAATGCTTCTATGTAGTTTTTAGGAGAAGATATTTCCTTTTCCACCACAGCCCTCAAAGCCCTCCTAATGTCCATTTGTGGATGCTAAAAAAACAGTGTTTCAAAGCTGCGCTATCAAAGGGAAAGTTCAATTCCGTGAGGTGAATGCAAACATCCCAAAGAAGTTTCTGAGAATGCCTCTGTTTAGCTTTTATGTGAAGATTATCCCGTTTCCAACGAAATCTTCAATGAGATCCAAATATCCACTTGCGGATCCCACAGAAAGTGTGTTTCGAAACTGCTGTTTCAAAGGGAATCTTCAACTCTGTGAGTTGAATGCAATCATCACAAAGAAGTTTCTGACAATGCTTCTCTCTCGTTTTTATGTGAAGATATTTCCTTTTCCACCAGAGGCCTGAAAGCGCTCCAATGTCCACTTGCAGCTTCTACGAAAAGAATGTTTCAAAACTGCTCTGTGAAAAGCAATGTTAAACTCTGTGGCTCGAACACAAACATCACAAAGCAGTTTCTGAGAATGCTTCAGTTTAGTTTTTCTGTGAAGATATTCCCGTTTCCAAAGAAATCTTCAAAGAGGTCCACATATCCACTTACAGATTCTACAAAAAGAGAGTTTCAAAACTGCTCAATCAAAAGGAGGGTTCAACTCTGTGACTTGAATGCAATCATCACACAGAAGTTTCTGAGAATGCTTCTCTTTAGTTTTTACGTGAAGATATACCCGTTTCGAAGGAAGGCCACCCGGTGGTCCAAATATCCACTTGCAGATTCTACAAAAAGAGTGTTTCAAACCTGAACTATCAAAGGAAGGTTCAACTCTGTGAGTCGAATGCAAACATCACGAAGAAGTTTCTGAGAATGTTTGTGTTTAGTTATGGGAAGTTTATCCCGTTTCCAACGAAATCCTCAGAGTGGTCCAAATATCCACTTGCAGATTCTACCAAAAGTGTGTTTGGAAACTGCTCCATCCAAAGGCATGTTCAGCTTTGTGAGTTAATCTCCATCATAACAAAGTATTTTCTGAGAATGCTTCCGTTTGGTTTTTATAGGAAGTTCTTTCCTTCACTACCGTAGGCCTCAAAGCAGTCCAAATCTCCATTTGCAGATTCTACAAAAAGAGTGTTTCCAATCTGCTGTATCAA
This sequence comes from Pan paniscus, assembly GCF_029289425.2. Taxonomy (NCBI): domain Eukaryota; kingdom Metazoa; phylum Chordata; class Mammalia; order Primates; family Hominidae; genus Pan; species Pan paniscus. The sequence continues at coordinate 60,887,755 of NC_073272.2, forward strand.
TAGGAATGTTCAACTCCGTGAGTTGAATGCAATCATCACAACGTAGTTTCTGAGAATGCTTCTATGTAGTTTTTAGGTGAAGATATTACCTTTTCCACCACAGGCCCCAAGCCCCCCAAATGTCCACTTGCAGATTCTAGAAAAAGAGTGTTTCATAGCTGCTCTTTCAAAAGGAAAGTTCCACTCTGGGAATTGAATACGAACATCACAAAGTAGTTTCTGAGAATGCTTTTGTTTCGTTTTTATGTGAAGATGATCCCGTTTCCAATGAAATCTTCAAAGAGGTGCACATATCCACTTGCAGATTCCAAAGAAAGAGACTTTCAAAACTGCTCCATCACGAGGATTGTTCAACTCTGTGAGTTGAATGCAGTCATCACAGAAAACTTTCTGAGAATGCTTCTGTCTAGGGTTGATGTGAAGATATACCCGTTTCCAACGAAGGCCTCGAAGTGGTCCAAATATACACTTGCAGATTCTCCTACAAGGGTGTTGCAAACCTGAACTATCAAAGCAAGGTTCAACTCTGTGAGTTGAATGCAAACATCACAAAGAAGTTTCTGAGAATGCTTCCGTTTACTTATGGGAAGTTTATCCCGTTTCCAACGAAATCCTCAGAGAGGTCCAAATATCCCCTTGCAGATTCTACAAACAGTGTGTTTGGAAACTGCTCCATCAAAACGAATGTTCAGCTCTCTGAGTTAAACGCAATCGTCACTAAGAATTTTCTGAGAGTGCTTCTGTCTAGTTTTTATATGAAGTTCTTTCCTTTATTACCATAGGCCTCAAAGCGGTCCCAGTCTCCACTTGCAGATTCTCCAAGAAGACTGTTTCCAAACTGCTCTCTCGAAAGGATTGCTCAACTCTGTGAGTTGAGTGCAATCATCACAGAGTAGTTTCTGAGAATGCTTCTATGTAGTTTTTAGGAGAAGATATTTCCTTTTCCACCACAGCCCTCAAAGCCCTCCAAATGTCCATTTGCGGATGCTAAAAAAAGAGTGTTTCAAAGCTGCGCTATCAAAGGGAAAGTTCAATTCCGTGAGGTGAATGCAAACATCCCAAAGAAGTTTCTGAGAATGCCTCTGTTTAGCTTTTATGTGAAGATTATCCCGTTTCCAACGAAATCTTCAATGAGATCCAAATATCCACTTGCGGATCCCACAGAAAGTGTGTTTCGAAACTGCTGTTTCAAAGGGAATCTTCAACTCTGTGAGTTGAATGCAATCATCACAAAGAAGTTTCTGACAATGCTTCTCTCTCGTTTTTATGTGAAGATATTTCCTTTTCCACCAGAGGCCTGAAAGCGCTCCAAATGTCCACTTGCAGATTCTACGAAAAGAATGTTTCAAAACTGCTCTGTGAAAAGCAATGTTAAACTCTGTGGCTCGAACACAAACATCACAAAGCAGTTTCTGAGAATGCTTCAGTTTAGTTTTTCTGTGAAGATATTCCCGTTTCCAAAGAAATCTTCAAAGAGGTCCACATATCCACTTACAGATTCTACAAAAAGAGAGTTTCAAAACTGCTCAATCAAAAGGAGTGTTCAACTCTGTGACTTGAATGCAATCATCACACAGAAGTTTCTGAGAATGCTTCTCTTTAGTTTTTACGTGAAGATATACCCGTTTCGAAGGAAGGCCACCCAGTGGTCCAAATATCCACTTGCAGAATCTACAAAAAGAGTGTTTCAAACCTGAACTATCAAAGGAAGGTTCAACTCTGTGAGTCGAATGCAAACATCACGAAGAAGTTTCTGAGAATGTTTGTGTTTAGTTATGGGAAGTTTATCCCGTTTCCAACGAAATCCTCAGAGAGGTCCAAATATCCACTTGCAGATTCTACCAAAAGTGTGTTTGGAAACTGCTCCATCCAAAGGCATCTTCAGCTCTGTGAGTTAATCTCCATCACCACAAAGTATTTTCTGAGAATGCTTCCGTTTGTTTTTTATAGGAAGTTCTTTCCTTCACTACCGTAGGCCTCAAAGCAGTCCAAATCTCCATTTGCAGATTCTACAAAAAGAGTGTTTCCAATCTGCTCTATCAATAGGAATGTTCAACTCCGTGAGTTGAATGCAATCATCACAACGTAGTTGCTGAGAATGCTTCTATGTAGTTTTTAGGTGAAGATATTTCCTTTTCCACCACAGGCCTCAAAGCCCCCCAAATGTCCACATGCAGATTCTAGAAAAAGAGTGTTTCATAGCTGCTCTTTCAAAAGGAAAGTTCCACTCCGGGAGTTGAATACTAACATCACAAAGTAGTTTCTGAGAATGCTTCTGTTTCGTTTTTATGTGAAGATGATCCCGTTTCCAATGAAATCTTCAAAGAGGTGCACATATCCACTTGCAGATTCCAAAGAAAGAGACTTTCAAAACTGCTACATCACGAGGATTTTTCAACTCTGTGAGTTGAATGCAGTCATCACAGAAAACTTTCTGAGAATGCTTCTGTCTAGGGTTGATGTGAAGATATACCCGTTTCCAACGAAGGCCTCGAAGTGGTCCAAATATACACTTGCAGATTCTCCTACAAGGGTGTTGCAAACCTGAACTATCAAAGCAAGGTTCAACTCTGTGAGTTGAATGCAAACATCACAAAGAAGTTTCTGAGAATGCTTCCGTTTAGTTATGGGAAGTTTATCCCGTTTCCAACGAAATCCTCAGAGAGGTCCAAATATCCCCTTGCAGATTCTACAAACAGTGTGTTTGGAAACTGCTCCATCAAAACGAATGTTCAGCTCTCTGAGTTAAACGCAATCGTCACTAAGAATTTTCTGAGAGTGCTTCTGTCTAGTGTTTGTATGAAGTTCTTTCCTTTATTACCATAGGCCTCAAAGCGGTCCCAGTCTCCACTTGCAGATTCTCCAAGAAGACTGTTTCCAAACTGCTCTCTCGAAAGGAATGTTCAACTCTGTGAGTTGAATGCAATCATCACAGAGTAGTTTCTGAGAATGCTTCTATGTAGTTTTTAGGAGAAGATATTTCCTTTTCCACCACAGCCCTCAAAGCCCTCCAAATGTCCATTTGCGGATGCTAAAAAAAGAGTGTTTCAAAGCTGCGCTATCAAAGGGAAAGTTCAATTCCGTGAGGTGAATGCAAACATCCCAAAGAAGTTTCTGAGAATGCCTCTGTTTAGCTTTTATGTGAAGATTATCCCGTTTCCAACGAAATCTTCAATGAGATCCAAATATCCACTTGCGGATCCCACAGAAAGTGTGTTTCGAAACTGCTGTTTCAAAGGGAATCTTCAACTCTGTGAGTTGAATGCAATCATCACAAAGAAGTTTCTGACAATGCTTCTCTCTCGTTTTTATGTGAAGATATTTCCTTTTCCACCAGAGGCCTGAAAGCGCTCCAAATGTCCACTTGCAGATTCTACGAAAAGAATGTTTCAAAACTGCTCTGTGAAAAGCAATGTTAAACTCTGTGGCTCGAACACAAACATCACAAAGCAGTTTCTGAGAATGCTTCAGTTTAGTTTTTCTGTGAAGATATTCCCGTTTCCAAAGAAATCTTCAAAGAGGTCCACATATCCACTTACAGATTCTACAAAAAGAGAGTTTCAAAACTGCTCAATCAAAAGGAGGGTTCAACTCTGTGACTTGAATGCAATCATCACACAGAAGTTTCTGAGAATGCTTCTCTTTAGTTTTTACGTGAAGATATACCCGTTTCGAAGGAAGGCCACCCGGTGGTCCAAATATCCACTTGCAGATTCTACAAAAAGAGTGTTTCAAACCTGAACTATCAAAGGAAGGTTCAACTCTGTGAGTCGAATGCAAACATCACGAAGAAGTTTCTGAGAATGTTTGTGTTTACTTATGGGAAGTTTATCCCGTTTCCAACGAAATCCTCAGAGAGGTCCAAATATCCACTTGCAGATTCTACCAAAAGTGTGTTTGGAAACTGCTCCATCCAAAGGCATGTTCAGCTCTGTGAGTTAATCTCCATCATCACAAAGTATTTTCTGAGAATGCTTCCGTTTGGTTTTTATAGGAAGTTCTTTCCTTCACTACCGTAGGCCTCAAAGCAGTCCAAATCTCCATTTGCAGATTCTACAAAAAGAGTGTTTCCAATCTGCTGTATCAATAGGAATGTTCAACTCCGTGAGTTGAATGCAATCATCACAACGTAGTTTCTGAGAATGCTTCTATGTAGTTTTTAGGTGAAGATATTACCTTTTCCACCACAGGCCCCAAGCCCCCCAAATGTCCACTTGCAGATTCTAGAAAAAGAGTGTTTCATAGCTGCTCTTTCAAAAGGAAAGTTCCACTCTGGGAATTGAATACGAACATCACAAAGTAGTTTCTGAGAATGCTTTTGTTTCGTTTTTATGTGAAGATGATCCCGTTTCCAATGAAATCTTCAAAGAGGTGCACATATCCACTTGCAGATTCCAAAGAAAGAGACTTTCAAAACTGCTCCATCACGAGGATTGTTCAACTCTGTGAGTTGAATGCAGTCATCACAGAAAACTTTCTGAGAATGCTTCTGTCTAGGGTTGATGTGAAGATATACCCGTTTCCAACGAAGGCCTCGAAGTGGTCCAAATATACACTTGCAGATTCTCCTACAAGGGTGTTGCAAACCTGAACTATCAAAGCAAGGTTCAACTCTGTGAGTTGAATGCAAACATCACAAAGAAGTTTCTGAGAATGCTTCCGTTTACTTATGGGAAGTTTATCCCGTTTCCAACGAAATCCTCAGAGAGGTCCAAATATCCCCTTGCAGATTCTACAAACAGTGTGTTTGGAAACTGCTCCATCAAAACGAATGTTCAGCTCTCTGAGTTAAACGCAATCGTCACTAAGAATTTTCTGAGAGTGCTTCTGTCTAGTTTTTATATGAAGTTCTTTCCTTTATTACCATAGGCCTCAAAGTGGTCCCAGTCTCCACTTGCAGATTCTCCAAGAAGACTGTTTCCAAACTGCTCTCTCGAAAGGATTGCTCAACTCTGTGAGTTGAGTGCAATCATCACAGAGTAGTTTCTGAGAATGCTTCTATGTAGTTTTTAGGAGAAGATATTTCCTTTTCCACCACAGCCCTCAAAGCCCTCCAAATGTCCATTTGCGGATGCTAAAAAAAGAGTGTTTCAAAGCTGCGCTATCAAAGGGAAAGTTCAATTCCGTGAGGTGAATGCAAACATCCCAAAGAAGTTTCTGAGAATGCCTCTGTTTAGCTTTTATGTGAAGATTATCCCGTTTCCAACGAAATCTTCAATGAGATCCAAATATCCACTTGCGGATCCCACAGAAAGTGTGTTTCGAAACTGCTGTTTCAAAGGGAATCTTCAACTCTGTGAGTTGAATGCAATCATCACAAAGAAGTTTCTGACAATGCTTCTCTCTCGTTTTTATGTGAAGATATTTCCTTTTCCACCAGAGGCCTGAAAGCGCTCCAAATGTCCACTTGCAGATTCTACGAAAAGAATGTTTCAAAACTGCTCTGTGAAAAGCAATGTTAAACTCTGTGGCTCGAACACAAACATCACAAAGCAGTTTCTGAGAATGCTTCAGTTTAGTTTTTCTGTGAAGATATTCCCGTTTCCAAAGAAATCTTCAAAGAGGTCCACATATCCACTTACAGATTCTACAAAAAGAGAGTTTCAAAACTGCTCAATCAAAAGGAGTGTTCAACTCTGTGACTTGAATGCAATCATCACACAGAAGTTTCTGAGAATGCTTCTCTTTAGTTTTTACGTGAAGATATACCCGTTTCGAAGGAAGGCCACCCAGTGGTCCAAATATCCACTTGCAGAATCTACAAAAAGAGTGTTTCAAACCTGAACTATCAAAGGAAGGTTCAACTCTGTGAGTCGAATGCAAACATCACGAAGAAGTTTCTGAGAATGTTTGTGTTTAGTTATGGGAAGTTTATCCCGTTTCCAACGAAATCCTCAGAGAGGTCCAAATATCCACTTGCAGATTCTACCAAAAGTGTGTTTGGAAACTGCTCCATCCAAAGGCATCTTCAGCTCTGTGAGTTAATCTCCATCACCACAAAGTATTTTCTGAGAATGCTTCCGTTTGTTTTTTATAGGAAGTTCTTTCCTTCACTACCGTAGGCCTCAAAGCAGTCCAAATCTCCATTTGCAGATTCTACAAAAAGAGTGTTTCCAATCTGCTCTATCAATAGGAATGTTCAACTCCGTGAGTTGAATGCAATCATCACAACGTAGTTGCTGAGAATGCTTCTATGTAGTTTTTAGGTGAAGATATTTCCTTTTCCACCACAGGCCTCAAAGCCCCCCAAATGTCCACATGCAGATTCTAGAAAAAGAGTGTTTCATAGCTGCTCTTTCAAAAGGAAAGTTCCACTCCGGGAGTTGAATACTAACATCACAAAGTAGTTTCTGAGAATGCTTCTGTTTCGTTTTTATGTGAAGATGATCCCGTTTCCAATGAAATCTTCAAAGAGGTGCACATATCCACTTGCAGATTCCAAAGAAAGAGACTTTCAAAACTGCTCCATCACGAGGATTTTTCAACTCTGTGAGTTGAATGCAGTCATCACAGAAAACTTTCTGAGAATGCTTCTGTCTAGGGTTGATGTGAAGATATACCCGTTTCCAACGAAGGCCTCGAAGTGGTCCAAATATACACTTGCAGATTCTCCTACAAGGGTGTTGCAAACCTGAACTATCAAAGCAAGGTTCAACTCTGTGAGTTGAATGCAAACATCACAAAGAAGTTTCTGAGAATGCTTCCGTTTAGTTATGGGAAGTTTATCCCGTTTCCAACGAAATCCTCAGAGAGGTCCAAATATCCCCTTGCAGATTCTACAAACAGTGTGTTTGGAAACTGCTCCATCAAAACGAATGTTCAGCTCTCTGAGTTAAACGCAATCGTCACTAAGAATTTTCTGAGAGTGCTTCTGTCTAGTGTTTGTATGAAGTTCTTTCCTTTCTTACCATAGGCCTCAAAGCGGTCCCAGTCTCCACTTGCAGATTCTCCAAGAAGACTGTTTCCAAACTGCTCTCTCGAAAGGAATGTTCAACTCTGTGAGTTGAATGCAATCATCACAGAGTAGTTTCTGAGAATGCTTCTATGTAGTTTTTAGGAGAAGATATTTCCTTTTCCACCACAGCCCTCAAAGCCCTCCAAATGTCCATTTGCGGATGCTAAAAAAAGAGTGTTTCAAAGCTGCGCTATCAAAGGGAAAGTTCAATTCCGTGAGGTGAATGCAAACATCCCAAAGAAGTTTCTGAGAATGCCTCTGTTTAGCTTTTATGTGAAGATTATCCCGTTTCCAACGAAATCTTCAATGAGATCCAAATATCCACTTGCGGATCCCACAGAAAGTGTGTTTCGAAACTGCTGTTTCAAAGGGAATCTTCAACTCTGTGAGTTGAATGCAATCATCACAAAGAAGTTTCTGACAATGCTTCTCTCTCGTTTTTATGTGAAGATATTTCCTTTTCCACCAGAGGCCTGAAAGCGCTCCAAATGTCCACTTGCAGATTCTACGAAAAGAATGTTTCAAAACTGCTCTGTGAAAAGCAATGTTAAACTCTGTGGCTCGAACACAAACATCACAAAGCAGTTTCTGAGAATGCTTCAGTTTAGTTTTTCTGTGAAGATATTCCCGTTTCCAAAGAAATCTTCAAAGAGGTCCACATATCCACTTACAGATTCTACAAAAAGAGAGTTTCAAAACTGCTCAATCAAAAGGAGGGTTCAACTCTGTGACTTGAATGCAATCATCACACAGAAGTTTCTGAGAATGCTTCTCTTTAGTTTTTACGTGAAGATATACCCGTTTCGAAGGAAGGCCACCCGGTGGTCCAAATATCCACTTGCAGATTCTACAAAAAGAGTGTTTCAAACCTGAACTATCAAAGGAAGGTTCAACTCTGTGAGTCGAATGCAAACATCATGAAGAAGTTTCTGAGAATGTTTGTGTTTAGTTATGGGAAGTTTATCCCGTTTCCAACGAAATCCTCAGAGAGGTCCAAATATCCACTTGCAGATTCTACCAAAAGTGTGTTTGGAAACTGCTCCATCCAAAGGCATGTTCAGCTCTGTGAGTTAATCTCCATCATCACAAAGTATTTTCTGATAATGCTTCCGTTTGGTTTTTATAGGAAGTTCTTTCCTTCACTACCGTAGGCCTCAAAGCTGTCCAAATCTCCGTTTGCAGATTCTACAAAAAGAGTGTTTCCAGTCTGCTCTATCAATAGGAATGTTCAACTCCGTGAGTTGAATGCAATCATCACAACGTAGTTTCTGAGAATGCTTCTATGTAGTTTTTAGGTGAAGATATTACCTTTTCCACCACAGGCCCCAAGCCCCCCAAATGTCCACTTGCAGATTCTAGAAAAAGAGTGTTTCATAGCTGCTCTTTCAAAAGGAAAGTTCCACTCTGGGTGTTGAATACAAACATCACAAAGTAGTTTCTGAGAATGCTTCTGTTTCGTTTTTATGTGAAGATGATCCCGTTTCCAATGAAATCTTCAAAGAGGTGCACATATCCACTTGCAGATTCCAAAGAAAGAGACTTTCAAAACTGCTCCATCACGAGGATTGTTCAACTCTGTGAGTTGAATGCAGTCATCACAGAAAACTTTCTGAGAATGCTTCTGTCTAGGGTTGATGTGAAGATATACCCGTTTCCAACGAAGGCCTCGAAGTGGTCCAAATATACACTTGCAGATTCTCCTACAAGGGTGTTGCAAACCTGAACTATCAAAGCAAGGTTCAACTCTGTGAGTTGAATGCAAACATCACAAAGAAGTTTCTGAGAATGCTTCCGTTTATTTATGGGAAGTTTATCCCGTTTCCAACGAAATCCTCAGAGAGGTCCAAATATCCCCTTGCAGATTCTACAAACAGTGTGTTTGGAAACTGCAACATCAAAACGAATGTTCAGCTCTCTGAGTTAAACGCAATCGTCACTAAGAATTTTCTGAGAGTGCTTCTGTCTAGTTTTTATATGAAGTTCTTTCCTTTATTACCATAGGCCTCAAAGCGGTCCCAGTCTCCACTTGCAGATTCTCCAAGAAGACTGTTTCCAAACTGCTCTCTCGAAAGGAATGTTCAACTCTGTGAGTTGAGTGCAATCATCACAGAGTAGTTTCTGAGAATGCTTCTATGTAGTTTTTAGGAGAAGATATTTCCTTTTCCACCACAGCCCTCAAAGCCCTCCAAATGTCCATTTGCGGATGCTAAAAAAAGAGTGTTTCAAAGCTGCGCTATCAAAGGGAAAGTTCAATTCCGTGAGGTGAATGCAAACATCCCAAAGAAGTTTCTGAGAATGCCTCTGTTTAGCTTTTATGTGAAGATTATCCCGTTTCCAACGAAATCTTCAATGAGATCCAAATATCCACTTGCGGATCCCACAGAAAGTGTGTTTCGAAACTGCTGTTTCAAAGGGAATCTTCAACTCTGTGAGTTGAATGCAATCATCACAAAGAAGTTTCTGACAATGCTTCTCTCTCGTTTTTATGTGAAGATATTTCCTTTTCCACCAGAGGCCTGAAAGCGCTCCAAATGTCCACTTGCAGATTCTACGAAAAGAATGTTTCAAAACTGCTCTGTGAAAAGCAATGTTAAACTCTGTGGCTCGAACACAAACATCACAAAGCAGTTTCTGAGAATGCTTCAGTTTAGTTTTTCTGTGAAGATATTCCCGTTTCCAAAGAAATCTTCAAAGAGGTCCACATATCCACTTACAGATTCTACAAAAAGAGAGTTTCAAAACTGCTCAATCAAAAGGAGGGTTCAACTCTGTGACTTGAATGCAATCATCACACAGAAGTTTCTGAGAATGCTTCTCTTTAGTTTTTACGTGAAGATATACCCGTTTCGAAGGAAGGCCACCCGGTGGTCCAAATATCCACTTGCAGAATCTACAAAAAGAGTGTTTCAAACCTGAACTATCAAAGGAAGGTTCAACTCTGTGAGTCGAATGCAAACATCACGAAGAAGTTTCTGAGAATGTTTGTGTTTAGTTATGGGAAGTTTATCCCGTTTCCAACGAAATCCTCAGAGAGGTCCAAATATCCACTTGCAGATTCTACCAAAAGTGTGTTTGGAAACTGCTCCATCCAAAGGCATGTTCAGCTCTGTGAGTTAATCTCCATCATCACAAAGTATTTTCTGAGAATGCTTCCGTTTGGTTTTTATAGGAAGTTCTTTCCTTCACTACCGTAGGCCTCAAAGCAGTCCAAATCTCCATTTGCAGATTCTACAAAAAGAGTGTTTCCAATCTGCTGTATCAATAGGAATGTTCAACTCCGTGAGTTGAATGCAATCATCACAACGTAGTTTCTGAGAATGCTTCTATGTAGTTTTTAGGTGAAGATATTACCTTTTCCACCACAGGCCCCAAGCCCCCCAAATGTCCACTTGCAGATTCTAGAAAAAGAGTGTTTCATAGCTGCTCTTTCAAAAGGAAAGTTCCACTCTGGGAATTGAATACGAACATCACAAAGTAGTTTCTGAGAATGCTTTTGTTTCGTTTCTATGTGAAGATGATCCCGTTTCCAATGAAATCTTCAAAGAGGTGCACATATCCACTTGCAGATTCCAAAGAAAGAGACTTTCAAAACTGCTCTATCACGAGGATTTTTCAACTCTGTGAGTTGAATGCAGTCATCACAGAAAACTTTCTGAGAATGCTTCTGTCTAGGGTTGATGTGAAGATATACCCATCTCCAACGAAGGCCTCGAAGTGGTCCAAATATACACTTGCAGATTCTCCTACAAGGGTGTTGCAAACCTGAACTATCAAAGCAAGTTTCAACTCTGTGAGTTGAATGCAAACATCACAAAGAAGTTTCTGAGAATGCTTCCGTTTATTTATGGGAAGTTTATCCCGTTTCCAACGAAATCCTCAGAGAGGTCCAAATATCCCCTTGCAGATTCTACAAACAGTGTGTTTGGAAACTGCTCCATCAAAACGAATGTTCAGCTCTCTGAGTTAAACGCAATCGTCGCTAAGAATTTTCTGAGAGTGCTTCTGTCTAGTTTTTATATGAAGTTCTTTCCTTTCTTACCATAGGCCTCAAAGCGGTCCCAGTCTCCACTTGCAGATTCTCCAAGAAGACTGTTTCCAAACTGCTCTCTCAAAAGGAATGTTCAACTCTGTGGGTTGAGTGCAATCATCACAGAGTAGTTTCTGAGAATGCTTCTATGTAGTTTTTAGGAGAAGATATTTCCTTTTCCACCACAGCCCTCAAAGCCCTCCTAATGTCCATTTGCGGATGCTAAAAAAACAGTGTTTCAAAGCTGCGCTATCAAAGGGAAAGTTCAATTCCGTGAGGTGAATGCAAACATCCCAAAGAAGTTTCTGAGAATGCCTCTGTTTAGCTTTTATGTGAAGATTATCCCGTTTCCAACGAAATCTTCAATGAGATCCAAATATCCACTTGCGGATCCCACAGAAAGTGTGTTTCGAAACTGCTGTTTCAAAGGGAATCTTCAACTCTGTGAGTTGAATGCAATCATCACAAAGAAGTTTCTGACAATGCTTCTCTCTCGTTTTTATGTGAAGATATTTCCTTTTCCACCAGAGGCCTGAAAGCGCTCCAAATGTCCACTTGCAGATTCTACGAAAAGAATGTTTCAAAACTGCTCTGTGAAAAGCAATGTTAAACTCTGTGGCTCGAACACAAACATCACAAAGCAGTTTCTGAGAATGCTTCAGTTTAGTTTTTCTGTGAAGATATTCCCGTTTCCAAAGAAATCTTCAAAGAGGTCCACATATCCACTTACAGATTCTACAAAAAGAGAGTTTCAAAACTGCTCAATCAAAAGGAGGGTTCAACTCTGTGACTTGAATGCAATCATCACACAGAAGTTTCTGAGAATGCTTCTCTTTAGTTTTTACGTGAAGATATACCCGTTTCGAAGGAAGGCCACCCGGTGGTCCAAATATCCACTTGCAGATTCTACAAAAAGAGTGTTTCAAACCTGAACTATCAAAGGAAGGTTCAACTCTGTGAGTCGAATGCAAACATCACGAAGAAGTTTCTGAGAATGTTTGTGTTTACTTATGGGAAGTTTATCCCGTTTCCAACGAAATCCTCAGAGAGGTCCAAATATCCACTTGCAGATTCTACCAAAAGTGTGTTTGGAAACTGCTCCATCCAAAGGCATGTTCAGCTCTGTGAGTTAATCTCCATCATCACAAAGTATTTTCTGAGAATGCTTCCGTTTGGTTTTTATAGGAAGTTCTTTCCTTCACTACCGTAGGCCTCAAAGCAGTCCAAATCTCCATTTGCAGATTCTACAAAAAGAGTGTTTCCAATCTGCTGTATCAATAGGAATGTTCAACTCCGTGAGTTGAATGCAATCATCACAACGTAGTTTCTGAGAATGCTTCTATGTAGTTTTTAGGTGAAGATATTACCTTTTCCACCACAGGCCCCAAGCCCCCCAAATGTCCACTTGCAGATTCTAGAAAAAGAGTGTTTCATAGCTGCTCTTTCAAAAGGAAAGTTCCACTCTGGGAATTGAATACGAACATCACAAAGTAGTTTCTGAGAATGCTTTTGTTTCGTTTCTATGTGAAGATGATCCCGTTTCCAATGAAATCTTCAAAGAGGTGCACATATCCACTTGCAGATTCCAAAGAAAGAGACTTTCAAAACTGCTCTATCACGAGGATTTTTCAACTCTGTGAGTTGAATGCAGTCATCACAGAAAACTTTCTGAGAATGCTTCTGTCTAGGGTTGATGTGAAGATATACCCATCTCCAACGAAGGCCTCGAAGTGGTCCAAATATACACTTGCAGATTCTCCTACAAGGGTGTTGCAAACCTGAACTATCAAAGCAAGGTTCAACTCTGTGAGTTGAATGCAAACATCACAAAGAAGTTTCTGAGAATGCTTCCGTTTATTTATGGGAAGTTTATCCCGTTTCCAACGAAATCCTCAGAGAGGTCCAAATATCCCCTTGCAGATTCTACAAACAGTGTGTTTGGAAACTGCTCCATCAAAACGAATGTTCAGCTCTCTGAGTTAAACGCAATCGTCGCTAAGAATTTTCTGAGAGTGCTTCTGTCTAGTTTTTATATGAAGTTCTTTCCTTTCTTACCATAGGCCTCAAAGCGGTCCCAGTCTCCACTTGCAGATTCTCCAAGAAGACTGTTTCCAAACTGCTCTCTCGAAAGGAATGTTCAACTCTGTGGGTTGAGTGCAATCATCACAGAGTAGTTTCTGAGAATGCTTCTATGTAGTTTTTAGGAGAAGATATTTCCTTTTCCACCACAGCCCTCAAAGCCCTCCTAATGTCCATTTGCGGATGCTAAAAAAACAGTGTTTCAAAGCTGCGCTATCAAAGGGAAAGTTCAATTCCGTGAGGTGAATGCAAACATCCCAAAGAAGTTTCTGAGAATGCCTCTGTTTAGCTTTTATGTGAAGATTATCCCGTTTCCAACGAAATCTTCAATGAGATCCAAATATCCACTTGCGGATCCCACAGAAAGTGTGTTTCGAAACTGCTGTTTCAAAGGGAATCTTCAACTCTGTGAGTTGAATGCAATCATCACAAAGAAGTTTCTGACAATGCTTCTCTCTCGTTTTTATGTGAAGATATTTCCTTTTCCACCAGAGGCCTGAAAGCGCTCCAAATGTCCACTTGCAGATTCTACGAAAAGAATGTTTCAAAACTGCTCTGTGAAAAGCAATGTTAAACTCTGTGGCTCGAACACAAACATCACAAAGCAGTTTCTGAGAATGCTTCAGTTTAGTTTTTCTGTGAAGATATTCCCGTTTCCAAAGAAATCTTCAAAGAGGTCCACATATCCACTTACAGATTCTACAAAAAGAGAGTTTCAAAACTGCTCAATCAAAAGGAGGGTTCAACTCTGTGACTTGAATGCAATCATCACACAGAAGTTTCTGAGAATGCTTCTCTTTAGTTTTTACGTGAAGATATACCCGTTTCGAAGGAAGGCCACCCGGTGGTCCAAATATCCACTTGCAGATTCTACAAAAAGAGTGTTTCAAACCTGAACTATCAAAGGAAGGTTCAACTCTGTGAGTCGAATGCAAACATCACGAAGAAGTTTCTGAGAATGTTTGTGTTTACTTATGGGAAGTTTATCCCGTTTCCAACGATCTCCTCAGAGAGGTCCAAATATCCACTTGCAGATTCTACCAAAAGTGTGTTTGGAAACTGCTCCATCCAAAGGCATGTTCAGCTCTGTGAGTTAATCTCCATCATCACAAAGTATTTTCTGAGAATGCTTCCGTTTGGTTTTTATAGGAAGTTCTTTCCTTCACTACCGTAGGCCTCAAAGCAGTCCAAATCTCCATTTGCAGATTCTACAAAAAGAGTGTTTCCAATCTGCTGTATCAATAGGAATGTTCAACTCCGTGAGTTGTATGCAATCATCACAACGTAGTTTCTGAGAATGCTTCTATGTAGTTTTTAGGTGAAGATATTACCTTTTCCACCACAGGCCCCAAGCCCCCCAAATGTCCACTTGCAGATTCTAGAAAAAGAGTGTTTCATAGCTGCTCTTTCAAAAGGAAAGTTCCACTCTGGGAGTTGAATACAAACATCACAAAGTAGTTTCTGAGAATGCTTCTGTTTCGTTTTTAAGTGAAGATGATCCCGTTTCCAATGAAATCTTCAAAGAGGTGCACATATCCACTTGCAGATTCCAAAGAAAGAGACTTTCAAAACTGCTCCATCACGAGGATTTTTCAACACTGTGAGTTGAATGAAGTCATCACAGAAAACTTTCTGAGAATGCTTCTGTCTAGGGTTGATGTGAAGATATACCCGTTTCCAACGAAGGCCTCGAAGTGGTCCAAATATAGACTTGCAGATTCTCCTACAAGGGTGTTGCAAACCTGAACTATCAAAGCAAGGTTCAACTCTGTGAGTTGAATGCAAACATCACAAAGAAGTTTCTAAGAATGCTTCCGTTTACTTATGGGAAGTTTATCCCGTTTCCAACGAAATCCTCAGAGAGGTCCAAATATCCCCTTGCAGATTCTACAAACAGTGTGTTTGGAAACTGCTCCATCAAAACGAATGTTCAGCTCTCTGAGTTAAACGCAATCGTCACTAAGAATTTTCTGAGAGTGCTTCTGTCTAGTTTTTATATGAAGTTCTTTCCTTTATTACCATAGGCCTCAAAGCGGTCCCAGTCTCCACTTGCAGATTCTCCAAGAAGACTGTTTCCAAACTTCTCTCTCGAAAGGAATGTTCAACTCTGTGAGTTGAGTGCAATCATCACAGAGTAGTTTCTGAGAATGCTTCTATGTAGTTTTTAGGAGAAGATATTTCCTTTTCCACCACAGCCCTCAAAGCCCTCCAAATGTCCATTTGCGGATGCTAAAAAAAGAGTGTTTCAAAGCTGCGCTATCAAAGGGAAAGTTCAATTCCGTGAGGTGAATGCAAACATCCCAAAGAAGTTTCTGAGAATGCCTCTGTTTAGCTTTTATGTGAAGATTATCCCGTTTCCAACGAAATCTTCAATGAGATCCAAATATCCACTTGCGGATCCCACAGAAAGTGTGTTTTGAAACTGCTGTTTCAAAGGGAATCTTCAACTCTGTGAGTTGAATGCAATCATCACAAAGAAGTTTCTGACAATGCTTCTCTCTCGTTTTTATGTGAAGATATTTCCTTTTCCACCAGAGGCCTGAAAGCGCTCCAAATGTCCACTTGCAGATTCTACGAAAAGAATGTTTCAAAACTGCTCTGTGAAAAGCAATGTTAAACTCTGTGGCTCGAACACAAACATCACAAAGCAGTTTCTGAGAATGCTTCAGTTTAGTTTTTCTGTGAAGATATTCCCGTTTCCAAAGAAATCTTCAAAGAGGTCCACATATCCACTTACAGATTCTACAAAAAGAGAGTTTCAAAACTGCTCAATCAAAAGGAGGGTTCAACTCTGTGACTTGAATGCAATCATCACACAGAAGTTTCTGAGAATGCTTCTCTTTAGTTTTTACGTGAAGATATACCCGTTTCGAAGGAAGGCCACCCGGTGGTCCAAATATCCACTTGCAGAATCTACAAAAAGAGTGTTTCAAACCTGAACTATCAAAGGAAGGTTCAACTCTGTGAGTCGAATGCAAACATCACGAAGAAGTTTCTGAGAATGTTTGTGTTTAGTTATGGGAAGTTTATCCCGTTTCCAACGAAATCCTCAGAGAGGTCCAAATATCCACTTGCAGATTCTACCAAAAGTGTGTTTGGAAACTGCTCCATCCAAAGGCATGTTCAGCTCTGTGAGTTAATCTCCATCATCACAAAGTATTTTCTGAGAATGCTTCCGTTTGGTTTTTATAGGAAGTTCTTTCCTTCACTACCGTAGGCCTCAAAGCAGTCCAAATCTCCATTTGCAGATTCTACAAAAAGAGTGTTTCCAATCTGCTGTATCAATAGGAATGTTCAACTCCGTGAGTTGAATGCAATCATCACAACGTAGTTTCTGAGAATGCTTCTATGTAGTTTTTAGGTGAAGATATTACCTTTTCCACCACAGGCCCCAAGCCCCCCAAATGTCCACTTGCAGATTCTAGAAAAAGAGTGTTTCATAGCTGCTCTTTCAAAAGGAAAGTTCCACTCTGGGAATTGAATACGAACATCACAAAGTAGTTTCTGAGAATGCTTTTGTTTCGTTTCTATGTGAAGATGATCCCGTTTCCAATGAAATCTTCAAAGAGGTGCACATATCCACTTGCAGATTCCAAAGAAAGAGACTTTCAAAACTGCTCTATCACGAGGATTTTTCAACTCTGTGAGTTGAATGCAGTCATCACAGAAAACTTTCTGAGAATGCTTCTGTCTAGGGTTGATGTGAAGATATACCCATCTCCAACGAAGGCCTCGAAGTGGTCCAAATATACACTTGCAGATTCTCCTACAAGGGTGTTGCAAACCTGAACTATCAAAGCAAGGTTCAACTCTGTGAGTTGAATGCAAACATCACAAAGAAGTTTCTGAGAATGCTTCCGTTTATTTATGGGAAGTTTATCCCGTTTCCAACGAAATCCTCAGAGAGGTCCAAATATCCCCTTGCAGATTCTACAAACAGTGTGTTTGGAAACTGCTCCATCAAAACGAATGTTCAGCTCTCTGAGTTAAACGCAATCGTCGCTAAGAATTTTCTGAGAGTGCTTCTGTCTAGTTTTTATATGAAGTTCTTTCCTTTCTTACCATAGGCCTCAAAGCGGTCCCAGTCTCCACTTGCAGATTCTCCAAGAAGACTGTTTCCAAACTGCTCTCTCGAAAGGAATGTTCAACTCTGTGGGTTGAGTGCAATCATCACAGAGTAGTTTCTGAGAATGCTTCTATGTAGTTTTTAGGAGAAGATATTTCCTTTTCCACCACAGCCCTCAAAGCCCTCCTAATGTCCATTTGCGGATGCTAAAAAAACAGTGTTTCAAAGCTGCGCTATCAAAGGGAAAGTTCAATTCCGTGAGGTGAATGCAAACATCCCAAAGAAGTTTCTGAGAATGCCTCTGTTTAGCTTTTATGTGAAGATTATCCCGTTTCCAACGAAATCTTCAATGAGATCCAAATATCCACTTGCGGATCCCACAGAAAGTGTGTTTCGAAACTGCTGTTTCAAAGGGAATCTTCAACTCTGTGAGTTGAATGCAATCATCACAAAGAAGTTTCTGACAATGCTTCTCTCTCGTTTTTATGTGAAGATATTTCCTTTTCCACCAGAGGCCTGAAAGCGCTCCAAATGTCCACTTGCAGATTCTACGAAAAGAATGTTTCAAAACTGCTCTGTGAAAAGCAATGTTAAACTCTGTGGCTCGAACACAAACATCACAAAGCAGTTTCTGAGAATGCTTCAGTTTAGTTTTTCTGTGAAGATATTCCCGTTTCCAAAGAAATCTTCAAAGAGGTCCACATATCCACTTACAGATTCTACAAAAAGAGAGTTTCAAAACTGCTCAATCAAAAGGAGGGTTCAACTCTGTGACTTGAATGCAATCATCACACAGAAGTTTCTGAGAATGCTTCTCTTTAGTTTTTACGTGAAGATATACCCGTTTCGAAGGAAGGCCACCCGGTGGTCCAAATATCCACTTGCAGATTCTACAAAAAGAGTGTTTCAAACCTGAACTATCAAAGGAAGGTTCAACTCTGTGAGTCGAATGCAAACATCACGAAGAAGTTTCTGAGAATGTTTGTGTTTAGTTATGGGAAGTTTATCCCGTTTCCAACGAAATCCTCAGAGAGGTCCAAATATCCACTTGCAGATTCTACCAAAAGTGTGTTTGGAAACTGCTCCATCCAAAGGCATGTTCAGCTCTGTGAGTTAATCTCCATCATCACAAAGTATTTTCTGAGAATGCTTCCGTTTGGTTTTTATAGGAAGTTCTTTCCTTCACTACCGTAGGCCTCAAAGCAGTCCAAATCTCCATTTGCAGATTCTACAAAAAGAGTGTTTCCAATCTGCTGTATCAATAGGAATGTTCAACTCCGTGAGTTGAATGCAATCATCACAACGTAGTTTCTGAGAATGCTTCTATGTAGTTTTTAGGTGAAGATATTACCTTTTCCACCACAGGCCCCAAGCCCCCCAAATGTCCACTTGCAGATTCTAGAAAAAGAGTGTTTCATAGCTGCTCTTTCAAAAGGAAAGTTCCACTCTGGGAATTGAATACGAACATCACAAATTAGTTTCTGAGAATGCTTTTGTTTCGTTTCTATGTGAAGATGATCCCGTTTCCAATGAAATCTTCAAAGAGGTGCACATATCCACTTGCAGATTCCAAAGAAAGAGACTTTCAAAACTGCTCTATCACGAGGATTTTTCAACTCTGTGAGTTGAATGCAGTCATCACAGAAAACTTTCTGAGAATGCTTCTGTCTAGGGTTGATGTGAAGATATACCCATCTCCGACGAAGGCCTCGAAGTGGTCCAAATATACACTTGCAGATTCTCCTACAAGGGTGTTGCAAACCTGAACTATCAAAGCAAGGTTCAACTCTGTGAGTTGAATGCAAACATCACAAAGAAGTTTCTGAGAATGCTTCCGTTTATTTATGGGAAGTTTATCCCGTTTCCAACGAAATCCTCAGAGAGGTCCAAATATCCCCTTGCAGATTCTACAAACAGTGTGTTTGGAAACTGCTCCATCAAAACGAATGTTCAGCTCTCTGAGTTAAACGCAATCGTCGCTAAGAATTTTCTGAGAGTGCTTCTGTCTAGTTTTTATATGAAGTTCTTTCCTTTCTTACCATAGGCCTCAAAGCGGTCCCAGTCTCCACTTGCAGATTCTCCAAGAAGACTGTTTCCAAACTGCTCTCTCGAAAGGAATGTTCAACTCTGTGGGTTGAGTGCAATCATCACAGAGTAGTTTCTGAGAATGCTTCTATGTAGTTTTTAGGAGAAGATATTTCCTTTTCCACCACAGCCCTCAAAGCCCTCCTAATGTCCATTTGCGGATGCTAAAAAAACAGTGTTTCAAAGCTGCGCTATCAAAGGGAAAGTTCAATTCCGTGAGGTGAATGCAAACATCCCAAAGAAGTTTCTGAGAATGCCTCTGTTTAGCTTTTATGTGAAGATTATCCCGTTTCCAACGAAATCTTCAATGAGATCCAAATATCCACTTGCGGATCCCACAGAAAGTGTGTTTCGAAACTGCTGTTTCAAAGGGAATCTTCAACTCTGTGAGTTGAATGCAATCATCACAAAGAAGTTTCTGACAATGCTTCTCTCTCGTTTTTATGTGAAGATATTTCCTTTTCCACCAGAGGCCTGAAAGCGCTCCAAATGTCCACTTGCAGATTCTACGAAAAGAATGTTTCAAAACTGCTCTGTGAAAAGCAATGTTAAACTCTGTGGCTCGAACACAAACATCACAAAGCAGTTTCTGAGAATGCTTCAGTTTAGTTTTTCTGTGAAGATATTCCCGTTTCCAAAGAAATCTTCAAAGAGGTCCACATATCCACTTACAGATTCTACAAAAAGAGAGTTTCAAAACTGCTCAATCAAAAGGAGGGTTCAACTCTGTGACTTGAATGCAATCATCACACAGAAGTTTCTGAGAATGCTTCTCTTTAGTTTTTACGTGAAGATATACCCGTTTCGAAGGAAGGCCACCCGGTGGTCCAAATATCCACTTGCAGATTCTACAAAAAGAGTGTTTCAAACCTGAACTATCAAAGGAAGGTTCAACTCTGTGAGTCGAATGCAAACATCACGAAGAAGTTTCTGAGAATGTTTGTGTTTACTTATGGGAAGTTTATCCCGTTTCCAACGAACTCCTCAGAGAGGTCCAAATATCCACTTGCAGATTCTACCAAAAGTGTGTTTGGAAACTGCTCCATCCAAAGGCATGTTCAGCTCTGTGAGTTAATCTCCATCATCACAAAGTATTTTCTGAGAATGCTTCCGTTTGGTTTTTATAGGAAGTTCTTTCCTTCACTACCGTAGGCCTCAAAGCAGTCCAAATCTCCATTTGCAGATTCTACAAAAAGAGTGTTTCCAATCTGCTGTATCAATAGGAATGTTCAACTCCGTGAGTTGTATGCAATCATCACAACGTAGTTTCTGAGAATGCTTCTATGTAGTTTTTAGGTGAAGATATTACCTTTTCCACCACAGGCCCCAAGCCCCCCAAATGTCCACTTGCAGATTCTAGAAAAAGAGTGTTTCATAGCTGCTCTTTCAAAAGGAAAGTTCCACTCTGGGAGTTGAATACAAACATCACAAAGTAGTTTCTGAGAATGCTTCTGTTTCGTTTTTAAGTGAAGATGATCCCGTTTCCAATGAAATCTTCAAAGAGGTGCACATATCCACTTGCAGATTCCAAAGAAAGAGACTTTCAAAACTGCTCCATCACGAGGATTTTTCAACACTGTGAGTTGAATGCAGTCATCACAGAAAACTTTCTGAGAATGCTTCTGTCTAGGGTTGATGTGAAGATATACCCGTTTCCAACGAAGGCCTCGAAGTGGTCCAAATATAGACTTGCAGATTCTCCTACAAGGGTGTTGCAAACCTGAACTAACAAAGCAAGGTTGAACTCTGTGAGTTGAATGCAAACATCACAAAGAAGTTTCTGAGAATGCTTCCGTTTATTTATGGGAAGTTTATCCCATTTCCAACGAAATCCTCAGAGAGGTCCAAATATCCCCTTGCAGATTCTACAAACAGTGTGTTTGGAAACTGCTCCATCAAAACGAATGTTCAGCTCTCTGAGTTAAACGCAATCGTCGCTAAGAATTTTCTGAGAGTGCTTCTGTCTAGTTTTTATATGAAGTTCTTTCCTTTCTTACCATAGGCCTCAAAGCGGTCCCAGTCTCCACTTGCAGATTCTCCAAGAAGACTGTTTCCAAACTGCTCTCTCGAAAGGAATGTTCAACTCTGTGAGTTGAATGCAATCATCACAGAGTAGTTTCTGAGAATGCTTCTATGTAGTTTTTAGGAGAAGATATTTCCTTTTCCACCACAGCCCTCAAAGCCCTCCAAATGTCCATTTGCGGATGCTAAAAAAAGAGTGTTTCAAAGCTGCGCTATCAAAGGGAAAGTTCAATTCCGTGAGGTGAATGCAAACATCCCAAAGAAGTTTCTGAGAATGCCTCTGTTTAGCTTTTATGTGAAGATTATCCCGTTTCCAACGAAATCTTCAATGAGATCCAAATATCCACTTGCGGATCCCACAGAAAGTGTGTTTCGAAACTGCTGTTTCAAAGGGAATCTTCAACTCTGTGAGTTGAATGCAATCATCACAAAGAAGTTTCTGACAATGCTTCTCTCTCGTTTTTATGTGAAGATATTTCCTTTTCCACCAGAGGCCTGAAAGCGCTCCAAATGTCCACTTGCAGATTCTACGAAAAGAATGTTTCAAAACTGCTCTGTGAAAAGCAATGTTAAACTCTGTGGCTCGAACACAAACATCACAAAGCAGTTTCTGAGAATGCTTCAGTTTAGTTTTTCTGTGAAGATATTCCCGTTTCCAAAGAAATCTTCAAAGAGGTCCACATATCCACTTACAGATTCTACAAAAAGAGAGTTTCAAAACTGCTCAATCAAAAGGAGTGTTCAACTCTGTGACTTGAATGCAATCATCACACAGAAGTTTCTGAGAATGCTTCTCTTTAGTTTTTACGTGAAGATATACCCGTTTCGAAGGAAGGCCACCCAGTGGTCCAAATATCCACTTGCAGAATCTACAAAAAGAGTGTTTCAAACCTGAACTATCAAAGGAAGGTTCAACTCTGTGAGTCGAATGCAAACATCACCAAGAAGTTTCTGAGAATGTTTGTGTTTAGTTATGGGAAGCTTATCCCGTTTCCAACGAAATCCTCAGAGAGGTCCAAATATCCACTTGCAGATTCTACCAAAAGTGTGTTTGGAAACTGCTCCATCCAAAGGCATCTTCAGCTCTGTGAGTTAACCTCCATCACCACAAAGTATTTTCTGAGAATGCTTCCGTTTGTTTTTTATAGGAAGTTCTTTCCTTCACTACCGTAGGCCTCAAAGCAGTCCAAATCTCCATTTGCAGATTCTACAAAAAGAGTGTTTCCAATCTGCTGTATCAATAGGAATGTTCAACTCCGTGAGTTGAATGCAATCATCACAACGTAGTTTCTGAGAATGCTTCTATGTAGTTTTTAGGTGAAGATATTTCCTTTTCCACCACAGGCCTCAAAGCCCCCCAAATGTCCACTTGCAGATTCTAGAAAAAGAGTGTTTCATAGCTGCTCTTTCAAAAGGAAAGTTCCACTCCGGGAGTTGAATACTAACATCAAAAAGTAGTTTCTGAGAATGCTTCTGTTTCGTTTTTATGTGAAGATGATCCCGTTTCCAATGAAATCTTCAAAGAGGTGCACATATCCACTTGCAGATTCCAAAGAAAGAGACTTTCCAAACTGCTCCATCACGAGGATTGTTCAACTCTGTGAGTTGAATGCAGTCATCACAGAAAACTTTCTGAGAATGCTTCTGTCTAGGGTTGATGTGAAGATATACCCGTTTCCAACGAAGGCCTCGAAGTGGTCCAAATATACACTTGCAGATTCTCCTACAAGGGTGTTGCAAACCTGAACTATCAAAGCAAGGTTCAACTCTGTGAGTTGAATGCAAACATCACAAAGAAGTTTCTGAGAATGCTTCCGTTTACTTATGGGAAGTTTATCCCGTTTCCAACGAAATCCTCAGAGAGGTCCAAATATCCCCTTGCAGATTCTACAAACAGTGTGTTTGGAAACTGCTCCATCAAAACGAATGTTCAGCTCTCTGAGTTAAACGCAATCGTCACTAAGAATTTTCTGAGAGTGCTTCTGTCTAGTGTTTGTATGAAGTTCTTTCCTTTATTACCATAGGCCTCAAAGCGGTCCCAGTCTCCACTTGCAGATTCTCCAACAAGACTCTTTCCAAACTGCTCTCTCGAAAAGAATGTTCAACTCTGTGAGTTGAATGCAATCATCACAGATTAGTTTCTGAGAATGCTTCTATGTAGTTTTTAGGAGAAGATATTTCCTTTTCCACCACAGCCCTCAAAGCCCTCCAAATGTCCATTTGCGGATGCTAAAAAAAGAGTGTTTCAAAGCTGCGCTATCAAAGGGAAAGTTCAATTCCGTGAGGTGAATGCAAACATCCCAAAGAAGTTTCTGAGAATGCCTCTGTTTAGCTTTTATGTGAAGATTATCCCGTTTCCAACGAAATCTTCAATGAGATCCAAATATCCACTTGCGGATCCCACAGAAAGTGTGTTTCGAAACTGCTGTTTCAAAGGGAATCTTCAACTCTGTGAGTTGAATGCAATCATCACAAAGAAGTTTCTGACAATGCTTCTCTCTCGTTTTTATGTGAAGATATTTCCTTTTCCACCAGAGGCCTGAAAGTGCTCCAATGTCCACTTGCAGATTCTACGAAAAGAATGTTTCAAAACTGCTCTGTGAAAAGCAATGTTAAACTCTGTGGCTCGAAAACAAACATCACAAAGCAGTTTCTGAGAATGCTTCAGTTTAGTTTTTCTGTGAAGATATTCCCGTTTCCAAAGAAATCTTCAAAGAGGTCCACATATCCACTTACAGATTCTACAAAAAGAGAGTTTCAAAACTGCTCAATCAAAAGGAGGGTTCAACTCTGTGACTTGAATGCAATCATCACACAGAAGTTTCTGAGAATGCTTCTCTTTAGTTTTTACGTGAAGATATACCCGTTTCGAAGGAAGGCCACCCGGTGGTCCAAATATCCACTTGCAGATTCTACAAAAAGAGTGTTTCAAACCTGAACTATCAAAGGAAGGTTCAACTCTGTGAGTCGAATGCAAACATCACGAAGAAGTTTCTGAGAATGTTTGTGTTTACTTATGGGAAGTTTATCCCGTTTCCAACGAAATCCTCAGAGAGGTCCAAATATCCACTTGCAGATTCTACCAAAAGTGTGTTTGGAAACTGCTCCATCCAAAGGCATGTTCAGCTCTGTGAGTTAATCTCCATCATCACAAAGTATTTTCTGAGAATGCTTCCGTTTGGTTTTTATAGGAAGTTCTTTCCTTCACTACCGTAGGCCTCAAAGCAGTCCAAATCTCCATTTGCAGATTCTACAAAAAGAGTGTTTCCAATCTGCTGTATCAATAGGAATGTTCAACTCCGTGAGTTGTATGCAATCATCACAACGTAGTTTCTGAGAATGCTTCTATGTAGTTTTTAGGTGAAGATATTACCTTTTCCACCACAGGCCCCAAGCCCCCCAAATGTCCACTTGCAGATTCTAGAAAAAGAGTGTTTCATAGCTGCTCTTTCAAAAGGAAAGTTCCACTCTGGGAGTTGAATACAAACATCACAAAGTAGTTTCTGAGAATGCTTCTGTTTCGTTTTTAAGTGAAGATGATCCCGTTTCCAATGAAATCTTCAAAGAGGTGCACATATCCACTTGCAGATTCCAAAGAAAGAGACTTTCAAAACTGCTACATCACGAGGATTTTTCAACACTGTGAGTTGAATGCAGTCATCACAGAAAACTTTCTGAGAATGCTTCTGTCTAGGGTTGATGTGAAGATATACACGTTTCCAACGAAGGCCTCGAAGTGGTCCAAATATAGACTTGCAGATTCTCCTACAAGGGTGTTGCAAACCTGAACTAACAAAGCAAGGTTGAACTCTGTGAGTTGAATGCAAACATCACAAAGAAGTTTTTGAGAATGCTTCCGTTTATTTATGGGAAGTTTATCCCGTTTCCAACGAAATCCTCAGAGAGGTCCAAATAAGCCCTTGCAGATTCTACAAACAGTGTGTTTGGAAACTGCTCCATCAAAAAGAATGTTCAGCTCTCTGAGTTAAACGCAATCGTCGCTAAGAATTTTCTGAGAGTGCTTCTGTCTAGTTTTTATATGAAGTTCTTTCCTTTCTTACCATAGGCCTCAAAGCGGTCCCAGTCTCCACTTGCAGATTCTCCAAGAAAACTGTTTCCAAACTGCTCTCTCGAAAGGAATGTTCAACTCTGTGGGTTGAGTGCAATCATCACAGAGTAGTTTCTGAGAATGCTTCTATGTAGTTTTTAGGAGAAGATATTTCCTTTTCCACCACAGCCCTCAAAGCCCTCCTAATGTCCATTTGCGGATGCTAAAAAAACAGTGTTTCAAAGCTGCGCTATCAAAGGGAAAGTTCAATTCCGTGAGGTGAATGCAAACATCCCAAAGAAGTTTCTGAGAATGCCTCTGTTTAGCTTTTATGTGAAGATTATCCCGTTTCCAACGAAATCTTCAATGAGATCCAAATATCCACTTGCGGATCCCACAGAAAGTGTGTTTCGAAACTGCTGTTTCAAAGGGAATCTTCAACTCTGTGAGTTGAATGCAATCATCACAAAGAAGTTTCTGACAATGCTTCTCTCTCGTTTTTATGTGAAGATATTTCCTTTTCCACCAGAGGCCTGAAAGCGCTCCAATGTCCACTTGCAGCTTCTACGAAAAGAATGTTTCAAAACTGCTCTGTGAAAAGCAATGTTAAACTCTGTGGCTCGAACACAAACATCACAAAGCAGTTTCTGAGAATGCTTCAGTTTAGTTTTTCTGTGAAGATATTCCCGTTTCCAAAGAAATCTTCAAAGAGGTCCACATATCCACTTACAGATTCTACAAAAAGAGAGTTTCAAAACTGCTCAATCAAAAGGAGGGTTCAACTCTGTGACTTGAATGCAATCATCACACAGAAGTTTCTGAGAATGCTTCTCTTTAGTTTTTACGTGAAGATATACCCGTTTCGAAGGAAGGCCACCCGGTGGTCCAAATATCCACTTGCAGATTCTACAAAAAGAGTGTTTCAAACCTGAACTATCAAAGGAAGGTTCAACTCTGTGAGTCGAATGCAAACATCACGAAGAAGTTTCTGAGAATGTTTGTGTTTAGTTATGGGAAGTTTATCCCGTTTCCAACGAAATCCTCAGAGTGGTCCAAATATCCACTTGCAGATTCTACCAAAAGTGTGTTTGGAAACTGCTCCATCCAAAGGCATGTTCAGCTTTGTGAGTTAATCTCCATCATAACAAAGTATTTTCTGAGAATGCTTCCGTTTGGTTTTTATAGGAAGTTCTTTCCTTCACTACCGTAGGCCTCAAAGCAGTCCAAATCTCCATTTGCAGATTCTACAAAAAGAGTGTTTCCAATCTGCTGTATCAATAGGAATGTTCAACTCCGTGAGTTGAATGCAATCATCACAACGTAGTTTCTGAGAATGCTTCTATGTAGTTTTTAGGTGAAGATATTACCTTTTCCACCACAGGCCCCAAGCCCCCCAAATGTCCACTTGCAGATTCTAGAAAAAGAGTGTTTCATAGCTGCTCTTTCAAAAGGAAAGTTCCACTCTGGGAATTGAATACGAACATCACAAAGTAGTTTCTGAGAATGCTTTTGTTTCGTTTTTATGTGAAGATGATCCCGTTTCCAATGAAATCTTCAAAGAGGTGCACATATCCACTTGCAGATTCCAAAGAAAGAGACTTTCAAAACTGCTCCATCACGAGGATTGTTCAACTCTGTGAGTTGAATGCAGTCATCACAGAAAACTTTCTGAGAATGCTTCTGTCTAGGGTTGATGTGAAGATATACCCGTTTCCAATGAAGGCCTCGAAGTGGTCCAAATATACACTTGCAGATTCTCCTACAAGGGTGTTGCAAACCTGAACTATCAAAGCAAGGTTGAACTCTGTGAGTTGAATGCAAACATCACAAAGAAGTTTCTGAGAATCCTTCCGTTTACTTATGGGAAGTTTATCCCGTTTCCAACGAAATCCTCAGAGAGGTCCAAATATCCCCTTGCAGATTCTACAAACAGTGTGTTTGGAAACTGCTCCATCAAAACGAATGTTCAGCTCTCTGAGTTAAACGCAATCGTCACTAAGAATTTTCTGAGAGTGCTTCTGTCTAGTTTTTATATGAAGTTCTTTCCTTTATTACCTTAGGCCTCAAAGCGGTCCCAGTCTCCACTTGCAGATTCTCCAAGAAGACTGTTTCCAAACTGCTCTCTCGAAAGGATTGCTCAACTCTGTGAGTTGAGTGCAATCATCACAGAGTAGTTTCTGAGAATGCTTCTATGTAGTTTTTAGGAGAAGATATTTCCTTTTCCACCACAGCCCTCAAAGCCCTCCAAATGTCCATTTGCGGATGCTAAAAAAAGAGTGTTTCAAAGCTGCGCTATCAAAGGGAAAGTTCAATTCCGTGAGGTGAATGCAAACATCCCAAAGAAGTTTCTGAGAATGCCTCTGTTTAGCTTTTATGTGAAGATTATCCCGTTTCCAACGAAATCTTCAATGAGATCCAAATATCCACTTGCGGATCCCACAGAAAGTGTGTTTCGAAACTGCTGTTTCAAAGGGAATCTTCAACTCTGTGAGTTGAATGCAATCATCACAAAGAAGTTTCTGACAATGCTTCTCTCTCGTTTTTATGTGAAGATATTTCCTTTTCCACCAGAGGCCTGAAAGCGCTCCAAATGTCCACTTGCAGATTCTACGAAAAGAATGTTTCAAAACTGCTCTGTGAAAAGCAATGTTAAACTCTGTGGCTCGAACACAAACATCACAAAGCAGTTTCTGAGAATGCTTCAGTTTAGTTTTTCTGTGAAGATATTCCCGTTTCCAAAGAAATCTTCAAAGAGGTCCACATATCCACTTACAGATTCTACAAAAAGAGAGTTTCAAAACTGCTCAATCAAAAGGAGGGTTCAACTCTGTGACTTGAATGCAATCATCACACAGAAGTTTCTGAGAATGCTTCTCTTTAGTTTTTACGTGAAGATATACCCGTTTCGAAGGAAGGCCACCCGGTGGTCCAAATATCCACTTGCAGAATCTACAAAAAGAGTGTTTCAAACCTGAACTATCAAAGGAAGGTTCAACTCTGTGAGTCGAATGCAAACATCACGAAGAAGTTTCTGAGAATGTTTGTGTTTAGTTATGGGAAGTTTATCCCGTTTCCAACGAAATCCTCAGAGTGGTCCAAATATCCACTTGCAGATTCTACCAAAAGTGTGTTTGGAAACTGCTCCATCCAAAGGCATGTTCAGCTCTGTGAGTTAATCTCCATCATCACAAAGTATTTTCTGAGAATGCTTCCGTTTGGTTTTTATAGGAAGTTCTTTCCTTCACTACCGTAGGCCTCAAAGCAGTCCAAATCTCCATTTGCAGATTCTACAAAAAGAGTGTTTCCAATCTGCTGTATCAATAGGAATGTTCAACTCCGTGAGTTGAATGCAATCATCACAACGTAGTTTCTGAGAATGCTTCTATGTAGTTTTTAGGTGAAGATATTACCTTTTCCACCACAGGCCCCAAGCCCCCCAAATGTCCACTTGCAGATTCTAGAAAAAGAGTGTTTCATAGCTGCTCTTTCAAAAGGAAAGTTCCACTCTGGGAATTGAATACGAACATCACAAAGTAGTTTCTGAGAATGCTTTTGCTTCGTTTTTATGTGAAGATGATCCCGTTTCCAATGAAATCTTCAAAGAGGTGCACATATCCACTTGCAGATTCCAAAGAAAGAGACTTTCAAAACTGCTCCATCACGAGGATTTTTCAACACTGTGAGTTGAATGCAGTCATCACAGAAAACTTTCTGAGAATGCTTCTGTCTAGGGTTGATGTGAAGATATACCCGTTTCCAACGAAGGCCTCGAAGTGGTCCAAATATACACTTGCAGATTCTCCTACAAGGGTGTTGCAAACCTGAACTATCAAAGCAAGGTTCAACTCTGTGAGTTGAATGCAAACATCACAAAGAAGTTTCTAAGAATGCTTCCGTTTACTTATGGGAAGTTTATCCCGTTTCCAACGAAATCCTCA
This sequence comes from Pan paniscus, assembly GCF_029289425.2. Lineage (NCBI taxonomy): Eukaryota > Metazoa > Chordata > Mammalia > Primates > Hominidae > Pan > Pan paniscus. The sequence goes on from NC_073272.2 coordinate 60,916,975, forward strand.
GAGAGGTCCAAATATCCCCTTGCAGATTCTACAAACAGTGTGTTTGGAAACTGCTCCATCAAAACGAATGTTCAGCTCTCTGAGTTAAACGCAATCGTCACTAAGAATTTCCTGAGAGTGCTTCTGTCTAGTTTTTATATGAAGTTCTTTCCTTTATTACCATAGGCCTCAAAGCGGTCCCAGTCTCCACTTGCAGATTCTCCAAGAAGACTGTTTCCAAACTGCTCTCTCGAAAGGAATGTTCAACTCTGTGAGTTGAGTGCAATCATCACAGAGTAGTTTCTGAGAATGCTTCTATGTAGTTTTTAGGAGAAGATATTTCCTTTTCCACCACAGCCCTCAAAGCCCTCCTAATGTCCATTTGCGGATGCTAAAAAAAGAGTGTTTCAAAGCTGCGCTATCAAAGGGAAAGTTCAATTCCGTGAGGTGAATGCAAACATCCCAAAGAAGTTTCTGAGAATGCCTCTGTTTAGCTTTTATGTGAAGATTATCCCGTTTCCAACGAAATCTTCAATGAGATCCAAATATCCACTTGCGGATCCCACAGAAAGTGTGTTTCGAAACTGCTGTTTCAAAGGGAATCTTCAACTCTGTGAGTTGAATGCAATCATCACAAAGAAGTTTCTGACAATGCTTCTCTCTCGTTTTTATGTGAAGATATTTCCTTTTCCACCAGAGGCCTGAAAGCGCTCCAAATGTCCACTTGCAGATTCTACGAAAAGAATGTTTCAAAACTGCTCTGTGAAAAGCAATGTTAAACTCTGTGGCTCGAACACAAACATCACAAAGCAGTTTCTGAGAATGCTTCAGTTTAGTTTTTCTGTGAAGATATTCCCGTTTCCAAAGAAATCTTCAAAGAGGTCCACATATCCACTTACAGATTCTACAAAAAGAGAGTTTCAAAACTGCTCAATCAAAAGGAGGGTTCAACTCTGTGACTTGAATGCAATCATCACACAGAAGTTTCTGAGAATGCTTCTCTTTAGTTTTTACGTGAAGATATACCCGTTTCGAAGGAAGGCCACCCGGTGGTCCAAATATCCACTTGCAGAATCTACAAAAAGAGTGTTTCAAACCTGAACTATCAAAGGAAGGTTCAACTCTGTGAGTCGAATGCAAACATCACGAAGAAGTTTCTGAGAATGTTTGTGTTTAGTTATGGGAAGTTTATCCCGTTTCCAACGAAATCCTCAGAGAGGTCCAAATATCCACTTGCAGATTCTACCAAAAGTGTGTTTGGAAACTGCTCCATCCAAAGGCATGTTCAGCTCTGTGAGTTAATCTCCATCATCACAAAGTATTTTCTGAGAATGCTTCCGTTTGGTTTTTATAGGAAGTTCTTTCCTTCACTACCGTAGGCCTCAAAGCAGTCCAAATCTCCATTTGCAGATTCTACAAAAAGAGTGTTTCCAATCTGCTGTATCAATAGGAATGTTCAACTCCGTGAGTTGAATGCAATCATCACAACGTAGTTTCTGAGAATGCTTCTATGTAGTTTTTAGGTGAAGATATTACCTTTTCCACCACAGGCCCCAAGCCCCCCAAATGTCCACTTGCAGATTCTAGAAAAAGAGTGTTTCATAGCTGCTCTTTCAAAAGGAAAGTTCCACTCTGGGAATTGAATACGAACATCACAAAGTAGTTTCTGAGAATGCTTTTGTTTCGTTTCTATGTGAAGATGATCCCGTTTCCAATGAAATCTTCAAAGAGGTGCACATATCCACTTGCAGATTCCAAAGAAAGAGACTTTCAAAACTGCTCTATCACGAGGATTTTTCAACTCTGTGAGTTGAATGCAGTCATCACAGAAAACTTTCTGAGAATGCTTCTGTCTAGGGTTGATGTGAAGATATACCCATCTCCAACGAAGGCCTCGAAGTGGTCCAAATATACACTTGCAGATTCTCCTACAAGGGTGTTGCAAACCTGAACTATCAAAGCAAGGTTCAACTCTGTGAGTTGAATGCAAACATCACAAAGAAGTTTCTGAGAATGCTTCCGTTTATTTATGGGAAGTTTATCCCGTTTCCAACGAAATCCTCAGAGAGGTCCAAATATCCCCTTGCAGATTCTACAAACAGTGTGTTTGGAAACTGCTCCATCAAAACGAATGTTCAGCTCTCTGAGTTAAACGCAATCGTCGCTAAGAATTTTCTGAGAGTGCTTCTGTCTAGTTTTTATATGAAGTTCTTTCCTTTCTTACCATAGGCCTCAAAGCGGTCCCAGTCTCCACTTGCAGATTCTCCAAGAAGACTGTTTCCAAACTGCTCTCTCGAAAGGAATGTTCAACTCTGTGGGTTGAGTGCAATCATCACAGAGTAGTTTCTGAGAATGCTTCTATGTAGTTTTTAGGAGAAGATATTTCCTTTTCCACCACAGCCCTCAAAGCCCTCCTAATGTCCATTTGCGGATGCTAAAAAAACAGTGTTTCAAAGCTGCGCTATCAAAGGGAAAGTTCAATTCCGTGAGGTGAATGCAAACATCCCAAAGAAGTTTCTGAGAATGCCTCTGTTTAGCTTTTATGTGAAGATTATCCCGTTTCCAACGAAATCTTCAATGAGATCCAAATATCCACTTGCGGATCCCACAGAAAGTGTGTTTCGAAACTGCTGTTTCAAAGGGAATCTTCAACTCTGTGAGTTGAATGCAATCATCACAAAGAAGTTTCTGACAATGCTTCTCTCTCGTTTTTATGTGAAGATATTTCCTTTTCCACCAGAGGCCTGAAAGCGCTCCAAATGTCCACTTGCAGATTCTACGAAAAGAATGTTTCAAAACTGCTCTGTGAAAAGCAATGTTAAACTCTGTGGCTCGAACACAAAATCACAAAGCAGTTTCTGAGAATGCTTCAGTTTAGTTTTTCTGTGAAGATATTCCCGTTTCCAAAGAAATCTTCAAAGAGGTCCACATATCCACTTACAGATTCTACAAAAAGAGAGTTTCAAAACTGCTCAATCAAAAGGAGGGTTCAACTCTGTGACTTGAATGCAATCATCACACAGAAGTTTCTGAGAATGCTTCTCTTTAGTTTTTACGTGAAGATATACCCGTTTCGAAGGAAGGCCACCCGGTGGTCCAAATATCCACTTGCAGATTCTACAAAAAGAGTGTTTCAAACCTGAACTATCAAAGGAAGGTTCAACTCTGTGAGTCGAATGCAAACATCACGAAGAAGTTTCTGAGAATGTTTGTGTTTACTTATGGGAAGTTTATCCCGTTTCCAACGAACTCCTCAGAGAGGTCCAAATATCCACTTGCAGATTCTACCAAAAGTGTGTTTGGAAACTGCTCCATCCAAAGGCATGTTCAGCTCTGTGAGTTAATCTCCATCATCACAAAGTATTTTCTGAGAATGCTTCCGTTTGGTTTTTATAGGAAGTTCTTTCCTTCACTACCGTAGGCCTCAAAGCAGTCCAAATCTCCATTTGCAGATTCTACAAAAAGAGTGTTTCCAATCTGCTGTATCAATAGGAATGTTCAACTCCGTGAGTTGAATGCAATCATCACAACGTAGTTTCTGAGAATGCTTCTATGTAGTTTTTAGGTGAAGATATTACCTTTTCCACCACAGGCCCCAAGCCCCCCAAATGTCCACTTGCAGATTCTAGAAAAAGAGTGTTTCATAGCTGCTCTTTCAAAAGGAAAGTTCCACTCTGGGAATTGAATACGAACATCACAAAGTAGTTTCTGAGAATGCTTTTGTTTCGTTTTTATGTGAAGATGATCCCGTTTCCAATGAAATCTTCAAAGAGGTGCACATATCCACTTGCAGATTCCAAAGAAAGAGACTTTCAAAACTGCTCCATCACGAGGATTTTTCAACACTGTGAGTTGAATGCAGTCATCACAGAAAACTTTCTGAGAATGCTTCTGTCTAGGGTTGATGTGAAGATATACCCGTTTCCAACGAAGGCCTCGAAGTGGTCCAAATATACACTTGCAGATTCTCCTACAAGGGTGTTGCAAACCTGAACTATCAAAGCAAGGTTCAACTCTGTGAGTTGAATGCAAACATCACAAAGAAGTTTCTAAGAATGCTTCCGTTTACTTATGGGAAGTTTATCCCGTTTCCAACGAAATCCTCAGAGAGGTCCAAATATCCCCTTGCAGATTCTACAAACAGTGTGTTTGGAAACTGCTCCATCAAAACGAATGTTCAGCTCTCTGAGTTAAACGCAATCGTCACTAAGAATTTTCTGAGAGTGCTTCTGTCTAGTTTTTATATGAAGTTCTTTCCTTTATTACCATAGGCCTCAAAGCGGTCCCAGTCTCCACTTGCAGATTCTCCAAGAAGACTGTTTCCAAACTGCTCTCTCGAAAGGAATGTTCAACTCTGTGAGTTGAGTGCAATCATCACAGAGTAGTTTCTGAGAATGCTTCTATGTAGTTTTTAGGAGAAGATATTTCCTTTTCCACCACAGCCCTCAAAGCCCTCCAAATGTCCATTTGCGGATGCTAAAAAAAGAGTGTTTCAAAGCTGCGCTATCAAAGGGAAAGTTCAATTCCGTGAGGTGAATGCAAACATCCCAAAGAAGTTTCTGAGAATGCCTCTGTTTAGCTTTTATGTGAAGATTATCCCGTTTCCAACGAAATCTTCAATGAGATCCAAATATCCACTTGCGGATCCCACAGAAAGTGTGTTTCGAAACTGCTGTTTCAAAGGGAATCTTCAACTCTGTGAGTTGAATGCAATCATCACAAAGAAGTTTCTGACAATGCTTCTCTCTCGTTTTTATGTGAAGATATTTCCTTTTCCACCAGAGGCCTGAAAGCGCTCCAAATGTCCACTTGCAGATTCTACGAAAAGAATGTTTCAAAACTGCTCTGTGAAAAGCAATGTTAAACTCTGTGGCTCGAACACAAACATCACAAAGCAGTTTCTGAGAATGCTTCAGTTTAGTTTTTCTGTGAAGATATTCCCGTTTCCAAAGAAATCTTCAAAGAGGTCCACATATCCACTTACAGATTCTACAAAAAGAGAGTTTCAAAACTGCTCAATCAAAAGGAGGGTTCAACTCTGTGACTTGAATGCAATCATCACACAGAAGTTTCTGAGAATGCTTCTCTTTAGTTTTTACGTGAAGATATACCCGTTTCGAAGGAAGGCCACCCGGTGGTCCAAATATCCACTTGCAGAATCTACAAAAAGAGTGTTTCAAACCTGAACTATCAAAGGAAGGTTCAACTCTGTGAGTCGAATGCAAACATCACGAAGAAGTTTCTGAGAATGTTTGTGTTTAGTTATGGGAAGTTTATCCCGTTTCCAACGAAATCCTCAGAGAGGTCCAAATATCCACTTGCAGATTCTACCAAAAGTGTGTTTGGAAACTGCTCCATCCAAAGGCATGTTCAGCTCTGTGAGTTAATCTCCATCATCACAAAGTATTTTCTGAGAATGCTTCCGTTTGGTTTTTATAGGAAGTTCTTTCCTTCACTACCGTAGGCCTCAAAGCAGTCCAAATCTCCATTTGCAGATTCTACAAAAAGAGTGTTTCCAATCTGCTGTATCAATAGGAATGTTCAACTCCGTGAGTTGAATGCAATCATCACAACGTAGTTTCTGAGAATGCTTCTATGTAGTTTTTAGGTGAAGATATTACCTTTTCCACCACAGGCCCCAAGCCCCCCAAATGTCCACTTGCAGATTCTAGAAAAAGAGTGTTTCATAGCTGCTCTTTCAAAAGGAAAGTTCCACTCTGGGAATTGAATACGAACATCACAAAGTAGTTTCTGAGAATGCTTTTGTTTCGTTTTTATGTGAAGATGATCCCGTTTCCAATGAAATCTTCAAAGAGGTGCACATATCCACTTGCAGATTCCAAAGAAAGAGACTTTCAAAACTGCTCTATCACGAGGATTTTTCAACTCTGTGAGTTGAATGCAGTCATCACAGAAAACTTTCTGAGAATGCTTCTGTCTAGGGTTGATGTGAAGATATACCCATCTCCAACGAAGGCCTCGAAGTGGTCCAAATATACACTTGCAGATTCTCCTACAAGGGTGTTGCAAACCTGAACTATCAAAGCAAGGTTCAACTCTGTGAGTTGAATGCAAACATCACAAAGAAGTTTCTGAGAATGCTTCCGTTTATTTATGGGAAGTTTATCCCGTTTCCAACGAAATCCTCAGAGAGGTCCAAATATCCCCTTGCAGATTCTACAAACAGTGTGTTTGGAAACTGCTCCATCAAAACGAATGTTCAGCTCTCTGAGTTAAACGCAATCGTCGCTAAGAATTTTCTGAGAGTGCTTCTGTCTAGTTTTTATATGAAGTTCTTTCCTTTCTTACCATAGGCCTCAAAGCGGTCCCAGTCTCCACTTGCAGATTCTCCAAGAAGACTGTTTCCAAACTGCTCTCTCGAAAGGAATGTTCAACTCTGTGGGTTGAGTGCAACCATCACAGAGTAGTTTCTGAGAATGCTTCTATGTAGTTTTTAGGAGAAGATATTTCCTTTTCCACCACAGCCCTCAAAGCCCTCCTAATGTCCATTTGCGGATGCTAAAAAAACAGTGTTTCAAAGCTGCGCTATCAAAGGGAAAGTTCAATTCCGTGAGGTGAATGCAAACATCCCAAAGAAGTTTCTGAGAATGCCTCTGTTTAGCTTTTATGTGAAGATTATCCCGTTTCCAACGAAATCTTCAATGAGATCCAAATATCCACTTGCGGATCCCACAGAAAGTGTGTTTCGAAACTGCTGTTTCAAAGGGAATCTTCAACTCTGTGAGTTGAATGCAATCATCACAAAGAAGTTTCTGACAATGCTTCTCTCTCGTTTTTATGTGAAGATATTTCCTTTTCCACCAGAGGCCTGAAAGCGCTCCAAATGTCCACTTGCAGATTCTACGAAAAGAATGTTTCAAAACTGCTCTGTGAAAAGCAATGTTAAACTCTGTGGCTCGAACACAAACATCACAAAGCAGTTTCTGAGAATGCTTCAGTTTAGTTTTTCTGTGAAGATATTCCCGTTTCCAAAGAAATCTTCAAAGAGGTCCACATATCCACTTACAGATTCTACAAAAAGAGAGTTTCAAAACTGCTCAATCAAAAGGAGGGTTCAACTCTGTGACTTGAATGCAATCATCACACAGAAGTTTCTGAGAATGCTTCTCTTTAGTTTTTACGTGAAGATATACCCGTTTCGAAGGAAGGCCACCCAGTGGTCCAAATATCCACTTGCAGAATCTACAAAAAGAGTGTTTCAAACCTGAACTATCAAAGGAAGGTTCAACTCTGTGAGTCGAATGCAAACATCACCAAGAAGTTTCTGAGAATGTTTGTGTTTAGTTATGGGAAGCTTATCCCGTTTCCAATGAAATCCTCAGAGAGGTCCAAATATCCACTTGCAGATTCTACCAAAAGTGTGTTTGGAAACTGCTCCATCCAAAGGCATCTTCAGCTCTGTGAGTTAACCTCCATCACCACAAAGTATTTTCTGAGAATGCTTCCGTTTGTTTTTTATAGGAAGCTCTTTCCTTCACTACCGTAGGCCTCAAAGCAGTCCAAATCTCCATTTGCAGATTCTACAAAAAGAGTGTTTCCAATCTGCTGTATCAATAGGAATGTTCAACTCCGTGAGTTGAATGCAATCATCACAACGTAGTTTCTGAGAATGCTTCTATGTAGTTTTTAGGTGAAGATATTTCCTTTTCCACCACAGGCCTCAAAGCCCCCCAAATGTCCACTTGCAGATTCTAGAAAAAGAGTGTTTCATAGCTGCTCTTTCAAAAGGAAAGTTCCACTCCGGGAGTTGAATACTAACATCACAAAGTAGTTTCTGAGAATGCTTCTGTTTCGTTTTTATGTGAAGATGATCCCGTTTCCAATGAAATCTTCAAAGAGGTGCACATATCCACTTGCAGATTCCAAAGAAAGAGACTTTCAAAACTGCTCCATCACGAGGATTGTTCAACTCTGTGAGTTGAATGCAGTCATCACAGAAAACTTTCTGAGAATGCTTCTGTCTAGGGTTGATGTGAAGATATACCCGTTTCCAACGAAGGCCTCGAAGTGGTCCAAATATACACTTGCAGATTCTCCTACAAGGGTGTTGCAAACCTGAACTATCAAAGCAAGGTTCAACTCTGTGAGTTGAATGCAAACATCACAAAGAAGTTTCTGAGAATGCTTCCGTTTACTTATGGGAAGTTTATCCCGTTTCCAACGAAATCCTCAGAGAGGTCCAAATATCCCCTTGCAGATTCTACAAACAGTGTGTTTGGAAACTGCTCCATCAAAACGAATGTTCAGCTCTCTGAGTTAAACGCAATCGTCACTAAGAATTTTCTGAGAGTGCTTCTGTCTAGTGTTTGTATGAAGTTCTTTCCTTTATTACCATAGGCCTCAAAGCGGTCCCAGTCTCCACTTGCAGATTCTCCAACAAGACTCTTTCCAAACTGCTCTCTCGAAAGGAATGTTCAACTCTGTGAGTTGAATGCAATCATCACAGATTAGTTTCTGAGAATGCTTCTATGTAGTTTTTAGGAGAAGATATTTCCTTTTCCACCACAGCCCTCAAAGCCCTCCAAATGTCCATTTGCGGATGCTAAAAAAAGAGTGTTTCAAAGCTGCGCTATCAAAGGGAAAGTTCAATTCCGTGAGGTGAATGCAAACATCCCAAAGAAGTTTCTGAGAATGCCTCTGTTTAGCTTTTATGTGAAGATTATCCCGTTTCCAACGAAATCTTCAATGAGATCCAAATATCCACTTGCGGATCCCACAGAAAGTGTGTTTCGAAACTGCTGTTTCAAAGGGAATCTTCAACTCTGTGAGTTGAATGCAATCATCACAAAGAAGTTTCTGACAATGCTTCTCTCTCGTTTTTATGTGAAGATATTTCCTTTTCCACCAGAGGCCTGAAAGTGCTCCAATGTCCGCTTGCAGATTCTACGAAAAGAATGTTTCAAAACTGCTCTGTGAAAAGCAATGTTAAACTCTGTGGCTCGAAAACAAACATCACAAAGCAGTTTCTGAGAATGCTTCAGTTTAGTTTTTCTGTGAAGATATTCCCGTTTCCAAAGAAATCTTCAAAGAGGTCCACATATCCACTTACAGATTCTACAAAAAGAGAGTTTCAAAACTGCTCAATCAAAAGGAGGGTTCAACTCTGTGACTTGAATGCAATCATCACACAGAAGTTTCTGAGAATGCTTCTCTTTAGTTTTTACGTGAAGATATACCCGTTTCGAAGGAAGGCCACCCGGTGGTCCAAATATCCACTTGCAGATTCTACAAAAAGAGTGTTTCAAACCTGAACTATCAAAGGAAGGTTCAACTCTGTGAGTCGAATGCAAACATCACGAAGAAGTTTCTGAGAATGTTTGTGTTTACTTATGGGAAGTTTATCCCGTTTCCAACGAACTCCTCAGAGAGGTCCAAATATCCACTTGCAGATTCTACCAAAAGTGTGTTTGGAAACTGCTCCATCCAAAGGCATCTTCAGCTCTGTGAGTTAATCTCCATCATCACAAAGTATTTTCTGAGAATGCTTCCGTTTGGTTTTTATAGGAAGTTCTTTCCTTCACTACCGTAGGCCTCAAAGCAGTCCAAATCTCCATTTGCAGATTCTACAAAAAGAGTGTTTCCAATCTGCTGTATCAATAGGAATGTTCAACTCCGTGAGTTGTATGCAATCATCACAACGTAGTTTCTGAGAATGCTTCTATGTAGTTTTTAGGTGAAGATATTACCTTTTCCACCACAGGCCCCAAGCCCCCCAAATGTCCACTTGCAGATTCTAGAAAAAGAGTGTTTCATAGCTGCTCTTTCAAAAGGAAAGTTCCACTCTGGGAGTTGAATACAAACATCACAAAGTAGTTTCTGAGAATGCTTCTGTTTCGTTTTTAAGTGAAGATGATCCCGTTTCCAATGAAATCTTCAAAGAGGTGCACATATCCACTTGCAGATTCCAAAGAAAGAGACTTTCAAAACTGCTACATCACGAGGATTTTTCAACACTGTGAGTTGAATGCAGTCATCACAGAAAACTTTCTGAGAATGCTTCTGTCTAGGGTTGATGTGAAGATATACACGTTTCCAACGAAGGCCTCGAAGTGGTCCAAATATAGACTTGCAGATTCTCCTACAAGGGTGTTGCAAACCTGAACTAACAAAGCAAGGTTGAACTCTGTGAGTTGAATGCAAACATCACAAAGAAGTTTCTGAGAATGCTTTCGTTTACTTATGGGAAGTTTATCCCGTTTCCAACGAAATCCTCAGAGAGGTCCAAATATCCCCTTGCAGATTCTACAAACAGTGTGTTTGGAAACTGCTCCATCAAAACGAATGTTCAGCTCTCTGAGTTAAACGCAATCGTCGCTAAGAATTTTCTGAGAGTGCTTCTGTCTAGTTTTTATATGAAGTTCTTTCCTTTCTTACCATAGGCCTCAAAGCGGTCCCAGTCTCCACTTGCAGATTCTCCAAGAAAACTGTTTCCAAACTGCTCTCTCGAAAGGAATGTTCAACTCTGTGGGTTGAGTGCAATCATCACAGAGTAGTTTCTGAGAATGCTTCTATGTAGTTTTTAGGAGAAGATATTTCCTTTTCCACCACAGCCCTCAAAGCCCTCCTAATGTCCATTTGCGGATGCTAAAAAAACAGTGTTTCAAGCTGCGCTATCAAAGGGAAAGTTCAATTCCGTGAGGTGAATGCAAACATCCCAAAGAAGTTTCTGAGAATGCCTCTGTTTAGCTTTTATGTGAAGATTATCCCGTTTCCAACGAAATCTTCAATGAGATCCAAATATCCACTTGCGGATCCCACAGAAAGTGTGTTTCGAAACTGCTGTTTCAAAGGGAATCTTCAACTCTGTGAGTTGAATGCAATCATCACAAAGAAGTTTCTGACAATGCTTCTCTCTCGTTTTTATGTGAAGATATTTCCTTTTCCACCAGAGGCCTGAAAGCGCTCCAAATGTCCACTTGCAGATTCTACGAAAAGAATGTTTCAAAACTGCTCTGTGAAAAGCAATGTTAAACTCTGTGGCTCGAACACAAACATCACAAAGCAGTTTCTGAGAATGCTTCAGTTTAGTTTTTCTGTGAAGATATTCCCGTTTCCAAAGAAATCTTCAAAGAGGTCCACATATCCACTTACAGATTCTACAAAAAGAGAGTTTCAAAACTGCTCAATCAAAAGGAGGGTTCAACTCTGTGACTTGAATGCAATCATCACACAGAAGTTTCTGAGAATGCTTCTCTTTAGTTTTTACGTGAAGATATACCCGTTTCGAAGGAAGGCCACCCGGTGGTCCAAATATCCACTTGCAGATTCTACAAAAAGAGTGTTTCAAACCTGAACTATCAAAGGAAGGTTCAACTCTGTGAGTCGAATGCAAACATCACGAAGAAGTTTCTGAGAATGTTTGTGTTTAGTTATGGGAAGTTTATCCCGTTTCCAACGAAATCCTCAGAGTGGTCCAAATATCCACTTGCAGATTCTACCAAAAGTGTGTTTGGAAACTGCTCCATCCAAAGGCATGTTCAGCTCTGTGAGTTAATCTCCATCATCACAAAGTATTTTCTGAGAATGCTTCCGTTTGGTTTTTATAGGAAGTTCTTTCCTTCACTACCGTAGGCCTCAAAGCAGTCCAAATCTCCATTTGCAGATTCTACAAAAAGAGTGTTTCCAATCTGCTGTATCAATAGGAATGTTCAACTCCGTGAGTTGAATGCAATCATCACAACGTAGTTTCTGAGAATGCTTCTATGTAGTTTTTAGGTGAAGATATTACCTTTTCCACCACAGGCCCCAAGCCCCCCAAATGTCCACTTGCAGATTCTAGAAAAAGAGTGTTTCATAGCTGCTCTTTCAAAAGGAAAGTTCCACTCTGGGAATTGAATACGAACATCACAAAGTAGTTTCTGAGAATGCTTTTGTTTCGTTTTTATGTGAAGATGATCCCGTTTCCAATGAAATCTTCAAAGAGGTGCACATATCCACTTGCAGATTCCAAAGAAAGAGACTTTCAAAACTGCTCCATCACGAGGATTTTTCAACACTGTGAGTTGAATGCAGTCATCACAGAAAACTTTCTGAGAATGCTTCTGTCTAGGGTTGATGTGAAGATATACCCGTTTCCAACGAAGGCCTCGAAGTGGTCCAAATATACACTTGCAGATTCTCCTACAAGGGTGTTGCAAACCTGAACTATCAAAGCAAGGTTCAACTCTGTGAGTTGAATGCAAACATCACAAAGAAGTTTCTGAGAATGCTTCCGTTTACTTATGGGAAGTTTATCCCGTTTCCAACGAAATCCTCAGAGAGGTCCAAATATCCCCTTGCAGATTCTACAAACAGTGTGTTTGGAAACTGCTCCATCAAAACGAATGTTCAGCTCTCTGAGTTAAACGCAATCGTCACTAAGAATTTTCTGAGAGTGCTTCTGTCTAGTTTTTATATGAAGTTCTTTCCTTTATTACCATAGGCCTCAAAGCGGTCCCAGTCTCCACTTGCAGATTCTCCAAGAAGACTGTTTCCAAACTGCTCTCTCGAAAGGAATGTTCAACTCTGTGAGTTGAGTGCAATCATCACAGAGTAGTTTCTGAGAATGCTTCTATGTAGTTTTTAGGAGAAGATATTTCCTTTTCCACCACAGCCCTCAAAGCCCTCCAAATGTCCATTTGCGGATGCTAAAAAAAGAGTGTTTCAAAGCTGCGCTATCAAAGGGAAAGTTCAATTCCGTGAGGTGAATGCAAACATCCCAAAGAAGTTTCTGAGAATGCCTCTGTTTAGCTTTTATGTGAAGATTATCCCGTTTCCAACGAAATCTTCAATGAGATCCAAATATCCACTTGCGGATCCCACAGAAAGTGTGTTTCGAAACTGCTGTTTCAAAGGGAATCTTCAACTCTGTGAGTTGAATGCAATCATCACAAAGAAGTTTCTGACAATGCTTCTCTCTCGTTTTTATGTGAAGATATTTCCTTTTCCACCAGAGGCCTGAAAGCGCTCCAAATGTCCACTTGCAGAGTCTACGAAAAGAATGTTTCAAAACTGCTCTGTGAAAAGCAATGTTAAACTCTGTGGCTCGAACACAAACATCACAAAGCAGTTTCTGAGAATGCTTCAGTTTAGTTTTTCTGTGAAGATATTCCCGTTTCCAAAGAAATCTTCAAAGAGGTCCACATATCCACTTACAGATTCTACAAAAAGAGAGTTTCAAAACTGCTCAATCAAAAGGAGGGTTCAACTCTGTGACTTGAATGCAATCATCACACAGAAGTTTCTGAGAATGCTTCTCTTTAGTTTTTACGTGAAGATATACCCGTTTCGAAGGAAGGCCACCCGGTGGTCCAAATATCCACTTGCAGAATCTACAAAAAGAGTGTTTCAAACCTGAACTATCAAAGGAAGGTTCAACTCTGTGAGTCGAATGCAAACATCACGAAGAAGTTTCTGAGAATGTTTGTGTTTAGTTATGGGAAGTTTATCCCGTTTCCAACGAAATCCTCAGAGTGGTCCAAATATCCACTTGCAGATTCTACCAAAAGTGTGTTTGGAAACTGCTCCATCCAAAGGCATGTTCAGCTCTGTGAGTTAATCTCCATCATCACAAAGTATTTTCTGAGAATGCTTCCGTTTGGTTTTTATAGGAAGTTCTTTCCTTCACTACCGTAGGCCTCAAAGCAGTCCAAATCTCCATTTGCAGATTCTACAAAAAGAGTGTTTCCAATCTGCTGTATCAATAGGAATGTTCAACTCCGTGAGTTGAATGCAATCATCACAACGTAGTTTCTGAGAATGCTTCTATGTAGTTTTTAGGTGAAGATATTACCTTTTCCACCACAGGCCCCAAGCCCCCCAAATGTCCACTTGCAGATTCTAGAAAAAGAGTGTTTCATAGCTGCTCTTTCAAAAGGAAAGTTCCACTCTGGGAATTGAATACGAACATCACAAAGTAGTTTCTGAGAATGCTTTTGTTTCGTTTTTATGTGAAGATGATCCCGTTTCCAATGAAATCTTCAAAGAGGTGCACATATCCACTTGCAGATTCCAAAGAAAGAGACTTTCAAAACTGCTCCATCACGAGGATTTTTCAACACTGTGAGTTGAATGCAGTCATCACAGAAAACTTTCTGAGAATGCTTCTGTCTAGGGTTGATGTGAAGATATACCCGTTTCCAACGAAGGCCTCGAAGTGGTCCAAATATACACTTGCAGATTCTCCTACAAGGGTGTTGCAAACCTGAACTATCAAAGCAAGGTTCAACTCTGTGAGTTGAATGCAAACATCACAAAGAAGTTTCTGAGAATGCTTCCGTTTACTTATGGGAAGTTTATCCCGTTTCCAACGAAATCCTCAGAGAGGTCCAAATATCCCCTTGCAGATTCTACAAACAGTGTGTTTGGAAACTGCTCCATCAAAACGAATGTTCAGCTCTCTGAGTTAAACGCAATCGTCACTAAGAATTTTCTGAGAGTGCTTCTGTCTAGTTTTTATATGAAGTTCTTTCCTTTATTACCATAGGCCTCAAAGCGGTCCCAGTCTCCACTTGCAGATTCTCCAAGAAGACTGTTTCCAAAGTGCTCTCTCGAAAGGAATGTTCAACTCTGTGAGTTGAGTGCAATCATCACAGAGTAGTTTCTGAGAATGCTTCTATGTAGTTTTTAGGAGAAGATATTTCCTTTTCCACCACAGCCCTCAAAGCCCTCCAAATGTCCATTTGCGGATGCTAAAAAAAGAGTGTTTCAAAGCTGCGCTATCAAAGGGAAAGTTCAATTCTGTGAGGTGAATGCAAACATCCCAAAGAAGTTTCTGAGAATGCCTCTGTTTAGCTTTTATGTGAAGATTATCCCGTTTCCAACGAAATCTTCAATGAGATCCAAATATCCACTTGCGGATCCCACAGAAAGTGTGTTTCGAAACTGCTGTTTCAAAGGGAATCTTCAACTCTGTGAGTTGAATGCAATCATCACAAAGAAGTTTCTGACAATGCTTCTCTCTCGTTTTTATGTGAAGATATTTCCTTTTCCACCAGAGGCCTGAAAGCGCTCCAAATGTCCACTTGCAGAGTCTACGAAAAGAATGTTTCAAAACTGCTCTGTGAAAAGCAATGTTAAACTCTGTGGCTCGAACACAAACATCACAAAGCAGTTTCTGAGAATGCTTCAGTTTAGTTTTTCTGTGAAGATATTCCCGTTTCCAAAGAAATCTTCAAAGAGGTCCACATATCCACTTACAGATTCTACAAAAAGAGAGTTTCAAAACTGCTCAATCAAAAGGATGGTTCAACTCTGTGACTTGAATGCAATCATAACACAGAAGTTTCTGAGAATGCTTCTCTTTAGTTTTTACGTGAAGATATACCCGTTTCGAAGGAAGGCCACCCGGTTGTCCAAATATCCACTTGCAGAATCTACAAAAAGAGTGTTTCAAACCTGAACTATCAAAGGAAGGTTCAACTCTGTGAGTCGAATGCAAACATCACGAAGAAGTTTCTGAGAATGTTTGTGTTTAGTTATGGGAAGTTTATCCCGTTTCCAACGAAATCCTCAGAGAGGTCCAAATATCCACTTGCAGATTCTACCAAAAGTGTGTTTGGAAACTGCTCCATCCAAAGGCATGTTCAGCTCTGTGAGTTAATCTCCATCATCACAAAGTATTTTCTGAGAATGCTTCCGTTTGGTTTTTATAGGAAGTTCTTTCCTTCACTACTGTAGGCCTCAAAGCAGTCCAAATCTCCATTTGCAGATTCTACAAAAAGAGTGTTTCCAATCTGCTGTATCAATAGGAATGTTCAACTCCGTGAGTTGAATGCAATCATCACAACGTAGTTTCTGAGAATGCTTCTATGTAGTTTTTAGGTGAAGATATTACCTTTTCCACCACAGGCCCCAAGCCCCCCAAATGTCCACTTGCAGATTCTAGAAAAAGAGTGTTTCATAGCTGCTCTTTCAAAAGGAAAGTTCCACTCTGGGAATTGAATACGAACATCACAAAGTAGTTTCTGAGAATGCTTTTGTTTCGTTTTTATGTGAAGATGATCCCGTTTCCAATGAAATCTTCAAAGAGGTGCACATATCCACTTGCAGATTCCAAAGAAAGAGACTTTCAAAACTGCTCCATCACGAGGATTTTTCAACACTGTGAGTTGAATGCAGTCATCACAGAAAACTTTCTGAGAATGCTTCTGTCTAGGGTTGATGTGAAGATATACCCGTTTCCAACGAAGGCCTCGAAGTGGTCCAAATATACACTTGCAGATTCTCCTACAAGGGTGTTGCAAACCTGAACTATCAAAGCAAGGTTCAACTCTGTGAGTTGAATGCAAACATCACAAAGAAGTTTCTGAGAATGCTTCCGTTTACTTATGGGAAGTTTATCCCGTTTCCAACGAAATCCTCAGAGAGGTCCAAATATCCCCTTGCAGATTCTACAAACAGTGTGTTTGGAAACTGCTCCATCAAAACGAATGTTCAGCTCTCTGAGTTAAACGCAATCGTCACTAAGAATTTTCTGAGAGTGCTTCTGTCTAGTTTTTATATGAAGTTCTTTCCTTTATTACCATAGGCCTCAAAGCGGTCCCAGTCTCCACTTGCAGATTCTCCAAGAAGACTGTTTCCAAACTGCTCTCTCGAAAGGAATGTTCAACTCTGTGAGTTGAGTGCAATCATCACAGAGTAGTTTCTGAGAATGCTTCTATGTAGTTTTTAGGAGAAGATATTTCCTTTTCCACCACAGCCCTCAAAGCCCTCCAAATGTCCATTTGCGGATGCTAAAAAAAGAGTGTTTCAAAGCTGCGCTATCAAAGGGAAAGTTCAATTCCGTGAGGTGAATGCAAACATCCCAAAGAAGTTTCTGAGAATGCCTCTGTTTAGCTTTTATGTGAAGATTATCCCGTTTCCAACGAAATCTTCAATGAGATCCAAATATCCACTTGCGGATCCCACAGAAAGTGTGTTTCGAAACTGCTGTTTCAAAGGGAATCTTCAACTCTGTGAGTTGAATGCAATCATCACAAAGAAGTTTCTGACAATGCTTCTCTCTCGTTTTTATGTGAAGATATTTCCTTTTCCACCAGAGGCCTGAAAGCGCTCCAAATGTCCACTTGCAGAGTCTACGAAAAGAATGTTTCAAAACTGCTCTGTGAAAAGCAATGTTAAACTCTGTGGCTCGAACACAAACATCACAAAGCAGTTTCTGAGAATGCTTCAGTTTAGTTTTTCTGTGAAGATATTCCCGTTTCCAAAGAAATCTTCAAAGAGGTCCACATATCCACTTACAGATTCTACAAAAAGAGAGTTTCAAAACTGCTCAATCAAAAGGAGGGTTCAACTCTGTGACTTGAATGCAATCATAACACAGAAGTTTCTGAGAATGCTTCTCTTTAGTTTTTACGTGAAGATATACCTGTTTCGAAGGAAGGCCACCCGGTGGTCCAAATATCCACTTGCAGAATCTACAAAAAGAGTGTTTCAAACCTGAACTATCAAAGGAAGGTTCAACTCTGTGAGTCGAATGCAAACATCACGAAGAAGTTTCTGAGAATGTTTGTGTTTAGTTATGGGAAGTTTATCCCGTTTCCAACGAAATCCTCAGAGAGGTCCAAATATCCACTTGCAGATTCTACCAAAAGTGTGTTTGGAAACTGCTCCATCCAAAGGCATGTTCAGCTCTGTGAGTTAATCTCCATCATCACAAAGTATTTTCTGAGAATGCTTCCGTTTGGTTTTTATAGGAAGTTCTTTCCTTCACTACCGTAGGCCTCAAAGCAGTCCAAATCTCCATTTGCAGATTCTACAAAAAGAGTGTTTCCAATCTGCTGTATCAATAGGAATGTTCAACTCCGTGAGTTGAATGCAATCATCACAACGTAGTTTCTGAGAATGCTTCTATGTAGTTTTTAGGTGAAGATATTACCTTTTCCACCACAGGCCCCAAGCCCCCCAAATGTCCACTTGCAGATTCTAGAAAAAGAGTGTTTCATAGCTGCTCTTTCAAAAGGAAAGTTCCACTCTGGGAATTGAATACGAACATCACAAAGTAGTTTCTGAGAATGCTTTTGTTTCGTTTTTATGTGAAGATGATCCCGTTTCCAATGAAATCTTCAAAGAGGTGCACATATCCACTTGCAGATTCCAAAGAAAGAGACTTTCAAAACTGCTCCATCACGAGGATTTTTCAACACTGTGAGTTGAATGCAGTCATCACAGAAAACTTTCTGAGAATGCTTCTGTCTAGGGTTGATGTGAAGATATACCCGTTTCCAACGAAGGCCTCGAAGTGGTCCAAATATACACTTGCAGATTCTCCTACAAGGGTGTTGCAAACCTGAACTATCAAAGCAAGGTTCAACTCTGTGAGTTGAATGCAAACATCACAAAGAAGTTTCTGAGAATGCTTCCGTTTACTTATGGGAAGTTTATCCCGTTTCCAACGAAATCCTCAGAGAGGTCCAAATATCCCCTTGCAGATTCTACAAACAGTGTGTTTGGAAACTGCTCCATCAAAACGAATGTTCAGCTCTCTGAGTTAAACGCAATCGTCACTAAGAATTTTCTGAGAGTGCTTCTGTCTAGTTTTTATATGAAGTTCTTTCCTTTATTACCATAGGCCTCAAAGCGGTCCCAGTCTCCACTTGCAGATTCTCCAAGAAGACTGTTTCCAAACTGCTCTCTCGAAAGGAATGTTCAACTCTGTGAGTTGAGTGCAATCATCACAGAGTAGTTTCTGAGAATGCTTCTATGTAGTTTTTAGGAGAAGATATTTCCTTTTCCACCACAGCCCTCAAAGCCCTCCAAATGTCCATTTGCGGATGCTAAAAAAAGAGTGTTTCAAAGCTGCGCTATCAAAGGGAAAGTTCAATTCCGTGAGGTGAATGCAAACATCCCAAAGAAGTTTCTGAGAATGCCTCTGTTTAGCTTTTATGTGAAGATTATCCCGTTTCCAACGAAATCTTCAATGAGATCCAAATATCCACTTGCGGATCCCACAGAAAGTGTGTTTCGAAACTGCTGTTTCAAAGGGAATCTTCAACTCTGTGAGTTGAATGCAATCATCACAAAGAAGTTTCTGACAATGCTTCTCTCTCGTTTTTATGTGAAGATATTTCCTTTTCCACCAGAGGCCTGAAAGCGCTCCAAATGTCCACTTGCAGAGTCTACGAAAAGAATGTTTCAAAACTGCTCTGTGAAAAGCAATGTTAAACTCTGTGGCTCGAAAACAAACATCACAATGCAGTTTCTGAGAATGCTTCAGTTTAGTTTTTCTGTGAAGATATTCCCGTTTCCAAAGAAATCTTCAAAGAGGTCCACATATCCACTTACAGATTCTACAAAAAGAGAGTTTCAAAACTGCTCAATCAAAAGGAGGGTTCAACTCTGTGACTTGAATGCAATCATCACACAGAAGTTTCTGAGAATGCTTCTCTTTAGTTTTTACGTGAAGATATACCCGTTTCGAAGGAAGGCCACCCGGTGGTCCAAATATCCACTTGCAGAATCTACAAAAAGAGTGTTTCAAACCTGAACTATCAAAGGAAGGTTCAACTCTGTGAGTCGAATGCAAACATCACGAAGAAGTTTCTGAGAATGTTTGTGTTTAGTTATGGGAAGTTTATCCCGTTTCCAACGAAATCCTCAGAGAGGTCCAAATATCCACTTGCAGATTCTACCAAAAGTGTGTTTGGAAACTGCTCCATCCAAAGGCATGTTCAGCTCTGTGAGTTAATCTCCATCATCACAAAGTATTTTCTGAGAATGCTTCCGTTTGGTTTTTATAGGAAGTTCTTTCCTTCACTACCGTAGGCCTCAAAGCAGTCCAAATCTCCATTTGCAGATTCTACAAAAAGAGTGTTTCCAATCTGCTGTATCAATAGGAATGTTCAACTCCGTGAGTTGAATGCAATCATCACAACGTAGTTTCTGAGAATGCTTCTATGTAGTTTTTAGGTGAAGATATTACCTTTTCCACCACAGGCCCCAAGCCCCCCAAATGTCCACTTGCAGATTCTAGAAAAAGAGTGTTTCATAGCTGCTCTTTCAAAAGGAAAGTTCCACTCTGGGAATTGAATACGAACATCACAAAGTAGTTTCTGAGAATGCTTTTGTTTCGTTTTTATGTGAAGATGATCCCGTTTCCAATGAAATCTTCAAAGAGGTGCACATATCCACTTGCAGATTCCAAAGAAAGAGACTTTCAAAACTGCTCTATCACGAGGATTTTTCAACTCTGTGAGTTGAATGCAGTCATCACAGAAAACTTTCTGAGAATGCTTCTGTCTAGGGTTGATGTGAAGATATACCCGTTTCCAACGAAGGCCTCGAAGTGGTCCAAATATACACTTGCAGATTCTCCTACAAGGGTGTTGCAAACCTGAACTATCAAAGCAAGGTTCAACTCTGTGAGTTGAATGCAAACATCACAAAGAAGTTTCTGAGAATGCTTCCGTTTAGTTATGGGAAGTTTATCCCGTTTCCAACGAAATCCTCAGAGAGGTCCAAATATCCCCTTGCAGATTCTACAAACAGTGTGTTTGGAAACTGCTCCATCAAAACGAATGTTCAGCTCTCTGAGTTAAACGCAATCGTCACTAAGAATTTTCTGAGAGTGCTTCTGTCTAGTTTTTATATGAAGTTCTTTCCTTTATTACCATAGGCCTCAAAGCGGTCCCAGTCTCCACTTGCAGATTCTCCAAGAAGACTGTTTCCAAACTGCTCTCTCGAAAGGAATGTTCAACTCTGTGAGTTGAGTGCAATCATCACAGAGTAGTTTCTGAGAATGCTTCTATGTAGTTTTTAGGAGAAGATATTTCCTTTTCCACCACAGCCCTCAAAGCCCTCCAAATGTCCATTTGCGGATGCTAAAAAAAGAGTGTTTCAAAGCTGCGCTATCAAAGGGAAAGTTCAATTCCGTGAGGTGAATGCAAACATCCCAAAGAAGTTTCTGAGAATGCCTCTGTTTAGCTTTTATGTGAAGATTATCCCGTTTCCAACGAAATCTTCAATGAGATCCAAATATCCACTTGCGGATCCCACAGAAAGTGTGTTTCGAAACTGCTGTTTCAAAGGGAATCTTCAACTCTGTGAGTTGAATGCAATCATCACAAAGAAGTTTCTGACAATGCTTCTCTCTCGTTTTTATGTGAAGATATTTCCTTTTCCACCAGAGGCCTGAAAGCGCTCCAAATGTCCACTTGCAGAGTCTACGAAAAGAATGTTTCAAAACTGCTCTGTGAAAAGCAATGTTAAACTCTGTGGCTCGAAAACAAACATCACAAAGCAGTTTCTGAGAATGCTTCAGTTTAGTTTTTCTGTGAAGATATTCCCGTTTCCAAAGAAATCTTCAAAGAGGTCCACATATCCACTTACAGATTCTACAAAAAGAGAGTTTCAAAACTGCTCAATCAAAAGGAGGGTTCAACTCTGTGACTTGAATGCAATCATAACACAGAAGTTTCTGAGAATGCTTCTCTTTAGTTTTTACGTGAAGATATACCCGTTTCGAAGGAAGGCCACCCGGTGGTCCAAATATCCACTTGCAGAATCTACAAAAAGAGTGTTTCAAACCTGAACTATCAAAGGAAGGTTCAACTCTGTGAGTCGAATGCAAACATCACGAAGAAGTTTCTGAGAATGTTTGTGTTTAGTTATGGGAAGTTTATCCCGTTTCCAACGAAATCCTCAGAGAGGTCCAAATATCCACTTGCAGATTCTACCAAAAGTGTGTTTGGAAACTGCTCCATCCAAAGGCATGTTCAGCTCTGTGAGTTAATCTCCATCATCACAAAGTATTTTCTGAGAATGCTTCCGTTTGGTTTTTATAGGAAGTTCTTTCCTTCACTACCGTAGGCCTCAAAGCAGTCCAAATCTCCATTTGCAGATTCTACAAAAAGAGTGTTTCCAATCTGCTGTATCAATAGGAATGTTCAACTCCGTGAGTTGAATGCAATCATCACAACGTAGTTTCTGAGAATGCTTCTATGTAGTTTTTAGGTGAAGATATTACCTTTTCCACCACAGGCCCCAAGCCCCCCAAATGTCCACTTGCAGATTCTAGAAAAAGAGTGTTTCATAGCTGCTCTTTCAAAAGGAAAGTTCCACTCTGGGAATTGAATACGAACATCACAAAGTAGTTTCTGAGAATGCTTTTGTTTCGTTTCTATGTGAAGATGATCCCGTTTCCAATGAAATCTTCAAAGAGGTGCACATATCCACTTGCAGATTCCAAAGAAAGAGACTTTCAAAACTGCTCTATCACGAGGATTTTTCAACTCTGTGAGTTGAATGCAGTCATCACAGAAAACTTTCTGAGAATGCTTCTGTCTAGGGTTGATGTGAAGATATACCCGTTTCCAACGAAGGCCTCGAAGTGGTCCAAATATACACTTGCAGATTCTCCTACAAGGGTGTTGCAAACCTGAACTATCAAAGCAAGGTTCAACTCTGTGAGTTGAATGCAAACATCACAAAGAAGTTTCTGAGAATGCTTCCGTTTAGTTATGGGAAGTTTATCCCGTTTCCAACGAAATCCTCAGAGAGGTCCAAATATCCCCTTGCAGATTCTACAAACAGTGTGTTTGGAAACTGCTCCATCAAAACGAATGTTCAGCTCTCTGAGTTAAACGCAATCGTCACTAAGAATTTTCTGAGAGTGCTTCTGTCTAGTTTTTATATGAAGTTCTTTCCTTTATTACCATAGGCCTCAAAGCGGTCCCAGTCTCCACTTGCAGATTCTCCAAGAAGACTGTTTCCAAACTGCTCTCTCGAAAGGAATGTTCAACTCTGTGAGTTGAGTGCAATCATCACAGAGTAGTTTCTGAGAATGCTTCTATGTAGTTTTTAGGAGAAGATATTTCCTTTTCCACCACAGCCCTCAAAGCCCTCCAAATGTCCATTTGCGGATGCTAAAAAAAGAGTGTTTCAAAGCTGCGCTATCAAAGGGAAAGTTCAATTCCGTGAGGTGAATGCAAACATCCCAAAGAAGTTTCTGAGAATGCCTCTGTTTAGCTTTTATGTGAAGATTATCCCGTTTCCAACGAAATCTTCAATGAGATCCAAATATCCACTTGCGGATCCCACAGAAAGTGTGTTTCTAAACTGCTGTTTCAAAGGGAATCTTCAACTCTGTGAGTTGAATGCAATCATCACAAAGAAGTTTCTGACAATGCTTCTCTCTCGTTTTTATGTGAAGATATTTCCTTTTCCACCAGAGGCCTGAAAGCGCTCCAAATGTCCACTTGCAGAGTCTACGAAAAGAATGTTTCAAAACTGCTCTGTGAAAAGCAATGTTAAACTCTGTGGCTCGAACACAAACATCACAAAGCAGTTTCTGAGAATGCTTCAGTTTAGTTTTTCTGTGAAGATATTCCCGTTTCCAAAGAAATCTTCAAAGAGGTCCACATATCCACTTACAGATTCTACAAAAAGAGAGTTTCAAAACTGCTCAATCAAAAGGAGGGTTCAACTCTGTGACTTGAATGCAATCATAACACAGAAGTTTCTGAGAATGCTTCTCTTTAGTTTTTACGTGAAGATATACCCGTTTCGAAGGAAGGCCACCCGGTGGTCCAAATATCCACTTGCAGAATCTACAAAAAGAGTGTTTCAAACCTGAACTATCAAAGGAAGGTTCAACTCTGTGAGTCGAATGCAAACATCACGAAGAAGTTTCTGAGAATGTTTGTGTTTAGTTATGGGAAGTTTATCCCGTTTCCAACGAAATCCTCAGAGAGGTCCAAATATCCACTTGCAGATTCTACCAAAAGTGTGTTTGGAAACTGCTCCATCCAAAGGCATGTTCAGCTCTGTGAGTTAATCTCCATCATCACAAAGTATTTTCTGAGAATGCTTCCGTTTGGTTTTTATAGGAAGTTCTTTCCTTCACTACCGTAGGCCTCAAAGCAGTCCAAATCTCCATTTGCAGATTCTACAAAAAGAGTGTTTCCAATCTGCTGTATCAATAGGAATGTTCAACTCCGTGAGTTGAATGCAATCATCACAACGTAGTTTCTGAGAATGCTTCTATGTAGTTTTTAGGTGAAGATATTACCTTTTCCACCACAGGCCCCAAGCCCCCCAAATGTCCACTTGCAGATTCTAGAAAAAGAGTGTTTCATAGCTGCTCTTTCAAAAGGAAAGTTCCACTCTGGGAATTGAATACGAACATCACAAAGTAGTTTCTGAGAATGCTTTTGTTTCGTTTCTATGTGAAGATGATCCCGTTTCCAATGAAATCTTCAAAGAGGTGCACATATCCACTTGCAGATTCCAAAGAAAGAGACTTTCAAAACTGCTCTATCACGAGGATTTTTCAACTCTGTGAGTTGAATGCAGTCATCACAGAAAACTTTCTGAGAATGCTTCTGTCTAGGGTTGATGTGAAGATATACCCGTTTCCAACGAAGGCCTCGAAGTGGTCCAAATATACACTTGCAGATTCTCCTACAAGGGTGTTGCAAACCTGAACTATCAAAGCAAGGTTCAACTCTGTGAGTTGAATGCAAACATCACAAAGAAGTTTCTGAGAATGCTTCCGTTTAGTTATGGGAAGTTTATCCCGTTTCCAACGAAATCCTCAGAGAGGTCCAAATATCCCCTTGCAGATTCTACAAACAGTGTGTTTGGAAACTGCTCCATCAAAACGAATGTTCAGCTCTCTGAGTTAAACGCAATCGTCACTAAGAATTTTCTGAGAGTGCTTCTGTCTAGTTTTTATATGAAGTTCTTTCCTTTATTACCATAGGCCTCAAAGCGGTCCCAGTCTCCACTTGCAGATTCTCCAAGAAGACTGTTTCCAAACTGCTCTCTCGAAAGGAATGTTCAACTCTGTGAGTTGAGTGCAATCATCACAGAGTAGTTTCTGAGAATGCTTCTATGTAGTTTTTAGGAGAAGATATTTCCTTTTCCACCACAGCCCTCAAAGCCCTCCAAATGTCCATTTGCGGATGCTAAAAAAAGAGTGTTTCAAAGCTGCGCTATCAAAGGGAAAGTTCAATTCCGTGAGGTGAATGCAAACATCCCAAAGAAGTTTCTGAGAATGCCTCTGTTTAGCTTTTATGTGAAGATTATCCCGTTTCCAACGAAATCTTCAATGAGATCCAAATATCCACTTGCGGATCCCACAGAAAGTGTGTTTCTAAACTGCTGTTTCAAAGGGAATCTTCAACTCTGTGAGTTGAATGCAATCATCACAAAGAAGTTTCTGACAATGCTTCTCTCTCGTTTTTATGTGAAGATATTTCCTTTTCCACCAGAGGCCTGAAAGCGCTCCAAATGTCCACTTGCAGAGTCTACGAAAAGAATGTTTCAAAACTGCTCTGTGAAAAGCAATGTTAAACTCTGTGGCTCGAACACAAACATCACAAAGCAGTTTCTGAGAATGCTTCAGTTTAGTTTTTCTGTGAAGATATTCCCGTTTCCAAAGAAATCTTCAAAGAGGTCCACATATCCACTTACAGATTCTACAAAAAGAGAGTTTCAAAACTGCTCAATCAAAAGGAGGGTTCAACTCTGTGACTTGAATGCAATCATCACACAGAAGTTTCTGAGAATGCTTCTCTTTAGTTTTTACGTGAAGATATACCCGTTTCGAAGGAAGGCCACCCGGTGGTCCAAATATCCACTTGCAGAATCTACAAAAAGAGTGTTTCAAACCTGAACTATCAAAGGAAGGTTCAACTCTGTGAGTCGAATGCAAACATCACGAAGAAGTTTCTGAGAATGTTTGTGTTTAGTTATGGGAAGTTTATCCCGTTTCCAACGAAATCCTCAGAGAGGTCCAAATATCCACTTGCAGATTCTACCAAAAGTGTGTTTGGAAACTGCTCCATCCAAAGGCATGTTCAGCTCTGTGAGTTAATCTCCATCATCACAAAGTATTTTCTGAGAATGCTTCCGTTTGGTTTTTATAGGAAGTTCTTTCCTTCACTACCGTAGGCCTCAAAGCAGTCCAAATCTCCATTTGCAGATTCTACAAAAAGAGTGTTTCCAATCTGCTGTATCAATAGGAATGTTCAACTCCGTGAGTTGAATGCAATCATCACAACGTAGTTTCTGAGAATGCTTCTATGTAGTTTTTAGGTGAAGATATTACCTTTTCCACCACAGGCCCCAAGCCCCCCAAATGTCCACTTGCAGATTCTAGAAAAAGAGTGTTTCATAGCTGCTCTTTCAAAAGGAAAGTTCCACTCTGGGAATTGAATACGAACATCACAAAGTAGTTTCTGAGAATGCTTTTGTTTCGTTTTTATGTGAAGATGATCCCGTTTCCAATGAAATCTTCAAAGAGGTGCACATATCCACTTGCAGATTCCAAAGAAAGAGACTTTCAAAACTGCTCTATCACGAGGATTTTTCAACTCTGTGAGTTGAATGCAGTCATCACAGAAAACTTTCTGAGAATGCTTCTGTCTAGGGTTGATGTGAAGATATACCCGTTTCCAACGAAGGCCTCGAAGTGGTCCAAATATACACTTGCAGATTCTCCTACAAGGGTGTTGCAAACCTGAACTATCAAAGCAAGGTTCAACTCTGTGAGTTGAATGCAAACATCACAAAGAAGTTTCTGAGAATGCTTCCGTTTAGTTATGGGAAGTTTATCCCGTTTCCAACGAAATCCTCAGAGAGGTCCAAATATCCCCTTGCAGATTCTACAAACAGTGTGTTTGGAAACTGCTCCATCAAAACGAATGTTCAGCTCTCTGAGTTAAACGCAATCGTCACTAAGAATTTTCTGAGAGTGCTTCTGTCTAGTTTTTATATGAAGTTCTTTCCTTTATTACCATAGGCCTCAAAGCGGTCCCAGTCTCCACTTGCAGATTCTCCAAGAAGACTGTTTCCAAACTGCTCTCTCGAAAGGAATGTTCAACTCTGTGAGTTGAGTGCAATCATCACAGAGTAGTTTCTGAGAATGCTTCTATGTAGTTTTTAGGAGAAGATATTTCCTTTTCCACCACAGCCCTCAAAGCCCTCCAAATGTCCATTTGCGGATGCTAAAAAAAGAGTGTTTCAAAGCTGCGCTATCAAAGGGAAAGTTCAATTCCGTGAGGTGAATGCAAACATCCCAAAGAAGTTTCTGAGAATGCCTCTGTTTAGCTTTTATGTGAAGATTATCCCGTTTCCAACGAAATCTTCAATGAGATCCAAATATCCACTTGCGGATCCCACAGAAAGTGTGTTTCTAAACTGCTGTTTCAAAGGGAATCTTCAACTCTGTGAGTTGAATGCAATCATCACAAAGAAGTTTCTGACAATGCTTCTCTCTCGTTTTTATGTGAAGATATTTCCTTTTCCACCAGAGGCCTGAAAGCGCTCCAAATGTCCACTTGCAGAGTCTACGAAAAGAATGTTTCAAAACTGCTCTGTGAAAAGCAATGTTAAACTCTGTGGCTCGAACACAAACATCACAAAGCAGTTTCTGAGAATGCTTCAGTTTAGTTTTTCTGTGAAGATATTCCCGTTTCCAAAGAAATCTTCAAAGAGGTCCACATATCCACTTACAGATTCTACAAAAAGAGAGTTTCAAAACTGCTCAATCAAAAGGAGGGTTCAACTCTGTGACTTGAATGCAATCATCACACAGAAGTTTCTGAGAATGCTTCTCTTTAGTTTTTACGTGAAGATATACCCGTTTCGAAGGAAGGCCACCCGGTGGTCCAAATATCCACTTGCAGAATCTACAAAAAGAGTGTTTCAAACCTGAACTATCAAAGGAAGGTTCAACTCTGTGAGTCGAATGCAAACATCACGAAGAAGTTTCTGAGAATGTTTGTGTTTAGTTATGGGAAGTTTATCCCGTTTCCAACGAAATCCTCAGAGAGGTCCAAATATCCACTTGCAGATTCTACCAAAAGTGTGTTTGGAAACTGCTCCATCCAAAGGCATGT
The DNA here is from genome assembly GCF_029289425.2 of Pan paniscus. Taxonomy (NCBI): domain Eukaryota; kingdom Metazoa; phylum Chordata; class Mammalia; order Primates; family Hominidae; genus Pan; species Pan paniscus. The sequence continues at coordinate 60,944,796 of NC_073272.2, forward strand.
TCAGCTCTGTGAGTTAATCTCCATCATCACAAAGTATTTTCTGAGAATGCTTCCGTTTGGTTTTTATAGGAAGTTCTTTCCTTCACTACCGTAGGCCTCAAAGCAGTCCAAATCTCCATTTGCAGATTCTACAAAAAGAGTGTTTCCAATCTGCTGTATCAATAGGAATGTTCAACTCCGTGAGTTGAATGCAATCATCACAACGTAGTTTCTGAGAATGCTTCTATGTAGTTTTTAGGTGAAGATATTACCTTTTCCACCACAGGCCCCAAGCCCCCCAAATGTCCACTTGCAGATTCTAGAAAAAGAGTGTTTCATAGCTGCTCTTTCAAAAGGAAAGTTCCACTCTGGGAATTGAATACGAACATCACAAAGTAGTTTCTGAGAATGCTTTTGTTTCGTTTTTATGTGAAGATGATCCCGTTTCCAATGAAATCTTCAAAGAGGTGCACATATCCACTTGCAGATTCCAAAGAAAGAGACTTTCAAAACTGCTCTATCACGAGGATTTTTCAACTCTGTGAGTTGAATGCAGTCATCACAGAAAACTTTCTGAGAATGCTTCTGTCTAGGGTTGATGTGAAGATATACCCGTTTCCAACGAAGGCCTCGAAGTGGTCCAAATATACACTTGCAGATTCTCCTACAAGGGTGTTGCAAACCTGAACTATCAAAGCAAGGTTCAACTCTGTGAGTTGAATGCAAACATCACAAAGAAGTTTCTGAGAATGCTTCCGTTTAGTTATGGGAAGTTTATCCCGTTTCCAACGAAATCCTCAGAGAGGTCCAAATATCCCCTTGCAGATTCTACAAACAGTGTGTTTGGAAACTGCTCCATCAAAACGAATGTTCAGCTCTCTGAGTTAAACGCAATCGTCACTAAGAATTTTCTGAGAGTGCTTCTGTCTAGTTTTTATATGAAGTTCTTTCCTTTATTACCATAGGCCTCAAAGCGGTCCCAGTCTCCACTTGCAGATTCTCCAAGAAGACTGTTTCCAAACTGCTCTCTCGAAAGGAATGTTCAACTCTGTGAGTTGAGTGCAATCATCACAGAGTAGTTTCTGAGAATGCTTCTATGTAGTTTTTAGGAGAAGATATTTCCTTTTCCACCACAGCCCTCAAAGCCCTCCAAATGTCCATTTGCGGATGCTAAAAAAAGAGTGTTTCAAAGCTGCGCTATCAAAGGGAAAGTTCAATTCCGTGAGGTGAATGCAAACATCCCAAAGAAGTTTCTGAGAATGCCTCTGTTTAGCTTTTATGTGAAGATTATCCCGTTTCCAACGAAATCTTCAATGAGATCCAAATATCCACTTGCGGATCCCACAGAAAGTGTGTTTCGAAACTGCTGTTTCAAAGGGAATCTTCAACCCTGTGAGTTGAATGCAATCATCACAAAGAAGTTTCTGACAATGCTTCTCTCTCGTTTTTATGTGAAGATATTTCCTTTTCCACCAGAGGCCTGAAAGCGCTCCAAATGTCCACTTGCAGATTCTACGAAAAGAATGTTTCAAAACTGCTCTGTGAAAAGCAATGTTAAACTCTGTGGCTCGAACACAAACATCACAAAGCAGTTTCTGAGAATGCTTCAGTTTAGTTTTTCTGTGAAGATATTCCCGTTTCCAAAGAAATCTTCAAAGAGGTCCACATATCCACTTACAGATTCTACAAAAAGAGAGTTTCAAAACTGCTCAATCAAAAGGAGGGTTCAACTCTGTGACTTGAATGCAATCATCACACAGAAGTTTCTGAGAATGCTTCTCTTTAGTTTTTACGTGAAGATATACCCGTTTCGAAGGAAGGCCACCCGGTGGTCCAAATATCCACTTGCAGAATCTACAAAAAGAGTGTTTCAAATCTGAACTATCAAAGGAAGGTTCAACTCTGTGAGTCGAATGCAAACATCACGAAGAAGTTTCTGAGAATGTTTGTGTTTAGTTATGGGAAGTTTATCCCGTTTCCAACGAAATCCTCAGAGAGGTCCAAATATCCACTTGCAGATTCTACCAAAAGTGTGTTTGGAAACTGCTCCATCCAAAGGCATGTTCAGCTCTGTGAGTTAATCTCCATCATCACAAAGTATTTTCTGAGAATGCTTCCGTTTGGTTTTTATAGGAAGTTCTTTCCTTCACTACCGTAGGCCTCAAAGCAGTCCAAATCTCCATTTGCAGATTCTACAAAAAGAGTGTTTCCAATCTGCTGTATCAATAGGAATGTTCAACTCCGTGAGTTGAATGCAATCATCACAACGTAGTTTCTGAGAATGCTTCTATGTAGTTTTTAGGTGAAGATATTACCTTTTCCACCACAGGCCCCAAGCCCCCCAAATGTCCACTTGCAGATTCTAGAAAAAGAGTGTTTCATAGCTGCTCTTTCAAAAGGAAAGTTCCACTCTGGGAATTGAATACGAACATCACAAAGTAGTTTCTGAGAATGCTTTTGTTTCGTTTTTATGTGAAGATGATCCCGTTTCCAATGAAATCTTCAAAGAGGTGCACATATCCACTTGCAGATTCCAAAGAAAGAGACTTTCAAAACTGCTCTATCACGAGGATTTTTCAACTCTGTGAGTTGAATGCAGTCATCACAGAAAACTTTCTGAGAATGCTTCTGTCTAGGGTTGATGTGAAGATATACCCGTTTCCAACGAAGGCCTCGAAGTGGTCCAAATATACACTTGCAGATTCTCCTACAAGGGTGTTGCAAACCTGAACTATCAAAGCAAGGTTCAACTCTGTGAGTTGAATGCAAACATCACAAAGAAGTTTCTGAGAATGCTTCCGTTTAGTTATGGGAAGTTTATCCCGTTTCCAACGAAATCCTCAGAGAGGTCCAAATATCCCCTTGCAGATTCTACAAACAGTGTGTTTGGAAACTGCTCCATCAAAACGAATGTTCAGCTCTCTGAGTTAAACGCAATCGTCACTAAGAATTTTCTGAGAGTGCTTCTGTCTAGTTTTTATATGAAGTTCTTTCCTTTATTACCATAGGCCTCAAAGCGGTCCCAGTCTCCACTTGCAGATTCTCCAAGAAGACTGTTTCCAAACTGCTCTCTCGAAAGGAATGTTCAACTCTGTGAGTTGAGTGCAATCATCACAGAGTAGTTTCTGAGAATGCTTCTATGTAGTTTTTAGGAGAAGATATTTCCTTTTCCACCACAGCCCTCAAAGCCCTCCAAATGTCCATTTGCGGATGCTAAAAAAAGAGTGTTTCAAAGCTGCGCTATCAAAGGGAAAGTTCAATTCCGTGAGGTGAATGCAAACATCCCAAAGAAGTTTCTGAGAATGCCTCTGTTTAGCTTTTATGTGAAGATTATCCCGTTTCCAACGAAATCTTCAATGAGATCCAAATATCCACTTGCGGATCCCACAGAAAGTGTGTTTCGAAACTGCTGTTTCAAAGGGAATCTTCAACTCTGTGAGTTGAATGCAATCATCACAAAGAAGTTTCTGACAATGCTTCTCTCTCGTTTTTATGTGAAGATATTTCCTTTTCCACCAGAGGCCTGAAAGCGCTCCAAATGTCCACTTGCAGATTCTACGAAAAGAATGTTTCAAAACTGCTCTGTGAAAAGCAATGTTAAACTCTGTGGCTCGAACACAAACATCACAAAGCAGTTTCTGAGAATGCTTCAGTTTAGTTTTTCTGTGAAGATATTCCCGTTTCCAAAGAAATCTTCAAAGAGGTCCACATATCCACTTACAGATTCTACAAAAAGAGAGTTTCAAAACTGCTCAATCAAAAGGAGGGTTCAACTCTGTGACTTGAATGCAATCATCACACAGAAGTTTCTGAGAATGCTTCTCTTTAGTTTTTACGTGAAGATATACCCGTTTCGAAGGAAGGCCACCCGGTGGTCCAAATATCCACTTGCAGATTCTACAAAAAGAGTGTTTCAAACCTGAACTATCAAAGGAAGGTTCAACTCTCTGAGTCGAATGCAAACATGAAGAAGAAGTTTCTGAGAATGTTTGTGTTTAGTTATGGGAAGTTTATCCCGTTTCCAACGAACTCCTCAGAGAGGTCCAAATATCCACTTGCAGATTCTACCAAAAGTGTGTTTGGAAACTGCTCCATCCAAAGGCATGTTCAGCTCTGTGAGTTAATCTCCATCATCACAAAGTGTTTTCTGAGAATGCTTCCATTTGGTTTTTATAGGAAGTTCTTTCCTTCACTACCGTAGGCCTCAAAGCAGTCCAAATCTCCATTTGCAGATTCTGCAAAAAGAGTGTTTCCAATCTGCTCTATCAATAGGAATGTTCAACTCCGTGAGTTGAATGCAATCATCACAACGTAGTTTCTGAGAATGCTTCTATGTAGTTTTTAGGTGAAGATATTACCTTTTCCACCACAGGCCCCAAGCCCCCCAAATGTCCACATGCAGATTCTAGAAAAAGAGTGTTTCATAGCTGCTCTTTCAAAAGGAAAGTTCCACTCTGGGAGTTGAATACAAACATCACAAAGTAGTTTCTGAGAATGCTTTTGTTTCGTTTTTATGTGAAGATGATCCCGTTTCCAATGAAATCTTCAAAGAGGTGCACATATCCACTTGCAGATTCCAAAGAAAGAGACTTTCAAAACTGCTCTATCACGAGGATTTTTCAACACTGTGAGTTGAATGCAGTCATCACAGAAAACTTTCTGAGAATGCTTCTGTCTAGGGTTGATGTGAAGATATACCCGTTTCCAACGAAGGCCTCGAAGTGGTCCAAATATACACTTGCAGATTCTCCTACAAGGGTGTTGCAAACCTGAACTATCAAAGCAAGGTTCAACTCTGTGAGTTGAATGCAAACATCACAAAGAAGTTTCTGAGAATGCTTCCGTTTACTTATGGGAAGTTTATCCCGTTTCCAACGAAATCCTCAGAGAGGTCCAAATATCCCCTTGCAGATTCTACAAACAGTGTGTTTGGAAACTGCTCCATCAAAACGAATGTTCAGCTCTCTGAGTTAAACGCAATCGTCACTAAGAATTTTCTGAGAGTGCTTCTGTCTAGTTTTTATATGAAGTTCTTTCCTTTATTACCATAGGCCTCAAAGCGGACCCAGTCTCCACTTGCAGATTCTCCAAGAAGACTGTTTCCAAAGTGCTCTCTCGAAAGGAATGTTCAACTCTGTGAGTTGAGTGCAATCATCACAGAGTAGTTTCTGAGAATGCTTCTATGTAGTTTTTAGGAGAAGATATTTCCTTTTCCACCACAGCCCTCAAAGCCCTCCAAATGTCCATTTGTGGATGCTAAAAAAAGAGTGTTTCAAAGCTGCGCTATCAAAGGGAAAGTTCAATTCCGTGAGGTGAATGCAAACATCCCAAAGAAGTTTCTGAGAATGCCTCTGTTTAGCTTTTATGTGAAGATTATCCCGTTTCCAACGAAATCTTCAATGAGATCCAAATATCCACTTGCGGATCCCACAGAAAGTGTGTTTCGAAACTGCTGTTTCAAAGGGAATCTTCAACTCTGTGAGTTGAATGCAATCATCACAAAGAAGTTTCTGACAATGCTTCTCTCTCGTTTTTATGTGAAGATATTTCCTTTTCCACCAGAGGCCTGAAAGCGCTCCAAATGTCCACTTGCAGATTCTACGAAAAGAATGTTTCAAAACTGCTCTGTGAAAAGCAATGTTAAACTCTGTGGCTCGAACACAAACATCACAAAGCAGTTTCTGAGAATGCTTCAGTTTAGTTTTTCTGTGAAGATATTCCCGTTTCCAAAGAAATCTTCAAAGAGGTCCACATATCCACTTACAGATTCTACAAAAAGAGAGTTTCAAAACTGCTCAATCAAAAGGAGGGTTCAACTCTGTGACTTGAATGCAATCATCACACAGAAGTTTCTGAGAATGCTTCTCTTTAGTTTTTACGTGAAGATATACCCGTTTCGAAGGAAGGCCACCCGGTGGTCCAAATATCCACTTGCAGAATCTACAAAAAGAGTGTTTCAAACCTGAACTATCAAAGGAAGGTTCAACTCTGTGAGTCGAATGCAAACATCACGAAGAAGTTTCTGAGAATGTTTGTGTTTAGTTATGGGAAGTTTATCCCGTTTCCAACGAAATCCTCAGAGAGGTCCAAATATCCACTTGCAGATTCTACCAAAAGTGTGTTTGGAAACTGCTCCATCCAAAGGCATGTTCAGCTCTGTGAGTTAATCTCCATCATCACAAAGTATTTTCTGAGAATGCTTCCGTTTGGTTTTTATAGGAAGTTCTTTCCTTCACTACCGTAGGCCTCAAAGCAGTCCAAATCTCCATTTGCAGATTCTACAAAAAGAGTGTTTCCAATCTGCTGTATCAATAGGAATGTTCAACTCCGTGAGTTGAATGCAATCATCACAACGTAGTTTCTGAGAATGCTTCTATGTAGTTTTTAGGTGAAGATATTACCTTTTCCACCACAGGCCCCAAGCCCCCCAAATGTCCACTTGCAGATTCTAGAAAAAGAGTGTTTCATAGCTGCTCTTTCAAAAGGAAAGTTCCACTCTGGGAATTGAATACGAACATCACAAAGTAGTTTCTGAGAATGCTTTTGTTTCGTTTTTATGTGAAGATGATCCCGTTTCCAATGAAATCTTCAAAGAGGTGCACATATCCACTTGCAGATTCCAAAGAAAGAGACTTTCAAAACTGCTCCATCACGAGGATTTTTCAACTCTGTGAGTTGAATGCAGTCATCACAGAAAACTTTCTGAGAATGCTTCTGTCTAGGGTTGATGTGAAGATATACCCGTTTCCAACGAAGGCCTCGAAGTGGTCCAAATATAGACTTGCAGATTCTCCTACAAGGGTGTTGCAAACCTGAACTATCAAAGCAAGGTTCAACTCTGTGAGTTGAATGCAAACATCACAAAGAAGTTTCTGAGAATGCTTCCGTTTAGTTATGGGAAGTTTATCCCGTTTCCAACGAAATCCTCAGAGAGGTCCAAATATCCCCTTGCAGATTCTACAAACAGTGTGTTTGGAAACTGCTCCATCAAAACGAATGTTCAGCTCTCTGAGTTAAACGCAATCGTCACTAAGAATTTTCTGAGAGTGCTTCTGTCTAGTTTTTATATGAAGTTCTTTCCTTTATTACCATAGGCCTCAAAGCGGTCCCAGTCTCCACTTGCAGATTCTCCAAGAAGACTGTTTCCAAACTGCTCTCTCGAAAGAAATGTTCAACTCTGTGAGTTGAGTGCAATCATCACAGAGTAGTTTCTGAGAATGCTTCTATGTAGTTTTTAGGAGAAGATATTTCCTTTTCCACCACAGCCCTCAAAGCCCTCCAAATGTCCATTTGCGGATGCTAAAAAAAGAGTGTTTCAAAGCTGCGCTATCAAAGGGAAAGTTCAATTCCGTGAGGTGAATGCAAACATCCCAAAGAAGTTTCTGAGAATGCCTCTGTTTATCTTTTATGTGAAGATTATCCCGTTTCCAACGAAATCTTCAATGAGATCCAAATATCCACTTGCGGATCCCACAGAAAGTGTGTTTCGAAACTGCTGTTTCAAAGGGAATCTTCAACTCTGTGAGTTGAATGCAATCATCACAAAGAAGTTTCTGACAATGCTTCTCTCTCGTTTTTATGTGAAGATATTTCCTTTTCCACCAGAGGCCTGAAAGCGCTCCAAATGTCCACTTGCAGATTCTACGAAAAGAATGTTTCAAAACTGCTCTGTGAAAAGCAATGTTAAACTCTGTGGCTCGAACACAAACATCACAAAGCAGTTTCTGAGAATGCTTCAGTTTAGTTTTTCTGTGAAGATATTCCCGTTTCCAAAGAAATCTTCAAAGAGGTCCACATATCCACTTACAGATTCTACAAAAAGAGAGTTTCAAAACTGCTCAATCAAAAGGAGGGTTCAACTCTGTGACTTGAATGCAATCATCACACAGAAGTTTCTGAGAATGCTTCTCTTTAGTTTTTACGTGAAGATATACCCGTTTCAAAGGAAGGCCACCCGGTGGTCCAAATATCCACTTGCAGATTCTACAAAAAGAGTGTTTCAAACCTGAACTATCAAAGGAAGGTTCAACTTTGTGAGTCGAATGCAAACATGACGAAGAAGTTTCTGAGAATGTTTGTGTTTAGTTATGGGAAGTTTATCTCGTTTCCAACGAAATCCTCAGAGAGGTTCAAATATCCACTTGCAGATTCTACCAAAAGTGTGTTTGGAAACTGCTCCATCCAAAGGCATGTTCAGCTCTGTGAGTTAATCTCCATCATCACAAAGTGTTTTCTGAGAATGCTTCCGTTTGGTTTTTATAGGAAGTTCTTTCCTTCACTACCGTAGGCCTCAAAGCAGTCCAAATCTCCATTTGCAGATTCTGCAAAAAGAGTGTTTCCAATCTGCTCTATCAATAGGAATGTTCAACTCCGTGAGTTGAATGCAATCATCACAACGTAGTTTCTGAGAATGCTTCTATGTAGTTTTTAGGTGAAGATATTACCTTTTCCACCACAGGCCCCAAGCCCCCCAAATGTCCACATGCAGATTCTAGAAAAAGAGTGTTTCATAGCTGCTCTTTCAAAAGGAAAGTTCCACTCTGGGAGTTGAATACAAACATCACAAAGTAGTTTCTGAGAATGCTTCTGTTTCGTTTTTATGTGAAGATGATCCCGTTTCCAATGAAATCTTCAAAGAGGTGCACATATCCACTTGCAGATTCCAAAGAAAGAGACTTTCAAAACTGCTCCATCACGAGGATTTTTCAACGCTGTGAGTTGAATGCAGTCATCACAGAAAACTTTCTGAGAATGCTTCTGTCTAGGGTTGATGTGAAGATATACCCATTTCCAACGAAGGCCTCGAAGTGGTCCAAATATACACTTGCAGATTCTCCTACAAGGATGTTGCAAACCTGAACTATCAAAGCAAGGTTCAACTCTGTGAGTTGAATGCAAACATCACAAAGAAGTTTCTGAGAATGCTTCCGTTTACTTATGGGAAGTTTATCCCGTTTCCAACGAAATCCTCAGAGAGGTCCAAATATCCCCTTGCAGATTCTACAAACAGTGTGTTTGGAAACTGCTCCATCAAAACGAATGTTCAGCTCTCTGAGTTAAATGCAATCGTCACTAAGAATTTTCTGAGAGTGCTTCTGTCTAGTTTTTATATGAAGTTCTTTCCTTTCTTACCATAGGCCTCAAAGCGGTCCCAGTCTCCACTTGCAGATTCTCCAAGAAGACTGTTTCCGAACTGCTCTCTCGAAAGGAATGTTCAACTCTGTGAGTTGAATGCAATCATCACAGAGTAGTTTCTGAGAATGCTTCTATGTAGTTTTTAGGAGAAGATATTTCCTTTTCCACCACAGCCCTCAAAGCCCTCCAAATGTCCATTTGCGGATGCTAAAAAAAGAGTGTTTCAAAGCTGCGCTATCAAAGGGAAAGTTCAATTCCGTGAGGTGAATGCAAACATCCCAAAGAAGTTTCTGAGAATGCCTCTGTTTAGCTTTTATGTGAAGATTATCCCGTTTCCAACGAAATCTTCAATGAGATCCAAATATCCACTTGCGGATCCCACAGAAAGTGTGTTTCGAAACTGCTGTTTCAAAGGGAATCTTCAACTCTGTGAGTTGAATGCAATCATCACAAAGAAGTTTCTGACAATGCTTCTCTCTCGTTTTTATGTGAAGATATTTCCTTTTCCACCAGAGGCCTGAAAGCGCTCCAAATGTCCACTTGCAGATTCTACGAAAAGAATGTTTCAAAACTGCTCTGTGAAAAGCAATGTTAAACTCTGTGGCTCGAACACAAACATCACAAAGCAGTTTCTGAGAATGCTTCAGTTTAGTTTTTCTGTGAAGATATTCCCGTTTCCAAAGAAATCTTCAAAGAGGTCCACATATCCACTTACAGATTCTACAAAAAGAGAGTTTCAAAACTGCTCAATCAAAAGGAGTGTTCAACTCTGTGACTTGAATGCAATCATCACACAGAAGTTTCTGAGAATGCTTCTCTTTAGTTTTTACGTGAAGATATACCCGTTTCGAAGGAAGGCCACCCAGTGGTCCAAATATCCACTTGCAGAATCTACAAAAAGAGTGTTTCAAACCTGAACTATCAAAGGAAGGTTCAACTCTGTGAGTCGAATGCAAACATCACGAAGAAGTTTCTGAGAATGTTTGTGTTTAGTTATGGGAAGTTTATCCCGTTTCCAACGAAATCCTCAGAGAGGTCCAAATATCCACTTGCAGATTCTACCAAAAGTGTGTTTGGAAACTGCTCCATCCAAAGGCATGTTCAGCTCTGTGAGTTAATCTCCATCATCACAAAGTATTTTCTGAGAATGCTTCCGTTTGGTTTTTATAGGAAGTTCTTTCCTTCACTACCGTAGGCCTCAAAGCAGTCCAAATCTCCATTTGCAGATTCTACAAAAAGAGTGTTTCCAATCTGCTGTATCAATAGGAATGTTCAACTCCGTGAGTTGAATGCAATCACCACAACGTAGTTTCTGAGAATGCTTCTATGTAGTTTTTAGGTGAAGATATTACCTTTTCCACCACAGGCCCCAAGCCCCCCAAATGTCCACTTGCAGATTCTAGAAAAAGAGTGTTTCATAGCTGCTCTTTCAAAAGGAAAGTTCCACTCTGGGAATTGAATACGAACATCACAAAGTAGTTTCTGAGAATGCTTTTGTTTCGTTTTTATGTGAAGATGATCCCGTTTCCAATGAAATCTTCAAAGAGGTGCACATATCCACTTGCAGATTCCAAAGAAAGAGACTTTCAAAACTGCTACATCACGAGGATTTTTCAACACTGTGAGTTGAATGCAGTCATCACAGAAAACTTTCTGAGAATGCTTCTGTCTAGGGTTGATGTGAAGATATACCCGTTTCCAACGAAGGCCTCGAAGTGGTCCAAATATAGACTTGCAGATTCTCCTACAAGGGTGTTGCAAACCTGAACTAACAAAGCAAGGTTGAACTCTGTGAGTTGAATGCAAACATCACAAAGAAGTTTCTGAGAATGCTTCCGTTTACTTATGGGAAGTTTATCCCGTTTCCAACGAAATCCTCAGAGAGGTCCAAATATCCCCTTGCAGATTCTACAAACAGTGTGTTTGGAAACTGCTCCATCAAAACGAATGTTCAGCTCTCTGAGTTAAACGCAATCGTCGCTAAGAATTTTCTGAGAGTGCTTCTGTCTAGTTTTTATATGAAGTTCTTTCCTTTCTTACCATAGGCCTCAAAGCGGTCCCAGTCTCCACTTGCAGATTCTCCAAGAAAACTGTTTCCAAACTGCTCTCTCGAAAGGAATGTTCAACTCTGTGGGTTGAGTGCAATCATCACAGAGTAGTTTCTGATAATGCTTCTATGTAGTTTTTAGGAGAAGATATTTCCTTTTCCACCACAGCCCTCAAAGCCCTCCTAATGTCCATTTGCGGATGCTAAAAAAACAGTGTTTCAAAGCTGCGCTATCAAAGGGAAAGTTCAATTCCGTGAGGTGAATGCAAACATCCCAAAGAAGTTTCTGAGAATGCCTCTGTTTAGCTTTTATGTGAAGATTATCCCGTTTCCAACGAAATCTTCAATGAGATCCAAATATCCACTTGCGGATCCCACAGAAAGTGTGTTTCGAAACTGCTGTTTCAAAGGGAATCTTCAACTCTGTGAGTTGAATGCAATCATCACAAAGAAGTTTCTGACAATGCTTCTCTCTCGTTTTTATGTGAAGATATTTCCTTTTCCACCAGAGGCCTGAAAGCGCTCCAAATGTCCACTTGCAGATTCTACGAAAAGAATGTTTCAAAACTGCTCTGTGAAAAGCAATGTTAAACTCTGTGGCTCGAACACAAACATCACAAAGCAGTTTCTGAGAATGCTTCAGTTTAGTTTTTCTGTGAAGATATTCCCGTTTCCAAAGAAATCTTCAAAGAGGTCCACATATCCACTTACAGATTCTACAAAAAGAGAGTTTCAAAACTGCTCAATCAAAAGGAGGGTTCAACTCTGTGACTTGAATGCAATCATCACACAGAAGTTTCTGAGAATGCTTCTCTTTAGTTTTTACGTGAAGATATACCCGTTTCGAAGGAAGGCCACCCGGTGGTCCAAATATCCACTTGCAGATTCTACAAAAAGAGTGTTTCAAACCTGAATTATCAAAGGAAGGTTCAACTCTGTGAGTCGAATGCAAACATCACGAAGAAGTTTCTGAGAATGTTTGTGTTTAGTTATGGGAAGTTTATCCCGTTTCCAACGAACTCCTCAGAGAGGTCCAAATATCCACTTGCAGATTCTACCAAAAGTGTGTTTGGAAACTGCTCCATCCAAAGGCATGTTCAGCTCTGTGAGTTAATCTCCATCATCACAAAGTATTTTCTGAGAATGCTTCCGTTTGGTTTTTATAGGAAGTTCTTTCCTTCACTACCGTAGGCCTCAAAGCAGTCCAAATCTCCATTTGCAGATTCTACAAAAAGAGTGTTTCCAATCTGCTCTATCAATAGGAATGTTCAACTCCGTGAGTTGAATGCAATCATCACAACGTAGTTTCTGAGAATGCTTCTATGTAGTTTTTAGGTGAAGATATTACCTTTTCCACCACAGGCCCCAAGCCCCCCAAATGTCCACTTGCAGATTCTAGAAAAAGAGTGTTTCATAGCTGCTCTTTCAAAAGGAAAGTTCCACTCTGGGAGTTGAATACAAACATCACAAAGTAGTTTCTGAGAATGCTTCTGTTTCGTTTTTATGTGAAGATGATCCCGTTTCCAATGAAATCTTCAAAGAGGTCCACATATCCACTTGCAGATTCCAAAGAAAGAGACTTTCAAAACTGCTACATCACGAGGATTTTTCAACACTGTGAGTTGAATGCAGTCATCACAGAAAACTTTCTGAGAATGCTTCTGTCTAGGGTTGATGTGAAGATATACCCGTTTCCAACGAAGGCCTCGAAGTGGTCCAAATATACACTTGCAGATTCTCCTACAAGGGTGTTGCAAACCTGAACTATCAAAGCAAGGTTCAACTCTGTGACTTGAATGCAAACATCACAAAGAAGTTTCTGAGAATGCTTCTGTTTATTTATGGGAAGTTTATCCCGTTTCCAACGAAATCCTCAGAGAGGTCCAAATATCCCCTTGCAGATTGTACAAACAGTGTGTTTGGAAACTGCTCCATCAAAACGAATGTTCAGCTCTCTGAGTTAAACGCAATCGTCGCTAAGAATTTTCTGAGAGTGCTTCTGTCTAGTTTTTATATGAAGTTCTTTCCTTTATTACCATAGGCCTCAAAGCGGTCCCAGTCTCCACTTGCAGATTCTCCAACAAGACTGTTTCCAAACTGCTCTCTCGAAAGGAATGTTCAACTCTGTGAGTTGAATGCAATCATCACAGAGTGGTTTCTGAGAATGCTTCTATGTAGTTTTTAGGAGAAGATATTTCCTTTTCCACCACAGCCCTCAAAGCCCTCCAAATGTCCATTTGCGGATGCTAAAAAAAGAGTGTTTCAAAGCTGCGCTATCAAAGCGAAAGTTCAATTCCGTGAGGTGAATGCAAACATCCCAAAGAAGTTTCTGAGAATGCCTCTGTTTAGCTTTTATGTGAAGATTATCCCGTTTCCAACGAAATCTTCAATGAGATCCAAATATCCACTTGCGGATCCCACAGAAAGTGTGTTTCGAAAGTGCTGTTTCAAAGGGAATCTTCAACTCTGTGAGTTGAATGCAATCATCACAAAGAAGTTTCTGACAATGCTTCTCCCTCGTTTTTATGTGAAGATATTTCCTTTTCCACCAGAGGCCTGAAAGCGCTCCAAATGTCCACTTGCAGATTCTACGAAAAGAATGTTTCAAAACTGCTCTGTGAAAAGCAATGTTAAACTCTGTGGCTCGAACACAAACATCACAAAGCAGTTTCTGAGAATGCTTCAGTTAAGTTTTTCTGTGAAGATATTCCCGTTTCCAAAGAAATTTTCAAAGAGGTCCACATATCCACTTACAGATTCTACAAAAAGAGAGTTTCAAAACTGCTCAATCAAAAGGAGGGTTCAACTCTGTGACTTGAATGCAATCATCACACAGAAGTTTCTGAGAATGCTTCTCTTTAGTTTTTACGTGAAGATATACCCGTTTCGAAGGAAGGCCACCCGGTGGTCCAAATATCCACTTGCAGAATCTACAAAAAGAGTGTTTCAAACCTGAACTATCAAAGGAAGGTTCAACTTTGTGAGTCGAATGCAAACATCGCGAAGAAGTTTCTGAGAATGTTTGTGTTTAGTTGTGGGAAGTTTATCCCGTTTCCAACGAACTCCTCAGAGAGGTCCAAATATCCACTTGCAGATTCTACCAAAAGTGTGTTTGGAAACTGCTCCATCCAAAGGCATGTTCAGCTCTGTGAGTTAATCTCCATCATCACAAAGTATTTTCTGAGAATGCTTCCGTTTGGTTTTTATAGGAAGTTGTTTCCTTCACTACCGTAGGCCTCAAAGCAGTCCAAATCTCCATTTGCAGATTCTACAAAAAGAGTGTTTCCAATCTGCTCTATCAATAGGAATGTTCAACTCCGTGAGTTGAATGCAATCATCACAACGTAGTTTCTGAGAATGCTTCTATGTAGTTTTTAGGTGAAGATATTACCTTTTCCACCACAGGCCCCAAGCCCCCCAAATGTCCACTTGCAGATTCTAGAATAAGAGTGTTTCATAGCTGCTCTTTCAAAAGGAAAGTTCCACTCTGGGAGTTGAATACGAACATCACAAAGTAGTTTCTGAGAATGCTTTTGTTTCGTTTTTATGTGAAGATGATCCCGTTTCCAATGAAATCTTCAAAGAGGTGCACATATCCACTTGCAGATTCCAAAGAAAGAGACTTTCAAAACTGCTCTCTCACGAGGAATTTTCAACACTGTGAGTTGAATGCAGTCATCACAGAAAACTTTCTGAGAATGCTTCTGTCTAGGGTTGATGTGAAGATATACCCGTTTCCAACGAAGGCCTCGAAGTGGTCCAAATATACACTTGCAGATTCTCCTACAAGGGTGTTGCAAACCTGAACTATCAAAGCAAGGTTCAACTCTGTGAGTTGAATGCAAACATCACAAAGAAGTTTCTGAGAATGCTTCCGTTTAGTTATGGGAAGTTTATCCCGTTTCCAACGAAATCCTCAGAGAGGTCCAAATATCCCCTTGCAGATTCTACAAACAGTGTGTTTGGAAACTGCTCCATCCAAACGAATGTTCAGCTCTCTGAGTTAAACGCAATCGTCGCTAAGAATTTTCTGAGAGTGCTTCTGTCTAGTTTTTATATGAAGTTCTTTCCTTTCTTACCATAGGCCTCAAAGCGGTCCCAGTCTCCACTTGCAGATTCTCCAAGAAGACTGTTTCCAAACTGCTCTCTCGAAAGGAATGTTCAACTCTGTGAGTTGAGTGCAATCATCACAGAGTAGTTTCTGAGAATGCTTCTATGTAGTTTTTAGGAGAAGATATTTCCTTTTCCACCACAGCCCTCAAAGCCCTCCAAATGTCCATTTGCGGATGCTAAAAAAAGAGTGTTTCAAAGCTGCGCTATCAAAGGGAAAGTTCAATTCCGTGAGGTGAATGCAAACATCCCAAAGAAGTTTCTGAGAATGCCTCTGTTTAGCTTTTATGTGAAGATTATCCCGTTTCCAACGAAATCTTCAATGAGATCCAAATATCCACTTGCGGATCCCACAGAAAGTGTGTTTCGAAACTGCTGTTTCAAAGGGAATCTTCAACTCTGTGAGTTGAATGCAATCATCACAAAGAAGTTTCTGACAATGCTTCTCTCTCGTTTTTATGTGAAGATATTTCCTTTTCCACCAGAGGCCTGAAAGCGCTCCAAATGTCCACTTGCAGATTCTACGAAAAGAATGTTTCAAAACTGCTCTGTGAAAAGCAATGTTAAACTCTGTGGCTCGAACACAAACATCACAAAGCAGTTTCTGAGAATGCTTCAGTTTAGTTTTTCTGTGAAGATATTCCCGTTTCCAAAGAAATCTTCAAAGAGGTCCACATATCCACTTACAGATTCTACAAAAAGAGAGTTTCAAAACTGCTCAATCAAAAGGAGGGTTCAACTCTGTGACTTGAATGCAATCATCACACAGAAGTTTCTGAGAATGCTTCTCTTTAGTTTTTACGTGAAGATATACCCGTTTCGAAGGAAGGCCACCCGGTGGTCCAAATATCCACTTGCAGAATCTACAAAAAGAGTGTTTCAAACCTGAACTATCAAAGGAAGGTTCAACTCTGTGAGTCGAATGCAAACATCACGAAGAAGTTTCTGAGAATGTTTGTGTTTAGTTATGGGAAGTTTATCCCGTTTCCAACGAAATCCTCAGAGAGGTCCAAATATCCACTTGCAGATTCTACCAAAAGTGTGTTTGGAAACTGCTCCATCCAAAGGCATGTTCAGCTCTGTGAGTTAATCTCCATCATCACAAAGTATTTTCTGAGAATGCTTCCGTTTGGTTTTTATAGGAAGTTCTTTCCTTCACTACCGTAGGCCTCAAAGCAGTCCAAATCTCCATTTGCAGATTCTACAAAAAGAGTGTTTCCAATCTGCTGTATCAATAGGAATGTTCAACTCCGTGAGTTGAATGCAATCACCACAACGTAGTTTCTGAGAATGCTTCTATGTAGTTTTTAGGTGAAGATATTACCTTTTCCACCACAGGCCCCAAGCCCCCCAAATGTCCACTTGCAGATTCTAGAAAAAGAGTGTTTCATAGCTGCTCTTTCAAAAGGAAAGTTCCACTCTGGGAATTGAATACGAACATCACAAAGTAGTTTCTGAGAATGCTTTTGTTTCGTTTTTATGTGAAGATGATCCCGTTTCCAATGAAATCTTCAAAGAGGTGCACATATCCACTTGCAGATTCCAAAGAAAGAGACTTTCAAAACTGCTCTATCACGAGGATTTTTCAACACTGTGAGTTGAATGCAGTCATCACAGAAAACTTTCTGAGAATGCTTCTGTCTAGGGTTGATGTGAAGATATACCCGTTTCCAACGAAGGCCTCGAAGTGGTCCAAATATACACTTGCAGATTCTCCTACAAGGGTGTTGGAAACCTGAACTATCAAAGCAAGGTTCAACTCTGTGAGTTGAATGCAAACATCACAAAGAAGTTTCTGAGAATGCTTCCGTTTAGTTATGGGAAGTTTATCCCGTTTCCAACGAAATCCTCAGAGAGGTCCAAATATCCCCTTGCAGATTCTACAAACAGTGTGTTTGGAAACTGCTCCATCCAAACGAATGTTCAGCTCTCTGAGTTAAACGCAATCGTCACTAAGAACTTTCTGAGAGTGCTTCTGTCTAGTTTTTATATGAAGTTCTTTCCTTTATTACCATAGGCCTCAAAGCGGTCCCAGTCTCCACTTGCAGATTCTCCAAGAAGACTGTTTCCAAACTGCTCTCTCGAAAGGATTGCTCAACTCTGTGAGTTGAGTGCAATCATCACAGAGTAGTTTCTGAGAATGCTTCTATGTAGTTTTTAGGAGAAGATATTTCCTTTTCCACCACAGCCCTCAAAGCCCTCCAAATGTCCATTTGCGGATGCTAAAAAAAGAGTGTTTCAAAGCTGCGCTATAAAAGGGAAAGTTCAATTCCGTGAGGTGAATGCAAACATCCCAAAGAAGTTTCTGAGAATGCCTCTGTTTAGTTTTTATGTGAAGATTATCCCGTTTCCAACGAAATCTTCAATGAGATCCAAATATCCACTTGCGGATCCCACAGAAAGTGTGTTTCGAAACTGCTGTTTCAAAGGGAATCTTCAACTCTGTGAGTTGAATGCAATCATCACAAAGAAGTTTCTGACAATGCTTCTCTCTCGTTTTTATGTGAAGATATTTCCTTTTCCACCAGAGGCCTGAAAGCGCTCCAAATGTCCACTTGCAGATTCTACGAAAAGAATGTTTCAAAACTGCTCTGTGAAAAGCAATGTTAAACTCTGTGGCTCGAACACAAACATCACAAAGCAGTTTCTGAGAATGCTTCAGTTTAGTTTTTCTGTGAAGATATTCCCGTTTCCAAAGAAATCTTCAAAGAGGTCCACATATCCACTTACAGATTCTACAAAAAGAGAGTTTCAAAACTGCTCAATCAAAAGGAGGGTTCAACTCTGTGACTTGAATGCAATCATCACACAGAAGTTTCTGAGAATGCTTCTCTTTAGTTTTTACGTGAAGATATACCCGTTTCGAAGGAAGGCCACCCGGTGGTCCAAATATCCACTTGCAGAATCTACAAAAAGAGTGTTTCAAACCGGAACTATCAAAGGAAGGTTCAACTCTCTGAGTCGAATGCAAACATCACGAAGAAGTTTCTGAGAATGTTTGTGTTTAGTTATGGGAAGTTTATCCCGTTTCCAACGAAATCCTCAGAGAGGTCCAAATATCCACTTGCAGATTCTACCAAAAGTGTGTTTGGAAACTGCTCCATCCAAAGGCATGTTCAGCTCTGTGAGTTAATCTCCATCATCACAAAGTATTTTCTGAGAATGCTTCCGTTTGGTTTTTATAGGAAGTTCTTTCCTTCACTACCGTAGGCCTCAAAGCAGTCCAAATCTCCATTTGCAGATTCTACAAAAAGAGTGTTTCCAATCTGCTGTATCAATAGGAATGTTCAACTCCGTGAGTTGAATGCAATCACCACAACGTAGTTTCTGAGAATGCTTCTATGTAGTTTTTAGGTGAAGATATTACCTTTTCCACCACAGGCCCCAAGCCCCCCAAATGTCCACTTGCAGATTCTAGAAAAAGAGTGTTTCATAGCTGCTCTTTCAAAAGGAAAGTTCCACCCTGGGAGTTGAATACGAACATCACAAAGTAGTTTCTGAGAATGCTTTTGTTTCGTTTTTATGTGAAGATGATCCCGTTTCCAATGAAATCTTCAAAGAGGTGCACGTATCCACTTGCAGATTCCAAAGAAAGAGACTTTCAAAACTGCTCTATCACGAGGAATTTTCAACACTGTGAGTTGAATGCAGTCATCACAGAAAACTTTCTGAGAATGCTTCTGTCTAGGGTTGATGTGAAGATATACCCGTTTCCAACGAAGGCCTCGAAGTGGTCCAAATATACACTTGCAGATTCTCCTACAAGGGTGTTGCAAACCTGAACTATCAAAGCAAGGTTCAACTCTGTGAGTTGAATGCAAACATCACAAAGAAGTTTCTGAGAATGCTTCCGTTTAGTTATGGGAAGTTTATCCCGTTTCCAACGAAATCCTCAGAGAGGTCCAAATATCCCCTTGCAGATTCTACAAACAGTGTGTTTGGAAACTGCTCCATCAAAACGAATGTTCAGCTCTCTGAGTTAAACGCAATCGTCACGAAGAATTTTCTGAGAGTGCTTCTGTCTAGTTTTTATATGAAGTTCTTTCCTTTCTTACCATAGGCCTCAAAGCGGTCCCAGTCTCCACTTGCAGATTCTCCAAGAAGACTGTTTCCAAACTGCTCTCTCGAAAGGAATGTTCAACTCTGTGAGTTGAGTGCAATCATCACAGAGTAGTTTCTGAGAATGCTTCTATGTAGTTTTTAGGAGAAGATATTTCCTTTTCCACCACAGCCCTCAAAGCCCTCCAAATGTCCATTTGCGGATGCTAAAAAAAGAGTGTTTCAAAGCTGCGCTATCAAAGGGAAAGTTCAATTCCGTGAGGTGAATGCAAACATCCCAAAGAAGTTTCTGAGAATGCCTCTGTTTAGCTTTTATGTGAAGATTATCCCGTTTCCAACGAAATCTTCAATGAGATCCAAATATCCACTTGCGGATCCCACAGAAAGTGTGTTTCGAAACTGCTGTTTCAAAGGGAATCTTCAACTCTGTGAGTTGAATGCAATCATCACAAAGAAGTTTCTGACAATGCTTCTCTCTCGTTTTTATGTGAAGATATTTCCTTTTCCACCAGAGGCCTGAAAGCGCTCCAAATGTCCACTTGCAGATTCTACGAAAAGAATGTTTCAAAACTGCTCTGTGAAAAGCAATGTTAAACTCTGTGGCTCGAACACAAACATCACAAAGCAGTTTCTGAGAATGCTTCAGTTTAGTTTTTCTGTGAAGATATTCCCGTTTCCAAAGAAATCTTCAAAGAGGTCCACATATCCACTTACAGATTCTACAAAAAGAGAGTTTCAAAACTGCTCAATCAAAAGGAGGGTTCAACTCTGTGACTTGAATGCAATCATCACACAGAAGTTTCTGAGAATGCTTCTCTTTAGTTTTTACGTGAAGATATACCCGTTTCGAAGGAAGGCCACCCAGTGGTCCAAATATCCACTTGCAGAATCTACAAAAAGAGTGTTTCAAACCTGAACTATCAAAGGAAGGTTCAACTCTGTGAGTCGAATGCAAACATCATGAAGAAGTTTCTGAGAATGTTTGTGTTTAGTTATGGGAAGCTTATCCCGTTTCCAACGAAATCCTCAGAGAGGTCCAAATATCCACTTGCAGATTCTACCAAAAGTGTGTTTGGAAACTGCTCCATCCAAAGGCATCTTCAGCTCTGTGAGTTAATCTCCATCACCACAAAGTATTTTCTGAGAATGCTTCCGTTTGTTTTTTATAGGAAGTTCTTTCCTTCACTACCGTAGGCCTCAAAGCAGTCCAAATCTCCATTTGCAGATTCTACAAAAAGAGTGTTTCCAATCTGCTGTATCAATAGGAATGTTCAACTCCGTGAGTTGAATGCAATCATCACAACGTAGTTTCTGAGAATGCTTCTATGTAGTTTTTAGGTGAAGATATTTCCTTTTCCACCACAGGCCTCAAAGCCCCCCAAATGTCCACTTGCAGATTCTAGAAAAAGAGTGTTTCATAGCTGCTCTTTCAAAAGGAAAGTTCCACTCCGGGAGTTGAATACTAACATCACAAAGTAGTTTCTGAGAATGCTTCTGTTTCGTTTTTATGTGAAGATGATCCCGTTTCCAATGAAATCTTCAAAGAGGTGCACATATCCACTTGCAGATTCCAAAGAAAGAGACTTTCAAAACTGCTCCATCACGAGGATTGTTCAACTCTGTGAGTTGAATGCAGTCATCACAGAAAACTTTCTGAGAATGCTTCTGTCTAGGGTTGATGTGAAGATATACCCGTTTCCAACGAAGGCCTCGAAGTGGTCCAAATATACACTTGCAGATTCTCCTACAAGGGTGTTGCAAACCTGAACTATCAAAGCAAGGTTCAACTCTGTGAGTTGAATGCAAACATCACAAAGAAGTTTCTGAGAATGCTTCCGTTTAGTTATGGGAAGTTTATCCCGTTTCCAACGAAATCCTCAGAGAGGTCCAAATATCCCCTTGCAGATTCTACAAACAGTGTGTTTGGAAACTGCTCCATCAAAACGAATGTTCAGCTCTCTGAGTTAAACGCAATCGTCACTAAGAATTTTCTGAGAGTGCTTCTGTCTAGTGTTTGTATGAAGTTCTTTCCTTTCTTACCATAGGCCTCAAAGCGGTCCCAGTCTCCACTTGCAGATTCTCCAAGAAGACTGTTTCCAAACTGCTCTCTCGAAAGGAATGTTCAACTCTGTGAGTTGAATGCAATCATCACAGATTAGTTTCTGAGAATGCTTCTATGTAGTTTTTAGGAGAAGATATTTCCTTTTCCACCACAGCCCTCAAAGCCCTCCAAATGTCCATTTGCGGATGCTAAAAAAAGAGTGTTTCAAAGCTGCGCTATCAAAGGGAAACTTCAATTCCGTGAGGTGAATGCAAACATCCCAAAGAAGTTTCTGAGAATGCCTCTGTTTAGCTTTTATGTGAAGATTATCCCGTTTCCAACGAAATCTTCAATGAGATCCAAATATCCACTTGCGGATCCCACAGAAAGTGTGTTTCGAAACTGCTGTTTCAAAGGGAATCTTCAACTCTGTGAGTTGAATGCAATCATCACAAAGAAGTTTCTGACAATGCTTCTCTCTCGTTTTTATGTGAAGATATTTCCTTTTCCACCAGAGGCCTGAAAGCGCTCCAAATGTCCACTTGCAGAGTCTACGAAAAGAATGTTTCAAAACTGCTCTGTGAAAAGCAATGTTAAACTCTGTGGCTCGAAAACAAACATCACAAAGCAGTTTCTGAGAATGCTTCAGTTTAGTTTTTCTGTGAAGATATTCCCGTTTCCAAAGAAATCTTCAAAGAGGTCCACATATCCACTTACAGATTCTACAAAAATAGAGTTTCAAAACTGCTCAATCAAAAGGAGGGTTCAACTCTGTGACTTGAATGCAATCATCACACAGAAGTTTCTGAGAATGCTTCTCTTTAGTTTTTACGTGAAGATATACCCGTTTCGAAGGAAGGCCACCCGGTGGTCCAAATATCCACTTGCAGATTCTACAAAAAGAGTGTTTCAAACCTGAACTATCAAAGGAAGGTTCAACTCTGTGAGTGGAATGCAAACATCACGAAGAAGTTTCTGAGAATGTTTGTGTTTACTTATGGGAAGTTTATCCCGTTTCCAACGAAATCCTCAGAGAGGTCCAAATATCCACTTGCAGATTCTACCAAAAGTGTGTTTGGAAACTGCTCCATCCAAAGGCATGTTCAGCTCTGTGAGTTAATCTCCATCATCACAAAGTATTTTCTGAGAATGCTTCCGTTTGGTTTTTATAGGAAGTTCTTTCCTTCACTACCGTAGGCCTCAAAGCAGTCCAAATCTCCATTTGCAGATTCTACAAAAAGAGTGTTTCCAATCTGCTGTATCAATAGGAATGTTCAACTCCGTGAGTTGTATGCAATCATCACAACGTAGTTTCTGAGAATGCTTCTATGTAGTTTTTAGGTGAAGATATTACCTTTTCCACCACAGGCCCCAAGCCCCCCAAATGTCCACTTGCAGATTCTAGAAAAAGAGTGTTTCATAGCTGCTCTTTCAAAAGGAAAGTTCCACTCTGGGAGTTGAATACAAACATCACAAAGTAGTTTCTGAGAATGCTTCTGTTTCATTTTTAAGTGAAGATGATCCCGTTTCCAATGAAATCTTCAAAGAGGTGCACATATCCACTTGCAGATTCCAAAGAAAGAGACTTTCAAAACTGCTACATCACGAGGATTTTTCGACACTGTGAGTTGAATGCAGTCATCACAGAAAACTTTCTGAGAATGCTTCTGTCTAGGGTTGATGTGAAGATATACCCGTTTCCAACGAAGGCCTCGAAGTGGTCCAAATATAGACTTGCAGATTCTCCTACAAGGGTGTTGCAAACCTGAACTAACAAAGCAAGGTTGAACTCTGTGAGTTGAATGCAAACATCACAAAAAGTTTCTGAGAATGCTTCCGTTTATTTATGGGAAGTTTATCCCGTTTCCAACGAAATCCTCAGAGAGGTCCAAATATCCCCTTGCAGATTCTACAAACAGTGTGTTTGGAAACTGCTCCATCAAAACGAATGTTCAGCTCTCTGAGTTAAACGCAATCGTCACTAAGAATTTTCTGAGAGTGCTTCTGTCTAGTTTTTATATGAAGTTCTTTCCTTTCTTACCATAGGCCTCAAAGCGGTCCCAGTCTCCACTTGCAGATTCTCCAAGAAAACTGTTTCCAAACTGCTCTCTCGAAAGGAATGTTCAACTCTGTGGGTTGAGTGCAATCATCACAGAGTAGTTTCTGAGAATGCTTCTATGTAGTTTTTAGGAGAAGATATTTCCTTTTCCACCACAGCCCTCAAAGCCCTCCAAATGTCCATTTGCGGATGCTAAAAAAAGAGTGTTTCAAAGCTGCGCTATCAAAGGGAAAGTTCAATTCCGTGAGGTGAATGCAAACATCCCAAAGAAGTTTCTGAGTATGCCTCTGTTTAGCTTTTATGTGAAGATTATCCCGTTTCCAACGAAATCTTCAATGAGATCCAAATATCCACTTGCGGATCCCACAGAAAGTGTGTTTCGAAACTGCTGTTTCAAAGGGAATCTTCAACTCTGTGAGTTGAATGCAATCATCACAAAGAAGTTTCTGACAATGCTTCTCTCTCGTTTTTATGTGAAGATATTTCCTTTTCCACCAGAGGTCTGAAAGCGCTCCAATGTCCACTTGCAGATTCTACGAAAAGAATGTTTCAAAACTGCTCTGTGAAAAGCAATGTTAAACTCTGTGGCTCGAAAACAAACATCACAAAGCAGTTTCTGAGAATGCTTCAGTTTAGTTTTCTGTGAAGATATTCCCGTTTCCAAAGAAATCTTCAAAGAGGTCCACATATCCACTTACAGATTCTACAAAAAGAGAGTTTCAAAACTGCTCAATCAAAAGGAGGGTTC
The DNA here is from genome assembly GCF_029289425.2 of Pan paniscus. Taxonomy (NCBI): domain Eukaryota; kingdom Metazoa; phylum Chordata; class Mammalia; order Primates; family Hominidae; genus Pan; species Pan paniscus. Next base: position 60,968,974 of record NC_073272.2, read on the forward strand.
AACTCTGTGACTTGAATGCAATCATCACACAGAAGTTTCTGAGAATGCTTCTCTTTAGTTTTTACGTGAAGATATACCCGTTTCGAAGGAAGGCCACCCGGTGGTCCAAATATCCACTTGCAGATTCTACAAAAAGAGTGTTTCAAACCTGAACTATCAAAGGAAGGTTCAACTCTGTGAGTGGAATGCAAACATCACGAAGAAGTTTCTGAGAATGTTTGTGTTTACTTATGGGAAGTTTATCCCGTTTCCAACGAAATCCTCAGAGAGGTCCAAATATCCACTTGCAGATTCTACCAAAAGTGTGTTTGGAAACTGCTCCATCCAAAGGCATGTTCAGCTCTGTGAGTTAATCTCCATCATCACAAAGTATTTTCTGAGAATGCTTCCGTTTGGTTTTTATAGGAAGTTCTATCCTTCACTACCGTAGGCCTCAAAGCAGTCCAAATCTCCATTTGCAGATTCTACAAAAAGAGTGTTTCCAATCTGCTGTATCAATAGGAATGTTCAACTCCGTGAGTTGTATGCAATCATCACAACGTAGTTTCTGAGAATGCTTCTATGTAGTTTTTAGGTGAAGATATTACCTTTTCCACCACAGGCCCCAAGCCCCCCAAATGTCCACTTGCAGATTCTAGAAAAAGAGTGTTTCATAGCTGCTCTTTCAAAAGGAAAGTTCCACTCTGGGAGTTGAATACAAACATCACAAAGTAGTTTCTGAGAATGCTTCTGTTTCGTTTTTAAGTGAAGATGATCCCGTTTCCAATGAAATCTTCAAAGAGGTGCACATATCCACTTGCAGATTCCAAAGAAAGAGACTTTCAAAACTGCTACATCACGAGGATTTTTCAACACTGTGAGTTGAATGCAGTCATCACAGAAAACTTTCTGAGAATGCTTCTGTCTAGGGTTGATGTGAAGATATACCCGTTTCCAACGAAGGCCTCGAAGTGGTCCAAATATAGACTTGCAGATTCTCCTACAAGGGTGTTGCAAACCTGAACTAACAAAGCAAGGTTGAACTCTGTGAGTTGAATGCAAACATCACAAAGAAGTTTCTGAGAATGCTTCCGTTTATTTATGGGAAGTTTATCCCGTTTCCAACGAAATCCTCAGAGAGGTCCAAATATCCCCTTGCAGATTCTACAAACAGTGTGTTTGGAAACTGCTCCATCAAAACGAATGTTCAGCTCTCTGAGTTAAACGCAATCGTCGCTAAGAATTTTCTGAGAGTGCTTCTGTCTAGTTTTTATATGAAGTTCTTTCCTTTCTTACCATAGGCCTCAAAGCGGTCCCAGTCTCCACTTGCAGATTCTCCAAGAAAACTGTTTCCAAACTGCTCTCTCGAAAGGAATGTTCAACTCTGTGGGTTGAGTGCAATCATCACAGAGTAGTTTCTGAGAATGCTTCTATGTAGTTTTTAGGAGAAGATATTTCCTTTTCCACCACAGCCCTCAAAGCCCTCCTAATGTCCATTTGCGGATGCTAAAAAAAGAGTGTTTCAAAGCTGCGCTATCAAAGGGAAAGTTCAATTCCGTGAGGTGAATGCAAACATCCCAAAGAAGTTTCTGAGAATGCCTCTGTTTAGCTTTTATGTGAAGATTATCCCGTTTCCAACGAAATCTTCAATGAGATCCAAATATCCACTTGCGGATCCCACAGAAAGTGTGTTTCGAAACTGCTGTTTCAAAGGGAATCTTCAACTCTGTGAGTTGAATGCAATCATCACAAAGAAGTTTCTGACAATGCTTCTCTCTCGTTTTTATGTGAAGATATTTCCTTTTCCACCAGAGGCCTGAAAGCGCTCCAAATGTCCACTTGCAGATTCTACGAAAAGAATGTTTCAAAACTGCTCTGTGAAAAGCAATGTTAAACTCTGTGGCTCGAACACAAACATCACAAAGCAGTTTCTGAGAATGCTTCAGTTTAGTTTTTCTGTGAAGATATTCCCGTTTCCAAAGAAATCTTCAAAGAGGTCCACATATCCACTTACAGATTCTACAAAAAGAGAGTTTCAAAACTGCTCAATCAAAAGGAGGGTTCAACTCTGTGACTTGAATGCAATCATCACACAGAAGTTTCTGAGAATGCTTCTCTTTAGTTTTTACGTGAAGATATACCCGTTTCGAAGGAAGGCCACCCGGTGGTCCAAATATCCACTTGCAGATTCTACAAAAAGAGTGTTTCAAACCTGAACTATCAAAGGAAGGTTCAACTCTCTGAGTCGAATGCAAACATCACGAAGAAGTTTCTGAGAATGTTTGTGTTTACTTATGGGAAGTTTATCCCGTTTCCAACGAAATCCTCAGAGAGGTCCAAATATCCACTTGCAGATTCTACCAAAAGTGTGTTTGGAAACTGCTCCATCCAAAGGCATGTTCAGCTCTGTGAGTTAATCTCCATCATCACAAAGTATTTTCTGAGAATGCTTCCGTTTGGTTTTTATAGGAAGTTCTTTCCTTCACTACCGTAGGCCTCAAAGCAGTCCAAATCTCCATTTGCAGATTCTACAAAAAGAGTGTTTCCAATCTGCTGTATCAATAGGAATGTTCAACTCCGTGAGTTGAATGCAATCATCACAACGTAGTTTCTGAGAATGCTTCTATGTAGTTTTTAGGTGAAGATATTACCTTTTCCACCACAGGCCCCAAGCCCCCCAAATGTCCACTTGCAGATTCTAGAAAAAGAGTGTTTCATAGCTGCTCTTTCAAAAGGAAAGTTCCACTCTGGGAATTGAATACGAACATCACAAAGTAGTTTCTGAGAATGCTTTTGTTTCGTTTTTATGTGAAGATGATCCCGTTTCCAATGAAATCTTCAAAGAGGTGCACATATCCACTTGCAGATTCCAAAGAAAGAGACTTTCAAAACTGCTCTATCACGAGGATTTTTCAACACTGTGAGTTGAATGCAGTCATCACAGAAAACTTTCTGAGAATGCTTCTGTCTAGGGTTGATGTGAAGATATACCCGTTTCCAACGAAGGCCTCGAAGTGGTCCAAATATACACTTGCAGATTCTCCTACAAGGGTGTTGCAAACCTGAACTATCAAAGCAAGGTTCAACTCTGCGAGTTGAATGCAAACATCACAAAGAAGTTTCTGAGAATGCTTCCGTTTAGTTATGGGAAGTTTATCCCGTTTCCAACGAAATCCTCAGAGAGGTCCAAATATCCCCTTGCAGATTCTACAAACAGTGTGTTTGGAAACTGCTCCATCAAAACGAATGTTCAGCTCTCTGAGTTAAACGCAATCGTCACTAAGAATTTTCTGAGAGTGCTTCTGTCTAGTTTTTATATGAAGTTCTTTCCTTTATTACCATAGGCCTCAAAGCGGTCCCAGTCTCCACTTGCAGATTCTCCAAGAAGACTGTTTCCAAAGTGCTCTCTCGAAAGGAATGTTCAACTCTGTGAGTTGAGTGCAATCATCACAGAGTAGTTTCTGAGAATGCTTCTATGTAGTTTTTAGGAGAAGATATTTCCTTTTCCACCACAGCCCTCAAAGCCCTCCAAATGTCCATTTGCGGATGCTAAAAAAAGAGTGTTTCAAAGCTGCGCTATCAAAGGGAAAGTTCAATTCCGTGAGGTGAATGCAAACATCCCAAAGAAGTTTCTGAGAATGCCTCTGTTTAGCTTTTATGTGAAGATTATCCCGTTTCCAACGAAATCTTCAATGAGATCCAAATATCCACTTGCGGATCCCACAGAAAGTGTGTTTCGAAACTGCTGTTTCAAAGGGAATCTTCAACTCTGTGAGTTGAATGCAATCATCACAAAGAAGTTTCTGACAATGCTTCTCTCTCGTTTTTATGTGAAGATATTTCCTTTTCCACCAGAGGCCTGAAAGCGCTCCAAATGTCCACTTGCAGATTCTACGAAAAGAATGTTTCAAAACTGCTCTGTGAAAAGCAATGTTAAACTCTGTGGCTCGAACACAAACATCACAAAGCAGTTTCTGAGAATGCTTCAGTTTAGTTTTTCTGTGAAGATATTCCCGTTTCCAAAGAAATCTTCAAAGAGGTCCACATATCCACTTACAGATTCTACAAAAAGAGAGTTTCAAAACTGCTCAATCAAAAGGAGGGTTCAACTCTGTGACTTGAATGCAATCATCACACAGAAGTTTCTGAGAATGCTTCTCTTTAGTTTTTACGTGAAGATATACCCGTTTCGAAGGAAGGCCACCCGGTGGTCCAAATATCCACTTGCAGAATCTACAAAAAGAGTGTTTCAAACCTGAACTATCAAAGGAAGGTTCAACTCTGTGAGTCGAATGCAAACATCACGAAGAAGTTTCTGAGAATGTTTGTGTTTAGTTATGGGAAGTTTATCCCGTTTCCAACGAAATCCTCAGAGAGGTCCAAATATCCACTTGCAGATTCTACCAAAAGTGTGTTTGGAAACTGCTCCATCCAAAGGCATGTTCAGCTCTGTGAGTTAATCTCCATCATCACAAAGTATTTTCTGAGAATGCTTCCGTTTGGTTTTTATAGGAAGTTCTTTCCTTCACTACCGTAGGCCTCAAAGCAGTCCAAATCTCCATTTGCAGATTCTGCAAAAAGAGTGTTTCCAATCTGCTCTATCAATAGGAATGTTCAACTCCGTGAGTTGAATGCAACCATCACAACGTAGTTTCTGAGAATGCTTCTATGTAGTTTTTAGGTGAAGATATTACCTTTTCCACCACAGGCCCCAAGCCCCCCAAATGTCCACATGCAGATTCTAGAAAAAGAGTGTTTCATAGCTGCTCTTTCAAAAGGAAAGTTCCACTCTGGGAGTTGAATACAAACATCACAAAGTAGTTTCTGAGAATGCTTCTGTTTCGTTTTTAAGTGAAGATGATCCCGTTTCCAATGAAATCTTCAAAGAGGTGCACATATCCACTTGCAGATTCCAAAGAAAGAGACTTTCAAAACTGCTCCATCACGAGGATTTTTCAACGCTGTGAGTTGAATGCAGTCATCACAGAAAACTTTCTGAGAATGCTTCTGTCTAGGGTTGATGTGAAGATATACCCATTTCCAACGAAGGCCTCGAAGTGGTCCAAATATACACTTGCAGATTCTCCTACAAGGATGTTGCAAACCTGAACTATCAAAGCAAGGTTCAACTCTGTGAGTTGAATGCAAACATCACAAAGAAGTTTCTGAGAATGCTTCCGTTTACTTATGGGAAGTTTATCCCGTTTCCAACGAAATCCTCAGAGAGGTCCAAATATCCCCTTGCAGATTCTACAAACAGTGTGTTTGGAAACTGCTCCATCAAAACGAATGTTCAGCTCTCTGAGTTAAACGCAATCGTCACTAAGAATTTTCTGAGAGTGCTACTGTCTAGTTTTTATATGAAGTTCTTTCCTTTCTTACCATAGGCCTCAAAGCGGTCCCAGTCTCCACTTGCAGATTCTCCAAGAAGACTGTTTCCAAACTGCTCTCTCGAAAGGAATGTTCAACTCTGTGAGTTGAGTGCAATCATCACAGAGTAGTTTCTGAGAATGCTTCTATGTAGTTTTTAGGAGAAGATATTTCCTTTTCCACCACAGCCCTCAAAGCCCTCCAAATGTCCATTTGCGGATGCTAAAAAAAGAGTGTTTCAAAGCTGCGCTATCAAAGGGAAAGTTCAATTCCGTGAGGTGAATGCAAACATCCCAAAGAAGTTTCTGAGAATGCCTCTGTTTAGCTTTTATGTGAAGATTATCCCGTTTCCAACGAAATCTTCAATGAGATCCAAATATCCACTTGCGGATCCCACAGAAAGTGTGTTTCGAAACTGCTGTTTCAAAGGGAATCTTCAACTCTGTGAGTTGAATGCAATCATCACAAAGAAGTTTCTGACAATGCTTCTCTCTCGTTTTTATGTGAAGATATTTCCTTTTCCACCAGAGGCCTGAAAGCGCTCCAAATGTCCACTTGCAGATTCTACGAAAAGAATGTTTCAAAACTGCTCTGTGAAAAGCAATGTTAAACTCTGTGGCTCGAACACAAACATCACAAAGCAGTTTCTGAGAATGCTTCAGTTTAGTTTTTCTGTGAAGATATTCCCGTTTCCAAAGAAATCTTCAAAGAGGTCCACATATCCACTTACAGATTCTACAAAAAGAGAGTTTCAAAACTGCTCAATCAAAAGGAGGGTTCAACTCTGTGACTTGAATGCAATCATCACACAGAAGTTTCTGAGAATGCTTCTCTTTAGTTTTTACGTGAAGATATACCCGTGTCGAAGGAAGGCCACCCAGTGGTCCAAATGTCCACTTGCAGAATCTACAAAAAGAGTGTTTCAAACCTGAACTATCAAAGGAAGGTTCAACTCTGTGAGTCGAATGCAAACATCACGAAGAAGTTTCTGAGAATGTTTGTGTTTAGTTATGGGAAGCTTATCCCGTTTCCAACGAAATCCTCAGAGAGGTCCAAATATCCACTTGCAGATTCTACCAAAAGTGTGTTTGGAAACTGCTCCATCCAAAGGCATCTTCAGCTCTGTGAGTTAATCTCCATCACCACAAAGTATTTTCTGAGAATGCTTCCGTTTGTTTTTTATAGGAAGTTCTTTCCTTCACTACCGTAGGCCTCAAAGCAGTCCAAATCTCCATTTGCAGATTCTACAAAAAGAGTGTTTCCAATCTGCTGTATCAATAGGAATGTTCAACTCCGTGAGTTGAATGCAATCATCACAACGTAGTTTCTGAGAATGCTTCTATGTAGTTTTTAGGTGAAGATATTTCCTTTTCCACCACAGGCCTCAAAGCCCCCCAAATGTCCACTTGCAGATTCTAGAAAAAGAGTGTTTCATAGCTGCTCTTTCAAAAGGAAAGTTCCACTCCGGGAGTTGAATACTAACATCACAAAGTAGTTTCTGAGAATGCTTCTGTTTCGTTTTTATGTGAAGATGATCCCGTTTCCAATGAAATCTTCAAAGAGGTGCACATATCCACTTGCAGATTCCAAAGAAAGAGACTTTCAAAACTGCTCCATCACGAGGATTGTTCAACTCTGTGAGTTGAATGCAGTCATCACAGAAAACTTTCTGAGAATGCTTCTGTCTAGGGTTGATGTGAAGATATACCCGTTTCCAACGAAGGCCTCGAAGTGGTCCAAATATACACTTGCAGATTCTCCTACAAGGGTGTTGCAAACCTGAACTATCAAAGCAAGGTTCAACTCTGTGAGTTGAATGCAAACATCACAAAGAAGTTTCTGAGAATGCTTCCGTTTACTTATGGGAAGTTTATCCCGTTTCCAACGAAATCCTCAGAGAGGTCCAAATATCCCCTTGCAGATTCTACAAACAGTGTGTTTGGAAACTGCTCCATCAAAACGAATGTTCAGCTCTCTGAGTTAAACGCAATCGTCACTAAGAATTTTCTGAGAGTGCTTCTGTCTAGTGTTTGTATGAAGTTCTTTCCTTTATTACCATAGGCCTCAAAGCGGTCCCAGTCTCCACTTGCAGATTCTCCAACAAGACTGTTTCCAAACTGCTCTCTCGAAAGGAATGTTCAACTCTGTGAGTTGAATGCAATCATCACAGATTAGTTTCTGAGAATGCTTCTATGTAGTTTTTAGGAGAAGATATTTCCTTTTCCACCACAGCCCTCAAAGCCCTCCAAATGTCCATTTGCGGATGCTAAAAAAAGAGTGTTTCAAAGCTGCGCTATCAAAGGGAAAGTTCAATTCCGTGAGGTGAATGCAAACATCCCAAAGAAGTTTCTGAGAATGCCTCTGTTTAGCTTTTATGTGAAGATTATCCCGTTTCCAACGAAATCTTCAATGAGATCCAAATATCCACTTGCGGATCCCACAGAAAGTGTGTTTCGAAACTGCTGTTTCAAAGGGAATCTTCAACTCTGTGAGTTGAATGCAATCATCACAAAGAAGTTTCTGACAATGCTTCTCTCTCGTTTTTATGTGAAGATATTTCCTTTTCCACCAGAGGCCTGAAAGCGCTCCAATGTCCACTTGCAGATTCTACGAAAAGAATGTTTCAAAACTGCTCTGTGAAAAGCAATGTTAAACTCTGTGGCTCGAAAACAAACATCACAAAGCAGTTTCTGAGAATGCTTCAGTTTAGTTTTTCTGTGAAGATATTCCCGTTTCCAAAGAAATCTTCAAAGAGGTCCACATATCCACTTACAGATTCTACAAAAAGAGAGTTTCAAAACTGCTCAATCAAAAGGAGGGTTCAACTCTGTGACTTGAATGCAATCATCACACAGAAGTTTCTGAGAATGCTTCTCTTTAGTTTTTACGTGAAGATATACCCGTTTCGAAGGAAGGCCACCCGGTGGTCCAAATATCCACTTGCAGATTCTACAAAAAGAGTGTTTCAAACCTGAACTATCAAAGGAAGGTTCAACTCTGTGAGTGGAATGCAAACATCACGAAGAAGTTTCTGAGAATGTTTGTGTTTACTTATGGGAAGTTTATCCCGTTTCCAACGAAATCCTCAGAGAGGTCCAAATATCCACTTGCAGATTCTACCAAAAGTGTGTTTGGAAACTGCTCCATCCAAAGGCATGTTCAGCTCTGTGAGTTAATCTCCATCATCACAAAGTATTTTCTGAGAATGCTTCCGTTTGGTTTTTATAGGAAGTTCTTTCCTTCACTACCGTAGGCCTCAAAGCAGTCCAAATCTCCATTTGCAGATTCTACAAAAAGAGTGTTTCCAATCTGCTGTATCAATAGGAATGTTCAACTCCGTGAGTTGAATGCAATCATCACAACGTAGTTTCTGAGAATGCTTCTATGTAGTTTTTAGGTGAAGATATTACCTTTTCCACCACAGGCCCCAAGCCCCCCAAATGTCCACTTGCAGATTCTAGAAAAAGAGTGTTTCATAGCTGCTCTTTCAAAAGGAAAGTTCCACTCTGGGAATTGAATACGAACATCACAAAGTAGTTTCTGAGAATGCTTTTGTTTCGTTTTTATGTGAAGATGATCCCGTTTCCAATGAAATCTTCAAAGAGGTGCACATATCCACTTGCAGATTCCAAAGAAAGAGACTTTCAAAACTGCTACATCACGAGGATTTTTCAACACTGTGAGTTGAATGCAGTCATCACAGAAAACTTTCTGAGAATGCTTCTGTCTAGGGTTGATGTGAAGATATACCCGTTTCCAACGAAGGCCTCGAAGTGGTCCAAATATAGACTTGCAGATTCTCCTACAAGGGTGTTGCAAACCTGAACTAACAAAGCAAGGTTGAACTCTGTGAGTTGAATGCAAACATCACAAAGAAGTTTCTGAGAATGCTTCCGTTTATTTATGGGAAGTTTATCCCGTTTCCAACGAAATCCTCAGAGAGGTCCAAATATCCCCTTGCAGATTCTACAAACAGTGTGTTTGGAAACTGCTCCATCAAAACGAATGTTCAGCTCTCTGAGTTAAACGCAATCGTCGCTAAGAATTTTCTGAGAGTGCTTCTGTCTAGTTTTTATATGAAGTTCTTTCCTTTATTACCATAGGCCTCAAAGCGGTCCCAGTCTCCACTTGCAGATTCTCCAAGAAAACTGTTTCCAAACTGCTCTCTCGAAAGGAATGTTCAACTCTGTGGGTTGAGTGCAATCATCACAGAGTAGTTTCTGAGAATGCTTCTATGTAGTTTTTAGGAGAAGATATTTCCTTTTCCACCACAGCCCTCAAAGCCCTCCTAATGTCCATTTGCGGATGCTAAAAAAACAGTGTTTCAAAGCTGCGCTATCAAAGGGAAAGTTCAATTCCGTGAGGTGAATGCAAACATCCCAAAGAAGTTTCTGAGAATGCCTCTGTTTAGCTTTTATGTGAAGATTATCCCGTTTCCAACGAAATCTTCAATGAGATCCAAATATCCACTTGCGGATCCCACAGAAAGTGTGTTTCGAAACTGCTGTTTCAAAGGGAATCTTCAACTCTGTGAGTTGAATGCAATCATCACAAAGAAGTTTCTGACAATGCTTCTCTCTCGTTTTTATGTGAAGATATTTCCTTTTCCACCAGAGGCCTGAAAGCGCTCCAAATGTCCACTTGCAGATTCTACGAAAAGAATGTTTCAAAACTGCTCTGTGAAAAGCAATGTTAAACTCTGTGGCTCGAACACAAACATCACAAAGCAGTTTCTGAGAATGCTTCAGTTTAGTTTTTCTGTGAAGATATTCCCGTTTCCAAAGAAATCTTCAAAGAGGTCCACATATCCACTTACAGATTCTACAAAAAGAGAGTTTCAAAACTGCTCAATCAAAAGGAGGGTTCAACTCTGTGACTTGAATGCAATCATCACACAGAAGTTTCTGAGAATGCTTCTCTTTAGTTTTTACGTGAAGATATACCCGTTTCGAAGGAAGGCCACCCGGTGGTCCAAATATCCACTTGCAGAATCTACAAAAAGAGTGTTTCAAACCTGAACTATCAAAGGAAGGTTCAACTCTGTGAGTCGAATGCAAACATCACGAAGAAGTTTCTGAGAATGTTTGTGTTTAGTTATGGGAAGTTTATCCCGTTTCCAACGAAATCCTCAGAGTGGTCCAAATATCCACTTGCAGATTCTACCAAAAGTGTGTTTGGAAACTGCTCCATCCAAAGGCATGTTCAGCTCTGTGAGTTAATCTCCATCATCACAAAGTATTTTCTGAGAATGCTTCCGTTTGGTTTTTATAGGAAGTTCTTTCCTTCACTACCGTAGGCCTCAAAGCAGTCCAAATCTCCATTTGCAGATTCTACAAAAAGAGTGTTTCCAATCTGCTGTATCAATAGGAATGTTCAACTCCGTGAGTTGAATGCAATCATCACAACGTAGTTTCTGAGAATGCTTCTATGTAGTTTTTAGGTGAAGATATTACCTTTTCCACCACAGGCCCCAAGCCCCCCAAATGTCCACTTGCAGATTCTAGAAAAAGAGTGTTTCATAGCTGCTCTTTCAAAAGGAAAGTTCCACTCTGGGAATTGAATACGAACATCACAAAGTAGTTTCTGAGAATGCTTTTGTTTCGTTTTTATGTGAAGATGATCCCGTTTCCAATGAAATCTTCAAAGAGGTGCACATATCCACTTGCAGATTCCAAAGAAAGAGACTTTCAAAACTGCTCCATCACGAGGATTTTTCAACACTGTGAGTTGAATGCAGTCATCACAGAAAACTTTCTGAGAATGCTTCTGTCTAGGGTTGATGTGAAGATATACCCGTTTCCAACGAAGGCCTCGAAGTGGTCCAAATATACACTTGCAGATTCTCCTACAAGGGTGTTGCAAACCTGAACTATCAAAGCAAGGTTCAACTCTGTGAGTTGAATGCAAACATCACAAAGAAGTTTCTAAGAATGCTTCCGTTTACTTATGGGAAGTTTATCCCGTTTCCAACGAAATCCTCAGAGAGGTCCAAATATCCCCTTGCAGATTCTACAAACAGTGTGTTTGGAAACTGCTCCATCAAAACGAATGTTCAGCTCTCTGAGTTAAACGCAATCGTCACTAAGAATTTTCTGAGAGTGCTTCTGTCTAGTTTTTATATGAAGTTCTTTCCTTTATTACCATAGGCCTCAAAGCGGTCCCAGTCTCCACTTGCAGATTCTCCAAGAAGACTGTTTCCAAACTGCTCTCTCGAAAGGATTGCTCAACTCTGTGAGTTGAGTGCAATCATCACAGAGTAGTTTCTGAGAATGCTTCTATGTAGTTTTTAGGAGAAGATATTTCCTTTTCCACCACAGCCCTCAAAGCCCTCCAAATGTCCATTTGCGGATGCTAAAAAAAGAGTGTTTCAAAGCTGCGCTATCAAAGGGAAAGTTCAATTCCGTGAGGTGAATGCAAACATCCCAAAGAAGTTTCTGAGAATGCCTCTGTTTAGCTTTTATGTGAAGATTATCCCGTTTCCAACGAAATCTTCAATGAGATCCAAATATCCACTTGCGGATCCCACAGAAAGTGTGTTTCGAAACTGCTGTTTCAAAGGGAATCTTCAACTCTGTGAGTTGAATGCAATCATCACAAAGAAGTTTCTGACAATGCTTCTCTCTCGTTTTTATGTGAAGATATTTCCTTTTCCACCAGAGGCCTGAAAGCGCTCCAAATGTCCACTTGCAGATTCTACGAAAAGAATGTTTCAAAACTGCTCTGTGAAAAGCAATGTTAAACTCTGTGGCTCGAACACAAACATCACAAAGCAGTTTCTGAGAATGCTTCAGTTTAGTTTTTCTGTGAAGATATTCCCGTTTCCAAAGAAATCTTCAAAGAGGTCCACATATCCACTTACAGATTCTACAAAAAGAGAGTTTCAAAACTGCTCAATCAAAAGGAGGGTTCAACTCTGTGACTTGAATGCAATCATCACACAGAAGTTTCTGAGAATGCTTCTCTTTAGTTTTTACGTGAAGATATACCCGTTTCGAAGGAAGGCCACCCGGTGGTCCAAATATCCACTTGCAGAATCTACAAAAAGAGTGTTTCAAACCTGAACTATCAAAGGAAGGTTCAACTCTGTGAGTCGAATGCAAACATCACGAAGAAGTTTCTGAGAATGTTTGTGTTTAGTTATGGGAAGTTTATCCCATTTCCAACGAAATCCTCAGAGTGGTCCAAATATCCACTTGCAGATTCTACCAAAAGTGTGTTTGGAAACTGCTCCATCCAAAGGCATGTTCAGCTCTGTGAGTTAATCTCCATCATCACAAAGTATTTTCTGAGAATGCTTCCGTTTGGTTTTTATAGGAAGTTCTTTCCTTCACTACCGTAGGCCTCAAAGCAGTCCAAATCTCCATTTGCAGATTCTACAAAAAGAGTGTTTCCAATCTGCTGTATCAATAGGAATGTTCAACTCCGTGAGTTGAATGCAATCATCACAACGTAGTTTCTGAGAATGCTTCTATGTAGTTTTTAGGTGAAGATATTACCTTTTCCACCACAGGCCCCAAGCCCCCCAAATGTCCACTTGCAGATTCTAGAAAAAGAGTGTTTCATAGCTGCTCTTTCAAAAGGAAAGTTCCACTCTGGGAATTGAATACGAACATCACAAAGTAGTTTCTGAGAATGCTTTTGTTTCGTTTTTATGTGAAGATGATCCCGTTTCCAATGAAATCTTCAAAGAGGTGCACATATCCACTTGCAGATTCCAAAGAAAGAGACTTTCAAAACTGCTCCATCACGAGGATTTTTCAACACTGTGAGTTGAATGCAGTCATCACAGAAAACTTTCTGAGAATGCTTCTGTCTAGGGTTGATGTGAAGATATACCCGTTTCCAACGAAGGCCTCGAAGTGGTCCAAATATACACTTGCAGATTCTCCTACAAGGGTGTTGCAAACCTGAACTATCAAAGCAAGGTTCAACTCTGTGAGTTGAATGCAAACATCACAAAGAAGTTTCTAAGAATGCTTCCGTTTACTTATGGGAAGTTTATCCCGTTTCCAACGAAATCCTCAGAGAGGTCCAAATATCCCCTTGCAGATTCTACAAACAGTGTGTTTGGAAACTGCTCCATCAAAACGAATGTTCAGCTCTCTGAGTTAAACGCAATCGTCACTAAGAATTTTCTGAGAGTGCTTCTGTCTAGTTTTTATATGAAGTTCTTTCCTTTATTACCATAGGCCTCAAAGCGGTCCCAGTCTCCACTTGCAGATTCTCCAAGAAGACTGTTTCCAAACTGCTCTCTCGAAAGGAATGTTCAACTCTGTGAGTTGAGTGCAATCATCACAGAGTAGTTTCTGAGAATGCTTCTATGTAGTTTTTAGGAGAAGATATTTCCTTTTCCACCACAGCCCTCAAAGCCCTCCAAATGTCCATTTGCGGATGCTAAAAAAAGAGTGTTTCAAAGCTGCGCTATCAAAGGGAAAGTTCAATTCCGTGAGGTGAATGCAAACATCCCAAAGAAGTTTCTGAGAATGCCTCTGTTTAGCTTTTATGTGAAGATTATCCCGTTTCCAACGAAATCTTCAATGAGATCCAAATATCCACTTGCGGATCCCACAGAAAGTGTGTTTCGAAACTGCTGTTTCAAAGGGAATCTTCAACTCTGTGAGTTGAATGCAATCATCACAAAGAAGTTTCTGACAATGCTTCTCTCTCGTTTTTATGTGAAGATATTTCCTTTTCCACCAGAGGCCTGAAAGCGCTCCAAATGTCCACTTGCAGAGTCTACGAAAAGAATGTTTCAAAACTGCTCTGTGAAAAGCAATGTTAAACTCTGTGGCTCGAACACAAACATCACAAAGCAGTTTCTGAGAATGCTTCAGTTTAGTTTTTCTGTGAAGATATTCCCGTTTCCAAAGAAATCTTCAAAGAGGTCCACATATCCACTTACAGATTCTACAAAAAGAGAGTTTCAAAACTGCTCAATCAAAAGGAGGGTTCAACTCTGTGACTTGAATGCAATCATCACACAGAAGTTTCTGAGAATGCTTCTCTTTAGTTTTTACGTGAAGATATACCCGTTTCGAAGGAAGGCCACCCGGTGGTCCAAATATCCACTTGCAGATTCTACAAAAAGAGTGTTTCAAACCTGAACTATCAAAGGAAGGTTCAACTCTGTGAGTGGAATGCAAACATCACGAAGAAGTTTCTGAGAATGTTTGTGTTTACTTATGGGAAGTTTATCCCGTTTCCAACGAAATCCTCAGAGAGGTCCAAATATCCACTTGCAGATTCTACCAAAAGTGTGTTTGGAAACTGCTCCATCCAAAGGCATGTTCAGCTCTGTGAGTTAATCTCCATCATCACAAAGTATTTTCTGAGAATGCTTCCGTTTGGTTTTTATAGGAAGTTCTTTCCTTCACTACCGTAGGCCTCAAAGCAGTCCAAATCTCCATTTGCAGATTCTACAAAAAGAGTGTTTCCAATCTGCTGTATCAATAGGAATGTTCAACTCCGTGAGTTGAATGCAATCATCACAACGTAGTTTCTGAGAATGCTTCTATGTAGTTTTTAGGTGAAGATATTACCTTTTCCACCACAGGCCCCAAGCCCCCCAAATGTCCACTTGCAGATTCTAGAAAAAGAGTGTTTCATAGCTGCTCTTTCAAAAGGAAAGTTCCACTCTGGGAATTGAATACGAACATCACAAAGTAGTTTCTGAGAATGCTTTTGTTTCGTTTTTATGTGAAGATGATCCCGTTTCCAATGAAATCTTCAAAGAGGTGCACATATCCACTTGCAGATTCCAAAGAAAGAGACTTTCAAACTGCTACATCACGAGGATTTTTCAACACTGTGAGTTGAATGCAGTCATCACAGAAAACTTTCTGAGAATGCTTCTGTCTAGGGTTGATGTGAAGATATACCCGTTTCCAACGAAGGCCTCGAAGTGGTCCAAATATAGACTTGCAGATTCTCCTACAAGGGTGTTGCAAACCTGAACTAACAAAGCAAGGTTGAACTCTGTGAGTTGAATGCAAACATCACAAAGAAGTTTCTGAGAATGCTTCCGTTTATTTATGGGAAGTTTATCCCGTTTCCAACGAAATCCTCAGAGAGGTCCAAATATCCCCTTGCAGATTCTACAAACAGTGTGTTTGGAAACTGCTCCATCAAAACGAATGTTCAGCTCTCTGAGTTAAACGCAATCGTCGCTAAGAATTTTCTGAGAGTGCTTCTGTCTAGTTTTTATATGAAGTTCTTTCCTTTCTTACCATAGGCCTCAAAGCGGTCCCAGTCTCCACTTGCAGATTCTCCAAGAAAACTGTTTCCAAACTGCTCTCTCGAAAGGAATGTTCAACTCTGTGGGTTGAGTGCAATCATCACAGAGTAGTTTCTGAGAATGCTTCTATGTAGTTTTTAGGAGAAGATATTTCCTTTTCCACCACAGCCCTCAAAGCCCTCCTAATGTCCATTTGCGGATGCTAAAAAAACAGTGTTTCAAAGCTGCGCTATCAAAGGGAAAGTTCAATTCCGTGAGGTGAATGCAAACATCCCAAAGAAGTTTCTGAGAATGCCTCTGTTTAGCTTTTATGTGAAGATTATCCCGTTTCCAACGAAATCTTCAATGAGATCCAAATATCCACTTGCGGATCCCACAGAAAGTGTGTTTCGAAACTGCTGTTTCAAAGGGAATCTTCAACTCTGTGAGTTGAATGCAATCATCACAAAGAAGTTTCTGACAATGCTTCTCTCTCGTTTTTATGTGAAGATATTTCCTTTTCCACCAGAGGCCTGAAAGCGCTCCAAATGTCCACTTGCAGATTCTACGAAAAGAATGTTTCAAAACTGCTCTGTGAAAAGCAATGTTAAACTCTGTGGCTCGAACACAAACATCACAAAGCAGTTTCTGAGAATGCTTCAGTTTAGTTTTTCTGTGAAGATATTCCCGTTTCCAAAGAAATCTTCAAAGAGGTCCACATATCCACTTACAGATTCTACAAAAAGAGAGTTTCAAAACTGCTCAATCAAAAGGAGGGTTCAACTCTGTGACTTGAATGCAATCATCACACAGAAGTTTCTGAGAATGCTTCTCTTTAGTTTTTACGTGAAGATATACCCGTTTCGAAGGAAGGCCACCCGGTGGTCCAAATATCCACTTGCAGAATCTACAAAAAGAGTGTTTCAAACCTGAACTATCAAAGGAAGGTTCAACTCTGTGAGTCGAATGCAAACATCACGAAGAAGTTTCTGAGAATGTTTGTGTTTAGTTATGGGAAGTTTATCCCGTTTCCAACGAAATCCTCAGAGTGGTCCAAATATCCACTTGCAGATTCTACCAAAAGTGTGTTTGGAAACTGCTCCATCCAAAGGCATGTTCAGCTCTGTGAGTTAATCTCCATCATCACAAAGTATTTTCTGAGAATGCTTCCGTTTGGTTTTTATAGGAAGTTCTTTCCTTCACTACCGTAGGCCTCAAAGCAGTCCAAATCTCCATTTGCAGATTCTACAAAAAGAGTGTTTCCAATCTGCTGTATCAATAGGAATGTTCAACTCCGTGAGTTGAATGCAATCATCACAACGTAGTTTCTGAGAATGCTTCTATGTAGTTTTTAGGTGAAGATATTACCTTTTCCACCACAGGCCCCAAGCCCCCCAAATGTCCACTTGCAGATTCTAGAAAAAGAGTGTTTCATAGCTGCTCTTTCAAAAGGAAAGTTCCACTCTGGGAATTGAATACGAACATCACAAAGTAGTTTCTGAGAATGCTTTTGTTTCGTTTTTATGTGAAGATGATCCCGTTTCCAATGAAATCTTCAAAGAGGTGCACATATCCACTTGCAGATTCCAAAGAAAGAGACTTTCAAAACTGCTCCATCACGAGGATTTTTCAACACTGTGAGTTGAATGCAGTCATCACAGAAAACTTTCTGAGAATGCTTCTGTCTAGGGTTGATGTGAAGATATACCCGTTTCCAACGAAGGCCTCGAAGTGGTCCAAATATACACTTGCAGATTCTCCTACAAGGGTGTTGCAAACCTGAACTATCAAAGCAAGGTTCAACTCTGTGAGTTGAATGCAAACATCACAAAGAAGTTTCTAAGAATGCTTCCGTTTACTTATGGGAAGTTTATCCCGTTTCCAACGAAATCCTCAGAGAGGTCCAAATATCCCCTTGCAGATTCTACAAACAGTGTGTTTGGAAACTGCTCCATCAAAACGAATGTTCAGCTCTCTGAGTTAAACGCAATCGTCACTAAGAATTTTCTGAGAGTGCTTCTGTCTAGTTTTTATATGAAGTTCTTTCCTTTATTACCATAGGCCTCAAAGCGGTCCCAGTCTCCACTTGCAGATTCTCCAAGAAGACTGTTTCCAAACTGCTCTCTCGAAAGGATTGCTCAACTCTGTGAGTTGAGTGCAATCATCACAGAGTAGTTTCTGAGAATGCTTCTATGTAGTTTTTAGGAGAAGATATTTCCTTTTCCACCACAGCCCTCAAAGCCCTCCAAATGTCCATTTGCGGATGCTAAAAAAAGAGTGTTTCAAAGCTGCGCTATCAAAGGGAAAGTTCAATTCCGTGAGGTGAATGCAAACATCCCAAAGAAGTTTCTGAGAATGCCTCTGTTTAGCTTTTATGTGAAGATTATCCCGTTTCCAACGAAATCTTCAATGAGATCCAAATATCCACTTGCGGATCCCACAGAAAGTGTGTTTCGAAACTGCTGTTTCAAAGGAATCTTCAACTCTGTGAGTTGAATGCAATCATCACAAAGAAGTTTCTGACAATGCTTCTCTCTCGTTTTTATGTGAAGATATTTCCTTTTCCACCAGAGGCCTGAAAGCGCTCCAAATGTCCACTTGCAGATTCTACGAAAAGAATGTTTCAAAACTGCTCTGTGAAAAGCAATGTTAAACTCTGTGGCTCGAACACAAACATCACAAAGCAGTTTCTGAGAATGCTTCAGTTTAGTTTTTCTGTGAAGATATTCCCGTTTCCAAAGAAATCTTCAAAGAGGTCCACATATCCACTTACAGATTCTACAAAAAGAGAGTTTCAAAACTGCTCAATCAAAAGGAGGGTTCAACTCTGTGACTTGAATGCAATCATCACACAGAAGTTTCTGAGAATGCTTCTCTTTAGTTTTTACGTGAAGATATACCCGTTTCGAAGGAAGGCCACCCGGTGGTCCAAATATCCACTTGCAGAATCTACAAAAAGAGTGTTTCAAACCTGAACTATCAAAGGAAGGTTCAACTCTGTGAGTCGAATGCAAACATCACGAAGAAGTTTCTGAGAATGTTTGTGTTTAGTTATGGGAAGTTTATCCCGTTTCCAACGAAATCCTCAGAGTGGTCCAAATATCCACTTGCAGATTCTACCAAAAGTGTGTTTGGAAACTGCTCCATCCAAAGGCATGTTCAGCTCTGTGAGTTAATCTCCATCATCACAAAGTATTTTCTGAGAATGCTTCCGTTTGGTTTTTATAGGAAGTTCTTTCCTTCACTACCGTAGGCCTCAAAGCAGTCCAAATCTCCATTTGCAGATTCTACAAAAAGAGTGTTTCCAATCTGCTGTATCAATAGGAATGTTCAACTCCGTGAGTTGAATGCAATCATCACAACGTAGTTTCTGAGAATGCTTCTATGTAGTTTTTAGGTGAAGATATTACCTTTTCCACCACAGGCCCCAAGCCCCCCAAATGTCCACTTGCAGATTCTAGAAAAAGAGTGTTTCATAGCTGCTCTTTCAAAAGGAAAGTTCCACTCTGGGAATTGAATACGAACATCACAAAGTAGTTTCTGAGAATGCTTTTGTTTCGTTTTTATGTGAAGATGATCCCGTTTCCAATGAAATCTTCAAAGAGGTGCACATATCCACTTGCAGATTCCAAAGAAAGAGACTTTCAAAACTGCTCCATCACGAGGATTTTTCAACACTGTGAGTTGAATGCAGTCATCACAGAAAACTTTCTGAGAATGCTTCTGTCTAGGGTTGATGTGAAGATATACCCGTTTCCAACGAAGGCCTCGAAGTGGTCCAAATATACACTTGCAGATTCTCCTACAAGGTTGTTGCAAACCTGAACTATCAAAGCAAGGTTCAACTCTGTGAGTTGAATGCAAACATCACAAAGAAGTTTCTAAGAATGCTTCCGTTTACTTATGGGAAGTTTATCCCGTTTCCAACGAAATCCTCAGAGAGGTCCAAATATCCCCTTGCAGATTCTACAAACAGTGTGTTTGGAAACTGCTCCATCAAAACGAATGTTCAGCTCTCTGAGTTAAACGCAATCGTCACTAAGAATTTTCTGAGAGTGCTTCTGTCTAGTTTTTATATGAAGTTCTTTCCTTTATTACCATAGGCCTCAAAGCGGTCCCAGTCTCCACTTGCAGATTCTCCAAGAAGACTGTTTCCAAACTGCTCTCTCGAAAGGATTGCTCAACTCTGTGAGTTGAGTGCAATCATCACAGAGTAGTTTCTGAGAATGCTTCTATGTAGTTTTTAGGAGAAGATATTTCCTTTTCCACCACAGCCCTCAAAGCCCTCCAAATGTCCATTTGCGGATGCTAAAAAAAGAGTGTTTCAAAGCTGCGCTATCAAAGGGAAAGTTCAATTCCGTGAGGTGAATGCAAACATCCCAAAGAAGTTTCTGAGAATGCCTCTGTTTAGCTTTTATGTGAAGATTATCCCGTTTCCAACGAAATCTTCAATGAGATCCAAATATCCACTTGCGGATCCCACAGAAAGTGTGTTTCGAAACTGCTGTTTCAAAGGGAATCTTCAACTCTGTGAGTTGAATGCAATCATCACAAAGAAGTTTCTGACAATGCTTCTCTCTCGTTTTTATGTGAAGATATTTCCTTTTCCACCAGAGGCCTGAAAGCGCTCCAAATGTCCACTTGCAGATTCTACGAAAAGAATGTTTCAAAACTGCTCTGTGAAAAGCAATGTTAAACTCTGTGGCTCGAACACAAACATCACAAAGCAGTTTCTGAGAATGCTTCAGTTTAGTTTTTCTGTGAAGATATTCCCGTTTCCAAAGAAATCTTCAAAGAGGTCCACATATCCACTTACAGATTCTACAAAAAGAGAGTTTCAAAACTGCTCAATCAAAAGGAGGGTTCAACTCTGTGACTTGAATGCAATCATCACACAGAAGTTTCTGAGAATGCTTCTCTTTAGTTTTTACGTGAAGATATACCCGTTTCGAAGGAAGGCCACCCGGTGGTCCAAATATCCACTTGCAGAATCTACAAAAAGAGTGTTTCAAACCTGAACTATCAAAGGAAGGTTCAACTCTGTGAGTCGAATGCAAACATCACGAAGAAGTTTCTGAGAATGTTTGTGTTTAGTTATGGGAAGTTTATCCCGTTTCCAACGAAATCCTCAGAGTGGTCCAAATATCCACTTGCAGATTCTACCAAAAGTGTGTTTGGAAACTGCTCCATCCAAAGGCATGTTCAGCTCTGTGAGTTAATCTCCATCATCACAAAGTATTTTCTGAGAATGCTTCCGTTTGGTTTTTATAGGAAGTTCTTTCCTTCACTACCGTAGGCCTCAAAGCAGTCCAAATCTCCATTTGCAGATTCTACAAAAAGAGTGTTTCCAATCTGCTGTATCAATAGGAATGTTCAACTCCGTGAGTTGAATGCAATCATCACAACGTAGTTTCTGAGAATGCTTCTATGTAGTTTTTAGGTGAAGATATTACCTTTTCCACCACAGGCCCCAAGCCCCCCAAATGTCCACTTGCAGATTCTAGAAAAAGAGTGTTTCATAGCTGCTCTTTC
Organism: Pan paniscus; assembly: GCF_029289425.2. Lineage (NCBI taxonomy): Eukaryota > Metazoa > Chordata > Mammalia > Primates > Hominidae > Pan > Pan paniscus. Next base: position 60,990,068 of record NC_073272.2, read on the forward strand.
AAAAGGAAAGTTCCACTCTGGGAATTGAATACGAACATCACAAAGTAGTTTCTGAGAATGCTTTTGTTTCGTTTTTATGTGAAGATGATCCCGTTTCCAATGAAATCTTCAAAGAGGTGCACATATCCACTTGCAGATTCCAAAGAAAGAGACTTTCAAAACTGCTCCATCACGAGGATTTTTCAACACTGTGAGTTGAATGCAGTCATCACAGAAAACTTTCTGAGAATGCTTCTGTCTAGGGTTGATGTGAAGATATACCCGTTTCCAACGAAGGCCTCGAAGTGGTCCAAATATACACTTGCAGATTCTCCTACAAGGGTGTTGCAAACCTGAACTATCAAAGCAAGGTTCAACTCTGTGAGTTGAATGCAAACATCACAAAGAAGTTTCTAAGAATGCTTCCGTTTAGTTATGGGAAGTTTATCCCGTTTCCAACGAAATCCTCAGAGAGGTCCAAATATCCCCTTGCAGATTCTACAAACAGTGTGTTTGGAAACTGCTCCATCAAAACGAATGTTCAGCTCTCTGAGTTAAACGCAATCGTCACTAAGAATTTTCTGAGAGTGCTTCTGTCTAGTTTTTATATGAAGTTCTTTCCTTTATTACCATAGGCCTCAAAGCGGTCCCAGTCTCCACTTGCAGATTCTCCAAGAAGACTGTTTCCAAACTGCTCTCTCGAAAGGAATGTTCAACTCTGTGAGTTGAGTGCAATCATCACAGAGTAGTTTCTGAGAATGCTTCTATGTAGTTTTTAGGAGAAGATATTTCCTTTTCCACCACAGCCCTCAAAGCCCTCCAAATGTCCATTTGCGGATGCTAAAAAAAGAGTGTTTCAAAGCTGCGCTATCAAAGGGAAAGTTCAATTCCGTGAGGTGAATGCAAACATCCCAAAGAAGTTTCTGAGAATGCCTCTGTTTAGCTTTTATGTGAAGATTATCCCGTTTCCAACGAAATCTTCAATGAGATCCAAATATCCACTTGCGGATCCCACAGAAAGTGTGTTTCGAAACTGCTGTTTCAAAGGGAATCTTCAACTCTGTGAGTTGAATGCAATCATCACAAAGAAGTTTCTGACAATGCTTCTCTCTCGTTTTTATGTGAAGATATTTCCTTTTCCACCAGAGGCCTGAAAGCGCTCCAAATGTCCACTTGCAGAGTCTACGAAAAGAATGTTTCAAAACTGCTCTGTGAAAAGCAATGTTAAACTCTGTGGCTCGAACACAAACATCACAAAGCAGTTTCTGAGAATGCTTCAGTTTAGTTTTTCTGTGAAGATATTCCCGTTTCCAAAGAAATCTTCAAAGAGGTCCACATATCCACTTACAGATTCTACAAAAAGAGAGTTTCAAAACTGCTCAATCAAAAGGAGGGTTCAACTCTGTGACTTGAATGCAATCATCACACAGAAGTTTCTGAGAATGCTTCTCTTTAGTTTTTACGTGAAGATATACCCGTTTCGAAGGAAGGCCACCCGGTGGTCCAAATATCCACTTGCAGAATCTACAAAAAGAGTGTTTCAAACCTGAACTATCAAAGGAAGGTTCAACTCTGTGAGTCGAATGCAAACATCACGAAGAAGTTTCTGAGAATGTTTGTGTTTAGTTATGGGAAGTTTATCCCGTTTCCAACGAAATCCTCAGAGTGGTCCAAATATCCACTTGCAGATTCTACCAAAAGTGTGTTTGGAAACTGCTCCATCCAAAGGCATGTTCAGCTCTGTGAGTTAATCTCCATCATCACAAAGTATTTTCTGAGAATGCTTCCGTTTGGTTTTTATAGGAAGTTCTTTCCTTCACTACCGTAGGCCTCAAAGCAGTCCAAATCTCCATTTGCAGATTCTACAAAAAGAGTGTTTCCAATCTGCTGTATCAATAGGAATGTTCAACTCCGTGAGTTGAATGCAATCATCACAACGTAGTTTCTGAGAATGCTTCTATGTAGTTTTTAGGTGAAGATATTACCTTTTCCACCACAGGCCCCAAGCCCCCCAAATGTCCACTTGCAGATTCTAGAAAAAGAGTGTTTCATAGCTGCTCTTTCAAAAGGAAAGTTCCACTCTGGGAATTGAATACGAACATCACAAAGTAGTTTCTGAGAATGCTTTTGTTTCGTTTTTATGTGAAGATGATCCCGTTTCCAATGAAATCTTCAAAGAGGTGCACATATCCACTTGCAGATTCCAAAGAAAGAGACTTTCAAAACTGCTCCATCACGAGGATTTTTCAACACTGTGAGTTGAATGCAGTCATCACAGAAAACTTTCTGAGAATGCTTCTGTCTAGGGTTGATGTGAAGATATACCCGTTTCCAACGAAGGCCTCGAAGTGGTCCAAATATACACTTGCAGATTCTCCTACAAGGGTGTTGCAAACCTGAACTATCAAAGCAAGGTTCAACTCTGTGAGTTGAATGCAAACATCACAAAGAAGTTTCTAAGAATGCTTCCGTTTACTTATGGGAAGTTTATCCCGTTTCCAACGAAATCCTCAGAGAGGTCCAAATATCCCCTTGCAGATTCTACAAACAGTGTGTTTGGAAACTGCTCCATCAAAACGAATGTTCAGCTCTCTGAGTTAAACGCAATCGTCACTAAGAATTTTCTGAGAGTGCTTCTGTCTAGTTTTTATATGAAGTTCTTTCCTTTATTACCATAGGCCTCAAAGCGGTCCCAGTCTCCACTTGCAGATTCTCCAAGAAGACTGTTTCCAAACTGCTCTCTCGAAAGGATTGCTCAACTCTGTGAGTTGAGTGCAATCATCACAGAGTAGTTTCTGAGAATGCTTCTATGTAGTTTTTAGGAGAAGATATTTCCTTTTCCACCACAGCCCTCAAAGCCCTCCAAATGTCCATTTGCGGATGCTAAAAAAAGAGTGTTTCAAAGCTGCGCTATCAAAGGGAAAGTTCAATTCCGTGAGGTGAATGCAAACATCCCAAAGAAGTTTCTGAGAATGCCTCTGTTTAGCTTTTATGTGAAGATTATCCCGTTTCCAACGAAATCTTCAATGAGATCCAAATATCCACTTGCGGATCCCACAGAAAGTGTGTTTCGAAACTGCTGTTTCAAAGGGAATCTTCAACTCTGTGAGTTGAATGCAATCATCACAAAGAAGTTTCTGACAATGCTTCTCTCTCGTTTTTATGTGAAGATATTTCCTTTTCCACCAGAGGCCTGAAAGCGCTCCAAATGTCCACTTGCAGATTCTACGAAAAGAATGTTTCAAAACTGCTCTGTGAAAAGCAATGTTAAACTCTGTGGCTCGAACACAAACATCACAAAGCAGTTTCTGAGAATGCTTCAGTTTAGTTTTTCTGTGAAGATATTCCCGTTTCCAAAGAAATCTTCAAAGAGGTCCACATATCCACTTACAGATTCTACAAAAAGAGAGTTTCAAAACTGCTCAATCAAAAGGAGGGTTCAACTCTGTGACTTGAATGCAATCATCACACAGAAGTTTCTGAGAATGCTTCTCTTTAGTTTTTACGTGAAGATATACCCGTTTCGAAGGAAGGCCACCCGGTGGTCCAAATATCCACTTGCAGAATCTACAAAAAGAGTGTTTCAAACCTGAACTATCAAAGGAAGGTTCAACTCTGTGAGTCGAATGCAAACATCACGAAGAAGTTTCTGAGAATGTTTGTGTTTAGTTATGGGAAGTTTATCCCGTTTCCAACGAAATCCTCAGAGTGGTCCAAATATCCACTTGCAGATTCTACCAAAAGTGTGTTTGGAAACTGCTCCATCCAAAGGCATGTTCAGCTCTGTGAGTTAATCTCCATCATCACAAAGTATTTTCTGAGAATGCTTCCGTTTGGTTTTTATAGGAAGTTCTTTCCTTCACTACCATAGGCCTCAAAGCAGTCCAAATCTCCATTTGCAGATTCTACAAAAAGAGTGTTTCCAATCTGCTGTATCAATAGGAATGTTCAACTCCGTGAGTTGAATGCAATCATCACAACGTAGTTTCTGAGAATGCTTCTATGTAGTTTTTAGGTGAAGATATTACCTTTTCCACCACAGGCCCCAAGCCCCCCAAATGTCCACTTGCAGATTCTAGAAAAAGAGTGTTTCATAGCTGCTCTTTCAAAAGGAAAGTTCCACTCTGGGAATTGAATACGAACATCACAAAGTAGTTTCTGAGAATGCTTTTGTTTCGTTTTTATGTGAAGATGATCCCGTTTCCAATGAAATCTTCAAAGAGGTGCACATATCCACTTGCAGATTCCAAAGAAAGAGACTTTCAAAACTGCTCCATCACGAGGATTTTTCAACACTGTGAGTTGAATGCAGTCATCACAGAAAACTTTCTGAGAATGCTTCTGTCTAGGGTTGATGTGAAGATATACCCGTTTCCAACGAAGGCCTCGAAGTGGTCCAAATATACACTTGCAGATTCTCCTACAAGGGTGTTGCAAACCTGAACTATCAAAGCAAGGTTCAACTCTGTGAGTTGAATGCAAACATCACAAAGAAGTTTCTAAGAATGCTTCCGTTTACTTATGGGAAGTTTATCCCGTTTCCAACGAAATCCTCAGAGAGGTCCAAATATCCCCTTGCAGATTCTACAAACAGTGTGTTTGGAAACTGCTCCATCAAAACGAATGTTCAGCTCTCTGAGTTAAACGCAATCGTCACTAAGAATTTTCTGAGAGTGCTTCTGTCTAGTTTTTATATGAAGTTCTTTCCTTTATTACCATAGGCCTCAAAGCGGTCCCAGTCTCCACTTGCAGATTCTCCAAGAAGACTGTTTCCAAACTGCTCTCTTGAAAGGAATGTTCAACTCTGTGAGTTGAGTGCAATCATCACAGAGTAGTTTCTGAGAATGCTTCTATGTAGTTTTTAGGAGAAGATATTTCCTTTTCCACCACAGCCCTCAAAGCCCTCCAAATGTCCATTTGCGGATGCTAAAAAAAGAGTGTTTCAAAGCTGCGCTATCAAAGGGAAAGTTCAATTCCGTGAGGTGAATGCAAACATCCCAAAGAAGTTTCTGAGAATGCCTCTGTTTAGCTTTTATGTGAAGATTATCCCGTTTCCAACGAAATCTTCAATGAGATCCAAATATCCACTTGCGGATCCCACAGAAAGTGTGTTTCGAAACTGCTGTTTCAAAGGGAATCTTCAACTCTGTGAGTTGAATGCAATCATCACAAAGAAGTTTCTGACAATGCTTCTCTCTCGTTTTTATGTGAAGATATTTCCTTTTCCACCAGAGGCCTGAAAGCGCTCCAAATGTCCACTTGCAGAGTCTACGAAAAGAATGTTTCAAAACTGCTCTGTGAAAAGCAATGTTAAACTCTGTGGCTCGAACACAAACATCACAAAGCAGTTTCTGAGAATGCTTCAGTTTAGTTTTTCTGTGAAGATATTCCCGTTTCCAAAGAAATCTTCAAAGAGGTCCACATATCCACTTACAGATTCTACAAAAAGAGAGTTTCAAAACTGCTCAATCAAAAGGAGGGTTCAACTCTGTGACTTGAATGCAATCATCACACAGAAGTTTCTGAGAATGCTTCTCTTTAGTTTTTACGTGAAGATATACCCGTTTCGAAGGAAGGCCACCCGGTGGTCCAAATATCCACTTGCAGAATCTACAAAAAGAGTGTTTCAAACCTGAACTATCAAAGGAAGGTTCAACTCTGTGAGTCGAATGCAAACATCATGAAGAAGTTTCTGAGAATGTTTGTGTTTAGTTATGGGAAGTTTATCCCGTTTCCAACGAAATCCTCAGAGTGGTCCAAATATCCACTTGCAGATTCTACCAAAAGTGTGTTTGGAAACTGCTCCATCCAAAGGCATGTTCAGCTCTGTGAGTTAATCTCCATCATCACAAAGTATTTTCTGAGAATGCTTCCGTTTGGTTTTTATAGGAAGTTCTTTCCTTCACTACCGTAGGCCTCAAAGCAGTCCAAATCTCCATTTGCAGATTCTACAAAAAGAGTGTTTCCAATCTGCTGTATCAATAGGAATGTTCAACTCCGTGAGTTGAATGCAATCATCACAACGTAGTTTCTGAGAATGCTTCTATGTAGTTTTTAGGTGAAGATATTACCTTTTCCACCACAGGCCCCAAGCCCCCCAAATGTCCACTTGCAGATTCTAGAAAAAGAGTGTTTCATAGCTGCTCTTTCAAAAGGAAAGTTCCACTCTGGGAATTGAATACGAACATCACAAAGTAGTTTCTGAGAATGCTTTTGTTTCGTTTTTATGTGAAGATGATCCCGTTTCCAATGAAATCTTCAAAGAGGTGCACATATCCACTTGCAGATTCCAAAGAAAGAGACTTTCAAAACTGCTCCATCACGAGGATTTTTCAACACTGTGAGTTGAATGCAGTCATCACAGAAAACTTTCTGAGAATGCTTCTGTCTAGGGTTGATGTGAAGATATACCCGTTTCCAACGAAGGCCTCGAAGTGGTCCAAATATACACTTGCAGATTCTCCTACAAGGGTGTTGCAAACCTGAACTATCAAAGCAAGGTTCAACTCTGTGAGTTGAATGCAAACATCACAAAGAAGTTTCTAAGAATGCTTCCGTTTACTTATGGGAAGTTTATCCCGTTTCCAACGAAATCCTCAGAGAGGTCCAAATATCCCCTTGCAGATTCTACAAACAGTGTGTTTGGAAACTGCTCCATCAAAACGAATGTTCAGCTCTCTGAGTTAAACGCAATCGTCACTAAGAATTTTCTGAGAGTGCTTCTGTCTAGTTTTTATATGAAGTTCTTTCCTTTATTACCATAGGCCTCAAAGCGGTCCCAGTCTCCACTTGCAGATTCTCCAAGAAGACTGTTTCCAAACTGCTCTCTCGAAAGGATTGCTCAACTCTGTGAGTTGAGTGCAATCATCACAGAGTAGTTTCTGAGAATGCTTCTATGTAGTTTTTAGGAGAAGATATTTCCTTTTCCACCACAGCCCTCAAAGCCCTCCAAATGTCCATTTGCGGATGCTAAAAAAAGAGTGTTTCAAAGCTGCGCTATCAAAGGGAAAGTTCAATTCCGTGAGGTGAATGCAAACATCCCAAAGAAGTTTCTGAGAATGCCTCTGTTTAGCTTTTATGTGAAGATTATCCCGTTTCCAACGAAATCTTCAATGAGATCCAAATATCCACTTGCGGATCCCACAGAAAGTGTGTTTCGAAACTGCTGTTTCAAAGGGAATCTTCAACTCTGTGAGTTGAATGCAATCATCACAAAGAAGTTTCTGACAATGCTTCTCTCTCGTTTTTATGTGAAGATATTTCCTTTTCCACCAGAGGCCTGAAAGCGCTCCAAATGTCCACTTGCAGATTCTACGAAAAGAATGTTTCAAAACTGCTCTGTGAAAAGCAATGTTAAACTCTGTGGCTCGAACACAAACATCACAAAGCAGTTTCTGAGAATGCTTCAGTTTAGTTTTTCTGTGAAGATATTCCCGTTTCCAAAGAAATCTTCAAAGAGGTCCACATATCCACTTACAGATTCTACAAAAAGAGAGTTTCAAAACTGCTCAATCAAAAGGAGGGTTCAACTCTGTGACTTGAATGCAATCATCACACAGAAGTTTCTGAGAATGCTTCTCTTTAGTTTTTACGTGAAGATATACCCGTTTCGAAGGAAGGCCACCCGGTGGTCCAAATATCCACTTGCAGAATCTACAAAAAGAGTGTTTCAAACCTGAACTATCAAAGGAAGGTTCAACTCTGTGAGTCGAATGCAAACATCACGAAGAAGTTTCTGAGAATGTTTGTGTTTAGTTATGGGAAGTTTATCCCGTTTCCAACGAAATCCTCAGAGTGGTCCAAATATCCACTTGCAGATTCTACCAAAAGTGTGTTTGGAAACTGCTCCATCCAAAGGCATGTTCAGCTCTGTGAGTTAATCTCCATCATCACAAAGTATTTTCTGAGAATGCTTCCGTTTGGTTTTTATAGGAAGTTCTTTCCTTCACTACCGTAGGCCTCAAAGCAGTCCAAATCTCCATTTGCAGATTCTACAAAAAGAGTGTTTCCAATCTGCTGTATCAATAGGAATGTTCAACTCCGTGAGTTGAATGCAATCATCACAACGTAGTTTCTGAGAATGCTTCTATGTAGTTTTTAGGTGAAGATATTACCTTTTCCACCACAGGCCCCAAGCCCCCCAAATGTCCACTTGCAGATTCTAGAAAAAGAGTGTTTCATAGCTGCTCTTTCAAAAGGAAAGTTCCACTCTGGGAATTGAATACGAACATCACAAAGTAGTTTCTGAGAATGCTTTTGTTTCGTTTTTATGTGAAGATGATCCCGTTTCCAATGAAATCTTCAAAGAGGTGCACATATCCACTTGCAGATTCCAAAGAAAGAGACTTTCAAAACTGCTCCATCACGAGGATTTTTCAACACTGTGAGTTGAATGCAGTCATCACAGAAAACTTTCTGAGAATGCTTCTGTCTAGGGTTGATGTGAAGATATACCCGTTTCCAACGAAGGCCTCGAAGTGGTCCAAATATACACTTGCAGATTCTCCTACAAGGGTGTTGCAAACCTGAACTATCAAAGCAAGGTTCAACTCTGTGAGTTGAATGCAAACATCACAAAGAAGTTTCTAAGAATGCTTCCGTTTACTTATGGGAAGTTTATCCCGTTTCCAACGAAATCCTCAGAGAGGTCCAAATATCCCCTTGCAGATTCTACAAACAGTGTGTTTGGAAACTGCTCCATCAAAACGAATGTTCAGCTCTCTGAGTTAAACGCAATCGTCACTAAGAATTTTCTGAGAGTGCTTCTGTCTAGTTTTTATATGAAGTTCTTTCCTTTATTACCATAGGCCTCAAAGCGGTCCCAGTCTCCACTTGCAGATTCTCCAAGAAGACTGTTTCCAAACTGCTCTCTCGAAAGGAATGTTCAACTCTGTGAGTTGAGTGCAATCATCACAGAGTAGTTTCTGAGAATGCTTCTATGTAGTTTTTAGGAGAAGATATTTCCTTTTCCACCACAGCCCTCAAAGCCCTCCAAATGTCCATTTGCGGATGCTAAAAAAAGAGTGTTTCAAAGCTGCGCTATCAAAGGGAAAGTTCAATTCCGTGAGGTGAATGCAAACATCCCAAAGAAGTTTCTGAGAATGCCTCTGTTTAGCTTTTATGTGAAGATTATCCCGTTTCCAACGAAATCTTCAATGAGATCCAAATATCCACTTGCGGATCCCACAGAAAGTGTGTTTCGAAACTGCTGTTTCAAAGGGAATCTTCAACTCTGTGAGTTGAATGCAATCATCACAAAGAAGTTTCTGACAATGCTTCTCTCTCGTTTTTATGTGAAGATATTTCCTTTTCCACCAGAGGCCTGAAAGCGCTCCAAATGTCCACTTGCAGAGTCTACGAAAAGAATGTTTCAAAACTGCTCTGTGAAAAGCAATGTTAAACTCTGTGGCTCGAACACAAACATCACAAAGCAGTTTCTGAGAATGCTTCAGTTTAGTTTTTCTGTGAAGATATTCCCGTTTCCAAAGAAATCTTCAAAGAGGTCCACATATCCACTTACAGATTCTACAAAAAGAGAGTTTCAAAACTGCTCAATCAAAAGGAGGGTTCAACTCTGTGACTTGAATGCAATCATCACACAGAAGTTTCTGAGAATGCTTCTCTTTAGTTTTTACGTGAAGATATACCCGTTTCGAAGGAAGGCCACCCGGTGGTCCAAATATCCACTTGCAGAATCTACAAAAAGAGTGTTTCAAACCTGAACTATCAAAGGAAGGTTCAACTCTGTGAGTCGAATGCAAACATCACGAAGAAGTTTCTGAGAATGTTTGTGTTTAGTTATGGGAAGTTTATCCCGTTTCCAACGAAATCCTCAGAGTGGTCCAAATATCCACTTGCAGATTCTACCAAAAGTGTGTTTGGAAACTGCTCCATCCAAAGGCATGTTCAGCTCTGTGAGTTAATCTCCATCATCACAAAGTATTTTCTGAGAATGCTTCCGTTTGGTTTTTATAGGAAGTTCTTTCCTTCACTACCGTAGGCCTCAAAGCAGTCCAAATCTCCATTTGCAGATTCTACAAAAAGAGTGTTTCCAATCTGCTGTATCAATAGGAATGTTCAACTCCGTGAGTTGAATGCAACCATCACAACGTAGTTTCTGAGAATGCTTCTATGTAGTTTTTAGGTGAAGATATTACCTTTTCCACCACAGGCCCCAAGCCCCCCAAATGTCCACATGCAGATTCTAGAAAAAGAGTGTTTCATAGCTGCTCTTTCAAAAGGAAAGTTCCACTCTGGGAGTTGAATACAAACATCACAAAGTAGTTTCTGAGAATGCTTCTGTTTCGTTTTTATGTGAAGATGATCCCGTTTCCAATGAAATCTTCAAAGAGGTGCACATATCCACTTGCAGATTCCAAAGAAAGAGACTTTCAAAACTGCTCCATCACGAGGATTTTTCAACGCTGTGAGTTGAATGCAGTCATCACAGAAAACTTTCTGAGAATGCTTCTGTCTAGGGTTGATGTGAAGATATACCCATTTCCAACGAAGGCCTCGAAGTGGTCCAAATATACACTTGCAGATTCTCCTACAAGGATGTTGCAAACCTGAACTATCAAAGCAAGGTTCAACTCTGTGAGTTGAATGCAAACATCACAAAGAAGTTTCTGAGAATGCTTCCGTTTACTTATGGGAAGTTTATCCCGTTTCCAACGAAATCCTCAGAGAGGTCCAAATATCCCCTTGCAGATTCTACAAACAGTGTGTTTGGAAACTGCTCCATCAAAACGAATGTTCAGCTCTCTGAGTTAAACGCAATCGTCACTAAGAATTTTCTGAGAGTGCTACTGTCTAGTTTTTATATGAAGTTCTTTCCTTTATTACCATAGGCCTCAAAGCGGTCCCAGTCTCCACTTGCAGATTCTCCAAGAAGACTGTTTCCAAACTGCTCTCTCGAAAGGAATGTTCAACTCTGTGAGTTGAATGCAATCATCACAGAGTAGTTTCTGAGAATGCTTCTATGTAGTTTTTAGGAGAAGATATTTCCTTTTCCACCACAGCCCTCAAAGCCCTCCAAATGTCCATTTGCGGATGCTAAAAAAAGAGTGTTTCAAAGCTGCGCTATCAAAGGGAAAGTTCAATTCCGTGAGGTGAATGCAAACATCCCAAAGAAGTTTCTGAGAATGCCTCTGTTTAGCTTTTATGTGAAGATTATCCCGTTTCCAACGAAATCTTCAATGAGATCCAAATATCCACTTGCGGATCCCACAGAAAGTGTGTTTCGAAACTGCTGTTTCAAAGGGAATCTTCAACTCTGTGAGTTGAATGCAATCATCACAAAGAAGTTTCTGACAATGCTTCTCTCTCGTTTTTATGTGAAGATATTTCCTTTTCCACCAGAGGCCTGAAAGCGCTCCAAATGTCCACTTGCAGATTCTACGAAAAGAATGTTTCAAAACTGCTCTGTGAAAAGCAATGTTAAACTCTGTGGCTCGAACACAAACATCACAAAGCAGTTTCTGAGAATGCTTCAGTTTAGTTTTTCTGTGAAGATATTCCCGTTTCCAAAGAAATCTTCAAAGAGGTCCACATATCCACTTACAGATTCTACAAAAAGAGAGTTTCAAAACTGCTCAATCAAAAGGAGGGTTCAACTCTGTGACTTGAATGCAATCATCACACAGAAGTTTCTGAGAATGCTTCTCTTTAGTTTTTACGTGAAGATATACCCGTGTCGAAGGAAGGCCACCCAGTGGTCCAAATATCCACTTGCAGAATCTACAAAAAGAGTGTTTCAAACCTGAACTATCAAAGGAAGGTTCAACTCTGTGAGTCGAATGCAAACATCACGAAGAAGTTTCTGAGAATGTTTGTGTTTAGTTATGGGAAGCTTATCCCGTTTCCAACGAAATCCTCAGAGAGGTCCAAATATCCACTTGCAGATTCTACCAAAAGTGTGTTTGGAAACTGCTCCATCCAAAGGCATCTTCAGCTCTGTGAGTTAATCTCCATCACCACAAAGTATTTTCTGAGAATGCTTCCGTTTGTTTTTTATAGGAAGTTCTTTCCTTCACTACCGTAGGCCTCAAAGCAGTCCAAATCTCCATTTGCAGATTCTACAAAAAGAGTGTTTCCAATCTGCTGTATCAATAGGAATGTTCAACTCCGTGAGTTGAATGCAATCATCACAACGTAGTTTCTGAGAATGCTTCTATGTAGTTTTTAGGTGAAGATATTTCCTTTTCCACCACAGGCCTCAAAGCCCCCCAAATGTCCACTTGCAGATTCTAGAAAAAGAGTGTTTCATAGCTGCTCTTTCAAAAGGAAAGTTCCACTCCGGGAGTTGAATACTAACATCACAAAGTAGTTTCTGAGAATGCTTCTGTTTCGTTTTTATGTGAAGATGATCCCGTTTCCAATGAAATCTTCAAAGAGGTGCACATATCCACTTGCAGATTCCAAAGAAAGAGACTTTCAAAACTGCTCCATCACGAGGATTGTTCAACTCTGTGAGTTGAATGCAGTCATCACAGAAAACTTTCTGAGAATGCTTCTGTCTAGGGTTGATGTGAAGATATACCCGTTTCCAACGAAGGCCTCGAAGTGGTCCAAATATACACTTGCAGATTCTCCTACAAGGGTGTTGCAAACCTGAACTATCAAAGCAAGGTTCAACTCTGTGAGTTGAATGCAAACATCACAAAGAAGTTTCTGAGAATGCTTCCGTTTACTTATGGGAAGTTTATCCCGTTTCCAACGAAATCCTCAGAGAGGTCCAAATATCCCCTTGCAGATTCTACAAACAGTGTGTTTGGAAACTGCTCCATCAAAACGAATGTTCAGCTCTCTGAGTTAAACGCAATCGTCACTAAGAATTTTCTGAGAGTGCTTCTGTCTAGTGTTTGTATGAAGTTCTTTCCTTTATTACCATAGGCCTCAAAGCGGTCCCAGTCTCCACTTGCAGATTCTCCAACAAGACTGTTTCCAAACTGCTCTCTCGAAAGGAATGTTCAACTCTGTGAGTTGAATGCAATCATCACAGATTAGTTTCTGAGAATGCTTCTATGTAGTTTTTAGGAGAAGATATTTCCTTTTCCACCACAGCCCTCAAAGCCCTCCAAATGTCCATTTGCGGATGCTAAAAAAAGAGTGTTTCAAAGCTGCGCTATCAAAGGGAAAGTTCAATTCCGTGAGGTGAATGCAAACATCCCAAAGAAGTTTCTGAGAATGCCTCTGTTTAGCTTTTATGTGAAGATTATCCCGTTTCCAACGAAATCTTCAATGAGATCCAAATATCCACTTGCGGATCCCACAGAAAGTGTGTTTCGAAACTGCTGTTTCAAAGGGAATCTTCAACTCTGTGAGTTGAATGCAATCATCACAAAGAAGTTTCTGACAATGCTTCTCTCTCGTTTTTATGTGAAGATATTTCCTTTTCCACCAGAGGCCTGAAAGCGCTCCAAATGTCCACTTGCAGATTCTACGAAAAGAATGTTTCAAAACTGCTCTGTGAAAAGCAATGTTAAACTCTGTGGCTCGAACACAAACATCACAAAGCAGTTTCTGAGAATGCTTCAGTTTAGTTTTTCTGTGAAGATATTCCCGTTTCCAAAGAAATCTTCAAAGAGGTCCACATATCCACTTACAGATTCTACAAAAAGAGAGTTTCAAAACTGCTCAATCAAAAGGAGGGTTCAACTCTGTGACTTGAATGCAATCATCACACAGAAGTTTCTGAGAATGCTTCTCTTTAGTTTTTACGTGAAGATATACCCGTTTCGAAGGAAGGCCACCCGGTGGTCCAAATATCCACTTGCAGAATCTACAAAAAGAGTGTTTCAAACCTGAACTATCAAAGGAAGGTTCAACTCTGTGAGTCGAATGCAAACATCACGAAGAAGTTTCTGAGAATGTTTGTGTTTAGTTATGGGAAGTTTATCCCGTTTCCAACGAAATCCTCAGAGTGGTCCAAATATCCACTTGCAGATTCTACCAAAAGTGTGTTTGGAAACTGCTCCATCCAAAGGCATGTTCAGCTCTGTGAGTTAATCTCCATCATCACAAAGTATTTTCTGAGAATGCTTCCGTTTGGTTTTTATAGGAAGTTCTTTCCTTCACTACCGTAGGCCTCAAAGCAGTCCAAATCTCCATTTGCAGATTCTACAAAAAGAGTGTTTCCAATCTGCTGTATCAATAGGAATGTTCAACTCCGTGAGTTGAATGCAATCATCACAACGTAGTTTCTGAGAATGCTTCTATGTAGTTTTTAGGTGAAGATATTACCTTTTCCACCACAGGCCCCAAGCCCCCCAAATGTCCACTTGCAGATTCTAGAAAAAGAGTGTTTCATAGCTGCTCTTTCAAAAGGAAAGTTCCACTCTGGGAATTGAATACGAACATCACAAAGTAGTTTCTGAGAATGCTTTTGTTTCGTTTATATGTGAAGATGATCCCGTTTCCAATGAAATCTTCAAAGAGGTGCACATATCCACTTGCAGATTCCAAAGAAAGAGACTTTCAAAACTGCTCCATCACGAGGATTTTTCAACACTGTGAGTTGAATGCAGTCATCACAGAAAACTTTCTGAGAATGCTTCTGTCTAGGGTTGATGTGAAGATATACCCGTTTCCAACGAAGGCCTCGAAGTGGTCCAAATATACACTTGCAGATTCTCCTACAAGGGTGTTGCAAACCTGAACTATCAAAGCAAGGTTCAACTCTGTGAGTTGAATGCAAACATCACAAAGAAGTTTCTAAGAATGCTTCCGTTTACTTATGGGAAGTTTATCCCGTTTCCAACGAAATCCTCAGAGAGGTCCAAATATCCCCTTGCAGATTCTACAAACAGTGTGTTTGGAAACTGCTCCATCAAAACGAATGTTCAGCTCTCTGAGTTAAACGCAATCGTCACTAAGAATTTTCTGAGAGTGCTTCTGTCTAGTTTTTATATGAAGTTCTTTCCTTTATTACCATAGGCCTCAAAGCGGTCCCAGTCTCCACTTGCAGATTCTCCAAGAAGACTGTTTCCAAACTGCTCTCTCGAAAGGAATGTTCAACTCTGTGAGTTGAGTGCAATCATCACAGAGTAGTTTCTGAGAATGCTTCTATGTAGTTTTTAGGAGAAGATATTTCCTTTTCCACCACAGCCCTCAAAGCCCTCCAAATGTCCATTTGCGGATGCTAAAAAAAGAGTGTTTCAAAGCTGCGCTATCAAAGGGAAAGTTCAATTCCGTGAGGTGAATGCAAACATCCCAAAGAAGTTTCTGAGAATGCCTCTGTTTAGCTTTTATGTGAAGATTATCCCGTTTCCAACGAAATCTTCAATGAGATCCAAATATCCACTTGCGGATCCCACAGAAAGTGTGTTTCGAAACTGCTGTTTCAAAGGGAATCTTCAACTCTGTGAGTTGAATGCAATCATCACAAAGAAGTTTCTGACAATGCTTCTCTCTCGTTTTTATGTGAAGATATTTCCTTTTCCACCAGAGGCCTGAAAGCGCTCCAAATGTCCACTTGCAGAGTCTACGAAAAGAATGTTTCAAAACTGCTCTGTGAAAAGCAATGTTAAACTCTGTGGCTCGAACACAAACATCACAAAGCAGTTTCTGAGAATGCTTCAGTTTAGTTTTTCTGTGAAGATATTCCCGTTTCCAAAGAAATCTTCAAAGAGGTCCACATATCCACTTACAGATTCTACAAAAAGAGAGTTTCAAAACTGCTCAATCAAAAGGAGGGTTCAACTCTGTGACTTGAATGCAATCATCACACAGAAGTTTCTGAGAATGCTTCTCTTTAGTTTTTACGTGAAGATATACCCGTTTCGAAGGAAGGCCACCCGGTGGTCCAAATATCCACTTGCAGAATCTACAAAAAGAGTGTTTCAAACCTGAACTATCAAAGGAAGGTTCAACTCTGTGAGTCGAATGCAAACATCACGAAGAAGTTTCTGAGAATGTTTGTGTTTAGTTATGGGAAGTTTATCCCGTTTCCAACGAAATCCTCAGAGTGGTCCAAATATCCACTTGCAGATTCTACCAAAAGTGTGTTTGGAAACTGCTCCATCCAAAGGCATGTTCAGCTCTGTGAGTTAATCTCCATCATCACAAAGTATTTTCTGAGAATGCTTCCGTTTGGTTTTTATAGGAAGTTCTTTCCTTCACTACCGTAGGCCTCAAAGCAGTCCAAATCTCCATTTGCAGATTCTACAAAAAGAGTGTTTCCAATCTGCTGTATCAATAGGAATGTTCAACTCCGTGAGTTGAATGCAACCATCACAACGTAGTTTCTGAGAATGCTTCTATGTAGTTTTTAGGTGAAGATATTACCTTTTCCACCACAGGCCCCAAGCCCCCCAAATGTCCACATGCAGATTCTAGAAAAAGAGTGTTTCATAGCTGCTCTTTCAAAAGGAAAGTTCCACTCTGGGAGTTGAATACAAACATCACAAAGTAGTTTCTGAGAATGCTTCTGTTTCGTTTTTATGTGAAGATGATCCCGTTTCCAATGAAATCTTCAAAGAGGTGCACATATCCACTTGCAGATTCCAAAGAAAGAGACTTTCAAAACTGCTCCATCACGAGGATTTTTCAACGCTGTGAGTTGAATGCAGTCATCACAGAAAACTTTCTGAGAATGCTTCTGTCTAGGGTTGATGTGAAGATATACCCATTTCCAACGAAGGCCTCGAAGTGGTCCAAATATACACTTGCAGATTCTCCTACAAGGATGTTGCAAACCTGAACTATCAAAGCAAGGTTCAACTCTGTGAGTTGAATGCAAACATCACAAAGAAGTTTCTGAGAATGCTTCCGTTTACTTATGGGAAGTTTATCCCGTTTCCAACGAAATCCTCAGAGAGGTCCAAATATCCCCTTGCAGATTCTACAAACAGTGTGTTTGGAAACTGCTCCATCAAAACGAATGTTCAGCTCTCTGAGTTAAACGCAATCGTCACTAAGAATTTTCTGAGAGTGCTACTGTCTAGTTTTTATATGAAGTTCTTTCCTTTATTACCATAGGCCTCAAAGCGGTCCCAGTCTCCACTTGCAGATTCTCCAAGAAGACTGTTTCCAAACTGCTCTCTCGAAAGGAATGTTCAACTCTGTGAGTTGAATGCAATCATCACAGAGTAGTTTCTGAGAATGCTTCTATGTAGTTTTTAGGAGAAGATATTTCCTTTTCCACCACAGCCCTCAAAGCCCTCCAAATGTCCATTTGCGGATGCTAAAAAAACAGTGTTTCAAAGCTGCGCTATCAAAGGGAAAGTTCAATTCCGTGAGGTGAATGCAAACATCCCAAAGAAGTTTCTGAGAATGCCTCTGTTTAGCTTTTATGTGAAGATTATCCCGTTTCCAACGAAATCTTCAATGAGATCCAAATATCCACTTGCGGATCCCACAGAAAGTGTGTTTCGAAACTGCTGTTTCAAAGGGAATCTTCAACTCTGTGAGTTGAATGCAATCATCACAAAGAAGTTTCTGACAATGCTTCTCTCTCGTTTTTATGTGAAGATATTTCCTTTTCCACCAGAGGCCTGAAAGCGCTCCAAATGTCCACTTGCAGATTCTACGAAAAGAATGTTTCAAAACTGCTCTGTGAAAAGCAATGTTAAACTCTGTGGCTCGAACACAAACATCACAAAGCAGTTTCTGAGAATGCTTCAGTTTAGTTTTTCTGTGAAGATATTCCCGTTTCCAAAGAAATCTTCAAAGAGGTCCACATATCCACTTACAGATTCTACAAAAAGAGAGTTTCAAAACTGCTCAATCAAAAGGAGGGTTCAACTCTGTGACTTGAATGCAATCATCACACAGAAGTTTCTGAGAATGCTTCTCTTTAGTTTTTACGTGAAGATATACCCGTGTCGAAGGAAGGCCACCCAGTGGTCCAAATATCCACTTGCAGAATCTACAAAAAGAGTGTTTCAAACCTGAACTATCAAAGGAAGGTTCAACTCTGTGAGTCGAATGCAAACATCACGAAGAAGTTTCTGAGAATGTTTGTGTTTAGTTATGGGAAGCTTATCCCGTTTCCAACGAAATCCTCAGAGAGGTCCAAATATCCACTTGCAGATTCTACCAAAAGTGTGTTTGGAAACTGCTCCATCCAAAGGCATCTTCAGCTCTGTGAGTTAATCTCCATCACCACAAAGTATTTTCTGAGAATGCTTCCGTTTGTTTTTTATAGGAAGTTCTTTCCTTCACTACCGTAGGCCTCAAAGCAGTCCAAATCTCCATTTGCAGATTCTACAAAAAGAGTGTTTCCAATCTGCTGTATCAATAGGAATGTTCAACTCCGTGAGTTGAATGCAATCATCACAACGTAGTTTCTGAGAATGCTTCTATGTAGTTTTTAGGTGAAGATATTTCCTTTTCCACCACAGGCCTCAAAGCCCCCCAAATGTCCACTTGCAGATTCTAGAAAAAGAGTGTTTCATAGCTGCTCTTTCAAAAGGAAAGTTCCACTCCGGGAGTTGAATACTAACATCACAAAGTAGTTTCTGAGAATGCTTCTGTTTCGTTTTTATGTGAAGATGATCCCGTTTCCAATGAAATCTTCAAAGAGGTGCACATATCCACTTGCAGATTCCAAAGAAAGAGACTTTCAAAACTGCTCCATCACGAGGATTGTTCAACTCTGTGAGTTGAATGCAGTCATCACAGAAAACTTTCTGAGAATGCTTCTGTCTAGGGTTGATGTGAAGATATACCCGTTTCCAACGAAGGCCTCGAAGTGGTCCAAATATACACTTGCAGATTCTCCTACAAGGGTGTTGCAAACCTGAACTATCAAAGCAAGGTTCAACTCTGTGAGTTGAATGCAAACATCACAAAGAAGTTTCTGAGAATGCTTCCGTTTACTTATGGGAAGTTTATCCCGTTTCCAACGAAATCCTCAGAGAGGTCCAAATATCCCCTTGCAGATTCTACAAACAGTGTGTTTGGAAACTGCTCCATCAAAACGAATGTTCAGCTCTCTGAGTTAAACGCAATCGTCACTAAGAATTTTCTGAGAGTGCTTCTGTCTAGTGTTTGTATGAAGTTCTTTCCTTTATTACCATAGGCCTCAAAGCGGTCCCAGTCTCCACTTGCAGATTCTCCAACAAGACTGTTTCCAAACTGCTCTCTCGAAAGGAATGTTCAACTCTGTGAGTTGAATGCAATCATCACAGATTAGTTTCTGAGAATGCTTCTATGTAGTTTTTAGGAGAAGATATTTCCTTTTCCACCACAGCCCTCAAAGCCCTCCAAATGTCCATTTGCGGATGCTAAAAAAAGAGTGTTTCAAAGCTGCGCTATCAAAGGGAAAGTTCAATTCCGTGAGGTGAATGCAAACATCCCAAAGAAGTTTCTGAGAATGCCTCTGTTTAGCTTTTATGTGAAGATTATCCCGTTTCCAACGAAATCTTCAATGAGATCCAAATATCCACTTGCGGATCCCACAGAAAGTGTGTTTCGAAAGTGCTGTTTCAAAGGGAATCTTCAACTCTGTGAGTTGAATGCAATCATCACAAAGAAGTTTCTGACAATGCTTCTCTCTCGTTTTTATGTGAAGATATTTCCTTTTCCACCAGAGGCCTGAAAGCGCTCCAAATGTCCACTTGCAGATTCTACGAAAAGAATGTTTCAAAACTGCTCTGTGAAAAGCAATGTTAAACTCTGTGGCTCGAACACAAACATCACAAAGCAGTTTCTGAGAATGCTTCAGTTTAGTTTTTCTGTGAAGATATTCCCGTTTCCAAAGAAATCTTCAAAGAGGTCCACATATCCACTTACAGATTCTACAAAAAGAGAGTTTCAAAACTGCTCAATCAAAAGGAGGGTTCAACTCTGTGACTTGAATGCAATCATCACACAGAAGTTTCTGAGAATGCTTCTCTTTAGTTTTTACGTGAAGATATACCCGTTTCGAAGGAAGGCCACCCGGTGGTCCAAATATCCACTTGCAGAATCTACAAAAAGTGTGTTTCAAACCTGAACTATCAAAGGAAGGTTCAACTCTGTGAGTCGAATGCAAACATCACGAAGAAGTTTCTGAGAATGTTTGTGTTTAGTTATGGGAAGTTTATCCCGTTTCCAACGAAATCCTCAGAGTGGTCCAAATATCCACTTGCAGATTCTACCAAAAGTGTGTTTGGAAACTGCTCCATCCAAAGGCATGTTCAGCTCTGTGAGTTAATCTCCATCATCACAAAGTATTTTCTGAGAATGCTTCCGTTTGGTTTTTATAGGAAGTTCTTTCCTTCACTACCGTAGGCCTCAAAGCAGTCCAAATCTCCATTTGCAGATTCTACAAAAAGAGTGTTTCCAATCTGCTGTATCAATAGGAATGTTCAACTCCGTGAGTTGAATGCAATCATCACAACGTAGTTTCTGAGAATGCTTCTATGTAGTTTTTAGGTGAAGATATTACCTTTTCCACCACAGGCCCCAAGCCCCCCAAATGTCCACTTGCAGATTCTAGAAAAAGAGTGTTTCATAGCTGCTCTTTCAAAAGGAAAGTTCCACTCTGGGAATTGAATACGAACATCACAAAGTAGTTTCTGAGAATGCTTTTGTTTCGTTTTTATGTGAAGATGATCCCGTTTCCAATGAAATCTTCAAAGAGGTGCACATATCCACTTGCAGATTCCAAAGAAAGAGACTTTCAAAACTGCTCCATCACGAGGATTTTTCAACACTGTGAGTTGAATGCAGTCATCACAGAAAACTTTCTGAGAATGCTTCTGTCTAGGGTTGATGTGAAGATATACCCGTTTCCAACGAAGGCCTCGAAGTGGTCCAAATATACACTTGCAGATTCTCCTACAAGGGTGTTGCAAACCTGAACTATCAAAGCAAGGTTCAACTCTGTGAGTTGAATGCAAACATCACAAAGAAGTTTCTAAGAATGCTTCCGTTTACTTATGGGAAGTTTATCCCGTTTCCAACGAAATCCTCAGAGAGGTCCAAATATCCCCTTGCAGATTCTACAAACAGTGTGTTTGGAAACTGCTCCATCAAAACGAATGTTCAGCTCTCTGAGTTAAACGCAATCGTCACTAAGAATTTTCTGAGAGTGCTTCTGTCTAGTTTTTATATGAAGTTCTTTCCTTTATTACCATAGGCCTCAAAGCGGTCCCAGTCTCCACTTGCAGATTCTCCAAGAAGACTGTTTCCAAACTGCTCTCTCGAAAGGAATGTTCAACTCTGTGAGTTGAGTGCAATCATCACAGAGTAGTTTCTGAGAATGCTTCTATGTAGTTTTTAGGAGAAGATATTTCCTTTTCCACCACAGCCCTCAAAGCCCTCCAAATGTCCATTTGCGGATGCTAAAAAAAGAGTGTTTCAAAGCTGCGCTATCAAAGGGAAAGTTCAATTCCGTGAGGTGAATGCAAACATCCCAAAGAAGTTTCTGAGAATGCCTCTGTTTAGCTTTTATGTGAAGATTATCCCGTTTCCAACGAAATCTTCAATGAGATCCAAATATCCACTTGCGGATCCCACAGAAAGTGTGTTTCGAAACTGCTGTTTCAAAGGGAATCTTCAACTCTGTGAGTTGAATGCAATCATCACAAAGAAGTTTCTGACAATGCTTCTCTCTCGTTTTTATGTGAAGATATTTCCTTTTCCACCAGAGGCCTGAAAGCGCTCCAAATGTCCACTTGCAGAGTCTACGAAAAGAATGTTTCAAAACTGCTCTGTGAAAAGCAATGTTAAACTCTGTGGCTCGAACACAAACATCACAAAGCAGTTTCTGAGAATGCTTCAGTTTAGTTTTTCTGTGAAGATATTCCCGTTTCCAAAGAAATCTTCAAAGAGGTCCACATATCCACTTACAGATTCTACAAAAAGAGAGTTTCAAAACTGCTCAATCAAAAGGAGGGTTCAACTCTGTGACTTGAATGCAATCATCACACAGAAGTTTCTGAGAATGCTTCTCTTTAGTTTTTACGTGAAGATATACCCGTTTCGAAGGAAGGCCACCCGGTGGTCCAAATATCCACTTGCAGAATCTACAAAAAGAGTGTTTCAAACCTGAACTATCAAAGGAAGGTTCAACTCTGTGAGTCGAATGCAAACATCACGAAGAAGTTTCTGAGAATGTTTGTGTTTAGTTATGGGAAGTTTATCCCGTTTCCAACGAAATCCTCAGAGTGGTCCAAATATCCACTTGCAGATTCTACCAAAAGTGTGTTTGGAAACTGCTCCATCCAAAGGCATGTTCAGCTCTGTGAGTTAATCTCCATCATCACAAAGTATTTTCTGAGAATGCTTCCGTTTGGTTTTTATAGGAAGTTCTTTCCTTCACTACCGTAGGCCTCAAAGCAGTCCAAATCTCCATTTGCAGATTCTACAAAAAGAGTGTTTCCAATCTGCTGTATCAATAGGAATGTTCAACTCCGTGAGTTGAATGCAACCATCACAACGTAGTTTCTGAGAATGCTTCTATGTAGTTTTTAGGTGAAGATATTACCTTTTCCACCACAGGCCCCAAGCCCCCCAAATGTCCACTTGCAGATTCTAGAAAAAGAGTGTTTCATAGCTGCTCTTTCAAAAGGAAAGTTCCACTCTGGGAGTTGAATACAAACATCACAAAGTAGTTTCTGAGAATGCTTCTGTTTCGTTTTTATGTGAAGATGATCCCGTTTCCAATGAAATCTTCAAAGAGGTGCACATATCCACTTGCAGATTCCAAAGAAAGAGACTTTCAAAACTGCTCCATCACGAGGATTTTTCAACGCTGTGAGTTGAATGCAGTCATCACAGAAAACTTTCTGAGAATGCTTCTGTCTAGGGTTGATGTGAAGATATACCCATTTCCAACGAAGGCCTCGAAGTGGTCCAAATATACACTTGCAGATTCTCCTACAAGGATGTTGCAAACCTGAACTATCAAAGCAAGGTTCAACTCTGTGAGTTGAATGCAAACATCACAAAGAAGTTTCTGAGAATGCTTCCGTTTACTTATGGGAAGTTTATCCCGTTTCCAACGAAATCCTCAGAGAGGTCCAAATATCCCCTTGCAGATTCTACAAACAGTGTGTTTGGAAACTGCTCCATCAAAACGAATGTTCAGCTCTCTGAGTTAAACGCAATCGTCACTAAGAATTTTCTGAGAGTGCTACTGTCTAGTTTTTATATGAAGTTCTTTCCTTTATTACCATAGGCCTCAAAGCGGTCCCAGTCTCCACTTGCAGATTCTCCAAGAAGACTGTTTCCAAACTGCTCTCTCGAAAGGAATGTTCAACTCTGTGAGTTGAATGCAATCATCACAGAGTAGTTTCTGAGAATGCTTCTATGTAGTTTTTAGGAGAAGATATTTCCTTTTCCACCACAGCCCTCAAAGCCCTCCAAATGTCCATTTGCGGATGCTAAAAAAAGAGTGTTTCAAAGCTGCGCTATCAAAGGGAAAGTTCAATTCCGTGAGGTGAATGCAAACATCCCAAAGAAGTTTCTGAGAATGCCTCTGTTTAGCTTTTATGTGAAGATTATCCCGTTTCCAACGAAATCTTCAATGAGATCCAAATATCCACTTGCGGATCGCACAGAAAGTGTGTTTCGAAACTGCTGTTTCAAAGGGAATCTTCAACTCTGTGAGTTGAATGCAATCATCACAAAGAAGTTTCTGACAATGCTTCTCTCTCGTTTTTATGTGAAGATATTTCCTTTTCCACCAGAGGCCTGAAAGCGCTCCAAATGTCCACTTGCAGATTCTACGAAAAGAATGTTTCAAAACTGCTCTGTGAAAAGCAATGTTAAACTCTGTGGCTCGAACACAAACATCACAAAGCAGTTTCTGAGAATGCTTCAGTTTAGTTTTTCTGTGAAGATATTCCCGTTTCCAAAGAAATCTTCAAAGAGGTCCACATATCCACTTACAGATTCTACAAAAAGAGAGTTTCAAAACTGCTCAATCAAAAGGAGGGTTCAACTCTGTGACTTGAATGCAATCATCACACAGAAGTTTCTGAGAATGCTTCTCTTTAGTTTTTACGTGAAGATATACCCGTTTCGAAGGAAGGCCACCTGGTGGTCCAAATATCCACTTGCAGAATCTACAAAAAGAGTGTTTCAAACCTGAACTATCAAAGGAAGGTTCAACTCTGTGAGTCGAATGCAAACATCACGAAGAAGTTTCTGAAAATGTTTGTGTTTAGTTATGGGAAGCTTATCCCGTTTCCAACGAAATCCTCAGAGAGGTCCAAATATCCACTTGCAGATTCTACCAAAAGTGTGTTTGGAAACTGCTCCATCCAAAGGCATCTTCAGCTCTGTGAGTTAATCTCCATCACCACAAAGTATTTTCTGAGAATGCTTCCGTTTGTTTT
Source organism: Pan paniscus (assembly GCF_029289425.2). Taxonomy (NCBI): domain Eukaryota; kingdom Metazoa; phylum Chordata; class Mammalia; order Primates; family Hominidae; genus Pan; species Pan paniscus. The sequence continues at coordinate 61,014,319 of NC_073272.2, forward strand.
TTATAGGAAGTTCTTTCCTTCACTACCGTAGGCCTCAAAGCAGTCCAAATCTCCATTTGCAGATTCTACAAAAAGAGTGTTTCCAATCTGCTGTATCAATAGGAATGTTCAACTCCGTGAGTTGAATGCAATCATCACAACGTAGTTTCTGAGAATGCTTCTATGTAGTTTTTAGGTGAAGATATTTCCTTTTCCACCACAGGCCTCAAAGCCCCCCAAATGTCCACTTGCAGATTCTAGAAAAAGAGTGTTTCATAGCTGCTCTTTCAAAAGGAAAGTTCCACTCCGGGAGTTGAATACTAACATCACAAAGTAGTTTCTGAGAATGCTTCTGTTTCGTTTTTATGTGAAGATGATCCCGTTTCCAATGAAATCTTCAAAGAGGTGCACATATCCACTTGCAGATTCCAAAGAAAGAGACTTTCAAAATTGCTCCATCACAAGGATTGTTCAACTCTGTGAGTTGAATGCAGTCATCACAGAAAACTTTCTGAGAATTCTTCTGTCTAGGGTTGATGTGAAGATATACCCGTTTCCAACGAAGGCCTCGAAGTGGTCCAAATATACACTTGCAGATTCTCCTACAAGGGTGTTGCAAACCTGAACTATCAAAGCAAGGTTCAACTCTGTGAGTTGAATGCAAACATCACAAAGAAGTTTCTGAGAATGCTTCCGTTTACTTATGGGAAGTTTATCCCGTTTCCAACGAAATCCTCAGAGAGGTCCAAATATCCCCTTGCAGATTCTACAAACAGTGTGTTTGGAAACTGCTCCATCAAAACGAATGTTCAGCTCTCTGAGTTAAACGCAATCGTCACTAAGAATTTTCTGAGAGTGCTTCTGTCTAGTGTTTGTATGAAGTTCTTTCCTTTATTACCATAGGCCTCAAAGCGGTCCCAGTCTCCACTTGCAGATTCTCCAACAAGACTGTTTCCAAACTGCTCTCTCGAAAGGAATGTTCAACTCTGTGAGTTGAATGCAATCATCACAGATTAGTTTCTGAGAATGCTTCTATGTAGTTTTTAGGAGAAGATATTTCCTTTTCCACCACAGCCCTCAAAGCCCTCCAAATGTCCATTTGCGGATGCTAAAAAAAGAGTGTTTCAAAGCTGCGCTATCAAAGGGAAAGTTCAATTCCGTGAGGTGAATGCAAACATCCCAAAGAAGTTTCTGAGAATGCCTCTGTTTAGCTTTTATGTGAAGATTATCCCGTTTCCAACGAAATCTTCAATGAGATCCAAATATCCACTTGCGGATCCCACAGAAAGTGTGTTTCGAAACTGCTGTTTCAAAGGGAATCTTCAACTCTGTGAGTTGAATGCAATCATCACAAAGAAGTTTCTGACAATGCTTCTCTCTCGTTTTTATGTGAAGATATTTCCTTTTCCACCAGAGGCCTGAAAGCGCTCCAATGTCCACTTGCAGATTCTACGAAAAGAATGTTTCAAAACTGCTCTGTGAAAAGCAATGTTAAACTCTGTGGCTCGAAAACAAACATCACAAAGCAGTTTCTGAGAATGCTTCAGTTTAGTTTTTCTGTGAAGATATTCCCGTTTCCAAAGAAATCTTCAAAGAGGTCCACATATCCACTTACAGATTCTACAAAAAGAGAGTTTCAAAACTGCTCAATCAAAAGGAGGGTTCAACTCTGTGACTTGAATGCAATCATCACACAGAAGTTTCTGAGAATGCTTCTCTTTAGTTTTTACGTGAAGATATACCCGTTTCGAAGGAAGGCCACCCGGTGGTCCAAATATCCACTTGCAGATTCTACAAAAAGAGTGTTTCAAACCTGAACTATCAAAGGAAGGTTCAACTCTGTGAGTGGAATGCAAACATCACGAAGAAGTTTCTGAGAATGTTTGTGTTTACTTATGGGAAGTTTATCCCGTTTCCAACGAAATCCTCAGAGTGGTCCAAATATCCACTTGCAGATTCTACCAAAAGTGTGTTTGGAAACTGCTCCATCCAAAGGCATGTTCAGCTCTGTGAGTTAATCTCCATCATCACAAAGTATTTTCTGAGAATGCTTCCGTTTGGTTTTTATAGGAAGTTCTTTCCTTCACTACCGTAGGCCTCAAAGCAGTCCAAATCTCCATTTGCAGATTCTACAAAAAGAGTGTTTCCAATCTGCTGTATCAATAGGAATGTTCAACTCCGTGAGTTGTATGCAATCATCACAACGTAGTTTCTGAGAATGCTTCTATGTAGTTTTTAGGTGAAGATATTACCTTTTCCACCACAGGCCCCAAGCCCCCCAAATGTCCACTTGCAGATTCTAGAAAAAGAGTGTTTCATAGCTGCTCTTTCAAAAGGAAAGTTCCACTCTGGGAGTTGAATACAAACATCACAAAGTAGTTTCTGAGAATGCTTCTGTTTCGTTTTTAAGTGAAGATGATCCCGTTTCCAATGAAATCTTCAAAGAGGTGCACATATCCACTTGCAGATTCCAAAGAAAGAGACTTTCAAAACTGCTACATCACGAGGATTTTTCAACACTGTGAGTTGAATGCAGTCATCACAGAAAACTTTCTGAGAATGCTTCTGTCTAGGGTTGATGTGAAGATATACCCGTTTCCAACGAAGGCCTCGAAGTGGTCCAAATATACACTTGCAGATTCTCCTACAAGGGTGTTGCAAACCTGAACTAACAAAGCAAGGTTGAACTCTGTGAGTTGAATGCAAACATCACAAAGAAGTTTCTGAGAATGCTTCCGTTTATTTATGGGAAGTTTATCCCGTTTCCAACGAAATCCTCAGAGAGGTCCAAATATCCCCTTGCAGATTCTACAAACAGTGTGTTTGGAAACTGCTCCATCAAAACGAATGTTCAGCTCTCTGAGTTAAACGCAATCGTCGCTAAGAATTTTCTGAGAGTGCTTCTGTCTAGTTTTTATATGAAGTTCTTTCCTTTCTTACCATAGGCCTCAAAGCGGTCCCAGTCTCCACTTGCAGATTCTCCAAGAAAACTGTTTCCAAACTGCTCTCTCGAAAGGAATGTTCAACTCTGTGGGTTGAGTGCAATCATCACAGAGTAGTTTCTGAGAATGCTTCTATGTAGTTTTTAGGAGAAGATATTTCCTTTTCCACCACAGCCCTCAAAGCCCTCCAAATGTCCATTTGCGGATGCTAAAAAAACAGTGTTTCAAAGCTGCGCTATCAAAGGGAAAGTTCAATTCCGTGAGGTGAATGCAAACATCCCAAAGAAGTTTCTGAGAATGCCTCTGTTTAGCTTTTATGTGAAGATTATCCCGTTTCCAACGAAATCTTCAATGAGATCCAAATATCCACTTGCGGATCCCACAGAAAGTGTGTTTCGAAACTGCTGTTTCAAAGGGAATCTTCAACTCTGTGAGTTGAATGCAATCATCACAAAGAAGTTTCTGACAATGCTTCTCTCTCGTTTTTATGTGAAGATATTTCCTTTTCCACCAGAGGCCTGAAAGCGCTCCAAATGTCCACTTGCAGATTCTACGAAAAGAATGTTTCAAAACTGCTCTGTGAAAAGCAATGTTAAACTCTGTGGCTCGAACACAAACATCACAAAGCAGTTTCTGAGAATGCTTCAGTTTAGTTTTTCTGTGAAGATATTCCCGTTTCCAAAGAAATCTTCAAAGAGGTCCACATATCCACTTACAGATTCTACAAAAAGAGAGTTTCAAAACTGCTCAATCAAAAGGAGGGTTCAACTCTGTGACTTGAATGCAATCATCACACAGAAGTTTCTGAGAATGCTTCTCTTTAGTTTTTACGTGAAGATATACCCGTTTCGAAGGAAGGCCACCCGGTGGTCCAAATATCCACTTGCAGAATCTACAAAAAGAGTGTTTCAAACCTGAACTATCAAAGGAAGGTTCAACTCTGTGAGTCGAATGCAAACATGACGAAGAAGTTTCTGAGAATGTTTGTGTTTAGTTATGGGAAGTTTATCCCGTTTCCAACGAAATCCTCAGAGTGGTCCAAATATCCACTTGCAGATTCTACCAAAAGTGTGTTTGGAAACTGCTCCATCCAAAGGCATGTTCAGCTCTGTGAGTTAATCTCCATCATCACAAAGTATTTTCTGAGAATGCTTCCGTTTGGTTTTTATAGGAAGTTCTTTCCTTCACTACCGTAGGCCTCAAAGCAGTCCAAATCTCCATTTGCAGATTCTACAAAAAGAGTGTTTCCAATCTGCTCTATCAATAGGAATGTTCAACTCCGTGAGTTGAATGCAATCATCACAACGTAGTTTCTGAGAATGCTTCTATGTAGTTTTTAGGTGAAGATATTACCTTTTCCACCACAGGCCCCAAGCCCCCCAAATGTCCACTTGCAGATTCTAGAAAAAGAGTGTTTCATAGCTGCTCTTTCAAAAGGAAAGTTCCACTCTGGGAATTGAATACGAACATCACAAAGTAGTTTCTGAGAATGCTTCTGTTTCGTTTTTATGTGAAGATGATCCCGTTTCCAATGAAATCTTCAAAGAGGTGCACATATCCACTTGCAGATTCCAAAGAAAGAGACTTTCAAAACTGCTCCATCACGAGGATTGTTCAACTCTGTGAGTTGAATGCAGTCATCACAGAAAACTTTCTGAGAATGCTTCTGTCTAGGGTTGATGTGAAGATATACCCGTTTCCAACAAAGGCCTCGAAGTGGTCCAAATATACACTTGCAGATTCTCCTACAAGGGTGTTGCAAACCTGAACTATCAAAGCAAGGTTCAACTCTGTGAGTTGAATGCAAACATCACAAAGAAGTTTCTGAGAATGCTTCCGTTTACTTATGGGAAGTTTATCCCGTTTCCAACGAAATCCTCAGAGAGGTCCAAATATCCCCTTGCAGATTCTACAAACAGTGTGTTTGGAAACTGCTCCATCAAAACGAATGTTCAGCTCTCTGAGTTAAACGCAATCGTCACTAAGAATTTTCTGAGAGTGCTTCTGTCTAGTTTTTATATGAAGTTCTTTCCTTTATTACCATAGGCCTCAAAGCGGTCCCAGTCTCCACTTGCAGATTCTCCAAGAAGACTGTTTCCAAACTGCTCTCTCGAAAGGATTGCTCAACTCTGTGAGTTGAGTGCAATCATCACAGAGTAGTTTCTGAGAATGCTTCTATGTAGTTTTTAGGAGAAGATATTTCCTTTTCCACCACAGCCCTCAAAGCCCTCCAAATGTCCATTTGCGGATGCTAAAAAAAGAGTGTTTCAAAGCTGCGCTATCAAAGGGAAAGTTCAATTCCGTGAGGTGAATGCAAACATCCCAAAGAAGTTTCTGAGAATGCCTCTGTTTAGCTTTTATGTGAAGATTATCCCGTTTCCAACGAAATCTTCAATGAGATCCAAATATCCACTTGCGGATCCCACAGAAAGTGTGTTTCGAAACTGCTGTTTCAAAGGGAATCTTCAACTCTGTGAGTTGAATGCAATCATCACAAAGAAGTTTCTGACAATGCTTCTCTCTCGTTTTTATGTGAAGATATTTCCTTTTCCACCAGAGGCCTGAAAGCGCTCCAAATGTCCACTTGCAGATTCTACGAAAAGAATGTTTCAAAACTGCTCTGTGAAAAGCAATGTTAAACTCTGTGGCTCGAACACAAACATCACAAAGCAGTTTCTGAGAATGCTTCAGTTTAGTTTTTCTGTGAAGATATTCCCGTTTCCAAAGAAATCTTCAAAGAGGTCCACATATCCACTTACAGATTCTACAAAAAGAGAGTTTCAAAACTGCTCAATCAAAAGGAGGGTTCAACTCTGTGACTTGAATGCAATCATCACACAGAAGTTTCTGAGAATGCTTCTCTTTAGTTTTTACGTGAAGATATACCCGTTTCGAAGGAAGGCCACCCGGTGGTCCAAATATCCACTTGCAGAATCTACAAAAAGAGTGTTTCAAACCTGAACTATCAAAGGAAGGTTCAACTCTGTGAGTGGAATGCAAACATCACGAAGAAGTTTCTGAGAATGTTTGTGTTTAGTTATGGGAAGTTTATCCCGTTTCCAACGAAATCCTCAGAGTGGTCCAAATATCCACTTGCAGATTCTACCAAAAGTGAGTTTGGAAACTGCTCCATCCAAAGGCATGTTCAGCTCTGTGAGTTAATCTCCATCATCACAAAGTATTTTCTGAGAATGCTTCCGTTTGGTTTTTATAGGAAGTTCTTTCCTTCACTACCGTAGGCCTCAAAGCAGTCCAAATCTCCATTTGCAGATTCTACAAAAAGAGTGTTTCCAATCTGCTGTATCAATAGGAATGTTCAACTCCGTGAGTTGAATGCAATCATCACAACGTAGTTTCTGAGAATGCTTCTATGTAGTTTTTAGGTGAAGATATTACCTTTTCCACCACAGGCCCCAAGCCCCCCAAATGTCCACTTGCAGATTCTAGAAAAAGAGTGTTTCATAGCTGCTCTTTCAAAAGGAAAGTTCCACTCTGGGAATTGAATACGAACATCACAAAGTAGTTTCTGAGAATGCTTTTGTTTCGTTTTTATGTGAAGATGATCCCGTTTCCAATGAAATCTTCAAAGAGGTGCACATATCCACTTGCAGATTCCAAAGAAAGAGACTTTCAAAACTGCTCCATCACGAGGATTTTTCAACACTGTGAGTTGAATGCAGTCATCACAGAAAACTTTCTGAGAATGCTTCTGTCTAGGGTTGATGTGAAGATATACCCGTTTCCAACGAAGGCCTCGAAGTGGTCCAAATATACACTTGCAGATTCTCCTACAAGGGTGTTGCAAACCTGAACTATCAAAGCAAGGTTCAACTCTGTGAGTTGAATGCAAACATCACAAAGAAGTTTCTAAGAATGCTTCCGTTTACTTATGGGAAGTTTATCCCGTTTCCAACGAAATCCTCAGAGAGGTCCAAATATCCCCTTGCAGATTCTACAAACAGTGTGTTTGGAAACTGCTCCATCAAAACGAATGTTCAGCTCTCTGAGTTAAACGCAATCGTCACTAAGAATTTTCTGAGAGTGCTACTGTCTAGTTTTTATATGAAGTTCTTTCCTTTATTACCATAGGCCTCAAAGCGGTCCCAGTCTCCACTTGCAGATTCTCCAAGAAGACTGTTTCCAAACTGCTCTCTCGAAAGGAATGTTCAACTCTGTGAGTTGAATGCAATCATCACAGAGTAGTTTCTGAGAATGCTTCTATGTAGTTTTTAGGAGAAGATATTTCCTTTTCCACCACAGCCCTCAAAGCCCTCCAAATGTCCATTTGCGGATGCTAAAAAAAGAGTGTTTCAAAGCTGCGCTATCAAAGGGAAAGTTCAATTCCGTGAGGTGAATGCAAACATCCCAAAGAAGTTTCTGAGAATGCCTCTGTTTAGCTTTTATGTGAAGATTATCCCGTTTCCAACGAAATCTTCAATGAGATCCAAATATCCACTTGCGGATCCCACAGAAAGTGTGTTTCGAAACTGCTGTTTCAAAGGGAATCTTCAACTCTGTGAGTTGAATGCAATCATCACAAAGAAGTTTCTGACAATGCTTCTCTCTCGTTTTTATGTGAAGATATTTCCTTTTCCACCAGAGGCCTGAAAGCGCTCCAAATGTCCACTTGCAGATTCTACGAAAAGAATGTTTCAAAACTGCTCTGTGAAAAGCAATGTTAAACTCTGTGGCTCGAACACAAACATCACAAAGCAGTTTCTGAGAATGCTTCAGTTTAGTTTTTCTGTGAAGATATTCCCGTTTCCAAAGAAATCTTCAAAGAGGTCCACATATCCACTTACAGATTCTACAAAAAGAGAGTTTCAAAACTGCTCAATCAAAAGGAGGGTTCAACTCTGTGACTTGAATGCAATCATCACACAGAAGTTTCTGAGAATGCTTCTCTTTAGTTTTTACGTGAAGATATACCCGTGTCGAAGGAAGGCCACCCAGTGGTCCAAATATCCACTTGCAGAATCTACAAAAAGAGTGTTTCAAACCTGAACTATCAAAGGAAGGTTCAACTCTGTGAGTCGAATGCAAACATCACGAAGAAGATTCTGAGAATGTTTGTGTTTAGTTATGGGAAGCTTATCCCGTTTCCAACGAAATCCTCAGAGAGGTCCAAATATCCACTTGCAGATTCTACCAAAAGTGTGTTTGGAAACTGCTCCATCCAAAGGCATCTTCAGCTCTGTGAGTTAATCTCCATCACCACAAAGTATTTTCTGAGAATGCTTCCGTTTGTTTTTTATAGGAAGTTCTTTCCTTCACTACCGTAGGCCTCAAAGCAGTCCAAATCTCCATTTGCAGATTCTACAAAAAGAGTGTTTCCAATCTGCTGTATCAATAGGAATGTTCAACTCCGTGAGTTGAATGCAATCATCACAACGTAGTTTCTGAGAATGCTTCTATGTAGTTTTTAGGTGAAGATATTTCCTTTTCCACCACAGGCCTCAAAGCCCCCCAAATGTCCACTTGCAGATTCTAGAAAAAGAGTGTTTCATAGCTGCTCTTTCAAAAGGAAAGTTCCACTCCGGGAGTTGAATACTAACATCACAAAGTAGTTTCTGAGAATGCTTCTGTTTCGTTTTTATGTGAAGATGATCCCGTTTCCAATGAAATCTTCAAAGAGGTGCACATATCCACTTGCAGATTCCAAAGAAAGAGACTTTCAAAACTGCTCCATCACGAGGATTGTTCAACTCTGTGAGTTGAATGCAGTCATCACAGAAAACTTTCTGAGAATGCTTCTGTCTAGGGTTGATGTGAAGATATACCCGTTTCCAACGAAGGCCTCGAAGTGGTCCAAATATACACTTGCAGATTCTCCTACAAGGGTGTTGCAAACCTGAACTATCAAAGCAAGGTTCAACTCTGTGAGTTGAATGCAAACATCACAAAGAAGTTTCTGAGAATGCTTCCGTTTACTTATGGGAAGTTTATCCCATTTCCAACGAAATCCTCAGAGAGGTCCAAATATCCCCTTGCAGATTCTACAAACAGTGTGTTTGGAAACTGCTCCATCAAAACGAATGTTCAGCTCTCTGAGTTAAACGCAATCGTCACTAAGAATTTTCTGAGAGTGCTTCTGTCTAGTGTTTGTATGAAGTTCTTTCCTTTATTACCATAGGCCTCAAAGCGGTCCCAGTCTCCACTTGCAGATTCTCCAACAAGACTGTTTCCAAACTGCTCTCTCGAAAGGAATGTTCAACTCTGTGAGTTGAATGCAATCATCACAGATTAGTTTCTGAGAATGCTTCTATGTAGTTTTTAGGAGAAGATATTTCCTTTTCCACCACAGCCCTCAAAGCCCTCCAAATGTCCATTTGCGGATGCTAAAAAAAGAGTGTTTCAAAGCTGCGCTATCAAAGGGAAAGTTCAATTCCGTGAGGTGAATGCAAACATCCCAAAGAAGTTTCTGAGAATGCCTCTGTTTAGCTTTTATGTGAAGATTATCCCGTTTCCAACGAAATCTTCAATGAGATCCAAATATCCACTTGCGGATCCCACAGAAAGTGTGTTTCGAAACTGCTGTTTCAAAGGGAATCTTCAACTCTGTGAGTTGAATGCAATCATCACAAAGAAGTTTCTGACAATGCTTCTCTCTCGTTTTTATGTGAAGATATTTCCTTTTCCACCAGAGGCCTGAAAGCGCTCCAAATGTCCACTTGCAGATTCTACGAAAAGAATGTTTCAAAACTGCTCTGTGAAAAGCAATGTTAAACTCTGTGGCTCGAACACAAACATCACAAAGCAGTTTCTGAGAATGCTTCAGTTTAGTTTTTCTGTGAAGATATTCCCGTTTCCAAAGAAATCTTCAAAGAGGTCCACATATCCACTTACAGATTCTACAAAAAGAGAGTTTCAAAACTGCTCAATCAAAAGGAGGGTTCAACTCTGTGACTTGAATGCAATCATCACACAGAAGTTTCTGAGAATGCTTCTCTTTAGTTTTTACGTGAAGATATACCCGTTTCGAAGGAAGGCCACCCGGTGGTCCAAATATCCACTTGCAGAATCTACAAAAAGTGTGTTTCAAACCTGAACTATCAAAGGAAGGTTCAACTCTGTGAGTCGAATGCAAACATCACGAAGAAGTTTCTGAGAATGTTTGTGTTTAGTTATGGGAAGTTTATCCCGTTTCCAACGAAATCCTCAGAGTGGTCCAAATATCCACTTGCAGATTCTACCAAAAGTGTGTTTGGAAACTGCTCCATCCAAAGGCATGTTCAGCTCTGTGAGTTAATCTCCATCATCACAAAGTATTTTCTGAGAATGCTTCCGTTTGGTTTTTATAGGAAGTTCTTTCCTTCACTACCGTAGGCCTCAAAGCAGTCCAAATCTCCATTTGCAGATTCTACAAAAAGAGTGTTTCCAATCTGCTGTATCAATAGGAATGTTCAACTCCGTGAGTTGAATGCAATCATCACAACGTAGTTTCTGAGAATGCTTCTATGTAGTTTTTAGGTGAAGATATTACCTTTTCCACCACAGGCCCCAAGCCCCCCAAATGTCCACTTGCAGATTCTAGAAAAAGAGTGTTTCATAGCTGCTCTTTCAAAAGGAAAGTTCCACTCTGGGAATTGAATACGAACATCACAAAGTAGTTTCTGAGAATGCTTTTGTTTCGTTTTTATGTGAAGATGATCCCGTTTCCAATGAAATCTTCAAAGAGGTGCACATATCCACTTGCAGATTCCAAAGAAAGAGACTTTCAAAACTGCTCCATCACGAGGATTTTTCAACACTGTGAGTTGAATGCAGTCATCACAGAAAACTTTCTGAGAATGCTTCTGTCTAGGGTTGATGTGAAGATATACCCGTTTCCAACGAAGGCCTCGAAGTGGTCCAAATATACACTTGCAGATTCTCCTACAAGGGTGTTGCAAACCTGAACTATCAAAGCAAGGTTCAACTCTGTGAGTTGAATGCAAACATCACAAAGAAGTTTCTAAGAATGCTTCCGTTTACTTATGGGAAGTTTATCCCGTTTCCAACGAAATCCTCAGAGAGGTCCAAATATCCCCTTGCAGATTCTACAAACAGTGTGTTTGGAAACTGCTCCATCAAAACGAATGTTCAGCTCTCTGAGTTAAACGCAATCGTCACTAAGAATTTTCTGAGAGTGCTTCTGTCTAGTTTTTATATGAAGTTCTTTCCTTTATTACCATAGGCCTCAAAGCGGTCCCAGTCTCCACTTGCAGATTCTCCAAGAAGACTGTTTCCAAACTGCTCTCTCGAAAGGAATGTTCAACTCTGTGAGTTGAGTGCAATCATCACAGAGTAGTTTCTGAGAATGCTTCTATGTAGTTTTTAGGAGAAGATATTTCCTTTTCCACCACAGCCCTCAAAGCCCTCCAAATGTCCATTTGCGGATGCTAAAAAAAGAGTGTTTCAAAGCTGCGCTATCAAAGGGAAAGTTCAATTCCGTGAGGTGAATGCAAACATCCCAAAGAAGTTTCTGAGAATGCCTCTGTTTAGCTTTTATGTGAAGATTATCCCGTTTCCAACGAAATCTTCAATGAGATCCAAATATCCACTTGCGGATCCCACAGAAAGTGTGTTTCGAAACTGCTGTTTCAAAGGGAATCTTCAACTCTGTGAGTTGAATGCAATCATCACAAAGAAGTTTCTGACAATGCTTCTCTCTCGTTTTTATGTGAAGATATTTCCTTTTCCACCAGAGGCCTGAAAGCGCTCCAAATGTCCACTTGCAGATTCTACGAAAAGAATGTTTCAAAACTGCTCTGTGAAAAGCAATGTTAAACTCTGTGGCTCGAACACAAACATCACAAAGCAGTTTCTGAGAATGCTTCAGTTTAGTTTTTCTGTGAAGATATTCCCGTTTCCAAAGAAATCTTCAAAGAGGTCCACATATCCACTTACAGATTCTACAAAAAGAGAGTTTCAAAACTGCTCAATCAAAAGGAGGGTTCAACTCTGTGACTTGAATGCAATCATCACACAGAAGTTTCTGAGAATGCTTCTCTTTAGTTTTTACGTGAAGATATACCCGTTTCGAAGGAAGGCCACCCGGTGGTCCAAATATCCACTTGCAGAATCTACAAAAAGAGTGTTTCAAACCTGAACTATCAAAGGAAGGTTCAACTCTGTGAGTCGAATGCAAACATCACGAAGAAGTTTCTGAGAATGTTTGTGTTTAGTTATGGGAAGTTTATCCCGTTTCCAACGAAATCCTCAGAGTGGTCCAAATATCCACTTGCAGATTCTACCAAAAGTGTGTTTGGAAACTGCTCCATCCAAAGGCATGTTCAGCTCTGTGAGTTAATCTCCATCATCACAAAGTATTTTCTGAGAATGCTTCCGTTTGGTTTTTATAGGAAGTTCTTTCCTTCACTACCGTAGGCCTCAAAGCAGTCCAAATCTCCATTTGCAGATTCTACAAAAAGAGTGTTTCCAATCTGCTGTATCAATAGGAATGTTCAACTCCGTGAGTTGAATGCAACCATCACAACGTAGTTTCTGAGAATGCTTCTATGTAGTTTTTAGGTGAAGATATTACCTTTTCCACCACAGGCCCCAAGCCCCCCAAATGTCCACATGCAGATTCTAGAAAAAGAGTGTTTCATAGCTGCTCTTTCAAAAGGAAAGTTCCACTCTGGGAGTTGAATACAAACATCACAAAGTAGTTTCTGAGAATGCTTCTGTTTCGTTTTTATGTGAAGATGATCCCGTTTCCAATGAAATCTTCAAAGAGGTGCACATATCCACTTGCAGATTCCAAAGAAAGAGACTTTCAAAACTGCTCCATCACGAGGATTTTTCAACGCTGTGAGTTGAATGCAGTCATCACAGAAAACTTTCTGAGAATGCTTCTGTCTAGGGTTGATGTGAAGATATACCCATTTCCAACGAAGGCCTCGAAGTGGTCCAAATATACACTTGCAGATTCTCCTACAAGGATGTTGCAAACCTGAACTATCAAAGCAAGGTTCAACTCTGTGAGTTGAATGCAAACATCACAAAGAAGTTTCTGAGAATGCTTCCGTTTACTTATGGGAAGTTTATCCCGTTTCCAACGAAATCCTCAGAGAGGTCCAAATATCCCCTTGCAGATTCTACAAACAGTGTGTTTGGAAACTGCTCCATCAAAACGAATGTTCAGCTCTCTGAGTTAAACGCAATCGTCACTAAGAATTTTCTGAGAGTGCTACTGTCTAGTTTTTATATGAAGTTCTTTCCTTTATTACCATAGGCCTCAAAGCGGTCCCAGTCTCCACTTGCAGATTCTCCAAGAAGACTGTTTCCAAACTGCTCTCTCGAAAGGAATGTTCAACTCTGTGAGTTGAATGCAATCATCACAGAGTAGTTTCTGAGAATGCTTCTATGTAGTTTTTAGGAGAAGATATTTCCTTTTCCACCACAGCCCTCAAAGCCCTCCAAATGTCCATTTGCGGATGCTAAAAAAAGAGTGTTTCAAAGCTGCGCTATCAAAGGGAAAGTTCAATTCCGTGAGGTGAATGCAAACATCCCAAAGAAGTTTCTGAGAATGCCTCTGTTTAGCTTTTATGTGAAGATTATCCCGTTTCCAACGAAATCTTCAATGAGATCCAAATATCCACTTGCGGATCGCACAGAAAGTGTGTTTCGAAACTGCTGTTTCAAAGGGAATCTTCAACTCTGTGAGTTGAATGCAATCATCACAAAGAAGTTTCTGACAATGCTTCTCTCTCGTTTTTATGTGAAGATATTTCCTTTTCCACCAGAGGCCTGAAAGCGCTCCAAATGTCCACTTGCAGATTCTACGAAAAGAATGTTTCAAAACTGCTCTGTGAAAAGCAATGTTAAACTCTGTGGCTCGAACACAAACATCACAAAGCAGTTTCTGAGAATGCTTCAGTTTAGTTTTTCTGTGAAGATATTCCCGTTTCCAAAGAAATCTTCAAAGAGGTCCACATATCCACTTACAGATTCTACAAAAAGAGAGTTTCAAAACTGCTCAATCAAAAGGAGGGTTCAACTCTGTGACTTGAATGCAATCATCACACAGAAGTTTCTGAGAATGCTTCTCTTTAGTTTTTACGTGAAGATATACCCGTTTCGAAGGAAGGCCACCTGGTGGTCCAAATATCCACTTGCAGAATCTACAAAAAGAGTGTTTCAAACCTGAACTATCAAAGGAAGGTTCAACTCTGTGAGTCGAATGCAAACATCACGAAGAAGTTTCTGAGAATGTTTGTGTTTAGTTATGGGAAGCTTATCCCGTTTCCAACGAAATCCTCAGAGAGGTCCAAATATCCACTTGCAGATTCTACCAAAAGTGTGTTTGGAAACTGCTCCATCCAAAGGCATCTTCAGCTCTGTGAGTTAATCTCCATCACCACAAAGTATTTTCTGAGAATGCTTCCGTTTGGTTTTTATAGGAAGTTCTTTCCTTCACTACCGTAGGCCTCAAAGCAGTCCAAATCTCCATTTGCAGATTCTACAAAAAGAGTGTTTCCAATCTGCTGTATCAATAGGAATGTTCAACTCCGTGAGTTGAATGCAATCATCACAACGTAGTTTCTGAGAATGCTTCTATGTAGTTTTTAGGTGAAGATATTTCCTTTTCCACCACAGGCCTCAAAGCCCCCCAAATGTCCACTTGCAGATTCTAGAAAAAGAGTGTTTCATAGCTGCTCTTTCAAAAGGAAAGTTCCACTCCGGGAGTTGAATACTAACATCACAAAGTAGTTTCTGAGAATGCTTCTGTTTCGTTTTTATGTGAAGATGATCCCGTTTCCAATGAAATCTTCAAAGAGGTGCACATATCCACTTGCAGATTCCAAAGAAAGAGACTTTCAAAACTGCTCCATCACGAGGATTGTTCAACTCTGTGAGTTGAATGCAGTCATCACAGAAAACTTTCTGAGAATTCTTCTGTCTAGGGTTGATGTGAAGATATACCCGTTTCCAACGAAGGCCTCGAAGTGGTCCAAATATACACTTGCAGATTCTCCTACAAGGGTGTTGCAAACCTGAACTATCAAAGCAAGGTTCAACTCTGTGAGTTGAATGCAAACATCACAAAGAAGTTTCTGAGAATGCTTCCGTTTACTTATGGGAAGTTTATCCCGTTTCCAACGAAATCCTCAGAGAGGTCCAAATATCCCCTTGCAGATTCTACAAACAGTGTGTTTGGAAACTGCTCCATCAAAACGAATGTTCAGCTCTCTGAGTTAAACGCAATCGTCACTAAGAATTTTCTGAGAGTGCTTCTGTCTAGTGTTTGTATGAAGTTCTTTCCTTTATTACCATAGGCCTCAAAGCGGTCCCAGTCTCCACTTGCAGATTCTCCAACAAGACTGTTTCCAAACTGCTCTCTCGAAAGGAATGTTCAACTCTGTGAGTTGAATGCAATCATCACAGATTAGTTTCTGAGAATGCTTCTATGTAGTTTTTAGGAGAAGATATTTCCTTTTCCACCACAGCCCTCAAAGCCCTCCAAATGTCCATTTGCGGATGCTAAAAAAAGAGTGTTTCAAAGCTGCGCTATCAAAGGGAAAGTTCAATTCCGTGAGGTGAATGCAAACATCCCAAAGAAGTTTCTGAGAATGCCTCTGTTTAGCTTTTATGTGAAGATTATCCCGTTTCCAACGAAATCTTCAATGAGATCCAAATATCCACTTGCGGATCCCACAGAAAGTGTGTTTCGAAACTGCTGTTTCAAAGGGAATCTTCAACTCTGTGAGTTGAATGCAATCATCACAAAGAAGTTTCTGACAATGCTTCTCTCTCGTTTTTATGTGAAGATATTTCCTTTTCCACCAGAGGCCTGAAAGCGCTCCAATGTCCACTTGCAGATTCTACGAAAAGAATGTTTCAAAACTGCTCTGTGAAAAGCAATGTTAAACTCTGTGGCTCGAAAACAAACATCACAAAGCAGTTTCTGAGAATGCTTCAGTTTAGTTTTTCTGTGAAGATATTCCCGTTTCCAAAGAAATCTTCAAAGAGGTCCACATATCCACTTACAGATTCTACAAAAAGAGAGTTTCAAAACTGCTCAATCAAAAGGAGGGTTCAACTCTGTGACTTGAATGCAATCATCACACAGAAGTTTCTGAGAATGCTTCTCTTTAGTTTTTACGTGAAGATATACCCGTTTCGAAGGAAGGCCACCCGGTGGTCCAAATATCCACTTGCAGATTCTACAAAAAGAGTGTTTCAAACCTGAACTATCAAAGGAAGGTTCAACTCTGTGAGTGGAATGCAAACATCACGAAGAAGTTTCTGAGAATGTTTGTGTTTACTTATGGGAAGTTTATCCCGTTTCCAACGAAATCCTCAGAGAGGTCCAAATATCCACTTGCAGATTCTACCAAAAGTGTGTTTGGAAACTGCTCCATCCAAAGGCATGTTCAGCTCTGTGAGTTAATCTCCATCATCACAAAGTATTTTCTGAGAATGCTTCCGTTTGGTTTTTATAGGAAGTTCTTTCCTTCACTACCGTAGGCCTCAAAGCAGTCCAAATCTCCATTTGCAGATTCTACAAAAAGAGTGTTTCCAATCTGCTGTATCAATAGGAATGTTCAACTCCGTGAGTTGTATGCAATCATCACAACGTAGTTTCTGAGAATGCTTCTATGTAGTTTTTAGGTGAAGATATTACCTTTTCCACCACAGGCCCCAAGCCCCCCAAATGTCCACTTGCAGATTCTAGAAAAAGAGTGTTTCATAGCTGCTCTTTCAAAAGGAAAGTTCCACTCTGGGAGTTGAATACAAACATCACAAAGTAGTTTCTGAGAATGCTTCTGTTTCGTTTTTAAGTGAAGATGATCCCGTTTCCAATGAAATCTTCAAAGAGGTGCACATATCCACTTGCAGATTCCAAAGAAAGAGACTTTCAAAACTGCTACATCACGAGGATTTTTCAACACTGTGAGTTGAATGCAGTCATCACAGAAAACTTTCTGAGAATGCTTCTGTCTAGGGTTGATGTGAAGATATACCCGTTTCCAACGAAGGCCTCGAAGTGGTCCAAATATACACTTGCAGATTCTCCTACAAGGGTGTTGCAAACCTGAACTAACAAAGCAAGGTTGAACTCTGTGAGTTGAATGCAAACATCACAAAGAAGTTTCTGAGAATGCTTCCGTTTATTTATGGGAAGTTTATCCCGTTTCCAACGAAATCCTCAGAGAGGTCCAAATATCCCCTTGCAGATTCTACAAACAGTGTGTTTGGAAACTGCTCCATCAAAACGAATGTTCAGCTCTCTGAGTTAAACGCAATCGTCGCTAAGAATTTTCTGAGAGTGCTTCTGTCTAGTTTTTATATGAAGTTCTTTCCTTTCTTACCATAGGCCTCAAAGCGGTCCCAGTCTCCACTTGCAGATTCTCCAAGAAAACTGTTTCCAAACTGCTCTCTCGAAAGGAATGTTCAACTCTGTGGGTTGAGTGCAATCATCACAGAGTAGTTTCTGAGAATGCTTCTATGTAGTTTTTAGGAGAAGATATTTCCTTTTCCACCACAGCCCTCAAAGCCCTCCTAATGTCCATTTGCGGATGCTAAAAAAACAGTGTTTCAAAGCTGCGCTATCAAAGGGAAAGTTCAATTCCGTGAGGTGAATGCAAACATCCCAAAGAAGTTTCTGAGAATGCCTCTGTTTAGCTTTTATGTGAAGATTATCCCGTTTCCAACGAAATCTTCAATGAGATCCAAATATCCACTTGCGGATCCCACAGAAAGTGTGTTTCGAAACTGCTGTTTCAAAGGGAATCTTCAACTCTGTGAGTTGAATGCAATCATCACAAAGAAGTTTCTGACAATGCTTCTCTCTCGTTTTTATGTGAAGATATTTCCTTTTCCACCAGAGGCCTGAAAGCGCTCCAAATGTCCACTTGCAGATTCTACGAAAAGAATGTTTCAAAACTGCTCTGTGAAAAGCAATGTTAAACTCTGTGGCTCGAACACAAACATCACAAAGCAGTTTCTGAGAATGCTTCAGTTTAGTTTTTCTGTGAAGATATTCCCGTTTCCAAAGAAATCTTCAAAGAGGTCCACATATCCACTTACAGATTCTACAAAAAGAGAGTTTCAAAACTGCTCAATCAAAAGGAGGGTTCAACTCTGTGACTTGAATGCAATCATCACACAGAAGTTTCTGAGAATGCTTCTCTTTAGTTTTTACGTGAAGATATACCCGTTTCGAAGGAAGGCCACCCGGTGGTCCAAATATCCACTTGCAGATTCTACAAAAAGAGTGTTTCAAACCTGAACTATCAAAGGAAGGTTCAACTCTGTGAGTCGAATGCAAACATGACGAAGAAGTTTCTGAGAATGTTTGTGTTTAGTTATGGGAAGTTTATCCCGTTTCCAACGAAATCCTCAGAGTGGTCCAAATATCCACTTGCAGATTCTACCAAAAGTGTGTTTGGAAACTGCTCCATCCAAAGGCATGTTCAGCTCTGTGAGTTAATCTCCATCATCACAAAGTATTTTCTGAGAATGCTTCCGTTTGGTTTTTATAGGAAGTTCTTTCCTTCACTACCGTAGGCCTCAAAGCAGTCCAAATCTCCATTTGCAGATTCTACAAAAAGAGTGTTTCCAATCTGCTCTATCAATAGGAATGTTCAACTCCGTGAGTTGAATGCAATCATCACAACGTAGTTTCTGAGAATGCTTCTATGTAGTTTTTAGGTGAAGATATTACCTTTTCCACCACAGGCCCCAAGCCCCCCAAATGTCCACTTGCAGATTCTAGAAAAAGAGTGTTTCATAGCTGCTCTTTCAAAAGGAAAGTTCCACTCTGGGAATTGAATACGAACATCACAAAGTAGTTTCTGAGAATGCTTCTGTTTCGTTTTTATGTGAAGATGATCCCGTTTCCAATGAAATCTTCAAAGAGGTGCACATATCCACTTGCAGATTCCAAAGAAAGAGACTTTCAAAACTGCTCCATCACGAGGATTGTTCAACTCTGTGAGTTGAATGCAGTCATCACAGAAAACTTTCTGAGAATGCTTCTGTCTAGGGTTGATGTGAAGATATACCCGTTTCCAACAAAGGCCTCGAAGTGGTCCAAATATACACTTGCAGATTCTCCTACAAGGGTGTTGCAAACCTGAACTATCAAAGCAAGGTTCAACTCTGTGAGTTGAATGCAAACATCACAAAGAAGTTTCTGAGAATGCTTCCGTTTACTTATGGGAAGTTTATCCCGTTTCCAACGAAATCCTCAGAGAGGTCCAAATATCCCCTTGCAGATTCTACAAACAGTGTGTTTGGAAACTGCTCCATCAAAACGAATGTTCAGCTCTCTGAGTTAAACGCAATCGTCACTAAGAATTTTCTGAGAGTGCTTCTGTCTAGTTTTTATATGAAGTTCTTTCCTTTATTACCATAGGCCTCAAAGCGGTCCCAGTCTCCACTTGCAGATTCTCCAAGAAGACTGTTTCCAAACTGCTCTCTCGAAAGGATTGCTCAACTCTGTGAGTTGAGTGCAATCATCACAGAGTAGTTTCTGAGAATGCTTCTATGTAGTTTTTAGGAGAAGATATTTCCTTTTCCACCACAGCCCTCAAAGCCCTCCAAATGTCCATTTGCGGATGCTAAAAAAAGAGTGTTTCAAAGCTGCGCTATCAAAGGGAAAGTTCAATTCCGTGAGGTGAATGCAAACATCCCAAAGAAGTTTCTGAGAATGCCTCTGTTTAGCTTTTATGTGAAGATTATCCCGTTTCCAACGAAATCTTCAATGAGATCCAAATATCCACTTGCGGATCCCACAGAAAGTGTGTTTCGAAACTGCTGTTTCAAAGGGAATCTTCAACTCTGTGAGTTGAATGCAATCATCACAAAGAAGTTTCTGACAATGCTTCTCTCTCGTTTTTATGTGAAGATATTTCCTTTTCCACCAGAGGCCTGAAAGCGCTCCAAATGTCCACTTGCAGATTCTACGAAAAGAATGTTTCAAAACTGCTCTGTGAAAAGCAATGTTAAACTCTGTGGCTCGAACACAAACATCACAAAGCAGTTTCTGAGAATGCTTCAGTTTAGTTTTTCTGTGAAGATATTCCCGTTTCCAAAGAAATCTTCAAAGAGGTCCACATATCCACTTACAGATTCTACAAAAAGAGAGTTTCAAAACTGCTCAATCAAAAGGAGGGTTCAACTCTGTGACTTGAATGCAATCATCACACAGAAGTTTCTGAGAATGCTTCTCTTTAGTTTTTACGTGAAGATATACCCGTTTCGAAGGAAGGCCACCCGGTGGTCCAAATATCCACTTGCAGAATCTACAAAAAGAGTGTTTCAAACCTGAACTATCAAAGGAAGGTTCAACTCTGTGAGTCGAATGCAAACATCACGAAGAAGTTTCTGAGAATGTTTGTGTTTAGTTATGGGAAGTTTATCCCGTTTCCAACGAAATCCTCAGAGTGGTCCAAATATCCACTTGCAGATTCTACCAAAAGTGTGTTTGGAAACTGCTCCATCCAAAGGCATGTTCAGCTCTGTGAGTTAATCTCCATCATCACAAAGTATTTTCTGAGAATGCTTCCGTTTGGTTTTTATAGGAAGTTCTTTCCTTCACTACCGTAGGCCTCAAAGCAGTCCAAATCTCCATTTGCAGATTCTACAAAAAGAGTGTTTCCAATCTGCTGTATCAATAGGAATGTTCAACTCCGTGAGTTGAATGCAATCATCACAACGTAGTTTCTGAGAATGCTTCTATGTAGTTTTTAGGTGAAGATATTACCTTTTCCACCACAGGCCCCAAGCCCCCCAAATGTCCACTTGCAGATTCTAGAAAAAGAGTGTTTCATAGCTGCTCTTTCAAAAGGAAAGTTCCACTCTGGGAATTGAATACGAACATCACAAAGTAGTTTCTGAGAATGCTTTTGTTTCGTTTTTATGTGAAGATGATCCCGTTTCCAATGAAATCTTCAAAGAGGTGCACATATCCACTTGCAGATTCCAAAGAAAGAGACTTTCAAAACTGCTCCATCACGAGGATTTTTCAACACTGTGAGTTGAATGCAGTCATCACAGAAAACTTTCTGAGAATGCTTCTGTCTAGGGTTGATGTGAAGATATACCCGTTTCCAACGAAGGCCTCGAAGTGGTCCAAATATACACTTGCAGATTCTCCTACAAGGGTGTTGCAAACCTGAACTATCAAAGCAAGGTTCAACTCTGTGAGTTGAATGCAAACATCACAAAGAAGTTTCTAAGAATGCTTCCGTTTACTTATGGGAAGTTTATCCCGTTTCCAACGAAATCCTCAGAGAGGTCCAAATATCCCCTTGCAGATTCTACAAACAGTGTGTTTGGAAACTGCTCCATCAAAACGAATGTTCAGCTCTCTGAGTTAAACGCAATCGTCACTAAGAATTTTCTGAGAGTGCTTCTGTCTAGTTTTTATATGAAGTTCTTTCCTTTATTACCATAGGCCTCAAAGCGGTCCCAGTCTCCACTTGCAGATTCTCCAAGAAGACTGTTTCCAAACTGCTCTCTCGAAAGGATTGCTCAACTCTGTGAGTTGAGTGCAATCATCACAGAGTAGTTTCTGAGAATGCTTCTATGTAGTTTTTAGGAGAAGATATTTCCTTTTCCACCACAGCCCTCAAAGCCCTCCAAATGTCCATTTGCGGATGCTAAAAAAAGAGTGTTTCAAAGCTGCGCTATCAAAGGGAAAGTTCAATTCCGTGAGGTGAATGCAAACATCCCAAAGAAGTTTCTGAGAATGCCTCTGTTTAGCTTTTATGTGAAGATTATCCCGTTTCCAACGAAATCTTCAATGAGATCCAAATATCCACTTGCGGATCCCACAGAAAGTGTGTTTCGAAACTGCTGTTTCAAAGGGAATCTTCAACTCTGTGAGTTGAATGCAATCATCACAAAGAAGTTTCTGACAATGCTTCTCTCTCGTTTTTATGTGAAGATATTTCCTTTTCCACCAGAGGCCTGAAAGCGCTCCAAATGTCCACTTGCAGATTCTACGAAAAGAATGTTTCAAAACTGCTCTGTGAAAAGCAATGTTAAACTCTGTGGCTCGAACACAAACATCACAAAGCAGTTTCTGAGAATGCTTCAGTTTAGTTTTTCTGTGAAGATATTCCCGTTTCCAAAGAAATCTTCAAAGAGGTCCACATATCCACTTACAGATTCTACAAAAAGAGAGTTTCAAAACTGCTCAATCAAAAGGAGGGTTCAACTCTGTGACTTGAATGCAATCATCACACAGAAGTTTCTGAGAATGCTTCTCTTTAGTTTTTACGTGAAGATATACCCGTTTCGAAGGAAGGCCACCCGGTGGTCCAAATATCCACTTGCAGAATCTACAAAAAGAGTGTTTCAAACCTGAACTATCAAAGGAAGGTTCAACTCTGTGAGTCGAATGCAAACATCACGAAGAAGTTTCTGAGAATGTTTGTGTTTAGTTATGGGAAGTTTATCCCGTTTCCAACGAAATCCTCAGAGTGGTCCAAATATCCACTTGCAGATTCTACCAAAAGTGTGTTTGGAAACTGCTCCATCCAAAGGCATGTTCAGCTGTGTGAGTTAATCTCCATCATCACAAAGTATTTTCTGAGAATGCTTCCGTTTGGTTTTTATAGGAAGTTCTTTCCTTCACTACCGTAGGCCTCAAAGCAGTCCAAATCTCCATTTGCAGATTCTACAAAAAGAGTGTTTCCAATCTGCTGTATCAATAGGAATGTTCAACTCCGTGAGTTGAATGCAATCATCACAACGTAGTTTCTGAGAATGCTTCTATGTAGTTTTTAGGTGAAGATATTACCTTTTCCACCACAGGCCCCAAGCCCCCCAAATGTCCACTTGCAGATTCTAGAAAAAGAGTGTTTCATAGCTGCTCTTTCAAAAGGAAAGTTCCACTCTGGGAATTGAATACGAACATCACAAAGTAGTTTCTGAGAATGCTTTTGTTTCGTTTTTATGTGAAGATGATCCCGTTTCCAATGAAATCTTCAAAGAGGTGCACATATCCACTTGCAGATTCCAAAGAAAGAGACTTTCAAAACTGCTCCATCACGAGGATTTTTCAACACTGTGAGTTGAATGCAGTCATCACAGAAAACTTTCTGAGAATGCTTCTGTCTAGGGTTGATGTGAAGATATACCCGTTTCCAACGAAGGCCTCGAAGTGGTCCAAATATACACTTGCAGATTCTCCTACAAGGGTGTTGCAAACCTGAACTATCAAAGCAATGTTCAACTCTGTGAGTTGAATGCAAACATCACAAAGATGTTTCTAAGAATGCTTCCGTTTACTTATGGGAAGTTTATCCCGTTTCCAAC
Source organism: Pan paniscus (assembly GCF_029289425.2). Classification (NCBI taxonomy): domain Eukaryota; kingdom Metazoa; phylum Chordata; class Mammalia; order Primates; family Hominidae; genus Pan; species Pan paniscus. The sequence continues at coordinate 61,037,499 of NC_073272.2, forward strand.
GAAATCCTCAGAGAGGTCCAAATATCCCCTTGCAGATTCTACAAACAGTGTGTTTGGAAACTGCTCCATCAAAACGAATGTTCAGCTCTCTGAGTTAAACGCAATCGTCACTAAGAATTTTCTGAGAGTGCTTCTGTCTAGTTTTTATATGAAGTTCTTTCCTTTATTACCATAGGCCTCAAAGCGGTCCCAGTCTCCACTTGCAGATTCTCCAAGAAGACTGTTTCCAAACTGCTCTCTCGAAAGGAATGTTCAACTCTGTGAGTTGAGTGCAATCATCACAGAGTAGTTTCTGAGAATGCTTCTATGTAGTTTTTAGGAGAAGATATTTCCTTTTCCACCACAGCCCTCAAAGCCCTCCAAATGTCCATTTGCGGATGCTAAAAAAAGAGTGTTTCAAAGCTGCGCTATCAAAGGGAAAGTTCAATTCCGTGAGGTGAATGCAAACATCCCAAAGAAGTTTCTGAGAATGCCTCTGTTTAGCTTTTATGTGAAGATTATCCCGTTTCCAACGAAATCTTCAATGAGATCCAAATATCCACTTGCGGATCCCACAGAAAGTGTGTTTCGAAACTGCTGTTTCAAAGGGAATCTTCAACTCTGTGAGTTGAATGCAATCATCACAAAGAAGTTTCTGACAATGCTTCTCTCTCGTTTTTATGTGAAGATATTTCCTTTTCCACCAGAGGCCTGAAAGCGCTCCAAATGTCCACTTGCAGATTCTACGAAAAGAATGTTTCAAAACTGCTCTGTGAAAAGCAATGTTAAACTCTGTGGCTCGAACACAAACATCACAAAGCAGTTTCTGAGAATGCTTCAGTTTAGTTTTTCTGTGAAGATATTCCCGTTTCCAAAGAAATCTTCAAAGAGGTCCACATATCCACTTACAGATTCTACAAAAAGAGAGTTTCAAAACTGCTCAATCAAAAGGAGGGTTCAACTCTGTGACTTGAATGCAATCATCACACAGAAGTTTCTGAGAATGCTTCTCTTTAGTTTTTACGTGAAGATATACCGTTTCGAAGGAAGGCCACCCGGTGGTCCAAATATCCACTTGCAGAATCTACAAAAAGAGTGTTTCAAACCTGAACTATCAAAGGAAGGTTCAACTCTGTGAGTCGAATGCAAACATCACGAAGAAGTTTCTGAGAATGTTTGTGTTTAGTTATGGGAAGTTTATCCCGTTTCCAACGAAATCCTCAGAGTGGTCCAAATATCCACTTGCAGATTCTACCAAAAGTGTGTTTGGAAACTGCTCCATCCAAAGGCATGTTCAGCTCTGTGAGTTAATCTCCATCATCACAAAGTATTTTCTGAGAATGCTTCCGTTTGGTTTTTATAGGAAGTTCTTTCCTTCACTACCGTAGGCCTCAAAGCAGTCCAAATCTCCATTTGCAGATTCTACAAAAAGAGTGTTTCCAATCTGCTGTATCAATAGGAATGTTCAACTCCGTGAGTTGAATGCAATCATCACAACGTAGTTTCTGAGAATGCTTCTATGTAGTTTTTAGGTGAAGATATTTCCTTTTCCACCACAGGCCTCAAAGCCCCCCAAATGTCCACTTGCAGATTCTAGAAAAAGAGTGTTTCATAGCTGCTCTTTCAAAAGGAAAGTTCCACTCCGGGAGTTGAATACTAACATCACAAAGTAGTTTCTGAGAATGCTTCTGTTTCGTTTTTATGTGAAGATGATCCCGTTTCCAATGAAATCTTCAAAGAGGTGCACATATCCACTTGCAGATTCCAAAGAAAGAGACTTTCAAAACTGCTCCATCACGAGGATTGTTCAACTCTGTGAGTTGAATGCAGTCATCACAGAAAACTTTCTGAGAATTCTTCTGTCTAGGGTTGATGTGAAGATATACCCGTTTCCAACGAAGGCCTCGAAGTGGTCCAAATATACACTTGCAGATTCTCCTACAAGGGTGTTGCAAACCTGAACTATCAAAGCAAGGTTCAACTCTGTGAGTTGAATGCAAACATCACAAAGAAGTTTCTGAGAATGCTTCCGTTTACTTATGGGAAGTTTATCCCGTTTCCAACGAAATCCTCAGAGAGGTCCAAATATCCCCTTGCAGATTCTACAAACAGTGTGTTTGGAAACTGCTCCATCAAAACGAATGTTCAGCTCTCTGAGTTAAACGCAATCGTCACTAAGAATTTTCTGAGAGTGCTTCTGTCTAGTGTTTGTATGAAGTTCTTTCCTTTATTACCATAGGCCTCAAAGCGGTCCCAGTCTCCACTTGCAGATTCTCCAACAAGACTGTTTCCAAACTGCTCTCTCGAAAGGAATGTTCAACTCTGTGAGTTGAATGCAATCATCACAGATTAGTTTCTGAGAATGCTTCTATGTAGTTTTTAGGAGAAGATATTTCCTTTTCCACCACAGCCCTCAAAGCCCTCCAAATGTCCATTTGCGGATGCTAAAAAAAGAGTGTTTCAAAGCTGCGCTATCAAAGGGAAAGTTCAATTCCGTGAGGTGAATGCAAACATCCCAAAGAAGTTTCTGAGAATGCCTCTGTTTAGCTTTTATGTGAAGATTATCCCGTTTCCAACGAAATCTTCAATGAGATCCAAATATCCACTTGCGGATCCCACAGAAAGTGTGTTTCGAAACTGCTGTTTCAAAGGGAATCTTCAACTCTGTGAGTTGAATGCAATCATCACAAAGAAGTTTCTGACAATGCTTCTCTCTCGTTTTTATGTGAAGATATTTCCTTTTCCACCAGAGGCCTGAAAGCGCTCCAATGTCCACTTGCAGATTCTACGAAAAGAATGTTTCAAAACTGCTCTGTGAAAAGCAATGTTAAACTCTGTGGCTCGAAAACAAACATCACAAAGCAGTTTCTGAGAATGCTTCAGTTTAGTTTTTCTGTGAAGATATTCCCGTTTCCAAAGAAATCTTCAAAGAGGTCCACATATCCACTTACAGATTCTACAAAAAGAGAGTTTCAAAACTGCTCAATCAAAAGGAGGGTTCAACTCTGTGACTTGAATGCAATCATCACACAGAAGTTTCTGAGAATGCTTCTCTTTAGTTTTTACGTGAAGATATACCCGTTTCGAAGGAAGGCCACCCGGTGGTCCAAATATCCACTTGCAGATTCTACAAAAAGAGTGTTTCAAACCTGAACTATCAAAGGAAGGTTCAACTCTGTGAGTGGAATGCAAACATCACGAAGAAGTTTCTGAGAATGTTTGTGTTTACTTATGGGAAGTTTATCCCGTTTCCAACGAAATCCTCAGAGAGGTCCAAATATCCACATGCAGATTCTACCAAAAGTGTGTTTGGAAACTGCTCCATCCAAAGGCATGTTCAGCTCTGTGAGTTAATCTCCATCATCACAAAGTATTTTCTGAGAATGCTTCCGTTTGGTTTTTATAGGAAGTTCTTTCCTTCACTACCGTAGGCCTCAAAGCAGTCCAAATCTCCATTTGCAGATTCTACAAAAAGAGTGTTTCCAATCTGCTGTATCAATAGGAATGTTCAACTCCGTGAGTTGTATGCAATCATCACAACGTAGTTTCTGAGAATGCTTCTATGTAGTTTTTAGGTGAAGATATTACCTTTTCCACCACAGGCCCCAAGCCCCCCAAATGTCCACTTGCAGATTCTAGAAAAAGAGTGTTTCATAGCTGCTCTTTCAAAAGGAAAGTTCCACTCTGGGAGTTGAATACAAACATCACAAAGTAGTTTCTGAGAATGCTTCTGTTTCGTTTTTAAGTGAAGATGATCCCGTTTCCAATGAAATCTTCAAAGAGGTGCACATATCCACTTGCAGATTCCAAAGAAAGAGACTTTCAAAACTGCTACATCACGAGGATTTTTCAACACTGTGAGTTGAATGCAGTCATCACAGAAAACTTTCTGAGAATGCTTCTGTCTAGGGTTGATGTGAAGATATACCCGTTTCCAACGAAGGCCTCGAAGTGGTCCAAATATACACTTGCAGATTCTCCTACAAGGGTGTTGCAAACCTGAACTAACAAAGCAAGGTTGAACTCTGTGAGTTGAATGCAAACATCACAAAGAAGTTTCTGAGAATGCTTCCGTTTATTTATGGGAAGTTTATCCCGTTTCCAACGAAATCCTCAGAGAGGTCCAAATATCCCCTTGCAGATTCTACAAACAGTGTGTTTGGAAACTGCTCCATCAAAACGAATGTTCAGCTCTCTGAGTTAAACGCAATCGTCGCTAAGAATTTTCTGAGAGTGCTTCTGTCTAGTTTTTATATGAAGTTCTTTCCTTTCTTACCATAGGCCTCAAAGCGGTCCCAGTCTCCACTTGCAGATTCTCCAAGAAAACTGTTTCCAAACTGCTCTCTCGAAAGGAATGTTCAACTCTGTGGGTTGAGTGCAATCATCACAGAGTAGTTTCTGAGAATGCTTCTATGTAGTTTTTAGGAGAAGATATTTCCTTTTCCACCACAGCCCTCAAAGCCCTCCTAATGTCCATTTGCGGATGCTAAAAAAACAGTGTTTCAAAGCTGCGCTATCAAAGGGAAAGTTCAATTCCGTGAGGTGAATGCAAACATCCCAAAGAAGTTTCTGAGAATGCCTCTGTTTAGCTTTTATGTGAAGATTATCCCGTTTCCAACGAAATCTTCAATGAGATCCAAATATCCACTTGCGGATCCCACAGAAAGTGTGTTTCGAAACTGCTGTTTCAAAGGGAATCTTCAACTCTGTGAGTTGAATGCAATCATCACAAAGAAGTTTCTGACAATGCTTCTCTCTCGTTTTTATGTGAAGATATTTCCTTTTCCACCAGAGGCCTGAAAGCGCTCCAAATGTCCACTTGCAGATTCTACGAAAAGAATGTTTCAAAACTGCTCTGTGAAAAGCAATGTTAAACTCTGTGGCTCGAACACAAACATCACAAAGCAGTTTCTGAGAATGCTTCAGTTTAGTTTTTCTGTGAAGATATTACCGTTTCCAAAGAAATCTTCAAAGAGGTCCACATATCCACTTACAGATTCTACAAAAAGAGAGTTTCAAAACTGCTCAATCAAAAGGAGGGTTCAACTCTGTGACTTGAATGCAATCATCACACAGAAGTTTCTGAGAATGCTTCTCTTTAGTTTTTACGTGAAGATATACCCGTTTCGAAGGAAGGCCACCCGGTGGTCCAAATATCCACTTGCAGAATCTACAAAAAGAGTGTTTCAAACCTGAACTATCAAAGGAAGGTTCAACTCTGTGAGTCGAATGCAAACATCACGAAGAAGTTTCTGAGAATGTTTGTGTTTAGTTATGGGAAGTTTATCCCGTTTCCAACGAAATCCTCAGAGTGGTCCAAATATCCACTTGCAGATTCTACCAAAAGTGTGTTTGGAAACTGCTCCATCCAAAGGCATGTTCAGCTCTGTGAGTTAATCTCCATCATCACAAAGTATTTTCTGAGAATGCTTCCGTTTGGTTTTTATAGGAAGTTCTTTCCTTCACTACCGTAGGCCTCAAAGCAGTCCAAATCTCCATTTGCAGATTCTACAAAAAGAGTGTTTCCAATCTGCTCTATCAATAGGAATGTTCAACTCCGTGAGTTGAATGCAATCATCACAACGTAGTTTCTGAGAATGCTTCTATGTAGTTTTTAGGTGAAGATATTACCTTTTCCACCACAGGCCCCAAGCCCCCCAAATGTCCACTTGCAGATTCTAGAAAAAGAGTGTTTCATAGCTGCTCTTTCAAAAGGAAAGTTCCACTCTGGGAATTGAATACGAACATCACAAAGTAGTTTCTGAGAATGCTTCTGTTTCGTTTTTATGTGAAGATGATCCCGTTTCCAATGAAATCTTCAAAGAGGTGCACATATCCACTTGCAGATTCCAAAGAAAGAGACTTTCAAAACTGCTCCATCACGAGGATTGTTCAACTCTGTGAGTTGAATGCAGTCATCACAGAAAACTTTCTGAGAATGCTTCTGTCTAGGGTTGATGTGAAGATATACCCGTTTCCAACAAAGGCCTCGAAGTGGTCCAAATATACACTTGCAGATTCTCCTACAAGGGTGTTGCAAACCTGAACTATCAAAGCAAGGTTCAACTCTGTGAGTTGAATGCAAACATCACAAAGAAGTTTCTGAGAATGCTTCCGTTTACTTATGGGAAGTTTATCCCGTTTCCAACGAAATCCTCAGAGAGGTCCAAATATCCCCTTGCAGATTCTACAAACAGTGTGTTTGGAAACTGCTCCATCAAAACGAATGTTCAGCTCTCTGAGTTAAACGCAATCGTCACTAAGAATTTTCTGAGAGTGCTTCTGTCTAGTTTTTATATGAAGTTCTTTCCTTTATTACCATAGGCCTCAAAGCGGTCCCAGTCTCCACTTGCAGATTCTCCAAGAAGACTGTTTCCAAACTGCTCTCTCGAAAGGATTGCTCAACTCTGTGAGTTGAGTGCAATCATCACAGAGTAGTTTCTGAGAATGCTTCTATGTAGTTTTTAGGAGAAGATATTTCCTTTTCCACCACAGCCCTCAAAGCCCTCCAAATGTCCATTTGCGGATGCTAAAAAAAGAGTGTTTCAAAGCTGCGCTATCAAAGGGAAAGTTCAATTCCGTGAGGTGAATGCAAACATCCCAAAGAAGTTTCTGAGAATGCCTCTGTTTAGCTTTTATGTGAAGATTATCCCGTTTCCAACGAAATCTTCAATGAGATCCAAATATCCACTTGCGGATCCCACAGAAAGTGTGTTTCGAAACTGCTGTTTCAAAGGGAATCTTCAACTCTGTGAGTTGAATGCAATCATCACAAAGAAGTTTCTGACAATGCTTCTCTCTCGTTTTTATGTGAAGATATTTCCTTTTCCACCAGAGGCCTGAAAGCGCTCCAAATGTCCACTTGCAGATTCTACGAAAAGAATGTTTCAAAACTGCTCTGTGAAAAGCAATGTTAAACTCTGTGGCTCGAACACAAACATCACAAAGCAGTTTCTGAGAATGCTTCAGTTTAGTTTTTCTGTGAAGATATTCCCGTTTCCAAAGAAATCTTCAAAGAGGTCCACATATCCACTTACAGATTCTACAAAAAGAGAGTTTCAAAACTGCTCAATCAAAAGGAGGGTTCAACTCTGTGACTTGAATGCAATCATCACACAGAAGTTTCTGAGAATGCTTCTCTTTAGTTTTTACGTGAAGATATACCCGTTTCGAAGGAAGGCCACCCGGTGGTCCAAATATCCACTTGCAGAATCTACAAAAAGAGTGTTTCAAACCTGAACTATCAAAGGAAGGTTCAACTCTGTGAGTCGAATGCAAACATCACGAAGAAGTTTCTGAGAATGTTTGTGTTTAGTTATGGGAAGTTTATCCCGTTTCCAACGAAATCCTCAGAGTGGTCCAAATATCCACTTGCAGATTCTACCAAAAGTGTGTTTGGAAACTGCTCCATCCAAAGGCATGTTCAGCTCTGTGAGTTAATCTCCATCATCACAAAGTATTTTCTGAGAATGCTTCCGTTTGGTTTTTATAGGAAGTTCTTTCCTTCACTACCGTAGGCCTCAAAGCAGTCCAAATCTCCATTTGCAGATTCTACAAAAAGAGTGTTTCCAATCTGCTGTATCAATAGGAATGTTCAACTCCGTGAGTTGAATGCAATCATCACAACGTAGTTTCTGAGAATGCTTCTATGTAGTTTTTAGGTGAAGATATTACCTTTTCCACCACAGGCCCCAAGCCCCCCAAATGTCCACTTGCAGATTCTAGAAAAAGAGTGTTTCATAGCTGCTCTTTCAAAAGGAAAGTTCCACTCTGGGAATTGAATACGAACATCACAAAGTAGTTTCTGAGAATGCTTTTGTTTCGTTTTTATGTGAAGATGATCCCGTTTCCAATGAAATCTTCAAAGAGGTGCACATATCCACTTGCAGATTCCAAAGAAAGAGACTTTCAAAACTGCTCCATCACGAGGATTTTTCAACACTGTGAGTTGAATGCAGTCATCACAGAAAACTTTCTGAGAATGCTTCTGTCTAGGGTTGATGTGAAGATATACCCGTTTCCAACGAAGGCCTCGAAGTGGTCCAAATATACACTTGCAGATTCTCCTACAAGGGTGTTGCAAACCTGAACTATCAAAGCAAGGTTCAACTCTGTGAGTTGAATGCAAACATCACAAAGAAGTTTCTAAGAATGCTTCCGTTTACTTATGGGAAGTTTATCCCGTTTCCAACGAAATCCTCAGAGAGGTCCAAATATCCCCTTGCAGATTCTACAAACAGTGTGTTTGGAAACTGCTCCATCAAAACGAATGTTCAGCTCTCTGAGTTAAACGCAATCGTCACTAAGAATTTTCTGAGAGTGCTTCTGTCTAGTTTTTATATGAAGTTCTTTCCTTTATTACCATAGGCCTCAAAGCGGTCCCAGTCTCCACTTGCAGATTCTCCAAGAAGACTGTTTCCAAACTGCTCTCTCGAAAGGATTGCTCAACTCTGTGAGTTGAGTGCAATCATCACAGAGTAGTTTCTGAGAATGCTTCTATGTAGTTTTTAGGAGAAGATATTTCCTTTTCCACCACAGCCCTCAAAGCCCTCCAAATGTCCATTTGCGGATGCTAAAAAAAGAGTGTTTCAAAGCTGCGCTATCAAAGGGAAAGTTCAATTCCGTGAGGTGAATGCAAACATCCCAAAGAAGTTTCTGAGAATGCCTCTGTTTAGCTTTTATGTGAAGATTATCCCGTTTCCAACGAAATCTTCAATGAGATCCAAATATCCACTTGCGGATCCCACAGAAAGTGTGTTTCGAAACTGCTGTTTCAAAGGGAATCTTCAACTCTGTGAGTTGAATGCAATCATCACAAAGAAGTTTCTGACAATGCTTCTCTCTCGTTTTTATGTGAAGATATTTCCTTTTCCACCAGAGGCCTGAAAGCGCTCCAAATGTCCACTTGCAGATTCTACGAAAAGAATGTTTCAAAACTGCTCTGTGAAAAGCAATGTTAAACTCTGTGGCTCGAACACAAACATCACAAAGCAGTTTCTGAGAATGCTTCAGTTTAGTTTTTCTGTGAAGATATTCCCGTTTCCAAAGAAATCTTCAAAGAGGTCCACATATCCACTTACAGATTCTACAAAAAGAGAGTTTCAAAACTGCTCAATCAAAAGGAGGGTTCAACTCTGTGACTTGAATGCAATCATCACACAGAAGTTTCTGAGAATGCTTCTCTTTAGTTTTTACGTGAAGATATACCCGTTTCGAAGGAAGGCCACCCGGTGGTCCAAATATCCACTTGCAGAATCTACAAAAAGAGTGTTTCAAACCTGAACTATCAAAGGAAGGTTCAACTCTGTGAGTCGAATGCAAACATCACGAAGAAGTTTCTGAGAATGTTTGTGTTTAGTTATGGGAAGTTTATCCCGTTTCCAACGAAATCCTCAGAGTGGTCCAAATATCCACTTGCAGATTCTACCAAAAGTGTGTTTGGAAACTGCTCCATCCAAAGGCATGTTCAGCTGTGTGAGTTAATCTCCATCATCACAAAGTATTTTCTGAGAATGCTTCCGTTTGGTTTTTATAGGAAGTTCTTTCCTTCACTACCGTAGGCCTCAAAGCAGTCCAAATCTCCATTTGCAGATTCTACAAAAAGAGTGTTTCCAATCTGCTGTATCAATAGGAATGTTCAACTCCGTGAGTTGAATGCAATCATCACAACGTAGTTTCTGAGAATGCTTCTATGTAGTTTTTAGGTGAAGATATTACCTTTTCCACCACAGGCCCCAAGCCCCCCAAATGTCCACTTGCAGATTCTAGAAAAAGAGTGTTTCATAGCTGCTCTTTCAAAAGGAAAGTTCCACTCTGGGAATTGAATACGAACATCACAAAGTAGTTTCTGAGAATGCTTTTGTTTCGTTTTTATGTGAAGATGATCCCGTTTCCAATGAAATCTTCAAAGAGGTGCACATATCCACTTGCAGATTCCAAAGAAAGAGACTTTCAAAACTGCTCCATCACGAGGATTTTTCAACACTGTGAGTTGAATGCAGTCATCACAGAAAACTTTCTGAGAATGCTTCTGTCTAGGGTTGATGTGAAGATATACCCGTTTCCAACGAAGGCCTCGAAGTGGTCCAAATATACACTTGCAGATTCTCCTACAAGGGTGTTGCAAACCTGAACTATCAAAGCAATGTTCAACTCTGTGAGTTGAATGCAAACATCACAAAGATGTTTCTAAGAATGCTTCCGTTTACTTATGGGAAGTTTATCCCGTTTCCAACGAAATCCTCAGAGAGGTCCAAATATCCCCTTGCAGATTCTACAAACAGTGTGTTTGGAAACTGCTCCATCAAAACGAATGTTCAGCTCTCTGAGTTAAACGCAATCGTCACTAAGAATTTTCTGAGAGTGCTTCTGTCTAGTTTTTATATGAAGTTCTTTCCTTTATTACCATAGGCCTCAAAGCGGTCCCAGTCTCCACTTGCAGATTCTCCAAGAAGACTGTTTCCAAACTGCTCTCTCGAAAGGAATGTTCAACTCTGTGAGTTGAGTGCAATCATCACAGAGTAGTTTCTGAGAATGCTTCTATGTAGTTTTTAGGAGAAGATATTTCCTTTTCCACCACAGCCCTCAAAGCCCTCCAAATGTCCATTTGCGGATGCTAAAAAAAGAGTGTTTCAAAGCTGCGCTATCAAAGGGAAAGTTCAATTCCGTGAGGTGAATGCAAACATCCCAAAGAAGTTTCTGAGAATGCCTCTGTTTAGCTTTTATGTGAAGATTATCCCGTTTCCAACGAAATCTTCAATGAGATCCAAATATCCACTTGCGGATCCCACAGAAAGTGTGTTTCGAAACTGCTGTTTCAAAGGGAATCTTCAACTCTGTGAGTTGAATGCAATCATCACAAAGAAGTTTCTGACAATGCTTCTCTCTCGTTTTTATGTGAAGATATTTCCTTTTCCACCAGAGGCCTGAAAGCGCTCCAAATGTCCACTTGCAGATTCTACGAAAAGAATGTTTCAAAACTGCTCTGTGAAAAGCAATGTTAAACTCTGTGGCTCGAACACAAACATCACAAAGCAGTTTCTGAGAATGCTTCAGTTTAGTTTTTCTGTGAAGATATTCCCGTTTCCAAAGAAATCTTCAAAGAGGTCCACATATCCACTTACAGATTCTACAAAAAGAGAGTTTCAAAACTGCTCAATCAAAAGGAGGGTTCAACTCTGTGACTTGAATGCAATCATCACACAGAAGTTTCTGAGAATGCTTCTCTTTAGTTTTTACGTGAAGATATACCCGTTTCGAAGGAAGGCCACCCGGTGGTCCAAATATCCACTTGCAGAATCTACAAAAAGAGTGTTTCAAACCTGAACTATCAAAGGAAGGTTCAACTCTGTGAGTCGAATGCAAACATCACGAAGAAGTTTCTGAGAATGTTTGTGTTTAGTTATGGGAAGTTTATCCCGTTTCCAACGAAATCCTCAGAGTGGTCCAAATATCCACTTGCAGATTCTACCAAAAGTGTGTTTGGAAACTGCTCCATCCAAAGGCATGTTCAGCTCTGTGAGTTAATCTCCATCATCACAAAGTATTTTCTGAGAATGCTTCCGTTTGGTTTTTATAGGAAGTTCTTTCCTTCACTACCGTAGGCCTCAAAGCAGTCCAAATCTCCATTTGCAGATTCTACAAAAAGAGTGTTTCCAATCTGCTGTATCAATAGGAATGTTCAACTCCGTGAGTTGAATGCAATCATCACAACGTAGTTTCTGAGAATGCTTCTATGTAGTTTTTAGGTGAAGATATTACCTTTTCCACCACAGGCCCCAAGCCCCCCAAATGTCCACTTGCAGATTCTAGAAAAAGAGTGTTTCATAGCTGCTCTTTCAAAAGGAAAGTTCCACTCTGGGAATTGAATACGAACATCACAAAGTAGTTTCTGAGAATGCTTTTGTTTCGTTTTTATGTGAAGATGATCCCGTTTCCAATGAAATCTTCAAAGAGGTGCACATATCCACTTGCAGATTCCAAAGAAAGAGACTTTCAAAACTGCTCCGTCACGAGGATTTTTCAACACTGTGAGTTGAATGCAGTCATCACAGAAAACTTTCTGAGAATGCTTCTGTCTAGGGTTGATGTGAAGATATACCCGTTTCCAACGAAGGCCTCGAAGTGGTCCAAATATACACTTGCAGATTCTCCTACAAGGGTGTTGCAAACCTGAACTATCAAAGCAAGGTACAACTCTGTGAGTTGAATGCAAACATCACAAAGAAGTTTCTAAGAATGCTTCCGTTTACTTATGGGAAGTTTATCCCGTTTCCAATGAAATCCTCAGAGAGGTCCAAATATCCCCTTGCAGATTCTACAAACAGTGTGTTTGGAAACTGCTCCATCAAAACGAATGTTCAGCTCTCTGAGTTAAACGCAATCGTCACTAAGAATTTTCTGAGAGTGCTTCTGTCTAGTTTTTATATGAAGTTCTTTCCTTTATTACCATAGGCCTCAAAGCGGTCCCAGTCTCCACTTGCAGATTCTCCAAGAAGACTGTTTCCAAACTGCTCTCTCGAAAGGATTGCTCAACTCTGTGAGTTGAGTGCAATCATCACAGAGTAGTTTCTGAGAATGCTTCTATGTAGTTTTTAGGAGAAGATATTTCCTTTTCCACCACAGCCCTCAAAGCCCTCCAAATGTCCATTTGCGGATGCTAAAAAAAGAGTGTTTCAAAGCTGCGCTATCAAAGGGAAAGTTCAATTCCGTGAGGTGAATGCAAACATCCCAAAGAAGTTTCTGAGAATGCCTCTGTTTAGCTTTTATGTGAAGATTATCCCGTTTCCAACGAAATCTTCAATGAGATCCAAATATCCACTTGCGGATCCCACAGAAAGTGTGTTTCGAAACTGCTGTTTCAAAGGGAATCTTCAACTCTGTGAGTTGAATGCAATCATCACAAAGAAGTTTCTGACAATGCTTCTCTCTCGTTTTTATGTGAAGATATTTCCTTTTCCACCAGAGGCCTGAAAGCGCTCCAAATGTCCACTTGCAGATTCTACGAAAAGAATGTTTCAAAACTGCTCTGTGAAAAGCAATGTTAAACTCTGTGGCTCGAACACAAACATCACAAAGCAGTTTCTGAGAATGCTTCAGTTTAGTTTTTCTGTGAAGATATTCCCGTTTCCAAAGAAATCTTCAAAGAGGTCCACATATCCACTTACAGATTCTACAAAAAGAGAGTTTCAAAACTGCTCAATCAAAAGGAGGGTTCAACTCTGTGACTTGAATGCAATCATCACACAGAAGTTTCTGAGAATGCTTCTCTTTAGTTTTTACGTGAAGATATACCCGTTTCGAAGGAAGGCCACCCGGTGGTCCAAATATCCACTTGCAGAATCTACAAAAAGAGTGTTTCAAACCTGAACTATCAAAGGAAGGTTCAACTCTGTGAGTCGAATGCAAACATCACGAAGAAGTTTCTGAGAATGTTTGTGTTTAGTTATGGGAAGTTTATCCCGTTTCCAACGAAATCCTCAGAGTGGTCCAAATATCCACTTGCAGATTCTACCAAAAGTGTGTTTGGAAACTGCTCCATCCAAAGGCATGTTCAGCTCTGTGAGTTAATCTCCATCATCACAAAGTATTTTCTGAGAATGCTTCCGTTTGGTTTTTATAGGAAGTTCTTTCCTTCACTACCGTAGGCCTCAAAGCAGTCCAAATCTCCATTTGCAGATTCTACAAAAAGAGTGTTTCCAATCTGCTGTATCAATAGGAATGTTCAACTCCGTGAGTTGAATGCAATCATCACAACGTAGTTTCTGAGAATGCTTCTATGTAGTTTTTAGGTGAAGATATTACCTTTTCCACCACAGGCCCCAAGCCCACCAAATGTCCACTTGCAGATTCTAGAAAAAGAGTGTTTCATAGCTGCTCTTTCAAAAGGAAAGTTCCACTCTGGGAATTGAATACGAACATCACAAAGTAGTTTCTGAGAATGCTTTTGTTTCGTTTTTATGTGAAGATGATCCCGTTTCCAATGAAATCTTCAAAGAGGTGCACATATCCACTTGCAGATTCCAAAGAAAGAGACTTTCAAAACTGCTCCATCACGAGGATTTTTCAACACTGTGAGTTGAATGCAGTCATCACAGAAAACTTTCTGAGAATGCTTCTGTCTAGGGTTGATGTGAAGATATACCCGTTTCCAACGAAGGCCTCGAAGTGGTCCAAATATACACTTGCAGATTCTCCTACAAGGGTGTTGCAAACCTGAACTATCAAAGCAAGGTACAACTCTGTGAGTTGAATGCAAACATCACAAAGAAGTTTCTAAGAATGCTTCCGTTTACTTATGGGAAGTTTATCCCGTTTCCAACGAAATCCTCAGAGAGGTCCAAATATCCCCTTGCAGATTCTACAAACAGTGTGTTTGGAAACTGCTCCATCAAAACGAATGTTCAGCTCTCTGAGTTAAACGCAATCGTCACTAAGAATTTTCTGAGAGTGCTTCTGTCTAGTTTTTATATGAAGTTCTTTCCTTTATTACCATAGGCCTCAAAGCGGTCCCAGTCTCCACTTGCAGATTCTCCAAGAAGACTGTTTCCAAACTGCTCTCTCGAAAGGATTGCTCAACTCTGTGAGTTGAGTGCAATCATCACAGAGTAGTTTCTGAGAATGCTTCTATGTAGTTTTTAGGAGAAGATATTTCCTTTTCCACCACAGCCCTCAAAGCCCTCCAAATGTCCATTTGCGGATGCTAAAAAAAGAGTGTTTCAAAGCTGCGCTATCAAAGGGAAAGTTCAATTCCGTGAGGTGAATGCAAACATCCCAAAGAAGTTTCTGAGAATGCCTCTGTTTAGCTTTTATGTGAAGATTATCCCGTTTCCAACGAAATCTTCAATGAGATCCAAATATCCACTTGCGGATCCCACAGAAAGTGTGTTTCGAAACTGCTGTTTCAAAGGGAATCTTCAACTCTGTGAGTTGAATGCAATCATCACAAAGAAGTTTCTGACAATGCTTCTCTCTCGTTTTTATGTGAAGATATTTCCTTTTCCACCAGAGGCCTGAAAGCGCTCCAAATGTCCACTTGCAGATTCTACGAAAAGAATGTTTCAAAACTGCTCTGTGAAAAGCAATGTTAAACTCTGTGGCTCGAACACAAACATCACAAAGCAGTTTCTGAGAATGCTTCAGTTTAGTTTTTCTGTGAAGATATTCCCGTTTCCAAAGAAATCTTCAAAGAGGTCCACATATCCACTTACAGATTCTACAAAAAGAGAGTTTCAAAACTGCTCAATCAAAAGGAGGGTTCAACTCTGTGACTTGAATGCAATCATCACACAGAAGTTTCTGAGAATGCTTCTCTTTAGTTTTTACGTGAAGATATACCCGTTTCGAAGGAAGGCCACCCGGTGGTCCAAATATCCACTTGCAGAATCTACAAAAAGAGTGTTTCAAACCTGAACTATCAAAGGAAGGTTCAACTCTGTGAGTCGAATGCAAACATCACGAAGAAGTTTCTGAGAATGTTTGTGTTTAGTTATGGGAAGTTTATCCCGTTTCCAACGAAATCCTCAGAGTGGTCCAAATATCCACTTGCAGATTCTACCAAAAGTGTGTTTGGAAACTGCTCCATCCAAAGGCATGTTCAGCTCTGTGAGTTAATCTCCATCATCACAAAGTATTTTCTGAGAATGCTTCCGTTTGGTTTTTATAGGAAGTTCTTTCCTTCACTACCGTAGGCCTCAAAGCAGTCCAAATCTCCATTTGCAGATTCTACAAAAAGAGTGTTTCCAATCTGCTGTATCAATAGGAATGTTCAACTCCGTGAGTTGAATGCAATCATCACAACGTAGTTTCTGAGAATGCTTCTATGTAGTTTTTAGGTGAAGATATTACCTTTTCCACCACAGGCCCCAAGCCCCCCAAATGTCCACTTGCAGATTCTAGAAAAAGAGTGTTTCATAGCTGCTCTTTCAAAAGGAAAGTTCCACTCTGGGAATTGAATACGAACATCACAAAGTAGTTTCTGAGAATGCTTTT
Organism: Pan paniscus; assembly: GCF_029289425.2. Taxonomy (NCBI): domain Eukaryota; kingdom Metazoa; phylum Chordata; class Mammalia; order Primates; family Hominidae; genus Pan; species Pan paniscus. The sequence goes on from NC_073272.2 coordinate 61,053,468, forward strand.
GTTTCGTTTTTATGTGAAGATGATCCCGTTTCCAATGAAATCTTCAAAGAGGTGCACATATCCACTTGCAGATTCCAAAGAAAGAGACTTTCAAAACTGCTCCATCACGAGGATTTTTCAACACTGTGAGTTGAATGCAGTCATCACAGAAAACTTTCTGAGAATGCTTCTGTCTAGGGTTGATGTGAAGATATACCCGTTTCCAACGAAGGCCTCGAAGTGGTCCAAATATACACTTGCAGATTCTCCTACAAGGGTGTTGCAAACCTGAACTATCAAAGCAAGGTTCAACTCTGTGAGTTGAATGCAAACATCACAAAGAAGTTTCTAAGAATGCTTCCGTTTACTTATGGGAAGTTTATCCCGTTTCCAACGAAATCCTCAGAGAGGTCCAAATATCCCCTTGCAGATTCTACAAACAGTGTGTTTGGAAACTGCTCCATCAAAACGAATGTTCAGCTCTCTGAGTTAAACGCAATCGTCACTAAGAATTTTCTGAGAGTGCTTCTGTCTAGTTTTTATATGAAGTTCTTTCCTTTATTACCATAGGCCTCAAAGCGGTCCCAGTCTCCACTTGCAGATTCTCCAAGAAGACTGTTTCCAAACTGCTCTCTCGAAAGGAATGTTCAACTCTGTGAGTTGAGTGCAATCATCACAGAGTAGTTTCTGAGAATGCTTCTATGTAGTTTTTAGGAGAAGATATTTCCTTTTCCACCACAGCCCTCAAAGCCCTCCAAATGTCCATTTGCGGATGCTAAAAAAAGAGTGTTTCAAAGCTGCGCTATCAAAGGGAAAGTTCAATTCCGTGAGGTGAATGCAAACATCCCAAAGAAGTTTCTGAGAATGCCTCTGTTTAGCTTTTATGTGAAGATTATCCCGTTTCCAACGAAATCTTCAATGAGATCCAAATATCCACTTGCGGATCCCACAGAAAGTGTGTTTCGAAACTGCTGTTTCAAAGGGAATCTTCAACTCTGTGAGTTGAATGCAATCATCACAAAGAAGTTTCTGACAATGCTTCTCTCTCGTTTTTATGTGAAGATATTTCCTTTTCCACCAGAGGCCTGAAAGCGCTCCAAATGTCCACTTGCAGAGTCTACGAAAAGAATGTTTCAAAACTGCTCTGTGAAAAGCAATGTTAAACTCTGTGGCTCGAACACAAACATCACAAAGCAGTTTCTGAGAATGCTTCAGTTTAGTTTTTCTGTGAAGATATTCCCGTTTCCAAAGAAATCTTCAAAGAGGTCCACATATCCACTTACAGATTCTACAAAAAGAGAGTTTCAAAACTGCTCAATCAAAAGGAGGGTTCAACTCTGTGACTTGAATGCAATCATCACACAGAAGTTTCTGAGAATGCTTCTCTTTAGTTTTTACGTGAAGATATACCCGTTTCGAAGGAAGGCCACCCGGTGGTCCAAATATCCACTTGCAGAATCTACAAAAAGAGTGTTTCAAACCTGAACTATCAAAGGAAGGTTCAACTCTGTGAGTCGAATGCAAACATCACGAAGAAGTTTCTGAGAATGTTTGTGTTTAGTTATGGGAAGTTTATCCCGTTTCCAACGAAATCCTCAGAGTGGTCCAAATATCCACTTGCAGATTCTACCAAAAGTGTGTTTGGAAACTGCTCCATCCAAAGGCATGTTCAGCTCTGTGAGTTAATCTCCATCATCACAAAGTATTTTCTGAGAATGCTTCCGTTTGGTTTTTATAGGAAGTTCTTTCCTTCACTACCGTAGGCCTCAAAGCAGTCCAAATCTCCATTTGCAGATTCTACAAAAAGAGTGTTTCCAATCTGCTGTATCAATAGGAATGTTCAACTCCGTGAGTTGAATGCAATCATCACAACGTAGTTTCTGAGAATGCTTCTATGTAGTTTTTAGGTGAAGATATTACCTTTTCCACCACAGGCCCCAAGCCCCCCAAATGTCCACTTGCAGATTCTAGAAAAAGAGTGTTTCATAGCTGCTCTTTCAAAAGGAAAGTTCCACTCTGGGAATTGAATACGAACATCACAAAGTAGTTTCTGAGAATGCTTTTGTTTCGTTTTTATGTGAAGATGATCCCGTTTCCAATGAAATCTTCAAAGAGGTGCACATATCCACTTGCAGATTCCAAAGAAAGAGACTTTCAAAACTGCTCCATCACGAGGATTTTTCAACACTGTGAGTTGAATGCAGTCATCACAGAAAACTTTCTGAGAATGCTTCTGTCTAGGGTTGATGTGAAGATATACCCGTTTCCAACGAAGGCCTCGAAGTGGTCCAAATATACACTTGCAGATTCTCCTACAAGGGTGTTGCAAACCTGAACTATCAAAGCAAGGTTCAACTCTGTGAGTTGAATGCAAACATCACAAAGAAGTTTCTGAGAATGCTTCCGTTTAGTTATGGGAAGTTTATCCCGTTTCCAACGAAATCCTCAGAGAGGTCCAAATATCCCCTTGCAGATTCTACAAACAGTGTGTTTGGAAACTGCTCCATCAAAACGAATGTTCAGCTCTCTGAGTTAAACGCAATCGTCACTAAGAATTTTCTGAGAGTGCTTCTGTCTAGTTTTTATATGAAGTTCTTTCCTTTATTACCATAGGCCTCAAAGCGGTCCCAGTCTCCGCTTGCAGATTCTCCAAGAAGACTGTTTCCAAACTGCTCTCTCGAAAGGAATGTTCAACTCTGTGAGTTGAGTGCAATCATCACAGAGTAGTTTCTGAGAATGCTTCTATGTAGTTTTTAGTAGAAGATATTTCCTTTTCCACCACAGCCCTCAAAGCCCTCCAAATGTCCATTTGCGGATGCTAAAAAAAGAGTGTTTCAAAGCTGCGCTATCAAAGGGAAAGTTCAATTCCGTGAGGTGAATGCAAACATCCCAAAGAAGTTTCTGAGAATGCCTCTGTTTAGCTTTTATGTGAAGATTATCCCGTTTCCAACGAAATCTTCAATGAGATCCAAATATCCACTTGCAGATCCCACAGAAAGTGTGTTTCGAAACTGCTGTTTCAAAGGGAATCTTCAACTCTGTGAGTTGAATGCAATCATCACAAAGAAGTTTCTGACAATGCTTCTCTCTCGTTTTTATGTGAAGATATTTCCTTTTCCACCAGAGGCCTGAAAGCGCTCCAAATGTCCACTTGCAGAGTCTACGAAAAGAATGTTTCAAAACTGCTCTGTGAAAAGCAATGTTAAACTCTGTGGCTCGAACACAAACATCACAAAGCAGTTTCTGAGAATGCTTCAGTTTAGTTTTTCTGTGAAGATATTCCCGTTTCCAAAGAAATCTTCAAAGAGGTCCACATATCCACTTACAGATTCTACAAAAAGAGAGTTTCAAAACTGCTCAATCAAAAGGAGGGTTCAACTCTGTGACTTGAATGCAATCATCACACAGAAGTTTCTGAGAATGCTTCTCTTTAGTTTTTACGTGAAGATATACCCGTTTCGAAGGAAGGCCACCCGGTGGTCCAAATATCCACTTGCAGAATCTACAAAAAGAGTGTTTCAAACCTGAACTATCAAAGGAAGGTTCAACTCTGTGAGTCGAATGCAAACATCACGAAGAAGTTTCTGAGAATGTTTGTGTTTAGTTATGGGAAGTTTATCCCGTTTCCAACGAAATCCTCAGAGAGGTCCAAATATCCACTTGCAGATTCTACCAAAAGTGTGTTTGGAAACTGCTCCATCCAAAGGCATGTTCAGCTCTGTGAGTTAATCTCCATCATCACAAAGTATTTTCTGAGAATGCTTCCGTTTGGTTTTTATAGGAAGTTCTTTCCTTCACTACCGTAGGCCTCAAAGCAGTCCAAATCTCCATTTGCAGATTCTACAAAAAGAGTGTTTCCAATCTGCTGTATCAATAGGAATGTTCAACTCCGTGAGTTGAATGCAATCATCACAACGTAGTTTCTGAGAATGCTTCTATGTAGTTTTTAGGTGAAGATATTACCTTTTCCACCACAGGCCCCAAGCCCCCCAAATGTCCACTTGCAGATTCTAGAAAAAGAGTGTTTCATAGCTGCTCTTTCAAAAGGAAAGTTCCACTCTGGGAATTGAATACGAACATCACAAAGTAGTTTCTGAGAATGCTTTTGTTTCGTTTTTATGTGAAGATGATCCCGTTTCCAATGAAATCTTCAAAGAGGTGCACATATCCACTTGCAGATTCCAAAGAAAGAGACTTTCAAAACTGCTCTATCACGAGGATTTTTCAACTCTGTGAGTTGAATGCAGTCATCACAGAAAACTTTCTGAGAATGCTTCTGTCTAGGGTTGATGTGAAGATATACCCGTTTCCAACGAAGGCCTCGAAGTGGTCCAAATATACACTTGCAGATTCTCCTACAAGGGTGTTGCAAACCTGAACTATCAAAGCAAGGTTCAACTCTGTGAGTTGAATGCAAACATCACAAAGAAGTTTCTGAGAATGCTTCCGTTTAGTTATGGGAAGTTTATCCCGTTTCCAACGAAATCCTCAGAGAGGTCCAAATATCCCCTTGCAGATTCTACAAACAGTGTGTTTGGAAACTGCTCCATCAAAACGAATGTTCAGCTCTCTGAGTTAAACGCAATCGTCACTAAGAATTTTCTGAGAGTGCTTCTGTCTAGTTTTTATATGAAGTTCTTTCCTTTATTACCATAGGCCTCAAAGCGGTCCCAGTCTCCGCTTGCAGATTCTCCAAGAAGACTGTTTCCAAACTGCTCTCTCGAAAGGAATGTTCAACTCTGTGAGTTGAGTGCAATCATCACAGAGTAGTTTCTGAGAATGCTTCTATGTAGTTTTTAGTAGAAGATATTTCCTTTTCCACCACAGCCCTCAAAGCCCTCCAAATGTCCATTTGCGGATGCTAAAAAAAGAGTGTTTCAAAGCTGCGCTATCAAAGGGAAAGTTCAATTCCGTGAGGTGAATGCAAACATCCCAAAGAAGTTTCTGAGAATGCCTCTGTTTAGCTTTTATGTGAAGATTATCCCGTTTCCAACGAAATCTTCAATGAGATCCAAATATCCACTTGCAGATCCCACAGAAAGTGTGTTTCGAAACTGCTGTTTCAAAGGGAATCTTCAACTCTGTGAGTTGAATGCAATCATCACAAAGAAGTTTCTGACAATGCTTCTCTCTCGTTTTTATGTGAAGATATTTCCTTTTCCACCAGAGGCCTGAAAGCGCTCCAAATGTCCACTTGCAGAGTCTACGAAAAGAATGTTTCAAAACTGCTCTGTGAAAAGCAATGTTAAACTCTGTGGCTCGAACACAAACATCACAAAGCAGTTTCTGAGAATGCTTCAGTTTAGTTTTTCTGTGAAGATATTCCCGTTTCCAAAGAAATCTTCAAAGAGGTCCACATATCCACTTACAGATTCTACAAAAAGAGAGTTTCAAAACTGCTCAATCAAAAGGAGGGTTCAACTCTGTGACTTGAATGCAATCATCACACAGAAGTTTCTGAGAATGCTTCTCTTTAGTTTTTACGTGAAGATATACCCGTTTCGAAGGAAGGCCACCCGGTGGTCCAAATATCCACTTGCAGAATCTACAAAAAGAGTGTTTCAAACCTGAACTATCAAAGGAAGGTTCAACTCTGTGAGTCGAATGCAAACATCACGAAGAAGTTTCTGAGAATGTTTGTGTTTAGTTATGGGAAGTTTATCCCGTTTCCAACGAAATCCTCAGAGAGGTCCAAATATCCACTTGCAGATTCTACCAAAAGTGTGTTTGGAAACTGCTCCATCCAAAGGCATGTTCAGCTCTGTGAGTTAATCTCCATCATCACAAAGTATTTTCTGAGAATGCTTCCGTTTGGTTTTTATAGGAAGTTCTTTCCTTCACTACCGTAGGCCTCAAAGCAGTCCAAATCTCCATTTGCAGATTCTACAAAAAGAGTGTTTCCAATCTGCTGTATCAATAGGAATGTTCAACTCCGTGAGTTGAATGCAATCATCACAACGTAGTTTCTGAGAATGCTTCTATGTAGTTTTTAGGTGAAGATATTACCTTTTCCACCACAGGCCCCAAGCCCCCCAAATGTCCACTTGCAGATTCTAGAAAAAGAGTGTTTCATAGCTGCTCTTTCAAAAGGAAAGTTCCACTCTGGGAATTGAATACGAACATCACAAAGTAGTTTCTGAGAATGCTTTTGTTTCGTTTTTATGTGAAGATGATCCCGTTTCCAATGAAATCTTCAAAGAGGTGCACATATCCACTTGCAGATTCCAAAGAAAGAGACTTTCAAAACTGCTCTATCACGAGGATTTTTCAACTCTGTGAGTTGAATGCAGTCATCACAGAAAACTTTCTGAGAATGCTTCTGTCTAGGGTTGATGTGAAGATATACCCGTTTCCAACGAAGGCCTCGAAGTGGTCCAAATATACACTTGCAGATTCTCCTACAAGGGTGTTGCAAACCTGAACTATCAAAGCAAGGTTCAACTCTGTGAGTTGAATGCAAACATCACAAAGAAGTTTCTGAGAATGCTTCCGTTTACTTATGGGAAGTTTATCCCGTTTCCAACGAAATCCTCAGAGAGGTCCAAATATCCCCTTGCAGATTCTACAAACAGTGTGTTTGGAAACTGCTCCATCAAAACGAATGTTCAGCTCTCTGAGTTAAACGCAATCGTCACTAAGAATTTTCTGAGAGTGCTTCTGTCTAGTTTTTATATGAAGTTCTTTCCTTTATTACCATAGGCCTCAAAGCGGTCCCAGTCTCCACTTGCAGATTCTCCAAGAAGACTGTTTCCAAACTGCTCTCTCGAAAGGAATGTTCAACTCTGTGAGTTGAGTGCAATCATCACAGAGTAGTTTCTGAGAATGCTTCTATGTAGTTTTTAGGAGAAGATATTTCCTTTTCCACCACAGCCCTCAAAGCCCTCCAAATGTCCATTTGCGGATGCTAGAAAAAGAGTGTTTCAAAGCTGCGCTATCAAAGGGAAAGTTCAATTCCGTGAGGTGAATGCAAACATCCCAAAGAAGTTTCTGAGAATGCCTCTGTTTAGCTTTTATGTGAAGATTATCCCGTTTCCAACGAAATCTTCAATGAGATCCAAATATCCACTTGCGGATCCCACAGAAAGTGTGTTTCGAAACTGCTGTTTCAAAGGGAATCTTCAACTCTGTGAGTTGAATGCAATCATCACAAAGAAGTTTCTGACAATGCTTCTCTCTCGTTTTTATGTGAAGATATTTCCTTTTCCACCAGAGGCCTGAAAGCGCTCCAAATGTCCACTTGCAGATTCTACGAAAAGAATGTTTCAAAACTGCTCTGTGAAAAGCAATGTTAAACTCTGTGGCTCGAACACAAACATCACAAAGCAGTTTCTGAGAATGCTTCAGTTTAGTTTTTCTGTGAAGATATTCCCGTTTCCAAAGAAATCTTCAAAGAGGTCCACATATCCACTTACAGATTCTACAAAAAGAGAGTTTCAAAACTGCTCAATCAAAAGGAGGGTTCAACTCTGTGACTTGAATGCAATCATCACACAGAAGTTTCTGAGAATGCTTCTCTTTAGTTTTTACGTGAAGATATACCCGTTTCGAAGGAAGGCCACCCGGTGGTCCAAATATCCACTTGCAGAATCTACAAAAAGAGTGTTTCAAACCTGAACTATCAAAGGAAGGTTCAACTCTGTGAGTCGAATGCAAACATCACGAAGAAGTTTCTGAGAATGTTTGTGTTTAGTTATGGGAAGTTTATCCCGTTTCCAACGAAATCCTCAGAGTGGTCCAAATATCCACTTGCAGATTCTACCAAAAGTGTGTTTGGAAACTGCTCCATCCAAAGGCATGTTCAGCTCTGTGAGTTAATCTCCATCATCACAAAGTATTTTCTGAGAATGCTTCCGTTTGGTTTTTATAGGAAGTTCTTTCCTTCACTACCGTAGGCCTCAAAGCAGTCCAAATCTCCATTTGCAGATTCTACAAAAAGAGTGTTTCCAATCTGCTGTATCAATAGGAATGTTCAACTCCGTGAGTTGAATGCAATCATCACAACGTAGTTTCTGAGAATGCTTCTATGTAGTTTTTAGGTGAAGATATTACCTTTTCCACCACAGGCCCCAAGCCCACCAAATGTCCACTTGCAGATTCTAGAAAAAGAGTGTTTCATAGCTGCTCTTTCAAAAGGAAAGTTCCACTCTGGGAATTGAATACGAACATCACAAAGTAGTTTCTGAGAATGCTTTTGTTTCGTTTTTATGTGAAGATGATCCCGTTTCCAATGAAATCTTCAAAGAGGTGCACATATCCACTTGCAGATTCCAAAGAAAGAGACTTTCAAAACTGCTCCATCACGAGGATTTTTCAACACTGTGAGTTGAATGCAGTCATCACAGAAAACTTTCTGAGAATGCTTCTGTCTAGGGTTGATGTGAAGATATACCCGTTTCCAACGAAGGCCTCGAAGTGGTCCAAATATACACTTGCAGATTCTCCTACAAGGGTGTTGCAAACCTGAACTATCAAAGCAAGGTACAACTCTGTGAGTTGAATGCAAACATCACAAAGAAGTTTCTAAGAATGCTTCCGTTTACTTATGGGAAGTTTATCCCGTTTCCAACGAAATCCTCAGAGAGGTCCAAATATCCCCTTGCAGATTCTACAAACAGTGTGTTTGGAAACTGCTCCATCAAAACGAATGTTCAGCTCTCTGAGTTAAACGCAATCGTCACTAAGAATTTTCTGAGAGTGCTTCTGTCTAGTTTTTATATGAAGTTCTTTCCTTTATTACCATAGGCCTCAAAGCGGTCCCAGTCTCCACTTGCAGATTCTCCAAGAAGACTGTTTCCAAACTGCTCTCTCGAAAGGATTGCTCAACTCTGTGAGTTGAGTGCAATCATCACAGAGTAGTTTCTGAGAATGCTTCTATGTAGTTTTTAGGAGAAGATATTTCCTTTTCCACCACAGCCCTCAAAGCCCTCCAAATGTCCATTTGCGGATGCTAAAAAAAGAGTGTTTCAAAGCTGCGCTATCAAAGGGAAAGTTCAATTCCGTGAGGTGAATGCAAACATCCCAAAGAAGTTTCTGAGAATGCCTCTGTTTAGCTTTTATGTGAAGATTATCCCGTTTCCAACGAAATCTTCAATGAGATCCAAATATCCACTTGCGGATCCCACAGAAAGTGTGTTTCGAAACTGCTGTTTCAAAGGGAATCTTCAACTCTGTGAGTTGAATGCAATCATCACAAAGAAGTTTCTGACAATGCTTCTCTCTCGTTTTTATGTGAAGATATTTCCTTTTCCACCAGAGGCCTGAAAGCGCTCCAAATGTCCACTTGCAGATTCTACGAAAAGAATGTTTCAAAACTGCTCTGTGAAAAGCAATGTTAAACTCTGTGGCTCGAACACAAACATCACAAAGCAGTTTCTGAGAATGCTTCAGTTTAGTTTTTCTGTGAAGATATTCCCGTTTCCAAAGAAATCTTCAAAGAGGTCCACATATCCACTTACAGATTCTACAAAAAGAGAGTTTCAAAACTGCTCAATCAAAAGGAGGGTTCAACTCTGTGACTTGAATGCAATCATCACACAGAAGTTTCTGAGAATGCTTCTCTTTAGTTTTTACGTGAAGATATACCCGTTTCGAAGGAAGGCCACCCGGTGGTCCAAATATCCACTTGCAGAATCTACAAAAAGAGTGTTTCAAACCTGAACTATCAAAGGAAGGTTCAACTCTGTGAGTCGAATGCAAACATCACGAAGAAGTTTCTGAGAATGTTTGTGTTTAGTTATGGGAAGTTTATCCCGTTTCCAACGAAATCCTCAGAGTGGTCCAAATATCCACTTGCAGATTCTACCAAAAGTGTGTTTGGAAACTGCTCCATCCAAAGGCATGTTCAGCTCTGTGAGTTAATCTCCATCATCACAAAGTATTTTCTGAGAATGCTTCCGTTTGGTTTTTATAGGAAGTTCTTTCCTTCACTACCGTAGGCCTCAAAGCAGTCCAAATCTCCATTTGCAGATTCTACAAAAAGAGTGTTTCCAATCTGCTGTATCAATAGGAATGTTCAACTCCGTGAGTTGAATGCAATCATCACAACGTAGTTTCTGAGAATGCTTCTATGTAGTTTTTAGGTGAAGATATTACCTTTTCCACCACAGGCCCCAAGCCCCCCAAATGTCCACTTGCAGATTCTAGAAAAAGAGTGTTTCATAGCTGCTCTTTCAAAAGGAAAGTTCCACTCTGGGAATTGAATACGAACATCACAAAGTAGTTTCTGAGAATGCTTTTGTTTCGTTTTTATGTGAAGATGATCCCGTTTCCAATGAAATCTTCAAAGAGGTGCACATATCCACTTGCAGATTCCAAAGAAAGAGACTTTCAAAACTGCTCCATCACGAGGATTTTTCAACACTGTGAGTTGAATGCAGTCATCACAGAAAACTTTCTGAGAATGCTTCTGTCTAGGGTTGATGTGAAGATATACCCGTTTCCAACGAAGGCCTCGAAGTGGTCCAAATATACACTTGCAGATTCTCCTACAAGGGTGTTGCAAACCTGAACTATCAAAGCAAGGTTCAACTCTGTGAGTTGAATGCAAACATCACAAAGAAGTTTCTAAGAATGCTTCCGTTTACTTATGGGAAGTTTATCCCGTTTCCAACGAAATCCTCAGAGAGGTCCAAATATCCCCTTGCAGATTCTACAAACAGTGTGTTTGGAAACTGCTCCATCAAAACGAATGTTCAGCTCTCTGAGTTAAACGCAATCGTCACTAAGAATTTTCTGAGAGTGCTTCTGTCTAGTTTTTATATGAAGTTCTTTCCTTTATTACCATAGGCCTCAAAGCGGTCCCAGTCTCCACTTGCAGATTCTCCAAGAAGACTGTTTCCAAACTGCTCTCTCGAAAGGAATGTTCAACTCTGTGAGTTGAGTGCAATCATCACAGAGTAGTTTCTGAGAATGCTTCTATGTAGTTTTTAGGAGAAGATATTTCCTTTTCCACCACAGCCCTCAAAGCCCTCCAAATGTCCATTTGCGGATGCTAAAAAAAGAGTGTTTCAAAGCTGCGCTATCAAAGGGAAAGTTCAATTCCGTGAGGTGAATGCAAACATCCCAAAGAAGTTTCTGAGAATGCCTCTGTTTAGCTTTTATGTGAAGATTATCCCGTTTCCAACGAAATCTTCAATGAGATCCAAATATCCACTTGCGGATCCCACAGAAAGTGTGTTTCGAAACTGCTGTTTCAAAGGGAATCTTCAACTCTGTGAGTTGAATGCAATCATCACAAAGAAGTTTCTGACAATGCTTCTCTCTCGTTTTTATGTGAAGATATTTCCTTTTCCACCAGAGGCCTGAAAGCGCTCCAAATGTCCACTTGCAGAGTCTACGAAAAGAATGTTTCAAAACTGCTCTGTGAAAAGCAATGTTAAACTCTGTGGCTCGAACACAAACATCACAAAGCAGTTTCTGAGAATGCTTCAGTTTAGTTTTTCTGTGAAGATATTCCCGTTTCCAAAGAAATCTTCAAAGAGGTCCACATATCCACTTACAGATTCTACAAAAAGAGAGTTTCAAAACTGCTCAATCAAAAGGAGGGTTCAACTCTGTGACTTGAATGCAATCATCACACAGAAGTTTCTGAGAATGCTTCTCTTTAGTTTTTACGTGAAGATATACCCGTTTCGAAGGAAGGCCACCCGGTGGTCCAAATATCCACTTGCAGAATCTACAAAAAGAGTGTTTCAAACCTGAACTATCAAAGGAAGGTTCAACTCTGTGAGTCGAATGCAAACATCACGAAGAAGTTTCTGAGAATGTTTGTGTTTAGTTATGGGAAGTTTATCCCGTTTCCAACGAAATCCTCAGAGAGGTCCAAATATCCACTTGCAGATTCTACCAAAAGTGTGTTTGGAAACTGCTCCATCCAAAGGCATGTTCAGCTCTGTGAGTTAATCTCCATCATCACAAAGTATTTTCTGAGAATGCTTCCGTTTGGTTTTTATAGGAAGTTCTTTCCTTCACTACCGTAGGCCTCAAAGCAGTCCAAATCTCCATTTGCAGATTCTACAAAAAGAGTGTTTCCAATCTGCTGTATCAATAGGAATGTTCAACTCCGTGAGTTGAATGCAATCATCACAACGTAGTTTCTGAGAATGCTTCTATGTAGTTTTTAGGTGAAGATATTACCTTTTCCACCACAGGCCCCAAGCCCCCCAAATGTCCACTTGCAGATTCTAGAAAAAGAGTGTTTCATAGCTGCTCTTTCAAAAGGAAAGTTCCACTCTGGGAATTGAATACGAACATCACAAAGTAGTTTCTGAGAATGCTTTTGTTTCGTTTTTATGTGAAGATGATCCCGTTTCCAATGAAATCTTCAAAGAGGTGCACATATCCACTTGCAGATTCCAAAGAAAGAGACTTTCAAAACTGCTCTATCACGAGGATTTTTCAACTCTGTGAGTTGAATGCAGTCATCACAGAAAACTTTCTGAGAATGCTTCTGTCTAGGGTTGATGTGAAGATATACCCGTTTCCAACGAAGGCCTCGAAGTGGTCCAAATATACACTTGCAGATTCTCCTACAAGGGTGTTGCAAACCTGAACTATCAAAGCAAGGTTCAACTCTGTGAGTTGAATGCAAACATCACAAAGAAGTTTCTGAGAATGCTTCCGTTTACTTATGGGAAGTTTATCCCGTTTCCAACGAAATCCTCAGAGAGGTCCAAATATCCCCTTGCAGATTCTACAAACAGTGTGTTTGGAAACTGCTCCATCAAAACGAATGTTCAGCTCTCTGAGTTAAACGCAATCGTCACTAAGAATTTTCTGAGAGTGCTTCTGTCTAGTTTTTATATGAAGTTCTTTCCTTTATTACCATAGGCCTCAAAGCGGTCCCAGTCTCCACTTGCAGATTCTCCAAGAAGACTGTTTCCAAACTGCTCTCTCGAAAGGAATGTTCAACTCTGTGAGTTGAGTGCAATCATCACAGAGTAGTTTCTGAGAATGCTTCTATGTAGTTTTTAGGAGAAGATATTTCCTTTTCCACCACAGCCCTCAAAGCCCTCCAAATGTCCATTTGCGGATGCTAGAAAAAGAGTGTTTCAAAGCTGCGCTATCAAAGGGAAAGTTCAATTCCGTGAGGTGAATGCAAACATCCCAAAGAAGTTTCTGAGAATGCCTCTGTTTAGCTTTTATGTGAAGATTATCCCGTTTCCAACGAAATCTTCAATGAGATCCAAATATCCACTTGCGGATCCCACAGAAAGTGTGTTTCGAAACTGCTGTTTCAAAGGGAATCTTCAACTCTGTGAGTTGAATGCAATCATCACAAAGAAGTTTCTGACAATGCTTCTCTCTCGTTTTTATGTGAAGATATTTCCTTTTCCACCAGAGGCCTGAAAGCGCTCCAAATGTCCACTTGCAGATTCTACGAAAAGAATGTTTCAAAACTGCTCTGTGAAAAGCAATGTTAAACTCTGTGGCTCGAACACAAACATCACAAAGCAGTTTCTGAGAATGCTTCAGTTTAGTTTTTCTGTGAAGATATTCCCGTTTCCAAAGAAATCTTCAAAGAGGTCCACATATCCACTTACAGATTCTACAAAAAGAGAGTTTCAAAACTGCTCAATCAAAAGGAGGGTTCAACTCTGTGACTTGAATGCAATCATCACACAGAAGTTTCTGAGAATGCTTCTCTTTAGTTTTTACGTGAAGATATACCCGTTTCGAAGGAAGGCCACCCGGTGGTCCAAATATCCACTTGCAGATTCTACAAAAAGAGTGTTTCAAACCTGAACTATCAAAGGAAGGTTCAACTCTGTGAGTCGAATGCAAACATCACGAAGAAGTTTCTGAGAATGTTTGTGTTTAGTTATGGGAAGTTTATCCCGTTTCCAACGAAATCCTCAGAGAGGTCCAAATATCCACTTGCAGATTCTACCAAAAGTGTGTTTGGAAACTGCTCCATCCAAAGGCATGTTCAGCTCTGTGAGTTAATCTCCATCATCACAAAGTATTTTCTGAGAATGCTTCCGTTTGGTTTTTATAGGAAGTTCTTTCCTTCACTACCGTAGGCCTCAAAGCAGTCCAAATCTCCATTTGCAGATTCTACAAAAAGAGTGTTTCCAATCTGCTGTATCAATAGGAATGTTCAACTCCGTGAGTTGAATGCAATCATCACAACGTAGTTTCTGAGAATGCTTCTATGTAGTTTTTAGGTGAAGATATTACCTTTTCCACCACAGGCCCCAAGCCCCCCAAATGTCCACTTGCAGATTCTAGAAAAAGAGTGTTTCATAGCTGCTCTTTCAAAAGGAAAGTTCCACTCTGGGAATTGAATACGAACATCACAAAGTAGTTTCTGAGAATGCTTTTGTTTCGTTTTTATGTGAAGATGATCCCGTTTCCAATGAAATCTTCAAAGAGGTGCACATATCCACTTGCAGATTCCAAAGAAAGAGACTTTCAAAACTGCTCTATCACGAGGATTTTTCAACACTGTGAGTTGAATGCAGTCATCACAGAAAACTTTCTGAGAATGCTTCTGTCTAGGGTTGATGTGAAGATATACCCGTTTCCAACGAAGGCCTCGAAGTGGTCCAAATATACACTTGCAGATTCTCCTACAAGGGTGTTGCAAACCTGAACTATCAAAGCAAGGTTCAACTCTGTGAGTTGAATGCAAACATCACAAAGAAGTTTCTGAGAATGCTTCCGTTTACTTATGGGAAGTTTATCCCGTTTCCAATGAAATCCTCAGAGAGGTCCAAATATCCCCTTGCAGATTCTACAAACAGTGTGTTTGGAAACTGCTCCATCAAAACGAATGTTCAGCTCTCTGAGTTAAACGCAATCGTCACTAAGAATTTTCTGAGAGTGCTTCTGTCTAGTTTTTATATGAAGTTCTTTCCTTTATTACCATAGGCCTCAAAGCGGTCCCAGTCTCCACTTGCAGATTCTCCAAGAAGACTGTTTCCAAACTGCTCTCTCGAAAGGATTGCTCAACTCTGTGAGTTGAGTGCAATCATCACAGAGTAGTTTCTGAGAATGCTTCTATGTAGTTTTTAGGAGAAGATATTTCCTTTTCCACCACAGCCCTCAAAGCCCTCCAAATGTCCATTTGCGGATGCTAAAAAAAGAGTGTTTCAAAGCTGCGCTATCAAAGGGAAAGTTCAATTCCGTGAGGTGAATGCAAACATCCCAAAGAAGTTTCTGAGAATGCCTCTGTTTAGCTTTTATGTGAAGATTATCCCGTTTCCAACGAAATCTTCAATGAGATCCAAATATCCACTTGCGGATCCCACAGAAAGTGTGTTTCGAAACTGCTGTTTCAAAGGGAATCTTCAACTCTGTGAGTTGAATGCAATCATCACAAAGAAGTTTCTGACAATGCTTCTCTCTCGTTTTTATGTGAAGATATTTCCTTTTCCACCAGAGGCCTGAAAGCGCTCCAAATGTCCACTTGCAGATTCTACGAAAAGAATGTTTCAAAACTGCTCTGTGAAAAGCAATGTTAAACTCTGTGGCTCGAACACAAACATCACAAAGCAGTTTCTGAGAATGCTTCAGTTTAGTTTTTCTGTGAAGATATTCCCGTTTCCAAAGAAATCTTCAAAGAGGTCCACATATCCACTTACAGATTCTACAAAAAGAGAGTTTCAAAACTGCTCAATCAAAAGGAGGGTTCAACTCTGTGACTTGAATGCAATCATCACACAGAAGTTTCTGAGAATGCTTCTCTTTAGTTTTTACGTGAAGATATACCCGTTTCGAAGGAAGGCCACCCGGTGGTCCAAATATCCACTTGCAGAATCTACAAAAAGAGTGTTTCAAACCTGAACTATCAAAGGAAGGTTCAACTCTGTGAGTCGAATGCAAACATCACGAAGAAGTTTCTGAGAATGTTTGTGTTTAGTTATGGGAAGTTTATCCCGTTTCCAACGAAATCCTCAGAGTGGTCCAAATATCCACTTGCAGATTCTACCAAAAGTGTGTTTGGAAACTGCTCCATCCAAAGGCATGTTCAGCTCTGTGAGTTAATCTCCATCATCACAAAGTATTTTCTGAGAATGCTTCCGTTTGGTTTTTATAGGAAGTTCTTTCCTTCACTACCGTAGGCCTCAAAGCAGTCCAAATCTCCATTTGCAGATTCTACAAAAAGAGTGTTTCCAATCTGCTGTATCAATAGGAATGTTCAACTCCGTGAGTTGAATGCAATCATCACAACGTAGTTTCTGAGAATGCTTCTATGTAGTTTTTAGGTGAAGATATTACCTTTTCCACCACAGGCCCCAAGCCCCCCAAATGTCCACTTGCAGATTCTAGAAAAAGAGTGTTTCATAGCTGCTCTTTCAAAAGGAAAGTTCCACTCTGGGAATTGAATACGAACATCACAAAGTAGTTTCTGAGAATGCTTTTGTTTCGTTTTTATGTGAAGATGATCCCGTTTCCAATGAAATCTTCAAAGAGGTGCACATATCCACTTGCAGATTCCAAAGAAAGAGACTTTCAAAACTGCTCCATCACGAGGATTTTTCAACACTGTGAGTTGAATGCAGTCATCACAGAAAACTTTCTGAGAATGCTTCTGTCTAGGGTTGATGTGAAGATATACCCGTTTCCAACGAAGGCCTCGAAGTGGTCCAAATATACACTTGCAGATTCTCCTACAAGGGTGTTGCAAACCTGAACTATCAAAGCAAGGTTCAACTCTGTGAGTTGAATGCAAACATCACAAAGAAGTTTCTAAGAATGCTTCCGTTTACTTATGGGAAGTTTATCCCGTTTCCAACGAAATCCTCAGAGAGGTCCAAATATCCCCTTGCAGATTCTACAAACAGTGTGTTTGGAAACTGCTCCATCAAAACGAATGTTCAGCTCTCTGAGTTAAACGCAATCGTCACTAAGAATTTTCTGAGAGTGCTTCTGTCTAGTTTTTATATGAAGTTCTTTCCTTTATTACCATAGGCCTCAAAGCGGTCCCAGTCTCCACTAGCAGATTCTCCAAGAAGACTGTTTCCAAACTGCTCTCTCGAAAGGAATGTTCAACTCTGTGAGTTGAGTGCAATCATCACAGAGTAGTTTCTGAGAATGCTTCTATGTAGTTTTTAGGAGAAGATATTTCCTTTTCCACCACAGCCCTCAAAGCCCTCCAAATGTCCATTTGCGGATGCTAAAAAAAGAGTGTTTCAAAGCTGCGCTATCAAAGGGAAAGTTCAATTCCGTGAGGTGAATGCAAACATCCCAAAGAAGTTTCTGAGAATGCCTCTGTTTAGCTTTTATGTGAAGATTATCCCGTTTCCAACGAAATCTTCAATGAGATCCAAATATCCACTTGCGGATCCCACAGAAAGTGTGTTTCGAAACTGCTGTTTCAAAGGGAATCTTCAACTCTGTGAGTTGAATGCAATCATCACAAAGAAGTTTCTGACAATGCTTCTCTCTCGTTTTTATGTGAAGATATTTCCTTTTCCACCAGAGGCCTGAAAGCGCTCCAAATGTCCACTTGCAGATTCTACGAAAAGAATGTTTCAAAACTGCTCTGTGAAAAGCAATGTTAAACTCTGTGGCTCGAACACAAACATCACAAAGCAGTTTCTGAGAATGCTTCAGTTTAGTTTTTCTGTGAAGATATTCCCGTTTCCAAAGAAATCTTCAAAGAGGTCCACATATCCACTTACAGATTCTACAAAAAGAGAGTTTCAAAACTGCTCAATCAAAAGGAGTGTTCAACTCTGTGACTTGAATGCAATCATCACACAGAAGTTTCTGAGAATGCTTCTCTTTAGTTTTTACGTGAAGATATACCCGTTTCGAAGGAAGGCCACCCGGTGGTCCAAATATCCACTTGCAGAATCTACAAAAAGAGTGTTTCAAACCTGAACTATCAAAGGAAGGTTCAACTCTGTGAGTCGAATGCAAACATCACGAAGAAGTTTCTGAGAATGTTTGTGTTTAGTTATGGGAAGTTTATCCCGTTTCCAACGAAATCCTCAGAGTGGTCCAAATATCCACTTGCAGATTCTACCAAAAGTGTGTTTGGAAACTGCTCCATCCAAAGGCATGTTCAGCTCTGTGAGTTAATCTCCATCATCACAAAGTATTTTCTGAGAATGCTTCCGTTTGGTTTTTATAGGAAGTTCTTTCCTTCACTACCGTAGGCCTCAAAGCAGTCCAAATCTCCATTTGCAGATTCTACAAAAAGAGTGTTTCCAATCTGCTGTATCAATAGGAATGTTCAACTCCGTGAGTTGAATGCAATCATCACAACGTAGTTTCTGAGAATGCTTCTATGTAGTTTTTAGGTGAAGATATTACCTTTTCCACCACAGGCCCCAAGCCCCCCAAATGTCCACTTGCAGATTCTAGAAAAAGAGTGTTTCATAGCTGCTCTTTCAAAAGGAAAGTTCCACTCTGGGAATTGAATACGAACATCACAAAGTAGTTTCTGAGAATGCTTTTGTTTCGTTTTTATGTGAAGATGATCCCGTTTCCAATGAAATCTTCAAAGAGGTGCACATATCCACTTGCAGATTCCAAAGAAAGAGACTTTCAAAACTGCTCCATCACGAGGATTTTTCAACACTGTGAGTTGAATGCAGTCATCACAGAAAACTTTCTGAGAATGCTTCTGTCTAGGGTTGATGTGAAGATATACCCGTTTCCAACGAAGGCCTCGAAGTGGTCCAAATATACACTTGCAGATTCTCCTACAAGGGTGTTGCAAACCTGAACTATCAAAGCAAGGTTCAACTCTGTGAGTTGAATGCAAACATCACAAAGAAGTTTCTGAGAATGCTTCCGTTTACTTATGGGAAGTTTATCCCGTTTCCAACGAAATCCTCAGAGAGGTCCAAATATCCCCTTGCAGATTCTACAAACAGTGTGTTTGGAAACTGCTCCATCAAAACGAATGTTCAGCTCTCTGAGTTAAACGCAATCGTCACTAAGAATTTTCTGAGAGTGCTTCTGTCTAGTTTTTATATGAAGTTCTTTCCTTTATTACCATAGGCCTCAAAGCGGTCCCAGTCTCCGCTTGCAGATTCTCCAAGAAGACTGTTTCCAAACTGCTCTCTCGAAAGGAATGTTCAACTCTGTGAGTTGAGTGCAATCATCACAGAGTAGTTTCTGAGAATGCTTCTATGTAGTTTTTAGTAGAAGATATTTCCTTTTCCACCACAGCCCTCAAAGCCCTCCAAATGTCCATTTGCGGATGCTAAAAAAAGAGTGTTTCAAAGCTGCGCTATCAAAGGGAAAGTTCAATTCCGTGAGGTGAATGCAAACATCCCAAAGAAGTTTCTGAGAATGCCTCTGTTTAGCTTTTATGTGAAGATTATCCCGTTTCCAACGAAATCTTCAATGAGATCCAAATATCCACTTGCGGATCCCACAGAAAGTGTGTTTCGAAACTGCTGTTTCAAAGGGAATCTTCAACTCTGTGAGTTGAATGCAATCATCACAAAGAAGTTTCTGACAATGCTTCTCTCTCGTTTTTATGTGAAGATATTTCCTTTTCCACCAGAGGCCTGAAAGCGCTCCAAATGTCCACTTGCAGAGTCTACGAAAAGAATGTTTCAAAACTGCTCTGTGAAAAGCAATGTTAAACTCTGTGGCTCGAACACAAACATCACAAAGCAGTTTCTGAGAATGCTTCAGTTTAGTTTTTCTGTGAAGATATTCCCGTTTCCAAAGAAATCTTCAAAGAGGTCCACATATCCACTTACAGATTCTACAAAAAGAGAGTTTCAAAACTGCTCAATCAAAAGGAGTGTTCAACTCTGTGACTTGAATGCAATCATCACACAGAAGTTTCTGAGAATGCTTCTCTTTAGTTTTTACGTGAAGATATACCCGTTTCGAAGGAAGGCCACCCGGTGGTCCAAATATCCACTTGCAGAATCTACAAAAAGAGTGTTTCAAACCTGAACTATCAAAGGAAGGTTCAACTCTGTGAGTCGAATGCAAACATCACGAAGAAGTTTCTGAGAATGTTTGTGTTTAGTTATGGGAAGTTTATCCCGTTTCCAACGAAATCCTCAGAGAGGTCCAAATATCCACTTGCAGATTCTACCAAAAGTGTGTTTGGAAACTGCTCCATCCAAAGGCATGTTCAGCTCTGTGAGTTAATCTCCATCATCACAAAGTATTTTCTGAGAATGCTTCCGTTTGGTTTTTATAGGAAGTTCTTTCCTTCACTACCGTAGGCCTCAAAGCAGTCCAAATCTCCATTTGCAGATTCTACAAAAAGAGTGTTTCCAATCTGCTGTATCAATAGGAATGTTCAACTCCGTGAGTTGAATGCAATCATCACAACGTAGTTTCTGAGAATGCTTCTATGTAGTTTTTAGGTGAAGATATTACCTTTTCCACCACAGGCCCCAAGCCCCCCAAATGTCCACTTGCAGATTCTAGAAAAAGAGTGTTTCATAGCTGCTCTTTCAAAAGGAAAGTTCCACTCTGGGAATTGAATACGAACATCACAAAGTAGTTTCTGAGAATGCTTTTGTTTCGTTTTTATGTGAAGATGATCCCGTTTCCAATGAAATCTTCAAAGAGGTGCACATATCCACTTGCAGATTCCAAAGAAAGAGACTTTCAAAACTGCTCTATCACGAGGATTTTTCAACTCTGTGAGTTGAATGCAGTCATCACAGAAAACTTTCTGAGAATGCTTCTGTCTAGGGTTGATGTGAAGATATACCCGTTTCCAACGAAGGCCTCGAAGTGGTCCAAATATACACTTGCAGATTCTCCTACAAGGGTGTTGCAAACCTGAACTATCAAAGCAAGGTTCAACTCTGTGAGTTGAATGCAAACATCACAAAGAAGTTTCTGAGAATGCTTCCGTTTACTTATGGGAAGTTTATCCCGTTTCCAACGAAATCCTCAGAGAGGTCCAAATATCCCCTTGCAGATTCTACAAACAGTGTGTTTGGAAACTGCTCCATCAAAACGAATGTTCAGCTCTCTGAGTTAAACGCAATCGTCACTAAGAATTTTCTGAGAGTGCTTCTGTCTAGTTTTTATATGAAGTTCTTTCCTTTCTTACCATAGGCTTCAAAGCGGTCCCAGTCTCCACTTGCAGATTCTCCAAGAAGACTGTTTCCAAACTGCTCTCTCGAAAGGAATGTTCAACTCTGTGAGTTGAGTGCAATCATCACAGAGTAGTTTCTGAGAATGCTTCTATGTAGTTTTTAGGAGAAGATATTTCCTTTTCCACCACAGCCCTCAAAGCCCTCCAAATGTCCATTTGCGGATGCTAGAAAAAGAGTGTTTCAAAGCTGCGCTATCAAAGGGAAAGTTCAATTCCGTGAGGTGAATGCAAACATCCCAAAGAAGTTTCTGAGAATGCCTCTGTTTAGCTTTTATGTGAAGATTATCCCGTTTCCAACGAAATCTTCAATGAGATCCAAATATCCACTTGCGGATCCCACAGAAAGTGTGTTTCGAAACTGCTGTTTCAAAGGGAATCTTCAACTCTGTGAGTTGAATGCAATCATCACAAAGAAGTTTCTGACAATGCTTCTCTCTCGTTTTTATGTGAAGATATTTCCTTTTCCACCAGAGGCCTGAAAGCGCTCCAAATGTCCACTTGCAGATTCTACGAAAAGAATGTTTCAAAACTGCTCTGTGAAAAGCAATGTTAAACTCTGTGGCTCGAACACAAACATCACAAAGCAGTTTCTGAGAATGCTTCAGTTTAGTTTTTCTGTGAAGATATTCCCGTTTCCAAAGAAATCTTCAAAGAGGTCCACATATCCACTTACAGATTCTACAAAAAGAGAGTTTCAAAACTGCTCAATCAAAAGGAGGGTTCAACTCTGTGACTTGAATGCAATCATCACACAGAAGTTTCTGAGAATGCTTCTCTTTAGTTTTTACGTGAAGATATACCCGTTTCGAAGGAAGGCCACCCGGTGGTCCAAATATCCACTTGCAGATTCTACAAAAAGAGTGTTTCAAACCTGAACTATCAAAGGAAGGTTCAACTCTGTGAGTCGAATGCAAACATGACGAAGAAGTTTCTGAGAATGTTTGTGTTTAGTTATGGGAAGTTTATCCCGTTTCCAACGAAATCCTCAGAGAGGTCCAAATATCCACTTGCAGATTCTACCAAAAGTGTGTTTGGAAACTGCTCCATCCAAAGGCATGTTCAGCTCTGTGAGTTAATCTCCATCATCACAAAGTATTTTCTGAGAATGCTTCCGTTTGGTTTTTATAGGAAGTTCTTTCCTTCACTACCGTAGGCCTCAAAGCAGTCCAAATCTCCATTTGCAGATTCTACAAAAAGAGTGTTTCCAATCTGCTGTATCAATAGGAATGTTCAACTCCGTGAGTTGAATGCAATCATCACAACGTAGTTTCTGAGAATGCTTCTATGTAGTTTTTAGGTGAAGATATTACCTTTTCCACCACAGGCCCCAAGCCCCCCAAATGTCCACTTGCAGATTCTAGAAAAAGAGTGTTTCATAGCTGCTCTTTCAAAAGGAAAGTTCCACTCTGGGAATTGAATACGAACATCACAAAGTAGTTTCTGAGAATGCTTTTGTTTCGTTTTTATGTGAAGATGATCCCGTTTCCAATGAAATCTTCAAAGAGGTGCACATATCCACTTGCAGATTCCAAAGAAAGAGACTTTCAAAACTGCTCTATCACGAGGATTTTTCAACTCTGTGAGTTGAATGCAGTCATCACAGAAAACTTTCTGAGAATGCTTCTGTCTAGGGTTGATGTGAAGATATACCCGTTTCCAACGAAGGCCTCGAAGTGGTCCAAATATACACTTGCAGATTCTCCTACAAGGGTGTTGCAAACCTGAACTATCAAAGCAAGGTTCAACTCTGTGAGTTGAATGCAAACATCACAAAGAAGTTTCTGAGAATGCTTCCGTTTACTTATGGGAAGTTTATCCCGTTTCCAACGAAATCCTCAGAGAGGTCCAAATATCCCCTTGCAGATTCTACAAACAGTGTGTTTGGAAACTGCTCCATCAAAACGAATGTTCAGCTCTCTGAGTTAAACGCAATCGTCACTAAGAATTTTCTGAGAGTGCTTCTGTCTAGTTTTTATATGAAGTTCTTTCCTTTCTTACCATAGGCTTCAAAGCGGTCCCAGTCTCCACTTGCAGATTCTCCAAGAAGACTGTTTCCAAACTGCTCTCTCGAAAGGAATGTTCAACTCTGTGAGTTGAGTGCAATCATCACAGAGTAGTTTCTGAGAATGCTTCTATGTAGTTTTTAGGAGAAGATATTTCCTTTTCCACCACAGCCCTCAAAGCCCTCCAAATGTCCATTTGCGGATGCTAGAAAAAGAGTGTTTCAAAGCTGCGCTATCAAAGGGAAAGTTCAATTCCGTGAGGTGAATGCAAACATCCCAAAGAAGTTTCTGAGAATGCCTCTGTTTAGCTTTTATGTGAAGATTATCCCGTTTCCAACGAAATCTTCAATGAGATCCAAATATCCACTTGCGGATCCCACAGAAAGTGTGTTTCGAAACTGCTGTTTCAAAGGGAATCTTCAACTCTGTGAGTTGAATGCAATCATCACAAAGAAGTTTCTGACAATGCTTCTCTCTCGTTTTTATGTGAAGATATTTCCTTTTCCACCAGAGGCCTGAAAGCGCTCCAAATGTCCACTTGCAGATTCTACGAAAAGAATGTTTCAAAACTGCTCTGTGAAAAGCAATGTTAAACTCTGTGGCTCGAACACAAACATCACAAAGCAGTTTCTGAGAATGCTTCAGTTTAGTTTTTCTGTGAAGATATTCCCGTTTCCAAAGAAATCTTCAAAGAGGTCCACATATCCACTTACAGATTCTACAAAAAGAGAGTTTCAAAACTGCTCAATCAAAAGGAGGGTTCAACTCTGTGACTTGAATGCAATCATCACACAGAAGTTTCTGAGAATGCTTCTCTTTAGTTTTTACGTGAAGATATACCCGTTTCGAAGGAAGGCCACCCGGTGGTCCAAATATCCACTTGCAGATTCTACAAAAAGAGTGTTTCAAACCTGAACTATCAAAGGAAGGTTCAACTCTGTGAGTCGAATGCAAACATGACGAAGAAGTTTCTGAGAATGTTTGTGTTTAGTTATGGGAAGTTTATCCCGTTTCCAACGAAATCCTCAGAGAGGTCCAAATATCCACTTGCAGATTCTACCAAAAGTGTGTTTGGAAACTGCTCCATCCAAAGGCATGTTCAGCTCTGTGAGTTAATCTCCATCATCACAAAGTATTTTCTGAGAATGCTTCCGTTTGGTTTTTATAGGAAGTTCTTTCCTTCACTACCGTAGGCCTCAAAGCAGTCCAAATCTCCATTTGCAGATTCTACAAAAAGAGTGTTTCCAATCTGCTGTATCAATAGGAATGTTCAACTCCGTGAGTTGAATGCAATCATCACAACGTAGTTTCTGAGAATGCTTCTATGTAGTTTTTAGGTGAAGATATTACCTTTTCCACCACAGGCCCCAAGCCCCCCAAATGTCCACTTGCAGATTCTAGAAAAAGAGTGTTTCATAGCTGCTCTTTCAAAAGGAAAGTTCCACTCTGGGAATTGAATACGAACATCACAAAGTAGTTTCTGAGAATGCTTTTGTTTCGTTTTTATGTGAAGATGATCCCGTTTCCAATGAAATCTTCAAAGAGGTGCACATATCCACTTGCAGATTCCAAAGAAAGAGACTTTCAAAACTGCTCTATCACGAGGATTTTTCAACACTGTGAGTTGAATGCAGTCATCACAGAAAACTTTCTGAGAATGCTTCTGTCTAGGGTTGATGTGAAGATATACCCGTTTCCAACGAAGGCCTCGAAGTGGTCCAAATATACACTTGCAGATTCTCCTACAAGGGTGTTGCAAACCTGAACTATCAAAGCAAGGTTCAACTCTGTGAGTTGAATGCAAACATCACAAAGAAGTTTCTGAGAATGCTTCCGTTTATTTATGGGAAGTTTATCCCGTTTCCAACGAAATCCTCAGAGAGGTCCAAATATCCCCTTGCAGATTCTACAAACAGTGTGTTTGGAAACTGCTCCATCAAAACGAATGTTCAGCTCTCTGAGTTAAACGCAATCGTCACTAAGAATTTTCTGAGAGTGCTTCTGTCTAGTTTTTATATGAAGTTCTTTCCTTTATTACCATAGGCCTCAAAGCGGTCCCAGTCTCCACTTGCAGATTCTCCAAGAAGACTGTTTCCAAACTGCTCTCTCGAAAGGATTGCTCAACTCTGTGAGTTGAGTGCAATCATCACAGAGTAGTTTCTGAGAATGCTTCTATGTAGTTTTTAGGAGAAGATATTTCCTTTTCCACCACAGCCCTCAAAGCCCTCCAAATGTCCATTTGCGGATGCTAAAAAAAGAGTGTTTCAAAGCTGCGCTATCAAAGGGAAAGTTCAATTCCGTGAGGTGAATGCAAACATCCCAAAGAAGTTTCTGAGAATGCCTCTGTTTAGCTTTTATGTGAAGATTATCCCGTTTCCAACGAAATCTTCAATGAGATCCAAATATCCACTTGCGGATCCCACAGAAAGTGTGTTTCGAAACTGCTGTTTCAAAGGGAATCTTCAACTCTGTGAGTTGAATGCAATCATCACAAAGAAGTTTCTGACAATGCTTCTCTCTCGTTTTTATGTGAAGATATTTCCTTTTCCACCAGAGGCCTGAAAGCGCTCCAAATGTCCACTTGCAGATTCTACGAAAAGAATGTTTCAAAACTGCTCTGTGAAAAGCAATGTTAAACTCTGTGGCTCGAACACAAACATCACAAAGCAGTTTCTGAGAATGCTTCAGTTTAGCTTTTCTGTGAAGATATTCCCGTTTCCAAAGAAATCTTCAAAGAGGTCCACATATCCACTTACAGATTCTACAAAAAGAGAGTTTCAAAACTGCTCAATCAAAAGGAGGGTTCAACTCTGTGACTTGAATGCAATCATCACACAGAAGTTTCTGAGAATGCTTCTCTTTAGTTTTTACGTGAAGATATACCCGTTTCGAAGGAAGGCCACCCGGTGGTCCAAATATCCACTTGCAGAATCTACAAAAAGAGTGTTTCAAACCTGAACTATCAAAGGAAGGTTCAACTCTGTGAGTCGAATGCAAACATCACGAAGAAGTTTCTGAGAATGTTTGTGTTTAGTTATGGGAAGTTTATCCCGTTTCCAACGAAATCCTCAGAGAGGTCCAAATATCCACTTGCAGATTCTACCAAAAGTGTGTTTGGAAACTGCTCCATCCAAAGGCATGTTCAGCTCTGTGAGTTAATCTCCATCATCACAAAGTATTTTCTGAGAATGCTTCCGTTTGGTTTTTATAGGAAGTTCTTTCCTTCACTACCGTAGGCCTCAAAGCAGTCCAAATCTCCATTTGCAGATTCTACAAAAAGAGTGTTTCCAATCTGCTGTATCAATAGGAATGTTCAACTCCGTGAGTTGAATGCAATCATCACAACGTAGTTTCTGAGAATGCTTCTATGTAGTTTTTAGGTGAAGATATTACCTTTTCCACCACAGGCCCCAAGCCCCCCAAATGTCCACTTGCAGATTCTAGAAAAAGAGTGTTTCATAGCTGCTCTTTCACAAGGAAAGTTCCACTCTGGGAATTGAATACGAACATCACAAAGTAGTTTCTGAGAATGCTTTTGTTTCGTTTTTATGTGAAGATGATCCCGTTTCCAATGAAATCTTCAAAGAGGTGCACATATCCACTTGCAGATTCCAAAGAAAGAGACTTTCAAAACTGCTCCATCACGAGGATTTTTCAACTCTGTGAGTTGAATGCAGTCATCACAGAAAACTTTCTGAGAATGCTTCTGTCTAGGGTTGATGTGAAGATATACCCGTTTCCAACGAAGGCCTCGAAGTGGTCCAAATATACACTTGCAGATTCTCCTACAAGGGTGTTGCAAACCTGAACTATCAAAGCAAGGTTCAACTCTGTGAGTTGAATGCAAACATCACAAAGAAGTTTCTGAGAATGCTTCCGTTTACTTATGGGAAGTTTATCCCGTTTCCAACGAAATCCTCAGAGAGGTCCAAATATCCCCTTGCAGATTCTACAAACAGTGTGTTTGGAAACTGCTCCATCAAAACGAATGTTCAGCTCTCTGAGTTAAACGCAATCGTCACTAAGAATTTTCTGAGAGTGCTTCTGTCTAGTTTTTATATGAAGTTCTTTCCTTTATTACCATAGGCCTCAAAGCGGTCCCAGTCTCCACTTGCAGATTCTCCAAGAAGACTGTTTCCAAACTGCTCTCTCGAAAGGATTGCTCAACTCTGTGAGTTGAGTGCAATCATCACAGAGTAGTTTCTGAGAATGCTTCTATGTAGTTTTTAGGAGAAGATATTTCCTTTTCCACCACAGCCCTCAAAGCCCTCCAAATGTCCATTTGCGGATGCTAAAAAAAGAGTGTTTCAAAGCTGCGCTATCAAAGGGAAAGTTCAATTCCGTGAGGTGAATGCAAACATCCCAAAGAAGTTTCTGAGAATGCCTCTGTTTAGCTTTTATGTGAAGATTATCCCGTTTCCAACGAAATCTTCAATGAGATCCAAATATCCACTTGCGGATCCCACAGAAAGTGTGTTTCGAAACTGCTGTTTCAAAGGGAATCTTCAACTCTGTGAGTTGAATGCAATCATCACAAAGAAGTTTCTGACAATGCTTCTCTCTCGTTTTTATGTGAAGATATTTCCTTTTCCACCAGAGGCCTGAAAGCGCTCCAAATGTCCACTTGCAGATTCTACGAAAAGAATGTTTCAAAACTGCTCTGTGAAAAGCAATGTTAAACTCTGTGGCTCGAACACAAACATCACAAAGCAGTTTCTGAGAATGCTTCAGTTTAGTTTTTCTGTGAAGATATTCCCGTTTCCAAAGAAATCTTCAAAGAGGTCCACATATCCACTTACAGATTCTACAAAAAGAGAGTTTCAAAACTGCTCAATCAAAAGGAGGGTTCAACTCTGTGACTTGAATGCAATCATCACACAGAAGTTTCTGAGAATGCTTCTCTTTAGTTTTTACGTGAAGATATACCCGTTTCGAAGGAAGGCCACCCGGTGGTCCAAATATCCACTTGCAGAATCTACAAAAAGAGTGTTTCAAACCTGAACTATCAAAGGAAGGTTCAACTCTGTGAGTCGAATGCAAACATCACGAAGAAGTTTCTGAGAATGTTTGTGTTTAGTTATGGGAAGTTTATCCCGTTTCCAACGAAATCCTCAGAGTGGTCCAAATATCCACTTGCAGATTCTACCAAAAGTGTGTTTGGAAACTGCTCCATCCAAAGGCATGTTCAGCTCTGTGAGTTAATCTCCATCATCACAAAGTATTTTCTGAGAATGCTTCCGTTTGGTTTTTATAGGAAGTTCTTTCCTTCACTACCGTAGGCCTCAAAGCAGTCCAAATCTCCATTTGCAGATTCTACAAAAAGAGTGTTTCCAATCTGCTGTATCAATAGGAATGTTCAACTCCGTGAGTTGAATGCAATCATCACAACGTAGTTTCTGAGAATGCTTCTATGTAGTTTTTAGGTGAAGATATTACCTTTTCCACCACAGGCCCCAAGCCCCCCAAATGTCCACTTGCAGATTCTAGAAAAAGAGTGTTTCATAGCTGCTCTTTCAAAAGGAAAGTTCCACTCTGGGAATTGAATACGAACATCACAAAGTAGTTTCTGAGAATGCTTCTGTTTCGTTTTTATGTGAAGATGATCCCGTTTCCAATGAAATCTTCAAAGAGGTGCACATATCCACTTGCAGATTCCAAAGAAAGAGACTTTCAAAACTGCTCCATCACGAGGATTTTTCAACACTGTGAGTTGAATGCAGTCATCACAGAAAACTTTCTGAGAATGCTTCTGTCTAGGGTTGATGTGAAGATATACCCGTTTCCAACGAAGGCCTCGAAGTGGTCCAAATATACACTTGCAGATTCTCCTACAAGGGTGTTGCAAACCTGAACTATCAAAGCAAGGTACAACTCTGTGAGTTGAATGCAAACATCACAAAGAAGTTTCTAAGAATGCTTCCGTTTACTTATGGGAAGTTTATCCCGTTTCCAACGAAATCCTCAGAGAGGTCCAAATATCCCCTTGCAGATTCTACAAACAGTGTGTTTGGAAACTGCTCCATCAAAACGAATGTTCAGCTCTCTGAGTTAAACGCAATCGTCACTAAGAATTTTCTGAGAGTGCTTCTGTCTAGTTTTTATATGAAGTTCTTTCCTTTATTACCATAGGCCTCAAAGCGGTCCCAGTCTCCACTTGCAGATTCTCCAAGAAGACTGTTTCCAAACTGCTCTCTCGAAAGGATTGCTCAACTCTGTGAGTTGAGTGCAATCATCACAGAGTAGTTTCTGAGAATGCTTCTATGTAGTTTTTAGGAGAAGATATTTCCTTTTCCACCACAGCCCTCAAAGCCCTCCAAATGTCCATTTGCGGATGCTAAAAAAAGAGTGTTTCAAAGCTGCGCTATCAAAGGGAAAGTTCAATTCCGTGAGGTGAATGCAAACATCCCAAAGAAGTTTCTGAGAATGCCTCTGTTTAGCTTTTATGTGAAGATTATCCCGTTTCCAACGAAATCTTCAATGAGATCCAAATATCCACTTGCGGATCCCACAGAAAGTGTGTTTCGAAACTGCTGTTTCAAAGGGAATCTTCAACTCTGTGAGTTGAATGCAATCATCACAAAGAAGTTTCTGACAATGCTTCTCTCTCGTTTTTATGTGAAGATATTTCCTTTTCCACCAGAGGCCTGAAAGCGCTCCAAATGTCCACTTGCAGATTCTACGAAAAGAATGTTTCAAAACTGCTCTGTGAAAAGCAATGTTAAACTCTGTGGCTCGAACACAAACATCACAAAGCAGTTTCTGAGAATGCTTCAGTTTAGTTTTTCTGTGAAGATATTCCCGTTTCCAAAGAAATCTTCAAAGAGGTCCACATATCCACTTACAGATTCTACAAAAAGAGAGTTTCAAAACTGCTCAATCAAAAGGAGGGTTCAACTCTGTGACTTGAATGCAATCATCACACAGAAGTTTCTGAGAATGCTTCTCTTTAGTTTTTACGTGAAGATATACCCGTTTCGAAGGAAGGCCACCCGGTGGTCCAAATATCCACTTGCAGAATCTACAAAAAGAGTGTTTCAAACCTGAACTATCAAAGGAAGGTTCAACTCTGTGAGTCGAATGCAAACATCACGAAGAAGTTTCTGAGAATGTTTGTGTTTAGTTATGGGAAGTTTATCCCGTTTCCAACGAAATCCTCAGAGTGGTCCAAATATCCACTTGCAGATTCTACCAAAAGTGTGTTTGGAAACTGCTCCATCCAAAGGCATGTTCAGCTCTGTGAGTTAATCTCCATCATCACAAAGTATTTTCTGAGAATGCTTCCGTTTGGTTTTTATAGGAAGTTCTTTCCTTCACTACCGTAGGCCTCAAAGCAGTCCAAATCTCCATTTGCAGATTCTACAAAAAGAGTGTTTCCAATCTGCTGTATCAATAGGAATGTTCAACTCCGTGAGTTGAATGCAATCATCACAACGTAGTTTCTGAGAATGCTTCTATGTAGTTTTTAGGTGAAGATATTACCTTTTCCACCACAGGCCCCAAGCCCACCAAATGTCCACTTGCAGATTCTAGAAAAAGAGTGTTTCATAGCTGCTCTTTCAAAAGGAAAGTTCCACTCTGGGAATTGAATACGAACATCACAAAGTAGTTTCTGAGAATGCTTTTGTTTCGTTTTTATGTGAAGATGATCCCGTTTCCAATGAAATCTTCAAAGAGGTGCACATATCCACTGCAGATTCCGAAGAAAGAGACTTTCAAAACTGCTCCATCACGAGGATTTTTCAACACTGTGAGTTGAATGCAGTCATCACAGAAAACTTTCTGAGAATGCTTCTGTCTAGGGTTGATGTGAAGATATACCCGTTTCCAACGAAGGCCTCGAAGTGGTCCAAATATACACTTGCAGATTCTCCTACAAGGGTGTTGCAAACCTGAACTATCAAAGCAAGGTTCAACTCTGTGAGTTGAATGCAAACATCACAAAGAAGTTTCTAAGAATGCTTCCGTTTACTTATGGGAAGTTTATCCCGTTTCCAACGAAATCCTCAGAGAGGTCCAAATATCCCCTTGCAGATTCTACAAACAGTGTGTTTGGAAACTGCTCCATCAAAACGAATGTTCAGCTCTCTGAGTTAAACGCAATCGTCACTAAGAATTTTCTGAGAGTGCTTCTGTCTAGTTTTTATATGAAGTTCTTTCCTTTATTACCATAGGCCTCAAAGCGGTCCCAGTCTCCACTTGCAGATTCTCCAAGAAGACTGTTTCCAAACTGCTCTCTCGAAAGGATTGCTCAACTCTGTGAGTTGAGTGCAATCATCACAGAGTAGTTTCTGAGAATGCTTCTATGTAGTTTTTAGGAGAAGATATTTCCTTTTCCACCACAGCCCTCAAAGCCCTCCAAATGTCCATTTGCGGATGCTAAAAAAAGAGTGTTTCAAAGCTGCGCTATCAAAGGGAAAGTTCAATTCCGTGAGGTGAATGCAAACATCCCAAAGAAGTTTCTGAGAATGCCTCTGTTTAGCTTTTATGTGAAGATTATCCCGTTTCCAACGAAATCTTCAATGAGATCCAAATATCCACTTGCGGATCCCACAGAAAGTGTGTTTCGAAACTGCTGTTTCAAAGGGAATCTTCAACTCTGTGAGTTGAATGCAATCATCACAAAGAAGTTTCTGACAATGCTTCTCTCTCGTTTTTATGTGAAGATATTTCCTTTTCCACCAGAGGCCTGAAAGCGCTCCAAATGTCCACTTGCAGATTCTACGAAAAGAATGTTTCAAAACTGCTCTGTGAAAAGCAATGTTAAACTCTGTGGCTCGAACACAAACATCACAAAGCAGTTTCTGAGAATGCTTCAGTTTAGTTTTTCTGTGAAGATATTCCCGTTTCCAAAGAAATCTTCAAAGAGGTCCACATATCCACTTACAGATTCTACAAAAAGAGAGTTTCAAAACTGCTCAATCAAAAGGAGGGTTCAACTCTGTGACTTGAATGCAATCATCACACAGAAGTTTCTGAGAATGCTTCTCTTTAGTTTTTACGTGAAGATATACCCGTTTCGAAGGAAGGCCACCCGGTGGTCCAAATATCCACTTGCAGAATCTACAAAAAGAGTGTTTCAAACCTGAACTATCAAAGGAAGGTTCAACTCTGTGAGTCGAATGCAAACATCACGAAGAAGTTTCTGAGAATGTTTGTGTTTAGTTATGGGAAGTTTATCCCGTTTCCAACGAAATCCTCAGAGTGGTCCAAATATCCACTTGCAGATTCTACCAAAAGTGTGTTTGGAAACTGCTCCATCCAAAGGCATGTTCAGCTCTGTGAGTTAATCTCCATCATCACAAAGTATTTTCTGAGAATGCTTCCGTTTGGTTTTTATAGGAAGTTCTTTCCTTCACTACCGTAGGCCTCAAAGCAGTCCAAATCTCCATTTGCAGATTCTACAAAAAGAGTGTTTCCAATCTGCTGTATCAATAGGAATGTTCAACTCCGTGAGTTGAATGCAATCATCACAACGTAGTTTCTGAGAATGCTTCTATGTAGTTTTTAGGTGAAGATATTACCTTTTCCACCACAGGCCCCAAGCCCCCCAAATGTCCACTTGCAGATTCTAGAAAAAGAGTGTTTCATAGCTGCTCTTTCAAAAGGAAAGTTCCACTCTGGGAATTGAATACGAACATCACAAAGTAGTTTCTGAGAATGCTTTTGTTTCGTTTTTATGTGAAGATGATCCCGTTTCCAATGAAATCTTCAAAGAGGTGCACATATCCACTTGCAGATTCCAAAGAAAGAGACTTTCAAAACTGCTCCATCACGAGGATTTTTCAACACTGTGAGTTGAATGCAGTCATCACAGAAAACTTTCTGAGAATGCTTCTGTCTAGGGTTGATGTGAAGATATACCCGTTTCCAACGAAGGCCTCGAAGTGGTCCAAATATACACTTGCAGATTCTCCTACAAGGGTGTTGCAAACCTGAACTATCAAAGCAAGGTTCAACTCTGTGAGTTGAATGCAAACATCACAAAGAAGTTTCTAAGAATGCTTCCGTTTACTTATGGGAAGTTTATCCCGTTTCCAACGAAATCCTCAGAGAGGTCCAAATATCCCCTTGCAGATTCTACAAACAGTGTGTTTGGAAACTGCTCCATCAAAACGAATGTTCAGCTCTCTGAGTTAAACGCAATCGTCACTAAGAATTTTCTGAGAGTGCTTCTGTCTAGTTTTTATATGAAGTTCTTTCCTTTATTACCATAGGCCTCAAAGCGGTCCCAGTCTCCACTTGCAGATTCTCCAAGAAGACTGTTTCCAAACTGCTCTCTCGAAAGGAATGTTCAACTCTGTGAGTTGAGTGCAATCATCACAGAGTAGTTTCTGAGAATGCTTCTATGTAGTTTTTAGGAGAAGATATTTCCTTTTCCACCACAGCCCTCAAAGCCCTCCAAATGTCCATTTGCGGATGCTAAAAAAAGAGTGTTTCAAAGCTGCGCTATCAAAGGGAAAGTTCAATTCCGTGAGGTGAATGCAAACATCCCAAAGAAGTTTCTGAGAATGCCTCTGTTTAGCTTTTATGTGAAGATTATCCCGTTTCCAACGAAATCTTCAATGAGATCCAAATATCCACTTGCGGATCCCACAGAAAGTGTGTTTCGAAACTGCTGTTTCAAAGGGAATCTTCAACTCTGTGAGTTGAATGCAATCATCACAAAGAAGTTTCTGACAATGCTTCTCTCTCGTTTTTATGTGAAGATATTTCCTTTTCCACCAGAGGCCTGAAAGCGCTCCAAATGTCCACTTGCAGATTCTACGAAAAGAATGTTTCAAAACTGCTCTGTGAAAAGCAATGTTAAACTCTGTGGCTCGAACACAAACATCACAAAGCAGTTTCTGAGAATGCTTCAGTTTAGTTTTTCTGTGAAGATATTCCCGTTTCCAAAGAAATCTTCAAAGAGGTCCACATATCCACTTACAGATTCTACAAAAAGAGAGTTTCAAAACTGCTCAATCAAAAGGAGGGTTCAACTCTGTGACTTGAATGCAATCATCACACAGAAGTTTCTGAGAATGCTTCTCTTTAGTTTTTACGTGAAGATATACCCGTTTCGAAGGAAGGCCACCCGGTGGTCCAAATATCCACTTGCAGAATCTACAAAAAGAGTGTTTCAAACCTGAACTATCAAAGGAAGGTTCAACTCTGTGAGTCGAATGCAAACATCACGAAGAAGTTTCTGAGAATGTTTGTGTTTAGTTATGGGAAGTTTATCCCGTTTCCAACGAAATCCTCAGAGAGGTCCAAATATCCACTTGCAGATTCTACCAAAAGTGTGTTTGGAAACTGCTCCATCCAAAGGCATATTCAGCTCTGTGAGTTAATCTCCATCATCACAAAGTATTTTCTGAGAATGCTTCCGTTTGGTTTTTATAGGAAGTTCTTTCCTTCACTACCGTAGGCCTCAAAGCAGTCCAAATCTCCATTTGCAGATTCTACAAAAAGAGTGTTTCCAATCTGCTGTATCAATAGGAATGTTCAACTCCGTGAGTTGAATGCAATCATCACAACGTAGTTTCTGAGAATGCTTCTATGTAGTTTTTAGGTGAAGATATTACCTTTTCCACCACAGGCCCCAAGCCCCCCAAATGTCCACTTGCAGATTCTAGAAAAAGAGTGTTTCATAGCTGCTCTTTCAAAAGGAAAGTTCCACTCTGGGAATTGAATACGAACATCACAAAGTAGTTTCTGAGAATGCTTTTGTTTCGTTTTTATGTGAAGATGATCCCGTTTCCAATGAAATCTTCAAAGAGGTGCACATATCCACTTGCAGATTCCAAAGAAAGAGACTTTCAAAACTGCTCTATCACGAGGATTTTTCAACACTGTGAGTTGAATGCAGTCATCACAGAAAACTTTCTGAGAATGCTTCTGTCTAGGGTTGATGTGAAGATATACCCGTTTCCAACGAAGGCCTCGAAGTGGTCCAAATATACACTTGCAGATTCTCCTACAAGGGTGTTGCAAACCTGAACTATCAAAGCAAGGTTCAACTCTGTGAGTTGAATGCAAACATCACAAAGAAGTTTCTGAGAATGCTTCCGTTTACTTATGGGAAGTTTATCCCGTTTCCAACGAAATCCTCAGAGAGGTCCAAATATCCCCTTGCAGATTCTACAAACAGTGTGTTTGGAAACTGCTCCATCAAAACGAATGTTCAGCTCTCTGAGTTAAACGCAATCGTCACTAAGAATTTTCTGAGAGTGCTTCTGTCTAGTTTTTATATGAAGTTCTTTCCTTTATTACCATAGGCCTCAAAGCGGTCCCAGTCTCCACTTGCAGATTCTCCAAGAAGACTGTTTCCAAAGTGCTCTCTCGAAAGGAATGTTCAACTCTGTGAGTTGAGTGCAATCATCACAGAGTAGTTTCTGAGAATGCTTCTATGTAGTTTTTAGGAGAAGATATTTCCTTTTCCACCACAGCCCTCAAAGCCCTCCAAATGTCCATTTGCGGATGCTAAAAAAAGAGTGTTTCAAAGCTGCGCTATCAAAGGGAAAGTTCAATTCCGTGAGGTGAATGCAAACATCCCAAAGAAGTTTCTGAGAATGCCTCTGTTTAGCTTTTATGTGAAGATTATCCCGTTTCCAACGAAATCTTCAATGAGATCCAAATATCCACTTGCGGATCCCACAGAAAGTGTGTTTCGAAACTGCTGTTTCAAAGGGAATCTTCAACTCTGTGAGTTGAATGCAATCATCACAAAGAAGTTTCTGACAATGCTTCTCTCTCGTTTTTATGTGAAGATATTTCCTTTTCCACCAGAGGCCTGAAAGCGCTCCAAATGTCCACTTGCAGATTCTACGAAAAGAATGTTTCAAAACTGCTCTGTGAAAAGCAATGTTAAACTCTGTGGCTCGAACACAAACATCACAAAGCAGTTTCTGAGAATGCTTCAGTTTAGTTTTTCTGTGAAGATATTCCCGTTTCCAAAGAAATCTTCAAAGAGGTCCACATATCCACTTACAGATTCTACAAAAAGAGAGTTTCAAAACTGCTCAATCAAAAGGAGGGTTCAACTCTGTGACTTGAATGCAATCATCACACAGAAGTTTCTGAGAATGCTTCTCTTTAGTTTTTACGTGAAGATATACCCGTTTCGAAGGAAGGCCACCCGGTGGTCCAAATATCCACTTGCAGAATCTACAAAAAGAGTGTTTCAAACCTGAACTATCAAAGGAAGGTTCAACTCTGTGAGTCGAATGCAAACATCACGAAGAAGTTTCTGAGAATGTTTGTGTTTAGTTATGGGAAGTTTATCCCGTTTCCAAAGAAATCCTCAGAGAGGTCCAAATATCCACTTGCAGATTCTACCAAAAGTGTGTTTGGAAACTGCTCCATCCAAAGGCATGTTCAGCTCTGTGAGTTAATCTCCATCATCACAAAGTATTTTCTGAGAATGCTTCCGTTTGGTTTTTATAGGAAGTTCTTTCCTTCACTACCGTAGGCCTCAAAGCAGTCCAAATCTCCATTTGCAGATTCTACAAAAAGAGTGTTTCCAATCTGCTGTATCAATAGGAATGTTCAACTCCGTGAGTTGAATGCAATCATCACAACGTAGTTTCTGAGAATGCTTCTATGTAGTTTTTAGGTGAAGATATTACCTTTTCCACCACAGGCCCCAAGCCCCCCAAATGTCCACTTGCAGATTCTAGAAAAAGAGTGTTTCATAGCTGCTCTTTCACAAGGAAAGTTCCACTCTTGGAATTGAATACGAACATCACAAAGTAGTTTCTGAGAATGCTTTTGTTTCGTTTTTATGTGAAGATGATCCCGTTTCCAATGAAATCTTCAAAGAGGTGCACATATCCACTTGCAGATTCCAAAGAAAGAGACTTTCAAAACTGCTCCATCACGAGGATTTTTCAACTCTGTGAGTTGAATGCAGTCATCACAGAAAACTTTCTGAGAATGCTTCTGTCTAGGGTTGATGTGAAGATATACCCGTTTCCAACGAAGGCCTCGAAGTGGTCCAAATATACACTTGCAGATTCTCCTACAAGGGTGTTGCAAACCTGAACTATCAAAGCAAGGTTCAACTCTGTGAGTTGAATGCAAACATCACAAAGAAGTTTCTGAGAATGCTTCCGTTTAGTTATGGGAAGTTTATCCCGTTTCCAACGAAATCCTCAGAGAGGTCCAAATATCCCCTTGCAGATTCTACAAACAGTGTGTTTGGAAACTGCTCCATCAAAACGAATGTTCAGCTCTCTGAGTTAAACGCAATCGTCACTAAGAATTTTCTGAGAGTGCTTCTGTCTAGTTTTTATATGAAGTTCTTTCCTTTATTACCATAGGCCTCAAAGCGGTCCCAGTCTCCACTTGCAGATTCTCCAAGAAGACTGTTTCCAAACTGCTCTCTCGAAAGGAATGTTCAACTCTGTGAGTTGAGTGCAATCATCACAGAGTAGTTTCTGAGAATGCTTCTATGTAGTTTTTAGGAGAAGATATTTCCTTTTCCACCACAGCCCTCAAAGCCCTCCAAATGTCCATTTGCGGATGCTAAAAAAAGAGTGTTTCAAAGCTGCGCTATCAAAGGGAAAGTTCAATTCCGTGAGGTGAATGCAAACATCCCAAAGAAGTTTCTGAGAATGCCTCTGTTTAGCTTTTATGTGAAGATTATCCCGTTTCCAACGAAATCTTCAATGAGATCCAAATATCCACTTGCGGATCCCACAGAAAGTGTGTTTCGAAACTGCTGTTTCAAAGGGAATCTTCAACTCTGTGAGTTGAATGCAATCATCACAAAGAAGTTTCTGACAATGCTTCTCTCTCGTTTTTATGTGAAGATATTTCCTTTTCCACCAGAGGCCTGAAAGCGCTCCAAATGTCCACTTGCAGATTCTACGAAAAGAATGTTTCAAAACTGCTCTGTGAAAAGCAATGTTAAACTCTGTGGCTCGAACACAAACATCACAAAGCAGTTTCTGAGAATGCTTCAGTTTAGTTTTTCTGTGAAGATATTCCCGTTTCCAAAGAAATCTTCAAAGAGGTCCACATATCCACTTACAGATTCTACAAAAAGAGAGTTTCAAAACTGCTCAATCAAAAGGAGGGTTCAACTCTGTGACTTGAATGCAATCATCACACAGAAGTTTCTGAGAATGCTTCTCTTTAGTTTTTACGTGAAGATATACCCGTTTCGAAGGAAGGCCACCCGGTGGTCCAAATATCCACTTGCAGATTCTACAAAAAGAGTGTTTCAAACCTGAACTATCAAAGGAAGGTTCAACTCTGTGAGTCGAATGCAAACATGACGAAGAAGTTTCTGAGAATGTTTGTGTTTAGTTATGGGAAGTTTATCCCGTTTCCAACGAAATCCTCAGAGAGGTCCAAATATCCACTTGCAGATTCTACCAAAAGTGTGTTTGGAAACTGCTCCATCCAAAGGCATGTTCAGCTCTGTGAGTTAATCTCCATCATCACAAAGTGTTTTCTGAGAATGCTTCCGTTTGGTTTTTATAGGAAGTTCTTTCCTTCACTACCGTAGGCCTCAAAGCAGTCCAAATCTCCATTTGCAGATTCTGCAAAAAGAGTGTTTCCAATCTGCTCTATCAATAGGAATGTTCAACTCCGTGAGTTGAATGCAATCATCACAACGTAGTTTCTGAGAATGCTTCTATGTAGTTTTTAGGTGAAGATATTACCTTTTCCACCACAGGCCCCAAGCCCCCCAAATGTCCACATGCAGATTCTAGAAAAAGAGTGTTTCATAGCTGCTCTTTCA
Source organism: Pan paniscus (assembly GCF_029289425.2). NCBI lineage: Eukaryota > Metazoa > Chordata > Mammalia > Primates > Hominidae > Pan > Pan paniscus. The sequence continues at coordinate 61,092,220 of NC_073272.2, forward strand.
AAAGGAAAGTTCCACTCTGGGAGTTGAATACAAACATCACAAAGTAGTTTCTGAGAATGCTTCTGTTTCGCTTTTATGTGAAGATGATCCCGTTTCCAATGAAATCTTCAAAGAGGTGCACATATCCACTTGCAGATTCCAAAGAAAGAGACTTTCAAAACTGCTCCATCACGAGGATTTTTCAACGCTGTGAGTTGAATGCAGTCATCACAGAAAACTTTCTGAGAATGCTTCTGTCTAGGGTTGATGTGAAGATATACCCATTTCCAACGAAGGCCTCGAAGTGGTCCAAATATACACTTGCAGATTCTCCTACAAGGATGTTGCAAACCTGAACTATCAAAGCAAGGTTGAACTCTGTGAGTTGAATGCAAACATCACAAAGAAGTTTCTGAGAATGCTTCCGTTTACTTATGGGAAGTTTATCCCGTTTCCAACGAAATCCTCAGAGAGGTCCAAATATCCCCTTGCAGATTCTACAAACAGTGTGTTTGGAAACTGCTCCATCAAAACGAATGTTCAGCTCTCTGAGTTAAACGCAATCGTCACTAAGAATTTTCTGAGAGTGCTACTGTCTAGTTTTTATATGAAGTTCTTTCCTTTCTTACCATAGGCCTCAAAGCGGTCCCAGTCTCCACTTGCAGATTCTCCAAGAAGACTGTTTCCAAACTGCTCTCTCGAAAGGAATGTTCAACTCTGTGAGTTGAATGCAATCATCACAGAGTAGTTTCTGAGAATGCTTCTATGTAGTTTTTAGGAGAAGATATTTCCTTTTCCACCACAGCCCTCAAAGCCCTCCAAATGTCCATTTGCGGATGCTAAAAAAAGAGTGTTTCAAAGCTGCGCTATCAAAGGGAAAGTTCAATTCCGTGAGGTGAATGCAAACATCCCAAAGAAGTTTCTGGGAATGCCTCTGTTTAGCTTTTATGTGAAGATTATCCCGTTTCCAACGAAATCTTCAATGAGATCCAAATATCCACTTGCGGATCCCACAGAAAGTGTGTTTCGAAACTGCTGTTTCAAAGGGAATCTTCAACTCTGTGAGTTGAATGCAATCATCACAAAGAAGTTTCTGACAATGCTTCTCTCTCGTTTTTATGTGAAGATATTTCCTTTTCCACCAGAGGCCTGAAAGCGCTCCAAATGTCCACTTGCAGATTCTACGAAAAGAATGTTTCAAAACTGCTCTGTGAAAAGCAATGTTAAACTCTGTGGCTCGAACACAAACATCACAAAGCAGTTTCTGAGAATGCTTCAGTTTAGTTTTTCTGTGAAGATATTCCCGTTTCCAAAGAAATCTTCAAAGAGGTCCACATATCCACTTACAGATTCTACAAAAAGAGAGTTTCAAAACTGCTCAATCAAAAGGAGGGTTCAACTCTGTGACTTGAATGCAATCATCACACAGAAGTTTCTGAGAATGCTTCTCTTTAGTTTTTACGTGAAGATATACCCGTTTCAAAGGAAGGCCACCCGGTGGTCCAAATATCCACTTGCAGATTCTACAAAAAGAGTGTTTCAAACCTGAACTATCAAAGGAAGGTTCAACTCTGTGAGTCGAATGCAAACATGACGAAGAAGTTTCTGAGAATGTTTGTGTTTAGTTATGGGAAGTTTATCCCGTTTCCAACGAAATCCTCAGAGAGGTCCAAATATCCACTTGCAGATTCTACCAAAAGTGTGTTTGGAAACTGCTCCATCCAAAGGCATGTTCAGCTCTGTGAGTTAATCTCCATCATCACAAAGTGTTTTCTGAGAATGCTTCCGTTTGGTTTTTATAGGAAGTTCTTTCCTTCACTACCGTAGGCCTCAAAGCAGTCCAAATCTCCATTTGTAGATTCTGCAAAAAGAGTGTTTCCAATCTGCTCTATCAATAGGAATGTTCAACTCCGTGAGTTGAATGCAATCATCACAACGTACTTTCTGAGAATGCTTCTATGTAGTTTTTAGGTGAAGATATTACCTTTTCCACCACAGGCCCCAAGCCCCCCAAATGTCCACATGCAGATTCTAGAAAAAGAGTGTTTCATAGCTGCTCTTTCAAAAGGAAAGTTCCACTCTGGGAGTTGAATACAAACATCACAAAGTAGTTTCTGGGAATGCTTCTGTTTCGTTTTTATGTGAAGATGATCCCGTTTCCAATGAATTCTTCAAAGAGGTGCACATATCCACTTGCAGATTCCAAAGAAAGAGACTTTCAAAACTGCTCCATCACGAGGATTTTTCAACGCTGTGAGTTGAATGCAGTCATCACAGAAAACTTTCTGAGAATGCTTCTGTCTAGGGTTGATGTGAAGATATACCCATTTCCAACGAAGGCCTCGAAGTGGTCCAAATATACACTTGCAGATTCTCCTACAAGGATGTTGCCAACCTGAACTATCAAAGCAAGGTTCAACTCTGTGAGTTGAATGCAAACATCACAAAGAAGTTTCTGAGAATGCTTCCGTTTACTTATGGGAAGTTTATCCCTTTTCCAACGAAATCCTCAGAGAGGTCCAAATATCCCCTTGCAGATTCTACAAACAGTGTGTTTGGAAACTGCTCCATCAAAACCAATGTTCAGCTCTCTGAGTTAAACGCAATCGTCACTAAGAATTTTCTGAGAGTGCTACTGTCTAGTTTTTATATGAAGTTCTTTCCTTTATTACCATAGGCCTCAAAGCGGTCCCAGTCTCCACTTGCAGATTCTCCAAGAAGACTGTTTACAAAGTGCTCTCTCGAAAGGAATGTTCAACTCTGTGAGTTGAATGCAATCATCACAGAGTAGTTTCTGAGAATGCTTCTATGTAGTTTTTAGGAGAAGATATTTCCTTTTCCACCACAGCCCTCAAAGCCCTCCAAATGTCCATTTGCGGATGCTAAAAAAAGAGTGTTTCAAAGCTGCGCTATCAAAGGGAAAGTTCAATTCCGTGAGGTGAATGCAAACATCCCAAAGAAGTTTCTGGGAATGCCTCTGTTTAGCTTTTATGTGAAGATTATCCCGTTTCCAACGAAATCTTCAATGAGATCCAAATATCCACTTGCGGATCCCACAGAAAGTGTGTTTCGAAACTGCTGTTTCAAAGGGAATCTTCAACTCTGTGAGTTGAATGCAATCATCACAAAGAAGTTTCTGACAATGCTTCTCTCTCGTTTTTATGTGAAGATATTTCCTTTTCCACCAGAGGCCTGAAAGCGCTCCAAATGTCCACTTGCAGATTCTACGAAAAGAATGTTTCAAAACTGCTCTGTGAAAAGCAATGTTAAACTCTGTGGCTCGAACACAAACATCACAAAGCAGTTTCTGAGAATGCTTCAGTTTAGTTTTTCTGTGAAGATATTCCCGTTTCCAAAGAAATCTTCAAAGAGGTCCACATATCCACTTACAGATTCTACAAAAAGAGAGTTTCAAAACTGCTCAATCAAAAGGAGTGTTCAACTCTGTGACTTGAATGCAATCATCACACAGAAGTTTCTGAGAATGCTTCTCTTTAGTTTTTACGTGAAGATATACCCGTTTCGAAGGAAGGCCACCCAGTGGTCCAAATATCCACTTGCAGAATCTACAAAAAGAGTGTTTCAAACCTGAACTATCAAAGGAAGGTTCAACTCTCTGAGTCGAATGCAAACATCACGAAGAAGTTTCTGAGAATGTTTGTGTTTAGTTATGGGAAGCTTATCCCGTTTCCAACGAAATCCTCAGAGAGGTCCAAATATCCACTTGCAGATTCTACCAAAAGTGTGTTTGGAAACTGCTCCATCCAAAGGCATCTTCAGCTCTGTGAGTTAATCTCCATCACCACAAAGTATTTTCTGAGAATGCTTCCGTTTGTTTTTTATAGGAAGTTGTTTCCTTCACTACCGCAGGCCTCAAAGCAGTCCAAATGTCCATTTGCAGATTCTACAAAAAGAGTGTTTCCAATCTGCTCTATCAATAGGAATGTTCAACTCCGTGAGTTGAATGCAATCATCACAACGTAGTTTCTGAGAATGCTTCTATGTAGTTTTTAGGTGAAGATATTTCCTTTTCCACCACAGGCCTCAAAGCCCCCCAAATGTCCACTTGCAGATTCTAGAAAAAGAGTGTTTCATAGCTGCTCTTTCAAAAGGAAAGTTCCACTCCGGGAGTTGAATACTAACATCACAAAGTAGTTTCTGAGAATGCTTCTTTTTCGTTTTTATGTGAAGATGATCCCGTTTCCAATGAAATCTTCAAAGAGGTGCACATATCCACTTGCAGATTCCAAAGAAAGAGACTTTCAAAACTGCTCCATCACGAGGATTGTTCAACTCTGTGAGTTGAATGCAGTCATCACAGAAAACTTTCTGAGAATGCTTCTGTCTAGGGTTGATGTGAAGATATACCCGTTTCCAACGAAAGCCTCGAAGTGGTCCAAATATACACTTGCAGATTCTCCTACAAGGGTGTTGCAAACCTGAACTATCAAAGCAAGGTTCAACTCTGTGAGTTGAATGCAAACATCACAAAGAAGTTTCTGAGAATGCTTCCGTTTATTTATGGGAAGTTTATCCCGTTTCCAACGAAATCCTCAGAGAGGTCCAAATATCCCCTTGCAGATTCTACAAACAGTGTGTTTGGAAACTGCTCCATCAAAACGAATGTTCAGCTCTCTGAGTTAAACGCAATCGTCGCTAAGAATTTTCTGAGAGTGCTTCTGTCTAGTTTTTATATGAAGTTCTTTCCTTTCTTACCATAGGCCTCAAAGCGGTCCCAGTTTCCACTTGCAGATTCTCCAAGAAAACTGTTTCCAAACTGCTCTCTCGAAAGGAATGTTCAACTCTGTGGGTTGAGTGCAATCATCACAGAGTAGTTTCTGAGAATGCTTCTATGTAGTTTTTAGGAGAAGATACTTCCTTTTCCACCACAGCCCTCAAAGCCCTCCTAATGTCCATTTGCGGATGCTAAAAAAACAGTGTTTCAAAGCTGCGCTATCAAAGGGAAAGTTCAATTCCGTGAGGTGAATGCAAACATCCCAAAGAAGTTTCTGAGAATGCCTCTGTTTAGCTTTTATGTGAAGATTATCCCGTTTCCAACGAAATCTTCAATGAGATCCAAATATCCACTTGCGGATCCCACAGAAAGTGTGTTTCGAAACTGCTGTTTCAAAGGGAATCTTCAACTCTGTGAGTTGAATGCAATCATCACAAAGAAGTTTCTGACAATGCTTCTCTCTCGTTTTTATGTGAAGATATTTCCTTTTCCACCAGAGGCCTGAAAGCGCTCCAAATGTCCACTTGCAGATTCTACGAAAAGAATGTTTCAAAACTGCTCTGTGAAAAGCAATGTTAAACTCTGTGGCTCGAACACAAACATCACAAAGCAGTTTCTGAGAATGCTTCAGTTTAGTTTTTCTGTGAAGATATTCCCGTTTCCAAAGAAATCTTCAAAGAGGTCCACATATCCACTTACAGATTCTACAAAAAGAGAGTTTCAAAACTGCTCAATCAAAAGGAGGGTTCAACTCTGTGACTTGAATGCAATCATCACACAGAAGTTTCTGAGAATGCTTCTCTTTAGTTTTTACGTGAAGATATACCCGTTTCGAAGGAAGGCCACCCGGTGGTCCAAATATCCACTTGCAGATTCTACAAAAAGAGTGTTTCAAACCTGAACTATCAAAGGAAGGTTCAACTCTGTGAGTCGAATGCAAACATCACGAAGAAGTTTCTGAGAATGTTTGTGTTTACTTATGGGAAGTTTATCCCGTTTCCAACGAAATCCTCAGAGTGGTCCAAATATCCACTTGCAGATTCTACCAAAAGTGTGTTTGGAAACTGCTCCATCCAAAGGCATGTTCAGCTCTGTGAGTTAATCTCCATCATCACAAAGTATTTTCTGAGAATGCTTCCGTTTGGTTTTTATAGGAAGTTCTTTCCTTCACTACCGTAGGCCTCAAAGCAGTCCAAATCTCCATTTGCAGATTCTACAAAAAGAGTGTTTCCAATCTGCTCTATCAATAGGAATGTTCAACTCCGTGAGTTGAATGCAATCATCACAACGTAGTTTCTGAGAATGCTTCTATGTAGTTTTTAGGTGAAGATATTACCTTTTCCACCACAGGCCCCAAGCCCCCCAAATGTCCACTTGCAGATTCTAGAAAAAGAGTGTTTCATAGCTGCTCTTTCAAAAGGAAAGTTCCACTCTGGGAATTGAATACGAACATCACAAAGTAGTTTCTGAGAATGCTTCTGTTTCGTTTTTATGTGAAGATGATCCCGTTTCCAATGAAATCTTCAAAGAGGTGCACATATCCACTTGCAGATTCCAAAGAAAGAGACTTTCAAAACTGCTCCATCACGAGGATTGTTCAACTCTGTGAGTTGAATGCAGTCATCACAGAAAACTTTCTGAGAATGCTTCTGTCTAGGGTTGATGTGAAGATATACCCGTTTCCAACGAAGGCCTCGAAGTGGTCCAAATATACACTTGCAGATTCTCCTACAAGGGTGTTGCAAACCTGAACTATCAAAGCAAGGTTGAACTCTGTGAGTTGAATGCAAACATCACAAAGAAGTTTCTGAGAATGCTTCCGTTTAGTTATGGGAAGTTTATCCCGTTTCCAACGAAATCCTCAGAGAGGTCCAAATATCCCCTTGCAGATTCTACAAACAGTGTGTTTGGAAACTGCTCCATCAAAACGAATGTTCAGCTCTCTGAGTTAAACGCAATCGTCACTAAGAATTTTCTGAGAGTGCTTCTGTCTAGTTTTTATATGAAGTTCTTTCCTTTCTTACCATAGGCCTCAAAGCGGTCCCAGTCTCCACTTGCAGATTCTCCAAGAAGACTGTTTCCAAACTGCTCTCTCGAAAGGATTGCTCAACTCTGTGAGTTGAGTGCAATCATCACAGAGTAGTTTCTGAGAATGCTTCTATGTAGTTTTTAGGAGAAGATATTTCCTTTTCCACCACAGCCCTCAAAGCCCTCCAAATGTCCATTTGCGGATGCTAAAAAAGAGTGTTTCAAAGCTGCGCTATCAAAGGGAAAGTTCAATTCCGTGAGGTGAATGCAAACATCCCAAAGAAGTTTCTGAGAATGCCTCTGTTTAGCTTTTATGTGAAGATTATCCCGTTTCCAACGAAATCTTCAATGAGATCCAAATATCCACTTGCGGATCCCACAGAAAGTGTGTTTCGAAACTGCTGTTTCAAAGGGAATCTTCAACTCTGTGAGTTGAATGCAATCATCACAAAGAAGTTTCTGACAATGCTTCTCTCTCGTTTTTATGTGAAGATATTTCCTTTTCCACCAGAGGCCTGAAAGCGCTCCAAATGTCCACTTGCAGATTCTACGAAAAGAATGTTTCAAAACTGCTCTGTGAAAAGCAATGTTAAACTCTGTGGCTCGAACACAAACATCACAAAGCAGTTTCTGAGAATGCTTCAGTTTAGTTTTTCTGTGAAGATATTCCCGTTTCCAAAGAAATCTTCAAAGAGGTCCACATATCCACTTACAGATTCTACAAAAAGAGAGTTTCAAAACTGCTCAATCAAAAGGAGGGTTCAACTCTGTGACTTGAATGCAATCATCACACAGAAGTCTCTGAGAATGCTTCTCTTTAGTTTTTACGTGAAGATATACCCGTTTCGAAGGAAGGCCACCCGGTGGTCCAAATATCCACTTGCAGAATCTACAAAAAGAGTGTTTCAAACCTGAACTATCAAAGGAAGGTTCAACTCTGTGAGTCGAATGCAAACATCACGAAGAAGTTTCTGAGAATGTTTGTGTTTAGTTATGGGAAGTTTATCCCGTTTCCAACGAAATCCTCAGAGTGGTCCAAATATCCACTTGCAGATTCTACCAAAAGTGTGTTTGGAAACTGCTCCATCCAAAGGCATGTTCAGCTCTGTGAGTTAATCTCCATCATCACAAAGTATTTTCTGAGAATGCTTCCGTTTGGTTTTTATAGGAAGTTCTTTCCTTCACTACTGTAGGCCTCAAAGCAGTCCAAATCTCCATTTGCAGATTCTACAAAAAGAGTGTTTCCAATCTGCTGTATCAATAGGAATGTTCAACTCCGTGAGTTGAATGCAATCATCACAACGTAGTTTCTGAGAATGCTTCTATGTAGTTTTTAGGTGAAGATATTACCTTTTCCACCACAGGCCCCAAGCCCCCCAAATGTCCACTTGCAGATTCTAGAAAAAGAGTGTTTCATAGCTGCTCTTTCAAAAGGAAAGTTCCACTCTGGGAATTGAATACGAACATCACAAAGTAGTTTCTGAGAATGCTTTTGTTTCGTTTTTATGTGAAGATGATCCCGTTTCCAATGAAATCTTCAAAGAGGTGCACATATCCACTTGCAGATTCCAAAGAAAGAGACTTTCAAAACTGCTCCATCACGAGGATTTTTCAACACTGTGAGTTGAATGCAGTCATCACAGAAAACTTTCTGAGAATGCTTCTGTCTAGGGTTGATGTGAAGATATACCCGTTTCCAACGAAGGCCTCGAAGTGGTCCAAATATACACTTGCAGATTCTCCTACAAGGGTGTTGCAAACCTGAACTATCAAAGCAAGGTTCAACTCTGTGAGTTGAATGCAAACATCACAAAGAAGTTTCTAAGAATGCTTCCGTTTACTTATGGGAAGTTTATCCCGTTTCCAACGAAATCCTCAGAGAGGTCCAAATATCCCCTTGCAGATTCTACAAACAGTGTGTTTGGAAACTGCTCCATCAAAACGAATGTTCAGCTCTCTGAGTTAAACGCAATCGTCACTAAGAATTTTCTGAGAGTGCTTCTGTCTAGTTTTTATATGAAGTTCTTTCCTTTATTACCATAGGCCTCAAAGCGGTCCCAGTCTCCACTTGCAGATTCTCCACGAAGACTGTTTCCAAACTGCTCTCTCGAAAGGAATGTTCAACTCTGTGAGTTGAGTGCAATCATCACAGAGTAGTTTCTGAGAATGCTTCTATGTAGTTTTTAGGAGAAGATATTTCCTTTTCCACCACAGCCCTCAAAGCCCTCCAAATGTCCATTTGCGGATGCTAAAAAAAGAGTGTTTCAAAGCTGCGCTATCAAAGGGAAAGTTCAATTCCGTGAGGTGAATGCAAACATCCCAAAGAAGTTTCTGAGAATGCCTCTGTTTAGCTTTTATGTGAAGATTATCCCGTTTCCAACGAAATCTTCAATGAGATCCAAATATCCACTTGCGGATCCCACAGAAAGTGTGTTTCGAAACTGCTGTTTCAAAGGGAATCTTCAACTCTGTGAGTTGAATGCAATCATCACAAAGAAGTTTCTGACAATGCTTCTCTCTCGTTTTTATGTGAAGATATTTCCTTTTCCACCAGAGGCCTGAAAGCGCTCCAAATGTCCACTTGCAGAGTCTACGAAAAGAATGTTTCAAAACTGCTCTGTGAAAAGCAATGTTAAACTCTGTGGCTCGAACACAAACATCACAAAGCAGTTTCTGAGAATGCTTCAGTTTAGTTTTTCTGTGAAGATATTCCCGTTTCCAAAGAAATCTTCAAAGAGGTCCACATATCCACTTACAGATTCTACAAAAAGAGAGTTTCAAAACTGCTCAATCAAAAGGAGGGTTCAACTCTGTGACTTGAATGCAATCATCACACAGAAGTTTCTGAGAATGCTTCTCTTTAGTTTTTACGTGAAGATATACCCGTTTCGAAGGAAGGCCACCCGGTGGTCCAAATATCCACTTGCAGAATCTACAAAAAGAGTGTTTCAAACCTGAACTATCAAAGGAAGGTTCAACTCTGTGAGTCGAATGCAAACATCACGAAGAAGTTTCTGAGAATGTTTGTGTTTAGTTATGGGAAGTTTATCCCGTTTCCAACGAAATCCTCAGAGAGGTCCAAATATCCACTTGCAGATTCTACCAAAAGTGTGTTTGGAAACTGCTCCATCCAAAGGCATGTTCAGCTCTGTGAGTTAATCTCCATCATCACAAAGTATTTTCTGAGAATGCTTCCGTTTGGTTTTTATAGGAAGTTCTTTCCTTCACTACCGTAGGCCTCAAAGCAGTCCAAATCTCCATTTGCAGATTCTGCAAAAAGAGTGTTTCCAATCTGCTGTATCAATAGGAATGTTCAACTCCGTGAGTTGAATGCAATCATCACAACGTAGTTTCTGAGAATGCTTCTATGTAGTTTTTAGGTGAAGATATTACCTTTTCCACCACAGGCCCCAAGCCCCCCAAATGTCCACTTGCAGATTCTAGAAAAAGAGTGTTTCATAGCTGCTCTTTCAAAAGGAAAGTTCCACTCTGGGAATTGAATACGAACATCACAAAGTAGTTTCTGAGAATGCTTTTGTTTCGTTTTTATGTGAAGATGATCCCGTTTCCAATGAAATCTTCAAAGAGGTGCACATATCCACTTGCAGATTCCAAAGAAAGAGACTTTCAAAACTGCTCCATCACGAGGATTTTTCAACACTGTGAGTTGAATGCAGTCATCACAGAAAACTTTCTGAGAATGCTTCTGTCTAGGGTTGATGTGAAGATATACCCGTTTCCAACGAAGGCCTCGAAGTGGTCCAAATATACACTTGCAGATTCTCCTACAAGGGTGTTGCAAACCTGAACTATCAAAGCAAGGTTCAACTCTGTGAGTTGAATGCAAACATCACAAAGAAGTTTCTAAGAATGCTTCCGTTTACTTATGGGAAGTTTATCCCGTTTCCAACGAAATCCTCAGAGAGGTCCAAATATCCCCTTGCAGATTCTACAAACAGTGTGTTTGGAAACTGCTCCATCAAAACGAATGTTCAGCTCTCTGAGTTAAACGCAATCGTCACTAAGAATTTTCTGAGAGTGCTTCTGTCTAGTTTTTATATGAAGTTCTTTCCTTTATTACCATAGGCCTCAAAGCGGTCCCAGTCTCCACTTGCAGATTCTCCAAGAAGACTGTTTCCAAAGTGCTCTCTCGAAAGGAATGTTCAACTCTGTGAGTTGAGTGCAATCATCACAGAGTAGTTTCTGAGAATGCTTCTATGTAGTTTTTAGGAGAAGATATTTCCTTTTCCACCACAGCCCTCAAAGCCCTCCAAATGTCCATTTGCGGATGCTAAAAAAAGAGTGTTTCAAAGCTGCGCTATCAAAGGGAAAGTTCAATTCCGTGAGGTGAATGCAAACATCCCAAAGAAGTTTCTGAGAATGCCTCTGTTTAGCTTTTATGTGAAGATTATCCCGTTTCCAACGAAATCTTCAATGAGATCCAAATATCCACTTGCGGATCCCACAGAAAGTGTGTTTCGAAACTGCTGTTTCAAAGGGAATCTTCAACTCTGTGAGTTGAATGCAATCATCACAAAGAAGTTTCTGACAATGCTTCTCTCTCGTTTTTATGTGAAGATATTTCCTTTTCCACCAGAGGCCTGAAAGCGCTCCAAATGTCCACTTGCAGAGTCTACGAAAAGAATGTTTCAAAACTGCTCTGTGAAAAGCAATGTTAAACTCTGTGGCTCGAACACAAACATCACAAAGCAGTTTCTGAGAATGCTTCAGTTTAGTTTTTCTGTGAAGATATTCCCGTTTCCAAAGAAATCTTCAAAGAGGTCCACATATCCACTTACAGATTCTACAAAAAGAGAGTTTCAAAACTGCTCAATCAAAAGGAGGGTTCAACTCTGTGACTTGAATGCAATCATCACACAGAAGTTTCTGAGAATGCTTCTCTTTAGTTTTTACGTGAAGATATACCCGTTTTGAAGGAAGGCCACCCGGTGGTCCAAATATCCACTTGCAGAATCTACAAAAAGAGTGTTTCAAACCTGAACTATCAAAGGAAGGTTCAACTCTGTGAGTCGAATGCAAACATCACGAAGAAGTTTCTGAGAATGTTTGTGTTTAGTTATGGGAAGTTTATCCCGTTTCCAACGAAATCCTCAGAGTGGTCCAAATATCCACTTGCAGATTCTACCAAAAGTGTGTTTGGAAACTGCTCCATCCAAAGGCATGTTCAGCTCTGTGAGTTAATCTCCATCATCACAAAGTATTTTCTGAGAATGCTTCCGTTTGGTTTTTATAGGAAGTTCTTTCCTTCACTACCGTAGGCCTCAAAGCAGTCCAAATCTCCATTTGCAGATTCTGCAAAAAGAGTGTTTCCAATCTGCTGTATCAATAGGAATGTTCAACTCCGTGAGTTGAATGCAATCATCACAACGTAGTTTCTGAGAATGCTTCTATGTAGTTTTTAGGTGAAGATATTACCTTTTCCACCACAGGCCCCAAGCCCCCCAAATGTCCACTTGCAGATTCTAGAAAAAGAGTGTTTCATAGCTGCTCTTTCAAAAGGAAAGTTCCACTCTGGGAATTGAATACGAACATCACAAAGTAGTTTCTGAGAATGCTTTTGTTTCGTTTTTATGTGAAGATGATCCCGTTTCCAATGAAATCTTCAAAGAGGTGCACATATCCACTTGCAGATTCCAAAGAAAGAGACTTTCAAAACTGCTCCATCACGAGGATTTTTCAACACTGTGAGTTGAATGCAGTCATCACAGAAAACTTTCTGAGAATGCTTCTGTCTAGGGTTGATGTGAAGATATACCCGTTTCCAACGAAGGCCTCGAAGTGGTCCAAATATACACTTGCAGATTCTCCTACAAGGGTGTTGCAAACCTGAACTATCAAAGCAAGGTTCAACTCTGTGAGTTGAATGCAAACATCACAAAGAAGTTTCTGAGAATGCTTCCGTTTACTTATGGGAAGTTTATCCCGTTTCCAACGAAATCCTCAGAGAGGTCCAAATATCCCCTTGCAGATTCTACAAACAGTGTGTTTGGAAACTGCTCCATCAAAACGAATGTTCAGCTCTCTGAGTTAAACGCAATCGTCACTAAGAATTTTCTGAGAGTGCTTCTGTCTAGTTTTTATATGAAGTTCTTTCCTTTATTACCATAGGCCTCAAAGCGGTCCCAGTCTCCACTTGCAGATTCTCCAAGAAGACTGTTTCCAAACTGCTCTCTCGAAAGGAATGTTCAACTCTGTGAGTTGAGTGCAATCATCACAGAGTAGTTTCTGAGAATGCTTCTATGTAGTTTTTAGGAGAAGATATTTCCTTTTCCACCACAGCCCTCAAAGCCCTCCAAATGTCCATTTGCGGATGCTAAAAAAAGAGTGTTTCAAAGCTGCGCTATCAAAGGGAAAGTTCAATTCCGTGAGGTGAATGCAAACATCCCAAAGAAGTTTCTGAGAATGCCTCTGTTTAGCTTTTATGTGAAGATTATCCCGTTTCCAACGAAATCTTCAATGAGATCCAAATATCCACTTGCGGATCCCACAGAAAGTGTGTTTCGAAACTGCTGTTTCAAAGGGAATCTTCAACTCTGTGAGTTGAATGCAATCATCACAAAGAAGTTTCTGACAATGCTTCTCTCTCGTTTTTATGTGAAGATATTTCCTTTTCCACCAGAGGCCTGAAAGCGCTCCAAATGTCCACTTGCAGAGTCTACGAAAAGAATGTTTCAAAACTGCTCTGTGAAAAGCAATGTTAAACTCTGTGGCTCGAACACAAACATCACAAAGCAGTTTCTGAGAATGCTTCAGTTTAGTTTTTCTGTGAAGATATTCCCGTTTCCAAAGAAATCTTCAAAGAGGTCCACATATCCACTTACAGATTCTACAAAAAGAGAGTTTCAAAACTGCTCAATCAAAAGGAGGGTTCAACTCTGTGACTTGAATGCAATCATCACACAGAAGTTTCTGAGAATGCTTCTCTTTAGTTTTTACGTGAAGATATACCCGTTTCGAAGGAAGGCCACCCGGTGGTCCAAATATCCACTTGCAGATTCTACAAAAAGAGTGTTTCAAACCTGAACTATCAAAGGAAGGTTCAACTCTGTGAGTCGAATGCAAACATCACGAAGAAGTTTCTGAGAATGTTTGTGTTTAGTTATGGGAAGTTTATCCCGTTTCCAACGAAATCCTCAGAGAGGTCCAAATATCCACTTGCAGATTCTACCAAAAGTGTGTTTGGAAACTGCTCCATCCAAAGGCATGTTCAGCTCTGTGAGTTAATCTCCATCATCACAAAGTATTTTCTGAGAATGCTTCCGTTTGGTTTTTATAGGAAGTTCTTTCCTTCACTACCGTAGGCCTCAAAGCAGTCCAAATCTCCATTTGCAGATTCTACAAAAAGAGTGTTTCCAATCTGCTGTATCAATAGGAATGTTCAACTCCGTGAGTTGAATGCAATCATCACAACGTAGTTTCTGAGAATGCTTCTATGTAGTTTTTAGGTGAAGATATTACCTTTTCCACCACAGGCCCCAAGCCCCCCAAATGTCCACTTGCAGATTCTAGAAAAAGAGTGTTTCATAGCTGCTCTTTCAAAAGGAAAGTTCCACTCTGGGAATTGAATACGAACATCACAAAGTAGTTTCTGAGAATGCTTTTGTTTCGTTTTTATGTGAAGATGATCCCGTTTCCAATGAAATCTTCAAAGAGGTGCACATATCCACTTGCAGATTCCAAAGAAAGAGACTTTCAAAACTGCTCTATCACGAGGATTTTTCAACACTGTGAGTTGAATGCAGTCATCACAGAAAACTTTCTGAGAATGCTTCTGTCTAGGGTTGATGTGAAGATATACCCGTTTCCAACGAAGGCCTCGAAGTGGTCCAAATATACACTTGCAGATTCTCCTACAAGGGTGTTGCAAACCTGAACTATCAAAGCAAGGTTCAACTCTGTGAGTTGAATGCAAACATCACAAAGAAGTTTCTGAGAATGCTTCCGTTTAGTTATGGGAAGTTTATCCCGTTTCCAACGAAATCCTCAGAGAGGTCCAAATATCCCCTTGCAGATTCTACAAACAGTGTGTTTGGAAACTGCTCCATCAAAACGAATGTTCAGCTCTCTGGGTTAAACGCAATCGTCACTAAGAATTTTCTGAGAGTGCTTCTGTCTAGTTTTTATATGAAGTTCTTTCCTTTATTACCATAGGCCTCAAAGCGGTCCCAGTCTCCACTTGCAGATTCTCCAAGAAGACTGTTTCCAAAGTGCTCTCTCGAAAGGAATGTTCAACTCTGTGAGTTGAGTGCAATCATCACAGAGTAGTTTCTGAGAATGCTTCTATGTAGTTTTTAGGAGAAGATATTTCCTTTTCCACCACAGCCCTCAAAGCCCTCCAAATGTCCATTTGCGGATGCTAAAAAAAGAGTGTTTCAAAGCTGCGCTATCAAAGGGAAAGTTCAATTCCGTGAGGTGAATGCAAACATCCCAAAGAAGTTTCTGAGAATGCCTCTGTTTAGCTTTTATGTGAAGATTATCCCGTTTCCAACGAAATCTTCAATGAGATCCAAATATCCACTTGCGGATCCCACAGAAAGTGTGTTTCGAAACTGCTGTTTCAAAGGGAATCTTCAACTCTGTGAGTTGAATGCAATCATCACAAAGAAGTTTCTGACAATGCTTCTCTCTCGTTTTTATGTGAAGATATTTCCTTTTCCACCAGAGGCCTGAAAGCGCTCCAAATGTCCACTTGCAGATTCTACGAAAAGAATGTTTCAAAACTGCTCTGTGAAAAGCAATGTTAAACTCTGTGGCTCGAACACAAACATCACAAAGCAGTTTCTGAGAATGCTTCAGTTTAGTTTTTCTGTGAAGATATTCCCGTTTCCAAAGAAATCTTCAAAGAGGTCCACATATCCACTTACAGATTCTACAAAAAGAGAGTTTCAAAACTGCTCAATCAAAAGGAGGGTTCAACTCTGTGACTTGAATGCAATCATCACACAGAAGTTTCTGAGAATGCTTCTCTTTAGTTTTTACGTGAAGATATACCCGTTTCGAAGGAAGGCCACCCGGTGGTCCAAATATCCACTTGCAGATTCTACAAAAAGAGTGTTTCAAACCTGAACTATCAAAGGAAGGTTCAACTCTGTGAGTCGAATGCAAACATCACGAAGAAGTTTCTGAGAATGTTTGTGTTTAGTTATGGGAAGTTTATCCCGTTTCCAACGAAATCCTCAGAGAGGTCCAAATATCCACTTGCAGATTCTACCAAAAGTGTGTTTGGAAACTGCTCCATCCAAAGGCATGTTCAGCTCTGTGAGTTAATCTCCATCATCACAAAGTATTTTCTGAGAATGCTTCCGTTTGGTTTTTATAGGAAGTTCTTTCCTTCACTACCGTAGGCCTCAAAGCAGTCCAAATCTCCATTTGCAGATTCTACAAAAAGAGTGTTTCCAATCTGCTGTATCAATAGGAATGTTCAACTCCGTGAGTTGAATGCAATCATCACAACGTAGTTTCTGAGAATGCTTCTATGTAGTTTTTAGGTGAAGATATTACCTTTTCCACCACAGGCCCCAAGCCCCCCAAATGTCCACTTGCAGATTCTAGAAAAAGAGTGTTTCATAGCTGCTCTTTCAAAAGGAAAGTTCCACTCTGGGAATTGAATACGAACATCACAAAGTAGTTTCTGAGAATGCTTTTGTTTCGTTTTTATGTGAAGATGATCCCGTTTCCAATGAAATCTTCAAAGAGGTGCACATATCCACTTGCAGATTCCAAAGAAAGAGACTTTCAAAACTGCTCCATCACGAGGATTTTTCAACTCTGTGAGTTGAATGCAGTCATCACAGAAAACTTTCTGAGAATGCTTCTGTCTAGGGTTGATGTGAAGATATACCCGTTTCCAACGAAGGCCTCGAAGTGGTCCAAATATACACTTGCAGATTCTCCTACAAGGGTGTTGCAAACCTGAACTATCAAAGCAAGGTTCAACTCTGTGAGTTGAATGCAAACATCACAAAGAAGTTTCTGAGAATGCTTCCGTTTAGTTATGGGAAGTTTATCCCGTTTCCAACGAAATCCTCAGAGAGGTCCAAATATCCCCTTGCAGATTCTACAAACAGTGTGTTTGGAAACTGCTCCATCAAAACGAATGTTCAGCTCTCTGAGTTAAACGCAATCGTCACTAAGAATTTTCTGAGAGTGCTTCTGTCTAGTTTTTATATGAAGTTCTTTCCTTTATTACCATAGGCCTCAAAGCGGTCCCAGTCTCCACTTGCAGATTCTCCAAGAAGACTGTTTCCAAAGTGCTCTCTCGAAAGGAATGTTCAACTCTGTGAGTTGAGTGCAATCATCACAGAGTAGTTTCTGAGAATGCTTCTATGTAGTTTTTAGGAGAAGATATTTCCTTTTCCACCACAGCCCTCAAAGCCCTCCAAATGTCCATTTGCGGATGCTAAAAAAAGAGTGTTTCAAAGCTGCGCTATCAAAGGGAAAGTTCAATTCCGTGAGGTGAATGCAAACATCCCAAAGAAGTTTCTGAGAATGCCTCTGTTTAGCTTTTATGTGAAGATTATCCCGTTTCCAACGAAATCTTCAATGAGATCCAAATATCCACTTGCGGATCCCACAGAAAGTGTGTTTCGAAACTGCTGTTTCAAAGGGAATCTTCAACTCTGTGAGTTGAATGCAATCATCACAAAGAAGTTTCTGACAATGCTTCTCTCTCGTTTTTATGTGAAGATATTTCCTTTTCCACCAGAGGCCTGAAAGCGCTCCAAATGTCCACTTGCAGATTCTACGAAAAGAATGTTTCAAAACTGCTCTGTGAAAAGCAATGTTAAACTCTGTGGCTCGAACACAAACATCACAAAGCAGTTTCTGAGAATGCTTCAGTTTAGTTTTTCTGTGAAGATATTCCCGTTTCCAAAGAAATCTTCAAAGAGGTCCACATATCCACTTACAGATTCTACAAAAAGAGAGTTTCAAAACTGCTCAATCAAAAGGAGGGTTCAACTCTGTGACTTGAATGCAATCATCACACAGAAGTTTCTGAGAATGCTTCTCTTTAGTTTTTACGTGAAGATATACCCGTTTCGAAGGAAGGCCACCCGGTGGTCCAAATATCCACTTGCAGAATCTACAAAAAGAGTGTTTCAAACCTGAACTATCAAAGGAAGGTTCAACTCTGTGAGTCGAATGCAAACATCACGAAGAAGTTTCTGAGAATGTTTGTGTTTAGTTATGGGAAGTTTATCCCGTTTCCAACGAACTCCTCAGAGAGGTCCAAATATCCACTTGCAGATTCTACCAAAAGTGTGTTTGGAAACTGCTCCATCCAAAGGCATGTTCAGCTCTGTGAGTTAATCTCCATCATCACAAAGTATTTTCTGAGAATGCTTCCGTTTGGTTTTTATAGGAAGTTCTTTCCTTCACTACCGTAGGCCTCAAAGCAGTCCAAATCTCCATTTGCAGATTCTACAAAAAGAGTGTTTCCAATCTGCTCTATCAATAGGAATGTTCAACTCCGTGAGTTGAATGCAATCATCACAACGTAGTTTCTGAGAATGCTTCTATGTAGTTTTTAGGTGAAGATATTACCTTTTCCACCACAGGCCCCAAGCCCCCCAAATGTCCACTTGCAGATTCTAGAAAAAGAGTGTTTCATAGCTGCTCTTTCAAAAGGAAAGTTCCACTCTGGGAATTGAATACGAACATCACAAAGTAGTTTCTGAGAATGCTTTTGTTTCGTTTTTATGTGAAGATGATCCCGTTTCCAATGAAATCTTCAAAGAGGTGCACATATCCACTTGCAGATTCCAAAGAAAGAGACTTTCAAAACTGCTCTATCACGAGGATTTTTCAACACTGTGAGTTGAATGCAGTCATCACAGAAAACTTTCTGAGAATGCTTCTGTCTAGGGTTGATGTGAAGATATACCCGTTTCCAACGAAGGCCTCGAAGTGGTCCAAATATACACTTGCAGATTCTCCTACAAGGGAGTTGCAAACCTGAACTATCAAAGCAAGGTTCAACTCTGTGAGTTGAATGCAAACATCACAAAGAAGTTTCTGAGAATGCTTCCGTTTAGTTATGGGAAGTTTATCCCGTTTCCAACGAAATCCTCAGAGAGGTCCAAATATCCCCTTGCAGATTCTACAAACAGTGTGTTTGGAAACTGCTCCATCAAAACGAATGTTCAGCTCTCTGAGTTAAACGCAGTCGTCACTAAGAATTTTCTGAGAGTGCTTCTGTCTAGTTTTTATATGAAGTTCTTTCCTTTATTACCATAGGCCTCAAAGCGGTCCCAGTCTCCACTTGCAGATTCTCCAAGAAGACTGTTTCCAAAGTGCTCTCTCGAAAGGAATGTTCAACTCTGTGAGTTGAGTGCAATCATCACAGAGTAGTTTCTGAGAATGCTTCTATGTAGTTTTTAGGAGAAGATATTTCCTTTTCCACCACAGCCCTCAAAGCCCTCCAAATGTCCATTTGCGGATGCTAAAAAAAGAGTGTTTCAAAGCTGCGCTATCAAAGGGAAAGTTCAATTCCGTGAGGTGAATGCAAACATCCCAAAGAAGTTTCTGAGAATGCCTCTGTTTAGCTTTTATGTGAAGATTATCCCGTTTCGAACGAAATATTCAATGAGATCCAAATATCCACTTGCGGATCCCACAGAAAGTGTGTTTCGAAACTGCTGTTTCAAAGGGAATCTTCAACTCTGTGAGTTGAATGCAATCATCACAAAGAAGTTTCTGACAATGCTTCTCTCTCGTTTTTATGTGAAGATATTTCCTTTTCCACCAGAGGCCTGAAAGCGCTCCAAATGTCCACTTGCAGATTCTACGAAAAGAATGTTTCAAAACTGCTCTGTGAAAAGCAATGTTAAACTCTGTGGCTCGAACACAAACATCACAAAGCAGTTTCTGAGAATGCTTCAGTTTAGTTTTTCTGTGAAGATATTCCCGTTTCCAAAGAAATCTTCAAAGAGGTCCACATATCCACTTACAGATTCTACAAAAAGAGAGTTTCAAAACTGCTCAATCAAAAGGAGGGTTCAACTCTGTGACTTGAATGCAATCATCACACAGAAGTTTCTGAGAATGCTTCTCTTTAGTTTTTACGTGAAGATATACCCGTTTCGAAGGAAGGCCACCCGGTGGTCCAAATATCCACTTGCAGATTCTACAAAAAGAGTGTTTCAAACCTGAACTATCAAAGGAAGGTTCAACTCTGTGAGTCGAATGCAAACATCACGAAGAAGTTTCTGAGAATGTTTGTGTTTAGTTATGGGAAGTTTATCCCGTTTCCAACGAACTCCTCAGAGAGGTCCAAATATCCACTTGCAGATTCTACCAAAAGTGTGTTTGGAAACTGCTCCATCCAAAGGCATGTTCAGCTCTGTGAGTTAATCTCCATCATCACAAAGTATTTTCTGAGAATGCTTCCGTTTGGTTTTTATAGGAAGTTCTTTCCTTCACTACCGTAGGCCTCAAAGCAGTCCAAATCTCCATTTGCAGATTCTACAAAAAGAGTGTTTCCAATCTGCTGTATCAATAGGAATGTTCAACTCCGTGAGTTGAATGCAATCATCACAACGTAGTTTCTGAGAATGCTTCTATGTAGTTTTTAGGTGAAGATATTACCTTTTCCACCACAGGCCCCAAGCCCCCCAAATGTCCACTTGCAGATTCTAGAAAAAGAGTGTTTCATAGCTGCTCTTTCAAAAGGAAAGTTCCACTCTGGGAATTGAATACGAACATCACAAAGTAGTTTCTGAGAATGCTTTTGTTTCGTTTTTATGTGAAGATGATCCCGTTTCCAATGAAATCTTCAAAGAGGTGCACATATCCACTTGCAGATTCCAAAGAAAGAGACTTTCAAAACTGCTCCATCACGAGGATTTTTCAACACTGTGAGTTGAATGCAGTCATCACAGAAAACTTTCTGAGAATGCTTCTGTCTAGGGTTGATGTGAAGATATACCCGTTTCCAACGAAGGCCTCGAAGTGGTCCAAATATACACTTGCAGATTCTCCTACAAGGGTGTTGCAAACCTGAACTATCAAAGCAAGGTTCAACTCTGTGAGTTGAATGCAAACATCACAAAGAAGTTTCTGAGAATGCTTCCGTTTAGTTATGGGAAGTTTATCCCGTTTCCAACGAAATCCTCAGAGAGGTCCAAATATCCCCTTGCAGATTCTACAAACAGTGTGTTTGGAAACTGCTCCATCAAAACGAATGTTCAGCTCTCTGAGTTAAACGCAATCGTCACTAAGAATTTTCTGAGAGTGCTTCTGTCTAGTTTTTATATGAAGTTCTTTCCTTTATTACCATAGGCCTCAAAGCGGTCCCAGTCTCCACTTGCAGATTCTCCAAGAAGACTGTTTCCAAACTGCTCTCTCGAAAGGAATGTTCAACTCTGTGAGTTGAGTGCAATCATCACAGAGTAGTTTCTGAGAATGCTTCTATGTAGTTTTTAGGAGAAGATATTTCCTTTTCCACCACAGCCCTCAAAGCCCTCCAAATGTCCATTTGCGGATGCTAAAAAAAGAGTGTTTCAAAGCTGCGCTATCAAAGGGAAAGTTCAATTCCGTGAGGTGAATGCAAACATCCCAAAGAAGTTTCTGAGAATGCCTCTGTTTAGCTTTTATGTGAAGATTATCCCGTTTCCAACGAAATCTTCAATGAGATCCAAATATCCACTTGCGGATCCCACAGAAAGTGTGTTTCGAAACTGCTGTTTCAAAGGGAATCTTCAACTCTGTGAGTTGAATGCAATCATCACAAAGAAGTTTCTGACAATGCTTCTCTCTCGTTTTTATGTGAAGATATTTCCTTTTCCACCAGAGGCCTGAAAGCGCTCCAAATGTCCACTTGCAGATTCTACGAAAAGAATGTTTCAAAACTGCTCTGTGAAAAGCAATGTTAAACTCTGTGGCTCGAACACAAACATCACAAAGCAGTTTCTGAGAATGCTTCAGTTTAGTTTTTCTGTGAAGATATTCCCGTTTCCAAAGAAATCTTCAAAGAGGTCCACATATCCACTTACAGATTCTACAAAAAGAGAGTTTCAAAACTGCTCAATCAAAAGGAGGGTTCAACTCTGTGACTTGAATGCAATCATCACACAGAAGTTTCTGAGAATGCTTCTCTTTAGTTTTTACGTGAAGATATACCCGTTTCGAAGGAAGGCCACCCGGTGGTCCAAATATCCACTTGCAGAATCTACAAAAAGAGTGTTTCAAACCTGAACTATCAAAGGAAGGTTCAACTCTGTGAGTCGAATGCAAACATCACGAAGAAGTTTCTGAGAATGTTTGTGTTTAGTTATGGGAAGTTTATCCCGTTTCCAACGAAATCCTCAGAGAGGTCCAAATATCCACTTGCAGATTCTACCAAAAGTGTGTTTGGAAACTGCTCCATCCAAAGGCATGTTCAGCTCTGTGAGTTAATCTCCATCATCACAAAGTATTTTCTGAGAATGCTTCCGTTTGGTTTTTATAGGAAGTTCTTTCCTTCACTACCGTAGGCCTCAAAGCAGTCCAAATCTCCATTTGCAGATTCTACAAAAAGAGTGTTTCCAATCTGCTCTATCAATAGGAATGTTCAACTCCGTGAGTTGAATGCAATCATCACAACGTAGTTTCTGAGAATGCTTCTATGTAGTTTTTAGGTGAAGATATTACCTTTTCCACCACAGGCCCCAAGCCCCCCAAATGTCCACTTGCAGATTCTAGAAAAAGAGTGTTTCATAGCTGCTCTTTCAAAAGGAAAGTTCCACTCTGGGAATTGAATACGAACATCACAAAGTAGTTTCTGAGAATGCTTTTGTTTCGTTTTTATGTGAAGATGATCCCGTTTCCAATGAAATCTTCAAAGAGGTGCACATATCCACTTGCAGATTCCAAAGAAAGAGACTTTCAAACTGCTCCATCACGAGGATTTTTCAACGCTGTGAGTTGAATGCAGTCATCACAGAAAACTTTCTGAGAATGCTTCTGTCTAGGGTTGATGTGAAGATATACCCGTTTCCAACGAAGGCCTCGAAGTGGTCCAAATATACACTTGCAGATTCTCCTACAAGGGTGTTGCAAACCTGAACTATCGAAGCAAGGTTCAACTCTGTGAGTTGAATGCAAACATCACAAAGAAGTTTCTGAGAATGCTTCCGTTTACTTATGGGAAGTTTATCCCGTTTCCAACGAAATCCTCAGAGAGGTCCAAATATCCCCTTGCAGATTCTACAAACAGTGTGTTTGGAAACTGCTCCATCAAAACGAATGTTCAGCTCTCTGAGTTAAACGCAATCGTCACTAAGAATTTTCTGAGAGTGCTTCTGTCTAGTTTTTATATGAAGTTCTTTCCTTTATTACCATAGGCCTCAAAGCGGTCCCAGTCTCCACTTGCAGATTCTCCAAGAAGACTGTTTCCAAACTGCTCTCTCGAAAGGAATGTTCAACTCTGTGAGTTGAGTGCAATCATCACAGAGTAGTTTCTGAGAATGCTTCTATGTAGTTTTTAGGAGAAGATATTTCCTTTTCCACCACAGCCCTCAAAGCCCTCCAAATGTCCATTTGCGGATGCTAAAAAAAGAGTGTTTCAAAGCTGCGCTATCAAAGGGAAAGTTCAATTCCGTGAGGTGAATGCAAACATCCCAAAGAAGTTTCTGAGAATGCCTCTGTTTAGCTTTTATGTGAAGATTATCCCGTTTCCAACGAAATCTTCAATGAGATCCAAATATCCACTTGCGGATCCCACAGAAAGTGTGTTTCGAAACTGCTGTTTCAAAGGGAATCTTCAACTCTGTGAGTTGAATGCAATCATCACAAAGAAGTTTCTGACAATGCTTCTCTCTCGTTTTTATGTGAAGATATTTCCTTTTCCACCAGAGGCCTGAAAGCGCTCCAAATGTCCACTTGCAGATTCTACGAAAAGAATGTTTCAAAACTGCTCTGTGAAAAGCAATGTTAAACTCTGTGGCTCGAACACAAACATCACAAAGCAGTTTCTGAGAATGCTTCAGTTTAGTTTTTCTGTGAAGATATTCCCGTTTCCAAAGAAATCTTCAAAGAGGTCCACATATCCACTTACAGATTCTACAAAAAGAGAGTTTCAAAACTGCTCAATGAAAAGGAGGGTTCAACTCTGTGACTTGAATGCAATCATCACACAGAAGTTTCTGAGAATGCTTCTCTTTAGTTTTTACGTGAAGATATACCCGTTTCAAAGGAAGGCCACCCGGTGGTCCAAATATCCACTTGCAGATTCTACAAAAAGAGTGTTTCAAACCTGAACTATCAAAGGAAGGTTCAACTCTGTGAGTCGAATGCAAACATGACGAAGAAGTTTCTGAGAATGTTTGTGTTTAGTTATGGGAAGTTTATCCCGTTGCCAACGAAATTCTCAGAGAGGTCCAAATATCCACTTGCAGATTCTACCAAAAGTGTGTGTGGAAACTGCTCCATCCAAAGGCATGTTCAGCTCTGTGAGTTAATCTCCATCATCACAAAGTGTTTTCTGAGAATGCTTCCGTTTGGTTTTTATAGGAAGTTCTTTCCTTCACTACCGTAGGCCTCAAAGCAGTCCAAATCTCCATTTGCAGATTCTGCAAAAAGAGTGTTTCCAATCTGCTCTATCAATAGGAATGTTCAACTCCGTGAGTTGAATGCAATCATCACAACGTAGTTTCTGAGAATGCTTCTATGTAGTTTTTAGGTGAAGATATTACCTTTTCCACCACAGGCCCCAAGCACCCCAAATGTCCACATGCAGATTCTAGAAAAAGAGTGTTTCATAGCTGCTCTTTCAAAAGGAAAGTTCCACTCTGGGAGTTGAATACAAACATCACAAAGTAGTTTCTGAGAATGCTTCTGTTTCGTTTTTATGTGAAGATGATCCCGTTTCCAATGAAATCTTCAAAGAGGTGCACATATCCACTTGCAGATTCCAAAGAAAGAGACTTTCAAAACTGCTCCATCACGAGGATTTTTCAACGCTGTGAGTTGAATGCAGTCATCACAGAAAACTTTCTGAGAATGCTTCTGTCTAGGGTTGATGTGAAGATATACCCATTTCCAACGAAGGCCTCGAAGTGGTCCAAATATACACTTGCAGATTCTCCTACAAGGATGTTGCAAACCTGAACTATCAAAGCAAGGTTCAACTCTGTGAGTTGAATGCAAACATCACAAAGAAGTTTCTGAGAATGCTTCCGTTTACTTATGGGAAGTTTATCCCGTTTCCAACGAAATCCTCAGAGAGGTCCAAATATCCCCTTGCAGATTCTACAAACAGTGTGTTTGGAAACTGCTCCATCAAAACGAATGTTCAGCTCTCTGAGTTAAACGCAATCGTCACTAAGAATTTTCTGAGAGTGCTACTGTCTAGTTTTTATATGAAGTTCTTTCCTTTCTTACCATAGGCCTCAAAGCGGTCCCAGTCTCCACTTGCAGATTCTCCAAGAAGACTGTTTCCAAACTGCTCTCTCGAAAGGAATGTTCAACTCTGTGAGTTGAATGCAATCATCACAGAGTAGTTTCTGAGAATGCTTCTATGTAGTTTTTAGGAGAAGATATTTCCTTTTCCACCACAGCCCTCAAAGCCCTCCAAATGTCCATTTGCGGATGCTAAAAAAAGAGTGTTTCAAAGCTGCGCTATCAAAGGGAAAGTTCAATTCCGTGAGGTGAATGCAAACATCCCAAAGAAGTTTCTGGGAATGCCTCTGTTTAGCTTTTATGTGAAGATTATCCCGTTTCCAACGAAATCTTCAATGAGATCCAAATATCCACTTGCGGATCCCACAGAAAGTGTGTTTCGAAACTGCTGTTTCAAAGGGAATCTTCAACTCTGTGAGTTGAATGCAATCATCACAAAGAAGTTTCTGACAATGCTTCTCTCTCGTTTTTATGTGAAGATATTTCCTTTTCCACCAGAGGCCTGAAAGCGCTCCAAATGTCCACTTGCAGATTCTACGAAAAGAATGTTTCAAAACTGCTCTGTGAAAAGCAATGTTAAACTCTGTGGCTCGAACACAAACATCACAAAGCAGTTTCTGAGAATGCTTCAGTTTAGTTTTTCTGTGAAGATATTCCCGTTTCCAAAGAAATCTTCAAAGAGGTCCACATATCCACTTACAGATTCTACAAAAAGAGAGTTTCAAAACTGCTCAATCAAAAGGAGGGTTCAACTCTGTGACTTGAATGCAATCATCACACAGAAGTTTCTGAGAATGCTTCTCTTTAGTTTTTACGTGAAGATATACCCGTTTCGAAGGAAGGCCACCCGGTGGTCCAAATATCCACTTGCAGATTCTACAAAAAGAGTGTTTCAAACCTGAACTATCAAAGGAAGGTTCAACTCTGTGAGTCGAATGCAAACATGACGAAGAAGTTTCTGAGAATGTTTGTGTTTAGTTATGGGAAGTTTATCCCGTTTCCAACGAAATCCTCAGAGAGGTCCAAATATCCACTTGCAGATTCTACCAAAAGTGTGTTTGGAAACTGCTCCATCCAAAGGCATCTTCAGCTCTGTGAGTTAATCTCCATCACCACAAAGTATTTTCTGAGAATGCTTCCGTTTGTTTTTTATAGGAAGTTGTTTCCTTCACTACCGTAGGCCTCAAAGCAGTCCAAATCTCCATTTGCAGATTCTACAAAAAGAGTGTTTCCAATCTGCTCTATCAATAGGAATGTTCAACTCCGTGAGTTGAATGCAATCATCACAACGTAGTTTCTGAGAATGCTTCTATGTAGTTTTTAGGTGAAGATATTACCTTTTCCACCACAGGCCCCAAGCCCCCCAAATGTCCACTTGCAGATTCTAGAAAAAGAGTGTTTCATAGCTGCTCTTTCAAAAGGAAAGTTCCACTCTGGGAGTTGAATACAAACATCACAAAGTAGTTTCTGAGAATGCTTCTGTTTCGTTTTTAAGTGAAGATGATCCCGTTTCCAATGAAATCTTCAAAGAGGTGCACATATCCACTTGCAGATTCCAAAGAAAGAGACTTTCAAAACTGCTACATCACGAGGATTTTTCAACACTGTGAGTTGAATGCAGTCATCACAGAAAACTTTCTGAGAATGCTTCTGTCTAGGGTTGATGTGAAGATATACCCGTTTCCAACGAAGGCCTCGAAGTGGTCCAAATATAGACTTGCAGATTCTCCTACAAGGGTGTTGCAAACCTGAACTAAAAAAGCAAGGTTGAACTCTGTGAGTTGAATGCAAACATCACAAAGAAGTTTCTGAGAATGCTTCCGTTTATTTATGGGAAGTTTATCCCGTTTCCAACGAAATCCTCAGAGAGGTCCAAATATCCCCTTGCAGATTCTACAAACAGTGTGTTTGGAAACTGCTCCATCAAAACGAATGTTCAGCTCTCTGAGTTAAACGCAATCGTCGCTAAGAATTTTCTGAGAGTGCTTCTGTCTAGTTTTTATATGAAGTTCTTTCCTTTCTTACCATAGGCCTCAAAGCGGTCCCAGTCTCCACTTGCAGATTCTCCAAGAAAACTGTTTCCAAACTGCTCTCTCGAAAGGAATGTTCAACTCTGTGGGTTGAGTGCAATCATCACAGAGTAGTTTCTGAGAATGCTTCTATGTAGTTTTTAGGAGAAGATATTTCCTTTTCCACCACAGCCCTCAAAGCCCTCCAAATGTCCATTTGCGGATGCTAAAAAAACAGTGTTTCAAAGCTGCGCTATCAAAGGGAAAGTTGAATTCCGTGAGGTGAATGCAAACATCCCAAAGAAGTTTCTGAGAATGCCTCTGTTTAGCTTTTATGTGAAGATTATCCCGTTTCCAACGAAATCTTCAATGAGATCCAAATATCCACTTGCGGATCCCACAGAAAGTGTGTTTCGAAACTGCTGTTTCAAAGGGAATCTTCAACTCTGTGAGTTGAATGCAATCATCACAAAGAAGTTTCTGACAATGCTTCTCTCTCGTTTTTATGTGAAGATATTTCCTTTTCCACCAGAGGCCTGAAAGCGCTCCAAATGTCCACTTGCAGATTCTACGAAAAGAATGTTTCAAAACTGCTCTGTGAAAAGCAATGTTAAACTCTGTGGCTCGAACACAAACATCACAAAGCAGTTTCTGAGAATGCTTCAGTTTAGTTTTTCTGTGAAGATATTCCCGTTTCCAAAGAAATCTTCAAAGAGGTCCACATATCCACTTACAGATTCTACAAAAAGAGAGTTTCAAAACTGCTCAATCAAAAGGAGGGTTCAACTCTGTGACTTGAATGCAATCATCACACAGAAGTTTCTGAGAATGCTTCTCTTTAGTTTTTACGTGAAGATATACCCGTTTCGAAGGAAGGCCACCCGGTGGTCCAAATATCCACTTGCAGATTCTACAAAAAGAGTGTTTCAAACCTGAACTATCAAAGGAAGGTTCAACTCTGTGAGTCGAATGCAAACATCACGAAGAAGTTTCTGAGAATGTTTGTGTTTACTTATGGGAAGTTTATCCCGTTTCCAACGAACTCCTCAGAGAGGTCCAAATATCCACTTGCAGATTCTACCAAAAGTGTGTTTGGAAACTGCTCCATCCAAAGGCATGTTCAGCTCTGTGAGTTAATCTCCATCATCACAAAGTATTTTCTGAGAATGCTTCCGTTTGGTTTTTATAGGAAGTTCTTTCCTTCACTACCGTAGGCCTCAAAGCAGTCCAAATCTCCATTTGCAGATTCTACAAAAAGAGTGTTTCCAATCTGCTGTATCAATAGGAATGTTCAACTCCGTGAGTTGTATGCAATCATCACAACGTAGTTTCTGAGAATGCTTCTATGTAGTTTTTAGGTGAAGATATTACCTTTTCCACCACAGGCCCCAAGCCCCCCAAATGTCCACTTGCAGATTCTAGAAAAAGAGTGTTTCATAGCTGCTCTTTCAAAAGGAAAGTTCCACTCTGGGAGTTGAATACAAACATCACAAAGTAGTTTCTGAGAATGCTTCTGTTTCGTTTTTAAGTGAAGATGATCCCGTTTCCAATGAAATCTTCAAAGAGGTGCACATATCCACTTGCAGATTCCAAAGAAAGAGACTTTCAAAACTGCTACATCACGAGGATTTTTCAACACTGTGAGTTGAATGCAGTCATCACAGAAAACTTTCTGAGAATGCTTCTGTCTAGGGTTGATGTGAAGATATACCCGTTTCCAACGAAGGCCTCGAAGTGGTCCAAATATAGACTTGCAGATTCTCCTACAAGGGTGTTGCAAACCTGAACTAACAAAGCAAGGTTGAACTCTGTGAGTTGAATGCAAACATCACAAAGAAGTTTCTGAGAATGCTTCCGTTTATTTATGGGAAGTTTATCCCGTTTCCAACGAAATCCTCAGAGAGGTCCAAATATCCCCTTGCAGATTCTACAAACAGTGTGTTTGGAAACTGCTCCATCAAAACGAATGTTCAGCTCTCTGAGTTAAACGCAATCGTCGCTAAGAATTTTCTGAGAGTGCTTCTGTCTAGTTTTTATATGAAGTTCTTTCCTTTCTTACCATAGGCCTCAAAGCGGTCCCAGTCTCCACTTGCAGATTCTCCAAGAAGACTGTTTCCAAACTGCTCTCTCGAAAGGAATGTTCAACTCTGTGAGTTGAATGCAATCATCACAGAGTAGTTTCTGAGAATGCTTCTATGTAGTTTTTAGGAGAAGATATTTCCTTTTCCACCACAGCCCTCAAAGCCCTCCAAATGTCCATTTGCGGATGCTAAAAAAACAGTGTTTCAAAGCTGCGCTATCAAAGGGAAAGTTCAATTCCGTGAGGTGAATGCAAACATCCCAAAGAAGTTTCTGAGAATGGCTCTGTTTTGCTTTTATGTGAAGATTATCCCGTTTCCAACGAAATCTTCAATGAGATCCAAATATCCACTTGCGGATCCCACAGAAAGTGTGTTTCGAAACTGCTGTTTCAAAGGGAATCTTCAACTCTGTGAGTTGAATGCAATCATCACAAAGAAGTTTCTGACAATGCTTCTCTCTCGTTTTTATGTGAAGATATTTCCTTTTCCACCAGAGGCCTGAAAGCGCTCCAAATGTCCACTTGCAGATTCTACGAAAAGAATGTTTCAAAACTGCTCTGTGAAAAGCAATGTTAAACTCTGTGGCTCGAACACAAACATCACAAAGCAGTTTCTGAGAATGCTTCAGTTTAGTTTTTCTGTGAAGATATTCCCGTTTCCAAAGAAATCTTCAAAGAGGTCCACATATCCACTTACAGATTCTACAAAAAGAGAGTTTCAAAACTGCTCAATCAAAAGGAGTGTTCAACTCTGTGACTTGAATGCAATCATCACACAGAAGTTTCTGAGAATGCTTCTCTTTAGTTTTTACGTGAAGATATACCCGTTTCGAAGGAAGGCCACCCAGTGGTCCAAATATCCACTTGCAGAATCTACAAAAAGAGTGTTTCAAACCTGAACTATCAAAGGAAGGTTCAACTCTGTGAGTCGAATGCAAACATCACGAAGAAGTTTCTGAGAATGTTTGTGTTTACTTATGGGAAGCTTATCCCGTTTCCAACGAAATCCTCAGAGAGGTCCAAATATCCACTTGCAGATTCTACCAAAAGTGTGTTTGGAAACTGCTCCATCCAAAGGCATCTTCAGCTCTGTGAGTTAATCTCCATCACCACAAAGTATTTTCTGAGAATGCTTCCGTTTGTTTTTTATAGGAAGTTGTTTCCTTCACTACCGTAGGCCTCAAAGCAGTCCAAATCTCCATTTGCAGATTCTACAAAAAGAGTGTTTCCAATCTGCTCTATCAATAGGAATGTTCAACTCCGTGAGTTGAATGAAATCATCACAACGTAGTTTCTGAGAATGCTTCTATGTAGTTTTTAGGTGAAGATATTTCCTTTTCCACCACAGGCCTCAAAGCCCCCCAAATGTCCACTTGCAGATTCTAGAAAAAGAGTGTTTCATAGCTGCTCTTTCAAAAGGAAAGTTCCACTCCGGGAGTTGAATACTAACATCACAAAGTAGTTTCTGAGAATGCTTCTGTTTCGTTTTTATGTGAAGATGATCCCGTTTCCAATGAAATCTTCAAAGAGGTGCACATATCCACTTGCAGATTCCAAAGAAAGAGACTTTCAAAACTGCTCCATCACGAGGATTGTTCAACTCTGTGAGTTGAATGCAGTCATCACAGAAAACTTTCTGAGAATGCTTCTGTCTAGGGTTGATGTGAAGATATACCCGTTTCCAACGAAGGCCTCGAAGTGGTCCAAATATACACTTGCAGATTCTCCTACAAGGGTGTTGCAAACCTGAACTATCAAAGCAAGGTTGAACTCTGTGAGTTGAATGCAAACATCACAAAGAAGTTTCTGAGAATGCTTCCGTTTACTTATGGGAAGTTTATCCCGTTTCCAACGAAATCCTCAGAGAGGTCCAAATATCCCCTTGCAGATTCTACAAACAGTGTGTTTGGAAACTGCTCCATCAAAACCAATGTTCAGCTCTCTGAGTTAAACGCAATCGTCACTAAGAATTTTCTGAGAGTGCTTCTGTCTAGTGTTTGTATGAAGTTCTTTCCTTTATTACCATAGGCCTCAAAGCGGTCCCAGTCTCCACTTGCAGATTCTCCAACAAGACTGTTTCCAAACTGCTCTCTCGAAAGGAATGTTCAACTCTGTGAGTTGAATGCAATCATCACAGATTAGTTTCTGAGAATGCTTCTATGTAGTTTTTAGGAGAAGATATTTCCTTTTCCACCACAGCCCTCAAAGCCCTCCAAATGTCCATTTGCGGATGCTAAAAAAAGAGTGTTTCAAAGCTGCGCTATCAAAGGGAAAGTTCAATTCCGTGAGGTGAATGCAAACATCCCAAAGAAGTTTCTGAGAATGCCTCTGTTTAGCTTTTATGTGAAGATTATCCCGTTTCCAACGAAATCTTCAATGAGATCCAAATATCCACTTGCGGATCCCACAGAAAGTGTGTTTCGAAACTGCTGTTTCAAAGGGAATCTTCAACTCTGTGAGTTGAATGCAAACATCACAAAGAAGTTTCTGACAATGCTTCTCTCTCGTTTTTATGTGAAGATATTTCCTTTTCCACCAGAGGCCTGAAAGCGCTCCAAATGTCCACTTGCAGATTCTACGAAAAGAATGTTTCAAAACTGCTCTGTGAAAAGCAATGTTAAACTCTGTGGCTCGAAAACAAACATCACAAAGCAGTTTCTGAGAATGCTTCAGTTTAGTTTTTCTGTGAAGATATTCCCGTTTCCAAAGAAATCTTCAAAGAGGTCCACATATCCACTTACAGATTCTACAAAAAGAGAGTTTCAAAACTGCTCAATCAAAAGGAGGGTTCAACTCTGTGACTTGAATGCAATCATCACACAGAAGTTTCTGAGAATGCTTCTCTTTAGTTTTTACGTGAAGGTATACCCGTTTCGAAGGAAGGCCACCCGGTGGTCCAAATATCCACTTGCAGATTCTACAAAAAGAGTGTTTCAAACCTGAACTATCAAAGGAAGGTTCAACTCTGTGAGTCGAATGCAAACATCACGAAGAAGTTTCTGAGAATGTTTGTGTTTACTTATGGGAAGTTTATCCCGTTTCCAACGAAATCCTCAGAGAGGTCCAAATATCCACTTGCAGATTCTACCAAAAGTGTGTTTGGAAACTGCTCCATCCAAAGGCATGTTCAGCTCTGTGAGTTAATCTCCATCATCACAAAGTATTTTCTGAGAATGCTTCCGTTTGGTTTTTATAGGAAGTTCTTTCCTTCACTACCGTAGGCCTCAAAGCAGTCCAAATCTCCATTTGCAGATTCTACAAAAAGAGTGTTTCCAATCTGCTGTATCAATAGGAATGTTCAACTCCGTGAGTTGTATGCAATCATCACAACGTAGTTTCTGAGAATGCTTCTATGTAGTTTTTAGGTGAAGATATTACCTTTTCCACCACAGGCCCCAAGCCCCCCAAATGTCCACTTGCAGATTCTAGAAAAAGAGTGTTTCATAGCTGCTCTTTCAAAAGGAAAGTTCCACTCTGGGAGTTGAATACAAACATCACAAAGTAGTTTCTGAGAATGCTTCTGTTTCGTTTTTAAGTGAAGATGATCCCGTCTCCAATGAAATCTTCAAAGAGGTGCACATATCCACTTGCAGATTCCAAAGAAAGAGACTTTCAAAACTGCTACATCACGAGGATTTTTCAACACTGTGAGTTGAATGCAGTCATCACAGAAAACTTTCTGAGAATGCTTCTGTCTAGGGTTGATGTGAAGATATACCCGTTTCCAACGAAGGCCTCGAAGTGGTCCAAATATAGACTTGCAGATTCTCCTACAAGGGTGTTGCAAACCTGAACTAACAAAGCAAGGTTGAACTCTGTGAGTTGAATGCAAACATCACAAAGAAGTTTCTGAGAATGCTTCCGTTTATTTATGGGAAGTTTATCCCGTTTCCAACGAAATCCTCAGAGAGGTCCAAATATCCCCTTGCAGATTCTACAAACAGTGTGTTTGGAAACTGCTCCATCAAAACGAATGTTCAGCTCTCTGAGTTAAACGCAATCGTCGCTAAGAATTTTCTGAGAGTGCTTCTGTCTAGTTTTTATATGAAGTTCTTTCCTTTCTTACCATAGGCCTCAAAGCGGTCCCAGTCTCCACTTGCAGATTCTCCAAGAAAACTGTTTCCAAACTGCTCTCTCGAAAGGAATGTTCAACTCTGTGGGTTGAGTGCAATCATCACAGAGTAGTTTCTGAGAATGCTTCTATGTAGTTTTTAGGAGAAGATATTTCCTTTTCCACCACAGCCCTCAAAGCCCTCCAAATGTCCATTTGCGGATGCTAAAAAAACAGTGTTTCAAAGCTGCGCTATCAAAGGGAAAGTTCAATTCCGTGAGGTGAATGCAAACATCCCAAAGAAGTTTCTGAGAATGCCTCTGTTTAGCTTTTATGTGAAGATTATCCCGTTTCCAACGAAATCTTCAATGAGATCCAAATATCCACTTGCGGATCCCACAGAAAGTGTGTTTCGAAACTGCTGTTTCAAAGGGAATCTTCAACTCTGTGAGTTGAATGCAATCATCACAAAGAAGTTTCTGACAATGCTTCTCTCTCGTTTTTATGTGAAGATATTTCCTTTTCCACCAGAGGCCTGAAAGCGCTCCAAATGTCCACTTGCAGATTCTACGAAAAGAATGTTTCAAAACTGCTCTGTGAAAAGCAATGTTAAACTCTGTGGCTCGAACACAAACATCACAAAGCAGTTTCTGAGAATGCTTCAGTTTAGTTTTTCTGTGAAGATATTCCCGTTTCCAAAGAAATCTTCAAAGAGGTCCACATATCCACTTACAGATTCTACAAAAAGAGAGTTTCAAAACTGCTCAATGAAAAGGAGGGTTCAACTCTGTGACTTGAATGCAATCATCACACAGAAGTTTCTGAGAATGCTTCTCTTTAGTTTTTACGTGAAGATATACCCGTTTCGAAGGAAGGCCACCCGGTGGTCCAAATATCCACTTGCAGATTCTACAAAAAGAGTGTTTCAAACCTGAATTATCAAAGGAAGGTTCAACTCTGTGAGTCGAATGCAAACATCACGAAGAAGTTTCTGAGAATGTTTGTGTTTAGTTATGGGAAGTTTATCCCGTTTCCAACGAACTCCTCAGAGAGGTCCAAATATCCACTTGCAGATTCTACAAAAAGTGTGTTTGGAAACTGCTCCATCCAAAGGCATGTTCAGCTCTGTGAGTTAATCTCCATCATCACAAAGTATTTTCTGAGAATGCTTCCGTTTGGTTTTTATAGGAAGTTCTTTCCTTCACTACCGTAGGCCTCAAAGCAGTCCAAATCTCCATTTGCAGATTCTACAAAAAGAGTGTTTCCAATCTGCTCTATCAATAGGAATGTTCAACTCCGTGAGTTGAATGCAATCATCACAACGTAGTTTCTGAGAATGCTTCTATGTAGTTTTTAGGTGAAGATATTACCTTTTCCACCACAGGCCCCAAGCCCCCCAAATGTCCACTTGCAGATTCTAGAAAAAGAGTGTTTCATAGCTGCTCTTTCAAAAGGAAAGTTCCACTCTGGGAGTTGAATACAAACATCACAAAGTAGTTTCTGAGAATGCTTCTGTTTCGTTTTTATGTGAAGATGATCCCGTTTCCAATGAAATCTTCAAAGAGGTCCACATATCCACTTGCAGATTCCAAAGAAAGAGACTTTCAAAACTGCTACATCACGAGGATTTTTCAACACTGTGAGTTGAATGCAGTCATCACAGAAAACTTTCTGAGAATGCTTCTGTCTAGGGTTGATGTGAAGATATACCCATTTCCAACGAAGGCCTCGAAGTGGTCCAAATATACACTTGCAGATTCTCCTACAAGGGTGTTGCAAACCTGAACTATCAAAGCAAGGTTCAACTCTGTGACTTGAATGCAAACATCACAAAGAAGTTTCTGAGAATGCTTCCGTTTATTTATGGGAAGTTTATCCCGTTTCCAACGAAATCCTCAGAGAGGTCCAAATATCCCCTTGCAGATTCTACAAACAGTGTGTTTGGAAACTGCTCCATCAAAACGAATGTTCAGCTCTCTGAGTTAAACGCAATCGTCACTAAGAATTTTCTGAGAGTGCTTCTGTCTAGTTTTTATATGAAGTTCTTTCCTTTATTACCATAGGCCTCAAAGCGGTCCCAGTCTCCACTTGCAGATTCTCCAACAAGACTGTTTCCAAACTGCTCTCTCGAAAGGAATGTTCAACTCTGTGAGTTGAATGCAATCATCAC
Organism: Pan paniscus; assembly: GCF_029289425.2. Classification (NCBI taxonomy): domain Eukaryota; kingdom Metazoa; phylum Chordata; class Mammalia; order Primates; family Hominidae; genus Pan; species Pan paniscus. The sequence continues at coordinate 61,127,671 of NC_073272.2, forward strand.
AGAGTGGTTTCTGAGAATGCTTCTATGTAGTTTTTAGGAGAAGATATTTCCTTTTCCACCACAGCCCTCAAAGCCCTCCAAATGTCCATTTGCGGATGCTAAAAAAAGAGTGTTTCAAAGCTGCGCTATCAAAGGGAAAGTTCAATTCCGTGAGGTGAATGCAAACATCCCAAAGAAGTTTCTGAGAATGCCTCTGTTTAGCTTTTATGTGAAGATTATCCCGTTTCCAACGAAATCTTCAATGAGATCCAAATATCCACTTGCGGATCCCACAGAAAGTGTGTTTCGAAAGTGCTGTTTCAAAGGGAATCTTCAACTCTGTGAGTTGAATGCAATCATCACAAAGAAGTTTCTGACAATGCTTCTCCCTCGTTTTTATGTGAAGATATTTCCTTTTCCACCAGAGGCCTGAAAGCGCTCCAAATGTCCACTTGCAGATTCTACGAAAAGAATGTTTCAAAACTGCTCTGTGAAAAGCAATGTTAAACTCTGTGGCTCGAACACAAACATCACAAAGCAGTTTCTGAGAATGCTTCAGTTTAGTTTTTCTGTGAAGATATTCCCGTTTCCAAAGAAATCTTCAAAGAGGTCCACATATCCACTTACAGATTCTACAAAAAGAGAGTTTCAAAACTGCTCAATCAAAAGGAGGGTTCAACTCTGTGACTTGAATGCAATCATCACACAGAAGTTTCTGAGAATGCTTCTCTTTAGTTTTTACGTGAAGATATACCCGTTTCGAAGGAAGGCCACCCGGTGGTCCAAATATCCACTTGCAGAATCTACAAAAAGAGTGTTTCAAACCTGAACTATCAAAGGAAGGTTCAACTTTGTGAGTCGAATGCAAACATCGCGAAGAAGTTTCTGAGAATGTTTGTGTTTAGTTGTGGGAAGTTTATCCCGTTTCCAACGAACTCCTCAGAGAGGTCCAAATATCCACTTGCAGATTCTACCAAAAGTGTGTTTGGAAACTGCTCCATCCAAAGGCATGTTCAGCTCTGTGAGTTAATCTCCATCATCACAAAGTATTTTCTGAGAATGCTTCCGTTTGGTTTTTATAGGAAGTTCTTTCCTTCACTACCGTAGGCCTCAAAGCAGTCCAAATCTCCATTTGCAGATTCTACAAAAAGAGTGTTTCCAATCTGCTCTATCAATAGGAATGTTCAACTCCGTGAGTTGAATGCAATCATCACAACGTAGTTTCTGAGAATGCTTCTATGTAGTTTTTAGGTGAAGATATTACCTTTTCCACCACAGGCCCCAAGCCCCCCAAATGTCCACTTGCAGATTCTAGAAAAAGAGTGTTTCATAGCTGCTCTTTCAAAAGGAAAGTTCCACTCTGGGAATTGAATACGAACATCACAAAGTAGTTTCTGAGAATGCTTTTGTTTCGTTTTTATGTGAAGATGATCCCGTTTCCAATGAAATCTTCAAAGAGGTGCACATATCCACTTGCAGATTCCAAAGAAAGAGACTTTCAAAACTGCTCTATCACGAGGATTTTTCAACACTGTGAGTTGAATGCAGTCATCACAGAAAACTTTCTGAGAATGCTTCTGTCTAGGGTTGATGTGAAGATATACCCGTTTCCAACGAAGGCCTCGAAGTGGTCCAAATATACACTTGCAGATTCTCCTACAAGGGTGTTGCAAACCTGAACTATCAAAGCAAGGTTCAACTCTGTGAGTTGAATGCAAACATCACAAAGAAGTTTCTGAGAATGCTTCCGTTTAGTTATGGGAAGTTTATCCCGTTTCCAACGAAATCCTCAGAGAGGTCCAAATATCCCCTTGCAGATTCTACAAACAGTGTGTTTGGAAACTGCTCCATCAAAACGAATGTTCAGCTCTCTGAGTTAAACGCAATCGTCACTAAGAATTTTCTGAGAGTGCTTCTGTCTAGTTTTTATATGAAGTTCTTTCCTTTATTACCATAGGCCTCAAAGCGGTCCCAGTCTCCACTTGCAGATTCTCCAAGAAGACTGTTTCCAAACTGCTCTCTCGAAAGGATTGCTCAACTCTGTGAGTTGAGTGCAATCATCACAGAGTAGTTTCTGAGAATGCTTCTATGTAGTTTTTAGGAGAAGATATTTCCTTTTCCACCACAGCCCTCAAAGCCCTCCAAATGTCCATTTGCGGATGCTAAAAAAAGAGTGTTTCAAAGCTGCGCTATCAAAGGGAAAGTTCAATTCCGTGAGGTGAATGCAAACATCCCAAAGAAGTTTCTGAGAATGCCTCTGTTTAGCTTTTATGTGAAGATTATCCCGTTTCCAACGAAATCTTCAATGAGATCCAAATATCCACTTGCGGATCCCACAGAAAGTGTGTTTCGAAACTGCTGTTTCAAAGGGAATCTTCAACTCTGTGAGTTGAATGCAATCATCACAAAGAAGTTTCTGACAATGCTTCTCTCTCGTTTTTATGTGAAGATATTTCCTTTTCCACCAGAGGCCTGAAAGCGCTCCAAATGTCCACTTGCAGATTCTACGAAAAGAATGTTTCAAAACTGCTCTGTGAAAAGCAATGTTAAACTCTGTGGCTCGAACACAAACATCACAAAGCAGTTTCTGAGAATGCTTCAGTTTAGTTTTTCTGTGAAGATATTCCCGTTTCCAAAGAAATCTTCAAAGAGGTCCACATATCCACTTACAGATTCTACAAAAAGAGAGTTTCAAAACTGCTCAATGAAAAGGAGGGTTCAACTCTGTGACTTGAATGCAATCATCACACAGAAGTTTCTGAGAATGCTTCTCTTTAGTTTTTACGTGAAGCTATACCCGTTTCGAAGGAAGGCCACCCGGTGGTCCAAATATCCACTTGCAGAATCTACAAAAGAGTGTTTCAAACCGGAACTATCAAAGGAAGGTTCAACTCTCTGAGTCGAATGCAAACATCACGAAGAAGTTTCTGAGAATGTTTGTGTTTAGTTATGGGAAGTTTATCCCGTTTCCAACGAAATCCTCAGAGAGGTCCAAATATCCACTTGCAGATTCTACCAAAAGTGTGTTTGGAAACTGCTCCATCCAAAGGCATGTTCAGCTCTGTGAGTTAATCTCCATCATCACAAAGTATTTTCTGAGAATGCTTCCGTTTGGTTTTTATAGGAAGTTCTTTCCTTCACTACCGTAGGCCTCAAAGCAGTCCAAATCTCCATTTGCAGATTCTACAAAAAGAGTGTTTCCAATCTGCTGTATCAATAGGAATGTTCAACTCCGTGAGTTGAATGCAATCACCACAACGTAGTTTCTGAGAATGCTTCTATGTAGTTTTTAGGTGAAGATATTACCTTTTCCACCACAGGCCCCAAGCCCCCCAAATGTCCACTTGCAGATTCTAGAAAAAGAGTGTTTCATAGCTGCTCTTTCAAAAGGAAAGTTCCACTCTGGGAATTGAATACGAACATCACAAAGTAGTTTCTGAGAATGCTTTTGTTTCGTTTTTATGTGAAGATGATCCCGTTTCCAATGAAATCTTCAAAGAGGTGCACATATCCACTTGCAGATTCCAAAGAAAGAGACTTTCAAACCTGCTCTATCACGAGGATTTTTCAACACTGTGAGTTGAATGCAGTCATCACAGAAAACTTTCTGAGAATGCTTCTGTCTAGGGTTGATGTGAAGATATACCCGTTTCCAACGAAGGCCTCGAAGTGGTCCAAATATACACTTGCAGATTCTCCTACAAGGGTGTTGCAAACCTGAACTATCAAAGCAAGGTTCAACTCTGTGAGTTGAATGCAAACATCACAAAGAAGTTTCTGAGAATGCTTCCGTTTAGTTATGGGAAGTTTATCCCGTTTCCAACGAAATCCTAAGAGAGGTCCAAATATCCCCTTGCAGATTCTACAAACAGTGTGTTTGGAAACTGCTCCATCAAAACGAATGTTCAGCTCTCTGAGTTAAACGCAATCGTCACTAAGAATTTTCTGAGAGTGCTTCTGTCTAGTTTTTATATGAAGTTCTTTCCTTTATTACCATAGGCCTCAAAGCGGTCCCAGTCTCCACTTGCAGATTCTCCAAGAAGACTGTTTCCAAACTGCTCTCTCGAAAGGATTGCTCAACTCTGTGAGTTGAGTGCAATCATCACAGAGTAGTTTCTGAGAATGCTTCTATGTAGTTTTTAGGAGAAGATATTTCCTTTTCCACCACAGCCCTCAAAGCCCTCCAAATGTCCATTTGAGGATGCTAAAAAAGAGTGTTTCAAAGCTGCGCTATCAAAGGGAAAGTTCAATTCCGTGAGGTGAATGCAAACATCCCAAAGAAGTTTCTGAGAATGCCTCTGTTTAGCTTTTATGTGAAGATTATCCCGTTTCCAACGAAATCTTCAATGAGATCCAAATATCCACTTGCGGATCCCACAGAAAGTGTGTTTCGAAACTGCTGTTTCAAAGGGAATCTTCAACTCTGTGAGTTGAATGCAATCATCACAAAGAAGTTTCTGACAATGCTTCTCTCTCGTTTTTATGTGAAGATATTTCCTTTTCCACCAGAGGCCTGAAAGCGCTCCAAATGTCCACTTGCAGATTCTACGAAAAGAATGTTTCAAAACTGCTCTGTGAAAAGCAATGTTAAACTCTGTGGCTCGAACACAAACATCACAAAGCAGTTTCTGAGAATGCTTCAGTTTAGTTTTTCTGTGAAGATATTCCCGTTTCCAAAGAAATCTTCAAAGAGGTCCACATATCCACTTACAGATTCTACAAAAAGAGAGTTTCAAAACTGCTCTATCAATAGGAATGTTCAACTCCGTGAGTTGAATGCAATCATCACAACGTAGTTTCTGAGAATGCTTCTATGTAGTTTTTAGGTGAAGATATTTCCTTTTCCACCACAGGCCTCAAAGCCCCCCAAATGTCCACTTGCAGATTCTAGAAAAAGAGTGTTTCATAGCTGCTCTTTCAAAAGGAAAGTTCCACTCCGGGAGTTGAATACTAACATCACAAAGTAGTTTCTGAGAATGCTTCTGTTTCGTTTTTATGTGAAGATGATCCCGTTTCCAATGAAATCTTCAAAGAGGTGCACATATCCACTTGCAGATTCCAAAGAAAGAGACTTTCAAAACTGCTCCATCACGAGGATTGTTCAACTCTGTGAGTTGAATGCAGTCATCACAGAAAACTTTCTGAGAATGCTTCTGTCTAGGGTTGATGTGAAGATATACCCGTTTCCAACGAAGGCCTCGAAGTGGTCCAAATATACACTTGCAGATTCTCCTACAAGGGTGTTGCAAACCTGAACTATCAAAGCAAGGTTCAACTCTGTGAGTTGAATGCAAACATCACAAAGAAGTTTCTGAGAATGCTTCCGTTTACTTATGGGAAGTTTATCCCGTTTCCAACGAAATCCTCAGAGAGGTCCAAATATCCCCTTGCAGGTTCTACAAACAGTGTGTTTGGAAACTGCTCCATCAAAACCAATGTTCAGCTCTCTGAGTTAAACGCAATCGTCACTAAGAATTTTCTGAGAGTGCTTCTGTCTAGTGTTTGTATGAAGTTCTTTCCTTTATTACCATAGGCCTCAAAGCGGTCCCAGTCTCCACTTGCAGATTCTCCAACAAGACTGTTTCCAAACTGCTCTCTCGAAAGGAATGTTCAACTCTGTGAGTTGAATGCAATCATCACAGATTAGTTTCTGAGAATGCTTCTATGTAGTTTTTAGGAGAAGATATTTCCTTTTCCACCACAGCCCTCAAAGCCCTCCAAATGTCCATTTGCGGATGCTAAAAAAAGAGTGTTTCAAAGCTGCGCTATCAAAGGGAAAGTTCAATTCCGTGAGGTGAATGCAAACATCCCAAAGAAGTTTCTGAGAATGCCTCTGTTTAGCTTTTATGTGAAGATTATCCCGTTTCCAACGAAATCTTCAATGAGATCCAAATATCCACTTGCGGATCCCACAGAAAGTGTGTTTCGAAACTGCTGTTTCAAAGGGAATCTTCAACTCTGTGAGTTGAATGCAATCATCACAAAGAAGTTTCTGACAATGCTTCTCTCTCGTTTTTATGTGAAGATATTTCCTTTTCCACCAGAGGCCTGAAAGCGCTCCAAATGTCCACTTGCAGATTCTACGAAAAGAATGTTTCAAAACTGCTCTGTGAAAAGCAATGTTAAACTCTGTGGCTCGAACACAAACATCACAAAGCAGTTTCTGAGAATGCTTCAGTTTAGTTTTTCTGTGAAGATATTCCCGTTTCCAAAGAAATCTTCAAAGAGGTCCACATATCCACTTACAGATTCTACAAAAAGAGAGTTTCAAAACTGCTCAATGAAAAGGAGGGTTCAACTCTGTGACTTGAATGCAATCATCACACAGAAGTTTCTGAGAATGCTTCTCTTTAGTTTTTACGTGAAGCTATACCCGTTTCGAAGGAAGGCCACCCGGTGGTCCAAATATCCACTTGCAGAATCTACAAAAGAGTGTTTCAAACCGGAACTATCAAAGGAAGGTTCAACTCTCTGAGTCGAATGCAAACATCACGAAGAAGTTTCTGAGAATGTTTGTGTTTAGTTATGGGAAGTTTATCCCGTTTCCAACGAAATCCTCAGAGAGGTCCAAATATCCACTTGCAGATTCTACCAAAAGTGTGTTTGGAAACTGCTCCATCCAAAGGCATGTTCAGCTCTGTGAGTTAATCTCCATCATCACAAAGTATTTTCTGAGAATGCTTCCGTTTGGTTTTTATAGGAAGTTCTTTCCTTCACTACCGTAGGCCTCAAAGCAGTCCAAATCTCCATTTGCAGATTCTACAAAAAGAGTGTTTCCAATCTGCTGTATCAATAGGAATGTTCAACTCCGTGAGTTGAATGCAATCACCACAACGTAGTTTCTGAGAATGCTTCTATGTAGTTTTTAGGTGAAGATATTACCTTTTCCACCACAGGCCCCAAGCCCCCCAAATGTCCACTTGCAGATTCTAGAAAAAGAGTGTTTCATAGCTGCTCTTTCAAAAGGAAAGTTCCACTCTGGGAATTGAATACGAACATCACAAAGTAGTTTCTGAGAATGCTTTTGTTTCGTTTTTATGTGAAGATGATCCCGTTTCCAATGAAATCTTCAAAGAGGTGCACATATCCACTTGCAGATTCCAAAGAAAGAGACTTTCAAACCTGCTCTATCACGAGGATTTTTCAACACTGTGAGTTGAATGCAGTCATCACAGAAAACTTTCTGAGAATGCTTCTGTCTAGGGTTGATGTGAAGATATACCCGTTTCCAACGAAGGCCTCGAAGTGGTCCAAATATACACTTGCAGATTCTCCTACAAGGGTGTTGCAAACCTGAACTATCAAAGCAAGGTTCAACTCTGTGAGTTGAATGCAAACATCACAAAGAAGTTTCTGAGAATGCTTCCGTTTAGTTATGGGAAGTTTATCCCGTTTCCAACGAAATCCTAAGAGAGGTCCAAATATCCCCTTGCAGATTCTACAAACAGTGTGTTTGGAAACTGCTCCATCAAAACGAATGTTCAGCTCTCTGAGTTAAACGCAATCGTCACTAAGAATTTTCTGAGAGTGCTTCTGTCTAGTTTTTATATGAAGTTCTTTCCTTTATTACCATAGGCCTCAAAGCGGTCCCAGTCTCCACTTGCAGATTCTCCAAGAAGACTGTTTCCAAACTGCTCTCTCGAAAGGATTGCTCAACTCTGTGAGTTGAGTGCAATCATCACAGAGTAGTTTCTGAGAATGCTTCTATGTAGTTTTTAGGAGAAGATATTTCCTTTTCCACCACAGCCCTCAAAGCCCTCCAAATGTCCATTTGAGGATGCTAAAAAAGAGTGTTTCAAAGCTGCGCTATCAAAGGGAAAGTTCAATTCCGTGAGGTGAATGCAAACATCCCAAAGAAGTTTCTGAGAATGCCTCTGTTTAGCTTTTATGTGAAGATTATCCCGTTTCCAACGAAATCTTCAATGAGATCCAAATATCCACTTGCGGATCCCACAGAAAGTGTGTTTCGAAACTGCTGTTTCAAAGGGAATCTTCAACTCTGTGAGTTGAATGCAATCATCACAAAGAAGTTTCTGACAATGCTTCTCTCTCGTTTTTATGTGAAGATATTTCCTTTTCCACCAGAGGCCTGAAAGCGCACCAAATGTCCACTTGCAGATTCTACGAAAAGAATGTTTCAAAACTGCTCTGTGAAAAGCAATGTTAAACTCTGTGGCTCGAACACAAACATCACAAAGCAGTTTCTGAGAATGCTTCAGTTTAGTTTTTCTGTGAAGATATTCCCGTTTCCAAAGAAATCTTCAAAGAGGTCCACATATCCACTTACAGATTCTACAAAAAGAGAGTTTCAAAACTGCTCTATCAATAGGAATGTTCAACTCCGTGAGTTGAATGCAATCATCACAACGTAGTTTCTGAGAATGCTTCTATGTAGTTTTTAGGTGAAGATATTTCCTTTTCCACCACAGGCCTCAAAGCCCCCCAAATGTCCACTTGCAGATTCTAGAAAAAGAGTGTTTCATAGCTGCTCTTTCAAAAGGAAAGTTCCACTCCGGGAGTTGAATACTAACATCACAAAGTAGTTTCTGAGAATGCTTCTGTTTCGTTTTTATGTGAAGATGATCCCGTTTCCAATGAAATCTTCAAAGAGGTGCACATATCCACTTGCAGATTCCAAAGAAAGAGACTTTCAAAACTGCTCCATCACGAGGATTGTTCAACTCTGTGAGTTGAATGCAGTCATCACAGAAAACTTTCTGAGAATGCTTCTGTCTAGGGTTGATGTGAAGATATACCCGTTTCCAACGAAGGCCTCGAAGTGGTCCAAATATACACTTGCAGATTCTCCTACAAGGGTGTTGCAAACCTGAACTATCAAAGCAAGGTTCAACTCTGTGAGTTGAATGCAAACATCACAAAGAAGTTTCTGAGAATGCTTCCGTTTACTTATGGGAAGTTTATCCCGTTTCCAACGAAATCCTCAGAGAGGTCCAAATATCCCCTTGCAGGTTCTACAAACAGTGTGTTTGGAAACTGCTCCATCAAAACCAATGTTCAGCTCTCTGAGTTAAACGCAATCGTCACTAAGAATTTTCTGAGAGTGCTTCTGTCTAGTGTTTGTATGAAGTTCTTTCCTTTATTACCATAGGCCTCAAAGCGGTCCCAGTCTCCACTTGCAGATTCTCCAACAAGACTGTTTCCAAACTGCTCTCTCGAAAGGAATGTTCAACTCTGTGAGTTGAATGCAATCATCACAGATTAGTTTCTGAGAATGCTTCTATGTAGTTTTTAGGAGAAGATATTTCCTTTTCCACCACAGCCCTCAAAGCCCTCCAAATGTCCATTTGCGGATGCTAAAAAAAGAGTGTTTCAAAGCTGCGCTATCAAAGGGAAAGTTCAATTCCGTGAGGTGAATGCAAACATCCCAAAGAAGTTTCTGAGAATGCCTCTGTTTAGCTTTTATGTGAAGATTATCCCGTTTCCAACGAAATCTTCAATGAGATCCAAATATCCACTTGCGGATCCCACAGAAAGTGTGTTTCGAAACTGCTGTTTCAAAGGGAATCTTCAACTCTGTGAGTTGAATGCAATCATCACAAAGAAGTTTCTGACAATGCTTCTCTCTCGTTTTTATGTGAAGATATTTCCTTTTCCACCAGAGGCCTGAAAGCGCTCCAAATGTCCACTTGCAGATTCTACGAAAAGAATGTTTCAAAACTGCTCTGTGAAAAGCAATGTTAAACTCTGTGGCTCGAAAACAAACATCACAAAGCAGTTTCTGAGAATGCTTCAGTTTAGTTTTTCTGTGAAGATATTCCCGTTTCCAAAGAAATCTTCAAAGAGGTCCACATATCCACTTACAGATTCTACAAAAAGAGAGTTTCAAAACTGCTCAATGAAAAGGAGGGTTCAACTCTGTGACTTGAATGCAATCATCACACAGAAGTTTCTGAGAATGCTTCTCTTTAGTTTTTACGTGAAGATATACCCGTTTCGAAGGAAGGCCACCCGGTGGTCCAAATATCCACTTGCAGATTCTACAAAAAGAGTGTTTCAAACCTGAACTATCAAAGGAAGGTTCAACTCTGTGAGTCGAATGCAAACATCACGAAGAAGTTTCTGAGAATGTTTGTGTTTACTTATGGGAAGTTTATCCCGTTTCCAACGAACTCCTCAGAGAGGTCCAAATATCCACTTGCAGATTCTACAAAAAGTGTGTTTGGAAACTGCTCCATCCAAAGGCATGTTCAGCTCTGTGAGTTAATCTCCATCATCACAAAGTATTTTCTGAGAATGCTTCCGTTTGTTTTTTATAGGAAGTTGTTTCCTTCACTACCGTAGGCCTCAAAGCAGTCCAAATCTCCATTTGCAGATTCTACAAAAAGAGTGTTTCCAATCTGCTCTATCAATAGGAATGTTCAACTCCGTGAGTTGAATGAAATCATCACAACGTAGTTTCTGAGAATGCTTCTATGTAGTTTTTAGGTGAAGATATTTCCTTTTCCACCACAGGCCTCAAAGCCCCCCAAATGTTCACTTGCAGATTCTAGAAAAAGAGTGTTTCATAGCTGCTCTTTCAAAAGGAAAGTTCCACTCCGGGAGTTGAATACTAACATCACAAAGTAGTTTCTGAGAATGCTTCTGTTTCGTTTTTATGTGAAGATGATCCCGTTTCCAATGAAATCTTCAAAGAGGTGCACATATCCACTTGCAGATTCCAAAGAAAGAGACTTTCAAAACTGCTCCATCACGAGGATTGTTCAACTCTGTGAGTTGAATGCAGTCATCACAGAAAACTTTCTGAGAATGCTTCTGTCTAGGGTTGATGTGAAGATATACCCGTTTCCAACGAAGGCCTCGAAGTGGTCCAAATATACACTTGCAGATTCTCCTACAAGGGTGTTGCAAACCTGAACTATCAAAGCAAGGTTCAACTCTGTGAGTTGAATGCAAACATCACAAAGAAGTTTCTGAGAATGCTTCCGTTTACTTATGGGAAGTTTATCCCGTTTCCAACGAAATCCTCAGAGAGGTCCAAATATCCCCTTGCAGATTCTACAAACAGTGTGTTTGGAAACTGCTCCATCAAAACGAATGTTCAGCTCTCTGAGTTAAACGCAATCGTCACTAAGAATTTTCTGAGAGTGCTTCTGTCTAGTGTTTGTATGAAGTTCTTTCCTTTATTACCATAGGCCTCAAAGCGGTCCCAGTCTCCACTTGCAGATTCTCCAACAAGACTGTTTCCAAACTGCTCTCTCGAAAGGAATGTTCAACTCTGTGAGTTGAATGCAATCATCACAGATTAGTTTCTGAGAATGCTTCTATGTAGTTTTTAGGAGAAGATATTTCCTTTTCCACCACAGCCCTCAAAGCCCTCCAAATGTCCATTTGCGGATGCTAAAAAAAGAGTGTTTCAAAGCTGCGCTATCAAAGGGAAAGTTCAATTCCGTGAGGTGAATGCAAACATCCCAAAGAAGTTTCTGAGAATGCCTCTGTTTAGCTTTTATGTGAAGATTATCCCGTTTCCAACGAAATCTTCAATGAGATCCAAATATCCACTTGCGGATCCCACAGAAAGTGTGTTTCGAAACTGCTGTCTCAAAGGGAATCTTCAACTCTGTGAGTTGAATGCAATCATCACAAAGAAGTTTCTGACAATGCTTCTCTCTCGTTTTTATGTGAAGATATTTCCTTTTCCACCAGAGGCCTGAAAGCGCTCCAATGTCCACTTGCAGATTCTACGAAAAGAATGTTTCAAAACTGCTCTGTGAAAAGCAATGTTAAACTCTGTGGCTCGAAAACAAACATCACAAAGCAGTTTCTGAGAATGCTTCAGTTTAGTTTTTCTGTGAAGATATTCCCGTTTCCAAAGAAATCTTCAAAGAGGTCCACATATCCACTTACAGATTCTACAAAAAGAGAGTTTCAAAACTGCTCAATCAAAAGGAGGGTTCAACTCTGTGACTTGAATGCAATCATCACACAGAAGTTTCTGAGAATGCTTCTCTTTAGTTTTTACGTGAAGATATACCCGTTTCGAAGGAAGGCCACCCGGTGGTCCAAATATCCACTTGCAGATTCTACAAAAAGAGTGTTTCAAACCTGAACTATCAAAGGAAGGTTCAACTCTGTGAGTCGAATGCAAACATCACGAAGAAGTTTCTGAGAATGTTTGTGTTTAGTTATGGGAAGTTTATCCCGTTTCCAACGAAATCCTCAGAGAGGTCCAAATATCCACTTGCAGATTCTACCAAAAGTGTGTTTGGAAACTGCTCCATCCAAAGGCATGTTCAGCTCTGTGAGTTAATCTCCATCATCACAAAGTATTTTCTGAGAATGCTTCCGTTTGGTTTTTATAGGAAGTTCTTTCCTTCACTACCGTAGGCCTCAAAGCAGTCCAAATCTCCATTTGCAGATTCTACAAAAAGAGTGTTTCCAATCTGCTGTATCAATAGGAATGTTCAACTCCGTGAGTTGTATGCAATCATCACAACGTAGTTTCTGAGAATGCTTCTATGTAGTTTTTAGGTGAAGATATTACCTTTTCCACCACAGGCCCCAAGCCCCCCAAATGTCCACTTGCAGATTCTAGAAAAAGAGTGTTTCATAGCTGCTCTTTCAAAAGGAAAGTTCCACTCTGGGAGTTGAATACAAACATCACAAAGTAGTTTCTGAGAATGCTTCTGTTTCGTTTTGAAGTGAAGATGATCCCGTCTCCAATGAAATCTTCAAAGAGGTGCACATATCCACTTGCAGATTCCAAAGAAAGAGACTTTCAAAACTGCTACATCACGAGGATTTTTCAACACTGTGAGTTGAATGCAGTCATCACAGAAAACTTTCTGAGAATGCTTCTGTCTAGGGTTGATGTGAAGATATACCCGTTTCCAACGAAGGCCTCGAAGTGGTCCAAATATAGACTTGCAGATTCTCCTACAATGGTGTTGCAAACCTGAACTAACAAAGCAAGGTTGAACTCTGTGAGTTGAATGCAAACATCACAAAGAAGTTTCTGAGAATGCTTCCGTTTATTTATGGGAAGTTTATCCCGTTTCCAACGAAATCCTCAGAGAGGTCCAAATATCCCCTTGCAGATTCTACAAACAGTGTGTTTGGAAACTGCTCCATCAAAACGAATGTTCAGCTCTCTGAGTTAAACGCAATCGTCGCTAAGAATTTTCTGAGAGTGCTTCTGTCTAGTTTTTATATGAAGTTCTTTCCTTTCTTACCATAGGCCTCAAAGCGGTCCCAGTCTCCACTTGCAGATTCTCCAAGAAAACTGTTTCCAAACTGCTCTCTCGAAAGGAATGTTCAACTTTGTGGGTTGAGTGCAATCATCACAGAGTAGTTTCTGAGAATGCTTCTATGTAGTTTTTAGGAGAAGATATTTCCTTTTCCACCACAGCCCTCAAAGCCCTCCTAATGTCCATTTGCGGATGCTAAAAAAAGAGTGTTTCAAAGCTGCGCTATCAAAGGGAAAGTTCAATTCCGTGAGGTGAATGCAAACATCCCAAAGAAGTTTCTGAGAATGCCTCTGTTTAGCTTTTATGTGAAGATTATCCCGTTTCCAACGAAATCTTCAATGAGATCCAAATATCCACTTGCGGATCCCACAGAAAGTGTGTTTCGAAACTGCTGTTTCAAAGGGAATCTTCAACTCTGTGAGTTGAATGCAATCATCACAAAGAAGTTTCTGACAATGCTTCTCTCTCGTTTTTATGTGAAGATATTTCCTTTTCCACCAGAGGCCTGAAAGCGCTCCAAATGTCCACTTGCAGATTCTACGAAAAGAATGTTTCAAAACTGCTCTGTGAAAAGCAATGTTAAACTCTGTGGCTCGAACACAAACATCACAAAGCAGTTTCTGAGAATGCTTCAGTTTAGTTTTTCTGTGAAGATATTCCCGTTTCCAAAGAAATCTTCAAAGAGGTCCACATATCCACTTACAGATTCTACAAAAAGAGAGTTTCAAAACTGCTCAATCAAAAGGAGGGTTCAACTCTGTGACTTGAATGCAATCATCACACAGAAGTTTCTGAGAATGCTTCTCTTTAGTTTTTACGTGAAGATATACCCGTTTCGAAGGAAGGCCACCCGGTGGTCCAAATATCCACTTGCAGATTCTACAAAAAGAGTGTTTCAAACCTGAATTATCAAAGGAAGGTTCAACTCTGTGAGTCGAATGCAAACATCACGAAGAAGTTTCTGAGAATGTTTGTGTTTAGTTATGGGAAGTTTATCCCGTTTCCAACGAACTCCTCAGAGAGGTCCAAATATCCACTTGCAGATTCTACCAAAAGTGTGTTTGGAAACTGCTCCATCCAAAGGCATGTTCAGCTCTGTGAGTTAATCTCCATCATCACAAAGTATTTTCTGAGAATGCTTCCGTTTGGTTTTTATAGGAAGTTCTTTCCTTCACTACCGTAGGCCTCAAAGCAGTCCAAATCTCCATTTGCAGATTCTACAAAAAGAGTGTTTCCAATCTGCTCTATCAATAGGAATGTTCAACTCCGTGAGCTGAATGCAATCATCACAACGTAGTTTCTGAGAATGCTTCTATGTAGTTTTTAGGTGAAGATATTACCTTTTCCACCACAGGCCCCAAGCCCCCCAAATGTCCACTTGCAGATTCTAGAAAAAGAGTGTTTCATAGCTGCTCTTTCAAAAGGAAAGTTCCACTCTGGGAGTTGAATACAAACATCACAAAGTAGTTTCTGAGAATGCTTCTGTTTCGTTTTTATGTGAAGATGATCCCGTTTCCAATGAAATCTTCAAAGAGGTCCACATATCCACTTGCAGATTCCAAAGAAAGAGACTTTCAAAACTGCTCCATCACGAGGATTTTTCAACACTGTGAGTTGAATGCAGTCATCACAGAAAACTTTCTGAGAATGCTTCTGTCTAGGGTTGATGTGAAGATATACCCATTTCCAACGAAGGCCTCGAAGTGGTCCAAATATACACTTGCAGATTCTCCTACAAGGGTGTTGCAAACCTGAACTATCAAAGCAAGGTTCAACTCTGTGACTTGAATGCAAACATCACAAAGAAGTTTCTGAGAATGCTTCCGTTTATTTATGGGAAGTTTATCCCGTTTCCAACGAAATCCTCAGAGAGGTCCAAATATCCCCTTGCAGATTCTACAAACAGTGTGTTTGGAAACTGCTCCATCAAAACGAATGTTCAGCTCTCTGAGTTAAACGCAATCGTCGCTAAGAATTTTCTGAGAGTGCTTCTGTCTAGTTTTTATATGAAGTTCTTTCCTTTATTACCATAGGCCTCAAAGCGGTCCCAGTCTCCACTTGCAGATTCTCCAACAAGACTGTTTCCAAACTGCTCTCTCGAAAGGAATGTTCAACTCTGTGAGTTGAATGCAATCATCACAGAGTGGTTTCTGAGAATGCTTCTATGTAGTTTTTAGGAGAAGATATTTCCTTTTCCACCACAGCCCTCAAAGCCCTCCAAATGTCCATTTGCGGATGCTAAAAAAAGAGTGTTTCAAAGCTGCGCTATCAAAGGGAAAGTTCAATTCCGTGAGGTGAATGCAAACATCCCAAAGAAGTTTCTGAGAATGCCTCTGTTTAGCTTTTATGTGAAGATTATCCCGTTTCCAACGAAATCTTCAATGAGATCCAAATATCCACTTGCGGATCCCACAGAAAGTGTGTTTCGAAAGTGCTGTTTCAAAGGGAATCTTCAACTCTGTGAGTTGAATGCAATCATCACAAAGAAGTTTCTGACAATGCTTCTCCCTCGTTTTTATGTGAAGATATTTCCTTTTCCACCAGAGGCCTGAAAGCGCTCCAAATGTCCACTTGCAGATTCTACGAAAAGAATGTTTCAAAACTGCTCTGTGAAAAGCAATGTTAAACTCTGTGGCTCGAACACAAACATCACAAAGCAGTTTCTGAGAATGCTTCAGTTTAGTTTTTCTGTGAAGATATTCCCGTTTCCAAAGAAATCTTCAAAGAGGTCCACATATCCACTTACAGATTCTACAAAAAGAGAGTTTCAAAACTGCTCAATCAAAAGGAGGGTTCAACTCTGTGACTTGAATGCAATCATCACACAGAAGTTTCTGAGAATGCTTCTCTTTAGTTTTTACGTGAAGATATACCCGTTTCGAAGGAAGGCCACCCGGTGGTCCAAATATCCACTTGCAGAATCTACAAAAAGAGTGTTTCAAACCTGAACTATCAAAGGAAGGTTCAACTTTGTGAGTCGAATGCAAACATCGTGAAGAAGTTTCTGAGAATGTTTGTGTTTAGTTGTGGGAAGTTTATCCCGTTTCCAACGAACTCCTCAGAGAGGTCCAAATATCCACTTGCAGATTCTACCAAAAGTGTGTTTGGAAACTGCTCCATCCAAAGGCATGTTCAGCTCTGTGAGTTAATCTCCATCATCACAAAGTATTTTCTGAGAATGCTTCCGTTTGGTTTTTATAGGAAGTTGTTTCCTTCACTACCGTAGGCCTCAAAGCAGTCCAAATCTCCATTTGCAGATTCTACAAAAAGAGTGTTTCCAATCTGCTGTATCAATAGGAATGTTCAACTCCGTGAGTTGAATGCAATCATCACAACGTAGTTTCTGAGAATGCTTCTATGTAGTTTTTAGGTGAAGATATTACCTTTTCCACCACAGGCCCCAAGCCCCCCAAATGTCCACTTGCAGATTCTAGAAAAAGAGTGTTTCATAGCTGCTCTTTCAAAAGGAAAGTTCCACTCTGGGAATTGAATACGAACATCACAAAGTAGTTTCTGAGAATGCTTTTGTTTCGTTTTTATGTGAAGATGATCCCGTTTCCAATGAAATCTTCAAAGAGGTGCACATATCCACTTGCAGATTCCAAAGAAAGAGACTTTCAAAACTGCTCTATCACGAGGATTTTTCAACACTGTGAGTTGAATGCAGTCATCACAGAAAACTTTCTGAGAATGCTTCTGTCTAGGGTTGATGTGAAGATATACCCGTTTCCAACGAAGGCCTCGAAGTGGTCCAAATATACACTTGCAGATTCTCCTACAAGGGTGTTGCAAACCTGAACTATCAAAGCAAGGTTCAACTCTGTGAGTTGAATGCAAACATCACAAAGAAGTTTCTGAGAATGCTTCCGTTTAGTTATGGGAAGTTTATCCCGTTTCCAACGAAATCCTCAGAGAGGTCCAAATATCCCCTTGCAGATTCTACAAACAGTGTGTTTGGAAACTGCTCCATCAAAACGAATGTTCAGCTCTCTGAGTTAAACGCAATCGTCACTAAGAATTTTCTGAGAGTGCTTCTGTCTAGTTTTTATATGAAGTTCTTTCCTTTATTACCATAGGCCTCAAAGCGGTCCCAGTCTCCACTTGCAGATTCTCCAAGAAGACTGTTTCCAAACTGCTCTCTCGAAAGGATTGCTCAACTCTGTGAGTTGAGTGCAATCATCACAGAGTAGTTTCTGAGAATGCTTCTATGTAGTTTTTAGGAGAAGATATTTCCTTTTCCACCACAGCCCTCAAAGCCCTCCAAATGTCCATTTGCGGATGCTAAAAAAAGAGTGTTTCAAAGCTGCGCTATCAAAGGGAAAGTTCAATTCCGTGAGGTGAATGCAAACATCCCAAAGAAGTTTCTGAGAATGCCTCTGTTTAGCTTTTATGTGAAGATTATCCCGTTTCCAACGAAATCTTCAATGAGATCCAAATATCCACTTGCGGATCCCACAGAAAGTGTGTTTCGAAACTGCTGTTTCAAAGGGAATCTTCAACTCTGTGAGTTGAATGCAATCATCACAAAGAAGTTTCTGACAATGCTTCTCTCTCGTTTTTATGTGAAGATATTTCCTTTTCCACCAGAGGCCTGAAAGCGCTCCAAATGTCCACTTGCAGATTCTACGAAAAGAATGTTTCAAAACTGCTCTGTGAAAAGCAATGTTAAACTCTGTGGCTCGAACACAAACATCACAAAGCAGTTTCTGAGAATGCTTCAGTTTAGTTTTTCTGTGAAGATATTCCCGTTTCCAAAGAAATCTTCAAAGAGGTCCACATATCCACTTACAGATTCTACAAAAAGAGAGTTTCAAAACTGCTCAATGAAAAGGAGGGTTCAACTCTGTGACTTGAATGCAATCATCACACAGAAGTTTCTGAGAATGCTTCTCTTTAGTTTTTACGTGAAGATATACCCGTTTCGAAGGAAGGCCACCCGGTGGTCCAAATATCCACTTGCAGAATCTACAAAAAGAGTGTTTCAAACCGGAACTATCAAAGGAAGGTTCAACTCTCTGAGTCGAATGCAAACATCACGAAGAAGTTTCTGAGAATGTTTGTGTTTAGTTATGGGAAGTTTATCCCGTTTCCAACGAAATCCTCAGAGAGGTCCAAATATCCACTTGCAGATTCTACCAAAAGTGTGTTTGGAAACTGCTCCATCCAAAGGCATGTTCAGCTCTGTGAGTTAATCTCCATCATCACAAAGTATTTTCTGAGAATGCTTCCGTTTGGTTTTTATAGGAAGTTCTTTCCTTCACTACCGTAGGCCTCAAAGCAGTCCAAATCTCCATTTGCAGATTCTACAAAAAGAGTGTTTCCAATCTGCTGTATCAATAGGAATGTTCAACTCCGTGAGTTGAATGCAATCACCACAACGTAGTTTCTGAGAATGCTTCTATGTAGTTTTTAGGTGAAGATATTACCTTTTCCACCACAGGCCCCAAGCCCCCCAAATGTCCACTTGCAGATTCTAGAAAAAGAGTGTTTCATAGCTGCTCTTTCAAAAGGAAAGTTCCACTCTGGGAATTGAATACGAACATCACAAAGTAGTTTCTGAGAATGCTTTTGTTTCGTTTTTATGTGAAGATGATCCCGTTTCCAATGAAATCTTCAAAGAGGTGCACATATCCACTTGCAGATTCCAAAGAAAGA
Source organism: Pan paniscus (assembly GCF_029289425.2). Classification (NCBI taxonomy): domain Eukaryota; kingdom Metazoa; phylum Chordata; class Mammalia; order Primates; family Hominidae; genus Pan; species Pan paniscus. The sequence continues at coordinate 61,146,510 of NC_073272.2, forward strand.
GACTTTCAAAACTGCTCTATCACGAGGATTTTTCAACACTGTGAGTTGAATGCAGTCATCACAGAAAACTTTCTGAGAATGCTTCTGTCTAGGGTTGATGTGAAGATATACCCGTTTCCAACGAAGGCCTCGAAGTGGTCCAAATATACACTTGCAGATTCTCCTACAAGGGTGTTGCAAACCTGAACTATCAAAGCAAGGTTCAACTCTGTGAGTTGAATGCAAACATCACAAAGAAGTTTCTGAGAATGCTTCCGTTTAGTTATGGGAAGTTTATCCCGTTTCCAACGAAATCCTCAGAGAGGTCCAAATATCCCCTTGCAGATTCTACAAACAGTGTGTTTGGAAACTGCTCCATCAAAACGAATGTTCAGCTCTCTGAGTTAAACGCAATCGTCACTAAGAATTTTCTGAGAGGGCTTCTGTCTAGTTTTTATATGAAGTTCTTTCCTTTATTACCATAGGCCTCAAAGCGGTCCCAGTCTCCACTTGCAGATTCTCCAAGAAGACTGTTTCCAAACTGCTCTCTCGAAAGGATTGCTCAACTCTGTGAGTTGAGTGCAATCATCACAGAGTAGTTTCTGAGAATGCTTCTATGTAGTTTTTAGGAGAAGATATTTCCTTTTCCACCACAGCCCTCAAAGCCCTCCAAATGTCCATTTGAGGATGCTAAAAAAGAGTGTTTCAAAGCTGCGCTATCAAAGGGAAAGTTCAATTCCGTGAGGTGAATGCAAACATCCCAAAGAAGTTTCTGAGAATGCCTCTGTTTAGCTTTTATGTGAAGATTATCCCGTTTCCAACGAAATCTTCAATGAGATCCAAATATCCACTTGCGGATCCCACAGAAAGTGTGTTTCGAAACTGCTGTTTCAAAGGGAATCTTCAACTCTGTGAGTTGAATGCAATCATCACAAAGAAGTTTCTGACAATGCTTCTCTCTCGTTTTTATGTGAAGATATTTCCTTTTCCACCAGAGGCCTGAAAGCGCTCCAAATGTCCACTTGCAGATTCTACGAAAAGAATGTTTCAAAACTGCTCTGTGAAAAGCAATGTTAAACTCTGTGGCTCGAACACAAACATCACAAAGCAGTTTCTGAGAATGCTTCAGTTTAGTTTTTCTGTGAAGATATTCCCGTTTCCAAAGAAATCTTCAAAGAGGTCCACATATCCACTTACAGATTCTACAAAAAGAGAGTTTCAAAACTGCTCAATCAAAAGGAGGGTTCAACTCTGTGACTTGAATGCAATCATCACACAGAAGTTTCTGAGAATGCTTCTCTTTAGTTTTTACGTGAAGATATACCCATTTCGAAGGAAGGCCACCCGGTGGTCCAAATATCCACTTGCAGAATCTACAAAAAGAGTGTTTCAAACCTGAACTATCAAAGGAAGGTTCAACTCTGTGAGTCGAATGCAAACATGACGAAGAAGTTTCTGAGAATGTTTGTGTTTAGTTATGGGAAGTTTATCCCGTTTCCAACGAAATCCTCAGAGTGGTCCAAATATCCACTTGCAGATTCTACCAAAAGTGTGTTTGGAAACTGCTCCATCCAAAGGCATGTTCAGCTCTGTGAGTTAATCTCCATCATCACAAAGTATTTTCTGAGAATGCTTCCGTTTGGTTTTTATAGGAAGTTCTTTCCTTCACTACCGTAGGCCTCAAAGCAGTCCAAATCTCCATTTGCAGATTCTACAAAAAGAGTGTTTCCAATCTGCTGTATCAATAGGAATGTTCAACTCCGTGAGTTGAATGCAATCATCACAACGTAGTTTCTGAGAATGCTTCTATGTAGTTTTTAGGTGAAGATATTACCTTTTCCACCACAGGCCCCAAGCCCCCCAAATGTCCACTTGCAGATTCTAGAAAAAGAGTGTTTCATAGCTGCTCTTTCAAAAGGAAAGTTCCACTCTGGGAATTGAATACGAACATCACAAAGTAGTTTCTGAGAATGCTTCTGTTTCGTTTTTATGTGAAGATGATCCCGTTTCCAATGAAATCTTCAAAGAGGTGCACATATCCACTTGCAGATTCCAAAGAAAGAGACTTTCAAAACTGCTCTATCACGACGATTTTTCAACTCTGTGAGTTGAATGCAGTCATCACAGAAAACTTTCTGAGAATGCTTCTGTCTAGGGTTGATGTGAAGATATACCCGTTTCCAACGAAGGCCTCGAAGTGGTCCAAATATACACTTGCAGATTCTCCTACAAGGGTGTTGCAAACCTGAACTATCAAAGCAAGGTTCAACTCTGTGAGTTGAATGCAAACATCACAAAGAAGTTTCTGAGAATGCTTCCGTTTACTTATGGGAAGTTTATCCCGTTTCCAACGAAATCCTCAGAGAGGTCCAAATATCCCCTTGCAGATTCTACAAACAGTGTGTTTGGAAACTGCTCCATCAAAACGAATGTTCAGCTCTCTGAGTTAAACGCAATCGTCACTAAGAATTTTCTGAGAGTGCTTCTGTCTAGTTTTTATATGAAGTTCTTTCCTTTATTACCATAGGCCTCAAAGCGGTCCCAGTCTCCACTTGCAGATTCTCCAAGAAGACTGTTTCCAAACTGCTCTCTCGAAAGGATTGCTCAACTCTGTGAGTTGAGTGCAATCATCACAGAGTAGTTTCTGAGAATGCTTCTATGTAGTTTTTAGGAGAAGATATTTCCTTTTCCACCACAGCCCTCAAAGCCCTCCAAATGTCCATTTGCGGATGCTAAAAAAAGAGTGTTTCAAAGCTGCGCTATCAAAGGGAAAGTTCAATTCCGTGAGGTGAATGCAAACATCCCAAAGAAGTTTCTGAGAATGCCTCTGTTTAGCTTTTATGTGAAGATTATCCCGTTTCCAACGAAATCTTCAATGAGATCCAAATATCCACTTGCGGATCCCACAGAAAGTGTGTTTCGAAACTGCTGTTTCAAAGGGAATCTTCAACTCTGTGAGTTGAATGCAATCATCACAAAGAAGTTTCTGACAATGCTTCTCTCTCGTTTTTATGTGAAGATATTTCCTTTTCCACCAGAGGCCTGAAAGCGCTCCAAATGTCCACTTGCAGATTCTACGAAAAGAATGTTTCAAAACTGCTCTGTGAAAAGCAATGTTAAACTCTGTGGCTCGAACACAAACATCACAAAGCAGTTTCTGAGAATGCTTCAGTTTAGTTTTTCTGTGAAGATATTCCCGTTTCCAAAGAAATCTTCAAAGAGGTCCACATATCCACTTACAGATTCTACAAAAAGAGAGTTTCAAAACTGCTCAATCAAAAGGAGGGTTCAACTCTGTGACTTGAATGCAATCATCACACAGAAGTTTCTGAGAATGCTTCTCTTTAGTTTTTACGTGAAGATATACCCGTTTCGAAGGAAGGCCACCCGGTGGTCCAAATATCCACTTGCAGAATCTACAAAAAGAGTGTTTCAAACCTGAACTATCAAAGGCAGGTTCAACTCTGTGAGTCGAATGCAAACATCACGAAGAAGTTTCTGAGAATGTTTGTGTTTAGTTATGGGAAGTTTATCCCGTTTCCAACGAAATCCTCAGAGTGGTCCAAATATCCACTTGCAGATTCTACCAAAAGTGTGTTTGGAAACTGCTCCATCCAAAGGCATGTTCAGCTCTGTGAGTTAATCTCCATCATCACAAAGTATTTTCTGAGAATGCTTCCGTTTGGTTTTTATAGGAAGTTCTTTCCTTCACTACCGTAGGCCTCAAAGCAGTCCAAATCTCCATTTGCAGATTCTACAAAAAGAGTGTTTCCAATCTGCTGTATCAATAGGAATGTTCAACTCCGTGAGTTGAATGCAATCATCACAACGTAGTTTCTGAGAATGCTTCTATGTAGTTTTTAGGTGAAGATATTACCTTTTCCACCACAGGCCCCAAGCCCCCCAAATGTCCACTTGCAGATTCTAGAAAAAGAGTGTTTCATAGCTGCTCTTTCAAAAGGAAAGTTCCACTCTGGGAATTGAATACGAACATCACAAAGTAGTTTCTGAGAATGCTTTTGTTTCGTTTTTATGTGAAGATGATCCCGTTTCCAATGAAATCTTCAAAGAGGTGCACATATCCACTTGCAGATTCCAAAGAAAGAGACTTTCAAAACTGCTCCATCACGAGGATTTTTCAACACTGTGAGTTGAATGCAGTCATCACAGAAAACTTTCTGAGAATGCTTCTGTCTAGGGTTGATGTGAAGATATACCCGTTTCCAACGAAGGCCTCGAAGTGGTCCAAATATACACTTGCAGATTCTCCTACAAGGGTGTTGCAAACCTGAACTATCAAAGCAAGGTTCAACTCTGTGAGTTGAATGCAAACATCACAAAGAAGTTTCTGAGAATGCTTCCGTTTACTTATGGGAAGTTTATCCCGTTTCCAACGAAATCCTCAGAGAGGTCCAAATATCCCCTTGCAGATTCTACAAACAGTGTGTTTGGAAACTGCTCCATCAAAACGAATGTTCAGCTCTCTGAGTTAAACGCAATCGTCACTAAGAATTTTCTGAGAGTGCTTCTGTCTAGTTTTTATATGAAGTTCTTTCCTTTATTACCATAGGCCTCAAAGCGGTCCCAGTCTCCACTTGCAGATTCTCCAAGAAGACTGTTTCCAAACTGCTCTCTCGAAAGGAATGTTCAACTCTGTGAGTTGAGTGCAATCATCACAGAGTAGTTTCTGAGAATGCTTCTATGTAGTTTTTAGGAGAAGATATTTCCTTTTCCACCACAGCCCTCAAAGCCCTCCAAATGTCCATTTGCGGATGCTAAAAAAAGAGTGTTTCAAAGCTGCGCTATCAAAGGGAAAGTTCAATTCCGTGAGGTGAATGCAAACATCCCAAAGAAGTTTCTGAGAATGCCTCTGTTTAGCTTTTATGTGAAGATTATCCCGTTTCCAACGAAATCTTCAATGAGATCCAAATATCCACTTGCGGATCCCACAGAAAGTGTGTTTCGAAACTGCTGTTTCAAAGGGAATCTTCAACTCTGTGAGTTGAATGCAATCATCACAAAGAAGTTTCTGACAATGCTTCTCTCTCGTTTTTATGTGAAGATATTTCCTTTTCCACCAGAGGCCTGAAAGCGCTCCAAATGTCCACTTGCAGAGTCTACGAAAAGAATGTTTCAAAACTGCTCTGTGAAAAGCAATGTTAAACTCTGTGGCTCGAACACAAACATCACAAAGCAGTTTCTGAGAATGCTTCAGTTTAGTTTTTCTGTGAAGATATTCCCGTTTCCAAAGAAATCTTCAAAGAGGTCCACATATCCACTTACAGATTCTACAAAAAGAGAGTTTCAAAACTGCTCAATCAAAAGGAGGGTTCAACTCTGTGACTTGAATGCAATCATCACACAGAAGTTTCTGAGAATGCTTCTCTTTAGTTTTTACGTGAAGATATACCCATTTCGAAGGAAGGCCACCCGGTGGTCCAAATATCCACTTGCAGAATCTACAAAAAGAGTGTTTCAAACCTGAACTATCAAAGGAAGGTTCAACTCTGTGAGTCGAATGCAAACATCACGAAGAAGTTTCTGAGAATGTTTGTGTTTAGTTATGGGAAGTTTATCCCGTTTCCAACGAAATCCTCAGAGTGGTCCAAATATCCACTTGCAGATTCTACCAAAAGTGTGTTTGGAAACTGCTCCATCCAAAGGCATGTTCAGCTCTGTGAGTTAATCTCCATCATCACAAAGTATTTTCTGAGAATGCTTCCGTTTGGTTTTTATAGGAAGTTCTTTCCTTCACTACCGTAGGCCTCAAAGCAGTCCAAATCTCCATTTGCAGATTCTACAAAAAGAGTGTTTCCAATCTGCTGTATCAATAGGAATGTTCAACTCCGTGAGTTGAATGCAATCATCACAACGTAGTTTCTGAGAATGCTTCTATGTAGTTTTTAGGTGAAGATATTACCTTTTCCACCACAGGCCCCAAGCCCCCCAAATGTCCACTTGCAGATTCTAGAAAAAGAGTGTTTCATAGCTGCTCTTTCAAAAGGAAAGTTCCACTCTGGGAATTGAATACGAACATCACAAAGTAGTTTCTGAGAATGCTTTTGTTTCGTTTTTATGTGAAGATGATCCCGTTTCCAATGAAATCTTCAAAGAGGTGCACATATCCACTTGCAGATTCCAAAGAAAGAGACTTTCAAAACTGCTCCATCACGAGGATTTTTCAACACTGTGAGTTGAATGCAGTCATCACAGAAAACTTTCTGAGAATGCTTCTGTCTAGGGTTGATGTGAAGATATACCCGTTTCCAACGAAGGCCTCGAAGTGGTCCAAATATACACTTGCAGATTCTCCTACAAGGGTGTTGCAAACCTGAACTATCAAAGCAAGGTTCAACTCTGTGAGTTGAATGCAAACATCACAAAGAAGTTTCTGAGAATGCTTCCGTTTAGTTATGGGAAGTTTATCCCGTTTCCAACGAAATCCTCAGAGAGGTCCAAATATCCCCTTGCAGATTCTACAAACAGTGTGTTTGGAAACTGCTCCATCAAAACGAATGTTCAGCTCTCTGAGTTAAACGCAATCGTCACTAAGAATTTTCTGAGAGTGCTTCTGTCTAGTTTTTATATGAAGTTCTTTCCTTTATTACCATAGGCCTCAAAGCGGTCCCAGTCTCCACTTGCAGATTCTCCAAGAAGACTGTTTCCAAACTGCTCTCTCGAAAGGAATGTTCAACTCTGTGAGTTGAGTGCAATCATCACAGAGTAGTTTCTGAGAATGCTTCTATGTAGTTTTTAGGAGAAGATATTTCCTTTTCCACCACAGCCCTCAAAGCCCTCCAAATGTCCATTTGCGGATGCTAAAAAAAGAGTGTTTCAAAGCTGCGCTATCAAAGGGAAAGTTCAATTCCGTGAGGTGAATGCAAACATCCCAAAGAAGTTTCTGAGAATGCCTCTGTTTAGCTTTTATGTGAAGATTATCCCGTTTCCAACGAAATCTTCAATGAGATCCAAATATCCACTTGCGGATCCCACAGAAAGTGTGTTTCGAAACTGCTGTTTCAAAGGGAATCTTCAACTCTGTGAGTTGAATGCAATCATCACAAAGAAGTTTCTGACAATGCTTCTCTCTCGTTTTTATGTGAAGATATTTCCTTTACCACCAGAGGCCTGAAAGCGCTCCAAATGTCCACTTGCAGAGTCTACGAAAAGAATGTTTCAAAACTGCTCTGTGAAAAGCAATGTTAAACTCTGTGGCTCGAACACAAACATCACAAAGCAGTTTCTGAGAATGCTTCAGTTTAGTTTTTCTGTGAAGATATTCCCGTTTCCAAAGAAATCTTCAAAGAGGTCCACATATCCACTTACAGATTCTACAAAAAGAGAGTTTCAAAACTGCTCAATCAAAAGGAGGGTTCAACTCTGTGACTTGAATGCAATCATCACACAGAAGTTTCTGAGAATGCTTCTCTTTAGTTTTTACGTGAAGATATACCCGTTTCGAAGGAAGGCCACCCGGTGGTCCAAATATCCACTTGCAGAATCTACAAAAAGAGTGTTTCAAACCTGAACTATCAAAGGAAGGTTCAACTCTGTGAGTCGAATGCAAACATCACGAAGAAGTTTCTGAGAATGTTTGTGTTTAGTTATGGGAAGTTTATCCCGTTTCCAACGAAATCCTCAGAGTGGTCCAAATATCCACTTGCAGATTCTACCAAAAGTGTGTTTGGAAACTGCTCCATCCAAAGGCATGTTCAGCTCTGTGAGTTAATCTCCATCATCACAAAGTATTTTCTGAGAATGCTTCCGTTTGGTTTTTATAGGAAGTTCTTTCCTTCACTACCGTAGGCCTCAAAGCAGTCCAAATCTCCATTTGCAGATTCTACAAAAAGAGTGTTTCCAATCTGCTGTATCAATAGGAATGTTCAACTCCGTGAGTTGAATGCAATCATCACAACGTAGTTTCTGAGAATGCTTCTATGTAGTTTTTAGGTGAAGATATTACCTTTTCCACCACAGGCCCCAAGCCCCCCAAATGTCCACTTGCAGATTCTAGAAAAAGAGTGTTTCATAGCTGCTCTTTCAAAAGGAAAGTTCCACTCTGGGAATTGAATACGAACATCACAAAGTAGTTTCTGAGAATGCTTTTGTTTCGTTTTTATGTGAAGATGATCCCGTTTCCAATGAAATCTTCAAAGAGGTGCACATATCCACTTGCAGATTCCAAAGAAAGAGACTTTCAAAACTGCTCCATCACGAGGATTTTTCAACACTGTGAGTTGAATGCAGTCATCACAGAAAACTTTCTGAGAATGCTTCTGTCTAGGGTTGATGTGAAGATATACCCGTTTCCAACGAAGGCCTCGAAGTGGTCCAAATATACACTTGCAGATTCTCCTACAAGGGTGTTGCAAACCTGAACTATCAAAGCAAGGTTCAACTCTGTGAGTTGAATGCAAACATCACAAAGAAGTTTCTGAGAATGCTTCCGTTTACTTATGGGAAGTTTATCCCGTTTCCAACGAAATCCTCAGAGAGGTCCAAATATCCCCTTGCAGATTCTACAAACAGTGTGTTTGGAAACTGCTCCATCCAAACGAATGTTCAGCTCTCTGAGTTAAACGCAATCGTCACTAAGAATTTTCTGAGAGTGCTTCTGTCTAGTTTTTATATGAAGTTCTTTCCTTTATTACCATAGGCCTCAAAGCGGTCCCAGTCTCCACTTGCAGATTCTCCAAGAAGACTGTTTCCAAACTGCTCTCTCGAAAGGATTGCTCAACTCTGTGAGTTGAGTGCAATCATCACAGAGTAGTTTCTGAGAATGCTTCTATGTAGTTTTTAGGAGAAGATATTTCCTTTTCCACCACAGCCCTCAAAGCCCTCCAAATGTCCATTTGCGGATGCTAAAAAAAGAGTGTTTCAAAGCTGCGCTATCAAAGGGAAAGTTCAATTCCGTGAGGTGAATGCAAACATCCCAAAGAAGTTTCTGAGAATGCCTCTGTTTAGCTTTTATGTGAAGATTATCCCGTTTCCAACGAAATCTTCAATGAGATCCAAATATCCACTTGCGGATCCCACAGAAAGTGTGTTTCGAAACTGCTGTTTCAAAGGGAATCTTCAACTCTGTGAGTTGAATGCAATCATCACAAAGAAGTTTCTGACAATGCTTCTCTCTCGTTTTTATGTGAAGATATTTCCTTTTCCACCAGAGGCCTGAAAGCGCTCCAAATGTCCACTTGCAGATTCTACGAAAAGAATGTTTCAAAACTGCTCTGTGAAAAGCAATGTTAAACTCTGTGGCTCGAACACAAACATCACAAAGCAGTTTCTGAGAATGCTTCAGTTTAGTTTTTCTGTGAAGATATTCCCGTTTCCAAAGAAATCTTCAAAGAGGTCCACATATCCACTTACAGATTCTACAAAAAGAGAGTTTCAAAACTGCTCAATCAAAAGGAGGGTTCAACTCTGTGACTTGAATGCAATCATCACACAGAAGTTTCTGAGAATGCTTCTCTTTAGTTTTTACGTGAAGCTATACCCATTTCGAAGGAAGGCCACCCGGTGGTCCAAATATCCACTTGCAGAATCTACAAAAAGAGTGTTTCAAACCGGAACTATCAAAGGAAGGTTCAACTCTCTGAGTCGAATGCAAACATCACGAAGAAGTTTCTGAGAATATTTGTGTTTAGTTATGGGAAGTTTATCCCGTTTCCAACGAAATCCTCAGAGAGGTCCAAATATCCACTTGCAGATTCTACCAAAAGTGTGTTTGGAAACTGCTCCATCCAAAGGCATGTTCAGCTCTGTGAGTTAATCTCCATCATCACAAAGTATTTTCTGAGAATGCTTCCGTTTGGTTTTTATAGGAAGTTCTTTCCTTCACTACCGTAGGCCTCAAAGCAGTCCAAATCTCCATTTGCAGATTCTACAAAAAGAGTGTTTCCAATCTGCTGTATCAATAGGAATGTTCAACTCCGTGAGTTGAATGCAATCACCACAACGTAGTTTCTGAGAATGCTTCTATGTAGTTTTTAGGTGAAGATATTACCTTTTCCACCACAGGCCCCAAGCCCCCCAAATGTCCACTTGCAGATTCTAGAAAAAGAGTGTTTCATAGCTGCTCTTTCAAAAGGAAAGTTCCACTCTGGGAGTTGAATACGAACATCACAAAGTAGTTTCTGAGAATGCTTTTGTTTCGTTTTTATGTGAAGATGATCCCGTTTCCAATGAAATCTTCAAAGAGGTGCACATATCCACTTGCAGATTCCAAAGAAAGAGACTTTCAAAACTGCTCTATCACGAGGATTTTTCAACACTGTGAGTTGAATGCAGTCATCACAGAAAACTTTCTGAGAATGCTTCTGTCTAGGGTTGATGTGAAGATATACCCGTTTCCAACGAAGGCCTCGAAGTGGTCCAAATATACACTTGCAGATTCTCCTACAAGGGTGTTGCAAACCTGAACTATCAAAGCAAGGTTCAACTCTGTGAGTTGAATGCAAACATCACAAAGAAGTTTCTGAGAATGCTTCCGTTTAGTTATGGGAAGTTTATCCCGTTTCCAACGAAATCCTCAGAGCGGTCCAAATATCCCCTTGCAGATTCTACAAACAGTGTGTTTGGAAACTGCTCCATCAAAACGAATGTTCAGCTCTCTGAGTTAAACGCAATCGTCACTAAGAATTTTCTGAGAGTGCTTCTGTCTAGTTTTTATATGAAGTTCTTTCCTTTATTACCATAGGCCTCAAAGCGGTCCCAGTCTCCACTTGCAGATTCTCCAAGAAGACTGTTTCCAAACTGCTCTCTCGAAAGGAATGTTCAACTCTGTGAGTTGAGTGCAATCATCACAGAGTAGTTTCTGAGAATGCTTCTATGTAGTTTTTAGGAGAAGATATTTCCTTTTCCACCACAGCCCTCAAAGCCCTCCAAATGTCCATTTGCGGATGCTAAAAAAAGAGTGTTTCAAAGCTGCGCTATCAAAGGGAAAGTTCAATTCCGTGAGGTGAATGCAAACATCCCAAAGAAGTTTCTGAGAATGCCTCTGTTTAGCTTTTATGTGAAGATTATCCCGTTTCCAACGAAATCTTCAATGAGATCCAAATATCCACTTGCGGATCCCACAGAAAGTGTGTTTCGAAACTGCTGTTTCAAAGGGAATCTTCAACTCTGTGAGTTGAATGCAATCATCACAAAGAAGTTTCTGACAATGCTTCTCTCTCGTTTTTATGTGAAGATATTTCCTTTTCCACCAGAGGCCTGAAAGCGCTCCAAATGTCCACTTTCAGAGTCTACGAAAAGAATGTTTCAAAACTGCTCTGTGAAAAGCAATGTTAAACTCTGTGGCTCGAACACAAACATCACAAAGCAGTTTCTGAGAATGCTTCAGTTTAGTTTTTCTGTGAAGATATTCCCGTTTCCAAAGAAATCTTCAAAGAGGTCCACATATCCACTTACAGATTCTACAAAAAGAGAGTTTCAAAACTGCTCAATCAAAAGGAGGGTTCAACTCTGTGACTTGAATGCAATCATCACACAGAAGTTTCTGAGAATGCTTCTCTTTAGTTTTTACGTGAAGATATACCCATTTCGAAGGAAGGCCACCCGGTGGTCCAAATATCCACTTGCAGAATCTACAAAAAGAGTGTTTCAAACCTGAACTATCAAAGGAAGGTTCAACTCTGTGAGTCGAATGCAAACATCACGAAGAAGTTTCTGAGAATGTTTGTGTTTAGTTATGGGAAGTTTATCCCGTTTCCAACGAAATCCTCAGAGTGGTCCAAATATCCACTTGCAGATTCTACCAAAAGTGTGTTTGGAAACTGCTCCATCCAAAGGCATGTTCAGCTCTGTGAGTTAATCTCCATCATCACAAAGTATTTTCTGAGAATGCTTCCGTTTGGTTTTTATAGGAAGTTCTTTCCTTCACTACCGTAGGCCTCAAAGCAGTCCAAATCTCCATTTGCAGATTCTACAAAAAGAGTGTTTCCAATCTGCTGTATCAATAGGAATGTTCAACTCCGTGAGTTGAATGCAATCATCACAACGTAGTTTCTGAGAATGCTTCCATGTAGTTTTTAGGTGAAGATATTACCTTTTCCACCACAGGCCCCAAGCCCCCCAAATGTCCACTTGCAGATTCTAGAAAAAGAGTGTTTCATAGCTGCTCTTTCAAAAGGAAAGTTCCACTCTGGGAATTGAATACGAACATCACAAAGTAGTTTCTGAGAATGCTTTTGTTTCGTTTTTATGTGAAGATGATCCCGTTTCCAATGAAATCTTCAAAGAGGTGCACATATCCACTTGCAGATTCCAAAGAAAGAGACTTTCAAAACTGCTCCATCACGAGGATTTTTCAACACTGTGAGTTGAATGCAGTCATCACAGAAAACTTTCTGAGAATGCTTCTGTCTAGGGTTGATGTGAAGATATACCCGTTTCCAACGAAGGCCTCGAAGTGGTCCAAATATACACTTGCAGATTCTCCTACAAGGGTGTTGCAAACCTGAACTATCAAAGCAAGGTTCAACTCTGTGAGTTGAATGCAAACATCACAAAGAAGTTTCTGAGAATGCTTCCGTTTACTTATGGGAAGTTTATCCCGTTTCCAACGAAATCCTCAGAGAGGTCCAAATATCCCCTTGCAGATTCTACAAACAGTGTGTTTGGAAACTGCTCCATCAAAACGAATGTTCAGCTCTCTGAGTTAAACGCAATCGTCACTAAGAATTTTCTGAGAGTGCTTCTGTCTAGTTTTTATATGAAGTTCTTTCCTTTATTACCATAGGCCTCAAAGCGGTCCCAGTCTCCACTTGCAGATTCTCCAAGAAGACTGTTTCCAAACTGCTCTCTCGAAAGGAATGTTCAACTCTGTGAGTTGAGTGCAATCATCACAGAGTAGTTTCTGAGAATGCTTCTATGTAGTTTTTAGGAGAAGATATTTCCTTTTCCACCACAGCCCTCAAAGCCCTCCAAATGTCCATTTGCGGATGCTAAAAAAAGAGTGTTTCAAAGCTGCGCTATCAAAGGGAAAGTTCAATTCCGTGAGGTGAATGCAAACATCCCAAAGAAGTTTCTGAGAATGCCTCTGTTTAGCTTTTATGTGAAGATTATCCCGTTTCCAACGAAATCTTCAATGAGATCCAAATATCCACTTGCGGATCCCACAGAAAGTGTGTTTCGAAACTGCTGTTTCAAAGGGAATCTTCAACTCTGTGAGTTGAATGCAATCATCACAAAGAAGTTTCTGACAATGCTTCTCTCTCGTTTTTATGTGAAGATATTTCCTTTTCCACCAGAGGCCTGAAAGCGCTCCAAATGTCCACTTGCAGAGTCTACGAAAAGAATGTTTCAAAACTGCTCTGTGAAAAGCAATGTTAAACTCTGTGGCTCGAACACAAACATCACAAAGCAGTTTCTGAGAATGCTTCAGTTTAGTTTTTCTGTGAAGATATTCCCGTTTCCAAAGAAATCTTCAAAGAGGTCCACATATCCACTTACAGATTCTACAAAAAGAGAGTTTCAAAACTGCTCAATCAAAAGGAGGGTTCAACTCTGTGACTTGAATGCAATCATCACACAGAAGTTTCTGAGAATGCTTCTCTTTAGTTTTTACGTGAAGCTATACCCGTTTCGAAGGAAGGCCACCCGGTGGTCCAAATATCCACTTGCAGAATCTACAAAAAGAGTGTTTCAAACCGGAACTATCAAAGGAAGGTTCAACTCTCTGAGTCGAATGCAAACATCACGAAGAAGTTTCTGAGAATATTTCTGTTTAGTTATGGGAAGTTTATCCCGTTTCCAACGAAATCCTCAGAGAGGTCCAAATATCCACTTGCAGATTCTACCAAAAGTGTGTTTGGAAACTGCTCCATCCAAAGGCATGTTCAGCTCTGTGAGTTAATCTCCATCATCACAAAGTATTTTCTGAGAATGCTTCCGTTTGGTTTTTATAGGAAGTTCTTTCCTTCACTACCGTAGGCCTCAAAGCAGTCCAAATCTCCATTTGCAGATTCTACAAAAAGAGTGTTTCCAATCTGCTGTATCAATAGGAATGTTCAACTCCGTGAGTTGAATGCAATCACCACAACGTAGTTTCTGAGAATGCTTCTATGTAGTTTTTAGGTGAAGATATTACCTTTTCCACCACAGGCCCCAAGCCCCCCAAATGTCCACTTGCAGATTCTAGAAAAAGAGTGTTTCATAGCTGCTCTTTCAAAAGGAAAGTTCCACTCTGGGAGTTGAATACGAACATCACAAAGTAGTTTCTGAGAATGCTTTTGTTTCGTTTTTATGTGAAGATGATCCCGTTTCCAATGAAATCTTCAAAGAGGTGCACATATCCACTTGCAGATTCCAAAGAAAGAGACTTTCAAAACTGCTCTATCACGAGGATTTTTCAACACTGTGAGTTGAATGCAGTCATCACAGAAAACTTTCTGAGAATGCTTCTGTCTAGGGTTGATGTGAAGATATACCCGTTTCCAACGAAGGCCTCGAAGTGGTCCAAATATACACTTGCAGATTCTCCTACAAGGGTGTTGCAAACCTGAACTATCAAAGCAAGGTTCAACTCTGTGAGTTGAATGCAAACATCACAAAGAAGTTTCTGAGAATGCTTCCGTTTACTTATGGGAAGTTTATCCCGTTTCCAACGAAATCCTCAGAGAGGTCCAAATATCCCCTTGCAGATTCTACAAACAGTGTGTTTGGAAACTGCTCCATCAAAACGAATGTTCAGCTCTCTGAGTTAAACGCAATCGTCACTAAGAATTTTCTGAGAGTGCTTCTGTCTAGTTTTTATATGAAGTTCTTTCCTTTATTACCATAGGCCTCAAAGCGGTCCCAGTCTCCACTTGCAGATTCTCCAAGAAGACTGTTTCCAAACTGCTCTCTCGAAAGGAATGTTCAACTCTGTGAGTTGAGTGCAATCATCACAGAGTAGTTTCTGAGAATGCTTCTATGTAGTTTTTAGGAGAAGATATTTCCTTTTCCACCACAGCCCTCAAAGCCCTCCAAATGTCCATTTGCGGATGCTAAAAAAAGAGTGTTTCAAAGCTGCGCTATCAAAGGGAAAGTTCAATTCCGTGAGGTGAATGCAAACATCCCAAAGAAGTTTCTGAGAATGCCTCTGTTTAGCTTTTATGTGAAGATTATCCCGTTTCCAACGAAATCTTCAATGAGATCCAAATATCCACTTGCGGATCCCACAGAAAGTGTGTTTCGAAACTGCTGTTTCAAAGGGAATCTTCAACTCTGTGAGTTGAATGCAATCATCACAAAGAAGTTTCTGACAATGCTTCTCTCTCGTTTTTATGTGAAGATATTTCCTTTTCCACCAGAGGCCTGAAAGCGCTCCAAATGTCCACTTGCAGAGTCTACGAAAAGAATGTTTCAAAACTGCTCTGTGAAAAGCAATGTTAAACTCTGTGGCTCGAACACAAACATCACAAAGCAGTTTCTGAGAATGCTTCAGTTTAGTTTTTCTGTGAAGATATTCCCGTTTCCAAAGAAATCTTCAAAGAGGTCCACATATCCACTTACAGATTCTACAAAAAGAGAGTTTCAAAACTGCTCAATCAAAAGGAGGGTTCAACTCTGTGACTTGAATGCAATCATCACACAGAAGTTTCTGAGAATGCTTCTCTTTAGTTTTTACGTGAAGATATACCCATTTCGAAGGAAGGCCACCCGGTGGTCCAAATATCCACTTGCAGAATCTACAAAAAGAGTGTTTCAAACCTGAACTATCAAAGGAAGGTTCAACTCTGTGAGTCGAATGCAAACATCACGAAGAAGTTTCTGAGAATGTTTGTGTTTAGTTATGGGAAGTTTATCCCGTTTCCAACGAAATCCTCAGAGTGGTCCAAATATCCACTTGCAGATTCTACCAAAAGTGTGTTTGGAAACTGCTCCATCCAAAGGCATGTTCAGCTCTGTGAGTTAATCTCCATCATCACAAAGTATTTTCTGAGAATGCTTCCGTTTGGTTTTTATAGGAAGTTCTTTCCTTCACTACCGTAGGCCTCAAAGCAGTCCAAATCTCCATTTGCAGATTCTACAAAAAGAGTGTTTCCAATCTGCTGTATCAATAGGAATGTTCAACTCCGTGAGTTGAATGCAATCATCACAACGTAGTTTCTGAGAATGCTTCTATGTAGTTTTTAGGTGAAGATATTACCTTTTCCACCACAGGCCCCAAGCCCCCCAAATGTCCACTTGCAGATTCTAGAAAAAGAGTGTTTCATAGCTGCTCTTTCAAAAGGAAAGTTCCACTCTGGGAATTGAATACGAACATCACAAAGTAGTTTCTGAGAATGCTTTTGTTTCGTTTTTATGTGAAGATGATCCCGTTTCCAATGAAATCTTCAAAGAGGTGCACATATCCACTTGCAGATTCCAAAGAAAGAGACTTTCAAAACTGCTCCATCACGAGGATTTTTCAACACTGTGAGTTGAATGCAGTCATCACAGAAAACTTTCTGAGAATGCTTCTGTCTAGGGTTGATGTGAAGATATACCCGTTTCCAACGAAGGCCTCGAAGTGGTCCAAATATACACTTGCAGATTCTCCTACAAGGGTGTTGCAAACCTGAACTATCAAAGCAAGGTTGAACTCTGTGAGTTGAATGCAAACATCACAAAGAAGTTTCTGAGAATGCTTCCGTTTACTTATGGGAAGTTTATCCCGTTTCCAACGAAATCCTCAGAGAGGTCCAAATATCCCCTTGCAGATTCTACAAACAGTGTGTTTGGAAACTGCTCCATCAAAACGAATGTTCAGCTCTCTGAGTTAAACGCAATCGTCACTAAGAATTTTCTGAGAGTGCTTCTGTCTAGTTTTTATATGAAGTTCTTTCCTTTATTACCATAGGCCTCAAAGCGGTCCCAGTCTCCACTTGCAGATTCTCCAAGAAGACTGTTTCCAAACTGCTCTCTCGAAAGGAATGTTCAACTCTGTGAGTTGAGTGCAATCATCACAGAGTAGTTTCTGAGAATGCTTCTATGTAGTTTTTAGGAGAAGATATTTCCTTTTCCACCACAGCCCTCAAAGCCCTCCAAATGTCCATTTGCGGATGCTAAAAAAAGAGTGTTTCAAAGCTGCGCTATCAAAGGGAAAGTTCAATTCCGTGAGGTGAATGCAAACATCCCAAAGAAGTTTCTGAGAATGCCTCTGTTTAGCTTTTATGTGAAGATTATCCCGTTTCCAACGAAATCTTCAATGAGATCCAAATATCCACTTGCGGATCCCACAGAAAGTGTGTTTCGAAACTGCTGTTTCAAAGGGAATCTTCAACTCTGTGAGTTGAATGCAATCATCACAAAGAAGTTTCTGACAATGCTTCTCTCTCGTTTTTATGTGAAGATATTTCCTTTTCCACCAGAGGCCTGAAAGCGCTCCAAATGTCCACTTGCAGAGTCTACGAAAAGAATGTTTCAAAACTGCTCTGTGAAAAGCAATGTTAAACTCTGTGGCTCGAACACAAACATCACAAAGCAGTTTCTGAGAATGCTTCAGTTTAGTTTTTCTGTGAAGATATTCCCGTTTCCAAAGAAATCTTCAAAGAGGTCCACATATCCACTTACAGATTCTACAAAAAGAGAGTTTCAAAACTGCTCAATCAAAAGGAGGGTTCAACTCTGTGACTTGAATGCAATCATCACACAGAAGTTTCTGAGAATGCTTCTCTTTAGTTTTTACGTGAAGATATACCCATTTCGAAGGAAGGCCACCCGGTGGTCCAAATATCCACTTGCAGAATCTACAAAAAGAGTGTTTCAAACCTGAACTATCAAAGGAAGGTTCAACTCTGTGAGTCGAATGCAAACATCACGAAGAAGTTTCTGAGAATGTTTGTGTTTAGTTATGGGAAGTTTATCCCGTTTCCAACGAAATCCTCAGAGTGGTCCAAATATCCACTTGCAGATTCTACCAAAAGTGTGTTTGGAAACTGCTCCATCCAAAGGCATGTTCAGCTCTGTGAGTTAATCTCCATCATCACAAAGTATTTTCTGAGAATGCTTCCGTTTGGTTTTTATAGGAAGTTCTTTCCTTCACTACCGTAGGCCTCAAAGCAGTCCAAATCTCCATTTGCAGATTCTACAAAAAGAGTGTTTCCAATCTGCTGTATCAATAGGAATGTTCAACTCCGTGAGTTGAATGCAATCATCACAACGTAGTTTCTGAGAATGCTTCTATGTAGTTTTTAGGTGAAGATATTACCTTTTCCACCACAGGCCCCAAGCCCCCCAAATGTCCACTTGCAGATTCTAGAAAAAGAGTGTTTCATAGCTGCTCTTTCAAAAGGAAAGTTCCACTCTGGGAATTGAATACGAACATCACAAAGTAGTTTCTGAGAATGCTTTTGTTTCGTTTTTATGTGAAGATGATCCCGTTTCCAATGAAATCTTCAAAGAGGTGCACATATCCACTTGCAGATTCCAAAGAAAGAGACTTTCAAAACTGCTCCATCACGAGGATTTTTCAACACTGTGAGTTGAATGCAGTCATCACAGAAAACTTTCTGAGAATGCTTCTGTCTAGGGTTGATGTGAAGATATACCCGTTTCCAACGAAGGCCTCGAAGTGGTCCAAATATACACTTGCAGATTCTCCTACAAGGGTGTTGCAAACCTGAACTATCAAAGCAAGGTTCAACTCTGTGAGTTGAATGCAAACATCACAAAGAAGTTTCTGAGAATGCTTCCGTTTAGTTATGGGAAGTTTATCCCGTTTCCAACGAAATCCTCAGAGAGGTCCAAATATCCCCTTGCAGATTCTACAAACAGTGTGTTTGGAAACTGCTCCATCCAAACGAATGTTCAGCTCTCTGAGTTAAACGCAATCGTCACTAAGAATTTTCTGAGAGTGCTTCTGTCTAGTTTTTATATGAAGTTCTTTCCTTTATTACCATAGGCCTCAAAGCGGTCCCAGTCTCCACTTGCAGATTCTCCAAGAAGACTGTTTCCAAACTGCTCTCTCGAAAGGAATGTTCAACTCTGTGAGTTGAGTGCAATCATCACAGAGTAGTTTCTGAGAATGCTTCTATGTAGTTTTTAGGAGAAGATATTTCCTTTTCCACCACAGCCCTCAAAGCCCTCCAAATGTCCATTTGCGGATGCTAAAAAAAGAGTGTTTCAAAGCTGCGCTATCAAAGGGAAAGTTCAATTCCGTGAGGTGAATGCAAACATCCCAAAGAAGTTTCTGAGAATGCCTCTGTTTAGCTTTTATGTGAAGATTATCCCGTTTCCAACGAAATCTTCAATGAGATCCAAATATCCACTTGCGGATCCCACAGAAAGTGTGTTTCGAAACTGCTGTTTCAAAGGGAATCTTCAACTCTGTGAGTTGAATGCAATCATCACAAAGAAGTTTCTGACAATGCTTCTCTCTCGTTTTTATGTGAAGATATTTCCTTTTCCACCAGAGGCCTGAAAGCGCTCCAAATGTCCACTTGCAGAGTCTACGAAAAGAATGTTTCAAAACTGCTCTGTGAAAAGCAATGTTAAACTCTGTGGCTCGAACACAAACATCACAAAGCAGTTTCTGAGAATGCTTCAGTTTAGTTTTTCTGTGAAGATATTCCCGTTTCCAAAGAAATCTTCAAAGAGGTCCACATATCCACTTACAGATTCTACAAAAAGAGAGTTTCAAAACTGCTCAATCAAAAGGAGGGTTCAACTCTGTGACTTGAATGCAATCATCACACAGAAGTTTCTGAGAATGCTTCTCTTTAGTTTTTACGTGAAGATATACCCGTTTCGAAGGAAGGCCACCCGGTGGTCCAAATATCCACTTGCAGAATCTACAAAAAGAGTGTTTCAAACCGGAACTATCAAAGGAAGGTTCAACTCTGTGAGTCGAATGCAAACATCACGAAGAAGTTTCTGAGAATATTTGTGTTTAGTTATGGGAAGTTTATCCCGTTTCCAACGAAATCCTCAGAGTGGTCCAAATATCCACTTGCAGATTCTACCAAAAGTGTGTTTGGAAACTGCTCCATCCAAAGGCATGTTCAGCTCTGTGAGTTAATCTCCATCATCACAAAGTATTTTCTGAGAATGCTTCCGTTTGGTTTTTATAGGAAGTTCTTTCCTTCACTACCGTAGGCCTCAAAGCAGTCCAAATCTCCATTTGCAGATTCTACAAAAAGAGTGTTTCCAATCTGCTGTATCAATAGGAATGTTCAACTCCGTGAGTTGAATGCAATCATCACAACGTAGTTTCTGAGAATGCTTCTATGTAGTTTTTAGGTGAAGATATTACCTTTTCCACCACAGGCCCCAAGCCCCCCAAATGTCCACTTGCAGATTCTAGAAAAAGAGTGTTTCATAGCTGCTCTTTCAAAAGGAAAGTTCCACTCTGGGAATTGAATACGAACATCACAAAGTAGTTTCTGAGAATGCTTTTGTTTCGTTTTTATGTGAAGATGATCCCGTTTCCAATGAAATCTTCAAAGAGGTGCACATATCCACTTGCAGATTCCAAAGAAAGAGACTTTCAAAACTGCTCCATCACGAGGATTTTTCAACACTGTGAGTTGAATGCAGTCATCACAGAAAACTTTCTGAGAATGCTTCTGTCTAGGGTTGATGTGAAGATATACCCGTTTCCAACGAAGGCCTCGAAGTGGTCCAAATATACACTTGCAGATTCTCCTACAAGGGTGTTGCAAACCTGAACTATCAAAGCAAGGTTCAACTCTGTGAGTTGAATGCAAACATCACAAAGAAGTTTCTGAGAATGCTTCCGTTTAGTTATGGGAAGTTTATCCCGTTTCCAACGAAATCCTCAGAGAGGTCCAAATATCCCCTTGCAGATTCTACAAACAGTGTGTTTGGAAACTGCTCCATCAAAACGAATGTTCAGCTCTCTGAGTTAAACGCAATCGTCACTAAGAATTTTCTGAGAGTGCTTCTGTCTAGTTTTTATATGAAGTTCTTTCCTTTATTACCATAGGCCTCAAAGCGGTCCCAGTCTCCACTTGCAGATTCTCCAAGAAGACTGTTTCCAAACTGCTCTCTCGAAAGGAATGTTCAACTCTGTGAGTTGAGTGCAATCATCACAGAGTAGTTTCTGAGAATGCTTCTATGTAGTTTTTAGGAGAAGATATTTCCTTTTCCACCACAGCCCTCAAAGCCCTCCAAATGTCCATTTGCGGATGCTAAAAAAAGAGTGTTTCAAAGCTGCGCTATCAAAGGGAAAGTTCAATTCCGTGAGGTGAATGCAAACATCCCAAAGAAGTTTCTGAGAATGCCTCTGTTTAGCTTTTATGTGAAGATTATCCCGTTTCCAACGAAATCTTCAATGAGATCCAAATATCCACTTGCGGATCCCACAGAAAGTGTGTTTCGAAACTGCTGTTTCAAAGGGAATCTTCAACTCTGTGAGTTGAATGCAATCATCACAAAGAAGTTTCTGACAATGCTTCTCTCTCGTTTTTATGTGAAGATATTTCCTTTTCCACCAGAGGCCTGAAAGCGCTCCAAATGTCCACTTGCAGAGTCTACGAAAAGAATGTTTCAAAACTGCTCTGTGAAAAGCAATGTTAAACTCTGTGGCTCGAACACAAACATCACAAAGCAGTTTCTGAGAATGCTTCAGTTTAGTTTTTCTGTGAAGATATTCCCGTTTCCAAAGAAATCTTCAAAGAGGTCCACATATCCACTTACAGATTCTACAAAAAGAGAGTTTCAAAACTGCTCAATCAAAAGGAGGGTTCAACTCTGTGACTTGAATGCAATCATCACACAGAAGTTTCTGAGAATGCTTCTCTTTAGTTTTTACGTGAAGATATACCCGTTTCGAAGGAAGGCCACCCGGTGGTCCAAATATCCACTTGCAGAATCTACAAAAAGAGTGTTTCAAACCGGAACTATCAAAGGAAGGTTCAACTCTGTGAGTCGAATGCAAACATCACGAAGAAGTTTCTGAGAATATTTGTGTTTAGTTATGGGAAGTTTATCCCGTTTCCAACGAAATCCTCAGAGTGGTCCAAATATCCACTTGCAGATTCTACCAAAAGTGTGTTTGGAAACTGCTCCATCCAAAGGCATGTTCAGCTCTGTGAGTTAATCTCCATCATCACAAAGTATTTTCTGAGAATGCTTCCGTTTGGTTTTTATAGGAAGTTCTTTCCTTCACTACCGTAGGCCTCAAAGCAGTCCAAATCTCCATTTGCAGATTCTACAAAAAGAGTGTTTCCAATCTGCTGTATCAATAGGAATGTTCAACTCCGTGAGTTGAATGCAATCATCACAACGTAGTTTCTGAGAATGCTTCTATGTAGTTTTTAGGTGAAGATATTACCTTTTCCACCACAGGCCCCAAGCCCCCCAAATGTCCACTTGCAGATTCTAGAAAAAGAGTGTTTCATAGCTGCTCTTTCAAAAGGAAAGTTCCACTCTGGGAATTGAATACGAACATCACAAAGTAGTTTCTGAGAATGCTTTTGTTTCGTTTTTATGTGAAGATGATCCCGTTTCCAATGAAATCTTCAAAGAGGTGCACATATCCACTTGCAGATTCCAAAGAAAGAGACTTTCAAAACTGCTCCATCACGAGGATTTTTCAACACTGTGAGTTGAATGCAGTCATCACAGAAAACTTTCTGAGAATGCTTCTGTCTAGGGTTGATGTGAAGATATACCCGTTTCCAACGAAGGCCTCGAAGTGGTCCAAATATACACTTGCAGATTCTCCTACAAGGGTGTTGCAAACCTGAACTATCAAAGCAAGGTTCAACTCTGTGAGTTGAATGCAAACATCACAAAGAAGTTTCTGAGAATGCTTCCGTTTAGTTATGGGAAGTTTATCCCGTTTCCAACGAAATCCTCAGAGAGGTCCAAATATCCCCTTGCAGATTCTACAAACAGTGTGTTTGGAAACTGCTCCATCCAAACGAATGTTCAGCTCTCTGAGTTAAACGCAATCGTCACTAAGAATTTTCTGAGAGTGCTTCTGTCTAGTTTTT
The DNA here is from genome assembly GCF_029289425.2 of Pan paniscus. NCBI lineage: Eukaryota > Metazoa > Chordata > Mammalia > Primates > Hominidae > Pan > Pan paniscus. The sequence goes on from NC_073272.2 coordinate 61,169,417, forward strand.
ATATGAAGTTCTTTCCTTTATTACCATAGGCCTCAAAGCGGTCCCAGTCTCCACTTGCAGATTCTCCAAGAAGACTGTTTCCAAACTGCTCTCTCGAAAGGAATGTTCAACTCTGTGAGTTGAGTGCAATCATCACAGAGTAGTTTCTGAGAATGCTTCTATGTAGTTTTTAGGAGAAGATATTTCCTTTTCCACCACAGCCCTCAAAGCCCTCCAAATGTCCATTTGCGGATGCTAAAAAAAGAGTGTTTCAAAGCTGCGCTATCAAAGGGAAAGTTCAATTCCGTGAGGTGAATGCAAACATCCCAAAGAAGTTTCTGAGAATGCCTCTGTTTAGCTTTTATGTGAAGATTATCCCGTTTCCAACGAAATCTTCAATGAGATCCAAATATCCACTTGCGGATCCCACAGAAAGTGTGTTTCGAAACTGCTGTTTCAAAGGGAATCTTCAACTCTGTGAGTTGAATGCAATCATCACAAAGAAGTTTCTGACAATGCTTCTCTCTCGTTTTTATGTGAAGATATTTCCTTTTCCACCAGAGGCCTGAAAGCGCTCCAAATGTCCACTTGCAGAGTCTACGAAAAGAATGTTTCAAAACTGCTCTGTGAAAAGCAATGTTAAACTCTGTGGCTCGAACACAAACATCACAAAGCAGTTTCTGAGAATGCTTCAGTTTAGTTTTTCTGTGAAGATATTCCCGTTTCCAAAGAAATCTTCAAAGAGGTCCACATATCCACTTACAGATTCTACAAAAAGAGAGTTTCAAAACTGCTCAATCAAAAGGAGGGTTCAACTCTGTGACTTGAATGCAATCATCACACAGAAGTTTCTGAGAATGCTTCTCTTTAGTTTTTACGTGAAGATATACCCGTTTCGAAGGAAGGCCACCCGGTGGTCCAAATATCCACTTGCAGAATCTACAAAAAGAGTGTTTCAAACCTGAACTATCAAAGGAAGGTTCAACTCTCTGAGTCGAATGCAAACATCACGAAGAAGTTTCTGAGAATGTTTGTGTTTAGTTATGGGAAGTTTATCCCGTTTCCAACGAAATCCTCAGAGTGGTCCAAATATCCACTTGCAGATTCTACCAAAAGTGTGTTTGGAAACTGCTCCATCCAAAGGCATGTTCAGCTCTGTGAGTTAATCTCCATCATCACAAAGTATTTTCTGAGAATGCTTCCGTTTGGTTTTTATAGGAAGTTCTTTCCTTCACTACCGTAGGCCTCAAAGCAGTCCAAATCTCCATTTGCAGATTCTACAAAAAGAGTGTTTCCAATCTGCTGTATCAATAGGAATGTTCAACTCCATGAGTTGAATGCAATCATCACAACGTAGTTTCTGAGAATGCTTCTATGTAGTTTTTAGGTGAAGATATTACCTTTTCCACCACAGGCCCCAAGCCCCCCAAATGTCCACTTGCAGATTCTAGAAAAAGAGTGTTTCATAGCTGCTCTTTCAAAAGGAAAGTTCCACTCTGGGAATTGAATACGAACATCACAAAGTAGTTTCTGAGAATGCTTTTGTTTCGTTTTTATGTGAAGATGATCCCGTTTCCAATGAAATCTTCAAAGAGGTGCACATATCCACTTGCAGATTCCAAAGAAAGAGACTTTCAAAACTGCTCTATCACGAGGATTTTTCAACACTGTGAGTTGAATGCAGTCATCACAGAAAACTTTCTGAGAATGCTTCTGTCTAGGGTTGATGTGAAGATATACCCGTTTCCAACGAAGGCCTCGAAGTGGTCCAAATATACACTTGCAGATTCTCCTACAAGGGTGTTGCAAACCTGAACTATCAAAGCAAGGTTCAACTCTGTGAGTTGAATGCAAACATCACAAAGAAGTTTCTGAGAATGCTTCCGTTTACTTATGGGAAGTTTATCCCGTTTCCAACGAAATCCTCAGAGAGGTCCAAATATCCCCTTGCAGATTCTACAAACAGTGTGTTTGGAAACTGCTCCATCCAAACGAATGTTCAGCTCTCTGAGTTAAACGCAATCGTCACTAAGAATTTTCTGAGAGTGCTTCTGTCTAGTTTTTATATGAAGTTCTTTCCTTTATTACCATAGGCCTCAAAGCGGTCCCAGTCTCCACTTGCAGATTCTCCAAGAAGACTGTTTCCAAACTGCTCTCTCGAAAGGAATGTTCAACTCTGTGAGTTGAGTGCAATCATCACAGAGTAGTTTCTGAGAATGCTTCTATGTAGTTTTTAGGAGAAGATATTTCCTTTTCCACCACAGCCCTCAAAGCCCTCCAAATGTCCATTTGCGGATGCTAAAAAAAGAGTGTTTCAAAGCTGCGCTATCAAAGGGAAAGTTCAATTCCGTGAGGTGAATGCAAACATCCCAAAGAAGTTTCTGAGAATGCCTCTGTTTAGCTTTTATGTGAAGATTATCCCGTTTCCAACGAAATCTTCAATGAGATCCAAATATCCACTTGCGGATCCCACAGAAAGTGTGTTTCGAAACTGCTGTTTCAAAGGGAATCTTCAACTCTGTGAGTTGAATGCAATCATCACAAAGAAGTTTCTGACAATGCTTCTCTCTCGTTTTTATGTGAAGATATTTCCTTTTCCACCAGAGGCCTGAAAGCGCTCCAAATGTCCACTTGCAGATTCTACGAAAAGAATGTTTCAAAACTGCTCTGTGAAAAGCAATGTTAAACTCTGTGGCTCGAACACAAACATCACAAAGCAGTTTCTGAGAATGCTTCAGTTTAGTTTTTCTGTGAAGATATTCCCGTTTCCAAAGAAATCTTCAAAGAGGTCCACATATCCACTTACAGATTCTACAAAAAGAGAGTTTCAAAACTGCTCAATCAAAAGGAGGGTTCAACTCTGTGACTTGAATGCAATCATCACACAGAAGTTTCTGAGAATGCTTCTCTTTAGTTTTTACGTGAAGCTATACCCGTTTCGAAGGAAGGCCACCCGGTGGTCCAAATATCCACTTGCAGAATCTACAAAAAGAGTGTTTCAAACCGGAACTATCAAAGGAAGGTTCAACTCTCTGAGTCGAATGCAAACATCACGAAGAAGTTTCTGAGAATGTTTGTGTTTAGTTATGGGAAGTTTATCCCGTTTCCAACGAAATCCTCAGAGAGGTCCAAATATCCACTTGCAGATTCTACCAAAAGTGTGTTTGGAAACTGCTCCATCCAAAGGCATGTTCAGCTCTGTGAGTTAATCTCCATCATCACAAAGTATTTTCTGAGAATGCTTCCGTTTGTTTTTTATAGGAAGTTCTTTCCTTCACTACCGTAGGCCTCAAAGCAGTCCAAATCTCCATTTGCAGATTCTACCAAAAGAGTGTTTCCAATCTGCTGTATCAATAGGAATGTTCAACTCCGTGAGTTGAATGCAATCACCACAACGTAGTTTCTGAGAATGCTTCTATGTAGTTTTTAGGTGAAGATATTACCTTTTCCACCACAGGCCCCAAGCCCCCCAAATGTCCACTTGCAGATTCTAGAAAAAGAGTGTTTCATAGCTGCTCTTTCAAAAGGAAAGTTCCACTCTGGGAGTTGAATACGAACATCACAAAGTAGTTTCTGAGAATGCTTTTGTTTCGTTTTTATGTGAAGATGATCCCGTTTCCAATGAAATCTTCAAAGAGGTGCACATATCCACTTGCAGATTCCAAAGAAAGAGACTTTCAAAACTGCTCTATCACGAGGATTTTTCAACACTGTGAGTTGAATGCAGTCATCACAGAAACCTTTCTGAGAATGCTTCTGTCTAGGGTTGATGTGAAGATATACCCGTTTCCAACGAAGGCCTCGAAGTGGTCCAAATATACACTTGCAGATTCTCCTACAAGGGTGTTGCAAACCTGAACTATCAAAGGAAGGTTCAACTCTGTGAGTTGAATGCAAACATCACAAAGAAGTTTCTGAGAATGCTTCCGTTTACTTATGGGAAGTTTATCCCGTTTCCAACGAAATCCTCAGAGAGGTCCAAATATCCCCTTGCAGATTCTACAAACAGTGTGTTTGGAAACTGCTCCATCAAAACGAATGTTCAGCTCTCTGAGTTAAACGCAATCGTCACTAAGAATTTTCTGAGAGTGCTTCTGTCTAGTTTTTATATGAAGTTCTTTCCTTTATTACCATAGGCCTCAAAGCGGTCCCAGTCTCCACTTGCAGATTCTCCAAGAAGACTGTTTCCAAACTGCTCTCTCGAAAGGAATGTTCAACTCTGTGAGTTGAGTGCAATCATCACAGAGTAGTTTCTGAGAATGCTTCTATGTAGTTTTTAGGAGAAGATATTTCCTTTTCCACCACAGCCCTCAAAGCCCTCCAAATGTCCATTTGCGGATGCTAAAAAAAGAGTGTTTCAAAGCTGCGCTATCAAAGGGAAAGTTGAATTCCGTGAGGGGAATGCAAACATCCCAAAGAAGTTTCTGAGAATGCCTCTGTTTAGCTTTTATGTGAAGATTATCCCGTTTCCAACGAAATCTTCAATGAGATCCAAATATCCACTTGCGGATCCCACAGAAAGTGTGTTTCGAAACTGCTGTTTCAAAGGGAATCTTCAACTCTGTGAGTTGAATGCAATCATCACAAAGAAGTTTCTGACAATGCTTCTCTCTCGTTTTTATGTGAAGATATTTCCTTTTCCACCAGAGGCCTGAAAGCGCTCCAAATGTCCACTTGCAGATTCTACGAAAAGAATGTTTCAAAACTGCTCTGTGAAAAGCAATGTTAAACTCTGTGGCTCGAACACAAACATCACAAAGCAGTTTCTGAGAATGCTTCAGTTTAGTTTTTCTGTGAAGATATTCCCGTTTCCAAAGAAATCTTCAAAGAGGTCCACATATCCACTTACAGATTCTACAAAAAGAGAGTTTCAAAACTGCTCAATCAAAAGGAGGGTTCAACTCTGTGACTTGAATGCAATCATCACACAGAAGTTTCTGAGAATGCTTCTCTTTAGTTTTTACGTGAAGCTATACCCGTTTCGAAGGAAGGCCACCCGGTGGTCCAAATATCCACTTGCAGAATCTACAAAAAGAGTGTTTCAAACCGGAACTATCAAAGGAAGGTTCAACTCTCTGAGTCGAATGCAAACATCACGAAGAAGTTTCTGAGAATATTTCTGTTTAGTTATGGGAAGTTTATCCCGTTTCCAACGAAATCCTCAGAGAGGTCCAAATATCCACTTGCAGATTCTACCAAAAGTGTGTTTGGAAACTGCTCCATCCAAAGGCATGTTCAGCTCTGTGAGTTAATCTCCATCATCACAAAGTATTTTCTGAGAATGCTTCCGTTTGGTTTTTATAGGAAGTTCTTTCCTTCACTACCGTAGGCCTCAAAGCAGTCCAAATCTCCATTTGCAGATTCTACAAAAAGAGTGTTTCCAATCTGCTGTATCAATAGGAATGTTCAACTCCGTGAGTTGAATGCAATCACCACAACGTAGTTTCTGAGAATGCTTCTATGTAGTTTTTAGGTGAAGATATTACCTTTTCCACCACAGGCCCCAAGCCCCCCAAATGTCCACTTGCAGATTCTAGAAAAAGAGTGTTTCATAGCTGCTCTTTCAAAAGGAAAGTTCCACTCTGGGAGTTGAATACGAACATCACAAAGTAGTTTCTGAGAATGCTTTTGTTTCGTTTTTATGTGAAGATGATCCCGTTTCCAATGAAATCTTCAAAGAGGTGCACATATCCACTTGCAGATTCCAAAGAAAGAGACTTTCAAAACTGCTCTATCACGAGGATTTTTCAACACTGTGAGTTGAATGCAGTCATCACAGAAAACTTTCTGAGAATGCTTCTGTCTAGGGTTGATGTGAAGATATACCCGTTTCCAACGAAGGCCTCGAAGTGGTCCAAATATACACTTGCAGATTCTCCTACAAGGGTGTTGCAAACCTGAACTATCAAAGCAAGGTTCAACTCTGTGAGTTGAATGCAAACATCACAAAGAAGTTTCTGAGAATGCTTCCGTTTACTTATGGGAAGTTTATCCCGTTTCCAACGAAATCCTCAGAGAGGTCCAAATATCCCCTTGCAGATTCTACAAACAGTGTGTTTGGAAACTGCTCCATCAAAACGAATGTTCAGCTCTCTGAGTTAAACGCAATCGTCACTAAGAATTTTCTGAGAGTGCTTCTGTCTAGTTTTTATATGAAGTTCTTTCCTTTATTACCATAGGCCTCAAAGCGGTCCCAGTCTCCACTTGCAGATTCTCCAAGAAGACTGTTTCCAAACTGCTCTCTCGAAAGGAATGTTCAACTCTGTGAGTTGAGTGCAATCATCACAGAGTAGTTTCTGAGAATGCTTCTATGTAGTGTTTAGGAGAAGATATTTCCTTTTCCACCACAGCCCTCAAAGCCCTCCAAATGTCCATTTGCGGATGCTAAAAAAAGAGTGTTTCAAAGCTGCGCTATCAAAGGGAAAGTTCAATTCCGTGAGGTGAATGCAAACATCCCAAAGAAGTTTCTGAGAATGCCTCTGTTTAGCTTTTATGTGAAGATTATCCCGTTTCCAACGAAATCTTCAATGAGATCCAAATATCCACTTGCGGATCCCACAGAAAGTGTGTTTCGAAACTGCTGTTTCAAAGGGAATCTTCAACTCTGTGAGTTGAATGCAATCATCACAAAGAAGTTTCTGACAATGCTTCTCTCTCGTTTTTATGTGAAGATATTTCCTTTTCCACCAGAGGCCTGAAAGCGCTCCAAATGTCCACTTGCAGAGTCTACGAAAAGAATGTTTCAAAACTGCTCTGTGAAAAGCAATGTTAAACTCTGTGGCTCGAACACAAACATCACAAAGCAGTTTCTGAGAATGCTTCAGTTTAGTTTTTCTGTGAAGATATTCCCGTTTCCAAAGAAATCTTCAAAGAGGTCCACATATCCACTTACAGATTCTACAAAAAGAGAGTTTCAAAACTGCTCAATCAAAAGGAGGGTTCAACTCTGTGACTTGAATGCAATCATCACACAGAAGTTTCTGAGAATGCTTCTCTTTAGTTTTTACGTGAAGATATACCCATTTCGAAGGAAGGCCACCCGGTGGTCCAAATATCCACTTGCAGAATCTACAAAAAGAGTGTTTCAAACCTGAACTATCAAAGGAAGGTTCAACTCTGTGAGTCGAATGCAAACATCACGAAGAAGTTTCTGAGAATGTTTGTGTTTAGTTATGGGAAGTTTATCCCGTTTCCAACGAAATCCTCAGAGTGGTCCAAATATCCACTTGCAGATTCTACCAAAAGTGTGTTTGGAAACTGCTCCATCCAAAGGCATGTTCAGCTCTGTGAGTTAATCTCCATCATCACAAAGTATTTTCTGAGAATGCTTCCGTTTGGTTTTTATAGGAAGTTCTTTCCTTCACTACCGTAGGCCTCAAAGCAGTCCAAATCTCCATTTGCAGATTCTACAAAAAGAGTGTTTCCAATCTGCTGTATCAATAGGAATGTTCAACTCCGTGAGTTGAATGCAATCATCACAACGTAGTTTCTGAGAATGCTTCTATGTAGTTTTTAGGTGAAGATATTACCTTTTCCACCACAGGCCCCAAGCCCCCCAAATGTCCACTTGCAGATTCTAGAAAAAGAGTGTTTCATAGCTGCTCTTTCAAAAGGAAAGTTCCACTCTGGGAATTGAATACGAACATCACAAAGTAGTTTCTGAGAATGCTTTTGTTTCGTTTTTATGTGAAGATGATCCCGTTTCCAATGAAATCTTCAAAGAGGTGCACATATCCACTTGCAGATTCCAAAGAAAGAGACTTTCAAAACTGCTCCATCACGAGGATTTTTCAACACTGTGAGTTGAATGCAGTCATCACAGAAAACTTTCTGAGAATGCTTCTGTCTAGGGTTGATGTGAAGATATACCCGTTTCCAACGAAGGCCTCGAAGTGGTCCAAATATACACTTGCAGATTCTCCTACAAGGGTGTTGCAAACCTGAACTATCAAAGCAAGGTTCAACTCTGTGAGTTGAATGCAAACATCACAAAGAAGTTTCTGAGAATGCTTCCGTTTACTTATGGGAAGTTTATCCCGTTTCCAACGAAATCCTCAGAGAGGTCCAAATATCCCCTTGCAGATTCTACAAACAGTGTGTTTGGAAACTGCTCCATCAAAACGAATGTTCAGCTCTCTGAGTTAAACGCAATCGTCACTAAGAATTTTCTGAGAGTGCTTCTGTCTAGTTTTTATATGAAGTTCTTTCCTTTATTACCATAGGCCTCAAAGCGGTCCCAGTCTCCACTTGCAGATTCTCCAAGAAGACTGTTTCCAAACTGCTCTCTCGAAAGGAATGTTCAACTCTGTGAGTTGAGTGCAATCATCACAGAGTAGTTTCTGAGAATGCTTCTATGTAGTTTTTAGGAGAAGATATTTCCTTTTCCACCACAGCCCTCAAAGCCCTCCAAATGTCCATTTGCGGATGCTAAAAAAAGAGTGTTTCAAAGCTGCGCTATCAAAGGGAAAGTTCAATTCCGTGAGGTGAATGCAAACATCCCAAAGAAGTTTCTGAGAATGCCTCTGTTTAGCTTTTATGTGAAGATTATCCCGTTTCCAACGAAATCTTCAATGAGATCCAAATATCCACTTGCGGATCCCACAGAAAGTGTGTTTCGAAACTGCTGTTTCAAAGGGAATCTTCAACTCTGTGAGTTGAATGCAATCATCACAAAGAAGTTTCTGACAATGCTTCTCTCTCGTTTTTATGTGAAGATATTTCCTTTTCCACCAGAGGCCTGAAAGCGCTCCAAATGTCCACTTGCAGAGTCTACGAAAAGAATGTTTCAAAACTGCTCTGTGAAAAGCAATGTTAAACTCTGTGGCTCGAACACAAACATCACAAAGCAGTTTCTGAGAATGCTTCAGTTTAGTTTTTCTGTGAAGATATTCCCGTTTCCAAAGAAATCTTCAAAGAGGTCCACATATCCACTTACAGATTCTACAAAAAGAGAGTTTCAAAACTGCTCAATCAAAAGGAGGGTTCAACTCTGTGACTTGAATGCAATCATCACACAGAAGTTTCTGAGAATGCTTCTCTTTAGTTTTTACGTGAAGATATACCCATTTCGAAGGAAGGCCACCCGGTGGTCCAAATATCCACTTGCAGAATCTACAAAAAGAGTGTTTCAAACCTGAACTATCAAAGGAAGGTTCAACTCTGTGAGTCGAATGCAAACATCACGAAGAAGTTTCTGAGAATGTTTGTGTTTAGTTATGGGAAGTTTATCCCGTTTCCAACGAAATCCTCAGAGTGGTCCAAATATCCACTTGCAGATTCTACCAAAAGTGTGTTTGGAAACTGCTCCATCCAAAGGCATGTTCAGCTCTGTGAGTTAATCTCCATCATCACAAAGTATTTTCTGAGAATGCTTCCGTTTGGTTTTTATAGGAAGTTCTTTCCTTCACTACCGTAGGCCTCAAAGCAGTCCAAATCTCCATTTGCAGATTCTACAAAAAGAGTGTTTCCAATCTGCTGTATCAATAGGAATGTTCAACTCCGTGAGTTGAATGCAATCATCACAACGTAGTTTCTGAGAATGCTTCTATGTAGTTTTTAGGTGAAGATATTACCTTTTCCACCACAGGCCCCAAGCCCCCCAAATGTCCACTTGCAGATTCTAGAAAAAGAGTGTTTCATAGCTGCTCTTTCAAAAGGAAAGTTCCACTCTGGGAATTGAATACGAACATCACAAAGTAGTTTCTGAGAATGCTTTTGTTTCGTTTTTATGTGAAGATGATCCCGTTTCCAATGAAATCTTCAAAGAGGTGCACATATCCACTTGCAGATTCCAAAGAAAGAGACTTTCAAAACTGCTCCATCACGAGGATTTTTCAACACTGTGAGTTGAATGCAGTCATCACAGAAAACTTTCTGAGAATGCTTCTGTCTAGGGTTGATGTGAAGATATACCCGTTTCCAACGAAGGCCTCGAAGTGGTCCAAATATACACTTGCAGATTCTCCTACAAGGGTGTTGCAAACCTGAACTATCAAAGCAAGGTTCAACTCTGTGAGTTGAATGCAAACATCACAAAGAAGTTTCTGAGAATGCTTCCGTTTAGTTATGGGAAGTTTATCCCGTTTCCAACGAAATCCTCAGAGAGGTCCAAATATCCCCTTGCAGATTCTACAAACAGTGTGTTTGGAAACTGCTCCATCAAAACGAATGTTCAGCTCTCTGAGTTAAACGCAATCGTCACTAAGAATTTTCTGAGAGTGCTTCTGTCTAGTTTTTATATGAAGTTCTTTCCTTTATTACCATAGGCCTCAAAGCGGTCCCAGTCTCCACTTGCAGATTCTCCAAGAAGACTGTTTCCAAACTGCTCTCTCGAAAGGAATGTTCAACTCTGTGAGTTGAGTGCAATCATCACAGAGTAGTTTCTGAGAATGCTTCTATGTAGTTTTTAGGAGAAGATATTTCCTTTTCCACCACAGCCCTCAAAGCCCTCCAAATGTCCATTTGCGGATGCTAAAAAAAGAGTGTTTCAAAGCTGCGCTATCAAAGGGAAAGTTCAATTCCGTGAGGTGAATGCAAACATCCCAAAGAAGTTTCTGAGAATGCCTCTGTTTAGCTTTTATGTGAAGATTATCCCGTTTCCAACGAAATCTTCAATGAGATCCAAATATCCACTTGCGGATCCCACAGAAAGTGTGTTTCGAAACTGCTGTTTCAAAGGGAATCTTCAACTCTGTGAGTTGAATGCAATCATCACAAAGAAGTTTCTGACAATGCTTCTCTCTCGTTTTTATGTGAAGATATTTCCTTTTCCACCAGAGGCCTGAAAGCGCTCCAAATGTCCACTTGCAGAGTCTACGAAAAGAATGTTTCAAAACTGCTCTGTGAAAAGCAATGTTAAACTCTGTGGCTCGAACACAAACATCACAAAGCAGTTTCTGAGAATGCTTCAGTTTAGTTTTTCTGTGAAGATATTCCCGTTTCCAAAGAAATCTTCAAAGAGGTCCACATATCCACTTACAGATTCTACAAAAAGAGAGTTTCAAAACTGCTCAATCAAAAGGAGGGTTCAACTCTGTGACTTGAATGCAATCATCACACAGAAGTTTCTGAGAATGCTTCTCTTTAGTTTTTACGTGAAGATATACCCGTTTCGAAGGAAGGCCACCCGGTGGTCCAAATATCCACTTGCAGAATCTACAAAAAGAGTGTTTCAAACCGGAACTATCAAAGGAAGGTTCAACTCTCTGAGTCGAATGCAAACATCACGAAGAAGTTTCTGAGAATATTTGTGTTTAGTTATGGGAAGTTTATCCCGTTTCCAACGAAATCCTCAGAGTGGTCCAAATATCCACTTGCAGATTCTACCAAAAGTGTGTTTGGAAACTGCTCCATCCAAAGGCATGTTCAGCTCTGTGAGTTAATCTCCATCATCACAAAGTATTTTCTGAGAATGCTTCCGTTTGGTTTTTATAGGAAGTTCTTTCCTTCACTACCGTAGGCCTCAAAGCAGTCCAAATCTCCATTTGCAGATTCTACAAAAAGAGTGTTTCCAATCTGCTGTATCAATAGGAATGTTCAACTCCGTGAGTTGAATGCAATCATCACAACGTAGTTTCTGAGAATGCTTCTATGTAGTTTTTAGGTGAAGATATTACCTTTTCCACCACAGGCCCCAAGCCCCCCAAATGTCCACTTGCAGATTCTAGAAAAAGAGTGTTTCATAGCTGCTCTTTCAAAAGGAAAGTTCCACTCTGGGAATTGAATACGAACATCACAAAGTAGTTTCTGAGAATGCTTTTGTTTCGTTTTTATGTGAAGATGATCCCGTTTCCAATGAAATCTTCAAAGAGGTGCACATATCCACTTGCAGATTCCAAAGAAAGAGACTTTCAAAACTGCTCCATCACGAGGATTTTTCAACACTGTGAGTTGAATGCAGTCATCACAGAAAACTTTCTGAGAATGCTTCTGTCTAGGGTTGATGTGAAGATATACCCGTTTCCAACGAAGGCCTCGAAGTGGTCCAAATATACACTTGCAGATTCTCCTACAAGGGTGTTGCAAACCTGAACTATCAAAGCAAGGTTCAACTCTGTGAGTTGAATGCAAACATCACAAAGAAGTTTCTGAGAATGCTTCCGTTTAGTTATGGGAAGTTTATCCCGTTTCCAACGAAATCCTCAGAGAGGTCCAAATATCCCCTTGCAGATTCTACAAACAGTGTGTTTGGAAACTGCTCCATCAAAACGAATGTTCAGCTCTCTGAGTTAAACGCAATCGTCACTAAGAATTTTCTGAGAGTGCTTCTGTCTAGTTTTTATATGAAGTTCTTTCCTTTATTACCATAGGCCTCAAAGCGGTCCCAGTCTCCACTTGCAGATTCTCCAAGAAGACTGTTTCCAAACTGCTCTCTCGAAAGGAATGTTCAACTCTGTGAGTTGAGTGCAATCATCACAGAGTAGTTTCTGAGAATGCTTCTATGTAGTTTTTAGGAGAAGATATTTCCTTTTCCACCACAGCCCTCAAAGCCCTCCAAATGTCCATTTGCGGATGCTAAAAAAAGAGTGTTTCAAACCTGCGCTATCAAAGGGAAAGTTCAATTCCGTGAGGTGAATGCAAACATCCCAAAGAAGTTTCTGAGAATGCCTCTGTTTAGCTTTTATGTGAAGATTATCCCGTTTCCAACGAAATCTTCAATGAGATCCAAATATCCACTTGCGGATCCCACAGAAAGTGTGTTTCGAAACTGCTGTTTCAAAGGGAATCTTCAACTCTGTGAGTTGAATGCAATCATCACAAAGAAGTTTCTGACAATGCTTCTCTCTCGTTTTTATGTGAAGATATTTCCTTTTCCACCAGAGGCCTGAAAGCGCTCCAAATGTCCACTTGCAGAGTCTACGAAAAGAATGTTTCAAAACTGCTCTGTGAAAAGCAATGTTAAACTCTGTGGCTCGAACACAAACATCACAAAGCAGTTTCTGAGAATGCTTCAGTTTAGTTTTTCTGTGAAGATATTCCCGTTTCCAAAGAAATCTTCAAAGAGGTCCACATATCCACTTACAGATTCTACAAAAAGAGAGTTTCAAAACTGCTCAATCAAAAGGAGGGTTCAACTCTGTGACTTGAATGCAATCATCACACAGAAGTTTCTGAGAATGCTTCTCTTTAGTTTTTACGTGAAGATATACCCGTTTCGAAGGAAGGCCACCCGGTGGTCCAAATATCCACTTGCAGAATCTACAAAAAGAGTGTTTCAAACCGGAACTATCAAAGGAAGGTTCAACTCTCTGAGTCGAATGCAAACATCACGAAGAAGTTTCTGAGAATATTTGTGTTTAGTTATGGGAAGTTTATCCCGTTTCCAACGAAATCCTCAGAGTGGTCCAAATATCCACTTGCAGATTCTACCAAAAGTGTGTTTGGAAACTGCTCCATCCAAAGGCATGTTCAGCTCTGTGAGTTAATCTCCATCATCACAAAGTATTTTCTGAGAATGCTTCCGTTTGGTTTTTATAGGAAGTTCTTTCCTTCACTACCGTAGGCCTCAAAGCAGTCCAAATCTCCATTTGCAGATTCTACAAAAAGAGTGTTTCCAATCTGCTGTATCAATAGGAATGTTCAACTCCGTGAGTTGAATGCAATCATCACAACGTAGTTTCTGAGAATGCTTCTATGTAGTTTTTAGGTGAAGATATTACCTTTTCCACCACAGGCCCCAAGCCCCCCAAATGTCCACTTGCAGATTCTAGAAAAAGAGTGTTTCATAGCTGCTCTTTCAAAAGGAAAGTTCCACTCTGGGAATTGAATACGAACATCACAAAGTAGTTTCTGAGAATGCTTTTGTTTCGTTTTTATGTGAAGATGATCCCGTTTCCAATGAAATCTTCAAAGAGGTGCACATATCCACTTGCAGATTCCAAAGAAAGAGACTTTCAAAACTGCTCCATCACGAGGATTTTTCAACACTGTGAGTTGAATGCAGTCATCACAGAAAACTTTCTGAGAATGCTTCTGTCTAGGGTTGATGTGAAGATATACCCGTTTCCAACGAAGGCCTCGAAGTGGTCCAAATATACACTTGCAGATTCTCCTACAAGGGTGTTGCAAACCTGAACTATCAAAGCAAGGTTCAACTCTGTGAGTTGAATGCAAACATCACAAAGAAGTTTCTGAGAATGCTTCCGTTTAGTTATGGGAAGTTTATCCCGTTTCCAAGGAAATCCTCAGAGAGGTCCAAATATCCCCTTGCAGATTCTACAAACAGTGTGTTTGGAAACTGCTCCATCAAAACGAATGTTCAGCTCTCTGAGTTAAACGCAATCGTCACTAAGAATTTTCTGAGAGTGCTTCTGTCTAGTTTTTATATGAAGTTCTTTCCTTTATTACCATAGGCCTCAAAGCGGTCCCAGTCTCCACTTGCAGATTCTCCAAGAAGACTGTTTCCAAACTGCTCTCTCGAAAGGAATGTTCAACTCTGTGAGTTGAGTGCAATCATCACAGAGTAGTTTCTGAGAATGCTTCTATGTAGTTTTTAGGAGAAGATATTTCCTTTTCCACCACAGCCCTCAAAGCCCTCCAAATGTCCATTTGCGGATGCTAAAAAAAGAGTGTTTCAAAGCTGCGCTATCAAAGGGAAAGTTCAATTCCGTGAGGTGAATGCAAACATCCCAAAGAAGTTTCTGAGAATGCCTCTGTTTAGCTTTTATGTGAAGATTATCCCGTTTCCAACGAAATCTTCAATGAGATCCAAATATCCACTTGCGGATCCCACAGAAAGTGTGTTTCGAAACTGCTGTTTCAAAGGGAATCTTCAACTCTGTGAGTTGAATGCAATCATCACAAAGAAGTTTCTGACAATGCTTCTCTCTCGTTTTTATGTGAAGATATTTCCTTTTCCACCAGAGGCCTGAAAGCGCTCCAAATGTCCACTTGCAGAGTCTACGAAAAGAATGTTTCAAAACTGCTCTGTGAAAAGCAATGTTAAACTCTGTGGCTCGAACACAAACATCACAAAGCAGTTTCTGAGAATGCTTCAGTTTAGTTTTTCTGTGAAGATATTCCCGTTTCCAAAGAAATCTTCAAAGAGGTCCACATATCCACTTACAGATTCTACAAAAAGAGAGTTTCAAAACTGCTCAATCAAAAGGAGGGTTCAACTCTGTGACTTGAATGCAATCATCACACAGAAGTTTCTGAGAATGCTTCTCTTTAGTTTTTACGTGAAGATATACCCGTTTCGAAGGAAGGCCACCCGGTGGTCCAAATATCCACTTGCAGAATCTACAAAAAGAGTGTTTCAAACCTGAACTATCAAAGGAAGGTTCAACTCTCTGAGTCGAATGCAAACATCACGAAGAAGTTTCTGAGAATGTTTGTGTTTAGTTATGGGAAGTTTATCCCGTTTCCAACGAAATCCTCAGAGTGGTCCAAATATCCACTTGCAGATTCTACCAAAAGTGTGTTTGGAAACTGCTCCATCCAAAGGCATGTTCAGCTCTGTGAGTTAATCTCCATCATCACAAAGTATTTTCTGAGAATGCTTCCGTTTGGTTTTTATAGGAAGTTCTTTCCTTCACTACCGTAGGCCCCAAAGCAGTCCAAATCTCCATTTGCAGATTCTACAAAAAGAGTGTTTCCAATCTGCTGTATCAATAGGAATGTTCAACTCCATGAGTTGAATGCAATCATCACAACGTAGTTTCTGAGAATGCTTCTATGTAGTTTTTAGGTGAAGATATTACCTTTTCCACCACAGGCCCCAAGCCCCCCAAATGTCCACTTGCAGATTCTAGAAAAAGAGTGTTTCATAGCTGCTCTTTCAAAAGGAAAGTTCCACTCTGGGAATTGAATACGAACATCACAAAGTAGTTTCTGAGAATGCTTTTGTTTCGTTTTTATGTGAAGATGATCCCGTTTCCAATGAAATCTTCAAAGAGGTGCACATATCCACTTGCAGATTCCAAAGAAAGAGACTTTCAAAACTGCTCTATCACGAGGATTTTTCAACACTGTGAGTTGAATGCAGTCATCACAGAAAACTTTCTGAGAATGCTTCTGTCTAGGGTTGATGTGAAGATATACCCGTTTCCAACGAAGGCCTCGAAGTGGTCCAAATATACACTTGCAGATTCTCCTACAAGGGTGTTGCAAACCTGAACTATCAAAGCAAGGTTCAACTCTGTGAGTTGAATGCAAACATCACAAAGAAGTTTCTGAGAATGCTTCCGTTTACTTATGGGAAGTTTATCCCGTTTCCAACGAAATCCTCAGAGAGGTCCAAATATCCCCTTGCAGATTCTACAAACAGTGTGTTTGGAAACTGCTCCATCCAAACGAATGTTCAGCTCTCTGAGTTAAACGCAATCGTCACTAAGAATTTTCTGAGAGTGCTTCTGTCTAGTTTTTATATGAAGTTCTTTCCTTTATTACCATAGGCCTCAAAGCGGTCCCAGTCTCCACTTGCAGATTCTCCAAGAAGACTGTTTCCAAACTGCTCTCTCGAAAGGAATGTTCAACTCTGTGAGTTGAGTGCAATCATCACAGAGTAGTTTCTGAGAATGCTTCTATGTAGTTTTTAGGAGAAGATATTTCCTTTTCCACCACAGCCCTCAAAGCCCTCCAAATGTCCATTTGCGGATGCTAAAAAAAGAGTGTTTCAAAGCTGCGCTATCAAAGGGAAAGTTCAATTCCGTGAGGTGAATGCAAACATCCCAAAGAAGTTTCTGAGAATGCCTCTGTTTAGCTTTTATGTGAAGATTATCCCGTTTCCAACGAAATCTTCAATGAGATCCAAATATCCACTTGCGGATCCCACAGAAAGTGTGTTTCGAAACTGCTGTTTCAAAGGGAATCTTCAACTCTGTGAGTTGAATGCAATCATCACAAAGAAGTTTCTGACAATGCTTCTCTCTCGTTTTTATGTGAAGATATTTCCTTTTCCACCAGAGGCCTGAAAGCGCTCCAAATGTCCACTTGCAGATTCTACGAAAAGAATGTTTCAAAACTGCTCTGTGAAAAGCAATGTTAAACTCTGTGGCTCGAACACAAACATCACAAAGCAGTTTCTGAGAATGCTTCAGTTTAGTTTTTCTGTGAAGATATTCCCGTTTCCAAAGAAATCTTCAAAGAGGTCCACATATCCACTTACAGATTCTACAAAAAGAGAGTTTCAAAACTGCTCAATCAAAAGGAGGGTTCAACTCTGTGACTTGAATGCAATCATCACACAGAAGTTTCTGAGAATGCTTCTCTTTAGTTTTTACGTGAAGCTATACCCGTTTCGAAGGAAGGCCACCCGGTGGTCCAAATATCCACTTGCAGAATCTACAAAAAGAGTGTTTCAAACCGGAACTATCAAAGGAAGGTTCAACTCTCTGAGTCGAATGCAAACATCACGAAGAAGTTTCTGAGAATGTTTGTGTTTAGTTATGGGAAGTTTATCCCGTTTCCAACGAAATCCTCAGAGAGGTCCAAATATCCACTTGCAGATTCTACCAAAAGTGTGTTTGGAAACTGCTCCATCCAAAGGCATGTTCAGCTCTGTGAGTTAATCTCCATCATCACAAAGTATTTTCTGAGAATGCTTCCGTTTGTTTTTTATAGGAAGTTCTTTCCTTCACTACCGTAGGCCTCAAAGCAGTCCAAATCTCCATTTGCAGATTCTACCAAAAGAGTGTTTCCAATCTGCTGTATCAATAGGAATGTTCAACTCCGTGAGTTGAATGCAATCACCACAACGTAGTTTCTGAGAATGCTTCTATGTAGTTTTTAGGTGAAGATATTACCTTTTCCACCACAGGCCCCAAGCCCCCCAAATGTCCACTTGCAGATTCTAGAAAAAGAGTGTTTCATAGCTGCTCTTTCAAAAGGAAAGTTCCACTCTGGGAGTTGAATACGAACATCACAAAGTAGTTTCTGAGAATGCTTTTGTTTCGTTTTTATGTGAAGATGATCCCGTTTCCAATGAAATCTTCAAAGAGGTGCACATATCCACTTGCAGATTCCAAAGAAAGAGACTTTCAAAACTGCTCTATCACGAGGATTTTTCAACACTGTGAGTTGAATGCAGTCATCACAGAAACCTTTCTGAGAATGCTTCTGTCTAGGGTTGATGTGAAGATATACCCGTTTCCAACGAAGGCCTCGAAGTGGTCCAAATATACACTTGCAGATTCTCCTACAAGGGTGTTGCAAACCTGAACTATCAAAGGAAGGTTCAACTCTGTGAGTTGAATGCAAACATCACAAAGAAGTTTCTGAGAATGCTTCCGTTTACTTATGGGAAGTTTATCCCGTTTCCAACGAAATCCTCAGAGAGGTCCAAATATCCCCTTGCAGATTCTACAAACAGTGTGTTTGGAAACTGCTCCATCAAAACGAATGTTCAGCTCTCTGAGTTAAACGCAATCGTCACTAAGAATTTTCTGAGAGTGCTTCTGTCTAGTTTTTATATGAAGTTCTTTCCTTTATTACCATAGGCCTCAAAGCGGTCCCAGTCTCCACTTGCAGATTCTCCAAGAAGACTGTTTCCAAACTGCTCTCTCGAAAGGAATGTTCAACTCTGTGAGTTGAGTGCAATCATCACAGAGTAGTTTCTGAGAATGCTTCTATGTAGTTTTTAGGAGAAGATATTTCCTTTTCCACCACAGCCCTCAAAGCCCTCCAAATGTCCATTTGCGGATGCTAAAAAAAGAGTGTTTCAAAGCTGCGCTATCAAAGGGAAAGTTCAATTCCGTGAGGTGAATGCAAACATCCCAAAGAAGTTTCTGAGAATGCCTCTGTTTAGCTTTTATGTGAAGATTATCCCGTTTCCAACGAAATCTTCAATGAGATCCAAATATCCACTTGCGGATCCCACAGAAAGTGTGTTTCGAAACTGCTGTTTCAAAGGGAATCTTCAACTCTGTGAGTTGAATGCAATCATCACAAAGAAGTTTCTGACAATGCTTCTCTCTCGTTTTTATGTGAAGATATTTCCTTTTCCACCAGAGGCCTGAAAGCGCTCCAAATGTCCACTTGCAGAGTCTACGAAAAGAATGTTTCAAAACTGCTCTGTGAAAAGCAATGTTAAACTCTGTGGCTCGAACACAAACATCACAAAGCAGTTTCTGAGAATGCTTCAGTTTAGTTTTTCTGTGAAGATATTCCCGTTTCCAAAGAAATCTTCAAAGAGGTCCACATATCCACTTACAGATTCTACAAAAAGAGAGTTTCAAAACTGCTCAATCAAAAGGAGGGTTCAACTCTGTGACTTGAATGCAATCATCACACAGAAGTTTCTGAGAATGCTTCTCTTTAGTTTTTACGTGAAGATATACCCATTTCGAAGGAAGGCCACCCGGTGGTCCAAATATCCACTTGCAGAATCTACAAAAAGAGTGTTTCAAACCTGAACTATCAAAGGAAGGTTCAACTCTGTGAGTCGAATGCAAACATCACGAAGAAGTTTCTGAGAATGTTTGTGTTTAGTTATGGGAAGTTTATCCCGTTTCCAACGAAATCCTCAGAGTGGTCCAAATATCCACTTGCAGATTCTACCAAAAGTGTGTTTGGAAACTGCTCCATCCAAAGGCATGTTCAGCTCTGTGAGTTAATCTCCATCATCACAAAGTATTTTCTGAGAATGCTTCCGTTTGGTTTTTATAGGAAGTTCTTTCCTTCACTACCGTAGGCCTCAAAGCAGTCCAAATCTCCATTTGCAGATTCTACAAAAAGAGTGTTTCCAATCTGCTGTATCAATAGGAATGTTCAACTCCGTGAGTTGAATGCAATCATCACAACGTAGTTTCTGAGAATGCTTCTATGTAGTTTTTAGGTGAAGATATTACCTTTTCCACCACAGGCCCCAAGCCCCCCAAATGTCCACTTGCAGATTCTAGAAAAAGAGTGTTTCATAGCTGCTCTTTCAAAAGGAAAGTTCCACTCTGGGAATTGAATACGAACATCACAAAGTAGTTTCTGAGAATGCTTTTGTTTCGTTTTTATGTGAAGATGATCCCGTTTCCAATGAAATCTTCAAAGAGGTGCACATATCCACTTGCAGATTCCAAAGAAAGAGACTTTCAAAACTGCTCTATCACGAGGATTTTTCAACACTGTGAGTTGAATGCAGTCATCACAGAAAACTTTCTGAGAATGCTTCTGTCTAGGGTTGATGTGAAGATATACCCGTTTCCAACGAAGGCCTCGAAGTGGTCCAAATATACACTTGCAGATTCTCCTACAAGGGTGTTGCAAACCTGAACTATCAAAGCAAGGTTCAACTCTGTGAGTTGAATGCAAACATCACAAAGAAGTTTCTGAGAATGCTTCCGTTTACTTATGGGAAGTTTATCCCGTTTCCAACGAAATCCTCAGAGAGGTCCAAATATCCCCTTGCAGATTCTACAAACAGTGTGTTTGGAAACTGCTCCATCCAAACGAATGTTCAGCTCTCTGAGTTAAACGCAATCGTCACTAAGAATTTTCTGAGAGTGCTTCTGTCTAGTTTTTATATGAAGTTCTTTCCTTTATTACCATAGGCCTCAAAGCGGTCCCAGTCTCCACTTGCAGATTCTCCAAGAAGACTGTTTCCAAACTGCTCTCTCGAAAGGATTGCTCAACTCTGTGAGTTGAGTGCAATCATCACAGAGTAGTTTCTGAGAATGCTTCTATGTAGTTTTTAGGAGAAGATATTTCCTTTTCCACCACAGCCCTCAAAGCCCTCCAAATGTCCATTTGCGGATGCTAAAAAAAGAGTGTTTCAAAGCTGCGCTATCAAAGGGAAAGTTCAATTCCGTGAGGTGAATGCAAACATCCCAAAGAAGTTTCTGAGAATGCCTCTGTTTAGCTTTTATGTGAAGATTATCCCGTTTCCAACGAAATCTTCAATGAGATCCAAATATCCACTTGCGGATCCCACAGAAAGTGTGTTTCGAAACTGCTGTTTCAAAGGGAATCTTCAACTCTGTGAGTTGAATGCAATCATCACAAAGAAGTTTCTGACAATGCTTCTCTCTCGTTTTTATGTGAAGATATTTCCTTTTCCACCAGAGGCCTGAAAGCGCTCCAAATGTCCACTTGCAGATTCTACGAAAAGAATGTTTCAAAACTGCTCTGTGAAAAGCAATGTTAAACTCTGTGGCTCGAACACAAACATCACAAAGCAGTTTCTGAGAATGCTTCAGTTTAGTTTTTCTGTGAAGATATTCCCGTTTCCAAAGAAATCTTCAAAGAGGTCCACATATCCACTTACAGATTCTACAAAAAGAGAGTTTCAAAACTGCTCAATCAAAAGGAGGGTTCAACTCTGTGACTTGAATGCAATCATCACACAGAAGTTTCTGAGAATGCTTCTCTTTAGTTTTTACGTGAAGCTATACCCGTTTCGAAGGAAGGCCACCCGGTGGTCCAAATATCCACTTGCAGAATCTACAAAAAGAGTGTTTCAAACCGGAACTATCAAAGGAAGGTTCAACTCTCTGAGTCGAATGCAAACATCACGAAGAAGTTTCTGAGAATGTTTGTGTTTAGTTATGGGAAGTTTATCCCGTTTCCAACGAAATCCTCAGAGAGGTCCAAATATCCACTTGCAGATTCTACCAAAAGTGTGTTTGGAAACTGCTCCATCCAAAGGCATGTTCAGCTCTGTGAGTTAATCTCCATCATCACAAAGTATTTTCTGAGAATGCTTCCGTTTGGTTTTTATAGGAAGTTCTTTCCTTCACTACCGTAGGCCTCAAAGCAGTCCAAATCTCCATTTGCAGATTCTACAAAAAGAGTGTTTCCAATCTGCTGTATCAATAGGAATGTTCAACTCCGTGAGTTGAATGCAATCACCACAACGTAGTTTCTGAGAATGCTTCTATGTAGTTTTTAGGTGAAGATATTACCTTTTCCACCACAGGCCCCAAGCCCCCCAAATGTCCACTTGCAGATTCTAGAAAAAGAGTGTTTCATAGCTGCTCTTTCAAAAGGAAAGTTCCACTCTGGGAGTTGAATACGAACATCACAAAGTAGTTTCTGAGAATGCTTTTGTTTCGTTTTTATGTGAAGATGATCCCGTTTCCAATGAAATCTTCAAAGAGGTGCACATATCCACTTGCAGATTCCAAAGAAAGAGACTTTCAAAACTGCTCTATCACGAGGATTTTTCAACACTGTGAGTTGAATGCAGTCATCACAGAAAACTTTCTGAGAATGCTTCTGTCTAGGGTTGATGTGAAGATATACCCGTTTCCAACGAAGGCCTCGAAGTGGTCCAAATATACACTTGCAGATTCTCCTACAAGGGTGTTGCAAACCTGAACTATCAAAGCAAGGTTCAACTCTGTGAGTTGAATGCAAACATCACAAAGAAGTTTCTGAGAATGCTTCCGTTTAGTTATGGGAAGTATATCCCGTTTCCAACGAAATCCTCAGAGCGGTCCAAATATCCCCTTGCAGATTCTACAAACAGTGTGTTTGGAAACTGCTCCATCAAAACGAATGTTCAGCTCTCTGAGTTAAACGCAATCGTCACTAAGAATTTTCTGAGAGTGCTTCTGTCTAGTTTTTATATGAAGTTCTTTCCTTTCTTACCATAGGCCTCAAAGCGGTCCCAGTCTCCACTTGCAGATACTCCAAGAAGACTGTTTCCAAACTGCTCTCTCGAAAGGAATGTTCAACTCTGTGAGTTGAGTGCAATCATCACAGAGTAGTTTCTGAGAATGCTTCTATGTAGTTTTTAGGAGAAGATATTTCCTTTTCCACCACAGCCCTCAAAGCCCTCCAAATGTCCATTTGCGGATGCTAAAAAAAGAGTGTTTCAAAGCTGCGCTATCAAAGGGAAAGTTCAATTCCGTGAGGTGAATGCAAACATCCCAAAGAAGTTTCTGAGAATGCCTCTGTTTAGCTTTTATGTGAAGATTATCCCGTTTCCAACGAAATCTTCAATGAGATCCAAATATCCACTTGCGGATCCCACAGAAAGTGTGTTTCGAAACTGCTGTTTCAAAGGGAATCTTCAACTCTGTGAGTTGAATGCAATCATCACAAAGAAGTTTCTGACAATGCTTCTCTCTCGTTTTTATGTGAAGATATTTCCTTTTCCACCAGAGGCCTGAAAGCGCTCCAAATGTCCACTTGCAGAGTCTACGAAAAGAATGTTTCAAAACTGCTCTGTGAAAAGCAATGTTAAACTCTGTGGCTCGAACACAAACATCACAAAGCAGTTTCTGAGAATGCTTCAGTTTAGTTTTTCTGTGAAGATATTCCCGTTTCCAAAGAAATCTTCAAAGAGGTCCACATATCCACTTACAGATTCTACAAAAAGAGAGTTTCAAAACTGCTCAATCAAAAGGAGGGTTCAACTCTGTGACTTGAATGCAATCATCACACAGAAGTTTCTGAGAATGCTTCTCTTTAGTTTTTACGTGAAGATATACCCGTTTCGAAGGAAGGCCACCCGGTGGTCCAAATATCCACTTGCAGAATCTACAAAAAGAGTGTTTCAAACCTGAACTATCAAAGGAAGGTTCAACTCTGTGAGTCGAATGCAAACATCACGAAGAAGTTTCTGAGAATGTTTGTGTTTAGTTATGGGAAGTTTATCCCGTTTCCAACGAAATCCTCAGAGTGGTCCAAATATCCACTTGCAGATTCTACCAAAAGTGTGTTTGGAAACTGCTCCATCCAAAGGCATGTTCAGCTCTGTGAGTTAATCTCCATCATCACAAAGTATTTTCTGAGAATGCTTCCGTTTGGTTTTTATAGGAAGTTCTTTCCTTCACTACCGTAGGCCTCAAAGCAGTCCAAATCTCCATTTGCAGATTCTACAAAAAGAGTGTTTCCAATCTGCTGTATCAATAGGAATGTTCAACTCCGTGAGTTGAATGCAATCATCACAACGTAGTTTCTGAGAATGCTTCTATGTAGTTTTTAGGTGAAGATATTACCTTTTCCACCACAGGCCCCAAGCCCCCCAAATGTCCACTTGCAGATTCTAGAAAAAGAGTGTTTCATAGCTGCTCTTTCAAAAGGAAAGTTCCACTCTGGGAATTGAATACGAACATCACAAAGTAGTTTCTGAGAATGCTTTTGTTTCGTTTTTATGTGAAGATGATCCCGTTTCCAATGAAATCTTCAAAGAGGTGCACATATCCACTTGCAGATTCCAAAGAAAGAGACTTTCAAAACTGCTCCATCACGAGGATTTTTCAACACTGTGAGTTGAATGCAGTCATCACAGAAAACTTTCTGAGAATGCTTCTGTCTAGGGTTGATGTGAAGATATACCCGTTTCCAACGAAGGCCTCGAAGTGGTCCAAATATACACTTGCAGATTCTCCTACAAGGGTGTTGCAAACCTGAACTATCAAAGCAAGGTTCAACTCTGTGAGTTGAATGCAAACATCACAAAGAAGTTTCTGAGAATGCTTCCGTTTACTTATGGGAAGTTTATCCCGTTTCCAACGAAATCCTCAGAGAGGTCCAAATATCCCCTTGCAGATTCTACAAACAGTGTGTTTGGAAACTGCTCCATCAAAACGAATGTTCAGCTCTCTGAGTTAAACGCAATCGTCACTAAGAATTTTCTGAGAGTGCTTCTGTCTAGTTTTTATATGAAGTTCTTTCCTTTATTACCATAGGCCTCAAAGCGGTCCCAGTCTCCACTTGCAGATTCTCCAAGAAGACTGTTTCCAAACTGCTCTCTCGAAAGGAATGTTCAACTCTGTGAGTTGAGTGCAATCATCACAGAGTAGTTTCTGAGAATGCTTCTATGTAGTTTTTAGGAGAAGATATTTCCTTTTCCACCACAGCCCTCAAAGCCCTCCAAATGTCCATTTGCGGATGCTAAAAAAAGAGTGTTTCAAAGCTGCGCTATCAAAGGGAAAGTTCAATTCCGTGAGGTGAATGCAAACATCCCAAAGAAGTTTCTGAGAATGCCTCTGTTTAGCTTTTATGTGAAGATTATCCCGTTTCGAACGAAATATTCAATGAGATCCAAATATCCACTTGCGGATCCCACAGAAAGTGTGTTTCGAAACTGCTGTTTCAAAGGGAATCTTCAACTCTGTGAGTTGAATGCAATCATCACAAAGAAGTTTCTGACAATGCTTCTCTCTCGTTTTTATGTGAAGATATTTCCTTTTCCACCAGAGGCCTGAAAGCGCTCCAAATGTCCACTTGCAGAGTCTACGAAAAGAATGTTTCAAAACTGCTCTGTGAAAAGCAATGTTAAACTCTGTGGCTCGAACACAAACATCACAAAGCAGTTTCTGAGAATGCTTCAGTTTAGTTTTTCTGTGAAGATATTCCCGTTTCGAAAGAAATCTTCAAAGAGGTCCACATATCCACTTACAGATTCTACAAAAAGAGAGTTTCAAAACTGCTCAATCAAAAGGAGGGTTCAACTCTGTGACTTGAATGCAATCATCACACAGAAGTTTCTGAGAATGCTTCTCTTTAGTTTTTACGTGAAGATATACCCATTTCGAAGGAAGGCCACCCGGTGGTCCAAATATCCACTTGCAGAATCTACAAAAAGAGTGTTTCAAACCTGAACTATCAAAGGAAGGTTCAACTCTGTGAGTCGAATGCAAACATCACGAAGAAGTTTCTGAGAATGTTTGTGTTTAGTTATGGGAAGTTTATCCCGTTTCCAACGAAATCCTCAGAGTGGTCCAAATATCCACTTGCAGATTCTACCAAAAGTGTGTTTGGAAACTGCTCCATCCAAAGGCATGTTCAGCTCTGTGAGTTAATCTCCATCATCACAAAGTATTTTCTGAGAATGCTTCCGTTTGGTTTTTATAGGAAGTTCTTTCCTTCACTACCGTAGGCCTCAAAGCAGTCCAAATCTCCATTTGCAGATTCTACAAAAAGAGTGTTTCCAATCTGCTGTATCAATAGGAATGTTCAACTCCGTGAGTTGAATGCAATCATCACAACGTAGTTTCTGAGAATGCTTCTATGTAGTTTTTAGGTGAAGATATTACCTTTTCCACCACAGGCCCCAAGCCCCCCAAATGTCCACTTGCAGATTCTAGAAAAAGAGTGTTTCATAGCTGCTCTTTCAAAAGGAAAGTTCCACTCTGGGAATTGAATACGAACATCACAAAGTAGTTTCTGAGAATGCTTTTGTTTCGTTTTTATGTGAAGATGATCCCGTTTCCAATGAAATCTTCAAAGAGGTGCACATATCCACTTGCAGATTCCAAAGAAAGAGACTTTCAAAACTGCTCCATCACGAGGATTTTTCAACACTGTGAGTTGAATGCAGCCATCACAGAAAACTTTCTGAGAATGCTTCTGTCTAGGGTTGATGTGAAGATATACCCGTTTCCAACGAAGGCCTCGAAGTGGTCCAAATATACACTTGCAGATTCTCCTACAAGGGTGTTGCAAACCTGAACTATCAAAGCAAGGTTCAACTCTGTGAGTTGAATGCAAACATCACAAAGAAGTTTCTGAGAATGCTTCCGTTTACTTATGGGAAGTTTATCCCGTTTCCAACGAAATCCTCAGAGAGGTCCAAATATCCCCTTGCAGATTCTACAAACAGTGTGTTTGGAAACTGCTCCATCAAAACGAATGTTCAGCTCTCTGAGTTAAACGCAATCGTCACTAAGAATTTTCTGAGAGTGCTTCTGTCTAGTTTTTATATGAAGTTCTTTCCTTTATTACCATAGGCCTCAAAGCGGTCCCAGTCTCCACTTGCAGATTCTCCAAGAAGACTGTTTCCAAACTGCTCTCTCGAAAGGAATGTTCAACTCTGTGAGTTGAGTGCAATCATCACAGAGTAGTTTCTGAGAATGCTTCTATGTAGTTTTTAGGAGAAGATATTTCCTTTTCCACCACAGCCCTCAAAGCCCTCCAAATGTCCATTTGCGGATGCTAAAAAAAGAGTGTTTCAAAGCTGCGCTATCAAAGGGAAAGTTCAATTCCGTGAGGTGAATGCAAACATCCCAAAGAAGTTTCTGAGAATGCCTCTGTTTAGCTTTTATGTGAAGATTATCCCGTTTCCAACGAAATCTTCAATGAGATCCAAATATCCACTTGCGGATCCCACAGAAAGTGTGTTTCGAAACTGCTGTTTCAAAGGGAATCTTCAACTCTGTGAGTTGAATGCAATCATCACAAAGAAGTTTCTGACAATGCTTCTCTCTCGTTTTTATGTGAAGATATTTCCTTTTCCACCAGAGGCCTGAAAGCGCTCCAAATGTCCACTTGCAGAGTCTACGAAAAGAATGTTTCAAAACTGCTCTGTGAAAAGCAATGTTAAACTCTGTGGCTCGAACACAAACATCACAAAGCAGTTTCTGAGAATGCTTCAGTTTAGTTTTTCTGTGAAGATATTCCCGTTTCGAAAGAAATCTTCAAAGAGGTCCACATATCCACTTACAGATTCTACAAAAAGAGAGTTTCAAAACTGCTCAATCAAAAGGAGGGTTCAACTCTGTGACTTGAATGCAATCATCACACAGAAGTTTCTGAGAATGCTTCTCTTTAGTTTTTACGTGAAGATATACCCATTTCGAAGGAAGGCCACCCGGTGGTCCAAATATCCACTTGCAGAATCTACAAAAAGAGTGTTTCAAACCTGAACTATCAAAGGAAGGTTCAACTCTGTGAGTCGAATGCAAACATCACGAAGAAGTTTCTGAGAATGTTTGTGTTTAGTTATGGGAAGTTTATCCCGTTTCCAACGAAATCCTCAGAGTGGTCCAAATATCCACTTGCAGATTCTACCAAAAGTGTGTTTGGAAACTGCTCCATCCAAAGGCATGTTCAGCTCTGTGAGTTAATCTCCATCATCACAAAGTATTTTCTGAGAATGCTTCCGTTTGGTTTTTATAGGAAGTTCTTTCCTTCACTACCGTAGGCCTCAAAGCAGTCCAAATCTCCATTTGCAGATTCTACAAAAAGAGTGTTTCCAATCTGCTGTATCAATAGGAATGTTCAACTCCGTGAGTTGAATGCAATCATCACAACGTAGTTTCTGAGAATGCTTCTATGTAGTTTTTAGGTGAAGATATTACCTTTTCCACCACAGGCCCCAAGCCCCCCAAATGTCCACTTGCAGATTCTAGAAAAAGAGTGTTTCATAGCTGCTCTTTCAAAAGGAAAGTTCCACTCTGGGAATTGAATACGAACATCACAAAGTAGTTTCTGAGAATGCTTTTGTTTCGTTTTTATGTGAAGATGATCCCGTTTCCAATGAAATCTTCAAAGAGGTGCACATATCCACTTGCAGATTCCAAAGAAAGAGACTTTCAAAACTGCTCCATCACGAGGATTTTTCAACACTGTGAGTTGAATGCAGCCATCACAGAAAACTTTCTGAGAATGCTTCTGTCTAGGGTTGATGTGAAGATATACCCGTTTCCAACGAAGGCCTCGAAGTGGTCCAAATATACACTTGCAGATTCTCCTACAAGGGTGTTGCAAACCTGAACTATCAAAGCAAGGTTCAACTCTGTGAGTTGAATGCAAACATCACAAAGAAGTTTCTGAGAATGCTTCCGTTTACTTATGGGAAGTTTATCCCGTTTCCAACGAAATCCTCAGAGAGGTCCAAATATCCCCTTGCAGATTCTACAAACAGTGTGTTTGGAAACTGCTCCATCCAAACGAATGTTCAGCTCTCTGAGTTAAACGCAATCGTCACTAAGAATTTTCTGAGAGTGCTTCTGTCTAGTTTTTATATGAAGTTCTTTCCTTTATTACCATAGGCCTCAAAGCGGTCCCAGTCTCCACTTGCAGATTCTCCAAGAAGACTGTTTCCAAACTGCTCTCTCGAAAGGAATGTTCAACTCTGTGAGTTGAGTGCAATCATCACAGAGTAGTTTCTGAGAATGCTTCTATGTAGTTTTTAGGAGAAGATATTTCCTTTTCCACCACAGCCCTCAAAGCCCTCCAAATGTCCATTTGCGGATGCTAAAAAAAGAGTGTTTCAAAGCTGCGCTATCAAAGGGAAAGTTCAATTCCGTGAGGTGAATGCAAACATCCCAAAGAAGTTTCTGAGAATGCCTCTGTTTAGCTTTTATGTGAAGATTATCCCGTTTCCAACGAAATCTTCAATGAGATCCAAATATCCACTTGCGGATCCCACAGAAAGTGTGTTTCGAAACTGCTGTTTCAAAGGGAATCTTCAACTCTGTGAGTTGAATGCAATCATCACAAAGAAGTTTCTGACAATGCTTCTCTCTCGTTTTTATGTGAAGATATTTCCTTTTCCACCAGAGGCCTGAAAGCGCTCCAAATGTCCACTTGCAGATTCTACGAAAAGAATGTTTCAAAACTGCTCTGTGAAAAGCAATGTTAAACTCTGTGGCTCGAACACAAACATCACAAAGCAGTTTCTGAGAATGCTTCAGTTTAGTTTTTCTGTGAAGATATTCCCGTTTCCAAAGAAATCTTCAAAGAGGTCCACATATCCACTTACAGATTCTATAAAAAGAGAGTTTCAAAACTGCTCAATCAAAAGGAGGGTTCAACTCTGTGACTTGAATGCAATCATCACACAGAAGTTTCTGAGAATGCTTCTCTTTAGTTTTTACGTGAAGCTATACCCGTTTCGAAGGAAGGCCACCCGGTGGTCCAAATATCCACTTGCAGAATCTACAAAAAGAGTGTTTCAAACCGGAACTATCAAAGGAAGGTTCAACTCTCTGAGTCGAATGCAAACATCACGAAGAAGTTTTTGAGAATGTTTGTGTTTAGTTATGGGAAGTTTATCCCTTTTCCAACGAAATCCTCAGAGAGGTCCAAATATCCACTTGCAGATTCTACCAAAAGTGTGTTTGGAAACTGCTCCATCCAAAGGCATGTTCAGCTCTGTGAGTTAATCTCCATCATCACAAAGTATTTTCTGAGAATGCTTCCGTTTGGTTTTTATAGGAAGTTCTTTCCTTCACTACCGTAGGCCTCAAAGCAGTCCAAATCTCCATTTGCAGATTCTACAAAAAGAGTGTTTCCAATCTGCTGTATCAATAGGAATGTTCAACTCCGTGAGTTGAATGCAATCACCACAACGTAGTTTCTGAGAATGCTTCTATGTAGTTTTTAGGTGAAGATATTACCTTTTCCACCACAGGCCCCAAGCCCCCCAAATGTCCACTTGCAGATTCTAGAAAAAGAGTGTTTCATAGCTGATCTTTCAAAAGGAAAGTTCCACTCTGGGAGTTGAATACGAACATCACAAAGTAGTTTCTGAGAATGCTTTTGTTTCGTTTTTATGTGAAGATGATCCCGTTTCCAATGAAATCTTCAAAGAGGTGCACATATCCACTTGCAGATTCCAAAGAAAGAGACTTTCAAAACTGCTCTATCACGAGGATTTTTCAGCACTGTGAGTTGAATGCAGTCATCACAGAAAACTTTCTGAGAATGCTTCTGTCTAGGGTTGATGTGAAGATATACCCGTTTCCAACGAAGGCCTCGAAGTGGTCCAAATATACACTTGCAGATTCTCCTACAAGGGTGTTGCAAACCTGAACTATCAAAGCAAGGTTCAACTCTGTGAGTTGAATGCAAACATCACAAAGAAGTTTCTGAGAATGCTTCCGTTTAGTTATGGGAAGTTTATCCCGTTTCCAACGAAATCCTCAGAGAGGTCCAAATATCCCCTTGCAGATTCTACAAACAGTGTGTTTGGAAACTGCTCCATCCAAACGAATGTTCAGCTCTCTGAGTTAAACGCAATCGTCACTAAGAATTTTCTGAGAGTGCTTCTGTCTAGTTTTTATATGAAGTTCTTTCCTTTATTACCATAGGCCTCAAAGCGGTCCCAGTCTCCACTTGCAGATTCTCCAAGAAGACTGTTTCCAAACTGCTCTCTCGAAAGGAATGTTCAACTCTGTGAGTTGAGTGCAATCATCACAGAGTAGTTTCTGAGAATGCTTCTATGTAGTTTTTAGGAGAAGATATTTCCTTTTCCACCACAGCCCTCAAAGCCCTCCAAATGTCCATTTGCGGATGCTAAAAAAAGAGTGTTTCAAAGCTGCGCTATCAAAGGGAAAGTTCAATTCCGTGAGGTGAATGCAAACATCCCAAAGAAGTTTCTGAGAATGCCTCTGTTTAGCTTTTATGTGAAGATTATCCCGTTTCCAACGAAATCTTCAATGAGATCCAAATATCCACTTGCGGATCCCACAGAAAGTGTGTTTCGAAACTGCTGTTTCAAAGGGAATCTTCAACTCTGTGAGTTGAATGCAATCATCACAAAGAAGTTTCTGACAATGCTTCTCTCTCGTTTTTATGTGAAGATATTTCCTTTTCCACCAGAGGCCTGAAAGCGCTCCAAATGTCCACTTGCAGAGTCTACGAAAAGAATGTTTCAAAACTGCTCTGTGAAAAGCAATGTTAAACTCTGTGGCTCGAACACAAACATCACAAAGCAGTTTCTGAGAATGCTTCAGTTTAGTTTTTCTGTGAAGATATTCCCGTTTCCAAAGAAATCTTCAAAGAGGTCCACATATCCACTTACAGATTCTACAAAAAGAGAGTTTCAAAACTGCTCAATCAAAAGGAGGGTTCAACTCTGTGACTTGAATGCAATCATCACACAGAAGTTTCTGAGAATGCTTCTCTTTAGTTTTTACGTGAAGATATACCCGTTTCGAAGGAAGGCCACCCGGTGGTCCAAATATCCACTTGCAGAATCTACAAAAAGAGTGTTTCAAACCTGAACTATCAAAGGAAGGTTCAACTCTGTGAGTCGAATGCAAACATCACGAAGAAGTTTCTGAGAATGTTTGTGTTTAGTTATGGGAAGTTTATCCCGTTTCCAACGAAATCCTCAGAGTGGTCCAAATATCCACTTGCAGATTCTACCAAAAGTGTGTTTGGAAACTGCTCCATCCAAAGGCATGTTCAGCTCTGTGAGTTAATCTCCATCATCACAAAGTATTTTCTGAGAATGCTTCCGTTTGGTTTTTATAGGAAGTTCTTTCCTTCACTACCGTAGGCCTCAAAGCAGTCCAAATCTCCATTTGCAGATTCTACAAAAAGAGTGTTTCCAATCTGCTGTATCAATAGGAATGTTCAACTCCGTGAGTTGAATGCAATCATCACAACGTAGTTTCTGAGAATGCTTCTATGTAGTTTTTAGGTGAAGATATTACCTTTTCCACCACAGGCCCCAAGCCCCCCAAATGTCCACTTGCAGATTCTAGAAAAAGAGTGTTTCATAGCTGCTCTTTCAAAAGGAAAGTTCCACTCTGGGAATTGAATACGAACATCACAAAGTAGTTTCTGAGAATGCTTTTGTTTCGTTTTTATGTGAAGATGATCCCGTTTCCAATGAAATCTTCAAAGAGGTGCACATATCCACTTGCAGATTCCAAAGAAAGAGACTTTCAAAACTGCTCCATCACGAGGATTTTTCAACACTGTGAGTTGAATGCAGCCATCACAGAAAACTTTCTGAGAATGCTTCTGTCTAGGGTTGATGTGAAGATATACCCGTTTCCAACGAAGGCCTCGAAGTGGTCCAAATATACACTTGCAGATTCTCCTACAAGGGTGTTGCAAACCTGAACTATCAAAGCAAGGTTCAACTCTGTGAGTTGAATGCAAACATCACAAAGAAGTTTCTGAGAATGCTTTCGTTTACTTATGGGAAGTTTATCCCGTTTCCAACGAAATCCTCAGAGAGGTCCAAATATCCCCTTGCAGATTCTACAAACAGTGTGTTTGGAAACTGCTCCATCCAAACGAATGTTCAGCTCTCTGAGTTAAACGCAATCGTCACTAAGAATTTTCTGAGAGTGCTTCTGTCTAGTTTTTATATGAAGTTCTTTCCTTTATTACCATAGGCCTCAAAGCGGTCCCAGTCTCCACTTGCAGATTCTCCAAGAAGACTGTTTCCAAACTGCTCTCTCGAAAGGAATGTTCAACTCTGTGAGTTGAGTGCAATCATCACAGAGTAGTTTCTGAGAATGCTTCTATGTAGTTTTTAGGAGAAGATATTTCCTTTTCCACCACAGCCCTCAAAGCCCTCCAAATGTCCATTTGCGGATGCTAAAAAAAGAGTGTTTCAAAGCTGCGCTATCAAAGGGAAAGTTCAATTCCGTGAGGTGAATGCAAACATCCCAAAGTAGTTTCTGAGAATGCCTCTGTTTAGCTTTTATGTGAAGATTATCCCGTTTCCAACGAAATCTTCAATGAGATCCAAATATCCACTTGCGGATCCCACAGAAAGTGTGTTTCGAAACTGCTGTTTGAAAGGGAATCTTCAACTCTGTGAGTTGAATGCAATCATCACAAAGAAGTTTCTGACAATGCTTCTCTCTCGTTTTTATGTGAAGATATATCCTTTTCCACCAGAGGCCTGAAAGCGCTCCAAATGTCCACTTGCAGAGTCTACGAAAAGAATGTTTCAAAACTGCTCTGTGAAAAGCAATGTTAAACTCTGTGGCTCGAACACAAACATCACAAAGCAGTTTCTGAGAATGCTTCAGTTTAGTTTTTCGGTGAAGATATTCCCGTTTCCAAAGAAATCTTCAAAGAGGTCCACATATCCACTTACAGATTCTACAAAAAGAGAGTTTCAAAACTGCTCAATCAAAAGGAGGGTTCAACTCTGTGACTTGAATGCAATCATCACACAGAAGTTTCTGAGAATGCTTCTCTTTAGTTTTTACGTGAAGATATACCCGTTTCGAAGGAAGGCCACCCGGTGGTCCAAATATCCACTTGCAGAATCTACAAAAAGAGTGTTTCAAACCTGAACTATCAAAGGAAGGTTCAACTCTGTGAGTCGAATGCAAACATCACGAAGAAGTTTCTGAGAATGTTTGTGTTTAGTTATGGGAAGTTTATCCCGTTTCCAACGAACTCCTCAGAGTGGTCCAAATATCCACTTGCAGATTCTACCAAAAGTGTGTTTGGAAACTGCTCCATCCAAAGGCATGTTCAGCTCTGTGAGTTAATCTCCATCATCACAAAGTATTTTCTGAGAATGCTTCCGTTTGGTTTTTATAGGAAGTTCTTTCCTTCACTACCGTAGGCCTCAAAGCAGTCCAAATCTCCATTTGCAGATTCTACAAAAAGAGTGTTTCCAATCTGCTGTATCAATAGGAATGTTCAACTCCGTGAGTTGAATGCAATCATCACAACGTAGTTTCTGAGAATGCTTCTATGTAGTTTTTAGGTGAAGATATTACCTTTTCCACCACAGGCCCCAAGCCCCCCAAATGTCCACTTGCAGATTCTAGAAAAAGAGTGTTTCATAGCTGCTCTTTCAAAAGGAAAGTTCCACTCTGGGAATTGAATACGAACATCACAAAGTAGTTTCTGAGAATGCTTTTGTTTCGTTTTTATGTGAAGATGATCCCGTTTCCAATGAAATCTTCAAAGAGGTGCACATATCCACTTGCAGATTCCAAAGAAAGAGACTTTCAAAACTGCTCTATCACGAGGATTTTTCAACACTGTGAGTTGAATGCAGTCATCACAGAAAACTTTCTGAGAATGCTTCTGTCTAGGGTTGATGTGAAGATATACCCGTTTCCAACGAAGGCCTCGAAGTGGTCCAAATATACACTTGCAGATTCTCCTACAAGGGTGTTGCAAACCTGAACTATCAAAGCAAGGTTCAACTCTGTGAGTTGAATGCAAACATCACAAAGAAGTTTCTGAGAATGCTTCCGTTTACTTATGGGAAGTTTATCCCGTTTCCAACGAAATCCTCAGAGAGGTCCAAATATCCCCTTGCAGATTCTACAAACAGTGTGTTTGGAAACTGCTCCATCAAAACGAATGTTCAGCTCTCTGAGTTAAACGCAATCGTCACTAAGAATTTTCTGAGAGTGCTTCTGTCTAGTTTTTATATGAAGTTCTTTCCTTTATTACCATAGGCCTCAAAGCGGTCCCAGTCTCCACTTGCAGATTCTCCAAGAAGACTGTTTCCAAACTGCTCTCTCGAAAGGATTGCTCAACTCTGTGAGTTGAGTGCAATCATCACAGAGTAGTTTCTGAGAATGCTTCTATGTAGTTTTTAGGAGAAGATATTTCCTTTTCCACCACAGCCCTCAAAGCCCTCCAAATGTCCATTTGCGGATGCTAAAAAAAGAGTGTTTCAAAGCTGCGCTATCAAAGGGAAAGTTCAATTCCGTGAGGTGAATGCAAACATCCCAAAGAAGTTTCTGAGAATGCCTCTGTTTAGCTTTTATGTGAAGATTATCCCGTTTCCAACGAAATCTTCAATGAGATCCAAATATCCACTTGCGGATCCCACAGAAAGTGTGTTTCGAAACTGCTGTTTCAAAGGGAATCTTCAACTCTGTGAGTTGAATGCAATCATCACAAAGAAGTTTCTGACAATGCTTCTCTCTCGTTTTTATGTGAAGATATTTCCTTTTCCACCAGAGGCCTGAAAGCGCTCCAAATGTCCACTTGCAGATTCTACGAAAAGAATGTTTCAAAACTGCTCTGTGAAAAGCAATGTTAAACTCTGTGGCTCGAACACAAACATCACAAAGCAGTTTCTGAGAATGCTTCAGTTTAGTTTTTCTGTGAAGATATTCCCGTTTCCAAAGAAATCTTCAAAGAGGTCCACATATCCACTTACAGATTCTACAAAAAGAGAGTTTCAAAACTGCTCAATCAAAAGGAGGGTTCAACTCTGTGACTTGAATGCAATCATCACACAGAAGTTTCTGAGAATGCTTCTCTTTAGTTTTTACGTGAAGATATACCCGTTTCGAAGGAAGGCCACCCGGTGGTCCAAATATCCACTTGCAGAATCTACAAAAAGAGTGTTTCAAACCTGAACTATCAAAGGAAGGTTCAACTCTGTGAGTCGAATGCAAACATCATGAAGAAGTTTCTGAGAATGTTTGTGTTTAGTTATGGGAAGTTTATCCCGTTTCCAACGAAATCCTCAGAGAGGTCCAAATATCCACTTGCAGATTCTACCAAAAGTGTGTTTGGAAACTGCTCCATCCAAAGGCATGTTCAGCTCTGTGAGTTAATCTCCATCATCACAAAGTATTTTCTGAGAATGCTTCCGTTTGGTTTTTATAGGAAGTTCTTTCCTTCACTACCGTAGGCCTCAAAGCAGTCCAAATCTCCATTTGCAGATTCTACAAAAAGAGTGTTTCAAAATCTGCTGTATCAATAGGAATGTTCAACTCCGTGAGTTGAATGCAATCATCACAACGTAGTTTCTGAGAATGCTTCTATGTAGTTTTTAGGTGAAGATATTACCTTTTCCACCACAGGCCCCAAGCCCCCCAAATGTCCACTTGCAGATTCTAGAAAAAGAGTGTTTCATAGCTGCTCTTTCAAAAGGAAAGTTCCACTCTGGGAATTGAATACGAACATCACAAAGTAGTTTCTGAGAATGCTTTTGTTTCGTTTTTATGTGAAGATGATCCCGTTTCCAATGAAATCTTCAAAGAGGTGCACATATCCACTTGCAGATTCCAAAGAAAGAGACTTTCAAAACTGCTCCATCACGAGGATTTTTCAACACTGTGAGTTGAATGCAGCCATCACAGAAAACTTTCTGAGAATGCTTCTGTCTAGGGTTGATGTGAAGATATACCCGTTTCCAACGAAGGCCTCGAAGTGGTCCAAATATACACTTGCAGATTCTCCTACAAGGGTGTTGCAAACCTGAACTATCAAAGCAAGGTTCAACTCTGTGAGTTGAATGCAAACATCACAAAGAAGTTTCTGAGAATGCTTCCGTTTACTTATGGGAAGTTTATCCCG
Source organism: Pan paniscus (assembly GCF_029289425.2). Lineage (NCBI taxonomy): Eukaryota > Metazoa > Chordata > Mammalia > Primates > Hominidae > Pan > Pan paniscus. Next base: position 61,206,038 of record NC_073272.2, read on the forward strand.
TTTCCAACGAAATCCTCAGAGAGGTCCAAATATCCCCTTGCAGATTCTACAAACAGTGTGTTTGGAAACTGCTCCATCCAAACGAATGTTCAGCTCTCTGAGTTAAACGCAATCGTCACTAAGAATTTTCTGAGAGTGCTTCTGTCTAGTTTTTATATGAAGTTCTTTCCTTTATTACCATAGGCCTCAAAGCGGTCCCAGTCTCCACTTGCAGATTCTCCAAGAAGACTGTTTCCAAACTGCTCTCTCGAAAGGAATGTTCAACTCTGTGAGTTGAGTGCAATCATCACAGAGTAGTTTCTGAGAATGCTTCTATGTAGTTTTTAGGAGAAGATATTTCCTTTTCCACCACAGCCCTCAAAGCCCTCCAAATGTCCATTTGCGGATGCTAAAAAAAGAGTGTTTCAAAGCTGCGCTATCAAAGGGAAAGTTCAATTCCGTGAGGTGAATGCAAACATCCCAAAGAAGTTTCTGAGAATGCCTCTGTTTAGCTTTTATGTGAAGATTATCCCGTTTCCAACGAAATCTTCAATGAGATCCAAATATCCACTTGCGGATCCCACAGAAAGTGTGTTTCGAAACTGCTGTTTCAAAGGGAATCTTCAACTCTGTGAGTTGAATGCAATCATCACAAAGAAGTTTCTGACAATGCTTCTCTCTCGTTTTTATGTGAAGATATTTCCTTTTCCACCAGAGGCCTGAAAGCGCTCCAAATGTCCACTTGCAGAGTCTACGAAAAGAATGTTTCAAAACTGCTCTGTGAAAAGCAATGTTAAACTCTGTGGCTCGAACACAAACATCACAAAGCAGTTTCTGAGAATGCTTCAGTTTAGTTTTTCTGTGAAGATATTCCCGTTTCCAAAGAAATCTTCAAAGAGGTCCACATATCCACTTACAGATTCTACAAAAAGAGAGTTTCAAAACTGCTCAATCAAAAGGAGGGTTCAACTCTGTGACTTGAATGCAATCATCACACAGAAGTTTCTGAGAATGCTTCTCTTTAGTTTTTACGTGAAGATATACCCATTTCGAAGGAAGGCCACCCGGTGGTCCAAATATCCACTTGCAGAATCTACAAAAAGAGTGTTTCAAACCTGAACTATCAAAGGAAGGTTCAACTCTGTGAGTCGAATGCAAACATCACGAAGAAGTTTCTGAGAATGTTTGTGTTTAGTTATGGGAAGTTTATCCCGTTTCCAACGAAATCCTCAGAGTGGTCCAAATATCCACTTGCAGATTCTACCAAAAGTGTGTTTGGAAACTGCTCCATCCAAAGGCATGTTCAGCTCTGTGAGTTAATCTCCATCATCACAAAGTATTTTCTGAGAATGCTTCCGTTTGGTTTTTATAGGAAGTTCTTTCCTTCACTACCGTAGGCCTCAAAGCAGTCCAAATCTCCATTTGCAGATTCTACAAAAAGAGTGTTTCCAATCTGCTGTATCAATAGGAATGTTCAACTCCGTGAGTTGAATGCAATCATCACAACGTAGTTTCTGAGAATGCTTCTATGTAGTTTTTAGGTGAAGATATTACCTTTTCCACCACAGGCCCCAAGCCCCCCAAATGTCCACTTGCAGATTCTAGAAAAAGAGTGTTTCATAGCTGCTCTTTCAAAAGGAAAGTTCCACTCTGGGAATTGAATACGAACATCACAAAGTAGTTTCTGAGAATGCTTTTGTTTCGTTTTTATGTGAAGATGATCCCGTTTCCAATGAAATCTTCAAAGAGGTGCACATATCCACTTGCAGATTCCAAAGAAAGAGACTTTCAAAACTGCTCCATCACGAGGATTTTTCAACACTGTGAGTTGAATGCAGTCATCACAGAAAACTTTCTGAGAATGCTTCTGTCTAGGGTTGATGTGAAGATATACCCGTTTCCAACGAAGGCCTCGAAGTGGTCCAAATATACACTTGCAGATTCTCCTACAAGGGTGTTGCAAACCTGAACTATCAAAGCAAGGTTGAACTCTGTGAGTTGAATGCAAACATCACAAAGAAGTTTCTGAGAATGCTTCCGTTTACTTATGGGAAGTTTATCCCGTTTCCAACGAAATCCTCAGAGAGGTCCAAATATCCCCTTGCAGATTCTACAAACAGTGTGTTTGGAAACTGCTCCATCCAAACGAATGTTCAGCTCTCTGAGTTAAACGCAATCGTCACTAAGAATTTTCTGAGAGTGCTTCTGTCTAGTTTTTATATGAAGTTCTTTCCTTTATTACCATAGGCCTCAAAGCGGTCCCAGTCTCCACTTGCAGATTCTCCAAGAAGACTGTTTCCAAACTGCTCTCTCGAAAGGAATGTTCAACTCTGTGAGTTGAGTGCAATCATCACAGAGTAGTTTCTGAGAATGCTTCTATGTAGTTTTTAGGAGAAGATATTTCCTTTTCCACCACAGCCCTCAAAGCCCTCCAAATGTCCATTTGCGGATGCTAAAAAAAGAGTGTTTCAAAGCTGCGCTATCAAAGGGAAAGTTCAATTCCGTGAGGTGAATGCAAACATCCCAAAGAAGTTTCTGAGAATGCCTCTGTTTAGCTTTTATGTGAAGATTATCCCGTTTCCAACGAAATCTTCAATGAGATCCAAATATCCACTTGCGGATCCCACAGAAAGTGTGTTTCGAAACTGCTGTTTCAAAGGGAATCTTCAACTCTGTGAGTTGAATGCAATCATCACAAAGAAGTTTCTGACAATGCTTCTCTCTCGTTTTTATGTGAAGATATTTCCTTTTCCACCAGAGGCCTGAAAGCGCTCCAAATGTCCACTTGCAGAGTCTACGAAAAGAATGTTTCAAAACTGCTCTGTGAAAAGCAATGTTAAACTCTGTGGCTCGAACACAAACATCACAAAGCAGTTTCTGAGAATGCTTCAGTTTAGTTTTTCTGTGAAGATATTCCCGTTTCCAAAGAAATCTTCAAAGAGGTCCACATATCCACTTACAGATTCTACAAAAAGAGAGTTTCAAAACTGCTCAATCAAAAGGAGGGTTCAACTCTGTGACTTGAATGCAATCATCACACAGAAGTTTCTGAGAATGCTTCTCTTTAGTTTTTACGTGAAGATATACCCATTTCGAAGGAAGGCCACCCGGTGGTCCAAATATCCACTTGCAGAATCTACAAAAAGAGTGTTTCAAACCTGAACTATCAAAGGAAGGTTCAACTCTGTGAGTCGAATGCAAACATCACGAAGAAGTTTCTGAGAATGTTTGTGTTTAGTTATGGGAAGTTTATCCCGTTTCCAACGAAATCCTCAGAGTGGTCCAAATATCCACTTGCAGATTCTACCAAAAGTGTGTTTGGAAACTGCTCCATCCAAAGGCATGTTCAGCTCTGTGAGTTAATCTCCATCATCACAAAGTATTTTCTGAGAATGCTTCCGTTTGGTTTTTATAGGAAGTTCTTTCCTTCACTACCGTAGGCCTCAAAGCAGTCCAAATCTCCATTTGCAGATTCTACAAAAAGAGTGTTTCCAATCTGCTGTATCAATAGGAATGTTCAACTCCGTGAGTTGAATGCAATCATCACAACGTAGTTTCTGAGAATGCTTCTATGTAGTTTTTAGGTGAAGATATTACCTTTTCCACCACAGGCCCCAAGCCCCCCAAATGTCCACTTGCAGATTCTAGAAAAAGAGTGTTTCATAGCTGCTCTTTCAAAAGGAAAGTTCCACTCTGGGAATTGAATACGAACATCACAAAGTAGTTTCTGAGAATGCTTTTGTTTCGTTTTTATGTGAAGATGATCCCGTTTCCAATGAAATCTTCAAAGAGGTGCACATATCCACTTGCAGATTCCAAAGAAAGAGACTTTCAAAACTGCTCCATCACGAGGATTTTTCAACACTGTGAGTTGAATGCAGTCATCACAGAAAACTTTCTGAGAATGCTTCTGTCTAGGGTTGATGTGAAGATATACCCGTTTCCAACGAAGGCCTCGAAGTGGTCCAAATATACACTTGCAGATTCTCCTACAAGGGTGTTGCAAACCTGAACTATCAAAGCAAGGTTGAACTCTGTGAGTTGAATGCAAACATCACAAAGAAGTTTCTGAGAATGCTTCCGTTTACTTATGGGAAGTTTATCCCGTTTCCAACGAAATCCTCAGAGAGGTCCAAATATCCCCTTGCAGATTCTACAAACAGTGTGTTTGGAAACTGCTCCATCCAAACGAATGTTCAGCTCTCTGAGTTAAACGCAATCGTCACTAAGAATTTTCTGAGAGTGCTTCTGTCTAGTTTTTATATGAAGTTCTTTCCTTTATTACCATAGGCCTCAAAGCGGTCCCAGTCTCCACTTGCAGATTCTCCAAGAAGACTGTTTCCAAACTGCTCTCTCGAAAGGATTGCTCAACTCTGTGAGTTGAGTGCAATCATCACAGAGTAGTTTCTGAGAATGCTTCTATGTAGTTTTTAGGAGAAGATATTTCCTTTTCCACCACAGCCCTCAAAGCCCTCCAAATGTCCATTTGCGGATGCTAAAAAAAGAGTGTTTCAAAGCTGCGCTATCAAAGGGAAAGTTCAATTCCGTGAGGTGAATGCAAACATCCCAAAGAAGTTTCTGAGAATGCCTCTGTTTAGCTTTTATGTGAAGATTATCCCGTTTCCAACGAAATCTTCAATGAGATCCAAATATCCACTTGCGGATCCCACAGAAAGTGTGTTTCGAAACTGCTGTTTCAAAGGGAATCTTCAACTCTGTGAGTTGAATGCAATCATCACAAAGAAGTTTCTGACAATGCTTCTCTCTCGTTTTTATGTGAAGATATTTCCTTTTCCACCAGAGGCCTGAAAGCGCTCCAAATGTCCACTTGCAGATTCTACGAAAAGAATGTTTCAAAACTGCTCTGTGAAAAGCAATGTTAAACTCTGTGGCTCGAACACAAACATCACAAAGCAGTTTCTGAGAATGCTTCAGTTTAGTTTTTCTGTGAAGATATTCCCGTTTCCAAAGAAATCTTCAAAGAGGTCCACATATCCACTTACAGATTCTATAAAAAGAGAGTTTCAAAACTGCTCAATCAAAAGGAGGGTTCAACTCTGTGACTTGAATGCAATCATCACACAGAAGTTTCTGAGAATGCTTCTCTTTAGTTTTTACGTGAAGCTATACCCGTTTCGAAGGAAGGCCACCCGGTGGTCCAAATATCCACTTGCAGAATCTACAAAAAGAGTGTTTCAAACCGGAACTATCAAAGGAAGGTTCAACTCTCTGAGTCGAATGCAAACATCACGAAGAAGTTTCTGAGAATGTTTGTGTTTAGTTATGGGAAGTTTATCCCGTTTCCAACGAAATCCTCAGAGAGGTCCAAATATCCACTTGCAGATTCTACCAAAAGTGTGTTTGGAAACTGCTCCATCCAAAGGCATGTTCAGCTCTGTGAGTTAATCTCCATCATCACAAAGTATTTTCTGAGAATGCTTCCGTTTGGTTTTTATAGGAAGTTCTTTCCTTCACTACCGTAGGCCTCAAAGCAGTCCAAATCTCCATTTGCAGATTCTACAAAAAGAGTGTTTCCAATCTGCTGTATCAATAGGAATGTTCAACTCCGTGAGTTGAATGCAATCACCACAACGTAGTTTCTGAGAATGCTTCTATGTAGTTTTTAGGTGAAGATATTACCTTTTCCACCACAGGCCCCAAGCCCCCCAAATGTCCACTTGCAGATTCTAGAAAAAGAGTGTTTCATAGCTGATCTTTCAAAAGGAAAGTTCCACTCTGGGAGTTGAATACGAACATCACAAAGTAGTTTCTGAGAATGCTTTTGTTTCGTTTTTATGTGAAGATGATCCCGTTTCCAATGAAATCTTCAAAGAGGTGCACATATCCACTTGCAGATTCCAAAGAAAGAGACTTTCAAAACTGCTCTATCACGAGGATTTTTCAGCACTGTGAGTTGAATGCAGTCATCACAGAAAACTTTCTGAGAATGCTTCTGTCTAGGGTTGATGTGAAGATATACCCGTTTCCAACGAAGGCCTCGAAGTGGTCCAAATATACACTTGCAGATTCTCCTACAAGGGTGTTGCAAACCTGAACTATCAAAGCAAGGTTCAACTCTGTGAGTTGAATGCAAACATCACAAAGAAGTTTCTGAGAATGCTTCCGTTTAGTTATGGGAAGTTTATCCCGTTTCCAACGAAATCCTCAGAGAGGTCCAAATATCCCCTTGCAGATTCTACAAACAGTGTGTTTGGAAACTGCTCCATCAAAACGAATGTTCAGCTCTCTGAGTTAAACGCAATCGTCACTAAGAATTTTCTGAGAGTGCTTCTGTCTAGTTTTTATATGAAGTTCTTTCCTTTATTACCATAGGCCTCAAAGCGGTCCCAGTCTCCACTTGCAGATTCTCCAAGAAGACTGTTTCCAAACTGCTCTCTCGAAAGGAATGTTCAACTCTGTGAGTTGAGTGCAATCATCACAGAGTAGTTTCTGAGAATGCTTCTATGTAGTTTTTAGGAGAAGATATTTCCTTTTCCACCACAGCCCTCAAAGCCCTCCAAATGTCCATTTGCGGATGCTAAAAAAAGAGTGTTTCAAAGCTGCGCTATCAAAGGGAAAGTTCAATTCCGTGAGGTGAATGCAAACATCCCAAAGAAGTTTCTGAGAATGCCTCTGTTTAGCTTTTATGTGAAGATTATCCCGTTTCCAACGAAATCTTCAATGAGATCCAAATATCCACTTGCGGATCCCACAGAAAGTGTGTTTCGAAACTGCTGTTTCAAAGGGAATCTTCAACTCTGTGAGTTGAATGCAATCATCACAAAGAAGTTTCTGACAATGCTTCTCTCTCGTTTTTATGTGAAGATATATCCTTTTCCACCAGAGGCCTGAAAGCGCTCCAAATGTCCACTTGCAGAGTCTACGAAAAGAATGTTTCAAAACTGCTCTGTGAAAAGCAATGTTAAACTCTGTGGCTCGAACACAAACATCACAAAGCAGTTTCTGAGAATGCTTCAGTTTAGTTTTTCTGTGAAGATATTCCCGTTTCCAAAGAAATCTTCAAAGAGGTCCACATATCCACTTACAGATTCTACAAAAAGAGAGTTTCAAAACTGCTCAATCAAAAGGAGGGTTCAACTCTGTGACTTGAATGCAATCATCACACAGAAGTTTCTGAGAATGCTTCTCTTTAGTTTTTACGTGAAGATATACCCGTTTCGAAGGAAGGCCACCCGGTGGTCCAAATATCCACTTGCAGAATCTACAAAAAGAGTGTTTCAAACCTGAACTATCAAAGGAAGGTTCAACTCTGTGAGTCGAATGCAAACATCACGAAGAAGTTTCTGAGAATGTTTGTGTTTAGTTATGGGAAGTTTATCCCGTTTCCAACGAAATCCTCAGAGTGGTCCAAATATCCACTTGCAGATTCTACCAAAAGTGTGTTTGGAAACTGCTCCATCCAAAGGCATGTTCAGCTCTGTGAGTTAATCTCCATCATCACAAAGTATTTTCTGAGAATGCTTCCGTTTGGTTTTTATAGGAAGTTCTTTCCTTCACTACCGTAGGCCTCAAAGCAGTCCAAATCTCCATTTGCAGATTCTACAAAAAGAGTGTTTCCAATCTGCTGTATCAATAGGAATGTTCAACTCCGTGAGTTGAATGCAATCATCACAACGTAGTTTCTGAGAATGCTTCTATGTAGTTTTTAGGTGAAGATATTACCTTTTCCACCACAGGCCCCAAGCCCCCCAAATGTCCACTTGCAGATTCTAGAAAAAGAGTGTTTCATAGCTGCTCTTTCAAAAGGAAAGTTCCACTCTGGGAATTGAATACGAACATCACAAAGTAGTTTCTGAGAATGCTTTTGTTTCGTTTTTATGTGAAGATGATCCCGTTTCCAATGAAATCTTCAAAGAGGTGCACATATCCACTTGCAGATTCCAAAGAAAGAGACTTTCAAAACTGCTCTATCACGAGGATTTTTCAACACTGTGAGTTGAATGCAGTCATCACAGAAAACTTTCTGAGAATGCTTCTGTCTAGGGTTGATGTGAAGATATACCCGTTTCCAACGAAGGCCTCGAAGTGGTCCAAATATACACTTGCAGATTCTCCTACAAGGGTGTTGCAAACCTGAACTATCAAAGCAAGGTTCAACTCTGTGAGTTGAATGCAAACATCACAAAGAAGTTTCTGAGAATGCTTCCGTTTACTTATGGGAAGTTTATCCCGTTTCCAACGAAATCCTCAGAGAGGTCCAAATATCCCCTTGCAGATTCTACAAACAGTGTGTTTGGAAACTGCTCCATCCAAACGAATGTTCAGCTCTCTGAGTTAAACGCAATCGTCACTAAGAATTTTCTGAGAGTGCTTCTGTCTAGTTTTTATATGAAGTTCTTTCCTTTATTACCATAGGCCTCAAAGCGGTCCCAGTCTCCACTTGCAGATTCTCCAAGAAGACTGTTTCCAAACTGCTCTCTCGAAAGGATTGCTCAACTCTGTGAGTTGAGTGCAATCATCACAGAGTAGTTTCTGAGAATGCTTCTATGTAGTTTTTAGGAGAAGATATTTCCTTTTCCACCACAGCCCTCAAAGCCCTCCAAATGTCCATTTGCGGATGCTAAAAAAAGAGTGTTTCAAAGCTGCGCTATCAAAGGGAAAGTTCAATTCCGTGAGGTGAATGCAAACATCCCAAAGAAGTTTCTGAGAATGCCTCTGTTTAGCTTTTATGTGAAGATTATCCCGTTTCCAACGAAATCTTCAATGAGATCCAAATATCCACTTGCGGATCCCACAGAAAGTGTGTTTCGAAACTGCTGTTTCAAAGGGAATCTTCAACTCTGTGAGTTGAATGCAATCATCACAAAGAAGTTTCTGACAATGCTTCTCTCTCGTTTTTATGTGAAGATATTTCCTTTTCCACCAGAGGCCTGAAAGCGCTCCAAATGTCCACTTGCAGATTCTACGAAAAGAATCTTTCAAAACTGCTCTGTGAAAAGCAATGTTAAACTCTGTGGCTCGAACACAAACATCACAAAGCAGTTTCTGAGAATGCTTCAGTTTAGTTTTTCTGTGAAGATATTCCCGTTTCCAAAGAAATCTTCAAAGAGGTCCACATATCCACTTACAGATTCTACAAAAAGAGAGTTTCAAAACTGCTCAATCAAAAGGAGGGTTCAACTCTGTGACTTGAATGCAATCATCACACAGAAGTTTCTGAGAATGCTTCTCTTTAGTTTTTACGTGAAGCTATACCCGTTTCGAAGGAAGGCCACCCGGTGGTCCAAATATCCACTTGCAGAATCTACAAAAAGAGTGTTTCAAACCGGAACTATCAAAGGAAGGTTCAACTCTCTGAGGCGAATGCAAACATCACGAAGAAGTTTCTGAGAATGTTTGTGTTTAGTTATGGGAAGTTTATCCCGTTTCCAACGAAATCCTCAGAGAGGTCCAAATATCCACTTGCAGATTCTACCAAAAGTGTGTTTGGAAACTGCTCCATCCAAAGGCATGTTCAGCTCTGTGAGTTAATCTCCATCATCACAAAGTATTTTCTGAGAATGCTTCCGTTTGGTTTTTATAGGAAGTTCTTTCCTTCACTACCGTAGGCCTCAAAGCAGTCCAAATCTCCATTTGCAGATTCTACAAAAAGAGTGTTTCCAATCTGCTGTATCAATAGGAATGTTCAACTCCGTGAGTTGAATGCAATCACCACAACGTAGTTTCTGAGAATGCTTCTATGTAGTTTTTAGGTGAAGATATTACCTTTTCCACCACAGGCCCCAAGCCCCCCAAATGTCCACTTGCAGATTCTAGAAAAAGAGTGTTTCATAGCTGCTCTTTCAAAAGGAAAGTTCCACTCTGGGAGTTGAATACGAACATCACAAAGTAGTTTCTGAGAATGCTTTTGTTTCGTTTTTATGTGAAGATGATCCCGTTTCCAATGAAATCTTCAAAGAGGTGCACATATCCACTTGCAGATTCCAAAGAAAGAGACTTTCAAAACTGCTCTATCACGAGGATTTTTCAACACTGTGAGTTGAATGCAGTCATCACAGAAAACTTTCTGAGAATGCTTCTGTCTAGGGTTGATGTGAAGATATACCCGTTTCCAACGAAGGCCTCGAAGTGGTCCAAATATACACTTGCAGATTCTCCTACAAGGGTGTTGCAAACCTGAACTATCAAAGCAAGGTTCAACTCTGTGAGTTGAATGCAAACATCACAAAGAAGTTTCTGAGAATGCTTCCGTTTAGTTATGGGAAGTTTATCCCGTTTCCAACGAAATCCTCAGAGAGGTCCAAATATCCCCTTGCAGATTCTACAAACAGTGTGTTTGGAAACTGCTCCATCAAAACGAATGTTCAGCTCTCTGAGTTAAACGCAATCGTCACTAAGAACTTTCTGAGAGTGCTTCTGTCTAGTTTTTATATGAAGTTCTTTCCTTTATTACCATAGGCCTCAAAGCGGTCCCAGTCTCCACTTGCAGATTCTCCAAGAAGACTGTTTCCAAACTGCTCTCTCGAAAGGATTGCTCAACTCTGTGAGTTGAGTGCAATCATCACAGAGTAGTTTCTGAGAATGCTTCTATGTAGTTTTTAGGAGAAGATATTTCCTTTTCCACCACAGCCCTCAAAGCCCTCCAAATGTCCATTTGCGTATGCTAAAAAAAGAGTGTTTCAAAGCTGCGCTATCAAAGGGAAAGTTCAATTCCGTGAGGTGAATGCAAACATCCCAAAGAAGTTTCTGAGAATGCCTCTGTTTAGCTTTTATGTGAAGATTATCCCGTTTCCAACGAAATCTTCAATGAGATCCAAATATCCACTTGCGGATCCCACAGAAAGTGTGTTTCGAAACTGCTGTTTCAAAGGGAATCTTCAACTCTGTGAGTTGAATGCAATCATCACAAAGAAGTTTCTGACAATGCTTCTCTCTCGTTTTTATGTGAAGATATTTCCTTTTCCACCAGAGGCCTGAAAGCGCTCCAAATGTCCACTTGCAGATTCTACGAAAAGAATGTTTCAAAACTGCTCTGTGAAAAGCAATGTTAAACTCTGTGGCTCGAACACAAACATCACAAAGCAGTTTCTGAGAATGCTTCAGTTTAGTTTTTCTGTGAAGATATTCCCGTTTCCAAAGAAATCTTCAAAGAGGTCCACATATCCACTTACAGATTCTACAAAAAGAGAGTTTCAAAACTGCTCAATCAAAAGGAGGGTTCAACTCTGTGACTTGAATGCAATCATCACACAGAAGTTTCTGAGAATGCTTCTCTTTAGTTTTTACGTGAAGATATACCCGTTTCGAAGGAAGGCCACCCGGTGGTCCAAATATCCACTTGCAGAATCTACAAAAAGAGTGTTTCAAACCTGAACTATCAAAGGAAGGTTCAACTCTGTGAGTCGAATGCAAACATCACGAAGAAGTTTCTGAGAATGTTTGTGTTTAGTTATGGGAAGTTTATCCCGTTTCCAACGAAATCCTCAGAGAGGTCCAAATATCCACTTGCAGATTCTACCAAAAGTGTGTTTGGAAACTGCTCCATCCAAAGGCATGTTCAGCTCTGTGAGTTAATCTCCATCATCACAAAGTATTTTCTGAGAATGCTTCCGTTTGGTTTTTATAGGAAGTTCTTTCCTTCACTACCGTAGGCCTCAAAGCAGTCCAAATCTCCATTTGCAGATTCTACAAAAAGAGTGTTTCCAATCTGCTGTATCAATAGGAATGTTCAACTCCGTGAGTTGAATGCAATCATCACAACGTAGTTTCTGAGAATGCTTCTATGTAGTTTTTAGGTGAAGATATTACCTTTTCCACCACAGGCCCCAAGCCCCCCAAATGTCCACTTGCAGATTCTAGAAAAAGAGTGTTTCATAGCTGCTCTTTCAAAAGGAAAGTTCCACTCTGGGAATTGAATACGAACATCACAAAGTAGTTTCTGAGAATGCTTTTGTTTCGTTTTTATGTGAAGATTATCCCGTTTCCAATGAAATCTTCAAAGAGGTGCACATATCCACTTGCAGATTCCAAAGAAAGAGACTTTCAAAACTGCTCTATCACGAGGATTTTTCAACACTGTGAGTTGAATGCAGTCATCACAGAAAACTTTCTGAGAATGCTTCTGTCTAGGGTTGATGTGAAGATATACCCGTTTCCAACGAAGGCCTCGAAGTGGTCCAAATATACACTTGCAGATTCTCCTACAAGGGTGTTGCAAACCTGAACTATCAAAGCAAGGTTCAACTCTGTGAGTTGAATGCAAACATCACAAAGAAGTTTCTGAGAATGCTTCCGTTTACTTATGGGAAGTTTATCCCGTTTCCAACGAAATCCTCAGAGAGGTCCAAATATCCCCTTGCAGATTCTACAAACAGTGTGTTTGGAAACTGCTCCATCAAAACGAATGTTCAGCTCTCTGAGTTAAACGCAATCGTCACTAAGAATTTTCTGAGAGTGCTTCTGTCTAGTTTTTATATGAAGTTCTTTCCTTTATTACCATAGGCCTCAAAGCGGTCCCAGTCTCCACTTGCAGATTCTCCAAGAAGACTGTTTCCAAACTGCTCTCTCGAAAGGAATGTTCAACTCTGTGAGTTGAGTGCAATCATCACAGAGTAGTTTCTGAGAATGCTTCTATGTAGTTTTTAGGAGAAGATATTTCCTTTTCCACCACAGCCCTCAAAGCCCTCCAAATGTCCATTTGCGGATGCTAAAAAAAGAGTGTTTCAAAGCTGCGCTATCAAAGGGAAAGTTCAATTCCGTGAGGTGAATGCAAACATCCCAAAGAAGTTTCTGAGAATGCCTCTGTTTAGCTTTTATGTGAAGATTATCCCGTTTCCAACGAAATCTTCAATGAGATCCAAATATCCACTTGCAGATCCCACAGAAAGTGTGTTTCGAAACTGCTGTTTCAAAGGGAATCTTCAACTCTGTGAGTTGAATGCAATCATCACAAAGAAGTTTCTGACAATGCTTCTCTCTCGTTTTTATGTGAAGATATTTCCTTTTCCACCAGAGGCCTGAAAGCGCTCCAAATGTCCACTTGCAGAGTCTACGAAAAGAATGTTTCAAAACTGCTCTGTGAAAAGCAATGTTAAACTCTGTGGCTCGAACACAAACATCACAAAGCAGTTTCTGAGAATGCTTCAGTTTAGTTTTTCTGTGAAGATATTCCCGTTTCCAAAGAAATCTTCAAAGAGGTCCACATATCCACTTACAGATTCTACAAAAAGAGAGTTTCAAAACTGCTCAATCAAAAGGAGGGTTCAACTCTGTGACTTGAATGCAATCATCACACAGAAGTTTCTGAGAATGCTTCTCTTTAGTTTTTACGTGAAGATATACCCGTTTCGAAGGAAGGCCACCCGGTGGTCCAAATATCCACTTGCAGATTCTACAAAAAGAGTGTTTCAAACCTGAACTATCAAAGGAAGGTTCAACTCTCTGAGTCGAATGCAAACATCACGAAGAAGTTTCTGAGAATGTTTGTGTTTAGTTATGGGAAGTTTATCCCGTTTCCAACGAAATCCTCAGAGAGGTCCAAATATCCACTTGCAGATTCTACCAAAAGTGTGTTTGGAAACTGCTCCATCCAAAGGCATGTTCAGCTCTGTGAGTTAATCTCCATCATCACAAAGTATTTTCTGAGAATGCTTCCGTTTGGTTTTTATAGGAAGTTCTTTCCTTCACTACCGTAGGCCTCAAAGCAGTCCAAATCTCCATTTGCAGATTCTACAAAAAGAGTGTTTCCAATCTGCTGTATCAATAGGAATGTTCAACTCCGTGAGTTGAATGCAATCATCACAACGTAGTTTCTGAGAATGCTTCTATGTAGTTTTTAGGTGAAGATATTACCTTTTCCACCACAGGCCCCAAGCCCCCCAAATGTCCACTTGCAGATTCTAGAAAAAGAGTGTTTCATAGCTGCTCTTTCAAAAGGAAAGTTCCACTCTGGGAATTGAATACGAACATCACAAAGTAGTTTCTGAGAATGCTTTTGTTTCGTTTTTATGTGAAGATGATCCCGTTTCCAATGAAATCTTCAAAGAGGTGCACATATCCACTTGCAGATTCCAAAGAAAGAGACTTTCAAAACTGCTCTATCACGAGGATTTTTCAACACTGTGAGTTGAATGCAGTCATCACAGAAAACTTTCTGAGAATGCTTCTGTCTAGGGTTGATGTGAAGATATACCCGTTTCCAACGAAGGCCTCGAAGTGGTCCAAATATACACTTGCAGATTCTCCTACAAGGGTGTTGCAAACCTGAACTATCAAAGCAAGGTTCAACTCTGTGAGTTGAATGCAAACATCACAAAGAAGTTTCTGAGAATGCTTCCGTTTACTTATGGGAAGTTTATCCCGTTTCCAACGAAATCCTCAGAGAGGTCCAAATATCCCCTTGCAGATTCTACAAACAGTGTGTTTGGAAACTGCTCCATCCAAACGAATGTTCAGCTCTCTGAGTTAAACGCAATCGTCACTAAGAATTTTCTGAGAGTGCTTCTGTCTAGTTTTTATATGAAGTTCTTTCCTTTCTTACCATAGGCCTCAAAGCGGTCCCAGTCTCCACTTGCAGATTCTCCAAGAAGACTGTTTCCAAACTGCTCTCTCGAAAGGAATGTTCAACTCTGTGAGTTGAGTGCAATCATCACAGAGTAGTTTCTGAGAATGCTTCTATGTAGTTTTTAGGAGAAGATATTTCCTTTTCCACCACAGCCCTCAAAGCCCTCCAAATGTCCATTTGCGGATGCTAAAAAAAGAGTGTTTCAAAGCTGCGCTATCAAAGGGAAAGTTCAATTCCGTGAGGTGAATGCAAACATCCCAAAGAAGTTTCTGAGAATGCCTCTGTTTAGCTTTTATGTGAAGATTATCCCGTTTCCAACGAAATCTTCAATGAGATCCAAATATCCACTTGCGGATCCCACAGAAAGTGTGTTTCGAAACTGCTGTTTCAAAGGGAATCTTCAACTCTGTGAGTTGAATGCAATCATCACAAAGAAGTTTCTGACAATGCTTCTCTCTCGTTTTTATGTGAAGATATTTCCTTTTCCACCAGAGGCCTGAAAGCGCTCCAAATGTCCACTTGCAGAGTCTACGAAAAGAATGTTTCAAAACTGCTCTGTGAAAAGCAATGTTAAACTCTGTGGCTCGAACACAAACATCACAAAGCAGTTTCTGAGAATGCTTCAGTTTAGTTTTTCTGTGAAGATATTCCCGTTTCCAAAGAAATCTTCAAAGAGGTCCACATATCCACTTACAGATTCTACAAAAAGAGAGTTTCAAAACTGCTCAATCAAAAGGAGGGTTCAACTCTGTGACTTGAATGCAATCATCACACAGAAGTTTCTGAGAATGCTTCTCTTTAGTTTTTACGTGAAGATATACCCGTTTCGAAGGAAGGCCACCCGGTGGTCCAAATATCCACTTGCAGAATCTACAAAAAGAGTGTTTCAAACCTGAACTATCAAAGGAAGGTTCAACTCTGTGAGTCGAATGCAAACATCATGAAGAAGTTTCTGAGAATGTTTGTGTTTAGTTATGGGAAGTTTATACCGTTTCCAACGAAATCCTCAGAGTGGTCCAAATATCCACTTGCAGATTCTACCAAAAGTGTGTTTGGAAACTGCTCCATCCAAAGGCATGTTCAGCTCTGTGAGTTAATCTCCATCATCACAAAGTATTTTCTGAGAATGCTTCCGTTTGGTTTTTATAGGAAGTTCTTTCCTTCACTACCGTAGGCCTCAAAGCAGTCCAAATCTCCATTTGCAGATTCTACAAAAAGAGTGTTTCCAATCTGCTGTATCAATAGGAATGTTCAACTCCGTGAGTTGAATGCAATCATCACAACGTAGTTTCTGAGAATGCTTCTATGTAGTTTTTAGGTGAAGATATTACCTTTTCCACCACAGGCCCCAAGCCCCCCAAATGTCCACTTGCAGATTCTAGAAAAAGAGTGTTTCATAGCTGCTCTTTCAAAAGGAAAGTTCCACTCTGGGAATTGAATACGAACATCACAAAGTAGTTTCTGAGAATGCTTTTGTTTCGTTTTTATGTGAAGATGATCCCGTTTCCAATGAAATCTTCAAAGAGGTGCACATATCCACTTGCAGATTCCAAAGAAAGAGACTTTCAAAACTGCTCCATCACGAGGATTTTTCAACACTGTGAGTTGAATGCAGCCATCACAGAAAACTTTCTGAGAATGCTTCTGTCTAGGGTTGATGTGAAGATATACCCGTTTCCAACGAAGGCCTCGAAGTGGTCCAAATATACACTTGCAGATTCTCCTACAAGGGTGTTGCAAACCTGAACTATCAAAGCAAGGTTCAACTCTGTGAGTTGAATGCAAACATCACAAAGAAGTTTCTGAGAATGCTTTCGTTTACTTATGGGAAGTTTATCCCGTTTCCAACGAAATCCTCAGAGAGGTCCAAATATCCCCTTGCAGATTCTACAAACAGTGTGTTTGGAAACTGCTCCATCCAAACGAATGTTCAGCTCTCTGAGTTAAACGCAATCGTCACTAAGAATTTTCTGAGAGTGCTTCTGTCTAGTTTTTATATGAAGTTCTTTCCTTTATTACCATAGGCCTCAAAGCGGTCCCAGTCTCCACTTGCAGATTCTCCAAGAAGACTGTTTCCAAACTGCTCTCTCGAAAGGAATGTTCAACTCTGTGAGTTGAGTGCAATCATCACAGAGTAGTTTCTGAGAATGCTTCTATGTAGTTTTTAGGAGAAGATATTTCCTTTTCCACCACAGCCCTCAAAGCCCTCCAAATGTCCATTTGCGGATGCTAAAAAAAGAGTGTTTCAAAGCTGCGCTATCAAAGGGAAAGTTCAATTCCGTGAGGTGAATGCAAACATCCCAAAGAAGTTTCTGAGAATGCCTCTGTTTAGCTTTTATGTGAAGATTATCCCGTTTCCAACGAAATCTTCAATGAGATCCAAATATCCACTTGCGGATCCCACAGAAAGTGTGTTTCGAAACTGCTGTTTGAAAGGGAATCTTCAACTCTGTGAGTTGAATGCAATCATCACAAAGAAGTTTCTGACAATGCTTCTCTCTCGTTTTTATGTGAAGATATATCCTTTTCCACCAGAGGCCTGAAAGCGCTCCAAATGTCCACTTGCAGAGTCTACGAAAAGAATGTTTCAAAACTGCTCTGTGAAAAGCAATGTTAAACTCTGTGGCTCGAACACAAACATCACAAAGCAGTTTCTGAGAATGCTTCAGTTTAGTTTTTCTGTGAAGATATTCCCGTTTCCAAAGAAATCTTCAAAGAGGTCCACATATCCACTTACAGATTCTACAAAAAGAGAGTTTCAAAACTGCTCAATCAAAAGGAGGGTTCAACTCTGTGACTTGAATGCAATCATCACACAGAAGTTTCTGAGAATGCTTCTCTTTAGTTTTTACGTGAAGATATACCCGTTTGGAAGGAAGGCCACCCGGTGGTCCAAATATCCACTTGCAGAATCTACAAAAAGAGTGTTTCAAACCTGAACTATCAAAGGAAGGTTCAACTCTGTGAGTCGAATGCAAACATCACGAAGAAGTTTCTGAGAATGTTTGTGTTTAGTTATGGGAAGTTTATCCCGTTTCCAACGAAATCCTCAGAGTGGTCCAAATATCCACTTGCAGATTCTACCAAAAGTGTGTTTGGAAACTGCTCCATCCAAAGGCATGTTCAGCTCTGTGAGTTAATCTCCATCATCACAAAGTATTTTCTGAGAATGCTTCCGTTTGGTTTTTATAGGAAGTTCTTTCCTTCACTACCGTAGGCCTCAAAGCAGTCCAAATCTCCATTTGCAGATTCTACAAAAAGAGTGTTTCCAATCTGCTGTATCAATAGGAATGTTCAACTCCGTGAGTTGAATGCAATCATCACAACGTAGTTTCTGAGAATGCTTCTATGTAGTTTTTAGGTGAAGATATTACCTTTTCCACCACAGGCCCCAAGCCCCCCAAATGTCCACTTGCAGATTCTAGAAAAAGAGTGTTTCATAGCTGCTCTTTCAAAAGGAAAGTTCCACTCTGGGAATTGAATACGAACATCACAAAGTAGTTTCTGAGAATGCTTTTGTTTCGTTTTTATGTGAAGATGATCCCGTTTCCAATGAAATCTTCAAAGAGGTGCACATATCCACTTGCAGATTCCAAAGAAAGAGACTTTCAAAACTGCTCTATCACGAGGATTTTTCAACACTGTGAGTTGAATGCAGTCATCACAGAAAACTTTCTGAGAATGCTTCTGTCTAGGGTTGATGTGAAGATATACCCGTTTCCAACGAAGGCCTCGAAGTGGTCCAAATATACACTTGCAGATTCTCCTACAAGGGTGTTGCAAACCTGAACTATCAAAGCAAGGTTCAACTCTGTGAGTTGAATGCAAACATCACAAAGAAGTTTCTGAGAATGCTTCCGTTTACTTATGGGAAGTTTATCCCGTTTCCAACGAAATCCTCAGAGAGGTCCAAATATCCCCTTGCAGATTCTACAAACAGTGTGTTTGGAAACTGCTCCATCCAAACGAATGTTCAGCTCTCTGAGTTAAACGCAATCGTCACTAAGAATTTTCTGAGAGTGCTTCTGTCTAGTTTTTATATGAAGTTCTTTCCTTTATTACCATAGGCCTCAAAGCGGTCCCAGTCTCCACTTGCAGATTCTCCAAGAAGACTGTTTCCAAACTGCTCTCTCGAAAGGATTGCTCAACTCTGTGAGTTGAGTGCAATCATCACAGAGTAGTTTCTGAGAATGCTTCTATGTAGTTTTTAGGAGAAGATATTTCCTTTTCCACCACAGCCCTCAAAGCCCTCCAAATGTCCATTTGCGGATGCTAAAAAAAGAGTGTTTCAAAGCTGCGCTATCAAAGGGAAAGTTCAATTCCGTGAGGTGAATGCAAACATCCCAAAGAAGTTTCTGAGAATGCCTCTGTTTAGCTTTTATGTGAAGATTATCCCGTTTCCAACGAAATCTTCAATGAGATCCAAATATCCACTTGCGGATCCCACAGAAAGTGTGTTTCGAAACTGCTGTTTCAAAGGGAATCTTCAACTCTGTGAGTTGAATGCAATCATCACAAAGAAGTTTCTGACAATGCTTCTCTCTCGTTTTTATGTGAAGATATTTCCTTTTCCACCAGAGGCCTGAAAGCGCTCCAAATGTCCACTTGCAGATTCTACGAAAAGAATGTTTCAAAACTGCTCTGTGAAAAGCAATGTTAAACTCTGTGGCTCGAACACAAACATCACAAAGCAGTTTCTGAGAATGCTTCAGTTTAGTTTTTCTGTGAAGATATTCCCGTTTCCAAAGAAATCTTCAAAGAGGTCCACATATCCACTTACAGATTCTACAAAAAGAGAGTTTCAAAACTGCTCAATCAAAAGGAGGGTTCAACTCTGTGACTTGAATGCAATCATCACACAGAAGTTTCTGAGAATGCTTCTCTTTAGTTTTTACGTGAAGCTATACCCGTTTCGAAGGAAGGCCACCCGGTGGTCCAAATATCCACTTGCAGAATCTACAAAAAGAGTGTTTCAAACCGGAACTATCAAAGGAAGGTTCAACTCTCTGAGGCGAATGCAAACATCACGAAGAAGTTTCTGAGAATGTTTGTGTTTAGTTATGGGAAGTTTATCCCGTTTCCAACGAAATCCTCAGAGAGGTCCAAATATCCACTTGCAGATTCTACCAAAAGTGTGTTTGGAAACTGCTCCATCCAAAGGCATGTTCAGCTCTGTGAGTTAATCTCCATCATCACAAAGTATTTTCTGAGAATGCTTCCGTTTGGTTTTTATAGGAAGTTCTTTCCTTCACTACCGTAGGCCTCAAAGCAGTCCAAATCTCCATTTGCAGATTCTACAAAAAGAGTGTTTCCAATCTGCTGTATCAATAGGAATGTTCAACTCCGTGAGTTGAATGCAATCACCACAACGTAGTTTCTGAGAATGCTTCTATGTAGTTTTTAGGTGAAGATATTACCTTTTCCACCACAGGCCCCAAGCCCCCCAAATGTCCACTTGCAGATTCTAGAAAAAGAGTGTTTCATAGCTGCTCTTTCAAAAGGAAAGTTCCACTCTGGGAGTTGAATACGAACATCACAAAGTAGTTTCTGAGAATGCTTTTGTTTCGTTTTTATGTGAAGATGATCCCGTTTCCAATGAAATCTTCAAAGAGGTGCACATATCCACTTGCAGATTCCAAAGAAAGAGACTTTCAAAACTGCTCTATCACGAGGATTTTTCAACACTGTGAGTTGAATGCAGTCATCACAGAAAACTTTCTGAGAATGCTTCTGTCTAGGGTTGATGTGAAGATATACCCGTTTCCAACGAAGGCCTCGAAGTGGTCCAAATATACACTTGCAGATTCTCCTACAAGGGTGTTGCAAACCTGAACTATCAAAGCAAGGTTCAACTCTGTGAGTTGAATGCAAACATCACAAAGAAGTTTCTGAGAATGCTTCCGTTTAGTTATGGGAAGTTTATCCCGTTTCCAACGAAATCCTCAGAGAGGTCCAAATATCCCCTTGCAGATTCTACAAACAGTGTGTTTGGAAACTGCTCCATCAAAACGAATGTTCAGCTCTCTGAGTTAAACGCAATCGTCACTAAGAACTTTCTGAGAGTGCTTCTGTCTAGTTTTTATATGAAGTTCTTTCCTTTATTACCATAGGCCTCAAAGCGGTCCCAGTCTCCACTTGCAGATTCTCCAAGAAGACTGTTTCCAAACTGCTCTCTCGAAAGGATTGCTCAACTCTGTGAGTTGAGTGCAATCATCACAGAGTAGTTTCTGAGAATGCTTCTATGTAGTTTTTAGGAGAAGATATTTCCTTTTCCACCACAGCCCTCAAAGCCCTCCAAATGTCCATTTGCGTATGCTAAAAAAAGAGTGTTTCAAAGCTGCGCTATCAAAGGGAAAGTTCAATTCCGTGAGGTGAATGCAAACATCCCAAAGAAGTTTCTGAGAATGCCTCTGTTTAGCTTTTATGTGAAGATTATCCCGTTTCCAACGAAATCTTCAATGAGATCCAAATATCCACTTGCGGATCCCACAGAAAGTGTGTTTCGAAACTGCTGTTTCAAAGGGAATCTTCAACTCTGTGAGTTGAATGCAATCATCACAAAGAAGTTTCTGACAATGCTTCTCTCTCGTTTTTATGTGAAGATATTTCCTTTTCCACCAGAGGCCTGAAAGCGCTCCAAATGTCCACTTGCAGATTCTACGAAAAGAATGTTTCAAAACTGCTCTGTGAAAAGCAATGTTAAACTCTGTGGCTCGAACACAAACATCACAAAGCAGTTTCTGAGAATGCTTCAGTTTAGTTTTTCTGTGAAGATATTCCCGTTTCCAAAGAAATCTTCAAAGAGGTCCACATATCCACTTACAGATTCTACAAAAAGAGAGTTTCAAAACTGCTCAATCAAAAGGAGGGTTCAACTCTGTGACTTGAATGCAATCATCACACAGAAGTTTCTGAGAATGCTTCTCTTTAGTTTTTACGTGAAGATATACCCGTTTCGAAGGAAGGCCACCCGGTGGTCCAAATATCCACTTGCAGAATCTACAAAAAGAGTGTTTCAAACCTGAACTATCAAAGGAAGGTTCAACTCTGTGAGTCGAATGCAAACATCACGAAGAAGTTTCTGAGAATGTTTGTGTTTAGTTATGGGAAGTTTATCCCGTTTCCAACGAAATCCTCAGAGAGGTCCAAATATCCACTTGCAGATTCTACCAAAAGTGTGTTTGGAAACTGCTCCATCCAAAGGCATGTTCAGCTCTGTGAGTTAATCTCCATCATCACAAAGTATTTTCTGAGAATGCTTCCGTTTGGTTTTTATAGGAAGTTCTTTCCTTCACTACCGTAGGCCTCAAAGCAGTCCAAATCTCCATTTGCAGATTCTACAAAAAGAGTGTTTCCAATCTGCTGTATCAATAGGAATGTTCAACTCCGTGAGTTGAATGCAATCATCACAACGTAGTTTCTGAGAATGCTTCTATGTAGTTTTTAGGTGAAGATATTACCTTTTCCACCACAGGCCCCAAGCCCCCCAAATGTCCACTTGCAGATTCTAGAAAAAGAGTGTTTCATAGCTGCTCTTTCAAAAGGAAAGTTCCACTCTGGGAATTGAATACGAACATCACAAAGTAGTTTCTGAGAATGCTTTTGTTTCGTTTTTATGTGAAGATGATCCCGTTTCCAATGAAATCTTCAAAGAGGTGCACATATCCACTTGCAGATTCCAAAGAAAGAGACTTTCAAAACTGCTCTATCACGAGGATTTTTCAACACTGTGAGTTGAATGCAGTCATCACAGAAAACTTTCTGAGAATGCTTCTGTCTAGGGTTGATGTGAAGATATACCCGTTTCCAACGAAGGCCTCGAAGTGGTCCAAATATACACTTGCAGATTCTCCTACAAGGGTGTTGCAAACCTGAACTATCAAAGCAAGGTTCAACTCTGTGAGTTGAATGCAAACATCACAAAGAAGTTTCTGAGAATGCTTCCGTTTACTTATGGGAAGTTTATCCCGTTTCCAACGAAATCCTCAGAGAGGTCCAAATATCCCCTTGCAGATTCTACAAACAGTGTGTTTGGAAACTGCTCCATCAAAACGAATGTTCAGCTCTCTGAGTTAAACGCAATCGTCACTAAGAATTTTCTGAGAGTGCTTCTGTCTAGTTTTTATATGAAGTTCTTTCCTTTATTACCATAGGCCTCAAAGCGGTCCCAGTCTCCACTTGCAGATTCTCCAAGAAGACTGTTTCCAAACTGCTCTCTCGAAAGGAATGTTCAACTCTGTGAGTTGAGTGCAATCATCACAGAGTAGTTTCTGAGAATGCTTCTATGTAGTTTTTAGGAGAAGATATTTCCTTTTCCACCACAGCCCTCAAAGCCCTCCAAATGTCCATTTGCGGATGCTAAAAAAAGAGTGTTTCAAAGCTGCGCTATCAAAGGGAAAGTTCAATTCCGTGAGGTGAATGCAAACATCCCAAAGAAGTTTCTGAGAATGCCTCTGTTTAGCTTTTATGTGAAGATTATCCCGTTTCCAACGAAATCTTCAATGAGATCCAAATATCCACTTGCGGATCCCACAGAAAGTGTGTTTCGAAACTGCTGTTTCAAAGGGAATCTTCAACTCTGTGAGTTGAATGCAATCATCACAAAGAAGTTTCTGACAATGCTTCTCTCTCGTTTTTATGTGAAGATATTTCCTTTTCCACCAGAGGCCTGAAAGCGCTCCAAATGTCCACTTGCAGAGTCTACGAAAAGAATGTTTCAAAACTGCTCTGTGAAAAGCAATGTTAAACTCTGTGGCTCGAACACAAACATCACAAAGCAGTTTCTGAGAATGCTTCAGTTTAGTTTTTCTGTGAAGATATTCCCGTTTCCAAAGAAATCTTCAAAGAGGTCCACATATCCACTTACAGATTCTACAAAAAGAGAGTTTCAAAACTGCTCAATCAAAAGGAGGGTTCAACTCTGTGACTTGAATGCAATCATCACACAGAAGTTTCTGAGAATGCTTCTCTTTAGTTTTTACGTGAAGATATACCCGTTTCAAAGGAAGGCCACCCGGTGGTCCAAATATCCACTTGCAGATTCTACAAAAAGAGTGTTTCAAACCTGAACTATCAAAGGAAGGTTCAACTCTGTGAGTCGAATGCAAACATGACGAAGAAGTTTCTGAGAATGTTTGTGTTTAGTTATGGGAAGTTTATCCCGTTTCCAACGAAATCCTCAGAGAGGTCCAAATATCCACTTGCAGATTCTACCAAAAGTGTGTTTGGAAACTGCTCCATCCAAAGGCATGTTCAGCTCTGTGAGTTAATCTCCATCATCACAAAGTGTTTTCTGAGAATGCTTCCGTTTGGTTTTTATAGGAAGTTCTTTCCTTCACTACCGTAGGCCTCAAAGCAGTCCAAATCTCCATTTGCAGATTCTGCAAAAAGAGTGTTTCCAATCTGCTCTATCAATAGGAATGTTCAACTCCGTGAGTTGAATGCAATCATCACAACGTAGTTTCTGAGAATGCTTCTATGTAGTTTTTAGGTGAAGATATTACCTTTTCCACCACAGGCCCCAAGCCCCCCAAATGTCCACATGCAGATTCTAGAAAAAGAGTGTTTCATAGCTGCTCTTTCAAAAGGAAAGTTCCACTCTGGGAGTTGAATACAAACATCACAAAGTAGTTTCTGAGAATGCTTCTGTTTCGTTTTTATGTGAAGATGATCCCGTTTCCAATGAAATCTTCAAAGAGGTGCACATATCCACTTGCAGATTCCAAAGAAAGAGACTTTCAAAACTGCTCCATCACGAGGATTTTTCAACGCTGTGAGTTGAATGCAGTCATCACAGAAAACTTTCTGAGAATGCTTCTGTCTAGGGTTGATGTGAAGATATACCCATTTCCAACGAAGGCCTCGAAGTGGTCCAAATATACACTTGCAGATTCTCCTACAAGGATGTTGCAAACCTGAACTATCAAAGCAAGGTTCAACTCTGTGAGTTGAATGCAAACATCACAAAGAAGTTTCTGAGAATGCTTCCGTTTACTTATGGGAAGTTTATCCCGTTTCCAACGAAATCCTCAGAGAGGTCCAAATATCCCCTTGCAGATTCTACAAACAGTGTGTTTGGAAACTGCTCCATCAAAACGAATGTTCAGCTCTCTGAGTTAAACGCAATCGTCACTAAGAATTTTCTGAGAGTGCTACTGTCTAGTTTTTATATGAAGTTCTTTCCTTTCTTACCATAGGCCTCAAAGCGGTCCCAGTCTCCACTTGCAGATTCTCCAAGAAGACTGTTTCCAAACTGCTCTCTCGAAAGGAATGTTCAACTCTGTGAGTTGAATGCAATCATCACAGAGTAGTTTCTGAGAATGCTTCTATGTAGTTTTTAGGGGAAGATATTTCCTTTTCCACCACAGCCCTCAAAGCCCTCCAAATGTCCATTTGCGGATGCTAAAAAAAGAGTGTTTCAAAGCTGCGCTATCAAAGGGAAAGTTCAATTCCGTGAGGTGAATGCAAACATCCCAAAGAAGTTTCTGAGAATGCCTCTGTTTAGCTTTTATGTGAAGATTATCCCGTTTCCAACGAAATCTTCAATGAGATCCAAATATCCACTTGCGGATCCCACAGAAAGTGTGTTTCGAAACTGCTGTTTCAAAGGGAATCTTCAACTCTGTGAGTTGAATGCAATCATCACAAAGAAGTTTCTGACAATGCTTCTCTCTCGTTTTTATGTGAAGATATTTCCTTTTCCACCAGAGGCCTGAAAGCGCTCCAAATGTCCACTTGCAGATTCTACGAAAAGAATGTTTCAAAACTGCTCTGTGAAAAGCAATGTTAAACTCTGTGGCTCGAACACAAACATCACAAAGCAGTTTCTGAGAATGCTTCAGTTTAGTTTTTCTGTGAAGATATTCCCGTTTCCAAAGAAATCTTCAAAGAGGTCCACATATCCACTTACAGATTCTACAAAAAGAGAGTTTCAAAACTGCTCAATCAAAAGGAGTGTTCAACTCTGTGACTTGAATGCAATCATCACACAGAAGTTTCTGAGAATGCTTCTCTTTAGTTTTTACGTGAAGATATACCCGTTTCGAAGGAAGGACACCCAGTGGTCCAAATATCCACTTGCAGAATCTACAAAAAGAGTGTTTCAAACCTGAACTATCAAAGGAAGGTTCAACTCTGTGAGTCGAATGCAAACATCACGAAGAAGTTTCTGAGAATGTTTGTGTTTAGTTATGGGAAGCTTATCCCGTTTCCAACGAAATCCTCAGAGAGGTCCAAATATCCACTTGCAGATTCTACCAAAAGTGTGTTTGGAAACTGCTCCATCCAAAGGCATCTTCAGCTCTGTGAGTTAATCTCCATCACCACAAAGTATTTTCTGAGAATGCTTCCGTTTGTTTTTTATAGGAAGTTGTTTCCTTCACTACCGTAGGCCTCAAAGCAGTCCAAATCTCCATTTGCAGATTCTACAAAAAGAGTGTTTCCAATCTGCTCTATCAATAGGAATGTTCAACTCCGTGAGTTGAATGCAATCATCACAACGTAGTTTCTGAGAATGCTTCTATGTAGTTTTTAGGTGAAGATATTTCCTTTTCCACCACAGGCCTCAAAGCCCCCCAAATGTCCACTTGCAGATTCTAGAAAAAGAGTGTTTCATAGCTGCTCTTTCAAAAGGAAAGTTCCACTCCGGGAGTTGAATACTAACATCACAAAGTAGTTTCTGAGAATGCTTCTGTTTCGTTTTTATGTGAAGATGATCCCGTTTCCAATGAAATCTTCAAAGAGGTGCACATATCCACTTGCAGATTCCAAAGAAAGAGACTTTCAAAACTGCTCCATCACGAGGATTGTTCAACTCTGTGAGTTGAATGCAGTCATCACAGAAAACTTTCTGAGAATGCTTCTGTCTAGGGTTGATGTGAAGATATACCCGTTTCCAACGAAGGCCTCGAAGTGGTCCAAATATACACTTGCAGATTCTCCTACAAGGGTGTTGCAAACCTGAACTATCAAAGCAAGGTTCAACTCTGTGAGTTGAATGCAAACATCACAAAGAAGTTTCTGAGAATGCTTCCGTTTACTTATGGGAAGTTTATCCCGTTTCCAACGAAATCCTCAGAGAGGTCCAAATATCCCCTGGCAGATTCTACAAACAGTGTGTTTGGAAACTGCTCCATCAAAACCAAGGTTCAGCTCTCTGAGTTAAACGCAATCGTCACTAAGAATTTTCTGAGAGTGCTTCTGTCTAGTGTTTGTATGAAGTTCTTTCCTTTATTACCATAGGCCTCAAAGCGGTCCCAGTCTCCACTTGCAGATTCTCCAACAAGACTGTTTCCAAACTGCTCTCTCGAAAGGAATGTTCAACTCTGTGAGTTGAATGCAATCATCACAGATTAGTTTCTGAGAATGCTTCTATGTAGTTTTTAGGAGAAGATATTTCCTTTTCCACCACAGCCCTCAAAGCCCTCCAAATGTCCATTTGCGGATGCTAAAAAAAGAGTGTTTCAAAGCTGCGCTATCAAAGGGAAAGTTCAATTCCGTGAGGTGAATGCAAACATCCCAAAGAAGTTTCTGAGAATGCCTCTGTTTAGCTTTTATGTGAAGATTATCCCGTTTCCAACGAAATCTTCAATGAGATCCAAATATCCACTTGCGGATCCCACAGAAAGTGTGTTTCGAAACTGCTGTTTCAAAGGGAATCTTCAACTCTGTGAGTTGAATGCAATCATCACAAAGAAGTTTCTGACAATGCTTCTCTCTCGTTTTTATGTGAAGATATTTCCTTTTCCACCAGAGGCCTGAAAGCGCTCCAAATGTCCACTTGCAGATTCTACGAAAAGAATGTTTCAAAACTGCTCTGTGAAAAGCAATGTTAAACTCTGTGGCTCGAAAACAAACATCACAAAGCAGTTTCTGAGAATGCTTCAGTTTAGTTTTTCTGTGAAGATATTCCCGTTTCCAAAGAAATCTTCAAAGAGGTCCACATATCCACTTACAGATTCTACAAAAAGAGAGTTTCAAAACTGCTCAATCAAAAGGAGGGTTCAACTCTGTGACTTGAATGCAATCATCACACAGAAGTTTCTGAGAATGCTTCTCTTTAGTTTTTACGTGAAGATATACCCGTTTCGAAGGAAGGCCACCCGGTGGTCCAAATATCCACTTGCAGATTCTACAAAAAGAGTGTTTCAAACCTGAACTATCAAAGGAAGGTTCAACTCTGTGAGTCGAATGCAAACATCACGAACACGTTTCTGAGAATGTTTGTGTTTACTTATGGGAAGTTTATCCCGTTTCCAACGAACTCCTCAGAGAGGTCCAAATATCCACTTGCAGATTCTACCAAAAGTGTGTTTGGAAACTGCTCCATCCAAAGGCATGTTCAGCTCTGTGAGTTAATCTCCATCATCACAAAGTATTTTCTGAGAATGCTTCCGTTTGGTTTTTATAGGAAGTTCTTTCCTTCACTACCGTAGGCCTCAAAGCAGTCCAAATCTCCATTTGCAGATTCTACAAAAAGAGTGTTTCCAATCTGCTGTATCAATAGGAATGTTCAACTCCGTGAGTTGTATGCAATCATCACAACGTAGTTTCTGAGAATGCTTCTATGTAGTTTTTAGGTGAAGATATTACCTTTTCCACCACAGGCCCCAAGCCCCCCAAATGTCCACTTGCAGATCCTAGAAAAAGAGTGTTTCATAGCTGCTCTTTCAAAAGGAAAGTTCCACTCTGGGAGTTGAATACAAACATCACAAAGTAGTTTCTGAGAATGCTTCTGTTTCGTTTTTAAGTGAAGATGATCCCGTTTCCAATGAAATCTTCAAAGAGGTGCACATATCCACTTGCAGATTCCAAAGAAAGAGACTTTCAAAACTGCTCCATCACGAGGATTTTTCAACACTGTGAGTTGAATGCAGTCATCACAGAAAACTTTCTGAGAATGCTTCTGTCTAGGGTTGATGTGAAGATATACCCGTTTCCAACGAAGGCCTCGAAGTGGTCCAAATATAGACTTGCAGATTCTCCTACAAGGGTGTTGCAAACCTGAACTAACAAAGCAAGGTTGAACTCTGTGAGTTGAATGCAAACATCACAAAGAAGTTTCTGAGAATGCTTCCGTTTATTTATGGGAAGTTTATCCCGTTTCCAACGAAATCCTCAGAGAGGTCCAAATATCCCCTTGCAGATTCTACAAACAGTGTGTTTGGAAACTGCTCCATCAAAACGAATGTTCAGCTCTCTGAGTTAAACGCAATCGTCGCTAAGAATTTTCTGAGAGTGCTTCTGTCTAGTTTTTATATGAAGTTCTTTCCTTTCTTACCATAGGCCTCAAAGCGGTCCCAGTCTCCACTTGCAGATTCTCCAAGAAAACTGTTTCCAAACTGCTCTCTCGAAAGGAATGTTCAACTCTGTGGGTTGAGTGCAATCATCACAGAGTAGTTTCTGAGAATGCTTCTATGTAGTTTTTAGGAGAAGATATTTCCTTTTACACCACAGCCCTCAAAGCCCTCCTAATGTCCATTTGCGGATGCTAAAAAAAGAGTGTTTCAAAGCTGCGCTATCAAAGGGAAAGTTCAATTCCGTGAGGTGAATGCAAACATCCCAAAGAAGTTTCTGAGAATGCCTCTGTTTAGCTTTTATGTGAAGATTATCCCGTTTCCAACGAAATCTTCAATGAGATCCAAATATCCACTTGCGGATCCCACAGAAAGTGTGTTTCGAAACTGCTGTTTCAAAGGGAATCTTCAACTCTGTGAGTTGAATGCAATCATCACAAAGAAGTTTCTGACAATGCTTCTCTCTCGTTTTTATGTGAAGATATTTCCTTTTCCACCAGAGGCCTGAAAGCGCTCCAAATGTCCACTTGCAGATTCTACGAAAAGAATGTTTCAAAACTGCTCTGTGAAAAGCAATGTTAAACTCTGTGGCTCGAACACAAACATCACAAAGCAGTTTCTGAGAATGCTTCAGTTTAGTTTTTCTGTGAAGATATTCCCGTTTCCAAAGAAATCTTCAAAGAGGTCCACATATCCACTTACAGATTCTACAAAAAGAGAGTTTCAAAACTGCTCAATCAAAAGGAGGGTTCAACTCTGTGACTTGAATGCAATCATCACACAGAAGTTTCTGAGAATGCTTCTCTTTAGTTTTTACGTGAAGATATACCCGTTTCGAAGGAAGGCCACCCGGTGGTCCAAATATCCACTTGCAGATTCTACAAAAAGAGTGTTTCAAACCTGAACTATCAAAGGAAGGTTCAACTCTGTGAGTCGAATGCAAACATCACGAAGAAGTTTCTGAGAATGTTTGTGTTTAGTTATGGGAAGTTTATCCCGTTTCCAACGAAATCCTCAGAGAGGTCCAAATATCCACTTGCAGATTCTACCAAAAGTGTGTTTGGAAACTGCTCCATCCAAAGGCATGTTCAGCTCTGTGAGTTAATCTCCATCATCACAAAGTATTTTCTGAGAATGCTTCCGTTTGGTTTTTATAGGAAGTTCTTTCCTTCACTACCGTAGGCCTCAAAGCAGTCCAAATCTCCATTTGCAGATTCTACAAAAAGAGTGTTTCCAATCTGCTCTATCAATAGGAATGTTCAACTCCGTGAGTTGAATGCAATCATCACAACGTAGTTTCTGAGAATGCTTCTATGTAGTTTTTAGGTGAAGATATTACCTTTTCCACCACAGGCCCCAAGCCCCCCAAATGTCCACTTGCAGATTCTAGAAAAAGAGTGTTTCATAGCTGCTCTTTCAAAAGGAAAGTTCCACTCCGGGAGTTGAATACAAACATCACAAAGTAGTTTCTGAGAATGCTTCTGTTTCGTTTTTATGTGAAGATGATCCCGTTTCCAATGAAATCTTCAAAGAGGTCCACTTATCCACTTGCAGATTCCAAAGAAAGAGACTTTCAAAACTGCTACATCACGAGGATTTTTCAACACTGTGAGTTGAATGCAGTCATCACAGAAAACTTTCTGAGAATGCTTCTGTCTAGGGTTGATGTGAAGATATACCCATTTCCAACGAAGGCCTCGAAGTGGTCCAAATATACACTTGCAGATTCTCCTACAAGGGTGTTGCAAACCTGAACTATCAAAGCAAGGTTCAACTCTGTGACTTGAATGCAAACATCACAAAGAAGTTTCTGAGAATGCTTCCGTTTATTTATGGGAAGTTTATCCCGTTTCCAACGAAATCCTCAGAGAGGTCCAAATATCCCCTTGCAGATTCTACAAACAGTGTGTTTGGAAACTGCTCCATCAAAACGAATGTTCAGCTCTCTGAGTTAAACGCAATCGTCGCTAAGAATTTTCTGAGAGTGCTTCTGTCTAGTTTTTATATGAAGTTCTTTCCTTTATTACCATAGGCCTCAAAGCGGTCCCAGTCTCCACTTGCAGATTCTCCAACAAGACTGTTTCCAAACTGCTCTCTCGAAAGGAATGTTCAACTCTGTGAGTTGAATGCAATCATCACAGAGTGGTTTCTGAGAATGCTTCTATGTAGTTTTTAGGAGAAGATATTTCCTTTTCCACCACAGCCCTCAAAGCCCTCCAAATGTCCATTTGCGGATGCTAAAAAAAGAGTGTTTCAAAGCTGCGCTATCAAAGGGAAAGTTCAATTCCGTGAGGTGAATGCAAACATCCCAAAGAAGTTTCTGAGAATGCCTCTGTTTAGCTTTTATGTGAAGATTATCCCGTTTCCAACGAAATCTTCAATGAGATCCAAATATCCACTTGCGGATCCCACAGAAAGTGTGTTTCGAAACTGCTGTTTCAAAGGGAATCTTCAACTCTGTGAGTTGAATGCAATCATCACAAAGAAGTTTCTGACAATGCTTCTCCCTCGTTTTTATGTGAAGATATTTCCTTTTCCACCAGAGGCCTGAAAGCGCTCCAAATGTCCACTTGCAGATTCTACGAAAAGAATGTTTCAAAACTGCTCTGTGAAAAGCAATGTTAAACTCTGTGGCTCGAACACAAACATCACAAAGCAGTTTCTGAGAATGCTTCAGTTTAGTTTTTCTGTGAAGATATTCCCGTTTCCAAAGAAATCTTCAAAGAGGTCCACATATCCACTTACAGATTCTACAAAAAGAGAGTTTCAAAACTGCTCAATCAAAAGGAGGGTTCAAATCTGTGACTTGAATGCAATCATCACACAGAAGTTTCTGAGAATGCTTCTCTTTAGTTTTTACGTGAAGATATACCCGTTTCGAAGGAAGGCCACCCGGTGGTCCAAATATCCACTTGCAGAATCTACAAAAAGAGTGTTTCAAACCTGAACTATCAAAGGAAGGTTCAACTCTGTGAGTCGAATGCAAACATCACGAAGAAGTTTCTGAGAATGTTTGTGTTTAGTTGTGGGAAGTTTATCCCGTTTCCAACGAACTCCTCAGAGAGGTCCAAATATCCACTTGCAGATTCTACCAAAAGTGTGTTTGGAAACTGCTCCATCCAAAGGCATGTTCAGCTCTGTGAGTTAATCTCCATCATCACAAAGTATTTTCTGAGAATGCTTCCGTTTGGTTTTTATAGGAAGTTCTTTCCTTCACTACCGTAGGCCTCAAAGCAGTCCAAATCTCCATTTGCAGATTCTACAAAAAGAGTGTTTCCAATCTGCTGTATCAATAGGAATGTTCAACTCCGTGAGTTGTATGCAATCATCACAACGTAGTTTCTGAGAATGCTTCTATGTAGTTTTTAGGTGAAGATATTACCTTTTCCACCACAGGCCCCAAGCCCCCCAAATGTCCACTTGCAGATTCTAGAAAAAGAGTGTTTCATAGCTGCTCTTTCAAAAGGAAAGTTCCACTCTGGGAGTTGAATACAAACATCACAAAGTAGTTTCTGAGAATGCTTCTGTTTCGTTTTTAAGTGAAGATGATCCCGTTTCCAATGAAATCTTCAAAGAGGTGCACATATCCACTTGCAGATTCCAAAGAAAGAGACTTTCAAAACTGCTACATCACGAGGATTTTTCAACACTGTGAGTTGAATGCAGTCATCACAGAAAACTTTCTGAGAATGCTTCTGTCTAGGGTTGATGTGAAGATATACCCGTTTCCAACGAAGGCCTCGAAGTGGTCCAAATATAGACTTGCAGATTCTCCTACAAGGGTGTTGCAAACCTGAACTAACAAAGCAAGGTTGAACTCTGTGAGTTGAATGCAAACATCACAAAGAAGTTTCTGAGAATGCTTCCGTTTATTTATGGGAAGTTTATCCCGTTTCCAACGAAATCCTCAGAGAGGTCCAAATATCCCCTTGCAGATTCTACAAACAGTGTGTTTGGAAACTGCTCCATCCAAACGAATGTTCAGCTCTCTGAGTTAAACGCAATCGTCACTAAGAATTTTCTGAGAGTGCTTCTGTCTAGTTTTTATATGAGGTTCTTTCCTTTATTACCATAGGCCTCAAAGCGGTCCCAGTCTCCACTTGCAGATTCTCCAAGAAGACTGTTTCCAAACTGCTCTCTCGAAAGGATTGCTCAACTCTGTGAGTTGAGTGCAATCATCACAGAGTAGTTTCTGAGAATGCTTCTATGTAGTTTTTAGGAGAAGATATTTCCTTTTCCACCACAGCCCTCAAAGCCCTCCAAATGTCCATTTGCGGATGCTAAAAAAAGAGTGTTTCAAAGCTGCGCTATCAAAGGGAAAGTTCAATTCCGTGAGGTGAATGCAAACATCCCAAAGAAGTTTCTGAGAATGCCTCTGTTTAGCTTTTATGTGAAGATTATCCCGTTTCCAACGAAATCTTCAATGAGATCCAAATATCCACTTGCGGATCCCACAGAAAGTGTGTTTCGAAACTGCTGTTTCAAAGGGAATCTTCAACTCTGTGAGTTGAATGCAATCATCACAAAGAAGTTTCTGACAATGCTTCTCTCTCGTTTTTATGTGAAGATATTTCCTTTTCCACCAGAGGCCTGAAAGCGCTCCAAATGTCCACTTGCAGATTCTACGAAAAGAATGTTTCAAAACTGCTCTGTGAAAAGCAATGTTAAACTCTGTGGCTCGAACACAAACATCACAAAGCAGTTTCTGAGAATGCTTCAGTTTAGTTTTTCTGTGAAGATATTCCCGTTTCCAAAGAAATCTTCAAAGAGGTCCACATATCCACTTACAGATTCTACAAAAAGAGAGTTTCAAAACTGCTCAATCAAAAGGAGGGTTCAACTCTGTGACTTGAATGCAATCATCACACAGAAGTTTCTGAGAATGCTTCTCTTTAGTTTTTACGTGAAGCTATACCCGTTTCGAAGGAAGGCCACCCGGTGGTCCAAATATCCACTTGCAGAATCTACAAAAAGAGTGTTTCAAACCGGAACTATCAAAGGAAGGTTCAACTCTGTGAGTCGAATGCAAACATCACGAAGAAGTTTCTGAGAATGTTTGTGTTTAGTTATGGGAAGTTTATCCCGTTTCCAACGAAATCCTCAGAGAGGTCCAAATATCCACTTGCAGATTCTACCAAAAGTGTGTTTGGAAACTGCTCCATCCAAAGGCATGTTCAGCTCTGTGAGTTAATCTCCATCATCACAAAGTATTTTCTGAGAATGCTTCCGTTTGGTTTTTATAGGAAGTTCTTTCCTTCACTACCGTAGGCCTCAAAGCAGTCCAAATCTCCATTTGCAGATTCTACAAAAAGAGTGTTTCCAATCTGCTGTATCAATAGGAATGTTCAACTCCGTGAGTTGAATGCAATCACCACAACGTAGTTTCTGAGAATGCTTCTATGTAGTTTTTAGGTGAAGATATTACCTTTTCCACCACAGGCCCCAAGCCCCCCAAATGTCCACTTGCAGATTCTAGAAAAAGAGTGTTTCATAGCTGCTCTTTCAAAAGGAAAGTTCCACTCTGGGAGTTGAATACGAACATCACAAAGTAGTTTCTGAGAATGCTTTTGTTTCGTTTTTATGTGAAGATGATCCCGTTTCCAATGAAATCTTCAAAGAGGTGCACATATCCACTTGCAGATTCCAAAGAAAGAGACTTTCAAAACTGCTCTATCACGAGGATTTTTCAACACTGTGAGTTGAATGCAGTCATCACAGAAAACTTTCTGAGAATGCTTCTGTCTAGGGTTGATGTGAAGATATACCCGTTTCCAACGAAGGCCTCGAAGTGGTCCAAATATACACTTGCAGATTCTCCTACAAGGGTGTTGCAAACCTGAACTATCAAAGCAAGGTTCAACTCTGTGAGTTGAATGCAAACATCACAAAGAAGTTTCTGAGAATGCTTCCGTTTAGTTATGGGAAGTTTATCCCTTTTCCAACGAAATCCTCAGAGAGGTCCAAATATCCCCTTGCAGATTCTACAAACAGTGTGTTTGGAAACTGCTCCATCAAAACGAATGTTCAGCTCTCTGAGTTAAACGCAATCGTCACTAAGAATTTTCTGAGAGTGCTTCTGTCTAGTTTTTATATGAAGTTCTTTCCTTTCTTACCATAGGCCTCAAAGCGGTCCCAGTCTCCACTTGCAGATTCTCCAAGAAGACTGTTTCCAAACTGCTCTCTCGAAAGGAATGTTCAACTCTGTGAGTTGAGTGCAATCATCACAGAGTAGTTTCTGAGAATGCTTCTATGTAGTTTTTAGGAGAAGATATTTCCTTTTCCACCACAGCCCTCAAAGCCCTCCAAATGTCCATTTGCGGATGCTAAAAAAGGAGTGTTTCAAAGCTGCGCTATCAAAGGGAAAGTTCAATTCCGTGAGGTGAATGCAAACATCCCAAAGAAGTTTCTGAGAATGCCTCTGTTTAGCTTTTATGTGAAGATTATCCCGTTTCCAACGAAATATTCAATGAGATCCAAATATCCACTTGCGGATCCCACAGAAAGTGTGTTTCGAAACTGCTGTTTCAAAGGGAATCTTCAACTCTGTGAGTTGAATGCAATCATCACAAAGAAGTTTCTGACAATGCTTCTCTCTCGTTTTTATGTGAAGATATTTCCTTTTCCACCAGAGGCCTGAAAGCGCTCCAAATGTCCACTGCAGATTCTACGAAAAGAATGTTTCAAAACTGCTCTGTGAAAAGCAATGTTAAACTCTGTGGCTCGAACACAAACATCACAAAGCAGTTTCTGAGAATGCTTCAGTTTAGTTTTTCTGTGAAGATATTCCCGTTTCCAAAGAAATCTTCAAAGAGGTCCACATATCCACTTACAGATTCTACAAAAAGAGAGTTTCAAAACTGCTCAATCAAAAGGAGGGTTCAACTCTGTGACTTGAATGCAATCATCACACAGAAGTTTCTGAGAATGCTTCTCTTTAGTTTTTACGTGAAGCTATACCCGTTTCGAAGGAAGGCCACCCGGTGGTCCAAATATCCACTTGCAGAATCTACAAAAAGACTGTTTCAAACCTGAACTATCAAAGGAAGGTTCAACTCTGTGAGTCGAATGCAAACATCACGAAGAAGTTTCTGAGAATGTTTGTGTTTAGTTATGGGAAGTTTATCCCGTTTCCAACGAAATCCTCAGAGAGGTCCAAATATCCACTTGCAGATTCTACCAAAAGTGTGTTTGGAAACTGCTCCATCCAAAGGCATGTTCAGCTCTGTGAGTTAATCTCCATCATCACAAAGTATTTTCTGAGAATGCTTCCGTTTGGTTTTTATAGGAAGTTCTTTCCTTCACTACCGTAGGCCTCAAAGCAGTCCAAATCTCCATTTGCAGATTCTACAAAAAGAGTGTTTCCAATCTGCTGTATCAATAGGAATGTTCAACTCCGTGAGTTGAATGCAATCATCACAACGTAGTTTCTGAGAATGCTTCTATGTAGTTTTTAGGTGAAGATATTACCTTTTCCACCACAGGCCCCAAGCCCCCCAAATGTCCACTTGCAGATTCTAGAAAAAGAGTGTTTCATAGCTGCTCTTTCAAAAGGAAAGTTCCACTCTGGGAATTGAATACGAACATCACAAAGTAGTTTCTGAGAATGCTTTTGTTTCGTTTTTATGTGAAGATGATCCCGTTTCCAATGAAATCTTCAAAGAGGTGCACATATCCACTTGCAGATTCCAAAGAAAGAGACTTTCAAAACTGCTACATCACGAGGATTTTTCAACACTGTGAGTTGAATGCAGTCATCACAGAAAACTTTCTGAGAATGCTTCTGTCTAGGGTTGATGTGAAGATATACCCGTTTCCAACGAAGGCCTCGAAGTGGTCCAAATATACACTTGCAGATTCTCCTACAAGGGTGTTGCAAACCTGAACTATCAAAGCAAGGTTCAACTCTGTGAGTTGAATGCAAACATCACAAAGAAGTTTCTGAGAATGCTTCCGTTTAGTTATGGGAAGTTTATCCCGTTTCCAACGAAATCCTCAGAGAGGTCCAAATATCCCCTTGCAGATTCTACAAACAGTGTGTTTGGAAACTGCTCCATCAAAACGAATGTTCAGCTCTCTGAGTTAAACGCAATCGTCACTAAGAATTTTCTGAGAGTGCTTCTGTCTAGTTTTTATATGAAGTTCTTTCCTTTCTTACCATAGGCCTCAAAGCGGTCCCAGTCTCCACTTGCAGATTCTCCAAGAAGACTGTTTCCAAACTGCTCTCTCGAAAGGAATGTTCAACTCTGTGAGTTGAGTGCAATCATCACAGAGTAGTTTCTGAGAATGCTTCTATGTAGTTTTTAGGAGAAGATATTTCCTTTTCCACCACAGCCCTCAAAGCCCTCCAAATGTCCATTTGCGGATGCTAAAAAAAGAGTGTTTCAAAGCTGCGCTATCAAAGGGAAAGTTCAATTCCGTGAGGTGAATGCAAACATCCCAAAGAAGTTTCTGAGAATGCCTCTGTTTAGCTTTTATGTGAAGATTATCCCGTTTCCAACGAAATCTTCAATGAGATCCAAATATCCACTTGCGGATCCCACAGAAAGTGTGTTTCGAAACTGCTGTTTCAAAGGGAATCTTCAACTCTGTGAGTTGAATGCAATCATCACAAAGAAGTTTCTGACAATGCTTCTCTCTCGTTTTTATGTGAAGATATTTCCTTTTCCACCAGAGGCCTGAAAGCGCTCCAAATGTCCACTTGCAGAGTCTACGAAAAGAATGTTTCAAAACTGCTCTGTGAAAAGCAATGTTAAACTCTGTGGCTCGAACACAAACATCACAAAGCAGTTTCTGAGAATGCTTCAGTTTAGTTTTTCTGTGAAGATATTCCCGTTTCCAAAGAAATCTTCAAAGAGGTCCACATATCCACTTACAGATTCTACAAAAAGAGAGTTTCAAAACTGCTCAATCAAAAGGAGGGTTCAACTCTGTGACTTGAATGCAATCATCACACAGAAGTTTCTGAGAATGCTTCTCTTTAGTTTTTACGTGAAGATATACCCGTTTCGAAGGAAGGCCACCCGGTGGTCCAAATATCCACTTGCAGATTCTACAAAAAGAGTGTTTCAAACCTGAACTATCAAAGGAAGGTTCAACTCTGTGAGTCGAATGCAAACATCACGAAGAAGTTTCTGAGAATGTTTGTGTTTAGTTATGGGAAGTTTATCCCGTTTCC
Source organism: Pan paniscus (assembly GCF_029289425.2). Taxonomy (NCBI): domain Eukaryota; kingdom Metazoa; phylum Chordata; class Mammalia; order Primates; family Hominidae; genus Pan; species Pan paniscus. The sequence continues at coordinate 61,244,010 of NC_073272.2, forward strand.
AACGAAATCCTCAGAGAGGTCCAAATATCCACTTGCAGATTCTACCAAAAGTGTGTTTGGAAACTGCTCCATCCAAAGGCATGTTCAGCTCTGTGAGTTAATCTCCATCATCACAAAGTATTTTCTGAGAATGCTTCCGTTTGGTTTTTATAGGAAGTTCTTTCCTTCACTACCGTAGGCCTCAAAGCAGTCCAAATCTCCATTTGCAGATTCTACAAAAAGAGTGTTTCCAATCTGCTGTATCAATAGGAATGTTCAACTCCGTGAGTTGAATGCAATCATCACAACGTAGTTTCTGAGAATGCTTCTATGTAGTTTTTAGGTGAAGATATTACCTTTTCCACCACAGGCCCCAAGCCCCCCAAATGTCCACTTGCAGATTCTAGAAAAAGAGTGTTTCATAGCTGCTCTTTCAAAAGGAAAGTTCCACTCTGGGAATTGAATACGAACATCACAAAGTAGTTTCTGAGAATGCTTTTGTTTCGTTTTTATGTGAAGATGATCCCGTTTCCAATGAAATCTTCAAAGAGGTGCACATATCCACTTGCAGATTCCAAAGAAAGAGACTTTCAAAACTGCTCCATCACGAGGATTTTTCAACACTGTGAGTTGAATGCAGTCATCACAGAAAACTTTCTGAGAATGCTTCTGTCTAGGGTTGATGTGAAGATATACCCGTTTCCAACGAAGGCCTCGAAGTGGTCCAAATATACACTTGCAGATTCTCCTACAAGGGTGTTGCAAACCTGAACTATCAAAGCAAGGTTCAACTCTGTGAGTTGAATGCAAACATCACAAAGAAGTTTCTGAGAATGCTTCCGTTTAGTTATGGGAAGTTTATCCCGTTTCCAACGAAATCCTCAGAGAGGTCCAAATATCCCCTTGCAGATTCTACAAACAGTGTGTTTGGAAACTGCTCCATCAAAACGAATGTTCAGCTCTCTGAGTTAAACGCAATCGTCACTAAGAATTTTCTGAGAGTGCTTCTGTCTAGTTTTTATATGAAGTTCTTTCCTTTCTTACCATAGGCCTCAAAGCGGTCCCAGTGTCCACTTGCAGATTCTCCAAGAAGACTGTTTCCAAACTGCTCTCTCGAAAGGAATGTTCAACTCTGTGAGTTGAGTGCAATCATCACAGAGTAGTTTCTGAGAATGCTTCTATGTAGTTTTTAGGAGAAGATATTTCCTTTTCCACCACAGCCCTCAAAGCCCTCCAAATGTCCATTTGCGGATGCTAAAAAAAGAGTGTTTCAAAGCTGCGCTATCAAAGGGAAAGTTCAATTCCGTGAGGTGAATGCAAACATCCCAAAGAAGTTTCTGAGAATGCCTCTGTTTAGCTTTTATGTGAAGATTATCCCGTTTCCAACGAAATCTTCAATGAGATCCAAATATCCACTTGCGGATCCCACAGAAAGTGTGTTTCGAAACTGCTGTTTCAAAGGGAATCTTCAACTCTGTGAGTTGAATGCAATCATCACAAAGAAGTTTCTGACAATGCTTCTCTCTCGTTTTTATGTGAAGATATTTCCTTTTCCACCAGAGGCCTGAAAGCGCTCCAAATGTCCACTTGCAGAGTCTACGAAAAGAATGTTTCAAAACTGCTCTGTGAAAAGCAATGTTAAACTCTGTGGCTCGAACACAAACATCACAAAGCAGTTTCTGAGAATGCTTCAGTTTAGTTTTTCTGTGAAGATATTCCCGTTTCCAAAGAAATCTTCAAAGAGGTCCACATATCCACTTACAGATTCTACAAAAAGAGAGTTTCAAAACTGCTCAATCAAAAGGAGGGTTCAACTCTGTGACTTGAATGCAATCATCACACAGAAGTTTCTGAGAATGCTTCTCTTTAGTTTTTACGTGAAGATATACCCGTTTCGAAGGAAGGCCACCCGGTGGTCCAAATATCCACTTGCAGATTCTACAAAAAGAGTGTTTCAAACCTGAACTATCAAAGGAAGGTTCAACTCTGTGAGTCGAATGCAAACATCACGAAGAAGTTTCTGAGAATGTTTGTGTTTAGTTATGGGAAGTTTATCCCGTTTCCAACGAAATCCTCAGAGAGGTCCAAATATCCACTTGCAGATTCTACCAAAAGTGTGTTTGGAAACTGCTCCATCCAAAGGCATGTTCAGCTCTGTGAGTTAATCTCCATCATCACAAAGTATTTTCTGAGAATGCTTCCGTTTGGTTTTTATAGGAAGTTCTTTCCTTCACTACCGTAGGCCTCAAAGCAGTCCAAATCTCCATTTGCAGATTCTACAAAAAGAGTGTTTCCAATCTGCTGTATCAATAGGAATGTTCAACTCCGTGAGTTGAATGCAATCATCACAACGTAGTTTCTGAGAATGCTTCTATGTAGTTTTTAGGTGAAGATATTACCTTTTCCACCACAGGCCCCAAGCCCCCCAAATGTCCACTTGCAGATTCTAGAAAAAGAGTGTTTCATAGCTGCTCTTTCAAAAGGAAAGTTCCACTCTGGGAATTGAATACGAACATCACAAAGTAGTTTCTGAGAATGCTTTTGTTTCGTTTTTATGTGAAGATGATCCCGTTTCCAATGAAATCTTCAAAGAGGTGCACATATCCACTTGCAGATTCCAAAGAAAGAGACTTTCAAAACTGCTCCATCACGAGGATTTTTCAACACTGTGAGTTGAATGCAGTCATCACAGAAAACTTTCTGAGAATGCTTCTGTCTAGGGTTGATGTGAAGATATACCCGTTTCCAACGAAGGCCTCGAAGTGGTCCAAATATACACTTGCAGATTCTCCTACAAGGGTGTTGCAAACCTGAACTATCAAAGCAAGGTTCAACTCTGTGAGTTGAATGCAAACATCACAAAGAAGTTTCTGAGAATGCTTCCGTTTAGTTATGGGAAGTTTATCCCGTTTCCAACGAAATCCTCAGAGAGGTCCAAATATCCCCTTGCAGATTCTACAAACAGTGTGTTTGGAAACTGCTCCATCAAAACGAATGTTCAGCTCTCTGAGTTAAACGCAATCGTCACTAAGAATTTTCTGAGAGTGCTTCTGTCTAGTTTTTATATGAAGTTCTTTCCTTTCTTACCATAGGCCTCAAAGCGGTCCCAGTCTCCACTTGCAGATTCTCCAAGAAGACTGTTTCCAAACTGCTCTCTCGAAAGGAATGTTCAACTCTGTGAGTTGAGTGCAATCATCACAGAGTAGTTTCTGAGAATGCTTCTATGTAGTTTTTAGGAGAAGATATTTCCTTTTCCACCACAGCCCTCAAAGCCCTCCAAATGTCCATTTGCGGATGCTAAAAAAAGAGTGTTTCAAAGCTGCGCTATCAAAGGGAAAGTTCAATTCCGTGAGGTGAATGCAAACATCCCAAAGAAGTTTCTGAGAATGCCTCTGTTTAGCTTTTATGTGAAGATTATCCCGTTTCCAACGAAATCTTCAATGAGATCCAAATATCCACTTGCGGATCCCACAGAAAGTGTGTTTCGAAACTGCTGTTTCAAAGGGAATCTTCAACTCTGTGAGTTGAATGCAATCATCACAAAGAAGTTTCTGACAATGCTTCTCTCTCGTTTTTATGTGAAGATATTTCCTTTTCCACCAGAGGCCTGAAAGCGCTCCAAATGTCCACTTGCAGAGTCTACGAAAAGAATGTTTCAAAACTGCTCTGTGAAAAGCAATGTTAAACTCTGTGGCTCGAACACAAACATCACAAAGCAGTTTCTGAGAATGCTTCAGTTTAGTTTTTCTGTGAAGATATTCCCGTTTCCAAAGAAATCTTCAAAGAGGTCCACATATCCACTTACAGATTCTACAAAAAGAGAGTTTCAAAACTGCTCAATCAAAAGGAGGGTTCAACTCTGTGACTTGAATGCAATCATCACACAGAAGTTTCTGAGAATGCTTCTCTTTAGTTTTTACGTGAAGATATACCCGTTTCGAAGGAAGGCCACCCGGTGGTCCAAATATCCACTTGCAGATTCTACAAAAAGAGTGTTTCAAACCTGAACTATCAAAGGAAGGTTCAACTCTGTGAGTCGAATGCAAACATCACGAAGAAGTTTCTGAGAATGTTTGTGTTTAGTTATGGGAAGTTTATCCCGTTTCCAACGAAATCCTCAGAGAGGTCCAAATATCCACTTGCAGATTCTACCAAAAGTGTGTTTGGAAACTGCTCCATCCAAAGGCATGTTCAGCTCTGTGAGTTAATCTCCATCATCACAAAGTATTTTCTGAGAATGCTTCCGTTTGGTTTTTATAGGAAGTTCTTTCCTTCACTACCGTAGGCCTCAAAGCAGTCCAAATCTCCATTTGCAGATTCTACAAAAAGAGTGTTTCCAATCTGCTGTATCAATAGGAATGTTCAACTCCGTGAGTTGAATGCAATCATCACAACGTAGTTTCTGAGAATGCTTCTATGTAGTTTTTAGGTGAAGATATTACCTTTTCCACCACAGGCCCCAAGCCCCCCAAATGTCCACTTGCAGATTCTAGAAAAAGAGTGTTTCATAGCTGCTCTTTCAAAAGGAAAGTTCCACTCTGGGAATTGAATACGAACATCACAAAGTAGTTTCTGAGAATGCTTTTGTTTCGTTTTTATGTGAAGATGATCCCGTTTCCAATGAAATCTTCAAAGAGGTGCACATATCCACTTGCAGATTCCAAAGAAAGAGACTTTCAAAACTGCTCCATCACGAGGATTTTTCAACACTGTGAGTTGAATGCAGCCATCACAGAAAACTTTCTGAGAATGCTTCTGTCTAGGGTTGATGTGAAGATATACCCGTTTCCAACGAAGGCCTCGAAGTGGTCCAAATATACACTTGCAGATTCTCCTACAAGGGTGTTGCAAACCTGAACTATCAAAGCAAGGTTCAACTCTGTGAGTTGAATGCAAACATCACAAAGAAGTTTCTGAGAATGCTTCCGTTTAGTTATGGGAAGTTTATCCCGTTTCCAACGAAATCCTCAGAGAGGTCCAAATATCCCCTTGCAGATTCTACAAACAGTGTGTTTGGAAACTGCTCCATCAAAACGAATGTTCAGCTCTCTGAGTTAAACGCAATCGTCACTAAGAATTTTCTGAGAGTGCTTCTGTCTAGTTTTTATATGAAGTTCTTTCCTTTCTTACCATAGGCCTCAAAGCGGTCCCAGTCTCCACTTGCAGATTCTCCAAGAAGACTGTTTCCAAACTGCTCTCTCGAAAGGAATGTTCAACTCTGTGAGTTGAGTGCAATCATCACAGAGTAGTTTCTGAGAATGCTTCTATGTAGTTTTTAGGAGAAGATATTTCCTTTTCCACCACAGCCCTCAAAGCCCTCCAAATGTCCATTTGCGGATGCTAAAAAAAGAGTGTTTCAAAGCTGCGCTATCAAAGGGAAAGTTCAATTCCGTGAGGTGAATGCAAACATCCCAAAGAAGTTTCTGAGAATGCCTCTGTTTAGCTTTTATGTGAAGATTATCCCGTTTCCAACGAAATCTTCAATGAGATCCAAATATCCACTTGCGGATCCCACAGAAAGTGTGTTTCGAAACTGCTGTTTCAAAGGGAATCTTCAACTCTGTGAGTTGAATGCAATCATCACAAAGAAGTTTCTGACAATGCTTCTCTCTCGTTTTTATGTGAAGATATTTCCTTTTCCACCAGAGGCCTGAAAGCGCTCCAAATGTCCACTTGCAGAGTCTACGAAAAGAATGTTTCAAAACTGCTCTGTGAAAAGCAATGTTAAACTCTGTGGCTCGAACACAAACATCACAAAGCAGTTTCTGAGAATGCTTCAGTTTAGTTTTTCTGTGAAGATATTCCCGTTTCCAAAGAAATCTTCAAAGAGGTCCACATATCCACTTACAGATTCTACAAAAAGAGAGTTTCAAAACTGCTCAATCAAAAGGAGGGTTCAACTCTGTGACTTGAATGCAATCATCACACAGAAGTTTCTGAGAATGCTTCTCTTTAGTTTTTACGTGAAGATATACCCGTTTCGAAGGAAGGCCACCCGGTGGTCCAAATATCCACTTGCAGATTCTACAAAAAGAGTGTTTCAAACCTGAACTATCAAAGGAAGGTTCAACTCTGTGAGTCGAATGCAAACATCACGAAGAAGTTTCTGAGAATGTTTGTGTTTAGTTATGGGAAGTTTATCCCGTTTCCAACGAAATCCTCAGAGAGGTCCAAATATCCACTTGCAGATTCTACCAAAAGTGTGTTTGGAAACTGCTCCATCCAAAGGCATGTTCAGCTCTGTGAGTTAATCTCCATCATCACAAAGTATTTTCTGAGAATGCTTCCGTTTGGTTTTTATAGGAAGTTCTTTCCTTCACTACCGTAGGCCTCAAAGCAGTCCAAATCTCCATTTGCAGATTCTACAAAAAGAGTGTTTCCAATCTGCTGTATCAATAGGAATGTTCAACTCCGTGAGTTGAATGCAATCATCACAACGTAGTTTCTGAGAATGCTTCTATGTAGTTTTTAGGTGAAGATATTACCTTTTCCACCACAGGCCCCAAGCCCCCCAAATGTCCACTTGCAGATTCTAGAAAAAGAGTGTTTCATAGCTGCTCTTTCAAAAGGAAAGTTCCACTCTGGGAATTGAATACGAACATCACAAAGTAGTTTCTGAGAATGCTTTTGTTTCGTTTTTATGTGAAGATGATCCCGTTTCCAATGAAATCTTCAAAGAGGTGCACATATCCACTTGCAGATTCCAAAGAAAGAGACTTTCAAAACTGCTCCATCACGAGGATTTTTCAACACTGTGAGTTGAATGCAGTCATCACAGAAAACTTTCTGAGAATGCTTCTGTCTAGGGTTGATGTGAAGATATACCCGTTTCCAACGAAGGCCTCGAAGTGGTCCAAATATACACTTGCAGATTCTCCTACAAGGGTGTTGCAAACCTGAACTATCAAAGCAAGGTTCAACTCTGTGAGTTGAATGCAAATATCACAAAGAAGTTTCTGAGAATGCTTCCGTTTAGTTATGGGAAGTTTATCCCGTTTCCAACGAAATCCTCAGAGAGGTCCAAATATCCCCTTGCAGATTCTACAAACAGTGTGTTTGGAAACTGCTCCATCAAAACGAATGTTCAGCTCTCTGAGTTAAACGCAATCGTCACTAAGAATTTTCTGAGAGTGCTTCTGTCTAGTTTTTATATGAAGTTCTTTCCTTTATTACCATAGGCCTCAAAGCGGTCCCAGTCTCCACTTGCAGATTCTCCAAGAAGACTGTTTCCAAACTGCTCTCTCGAAAGGAATGTTCAACTCTGTGAGTTGAGTGCAATCATCACAGAGTAGTTTCTGAGAATGCTTCTATGTAGTTTTTAGGAGAAGATATTTCCTTTTCCACCACAGCCCTCAAAGCCCTCCAAATGTCCATTTGCGGATGCTAAAAAAAGAGTGTTTCAAAGCTGCGCTATCAAAGGGAAAGTTCAATTCCGTGAGGTGAATGCAAACATCCCAAAGAAGTTTCTGAGAATGCCTCTGTTTAGCTTTTATGTGAAGATTATCCCGTTTCCAACGAAATCTTCAATGAGATCCAAATATCCACTTGCGGATCCCACAGAAAGTGTGTTTCGAAACTGCTGTTTCAAAGGGAATCTTCAACTCTGTGAGTTGAATGCAATCATCACAAAGAAGTTTCTGACAATGCTTCTCTCTCGTTTTTATGTGAAGATATTTCCTTTTCCACCAGAGGCCTGAAAGCGCTCCAAATGTCCACTTGCAGATTCTACGAAAAGAATGTTTCAAAACTGCTCTGTGAAAAGCAATGTTAAACTCTGTGGCTCGAACACAAACATCACAAAGCAGTTTCTGAGAATGCTTCAGTTTAGTTTTTCTGTGAAGATATTCCCGTTTCCAAAGAAATCTTCAAAGAGGTCCACATATCCACTTACAGATTCTACAAAAAGAGAGTTTCAAAACTGCTCAATCAAAAGGAGGGTTCAACTCTGTGACTTGAATGCAATCATCACACAGAAGTTTCTGAGAATGCTTCTCTTTAGTTTTTACGTGAAGATATACCCGTTTCGAAGGAAGGCCACCCGGTGGTCCAAATATCCACTTGCAGATTCTACAAAAAGAGTGTTTCAAACCTGAACTATCAAAGGAAGGTTCAACTCTGTGAGTCGAATGCAAACATCACGAAGAAGTTTCTGAGAATGTTTGTGTTTAGTTATGGGAAGTTTATCCCGTTTCCAACGAAATCCTCAGAGAGGTCCAAATATCCACTTGCAGATTCTACCAAAAGTGTGTTTGGAAACTGCTCCATCCAAAGGCATGTTCAGCTCTGTGAGTTAATCTCCATCATCACAAAGTATTTTCTGAGAATGCTTCCGTTTGGTTTTTATAGGAAGTTCTTTCCTTCACTACCGTAGGCCTCAAAGCAGTCCAAATCTCCATTTGCAGATTCTACAAAAAGAGTGTTTCCAATCTGCTGTATCAATAGGAATGTTCAACTCCGTGAGTTGAATGCAATCATCACAACGTAGTTTCTGAGAATGCTTCTATGTAGTTTTTAGGTGAAGATATTACCTTTTCCACCACAGGCCCCAAGCCCCCCAAATGTCCACTTGCAGATTCTAGAAAAAGAGTGTTTCATAGCTGCTCTTTCAAAAGGAAAGTTCCACTCTGGGAATTGAATACGAACATCACAAAGTAGTTTCTGAGAATGCTTTTGTTTCGTTTTTATGTGAAGATGATCCCGTTTCCAATGAAATCTTCAAAGAGGTGCACATATCCACTTGCAGATTCCAAAGAAAGAGACTTTCAAAACTGCTCTATCACGAGGATTTTTCAACACTGTGAGTTGAATGCAGTCATCACAGAAAACTTTCTGAGAATGCTTCTGTCTAGGGTTGATGTGAAGATATACCCGTTTCCAACGAAGGCCACGAAGTGGTCCAAATATACACTTGCAGATTCTCCTACAAGGGTGTGGCAAACCTGAACTATCAAAGCAAGGTTCAACTCTGTGAGTTGAATGCAAACATCACAAAGAAGTTTCTGAGAATGCTTCCGTTTAGTTATGGGAAGTTTATCCCGTTTCCAACGAAATCTTCAATGAGATCCAAATATCCACTTGCGGATCCCACAGAAAGTGTGTTTCGAAACTGCTGTTTCAAAGGGAATCTTCAACTCTGTGAGTTGAATGCAATCATCACAAAGAAGTTTCTGACAATGCTTCTCTCTCGTTTTTATGTGAAGATATTTCCTTTTCCACCAGAGGCCTGAAAGCGCTCCAATGTCCACTTGCAGATTCTACGAAAAGAATGTTTCAAAACTGCTCTGTGAAAAGCAATGTTAAACTCTGTGGCTCGAACACAAACATCACAAAGCAGTTTCTGAGAATGCTTCAGTTTAGTTTTTCTGTGAAGATATTCCCGTTTCCAAAGAAATCTTCAAAGAGGTCCACATATCCACTTACAGATTCTACAAAAAGAGAGTTTCAAAACTGCTCAATCAAAAGGAGGGTTCAACTCTGTGACTTGAATGCAATCATCACACAGAAGTTTCTGAGAATGCTTCTCTTTAGTTTTTACGTGAAGATATACCCGTTTCGAAGGAAGGCCACCCGGTGGTCCAAATATCCACTTGCAGAATCTACAAAAAGAGTGTTTCAAACCTGAACTATCAAAGGAAGGTTCAACTCTGTGAGTCGAATGCAAACATCACGAAGAAGTTTCTGAGAATGTTTGTGTTTAGTTATGGGAGGTTTATCCCGTTTCCAACGAAATCCTCAGAGAGGTCCAAATATCCACTTGCAGATTCTACCAAAAGTGTGTTTGGAAACTGCTCCATCCAAAGGCATGTTCAGCTCTGTGAGTTAATCTCCATCATCACAAAGTATTTTCTGAGAATGCTTCCGTTTGGTTTTTATAGGAAGTTCTTTCCTTCACTACCGTAGGCCTCAAAGCAGTCCAAATCTCCATTTGCAGATTCTACAAAAAGAGTGTTTCCAATCTGCTGTATCAATAGGAATGTTCAACTCCGTGAGTTGAATGCAATCATCACAACGTAGTTTCTGAGAATGCTTCTATGTAGTTTTTAGGTGAAGATATTACCTTTTCCACCACAGGCCCCAAGCCCCCCAAATGTCCACTTGCAGATTCTAGAAAAAGAGTGTTTCATAGCTGCTCTTTCAAAAGGAAAGTTCCACTCTGGGAATTGAATACGAACATCACAAAGTAGTTTCTGAGAATGCTTTTGTTTCGTTTTTATGTGAAGATGATCCCGTTTCCAATGAAATCTTCAAAGAGGTGCACATATCCACTTGCAGATTCCAAAGAAAGAGACTTTCAAAACTGCTCCATCACGAGGATTTTTCAACTCTGTGAGTTGAATGCAGTCATCACAGAAAACTTTCTGAGAATGCTTCTGTCTAGGGTTGATGTGAAGATATACCCGTTTCCAACGAAGGCCTCGAAGTGGTCCAAATATACACTTGCAGATTCTCCTACAAGGGTGTTGCAAACCTGAACTATCAAAGCAAGGTTCAACTCTGTGAGTTGAATGCAAACATCACAAAGAAGTTTCTGAGAATGCTTCCGTTTACTTATGGGAAGTTTATCCCGTTTCCAACGAAATCCTCAGAGAGGTCCAAATATCCCCTTGCAGATTCTACAAACAGTGTGTTTGGAAACTGCTCCATCCAAACGAATGTTCAGCTCTCTGAGTTAAACGCAATCGTCACTAAGAACTTTCTGAGAGTGCTTCTGTCTAGTTTTTATATGAAGTTCTTTCCTTTCTTACCATAGGCCTCAAAGCGGTCCCAGTCTCCACTTGCAGATACTCCAAGAAGACTGTTTCCAAACTGCTCTCTCGAAAGGATTGCTCAACTCTGTGAGTTGAGTGCAATCATCACAGAGTAGTTTCTGAGAATGCTTCTATGTAGTTTTTAGGAGAAGATATTTCCTTTTCCACCACAGCCCTCAAAGCCCTCCAAATGTCCATTTGCGGATGCTAAAAAAAGAGTGTTTCAAAGCTGCGCTATCAAAGGGAAAGTTCAATTCCGTGAGGTGAATGCAAACATCCCAAAGAAGTTTCTGAGAATGCCTCTGTTTAGCTTTTATGTGAAGATTATCCCGTTTCCAACGAAATCTTCAATGAGATCCAAATATCCACTTGCGGATCCCACAGAAAGTGTGTTTCGAAACTGCTGTTTCAAAGGGAATCTTCAACTCTGTGAGTTGAATGCAATCATCACAAAGAAGTTTCTGACAATGCTTCTCTCTCGTTTTTATGTGAAGATATTTCCTTTTCCACCAGAGGCCTGAAAGCGCTCCAAATGTCCACTTGCAGATTCTACGAAAAGAATGTTTCAAAACTGCTCTGTGAAAAGCAATGTTAAACTCTGTGGCTCGAACACAAACATCACAAAGCAGTTTCTGAGAATGCTTCAGTTTAGTTTTTCTGTGAAGATATTCCCGTTTCCAAAGAAATCTTCAAAGAGGTCCACATATCCACTTACAGATTCTACAAAAAGAGAGTTTCAAAACTGCTCAATCAAAAGGAGGGTTCAACTCTGTGACTTGAATGCAATCATCACACAGAAGTTTCTGAGAATGCTTCTCTTTAGTTTTTACGTGAAGATATACCCGTTTCGAAGGAAGGCCACCCGGTGGTCCAAATATCCACTTGCAGAATCTACAAAAAGAGTGTTTCAAACCTGAACTATCAAAGGAAGGTTCAACTCTGTGAGTCGAATGCAAACATCACGAAGAAGTTTCTGAGAATGTTTGTGTTTAGTTATGGGAAGTTTATCCCGTTTCCAACGAAATCCTCAGAGAGGTCCAAATATCCACTTGCAGATTCTACCAAAAGTGTGTTTGGAAACTGCTCCATCCAAAGGCATGTTCAGCTCTGTGAGTTAATCTCCATCATCACAAAGTATTTTCTGAGAATGCTTCCGTTTGGTTTTTATAGGAAGTTCTTTCCTTCACTACCGTAGGCCTCAAAGCAGTCCAAATCTCCATTTGCAGATTCTACAAAAAGAGTGTTTCCAATCTGCTGTATCAATAGGAATGTTCAACTCCGTGAGTTGAATGCAATCATCACAACGTAGTTTCTGAGAATGCTTCTATGTAGTTTTTAGGTGAAGATATTACCTTTTCCACCACAGGCCCCAAGCCCCCCAAATGTCCACTTGCAGATTCTAGAAAAAGAGTGTTTCATAGCTGCTCTTTCAAAAGGAAAGTTCCACTCTGGGAATTGAATACGAACATCACAAAGTAGTTTCTGAGAATGCTTTTGTTTCGTTTTTATGTGAAGATGATCCCGTTTCCAATGAAATCTTCAAAGAGGTGCACATATCCACTTGCAGATTCCAAAGAAAGAGACTTTCAAAACTGCTCCATCACGAGGATTTTTCAACTCTGTGAGTTGAATGCAGTCATCACAGAAAACTTTCTGAGAATGCTTCTGTCTAGGGTTGATGTGAAGATATACCCGTTTCCAACGAAGGCCTCGAAGTGGTCCAAATATACACTTGCAGATTCTCCTACAAGGGTGTTGCAAACCTGAACTATCAAAGCAAGGTTCAACTCTGTGAGTTGAATGCAAACATCACAAAGAAGTTTCTGAGAATGCTTCCGTTTAGTTATGGGAAGTTTATCCCGTTTCCAACGAAATCCTCAGAGAGGTCCAAATATCCCCTTGCAGATTCTACAAACAGTGTGTTTGGAAACTGCTCCATCAAAACGAATGTTCAGCTCTCTGAGTTAAACGCAATCGTCACTAAGAATTTTCTGAGAGTGCTTCTGTCTAGTGTTTGTATGAAGTTCTTTCCTTTATTACCATAGGCCTCAAAGCGGTCCCAGTCTCCACTTGCAGATTCTCCAAGAAGACTGTTTCCAAACTGCTCTCTCGAAAGGAATGTTCAACTCTGTGAGTTGAGTGCAATCATCACAGAGTAGTTTCTGAGAATGCTTCTATGTAGTTTTTAGGAGAAGATATTTCCTTTTCCACCACAGCCCTCAAAGCCCTCCAAATGTCCATTTGCGGATGCTAAAAAAAGAGTGTTTCAAAGCTGCGCTATCAAAGGGAAAGTTCAATTCCGTGAGGTGAATGCAAACATCCCAAAGAAGTTTCTGAGAATGCCTCTGTTTAGCTTTTATGTGAAGATTATCCCGTTTCCAACGAAATCTTCAATGAGATCCAAATATCCACTTGCGGATCCCACAGAAAGTGTGTTTCGAAACTGCTGTTTCAAAGGGAATCTTCAACTCTGTGAGTTGAATGCAATCATCACAAAGAAGTTTCTGACAATGCTTCTCTCTCGTTTTTATGTGAAGATATTTCCTTTTCCACCAGAGGCCTGAAAGCGCTCCAAATGTCCACTTGCAGATTCTACGAAAAGAATGTTTCAAAACTGCTCTGTGAAAAGCAATGTTAAACTCTGTGGCTCGAACACAAACATCACAAAGCAGTTTCTGAGAATGCTTCAGTTTAGTTTTTCTGTGAAGATATTCCCGTTTCCAAAGAAATCTTCAAAGAGGTCCACATATCCACTTACAGATTCTACAAAAAGAGAGTTTCAAAACTGCTCAATCAAAAGGAGGGTTCAACTCTGTGACTTGAATGCAATCATCACACAGAAGTTTCTGAGAATGCTTCTCTTTAGTTTTTACGTGAAGATATACCCGTTTCAAAGGAAGGCCACCCGGTGGTCCAAATATCCACTTGCAGATTCTACAAAAAGAGTGTTTCAAACCTGAACTATCAAAGGAAGGTTCAACTCTGTGAGTCGAATGCAAACATGACGAAGAAGTTTCTGAGAATGTTTGTGTTTAGTTATGGGAAGTTTATCCCGTTTCCAACGAAATCCTCAGAGAGGTCCAAATATCCACTTGCAGATTCTACCAAAAGTGTGTTTGGAAACTGCTCCATCCAAAGGCATGTTCAGCTCTGTGAGTTAATCTCCATCATCACAAAGTGTTTTCTGAGAATGCTTCCGTTTGGTTTTTATAGGAAGTTCTTTCCTTCAATACTGTAGGCCTCAAAGCAGTCCAAATCTCCATTTGCAGATTCTGCAAAAAGAGTGTTTCCAATCTGCTCTATCAATAGGAATGTTCAACTCCGTGAGTTGAATGCAATCATCACAACGTAGTTTCTGAGAATGCTTCTATGTAGTTTTTAGGTGAAGATATTACCTTTTCCACCACAGGCCCCAAGCCCCCCAAATGTCCACATGCAGATTCTAGAAAAAGAGTTTTTCATAGCTGCTCTTTCAAAAGGAAAGTTCCACTCTGGGAGTTGAATACAAACATCACAAAGTAGTTTCTGAGAATGCTTCTGTTTCGTTTTTATGTGAAGATGATCCCGTTTCCAATGAAATCTTCAAAGAGGTGCACATATCCACTTGCAGATTCCAAAGAAAGAGACTTTCAAAACTGCTCCATCACGAGGATTTTTCAACGCTGTGAGATGAATGCAGTCATCACAGAAAACTTTCTGAGAATGCTTCTGTCTAGGGTTGATGTGAAGATATACCCATTTCCAACGAAGGCCTCGAAGTGGTCCAAATATACACTTGCAGATTCTCCTACAAGGGTGTTGCAAACCTGAACTATCAAAGCAAGGTTCAACTCTGTGAGTTGAATGCAAACATCACAAAGAAGTTTCTGAGAATGCTTCCGTTTACTTATGGGAAGTTTATCCCGTTTCCAACGAAATCCTCAGAGAGGTCCAAATATCCCCTTGCAGATTCTACAAACAGTGTGTTTGGAAACTGCTCCATCAAAACGAATGTTCAGCTCTCTGAGTTAAACGCAATCGTCACTAAGAATTTTCTGAGAGTGCTACTGTCTAGTTTTTATATGAAGTTCTTTCCTTTCTTACCATAGGCCTCAAAGCGGTCCCAGTCTCCACTTGCAGATTCTCCAAGAAGACTGTTTCCAAACTGCTCTCTCGAAAGGAATGTTCAACTCTGTGAGTTGAATGCAATCATCACAGAGTAGTTTCTGAGAATGCTTCTATGTAGTTTTTAGGAGAAGATATTTCCTTTTCCACCACAGCCCTCAAAGCCCTCCAAATGTCCATTTGCGGATGCTAAAAAAAGAGTGTTTCAAAGCTGCGCTATCAAAGGGAAAGTTCAATTCCGTGAGGTGAATGCAAACATCCCAAAGAAGTTTCTGAGAATGCCTCTGTTTAGCTTTTATGTGAAGATTATCCCGTTTCCAACGAAATCTTCAATGAGATCCAAATATCCACTTGCGGATCCCACAGAAAGTGTGTTTCGAAACTGCTGTTTCAAAGGGAATCTTCAACTCTGTGAGTTGAATGCAATCATCACAAAGAAGTTTCTGACAATGCTTCTCTCTCGTTTTTATGTGAAGATATTTCCTTTTCCACCAGAGGCCTGAAAGCGCTCCAAATGTCCACTTGCAGATTCTACGAAAAGAATGTTTCAAAACTGCTCTGTGAAAAGCAATGTTAAACTCTGTGGCTCGAACACAAACATCACAAAGCAGTTTCTGAGAATGCTTCAGTTTAGTTTTTCTGTGAAGATATTCCCGTTTCCAAAGAAATCTTCAAAGAGGTCCACATATCCACTTACAGATTCTACAAAAAGAGAGTTTCAAAACTGCTCAATCAAAAGGAGTGTTCAACTCTGTGACTTGAATGCAATCATCACACAGAAGTTTCTGAGAATGCTTCTCTTTAGTTTTTACGTGAAGATATACCCGTTTCGAAGGAAGGACACCCAGTGGTCCAAATATCCACTTGCAGAATCTACAAAAAGAGTGTTTCAAACCTGAACTATCAAAGGAAGGTTCAACTCTGTGAGTCGAATGCAAACATCACGAAGAAGTTTCTGAGAATGTTTGTGTTTAGTTATGGGAAGCTTATCCCGTTTCCAACGAAATCCTCAGAGAGGTCCAAATATCCACTTGCAGATTCTACCAAAAGTGTGTTTGGAAACTGCTCCATCCAAAGGCATCTTCAGCTCTGTGAGTTAATCTCCATCACCACAAAGTATTTTCTGAGAATGCTTCCGTTTGTTTTTTATAGGAAGTTGTTTCCTTCACTACCGTAGGCCTCAAAGCAGTCCAAATCTCCATTTGCAGATTCTACAAAAAGAGTGTTTCCAATCTGCTCTATCAATAGGAATGTTCAACTCCGTGAGTTGAATGCAATCATCACAACGTAGTTTCTGAGAATGCTTCTATGTAGTTTTTAGGTGAAGATATTTCCTTTTCCACCACAGGCCTCAAAGCCCCCCAAATGTCCACTTGCAGATTCTAGAAAAAGAGTGTTTCATAGCTGCTCTTTCAAAAGGAAAGTTCCACTCCGGGAGTTGAATACTAACATCACAAAGTAGTTTCTGAGAATGCTTCTGTTTCGTTTTTATGTGAAGATGATCCCGTTTCCAATGAAATCTTCAAAGAGGTGCACATATCCACTTGCAGATTCCAAAGAAAGAGACTTTCAAAACTGCTCCATCACGAGGATTGTTCAACTCTGTGAGTTGAATGCAGTCATCACAGAAAACTTTCTGAGAATGCTTCTGTCTAGGGTTGATGTGAAGATATACCCGTTTCCAACGAAGGCCTCGAAGTGGTCCAAATATACACTTGCAGATTCTCCTACAAGGGTGTTGCAAACCTGAACTATCAAAGCTAGGTTCAACTCTGTGAGTTGAATGCAAACATCACAAAGAAGTTTCTGAGAATGCTTCCGTTTACTTATGGGAAGTTTATCCCGTTTCCAACGAAATCCTCAGAGAGGTCCAAATATCCCCTTGCAGATTCTACAAACAGTGTGTTTGGAAACTGCTCCATCAAAACCAAGGTTCAGCTCTCTGAGTTAAACGCAATCGTCACTAAGAATTTTCTGAGAGTGCTTCTGTCTAGTGTTTGTATGAAGTTCTTTCCTTTATTACCATAGGCCTCAAAGCGGTCCCAGTCTCCACTTGCAGATTCTCCAACAAGACTGTTTCCAAACTGCTCTCTCGAAAGGAATGTTCAACTCTGTGAGTTGAGTGCAATCATCACAGATTAGTTTCTGAGAATGCTTCTATGTAGTTTTTAGGAGAAGATATTTCCTTTTCCACCACAGCCCTCAAAGCCCTCCAAATGTCCATTTGCGGATGCTAAAAAAAGAGTGTTTCAAAGCTGCGCTATCAAAGGGAAAGTTCAATTCCGTGAGGTGAATGCAAACATCCCAAAGAAGTTTCTGAGAATGCCTCTGTTTAGCTTTTATGTGAAGATTATCCCGTTTCCAACGAAATCTTCAATGAGATCCAAATATCCACTTGCGGATCCCACAGAAAGTGTGTTTCGAAACTGCTGTTTCAAAGGGAATCTTCAACTCTGTGAGTTGAATGCAATCATCACAAAGAAGTTTCTGACAATGCTTCTCTCTCGTTTTTATGTGAAGATATTTCCTTTTCCACCAGAGGCCTGAAAGCGCTCCAAATGTCCACTTGCAGAGTCTACGAAAAGAATGTTTCAAAACTGCTCTGTGAAAAGCAATGTTAAACTCTGTGGCTCGAAAACAAACATCACAAAGCAGTTTCTGAGAATGCTTCAGTTTAGTTTTTCTGTGAAGATATTCCCGTTTCCAAAGAAATCTTCAAAGAGGTCCACATATCCACTTACAGATTCTACAAAAAGAGAGTTTCAAAACTGCTCAATCAAAAGGAGGGTTCAACTCTGTGACTTGAATGCAATCATCACACAGAAGTTTCTGAGAATGCTTCTCTTTAGTTTTTACGTGAAGATATACCCGTTTCAAAGGAAGGCCACCCGGTGGTCCAAATATCCACTTGCAGATTCTACAAAAAGAGTGTTTCAAACCTGAACTATCAAAGGAAGGTTCAACTCTGTGAGTCGAATGCAAACATGACGAAGAAGTTTCTGAGAATGTTTGTGTTTAGTTATGGGAAGTTTATCCCGTTTCCAACGAAATCCTCAGAGAGGTCCAAATATCCACTTGCAGATTCTACCAAAAGTGTGTTTGGAAACTGCTCCATCCAAAGGCATGTTCAGCTCTGTGAGTTAATCTCCATCATCACAAAGTGTTTTCTGAGAATGCTTCCGTTTGGTTTTTATAGGAAGTTCTTTCCTTCACTACCGTAGGCCTCAAAGCAGTCCAAATCTCCATTTGCAGATTCTGCAAAAAGAGTGTTTCCAATCTGCTCTATCAATAGGAATGTTCAACTCCGTGAGTTGAATGCAATCATCACAACGTAGTTTCTGAGAATGCTTCTATGTAGTTTTTAGGTGAAGATATTACCTTTTCCACCACAGGCCCCAAGCCCCCCAAATGTCCACATGCAGATTCTAGAAAAAGAGTGTTTCATAGCTGCTCTTTCAAAAGGAAAGTTCCACTCTGGGAGTTGAATACAAACATCACAATGTAGTTTCTGAGAATGCTTCTGTTTCGTTTTTATGTGAAGATGATCCCGTTTCCAATGAAATCTTCAAAGAGGTGCACATATCCACTTGCAGATTCCAAAGAAAGAGACTTTCAAAACTGCTCCATCACGAGGATTTTTCAACGCTGTGAGATGAATGCAGTCATCACAGAAAACTTTCTGAGAATGCTTCTGTCTAGGGTTGATGTGAAGATATACCCATTTCCAACGAAGGCCTCGAAGTGGTCCAAATATACACTTGCAGATTCTCCTACAAGGGTGTTGCAAACCTGAACTATCAAAGCAAGGTTCAACTCTGTGAGTTGAATGCAAACATCACAAAGAAGTTTCTGAGAATGCTTCCGTTTACTTATGGGAAGTTTATCCCGTTTCCAACGAAATCCTCAGAGAGGTCCAAATATCCCCTTGCAGATTCTACAAACAGTGTGTTTGGAAACTGCTCCATCAAAACGAATGTTCAGCTCTCTGAGTTAAACGCAATCGTCACTAAGAATTTTCTGAGAGTGCTACTGTCTAGTTTTTATATGAAGTTCTTTCCTTTCTTACCATAGGCCTCAAAGCGGTCCCAGTCTCCACTTGCAGATTCTCCAAGAAGACTGTTTCCAAACTGCTCTCTCGAAAGGAATGTTCAACTCTGTGAGTTGAATGCAATCATCACAGAGTAGTTTCTGAGAATGCTTCTATGTAGTTTTTAGGAGAAGATATTTCCTTTTCCACCACAGCCCTCAAAGCCCTCCAAATGTCCATTTGCGGATGCTAAAAAAAGAGTGTTTCAAAGCTGCGCTATCAAAGGGAAAGTTCAATTCCGTGAGGTGAATGCAAACATCCCAAAGAAGTTTCTGAGAATGCCTCTGTTTAGCTTTTATGTGAAGATTATCCCGTTTCCAACGAAATCTTCAATGAGATCCAAATATCCACTTGCGGATCCCACAGAAAGTGTGTTTCGAAACTGCTGTTTCAAAGGGAATCTTCAACTCTGTGAGTTGAATGCAATCATCACAAAGAAGTTTCTGACAATGCTTCTCTCTCGTTTTTATGTGAAGATATTTCCTTTTCCACCAGAGGCCTGAAAGCGCTCCAAATGTCCACTTGCAGATTCTACGAAAAGAATGTTTCAAAACTGCTCTGTGAAAAGCAATGTTAAACTCTGTGGCTCGAACACAAACATCACAAAGCAGTTTCTGAGAATGCTTCAGTTTAGTTTTTCTGTGAAGATATTCCCGTTTCCAAAGAAATCTTCAAAGAGGTCCACATATCCACTTACAGATTCTACAAAAAGAGAGTTTCAAAACTGCTCAATCAAAAGGAGTGTTCAACTCTGTGACTTGAATGCAATCATCACACAGAAGTTTCTGAGAATGCTTCTCTTTAGTTTTTACGTGAAGATATACCCGTTTCGAAGGAAGGACACCCAGTGGTCCAAATATCCACTTGCAGAATCTACAAAAAGAGTGTTTCAAACCTGAACTATCAAAGGAAGGTTCAACTCTGTGAGTCGAATGCAAACATCACGAAGAAGTTTCTGAGAATGTTTGTGTTTAGTTATGGGAAGCTTATCCCGTTTCCAACGAAATCCTCAGAGAGGTCCAAATATCCACTTGCAGATTCTACCAAAAGTGTGTTTGGAAACTGCTCCATCCAAAGGCATCTTCAGCTCTGTGAGTTAATCTCCATCACCACAAAGTATTTTCTGAGAATGCTTCCGTTTGTTTTTTATAGGAAGTTGTTTCCTTCACTACCGTAGGCCTCAAAGCAGTCCAAATCTCCATTTGCAGATTCTACAAAAAGAGTGTTTCCAATCTGCTCTATCAATAGGAATGTTCAACTCCGTGAGTTGAATGCAATCATCACAACGTAGTTTCTGAGAATGCTTCTATGTAGTTTTTAGGTGAAGATATTTCCTTTTCCACCACAGGCCTCAAAGCCCCCCAAATGTCCACTTGCAGATTCTAGAAAAAGAGTGTTTCATAGCTGCTCTTTCAAAAGGAAAGTTCCACTCCAGGAGTTGAATACTAACATCACATAGTAGTTTCTGAGAATGCTTCTGTTTCGTTTTTATGTGAAGATGATCCCGTTTCCAATGAAATCTTCAAAGAGGTGCACATATCCACTTGCAGATTCCAAAGAAAGAGACTTTCAAAACTGCTCCATCACGAGGATTGTTCAACTCTGTGAGTTGAATGCAGTCATCACAGAAAACTTTCTGAGAATGCTTCTGTCTAGGGTTGATGTGAAGATATACCCGTTTCCAACGAAGGCCTCGAAGTGGTCCAAATATACACTTGCAGATTCTCCTACAAGGGTGTTGCAAACCTGAACTATCAAAGCTAGGTTCAACTCTGTGAGTTGAATGCAAACATCACAAAGAAGTTTCTGAGAATGCTTCCGTTTACTTATGGGAAGTTTATCCCGTTTCCAACGAAATCCTCAGAGAGGTCCAAATATCCCCTTGCAGATTCTACAAACAGTGTGTTTGGAAACTGCTCCATCAAAACCAAGGTTCAGCTCTCTGAGTTAAACGCAATCGTCACTAAGAATTTTCTGAGAGTGCTTCTGTCTAGTGTTTGTATGAAGTTCTTTCCTTTATTACCATAGGCCTCAAAGCGGTCCCAGTCTCCACTTGCAGATTCTCCAACAAGACTGTTTCCAAACTGCTCTCTCGAAAGGAATGTTCAACTCTGTGAGTTGAGTGCAATCATCACAGATTAGTTTCTGAGAATGCTTCTATGTAGTTTTTAGGAGAAGATATTTCCTTTTCCACCACAGCCCTCAAAGCCCTCCAAATGTCCATTTGCGGATGCTAAAAAAAGAGTGTTTCAAAGCTGCGCTATCAAAGGGAAAGTTCAATTCCGTGAGGTGAATGCAAACATCCCAAAGAAGTTTCTGAGAATGCCTCTGTTTAGCTTTTATGTGAAGATTATCCCGTTTCCAACGAAATCTTCAATGAGATCCAAATATCCACTTGCGGATCCCACAGAAAGTGTGTTTCGAAACTGCTGTTTCAAAGGGAATCTTCAACTCTGTGAGTTGAATGCAATCATCACAAAGAAGTTTCTGACAATGCTTCTCTCTCGTTTTTATGTGAAGATATTTCCTTTTCCACCAGAGGCCTGAAAGCGCTCCAAATGTCCACTTGCAGATTCTACGAAAAGAATGTTTCAAAACTGCTCTGTGAAAAGCAATGTTAAACTCTGTGGCTCGAAAACAAACATCACAAAGCAGTTTCTGAGAATGCTTCAGTTTAGTTTTTCTGTGAAGATATTCCCGTTTCCAAAGAAATCTTCAAAGAGGTCCACATATCCACTTACAGATTCTACAAAAAGAGAGTTTCAAAACTGCTCAATCAAAAGGAGGGTTCAACTCTGTGACTTGAATGCAATCATCACACAGAAGTTTCTGAGAATGCTTCTCTTTAGTTTTTACGTGAAGATATACCCGTTTCGAAGGAAGGCCACCCGGTGGTCCAAATATCCACTTGCAGATTCTACAAAAAGAGTGTTTCAAACCTGAACTATCAAAGGAAGGTTCAACTCTGTGAGTCGAATGCAAACATCACGAAGAAGTTTCTGAGAATGTTTGTGTTTACTTATGGGAAGTTTATCCCGTTTCCAACGAACTCCTCAGAGAGGTCCAAATATCCACTTGCAGATTCTACCAAAAGTGTGTTTGGAAACTGCTCCATCCAAAGGCATGTTCAGCTCTGTGAGTTAATCTCCATCATCACAAAGTATTTTCTGAGAATGCTTCCGTTTGGTTTTTATAGGAAGTTCTTTCCTTCACTACCGTAGGCCTCAAAGCAGTCCAAATCTCCATTTGCAGATTCTACAAAAAGAGTGTTTCCAATCTGCTGTATCAATAGGAATGTTCAACTCCGTGAGTTGTATGCAATCATCACAACGTAGTTTCTGAGAATGCTTCTATGTAGTTTTTAGGTGAAGATATTACCTTTTCCACCACAGGCCCCAAGCCCCCCAAATGTCCACTTGCAGATTCTAGAAAAAGAGTGTTTCATAGCTGCTCTTTCAAAAGGAAAGTTCCACTCTGGGAGTTGAATACAAACATCACAAAGTAGTTTCTGAGAATGCTTCTGTTTCGTTTTTAAGTGAAGATGATCCCGTTTCCAATGAAATCTTCAAAGAGGTGCACATATCCACTTGCAGATTCCAAAGAAAGAGACTTTCAAAACTGCTCCATCACGAGGATTTTTCAACACTGTGAGTTGAATGCAGTCATCACAGAAAACTTTCTGAGAATGCTTCTGTCTAGGGTTGATGTGAAGATATACCCGTTTCCAACGAAGGCCTCGAAGTGGTCCAAATATAGACTTGCAGATTCTCCTACAAGGGTGTTGCAAACCTGAACTAACAAAGCAAGGTTGAACTCTGTGAGTTGAATGCAAACATCACAAAGAAGTTTCTGAGAATGCTTCCGTTTATTTATGGGAAGTTTATCCCGTTTCCAACGAAATCCTCAGAGAGGTCCAAATATCCCCTTGCAGATTCTACAAACAGTGTGTTTGGAAACTGCTCCATCAAAACGAATGTTCAGCTCTCTGAGTTAAACGCAATCGTCGCTAAGAATTTTCTGAGAGTGCTTCTGTCTAGTTTTTATATGAAGTTCTTTCCTTTCTTACCATAGGCCTCAAAGCGGTCCCAGTCTCCACTTGCAGATTCTCCAAGAAAACTGTTTCCAAACTGCTCTCTCGAAAGGAATGTTCAACTCTGTGGGTTGAGTGCAATCATCACAGAGTAGTTTCTGAGAATGCTTCTATGTAGTTTTTAGGAGAAGATATTTCCTTTTCCACCACAGCCCTCAAAGCCCTCCTAATGTCCATTTGCGGATGCTAAAAAAAGAGTGTTTCAAAGCTGCGCTATCAAAGGGAAAGTTCAATTCCGTGAGGTGAATGCAAACATCCCAAAGAAGTTTCTGAGAATGCCTCTGTTTAGCTTTTATGTGAAGATTATCCCGTTTCCAACGAAATCTTCAATGAGATCCAAATATCCACTTGCGGATCCCACAGAAAGTGTGTTTCGAAACTGCTGTTTCAAAGGGAATCTTCAACTCTGTGAGTTGAATGCAATCATCACAAAGAAGTTTCTGACAATGCTTCTCTCTCGTTTTTATGTGAAGATATTTCCTTTTCCACCAGAGGCCTGAAAGCGCTCCAAATGTCCACTTGCAGATTCTACGAAAAGAATGTTTCAAAACTGCTCTGTGAAAAGCAATGTTAAACTCTGTGGCTCGAACACAAACATCACAAAGCAGTTTCTGAGAATGCTTCAGTTTAGTTTTTCTGTGAAGATATTCCCGTTTCCAAAGAAATCTTCAAAGAGGTCCACATATCCACTTACAGATTCTACAAAAAGAGAGTTTCAAAACTGCTCAATCAAAAGGAGGGTTCAACTCTGTGACTTGAATGCAATCATCACACAGAAGTTTCTGAGAATGCTTCTCTTTAGTTTTTACGTGAAGATATACCCGTTTCGAAGGAAGGCCACCCGGTGGTCCAAATATCCACTTGCAGATTCTACAAAAAGAGTGTTTCAAACCTGAACTATCAAAGGAAGGTTCAACTCTGTGAGTCGAATGCAAACATCACGAAGAAGTTTCTGAGAATGTTTGTGTTTACTTATGGGAAGTTTATCCCGTTTCCAACGAACTCCTCAGAGAGGTCCAAATATCCACTTGCAGATTCTACCAAAAGTGTGTTTGGAAACTGCTCCATCCAAAGGCATGTTCAGCTCTGTGAGTTAATCTCCATCATCACAAAGTATTTTCTGAGAATGCTTCCGTTTGGTTTTTATAGGAAGTTCTTTCCTTCACTACCGTAGGCCTCAAAGCAGTCCAAATCTCCATTTGCAGATTCTACAAAAAGAGTGTTTCCAATCTGCTGTATCAATAGGAATGTTCAACTCCGTGAGTTGAATGCAATCATCACAACGTAGTTTCTGAGAATGCTTCTATGTAGTTTTTAGGTGAAGATATTACCTTTTCCACCACAGGCCCCAAGCCCCCCAAATGTCCACTTGCAGATTCTAGAAAAAGAGTGTTTCATAGCTGCTCTTTCAAAAGGAAAGTTCCACTCCGGGAGTTGAATACAAACATCACAAAGTAGTTTCTGAGAATGCTTCTGTTTCGTTTTTATGTGAAGATGATCCCGTTTCCAATGAAATCTTCAAAGAGGTGCACATATCCACTTGCAGATTCCAAAGAAAGAGACTTTCAAAACTGCTCCATCACGAGGATTTTTCAACACTGTGAGTTGAATGCAGTCATCACAGAAAACTTTCTGAGAATGCTTCTGTCTAGGGTTGATGTGAAGATATACCCGTTTCCAACGAAGGCCTCGAAGTGGTCCAAATATAGACTTGCAGATTCTCCTACAAGGGTGTTGCAAACCTGAACTAACAAAGCAAGGTTGAACTCTGTGAGTTGAATGCAAACATCACAAAGAAGTTTCTGAGAATGCTTCCGTTTATTTATGGGAAGTTTATCCCGTTTCCAACGAAATCCTCAGAGAGGTCCAAATATCCCCTTGCAGATTCTACAAACAGTGTGTTTGGAAACTGCTCCATCAAAACGAATGTTCAGCTCTCTGAGTTAAACGCAATCGTCGCTAAGAATTTTCTGAGAGTGCTTCTGTCTAGTTTTTATATGAAGTTCTTTCCTTTCTTACCATAGGCCTCAAAGCGGTCCCAGTCTCCACTTGCAGATTCTCCAAGAAAACTGTTTCCAAACTGCTCTCTCGAAAGGAATGTTCAACTCTGTGGGTTGAGTGCAATCATCACAGAGTAGTTTCTGAGAATGCTTCTATGTAGTTTTTAGGAGAAGATATTTCCTTTTCCACCACAGCCCTCAAAGCCCTCCTAATGTCCATTTGCGGATGCTAAAAAAAGAGTGTTTCAAAGCTGCGCTATCAAAGGGAAAGTTCAATTCCGTGAGGTGAATGCAAACATCCCAAAGAAGTTTCTGAGAATGCCTCTGTTTAGCTTTTATGTGAAGATTATCCCGTTTCCAACGAAATCTTCAATGAGATCCAAATATCCACTTGCGGATCCCACAGAAAGTGTGTTTCGAAACTGCTGTTTCAAAGGGAATCTTCAACTCTGTGAGTTGAATGCAATCATCACAAAGAAGTTTCTGACAATGCTTCTCTCTCGTTTTTATGTGAAGATATTTCCTTTTCCACCAGAGGCCTGAAAGCGCTCCAAATGTCCACTTGCAGATTCTACGAAAAGAATGTTTCAAAACTGCTCTGTGAAAAGCAATGTTAAACTCTGTGGCTCGAACACAAACATCACAAAGCAGTTTCTGAGAATGCTTCAGTTTAGTTTTTCTGTGAAGATATTCCCGTTTCCAAAGAAATCTTCAAAGAGGTCCACATATCCACTTACAGATTCTACAAAAAGAGAGTTTCAAAACTGCTCAATCAAAAGGAGGGTTCAACTCTGTGACTTGAATGCAATCATCACACAGAAGTTTCTGAGAATGCTTCTCTTTAGTTTTTACGTGAAGCTATACCCGTTTCGAAGGAAGGCCACCCGGTGGTCCAAATATCCACTTGCAGAATCTACAAAAAGAGTGTTTCAAACCTGAACTATCAAAGGAAGGTTCAACTCTGTGAGTCGAATGCAAACATCACGAAGAAGTTTCTGAGAATGTTTGTGTTTAGTTATGGGAAGTTTATCCCGTTTCCAACGAAATCCTCAGAGAGGTCCAAATATCCACTTGCAGATTCTACCAAAAGTGTGTTTGGAAACTGCTCCATCCAAAGGCATGTTCAGCTCTGTGAGTTAATCTCCATCATCACAAAGTATTTTCTGAGAATGCTTCCGTTTGGTTTTTATAGGAAGTTCTTTCCTTCACTACCGTAGGCCTCAAAGCAGTCCAAATCTCCATTTGCAGATTCTACAAAAAGAGTGTTTCCAATCTGCTGTATCAATAGGAATGTTCAACTCCGTGAGTTGAATGCAATCACCACAACGTAGTTTCTGAGAATGCTTCTATGTAGTTTTTAGGTGAAGATATTACCTTTTCCACCACAGGCCCCAAGCCCCCCAAATGTCCACTTGCAGATTCTAGAAAAAGAGTGTTTCATAGCTGCTCTTTCAAAAGGAAAGTTCCACTCTGGGAGTTGAATACGAACATCACAAAGTAGTTTCTGAGAATGCTTTTGTTTCGTTTTTATGTGAAGATGATCCCGTTTCCAATGAAATCTTCAAAGAGGTGCACATATCCACTTGCAGATTCCAAAGAAAGAGACTTTCAAAACTGCTCTATCACGAGGATTTTTCAACACTGTGAGTTGAATGCAGTCATCACAGAAAACTTTCTGAGAATGCTTCTGTCTAGGGTTGATGTGAAGATATACCCGTTTCCAACGAAGGCCTCGAAGTGGTCCAAATATACACTTGCAGATTCTCCTACAAGGGTGTTGCAAACCTGAACTATCAAAGCAAGGTTCAACTCTGTGAGTTGAATGCAAACATCACAAAGAAGTTTCTGAGAATGCTTCCGTTTAGTTATGGGAAGTTTATCCCGTTTCCAACGAAATCCTCAGAGAGGTCCAAATATCCCCTTGCAGATTCTACAAACAGTGTGTTTGGAAACTGCTCCATCCAAACGAATGTTCAGCTCTCTGAGTTAAACGCAATCGTCACTAAGTATTTTCTGAGAGTGCTTCTGTCTAGTTTTTATATGAAGTTCTTTCCTTTATTACCATAGGCCTCAAAGCGGTCCCAGTCTCCACTTGCAGATTCTCCAACAAGACTGTTTCCAAACTGCTCTCTCGAAAGGAATGTTCAACTCTGTGAGTTGAATGCAATCATCACAGAGTAGTTTCTGAGAATGCTTCTATGTAGTTTTTAGGAGAAGATATTTCCTTTTCCACCACAGCCCTCAAAGCCCTCCAAATGTCCATTTGCGGATGCTAAAAAAAGAGTGTTTCAAAGCTGCGCTATCAAAGGGAAAGTTCAATTCCGTGAGGTGAATGCAAACATCCCAAAGAAGTTTCTGAGAATGCCTCTGTTTAGCTTTTATGTGAAGATTATCCCGTTTCCAACGAAATCTTCAATGAGATCCAAATATCCACTTGCGGATCCCACAGAAAGTGTGTTTCGAAACTGCTGTTTCAAAGGGAATCTTCAACTCTGTGAGTTGAATGCAATCATCACAAAGAAGTTTCTGACAATGCTTCTCTCTCGTTTTTATGTGAAGATATTTCCTTTTCCACCAGAGGCCTGAAAGCGCTCCAAATGTCCACTTGCAGATTCTACGAAAAGAATGTTTCAAAACTGCTCTGTGAAAAGCAATGTTAAACTCTGTGGCTCGAACACAAACATCACAAAGCAGTTTCTGAGAATGCTTCAGTTTAGTTTTTCTGTGAAGATATTCCCGTTTCCAAAGAAATCTTCAAAGAGGTCCACATATCCACTTACAGATTCTACAAAAAGAGAGTTTCAAAACTGCTCAATCAAAAGGAGTGTTCAACTCTGTGACTTGAATGCAATCATCACACAGAAGTTTCTGAGAATGCTTCTCTTTAGTTTTTACGTGAAGATATACCCGTTTCGAAGGAAGGACACCCAGTGGTCCAAATATCCACTTGCAGAATCTACAAAAAGAGTGTTTCAAACCTGAACTATCAAAGGAAGGTTCAACTCTGTGAGTCGAATGCAAACATCACGAAGAAGTTTCTGAGAATGTTTGTGTTTAGTTATGGGAAGCTTATCCCGTTTCCAACGAAATCCTCAGAGAGGTCCAAATATCCACTTGCAGATTCTACCAAAAGTGTGTTTGGAAACTGCTCCATCCAAAGGCATCTTCAGCTCTGTGAGTTAATCTCCATCACCACAAAGTATTTTCTGAGAATGCTTCCGTTTGTTTTTTATAGGAAGTTGTTTCCTTCACTACCGTAGGCCTCAAAGCAGTCCAAATCTCCATTTGCAGATTCTACAAAAAGAGTGTTTCCAATCTGCTCTATCAATAGGAATGTTCAACTCCGTGAGTTGAATGCAATCATCACAACGTAGTTTCTGAGAATGCTTCTATGTAGTTTTTAGGTGAAGATATTTCCTTTTCCACCACAGGCCTCAAAGCCCCCCAAATGTCCACTTGCAGATTCTAGAAAAAGAGTGTTTCATAGCTGCTCTTTCAAAAGGAAAGTTCCACTCCGGGAGTTGAATACTAACATCACAAAGTAGTT
Organism: Pan paniscus; assembly: GCF_029289425.2. Lineage (NCBI taxonomy): Eukaryota > Metazoa > Chordata > Mammalia > Primates > Hominidae > Pan > Pan paniscus. The sequence continues at coordinate 61,272,565 of NC_073272.2, forward strand.
TCTGAGAATGCTTCTGTTTCGTTTTTATGTGAAGATGATCCCGTTTCCAATGAAATCTTCAAAGAGGTGCACATATCCACTTGCAGATTCCAAAGAAAGAGACTTTCAAAACTGCTCCATCACGAGGATTGTTCAACTCTGTGAGTTGAATGCAGTCATCACAGAAAACTTTCTGAGAATGCTTCTGTCTAGGGTTGATGTGAAGATATACCCGTTTCCAACGAAGGCCTCGAAGTGGTCCAAATATACACTTGCAGATTCTCCTACAAGGGTGTTGCAAACCTGAACTATCAAAGCTAGGTTCAACTCTGTGAGTTGAATGCAAACATCACAAAGAAGTTTCTGAGAATGCTTCCGTTTACTTATGGGAAGTTTATCCCGTTTCCAACGAAATCCTCAGAGAGGTCCAAATATCCCCTTGCAGATTCTACAAACAGTGTGTTTGGAAACTGCTCCATCAAAACCAAGGTTCAGCTCTCTGAGTTAAACGCAATCGTCACTAAGAATTTTCTGAGAGTGCTTCTGTCTAGTGTTTGTATGAAGTTCTTTCCTTTATTACCATAGGCCTCAAAGCGGTCCCAGTCTCCACTTGCAGATTCTCCAACAAGACTGTTTCCAAACTGCTCTCTCGAAAGGAATGTTCAACTCTGTGAGTTGAGTGCAATCATCACAGATTAGTTTCTGAGAATGCTTCTATGTAGTTTTTAGGAGAAGATATTTCCTTTTCCACCACAGCCCTCAAAGCCCTCCAAATGTCCATTTGCGGATGCTAAAAAAAGAGTGTTTCAAAGCTGCGCTATCAAAGGGAAAGTTCAATTCCGTGAGGTGAATGCAAACATCCCAAAGAAGTTTCTGAGAATGCCTCTGTTTAGCTTTTATGTGAAGATTATCCCGTTTCCAACGAAATCTTCAATGAGATCCAAATATCCACTTGCGGATCCCACAGAAAGTGTGTTTCGAAACTGCTGTTTCAAAGGGAATCTTCAACTCTGTGAGTTGAATGCAATCATCACAAAGAAGTTTCTGACAATGCTTCTCTCTCGTTTTTATGTGAAGATATTTCCTTTTCCACCAGAGGCCTGAAAGCGCTCCAAATGTCCACTTGCAGAGTCTACGAAAAGAATGTTTCAAAACTGCTCTGTGAAAAGCAATGTTAAACTCTGTGGCTCGAAAACAAACATCACAAAGCAGTTTCTGAGAATGCTTCAGTTTAGTTTTTCTGTGAAGATATTCCCGTTTCCAAAGAAATCTTCAAAGAGGTCCACATATCCACTTACAGATTCTACAAAAAGAGAGTTTCAAAACTGCTCAATCAAAAGGAGGGTTCAACTCTGTGACTTGAATGCAATCATCACACAGAAGTTTCTGAGAATGCTTCTCTTTAGTTTTTACGTGAAGATATACCCGTTTCAAAGGAAGGCCACCCGGTGGTCCAAATATCCACTTGCAGATTCTACAAAAAGAGTGTTTCAAACCTGAACTATCAAAGGAAGGTTCAACTCTGTGAGTCGAATGCAAACATGACGAAGAAGTTTCTGAGAATGTTTGTGTTTAGTTATGGGAAGTTTATCCCGTTTCCAACGAAATCCTCAGAGAGGTCCAAATATCCACTTGCAGATTCTACCAAAAGTGTGTTTGGAAACTGCTCCATCCAAAGGCATGTTCAGCTCTGTGAGTTAATCTCCATCATCACAAAGTGTTTTCTGAGAATGCTTCCGTTTGGTTTTTATAGGAAGTTCTTTCCTTCACTACCGTAGGCCTCAAAGCAGTCCAAATCTCCATTTGCAGATTCTGCAAAAAGAGTGTTTCCAATCTGCTCTATCAATAGGAATGTTCAACTCCGTGAGTTGAATGCAATCATCACAACGTAGTTTCTGAGAATGCTTCTATGTAGTTTTTAGGTGAAGATATTACCTTTTCCACCACAGGCCCCAAGCCCCCCAAATGTCCACATGCAGATTCTAGAAAAAGAGTGTTTCATAGCTGCTCTTTCAAAAGGAAAGTTCCACTCTGGGAGTTGAATACAAACATCACAATGTAGTTTCTGAGAATGCTTCTGTTTCGTTTTTATGTGAAGATGATCCCGTTTCCAATGAAATCTTCAAAGAGGTGCACATATCCACTTGCAGATTCCAAAGAAAGAGACTTTCAAAACTGCTCCATCACGAGGATTTTTCAACGCTGTGAGATGAATGCAGTCATCACAGAAAACTTTCTGAGAATGCTTCTGTCTAGGGTTGATGTGAAGATATACCCATTTCCAACGAAGGCCTCGAAGTGGTCCAAATATACACTTGCAGATTCTCCTACAAGGGTGTTGCAAACCTGAACTATCAAAGCAAGGTTCAACTCTGTGAGTTGAATGCAAACATCACAAAGAAGTTTCTGAGAATGCTTCCGTTTACTTATGGGAAGTTTATCCCGTTTCCAACGAAATCCTCAGAGAGGTCCAAATATCCCCTTGCAGATTCTACAAACAGTGTGTTTGGAAACTGCTCCATCAAAACGAATGTTCAGCTCTCTGAGTTAAACGCAATCGTCACTAAGAATTTTCTGAGAGTGCTACTGTCTAGTTTTTATATGAAGTTCTTTCCTTTCTTACCATAGGCCTCAAAGCGGTCCCAGTCTCCACTTGCAGATTCTCCAAGAAGACTGTTTCCAAACTGCTCTCTCGAAAGGAATGTTCAACTCTGTGAGTTGAATGCAATCATCACAGAGTAGTTTCTGAGAATGCTTCTATGTAGTTTTTAGGAGAAGATATTTCCTTTTCCACCACAGCCCTCAAAGCCCTCCAAATGTCCATTTGCGGATGCTAAAAAAAGAGTGTTTCAAAGCTGCGCTATCAAAGGGAAAGTTCAATTCCGTGAGGTGAATGCAAACATCCCAAAGAAGTTTCTGAGAATGCCTCTGTTTAGCTTTTATGTGAAGATTATCCCGTTTCCAACGAAATCTTCAATGAGATCCAAATATCCACTTGCGGATCCCACAGAAAGTGTGTTTCGAAACTGCTGTTTCAAAGGGAATCTTCAACTCTGTGAGTTGAATGCAATCATCACAAAGAAGTTTCTGACAATGCTTCTCTCTCGTTTTTATGTGAAGATATTTCCTTTTCCACCAGAGGCCTGAAAGCGCTCCAAATGTCCACTTGCAGATTCTACGAAAAGAATGTTTCAAAACTGCTCTGTGAAAAGCAATGTTAAACTCTGTGGCTCGAACACAAACATCACAAAGCAGTTTCTGAGAATGCTTCAGTTTAGTTTTTCTGTGAAGATATTCCCGTTTCCAAAGAAATCTTCAAAGAGGTCCACATATCCACTTACAGATTCTACAAAAAGAGAGTTTCAAAACTGCTCAATCAAAAGGAGTGTTCAACTCTGTGACTTGAATGCAATCATCACACAGAAGTTTCTGAGAATGCTTCTCTTTAGTTTTTACGTGAAGATATACCCGTTTCGAAGGAAGGACACCCAGTGGTCCAAATATCCACTTGCAGAATCTACAAAAAGAGTGTTTCAAACCTGAACTATCAAAGGAAGGTTCAACTCTGTGAGTCGAATGCAAACATCACGAAGAAGTTTCTGAGAATGTTTGTGTTTAGTTATGGGAAGCTTATCCCGTTTCCAACGAAATCCTCAGAGAGGTCCAAATATCCACTTGCAGATTCTACCAAAAGTGTGTTTGGAAACTGCTCCATCCAAAGGCATCTTCAGCTCTGTGAGTTAATCTCCATCACCACAAAGTATTTTCTGAGAATGCTTCCGTTTGTTTTTTATAGGAAGTTGTTTCCTTCACTACCGTAGGCCTCAAAGCAGTCCAAATCTCCATTTGCAGATTCTACAAAAAGAGTGTTTCCAATCTGCTCTATCAATAGGAATGTTCAACTCCGTGAGTTGAATGCAATCATCACAACGTAGTTTCTGAGAATGCTTCTATGTAGTTTTTAGGTGAAGATATTTCCTTTTCCACCACAGGCCTCAAAGCCCCCCAAATGTCCACTTGCAGATTCTAGAAAAAGAGTGTTTCATAGCTGCTCTTTCAAAAGGAAAGTTCCACTCCAGGAGTTGAATACTAACATCACATAGTAGTTTCTGAGAATGCTTCTGTTTCGTTTTTATGTGAAGATGATCCCGTTTCCAATGAAATCTTCAAAGAGGTGCACATATCCACTTGCAGATTCCAAAGAAAGAGACTTTCAAAACTGCTCCATCACGAGGATTGTTCAACTCTGTGAGTTGAATGCAGTCATCACAGAAAACTTTCTGAGAATGCTTCTGTCTAGGGTTGATGTGAAGATATACCCGTTTCCAACGAAGGCCTCGAAGTGGTCCAAATATACACTTGCAGATTCTCCTACAAGGGTGTTGCAAACCTGAACTATCAAAGCTAGGTTCAACTCTGTGAGTTGAATGCAAACATCACAAAGAAGTTTCTGAGAATGCTTCCGTTTACTTATGGGAAGTTTATCCCGTTTCCAACGAAATCCTCAGAGAGGTCCAAATATCCCCTTGCAGATTCTACAAACAGTGTGTTTGGAAACTGCTCCATCAAAACCAAGGTTCAGCTCTCTGAGTTAAACGCAATCGTCACTAAGAATTTTCTGAGAGTGCTTCTGTCTAGTGTTTGTATGAAGTTCTTTCCTTTATTACCATAGGCCTCAAAGCGGTCCCAGTCTCCACTTGCAGATTCTCCAACAAGACTGTTTCCAAACTGCTCTCTCGAAAGGAATGTTCAACTCTGTGAGTTGAGTGCAATCATCACAGATTAGTTTCTGAGAATGCTTCTATGTAGTTTTTAGGAGAAGATATTTCCTTTTCCACCACAGCCCTCAAAGCCCTCCAAATGTCCATTTGCGGATGCTAAAAAAAGAGTGTTTCAAAGCTGCGCTATCAAAGGGAAAGTTCAATTCCGTGAGGTGAATGCAAACATCCCAAAGAAGTTTCTGAGAATGCCTCTGTTTAGCTTTTATGTGAAGATTATCCCGTTTCCAACGAAATCTTCAATGAGATCCAAATATCCACTTGCGGATCCCACAGAAAGTGTGTTTCGAAACTGCTGTTTCAAAGGGAATCTTCAACTCTGTGAGTTGAATGCAATCATCACAAAGAAGTTTCTGACAATGCTTCTCTCTCGTTTTTATGTGAAGATATTTCCTTTTCCACCAGAGGCCTGAAAGCGCTCCAAATGTCCACTTGCAGATTCTACGAAAAGAATGTTTCAAAACTGCTCTGTGAAAAGCAATGTTAAACTCTGTGGCTCGAAAACAAACATCACAAAGCAGTTTCTGAGAATGCTTCAGTTTAGTTTTTCTGTGAAGATATTCCCGTTTCCAAAGAAATCTTCAAAGAGGTCCACATATCCACTTACAGATTCTACAAAAAGAGAGTTTCAAAACTGCTCAATCAAAAGGAGGGTTCAACTCTGTGACTTGAATGCAATCATCACACAGAAGTTTCTGAGAATGCTTCTCTTTAGTTTTTACGTGAAGATATACCCGTTTCGAAGGAAGGCCACCCGGTGGTCCAAATATCCACTTGCAGATTCTACAAAAAGAGTGTTTCAAACCTGAACTATCAAAGGAAGGTTCAACTCTGTGAGTCGAATGCAAACATCACGAAGAAGTTTCTGAGAATGTTTGTGTTTACTTATGGGAAGTTTATCCCGTTTCCAACGAACTCCTCAGAGAGGTCCAAATATCCACTTGCAGATTCTACCAAAAGTGTGTTTGGAAACTGCTCCATCCAAAGGCATGTTCAGCTCTGTGAGTTAATCTCCATCATCACAAAGTATTTTCTGAGAATGCTTCCGTTTGGTTTTTATAGGAAGTTCTTTCCTTCACTACCGTAGGCCTCAAAGCAGTCCAAATCTCCATTTGCAGATTCTACAAAAAGAGTGTTTCCAATCTGCTGTATCAATAGGAATGTTCAACTCCGTGAGTTGTATGCAATCATCACAACGTAGTTTCTGAGAATGCTTCTATGTAGTTTTTAGGTGAAGATATTACCTTTTCCACCACAGGCCCCAAGCCCCCCAAATGTCCACTTGCAGATTCTAGAAAAAGAGTGTTTCATAGCTGCTCTTTCAAAAGGAAAGTTCCACTCTGGGAGTTGAATACAAACATCACAAAGTAGTTTCTGAGAATGCTTCTGTTTCGTTTTTAAGTGAAGATGATCCCGTTTCCAATGAAATCTTCAAAGAGGTGCACATATCCACTTGCAGATTCCAAAGAAAGAGACTTTCAAAACTGCTCCATCACGAGGATTTTTCAACACTGTGAGTTGAATGCAGTCATCACAGAAAACTTTCTGAGAATGCTTCTGTCTAGGGTTGATGTGAAGATATACCCGTTTCCAACGAAGGCCTCGAAGTGGTCCAAATATAGACTTGCAGATTCTCCTACAAGGGTGTTGCAAACCTGAACTAACAAAGCAAGGTTGAACTCTGTGAGTTGAATGCAAACATCACAAAGAAGTTTCTGAGAATGCTTCCGTTTATTTATGGGAAGTTTATCCCGTTTCCAACGAAATCCTCAGAGAGGTCCAAATATCCCCTTGCAGATTCTACAAACAGTGTGTTTGGAAACTGCTCCATCAAAACGAATGTTCAGCTCTCTGAGTTAAACGCAATCGTCGCTAAGAATTTTCTGAGAGTGCTTCTGTCTAGTTTTTATATGAAGTTCTTTCCTTTCTTACCATAGGCCTCAAAGCGGTCCCAGTCTCCACTTGCAGATTCTCCAAGAAAACTGTTTCCAAACTGCTCTCTCGAAAGGAATGTTCAACTCTGTGGGTTGAGTGCAATCATCACAGAGTAGTTTCTGAGAATGCTTCTATGTAGTTTTTAGGAGAAGATATTTCCTTTTCCACCACAGCCCTCAAAGCCCTCCTAATGTCCATTTGCGGATGCTAAAAAAAGAGTGTTTCAAAGCTGCGCTATCAAAGGGAAAGTTCAATTCCGTGAGGTGAATGCAAACATCCCAAAGAAGTTTCTGAGAATGCCTCTGTTTAGCTTTTATGTGAAGATTATCCCGTTTCCAACGAAATCTTCAATGAGATCCAAATATCCACTTGCGGATCCCACAGAAAGTGTGTTTCGAAACTGCTGTTTCAAAGGGAATCTTCAACTCTGTGAGTTGAATGCAATCATCACAAAGAAGTTTCTGACAATGCTTCTCTCTCGTTTTTATGTGAAGATATTTCCTTTTCCACCAGAGGCCTGAAAGCGCTCCAAATGTCCACTTGCAGATTCTACGAAAAGAATGTTTCAAAACTGCTCTGTGAAAAGCAATGTTAAACTCTGTGGCTCGAACACAAACATCACAAAGCAGTTTCTGAGAATGCTTCAGTTTAGTTTTTCTGTGAAGATATTCCCGTTTCCAAAGAAATCTTCAAAGAGGTCCACATATCCACTTACAGATTCTACAAAAAGAGAGTTTCAAAACTGCTCAATCAAAAGGAGGGTTCAACTCTGTGACTTGAATGCAATCATCACACAGAAGTTTCTGAGAATGCTTCTCTTTAGTTTTTACGTGAAGATATACCCGTTTCGAAGGAAGGCCACCCGGTGGTCCAAATATCCACTTGCAGATTCTACAAAAAGAGTGTTTCAAACCTGAACTATCAAAGGAAGGTTCAACTCTGTGAGTCGAATGCAAACATCACGAAGAAGTTTCTGAGAATGTTTGTGTTTACTTATGGGAAGTTTATCCCGTTTCCAACGAACTCCTCAGAGAGGTCCAAATATCCACTTGCAGATTCTACCAAAAGTGTGTTTGGAAACTGCTCCATCCAAAGGCATGTTCAGCTCTGTGAGTTAATCTCCATCATCACAAAGTATTTTCTGAGAATGCTTCCGTTTGGTTTTTATAGGAAGTTCTTTCCTTCACTACCGTAGGCCTCAAAGCAGTCCAAATCTCCATTTGCAGATTCTACAAAAAGAGTGTTTCCAATCTGCTGTATCAATAGGAATGTTCAACTCCGTGAGTTGAATGCAATCATCACAACGTAGTTTCTGAGAATGCTTCTATGTAGTTTTTAGGTGAAGATATTACCTTTTCCACCACAGGCCCCAAGCCCCCCAAATGTCCACTTGCAGATTCTAGAAAAAGAGTGTTTCATAGCTGCTCTTTCAAAAGGAAAGTTCCACTCCGGGAGTTGAATACAAACATCACAAAGTAGTTTCTGAGAATGCTTCTGTTTCGTTTTTATGTGAAGATGATCCCGTTTCCAATGAAATCTTCAAAGAGGTGCACATATCCACTTGCAGATTCCAAAGAAAGAGACTTTCAAAACTGCTCCATCACGAGGATTTTTCAACACTGTGAGTTGAATGCAGTCATCACAGAAAACTTTCTGAGAATGCTTCTGTCTAGGGTTGATGTGAAGATATACCCGTTTCCAACGAAGGCCTCGAAGTGGTCCAAATATAGACTTGCAGATTCTCCTACAAGGGTGTTGCAAACCTGAACTAACAAAGCAAGGTTGAACTCTGTGAGTTGAATGCAAACATCACAAAGAAGTTTCTGAGAATGCTTCCGTTTATTTATGGGAAGTTTATCCCGTTTCCAACGAAATCCTCAGAGAGGTCCAAATATCCCCTTGCAGATTCTACAAACAGTGTGTTTGGAAACTGCTCCATCAAAACGAATGTTCAGCTCTCTGAGTTAAACGCAATCGTCGCTAAGAATTTTCTGAGAGTGCTTCTGTCTAGTTTTTATATGAAGTTCTTTCCTTTCTTACCATAGGCCTCAAAGCGGTCCCAGTCTCCACTTGCAGATTCTCCAAGAAAACTGTTTCCAAACTGCTCTCTCGAAAGGAATGTTCAACTCTGTGGGTTGAGTGCAATCATCACAGAGTAGTTTCTGAGAATGCTTCTATGTAGTTTTTAGGAGAAGATATTTCCTTTTCCACCACAGCCCTCAAAGCCCTCCTAATGTCCATTTGCGGATGCTAAAAAAAGAGTGTTTCAAAGCTGCGCTATCAAAGGGAAAGTTCAATTCCGTGAGGTGAATGCAAACATCCCAAAGAAGTTTCTGAGAATGCCTCTGTTTAGCTTTTATGTGAAGATTATCCCGTTTCCAACGAAATCTTCAATGAGATCCAAATATCCACTTGCGGATCCCACAGAAAGTGTGTTTCGAAACTGCTGTTTCAAAGGGAATCTTCAACTCTGTGAGTTGAATGCAATCATCACAAAGAAGTTTCTGACAATGCTTCTCTCTCGTTTTTATGTGAAGATATTTCCTTTTCCACCAGAGGCCTGAAAGCGCTCCAAATGTCCACTTGCAGATTCTACGAAAAGAATGTTTCAAAACTGCTCTGTGAAAAGCAATGTTAAACTCTGTGGCTCGAACACAAACATCACAAAGCAGTTTCTGAGAATGCTTCAGTTTAGTTTTTCTGTGAAGATATTCCCGTTTCCAAAGAAATCTTCAAAGAGGTCCACATATCCACTTACAGATTCTACAAAAAGAGAGTTTCAAAACTGCTCAATCAAAAGGAGGGTTCAACTCTGTGACTTGAATGCAATCATCACACAGAAGTTTCTGAGAATGCTTCTCTTTAGTTTTTACGTGAAGCTATACCCGTTTCGAAGGAAGGCCACCCGGTGGTCCAAATATCCACTTGCAGAATCTACAAAAAGAGTGTTTCAAACCTGAACTATCAAAGGAAGGTTCAACTCTGTGAGTCGAATGCAAACATCACGAAGAAGTTTCTGAGAATGTTTGTGTTTAGTTATGGGAAGTTTATCCCGTTTCCAACGAAATCCTCAGAGAGGTCCAAATATCCACTTGCAGATTCTACCAAAAGTGTGTTTGGAAACTGCTCCATCCAAAGGCATGTTCAGCTCTGTGAGTTAATCTCCATCATCACAAAGTATTTTCTGAGAATGCTTCCGTTTGGTTTTTATAGGAAGTTCTTTCCTTCACTACCGTAGGCCTCAAAGCAGTCCAAATCTCCATTTGCAGATTCTACAAAAAGAGTGTTTCCAATCTGCTGTATCAATAGGAATGTTCAACTCCGTGAGTTGAATGCAATCACCACAACGTAGTTTCTGAGAATGCTTCTATGTAGTTTTTAGGTGAAGATATTACCTTTTCCACCACAGGCCCCAAGCCCCCCAAATGTCCACTTGCAGATTCTAGAAAAAGAGTGTTTCATAGCTGCTCTTTCAAAAGGAAAGTTCCACTCTGGGAGTTGAATACGAACATCACAAAGTAGTTTCTGAGAATGCTTTTGTTTCGTTTTTATGTGAAGATGATCCCGTTTCCAATGAAATCTTCAAAGAGGTGCACATATCCACTTGCAGATTCCAAAGAAAGAGACTTTCAAAACTGCTCTATCACGAGGATTTTTCAACACTGTGAGTTGAATGCAGTCATCACAGAAAACTTTCTGAGAATGCTTCTGTCTAGGGTTGATGTGAAGATATACCCGTTTCCAACGAAGGCCTCGAAGTGGTCCAAATATACACTTGCAGATTCTCCTACAAGGGTGTTGCAAACCTGAACTATCAAAGCAAGGTTCAACTCTGTGAGTTGAATGCAAACATCACAAAGAAGTTTCTGAGAATGCTTCCGTTTAGTTATGGGAAGTTTATCCCGTTTCCAACGAAATCCTCAGAGAGGTCCAAATATCCCCTTGCAGATTCTACAAACAGTGTGTTTGGAAACTGCTCCATCCAAACGAATGTTCAGCTCTCTGAGTTAAACGCAATCGTCACTAAGTATTTTCTGAGAGTGCTTCTGTCTAGTTTTTATATGAAGTTCTTTCCTTTATTACCATAGGCCTCAAAGCGGTCCCAGTCTCCACTTGCAGATTCTCCAAGAAGACTGTTTCCAAACTGCTCTCTCGAAAGGAATGTTCAACTCTGTGAGTTGAGTGCAATCATCACAGAGTAGTTTCTGAGAATGCTTCTATGTAGTTTTTAGGAGAAGATATTTCCTTTTCCACCACAGCCCTCAAAGCCCTCCAAATGTCCATTTGCGGATGCTAAAAAAAGAGTGTTTCAAAGCTGCGCTATCAAAGGGAAAGTTCAATTCCGTGAGGTGAATGCAAACATCCCAAAGAAGTTTCTGAGAATGCCTCTGTTTAGCTTTTATGTGAAGATTATCCCGTTTCCAACGAAATCTTCAATGAGATCCAAATATCCACTTGCGGATCCCACAGAAAGTGTGTTTCGAAACTGCTGTTTCAAAGGGAATCTTCAACTCTGTGAGTTGAATGCAATCATCACAAAGAAGTTTCTGACAATGCTTCTCTCTCGTTTTTATGTGAAGATATTTCCTTTTCCACCAGAGGCCTGAAAGCGCTCCAAATGTCCACTTGCAGAGTCTACGAAAAGAATGTTTCAAAACTGCTCTGTGAAAAGCAATGTTAAACTCTGTGGCTCGAACACAAACATCACAAAGCAGTTTCTGAGAATGCTTCAGTTTAGTTTTTCTGTGAAGATATTCCCGTTTCCAAAGAAATCTTCAAAGAGGTCCACATATCCACTTACAGATTCTACAAAAAGAGAGTTTCAAAACTGCTCAATCAAAAGGAGGGTTCAACTCTGTGACTTGAATGCAATCATCACACAGAAGTTTCTGAGAATGCTTCTCTTTAGTTTTTACGTGAAGATATACCCGTTTCGAAGGAAGGCCACCCGGTGGTCCAAATATCCACTTGCAGAATCTACAAAAAGAGTGTTTCAAACCTGAACTATCAAAGGAAGGTTCAACTCTGTGAGTCGAATGCAAACATCACGAAGAAGTTTCTGAGAATGTTTGTGTTTAGTTATGGGAAGTTTATCCCGTTTCCAACGAAATCCTAAGAGTGGTCCAAATATCCACTTGCAGATTCTACCAAAAGTGTGTTTGGAAACTGCTCCATCCAAAGGCATGTTCAGCTCTGTGAGTTAATCTCCATCATCACAAAGTATTTTCTGAGAATGCTTCCGTTTGGTTTTTATAGGAAGTTCTTTCCTTCACTACCGTAGGCCTCAAAGCAGTCCAAATCTCCATTTGCAGATTCTACAAAAAGAGTGTTTCCAATCTGCTGTATCAATAGGAATGTTCAACTCCGTGAGTTGAATGCAATCATCACAACGTAGTTTCTGAGAATGCTTCTATGTAGTTTTTAGGTGAAGATATTACCTTTTCCACCACAGGCCCCAAGCCCCCCAAATGTCCACTTGCAGATTCTAGAAAAAGAGTGTTTCATAGCTGCTCTTTCAAAAGGAAAGTTCCACTCTGGGAATTGAATACGAACATCACAAAGTAGTTTCTGAGAATGCTTTTGTTTCGTTTTTATGTGAAGATGATCCCGTTTCCAATGAAATCTTCAAAGAGGTGCACATATCCACTTGCAGATTCCAAAGAAAGAGACTTTCAAAACTGCTCCATCACGAGGATTTTTCAACACTGTGAGTTGAATGCAGTCATCACAGAAAACTTTCTGAGAATGCTTCTGTCTAGGGTTGATGTGAAGATATACCCGTTTCCAACGAAGGCCTCGAAGTGGTCCAAATATACACTTGCAGATTCTCCTACAAGGGTGTTGCAAACCTGAACTATCAAAGCAAGGTTCAACTCTGTGAGTTGAATGCAAACATCACAAAGAAGTTTCTGAGAATGCTTCCGTTTACTTATGGGAAGTTTATCCCGTTTCCAACGAAATCCTCAGAGAGGTCCAAATATCCCCTTGCAGATTCTACAAACAGTGTGTTTGGAAACTGCTCCATCAAAACGAATGTTCAGCTCTCTGAGTTAAACGCAATCGTCACTAAGAATTTTCTGAGAGTGCTTCTGTCTAGTTTTTATATGAAGTTCTTTCCTTTATTACCATAGGCCTCAAAGCGGTCCCAGTCTCCACTTGCAGATTCTCCAAGAAGACTGTTTCCAAACTGCTCTCTCGAAAGGAATGTTCAACTCTGTGAGTTGAGTGCAATCATCACAGAGTAGTTTCTGAGAATGCTTCTATGTAGTTTTTAGGAGAAGATATTTCCTTTTCCACCACAGCCCTCAAAGCCCTCCAAATGTCCATTTGCGGATGCTAAAAAAAGAGTGTTTCAAAGCTGCGCTATCAAAGGGAAAGTTCAATTCCGTGAGGTGAATGCAAACATCCCAAAGAAGTTTCTGAGAATGCCTCTGTTTAGCTTTTATGTGAAGATTATCCCGTTTCCAACGAAATCTTCAATGAGATCCAAATATCCACTTGCGGATCCCACAGAAAGTGTGTTTCGAAACTGCTGTTTCAAAGGGAATCTTCAACTCTGTGAGTTGAATGCAATCATCACAAAGAAGTTTCTGACAATGCTTCTCTCTCGTTTTTATGTGAAGATATTTCCTTTTCCACCAGAGGCCTGAAAGCGCTCCAAATGTCCACTTGCAGATTCTACGAAAAGAATGTTTCAAAACTGCTCTGTGAAAAGCAATGTTAAACTCTGTGGCTCGAACACAAACATCACAAAGCAGTTTCTGAGAATGCTTCAGTTTAGTTTTTCTGTGAAGATATTCCCGTTTCCAAAGAAATCTTCAAAGAGGTCCACATATCCACTTACAGATTCTACAAAAAGAGAGTTTCAAAACTGCTCAATCAAAAGGAGGGTTCAACTCTGTGACTTGAATGCAATCATCACACAGAAGTTTCTGAGAATGCTTCTCTTTAGTTTTTACGTGAAGATATACCCGTTTCGAAGGAAGGCCACCCGGTGGTCCAAATATCCACTTGCAGAATCTACAAAAAGAGTGTTTCAAACCTGAACTATCAAAGGAAGTTTCAACTCTGTGAGTCGAATGCAAACATCACGAAGAAGTTTCTGAGAATGTTTGTGTTTAGTTATGGGAAGTTTATCCCGTTTCCAACGAAATCCTCAGAGTGGTCCAAATATCCACTTGCAGATTCTACCAAAAGTGTGTTTGGAAACTGCTCCATCCAAAGGCATGTTCAGCTCTGTGAGTTAATCTCCATCATCACAAAGTATTTTCTGAGAATGCTTCCGTTTGGTTTTTATAGGAAGTTCTTTCCTTCACTACCGTAGGCCTCAAAGCAGTCCAAATCTCCATTTGCAGATTCTACAAAAAGAGTGTTTCCAATCTGCTGTATCAATAGGAATGTTCAACTCCGTGAGTTGAATGCAATCATCACAACGTAGTTTCTGAGAATGCTTCTATGTAGTTTTTAGGTGAAGATATTACCTTTTCCACCACAGGCCCCAAGCCCCCCAAATGTCCACTTGCAGATTCTAGAAAAAGAGTGTTTCATAGCTGCTCTTTCAAAAGGAAAGTTCCACTCTGGGAATTGAATACGAACATCACAAAGTAGTTTCTGAGAATGCTTTTGTTTCGTTTTTATGTGAAGATGATCCCGTTTCCAATGAAATCTTCAAAGAGGTGCACATATCCACTTGCAGATTCCAAAGAAAGAGACTTTCAAAACTGCTCCATCACGAGGATTTTTCAACACTGTGAGTTGAATGCAGTCATCACAGAAAACTTTCTGAGAATGCTTCTGTCTAGGGTTGATGTGAAGATATACCCGTTTCCAACGAAGGCCTCGAAGTGGTCCAAATATAGACTTGCAGATTCTCCTACAAGGGTGTTGCAAACCTGAACTATCAAAGCAAGGTTCAACTCTGTGAGTTGAATGCAAACATCACAAAGAAGTTTCTGAGAATGCTTCCGTTTACTTATGGGAAGTTTATCCCGTTTCCAACGAAATCCTCAGAGAGGTCCAAATATCCCCTTGCAGATTCTACAAACAGTGTGTTTGGAAACTGCTCCATCAAAACGAATGTTCAGCTCTCTGAGTTAAACGCAATCGTCACTAAGAATTTTCTGAGAGTGCTTCTGTCTAGTTTTTATATGAAGTTCTTTCCTTTATTACCATAGGCCTCAAAGCGGTCCCAGTCTCCACTTGCAGATTCTCCAAGAAGACTGTTTCCAAACTGCTCTCTCGAAAGGAATGTTCAACTCTGTGAGTTGAGTGCAATCATCACAGAGTAGTTTCTGAGAATGCTTCTATGTAGTTTTTAGGAGAAGATATTTCCTTTTCCACCACAGCCCTCAAAGCCCTCCAAATGTCCATTTGCGGATGCTAAAAAAAGAGTGTTTCAAAGCTGCGCTATCAAAGGGAAAGTTCAATTCCGTGAGGTGAATGCAAACATCCCAAAGAAGTTTCTGAGAATGCCTCTGTTTAGCTTTTATGTGAAGATTATCCCGTTTCCAACGAAATCTTCAATGAGATCCAAATATCCACTTGCGGATCCCACAGAAAGTGTGTTTCGAAACTGCTGTTTCAAAGGGAATCTTCAACTCTGTGAGTTGAATGCAATCATCACAAAGAAGTTTCTGACAATGCTTCTCTCTCGTTTTTATGTGAAGATATTTCCTTTTCCACCAGAGGCCTGAAAGCGCTCCAAATGTCCACTTGCAGAGTCTACGAAAAGAATGTTTCAAAACTGCTCTGTGAAAAGCAATGTTAAACTCTGTGGCTCGAACACAAACATCACAAAGCAGTTTCTGAGAATGCTTCAGTTTAGTTTTTCTGTGAAGATATTCCCGTTTCCAAAGAAATCTTCAAAGAGGTCCACATATCCACTTACAGATTCTACAAAAAGAGAGTTTCAAAACTGCTCAATCAAAAGGAGGGTTCAACTCTGTGACTTGAATGCAATCATCACACAGAAGTTTCTGAGAATGCTTCTCTTTAGTTTTTACGTGAAGATATACCCGTTTCGAAGGAAGGCCACCCGGTGGTCCAAATATCCACTTGCAGAATCTACAAAAAGAGTGTTTCAAACCTGAACTATCAAAGGAAGGTTCAACTCTGTGAGTCGAATGCAAACATCACGAAGAAGTTTCTGAGAATGTTTGTGTTTAGTTATGGGAAGTTTATCCCGTTTCCAACGAAATCCTCAGAGTGGTCCAAATATCCACTTGCAGATTCTACCAAAAGTGTGTTTGGAAACTGCTCCATCCAAAGGCATGTTCAGCTCTGTGAGTTAATCTCCATCATCACAAAGTATTTTCTGAGAATGCTTCCGTTTGGTTTTTATAGGAAGTTCTTTCCTTCACTACCGTAGGCCTCAAAGCAGTCCAAATCTCCATTTGCAGATTCTACAAAAAGAGTGTTTCCAATCTGCTGTATCAATAGGAATGTTCAACTCCGTGAGTTGAATGCAATCATCACAACGTAGTTTCTGAGAATGCTTCTATGTAGTTTTTAGGTGAAGATATTACCTTTTCCACCACAGGCCCCAAGCCCCCCAAATGTCCACTTGCAGATTCTAGAAAAAGAGTGTTTCATAGCTGCTCTTTCAAAAGGAAAGTTCCACTCTGGGAATTGAATACGAACATCACAAAGTAGTTTCTGAGAATGCTTTTGTTTCGTTTTTATGTGAAGATGATCCCGTTTCCAATGAAATCTTCAAAGAGGTGCACATATCCACTTGCAGATTCCAAAGAAAGAGACTTTCAAAACTGCTCCATCACGAGGATTTTTCAACACTGTGAGTTGAATGCAGTCATCACAGAAAACTTTCTGAGAATGCTTCTGTCTAGGGTTGATGTGAAGATATACCCGTTTCCAACGAAGGCCTCGAAGTGGTCCAAATATACACTTGCAGATTCTCCTACAAGGGTGTTGCAAACCTGAACTATCAAAGCAAGGTTCAACTCTGTGAGTTGAATGCAAACATCACAAAGAAGTTTCTGAGAATGCTTCCGTTTAGTTATGGGAAGTTTATCCCGTTTCCAACGAAATCCTCAGAGAGGTCCAAATATCCCCTTGCAGATTCTACAAACAGTGTGTTTGGAAACTGCTCCATCCAAACGAATGTTCAGCTCTCTGAGTTAAACGCAATCGTCACTAAGAATTTTCTGAGAGTGCTTCTGTCTAGTTTTTATATGAAGTTCTTTCCTTTATTACCATAGGCCTCAAAGCGGTCCCAGTCTCCACTTGCAGATTCTCCAAGAAGACTGTTTCCAAACTGCTCTCTCGAAAGGATTGCTCAACTCTGTGAGTTGAGTGCAATCATCACAGAGTAGTTTCTGAGAATGCTTCTATGTAGTTTTTAGGAGAAGATATTTCCTTTTCCACCACAGCCCTCAAAGCCCTCCAAATGTCCATTTGCGGATGCTAAAAAAAGAGTGTTTCAAAGCTGCGCTATCAAAGGGAAAGTTCAATTCCGTGAGGTGAATGCAAACATCCCAAAGAAGTTTCTGAGAATGCCTCTGTTTAGCTTTTATGTGAAGATTATCCCGTTTCCAACGAAATCTTCAATGAGATCCAAATATCCACTTGCGGATCCCACAGAAAGTGTGTTTCGAAACTGCTGTTTCAAAGGGAATCTTCAACTCTGTGAGTTGAATGCAATCATCACAAAGAAGTTTCTGACAATGCTTCTCTCTCGTTTTTATGTGAAGATATTTCCTTTTCCACCAGAGGCCTGAAAGCGCTCCAAATGTCCACTTGCAGATTCTACGAAAAGAATGTTTCAAAACTGCTCTGTGAAAAGCAATGTTAAACTCTGTGGCTCGAACACAAACATCACAAAGCAGTTTCTGAGAATGCTTCAGTTTAGTTTTTCTGTGAAGATATTCCCGTTTCCAAAGAAATCTTCAAAGAGGTCCACATATCCACTTACAGATTCTACAAAAAGAGAGTTTCAAAACTGCTCAATCAAAAGGAGGGTTCAACTCTGTGACTTGAATGCAATCATCACACAGAAGTTTCTCAGAATGCTTCTCTTTAGTTTTTACGTGAAGCTATACCCGTTTCGAAGGAAGGCCACCCGGTGGTCCAAATATCCACTTGCAGAATCTACAAAAAGAGTGTTTCAAACCGGAACTATCAAAGGAAGGTTCAACTCTCTGAGTCGAATGCAAACATCACGAAGAAGTTTCTGAGAATGTTTGTGTTTAGTTATGGGAAGTTTATCCCGTTTCCAACGAAATCCTCAGAGAGGTCCAAATATCCACTTGCAGATTCTACCAAAAGTGTGTTTGGAAACTGCTCCATCCAAAGGCATGTTCAGCTCTGTGAGTTAATCTCCATCATCACAAAGTATTTTCTGAGAATGCTTCCGTTTGGTTTTTATAGGAAGTTCTTTCCTTCACTACCGTAGGCCTCAAAGCAGTCCAAATCTCCATTTGCAGATTCTACAAAAAGAGTGTTTCCAATCTGCTGTATCAATAGGAATGTTCAACTCCGTGAGTTGAATGCAATCACCACAACGTAGTTTCTGAGAATGCTTCTATGTAGTTTTTAGGTGAAGATATTACCTTTTCCACCACAGGCCCCAAGCCCCCCAAATGTCCACTTGCAGATTCTAGAAAAAGAGTGTTTCATAGCTGCTCTTTCAAAAGGAAAGTTCCACTCTGGGAGTTGAATACGAACATCACAAAGTAGTTTCTGAGAATGCTTTTGTTTCGTTTTTATGTGAAGATGATCCCGTTTCCAATGAAATCTTCAAAGAGGTGCACATATCCACTTGCAGATTCCAAAGAAAGAGACTTTCAAAACTGCTCTATCACGAGGATTTTTCAACACTGTGAGTTGAATGCAGTCATCACAGAAAACTTTCTGAGAATGCTTCTGTCTAGGGTTGATGTGAAGATATACCCGTTTCCAACGAAGGCCTCGAAGTGGTCCAAATATACACTTGCAGATTCTCCTACAAGGGTGTTGCAAACCTGAACTATCAAAGCAAGGTTCAACTCTGTGAGTTGAATGCAAACATCACAAAGAAGTTTCTGAGAATGCTTCCGTTTACTTATGGGAAGTTTATCCCGTTTCCAACGAAATCCTCAGAGAGGTCCAAATATCCCCTTGCAGATTCTACAAACAGTGTGTTTGGAAACTGCTCCATCAAAACGAATGTTCAGCTCTCTGAGTTAAACGCAATCGTCACTAAGAATTTTCTGAGAGTGCTTCTGTCTAGTTTTTATATGAAGTTCTTTCCTTTATTACCATAGGCCTCAAAGCGGTCCCAGTCTCCACTTGCAGATTCTCCAAGAAGACTGTTTCCAAACTGCTCTCTCGAAAGGAATGTTCAACTCTGTGAGTTGAGTGCAATCATCACAGAGTAGTTTCTGAGAATGCTTCTATGTAGTTTTTAGGAGAAGATATTTCCTTTTCCACCACAGCCCTCAAAGCCCTCCAAATGTCCATTTGCGGATGCTAAAAAAAGAGTGTTTCAAAGCTGCGCTATCAAAGGGAAAGTTCAATTCCGTGAGGTGAATGCAAACATCCCAAAGAAGTTTCTGAGAATGCCTCTGTTTAGCTTTTATGTGAAGATTATCCCGTTTCCAACGAAATCTTCAATGAGATCCAAATATCCACTTGCGGATCCCACAGAAAGTGTGTTTCGAAACTGCTGTTTCAAAGGGAATCTTCAACTCTGTGAGTTGAATGCAATCATCACAAAGAAGTTTCTGACAATGCTTCTCTCTCGTTTTTATGTGAAGATATTTCCTTTTCCACCAGAGGCCTGAAAGCGCTCCAAATGTCCACTTGCAGAGTCTACGAAAAGAATGTTTCAAAACTGCTCTGTGAAAAGCAATGTTAAACTCTGTGGCTCGAACACAAACATCACAAAGCAGTTTCTGAGAATGCTTCAGTTTAGTTTTTCTGTGAAGATATTCCCGTTTCCAAAGAAATCTTCAAAGAGGTCCACATATCCACTTACAGATTCTACAAAAAGAGAGTTTCAAAACTGCTCAATCAAAAGGAGGGTTCAACTCTGTGACTTGAATGCAATCATCACACAGAAGTTTCTGAGAATGCTTCTCTTTAGTTTTTACGTGAAGATATACCCATTTCGAAGGAAGGCCACCCGGTGGTCCAAATATCCACTTGCAGAATCTACAAAAAGAGTGTTTCAAACCTGAACTATCAAAGGAAGGTTCAACTCTGTGAGTCGAATGCAAACATCACGAAGAAGTTTCTGAGAATGTTTGTGTTTAGTTATGGGAAGTTTATCCCGTTTCCAACGAAATCCTCAGAGTGGTCCAAATATCCACTTGCAGATTCTACCAAAAGTGTGTTTGGAAACTGCTCCATCCAAAGGCATGTTCAGCTCTGTGAGTTAATCTCCATCATCACAAAGTATTTTCTGAGAATGCTTCCGTTTGGTTTTTATAGGAAGTTCTTTCCTTCACTACCGTAGGCCTCAAAGCAGTCCAAATCTCCATTTGCAGATTCTACAAAAAGAGTGTTTCCAATCTGCTGTATCAATAGGAATGTTCAACTCCGTGAGTTGAATGCAATCATCACAACGTAGTTTCTGAGAATGCTTCTATGTAGTTTTTAGGTGAAGATATTACCTTTTCCACCACAGGCCCCAAGCCCCCCAAATGTCCACTTGCAGATTCTAGAAAAAGAGTGTTTCATAGCTGCTCTTTCAAAAGGAAAGTTCCACTCTGGGAATTGAATACGAACATCACAAAGTAGTTTCTGAGAATGCTTTTGTTTCGTTTTTATGTGAAGATGATCCCGTTTCCAATGAAATCTTCAAAGAGGTGCACATATCCACTTGCAGATTCCAAAGAAAGAGACTTTCAAAACTGCTCCATCACGAGGATTTTTCAACACTGTGAGTTGAATGCAGTCATCACAGAAAACTTTCTGAGAATGCTTCTGTCTAGGGTTGATGTGAAGATATACCCGTTTCGAACGAAGGCCTCGAAGTGGTCCAAATATACACTTGCAGATTCTCCTACAAGGGTGTTGCAAACCTGAACTATCAAAGCAAGGTTCAACTCTGTGAGTTGAATGCAAACATCACAAAGAAGTTTCTGAGAATGCTTCCGTTTACTTATGGGAAGTTTATCCCGTTTCCAACGAAATCCTCAGAGAGGTCCAAATATCCCCTTGCAGATTCTACAAACAGTGTGTTTGGAAACTGCTCCATCAAAACGAATGTTCAGCTCTCTGAGTTAAACGCAATCGTCACTAAGAATTTTCTGAGAGTGCTTCTGTCTAGTTTTTATATGAAGTTCTTTCCTTTATTACCATAGGCCTCAAAGCGGTCCCAGTCTCCACTTGCAGATTCTCCAAGAAGACTGTTTCCAAACTGCTCTCTCGAAAGGAATGTTCAACTCTGTGAGTTGAGTGCAATCATCACAGAGTAGTTTCTGAGAATGCTTCTATGTAGTTTTTAGGAGAAGATATTTCCTTTTCCACCACAGCCCTCAAAGCCCTCCAAATGTCCATTTGCGTATGCTAAAAAAAGAGTGTTTCAAAGCTGCGCTATCAAAGGGAAAGTTCAATTCCGTGAGGTGAATGCAAACATCCCAAAGAAGTTTCTGAGAATGCCTCTGTTTAGCTTTTATGTGAAGATTATCCCGTTTCCAACGAAATCTTCAATGAGATCCAAATATCCACTTGCGGATCCCACAGAAAGTGTGTTTCGAAACTGCTGTTTCAAAGGGAATCTTCAACTCTGTGAGTTGAATGCAATCATCACAAAGAAGTTTCTGACAATGCTTCTCTCTCGTTTTTATGTGAAGATATTTCCTTTTCCACCAGAGGCCTGAAAGCGCTCCAAATGTCCACTTGCAGAGTCTACGAAAAGAATGTTTCAAAACTGCTCTGTGAAAAGCAATGTTAAACTCTGTGGCTCGAAAACAAACATCACAAAGCAGTTTCTGAGAATGCTTCAGTTTAGTTTTTCTGTGAAGATATTCCCGTTTCCAAAGAAATCTTCAAAGAGGTCCACATATCCACTTACAGATTCTACAAAAAGAGAGTTTCAAAACTGCTCAATCAAAAGGAGGGTTCAACTCTGTGACTTGAATGCAATCATCACACAGAAGTTTCTGAGAATGCTTCTCTTTAGTTTTTACGTGAAGATATACCCGTTTCGAAGGAAGGCCACCCGGTGGTCCAAATATCCACTTGCAGATTCTACAAAAAGAGTGTTTCAAACCTGAACTATCAAAGGAAGGTTCAACTCTGTGAGTCGAATGCAAACATCACGAAGAAGTTTCTGAGAATGTTTGTGTTTAGTTATGGGAAGTTTATCCCGTTTCCAAAGAAATCCTCAGAGTGGTCCAAATATCCACTTGCAGATTCTACCAAAAGTGTGTTTGGAAACTGCTCCATCCAAAGGCATGTTCAGCTCTGTGAGTTAATCTCCATCATCACAAAGTATTTTCTGAGAATGCTTCCGTTTGGTTTTTATAGGAAGTTCTTTCCTTCACTACCGTAGGCCTCAAAGCAGTCCAAATCTCCATTTGCAGATTCTACAAAAAGAGTGTTTCCAATCTGCTGTATCAATAGGAATGTTCAACTCCGTGAGTTGAATGCAATCATCACAACGTAGTTTCTGAGAATGCTTCTATGTAGTTTTTAGGTGAAGATATTACCTTTTCCACCACAGGCCCCAAGCCCCCCAAATGTCCACTTGCAGATTCTAGAAAAAGAGTGTTTCATAGCTGCTCTTTCAAAAGGAAAGTTCCACTCTGGGAATTGAATACGAACATCACAAAGTAGTTTCTGAGAATGCTTTTGTTTCGTTTTTATGTGAAGATGATCCCGTTTCCAATGAAATCTTCAAAGAGGTGCACATATCCACTTGCAGATTCCAAAGAAAGAGACTTTCAAAACTGCTCCATCACGAGGATTTTTCAACACTGTGAGTTGAATGCAGTCATCACAGAAAACTTTCTGAGAATGCTTCTGTCTAGGGTTGATGTGAAGATATACCCGTTTCCAACGAAGGCCTCGAAGTGGTCCAAATATACACTTGCAGATTCTCCTACAAGGGTGTTGCAAACCTGAACTATCAAAGCAAGGTTCAACTCTGTGAGTTGAATGCAAACATCACAAAGAAGTTTCTGAGAATGCTTCCGTTTACTTATGGGAAGTTTATCCCGTTTCCAACGAAATCCTCAGAGAGGTCCAAATATCCCCTTGCAGATTCTACAAACAGTGTGTTTGGAAACTGCTCCATCCAAACGAATGTTCAGCTCTCTGAGTTAAACGCAATCGTCACTAAGAATTTTCTGAGAGTGCTTCTGTCTAGTTTTTATATGAAGTTCTTTCCTTTATTACCATAGGCCTCAAAGCGGTCCCAGTCTCCACTTGCAGATTCTCCAAGAAGACTGTTTCCAAACTGCTCTCTCGAAAGGAATGTTCAACTCTGTGAGTTGAGTGCAATCATCACAGAGTAGTTTCTGAGAATGCTTCTATGTAGTTTTTAGGAGAAGATATTTCCTTTTCCACCACAGCCCTCAAAGCCCTCCAAATGTCCATTTGCGGATGCTAAAAAAAGAGTGTTTCAAAGCTGCGCTATCAAAGGGAAAGTTCAATTCCGTGAGGTGAATGCAAACATCCCAAAGAAGTTTCTGAGAATGCCTCTGTTTAGCTTTTATGTGAAGATTATCCCGTTTCCAACGAAATCTTCAATGAGATCCAAATATCCACTTGCGGATCCCACAGAAAGTGTGTTTCGAAACTGCTGTTTCAAAGGGAATCTTCAACTCTGTGAGTTGAATGCAATCATCACAAAGAAGTTTCTGACAATGCTTCTCTCTCGTTTTTATGTGAAGATATTTCCTTTTCCACCAGAGGCCTGAAAGCGCTCCAAATGTCCACTTGCAGAGTCTACGAAAAGAATGTTTCAAAACTGCTCTGTGAAAAGCAATGTTAAACTCTGTGGCTCGAACACAAACATCACAAAGCAGTTTCTGAGAATGCTTCAGTTTAGTTTTTCTGTGAAGATATTCCCGTTTCCAAAGAAATCTTCAAAGAGGTCCACATATCCACTTACAGATTCTATAAAAAGAGAGTTTCAAAACTGCTCAATCAAAAGGAGGGTTCAACTCTGTGACTTGAATGCAATCATCACACAGAAGTTTCTGAGAATGCTTCTCTTTAGTTTTTACGTGAAGCTATACCCGTTTCGAAGGAAGGCCACCCGGTGGTCCAAATATCCACTTGCAGAATCTACAAAAAGAGTGTTTCAAACCGGAACTATCAAAGGAAGGTTCAACTCTCTGAGTCGAATGCAAACATCACGAAGAAGTTTCTGAGAATGTTTGTGTTTAGTTGTGGGAAGTTTATCCCGTTTCCAACGAAATCCTCAGAGAGGTCCAAATATCCACTTGCAGATTCTACCAAAAGTGTGTTTGGAAACTGCTCCATCCAAAGGCATGTTCAGCTCTGTGAGTTAATCTCCATCATCACAAAGTATTTTCTGAGAATGCTTCCGTTTGGTTTTTATAGGAAGTTCTTTCCTTCACTACCGTAGGCCTCAAAGCAGTCCAAATCTCCATTTGCAGATTCTACAAAAAGAGTGTTTCCAATCTGCTGTATCAATAGGAATGTTCAACTCCGTGAGTTGAATGCAATCACCACAACGTAGTTTCTGAGAATGCTTCTATGTAGTTTTTAGGTGAAGATATTACCTTTTCCACCACAGGCCCCAAGCCCCCCAAATGTCCACTTGCAGATTCTAGAAAAAGAGTGTTTCATAGCTGCTCTTTCAAAAGGAAAGTTCCACTCTGGGAGTTGAATACGAACATCACAAAGTAGTTTCTGAGAATGCTTTTGTTTCGTTTTTATGTGAAGATGATCCCGTTTCCAATGAAATCTTCAAAGAGGTGCACATATCCACTTGCAGATTCCAAAGAAAGAGACTTTCAAAACTGCTCTATCACGAGGATTTTTCAACACTGTGAGTTGAATGCAGTCATCACAGAAAACTTTCTGAGAATGCTTCTGTCTAGGGTTGATGTGAAGATATACCCGTTTCCAACGAAGGCCTCGAAGTGGTCCAAATATACACTTGCAGATTCTCCTACAAGGGTGTTGCAAACCTGAACTATCAAAGCAAGGTTCAACTCTGTGAGTTGAATGCAAACATCACAAAGAAGTTTCTGAGAATGCTTCCGTTTAGTTATGGGAAGTTTATCCCGTTTCCAACGAAATCCTCAGAGAGGTCCAAATATCCCCTTGCAGATTCTACAAACAGTGTGTTTGGAAACTGCTCCATCAAAACGAATGTTCAGCTCTCTGAGTTAAACGCAATCGTCACTAAGAATTTTCTGAGAGTGCTTCTGTCTAGTTTTTATATGAAGTTCTTTCCTTTATTACCATAGGCCTCAAAGCGGTCCCAGTCTCCACTTGCAGATTCTCCAAGAAGACTGTTTCCAAACTGCTCTCTCGAAAGGAATGTTCAACTCTGTGAGTTGAGTGCAATCATCACAGAGTAGTTTCTGAGAATGCTTCTATGTAGTTTTTAGGAGAAGATATTTCCTTTTCCACCACAGCCCTCAAAGCCCTCCAAATGTCCATTTGCGGATGCTAAAAAAAGAGTGTTTCAAAGCTGCGCTATCAAAGGGAAAGTTCAATTCCGTGAGGTGAATGCAAACATCCCAAAGAAGTTTCTGAGAATGCCTCTGTTTAGCTTTTATGTGAAGATTATCCCGTTTCCAACGAAATCTTCAATGAGATCCAAATATCCACTTGCGGATCCCACAGAAAGTGTGTTTCGAAACTGCTGTTTCAAAGGGAATCTTCAACTCTGTGAGTTGAATGCAATCATCACAAAGAAGTTTCTGACAATGCTTCTCTCTCGTTTTTATGTGAAGATATTTCCTTTTCCACCAGAGGCCTGAAAGCGCTCCAAATGTCCACTTGCAGAGTCTACGAAAAGAATGTTTCAAAACTGCTCTGTGAAAAGCAATGTTAAACTCTGTGGCTCGAACACAAACATCACAAAGCAGTTTCTGAGAATGCTTCAGTTTAGTTTTTCTGTGAAGATATTCCCGTTTCCAAAGAAATCTTCAAAGAGGTCCACATATCCACTTACAGATTCTACAAAAAGAGAGTTTCAAAACTGCTCAATCAAAAGGAGGGTTCAACTCTGTGACTTGAATGCAATCATCACACAGAAGTTTCTGAGAATGCTTCTCTTTAGTTTTTACGTGAAGATATACCCATTTCGAAGGAAGGCCACCCGGTGGTCCAAATATCCACTTGCAGAATCTACAAAAAGAGTGTTTCAAACCTGAACTATCAAAGGAAGGTTCAACTCTGTGAGTCGAATGCAAACATCACGAAGAAGTTTCTGAGAATGTTTGTGTTTAGTTATGGGAAGTTTATCCCGTTTCCAACGAAATCCTCAGAGTGGTCCAAATATCCACTTGCAGATTCTACCAAAAGTGTGTTTGGAAACTGCTCCATCCAAAGGCATGTTCAGCTCTGTGAGTTAATCTCCATCATCACAAAGTATTTTCTGAGAATGCTTCCGTTTGGTTTTTATAGGAAGTTCTTTCCTTCACTACCGTAGGCCTCAAAGCAGTCCAAATCTCCATTTGCAGATTCTACAAAAAGAGTGTTTCCAATCTGCTGTATCAATAGGAATGTTCAACTCCGTGAGTTGAATGCAATCATCACAACGTAGTTTCTGAGAATGCTTCTATGTAGTTTTTAGGTGAAGATATTACCTTTTCCACCACAGGCCCCAAGCCCCCCAAATGTCCACTTGCAGATTCTAGAAAAAGAGTGTTTCATAGCTGCTCTTTCAAAAGGAAAGTTCCACTCTGGGAATTGAATACGAACATCACAAAGTAGTTTCTGAGAATGCTTTTGTTTCGTTTTTATGTGAAGATGATCCCGTTTCCAATGAAATCTTCAAAGAGGTGCACATATCCACTTGCAGATTCCAAAGAAAGAGACTTTCAAAACTGCTCCATCACGAGGATTTTTCAACACTGTGAGTTGAATGCAGTCATCACAGAAAACTTTCTGAGAATGCTTCTGTCTAGGGTTGATGTGAAGATATACCCGTTTCCAACGAAGGCCTCGAAGTGGTCCAAATATACACTTGCAGATTCTCCTACAAGGGTGTTGCAAACCTGAACTATCAAAGCAAGGTTCAACTCTGTGAGTTGAATGCAAACATCACAAAGAAGTTTCTGAGAATGCTTCCGTTTAGTTATGGGAAGTTTATCCCGTTTCCAACGAAATCCTCAGAGAGGTCCAAATATCCCCTTGCAGATTCTACAAACAGTGTGTTTGGAAACTGCTCCATCAAAACGAATGTTCAGCTCTCTGAGTTAAACGCAATCGTCACTAAGAATTTTCTGAGAGTGCTTCTGTCTAGTTTTTATATGAAGTTCTTTCCTTTATTACCATAGGCCTCAAAGCGGTCCCAGTCTCCACTTGCAGATTCTCCAAGAAGACTGTTTCCAAACTGCTCTCTCGAAAGGAATGTTCAACTCTGTGAGTTGAGTGCAATCATCACAGAGTAGTTTCTGAGAATGCTTCTATGTAGTTTTTAGGAGAAGATATTTCCTTTTCCACCACAGCCCTCAAAGCCCTCCAAATGTCCATTTGCGGATGCTAAAAAAAGAGTGTTTCAAAGCTGCGCTATCAAAGGGAAAGTTCAATTCCGTGAGGTGAATGCAAACATCCCAAAGAAGTTTCTGAGAATGCCTCTGTTTAGCTTTTATGTGAAGATTATCCCGTTTCCAACGAAATCTTCAATGAGATCCAAATATCCACTTGCGGATCCCACAGAAAGTGTGTTTCGAAACTGCTGTTTCAAAGGGAATCTTCAACTCTGTGAGTTGAATGCAATCATCACAAAGAAGTTTCTGACAATGCTTCTCTCTCGTTTTTATGTGAAGATATATCCTTTTCCACAAGAGGCCTGAAAGCGATCCAAATGTCCACTTGCAGAGTCTACGAAAAGAATGTTTCAAAACTGCTCTGTGAAAAGCAATGTTAAACTCTGTGGCTCGAACACAAACATCACAAAGCAGTTTCTGAGAATGCTTCAGTTTAGTTTTTCTGTGAAGATATTCCCGTTTCCAAAGAAATCTTCAAAGAGGTCCACATATCCACTTACAGATTCTACAAAAAGAGAGTTTCAAAACTGCTCAATCAAAAGGAGGGTTCAACTCTGTGACTTGAATGCAATCATCACACAGAAGTTTCTGAGAATGCTTCTCTTTAGTTTTTACGTGAAGATATACCCGTTTCGAAGGAAGGCCACCCGGTGGTCCAAATATCCACTTGCAGAATCTACAAAAAGAGTGTTTCAAACCTGAACTATCAAAGGAAGGTTCAACTCTGTGAGTCGAATGCAAACATCACGAAGAAGTTTCTGAGAATGTTTGTGTTTAGTTATGGGAAGTTTATCCCGTTTCCAACGAAATCCTCAGAGTGGTCCAAATATCCACTTGCAGATTCTACCAAAAGTGTGTTTGGAAACTGCTCCATCCAAAGGCATGTTCAGCTCTGTGAGTTAATCTCCATCATCACAAAGTATTTTCTGAGAATGCTTCCGTTTGGTTTTTATAGGAAGTTCTTTCCTTCACTACCGTAGGCCTCAAAGCAGTCCAAATCTCCATTTGCAGATTCTACAAAAAGAGTGTTTCCAATCTGCTGTATCAATAGGAATGTTCAACTCCGTGAGTTGAATGCAATCACCACAACGTAGTTTCTGAGAATGCTTCTATGTAGTTTTTAGGTGAAGATATTACCTTTTCCACCACAGGCCCCAAGCCCCCCAAATGTCCACTTGCAGATTCTAGAAAAAGAGTGTTTCATAGCTGCTCTTTCAAAAGGAAAGTTCCACTCTGGGAGTTGAATACGAACATCACAAAGTAGTTTCTGAGAATGCTTTTGTTTCGTTTTTATGTGAAGATGATCCCGTTTCCAATGAAATCTTCAAAGAGGTGCACATATCCACTTGCAGATTCCAAAGAAAGAGACTTTCAAAACTGCTCTATCACGAGGATTTTTCAACACTGTGAGTTGAATGCAGTCATCACAGAAAACTTTCTGAGAATGCTTCTGTCTAGGGTTGATGTGAAGATATACCCGTTTCCAACGAAGGCCTCGAAGTGGTCCAAATATACACTTGCAGATTCTCCTACAAGGGTGTTGCAAACCTGAACTATCAAAGCAAGGTTCAACTCTGTGAGTTGAATGCAAACATCACAAAGAAGTTTCTGAGAATGCTTCCGTTTAGTTATGGGAAGTTTATCCCGTTTCCAACGAAATCCTCAGAGAGGTCCAAATATCCCCTTGCAGATTCTACAAACAGTGTGTTTGGAAACTGCTCCATCAAAACGAATGTTCAGCTCTCTGAGTTAAACGCAATCGTCACTAAGAATTTTCTGAGAGTGCTTCTGTCTAGTTTTTATATGAAGTTCTTTCCTTTATTACCATAGGCCTCAAAGCGGTCCCAGTCTCCACTTGCAGATTCTCCAAGAAGACTGTTTCCAAACTGCTCTCTCGAAAGGAATGTTCAACTCTGTGAGTTGAGTGCAATCATCACAGAGTAGTTTCTGAGAATGCTTCTATGTAGTTTTTAGGAGAAGATATTTCCTTTTCCACCACAGCCCTCAAAGCCCTCCAAATGTCCATTTGCGGATGCTAAAAAAAGAGTGTTTCAAAGCTGCGCTATCAAAGGGAAAGTTCAATTCCGTGAGGTGAATGCAAACATCCCAAAGAAGTTTCTGAGAATGCCTCTGTTTAGCTTTTATGTGAAGATTATCCCGTTTCCAACGAAATCTTCAATGAGATCCAAATATCCACTTGCGGATCCCACAGAAAGTGTGTTTCGAAACTGCTGTTTCAAAGGGAATCTTCAACTCTGTGAGTTGAATGCAATCATCACAAAGAAGTTTCTGACAATGCTTCTCTCTCGTTTTTATGTGAAGATATTTCCTTTTCCACCAGAGGCCTGAAAGCGCTCCAAATGTCCACTTGCAGATTCTACGAAAAGAATGTTTCAAAACTGCTCTGTGAAAAGCAATGTTAAACTCTGTGGCTCGAACACAAACATCACAAAGCAGTTTCTGAGAATGCTTCAGTTTAGTTTTTCTGTGAAGATATTCCCGTTTCCAAAGAAATCTTCAAAGAGGTCCACATATCCACTTACAGATTCTACAAAAAGAGAGTTTCAAAACTGCTCAATCAAAAGGAGGGTTCAACTCTGTGACTTGAATGCAATCATCACACAGAAGTTTCTGAGAATGCTTCTCTTTAGTTTTTACGTGAAGATATACCCGTTTCGAAGGAAGGCCACCCGGTGGTCCAAATATCCACTTGCAGAATCTACAAAAAGAGTGTTTCAAACCTGAACTATCAAAGGAAGGTTCAACTCTGTGAGTCGAATGCAAACATCACGAAGAAGTTTCTGAGAATGTTTGTGTTTAGTTATGGGAAGTTTATCCCGTTTCCAACGAAATCCTCAGAGTGGTCCAAATATCCACTTGCAGATTCTACCAAAAGTGTGTTTGGAAACTGCTCCATCCAAAGGCATGTTCAGCTCTGTGAGTTAATCTCCATCATCACAAAGTATTTTCTGAGAATGCTTCCGTTTGGTTTTTATAGGAAGTTCTTTCCTTCACTACCGTAGGCCTCAAAGCAGTCCAAATCTCCATTTGCAGATTCTACAAAAAGAGTGTTTCCAATCTGCTGTATCAATAGGAATGTTCAACTCCGTGAGTTGAATGCAATCATCACAACGTAGTTTCTGAGAATGCTTCTATGTAGTTTTTAGGTGAAGATATTACCTTTTCCACCACAGGCCCCAAGCCCCCCAAATGTCCACTTGCAGATTCTAGAAAAAGAGTGTTTCATAGCTGCTCTTTCAAAAGGAAAGTTCCACTCTGGGAGTTGAATACGAACATCACAAAGTAGTTTCTGAGAATGCTTTTGTTTCGTTTTTATGTGAAGATGATCCCGTTTCCAATGAAATCTTCAAAGAGGTGCACATATCCACTTGCAGATTCCAAAGAAAGAGACTTTCAAAACTGCTCTATCACGAGGATTTTTCAACACTGTGAGTTGAATGCAGTCATCACAGAAAACTTTCTGAGAATGCTTCTGTCTAGGGTTGATGTGAAGATATACCCGTTTCCAACGAAGGCCTCGAAGTGGTCCAAATATACACTTGCAGATTCTCCTACAAGGGTGTTGCAAACCTGAACTATCAAAGCAAGGTTCAACTCTGTGAGTTGAATGCAAACATCACAAAGAAGTTTCTGAGAATGCTTCCGTTTAGTTATGGGAAGTTTATCCCGTTTCCAACGAAATCCTCAGAGAGGTCCAAATATCCCCTTGCAGATTCTACAAACAGTGTGTTTGGAAACTGCTCCATCAAAACGAATGTTCAGCTCTCTGAGTTAAACGCAATCGTCACTAAGAATTTTCTGAGAGTGCTTCTGTCTAGTTTTTATATGAAGTTCTTTCCTTTATTACCATAGGCCTCAAAGCGGTCCCAGTCTCCACTTGCAGATTCTCCAAGAAGACTGTTTCCAAACTGCTCTCTCGAAAGGAATGTTCAACTCTGTGAGTTGAGTGCAATCATCACAGAGTAGTTTCTGAGAATGCTTCTATGTAGTTTTTAGGAGAAGATATTTCCTTTTCCACCACAGCCCTCAAAGCCCTCCAAATGTCCATTTGCGGATGCTAAAAAAAGAGTGTTTCAAAGCTGCGCTATCAAAGGGAAAGTTCAATTCCGTGAGGTGAATGCAAACATCCCAAAGAAGTTTCTGAGAATGCCTCTGTTTAGCTTTTATGTGAAGATTATCCCGTTTCCAACGAAATCTTCAATGAGATCCAAATATCCACTTGCGGATCCCACAGAAAGTGTGTTTCGAAACTGCTGTTTCAAAGGGAATCTTCAACTCTGTGAGTTGAATGCAATCATCACAAAGAAGTTTCTGACAATGCTTCTCTCTCGTTTTTATGTGAAGATATTTCCTTTTCCACCAGAGGCCTGAAAGCGCTCCAAATGTCCACTTGCAGATTCTACGAAAAGAATGTTTCAAAACTGCTCTGTGAAAAGCAATGTTAAACTCTGTGGCTCGAACACAAACATCACAAAGCAGTTTCTGAGAATGCTTCAGTTTAGTTTTTCTGTGAAGATATTCCCGTTTCCAAAGAAATCTTCAAAGAGGTCCACATATCCACTTACAGATTCTACAAAAAGAGAGTTTCAAAACTGCTCAATCAAAAGGAGGGTTCAACTCTGTGACTTGAATGCAATCATCACACAGAAGTTTCTGAGAATGCTTCTCTTTAGTTTTTACGTGAAGCTATACCCGTTTCGAAGGAAGGCCACCCGGTGGTCCAAATATCCACTTGCAGAATCTACAAAAAGAGTGTTTCAAACCTGAACTATCAAAGGAAGGTTCAACTCTGTGAGTCGAATGCAAACATCACGAAGAAGTTTCTGAGAATGTTTGTGTTTAGTTATGGGAAGTTTATCCCGTTTCCAACGAAATCCTCAGAGAGGTCCAAATATCCACTTGCAGATTCTACCAAAAGTGTGTTTGGAAACTGCTCCATCCAAAGGCATGTTCAGCTCTGTGAGTTAATCTCCATCATCACAAAGTATTTTCTGAGAATGCTTCCGTTTGGTTTTTATAGGAAGTTCTTTCCTTCACTACCGTAGGCCTCAAAGCAGTCCAAATCTCCATTTGCAGATTCTACAAAAAGAGTGTTTCCAATCTGCTGTATCAATAGGAATGTTCAACTCCGTGAGTTGAATGCAATCATCACAACGTAGTTTCTGAGAATGCTTCTATGTAGTTTTTAGGTGAAGATATTACCTTTTCCACCACAGGCCCCAAGCCCCCCAAATGTCCACTTGCAGATTCTAGAAAAAGAGTGTTTCATAGCTGCTCTTTCAAAAGGAAAGTTCCACTCTGGGAATTGAATACGAACATCACAAAGTAGTTTCTGAGAATGCTTTTGTTTCGTTTTTATGTGAAGATGATCCCGTTTCCAATGAAATCTTCAAAGAGGTGCACATATCCACTTGCAGATTCCAAAGAAAGAGACTTTCAAAACTGCTCTATCACGAGGATTTTTCAACACTGTGAGTTGAATGCAGTCATCACAGAAAACTTTCTGAGAATGCTTCTGTCTAGGGTTGATGTGAAGATATACCCGTTTCCAACGAAGGCCTCGAAGTGGTCCAAATATACACTTGCAGATTCTCCTACAAGGGTGTTGCAAACCTGAACTATCAAAGCAAGGTTCAACTCTGTGAGTTGAATGCAAACATCACAAAGAAGTTTCTGAGAATGCTTCCGTTTAGTTATGGGAAGTTTATCCCGTTTCCAACGAAATCCTCAGAGAGGTCCAAATATCCCCTTGCAGATTCTACAAACAGTGTGTTTGGAAACTGCTCCATCAAAACGAATGTTCAGCTCTCTGAGTTAAACGCAATCGTCACTAAGAACTTTCTGAGAGTGCTTCTGTCTAGTTTTTATATGAAGTTCTTTCCTTTCTTACCATAGGCCTCAAAGCGGTCCCAGTCTCCACTTGCAGATTCTCCAAGAAGACTGTTTCCAAACTGCTCTCTCGAAAGGATTGCTCAACTCTGTGAGTTGAGTGCAATCATCACAGAGTAGTTTCTGAGAATGCTTCTATGTAGTTTTTAGGAGAAGATATTTCCTTTTCCACCACAGCCCTCAAAGCCCTCCAAATGTCCATTTGCGGATGCTAAAAAAAGAGTGTTTCAAAGCTGCGCTATCAAAGGGAAAGTTCAATTCCGTGAGGTGAATGCAAACATCCCAAAGAAGTTTCTGAGAATGCCTCTGTTTAGCTTTTATGTGAAGATTATCCCGTTTCCAACGAAATCTTCAATGAGATCCAAATATCCACTTGCGGATCCCACAGAAAGTGTGTTTCGAAACTGCTGTTTCAAAGGGAATCTTCAACTCTGTGAGTTGAATGCAATCATCACAAAGAAGTTTCTGACAATGCTTCTCTCTCGTTTTTATGTGAAGATATTTCCTTTTCCACCAGAGGCCTGAAAGCGCTCCAAATGTCCACTTGCAGATTCTACGAAAAGAATGTTTCAAAACTGCTCTGTGAAAAGCAATGTTAAACTCTGTGGCTCGAACACAAACATCACAAAGCAGTTTCTGAGAATGCTTCAGTTTAGTTTTTCTGTGAAGATATTCCCGTTTCCAAAGAAATCTTCAAAGAGGTCCACATATCCACTTACAGATTCTACAAAAAGAGAGTTTCAAAACTGCTCAATCAAAAGGAGGGTTCAACTCTGTGACTTGAATGCAATCATCACACAGAAGTTTCTGAGAATGCTTCTCTTTAGTTTTTACGTGAAGATATACCCGTTTCGAAGGAAGGCCACCCGGTGGTCCAAATATCCACTTGCAGAATCTACAAAAAGAGTGTTTCAAACCTGAACTATCAAAGGAAGGTTCAACTCTGTGAGTCGAATGCAAACATCACGAAGAAGTTTCTGAGAATGTTTGTGTTTAGTTATGGGAAGTTTATCCCGTTTCCAACGAAATCCTCAGAGAGGTCCAAATATCCACTTGCAGATTCTACCAAAAGTGTGTTTGGAAACTGCCCCATCCAAAGGCATGTTCAGCTCTGTGAGTTAATCTCCATCATCACAAAGTATTTTCTGAGAATGCTTCCGTTTGGTTTTTATAGGAAGTTCTTTCCTTCACTACCGTAGGCCTCAAAGCAGTCCAAATCTCCATTTGCAGATTCTACAAAAAGAGTGTTTCCAATCTGCTGTATCAATAGGAATGTTCAACTCCGTGAGTTGAATGCAATCATCACAACGTAGTTTCTGAGAATGCTTCTATGTAGTTTTTAGGTGAAGATATTACCTTTTCCACCACAGGCCCCAAGCCCCCCAAATGTCCACTTGCAGATTCTAGAAAAAGAGTGTTTCATAGCTGCTCTTTCAAAAGGAAAGTTCCACTCTGGGAATTGAATACGAACATCACAAAGTAGTTTCTGAGAATGCTTTTGTTTCGTTTTTATGTGAAGATGATCCCGTTTCCAATGAAATCTTCAAAGAGGTGCACATATCCACTTGCAGATTCCAAAGAAAGAGACTTTCAAAACTGCTCTATCACGAGGATTTTT
Source organism: Pan paniscus (assembly GCF_029289425.2). Taxonomy (NCBI): domain Eukaryota; kingdom Metazoa; phylum Chordata; class Mammalia; order Primates; family Hominidae; genus Pan; species Pan paniscus. The sequence goes on from NC_073272.2 coordinate 61,307,430, forward strand.
CAACACTGTGAGTTGAATGCAGTCATCACAGAAAACTTTCTGAGAATGCTTCTGTCTAGGGTTGATGTGAAGATATACCCGTTTCCAACGAAGGCCTCGAAGTGGTCCAAATATACACTTGCAGATTCTCCTACAAGGGTGTTGCAAACCTGAACTATCAAAGCAAGGTTCAACTCTGTGAGTTGAATGCAAACATCACAAAGAAGTTTCTGAGAATGCTTCCGTTTACTTATGGGAAGTTTATCCCGTTTCCAACGAAATCCTCAGAGAGGTCCAAATATCCCCTTGCAGATTCTACAAACAGTGTGTTTGGAAACTGCTCCATCAAAACGAATGTTCAGCTCTCTGAGTTAAACGCAATCGTCACTAAGAATTTTCTGAGAGTGCTTCTGTCTAGTTTTTATATGAAGTTCTTTCCTTTATTACCATAGGCCTCAAAGCGGTCCCAGTCTCCACTTGCAGATTCTCCAAGAAGACTGTTTCCAAACTGCTCTCTCGAAAGGAATGTTCAACTCTGTGAGTTGAGTGCAATCATCACAGAGTAGTTTCTGAGAATGCTTCTATGTAGTTTTTAGGAGAAGATATTTCCTTTTCCACCACAGCCCTCAAAGCCCTCCAAATGTCCATTTGCGGATGCTAAAAAAAGAGTGTTTCAAAGCTGCGCTATCAAAGGGAAAGTTCAATTCCGTGAGGTGAATGCAAACATCCCAAAGAAGTTTCTGAGAATGCCTCTGTTTAGCTTTTATGTGAAGATTATCCCGTTTCCAACGAAATCTTCAATGAGATCCAAATATCCACTTGCGGATCCCACAGAAAGTGTGTTTCGAAACTGCTGTTTCAAAGGGAATCTTCAACTCTGTGAGTTGAATGCAATCATCACAAAGAAGTTTCTGACAATGCTTCTCTCTCGTTTTTATGTGAAGATATTTCCTTTTCCACCAGAGGCCTGAAAGCGCTCCAAATGTCCACTTGCAGATTCTACGAAAAGAATGTTTCAAAACTGCTCTGTGAAAAGCAATGTTAAACTCTGTGGCTCGAACACAAACATCACAAAGCAGTTTCTGAGAATGCTTCAGTTTAGTTTTTCTGTGAAGATATTCCCGTTTCCAAAGAAATCTTCAAAGAGGTCCACATATCCACTTACAGATTCTACAAAAAGAGAGTTTCAAAACTGCTCAATCAAAAGGAGGGTTCAACTCTGTGACTTGAATGCAATCATCACACAGAAGTTTCTGAGAATGCTTCTCTTTAGTTTTTACGTGAAGATATACCCGTTTCGAAGGAAGGCCACCCGGTGGTCCAAATATCCACTTGCAGAATCTACAAAAAGAGTGTTTCAAACCTGAACTATCAAAGGAAGGTTCAACTCTGTGAGTCGAATGCAAACATCACGAAGAAGTTTCTGAGAATGTTTGTGTTTAGTTATGGGAAGTTTATCCCGTTTCCAACGAAATCCTCAGAGAGGTCCAAATATCCACTTGCAGATTCTACCAAAAGTGTGTTTGGAAACTGCTCCATCCAAAGGCATGTTCAGCTCTGTGAGTTAATCTCCATCATCACAAAGTATTTTCTGAGAATGCTTCCGTTTGGTTTTTATAGGAAGTTCTTTCCTTCACTACCGTAGGCCTCAAAGCAGTCCAAATCTCCATTTGCAGATTCTACAAAAAGAGTGTTTCCAATCTGCTGTATCAATAGGAATGTTCAACTCCGTGAGTTGAATGCAATCATCACAACGTAGTTTCTGAGAATGCTTCTATGTAGTTTTTAGGTGAAGATATTACCTTTTCCACCACAGGCCCCAAGCCCCCCAAATGTCCACTTGCAGATTCTAGAAAAAGAGTGTTTCATAGCTGCTCTTTCAAAAGGAAAGTTCCACTCTGGGAATTGAATACGAACATCACAAAGTAGTTTCTGAGAATGCTTTTGTTTCGTTTTTATGTGAAGATGATCCCGTTTCCAATGAAATCTTCAAAGAGGTGCACATATCCACTTGCAGATTCCAAAGAAAGAGACTTTCAAAACTGCTCTATCACGAGGATTTTTCAACACTGTGAGTTGAATGCAGTCATCACAGAAAACTTTCTGAGAATGCTTCTGTCTAGGGTTGATGTGAAGATATACCCGTTTCCAACGAAGGCCTCGAAGTGGTCCAAATATACACTTGCAGATTCTCCTACAAGGGTGTTGCAAACCTGAACTATCAAAGCAAGGTTCAACTCTGTGAGTTGAATGCAAACATCACAAAGAAGTTTCTGAGAATGCTTCCGTTTACTTATGGGAAGTTTATCCCGTTTCCAACGAAATCCTCAGAGAGGTCCAAATATCCCCTTGCAGATTCTACAAACAGTGTGTTTGGAAACTGCTCCATCAAAACGAATGTTCAGCTCTCTGAGTTAAACGCAATCGTCACTAAGAATTTTCTGAGAGTGCTTCTGTCTAGTTTTTATATGAAGTTCTTTCCTTTATTACCATAGGCCTCAAAGCGGTCCCAGTCTCCACTTGCAGATTCTCCAAGAAGACTGTTTCCAAACTGCTCTCTCGAAAGGAATGTTCAACTCTGTGAGTTGAGTGCAATCATCACAGAGTAGTTTCTGAGAATGCTTCTATGTAGTTTTTAGGAGAAGATATTTCCTTTTCCACCACAGCCCTCAAAGCCCTCCAAATGTCCATTTGCGGATGCTAAAAAAAGAGTGTTTCAAAGCTGCGCTATCAAAGGGAAAGTTCAATTCCGTGAGGTGAATGCAAACATCCCAAAGAAGTTTCTGAGAATGCCTCTGTTTAGCTTTTATGTGAAGATTATCCCGTTTCCAACGAAATCTTCAATGAGATCCAAATATCCACTTGCGGATCCCACAGAAAGTGTGTTTCGAAACTGCTGTTTCAAAGGGAATCTTCAACTCTGTGAGTTGAATGCAATCATCACAAAGAAGTTTCTGACAATGCTTCTCTCTCGTTTTTATGTGAAGATATTTCCTTTTCCACCAGAGGCCTGAAAGCGCTCCAAATGTCCACTTGCAGAGTCTACGAAAAGAATGTTTCAAAACTGCTCTGTGAAAAGCAATGTTAAACTCTGTGGCTCGAACACAAACATCACAAAGCAGTTTCTGAGAATGCTTCAGTTTAGTTTTTCTGTGAAGATATTCCCGTTTCCAAAGAAATCTTCAAAGAGGTCCACATATCCACTTACAGATTCTACAAAAAGAGAGTTTCAAAACTGCTCAATCAAAAGGAGGGTTCAACTCTGTGACTTGAATGCAATCATCACACAGAAGTTTCTGAGAATGCTTCTCTTTAGTTTTTACGTGAAGATATACCCGTTTCGAAGGAAGGCCACCCGGTGGTCCAAATATCCACTTGCAGATTCTACAAAAAGAGTGTTTCAAACCTGAACTATCAAAGGAAGGTTCAACTCTGTGAGTCGAATGCAAACATCACGAAGAAGTTTCTGAGAATGTTTGTGTTTAGTTATGGGAAGTTTATCCCGTTTCCAACGAAATCCTCAGAGAGGTCCAAATATCCACTTGCAGATTCTACCAAAAGTGTGTTTGGAAACTGCTCCATCCAAAGGCATGTTCAGCTCTGTGAGTTAATCTCCATCATCACAAAGTATTTTCTGAGAATGCTTCCGTTTGGTTTTTATAGGAAGTTCTTTCCTTCACTACCGTAGGCCTCAAAGCAGTCCAAATCTCCATTTGCAGATTCTACAAAAAGAGTGTTTCCAATCTGCTGTATCAATAGGAATGTTCAACTCCGTGAGTTGAATGCAATCATCACAACGTAGTTTCTGAGAATGCTTCTATGTAGTTTTTAGGTGAAGATATTACCTTTTCCACCACAGGCCCCAAGCCCCCCAAATGTCCACTTGCAGATTCTAGAAAAAGAGTGTTTCATAGCTGCTCTTTCAAAAGGAAAGTTCCACTCTGGGAATTGAATACGAACATCACAAAGTAGTTTCTGAGAATGCTTTTGTTTCGTTTTTATGTGAAGATGATCCCGTTTCCAATGAAATCTTCAAAGAGGTGCACATATCCACTTGCAGATTCCAAAGAAAGAGACTTTCAAAACTGCTCCATCACGAGGATTTTTCAACACTGTGAGTTGAATGCAGTCATCACAGAAAACTTTCTGAGAATGCTTCTGTCTAGGGTTGATGTGAAGATATACCCGTTTCCAACGAAGGCCTCGAAGTGGTCCAAATATACACTTGCAGATTCTCCTACAAGGGTGTTGCAAACCTGAACTATCAAAGCAAGGTTCAACTCTGTGAGTTGAATGCAAACATCACAAAGAAGTTTCTGAGAATGCTTCCGTTTAGTTATGGGAAGTTTATCCCGTTTCCAACGAAATCCTCAGAGAGGTCCAAATATCCCCTTGCAGATTCTACAAACAGTGTGTTTGGAAACTGCTCCATCAAAACGAATGTTCAGCTCTCTGAGTTAAACGCAATCGTCACTAAGAATTTTCTGAGAGTGCTTCTGTCTAGTTTTTATATGAAGTTCTTTCCTTTATTACCATAGGCCTCAAAGCGGTCCCAGTCTCCACTTGCAGATTCTCCAAGAAGACTGTTTCCAAACTGCTCTCTCGAAAGGAATGTTCAACTCTGTGAGTTGAGTGCAATCATCACAGAGTAGTTTCTGAGAATGCTTCTATGTAGTTTTTAGGAGAAGATATTTCCTTTTCCACCACAGCCCTCAAAGCCCTCCAAATGTCCATTTGCGGATGCTAAAAAAAGAGTGTTTCAAAGCTGCGCTATCAAAGGGAAAGTTCAATTCCGTGAGGTGAATGCAAACATCCCAAAGAAGTTTCTGAGAATGCCTCTGTTTAGCTTTTATGTGAAGATTATCCCGTTTCCAACGAAATCTTCAATGAGATCCAAATATCCACTTGCGGATCCCACAGAAAGTGTGTTTCGAAACTGCTGTTTCAAAGGGAATCTTCAACTCTGTGAGTTGAATGCAATCATCACAAAGAAGTTTCTGACAATGCTTCTCTCTCGTTTTTATGTGAAGATATTTCCTTTTCCACCAGAGGCCTGAAAGCGCTCCAAATGTCCACTTGCAGATTCTACGAAAAGAATGTTTCAAAACTGCTCTGTGAAAAGCAATGTTAAACTCTGTGGCTCGAACACAAACATCACAAAGCAGTTTCTGAGAATGCTTCAGTTTAGTTTTTCTGTGAAGATATTCCCGTTTCCAAAGAAATCTTCAAAGAGGTCCACATATCCACTTACAGATTCTACAAAAAGAGAGTTTCAAAACTGCTCAATCAAAAGGAGGGTTCAACTCTGTGACTTGAATGCAATCATCACACAGAAGTTTCTGAGAATGCTTCTCTTTAGTTTTTACGTGAAGATATACCCGTTTCGAAGGAAGGCCACCCGGTGGTCCAAATATCCACTTGCAGATTCTACAAAAAGAGTGTTTCAAACCTGAACTATCAAAGGAAGGTTCAACTCTGTGAGTCGAATGCAAACATCACGAAGAAGTTTCTGAGAATGTTTGTGTTTAGTTATGGGAAGTATATCCCGTTTCCAACGAAATCCTCAGAGAGGTCCAAATATCCACTTGCAGATTCTACCAAAAGTGTGTTTGGAAACTGCTCCATCCAAAGGCATGTTCAGCTCTGTGAGTTAATCTCCATCATCACAAAGTATTTTCTGAGAATGCTTCCGTTTGGTTTTTATAGGAAGTTCTTTCCTTCACTACCGTAGGCCTCAAAGCAGTCCAAATCTCCATTTGCAGATTCTACAAAAAGAGTGTTTCCAATCTGCTGTATCAATAGGAATGTTCAACTCCGTGAGTTGAATGCAATCATCACAACGTAGTTTCTGAGAATGCTTCTATGTAGTTTTTAGGTGAAGATATTACCTTTTCCACCACAGGCCCCAAGCCCCCCAAATGTCCACTTGCAGATTCTAGAAAAAGAGTGTTTCATAGCTGCTCTTTCAAAAGGAAAGTTCCACTCTGGGAATTGAATACGAACATCACAAAGTAGTTTCTGAGAATGCTTTTGTTTCGTTTTTATGTGAAGATGATCCCGTTTCCAATGAAATCTTCAAAGAGGTGCACATATCCACTTGCAGATTCCAAAGAAAGAGACTTTCAAAACTGCTCTATCACGAGGATTTTTCAACACTGTGAGTTGAATGCAGTCATCACAGAAAACTTTCTGAGAATGCTTCTGTCTAGGGTTGATGTGAAGATATACCCGTTTCCAACGAAGGCCTCGAAGTGGTCCAAATATACACTTGCAGATTCTCCTACAAGGGTGTGGCAAACCTGAACTATCAAAGCAAGGTTCAACTCTGTGAGTTGAATGCAAACATCACAAAGAAGTTTCTGAGAATGCTTCCGTTTAGTTATGGGAAGTTTATCCCGTTTCCAACGAAATCTTCAATGAGATCCAAATATCCACTTGCGGATCCCACAGAAAGTGTGTTTCGAAACTGCTGTTTCAAAGGGAATCTTCAACTCTGTGAGTTGAATGCAATCATCACAAAGAAGTTTCTGACAATGCTTCTCTCTCGTTTTTATGTGAAGATATTTCCTTTTCCACCAGAGGCCTGAAAGCGCTCCAAATGTCCACTTGCAGAGTCTACGAAAAGAATGTTTCAAAACTGCTCTGTGAAAAGCAATGTTAAACTCTGTGGCTCGAACACAAACATCACAAAGCAGTTTCTGAGAATGCTTCAGTTTAGTTTTTCTGTGAAGATATTCCCGTTTCCAAAGAAATCTTCAAAGAGGTCCACATATCCACTTACAGATTCTACAAAAAGAGAGTTTCAAAACTGCTCAATCAAAAGGAGGGTTCAACTCTGTGACTTGAATGCAATCATAACACAGAATTTTCTGAGAATGCTTCTCTTTAGTTTTTACGTGAAGATATACCCGTTTCGAAGGAAGGCCACCCGGTGGTCCAAATATCCACTTGCAGAATCTACAAAAAGAGTGTTTCAAACCTGAACTATCAAAGGAAGGTTCAACTCTGTGAGTCGAATGCAAACATCACGAAGAAGTTTCTGAGAATGTTTGTGTTTAGTTATGGGAAGTTTATCCCGTTTCCAACGAAATCCTCAGAGAGGTCCAAATATCCACTTGCAGATTCTACCAAAAGTGTGTTTGGAAACTGCTCCATCCAAAGGCATGTTCAGCTCTGTGAGTTAATCTCCATCATCACAAAGTATTTTCTGAGAATGCTTCCGTTTGGTTTTTATAGGAAGTTCTTTCCTTCACTACCGTAGGCCTCAAAGCAGTCCAAATCTCCATTTGCAGATTCTACAAAAAGAGTGTTTCCAATCTGCTCTATCAATAGGAATGTTCAACTCCGTGAGTTGAATGCAATCATCACAACGTAGTTTCTGAGAATGCTTCTATGTAGTTTTTAGGTGAAGATATTACCTTTTCCACCACAGGCCCCAAGCCCCCCAAATGTCCACTTGCAGATTCTAGAAAAAGAGTGTTTCATAGCTGCTCTTTCAAAAGGAAAGTTCCACTCTGGGAATTGAATACGAACATCACAAAGTAGTTTCTGAGAATGCTTTTGTTTCGTTTTTATGTGAAGATGATCCCGTTTCCAATGAAATCTTCAAAGAGGTGCACATATCCACTTGCAGATTCCAAAGAAAGAGACTTTCAAAACTGCTCTATCACGAGGATTTTTCAACTCTGTGAGTTGAATGCAGTCATCACAGAAAACTTTCTGAGAATGCTTCTGTCTAGGGTTGATGTGAAGATATACCCGTTTCCAACGAAGGCCTCGAAGTGGTCCAAATATACACTTGCAGATTCTCCTACAAGGGTGTTGCAAACCTGAACTATCAAAGCAAGGTTCAACTCTGTGAGTTGAATGCAAACATCACAAAGAAGTTTCTGAGAATGCTTCCGTTTACTTATGGGAAGTTTATCCCGTTTCCAACGAAATCCTCAGAGAGGTCCAAATATCCCCTTGCAGATTCTACAAACAGTGTGTTTGGAAACTGCTCCATCAAAACGAATGTTCAGCTCTCTGAGTTAAACGCAATCGTCACTAAGAATTTTCTGAGAGTGCTTCTGTCTAGTTTTTATATGAAGTTCTTTCCTTTATTACCATAGGCCTCAAAGCGGTCCCAGTCTCCACTTGCAGATTCTCCAAGAAGACTGTTTCCAAAGTGCTCTCTCGAAAGGAATGTTCAACTCTGTGAGTTGAGTGCAATCATCACAGAGTAGTTTCTGAGAATGCTTCTATGTAGTTTTTAGGAGAAGATATTTCCTTTTCCACCACAGCCCTCAAAGCCCTCCAAATGTCCATTTGCGGATGCTAAAAAAAGAGTGTTTCAAAGCTGCGCTATCAAAGGGAAAGTTCAATTCCGTGAGGTGAATGCAAACATCCCAAAGAAGTTTCTGAGAATGCCTCTGTTTAGCTTTTATGTGAAGATTATCCCGTTTCCAACGAAATCTTCAATGAGATCCAAATATCCACTTGCGGATCCCACAGAAAGTGTGTTTCGAAACTGCTGTTTCAAAGGGAATCTTCAACTCTGTGAGTTGAATGCAATCATCACAAAGAAGTTTCTGACAATGCTTCTCTCTCGTTTTTATGTGAAGATATTTCCTTTTCCACCAGAGGCCTGAAAGCGCTCCAAATGTCCACTTGCAGATTCTACGAAAAGAATGTTTCAAAACTGCTCTGTGAAAAGCAATGTTAAACTCTGTGGCTCGAACACAAACATCACAAAGCAGTTTCTGAGAATGCTTCAGTTTAGTTTTTCTGTGAAGATATTCCCGTTTCCAAAGAAATCTTCAAAGAGGTCCACATATCCACTTACAGATTCTACAAAAAGAGAGTTTCAAAACTGCTCAATCAAAAGGAGGGTTCAACTCTGTGACTTGAATGCAATCATCACACAGAAGTTTCTGAGAATGCTTCTCTTTAGTTTTTACGTGAAGATATACCCGTTTCGAAGGAAGGCCACCCGGTGGTCCAAATATCCACTTGCAGAATCTACAAAAAGTGTGTTTCAAACCTGAACTATCAAAGGAAGGTTCAACTCTGTGAGTCGAATGCAAACATCACGAAGAAGTTTCTGAGAATGTTTGTGTTTAGTTATGGGAAGTTTATCCCGTTTCCAACGAAATCCTCAGAGAGGTCCAAATATCCACTTGCAGATTCTACCAAAAGTGTGTTTGGAAACTGCTCCATCCAAAGGCATGTTCAGCTCTGTGAGTTAATCTCCATCATCACAAAGTATTTTCTGAGAATGCTTCCGTTTGGTTTTTATAGGAAGTTCTTTCCTTCACTACCGTAGGCCTCAAAGCAGTCCAAATCTCCATTTGCAGATTCTACAAAAAGAGTGTTTCCAATCTGCTGTATCAATAGGAATGTTCAACTCCGTGAGTTGAATGCAATCATCACAACGTAGTTTCTGAGAATGCTTCTATGTAGTTTTTAGGTGAAGATATTACCTTTTCCACCACAGGCCCCAAGCCCCCCAAATGTCCACTTGCAGATTCTAGAAAAAGAGTGTTTCATAGCTGCTCTTTCAAAAGGAAAGTTCCACTCTGGGAATTGAATACGAACATCACAAAGTAGTTTCTGAGAATGCTTTTGTTTCGTTTTTATGTGAAGATGATCCCGTTTCCAATGAAATCTTCAAAGAGGTGCACATATCCACTTGCAGATTCCAAAGAAAGAGACTTTCAAAACTGCTCCATCACGAGGATTTTTCAACTCTGTGAGTTGAATGCAGTCATCACAGAAAACTTTCTGAGAATGCTTCTGTCTAGGGTTGATGTGAAGATATACCCGTTTCCAACGAAGGCCTCGAAGTGGTCCAAATATACACTTGCAGATTCTCCTACAAGGGTGTTGCAAACCTGAACTATCAAAGCAAGGTTCAACTCTGTGAGTTGAATGCAAACATCACAAAGAAGTTTCTGAGAATGCTTCCGTTTACTTATGGGAAGTTTATCCCGTTTCCAACGAAATCCTCAGAGAGGTCCAAATATCCCCTTGCAGATTCTACAAACAGTGTGTTTGGAAACTGCTCCATCAAAACGAATGTTCAGCTCTCTGAGTTAAACGCAATCGTCACTAAGAATTTTCTGAGAGTGCTTCTGTCTAGTGTTTGTATGAAGTTCTTTCCTTTATTACCATAGGCCTCAAAGCGGTCCCAGTCTCCACTTGCAGATTCTCCAAGAAGACTGTTTCCAAACTGCTCTCTCGAAAGGAATGTTCAACTCTGTGAGTTGAGTGCAATCATCACAGAGTAGTTTCTGAGAATGCTTCTATGTAGTTTTTAGGAGAAGATATTTCCTTTTCCACCACAGCCCTCAAAGCCCTCCAAATGTCCATTTGCGGATGCTAAAAAAAGAGTGTTTCAAAGCTGCGCTATCAAAGGGAAAGTTCAATTCCGTGAGGTGAATGCAAACATCCCAAAGAAGTTTCTGAGAATGCCTCTGTTTAGCTTTTATGTGAAGATTATCCCGTTTCCAACGAAATATTCAATGAGATCCAAATATCCACTTGCGGATCCCACAGAAAGTGTGTTTCGAAACTGCTGTTTCAAAGGGAATCTTCAACTCTGTGAGTTGAATGCAATCATCACAAAGAAGTTTCTGACAATGCTTCTCTCTCGTTTTTATGTGAAGATATTTCCTTTTCCACCAGAGGCCTGAAAGCGCTCCAAATGTCCACTTGCAGATTCTACGAAAAGAATGTTTCAAAACTGCTCTGTGAAAAGCAATGTTAAACTCTGTGGCTCGAACACAAACATCACAAAGCAGTTTCTGAGAATGCTTCAGTTTAGTTTTTCTGTGAAGATATTCCCGTTTCCAAAGAAATCTTCAAAGAGGTCCACATATCCACTTACAGATTCTACAAAAAGAGAGTTTCAAAACTGCTCAATCAAAAGGAGGGTTCAACTCTGTGACTTGAATGCAATCATCACACAGAAGTTTCTGAGAATGCTTCTCTTTAGTTTTTACGTGAAGATATACCCGTTTCAAAGGAAGGCCACCCGGTGGTCCAAATATCCACTTGCAGATTCTACAAAAAGAGTGTTTCAAACCTGAACTATCAAAGGAAGGTTCAACTCTGTGAGTCGAATGCAAACATGATGAAGAAGTTTCTGAGAATGTTTGTGTTTAGTTATGGGAAGTTTATCCCGTTTCCAACGAAATCCTCAGAGAGGTCCAAATATCCACTTGCAGATTCTACCAAAAGTGTGTTTGGAAACTGCTCCATCCAAAGGCATGTTCAGCTCTGTGAGTTAATCTCCATCATCACAAAGTGTTTTCTGAGAATGCTTCCGTTTGGTTTTTATAGGAAGTTCTTTCCTTCACTACCGTAGGCCTCAAAGCAGTCCAAATCTCCATTTGCAGGTTCTGCAAAAAGAGTGTTTCCAATCTGCTCTATCAATAGGAATGTTCAACTCCGTGAGTTGAATGCAATCATCACAACGTAGTTTCTGAGAATGCTTCTATGTAGTTTTTAGGTGAAGATATTACCTTTTCCACCACAGGCCCCAAGCCCCCCAAATGTCCACATGCAGATTCTAGAAAAAGAGTGTTTCATAGCTGCTCTTTCAAAAGGAAAGTTCCACTCTGGGAGTTGAATACAAACATCACAAAGTAGTTTCTGAGAATGCTTCTGTTTCGTTTTTATGTGAAGATGATCCCGTTTCCAATGAAATCTTCAAAGAGGTGCACATATCCACTTGCAGATTCCAAAGAAAGAGACTTTCAAAACTGCTCCATCACGAGGATTTTTCAACGCTGTGAGTTGAATGCAGTCATCACAGAAAACTTTCTGAGAATGCTTCTGTCTAGGGTTGATATGAAGATATACCCATTTCCAACGAAGGCCTCGAAGTGGTCCAAATATACACTTGCAGATTCTCCTACAAGGATGTTGCAAACCTGAACTATCAAAGCAAGGTTCAACTCTGTGAGTTGAATGCAAACATCACAAAGAAGTTTCTGAGAATGCTTCCGTTTACTTATGGGAAGTTTATCCCGTTTCCAACGAAAATCTCAGAGAGGTCCAAATATCCCCTTGCAGATTCTACAAACAGTGTGTTTGGAAACTGCTCCATCAAAACGAATGTTCAGCTCTCTGAGTTAAACGCAATCGTCACTAAGAATTTTCTGAGAGTGCTACTGTCTAGTTTTTATATGAAGTTCTTTCCTTTCTTACCATAGGCCTCAAAGCGGTCCCAGTCTCCACTTGCAGATTCTCCAAGAAGACTGTTTCCAAACTGCTCTCTCGAAAGGAATGTTCAACTCTGTGAGTTGAATGCAATCATCACAGAGTAGTTTCTGAGAATGCTTCTATGTAGTTTTTAGGAGAAGATATTTCCTTTTCCACCACAGCCCTCAAAGCCCTCCAAATGTCCATTTGCGGATGCTAAAAAAAGAGTGTTTCAAAGCTGCGCTATCAAAGGGAAAGTTCAATTCCGTGAGGTGAATGCAAACATCCCAAAGAAGTTTCTGAGAATGCCTCTGTTTAGCTTTTATGTGAAGATTATCCCGTTTCCAACGAAATCTTCAATGAGATCCAAATATCCACTTGCGGATCCCACAGAAAGTGTGTTTCGAAACTGCTGTTTCAAAGGGAATCTTCAACTCTGTGAGTTGAATGCAATCATCACAAAGAAGTTTCTGACAATGCTTCTCTCTCGTTTTTATGTGAAGATATTTCCTTTTCCACCAGAGGCCTGAAAGCGCTCCAAATGTCCACTTGCAGATTCTACGAAAAGAATGTTTCAAAACTGCTCTGTGAAAAGCAATGTTAAACTCTGTGGCTCGAACACAAACATCACAAAGCAGTTTCTGAGAATGCTTCAGTTTAGTTTTTCTGTGAAGATATTCCCGTTTCCAAAGAAATCTTCAAAGAGGTCCACATATCCACTTACAGATTCTACAAAAAGAGAGTTTCAAAACTGCTCAATCAAAAGGAGGGTTCAACTCTGTGACTTGAATGCAATCATCACACAGAAGTTTCTGAGAATGCTTCTCTTTAGTTTTTACGTGAAGATATACCCGTTTCGAAGGAAGGCCACCCGGTGGTCCAAATATCCACTTGCAGAATCTACAAAAAGAGTGTTTCAAACCTGAACTATCAAAGGAAGGTTCAACTCTGTGAGTCGAATGCAAACATCACGAAGAAGTTTCTGAGAATGTTTGTGTTTAGTTATGGGAAGTTTATCCCGTTTCCAACGAAATCCTCAGAGAGGTCCAAATATCCACTTGCAGATTCTACCAAAAGTGTGTTTGGAAACTGCTCCATCCAAAGGCATGTTCAGCTCTGTGAGTTAATCTCCATCATCACAAAGTATTTTCTGAGAATGCTTCCGTTTGGTTTTTATAGGAAGTTGTTTCCTTCACTACCGTAGGCCTCAAAGCAGTCCAAATCTCCATTTGCAGATTCTACAAAAAGAGTGTTTCCAATCTGCTGTATCAATAGGAATGTTCAACTCCGTGAGTTGAATGCAATCATCACAACGTAGTTTCTGAGAATGCTTCTATGTAGTTTTTAGGTGAAGATATTACCTTTTCCACCACAGGCCCCAAGCCCCCCAAATGTCCACTTGCAGATTCTAGAAAAAGAGTGTTTCATAGCTGCTCTTTCAAAAGGAAAGTTCCACTCTGGGAATTGAATACGAACATCACAAAGTAGTTTCTGAGAATGATTTTGTTTCGTTTTTATGTGAAGATGATCCCGTTTCCAATGAAATCTTCAAAGAGGTGCACATATCCACTTGCAGATTCCAAAGAAAGAGACTTTCAAAACTGCTCCATCACGAGGATTTTTCAACTCTGTGAGTTGAATGCAGTCATCACAGAAAACTTTCTGAGAATGCTTCTGTCTAGGGTTGATGTGAAGATATACCCGTTTCCAACGAAGGCCTCGAAGTGGTCCAAATATACACTTGCAGATTCTCCTACAAGGGTGTTGCAAACCTGAACTATCAAAGCAAGGTTCAACTCTGTGAGTTGAATGCAAACATCACAAAGAAGTTTCTGAGAATGCTTCCGTTTAGTTATGGGAAGTTTATCCCGTTTCCAACGAAATCCTCAGAGAGGTCCAAATATCCCCTTGCAGATTCTACAAACAGTGTGTTTGGAAACTGCTCCATCAAAACGAATGTTCAGCTCTCTGAGTTAAACGCAATCGTCACTAAGAATTTTCTGAGAGTGCTTCTGTCTAGTGTTTGTATGAAGTTCTTTCCTTTATTACCATAGGCCTCAAAGCGGTCCCAGTCTCCACTTGCAGATTCTCCAAGAAGACTGTTTCCAAACTGCTCTCTCGAAAGGAATGTTCAACTCTGTGAGTTGAGTGCAATCATCACAGAGTAGTTTCTGAGAATGCTTCTATGTAGTTTTTAGGAGAAGATATTTCCTTTTCCACCACAGCCCTCAAAGCCCTCCAAATGTCCATTTGCGGATGCTAAAAAAAGAGTGTTTCAAAGCTGCGCTATCAAAGGGAAAGTTCAATTCCGTGAGGTGAATGCAAACATCCCAAAGAAGTTTCTGAGAATGCCTCTGTTTAGCTTTTATGTGAAGATTATCCCGTTTCCAACGAAATCTTCAATGAGATCCAAATATCCACTTGCGGATCCCACAGAAAGTGTGTTTCGAAACTGCTGTTTCAAAGGGAATCTTCAACTCTGTGAGTTGAATGCAATCATCACAAAGAAGTTTCTGACAATGCTTCTCTCTCGTTTTTATGTGAAGATATTTCCTTTTCCACCAGAGGCCTGAAAGCGCTCCAAATGTCCACTTGCAGATTCTACGAAAAGAATGTTTCAAAACTGCTCTGTGAAAAGCAATGTTAAACTCTGTGGCTCGAACACAAACATCACAAAGCAGTTTCTGAGAATGCTTCAGTTTAGTTTTTCTGTGAAGATATTCCCGTTTCCAAAGAAATCTTCAAAGAGGTCCACATATCCACTTACAGATTCTACAAAAAGAGAGTTTCAAAACTGCTCAATCAAAAGGAGGGTTCAACTCTGTGACTTGAATGCAATCATCACACAGAAGTTTCTCAGAATGCTTCTCTTTAGTTTTTACGTGAAGCTATACCCGTTTCGAAGGAAGGCCACCCGGTGGTCCAAATATCCACTTGCAGATTCTACAAAAAGAGTGTTTCAAACCTGAACTATCAAAGGAAGGTTCAACTCTGTGAGTCGAATGCAAACATGACGAAGAAGTTTCTGAGAATGTTTGTGTTTAGTTATGGGAAGTTTATCCCGTTTCCAACGAAATCCTCAGAGAGGTCCAAATATCCACTTGCAGATTCTACCAAAAGTGTGTTTGGAAACTGCTCCATCCAAAGGCATGTTCAGCTCTGTGAGTTAATCTCCATCATCACAAAGTGTTTTCTGAGAATGCTTCCGTTTGGTTTTTATAGGAAGTTCTTTCCTTCACTACCGTAGGCCTCAAAGCAGTCCAAATCTCCATTTGCAGATTCTGCAAAAAGAGTGTTTCCAATCTGCTCTATCAATAGGAATGTTCAACTCCGTGAGTTGAATGCAATCATCACAACGTAGTTTCTGAGAATGCTTCTATGTAGTTTTTAGGTGAAGATATTACCTTTTCCACCACAGGCCCCAAGCCCCCCAAATGTCCACATGCAGATTCTAGAAAAAGAGTGTTTCATAGCTGCTCTTTCAAAAGGAAAGTTCCACTCTGGGAGTTGAATACAAACATCACAAAGTAGTTTCTGAGAATGCTTCTGTTTCGTTTTTATGTGAAGATGATCCCGTTTCCAATGAAATCTTCAAAGAGGTGCACATATCCACTTGCAGATTCCAAAGAAAGAGACTTTCAAAACTGCTCCATCACGAGGATTTTTCAACGCTGTGAGTTGAATGCAGTCATCACAGAAAACTTTATGAGAATGCTTCTGTCTAGGGTTGATGTGAAGATATACCCATTTCCAACGAAGGCCTCGAAGTGGTCCAAATATACACTTGCAGATTCTCCTACAAGGATGTTGCAAACCTGAACTATCAAAGCAAGGTTCAACTCTGTGAGTTGAATGCAAACATCACAAAGAAGTTTCTGAGAATGCTTCCGTTTACTTATGGGAAGTTTATCCCGTTTCCAACGAAATCCTCAGAGAGGTCCAAATATCCCCTTGCAGATTCTACAAACAGTGTGTTTGGAAACTGCTCCATCAAAACGAATGTTCAGCTCTCTGAGTTAAACGCAATCGTCACTAAGAATTTTCTGAGAGTGCTACTGTCTAGTTTTTATATGAAGTTCTTTCCTTTCTTACCATAGGCCTCAAAGCGGTCCCAGTCTCCACTTGCAGATTCTCCAAGAAGACTGTTTCCAAACTGCTCTCTCGAAAGGAATGTTCAACTCTGTGAGTTGAATGCAATCATCACAGAGTAGTTTCTGAGAATGCTTCTATGTAGTTTTTAGGAGAAGATATTTCCTTTTCCACCACAGCCCTCAAAGCCCTCCAAATGTCCATTTGCGGATGCTAAAAAAAGAGTGTTTCAAAGCTGCGCTATCAAAGGGAAAGTTCAATTCCGTGAGGTGAATGCAAACATCCCAAAGAAGTTTCTGAGAATGCCTCTGTTTAGCTTTTATGTGAAGATTATCCCGTTTCCAACGAAATCTTCAATGAGATCCAAATATCCACTTGCGGATCCCACAGAAAGTGTGTTTCGAAACTGCTGTTTCAAAGGGAATCTTCAACTCTGTGAGTTGAATGCAATCATCACAAAGAAGTTTCTGACAATGCTTCTCTCTCGTTTTTATGTGAAGATATTTCCTTTTCCACCAGAGGCCTGAAAGCGCTCCAATGTCCACTTGCAGATTCTACGAAAAGAATGTTTCAAAACTGCTCTGTGAAAAGCAATGTTAAACTCTGTGGCTCGAAAACAAACATCACAAAGCAGTTTCTGAGAATGCTTCAGTTTAGTTTTTCTGTGAAGATATTCCCGTTTCCAAAGAAATCTTCAAAGAGGTCCACATATCCACTTACAGATTCTACAAAAAGAGTTTCAAAACTGCTCAATCAAAAGGAGGGTTCAACTCTGTGACTTGAATGCAATCATCACACAGAAGTTTCTGAGAATGCTTCTCTTTAGTTTTTACGTGAAGATATACCCGTTTCGAAGGAAGGCCACCCGGTGGTCCAAATATCCACTTGCAGATTCTACAAAAAGAGTGTTTCAAACCTGAACTATCAAAGGAAGGTTCAACTCTGTGAGTCGAATGCAAACATCACGAAGAAGTTTCTGAGAATGTTTGTGTTTAGTTATGGGAAGCTTATCCCGTTTCCAACGAAATCCTCAGAGAGGTCCAAATATCCACTTGCAGATTCTACCAAAAGTGTGTTTGGAAACTGCTCCATCCAAAGACATCTTCAGCTCTGTGAGTTAATCTCCATCACCACAAAGTATTTTCTGAGAATGCTTCCGTTTGTTTTTTATAGGAAGTTCTTTCCTTCACTACCGTAGGCCTCAAAGCAGTCCAAATCTCCATTTGCAGATTCTACAAAAAGAGTGTTTCCAATCTGCTCTATCAATAGGAATGTTCAACTCCGTGAGTTGAATGCAATCATCACAACGTAGTTTCTGAGAATGCTTCTATGTAGTTTTTAGGTGAAGATATTTCCTTTTCCACCACAGGCCTCAAAGCCCCCCAAATGTCCACTTGCAGATTCTAGAAAAAGAGTGTTTCATAGCTGCTCTTTCAAAAGGAAAGTTCCACTCCGGGAGTTTAATACTAACATCACAAAGTAGTTTCTGAGAATGCTTCTGTTTCGTTTTTATGTGAAGATGATCCCGTTTCCAATGAAATCTTCAAAGAGGTGCACATATCCACTTGCAGATTCCAAAGAAAGAGACTTTCAAAACTGCTCCATCACGAGGATTGTTCAACTCTGTGAGTTGAATGCAGTCATCACAGAAAACTTTCTGAGAATGCTTCTGTCTAGGGTTGATGTGAAGATATACCCGTTTCCAACGAAGGCCTCGAAGTGGTCCAAATATACACTTGCAGATTCTCCTACAAGGGTGTTGCAAACCTGAACTATCAAAGCAAGGTTCAACTCTGTGAGTTGAATGCAAACATCACAAAGAAGTTTCTGAGAATGCTTCCGTTTACTTATGGGAAGTTTATCCCGTTTCCAACGAAATCCTCAGAGAGGTCCAAATATCCCCTTGCAGATTCTACAAACAGTGTGTTTGGAAACTGCTCCATCAAAACCAATGTTCAGCTCTCTGAGTTAAACGCAATCGTCACTAAGAATTTTCTGAGAGTGCTTCTGTCTAGTGTTTGTATGAAGTTCTTTCCTTTATTACCATAGGCCTCAAAGCGGTCCCAGTCTCCACTTGCAGATTCTCCAACAAGACTGTTTCCAAACTGCTCTCTCGAAAGGAATGTTCAACTCTGTGAGTTGAATGCAATCATCACAGATTAGTTTCTGAGAATGCTTCTATGTAGTTTTTAGGAGAAGATATTTCCTTTTCCACCACAGCCCTCAAAGCCCTCCAAATGTCCATTTGCGGATGCTAAAAAAAGAGTGTTTCAAAGCTGCGCTATCAAAGGGAAAGTTCAATTCCGTGAGGTGAATGCAAACATCCCAAAGAAGTTTCTGAGAATGCCTCTGTTTAGCTTTTATGTGAAGATTATCCCGTTTCCAACGAAATCTTCAATGAGATCCAAATATCCACTTGCGGATCCCACAGAAAGTGTGTTTCGAAACTGCTGTTTCAAAGGGAATCTTCAACTCTGTGAGTTGAATGCAATCATCACAAAGAAGTTTCTGACAATGCTTCTCTCTCGTTTTTATGTGAAGATATTTCCTTTTCCACCAGAGGCCTGAAAGCGCTCCAATGTCCACTTGCAGATTCTACGAAAAGAATGTTTCAAAACTGCTCTGTGAAAAGCAATGTTAAACTCTGTGGCTCGAAAACAAACATCACAAAGCAGTTTCTGAGAATGCTTCAGTTTAGTTTTTCTGTGAAGATATTCCCGTTTCCAAAGAAATCTTCAAAGAGGTCCACATATCCACTTACAGATTCTACAAAAAGAGTTTCAAAACTGCTCAATCAAAAGGAGGGTTCAACTCTGTGACTTGAATGCAATCATCACACAGAAGTTTCTGAGAATGCTTCTCTTTAGTTTTTACGTGAAGATATACCCGTTTCGAAGGAAGGCCACCCGGTGGTCCAAATATCCACTTGCAGATTCTACAAAAAGAGTGTTTCAAACCTGAACTATCAAAGGAAGGTTCAACTCTGTGAGTCGAATGCAAACATCACGAAGAAGTTTCTGAGAATGTTTGTGTTTAGTTATGGGAAGCTTATCCCGTTTCCAACGAAATCCTCAGAGAGGTCCAAATATCCACTTGCAGATCCTACCAAAAGTGTGTTTGGAAACTGCTCCATCCAAAGACATCTTCAGCTCTGTGAGTTAATCTCCATCACCACAAAGTATTTTCTGAGAATGCTTCCGTTTGTTTTTTATAGGAAGTTCTTTCCTTCACTACCGTAGGCCTCAAAGCAGTCCAAATATCCATTTGCAGATTCTACAAAAAGAGTGTTTCCAATCTGCTCTATCAATAGGAATGTTCAACTCCGTGAGTTGAATGCAATCATCACAACGTAGTTTCTGAGAATGCTTCTATGTAGTTTTTAGGTGAAGATATTTCCTTTTCCACCACAGGCCTCAAAGCCCCCCAAATGTCCACTTGCAGATTCTAGAAAAAGAGTGTTTCATAGCTGCTCTTTCAAAAGGAAAGTTCCACTCCGGGAGTTTAATACTAACATCACAAAGTAGTTTCTGAGAATGCTTCTGTTTCGTTTTTATGTGAAGATGATCCCGTTTCCAATGAAATCTTCAAAGAGGTGCACATATCCACTTGCAGATTCCAAAGAAAGAGACTTTCAAAACTGCTCCATCACGAGGATTGTTCAACTCTGTGAGTTGAATGCAGTCATCACAGAAAACTTTCTGAGAATGCTTCTGTCTAGGGTTGATGTGAAGATATACCCGTTTCCAACGAAGGCCTCGAAGTGGTCCAAATATACACTTGCAGATTCTCCTACAAGGGTGTTGCAAACCTGAACTATCAAAGCAAGGTTCAACTCTGTGAGTTGAATGCAAACATCACAAAGAAGTTTCTGAGAATGCTTCCGTTTACTTATGGGAAGTTTATCCCGTTTCCAACGAAATCCTCAGAGAGGTCCAAATATCCCCTTGCAGATTCTACAAACAGTGTGTTTGGAAACTGCTCCATCAAAACCAATGTTCAGCTCTCTGAGTTAAACGCAATCGTCACTAAGAATTTTCTGAGAGTGCTTCTGTCTAGTGTTTGTATGAAGTTCTTTCCTTTATTACCATAGGCCTCAAAGCGGTCCCAGTCTCCACTTGCAGATTCTCCAACAAGACTGTTTCCAAACTGCTCTCTCGAAAGGAATGTTCAACTCTGTGAGTTGAATGCAATCATCACAGATTAGTTTCTGAGAATGCTTCTATGTAGTTTTTAGGAGAAGATATTTCCTTTTCCACCACAGCCCTCAAAGCCCTCCAAATGTCCATTTGCGGATGCTAAAAAAAGAGTGTTTCAAAGCTGCGCTATCAAAGGGAAAGTTCAATTCCGTGAGGTGAATGCAAACATCCCAAAGAAGTTTCTGAGAATGCCTCTGTTTAGCTTTTATGTGAAGATTATCCCGTTTCCAACGAAATCTTCAATGAGATCCAAATATCCACTTGCGGATCCCACAGAAAGTGTGTTTCGAAACTGCTGTTTCAAAGGGAATCTTCAACTCTGTGAGTTGAATGCAATCATCACAAAGAAGTTTCTGACAATGCTTCTCTCTCGTTTTTATGTGAAGATATTTCCTTTTCCACCAGAGGCCTGAAAGCGCTCCAATGTCCACTTGCAGATTCTACGAAAAGAATGTTTCAAAACTGCTCTGTGAAAAGCAATGTTAAACTCTGTGGCTCGAAAACAAACATCACAAAGCAGTTTCTGAGAATGCTTCAGTTTAGTTTTTCTGTGAAGATATTCCCGTTTCCAAAGAAATCTTCAAAGAGGTCCACATATCCACTTACAGATTCTACAAAAAGAGTTTCAAAACTGCTCAATCAAAAGGAGGGTTCAACTCTGTGACTTGAATGCAATCATCACACAGAAGTTTCTGAGAATGCTTCTCTTTAGTTTTTACGTGAAGATATACCCGTTTCGAAGGAAGGCCACCCGGTGGTCCAAATATCCACTTGCAGATTCTACAAAAAGAGTGTTTCAAACCTGAACTATCAAAGGAAGGTTCAACTCTGTGAGTCGAATGCAAACATCACGAAGAAGTTTCTGAGAATGTTTGTGTTTACTTATGGGAAGTTTATCCCGTTTCCAACGAAATCCTCAGAGAGGTCCAAATATCCACTTGCAGATTCTACCAAAAGTGTGTTTGGAAACTGCTCCATCCAAAGGCATGTTCAGCTCTGTGAGTTAATCTCCATCATCACAAAGTATTTTCTGAGAATGCTTCCGTTTGGTTTTTATAGGAAGTTCTTTCCTTCACTACCGTAGGCCTCAAAGCAGTCCAAATCTCCATTTGCAGATTCTACAAAAAGAGTGTTTCCAATCTGCTGTATCAATAGGAATGTTCAACTCCGTGAGTTGTATGCAATCATCACAACGTAGTTTCTGAGAATGCTTCTATGTAGTTTTTAGGTGAAGATATTACCTTTTCCACCACAGGCCCCAAGCCCCCCAAATGTCCACTTGCAGATTCTAGAAAAAGAGTGTTTCATAGCTGCTCTTTCAAAAGGAAAGTTCCACTCTGGGAGTTGAATACAAACATCACAAAGTAGTTTCTGAGAATGCTTCTGTTTCGTTTTTAAGTGAAGATGATCCCGTTTCCAATGAAATCTTCAAAGAGGTGCACATATCCACTTGCAGATTCCAAAGAAAGAGACTTTCAAAACTGCTACATCACGAGGATTTTTCAACACTGTGAGTTGAATGCAGTCATCACAGAAAACTTTCTGAGAATGCTTCTGTCTAGGGTTGATGTGAAGATATACCCGTTTCCAACGAAGGCCTTGAAGTGGTCCAAATATAGACTTGCAGATTCTCCTACAAGGGTGTTGCAAACCTGAACTAACAAAGCAAGGTTGAACTCTGTGAGTTGAATGCAAACATCACAAAGAAGTTTCTGAGAATGCTTCCGTTTAGTTATGGGAAGTTTATCCCGTTTCCAACGAAATCCTCAGAGAGGTCCAAATATCCCCTTGCAGATTCTACAAACAGTGTGTTTGGAAACTGCTCCATCAAAACGAATGTTCAGCTCTCTGAGTTAAACGCAATCGTCACTAAGAATTTTCTGAGAGTGCTTCTGTCTAGTTTTTATATGAAGTTCTTTCCTTTCTTACCATAGGCCTCAAAGCGGTCCCAGTCTCCACTTGCAGATTCTCCAAGAAAACTGTTTCCAAACTGCTCTCTCGAAAGGAATGTTCAACTCTGTGGGTTGAGTGCAATCATCACAGAGTAGTTTCTGAGAATGCTTCTATGTAGTTTTTAGGAGAAGATATTTCCTTTTCCACCACAGCCCTCAAAGCCCTCCTAATGTCCATTTGCGGATGCTAAAAAAACAGTGTTTCAAAGCTGCGCTATCAAAGGGAAAGTTCAATTCCGTGAGGTGAATGCAAACATCCCAAAGAAGTTTCTGAGAATGCCTCTGTTTAGCTTTTATGTGAAGATTATCCCGTTTCCAACGAAATCTTCAATGAGATCCAAATATCCACTTGCGGATCCCACAGAAAGTGTGTTTCGAAACTGCTGTTTCAAAGGGAATCTTCAACTCTGTGAGTTGAATGCAATCATCACAAAGAAGTTTCTGACAATGCTTCTCTCTCGTTTTTATGTGAAGATATTTCCTTTTCCACCAGAGGCCTGAAAGCGCTCCAAATGTCCACTTGCAGAGTCTACGAAAAGAATGTTTCAAAACTGCTCTGTGAAAAGCAATGTTAAACTCTGTGGCTCGAACACAAACATCACAAAGCAGTTTCTGAGAATGCTTCAGTTTAGTTTTTCTGTGAAGATATTCCCGTTTCCAAAGAAATCTTCAAAGAGGTCCACATATCCACTTACAGATTCTACAAAAAGAGAGTTTCAAAACTGCTCAATCAAAAGGAGGGTTCAACTCTGTGACTTGAATGCAATCATCACACAGAAGTTTCTGAGAATGCTTCTCTTTAGTTTTTACGTGAAGATATACCCGTTTCGAAGGAAGGCCACCCGGTGGTCCAAATATCCACTTGCAGATTCTACAAAAAGAGTGTTTCAAACCTGAACTATCAAAGGAAGGTTCAACTCTGTGAGTCGAATGCAAACATCACGAAGAAGTTTCTGAGAATGTTTGTGTTTAGTTATGGGAAGTTTATCCCGTTTCCAACGAAATCCTCAGAGTGGTCCAAATATCCACTTGCAGATTCTACCAAAAGTGTGTTTGGAAACTGCTCCATCCAAAGGCATGTTCAGCTCTGTGAGTTAATCTCCATCATCACAAAGTATTTTCTGAGAATGCTTCCGTTTGGTTTTTATAGGAAGTTCTTTCCTTCACTACCGTAGGCCTCAAAGCAGTCCAAATCTCCATTTGCAGATTCTACAAAAAGAGTGTTTCCAATCTGCTCTATCAATAGGAATGTTCAACTCCGTGAGTTGAATGCAATCATCACAACGTAGTTTCTGAGAATGCTTCTATGTAGTTTTTAGGTGAAGATATTACCTTTTCCACCACAGGCCCCAAGCCCCCCAAATGTCCACTTGCAGATTCTAGAAAAAGAGTGTTTCATAGCTGCTCTTTCAAAAGGAAAGTTCCACTCTGGGAATTGAATACGAACATCACAAAGTAGTTTCTGAGAATGCTTCTGTTTCGTTTTTATGTGAAGATGATCCCGTTTCCAATGAAATCCTCAAAGAGGTGCACATATCCACTTGCAGATTCCAAAGAAAGAGACTTTCAAAAGTGCTCCATCACGACGATTTTTCAACTCTGTGAGTTGAATGCAGTCATCACAGAAAACTTTCTGAGAATGCTTCTGTCTAGGGTTGATGTGAAGATATACCCGTTTCCAACGAAGGCCTCGAAGTGGTCCAAATATACACTTGCAGATTCTCCTACAAGGGTGTTGCAAACCTGAACTATCAAAGCAAGGTTGAACTCTGTGAGTTGAATGCAAACATCACAAAGAAGTTTCTGAGAATGCTTCCGTTTAGTTATGGGAAGTTTATCCCGTTTCCAACGAAATCCTCAGAGAGGTCCAAATATCCCCTTGCAGATTCTACAAACAGTGTGTTTGGAAACTGCTCCATCAAAACGAATGTTCAGCTCTCTGAGTTAAACGCAATCGTCACTAAGAATTTTCTGAGAGTGCTTCTGTCTAGTTTTTATATGAAGTTCTTTCCTTTATTACCATAGGCCTCAAAGCGGTCCCAGTCTCCACTTGCAGATTCTCCAAGAAGACTGTTTCCAAACTGCTCTCTCGAAAGGATTGCTCAACTCTGTGAGTTGAGTGCAATCATCACAGAGTAGTTTCTGAGAATGCTTCTATGTAGTTTTTAGGAGAAGATATTTCCTTTTCCACCACAGCCCTCAAAGCCCTCCAAATGTCCATTTGCGGATGCTAAAAAAAGAGTGTTTCAAAGCTGCGCTATCAAAGGGAAAGTTCAATTCCGTGAGGTGAATGCAAACATCCCAAAGAAGTTTCTGAGAATGCCTCTGTTTAGCTTTTATGTGAAGATTATCCCGTTTCCAACGAAATCTTCAATGAGATCCAAATATCCACTTGCGGATCCCACAGAAAGTGTGTTTCGAAACTGCTGTTTCAAAGGGAATCTTCAACTCTGTGAGTTGAATGCAATCATCACAAAGAAGTTTCTGACAATGCTTCTCTCTCGTTTTTATGTGAAGATATTTCCTTTTCCACCAGAGGCCTGAAAGCGCTCCAAATGTCCACTTGCAGATTCTACGAAAAGAATGTTTCAAAACTGCTCTGTGAAAAGCAATGTTAAACTCTGTGGCTCGAACACAAACATCACAAAGCAGTTTCTGAGAATGCTTCAGTTTAGTTTTTCTGTGAAGATATTCCCGTTTCCAAAGAAATCTTCAAAGAGGTCCACATATCCACTTACAGTTTCTACAAAAAGAGAGTTTCAAAACTGCTCAATCAAAAGGAGGGTTCAACTCTGTGACTTGAATGCAATCATCACACAGAAGTTTCTGAGAATGCTTCTCTTTAGTTTTTACGTGAAGATATACCCGTTTCGAAGGAAGGCCACCCGGTGGTCCAAATATCCACTTGCAGAATCTACAAAAAGAGTGTTTCAAACCTGAACTATCAAAGGAAGGTTCAACTCTGTGAGTCGAATGCAAACATCACGAAGAAGTTTCTGAGAATGTTTGTGTTTAGTTATGGGAAGTTTATCCCGTTTCCAACGAAATCCTCAGAGTGGTCCAAATATCCACTTGCAGATTCTACCAAAAGTGTGTTTGGAAACTGCTCCATCCAAAGGCATGTTCAGCTCTGTGAGTTAATCTCCATCATCACAAAGTATTTTCTGAGAATGCTTCCGTTTGGTTTTTATAGGAAGTTCTTTCCTTCACTACCGTAGGCCTCAAAGCAGTCCAAATCTCCATTTGCAGATTCTACAAAAAGAGTGTTTCCAATCTGCTGTATCAATAGGAATGTTCAACTCCGTGAGTTGAATGCAATCATCACAACGTAGTTTCTGAGAATGCTTCTATGTAGTTTTTAGGTGAAGATATTACCTTTTCCACCACAGGCCCCAAGCCCCCCAAATGTCCACTTGCAGATTCTAGAAAAAGAGTGTTTCATAGCTGCTCTTTCAAAAGGAAAGTTCCACTCTGGGAATTGAATACGAACATCACAAAGTAGTTTCTGAGAATGCTTTTGTTTCGTTTTTATGTGAAGATGATCCCGTTTCCAATGAAATCTTCAAAGAGGTGCACATATCCACTTGCAGATTCCAAAGAAAGAGACTTTCAAAACTGCTCCATCACGAGGATTTTTCAACACTGTGAGTTGAATGCAGTCATCACAGAAAACTTTCTGAGAATGCTTCTGTCTAGGGTTGATGTGAAGATATACCCGTTTCCAACGAAGGCCTCGAAGTGGTCCAAATATACACTTGCAGATTCTCCTACAAGGGTGTTGCAAACCTGAACTATCAAAGCAAGGTTCAACTCTGTGAGTTGAATGCAAACATCACAAAGAAGTTTCTGAGAATGCTTCCGTTTACTTATGGGAAGTTTATCCCGTTTCCAACGAAATCCTCAGAGAGGTCCAAATATCCCCTTGCAGATTCTACAAACAGTGTGTTTGGAAACTGCTCCATCAAAACGAATGTTCAGCTCTCTGAGTTAAACGCAATCGTCACTAAGAATTTTCTGAGAGTGCTTCTGTCTAGTTTTTATATGAAGTTCTTTCCTTTATTACCATAGGCCTCAAAGCGGTCCCAGTCTCCACTTGCAGATTCTCCAAGAAGACTGTTTCCAAAGTGCTCTCTCGAAAGGAATGTTCAACTCTGTGAGTTGAGTGCAATCATCACAGAGTAGTTTCTGAGAATGCTTCTATGTAGTTTTTAGGAGAAGATATTTCCTTTTCCACCACAGCCCTCAAAGCCCTCCAAATGTCCATTTGCGGATGCTAAAAAAAGAGTGTTTCAAAGCTGCGCTATCAAAGGGAAAGTTCAATTCCGTGAGGTGAATGCAAACATCCCAAAGAAGTTTCTGAGAATGCCTCTGTTTAGCTTTTATGTGAAGATTATCCCGTTTCCAACGAAATCTTCAATGAGATCCAAATATCCACTTGCGGATCCCACAGAAAGTGTGTTTCGAAACTGCTGTTTCAAAGGGAATCTTCAACTCTGTGAGTTGAATGCAATCATCACAAAGAAGTTTCTGACAATGCTTCTCTCTCATTTTTATGTGAAGATATTTCCTTTTCCACCAGAGGCCTGAAAGCGCTCCAAATGTCCACTTGCAGAGTCTACGAAAAGAATGTTTCAAAACTGCTCTGTGAAAAGCAATGTTAAACTCTGTGGCTCGAACACAAACATCACAAAGCAGTTTCTGAGAATGCTTCAGTTTAGTTTTTCTGTGAAGATATTCCCGTTTCCAAAGAAATCTTCAAAGAGGTCCACATATCCACTTACAGATTGTACAAAAAGAGAGTTTCAAAACTGCTCAATCAAAAGGAGGGTTCAACTCTGTGACTTGAATGCAATCATAACACAGAAGTTTCTGAGAATGCTTCTCTTTAGTTTTTACGTGAAGATATACCCGTTTCGAAGGAAGGCCACCCGGTGGTCCAAATATCCACTTGCAGAATCTACAAAAAGAGTGTTTCAAACCTGAACTATCAAAGGAAGGTTCAACTCTGTGAGTCGAATGCAAACATCACGAAGAAGTTTCTGAGAATGTTTGTGTTTAGTTATGGGAAGTTTATCCCGTTTCCAACGAAATCCTCGGAGAGGTCCAAATATCCACTTGCAGATTCTACCAAAAGTGTGTTTGGAAACTGCTCCATCCAAAGGCATGTTCAGCTCTGTGAGTTAATCTCCATCATCACAAAGTATTTTCTGAGAATGCTTCCGTTTGGTTTTTATAGGAAGTTCTTTCCTTCACTACCGTAGGCCTCAAAGCAGTCCAAATCTCCATTTGCAGATTCTACAAAAAGAATGTTTCCAATCTGCTGTATCAATAGGAATGTTCAACTCCGTGAGTTGAATGCAATCATCACAACGTAGTTTCTGAGAATGCTTCTATGTAGTTTTTAGGTGAAGATATTACCTTTTCCACCACAGGCCCCAAGCCCCCCAAATGTCCACTTGCAGATTCTAGAAAAAGAGTGTTTCATAGCTGCTCTTTCAAAAGGAAAGTTCCACTCTGGGAATTGAATACGAACATCACAAAGTAGTTTCTGAGAATGCTTTTGTTTCGTTTTTATGTGAAGATGATCCCGTTTCCAATGAAATCTTCAAAGAGGTGCACATATCCACTTGCAGATTCCAAAGAAAGAGACTTTCAAAACTGCTCTATCACGAGGATTTTTCAACTCTGTGAGTTGAATGCAGTCATCACAGAAAACTTTCTGAGAATGCTTCTGTCTAGGGTTGATGTGAAGATATACCCGTTTCCAACGAAGGCCTCGAAGTGGTCCAAATATACACTTGCAGATTCTCCTACAAGGGTGTTGCAAACCTGAACTATCAAAGCAAGGTTCAACTCTGTGAGTTGAATGCAAACATCACAAAGAAGTTTCTGAGAATGCTTCCGTTTACTTATGGGAAGTTTATCCCGTTTCCAACGAAATCCTCAGAGAGGTCCAAATATCCCCTTGCAGATTCTACAAACAGTGTGTTTGGAAACTGCTCCATCAAAACGAATGTTCAGCTCTCTGAGTTAAACGCAATCGTCACTAAGAATTTTCTGAGAGTGCTTCTGTCTAGTTTTTATATGAAGTTCTTTCCTTTATTACCATAGGCCTCAAAGCGGTCCCAGTCTCCACTTGCAGATTCTCCAAGAAGACTGTTTCCAAAGTGCTCTCTCGAAAGGAATGTTCAACTCTGTGAGTTGAGTGCAATCATCACAGAGTAGTTTCTGAGAATGCTTCTATGTAGTTTTTAGGAGAAGATATTTCCTTTTCCACCACAGCCCTCAAAGCCCTCCAAATGTCCATTTGCGGATGCTAAAAAAAGAGTGTTTCAAAGCTGCGCTATCAAAGGGAAAGTTCAATTCCGTGAGGTGAATGCAAACATCCCAAAGAAGTTTCTGAGAATGCCTCTGTTTAGCTTTTATGTGAAGATTATCCCGTTTCCAACGAAATCTTCAATGAGATCCAAATATCCACTTGCGGATCCCACAGAAAGTGTGTTTCGAAACTGCTGTTTCAAAGGGAATCTTCAACTCTGTGAGTTGAATGCAATCATCACAAAGAAGTTTCTGACAATGCTTCTCTCTCGTTTTTATGTGAAGATATTTCCTTTTCCACCAGAGGCCTGAAAGCGCTCCAAATGTCCACTTGCAGATTCTACGAAAAGAATGTTTCAAAACTGCTCTGTGAAAAGCAATGTTAAACTCTGTGGCTCGAACACAAACATCACAAAGCAGTTTCTGAGAATGCTTCAGTTTAGTTTTTCTGTGAAGATATTCCCGTTTCCAAAGAAATCTTCAAAGAGGTCCACATATCCACTTACAGATTCTACAAAAAGAGAGTTTCAAAACTGCTCAATCAAAAGGAGGGTTCAACTCTGTGACTTGAATGCAATCATCACACAGAAGTTTCTGAGAATGCTTCTCTTTAGTTTTTACGTGAAGATATACCCGTTTCGAAGGAAGGCCACCCGGTGGTCCAAATATCCACTTGCAGAATCTACAAAAAGAGTGTTTCAAACCTGAACTATCAAAGGAAGGTTCAACTCTGTGAGTCGAATGCAAACATCACGAAGAAGTTTCTGAGAATGTTTGTGTTTAGTTATGGGAAGTTTATCCCGTTTCCAACGAAATCCTCAGAGAGGTCCAAATATCCACTTGCAGATTCTACCAAAAGTGTGTTTGGAAACTGCTCCATCCAAAGGCATGTTCAGCTCTGTGAGTTAATCTCCATCATCACAAAGTATTTTCTGAGAATGCTTCCGTTTGGTTTTTATAGGAAGTTCTTTCCTTCACTACCGTAGGCCTCAAAGCAGTCCAAATCTCCATTTGCAGATTCTACAAAAAGAGTGTTTCCAATCTGCTGTATCAATAGGAATGTTCAACTCCGTGAGTTGAATGCAATCATCACAACGTAGTTTCTGAGAATGCTTCTATGTAGTTTTTAGGTGAAGATATTACCTTTTCCACCACAGGCCCCAAGCCCCCCAAATGTCCACTTGCAGATTCTAGAAAAAGAGTGTTTCATAGCTGCTCTTTCAAAAGGAAAGTTCCACTCTGGGAATTGAATACGAACATCACAAAGTAGTTTCTGAGAATGCTTTTGTTTCGTTTTTATGTGAAGATGATCCCGTTTCCAATGAAATCTTCAAAGAGGTGCACATATCCACTTGCAGATTCCAAAGAAAGAGACTTTCAAAACTGCTCTATCACGAGGATTTTTCAACACTGTGAGTTGAATGCAGTCATCACAGAAAACTTTCTGAGAATGCTTCTGTCTAGGGTTGATGTGAAGATATACCCGTTTCCAACGAAGGCCTCGAAGTGGTCCAAATATAGACTTGCAGATTCTCCTACAAGGGTGTTGCAAACCTGAACTATCAAAGCAAGGTTCAACTCTGTGAGTTGAATGCAAACATCACAAAGAAGTTTCTGAGAATGCTTCCGTTTAGTTATGGGAAGTTTATCCCGTTTCCAACGAAATCCTCAGAGAGGTCCAAATATCCCCTTGCAGATTCTACAAACAGTGTGTTTGGAAACTGCTCCATCAAAACGAATGTTCAGCTCTCTGAGTTAAACGCAATCGTCACTAAGAATTTTCTGAGAGTGCTTCTGTCTAGTTTTTATATGAAGTTCTTTCCTTTATTACCATAGGCCTCAAAGCGGTCCCAGTCTCCACTTGCAGATTCTCCAAGAAGACTGTTTCCAAAGTGCTCTCTCGAAAGGAATGTTCAACTCTGTGAGTTGAGTGCAATCATCACAGAGTAGTTTCTGAGAATGCTTCTATGTAGTTTTTAGGAGAAGATATTTCCTTTTCCACCACAGCCCTCAAAGCCCTCCAAATGTCCATTTGCGGATGCTAAAAAAAGAGTGTTTCAAAGCTGCGCTATCAAAGGGAAAGTTCAATTCCGTGAGGTGAATGCAAACATCCCAAAGAAGTTTCTGAGAATGCCTCTGTTTAGCTTTTATGTGAAGATTATCCCGTTTCCAACGAAATCTTCAATGAGATCCAAATATCCACTTGCGGATCCCACAGAAAGTGTGTTTCGAAACTGCTGTTTCAAAGGGAATCTTCAACTCTGTGAGTTGAATGCAATCATCACAAAGAAGTTTCTGACAATGCTTCTCTCTCGTTTTTATGTGAAGATATTTCCTTTTCCACCAGAGGCCTGAAAGCGCTCCAAATGTCCACTTGCAGATTCTACGAAAAGAATGTTTCAAAACTGCTCTGTGAAAAGCAATGTTAAACTCTGTGGCTCGAACACAAACATCACAAAGCAGTTTCTGAGAATGCTTCAGTTTAGTTTTTCTGTGAAGATATTCCCGTTTCCAAAGAAATCTTCAAAGAGGTCCACATATCCACTTACAGATTCTACAAAAAGAGAGTTTCAAAACTGCTCAATCAAAAGGAGGGTTCAACTCTGTGACTTGAATGCAATCATCACACAGAAGTTTCTGAGAATGCTTCTCTTTAGTTTTTACGTGAAGATATACCCGTTTCGAAGGAAGGCCACCCGGTGGTCCAAATATCCACTTGCAGAATCTACAAAAAGAGTGTTTCAAACCTGAACTATCAAAGGAAGGTTCAACTCTGTGAGTCGAATGCAAACATCACGAAGAAGTTTCTGAGAATGTTTGTGTTTAGTTATGGGAAGTTTATCCCGTTTCCAACGAACTCCTCAGAGAGGTCCAAATATCCACTTGCAGATTCTACCAAAAGTGTGTTTGGAAACTGCTCCATCCAAAGGCATGTTCAGCTCTGTGAGTTAATCTCCATCATCACAAAGTATTTTCTGAGAATGCTTCCGTTTGGTTTTTATAGGAAGTTCTTTCCTTCACTACCGTAGGCCTCAAAGCAGTCCAAATCTCCATTTGCAGATTCTACAAAAAGAGTGTTTCCAATCTGCTGTATCAATAGGAATGTTCAACTCCGTGAGTTGAATGCAATCATCACAACGTAGTTTCTGAGAATGCTTCTATGTAGTTTTTAGGTGAAGATATTACCTTTTCCACCACAGGCCCCAAGCCCCCCAAATGTCCACTTGCAGATTCTAGAAAAAGAGTGTTTCATAGCTGCTCTTTCAAAAGGAAAGTTCCACTCTGGGAATTGAATACGAACATCACAAAGTAGTTTCTGAGAATGCTTTTGTTTCGTTTTTATGTGAAGATGATCCCGTTTCCAATGAAATCTTCAAAGAGGTGCACATATCCACTTGCAGATTCCAAAGAAAGAGACTTTCAAAACTGCTCTATCACGAGGATTTTTCAACACTGTGAGTTGAATGCAGTCATCACAGAAAACTTTCTGAGAATGCTTCTGTCTAGGGTTGATGTGAAGATATACCCGTTTCCAACGAAGGCCTCGAAGTGGTCCAAATATACACTTGCAGATTCTCCTACAAGGGTGTTGCAAACCTGAACTATCAAAGCAAGGTTCAACTCTGTGAGTTGAATGCAAACATCACAAAGAAGTTTCTGAGAATGCTTCCGTTTAGTTATGGGAAGTTTATCCCGTTTCCAACGAAATCCTCAGAGAGGTCCAAATATCCCCTTGCAGATTCTACAAACAGTGTGTTTGGAAACTGCTCCATCAAAACGAATGTTCAGCTCTCTGAGTTAAACGCAATCGTCACTAAGAATTTTCTGAGAGTGCTTCTGTCTAGTTTTTATATGAAGTTCTTTCCTTTATTACCATAGGCCTCAAAGCGGTCCCAGTCTCCACTTGCAGATTCTCCAAGAAGACTGTTTCCAAAGTGCTCTCTCGAAAGGAATGTTCAACTCTGTGAGTTGAGTGCAATCATCACAGAGTAGTTTCTGAGAATGCTTCTATGTAGTTTTTAGGAGAAGATATTTCCTTTTCCACCACAGCCCTCAAAGCCCTCCAAATGTCCATTTGCGGATGCTAAAAAAAGAGTGTTTCAAAGCTGCGCTATCAA
The DNA here is from genome assembly GCF_029289425.2 of Pan paniscus. Classification (NCBI taxonomy): domain Eukaryota; kingdom Metazoa; phylum Chordata; class Mammalia; order Primates; family Hominidae; genus Pan; species Pan paniscus. The sequence continues at coordinate 61,340,268 of NC_073272.2, forward strand.
AGGGAAAGTTCAATTCCGTGAGGTGAATGCAAACATCCCAAAGAAGTTTCTGAGAATGCCTCTGTTTAGCTTTTATGTGAAGATTATCCCGTTTCCAACGAAATCTTCAATGAGATCCAAATATCCACTTGCGGATCCCACAGAAAGTGTGTTTCGAAACTGCTGTTTCAAAGGGAATCTTCAACTCTGTGAGTTGAATGCAATCATCACAAAGAAGTTTCTGACAATGCTTCTCTCTCGTTTTTATGTGAAGATATTTCCTTTTCCACCAGAGGCCTGAAAGCGCTCCAAATGTCCACTTGCAGATTCTACGAAAAGAATGTTTCAAAACTGCTCTGTGAAAAGCAATGTTAAACTCTGTGGCTCGAACACAAACATCACAAAGCAGTTTCTGAGAATGCTTCAGTTTAGTTTTTCTGTGAAGATATTCCCGTTTCCAAAGAAATCTTCAAAGAGGTCCACATATCCACTTACAGATTCTACAAAAAGAGAGTTTCAAAACTGCTCAATCAAAAGGAGGGTTCAACTCTGTGACTTGAATGCAATCATCACACAGAAGTTTCTGAGAATGCTTCTCTTTAGTTTTTACGTGAAGATATACCCGTTTCGAAGGAAGGCCACCCGGTGGTCCAAATATCCACTTGCAGAATCTACAAAAAGAGTGTTTCAAACCTGAACTATCAAAGGAAGGTTCAACTCTGTGAGTCGAATGCAAACATCACGAAGAAGTTTCTGAGAATGTTTGTGTTTAGTTATGGGAAGTTTATCCCGTTTCCAACGAACTCCTCAGAGAGGTCCAAATATCCACTTGCAGATTCTACCAAAAGTGTGTTTGGAAACTGCTCCATCCAAAGGCATGTTCAGCTCTGTGAGTTAATCTCCATCATCACAAAGTATTTTCTGAGAATGCTTCCGTTTGGTTTTTATAGGAAGTTCTTTCCTTCACTACCGTAGGCCTCAAAGCAGTCCAAATCTCCATTTGCAGATTCTACAAAAAGAGTGTTTCCAATCTGCTGTATCAATAGGAATGTTCAACTCCGTGAGTTGAATGCAATCATCACAACGTAGTTTCTGAGAATGCTTCTATGTAGTTTTTAGGTGAAGATATTACCTTTTCCACCACAGGCCCCAAGCCCCCCAAATGTCCACTTGCAGATTCTAGAAAAAGAGTGTTTCATAGCTGCTCTTTCAAAAGGAAAGTTCCACTCTGGGAATTGAATACGAACATCACAAAGTAGTTTCTGAGAATGCTTTTGTTTCGTTTTTATGTGAAGATGATCCCGTTTCCAATGAAATCTTCAAAGAGGTGCACATATCCACTTGCAGATTCCAAAGAAAGAGACTTTCAAAACTGCTCTATCACGAGGATTTTTCAACACTGTGAGTTGAATGCAGTCATCACAGAAAACTTTCTGAGAATGCTTCTGTCTAGGGTTGATGTGAAGATATACCCGTTTCCAACGAAGGCCTCGAAGTGGTCCAAATATACACTTGCAGATTCTCCTACAAGGGTGTTGCAAACCTGAACTATCAAAGCAAGGTTCAACTCTGTGAGTTGAATGCAAACATCACAAAGAAGTTTCTGAGAATGCTTCCGTTTACTTATGGGAAGTTTATCCCGTTTCCAACGAAATCCTCAGAGAGGTCCAAATATCCCCTTGCAGATTCTACAAACAGTGTGTTTGGAAACTGCTCCATCAAAACGAATGTTCAGCTCTCTGAGTTAAACGCAATCGTCACTAAGAATTTTCTGAGAGTGCTTCTGTCTAGTTTTTATATGAAGTTCTTTCCTTTATTACCATAGGCCTCAAAGCGGTCCCAGTCTCCACTTGCAGATTCTCCAAGAAGACTGTTTCCAAAGTGCTCTCTCGAAAGGAATGTTCAACTCTGTGAGTTGAGTGCAATCATCACAGAGTAGTTTCTGAGAATGCTTCTATGTAGTTTTTAGGAGAAGATATTTCCTTTTCCACCACAGCCCTCAAAGCCCTCCAAATGTCCATTTGCGGATGCTAAAAAAAGAGTGTTTCAAAGCTGCGCTATCAAAGGGAAAGTTCAATTCCGTGAGGTGAATGCAAACATCCCAAAGAAGTTTCTGAGAATGCCTCTGTTTAGCTTTTATGTGAAGATTATCCCGTTTCCAACGAAATCTTCAATGAGATCCAAATATCCACTTGCGGATCCCACAGAAAGTGTGTTTCGAAACTGCTGTTTCAAAGGGAATCTTCAACTCTGTGAGTTGAATGCAATCATCACAAAGAAGTTTCTGACAATGCTTCTCTCTCGTTTTTATGTGAAGATATTTCCTTTTCCACCAGAGGCCTGAAAGCGCTCCAAATGTCCACTTGCAGATTCTACGAAAAGAATGTTTCAAAACTGCTCTGTGAAAAGCAATGTTAAACTCTGTGGCTCGAACACAAACATCACAAAGCAGTTTCTGAGAATGCTTCAGTTTAGTTTTTCTGTGAAGATATTCCCGTTTCCAAAGAAATCTTCAAAGAGGTCCACATATCCACTTACAGATTCTACAAAAAGAGAGTTTCAAAACTGCTCAATCAAAAGGAGGGTTCAACTCTGTGACTTGAATGCAATCATCACACAGAAGTTTCTGAGAATGCTTCTCTTTAGTTTTTACGTGAAGATATACCCGTTTCGAAGGAAGGCCACCCGGTGGTCCAAATATCCACTTGCAGAATCTACAAAAAGAGTGTTTCAAACCTGAACTATCAAAGGAAGGTTCAACTCTGTGAGTCGAATGCAAACATCACGAAGAAGTTTCTGAGAATGTTTGTGTTTAGTTATGGGAAGTTTATCCCGTTTCCAACGAAATCCTCAGAGAGGTCCAAATATCCACTTGCAGATTCTACCAAAAGTGTGTTTGGAAACTGCTCCATCCAAAGGCATGTTCAGCTCTGTGAGTTAATCTCCATCATCACAAAGTATTTTCTGAGAATGCTTCCGTTTGGTTTTTATAGGAAGTTCTTTCCTTCACTACCGTAGGCCTCAAAGCAGTCCAAATCTCCATTTGCAGATTCTACAAAAAGAGTGTTTCCAATCTGCTGTATCAATAGGAATGTTCAACTCCGTGAGTTGAATGCAATCATCACAACGTAGTTTCTGAGAATGCTTCTATGTAGTTTTTAGGTGAAGATATTACCTTTTCCACCACAGGCCCCAAGCCCCCCAAATGTCCACTTGCAGATTCTAGAAAAAGAGTGTTTCATAGCTGCTCTTTCAAAAGGAAAGTTCCACTCTGGGAATTGAATACGAACATCACAAAGTAGTTTCTGAGAATGCTTTTGTTTCGTTTTTATGTGAAGATGATCCCGTTTCCAATGAAATCTTCAAAGAGGTGCACATATCCACTTGCAGATTCCAAAGAAAGAGACTTTCAAAACTGCTCCATCACGAGGATTTTTCAACTCTGTGAGTTGAATGCAGTCATCACAGAAAACTTTCTGAGAATGCTTCTGTCTAGGGTTGATGTGAAGATATACCCGTTTCCAACGAAGGCCTCGAAGTGGTCCAAATATACACTTGCAGATTCTCCTACAAGGGTGTTGCAAACCTGAACTATCAAAGCAAGGTTCAACTCTGTGAGTTGAATGCAAACATCACAAAGAAGTTTCTGAGAATGCTTCCGTTTAGTTATGGGAAGTTTATCCCGTTTCCAACGAAATCCTCAGAGAGGTCCAAATATCCCCTTGCAGATTCTACAAACAGTGTGTTTGGAAACTGCTCCATCCAAACGAATGTTCAGCTCTCTGAGTTAAACGCAATCGTCACTAAGAACTTTCTGAGAGTGCTTCTGTCTAGTTTTTATATGAAGTTCTTTCCTTTATTACCATAGGCCTCAAAGCGGTCCCAGTCTCCACTTGCAGATACTCCAAGAAGACTGTTTCCAAACTGCTCTCTCGAAAGGATTGCTCAACTCTGTGAGTTGAGTGCAATCATCACAGAGTAGTTTCTGAGAATGCTTCTATGTAGTTTTTAGGAGAAGATATTTCCTTTTCCACCACAGCCCTCAAAGCCCTCCAAATGTCCATTTGCGGATGCTAAAAAAAGAGTGTTTCAAAGCTGCGCTATCAAAGGGAAAGTTCAATTCCGTGAGGTGAATGCAAACATCCCAAAGAAGTTTCTGAGAATGCCTCTGTTTAGCTTTTATGTGAAGATTATCCCGTTTCCAACGAAATCTTCAATGAGATCCAAATATCCACTTGCGGATCCCACAGAAAGTGTGTTTCGAAACTGCTGTTTCAAAGGGAATCTTCAACTCTGTGAGTTGAATGCAATCATCACAAAGAAGTTTCTGACAATGCTTCTCTCTCGTTTTTATGTGAAGATATTTCCTTTTCCACCAGAGGCCTGAAAGCGCTCCAAATGTCCACTTGCAGAGTCTACGAAAAGAATGTTTCAAAACTGCTCTGTGAAAAGCAATGTTAAACTCTGTGGCTCGAACACAAACATCACAAAGCAGTTTCTGAGAATGCTTCAGTTTAGTTTTTCTGTGAAGATATTCCCGTTTCCAAAGAAATCTTCAAAGAGGTCCACATATCCACTTACAGATTCTACAAAAAGAGAGTTTCAAAACTGCTCAATCAAAAGGAGGGTTCAACTCTGTGACTTGAATGCAATCATAACACAGAATTTTCTGAGAATGCTTCTCTTTAGTTTTTACGTGAAGATATACCCGTTTCGAAGGAAGGCCACCCGGTGGTCCAAATATCCACTTGCAGAATCTACAAAAAGAGTGTTTCAAACCTGAACTATCAAAGGAAGGTTCAACTCTGTGAGTCGAATGCAAACATCACGAAGAAGTTTCTGAGAATGTTTGTGTTTAGTTATGGGAAGTTTATCCCGTTTCCAACGAAATCCTCAGAGAGGTCCAAATATCCACTTGCAGATTCTACCAAAAGTGTGTTTGGAAACTGCTCCATCCAAAGGCATGTTCAGCTCTGTGAGTTAATCTCCATCATCACAAAGTATTTTCTGAGAATGCTTCCGTTTGGTTTTTATAGGAAGTTCTTTCCTTCACTACCGTAGGCCTCAAAGCAGTCCAAATCTCCATTTGCAGATTCTACAAAAAGAGTGTTTCCAATCTGCTCTATCAATAGGAATGTTCAACTCCGTGAGTTGAATGCAATCATCACAACGTAGTTTCTGAGAATGCTTCTATGTAGTTTTTAGGTGAAGATATTACCTTTTCCACCACAGGCCCCAAGCCCCCCAAATGTCCACTTGCAGATTCTAGAAAAAGAGTGTTTCATAGCTGCTCTTTCAAAAGGAAAGTTCCACTCTGGGAATTGAATACGAACATCACAAAGTAGTTTCTGAGAATGCTTTTGTTTCGTTTTTATGTGAAGATGATCCCGTTTCCAATGAAATCTTCAAAGAGGTGCACATATCCACTTGCAGATTCCAAAGAAAGAGACTTTCAAAACTGCTCTATCACGAGGATTTTTCAACTCTGTGAGTTGAATGCAGTCATCACAGAAAACTTTCTGAGAATGCTTCTGTCTAGGGTTGATGTGAAGATATACCCGTTTCCAACGAAGGCCTCGAAGTGGTCCAAATATACACTTGCAGATTCTCCTACAAGGGTGTTGCAAACCTGAACTATCAAAGCAAGGTTCAACTCTGTGAGTTGAATGCAAATATCACAAAGAAGTTTCTGAGAATGCTTCCGTTTACTTATGGGAAGTTTATCCCGTTTCCAACGAAATCCTCAGAGAGGTCCAAATATCCCCTTGCAGATTCTACAAACAGTGTGTTTGGAAACTGCTCCATCAAAACGAATGTTCAGCTCTCTGAGTTAAACGCAATCGTCACTAAGAATTTTCTGAGAGTGCTTCTGTCTAGTTTTTATATGAAGTTCTTTCCTTTATTACCATAGGCCTCAAAGCGGTCCCAGTCTCCACTTGCAGATTCTCCAAGAAGACTGTTTCCAAAGTGCTCTCTCGAAAGGAATGTTCAACTCTGTGAGTTGAGTGCAATCATCACAGAGTAGTTTCTGAGAATGCTTCTATGTAGTTTTTAGGAGAAGATATTTCCTTTTCCACCACAGCCCTCAAAGCCCTCCAAATGTCCATTTGCGGATGCTAAAAAAAGAGTGTTTCAAAGCTGCGCTATCAAAGGGAAAGTTCAATTCCGTGAGGTGAATGCAAACATCCCAAAGAAGTTTCTGAGAATGCCTCTGTTTAGCTTTTATGTGAAGATTATCCCGTTTCCAACGAAATCTTCAATGAGATCCAAATATCCACTTGCGGATCCCACAGAAAGTGTGTTTCGAAACTGCTGTTTCAAAGGGAATCTTCAACTCTGTGAGTTGAATGCAATCATCACAAAGAAGTTTCTGACAATGCTTCTCTCTCGTTTTTATGTGAAGATATTTCCTTTTCCACCAGAGGCCTGAAAGCGCTCCAAATGTCCACTTGCAGATTCTACGAAAAGAATGTTTCAAAACTGCTCTGTGAAAAGCAATGTTAAACTCTGTGGCTCGAACACAAACATCACAAAGCAGTTTCTGAGAATGCTTCAGTTTAGTTTTTCTGTGAAGATATTCCCGTTTCCAAAGAAATCTTCAAAGAGGTCCACATATCCACTTACAGATTCTACAAAAAGAGAGTTTCAAAACTGCTCAATCAAAAGGAGGGTTCAACTCTGTGACTTGAATGCAATCATCACACAGAAGTTTCTGAGAATGCTTCTCTTTAGTTTTTACGTGAAGATATACCCGTTTCGAAGGAAGGCCACCCGGTGGTCCAAATATCCACTTGCAGAATCTACAAAAAGTGTGTTTCAAACCTGAACTATCAAAGGAAGGTTCAACTCTGTGAGTCGAATGCAAACATCACGAAGAAGTTTCTGAGAATGTTTGTGTTTAGTTATGGGAAGTTTATCCCGTTTCCAACGAACTCCTCAGAGAGGTCCAAATATCCACTTGCAGATTCTACCAAAAGTGTGTTTGGAAACTGCTCCATCCAAAGGCATGTTCAGCTCTGTGAGTTAATCTCCATCATCACAAAGTATTTTCTGAGAATGCTTCCGTTTGGTTTTTATAGGAAGTTCTTTCCTTCACTACCGTAGGCCTCAAAGCAGTCCAAATCTCCATTTGCAGATTCTACAAAAAGAGTGTTTCCAATCTGCTGTATCAATAGGAATGTTCAACTCCGTGAGTTGAATGCAATCATCACAACGTAGTTTCTGAGAATGCTTCTATGTAGTTTTTAGGTGAAGATATTACCTTTTCCACCACAGGCCCCAAGCCCCCCAAATGTCCACTTGCAGATTCTAGAAAAAGAGTGTTTCATAGCTGCTCTTTCAAAAGGAAAGTTCCACTCTGGGAATTGAATACGAACATCACAAAGTAGTTTCTGAGAATGCTTTTGTTTCGTTTTTATGTGAAGATGATCCCGTTTCCAATGAAATCTTCAAAGAGGTGCACATATCCACTTGCAGATTCCAAAGAAAGAGACTTTCAAAACTGCTCCATCACGAGGATTTTTCAACTCTGTGAGTTGAATGCAGTCATCACAGAAAACTTTCTGAGAATGCTTCTGTCTAGGGTTGATGTGAAGATATACCCGTTTCCAACGAAGGCCTCGAAGTGGTCCAAATATACACTTGCAGATTCTCCTACAAGGGTGTTGCAAACCTGAACTATCAAAGCAAGGTTCAACTCTGTGAGTTGAATGCAAACATCACAAAGAAGTTTCTGAGAATGCTTCCGTTTAGTTATGGGAAGTTTATCCCGTTTCCAACGAAATCCTCAGAGAGGTCCAAATATCCCCTTGCAGATTCTACAAACAGTGTGTTTGGAAACTGCTCCATCCAAACGAATGTTCAGCTCTCTGAGTTAAACGCAATCGTCACTAAGAACTTTCTGAGAGTGCTTCTGTCTAGTTTTTATATGAAGTTCTTTCCTTTATTACCATAGGCCTCAAAGCGGTCCCAGTCTCCACTTGCAGATACTCCAAGAAGACTGTTTCCAAACTGCTCTCTCGAAAGGATTGCTCAACTCTGTGAGTTGAGTGCAATCATCACAGAGTAGTTTCTGAGAATGCTTCTATGTAGTTTTTAGGAGAAGATATTTCCTTTTCCACCACAGCCCTCAAAGCCCTCCAAATGTCCATTTGCGGATGCTAAAAAAAGAGTGTTTCAAAGCTGCGCTATCAAAGGGAAAGTTCAATTCCGTGAGGTGAATGCAAACATCCCAAAGAAGTTTCTGAGAATGCCTCTGTTTAGCTTTTATGTGAAGATTATCCCGTTTCCAACGAAATCTTCAATGAGATCCAAATATCCACTTGCGGATCCCACAGAAAGTGTGTTTCGAAAGTGCTGTTTCAAAGGGAATCTTCAACTCTGTGAGTTGAATGCAATCATCACAAAGAAGTTTCTGACAATGCTTCTCTCTCGTTTTTATGTGAAGATATTTCCTTTTCCACCAGAGGCCTGAAAGCGCTCCAAATGTCCACTTGCAGATTCTACGAAAAGAATGTTTCAAAACTGCTCTGTGAAAAGCAATGTTAAACTCTGTGGCTCGAACACAAACATCACAAAGCAGTTTCTGAGAATGCTTCAGTTTAGTTTTTCTGTGAAGATATTCCCGTTTCCAAAGAAATCTTCAAAGAGGTCCACATATCCACTTACAGATTCTACAAAAAGAGAGTTTCAAAACTGCTCAATCAAAAGGAGTGTTCAACTCTGTGACTTGAATGCAATCATCACACAGAAGTTTCTGAGAATGCTTCTCTTTAGTTTTTACGTGAAGATATACCCGTTTCGAAGGAAGGCCACCCGGTGGTCCAAATATCCACTTGCAGAATCTACAAAAAGAGTGTTTCAAACCTGAACTATCAAAGGAAGGTTCAACTCTGTGAGTCGAATGCAAACATCACGAAGAAGTTTCTGAGAATGTTTGTGTTTAGTTATGGGAAGCTTATCCCGTTTCCAACGAAATCCTCAGAGAGGTCCAAATATCCACTTGCAGATTCTACCAAAAGTGTGTTTGGAAACTGCTCCATCCAAAGGCATCTTCAGCTCTGTGAGTTAATCTCCATCACCACAAAGTATTTTCTGAGAATGCTTCCGTTTGTTTTTTATAGGAAGTTCTTTCCTTCACTACCGTAGGCCTCAAAGCAGTCCAAATCTCCATTTGCAGATTCTACAAAAAGAGTGTTTCCAATCTGCTCTATCAATAGGAATGTTCAACTCCGTGAGTTGAATGCAATCATCACAACGTAGTTTCTGAGAATGCTTCTATGTAGTTTTTAGGTGAAGATATTTCCTTTTCCACCACAGGCCTCAAAGCCCCCCAAATGTCCACTTGCAGATTCTAGAAAAAGAGTGTTTCATAGCTGCTCTTTCAAAAGGAAAGTTCCACTCCGGGAGTTGAATACTAACATCACAAAGTAGTTTCTGAGAATGCTTCTGTTTCGTTTTTATGTGAAGATGATCCCGTTTCCAATGAAATCTTCAAAGAGGTGCACATATCCACTTGCAGATTCCAAAGAAAGAGACTTTCAAAACTGCTCCATCACGAGGATTGTTCAACTCTGTGAGTTGAATGCAGTCATCACAGAAAACTTTCTGAGAATGCTTCTGTCTAGGGTTGATGTGAAGATATACCCGTTTCCAACGAAGGCCTCGAAGTGGTCCAAATATAGACTTGCAGATTCTCCTACAAGGGTGTTGCAAACCTGAACTATCAAAGCAAGGTTCAACTCTGTGAGTTGAATGCAAACATCACAAAGAAGTTTCTGAGAATGCTTCCGTTTAGTTATGGGAAGTTTATCCCGTTTCCAACGAAATCCTCAGAGAGGTCCAAATATCCCCTTGCAGATTCTACAAACAGTGTGTTTGGAAACTGCTCCATCAAAACGAATGTTCAGCTCTCTGAGTTAAACGCAATCGTCACTAAGAATTTTCTGAGAGTGCTTCTGTCTAGTGTTTATATGAAGTTCTTTCCTTTATTACCATAGGCCTCAAAGCGGTCCCAGTCTCCACTTGCAGATTCTCCAAGAAGACTGTTTCCAAAGTGCTCTCTCGAAAGGAATGTTGAACTCTGTGAGTTGAGTGCAATCATCACAGAGTAGTTTCTGAGAATGCTTCTATGTAGTTTTTAGGAGAAGATATTTCCTTTTCCACCACAGCCCTCAAAGCCCTCCAAATGTCCATTTGCGGATGCTAAAAAAAGAGTGTTTCAAAGCTGCGCTATCAAAGGGAAAGTTCAATTCCGTGAGGTGAATGCAAACATCCCAAAGAAGTTTCTGAGAATGCCTCTGTTTAGCTTTTATGTGAAGATTATCCCGTTTCCAACGAAATCTTCAATGAGATCCAAATATCCACTTGCGGATCCCACAGAAAGTGTGTTTCGAAACTGCTGTTTCAAAGGGAATCTTCAACTCTGTGAGTTGAATGCAATCATCACAAAGAAGTTTCTGACAATGCTTCTCTCTCGTTTTTATGTGAAGATATTTCCTTTTCCACCAGAGGCCTGAAAGCGCTCCAAATGTCCACTTGCAGAGTCTACGAAAAGAATGTTTCAAAACTGCTCTGTGAAAAGCAATGTTAAACTCTGTGGCTCGAACACAAACATCACAAAGCAGTTTCTGAGAATGCTTCAGTTTAGTTTTTCTGTGAAGATATTCCCGTTTCCAAAGAAATCTTCAAAGAGGTCCACATATCCACTTACAGATTCTACAAAAAGAGAGTTTCAAAACTGCTCAATCAAAAGGAGGGTTCAACTCTGTGACTTGAATGCAATCATCACACAGAAGTTTCTGAGAATGCTTCTCTTTAGTTTTTACGTGAAGATATACCCGTTTCGAAGGAAGGCCACCCGGTGGTCCAAATATCCACTTGCAGATTCTACAAAAAGAGTGTTTCAAACCTGAACTATCAAAGGAAGGTTCAACTCTGTGAGTCGAATGCAAACATCACGAAGAAGTTTCTGAGAATGTTTGTGTTTTGTTATGGGAAGTTTATCCCGTTTCCAACGAAATCCTCAGAGTGGTCCAAATATCCACTTGCAGATTCTACCAAAAGTGTGTTTGGAAACTGCTCCATCCAAAGGCATGTTCAGCTCTGTGAGTTAATCTCCATCATCACAAAGTATTTTCTGAGAATGCTTCCGTTTGGTTTTTATAGGAAGTTCTTTCCTTCACTACCGTAGGCCTCAAAGCAGTCCAAATCTCCATTTGCAGATTCTACAAAAAGAGTGTTTCCAATCTGCTCTATCAATAGGAATGTTCAACTCCGTGAGTTGAATGCAATCATCACAACGTAGTTTCTGAGAATGCTTCTATGTAGTTTTTAGGTGAAGATATTACCTTTTCCACCACAGGCCCCAAGCCCCCCAAATGTCCACTTGCAGATTCTAGAAAAAGAGTGTTTCATAGCTGCTCTTTCAAAAGGAAAGTTCCACTCTGGGAATTGAATATGAACATCACAAAGTAGTTTCTGAGAATGCTTCTGTTTCGTTTTTATGTGAAGATGATCCCGTTTCCAATGAAATCTTCAAAGAGGTGCACATATCCACTTGCAGATTCCAAAGAAAGAGACTTTCAAAACTGCTCCATCACGACGATTTTTCAACTCTGTGAGTTGAATGCAGTCATCACAGAAAACTTTCTGAGAATGCTTCTGTCTAGGGTTGATGTGAAGATATACCCGTTTCCAACGAAGGCCTCGAAGTGGTCCAAATATACACTTGCAGATTCTCCTACAAGGGTGTTGCAAACCTGAACTATCAAAGCAAGGTTCAACTCTGTGAGTTGAATGCAAACATCACAAAGAAGTTTCTGAGAATGCTTCCGTTTAGTTATGGGAAGTTTATCCCGTTTCCAACGAAATCCTCAGAGAGGTCCAAATATCCCCTTGCAGATTCTACAAACAGTGTGTTTGGAAACTGCTCCATCAAAACGAATGTTCAGCTCTCTGAGTTAAACGCAATCGTCACTAAGAATTTTCTGAGAGTGCTTCTGTCTAGTTTTTATATGAAGTTCTTTCCTTTATTACCATAGGCCTCAAAGCGGTCCCAGTCTCCACTTGCAGATTCTCCAAGAAGACTGTTTCCAAAGTGCTCTCTCGAAAGGATTGCTCAACTCTGTGAGTTGAGTGCAATCATCACAGAGTAGTTTCTGAGAATGCTTCTATGTAGTTTTTAGGAGAAGATATTTCCTTTTCCACCACAGCCCTCAAAGCCCTCCAAATGTCCATTTGCGGATGCTAAAAAAAGAGTGTTTCAAAGCTGCGCTATCAAAGGGAAAGTTCAATTCCGTGAGGTGAATGCAAACATCCCAAAGAAGTTTCTGAGAATGCCTCTGTTTAGCTTTTATGTGAAGATTATCCCGTTTCCAACGAAATCTTCAATGAGATCCAAATATCCACTTGCGGATCCCACAGAAAGTGTGTTTCGAAACTGCTGTTTCAAAGGGAATCTTCAACTCTGTGAGTTGAATGCAATCATCACAAAGAAGTTTCTGACAATGCTTCTCTCTCGTTTTTATGTGAAGATATTTCCTTTTCCACCAGAGGCCTGAAAGCGCTCCAAATGTCCACTTGCAGAGTCTACGAAAAGAATGTTTCAAAACTGCTCTGTGAAAAGCAATGTTAAACTCTGTGGCTCGAACACAAACATCACAAAGCAGTTTCTGAGAATGCTTCAGTTTAGTTTTTCTGTGAAGATATTCCCGTTTCCAAAGAAATCTTCAAAGAGGTCCACATATCCACTTACAGATTCTACAAAAAGAGAGTTTCAAAACTGCTCAATCAAAAGGAGGGTTCAACTCTGTGACTTGAATGCAATCATCACACAGAAGTTTCTGAGAATGCTTCTCTTTAGTTTTTACGTGAAGATATACCCGTTTCGAAGGAAGGCCACCCGGTGGTCCAAATATCCACTTGCAGATTCTACAAAAAGAGTGTTTCAAACCTGAACTATCAAAGGAAGGTTCAACTCTGTGAGTCGAATGCAAACATCACGAAGAAGTTTCTGAGAATGTTTGTGTTTTGTTATGGGAAGTTTATCCCGTTTCCAACGAAATCCTCAGAGTGGTCCAAATATCCACTTGCAGATTCTACCAAAAGTGTGTTTGGAAACTGCTCCATCCAAAGGCATGTTCAGCTCTGTGAGTTAATCTCCATCATCACAAAGTATTTTCTGAGAATGCTTCCGTTTGGTTTTTATAGGAAGTTCTTTCCTTCACTACCGTAGGCCTCAAAGCAGTCCAAATCTCCATTTGCAGATTCTACAAAAAGAGTGTTTCCAATCTGCTGTATCAATAGGAATGTTCAACTCCGTGAGTTGAATGCAATCATCACAACGTAGTTTCTGAGAATGCTTCTATGTAGTTTTTAGGTGAAGATATTACCTTTTCCACCACAGGCCCCAAGCCCCCCAAATGTCCACTTGCAGATTCTAGAAAAAGAGTGTTTCATAGCTGCTCTTTCAAAAGGAAAGTTCCACTCTGGGAATTGAATACGAACATCACAAAGTAGTTTCTGAGAATGCTTTTGTTTCGTTTTTATGTGAAGATGATCCCGTTTCCAATGAAATCTTCAAAGAGGTGCACATATCCACTTGCAGATTCCAAAGAAAGAGACTTTCAAAACTGCTCCATCACGAGGATTTTTCAACACTGTGAGTTGAATGCAGTCATCACAGAAAACTTTCTGAGAATGCTTCTGTCTAGGGTTGATGTGAAGATATACCCGTTTCCAACGAAGGCCTCGAAGTGGTCCAAATATACACTTGCAGATTCTCCTACAAGGGTGTTGCAAACCTGAACTATCAAAGCAAGGTTCAACTCTGTGAGTTGAATGCAAACATCACAAAGAAGTTTCTGAGAATGCTTCCGTTTAGTTATGGGAAGTTTATCCCGTTTCCAACGAAATCCTCAGAGAGGTCCAAATATCCCCTTGCAGATTCTACAAACAGTGTGTTTGGAAACTGCTCCATCAAAACGAATGTTCAGCTCTCTGAGTTAAACGCAATCGTCACTAAGAATTTTCTGAGAGTGCTTCTGTCTAGTTTTTATATGAAGTTCTTTCCTTTATTACCATAGGCCTCAAAGCGGTCCCAGTCTCCACTTGCAGATTCTCCAAGAAGACTGTTTCCAAAGTGCTCTCTCGAAAGGAATGTTCAACTCTGTGAGTTGAGTGCAATCATCACAGAGTAGTTTCTGAGAATGCTTCTATGTAGTTTTTAGGAGAAGATATTTCCTTTTCCACCACAGCCCTCAAAGCCCTCCAAATGTCCATTTGCGGATGCTAAAAAAAGAGTGTTTCAAAGCTGCGCTATCAAAGGGAAAGTTCAATTCCGTGAGGTGAATGCAAACATCCCAAAGAAGTTTCTGAGAATGCCTCTGTTTAGCTTTTATGTGAAGATTATCCCGTTTCCAACGAAATCTTCAATGAGATCCAAATATCCACTTGCGGATCCCACAGAAAGTGTGTTTCGAAACTGCTGTTTCAAAGGGAATCTTCAACTCTGTGAGTTGAATGCAATCATCACAAAGAAGTTTCTGACAATGCTTCTCTCTCGTTTTTATGTGAAGATATTTCCTTTTCCACCAGAGGCCTGAAAGCGCTCCAAATGTCCACTTGCAGAGTCTACGAAAAGAATGTTTCAAAACTGCTCTGTGAAAAGCAATGTTAAACTCTGTGGCTCGAACACAAACATCACAAAGCAGTTTCTGAGAATGCTTCAGTTTAGTTTTTCTGTGAAGATATTCCCGTTTCCAAAGAAATCTTCAAAGAGGTCCACATATCCACTTACAGATTCTACAAAAAGAGAGTTTCAAAACTGCTCAATCAAAAGGAGGGTTCAACTCTGTGACTTGAATGCAATCATCACACAGAAGTTTCTGAGAATGCTTCTCTTTAGTTTTTACGTGAAGATATACCCGTTTCGAAGGAAGGCCACCCGGTGGTCCAAATATCCACTTGCAGAATCTACAAAAAGAGTGTTTCAAACCTGAACTATCAAAGGAAGGTTCAACTCTGTGAGTCGAATGCAAACATCACGAAGAAGTTTCTGAGAATGTTTGTGTTTAGTTATGGGAAGTTTATCCCGTTTCCAACGAAATCCTCAGAGAGGTCCAAATATCCACTTGCAGATTCTACCAAAAGTGTGTTTGGAAACTGCTCCATCCAAAGGCATGTTCAGCTCTGTGAGTTAATCTCCATCATCACAAAGTATTTTCTGAGAATGCTTCCGTTTGGTTTTTATAGGAAGTTCTTTCCTTCACTACCGTAGGCCTCAAAGCAGTCCAAATCTCCATTTGCAGATTCTACAAAAAGAGTGTTTCCAATCTGCTGTATCAATAGGAATGTTCAACTCCGTGAGTTGAATGCAATCATCACAACGTAGTTTCTGAGAATGCTTCTATGTAGTTTTTAGGTGAAGATATTACCTTTTCCACCACAGGCCCCAAGCCCCCCAATTGTCCACTTGCAGATTCTAGAAAAAGAGTGTTTCATAGCTGCTCTTTCAAAAGGAAAGTTCCACTCTGGGAATTGAATACGAACATCACAAAGTAGTTTCTGAGAATGCTTTTGTTTCGTTTTTATGTGAAGATGATCCCGTTTCCAATGAAATCTTCAAAGAGGTGCACATATCCACTTGCAGATTCCAAAGAAAGAGACTTTCAAAACTGCTCTATCACGAGGATTTTTCAACTCTGTGAGTTGAATGCAGTCATCACAGAAAACTTTCTGAGAATGCTTCTGTCTAGGGTTGATGTGAAGATATACCCGTTTCCAACGAAGGCCTCGAAGTGGTCCAAATATACACTTGCAGATTCTCCTACAAGGGTGTTGCAAACCTGAACTATCAAAGCAAGGTTCAACTCTGTGAGTTGAATGCAAACATCACAAAGAAGTTTCTGAGAATGCTTCCGTTTACTTATGGGAAGTTTATCCCGTTTCCAACGAAATCCTCAGAGAGGTCCAAATATCCCCTTGCAGATTCTACAAACAGTGTGTTTGGAAACTGCTCCATCAAAACGAATGTTCAGCTCTCTGAGTTAAACGCAATCGTCACTAAGAATTTTCTGAGAGTGCTTCTGTCTAGTTTTTATATGAAGTTCTTTCCTTTATTACCATAGGCCTCAAAGCGGTCCCAGTCTCCACTTGCAGATTCTCCAAGAAGACTGTTTCCAAAGTGCTCTCTCGAAAGGAATGTTCAACTCTGTGAGTTGAGTGCAATCATCACAGAGTAGTTTCTGAGAATGCTTCTATGTAGTTTTTAGGAGAAGATATTTCCTTTTCCACCACAGCCCTCAAAGCCCTCCAAATGTCCATTTGCGGATGCTAAAAAAAGAGTGTTTCAAAGCTGCGCTATCAAAGGGAAAGTTCAATTCCGTGAGGTGAATGCAAACATCCCAAAGAAGTTTCTGAGAATGCCTCTGTTTAGCTTTTATGTGAAGATTATCCCGTTTCCAACGAAATCTTCAATGAGATCCAAATATCCACTTGCGGATCCCACAGAAAGTGTGTTTCGAAACTGCTGTTTCAAAGGGAATCTTCAACTCTGTGAGTTGAATGCAATCATCACAAAGAAGTTTCTGACAATGCTTCTCTCTCGTTTTTATGTGAAGATATTTCCTTTTCCACCAGAGGCCTGAAAGCGCTCCAAATGTCCACTTGCAGATTCTACGAAAAGAATGTTTCAAAACTGCTCTGTGAAAAGCAATGTTAAACTCTGTGGCTCGAACACAAACATCACAAAGCAGTTTCTGAGAATGCTTCAGTTTAGTTTTTCTGTGAAGATATTCCCGTTTCCAAAGAAATCTTCAAAGAGGTCCACATATCCACTTACAGATTCTACAAAAAGAGAGTTTCAAAACTGCTCAATCAAAAGGAGGGTTCAACTCTGTGACTTGAATGCAATCATCACACAGAAGTTTCTGAGAATGCTTCTCTTTAGTTTTTACGTGAAGATATACCCGTTTCGAAGGAAGGCCACCCGGTGGTCCAAATATCCACTTGCAGATTCTACAAAAAGAGTGTTTCAAACCTGAACTATCAAAGGAAGGTTCAACTCTCTGAGTCGAATGCAAACATCACGAAGAAGTTTCTGAGAATGTTTGTGTTTAGTTATGGGAAGTTTATCCCGTTTCCAACGAAATCCTCAGAGAGGTCCAAATATCCACTTGCAGATTCTACCAAAAGTGTGTTTGGAAACTGCTCCATCCAAAGGCATGTTCAGCTCTGTGAGTTAATCTCCATCATCACAAAGTATTTTCTGAGAATGCTTCCGTTTGGTTTTTATAGGAAGTTCTTTCCTTCACTACCGTAGGCCTCAAAGCAGTCCAAATCTCCATTTGCAGATTCTACAAAAAGAGTGTTTCCAATCTGCTGTATCAATAGGAATGTTCAACTCCGTGAGTTGAATGCAATCATCACAACGTAGTTTCTGAGAATGCTTCTATGTAGTTTTTAGGTGAAGATATTACCTTTTCCACCACAGGCCCCAAGCCCCCCAAATGTCCACTTGCAGATTCTAGAAAAAGAGTGTTTCATAGCTGCTCTTTCAAAAGGAAAGTTCCACTCTGGGAATTGAATACGAACATCACAAAGTAGTTTCTGAGAATGCTTTTGTTTCGTTTTTATGTGAAGATGATCCCGTTTCCAATGAAATCTTCAAAGAGGTGCACATATCCAATTGCAGATTCCAAAGAAAGAGACTTTCGAAACTGCTCCATCACGAGGATTTTTCAACTCTGTGAGTTGAATGCAGTCATCACAGAAAACTTTCTGAGAATGCTTCTGTCTAGGGTTGATGTGAAGATATACCCGTTTCCAACGAAGGCCTCGAAGTGGTCCAAATATACACTTGCAGATTCTCCTACAAGGGTGTTGCAAACCTGAACTATCAAAGCAAGGTTCAACTCTGTGAGTTGAATGCAAACATCACAAAGAAGTTTCTGAGAATGCTTCCGTTTAGTTATGGGAAGTTTATCCCGTTTCCAACGAAATCCTCAGAGAGGTCCAAATATCCCCTTGCAGATTCTACAAACAGTGTGTTTGGAAACTGCTCCATCAAAACGAATGTTCAGCTCTCTGAGTTAAACGCAATCGTCACTAAGAATTTTCTGAGAGTGCTTCTGTCTAGTTTTTATATGAAGTTCTTTCGTTTATTACCATAGGCCTCAAAGCGGTCCCAGTCTCCACTTGCAGATTCTCCAAGAAGACTGTTTCCAAACTGCTCTCTCGAAAGGAATGTTCAACTCTGTGAGTTGAGTGCAATCATCACAGAGTAGTTTCTGAGAATGCTTCTATGTAGTTTTTAGGAGAAGATATTTCCTTTTCCACCACAGCCCTCAAAGCCCTCCAAATGTCCATTTGCGGATGCTAAAAAAAGAGTGTTTCAAAGCTGCGCTATCAAAGGGAAAGTTCAATTCCGTGAGGTGAATGCAAACATCCCAAAGAAGTTTCTGAGAATGCCTCTGTTTAGCTTTTATGTGAAGATTATCCCGTTTCCAACGAAATCTTCAATGAGATCCAAATATCCACTTGCGGATCCCACAGAAAGTGTGTTTCGAAACTGCTGTTTCAAAGGGAATCTTCAACTCTGTGAGTTGAATGCAATCATCACAAAGAAGTTTCTGACAATGCTTCTCTCTCGTTTTTATGTGAAGATATTTCCTTTTCCACCAGAGGCCTGAAAGCGCTCCAAATGTCCACTTGCAGATTCTACGAAAAGAATGTTTCAAAACTGCTCTGTGAAAAGCAATGTTAAACTCTGTGGCTCGAACACAAACATCACAAAGCAGTTTCTGAGAATGCTTCAGTTTAGTTTTTCTGTGAAGATATTCCCGTTTCCAAAGAAATCTTCAAAGAGGTCCACATATCCACTTACAGATTCTACAAAAAGAGAGTTTCAAAACTGCTCAATCAAAAGGAGGGTTCAACTCTGTGACTTGAATGCAATCATCACACAGAAGTTTCTGAGAATGCTTCTCTTTAGTTTTTACGTGAAGCTATACCCGTTTCGAAGGAAGGCCACCCGGTGGTCCAAATATCCACTTGCAGAATCTACAAAAAGAGTGTTTCAAACCTGAACTATCAAAGGAAGGTTCAACTCTGTGAGTCGAATGCAAACATCACGAAGAAGTTTCTGAGAATGTTTGTGTTTAGTTATGGGAAGTTTATCCCGTTTCCAACGAAATCCTCAGAGAGGTCCAAATATCCACTTGCAGATTCTACCAAAAGTGTGTTTGGAAACTGCTCCATCCAAAGGCATGTTCAGCTCTGTGAGTTAATCTCCATCATCACAAAGTATTTTCTGAGAATGCTTCCGTTTGGTTTTTATAGGAAGTTCTTTCCTTCACTACCGTAGGCCTCAAAGCAGTCCAAATCTCCATTTGCAGATTCTACAAAAAGAGTGTTTCCAATCTGCTGTATCAATAGGAATGTTCAACTCCGTGAGTTGAATGCAATCATCACAACGTAGTTTCTGAGAATGCTTCTATGTAGTTTTTAGGTGAAGATATTACCTTTTCCACCACAGGCCCCAAGCCCCCCAAATGTCCACTTGCAGATTCTAGAAAAAGAGTGTTTCATAGCTGCTCTTTCAAAAGGAAAGTTCCACTCTGGGAATTGAATACGAACATCACAAAGTAGTTTCTGAGAATGCTTTTGTTTCGTTTTTATGTGAAGATGATCCCGTTTCCAATGAAATCTTCAAAGAGGTGCACATATCCACTTGCAGATTCCAAAGAAAGAGACTTTCAAAACTGCTCTATCACGAGGATTTTTCAACACTGTGAGTTGAATGCAGTCATCACAGAAAACTTTCTGAGAATGCTTCTGTCTAGGGTTGATGTGAAGATATACCCGTTTCCAACGAAGGCCTCGAAGTGGTCCAAATATACACTTGCAGATTCTCCTACAAGGGTGTTGCAAACCTGAACTATCAAAGCAAGGTTCAACTCTGTGAGTTGAATGCAAACATCACAAAGAAGTTTCTGAGAATGCTTCCGTTTACTTATGGGAAGTTTATCCCGTTTCCAACGAAATCCTCAGAGAGGTCCAAATATCCCCTTGCAGATTCTACAAACAGTGTGTTTGGAAACTGCTCCATCAAAACGAATGTTCAGCTCTCTGAGTTAAACGCAATCGTCACTAAGAATTTTCTGAGAGTGCTTCTGTCTAGTTTTTATATGAAGTTCTTTCCTTTATTACCATAGGCCTCAAAGCGGTCCCAGTCTCCACTTGCAGATTCTCCAAGAAGACTGTTTCCAAACTGCTCTCTCGAAAGGAATGTTCAACTCTGTGAGTTGAGTGCAATCATCACAGAGTAGTTTCTGAGAATGCTTCTATGTAGTTTTTAGGAGAAGATATTTCCTTTTCCACCACAGCCCTCAAAGCCCTCCAAATGTCCATTTGTGGATGCTAAAAAAAGAGTGTTTCAAAGCTGCGCTATCAAAGGGAAAGTTCAATTCCGTGAGGTGAATGCAAACATCCCAAAGAAGTTTCTGAGAATGCCTCTGTTTAGCTTTTATGTGAAGATTATCCCGTTTCCAACGAAATCTTCAATGAGATCCAAATATCCACTTGCGGATCCCACAGAAAGTGTGTTTCGAAACTGCTGTTTCAAAGGGAATCTTCAACTCTGTGAGTTGAATGCAATCATCACAAAGAAGTTTCTGAGAATGCTTCTCTCTCGTTTTTATGTGAAGATATTTCCTTTTCCACCAGAGGCCTGAAAGCGCTCCAAATGTCCACTTGCAGATTCTACGAAAAGAATGTTTCAAAACTGCTCTGTGAAAAGCAATGTTAAACTCTGTGGCTCGAACACAAACATCACAAAGCAGTTTCTGAGAATGCTTCAGTTTAGTTTTTCTGTGAAGATATTCCCGTTTCCAAAGAAATCTTCAAAGAGGTCCACATATCCACTTACAGATTCTACAAAAAGAGAGTTTCAAAACTGCTCAATCAAAAGGAGGGTTCAACTCTGTGACTTGAATGCAATCATCACACAGAAGTTTCTGAGAATGCTTCTCTTTAGTTTTTACGTGAAGCTATACCCGTTTCGAAGGAAGGCCACCCGGTGGTCCAAATATCCACTTGCAGAATCTACAAAAAGAGTGTTTCAAACCTGAACTATCAAAGGAAGGTTCAACTCTGTGAGTCGAATGCAAACATCACGAAGAAGTTTCTGAGAATGTTTGTGTTTAGTTATGGGAAGTTTATCCCGTTTCCAACGAAATCCTCAGAGAGGTCCAAATATCCACTTGCAGATTCTACCAAAAGTGTGTTTGGAAACTGCTCCATCCAAAGGCATGTTCAGCTCTGTGAGTTAATCTCCATCATCACAAAGTATTTTCTGAGAATGCTTCCGTTTGGTTTTTATAGGAAGTTCTTTCCTTCACTACCGTAGGCCTCAAAGCAGTCCAAATCTCCATTTGCAGATTCTACAAAAAGAGTGTTTCCAATCTGCTGTATCAATAGGAATGTTCAACTCCGTGAGTTGAATGCAATCATCACAACGTAGTTTCTGAGAATGCTTCTATGTAGTTTTTAGGTGAAGATATTACCTTTTCCACCACAGGCCCCAAGCCCCCCAAATGTCCACTTGCAGATTCTAGAAAAAGAGTGTTTCATAGCTGCTCTTTCAAAAGGAAAGTTCCACTCTGGGAATTGAATACGAACATCACAAAGTAGTTTCTGAGAATGCTTTTGTTTCGTTTTTATGTGAAGATGATCCCGTTTCCAATGAAATCTTCAAAGAGGTGCACATATCCACTTGCAGATTCCAAAGAAAGAGACTTTCAAAACTGCTCTATCACGAGGATTTTTCAACACTGTGAGTTGAATGCAGTCATCACAGAAAACTTTCTGAGAATGCTTCTGTCTAGGGTTGATGTGAAGATATACCCGTTTCCAACGAAGGCCTCGAAGTGGTCCAAATATACACTTGCAGATTCTCCTACAAGGGTGTTGCAAACCTGAACTATCAAAGCAAGGTTCAACTCTGTGAGTTGAATGCAAACATCACAAAGAAGTTTCTGAGAATGCTTCCGTTTAGTTATGGGAAGTTTATCCCGTTTCCAACGAAATCCTCAGAGAGGTCCAAATATCCCCTTGCAGATTCTACAAACAGTGTGTTTGGAAACTGCTCCATGAAAACGAATGTTCAGCTCTCTGAGTTAAACGCAATCGTCACTAAGAATTTTCTGAGAGTGCTTCTGTCTGGTTTTTATATGAAGTTCTTTCCTTTATTACCATAGGCCTCAAAGCGGTCCCAGTCTCCACTTGCAGATTCTCCAAGAAGACTGTTTCCAAACTGCTCTCTCGAAAGGAATGTTCAACTCTGTGAGTTGAGTGCAATCATCACAGAGTAGTTTCTGAGAATGCTTCTATGTAGTTTTTAGGAGAAGATATTTCCTTTTCCACCACAGCCCTCAAAGCCCTCCAAATGTCCATTTGCGGATGCTAAAAAAAGAGTGTTTCAAAGCTGCGCTATCAAAGGGAAAGTTCAATTCCGTGAGGTGAATGCAAACATCCCAAAGAAGTTTCTGAGAATGCCTCTGTTTAGCTTTTATGTGAAGATTATCCCGTTTCCAACGAAATCTTCAATGAGATCCAAATATCCACTTGCGGATCCCACAGAAAGTGTGTTTCGAAACTGCTGTTTCAAAGGGAATCTTCAACTCTGTGAGTTGAATGCAATCATCACAAAGAAGTTTCTGACAATGCTTCTCTCTCGTTTTTATGTGAAGATATTTCCTTTTCCACCAGAGGCCTGAAAGCGCTCCAAATGTCCACTTGCAGATTCTACGAAAAGAATGTTTCAAAACTGCTCTGTGAAAAGCAATGTTAAACTCTGTGGCTCGAACACAAACATCACAAAGCAGTTTCTGAGAATGCTTCAGTTTAGTTTTTCTGTGAAGATATTCCCGTTTCCAAAGAAATCTTCAAAGAGGTCCACATATCCACTTACAGATTCTACAAAAAGAGAGTTTCAAAACTGCTCAATCAAAAGGAGGGTTCAACTCTGTGACTTGAATGCAATCATCACACAGAAGTTTCTGAGAATGCTTCTCTTTAGTTTTTACGTGAAGCTATACCCGTTTCGAAGGAAGGCCACCCGGTGGTCCAAATATCCACTTGCAGAATCTACAAAAAGAGTGTTTCAATCCTGAACTATCAAAGGAAGATTCAACTCTGTGAGTCGAATGCAAACATCACGAAGAAGTTTCTGAGAATGTTTGTGTTTAGTTATGGGAAGTTATCCCGTTTCCAACGAAATCCTCAGAGAGGTCCAAATATCCACTTGCAGATTCTACCAAAAGTGTGTTTGGAAACTGCTCCATCCAAAGGCATGTTCAGCTCTGTGAGTTAATCTCCATCATCACAAAGTATTTTCTGAGAATGCTTCCGTTTGGTTTTTATAGGAAGTTCTTTCCTTCACTACCGTAGGCCTCAAAGCAGTCCAAATCTCCATTTGCAGATTCTACAAAAAGAGTGTTTCCAATCTGCTGTATCAATAGGAATGTTCAACTCCGTGAGTTGAATGCAATCATCACAACGTAGTTTCGGAGAATGCTTCTATGTAGTTTTTAGGTGAAGATATTACCTTTTCCACCACAGGCCCCAAGCCCCCCAAATGTCCACTTGCAGATTCTAGAAAAAGAGTGTTTCATAGCTGCTCTTTCAAAAGGAAAGTTCCACTCTGGGAATTGAATACGAACATCACAAAGTAGTTTCTGAGAATGCTTTTGTTTCGTTTTTATGTGAAGATGATCCCGTTTCCAATGAAATCTTCAAAGAGGTGCACATATCCACTTGCAGATTCCAAAGAAAGAGACTTTCAAAACTGCTCTATCACGAGGATTTTTCAACACTGTGAGTTGAATGCAGTCATCACAGAAAACTTTCTGAGAATGCTTCTGTCTAGGGTTGATGTGAAGATATACCCGTTTCCAACGAAGGCCTCGAAGTGGTCCAAATATACACTTGCAGATTCTCCTACAAGGGTGTTGCAAACCTGAACTATCAAAGCAAGGTTCAACTCTGTGAGTTGAATGCAAACATCACAAAGAAGTTTCTGAGAATGCTTCCGTTTAGTTATGGGAAGTTTATCCCGTTTCCAACGAAATCCTCAGAGAGGTCCAAATATCCCCTTGCAGATTCTACAAACAGTGTGTTTGGAAACTGCTCCATCAAAACGAATGTTCAGCTCTCTGAGTTAAACGCAATCGTCACTAAGAACTTTCTGAGAGTGCTTCTGTCTAGTTTTTATATGAAGTTCTTTCCTTTATTACCATAGGCCTCAAAGCGGTCCCAGTCTCCACTTGCAGATTCTCCAAGAAGACTGTTTCCAAACTGCTCTCTCGAAAGGATTGCTCAACTCTGTGAGTTGAGTGCAATCATCACAGAGTAGTTTCTGAGAATGCTTCTATGTAGTTTTTAGGAGAAGATATTTCCTTTTCCACCACAGCCCTCAAAGCCCTCCAAATGTCCATTTGCGGATGCTAAAAAAAGAGTGTTTCAAAGCTGCGCTATCAAAGGGAAAGTTCAATTCCGTGAGGTGAATGCAAACATCCCAAAGAAGTTTCTGAGAATGCCTCTGTTTAGCTTTTATGTGAAGATTATCCCGTTTCCAACGAAATCTTCAATGAGATCCAAATATCCACTTGCGGATCCCACAGAAAGTGTGTTTCGAAACTGCTGTTTCAAAGGGAATCTTCAACTCTGTGAGTTGAATGCAATCATCACAAAGAAGTTTCTGACAATGCTTCTCTCTCGTTTTTATGTGAAGATATTTCCTTTTCCACCAGAGGCCTGAAAGCGCTCCAAATGTCCACTTGCAGATTCTACGAAAAGAATGTTTCAAAACTGCTCTGTGAAAAGCAATGTTAAACTCTGTGGCTCGAACACAAACATCACAAAGCAGTTTCTGAGAATGCTTCAGTTTAGTTTTTCTGTGAAGATATTCCCGTTTCCAAAGAAATCTTCAAAGAGGTCCACATATCCACTTACAGATTCTACAAAAAGAGAGTTTCAAAACTGCTCAATCAAAAGGAGGGTTCAACTCTGTGACTTGAATGCAATCATCACACAGAAGTTTCTGAGAATGCTTCTCTTTAGTTTTTACGTGAAGCTATACCCGTTTCGAAGGAAGGCCACCCGGTGGTCCAAATATCCACTTGCAGAATCTACAAAAAGAGTGTTTCAAACCTGAACTATCAAAGGAAGGTTCAACTCTGTGAGTCGAATGCAAACATCACGAAGAAGTTTCTGAGAATGTTTGTGTTTAGTTATGGGAAGTTTATCCCGTTTCCAACGAAATCCTCAGAGTGGTCCAAATATCCACTTGCAGATTCTACCAAAAGTGTGTTTGGAAACTGCTCCATCCAAAGGCATGTTCAGCTCTGTGAGTTAATCTCCATCATCACAAAGTATTTTCTGAGAATGCTTCCGTTTGGTTTTTATAGGAAGTTCTTTCCTTCACTACCGTAGGCCTCAAAGCAGTCCAAATCTCCATTTGCAGATTCTACAAAAAGAGTGTTTCCAATCTGCTGTATCAATAGGAATGTTCAACTCCGTGAGTTGAATGCAATCATCACAACGTAGTTTCGGAGAATGCTTCTATGTAGTTTTTAGGTGAAGATATTACCTTTTCCACCACAGGCCCCAAGCCCCCCAAATGTCCACTTGCAGATTCTAGAAAAAGAGTGTTTCATAGCTGCTCTTTCAAAAGGAAAGTTCCACTCTGGGAATTGAATACGAACATCACAAAGTAGTTTCTGAGAATGCTTTTGTTTCGTTTTTATGTGAAGATGATCCCGTTTCCAATGAAATCTTCAAAGAGGTGCACATATCCACTTGCAGATTCCAAAGAAAGAGACTTTCAAAACTGCTCTATCACGAGGATTTTTCAACACTGTGAGTTGAATGCAGTCATCACAGAAAACTTTCTGAGAATGCTTCTGTCTAGGGTTGATGTGAAGATATACCCGTTTCCAACGAAGGCCTCGAAGTGGTCCAAATATACACTTGCAGATTCTCCTACAAGGGTGTTGCAAACCTGAACTATCAAAGCAAGGTTCAACTCTGTGAGTTGAATGCAAACATCACAAAGAAGTTTCTGAGAATGCTTCCGTTTAGTTATGGGAAGTTTATCCCGTTTCCAACGAAATCCTCAGAGAGGTCCAAATATCCCCTTGCAGATTCTACAAACAGTGTGTTTGGAAACTGCTCCATCCAAACGAATGTTCAGCTCTCTGAGTTAAACGCAATCGTCACTAAGAACTTTCTGAGAGTGCTTCTGTCTAGTTTTTATATGAAGTTCTTTCCTTTATTACCATAGGCCTCAAAGCGGTCCCAGTCTCCACTTGCAGATTCTCCAAGAAGACTGTTTCCAAACTGCTCTCTCGAAAGGATTGCTCAACTCTGTGAGTTGAGTGCAATCATCACAGAGTAGTTTCTGAGAATGCTTCTATGTAGTTTTTAGGAGAAGATATTTCCTTTTCCACCACAGCCCTCAAAGCCCTCCAAATGTCCATTTGCGGATGCTAAAAAAAGAGTGTTTCAAAGCTGCGCTATCAAAGGGAAAGTTCAATTCCGTGAGGTGAATGCAAACATCCCAAAGAAGTTTCTGAGAATGCCTCTGTTTAGCTTTTATGTGAAGATTATCCCGTTTCCAACGAAATCTTCAATGAGATCCAAATATCCACTTGCGGATCCCACAGAAAGTGTGTTTCGAAACTGCTGTTTCAAAGGGAATCTTCAACTCTGTGAGTTGAATGCAATCATCACAAAGAAGTTTCTGACAATGCTTCTCTCTCGTTTTTATGTGAAGATATTTCCTTTTCCACCAGAGGCCTGAAAGCGCTCCAAATGTCCACTTGCAGATTCTACGAAAAGAATGTTTCAAAACTGCTCTGTGAAAAGCAATGTTAAACTCTGTGGCTCGAACACAAACATCACAAAGCAGTTTCTGAGAATGCTTCAGTTTAGTTTTTCTGTGAAGATATTCCCGTTTCCAAAGAAATCTTCAAAGAGGTCCACATATCCACTTACAGATTCTACAAAAAGAGAGTTTCAAAACTGCTCAATCAAAAGGAGGGTTCAACTCTGTGACTTGAATGCAATCATCACACAGAAGTTTCTGAGAATGCTTCTCTTTAGTTTTTACGTGAAGCTATACCCGTTTCGAAGGAAGGCCACCCGGTGGTCCAAATATCCACTTGCAGAATCTACAAAAAGAGTGTTTCAAACCTGAACTATCAAAGGAAGGTTCAACTCTGTGAGTCGAATGCAAACATCACGAAGAAGTTTCTGAGAATGTTTGTGTTTAGTTATGGGAAGTTTATCCCGTTTCCAACGAAATCCTCAGAGTGGTCCAAATATCCACTTGCAGATTCTACCAAAAGTGTGTTTGGAAACTGCTCCATCCAAAGGCATGTTCAGCTCTGTGAGTTAATCTCCATCATCACAAAGTATTTTCTGAGAATGCTTCCGTTTGGTTTTTATAGGAAGTTCTTTCCTTCACTACCGTAGGCCTCAAAGCAGTCCAAATCTCCATTTGCAGATTCTACAAAAAGAGTGTTTCCAATCTGCTGTATCAATAGGAATGTTCAACTCCGTGAGTTGAATGCAATCATCACAACGTAGTTTCTGAGAATGCTTCTATGTAGTTTTTAGGTGAAGATATTACCTTTTCCACCACAGGCCCCAAGCCCCCCAAATGTCCACTTGCAGATTCTAGAAAAAGAGTGTTTCATAGCTGCTCTTTCAAAAGGAAAGTTCCACTCTGGGAATTGAATACGAACATCACAAAGTAGTTTCTGAGAATGCTTTTGTTTCGTTTTTATGTGAAGATGATCCCGTTTCCAATGAAATCTTCAAAGAGGTGCACATATCCACTTGCAGATTCCAAAGAAAGAGACTTTCAAAACTGCTCTATCACGAGGATTTTTCAACACTGTGAGTTGAATGCAGTCATCACAGAAAACTTTCTGAGAATGCTTCTGTCTAGGGTTGATGTGAAGATATACCCGTTTCCAACGAAGGCCTCGAAGTGGTCCAAATATACACTTGCAGATTCTCCTACAAGGGTGTTGCAAACCTGAACTATCAAAGCAAGGTTCAACTCTGTGAGTTGAATGCAAACATCACAAAGAAGTTTCTGAGAATGCTTCCGTTTAGTTATGGGAAGTTTATCCCGTTTCCAACGAAATCCTCAGAGAGGTCCAAATATCCCCTTGCAGATTCTACAAACAGTGTGTTTGGAAACTGCTCCATCCAAACGAATGTTCAGCTCTCTGAGTTAAACGCAATCGTCACTAAGAACTTTCTGAGAGTGCTTCTGTCTAGTTTTTATATGAAGTTCTTTCCTTTATTACCATAGGCCTCAAAGCGGTCCCAGTCTCCACTTGCAGATTCTCCAAGAAGACTGTTTCCAAACTGCTCTCTCGAAAGGATTGCTCAACTCTGTGAGTTGAGTGCAATCATCACAGAGTAGTTTCTGAGAATGCTTCTATGTAGTTTTTAGGAGAAGATATTTCCTTTTCCACCACAGCCCTCAAAGCCCTCCAAATGTCCATTTGCGGATGCTAAAAAAAGAGTGTTTCAAAGCTGCGCTATCAAAGGGAAAGTTCAATTCCGTGAGGTGAATGCAAACATCCCAAAGAAGTTTCTGAGAATGCCTCTGTTTAGCTTTTATGTGAAGATTATCCCGTTTCCAACGAAATCTTCAATGAGATCCAAATATCCACTTGCGGATCCCACAGAAAGTGTGTTTCGAAACTGCTGTTTCAAAGGGAATCTTCAACTCTGTGAGTTGAATGCAATCATCACAAAGAAGTTTCTGACAATGCTTCTCTCTCGTTTTTATGTGAAGATATTTCCTTTTCCACCAGAGGCCTGAAAGCGCTCCAAATGTCCACTTGCAGATTCTACGAAAAGAATGTTTCAAAACTGCTCTGTGAAAAGCAATGTTAAACTCTGTGGCTCGAACACAAACATCACAAAGCAGTTTCTGAGAATGCTTCAGTTTAGTTTTTCTGTGAAGATATTCCCGTTTCCAAAGAAATCTTCAAAGAGGTCCACATATCCACTTACAGATTCTACAAAAAGAGAGTTTCAAAACTGCTCAATCAAAAGGAGGGTTCAACTCTGTGACTTGAATGCAATCATCACACAGAAGTTTCTGAGAATGCTTCTCTTTAGTTTTTACGTGAAGCTATACCCGTTTCGAAGGAAGGCCACCCGGTGGTCCAAATATCCACTTGCAGAATCTACAAAAAGAGTGTTTCAAACCTGAACTATCAAAGGAAGGTTCAACTCTGTGAGTCGAATGCAAACATCACGAAGAAATTTCTGAGAATGTTTGTGTTTAGTTATGGGAAGTTTATCCCGTTTCCAACGAAATCCTCAGAGAGGTCCAAATATCCACTTGCAGATTCTACCAAAAGTGTGTTTGGAAACTGCTCCATCCAAAGGCATGTTCAGCTCTGTGAGTTAATCTCCATCATCACAAAGTATTTTCTGAGAATGCTTCCGTTTGGTTTTTATAGGAAGTTCTTTCCTTCACTACCGTAGGCCTCAAAGCAGTCCAAATCTCCATTTGCAGATTCTACAAAAAGAGTGTTTCCAATCTGCTGTATCAATAGGAATGTTCAACTCCGTGAGTTGAATGCAATCATCACAACGTAGTTTCTGAGAATGCTTCTATGTAGTTTTTAGGTGAAGATATTACCTTTTCCACCACAGGCCCCAAGCCCCCCAAATGTCCACTTGCAGATCCTAGAAAAAGAGTGTTTCATAGCTGCTCTTTCAAAAGGAAAGTTCCACTCTGGGAATTGAATACGAACATCACAAAGTAGTTTCTGAGAATGCTTTTGTTTCGTTTTTATGTGAAGATGATCCCGTTTCCAATGAAATCTTCAAAGAGGTGCACATATCCACTTGCAGATTCCAAAGAAAGAGACTTTCAAAACTGCTCTATCACGAGGATTTTTCAACACTGTGAGTTGAATGCAGTCATCACAGAAAACTTTCTGAGAATGCTTCTGTCTAGGGTTGATGTGAAGATATACCCGTTTCCAACGAAGGCCTCGAAGTGGTCCAAATATACACTTGCAGATTCTCCTACAAGGGTGTTGCAAACCTGAACTATCAAAGCAAGGTTCAACTCTGTGAGTTGAATGCAAACATCACAAAGAAGTTTCTGAGAATGCTTCCGTTTACTTATGGGAAGTTTATCCCGTTTCCAACGAAATCCTCAGAGAGGTCCAAATATCCCCTTGCAGATTCTACAAACAGTGTGTTTGGAAACTGCTCCATCAAAACGAATGTTCAGCTCTCTGAGTTAAACGCAATCGTCACTAAGAATTTTCTGAGAGTGCTTCTGTCTAGTTTTTATATGAAGTTCTTTCCTTTATTACCATAGGCCTCAAAGCGGTCCCAGTCTCCACTTGCAGATTCTCCAAGAAGACTGTTTCCAAACTGCTCTCTCGAAAGGAATGTTCAACTCTGTGAGTTGAGTGCAATCATCACAGAGTAGTTTCTGAGAATGCTTCTATGTAGTTTTTAGGAGAAGATATTTCCTTTTCCACCACAGCCCTCAAAGCCCTCCAAATGTCCATTTGCGGATGCTAAAAAAAGAGTGTTTCAAAGCTGCGCTATCAAAGGGAAAGTTCAATTCCGTGAGGTGAATGCAAACATCCCAAAGAAGTTTCTGAGAATGCCTCTGTTTAGCTTTTATGTGAAGATTATCCCGTTTCCAACGAAATCTTCAATGAGATCCAAATATCCACTTGCGGATCCCACAGAAAGTGTGTTTCGAAACTGCTGTTTCAAAGGGAATCTTCAACTCTGTGAGTTGAATGCAATCATCACAAAGAAGTTTCTGACAATGCTTCTCTCTCGTTTTTATGTGAAGATATTTCCTTTTCCACCAGAGGCCTGAAAGCGCTCCAAATGTCCACTTGCAGATTCTACGAAAAGAATGTTTCAAAACTGCTCTGTGAAAAGCAATGTTAAACTCTGTGGCTCGAACACAAACATCACAAAGCAGTTTCTGAGAATGCTTCAGTTTAGTTTTTCTGTGAAGATATTCCCGTTTCCAAAGAAATCTTCAAAGAGGTCCACATATCCACTTACAGATTCTACAAAAAGAGAGTTTCAAAACTGCTCAATCAAAAGGAGGGTTCAACTCTGTGACTTGAATGCAATCATCACACAGAAGTTTCTGAGAATGCTTCTCTTTAGTTTTTACGTGAAGCTATACCCGTTTCGAAGGAAGGCCACCCGGTGGTCCAAATATCCACTTGCAGAATCTACAAAAAGAGTGTTTCAAACCTGAACTATCAAAGGAAGGTTCAACTCTGTGAGTCGAATGCAAACATCACGAAGAAGTTTCTGAGAATGTTTGTGTTTAGTTATGGGAAGTTTATCCCGTTTCCAACGAAATCCTCAGAGAGGTCCAAATATCCACTTGCAGATTCTACCAAAAGTGTGTTTGGAAACTGCTCCATCCAAAGGCATGTTCAGCTCTGTGAGTTAATCTCCATCATCACAAAGTATTTTCTGAGAATGCTTCCGTTTGGTTTTTATAGGAAGTTCTTTCCTTCACTACCGTAGGCCTCAAAGCAGTCCAAATCTCCATTTGCAGATTCTACAAAAAGAGTGTTTCCAATCTGCTGTATCAATAGGAATGTTCAACTCCGTGAGTTGAATGCAATCATCACAACGTAGTTTCTGAGAATGCTTCTATGTAGTTTTTAGGTGAAGATATTACCTTTTCCACCACAGGCCCCAAGCCCCCCAAATGTCCACTTGCAGATTCTAGAAAAAGAGTGTTTCATAGCTGCTCTTTCAAAAGGAAAGTTCCACTCTGGGAATTGAATACGAACATCACAAAGTAGTTTCTGAGAATGCTTTTGTTTCGTTTTTATGTGAAGATGATCCCGTTTCCAATGAAATCTTCAAAGAGGTGCACATATCCACTTGCAGATTCCAAAGAAAGAGACTTTCAAAACTGCTCTATCACGAGGATTTTTCAACACTGTGAGTTGAATGCAGTCATCACAGAAAACTTTCTGAGAATGCTTCTGTCTAGGGTTGATGTGAAGATATACCCGTTTCCAACGAAGGCCTCGAAGTGGTCCAAATATACACTTGCAGATTCTCCTACAAGGGTGTTGCAAACCTGAACTATCAAAGCAAGGTTCAACTCTGTGAGTTGAATGCAAACATCACAAAGAAGTTTCTGAGAATGCTTCCGTTTAGTTATGGGAAGTTTATCCCGTTTCCAACGAAATCCTCAGAGAGGTCCAAATATCCCCTTGCAGATTCTACAAACAGTGTGTTTGGAAACTGCTCCATCCAAACGAATGTTCAGCTCTCTGAGTTAAACGCAATCGTCACTAAGAACTTTCTGAGAGTGCTTCTGTCTAGTTTTTATATGAAGTTCTTTCCTTTATTACCATAGGCCTCAAAGCGGTCCCAGTCTCCACTTGCAGATTCTCCAAGAAGACTGTTTCCAAACTGCTCTCTCGAAAGGATTGCTCAACTCTGTGAGTTGAGTGCAATCATCACAGAGTAGTTTCTGAGAATGCTTCTATGTAGTTTTTAGGAGAAGATATTTCCTTTTCCACCACAGCCCTCAAAGCCCTCCAAATGTCCATTTGCGGATGCTAAAAAAAGAGTGTTTCAAAGCTGCGCTATCAAAGGGAAAGTTCAATTCCGTGAGGTGAATGCAAACATCCCAAAGAAGTTTCTGAGAATGCCTCTGTTTAGCTTTTATGTGAAGATTATCCCGTTTCCAACGAAATCTTCAATGAGATCCAAATATCCACTTGCGGATCCCACAGAAAGTGTGTTTCGAAACTGCTGTTTCAAAGGGAATCTTCAACTCTGTGAGTTGAATGCAATCATCACAAAGAAGTTTCTGACAATGCTTCTCTCTCGTTTTTATGTGAAGATATTTCCTTTTCCACCAGAGGCCTGAAAGCGCTCCAAATGTCCACTTGCAGATTCTACGAAAAGAATGTTTCAAAACTGCTCTGTGAAAAGCAATGTTAAACTCTGTGGCTCGAACACAAACATCACAAAGCAGTTTCTGAGAATGCTTCAGTTTAGTTTTTCTGTGAAGATATTCCCGTTTCCAAAGAAATCTTCAAAGAGGTCCACATATCCACTTACAGATTCTACAAAAAGAGAGTTTCAAAACTGCTCAATCAAAAGGAGGGTTCAACTCTGTGACTTGAATGCAATCATCACACAGAAGTTTCTGAGAATGCTTCTCTTTAGTTTTTACGTGAAGCTATACCCGTTTCGAAGGAAGGCCACCCGGTGGTCCAAATATCCACTTGCAGAATCTACAAAAAGAGTGTTTCAAACCTGAACTATCAAAGGAAGGTTCAACTCTGTGAGTCGAATGCAAACATCACGAAGAAGTTTCTGAGAATGTTTGTGTTTAGTTATGGGAAGTTTATCCCGTTTCCAACGAAATCCTCAGAGAGGTCCAAATATCCACTTGCAGATTCTACCAAAAGTGTGTTTGGAAACTGCTCCATCCAAAGGCATGTTCAGCTCTGTGAGTTAATCTCCATCATCACAAAGTATTTTCTGAGAATGCTTCCGTTTGGTTTTTATAGGAAGTTCTTTCCTTCACTACCGTAGGCCTCAAAGCAGTCCAAATCTCCATTTGCAGATTCTACAAAAAGAGTGTTTCCAATCTGCTGTATCAATAGGAATGTTCAACTCCGTGAGTTGAATGCAATCATCACAACGTAGTTTCTGAGAATGCTTCTATGTAGTTTTTAGGTGAAGATATTACCTTTTCCACCACAGGCCCCAAGCCCCCCAAATGTCCACTTGCAGATTCTAGAAAAAGAGTGTTTCATAGCTGCTCTTTCAAAAGGAAAGTTCCACTCTGGGAATTGAATACGAACATCACAAAGTAGTTTCTGAGAATGCTTTTGTTTTGTTTTTATGTGAAGATGATCCCGTTTCCAATGAAATCTTCAAAGAGGTGCACATATCCACTTGCAGATTCCAAAGAAAGAGACTTTCAAAACTGCTCTATCACGAGGATTTTTCAACACTGTGAGTTGAATGCAGTCATCACAGAAAACTTTCTGAGAATGCTTCTGTCTAGGGTTGATGTGAAGATATACCCGTTTCCAACGAAGGCCTCGAAGTGGTCCAAATATACACTTGCAGATTCTCCTACAAGGGTGTTGCAAACCTGAACTATCAAAGCAAGGTTCAACTCTGTGAGTTGAATGCAAACATCACAAAGAAGTTTCTGAGAATGCTTCCGTTTAGTTATGGGAAGTTTATCCCGTTTCCAACGAAATCCTCAGAGAGGTCCAAATATCCCCTTGCAGATTCTACAAACAGTGTGTTTGGAAACTGCTCCATCAAAACGAATGTTCAGCTCTCTGAGTTAAACGCAATCGTCACTAAGAATTTTCTGAGAGTGCTTCTGTCTAGTTTTTATATGAAGTTCTTTCCTTTATTACCATAGGCCTCAAAGCGGTCCCAGTCTCCACTTGCAGATTCTCCAAGAAGACTGTTTCCAAACTGCTCTCTCGAAAGGAATGTTCAACTCTGTGAGTTGAGTGCAATCATCACAGAGTAGTTTCTGAGAATGCTTCTATGTAGTTTTTAGGAGAAGATATTTCCTTTTCCACCACAGCCCTCAAAGCCCTCCAAATGTCCATTTGCGGATGCTAAAAAAAGAGTGTTTCAAAGCTGCGCTATCAAAGGGAAAGTTCAATTCCGTGAGGTGAATGCAAACATCCCAAAGAAGTTTCTGAGAATGCCTCTGTTTAGCTTTTATGTGAAGATTATCCCGTTTCCAACGAAATCTTCAATGAGATCCAAATATCCACTTGCGGATCCCACAGAAAGTGTGTTTCGAAACTGCTGTTTCAAAGGGAATCTTCAACTCTGTGAGTTGAATGCAATCATCACAAAGAAGTTTCTGACAATGCTTCTCTCTCGTTTTTATGTGAAGATATTTCCTTTTCCACCAGAGGCCTGAAAGCGCTCCAAATGTCCACTTGCAGAGTCTACGAAAAGAATGTTTCAAAACTGCTCTGTGAAAAGCAATGTTAAACTCTGTGGCTCGAACACAAACATCACAAAGCAGTTTCTGAGAATGCTTCAGTTTAGTTTTTCTGTGAAGATATTCCCGTTTCCAAAGAAATCTTCAAAGAGGTCCACATATCCACTTACAGATTCTACAAAAAGAGAGTTTCAAAACTGCTCAATCAAAAGGAGGGTTCAACTCTGTGACTTGAATGCAATCATCACACAGAAGTTTCTGAGAATGCTTCTCTTTAGTTTTTACGTGAAGATATACCCGTTTCGAAGGAAGGCCACCCGGTGGTCCAAATATCCACTTGCAGATTCTACAAAAAGAGTGTTTCAAACCTGAACTATCAAAGGAAGGTTCAACTCTCTGAGTCGAATGCAAACATCACGAAAAAGTTTCTGAGAATGTTTGTGTTTAGTTATGGGAAGTTTATCCCGTTTCCAACGAAATCCTCAGAGAGGTCCAAATATCCACTTGCAGATTCTACCAAAAGTGTGTTTGGAAACTGCTCCATCCAAAGGCATGTTCAGCTCTGTGAGTTAATCTCCATCATCACAAAGTATTTTCTGAGAATGCTTCCGTTTGGTTTTTATAGGAAGTTCTTTCCTTCACTACCGTAGGCCTCAAAGCAGTCCAAATCTCCATTTGCAGATTCTACAAAAAGAGTGTTTCCAATCTGCTGTATCAATAGGAATGTTCAACTCCGTGAGTTGAATGCAATCATCACAACGTAGTTTCGGAGAATGCTTCTATGTAGTTTTTAGGTGAAGATATTACCTTTTCCACCACAGGCCCCAAGCCCCCCAAATGTCCACTTGCAGATTCTAGAAAAAGAGTGTTTCATAGCTGCTCTTTCAAAAGGAAAGTTCCACTCTGGGAATTGAATACGAACATCACAAAGTAGTTTCTGAGAATGCTTTTGTTTCGTTTTTATGTGAAGATGATCCCGTTTCCAATGAAATCTTCAAAGAGGTGCACATATCCACTTGCAGATTCCAAAGAAAGAGACTTTCGAAACTGCTCCATCACGAGGATTTTTCAACACTGTGAGTTGAATGCAGTCATCACAGAAAACTTTCTGAGAATGCTTCTGTCTAGGGTTGATGTGAAGATATACCCGTTTCCAACGAAGGCCTCGAAGTGGTCCAAATATACACTTGCAGATTCTCCTACAAGGGTGTTGCAAACCTGAACTATCAAAGCAAGGTTCAACTCTGTGAGTTGAATGCAAACATCACAAAGAAGTTTCTGAGAATGCTTCCGTTTACTTATGGGAAGTTTATCCCGTTTCCAACGAAATCCTCAGAGAGGTCCAAATATCCCCTTGCAGATTCTACAAACAGTGTGTTTGGAAACTGCTCCATCAAAACGAATGTTCAGCTCTCTGAGTTAAACGCAATCGTCACTAAGAATTTTCTGAGAGTGCTTCTGTCTAGTTTTTATATGAAGTTCTTTCCTTTATTACCATAGGCCTCAAAGCGGTCCCAGTCTCCACTTGCAGATTCTCCAAGAAGACTGTTTCCAAACTGCTCTCTCGAAAGGAATGTTCAACTCTGTGAGTTGAGTGCAATCATCACAGAGTAGTTTCTGAGAATGCTTCTATGTAGTTTTTAGGAGAAGATATTTCCTTTTCCACCACAGCCCTCAAAGCCCTCCAAATGTCCATTTGCGGATGCTAAAAAAAGAGTGTTTCAAAGCTGCGCTATCAAAGGGAAAGTTCAATTCCGTGAGGTGAATGCAAACATCCCAAAGAAGTTTCTGAGAATGCCTCTGTTTAGCTTTTATGTGAAGATTATCCCGTTTCCAACGAAATCTTCAATGAGATCCAAATATCCACTTGCGGATCCCACAGAAAGTGTGTTTCGAAACTGCTGTTTCAAAGGGAATCTTCAACTCTGTGAGTTGAATGCAATCATCACAAAGAAGTTTCTGACAATGCTTCTCTCTCGTTTTTATGTGAAGATATTTCCTTTTCCACCAGAGGCCTGAAAGCGCTCCAAATGTCCACTTGCGGAGTCTACGAAAAGAATGTTTCAAAACTGCTCTGTGAAAAGCAATGTTAAACTCTGTGGCTCGAACACAAACATCACAAAGCAGTTTCTGAGAATGCTTCAGTTTAGTTTTTCTGTGAAGATATTCCCGTTTCCAAAGAAATCTTCAAAGAGGTCCACATATCCACTTACAGATTCTACAAAAAGAGAGTTTCAAAACTGCTCAATCAAAAGGAGGGTTCAACTCTGTGACTTGAATGCAATCATCACACAGAAGTTTCTGAGAATGCTTCTCTTTAGTTTTTACGTGAAGATATACCCGTTTCGAAGGAAGGCCACCCGGTGGTCCAAATATCCACTTGCAGATTCTACAAAAAGAGTGTTTCAAACCTGAACTATCAAAGGAAGGTTCAACTCTCTGAGTCGAATGCAAACATCACGAAGAAGTTTCTGAGAATGTTTGTGTTTAGTTATGGGAAGTTTATCCCGTTTCCAACGAAATCCTCAGAGAGGTCCAAATATCCACTTGCAGATTCTACCAAAAGTGTGTTTGGAAACTGCTCCATCCAAAGGCATGTTCAGCTCTGTGAGTTAATCTCCATCATCACAAAGTATTTTCTGAGAATGCTTCCGTTTGGTTTTTATAGGAAGTTCTTTCCTTCACTACCGTAGGCCTCAAAGCAGTCCAAATCTCCATTTGCAGATTCTACAAAAAGAGTGTTTCCAATCTGCTGTATCAATAGGAATGTTCAACTCCGTGAGTTGAATGCAATCATCACAACGTAGTTTCTGAGAATGCTTCTATGTAGTTTTTAGGTGAAGATATTACCTTTTCCACCACAGGCCCCAAGCCCCCCAAATGTCCACTTGCAGATTCTAGAAAAAGAGTGTTTCATAGCTGCTCTTTCAAAAGGAAAGTTCCACTCTGGGAATTGAATACGAACATCACAAAGTAGTTTCTGAGAATGCTTTTGTTTCGTTTTTATGTGAAGATGATCCCGTTTCCAATGAAATCTTCAAAGAGGTGCACATATCCACTTGCAGATTCCAAAGAAAGAGACTTTCAAAACTGCTCTATCACGAGGATTTTTCAACACTGTGAGTTGAATGCAGTCATCACAGAAAACTTTCTGAGAATGCTTCTGTCTAGGGTTGATGTGAAGATATACCCGTTTCCAACGAAGGCCTCGAAGTGGTCCAAATATACACTTGCAGATTCTCCTACAAGGGTGTTGCAAACCTGAACTATCAAAGCAAGGTTCAACTCTGTGAGTTGAATGCAAACATCACAAAGAAGTTTCTGAGAATGCTTCCGTTTAGTTATGGGAAGTTTATCCCGTTTCCAACGAAATCCTCAGAGAGGTCCAAATATCCCCTTGCAGATTCTACAAACAGTGTGTTTGGAAACTGCTCCATCCAAACGAATGTTCAGCTCTCTGAGTTAAACGCAATCGTCACTAAGAACTTTCTGAGAGTGCTTCTGTCTAGTTTTTATATGAAGTTCTTTCCTTTATTACCATAGGCCTCAAAGCGGTCCCAGTCTCCACTTGCAGATTCTCCAAGAAGACTGTTTCCAAACTGCTCTCTCGAAAGGATTGCTCAACTCTGTGAGTTGAGTGCAATCATCACAGAGTAGTTTCTGAGAATGCTTCTATGTAGTTTTTAGGAGAAGATATTTCCTTTTCCACCACAGCCCTCAAAGCCCTCCAAATGTCCATTTGCGGATGCTAAAAAAAGAGTGTTTCAAAGCTGCGCTATCAAAGGGAAAGTTCAATTCCGTGAGGTGAATGCAAACATCCCAAAGAAGTTTCTGAGAATGCCTCTGTTTAGCTTTTATGTGAAGATTATCCCGTTTCCAACGAAATCTTCAATGAGATCCAAATATCCACTTGCGGATCCCACAGAAAGTGTGTTTCGAAACTGCTGTTTCAAAGGGAATCTTCAACTCTGTGAGTTGAATGCAATCATCACAAAGAAGTTTCTGACAATGCTTCTCTCTCGTTTTTATGTGAAGATATTTCCTTTTCCACCAGAGGCCTGAAAGCGCTCCAAATGTCCACTTGCAGATTCTACGAAAAGAATGTTTCAAAACTGCTCTGTGAAAAGCAATGTTAAACTCTGTGGCTCGAACACAAACATCACAAAGCAGTTTCTGAGAATGCTTCAGTTTAGTTTTTCTGTGAAGATATTCCCGTTTCCAAAGAAATCTTCAAAGAGGTCCACATATCCACTTACAGATTCTACAAAAAGAGAGTTTCAAAACTGCTCAATCAAAAGGAGGGTTCAACTCTGTGACTTGAATGCAATCATCACACAGAAGTTTCTGAGAATGCTTCTCTTTAGTTTTTACGTGAAGCTATACCCGTTTCGAAGGAAGGCCACCCGGTGGTCCAAATATCCACTTGCAGAATCTACAAAAAGAGTGTTTCAAACCTGAACTATCAAAGGAAGGTTCAACTCTGTGAGTCGAATGCAAACATCACGAAGAAGTTTCTGAGAATGTTTGTGTTTAGTTATGGGAAGTTTATCCCGTTTCCAACGAAATCCTCAGAGTGGTCCAAATATCCACTTGCAGATTCTACCAAAAGTGTGTTTGGAAACTGCTCCATCCAAAGGCATGTTCAGCTCTGTGAGTTAATCTCCATCATCACAAAGTATTTTCTGAGAATGCTTCCGTTTGGTTTTTATAGGAAGTTCTTTCCTTCACTACCGTAGGCCTCAAAGCAGTCCAAATCTCCATTTGCAGATTCTACAAAAAGAGTGTTTCCAATCTGCTGTATCAATAGGAATGTTCAACTCCGTGAGTTGAATGCAATCATCACAACGTAGTTTCTGAGAATGCTTCTATGTAGTTTTTAGGTGAAGATATTACCTTTTCCACCACAGGCCCCAAGCCCCCCAAATGTCCACTTGCAGATTCTAGAAAAAGAGTGTTTCATAGCTGCTCTTTCAAAAGGAAAGTTCCACTCTGGGAATTGAATACGAACATCACAAAGTAGTTTCTGAGAATGCTTTTGTTTCGTTTTTATGTGAAGATGATCCCGTTTCCAATGAAATCTTCAAAGAGGTGCACATATCCACTTGCAGATTCCAAAGAAAGAGACTTTCAAAACTGCTCTATCACGAGGATTTTTCAACACTGTGAGTTGAATGCAGTCATCACAGAAAACTTTCTGAGAATGCTTCTGTCTAGGGTTGATGTGAAGATATACCCGTTTCCAACGAAGGCCTCGAAGTGGTCCAAATATACACTTGCAGATTCTCCTACAAGGGTGTTGCAAACCTGAACTATCAAAGCAAGGTTCAACTCTGTGAGTTGAATGCAAACATCACAAAGAAGTTTCTGAGAATGCTTCCGTTTAGTTATGGGAAGTTTATCCCGTTTCCAACGAAATCCTCAGAGAGGTCCAAATATCCCCTTGCAGATTCTACAAACAGTGTGTTTGGAAACTGCTCCATCCAAACGAATGTTCAGCTCTCTGAGTTAAACGCAATCGTCACTAAGAACTTTCTGAGAGTGCTTCTGTCTAGTTTTTATATGAAGTTCTTTCCTTTATTACCATAGGCCTCAAAGCGGTCCCAGTCTCCACTTGCAGATTCTCCAAGAAGACTGTTTCCAAACTGCTCTCTCGAAAGGATTGCTCAACTCTGTGAGTTGAGTGCAATCATCACAGAGTAGTTTCTGAGAATGCTTCTATGTAGTTTTTAGGAGAAGATATTTCCTTTTCCACCACAGCCCTCAAAGCCCTCCAAATGTCCATTTGCGGATGCTAAAAAAAGAGTGTTTCAAAGCTGCGCTATCAAAGGGAAAGTTCAATTCCGTGAGGTGAATGCAAACATCCCAAAGAAGTTTCTGAGAATGCCTCTGTTTAGCTTTTATGTGAAGATTATCCCGTTTCCAACGAAATCTTCAATGAGATCCAAATATCCACTTGCGGATCCCACAGAAAGTGTGTTTCGAAACTGCTGTTTCAAAGGGAATCTTCAACTCTGTGAGTTGAATGCAATCATCACAAAGAAGTTTCTGACAATGCTTCTCTCTCGTTTTTATGTGAAGATATTTCCTTTTCCACCAGAGGCCTGAAAGCGCTCCAAATGTCCACTTGCAGATTCTACGAAAAGAATGTTTCAAAACTGCTCTGTGAAAAGCAATGTTAAACTCTGTGGCTCGAACACAAACATCACAAAGCAGTTTCTGAGAATGCTTCAGTTTAGTTTTTCTGTGAAGATATTCCCGTTTCCAAAGAAATCTTCAAAGAGGTCCACATATCCACTTACAGATTCTACAAAAAGAGAGTTTCAAAACTGCTCAATCAAAAGGAGGGTTCAACTCTGTGACTTGAATGCAATCATCACACAGAAGTTTCTGAGAATGCTTCTCTTTAGTTTTTACGTGAAGCTATACCCGTTTCGAAGGAAGGCCACCCGGTGGTCCAAATATCCACTTGCAGAATCTACAAAAAGAGTGTTTCAAACCTGAACTATCAAAGGAAGGTTCAACTCTGTGAGTCGAATGCAAACATCACGAAGAAGTTTCTGAGAATGTTTGTGTTTAGTTATGGGAAGTTTATCCCGTTTCCAACGAAATCCTCAGAGTGGTCCAAATATCCACTTGCAGATTCTACCAAAAGTGTGTTTGGAAACTGCTCCATCCAAAGGCATGTTCAGCTCTGTGAGTTAATCTCCATCATCACAAAGTATTTTCTGAGAATGCTTCCGTTTGGTTTTTATAGGAAGTTCTTTCCTTCACTACCGTAGGCCTCAAAGCAGTCCAAATCTCCATTTGCAGATTCTACAAAAAGAGTGTTTCCAATCTGCTGTATCAATAGGAATGTTCAACTCCGTGAGTTGAATGCAATCATCACAACGTAGTTTCGGAGAATGCTTCTATGTAGTTTTTAGGTGAAGATATTACCTTTTCCACCACAGGCCCCAAGCCCCCCAAATGTCCACTTGCAGATTCTAGAAAAAGAGTGTTTCATAGCTGCTCTTTCAAAAGGAAAGTTCCACTCTGGGAATTGAATACGAACATCACAAAGTAGTTTCTGAGAATGCTTTTGTTTCGTTTTTATGTGAAGATGATCCCGTTTCCAATGAAATCTTCAAAGAGGTGCACATATCCACTTGCAGATTCCAAAGAAAGAGACTTTCAAAACTGCTCTATCACGAGGATTTTTCAACACTGTGAGTTGAATGCAGTCATCACAGAAAACTTTCTGAGAATGCTTCTGTCTAGGGTTGATGTGAAGATATACCCGTTTCCAACGAAGGCCTCGAAGTGGTCCAAATATACACTTGCAGATTCTCCTACAAGGGTGTTGCAAACCTGAACTATCAAAGCAAGGTTCAACTCTGTGAGTTGAATGCAAACATCACAAAGAAGTTTCTGAGAATGCTTCCGTTTAGTTATGGGAAGTTTATCCCGTTTCCAACGAAATCCTCAGAGAGGTCCAAATATCCCCTTGCAGATTCTACAAACAGTGTGTTTGGAAACTGCTCCATCCAAACGAATGTTCAGCTCTCTGAGTTAAACGCAATCGTCACTAAGAACTTTCTGAGAGTGCTTCTGTCTAGTTTTTATATGAAGTTCTTTCCTTTATTACCATAGGCCTCAAAGCGGTCCCAGTCTCCACTTGCAGATTCTCCAAGAAGACTGTTTCCAAACTGCTCTCTCGAAAGGATTGCTCAACTCTGTGAGTTGAGTGCAATCATCACAGAGTAGTTTCTGAGAATGCTTCTATGTAGTTTTTAGGAGAAGATATTTCCTTTTCCACCACAGCCCTCAAAGCCCTCCAAATGTCCATTTGCGGATGCTAAAAAAAGAGTGTTTCAAAGCTGCGCTATCAAAGGGAAAGTTCAATTCCGTGAGGTGAATGCAAACATCCCAAAGAAGTTTCTGAGAATGCCTCTGTTTAGCTTTTATGTGAAGATTATCCCGTTTCCAACGAAATCTTCAATGAGATCCAAATATCCACTTGCGGATCCCACAGAAAGTGTGTTTCGAAACTGCTGTTTCAAAGGGAATCTTCAACTCTGTGAGTTGAATGCAATCATCACAAAGAAGTTTCTGACAATGCTTCTCTCTCGTTTTTATGTGAAGATATTTCCTTTTCCACCA
This sequence comes from Pan paniscus, assembly GCF_029289425.2. NCBI lineage: Eukaryota > Metazoa > Chordata > Mammalia > Primates > Hominidae > Pan > Pan paniscus. The sequence continues at coordinate 61,383,442 of NC_073272.2, forward strand.
GAGGCCTGAAAGCGCTCCAAATGTCCACTTGCAGATTCTACGAAAAGAATGTTTCAAAACTGCTCTGTGAAAAGCAATGTTAAACTCTGTGGCTCGAACACAAACATCACAAAGCAGTTTCTGAGAATGCTTCAGTTTAGTTTTTCTGTGAAGATATTCCCGTTTCCAAAGAAATCTTCAAAGAGGTCCACATATCCACTTACAGATTCTACAAAAAGAGAGTTTCAAAACTGCTCAATCAAAAGGAGGGTTCAACTCTGTGACTTGAATGCAATCATCACACAGAAGTTTCTGAGAATGCTTCTCTTTAGTTTTTACGTGAAGCTATACCCGTTTCGAAGGAAGGCCACCCGGTGGTCCAAATATCCACTTGCAGAATCTACAAAAAGAGTGTTTCAAACCTGAACTATCAAAGGAAGGTTCAACTCTGTGAGTCGAATGCAAACATCACGAAGAAGTTTCTGAGAATGTTTGTGTTTAGTTATGGGAAGTTTATCCCGTTTCCAACGAAATCCTCAGAGAGGTCCAAATATCCACTTGCAGATTCTACCAAAAGTGTGTTTGGAAACTGCTCCATCCAAAGGCATGTTCAGCTCTGTGAGTTAATCTCCATCATCACAAAGTATTTTCTGAGAATGCTTCCGTTTGGTTTTTATAGGAAGTTCTTTCCTTCACTACCGTAGGCCTCAAAGCAGTCCAAATCTCCATTTGCAGATTCTACAAAAAGAGTGTTTCCAATCTGCTGTATCAATAGGAATGTTCAACTCCGTGAGTTGAATGCAATCATCACAACGTAGTTTCTGAGAATGCTTCTATGTAGTTTTTAGGTGAAGATATTACCTTTTCCACCACAGGCCCCAAGCCCCCCAAATGTCCACTTGCAGATCCTAGAAAAAGAGTGTTTCATAGCTGCTCTTTCAAAAGGAAAGTTCCACTCTGGGAATTGAATACGAACATCACAAAGTAGTTTCTGAGAATGCTTTTGTTTCGTTTTTATGTGAAGATGATCCCGTTTCCAATGAAATCTTCAAAGAGGTGCACATATCCACTTGCAGATTCCAAAGAAAGAGACTTTCAAAACTGCTCTATCACGAGGATTTTTCAACACTGTGAGTTGAATGCAGTCATCACAGAAAACTTTCTGAGAATGCTTCTGTCTAGGGTTGATGTGAAGATATACCCGTTTCCAACGAAGGCCTCGAAGTGGTCCAAATATACACTTGCAGATTCTCCTACAAGGGTGTTGCAAACCTGAACTATCAAAGCAAGGTTCAACTCTGTGAGTTGAATGCAAACATCACAAAGAAGTTTCTGAGAATGCTTCCGTTTAGTTATGGGAAGTTTATCCCGTTTCCAACGAAATCCTCAGAGAGGTCCAAATATCCCCTTGCAGATTCTACAAACAGTGTGTTTGGAAACTGCTCCATCAAAACGAATGTTCAGCTCTCTGAGTTAAACGCAATCGTCACTAAGAATTTTCTGAGAGTGCTTCTGTCTAGTTTTTATATGAAGTTCTTTCCTTTATTACCATAGGCCTCAAAGCGGTCCCAGTCTCCACTTGCAGATTCTCCAAGAAGACTGTTTCCAAACTGCTCTCTCGAAAGGAATGTTCAACTCTGTGAGTTGAGTGCAATCATCACAGAGTAGTTTCTGAGAATGCTTCTATGTAGTTTTTAGGAGAAGATATTTCCTTTTCCACCACAGCCCTCAAAGCCCTCCAAATGTCCATTTGCGGATGCTAAAAAAAGAGTGTTTCAAAGCTGCGCTATCAAAGGGAAAGTTCAATTCCGTGAGGTGAATGCAAACATCCCAAAGAAGTTTCTGAGAATGCCTCTGTTTAGCTTTTATGTGAAGATTATCCCGTTTCCAACGAAATCTTCAATGAGATCCAAATATCCACTTGCGGATCCCACAGAAAGTGTGTTTCGAAACTGCTGTTTCAAAGGGAATCTTCAACTCTGTGAGTTGAATGCAATCATCACAAAGAAGTTTCTGACAATGCTTCTCTCTCGTTTTTATGTGAAGATATTTCCTTTTCCACCAGAGGCCTGAAAGCGCTCCAAATGTCCACTTGCAGATTCTACGAAAAGAATGTTTCAAAACTGCTCTGTGAAAAGCAATGTTAAACTCTGTGGCTCGAACACAAACATCACAAAGCAGTTTCTGAGAATGCTTCAGTTTAGTTTTTCTGTGAAGATATTCCCGTTTCCAAAGAAATCTTCAAAGAGGTCCACATATCCACTTACAGATTCTACAAAAAGAGAGTTTCAAAACTGCTCAATCAAAAGGAGGGTTCAACTCTGTGACTTGAATGCAATCATCACACAGAAGTTTCTGAGAATGCTTCTCTTTAGTTTTTACGTGAAGCTATACCCGTTTCGAAGGAAGGCCACCCGGTGGTCCAAATATCCACTTGCAGAATCTACAAAAAGAGTGTTTCAAACCTGAACTATCAAAGGAAGGTTCAACTCTGTGAGTCGAATGCAAACATCACGAAGAAGTTTCTGAGAATGTTTGTGTTTAGTTATGGGAAGTTTATCCCGTTTCCAACGAAATCCTCAGAGAGGTCCAAATATCCACTTGCAGATTCTACCAAAAGTGTGTTTGGAAACTGCTCCATCCAAAGGCATGTTCAGCTCTGTGAGTTAATCTCCATCATCACAAAGTATTTTCTGAGAATGCTTCCGTTTGGTTTTTATAGGAAGTTCTTTCCTTCACTACCGTAGGCCTCAAAGCAGTCCAAATCTCCATTTGCAGATTCTACAAAAAGAGTGTTTCCAATCTGCTGTATCAATAGGAATGTTCAACTCCGTGAGTTGAATGCAATCATCACAACGTAGTTTCTGAGAATGCTTCTATGTAGTTTTTAGGTGAAGATATTACCTTTTCCACCACAGGCCCCAAGCCCCCCAAATGTCCACTTGCAGATTCTAGAAAAAGAGTGTTTCATAGCTGCTCTTTCAAAAGGAAAGTTCCACTCTGGGAATTGAATACGAACATCACAAAGTAGTTTCTGAGAATGCTTTTGTTTCGTTTTTATGTGAAGATGATCCCGTTTCCAATGAAATCTTCAAAGAGGTGCACATATCCACTTGCAGATTCCAAAGAAAGAGACTTTCAAAACTGCTCTATCACGAGGATTTTTCAACACTGTGAGTTGAATGCAGTCATCACAGAAAACTTTCTGAGAATGCTTCTGTCTAGGGTTGATGTGAAGATATACCCGTTTCCAACGAAGGCCTCGAAGTGGTCCAAATATACACTTGCAGATTCTCCTACAAGGGTGTTGCAAACCTGAACTATCAAAGCAAGGTTCAACTCTGTGAGTTGAATGCAAACATCACAAAGAAGTTTTTGAGAATGCTTCCGTTTAGTTATGGGAAGTTTATCCCGTTTCCAACGAAATCCTCAGAGAGGTCCAAATATCCCCTTGCAGATTCTACAAACAGTGTGTTTGGAAACTGCTCCATCCAAACGAATGTTCAGCTCTCTGAGTTAAACGCAATCGTCACTAAGAACTTTCTGAGAGTGCTTCTGTCTAGTTTTTATATGAAGTTCTTTCCTTTATTACCATAGGCCTCAAAGCGGTCCCAGTCTCCACTTGCAGATTCTCCAAGAAGACTGTTTCCAAACTGCTCTCTCGAAAGGATTGCTCAACTCTGTGAGTTGAGTGCAATCATCACAGAGTAGTTTCTGAGAATGCTTCTATGTAGTTTTTAGGAGAAGATATTTCCTTTTCCACCACAGCCCTCAAAGCCCTCCAAATGTCCATTTGCGGATGCTAAAAAAAGAGTGTTTCAAAGCTGCGCTATCAAAGGGAAAGTTCAATTCCGTGAGGTGAATGCAAACATCCCAATGAGTTTCTGAGAATGCCTCTGTTTAGCTTTTATGTGAAGATTATCCCGTTTCCAACGAAATCTTCAATGAGATCCAAATATCCACTTGCGGATCCCACAGAAAGTGTGTTTCGAAACTGCTGTTTCAAAGGGAATCTTCAACTCTGTGAGTTGAATGCAATCATCACAAAGAAGTTTCTGACAATGCTTCTCTCTCGTTTTTATGTGAAGATATTTCCTTTTCCACCAGAGGCCTGAAAGCGCTCCAAATGTCCACTTGCAGATTCTACGAAAAGAATGTTTCAAAACTGCTCTGTGAAAAGCAATGTTAAACTCTGTGGCTCGAACACAAACATCACAAAGCAGTTTCTGAGAATGCTTCAGTTTAGTTTTTCTGTGAAGATATTCCCGTTTCCAAAGAAATCTTCAAAGAGGTCCACATATCCACTTACAGATTCTACAAAAAGAGAGTTTCAAAACTGCTCAATCAAAAGGAGGGTTCAACTCTGTGACTTGAATGCAATCATCACACAGAAGTTTCTGAGAATGCTTCTCTTTAGTTTTTACGTGAAGCTATACCCGTTTCGAAGGAAGGCCACCCGGTGGTCCAAATATCCACTTGCAGAATCTACAAAAAGAGTGTTTCAAACCTGAACTATCAAAGGAAGGTTCAACTCTGTGAGTCGAATGCAAACATCACGAAGAAGTTTCTGAGAATGTTTGTGTTTAGTTATGGGAAGTTTATCCCGTTTCCAACGAAATCCTCAGAGAGGTCCAAATATCCACTTGCAGATTCTACCAAAAGTGTGTTTGGAAACTGCTCCATCCAAAGGCATGTTCAGCTCTGTGAGTTAATCTCCATCATCACAAAGTATTTTCTGAGAATGCTTCCGTTTGGTTTTTATAGGAAGTTCTTTCCTTCACTACCGTAGGCCTCAAAGCAGTCCAAATCTCCATTTGCAGATTCTACAAAAAGAGTGTTTCCAATCTGCTGTATCAATAGGAATGTTCAACTCCGTGAGTTGAATGCAATCATCACAACGTAGTTTCTGAGAATGCTTCTATGTAGTTTTTAGGTGAAGATATTACCTTTTCCACCACAGGCCCCAAGCCCCCCAAATGTCCACTTGCAGATTCTAGAAAAAGAGTGTTTCATAGCTGCTCTTTCAAAAGGAAAGTTCCACTCTGGGAATTGAATACGAACATCACAAAGTAGTTTCTGAGAATGCTTTTGTTTTGTTTTTATGTGAAGATGATCCCGTTTCCAATGAAATCTTCAAAGAGGTGCACATATCCACTTGCAGATTCCAAAGAAAGAGACTTTCAAAACTGCTCTATCACGAGGATTTTTCAACACTGTGAGTTGAATGCAGTCATCACAGAAAACTTTCTGAGAATGCTTCTGTCTAGGGTTGATGTGAAGATATACCCGTTTCCAACGAAGGCCTCGAAGTGGTCCAAATATACACTTGCAGATTCTCCTACAAGGGTGTTGCAAACCTGAACTATCAAAGCAAGGTTCAACTCTGTGAGTTGAATGCAAACATCACAAAGAAGTTTCTGAGAATGCTTCCGTTTAGTTATGGGAAGTTTATCCCGTTTCCAACGAAATCCTCAGAGAGGTCCAAATATCCCCTTGCAGATTCTACAAACAGTGTGTTTGGAAACTGCTCCATCAAAACGAATGTTCAGCTCTCTGAGTTAAACGCAATCGTCACTAAGAATTTTCTGAGAGTGCTTCTGTCTAGTTTTTATATGAAGTTCTTTCCTTTATTACCATAGGCCTCAAAGCGGTCCCAGTCTCCACTTGCAGATTCTCCAAGAAGACTGTTTCCAAAGTGCTCTCTCGAAAGGAATGTTCAACTCTGTGAGTTGAGTGCAATCATCACAGAGTAGTTTCTGAGAATGCTTCTATGTAGTTTTTAGGAGAAGATATTTCCTTTTCCACCACAGCCCTCAAAGCCCTCCAAATGTCCATTTGCGGATGCTAAAAAAAGAGTGTTTCAAAGCTGCGCTATCAAAGGGAAAGTTCAATTCCGTGAGGTGAATGCAAACATCCCAAAGAAGTTTCTGAGAATGCCTCTGTTTAGCTTTTATGTGAAGATTATCCCGTTTCCAACGAAATCTTCAATGAGATCCAAATATCCACTTGCGGATCCCACAGAAAGTGTGTTTCGAAACTGCTGTTTCAAAGGGAATCTTCAACTCTGTGAGTTGAATGCAATCATCACAAAGAAGTTTCTGACAATGCTTCTCTCTCGTTTTTATGTGAAGATATTTCCTTTTCCACCAGAGGCCTGAAAGCGCTCCAAATGTCCACTTGCAGAGTCTACGAAAAGAATGTTTCAAAACTGCTCTGTGAAAAGCAATGTTAAACTCTGTGGCTCGAACACAAACATCACAAAGCAGTTTCTGAGAATGCTTCAGTTTAGTTTTTCTGTGAAGATATTCCCGTTTCCAAAGAAATCTTCAAAGAGGTCCACATATCCACTTACAGATTCTACAAAAAGAGAGTTTCAAAACTGCTCAATCAAAAGGAGGGTTCAACTCTGTGACTTGAATGCAATCATCACACAGAAGTTTCTGAGAATGCTTCTCTTTAGTTTTTACGTGAAGATATACCCGTTTCGAAGGAAGGCCACCCGGTGGTCCAAATATCCACTTGCAGATTCTACAAAAAGAGTGTTTCAAACCTGAACTATCAAAGGAAGGTTCAACTCTCTGAGTCGAATGCAAACATCACGAAAAAGTTTCTGAGAATGTTTGTGTTTAGTTATGGGAAGTTTATCCCGTTTCCAACGAAATCCTCAGAGAGGTCCAAATATCCACTTGCAGATTCTACCAAAAGTGTGTTTGGAAACTGCTCCATCCAAAGGCATGTTCAGCTCTGTGAGTTAATCTCCATCATCACAAAGTATTTTCTGAGAATGCTTCCGTTTGGTTTTTATAGGAAGTTCTTTCCTTCACTACCGTAGGCCTCAAAGCAGTCCAAATCTCCATTTGCAGATTCTACAAAAAGAGTGTTTCCAATCTGCTGTATCAATAGGAATGTTCAACTCCGTGAGTTGAATGCAATCATCACAACGTAGTTTCGGAGAATGCTTCTATGTAGTTTTTAGGTGAAGATATTACCTTTTCCACCACAGGCCCCAAGCCCCCCAAATGTCCACTTGCAGATTCTAGAAAAAGAGTGTTTCATAGCTGCTCTTTCAAAAGGAAAGTTCCACTCTGGGAATTGAATACGAACATCACAAAGTAGTTTCTGAGAATGCTTTTGTTTCGTTTTTATGTGAAGATGATCCCGTTTCCAATGAAATCTTCAAAGAGGTGCACATATCCACTTGCAGATTCCAAAGAAAGAGACTTTCGAAACTGCTCCATCACGAGGATTTTTCAACACTGTGAGTTGAATGCAGTCATCACAGAAAACTTTCTGAGAATGCTTCTGTCTAGGGTTGATGTGAAGATATACCCGTTTCCAACGAAGGCCTCGAAGTGGTCCAAATATACACTTGCAGATTCTCCTACAAGGGTGTTGCAAACCTGAACTATCAAAGCAAGGTTCAACTCTGTGAGTTGAATGCAAACATCACAAAGAAGTTTCTGAGAATGCTTCCGTTTAGTTATGGGAAGTTTATCCCGTTTCCAACGAAATCCTCAGAGAGGTCCAAATATCCCCTTGCAGATTCTACAAACAGTGTGTTTGGAAACTGCTCCATCAAAACGAATGTTCAGCTCTCTGAGTTAAACGCAATCGTCACTAAGAATTTTCTGAGAGTGCTTCTGTATAGTTTTTATATGAAGTTCTTTCCTTTATTACCATAGGCCTCAAAGCGGTCCCAGTCTCCACTTGCAGATTCTCCAAGAAGACTGTTTCCAAACTGCTCTCTCGAAAGGAATGTTCAACTCTGTGAGTTGAGTGCAATCATCACAGAGTAGTTTCTGAGAATGCTTCTATGTAGTTTTTAGGAGAAGATATTTCCTTTTCCACCACAGCCCTCAAAGCCCTCCAAATGTCCATTTGCGGATGCTAAAAAAAGAGTGTTTCAAAGCTGCGCTATCAAAGGGAAAGTTCAATTCCGTGAGGTGAATGCAAACATCCCAAAGAAGTTTCTGAGAATGCCTCTGTTTAGCTTTTATGTGAAGATTATCCCGTTTCCAACGAAATCTTCAATGAGATCCAAATATCCACTTGCGGATCCCACAGAAAGTGTGTTTCGAAACTGCTGTTTCAAAGGGAATCTTCAACTCTGTGAGTTGAATGCAATCATCACAAAGAAGTTTCTGACAATGCTTCTCTCTCGTTTTTATGTGAAGATATTTCCTTTTCCACCAGAGGCCTGAAAGCGCTCCAAATGTCCACTTGCAGAGTCTACGAAAAGAATGTTTCAAAACTGCTCTGTGAAAAGCAATGTTAAACTCTGTGGCTCGAACACAAACATCACAAAGCAGTTTCTGAGAATGCTTCAGTTTAGTTTTTCTGTGAAGATATTCCCGTTTCCAAAGAAATCTTCAAAGAGGTCCACATATCCACTTACAGATTCTACAAAAAGAGAGTTTCAAAACTGCTCAATCAAAAGGAGGGTTCAACTCTGTGACTTGAATGCAATCATCACACAGAAGTTTCTGAGAATGCTTCTCTTTAGTTTTTACGTGAAGATATACCCGTTTCGAAGGAAGGCCACCCGGTGGTCCAAATATCCACTTGCAGATTCTACAAAAAGAGTGTTTCAAACCTGAACTATCAAAGGAAGGTTCAACTCTCTGAGTCGAATGCAAACATCACGAAGAAGTTTCTGAGAATGTTTGTGTTTAGTTATGGGAAGTTTATCCCGTTTCCAACGAAATCCTCAGAGAGGTCCAAATATCCACTTGCAGATTCTACCAAAAGTGTGTTTGGAAACTGCTCCATCCAAAGGCATGTTCAGCTCTGTGAGTTAATCTCCATCATCACAAAGTATTTTCTGAGAATGCTTCCGTTTGGTTTTTATAGGAAGTTCTTTCCTTCACTACCGTAGGCCTCAAAGCAGTCCAAATCTCCATTTGCAGATTCTACAAAAAGAGTGTTTCCAATCTGCTGTATCAATAGGAATGTTCAACTCCGTGAGTTGAATGCAATCATCACAACGTAGTTTCTGAGAATGCTTCTATGTAGTTTTTAGGTGAAGATATTACCTTTTCCACCACAGGCCCCAAGCCCCCCAAATGTCCACTTGCAGATTCTAGAAAAAGAGTGTTTCATAGCTGCTCTTTCAAAAGGAAAGTTCCACTCTGGGAATTGAATACGAACATCACAAAGTAGTTTCTGAGAATGCTTTTGTTTCGTTTTTATGTGAAGATGATCCCGTTTCCAATGAAATCTTCAAAGAGGTGCACATATCCACTTGCAGATTCCAAAGAAAGAGACTTTCAAAACTGCTCTATCACGAGGATTTTTCAACACTGTGAGTTGAATGCAGTCATCACAGAAAACTTTCTGAGAATGCTTCTGTCTAGGGTTGATGTGAAGATATACCCGTTTCCAACGAAGGCCTCGAAGTGGTCCAAATATACACTTGCAGATTCTCCTACAAGGGTGTTGCAAACCTGAACTATCAAAGCAAGGTTCAACTCTGTGAGTTGAATGCAAACATCACAAAGAAGTTTCTGAGAATGCTTCCGTTTAGTTATGGGAAGTTTATCCCGTTTCCAACGAAATCCTCAGAGAGGTCCAAATATCCCCTTGCAGATTCTACAAACAGTGTGTTTGGAAACTGCTCCATCCAAACGAATGTTCAGCTCTCTGAGTTAAACGCAATCGTCACTAAGAACTTTCTGAGAGTGCTTCTGTCTAGTTTTTATATGAAGTTCTTTCCTTTCTTACCATAGGCCTCAAAGCGGTCCCAGTCTCCACTTGCAGATTCTCCAAGAAGACTGTTTCCAAACTGCTCTCTCGAAAGGATTGCTCAACTCTGTGAGTTGAGTGCAATCATCACAGAGTAGTTTCTGAGAATGCTTCTATGTAGTTTTTAGGAGAAGATATTTCCTTTTCCACCACAGCCCTCAAAGCCCTCCAAATGTCCATTTGCGGATGCTAAAAAAAGAGTGTTTCAAAGCTGCGCTATCAAAGGGAAAGTTCAATTCCGTGAGGTGAATGCAAACATCCCAAAGAAGTTTCTGAGAATGCCTCTGTTTAGCTTTTATGTGAAGATTATCCCGTTTCCAACGAAATCTTCAATGAGATCCAAATATCCACTTGCGGATCCCACAGAAAGTGTGTTTCGAAACTGCTGTTTCAAAGGGAATCTTCAACTCTGTGAGTTGAATGCAATCATCACAAAGAAGTTTCTGACAATGCTTCTCTCTCGTTTTTATGTGAAGATATTTCCTTTTCCACCAGAGGCCTGAAAGCGCTCCAAATGTCCACTTGCAGATTCTACGAAAAGAATGTTTCAAAACTGCTCTGTGAAAAGCAATGTTAAACTCTGTGGCTCGAACACAAACATCACAAAGCAGTTTCTGAGAATGCTTCAGTTTAGTTTTTCTGTGAAGATATTCCCGTTTCCAAAGAAATCTTCAAAGAGGTCCACATATCCACTTACAGATTCTACAAAAAGAGAGTTTCAAAACTGCTCAATCAAAAGGAGGGTTCAACTCTGTGACTTGAATGCAATCATCACACAGAAGTTTCTGAGAATGCTTCTCTTTAGTTTTTACGTGAAGCTATACCCGTTTCGAAGGAAGGCCACCCGGTGGTCCAAATATCCACTTGCAGAATCTACAAAAAGAGTGTTTCAAACCTGAACTATCAAAGGAAGGTTCAACTCTGTGAGTCGAATGCAAACATCACGAAGAAGTTTCTGAGAATGTTTGTGTTTAGTTATGGGAAGTTTATCCCGTTTCCAACGAAATCCTCAGAGAGGTCCAAATATCCACTTGCAGATTCTACCAAAAGTGTGTTTGGAAACTGCTCCATCCAAAGGCATGTTCAGCTCTGTGAGTTAATCTCCATCATCACAAAGTATTTTCTGAGAATGCTTCCGTTTGGTTTTTATAGGAAGTTCTTTCCTTCACTACCGTAGGCCTCAAAGCAGTCCAAATCTCCATTTGCAGATTCTACAAAAAGAGTGTTTCCAATCTGCTGTATCAATAGGAATGTTCAACTCCGTGAGTTGAATGCAATCATCACAACGTAGTTTCTGAGAATGCTTCTATGTAGTTTTTAGGTGAAGATATTACCTTTTCCACCACAGGCCCCAAGCCCCCCAAATGTCCACTTGCAGATTCTAGAAAAAGAGTGTTTCATAGCTGCTCTTTCAAAAGGAAAGTTCCACTCTGGGAATTGAATACGAACATCACAAAGTAGTTTCTGAGAATGCTTTTGTTTCGTTTTTATGTGAAGATGATCCCGTTTCCAATGAAATCTTCAAAGAGGTGCACATATCCACTTGCAGATTCCAAAGGAAGAGACTTTCAAAACTGCTCTATCACGAGGATTTTTCAACACTGTGAGTTGAATGCAGTCATCACAGAAAACTTTCTGAGAATGCTTCTGTCTAGGGTTGATGTGAAGATATACCCGTTTCCAACGAAGGCCTCGAAGTGGTCCAAATATACACTTGCAGATTCTCCTACAAGGGTGTTGCAAACCTGAACTATCAAAGCAAGGTTCAACTCTGTGAGTTGAATGCAAACATCACAAAGAAGTTTCTGAGAATGCTTCCGTTTACTTATGGGAAGTTTATCCCGTTTCCAACGAAATCCTCAGAGAGGTCCAAATATCCCCTTGCAGATTCTACAAACAGTGTGTTTGGAAACTGCTCCATCAAAACGAATGTTCAGCTCTCTGAGTTAAACGCAATCGTCACTAAGAATTTTCTGAGAGTGCTTCTGTCTAGTTTTTATATGAAGTTCTTTCCTTTATTACCATAGGCCTCAAAGCGGTCCCAGTCTCCACTTGCAGATTCTCCAAGAAGACTGTTTCCAAACTGCTCTCTCGAAAGGAATGTTCAACTCTGTGAGTTGAGTGCAATCATCACAGAGTAGTTTCTGAGAATGCTTCTATGTAGTTTTTAGGAGAAGATATTTCCTTTTCCACCACAGCCCTCAAAGCCCTCCAAATGTCCATTTGCGGATGCTAAAAAAAGAGTGTTTCAAAGCTGCGCTATCAAAGGGAAAGTTCAATTCCGTGAGGTGAATGCAAACATCCCAAAGAAGTTTCTGAGAATGCCTCTGTTTAGCTTTTATGTGAAGATTATCCCGTTTCCAACGAAATCTTCAATGAGATCCAAATATCCACTTGCGGATCCCACAGAAAGTGTGTTTCGAAACTGCTGTTTCAAAGGGAATCTTCAACTCTGTGAGTTGAATGCAATCATCACAAAGAAGTTTCTGACAATGCTTCTCTCTCGTTTTTATGTGAAGATATTTCCTTTTCCACCAGAGGCCTGAAAGCGCTCCAAATGTCCACTTGCAGATTCTACGAAAAGAATGTTTCAAAACTGCTCTGTGAAAAGCAATGTTAAACTCTGTGGCTCGAACACAAACATCACAAAGCAGTTTCTGAGAATGCTTCAGTTTAGTTTTTCTGTGAAGATATTCCCGTTTCCAAAGAAATCTTCAAAGAGGTCCACATATCCACTTACAGATTCTACAAAAAGAGAGTTTCAAAACTGCTCAATCAAAAGGAGGGTTCAACTCTGTGACTTGAATGCAATCATCACACAGAAGTTTCTGAGAATGCTTCTCTTTAGTTTTTACGTGAAGATATACCCGTTTCGAAGGAAGGCCACCCGGTGGTCCAAATATCCACTTGCAGATTCTACAAAAAGAGTGTTTCAAACCTGAACTATCAAAGGAAGGTTCAACTCTCTGAGTCGAATGCAAACATGACGAAGAAGTTTCTGAGAATGTTTGTGTTTAGTTATGGGAAGTTTATCCCGTTTCCAACGAAATCCTCAGAGAGGTCCAAATATCCACTTGCAGATTCTACCAAAAGTGTGTTTGGAAACTGCTCCATCCAAAGGCATGTTCAGCTCTGTGAGTTAATCTCCATCATCAAAAAGTATTTTCTGAGAATGCTTCCGTTTGGTTTTTATAGGAAGTTCTTTCCTTCACTACCGTAGGCCTCAAAGCAGTCCAAATCTCCATTTGCAGATTCTACAAAAAGAGTGTTTCCAATCTGCTGTATCAATAGGAATGTTCAACTCCGTGAGTTGAATGCAATCATCACAACGTAGTTTCGGAGAATGCTTCTATGTAGTTTTTAGGTGAAGATATTACCTTTTCCACCACAGGCCCCAAGCCCCCCAAATGTCCACTTGCAGATTCTAGAAAAAGAGTGTTTCATAGCTGCTCTTTCAAAAGGAAAGTTCCACTCTGGGAATTGAATACGAACATCACAAAGTAGTTTCTGAGAATGCTTTTGTTTCGTTTTTATGTGAAGATGATCCCGTTTCCAATGAAATCTTCAAAGAGGTGCACATATCCACTTGCAGATTCCAAAGAAAGAGACTTTCAAAACTGCTCTATCACGAGGATTTTTCAACACTGTGAGTTGAATGCAGTCATCACAGAAAACTTTCTGAGAATGCTTCTGTCTAGGGTTGATGTGAAGATATACCCGTTTCCAACGAAGGCCTCGAAGTGGTCCAAATATACACTTGCAGATTCTCCTACAAGGGTGTTGCAAACCTGAACTATCAAAGCAAGGTTCAACTCTGTGAGTTGAATGCAAACATCACAAAGAAGTTTCTGAGAATGCTTCCGTTTAGTTATGGGAAGTTTATCCCGTTTCCAACGAAATCCTCAGAGAGGTCCAAATATCCCCTTGCAGATTCTACAAACAGTGTGTTTGGAAACTGCTCCATCAAAACGAATGTTCAGCTCTCTGAGTTAAACGCAATCGTCACTAAGAATTTTCTGAGAGTGCTTCTGTCTAGTTTTTATATGAAGTTCTTTCCTTTATTACCATAGGCCTCAAAGCGGTCCCAGTCTCCACTTGCAGATTCTCCAAGAAGACTGTTTCCAAACTGCTCTCTCGAAAGGAATGTTCAACTCTGTGAGTTGAGTGCAATCATCACAGAGTAGTTTCTGAGAATGCTTCTATGTAGTTTTTAGGAGAAGATATTTCCTTTTCCACCACAGCCCTCAAAGCCCTCCAAATGTCCATTTGCGGATGCTAAAAAAAGAGTGTTTCAAAGCTGCGCTATCAAAGGGAAAGTTCAATTCCGTGAGGTGAATGCAAACATCCCAAAGAAGTTTCTGAGAATGCCTCTGTTTAGCTTTTATGTGAAGATTATCCCGTTTCCAACGAAATCTTCAATGAGATCCAAATATCCACTTGCGGATCCCACAGAAAGTGTGTTTCGAAACTGCTGTTTCAAAGGGAATCTTCAACTCTGTGAGTTGAATGCAATCATCACAAAGAAGTTTCTGACAATGCTTCTCTCTCGTTTTTATGTGAAGATATTTCCTTTTCCACCAGAGGCCTGAAAGCGCTCCAAATGTCCACTTGCAGATTCTACGAAAAGAATGTTTCAAAACTGCTCTGTGAAAAGCAATGTTAAACTCTGTGGCTCGAACACAAACATCACAAAGCAGTTTCTGAGAATGCTTCAGTTTAGTTTTTCTGTGAAGATATTCCCGTTTCCAAAGAAATCTTCAAAGAGGTCCACATATCCACTTACAGATTCTACAAAAAGAGAGTTTCAAAACTGCTCAATCAAAAGGAGGGTTCAACTCTGTGACTTGATTGCAATCATCACACAGAAGTTTCTGAGAATGCTTCTCTTTAGTTTTTACGTGAAGATATACCCGTTTCGAAGGAAGGCCACCCGGTGGTCCAAATATCCACTTGCAGATTCTACAAAAAGAGTGTTTCAAACCTGAACTATCAAAGGAAGGTTCAACTCTCTGAGTCGAATGCAAACATGACGAAGAAGTTTCTGAGAATGTTTGTGTTTAGTTATGGGAAGTTTATCCCGTTTCCAACGAAATCCTCAGAGAGGTCCAAATATCCACTTGCAGATTCTACCAAAAGTGTGTTTGGAAACTGCTCCATCCAAAGGCATGTTCAGCTCTGTGAGTTAATCTCCATCATCACAAAGTATTTTCTGAGAATGCTTCCGTTTGGTTTTTATAGGAAGTTCTTTCCTTCACTACCGTAGGCCTCAAAGCAGCCCAAATCTCCATTTGCAGATTCTACAAAAAGAGTGTTTCCAATCTGCTGTATCAATAGGAATGTTCAACTCCGTGAGTTGACTGCAATCATCACAACGTAGTTTCTGAGAATGCTTCTATGTAGTTTTTAGGTGAAGATATTACCTTTTCCACCACAGGCCCCAAGCCCCCCAAATGTCCACTTGCAGATTCTAGAAAAAGAGTGTTTCATAGCTGCTCTTTCAAAAGGAAAGTTCCACTCTGGGAATTGAATACGAACATCACAAAGTAGTTTCTGAGAATGCTTTTGTTTCGTTTTTATGTGAAGATGATCCCGTTTCCAATGAAATCTTCAAAGAGGTGCACATATCCACTTGCAGATTCCAAAGAAAGAGACTTTCAAAACTGCTCTATCACGAGGATTTTTCAACACTGTGAGTTGAATGCAGTCATCACAGAAAACTTTCTGAGAATGCTTCTGTCTAGGGTTGATGTGAAGATATACCCGTTTCCAACGAAGGCCTCGAAGTGGTCCAAATATACACTTGCAGATTCTCCTACAAGGGTGTTGCAAACCTGAACTATCAAAGCAAGGTTCAACTCTGTGAGTTGAATGCAAACATCACAAAGAAGTTTCTGAGAATGCTTCCGTTTAGTTATGGGAAGTTTATCCCGTTTCCAACGAAATCCTCAGAGAGGTCCAAATATCCCCTTGCAGATTCTACAAACAGTGTGTTTGGAAACTGCTCCATCAAAACGAATGTTCAGCTCTCTGAGTTAAACGCAATCGTCACTAAGAATTTTCTGAGAGTGCTTCTGTCTAGTTTTTATATGAAGTTCTTTCCTTTATTACCATAGGCCTCAAAGCGGTCCCAGTCTCCACTTGCAGATTCTCCAAGAAGACTGTTTCCAAACTGCTCTCTCGAAAGGAATGTTCAACTCTGTGAGTTGAGTGCAATCATCACAGAGTAGTTTCTGAGAATGCTTCTATGTAGTTTTTAGGAGAAGATATTTCCTTTTCCACCACAGCCCTCAAAGCCCTCCAAATGTCCATTTGCGGATGCTAAAAAAAGAGTGTTTCAAAGCTGCGCTATCAAAGGGAAAGTTCAATTCCGTGAGGTGAATGCAAACATCCCAAAGAAGTTTCTGAGAATGCCTCTGTTTAGCTTTTATGTGAAGATTATCCCGTTTCCAACGAAATCTTCAATGAGATCCAAATATCCACTTGCGGATCCCACAGAAAGTGTGTTTCGAAACTGCTGTTTCAAAGGGAATCTTCAACTCTGTGAGTTGAATGCAATCATCACAAAGAAGTTTCTGACAATGCTTCTCTCTCGTTTTTATGTGAAGATATTTCCTTTTCCACCAGAGGCCTGAAAGCGCTCCAAATGTCCACTTGCAGATTCTACGAAAAGAATGTTTCAAAACTGCTCTGTGAAAAGCAATGTTAAACTCTGTGGCTCGAACACAAACATCACAAAGCAGTTTCTGAGAATGCTTCAGTTTAGTTTTTCTGTGAAGATATTCCCGTTTCCAAAGAAATCTTCAAAGAGGTCCACATATCCACTTACAGATTCTACAAAAAGAGAGTTTCAAAACTGCTCAATCAAAAGGAGGGTTCAACTCTGTGACTTGATTGCAATCATCACACAGAAGTTTCTGAGAATGCTTCTCTTTAGTTTTTACGTGAAGATATACCCGTTTCGAAGGAAGGCCACCCGGTGGTCCAAATATCCACTTGCAGATTCTACAAAAAGAGTGTTTCAAACCTGAACTATCAAAGGAAGGTTCAACTCTCTGAGTCGAATGCAAACATGACGAAGAAGTTTCTGAGAATGTTTGTGTTTAGTTATGGGAAGTTTATCCCGTTTCCAACGAAATCCTCAGAGAGGTCCAAATATCCACTTGCAGATTCTACCAAAAGTGTGTTTGGAAACTGCTCCATCCAAAGGCATGTTCAGCTCTGTGAGTTAATCTCCATCATCACAAAGTATTTTCTGAGAATGCTTCCGTTTGGTTTTTATAGGAAGTTCTTTCCTTCACTACCGTAGGCCTCAAAGCAGCCCAAATCTCCATTTGCAGATTCTACAAAAAGAGTGTTTCCAATCTGCTGTATCAATAGGAATGTTCAACTCCGTGAGTTGACTGCAATCATCACAACGTAGTTTCTGAGAATGCTTCTATGTAGTTTTTAGGTGAAGATATTACCTTTTCCACCACAGGCCCCAAGCCCCCCAAATGTCCACTTGCAGATTCTAGAAAAAGAGTGTTTCATAGCTGCTCTTTCAAAAGGAAAGTTCCACTCTGGGAATTGAATACGAACATCACAAAGTAGTTTCTGAGAATGCTTTTGTTTCGTTTTTATGTGAAGATGATCCCGTTTCCAATGAAATCTTCAAAGAGGTGCACATATCCACTTGCAGATTCCAAAGAAAGAGACTTTCAAAACTGCTCTATCACGAGGATTTTTCAACACTGTGAGTTGAATGCAGTCATCACAGAAAACTTTCTGAGAATGCTTCTGTCTAGGGTTGATGTGAAGATATACCCGTTTCCAACGAAGGCCTCGAAGTGGTCCAAATATACACTTGCAGATTCTCCTACAAGGGTGTTGCAAACCTGAACTATCAAAGCAAGGTTCAACTCTGTGAGTTGAATGCAAACATCACAAAGAAGTTTCTGAGAATGCTTCCGTTTAGTTATGGGAAGTTTATCCCGTTTCCAACGAAATCCTCAGAGAGGTCCAAATATCCCCTTGCAGATTCTACAAACAGTGTGTTTGGAAACTGCTCCATCAAAACGAATGTTCAGCTCTCTGAGTTAAACGCAATCGTCACTAAGAATTTTCTGAGAGTGCTTCTGTCTAGTTTTTATATGAAGTTCTTTCCTTTATTACCATAGGCCTCAAAGCGGTCCCAGTCTCCACTTGCAGATTCTCCAAGAAGACTGTTTCCAAACTGCTCTCTCGAAAGGAATGTTCAACTCTGTGAGTTGAGTGCAATCATCACAGAGTAGTTTCTGAGAATGCTTCTATGTAGTTTTTAGGAGAAGATATTTCCTTTTCCACCACAGCCCTCAAAGCCCTCCAAATGTCCATTTGCGGATGCTAAAAAAAGAGTGTTTCAAAGCTGCGCTATCAAAGGGAAAGTTCAATTCCGTGAGGTGAATGCAAACATCCCAAAGAAGTTTCTGAGAATGCCTCTGTTTAGCTTTTATGTGAAGATTATCCCGTTTCCAACGAAATCTTCAATGAGATCCAAATATCCACTTGCGGATCCCACAGAAAGTGTGTTTCGAAACTGCTGTTTCAAAGGGAATCTTCAACTCTGTGAGTTGAATGCAATCATCACAAAGAAGTTTCTGACAATGCTTCTCTCTCGTTTTTATGTGAAGATATTTCCTTTTCCACCAGAGGCCTGAAAGCGCTCCAAATGTCCACTTGCAGATTCTACGAAAAGAATGTTTCAAAACTGCTCTGTGAAAAGCAATGTTAAACTCTGTGGCTCGAACACAAACATCACAAAGCAGTTTCTGAGAATGCTTCAGTTTAGTTTTTCTGTGAAGATATTCCCGTTTCCAAAGAAATCTTCAAAGAGGTCCACATATCCACTTACAGATTCTACAAAAAGAGAGTTTCAAAACTGCTCAATCAAAAGGAGGGTTCAACTCTGTGACTTGATTGCAATCATCACACAGAAGTTTCTGAGAATGCTTCTCTTTAGTTTTTACGTGAAGATATACCCGTTTCGAAGGAAGGCCACCCGGTGGTCCAAATATCCACTTGCAGATTCTACAAAAAGAGTGTTTCAAACCTGAACTATCAAAGGAAGGTTCAACTCTGTGAGTCGAATGCAAACATCACGAAGAAGTTTCTGAGAATGTTTGTGTTTAGTTATGGGAAGTTTATCCCGTTTCCAACGAAATCCTCAGAGAGGTCCAAATATCCACTTGCAGATTCTACCAAAAGTGTGTTTGGAAACTGCTCCATCCAAAGGCATGTTCAGCTCTGTGAGTTAATCTCCATCATCACAAAGTATTTTCTGAGAATGCTTCCGTTTGGTTTTTATAGGAAGTTCTTTCCTTCACTACCGTAGGCCTCAAAGCAGTCCAAATCTCCATTTGCAGATTCTACAAAAAGAGTGTTTCCAATCTGCTGTATCAATAGGAATGTTCAACTCCGTGAGTTGAATGCAATCATCACAACGTAGTTTCTGAGAATGCTTCTATGTAGTTTTTAGGTGAAGATATTACCTTTTCCACCACAGGCCCCAAGCCCCCCAAATGTCCACTTGCAGATTCTAGAAAAAGAGTGTTTCATAGCTGCTCTTTCAAAAGGAAAGTTCCACTCTGGGAATTGAATACGAACATCACAAAGTAGTTTCTGAGAATGCTTTTGTTTCGTTTTTATGTGAAGATGATCCCGTTTCCAATGAAATCTTCAAAGAGGTGCACATATCCACTTGCAGATTCCAAAGAAAGAGACTTTCAAAACTGCTCCATCACGAGGATTTTTCAACACTGTGAGTTGAATGCAGTCATCACAGAAAACTTTCTGAGAATGCTTCTGTCTAGGGTTGATGTGAAGATATACCCGTTTCCAACGAAGGCCTCGAAGTGGTCCAAATATACACTTGCAGATTCTCCTACAAGGGTGTTGCAAACCTGAACTATCAAAGCAAGGTTCAACTCTGTGAGTTGAATGCAAACATCACAAAGAAGTTTCTGAGAATGCTTCCGTTTAGTTATGGGAAGTTTATCCCGTTTCCAACGAAATCCTCAGAGAGGTCCAAATATCCCCTTGCAGATTCTACAAACAGTGTGTTTGGAAACTGCTCCATCAAAACGAATGTTCAGCTCTCTGAGTTAAACGCAATCGTCACTAAGAATTTTCTGAGAGTGCTTCTGTCTAGTGTTTGTATGAAGTTCTTTCCTTTATTACCATAGGCCTCAAAGCGGTCCCAGTCTCCACTTGCAGATTCTCCAAGAAGACTGTTTCCAAACTGCTCTCTCGAAAGGAATGTTCAACTCTGTGAGTTGAGTGCAATCATCACAGAGTAGTTTCTGAGAATGCTTCTATGTAGTTTTTAGGAGAAGATATTTCCTTTTCCACCACAGCCCTCAAAGCCCTCCAAATGTCCATTTGCGGATGCTAAAAAAAGAGTGTTTCAAAGCTGCGCTATCAAAGGGAAAGTTCAATTCCGTGAGGTGAATGCAAACATCCCAAAGAAGTTTCTGAGAATGCCTCTGTTTAGCTTTTATGTGAAGATTATCCCGTTTCCAACGAAATCTTCAATGAGATCCAAATATCCACTTGCGGATCCCACAGAAAGTGTGTTTCGAAACTGCTGTTTCAAAGGGAATCTTCAACTCTGTGAGTTGAATGCAATCATCACAAAGAAGTTTCTGACAATGCTTCTCTCTCGTTTTTATGTGAAGATATTTCCTTTTCCACCAGAGGCCTGAAAGCGCTCCAAATGTCCACTTGCAGATTCTACGAAAAGAATGTTTCAAAACTGCTCTGTGAAAAGCAATGTTAAACTCTGTGGCTCGAACACAAACATCACAAAGCAGTTTCTGAGAATGCTTCAGTTTAGTTTTTCTGTGAAGATATTCCCGTTTCCAAAGAAATCTTCAAAGAGGTCCACATATCCACTTACAGATTCTACAAAAAGAGAGTTTCAAAACTGCTCAATCAAAAGGAGGGTTCAACTCTGTGACTTGAATGCAATCATCACACAGAAGTTTCTGAGAATGCTTCTCTTTAGTTTTTACGTGAAGATATACCCGTTTCGAAGGAAGGCCACCCGGTGGTCCAAATATCCACTTGCAGATTCTACAAAAAGAGTGTTTCAAACCTGAACTATCAAAGGAAGGTTCAACTCTGTGAGTCGAATGCAAACATCACGAAGAAGTTTCTGAGAATGTTTGTGTTTAGTTATGGGAAGTTTATCCCGTTTCCTACGAAATCCTCAGAGAGGTCCAAATATCCACTTGCAGATTCTACCAAAAGTGTGTTTGGAAACTGCTCCATCCAAAGGCATGTTCAGCTCTGTGAGTTAATCTCCATCATCACAAAGAATTTTCTGAGAATGCTTCCGTTTGGTTTTTATAGGAAGTTCTTTCCTTCACTACCGTAGGCCTCAAAGCAGTCCAAATCTCCATTTGCAGATTCTACAAAAAGAGTGTTTCCAATCTGCTCTATCAATAGGAATGTTCAACTCCGTGAGTTGAATGCAATCATCACAACGCAGTTTCTGAGAATGCTTCTATGTAGTTTTTAGGTGAAGATATTTCCTTTTCCACCACAGGCCTCAAAGCCCCCCAAATGTCCACTTGCAGATTCTAGAAAAAGAGTGTTTCATAGCTGCTCTTTCAAAAGGAAAGTTCCACTCCGGGAGTTGAATACTAACATCACAAAGTAGTTTCTGAGAATGCTTCTGTTTCGTTTTTATGTGAAGATGATCCCGTTTCCAATGAAATCTTCAAAGAGGTGCACATATCCACTTGCAGATTCCAAAGAAAGAGACTTTCAAAACTGCTCCATCACGAGGATTGTTCAACTCTGTGAGTTGAATGCAGTCATCACAGAAAACTTTCTGAGAATGCTTCTGTCTAGGGTTGATGTGAAGATATACCCGTTTCCAACGAAGGCCTCGAAGTGGTCCAAATATACACTTGCAGATTCTCCTACAAGGGTGTTGCAAACCTGAACTATCAAAGCAAGGTTCAACTCTGTGAGTTGAATGCAAACATCACAAAGAAGTTTCTGAGAATGCTTCCGTTTACTTATGGGAAGTTTATCCCGTTTCCAACGAAATCCTCAGAGAGGTCCAAATATCCCCTTGCAGATTCTACAAACAGTGTGTTTGGAAACTGCTCCATCAAAACGAATGTTCAGCTCTCTGAGTTAAACGCAATCGTCACTAAGAATTTTCTGAGAGTGCTTCTGTCTAGTGTTTGTATGAAGTTCTTTCCTTTATTACCATAGGCCTCAAAGCGGTCCCAGTCTCCACTTGCAGATTCTCCAACAAGACTCTTTCCAAACTGCTCTCTCGAAAGGAATGTTCAACTCTGTGAGTTGAATGCAATCATCACAGATTAGTTTCTGAGAATGCTTCTATGTAGTTTTTAGGAGAAGATATTTCCTTTTCCACCACAGCCCTCAAAGCCCTCCAAATGTCCATTTGCGGATGCTAAAAAAAGAGTGTTTCAAAGCTGCGCTATCAAAGGGAAAGTTCAATTCCGTGAGGTGAATGCAAACATCCCAAAGAAGTTTCTGAGAATGCCTCTGTTTAGCTTTTATGTGAAGATTATCCCGTTTCCAACGAAATCTTCAATGAGATCCAAATATCCACTTGCGGATCCCACAGAAAGTGTGTTTCGAAACTGCTGTTTCAAAGGGAATCTTCAACTCTGTGAGTTGAATGCAATCATCACAAAGAAGTTTCTGACAATGCTTCTCTCTCGTTTTTATGTGAAGATATTTCCTTTTCCACCAGAGGCCTGAAAGCGCTCCAATGTCCACTTGCAGATTCTACGAAAAGAATGTTTCAAAACTGCTCTGTGAAAAGCAATGTTAAACTCTGTGGCTCGAACACAAACATCACAAAGCAGTTT
The DNA here is from genome assembly GCF_029289425.2 of Pan paniscus. Taxonomy (NCBI): domain Eukaryota; kingdom Metazoa; phylum Chordata; class Mammalia; order Primates; family Hominidae; genus Pan; species Pan paniscus. The sequence goes on from NC_073272.2 coordinate 61,406,034, forward strand.
CTGAGAATGCTTCAGTTTAGTTTTTCTGTGAAGATATTCCCGTTTCCAAAGAAATCTTCAAAGAGGTCCACATATCCACTTACAGATTCTACAAAAAGAGAGTTTCAAAACTGCTCAATCAAAAGGAGGGTTCAACTCTGTGACTTGAATGCAATCATCACACAGAAGTTTCTGAGAATGCTTCTCTTTAGTTTTTACGTGAAGATATACCCGTTTCGAAGGAAGGCCACCCGGTGGTCCAAATATCCACTTGCAGATTCTACAAAAAGAGTGTTTCAAACCTGAACTATCAAAGGAAGGTTCAACTCTGTGAGTCGAATGCAAACATGACGAAGAAGTTTCTGAGAATGTTTGTGTTTAGTTATGGGAAGTTTATCCCGTTTCCAACGAAATCCTCAGAGAGGTCCAAATATCCACTTGCAGATTCTACCAAAAGTGTGTTTGGAAACTGCTCCATCCAAAGGCATGTTCAGCTCTGTGAGTTAATCTCCATCATCACAAAGTATTTTCTGAGAATGCTTCCGTTTGGTTTTTATAGGAAGTTCTTTCCTTCACTACCGTAGGCCTCAAAGCAGTCCAAATCTCCATTTGCAGATTCTACAAAAAGAGTGTTTCCAATCTGCTGTATCAATAGGAATGTTCAACTCCGTGAGTTGAATGCAATCATCACAACGTAGTTTCTGAGAATGCTTCTATGTAGTTTTTAGGTGAAGATATTACCTTTTCCACCACAGGCCCCAAGCCCCCCAAATGTCCACTTGCAGATCCTAGAAAAAGAGTGTTTCATAGCTGCTCTTTCAAAAGGAAAGTTCCACTCTGGGAATTGAATACGAACATCACAAAGTAGTTTCTGAGAATGCTTTTGTTTCGTTTTTATGTGAAGATGATCCCGTTTCCAATGAAATCTTCAAAGAGGTGCACATATCCACTTGCAGATTCCAAAGAAAGAGACTTTCAAAACTGCTCTATCACGAGGATTTTTCAACACTGTGAGTTGAATGCAGTCATCACAGAAAACTTTCTGAGAATGCTTCTGTCTAGGGTTGATGTGAAGATATACCCGTTTCCAACGAAGGCCTCGAAGTGGTCCAAATATACACTTGCAGATTCTCCTACAAGGGTGTTGCAAACCTGAACTATCAAAGCAAGGTTCAACTCTGTGAGTTGAATGCAAACATCACAAAGAAGTTTCTGAGAATGCTTCCGTTTACTTATGGGAAGTTTATCCCGTTTCCAACGAAATCCTCAGAGAGGTCCAAATATCCCCTTGCAGATTCTACAAACAGTGTGTTTGGAAACTGCTCCATCCAAACGAATGTTCAGCTCTCTGAGTTAAACGCAATCGTCACTAAGAACTTTCTGAGAGTGCTTCTGTCTAGTTTTTATATGAAGTTCTTTCCTTTATTACCATAGGCCTCAAAGCGGTCCCAGTCTCCACTTGCAGATTCTCCAAGAAGACTGTTTCCAAACTGCTCTCTCGAAAGGATTGCTCAACTCTGTGAGTTGAGTGCAATCATCACAGAGTAGTTTCTGAGAATGCTTCTATGTAGTTTTTAGGAGAAGATATTTCCTTTTCCACCACAGCCCTCAAAGCCCTCCAAATGTCCATTTGCGGATGCTAAAAAAAGAGTGTTTCAAAGCTGCGCTATCAAAGGGAAAGTTCAATTCCGTGAGGTGAATGCAAACATCCCAAAGAAGTTTCTGAGAATGCCTCTGTTTAGCTTTTATGTGAAGATTATCCCGTTTCCAACGAAATCTTCAATGAGATCCAAATATCCACTTGCGGATCCCACAGAAAGTGTGTTTCGAAACTGCTGTTTCAAAGGGAATCTTCAACTCTGTGAGTTGAATGCAATCATCACAAAGAAGTTTCTGACAATGCTTCTCTCTCGTTTTTATGTGAAGATATTTCCTTTTCCACCAGAGGCCTGAAAGCGCTCCAAATGTCCACTTGCAGATTCTACGAAAAGAATGTTTCAAAACTGCTCTGTGAAAAGCAATGTTAAACTCTGTGGCTCGAACACAAACATCACAAAGCAGTTTCTGAGAATGCTTCAGTTTAGTTTTTCTGTGAAGATATTCCCGTTTCCAAAGAAATCTTCAAAGAGGTCCACATATCCACTTACAGATTCTACAAAAAGAGAGTTTCAAAACTGCTCAATCAAAAGGAGGGTTCAAGTCTGTGACTTGAATGCAATCATCACACAGAAGTTTCTGAGAATGCTTCTCTTTAGTTTTTACGTGAAGCTATACCCGTTTCGAAGGAAGGCCACCCGGTGGTCCAAATATCCACTTGCAGAATCTACAAAAAGAGTGTTTCAAACCTGAACTATCAAAGGAAGGTTCAACTCTGTGAGTCGAATGCAAACATCACGAAGAAGTTTCTGAGAATGTTTGTGTTTAGTTATGGGAAGTTTATCCCGTTTCCAACGAAATCCTCAGAGAGGTCCAAATATCCACTTGCAGATTCTACCAAAAGTGTGTTTGGAAACTGCTCCATCCAAAGGCATGTTCAGCTCTGTGAGTTAATCTCCATCATCACAAAGTATTTTCTGAGAATGCTTCCGTTTGGTTTTTATAGGAAGTTCTTTCCTTCACTACCGTAGGCCTCAAAGCAGTCCAAATCTCCATTTGCAGATTCTACAAAAAGAGTGTTTCCAATCTGCTGTATCAATAGGAATGTTCAACTCCGTGAGTTGAATGCAATCATCACAACGTAGTTTCTGAGAATGCTTCTATGTAGTTTTTAGGTGAAGATATTACCTTTTCCACCACAGGCCCCAAGCCCCCCAAATGTCCACTTGCAGATTCTAGAAAAAGAGTGTTTCATAGCTGCTCTTTCAAAAGGAAAGTTCCACTCTGGGAATTGAATACGAACATCACAAAGTAGTTTCTGAGAATGCTTTTGTTTCGTTTTTATGTGAAGATGATCCCGTTTCCAATGAAATCTTCAAAGAGGTGCACATATCCACTTGCAGATTCCAAAGAAAGAGACTTTCAAAACTGCTCTATCACGAGGATTTTTCAACACTGTGAGTTGAATGCAGTCATCACAGAAAACTTTCTGAGAATGCTTCTGTCTAGGGTTGATGTGAAGATATACCCGTTTCCAACGAAGGCCTCGAAGTGGTCCAAATATACACTTGCAGATTCTCCTACAAGGGTGTTGCAAACCTGAACTATCAAAGCAAGGTTCAACTCTGTGAGTTGAATGCAAACATCACAAAGAAGTTTCTGAGAATGCTTCCGTTTAGTTATGGGAAGTTTATCCCGTTTCCAACGAAATCCTCAGAGAGGTCCAAATATCCCCTTGCAGATTCTACAAACAGTGTGTTTGGAAACTGCTCCATCAAAACGAATGTTCAGCTCTCTGAGTTAAACGCAATCGTCACTAAGAATTTTCTGAGAGTGCTTCTGTCTAGTTTTTATATGAAGTTCTTTCCTTTATTACCATAGGCCTCAAAGCGGTCCCAGTCTCCACTTGCAGATTCTCCAAGAAGACTGTTTCCAAACTGCTCTCTCGAAAGGAATGTTCAACTCTGTGAGTTGAGTGCAATCATCACAGAGTAGTTTCTGAGAATGCTTCTATGTAGTTTTTAGGAGAAGATATTTCCTTTTCCACCACAGCCCTCAAAGCCCTCCAAATGTCCATTTGCGGATGCTAAAAAAAGAGTGTTTCAAAGCTGCGCTATCAAAGGGAAAGTTCAATTCCGTGAGGTGAATGCAAACATCCCAAAGAAGTTTCTGAGAATGCCTCTGTTTAGCTTTTATGTGAAGATTATCCCGTTTCCAACGAAATCTTCAATGAGATCCAAATATCCACTTGCGGATCCCACAGAAAGTGTGTTTCGAAACTGCTGTTTCAAAGGGAATCTTCAACTCTGTGAGTTGAATGCAATCATCACAAAGAAGTTTCTGACAATGCTTCTCTCTCGTTTTTATGTGAAGATATTTCCTTTTCCACCAGAGGCCTGAAAGCGCTCCAAATGTCCACTTGCAGATTCTACGAAAAGAATGTTTCAAAACTGCTCTGTGAAAAGCAATGTTAAACTCTGTGGCTCGAACACAAACATCACAAAGCAGTTTCTGAGAATGCTTCAGTTTAGTTTTTCTGTGAAGATATTCCCGTTTCCAAAGAAATCTTCAAAGAGGTCCACATATCCACTTACAGATTCTACAAAAAGAGAGTTTCAAAACTGCTCAATCAAAAGGAGGGTTCAACTCTGTGACTTGAATGCAATCATCACACAGAAGTTTCTGAGAATGCTTCTCTTTAGTTTTTACGTGAAGATATACCCGTTTCGAAGGAAGGCCACCCGGTGGTCCAAATATCCACTTGCAGATTCTACAAAAAGAGTGTTTCAAACCTGAACTATCAAAGGAAGGTTCAACTCTCTGAGTCGAATGCAAACATCACGAAGAAGTTTCTGAGAATGTTTGTGTTTAGTTATGGGAAGTTTATCCCGTTTCCAACGAAATCCTCAGAGAGGTCCAAATATCCACTTGCAGATTCTACCAAAAGTGTGTTTGGAAACTGCTCCATCCAAAGGCATGTTCAGCTCTGTGAGTTAATCTCCATCATCACAAAGTATTTTCTGAGAATGCTTCCGTTTGGTTTTTATAGGAAGTTCTTTCCTTCACTACCGTAGGCCTCAAAGCAGTCCAAATCTCCATTTGCAGATTCTACAAAAAGAGTGTTTCCAATCTGCTGTATCAATAGGAATGTTCAACTCCGTGAGTTGAATGCAATCATCACAACGTAGTTTCTGAGAATGCTTCTATGTAGTTTTTAGGTGAAGATATTACCTTTTCCACCACAGGCCCCAAGCCCCCCAAATGTCCACTTGCAGATTCTAGAAAAAGAGTGTTTCATAGCTGCTCTTTCAAAAGGAAAGTTCCACTCTGGGAATTGAATACGAACATCACAAAGTAGTTTCTGAGAATGCTTTTGTTTCGTTTTTATGTGAAGATGATCCCGTTTCCAATGAAATCTTCAAAGAGGTGCACATATCCACTTGCAGATTCCAAAGAAAGAGACTTTCAAAACTGCTCTATCACGAGGATTTTTCAACACTGTGAGTTGAATGCAGTCATCACAGAAAACTTTCTGAGAATGCTTCTGTCTAGGGTTGATGTGAAGATATACCCGTTTCCAACGAAGGCCTCGAAGTGGTCCAAATATACACTTGCAGATTCTCCTACAAGGGTGTTGCAAACCTGAACTATCAAAGCAAGGTTCAACTCTGTGAGTTGAATGCAAACATCACAAAGAAGTTTCTGAGAATGCTTCCGTTTACTTATGGGAAGTTTATCCCGTTTCCAACGAAATCCTCAGAGAGGTCCAAATATCCCCTTGCAGATTCTACAAACAGTGTGTTTGGAAACTGCTCCATCAAAACGAATGTTCAGCTCTCTGAGTTAAACGCAATCGTCACTAAGAATTTTCTGAGAGTGCTTCTGTCTAGTTTTTATATGAAGTTCTTTCCTTTATTACCATAGGCCTCAAAGCGGTCCCAGTCTCCACTTGCAGATTCTCCAAGAAGACTGTTTCCAAACTGCTCTCTCGAAAGGAATGTTCAACTCTGTGAGTTGAGTGCAATCATCACAGAGTAGTTTCTGAGAATGCTTCTATGTAGTTTTTAGGAGAAGATATTTCCTTTTCCACCACAGCCCTCAAAGCCCTCCAAATGTCCATTTGCGGATGCTAAAAAAAGAGTGTTTCAAAGCTGCGCTATCAAAGGGAAAGTTCAATTCCGTGAGGTGAATGCAAACATCCCAAAGAAGTTTCTGAGAATGCCTCTGTTTAGCTTTTATGTGAAGATTATCCCGTTTCCAACGAAATCTTCAATGAGATCCAAATATCCACTTGCGGATCCCACAGAAAGTGTGTTTCGAAACTGCTGTTTCAAAGGGAATCTTCAACTCTGTGAGTTGAATGCAATCATCACAAAGAAGTTTCTGACAATGCTTCTCTCTCGTTTTTATGTGAAGATATTTCCTTTTCCACCAGAGGCCTGAAAGCGCTCCAAATGTCCACTTGCAGATTCTACGAAAAGAATGTTTCAAAACTGCTCTGTGAAAAGCAATGTTAAACTCTGTGGCTCGAACACAAACATCACAAAGCAGTTTCTGAGAATGCTTCAGTTTAGTTTTTCTGTGAAGATATTCCCGTTTCCAAAGAAATCTTCAAAGAGGTCCACATATCCACTTACAGATTCTACAAAAAGAGAGTTTCAAAACTGCTCAATCAAAAGGAGGGTTCAACTCTGTGACTTGAATGCAATCATCACACAGAAGTTTCTGAGAATGCTTCTCTTTAGTTTTTACGTGAAGATATACCCGTTTCGAAGGAAGGCCACCCGGTGGTCCAAATATCCACTTGCAGATTCTACAAAAAGAGTGTTTCAAACCTGAACTATCAAAGGAAGTTTCAACTCTCTGAGTCGAATGCAAACATCACGAAGAAGTTTCTGAGAATGTTTGTGTTTAGTTATGGGAAGTTTATCCCGTTTCCAACGAAATCCTCAGAGAGGTCCAAATATCCACTTGCAGATTCTACCAAAAGTGTGTTTGGAAACTGCTCCATCCAAAGGCATGTTCAGCTCTGTGAGTTAATCTCCATCATCACAAAGTATTTTCTGAGAATGCTTCCGTTTGGTTTTTATAGGAAGTTCTTTCCTTCACTACCGTAGGCCTCAAAGCAGTCCAAATCTCCATTTGCAGATTCTACAAAAAGAGTGTTTCCAATCTGCTGTATCAATAGGAATGTTCAACTCCGTGAGTTGAATGCAATCATCACAACGTAGTTTCTGAGAATGCTTCTATGTAGTTTTTAGGTGAAGATATTACCTTTTCCACCACAGGCCCCAAGCCCCCCAAATGTCCACTTGCAGATTCTAGAAAAAGAGTGTTTCATAGCTGCTCTTTCAAAAGGAAAGTTCCACTCTGGGAATTGAATACGAACATCACAAAGTAGTTTCTGAGAATGCTTTTGTTTCGTTTTTATGTGAAGATGATCCCGTTTCCAATGAAATCTTCAAAGAGGTGCACATATCCACTTGCAGATTCCAAAGAAAGAGACTTTCGAAACTGCTCCATCACGAGGATTTTTCAACACTGTGAGTTGAATGCAGTCATCACAGAAAACTTTCTGAGAATGCTTCTGTCTAGGGTTCATGTGAAGATATACCCGTTTCCAACGAAGGCCTCGAAGTGGTCCAAATATACACTTGCAGATTCTCCTACAAGGGTGTTGCAAACCTGAACTATCAAAGCAAGGTTCAACTCTGTGAGTTGAATGCAAACATCACAAAGAAGTTTCTGAGAATGCTTCCGTTTAGTTATGGGAAGTTTATCCCGTTTCCAACGAAATCCTCAGAGAGGTCCAAATATCCCCTTGCAGATTCTACAAACAGTGTGTTTGGAAACTGCTCCATCAAAACGAATGTTCAGCTCTCTGAGTTAAACGCAATCGTCACTAAGAATTTTCTGAGAGTGCTTCTGTCTAGTTTTTATATGAAGTTCTTTCCTTTATTACCATAGGCCTCAAAGCGGTCCCAGTCTCCACTTGCAGATTCTCCAAGAAGACTGTTTCCAAACTGCTCTCTCGAAAGGAATGTTCAACTCTGTGAGTTGAGTGCAATCATCACAGAGTAGTTTCTGAGAATGCTTCTATGTAGTTTTTAGGAGAAGATATTTCCTTTTCCACCACAGCCCTCAAAGCCCTCCAAATGTCCATTTGCGGATGCTAAAAAAAGAGTGTTTCAAAGCTGCGCTATCAAAGGGAAAGTTCAATTCCGTGAGGTGAATGCAAACATCCCAAAGAAGTTTCTGAGAATGCCTCTGTTTAGCTTTTATGTGAAGATTATCCCGTTTCCAACGAAATCTTCAATGAGATCCAAATATCCACTTGCGGATCCCACAGAAAGTGTGTTTCGAAACTGCTGTTTCAAAGGGAATCTTCAACTCTGTGAGTTGAATGCAATCATCACAAAGAAGTTTCTGACAATGCTTCTCTCTCGTTTTTATGTGAAGATATTTCCTTTTCCACCAGAGGCCTGAAAGCGCTCCAAATGTCCACTTGCAGATTCTACGAAAAGAATGTTTCAAAACTGCTCTGTGAAAAGCAATGTTAAACTCTGTGGCTCGAACACAAACATCACAAAGCAGTTTCTGAGAATGCTTCAGTTTAGTTTTTCTGTGAAGATATTCCCGTTTCCAAAGAAATCTTCAAAGAGGTCCACATATCCACTTACAGATTCTACAAAAAGAGAGTTTCAAAACTGCTCAATCAAAAGGAGGGTTCAACTCTGTGACTTGAATGCAATCATCACACAGAAGTTTCTGAGAATGCTTCTCTTTAGTTTTTACGTGAAGATATACCCGTTTCGAAGGAAGGCCACCCGGTGGTCCAAATATCCACTTGCAGATTCTACAAAAAGAGTGTTTCAAACCTGAACTATCAAAGGAAGGTTCAACTCTCTGAGTCGAATGCAAACATCACGAAGAAGTTTCTGAGAATGTTTGTGTTTAGTTATGGGAAGTTTATCCCGTTTCCAACGAAATCCTCAGAGAGGTCCAAATATCCACTTGCAGATTCTACAAAAAGTGTGTTTGGAAACTGCTCCATCCAAAGGCATGTTCAGCTCTGTGAGTTAATCTCCATCATCACAAAGTATTTTCTGAGAATGCTTCCGTTTGGTTTTTATAGGAAGTTCTTTCCTTCACTACCGTAGGCCTCAAAGCAGTCCAAATCTCCATTTGCAGATTCTACAAAAAGAGTGTTTCCAATCTGCTGTATCAATAGGAATGTTCAACTCCGTGAGTTGAATGCAATCATCACAACGTAGTTTCGGAGAATGCTTCTATGTAGTTTTTAGGTGAAGATATTACCTTTTCCACCACAGGCCCCAAGCCCCCCAAATGTCCACTTGCAGATTCTAGAAAAAGAGTGTTTCATAGCTGCTCTTTCAAAAGGAAAGTTCCACTCTGGGAATTGAATACGAACATCACAAAGTAGTTTCTGAGAATGCTTTTGTTTCGTTTTTATGTGAAGATGATCCCGTTTCCAATGAAATCTTCAAAGAGGTGCACATATCCACTTGCAGATTCCAAAGAAAGAGACTTTCAAAACTGCTCTATCACGAGGATTTTTCAACACTGTGAGTTGAATGCAGTCATCACAGAAAACTTTCTGAGAATGCTTCTGTCTAGGGTTGATGTGAAGATATACCCGTTTCCAACGAAGGCCTCGAAGTGGTCCAAATATACACTTGCAGATTCTCCTACAAGGGTGTTGCAAACCTGAACTATCAAAGCAAGGTTCAACTCTGTGAGTTGAATGCAAACATCACAAAGAAGTTTCTGAGAATGCTTCCGTTTACTTATGGGAAGTTTATCCCGTTTCCAACGAAATCCTCAGAGAGGTCCAAATATCCCCTTGCAGATTCTACAAACAGTGTGTTTGGAAACTGCTCCATCCAAACGAATGTTCAGCTCTCTGAGTTAAACGCAATCGTCACTAAGAACTTTCTGAGAGTGCTTCTGTCTAGTTTTTATATGAAGTTCTTTCCTTTATTACCATAGGCCTCAAAGCGGTCCCAGTCTCCACTTGCAGATTCTCCAAGAAGACTGTTTCCAAACTGCTCTCTCGAAAGGATTGCTCAACTCTGTGAGTTGAGTGCAATCATCACAGAGTAGTTTCTGAGAATGCTTCTATGTAGTTTTTAGGAGAAGATATTTCCTTTTCCACCACAGCCCTCAAAGCCCTCCAAATGTCCATTTGCGGATGCTAAAAAAAGAGTGTTTCAAAGCTGCGCTATCAAAGGGAAAGTTCAATTCCGTGAGGTGAATGCAAACATCCCAAAGAAGTTTCTGAGAATGCCTCTGTTTAGCTTTTATGTGAAGATTATCCCGTTTCCAACGAAATCTTCAATGAGATCCAAATATCCACTTGCGGATCCCACAGAAAGTGTGTTTCGAAACTGCTGTTTCAAAGGGAATCTTCAACTCTGTGAGTTGAATGCAATCATCACAAAGAAGTTTCTGACAATGCTTCTCTCTCGTTTTTATGTGAAGATATTTCCTTTTCCACCAGAGGCCTGAAAGCGCTCCAAATGTCCACTTGCAGATTCTACGAAAAGAATGTTTCAAAACTGCTCTGTGAAAAGCAATGTTAAACTCTGTGGCTCGAACACAAACATCACAAAGCAGTTTCTGAGAATGCTTCAGTTTAGTTTTTCTGTGAAGATATTCCCGTTTCCAAAGAAATCTTCAAAGAGGTCCACATATCCACTTACAGATTCTACAAAAAGAGAGTTTCAAAACTGCTCAATCAAAAGGAGGGTTCAACTCTGTGACTTGAATGCAATCATCACACAGAAGTTTCTGAGAACGCTTCTCTTTAGTTTTTACGTGAAGATATACCCGTTTCGAAGGAAGGCCACCCGGTGGTCCAAATATCCACTTGCAGAATCTACAAAAAGAGTGTTTCAAACCTGAACTATCAAAGGAAGGTTCAACTCTGTGAGTCGAATGCAAACATCACGAAGAAGTTTCTGAGAATGTTTGTGTTTAGTTATGGGAAGTTTATCCCGTTTCCAACGAAATCCTCAGAGAGGTCCAAATATCCACTTGCAGATTCTACCAAAAGTGTGTTTGGAAACTGCTCCATCCAAAGGCATGTTCAGCTCTGTGAGTTAATCTCCATCATCACAAAGTATTTTCTGAGAATGCTTCCGTTTGGTTTTTATAGGAAGTTCTTTCCTTCACTACCGTAGGCCTCAAAGCAGTCCAAATCTCCATTTGCAGATTCTACAAAAAGAGTGTTTCCAATCTGCTGTATCAATAGGAATGTTCAACTCCGTGAGTTGAATGCAATCATCACAACGTAGTTTCTGAGAATGCTTCTATGTAGTTTTTAGGTGAAGATATTACCTTTTCCACCACAGGCCCCAAGCCCCCCAAATGTCCACTTGCAGATTCTAGAAAAAGAGTGTTTCATAGCTGCTCTTTCAAAAGGAAAGTTCCACTCTGGGAATTGAATACGAACATCACAAAGTAGTTTCTGAGAATGCTTTTGTTTCGTTTTTATGTGAAGATGATCCCGTTTCCAATGAAATCTTCAAAGAGGTGCACATATCCACTTGCAGATTCCAAAGAAAGAGACTTTCAAAACTGCTCTATCACGGGGATTTTTCAACACTGTGAGTTGAATGCAGTCATCACAGAAAACTTTCTGAGAATGCTTCTGTCTAGGGTTGATGTGAAGATATACCCGTTTCCAACGAAGGCCTCGAAGTGGTCCAAATATACACTTGCAGATTCTCCTACAAGGGTGTTGCAAACCTGAACTATCAAAGCAAGGTTCAACTCTGTGAGTTGAATGCAAACATCACAAAGAAGTTTCTGAGAATGCTTCCGTTTAGTTATGGGAAGTTTATCCCGTTTCCAACGAAATCCTCAGAGAGGTCCAAATATCCCCTTGCAGATTCTACAAACAGTGTGTTTGGAAACTGCTCCATCAAAACGAATGTTCAGCTCTCTGAGTTAAACGCAATCGTCACTAAGAATTTTCTGAGAGTGCTTCTGTCTAGTTTTTATATGAAGTTCTTTCCTTTATTACCATAGGCCTCAAAGCGGTCCCAGTCTCCACTTGCAGATTCTCCAAGAAGACTGTTTCCAAACTGCTCTCTCGAAAGGAATGTTCAACTCTGTGAGTTGAGTGCAATCATCACAGAGTAGTTTCTGAGAATGCTTCTATGTAGTTTTTAGGAGAAGATATTTCCTTTTCCACCACAGCCCTCAAAGCCCTCCAAATGTCCATTTGCGGATGCTAAAAAAAGAGTGTTTCAAAGCTGCGCTATCAAAGGGAAAGTTCAATTCCGTGAGGTGAATGCAAACATCCCAAAGAAGTTTCTGAGAATGCCTCTGTTTAGCTTTTATGTGAAGATTATCCCGTTTCCAACGAAATCTTCAATGAGATCCAAATATCCACTTGCGGATCCCACAGAAAGTGTGTTTCGAAACTGCTGTTTCAAAGGGAATCTTCAACTCTGTGAGTTGAATGCAATCATCACAAAGAAGTTTCTGACAATGCTTCTCTCTCGTTTTTATGTGAAGATATTTCCTTTTCCACCAGAGGCCTGAAAGCGCTCCAAATGTCCACTTGCAGATTCTACGAAAAGAATGTTTCAAAACTGCTCTGTGAAAAGCAATGTTAAACTCTGTGGCTCGAACACAAACATCACAAAGCAGTTTCTGAGAATGCTTCAGTTTAGTTTTTCTGTGAAGATATTCCCGTTTCCAAAGAAATCTTCAAAGAGGTCCACATATCCACTTACAGATTCTACAAAAAGAGAGTTTCAAAACTGCTCAATCAAAAGGAGGGTTCAACTCTGTGACTTGAATGCAATCATCACACAGAAGTTTCTGAGAATGCTTCTCTTTAGTTTTTACGTGAAGATATACCCGTTTCGAAGGAAGGCCACCCGGTGGTCCAAATATCCACTTGCAGATTCTACAAAAAGAGTGTTTCAAACCTGAACTATCAAAGGAAGGTTCAACTCTCTGAGTCGAATGCAAACATCACGAAGAAGTTTCTGAGAATGTTTGTGTTTAGTTATGGGAAGTTTATCCCGTTTCCAACGAAATCCTCAGAGAGGTCCAAATATCCACTTGCAGATTCTACCAAAAGTGTGTTTGGAAACTGCTCCATCCAAAGGCATGTTCAGCTCTGTGAGTTAATCTCCATCATCACAAAGTATTTTCTGAGAATGCTTCCGTTTGGTTTTTATAGGAAGTTCTTTCCTTCACTACCGTAGGCCTCAAAGCAGTCCAAATCTCCATTTGCAGATTCTACAAAAAGAGTGTTTCCAATCTGCTGTATCAATAGGAATGTTCAACTCCGTGAGTTGAATGCAATCATCACAACGTAGTTTCGGAGAATGCTTCTATGTAGTTTTTAGGTGAAGATATTACCTTTTCCACCACAGGCCCCAAGCCCCCCAAATGTCCACTTGCAGATTCTAGAAAAAGAGTGTTTCATAGCTGCTCTTTCAAAAGGAAAGTTCCACTCTGGGAATTGAATACGAACATCACAAAGTAGTTTCTGAGAATGCTTTTGTTTCGTTTTTATGTGAAGATGATCCCGTTTCCAATGAAATCTTCAAAGAGGTGCACATATCCACTTGCAGATTCCAAAGAAAGAGACTTTCAAAACTGCTCTATCACGAGGATTTTTCAACACTGTGAGTTGAATGCAGTCATCACAGAAAACTTTCTGAGAATGCTTCTGTCTAGGGTTGATGTGAAGATATACCCGTTTCCAACGAAGGCCTCGAAGTGGTCCAAATATACACTTGCAGATTCTCCTACAAGGGTGTTGCAAACCTGAACTATCAAAGCAAGGTTCAACTCTGTGAGTTGAATGCAAACATCACAAAGAAGTTTCTGAGAATGCTTCCGTTTAGTTATGGGAAGTTTATCCCGTTTCCAACGAAATCCTCAGAGAGGTCCAAATATCCCCTTGCAGATTCTACAAACAGTGTGTTTGGAAACTGCTCCATCAAAACGAATGTTCAGCTCTCTGAGTTAAACGCAATCGTCACTAAGAACTTTCTGAGAGTGCTTCTGTCTAGTTTTTATATGAAGTTCTTTCCTTTATTACCATAGGCCTCAAAGCGGTCCCAGTCTCCACTTGCAGATTATCCAAGAAGACTGTTTCCAAACTGCTCTCTCGAAAGGATTGCTCAACTCTGTGAGTTGAGTGCAATCATCACAGAGTAGTTTCTGAGAATGCTTCTATGTAGTTTTTAGGAGAAGATATTTCCTTTTCCACCACAGCCCTCAAAGCCCTCCAAATGTCCATTTGCGGATGCTAAAAAAAGAGTGTTTCAAAGCTGCGCTATCAAAGGGAAAGTTCAATTCCGTGAGGTGAATGCAAACATCCCAAAGAAGTTTCTGAGAATGCCTCTGTTTAGCTTTTATGTGAAGATTATCCCGTTTCCAACGAAATCTTCAATGAGATCCAAATATCCACTTGCGGATCCCACAGAAAGTGTGTTTCGAAACTGCTGTTTCAAAGGGAATCTTCAACTCTGTGAGTTGAATGCAATCATCACAAAGAAGTTTCTGACAATGCTTCTCTCTCGTTTTTATGTGAAGATATTTCCTTTTCCACCAGAGGCCTGAAAGCGCTCCAAATGTCCACTTGCAGATTCTACGAAAAGAATGTTTCAAAACTGCTCTGTGAAAAGCAATGTTAAACTCTGTGGCTCGAACACAAACATCACAAAGCAGTTTCTGAGAATGCTTCAGTTTAGTTTTTCTGTGAAGATATTCCCGTTTCCAAAGAAATCTTCAAAGAGGTCCACATATCCACTTACAGATTCTACAAAAAGAGAGTTTCAAAACTGCTCAATCAAAAGGAGGGTTCAACTCTGTGACTTGAATGCAATCATCACACAGAAGTTTCTGAGAATGCTTCTCTTTAGTTTTTACGTGAAGCTATACCCGTTTCGAAGGAAGGCCACCCGGTGGTCCAAATATCCACTTGCAGAATCTACAAAAAGAGTGTTTCAAACCTGAACTATCAAAGGAAGGTTCAACTCTGTGAGTCGAATGCAAACATCACGAAGAAGTTTCTGAGAATGTTTGTGTTTAGTTATGGGAAGTTTATCCCGTTTCCAACGAAATCCTCAGAGAGGTCCAAATATCCACTTGCAGATTCTACCAAAAGTGTGTTTGGAAACTGCTCCATCCAAAGGCATGTTCAGCTCTGTGAGTTAATCTCCATCATCACAAAGTATTTTCTGAGAATGCTTCCGTTTGGTTTTTATAGGAAGTTCTTTCCTTCACTACCGTAGGCCTCAAAGCAGTCCAAATCTCCATTTGCAGATTCTACAAAAAGAGTGTTTCCAATCTGCTGTATCAATAGGAATGTTCAACTCCGTGAGTTGAATGCAATCATCACAACGTAGTTTCTGAGAATGCTTCTATGTAGTTTTTAGGTGAAGATATTACCTTTTCCACCACAGGCCCCAAGCCCCCCAAATGTCCACTTGCAGATTCTAGAAAAAGAGTGTTTCATAGCTGCTCTTTCAAAAGGAAAGTTCCACTCTGGGAATTGAATACGAACATCACAAAGTAGTTTCTGAGAATGCTTTTGTTTCGTTTTTATGTGAAGATGATCCCGTTTCCAATGAAATCTTCAAAGAGGTGCACATATCCACTTGCAGATTCCAAAGAAAGAGACTTTCGAAACTGCTCTATCACGAGGATTTTTCAACACTGTGAGTTGAATGCAGTCATCACAGAAAACTTTCTGAGAATGCTTCTGTCTAGGGTTGATGTGAAGATATACCCGTTTCCAACGAAGGCCTCGAAGTGGTCCAAATATACACTTGCAGATTCTCCTACAAGGGTGTTGCAAACCTGAACTATCAAAGCAAGGTTCAACTCTGTGAGTTGAATGCAAACATCACAAAGAAGTTTCTGAGAATGCTTCCGTTTAGTTATGGGAAGTTTATCCCGTTTCCAACGAAATCCTCAGAGAGGTCCAAATATCCCCTTGCAGATTCTACAAACAGTGTGTTTGGAAACTGCTCCATCAAAACGAATGTTCAGCTCTCTGAGTTAAACGCAATCGTCACTAAGAATTTTCTGAGAGTGCTTCTGTCTAGTTTTTATATGAAGTTCTTTCCTTTATTACCATAGGCCTCAAAGCGGTCCCAGTCTCCACTTGCAGATTCTCCAAGAAGACTGTTTCCAAACTGCTCTCTCGAAAGGAATGTTCAACTCTGTGAGTTGAGTGCAATCATCACAGAGTAGTTTCTGAGAATGCTTCTATGTAGTTTTTAGGAGAAGATATTTCCTTTTCCACCACAGCCCTCAAAGCCCTCCAAATGTCCATTTGCGGATGCTAAAAAAAGAGTGTTTCAAAGCTGCGCTATCAAAGGGAAAGTTCAATTCCGTGAGGTGAATGCAAACATCCCAAAGAAGTTTCTGAGAATGCCTCTGTTTAGCTTTTATGTGAAGATTATCCCGTTTCCAACGAAATCTTCAATGAGATCCAAATATCCACTTGCGGATCCCACAGAAAGTGTGTTTCGAAACTGCTGTTTCAAAGGGAATCTTCAACTCTGTGAGTTGAATGCAATCATCACAAAGAAGTTTCTGACAATGCTTCTCTCTCGTTTTTATGTGAAGATATTTCCTTTTCCACCAGAGGCCTGAAAGCGCTCCAAATGTCCACTTGCAGATTCTACGAAAAGAATGTTTCAAAACTGCTCTGTGAAAAGCAATGTTAAACTCTGTGGCTCGAACACAAACATCACAAAGCAGTTTCTGAGAATGCTTCAGTTTAGTTTTTCTGTGAAGATATTCCCGTTTCCAAAGAAATCTTCAAAGAGGTCCACATATCCACTTACAGATTCTACAAAAAGAGAGTTTCAAAACTGCTCAATCAAAAGGAGGGTTCAACTCTGTGACTTGAATGCAATCATCACACAGAAGTTTCTGAGAATGCTTCTCTTTAGTTTTTACGTGAAGATATACCCGTTTCGAAGGAAGGCCACCCGGTGGTCCAAATATCCACTTGCAGATTCTACAAAAAGAGTGTTTCAAACCTGAACTATCAAAGGAAGGTTCAACTCTCTGAGTCGAATGCAAACATCACGAAGAAGTTTCTGAGAATGTTTGTGTTTAGTTATGGGAAGTTTATCCCGTTTCCAACGAAATCCTCAGAGAGGTCCAAATATCCACTTGCAGATTCTACCAAAAGTGTGTTTGGAAACTGCTCCATCCAAAGGCATGTTCAGCTCTGTGAGTTAATCTCCATCATCACAAAGTATTTTCTGAGAATGCTTCCGTTTGGTTTTTATAGGAAGTTCTTTCCTTCACTACCGTAGGCCTCAAAGCAGTCCAAATCTCCATTTGCAGATTCTACAAAAAGAGTGTTTCCAATCTGCTGTATCAATAGGAATGTTCAACTCCGTGAGTTGAATGCAATCATCACAACGTAGTTTCTGAGAATGCTTCTATGTAGTTTTTAGGTGAAGATATTACCTTTTCCACCACAGGCCCCAAGCCCCCCAAATGTCCACTTGCAGATTCTAGAAAAAGAGTGTTTCATAGCTGCTCTTTCAAAAGGAAAGTTCCACTCTGGGAATTGAATACGAACATCACAAAGTAGTTTCTGAGAATGCTTTTGTTTCGTTTTTATGTGAAGATGATCCCGTTTCCAATGAAATCTTCAAAGAGGTGCACATATCCACTTGCAGATTCCAAAGAAAGAGACTTTCAAAACTGCTCTATCACGAGGATTTTTCAACACTGTGAGTTGAATGCAGTCATCACAGAAAACTTTCTGAGAATGCTTCTGTCTAGGGTTGATGTGAAGATATACCCGTTTCCAACGAAGGCCTCGAAGTGGTCCAAATATACACTTGCAGATTCTCCTACAAGGGTGTTGCAAACCTGAACTATCAAAGCAAGGTTCAACTCTGTGAGTTGAATGCAAACATCACAAAGAAGTTTCTGAGAATGCTTCCGTTTAGTTATGGGAAGTTTATCCCGTTTCCAACGAAATCCTCAGAGAGGTCCAAATATCCCCTTGCAGATTCTACAAACAGTGTGTTTGGAAACTGCTCCATCCAAACGAATGTTCAGCTCTCTGAGTTAAACGCAATCGTCACTAAGAACTTTCTGAGAGTGCTTCTGTCTAGTTTTTATATGAAGTTCTTTCCTTTATTACCATAGGCCTCAAAGCGGTCCCAGTCTCCACTTGCAGATTATCCAAGAAGACTGTTTCCAAACTGCTCTCTCGAAAGGATTGCTCAACTCTGTGAGTTGAGTGCAATCATCACAGAGTAGTTTCTGAGAATGCTTCTATGTAGTTTTTAGGAGAAGATATTTCCTTTTCCACCACAGCCCTCAAAGCCCTCCAAATGTCCATTTGCGGATGCTAAAAAAAGAGTGTTTCAAAGCTGCGCTATCAAAGGGAAAGTTCAATTCCGTGAGGTGAATGCAAACATCCCAAAGAAGTTTCTGAGAATGCCTCTGTTTAGCTTTTATGTGAAGATTATCCCGTTTCCAACGAAATCTTCAATGAGATCCAAATATCCACTTGCGGATCCCACAGAAAGTGTGTTTCGAAACTGCTGTTTCAAAGGGAATCTTCAACTCTGTGAGTTGAATGCAATCATCACAAAGAAGTTTCTGACAATGCTTCTCTCTCGTTTTTATGTGAAGATATTTCCTTTTCCACCAGAGGCCTGAAAGCGCTCCAAATGTCCACTTGCAGATTCTACGAAAAGAATGTTTCAAAACTGCTCTGTGAAAAGCAATGTTAAACTCTGTGGCTCGAACACAAACATCACAAAGCAGTTTCTGAGAATGCTTCAGTTTAGTTTTTCTGTGAAGATATTCCCGTTTCCAAAGAAATCTTCAAAGAGGTCCACATATCCACTTACAGATTCTACAAAAAGAGAGTTTCAAAACTGCTCAATCAAAAGGAGGGTTCAACTCTGTGACTTGAATGCAATCATCACACAGAAGTTTCTGAGAATGCTTCTCTTTAGTTTTTACGTGAAGATATACCCGTTTCGAAGGAAGGCCACCCGGTGGTCCAAATATCCACTTGCAGAATCTACAAAAAGAGTGTTTCAAACCTGAACTATCAAAGGAAGGTTCAACTCTGTGAGTCGAATGCAAACATCACGAAGAAGTTTCTGAGAATGTTTGTGTTTAGTTATGGGAAGTTTATCCCGTTTCCAACGAAATCCTCAGAGAGGTCCAAATATCCACTTGCAGATTCTACCAAAAGTGTGTTTGGAAACTGCTCCATCCAAAGGCATGTTCAGCTCTGTGAGTTAATCTCCATCATCACAAAGTATTTTCTGAGAATGCTTCCGTTTGGTTTTTATAGGAAGTTCTTTCCTTCACTACCGTAGGCCTCAAAGCAGTCCAAATCTCCATTTGCAGATTCTACAAAAAGAGTGTTTCCAATCTGCTGTATCAATAGGAATGTTCAACTCCGTGAGTTGAATGCAATCATCACAACGTAGTTTCTGAGAATGCTTCTATGTAGTTTTTAGGTGAAGATATTACCTTTTCCACCACAGGCCCCAAGCCCCCCAAATGTCCACTTGCAGATTCTAGAAAAAGAGTGTTTCATAGCTGCTCTTTCAAAAGGAAAGTTCCACTCTGGGAATTGAATACGAACATCACAAAGTAGTTTCTGAGAATGCTTTTGTTTCGTTTTTATGTGAAGATGATCCCGTTTCCAATGAAATCTTCAAAGAGGTGCACATATCCACTTGCAGATTCCAAAGAAAGAGACTTTCAAAACTGCTCTATCACGAGGATTTTTCAACACTGTGAGTTGAATGCAGTCATCACAGAAAACTTTCTGAGAATGCTTCTGTCTAGGGTTGATGTGAAGATATACCCGTTTCCAACGAAGGCCTCGAAGTGGTCCAAATATACACTTGCAGATTCTCCTACAAGGGTGTTGCAAACCTGAACTATCAAAGCAAGGTTCAACTCTGTGAGTTGAATGCAAACATCACAAAGAAGTTTCTGAGAATGCTTCCGTTTACTTATGGGAAGTTTATCCCGTTTCCAACGAAATCCTCAGAGAGGTCCAAATATCCCCTTGCAGATTCTACAAACAGTGTGTTTGGAAACTGCTCCATCAAAACGAATGTTCAGCTCTCTGAGTTAAACGCAATCGTCACTAAGAATTTTCTGAGAGTGCTTCTGTCTAGTGTTTATATGAAGTTCTTTCCTTTATTACCATAGGCCTCAAAGCGGTCCCAGTCTCCACTTGCAGATTCTCCAAGAAGACTGTTTCCAAACTGCTCTCTCGAAAGGAATGTTCAACTCTGTGGGTTGAGTGCAATCATCACAGAGTAGTTTCTGAGAATGCTTCTATGTAGTTTTTAGGAGAAGATATTTCCTTTTCCACCACAGCCCTCAAAGCCCTCCAAATGTCCATTTGCGGATGCTAAAAAAAGAGTGTTTCAAAGCTGCGCTATCAAAGGGAAAGTTCAATTCCGTGAGGTGAATGCAAACATCCCAAAGAAGTTTCTGAGAATGCCTCTGTTTAGCTTTTATGTGAAGATTATCCCGTTTCCAACGAAATCTTCAATGAGATCCAAATATCCACTTGCGGATCCCACAGAAAGTGTGTTTCGAAACTGCTGTTTCAAAGGGAATCTTCAACTCTGTGAGTTGAATGCAATCATCACAAAGAAGTTTCTGACAATGCTTCTCTCTCGTTTTTATGTGAAGATATTTCCTTTTCCACCAGAGGCCTGAAAGCGCTCCAAATGTCCACTTGCAGATTCTACGAAAAGAATGTTTCAAAACTGCTCTGTGAAAAGCAATGTTAAACTCTGTGGCTCGAACACAAACATCACAAAGCAGTTTCTGAGAATGCTTCAGTTTAGTTTTTCTGTGAAGATATTCCCGTTTCCAAAGAAATCTTCAAAGAGGTCCACATATCCACTTACAGATTCTACAAAAAGAGAGTTTCAAAACTGCTCAATCAAAAGGAGGGTTCAACTCTGTGACTTGATTGCAATCATCACACAGAAGTTTCTGAGAATGCTTCTCTTTAGTTTTTACGTGAAGATATACCCGTTTCGAAGGAAGGCCACCCGGTGGTCCAAATATCCACTTGCAGATTCTACAAAAAGAGTGTTTCAAACCTGAACTATCAAAGGAAGGTTCAACTCTCTGAGTCGAATGCAAACATCACGAAGAAGTTTCTGAGAATGTTTGTGTTTAGTTATGGGAAGTTTATCCCGTTTCCAACGAAATCCTCAGAGAGGTCCAAATATCCACTTGCAGATTCTACCAAAAGTGTGTTTGGAAACTGCTCCATCCAAAGGCATGTTCAGCTCTGTGAGTTAATCTCCATCATCACAAAGTATTTTCTGAGAATGCTTCCGTTTGGTTTTTATAGGAAGTTCTTTCCTTCACTACCGTAGGCCTCAAAGCAGTCCAAATCTCCATTTGCAGATTCTACAAAAAGAGTGTTTCCAATCTGCTGTATCAATAGGAATGTTCAACTCCGTGAGTTGAATGCAATCATCACAACGTAGTTTCTGAGAATGCTTCTATGTAGTTTTTAGGTGAAGATATTACCTTTTCCACCACAGGCCCCAAGCCCCCCAAATGTCCACTTGCAGATTCTAGAAAAAGAGTGTTTCATAGCTGCTCTTTCAAAAGGAAAGTTCCACTCTGGGAATTGAATACGAACATCACAAAGTAGTTTCTGAGAATGCTTTTGTTTCGTTTTTATGTGAAGATGATCCCGTTTCCAATGAAATCTTCAAAGAGGTGCACATATCCACTTGCAGATTCCAAAGAAAGAGACTTTCAAAACTGCTCCATCACGAGGATTTTTCAACTCTGTGAGTTGAATGCAGTCATCACAGAAAACTTTCTGAGAATGCTTCTGTCTAGGGTTGATGTGAAGATATACCCGTTTCCAACGAAGGCCTCGAAGTGGTCCAAATATACACTTGCAGATTCTCCTACAAGGGTGTTGCAAACCTGAACTATCAAAGCAAGGTTCAACTCTGTGAGTTGAATGCAAACATCACAAAGAAGTTTCTGAGAATGCTTCCGTTTAGTTATGGGAAGTTTATCCCGTTTCCAACGAAATCCTCAGAGAGGTCCAAATATCCCCTTGCAGATTCTACAAACAGTGTGTTTGGAAACTGCTCCATCAAAACGAATGTTCAGCTCTCTGAGTTAAACGCAATCGTCACTAAGAATTTTCTGAGAGTGCTTCTGTCTAGTGTTTGTATGAAGTTCTTTCCTTTATTACCATAGGCCTCAAAGCGGTCCCAGTCTCCACTTGCAGATTCTCCAAGAAGACTGTTTCCAAAGTGCTCTCTCGAAAGGAATGTTCAACTCTGTGAGTTGAGTGCAATCATCACAGAGTAGTTTCTGAGAATGCTTCTATGTAGTTTTTAGGAGAAGATATTGCCTTTTCCACCACAGCCCTCAAAGCCCTCCAAATGTCCATTTGCGGATGCTAAAAAAAGAGTGTTTCAAAGCTGCGCTATCAAAGGGAAAGTTCAATTCCGTGAGGTGAATGCAAACATCCCAAAGAAGTTTCTGAGAATGCCTCTGTTTAGCTTTTATGTGAAGATTATCCCGTTTCCAACGAAATCTTCAATGAGATCCAAATATCCACTTGCGGATCCCACAGAAAGTGTGTTTCGAAACTGCTGTTTCAAAGGGAATCTTCAACTCTGTGAGTTGAATGCAATCATCACAAAGAAGTTTCTGACAATGCTTCTCTCTCGTTTTTATGTGAAGATATTTCCTTTTCCACCAGAGGCCTGAAAGCGCTCCAAATGTCCACTTGCAGATTCTACGAAAAGAATGTTTCAAAACTGCTCTGTGAAAAGCAATGTTAAACTCTGTGGCTCGAACACAAACATCACAAAGCAGTTTCTGAGAATGCTTCAGTTTAGTTTTTCTGTGAAGATATTCCCGTTTCCAAAGAAATCTTCAAAGAGGTCCACATATCCACTTACAGATTCTACAAAAAGAGAGTTTCAAAACTGCTCAATCAAAAGGAGGGTTCAACTCTGTGACTTGAATGCAATCATCACACAGAAGTTTCTGAGAATGCTTCTCTTTAGTTTTTACGTGAAGATATACCCGTTTCGAAGGAAGGCCACCCGGTGGTCCAAATATCCACTTGCAGATTCTACAAAAAGAGTGTTTCAAACCTGAACTATCAAAGGAAGGTTCAACTCTCTGAGTCGAATGCAAACATCACGAAGAAGTTTCTGAGAATGTTTGTGTTTAGTTATGGGAAGTTTATCCCGTTTCCAACGAAATCCTCAGAGAGGTCCAAATATCCACTTGCAGATTCTACCAAAAGTGTGTTTGGAAACTGCTCCATCCAAAGGCATGTTCAGCTCTGTGAGTTAATCTCCATCATCACAAAGTGTTTTCTGAGAATGCTTCCGTTTGGTTTTTATAGGAAGTTCTTTCCTTCACTACCGTAGGCCTCAAAGCAGTCCAAATCTCCATTTGCAGATTCTGCAAAAAGAGTGTTTCCAATCTGCTCTATCAATAGGAATGTTCAACTCCGTGAGTTGAATGCAATCATCACAACGTAGTTTCTGAGAATGCTTCTATGTAGTTTTTAGGTGAAGATATTACCTTTTCCACCACAGGCCCCAAGCCCCCCAAATGTCCACATGCAGATTCTAGAAAAAGAGTGTTTCATAGCTGCTCTTTCAAAAGGAAAGTTCCACTCTGGGAGTTGAATACAAACATCACAAAGTAGTTTCTGAGAATGCTTCTGTTTCGTTTTTATGTGAAGATGATCCCGTTTCCAATGAAATCTTCAAAGAGGTGCACATATCCACTTGCAGATTCCAAAGAAAGAGACTTTCAAAACTGCTCCATCACGAGGATTTTTCAACGCTGTGAGTTGAATGCAGTCATCACAGAAAACTTTCTGAGAATGCTTCTGTCTAGGGTTGATGTGAAGATATACCCATTTCCAACGAAGGCCTCGAAGAGGTCCAAATATACACTTGCAGATTCTCCTACAAGGATGTTGCAAACCTGAACTATCAAAGCAAGGTTCAACTCTGTGAGTTGAATGCAAACATCACAAAGAAGTTTCTGAGAATGCTTCCGTTTACTTATGGGAAGTTTATCCCGTTTCCAACGAAATCCTCAGAGAGGTCCAAATATCCCCTTGCAGATTCTACAAACAGTGTGTTTGGAAACTGCTCCATCAAAACGAATGTTCAGCTCTCTGAGTTAAACGCAATCGTCACTAAGAATTTTCTGAGAGTGCTACTGTCTAGTTTTTATATGAAGTTCTTTCCTTTCTTACCATAGGCCTCAAAGCGGTCCCAGTCTCCACTTGCAGATTCTCCAAGAAGACTGTTTCCAAACTGCTCTCTCGAAAGGAGTGTTCAACTCTGTGAGTTGAATGCAATCATCACAGATTAGTTTCTGAGAATGCTTCTATGTAGTTTTTAGGAGAAGATATTTCCTTTTCCACCACAGCCCTCAAAGCCCTCCAAATGTCCATTTGCGGATGCTAAAAAAAGAGTGTTTCAAAGCTGCGCTATCAAAGGGAAAGTTCAATTCCGTGAGGTGAATGCAAACATCCCAAAGAAGTTTCTGAGAATGCCTCTGTTTAGCTTTTATGTGAAGATTATCCCGTTTCCAACGAAATATTCAATGAGATCCAAATATCCACTTGCGGATCCCACAGAAAGTGTGTTTCGAAACTGCTGTTTCAAAGGGAATCTTCAACTCTGTGAGTTGAATGCAATCATCACAAAGAAGTTTCTGACAATGCTTCTCTCTCGTTTTTATGTGAAGATATTTCCTTTTCCACCAGAGGCCTGAAAGCGCTCCAAATGTCCACTTGCAGATTCTACGAAAAGAATGTTTCAAAACTGCTCTGTGAAAAGCAATGTTAAACTCTGTGGCTCGAACACAAACATCACAAAGCAGTTTCTGAGAATGCTTCAGTTTAGTTTTTCTGTGAAGATATTCCCGTTTCCAAAGAAATCTTCAAAGAGGTCCACATATCCACTTACAGATTCTACAAAAAGAGAGTTTCAAAACTGCTCAATCAAAAGGAGTGTTCAACTCTGTGACTTGAATGCAATCATCACACAGAAGTTTCTGAGAATGCTTCTCTTTAGTTTTTACGTGAAGATATACCCGTTTCGAAGGAAGGCCACCCAGTGGTCCAAATATCCACTTGCAGAATCTACAAAAAGAGTGTTTCAAACCTGAACTATCAAAGGAAGGTTCAACTCTGTGAGTCGAATGCAAACATCACGAAGAAGTTTCTGAGAATGTTTGTGTTTAGTTATGGGAAGCTTATCCCGTTTCCAACGAAATCCTCAGAGAGGTCCAAATATCCACTTGCAGATTCTACCAAAAGTGTGTTTGGAAACTGCTCCATCCAAAGGCATCTTCAGCTCTGTGAGTTAATCTCCATCACCACAAAGTATTTTCTGAGAATGCTTCCGTTTGTTTTTTATAGGAAGTTCTTTCCTTCACTACCGTAGGCCTCAAAGCAGTCCAAATCTCCATTTGCAGATTCTACAAAAAGAGTGTTTCCAATCTGCTCTATCAATAGGAATGTTCAACTCCGTGAGTTGAATGCAATCATCACAACGTAGTTTCTGAGAATGCTTCTATGTAGTTTTTAGGTGAAGATAATTCCTTTTCCACCACAGGCCTCAAAGCCCCCCAAATGTCCACTTGCAGATTCTAGAAAAAGAGTGTTTCATAGCTGCTCTTTCAAAAGGAAAGTTCCACTCCGGGAGTTGAATACTAACATCACAAAGTAGTTTCTGAGAATGCTTCTGTTTCGTTTTTATGTGAAGATGATCCCGTTTCCAATGAAATCTTCAAAGAGGTGCACATATCCACTTGCAGATTCCAAAGAAAGAGACTTTCAAAACTGCTCCATCAGGAGGATTGTTCAACTCTGTGAGTTGAATGCAGTCATCACAGAAAACTTTCTGAGAATGCTTCTGTCTAGGGTTGATGTGAAGATATACCCGTTTCCAACGAAGGCCTCGAAGTGGTCCAAATATACACTTGCAGATTCTCATACAAGGGTGTTGCAAACCTGAACTATCAAAGCAAGGTTCAACTCTGTGAGTTGAATGCAAACATCACAAAGAAGTTTCTGAGAATGCTTCCGTTTACTTATGGGAAGTTTATCCCGTTTCCAACGAAATCCTCAGAGAGGTCCAAATATCCCCTTGCAGATTCTACAAACAGTGTGTTTGGAAACTGCTCCATCAAAACGAATGTTCAGCTCTCTGAGTTAAACGCAATCGTCACTAAGAATTTTCTGAGAGTGCTTCTGTCTAGTGTTTGTATGAAGTTCTTTCCTTTATTACCATAGGCCTCAAAGCGGTCCCAGTCTCCACTTGCAGATTCTCCAACAAGACTCTTTCCAAACTGCTCTCTCGAAAGGAATGCTCAACTCTGTGAGTTGAATGCAATCATCACAGATTTGTTTCTGAGAATGCTTCTATGTAGTTTTTAGGAGAAGATATTTCCTTTTCCACCACAGCCCTCAAAGCCCTCCAAATGTCCATTTGCGGATGCTAAAAAAAGAGTGTTTCAAAGCTGCGCTATCAAAGGGAAAGTTCAATTCCGTGAGGTGAATGCAAACATCCCAAAGAAGTTTCTGAGAATGCCTCTGTTTAGCTTTTATGTGAAGATTATCCCGTTTCCAACGAAATCTTCAATGAGATCCAAATATCCACTTGCGGATCCCACAGAAAGTGTGTTTCGAAACTGCTGTTTCAAAGGGAATCTTCAACTCTGTGAGTTGAATGCAATCATCACAAAGAAGTTTCTGACAATGCTTCTCTCTCGTTTTTATGTGAAGATATTTCCTTTTCCACCAGAGGCCTGAAAGCGCTCCAATGTCCACTTGCAGATTCTACGAAAAGAATGTTTCAAAACTGCTCTGTGAAAAGCAATGTTAAACTCTGTGGCTCGAAAACAAACATCACAAAGCAGTTTCTGAGAATGCTTCAGTTTAGTTTTTCTGTGAAGATATTCCCGTTTCCAAAGAAATCTTCAAAGAGGTCCACATATCCACTTACAGATTCTACAAAAAGAGAGTTTCAAAACTGCTCAATCAAAAGGAGGGTTCAACTCTGTGACTTGAATGCAATCATCACACAGAAGTTTCTGAGAATGCTTCTCTTTAGTTTTTACGTGAAGATATACCAGTTTCGAAGGAAGGCCACCCGGTGGTCCAAATATCCACTTGCAGAATCTACAAAAAGAGTGTTTCAAACCTGAACTATCAAAGGAAGGTTCAACTCTGTGAGTCGAATGCAAACATCACGAAGAAGTTTCTGAGAATGTTTGTGTTTAGTTATGGGAAGTTTATCCCGTTTCCAACGAAATCCTCAGAGAGGTCCAAATATCCACTTGCAGATTCTACCAAAAGTGTGTTTGGAAACTGCTCCATCCAAAGGCATGTTCAGCTCTGTGAGTTAATCTCCATCATCACAAAGTATTTTCTGAGAATGCTTCCGTTTGGTTTTTATAGGAAGTTCTTTCCTTCACTACCGTAGGCCTCAAAGCAGTCCAAATCTCCATTTGCAGATTCTACAAAAAGAGTGTTTCCAATCTGCTGTATCAATAGGAATGTTCAACTCCGTGAGTTGAATGCAATCATCACAACGTAGTTTCTGAGAATGCTTCTATGTAGTTTTTAGGTGAAGATATTACCTTTTCCACCACAGGCCCCAAGCCCCCCAAATGTCCACTTGCAGATTCTAGAAAAAGAGTGTTTCATAGCTGCTCTTTCAAAAGGAAAGTTCCACTCTGGGAATTGAATACGAACATCACAAAGTAGTTTCTGAGAATGCTTTTGTTTCGTTTTTATGTGAAGATGATCCCGTTTCCAATGAAATCTTCAAAGAGGTGCACATATCCACTTGCAGATTCCAAAGAAAGAGACTTTCAAAACTGCTCTATCACTAGGATTTTTCAACACTGTGAGTTGAATGCAGTCATCACAGAAAACTTTCTGAGAATGCTTCTGTCTAGGGTTGATGTGAAGATATACCCGTTTCCAACGAAGGCCTCGAAGTGGTCCAAATATACACTTGCAGATTCTCCTACAAGGGTGTTGCAAACCTGAACTATCAAAGCAAGGTTCAACTCTGTGAGTTGAATGCAAACATCACAAAGAAGTTTCTGAGAATGCTTCCGTTTAGTTATGGGAAGTTTATCCCGTTTCCAACGAAATCCTCAGAGAGGTCCAAATATCCCCTTGCAGATTCTACAAACAGTGTGTTTGGAAACTGCTCCATCAAAACGAATGTTCAGCTCTCTGAGTTAAACGCAATCGTCACTAAGAATTTTCTGAGAGTGCTTCTGTCTAGTTTTTATATGAAGTTCTTTCCTTTATTACCATAGGCCTCAAAGCGGTCCCAGTCTCCACTTGCAGATTCTCCAAGAAGACTGTTTCCAATCTGCTCTCTCGAAAGGAATGTTCAACTCTGTGAGTTGAGTGCAATCATCACAGAGTAGTTTCTGAGAATGCTTCTATGTAGTTTTTAGGAGAAGATATTTCCTTTTCCACCACAGCCCTCAAAGCCCTCCAAATGTCCATTTGCGGATGCTAAAAAAAGAGTGTTTCAAAGCTGCGCTATCAAAGGGAAAGTTCAATTCCGTGAGGTGAATGCAAACATCCCAAAGAAGTTTCTGAGAATGCCTCTGTTTAGCTTTTATGTGAAGATTATCCCGTTTCCAACGAAATCTTCAATGAGATCCAAATATCCACTTGCGGATCCCACAGAAAGTGTGTTTCGAAACTGCTGTTTCAAAGGGAATCTTCAACTCTGTGAGTTGAATGCAATCATCACAAAGAAGTTTCTGACAATGCTTCTCTCTCGTTTTTATGTGAAGATATTTCCTTTTCCACCAGAGGCCTGAAAGCGCTCCAAATGTCCACTTGCAGATTCTACGAAAAGAATGTTTCAAAACTGCTCTGTGAAAAGCAATGTTAAACTCTGTGGCTCGAACACAAACATCACAAAGCAGTTTCTGAGAATGCTTCAGTTTAGTTTTTCTGTGAAGATATTCCCGTTTCCAAA
The DNA here is from genome assembly GCF_029289425.2 of Pan paniscus. NCBI lineage: Eukaryota > Metazoa > Chordata > Mammalia > Primates > Hominidae > Pan > Pan paniscus. The sequence continues at coordinate 61,434,686 of NC_073272.2, forward strand.
GAAATCTTCAAAGAGGTCCACATATCCACTTACAGATTCTACAAAAAGAGAGTTTCAAAACTGCTCAATCAAAAGGAGGGTTCAACTCTGTGACTTGAATGCAATCATCACACAGAAGTTTCTGAGAATGCTTCTCTTTAGTTTTTACGTGAAGATATACCCGTTTCGAAGGAAGGCCACCCGGTGGTCCAAATATCCACTTGCAGATTCTACAAAAAGAGTGTTTCAAACCTGAACTATCAAAGGAAGGTTCAACTCTCTGAGTCGAATGCAAACATCATGAAGAAGTTTCTGAGAATGTTTGTGTTTAGTTATGGGAAGTTTATCCCGTTTCCAACGAAATCCTCAGAGAGGTCCAAATATCCACTTGCAGATTCTACCAAAAGTGTGTTTGGAAACTGCTCCATCCAAAGGCATGTTCAGCTCTGTGAGTTAATCTCCATCATCACAAAGTATTTTCTGAGAATGCTTCCGTTTGGTTTTTATAGGAAGTTCTTTCCTTCACTACCGTAGGCCTCAAAGCAGTCCAAATCTCCATTTGCAGATTCTACAAAAAGAGTGTTTCCAATCTGCTGTATCAATAGGAATGTTCAACTCCGTGAGTTGAATGCAATCATCACAACGTAGTTTCTGAGAATGCTTCTATGTAGTTTTTAGGTGAAGATATTACCTTTTCCACCACAGGCCCCAAGCCCCCCAAATGTCCACTTGCAGATTCTAGAAAAAGAGTGTTTCATAGCTGCTCTTTCAAAAGGAAAGTTCCACTCTGGGAATTGAATACGAACATCACAAAGTAGTTTCTGAGAATGCTTTTGTTTCGTTTTTATGTGAAGATGATCCCGTTTCCAATGAAATCTTCAAAGAGGTGCACATATCCACTTGCAGATTCCAAAGAAAGAGACTTTCAAAACTGCTCTATCACTAGGATTTTTCAACACTGTGAGTTGAATGCAGTCATCACAGAAAACTTTCTGAGAATGCTTCTGTCTAGGGTTGATGTGAAGATATACCCGTTTCCAACGAAGGCCTCGAAGTGGTCCAAATATACACTTGCAGATTCTCCTACAAGGGTGTTGCAAACCTGAACTATCAAAGCAAGGTTCAACTCTGTGAGTTGAATGCAAACATCACAAAGAAGTTTCTGAGAATGCTTCCGTTTAGTTATGGGAAGTTTATCCCGTTTCCAACGAAATCCTCAGAGAGGTCCAAATATCCCCTTGCAGATTCTACAAACAGTGTGTTTGGAAACTGCTCCATCAAAACGAATGTTCAGCTCTCTGAGTTAAACGCAATCGTCACTAAGAATTTTCTGAGAGTGCTTCTGTCTAGTTTTTATATGAAGTTCTTTCCTTTATTACCATAGGCCTCAAAGCGGTCCCAGTCTCCACTTGCAGATTCTCCAAGAAGACTGTTTCCAAACTGCTCTCTCGAAAGGAATGTTCAACTCTGTGAGTTGAGTGCAATCATCACAGAGTAGTTTCTGAGAATGCTTCTATGTAGTTTTTAGGAGAAGATATTTCCTTTTCCACCACAGCCCTCAAAGCCCTCCAAATGTCCATTTGCGGATGCTAAAAAAAGAGTGTTTCAAAGCTGCGCTATCAAAGGGAAAGTTCAATTCCGTGAGGTGAATGCAAACATCCCAAAGAAGTTTCTGAGAATGCCTCTGTTTAGCTTTTATGTGAAGATTATCCCGTTTCCAACGAAATCTTCAATGAGATCCAAATATCCACTTGCGGATCCCACAGAAAGTGTGTTTCGAAACTGCTGTTTCAAAGGGAATCTTCAACTCTGTGAGTTGAATGCAATCATCACAAAGAAGTTTCTGACAATGCTTCTCTCTCGTTTTTATGTGAAGATATTTCCTTTTCCACCAGAGGCCTGAAAGCGCTCCAAATGTCCACTTGCAGATTCTACGAAAAGAATGTTTCAAAACTGCTCTGTGAAAAGCAATGTTAAACTCTGTGGCTCGAACACAAACATCACAAAGCAGTTTCTGAGAATGCTTCAGTTTAGTTTTTCTGTGAAGATATTCCCGTTTCCAAAGAAATCTTCAAAGAGGTCCACATATCCACTTACAGATTCTACAAAAAGAGAGTTTCAAAACTGCTCAATCAAAAGGAGGGTTCAACTCTGTGACTTGAATGCAATCATCACACAGAAGTTTCTGAGAATGCTTCTCTTTAGTTTTTACGTGAAGATATACCCGTTTCGAAGGAAGGCCACCCGGTGGTCCAAATATCCACTTGCAGATTCTACAAAAAGAGTGTTTCAAACCTGAACTATCAAAGGAAGGTTCAACTCTCTGAGTCGAATGCAAACATCACGAAGAAGTTTCTGAGAATGTTTGTGTTTAGTTATGGGAAGTTTATCCCGTTTCCAACGAACTCCTCAGAGAGGTCCAAATATCCACTTGCAGATTCTACCAAAAGTGTGTTTGGAAACTGCTCCATCCAAAGGCATGTTCAGCTCTGTGAGTTAATCTCCATCATCACAAAGTATTTTCTGAGAATGCTTCCGTTTGGTTTTTATAGGAAGTTCTTTCCTTCACTACCGTAGGCCTCAAAGCAGTCCAAATCTCCATTTGCAGATTCTGCAAAAAGAGTGTTTCCAATCTGCTCTATCAATAGGAATGTTCAACTCCGTGAGTTGAATGCAATCATCACAACGTAGTTTCTGAGAATGCTTCTATGTAGTTTTTAGGTGAAGATATTACCTTTTCCACCACAGGCCCCAAGCCCCCCAAATGTCCACATGCATATTCTAGAAAAAGAGTGTTTCATAGCTGCTCTTTCAAAAGGAAAGTTCCACTCTGGGAGTTGAATACAAACATCACAAAGTAGTTTCTGAGAATGCTTCTGTTTCGTTTTTATGTGAAGATGTTCCCATTTCCAATGAAATCTTCAAAGAGGTGCACATATCCACTTGCAGATTCCAAAGAAAGAGACTTTCAAAACTGCTCCATCACGAGGATTTTTCAACACTGTGAGTTGAATGCAGTCATCACAGAAAACTTTCTGAGAATGCTTCTGTCTAGGGTTGATGTGAAGATATACCCATTTCCAACGAAGGCCTCGAAGTGGTCCAAATATACACTTGCAGATTCTCCTACAAGGATGTTGCAAACCTGAACTATCAAAGCAAGGTTCAACTCTGTGAGTTGAATGCAAACATCACAAAGAAGTTTCTGAGAATGCTTCCGTTTACTTATGGGAAGTTTATCCCGTTTCCAACGAAATCCTCAGAGAGGTCCAAATATCCCCTTGCAGATTCTACAAACAGTGTGTTTGGAAACTGCTCCATCAAAACGAATGTTCAGCTCTCTGAGTTAAACGCAATCGTCACTAAGAATTTTCTGAGAGTGCTACTGTCTAGTTTTTATATGAAGTTCTTTCCTTTCTTACCATAGGCCTCAAAGCGGTCCCAGTCTCCACTTGCAGATTCTCCAAGAAGACTGTTTCCAAACTGCTCTCTCGAAAGGAATGTTCAACTCTGTGAGTTGAATGCAATCATCACAGAGTAGTTTCTGAGAATGCTTCTATGTAGTTTTTAGGAGAAGATATTTCCTTTTCCACCACAGCCCTCAAAGCCCTCCAAATGTCCATTTGCGGATGCTAAAAAAAGAGTGTTTCAAAGCTGCGCTATCAAAGGGAAAGTTCAATTCCGTGAGGTGAATGCAAACATCCCAAAGAAGTTTCTGAGAATGCCTCTGTTTAGCTTTTATGTGAAGATTATCCCGTTTCCAACGAAATATTCAATGAGATCCAAATATCCACTTGCGGATCCCACAGAAAGTGTGTTTCGAAACTGCTGTTTCAAAGGGAATCTTCAACTCTGTGAGTTGAATGCAATCATCACAAAGAAGTTTCTGACAATGCTTCTCTCTCGTTTTTATGTGAAGATATTTCCTTTTCCACCAGAGGCCTGAAAGCGCTCCAAATGTCCACTTGCAGATTCTACGAAAAGAATGTTTCAAAACTGCTCTGTGAAAAGCAATGTTAAACTCTGTGGCTCGAACACAAACATCACAAAGCAGTTTCTGAGAATGCTTCAGTTTAGTTTTTCTGTGAAGATATTCCCGTTTCCAAAGAAATCTTCAAAGAGGTCCACATATCCACTTACAGATTCTACAAAAAGAGAGTTTCAAAACTGCTCAATCAAAAGGAGTGTTCAACTCTGTGACTTGAATGCAATCATCACACAGAAGTTTCTGAGAATGCTTCTCTTTAGTTTTTACGTGAAGATATACCCGTTTCGAAGGAAGGCCACCCAGTGGTCCAAATATCCACTTGCAGAATCTACAAAAAGAGTGTTTCAAACCTGAACTATCAAAGGAAGGTTCAACTCTGTGAGTCGAATGCAAACATCACGAAGAAGTTTCTGAGAATGTTTGTGTTTAGTTATGGGAAGTTTATCCCGTTTCCAACGAACTCCTCAGAGAGGTCCAAATATCCACTTGCAGATTCTACCAAAAGTGTGTTTGGAAACTGCTCCATCCAAAGGCATGTTCAGCTCTGTGAGTTAATCTCCATCATCACAAAGTATTTTCTGAGAATGCTTCCGTTTGGTTTTTATAGGAAGTTCTTTCCTTCACTACCGTAGGCCTCAAAGCAGTCCAAATCTCCATTTGCAGATTCTACAAAAAGAGTGTTTCCAATCTGCTGTATCAATAGGAATGTTCAACTCCGTGAGTTGTATGCAATCATCACAACGTAGTTTCTGAGAATGCTTCTATGTAGTTTTTAGGTGAAGATATTACCTTTTCCACCACAGGCCCCAAGCCCCCCAAATGTCCACTTGCATATTCTAGAAAAAGAGTGTTTCATAGCTGCTCTTTCAAAAGGAAAGTTCCACTCTGGGAGTTGAATACAAACATCACAAAGTATTTTCTGAGAATGCTTCTGTTTCGTTTTTAAGTGAAGATGATCCCGTTTCCAATGAAATCTTCAAAGAGGTGCACATATCCACTTGCAGATTCCAAAGAAAGAGACTTTCAAAACTGCTACATCACGAGGATTTTTCAACACTGTGAGTTGAATGCAGTCATCACAGAAAACTTTCTGAGAATGCTTCTGTCTAGGGTTGATGTGAAGATATACCCGTTTCCAACGAAGGCCTCGAAGTGGTCCAAATATAGACTTGCAGATTCTCCTACAAGGGTGTTGCAAACCTGAACTAACAAAGCAAGGTTGAACTCTGTGAGTTGAATGCAAACATCACAAAGAAGTTTCTGAGAATGCTTCCGTTTATTTATGGGAAGTTTATCCCGTTTCCAACGAAATCCTCAGAGAGGTCCAAATATCCCCTTGCAGATTCTACAAACAGTGTGTTTGGAAACTGCTCCATCAAAACGAATGTTCAGCTCTCTGAGTTAAACGCAATCGTCGCTAAGAATTTTCTGAGAGTGCTTCTGTCTAGTTTTTATATGAAGTTCTTTCCTTTCTTACCATAGGCCTCAAAGCGGTCCCAGTCTCCACTTGCAGATTCTCCAAGAAGACTGTTTCCAAACTGCTCTCTCGAAAGGAATGTTCAACTCTGTGGGTTGAGTGCAATCATCACAGAGTAGTTTCTGAGAATGCTTCTATGTAGTTTTTAGGAGAAGATATTTCCTTTTCCACCACAGCCCTCAAAGCCCTCCTAATGTCCATTTGCGGATGCTAAAAAAACAGTGTTTCAAAGCTGCGCTATCAAAGGGAAAGTTCAATTCCGTGAGGTGAATGCAAACATCCCAAAGAAGTTTCTGAGAATGCCTCTGTTTAGCTTTTATGTGAAGATTATCCCGTTTCCAACGAAATCTTCAATGAGATCCAAATATCCACTTGCGGATCCCACAGAAAGTGTGTTTCGAAACTGCTGTTTCAAAGGGAATCTTCAACTCTGTGAGTTGAATGCAATCATCACAAAGAAGTTTCTGACAATGCTTCTCTCTCGTTTTTATGTGAAGATATTTCCTTTTCCACCAGAGGCCTGAAAGCGCTCCAAATGTCCACTTGCAGATTCTACGAAAAGAATGTTTCAAAACTGCTCTGTGAAAAGCAATGTTAAACTCTGTGGCTCGAACACAAACATCACAAAGCAGTTTCTGAGAATGCTTCAGTTTAGTTTTTCTGTGAAGATATTCCCGTTTCCAAAGAAATCTTCAAAGAGGTCCACATATCCACTTACAGATTCTACAAAAAGAGAGTTTCAAAACTGCTCAATCAAAAGGAGGGTTCAACTCTGTGACTTGAATGCAATCATCACACAGAAGTTTCTGAGAATGCTTCTCTTTAGTTTTTACGTGAAGATATACCCGTTTCGAAGGAAGGCCACCCGGTGGTCCAAATATCCACTTGCAGATTCTACAAAAAGAGTGTTTCAAACCTGAACTATCAAAGGAAGGTTCAACTCTCTGAGTCGAATGCAAACATCATGAAGAAGTTTCTGAGAATGTTTGTGTTTAGTTATGGGAAGTTTATCCCGTTTCCAACGAAATCCTCAGAGAGGTCCAAATATCCACTTGCAGATTCTACCAAAAGTGTGTTTGGAAACTGCTCCATCCAAAGGCATGTTCAGCTCTGTGAGTTAATCTCCATCATCACAAAGTATTTTCTGAGAATGCTTCCGTTTGGTTTTTATAGGAAGTTCTTTCCTTCACTACCGTAGGCCTCAAAGCAGTCCAAATCTCCATTTGCAGATTCTACAAAAAGAGTGTTTCCAATCTGCTGTATCAATAGGAATGTTCAACTCCGTGAGTTGAATGCAATCATCACAACGTAGTTTCTGAGAATGCTTCTATGTAGTTTTTAGGTGAAGATATTACCTTTTCCACCACAGGCCCCAAGCCCCCCAAATGTCCACTTGCAGATTCTAGAAAAAGAGTGTTTCATAGCTGCTCTTTCAAAAGGAAAGTTCCACTCTGGGAATTGAATACGAACATCACAAAGTAGTTTCTGAGAATGCTTTTGTTTCGTTTTTATGTGAAGATGATCCCGTTTCCAATGAAATCTTCAAAGAGGTGCACATATCCACTTGCAGATTCCAAAGAAAGAGACTTTCAAAACTGCTCTATCACTAGGATTTTTCAACACTGTGAGTTGAATGCAGTCATCACAGAAAACTTTCTGAGAATGCTTCTGTCTAGGGTTGATGTGAAGATATACCCGTTTCCAACGAAGGCCTCGAAGTGGTCCAAATATACACTTGCAGATTCTCCTACAAGGGTGTTGCAAACCTGAACTATCAAAGCAAGGTTCAACTCTGTGAGTTGAATGCAAACATCACAAAGAAGTTTCTGAGAATGCTTCCGTTTAGTTATGGGAAGTTTATCCCGTTTCCAACGAAATCCTCAGAGAGGTCCAAATATCCCCTTGCAGATTCTACAAACAGTGTGTTTGGAAACTGCTCCATCAAAACGAATGTTCAGCTCTCTGAGTTAAACGCAATCGTCACTAAGAATTTTCTGAGAGTGCTTCTGTCTAGTTTTTATATGAAGTTCTTTCCTTTATTACCATAGGCCTCAAAGCGGTCCCAGTCTCCACTTGCAGATTCTCCAAGAAGACTGTTTCCAAACTGCTCTCTCGAAAGGAATGTTCAACTCTGTGAGTTGAGTGCAATCATCACAGAGTAGTTTCTGAGAATGCTTCTATGTAGTTTTTAGGAGAAGATATTTCCTTTTCCACCACAGCCCTCAAAGCCCTCCAAATGTCCATTTGCGGATGCTAAAAAAAGAGTGTTTCAAAGCTGCGCTATCAAAGGGAAAGTTCAATTCCGTGAGGTGAATGCAAACATCCCAAAGAAGTTTCTGAGAATGCCTCTGTTTAGCTTTTATGTGAAGATTATCCCGTTTCCAACGAAATCTTCAATGAGATCCAAATATCCACTTGCGGATCCCACAGAAAGTGTGTTTCGAAACTGCTGTTTCAAAGGGAATCTTCAACTCTGTGAGTTGAATGCAATCATCACAAAGAAGTTTCTGACAATGCTTCTCTCTCGTTTTTATGTGAAGATATTTCCTTTTCCACCAGAGGCCTGAAAGCGCTCCAAATGTCCACTTGCAGATTCTACGAAAAGAATGTTTCAAAACTGCTCTGTGAAAAGCAATGTTAAACTCTGTGGCTCGAACACAAACATCACAAAGCAGTTTCTGAGAATGCTTCAGTTTAGTTTTTCTGTGAAGATATTCCCGTTTCCAAAGAAATCTTCAAAGAGGTCCACATATCCACTTACAGATTCTACAAAAAGAGAGTTTCAAAACTGCTCAATCAAAAGGAGGGTTCAACTCTGTGACTTGAATGCAATCATCACACAGAAGTTTCTGAGAATGCTTCTCTTTAGTTTTTACGTGAAGATATACCCGTTTCGAAGGAAGGCCACCCGGTGGTCCAAATATCCACTTGCAGATTCTACAAAAAGAGTGTTTCAAACCTGAACTATCAAAGGAAGGTTCAACTCTCTGAGTCGAATGCAAACATCACGAAGAAGTTTCTGAGAATGTTTGTGTTTAGTTATGGGAAGTTTATCCCGTTTCCAACGAACTCCTCAGAGAGGTCCAAATATCCACTTGCAGATTCTACCAAAAGTGTGTTTGGAAACTGCTCCATCCAAAGGCATGTTCAGCTCTGTGAGTTAATCTCCATCATCACAAAGTATTTTCTGAGAATGCTTCCGTTTGGTTTTTATAGGAAGTTCTTTCCTTCACTACCGTAGGCCTCAAAGCAGTCCAAATCTCCATTTGCAGATTCTGCAAAAAGAGTGTTTCCAATCTGCTCTATCAATAGGAATGTTCAACTCCGTGAGTTGAATGCAATCATCACAACGTAGTTTCTGAGAATGCTTCTATGTAGTTTTTAGGTGAAGATATTACCTTTTCCACCACAGGCCCCAAGCCCCCCAAATGTCCACATGCATATTCTAGAAAAAGAGTGTTTCATAGCTGCTCTTTCAAAAGGAAAGTTCCACTCTGGGAGTTGAATACAAACATCACAAAGTAGTTTCTGAGAATGCTTCTGTTTCGTTTTTATGTGAAGATGTTCCCATTTCCAATGAAATCTTCAAAGAGGTGCACATATCCACTTGCAGATTCCAAAGAAAGAGACTTTCAAAACTGCTCCATCACGAGGATTTTTCAACACTGTGAGTTGAATGCAGTCATCACAGAAAACTTTCTGAGAATGCTTCTGTCTAGGGTTGATGTGAAGATATACCCATTTCCAACGAAGGCCTCGAAGTGGTCCAAATATACACTTGCAGATTCTCCTACAAGGATGTTGCAAACCTGAACTATCAAAGCAAGGTTCAACTCTGTGAGTTGAATGCAAACATCACAAAGAAGTTTCTGAGAATGCTTCCGTTTACTTATGGGAAGTTTATCCCGTTTCCAACGAAATCCTCAGAGAGGTCCAAATATCCCCTTGCAGATTCTACAAACAGTGTGTTTGGAAACTGCTCCATCAAAACGAATGTTCAGCTCTCTGAGTTAAACGCAATCGTCACTAAGAATTTTCTGAGAGTGCTACTGTCTAGTTTTTATATGAAGTTCTTTCCTTTCTTACCATAGGCCTCAAAGCGGTCCCAGTCTCCACTTGCAGATTCTCCAAGAAGACTGTTTCCAAACTGCTCTCTCGAAAGGAATGTTCAACTCTGTGAGTTGAATGCAATCATCACAGAGTAGTTTCTGAGAATGCTTCTATGTAGTTTTTAGGAGAAGATATTTCCTTTTCCACCACAGCCCTCAAAGCCCTCCAAATGTCCATTTGCGGATGCTAAAAAAAGAGTGTTTCAAAGCTGCGCTATCAAAGGGAAAGTTCAATTCCGTGAGGTGAATGCAAACATCCCAAAGAAGTTTCTGAGAATGCCTCTGTTTAGCTTTTATGTGAAGATTATCCCGTTTCCAACGAAATATTCAATGAGATCCAAATATCCACTTGCGGATCCCACAGAAAGTGTGTTTCGAAACTGCTGTTTCAAAGGGAATCTTCAACTCTGTGAGTTGAATGCAATCATCACAAAGAAGTTTCTGACAATGCTTCTCTCTCGTTTTTATGTGAAGATATTTCCTTTTCCACCAGAGGCCTGAAAGCGCTCCAAATGTCCACTTGCAGATTCTACGAAAAGAATGTTTCAAAACTGCTCTGTGAAAAGCAATGTTAAACTCTGTGGCTCGAACACAAACATCACAAAGCAGTTTCTGAGAATGCTTCAGTTTAGTTTTTCTGTGAAGATATTCCCGTTTCCAAAGAAATCTTCAAAGAGGTCCACATATCCACTTACAGATTCTACAAAAAGAGAGTTTCAAAACTGCTCAATCAAAAGGAGTGTTCAACTCTGTGACTTGAATGCAATCATCACACAGAAGTTTCTGAGAATGCTTCTCTTTAGTTTTTACGTGAAGATATACCCGTTTCGAAGGAAGGCCACCCAGTGGTCCAAATATCCACTTGCAGAATCTACAAAAAGAGTGTTTCAAACCTGAACTATCAAAGGAAGGTTCAACTCTGTGAGTCGAATGCAAACATCACGAAGAAGTTTCTGAGAATGTTTGTGTTTAGTTATGGGAAGTTTATCCCGTTTCCAACGAACTCCTCAGAGAGGTCCAAATATCCACTTGCAGATTCTACCAAAAGTGTGTTTGGAAACTGCTCCATCCAAAGGCATGTTCAGCTCTGTGAGTTAATCTCCATCATCACAAAGTATTTTCTGAGAATGCTTCCGTTTGGTTTTTATAGGAAGTTCTTTCCTTCACTACCGTAGGCCTCAAAGCAGTCCAAATCTCCATTTGCAGATTCTACAAAAAGAGTGTTTCCAATCTGCTGTATCAATAGGAATGTTCAACTCCGTGAGTTGTATGCAATCATCACAACGTAGTTTCTGAGAATGCTTCTATGTAGTTTTTAGGTGAAGATATTACCTTTTCCACCACAGGCCCCAAGCCCCCCAAATGTCCACTTGCATATTCTAGAAAAAGAGTGTTTCATAGCTGCTCTTTCAAAAGGAAAGTTCCACTCTGGGAGTTGAATACAAACATCACAAAGTATTTTCTGAGAATGCTTCTGTTTCGTTTTTAAGTGAAGATGATCCCGTTTCCAATGAAATCTTCAAAGAGGTGCACATATCCACTTGCAGATTCCAAAGAAAGAGACTTTCAAAACTGCTACATCACGAGGATTTTTCAACACTGTGAGTTGAATGCAGTCATCACAGAAAACTTTCTGAGAATGCTTCTGTCTAGGGTTGATGTGAAGATATACCCGTTTCCAACGAAGGCCTCGAAGTGGTCCAAATATAGACTTGCAGATTCTCCTACAAGGGTGTTGCAAACCTGAACTAACAAAGCAAGGTTGAACTCTGTGAGTTGAATGCAAACATCACAAAGAAGTTTCTGAGAATGCTTCCGTTTATTTATGGGAAGTTTATCCCGTTTCCAACGAAATCCTCAGAGAGGTCCAAATATCCCCTTGCAGATTCTACAAACAGTGTGTTTGGAAACTGCTCCATCAAAACGAATGTTCAGCTCTCTGAGTTAAACGCAATCGTCGCTAAGAATTTTCTGAGAGTGCTTCTGTCTAGTTTTTATATGAAGTTCTTTCCTTTCTTACCATAGGCCTCAAAGCGGTCCCAGTCTCCACTTGCAGATTCTCCAAGAAGACTGTTTCCAAACTGCTCTCTCGAAAGGAATGTTCAACTCTGTGGGTTGAGTGCAATCATCACAGAGTAGTTTCTGAGAATGCTTCTATGTAGTTTTTAGGAGAAGATATTTCCTTTTCCACCACAGCCCTCAAAGCCCTCCTAATGTCCATTTGCGGATGCTAAAAAAACAGTGTTTCAAAGCTGCGCTATCAAAGGGAAAGTTCAATTCCGTGAGGTGAATGCAAACATCCCAAAGAAGTTTCTGAGAATGCCTCTGTTTAGCTTTTATGTGAAGATTATCCCGTTTCCAACGAAATCTTCAATGAGATCCAAATATCCACTTGCGGATCCCACAGAAAGTGTGTTTCGAAACTGCTGTTTCAAAGGGAATCTTCAACTCTGTGAGTTGAATGCAATCATCACAAAGAAGTTTCTGACAATGCTTCTCTCTCGTTTTTATGTGAAGATATTTCCTTTTCCACCAGAGGCCTGAAAGCGCTCCAAATGTCCACTTGCAGATTCTACGAAAAGAATGTTTCAAAACTGCTCTGTGAAAAGCAATGTTAAACTCTGTGGCTCGAACACAAACATCACAAAGCAGTTTCTGAGAATGCTTCAGTTTAGTTTTTCTGTGAAGATATTCCCGTTTCCAAAGAAATCTTCAAAGAGGTCCACATATCCACTTACAGATTCTACAAAAAGAGAGTTTCAAAACTGCTCAATCAAAAGGAGGGTTCAACTCTGTGACTTGAATGCAATCATCACACAGAAGTTTCTGAGAATGCTTCTCTTTAGTTTTTACGTGAAGATATACCCGTTTCGAAGGAAGGCCACCCGGTGGTCCAAATATCCACTTGCAGAATCTACAAAAAGAGTGTTTCAAACCTGAACTATCAAAGGAAGGTTCAACTCTGTGAGTCGAATGCAAACATCACGAAGAAGTTTCTGAGAATGTTTGTGTTTAGTTATGGGAAGTTTATCCCGTTTCCAACGAAATCCTCAGAGTGGTCCAAATATCCACTTGCAGATTCTACCAAAAGTGTGTTTGGAAACTGCTCCATCCAAAGGCATGTTCAGCTCTGTGAGTTAATCTCCATCATCACAAAGTATTTTCTGAGAATGCTTCCGTTTGGTTTTTATAGGAAGTTCTTTCCTTCACTACCGTAGGCCTCAAAGCAGTCCAAATCTCCATTTGCAGATTCTACAAAAAGAGTGTTTCCAATCTGCTGTATCAATAGGAATGTTCAACTCCGTGAGTTGAATGCAATCATCACAACGTAGTTTCTGAGAATGCTTCTATGTAGTTTTTAGGTGAAGATATTACCTTTTCCACCACAGGCCCCAAGCCCCCCAAATGTCCACTTGCAGATTCTAGAAAAAGAGTGTTTCATAGCTGCTCTTTCAAAAGGAAAGTTCCACTCTGGGAATTGAATACGAACATCACAAAGTAGTTTCTGAGAATGCTTTTGTTTCGTTTTTATGTGAAGATGATCCCGTTTCCAATGAAATCTTCAAAGAGGTGCACATATCCACTTGCAGATTCCAAAGAAAGAGACTTTCAAAACTGCTCCATCACGAGGATTTTTCAACACTGTGAGTTGAATGCAGTCATCACAGAAAACTTTCTGAGAATGCTTCTGTCTAGGGTTGATGTGAAGATATACCCGTTTCCAACGAAGGCCTCGAAGTGGTCCAAATATAGACTTGCAGATTCTCCTACAAGGGTGTTGCAAACCTGAACTATCAAAGCAAGGTTCAACTCTGTGAGTTGAATGCAAACATCACAAAGAAGTTTCTGAGAATGCTTCCGTTTAGTTATGGGAAGTTTATCCCGTTTCCAACGAAATCCTCAGAGAGGTCCAAATATCCCCTTGCAGATTCTACAAACAGTGTGTTTGGAAACTGCTCCATCAAAACGAATGTTCAGCTCTCTGAGTTAAACGCAATCGTCACTAAGAATTTTCTGAGAGTGCTTCTGTCTAGTTTTTATATGAAGTTCTTTCCTTTATTACCATAGGCCTCAAAGCGGTCCCAGTCTCCACTTGCAGATTCTCCAAGAAGACTGTTTCCAAAGTGCTCTCTCGAAAGGAATGTTCAACTCTGTGAGTTGAGTGCAATCATCACAGAGTAGTTTCTGAGAATGCTTCTATGTAGTTTTTAGGAGAAGATATTTCCTTTTCCACCACAGCCCTCAAAGCCCTCCAAATGTCCATTTGCGGATGCTAAAAAAAGAGTGTTTCAAAGCTGCGCTATCAAAGGGAAAGTTCAATTCCGTGAGGTGAATGCAAACATCCCAAAGAAGTTTCTGAGAATGCCTCTGTTTAGCTTTTATGTGAAGATTATCCCGTTTCCAACGAAATCTTCAATGAGATCCAAATATCCACTTGCGGATCCCACAGAAAGTGTGTTTCGAAACTGCTGTTTCAAAGGGAATCTTCAACTCTGTGAGTTGAATGCAATCATCACAAAGAAGTTTCTGACAATGCTTCTCTCTCGTTTTTATGTGAAGATATTTCCTTTTCCACCAGAGGCCTGAAAGCGCTCCAAATGTCCACTTGCAGATTCTACGAAAAGAATGTTTCAAAACTGCTCTGTGAAAAGCAATGTTAAACTCTGTGGCTCGAACACAAACATCACAAAGCAGTTTCTGAGAATGCTTCAGTTTAGTTTTTCTGTGAAGATATTCCCGTTTCCAAAGAAATCTTCAAAGAGGTCCACATATCCACTTACAGATTCTACAAAAAGAGAGTTTCAAAACTGCTCAATCAAAAGGAGGGTTCAACTCTGTGACTTGAATGCAATCATCACACAGAAGTTTCTGAGAATGCTTCTCTTTAGTTTTTACGTGAAGATATACCCGTTTCGAAGGAAGGCCACCCGGTGGTCCAAATATCCACTTGCAGATTCTACAAAAAGAGTGTTTCAAACCTGAACTATCAAAGGAAGGTTCAACTCTCTGAGTCGAATGCAAACATCACGAAGAAGTTTCTGAGAATGTTTGTGTTTAGTTATGGGAAGTTTATCCCGTTTCCAACGAAATCCTCAGAGAGGTCCAAATATCCACTTGCAGATTCTACCAAAAGTGTGTTTGGAAACTGCTCCATCCAAAGGCATGTTCAGCTCTGTGAGTTAATCTCCATCATCACAAAGTATTTTCTGAGAATGCTTCCGTTTGGTTTTTATAGGAAGTTCTTTCCTTCACTACCGTAGGCCTCAAAGCAGTCCAAATCTCCATTTGCAGATTCTACAAAAAGAGTGTTTCCAATCTGCTGTATCAATAGGAATGTTCAACTCCGTGAGTTGAATGCAATCATCACACCGTAGTTTCTGAGAATGCTTCTATGTAGTTTTTAGGTGAAGATATTACCTTTTCCACCACAGGCCCCAAGCCCCCCAAATGTCCACATGCAGATTCTAGAAAAAGAGTGTTTCATAGCTGCTCTTTCAAAAGGAAAGTTCCACTCTGGGAATTGAATACGAACATCACAAAGTAGTTTCTGAGAATGCTTTTGTTTCGTTTTTATGTGAAGATGATCCCGTTTCCAATGAAATCTTCAAAGAGGTGCACATATCCACTTGCAGATTCCAAAGAAAGAGACTTTCAAAACTGCTCTATCACGAGGATTTTTCAACACTGTGAGTTGAAGGCAGTCATCACAGAAAACTTTCTGAGAATGCTTCTGTCTAGGGTTGATGTGAAGATATACCCGTTTCCAACGAAGGCCTCGAAGTGGTCCAAATATACACTTGCAGATTCTCCTACAAGGGTGTTGCAAACCTGAACTATCAAAGCAAGGTTCAACTCTGTGAGTTGAATGCAAACATCACAAAGAAGTTTCTGAGAATGCTTCCGTTTAGTTATGGGAAGTTTATCCCGTTTCCAACGAAATCCTCAGAGAGGTCCAAATATCCCCTTGCAGATTCTACAAACAGTGTGTTTGGAAACTGCTCCATCAAAACGAATGTTCAGCTCTCTGAGTTAAACGCAATCGTCACTAAGAATTTTCTGAGAGTGCTTCTGTCTAGTTTTTATATGAAGTTCTTTCCTTTATTACCATAGGCCTCAAAGCGGTCCCAGTCTCCACTTGCAGATTCTCCAAGAAGACTGTTTCCAAAGTGCTCTCTCGAAAGGAATGTTCAACTCTGTGAGTTGAGTGCAATCATCACAGAGTAGTTTCTGAGAATGCTTCTATGTAGTTTTTAGGAGAAGATATTTCCTTTTCCACCACAGCCCTCAAAGCCCTCCAAATGTCCATTTGCGGATGCTAAAAAAAGAGTGTTTCAAAGCTGCGCTATCAAAGGGAAAGTTCAATTCCGTGAGGTGAATGCAAACATCCCAAAGAAGTTTCTGAGAATGCCTCTGTTTAGCTTTTATGTGAAGATTATCCCGTTTCCAACGAAATCTTCAATGAGATCCAAATATCCACTTGCGGATCCCACAGAAAGTGTGTTTCGAAACTGCTGTTTCAAAGGGAATCTTCAACTCTGTGAGTTGAATGCAATCATCACAAAGAAGTTTCTGACAATGCTTCTCTCTCGTTTTTATGTGAAGATATTTCCTTTTCCACCAGAGGCCTGAAAGCGCTCCAAATGTCCACTTGCAGATTCTACGAAAAGAATGTTTCAAAACTGCTCTGTGAAAAGCAATGTTAAACTCTGTGGCTCGAACACAAACATCACAAAGCAGTTTCTGACAATGCTTCAGTTTAGTTTTTCTGTGAAGATATTCCCGTTTCCAAAGAAATCTTCAAAGAGGTCCACATATCCACTTACAGATTCTACAAAAAGAGAGTTTCAAAACTGCTCAATCAAAAGGAGGGTTCAACTCTGTGACTTGAATGCAATCATCACACAGAAGTTTCTGAGAATGCTTCTCTTTAGTTTTTACGTGAAGATATACCCGTTTCGAAGGAAGGCCACCCGGTGGTCCAAATATCCACTTGCAGAATCTACAAAAAGAGTGTTTCAAACCTGAACTATCAAAGGAAGGTTCAACTCTGTGAGTCGAATGCAAACATCACGAAGAAGTTTCTGAGAATGTTTGTGTTTAGTTATGGGAAGTTTATCCCGTTTCCAACGAAATCCTCAGAGAGGTCCAAATATCCACTTGCAGATTCTACCAAAAGTGTGTTTGGAAACTGCTCCATCCAAAGGCATGTTCAGCTCTGTGAGTTAATCTCCATCATCACAAAGTATTTTCTGAGAATGCTTCCGTTTGGTTTTTATAGGAAGTTCTTTCCTTCACTACCGTAGGCCTCAAAGCAGTCCAAATCTCCATTTGCAGATTCTACAAAAAGAGTGTTTCCAATCTGCTGTATCAATAGGAATGTTCAACTCCGTGAGTTGAATGCAATCATCACAACGTAGTTTCTGAGAATGCTTCTATGTAGTTTTTAGGTGAAGATATTACCTTTTCCACCACAGGCCCCAAGCCCCCCAAATGTCCACTTGCAGATTCTAGAAAAAGAGTGTTTCATAGCTGCTCTTTCAAAAGGAAAGTTCCACTCTGGGAATTGAATACGAACATCACAAAGTAGTTTCTGAGAATGCTTTTGTTTCGTTTTTATGTGAAGATGATCCCGTTTCCAATGAAATCTTCAAAGAGGTGCACATATCCACTTGCAGATTCCAAAGAAAGAGACTTTCAAAACTGCTCCATCACGAGGATTTTTCAACTCTGTGAGTTGAATGCAGTCATCACAGAAAACTTTCTGAGAATGCTTCTGTCTAGGGTTGATGTGAAGATATACCCGTTTCCAACGAAGGCCTCGAAGTGGTCCAAATATACACTTGCAGATTCTCCTACAAGGGTGTTGCAAACCTGAACTATCAAAGCAAGGTTCAACTCTGTGAGTTGAATGCAAACATCACAAAGAAGTTTCTGAGAATGCTTCCGTTTAGTTATGGGAAGTTTATCCCGTTTCCAACGAAATCCTCAGAGAGGTCCAAATATCCCCTTGCAGATTCTACAAACAGTGTGTTTGGAAACTGCTCCATCAAAACGAATGTTCAGCTCTCTGAGTTAAACGCAATCGTCGCTAAGAATTTTCTGAGAGTGCTTCTGTCTAGTTTTTATATGAAGTTCTTTCCTTTATTACCATAGGCCTCAAAGCGGTCCCAGTCTCCACTTGCAGATACTCCAAGAAAACTGTTTCGAAACTGCTCTCTCGAAAGGAATGTTCAACTCTGTGGGTTGAGTGCAATCATCACAGAGTAGTTTCTGAGAATGCTTCTATGTAGTTTTTAGGAGAAGATATTTCCTTTTCCACCACAGCCCTCAAAGCCCTCCTAATGTCCATTTGCGGATGCTAAAAAAACAGTGTTTCAAAGCTGCGCTATCAAAGGGAAAGTTCAATTCCGTGAGGTGAATGCAAACATCCCAAAGAAGTTTCTGAGAATGCCTCTGTTTAGCTTTTATGTGAAGATTATCCCGTTTCCAACGAAATCTTCAATGAGATCCAAATATCCACTTGCGGATCCCACAGAAAGTGTGTTTCGAAACTGCTGTTTCAAAGGGAATCTTCAACTCTGTGAGTTGAATGCAATCATCACAAAGAAGTTTCTGACAATGCTTCTCCCTCGTTTTTATGTGAAGATATTTCCTTTTCCACCAGAGGCCTGAAAGCGCTCCAAATGTCCACTTGCAGATTCTACGAAAAGAATGTTTCAAAACTGCTCTGTGAAAAGCAATGTTAAACTCTGTGGCTCGAACACAAACATCACAAAGCAGTTTCTGAGAATGCTTCAGTTTAGTTTTTCTGTGAAGATATTCCCGTTTCCAAAGAAATCTTCAAAGAGGTCCACATATCCACTTACAGATTCTACAAAAAGAGAGTTTCAAAACTGCTCAATCAAAAGGAGGGTTCAACTCTGTGACTTGAATGCAATCATCACACAGAAGTTTCTGAGAATGCTTCTCTTTAGTTTTTACGTGAAGATATACCCGTTTCGAAGGAAGGCCACCCGGTGGTCCAAATATCCACTTGCAGAATCTACAAAAAGAGTGTTTCAAACCGGAACTATCAAAGGAAGGTTCAACTTTGTGAGTCGAATGCAAACATCGCGAAGAAGTTTCTGAGAATGTTTGTGTTTAGTTGTGGGAAGTTTATCCCGTTTCCAACGAACTCCTCAGAGAGGTCCAAATATCCACTTGCAGATTCTACCAAAAGTGTGTTTGGAAACTGCTCCATCCAAAGGCATGTTCAGCTCTGTGAGTTAATCTCCATCATCACAAAGTATTTTCTGAGAATGCTTCCGTTTGGTTTTTATAGGAAGTTGTTTCCTTCACTACCGTAGGCCTCAAAGCAGTCCAAATCTCCATTTGCAGATTCTACAAAAAGAGTGTTTCCAATCTGCTCTATCAATAGGAATGTTCAACTCCGTGAGTTGAATGCAATCATCACAACGTAGTTTCTGAGAATGCTTCTATGTAGTTTTTAGGTGAAGATATTACCTTTTCCACCACAGGCCCCAAGCCCCCCAAATGTCCACTTGCAGATTCTAGAAAAAGAGTGTTTCATAGCTGCTCTTTCAAAAGGAAAGTTCCACTCTGGGAGTTGAATACAAACATCACAAAGTAGTTTCTGAGAATGCTTCTGTTTCGTTTTTATGTGAAGATGATCCCGTTTCCAATGAAATCTTCAAAGAGGTGCACATATCCACTTGCAGATTCCAAAGAAAGAGACTTTCAAAACTGCTCTATCACGAGGAATTTTCAACACTGTGAGTTGAATGCAGTCATCACAGAAAACTTTCTGAGAATGCTTCTGTCTAGGGTTGATGTGAAGATATACCCGTTTCCAACGAAGGCCTCGAAGTGGTCCAAATATACACTTGCAGATTCTCCTACAAGGGTGTTGCAAACCTGAACTATCAAAGCAAGGTTCAACTCTGTGAGTTGAATGCAAACATCACAAAGAAGTTTCTGAGAATGCTTCCGTTTAGTTATGGGAAGTTTATCCCGTTTCCAACGAAATCCTCAGAGAGGTCCAAATATCCCCTTGCAGATTCTACAAACAGTGTGTTTGGAAACTGCTCCATCAAAACGAATGTTCAGCTCTCTGAGTTAAACGCAATCGTCACTAAGAATTTTCTGAGAGTGCTTCTGTCTAGTGTTTGTATGAAGTTCTTTCCTTTCTTACCATAGGCCTCAAAGCGGTCCCAGTCTCCACTTGCAGATTCTCCAAGAAGACTGTTTCCAAACTGCTCTCTCGAAAGGAATGTTCAACTCTGTGAGTTGAGTGCAATCATCACAGAGTAGTTTCTGAGAATGCTTCTATGTAGTTTTTAGGAGAAGATATTTCCTTTTCCACCACAGCCCTCAAAGCCCTCCAAATGTCCATTTGCGGATGCTAAAAAAAGAGTGTTTCAAAGCTGCGCTATCAAAGGGAAAGTTCAATTCCGTGAGGTGAATGCAAACATCCCAAAGAAGTTTCTGAGAATGCCTCTGTTTAGCTTTTATGTGAAGATTATCCCGTTTCCAACGAAATCTTCAATGAGATCCAAATATCCACTTGCGGATCCCACAGAAAGTGTGTTTCGAAACTGCTGTTTCAAAGGGAATCTTCAACTCTGTGAGTTGAATGCAATCATCACAAAGAAGTTTCTGACAATGCTTCTCTCTCGTTTTTATGTGAAGATATTTCCTTTTCCACCAGAGGCCTGAAAGCGCTCCAAATGTCCACTTGCAGATTCTACGAAAAGAATGTTTCAAAACTGCTCTGTGAAAAGCAATGTTAAACTCTGTGGCTCGAACACAAACATCACAAAGCAGTTTCTGAGAATGCTTCAGTTTAGTTTTTCTGTGAAGATATTCCCGTTTCCAAAGAAATCTTCAAAGAGGTCCACATATCCACTTACAGATTCTACAAAAAGAGAGTTTCAAAACTGCTCAATCAAAAGGAGGGTTCAACTCTGTGACTTGAATGCAATCATCACACAGAAGTTTCTGAGAATGCTTCTCTTTAGTTTTTACGTGAAGCTATACCCGTTTCGAAGGAAGGCCACCCGGTGGTCCAAATATCCACTTGCAGAATCTACAAAAAGAGTGTTTCAAACCTGAACTGTCAAAGGAGGGTTCAACTCTCTGAGTCGAATGCAAACATCACGAAGAAGTTTCTGAGAATGTTTGTGTTTAGTTATGGGAAGTTTATCCCGTTTCCAACGAACTCCTCAGAGAGGTCCAAATATCCACTTGCAGATTCTACCAAAAGTGTGTTTGGAAACTGCTCCATCCAAAGGCATGTTCAGCTCTGTGAGTTAATCTCCATCATCACAAAGTATTTTCTGAGAATGCTTCCGTTTGGTTGTTATAGGAAGTTGTTTCCTTCACTACCGTAGGCCTCAAAGCAGTCCAAATCTCCATTTGCAGATTCTACAAAAAGAGTGTTTCCAATCTGCTGTATCAATAGGAATGTTCAACTCCGTGAGTTGAATGCAATCATCACAACGTAGTTTCTGAGAATGCTTCTATGTAGTTTTTAGGTGAAGATATTACCTTTTCCACCACAGGCCCCAAGCCCCCCAAATGTCCACTTGCAGATTCTAGAAAAAGAGTGTTTCATAGCTGCTCTTTCAAAAGGAAAGTTCCACTCTGGGAATTGAATACGAACATCACAAAGTAGTTTCTGAGAATGCTTTTGTTTCGTTTTTATGTGAAGATGATCCCGTTTCCAATGAAATCTTCAAAGAGGTGCACATATCCACTTGCAGATTCCAAAGAAAGAGACTTTCAAAACTGCTCTATCACGAGGATTTTTCAACACTGTGAGTTGAATGCAGTCATCACAGAAAACTTTCTGAGAATGCTTCTGTCTAGGGTTGATGTGAAGATATACCCGTTTCCAACGAAGGCCTCGAAGTGGTCCAAATATACACTTGCAGATTCTCCTACAAGGGTGTTGCAAACCTGAACTATCAAAGCAAGGTTCAACTCTGTGAGTTGAATGCAAACATCACAAAGAAGTTTCTGAGAATGCTTCCGTTTAGTTATGGGAAGTTTATCCCGTTTCCAACGAAATCCTCAGAGAGGTCCAAATATCCCCTTGCAGATTCTACAAACAGTGTGTTTGGAAACTGCTCCATCAAAACGAATGTTCAGCTCTCTGAGTTAAACGCAATCGTCACTAAGAATTTTCTGAGAGTGCTTCTGTCTAGTTTTTATATGAAGTTCTTTCCTTTATTGCCATAGGCCTCAAAGCGGTCCCAGTCTCCACTTGCAGATTCTCCAAGAAGACTGTTTCCAAACTGCTCTCTCGAAAGGATTGCTCAACTCTGTGAGTTGAGTGCAATCATCACAGAGTAGTTTCTGAGAATGCTTCTATGTAGTTTTTAGGAGAAGATATTTCGTTTTCCACCACAGCCCTCAAAGCCCTCCAAATGTCCATTTGCGGATGCTAAAAAAAGAGTGTTTCAAAGCTGCGCTATCAAAGGGAAAGTTCAATTCCGTGAGGTGAATGCAAACATCCCAAAGAAGTTTCTGAGAATGCCTCTGTTTAGCTTTTATGTGAAGATTATCCCGTTTCCAACGAAATCTTCAATGAGATCCAAATATCCACTTGCGGATCCCACAGAAAGTGTGTTTCGAAACTGCTGTTTCAAAGGGAATCTTCAACTCTGTGAGTTGAATGCAATCATCACAAAGAAGTTTCTGACAATGCTTCTCTCTCGTTTTTATGTGAAGATATTTCCTTTTCCACCAGAGGCCTGAAAGCGCTCCAAATATCCACTTGCAGATTCTACGAAAATAATGTTTCAAAACTGCTCTGTGAAAAGCAATGTTAAACTCTGTGGCTCGAACACAAACATCACAAAGCAGTTTCTGAGAATGCTTCAGTTTAGTTTTTCTGTGAAGATATTCCCGTTTCCAAAGAAATCTTCAAAGAGGTCCACATATCCACTTACAGATTCTACAAAAAGAGAGTTTCAAAACTGCTCAATCAAAAGGAGGGTTCAACTCTGTGACTTGAATGCAATCATCACACAGAAGTTTCTGAGAATGCTTCTCTTTAGTTTTTACGTGAAGATATACCCGTTTCGAAGGAAGGCCACCCGGTGGTCCAAATATCCACTTGCAGAATCTACAAAAAGAGTGTTTCAAACCTGAACTATCAAAGGAAGGTTCAACTCTGTGAGTCGAATGCAAACATCACGAAGAAGTTTCTGAGAATGTTTGTGTTTAGTTATGGGAAGTTTATCCCGTTTCCAACGAAATCCTCAGAGTGGTCCAAATATCCACTTGCAGATTCTACCAAAAGTGTGTTTGGAAACTGCTCCATCCAAAGGCATGTTCAGCTCTGTGAGTTAATCTCCATCATCACAAAGTATTTTCTGAGAATGCTTCCGTTTGGTTTTTATAGGAAGTTCTTTCCTTCACTACCGTAGGCCTCAAAGCAGTCCAAATCTCCATTTGCAGATTCTACAAAAAGAGTGTTTCCAATCTGCTGTATCAATAGGAATGTTCAACTCCGTGAGTTGAATGCAATCATCACAACGTAGTTTCTGAGAATGCTTCTATGTAGTTTTTAGGTGAAGATATTACCTTTTCCACCACAGGCCCCAAGCCCCCCAAATGTCCACTTGCAGATTCTAGAAAAAGAGTGTTTCATAGCTGCTCTTTCAAAAGGAAAGTTCCACTCTGGGAATTGAATACGAACATCACAAAGTAGTTTCTGAGAATGCTTTTGTTTCGTTTTTATGTGAAGATGATCCCGTTTCCAATGAAATCTTCAAAGAGGTGCACATATCCACTTGCAGATTCCAAAGAAAGAGACTTTCAAAACTGCTCTATCACGAGGATTTTTCAACACTGTGAGTTGAATGCAGTCATCACAGAAAACTTTCTGAGAATGCTTCTGTCTAGGGTTGATGTGAAGATATACCCGTTTCCAACGAAGGCCTCGAAGTGGTCCAAATATACACTTGCAGATTCTCCTACAAGGGTGTTGCAAACCTGAACTATCAAAGCAAGGTTCAACTCTGTGAGTTGAATGCAAACATCACAAAGAAGTTTCTGAGAATGCTTCCGTTTACTTATGGGAAGTTTATCCCGTTTCCAACGAAATCCTCAGAGAGGTCCAAATATCCCCTTGCAGATTCTACAAACAGTGTGTTTGGAAACTGCTCCATCAAAACGAATGTTCAGCACTCTGAGTTAAACGCAATCGTCACTAAGAATTTTCTGAGAGTGCTTCTGTCTAGTTTTTATATGAAGTTCTTTCCTTTATTACCATAGGCCTCAAAGCGGTCCCAGTCTCCACTTGCAGATTCTCCAAGAAGACTGTTTCCAAACTGCTCTCTCGAAAGGAATGTTCAACTCTGTGAGTTGAGTGCAATCATCACAGAGTAGTTTCTGAGAATGCTTCTATGTAGTTTTTAGGAGAAGATATTTCCTTTTCCACCACAGCCCTCAAAGCCCTCCAAATGTCCATTTGCGGATGCTAAAAAAAGAGTGTTTCAAAGCTGCGCTATCAAAGGGAAAGTTCAATTCCGTGAGGTGAATGCAAACATCCCAAAGAAGTTTCTGAGAATGCCTCTGTTTAGCTTTTATGTGAAGATTATCCCGTTTCCAACGAAATCTTCAATGAGATCCAAATATCCACTTGCGGATCCCACAGAAAGTGTGTTTCGAAACTGCTGTTTCAAAGGGAATCTTCAACTCTGTGAGTTGAATGCAATCATCACAAAGAAGTTTCTGACAATGCTTCTCTCTCGTTTTTATGTGAAGATATTTCCTTTTCCACCAGAGGCCTGAAAGCGCTCCAAATGTCCACTTGCAGATTCTACGAAAAGAATGTTTCAAAACTGCTCTGTGAAAAGCAATGTTAAACTCTGTGGCTCGAACACAAACATCACAAAGCAGTTTCTGAGAATGCTTCAGTTTAGTTTTTCTGTGAAGATATTCCCGTTTCCAAAGAAATCTTCAAAGAGGTCCACATATCCACTTACAGATTCTACAAAAAGAGAGTTTCAAAACTGCTCAATCAAAAGGAGGGTTCAACTCTGTGACTTGAATGCAATCATCACACAGAAGTTTCTGAGAATGCTTCTCTTTAGTTTTTACGTGAAGCTATACCCGTTTCGAAGGAAGGCCACCCGGTGGTCCAAATATCCACTTGCAGAATCTACAAAAAGAGTGTTTCAAACCTGAACTATCAAAGGAAGGTTCAACTCTGTGAGTCGAATGCAAACATCACGAAGAAGTTTCTGAGAATGTTTGTGTTTAGTTATGGGAAGTTTATCCCGTTTCCAACGAAATCCTCAGAGTGGTCCAAATATCCACTTGCAGATTCTACCAAAAGTGTGTTTGGAAACTGCTCCATCCAAAGGCATGTTCAGCTCTGTGAGTTAATCTCCATCATCACAAAGTATTTTCTGAGAATGCTTCCGTTTGGTTTTTATAGGAAGTTCTTTCCTTCACTACCGTAGGCCTCAAAGCAGTCCAAATCTCCATTTGCAGATTCTACAAAAAGAGTGTTTCCAATCTGCTGTATCAATAGGAATGTTCAACTCCGTGAGTTGAATGCAATCATCACAACGTAGTTTCTGAGAATGCTTCTATGTAGTTTTTAGGTGAAGATATTACCTTTTCCACCACAGGCCCCAAGCCCCCCAAATGTCCACTTGCAGATTCTAGAAAAAGAGTGTTTCATAGCTGCTCTTTCAAAAGGAAAGTTCCACTCTGGGAATTGAATACGAACATCACAAAGTAGTTTCTGAGAATGCTTTTGTTTCGTTTTTATGTGAAGATGATCCCGTTTCCAATGAAATCTTCAAAGAGGTGCACATATCCACTTGCAGATTCCAAAGAAAGAGACTTTCAAAACTGCTCCATCACGAGGATTTTTCAACACTGTGAGTTGAATGCAGTCATCACAGAAAACTTTCTGAGAATGCTTCTGTCTAGGGTTGATGTGAAGATATACCCGTTTCCAACGAAGGCCTCGAAGTGGTCCAAATATACACTTGCAGATTCTCCTACAAGGGTGTTGCAAACCTGAACTATCAAAGCAAGGTTCAACTCTGTGAGTTGAATGCAAACATCACAAAGAAGTTTCTGAGAATGCTTCCGTTTACTTATGGGAAGTTTATCCCGTTTCCAACGAAATCCTCAGAGAGGTCCAAATATCCCCTTGCAGATTCTACAAACAGTGTGTTTGGAAACTGCTCCATCAAAACGAATGTTCAGCTCTCTGAGTTAAACGCAATCGTCACTAAGAGTTTTCTGAGAGTGCTTCTGTCTAGTTTTTATATGAAGTTCTTTCCTTTATTACCATAGGCCTCAAAGCGGTCCCAGTCTCCACTTGCAGATTCTCCAAGAAGACTGTTTCCAAACTGCTCTCTCGAAAGGAATGTTCAACTCTGTGAGTTGAGTGCATTCATCACAGAGTAGTTTCTGAGAATGCTTCTATGTAGTTTTTAGGAGAAGATATTTCCTTTTCCACCACAGCCCTCAAAGCCCTCCAAATGTCCATTTGCGGATGCTAAAAAAAGAGTGTTTCAAAGCTGCGCTATCAAAGGGAAAGTTCAATTCCGTGAGGTGAATGCAAACATCCCAAAGAAGTTTCTGAGAATGCCTCTGTTTAGCTTTTATGTGAAGATTATCCCGTTTCCAACGAAATCTTCAATGAGATCCAAATATCCACTTGCGGATCCCACAGAAAGTGTGTTTCGAAACTGCTGTTTCAAAGGGAATCTTCAACTCTGTGAGTTGAATGCAATCATCACAAAGAAGTTTCTGACAATGCTTCTCCCTCGTTTTTATGTGAAGATATTTCCTTTTCCACCAGAGGCCTGAAAGCGCTCCAAATGTCCACTTGCAGATTCTACGAAAAGAATGTTTCAAAACTGCTCTGTGAAAAGCAATGTTAAACTCTGTGGCTCGAACACAAACATCACAAAGCAGTTTCTGAGAATGCTTCAGTTTAGTTTTTCTGTGAAGATATTCCCGTTTCCAAAGAAATCTTCAAAGAGGTCCACATATCCACTTACAGATTCTACAAAAAGAGAGTTTCAAAACTGCTCAATCAAAAGGAGGGTTCAACTCTGTGACTTGAATGCAATCATCACACAGAAGTTTCTGAGAATGCTTCTCTTTAGTTTTTACGTGAAGATATACCCGTTTCGAAGGAAGGCCACCCGGTGGTCCAAATATCCACTTGCAGAATCTACAAAAAGAGTGTTTCAAACCGGAACTATCAAAGGAAGGTTCAACTTTGTGAGTCGAATGCAAACATCGCGAAGAAGTTTCTGAGAATGTTTGTGTTTAGTTGTGGGAAGTTTATCCCGTTTCCAACGAACTCCTCAGAGAGGTCCAAATATCCACTTGCAGATTCTACCAAAAGTGTGTTTGGAAACTGCTCCATCCAAAGGCATGTTCAGCTCTGTGAGTTAATCTCCATCATCACAAAGTATTTTCTGAGAATGCTTCCGTTTGGTTTTTATAAGAAGTTGTTTCCTTCACTACCGTAGGCCTCAAAGCAGTCCAAATCTCCATTTGCAGATTCTACAAAAAGAGTGTTTCCAATCTGCTCTATCAATAGGAATGTTCAACTCCGTGAGTTGAATGCAATCATCACAACGTAGTTTCTGAGAATGCTTCTATGTAGTTTTTAGGTGAAGATATTACCTTTTCCACCACAGGCCCCAAGCCCCCCAAATGTCCACTTGCAGATTCTAGAAAAAGAGTGTTTCATAGCTGCTCTTTCAAAAGGAAAGTTCCACTCTGGGAGTTGAATACAAACATCACAAAGTAGTTTCTGAGAATGCTTCTGTTTCGTTTTTATGTGAAGATGATCCCGTTTCCAATGAAATCTTCAAAGAGGTGCACATATCCACTTGCAGATTCCAAAGAAAGAGACTTTCAAAACTGCTCTATCACGAGGAATTTTCAACACTGTGAGTTGAATGCAGTCATCACAGAAAACTTTCTGAGAATGCTTCTGTCTAGGGTTGATGTGAAGATATACCCGTTTCCAACGAAGGCCTCGAAGTGGTCCAACTATACACTTGCAGATTCTCCTACAAGGGTGTTGCAAACCTGAACTATCAAAGCAAGGTTCAACTCTGTGAGTTGAATGCAAACATCACAAAGAAGTTTCTGAGAATGCTTCCGTTTACTTATGGGAAGTTTATCCCGTTTCCAACGAAATCCTCAGAGAGGTCCAAATATCCCCTTGCAGATTCTACAAACAGTGTGTTTGGAAACTGCTCCATCAAAACGAATGTTCAGCTCTCTGAGTTAAACGCAATCGTCACTAAGAGTTTTCTGAGAGTGCTTCTGTCTAGTTTTTATATGAAGTTCTTTCCTTTATTACCATAGGCCTCAAAGCGGTCCCAGTCTCCACTTGCAGATTCTCCAAGAAGACTGTTTCCAAACTGCTCTCTCGAAAGGAATGTTCAACTCTGTGAGTTGAGTGCAATCATCACAGAGTAGTTTCTGAGAATGCTTCTATGTAGTTTTTAGGAGAAGATATTTCCTTTTCCACCACAGCCCTCAAAGCCCTCCAAATGTCCATTTGCGGATGCTAAAAAAAGAGTGTTTCAAAGCTGCGCTATCAAAGGGAAAGTTCAATTCCGTGAGGTGAATGCAAACATCCCAAAGAAGTTTCTGAGAATGCCTCTGTTTAGCTTTTATGTGAAGATTATCCCGTTTCCAACGAAATCTTCAATGAGATCCAAATATCCACTTGCGGATCCCACAGAAAGTGTGTTTCGAAACTGCTGTTTCAAAGGGAATCTTCAACTCTGTGAGTTGAATGCAATCATCACAAAGAAGTTTCTGACAATGCTTCTCCCTCGTTTTTATGTGAAGATATTTCCTTTTCCACCAGAGGCCTGAAAGCGCTCCAAATGTCCACTTGCAGATTCTACGAAAAGAATGTTTCAAAACTGCTCTGTGAAAAGCAATGTTAAACTCTGTGGCTCGAACACAAACATCACAAAGCAGTTTCTGAGAATGCTTCAGTTTAGTTTTTCTGTGAAGATATTCCCGTTTCCAAAGAAATCTTCAAAGAGGTCCACATATCCACTTACAGATTCTACAAAAAGAGAGTTTCAAAACTGCTCAATCAAAAGGAGGGTTCAACTCTGTGACTTGAATGCAATCATCACACAGAAGTTTCTGAGAATGCTTCTCTTTAGTTTTTACGTGAAGATATACCCGTTTCGAAGGAAGGCCACCCGGTGGTCCAAATATCCACTTGCAGAATCTACAAAAAGAGTGTTTCAAACCGGAACTATCAAAGGAAGGTTCAACTTTGTGAGTCGAATGCAAACATCGCGAAGAAGTTTCTGAGAATGTTTGTGTTTAGTTGTGGGAAGTTTATCCCGTTTCCAACGAACTCCTCAGAGAGGTCCAAATATCCACTTGCAGATTCTACCAAAAGTGTGTTTGGAAACTGCTCCATCCAAAGGCATGTTCAGCTCTGTGAGTTAATCTCCATCATCACAAAGTATTTTCTGAGAATGCTTCCGTTTGGTTTTTATAAGAAGTTGTTTCCTTCACTACCGTAGGCCTCAAAGCAGTCCAAATCTCCATTTGCAGATTCTACAAAAAGAGTGTTTCCAATCTGCTCTATCAATAGGAATGTTCAACTCCGTGAGTTGAATGCAATCATCACAACGTAGTTTCTGAGAATGCTTCTATGTAGTTTTTAGGTGAAGATATTACCTTTTCCACCACAGGCCCCAAGCCCCCCAAATGTCCACTTGCAGATTCTAGAAAAAGAGTGTTTCATAGCTGCTCTTTCAAAAGGAAAGTTCCACTCTGGGAGTTGAATACAAACATCACAAAGTAGTTTCTGAGAATGCTTCTGTTTCGTTTTTATGTGAAGATGATCCCGTTTCCAATGAAATCTTCAAAGAGGTGCACATATCCACTTGCAGATTCCAAAGAAAGAGACTTTCAAAACTGCTCTATCACGAGGAATTTTCAACACTGTGAGTTGAATGCAGTCATCACAGAAAACTTTCTGAGAATGCTTCTGTCTAGGGTTGATGTGAAGATATACCCGTTTCCAACGAAGGCCTCGAAGTGGTCCAACTATACACTTGCAGATTCTCCTACAAGGGTGTTGCAAACCTGAACTATCAAAGCAAGGTTCAACTCTGTGAGTTGAATGCAAACATCACAAAGAAGTTTCTGAGAATGCTTCCGTTTACTTATGGGAAGTTTATCCCGTTTCCAACGAAATCCTCAGAGAGGTCCAAATATCCCCTTGCAGATTCTACAAACAGTGTGTTTGGAAACTGCTCCATCAAAACGAATGTTCAGCTCTCTGAGTTAAACGCAATCGTCACTAAGAGTTTTCTGAGAGTGCTTCTGTCTAGTTTTTATATGAAGTTCTTTCCTTTATTACCATAGGCCTCAAAGCGGTCCCAGTCTCCACTTGCAGATTCTCCAAGAAGACTGTTTCCAAACTGCTCTCTCGAAAGGAATGTTCAACTCTGTGAGTTGAGTGCAATCATCACAGAGTAGTTTCTGAGAATGCTTCTATGTAGTTTTTAGGAGAAGATATTTCCTTTTCCACCACAGCCCTCAAAGCCCTCCAAATGTCCATTTGCGGATGCTAAAAAAAGAGTGTTTCAAAGCTGCGCTATCAAAGGGAAAGTTCAATTCCGTGAGGTGAATGCAAACATCCCAAAGAAGTTTCTGAGAATGCCTCTGTTTAGCTTTTATGTGAAGATTATCCCGTTTCCAACGAAATCTTCAATGAGATCCAAATATCCACTTGCGGATCCCACAGAAAGTGTGTTTCGAAACTGCTGTTTCAAAGGGAATCTTCAACTCTGTGAGTTGAATGCAATCATCACAAAGAAGTTTCTGACAATGCTTCTCCCTCGTTTTTATGTGAAGATATTTCCTTTTCCACCAGAGGCCTGAAAGCGCTCCAAATGTCCACTTGCAGATTCTACGAAAAGAATGTTTCAAAACTGCTCTGTGAAAAGCAATGTTAAACTCTGTGGCTCGAACACAAACATCACAAAGCAGTTTCTGAGAATGCTTCAGTTTAGTTTTTCTGTGAAGATATTCCCGTTTCCAAAGAAATCTTCAAAGAGGTCCACATATCCACTTACAGATTCTACAAAAAGAGAGTTTCAAAACTGCTCAATCAAAAGGAGGGTTCAACTCTGTGACTTGAATGCAATCATCACACAGAAGTTTCTGAGAATGCTTCTCTTTAGTTTTTACGTGAAGATATACCCGTTTCGAAGGAAGGCCACCCGGTGGTCCAAATATCCACTTGCAGAATCTACAAAAAGAGTGTTTCAAACCGGAACTATCAAAGGAAGGTTCAACTTTGTGAGTCGAATGCAAACATCGCGAAGAAGTTTCTGAGAATGTTTGTGTTTAGTTGTGGGAAGTTTATCCCGTTTCCAACGAACTCCTCAGAGAGGTCCAAATATCCACTTGCAGATTCTACCAAAAGTGTGTTTGGAAACTGCTCCATCCAAAGGCATGTTCAGCTCTGTGAGTTAATCTCCATCATCACAAAGTATTTTCTGAGAATGCTTCCGTTTGGTTTTTATAGGAAGTTGTTTCCTTCACTACCGTAGGCCTCAAAGCAGTCCAAATCTCCATTTGCAGATTCTACAAAAAGAGTGTTTCCAATCTGCTCTATCAATAGGAATGTTCAACTCCGTGAGTTGAATGCAATCATCACAACGTAGTTTCTGAGAATGCTTCTATGTAGTTTTTAGGTGAAGATATTACCTTTTCCACCACAGGCCCCAAGCCCCCCAAATGTCCACTTGCAGATTCTAGAAAAAGAGTGTTTCATAGCTGCTCTTTCAAAAGGAAAGTTCCACTCTGGGAGTTGAATACAAACATCACAAAGTAGTTTCTGAGAATGCTTCTGTTTCGTTTTTATGTGAAGATGATCCCGTTTCCAATGAAATCTTCAAAGAGGTGCACATATCCACTTGCAGATTCCAAAGAAAGAGACTTTCAAAACTGCTCTATCACGAGGAATTTTCAACACTGTGAGTTGAATGCAGTCATCACAGAAAACTTTCTGAGAATGCTTCTGTCTAGGGTTGATGTGAAGATATACCCGTTTCCAACGAAGGCCTCGAAGTGGTCCAAATATACACTTGCAGATTCTCCTACAAGGGTGTTGCAAACCTGAACTATCAAAGCAAGGTTCAACTCTGTGAGTTGAATGCAAACATCACAAAGAAGTTTCTGAGAATGCTTCCGTTTAGTTATGGGAAGTTTATCCCGTTTCCAACGAAATCCTCAGAGAGGTCCAAATATCCCCTTGCAGATTCTACAAACAGTGTGTTTGGAAACTGCTCCATCAAAACGAATGTTCAGCTCTCTGAGTTAAACGCAATCGTCACTAAGAATTTTCTGAGAGTGCTTCTGTCTAGTTTTTACATGAAGTTCTTTCCTTTCTTACCATAGGCCTCAAAGCGGTCCCAGTCTCCACTTGCAGATTCTCCAAGAAGACTGTTTCCAAACTGCTCTCTCGAAAGGAATGTTCAACTCTGTGAGTTGAGTGCAATCATCACAGAGTAGTTTCTGAGAATGCTTCTATGTAGTTTTTAGGAGAAGATATTTCCTTTTCCACCACAGCCCTCAAAGCCCTCCAAATGTCCATTTGCGGATGCTAAAAAAAGAGTGTTTCAAAGCTGCGCTATCAAAGGGAAAGTTCAATTCCGTGAGGTGAATGCAAACATCCCAAAGAAGTTTCTGAGAATGCCTCTGTTTAGCTTTTATGTGAAGATTATCCCGTTTCCAACGAAATCTTCAATGAGATCCAAATATCCACTTGCGGATCCCACAGAAAGTGTGTTTCGAAACTGCTGTTTCAAAGGGAATCTTCAACTCTGTGAGTTGAATGCAATCATCACAAAGAAGTTTCTGACAATGCTTCTCTCTCGTTTTTATGTGAAGATATTTCCTTTTCCACCAGAGGCCTGAAAGCGCTCCAAATGTCCACTTGCAGATTCTACGAAAAGAATGTTTCAAAACTGCTCTGTGAAAAGCAATGTTAAACTCTGTGGCTCGAACACAAACATCACAAAGCAGTTTCTGAGAATGCTTCAGTTTAGTTTTTCTGTGAAGATATTCCCGTTTCCAAAGAAATCTTCAAAGAGGTCCACATATCCACTTACAGATTCTACAAAAAGAGAGTTTCAAAACTGCTCAATCAAAAGGAGGGTTCAACTCTGTGACTTGAATGCAATCATCACACAGAAGTTTCTGAGAATGCTTCTCTTTAGTTTTTACGTGAAGCTATACCCGTTTCGAAGGAAGGCCACCCGGTGGTCCAAATATCCACTTGCAGAATCTACAAAAAGAGTGTTTCAAACCTGAACTGTCAAAGGAGGGTTCAACTCTGTGAGTCGAATGCAAACATCACGAAGAAGTTTCTGAGAATGTTTGTGTTTAGTTATGGGAAGTTTATCCCGTTTCCAACGAACTCCTCAGAGAGGTCCAAATATCCACTTGCAGATTCTACCAAAAGTGTGTTTGGAAACTGCTCCATCCAAAGGCATGTTCAGCTCTGTGAGTTAATCTCCATCATCACAAAGTATTTTCTGAGAATGCTTCCGTTTGGTTGTTATAGGAAGTTGTTTCCTTCACTACCGTAGGCCTCAAAGCAGTCCAAATCTCCATTTGCAGATTCTACAAAAAGAGTGTTTCCAATCTGCTGTATCAATAGGAATGTTCAACTCCGTGAGTTGAATGCAATCATCACAACGTAGTTTCTGAGAATGCTTCTATGTAGTTTTTAGGTGAAGATATTACCTTTTCCACCACAGGCCCCAAGCCCCCCAAATGTCCACTTGCAGATTCTAGAAAAAGAGTGTTTCATAGCTGCTCTTT
Source organism: Pan paniscus (assembly GCF_029289425.2). Taxonomy (NCBI): domain Eukaryota; kingdom Metazoa; phylum Chordata; class Mammalia; order Primates; family Hominidae; genus Pan; species Pan paniscus. The sequence continues at coordinate 61,468,122 of NC_073272.2, forward strand.
CAAAAGGAAAGTTCCACTCTGGGAATTGAATACGAACATCACAAAGTAGTTTCTGAGAATGCTTTTGTTTCGTTTTTATGTGAAGATGATCCCGTTTCCAATGAAATCTTCAAAGAGGTGCACATATCCACTTGCAGATTCCAAAGAAAGAGACTTTCAAAACTGCTCTATCACGAGGATTTTTCAACACTGTGAGTTGAATGCAGTCATCACAGAAAACTTTCTGAGAATGCTTCTGTCTAGGGTTGATGTGAAGATATACCCGTTTCCAACGAAGGCCTCGAAGTGGTCCAAATATACACTTGCAGATTCTCCTACAAGGGTGTTGCAAACCTGAACTATCAAAGCAAGGTTCAACTCTGTGAGTTGAATGCAAACATCACAAAGAAGTTTCTGAGAATGCTTCCGTTTAGTTATGGGAAGTTTATCCCGTTTCCAACGAAATCCTCAGAGAGGTCCAAATATCCCCTTGCAGATTCTACAAACAGTGTGTTTGGAAACTGCTCCATCAAAACGAATGTTCAGCTCTCTGAGTTAAACGCAATCGTCACTAAGAATTTTCTGAGAGTGCTTCTGTCTAGTTTTTATATGAAGTTCTTTCCTTTATTGCCATAGGCCTCAAAGCGGTCCCAGTCTCCACTTGCAGATTCTCCAAGAAGACTGTTTCCAAACTGCTCTCTCGAAAGGATTGCTCAACTCTGTGAGTTGAGTGCAATCATCACAGAGTAGTTTCTGAGAATGCTTCTATGTAGTTTTTAGGAGAAGATATTTCGTTTTCCACCACAGCCCTCAAAGCCCTCCAAATGTCCATTTGCGGATGCTAAAAAAAGAGTGTTTCAAAGCTGCGCTATCAAAGGGAAAGTTCAATTCCGTGAGGTGAATGCAAACATCCCAAAGAAGTTTCTGAGAATGCCTCTGTTTAGCTTTTATGTGAAGATTATCCCGTTTCCAACGAAATCTTCAATGAGATCCAAATATCCACTTGCGGATCCCACAGAAAGTGTGTTTCGAAACTGCTGTTTCAAAGGGAATCTTCAACTCTGTGAGTTGAATGCAATCATCACAAAGAAGTTTCTGACAATGCTTCTCTCTCGTTTTTATGTGAAGATATTTCCTTTTCCACCAGAGGCCTGAAAGCGCTCCAAATATCCACTTGCAGATTCTACGAAAATAATGTTTCAAAACTGCTCTGTGAAAAGCAATGTTAAACTCTGTGGCTCGAACACAAACATCACAAAGCAGTTTCTGAGAATGCTTCAGTTTAGTTTTTCTGTGAAGATATTCCCGTTTCCAAAGAAATCTTCAAAGAGGTCCACATATCCACTTACAGATTCTACAAAAAGAGAGTTTCAAAACTGCTCAATCAAAAGGAGGGTTCAACTCTGTGACTTGAATGCAATCATCACACAGAAGTTTCTGAGAATGCTTCTCTTTAGTTTTTACGTGAAGATATACCCGTTTCGAAGGAAGGCCACCCGGTGGTCCAAATATCCACTTGCAGAATCTACAAAAAGAGTGTTTCAAACCTGAACTATCAAAGGAAGGTTCAACTCTGTGAGTCGAATGCAAACATCACGAAGAAGTTTCTGAGAATGTTTGTGTTTAGTTATGGGAAGTTTATCCCGTTTCCAACGAAATCCTCAGAGTGGTCCAAATATCCACTTGCAGATTCTACCAAAAGTGTGTTTGGAAACTGCTCCATCCAAAGGCATGTTCAGCTCTGTGAGTTAATCTCCATCATCACAAAGTATTTTCTGAGAATGCTTCCGTTTGGTTTTTATAGGAAGTTCTTTCCTTCACTACCGTAGGCCTCAAAGCAGTCCAAATCTCCATTTGCAGATTCTACAAAAAGAGTGTTTCCAATCTGCTGTATCAATAGGAATGTTCAACTCCGTGAGTTGAATGCAATCATCACAACGTAGTTTCTGAGAATGCTTCTATGTAGTTTTTAGGTGAAGATATTACCTTTTCCACCACAGGCCCCAAGCCCCCCAAATGTCCACTTGCAGATTCTAGAAAAAGAGTGTTTCATAGCTGCTCTTTCAAAAGGAAAGTTCCACTCTGGGAATTGAATACGAACATCACAAAGTAGTTTCTGAGAATGCTTTTGTTTCGTTTTTATGTGAAGATGATCCCGTTTCCAATGAAATCTTCAAAGAGGTGCACATATCCACTTGCAGATTCCAAAGAAAGAGACTTTCAAAACTGCTCCATCACGAGGATTTTTCAACACTGTGAGTTGAATGCAGTCATCACAGAAAACTTTCTGAGAATGCTTCTGTCTAGGGTTGATGTGAAGATATACCCGTTTCCAACGAAGGCCTCGAAGTGGTCCAAATATAGACTTGCAGATTCTCCTACAAGGGTGTTGCAAACCTGAACTATCAAAGCAAGGTTCAACTCTGTGAGTTGAATGCAAACATCACAAAGAAGTTTCTGAGAATGCTTCCGTTTAGTTATGGGAAGTTTATCCCGTTTCCAACGAAATCCTCAGAGAGGTCCAAATATCCCCTTGCAGATTCTACAAACAGTGTGTTTGGAAACTGCTCCATCAAAACGAATGTTCAGCTCTCTGAGTTAAACGCAATCGTCACTAAGAATTTTCTGAGAGTGCTTCTGTCTAGTTTTTATATGAAGTTCTTTCCTTTATTACCATAGGCCTCAAAGCGGTCCCAGTCTCCACTTGCAGATTCTCCAAGAAGACTGTTTCCAAAGTGCTCTCTCGAAAGGAATGTTCAACTCTGTGAGTTGAGTGCAATCATCACAGAGTAGTTTCTGAGAATGCTTCTATGTAGTTTTTAGGAGAAGATATTTCCTTTTCCACCACAGCCCTCAAAGCCCTCCAAATGTCCATTTGCGGATGCTAAAAAAAGAGTGTTTCAAAGCTGCGCTATCAAAGGGAAAGTTCAATTCCGTGAGGTGAATGCAAACATCCCAAAGAAGTTTCTGAGAATGCCTCTGTTTAGCTTTTATGTGAAGATTATCCCGTTTCCAACGAAATCTTCAATGAGATCCAAATATCCACTTGCGGATCCCACAGAAAGTGTGTTTCGAAACTGCTGTTTCAAAGGGAATCTTCAACTCTGTGAGTTGAATGCAATCATCACAAAGAAGTTTCTGACAATGCTTCTCTCTCGTTTTTATGTGAAGATATTTCCTTTTCCACCAGAGGCCTGAAAGCGCTCCAAATGTCCACTTGCAGATTCTACGAAAAGAATGTTTCAAAACTGCTCTGTGAAAAGCAATGTTAAACTCTGTGGCTCGAACACAAACATCACAAAGCAGTTTCTGAGAATGCTTCAGTTTAGTTTTTCTGTGAAGATATTCCCGTTTCCAAAGAAATCTTCAAAGAGGTCCACATATCCACTTACAGATTCTACAAAAAGAGAGTTTCAAAACTGCTCAATCAAAAGGAGGGTTCAACTCTGTGACTTGAATGCAATCATCACACAGAAGTTTCTGAGAATGCTTCTCTTTAGTTTTTACGTGAAGATATACCCGTTTCGAAGGAAGGCCACCCGGTGGTCCAAATATCCACTTGCAGATTCTACAAAAAGAGTGTTTCAAACCTGAACTATCAAAGGAAGGTTCAACTCTCTGAGTCGAATGCAAACATCACGAAGAAGTTTCTGAGAATGTTTGTGTTTAGTTATGGGAAGTTTATCCCGTTTCCAACGAAATCCTCAGAGAGGTCCAAATATCCACTTGCAGATTCTACCAAAAGTGTGTTTGGAAACTGCTCCATCCAAAGGCATGTTCAGCTCTGTGAGTTAATCTCCATCATCACAAAGTATTTTCTGAGAATGCTTCCGTTTGGTTTTTATAGGAAGTTCTTTCCTTCACTACCGTAGGCCTCAAAGCAGTCCAAATCTCCATTTGCAGATTCTACAAAAAGAGTGTTTCCAATCTGCTGTATCAATAGGAATGTTCAACTCCGTGAGTTGAATGCAATCATCACACCGTAGTTTCTGAGAATGCTTCTATGTAGTTTTTAGGTGAAGATATTACCTTTTCCACCACAGGCCCCAAGCCCCCCAAATGTCCACATGCAGATTCTAGAAAAAGAGTGTTTCATAGCTGCTCTTTCAAAAGGAAAGTTCCACTCTGGGAATTGAATACGAACATCACAAAGTAGTTTCTGAGAATGCTTTTGTTTCGTTTTTATGTGAAGATGATCCCGTTTCCAATGAAATCTTCAAAGAGGTGCACATATCCACTTGCAGATTCCAAAGAAAGAGACTTTCAAAACTGCTCTATCACGAGGATTTTTCAACACTGTGAGTTGAAGGCAGTCATCACAGAAAACTTTCTGAGAATGCTTCTGTCTAGGGTTGATGTGAAGATATACCCGTTTCCAACGAAGGCCTCGAAGTGGTCCAAATATACACTTGCAGATTCTCCTACAAGGGTGTTGCAAACCTGAACTATCAAAGCAAGGTTCAACTCTGTGAGTTGAATGCAAACATCACAAAGAAGTTTCTGAGAATGCTTCCGTTTAGTTATGGGAAGTTTATCCCGTTTCCAACGAAATCCTCAGAGAGGTCCAAATATCCCCTTGCAGATTCTACAAACAGTGTGTTTGGAAACTGCTCCATCAAAACGAATGTTCAGCTCTCTGAGTTAAACGCAATCGTCACTAAGAATTTTCTGAGAGTGCTTCTGTCTAGTTTTTATATGAAGTTCTTTCCTTTATTACCATAGGCCTCAAAGCGGTCCCAGTCTCCACTTGCAGATTCTCCAAGAAGACTGTTTCCAAAGTGCTCTCTCGAAAGGAATGTTCAACTCTGTGAGTTGAGTGCAATCATCACAGAGTAGTTTCTGAGAATGCTTCTATGTAGTTTTTAGGAGAAGATATTTCCTTTTCCACCACAGCCCTCAAAGCCCTCCAAATGTCCATTTGCGGATGCTAAAAAAAGAGTGTTTCAAAGCTGCGCTATCAAAGGGAAAGTTCAATTCCGTGAGGTGAATGCAAACATCCCAAAGAAGTTTCTGAGAATGCCTCTGTTTAGCTTTTATGTGAAGATTATCCCGTTTCCAACGAAATCTTCAATGAGATCCAAATATCCACTTGCGGATCCCACAGAAAGTGTGTTTCGAAACTGCTGTTTCAAAGGGAATCTTCAACTCTGTGAGTTGAATGCAATCATCACAAAGAAGTTTCTGACAATGCTTCTCTCTCGTTTTTATGTGAAGATATTTCCTTTTCCACCAGAGGCCTGAAAGCGCTCCAAATGTCCACTTGCAGATTCTACGAAAAGAATGTTTCAAAACTGCTCTGTGAAAAGCAATGTTAAACTCTGTGGCTCGAACACAAACATCACAAAGCAGTTTCTGACAATGCTTCAGTTTAGTTTTTCTGTGAAGATATTCCCGTTTCCAAAGAAATCTTCAAAGAGGTCCACATATCCACTTACAGATTCTACAAAAAGAGAGTTTCAAAACTGCTCAATCAAAAGGAGGGTTCAACTCTGTGACTTGAATGCAATCATCACACAGAAGTTTCTGAGAATGCTTCTCTTTAGTTTTTACGTGAAGATATACCCGTTTCGAAGGAAGGCCACCCGGTGGTCCAAATATCCACTTGCAGAATCTACAAAAAGAGTGTTTCAAACCTGAACTATCAAAGGAAGGTTCAACTCTGTGAGTCGAATGCAAACATCACGAAGAAGTTTCTGAGAATGTTTGTGTTTAGTTATGGGAAGTTTATCCCGTTTCCAACGAAATCCTCAGAGAGGTCCAAATATCCACTTGCAGATTCTACCAAAAGTGTGTTTGGAAACTGCTCCATCCAAAGGCATGTTCAGCTCTGTGAGTTAATCTCCATCATCACAAAGTATTTTCTGAGAATGCTTCCGTTTGGTTTTTATAGGAAGTTCTTTCCTTCACTACCGTAGGCCTCAAAGCAGTCCAAATCTCCATTTGCAGATTCTACAAAAAGAGTGTTTCCAATCTGCTGTATCAATAGGAATGTTCAACTCCGTGAGTTGAATGCAATCATCACAACGTAGTTTCTGAGAATGCTTCTATGTAGTTTTTAGGTGAAGATATTACCTTTTCCACCACAGGCCCCAAGCCCCCCAAATGTCCACTTGCAGATTCTAGAAAAAGAGTGTTTCATAGCTGCTCTTTCAAAAGGAAAGTTCCACTCTGGGAATTGAATACGAACATCACAAAGTAGTTTCTGAGAATGCTTTTGTTTCGTTTTTATGTGAAGATGATCCCGTTTCCAATGAAATCTTCAAAGAGGTGCACATATCCACTTGCAGATTCCAAAGAAAGAGACTTTCAAAACTGCTCCATCACGAGGATTTTTCAACTCTGTGAGTTGAATGCAGTCATCACAGAAAACTTTCTGAGAATGCTTCTGTCTAGGGTTGATGTGAAGATATACCCGTTTCCAACGAAGGCCTCGAAGTGGTCCAAATATACACTTGCAGATTCTCCTACAAGGGTGTTGCAAACCTGAACTATCAAAGCAAGGTTCAACTCTGTGAGTTGAATGCAAACATCACAAAGAAGTTTCTGAGAATGCTTCCGTTTAGTTATGGGAAGTTTATCCCATTTCCAACGAAATCCTCAGAGAGGTCCAAATATCCCCTTGCAGATTCTACAAACAGTGTGTTTGGAAACTGCTCCATCAAAACGAATGTTCAGCTCTCTGAGTTAAACGCAATCGTCACTAAGAATTTTCTGAGAGTGCTTCTGTCTAGTTTTTATATGAAGTTCTTTCCTTTATTACCATAGGCCTCAAAGCGGTCCCAGTCTCCACTTGCAGATTCTCCAAGAAGACTGTTTCCAAACTGCTCTCTCGAAAGGAATGTTCAACTCTGTGAGTTGAGTGCAATCATCACAGAGTAGTTTCTGAGAATGCTTCTATGTAGTTTTTAGGAGAAGATATTTCCTTTTCCACCACAGCCCTCAAAGCCCTCCAAATGTCCATTTGCGGATGCTAAAAAAAGAGTGTTTCAAAGCTGCGCTATCAAAGGGAAAGTTCAATTCCGTGAGGTGAATGCAAACATCCCAAAGAAGTTTCTGAGAATGCCTCTGTTTAGCTTTTATGTGAAGATTATCCCGTTTCCAATGAAATCTTCAATGAGATCCAAATATCCACTTGCGGATCCCACAGAAAGTGTGTTTCGAAACTGCTGTTTCAAAGGGAATCTTCAACTCTGTGAGTTGAATGCAATCATCACAAAGAAGTTTCTGACAATGCTTCTCTCTCGTTTTTATGTGAAGATATTTCCTTTTCCACCAGAGGCCTGAAAGCGCTCCAAATGTCCACTTGCAGATTCTACGAAAAGAATGTTTCAAAACTGCTCTGTGAAAAGCAATGTTAAACTCTGTGGCTCGAACACAAACATCACAAAGCAGTTTCTGAGAATGCTTCAGTTTAGTTTTTCTGTGAAGATATTCCCGTTTCCAAAGAAATCTTCAAAGAGGTCCACATATCCACTTACAGATTCTACAAAAAGAGAGTTTCAAAACTGCTCAATCAAAAGGAGGGTTCAACTCTGTGACTTGAATGCAATCATCACACAGAAGTTTCTGAGAATGCTTCTCTTTAGTTTTTACGTGAAGATATACCCGTTTCGAAGGAAGGCCACCCGGTGGTCCAAATATCCACTTGCAGAATCTACAAAAAGAGTGTTTCAAACCGGAACTATCAAAGGAAGGTTCAACTTTGTGAGTCGAATGCAAACATCGCGAAGAAGTTTCTGAGAATGTTTGTGTTTAGTTGTGGGAAGTTTATCCCGTTTCCAACGAACTCCTCAGAGAGGTCCAAATATCCACTTGCAGATTCTACCAAAAGTGTGTTTGGAAACTGCTCCATCCAAAGGCATGTTCAGCTCTGTGAGTTAATCTCCATCATCACAAAGTATTTTCTGAGAATGCTTCCGTTTGGTTTTTATAGGAAGTTGTTTCCTTCACTACCGTAGGCCTCAAAGCAGTCCAAATCTCCATTTGCAGATTCTACAAAAAGAGTGTTTCCAATCTGCTGTATCAATAGGAATGTTCAACTCCGTGAGTTGAATGCAATCATCACAACGTAGTTTCTGAGAATGCTTCTATGTAGTTTTTAGGTGAAGATATTACCTTTTCCACCACAGGCCCCAAGCCCCCCAAATGTCCACTTGCAGATTCTAGAAAAAGAGTGTTTCATAGCTGCTCTTTCAAAAGGAAAGTTCCACTCTGGGAGTTGAATACAAACATCACAAAGTAGTTTCTGAGAATGCTTCTGTTTCGTTTTTAAGTGAAGATGATCCCGTTTCCAATGAAATCTTCAAAGAGGTGCACATATCCACTTGCAGATTCCAAAGAAAGAGACTTTCAAAACTGCTCCATCACGAGGATTTTTCAACACTGTGAGTTGAATGCAGTCATCACAGAAAACTTTCTGAGAATGCTTCTGTCTAGGGTTGATGTGAAGATATACCCGTTTCCAACGAAGGCCTCGAAGTGGTCCAAATATAGACTTGCAGATTCTCCTACAAGGGTGTTGCAAACCTGAACTAACAAAGCAAGGTTGAACTCTGTGAGTTGAATGCAAACATCACAAAGAAGTTTCTGAGAATGCTTCCGTTTATTTATGGGAAGTTTATCCCGTTTCCAACGAAATCCTCAGAGAGGTCCAAATATCCCCTTGCAGATTCTACAAACAGTGTGTTTGGAAACTGCTCCATCAAAACGAATGTTCAGCTCTCTGAGTTAAACGCAATCGTCGCTAAGAATTTTCTGAGAGTGCTTCTGTCTAGTTTTTATATGAAGTTCTTTCCTTTATTACCATAGGCCTCAAAGCGGTCCCAGTCTCCACTTGCAGATACTCCAAGAAAACTGTTTCGAAACTGCTCTCTCGAAAGGAATGTTCAACTCTGTGGGTTGAGTGCAATCATCACAGAGTAGTTTCTGAGAATGCTTCTATGTAGTTTTTAGGAGAAGATATTTCCTTTTCCACCACAGCCCTCAAAGCCCTCCTAATGTCCATTTGCGGATGCTAAAAAAACAGTGTTTCAAAGCTGCGCTATCAAAGGGAAAGTTCAATTCCGTGAGGTGAATGCAAACATCCCAAAGAAGTTTCTGAGAATGCCTCTGTTTAGCTTTTATGTGAAGATTATCCCGTTTCCAACGAAATCTTCAATGAGATCCAAATATCCACTTGCGGATCCCACAGAAAGTGTGTTTCGAAACTGCTGTTTCAAAGGGAATCTTCAACTCTGTGAGTTGAATGCAATCATCACAAAGAAGTTTCTGACAATGCTTCTCCCTCGTTTTTATGTGAAGATATTTCCTTTTCCACCAGAGGCCTGAAAGCGCTCCAAATGTCCACTTGCAGATTCTACGAAAAGAATGTTTCAAAACTGCTCTGTGAAAAGCAATGTTAAACTCTGTGGCTCGAACACAAACATCACAAAGCAGTTTCTGAGAATGCTTCAGTTTAGTTTTTCTGTGAAGATATTCCCGTTTCCAAAGAAATCTTCAAAGAGGTCCACATATCCACTTACAGATTCTACAAAAAGAGAGTTTCAAAACTGCTCAATCAAAAGGAGGGTTCAACTCTGTGACTTGAATGCAATCATCACACAGAAGTTTCTGAGAATGCTTCTCTTTAGTTTTTACGTGAAGATATACCCGTTTCGAAGGAAGGCCACCCGGTGGTCCAAATATCCACTTGCAGAATCTACAAAAAGAGTGTTTCAAACCGGAACTATCAAAGGAAGGTTCAACTTTGTGAGTCGAATGCAAACATCGCGAAGAAGTTTCTGAGAATGTTTGTGTTTAGTTGTGGGAAGTTTATCCCGTTTCCAACGAACTCCTCAGAGAGGTCCAAATATCCACTTGCAGATTCTACCAAAAGTGTGTTTGGAAACTGCTCCATCCAAAGGCATGTTCAGCTCTGTGAGTTAATCTCCATCATCACAAAGTATTTTCTGAGAATGCTTCCGTTTGGTTTTTATAGGAAGTTGTTTCCTTCACTACCGTAGGCCTCAAAGCAGTCCAAATCTCCATTTGCAGATTCTACAAAAAGAGTGTTTCCAATCTGCTCTATCAATAGGAATGTTCAACTCCGTGAGTTGAATGCAATCATCACAACGTAGTTTCTGAGAATGCTTCTATGTAGTTTTTAGGTGAAGATATTACCTTTTCCACCACAGGCCCCAAGCCCCCCAAATGTCCACTTGCAGATTCTAGAAAAAGAGTGTTTCATAGCTGCTCTTTCAAAAGGAAAGTTCCACTCTGGGAGTTGAATACAAACATCACAAAGTAGTTTCTGAGAATGCTTCTGTTTCGTTTTTATGTGAAGATGATCCCGTTTCCAATGAAATCTTCAAAGAGGTGCACATACCCACTTGCAGATTCCAAAGAAAGAGACTTTCAAAACTGCTCTATCACGAGGAATTTTCAACACTGTGAGTTGAATGCAGTCATCACAGAAAACTTTCTGAGAATGCTTCTGTCTAGGGTTGATGTGAAGATATACCCGTTTCCAACGAAGGCCTCGAAGTGGTCCAAATATACACTTGCAGATTCTCCTACAAGGGTGTTGCAAACCTGAACTATCAAAGCAAGGTTCAACTCTGTGAGTTGAATGCAAACATCACAAAGAAGTTTCTGAGAATGCTTCCGTTTAGTTATGGGAAGTTTATCCCGTTTCCAACGAAATCCTCAGAGAGGTCCAAATATCCCCTTGCAGATTCTACAAACAGTGTGTTTGGAAACTGCTCCATCAAAACGAATGTTCAGCTCTCTGAGTTAAACGCAATCGTCACTAAGAATTTTCTGAGAGTGCTTCTGTCTAGTGTTTGTATGAAGTTCTTTCCTTTCTTACCATAGGCCTCAAAGCGGTCCCAGTCTCCACTTGCAGATTCTCCAAGAAGACTGTTTCCAAACTGCTCTCTCGAAAGGAATGTTCAACTCTGTGAGTTGAGTGCAATCATCACAGAGTAGTTTCTGAGAATGCTTCTATGTAGTTTTTAGGAGAAGATATTTCCTTTTCCACCACAGCCCTCAAAGCCCTCCAAATGTCCATTTGCGGATGCTAAAAAAAGAGTGTTTCAAAGCTGCGCTATCAAAGGGAAAGTTCAATTCCGTGAGGTGAATGCAAACATCCCAAAGAAGTTTCTGAGAATGCCTCTGTTTAGCTTTTATGTGAAGATTATCCCGTTTCCAACGAAATCTTCAATGAGATCCAAATATCCACTTGCGGATCCCACAGAAAGTGTGTTTCGAAACTGCTGTTTCAAAGGGAATCTTCAACTCTGTGAGTTGAATGCAATCATCACAAAGAAGTTTCTGACAATGCTTCTCTCTCGTTTTTATGTGAAGATATTTCCTTTTCCACCAGAGGCCTGAAAGCGCTCCAAATGTCCACTTGCAGATTCTACGAAAAGAATGTTTCAAAACTGCTCTGTGAAAAGCAATGTTAAACTCTGTGGCTCGAACACAAACATCACAAAGCAGTTTCTGAGAATGCTTCAGTTTAGTTTTTCTGTGAAGATATTCCCGTTTCCAAAGAAATCTTCAAAGAGGTCCACATATCCACTTACAGATTCTACAAAAAGAGAGTTTCAAAACTGCTCAATCAAAAGGAGGGTTCAACTCTGTGACTTGAATGCAATCATCACACAGAAGTTTCTGAGAATGCTTCTCTTTAGTTTTTACGTGAAGCTATACCCGTTTCGAAGGAAGGCCACCCGGTGGTCCAAATATCCACTTGCAGAATCTACAAAAAGAGTGTTTCAAACCTGAACTGTCAAAGGAGGGTTCAACTCTGTGAGTCGAATGCAAACATCACGAAGAAGTTTCTGAGAATGTTTGTGTTTAGTTATGGGAAGTTTATCCCGTTTCCAACGAACTCCTCAGAGAGGTCCAAATATCCACTTGCAGATTCTACCAAAAGTGTGTTTGGAAACTGCTCCATCCAAAGGCATGTTCAGCTCTGTGAGTTAATCTCCATCATCACAAAGTATTTTCTGAGAATGCTTCCGTTTGGTTGTTATAGGAAGTTGTTTCCTTCACTACCGTAGGCCTCAAAGCAGTCCAAATCTCCATTTGCAGATTCTACAAAAAGAGTGTTTCCAATCTGCTGTATCAATAGGAATGTTCAACTCCGTGAGTTGAATGCAATCATCACAACGTAGTTTCTGAGAATGCTTCTATGTAGTTTTTAGGTGAAGATATTACCTTTTCCACCACAGGCCCCAAGCCCCCCAAATGTCCACTTGCAGATTCTAGAAAAAGAGTGTTTCATAGCTGCTCTTTCAAAAGGAAAGTTCCACTCTGGGAATTGAATACGAACATCACAAAGTAGTTTCTGAGAATGCTTTTGTTTCGTTTTTATGTGAAGATGATCCCGTTTCCAATGAAATCTTCAAAGAGGTGCACATATCCACTTGCAGATTCCAAAGAAAGAGACTTTCAAAACTGCTCTATCACGAGGATTTTTCAACACTGTGAGTTGAATGCAGTCATCACAGAAAACTTTCTGAGAATGCTTCTGTCTAGGGTTGATGTGAAGATATACCCGTTTCCAACGAAGGCCTCGAAGTGGTCCAAATATACACTTGCAGATTCTCCTACAAGGGTGTTGCAAACCTGAACTATCAAAGCAAGGTTCAACTCTGTGAGTTGAATGCAAACATCACAAAGAAGTTTCTGAGAATGCTTCCGTTTAGTTATGGGAAGTTTATCCCGTTTCCAACGAAATCCTCAGAGAGGTCCAAATATCCCCTTGCAGATTCTACAAACAGTGTGTTTGGAAACTGCTCCATCAAAACGAATGTTCAGCTCTCTGAGTTAAACGCAATCGTCACTAAGAATTTTCTGAGAGTGCTTCTGTCTAGTTTTTATATGAAGTTCTTTCCTTTATTGCCATAGGCCTCAAAGCGGTCCCAGTCTCCACTTGCAGATTCTCCAAGAAGACTGTTTCCAAACTGCTCTCTCGAAAGGATTGCTCAACTCTGTGAGTTGAGTGCAATCATCACAGAGTAGTTTCTGAGAATGCTTCTATGTAGTTTTTAGGAGAAGATATTTCGTTTTCCACCACAGCCCTCAAAGCCCTCCAAATGTCCATTTGCGGATGCTAAAAAAAGAGTGTTTCAAAGCTGCGCTATCAAAGGGAAAGTTCAATTCCGTGAGGTGAATGCAAACATCCCAAAGAAGTTTCTGAGAATGCCTCTGTTTAGCTTTTATGTGAAGATTATCCCGTTTCCAACGAAATCTTCAATGAGATCCAAATATCCACTTGCGGATCCCACAGAAAGTGTGTTTCGAAACTGCTGTTTCAAAGGGAATCTTCAACTCTGTGAGTTGAATGCAATCATCACAAAGAAGTTTCTGACAATGCTTCTCTCTCGTTTTTATGTGAAGATATTTCCTTTTCCACCAGAGGCCTGAAAGCGCTCCAAATATCCACTTGCAGATTCTACGAAAATAATGTTTCAAAACTGCTCTGTGAAAAGCAATGTTAAACTCTGTGGCTCGAACACAAACATCACAAAGCAGTTTCTGAGAATGCTTCAGTTTAGTTTTTCTGTGAAGATATTCCCGTTTCCAAAGAAATCTTCAAAGAGGTCCACATATCCACTTACAGATTCTACAAAAAGAGAGTTTCAAAACTGCTCAATCAAAAGGAGGGTTCAACTCTGTGACTTGAATGCAATCATCACACAGAAGTTTCTGAGAATGCTTCTCTTTAGTTTTTACGTGAAGATATACCCGTTTCGAAGGAAGGCCACCCGGTGGTCCAAATATCCACTTGCAGAATCTACAAAAAGAGTGTTTCAAACCTGAACTATCAAAGGAAGGTTCAACTCTGTGAGTCGAATGCAAACATCACGAAGAAGTTTCTGAGAATGTTTGTGTTTAGTTATGGGAAGTTTATCCCGTTTCCAACGAAATCCTCAGAGTGGTCCAAATATCCACTTGCAGATTCTACCAAAAGTGTGTTTGGAAACTGCTCCATCCAAAGGCATGTTCAGCTCTGTGAGTTAATCTCCATCATCACAAAGTATTTTCTGAGAATGCTTCCGTTTGGTTTTTATAGGAAGTTCTTTCCTTCACTACCGTAGGCCTCAAAGCAGTCCAAATCTCCATTTGCAGATTCTACAAAAAGAGTGTTTCCAATCTGCTGTATCAATAGGAATGTTCAACTCCGTGAGTTGAATGCAATCATCACAACGTAGTTTCTGAGAATGCTTCTATGTAGTTTTTAGGTGAAGATATTACCTTTTCCACCACAGGCCCCAAGCCCCCCAAATGTCCACTTGCAGATTCTAGAAAAAGAGTGTTTCATAGCTGCTCTTTCAAAAGGAAAGTTCCACTCTGGGAATTGAATACGAACATCACAAAGTAGTTTCTGAGAATGCTTTTGTTTCGTTTTTATGTGAAGATGATCCCGTTTCCAATGAAATCTTCAAAGAGGTGCACATATCCACTTGCAGATTCCAAAGAAAGAGACTTTCAAAACTGCTCTATCACGAGGATTTTTCAACACTGTGAGTTGAATGCAGTCATCACAGAAAACTTTCTGAGAATGCTTCTGTCTAGGGTTGATGTGAAGATATACCCGTTTCCAACGAAGGCCTCGAAGTGGTCCAAATATACACTTGCAGATTCTCCTACAAGGGTGTTGCAAACCTGAACTATCAAAGCAAGGTTCAACTCTGTGAGTTGAATGCAAACATCACAAAGAAGTTTCTGAGAATGCTTCCGTTTACTTATGGGAAGTTTATCCCGTTTCCAACGAAATCCTCAGAGAGGTCCAAATATCCCCTTGCAGATTCTACAAACAGTGTGTTTGGAAACTGCTCCATCAAAACGAATGTTCAGCACTCTGAGTTAAACGCAATCGTCACTAAGAATTTTCTGAGAGTGCTTCTGTCTAGTTTTTATATGAAGTTCTTTCCTTTATTACCATAGGCCTCAAAGCGGTCCCAGTCTCCACTTGCAGATTCTCCAAGAAGACTGTTTCCAAACTGCTCTCTCGAAAGGAATGTTCAACTCTGTGAGTTGAGTGCAATCATCACAGAGTAGTTTCTGAGAATGCTTCTATGTAGTTTTTAGGAGAAGATATTTCCTTTTCCACCACAGCCCTCAAAGCCCTCCAAATGTCCATTTGCGGATGCTAAAAAAAGAGTGTTTCAAAGCTGCGCTATCAAAGGGAAAGTTCAATTCCGTGAGGTGAATGCAAACATCCCAAAGAAGTTTCTGAGAATGCCTCTGTTTAGCTTTTATGTGAAGATTATCCCGTTTCCAACGAAATCTTCAATGAGATCCAAATATCCACTTGCGGATCCCACAGAAAGTGTGTTTCGAAACTGCTGTTTCAAAGGGAATCTTCAACTCTGTGAGTTGAATGCAATCATCACAAAGAAGTTTCTGACAATGCTTCTCTCTCGTTTTTATGTGAAGATATTTCCTTTTCCACCAGAGGCCTGAAAGCGCTCCAAATGTCCACTTGCAGATTCTACGAAAAGAATGTTTCAAAACTGCTCTGTGAAAAGCAATGTTAAACTCTGTGGCTCGAACACAAACATCACAAAGCAGTTTCTGAGAATGCTTCAGTTTAGTTTTTCTGTGAAGATATTCCCGTTTCCAAAGAAATCTTCAAAGAGGTCCACATATCCACTTACAGATTCTACAAAAAGAGAGTTTCAAAACTGCTCAATCAAAAGGAGGGTTCAACTCTGTGACTTGAATGCAATCATCACACAGAAGTTTCTGAGAATGCTTCTCTTTAGTTTTTACGTGAAGCTATACCCGTTTCGAAGGAAGGCCACCCGGTGGTCCAAATATCCACTTGCAGAATCTACAAAAAGAGTGTTTCAAACCTGAACTATCAAAGGAAGGTTCAACTCTGTGAGTCGAATGCAAACATCACGAAGAAGTTTCTGAGAATGTTTGTGTTTAGTTATGGGAAGTTTATCCCGTTTCCAACGAAATCCTCAGAGTGGTCCAAATATCCACTTGCAGATTCTACCAAAAGTGTGTTTGGAAACTGCTCCATCCAAAGGCATGTTCAGCTCTGTGAGTTAATCTCCATCATCACAAAGTATTTTCTGAGAATGCTTCCGTTTGGTTTTTATAGGAAGTTCTTTCCTTCACTACCGTAGGCCTCAAAGCAGTCCAAATCTCCATTTGCAGATTCTACAAAAAGAGTGTTTCCAATCTGCTGTATCAATAGGAATGTTCAACTCCGTGAGTTGAATGCAATCATCACAACGTAGTTTCTGAGAATGCTTCTATGTAGTTTTTAGGTGAAGATATTACCTTTTCCACCACAGGCCCCAAGCCCCCCAAATGTCCACTTGCAGATTCTAGAAAAAGAGTGTTTCATAGCTGCTCTTTCAAAAGGAAAGTTCCACTCTGGGAATTGAATACGAACATCACAAAGTAGTTTCTGAGAATGCTTTTGTTTCGTTTTTATGTGAAGATGATCCCGTTTCCAATGAAATCTTCAAAGAGGTGCACATATCCACTTGCAGATTCCAAAGAAAGAGACTTTCAAAACTGCTCCATCACGAGGATTTTTCAACACTGTGAGTTGAATGCAGTCATCACAGAAAACTTTCTGAGAATGCTTCTGTCTAGGGTTGATGTGAAGATATACCCGTTTCCAACGAAGGCCTCGAAGTGGTCCAAATATACACTTGCAGATTCTCCTACAAGGGTGTTGCAAACCTGAACTATCAAAGCAAGGTTCAACTCTGTGAGTTGAATGCAAACATCACAAAGAAGTTTCTGAGAATGCTTCCGTTTACTTATGGGAAGTTTATCCCGTTTCCAACGAAATCCTCAGAGAGGTCCAAATATCCCCTTGCAGATTCTACAAACAGTGTGTTTGGAAACTGCTCCATCAAAACGAATGTTCAGCTCTCTGAGTTAAACGCAATCGTCACTAAGAGTTTTCTGAGAGTGCTTCTGTCTAGTTTTTATATGAAGTTCTTTCCTTTATTACCATAGGCCTCAAAGCGGTCCCAGTCTCCACTTGCAGATTCTCCAAGAAGACTGTTTCCAAACTGCTCTCTCGAAAGGAATGTTCAACTCTGTGAGTTGAGTGCAATCATCACAGAGTAGTTTCTGAGAATGCTTCTATGTAGTTTTTAGGAGAAGATATTTCCTTTTCCACCACAGCCCTCAAAGCCCTCCAAATGTCCATTTGCGGATGCTAAAAAAAGAGTGTTTCAAAGCTGCGCTATCAAAGGGAAAGTTCAATTCCGTGAGGTGAATGCAAACATCCCAAAGAAGTTTCTGAGAATGCCTCTGTTTAGCTTTTATGTGAAGATTATCCCGTTTCCAACGAAATCTTCAATGAGATCCAAATATCCACTTGCGGATCCCACAGAAAGTGTGTTTCGAAACTGCTGTTTCAAAGGGAATCTTCAACTCTGTGAGTTGAATGCAATCATCACAAAGAAGTTTCTGACAATGCTTCTCCCTCGTTTTTATGTGAAGATATTTCCTTTTCCACCAGAGGCCTGAAAGCGCTCCAAATGTCCACTTGCAGATTCTACGAAAAGAATGTTTCAAAACTGCTCTGTGAAAAGCAATGTTAAACTCTGTGGCTCGAACACAAACATCACAAAGCAGTTTCTGAGAATGCTTCAGTTTAGTTTTTCTGTGAAGATATTCCCGTTTCCAAAGAAATCTTCAAAGAGGTCCACATATCCACTTACAGATTCTACAAAAAGAGAGTTTCAAAACTGCTCAATCAAAAGGAGGGTTCAACTCTGTGACTTGAATGCAATCATCACACAGAAGTTTCTGAGAATGCTTCTCTTTAGTTTTTACGTGAAGATATACCCGTTTCGAAGGAAGGCCACCCGGTGGTCCAAATATCCACTTGCAGAATCTACAAAAAGAGTGTTTCAAACCGGAACTATCAAAGGAAGGTTCAACTTTGTGAGTCGAATGCAAACATCGCGAAGAAGTTTCTGAGAATGTTTGTGTTTAGTTGTGGGAAGTTTATCCCGTTTCCAACGAACTCCTCAGAGAGGTCCAAATATCCACTTGCAGATTCTACCAAAAGTGTGTTTGGAAACTGCTCCATCCAAAGGCATGTTCAGCTCTGTGAGTTAATCTCCATCATCACAAAGTATTTTCTGAGAATGCTTCCGTTTGGTTTTTATAAGAAGTTGTTTCCTTCACTACCGTAGGCCTCAAAGCAGTCCAAATCTCCATTTGCAGATTCTACAAAAAGAGTGTTTCCAATCTGCTCTATCAATAGGAATGTTCAACTCCGTGAGTTGAATGCAATCATCACAACGTAGTTTCTGAGAATGCTTCTATGTAGTTTTTAGGTGAAGATATTACCTTTTCCACCACAGGCCCCAAGCCCCCCAAATGTCCACTTGCAGATTCTAGAAAAAGAGTGTTTCATAGCTGCTCTTTCAAAAGGAAAGTTCCACTCTGGGAGTTGAATACAAACATCACAAAGTAGTTTCTGAGAATGCTTCTGTTTCGTTTTTATGTGAAGATGATCCCGTTTCCAATGAAATCTTCAAAGAGGTGCACATATCCACTTGCAGATTCCAAAGAAAGAGACTTTCAAAACTGCTCTATCACGAGGAATTTTCAACACTGTGAGTTGAATGCAGTCATCACAGAAAACTTTCTGAGAATGCTTCTGTCTAGGGTTGATGTGAAGATATACCCGTTTCCAACGAAGGCCTCGAAGTGGTCCAACTATACACTTGCAGATTCTCCTACAAGGGTGTTGCAAACCTGAACTATCAAAGCAAGGTTCAACTCTGTGAGTTGAATGCAAACATCACAAAGAAGTTTCTGAGAATGCTTCCGTTTACTTATGGGAAGTTTATCCCGTTTCCAACGAAATCCTCAGAGAGGTCCAAATATCCCCTTGCAGATTCTACAAACAGTGTGTTTGGAAACTGCTCCATCAAAACGAATGTTCAGCTCTCTGAGTTAAACGCAATCGTCACTAAGAGTTTTCTGAGAGTGCTTCTGTCTAGTTTTTATATGAAGTTCTTTCCTTTATTACCATAGGCCTCAAAGCGGTCCCAGTCTCCACTTGCAGATTCTCCAAGAAGACTGTTTCCAAACTGCTCTCTCGAAAGGAATGTTCAACTCTGTGAGTTGAGTGCAATCATCACAGAGTAGTTTCTGAGAATGCTTCTATGTAGTTTTTAGGAGAAGATATTTCCTTTTCCACCACAGCCCTCAAAGCCCTCCAAATGTCCATTTGCGGATGCTAAAAAAAGAGTGTTTCAAAGCTGCGCTATCAAAGGGAAAGTTCAATTCCGTGAGGTGAATGCAAACATCCCAAAGAAGTTTCTGAGAATGCCTCTGTTTAGCTTTTATGTGAAGATTATCCCGTTTCCAACGAAATCTTCAATGAGATCCAAATATCCACTTGCGGATCCCACAGAAAGTGTGTTTCGAAACTGCTGTTTCAAAGGGAATCTTCAACTCTGTGAGTTGAATGCAATCATCACAAAGAAGTTTCTGACAATGCTTCTCCCTCGTTTTTATGTGAAGATATTTCCTTTTCCACCAGAGGCCTGAAAGCGCTCCAAATGTCCACTTGCAGATTCTACGAAAAGAATGTTTCAAAACTGCTCTGTGAAAAGCAATGTTAAACTCTGTGGCTCGAACACAAACATCACAAAGCAGTTTCTGAGAATGCTTCAGTTTAGTTTTTCTGTGAAGATATTCCCGTTTCCAAAGAAATCTTCAAAGAGGTCCACATATCCACTTACAGATTCTACAAAAAGAGAGTTTCAAAACTGCTCAATCAAAAGGAGGGTTCAACTCTGTGACTTGAATGCAATCATCACACAGAAGTTTCTGAGAATGCTTCTCTTTAGTTTTTACGTGAAGATATACCCGTTTCGAAGGAAGGCCACCCGGTGGTCCAAATATCCACTTGCAGAATCTACAAAAAGAGTGTTTCAAACCGGAACTATCAAAGGAAGGTTCAACTTTGTGAGTCGAATGCAAACATCGCGAAGAAGTTTCTGAGAATGTTTGTGTTTAGTTGTGGGAAGTTTATCCCGTTTCCAACGAACTCCTCAGAGAGGTCCAAATATCCACTTGCAGATTCTACCAAAAGTGTGTTTGGAAACTGCTCCATCCAAAGGCATGTTCAGCTCTGTGAGTTAATCTCCATCATCACAAAGTATTTTCTGAGAATGCTTCCGTTTGGTTTTTATAAGAAGTTGTTTCCTTCACTACCGTAGGCCTCAAAGCAGTCCAAATCTCCATTTGCAGATTCTACAAAAAGAGTGTTTCCAATCTGCTCTATCAATAGGAATGTTCAACTCCGTGAGTTGAATGCAATCATCACAACGTAGTTTCTGAGAATGCTTCTATGTAGTTTTTAGGTGAAGATATTACCTTTTCCACCACAGGCCCCAAGCCCCCCAAATGTCCACTTGCAGATTCTAGAAAAAGAGTGTTTCATAGCTGCTCTTTCAAAAGGAAAGTTCCACTCTGGGAGTTGAATACAAACATCACAAAGTAGTTTCTGAGAATGCTTCTGTTTCGTTTTTATGTGAAGATGATCCCGTTTCCAATGAAATCTTCAAAGAGGTGCACATATCCACTTGCAGATTCCAAAGAAAGAGACTTTCAAAACTGCTCTATCACGAGGAATTTTCAACACTGTGAGTTGAATGCAGTCATCACAGAAAACTTTCTGAGAATGCTTCTGTCTAGGGTTGATGTGAAGATATACCCGTTTCCAACGAAGGCCTCGAAGTGGTCCAACTATACACTTGCAGATTCTCCTACAAGGGTGTTGCAAACCTGAACTATCAAAGCAAGGTTCAACTCTGTGAGTTGAATGCAAACATCACAAAGAAGTTTCTGAGAATGCTTCCGTTTACTTATGGGAAGTTTATCCCGTTTCCAACGAAATCCTCAGAGAGGTCCAAATATCCCCTTGCAGATTCTACAAACAGTGTGTTTGGAAACTGCTCCATCAAAACGAATGTTCAGCTCTCTGAGTTAAACGCAATCGTCACTAAGAGTTTTCTGAGAGTGCTTCTGTCTAGTTTTTATATGAAGTTCTTTCCTTTATTACCATAGGCCTCAAAGCGGTCCCAGTCTCCACTTGCAGATTCTCCAAGAAGACTGTTTCCAAACTGCTCTCTCGAAAGGAATGTTCAACTCTGTGAGTTGAGTGCAATCATCACAGAGTAGTTTCTGAGAATGCTTCTATGTAGTTTTTAGGAGAAGATATTTCCTTTTCCACCACAGCCCTCAAAGCCCTCCAAATGTCCATTTGCGGATGCTAAAAAAAGAGTGTTTCAAAGCTGCGCTATCAAAGGGAAAGTTCAATTCCGTGAGGTGAATGCAAACATCCCAAAGAAGTTTCTGAGAATGCCTCTGTTTAGCTTTTATGTGAAGATTATCCCGTTTCCAACGAAATCTTCAATGAGATCCAAATATCCACTTGCGGATCCCACAGAAAGTGTGTTTCGAAACTGCTGTTTCAAAGGGAATCTTCAACTCTGTGAGTTGAATGCAATCATCACAAAGAAGTTTCTGACAATGCTTCTCCCTCGTTTTTATGTGAAGATATTTCCTTTTCCACCAGAGGCCTGAAAGCGCTCCAAATGTCCACTTGCAGATTCTACGAAAAGAATGTTTCAAAACTGCTCTGTGAAAAGCAATGTTAAACTCTGTGGCTCGAACACAAACATCACAAAGCAGTTTCTGAGAATGCTTCAGTTTAGTTTTTCTGTGAAGATATTCCCGTTTCCAAAGAAATCTTCAAAGAGGTCCACATATCCACTTACAGATTCTACAAAAAGAGAGTTTCAAAACTGCTCAATCAAAAGGAGGGTTCAACTCTGTGACTTGAATGCAATCATCACACAGAAGTTTCTGAGAATGCTTCTCTTTAGTTTTTACGTGAAGATATACCCGTTTCGAAGGAAGGCCACCCGGTGGTCCAAATATCCACTTGCAGAATCTACAAAAAGAGTGTTTCAAACCGGAACTATCAAAGGAAGGTTCAACTTTGTGAGTCGAATGCAAACATCGCGAAGAAGTTTCTGAGAATGTTTGTGTTTAGTTGTGGGAAGTTTATCCCGTTTCCAACGAACTCCTCAGAGAGGTCCAAATATCCACTTGCAGATTCTACCAAAAGTGTGTTTGGAAACTGCTCCATCCAAAGGCATGTTCAGCTCTGTGAGTTAATCTCCATCATCACAAAGTATTTTCTGAGAATGCTTCCGTTTGGTTTTTATAAGAAGTTGTTTCCTTCACTACCGTAGGCCTCAAAGCAGTCCAAATCTCCATTTGCAGATTCTACAAAAAGAGTGTTTCCAATCTGCTCTATCAATAGGAATGTTCAACTCCGTGAGTTGAATGCAATCATCACAACGTAGTTTCTGAGAATGCTTCTATGTAGTTTTTAGGTGAAGATATTACCTTTTCCACCACAGGCCCCAAGCCCCCCAAATGTCCACTTGCAGATTCTAGAAAAAGAGTGTTTCATAGCTGCTCTTTCAAAAGGAAAGTTCCACTCTGGGAGTTGAATACAAACATCACAAAGTAGTTTCTGAGAATGCTTCTGTTTCGTTTTTATGTGAAGATGATCCCGTTTCCAATGAAATCTTCAAAGAGGTGCACATATCCACTTGCAGATTCCAAAGAAAGAGACTTTCAAAACTGCTCTATCACGAGGAATTTTCAACACTGTGAGTTGAATGCAGTCATCACAGAAAACTTTCTGAGAATGCTTCTGTCTAGGGTTGATGTGAAGATATACCCGTTTCCAACGAAGGCCTCGAAGTGGTCCAACTATACACTTGCAGATTCTCCTACAAGGGTGTTGCAAACCTGAACTATCAAAGCAAGGTTCAACTCTGTGAGTTGAATGCAAACATCACAAAGAAGTTTCTGAGAATGCTTCCGTTTACTTATGGGAAGTTTATCCCGTTTCCAACGAAATCCTCAGAGAGGTCCAAATATCCCCTTGCAGATTCTACAAACAGTGTGTTTGGAAACTGCTCCATCAAAACGAATGTTCAGCTCTCTGAGTTAAACGCAATCGTCACTAAGAGTTTTCTGAGAGTGCTTCTGTCTAGTTTTTATATGAAGTTCTTTCCTTTATTACCATAGGCCTCAAAGCGGTCCCAGTCTCCACTTGCAGATTCTCCAAGAAGACTGTTTCCAAACTGCTCTCTCGAAAGGAATGTTCAACTCTGTGAGTTGAGTGCAATCATCACAGAGTAGTTTCTGAGAATGCTTCTATGTAGTTTTTAGGAGAAGATATTTCCTTTTCCACCACAGCCCTCAAAGCCCTCCAAATGTCCATTTGCGGATGCTAAAAAAAGAGTGTTTCAAAGCTGCGCTATCAAAGGGAAAGTTCAATTCCGTGAGGTGAATGCAAACATCCCAAAGAAGTTTCTGAGAATGCCTCTGTTTAGCTTTTATGTGAAGATTATCCCGTTTCCAACGAAATCTTCAATGAGATCCAAATATCCACTTGCGGATCCCACAGAAAGTGTGTTTCGAAACTGCTGTTTCAAAGGGAATCTTCAACTCTGTGAGTTGAATGCAATCATCACAAAGAAGTTTCTGACAATGCTTCTCCCTCGTTTTTATGTGAAGATATTTCCTTTTCCACCAGAGGCCTGAAAGCGCTCCAAATGTCCACTTGCAGATTCTACGAAAAGAATGTTTCAAAACTGCTCTGTGAAAAGCAATGTTAAACTCTGTGGCTCGAACACAAACATCACAAAGCAGTTTCTGAGAATGCTTCAGTTTAGTTTTTCTGTGAAGATATTCCCGTTTCCAAAGAAATCTTCAAAGAGGTCCACATATCCACTTACAGATTCTACAAAAAGAGAGTTTCAAAACTGCTCAATCAAAAGGAGGGTTCAACTCTGTGACTTGAATGCAATCATCACACAGAAGTTTCTGAGAATGCTTCTCTTTAGTTTTTACGTGAAGATATACCCGTTTCGAAGGAAGGCCACCCGGTGGTCCAAATATCCACTTGCAGAATCTACAAAAAGAGTGTTTCAAACCGGAACTATCAAAGGAAGGTTCAACTTTGTGAGTCGAATGCAAACATCGCGAAGAAGTTTCTGAGAATGTTTGTGTTTAGTTGTGGGAAGTTTATCCCGTTTCCAACGAACTCCTCAGAGAGGTCCAAATATCCACTTGCAGATTCTACCAAAAGTGTGTTTGGAAACTGCTCCATCCAAAGGCATGTTCAGCTCTGTGAGTTAATCTCCATCATCACAAAGTATTTTCTGAGAATGCTTCCGTTTGGTTTTTATAGGAAGTTGTTTCCTTCACTACCGTAGGCCTCAAAGCAGTCCAAATCTCCATTTGCAGATTCTACAAAAAGAGTGTTTCCAATCTGCTCTATCAATAGGAATGTTCAACTCCGTGAGTTGAATGCAATCATCACAACGTAGTTTCTGAGAATGCTTCTATGTAGTTTTTAGGTGAAGATATTACCTTTTCCACCACAGGCCCCAAGCCCCCCAAATGTCCACTTGCAGATTCTAGAAAAAGAGTGTTTCATAGCTGCTCTTTCAAAAGGAAAGTTCCACTCTGGGAGTTGAATACAAACATCACAAAGTAGTTTCTGAGAATGCTTCTGTTTCGTTTTTATGTGAAGATGATCCCGTTTCCAATGAAATCTTCAAAGAGGTGCACATATCCACTTGCAGATTCCAAAGAAAGAGACTTTCAAAACTGCTCTATCACGAGGAATTTTCAACACTGTGAGTTGAATGCAGTCATCACAGAAAACTTTCTGAGAATGCTTCTGTCTAGGGTTGATGTGAAGATATACCCGTTTCCAACGAAGGCCTCGAAGTGGTCCAAATATACACTTGCAGATTCTCCTACAAGGGTGTTGCAAACCTGAACTATCAAAGCAAGGTTCAACTCTGTGAGTTGAATGCAAACATCACAAAGAAGTTTCTGAGAATGCTTCCGTTTAGTTATGGGAAGTTTATCCCGTTTCCAACGAAATCCTCAGAGAGGTCCAAATATCCCCTTGCAGATTCTACAAACAGTGTGTTTGGAAACTGCTCCATCAAAACGAATGTTCAGCTCTCTGAGTTAAACGCAATCGTCACTAAGAATTTTCTGAGAGTGCTTCTGTCTAGTTTTTACATGAAGTTCTTTCCTTTCTTACCATAGGCCTCAAAGCGGTCCCAGTCTCCACTTGCAGATTCTCCAAGAAGACTGTTTCCAAACTGCTCTCTCGAAAGGAATGTTCAACTCTGTGAGTTGAGTGCAATCATCACAGAGTAGTTTCTGAGAATGCTTCTATGTAGTTTTTAGGAGAAGATATTTCCTTTTCCACCACAGCCCTCAAAGCCCTCCAAATGTCCATTTGCGGATGCTAAAAAAAGAGTGTTTCAAAGCTGCGCTATCAAAGGGAAAGTTCAATTCCGTGAGGTGAATGCAAACATCCCAAAGAAGTTTCTGAGAATGCCTCTGTTTAGCTTTTATGTGAAGATTATCCCGTTTCCAACGAAATCTTCAATGAGATCCAAATATCCACTTGCGGATCCCACAGAAAGTGTGTTTCGAAACTGCTGTTTCAAAGGGAATCTTCAACTCTGTGAGTTGAATGCAATCATCACAAAGAAGTTTCTGACAATGCTTCTCTCTCGTTTTTATGTGAAGATATTTCCTTTTCCACCAGAGGCCTGAAAGCGCTCCAAATGTCCACTTGCAGATTCTACGAAAAGAATGTTTCAAAACTGCTCTGTGAAAAGCAATGTTAAACTCTGTGGCTCGAACACAAACATCACAAAGCAGTTTCTGAGAATGCTTCAGTTTAGTTTTTCTGTGAAGATATTCCCGTTTCCAAAGAAATCTTCAAAGAGGTCCACATATCCACTTACAGATTCTACAAAAAGAGAGTTTCAAAACTGCTCAATCAAAAGGAGGGTTCAACTCTGTGACTTGAATGCAATCATCACACAGAAGTTTCTGAGAATGCTTCTCTTTAGTTTTTACGTGAAGCTATACCCGTTTCGAAGGAAGGCCACCCGGTGGTCCAAATATCCACTTGCAGAATCTACAAAAAGAGTGTTTCAAACCTGAACTGTCAAAGGAGGGTTCAACTCTGTGAGTCGAATGCAAACATCACGAAGAAGTTTCTGAGAATGTTTGTGTTTAGTTATGGGAAGTTTATCCCGTTTCCAACGAACTCCTCAGAGAGGTCCAAATATCCACTTGCAGATTCTACCAAAAGTGTGTTTGGAAACTGCTCCATCCAAAGGCATGTTCAGCTCTGTGAGTTAATCTCCATCATCACAAAGTATTTTCTGAGAATGCTTCCGTTTGGTTGTTATAGGAAGTTGTTTCCTTCACTACCGTAGGCCTCAAAGCAGTCCAAATCTCCATTTGCAGATTCTACAAAAAGAGTGTTTCCAATCTGCTGTATCAATAGGAATGTTCAACTCCGTGAGTTGAATGCAATCATCACAACGTAGTTTCTGAGAATGCTTCTATGTAGTTTTTAGGTGAAGATATTACCTTTTCCACCACAGGCCCCAAGCCCCCCAAATGTCCACTTGCAGATTCTAGAAAAAGAGTGTTTCATAGCTGCTCTTTCAAAAGGAAAGTTCCACTCTGGGAATTGAATACGAACATCACAAAGTAGTTTCTGAGAATGCTTTTGTTTCGTTTTTATGTGAAGATGATCCCGTTTCCAATGAAATCTTCAAAGAGGTGCACATATCCACTTGCAGATTCCAAAGAAAGAGACTTTCAAAACTGCTCTATCACGAGGATTTTTCAACACTGTGAGTTGAATGCAGTCATCACAGAAAACTTTCTGAGAATGCTTCTGTCTAGGGTTGATGTGAAGATATACCCGTTTCCAACGAAGGCCTCGAAGTGGTCCAAATATACACTTGCAGATTCTCCTACAAGGGTGTTGCAAACCTGAACTATCAAAGCAAGGTTCAACTCTGTGAGTTGAATGCAAACATCACAAAGAAGTTTCTGAGAATGCTTCCGTTTAGTTATGGGAAGTTTATCCCGTTTCCAACGAAATCCTCAGAGAGGTCCAAATATCCCCTTGCAGATTCTACAAACAGTGTGTTTGGAAACTGCTCCATCAAAACGAATGTTCAGCTCTCTGAGTTAAACGCAATCGTCACTAAGAATTTTCTGAGAGTGCTTCTGTCTAGTTTTTATATGAAGTTCTTTCCTTTATTGCCATAGGCCTCAAAGCGGTCCCAGTCTCCACTTGCAGATTCTCCAAGAAGACTGTTTCCAAACTGCTCTCTCGAAAGGATTGCTCAACTCTGTGAGTTGAGTGCAATCATCACAGAGTAGTTTCTGAGAATGCTTCTATGTAGTTTTTAGGAGAAGATATTTCGTTTTCCACCACAGCCCTCAAAGCCCTCCAAATGTCCATTTGCGGATGCTAAAAAAAGAGTGTTTCAAAGCTGCGCTATCAAAGGGAAAGTTCAATTCCGTGAGGTGAATGCAAACATCCCAAAGAAGTTTCTGAGAATGCCTCTGTTTAGCTTTTATGTGAAGATTATCCCGTTTCCAACGAAATCTTCAATGAGATCCAAATATCCACTTGCGGATCCCACAGAAAGTGTGTTTCGAAACTGCTGTTTCAAAGGGAATCTTCAACTCTGTGAGTTGAATGCAATCATCACAAAGAAGTTTCTGACAATGCTTCTCTCTCGTTTTTATGTGAAGATATTTCCTTTTCCACCAGAGGCCTGAAAGCGCTCCAAATATCCACTTGCAGATTCTACGAAAATAATGTTTCAAAACTGCTCTGTGAAAAGCAATGTTAAACTCTGTGGCTCGAACACAAACATCACAAAGCAGTTTCTGAGAATGCTTCAGTTTAGTTTTTCTGTGAAGATATTCCCGTTTCCAAAGAAATCTTCAAAGAGGTCCACATATCCACTTACAGATTCTACAAAAAGAGAGTTTCAAAACTGCTCAATCAAAAGGAGGGTTCAACTCTGTGACTTGAATGCAATCATCACACAGAAGTTTCTGAGAATGCTTCTCTTTAGTTTTTACGTGAAGATATACCCGTTTCGAAGGAAGGCCACCCGGTGGTCCAAATATCCACTTGCAGAATCTACAAAAAGAGTGTTTCAAACCTGAACTATCAAAGGAAGGTTCAACTCTGTGAGTCGAATGCAAACATCACGAAGAAGTTTCTGAGAATGTTTGTGTTTAGTTATGGGAAGTTTATCCCGTTTCCAACGAAATCCTCAGAGTGGTCCAAATATCCACTTGCAGATTCTACCAAAAGTGTGTTTGGAAACTGCTCCATCCAAAGGCATGTTCAGCTCTGTGAGTTAATCTCCATCATCACAAAGTATTTTCTGAGAATGCTTCCGTTTGGTTTTTATAGGAAGTTCTTTCCTTCACTACCGTAGGCCTCAAAGCAGTCCAAATCTCCATTTGCAGATTCTACAAAAAGAGTGTTTCCAATCTGCTGTATCAATAGGAATGTTCAACTCCGTGAGTTGAATGCAATCATCACAACGTAGTTTCTGAGAATGCTTCTATGTAGTTTTTAGGTGAAGATATTACCTTTTCCACCACAGGCCCCAAGCCCCCCAAATGTCCACTTGCAGATTCTAGAAAAAGAGTGTTTCATAGCTGCTCTTTCAAAAGGAAAGTTCCACTCTGGGAATTGAATACGAACATCACAAAGTAGTTTCTGAGAATGCTTTTGTTTCGTTTTTATGTGAAGATGATCCCGTTTCCAATGAAATCTTCAAAGAGGTGCACATATCCACTTGCAGATTCCAAAGAAAGAGACTTTCAAAACTGCTCTATCACGAGGATTTTTCAACACTGTGAGTTGAATGCAGTCATCACAGAAAACTTTCTGAGAATGCTTCTGTCTAGGGTTGATGTGAAGATATACCCGTTTCCAACGAAGGCCTCGAAGTGGTCCAAATATACACTTGCAGATTCTCCTACAAGGGTGTTGCAAACCTGAACTATCAAAGCAAGGTTCAACTCTGTGAGTTGAATGCAAACATCACAAAGAAGTTTCTGAGAATGCTTCCGTTTACTTATGGGAAGTTTATCCCGTTTCCAACGAAATCCTCAGAGAGGTCCAAATATCCCCTTGCAGATTCTACAAACAGTGTGTTTGGAAACTGCTCCATCAAAACGAATGTTCAGCACTCTGAGTTAAACGCAATCGTCACTAAGAATTTTCTGAGAGTGCTTCTGTCTAGTTTTTATATGAAGTTCTTTCCTTTATTACCATAGGCCTCAAAGCGGTCCCAGTCTCCACTTGCAGATTCTCCAAGAAGACTGTTTCCAAACTGCTCTCTCGAAAGGAATGTTCAACTCTGTGAGTTGAGTGCAATCATCACAGAGTAGTTTCTGAGAATGCTTCTATGTAGTTTTTAGGAGAAGATATTTCCTTTTCCACCACAGCCCTCAAAGCCCTCCAAATGTCCATTTGCGGATGCTAAAAAAAGAGTGTTTCAAAGCTGCGCTATCAAAGGGAAAGTTCAATTCCGTGAGGTGAATGCAAACATCCCAAAGAAGTTTCTGAGAATGCCTCTGTTTAGCTTTTATGTGAAGATTATCCCGTTTCCAACGAAATCTTCAATGAGATCCAAATATCCACTTGCAGATCCCACAGAAAGTGTGTTTCGAAACTGCTGTTTCAAAGGGAATCTTCAACTCTGTGAGTTGAATGCAATCATCACAAAGAAGTTTCTGACAATGCTTCTCTCTCGTTTTTATGTGAAGATATTTCCTTTTCCACCAGAGGCCTGAAAGCGCTCCAAATGTCCACTTGCAGATTCTACGAAAAGAATGTTTCAAAACTGCTCTGTGAAAAGCAATGTTAAACTCTGTGGCTCGAACACAAACATCACAAAGCAGTTTCTGAGAATGCTTCAGTTTAGTTTTTCTGTGAAGATATTCCCGTTTCCAAAGAAATCTTCAAAGAGGTCCACATATCCACTTACAGATTCTACAAAAAGAGAGTTTCAAAACTGCTCAATCAAAAGGAGGGTTCAACTCTGTGACTTGAATGCAATCATCACACAGAAGTTTCTGAGAATGCTTCTCTTTAGTTTTTACGTGAAGCTATACCCGTTTCGAAGGAAGGCCACCCGGTGGTCCAAATATCCACTTGCAGAATCTACAAAAAGAGTGTTTCAAACCTGAACTATCAAAGGAAGGTTCAACTCTGTGAGTCGAATGCAAACATCACGAAGAAGTTTCTGAGAATGTTTGTGTTTAGTTATGGGAAGTTTATCCCGTTTCCAACGAAATCCTCAGAGTGGTCCAAATATCCACTTGCAGATTCTACCAAAAGTGTGTTTGGAAACTGCTCCATCCAAAGGCATGTTCAGCTCTGTGAGTTAATCTCCATCATCACAAAGTATTTTCTGAGAATGCTTCCGTTTGGTTTTTATAGGAAGTTCTTTCCTTCACTACCGTAGGCCTCAAAGCAGTCCAAATCTCCATTTGCAGATTCTACAAAAAGAGTGTTTCCAATCTGCTGTATCAATAGGAATGTTCAACTCCGTGAGTTGAATGCAATCATCACAACGTAGTTTCTGAGAATGCTTCTATGTAGTTTTTAGGTGAAGATATTACCTTTTCCACCACAGGCCCCAAGCCCCCCAAATGTCCACTTGCAGATTCTAGAAAAAGAGTGTTTCATAGCTGCTCTTTCAAAAGGAAAGTTCCACTCTGGGAATTGAATACGAACATCACAAAGTAGTTTCTGAGAATGCTTTTGTTTCGTTTTTATGTGAAGATGATCCCGTTTCCAATGAAATCTTCAAAGAGGTGCACATATCCACTTGCAGATTCCAAAGAAAGAGACTTTCAAAACTGCTCCATCACGAGGATTTTTCAACACTGTGAGTTGAATGCAGTCATCACAGAAAACTTTCTGAGAATGCTTCTGTCTAGGGTTGATGTGAAGATATACCCGTTTCCAACGAAGGCCTCGAAGTGGTCCAAATATACACTTGCAGATTCTCCTACAAGGGTGTTGCAAACCTGAACTATCAAAGCAAGGTTCAACTCTGTGAGTTGAATGCAAACATCACAAAGAAGTTTCTGAGAATGCTTCCGTTTACTTATGGGAAGTTTATCCCGTTTCCAACGAAATCCTCAGAGAGGTCCAAATATCCCCTTGCAGATTCTACAAACAGTGTGTTTGGAAACTGCTCCATCAAAACGAATGTTCAGCTCTCTGAGTTAAACGCAATCGTCACTAAGAGTTTTCTGAGAGTGCTTCTGTCTAGTTTTTATATGAAGTTCTTTCCTTTCTTACCATAGGCCTCAAAGCGGTCCCAGTCTCCACTTGCAGATTCTCCAAGAAGACTGTTTCCAAACTGCTCTCTCGAAAGGAATGTTCAACTCTGTGAGTTGAGTGCAATCATCACAGAGTAGTTTCTGAGAATGCTTCTATGTAGTTTTTAGGAGAAGATATTTCCTTTTCCACCACAGCCCTCAAAGCCCTCCAAATGTCCATTTGCGGATGCTAAAAAAAGAGTGTTTCAAAGCTGCGCTATCAAAGGGAAAGTTCAATTCCGTGAGGTGAATGCAAACATCCCAAAGAAGTTTCTGAGAATGCCTCTGTTTAGCTTTTATGTGAAGATTATCCCGTTTCCAACGAAATCTTCAATGAGATCCAAATATCCACTTGCGGATCCCACAGAAAGTGTGTTTCGAAACTGCTGTTTCAAAGGGAATCTTCAACTCTGTGAGTTGAATGCAATCAT
The DNA here is from genome assembly GCF_029289425.2 of Pan paniscus. Classification (NCBI taxonomy): domain Eukaryota; kingdom Metazoa; phylum Chordata; class Mammalia; order Primates; family Hominidae; genus Pan; species Pan paniscus. The sequence goes on from NC_073272.2 coordinate 61,499,828, forward strand.
CACAAAGAAGTTTCTGACAATGCTTCTCTCTCGTTTTTATGTGAAGATATTTCCTTTTCCACCAGAGGCCTGAAAGCGCTCCAAATGTCCACTTGCAGATTCTACGAAAAGAATGTTTCAAAACTGCTCTGTGAAAAGCAATGTTAAACTCTGTGGCTCGAACACAAACATCACAAAGCAGTTTCTGAGAATGCTTCAGTTTAGTTTTTCTGTGAAGATATTCCCGTTTCCAAAGAAATCTTCAAAGAGGTCCACATATCCACTTACAGATTCTACAAAAAGAGAGTTTCAAAACTGCTCAATCAAAAGGAGGGTTCAACTCTGTGACTTGAATGCAATCATCACACAGAAGTTTCTGAGAATGCTTCTCTTTAGTTTTTACGTGAAGCTATACCCGTTTCGAAGGAAGGCCACCCGGTGGTCCAAATATCCACTTGCAGAATCTACAAAAAGAGTGTTTCAAACCGGAACTATCAAAGGAAGGTTCAACTTTGTGAGTCGAATGCAAACATCGCGAAGAAGTTTCTGAGAATGTTTGTGTTTAGTTGTGGGAAGTTTATCCCGTTTCCAACGAACTCCTCAGAGAGGTCCAAATATCCACTTGCAGATTCTACCAAAAGTGTGTTTGGAAACTGCTCCATCCAAAGGCATGTTCAGCTCTGTGAGTTAATCTCCATCATCACAAAGTATTTTCTGAGAATGCTTCCGTTTGGTTTTTATAGGAAGTTCTTTCCTTCACTACCGTAGGCCTCAAAGCAGTCCAAATCTCCATTTGCAGATTCTACAAAAAGAGTGTTTCCAATCTGCTCTATCAATAGGAATGTTCAACTCCGTGAGTTGAATGCAATCATCACAACGTAGTTTCTGAGAATGCTTCTATGTAGTTTTTAGGTGAAGATATTACCTTTTCCACCACAGGCCCCAAGCCCCCCAAATGTCCACTTGCAGATTCTAGAAAAAGAGTGTTTCATAGCTGCTCTTTCAAAAGGAAAGTTCCACTCTGGGAGTTGAATACAAACATCACAAAGTAGTTTCTGAGAATGCTTCTGTTTCGTTTTTAAGTGAAGATGATCCCGTTTCCAATGAAATCTTCAAAGAGGTGCACATATCCACTTGCAGATTCCAAAGAAAGAGACTTTCAAAACTGCTCCATCACGAGGATTTTTCAACACTGTGAGTTGAATGCAGTCATCACAGAAAACTTTCTGAGAATGCTTCTGTCTAGGGTTGATGTGAAGATATACCCGTTTCCAACGAAGGCCTCGAAGTGGTCCAAATATAGACTTGCAGATTCTCCTACAAGGGTGTTGCAAACCTGAACTAACAAAGCAAGGTTGAACTCTGTGAGTTGAATGCAAACATCACAAAGAAGTTTCTGAGAATGCTTCCGTTTATTTATGGGAAGTTTATCCCGTTTCCAACGAAATCCTCAGAGAGGTCCAAATATCCCCTTGCAGATTCTACAAACAGTGTGTTTGGAAACTGCTCCATCAAAACGAATGTTCAGCTCTCTGAGTTAAACGCAATCGTCGCTAAGAATTTTCTGAGAGTGCTTCTGTCTAGTTTTTATATGAAGTTCTTTCCTTTATTACCATAGGCCTCAAAGCGGTCCCAGTCTCCACTTGCAGATACTCCAAGAAAACTGTTTCGAAACTGCTCTCTCGAAAGGAATGTTCAACTCTGTGGGTTGAGTGCAATCATCACAGAGTAGTTTCTGAGAATGCTTCTATGTAGTTTTTAGGAGAAGATATTTTATTTTCCACCACAGCCCTCAAAGCCCTCCTAATGTCCATTTGCGGATGCTAAAAAAACAGTGTTTCAAAGCTGCGCTATCAAAGGGAAAGTTCAATTCCGTGAGGTGAATGCAAACATCCCAAAGAAGTTTCTGAGAATGCCTCTGTTTAGCTTTTATGTGAAGATTATCCCGTTTCCAACGAAATCTTCAATGAGATCCAAATATCCACTTGCGGATCCCACAGAAAGTGTGTTTCGAAACTGCTGTTTCAAAGGGAATCTTCAACTCTGTGAGTTGAATGCAATCATCACAAAGAAGTTTCTGACAATGCTTCTCCCTCGTTTTTATGTGAAGATATTTCCTTTTCCACCAGAGGCCTGAAAGCGCTCCAAATGTCCACTTGCAGATTCTACGAAAAGAATGTTTCAAAACTGCTCTGTGAAAAGCAATGTTAAACTCTGTGGCTCGAACACAAACATCACAAAGCAGTTTCTGAGAATGCTTCAGTTTAGTTTTTCTGTGAAGATATTCCCGTTTCCAAAGAAATCTTCAAAGAGGTCCACATATCCACTTACAGATTCTACAAAAAGAGAGTTTCAAAACTGCTCAATCAAAAGGAGGGTTCAACTCTGTGACTTGAATGCAATCATCACACAGAAGTTTCTGAGAATGCTTCTCTTTAGTTTTTACGTGAAGATATACCCGTTTCGAAGGAAGGCCACCCGGTGGTCCAAATATCCACTTGCAGAATCTACAAAAAGAGTGTTTCAAACCGGAACTATCAAAGGAAGGTTCAACTTTGTGAGTCGAATGCAAACATCGCGAAGAAGTTTCTGAGAATGTTTGTGTTTAGTTGTGGGAAGTTTATCCCGTTTCCAACGAACTCCTCAGAGAGGTCCAAATATCCACTTGCAGATTCTACCAAAAGTGTGTTTGGAAACTGCTCCATCCAAAGGCATGTTCAGCTCTGTGAGTTAATCTCCATCATCACAAAGTATTTTCTGAGAATGCTTCCGTTTGGTTTTTATAGGAAGTTGTTTCCTTCACTACCGTAGGCCTCAAAGCAGTCCAAATCTCCATTTGCAGATTCTACAAAAAGAGTGTTTCCAATCTGCTCTATCAATAGGAATGTTCAACTCCGTGAGTTGAATGCAATCATCACAACGTAGTTTCTGAGAATGCTTCTATGTAGTTTTTAGGTGAAGATATTACCTTTTCCACCACAGGCCCCAAGCCCCCCAAATGTCCACTTGCAGATTCTAGAAAAAGAGTGTTTCATAGCTGCTCTTTCAAAAGGAAAGTTCCACTCTGGGAGTTGAATACAAACATCACAAAGTAGTTTCTGAGAATGCTTCTGTTTCGTTTTTATGTGAAGATGATCCCGTTTCCAATGAAATCTTCAAAGAGGTGCACATATCCACTTGCAGATTCCAAAGAAAGAGACTTTCAAAACTGCTCTATCACGAGGAATTTTCAACACTGTGAGTTGAATGCAGTCATCACAGAAAACTTTCTGAGAATGCTTCTGTCTAGGGTTGATGTGAAGATATACCCGTTTCCAACGAAGGCCTCGAAGTGGTCCAAATATACACTTGCAGATTCTCCTACAAGGGTGTTGCAAACCTGAACTATCAAAGCAAGGTTCAACTCTGTGAGTTGAATGCAAACATCACAAAGAAGTTTCTGAGAATGCTTCCGTTTACTTATGGGAAGTTTATCCCGTTTCCAACGAAATCCTCAGAGAGGTCCAAATATCCCCTTGCAGATTCTACAAACAGTGTGTTTGGAAACTGCTCCATCAAAACGAATGTTCAGCTCTCTGAGTTAAACGCAATCGTCACTAAGAATTTTCTGAGAGTGCTTCTGTCTAGTTTTTACATGAAGTTCTTTCCTTTCTTACCATAGGCCTCAAAGCGGTCCCAGTCTCCACTTGCAGATTCTCCAAGAAGACTGTTTCCAAACTGCTCTCTCGAAAGGAATGTTCAACTCTGTGAGTTGAGTGCAATCATCACAGAGTAGTTTCTGAGAATGCTTCTATGTAGTTTTTAGGAGAAGATATTTCCTTTTCCACCACAGCCCTCAAAGCCCTCCAAATGTCCATTTGCGGATGCTAAAAAAAGAGTGTTTCAAAGCTGCGCTATCAAAGGGAAAGTTCAATTCCGTGAGGTGAATGCAAACATCCCAAAGAAGTTTCTGAGAATGCCTCTGTTTAGCTTTTATGTGAAGATTATCCCGTTTCCAACGAAATCATCAATGAGATCCAAATATCCAATTGCGGATCCCACAGAAAGTGTGTTTCGAAACTGCTGTTTCAAAGGGAATCTTCAACTCTGTGAGTTGAATGCAATCATCACAAAGAAGTTTCTGACAATGCTTCTCTCTCGTTTTTATGTGAAGATATTTCCTTTTCCACCAGAGGCCTGAAAGCGCTCCAAATGTCCACTTGCAGATTCTACGAAAAGAATGTTTCAAAACTGCTCTGTGAAAAGCAATGTTAAACTCTGTGGCTCGAACACAAACATCACAAAGCAGTTTCTGAGAATGCTTCAGTTTAGTTTTTCTGTGAAGATATTCCCGTTTCCAAAGAAATCTTCAAAGAGGTCCACATATCCACTTACAGATTCTACAAAAAGAGAGTTTCAAAACTGCTCAATCAAAAGGAGGGTTCAACTCTGTGACTTGAATGCAATCATCACACAGAAGTTTCTGAGAATGCTTCTCTTTAGTTTTTACGTGAAGCTATACCCGTTTCGAAGGAAGGCCACCCGGTGGTCCAAATATCCACTTGCAGAATCTACAAAAAGAGTGTTTCAAACCTGAACTGTCAAAGGAGGGTTCAACTCTGTGAGTCGAATGCAAACATCACGAAGAAGTTTCTGAGAATGTTTGTGTTTAGTTATGGGAAGTTTATCCCGTTTCCAACGAACTCCTCAGAGAGGTCCAAATATCCACTTGCAGATTCTACCAAAAGTGTGTTTGGAAACTGCTCCATCCAAAGGCATGTTCAGCTCTGTGAGTTAATCTCCATCATCACAAAGTATTTTCTGAGAATGCTTCCGTTTGGTTTTTATAGGAAGTTGTTTCCTTCACTACCGTAGGCGTCAAAGCAGTCCAAATCTCCATTTGCAGATTCTACAAAAAGAGTGTTTCCAATCTGCTGTATCAATAGGAATGTTCAACTCCGTGAGTTGAATGCAATCATCACAACGTAGTTTCTGAGAATGCTTCTATGTAGTTTTTAGGTGAAGATATTACCTTTTCCACCACAGGCCCCAAGCCCCCCAAATGTCCACTTGCAGATTCTAGAAAAAGAGTGTTTCATAGCTGCTCTTTCAAAAGGAAAGTTCCACTCTGGGAATTGAATACGAACATCACAAAGTAGTTTCTGAGAATGCTTTTGTTTCGTTTTTATGTGAAGATGATCCCGTTTCCAATGAAATCTTCAAAGAGGTGCACATATCCACTTGCAGATTCCAAAGAAAGAGACTTTCAAAACTGCTCTATCACGAGGATTTTTCAACACTGTGAGTTGAATGCAGTCATCACAGAAAACTTTCTGAGAATGCTTCTGTCTAGGGTTGATGTGAAGATATACCCGTTTCCAACGAAGGCCTCGAAGTGGTCCAAATATACACTTGCAGATTCTCCTACAAGGGTGTTGCAAACCTGAACTATCAAAGCAAGGTTCAACTCTGTGAGTTGAATGCAAACATCACAAAGAAGTTTCTGAGAATGCTTCCGTTTAGTTATGGGAAGTTTATCCCGTTTCCAACGAAATCCTCAGAGAGGTCCAAATATCCCCTTGCAGATTCTACAAACAGTGTGTTTGGAAACTGCTCCATCAAAACGAATGTTCAGCTCTCTGAGTTAAATGCAATCGTCACTAAGAATTTTCTGAGAGTGCTTCTGTCTAGTTTTTATATGAAGTTCTTTCCTTTATTGCCATAGGCCTCAAAGCGGTCCCAGTCTCCACTTGCAGATTCTCCAAGAAGACTGTTTCCAAACTGCTCTCTCGAAAGGATTGCTCAACTCTGTGAGTTGAGTGCAATCATCACAGAGTAGTTTCTGAGAATGCTTCTATGTAGTTTTTAGGAGAAGATATTTCCTTTTCCACCACAGCCCTCAAAGCCCTCCAAATGTCCATTTGCGGATGCTAAAAAAAGAGTGTTTCAAAGCTGCGCTATCAAAGGGAAAGTTCAATTCCGTGAGGTGAATGCAAACATCCCAAAGAAGTTTCTGAGAATGCCTCTGTTTAGCTTTTATGTGAAGATTATCCCGTTTCCAACGAAATCTTCAATGAGATCCAAATATCCACTTGCGGATCCCACAGAAAGTGTGTTTCGAAACTGCTGTTTCAAAGGGAATCTTCAACTCTGTGAGTTGAATGCAATCATCACAAAGAAGTTTCTGACAATGCTTCTCTCTCGTTTTTATGTGAAGATATTTCCTTTTCCACCAGAGGCCTGAAAGCGCTCCAAATGTCCACTTGCAGATTCTACGAAAAGAATGTTTCAAAACTGCTCTGTGAAAAGCAATGTTAAACTCTGTGGCTCGAACACAAACATCACAAAGCAGTTTCTGAGAATGCTTCAGTTTAGTTTTTCTGTGAAGATATTCCCGTTTCCAAAGAAATCTTCAAAGAGGTCCACATATCCACTTACAGATTCTACAAAAAGAGAGTTTCAAAACTGCTCAATCAAAAGGAGGGTTCAACTCTGTGACTTGAATGCAATCATCACACAGAAGTTTCTGAGAATGCTTCTCTTTAGTTTTTACGTGAAGATATACCCGTTTCGAAGGAAGGCCACCCGGTGGTCCAAATATCCACTTGCAGAATCTACAAAAAGAGTGTTTCAAACCTGAACTATCAAAGGAAGGTTCAACTCTGTGAGTCGAATGCAAACATCACGAAGAAGTTTCTGAGAATGTTTGTGTTTAGTTATGGGAAGTTTATCCCGTTTCCAACGAAATCCTCAGAGTGGTCCAAATATCCACTTGCAGATTCTACCAAAAGTGTGTTTGGAAACTGCTCCATCCAAAGGCATGTTCAGCTCTGTGAGTTAATCTCCATCATCACAAAGTATTTTCTGAGAATGCTTCCGTTTGGTTTTTATAGGAAGTTCTTTCCTTCACTACCGTAGGCCTCAAAGCAGTCCAAATCTCCATTTGCAGATTCTACAAAAAGAGTGTTTCCAATCTGCTGTATCAATAGGAATGTTCAACTCCGTGAGTTGAATGCAATCATCACAACGTAGTTTCTGAGAATGCTTCTATGTAGTTTTTAGGTGAAGATATTACCTTTTCCACCACAGGCCCCAAGCCCCCCAAATGTCCACTTGCAGATTCTAGAAAAAGAGTGTTTCATAGCTGCTCTTTCAAAAGGAAAGTTCCACTCTGGGAATTGAATACGAACATCACAAAGTAGTTTCTGAGAATGCTTTTGTTTCGTTTTTATGTGAAGATGATCCCGTTTCCAATGAAATCTTCAAAGAGGTGCACATATCCACTTGCAGATTCCAAAGAAAGAGACTTTCAAAACTGCTCTATCACGAGGATTTTTCAACACTGTGAGTTGAATGCAGTCATCACAGAAAACTTTCTGAGAATGCTTCTGTCTAGGGTTGATGTGAAGATATACCCGTTTCCAACGAAGGCCTCGAAGTGGTCCAAATATACACTTGCAGATTCTCCTACAAGGGTGTTGCAAACCTGAACTATCAAAGCAAGGTTCAACTCTGTGAGTTGAATGCAAACATCACAAAGAAGTTTCTGAGAATGCTTCCGTTTACTTATGGGAAGTTTATCCCGTTTCCAACGAAATCCTCAGAGAGGTCCAAATATCCCCTTGCAGATTCTACAAACAGTGTGTTTGGAAACTGCTCCATCAAAACGAATGTTCAGCACTCTGAGTTAAACGCAATCGTCACTAAGAATTTTCTGAGAGTGCTTCTGTCTAGTTTTTATATGAAGTTCTTTCCTTTATTACCATAGGCCTCAAAGCGGTCCCAGTCTCCACTTGCAGATTCTCCAAGAAGACTGTTTCCAAACTGCTCTCTCGAAAGGAATGTTCAACTCTGTGAGTTGAGTGCAATCATCACAGAGTAGTTTCTGAGAATGCTTCTATGTAGTTTTTAGGAGAAGATATTTCCTTTTCCACCACAGCCCTCAAAGCCCTCCAAATGTCCATTTGCGGATGCTAAAAAAAGAGTGTTTCAAAGCTGCGCTATCAAAGGGAAAGTTCAATTCCGTGAGGTGAATGCAAACATCCCAAAGAAGTTTCTGAGAATGCCTCTGTTTAGCTTTTATGTGAAGATTATCCCGTTTCCAACGAAATCTTCAATGAGATCCAAATATCCACTTGCGGATCCCACAGAAAGTGTGTTTCGAAACTGCTGTTTCAAAGGGAATCTTCAACTCTGTGAGTTGAATGCAATCATCACAAAGAAGTTTCTGACAATGCTTCTCTCTCGTTTTTATGTGAAGATATTTCCTTTTCCACCAGAGGCCTGAAAGCGCTCCAAATGTCCACTTGCAGATTCTACGAAAAGAATGTTTCAAAACTGCTCTGTGAAAAGCAATGTTAAACTCTGTGGCTCGAACACAAACATCACAAAGCAGTTTCTGAGAATGCTTCAGTTTAGTTTTTCTGTGAAGATATTCCCGTTTCCAAAGAAATCTTCAAAGAGGTCCACATATCCACTTACAGATTCTACAAAAAGAGAGTTTCAAAACTGCTCAATCAAAAGGAGGGTTCAACTCTGTGACTTGAATGCAATCATCACACAGAAGTTTCTGAGAATGCTTCTCTTTAATTTTTACGTGAAGCTATACCCGTTTCGAAGGAAGGCCACCCGGTGGTCCAAATATCCACTTGCAGAATCTACAAAAAGAGTGTTTCAAACCTGAACTATCAAAGGAAGGTTCAACTCTGTGAGTCGAATGCAAACATCACGAAGAAGTTTCTGAGAATGTTTGTGTTTAGTTATGGGAAGTTTATCCCGTTTCCAACGAAATCCTCAGAGTGGTCCAAATATCCACTTGCAGATTCTACCAAAAGTGTGTTTGGAAACTGCTCCATCCAAAGGCATGTTCAGCTCTGTGAGTTAATCTCCATCATCACAAAGTATTTTCTGAGAATGCTTCCGTTTGGTTTTTATAGGAAGTTCTTTCCTTCACTACCGTAGGCCTCAAAGCAGTCCAAATCTCCATTTGCAGATTCTACAAAAAGAGTGTTTCCAATCTGCTGTATCAATAGGAATGTTCAACTCCGTGAGTTGAATGCAATCATCACAACGTAGTTTCTGAGAATGCTTCTATGTAGTTTTTAGGTGAAGATATTACCTTTTCCACCACAGGCCCCAAGCCCCCCAAATGTCCACTTGCAGATTCTAGAAAAAGAGTGTTTCATAGCTGCTCTTTCAAAAGGAAAGTTCCACTCTGGGAATTGAATACGAACATCACAAAGTAGTTTCTGAGAATGCTTTTGTTTCGTTTTTATGTGAAGATGATCCCGTTTCCAATGAAATCTTCAAAGAGGTGCACATATCCACTTGCAGATTCCAAAGAAAGAGACTTTCAAAACTGCTCCATCACGAGGATTTTTCAACACTGTGAGTTGAATGCAGTCATCACAGAAAACTTTCTGAGAATGCTTCTGTCTAGGGTTGATGTGAAGATATACCCGTTTCCAACGAAGGCCTCGAAGTGGTCCAAATATACACTTGCAGATTCTCCTACAAGGGTGTTGCAAACCTGAACTATCAAAGCAAGGTTCAACTCTGTGAGTTGAATGCAAACATCACAAAGAAGTTTCTGAGAATGCTTCCGTTTAGTTATGGGAAGTTTATCCCGTTTCCAACGAAATCCTCAGAGAGGTCCAAATATCCCCTTGCAGATTCTACAAACAGTGTGTTTGGAAACTGCTCCATCAAAACGAATGTTCAGCTCTCTGAGTTAAACGCAATCGTCACTAAGAATTTTCTGAGAGTGCTTCTGTCTAGTTTTTATATGAAGTTCTTTCCTTTATTACCATAGGCCTCAAAGCGGTCCCAGTCTCCACTTGCAGATTCTCCAAGAAGACTGTTTCCAAAGTGCTCTCTCGAAAGGAATGTTCAACTCTGTGAGTTGAGTGCAATCATCACAGAGTAGTTTCTGAGAATGCTTCTATGTAGTTTTTAGGAGAAGATATTTCCTTTTCCACCACAGCCCTCAAAGCCCTCCAAATGTCCATTTGCGGATGCTAAAAAAAGAGTGTTTCAAAGCTGCGCTATCAAAGGGAAAGTTCAATTCCGTGAGGTGAATGCAAACATCCCAAAGAAGTTTCTGAGAATGCCTCTGTTTAGCTTTTATGTGAAGATTATCCCGTTTCCAACGAAATCTTCAATGAGATCCAAATATCCACTTGCGGATCCCACAGAAAGTGTGTTTCGAAACTGCTGTTTCAAAGGGAATCTTCAACTCTGTGAGTTGAATGCAATCATCACAAAGAAGTTTCTGACAATGCTTCTCTCTCGTTTTTATGTGAAGATATTTCCTTTTCCACCAGAGGCCTGAAAGCGCTCCAAATGTCCACTTGCAGAGTCTACGAAAAGAATGTTTCAAAACTGCTCTGTGAAAAGCAATGTTAAACTCTGTGGCTCGAACACAAACATCACAAAGCAGTTTCTGAGAATGCTTCAGTTTAGTTTTTCTGTGAAGATATTCCCGTTTCCAAAGAAATCTTCAAAGAGGTCCACATATCCACTTACAGATTCTACAAAAAGAGAGTTTCAAAACTGCTCAATCAAAAGGAGGGTTCAACTCTGTGACTTGAATGCAATCATCACACAGAAGTTTCTGAGAATGCTTCTCTTTAGTTTTTACGTGAAGATATACCCATTTCGAAGGAAGGCCACCCGGTGGTCCAAATATCCACTTGCAGAATCTACAAAAAGAGTGTTTCAAACCTGAACTATCAAAGGAAGGTTCAACTCTGTGAGTCGAATGCAAACATCACGAAGAAGTTTCTGAGAATGTTTGTGTTTAGTTATGGGAAGTTTATCCCGTTTCCAACGAAATCCTCAGAGTGGTCCAAATATCCACTTGCAGATTCTACCAAAAGTGTGTTTGGAAACTGCTCCATCCAAAGGCATGTTCAGCTCTGTGAGTTAATCTCCATCATCACAAAGTACTTTCTGAGAATGCTTCCGTTTGGTTTTTATAGGAAGTTCTTTCCTTCACTACCGTAGGCCTCAAAGCAGTCCAAATCTCCATTTGCAGATTCTACAAAAAGAGTGTTTCCAATCTGCTGTATCAATAGGAATGTTCAACTCCGTGAGTTGAATGCAATCATCACAACGTAGTTTCTGAGAATGCTTCTATGTAGTTTTTAGGTGAAGATATTACCTTTTCCACCACAGGCCCCAAGCCCCCCAAATGTCCACTTGCAGATTCTAGAAAAAGAGTGTTTCATAGCTGCTCTTTCAAAAGGAAAGTTCCACTCTGGGAATTGAATACGAACATCACAAAGTAGTTTCTGAGAATGCTTTTGTTTCGTTTTTATGTGAAGATGATCCCGTTTCCAATGAAATCTTCAAAGAGGTGCACATATCCACTTGCAGATTCCAAAGAAAGAGACTTTCAAAACTGCTCTATCACGAGGATTTTTCAACACTGTGAGTTGAATGCAGTCATCACAGAAAACTTTCTGAGAATGCTTCTGTCTAGGGTTGATGTGAAGATATACCCGTTTCCAACGAAGGCCTCGAAGTGGTCCAAATATACACTTGCAGATTCTCCTACAAGGGTGTTGCAAACCTGAACTATCAAAGCAAGGTTCAACTCTGTGAGTTGAATGCAAACATCACAAAGAAGTTTCTGAGAATGCTTCCGTTTAGTTATGGGAAGTTTATCCCGTTTCCAACGAAATCCTCAGAGAGGTCCAAATATCCCCTTGCAGATTCTACAAACAGTGTGTTTGGAAACTGCTCCATCAAAACCAATGTTCAGCTCTCTGAGTTAAACGCAATCGTCACTAAGAATTTTCTGAGAGTGCTTCTGTCTAGTTTTTATATGAAGTTCTTTCCTTTATTAACATAGGCCTCAAAGCGGTCCCAGTCTCCACTTGCAGATTCTCCAAGAAGACTGTTTCCAAACTGCTCTCTCGAAAGGATTGCTCAACTCTGTGAGTTGAGTGCAATCATCACAGAGTAGTTTCTGAGAATGCTTCTATGTAGTTTTTAGGAGAAGATATTTCCTTTTCCACCACAGCCCTCAAAGCCCTCCAAATGTCCATTTGCGGATGCTAAAAAAAGAGTGTTTCAAAGCTGCGCTATCAAAGGGAAAGTTCAATTCCGTGAGGTGAATGCAAACATCCCAAAGAAGTTTCTGAGAATGCCTCTGTTTAGCTTTTATGTGAAGATTATCCCGTTTCCAACGAAATCTTCAATGAGATCCAAATATCCACTTGCGGATCCCACAGAAAGTGTGTTTCGAAACTGCTGTTTCAAAGGGAAACTTCAACTCTGTGAGTTGAATGCAATCATCACAAAGAAGTTTCTGACAATGCTTCTCTCTCGTTTTTATGTGAAGATATTTCCTTTTCCACCAGAGGCCTGAAAGCGCTCCAAATGTCCACTTGCAGATTCTACGAAAAGAATGTTTCAAAACTGCTCTGTGAAAAGCAATGTTAAACTCTGTGGCTCGAACACAAACATCACAAAGCAGTTTCTGAGAATGCTTCAGTTTAGTTTTTCTGTGAAGATATTCCCGTTTCCAAAGAAATCTTCAAAGAGGTCCACATATCCACTTACAGATTCTACAAAAAGAGAGTTTCAAAACTGCTCAATCAAAAGGAGGGTTCAACTCTGTGACTTGAATGCAATCATCACACAGAAGTTTCTGAGAATGCTTCTCTTTAGTTTTTACGTGAAGCTATACCCGTTTCGAAGGAAGGCCACACGGTGGTCCAAATATCCACTTGCAGAATCTACAAAAAGAGTGTTTCAAACCGGAACTATCAAAGGAAGGTTCAACTCTCTGAGTCGAATGCAAACATCACGAAGAAGTTTCTGAGAATGTTTGTGTTTAGTTATGGGAAGTTTATCCCGTTTCCAACGAAATCCTCAGAGAGGTCCAAATATCCACTTGCAGATTCTACCAAAAGTGTGTTTGGAAACTGCTCCATCCAAAGGCATGTTCAGCTCTGTGAGTTAATCTCCATCATCACAAAGTATTTTCTGAGAATGCTTCCGTTTGGTTTTTATAGGAAGTTCTTTCCTTCACTACCGTAGGCCTCAAAGCAGTCCAAATCTCCATTTGCAGATTCTACAAAAAGAGTGTTTCCAATCTGCTGTATCAATAGGAATGTTCAACTCCGTGAGTTGAATGCAATCACCACAACGTAGTTTCTGAGAATGCTTCTATGTAGTTTTTAGGTGAAGATATTACCTTTTCCACCACAGGCCCCAAGCCCCCCAAATGTCCACTTGCAGATTCTAGAAAAAGAGTGTTTCATAGCTGCTCTTTCAAAAGGAAAGTTCCACTCTGGGAATTGAATACGAACATCACAAAGTAGTTTCTGAGAATGCTTTTGTTTCGTTTTTATGTGAAGATGATCCCGTTTCCAATGAAATCTTCAAAGAGGTGCACATATCCACTTGCAGATTCCAAAGAAAGAGACTTTCAAAACTGCTCTATCACGAGGATTTTTCAACACTGTGAGTTGAAGGCAGTCATCACAGAAAACTTTCTGAGAATGCTTCTGTCTAGGGTTGATGTGAAGATATACCCGTTTCCAACGAAGGCCTCGAAGTGGTCCAAATATACACTTGCAGATTCTCCTACAAGGGTGTTGCAAACCTGAACTATCAAAGCAAGGTTCAACTCTGTGAGTTGAATGCAAACATCACAAAGAAGTTTCTGAGAATGCTTCCGTTTACTTATGGGAAGTTTATCCCGTTTCCAACGAAATCCTCAGAGAGGTCCAAATATCCCCTTGCAGATTCTACAAACAGTGTGTTTGGAAACTGCTCCATCAAAACGAATGTTCAGCTCTCTGAGTTAAACGCAATCGTCACTAAGAATTTTCTGAGAGTGCTTCTGTCTAGTTTTTATATGAAGTTCTTTCCTTTATTACCATAGGCCTCAAAGCGGTCCCAGTCTCCACTTGCAGATTCTCCAAGAAGACTGTTTCCAAAGTGCTCTCTCGAAAGGAATGTTCAACTCTGTGAGTTGAGTGCAATCATCACAGAGTAGTTTCTGAGAATGCTTCTATGTAGTTTTTAGGAGAAGATATTTCCTTTTCCACCACAGCCCTCAAAGCCCTCCAAATGTCCATTTGCGGATGCTAAAAAAAGAGTGTTTCAAAGCTGCGCTATCAAAGGGAAAGTTCAATTCCGTGAGGTGAATGCAAACATCCCAAAGAAGTTTCTGAGAATGCCTCTGTTTAGCTTTTATGTGAAGATTATCCCGTTTCCAACGAAATCTTCAATGAGATCCAAATATCCACTTGCGGATCCCACAGAAAGTGTGTTTCGAAACTGCTGTTTCAAAGGGAATCTTCAACTCTGTGAGTTGAATGCAATCATCACAAAGAAGTTTCTGACAATGCTTCTCTCTCGTTTTTATGTGAAGATATTTCCTTTTCCACCAGAGGCCTGAAAGCGCTCCAAATGTCCACTTGCAGAGTCTACGAAAAGAATGTTTCAAAACTGCTCTGTGAAAAGCAATGTTAAACTCTGTGGCTCGAACACAAACATCACAAAGCAGTTTCTGAGAATGCTTCAGTTTAGTTTTTCTGTGAAGATATTCCCGTTTCCAAAGAAATCTTCAAAGAGGTCCACATATCCACTTACAGATTCTACAAAAAGAGAGTTTCAAAACTGCTCAATCAAAAGGAGGGTTCAACTCTGTGACTTGAATGCAATCATCACACAGAAGTTTCTGAGAATGCTTCTCTTTAGTTTTTACGTGAAGATATACCCGTTTCGAAGGAAGGCCACCCGGTGGTCCAAATATCCACTTGCAGAATCTACAAAAAGAGTGTTTCAAACCTGAACTATCAAAGGAAGGTTCAACTCTGTGAGTCGAATGCAAACATCACGAAGAAGTTTCTGAGAATGTTTGTGTTTAGTTATGGGAAGTTTATCCCGTTTCCAACGAAATCCTCAGAGTGGTCCAAATATCCACTTGCAGATTCTACCAAAAGTGTGTTTGGAAACTGCTCCATCCAAAGGCATGTTCAGCTCTGTGAGTTAATCTCCATCATCACAAAGTATTTTCTGAGAATGCTTCCGTTTGGTTTTTATAGTAAGTTCTTTCCTTCACTACCGTAGGCCTCAAAGCAGTCCAAATCTCCATTTGCAGATTCTACAAAAAGAGTGTTTCCAATCTGCTGTATCAATAGGAATGTTCAACTCCGTGAGTTGAATGCAATCATCACAACGTAGTTTCTGAGAATGCTTCTATGTAGTTTTTAGGTGAAGATATTACCTTTTCCACCACAGGCCCCAAGCCCCCCAAATGTCCACTTGCAGATTCTAGAAAAAGAGTGTTTCATAGCTGCTCTTTCAAAAGGAAAGTTCCACTCTGGGAATTGAATACGAACATCACAAAGTAGTTTCTGAGAATGCTTTTGTTTCGTTTTTATGTGAAGATGATCCCGTTTCCAATGAAATCTTCAAAGAGGTGCACATATCCACTTGCAGATTCCAAAGAAAGAGACTTTCAAAACTGCTCTATCACGAGGATTTTTCAACACTGTGAGTTGAATGCAGTCATCACAGAAAACTTTCTGAGAATGCTTCTGTCTAGGGTTGATGTGAAGATATACCCGTTTCCAAAGAAGGCCTCGAAGTGGTCCAAATATACACTTGCAGATTCTCCTACAAGGGTGTTGCAAACCTGAACTATCAAAGCAAGGTTCAACTCTGTGAGTTGAATGCAAACATCACAAAGAAGTTTCTGAGAATGCTTCCGTTTACTTATGGGAAGTTTATCCCGTTTCCAACGAAATCCTCAGAGAGGTCCAAATATCCCCTTGCAGATTCTACAAACAGTGTGTTTGGAAACTGCTCCATCAAAACCAATGTTCAGCTCTCTGAGTTAAACGCAATCGTCACTAAGAATTTTCTGAGAGTGCTTCTGTCTAGTTTTTATATGAAGTTCTTTCCTTTATTAACATAGGCCTCAAAGCGGTCCCAGTCTCCACTTGCAGATTCTCCAAGAAGACTGTTTCCAAACTGCTCTCTCGAAAGGATTGCTCAACTCTGTGAGTTGAGTGCAATCATCACAGAGTAGTTTCTGAGAATGCTTCTATGTAGTTTTTAGGAGAAGATATTTCCTTTTCCACCACAGCCCTCAAAGCCCTCCAAATGTCCATTTGCGGATGCTAAAAAAAGAGTGTTTCAAAGCTGCGCTATCAAAGGGAAAGTTCAATTCCGTGAGGTGAATGCAAACATCCCAAAGAAGTTTCTGAGAATGCCTCTGTTTAGCTTTTATGTGAAGATTATCCCGTTTCCAACGAAATCTTCAATGAGATCCAAATATCCACTTGCGGATCCCACAGAAAGTGTGTTTCGAAACTGCTGTTTCAAAGGGAATCTTCAACTCTGTGAGTTGAATGCAATCATCACAAAGAAGTTTCTGACAATGCTTCTCTCTCGTTTTTATGTGAAGATATTTCCTTTTCCACCAGAGGCCTGAAAGCGCTCCAAATGTCCACTTGCAGATTCTACGAAAAGAATGTTTCAAAACTGCTCTGTGAAAAGCAATGTTAAACTCTGTGGCTCGAACACAAACATCACAAAGCAGTTTCTGAGAATGCTTCAGTTTAGTTTTTCTGTGAAGATATTCCCGTTTCCAAAGAAATCTTCAAAGAGGTCCACATATCCACTTACAGATTCTACAAAAAGAGAGTTTCAAAACTGCTCAATCAAAAGGAGGGTTCAACTCTGTGACTTGAATGCAATCATCACACAGAAGTTTCTGAGAATGCTTCTCTTTAGTTTTTACGTGAAGCTATACCCGTTTCGAAGGAAGGCCACACGGTGGTCCAAATATCCACTTGCAGAATCTACAAAAAGAGTGTTTGAAACCGGAACTATCAAAGGAAGGTTCAACTCTCTGAGTCGAATGCAAACATCACGAAGAAGTTTCTGAGAATGTTTGTGTTTAGTTATGGGAAGTTTATCCCGTTTCCAACGAAATCCTCAGAGAGGTCCAAATATCCACTTGCAGATTCTACCAAAAGTGTGTTTGGAAACTGCTCCATCCAAAGGCATGTTCAGCTCTGTGAGTTAATCTCCATCATCACAAAGTATTTTCTGAGAATGCTTCCGTTTGGTTTTTATAGGAAGTTCTTTCCTTCACTACCGTAGGCCTCAAAGCAGTCCAAATCTCCATTTGCAGATTCTACAAAAAGAGTGTTTCCAATCTGCTGTATCAATAGGAATGTTCAACTCCGTGAGTTGAATGCAATCACCACAACGTAGTTTCTGAGAATGCTTCTATGTAGTTTTTAGGTGAAGATATTACCTTTTCCACCACAGGCCCCAAGCCCCCCAAATGTCCACTTGCAGATTCTAGAAAAAGAGTGTTTCATAGCTGCTCTTTCAAAAGGAAAGTTCCACTCTGGGAATTGAATACGAACATCACAAAGTAGTTTCTGAGAATGCTTTTGTTTCGTTTTTATGTGAAGATGATCCCGTTTCCAATGAAATCTTCAAAGAGGTGCACATATCCACTTGCAGATTCCAAAGAAAGAGACTTTCAAAACTGCTCTATCACGAGGATTTTTCAACACTGTGAGTTGAAGGCAGTCATCACAGAAAACTTTCTGAGAATGCTTCTGTCTAGGGTTGATGTGAAGATATACCCGTTTCCAACGAAGGCCTCGAAGTGGTCCAAATATACACTTGCAGATTCTCCTACAAGGGTGTTGCAAACCTGAACTATCAAAGCAAGGTTCAACTCTGTGAGTTGAATGCAAACATCACAAAGAAGTTTCTGAGAATGCTTCCGTTTAGTTATGGGAAGTTTATCCCGTTTCCAACGAAATCCTCAGAGAGGTCCAAATATCCCCT
Organism: Pan paniscus; assembly: GCF_029289425.2. Lineage (NCBI taxonomy): Eukaryota > Metazoa > Chordata > Mammalia > Primates > Hominidae > Pan > Pan paniscus. The sequence continues at coordinate 61,517,624 of NC_073272.2, forward strand.
TGCAGATTCTACAAACAGTGTGTTTGGAAACTGCTCCATCAAAACGAATGTTCAGCTCTCTGAGTTAAACGCAATCGTCACTAAGAATTTTCTGAGAGTGCTTCTGTCTAGTTTTTATATGAAGTTCTTTCCTTTATTACCATAGGCCTCAAAGCGGTCCCAGTCTCCACTTGCAGATTCTCCAAGAAGACTGTTTCCAAACTGCTCTCTCGAAAGGAATGTTCAACTCTGTGAGTTGAGTGCAATCATCACAGAGTAGTTTCTGAGAATGCTTCTATGTAGTTTTTAGGAGAAGATATTTCCTTTTCCACCACAGCCCTCAAAGCCCTCCAAATGTCCATTTGCGGATGCTAAAAAAAGAGTGTTTCAAAGCTGCGCTATCAAAGGGAAAGTTCAATTCCGTGAGGTGAATGCAAACATCCCAAAGAAGTTTCTGAGAATGCCTCTGTTTAGCTTTTATGTGAAGATTATCCCGTTTCCAACGAAATCTTCAATGAGATCCAAATATCCACTTGCGGATCCCACAGAAAGTGTGTTTCGAAACTGCTGTTTCAAAGGGAATCTTCAACTCTGTGAGTTGAATGCAATCATCACAAAGAAGTTTCTGACAATGCTTCTCTCTCGTTTTTATGTGAAGATATTTCCTTTTCCACCAGAGGCCTGAAAGCGCTCCAAATGTCCACTTGCAGAGTCTACGAAAAGAATGTTTCAAAACTGCTCTGTGAAAAGCAATGTTAAACTCTGTGGCTCGAACACAAACATCACAAAGCAGTTTCTGAGAATGCTTCAGTTTAGTTTTTCTGTGAAGATATTCCCGTTTCCAAAGAAATCTTCAAAGAGGTCCACATATCCACTTACAGATTCTACAAAAAGAGAGTTTCAAAACTGCTCAATCAAAAGGAGGGTTCAACTCTGTGACTTGAATGCAATCATCACACAGAAGTTTCTGAGAATGCTTCTCTTTAGTTTTTAGGTGAAGATATACCCGTTTCGAAGGAAGGCCACCCGGTGGTCCAAATATCCACTTGCAGAATCTACAAAAAGAGTGTTTCAAACCTGAACTATCAAAGGAAGGTTCAACTCTGTGAGTCGAATGCAAACATCACGAAGAAGTTTCTGAGAATGTTTGTGTTTAGTTATGGGAAGTTTATCCCGTTTCCAACGAAATCCTCAGAGTGGTCCAAATATCCACTTGCAGATTCTACCAAAAGTGTGTTTGGAAACTGCTCCATCCAAAGGCATGTTCAGCTCTGTGAGTTAATCTCCATCATCACAAAGTATTTTCTGAGAATGCTTCCGTTTGGTTTTTATAGTAAGTTCTTTCCTTCACTACCGTAGGCCTCAAAGCAGTCCAAATCTCCATTTGCAGATTCTACAAAAAGAGTGTTTCCAATCTGCTGTATCAATAGGAATGTTCAACTCCGTGAGTTGAATGCAATCATCACAACGTAGTTTCTGAGAATGCTTCTATGTAGTTTTTAGGTGAAGATATTACCTTTTCCACCACAGGCCCCAAGCCCCCCAAATGTCCACTTGCAGATTCTAGAAAAAGAGTGTTTCATAGCTGCTCTTTCAAAAGGAAAGTTCCACTCTGGGAATTGAATACGAACATCACAAAGTAGTTTCTGAGAATGCTTTTGTTTCGTTTTTATGTGAAGATGATCCCGTTTCCAATGAAATCTTCAAAGAGGTGCACATATCCACTTGCAGATTCCAAAGAAAGAGACTTTCAAAACTGCTCTATCACGAGGATTTTTCAACACTGTGAGTTGAATGCAGTCATCACAGAAAACTTTCTGAGAATGCTTCTGTCTAGGGTTGATGTGAAGATATACCCGTTTCCAAAGAAGGCCTCGAAGTGGTCCAAATATACACTTGCAGATTCTCCTACAAGGGTGTTGCAAACCTGAACTATCAAAGCAAGGTTCAACTCTGTGAGTTGAATGCAAACATCACAAAGAAGTTTCTGAGAATGCTTCCGTTTACTTATGGGAAGTTTATCCCGTTTCCAACGAAATCCTCAGAGAGGTCCAAATATCCCCTTGCAGATTCTACAAACAGTGTGTTTGGAAACTGCTCCATCAAAACCAATGTTCAGCTCTCTGAGTTAAACGCAATCGTCACTAAGAATTTTCTGAGAGTGCTTCTGTCTAGTTTTTATATGAAGTTCTTTCCTTTATTACCATAGGCCTCAAAGCGGTCCCAGTCTCCACTTGCAGATTCTCCAAGAAGACTGTTTCCAAACTGCTCTCTCGAAAGGATTGCTCAACTCTGTGAGTTGAGTGCAATCATCACAGAGTAGTTTCTGAGAATGCTTCTATGTAGTTTTTAGGAGAAGATATTTCCTTTTCCACCACAGCCCTCAAAGCCCTCCAAATGTCCATTTGCGGATGCTAAAAAAAGAGTGTTTCAAAGCTGCGCTATCAAAGGGAAAGTTCAATTCCGTGAGGTGAATGCAAACATCCCAAAGAAGTTTCTGAGAATGCCTCTGTTTAGCTTTTATGTGAAGATTATCCCGTTTCCAACGAAATCTTCAATGAGATCCAAATATCCACTTGCGGATCCCACAGAAAGTGTGTTTCGAAACTGCTGTTTCAAAGGGAATCTTCAACTCTGTGAGTTGAATGCAATCATCACAAAGAAGTTTCTGACAATGCTTCTCTCTCGTTTTTATGTGAAGATATTTCCTTTTCCACCAGAGGCCTGAAAGCGCTCCAAATGTCCACTTGCAGATTCTACGAAAAGAATGTTTCAAAACTGCTCTGTGAAAAGCAATGTTAAACTCTGTGGCTCGAACACAAACATCACAAAGCAGTTTCTGAGAATGCTTCAGTTTAGTTTTTCTGTGAAGATATTCCCGTTTCCAAAGAAATCTTCAAAGAGGTCCACATATCCACTTACAGATTCTACAAAAAGAGAGTTTCAAAACTGCTCAATCAAAAGGAGGGTTCAACTCTGTGACTTGAATGCAATCATCACACAGAAGTTTCTGAGAATGCTTCTCTTTAGTTTTTACGTGAAGCTATACCCGTTTCGAAGGAAGGCCACCCGGTGGTCCAAATATCCACTTGCAGAATCTACAAAAACAGTGTTTCAAACCGGAACTATCAAAGGAAGGTTCAACTCTCTGAGTCGAATGCAAACATCACGAAGAAGTTTCTGAGAATGTTTGTGTTTAGTTATGGGAAGTTTATCCCGTTTCCAACGAAATCCTCAGAGAGGTCCAAATATCCACTTGCAGATTCTACCAAAAGTGTGTTTGGAAACTGCTCCATCCAAAGGCATGTTCAGCTCTGTGAGTTAATCTCCATCATCACAAAGTATTTTCTGAGAATGCTTCCGTTTGGTTTTTATAGGAAGTTCTTTCCTTCACTACCGTAGGCCTCAAAGCAGTCCAAATCTCCATTTGCAGATTCTACAAAAAGAGTGTTTCCAATCTGCTGTATCAATAGGAATGTTCAACTCCGTGAGTTGAATGCAATCACCACAACGTAGTTTCTGAGAATGCTTCTATGTAGTTTTTAGGTGAAGATATTACCTTTTCCACCACAGGCCCCAAGCCCCCCAAATGTCCACTTGCAGATTCTAGAAAAAGAGTGTTTCATAGCTGCTCTTTCAAAAGGAAAGTTCCACTCTGGGAATTGAATACGAACATCACAAAGTAGTTTCTGAGAATGCTTTTGTTTCGTTTTTATGTGAAGATGATCCCGTTTCCAATGAAATCTTCAAAGAGGTGCACATATCCACTTGCAGATTCCAAAGAAAGAGACTTTCAAAACTGCTCTATCACGAGGATTTTTCAACACTGTGAGTTGAAGGCAGTCATCACAGAAAACTTTCTGAGAATGCTTCTGTCTAGGGTTGATGTGAAGATATACCCGTTTCCAACGAAGGCCTCGAAGTGGTCCAAATATACACTTGCAGATTCTCCTACAAGGGTGTTGCAAACCTGAACTATCAAAGCAAGGTTCAACTCTGTGAGTTGAATGCAAACATCACAAAGAAGTTTCTGAGAATGCTTCCGTTTAGTTATGGGAAGTTTATCCCGTTTCCAACGAAATCCTCAGAGAGGTCCAAATATCCCCTTGCAGATTCTACAAACAGTGTGTTTGGAAACTGCTCCATCAAAACGAATGTTCAGCTCTCTGAGTTAAACGCAATCGTCACTAAGAATTTTCTGAGAGTGCTTCTGTCTAGTTTTTATATGAAGTTCTTTCCTTTATTACCATAGGCCTCAAAGCGGTCCCAGTCTCCACTTGCAGATTCTCCAAGAAGACTGTTTCCAAACTGCTCTCTCGAAAGGAATGTTCAACTCTGTGAGTTGAGTGCAATCATCACAGAGTAGTTTCTGAGAATGCTTCTATGTAGTTTTTAGGAGAAGATATTTCCTTTTCCACCACAGCCCTCAAAGCCCTCCAAATGTCCATTTGCGGATGCTAAAAAAAGAGTGTTTCAAAGCTGCGCTATCAAAGGGAAAGTTCAATTCCGTGAGGTGAATGCAAACATCCCAAAGAAGTTTCTGAGAATGCCTCTGTTTAGCTTTTATGTGAAGATTATCCCGTTTCCAACGAAATCTTCAATGAGATCCAAATATCCACTTGCGGATCCCACAGAAAGTGTGTTTCGAAACTGCTGTTTCAAAGGGAATCTTCAACTCTGTGAGTTGAATGCAATCATCACAAAGAAGTTTCTGACAATGCTTCTCTCTCGTTTTTATGTGAAGATATTTCCTTTTCCACCAGAGGCCTGAAAGCGCTCCAAATGTCCACTTGCAGAGTCTACGAAAAGAATGTTTCAAAACTGCTCTGTGAAAAGCAATGTTAAACTCTGTGGCTCGAACACAAACATCACAAAGCAGTTTCTGAGAATGCTTCAGTTTAGTTTTTCTGTGAAGATATTCCCGTTTCCAAAGAAATCTTCAAAGAGGTCCACATATCCACTTACAGATTCTACAAAAAGAGAGTTTCAAAACTGCTCAATCAAAAGGAGGGTTCAACTCTGTGACTTGAATGCAATCATCACACAGAAGTTTCTGAGAATGCTTCTCTTTAGTTTTTACGTGAAGATATACCCGTTTCGAAGGAAGGCCACCCGGTGGTCCAAATATCCACTTGCAGAATCTACAAAAAGAGTGTTTCAAACCTGAACTATCAAAGGAAGGTTCAACTCTGTGAGTCGAATGCAAACATCACGAAGAAGTTTCTGAGAATGTTTGTGTTTAGTTATGGGAAGTTTATCCCGTTTCCAACGAAATCCTCAGAGTGGTCCAAATATCCACTTGCAGATTCTACCAAAAGTGTGTTTGGAAACTGCTCCATCCAAAGGCATGTTCAGCTCTGTGAGTTAATCTCCATCATCACAAAGTATTTTCTGAGAATGCTTCCGTTTGGTTTTTATAGTAAGTTCTTTCCTTCACTACCGTAGGCCTCAAAGCAGTCCAAATCTCCATTTGCAGATTCTACAAAAAGAGTGTTTCCAATCTGCTGTATCAATAGGAATGTTCAACTCCGTGAGTTGAATGCAATCATCACAACGTAGTTTCTGAGAATGCTTCTATGTAGTTTTTAGGTGAAGATATTACCTTTTCCACCACAGGCCCCAAGCCCCCCAAATGTCCACTTGCAGATTCTAGAAAAAGAGTGTTTCATAGCTGCTCTTTCAAAAGGAAAGTTCCACTCTGGGAATTGAATACGAACATCACAAAGTAGTTTCTGAGAATGCTTTTGTTTCGTTTTTATGTGAAGATGATCCCGTTTCCAATGAAATCTTCAAAGAGGTGCACATATCCACTTGCAGATTCCAAAGAAAGAGACTTTCAAAACTGCTCTATCACGAGGATTTTTCAACACTGTGAGTTGAATGCAGTCATCACAGAAAACTTTCTGAGAATGCTTCTGTCTAGGGTTGATGTGAAGATATACCCGTTTCCAAAGAAGGCCTCGAAGTGGTCCAAATATACACTTGCAGATTCTCCTACAAGGGTGTTGCAAACCTGAACTATCAAAGCAAGGTTCAACTCTGTGAGTTGAATGCAAACATCACAAAGAAGTTTCTGAGAATGCTTCCGTTTACTTATGGGAAGTTTATCCCGTTTCCAACGAAATCCTCAGAGAGGTCCAAATATCCCCTTGCAGATTCTACAAACAGTGTGTTTGGAAACTGCTCCATCAAAACCAATGTTCAGCTCTCTGAGTTAAACGCAATCGTCACTAAGAATTTTCTGAGAGTGCTTCTGTCTAGTTTTTATATGAAGTTCTTTCCTTTATTAACATAGGCCTCAAAGCGGTCCCAGTCTCCACTTGCAGATTCTCCAAGAAGACTGTTTCCAAACTGCTCTCTCGAAAGGATTGCTCAACTCTGTGAGTTGAGTGCAATCATCACAGAGTAGTTTCTGAGAATGCTTCTATGTAGTTTTTAGGAGAAGATATTTCCTTTTCCACCACAGCCCTCAAAGCCCTCCAAATGTCCATTTGCGGATGCTAAAAAAAGAGTGTTTCAAAGCTGCGCTATCAAAGGGAAAGTTCAATTCCGTGAGGTGAATGCAAACATCCCAAAGAAGTTTCTGAGAATGCCTCTGTTTAGCTTTTATGTGAAGATTATCCCGTTTCCAACGAAATCTTCAATGAGATCCAAATATCCACTTGCGGATCCCACAGAAAGTGTGTTTCGAAACTGCTGTTTGAAAGGGAATCTTCAACTCTGTGAGTTGAATGCAATCATCACAAAGAAGTTTCTGACAATGCTTCTCTCTCGTTTTTATGTGAAGATATTTCCTTTTCCACCAGAGGCCTGAAAGCGCTCCAAATGTCCACTTGCAGATTCTACGAAAAGAATGTTTCAAAACTGCTCTGTGAAAAGCAATGTTAAACTCTGTGGCTCGAACACAAACATCACAAAGCAGTTTCTGAGAATGCTTCAGTTTAGTTTTTCTGTGAAGATATTCCCGTTTCCAAAGAAATCTTCAAAGAGGTCCACATATCCACTTACAGATTCTACAAAAAGAGAGTTTCAAAACTGCTCAATCAAAAGGAGGGTTCAACTCTGTGACTTGAATGCAATCATCACACAGAAGTTTCTGAGAATGCTTCTCTTTAGTTTTTACGTGAAGCTATACCCGTTTCGAAGGAAGGCCACCCGGTGGTCCAAATATCCACTTGCAGAATCTACAAAAACAGTGTTTCAAACCGGAACTATCAAAGGAAGGTTCAACTCTCTGAGTCGAATGCAAACATCACGAAGAAGTTTCTGAGAATGTTTGTGTTTAGTTATGGGAAGTTTATCCCGTTTCCAACGAAATCCTCAGAGAGGTCCAAATATCCACTTGCAGATTCTACCAAAAGTGTGTTTGGAAACTGCTCCATCCAAAGGCATGTTCAGCTCTGTGAGTTAATCTCCATCATCACAAAGTATTTTCTGAGAATGCTTCCGTTTGGTTTTTATAGGAAGTTCTTTCCTTCACTACCGTAGGCCTCAAAGCAGTCCAAATCTCCATTTGCAGATTCTACAAAAAGAGTGTTTCCAATCTGCTGTATCAATAGGAATGTTCAACTCCGTGAGTTGAATGCAATCACCACAACGTAGTTTCTGAGAATGCTTCTATGTAGTTTTTAGGTGAAGATATTACCTTTTCCACCACAGGCCCCAAGCCCCCCAAATGTCCACTTGCAGATTCTAGAAAAAGAGTGTTTCATAGCTGCTCTTTCAAAAGGAAAGTTCCACTCTGGGAATTGAATACGAACATCACAAAGTAGTTTCTGAGAATGCTTTTGTTTCGTTTTTATGTGAAGATGATCCCGTTTCCAATGAAATCTTCAAAGAGGTGCACATATCCACTTGCAGATTCCAAAGAAAGAGACTTTCAAAACTGCTCTATCACGAGGATTTTTCAACACTGTGAGTTGAATGCAGTCATCACAGAAAACTTTCTGAGAATGCTTCTGTCTAGGGTTGATGTGAAGATATACCCGTTTCCAACGAAGGCCTCGAAGTGGTCCAAATATACACTTGCAGATTCTCCTACAAGGGTGTTGCAAACCTGAACTATCAAAGCAAGGTTCAACTCTGTGAGTTGAATGCAAACATCACAAAGAAGTTTCTGAGAATGCTTCCGTTTAGTTATGGGAAGTTTATCCCGTTTCCAACGAAATCCTCAGAGAGGTCCAAATATCCCCTTGCAGATTCTACAAACAGTGTGTTTGGAAACTGCTCCATCAAAACGAATGTTCAGCTCTCTGAGTTAAACGCAATCGTCACTAAGAATTTTCTGAGAGTGCTTCTGTCTAGTTTTTATATGAAGTTCTTTCCTTTATTACCATAGGCCTCAAAGCGGTCCCAGTCTCCACTTGCAGATTCTCCAAGAAGACTGTTTCCAAACTGCTCTCTCGAAAGGATTGCTCAACTCTGTGAGTTGAGTGCAATCATCACAGAGTAGTTTCTGAGAATGCTTCTATGTAGTTTTTAGGAGAAGATATTTCCTTTTCCACCACAGCCCTCAAAGCCCTCCAAATGTCCATTTGCGGATGCTAAAAAAGAGTGTTTCAAAGCTGCGCTATCAAAGGGAAAGTTCAATTCCGTGAGGTGAATGCAAACATCCCAAAGAAGTTTCTGAGAATGCCTCTGTTTAGCTTTTATGTGAAGATTATCCCGTTTCCAACGAAATCTTCAATGAGATCCAAATATCCACTTGCGGATCCCACAGAAAGTGTGTTTCGAAACTGCTGTTTCAAAGGGAATCTTCAACTCTGTGAGTTGAATGCAATCATCACAAAGAAGTTTCTGACAATGCTTCTCTCTCGTTTTTATGTGAAGATATTTCCTTTTCCACCAGAGGCCTGAAAGCGCTCCAAATGTCCACTTGCAGATTCTACGAAAAGAATGTTTCAAAACTGCTCTGTGAAAAGCAATGTTAAACTCTGTGGCTCGAACACAAACATCACAAAGCAGTTTCTGAGAATGCTTCAGTTTAGTTTTTCTGTGAAGATATTCCCGTTTCCAAAGAAATCTTCAAAGAGGTCCACATATCCACTTACAGATTCTACAAAAAGAGAGTTTCAAAACTGCTCAATCAAAAGGAGGGTTCAACTCTGTGACTTGAATGCAATCATCACACAGAAGTTTCTGAGAATGCTTCTCTTTAGTTTTTACGTGAAGATATACCCGTTTCGAAGGAAGGCCACCCGGTGGTCCAAATATCCACTTGCAGATTCTACAAAAAGAGTGTTTCAAACCTGAACTATCAAAGGAAGGTTCAACTCTGTGAGTCGAATGCAAACATCACGAAGAAGTTTCTGAGAATGTTTGTGTTTAGTTATGGGAAGTTTATCCCGTTTCCAACGAAATCCTCAGAGTGGTCCAAATATCCACTTGCAGATTCTACCAAAAGTGTGTTTGGAAACTGCTCCATCCAAAGGCATGTTCAGCTCTGTGAGTTAATCTCCATCATCACAAAGTATTTTCTGAGAATGCTTCCGTTTGGTTTTTATAGGAAGTTCTTTCCTTCACTACCGTAGGCCTCAAAGCAGTCCAAATCTCCATTTGCAGATTCTACAAAAAGAGTGTTTCCAATCTGCTGTATCAATAGGAATGTTCAACTCCGTGAGTTGAATGCAATCACCACAACGTAGTTTCTGAGAATGCTTCTATGTAGTTTTTAGGTGAAGATATTACCTTTTCCACCACAGGCCCCAAGCCCCCCAAATGTCCACTTGCAGATTCTAGAAAAAGAGTGTTTCATAGCTGCTCTTTCAAAAGGAAAGTTCCACTCTGGGAATTGAATACGAACATCACAAAGTAGTTTCTGAGAATGCTTTTGTTTCGTTTTTATGTGAAGATGATCCCGTTTCCAATGAAATCTTCAAAGAGGTGCACATATCCACTTGCAGATTCCAAAGAAAGAGACTTTCAAAACTGCTCTATCACGAGGATTTTTCAACACTGTGAGTTGAATGCAGTCATCACAGAAAACTTTCTGAGAATGCTTCTGTCTAGGGTTGATGTGAAGATATACCCGTTTCCAACGAAGGCCTCGAAGTGGTCCAAATATACACTTGCAGATTCTCCTACAAGGGTGTTGCAAACCTGAACTATCAAAGCAAGGTTCAACTCTGTGAGTTGAATGCAAACATCACAAAGAAGTTTCTGAGAATGCTTCCGTTTAGTTATGGGAAGTTTATCCCGTTTCCAACGAAATCCTCAGAGAGGTCCAAATATCCCCTTGCAGATTCTACAAACAGTGTGTTTGGAAACTGCTCCATCAAAACGAATGTTCAGCTCTCTGAGTTAAACGCAATCGTCACTAAGAATTTTCTGAGAGTGCTTCTGTCTAGTTTTTATATGAAGTTCTTTCCTTTATTACCATAGGCCTCAAAGCGGTCCCAGTCTCCACTTGCAGATTCTCCAAGAAGACTGTTTCCAAACTGCTCTCTCGAAAGGAATGTTCAACTCTGTGAGTTGAGTGCAATCATCACAGAGTAGTTTCTGAGAATGCTTCTATGTAGTTTTTAGGAGAAGATATTTCCTTTTCCACCACAGCCCTCAAAGCCCTCCAAATGTCCATTTGCGGATGCTAAAAAAAGAGTGTTTCAAAGCTGCGCTATCAAAGGGAAAGTTCAATTCCGTGAGGTGAATGCAAACATCCCAAAGAAGTTTCTGAGAATGCCTCTGTTTAGCTTTTATGTGAAGATTATCCCGTTTCCAACGAAATCTTCAATGAGATCCAAATATCCACTTGCGGATCCCACAGAAAGTGTGTTTCGAAACTGCTGTTTCAAAGGGAATCTTCAACTCTGTGAGTTGAATGCAATCATCACAAAGAAGTTTCTGACAATGCTTCTCTCTCGTTTTTATGTGAAGATATTTCCTTTTCCACCAGAGGCCTGAAAGCGCTCCAAATGTCCACTTGCAGATTCTACGAAAAGAATGTTTCAAAACTGCTCTGTGAAAAGCAATGTTAAACTCTGTGGCTCGAACACAAACATCACAAAGCAGTTTCTGAGAATGCTTCAGTTTAGTTTTTCTGTGAAGATATTCCCGTTTCCAAAGAAATCTTCAAAGAGGTCCACATATCCACTTACAGATTCTACAAAAAGAGAGTTTCAAAACTGCTCAATCAAAAGGAGGGTTCAACTCTGTGACTTGAATGCAATCATCACACAGAAGTTTCTGAGAATGCTTCTCTTTAGTTTTTACGTGAAGCTATACCCGTTTCGAAGGAAGGCCACCCGGTGGTCCAAATATCCACTTGCAGATTCTACAAAAAGAGTGTTTCAAACCTGAACTATCAAAGGAAGGTTCAACTCTGTGAGTCGAATGCAAACATCACGAAGAAGTTTCTGAGAATGTTTGTGTTTAGTTATGGGAAGTTTATCCCGTTTCCAACGAAATCCTCAGAGTGGTCCAAATATCCACTTGCAGATTCTACCAAAAGTGTGTTTGGAAACTGCTCCATCCAAAGGCATGTTCAGCTCTGTGAGTTAATCTCCATCATCACAAAGTATTTTCTGAGAATGCTTCCGTTTGGTTTTTATAGGAAGTTCTTTCCTTCACTACCGTAGGCCTCAAAGCAGTCCAAATCTCCATTTGCAGATTCTACAAAAAGAGTGTTTCCAATCTGCTGTATCAATAGGAATGTTCAACTCCGTGAGTTGAATGCAATCATCACAACGTAGTTTCTGAGAATGCTTCTATGTAGTTTTTAGGTGAAGATATTACCTTTTCCACCACAGGCCCCAAGCCCCCCAAATGTCCACTTGCAGATTCTAGAAAAAGAGTGTTTCATAGCTGCTCTTTCAAAAGGAAAGTTCCACTCTGGGAATTGAATACGAACATCACAAAGTAGTTTCTGAGAATGCTTCTGTTTCGTTTTTATGTGAAGATGATCCCGTTTCCAATGAAATCTTCAAAGAGGTGCACATATCCACTTGCAGATTCCAAAGAAAGAGACTTTCAAAACTGCTCCATCACGACGATTTTTCAACTCTGTGAGTTGAATGCAGTCATCACAGAAAACTTTCTGAGAATGCTTCTGTCTAGGGTTGATGTGAAGATATACCCGTTTCCAACGAAGGCCTCGAAGTGGTCCAAATATACACTTGCAGATTCTCCTACAAGGGTGTTGCAAACCTGAACTATCAAAGCAAGGTTCAACTCTGTGAGTTGAATGCAAACATCACAAAGAAGTTTCTGAGAATGCTTCCGTTTACTTATGGGAAGTTTATCCCGTTTCCAACGAAATCCTCAGAGAGGTCCAAATATCCCCTTGCAGATTCTACAAACAGTGTGTTTGGAAACTGCTCCATCAAAACGAATGTTCAGCTCTCTGAGTTAAACGCAATCGTCACTAAGAATTTTCTGAGAGTGCTTCTGTCTAGTTTTTATATGAAGTTCTTTCCTTTATTACCATAGGCCTCAAAGCGGTCCCAGTCTCCACTTGCAGATTCTCCAAGAAGACTGTTTCCAAACTGCTCTCTCGAAAGGATTGCTCAACTCTGTGAGTTGAGTGCAATCATCACAGAGTAGTTTCTGAGAATGCTTCTATGTAGTTTTTAGGAGAAGATATTTCCTTTTCCACCACAGCCCTCAAAGCCCTCCAAATGTCCATTTGCGGATGCTAAAAAAAGAGTGTTTCAAAGCTGCGCTATCAAAGGGAAAGTTCAATTCCGTGAGGTGAATGCAAACATCCCAAAGAAGTTTCTGAGAATGCCTCTGTTTAGCTTTTATGTGAAGATTATCCCGTTTCCAACGAAATCTTCAATGAGATCCAAATATCCACTTGCGGATCCCACAGAAAGTGTGTTTCGAAACTGCTGTTTCAAAGGGAATCTTCAACTCTGTGAGTTGAATGCAATCATCACAAAGAAGTTTCTGACAATGCTTCTCTCTCGTTTTTATGTGAAGATATTTCCTTTTCCACCAGAGGCCTGAAAGCGCTCCAAATGTCCACTTGCAGATTCTACGAAAAGAATGTTTCAAAACTGCTCTGTGAAAAGCAATGTTAAACTCTGTGGCTCGAACACAAACATCACAAAGCAGTTTCTGAGAATGCTTCAGTTTAGTTTTTCTGTGAAGATATTCCCGTTTCCAAAGAAATCTTCAAAGAGGTCCACATATCCACTTACAGATTCTACAAAAAGAGAGTTTCAAAACTGCTCAATCAAAAGGAGGGTTCAACTCTGTGACTTGAATGCAATCATCACACAGAAGTTTCTGAGAATGCTTCTCTTTAGTTTTTACGTGAAGATATACCCGTGTCGAAGGAAGGCCACCCGGTGGTCCAAATATCCACTTGCAGAATCTACAAAAAGAGTGTTTCAAACCTGAACTATCAAAGGAAGGTTCAACTCTGTGAGTCGAATGCAAACATCACGAAGAAGTTTCTGAGAATGTTTGTGTTTAGTTATGGGAAGTTTATCCCGTTTCCAACGAAATCCTCAGAGGGGTCCAAATATCCACTTGCAGATTCTACCAAAAGTGTGTTTGGAAACTGCTCCATCCAAAGGCATGTTCAGCTCTGTGAGTTAATCTCCATCATCACAAAGTATTTTCTGAGAATGCTTCCGTTTGGTTTTTATAGGAAGTTCTTTCCTTCACTACCGTAGGCCTCAAAGCAGTCCAAATCTCCATTTGCAGATTCTACAAAAAGAGTGTTTCCAATCTGCTGTATCAATAGGAATGTTCAACTCCGTGAGTTGAATGCAATCATCACAACGTAGTTTCTGAGAATGCTTCTATGTAGTTTTTAGGTGAAGATATTACCTTTTCCACCACAGGCCCCAAGCCCCCCAAATGTCCACTTGCAGATTCTAGAAAAAGAGTGTTTCATAGCTGCTCTTTCAAAAGGAAAGTTCCACTCTGGGAATTGAATACGAACATCACAAAGTAGTTTCTGAGAATGCTTCTGTTTCGTTTTTATGTGAAGATGATCCCGTTTCCAATGAAATCTTCAAAGAGGTGCACATATCCACTTGCAGATTCCAAAGAAAGAGACTTTCAAAACTGCTCCATCACGACGATTTTTCAACTCTGTGAGTTGAATGCAGTCATCACAGAAAACTTTCTGAGAATGCTTCTGTCTAGGGTTGATGTGAAGATATACCCGTTTCCAACGAAGGCCTCGAAGTGGTCCAAATATACACTTGCAGATTCTCCTACAAGGGTGTTGCAAACCTGAACTATCAAAGCAAGGTTCAACTCTGTGAGTTGAATGCAAACATCACAAAGAAGTTTCTGAGAATGCTTCCGTTTACTTATGGGAAGTTTATCCCGTTTCCAACGAAATCCTCAGAGAGGTCCAAATATCCCCTTGCAGATTCTACAAACAGTGTGTTTGGAAACTGCTCCATCAAAACGAATGTTCAGCTCTCTGAGTTAAACGCAATCGTCACTAAGAATTTTCTGAGAGTGCTTCTGTCTAGTTTTTATATGAAGTTCTTTCCTTTATTACCATAGGCCTCAAAGCGGTCCCAGTCTCCACTTGCAGATTCTCCAAGAAGACTGTTTCCAAACTGCTCTCTCGAAAGGATTGCTCAACTCTGTGAGTTGAGTGCAATCATCACAGAGTAGTTTCTGAGAATGCTTCTATGTAGTTTTTAGGAGAAGATATTTCCTTTTCCACCACAGCCCTCAAAGCCCTCCAAATGTCCATTTGCGGATGCTAAAAAAAGAGTGTTTCAAAGCTGCGCTATCAAAGGGAAAGTTCAATTCCGTGAGGTGAATGCAAACATCCCAAAGAAGTTTCTGAGAATGCCTCTGTTTAGCTTTTATGTGAAGATTATCCCGTTTCCAACGAAATCTTCAATGAGATCCAAATATCCACTTGCGGATCCCACAGAAAGTGTGTTTCGAAAGTGCTGTTTCAAAGGGAATCTTCAACTCTGTGAGTTGAATGCAATCATCACAAAGAAGTTTCTGACAATGCTTCTCTCTCGTTTTTATGTGAAGATATTTCCTTTTCCACCAGAGGCCTGAAAGCGCTCCAAATGTCCACTTGCAGATTCTACGAAAAGAATGTTTCAAAACTGCTCTGTGAAAAGCAATGTTAAACTCTGTGGCTCGAACACAAACATCACAAAGCAGTTTCTGAGAATGCTTCAGTTTAGTTTTTCTGTGAAGATATTCCCGTTTCCAAAGAAATCTTCAAAGAGGTCCACATATCCACTTACAGATTCTACAAAAAGAGAGTTTCAAAACTGCTCAATCAAAAGGAGGGTTCAACTCTGTGACTTGAATGCAATCATCACACAGAAGTTTCTGAGAATGCTTCTCTTTAGTTTTTACGTGAAGATATACCCGTGTCGAAGGAAGGCCACCCGGTGGTCCAAATATCCACTTGCAGAATCTACAAAAAGAGTGTTTCAAACCTGAACTATCAAAGGAAGGTTCAACTCTGTGAGTCGAATGCAAACATCACGAAGAAGTTTCTGAGAATGTTTGTGTTTAGTTATGGGAAGTTTATCCCGTTTCCAACGAAATCCTCAGAGTGGTCCAAATATCCACTTGCAGATTCTACCAAAAGTGTGTTTGGAAACTGCTCCATCCAAAGGCATGTTCAGCTCTGTGAGTTAATCTCCATCATCACAAAGTATTTTCTGAGAATGCTTCCGTTTGGTTTTTATAGGAAGTTCTTTCCTTCACTACCGTAGGCCTCAAAGCAGTCCAAATCTCCATTTGCAGATTCTACAAAAAGAGTGTTTCCAATCTGCTGTATCAATAGGAATGTTCAACTCCGTGAGTTGAATGCAATCATCACAACGTAGTTTCTGAGAATGCTTCTATGTAGTTTTTAGGTGAAGATATTACCTTTTCCACCACAGGCCCCAAGCCCTCCAAATGTCCACTTGCAGATTCTAGAAAAAGAGTGTTTCATAGCTGCTCTTTCAAAAGGAAAGTTCCACTCTGGGAATTGAATACGAACATCACAAAGTAGTTTCTGAGAATGCTTTTGTTTCGTTTTTATGTGAAGATGATCCCGTTTCCAATGAAATCTTCAAAGAGGTGCACATATCCACTTGCAGATTCCAAAGAAAGAGACTTTCAAAACTGCTCCATCACGAGGATTTTTCAACACTGTGAGTTGAATGCAGTCATCACAGAAAACTTTCTGAGAATGCTTCTGTCTAGGGTTGATGTGAAGATATACCCGTTTCCAACGAAGGCCTCGAAGTGGTCCAAATATACACTTGCAGATTCTCCTACAAGGGTGTTGCAAACCTGAACTATCAAAGCAAGGTTCAACTCTGTGAGTTGAATGCAAACATCACAAAGAAGTTTCTGAGAATGCTTCCGTTTAGTTATGGGAAGTTTATCCCGTTTCCAACGAAATCCTCAGAGAGGTCCAAATATCCCCTTGCAGATTCTACAAACAGTGTGTTTGGAAACTGCTCCATCAAAACGAATGTTCAGCTCTCTGAGTTAAACGCAATCGTCACTAAGAATTTTCTGAGAGTGCTTCTGTCTAGTTTTTATATGAAGTTCTTTCCTTTATTACCATAGGCCTCAAAGCGGTCCCAGTCTCCACTTGCAGATTCTCCAAGAAGACTGTTTCCAAACTGCTCTCTCGAAAGGAATGTTCAACTCTGTGAGTTGAGTGCAATCATCACAGAGTAGTTTCTGAGAATGCTTCTATGTAGTTTTTAGGAGAAGATATTTCCTTTTCCACCACAGCCCTCAAAGCCCTCCAAATGTCCATTTGCGGATGCTAAAAAAAGAGTGTTTCAAAGCTGCGCTATCAAAGGGAAAGTTCAATTCCGTGAGGTGAATGCAAACATCCCAAAGAAGTTTCTGAGAATGCCTCTGTTTAG
This sequence comes from Pan paniscus, assembly GCF_029289425.2. Lineage (NCBI taxonomy): Eukaryota > Metazoa > Chordata > Mammalia > Primates > Hominidae > Pan > Pan paniscus. Next base: position 61,534,420 of record NC_073272.2, read on the forward strand.
CTTTTATGTGAAGATTATCCCGTTTCCAACGAAATCTTCAATGAGATCCAAATATCCACTTGTGGATCCCACAGAAAGTGTGTTTCGAAACTGCTGTTTCAAAGGGAATCTTCAACTCTGTGAGTTGAATGCAATCATCACAAAGAAGTTTCTGACAATGCTTCTCTCTCGTTTTTATGTGAAGATATTTCCTTTTCCACCAGAGGCCTGAAAGCGCTCCAAATGTCCACTTGCAGAGTCTACGAAAAGAATGTTTCAAAACTGCTCTGTGAAAAGCAATGTTAAACTCTGTGGCTCGAACACAAACATCACAAAGCAGTTTCTGAGAATGCTTCAGTTTAGTTTTTCTGTGAAGATATTCCCGTTTCCAAAGAAATCTTCAAAGAGGTCCACATATCCACTTACAGATTCTACAAAAAGAGAGTTTCAAAACTGCTCAATCAAAAGGAGGGTTCAACTCTGTGACTTGAATGCAATCATCACACAGAAGTTTCTGAGAATGCTTCTCTTTAGTTTTTACGTGAAGATATACCCGTTTCGAAGGAAGGCCACCCGGTGGTCCAAATATCCACTTGCAGAATCTACAAAAAGAGTGTTTCAAACCTGAACTATCAAAGGAAGGTTCAACTCTGTGAGTCGAATGCAAACATCACGAAGAAGTTTCTGAGAATGTTTGTGTTTAGTTATGGGAAGTTTATCCCGTTTCCAACGAAATCCTCAGAGTGGTCCAAATATCCACTTGCAGATTCTACCAAAAGTGTGTTTGGAAACTGCTCCATCCAAAGGCATGTTCAGCTCTGTGAGTTAATCTCCATCATCACAAAGTATTTTCTGAGAATGCTTCCGTTTGGTTTTTATAGGAAGTTCTTTCCTTCACTCCCGTAGGCCTCAAAGCAGCCCAAATCTCCATTTGCAGATTCTACAAAAAGAGTGTTTCCAATCTGCTGTATCAATAGGAATGTTCAACTCCGTGAGTTGAATGCAATCATCACAACGTAGTTTCTGAGAATGCTTCTATGTAGTTTTTAGGTGAAGATATTACCTTTTCCACCACAGGCCCCAAGCCCCCCAAATGTCCACTTGCAGATTCTAGAAAAAGAGTGTTTCATAGCTGCTCTTTCAAAAGGAAAGTTCCACTCTGGGAATTGAATACGAACATCACAAAGTAGTTTCTGAGAATGCTTTTGTTTCGTTTTTATGTGAAGATGATCCCGTTTCCAATGAAATCTTCAAAGAGGTGCACATATCCACTTGCAGATTCCAAAGAAAGAGACTTTCAAAACTGCTCCATCACGAGGATTTTTCAACACTGTGAGTTGAATGCAGTCATCACAGAAAACTTTCTGAGAATGCTTCTGTCTAGGGTTGATGTGAAGATATACCCGTTTCCAACGAAGGCCTCGAAGTGGTCCAAATATACACTTGCAGATTCTCCTACAAGGGTGTTGCAAACCTGAACTATCAAAGCAAGGTTCAACTCTGTGAGTTGAATGCAAACATCACAAAGAAGTTTCTGAGAATGCTTCCGTTTAGTTATGGGAAGTTTATCCCGTTTCCAACGAAATCCTCAGAGAGGTCCAAATATCCCCTTGCAGATTCTACAAACAGTGTGTTTGGAAACTGCTCCATCAAAACGAATGTTCAGCTCTCTGAGTTAAACGCAATCGTCACTAAGAATTTTCTGAGAGTGCTTCTGTCTAGTTTTTATATGAAGTTCTTTCCTTTATTACCATAGGCCTCAAAGCGGTCCCAGTCTCCACTTGCAGATTCTCCAAGAAGACTGTTTCCAAACTGCTCTCTCGAAAGGAATGTTCAACTCTGTGAGTTGAGTGCAATCATCACAGAGTAGTTTCTGAGAATGCTTCTATGTAGTTTTTAGGAGAAGATATTTCCTTTTCCACCACAGCCCTCAAAGCCCTCCAAATGTCCATTTGCGGATGCTAAAAAAAGAGTGTTTCAAAGCTGCGCTATCAAAGGGAAAGTTCAATTCCGTGAGGTGAATGCAAACATCCCAAAGAAGTTTCTGAGAATGCCTCTGTTTAGCTTTTATGTGAAGATTATCCCGTTTCCAACGAAATCTTCAATGAGATCCAAATAACCACTTGTGGATCCCACAGAAAGTGTGTTTCGAAACTGCTGTTTGAAAGGGAATCTTCAACTCTGTGAGTTGAATGCAATCATCACAAAGAAGTTTCTGACAATGCTTCTCTCTCGTTTTTATGTGAAGATATTTCCTTTTCCACCAGAGGCCTGAAAGCGCTCCAAATGTCCACTTGCAGATTCTACGAAAAGAATGTTTCAAAACTGCTCTGTGAAAAGCAATGTTAAACTCTGTGGCTCGAACACAAACATCACAAAGCAGTTTCTGAGAATGCTTCAGTTTAGTTTTTCTGTGAAGATATTCCCGTTTCCAAAGAAATCTTCAAAGAGGTCCACATATCCACTTACAGATTCTACAAAAAGAGAGTTTCAAAACTGCTCAATCAAAAGGAGGGTTCAACTCTGTGACTTGAATGCAATCATCACACAGAAGTTTCTGAGAATGCTTCTCTTTAGTTTTTACGTGAAGATATACCCGTTTCGAAGGAAGGCCACCCGGTGGTCCAAATATCCACTTGCAGAATCTACAAAAAGAGTGTTTCAAACCTGAACTATCAAAGGAAGGTTCAACTCTGTGAGTCGAATGCAAACATCACGAAGAAGTTTCTGAGAATGTTTGTGTTTAGTTATGGGAAGTTTATCCCGTTTCCAACGAAATCCTCAGAGTGGTCCAAATATCCACTAGCAGATTCTACCAAAAGTGTGTTTGGAAACTGCTCCATCCAAAGGCATGTTCAGCTCTGTGAGTTAATCTCCATCATCACAAAGTATTTTCTGAGAATGCTTCCGTTTGGTTTTTATAGGAAGTTCTTTCCTTCACTACCGTAGGCCTCAAAGCAGTCCAAATCTCCATTTGCAGATTCTACAAAAAGAGTGTTTCCAATCTGCTGTATCAATAGGAATGTTCAACTCCGTGAGTTGAATGCAATCATCACAACGTAGTTTCTGAGAATGCTTCTATGTAGTTTTTAGGTGAAGATATTACCTTTTCCACCACAGGCCCCAAGCCCCCCAAATGTCCACTTGCAGATTCTAGAAAAAGAGTGTTTCATAGCTGCTCTTTCAAAAGGAAAGTTCCACTCTGGGAATTGAATACGAACATCACAAAGTAGTTTCTGAGAATGCTTTTGTTTCGTTTTTATGTGAAGATGATCCCGTTTCCAATGAAATCTTCAAAGAGGTGCACATATCCACTTGCAGATTCCAAAGAAAGAGACTTTCAAAACTGCTCCATCACGAGGATTTTTCAACACTGTGAGTTGAATGCAGTCATCACAGAAAACTTTCTGAGAATGCTTCTGTCTAGGGTTGATGTGAAGATATACCCGTTTCCAACGAAGGCCTCGAAGTGGTCCAAATATACACTTGCAGATTCTCCTACAAGGGGGTTGCAAACCTGAACTATCAAAGCAAGGTTCAACTCTGTGAGTTGAATGCAAACATCACAAAGAAGTTTCTGAGAATGCTTCCGTTTAGTTATGGGAAGTTTATCCCGTTTCCAACGAAATCCTCAGAGAGGTCCAAATATCCCCTTGCAGATTCTACAAACAGTGTGTTTGGAAACTGCTCCATCAAAACCAATGTTCAGCTCTCTGAGTTAAACGCAATCGTCACTAAGAATTTTCTGAGAGTGCTTCTGTCTAGTTTTTATATGAAGTTCTTTCCTTTATTACCATAGGCCTCAAAGCGGTCCCAGTCTCCACTTGCAGATTCTCCAACAAGACTGTTTCCAAACTGCTCTCTCGAAAGGAATGTTCAACTCTGTGAGTTGAGTGCAATCATCACAGAGTAGTTTCTGAGAATGCTTCTATGTAGTTTTTAGGAGAAGATATTTCCTTTTCCACCACAGCCCTCAAAGCCCTCCAAATGTCCATTTGCGGATGCTAAAAAAAGAGTGTTTCAAAGCTGCGCTATCAAAGGGAAAGTTCAATTCCGTGAGGTGAATGCAAACATCCCAAAGAAGTTTCTGAGAATGCCTCTGTTTAGCTTTTATGTGAAGATTATCCCGTTTCCAACGAAATCTTCAATGAGATCCAAATATCCACTTGCGGATCCCACAGAAAGTGTGTTTCGAAACTGCTGTTTCAAAGGGAATCTTCAACTCTGTGAGTTGAATGCAATCATCACAAAGAAGTTTCTGACAATGCTTCTCTCTCGTTTTTATGTGAAGATATTTCCTTTTCCACCAGAGGCCTGAAAGCGCTCCAAATGTCCACTTGCAGATTCTACGAAAAGAATGTTTCAAAACTGCTCCGTGAAAAGCAATGTTAAACTCTGTGGCTCGAACACAAACATCACAAAGCAGTTTCTGAGAATGCTTCAGTTTAGTTTTTCTGTGAAGATATTCCCGTTTCCAAAGAAATCTTCAAAGAGGTCCACATATCCACTTACAGATTCTACAAAAAGAGAGTTTCAAAACTGCTCAATCAAAAGGAGGGTTCAACTCTGTGACTTGAATGCAATCATCACACAGAAGTTTCGAGAATGCTTCTCTTTAGTTTTTACGTGAAGATATACCCGTTTCGAAGGAAGGCCACCCGGTGGTCCAAATATCCACTTGCAGAATCTACAAAAAGAGTGTTTCAAACCTGAACTATCAAAGGAAGGTTCAACTCTGTGAGTCGAATGCAAACATCACGAAGAAGTTTCTGAGAATGTTTGTGTTTAGTTATGGGAAGTTTATCCCGTTTCCAACGAAATCCTCAGAGAGGTCCAAATATCCACTTGCAGATTCTACCAAAAGTGTGTTTGGAAACTGCTCCATCCAAAGGCATGTTCAGCTCTGTGAGTTAATCTCCATCATCACAAAGTATTTTCTGAGAATGCTTCCGTTTGGTTTTTATAGGAAGTTCTTTCCTTCACTACCGTAGGCCTCAAAGCAGTCCAAATCTCCATTTGCAGATTCTACAAAAAGAGTGTTTCCAATCTGCTGTATCAATAGGAATGTTCAACTCCGTGAGTTGAATGCAATCATCACAACGTAGTTTCTGAGAATGCTTCTATGTAGTTTTTAGGTGAAGATATTACCTTTTCCACCACAGGCCCCAAGCCCCCCAAATGTCCACTTGCAGATTCTAGAAAAAGAGTGTTTCATAGCTGCTCTTTCAAAAGGAAAGTTCCACTCTGGGAATTGAATACGAACATCACAAAGTAGTTTCTGAGAATGCTTTTGTTTCGTTTTTATGTGGAGATGATCCCGTTTCCAATGAAATCTTCAAAGAGGTGCACATATCCACTTGCAGATTCCAAAGAAAGAGACTTTCAAAACTGCTCTATCACGAGGATTTTTCAACACTGTGAGTTGAATGCAGTCATCACAGAAAACTTTCTGAGAATGCTTCTGTCTAGGGTTGATGTGAAGATATACCCGTTTCCAACGAAGGCCTCGAAGTGGTCCAAATATACACTTGCAGATTCTCCTACAAGGGTGTTGCAAACCTGAACTATCAAAGCAAGGTTCAACTCTGTGAGTTGAATGCAAACATCACAAAGAAGTTTCTGAGAATGCTTCCGTTTAGTTATGGGAAGTTTATCCCGTTTCCAACGAAATCCTCAGAGAGGTCCAAATATCCCCTTGCAGATTCTACAAACAGTGTGTTTGGAAACTGCTCCATCAAAACGAATGTTCAGCTCTCTGAGTTAAACGCAATCGTCACTAAGAATTTTCTGAGAGTGCTTCTGTCTAGTTTTTATATGAAGTTCTTTCCTTTATTACCATAGGCCTCAAAGCGGTCCCAGTCTCCACTTGCAGATTCTCCAAGAAGACTGTTTCCAAAGTGCTCTCTCGAAAGGAATGTTCAACTCTGTGAGTTGAGTGCAATCATCACAGAGTAGTTTCTGAGAATGCTTCTATGTAGTTTTTAGGAGAAGATATTTCCTTTTCCACCACAGCCCTCAAAGCCCTCCAAATGTCCATTTGCGGATGCTAAAAAAAGAGTGTTTCAAAGCTGCGCTATCAAAGGGAAAGTTCAATTCCGTGAGGTGAATGCAAACATCCCAAAGAAGTTTCTGAGAATGCCTCTGTTTAGCTTTTATGTGAAGATTATCCCGTTTCCAACGAAATCTTCAATGAGATCCAAATATCCACTTGCGGATCCCACAGAAAGTGTGTTTCGAAACTGCTGTTTCAAAGGGAATCTTCAACTCTGTGAGTTGAATGCAATCATCACAAAGAAGTTTCTGACAATGCTTCTCTCTCGTTTTTATGTGAAGATATTTCCTTTTCCACCAGAGGCCTGAAAGCGCTCCAAATGTCCACTTGCAGATTCTACGAAAAGAATGTTTCAAAACTGCTCTGTGAAAAGCAATGTTAAACTCTGTGGCTCGAACACAAACATCACAAAGCAGTTTCTGAGAATGCTTCAGTTTAGTTTTTCTGTGAAGATATTCCCGTTTCCAAAGAAATCTTCAAAGAGGTCCACATATCCACTTACAGATTCTACAAAAAGAGAGTTTCAAAACTGCTCAATCAAAAGGAGGGTTCAACTCTGTGACTTGAATGCAATCATCACACAGAAGTTTCTGAGAATGCTTCTCTTTAGTTTTTACGTGAAGATATACCCGTTTCGAAGGAAGGCCACCCGGTGGTCCAAATATCCACTTGCAGATTCTACAAAAAGAGTGTTTCAAACCTGAACTATCAAAGGAAGGTTCAACTCTGTGAGTCGAATGCAAACATCACGAAGAAGTTTCTGAGAATGTTTGTGTTTAGTTATGGGAAGTTTATCCCGTTTCCAACGAAATCCTCAGAGAGGTCCAAATATCCACTTGCAGATTCTACCAAAAGTGTGTTTGGAAACTGCTCCATCCAAAGGCATGTTCAGCTCTGTGAGTTAATCTCCATCATCACAAAGTATTTTCTGAGAATGCTTCCGTTTGGTTTTTATAGGAAGTTCTTTCCTTCACTACCGTAGGCCTCAAAGCAGTCCAAATCTCCATTTGCAGATTCTACAAAAAGAGTGTTTCCAATCTGCTGTATCAATAGGAATGTTCAACTCCGTGAGTTGAATGCAATCATCACAACGTAGTTTCTGAGAATGCTTCTATGTAGTTTTTAGGTGAAGATATTACCTTTTCCACCACAGGCCCCAAGCCCCCCAAATGTCCACTTGCAGATTCTAGAAAAAGAGTGTTTCATAGCTGCTCTTTCAAAAGGAAAGTTCCACTCTGGGAATTGAATACGAACATCACAAAGTAGTTTCTGAGAATGCTTTTGTTTCGTTTTTATGTGGAGATGATCCCGTTTCCAATGAAATCTTCAAAGAGGTGCACATATCCACTTGCAGATTCCAAAGAAAGAGACTTTCAAAACTGCTCTATCACGAGGATTTTTCAACACTGTGAGTTGAATGCAGTCATCACAGAAAACTTTCTGAGAATGCTTCTGTCTAGGGTTGATGTGAAGATATACCCGTTTCCAACGAAGGCCTCGAAGTGGTCCAAATATACACTTGCAGATTCTCCTACAAGGGGGTTGCAAACCTGAACTATCAAAGCAAGGTTCAACTCTGTGAGTTGAATGCAAACATCACAAAGAAGTTTCTGAGAATGCTTCCGTTTAGTTATGGGAAGTTTATCCCGTTTCCAACGAAATCCTCAGAGAGGTCCAAATATCCCCTTGCAGATTCTACAAACAGTGTGTTTGGAAACTGCTCCATCAAAACGAATGTTCAGCTCTCTGAGTTAAACGCAATCGTCACTAAGAATTTTCTGAGAGTGCTTCTGTCTAGTTTTTATATGAAGTTCTTTCCTTTATTACCATAGGCCTCAAAGCGGTCCCAGTCTCCACTTGCAGATTCTCCAAGAAGACTGTTTCCAAAGTGCTCTCTCGAAAGGAATGTTCAACTCTGTGAGTTGAGTGCAATCATCACAGAGTAGTTTCTGAGAATGCTTCTATGTAGTTTTTAGGAGAAGATATTTCCTTTTCCACCACAGCCCTCAAAGCCCTCCAAATGTCCATTTGCGGATGCTAAAAAAAGAGTGTTTCAAAGCTGCGCTATCAAAGGGAAAGTTCAATTCCGTGAGGTGAATGCAAACATCCCAAAGAAGTTTCTGAGAATGCCTCTGTTTAGCTTTTATGTGAAGATTATCCCGTTTCCAACGAAATCTTCAATGAGATCCAAATATCCACTTGCGGATCCCACAGAAAGTGTGTTTCGAAAGTGCTGTTTCAAAGGGAATCTTCAACTCTGTGAGTTGAATGCAATCATCACAAAGAAGTTTCTGACAATGCTTCTCTCTCGTTTTTATGTGAAGATATTTCCTTTTCCACCAGAGGCCTGAAAGCGCTCCAAATGTCCACTTGCAGATTCTACGAAAAGAATGTTTCAAAACTGCTCTGTGAAAAGCAATGTTAAACTCTGTGGCTCGAACACAAACATCACAAAGCAGTTTCTGAGAATGCTTCAGTTTAGTTTTTCTGTGAAGATATTCCCGTTTCCAAAGAAATCTTCAAAGAGGTCCACATATCCACTTACAGATTCTACAAAAAGAGAGTTTCAAAACTGCTCAATCAAAAGGAGGGTTCAACTCTGTGACTTGAATGCAATCATCACACAGAAGTTTCTGAGAATGCTTCTCTTTAGTTTTTACGTGAAGATATACCCGTTTCGAAGGAAGGCCACCCGGTGGTCCAAATATCCACTTGCAGATTCTACAAAAAGAGTGTTTCAAACCGGAACTATCAAAGGAAGGTTCAACTCTGTGAGTCGAATGCAAACATCACGAAGAAGTTTCTGAGAATGTTTGTGTTTAGTTATGGGAAGTTTATCCCGTTTCCAACGAAATCCTCAGAGAGGTCCAAATATCCACTTGCAGATTCTACCAAAAGTGTGTTTGGAAACTGCTCCATCCAAAGGCATGTTCAGCTCTGTGAGTTAATCTCCATCATCACAAAGTATTTTCTGAGAATGCTTCCGTTTGGTTTTTATAGGAAGTTGTTTCCTTCACTACCGTAGGCCTCAAAGCAGTCCAAATCTCCATTTGCAGATTCTACAAAAAGAGTGTTTCCAATCTGCTGTATCAATAGGAATGTTCAACTCCGTGAGTTGAATGCAATCATCACAACGTAGTTTCTGAGAATGCTTCTATGTAGTTTTTAGGTGAAGATATTACCTTTTCCACCACAGGCCCCAAGCCCCCCAAATGTCCACTTGCAGATTCTAGAAAAAGAGTGTTTCATAGCTGCTCTTTCAAAAGGAAAGTTCCACTCTGGGAATTGAATACGAACATCACAAAGTAGTTTCTGAGAATGCTTTTGTTTCGTTTTTATGTGAAGATGATCCCGTTTCCAATGAAATCTTCAAAGAGGTGCACATATCCACTTGCAGATTCCAAAGAAAGAGACTTTCAAAACTGCTCCATCACGAGGATTTTTCAACTCTGTGAGTTGAATGCAGTCATCACAGAAAACTTTCTGAGAATGCTTCTGTCTAGGGTTGATGTGAAGATATACCCGTTTCCAACGAAGGCCTCGAAGTGGTCCAAATATACACTTGCAGATTCTCCTACAAGGGTGTTGCAAACCTGAACTATCAAAGCAAGGTTCAACTCTGTGAGTTGAATGCAAACATCACAAAGAAGTTTCTGAGAATGCTTCCGTTTAGTTATGGGAAGTTTATCCCGTTTCCAACGAAATCCTCAGAGAGGTCCAAATATCCCCTTGCAGATTCTACAAACAGTGTGTTTGGAAACTGCTCCATCAAAACGAATGTTCAGCTCTCTGAGTTAAACGCAATCGTCACTAAGAATTTTCTGAGAGTGCTTCTGTCTAGTGTTTGTATGAAGTTCTTTCCTTTATTACCATTGGCCTCAAAGCGGTCCCAGTCTCCACTTGCAGATTCTCCAAGAAGACTGTTTCCAAACTGCTCTCTCGAAAGGAATGTTCAACTCTGTGAGTTGAGTGCAATCATCACAGAGTAGTTTCTGAGAATGCTTCTATGTAGTTTTTAGGAGAAGATATTTCCTTTTCCACCACAGCCCTCAAAGCCCTCCAAATGTCCATTTGCGGATGCTAAAAAAAGAGTGTTTCAAAGCTGCGCTATCAAAGGGAAAGTTCAATTCCGTGAGGTGAATGCAAACATCCCAAAGAAGTTTCTGAGAATGCCTCTGTTTAGCTTTTATGTGAAGATTATCCCGTTTCCAACGAAATCTTCAATGAGATCCAAATATCCACTTGCGGATCCCACAGAAAGTGTGTTTCGAAACTGCTGTTTCAAAGGGAATCTTCAACTCTGTGAGTTGAATGCAATCATCACAAAGAAGTTTCTGACAATGCTTCTCTCTCGTTTTTATGTGAAGATATTTCCTTTTAACCAGAGGCCTGAAAGCGCTCCAAATGTCCACTTGCAGATTCTACGAAAAGAATGTTTCAAAACTGCTCTGTGAAAAGCAATGTTAAACTCTGTGGCTCGAACACAAACATCACAAAGCAGTTTCTGAGAATGCTTCAGTTTAGTTTTTCTGTGAAGATATTCCCGTTTCCAAAGAAATCTTCAAAGAGGTCCACATATCCACTTACAGATTCTACAAAAAGAGAGTTTCAAAACTGCTCAATCAAAAGGAGGGTTCAACTCTGTGACTTGAATGCAATCATCACACAGAAGTTTCTGAGAATGCTTCTCTTTAGTTTTTACGTGAAGATATACCCGTTTCGAAGGAAGGCCACCCGGTGGTCCAAATATCCACTTGCAGATTCTACAAAAAGAGTGTTTCAAACCTGAACTATCAAAGGAAGGTTCAACTCTGTGAGTCGAATGCAAACATCATGAAGAAGTTTCTGAGAAAGTTTGTGTTTAGTTATGGGAAGTTTATCCCGTTTCCAACGAAATCCTCAGAGAGGTCCAAATATCCACCTGCAGATTCTACCAAAAGTGTGTTTGGAAACTGCTCCATCCAAAGGCATGTTCAGCTCTGTGAGTTAATCTCCATCATCACAAAGTGTTTTCTGAGAATGCTTCCGTTTGGTTTTTATAGGAAGTTCTTTCCTTCACTACCGTAGGCCTCAAAGCAGTCCAAATCTCCATTTGCAGATTCTGCAAAAAGAGTGTTTCCAATCTGCTCTATCAATAGGAATGTTCAACTCCGTGAGTTGAATGCAATCATCACAACGTAGTTTCTGAGAATGCTTCTATGTAGTTTTTAGGTGAAGATATTACCTTTTCCACCACAGGCCCCAAGCCCCCCAAATGTCCACATGCAGATTCTAGAAAAAGAGTGTTTCATAGCTGCTCTTTCAAAAGGAAAGTTCCACTCTGGGAGTTGAATACAAACATCACAAAGTAGTTTCTGAGAATGCTTCTGTTTCGTTTTTATGTGAAGATGATCCCGTTTCCAATGAAATCTTCAAAGAGGTGCACATATCCACTTGCAGATTCCAAAGAAAGAGACTTTCAAAACTGCTCCATCACGAGGATTTTTCAACGCTGTGAGTTGAATGCAGTCATCACAGAAAACTTTCTGAGAATGCTTCTGTCTAGGGTTGATGTGAAGATATACCCATTTCCAACGAAGGCCTCGAAGTGGTCCAAATATACACTTGCAGATTCTCCTACAAGGGTGTTGCAAACCTGAACTATCAAAGCAAGGTTCAACTCTGTGAGTTGAATGCAAACATCACAAAGAAGTTTCTGAGAATGCTTCCGTTTACTTATGGGAAGTTTATCCCGTTTCCAACGAAATCCTCAGAGAGGTCCAAATATCCCCTTGCAGATTCTACAAACAGTGTGTTTGGAAACTGCTCCATCAAAACGAATGTTCAGCTCTCTGAGTTAAACGCAATCGTCACTAAGAATTTTCTGAGAGTGCTACTGTCTAGTTTTTATATGAAGTTCTTTCCTTTCTTACCATAGGCCTCAAAGCGGTCCCAGTCTCCACTTGCAGATTCTCCAAGAAGACTGTTTCCAAACTGCTCTCTCGAAAGGAATGTTCAACTCTGTGAGTTGAATGCAATCATCACAGAGTAGTTTCTGAGAATGCTTCTATGTAGTTTTTAGGAGAAGATATTTCCTTTTCCACCACAGCCCTCAAAGCCCTCCAAATGTCCATTTGCGGATGCTAAAAAAAGAGTGTTTCAAAGCTGCGCTATCAAAGGGAAAGTTCAATTCCGTGAGGTGAATGCAAACATCCCAAAGAAGTTTCTGAGAATGCCTCTGTTTAGCTTTTATGTGAAGATTATCCCGTTTCCAACGAAATCTTCAATGAGATCCAAATATCCACTTGCGGATCCCACAGAAAGTGTGTTTCGAAACTGCTGTTTCAAAGGGAATCTTCAACTCTGTGAGTTGAATGCAATCATCACAAAGAAGTTTCTGACAATGCTTCTCTCTCGTTTTTATGTGAAGATATTTCCTTTTCCACCAGAGGCCTGAAAGCGCTCCAAATGTCCACTTGCAGATTCTACGAAAAGAATGTTTCAAAACTGCTCTGTGAAAAGCAATGTTAAACTCTGTGGCTCGAACACAAACATCACAAAGCAGTTTCTGAGAATGCTTCAGTTTAGTTTTTCTGTGAAGATATTCCCGTTTCCAAAGAAATCTTCAAAGAGGTCCACATATCCACTTACAGATTCTACAAAAAGAGAGTTTCAAAACTGCTCAATCAAAAGGAGTGTTCAACTCTGTGACTTGAATGCAATCATCACACAGAAGTTTCTGAGAATGCTTCTCTTTAGTTTTTACGTGAAGATATACCCGTTTCGAAGGAAGGCCACCCAGTGGTCCAAATATCCACTTGCAGAATCTACAAAAAGAGTGTTTCAAACCTGAACTATCAAAGGAAGGTTCAACTCTGTGAGTCGAATGCAAACATCATGAAGAAGTTTCTGAGAATGTTTGTGTTTAGTTATGGGAAGCTTATCCCTTTTCCAACGAAATCCTCAGAGAGGTCCAAATATCCACTTGCAGATTCTACCAAAAGTGTGTTTGGAAACTGCTCCATCCAAAGGCATGTTCAGCTCTGTGAGTTAATCTCCATCATCACAAAGTGTTTTCTGAGAATGCTTCCGTTTGGTTTTTATAGGAAGTTCTTTCCTTCACTACCGTAGGCCTCAAAGCAGTCCAAATCTCCATTTGCAGATTCTGCAAAAAGAGTGTTTCCAATCTGCTCTATCAATAGGAATGTTCAACTCCGTGAGTTGAATGCAATCATCACAACGTAGTTTCTGAGAATGCTTCTATGTAGTTTTTAGGTGAAGATATTACCTTTTCCACCACAGGCCACAAGCCCCCCAAATGTCCACATGCAGATTCTAGAAAAAGAGTGTTTCATAGCTGCTCTTTCAAAAGGAAAGTTCCACTCTGGGAGTTGAATACAAACATCACAAAGTAGTTTCTGAGAATGCTTCTGTTTCGTTTTTATGTGAAGATGATCCCGTTTCCAATGAAATCTTCAAAGAGGTGCACATATCCACTTGCAGATTCCAAAGAAAGAGACTTTCAAAACTGCTCCATCACGAGGATTTTTCAACGCTGTGAGTTGAATGCAGTCATCACAGAAAACTTTCTGAGAATGCTTCTGTCTAGGGTTGATGTGAAGATATACCCATTTCCAACGAAGGCCTCGAAGTGGTCCAAATATACACTTGCAGATTCTCCTACAAGGATGTTGCAAACCTGAACTATCAAAGCAAGGTTCAACTCTGTGAGTTGAATGCAAACATCACAAAGAAGTTTCTGAGAATGCTTCCGTTTACTTATGGGAAGTTTATCCCGTTTCCAACGAAATCCTCAGAGAGGTCCAAATATCCCCTTGCAGATTCTACAAACAGTGTGTTTGGAAACTGCTCCATCAAAACGAATGTTCAGCTCTCTGAGTTAAACGCAATCGTCACTAAGAATTTTCTGAGAGTGCTACTGTCTAGTTTTTATATGAAGTTCTTTCCTTTCTTACCATAGGCCTCAAAGCGGTCCCAGTCTCCACTTGCAGATTCTCCAAGAAGACTGTTTCCAAACTGCTCTCTCGAAAGGAATGTTCAACTCTGTGAGTTGAATGCAATCATCACAGAGTAGTTTCTGAGAATGCTTCTATGTAGTTTTTAGGAGAAGATATTTCCTTTTCCACCACAGCCCTCAAAGCCCTCCAAATGTCCATTTGCGGATGCTAAAAAAAGAGTGTTTCAAAGCTGCGCTATCAAAGGGAAAGTTCAATTCCGTGAGGTGAATGCAAACATCCCAAAGAAGTTTCTGAGAATGCCTCTGTTTAGCTTTTATGTGAAGATTATCCCGTTTCCAACGAAATCTTCAATGAGATCCAAATATCCACTTGCGGATCCCACAGAAAGTGTGTTTCGAAACTGCTGTTTCAAAGGGAATCTTCAACTCTGTGAGTTGAATGCAATCATCACAAAGAAGTTTCTGACAATGCTTCTCTCTCGTTTTTATGTGAAGATATTTCCTTTTCCACCAGAGGCCTGAAAGCGCTCCAAATGTCCACTTGCAGATTCTACGAAAAGAATGTTTCAAAACTGCTCTGTGAAAAGCAATGTTAAACTCTGTGGCTCGAACACAAACATCACAAAGCAGTTTCTGAGAATGCTTCAGTTTAGTTTTTCTGTGAAGATATTCCCGTTTCCAAAGAAATCTTCAAAGAGGTCCACATATCCACTTACAGATTCTACAAAAAGAGAGTTTCAAAACTGCTCAATCAAAAGGAGTGTTCAACTCTGTGACTTGAATGCAATCATCACACAGAAGTTTCTGAGAATGCTTCTCTTTAGTTTTTACGTGAAGATATACCCGTTTCGAAGGAAGGCCACCCAGTGGTCCAAATATCCACTTGCAGAATCTACAAAAAGAGTGTTTCAAACCTGAACTATCAAAGGAAGGTTCAACTCTGTGAGTCGAATGCAAACATCACGAAGAAGTTTCTGAGAATGTTTGTGTTTAGTTATGGGAAGCTTATCCCGTTTCCAACGAAATCCTCAGAGAGGTCCAAATATCCACTTGCAGATTCTACCAAAAGTGTGTTTGGAAACTGCTCCATCCAAAGGCATGTTCAGCTCTGTGAGTTAATCTCCATCACCACAAAGTGTTTTCTGAGAATGCTTCCGTTTGGTTTTTATAGGAAGTTGTTTCCTTCACTACCGTAGGCCTCAAAGCAGTCCAAATCTCCATTTGCAGATTCTACAAAAAGAGTGTTTCCAATCTGCTCTATCAATAGGAATGTTCAACTCCGTGAGTTGTATGCAATCATCACAACGTAGTTTCTGAGAATGCTTCTATGTAGTTTTTAGGTGAAGATATTACCTTTTCCACCACAGGCCCCAAGCCCCCCAAATGTCCACTTGCAGATTCTAGAAAAAGAGTGTTTCATAGCTGCTCTTTCAAAAGGAAAGTTCCACTCTGGGAGTTGAATACAAACATCACAAAGTAGTTTCTGAGAATGCTTCTGTTTCGTTTTTAAGTGAAGATGATCCCGTTTCCAATGAAATCTTCAAAGAGGTGCACATATCCACTTGCAGATTCCAAAGAAAGAGACTTTCAAAACTGCTACATCACGAGGATTTTTCAACACTGTGAGTTGAATGCAGTCATCACAGAAAACTTTCTGAGAATGCTTCTGTCTAGGGTTGATGTGAAGATATACCCGTTTCCAACGAAGGCCTCGAAGTGGTCCAAATATAGACTTGCAGATTCTCCTACAAGGGTGTTGCAAACCTGAACTAACAAAGCAAGGTTGAACTCTGTGAGTTGAATGCAAACATCACAAAGAAGTTTCTGAGAATGCTTCCGTTTATTTATGGGAAGTTTATCCCGTTTCCAACGAAATCCTCAGAGAGGTCCAAATATCCCCTTGCAGATTCTACAAACAGTGTGTTTGGAAACTGCTCCATCAAAACGAATGTTCAGCTCTCTGAGTTAAACGCAATCGTCGCTAAGAATTTTCTGAGAGTGCTTCTGTCTAGTTTTTATATGAAGTTCTTTCCTTTCTTACCATAGGCCTCAAAGCGGTCCCAGTCTCCATTTGCAGATTCTCCAAGAAGACTGTTTCCAAACTGCTCTCTCGAAAGGAATGTTCAACTCTGTGGGTTGAGTGCAATCATCACAGAGTAGTTTCTGAGAATGCTTCTATGTAGTTTTTAGGAGAAGATATTTCCTTTTCCACCACAGCCCTCAAAGCCCTCCTAATGTCCATTTGCGGATGCTAAAAAAACAGTGTTTCAAAGCTGCGCTATCAAAGGGAAAGTTCAATTCCGTGAGGTGAATGCAAACATCCCAAAGAAGTTTCTGAGAATGCCTCTGTTTAGCTTTTATGTGAAGATTATCCCGTTTCCAACGAAATCTTCAATGAGATCCAAATATCCACTTGCGGATCCCACAGAAAGTGTGTTTCGAAACTGCTGTTTCAAAGGGAATCTTCAACTCTGTGAGTTGAATGCAATCATCACAAAGAAGTTTCTGACAATGCTTCTCTCTCGTTTTTATGTGAAGATATTTCCTTTTCCACCAGAGGCCTGAAAGCGCTCCAAATGTCCACTTGCAGATTCTACGAAAAGAATGTTTCAAAACTGCTCTGTGAAAAGCAATGTTAAACTCTGTGGCTCGAACACAAACATCACAAAGCAGTTTCTGAGAATGCTTCAGTTTAGTTTTTCTGTGAAGATATTCCCGTTTCCAAAGAAATCTTCAAAGAGGTCCACATATCCACTTACAGATTCTACAAAAAGAGAGTTTCAAAACTGCTCAATCAAAAGGAGGGTTCAACTCTGTGACTTGAATGCAATCATCACACAGAAGTTTCTGAGAATGCTTCTCTTTAGTTTTTACGTGAAGATATACCCGTTTCGAAGGAAGGCCACCCGGTGGTCCAAATATCCACTTGCAGATTCTACAAAAAGAGTGTTTCAAACCTGAATTATCAAAGGAAGGTTCAACTCTGTGAGTCGAATGCAAACATCACGAAGAAGTTTCTGAGAATGTTTGTGTTTAGTTATGGGAAGTTTATCCCGTTTCCAACGAACTCCTCAGAGAGGTCCAAATATCCACTTGCAGATTCTACCAAAAGTGTGTTTGGAAACTGCTCCATCCAAAGGCATGTTCAGCTCTGTGAGTTAATCTCCATCATCACAAAGTATTTTCTGAGAATGCTTCCGTTTGGTTTTTATAGGAAGTTCTTTCCTTCACAACCGTAGGCCTCAAAGCAGTCCAAATCTCCATTTGCAGATTCTACAAAAAGAGTGTTTCCAATCTGCTGTATCAATAGGAATGTTCAACTCCGTGAGTTGAATGCAATCATCACAACGTAGTTTCTGAGAATGCTTCTATGTAGTTTTTAGGTGAAGATATTACCTTTTCCACCACAGGCCCCAAGCCCCCCAAATGTCCACTTGCAGATTCTAGAAAAAGAGTGTTTCATAGCTGCTCTTTCAAAAGGAAAGTTCCACTCTGGGAGTTGAATACAAACATCACAAAGTAGTTTCTGAGAATGCTTCTGTTTCGTTTTTATGTGAAGATGATCCCGTTTCCAATGAAATCTTCAAAGAGGTCCACATATCCACTTGCAGATTCCAAAGAAAGAGACTTTCAAAACTGCTCTATCACGAGGATTTTTCAACACTGTGAGTTGAATGCAGTCATCACAGAAAACTTTCTGAGAATGCTTCTGTCTAGGGTTGATGTGAAGATATACCCATTTCCAACGAAGGCCTCGAAGTGGTCCAAATATACACTTGCAGATTCTCCTACAAGGGTGTTGCAAACCTGAACTATCAAAGCAAGGTTCAACTCTGTGACTTGAATGCAAACATCACAAAGAAGTTTCTGAGAATGCTTCCGTTTATTTATGGGAAGTTTATCCCGTTTCCAACGAAATCCTCAGAGAGGTCCAAATATCCCCTTGCAGATTCTACAAACAGTGTGTTTGGAAACTGCTCCATCAAAACGAATGTTCAGCTCTCTGAGTTAAACGCAATCGTCGCTAAGAATTTTCTGAGAGTGCTTCTGTCTAGTTTTTATATGAAGTTCTTTCCTTTATTACCATAGGCCTCAAAGCGGTCCCAGTCTCCACTTGCAGATTCTCCAACAAGACTGTTTCCAAACTGCTCTCTCGAAAGGAATGTTCAACTCTGTGAGTTGAATGCAATCATCACAGAGTGGTTTCTGAGAATGCTTCTATGTAGTTTTTAGGAGAAGATATTTCCTTTTCCACCACAGCCCTCAAAGCCCTCCAAATGTCCATTTGCGGATGCTAAAAAAAGAGTGTTTCAAAGCTGCGCTATCAAAGGGAAAGTTCAATTCCGTGAGGTGAATGCAAACATCCCAAAGAAGTTTCTGAGAATGCCTCTGTTTAGCTTTTATGTGAAGATTATCCCGTTTCCAACGAAATCTTCAATGAGATCCAAATATCCACTTGCGGATCCCACAGAAAGTGTGTTTCGAAACTGCTGTTTCAAAGGGAATCTTCAACTCTGTGAGTTGAATGCAATCATCACAAAGAAGTTTCTGACAATGCTTCTCCCTCGTTTTTATGTGAAGATATTTCCTTTTCCACCAGAGGCCTGAAAGCGCTCCAAATGTCCACTTGCAGATTCTACGAAAAGAATGTTTCAAAACTGCTCTGTGAAAAGCAATGTTAAACTCTGTGGCTCGAACACAAACATCACAAAGCAGTTTCTGAGAATGCTTCAGTTTAGTTTTTCTGTGAAGATATTCCCGTTTCCAAAGAAATCTTCAAAGAGGTCCACATATCCACTTACAGATTCTACAAAAAGAGAGTTTCAAAACTGCTCAATCAAAAGGAGGGTTCAACTCTGTGACTTGAATGCAATCATCACACAGAAGTTTCTGAGAATGCTTCTCTTTAGTTTTTACGTGAAGATATACCCGTTTCGAAGGAAGGCCACCCGGTGGTCCAAATATCCACTTGCAGATTCTACAAAAAGAGTGTTTCAAACCTGAACTATCAAAGGAAGGTTCAACTTTGTGAGTCGAATGCAAACATCGCGAAGAAGTTTCTGAGAATGTTTGTGTTTAGTTGTGGGAAGTTTATCCCGTTTCCAACGAACTCCTCAGAGAGGTCCAAATATCCACTTGCAGATTCTACCAAAAGTGTGTTTGGAAACTGCTCCATCCAAAGGCATGTTCAGCTCTGTGAGTTAATCTCCATCATCACAAAGTATTTTCTGAGAATGCTTCCGTTTGGTTTTTATAGGAAGTTCTTTCCTTCACTACCGTAGGCCTCAAAGCAGTCCAAATCTCCATTTGCAGATTCTACAAAAAGAGTGTTTCCAATCTGCTCTATCAATAGGAATGTTCAACTCCGTGAGTTGAATGCAATCATCACAACGTAGTTTCTGAGAATGCTTCTATGTAGTTTTTAGGTGAAGATATTACCTTTTCCACCACAGGCCCCAAGCCCCCCAAATGTCCACTTGCAGATTCTAGAAAAAGAGTGTTTCATAGCTGCTCTTTCAAAAGGAAAGTTCCACTCTGGGAGTTGAATACAAACATCACAAAGTAGTTTCTGAGAATGCTTTTGTTTCGTTTTTATGTGAAGATGATCCCGTTTCCAATGAAATCTTCAAAGAGGTGCACATATCCACTTGCAGATTCCAAAGAAAGAGACTTTCAAAACTGCTCTCTCACGAGGAATTTTCAACACTGTGAGTTGAATGCAGTCATCACAGAAAACTTTCTGAGAATGCTTCTGTCTAGGGTTGATGTGAAGATATACCCGTTTCCAACGAAGGCCTCGAAGTGGTCCAAATATACACTTGCAGATTCTCCTACAAGGGTGTTGCAAACCTGAACTATCAAAGCAAGGTTCAACTCTGTGAGTTGAATGCAAACATCACAAAGAAGTTTCTGAGAATGCTTCCGTTTAGTTATGGGAAGTTTATCCCGTTTCCAACGAAATCCTCAGAGAGGTCCAAATATCCCCTTGCAGATTCTACAAACAGTGTGTTTGGAAACTGCTCCATCAAAACGAATGTTCAGCTCTCTGAGTTAAACGCAATCATCACTAAGAATTTTCTGAGAGTGCTTCTGTCTAGTTTTTATATGAAGTTCTTTCCTTTCTTACCATAGGCCTCAAAGCGGTCCCAGTCTCCACTTGCAGATTCTCCAAGAAGACTGTTTCCAAACTGCTCTCTCGAAAGGAATGTTCAACTCTGTGAGTTGAGTGCAATCATCACAGAGTATTTTCTGAGAATGCTTCTATGTAGTTTTTAGGAGAAGATATTTCCTTTTCCACCACAGCCCTCAAAGCCCTCCAAATGTCCATTTGCGGATGCTAAAAAAAGAGTGTTTCAAAGCTGCGCTATCAAAGGGAAAGTTCAATTCCGTGAGGTGAATGCAAACATCCCAAAGAAGTTTCTGAGAATGCCTCTGTTTAGCTTTTATGTGAAGATTATCCCGTTTCCAACGAAATCTTCAATGAGATCCAAATATCCACTTGCGGATCCCACAGAAAGTGTGTTTCGAAACTGCTGTTTCAAAGGGAATCTTCAACTCTGTGAGTTGAATGCAATCATCACAAAGAAGTTTCTGACAATGCTTCTCTCTCGTTTTTATGTGAAGATATTTCCTTTTCCACCAGAGGCCTGAAAGCGCTCCAAATGTCCACTTGCAGATTCTACGAAAAGAATGTTTCAAAACTGCTCTGTGAAAAGCAATGTTAAACTCGGTGGCTCGAACACAAACATCACAAAGCAGTTTCTGAGAATGCTTCAGTTTAGTTTTTCTGTGAAGATATTCCCGTTTCCAAAGAAATCTTCAAAGAGGTCCACATATCCACTTACAGATTCTACAAAAAGAGAGTTTCAAAACTGCTCAATCAAAAGGAGGGTTCAACTCTGTGACTTGAATGCAATCATCACACAGAAGTTTCTGAGAATGCTTCTCTTTAGTTTTTACGTGAAGCTATACCCGTTTCGAAGGAAGGCCACCCGGTGGTCCAAATATCCACTTGCAGAATCTACAAAAAGAGTGTTTCAAACCTGAACTATCAAAGGAAGGTTCAACTCTGTGAGTCGAATGCAAACATCACGAAGAAGTTTCTGAGAATGTTTGTGTTTAGTTATGGGAAGTTTATCCCGTTTCCAACGAACTCCTCAGAGAGGTCCAAATATCCACTTGCAGATTCTACCAAAAGTGTGTTTGGAAACTGCTCCATCCAAAGGCATGTTCAGCTCTGTGAGTTAATCTCCATCATCACAAAGTATTTTCTGAGAATGCTTCCGTTTGGTTTTTATAGGAAGTTCTTTCCTTCACTACCGTAGGCCTCAAAGCAGTCCAAATCTCCATTTGCAGATTCTACAAAAAGAGTGTTTCCAATCTGCTCTATCAATAGGAATGTTCAACTCCGTGAGTTGAATGCAATCATCACAACGTAGTTTCTGAGAATGCTTCTATGTAGTTTTTAGGTGAAGATATTACCTTTTCCACCACAGGCCCCAAGCCCCCCAAATGTCCACTTGCAGATTCTAGAAAAAGAGTGTTTCATAGCTGCTCTTTCAAAAGGAAAGTTCCACTCTGGGAATTGAATACGAACATCACAAAGTAGTTTCTGAGAATGCTTTTGTTTCGTTTTTATGTGAAGATGATCCCGTTTCCAATGAAATCTTCAAAGAGGTGCACATATCCACTTGCAGATTCCAAAGGAAGAGACTTTCAAAACTGCTCTATCACGAGGATTTTTCAACACTGTGAGTTGAATGCAGTCATCACAGAAAACTTTCTGAGAATGCTTCTGTCTAGGGTTGATGTGAAGATATACCCGTTTCCAACGAAGGCCTCGAAGTGGTCCAAATATACACTTGCAGATTCTCCTACAAGGGTGTTGCAAACCTGAACTATCAAAGCAAGGTTCAACTCTGTGAGTTGAATGCAAACATCACAAAGAAGTTTCTGAGAATGCTTCCGTTTACTTATGGGAAGTTTATCCCGTTTCCAACGAAATCCTCAGAGAGGTCCAAATATCCCCTTGCAGATTCTACAAACAGTGTGTTTGGAAACTGCTCCATCAAAACGAATGTTCAGCTCTCTGAGTTAAACGCAATCGTCACTAAGAATTTTCTGAGAGTGCTTCTGTCTAGTTTTTATATGAAGTTCTTTCCTTTATTACCATAGGCCTCAAAGCGGTCCCAGTCTCCACTTGCAGATTCTCCAAGAAGACTGTTTCCAAACTGCTCTCTCGAAAGGAATGTTCAACTCTGTGAGTTGAGTGCAATCATCACAGAGTAGTTTCTGAGAATGCTTCTATGTAGTTTTTAGGAGAAGATATTTCCTTTTCCACCACAGCCCTCAAAGCCCTCCTAATGTCCATTTGCGGATGCTAAAAAAACAGTGTTTCAAAGCTGCGCTATCAAAGGGAAAGTTCAATTCCGTGAGGTGAATGCAAACATCCCAAAGAAGTTTCTGAGAATGCCTCTGTTTAGCTTTTATGTGAAGATTATCCCGTTTCCAACGAAATCTTCAATGAGATCCAAATATCCACTTGCGGATCCCACAGAAAGTGTGTTTCGAAACTGCTGTTTCAAAGGGAATCTTCAACTCTGTGAGTTGAATGCAATCATCACAAAGAAGTTTCTGACAATGCTTCTCTCTCGTTTTTATGTGAAGATATTTCCTTTTCCACCAGAGGCCTGAAAGCGCTCCAAATGTCCACTTGCAGATTCTACGAAAAGAATGTTTCAAAACTGCTCTGTGAAAAGCAATGTTAAACTCTGTGGCTCGAACACAAACATCACAAAGCAGTTTCTGAGAATGCTTCAGTTTAGTTTTTCTGTGAAGATATTCCCGTTTCCAAAGAAATCTTCAAAGAGGTCCACATATCCACTTACAGATTCTACAAAAAGAGAGTTTCAAAACTGCTCAATCAAAAGGAGGGTTCAACTCTGTGACTTGAATGCAATCATCACACAGAAGTTTCTGAGAATGCTTCTCTTTAGTTTTTACGTGAAGATATACCCGTTTCGAAGGAAGGCCACCCGGTGGTCCAAATATCCACTTGCAGATTCTACAAAAAGAGTGTTTCAAACCTGAATTATCAAAGGAAGGTTCAACTCTGTGAGTCGAATGCAAACATCACGAAGAAGTTTCTGAGAATGTTTGTGTTTAGTTATGGGAAGTTTATCCCGTTTCCAACGAAATCCTCAGAGAGGTCCAAATATCCACTTGCAGATTCTACCAAAAGTGTGTTTGGAAACTGCTCCATCCAAAGGCATGTTCAGCTCTGTGAGTTAATCTCCATCATCACAAAGTATTTTCTGAGAATGCTTCCGTTTGGTTTTTATAGGAAGTTCTTTCCTTCACTACCGTAGGCCTCAAAGCAGTCCAAATCTCCATTTGCAGATTCTACAAAAAGAGTGTTTCCAATCTGCTCTATCAATAGGAATGTTCAACTCCGTGAGTTGAATGCAATCATCACAACGTAGTTTCTGAGAATGCTTCTATGTAGTTTTTAGGTGAAGATATTACCTTTTCCACCACAGGCCCCAAGCCCCCCAAATGTCCACTTGCAGATTCTAGAAAAAGAGTGTTTCATAGCTGCTCTTTCAAAAGGAAAGTTCCACTCTGGGAGTTGAATACAAACATCACAAAGTAGTTTCTGAGAATGCTTTTGTTTCGTTTTTATGTGAAGATGATCCCGTTTCCAATGAAATCTTCAAAGAGGTCCACATATCCACTTGCAGATTCCAAAGAAAGAGACTTTCAAAACTGCTACATCACGAGGATTTTTCAACACTGTGAGTTGAATGCAGTCATCACAGAAAACTTTCTGAGAATGCTTCTGTCTAGGGTTGATGTGAAGATATACCCGTTTCCAACGAAGGCCTCGAAGTGGTCCAAATATACACTTGCAGATTCTCCTACAAGGGTGTTGCAAACCTGAACTATCAAAGCAAGGTTCAACTCTGTGAGTTGAATGCAAACATCACAAAGAAGTTTCTGAGAATGCTTCCGTTTATTTATGGGAAGTTTATCCCGTTTCCAACGAAATCCTCAGAGAGGTCCAAATATCCCCTTGCAGATTCTACAAACAGTGTGTTTGGAAACTGCTCCATCAAAACGAATGTTCAGCTCTCTGAGTTAAACGCAATCGTCGCTAAGAATTTTCTGAGAGTGCTTCTGTCTAGTTTTTATATGAAGTTCTTTCCTTTATTACCATAGGCCTCAAAGCGGTCCCAGTCTCCACTTGCAGATTCTCCAACAAGACTGTTTCCAAACTGCTCTCTCGAAAGGAATGTTCAACTCTGTGAGTTGAATGCAATCATCACAGAGTGGTTTCTGAGAATGCTTCTATGTAGTTTTTAGGAGAAGATATTTCCTTTTCCACCACAGCCCTCAAAGCCCTCCAAATGTCCATTTGCGGATGCTAAAAAAAGAGTGTTTCAAAGCTGCGCTATCAAAGGGAAAGTTCAATTCCGTGAGGTGAATGCAAACATCCCAAAGAAGTTTCTGAGAATGCCTCTGTTTAGCTTTTATGTGAAGATTATCCCGTTTCCAACGAAATCTTCAATGAGATCCAAATATCCACTTGCGGATCCCACAGAAAGTGTGTTTCGAAAGTGCTGTTTCAAAGGGAATCTTCAACTCTGTGAGTTGAATGCAATCATCACAAAGAAGTTTCTGACAATGCTTCTCTCTCGTTTTTTTGTGAAGATATTTCCTTTTCCACCAGAGGCCTGAAAGCGCTCCAAATGTCCACTTGCAGATTCTACGAAAAGAATGTTTCAAAACTGCTCTGTGAAAAGCAATGTTAAACTCTGTGGCTCGAACACAAACATCACAAAGCAGTTTCTGAGAATGCTTCAGTTTAGTTTTTCTGTGAAGATATTCCCGTTTCCAAAGAAATCTTCAAAGAGGTCCACATATCCACTTACAGATTCTACAAAAAGAGAGTTTCAAAACTGCTCAATCAAAAGGAGGGTTCAACTCTGTGACTTGAATGCAATCATCACACAGAAGTTTCTGAGAATGCTTCTCTTTAGTTTTTACGTGAAGATATACCCGTTTCGAAGGAAGGCCACCCGGTGGTCCAAATATCCACTTGCAGAATCTACAAAAAGAGTGTTTCAAACCGGAACTATCAAAGGAAGGTTCAACTCTCTGAGTCGAATGCAAACATCACGAAGAAGTTTCTGAGAATGTTTGTGTTTAGTTATGGGAAGTTTATCCCGTTTCCAACGAAATCCTCAGAGAGGTCCAAATATCCACTTGCAGATTCTACCAAAAGTGTGTTTGGAAACTGCTCCATCCAAAGGCATGTTCAGCTCTGTGAGTTAATCTCCATCATCACAAAGTATTTTCTGAGAATGCTTCCGTTTGGTTTTTATAGGAAGTTCTTTCCTTCCCTACCGTAGGCCTCAAAGCAGTCCAAATCTCCATTTGCAGATTCTACAAAAAGAGTGTTTCCAATCTGCTGTATCAATAGGAATGTTCAACTCCGTGAGTTGAATGCAATCACCACAACGTAGTTTCTGAGAATGCTTCTATGTAGTTTTTAGGTGAAGATATTACCTTTTCCACCACAGGCCCCAAGCCCCCCAAATGTCCACTTGCAGATTCTAGAAAAAGAGTGTTTCATAGCTGCTCTTTCAAAAGGAAAGTTCCACTCTGGGAGTTGAATACGAACATCACAAAGTAGTTTCTGAGAATGCTTTTGTTTCGTTTTTATGTGAAGATGATCCCGTTTCCAATGAAATCTTCAAAGAGGTGCACATATCCACTTGCAGATTCCAAAGAAAGAGACTTTCAAAACTGCTCTATCACGAGGATTTTTCAACACTGTGAGTTGAATGCAGTCATCACAGAAAACTTTCTGAGAATGCTTCTGTCTAGGGTTGATGTGAAGATATACCCGTTTCCAACGAAGGCCTCGAAGTGGTCCAAATATACACTTGCAGATTCTCCTACAAGGGTGTTGCAAACCTGAACTATCAAAGCAAGGTTCAACTCTGTGAGTTGAATGCAAACATCACAAAGAAGTTTCTGAGAATGCTTCCGTTTAGTTATGGGAAGTTTATCCCGTTTCCAACGAAATCCTCAGAGAGGTCCAAATATCCCCTTGCAGATTCTACAAACAGTGTGTTTGGAAACTGCTCCATCAAAACGAATGTTCAGCTCTCTGAGTTAAACGCAATCGTCACTAAGAATTTTCTGAGAGTGCTTCTGTCTAGTGTTTGTATGAAGTTCTTTCCTTTATTACCATAGGCCTCAAAGCGGTCCCAGTCTCCACTTGCAGATTCTCCAAGAAGACTGTTTCCAAACTGCTCTCTCGAAAGGAATGTTCAACTCTGTGAGTTGAGTGCAATCATCACAGAGTAGTTTCTGAGAATGCTTCTATGTAGTTTTTAGGAGAAGATATTTCCTTTTCCACCACAGCCCTCAAAGCCCTCCAAATGTCCATTTGCGGATGCTAAAAAAAGAGTGTTTCAAAGCTGCGCTATCAAAGGGAAAGTTCAATTCCGTGAGGTGAATGCAAACATCCCAAAGAAGTTTCTGAGAATGCCTCTGTTTAGCTTTTATGTGAAGATTATCCCGTTTCCAACGAAATCTTCAATGAGATCCAAATATCCACTTGCGGATCCCACAGAAAGTGTGTTTCGAAACTGCTGTTTCAAAGGGAATCTTCAACTCTGTGAGTTGAATGCAATCATCACAAAGAAGTTTCTGACAATGCTTCTCTCTCGTTTTTATGTGAAGATATTTCCTTTTCCACCAGAGGCCTGAAAGCGCTCCAAATGTCCACTTGCAGATTCTACGAAAAGAATGTTTCAAAACTGCTCTGTGAAAAGCAATGTTAAACTCTGTGGCTCGAACACAAACATCACAAAGCAGTTTCTGAGAATGCTTCAGTTTAGTTTTTCTGTGAAGATATTCCCGTTTCCAAAGAAATCTTCAAAGAGGTCCACATATCCACTTACAGATTCTACAAAAAGAGAG
The DNA here is from genome assembly GCF_029289425.2 of Pan paniscus. Classification (NCBI taxonomy): domain Eukaryota; kingdom Metazoa; phylum Chordata; class Mammalia; order Primates; family Hominidae; genus Pan; species Pan paniscus. The sequence continues at coordinate 61,561,401 of NC_073272.2, forward strand.
TTTCAAAACTGCTCAATCAAAAGGAGGGTTCAACTCTGTGACTTGAATGCAATCATCACACAGAAGTTTCTGAGAATGCTTCTCTTTAGTTTTTACGTGAAGATATACCCGTTTCGAAGGAAGGCCACCCGGTGGTCCAAATATCCACTTGCAGATTCTACAAAAAGAGTGTTTCAAACCTGAACTATCAAAGGAAGGTTCAACTCTGTGAGTCGAATGCAAACATCACGAAGAAGTTTCTGAGAATGTTTGTGTTTAGTTATGGGAAGTTTATCCCGTTTCCAAAGAAATCCTCAGAGAGGTCCAAATATCCACTTGCAGATTCTACCAAAAGTGTGTTTGGAAACTGCTCCATCCAAAGGCATGTTCAGCTCTGTGAGTTAATCTCCATCATCACAAAGTATTTTCTGAGAATGCTTCCGTTTGGTTTTTATAGGAAGTTCTTTCCTTCACTACCGTAGGCCTCAAAGCAGTCCAAATCTCCATTTGCATATTCTACAAAAAGAGTGTTTCCAATCTGCTCTATCAATAGGAATGTTCAACTCCGTGAGTTGAATGCAATCATCACAACGTAGTTTCTGAGAATGCTTCTATGTAGTTTTTAGGTGAAGATATTACCTTTTCCACCACAGGCCCCAAGCCCCCCAAATGTCCACTTGCGGATTCTAGAAAAAGAGTGTTTCATAGCTGCTCTTTCAAAAGGAAAGTTCCACTCTGGGAATTGAATACGAACATCACAAAGTAGTTTCTGAGAATGCTTTTGTTTCGTTTTTATGTGAAGATGATCCCGTTTCCAATGAAATCTTCAAAGAGGTGCACATATCCACTTGCAGATTCCAAAGAAAGAGACTTTCAAAACTGCTCTATCACGAGGATTTTTCAACACTGTGAGTTGAATGCAGTCATCACAGAAAACTTTCTGAGAATGCTTCTGTCTAGGGTTGATGTGAAGATATACCCGTTTCCAACGAAGGCCTCGAAGTGGTCCAAATATCCACTTGCAGATTCTCCTACAAGGGTGTTGCAAACCTGAACTATCAAAGCAAGGTTCAACTCTGTGAGTTGAATGCAAACATCACAAAGAAGTTTCTGAGAATGCTTCCGTTTAGTTATGGGAAGTTTATCCCGTTTCCAACGAAATCCTCAGAGAGGTCCAAATATCCCCTTGCAGATTCTACAAACAGTGTGTTTGGAAACTGCTCCATCCAAACGAATGTTCAGCTCTCTGAGTTAAACGCAATCGTCACTAAGAACTTTCTGAGAGTGCTTCTGTCTAGTTTTTATATGAAGTTCTTTCCTTTATTACCATAGGCCTCAAAGCGGTCCCAGTCTCCACTTGCAGATTCTCCAAGAAGACTGTTTCCAAACTGCTCTCTCGAAAGGATTGCTCAACTCTGTGAGTTGAGTGCAATCATCACAGAGTAGTTTCTGAGAATGCTTCTATGTAGTTTTTAGGAGAAGATATTTCCTTTTCCACCACAGCCCTCAAAGCCCTCCAAATGTCCATTTGCGGATGCTAAAAAAAGAGTGTTTCAAAGCTGCGCTATCAAAGGGAAAGTTCAATTCCGTGAGGTGAATGCAAACATCCCAAAGAAGTTTCTGAGAATGCCTCTGTTTAGCTTTTATGTGAAGATTATCCCGTTTCCAACGAAATCTTCAATGAGATCCAAATATCCACTTGCGGATCCCACAGAAAGTGTGTTTCGAAACTGCTGTTTCAAAGGGAATCTTCAACTCTGTGAGTTGAATGCAATCATCACAAAGAAGTTTCTGACAATGCTTCTCTCTCGTTTTTATGTGAAGATATTTCCTTTTCCACCAGAGGCCTGAAAGCGCTCCAAATGTCCACTTGCAGATTCTACGAAAAGAATGTTTCAAAACTGCTCTGTGAAAAGCAATGTTAAACTCTGTGGCTCGAACACAAACATCACAAAGCAGTTTCTGAGAATGCTTCAGTTTAGTTTTTCTGTGAAGATATTCCCGTTTCCAAAGAAATCTTCAAAGAGGTCCACATATCCACTTACAGATTCTACAAAAAGAGAGTTTCAAAACTGCTCAATCAAAAGGAGGGTTCAACTCTGTGACTTGAATGCAATCATCACACAGAAGTTTCTGAGAATGCTTCTCTTTAGTTTTTACGTGAAGATATACCCGTTTCGAAGGAAGGCCACCCGGTGGTCCAAATATCCACTTGCAGATTCTACAAAAAGAGTGTTTCAAACCTGAACTATCAAAGGAAGGTTCAACTCTGTGAGTCGAATGCAAACATCACGAAGAAGTTTCTGAGAATGTTTGTGTTTAGTTATGGGAAGTTTATCCCGTTTCCAACGAAATCCTCAGAGAGGTCCAAATATCCACTTGCAGATTCTACCAAAAGTGTGTTTGGAAACTGCTCCATCCAAAGGCATGTTCAGCTCTGTGAGTTAATCTCCATCATCACAAAGTATTTTCTGAGAATGCTTCCGTTTGGTTTTTATAGGAAGTTCTTTCCTTCACTACCGTAGGCCTCAAAGCAGTCCAAATCTCCATTTGCATATTCTACAAAAAGAGTGTTTCCAATCTGCTCTATCAATAGGAATGTTCAACTCCGTGAGTTGAATGCAATCATCACAACGTAGTTTCTGAGAATGCTTCTATGTAGTTTTTAGGTGAAGATATTACCTTTTCCACCACAGGCCCCAAGCCCCCCAAATGTCCACTTGCGGATTCTAGAAAAAGAGTGTTTCATAGCTGCTCTTTCAAAAGGAAAGTTCCACTCTGGGAATTGAATACGAACATCACAAAGTAGTTTCTGAGAATGCTTTTGTTTCGTTTTTATGTGAAGATGATCCCGTTTCCAATGAAATCTTCAAAGAGGTGCACATATCCACTTGCAGATTCCAAAGAAAGAGACTTTCAAAACTGCTCTATCACGAGGATTTTTCAACACTGTGAGTTGAATGCAGTCATCACAGAAAACTTTCTGAGAATGCTTCTGTCTAGGGTTGATGTGAAGATATACCCGTTTCCAACGAAGGCCTCGAAGTGGTCCAAATATACACTTGCAGATTCTCCTACAAGGGTGTTGCAAACCTGAACTATCAAAGCAAGGTTCAACTCTGTGAGTTGAATGCAAACATCACAAAGAAGTTTCTGAGAATGCTTCCGTTTAGTTATGGGAAGTTTATCCCGTTTCCAACGAAATCCTCAGAGAGGTCCAAATATCCCCTTGCAGATTCTACAAACAGTGTGTTTGGAAACTGCTCCATCCAAACGAATGTTCAGCTCTCTGAGTTAAACGCAATCGTCACTAAGAACTTTCTGAGAGTGCTTCTGTCTAGTTTTTATATGAAGTTCTTTCCTTTATTACCATAGGCCTCAAAGCGGTCCCAGTCTCCACTTGCAGATTCTCCAAGAAGACTGTTTCCAAACTGCTCTCTCGAAAGGATTGCTCAACTCTGTGAGTTGAGTGCAATCATCACAGAGTAGTTTCTGAGAATGCTTCTATGTAGTTTTTAGGAGAAGATATTTCCTTTTCCACCACAGCCCTCAAAGCCCTCCAAATGTCCATTTGCGGATGCTAAAAAAAGAGTGTTTCAAAGCTGTGCTATCAAAGGGAAAGTTCAATTCCGTGAGGTGAATGCAAACATCCCAAAGAAGTTTCTGAGAATGCCTCTGTTTAGCTTTTATGTGAAGATTATCCCGTTTCCAACGAAATCTTCAATGAGATCCAAATATCCACTTGCGGATCCCACAGAAAGTGTGTTTCGAAACTGCTGTTTCAAAGGGAATCTTCAACTCTGTGAGTTGAATGCAATCATCACAAAGAAGTTTCTGACAATGCTTCTCTCTCGTTTTTATGTGAAGATATTTCCTTTTCCACCAGAGGCCTGAAAGCGCTCCAAATGTCCACTTGCAGATTCTACGAAAAGAATGTTTCAAAACTGCTCTGTGAAAAGCAATGTTAAACTCTGTGGCTCGAACACAAACATCACAAAGCAGTTTCTGAGAATGCTTCAGTTTAGTTTTTCTGTGAAGATATTCCCGTTTCCAAAGAAATCTTCAAAGAGGTCCACATATCCACTTACAGATTCTACAAAAAGAGAGTTTCAAAACTGCTCAATCAAAAGGAGGGTTCAACTCTGTGACTTGAATGCAATCATCACACAGAAGTTTCTGAGAATGCTTCTCTTTAGTTTTTACGTGAAGATATACCCGTTTCGAAGGAAGGCCACCCGGTGGTCCAAATATCCACTTGCAGATTCTACAAAAAGAGTGTTTCAAACCTGAACTATCAAAGGAAGGTTCAACTCTGTGAGTCGAATGCAAACATCACGAAGAAGTTTCTGAGAATGTTTGTGTTTAGTTATGGGAAGTTTATCCCGTTTCCAAAGAAATCCTCAGAGAGGTCCAAATATCCACTTGCAGATTCTACCAAAAGTGTGTTTGGAAACTGCTCCATCCAAAGGCATGTTCAGCTCTGTGAGTTAATCTCCATCATCACAAAGTATTTTCTGAGAATGCTTCCGTTTGGTTTTTATAGGAAGTTCTTTCCTTCACTACCGTAGGCCTCAAAGCAGTCCAAATCTCCATTTGCATATTCTACAAAAAGAGTGTTTCCAATCTGCTCTATCAATAGGAATGTTCAACTCCGTGAGTTGAATGCAATCATCACAACGTAGTTTCTGAGAATGCTTCTATGTAGTTTTTAGGTGAAGATATTACCTTTTCCACCACAGGCCCCAAGCCCCCCAAATGTCCACTTGCGGATTCTAGAAAAAGAGTGTTTCATAGCTGCTCTTTCAAAAGGAAAGTTCCACTCTGGGAATTGAATACGAACATCACAAAGTAGTTTCTGAGAATGCTTTTGTTTCGTTTTTATGTGAAGATGATCCCGTTTCCAATGAAATCTTCAAAGAGGTGCACATATCCACTTGCAGATTCCAAAGAAAGAGACTTTCAAAACTGCTCTATCACGAGGATTTTTCAACACTGTGAGTTGAATGCAGTCATCACAGAAAACTTTCTGAGAATGCTTCTGTCTAGGGTTGATGTGAAGATATACCCGTTTCCAACGAAGGCCTCGAAGTGGTCCAAATATACACTTGCAGATTCTCCTACAAGGGTGTTGCAAACCTGAACTATCAAAGCAAGGTTCAACTCTGTGAGTTGAATGCAAACATCACAAAGAAGTTTCTGAGAATGCTTCCGTTTAGTTATGGGAAGTTTATCCCGTTTCCAACGAAATCCTCAGAGAGGTCCAAATATCCCCTTGCAGATTCTACAAACAGTGTGTTTGGAAACTGCTCCATCCAAACGAATGTTCAGCTCTCTGAGTTAAACGCAATCGTCACTAAGAACTTTCTGAGAGTGCTTCTGTCTAGTTTTTATATGAAGTTCTTTCCTTTATTACCATAGGCCTCAAAGCGGTCCCAGTCTCCACTTGCAGATTCTCCAAGAAGACTGTTTCCAAACTGCTCTCTCGAAAGGATTGCTCAACTCTGTGAGTTGAGTGCAATCATCACAGAGTAGTTTCTGAGAATGCTTCTATGTAGTTTTTAGGAGAAGATATTTCCTTTTCCACCACAGCCCTCAAAGCCCTCCAAATGTCCATTTGCGGATGCTAAAAAAAGAGTGTTTCAAAGCTGCGCTATCAAAGGGAAAGTTCAATTCCGTGAGGTGAATGCAAACATCCCAAAGAAGTTTCTGAGAATGCCTCTGTTTAGCTTTTATGTGAAGATTATCCCGTTTCCAACGAAATCTTCAATGAGATCCAAATATCCACTTGCGGATCCCACAGAAAGTGTGTTTCGAAACTGCTGTTTCAAAGGGAATCTTCAACTCTGTGAGTTGAATGCAATCATCACAAAGAAGTTTCTGACAATGCTTCTCTCTCGTTTTTATGTGAAGATATTTCCTTTTCCACCAGAGGCCTGAAAGCGCTCCAAATGTCCACTTGCAGATTCTACGAAAAGAATGTTTCAAAACTGCTCTGTGAAAAGCAATGTTAAACTCTGTGGCTCGAACACAAACATCACAAAGCAGTTTCTGAGAATGCTTCAGTTTAGTTTTTCTGTGAAGATATTCCCGTTTCCAAAGAAATCTTCAAAGAGGTCCACATATCCACTTACAGATTCTACAAAAAGAGAGTTTCAAAACTGCTCAATCAAAAGGAGGGTTCAACTCTGTGACTTGAATGCAATCATCACACAGAAGTTTCTGAGAATGCTTCTCTTTAGTTTTTACGTGAAGATATACCCGTTTCGAAGGAAGGCCACCCGGTGGTCCAAATATCCACTTGCAGATTCTACAAAAAGAGTGTTTCAAACCTGAACTATCAAAGGAAGGTTCAACTCTGTGAGTCGAATGCAAACATCACGAAGAAGTTTCTGAGAATGTTTGTGTTTAGTTATGGGAAGTTTATCCCGTTTCCAACGAAATCCTCAGAGAGGTCCAAATATCCACTTGCAGATTCTACCAAAAGTGTGTTTGGAAACTGCTCCATCCAAAGGCATGTTCAGCTCTGTGAGTTAATCTCCATCATCACAAAGTATTTTCTGAGAATGCTTCCGTTTGGTTTTTATAGGAAGTTCTTTCCTTCACTACCGTAGGCCTCAAAGCAGTCCAAATCTCCATTTGCATATTCTACAAAAAGAGTGTTTCCAATCTGCTCTATCAATAGGAATGTTCAACTCCGTGAGTTGAATGCAATCATCACAACGTAGTTTCTGAGAATGCTTCTATGTAGTTTTTAGGTGAAGATATTACCTTTTCCACCACAGGCCCCAAGCCCCCCAAATGTCCACTTGCGGATTCTAGAAAAAGAGTGTTTCATAGCTGCTCTTTCAAAAGGAAAGTTCCACTCTGGGAATTGAATACGAACATCACAAAGTAGTTTCTGAGAATGCTTTTGTTTCGTTTTTATGTGAAGATGATCCCGTTTCCAATGAAATCTTCAAAGAGGTGCACATATCCACTTGCAGATTCCAAAGAAAGAGACTTTCAAAACTGCTCTATCACGAGGATTTTTCAACACTGTGAGTTGAATGCAGTCATCACAGAAAACTTTCTGAGAATGCTTCTGTCTAGGGTTGATGTGAAGATATACCCGTTTCCAACGAAGGCCTCGAAGTGGTCCAAATATACACTTGCAGATTCTCCTACAAGGGTGTTGCAAACCTGAACTATCAAAGCAAGGTTCAACTCTGTGAGTTGAATGCAAACATCACAAAGAAGTTTCTGAGAATGCTTCCGTTTAGTTATGGGAAGTTTATCCCGTTTCCAACGAAATCCTCAGAGAGGTCCAAATATCCCCTTGCAGATTCTACAAACAGTGTGTTTGGAAACTGCTCCATCCAAACGAATGTTCAGCTCTCTGAGTTAAACGCAATCGTCACTAAGAACTTTCTGAGAGTGCTTCTGTCTAGTTTTTATATGAAGTTCTTTCCTTTATTACCATAGGCCTCAAAGCGGTCCCAGTCTCCACTTGCAGATTCTCCAAGAAGACTGTTTCCAAACTGCTCTCTCGAAAGGATTGCTCAACTCTGTGAGTTGAGTGCAATCATCACAGAGTAGTTTCTGAGAATGCTTCTATGTAGTTTTTAGGAGAAGATATTTCCTTTTCCACCACAGCCCTCAAAGCCCTCCAAATGTCCATTTGCGGATGCTAAAAAAAGAGTGTTTCAAAGCTGCGCTATCAAAGGGAAAGTTCAATTCCGTGAGGTGAATGCAAACATCCCAAAGAAGTTTCTGAGAATGCCTCTGTTTAGCTTTTATGTGAAGATTATCCCGTTTCCAACGAAATCTTCAATGAGATCCAAATATCCACTTGCGGATCCCACAGAAAGTGTGTTTCGAAACTGCTGTTTCAAAGGGAATCTTCAACTCTGTGAGTTGAATGCAATCATCACAAAGAAGTTTCTGACAATGCTTCTCTCTCGTTTTTATGTGAAGATATTTCCTTTTCCACCAGAGGCCTGAAAGCGCTCCAAATGTCCACTTGCAGATTCTACGAAAAGAATGTTTCAAAACTGCTCTGTGAAAAGCAATGTTAAACTCTGTGGCTCGAACACAAACATCACAAAGCAGTTTCTGAGAATGCTTCAGTTTAGTTTTTCTGTGAAGATATTCCCGTTTCCAAAGAAATCTTCAAAGAGGTCCACATATCCACTTACAGATTCTACAAAAAGAGAGTTTCAAAACTGCTCAATCAAAAGGAGGGTTCAACTCTGTGACTTGAATGCAATCATCACACAGAAGTTTCTGAGAATGCTTCTCTTTAGTTTTTACGTGAAGATATACCCGTTTCGAAGGAAGGCCACCCGGTGGTCCAAATATCCACTTGCAGATTCTACAAAAAGAGTGTTTCAAACCTGAACTATCAAAGGAAGGTTCAACTCTGTGAGTCGAATGCAAACATCACGAAGAAGTTTCTGAGAATGTTTGTGTTTAGTTATGGGAAGTTTATCCCGTTTCCAACGAAATCCTCAGAGAGGTCCAAATATCCACTTGCAGATTCTACCAAAAGTGTGTTTGGAAACTGCTCCATCCAAAGGCATGTTCAGCTCTGTGAGTTAATCTCCATCATCACAAAGTATTTTCTGAGAATGCTTCCGTTTGGTTTTTATAGGAAGTTCTTTCCTTCACTACCGTAGGCCTCAAAGCAGTCCAAATCTCCATTTGCAGATTCTACAAAAAGAGTGTTTCCAATCTGCTCTATCAATAGGAATGTTCAACTCCGTGAGTTGAATGCAATCATCACAACGTAGTTTCTGAGAATGCTTCTATGTAGTTTTTAGGTGAAGATATTACCTTTTCCACCACAGGCCCCAAGCCCCCCAAATGTCCACTTGCGGATTCTAGAAAAAGAGTGTTTCATAGCTGCTCTTTCAAAAGGAAAGTTCCACTCTGGGAATTGAATACGAACATCACAAAGTAGTTTCTGAGAATGCTTTTGTTTCGTTTTTATGTGAAGATGATCCCGTTTCCAATGAAATCTTCAAAGAGGTGCACATATCCACTTGCAGATTCCAAAGAAAGAGACTTTCAAAACTGCTCTATCACGAGGATTTTTCAACACTGTGAGTTGAATGCAGTCATCACAGAAAACTTTCTGAGAATGCTTCTGTCTAGGGTTGATGTGAAGATATACCCGTTTCCAACGAAGGCCTCGAAGTGGTCCAAATATACACTTGCAGATTCTCCTACAAGGGTGTTGCAAACCTGAACTATCAAAGCAAGGTTCAACTCTGTGAGTTGAATGCAAACATCACAAAGAAGTTTCTGAGAATGCTTCCGTTTAGTTATGGGAAGTTTATCCCGTTTCCAACGAAATCCTCAGAGAGGTCCAAATATCCCCTTGCAGATTCTACAAACAGTGTGTTTGGAAACTGCTCCATCCAAACGAATGTTCAGCTCTCTGAGTTAAACGCAATCGTCACTAAGAACTTTCTGAGAGTGCTTCTGTCTAGTTTTTATATGAAGTTCTTTCCTTTATTACCATAGGCCTCAAAGCGGTCCCAGTCTCCACTTGCAGATTCTCCAAGAAGACTGTTTCCAAACTGCTCTCTCGAAAGGATTGCTCAACTCTGTGAGTTGAGTGCAATCATCACAGAGTAGTTTCTGAGAATGCTTCTATGTAGTTTTTAGGAGAAGATATTTCCTTTTCCACCACAGCCCTCAAAGCCCTCCAAATGTCCATTTGCGGATGCTAAAAAAAGAGTGTTTCAAAGCTGCGCTATCAAAGGGAAAGTTCAATTCCGTGAGGTGAATGCAAACATCCCAAAGAAGTTTCTGAGAATGCCTCTGTTTAGCTTTTATGTGAAGATTATCCCGTTTCCAACGAAATCTTCAATGAGATCCAAATATCCACTTGCGGATCCCACAGAAAGTGTGTTTCGAAACTGCTGTTTCAAAGGGAATCTTCAACTCTGTGAGTTGAATGCAATCATCACAAAGAAGTTTCTGACAATGCTTCTCTCTCGTTTTTATGTGAAGATATTTCCTTTTCCACCAGAGGCCTGAAAGCGCTCCAAATGTCCACTTGCAGATTCTACGAAAAGAATGTTTCAAAACTGCTCTGTGAAAAGCAATGTTAAACTCTGTGGCTCAAACACAAACATCACAAAGCAGTTTCTGAGAATGCTTCAGTTTAGTTTTTCTGTGAAGATATTCCCGTTTCCAAAGAAATCTTCAAAGAGGTCCACATATCCACTTACAGATTCTACAAAAAGAGAGTTTCAAAACTGCTCAATCAAAAGGAGGGTTCAACTCTGTGACTTGAATGCAATCATCACACAGAAGTTTCTGAGAATGCTTCTCTTTAGTTTTTACGTGAAGATATACCCGTTACGAAGGAAGGCCACCCGGTGGTCCAAATATCCACTTGCAGAATCTACAAAAAGAGTGTTTCAAACCTGAACTATCAAAGGAAGGTTCAACTCTGTGAGTCGAATGCAAACATCACGAAGAAGTTTCTGAGAATGTTTGTGTTTAGTTATGGGAAGTTTATCCCGTTTCCAACGAAATCCTCAGAGAGGTCCAAATATCCACTTGCAGATTCTACCAAAAGTGTGTTTGGAAACTGCTCCATCCAAAGGCATGTTCAGCTCTGTGAGTTAATCTCCATCATCACAAAGTATTTTCTGAGAATGCTTCCGTTTGGTTTTTATAGGAAGTTCTTTCCTTCACTACCGTAGGCCTCAAAGCAGTCCAAATCTCCATTTGCAGATTCTACAAAAAGAGTGTTTCCAATCTGCTGTATCAATAGGAATGTTCAACTCCGTGAGTTGAATGCAATCATCACAACGTAGTTTCTGAGAATGCTTCTATGTAGTTTTTAGGTGAAGATATTACCTTTTCCACCACAGGCCCCAAGCCCCCCAAATGTCCACTTGCAGATTCTAGAAAAAGAGTGTTTCATAGCTGCTCTTTCAAAAGGAAAGTTCCACTCTGGGAATTGAATACGAACATCACAAAGTAGTTTCTGAGAATGCTTTTGTTTCGTTTTTATGTGAAGATGATCCCGTTTCCAATGAAATCTTCAAAGAGGTGCACATATCCACTTGCAGATTCCAAAGAAAGAGACTTTCAAAACTGCTCTATCACGAGGATTTTTCAACACTGTGAGTTGAATGCAGTCATCACAGAAAACTTTCTGAGAATGCTTCTGTCTAGGGTTGATGTGAAGATATACCCGTTTCCAACGAAGGCCTCGAAGTGGTCCAAATATACACTTGCAGATTCTCCTACAAGGGTGTTGCAAACCTGAACTATCAAAGCAAGGTTCAACTCTGTGAGTTGAATGCAAACATCACAAAGAAGTTTCTGAGAATGCTTCCGTTTAGTTATGGGAAGTTTATCCCGTTTCCAACGAAATCCTCAGAGAGGTCCAAATATCCCCTTGCAGATTCTACAAACAGTGTGTTTGGAAACTGCTCCATCAAAACGAATGTTCAGCTCTCTGAGTTAAACGCAATCGTCACTAAGAACTTTCTGAGAGTGCTTCTGTCTAGTTTTTATATGAAGTTCTTTCCTTTATTACCATAGGCCTCAAAGCGGTCCCAGTCTCCACTTGCAGATTCTCCAAGAAGACTGTTTCCAAACTGCTCTCTCGAAAGGATTGCTCAACTCTGTGAGTTGAGTGCAATCATCACAGAGTAGTTTCTGAGAATGCTTCTATGTAGTTTTTAGGAGAAGATATTTCCTTTTCCACCACAGCCCTCAAAGCCCTCCAAATGTCCATTTGCGGATGCTAAAAAAAGAGTGTTTCAAAGCTGCGCTATCAAAGGGAAAGTTCAATTCCGTGAGGTGAATGCAAACATCCCAAAGAAGTTTCTGAGAATGCCTCTGTTTAGCTTTTATGTGAAGATTATCCCGTTTCCAACGAAATCTTCAATGAGATCCAAATATCCACTTGCGGATCCCACAGAAAGTGTGTTTCGAAACTGCTGTTTCAAAGGGAATCTTCAACTCTGTGAGTTGAATGCAATCATCACAAAGAAGTTTCTGACAATGCTTCTCTCTCGTTTTTATGTGAAGATATTTCCTTTTCCACCAGAGGCCTGAAAGCGCTCCAAATGTCCACTTGCAGATTCTACGAAAAGAATGTTTCAAAACTGCTCTGTGAAAAGCAATGTTAAACTCTGTGGCTCGAACACAAACATCACAAAGCAGTTTCTGAGAATGCTTCAGTTTAGTTTTTCTGTGAAGATATTCCCGTTTCCAAAGAAATCTTCAAAGAGGTCCACATATCCACTTACAGATTCTACAAAAAGAGAGTTTCAAAACTGCTCAATCAAAAGGAGGGTTCAACTCTGTGACTTGAATGCAATCATCACACAGAAGTTTCTGAGAATGCTTCTCTTTAGTTTTTACGTGAAGATATACCCGTTTCGAAGGAAGGCCACCCGGTGGTCCAAATATCCACTTGCAGATTCTACAAAAAGAGTGTTTCAAACCTGAACTATCAAAGGAAGGTTCAACTCTGTGAGTCGAATGCAAACATCACGAAGAAGTTTCTGAGAATGTTTGTGTTTAGTTATGGGAAGTTTATCCCGTTTCCAACGAAATCCTCAGAGAGGTCCAAATATCCACTTGCAGATTCTACCAAAAGTGTGTTTGGAAACTGCTCCATCCAAAGGCATGTTCAGCTCTGTGAGTTAATCTCCATCATCACAAAGTATTTTCTGAGAATGCTTCCGTTTGGTTTTTATAGGAAGTTCTTTCCTTCACTACCGTAGGCCTCAAAGCAGTCCAAATCTCCATTTGCAGATTCTACAAAAAGAGTGTTTCCAATCTGCTCTATCAATAGGAATGTTCAACTCCGTGAGTTGAATGCAATCATCACAACGTAGTTTCTGAGAATGCTTCTATGTAGTTTTTAGGTGAAGATATTACCTTTTCCACCACAGGCCCCAAGCCCCCCAAATGTCCACTTGCGGATTCTAGAAAAAGAGTGTTTCATAGCTGCTCTTTCAAAAGGAAAGTTCCACTCTGGGAATTGAATACGAACATCACAAAGTAGTTTCTGAGAATGCTTTTGTTTCGTTTTTATGTGAAGATGATCCCGTTTCCAATGAAATCTTCAAAGAGGTGCACATATCCACTTGCAGATTCCAAAGAAAGAGACTTTCAAAACTGCTCTATCACGAGGATTTTTCAACACTGTGAGTTGAATGCAGTCATCACAGAAAACTTTCTGAGAATGCTTCTGTCTAGGGTTGATGTGAAGATATACCCGTTTCCAACGAAGGCCTCGAAGTGGTCCAAATATACACTTGCAGATTCTCCTACAAGGGTGTTGCAAACCTGAACTATCAAAGCAAGGTTCAACTCTGTGAGTTGAATGCAAACATCACAAAGAAGTTTCTGAGAATGCTTCCGTTTAGTTATGGGAAGTTTATCCCGTTTCCAACGAAATCCTCAGAGAGGTCCAAATATCCCCTTGCAGATTCTACAAACAGTGTGTTTGGAAACTGCTCCATCCAAACGAATGTTCAGCTCTCTGAGTTAAACGCAATCGTCACTAAGAACTTTCTGAGAGTGCTTCTGTCTAGTTTTTATATGAAGTTCTTTCCTTTATTACCATAGGCCTCAAAGCGGTCCCAGTCTCCACTTGCAGATTCTCCAAGAAGACTGTTTCCAAACTGCTCTCTCGAAAGGATTGCTCAACTCTGTGAGTTGAGTGCAATCATCACAGAGTAGTTTCTGAGAATGCTTCTATGTAGTTTTTAGGAGAAGATATTTCCTTTTCCACCACAGCCCTCAAAGCCCTCCAAATGTCCATTTGCGGATGCTAAAAAAAGAGTGTTTCAAAGCTGCGCTATCAAAGGGAAAGTTCAATTCCGTGAGGTGAATGCAAACATCCCAAAGAAGTTTCTGAGAATGCCTCTGTTTAGCTTTTATGTGAAGATTATCCCGTTTCCAACGAAATCTTCAATGAGATCCAAATATCCACTTGCGGATCCCACAGAAAGTGTGTTTCGAAACTGCTGTTTCAAAGGGAATCTTCAACTCTGTGAGTTGAATGCAATCATCACAAAGAAGTTTCTGACAATGCTTCTCTCTCGTTTTTATGTGAAGATATTTCCTTTTCCACCAGAGGCCTGAAAGCGCTCCAAATGTCCACTTGCAGATTCTACGAAAAGAATGTTTCAAAACTGCTCTGTGAAAAGCAATGTTAAACTCTGTGGCTCAAACACAAACATCACAAAGCAGTTTCTGAGAATGCTTCAGTTTAGTTTTTCTGTGAAGATATTCCCGTTTCCAAAGAAATCTTCAAAGAGGTCCACATATCCACTTACAGATTCTACAAAAAGAGAGTTTCAAAACTGCTCAATCAAAAGGAGGGTTCAACTCTGTGACTTGAATGCAATCATCACACAGAAGTTTCTGAGAATGCTTCTCTTTAGTTTTTACGTGAAGATATACCCGTTACGAAGGAAGGCCACCCGGTGGTCCAAATATCCACTTGCAGAATCTACAAAAAGAGTGTTTCAAACCTGAACTATCAAAGGAAGGTTCAACTCTGTGAGTCGAATGCAAACATCACGAAGAAGTTTCTGAGAATGTTTGTGTTTAGTTATGGGAAGTTTATCCCGTTTCCAACGAAATCCTCAGAGAGGTCCAAATATCCACTTGCAGATTCTACCAAAAGTGTGTTTGGAAACTGCTCCATCCAAAGGCATGTTCAGCTCTGTGAGTTAATCTCCATCATCACAAAGTATTTTCTGAGAATGCTTCCGTTTGGTTTTTATAGGAAGTTCTTTCCTTCACTACCGTAGGCCTCAAAGCAGTCCAAATCTCCATTTGCAGATTCTACAAAAAGAGTGTTTCCAATCTGCTGTATCAATAGGAATGTTCAACTCCGTGAGTTGAATGCAATCATCACAACGTAGTTTCTGAGAATGCTTCTATGTAGTTTTTAGGTGAAGATATTACCTTTTCCACCACAGGCCCCAAGCCCCCCAAATGTCCACTTGCAGATTCTAGAAAAAGAGTGTTTCATAGCTGCTCTTTCAAAAGGAAAGTTCCACTCTGGGAATTGAATACGAACATCACAAAGTAGTTTCTGAGAATGCTTTTGTTTCGTTTTTATGTGAAGATGATCCCGTTTCCAATGAAATCTTCAAAGAGGTGCACATATCCACTTGCAGATTCCAAAGAAAGAGACTTTCAAAACTGCTCTATCACGAGGATTTTTCAACACTGTGAGTTGAATGCAGTCATCACAGAAAACTTTCTGAGAATGCTTCTGTCTAGGGTTGATGTGAAGATATACCCGTTTCCAACGAAGGCCTCGAAGTGGTCCAAATATACACTTGCAGATTCTCCTACAAGGGTGTTGCAAACCTGAACTATCAAAGCAAGGTTCAACTCTGTGAGTTGAATGCAAACATCACAAAGAAGTTTCTGAGAATGCTTCCGTTTAGTTATGGGAAGTTTATCCCGTTTCCAACGAAATCCTCAGAGAGGTCCAAATATCCCCTTGCAGATTCTACAAACAGTGTGTTTGGAAACTGCTCCATCCAAACGAATGTTCAGCTCTCTGAGTTAAACGCAATCGTCACTAAGAACTTTCTGAGAGTGCTTCTGTCTAGTTTTTATATGAAGTTCTTTCCTTTATTACCATAGGCCTCAAAGCGGTCCCAGTCTCCACTTGCAGATTCTCCAAGAAGACTGTTTCCAAACTGCTCTCTCGAAAGGATTGCTCAACTCTGTGAGTTGAGTGCAATCATCACAGAGTAGTTTCTGAGAATGCTTCTATGTAGTTTTTAGGAGAAGATATTTCCTTTTCCACCACAGCCCTCAAAGCCCTCCAAATGTCCATTTGCGGATGCTAAAAAAAGAGTGTTTCAAAGCTGCGCTATCAAAGGGAAAGTTCAATTCCGTGAGGTGAATGCAAACATCCCAAAGAAGTTTCTGAGAATGCCTCTGTTTAGCTTTTATGTGAAGATTATCCCGTTTCCAACGAAATCTTCAATGAGATCCAAATATCCACTTGCGGATCCCACAGAAAGTGTGTTTCGAAACTGCTGTTTCAAAGGGAATCTTCAACTCTGTGAGTTGAATGCAATCATCACAAAGAAGTTTCTGACAATGCTTCTCTCTCGTTTTTATGTGAAGATATTTCCTTTTCCACCAGAGGCCTGAAAGCGCTCCAAATGTCCACTTGCAGATTCTACGAAAAGAATGTTTCAAAACTGCTCTGTGAAAAGCAATGTTAAACTCTGTGGCTCGAACACAAACATCACAAAGCAGTTTCTGAGAATGCTTCAGTTTAGTTTTTCTGTGAAGATATTCCCGTTTCCAAAGAAATCTTCAAAGAGGTCCACATATCCACTTACAGATTCTACAAAAAGAGAGTTTCAAAACTGCTCAATCAAAAGGAGGGTTCAACTCTGTGACTTGAATGCAATCATCACACAGAAGTTTCTGAGAATGCTTCTCTTTAGTTTTAACGTGAAGATATACCCGTTTCGAAGGAAGGCCACCCGGTGGTCCAAATATCCACTTGCAGATTCTACAAAAAGAGTGTTTCAAACCTGAACTATCAAAGGAAGGTTCAACTCTGTGAGTCGAATGCAAACATCATGAAGAAGTTTCTGAGAATGTTTGTGTTTAGTTATGGGAAGTTTATCCCGTTTCCAACGAAATCCTCAGAGAGGTCCAAATATCCACTTGCAGATTCTACCAAAAGTGTGTTTGGAAACTGCTCCATCCAAAGGCATGTTCAGCTCTGTGAGTTAATCTCCATCATCACAAAGTATTTTCTGAGAATGCTTCCGTTTGGTTTTTATAGGAAGTTCTTTCCTTCACTACCGTAGGCCTCAAAGCAGTCCAAATCTCCATTTGCAGATTCTACAAAAAGAGTGTTTCCAATCTGCTGTATCAATAGGAATGTTCAACTCCGTGAGTTGAATGCAATCATCACAACGTAGTTTCTGAGAATGCTTCTATGTAGTTTTTAGGTGAAGATATTACCTTTTTCACCACAGGCCCCAAGCCCCCCAAATGTCCACTTGCAGATTCTAGAAAAAGAGTGTTTCATAGCTGCTCTTTCAAAAGGAAAGTTCCACTCTGGGAATTGAATACGAACATCACAAAGTAGTTTCTGAGAATGCTTTTGTTTCGTTTTTATGTGAAGATGATCCCGTTTCCAATGAAATCTTCAAAGAGGTGCACATATCCACTTGCAGATTCCAAAGAAAGAGACTTTCAAAACTGCTCTATCACGAGGATTTTTCTACACTGTGAGTTGAATGCAGTCATCACAGAAAACTTTCTGAGAATGCTTCTGTCTAGGGTTGATGTGAAGATTTACCCGTTTCCAACGAAGGCCTCGAAGTGGTCCAAATATACACTTGCAGATTCTCCTACAAGGGTGTTGCAAACCTGAACTATCAAAGCAAGGTTCAACTCTGTGAGTTGAATGCAAACATCACAAAGAAGTTTCTGAGAATGCTTCCGTTTAGTTATGGGAAGTTTATCCCGTTTCCAACGAAATCCTCAGAGAGGTCCAAATATCCCCTTGCAGATTCTACAAACAGTGTGTTTGGAAACTGCTCCATCCAAACGAATGTTCAGCTCTCTGAGTTAAACGCAATCGTCACTAAGAACTTTCTGAGAGTGCTTCTGTCTAGTTTTTATATGAAGTTCTTTCCTTTATTACCATAGGCCTCAAAGCGGTCCCAGTCTCCACTTGCAGATTCTCCAAGAAGACTGTTTCCAAACTGCTCTCTCGAAAGGATTGCTCAACTCTGTGAGTTGAGTGCAATCATCACAGAGTAGTTTCTGAGAATGCTTCTATGTAGTTTTTAGGAGAAGATATTTCCTTTTCCACCACAGCCCTCAAAGCCCTCCAAATGTCCATTTGCGGATGCTAAAAAAAGAGTGTTTCAAAGCTGCGCTATCAAAGGGAAAGTTCAATTCCGTGAGGTGAATGCAAACATCCCAAAGAAGTTTCTGAGAATGCCTCTGTTTAGCTTTTATGTGAAGATTATCCCGTTTCCAACGAAATCTTCAATGAGATCCAAATATCCACTTGCGGATCCCACAGAAAGTGTGTTTCGAAACTGCTGTTTCAAAGGGAATCTTCAACTCTGTGAGTTGAATGCAATCATCACAAAGAAGTTTCTGACAATGCTTCTCTCTCGTTTTTATGTGAAGATATTTCCTTTTCCACCAGAGGCCTGAAAGCGCTCCAAATGTCCACTTGCAGATTCTACGAAAAGAATGTTTCAAAACTGCTCTGTGAAAAGCAATGTTAAACTCTGTGGCTCGAACACAAACATCACAAAGCAGTTTCTGAGAATGCTTCAGTTTAGTTTTTCTGTGAAGATATTCCCGTTTCCAAAGAAATCTTCAAAGAGGTCCACATATCCACTTACAGATTCTACAAAAAGAGAGTTTCAAAACTGCTCAATCAAAAGGAGGGTTCAACTCTGTGACTTGAATGCAATCATCACACAGAAGTTTCTGAGAATGCTTCTCTTTAGTTTTTACGTGAAGATATACCCGTTTCGAAGGAAGGCCACCCGGTGGTCCAAATATCCACTTGCAGATTCTACAAAAAGAGTGTTTCAAACCTGAACTATCAAAGGAAGGTTCAACTCTGTGAGTCGAATGCAAACATCACGAAGAAGTTTCTGAGAATGTTTGTGTTTAGTTATGGGAAGTTTATCCCGTTTCCAACGAAATCCTCAGAGAGGTCCAAATATCCACTTGCAGATTCTACCAAAAGTGTGTTTGGAAACTGCTCCATCCAAAGGCATGTTCAGCTCTGTGAGTTAATCTCCATCATCACAAAGTATTTTCTGAGAATGCTTCCGTTTGGTTTTTATAGGAAGTTCTTTCCTTCACTACCGTAGGCCTCAAAGCAGTCCAAATCTCCATTTGCAGATTCTACAAAAAGAGTGTTTCCAATCTGCTCTATCAATAGGAATGTTCAACTCCGTGAGTTGAATGCAATCATCACAACGTAGTTTCTGAGAATGCTTCTATGTAGTTTTTAGGTGAAGATATTACCTTTTCCACCACAGGCCCCAAGCCCCCCAAATGTCCACTTGCGGATTCTAGAAAAAGAGTGTTTCATAGCTGCTCTTTCAAAAGGAAAGTTCCACTCTGGGAATTGAATACGAACATCACAAAGTAGTTTCTGAGAATGCTTTTGTTTCGTTTTTATGTGAAGATGATCCCGTTTCCAATGAAATCTTCAAAGAGGTGCACATATCCACTTGCAGATTCCAAAGAAAGAGACTTTCAAAACTGCTCTATCACGAGGATTTTTCAACACTGTGAGTTGAATGCAGTCATCACAGAAAACTTTCTGAGAATGCTTCTGTCTAGGGTTGATGTGAAGATATACCCGTTTCCAACGAAGGCCTCGAAGTGGTCCAAATATACACTTGCAGATTCTCCTACAAGGGTGTTGCAAACCTGAACTATCAAAGCAAGGTTCAACTCTGTGAGTTGAATGCAAACATCACAAAGAAGTTTCTGAGAATGCTTCCGTTTAGTTATGGGAAGTTTATCCCGTTTCCAACGAAATCCTCAGAGAGGTCCAAATATCCCCTTGCAGATTCTACAAACAGTGTGTTTGGAAACTGCTCCATCCAAACGAATGTTCAGCTCTCTGAGTTAAACGCAATCGTCACTAAGAACTTTCTGAGAGTGCTTCTGTCTAGTTTTTATATGAAGTTCTTTCCTTTCTTACCATAGGCCTCAAAGCGGTCCCAGTCTCCACTTGCAGATTCTCCCAGAAGACTGTTTCCAAACTGCTCTCTCGAAAGGAATGTTCAACTCTGTGAGTTGAGTGCAATCATCACAGAGTAGTTTCTGAGAATGCTTCTATGTAGTTTTTAGGAGAAGATATTTCCTTTTCCACCACAGCCCTCAAAGCCCTCCAAATGTCCATTTGCGGATGCTAAAGAAAGAGTGTTTCAAAGCTGCGCTATCAAAGGGAAAGTTCAATTCCGTGAGGTGAATGCAAACATCCCAAAGAAGTTTCTGAGAATGCCTCTGTTTAGCTTTTATGTGAAGATTATCCCGTTTCCAACGAAATCTTCAATGAGATCCAAATATCCACTTGCGGATCCCACAGAAAGTGTGTTTCGAAACTGCTGTTTCAAAGGGAATCTTCAACTCTGTGAGTTGAATGCAATCATCACAAAGAAGTTTCTGACAATGCTTCTCTCTCGTTTTTATGTGAAGATATTTCCTTTTCCACCAGAGGCCTGAAAGCGCTCCAAATGTCCACTTGCAGATTCTACGAAAAGAATGTTTCAAAACTGCTCTGTGAAAAGCAATGTTAAACTCTGTGGCTCGAACACAAACATCACAAAGCAGTTTCTGAGAATGCTTCAGTTTAGTTTTTCTGTGAAGATATTCCCGTTTCCAAAGAAATCTTCAAAGAGGTCCACATATCCACTTACAGATTCTACAAAAAGAGAGTTTCAAAACTGCTCAATCAAAAGGAGGGTTCAACTCTGTGACTTGAATGCAATCATCACACAGAAGTTTCTGAGAATGCTTCTCTTTAGTTTTTACGTGAAGATATACCCGTTTCGAAGGAAGGCCACCCGGTGGTCCAAATATCCACTTGCAGATTCTACAAAAAGAGTGTTTCAAACCTGAACTATCAAAGGAAGGTTCAACTCTGTGAGTCGAATGCAAACATCACGAAGAAGTTTCTGAGAATGTTTGTGTTTAGTTATGGGAAGTTTATCCCGTTTCCAACGAAATCCTCAGAGAGGTCCAAATATCCACTTGCAGATTCTACCAAAAGTGTGTTTGGAAACTGCTCCATCCAAAGGCATGTTCAGCTCTGTGAGTTAATCTCCATCATCACAAAGTATTTTCTGAGAATGCTTCCGTTTGGTTTTTATAGGAAGTTCTTTCCTTCACTACCGTAGGCCTCAAAGCAGTCCAAATCTCCATTTGCATATTCTACAAAAAGAGTGTTTCCAATCTGCTCTATCAATAGGAATGTTCAACTCCGTGAGTTGAATGCAATCATCACAACGTAGTTTCTGAGAATGCTTCTATGTAGTTTTTAGGTGAAGATATTACCTTTTCCACCACAGGCCCCAAGCCCCCCAAATGTCCACTTGCGGATTCTAGAAAAAGAGTGTTTCATAGCTGCTCTTTCAAAAGGAAAGTTCCACTCTGGGAATTGAATACGAACATCACAAAGTAGTTTCTGAGAATGCTTTTGTTTCGTTTTTATGTGAAGATGATCCCGTTTCCAATGAAATCTTCAAAGAGGTGCACATATCCACTTGCAGATTCCAAAGAAAGAGACTTTCAAAACTGCTCTATCACGAGGATTTTTCAACACTGTGAGTTGAATGCAGTCATCACAGAAAACTTTCTGAGAATGCTTCTGTCTAGGGTTGATGTGAAGATATACCCGTTTCCAACGAAGGCCTCGAAGTGGTCCAAATATACACTTGCAGATTCTCCTACAAGGGTGTTGCAAACCTGAACTATCAAAGCAAGGTTCAACTCTGTGAGTTGAATGCAAACATCACAAAGAAGTTTCTGAGAATGCTTCCGTTTAGTTATGGGAAGTTTATCCCGTTTCCAACGAAATCCTCAGAGAGGTCCAAATATCCCCTTGCAGATTCTACAAACAGTGTGTTTGGAAACTGCTCCATCCAAACGAATGTTCAGCTCTCTGAGTTAAACGCAATCGTCACTAAGAACTTTCTGAGAGTGCTTCTGTCTAGTTTTTATATGAAGTTCTTTCCTTTATTACCATAGGCCTCAAAGCGGTCCCAGTCTCCACTTGCAGATTCTCCAAGAAGACTGTTTCCAAACTGCTCTCTCGAAAGGATTGCTCAACTCTGTGAGTTGAGTGCAATCATCACAGAGTAGTTTCTGAGAATGCTTCTATGTAGTTTTTAGGAGAAGATATTTCCTTTTCCACCACAGCCCTCAAAGCCCTCCAAATGTCCATTTGCGGATGCTAAAAAAAGAGTGTTTCAAAGCTGTGCTATCAAAGGGAAAGTTCAATTCCGTGAGGTGAATGCAAACATCCCAAAGAAGTTTCTGAGAATGCCTCTGTTTAGCTTTTATGTGAAGATTATCCCGTTTCCAACGAAATCTTCAATGAGATCCAAATATCCACTTGCGGATCCCACAGAAAGTGTGTTTCGAAACTGCTGTTTCAAAGGGAATCTTCAACTCTGTGAGTTGAATGCAATCATCACAAAGAAGTTTCTGACAATGCTTCTCTCTCGTTTTTATGTGAAGATATTTCCTTTTCCACCAGAGGCCTGAAAGCGCTCCAAATGTCCACTTGCAGATTCTACGAAAAGAATGTTTCAAAACTGCTCTGTGAAAAGCAATGTTAAACTCTGTGGCTCGAACACAAACATCACAAAGCAGTTTCTGAGAATGCTTCAGTTTAGTTTTTCTGTGAAGATATTCCCGTTTCCAAAGAAATCTTCAAAGAGGTCCACATATCCACTTACAGATTCTACAAAAAGAGAGTTTCAAAACTGCTCAATCAAAAGGAGGGTTCAACTCTGTGACTTGAATGCAATCATCACACAGAAGTTTCTGAGAATGCTTCTCTTTAGTTTTTACGTGAAGATATACCCGTTTCGAAGGAAGGCCACCCGGTGGTCCAAATATCCACTTGCAGATTCTACAAAAAGAGTGTTTCAAACCTGAACTATCAAAGGAAGGTTCAACTCTGTGAGTCGAATGCAAACATCACGAAGAAGTTTCTGAGAATGTTTGTGTTTAGTTATGGGAAGTTTATCCCGTTTCCAAAGAAATCCTCAGAGAGGTCCAAATATCCACTTGCAGATTCTACCAAAAGTGTGTTTGGAAACTGCTCCATCCAAAGGCATGTTCAGCTCTGTGAGTTAATCTCCATCATCACAAAGTATTTTCTGAGAATGCTTCCGTTTGGTTTTTATAGGAAGTTCTTTCCTTCACTACCGTAGGCCTCAAAGCAGTCCAAATCTCCATTTGCATATTCTACAAAAAGAGTGTTTCCAATCTGCTCTATCAATAGGAATGTTCAACTCCGTGAGTTGAATGCAATCATCACAACGTAGTTTCTGAGAATGCTTCTATGTAGTTTTTAGGTGAAGATATTACCTTTTCCACCACAGGCCCCAAGCCCCCCAAATGTCCACTTGCGGATTCTAGAAAAAGAGTGTTTCATAGCTGCTCTTTCAAAAGGAAAGTTCCACTCTGGGAATTGAATACGAACATCACAAAGTAGTTTCTGAGAATGCTTTTGTTTCGTTTTTATGTGAAGATGATCCCGTTTCCAATGAAATCTTCAAAGAGGTGCACATATCCACTTGCAGATTCCAAAGAAAGAGACTTTCAAAACTGCTCTATCACGAGGATTTTTCAACACTGTGAGTTGAATGCAGTCATCACAGAAAACTTTCTGAGAATGCTTCTGTCTAGGGTTGATGTGAAGATATACCCGTTTCCAACGAAGGCCTCGAAGTGGTCCAAATATACACTTGCAGATTCTCCTACAAGGGTGTTGCAAACCTGAACTATCAAAGCAAGGTTCAACTCTGTGAGTTGAATGCAAACATCACAAAGAAGTTTCTGAGAATGCTTCCGTTTAGTTATGGGAAGTTTATCCCGTTTCCAACGAAATCCTCAGAGAGGTCCAAATATCCCCTTGCAGATTCTACAAACAGTGTGTTTGGAAACTGCTCCATCCAAACGAATGTTCAGCTCTCTGAGTTAAACGCAATCGTCACTAAGAACTTTCTGAGAGTGCTTCTGTCTAGTTTTTATATGAAGTTCTTTCCTTTATTACCATAGGCCTCAAAGCGGTCCCAGTCTCCACTTGCAGATTCTCCAAGAAGACTGTTTCCAAACTGCTCTCTCGAAAGGATTGCTCAACTCTGTGAGTTGAGTGCAATCATCACAGAGTAGTTTCTGAGAATGCTTCTATGTAGTTTTTAGGAGAAGATATTTCCTTTTCCACCACAGCCCTCAAAGCCCTCCAAATGTCCATTTGCGGATGCTAAAAAAAGAGTGTTTCAAAGCTGCGCTATCAAAGGGAAAGTTCAATTCCGTGAGGTGAATGCAAACATCCCAAAGAAGTTTCTGAGAATGCCTCTGTTTAGCTTTTATGTGAAGATTATCCCGTTTCCAACGAAATCTTCAATGAGATCCAAATATCCACTTGCGGATCCCACAGAAAGTGTGTTTCGAAACTGCTGTTTCAAAGGGAATCTTCAACTCTGTGAGTTGAATGCAATCATCACAAAGAAGTTTCTGACAATGCTTCTCTCTCGTTTTTATGTGAAGATATTTCCTTTTCCACCAGAGGCCTGAAAGCGCTCCAAATGTCCACTTGCAGATTCTACGAAAAGAATGTTTCAAAACTGCTCTGTGAAAAGCAATGTTAAACTCTGTGGCTCGAACACAAACATCACAAAGCAGTTTCTGAGAATGCTTCAGTTTAGTTTTTCTGTGAAGATATTCCCGTTTCCAAAGAAATCTTCAAAGAGGTCCACATATCCACTTACAGATTCTACAAAAAGAGAGTTTCAAAACTGCTCAATCAAAAGGAGGGTTCAACTCTGTGACTTGAATGCAATCATCACACAGAAGTTTCTGAGAATGCTTCTCTTTAGTTTTTACGTGAAGATATACCCGTTTCGAAGGAAGGCCACCCGGTGGTCCAAATATCCACTTGCAGATTCTACAAAAAGAGTGTTTCAAACCTGAACTATCAAAGGAAGGTTCAACTCTGTGAGTCGAATGCAAACATCACGAAGAAGTTTCTGAGAATGTTTGTGTTTAGTTATGGGAAGTTTATCCCGTTTCCAACGAAATCCTCAGAGAGGTCCAAATATCCACTTGCAGATTCTACCAAAAGTGTGTTTGGAAACTGCTCCATCCAAAGGCATGTTCAGCTCTGTGAGTTAATCTCCATCATCACAAAGTATTTTCTGAGAATGCTTCCGTTTGGTTTTTATAGGAAGTTCTTTCCTTCACTACCGTAGGCCTCAAAGCAGTCCAAATCTCCATTTGCATATTCTACAAAAAGAGTGTTTCCAATCTGCTCTATCAATAGGAATGTTCAACTCCGTGAGTTGAATGCAATCATCACAACGTAGTTTCTGAGAATGCTTCTATGTAGTTTTTAGGTGAAGATATTACCTTTTCCACCACAGGCCCCAAGCCCCCCAAATGTCCACTTGCGGATTCTAGAAAAAGAGTGTTTCATAGCTGCTCTTTCAAAAGGAAAGTTCCACTCTGGGAATTGAATACGAACATCACAAAGTAGTTTCTGAGAATGCTTTTGTTTCGTTTTTATGTGAAGATGATCCCGTTTCCAATGAAATCTTCAAAGAGGTGCACATATCCACTTGCAGATTCCAAAGAAAGAGACTTTCAAAACTGCTCTATCACGAGGATTTTTCAACACTGTGAGTTGAATGCAGTCATCACAGAAAACTTTCTGAGAATGCTTCTGTCTAGGGTTGATGTGAAGATATACCCGTTTCCAACGAAGGCCTCGAAGTGGTCCAAATATACACTTGCAGATTCTCCTACAAGGGTGTTGCAAACCTGAACTATCAAAGCAAGGTTCAACTCTGTGAGTTGAATGCAAACATCACAAAGAAGTTTCTGAGAATGCTTCCGTTTA
The DNA here is from genome assembly GCF_029289425.2 of Pan paniscus. Lineage (NCBI taxonomy): Eukaryota > Metazoa > Chordata > Mammalia > Primates > Hominidae > Pan > Pan paniscus. Next base: position 61,587,025 of record NC_073272.2, read on the forward strand.
GTTATGGGAAGTTTATCCCGTTTCCAACGAAATCCTCAGAGAGGTCCAAATATCCCCTTGCAGATTCTACAAACAGTGTGTTTGGAAACTGCTCCATCCAAACGAATGTTCAGCTCTCTGAGTTAAACGCAATCGTCACTAAGAACTTTCTGAGAGTGCTTCTGTCTAGTTTTTATATGAAGTTCTTTCCTTTATTACCATAGGCCTCAAAGCGGTCCCAGTCTCCACTTGCAGATTCTCCAAGAAGACTGTTTCCAAACTGCTCTCTCGAAAGGATTGCTCAACTCTGTGAGTTGAGTGCAATCATCACAGAGTAGTTTCTGAGAATGCTTCTATGTAGTTTTTAGGAGAAGATATTTCCTTTTCCACCACAGCCCTCAAAGCCCTCCAAATGTCCATTTGCGGATGCTAAAAAAAGAGTGTTTCAAAGCTGCGCTATCAAAGGGAAAGTTCAATTCCGTGAGGTGAATGCAAACATCCCAAAGAAGTTTCTGAGAATGCCTCTGTTTAGCTTTTATGTGAAGATTATCCCGTTTCCAACGAAATCTTCAATGAGATCCAAATATCCACTTGCGGATCCCACAGAAAGTGTGTTTCGAAACTGCTGTTTCAAAGGGAATCTTCAACTCTGTGAGTTGAATGCAATCATCACAAAGAAGTTTCTGACAATGCTTCTCTCTCGTTTTTATGTGAAGATATTTCCTTTTCCACCAGAGGCCTGAAAGCGCTCCAAATGTCCACTTGCAGATTCTACGAAAAGAATGTTTCAAAACTGCTCTGTGAAAAGCAATGTTAAACTCTGTGGCTCGAACACAAACATCACAAAGCAGTTTCTGAGAATGCTTCAGTTTAGTTTTTCTGTGAAGATATTCCCGTTTCCAAAGAAATCTTCAAAGAGGTCCACATATCCACTTACAGATTCTACAAAAAGAGAGTTTCAAAACTGCTCAATCAAAAGGAGGGTTCAACTCTGTGACTTGAATGCAATCATCACACAGAAGTTTCTGAGAATGCTTCTCTTTAGTTTTTACGTGAAGATATACCCGTTTCGAAGGAAGGCCACCCGGTGGTCCAAATATCCACTTGCAGATTCTACAAAAAGAGTGTTTCAAACCTGAACTATCAAAGGAAGGTTCAACTCTGTGAGTCGAATGCAAACATCACGAAGAAGTTTCTGAGAATGTTTGTGTTTAGTTATGGGAAGTTTATCCCGTTTCCAACGAAATCCTCAGAGAGGTCCAAATATCCACTTGCAGATTCTACCAAAAGTGTGTTTGGAAACTGCTCCATCCAAAGGCATGTTCAGCTCTGTGAGTTAATCTCCATCATCACAAAGTATTTTCTGAGAATGCTTCCGTTTGGTTTTTATAGGAAGTTCTTTCCTTCACTACCGTAGGCCTCAAAGCAGTCCAAATCTCCATTTGCAGATTCTACAAAAAGAGTGTTTCCAATCTGCTCTATCAATAGGAATGTTCAACTCCGTGAGTTGAATGCAATCATCACAACGTAGTTTCTGAGAATGCTTCTATGTAGTTTTTAGGTGAAGATATTACCTTTTCCACCACAGGCCCCAAGCCCCCCAAATGTCCACTTGCGGATTCTAGAAAAAGAGTGTTTCATAGCTGCTCTTTCAAAAGGAAAGTTCCACTCTGGGAATTGAATACGAACATCACAAAGTAGTTTCTGAGAATGCTTTTGTTTCGTTTTTATGTGAAGATGATCCCGTTTCCAATGAAATCTTCAAAGAGGTGCACATATCCACTTGCAGATTCCAAAGAAAGAGACTTTCAAAACTGCTCTATCACGAGGATTTTTCAACACTGTGAGTTGAATGCAGTCATCACAGAAAACTTTCTGAGAATGCTTCTGTCTAGGGTTGATGTGAAGATATACCCGTTTCCAACGAAGGCCTCGAAGTGGTCCAAATATACACTTGCAGATTCTCCTACAAGGGTGTTGCAAACCTGAACTATCAAAGCAAGGTTCAACTCTGTGAGTTGAATGCAAACATCACAAAGAAGTTTCTGAGAATGCTTCCGTTTAGTTATGGGAAGTTTATCCCGTTTCCAACGAAATCCTCAGAGAGGTCCAAATATCCCCTTGCAGATTCTACAAACAGTGTGTTTGGAAACTGCTCCATCCAAACGAATGTTCAGCTCTCTGAGTTAAACGCAATCGTCACTAAGAACTTTCTGAGAGTGCTTCTGTCTAGTTTTTATATGAAGTTCTTTCCTTTATTACCATAGGCCTCAAAGCGGTCCCAGTCTCCACTTGCAGATTCTCCAAGAAGACTGTTTCCAAACTGCTCTCTCGAAAGGATTGCTCAACTCTGTGAGTTGAGTGCAATCATCACAGAGTAGTTTCTGAGAATGCTTCTATGTAGTTTTTAGGAGAAGATATTTCCTTTTCCACCACAGCCCTCAAAGCCCTCCAAATGTCCATTTGCGGATGCTAAAAAAAGAGTGTTTCAAAGCTGCGCTATCAAAGGGAAAGTTCAATTCCGTGAGGTGAATGCAAACATCCCAAAGAAGTTTCTGAGAATGCCTCTGTTTAGCTTTTATGTGAAGATTATCCCGTTTCCAACGAAATCTTCAATGAGATCCAAATATCCACTTGCGGATCCCACAGAAAGTGTGTTTCGAAACTGCTGTTTCAAAGGGAATCTTCAACTCTGTGAGTTGAATGCAATCATCACAAAGAAGTTTCTGACAATGCTTCTCTCTCGTTTTTATGTGAAGATATTTCCTTTTCCACCAGAGGCCTGAAAGCGCTCCAAATGTCCACTTGCAGATTCTACGAAAAGAATGTTTCAAAACTGCTCTGTGAAAAGCAATGTTAAACTCTGTGGCTCAAACACAAACATCACAAAGCAGTTTCTGAGAATGCTTCAGTTTAGTTTTTCTGTGAAGATATTCCCGTTTCCAAAGAAATCTTCAAAGAGGTCCACATATCCACTTACAGATTCTACAAAAAGAGAGTTTCAAAACTGCTCAATCAAAAGGAGGGTTCAACTCTGTGACTTGAATGCAATCATCACACAGAAGTTTCTGAGAATGCTTCTCTTTAGTTTTTACGTGAAGATATACCCGTTACGAAGGAAGGCCACCCGGTGGTCCAAATATCCACTTGCAGAATCTACAAAAAGAGTGTTTCAAACCTGAACTATCAAAGGAAGGTTCAACTCTGTGAGTCGAATGCAAACATCACGAAGAAGTTTCTGAGAATGTTTGTGTTTAGTTATGGGAAGTTTATCCCGTTTCCAACGAAATCCTCAGAGAGGTCCAAATATCCACTTGCAGATTCTACCAAAAGTGTGTTTGGAAACTGCTCCATCCAAAGGCATGTTCAGCTCTGTGAGTTAATCTCCATCATCACAAAGTATTTTCTGAGAATGCTTCCGTTTGGTTTTTATAGGAAGTTCTTTCCTTCACTACCGTAGGCCTCAAAGCAGTCCAAATCTCCATTTGCAGATTCTACAAAAAGAGTGTTTCCAATCTGCTGTATCAATAGGAATGTTCAACTCCGTGAGTTGAATGCAATCATCACAACGTAGTTTCTGAGAATGCTTCTATGTAGTTTTTAGGTGAAGATATTACCTTTTCCACCACAGGCCCCAAGCCCCCCAAATGTCCACTTGCAGATTCTAGAAAAAGAGTGTTTCATAGCTGCTCTTTCAAAAGGAAAGTTCCACTCTGGGAATTGAATACGAACATCACAAAGTAGTTTCTGAGAATGCTTTTGTTTCGTTTTTATGTGAAGATGATCCCGTTTCCAATGAAATCTTCAAAGAGGTGCACATATCCACTTGCAGATTCCAAAGAAAGAGACTTTCAAAACTGCTCTATCACGAGGATTTTTCAACACTGTGAGTTGAATGCAGTCATCACAGAAAACTTTCTGAGAATGCTTCTGTCTAGGGTTGATGTGAAGATATACCCGTTTCCAACGAAGGCCTCGAAGTGGTCCAAATATACACTTGCAGATTCTCCTACAAGGGTGTTGCAAACCTGAACTATCAAAGCAAGGTTCAACTCTGTGAGTTGAATGCAAACATCACAAAGAAGTTTCTGAGAATGCTTCCGTTTAGTTATGGGAAGTTTATCCCGTTTCCAACGAAATCCTCAGAGAGGTCCAAATATCCCCTTGCAGATTCTACAAACAGTGTGTTTGGAAACTGCTCCATCAAAACGAATGTTCAGCTCTCTGAGTTAAACGCAATCGTCACTAAGAACTTTCTGAGAGTGCTTCTGTCTAGTTTTTATATGAAGTTCTTTCCTTTATTACCATAGGCCTCAAAGCGGTCCCAGTCTCCACTTGCAGATTCTCCAAGAAGACTGTTTCCAAACTGCTCTCTCGAAAGGATTGCTCAACTCTGTGAGTTGAGTGCAATCATCACAGAGTAGTTTCTGAGAATGCTTCTATGTAGTTTTTAGGAGAAGATATTTCCTTTTCCACCACAGCCCTCAAAGCCCTCCAAATGTCCATTTGCGGATGCTAAAAAAAGAGTGTTTCAAAGCTGCGCTATCAAAGGGAAAGTTCAATTCCGTGAGGTGAATGCAAACATCCCAAAGAAGTTTCTGAGAATGCCTCTGTTTAGCTTTTATGTGAAGATTATCCCGTTTCCAACGAAATCTTCAATGAGATCCAAATATCCACTTGCGGATCCCACAGAAAGTGTGTTTCGAAACTGCTGTTTCAAAGGGAATCTTCAACTCTGTGAGTTGAATGCAATCATCACAAAGAAGTTTCTGACAATGCTTCTCTCTCGTTTTTATGTGAAGATATTTCCTTTTCCACCAGAGGCCTGAAAGCGCTCCAAATGTCCACTTGCAGATTCTACGAAAAGAATGTTTCAAAACTGCTCTGTGAAAAGCAATGTTAAACTCTGTGGCTCGAACACAAACATCACAAAGCAGTTTCTGAGAATGCTTCAGTTTAGTTTTTCTGTGAAGATATTCCCGTTTCCAAAGAAATCTTCAAAGAGGTCCACATATCCACTTACAGATTCTACAAAAAGAGAGTTTCAAAACTGCTCAATCAAAAGGAGGGTTCAACTCTGTGACTTGAATGCAATCATCACACAGAAGTTTCTGAGAATGCTTCTCTTTAGTTTTTACGTGAAGATATACCCGTTTCGAAGGAAGGCCACCCGGTGGTCCAAATATCCACTTGCAGATTCTACAAAAAGAGTGTTTCAAACCTGAACTATCAAAGGAAGGTTCAACTCTGTGAGTCGAATGCAAACATCACGAAGAAGTTTCTGAGAATGTTTGTGTTTAGTTATGGGAAGTTTATCCCGTTTCCAACGAAATCCTCAGAGAGGTCCAAATATCCACTTGCAGATTCTACCAAAAGTGTGTTTGGAAACTGCTCCATCCAAAGGCATGTTCAGCTCTGTGAGTTAATCTCCATCATCACAAAGTATTTTCTGAGAATGCTTCCGTTTGGTTTTTATAGGAAGTTCTTTCCTTCACTACCGTAGGCCTCAAAGCAGTCCAAATCTCCATTTGCAGATTCTACAAAAAGAGTGTTTCCAATCTGCTCTATCAATAGGAATGTTCAACTCCGTGAGTTGAATGCAATCATCACAACGTAGTTTCTGAGAATGCTTCTATGTAGTTTTTAGGTGAAGATATTACCTTTTCCACCACAGGCCCCAAGCCCCCCAAATGTCCACTTGCGGATTCTAGAAAAAGAGTGTTTCATAGCTGCTCTTTCAAAAGGAAAGTTCCACTCTGGGAATTGAATACGAACATCACAAAGTAGTTTCTGAGAATGCTTTTGTTTCGTTTTTATGTGAAGATGATCCCGTTTCCAATGAAATCTTCAAAGAGGTGCACATATCCACTTGCAGATTCCAAAGAAAGAGACTTTCAAAACTGCTCTATCACGAGGATTTTTCAACACTGTGAGTTGAATGCAGTCATCACAGAAAACTTTCTGAGAATGCTTCTGTCTAGGGTTGATGTGAAGATATACCCGTTTCCAACGAAGGCCTCGAAGTGGTCCAAATATACACTTGCAGATTCTCCTACAAGGGTGTTGCAAACCTGAACTATCAAAGCAAGGTTCAACTCTGTGAGTTGAATGCAAACATCACAAAGAAGTTTCTGAGAATGCTTCCGTTTAGTTATGGGAAGTTTATCCCGTTTCCAACGAAATCCTCAGAGAGGTCCAAATATCCCCTTGCAGATTCTACAAACAGTGTGTTTGGAAACTGCTCCATCCAAACGAATGTTCAGCTCTCTGAGTTAAACGCAATCGTCACTAAGAACTTTCTGAGAGTGCTTCTGTCTAGTTTTTATATGAAGTTCTTTCCTTTATTACCATAGGCCTCAAAGCGGTCCCAGTCTCCACTTGCAGATTCTCCAAGAAGACTGTTTCCAAACTGCTCTCTCGAAAGGATTGCTCAACTCTGTGAGTTGAGTGCAATCATCACAGAGTAGTTTCTGAGAATGCTTCTATGTAGTTTTTAGGAGAAGATATTTCCTTTTCCACCACAGCCCTCAAAGCCCTCCAAATGTCCATTTGCGGATGCTAAAAAAAGAGTGTTTCAAAGCTGCGCTATCAAAGGGAAAGTTCAATTCCGTGAGGTGAATGCAAACATCCCAAAGAAGTTTCTGAGAATGCCTCTGTTTAGCTTTTATGTGAAGATTATCCCGTTTCCAACGAAATCTTCAATGAGATCCAAATATCCACTTGCGGATCCCACAGAAAGTGTGTTTCGAAACTGCTGTTTCAAAGGGAATCTTCAACTCTGTGAGTTGAATGCAATCATCACAAAGAAGTTTCTGACAATGCTTCTCTCTCGTTTTTATGTGAAGATATTTCCTTTTCCACCAGAGGCCTGAAAGCGCTCCAAATGTCCACTTGCAGATTCTACGAAAAGAATGTTTCAAAACTGCTCTGTGAAAAGCAATGTTAAACTCTGTGGCTCAAACACAAACATCACAAAGCAGTTTCTGAGAATGCTTCAGTTTAGTTTTTCTGTGAAGATATTCCCGTTTCCAAAGAAATCTTCAAAGAGGTCCACATATCCACTTACAGATTCTACAAAAAGAGAGTTTCAAAACTGCTCAATCAAAAGGAGGGTTCAACTCTGTGACTTGAATGCAATCATCACACAGAAGTTTCTGAGAATGCTTCTCTTTAGTTTTTACGTGAAGATATACCCGTTACGAAGGAAGGCCACCCGGTGGTCCAAATATCCACTTGCAGAATCTACAAAAAGAGTGTTTCAAACCTGAACTATCAAAGGAAGGTTCAACTCTGTGAGTCGAATGCAAACATCACGAAGAAGTTTCTGAGAATGTTTGTGTTTAGTTATGGGAAGTTTATCCCGTTTCCAACGAAATCCTCAGAGAGGTCCAAATATCCACTTGCAGATTCTACCAAAAGTGTGTTTGGAAACTGCTCCATCCAAAGGCATGTTCAGCTCTGTGAGTTAATCTCCATCATCACAAAGTATTTTCTGAGAATGCTTCCGTTTGGTTTTTATAGGAAGTTCTTTCCTTCACTACCGTAGGCCTCAAAGCAGTCCAAATCTCCATTTGCAGATTCTACAAAAAGAGTGTTTCCAATCTGCTGTATCAATAGGAATGTTCAACTCCGTGAGTTGAATGCAATCATCACAACGTAGTTTCTGAGAATGCTTCTATGTAGTTTTTAGGTGAAGATATTACCTTTTCCACCACAGGCCCCAAGCCCCCCAAATGTCCACTTGCAGATTCTAGAAAAAGAGTGTTTCATAGCTGCTCTTTCAAAAGGAAAGTTCCACTCTGGGAATTGAATACGAACATCACAAAGTAGTTTCTGAGAATGCTTTTGTTTCGTTTTTATGTGAAGATGATCCCGTTTCCAATGAAATCTTCAAAGAGGTGCACATATCCACTTGCAGATTCCAAAGAAAGAGACTTTCAAAACTGCTCTATCACGAGGATTTTTCAACACTGTGAGTTGAATGCAGTCATCACAGAAAACTTTCTGAGAATGCTTCTGTCTAGGGTTGATGTGAAGATATACCCGTTTCCAACGAAGGCCTCGAAGTGGTCCAAATATACACTTGCAGATTCTCCTACAAGGGTGTTGCAAACCTGAACTATCAAAGCAAGGTTCAACTCTGTGAGTTGAATGCAAACATCACAAAGAAGTTTCTGAGAATGCTTCCGTTTAGTTATGGGAAGTTTATCCCGTTTCCAACGAAATCCTCAGAGAGGTCCAAATATCCCCTTGCAGATTCTACAAACAGTGTGTTTGGAAACTGCTCCATCCAAACGAATGTTCAGCTCTCTGAGTTAAACGCAATCGTCACTAAGAACTTTCTGAGAGTGCTTCTGTCTAGTTTTTATATGAAGTTCTTTCCTTTATTACCATAGGCCTCAAAGCGGTCCCAGTCTCCACTTGCAGATTCTCCAAGAAGACTGTTTCCAAACTGCTCTCTCGAAAGGATTGCTCAACTCTGTGAGTTGAGTGCAATCATCACAGAGTAGTTTCTGAGAATGCTTCTATGTAGTTTTTAGGAGAAGATATTTCCTTTTCCACCACAGCCCTCAAAGCCCTCCAAATGTCCATTTGCGGATGCTAAAAAAAGAGTGTTTCAAAGCTGCGCTATCAAAGGGAAAGTTCAATTCCGTGAGGTGAATGCAAACATCCCAAAGAAGTTTCTGAGAATGCCTCTGTTTAGCTTTTATGTGAAGATTATCCCGTTTCCAACGAAATCTTCAATGAGATCCAAATATCCACTTGCGGATCCCACAGAAAGTGTGTTTCGAAACTGCTGTTTCAAAGGGAATCTTCAACTCTGTGAGTTGAATGCAATCATCACAAAGAAGTTTCTGACAATGCTTCTCTCTCGTTTTTATGTGAAGATATTTCCTTTTCCACCAGAGGCCTGAAAGCGCTCCAAATGTCCACTTGCAGATTCTACGAAAAGAATGTTTCAAAACTGCTCTGTGAAAAGCAATGTTAAACTCTGTGGCTCGAACACAAACATCACAAAGCAGTTTCTGAGAATGCTTCAGTTTAGTTTTTCTGTGAAGATATTCCCGTTTCCAAAGAAATCTTCAAAGAGGTCCACATATCCACTTACAGATTCTACAAAAAGAGAGTTTCAAAACTGCTCAATCAAAAGGAGGGTTCAACTCTGTGACTTGAATGCAATCATCACACAGAAGTTTCTGAGAATGCTTCTCTTTAGTTTTAACGTGAAGATATACCCGTTTCGAAGGAAGGCCACCCGGTGGTCCAAATATCCACTTGCAGATTCTACAAAAAGAGTGTTTCAAACCTGAACTATCAAAGGAAGGTTCAACTCTGTGAGTCGAATGCAAACATCATGAAGAAGTTTCTGAGAATGTTTGTGTTTAGTTATGGGAAGTTTATCCCGTTTCCAACGAAATCCTCAGAGAGGTCCAAATATCCACTTGCAGATTCTACCAAAAGTGTGTTTGGAAACTGCTCCATCCAAAGGCATGTTCAGCTCTGTGAGTTAATCTCCATCATCACAAAGTATTTTCTGAGAATGCTTCCGTTTGGTTTTTATAGGAAGTTCTTTCCTTCACTACCGTAGGCCTCAAAGCAGTCCAAATCTCCATTTGCAGATTCTACAAAAAGAGTGTTTCCAATCTGCTGTATCAATAGGAATGTTCAACTCCGTGAGTTGAATGCAATCATCACAACGTAGTTTCTGAGAATGCTTCTATGTAGTTTTTAGGTGAAGATATTACCTTTTTCACCACAGGCCCCAAGCCCCCCAAATGTCCACTTGCAGATTCTAGAAAAAGAGTGTTTCATAGCTGCTCTTTCAAAAGGAAAGTTCCACTCTGGGAATTGAATACGAACATCACAAAGTAGTTTCTGAGAATGCTTTTGTTTCGTTTTTATGTGAAGATGATCCCGTTTCCAATGAAATCTTCAAAGAGGTGCACATATCCACTTGCAGATTCCAAAGAAAGAGACTTTCAAAACTGCTCTATCACGAGGATTTTTCTACACTGTGAGTTGAATGCAGTCATCACAGAAAACTTTCTGAGAATGCTTCTGTCTAGGGTTGATGTGAAGATTTACCCGTTTCCAACGAAGGCCTCGAAGTGGTCCAAATATACACTTGCAGATTCTCCTACAAGGGTGTTGCAAACCTGAACTATCAAAGCAAGGTTCAACTCTGTGAGTTGAATGCAAACATCACAAAGAAGTTTCTGAGAATGCTTCCGTTTAGTTATGGGAAGTTTATCCCGTTTCCAACGAAATCCTCAGAGAGGTCCAAATATCCCCTTGCAGATTCTACAAACAGTGTGTTTGGAAACTGCTCCATCCAAACGAATGTTCAGCTCTCTGAGTTAAACGCAATCGTCACTAAGAACTTTCTGAGAGTGCTTCTGTCTAGTTTTTATATGAAGTTCTTTCCTTTATTACCATAGGCCTCAAAGCGGTCCCAGTCTCCACTTGCAGATTCTCCAAGAAGACTGTTTCCAAACTGCTCTCTCGAAAGGATTGCTCAACTCTGTGAGTTGAGTGCAATCATCACAGAGTAGTTTCTGAGAATGCTTCTATGTAGTTTTTAGGAGAAGATATTTCCTTTTCCACCACAGCCCTCAAAGCCCTCCAAATGTCCATTTGCGGATGCTAAAAAAAGAGTGTTTCAAAGCTGCGCTATCAAAGGGAAAGTTCAATTCCGTGAGGTGAATGCAAACATCCCAAAGAAGTTTCTGAGAATGCCTCTGTTTAGCTTTTATGTGAAGATTATCCCGTTTCCAACGAAATCTTCAATGAGATCCAAATATCCACTTGCGGATCCCACAGAAAGTGTGTTTCGAAACTGCTGTTTCAAAGGGAATCTTCAACTCTGTGAGTTGAATGCAATCATCACAAAGAAGTTTCTGACAATGCTTCTCTCTCGTTTTTATGTGAAGATATTTCCTTTTCCACCAGAGGCCTGAAAGCGCTCCAAATGTCCACTTGCAGATTCTACGAAAAGAATGTTTCAAAACTGCTCTGTGAAAAGCAATGTTAAACTCTGTGGCTCGAACACAAACATCACAAAGCAGTTTCTGAGAATGCTTCAGTTTAGTTTTTCTGTGAAGATATTCCCGTTTCCAAAGAAATCTTCAAAGAGGTCCACATATCCACTTACAGATTCTACAAAAAGAGAGTTTCAAAACTGCTCAATCAAAAGGAGGGTTCAACTCTGTGACTTGAATGCAATCATCACACAGAAGTTTCTGAGAATGCTTCTCTTTAGTTTTAACGTGAAGATATACCCGTTTCGAAGGAAGGCCACCCGGTGGTCCAAATATCCACTTGCAGATTCTACAAAAAGAGTGTTTCAAACCTGAACTATCAAAGGAAGGTTCAACTCTGTGAGTCGAATGCAAACATCATGAAGAAGTTTCTGAGAATGTTTGTGTTTAGTTATGGGAAGTTTATCCCGTTTCCAACGAAATCCTCAGAGAGGTCCAAATATCCACTTGCAGATTCTACCAAAAGTGTGTTTGGAAACTGCTCCATCCAAAGGCATGTTCAGCTCTGTGAGTTAATCTCCATCATCACAAAGTATTTTCTGAGAATGCTTCCGTTTGGTTTTTATAGGAAGTTCTTTCCTTCACTACCGTAGGCCTCAAAGCAGTCCAAATCTCCATTTGCAGATTCTACAAAAAGAGTGTTTCCAATCTGCTGTATCAATAGGAATGTTCAACTCCGTGAGTTGAATGCAATCATCACAACGTAGTTTCTGAGAATGCTTCTATGTAGTTTTTAGGTGAAGATATTACCTTTTTCACCACAGGCCCCAAGCCCCCCAAATGTCCACTTGCAGATTCTAGAAAAAGAGTGTTTCATAGCTGCTCTTTCAAAAGGAAAGTTCCACTCTGGGAATTGAATACGAACATCACAAAGTAGTTTCTGAGAATGCTTTTGTTTCGTTTTTATGTGAAGATGATCCCGTTTCCAATGAAATCTTCAAAGAGGTGCACATATCCACTTGCAGATTCCAAAGAAAGAGACTTTCAAAACTGCTCTATCACGAGGATTTTTCTACACTGTGAGTTGAATGCAGTCATCACAGAAAACTTTCTGAGAATGCTTCTGTCTAGGGTTGATGTGAAGATTTACCCGTTTCCAACGAAGGCCTCGAAGTGGTCCAAATATACACTTGCAGATTCTCCTACAAGGGTGTTGCAAACCTGAACTATCAAAGCAAGGTTCAACTCTGTGAGTTGAATGCAAACATCACAAAGAAGTTTCTGAGAATGCTTCCGTTTAGTTATGGGAAGTTTATCCCGTTTCCAACGAAATCCTCAGAGAGGTCCAAATATCCCCTTGCAGATTCTACAAACAGTGTGTTTGGAAACTGCTCCATCAAAACGAATGTTCAGCTCTCTGAGTTAAACGCAATCGTCACTAAGAATTTTCTGAGAGTGCTTCTGTCTAGTTTTTATATGAAGTTCTTTCCTTTATTACCATAGGCCTCAAAGCGGTCCCAGTCTCCACTTGCAGATTCTCCAAGAAGACTGTTTCCAAACTACTCTCTCGAAAGGAATGTTCAACTCTGTGAGTTGAGTGCAATCATCACAGAGTAGTTTCTGAGAATGCTTCTATGTAGTTTTTAGGAGAAGATATTTCCTTTTCCACCACAGCCCTCAAAGCCCTCCAAATGTCCATTTGCGGATGCTAAAAAAAGAGTGTTTCAAAGCTGCGCTATCAAAGGGAAAGTTCAATTCCGTGAGGTGAATGCAAACATCCCAAAGAAGTTTCTGAGAATGCCTCTGTTTAGCTTTTATGTGAAGATTATCCCGTTTCCAACGAAATCTTCAATGAGATCCAAATATCCACTTGCGGATCCCACAGAAAGTGTGTTTCGAAACTGCTGTTTCAAAGGGAATCTTCAACTCTGTGAGTTGAATGCAATCATCACAAAGAAGTTTCTGACAATGCTTCTCTCTCGTTTTTATGTGAAGATATTTCCTTTTCCACCAGAGGCCTGAAAGCGCTCCAAATGTCCACTTGCAGATTCTACGAAAAGAATGTTTCAAAACTGCTCTGTGAAAAGCAATGTTAAACTCTGTGGCTCGAACACAAACATCACAAAGCAGTTTCTGAGAATGCTTCAGTTTAGTTTTTCTGTGAAGATATTCCCGTTTCCAAAGAAATCTTCAAAGAGGTCCACATATCCACTTACAGATTCTACAAAAAGAGAGTTTCAAAACTGCTCAATCAAAAGGAGGGTTCAACTCTGTGACTTGAATGCAATCATCACACAGAAGTTTCTGAGAATGCTTCTCTTTAGTTTTAACGTGAAGATATACCCGTTTCGAAGGAAGGCCACCCGGTGGTCCAAATATCCACTTGCAGATTCTACAAAAAGAGTGTTTCAAACCTGAACTATTAAAGGAAGGTTCAACTCTGTGAGTCGAATGCAAACATCACGAAGAAGTTTCTGAGAATGTTTGTGTTTAGTTATGGGAAGTTTATCCCGTTTCCAACGAAATCCTCAGAGAGGTCCAAATATCCACTTGCAGATTCTACCAAAAGTGTGTTTGGAAACTGCTCCATCCAAAGGCATGTTCAGCTCTGTGAGTTAATCTCCATCATCACAAAGTATTTTCTGAGAATGCTTCCGTTTGGTTTTTATAGGAAGTTCTTTCCTTCACTACCGTAGGCCTCAAAGCAGTCCAAATCTCCATTTGCAGATTCTACAAAAAGAGTGTTTCCAATCTGCTGTATCAATAGGAATGTTCAACTCCGTGAGTTGAATGCAATCATCACAACGTAGTTTCTGAGAATGCTTCTATGTAGTTTTTAGGTGAAGATATTACCTTTTCCACCACAGGCCCCAAGCCCCCCAAATGTCCACTTGCAGATTCTAGAAAAAGAGTGTTTCATAGCTGCTCTTTCAAAAGGAAAGTTCCACTCTGGGAATTGAATACGAACATCACAAAGTAGTTTCTGAGAATGCTTTTGTTTCGTTTTTATGTGAAGATGATCCCGTTTCCAATGAAATCTTCAAAGAGGTGCACATATCCACTTGCAGATTCCAAAGAAAGAGACTTTCAAAACTGCTCTATCACGAGGATTTTTCAACACTGTGAGTTGAATGCAGTCATCACAGAAAACTTTCTGAGAATGCTTCTGTCTAGGGTTGATGTGAAGATTTACCCGTTTCCAACGAAGGCCTCGAAGTGGTCCAAATATACACTTGCAGATTCTCCTACAAGGGTGTTGCAAACCTGAACTATCAAAGCAAGGTTCAACTCTGTGAGTTGAATGCAAACATCACAAAGAAGTTTCTGAGAATGCTTCCGTTTAGTTATGGGAAGTTTATCCCGTTTCCAACGAAATCCTCAGAGAGGTCCAAATATCCCCTTGCAGATTCTACAAACAGTGTGTTTGGAAACTGCTCCATCAAAACGAATGTTCAGCTCTCTGAGTTAAACGCAATCGTCACTAAGAATTTTCTGAGAGTGCTTCTGTCTAGTTTTTATATGAAGTTCTTTCCTTTATTACCATAGGCCTCAAAGCGGTCCCAGTCTCCACTTGCAGATTCTCCAAGAAGACTGTTTCCAAACTACTCTCTCGAAAGGAATGTTCAACTCTGTGAGTTGAGTGCAATCATCACAGAGTAGTTTCTGAGAATGCTTCTATGTAGTTTTTAGGAGAAGATATTTCCTTTTCCACCACAGCCCTCAAAGCCCTCCAAATGTCCATTTGCGGATGCTAAAAAAAGAGTGTTTCAAAGCTGCGCTATCAAAGGGAAAGTTCAATTCCGTGAGGTGAATGCAAACATCCCAAAGAAGTTTCTGAGAATGCCTCTGTTTAGCTTTTATGTGAAGATTATCCCGTTTCCAACGAAATCTTCAATGAGATCCAAATATCCACTTGCGGATCCCACAGAAAGTGTGTTTCGAAACTGCTGTTTCAAAGGGAATCTTCAACTCTGTGAGTTGAATGCAATCATCACAAAGAAGTTTCTGACAATGCTTCTCTCTCGTTTTTATGTGAAGATATTTCCTTTTCCACCAGAGGCCTGAAAGCGCTCCAAATGTCCACTTGCAGAGTCTACGAAAAGAATGTTTCAAAACTGCTCTGTGAAAAGCAATGTTAAACTCTGTGGCTCGAACACAAACATCACAAAGCAGTTTCTGAGAATGCTTCAGTTTAGTTTTTCTGTGAAGATATTCCCGTTTCCAAAGAAATCTTCAAAGAGGTCCACATATCCACTTACAGATTCTACAAAAAGAGAGTTTCAAAACTGCTCAATCAAAAGGAGGGTTCAACTCTGTGACTTGAATGCAATCATCACACAGAAGTTTCTGAGAATGCTTCTCTTTAGTTTTTACGTGAAGATATACCCGTTTCGAAGGAAGGCCACCCGGTGGTCCAAATATCCACTTGCAGATTGTACAAAAAGAGTGTTTCAAACCTGAACTATCAAAGGAAGGTTCAACTCTCTGAGTCGAATGCAAACATCACGAAGAAGTTTCTGAGAATGTTTGTGTTTAGTTATGGGAAGTTTATCCCGTTTCCAACGAAATCCTCAGAGAGGTCCAAATATCCACTTGCAGATTCTACCAAAAGTGTGTTTGGAAACTGCTCCATCCAAAGGCATGTTCAGCTCTGTGAGTTAATCTCCATCATCACAAAGTATTTTCTGAGAATGCTTCCGTTTGGTTTTTATAGGAAGTTCTTTCCTTCACTACCGTAGGCCTCAAAGCAGTCCAAATCTCCATTTGCAGATTCTACAAAAAGAGTGTTTCCAATCTGCTGTATCAATAGGAATGTTCAACTCCGTGAGTTGAATGCAATCATCACAACGTAGTTTCTGAGAATGCTTCTATGTAGTTTTTAGGTGAAGATATTACCTTTTCCACCACAGGCCCCAAGCCCCCCAAATGTCCACTTGCAGATTCTAGAAAAAGAGTGTTTCATAGCTGCTCTTTCAAAAGGAAAGTTCCACTCTGGGAATTGAATACGAACATCACAAAGTAGTTTCTGAGAATGCTTTTGTTTCGTTTTTATGTGAAGATGATCCCGTTTCCAATGAAATCTTCAAAGAGGTGCACATATCCACTTGCAGATTCCAAAGAAAGAGACTTTCAAAACTGCTCCATCACGAGGATTTTTCAACACTGTGAGTTGAATGCAGTCATCACAGAAAACTTTCTGAGAATGCTTCTGTCTAGGGTTGATGTGAAGATATACCCGTTTCCAACGAAGGCCTCGAAGTGGTCCAAATATACACTTGCAGATTCTCCTACAAGGGTGTTGCAAACCTGAACTATCAAAGCAAGGTTCAACTCTGTGAGTTGAATGCAAACATCACAAAGAAGTTTCTGAGAATGCTTCCGTTTAGTTATGGGAAGTTTATCCCGTTTCCAACGAAATCCTCAGAGAGGTCCAAATATCCCCTTGCAGATTCTACAAACAGTGTGTTTGGAAACTGCTCCATCCAAACGAATGTTCAGCTCTCTGAGTTAAACGCAATCGTCACTAAGAACTTTCTGAGAGTGCTTCTGTCTAGTTTTTATATGAAGTTCTTTCCTTTCTTACCATAGGCCTCAAAGCGGTCCCAGTCTCCACTTGCAGATTCTCCAAGAAGACTGTTTCCAAACTGCTCTCTCGAAAGGATTGCTCAACTCTGTGAGTTGAGTGCAATCATCACAGAGTAGTTTCTGAGAATGCTTCTATGTAGTTTTTAGGAGAAGATATTTCCTTTTCCACCACAGCCCTCAAAGCCCTCCAAATGTCCATTTGCGGATGCTAAAAAAAGAGTGTTTCAAAGCTGCGCTATCAAAGGGAAAGTTCAATTCCGTGAGGTGAATGCAAACATCCCAAAGAAGTTTCTGAGAATGCCTCTGTTTAGCTTTTATGTGAAGATTATCCCGTTTCCAACGAAATCTTCAATGAGATCCAAATATCCACTTGCGGATCCCACAGAAAGTGTGTTTCGAAACTGCTGTTTCAAAGGGAATCTTCAACTCTGTGAGTTGAATGCAATCATCACAAAGAAGTTTCTGACAATGCTTCTCTCTCGTTTTTATGTGAAGATATTTCCTTTTCCACCAGAGGCCTGAAAGCGCTCCAAATGTCCACTTGCAGATTCTACGAAAAGAATGTTTCAAAACTGCTCTGTGAAAAGCAATGTTAAACTCTGTGGCTCGAACACAAACATCACAAAGCAGTTTCTGAGAATGCTTCAGTTTAGTTTTTCTGTGAAGATATTCCCGTTTCCAAAGAAATCTTCAAAGAGGTCCACATATCCACTTACAGATTCTACAAAAAGAGAGTTTCAAAACTGCTCAATCAAAAGGAGGGTTCAACTCTGTGACTTGAATGCAATCATCACACAGAAGTTTCTGAGAATGCTTCTCTTTAGTTTTAACGTGAAGATATACCCGTTTCGAAGGAAGGCCACCCGGTGGTCCAAATATCCACTTGCAGATTCTACAAAAAGAGTGTTTCAAACCTGAACTATTAAAGGAAGGTTCAACTCTGTGAGTCGAATGCAAACATCACGAAGAAGTTTCTGAGAATGTTTGTGTTTAGTTATGGGAAGTTTATCCCGTTTCCAACGAAATCCTCAGAGAGGTCCAAATATCCACTTGCAGATTCTACCAAAAGTGTGTTTGGAAACTGCTCCATCCAAAGGCATGTTCAGCTCTGTGAGTTAATCTCCATCATCACAAAGTATTTTCTGAGAATGCTTCCGTTTGGTTTTTATAGGAAGTTCTTTCCTTCACTACCGTAGGCCTCAAAGCAGTCCAAATCTCCATTTGCAGATTCTACAAAAAGAGTGTTTCCAATCTGCTGTATCAATAGGAATGTTCAACTCCGTGAGTTGAATGCAATCATCACAACGTAGTTTCTGAGAATGCTTCTATGTAGTTTTTAGGTGAAGATATTACCTTTTCCACCACAGGCCCCAAGCCCCCCAAATGTCCACTTGCAGATTCTAGAAAAAGAGTGTTTCATAGCTGCTCTTTCAAAAGGAAAGTTCCACTCTGGGAATTGAATACGAACATCACAAAGTAGTTTCTGAGAATGCTTTTGTTTCGTTTTTATGTGAAGATGATCCCGTTTCCAATGAAATCTTCAAAGAGGTGCACATATCCACTTGCAGATTCCAAAGAAAGAGACTTTCAAAACTGCTCTATCACGAGGATTTTTCAACACTGTGAGTTGAATGCAGTCATCACAGAAAACTTTCTGAGAATGCTTCTGTCTAGGGTTGATGTGAAGATATACCCGTTTCCAACGAAGGCCTCGAAGTGGTCCAAATATACACTTGCAGATTCTCCTACAAGGGTGTTGCAAACCTGAACTATCAAAGCAAGGTTCAACTCTGTGAGTTGAATGCAAACATCACAAAGAAGTTTCTGAGAATGCTTCCGTTTAGTTATGGGAAGTTTATCCCGTTTCCAACGAAATCCTCAGAGAGGTCCAAATATCCCCTTGCAGATTCTACAAACAGTGTGTTTGGAAACTGCTCCATCAAAACGAATGTTCAGCTCTCTGAGTTAAACGCAATCGTCACTAAGAATTTTCTGAGAGTGCTTCTGTCTAGTTTTTATATGAAGTTCTTTCCTTTATTACCATAGGCCTCAAAGCGGTCCCAGTCTCCACTTGCAGATTCTCCAAGAAGACTGTTTCCAAACTACTCTCTCGAAAGGAATGTTCAACTCTGTGAGTTGAGTGCAATCATCACAGAGTAGTTTCTGAGAATGCTTCTATGTAGTTTTTAGGAGAAGATATTTCCTTTTCCACCACAGCCCTCAAAGCCCTCCAAATGTCCATTTGCGGATGCTAAAAAAAGAGTGTTTCAAAGCTGCGCTATCAAAGGGAAAGTTCAATTCCGTGAGGTGAATGCAAACATCCCAAAGAAGTTTCTGAGAATGCCTCTGTTTAGCTTTTATGTGAAGATTATCCCGTTTCCAACGAAATCTTCAATGAGATCCAAATATCCACTTGCGGATCCCACAGAAAGTGTGTTTCGAAACTGCTGTTTCAAAGGGAATCTTCAACTCTGTGAGTTGAATGCAATCATCACAAAGAAGTTTCTGACAATGCTTCTCTCTCGTTTTTATGTGAAGATATTTCCTTTTCCACCAGAGGCCTGAAAGCGCTCCAAATGTCCACTTGCAGAGTCTACGAAAAGAATGTTTCAAAACTGCTCTGTGAAAAGCAATGTTAAACTCTGTGGCTCGAACACAAACATCACAAAGCAGTTTCTGAGAATGCTTCAGTTTAGTTTTTCTGTGAAGATATTCCCGTTTCCAAAGAAATCTTCAAAGAGGTCCACATATCCACTTACAGATTCTACAAAAAGAGAGTTTCAAAACTGCTCAATCAAAAGGAGGGTTCAACTCTGTGACTTGAATGCAATCATCACACAGAAGTTTCTGAGAATGCTTCTCTTTAGTTTTTACGTGAAGATATACCCGTTTCGAAGGAAGGCCACCCGGTGGTCCAAATATCCACTTGCAGATTGTACAAAAAGAGTGTTTCAAACCTGAACTATCAAAGGAAGGTTCAACTCTCTGAGTCGAATGCAAACATCACGAAGAAGTTTCTGAGAATGTTTGTGTTTAGTTATGGGAAGTTTATCCCGTTTCCAACGAAATCCTCAGAGAGGTCCAAATATCCACTTGCAGATTCTACCAAAAGTGTGTTTGGAAACTGCTCCATCCAAAGGCATGTTCAGCTCTGTGAGTTAATCTCCATCATCACAAAGTATTTTCTGAGAATGCTTCCGTTTGGTTTTTATAGGAAGTTCTTTCCTTCACTACCGTAGGCCTCAAAGCAGTCCAAATCTCCATTTGCAGATTCTACAAAAAGAGTGTTTCCAATCTGCTGTATCAATAGGAATGTTCAACTCCGTGAGTTGAATGCAATCATCACAACGTAGTTTCTGAGAATGCTTCTATGTAGTTTTTAGGTGAAGATATTACCTTTTCCACCACAGGCCCCAAGCCCCCCAAATGTCCACTTGCAGATTCTAGAAAAAGAGTGTTTCATAGCTGCTCTTTCAAAAGGAAAGTTCCACTCTGGGAATTGAATACGAACATCACAAAGTAGTTTCTGAGAATGCTTTTGTTTCGTTTTTATGTGAAGATGATCCCGTTTCCAATGAAATCTTCAAAGAGGTGCACATATCCACTTGCAGATTCCAAAGAAAGAGACTTTCAAAACTGCTCCATCACGAGGATTTTTCAACACTGTGAGTTGAATGCAGTCATCACAGAAAACTTTCTGAGAATGCTTCTGTCTAGGGTTGATGTGAAGATATACCCGTTTCCAACGAAGGCCTCGAAGTGGTCCAAATATACACTTGCAGATTCTCCTACAAGGGTGTTGCAAACCTGAACTATCAAAGCAAGGTTCAACTCTGTGAGTTGAATGCAAACATCACAAAGAAGTTTCTGAGAATGCTTCCGTTTAGTTATGGGAAGTTTATCCCGTTTCCAACGAAATCCTCAGAGAGGTCCAAATATCCCCTTGCAGATTCTACAAACAGTGTGTTTGGAAACTGCTCCATCAAAACGAATGTTCAGCTCTCTGAGTTAAACGCAATCGTCACTAAGAATTTTCTGAGAGTGCTTCTGTCTAGTTTTTATATGAAGTTCTTTCCTTTATTACCATAGGCCTCAAAGCGGTCCCAGTCTCCACTTGCAGATTCTCCAAGAAGACTGTTTCCAAACTGCTCTCTCGAAAGGAATGTTCAACTCTGTGAGTTGAGTGCAATCATCACAGAGTAGTTTCTGAGAATGCTTCTATGTAGTTTTTAGGAGAAGATATTTCCTTTTCCACCACAGCCCTCAAAGCCCTCCAAATGTCCATTTGCGGATGCTAAAAAAAGAGTGTTTCAAAGCTGCGCTATCAAAGGGAAAGTTCAATTCCGTGAGGTGAATGCAAACATCCCAAAGAAGTTTCTGAGAATGCCTCTGTTTAGCTTTTATGTGAAGATTATCCCGTTTCCAACGAAATCTTCAATGAGATCCAAATATCCACTTGCGGATCCCACAGAAAGTGTGTTTCGAAACTGCTGTTTCAAAGGGAATCTTCAACTCTGTGAGTTGAATGCAATCATCACAAAGAAGTTTCTGACAATGCTTCTCTGTCGTTTTTATGTGAAGATATTTCCTTTTCCACCAGAGGCCTGAAAGCGCTCCAAATGTCCACTTGCAGATTCTACGAAAAGAATGTTTCAAAACTGCTCTGTGAAAAGCAATGTTAAACTCTGTGGCTCGAACACAAACATCACAAAGCAGTTTCTGAGAATGCTTCAGTTTAGTTTTTCTGTGAAGATATTCCCGTTTCCAAAGAAATCTTCAAAGAGGTCCACATATCCACTTACAGATTCTACAAAAAGAGAGTTTCAAAACTGCTCAATCAAAAGGAGGGTTCAACTCTGTGACTTGAATGCAATCATCACACTGAAGTTTCTGAGAATGCTTCTCTTTAGTTTTTACGTGAAGATATACCCGTTTCGAAGGAAGGCCACCCGGTGGTCCAAATATCCACTTGCAGATTCTACAAAAAGAGTGTTTCAAACCTGAACTATCAAAGGAAGGTTCAACTCTGTGAGTCGAATGCAAACATCACGAAGAAGTTTCTGAGAATGTTTGTGTTTAGTTATGGGAAGTTTATCCCGTTTCCAACGAAATCCTCAGAGAGGTCCAAATATCCACTTGCAGATTCTACCAAAAGTGTGTTTGGAAACTGCTCCATCCAAAGGCATGTTCAGCTCTGTGAGTTAATCTTCATCATCACAAAGTATTTTCTGAGAATGCTTCCGTTTGGTTTTTATAGGAAGTTGTTTCCTTCACTACCGTAGGCCTCAAAGCAGTCCAAATCTCCATTTGCAGATTCTACAAAAAGAGTGTTTCCAATCTGCTGTATCAATAGGAATGTTCAACTCCGTGAGTTGAATGCAATCATCACAACGTAGTTTCTGAGAATGCTTCTATGTAGTTTTTAGGTGAAGATATTACCTTTTCCACCACAGGCCCCAAGCCCCCCAAATGTCCACTTGCAGATTCTAGAAAAAGAGTGTTTCATAGCTGCTCTTTCAAAAGGAAAGTTCCACTCTGGGAATTGAATACGAACATCACAAAGTAGTTTCTGAGAATGCTTTTGTTTCGTTTTTATGTGAAGATGATCCCGTTTCCAATGAAATCTTCAAAGAGGTGCACATATCCACTTGCAGATTCCAAAGAAAGAGACTTTCAAAACTGCTCTATCACGAGGATTTTTCAACACTGTGAGTTGAATGCAGTCATCACAGAAAACTTTCTGAGAATGCTTCTGTCTAGGGTTGATGTGAAGATATACCCGTTTCCAATGAAGGCCTCGAAGTGGTCCAAATATACACTTGCAGATTCTCCTACAAGGGTGTTGCAAACCTGAACTATGAAAGCAAGGTTCAACTCTGTGAGTTGAATGCAAACATCACAAAGAAGTTTCTGAGAATGCTTCCGTTTACTTATGGGAAGTTTATCCCGTTTCCAACGAAATCCTCAGAGAGGTCCAAATATCCCCTTGCAGATTCTACAAACAGTGTGTTTGGAAACTGCTCCATCAAAACGAATGTTCAGCTCTCTGAGTTAAACGCAATCGTCACTAAGAATTCTCTGAGAGTGCTTCTGTCTAGTTTTTATATGAAGTTCTTTCCTTTATTACCATAGGCCTCAAAGCGGTCCCAGTCTCCACTTGCAGATTCTCCAAGAAGACTGTTTCCAAACTGCTCTCTCAAAAGGAATGTTCAACTCTGTGAGTTGAGTGCAATCATCACAGAGTAGTTTCTGAGAATGCTTCTATGTAGTTTTTAGGAGAAGATATTTCCTTTTCCACCACAGCCCTCAAAGCCCTCCAAATGTCCATTTGCGGATGCTAAAAAAAGAGTGTTTCAAAGCTGCGCTATCAAAGGGAAAGTTCAATTCCGTGAGGTGAATGCAAACATCCCAAAGAAGTTTCTGAGAATGCCTCTGTTTAGCTTTTATGTGAAGATTATCCCGTTTCCAACGAAATCTTCAATGAGATCCAAATATCCACTTGCGGATCCCACAGAAAGTGTGTTTCGAAAGTGCTGTTTCAAAGGGAATCTTCAACTCTGTGAGTTGAATGCAATCATCACAAAGAAGTTTCTGACAATGCTTCTCTCTCGTTTTTATGTGAAGATATTTCCTTTTCCACCAGAGGCCTGAAAGCGCTCCAAATGTCCACTTGCAGAGTCTATGAAAAGAATGTTTCAAAACTGCTCTGTGAAAAGCAATGTTAAACTCTGTGGCTCGAACACAAACATCACAAAGCAGTTTCTGAGAATGCTTCAGTTTAGTTTTTCTGTGAAGATATTCCCGTTTCCAAAGAAATCTTCAAAGAGGTCCACATATCCACTTACAGATTCTACAAAAAGAGAGTTTCAAAACTGCTCAATCAAAAGGAGGGTTCAACTCTGTGATTTGAATGCAATCATCACACAGAAGTTTCTGAGAATGCTTCTCTTTAGTTTTTACGTGAAGATATACCCGTTTCGAAGGAAGGCCACCCGGTGGTCCAAATATCCACTTGCAGATTGTACAAAAAGAGTGTTTCAAACCTGAACTATCAAAGGAAGGTTCAACTCTCTGAGTCGAATGCAAACATCACGAAGAAGTTTCTGAGAATGTTTGTGTTTAGTTATGGGAAGTTTATCCCGTTTCCAACGAAATCCTCAGAGAGGTCCAAATATCCACTTGCAGATTCTACCAAAAGTGTGTTTGGAAACTGCTCCATCCAAAGGCATGTTCAGCTCTGTGAGTTAATCTCCATCATCACAAAGTATTTTCTGAGAATGCTTCCGTTTGGTTTTTATAGGAAGTTCTTTCCTTCACTACCGTAGGCCTCAAAGCAGTCCAAATCTCCATTTGCAGATTCTACAAAAAGAGTGTTTCCAATCTGCTGTATCAATAGGAATGTTCAACTCCGTGAGTTGAATGCAATCATCACAACGTAGTTTCTGAGAATGCTTCTATGTAGTTTTTAGGTGAAGATATTACCTTTTCCACCACAGGCCCCAAGCCCCCCAAATGTCCACTTGCAGATTCTAGAAAAAGAGTGTTTCATAGCTGCTCTTTCAAAAGGAAAGTTCCACTCTGGGAATTGAATACGAAC
This sequence comes from Pan paniscus, assembly GCF_029289425.2. Classification (NCBI taxonomy): domain Eukaryota; kingdom Metazoa; phylum Chordata; class Mammalia; order Primates; family Hominidae; genus Pan; species Pan paniscus. The sequence goes on from NC_073272.2 coordinate 61,611,166, forward strand.
ATCACAAAGTAGTTTCTGAGAATGCTTTTGTTTCGTTTTTATGTGAAGATGATCCCGTTTCCAATGAAATCTTCAAAGAGGTGCACATATCCACTTGCAGATTCCAAAGAAAGAGACTTTCAAAACTGCTCCATCACGAGGATTTTTCAACACTGTGAGTTGAATGCAGTCATCACAGAAAACTTTCTGAGAATGCTTCTGTCTAGGGTTGATGTGAAGATATACCCGTTTCCAACGAAGGCCTCGAAGTGGTCCAAATATACACTTGCAGATTCTCCTACAAGGGTGTTGCAAACCTGAACTATCAAAGCAAGGTTCAACTCTGTGAGTTGAATGCAAACATCACAAAGAAGTTTCTGAGAATGCTTCCGTTTAGTTATGGGAAGTTTATCCCGTTTCCAACGAAATCCTCAGAGAGGTCCAAATATCCCCTTGCAGATTCTACAAACAGTGTGTTTGGAAACTGCTCCATCAAAACGAATGTTCAGCTCTCTGAGTTAAACGCAATCGTCACTAAGAATTTTCTGAGAGTGCTTCTGTCTAGTTTTTATATGAAGTTCTTTCCTTTATTACCATAGGCCTCAAAGCGGTCCCAGTCTCCACTTGCAGATTCTCCAAGAAGACTGTTTCCAAACTGCTCTCTCGAAAGGAATGTTCAACTCTGTGAGTTGAATGCAATCATCACAGAGTAGTTTCTGAGAATGCTTCTATGTAGTTTTTAGGAGAAGATATTTCCTTTTCCACCACAGCCCTCAAAGCCCTCCAAATGTCCATTTGCGGATGCTAAAAAAAGAGTGTTTCAAAGCTGCGCTATCAAAGGGAAAGTTCAATTCCGTGAGGTGAATGCAAACATCCCAAAGAAGTTTCTGAGAATGCCTCTGTTTAGCTTTTATGTGAAGATTATCCCGTTTCCAACGAAATCTTCAATGAGATCCAAATATCCACTTGCGGATCCCACAGAAAGTGTGTTTCGAAACTGCTGTTTCAAAGGGAATCTTCAACTCTGTGAGTTGAATGCAATCATCACAAAGAAGTTTCTGACAATGCTTCTCTCTCGTTTTTATGTGAAGATATTTCCTTTTCCACCAGAGGCCTGAAAGCGCTCCAAATGTCCACTTGCAGATTCTACGAAAAGAATGTTTCAAAACTGCTCTGTGAAAAGCAATGTTAAACTCTGTGGCTCGAACACAAACATCACAAAGCAGTTTCTGAGAATGCTTCAGTTTAGTTTTTCTGTGAAGATATTCCCGTTTCCAAAGAAATCTTCAAAGAGGTCCACATATCCACTTACAGATTCTACAAAAAGAGAGTTTCAAAACTGCTCAATCAAAAGGAGTGTTCAACTCTGTGACTTGAATGCAATCATCACACAGAAGTTTCTGAGAATGCTTCTCTTTAGTTTTTACGTGAAGATATACCCGTTTCGAAGGAAGGCCACCCAGTGGTCCAAATATCCTCTTGCAGAATCTACAAAAAGAGTGTTTCAAACCTGAACTATCAAAGGAAGGTTCAACTCTGTGAGTCGAATGCAAACATCACGAAGAAGTTTCTGAGAATGTTTGTGTTTAGTTATGGGAAGTTTATCCCGTTTCCAACGAAATCCTCAGAGAGGTCCAAATATCCACTTGCAGATTCTACCAAAAGTGTGTTTGGAAACTGCTCCATCCAAAGGCATCTTCAGCTCTGTGAGTTAATCTCCATCACCACAAAGTGTTTTCTGAGAATGCTTCCGTTTGTTTTTTATAGGAAGTTGTTTCCTTCACTACCGTAGGCCTCAAAGCAGTCCAAATCTCCATTTGCAGATTCTACAAAAAGAGTGTTTCCAATCTGCTCTATCAATAGGAATGTTCAACTCCGTGAGTTGAATGCAATCATCACAACGTAGTTTCTGAGAATGCTTCTATGTAGTTTTTAGGTGAAGATATTTCCTTTTCCACCACAGGCCTCAAAGCCCCCCAAATGTCCACTTGCAGATTCTAGAAAAAGAGTGTTTCATAGCTGCTCTTTCAAAAGGAAAGTTCCACTCCGGGAGTTGAATACTAACATCACAAAGTAGTTTCTGAGAATGCTTCTGTTTCGTTTTTATGTGAAGATGATCCCGTTTCCAATGAAATCTTCAAAGAGGTGCACATATCCACTTGCAGATTCCAAAGAAAGAGACTTTCAAAACTGCTCCATCACGAGGATTGTTCAACTCTGTGAGTTGAATGCAGTCATCACAGAAAACTTTCTGAGAATGCTTCTGTCTAGGGTTGATGTGAAGATATACCCGTTTCCAACGAAGGCCTCGAAGTGGTCCAAATATACACTTGCAGATTCTCCTACAAGGGTGTTGCAAACCTGAACTATCAAAGCAAGGTTCAACTCTGTGAGTTGAATGCAAACATCACAAAGAAGTTTCTGAGAATGCTTCCGTTTACTTATGGGAAGTTTATCCCGTTTCCAACGAAATCCTCAGAGAGGTCCAAATATCCCCTTGCAGATTCTACAAACAGTGTGTTTGGAAACTGCTCCATCAAAACGAATGTTCAGCTCTCTGAGTTAAACGCAATCGTCACTAAGAATTTTCTGAGAGTGCTTCTGTCTAGTGTTTGTATGAAGTTCTTTCCTTTATTACCATAGGCCTCAAAGCGGTCCCAGTCTCCACTTGCAGATTCTCCAACAAGACTGTTTCCAAACTGCTCTCTCGAAAGGAATGTTCAACTCTGTGAGTTGAATGCAATCATCACAGATTAGTTTCTGAGAATGCTTCTATGTAGTTTTTAGGAGAAGATATTTCCTTTTCCACCACAGCCCTCAAAGCCCTCCAAATGTCCATTTGCGGATGCTAAAAAAAGAGTGTTTCAAAGCTGCGCTATCAAAGGGAAAGTTCAATTCCGTGAGGTGAATGCAAACATCCCAAAGAAGTTTCTGAGAATGCCTCTGTTTAGCTTTTATGTGAAGATTATCCCGTTTCCAACGAAATCTTCAATGAGATCCAAATATCCACTTGCGGATCCCACAGAAAGTGTGTTTCGAAACTGCTGTTTCAAAGGGAATCTTCAACTCTGTGAGTTGAATGCAATCATCACAAAGAAGTTTCTGACAATGCTTCTCTCTCGTTTTTATGTGAAGATATTTCCTTTTCCACCAGAGGCCTGAAAGCGCTCCAATGTCCACTTGCAGATTCTACGAAAAGAATGTTTCAAAACTGCTCTGTGAAAAGCAATGTTAAACTCTGTGGCTCGAACACAAACATCACAAAGCAGTTTCTGAGAATGCTTCAGTTTAGTTTTTCTGTGAAGATATTCCCGTTTCCAAAGAAATCTTCAAAGAGGTCCACATATCCACTTACAGATTCTACAAAAAGAGAGTTTCAAAACTGCTCAATCAAAAGGAGGGTTCAACTCTGTGACTTGAATGCAATCATCACACAGAAGTTTCTGAGAATGCTTCTCTTTAGTTTTTACGTGAAGATATACCCGTTTCGAAGGAAGGCCACCCGGTGGTCCAAATATCCACTTGCAGATTCTACAAAAAGAGTGTTTCAAACCTGAACTATCAAAGGAAGGTTCAACTCTGTGAGTCGAATGCAAACATCATGAAGAAGTTTCTGAGAATGTTTGTGTTTACTTATGGGAAGTTTATCCCGTTTCCAACGAAATCCTCAGAGAGCTCCAAATATCCACTTGCAGATTCTACCAAAAGTGTGTTTGGAAACTGCTCCATCCAAAGGCATGTTCAGCTCTGTGAGTTAATCTCCATCATCACAAAGTATTTTCTGAGAATGCTTCCGTTTGGTTTTTATAGGAAGTTGTTTCCTTCACTACCGTAGGCCTCAAAGCAGTCCAAATCTCCATTTGCAGATTCTACAAAAAGAGTGTTTCCAATCTGCTCTATCAATAGGAATGTTCAACTCCGTGAGTTGTATGCAATCATCACAACGTAGTTTCTGAGAATGCTTCTATGTAGTTTTTAGGTGAAGATATTACCTTTTCCACCACAGGCCCCAAGCCCCCCAAATGTCCACTTGCAGATTCTAGAAAAAGAGTGTTTCATAGCTGCTCTTTCAAAAGGAAAGTTCCACTCTGCGAGTTGAATACAAACATCACAAAGTAGTTTCTGAGAATGCTTCTGTTTCGTTTTTAAGTGAAGATGATCCCGTTTCCAATGAAATCTTCAAAGAGGTGCACATATCCACTTGCAGATTCCAAAGAAAGAGACTTTCAAAACTGCTACATCACGAGGATTTTTCAACACTGTGAGTTGAATGCAGTCATCACAGAAAACTTTCTGAGAATGCTTCTGTCTAGGGTTGATGTGAAGATATACCCGTTTCCAACGAAGGCCTCGAAGTGGTCCAAATATAGACTTGCAGATTCTCCTACAAGGGTGTTGCAAACCTGAACTAACAAAGCAAGGTTGAACTCTGTGAGTTGAATGCAAACATCACAAAGAAGTTTCTGAGAATGCTTCCGTTTATTTATGGGAAGTTTATCCCGTTTCCAACGAAATCCTCAGAGAGGTCCAAATATCCCCTTGCAGATTCTACAAACAGTGTGTTTGGAAACTGCTCCATCAAAACGAATGTTCAGCTCTCTGAGTTAAACGCAATCGTCGCTAAGAATTTTCTGAGAGTGCTTCTGTCTAGTTTTTATATGAAGTTCTTTCCTTTCTTACCATAGGCCTCAAAGCGGTCCCAGTCTCCATTTGCAGATTCTCCAAGAAGACTGTTTCCAAACTGCTCTCTCGAAAGGAATGTTCAACTCTGTGGGTTGAGTGCAATCATCACAGAGTAGTTTCTGAGAATGCTTCTATGTAGTTTTTAGGAGAAGATATTTCCTTTTCCACCACAGCCCTCAAAGCCCTCCTAATGTCCATTTGCGGATGCTAAAAAAACAGTGTTTCAAAGCTGCGCTATCAAAGGGAAAGTTCAATTCCGTGAGGTGAATGCAAACATCCCAAAGAAGTTTCTGAGAATGCCTCTGTTTAGCTTTTATGTGAAGATTATCCCGTTTCCAACGAAATCTTCAATGAGATCCAAATATCCACTTGCGGATCCCACAGAAAGTGTGTTTCGAAACTGCTGTTTCAAAGGGAATCTTCAACTCTGTGAGTTGAATGCAATCATCACAAAGAAGTTTCTGACAATGCTTCTCTCTCGTTTTTATGTGAAGATATTTCCTTTTCCACCAGAGGCCTGAAAGCGCTCCAAATGTCCACTTGCAGATTCTACGAAAAGAATGTTTCAAAACTGCTCTGTGAAAAGCAATGTTAAACTCTGTGGCTCGAACACAAACATCACAAAGCAGTTTCTGAGAATGCTTCAGTTTAGTTTTTCTGTGAAGATATTCCCGTTTCCAAAGAAATCTTCAAAGAGGTCCACATATCCACTTACAGATTCTACAAAAAGAGAGTTTCAAAACTGCTCAATCAAAAGGAGGGTTCAACTCTGTGACTTGAATGCAATCATCACACAGAAGTTTCTGAGAATGCTTCTCTTTAGTTTTTACGTGAAGATATACCCGTTTCGAAGGAAGGCCACCCGGTGGTCCAAATATCCACTTGCAGATTCTACAAAAAGAGTGTTTCAAACCTGAATTATCAAAGGAAGGTTCAACTCTGTGAGTCGAATGCAAACATCACGAAGAAGTTTCTGAGAATGTTTGTGTTTAGTTATGGGAAGTTTATCCCGTTTCCAACGAACTCCTCAGAGAGGTCCAAATATCCACTTGCAGATTCTACCAAAAGTGTGTTTGGAAACTGCTCCATCCAAAGGCATGTTCAGCTCTGTGAGTTAATCTCCATCATCACAAAGTATTTTCTGAGAATGCTTCCGTTTGGTTTTTATAGGAAGTTCTTTCCTTCACTACCGTAGGCCTCAAAGCAGTCCAAATCTCCATTTGCAGATTCTACAAAAAGAGTGTTTCCAATCTGCTGTATCAATAGGAATGTTCAACTCCGTGAGTTGAATGCAATCATCACAACGTAGTTTCTGAGAATGCTTCTATGTAGTTTTTAGGTGAAGATATTACCTTTTCCACCACAGGCCCCAAGCCCCCCAAATGTCCACTTGCAGATTCTAGAAAAAGAGTGTTTCATAGCTGCTCTTTCAAAAGGAAAGTTCCACTCTGGGAGTTGAATACAAACATCACAAAGTAGTTTCTGAGAATGCTTCTGTTTCGTTTTTATGTGAAGATGATCCCGTTTCCAATGAAATCTTCAAAGAGGTCCACATATCCACTTGCAGATTCCAAAGAAAGAGACTTTCAAAACTGCTCTATCACGAGGATTTTTCAACACTGTGAGTTGAATGCAGTCATCACAGAAAACTTTCTGAGAATGCTTCTGTCTAGGGTTGATGTGAAGATATACCCATTTCCAACGAAGGCCTCGAAGTGGTCCAAATATACACTTGCAGATTCTCCTACAAGGGTGTTGCAAACCTGAACTATCAAAGCAAGGTTCAACTATGTGACTTGAATGCAAACATCACAAAGAAGTTTCTGAGAATGCTTCCGTTTATTTATGGGAAGTTTATCCCGTTTCCAACGAAATCCTCAGAGAGGTCCAAATATCCCCTTGCAGATTCTACAAACAGTGTGTTTGGAAACTGCTCCATCAAAACGAATGTTCAGCTCTCTGAGTTAAACGCAATCGTCGCTAAGAATTTTCTGAGAGTGCTTCTGTCTAGTTTTTATATGAAGTTCTTTCCTTTATTACCATAGGCCTCAAAGCGGTCCCAGTCTCCACTTGCAGATTCTCCAACAAGACTGTTTCCAAACTGCTCTCTCGAAAGGAATGTTCAACTCTGTGAGTTGAATGCAATCATCACAGAGTGGTTTCTGAGAATGCTTCTATGTAGTTTTTAGGAGAAGATATTTCCTTTTCCACCACAGCCCTCAAAGCCCTCCAAATGTCCATTTGCGGATGCTAAAAAAAGAGTGTTTCAAAGCTGCGCTATCAAAGGGAAAGTTCAATTCCGTGAGGTGAATGCAAACATCCCAAAGAAGTTTCTGAGAATGCCTCTGTTTAGCTTTTATGTGAAGATTATCCCGTTTCCAACGAAATCTTCAATGAGATCCAAATATCCACTTGCGGATCCCACAGAAAGTGTGTTTCGAAACTGCTGTTTCAAAGGGAATCTTCAACTCTGTGAGTTGAATGCAATCATCACAAAGAAGTTTCTGACAATGCTTCTCCCTCGTTTTTATGTGAAGATATTTCCTTTTCCACCAGAGGCCTGAAAGCGCTCCAAATGTCCACTTGCAGATTCTACGAAAAGAATGTTTCAAAACTGCTCTGTGAAAAGCAATGTTAAACTCTGTGGCTCGAACACAAACATCACAAAGCAGTTTCTGAGAATGCTTCAGTTTAGTTTTTCTGTGAAGATATTCCCGTTTCCAAAGAAATCTTCAAAGAGGTCCACATATCCACTTACAGATTCTACAAAAAGAGAGTTTCAAAACTGCTCAATCAAAAGGAGGGTTCAACTCTGTGACTTGAATGCAATCATCACACAGAAGTTTCTGAGAATGCTTCTCTTTAGTTTTTACGTGAAGATATACCCGTTTCGAAGGAAGGCCACCCGGTGGTCCAAATATCCACTTGCAGATTCTACAAAAAGAGTGTTTCAAACCTGAACTATCAAAGGAAGGTTCAACTTTGTGAGTCGAATGCAAACATCGCGAAGAAGTTTCTGAGAATGTTTGTGTTTAGTTGTGGGAAGTTTATCCCGTTTCCAACGAACTCCTCAGAGAGGTCCAAATATCCACTTGCAGATTCTACCAAAAGTGTGTTTGGAAACTGCTCCATCCAAAGGCATGTTCAGCTCTGTGAGTTAATCTCCATCATCACAAAGTATTTTCTGAGAATGCTTCCGTTTGGTTTTTATAGGAAGTTCTTTCCTTCACTACCGTAGGCCTCAAAGCAGTCCAAATCTCCATTTGCAGATTCTACAAAAAGAGTGTTTCCAATCTGCTCTATCAATAGGAATGTTCAACTCCGTGAGTTGAATGCAATCATCACAACGTAGTTTCTGAGAATGCTTCTATGTAGTTTTTAGGTGAAGATATTACCTTTTCCACCACAGGCCCCAAGCCCCCCAAATGTCCACTTGCAGATTCTAGAAAAAGAGTGTTTCATAGCTGCTCTTTCAAAAGGAAAGTTCCACTCTGGGAGTTGAATACAAACATCACAAAGTAGTTTCTGAGAATGCTTTTGTTTCGTTTTTATGTGAAGATGATCCCGTTTCCAATGAAATCTTCAAAGAGGTGCACATATCCACTTGCAGATTCCAAAGAAAGAGACTTTCAAAACTGCTCTCTCACGAGGAATTTTCAACACTGTGAGTTGAATGCAGTCATCACAGAAAACTTTCTGAGAATGCTTCTGTCTAGGGTTGATGTGAAGATATACCCGTTTCCAACGAAGGCCTCGAAGTGGTCCAAATATACACTTGCAGATTCTCCTACAAGGGTGTTGCAAACCTGAACTATCAAAGCAAGGTTCAACTCTGTGAGTTGAATGCAAACATCACAAAGAAGTTTCTGAGAATGCTTCCGTTTAGTTATGGGAATTTTATCCCGTTTCCAACGAAATCCTCAGAGAGGTCCAAATATCCCCTTGCAGATTCTACAAACAGTGTGTTTGGAAACTGCTCCATCAAAACGAATGTTCAGCTCTCTGAGTTAAACGCAATCATCACTAAGAATTTTCTGAGAGTGCTTCTGTCTAGTTTTTATATGAAGTTCTTTCCTTTCTTACCATAGGCCTCAAAGCGGTCCCAGTCTCCACTTGCAGATTCTCCAAGAAGACTGTTTCCAAACTGCTCTCTCGAAAGGAATGTTCAACTCTGTGAGTTGAGTGCAATCATCACAGAGTAGTTTCTGAGAATGCTTCTATGTAGTTTTTAGGAGAAGATATTTCCTTTTCCACCACAGCCCTCAAAGCCCTCCAAATGTCCATTTGCGGATGCTAAAAAAAGAGTGTTTCAAAGCTGCGCTATCAAAGGGAAAGTTCAATTCCGTGAGGTGAATGCAAACATCCCAAAGAAGTTTCTGAGAATGCCTCTGTTTAGCTTTTATGTGAAGATTATCCCGTTTCCAACGAAATCTTCAATGAGATCCAAATATCCACTTGCGGATCCCACAGAAAGTGTGTTTCGAAACTGCTGTTTCAAAGGGAATCTTCAACTCTGTGAGTTGAATGCAATCATCACAAAGAAGTTTCTGACAATGCTTCTCTCTCGTTTTTATGTGAAGATATTTCCTTTTCCACCAGAGGCCTGAAAGCGCTCCAAATGTCCACTTGCAGATTCTACGAAAAGAATGTTTCAAAACTGCTCTGTGAAAAGCAATGTTAAACTCTGTGGCTCGAACACAAACATCACAAAGCAGTTTCTGAGAATGCTTCAGTTTAGTTTTTCTGTGAAGATATTCCCGTTTCCAAAGAAATCTTCAAAGAGGTCCACATATCCACTTACAGATTCTACAAAAAGAGAGTTTCAAAACTGCTCAATCAAAAGGAGGGTTCAACTCTGTGACTTGAATGCAATCATCACACAGAAGTTTCTGAGAATGCTTCTCTTTAGTTTTTACGTGAAGCTATACCCGTTTCGAAGGAAGGCCACCCGGTGGTCCAAATATCCACTTGCAGAATCTACAAAAAGAGTGTTTCAAACCTGAACTATCAAAGGAAGGTTCAACTCTGTGAGTCGAATGCAAACATCACGAAGAAGTTTCTGAGAATGTTTGTGTTTAGTTATGGGAAGTTTATCCCGTTTCCAACGAACTCCTCAGAGAGGTCCAAATATCCACTTGCAGATTCTACCAAAAGTGTGTTTGGAAACTGCTCCATCCAAAGGCATGTTCAGCTCTGTGAGTTAATCTCCATCATCACAAAGTATTTTCTGAGAATGCTTCCGTTTGGTTTTTATAGGAAGTTCTTTCCTTCACTACCGTAGGCCTCAAAGCAGTCCAAATCTCCATTTGCAGATTCTACAAAAAGAGTGTTTCCAATCTGCTCTATCAATAGGAATGTTCAACTCCGTGAGTTGAATGCAATCATCACAACGTAGTTTCTGAGAATGCTTCTATGTAGTTTTTAGGTGAAGATATTACCTTTTCCACCACAGGCCCCAAGCCCCCCAAATGTCCACTTGCAGATTCTAGAAAAAGAGTGTTTCATAGCTGCTCTTTCAAAAGGAAAGTTCCACTCTGGGAATTGAATACGAACATCACAAAGTAGTTTCTGAGAATGCTTTTGTTTCGTTTTTATGTGAAGATGATCCCGTTTCCAATGAAATCTTCAAAGAGGTGCACATATCCACTTGCAGATTCCAAAGAAAGAGACTTTCAAAACTGCTCTATCACGAGGATTTTTCAACACTGTGAGTTGAATGCAGTCATCACAGAAAACTTTCTGAGAATGCTTCTGTCTAGGGTTGATGTGAAGATATACCCGTTTCCAACGAAGGCCTCGAAGTGGTCCAAATATACACTTGCAGATTCTCCTACAAGGGTGTTGCAAACCTGAACTATCAAAGCAAGGTTCAACTCTGTGAGTTGAATGCAAACATCACAAAGAAGTTTCTGAGAATGCTTCCGTTTACTTATGGGAAGTTTATCCCGTTTCCAACGAAATCCTCAGAGAGGTCCAAATATCCCCTTGCAGATTCTACAAACAGTGTGTTTGGAAACTGCTCCATCAAAACGAATGTTCAGCTCTCTGAGTTAAACGCAATCGTCACTAAGAATTTTCTGAGAGTGCTTCTGTCTAGTTTTTATATGAAGTTCTTTCCTTTATTACCATAGGCCTCAAAGCGGTCCCAGTCTCCACTTGCAGATTCTCCAAGAAGACTGTTTCCAAACTGCTCTCTCGAAAGGATTGCTCAACTCTGTGAGTTGAGTGCAATCATCACAGAGTAGTTTCTGAGAATGCTTCTATGTAGTTTTTAGGAGAAGATATTTCCTTTTCCACCACAGCCCTCAAAGCCCTCCAAATGTCCATTTGCGGATGCTAAAAAAAGAGTGTTTCAAAGCTGCGCTATCAAAGGGAAAGTTCAATTCCGTGAGGTGAATGCAAACATCCCAAAGAAGTTTCTGAGAATGCCTCTGTTTAGCTTTTATGTGAAGATTATCCCGTTTCCAACGAAATCTTCAATGAGATCCAAATATCCACTTGCGGATCCCACAGAAAGTGTGTTTCGAAACTGCTGTTTCAAAGGGAATCTTCAACTCTGTGAGTTGAATGCAATCATCACAAAGAAGTTTCTGACAATGCTTCTCTCTCGTTTTTATGTGAAGATATTTCCTTTTCCACCAGAGGCCTGAAAGCGCTCCAAATGTCCACTTGCAGATTCTACGAAAAGAATGTTTCAAAACTGCTCTGTGAAAAGCAATGTTAAACTCTGTGGCTCGAACACAAACATCACAAAGCAGTTTCTGAGAATGCTTCAGTTTAGTTTTTCTGTGAAGATATTCCCGTTTCCAAAGAAATCTTCAAAGAGGTCCACATATCCACTTACAGATTCTACAAAAAGAGAGTTTCAAAACTGCTCAATCAAAAGGAGGGTTCAACTCTGTGACTTGAATGCAATCATCACACAGAAGTTTCTGAGAATGCTTCTCTTTAGTTTTTACGTGAAGATATACCCGTTTCGAAGGAAGGCCACCCGGTGGTCCAAATATCCACTTGCAGATTCTACAAAAAGAGTGTTTCAAACCTGAATTATCAAAGGAAGGTTCAACTCTCTGAGTCGAATGCAAACATCACGAAGAAGTTTCTGAGAATGTTTGTGTTTAGTTATGGGAAGTTTATCCCGTTTCCAACGAACTCCTCAGAGAGGTCCAAATATCCACTTGCAGATTCTACCAAAAGTGTGTTTGGAAACTGCTCCATCCAAAGGCATGTTCAGCTCTGTGAGTTAATCTCCATCATCACAAAGTATTTTCTGAGAATGCTTCCGTTTGGTTTTTATAGGAAGTTCTTTCCTTCACTACCGTAGGCCTCAAAGCAGTCCAAATCTCCATTTGCAGATTCTACAAAAAGAGTGTTTCCAATCTGCTCTATCAATAGGAATGTTCAACTCCGTGAGTTGAATGCAATCATCACAACGTAGTTTCTGAGAATGCTTCTATGTAGTTTTTAGGTGAAGATATTACCTTTTCCACCACAGGCCCCAAGCCCCCCAAATGTCCACTTGCAGATTCTAGAAAAAGAGTGTTTCATAGCTGCTCTTTCAAAAGGAAAGTTCCACTCTGGGAGTTGAATACAAACATCACAAAGTAGTTTCTGAGAATGCTTTTGTTTCGTTTTTATGTGAAGATGATCCCGTTTCCAATGAAATCTTCAAAGAGGTCCACATATCCACTTGCAGATTCCAAAGAAAGAGACTTTCAAAACTGCTACATCACGAGGATTTTTCAACACTGTGAGTTGAATGCAGTCATCACAGAAAACTTTCTGAGAATGCTTCTGTCTAGGGTTGATGTGAAGATATACCCGTTTCCAACGAAGGCCTCGAAGTGGTCCAAATATACACTTGCAGATTCTCCTACAAGGGTGTTGCAAACCTGAACTATCAAAGCAAGGTTCAACTCTGTGAGTTGAATGCAAACATCACAAAGAAGTTTCTGAGAATGCTTCCGTTTATTTATGGGAAGTTTATCCCGTTTCCAACGAAATCCTCAGAGAGGTCCAAATATCCCCTTGCAGATTCTACAAACAGTGTGTTTGGAAACTGCTCCATCAAAACGAATGTTCAGCTCTCTGAGTTAAACGCAATCGTCGCTAAGAATTTTCTGAGAGTGCTTCTGTCTAGTTTTTATATGAAGTTCTTTCCTTTATTACCATAGGCCTCAAAGCGGTCCCAGTCTCCACTTGCAGATTCTCCAACAAGACTGTTTCCAAACTGCTCTCTCGAAAGGAATGTTCAACTCTGTGAGTTGAATGCAATCATCACAGAGTGGTTTCTGAGAATGCTTCTATGTAGTTTTTAGGAGAAGATATTTCCTTTTCCACCACAGCCCTCAAAGCCCTCCAAATGTCCATTTGCGGATGCTAAAAAAAGAGTGTTTCAAAGCTGCGCTATCAAAGGGAAAGTTCAATTCCGTGAGGTGAATGCAAACATCCCAAAGAAGTTTCTGAGAATGCCTCTGTTTAGCTTTTATGTGAAGATTATCCCGTTTCCAACGAAATCTTCAATGAGATCCAAATATCCACTTGCGGATCCCACAGAAAGTGTGTTTCGAAAGTGCTGTTTCAAAGGGAATCTTCAACTCTGTGAGTTGAATGCAATCATCACAAAGAAGTTTCTGACAATGCTTCTCTCTCGTTTTTTTGTGAAGATATTTCCTTTTCCACCAGAGGCCTGAAAGCGCTCCAAATGTCCACTTGCAGATTCTACGAAAAGAATGTTTCAAAACTGCTCTGTGAAAAGCAATGTTAAACTCTGTGGCTCGAACACAAACATCACAAAGCAGTTTCTGAGAATGCTTCAGTTTAGTTTTTCTGTGAAGATATTCCCGTTTCCAAAGAAATCTTCAAAGAGGTCCACATATCCACTTACAGATTCTACAAAAAGAGAGTTTCAAAACTGCTCAATCAAAAGGAGGGTTCAACTCTGTGACTTGAATGCAATCATCACACAGAAGTTTCTGAGAATGCTTCTCTTTAGTTTTTACGTGAAGATATACCCGTTTCGAAGGAAGGCCACCCGGTGGTCCAAATATCCACTTGCAGAATCTACAAAAAGAGTGTTTCAAACCGGAACTATCAAAGGAAGGTTCAACTCTCTGAGTCGAATGCAAACATCACGAAGAAGTTTCTGAGAATGTTTGTGTTTAGTTATGGGAAGTTTATCCCGTTTCCAACGAAATCCTCAGAGAGGTCCAAATATCCACTTGCAGATTCTACCAAAAGTGTGTTTGGAAACTGCTCCATCCAAAGGCATGTTCAGCTCTGTGAGTTAATCTCCATCATCACAAAGTATTTTCTGAGAATGCTTCCGTTTGGTTTTTATAGGAAGTTCTTTCCTTCACTACCGTAGGCCTCAAAGCAGTCCAAATCTCCATTTGCAGATTCTACAAAAAGAGTGTTTCCAATCTGCTGTATCAATAGGAATGTTCAACTCCGTGAGTTGAATGCAATCACCACAACGTAGTTTCTGAGAATGCTTCTATGTAGTTTTTAGGTGAAGATATTACCTTTTCCACCACAGGCCCCAAGCCCCCCAAATGTCCACTTGCAGATTCTAGAAAAAGAGTGTTTCATAGCTGCTCTTTCAAAAGGAAAGTTCCACTCTGGGAGTTGAATACGAACATCACAAAGTAGTTTCTGAGAATGCTTTTGTTTCGTTTTTATGTGAAGATGATCCCGTTTCCAATGAAATCTTCAAAGAGGTGCACATATCCACTTGCAGATTCCAAAGAAAGAGACTTTCAAAACTGCTCTATCACGAGGATTTTTCAACACTGTGAGTTGAATGCAGTCATCACAGAAAACTTTCTGAGAATGCTTCTGTCTAGGGTTGATGTGAAGATATACCCGTTTCCAACGAAGGCCTCGAAGTGGTCCAAATATACACTTGCAGATTCTCCTACAAGGGTGTTGCAAACCTGAACTATCAAAGCAAGGTTCAACTCTGTGAGTTGAATGCAAACATCACAAAGAAGTTTCTGAGAATGCTTCCGTTTAGTTATGGGAAGTTTATCCCGTTTCCAACGAAATCCTCAGAGAGGTCCAAATATCCCCTTGCAGATTCTACAAACAGTGTGTTTGGAAACTGCTCCATCAAAACGAATGTTCAGCTCTCTGAGTTAAATGCAATAGTCACTAAGAATTTTCTGAGAGTGCTTCTGTCTAGTTTTTATATGAAGTTCTTTCCTTTCTTACCATAGGCCTCAAAGCGGTCCCAGTCTCCACTTGCAGATTCTCCAAGAAGACTGTTTCCAAACTGCTCTCTCGAAAGGAATGTTCAACTCTGTGAGTTGAGTGCAATCATCACAGAGTAGTTTCTGAGAATGCTTCTATATAGTTTTTAGGAGAAGATATTTCCTTTTCCACCACAGCCCTCAAAGCCCTCCAAATGTCCATTTGCGGATGCTAAAAAAAGTGTTTCAAAGCTGCGCTATCAAAGGGAAAGTTCAATTCCGTGAGGTGAATGCAAACATCCCAAAGAAGTTTCTGAGAATGCCTCTGTTTAGCTTTTATGTGAAGATTATCCCGTTTCCAACGAAATCTTCAATGAGATCCAAATATCCACTTGCGGATCCCACAGAAAGTGTGTTTCGAAAGTGCTGTTTCAAAGGGAATCTTCAACTCTGTGAGTTGAATGCAATCATCACAAAGAAGTTTCTGACAATGCTTCTCTCTCGTTTTTATGTGAAGATATTTCCTTTTCCACCAGAGGCCTGAAAGTGCTCCAAATGTCCACTTGCAGATTCTACGAAAAGAATGTTTCAAAACTGCTCTGTGAAAAGCAATGTTAAACTCTGTGGCTCGAACACAAACATCACAAAGCAGTTTCTGAGAATGCTTCAGTTTAGTTTTTCTGTGAAGATATTCCCGTTTCCAAAGAAATCTTCAAAGAGGTCCACATATCCACTTACAGATTCTACAAAAAGAGAGTTTCAAAACTGCTCAATCAAAAGGAGGGTTCAACTCTGTGACTTGAATGCAATCATCACACAGAAGTTTCTGAGAATGCTTCTCTTTAGTTTTTACGTGAAGATATACCCGTTTCGAAGGAAGGCCACCCGGTGGTCCAAATATCCACTTGCAGAATCTACAAAAAGAGTGTTTCAAACCGGAACTATCAAAGGAAGGTTCAACTCTGTGAGTCGAATGCAAACATCACGAAGAAGTTTCTGAGAATGTTTGTGTTTAGTTATGGGAAGTTTATCCCGTTTCCAACGAAATCCTCAGAGAGGTCCAAATATCCACTTGCAGATTCTACCAAAAGTGTGTTTGGAAACTGCTCCATCCAAAGGCATGTTCAGCTCTGTGAGTTAATCTCCATCATCACAAAGTATTTTCTGAGAATGCTTCCGTTTGGTTTTTATAGGAAGTTCTTTCCTTCACTACCGTAGGCCTCAAAGCAGTCCAAATCTCCATTTGCAGATTCTACAAAAAGAGTGTTTCCAATCTGCTGTATCAATAGGAATGTTCAACTCCGTGAGTTGAATGCAATCACCACAACGTAGTTTCTGAGAATGCTTCTATGTAGTTTTTAGGTGAAGATATTACCTTTTCCACCACAGGCCCCAAGCCCCCCAAATGTCCACTTGCAGATTCTAGAAAAAGAGTGTTTCATAGCTGCTCTTTCAAAAGGAAAGTTCCACTCTGGGAGTTGAATACGAACATCACAAAGTAGTTTCTGAGAATGCTTTTGTTTCGTTTTTATGTGAAGATGATCCCGTTTCCAATGAAATCTTCAAAGAGGTGCACATATCCACTTGCAGATTCCAAAGAAAGAGACTTTCAAAACTGCTCTATCACGAGGATTTTTCAACACTGTGAGTTGAATGCAGTCATCACAGAAAACTTTCTGAGAATGCTTCTGTCTAGGGTTGATGTGAAGATATACCCGTTTCCAACGAAGGCCTCGAAGTGGTCCAAATATACACTTGCAGATTCTCCTACAAGGGTGTTGCAAACCTGAACTATCAAAGCAAGGTTCAACTCTGTGAGTTGAATGCAAACATCACAAAGAAGTTTCTGAGAATGCTTCCGTTTAGTTATGGGAAGTTTATCCCGTTTCCAACGAAATCCTCAGAGAGGTCCAAATATCCCCTTGCAGATTCTACAAACAGTGTGTTTGGAAACTGCTCCATCAAAACGAATGTTCAGCTCTCTGAGTTAAACGCAATCGTCACTAAGAATTTTCTGAGAGTGCTTCTGTCTAGTGTTTGTATGAAGTTCTTTCCTTTATTACCATAGGCCTCAAAGCGGTCCCAGTCTCCACTTGCAGATTCTCCAAGAAGACTGTTTCCAAACTGCTCTCTCGAAAGGAATGTTCAACTCTGTGAGTTGAGTGCAATCATCACAGAGTAGTTTCTGAGAATGCTTCTATGTAGTTTTTAGGAGAAGATATTTCCTTTTCCACCACAGCCCTCAAAGCCCTCCAAATGTCCATTTGCGGATGCTAAAAAAAGAGTGTTTCAAAGCTGCGCTATCAAAGGGAAAGTTCAATTCCGTGAGGTGAATGCAAACATCCCAAAGAAGTTTCTGAGAATGCCTCTGTTTAGCTTTTATGTGAAGATTATCCCGTTTCCAACGAAATCTTCAATGAGATCCAAATATCCACTTGCGGATCCCACAGAAAGTGTGTTTCGAAACTGCTGTTTCAAAGGGAATCTTCAACTCTGTGAGTTGAATGCAATCATCACAAAGAAGTTTCTGACAATGCTTCTCTCTCGTTTTTATGTGAAGATATTTCCTTTTCCACCAGAGGCCTGAAAGCGCTCCAAATGTCCACTTGCAGATTCTACGAAAAGAATGTTTCAAAACTGCTCTGTGAAAAGCAATGTTAAACTCTGTGGCTCGAACACAAACATCACAAAGCAGTTTCTGAGAATGCTTCAGTTTAGTTTTTCTGTGAAGATATTCCCGTTTCCAAAGAAATCTTCAAAGAGGTCCACATATCCACTTACAGATTCTACAAAAAGAGAGTTTCAAAACTGCTCAATCAAAAGGAGGGTTCAACTCTGTGACTTGAATGCAATCATCACACAGAAGTTTCTGAGAATGCTTCTCTTTAGTTTTTACGTGAAGATATACCCGTTTCGAAGGAAGGCCACCCGGTGGTCCAAATATCCACTTGCAGAATCTACAAAAAGAGTGTTTCAAACCGGAACTATCAAAGGAAGGTTCAACTCTCTGAGTCGAATGCAAACATCACGAAGAAGTTTCTGAGAATGTTTGTGTTTAGTTATGGGAAGTTTATCCCGTTTCCAACGAAATCCTCAGAGAGGTCCAAATATCCACTTGCAGATTCTACCAAAAGTGTGTTTGGAAACTGCTCCATCCAAAGGCATGTTCAGCTCTGTGAGTTAATCTCCATCATCACAAAGTATTTTCTGAGAATGCTTCCGTTTGGTTTTTATAGGAAGTTCTTTCCTTCACTACCGTAGGCCTCAAAGCAGTCCAAATCTCCATTTGCAGATTCTACAAAAAGAGTGTTTCCAATCTGCTGTATCAATAGGAATGTTCAACTCCGTGAGTTGAATGCAATCACCACAACGTAGTTTCTGAGAATGCTTCTATGTAGTTTTTAGGTGAAGATATTACCTTTTCCACCACAGGCCCCAAGCCCCCCAAATGTCCACTTGCAGATTCTAGAAAAAGAGTGTTTCATAGCTGCTCTTTCAAAAGGAAAGTTCCACTCTGGGAGTTGAATACTAACATCACAAAGTAGTTTCTGAGAATGCTTTTGTTTCGTTTTTATGTGAAGATGATCCCGTTTCCAATGAAATCTTCAAAGAGGTGCACATATCCACTTGCAGATTCCAAAGAAAGAGACTTTCAAAACTGCTCTATCACGAGGATTTTTCAACACTGTGAGTTGAATGCAGTCATCACAGAAAACTTTCTGAGAATGCTTCTGTCTAGGGTTGATGTGAAGATATACCCGTTTCCAACGAAGGCCTCGAAGTGGTCCAAATATACACTTGCAGATTCTCCTACAAGGGTGTTGCAAACCTGAACTATCAAAGCAAGGTTCAACTCTGTGAGTTGAATGCAAACATCACAAAGAAGTTTCTGAGAATGCTTCCGTTTAGTTATGGGAAGTTTATCCCGTTTCCAACGAAATCCTCAGAGAGGTCCAAATATCCCCTTGCAGATTCTACAAACAGTGTGTTTGGAAACTGCTCCATCAAAACGAATGTTCAGCTCTCTGAGTTAAACGCAATCGTCACTAAGAATTTTCTGAGAGTGCTTCTGTCTAGTGTTTGTATGAAGTTCTTTCCTTTATTACCATAGGCCTCAAAGCGGTCCCAGTCTCCACTTGCAGATTCTCCAAGAAGACTGTTTCCAAACTGCTCTCTCGAAAGGAATGTTCAACTCTGTGAGTTGAGTGCAATCATCACAGAGTAGTTTCTGAGAATGCTTCTATGTAGTTTTTAGGAGAAGATATTTCCTTTTCCACCACAGCCCTCAAAGCCCTCCAAATGTCCATTTGCGGATGCTAAAAAAAGAGTGTTTCAAAGCTGCGCTATCAAAGGGAAAGTTCAATTCCGTGAGGTGAATGCAAACATCCCAAAGAAGTTTCTGAGAATGCCTCTGTTTAGCTTTTATGTGAAGATTATCCCGTTTCCAACGAAATCTTCAATGAGATCCAAATATCCACTTGCGGATCCCACAGAAAGTGTGTTTCGAAACTGCTGTTTCAAAGGGAATCTTCAACTCTGTGAGTTGAATGCAATCATCACAAAGAAGTTTCTGACAATGCTTCTCTCTCGTTTTTATGTGAAGATATTTCCTTTTCCACCAGAGGCCTGAAAGCGCTCCAAATGTCCACTTGCAGATTCTACGAAAAGAATGTTTCAAAACTGCTCTGTGAAAAGCAATGTTAAACTCTGTGGCTCGAACACAAACATCACAAAGCAGTTTCTGAGAATGCTTCAGTTTAGTTTTTCTGTGAAGATATTCCCGTTTCCAAAGAAATCTTCAAAGAGGTCCACATATCCACTTACAGATTCTACAAAAAGAGAGTTTCAAAACTGCTCAATCAAAAGGAGGGTTCAACTCTGTGACTTGAATGCAATCATCACACAGAAGTTTCTGAGAATGCTTCTCTTTAGTTTTTACGTGAAGATATACCCGTTTCGAAGGAAGGCCACCCGGTGGTCCAAATATCCACTTGCAGATTCTACAAAAAGAGTGTTTCAAACCTGAACTATCAAAGGAAGGTTCAACTCTGTGAGTCGAATGCAAACATCACGAAGAAGTTTCTGAGAATGTTTGTGTTTAGTTATGGGAAGTTTATCCCGTTTCCAAAGAAATCCTCAGAGAGGTCCAAATATCCACTTGCAGATTCTACCAAAAGTGTGTTTGGAAACTGCTCCATCCAAAGGCATGTTCAGCTCTGTGAGTTAATCTCCATCATCACAAAGTATTTTCTGAGAATGCTTCCGTTTGGTTTTTATAGGAAGTTCTTTCCTTCACTACCGTAGGCCTCAAAGCAGTCCAAATCTCCATTTGCATATTCTACAAAAAGAGTGTTTCCAATCTGCTCTATCAATAGGAATGTTCAACTCCGTGAGTTGAATGCAATCATCACAACGTAGTTTCTGAGAATGCTTCTATGTAGTTTTTAGGTGAAGATATTACCTTTTCCACCACAGGCCCCAAGCCCCCCAAATGTCCACTTGCGGATTCTAGAAAAAGAGTGTTTCATAGCTGCTCTTTCAAAAGGAAAGTTCCACTCTGGGAATTGAATACGAACATCACAAAGTAGTTTCTGAGAATGCTTTTGTTTCGTTTTTATGTGAAGATGATCCCGTTTCCAATGAAATCTTCAAAGAGGTGCACATATCCACTTGCAGATTCCAAAGAAAGAGACTTTCAAAACTGCTCTATCACGAGGATTTTTCAACACTGTGAGTTGAATGCAGTCATCACAGAAAACTTTCTGAGAATGCTTCTGTCTAGGGTTGATGTGAAGATATACCCGTTTCCAACGAAGGCCTCGAAGTGGTCCAAATATCCACTTGCAGATTCTCCTACAAGGGTGTTGCAAACCTGAACTATCAAAGCAAGGTTCAACTCTGTGAGTTGAATGCAAACATCACAAAGAAGTTTCTGAGAATGCTTCCGTTTAGTTATGGGAAGTTTATCCCGTTTCCAACGAAATCCTCAGAGAGGTCCAAATATCCCCTTGCAGATTCTACAAACAGTGTGTTTGGAAACTGCTCCATCCAAACGAATGTTCAGCTCTCTGAGTTAAACGCAATCGTCACTAAGAACTTTCTGAGAGTGCTTCTGTCTAGTTTTTATATGAAGTTCTTTCCTTTATTACCATAGGCCTCAAAGCGGTCCCAGTCTCCACTTGCAGATTCTCCAAGAAGACTGTTTCCAAACTGCTCTCTCGAAAGGATTGCTCAACTCTGTGAGTTGAGTGCAATCATCACAGAGTAGTTTCTGAGAATGCTTCTATGTAGTTTTTAGGAGAAGATATTTCCTTTTCCACCACAGCCCTCAAAGCCCTCCAAATGTCCATTTGCGGATGCTAAAAAAAGAGTGTTTCAAAGCTGCGCTATCAAAGGGAAAGTTCAATTCCGTGAGGTGAATGCAAACATCCCAAAGAAGTTTCTGAGAATGCCTCTGTTTAGCTTTTATGTGAAGATTATCCCGTTTCCAACGAAATCTTCAATGAGATCCAAATATCCACTTGCGGATCCCACAGAAAGTGTGTTTCGAAACTGCTGTTTCAAAGGGAATCTTCAACTCTGTGAGTTGAATGCAATCATCACAAAGAAGTTTCTGACAATGCTTCTCTCTCGTTTTTATGTGAAGATATTTCCTTTTCCACCAGAGGCCTGAAAGCGCTCCAAATGTCCACTTGCAGATTCTACGAAAAGAATGTTTCAAAACTGCTCTGTGAAAAGCAATGTTAAACTCTGTGGCTCGAACACAAACATCACAAAGCAGTTTCTGAGAATGCTTCAGTTTAGTTTTTCTGTGAAGATATTCCCGTTTCCAAAGAAATCTTCAAAGAGGTCCACATATCCACTTACAGATTCTACAAAAAGAGAGTTTCAAAACTGCTCAATCAAAAGGAGGGTTCAACTCTGTGACTTGAATGCAATCATCACACAGAAGTTTCTGAGAATGCTTCTCTTTAGTTTTTACGTGAAGATATACCCGTTTCGAAGGAAGGCCACCCGGTGGTCCAAATATCCACTTGCAGATTCTACAAAAAGAGTGTTTCAAACCTGAACTATCAAAGGAAGGTTCAACTCTGTGAGTCGAATGCAAACATCACGAAGAAGTTTCTGAGAATGTTTGTGTTTAGTTATGGGAAGTTTATCCCGTTTCCAAAGAAATCCTCAGAGAGGTCCAAATATCCACTTGCAGATTCTACCAAAAGTGTGTTTGGAAACTGCTCCATCCAAAGGCATGTTCAGCTCTGTGAGTTAATCTCCATCATCACAAAGTATTTTCTGAGAATGCTTCCGTTTGGTTTTTATAGGAAGTTCTTTCCTTCACTACCGTAGGCCTCAAAGCAGTCCAAATCTCCATTTGCATATTCTACAAAAAGAGTGTTTCCAATCTGCTCTATCAATAGGAATGTTCAACTCCGTGAGTTGAATGCAATCATCACAACGTAGTTTCTGAGAATGCTTCTATGTAGTTTTTAGGTGAAGATATTACCTTTTCCACCACAGGCCCCAAGCCCCCCAAATGTCCACTTGCGGATTCTAGAAAAAGAGTGTTTCATAGCTGCTCTTTCAAAAGGAAAGTTCCACTCTGGGAATTGAATACGAACATCACAAAGTAGTTTCTGAGAATGCTTTTGTTTCGTTTTTATGTGAAGATGATCCCGTTTCCAATGAAATCTTCAAAGAGGTGCACATATCCACTTGCAGATTCCAAAGAAAGAGACTTTCAAAACTGCTCTATCACGAGGATTTTTCAACACTGTGAGTTGAATGCAGTCATCACAGAAAACTTTCTGAGAATGCTTCTGTCTAGGGTTGATGTGAAGATATACCCGTTTCCAACGAAGGCCTCGAAGTGGTCCAAATATCCACTTGCAGATTCTCCTACAAGGGTGTTGCAAACCTGAACTATCAAAGCAAGGTTCAACTCTGTGAGTTGAATGCAAACATCACAAAGAAGTTTCTGAGAATGCTTCCGTTTAGTTATGGGAAGTTTATCCCGTTTCCAACGAAATCCTCAGAGAGGTCCAAATATCCCCTTGCAGATTCTACAAACAGTGTGTTTGGAAACTGCTCCATCCAAACGAATGTTCAGCTCTCTGAGTTAAACGCAATCGTCACTAAGAACTTTCTGAGAGTGCTTCTGTCTAGTTTTTATATGAAGTTCTTTCCTTTATTACCATAGGCCTCAAAGCGGTCCCAGTCTCCACTTGCAGATTCTCCAAGAAGACTGTTTCCAAACTGCTCTCTCGAAAGGATTGCTCAACTCTGTGAGTTGAGTGCAATCATCACAGAGTAGTTTCTGAGAATGCTTCTATGTAGTTTTTAGGAGAAGATATTTCCTTTTCCACCACAGCCCTCAAAGCCCTCCAAATGTCCATTTGCGGATGCTAAAGAAAGAGTGTTTCAAAGCTGCGCTATCAAAGGGAAAGTTCAATTCCGTGAGGTGAATGCAAACATCCCAAAGAAGTTTCTGAGAATGCCTCTGTTTAGCTTTTATGTGAAGATTATCCCGTTTCCAACGAAATCTTCAATGAGATCCAAATATCCACTTGCGGATCCCACAGAAAGTGTGTTTCGAAACTGCTGTTTCAAAGGGAATCTTCAACTCTGTGAGTTGAATGCAATCATCACAAAGAAGTTTCTGACAATGCTTCTCTCTCGTTTTTATGTGAAGATATTTCCTTTTCCACCAGAGGCCTGAAAGCGCTCCAAATGTCCACTTGCAGATTCTACGAAAAGAATGTTTCAAAACTGCTCTGTGAAAAGCAATGTTAAACTCTGTGGCTCGAACACAAACATCACAAAGCAGTTTCTGAGAATGCTTCAGTTTAGTTTTTCTGTGAAGATATTCCCGTTTCCAAAGAAATCTTCAAAGAGGTCCACATATCCACTTACAGATTCTACAAAAAGAGAGTTTCAAAACTGCTCAATCAAAAGGAGGGTTCAACTCTGTGACTTGAATGCAATCATCACACAGAAGTTTCTGAGAATGCTTCTCTTTAGTTTTTACGTGAAGATATACCCGTTTCGAAGGAAGGCCACCCGGTGGTCCAAATATCCACTTGCAGATTCTACAAAAAGAGTGTTTCAAACCTGAACTATCAAAGGAAGGTTCAACTCTGTGAGTCGAATGCAAACATCACGAAGAAGTTTCTGAGAATGTTTGTGTTTAGTTATGGGAAGTTTATCCCGTTTCCAAAGAAATCCTCAGAGAGGTCCAAATATCCACTTGCAGATTCTACCAAAAGTGTGTTTGGAAACTGCTCCATCCAAAGGCATGTTCAGCTCTGTGAGTTAATCTCCATCATCACAAAGTATTTTCTGAGAATGCTTCCGTTTGGTTTTTATAGGAAGTTCTTTCCTTCACTACCGTAGGCCTCAAAGCAGTCCAAATCTCCATTTGCATATTCTACAAAAAGAGTGTTTCCAATCTGCTCTATCAATAGGAATGTTCAACTCCGTGAGTTGAATGCAATCATCACAACGTAGTTTCTGAGAATGCTTCTATGTAGTTTTTAGGTGAAGATATTACCTTTTCCACCACAGGCCCCAAGCCCCCCAAATGTCCACTTGCGGATTCTAGAAAAAGAGTGTTTCATAGCTGCTCTTTCAAAAGGAAAGTTCCACTCTGGGAATTGAATACGAACATCACAAAGTAGTTTCTGAGAATGCTTTTGTTTCGTTTTTATGTGAAGATGATCCCGTTTCCAATGAAATCTTCAAAGAGGTGCACATATCCACTTGCAGATTCCAAAGAAAGAGACTTTCAAAACTGCTCTATCACGAGGATTTTTCAACACTGTGAGTTGAATGCAGTCATCACAGAAAACTTTCTGAGAATGCTTCTGTCTAGGGTTGATGTGAAGATATACCCGTTTCCAACGAAGGCCTCGAAGTGGTCCAAATATACACTTGCAGATTCTCCTACAAGGGTGTTGCAAACCTGAACTATCAAAGCAAGGTTCAACTCTGTGAGTTGAATGCAAACATCACAAAGAAGTTTCTGAGAATGCTTCCGTTTAGTTATGGGAAGTTTATCCCGTTTCCAACGAAATCCTCAGAGAGGTCCAAATATCCCCTTGCAGATTCTACAAACAGTGTGTTTGGAAACTGCTCCATCCAAACGAATGTTCAGCTCTCTGAGTTAAACGCAATCGTCACTAAGAACTTTCTGAGAGTGCTTCTGTCTAGTTTTTATATGAAGTTCTTTCCTTTATTACCATAGGCCTCAAAGCGGTCCCAGTCTCCACTTGCAGATTCTCCAAGAAGACTGTTTCCAAACTGCTCTCTCGAAAGGATTGCTCAACTCTGTGAGTTGAGTGCAATCATCACAGAGTAGTTTCTGAGAATGCTTCTATGTAGTTTTTAGGAGAAGATATTTCCTTTTCCACCACAGCCCTCAAAGCCCTCCAAATGTCCATTTGCGGATGCTAAAAAAAGAGTGTTTCAAAGCTGTGCTATCAAAGGGAAAGTTCAATTCCGTGAGGTGAATGCAAACATCCCAAAGAAGTTTCTGAGAATGCCTCTGTTTAGCTTTTATGTGAAGATTATCCCGTTTCCAACGAAATCTTCAATGAGATCCAAATATCCACTTGCGGATCCCACAGAAAGTGTGTTTCGAAACTGCTGTTTCAAAGGGAATCTTCAACTCTGTGAGTTGAATGCAATCATCACAAAGAAGTTTCTGACAATGCTTCTCTCTCGTTTTTATGTGAAGATATTTCCTTTTCCACCAGAGGCCTGAAAGCGCTCCAATGTCCACTTGCAGATTCTACGAAAAGAATGTTTCAAAACTGCTCTGTGAAAAGCAATGTTAAACTCTGTGGCTCGAACACAAACATCACAAAGCAGTTTCTGAGAATGCTTCAGTTTAGTTTTTCTGTGAAGATATTCCCGTTTCCAAAGAAATCTTCAAAGAGGTCCACATATCCACTTACAGATTCTACAAAAAGAGAGTTTCAAAACTGCTCAATCAAAAGGAGGGTTCAACTCTGTGACTTGAATGCAATCATCACACAGAAGTTTCTGAGAATGCTTCTCTTTAGTTTTTACGTGAAGATATACCCGTTACGAAGGAAGGCCACCCGGTGGTCCAAATATCCACTTGCAGAATCTACAAAAAGAGTGTTTCAAACCTGAACTATCAAAGGAAGGTTCAACTCTGTGAGTCGAATGCAAACATCACGAAGAAGTTTCTGAGAATGTTTGTGTTTAGTTATGGGAAGTTTATCCCGTTTCCAACGAAATCCTCAGAGAGGTCCAAATATCCACTTGCAGATTCTACCAAAAGTGTGTTTGGAAACTGCTCCATCCAAAGGCATGTTCAGCTCTGTGAGTTAATCTCCATCATCACAAAGTATTTTCTGAGAATGCTTCCGTTTGGTTTTTATAGGAAGTTCTTTCCTTCACTACCGTAGGCCTCAAAGCAGTCCAAATCTCCATTTGCAGATTCTACAAAAAGAGTGTTTCCAATCTGCTGTATCAATAGGAATGTTCAACTCCGTGAGTTGAATGCAATCATCACAACGTAGTTTCTGAGAATGCTTCTATGTAGTTTTTAGGTGAAGATATTACCTTTTCCACCACAGGCCCCAAGCCCCCCAAATGTCCACTTGCAGATTCTAGAAAAAGAGTGTTTCATAGCTGCTCTTTCAAAAGGAAAGTTCCACTCTGGGAATTGAATACGAACATCACAAAGTAGTTTCTGAGAATGCTTTTGTTTCGTTTTTATGTGAAGATGATCCCGTTTCCAATGAAATCTTCAAAGAGGTGCACATATCCACTTGCAGATTCCAAAGAAAGAGACTTTCAAAACTGCTCTATCACGAGGATTTTTCAACACTGTGAGTTGAATGCAGTCATCACAGAAAACTTTCTGAGAATGCTTCTGTCTAGGGTTGATGTGAAGATATACCCGTTTCCAACGAAGGCCTCGAAGTGGTCCAAATATACACTTGCAGATTCTCCTACAAGGGTGTTGCAAACCTGAACTATCAAAGCAAGGTTCAACTCTGTGAGTTGAATGCAAACATCACAAAGAAGTTTCTGAGAATGCTTCCGTTTAGTTATGGGAAGTTTATCCCGTTTCCAACGAAATCCTCAGAGAGGTCCAAATATCCCCTTGCAGATTCTACAAACAGTGTGTTTGGAAACTGCTCCATCAAAACGAATGTTCAGCTCTCTGAGTTAAACGCAATCGTCACTAAGAATTTTCTGAGAGTGCTTCTGTCTAGTGTTTGTATGAAGTTCTTTCCTTTATTACCATAGGCCTCAAAGCGGTCCCAGTCTCCACTTGCAGATTCTCCAAGAAGACTGTTTCCAAACTGCTCTCTCGAAAGGAATGTTCAACTCTGTGAGTTGAGTGCAATCATCACAGAGTAGTTTCTGAGAATGCTTCTATGTAGTTTTTAGGAGAAGATATTTCCTTTTCCACCACAGCCCTCAAAGCCCTCCAAATGTCCATTTGCGGATGCTAAAAAAAGAGTGTTTCAAAGCTGCGCTATCAAAGGGAAAGTTCAATTCCGTGAGGTGAATGCAAACATCCCAAAGAAGTTTCTGAGAATGCCTCTGTTTAGCTTTTATGTGAAGATTATCCCGTTTCCAACGAAATCTTCAATGAGATCCAAATATCCACTTGCGGATCCCACAGAAAGTGTGTTTCGAAACTGCTGTTTCAAAGGGAATCTTCAACTCTGTGAGTTGAATGCAATCATCACAAAGAAGTTTCTGACAATGCTTCTCTCTCGTTTTTATGTGAAGATATTTCCTTTTCCACCAGAGGCCTGAAAGCGCTCCAAATGTCCACTTGCAGATTCTACGAAAAGAATGTTTCAAAACTGCTCTGTGAAAAGCAATGTTAAACTCTGTGGCTCGAACACAAACATCACAAAGCAGTTTCTGAGAATGCTTCAGTTTAGTTTTTCTGTGAAGATATTCCCGTTTCCAAAGAAATCTTCAAAGAGGTCCACATATCCACTTACAGATTCTACAAAAAGAGAGTTTCAAAACTGCTCAATCAAAAGGAGGGTTCAACTCTGTGACTTGAATGCAATCATCACACAGAAGTTTCTGAGAATGCTTCTCTTTAGTTTTTACGTGAAGATATACCCGTTTCGAAGGAAGGCCACCCGGTGGTCCAAATATCCACTTGCAGAATCTACAAAAAGAGTGTTTCAAACCGGAACTATCAAAGGAAGGTTCAACTCTCTGAGTCGAATGCAAACATCACGAAGAAGTTTCTGAGAATGTTTGTGTTTAGTTATGGGAAGTTTATCCCGTTTCCAACGAAATCCTCAGAGAGGTCCAAATATCCACTTGCAGATTCTACCAAAAGTGTGTTTGGAAACTGCTCCATCCAAAGGCATGTTCAGCTCTGTGAGTTAATCTCCATCATCACAAAGTATTTTCTGAGAATGCTTCCGTTTGGTTTTTATAGGAAGTTCTTTCCTTCACTACCGTAGGCCTCAAAGCAGTCCAAATCTCCATTTGCAGATTCTACAAAAAGAGTGTTTCCAATCTGCTGTATCAATAGGAATGTTCAACTCCGTGAGTTGAATGCAATCACCACAACGTAGTTTCTGAGAATGCTTCTATGTAGTTTTTAGGTGAAGATATTACCTTTTCCACCACAGGCCCCAAGCCCCCCAAATGTCCACTTGCAGATTCTAGAAAAAGAGTGTTTCATAGCTGCTCTTTCAAAAGGAAAGTTCCACTCTGGGAGTTGAATACTAACATCACAAAGTAGTTTCTGAGAATGCTTTTGTTTCGTTTTTATGTGAAGATGATCCCGTTTCCAATGAAATCTTCAAAGAGGTGCACATATCCACTTGCAGATTCCAAAGAAAGAGACTTTCAAAACTGCTCTATCACGAGGATTTTTCAACACTGTGAGTTGAATGCAGTCATCACAGAAAACTTTCTGAGAATGCTTCTGTCTAGGGTTGATGTGAAGATATACCCGTTTCCAACGAAGGCCTCGAAGTGGTCCAAATATACACTTGCAGATTCTCCTACAAGGGTGTTGCAAACCTGAACTATCAAAGCAAGGTTCAACTCTGTGAGTTGAATGCAAACATCACAAAGAAGTTTCTGAGAATGCTTCCGTTTAGTTATGGGAAGTTTATCCCGTTTCCAACGAAATCCTCAGAGAGGTCCAAATATCCCCTTGCAGATTCTACAAACAGTGTGTTTGGAAACTGCTCCATCAAAACGAATGTTCAGCTCTCTGAGTTAAACGCAATCGTCACTAAGAATTTTCTGAGAGTGCTTCTGTCTAGTGTTTGTATGAAGTTCTTTCCTTTATTACCATAGGCCTCAAAGCGGTCCCAGTCTCCACTTGCAGATTCTCCAAGAAGACTGTTTCCAAACTGCTCTCTCGAAAGGAATGTTCAACTCTGTGAGTTGAGTGCAATCATCACAGAGTAGTTTCTGAGAATGCTTCTATGTAGTTTTTAGGAGAAGATATTTCCTTTTCCACCACAGCCCTCAAAGCCCTCCAAATGTCCATTTGCGGATGCTAAAAAAAGAGTGTTTCAAAGCTGCGCTATCAAAGGGAAAGTTCAATTCCGTGAGGTGAATGCAAACATCCCAAAGAAGTTTCTGAGAATGCCTCTGTTTAGCTTTTATGTGAAGATTATCCCGTTTCCAACGAAATCTTCAATGAGATCCAAATATCCACTTGCGGATCCCACAGAAAGTGTGTTTCGAAACTGCTGTTTCAAAGGGAATCTTCAACTCTGTGAGTTGAATGCAATCATCACAAAGAAGTTTCTGACAATGCTTCTCTCTCGTTTTTATGTGAAGATATTTCCTTTTCCACCAGAGGCCTGAAAGCGCTCCAAATGTCCACTTGCAGATTCTACGAAAAGAATGTTTCAAAACTGCTCTGTGAAAAGCAATGTTAAACTCTGTGGCTCGAACACAAACATCACAAAGCAGTTTCTGAGAATGCTTCAGTTTAGTTTTTCTGTGAAGATATTCCCGTTTCCAAAGAAATCTTCAAAGAGGTCCACATATCCACTTACAGATTCTACAAAAAGAGAGTTTCAAAACTGCTCAATCAAAAGGAGGGTTCAACTCTGTGACTTGAATGCAATCATCACACAGAAGTTTCTGAGAATGCTTCTCTTTAGTTTTTACGTGAAGATATACCCGTTTCGAAGGAAGGCCACCCGGTGGTCCAAATATCCACTTGCAGATTCTACAAAAAGAGTGTTTCAAACCTGAACTATCAAAGGAAGGTTCAACTCTGTGAGTCGAATGCAAACATCACGAAGAAGTTTCTGAGAATGTTTGTGTTTAGTTATGGGAAGTTTATCCCGTTTCCAAAGAAATCCTCAGAGAGGTCCAAATATCCACTTGCAGATTCTACCAAAAGTGTGTTTGGAAACTGCTCCATCCAAAGGCATGTTCAGCTCTGTGAGTTAATCTCCATCATCACAAAGTATTTTCTGAGAATGCTTCCGTTTGGTTTTTATAGGAAGTTCTTTCCTTCACTACCGTAGGCCTCAAAGCAGTCCAAATCTCCATTTGCATATTCTACAAAAAGAGTGTTTCCAATCTGCTCTATCAATAGGAATGTTCAACTCCGTGAGTTGAATGCAATCATCACAACGTAGTTTCTGAGAATGCTTCTATGTAGTTTTTAGGTGAAGATATTACCTTTTCCACCACAGGCCCCAAGCCCCCCAAATGTCCACTTGCGGATTCTAGAAAAAGAGTGTTTCATAGCTGCTCTTTCAAAAGGAAAGTTCCACTCTGGGAATTGAATACGAACATCACAAAGTAGTTTCTGAGAATGCTTTTGTTTCGTTTTTATGTGAAGATGATCCCGTTTCCAATGAAATCTTCAAAGAGGTGCACATATCCACTTGCAGATTCCAAAGAAAGAGACTTTCAAAACTGCTCTATCACGAGGATTTTTCAACACTGTGAGTTGAATGCAGTCATCACAGAAAACTTTCTGAGAATGCTTCTGTCTAGGGTTGATGTGAAGATATACCCGTTTCCAACGAAGGCCTCGAAGTGGTCCAAATATCCACTTGCAGATTCTCCTACAAGGGTGTTGCAAACCTGAACTATCAAAGCAAGGTTCAACTCTGTGAGTTGAATGCAAACATCACAAAGAAGTTTCTGAGAATGCTTCCGTTTAGTTATGGGAAGTTTATCCCGTTTCCAACGAAATCCTCAGAGAGGTCCAAATATCCCCTTGCAGATTCTACAAACAGTGTGTTTGGAAACTGCTCCATCCAAACGAATGTTCAGCTCTCTGAGTTAAACGCAATCGTCACTAAGAACTTTCTGAGAGTGCTTCTGTCTAGTTTTTATATGAAGTTCTTTCCTTTATTACCATAGGCCTCAAAGCGGTCCCAGTCTCCACTTGCAGATTCTCCAAGAAGACTGTTTCCAAACTGCTCTCTCGAAAGGATTGCTCAACTCTGTGAGTTGAGTGCAATCATCACAGAGTAGTTTCTGAGAATGCTTCTATGTAGTTTTTAGGAGAAGATATTTCCTTTTCCACCACAGCCCTCAAAGCCCTCCAAATGTCCATTTGCGGATGCTAAAAAAAGAGTGTTTCAAAGCTGCGCTATCAAAGGGAAAGTTCAATTCCGTGAGGTGAATGCAAACATCCCAAAGAAGTTTCTGAGAATGCCTCTGTTTAGCTTTTATGTGAAGATTATCCCGTTTCCAACGAAATCTTCAATGAGATCCAAATATCCACTTGCGGATCCCACAGAAAGTGTGTTTCGAAACTGCTGTTTCAAAGGGAATCTTCAACTCTGTGAGTTGAATGCAATCATCACAAAGAAGTTTCTGACAATGCTTCTCTCTCGTTTTTATGTGAAGATATTTCCTTTTCCACCAGAGGCCTGAAAGCGCTCCAAATGTCCACTTGCAGATTCTACGAAAAGAATGTTTCAAAACTGCTCTGTGAAAAGCAATGTTAAACTCTGTGGCTCGAACACAAACATCACAAAGCAGTTTCTGAGAATGCTTCAGTTTAGTTTTTCTGTGAAGATATTCCCGTTTCCAAAGAAATCTTCAAAGAGGTCCACATATCCACTTACAGATTCTACAAAAAGAGAGTTTCAAAACTGCTCAATCAAAAGGAGGGTTCAACTCTGTGACTTGAATGCAATCATCACACAGAAGTTTCTGAGAATGCTTCTCTTTAGTTTTTACGTGAAGATATACCCGTTTCGAAGGAAGGCCACCCGGTGGTCCAAATATCCACTTGCAGATTCTACAAAAAGAGTGTTTCAAACCTGAACTATCAAAGGAAGGTTCAACTCTGTGAGTCGAATGCAAACATCACGAAGAAGTTTCTGAGAATGTTTGTGTTTAGTTATGGGAAGTTTATCCCGTTTCCAAAGAAATCCTCAGAGAGGTCCAAATATCCACTTGCAGATTCTACCAAAAGTGTGTTTGGAAACTGCTCCATCCAAAGGCATGTTCAGCTCTGTGAGTTAATCTCCATCATCACAAAGTATTTTCTGAGAATGCTTCCGTTTGGTTTTTATAGGAAGTTCTTTCCTTCACTACCGTAGGCCTCAAAGCAGTCCAAATCTCCATTTGCATATTCTACAAAAAGAGTGTTTCCAATCTGCTCTATCAATAGGAATGTTCAACTCCGTGAGTTGAATGCAATCATCACAACGTAGTTTCTGAGAATGCTTCTATGTAGTTTTTAGGTGAAGATATTACCTTTTCCACCACAGGCCCCAAGCCCCCCAAATGTCCACTTGCGGATTCTAGAAAAAGAGTGTTTCATAACTGCTCTTTCAAAAGGAATGTTCCACTCTGGGAATTGAATACGAACATCACAAAGTAGTTTCTGAGAATGCTTTTGTTTCGTTTTTATGTGAAGATGATCCCGTTTCCAATGAAATCTTCAAAGAGGTGCACATATCCACTTGCAGATTCCAAAGAAAGAGACTTTCAAAACTGCTCTATCACGAGGATTTTTCAACACTGTGAGTTGAATGCAGTCATCACAGAAAACTTTCTGAGAATGCTTCTGTCTAGGGTTGATGTGAAGATATACCCGTTTCCAACGAAGGCCTCGAAGTGGTCCAAATATCCACTTGCAGATTCTCCTACAAGGGTGTTGCAAACCTGAACTATCAAAGCAAGGTTCAACTCTGTGAGTTGAATGCAAACATCACAAAGAAGTTTCTGAGAATGCTTCCGTTTAGTTATGGGAAGTTTATCCCGTTTCCAACGAAATCCTCAGAGAGGTCCAAATATCCCCTTGCAGATTCTACAAACAGTGTGTTTGGAAACTGCTCCATCCAAACGAATGTTCAGCTCTCTGAGTTAAACGCAATCGTCACTAAGAACTTTCTGAGAGTGCTTCTGTCTAGTTTTTATATGAAGTTCTTTCCTTTATTACCATAGGCCTCAAAGCGGTCCCAGTCTCCACTTGCAGATTCTCCAAGAAGACTGTTTCCAAACTGCTCTCTCGAAAGGATTGCTCAACTCTGTGAGTTGAGTGCAATCATCACAGAGTAGTTTCTGAGAATGCTTCTATGTAGTTTTTAGGAGAAGATATTTCCTTTTCCACCACAGCCCTCAAAGCCCTCCAAATGTCCATTTGCGGATGCTAAAGAAAGAGTGTTTCAAAGCTGCGCTATCAAAGGGAAAGTTCAATTCCGTGAGGTGAATGCAAACATCCCAAAGAAGTTTCTGAGAATGCCTCTGTTTAGCTTTTATGTGAAGATTATCCCGTTTCCAACGAAATCTTCAATGAGATCCAAATATCCACTTGCGGATCCCACAGAAAGTGTGTTTCGAAACTGCTGTTTCAAAGGGAATCTTCAACTCTGTGAGTTGAATGCAATCATCACAAAGAAGTTTCTGACAATGCTTCTCTCTCGTTTTTATGTGAAGATATTTCCTTTTCCACCAGAGGCCTGAAAGCGCTCCAAATGTCCACTTGCAGATTCTACGAAAAGAATGTTTCAAAACTGCTCTGTGAAAAGCAATGTTAAACTCTGTGGCTCGAACACAAACATCACAAAGCAGTTTCTGAGAATGCTTCAGTTTAGTTTTTCTGTGAAGATATTCCCGTTTCCAAAGAAATCTTCAAAGAGGTCCACATATCCACTTACAGATTCTACAAAAAGAGAGTTTCAAAACTGCTCAATCAAAAGGAGGGTTCAACTCTGTGACTTGAATGCAATCATCACACAGAAGTTTCTGAGAATGCTTCTCTTTAGTTTTTACGTGAAGATATACCCGTTTCGAAGGAAGGCCACCCGGTGGTCCAAATATCCACTTGCAGATTCTACAAAAAGAGTGTTTCAAACCTGAACTATCAAAGGAAGGTTCAACTCTGTGAGTCGAATGCAAACATCACGAAGAAGTTTCTGAGAATGTTTGTGTTTAGTTATGGGAAGTTTATCCCGTTTCCAAAGAAATCCTCAGAGAGGTCCAAATATCCACTTGCAGATTCTACCAAAAGTGTGTTTGGAAACTGCTCCATCCAAAGGCATGTTCAGCTCTGTGAGTTAATCTCCATCATCACAAAGTATTTTCTGAGAATGCTTCCGTTTGGTTTTTATAGGAAGTTCTTTCCTTCACTACCGTAGGCCTCAAAGCAGTCCAAATCTCCATTTGCATATTCTACAAAAAGAGTGTTTCCAATCTGCTCTATCAATAGGAATGTTCAACTCCGTGAGTTGAATGCAATCATCACAACGTAGTTTCTGAGAATGCTTCTATGTAGTTTTTAGGTGAAGATATTACCTTTTCCACCACAGGCCCCAAGCCCCCCAAATGTCCACTTGCGGATTCTAGAAAAAGAGTGTTTCATAGCTGCTCTTTCAAAAGGAAAGTTCCACTCTGGGAATTGAATACGAACATCACAAAGTAGTTTCTGAGAATGCTTTTGTTTCGTTTTTATGTGAAGATGATCCCGTTTCCAATGAAATCTTCAAAGAGGTGCACATATCCACTTGCAGATTCCAAAGAAAGAGACTTTCAAAACTGCTCTATCACGAGGATTTTTCAACACTGTGAGTTGAATGCAGTCATCACAGAAAACTTTCTGAGAATGCTTCTGTCTAGGGTTGATGTGAAGATATACCCGTTTCCAACGAAGGCCTCGAAGTGGTCCAAATATACACTTGCAGATTCTCCTACAAGGGTGTTGCAAACCTGAACTATCAAAGCAAGGTTCAACTCTGTGAGTTGAATGCAAACATCACAAAGAAGTTTCTGAGAATGCTTCCGTTTAGTTATGGGAAGTTTATCCCGTTTCCAACGAAATCCTCAGAGAGGTCCAAATATCCCCTTGCAGATTCTACAAACAGTGTGTTTGGAAACTGCTCCATCCAAACGAATGTTCAGCTCTCTGAGTTAAACGCAATCGTCACTAAGAACTTTCTGAGAGTGCTTCTGTCTAGTTTTTATATGAAGTTCTTTCCTTTATTACCATAGGCCTCAAAGCGGTCCCAGTCTCCACTTGCAGATTCTCCAAGAAGACTGTTTCCAAACTGCTCTCTCGAAAGGATTGCTCAACTCTGTGAGTTGAGTGCAATCATCACAGAGTAGTTTCTGAGAATGCTTCTATGTAGTTTTTAGGAGAAGATATTTCCTTTTCCACCACAGCCCTCAAAGCCCTCCAAATGTCCATTTGCGGATGCTAAAGAAAGAGTGTTTCAAAGCTGTGCTATCAAAGGGAAAGTTCAATTCCGTGAGGTGAATGCAAACATCCCAAAGAAGTTTCTGAGAATGCCTCTGTTTAGCTTTTATGTGAAGATTATCCCGTTTCCAACGAAATCTTCAATGAGATCCAAATATCCACTTGCGGATCCCACAGAAAGTGTGTTTCGAAACTGCTGTTTCAAAGGGAATCTTCAACTCTGTGAGTTGAATGCAATCATCACAAAGAAGTTTCTGACAATGCTTCTCTCTCGTTTTTATGTGAAGATATTTCCTTTTCCACCAGAGGCCTGAAAGCGCTCCAATGTCCACTTGCAGATTCTACGAAAAGAATGTTTCAAAACTGCTCTGTGAAAAGCAATGTTAAACTCTGTGGCTCGAACACAAACATCACAAAGCAGTTTCTGAGAATGCTTCAGTTTAGTTTTTCTGTGAAGATATTCCCGTTTCCAAAGAAATCTTCAAAGAGGTCCACATATCCACTTACAGATTCTACAAAAAGAGAGTTTCAAAACTGCTCAATCAAAAGGAGGGTTCAACTCTGTGACTTGAATGCAATCATCACACAGAAGTTTCTGAGAATGCTTCTCTTTAGTTTTTACGTGAAGATATACCCGTTACGAAGGAAGGCCACCCGGTGGTCCAAATATCCACTTGCAGAATCTACAAAAAGAGTGTTTCAAACCTGAACTATCAAAGGAAGGTTCAACTCTGTGAGTCGAATGCAAACATCACGAAGAAGTTTCTGAGAATGTTTGTGTTTAGTTATGGGAAGTTTATCCCGTTTCCAACGAAATCCTCAGAGAGGTCCAAATATCCACTTGCAGATTCTACCAAAAGTGTGTTTGGAAACTGCTCCATCCAAAGGCATGTTCAGCTCTGTGAGTTAATCTCCATCATCACAAAGTATTTTCTGAGAATGCTTCCGTTTGGTTTTTATAGGAAGTTCTTTCCTTCACTACCGTAGGCCTCAAAGCAGTCCAAATCTCCATTTGCAGATTCTACAAAAAGAGTGTTTCCAATCTGCTGTATCAATAGGAATGTTCAACTCCGTGAGTTGAATGCAATCATCACAACGTAGTTTCTGAGAATGCTTCTATGTAGTTTTTAGGTGAAGATATTACCTTTTCCACCACAGGCCCCAAGCCCCCCAAATGTCCACTTGCAGATTCTAGAAAAAGAGTGTTTCATAGCTGCTCTTTCAAAAGGAAAGTTCCACTCTGGGAATTGAATACGAACATCACAAAGTAGTTTCTGAGAATGCTTTTGTTTCGTTTTTATGTGAAGATGATCCCGTTTCCAATGAAATCTTCAAAGAGGTGCACATATCCACTTGCAGATTCCAAAGAAAGAGACTTTCAAAACTGCTCTATCACGAGGATTTTTCAACACTGTGAGTTGAATGCAGTCATCACAGAAAACTTTCTGAGAATGCTTCTGTCTAGGGTTGATGTGAAGATATACCCGTTTCCAACGAAGGCCTCGAAGTGGTCCAAATATACACTTGCAGATTCTCCTACAAGGGTGTTGCAAACCTGAACTATCAAAGCAAGGTTCAACTCTGTGAGTTGAATGCAAACATCACAAAGAAGTTTCTGAGAATGCTTCCGTTTAGTTATGGGAAGTTTATCCCGTTTCCAACGAAATCCTCAGAGAGGTCCAAATATCCCCTTGCAGATTCTACAAACAGTGTGTTTGGAAACTGCTCCATCCAAACGAATGTTCAGCTCTCTGAGTTAAACGCAATCGTCACTAAGAACTTTCTGAGAGTGCTTCTGTCTAGTTTTTATATGAAGTTCTTTCCTTTATTACCATAGGCCTCAAAGCGGTCCCAGTCTCCACTTGCAGATTCTCCAAGAAGACTGTTTCCAAACTGCTCTCTCGAAAGGATTGCTCAACTCTGTGAGTTGAGTGCAATCATCACAGAGTAGTTTCTGAGAATGCTTCTATGTAGTTTTTAGGAGAAGATATTTCCTTTTCCACCACAGCCCTCAAAGCCCTCCAAATGTCCATTTGCGGATGCTAAAAAAAGAGTGTTTCAAAGCTGCGCTATCAAAGGGAAAGTTCAATTCCGTGAGGTGAATGCAAACATCCCAAAGAAGTTTCTGAGAATGCCTCTGTTTAGCTTTTATGTGAAGATTATCCCGTTTCCAACGAAATCTTCAATGAGATCCAAATATCCACTTGCGGATCCCACAGAAAGTGTGTTTCGAAACTGCTGTTTCAAAGGGAATCTTCAACTCTGTGAGTTGAATGCAATCATCACAAAGAAGTTTCTGACAATGCTTCTCTCTCGTTTTTATGTGAAGATATTTCCTTTTCCACCAGAGGCCTGAAAGCGCTCCAAATGTCCACTTGCAGATTCTACGAAAAGAATGTTTCAAAACTGCTCTGTGAAAAGCAATGTTAAACTCTGTGGCTCGAACACAAACATCACAAAGCAGTTTCTGAGAATGCTTCAGTTTAGTTTTTCTGTGAAGATATTCCCGTTTCCAAAGAAATCTTCAAAGAGGTCCACATATCCACTTACAGATTCTACAAAAAGAGAGTTTCAAAACTGCTCAATCAAAAGGAGGGTTCAACTCTGTGACTTGAATGCAATCATCACACAGAAGTTTCTGAGAATGCTTCTCTTTAGTTTTAACGTGAAGATATACCCGTTTCGAAGGAAGGCCACCCGGTGGTCCAAATATCCACTTGCAGATTCTACAAAAAGAGTGTTTCAAACCTGAACTATCAAAGGAAGGTTCAACTCTGTGAGTCGAATGCAAACATCACGAAGAAGTTTCTGAGAATGTTTGTGTTTAGTTATGGGAAGTTTATCCCGTTTCCAACGAAATCCTCAGAGAGGTCCAAATATCCACTTGCAGATTCTACCAAAAGTGTGTTTGGAAACTGCTCCATCCAAAGGCATGTTCAGCTCTGTGAGTTAATCTCCATCATCACAAAGTATTTTCTGAGAATGCTTCCGTTTGGTTTTTATAGGAAGTTCTTTCCTTCACTACCGTAGGCCTCAAAGCAGTCCAAATCTCCATTTGCAGATTCTACAAAAAGAGTGTTTCCAATCTGCTGTATCAATAGGAATGTTCAACTCCGTGAGTTGAATGCAATCATCACAACGTAGTTTCTGAGAATGCTTCTATGTAGTTTTTAGGTGAAGATATTACCTTTTCCACCACAGGCCCCAAGCCCCCCAAATGTCCACTTGCAGATTCTAGAAAAAGAGTGTTTCATAGCTGCTCTTTCAAAAGGAAAGTTCCACTCTGGGAATTGAATACGAACATCACAAAGTAGTTTCTGAGAATGCTTTTGTTTCGTTTTTATGTGAAGATGATCCCGTTTCCAATGAAATCTTCAAAGAGGTGCACATATCCACTTGCAGATTCCAAAGAAAGAGACTTTCAAAACTGCTCTATCACGAGGATTTTTCAACACTGTGAGTTGAATGCAGTCATCACAGAAAACTTTCTGAGAATGCTTCTGTCTAGGGTTGATGTGAAGATTTACCCGTTTCCAACGAAGGCCTCGAAGTGGTCCAAATATACACTTGCAGATTCTCCTACAAGGGTGTTGCAAACCCTAACTATCAAAGCAAGGTTCAACTCTGTGAGTTGAATGCAAACATCACAAAGAAGTTTCTGAGAATGCTTCCGTTTAGTTATGGGAAGTTTATCCCGTTTCCAACGAAATCCTCAGAGAGGTCCAAATATCCCCTTGCAGATTCTACAAACAGTGTGTTTGGAAACTGCTCCATCAAAACGAATGTTCAGCTCTCTGAGTTAAACGCAATCGTCACTAAGAATTTTCTGAGAGTGCTTCTGTCTAGTTTTTATATGAAGTTCTTTCCTTTATTACCATAGGCCTCAAAGCGGTCCCAGTCTCCACTTGCAGATTCTCCAAGAAGACTGTTTCCAAACTACTCTCTCGAAAGGAATGTTCAACTCTGTGAGTTGAGTGCAATCATCACAGAGTAGTTTCTGAGAATGCTTCTATGTAGTTTTTAGGAGAAGATATTTCCTTTTCCACCACAGCCCTCAAAGCCCTCCAAATGTCCATTTGCGGATGCTAAAAAAAGAGTGTTTCAAAGCTGCGCTATCAAAGGGAAAGTTCAATTCCGTGAGGTGAATGCAAACATCCCAAAGAAGTTTCTGAGAATGCCTCTGTTTAGCTTTTATGTGAAGATTATCCCGTTTCCAACGAAATCTTCAATGAGATCCAAATATCCACTTGCGGATCCCACAGAAAGTGTGTTTCGAAACTGCTGTTTCAAAGGGAATCTTCAACTCTGTGAGTTGAATGCAATCATCACAAAGAAGTTTCTGACAATGCTTCTCTCTCGTTTTTATGTGAAGATATTTCCTTTTCCACCAGAGGCCTGAAAGCGCTCCAAATGTCCACTTGCAGAGTCTACGAAAAGAATGTTTCAAAA
This sequence comes from Pan paniscus, assembly GCF_029289425.2. Taxonomy (NCBI): domain Eukaryota; kingdom Metazoa; phylum Chordata; class Mammalia; order Primates; family Hominidae; genus Pan; species Pan paniscus. The sequence goes on from NC_073272.2 coordinate 61,651,126, forward strand.
CTGCTCTGTGAAAAGCAATGTTAAACTCTGTGGCTCGAACACAAACATCACAAAGCAGTTTCTGAGAATGCTTCAGTTTAGTTTTTCTGTGAAGATATTCCCGTTTCCAAAGAAATCTTCAAAGAGGTCCACATATCCACTTACAGATTCTACAAAAAGAGAGTTTCAAAACTGCTCAATCAAAAGGAGGGTTCAACTCTGTGACTTGAATGCAATCATCACACAGAAGTTTCTGAGAATGCTTCTCTTTAGTTTTTACGTGAAGATATACCCGTTTCGAAGGAAGGCCACCCGGTGGTCCAAATATCCACTTGCAGATTGTACAAAAAGAGTGTTTCAAACCTGAACTATCAAAGGAAGGTTCAACTCTCTGAGTCGAATGCAAACATCACGAAGAAGTTTCTGAGAATGTTTGTGTTTAGTTATGGGAAGTTTATCCCGTTTCCAACGAAATCCTCAGAGAGGTCCAAATATCCACTTGCAGATTCTACCAAAAGTGTGTTTGGAAACTGCTCCATCCAAAGGCATGTTCAGCTCTGTGAGTTAATCTCCATCATCACAAAGTATTTTCTGAGAATGCTTCCGTTTGGTTTTTATAGGAAGTTCTTTCCTTCACTACCGTAGGCCTCAAAGCAGTCCAAATCTCCATTTGCAGATTCTACAAAAAGAGTGTTTCCAATCTGCTGTATCAATAGGAATGTTCAACTCCGTGAGTTGAATGCAATCATCACAACGTAGTTTCTGAGAATGCTTCTATGTAGTTTTTAGGTGAAGATATTACCTTTTCCACCACAGGCCCCAAGCCCCCCAAATGTCCACTTGCAGATTCTAGAAAAAGAGTGTTTCATAGCTGCTCTTTCAAAAGGAAAGTTCCACTCTGGGAATTGAATACGAACATCACAAAGTAGTTTCTGAGAATGCTTTTGTTTCGTTTTTATGTGAAGATGATCCCGTTTCCAATGAAATCTTCAAAGAGGTGCACATATCCACTTGCAGATTCCAAAGAAAGAGACTTTCAAAACTGCTCCATCACGAGGATTTTTCAACACTGTGAGTTGAATGCAGTCATCACAGAAAACTTTCTGAGAATGCTTCTGTCTAGGGTTGATGTGAAGATATACCCGTTTCCAACGAAGGCCTCGAAGTGGTCCAAATATACACTTGCAGATTCTCCTACAAGGGTGTTGCAAACCTGAACTATCAAAGCAAGGTTCAACTCTGTGAGTTGAATGCAAACATCACAAAGAAGTTTCTGAGAATGCTTCCGTTTAGTTATGGGAAGTTTATCCCGTTTCCAACGAAATCCTCAGAGAGGTCCAAATATCCCCTTGCAGATTCTACAAACAGTGTGTTTGGAAACTGCTCCATCAAAACGAATGTTCAGCTCTCTGAGTTAAACGCAATCGTCACTAAGAACTTTCTGAGAGTGCTTCTGTCTAGTTTTTATATGAAGTTCTTTCCTTTATTACCATAGGCCTCAAAGCGGTCCCAGTCTCCACTTGCAGATTCTCCAAGAAGACTGTTTCCAAACTGCTCTCTCGAAAGGATTGCTCAACTCTGTGAGTTGAGTGCAATCATCACAGAGTAGTTTCTGAGAATGCTTCTATGTAGTTTTTAGGAGAAGATATTTCCTTTTCCACCACAGCCCTCAAAGCCCTCCAAATGTCCATTTGCGGATGCTAAAAAAAGAGTGTTTCAAAGCTGCGCTATCAAAGGGAAAGTTCAATTCCGTGAGGTGAATGCAAACATCCCAAAGAAGTTTCTGAGAATGCCTCTGTTTAGCTTTTATGTGAAGATTATCCCGTTTCCAACGAAATCTTCAATGAGATCCAAATATCCACTTGCGGATCCCACAGAAAGTGTGTTTCGAAACTGCTGTTTCAAAGGGAATCTTCAACTCTGTGAGTTGAATGCAATCATCACAAAGAAGTTTCTGACAATGCTTCTCTCTCGTTTTTATGTGAAGATATTTCCTTTTCCACCAGAGGCCTGAAAGCGCTCCAAATGTCCACTTGCAGATTCTACGAAAAGAATGTTTCAAAACTGCTCTGTGAAAAGCAATGTTAAACTCTGTGGCTCGAACACAAACATCACAAAGCAGTTTCTGAGAATGCTTCAGTTTAGTTTTTCTGTGAAGATATTCCCGTTTCCAAAGAAATCTTCAAAGAGGTCCACATATCCACTTACAGATTCTACAAAAAGAGAGTTTCAAAACTGCTCAATCAAAAGGAGGGTTCAACTCTGTGACTTGAATGCAATCATCACACAGAAGTTTCTGAGAATGCTTCTCTTTAGTTTTAACGTGAAGATATACCCGTTTCGAAGGAAGGCCACCCGGTGGTCCAAATATCCACTTGCAGATTCTACAAAAAGAGTGTTTCAAACCTGAACTATTAAAGGAAGGTTCAACTCTGTGAGTCGAATGCAAACATCACGAAGAAGTTTCTGAGAATGTTTGTGTTTAGTTATGGGAAGTTTATCCCGTTTCCAACGAAATCCTCAGAGAGGTCCAAATATCCACTTGCAGATTCTACCAAAAGTGTGTTTGGAAACTGCTCCATCCAAAGGCATGTTCAGCTCTGTGAGTTAATCTCCATCATCACAAAGTATTTTCTGAGAATGCTTCCGTTTGGTTTTTATAGGAAGTTCTTTCCTTCACTACCGTAGGCCTCAAAGCAGTCCAAATCTCCATTTGCAGATTCTACAAAAAGAGTGTTTCCAATCTGCTGTATCAATAGGAATGTTCAACTCCGTGAGTTGAATGCAATCATCACAACGTAGTTTCTGAGAATGCTTCTATGTAGTTTTTAGGTGAAGATATTACCTTTTCCACCACAGGCCCCAAGCCCCCCAAATGTCCACTTGCAGATTCTAGAAAAAGAGTGTTTCATAGCTGCTCTTTCAAAAGGAAAGTTCCACTCTGGGAATTGAATACGAACATCACAAAGTAGTTTCTGAGAATGCTTTTGTTTCGTTTTTATGTGAAGATGATCCCGTTTCCAATGAAATCTTCAAAGAGGTGCACATATCCACTTGCAGATTCCAAAGAAAGAGACTTTCAAAACTGCTCTATCACGAGGATTTTTCAACACTGTGAGTTGAATGCAGTCATCACAGAAAACTTTCTGAGAATGCTTCTGTCTAGGGTTGATGTGAAGATATACCCGTTTCCAACGAAGGCCTCGAAGTGGTCCAAATATACACTTGCAGATTCTCCTACAAGGGTGTTGCAAACCTGAACTATCAAAGCAAGGTTCAACTCTGTGAGTTGAATGCAAACATCACAAAGAAGTTTCTGAGAATGCTTCCGTTTAGTTATGGGAAGTTTATCCCGTTTCCAACGAAATCCTCAGAGAGGTCCAAATATCCCCTTGCAGATTCTACAAACAGTGTGTTTGGAAACTGCTCCATCCAAACGAATGTTCAGCTCTCTGAGTTAAACGCAATCGTCACTAAGAACTTTCTGAGAGTGCTTCTGTCTAGTTTTTATATGAAGTTCTTTCCTTTATTACCATAGGCCTCAAAGCGGTCCCAGTCTCCACTTGCAGATTCTCCAAGAAGACTGTTTCCAAACTACTCTCTCGAAAGGAATGTTCAACTCTGTGAGTTGAGTGCAATCATCACAGAGTAGTTTCTGAGAATGCTTCTATGTAGTTTTTAGGAGAAGATATTTCCTTTTCCACCACAGCCCTCAAAGCCCTCCAAATGTCCATTTGCGGATGCTAAAAAAAGAGTGTTTCAAAGCTGCGCTATCAAAGGGAAAGTTCAATTCCGTGAGGTGAATGCAAACATCCCAAAGAAGTTTCTGAGAATGCCTCTGTTTAGCTTTTATGTGAAGATTATCCCGTTTCCAACGAAATCTTCAATGAGATCCAAATATCCACTTGCGGATCCCACAGAAAGTGTGTTTCGAAACTGCTGTTTCAAAGGGAATCTTCAACTCTGTGAGTTGAATGCAATCATCACAAAGAAGTTTCTGACAATGCTTCTCTCTCGTTTTTATGTGAAGATATTTCCTTTTCCACCAGAGGCCTGAAAGCGCTCCAAATGTCCACTTGCAGAGTCTACGAAAAGAATGTTTCAAAACTGCTCTGTGAAAAGCAATGTTAAACTCTGTGGCTCGAACACAAACATCACAAAGCAGTTTCTGAGAATGCTTCAGTTTAGTTTTTCTGTGAAGATATTCCCGTTTCCAAAGAAATCTTCAAAGAGGTCCACATATCCACTTACAGATTCTACAAAAAGAGAGTTTCAAAACTGCTCAATCAAAAGGAGGGTTCAACTCTGTGACTTGAATGCAATCATCACACAGAAGTTTCTGAGAATGCTTCTCTTTAGTTTTTACGTGAAGATATACCCGTTTCGAAGGAAGGCCACCCGGTGGTCCAAATATCCACTTGCAGATTGTACAAAAAGAGTGTTTCAAACCTGAACTATCAAAGGAAGGTTCAACTCTCTGAGTCGAATGCAAACATCACGAAGAAGTTTCTGAGAATGTTTGTGTTTAGTTATGGGAAGTTTATCCCGTTTCCAACGAAATCCTCAGAGAGGTCCAAATATCCACTTGCAGATTCTACCAAAAGTGTGTTTGGAAACTGCTCCATCCAAAGGCATGTTCAGCTCTGTGAGTTAATCTCCATCATCACAAAGTATTTTCTGAGAATGCTTCCGTTTGGTTTTTATAGGAAGTTCTTTCCTTCACTACCGTAGGCCTCAAAGCAGTCCAAATCTCCATTTGCAGATTCTACAAAAAGAGTGTTTCCAATCTGCTGTATCAATAGGAATGTTCAACTCCGTGAGTTGAATGCAATCATCACAACGTAGTTTCTGAGAATGCTTCTATGTAGTTTTTAGGTGAAGATATTACCTTTTCCACCACAGGCCCCAAGCCCCCCAAATGTCCACTTGCAGATTCTAGAAAAAGAGTGTTTCATAGCTGCTCTTTCAAAAGGAAAGTTCCACTCTGGGAATTGAATACGAACATCACAAAGTAGTTTCTGAGAATGCTTTTGTTTCGTTTTTATGTGAAGATGATCCCGTTTCCAATGAAATCTTCAAAGAGGTGCACATATCCACTTGCAGATTCCAAAGAAAGAGACTTTCAAAACTGCTCCATCACGAGGATTTTTCAACACTGTGAGTTGAATGCAGTCATCACAGAAAACTTTCTGAGAATGCTTCTGTCTAGGGTTGATGTGAAGATATACCCGTTTCCAACGAAGGCCTCGAAGTGGTCCAAATATACACTTGCAGATTCTCCTACAAGGGTGTTGCAAACCTGAACTATCAAAGCAAGGTTCAACTCTGTGAGTTGAATGCAAACATCACAAAGAAGTTTCTGAGAATGCTTCCGTTTAGTTATGGGAAGTTTATCCCGTTTCCAACGAAATCCTCAGAGAGGTCCAAATATCCCCTTGCAGATTCTACAAACAGTGTGTTTGGAAACTGCTCCATCAAAACGAATGTTCAGCTCTCTGAGTTAAACGCAATCGTCACTAAGAACTTTCTGAGAGTGCTTCTGTCTAGTTTTTATATGAAGTTCTTTCCTTTATTACCATAGGCCTCAAAGCGGTCCCAGTCTCCACTTGCAGATTCTCCAAGAAGACTGTTTCCAAACTGCTCTCTCGAAAGGATTGCTCAACTCTGTGAGTTGAGTGCAATCATCACAGAGTAGTTTCTGAGAATGCTTCTATGTAGTTTTTAGGAGAAGATATTTCCTTTTCCACCACAGCCCTCAAAGCCCTCCAAATGTCCATTTGCGGATGCTAAAAAAAGAGTGTTTCAAAGCTGCGCTATCAAAGGGAAAGTTCAATTCCGTGAGGTGAATGCAAACATCCCAAAGAAGTTTCTGAGAATGCCTCTGTTTAGCTTTTATGTGAAGATTATCCCGTTTCCAACGAAATCTTCAATGAGATCCAAATATCCACTTGCGGATCCCACAGAAAGTGTGTTTCGAAACTGCTGTTTCAAAGGGAATCTTCAACTCTGTGAGTTGAATGCAATCATCACAAAGAAGTTTCTGACAATGCTTCTCTCTCGTTTTTATGTGAAGATATTTCCTTTTCCACCAGAGGCCTGAAAGCGCTCCAAATGTCCACTTGCAGATTCTACGAAAAGAATGTTTCAAAACTGCTCTGTGAAAAGCAATGTTAAACTCTGTGGCTCGAACACAAACATCACAAAGCAGTTTCTGAGAATGCTTCAGTTTAGTTTTTCTGTGAAGATATTCCCGTTTCCAAAGAAATCTTCAAAGAGGTCCACATATCCACTTACAGATTCTACAAAAAGAGAGTTTCAAAACTGCTCAATCAAAAGGAGGGTTCAACTCTGTGACTTGAATGCAATCATCACACAGAAGTTTCTGAGAATGCTTCTCTTTAGTTTTAACGTGAAGATATACCCGTTTCGAAGGAAGGCCACCCGGTGGTCCAAATATCCACTTGCAGATTCTACAAAAAGAGTGTTTCAAACCTGAACTATTAAAGGAAGGTTCAACTCTGTGAGTCGAATGCAAACATCACGAAGAAGTTTCTGAGAATGTTTGTGTTTAGTTATGGGAAGTTTATCCCGTTTCCAACGAAATCCTCAGAGAGGTCCAAATATCCACTTGCAGATTCTACCAAAAGTGTGTTTGGAAACTGCTCCATCCAAAGGCATGTTCAGCTCTGTGAGTTAATCTCCATCATCACAAAGTATTTTCTGAGAATGCTTCCGTTTGGTTTTTATAGGAAGTTCTCTCCTTCACTACCGTAGGCCTCAAAGCAGTCCAAATCTCCATTTGCAGATTCTACAAAAAGAGTGTTTCCAATCTGCTGTATCAATAGGAATGTTCAACTCCGTGAGTTGAATGCAATCATCACAACGTAGTTTCTGAGAATGCTTCTATGTAGTTTTTAGGTGAAGATATTACCTTTTCCACCACAGGCCCCAAGCCCCCCAAATGTCCACTTGCAGATTCTAGAAAAAGAGTGTTTCATAGCTGCTCTTTCAAAAGGAAAGTTCCACTCTGGGAATTGAATACGAACATCACAAAGTAGTTTCTGAGAATGCTTTTGTTTCGTTTTTATGTGAAGATGATCCCGTTTCCAATGAAATCTTCAAAGAGGTGCACATATCCACTTGCAGATTCCAAAGAAAGAGACTTTCAAAACTGCTCTATCACGAGGATTTTTCAACACTGTGAGTTGAATGCAGTCATCACAGAAAACTTTCTGAGAATGCTTCTGTCTAGGGTTGATGTGAAGATATACCCGTTTCCAACGAAGGCCTCGAAGTGGTCCAAATATACACTTGCAGATTCTCCTACAAGGGTGTTGCAAACCTGAACTATCAAAGCAAGGTTCAACTCTGTGAGTTGAATGCAAACATCACAAAGAAGTTTCTGAGAATGCTTCCGTTTAGTTATGGGAAGTTTATCCCGTTTCCAACGAAATCCTCAGAGAGGTCCAAATATCCCCTTGCAGATTCTACAAACAGTGTGTTTGGAAACTGCTCCATCAAAACGAATGTTCAGCTCTCTGAGTTAAACGCAATCGTCACTAAGAATTTTCTGAGAGTGCTTCTGTCTAGTTTTTATATGAAGTTCTTTCCTTTATTACCATAGGCCTCAAAGCGGTCCCAGTCTCCACTTGCAGATTCTCCAAGAAGACTGTTTCCAAAGTGCTCTCTCGAAAGGAATGTTCAACTCTGTGAGTTGAGTGCAATCATCACAGAGTAGTTTCTGAGAATGCTTCTATGTAGTTTTTAGGAGAAGATATTTCCTTTTCCACCACAGCCCTCAAAGCCCTCCAAATGTCCATTTGCGGATGCTAAAAAAAGAGTGTTTCAAAGCTGCGCTATCAAAGGGAAAGTTCAATTCCGTGAGGTGAATGCAAACATCCCAAAGAAGTTTCTGAGAATGCCTCTGTTTAGCTTTTATGTGAAGATTATCCCGTTTCCAACGAAATCTTCAATGAGATCCAAATATCCACTTGCGGATCCCACAGAAAGTGTGTTTCGAAACTGCTGTTTCAAAGGGAATCTTCAACTCTGTGAGTTGAATGCAATCATCACAAAGAAGTTTCTGACAATGCTTCTCTCTCGTTTTTATGTGAAGATATTTCCTTTTCCACCAGAGGCCTGAAAGCGCTCCAAATGTCCACTTGCAGAGTCTACGAAAAGAATGTTTCAAAACTGCTCTGTGAAAAGCAATGTTAAACTCTGTGGCTCGAACACAAACATCACAAAGCAGTTTCTGAGAATGCTTCAGTTTAGTTTTTCTGTGAAGATATTCCCGTTTCCAAAGAAATCTTCAAAGAGGTCCACATATCCACTTACAGATTCTACAAAAAGAGAGTTTCAAAACTGCTCAATCAAAAGGAGGGTTCAACTCTGTGACTTGAATGCAATCATCACACAGAAGTTTCTGAGAATGCTTCTCTTTAGTTTTTACGTGAAGATATACCCGTTTCGAAGGAAGGCCACCCGGTGGTCCAAATATCCACTTGCAGATTGTACAAAAAGAGTGTTTCAAACCTGAACTATCAAAGGAAGGTTCAACTCTCTGAGTCGAATGCAAACATCACGAAGAAGTTTCTGAGAATGTTTGTGTTTAGTTATGGGAAGTTTATCCCGTTTCCAACGAAATCCTCAGAGAGGTCCAAATATCCACTTGCAGATTCTACCAAAAGTGTGTTTGGAAACTGCTCCATCCAAAGGCATGTTCAGCTCTGTGAGTTAATCTCCATCATCACAAAGTATTTTCTGAGAATGCTTCCGTTTGGTTTTTATAGGAAGTTCTTTCCTTCACTACCGTAGGCCTCAAAGCAGTCCAAATCTCCATTTGCAGATTCTACAAAAAGAGTGTTTCCAATCTGCTGTATCAATAGGAATGTTCAACTCCGTGAGTTGAATGCAATCATCACAACGTAGTTTCTGAGAATGCTTCTATGTAGTTTTTAGGTGAAGATATTACCTTTTCCACCACAGGCCCCAAGCCCCCCAAATGTCCACTTGCAGATTCTAGAAAAAGAGTGTTTCATAGCTGCTCTTTCAAAAGGAAAGTTCCACTCTGGGAATTGAATACGAACATCACAAAGTAGTTTCTGAGAATGCTTTTGTTTCGTTTTTATGTGAAGATGATCCCGTTTCCAATGAAATCTTCAAAGAGGTGCACATATCCACTTGCAGATTCCAAAGAAAGAGACTTTCAAAACTGCTCCATCACGAGGATTTTTCAACACTGTGAGTTGAATGCAGTCATCACAGAAAACTTTCTGAGAATGCTTCTGTCTAGGGTTGATGTGAAGATATACCCGTTTCCAACGAAGGCCTCGAAGTGGTCCAAATATACACTTGCAGATTCTCCTACAAGGGTGTTGCAAACCTGAACTATCAAAGCAAGGTTCAACTCTGTGAGTTGAATGCAAACATCACAAAGAAGTTTCTGAGAATGCTTCCGTTTAGTTATGGGAAGTTTATCCCGTTTCCAACGAAATCCTCAGAGAGGTCCAAATATCCCCTTGCAGATTCTACAAACAGTGTGTTTGGAAACTGCTCCATCAAAACGAATGTTCAGCTCTCTGAGTTAAACGCAATCGTCACTAAGAATTTTCTGAGAGTGCTTCTGTCTAGTTTTTATATGAAGTTCTTTCCTTTATTACCATAGGCCTCAAAGCGGTCCCAGTCTCCACTTGCAGATTCTCCAAGAAGACTGTTTCCAAAGTGCTCTCTCGAAAGGAATGTTCAACTCTGTGAGTTGAGTGCAATCATCACAGAGTAGTTTCTGAGAATGCTTCTATGTAGTTTTTAGGAGAAGATATTTCCTTTTCCACCACAGCCCTCAAAGCCCTCCAAATGTCCATTTGCGGATGCTAAAAAAAGAGTGTTTCAAAGCTGCGCTATCAAAGGGAAAGTTCAATTCCGTGAGGTGAATGCAAACATCCCAAAGAAGTTTCTGAGAATGCCTCTGTTTAGCTTTTATGTGAAGATTATCCCGTTTCCAACGAAATCTTCAATGAGATCCAAATATCCACTTGCGGATCCCACAGAAAGTGTGTTTCGAAACTGCTGTTTCAAAGGGAATCTTCAACTCTGTGAGTTGAATGCAATCATCACAAAGAAGTTTCTGACAATGCTTCTCTGTCGTTTTTATGTGAAGATATTTCCTTTTCCACCAGAGGCCTGAAAGCGCTCCAAATGTCCACTTGCAGATTCTACGAAAAGAATGTTTCAAAACTGCTCTGTGAAAAGCAATGTTAAACTCTGTGGCTCGAACACAAACATCACAAAGCAGTTTCTGAGAATGCTTCAGTTTAGTTTTTCTGTGAAGATATTCCCGTTTCCAAAGAAATCTTCAAAGAGGTCCACATATCCACTTACAGATTCTACAAAAAGAGAGTTTCAAAACTGCTCAATCAAAAGGAGGGTTCAACTCTGTGACTTGAATGCAATCATCACACTGAAGTTTCTGACAATGCTTCTCTTTAGTTTTTACGTGAAGATATACCCGTTTCGAAGGAAGGCCACCCGGTGGTCCAAATATCCACTTGCAGATTCTACAAAAAGAGTGTTTCAAACCTGAACTATCAAAGGAAGGTTCAACTCTGTGAGTCGAATGCAAACATCACGAAGAAGTTTCTGAGAATGTTTGTGTTTAGTTATGGGAAGTTTATCCCGTTTCCAACGAAATCCTCAGAGAGGTCCAAATATCCACTTGCAGATTCTACCAAAAGTGTGTTTGGAAACTGCTCCATCCAAAGGCATGTTCAGCTCTGTGAGTTAATCTCCATCATCACAAAGTATTTTCTGAGAATGCTTCCGTTTGGTTTTTATAGGAAGTTCTTTCCTTCACTACCGTAGGCCTCAAAGCAGTCCAAATCTCCATTTGCAGATTCTACAAAAAGAGTGTTTCCAATCTGCTGTATCAATAGGAATGTTCAACTCCGTGAGTTGAATGCAATCATCACAACGTAGTTTCTGAGAATGCTTCTATGTAGTTTTTAGGTGAAGATATTACCTTTTCCACCACAGGCCCCAAGCCCCCCAAATGTCCACTTGCAGATTCTAGAAAAAGAGTGTTTCATAGCTGCTCTTTCAAAAGGAAAGTTCCACTCTGGGAATTGAATACGAACATCACAAAGTAGTTTCTGAGAATGCTTTTGTTTCGTTTTTATGTGAAGATGATCCCGTTTCCAATGAAATCTTCAAAGAGGTGCACATATCCACTTGCAGATTCCAAAGAAAGAGACTTTCAAAACTGCTCTATCACGAGGATTTTTCAACACTGTGAGTTGAATGCAGTCATCACAGAAAACTTTCTGAGAATGCTTCTGTCTAGGGTTGATGTGAAGATATACCCGTTTCCAACGAAGGCCTCGAAGTGGTCCAAATATACACTTGCAGATTCTCCTACAAGGGTGTTGCAAACCTGAACTATCAAAGCAAGGTTCAACTCTGTGAGTTGAATGCAAACATCACAAAGAAGTTTCTGAGAATGCTTCCGTTTAGTTATGGGAAGTTTATCCCGTTTCCAACGAAATCCTCAGAGAGGTCCAAATATCCCCTTGCAGATTCTACAAACAGTGTGTTTGGAAACTGCTCCATCAAAACGAATGTTCAGCTCTCTGAGTTAAACGCAATCGTCACTAAGAACTTTCTGAGAGTGCTTCTGTCTAGTTTTTATATGAAGTTCTTTCCTTTATTACCATAGGCCTCAAAGCGGTCCCAGTCTCCACTTGCAGATTCTCCAAGAAGACTGTTTCCAAACTGCTCTCTCGAAAGGATTGCTCAACTCTGTGAGTTGAGTGCAATCATCACAGAGTAGTTTCTGAGAATGATTCTATGTAGTTTTTAGGAGAAGATATTTCCTTTTCCACCACAGCCCTCAAAGCCCTCCAAATGTCCATTTGCGGATGCTAAAAAAAGAGTGTTTCAAAGCTGCGCTATCAAAGGGAAAGTTCAATTCCGTGAGGTGAATGCAAACATCCCAAAGAAGTTTCTGAGAATGCCTCTGTTTAGCGTTTATGTGAAGATTATCCCGTTTCCAACGAAATCTTCAATGAGATCCAAATATCCACTTGCGGATCCCACAGAAAGTGTGTTTCGAAACTGCTGTTTCAAAGGGAATCTTCAACTCTGTGAGTTGAATGCAATCATCACAAAGAAGTTTCTGACAATGCTTCTCTCTCGTTTTTATGTGAAGATATTTCCTTTTCCACCAGAGGCCTGAAAGCGCTCCAAATGTCCACTTGCAGATTCTACGAAAAGAATGTTTCAAAACTGCTCTGTGAAAAGCAATGTTAAACTCTGTGGCTCGAACACAAACATCACAAAGCAGTTTCTGAGAATGCTTCAGTTTAGTTTTTCTGTGAAGATATTCCCGTTTCCAAAGAAATCTTCAAAGAGGTCCACATATCCACTTACAGATTCTACAAAAAGAGAGTTTCAAAACTGCTCAATCAAAAGGAGGGTTCAACTCTGTGACTTGAATGCAATCATCACACAGAAGTTTCTGAGAATGCTTCTCTTTAGTTTTTACGTGAAGCTATACCCGTTTCGAAGGAAGGCCACCCGGTGGTCCAAATATCCACTTGCAGAATCTACAAAAAGAGTGTTTCAAACCGGAACTATCAAAGGAAGGTTCAACTCTCTGAGTCGAATGCAAACATCACGAAGAAGTTTCTGAGAATGTTTGTGTTTAGTTATGGGAAGTTTATCCCATTTCCAACGAAATCCTCAGAGAGGTCCAAATATCCACTTGCAGATTCTACCAAAAGTGTGTTTGGAAACTGCTCCATCCAAAGGCATGTTCAGCTCTGTGAGTTAATCTCCATCATCACAAAGTATTTTCTGAGAATGCTTCCGTTTGGTTTTTATAGGAAGTTCTTTCCTTCACTACCGTAGGCCTCAAAGCAGTCCAAATCTCCATTTGCAGATTCTACAAAAAGAGTGTTTCCAATCTGCTGTATCAATAGGAATGTTCAACTCCGTGAGTTGAATGCAATCATCACAACGTAGTTTCTGAGAATGCTTCTATGTAGTTTTTAGGTGAAGATATTACCTTTTCCACCACAGGCCCCAAGCCCCCCAAATGTCCACTTGCAGATTCTAGAAAAAGAGTGTTTCATAGCTGCTCTTTCAAAAGGAAAGTTCCACTCTGGGAATTTAATACCAACATCACAAAGTAGTTTCTGAGAATGCTTTTGTTTCGTTTTTATGTGAAGATGATCCCGTTTCCAATGAAATCTTCAAAGAGGTGCACATATCCACTTGCAGATTCCAAAGAAAGAGACTTTCAAAACTGCTCTATCACGAGGATTTTTCAACACTGTGAGTTGAATGCAGTCATCACAGAAAACTTTCTGAGAATGCTTCTGTCTAGGGTTGATGTGAAGATATACCCGTTTCCAACGAAGGCCTCGAAGTGGTCCAAATATACATTTGCAGATTCTCCTACAAGGGTGTTGCAAACCTGAACTATCAAAGCAAGGTTCAACTCTGTGAGTTGAATGCAAACATCACAAAGAAGTTTCTGAGAATGCTTCCGTTTAGTTATGGGAAGTTTATCCCGTTTCCAACGAAATCCTCAGAGAGGTCCAAATATCCCCTTGCAGATTCTACAAACAGTGTGTTTGGAAACTGCTCCATCAAAACGAATGTTCAGCTCTCTGAGTTAAACGCAATCGTCACTAAGAATTTTCTGAGAGTGCTTCTGTCTAGTTTTTATATGAAGTTCTTTCCTTTATTACCATAGGCCTCAAAGCGGTCCCAGTCTCCACTTGCAGATTCTCCAAGAAGACTGTTTCCAAACTGCTCTCTCGAAAGGAATGTTCAACTCTGTGAGTTGAGTGCAATCATCACAGAGTAGTTTCTGAGAATGCTTCTATGTAGTTTTTAGGAGAAGATATTTCCTTTTCCACCACAGCCCTCAAAGCCCTCCAAATGTCCATTTGCGGATGCTAAAAAAAGAGTGTTTCAAAGCTGCGCTATCAAAGGGAAAGTTCAATTCCGTGAGGTGAATGCAAACATCCCAAAGAAGTTTCTGAGAATGCCTCTGTTTAGCTTTTATGTGAAGATTATCCCGTTTCCAACGAAATCTTCAATGAGATCCAAATATCCACTTGCGGATCCCACAGAAAGTGTGTTTCGAAACTGCTGTTTCAAAGGGAATCTTCAACTCTGTGAGTTGAATGCAATCATCACAAAGAAGTTTCTGACAATGCTTCTCTCTCGTTTTTATGTGAAGATATTTCCTTTTCCACCAGAGGCCTGAAAGCGCTCCAAATGTCCACTTGCAGATTCTACGAAAAGAATGTTTCAAAACTGCTCTGTGAAAAGCAATGTTAAACTCTGTGGCTCGAACACAAACATCACAAAGCAGTTTCTGAGAATGCTTCAGTTTAGTTTTTCTGTGAAGATATTCCCGTTTCCAAAGAAATCTTCAAAGAGGTCCACATATCCACTTACAGATTCTACAAAAAGAGAGTTTCAAAACTGCTCAATCAAAAGGAGGGTTCAACTCTGTGACTTGAATGCAATCATCACACAGAAGTTTCTGAGAATGCTTCTCTTTAGTTTTTACGTGAAGATATACCCGTTTCGAAGGAAGGCCACCCGGTGGTCCAAATATCCACTTGCAGATTCTACAAAAAGAGTGTTTCAAACCTGAACTATCAAAGGAAGGTTCAACTCTCTGAGTCGAATGCAAACATCACGAAGAAGTTTCTGAGAATGTTTGTGTTTAGTTATGGGAAGTTTATCCCGTTTCCAAAGAAATCCTCAGAGAGGTCCAAATATCCACTTGCAGATTCTACCAAAAGTGTGTTTGGAAACTGCTCCATCCAAAGGCATGTTCAGCTCTGTGAGTTAATCTCCATCATCACAAAGTATTTTCTGAGAATGCTTCCGTTTGGTTTTTATAGGAAGTTCTTTCCTTCACTACCGTAGGCCTCAAAGCAGTCCAAATCTCCATTTGCAGATTCTACAAAAAGAGTGTTTCCAATCTGCTGTATCAATAGGAATGTTCAACTCCGTGAGTTGAATGCAATCATCACAACGTAGTTTCTGAGAATGCTTCTATGTAGTTTTTAGGTGAAGATATTACCTTTTCCACCACAGGCCCCAAGCCCCCCAAATGTCCACTTGCAGATTCTAGAAAAAGAGTGTTTCATAGCTGCTCTTTCAAAAGGAAAGTTCCACTCTGGGAATTGAATACGAACATCACAAAGTAGTTTCTGAGAATGCTTTTGTTTCGTTTTTATGTGAAGATGATCCCGTTTCCAATGAAATCTTCAAAGAGGTGCACATATCCACTTGCAGATTCCAAAGAAAGAGACTTTCAAAACTGCTCTATCACGAGGATTTTTCAACACTGTGAGTTGAATGCAGTCATCACAGAAAACTTTCTGAGAATGCTTCTGTCTAGGGTTGATGTGAAGATATACCCGTTTCCAACGAAGGCCTCGAAGTGGTCCAAATATACACTTGCAGATTCTCCTACAAGGGTGTTGCAAACCTGAACTATCAAAGCAAGGTTCAACTCTGTGAGTTGAATGCAAACATCACAAAGAAGTTTCTGAGAATGCTTCCGTTTAGTTATGGGAAGTTTATCCCGTTTCCAACGAAATCCTCAGAGAGGTCCAAATATCCCCTTGCAGATTCTACAAACAGTGTGTTTGGAAACTGCTCCATCAAAACGAATGTTCAGCTCTCTGAGTTAAACGCAATCGTCACTAAGAATTTTCTGAGAGTGCTTCTGTCTAGTTTTTATATGAAGTTCTTTCCTTTATTACCATAGGCCTCAAAGCGGTCCCAGTCTCCACTTGCAGATTCTCCAAGAAGACTGTTTCCAAACTGCTCTCTCGAAAGTATTGCTCAACTCTGTGAGTTGAGTGCAATCATCACAGAGTAGTTTCTGAGAATGCTTCTATGTAGTTTTTAGGAGAAGATATTTCCTTTTCCACCACAGCCCTCAAAGCCCTCCAAATGTCCATTTGCGGATGCTAAAAAAAGAGTGTTTCAAAGCTGCGCTATCAAAGGGAAAGTTCAATTCCGTGAGGTGAATGCAAACATCCCAAAGAAGTTTCTGAGAATGCCTCTGTTTAGCTTTTATGTGAAGATTATCCCGTTTCCAACGAAATCTTCAATGAGATCCAAATATCCACTTGCGGATCCCACAGAAAGTGTGTTTCGAAACTGCTGTTTCAAAGGGAATCTTCAACTCTGTGAGTTGAATGCAATCATCACAAAGAAGTTTCTGACAATGCTTCTCTCTCGTTTTTATGTGAAGATATTTCCTTTTCCACCAGAGGCCTGAAAGCGCTCCAAATGTCCACTTGCAGATTCTACGAAAAGAATGTTTCAAAACTGCTCTGTGAAAAGCAATGTTAAACTCTGTGGCTCGAACACAAACATCACAAAGCAGTTTCTGAGAATGCTTCAGTTTAGTTTTTCTGTGAAGATATTCCCGTTTCCAAAGAAATCTTCAAAGAGGTCCACATATCCACTTACAGATTCTACAAAAAGAGAGTTTCAAAACTGCTCAATCAAAAGGAGGGTTCAACTCTGTGACTTGAATGCAATCATCACACAGAAGTTTCTGAGAATGCTTCTCTTTAGTTCTTACGTGAAGATATACCCGTTTCGAAGGAAGGCCACCCGGTGGTCCAAATATCCACTTGCAGAATCTACAAAAGGAGTGTTTCAAACCTGAACTATCAAAGGAAGGTTCAACTCTCTGAGTCGAATGCAAACATCACGAAGAAGTTTCTGAGAATGTTTGTGTTTAGTTATGGGAAGTTTATCCCGTTTCCAACGAAATCCTCAGAGAGGTCCAAATATCCACTTGCAGATTCTACCAAAAGTGTGTTTGGAAACTGCTCCATCCAAAGGCATGTTCAGCTCTGTGAGTTAATCTCCATCATCACAAAGTATTTTCTGAGAATGCTTCCGTTTGGTTTTTATAGGAAGTTCTTTCCTTCACTACCGTAGGCCTCAAAGCAGTCCAAATCTCCATTTGCAGATTCTACAAAAAGAGTGTTTCCAATCTGCTGTATCAATAGGAATGTTCAACTCCGTGAGTTGAATGCAATCATCACAACGTAGTTTCTGAGAATGCTTCTATGTAGTTTTTAGGTGAAGATATTACCTTTTCCACCACAGGCCCCAAGCCCCCCAAATGTCCACTTGCAGATTCTAGAAAAAGAGTGTTTCATAGCTGCTCTTTCAAAAGGAAAGTTCCACTCTGGGAATTGAATACGAACATCACAAAGTAGTTTCTGAGAATGCTTTTGTTTCGTTTTTATGTGAAGATGATCCCGTTTCCAATGAAATCTTCAAAGAGGTGCACATATCCACTTGCAGATTCCAAAGAAAGAGACTTTCAAAACTGCTCTATCACGAGGATTTTTCAACACTGTGAGTTGAATGCAGTCATCACAGAAAACTTTCTGAGAATGCTTCTGTCTAGGGTTGATGTGAAGATATACCCGTTTCCAACGAAGGCCTCGAAGTGGTCCAAATATACACTTGCAGATTCTCCTACAAGGGTGTTGCAAACCTGAACTATCAAAGCAAGGTTCAACTCTGTGAGTTGAATGCAAACATCACAAAGAAGTTTCTGAGAATGCTTCCGTTTAGTTATGGGAAGTTTATCCCGTTTCCAACGAAATCCTCAGAGAGGTCCAAATATCCCCTTGCAGATTCTACAAACAGTGTGTTTGGAAACTGCTCCATCCAAACGAATGTTCAGCTCTCTGAGTTAAACGCAATCGTCACTAAGAACTTTCTGAGAGTGCTTCTGTCTAGTTTTTATATGAAGTTCTTTCCTTTATTACCATAGGCCTCAAAGCGGTCCCAGTCTCCACTTGCAGATTCTCCAAGAAGACTGTTTCCAAACTGCTCTCTCGAAAGGATTGCTCAACTCTGTGAGTTGAGTGCAATCATCACAGAGTAGTTTCTGAGAATGCTTCTATGTAGTTTTTAGGAGAAGATATTTCCTTTTCCACCACAGCCCTCAAAGCCCTCCAAATGTCCATTTGCGGATGCTAAAAAAACAGTGTTTCAAAGCTGCGCTATCAAAGGGAAAGTTCAATTCCGTGAGGTGAATGCAAACATCCCAAAGAAGTTTCTGAGAATGCCTCTGTTTAGCTTTTATGTGAAGATTATCCCGTTTCCAACGAAATCTTCAATGAGATCCAAATATCCACTTGCGGATCCCACAGAAAGTGTGTTTCGAAACTGCTGTTTCAAAGGGAATCTTCAACTCTGTGAGTTGAATGCAATCATCACAAAGAAGTTTCTGACAATGCTTCTCTGTCGTTTTTATGTGAAGATATTTCCTTTTCCACCAGAGGCCTGAAAGCGCTCCAAATGTCCACTTGCAGATTCTACGAAAAGAATGTTTCAAAACTGCTCTGTGAAAAGCAATGTTAAACTCTGTGGCTCGAACACAAACATCACAAAGCAGTTTCTGAGAATGCTTCAGTTTAGTTTTTCTGTGAAGATATTCCCGTTTCCAAAGAAATCTTCAAAGAGGTCCACATATCCACTTACAGATTCTACAAAAAGAGAGTTTCAAAACTGCTCAATCAAAAGGAGGGTTCAACTCTGTGACTTGAATGCAATCATCACACAGAAGTTTCTGAGAATGCTTCTCTTTAGTTTTTACGTGAAGATATACCCGTTTCGAAGGAAGGCCACCCGGTGGTCCAAATATCCACTTGCAGATTCTACAAAAAGAGTGTTTCAAACCTGAACTATCAAAGGAAGGTTCAACTCTCTGAGTCGAATGCAAACATCACGAAGAAGTTTCTGAGAATGTTTGTGTTTAGTTATGGGAAGTTTATCCCGTTTCCAACGAAATCCTCAGAGAGGTCCAAATATCCACTTGCAGATTCTACCAAAAGTGTGTTTGGAAACTGCTCCATCCAAAGGCATGTTCAGCTCTGTGAGTTAATCTCCATCATCACAAAGTATTTTCTGAGAATGCTTCCGTTTGGTTTTTATAGGAAGTTCTTTCCTTCACTACCGTAGGCCTCAAAGCAGTCCAAATCTCCATTTGCAGATTCTACAAAAAGAGTGTTTCCAATCTGCTGTATCAATAGGAATGTTCAACTCCGTGAGTTGAATGCAATCATCACAACGTAGTTTCTGAGAATGCTTCTATGTAGTTTTTAGGTGAAGATATTACCTTTTCCACCACAGGCCCCAAGCCCCCCAAATGTCCACTTGCAGATTCTAGAAAAAGAGTGTTTCATAGCTGCTCTTTCAAAAGGAAAGTTCCACTCTGGGAATTGAATACGAACATCACAAAGTAGTTTCTGAGAATGCTTTTGTTTCGTTTTTATGTGAAGATGATCCCGTTTCCAATGAAATCTTCAAAGAGGTGCACATATCCACTTGCAGATTCCAAAGAAAGAGACTTTCAAAACTGCTCTATCACGAGGATTTTTCAACACTGTGAGTTGAATGCAGTCATCACAGAAAACTTTCTGAGAATGCTTCTGTCTAGGGTTGATGTGAAGATATACCCGTTTCCAACGAAGGCCTCGAAGTGGTCCAAATATACACTTGCAGATTCTCCTACAAGGGTGTTGCAAACCTGAACTATCAAGGCAAGGTTCAACTCTGTGAGTTGAATGCAAACATCACAAAGAAGTTTCTGAGAATGCTTCCGTTTACTTATGGGAAGTTTATCCCGTTTCCAACGAAATCCTCAGAGAGGTCCAAATATCCCCTTGCAGATTCTACAAACAGTGTGTTTGGAAACTGCTCCATCAAAACGAATGTTCAGCTCTCTGAGTTAAACGCAATCATCACTAAGAATTTTCTGAGAGTGCTTCTGTCTAGTTTTTATATGAAGTTATTTCCTTTATTACCATAGGCCTCAAAGCGGTCCCAGTCTCCACTTGCAGATTCTCCAAGAAGACTGTTTCCAAAGTGCTCTCTCGAAAGGAATGTTCAACTCTGTGAGTTGAGTGCAATCATCACAGAGTAGTTTCTGAGAATGCTTCTATGTAGTTTTTAGGAGAAGATATTTCCTTTTCCACCACAGCCCTCAAAGCCCTCCTAATGTCGATTTGCGGATGCTAAAAAAACAGTGTTTCAAAGCTGCGCTATCAAAGGGAAAGTTCAATTCCGTGAGGTGAATGCAAACATCCCAAAGAAGTTTCTGAGAATGCCTCTGTTTAGCTTTTATGTGAAGATTATCCCGTTTCCAACGAAATCTTCAATGAGATCCAAATATCCACTTGCGGATCCCACAGAAAGTGTGTTTCGAAACTGCTGTTTCAAAGGGAATCTTCAACTCTGTGAGTTGAATGCAATCATCACAAAGAAGTTTCTGACAATGCTTCTCTCTCGTTTTTATGTGAAGATATTTCCTTTTCCACCAGAGGCCTGAAAGCGCTCCAAATGTCCACTTGCAGATTCTACGAAAAGAATGTTTCAAAACTGCTCTGTGAAAAGCAATGTTAAACTCTGTGGCTCGAACACAAACATCACAAAGCAGTTTCTGAGAATGCTTCAGTTTAGTTTTTCTGTGAAGATATTCCCGTTTCCAAAGAAATCTTCAAAGAGGTCCACATATCCACTTACAGATTCTACAAAAAGAGAGTTTCAAAACTGCTCAATCAAAAGGAGGGTTCAACTCTGTGACTTGAATGCAATCATAACACAGAAGTTTCTGAGAATGCTTCTCTTTAGTTTTTACGTGAAGATATACCCGTTTCGAAGGAAGGCCACCCGGTGGTCCAAATATCCACTTGCAGATTCTACAAAAAGAGTGTTTCAAACCTGAACTATCAAAGGAAGGTTCAACTCTCTGAGTCGAATGCAAACATCACGAAGAAGTTTCTGAGAATGTTTGTGTTTAGTTATGGGAAGTTTATCCCGTTTCCAACGAAATCCTCAGAGAGGTCCAAATATCCACTTGCAGATTCTACCAAAAGTGTGTTTGGAAACTGCTCCATCCAAAGGCATGTTCAGCTCTGTGAGTTAATCTCCATCATCACAAAGTATTTTCTGAGAATGCTTCCGTTTGGTTTTTATAGGAAGTTCTTTCCTTCACTACCGTAGGCCTCAAAGCAGTCCAAATCTCCATTTGCAGATTCTACAAAAAGAGTGTTTCCAATCTGCTGTATCAATAGGAATGTTCAACTCCGTGAGTTGAATGCAATCATCACAACGTAGTTTCTGAGAATGCTTCTATGTAGTTTTTAGGTGAAGATATTACCTTTTCCACCACAGGCCCCAAGCCCCCCAAATGTCCACTTGCAGATTCTAGAAAAAGAGTGTTTCATAGCTGCTCTTTCAAAAGGAAAGTTCCACTCTGGGAATTGAATACGAACATCACAAAGTAGTTTCTGAGAATGCTTTTGTTTCGTTTTTATGTGAAGATGATCCCGTTTCCAATGAAATCTTCAAAGAGGTGCACATATCCACTTGCAGATTCCAAAGAAAGAGACTTTCGAAACTGCTCCATCACGAGGATTTTTCAACACTGTGAGTTGAATGCAGTCATCACAGAAAACTTTCTGAGAATGCTTCTGTCTAGGGTTGATGTGAAGATATACCCGTTTCCAACGAAGGCCTCGAAGTGGTCCAAATATACACTTGCAGATTCTCCTACAAGGGTGTTGCAAACCTGAACTATCAAAGCAAGGTTCAACTCTGTGAGTTGAATGCAAACATCACAAAGAAGTTTCTGAGAATGCTTCCGTTTAGTTATGGGAAGTTTATCCCGTTTCCAACGAAATCCTCAGAGAGGTCCAAATATCCCCTTGCAGATTCTACAAACAGTGTGTTTGGAAACTGCTCCATCAAAACGAATGTTCAGCTCTCTGAGTTAAACGCAATCGTCACTAAGAATTTTCTGAGAGTGCTTCTGTCTAGTTTTTATATGAAGTTCTTTCCTTTATTACCATAGGCCTCAAAGCGGTCCCAGTCTCCACTTGCAGATTCTCCAAGAAGACTGTTTCCAAAGTGCTCTCTCGAAAGGAATGTTCAACTCTGTGAGTTGAGTGCAATCATCACAGAGTAGTTTCTGAGAATGCTTCTATGTAGTTTTTAGGAGAAGATATTTCCTTTTCCACCACAGCCCTCAAAGCCCTCCTAATGTCCATTTGCGGATGCTAAAAAAACAGTGTTTCAAAGCTGCGCTATCAAAGGGAAAGTTCAATTCCGTGAGGTGAATGCAAACATCCCAAAGAAGTTTCTGAGAATGCCTCTGTTTAGCTTTTATGTGAAGATTATCCCGTTTCCAACGAAATCTTCAATGAGATCCAAATATCCACTTGCGGATCCCACAGAAAGTGTGTTTCGAAACTGCTGTTTCAAAGGGAATCTTCAACTCTGTGAGTTGAATGCAATCATCACAAAGAAGTTTCTGACAATGCTTCTCTCTCGTTTTTATGTGAAGATATTTCCTTTTCCACCAGAGGCCTGAAAGCGCTCCAAATGTCCACTTGCAGATTCTACGAAAAGAATGTTTCAAAACTGCTCTGTGAAAAGCAATGTTAAACTCTGTGGCTCGAACACAAACATCACAAAGCAGTTTCTGAGAATGCTTCAGTTTAGTTTTTCTGTGAAGATATTCCCGTTTCCAAAGAAATCTTCAAAGAGGTCCACATATCCACTTACAGATTCTACAAAAAGAGAGTTTCAAAACTGCTCAATCAAAAGGAGGGTTCAACTCTGTGACTTGAATGCAATCATCACACAGAAGTTTCTGAGAATGCTTCTCTTTAGTTTTTACGTGAAGATATACCCGTTTCGAAGGAAGGCCACCCGGTGGTCCAAATATCCACTTGCAGATTCTACAAAAAGAGTGTTTCAAACCTGAACTATCAAAGGAAGGTTCAACTCTGTGAGTCGAATGCAAACATCACGAAGAAGTTTCTGAGAATGTTTGTGTTTAGTTATGGGAAGTTTATCCCGTTTCCAACGAAATCCTCAGAGAGGTCCAAATATCCACTTGCAGATTCTACCAAAAGTGTGTTTGGAAACTGCTCCATCCAAAGGCATGTTCAGCTCTGTGAGTTAATCTCCATCATCACAAAGTATTTTCTGAGAATGCTTCCGTTTGGTTTTTATAGGAAGTTCTTTCCTTCACTACCGTAGGCCTCAAAGCAGTCCAAATCTCCATTTGCAGATTCTACAAAAAGAGTGTTTCCAATCTGCTGTATCAATAGGAATGTTCAACTCCGTGAGTTGAATGCAATCATCACAACGTAGTTTCTGAGAATGCTTCTATGTAGTTTTTAGGTGAAGATATTACCTTTTCCACCACAGGCCCCAAGCCCCCCAAATGTCCACTTGCAGATTCTAGAAAAAGAGTGTTTCATAGCTGCTCTTTCAAAAGGAAAGTTCCACTCTGGGAATTGAATACGAACATCACAAAGTAGTTTCTGAGAATGCTTTTGTTTCGTTTTTATGTGAAGATGATCCCGTTTCCAATGAAATCTTCAAAGAGGTGCACATATCCACTTGCAGATTCCAAAGAAAGAGACTTTCAAAACTGCTCCATCACGAGGATTTTTCAACTCTGTGAGTTGAATGCAGTCATCACAGAAAACTTTCTGAGAATGCTTCTGTCTAGGGTTGATGTGAAGATATACCCGTTTCCAACGAAGGCCTCGAAGTGGTCCAAATATACACTTGCAGATTCTCCTACAAGGGTGTTGCAAACCTGAACTATCAAAGCAAGGTTCAACTCTGTGAGTTGAATGCAAACATCACAAAGAAGTTTCTGAGAATGCTTCCGTTTAGTTATGGGAAGTTTATCCCGTTTCCAACGAAATCCTCAGAGAGGTCCAAATATCCCCTTGCAGATTCTACAAACAGTGTGTTTGGAAACTGCTCCATCAAAACGAATGTTCAGCTCTCTGAGTTAAACGCAATCGTCACTAAGAATTTTCTGAGAGTGCTTCTGTCTAGTGTTTGTATGAAGTTCTTTCCTTTATTACCATAGGCCTCAAAGCGGTCCCAGTCTCCACTTGCAGATTCTCCAAGAAGACTGTTTCCAAACTGCTCTCTCGAAAGGAATGTTCAACTCTGTGAGTTGAGTGCAATCATCACAGAGTAGTTTCTGAGAATGCTTCTATGTAGTTTTTAGGAGAAGATATTTCCTTTTCCACCACAGCCCTCAAAGCCCTCCAAATGTCCATTTGCGGATGCTAAAAAAAGAGTGTTTCAAAGCTGCGCTATCAAAGGGAAAGTTCAATTCCGTGAGGTGAATGCAAACATCCCAAAGAAGTTTCTGAGAATGCCTCTGTTTAGCTTTTATGTGAAGATTATCCCGTTTCCAACGAAATCTTCAATGAGATCCAAATATCCACTTGCGGATCCCACAGAAAGTGTGTTTCAAACTGCTGTTTCAAAGGGAATCTTCAACTCTGTGAGTTGAATGCAATCATCACAAAGAAGTTTCTGACAATGCTTCTCTCTCGCTTTTATGTGAAGATATTTCCTTTTCCACCAGAGGCCTGAAAGCGCTCCAAATGTCCACTTGCAGATTCTACGAAAAGAATGTTTCAAAACTGCTCTGTGAAAAGCAATGTTAAACTCTGTGGCTCGAACACAAACATCACAAAGCAGTTTCTGAGAATGCTTCAGTTTAGTTTTTCTGTGAAGATATTCCCGTTTCCAAAGAAATCTTCAAAGAGGTCCACATATCCACTTACAGATTCTACAAAAAGAGAGTTTCAAAACTGCTCAATCAAAAGGAGGGTTCAACTCCGTGACTTGAATGCAATCATCACACAGAAGTTTCTGAGAATGCTTCTCTTTAGTTTTTACGTGAAGATATACCCGTTTCGAAGGAAGGCCACCCGGTGGTCCAAATATCCACTTGCAGATTCTACAAAAAGAGTGTTTCAAACCTGAACTATCAAAGGAAGGTTCAACTCTGTGAGTCGAATGCAAACATCACGAAGATGTTTCTGAGAATGTTTGTGTTTAGTTATGGGAAGTTTATCCCGTTTCCAACGAAATCCTCAGAGAGGTCCAAATATCCACTTGCAGATTCTACCAAAAGTGTCTTTGGAAACTGCTCCATCCAAAGGCATGTTCAGCTCTGTGAGTTAATCTCCATCATCACAAAGTGTTTTCTGAGAATGCTTCCGTTTGGTTTTTATAGGAAGTTCTTTCCTTCACTACCGTAGGCCTCAAAGCAGTCCAAATCTCCATTTGCAGATTCTGCAAAAAGAGTGTTTCCAATCTGCTCTATCAATAGGAATGTTCAACTCCGTGAGTTGAATGCAATCATCACAACGTAGTTTCTGAGAATGCTTCTATGTAGTTTTTAGGTGAAGATATTACCTTTTCCACCACAGGCCCCAAGCCCCCCAAATGTCCACATGCAGATTCTAGAAAAAGAGTGTTTCATAGCTGCTCTTTCAAAAGGAAAGTTCCACTCTGGGTGTTGAATACAAACATCAAAAAGTAGTTTCTGAGAATGCTTCTGTTTCGTTTTTATGTGAAGATGATCCCGTTTCCAATGAAATCTTCAAAGAGGTGCACATATCCACTTGCAGATTCCAAAGAAAGAGACTTTCAAAACTGCTCCATCACGAGGATTTTTCAACGCTGTGAGTTGAATGCAGTCATCACAGAAAACTTTCTGAGAATGCTTCTGTCTAGGGTTGATGTGAAGATATACCCGTTTCCAACGAAGGCCTCGAAGTGGTCCAAATATACACTTGCAGATTCTCCTACAAGGATGTTGCAAACCTGAACTATCAAAGCAAGGTTCAACTCTGTGAGTTGAATGCAAACATCACAAAGAAGTTTCTGAGAATGCTTCCGTTTACTTATGGGAAGTTTATCCCGTTTCCAACGAAATCCTCAGAGAGGTCCAAATATCCCCTTGCAGATTCTACAAACAGTGTGTTTGGAAACTGCTCCATCAAAACGAATGTTCAGCTCTCTGAGTTAAACGCAATCGTCACTAAGAATTTTCTGAGAGTGCTACTGTCTAGTTTTTATATGAAGTTCTTTCCTTTCTTACCATAGGCCTCAAAGCGGTCCCAGTCTCCACTTGCAGATTCTCCAAGAAGACTGTTTCCAAACTGCTCTCTCGAAAGGAATGTTCAACTCTGTGAGTTGAATGCAATCATCACAGAGTAGTTTCTGAGAATGCTTCTATGTAGTTTTTAGGAGAAGATATTTCCTTTTCCACCACAGCCCTCAAAGCCCTCCAAATGTCCATTTGCGGATGCTAAAAAAAGAGTGTTTCAAAGCTGCGCTATCAAAGGGAAAGTTCAATTCCGTGAGGTGAATGCAAACATCCCAAAGAAGTTTCTGAGAATGCCTCTGTTTAGCTTTTATGTGAAGATTATCCCGTTTCCAACGAAATATTCAATGAGATCCAAATATCCACTTGCGGATCCCACAGAAAGTGTGTTTCGAAACTGCTGTTTCAAAGGGAATCTTCAACTCTGTGAGTTGAATGCAATCATCACAAAGAAGTTTCTGACAATGCTTCTCTCTCGTTTTTATGTGAAGATATTTCCTTTTCCACCAGAGGCCTGAAAGCGCTCCAAATGTCCACTTGCAGATTCTACGAAAAGAATGTTTCAAAACTGCTCTGTGAAAAGCAATGTTAAACTCTGTGGCTCGAACACAAACATCACAAAGCAGTTTCTGAGAATGCTTCAGTTTAGTTTTTCTGTGAAGATATTCCCGTTTCCAAAGAAATCTTCAAAGAGGTCCACATATCCACTTACAGATTCTACAAAAAGAGAGTTTCAAAACTGCTCAATCAAAAGGAGTGTTCAACTCTGTGACTTGAATGCAATCATCACACAGAAGTTTCTGAGAATGCTTCTCTTTAGTTTTTACGTGAAGATATACCCGTTTCGAAGGAAGGCCCCCCAGTGGTCCAAATATCCACTTGCAGAATCTACAAAAAGAGTGTTTCAAACCTGAACTATCAAAGGAAGGTTCAACTCTGTGAGTCGAATGCAAACATCACGAAGAAGTTTCTGAGAATGTTTGTGTTTAGTTATGGGAAGCTTATCCCGTTTCCAACGAAATCCTCAGAGAGGTCCAAATATCCACTTGCAGATTCTACCAAAAGTGTGTTTGGAAACTGCTCCATCCAAAGGCATGTTCAGCTCTGTGAGTTAATCTCCATCACCACAAAGTATTTTCTGAGAATGCTTCCGTTTGTTTTTTATAGGAAGTTCTTTCCTTCACTACCGTAGGCCTCAAAGCAGTCCAAATCTCCATTTGCAGATTCTACAAAAAGAGTGTTTCCAATCTGCTGTATCAATAGGAATGTTCAACTCCGTGAGTTGAATGCAATCATCACAACGTAGTTTCTGAGAATGCTTCTATGTAGTTTTAGGTGAAGATATTTCCTTTTCCACCACAGGCCTCAAAGCCCCCCAAATGTCCACTTGCAGATTCTAGAAAAAGAGTGTTTCATAGCTGCTCTTTCAAAAGGAAAGTTCCACTCCGGGAGTTGAATACTAACATCACAAAGTAGTTTCTGAGAATGCTTCTGTTTCGTTTTTATGTGAAGATGATCCCGTTTCCAATGAAATCTTCAAAGAGGTGCACATATCCACTTGCAGATTCCAAAGAAAGAGACTTTCAAAACTGCTCCATCACGAGGATTGTTCAACTCTGTGAGTTGAATGCAGTCATCACAGAAAACTTTCTGAGAATGCTTCTGTCTAGGGTTGATGTGAAGATATACCCGTTTCCAACGAAGGCCTCGAAGTGGTCCAAATATACACTTGCAGATTCTCCTACAAGGGTGTTGCAAACCTGAACTATCAAAGCAAGGTTCAACTCTGTGAGTTGAATGCAAACATCACAAAGAAGTTTCTGAGAATGCTTCCGTTTACTTATGGGAAGTTTATCCCGTTTCCAACGAAATCCTCAGAGAGGTCCAAATATCCCCTTGCAGATTCTACAAACAGTGTGTTTGGAAACGGCTCCATCAAAACGAATGTTCAGCTCTCTGAGTTAAACGCAATCGTCACTAAGAATTTTCTGAGAGTGCTTCTGTCTAGTGTTTGTATGAAGTTATTTCCTTTATTACCATAGGCCTCAAAGCGGTCCCAGTCTCCACTTGCAGATTCTCCAAGAAGACTGTTTCCAAACTGCTCTCTCGAAAGGATTGCTCAACTCTGTGAGTTGAGTGCAATCATCACAGAGTAGTTTCTGAGAATGCTTCTATGTAGTTTTTAGGAGAAGATATTTCCTTTTCCACCACAGCCCTCAAAGCCCTCCAAATGTCCATTTGCGGATGCTAAAAAAAGAGTGTTTCAAAGCTGCGCTATCAAAGGGAAAGTTCAATTCCGTGAGGTGAATGCAAACATCCCAAAGAAGTTTCTGAGAATGCCTCTGTTTAGCTTTTATGTGAAGATTATCCCGTTTCCAACGAAATCTTCAATGAGATCCAAATATCCACTTGCGGATCCCACAGAAAGTGTGTTTCGAAAGTGCTGTTTCAAAGGGAATCTTCAACTCTGTGAGTTGAATGCAATCATCACAAAGAAGTTTCTGACAATGCTTCTCTCTCGTTTTTATGTGAAGATATTTCCTTTTCCACCAGAGGCCTGAAAGCGCTCCAAATGTCCACTTGCAGATTCTACGAAAAGAATGTTTCAAAACTGCTCTGTGAAAAGCAATGTTAAACTCTGTGGCTCGAACACAAACATCACAAAGCAGTTTCTGAGAATGCTTCAGTTTAGTTTTTCTGTGAAGATATTCCCGTTTCCAAAGAAATCTTCAAAGAGGTCCACATATCCACTTACAGATTCTACAAAAAGAGAGTTTCAAAACTGCTCAATCAAAAGGAGGGTTCAACTCTGTGACTTGAATGCAATCATCACACAGAAGTTTCTGAGAATGCTTCTCTTTAGTTTTTACGTGAAGATATACCCGTTTCGAAGGAAGGCCACCCGGTGGTCCAAATATCCACTTGCAGATTGTACAAAAAGAGTGTTTCAAACCTGAACTATCAAAGGAAGGTTCAACTCTCTGAGTCGAATGCAAACATCACGAAGAAGTTTCTGAGAATGTTTGTGTTTAGTTATGGGAAGTTTATCCCGTTTCCAACGAAATCCTCAGAGAGGTCCAAATATCCACTTGCAGATTCTACCAAAAGTGTGTTTGGAAACTGCTCCATCCAAAGGCATGTTCAGCTCTGTGAGTTAATCTCCATCATCACAAAGTATTTTCTGAGAATGCTTCCGTTTGGTTTTTATAGGAAGTTCTTTCCTTCACTACCGTAGGCCTCAAAGCAGTCCAAATCTCCATTTGCAGATTCTACAAAAAGAGTGTTTCCAATCTGCTGTATCAATAGGAATGTTCAACTCCGTGAGTTGAATGCAATCATCACAACGTAGTTTCTGAGAATGCTTCTATGTAGTTTTTAGGTGAAGATATTACCTTTTCCACCACAGGCCCCAAGCCCCCCAAATGTCCACTTGCAGATTCTAGAAAAAGAGTGTTTCATAGCTGCTCTTTCAAAAGGAAAGTTCCACTCTGGGAATTGAATACGAACATCACAAAGTAGTTTCTGAGAATGCTTTTGTTTCGTTTTTATGTGAAGATGATCCCGTTTCCAATGAAATCTTCAAAGAGGTGCACATATCCACTTGCAGATTCCAAAGAAAGAGACTTTCAAAACTGCTCTATCACGAGGATTTTTCAACACTGTGAGTTGAATGCAGTCATCACAGAAAACTTTCTGAGAATGCTTCTGTCTAGGGTTGATGTGAAGATATACCCGTTTCCAACGAAGGCCTCGAAGTGGTCCAAATATACACTTGCAGATTCTCCTACAAGGGTGTTGCAAACCTGAACTATCAAAGCAAGGTTCAACTCTGTGAGTTGAATGCAAACATCACAAAGAAGTTTCTGAGAATGCTTCCGTTTAGTTATGGGAAGTTTATCCCGTTTCCAACGAAATCCTCAGAGAGGTCCAAATATCCCCTTGCAGATTCTACAAACAGTGTGTTTGGAAACTGCTCCATCCAAACGAATGTTCAGCTCTCTGAGTTAAACGCAATCGTCACTAAGAACTTTCTGAGAGTGCTTCTGTCTAGTTTTTATATGAAGTTCTTTCCTTTATTACCATAGGCCTCAAAGCGGTCCCAGTCTCCACTTGCAGATTCTCCAAGAAGACTGTTTCCAAACTGCTCTCTCGAAAGGAATGTTCAACTCTGTGAGTTGAGTGCAATCATCACAGAGTAGTTTCTGAGAATGCTTCTATGTAGTTTTTAGGAGAAGATATTTCCTTTTCCACCACAGCCCTCAAAGCCCTCCAAATGTCCATTTGCGGATGCTAAAAAAAGAGTGTTTCAAAGCTGCGCTATCAAAGGGAAAGTTCAATTCCGTGAGGTGAATGCAAACATCCCAAAGAAGTTTCTGAGAATGCCTCTGTTTAGCTTTTATGTGAAGATTATCCCGTTTCCAACGAAATCTTCAATGAGATCCAAATATCCACTTGCGGATCCCACAGAAAGTGTGTTTCAAAACTGCTGTTTCAAAGGGAATCTTCAACTCTGTGAGTTGAATGCAATCATCACAAAGAAGTTTCTGACAATGCTTCTCTCTCGTTTTTATGTGAAGATATTTCCTTTTCCACCAGTGGCCTGAAAGCGCTCCAAATGTCCACTTGCAGAGTCTATGAAAAGAATGTTTCAAAACTGCTCTGTGAAAAGCAATGTTAAACTCTGTGGCTCGAACACAAACATCACAAAGCAGTTTCTGAGAATGCTTCAGTTTAGTTTTTCTGTGAAGATATTCCCGTTTCCAAAGAAATCTTCAAAGAGGTCCACATATCCACTTACAGATTCTACAAAAAGAGAGTTTCAAAACTGCTCAATCAAAAGGAGGGTTCAACTCTGTGACTTGAATGCAATCATCACACAGAAGTTTCTGAGAATGCTTCTCTTTAGTTTTTACGTGAAGATATACCCGTTTCGAAGGAAGGCCACCCGGTGGTCCAAATATCCACTTGCAGATTCTACCAAAAGAGTGTTTCAAACCTGAACTATCAAAGGAAGGTTCAACTCTCTGAGTCAAATGCAAACATCACGAAGAAGTTTCTGAGAATGTTTGTGTTTAGTTATGGGAAGTTTATCCCGTTTCCAACGAAATCCTCAGAGAGGTCCAAATATCCACTTGCAGATTCTACCAAAAGTGTGTTTGGAAACTGCTCCATCCAAAGGCATGTTCAGCTCTGTGAGTTAATCTCCATCATCACAAAGTATTTTCTGAGAATGCTTCCGTTTGGTTTTTATAGGAAGTTCTTTCCTTCACTACCGTAGGCCTCAAAGCAGTCCAAATCTCCATTTGCAGATTCTACAAAAAGAGTGTTTCCAATCTGCTGTATCAATAGGAATGTTCAACTCCGTGAGTTGAATGCAATCATCACAACGTAGTTTCTGAGAATGCTTCTATGTAGTTTTTAGGTGAAGATATTACCTTTTCCACCACAGGCCCCAAGCCCCCCAAATGTCCACTTGCAGATTCTAGAAAAAGAGTGTTTCATAGCTGCTCTTTCAAAAGGAAAGTTCCACTCTGGGAATTGAATACGAACATCACAAAGTAGTTTCTGAGAATGCTTTTGTTTCGTTTTTATGTGAAGATGATCCCGTTTCCAATGAAATCTTCAAAGAGGTGCACATATCCACTTGCAGATTCCAAAGAAAGAGACTTTCAAAACTGCTCTATCACGAGGATTTTTCAACACTGTGAGTTGAATGCAGTCATCACAGAAAACTTTCTGAGAATGCTTCTGTCTAGGGTTGATGTGAAGATATACCCGTTTCCAACGAAGGCCTCGAAGTGGTCCAAATATACACTTGCAGATTCTCCTACAAGGGTGTTGCAAACCTGAACTATCAAAGCAAGGTTCAACTCTGTGAGTTGAATGCAAACATCACAAAGAAGTTTCTGAGAATGCTTCCGTTTAGTTATGGGAAGTTTATCCCGTTTCCAACGAAATCCTCAGAGAGGTCCAAATATCCCCTTGCAGATTCTACAAACAGTGTGTTTGGAAACTGCTCCATCAAAACGAATGTTCAGCTCTCTGAGTTAAACGCAATCGTCACTAAGAACTTTCTGAGAGTGCTTCTGTCTAGTTTTTATATGAAGTTCTTTCCTTTATTACCATAGGCCTCAAAGCGGTCCCAGTCTCCACTTGCAGATTCTCCAAGAAGACTGTTTCCAAACTGCTCTCTCGAAAGGATTGCTCAACTCTGTGAGTTGAGTGCAATCATCACAGAGTAGTTTCTGAGAATGCTTCTATGTAGTTTTTAGGAGAAGATATTTCCTTTTCCACCACAGCCCTCAAAGCCCTCCAAATGTCCATTTGCGGATGCTAAAAAAAGAGTGTTTCAAAGCTGCGCTATCAAAGGGAAAGTTCAATTCCGTGAGGTGAATGCAAACATCCCAAAGAAGTTTCTGAGAATGCCTCTGTTTAGCTTTTATGTGAAGATTATCCCGTTTCCAACGAAATCTTCAATGAGATCCAAATATCCACTTGCGGATCCCACAGAAAGTGTGTTTCGAAACTGCTGTTTCAAAGGGAATCTTCAACTCTGTGAGTTGAATGCAATCATCACAAAGAAGTTTCTGACAATGCTTCTCTCTCGTTTTTATGTGAAGATATTTCCTTTTCCACCAGAGGCCTGAAAGCGCTCCAAATGTCCACTTGCAGATTCTACGAAAAGAATGTTTCAAAACTGCTCTGTGAAAAGCAATGTTAAACTCTGTGGCTCGAACACAAACATCACAAAGCAGTTTCTGAGAATGCTTCAGTTTAGTTTTTCTGTGAAGATATTCCCGTTTCCAAAGAAATCTTCAAAGAGGTCCACATATCCACTTACAGATTCTACAAAAAGAGAGTTTCAAAACTGCTCAATCAAAAGGAGGGTTCAACTCTGTGACTTGAATGCAATCATCACACAGAAGTTTCTGAGAATGCTTCTCTTTAGTTTTTACGTGAAGATATACCCGTTTCGAAGGAAGGCCACCCGGTGGTCCAAATATCCACTTGCAGAATCTACAAAAAGAGTGTTCCAAACCGGAACTATCAAAGGAAGGTTCAACTCTCTGAGTCGAATGCAAACATCACGAAGAAGTTTCTGAGAATGTTTGTGTTTAGTTATGGGAAGTTTATCCCGTTTCCAACGAAATCCTCAGAGAGGTCCAAATATCCACTTGCAGATTCTACCAAAAGTGTGTTTGGAAACTGCTCCATCCAAAGGCATGTTCAGCTCTGTGAGTTAATCTCCATCATCACAAAGTATTTTCTGAGAATGCTTCCGTTTGGTTTTTATAGGAAGTTCTTTCCTTCACTACCGTAGGCCTCAAAGCAGTCCAAATCTCCATTTGCAGATTCTACAAAAAGAGTGTTTCCAATCTGCTGTATCAATAGGAATGTTCAACTCCGTGAGTTGAATGCAATCATCACAACGTAGTTTCTGAGAATGCTTCTATGTAGTTTTTAGGTGAAGATATTACCTTTTCCACCACAGGCCCCAAGCCCCCCAAATGTCCACTTGCAGATTCTAGAAAAAGAGTGTTTCATAGCTGCTCTTTCAAAAGGAAAGTTCCACTCTGGGAATTTAATACCAACATCACAAAGTAGTTTCTGAGAATGCTTTTGTTTCGTTTTTATGTGAAGATGATCCCGTTTCCAATGAAATCTTCAAAGAGGTGCACATATCCACTTGCAGATTCCAAAGAAAGAGACTTTCAAAACTGCTCTATCACGAGGATTTTTCAACACTGTGAGTTGAATGCAGTCATCACAGAAAACTTTCTGAGAATGCTTCTGTCTAGGGTTGATGTGAAGATATACCCGTTTCCAACGAAGGCCTCGAAGTGGTCCAAATATACACTTGCAGATTCTCCTACAAGGGTGTTGCAAACCTGAACTATCAAAGCAAGGTTCAACTCTGTGAGTTGAATGCAAACATCACAAAGAAGTTTCTGAGAATGCTTCCGTTTAGTTATGGGAAGTTTATCCCGTTTCCAACGAAATCCTCAGAGAGGTCCAAATATCCCCTTGCAGATTCTACAAACAGTGTGTTTGGAAACTGCTCCATCAAAACGAATGTTCAGCTCTCTGAGTTAAACGCAATCGTCACTAAGAATTTTCTGAGAGTGCTTCTGTCTAGTTTTTATATGAAGTTCTTTCCTTTCTTACCATAGGCCTCAAAGCGGTCCCAGTCTCCACTTGCAGATTCTCCAAGAAGACTGTTTCCAAACTGCTCTCTCGAAAGGAATGTTCAACTCTGTGAGTTGAGTGCAATCATCACAGAGTAGTTTCTGAGAATGCTTCTATGTAGTTTTTAGGAGAAGATATTTCCTTTTCCACCACAGCCCTCAAAGCCCTCCAAATGTCCATTTGCGGATGCTAAAAAAAGAGTGTTTCAAAGCTGCGCTATCAAAGGGAAAGTTCAATTCCGTGAGGTGAATGCAAACATCCCAAAGAAGTTTCTGAGAATGCCTCTGTTTAGCTTTTATGTGAAGATTATCCCGTTTCCAACGAAATCTTCAATGAGATCCAAATATCCACTTGCGGATCCCACAGAAAGTGTGTTTCAAAACTGCTGTTTCAAAGGGAATCTTCAACTCTGTGAGTTGAATGCAATCATCACAAAGAAGTTTCTGACAATGCTTCTCTCTCGTTTTTATGTGAAGATATTTCCTTTTCCACCAGAGGCCTGAAAGCGCTCCAAATGTCCACTTGCAGATTCTACGAAAAGAATGTTTCAAAACTGCTCTGTGAAAAGCAATGTTAAACTCTGTGGCTCGAACACAAACATCACAAAGCAGTTTCTGAGAATGCTTCAGTTTAGTTTTTCTGTGAAGATATTCCCGTTTCCAAAGAAATCTTCAAAGAGGTCCACATATCCACTTACAGATTCTACAAAAAGAGAGTTTCAAAACTGCTCAATCAAAAGGAGGGTTCAACTCTGTGACTTGAATGCAATCATCACACAGAAGTTTCTGAGAATGCTTCTCTTTAGTTTTTACGTGAAGCTATACCCGTTTCGAAGGAAGGCCACCCGGTGGTCCAAATATCCACTTGCAGAATCTACAAAAAGAGTGTTTCAAACCTGAACTATCAAAGGAAGGTTCAACTCTGTGAGTCGAATGCAAACATCACGAAGAAGTTTCTGAGAATGTTTGTGTTTAGTTATGGGAAGTTTATCCCGTTTCCAACGAACTCCTCAGAGAGGTCCAAATATCCACTTGCAGATTCTACCAAAAGTGTGTTTGGAAACTGCTCCATCCAAAGGCATGTTCAGCTCTGTGAGTTAATCTCCATCATCACAAAGTATTTTCTGAGAATGCTTCCGTTTGGTTTTTATAGGAAGTTCTTTCCTTCACTACCGTAGGCCTCAAAGCAGTCCAAATCTCCATTTGCAGATTCTACAAAAAGAGTGTTTCCAATCTGCTGTATCAATAGGAATGTTCAACTCCGTGAGTTGAATGCAATCATCACAACGTAGTTTCTGAGAATGCTTCTATGTAGTTTTTAGGTGAAGATATTACCTTTTCCACCACAGGCCCCAAGCCCCCCAAATGTCCACTTGCAGATTCTAGAAAAAGAGTGTTTCATAGCTGCTCTTTCAAAAGGAAAGTTCCACTCTGGGAATTGAATACGAACATCACAAAGTAGTTTCTGAGAATGCTTTTGTTTCGTTTTTATGTGAAGATGATCCCGTTTCCAATGAAATCTTCAAAGAGGTGCACATATCCACTTGCAGATTCCAAAGAAAGAGACTTTCAAAACTGCTCTATCACGAGGATTTTTCAACACTGTGAGTTGAATGCAGTCATCACAGAAAACTTTCTGAGAATGCTTCTGTCTAGGGTTGATGTGAAGATATACCCGTTTCCAACGAAGGCCTCGAAGTGGTCCAAATATACACTTGCAGATTCTCCTACAAGGGTGTTGCAAACCTGAACTATCAAAGCAAGGTTCAACTCTGTGAGTTGAATGCAAACATCACAAAGAAGTTTCTGAGAATGCTTCCGTTTAGTTATGGGAAGTTTATCCCGTTTCCAACGAAATCCTCAGAGAGGTCCAAATATCCCCTTGCAGATTCTACAAACAGTGTGTTTGGAAACTGCTCCATCCAAACGAATGTTCAGCTCTCTGAGTTAAACGCAATCGTCACTAAGAACTTTCTGAGAGTGCTTCTGTCTAGTTTTTATATGAAGTTCTTTCCTTTATTACCATAGGCCTCAAAGCGGTCCCAGTCTCCACTTGCAGATTCTCCAAGAAGACTGTTTCCAAACTGCTCTCTCGAAAGGATTGCTCAACTCTGTGAGTTGAGTGCAATCATCACAGAGTAGTTTCTGAGAATGCTTCTATGTAGTTTTTAGGAGAAGATATTTCCTTTTCCACCACAGCCCTCAAAGCCCTCCAAATGTCCATTTGCGGATGCTAAAAAAAGAGTGTTTCAAAGCTGCGCTATCAAAGGGAAAGTTCAATTCCGTGAGGTGAATGCAAACATCCCAAAGAAGTTTCTGAGAATGCCTCTGTTTAGCTTTTATGTGAAGATTATCCCGTTTCCAACGAAATCTTCAATGAGATCCAAATATCCACTTGCGGATCCCACAGAAAGTGTGTTTCGAAACTGCTGTTTCAAAGGGAATCTTCAACTCTGTGAGTTGAATGCAATCATCACAAAGAAGTTTCTGACAATGCTTCTCTCTCGTTTTTATGTGAAGATATTTCCTTTTCCACCAGAGGCCTGAAAGCGCTCCAAATGTCCACTTGCAGATTCTACGAAAAGAATGTTTCAAAACTGCTCTGTGAAAAGCAATGTTAAACTCTGTGGCTCGAACACAAACATCACAAAGCAGTTTCTGAGAATGCTTCAGTTTAGTTTTTCTGTGAAGATATTCCCGTTTCCAAAGAAATCTTCAAAGAGGTCCACATATCCACTTACAGATTCTACAAAAAGAGAGTTTCAAAACTGCTCAATCAAAAGGAGGGTTCAACTCTGTGACTTGAATGCAATCATCACACAGAAGTTTCTGAGAATGCTTCTCTTTAGTTTTTACGTGAAGCTATACCCGTTTCGAAGGAAGGCCACCCGGTGGTCCAAATATCCACTTGCAGAATCTACAAAAAGAGTGTTTCAAACCTGAACTATCAAAGGAAGGTTCAACTCTGTGAGTCGAATGCAAACATCACGAAGAAGTTTCTGAGAATGTTTGTGTTTAGTTATGGGAAGTTTATCCCGTTTCCAACGAACTCCTCAGAGAGGTCCAAATATCCACTTGCAGATTCTACCAAAAGTGTGTTTGGAAACTGCTCCATCCAAAGGCATGTTCAGCTCTGTGAGTTAATCTCCATCATCACAAAGTATTTTCTGAGAATGCTTCCGTTTGGTTTTTATAGGAAGTTCTTTCCTTCACTACCGTAGGCCTCAAAGCAGTCCAAATCTCCATTTGCAGATTCTACAAAAAGAGTGTTTCCAATCTGCTGTATCAATAGGAATGTTCAACTCCGTGAGTTGAATGCAATCATCACAACGTAGTTTCTGAGAATGCTTCTATGTAGTTTTTAGGTGAAGATATTACCTTTTCCACCACAGGCCCCAAGCCCCCCAAATGTCCACTTGCAGATTCTAGAAAAAGAGTGTTTCATAGCTGCTCTTTCAAAAGGAAAGTTCCACTCTGGGAATTGAATACGAACATCACAAAGTAGTTTCTGAGAATGCTTTTGTTTCGTTTTTATGTGAAGATGATCCCGTTTCCAATGAAATCTTCAAAGAGGTGCACATATCCACTTGCAGATTCCAAAGAAAGAGACTTTCAAAACTGCTCCATCACGAGGATTTTTCAACACTGTGAGTTGAATGCAGTCATCACAGAAAACTTTCTGAGAATGCTTCTGTCTAGGGTTGATGTGAAGATATACCCGTTTCCAACGAAGGCCTCGAAGTGGTCCAAATATACACTTGCAGATTCTCCTACAAGGGTGTTGCAAACCTGAACTATCAAAGCAAGGTTCAACTCTGTGAGTTGAATGCAAACATCACAAAGAAGTTTCTGAGAATGCTTCCGTTTAGTTATGGGAAGTTTATCCCGTTTCCAACGAAATCCTCAGAGAGGTCCAAATATCCCCTTGCAGATTCTACAAACAGTGTGTTTGGAAACTGCTCCATCAAAACGAATGTTCAGCTCTCTGAGTTAAACGCAATCGTCACTAAGAATTTTCTGAGAGTGCTTCTGTCTAGTTTTTATATGAAGTTCTTTCCTTTATTACCATAGGCCTCAAAGCGGTCCCAGTCTCCACTTGCAGATTCTCCAAGAAGACTGTTTCCAAAGTGCTCTCTCGAAAGGAATGTTCAACTCTGTGAGTTGAGTGCAATCATCACAGAGTAGTTTCTGAGAATGCTTCTATGTAGTTTTTAGGAGAAGATATTTCCTTTTCCACCACAGCCCTCAAAGCCCTCCAAATGTCCATTTGCGGATGCTAAAAAAAGAGTGTTTCAAAGCTGCGCTATCAAAGGGAAAGTTCAATTCCGTGAGGTGAATGCAAACATCCCAAAGAAGTTTCTGAGAATGCCTCTGTTTAGCTTTTATGTGAAGATTATCCCGTTTCCAACGAAATCTTCAATGAGATCCAAATATCCACTTGCGGATCCCACAGAAAGTGTGTTTCGAAACTGCTGTTTCAAAGGGAATCTTCAACTCTGTGAGTTGAATGCAATCATCACAAAGAAGTTTCTGACAATGCTTCTCTCTCGTTTTTATGTGAAGATATTTCCTTTTCCACCAGAGGCCTGAAAGCGCTCCAAATGTCCACTTGCAGATTCTATGAAAAGAATGTTTCAAAACTGCTCTGTGAAAAGCAATGTTAAACTCTGTGGCTCGAACACAAACATCACAAAGCAGTTTCTGAGAATGCTTCAGTTTAGTTTTTCTGTGAAGATATTCCCGTTTCCAAAGAAATCTTCAAAGAGGTCCACATATCCACTTACAGATTCTACAAAAAGAGAGTTTCAAAACTGCTCAATCAAAAGGAGGGTTCAACTCTGTGACTTGAATGCAATCATCACACAGAAGTTTCTGAGAATGCTTCTCTTTAGTTTTTACGTGAAGATATACCCGTTTCGAAGGAAGGCCACCCGGTGGTCCAAATATCCACTTGCAGATTCTACAAAAAGAGTGTTTCAAACCTGAACTATCAAAGGAAGTTTCAACTCTCTGAGTCGAATGCAAACATCACGAAGAAGTTTCTGAGAATGTTTGTGTTTAGTTATGGGAAGTTTATCCCGTTTCCAACGAAATCCTCAGAGAGGTCCAAATATCCACATGCAGATTCTACCAAAAGTGTGTTTGGAAACTGCTCCATCCAAAGGCATGTTCAGCTCTGTGAGTTAATCTCCATCATCACAAAGTATTTTCTGAGAATGCTTCCGTTTGGTTTTTATAGGAAGTTCTTTCCTTCACTACCGTAGGCCTCAAAGCAGTCCAAATCTCCATTTGCAGATTCTACAAAAAGAGTGTTTCCAATCTGCTGTATCAATAGGAATGTTCAACTCCGTGAGTTGAATGCAATCATCACAACGTAGTTTCTGAGAATGCTTCTATGTAGTTTTTAGGTGAAGATATTACCTTTTCCACCACAGGCCCCAAGCCCCCCAAATGTCCACTTGCAGATTCTAGAAAAAGAGTGTTTCATAGCTGCTCTTTCAAAAGGAAAGTTCCACTCTGGGAATTGAATACGAACATCACAAAGTAGTTTCTGAGAATGCTTTTGTTTCGTTTTTATGTGAAGATGATCCCGTTTCCAATGAAATCTTCAAAGAGGTGCACATATCCACTTGCAGATTCCAAAGAAAGAGACTTTCAAAACTGCTCTATCACGAGGATTTTTCAACACTGTGAGTTGAATGCAGTCATCACAGAAAACTTTCTGAGAATGCTTCTGTCTAGGGTTGATGTGAAGATATACCCGTTTCCAAAGAAGGCCTCAAAGTGGTCCAAATATACACTTGCAGATTCTCCTACAAGGGTGTTGCAAACCTGAACTATCAAAGCAAGGTTCAACTCTGTGAGTTGAATGCAAACATCACAAAGAAGTTTCTGAGAATGCTTCCGTTTAGTTATGGGAAGTTTATCCCGTTTCCAACGAAATCCTCAGAGAGGTCCAAATATCCCCTTGCAGATTCTACAAACAGTGTGTTTGGAAACTGCTCCATCAAAACGAATGTTCAGCTCTCTGAGTTAAACGCAATCGTCACTAAGAACTTTCTGAGAGTGCTTCTGTCTAGTTTTTATATGAAGTTCTTTCCTTTATTACCATAGGCCTCAAAGCGGTCCCAGTCTCCACTTGCAGATTCTCCAAGAAGACTGTTTCCAAACTGCTCTCTCGAAAGGATTGCTCAACTCTGTGAGTTGAGTGCAATCATCACAGAGTAGTTTCTGAGAATGCTTCTATGTAGTTTTTAGGAGAAGATATTTCCTTTTCCACCACAGCCCTCAAAGCCCTCCAAATGTCCATTTGCGGATGCTAAAAAAAGAGTGTTTCAAAGCTGCGCTATCAAAGGGAAAGTTCAATTCCGTGAGGTGAATGCAAACATCCCAAAGAAGTTTCTGAGAATGCCTCTGTTTAGCTTTTATGTGAAGATTATCCCGTTTCCAACGAAATCTTCAATGAGATCCAAATATCCACTTGCGGATCCCACAGAAAGTGTGTTTCGAAACTGCTGTTTCAAAGGGAATCTTCAACTCTGTGAGTTGAATGCAATCATCACAAAGAAGTTTCTGACAATGCTTCTCTCTCGTTTTTATGTGAAGATATTTCCTTTTCCACCAGAGGCCTGAAAGCGCTCCAAATGTCCACTTGCAGATTCTACGAAAAGAATGTTTCAAAACTGCTCTGTGAAAAGCAATGTTAAACTCTGTGGCTCGAACACAAACATCACAAAGCAGTTTCTGAGAATGCTTCAGTTTAGTTTTTCTGTGAAGATATTCCCGTTTCCAAAGAAATCTTCAAAGAGGTCCACATATCCACTTACAGATTCTACAAAAAGAGAGTTTCAAAACTGCTCAATCAAAAGGAGGGTTCAACTCTGTGACTTGAATGCAATCATCACACAGAAGTTTCTGAGAATGCTTCTCTTTAGTTTTTACGTGAAGATATACCCGTTTCGAAGGAAGGCCACCCGGTGGTCCAAATATCCACTTGCAGATTCTACAAAAAGAGTGTTTCAAACCTGAACTATCAAAGGAAGGTTCAACTCTGTGAGTCGAATGCAAACATCACGAAGAAGTTTCTGAGAATGTTTGTGTTTAGTTATGGGAAGTTTATCCCGTTTCCAACGAAATCCTCAGAGAGGTCCAAATATCCACTTGCAGATTCTACCAAAAGTGTGTTTGGAAACTGCTCCATCCAAAGGCATGTTCAGCTCTGTGAGTTAATCTCCATCATCACAAAGTATTTTCTGAGAATGCTTCCGTTTGGTTTTTATAGGAAGTTCTTTCCTTCACTACCGTAGGCCTCAAAGCAGTCCAAATCTCCATTTGCAGATTCTACAAAAAGAGTGTTTCCAATCTGCTGTATCAATAGGAATGTTCAACTCCGTGAGTTGAATGCAATCATCACAACGTAGTTTCTGAGAATGCTTCTATGTAGTTTTTAGGTGAAGATATTACCTTTTCCACCACAGGCCCCAAGCCCCCCAAATGTCCACTTGCAGATTCTAGAAAAAGAGTGTTTCATAGCTGCTCTTTCAAAAGGAAAGTTCCACTCTGGGAATTGAATACGAACATCACAAAGTAGTTTCTGAGAATGCTTTTGTTTCGTTTTTATGTGAAGATGATCCCGTTTCCAATGAAATCTTCAAAGAGGTGCACATATCCACTTGCAGATTCCAAAGAAAGAGACTTTCAAAACTGCTCCATCACGAGGATTTTTCAACACTGTGAGTTGAATGCAGTCATCACAGAAAACTTTCTGAGAATGCTTCTGTCTAGGGTTGATGTGAAGATATACCCGTTTCCAACGAAGGCCTCGAAGTGGTCCAAATATACACTTGCAGATTCTCCTACAAGGGTGTTGCAAACCTGAACTATCAAAGCAAGGTTCAACTCTGTGAGTTGAATGCAAACATCACAAAGAAGTTTCTGAGAATGCTTCCGTTTAGTTATGGGAAGTTTATCCCGTTTCCAACGAAATCCTCAGAGAGGTCCAAATATCCCCTTGCAGATTCTACAAACAGTGTGTTTGGAAACTGCTCCATCAAAACGAATGTTCAGCTCTCTGAGTTAAACGCAATCGTCACTAAGAATTTTCTGAGAGTGCTTCTGTCTAGTTTTTATATGAAGTTCTTTCCTTTATTACCATAGGCCTCAAAGCGGTCCCAGTCTCCACTTGCAGATTCTCCAAGAAGACTGTTTCCAAAGTGCTCTCTCGAAAGGAATGTTCAACTCTGTGAGTTGAGTGCAATCATCACAGAGTAGTTTCTGAGAATGCTTCTATGTAGTTTTTAGGAGAAGATATTTCCTTTTCCACCACAGCCCTCAAAGCCCTCCAAATGTCCATTTGCGGATGCTAAAAAAAGAGTGTTTCAAAGCTGCGCTATCAAAGGGAAAGTTCAATTCCGTGAGGTGAATGCAAACATCCCAAAGAAGTTTCTGAGAATGCCTCTGTTTAGCTTTTATGTGAAGATTATCCCGTTTCCAACGAAATCTTCAATGAGATCCAAATATCCACTTGCGGATCCCACAGAAAGTGTGTTTCGAAAGTGCTGTTTCAAAGGGAATCTTCAACTCTGTGAGTTGAATGCAATCATCACAAAGAAGTTTCTGACAATGCTTCTCTCTCGTTTTTATGTGAAGATATTTCCTTTTCCACCAGAGGCCTGAAAGCGCTCCAAATGTCCACTTGCAGATTCTATGAAAAGAATGTTTCAAAACTGCTCTGTGAAAAGCAATGTTAAATTCTGTGGCTCGAACACAAACATCACAAAGCAGCTTCTGAGAATGCTTCAGTTTAGTTTTTCTGTGAAGATATTCCCGTTTCCAAAGAAATCTTCAAAGAGGTCCACATATCCACTTACAGATTCTACAAAAAGAGAGTTTCAAAACTGCTCAATCAAAAGGAGGGTTCAACTCTGTGACTTGAATGCAATCATCACACAGAAGTTTCTGAGAATGCTTCTCTTTAGTTTTTACGTGAAGATATACCCGTTTCGAAGGAAGGCCACCCGGTGGTCCAAATATCCACTTGCAGATTCTACAAAAAGAGTGTTTCAAACCTGAACTATCAAAGGAAGGTTCAACTCTGTGAGTCGAATGCAAACATCACGAAGAAGTTTCTGAGAATGTTTGTGTTTAGTTATGGGAAGTTTATCCCGTTTCCAACGAAATCCTCAGAGAGGTCCAAATATCCACTTGCAGATTCTACCAAAAGTGTGTTTGGAAACTGCTCCATCCAAAGGCATGTTCAGCTCTGTGAGTTAATCTCCATCATCACAAAGTATTTTCTGAGAATGCTTCCGTTTGGTTTTTATAGGAAGTTCTTTCCTTCACTACCGTAGGCCTCAAAGCAGTCCAAATCTCCATTTGCAGATTCTACAAAAAGAGTGTTTCCAAGCTGCTGTATCAATAGGAATGTTCAACTCCGTGAGTTGAATGCAATCATCACAACGTAGTTTCTGAGAATGCTTCTATGTAGTTTTTAGGTGAAGATATTACCTTTTCCACCACAGGCCCCAAGCCCCCCAAATGTCCACTTGCAGATTCTAGAAAAAGAGTGTTTCATAGCTGCTCTTTCAAAAGGAAAGTTCCACTCTGGGAATTGAATACGAACATCACAAAGTAGTTTCTGAGAATGCTTTTGTTTCGTTTTTATGTGAAGATGATCCCGTTTCCAATGAAATCTTCAAAGAGGTGCACATATCCACTTGCAGATTCCAAAGAAAGAGACTTTCAAAACTGCTCCATCACGAGGATTTTTCAACACTGTGAGTTGAATGCAGTCATCACAGAAAACTTTCTGAGAATGCTTCTGTCTAGGGTTGATGTGAAGATATACCCGTTTCCAACGAAGGCCTCGAAGTGGTCCAAATATACACTTGCAGATTCTCCTACAAGGGTGTTGCAAACCTGAACTATCAAAGCAAGGTTCAACTCTGTGAGTTGAATGCAAACATCACAAAGAAGTTTCTGAGAATGCTTCCGTTTAGTTATGGGAAGTTTATCCCGTTTCCAACGAAATCCTCAGAGAGGTCCAAATATCCCCTTGCAGATTCTACAAACAGTGTGTTTGGAAACTGCTCCATCAAAACGAATGTTCAGCTCTCTGAGTTAAACGCAATCGTCACTAAGAATTTTCTGAGAGTGCTTCTGTCTAGTTTTTATATGAAGTTCTTTCCTTTATTACCATAGGCCTCAAAGCGGTCCCAGTCTCCACTTGCAGATTCTCCAACAAGACTGTTTCCAAACTGCTCTCTCGAAAGGAATGTTCAACTCTGTGAGTTGAGTGCAATCATCACAGAGTAGTTTCTGAGAATGCTTCTATGTAGTTTTTAGGAGAAGATATTTCCTTTTCCACCACAGCCCTCAAAGCCCTCCAAATGTCCATTTGCGGATGCTAAAAAAAGAGTGTTTCAAAGCTGCGCTATCAAAGGGAAAGTTCAATTCCGTGAGGTGAATGCAAACATCCCAAAGAAGTTTCTGAGAATGCCTCTGTTTAGCTTTTATGTGAAGATTATCCCGTTTCCAACGAAATCTTCAATGAGATCCAAATATCCACTTGCGGATCCCACAGAAAGTGTGTTTCGAAACTGCTGTTTCAAAGGGAATC
This sequence comes from Pan paniscus, assembly GCF_029289425.2. Taxonomy (NCBI): domain Eukaryota; kingdom Metazoa; phylum Chordata; class Mammalia; order Primates; family Hominidae; genus Pan; species Pan paniscus. The sequence continues at coordinate 61,695,920 of NC_073272.2, forward strand.
TTCAACTCTGTGAGTTGAATGCAATCATCACAAAGAAGTTTCTGACAATGCTTCTCTCTCGTTTTTATGTGAAGATATTTCCTTTTCCACCAGAGGCCTGAAAGCGCTCCAAATGTCCACTTGCAGATTCTATGAAAAGAATGTTTCAAAACTGCTCTGTGAAAAGCAATGTTAAATTCTGTGGCTCGAACACAAACATCACAAAGCAGTTTCTGAGAATGCTTCAGTTTAGTTTTTCTGTGAAGATATTCCCGTTTCCAAAGAAATCTTCAAAGAGGTCCACATATCCACTTACAGATTCTACAAAAAGAGAGTTTCAAAACTGCTCAATCAAAAGGAGGGTTCAACTCTGTGACTTGAATGCAATCATCACACAGAAGTTTCTGAGAATGCTTCTCTTTAGTTTTTACGTGAAGATATACCCGTTTCGAAGGAAGGCCACCCGGTGGTCCAAATATCCACTTGCAGATTCTACAAAAAGAGTGTTTCAAACCTGAACTATCAAAGGAAGGTTCAACTCTGTGAGTCGAATGCAAACATCACGAAGAAGTTTCTGAGAATGTTTGTGTTTAGTTATGGGAAGTTTATCCCGTTTCCAACGAAATCCTCAGAGAGGTCCAAATATCCACTTGCAGATTCTACCAAAAGTGTGTTTGGAAACTGCTCCATCCAAAGGCATGTTCAGCTCTGTGAGTTAATCTCCATCATCACAAAGTATTTTCTGAGAATGCTTCCGTTTGGTTTTTATAGGAAGTTCTTTCCTTCACTACCGTAGGCCTCAAAGCAGTCCAAATCTCCATTTGCAGATTCTACAAAAAGAGTGTTTCCAATCTGCTGTATCAATAGGAATGTTCAACTCCGTGAGTTGAATGCAATCATCACAACGTAGTTTCTGAGAATGCTTCTATGTAGTTTTTAGGTGAAGATATTACCTTTTCCACCACAGGCCCCAAGCCCCCCAAATGTCCACTTGCAGATTCTAGAAAAAGAGTGTTTCATAGCTGCTCTTTCAAAAGGAAAGTTCCACTCTGGGAATTGAATACGAACATCACAAAGTAGTTTCTGAGAATGCTTTTGTTTCGTTTTTATGTGAAGATGATCCCGTTTCCAATGAAATCTTCAAAGAGGTGCACATATCCACTTGCAGATTCCAAAGAAAGAGACTTTCAAAACTGCTCTATCACGAGGATTTTTCAACACTGTGAGTTGAATGCAGTCATCACAGAAAACTTTCTGAGAATGCTTCTGTCTAGGGTTGATGTGAAGATATACCCGTTTCCAACGAAGGCCTCGAAGTGGTCCAAATATACACTTGCAGATTCTCCTACAAGGGTGTTGCAAACCTGAACTATCAAAGCAAGGTTCAACTCTGTGAGTTGAATGCAAACATCACAAAGAAGTTTCTGAGAATGCTTCCGTTTAGTTATGGGAAGTTTATCCCGTTTCCAACGAAATCCTCAGAGAGGTCCAAATATCCCCTTGCAGATTCTACAAACAGTGTGTTTGGAAACTGCTCCATCCAAACGAATGTTCAGCTCTCTGAGTTAAACGCAATCGTCACTAAGAACTTTCTGAGAGTGCTTCTGTCTAGTTTTTATATGAAGTTCTTTCCTTTATTACCATAGGCCTCAAAGCGGTCCCAGTCTCCACTTGCAGATTCTCCAAGAAGACTGTTTCCAAACTGCTCTCTCGAAAGGATTGCTCAACTCTGTGAGTTGAGTGCAATCATCACAGAGTAGTTTCTGAGAATGCTTCTATGTAGTTTTTAGGAGAAGATATTTCCTTTTCCACCACAGCCCTCAAAGCCCTCCAAATGTCCATTTGCGGATGCTAAAAAAAGAGTGTTTCAAAGCTGCGCTATCAAAGGGAAAGTTCAATTCCGTGAGGTGAATGCAAACATCCCAAAGAAGTTTCTGAGAATGCCTCTGTTTAGCTTTTATGTGAAGATTATCCCGTTTCCAACGAAATCTTCAATGAGATCCAAATATCCACTTGCGGATCCCACAGAAAGTGTGTTTCGAAACTGCTGTTTCAAAGGGAATCTTCAACTCTGTGAGTTGAATGCAATCATCACAAAGAAGTTTCTGACAATGCTTCTCTCTCGTTTTTATGTGAAGATATTTCCTTTTCCACCAGAGGCCTGAAAGCGCTCCAAATGTCCACTTGCAGATTCTACGAAAAGAATGTTTCAAAACTGCTCTGTGAAAAGCAATGTTAAACTCTGTGGCTCGAACACAAACATCACAAAGCAGTTTCTGAGAATGCTTCAGTTTAGTTTTTCTGTGAAGATATTCCCGTTTCCAAAGAAATCTTCAAAGAGGTCCACATATCCACTTACAGATTCTACAAAAAGAGAGTTTCAAAACTGCTCAATCAAAAGGAGGGTTCAACTCTGTGACTTGAATGCAATCATCACACAGAAGTTTCTGAGAATGCTTCTCTTTAGTTTTTACGTGAAGCTATACCCGTTTCGAAGGAAGGCCACCCGGTGGTCCAAATATCCACTTGCAGAATCTACAAAAAGAGTGTTTCAAACCTGAACTATCAAAGGAAGGTTCAACTCTGTGAGTCGAATGCAAACATCACGAAGAAGTTTCTGAGAATGTTTGTGTTTAGTTATGGGAAGTTTATCCCGTTTCCAACGAAATCCTCAGAGAGGTCCAAATATCCACTTGCAGATTCTACCAAAAGTGTGTTTGGAAACTGCTCCATCCAAAGGCATGTTCAGCTCTGTGAGTTAATCTCCATCATCACAAAGTATTTTCTGAGAATGCTTCCGTTTGGTTTTTATAGGAAGTTCTTTCCTTCACTACCGTAGGCCTCAAAGCAGTCCAAATCTCCATTTGCAGATTCTACAAAAAGAGTGTTTCCAATCTGCTGTATCAATAGGAATGTTCAACTCCGTGAGTTGAATGCAATCATCACAACGTAGTTTCTGAGAATGCTTCTATGTAGTTTTTAGGTGAAGATATTACCTTTTCCACCACAGGCCCCAAGCCCCCCAAATGTCCACTTGCAGATTCTAGAAAAAGAGTGTTTCATAGCTGCTCTTTCAAAAGGAAAGTTCCACTCTGGGAATTGAATACGAACATCACAAAGTAGTTTCTGAGAATGCTTTTGTTTCGTTTTTATGTGAAGATGATCCCGTTTCCAATGAAATCTTCAAAGAGGTGCACATATCCACTTGCAGATTCCAAAGAAAGAGACTTTCAAAACTGCTCTATCACGAGGATTTTTCAACACTGTGAGTTGAATGCAGTCATCACAGAAAACTTTCTGAGAATGCTTCTGTCTAGGGTTGATGTGAAGATATACCCGTTTCCAACGAAGGCCTCGAAGTGGTCCAAATATACACTTGCAGATTCTCCTACAAGGGTGTTGCAAACCTGAACTATCAAAGCAAGGTTCAACTCTGTGAGTTGAATGCAAACATCACAAAGAAGTTTCTGAGAATGCTTCCGTTTAGTTATGGGAAGTTTATCCCGTTTCCAACGAAATCCTCAGAGAGGTCCAAATATCCCCTTGCAGATTCTACAAACAGTGTGTTTGGAAACTGCTCCATCCAAACGAATGTTCAGCTCTCTGAGTTAAACGCAATCGTCACTAAGAACTTTCTGAGAGTGCTTCTGTCTAGTTTTTATATGAAGTTCTTTCCTTTATTACCATAGGCCTCAAAGCGGTCCCAGTCTCCACTTGCAGATTCTCCAAGAAGACTGTTTCCAAACTGCTCTCTCGAAAGGATTGCTCAACTCTGTGAGTTGAGTGCAATCATCACAGAGTAGTTTCTGAGAATGCTTCTATGTAGTTTTTAGGAGAAGATATTTCCTTTTCCACCACAGCCCTCAAAGCCCTCCAAATGTCCATTTGCGGATGCTAAAAAAAGAGTGTTTCAAAGCTGCGCTATCAAAGGGAAAGTTCAATTCCGTGAGGTGAATGCAAACATCCCAAAGAAGTTTCTGAGAATGCCTCTGTTTAGCTTTTATGTGAAGATTATCCCGTTTCCAACGAAATCTTCAATGAGATCCAAATATCCACTTGCGGATCCCACAGAAAGTGTGTTTCGAAACTGCTGTTTCAAAGGGAATCTTCAACTCTGTGAGTTGAATGCAATCATCACAAAGAAGTTTCTGACAATGCTTCTCTCTCGTTTTTATGTGAAGATATTTCCTTTTCCACCAGAGGCCTGAAAGCGCTCCAAATGTCCACTTGCAGATTCTACGAAAAGAATGTTTCAAAACTGCTCTGTGAAAAGCAATGTTAAACTCTGTGGCTCGAACACAAACATCACAAAGCAGTTTCTGAGAATGCTTCAGTTTAGTTTTTCTGTGAAGATATTCCCGTTTCCAAAGAAATCTTCAAAGAGGTCCACATATCCACTTACAGATTCTACAAAAAGAGAGTTTCAAAACTGCTCAATCAAAAGGAGGGTTCAACTCTGTGACTTGAATGCAATCATCACACAGAAGTTTCTGAGAATGCTTCTCTTTAGTTTTTACGTGAAGATATACCCGTTTCGAAGGAAGGCCACCCGGTGGTCCAAATATCCACTTGCAGAATCTACAAAAAGAGTGTTTCAAACCTGAACTATCAAAGGAAGGTTCAACTCTGTGAGTCGAATGCAAACATCACGAAGAAGTTTCTGAGAATGTTTGTGTTTAGTTATGGGAAGTTTATCCTGTTTCCAACGAAATCCTCAGAGAGGTCCAAATATCCACTTGCAGATTCTACCAAAAGTGTGTTTGGAAACTGCTCCATCCAAAGGCATGTTCAGCTCTGTGAGTTAATCTCCATCATCACAAAGTATTTTCTGAGAATGCTTCCGTTTGGTTTTTATAGGAAGTTCTTTCCTTCACTACCGTAGGCCTCAAAGCAGTCCAAATCTCCATTTGCAGATTCTACAAAAAGAGTGTTTCCAATCTGCTCTATCAATAGGAATGTTCAACTCCGTGAGTTGAATGCAATCATCACAACGTAGTTTCTGAGAATGCTTCTATGTAGTTTTTAGGTGAAGATATTACCTTTTCCACCACAGGCCCCAAGCCCCCCAAATGTCCACTTGCAGATTCTAGAAAAAGAGTGTTTCATAGCTGCTCTTTCAAAAGGAAAGTTCCACTCTGGGAATTGAATACGAACATCACAAAGTAGTTTCTGAGAATGCTTTTGTTTCGTTTTTATGTGAAGATGATCCCGTTTCCAATGAAATCTTCAAAGAGGTGCACATATCCACTTGCAGATTCCAAAGAAAGAGACTTTCAAAACTGCTCTATCACGAGGATTTTTCAACACTGTGAGTTGAATGCAGTCATCACAGAAAACTTTCTGAGAATGCTTCTGTCTAGGGTTGATGTGAAGATATACCCGTTTCCAACGAAGGCCTCGAAGTGGTCCAAATATACACTTGCAGATTCTCCTACAAGGGTGTTGCAAACCTGAACTATCAAAGCAAGGTTCAACTCTGTGAGTTGAATGCAAACATCACAAAGAAGTTTCTGAGAATGCTTCCGTTTAGTTATGGGAAGTTTATCCCGTTTCCAACGAAATCCTCAGAGAGGTCCAAATATCCCCTTGCAGATTCTACAAACAGTGTGTTTGGAAACTGCTCCATCAAAACGAATGTTCAGCTCTCTGAGTTAAACGCAATCGTCACTAAGAACTTTCTGAGAGTGCTTCTGTCTAGTTTTTATATGAAGTTCTTTCCTTTATTACCATAGGCCTCAAAGCGGTCCCAGTCTCCACTTGCAGATTCTCCAAGAAGACTGTTTCCAAACTGCTCTCTCGAAAGGATTGCTCAACTCTGTGAGTTGAGTGCAATCATCACAGAGTAGTTTCTGAGAATGCTTCTATGTAGTTTTTAGGAGAAGATATTTCCTTTTCCACCACAGCCCTCAAAGCCCTCCAAATGTCCATTTGCGGATGCTAAAAAAAGAGTGTTTCAAAGCTGCGCTATCAAAGGGAAAGTTCAATTCCGTGAGGTGAATGCAAACATCCCAAAGAAGTTTCTGAGAATGCCTCTGTTTAGCTTTTATGTGAAGATTATCCCGTTTCCAACGAAATCTTCAATGAGATCCAAATATCCACTTGCGGATCCCACAGAAAGTGTGTTTCGAAACTGCTGTTTCAAAGGGAATCTTCAACTCTGTGAGTTGAATGCAATCATCACAAAGAAGTTTCTGACAATGCTTCTCTCACGTTTTTATGTGAAGATATTTCCTTTTCCACCAGAGGCCTGAAAGCGCTCCAAATGTCCACTTGCAGATTCTACGAAAAGAATGTTTCAAAACTGCTCTGTGAAAAGCAATGTTAAACTCTGTGGCTCGAACACAAACATCACAAAGCAGTTTCTGAGAATGCTTCAGTTTAGTTTTTCTGTGAAGATATTCCCGTTTCCAAAGAAATCTTCAAAGAGGTCCACATATCCACTTACAGATTCTACAAAAAGAGAGTTTCAAAACTGCTCAATCAAAAGGAGGGTTCAACTCTGTGACTTGAATGCAATCATCACACAGAAGTTTCTGAGAATGCTTCTCTTTAGTTTTTACGTGAAGATATACCCGTTTCGAAGGAAGGCCACCCGGTGGTCCAAATATCCACTTGCAGAATCTACAAAAAGAGTGTTTCAAACCTGAACTATCAAAGGAAGGTTCATCTCTGTGAGTCGAATGCAAACATCACGAAGAAGTTTCTGAGAATGTTTGTGTTTAGTTATGGGAAGCTTATCCCGTTTCCAACGAAATCCTCAGAGAGGTCCAAATATCCACTTGCAGATTCTACCAAAAGTGTGTTTGGAAACTGCTCCATCCAAAGGCATCTTCAGCTCTGTGAGTTAATCTCCATCACCACAAAGTATTTTCTGAGAATGCTTCCGTTTGGTTTTTATAGGAAGTTCTTTCCTTCACTACCGTAGGCCTCAAAGCAGTCCAAATCTCCATTTGCAGATTCTACAAAAAGAGTGTTTCCAATCTGCTGTATCAATAGGAATGTTCAACTCCGTGAGTTGAATGCAATCATCACAACGTAGTTTCTGAGAATGCTTCTATGTAGTTTTTAGGTGAAGATATTTCCTATTCCACCACAGGCCTCAAAGCCCCCCAAATGTCCACTTGCAGATTCTAGAAAAAGAGTGTTTCATAGCTGCTCTTTCAAAAGGAAAGTTCCACTCCGGGAGTTGAATACTAACATCACAAAGTAGTTTCTGAGAATGCTTCTGTTTCGTTTTTATGTGAAGATGATCCCGTTTCCAATGAAATCTTCAAAGAGGTGCACATATCCACTTGCAGATTCCAAAGAAAGGGACTTTCAAAACTGCTCCATCACGAGGATTGTTCAACTCTGTGAGTTGAATGCAGTCATCACAGAAAACTTTCTGAGAATGCTTCTGTCTAGGGTTGATGTGAAGATATACCCGTTTCCAACGAAGGCCTCGAAGTGGTCCAAATATACACTTGCAGATTCTCCTACAAGGGTGTTGCAAACCTGAACTATCAAAGCAAGGTTCAACTCTGTGAGTTGAATGCAAACATCACAAAGAAGTTTCTGAGAATGCTTCCGTTTACTTATGGGAAGTTTATCCCGTTTCCAACGAAATCCTCAGAGAGGTCCAAATATCCCCTTGCAGATTCTACAAACAGTGTGTTTGGAAACTGCTCCATCAAAACGAATGTTCAGCTCTCTGAGTTAAACGCAATCGTCACTAAGAATTTTCTGAGAGTGCTTCTGTCTAGTGTTTGTATGAAGTTCTTTCCTTTATTACCATAGGCCTCAAAGCGGTCCCAGTCTCCACTTGCAGATTCTCCAACAAGACTGTTTCCAAACTGCTCTCTCGAAAGGAATGTTCAACTCTGTGAGTTGAATGCAATCATCACAGATTAGTTTCTGAGAATGCTTCTATGTAGTTTTTAGGAGAAGATATTTCCTTTTCCACCACAGCCCTCAAAGCCCTCCAAATGTCCATTTGCGGATGCTAAAAAAAGAGTGTTTCAAAGCTGCGCTATCAAAGGGAAAGTTCAATTCCGTGAGGTGAATGCAAACATCCCAAAGAAGTTTCTGAGAATGCCTCTGTTTAGCTTTTATGTGAAGATTATCCCGTTTCCAACGAAATCTTCAATGAGATCCAAATATCCACTTGCGGATCCCACAGAAAGTGTGTTTCGAAACTGCTGTTTCAAAGGGAATCTTCAACTCTGTGAGTTGAATGCAATCATCACAAAGAAGTTTCTGACAATGCTTCTCTCTCGTTTTTATGTGAAGATATTTCCTTTTCCACCAGAGGCCTGAAAGCGCTCCAATGTCCACTTGCAGATTCTACGAAAAGAATGTTTCAAAACTGCTCTGTGAAAAGCAATGTTAAACTCTGTGGCTCGAACACAAACATCACAAAGCAGTTTCTGAGAATGCTTCAGTTTAGTTTTTCTGTGAAGATATTCCCGTTTCCAAAGAAATCTTCAAAGAGGTCCACATATCCACTTACAGATTCTACAAAAAGAGAGTTTCAAAACTGCTCAATCAAAAGGAGGGTTCAACTCTGTGACTTGAATGCAGTCATCACACAGAAGTTTCTGAGAATGCTTCTCTTTAGTTTTTACGTGAAGATATACCCGTTTCGAAGGAAGGCCACACGGTGGTCCAAATATCCACTTGCAGATTCTACAAAAAGAGTGTTTCAAACCTGAACTATCAAAGGAAGGTTCAACTCTCTGAGTCGAATGCAAACATCACGAAGAAGTTTCTGAGAATGTTTGTGTTTAGTTATGGGAAGTTTATCCCGTTTCCAACGAAATCCTCAGAGAGGTCCAAATATCCACTTGCAGATTCTACCAAAAGTGTGTTTGGAAACTGCTCCATCCAAAGGCATGTTCAGCTCTGTGAGTTAATCTCCATCATCACAAAGTATTTTCTGAGAATGCTTCCGTTTGGTTTTTATAGGAAGTTCTTTCCTTCACTACCGTAGGCCTCAAAGCAGTCCAAATCTCCATTTGCAGATTCTACAAAAAGAGTGTTTCCAATCTGCTGTATCAATAGGAATGTTCAACTCCGTGAGTTGTATGCAATCATCACAACGTAGTTTCTGAGAATGCTTCTATGTAGTTTTTAGGTGAAGATATTACCTTTTCCACCACAGGCCCCAAGCCCCCCAAATGTCCACTTGCAGATTCTAGAAAAAGAGTGTTTCATAGCTGCTCTTTCAAAAGGAAAGTTCCACTCTGGGAGTTGAATACAAACATCACAAAGTAGTTTCTGAGAATGCTTCTGTTTCGTTTTTAAGTGAAGATGATCCCGTTTCCAATGAAATCTTCAAAGAGGTGCACATATCCACTTGCAGATTCCAAAGAAAGAGACTTTCAAAACTGCTACATCACGAGGATTTTTCAACACTGTGAGTTGAATGCAGTCATCACAGAAAACTTTCTGAGAATGCTTCTGTCTAGGGTTGATGTGAAGATATACCCGTTTCCAACGAAGGCCTCGAAGTGGTCCAAATATAGACTTGCAGATTCTCCTACAAGGGTGTTGCAAACCTGAACTAACAAAGCAAGGTTGAACTCTGTGAGTTGAATGCAAACATCACAAAGAAGTTTCTGAGAATGCTTCCGTTTATTTATGGGAAGTTTATCCCGTTTCCAACGAAATCCTCAGAGAGGTCCAAATATCCCCTTGCAGATTCTACAAACAGTGTGTTTGGAAACTGCTCCATCAAAACGAATGTTCAGCTCTCTGAGTTAAACGCAATCGTCGCTAAGAATTTTCTGAGAGTGCTTCTGTCTAGTTTTTATATGAAGTTCTTTCCTTTCTTACCATAGGCCTCAAAGCGGTCCCAGTCTCCACTTGCAGATTCTCCAAGAAAACTGTTTCCAAACTGCTCTCTCGAAAGGAATGTTCAATTCTGTGGGTTGAGTGCAATCATCACAGAGTAGTTTCTGAGAATGCTTCTATGTAGTTTTTAGGAGAAGATATTTCCTTTTCCACCACAGCCCTCAAAGCCCTCCTAATGTCCATTTGCGGATGCTAAAAAAACAGTGTTTCAAAGCTGCGCTATCAAAGGGAAAGTTCAATTCCGTGAGGTGAATGCAAACATCCCAAAGAAGTTTCTGAGAATGCCTCTGTTTAGCTTTTATGTGAAGATTATCCCGTTTCCAACGAAATCTTCAATGAGATCCAAATATCCACTTGCGGATCCCACAGAAAGTGTGTTTCGAAACTGCTGTTTCAAAGGGAATCTTCAACTCTGTGAGTTGAATGCAATCATCACAAAGAAGTTTCTGACAATGCTTCTCTCTCGTTTTTATGTGAAGATATTTCCTTTTCCACCAGAGGCCTGAAAGCGCTCCAAATGTCCACTTGCAGATTCTACGAAAAGAATGTTTCAAAACTGCTCTGTGAAAAGCAATGTTAAACTCTGTGGCTCGAACACAAACATCACAAAGCAGTTTCTGAGAATGCTTCAGTTTAGTTTTTCTGTGAAGATATTCCCGTTTCCAAAGAAATCTTCAAAGAGGTCCACATATCCACTTACAGATTCTACAAAAAGAGAGTTTCAAAACTGCTCAATCAAAAGGAGGGTTCAACTCTGTGACTTGAATGCAATCATCACACAGAAGTTTCTGAGAATGCTTCTCTTTAGTTTTTACGTGAAGATATACCCGTTTCGAAGGAAGGCCACCCGGTGGTCCAAATATCCACTTGCAGATTCTACAAAAAGAGTGTTTCAAACCTGAATTATCAAAGGAAGGTTCAACTCTGTGAGTCGAATGCAAACATCACGAAGAAGTTTCTGAGAATGTTTGTGTTTAGTTATGGGAAGTTTATCCCGTTTCCAACGAACTCCTCAGAGAGGTCCAAATATCCACTTGCAGATTCTACAAAAAGTGTGTTTGGAAACTGCTCCATCCAAAGGCATGTTCAGCTCTGTGAGTTAATCTCCATCATCACAAAGTATTTTCTGAGAATGCTTCCGTTTGGTTTTTATAGGAAGTTCTTTCCTTCACTACCGTAGGCCTCAAAGCAGTCCAAATCTCCATTTGCAGATTCTACAAAAAGAGTGTTTCCAATCTGCTCTATCAATAGGAATGTTCAACTCCGTGAGTTGAATGCAATCATCACAACGTAGTTTCTGAGAATGCTTCTATGTAGTTTTTAGGTGAAGATATTACCTTTTCCACCACAGGCCCCAAGCCCCCCAAATGTCCACTTGCAGATTCTAGAAAAAGAGTGTTTCATAGCTGCTCTTTCAAAAGGAAAGTTCCACTCTGGGAGTTGAATACAAACATCACAAAGTAGTTTCTGAGAATGCTTTTGTTTCGTTTTTATGTGAAGATGATCCCGTTTCCAATGAAATCTTCAAAGAGGTGCACATATCCACTTGCAGATTCCAAAGAAAGAGACTTTCAAAACTGCTCTATCACGAGGATTTTTCAACACTGTGAGTTGAATGCAGTCATCACAGAAAACTTTCTGAGAATGCTTCTGTCTAGGGTTGATGTGAAGATATACCCGTTTCCAACGAAGGCCTCGAAGTGGTCCAAATATACACTTGCAGATTCTCCTACAAGGGTGTTGCAAACCTGAACTATCAAAGCAAGGTTCAACTCTGTGAGTTGAATGCAAACATCACAAAGAAGTTTCTGAGAATGCTTCCGTTTAGTTATGGGAAGTTTATCCCGTTTCCAACGAAATCCTCAGAGAGGTCCAAATATCCCCTTGCAGATTCTACAAACAGTGTGTTTGGAAACTGCTCCATCAAAACGAATGTTCAGCTCTCTGAGTTAAACGCAATCGTCACTAAGAATTTTCTGAGAGTGCTTCTGTCTAGTTTTTATATGAAGTTCTTTCCTTTATTACCATAGGCCTCAAAGCGGTCCCAGTCTCCACTTGCAGATTCTCCAAGAAGACTGTTTCCAAAGTGCTCTCTCGAAAGGAATGTTCAACTCTGTGAGTTGAGTGCAATCATCACAGAGTAGTTTCTGAGAATGCTTCTATGTAGTTTTTAGGAGAAGATATTTCCTTTTCCACCACAGCCCTCAAAGCCCTCCAAATGTCCATTTGCGGATGCTAAAAAAAGAGTGTTTCAAAGCTGCGCTATCAAAGGGAAAGTTCAATTCCGTGAGGTGAATGCAAACATCCCAAAGAAGTTTCTGAGAATGCCTCTGTTTAGCTTTTATGTGAAGATTATCCCGTTTCCAACGAAATCTTCAATGAGATCCAAATATCCACTTGCAGATCCCACAGAAAGTGTGTTTCGAAACTGCTGTTTCAAAGGGAATCTTCAACTCTGTGAGTTGAATGCAATCATCACAAAGAAGTTTCTGACAATGCTTCTCTCTCGTTTTTATGTGAAGATATTTCCTTTTCCACCAGAGGCCTGAAAGCGCTCCAAATGTCCACTTGCAGATTCTACGAAAAGAATGTTTCAAAACTGCTCTGTGAAAAGCAATGTTAAACTCTGTGGCTCGAACACAAACATCACAAAGCAGTTTCTGAGAATGCTTCAGTTTAGTTTTTCTGTGAAGATATTCCCGTTTCCAAAGAAATCTTCAAAGAGGTCCACATATCCACTTACAGATTCTACAAAAAGAGAGTTTCAAAACTGCTCAATCAAAAGGAGGGTTCAACTCTGTGACTTGAATGCAATCATCACACAGAAGTTTCTGAGAATGCTTCTCTTTAGTTTTTACGTGAAGATATACCCGTTTCGAAGGAAGGCCACCCGGTGGTCCAAATATCCACTTGCAGATTCTACAAAAAGAGTGTTTCAAACCTGAATTATCAAAGGAAGGTTCAACTCTGTGAGTCGAATGCAAACATCACGAAGAAGTTTCTGAGAATGTTTGTGTTTAGTTATGGGAAGTTTATCCCGTTTCCAACGAACTCCTCAGAGAGGTCCAAATATCCACTTGCAGATTCTACAAAAAGTGTGTTTGGAAACTGCTCCATCCAAAGGCATGTTCAGCTCTGTGAGTTAATCTCCATCATCACAAAGTATTTTCTGAGAATGCTTCCGTTTGGTTTTTATAGGAAGTTCTTTCCTTCACTACCGTAGGCCTCAAAGCAGTCCAAATCTCCATTTGCAGATTCTACAAAAAGAGTGTTTCCAATCTGCTCTATCAATAGGAATGTTCAACTCCGTGAGTTGAATGCAATCATCACAACGTAGTTTCTGAGAATGCTTCTATGTAGTTTTTAGGTGAAGATATTACCTTTTCCACCACAGGCCCCAAGCCCCCCAAATGTCCACTTGCAGATTCTAGAAAAAGAGTGTTTCATAGCTGCTCTTTCAAAAGGAAAGTTCCACTCTGGGAGTTGAATACAAACATCACAAAGTAGTTTCTGAGAATGCTTTTGTTTCGTTTTTATGTGAAGATGATCCCGTTTCCAATGAAATCTTCAAAGAGGTGCACATATCCACTTGCAGATTCCAAAGAAAGAGACTTTCAAAACTGCTCTATCACGAGGATTTTTCAACACTGTGAGTTGAATGCAGTCATCACAGAAAACTTTCTGAGAATGCTTCTGTCTAGGGTTGATGTGAAGATATACCCGTTTCCAACGAAGGCCTCGAAGTGGTCCAAATATACACTTGCAGATTCTCCTACAAGGGTGTTGCAAACCTGAACTATCAAAGCAAGGTTCAACTCTGTGAGTTGAATGCAAACATCACAAAGAAGTTTCTGAGAATGCTTCCGTTTAGTTATGGGAAGTTTATCCCGTTTCCAACGAAATCCTCAGAGAGGTCCAAATATCCCCTTGCAGATTCTACAAACAGTGTGTTTGGAAACTGCTCCATCAAAACGAATGTTCAGCTCTCTGAGTTAAACGCAATCGTCACTAAGAATTTTCTGAGAGTGCTTCTGTCTAGTTTTTATATGAAGTTCTTTCCTTTATTACCATAGGCCTCAAAGCGGTCCCAGTCTCCACTTGCAGATTCTCCAAGAAGACTGTTTCCAAAGTGCTCTCTCGAAAGGAATGTTCAACTCTGTGAGTTGAGTGCAATCATCACAGAGTAGTTTCTGAGAATGCTTCTATGTAGTTTTTAGGAGAAGATATTTCCTTTTCCACCACAGCCCTCAAAGCCCTCCAAATGTCCATTTGCGGATGCTAAAAAAAGAGTGTTTCAAAGCTGCGCTATCAAAGGGAAAGTTCAATTCCGTGAGGTGAATGCAAACATCCCAAAGAAGTTTCTGAGAATGCCTCTGTTTAGCTTTTATGTGAAGATTATCCCGTTTCCAACGAAATCTTCAATGAGATCCAAATATCCACTTGCAGATCCCACAGAAAGTGTGTTTCGAAACTGCTGTTTCAAAGGGAATCTTCAACTCTGTGAGTTGAATGCAATCATCACAAAGAAGTTTCTGACAATGCTTCTCTCTCGTTTTTATGTGAAGATATTTCCTTTTCCACCAGAGGCCTGAAAGCGCTCCAAATGTCCACTTGCAGATTCTACGAAAAGAATGTTTCAAAACTGCTCTGTGAAAAGCAATGTTAAACTCTGTGGCTCGAACACAAACATCACAAAGCAGTTTCTGAGAATGCTTCAGTTTAGTTTTTCTGTGAAGATATTCCCGTTTCCAAAGAAATCTTCAAAGAGGTCCACATATCCACTTACAGATTCTACAAAAAGAGAGTTTCAAAACTGCTCAATCAAAAGGAGGGTTCAACTCTGTGACTTGAATGCAATCATCACACAGAAGTTTCTGAGAATGCTTCTCTTTAGTTTTTACGTGAAGATATACCCGTTTCGAAGGAAGGCCACCCGGTGGTCCAAATATCCACTTGCAGATTCTACAAAAAGAGTGTTTCAAACCTGAATTATCAAAGGAAGGTTCAACTCTGTGAGTCGAATGCAAACATCACGAAGAAGTTTCTGAGAATGTTTGTGTTTAGTTATGGGAAGTTTATCCCGTTTCCAACGAACTCCTCAGAGAGGTCCAAATATCCACTTGCAGATTCTACAAAAAGTGTGTTTGGAAACTGCTCCATCCAAAGGCATGTTCAGCTCTGTGAGTTAATCTCCATCATCACAAAGTATTTTCTGAGAATGCTTCCGTTTGGTTTTTATAGGAAGTTCTTTCCTTCACTACCGTAGGCCTCAAAGCAGTCCAAATCTCCATTTGCAGATTCTACAAAAAGAGTGTTTCCAATCTGCTCTATCAATAGGAATGTTCAACTCCGTGAGTTGAATGCAATCATCACAACGTAGTTTCTGAGAATGCTTCTATGTAGTTTTTAGGTGAAGATATTACCTTTTCCACCACAGGCCCCAAGCCCCCCAAATGTCCACTTGCAGATTCTAGAAAAAGAGTGTTTCATAGCTGCTCTTTCAAAAGGAAAGTTCCACTCTGGGAGTTGAATACAAACATCACAAAGTAGTTTCTGAGAATGCTTTTGTTTCGTTTTTATGTGAAGATGATCCCGTTTCCAATGAAATCTTCAAAGAGGTGCACATATCCACTTGCAGATTCCAAAGAAAGAGACTTTCAAAACTGCTCTATCACGAGGATTTTTCAACACTGTGAGTTGAATGCAGTCATCACAGAAAACTTTCTGAGAATGCTTCTGTCTAGGGTTGATGTGAAGATATACCCGTTTCCAACGAAGGCCTCGAAGTGGTCCAAATATACACTTGCAGATTCTCCTACAAGGGTGTTGCAAACCTGAACTATCAAAGCAAGGTTCAACTCTGTGAGTTGAATGCAAACATCACAAAGAAGTTTCTGAGAATGCTTCCGTTTAGTTATGGGAAGTTTATCCCGTTTCCAACGAAATCCTCAGAGAGGTCCAAATATCCCCTTGCAGATTCTACAAACAGTGTGTTTGGAAACTGCTCCATCAAAACGAATGTTCAGCTCTCTGAGTTAAACGCAATCGTCACTAAGAATTTTCTGAGAGTGCTTCTGTCTAGTTTTTATATGAAGTTCTTTCCTTTATTACCATAGGCCTCAAAGCGGTCCCAGTCTCCACTTGCAGATTCTCCAAGAAGACTGTTTCCAAACTGCTCTCTCGAAAGGAATGTTCAACTCTGTGAGTTGAGTGCAATCATCACAGAGTAGTTTCTGAGAATGCTTCTATGTAGTTTTTAGGAGAAGATATTTCCTTTTCCACCACAGCCCTCAAAGCCCTCCAAATGTCCATTTGCGGATGCTAAAAAAAGAGTGTTTCAAAGCTGCGCTATCAAAGGGAAAGTTCAATTCCGTGAGGTGAATGCAAACATCCCAAAGAAGTTTCTGAGAATGCCTCTGTTTAGCTTTTATGTGAAGATTATCCCGTTTCCAACGAAATCTTCAATGAGATCCAAATATCCACTTGCGGATCCCACAGAAAGTGTGTTTCGAAACTGCTGTTTCAAAGGGAATCTTCAACTCTGTGAGTTGAATGCAATCATCACAAAGAAGTTTCTGACAATGCTTCTCTCTCGTTTTTATGTGAAGATATTTCCTTTTCCACCAGAGGCCTGAAAGCGCTCCAAATGTCCACTTGCAGATTCTACGAAAAGAATGTTTCAAAACTGCTCTGTGAAAAGCAATGTTAAACTCTGTGGCTCGAACACAAACATCACAAAGCAGTTTCTGAGAATGCTTCAGTTTAGTTTTTCTGTGAAGATATTCCCGTTTCCAAAGAAATCTTCAAAGAGGTCCACATATCCACTTACAGATTCTACAAAAAGAGAGTTTCAAAACTGCTCAATCAAAAGGAGTGTTCAACTCTGTGACTTGAATGCAATCATCACACAGAAGTTTCTGAGAATGCTTCTCTTTAGTTTTTACGTGAAGATATACCCGTTTCGAAGGAAGGCCACCCAGTGGTCCAAATATCCACTTGCAGAATCTACAAAAAGAGTGTTTCAAACCTGAACTATCAAAGGAAGGTTCATCTCTGTGAGTCGAATGCAAACATCACGAAGAAGTTTCTGAGAATGTTTGTGTTTAGTTATGGGAAGCTTATCCCGTTTCCAACGAAATCCTCAGAGAGGTCCAAATATCCACTTGCAGATTCTACCAAAAGTGTGTTTGGAAACTGCTCCATCCAAAGGCATCTTCAGCTCTGTGAGTTAATCTCCATCACCACAAAGTATTTTCTGAGAATGCTTCCGTTTGTTTTTTATAGGAAGTTGTTTCCTTCACTACCGTAGGCCTCAAAGCAGTCCAAATCTCCATTTGCAGATTCTACAAAAAGAGTGTTTCCAATCTGCTCTATCAATAGGAATGTTCAACTCCGTGAGTTGAATGCAATCATCACAACGTAGTTTCTGAGAATGCTTCTATGTAGTTTTTAGGTGAAGATATTTCCTTTTCCACCACAGGCCTCAAAGCCCCCCAAATGTCCACTTGCAGATTCTAGAAAAAGAGTGTTTCATATCTGCTCTTTCAAAAGGAAAGTTCCACTCCGGGAGTTGAATACTAACATCACAAAGTAGTTTCTGAGAATGCTTCTGTTTCGTTTTTATGTGAAGATGATCCCGTTTCCAATGAAATCTTCAAAGAGGTGCACATATCCACTTGCAGATTCCAAAGAAAGAGACTTTCAAAACTGCTCCATCACGAGGATTTTTCAACTCTGTGAGTTGAATGCAGTCATCACAGAAAACTTTCTGAGAATGCTTCTGTCTAGGGTTGATGTGAAGATATACCCGTTTCCAACGAAGGCCTCGAAGTGGTCCAAATATACACTTGCAGATTCTCCTACAAGGGTGTTGCAAACCTGAACTATCAAAGCAAGGTTCAACTCTGTGAGTTGAATGCAAACATCACAAAGAAGTTTCTGAGAATGCTTCCGTTTACTTATGGGAAGTTTATCCCGTTTCCAACGAAATCCTCAGAGAGGTCCAAATATCCCCTTGCAGATTCTACAAACAGTGTGTTTGGAAACTGCTCCATCAAAACGAATGTTCAGCTCTCTGAGTTAAATGCAATCGTCACTAAGAATTTTCTGAGAGTGCTTCTGTCTAGTGTTTGTATGAAGTTCTTTCCTTTATTACCATAGGCCTCAAAGCGGTCCCAGTCTCCACTTGCAGATTCTCCAACAAGACTGTTTCCAAACTGCTCTCTCGAAAGGAATGTTCAACTCTGTGAGTTGAATGCAATCATCACAGATTAGTTTCTGAGAATGCTTCTATGTAGTTTTTAGGAGAAGATATTTCCTTTTCCACCACAGCCCTCAAAGCCCTCCAAATGTCCATTTGCGGATGCTAAAAAAAGAGTGTTTCAAAGCTGCGCTATCAAAGGGAAAGTTCAATTCCGTGAGGTGAATGCAAACATCCCAAAGAAGTTTCTGAGAATGCCTCTGTTTAGCTTTTATGTGAAGATTATCCCGTTTCCAACGAAATCTTCAATGAGATCCAAATATCCACTTGCGGATCCCACAGAAAGTGTGTTTCGAAACTGCTGTTTCAAAGGGAATCTTCAACTCTGTGAGTTGAATGCAATCATCACAAAGAAGTTTCTGACAATGCTTCTCTCTCGTTTTTATGTGAAGATATTTCCTTTTCCACCAGAGGCCTGAAAGCGCTCCAATGTCCACTTGCAGATTCTACGAAAAGAATGTTTCAAAACTGCTCTGTGAAAAGCAATGTTAAACTCTGTGGCTCGAACACAAACATCACAAAGCAGTTTCTGAGAATGCTTCAGTTTAGTTTTTCTGTGAAGATATTCCCGTTTCCAAAGAAATCTTCAAAGAGGTCCACATATCCACTTACAGATTCTACAAAAAGAGAGTTTCAAAACTGCTCAATCAAAAGGAGGGTTCAACTCTGTGACTTGAATGCAATCATCACACAGAAGTTTCTGAGAATGCTTCTCTTTAGTTTTTACGTGAAGATATACCCGTTTCGAAGGAAGGCCACCCGGTGGTCAAAATATCCACTTGCAGATTCTACAAAAAGAGTGTTTCAAACCTGAACTATCAAAGGAAGGTTCAACTCTCTGAGTCGAATGCAAACATCACGAAGAAGTTTCTGAGAATGTTTGTGTTTAGTTATGGGAAGTTTATCCCGTTTCCAACGAAATCCTCAGAGAGGTCCAAATATCCACTTGCAGATTCTACCAAAAGTGTGTTTGGAAACTGCTCCATCCAAAGGCATGTTCAGCTCTGTGAGTTAATCTCCATCATCACAAAGTATTTTCTGAGAATGCTTCCGTTTGGTTTTTATAGGAAGTTCTTTCCTTCACTACCGTAGGCCTCAAAGCAGTCCAAATCTCCATTTGCAGATTCTACAAAAAGAGTGTTTCCAATCTGCTGTATCAATAGGAATGTTCAACTCCGTGAGTTGTATGCAATCATCACAACGTAGTTTCTGAGAATGCTTCTATGTAGTTTTTAGGTGAAGATATTACCTTTTCCACCACAGGCCCCAAGCCCCCCAAATGTCCACTTGCAGATTCTAGAAAAAGAGTGTTTCATAGCTGCTCTTTCAAAAGGAAAGTTCCACTCTGGGAGTTGAATACAAACATCACAAAGTAGTTTCTGAGAATGCTTCTGTTTCGTTTTTAAGTGAAGATGATCCCGTTTCCAATGAAATCTTCAAAGAGGTGCACATATCCACTTGCAGATTCCAAAGAAAGAGACTTTCAAAACTGCTACATCACGAGGATTTTTCAACACTGTGAGTTGAATGCAGTCATCACAGAAAACTTTCTGAGAATGCTTCTGTCTAGGGTTGATGTGAAGATATACCCGTTTCCAACGAAGGCCTCGAAGTGGTCCAAATATAGACTTGCAGATTCTCCTACTAGGGTGTTGCAAACCTGAACTAACAAAGCAAGGTTGAACTCTGTGAGTTGAATGCAAACATCACAAAGAAGTTTCTGAGAATGCTTCCGTTTATTTATGGGAAGTTTATCCCGTTTCCAACGAAATCCTCAGAGAGGTCCAAATATCCCCTTGCAGATTCTACAAACAGTGTGTTTGGAAACTGCTCCATCAAAACGAATGTTCAGCTCTCTGAGTTAAACGCAATCGTCGCTAAGAATTTTCTGAGAGTGCTTCTGTCTAGTTTTTATATGAAGTTCTTTCCTTTCTTACCATAGGCCTCAAAGCGGTCCCAGTCTCCACTTGCAGATTCTCCAAGAAAACTGTTTCCAAACTGCTCTCTCGAAAGGAATGTTCAATTCTGTGGGTTGAGTGCAATCATCACAGAGTAGTTTCTGAGAATGCTTCTATGTAGTTTTTAGGAGAAGATATTTCCTTTTCCACCACAGCCCTCAAAGCCCTCCTAATGTCCATTTGCGGATGCTAAAAAAACAGTGTTTCAAAGCTGCGCTATCAAAGGGAAAGTTCAATTCCGTGAGGTGAATGCAAACATCCCAAAGAAGTTTCTGAGAATGCCTCTGTTTAGCTTTTATGTGAAGATTATCCCGTTTCCAACGAAATCTTCAATGAGATCCAAATATCCACTTGCGGATCCCACAGAAAGTGTGTTTCGAAACTGCTGTTTCAAAGGGAATCTTCAACTCTGTGAGTTGAATGCAATCATCACAAAGAAGTTTCTGACAATGCTTCTCTCTCGTTTTTATGTGAAGATATTTCCTTTTCCACCAGAGGCCTGAAAGCGCTCCAAATGTCCAATTGCAGATTCTACGAAAAGAATGTTTCAAAACTGCTCTGTGAAAAGCAATGTTAAACTCTGTGGCTCGAACACAAACATCACAAAGCAGTTTCTGAGAATGCTTCAGTTTAGTTTTTCTGTGAAGATATTCCCGTTTCCAAAGAAATCTTCAAAGAGGTCCACATATCCACTTACAGATTCTACAAAAAGAGAGTTTCAAAACTGCTCAATCAAAAGGAGGGTTCAACTCTGTGACTTGAATGCAATCATCACACAGAAGTTTCTGAGAATGCTTCTCTTTAGTTTTTACGTGAAGATATACCCGTTTCGAAGGAAGGCCACCCGGTGGTCCAAATATCCACTTGCAGATTCTACAAAAAGAGTGTTTCAAACCTGAATTATCAAAGGAAGGTTCAACTCTGTGAGTCGAATGCAAACATCACGAAGAAGTTTCTGAGAATGTTTGTGTTTAGTTATGGGAAGTTTATCCCGTTGCCAACGAACTCCTCAGAGAGGTCCAAATATCCACTTGCAGATTCTACAAAAAGTGTGTTTGGAAACTGCTCCATCCAAAGGCATGTTCAGCTCTGTGAGTTAATCTCCATCATCACAAAGTATTTTCTGAGAATGCTTCCGTTTGGTTTTTATAGGAAGTTCTTTCCTTCACTACCGTAGGCCTCAAAGCAGTCCAAATCTCCATTTGCAGATTCTACAAAAAGAGTGTTTCCAATCTGCTGTATCAATAGGAATGTTCAACTCCGTGAGTTGAATGCAATCATCACAACGTAGTTTCTGAGAATGCTTCTATGTAGTTTTTAGGTGAAGATATTACCTTTTCCACCACAGGCCCCAAGCCCCCCAAATGTCCAAATGCAGATTCTAGAAAAAGAGTGTTTCATAGCTGCTCTTTCAAAAGGAAAGTTCCACTCTGGGAGTTGAATACAAACATCACAAAGTAGTTTCTGAGAATGCTTCTGTTTCGTTTTTATGTGAAGATGATCCCGTTTCCAATGAAATCTTCAAAGAGGTGCACATATCCACTTGCAGATTCCAAAGAAAGAGACTTTCAAAACTGCTCCATCACGAGGATTTTTCAACGCTGTGAGTTGAATGCAGTCATCACAGAAAACTTTCTGAGAATGCTTCTGTCTAGGGTTGATGTGAAGATATACCCATTTCCAACGAAGGCCTCGAAGTGGTCCAAATATACACTTGCAGATTCTCCTACAAGGATGTTGCAAACCTGAACTATCAAAGCAAGGTTCAACTCTGTGAGTTGAATGCAAACATCACAAAGAAGTTTCTGAGAATGCTTCCGTTTACTTATGGGAAGTTTATCCCGTTTCCAACGAAATCCTCAGAGAGGTCCAAATATCCCCTTGCAGATTCTACAAACAGTGTGTTTGGAAACTGCTCCATCAAAACGAATGTTCAGCTCTCTGAGTTAAACGCAATCGTCACTAAGAATTTTCTGAGAGTGCTTCTGTCTAGTTTTTATATGAAGTTCTTTCCTTTCTTACCATAGGCCTCAAAGCGGTCCCAGTCTCCACTTGCAGATTCTCCAAGAAGACTGTTTCCAAACTGCTCTCTCGAAAGGAATGTTCAACTCTGTGAGTTGAATGCAATCATCACAGAGTAGTTTCTGAGAATGCTTCTATGTAGTTTTTAGGAGAAGATATTTCCTTTTCCACCACAGCCCTCAAAGCCCTCCAAATGTCCATTTGCGGATGCTAAAAAAAGAGTGTTTCAAAGCTGCGCTATCAAAGGGAAAGTTCAATTCCGTGAGGTGAATGCAAACATCCCAAAGAAGTTTCTGAGAATGCCTCTGTTTAGCTTTTATGTGAAGATTATCCCGTTTCCAACGAAATCTTCAATGAGATCCAAATATCCACTTGCGGATCCCACAGAAAGTGTGTTTCGAAACTGCTGTTTCAAAGGGAATCTTCAACTCTGTGAGTTGAATGCAATCATCACAAAGAAGTTTCTGACAATGCTTCTCTCTCGTTTTTATGTGAAGATATTTCCTTTTCCACCAGAGGCCTGAAAGCGCTCCAAATGTCCACTTGCAGATTCTACGAAAAGAATGTTTCAAAACTGCTCTGTGAAAAGCAATGTTAAACTCTGTGGCTCGAACACAAACATCACAAAGCAGTTTCTGAGAATGCTTCAGTTTAGTTTTTCTGTGAAGATATTCCCGTTTCCAAAGAAATCTTCAAAGAGGTCCACATATCCACTTACAGATTCTACAAAAAGAGAGTTTCAAAACTGCTCAATCAAAAGGAGTGTTCAACTCTGTGACTTGAATGCAATCATCACACAGAAGTTTCTGAGAATGCTTCTCTTTAGTTTTTACGTGAAGATATACCCGTTTCGAAGGAAGGCCACCCAGTGGTCCAAATATCCACTTGCAGAATCTACAAAAAGAGTGTTTCAAACCTGAACTATCAAAGGAAGGTTCAACTCTGTGAGTCGAATGCAAACATCACGAAGAAGTTTCTGAGAATGTTTGTGTTTAGTTATGGGAAGCTTATCCCGTTTCCAACGAAATCCTCAGAGAGGTCCAAATATCCACTTGCAGATTCTACCAAAAGTGTGTTTGGAAACTGCTCCATCCAAAGGCATGTTCAGCTCTGTGAGTTAATCTCCATCACCACAAAGTATTTTCTGAGAATGCTTCCGTTTGGTTTTTATAGGAAGTTCTTTCCTTCACTACCGTAGGCCTCAAAGCAGTCCAAATCTCCATTTGCAGATTCTACAAAAAGAGTGTTTCCAATCTGCTGTATCAATAGGAATGTTCAACTCCGTGAGTTGTATGCAATCATCACAACGTAGTTTCTGAGAATGCTTCTATGTAGTTTTTAGGTGAAGATATTACCTTTTCCACCACAGGCCCCAAGCCCCCCAAATGTCCACTTGCAGATTCTAGAAAAAGAGTGTTTCATAGCTGCTCTTTCAAAAGGAAAGTTCCACTCTGGGAGTTGAATACAAACATCACAAAGTAGTTTCTGAGAATGCTTCTGTTTCGTTTTTAAGTGAAGATGATCCCGTTTCCAATGAAATCTTCAAAGAGGTGCACATATCCACTTGCAGATTCCAAAGAAAGAGACTTTCAAAACTGCTACATCACGAGGATTTTTCAACACTGTGAGTTGAATGCAGTCATCACAGAAAACTTTCTGAGAATGCTTCTGTCTAGGGTTGATGTGAAGATATACCCGTTTCCAACGAAGGCCTCGAAGTGGTCCAAATATAGACTTGCAGATTCTCCTACAAGGGTGTTGCAAACCTGAACTAACAAAGCAAGGTTGAACTCTGTGAGTTGAATGCAAACATCACAAAGAAGTTTCTGAGAATGCTTCCGTTTATTTATGGGAAGTTTATCCCGTTTCCAACGAAATCCTCAGAGAGGTCCAAATATCCCCTTGCAGATTCTACAAACAGTGTGTTTGGAAACTGCTCCATCAAAACGAATGTTCAGCTCTCTGAGTTAAACGCAATCGTCGCTAAGAATTTTCTGAGAGTGCTTCTGTCTAGTTTTTATATGAAGTTCTTTCCTTTCTTACCATAGGCCTCAAAGCGGTCCCAGTCTCCACTTGCAGATTCTCCAAGAAGACTGTTTCCAAACTGCTCTCTCGAAAGGAATGTTCAACTCTGTGGGTTGAGTGCAATCATCACAGAGTAGTTTCTGAGAATGCTTCTATGTAGTTTTTAGGAGAAGATATTTCCTTTTCCACCACAGCCCTCAAAGCCCTCCTAATGTCCATTTGCGGATGCTAAAAAAACAGTGTTTCAAAGCTGCGCTATCAAAGGGAAAGTTCAATTCCGTGAGGTGAATGCAAACATCCCAAAGAAGTTTCTGAGAATGCCTCTGTTTAGCTTTTATGTGAAGATTATCCCGTTTCCAACGAAATCTTCAATGAGATCCAAAT
The DNA here is from genome assembly GCF_029289425.2 of Pan paniscus. Lineage (NCBI taxonomy): Eukaryota > Metazoa > Chordata > Mammalia > Primates > Hominidae > Pan > Pan paniscus. Next base: position 61,720,379 of record NC_073272.2, read on the forward strand.
ATCCACTTGCGGATCCCACAGAAAGTGTGTTTCGAAACTGCTGTTTCAAAGGCAATCTTCAACTCTGTGAGTTGAATGCAATCATCACAAAGAAGTTTCTGACAATGCTTCTCTCTCGTTTTTATGTGAAGATATTTCCTTTTCCACCAGAGGCCTGAAAGCGCTCCAAATGTCCACTTGCAGATTCTACGAAAAGAATGTTTCAAAACTGCTCTGTGAAAAGCAATGTTAAACTCTGTGGCTCGAACACAAACATCACAAAGCAGTTTCTGAGAATGCTTCAGTTTAGTTTTTCTGTGAAGATATTCCCGTTTCCAAAGAAATCTTCAAAGAGGTCCACATATCCACTTACAGATTCTACAAAAAGAGAGTTTCAAAACTGCTCAATCAAAAGGAGGGTTCAACTCTGTGACTTGAATGCAATCATCACACAGAAGTTTCTGAGAATGCTTCTCTTTAGTTTTTACGTGAAGATATACCCGTTTCGAAGGAAGGCCACCCGGTGGTCCAAATATCCACTTGCAGATTCTACAAAAAGAGTGTTTCAAACCTGAACTATCAAAGGAAGGTTCAACTCTGTGAGTCGAATGCAAACATCACGAAGAAATTTCTGAGAATGTTTGTGTTTAGTTATGGGAAGTTTATCCCGTTTCCAACGAAATCCTCAGAGTGGTCCAAATATCCACTTGCAGATTCTACCAAAAGTGTGTTTGGAAACTGCTCCATCCAAAGGCATGTTCAGCTCTGTGAGTTAATCTCCATCATCACAAAGTATTTTCTGAGAATGCTTCCGTTTGGTTTTTATAGGAAGTTCTTTCCTTCACTACCGTAGGCCTCAAAGCAGTCCAAATCTCCATTTGCAGATTCTACAAAAAGAGTGTTTCCAATCTGCTCTATCAATAGGAATGTTCAACTCCGTGAGTTGAATGCAATCATCACAACGTAGTTTCTGAGAATGCTTCTATGTAGTTTTTAGGTGAAGATATTACCTTTTCCACCACAGGCCCCAAGCCCCCCAAATGTCCACTTGCAGATTCTAGAAAAAGAGTGTTTCATAGCTGCTCTTTCAAAAGGAAAGTTCCACTCTGGGAATTGAATACGAACATCACAAAGTAGTTTCTGAGAATGCTTCTGTTTCGTTTTTATGTGAAGATGATCCCGTTTCCAATGAAATCTTCAAAGAGGTGCACATATCCACTTGCAGATTCCAAAGAAAGAGACTTTCAAAACTGCTCCATCACGACGATTTTTCAACTCTGTGAGTTGAATGCAGTCATCACAGAAAACTTTCTGAGAATGCTTCTGTCTAGGGTTGATGTGAAGATATACCCGTTTCCAACGAAGGCCTCGAAGTGGTCCAAATATACACTTGCAGATTCTCCTACAAGGGTGTTGCAAACCTGAACTATCAAAGCAAGGTTGAACTCTGTGAGTTGAATGCAAACATCACAAAGAAGTTTCTGAGAATGCTTCCGTTTAGTTATGGGAAGTTTATCCCGTTTCCAACGAAATCCTCAGAGAGGTCCAAATATCCCCTTGCAGATTCTACAAACAGTGTGTTTGGAAACTGCTCCATCAAAACGAATGTTCAGCTCTCTGAGTTAAACGCAATCGTCACTAAGAATTTTCTGAGAGTGCTTCTGTCTAGTTTTTATATGAAGTTCTTTCCTTTATTACCATAGGCCTCAAAGCGGTCCCAGTCTCCACTTGCAGATTCTCCAAGAAGACTGTTTCCAAACTGCTCTCTCGAAAGGATTGCTCAACTCTGTGAGTTGAGTGCAATCATCACAGAGTAGTTTCTGAGAATGCTTCTATGTAGTTTTTAGGAGAAGATATTTCCTTTTCCACCACAGCCCTCAAAGCCCTCCAAATGTCCATTTGCGGATGCTAAAAAAAGAGTGTTTCAAAGCTGCGCTATCAAAGGGAAAGTTCAATTCCGTGAGGTGAATGCAAACATCCCAAAGAAGTTTCTGAGAATGCCTCTGTTTAGCTTTTATGTGAAGATTATCCCGTTTCCAACGAAATCTTCAATGAGATCCAAATATCCACTTGCGGATCCCACAGAAAGTGTGTTTCGAAACTGCTGTTTCAAAGGGAATCTTCAACTCTGTGAGTTGAATGCAATCATCACAAAGAAGTTTCTGACAATGCTTCTCTCTCGTTTTTATGTGAAGATATTTCCTTTTCCACCAGAGGCCTGAAAGCGCTCCAAATGTCCACTTGCAGATTCTACGAAAAGAATGTTTCAAAACTGCTCTGTGAAAAGCAATGTTAAACTCTGTGGCTCGAACACAAACATCACAAAGCAGTTTCTGAGAATGCTTCAGTTTAGTTTTTCTGTGAAGATATTCCCGTTTCCAAAGAAATCTTCAAAGAGGTCCACATATCCACTTACAGATTCTACAAAAAGAGAGTTTCAAAACTGCTCAATCAAAAGGAGGGTTCAACTCTGTGACTTGAATGCAATCATCACACAGAAGTTTCTGAGAATGCTTCTCTTTAGTTTTTACGTGAAGATATACCCGTTTCGAAGGAAGGCCACCCGGTGGTCCAAATATCCACTTGCAGAATCTACAAAAAGAGTGTTTCAAACCTGAACTATCAAAGGAAGGTTCAACTCTGTGAGTTGAATGCAAACATCACGAAGAAGTTTCTGAGAATGTTTGTGTTTAGTTATGGGAAGTTTATCCCGTTTCCAACGAAATCCTCAGAGTGGTCCAAATATCCACTTGCAGATTCTACCAAAAGTGTGTTTGGAAACTGCTCCATCCAAAGGCATGTTCAGCTCTGTGAGTTAATCTCCATCATCACAAAGTATTTTCTGAGAATGCTTCCGTTTGGTTTTTATAGGAAGTTCTTTCCTTCACTACCGTAGGCCTCAAAGCAGTCCAAATCTCCATTTGCAGATTCTACAAAAAGAGTGTTTCCAATCTGCTGTATCAATAGGAATGTTCAACTCCGTGAGTTGAATGCAATCATCACAACGTAGTTTCTGAGAATGCTTCTATGTAGTTTTTAGGTGAAGATATTACCTTTTCCACCACAGGCCCCAAGCCCCCCAAATGTCCACTTGCAGATTCTAGAAAAAGAGTGTTTCATAGCTGCTCTTTCAAAAGGAAAGTTCCACTCTGGGAATTGAATACGAACATCACAAAGTAGTTTCTGAGAATGCTTTTGTTTCGTTTTTATGTGAAGATGATCCCGTTTCCAATGAAATCTTCAAAGAGGTGCACATATCCACTTGCAGATTCCAAAGAAAGAGACTTTCAAAACTGCTCCATCACGAGGATTTTTCAACACTGTGAGTTGAATGCAGTCATCACAGAAAACTTTCTGAGAATGCTTCTGTCTAGGGTTGATGTGAAGATATACCCGTTTCCAACGAAGGCCTCGAAGTGGTCCAAATATACACTTGCAGATTCTCCTACAAGGGTGTTGCAAACCTGAACTATCAAAGCAAGGTTCAACTCTGTGAGTTGAATGCAAACATCACAAAGAAGTTTCTGAGAATGCTTCCGTTTAGTTATGGGAAGTTTATCCCGTTTCCAACGAAATCCTCAGAGAGGTCCAAATATCCCCTTGCAGATTCTACAAACAGTGTGTTTGGAAACTGCTCCATCAAAACGAATGTTCAGCTCTCTGAGTTAAACGCAATCGTCACTAAGAATTTTCTGAGAGTGCTTCTGTCTAGTTTTTATATGAAGTTTTTCCTTTATTACCATAGGCCTCAAAGCGGTCCCAGTCTCCACTTGCAGATTCTCCAAGAAGACTGTTTCCAAACTGCTCTCTCGAAAGGAATGTTCAACTCTTTGAGTTGAGTGCAATCATCACAGAGTAGTTTCTGAGAATGCTTCTATGTAGTTTTTAGGAGAAGATATTTCCTTTTCCACCACAGCCCTCAAAGCCCTCCAAATGTCCATTTGCGGATGCTAAAAAAAGAGTGTTTCAAAGCTGCGCTATCAAAGGGAAAGTTCAATTCCGTGAGGTGAATGCAAACATCCCAAGGAAGTTTCTGAGAATGCCTCTGTTTAGCTTTTATGTGAAGATTATCCCGTTTCCAACGAAATCTTCAATGAGATCCAAATATCCACTTGCGGATCCCACAGAAAGTGTGTTTCGAAACTGCTGTTTCAAAGGGAATCTTCAACTCTGTGAGTTGAATGCAATCATCACAAAGAAGTTTCTGACAATGCTTCTCTCTCGTTTTTATGTGAAGATATTTCCTTTTCCACCAGAGGCCTGAAAGCGCTCCAAATGTCCGCTTGCAGAGTCTACGAAAAGAATGTTTCAAAACTGCTCTGTGAAAAGCAATGTTAAACTCTGTGGCTCGAACACAAACATCACAAAGCAGTTTCTGAGAATGCTTCAGTTTAGTTTTTCTGTGAAGATATTCCCGTTTCCAAAGAAATCTTCAAAGAGGTCCACATATCCACTTACAGATTCTACAAAAAGAGAGTTTCAAAACTGCTCAATCAAAAGGAGGGTTCAACTCTGTGACTTGAATGCAATCATCACACAGAAGTTTCTGAGAATGCTTCTCTTTAGTTTTTACGTGAAGATATACCCGTTTCGAAGGAAGGCCACCCGGTGGTCCAAATATCCACTTGCAGATTCTACAAAAAGAGTGTTTCAAACCTGAACTATCAAAGGAAGGTTCAACTCTGTGAGTCGAATGCAAACATCACGAAGAAGTTTCTGAGAATGTTTGTGTTTAGTTATGGGAAGTTTATCCCGTTTCCAACGAAATCCTCAGAGTGGTCCAAATATCCACTTGCAGATTCTACCAAAAGTGTGTTTGGAAACTGCTCCATCCAAAGGCATGTTCAGCTCTGTGAGTTAATCTCCATCATCACAAAGTATTTTCTGAGAATGCTTCCGTTTGGTTTTTATAGGAAGTTCTTTCCTTCACTACCGTAGGCCTCAAAGCAGTCCAAATCTCCATTTGCAGATTCTACAAAAAGAGTGTTTCCAATCTGCTGTATCAATAGGAATGTTCAACTCCGTGAGTTGAATGCAATCATCACAACGTAGTTTCTGAGAATGCTTCTATGTAGTTTTTAGGTGAAGATATTACCTTTTCCACCACAGGCCCCAAGCCCCCCAAATGTCCACTTGCAGATTCTAGAAAAAGAGTGTTTCATAGCTGCTCTTTCAAAAGGAAAGTTCCACTCTGGGAATTGAATACGAACATCACAAAGTAGTTTCTGAGAATGCTTTTGTTTCGTTTTTATGTGAAGATGATCCCGTTTCCAATGAAATCTTCAAAGAGGTGCACATATCCACTTGCAGATTCCAAAGAAAGAGACTTTCAAAACTGCTCCATCACGAGGATTTTTCAACACTGTGAGTTGAATGCAGTCATCACAGAAAACTTTCTGAGAATGCTTCTGTCTAGGGTTGATGTGAGGATATACCCGTTTCCAACGAAGGCCTCGAAGTGGTCCAAATATACACTTGCAGATTCTCCTACAAGGGTGTTGCAAACCTGAACTATCAAAGCAAGGTTGAACTCTGTGAGTTGAATGCAAACATCACAAAGAAGTTTCTGAGAATGCTTCCGTTTACTTATGGGAAGTTTATCCCGTTTCCAACGAAATCCTCAGAGAGGTCCAAATATCCCCTTGCAGATTCTACAAACAGTGTGTTTGGAAACTGCTCCATCAAAACGAATGTTCAGCTCTCTGAGTTAAACGCAATCGTCACTAAGAATTTTCTGAGAGTGCTTCTGTCTAGTTTTTATATGAAGTTCTTTCCTTTATTACCATAGGCCTCAAAGCGGTCCCAGTCTCCACTTGCAGATTCTCCAAGAAGACTGTTTCCAAACTGCTCTCTCGAAAGGAATGTTCAACTCTGTGAGTTGAGTGCAATCATCACAGAGTAGTTTCTGAGAATGCTTCTATGTAGTTTTTAGGAGAAGATATTTCCTTTTCCACCACAGCCCTCAAAGCCCTCCAAATGTCCATTTGCGGATGCTAAAAAAAGAGTGTTTCAAAGCTGCGCTATCAAAGGGAAAGTTCAATTCCGTGAGGTGAATGCAAACATCCCAAAGAAGTTTCTGAGAATGCCTCTGTTTAGCTTTTATGTGAAGATTATCCCGTTTCCAACGAAATCTTCAATGAGATCCAAATATCCACTTGCGGATCCCACAGAAAGTGTGTTTCGAAACTGCTGTTTCAAAGGGAATCTTCAACTCTGTGAGTTGAATGCAATCATCACAAAGAAGTTTCTGACAATGCTTCTCTCTCGTTTTTATGTGAAGATATTTCCTTTTCCACCAGAGGCCTGAAAGCGCTCCAAATGTCCACTTGCAGAGTCTACGAAAAGAATGTTTCAAAACTGCTCTGTGAAAAGCAATGTTAAACTCTGTGGCTCGAACACAAACATCACAAAGCAGTTTCTGAGAATGCTTCAGTTTAGTTTTTCTGTGAAGATATTCCCGTTTCCAAAGAAATCTTCAAAGAGGTCCACATATCCACTTACAGATTCTACAAAAAGAGAGTTTCAAAACTGCTCAATCAAAAGGAGGGTTCAACTCTGTGACTTGAATGCAATCATAACACAGAAGTTTCTGAGAATGCTTCTCTTTAGTTTTTACGTGAAGATATACCCGTTTCGAAGGAAGGCCACCCGGTGGTCCAAATATCCACTTGCAGAATCTACAAAAAGAGTGTTTCAAACCTGAACTATCAAAGGAAGGTTCAACTCTGTGAGTCGAATGCAAACATCACGAAGAAGTTTCTGAGAATGTTTGTGTTTAGTTATGGGAAGTTTATCCCGTTTCCAACGAACTCCTCAGAGAGGTCCAAATATCCACTTGCAGATTCTACCAAAAGTGTGTTTGGAAACTGCTCCATCCAAAGGCATGTTCAGCTCTGTGAGTTAATCTCCATCATCACAAAGTATTTTCTGAGAATGCTTCCGTTTGGTTTTTATAGGAAGTTCTTTCCTTCACTACCGTAGGCCTCAAAGCAGTCCAAATCTCCATTTGCAGATTCTACAAAAAGAGTGTTTCCAATCTGCTGTATCAATAGGAATGTTCAACTCCGTGAGTTGAATGCAATCATCACAACGTAGTTTCTGAGAATGCTTCTATGTAGTTTTTAGGTGAAGATATTACCTTTTCCACCACAGGCCCCAAGCCCCCCAAATGTCCACTTGCAGATTCTAGAAAAAGAGTGTTTCATAGCTGCTCTTTCAAAAGGAAAGTTCCACTCTGGGAATTGAATACGAACATCACAAAGTAGTTTCTGAGAATGCTTTTGTTTCGTTTTTATGTGAAGATGATCCCGTTTCCAATGAAATCTTCAAAGAGGTGCACATATCCACTTGCAGATTCCAAAGAAAGAGACTTTCAAAACTGCTCCATCACGAGGATTTTTCAACACTGTGAGTTGAATGCAGTCATCACAGAAAACTTTCTGAGAATGCTTCTGTCTAGGGTTGATGTGAAGATATACCCGTTTCCAACGAAGGCCTCGAAGTGGTCCAAATATACACTTGCAGATTCTCCTACAAGGGTGTTGCAAACCTGAACTATCAAAGCAAGGTTCAACTCTGTGAGTTGAATGCAAACATCACAAAGAAGTTTCTGAGAATGCTTCCGTTTACTTATGGGAAGTTTATCCCGTTTCCAACGAAATCCTCAGAGAGGTCCAAATATCCCCTTGCAGATTCTACAAACAGTGTGTTTGGAAACTGCTCCATCAAAACGAATGTTCAGCTCTCTGAGTTAAACGCAATCGTCACTAAGAATTTTCTGAGAGTGCTTCTGTCTAGTTTTTATATGAAGTTCTTTCCTTTCTTACCATAGGCCTCAAAGCGGTCCCAGTCTCCACTTGCAGATTCTCCAAGAAGACTGTTTCCAAACTGCTCTCTCGAAAGGAATGTTCAACTCTTTGAGTTGAGTGCAATCATCACAGAGTAGTTTCTGAGAATGCTTCTATGTAGTTTTTAGGAGAAGATATTTCCTTTTCCACCACAGCCCTCAAAGCCCTCCAAATGTCCATTTGCGGATGCTAAAAAAAGAGTGTTTCAAAGCTGCGCTATCAAAGGGAAAGTTCAATTCCGTGAGGTGAATGCAAACATCCCAAAGAAGTTTCTGAGAATGCCTCTGTTTAGCTTTTATGTGAAGATTATCCCGTTTCCAACGAAATCTTCAATGAGATCCAAATATCCACTTGCGGATCCCACAGAAAGTGTGTTTCGAAACTGCTGTTTCAAAGGGAATCTTCAACTCTGTGAGTTGAATGCAATCATCACAAAGAAGTTTCTGACAATGCTTCTCTCTCGTTTTTATGTGAAGATATTTCCTTTTCCACCAGAGGCCTGAAAGCGCTCCAAATGTCCGCTTGCAGAGTCTACGAAAAGAATGTTTCAAAACTGCTCTGTGAAAAGCAATGTTAAACTCTGTGGCTCGAACACAAACATCACAAAGCAGTTTCTGAGAATGCTTCAGTTTAGTTTTTCTGTGAAGATATTCCCGTTTCCAAAGAAATCTTCAAAGAGGTCCACATATCCACTTACAGATTCTACAAAAAGAGAGTTTCAAAACTGCTCAATCAAAAGGAGGGTTCAACTCTGTGACTTGAATGCAATCATCACACAGAAGTTTCTGAGAATGCTTCTCTTTAGTTTTTACGTGAAGATATACCCGTTTCGAAGGAAGGCCACCCGGTGGTCCAAATATCCACTTGCAGATTCTACAAAAAGAGTGTTTCAAACCTGAACTATCAAAGGAAGGTTCAACTCTGTGAGTCGAATGCAAACATCACGAAGAAGTTTCTGAGAATGTTTGTGTTTAGTTATGGGAAGTTTATCCCGTTTCCAACGAAATCCTCAGAGTGGTCCAAATATCCACTTGCAGATTCTACCAAAAGTGTGTTTGGAAACTGCTCCATCCAAAGGCATGTTCAGCTCTGTGAGTTAATCTCCATCATCACAAAGTATTTTCTGAGAATGCTTCCGTTTGGTTTTTATAGGAAGTTCTTTCCTTCACTACCGTAGGCCTCAAAGCAGTCCAAATCTCCATTTGCAGATTCTACAAAAAGAGTGTTTCCAATCTGCTGTATCAATAGGAATGTTCAACTCCGTGAGTTGAATGCAATCATCACAACGTAGTTTCTGAGAATGCTTCTATGTAGTTTTTAGGTGAAGATATTACCTTTTCCACCACAGGCCCCAAGCCCCCCAAATGTCCACTTGCAGATTCTAGAAAAAGAGTGTTTCATAGCTGCTCTTTCAAAAGGAAAGTTCCACTCTGGGAATTGAATACGAACATCACAAAGTAGTTTCTGAGAATGCTTTTGTTTCGTTTTTATGTGAAGATGATCCCGTTTCCAATGAAATCTTCAAAGAGGTGCACATATCCACTTGCAGATTCCAAAGAAAGAGACTTTCAAAACTGCTCCATCACGAGGATTTTTCAACACTGTGAGTTGAATGCAGTCATCACAGAAAACTTTCTGAGAATGCTTCTGTCTAGGGTTGATGTGAAGATATACCCGTTTCCAACGAAGGCCTCGAAGTGGTCCAAATATACACTTGCAGATTCTCCTACAAGGGTGTTGCAAACCTGAACTATCAAAGCAAGGTTCAACTCTGTGAGTTGAATGCAAACATCACAAAGAAGTTTCTGAGAATGCTTCCGTTTAGTTATGGGAAGTTTATCCCGTTTCCAACGAAATCCTCAGAGAGGTCCAAATATCCCCTTGCAGATTCTACAAACAGTGTGTTTGGAAACTGCTCCATCAAAACGAATGTTCAGCTCTCTGAGTTAAACGCAATCGTCACTAAGAATTTTCTGAGAGTGCTTCTGTCTAGTTTTTATATGAAGTTCTTTCCTTTATTACCATAGGCCTCAAAGCGGTCCCAGTCTCCACTTGCAGATTCTCCAAGAAGACTGTTTCCAAACTGCTCTCTCGAAAGGAATGTTCAACTCTGTGAGTTGAGTGCAATCATCACAGAGTAGTTTCTGAGAATGCTTCTATGTAGTTTTTAGGAGAAGATATTTCCTTTTCCACCACAGCCCTCAAAGCCCTCCAAATGTCCATTTGCGGATGCTAAAAAAAGAGTGTTTCAAAGCTGCGCTATCAAAGGGAAAGTTCAATTCCGTGAGGTGAATGCAAACATCCCAAAGAAGTTTCTGAGAATGCCTCTGTTTAGCTTTTATGTGAAGATTATCCCGTTTCCAACGAAATCTTCAATGAGATCCAAATATCCACTTGCGGATCCCACAGAAAGTGTGTTTCGAAACTGCTGTTTCAAAGGGAATCTTCAACTCTGTGAGTTGAATGCAATCATCACAAAGAAGTTTCTGACAATGCTTCTCTCTCGTTTTTATGTGAAGATATTTCCTTTTCCACCAGAGGCCTGAAAGCGCTCCAAATGTCCACTTGCAGAGTCTACGAAAAGAATGTTTCAAAACTGCTCTGTGAAAAGCAATGTTAAACTCTGTGGCTCGAACACAAACATCACAAAGCAGTTTCTGAGAATGCTTCAGTTTAGTTTTTCTGTGAAGATATTCCCGTTTCCAAAGAAATCTTCAAAGAGGTCCACATATCCACTTACAGATTCTACAAAAAGAGAGTTTCAAAACTGCTCAATCAAAAGGAGGGTTCAACTCTGTGACTTGAATGCAATCATAACACAGAAGTTTCTGAGAATGCTTCTCTTTAGTTTTTACGTGAAGATATACCCGTTTCGAAGGAAGGCCACCCGGTGGTCCAAATATCCACTTGCAGAATCTACAAAAAGAGTGTTTCAAACCTGAACTATCAAAGGAAGGTTCAACTCTGTGAGTCGAATGCAAACATCACGAAGAAGTTTCTGAGAATGTTTGTGTTTAGTTATGGGAAGTTTATCCCGTTTCCAACGAAATCCTCAGAGAGGTCCAAATATCCACTTGCAGATTCTACCAAAAGTGTGTTTGGAAACTGCTCCATCCAAAGGCATGTTCAGCTCTGTGAGTTAATCTCCATCATCACAAAGTATTTTCTGAGAATGCTTCCGTTTGGTTTTTATAGGAAGTTCTTTCCTTCACTACCGTAGGCCTCAAAGCAGTCCAAATCTCCATTTGCAGATTCTACAAAAAGAGTGTTTCCAATCTGCTGTATCAATAGGAATGTTCAACTCCGTGAGTTGAATGCAGTCATCACAACGTAGTTTCTGAGAATGCTTCTATGTAGTTTTTAGGTGAAGATATTACCTTTTCCACCACAGGCCCCAAGCCCCCCAAATGTCCACTTGCAGATTCTAGAAAAAGAGTGTTTCATAGCTGCTCTTTCAAAAGGAAAGTTCCACTCTGGGAATTGAATACGAACATCACAAAGTAGTTTCTGAGAATGCTTTTGTTTCGTTTTTATGTGAAGATGATCCCGTTTCCAATGAAATCTTCAAAGAGGTGCACATATCCACTTGCAGATTCCAAAGAAAGAGACTTTCAAAACTGCTCTATCACGAGGATTTTTCAACTCTGTGAGTTGAATGCAGTCATCACAGAAAACTTTCTGAGAATGCTTCTGCCTAGGGTTGATGTGAAGATATACCCGTTTCCAACGAAGGCCTCGAAGTGGTCCAAATATACACTTGCAGATTCTCCTACAAGGGTGTTGCAAACCTGAACTATCAAAGCAAGGTTCAACTCTGTGAGTTGAATGCAAACATCACAAAGAAGTTTCTGAGAATGCTTCCGTTTACTTATGGGAAGTTTATCCCGTTTCCAACGAAATCCTCAGAGAGGTCCAAATATCCCCTTGCAGATTCTACAAACAGTGTGTTTGGAAACTGCTCCATCAAAACGAATGTTCAGCTCTCTGAGTTAAACGCAATCGTCACTAAGAATTTTCTGAGAGTGCTTCTGTCTAGTTTTTATATGAAGTTCTTTCCTTTATTACCATAGGCCTCAAAGCGGTCCCAGTCTCCACTTGCAGATTCTCCAAGAAGACTGTTTCCAAAGTGCTCTCTCGAAAGGAATGTTCAACTCTGTGAGTTGAGTGCAATCATCACAGAGTAGTTTCTGAGAATGCTTCTATGTAGTTTTTAGGAGAAGATATTTCCTTTTCCACCACAGCCCTCAAAGCCCTCCAAATGTCCATTTGCGGATGCTAAAAAAAGAGTGTTTCAAAGCTGCGCTATCAAAGGGAAAGTTCAATTCCGTGAGGTGAATGCAAACATCCCAAAGAAGTTTCTGAGAATGCCTCTGTTTAGCTTTTATGTGAAGATTATCCCGTTTCCAACGAAATCTTCAATGAGATCCAAATATCCACTTGCGGATCCCACAGAAAGTGTGTTTCGAAACTGCTGTTTCAAAGGGAATCTTCAACTCTGTGAGTTGAATGCAATCATCACAAAGAAGTTTCTGACAATGCTTCTCTCTCGTTTTTATGTGAAGATATTTCCTTTTCCACCAGAGGCCTGAAAGCGCTCCAAATGTCCACTTGCAGATTCTACGAAAAGAATGTTTCAAAACTGCTCTGTGAAAAGCAATGTTAAACTCTGTGGCTCGAACACAAACATCACAAAGCAGTTTCTGAGAATGCTTCAGTTTAGTTTTTCTGTGAAGATATTCCCGTTTCCAAAGAAATCTTCAAAGAGGTCCACATATCCACTTACAGATTCTACAAAAAGAGAGTTTCAAAACTGCTCAATCAAAAGGAGGGTTCAACTCTGTGACTTGAATGCAATCATCACACAGAAGTTTCTGAGAATGCTTCTCTTTAGTTTTTACGTGAAGCTATACCCGTTTCGAAGGAAGGCCACCCGGTGGTCCAAATATCCACTTGCAGAATCTACAAAAAGAGTGTTTCAAACCGGAACTATCAAAGGAAGGTTCAACTCTGTGAGTCGAATGCAAACATCACGAAGAAGTTTCTGAGAATGTTTGTGTTTAGTTATGGGAAGTTTATCCCGTTTCCAACGAAATCCTCAGAGAGGTCCAAATATCCACTTGCAGATTCTACCAAAAGTGTGTTTGGAAACTGCTCCATCCAAAGGCATGTTCAGCTCTGTGAGTTAATCTCCATCATCACAAAGTATTTTCTGAGAATGCTTCCGTTTGGTTTTTATAGGAAGTTCTTTCCTTCACTACCGTAGGCCTCAAAGCAGTCCAAATCTCCATTTGCAGATTCTACAAAAAGAGTGTTTCCAATCTGCTGTATCAATAGGAATGTTCAACTCCGTGAGTTGTATGCAATCATCACAACGTAGTTTCTGAGAATGCTTCTATGTAGTTTTTAGGTGAAGATATTACCTTTTCCACCACAGGCCCCAAGCCCCCCAAATGTCCACTTGCAGATTCTAGAAAAAGAGTGTTTCATAGCTGCTCTTTCAAAAGGAAAGTTCCACTCTGGGAGTTGAATACAAACATCACAAAGTAGTTTCTGAGAATGCTTCTGTTTCGTTTTTAAGTGAAGATGATCCCGTTTCCAATGAAATCTTCAAAGAGGTGCACATATCCACTTGCAGATTCCAAAGAAAGAGACTTTCAAAACTGCTACATCACGAGGATTTTTCAACACTGTGAGTTGAATGCAGTCATCACAGAAAACTTTCTGAGAATGCTTCTGTCTAGGGTTGATGTGAAGATATACCCGTTTCCAACGAAGGCCTCGAAGTGGTCCAAATATAGACTTGCAGATTCTCCTACAAGGGTGTTGCAAACCTGAACTAACAAAGCAAGGTTGAACTCTGTGAGTTGAATGCAAACATCACAAAGAAGTTTCTGAGAATGCTTCCGTTTATTTATGGGAAGTTTATCCCGTTTCCAACGAAATCCTCAGAGAGGTCCAAATATCCCCTTGCAGATTCTACAAACAGTGTGTTTGGAAACTGCTCCATCAAAACGAATGTTCAGCTCTCTGAGTTAAACGCAATCGTCGCTAAGAATTTTCTGAGAGTGCTTCTGTCTAGTTTTTATATGAAGTTCTTTCCTTTCTTACCATAGGCCTCAAAGCGGTCCCAGTCTCCACTTGCAGATTCTCCAAGAAAACTGTTTCCAAACTGCTCTCTCGAAAGGAATGTTCAATTCTGTGGGTTGAGTGCAATCATCACAGAGTAGTTTCTGAGAATGCTTCTATGTAGTTTTTAGGAGAAGATATTTCCTTTTCCACCACAGCCCTCAAAGCCCTCCTAATGTCCATTTGCGGATGCTAAAAAAACAGTGTTTCAAAGCTGCGCTATCAAAGGGAAAGTTCAATTCCGTGAGGTGAATGCAAACATCCCAAAGAAGTTTCTGAGAATGCCTCTGTTTAGCTTTTATGTGAAGATTATCCCGTTTCCAACGAAATCTTCAATGAGATCCAAATATCCACTTGCGGATCCCACAGAAAGTGTGTTTCGAAACTGCTGTTTCAAAGGGAATCTTCAACTCTGTGAGTTGAATGCAATCATCACAAAGAAGTTTCTGACAATGCTTCTCTCTCGTTTTTATGTGAAGATATTTCCTTTTCCACCAGAGGCCTGAAAGCGCTCCAAATGTCCACTTGCAGATTCTACGAAAAGAATGTTTCAAAACTGCTCTGTGAAAAGCAATGTTAAACTCTGTGGCTCGAACACAAACATCACAAAGCAGTTTCTGAGAATGCTTCAGTTTAGTTTTTCTGTGAAGATATTCCCGTTTCCAAAGAAATCTTCAAAGAGGTCCACATATCCACTTACAGATTCTACAAAAAGAGAGTTTCAAAACTGCTCAATCAAAAGGAGGGTTCAACTCTGTGACTTGAATGCAATCATCACACAGAAGTTTCTGAGAATGCTTCTCTTTAGTTTTTACGTGAAGATATACCCGTTTCGAAGGAAGGCCACCCGGTGGTCCAAATATCCACTTGCAGATTCTACAAAAAGAGTGTTTCAAACCTGAATTATCAAAGGAAGGTTCAACTCTGTGAGTCGAATGCAAACATCACGAAGAAGTTTCTGAGAATGTTTGTGTTTAGTTATGGGAAGTTTATCCCGTTTCCAACGAACTCCTCAGAGAGGTCCAAATATCCACTTGCAGATTCTACAAAAAGTGTGTTTGGAAACTGCTCCATCCAAAGGCATGTTCAGCTCTGTGAGTTAATCTCCATCATCACAAAGTATTTTCTGAGAATGCTTCCGTTTGGTTTTTATAGGAAGTTCTTTCCTTCACTACCGTAGGCCTCAAAGCAGTCCAAATCTCCATTTGCAGATTCTACAAAAAGAGTGTTTCCAATCTGCTCTATCAATAGGAATGTTCAACTCCGTGAGTTGAATGCAATCATCACAACGTAGTTTCTGAGAATGCTTCTATGTAGTTTTTAGGTGAAGATATTACCTTTTCCACCACAGGCCCCAAGCCCCCCAAATGTCCACTTGCAGATTCTAGAAAAAGAGTGTTTCATAGCTGCTCTTTCAAAAGGAAAGTTCCACTCTGGGAGTTGAATACAAACATCACAAAGTAGTTTCTGAGAATGCTTTTGTTTCGTTTTTATGTGAAGATGATCCCGTTTCCAATGAAATCTTCAAAGAGGTGCACATATCCACTTGCAGATTCCAAAGAAAGAGACTTTCAAAACTGCTCTATCACGAGGATTTTTCAACACTGTGAGTTGAATGCAGTCATCACAGAAAACTTTCTGAGAATGCTTCTGTCTAGGGTTGATGTGAAGATATACCCGTTTCCAACGAAGGCCTCGAAGTGGTCCAAATATACACTTGCAGATTCTCCTACAAGGGTGTTGCAAACCTGAACTATCAAAGCAAGGTTCAACTCTGTGAGTTGAATGCAAACATCACAAAGAAGTTTCTGAGAATGCTTCCGTTTAGTTATGGGAAGTTTATCCCGTTTCCAACGAAATCCTCAGAGAGGTCCAAATATCCCCTTGCAGATTCTACAAACAGTGTGTTTGGAAACTGCTCCATCAAAACGAATGTTCAGCTCTCTGAGTTAAACGCAATCGTCACTAAGAATTTTCTGAGAGTGCTTCTGTCTAGTTTTTATATGAAGTTCTTTCCTTTATTACCATAGGCCTCAAAGCGGTCCCAGTCTCCACTTGCAGATTCTCCAAGAAGACTGTTTCCAAAGTGCTCTCTCGAAAGGAATGTTCAACTCTGTGAGTTGAGTGCAATCATCACAGAGTAGTTTCTGAGAATGCTTCTATGTAGTTTTTAGGAGAAGATATTTCCTTTTCCACCACAGCCCTCAAAGCCCTCCAAATGTCCATTTGCGGATGCTAAAAAAAGAGTGTTTCAAAGCTGCGCTATCAAAGGGAAAGTTCAATTCCGTGAGGTGAATGCAAACATCCCAAAGAAGTTTCTGAGAATGCCTCTGTTTAGCTTTTATGTGAAGATTATCCCGTTTCCAACGAAATCTTCAATGAGATCCAAATATCCACTTGCGGATCCCACAGAAAGTGTGTTTCGAAACTGCTGTTTCAAAGGGAATCTTCAACTCTGTGAGTTGAATGCAATCATCACAAAGAAGTTTCTGACAATGCTTCTCTCTCGTTTTTATGTGAAGATATTTCCTTTTCCACCAGAGGCCTGAAAGCGCTCCAAATGTCCACTTGCAGATTCTACGAAAAGAATGTTTCAAAACTGCTCTGTGAAAAGCAATGTTAAACTCTGTGGCTCGAACACAAACATCACAAAGCAGTTTCTGAGAATGCTTCAGTTTAGTTTTTCTGTGAAGATATTCCCGTTTCCAAAGAAATCTTCAAAGAGGTCCACATATCCACTTACAGATTCTACAAAAAGAGAGTTTCAAAACTGCTCAATCAAAAGGAGTGTTCAACTCTGTGACTTGAATGCAATCATCACACAGAAGTTTCTGAGAATGCTTCTCTTTAGTTTTTACGTGAAGATATACCCGTTTCGAAGGAAGGCCACCCAGTGGTCCAAATATCCACTTGCAGAATCTACAAAAAGAGTGTTTCAAACCTGAACTATCAAAGGAAGGTTCATCTCTGTGAGTCGAATGCAAACATCACGAAGAAGTTTCTGAGAATGTTTGTGTTTAGTTATGGGAAGCTTATCCCGTTTCCAACGAAATCCTCAGAGAGGTCCAAATATCCACTTGCAGATTCTACCAAAAGTGTGTTTGGAAACTGCTCCATCCAAAGGCATCTTCAGCTCTGTGAGTTAATCTCCATCACCACAAAGTATTTTCTGAGAATGCTTCCGTTTGTTTTTTATAGGAAGTTGTTTCCTTCACTACCGTAGGCCTCAAAGCAGTCCAAATCTCCATTTGCAGATTCTACAAAAAGAGTGTTTCCAATCTGCTCTATCAATAGGAATGTTCAACTCCGTGAGTTGAATGCAATCATCACAACGTAGTTTCTGAGAATGCTTCTATGTAGTTTTTAGGTGAAGATATTTCCTTTTCCACCACAGGCCTCAAAGCCCCCCAAATGTCCACTTGCAGATTCTAGAAAAAGAGTGTTTCATAGCTGCTCTTTCAAAAGGAAAGTTCCACTCCGGGAGTTGAATACTAACATCACAAAGTAGTTTCTGAGAATGCTTCTGTTTCGTTTTTATGTGAAGATGATCCCGTTTCCAATGAAATCTTCAAAGAGGTGCACATATCCACTTGCAGATTCCAAAGAAAGAGACTTTCAAAACTGCTCCATCACGAGGATTTTTCAACTCTGTGAGTTGAATGCAGTCATCACAGAAAACTTTCTGAGAATGCTTCTGTCTAGGGTTGATGTGAAGATATACCCGTTTCCAACGAAGGCCTCGAAGTGGTCCAAATATACACTTGCAGATTCTCCTACAAGGGTGTTGCAAACCTGAACTATCAAAGCAAGGTTCAACTCTGTGAGTTGAATGCAAACATCACAAAGAAGTTTCTGAGAATGCTTCCGTTTACTTATGGGAAGTTTATCCCGTTTCCAACGAAATCCTCAGAGAGGTCCAAATATCCCCTTGCAGATTCTACAAACAGTGTGTTTGGAAACTGCTCCATCAAAACGAATGTTCAGCTCTCTGAGTTAAATGCAATCGTCACTAAGAATTTTCTGAGAGTGCTTCTGTCTAGTGTTTGTATGAAGTTCTTTCCTTTATTACCATAGGCCTCAAAGCGGTCCCAGTCTCCACTTGCAGATTCTCCAACAAGACTGTTTCCAAACTGCTCTCTCGAAAGGAATGTTCAACTCTGTGAGTTGAATGCAATCATCACAGATTAGTTTCTGAGAATGCTTCTATGTAGTTTTTAGGAGAAGATATTTCCTTTTCCACCACAGCCCTCAAAGCCCTCCAAATGTCCATTTGCGGATGCTAAAAAAAGAGTGTTTCAAAGCTGCGCTATCAAAGGGAAAGTTCAATTCCGTGAGGTGAATGCAAACATCCCAAAGAAGTTTCTGAGAATGCCTCTGTTTAGCTTTTATGTGAAGATTATCCCGTTTCCAACGAAATCTTCAATGAGATCCAAATATCCACTTGCGGATCCCACAGAAAGTGTGTTTCGAAACTGCTGTTTCAAAGGGAATCTTCAACTCTGTGAGTTGAATGCAATCATCACAAAGAAGTTTCTGACAATGCTTCTCTCTCGTTTTTATGTGAAGATATTTCCTTTTCCACCAGAGGCCTGAAAGCGCTCCAATGTCCACTTGCAGATTCTACGAAAAGAATGTTTCAAAACTGCTCTGTGAAAAGCAATGTTAAACTCTGTGGCTCGAACACAAACATCACAAAGCAGTTTCTGAGAATGCTTCAGTTTAGTTTTTCTGTGAAGATATTCCCGTTTCCAAAGAAATCTTCAAAGAGGTCCACATATCCACTTACAGATTCTACAAAAAGAGAGTTTCAAAACTGCTCAATCAAAAGGAGGGTTCAACTCTGTGACTTGAATGCAATCATCACACAGAAGTTTCTGAGAATGCTTCTCTTTAGTTTTTACGTGAAGATATACCCGTTTCGAAGGAAGGCCACCCGGTGGTCCAAATATCCACTTGCAGATTCTACAAAAAGAGTGTTTCAAACCTGAACTATCAAAGGAAGGTTCAACTCTGTGAGTCGAATGCAAACATCACGAAGAAGTTTCTGAGAATGTTTGTGTTTAGTTATGGGAAGTTTATCCCGTTTCCAACGAAATCCTCAGAGAGGTCCAAATATCCACTTGCAGATTCTACCAAAAGTGTGTTTGGAAACTGCTCCATCCAAAGGCATGTTCAGCTCTGTGAGTTAATCTCCATCATCACAAAGTATTTTCTGAGAATGCTTCCGTTTGTTTTTTATAGGAAGTTCTTTCCTTCACTACCGTAGGCCTCAAAGCAGTCCAAATCTCCATTTGCAGATTCTACAAAAAGAGTGTTTCCAATCTGCTGTATCAATAGGAATGTTCAACTCCGTGAGTTGTATGCAATCATCACAACGTAGTTTCTGAGAATGCTTCTATGTAGTTTTTAGGTGAAGATATTACCTTTTCCACCACAGGCCCCAAGCCCCCCAAATGTCCACTTGCAGATTCTAGAAAAAGAGTGTTTCATAGCTGCTCTTTCAAAAGGAAAGTTCCACTCTGGGAGTTGAATACAAACATCACAAAGTAGTTTCTGAGAATGCTTCTGTTTCGTTTTTAAGTGAAGATGATCCCGTTTCCAATGAAATCTTCAAAGAGGTGCACATATCCACTTGCAGATTCCAAAGAAAGAGACTTTCAAAACTGCTACATCACGAGGATTTTTCAACACTGTGAGTTGAATGCAGTCATCACAGAAAACTTTCTGAGAATGCTTCTGTCTAGGGTTGATGTGAAGATATACCCGTTTCCAACGAAGGCCTCGAAGTGGTCCAAATATAGACTTGCAGATTCTCCTACTAGGGTGTTGCAAACCTGAACTAACAAAGCAAGGTTGAACTCTGTGAGTTGAATGCAAACATCACAAAGAAGTTTCTGAGAATGCTTCCGTTTATTTATGGGAAGTTTATCCCGTTTCCAACGAAATCCTCAGAGAGGTCCAAATATCCCCTTGCAGATTCTACAAACAGTGTGTTTGGAAACTGCTCCATCAAAACGAATGTTCAGCTCTCTGAGTTAAACGCAATCGTCGCTAAGAATTTTCTGAGAGTGCTTCTGTCTAGTTTTTATATGAAGTTCTTTCCTTTCTTACCATAGGCCTCAAAGCGGTCCCAGTCTCCACTTGCAGATTCTCCAAGAAAACTGTTTCCAAACTGCTCTCTCGAAAGGAATGTTCAATTCTGTGGGTTGAGTGCAATCATCACAGAGTAGTTTCTGAGAATGCTTCTATGTAGTTTTTAGGAGAAGATATTTCCTTTTCCACCACAGCCCTCAAAGCCCTCCTAATGTCCATTTGCGGATGCTAAAAAAACAGTGTTTCAAAGCTGCGCTATCAAAGGGAAAGTTCAATTCCGTGAGGTGAATGCAAACATCCCAAAGAAGTTTCTGAGAATGCCTCTGTTTAGCTTTTATGTGAAGATTATCCCGTTTCCAACGAAATCTTCAATGAGATCCAAATATCCACTTGCGGATCCCACAGAAAGTGTGTTTCGAAACTGCTGTTTCAAAGGGAATCTTCAACTCTGTGAGTTGAATGCAATCATCACAAAGAAGTTTCTGACAATGCTTCTCTCTCGTTTTTATGTGAAGATATTTCCTTTTCCACCAGAGGCCTGAAAGCGCTCCAAATGTCCACTTGCAGATTCTACGAAAAGAATGTTTCAAAACTGCTCTGTGAAAAGCAATGTTAAACTCTGTGGCTCGAACACAAACATCACAAAGCAGTTTCTGAGAATGCTTCAGTTTAGTTTTTCTGTGAAGATATTCCCGTTTCCAAAGAAATCTTCAAAGAGGTCCACATATCCACTTACAGATTCTACAAAAAGAGAGTTTCAAAACTGCTCAATCAAAAGGAGTGTTCAACTCTGTGACTTGAATGCAATCATCACACAGAAGTTTCTGAGAATGCTTCTCTTTAGTTTTTACGTGAAGATATACCCGTTTCGAAGGAAGGCCACCCAGTGGTCCAAATATCCACTTGCAGAATCTACAAAAAGAGTGTTTCAAACCTGAACTATCAAAGGAAGGTTCAACTCTGTGAGTCGAATGCAAACATCACGAAGAAGTTTCTGAGAATGTTTGTGTTTAGTTATGGGAAGCTTATCCCGTTTCCAACGAAATTCTCAGAGAGGTCCAAATATCCACTTGCAGATTCTACCAAAAGTGTGTTTGGAAACTGCTCCATCCAAAGGCATGTTCAGCTCTGTGAGTTAATCTCCATCACCACAAAGTATTTTCTGAGAATGCTTCCGTTTGTTTTTTATAGGAAGTTCTTTCCTTCACTACCGTAGGCCTCAAAGCAGTCCAAATCTCCATTTGCAGATTCTACAAAAAGAGTGTTTCCAATCTGCTCTATCAATAGGAATGTTCAACTCCGTGAGTTGAATGCAATCATCACAACGTAGTTTCTGAGAATGCTTCTATGTAGTTTTTAGGTGAAGATATTTCCTTTTCCACCACAGGCCTCAAAGCCCCCCAAATGTCCACTTGCAGATTCTAGAAAAAGAGTGTTTCATAGCTGCTCTTTCAAAAGGAAATTTCCACTCCGGGAGTTGAATACTAACATCACAAAGTAGTTTCTGAGAATGCTTCTGTTTCGTTTTTATGTGAAGATGATCCCGTTTCCAATGAAATCTTCAAAGAGGTGCACATATCCACTTGCAGATTCCAAAGAAAGAGACTTTCAAAACTGCTCCATCACGAGGATTGTTCAACTCTGTGAGTTGAATGCAGTCATCACAGAAAACTTTCTGAGAATGCTTCTGTCTAGGGTTGATGTGAAGATATACCCGTTTCCAACGAAGGCCTCGAAGTGGTCCAAATATACACTTGCAGATTCTCCTACAAGGGTGTTGCAAACCTGAACTATCAAAGCAAGGTTCAACTCTGTGAGTTGAATGCAAACATCACAAAGAAGTTTCTGAGAATGCTTCCGTTTACTTATGGGAAGTTTATCCCGTTTCCAACGAAATCCTCAGAGAGGTCCAAATATCCCCTTGCAGATTCTACAAACAGTGTGTTTGGAAACTGCTCCATCAAAACGAATGTTCAGCTCTCTGAGTTAAACGCAATCGTCACTAAGAATTTTCTGAGAGTGCTTCTGTCTAGTGTTTGTATGAAGTTCTTTCCTTTATTACCATAGGCCTCAAAGCGGTCCCAGTCTCCACTTGCAGATTCTCCAACAAGACTGTTTCCAAAGTGCTCTCTCGAAAGGAATGTTCAACTCTGTGAGTTGAATGCAATCATCACAGATTAGTTTCTGAGAATGCTTCTATGTAGTTTTTAGGAGAAGATATTTCCTTTTCCACCACAGCCCTCAAAGCCCTCCAAATGTCCATTTGCGGATGCTAAAAAAAGAGTGTTTCAAAGCTGCGCTATCAAAGGGAAAGTTCAATTCCGTGAGGTGAATGCAAACATCCCAAAGAAGTTTCTGAGAATGCCTCTGTTTAGCTTTTATGTGAAGATTATCCCGTTTCCAACGAAATCTTCAATGAGATCCAAATATCCACTTGCGGATCCCACAGAAAGTGTGTTTCGAAACTGCTGTTTCAAAGGGAATCTTCAACTCTGTGAGTTGAATGCAATCATCACAAAGAAGTTTCTGACAATGCTTCTCTCTCGTTTTTATGTGAAGATATTTCCTTTTCCACCAGAGGCCTGAAAGCGCTCCAATGTCCACTTGCAGATTCTACGAAAAGAATGTTTCAAAACTGCTCTGTGAAAAGCAATGTTAAACTCTGTGGCTCGAAAACAAACATCACAAAGCAGTTTCTGAGAATGCTTCAGTTTAGTTTTTCTGTGAAGATATTCCCGTTTCCAAAGAAATCTTCAAAGAGGTCCACATATCCACTTACAGATTCTACAAAAAGAGAGTTTCAAAACTGCTCAATCAAAAGGAGTGTTCAACTCTGTGACTTGAATGCAATCATCACACAGAAGTTTCTGAGAATGCTTCTCTTTAGTTTTTACGTGAAGATATACCCGTTTCGAAGGAAGGCCACCCGGTGGTCCAAATATCCACTTGCAGATTCTACAAAAAGAGTGTTTCAAACCTGAACTATCAAAGGAAGGTTCAACTCTGTGAGTCGAATGCAAACATCACGAAGAAGTTTCTGAGAATGTTTGTGTTTACTTATGGGAAGTTTATCCCGTTTCCAACGAAATCCTCAGAGACGTCCAAATATCCACTTGCAGATTCTACCAAAAGTGTGTTTGGAAACTGCTCCATCCAAAGGCATGTTCAGCTCTGTGAGTTAATCTCCATCATCACAAAGTATTTTCTGAGAATGCTTCCGTTTGGTTTTTATAGGAAGTTCTTTCCTTCACTACCGTAGGCCTCAAAGCAGTCCAAATCTCCATTTGCAGATTCTACAAAAAGAGTGTTTCCAATCTGCTGTATCAATAGGAATGTTCAACTCCGTGAGTTGTATGCAATCATCACAACGTAGTTTCTGAGAATGCTTCTATGTAGTTTTTAGGTGAAGATATTACCTTTTCCACCACAGGCCCCAAGCCCCCCAAATGTCCACTTGCAGATTCTAGAAAAAGAGTGTTTCATAGCTGCTCTTTCAAAAGGAAAGTTCCACTCTGGGAGTTGAATACAAACATCACAAAGTAGTTTCTGAGAATGCTTCTGTTTCGTTTTTAAGTGAAGATGATCCCGTTTCCAATGAAATCTTCAAAGAGGTGCACATATCCACTTGCAGATTCCAAAGAAAGAGACTTTCAAAACTGCTACATCACGAGGATTTTTCAACACTGTGAGTTGAATGCAGTCATCACAGAAAACTTTCTGAGAATGCTTCTGTCTAGGGTTGATGTGAAGATATACCCGTTTCCAACGAAGGCCTCGAAGTGGTCCAAATATAGACTTGCAGATTCTCCTACAAGGGTGTTGCAAACCTGAACTAACAAAGCAAGGTTGAACTCTGTGAGTTGAATGCAAACATCACAAAGAAGTTTCTGAGAATGCTTCCGTTTATTTATGGGAAGTTTATCCCGTTTCCAACGAAATCCTCAGAGAGGTCCAAATATCCCCTTGCAGATTCTACAAACAGTGTGTTTGGAAACTGCTCCATCAAAACGAATGTTCAGCTCTCTGAGTTAAACGCAATCGTCGCTAAGAATTTTCTGAGAGTGCTTCTGTCTAGTTTTTATATGAAGTTCTTTCCTTTCTTACCATAGGCCTCAAAGCAGTCCCAGTCTCCACTTGCAGATTCTCCAAGAAGACTGTTTCCAAACTGCTCTCTCGAAAGGAATGTTCAACTCTGTGGGTTGAGTGCAATCATCACAGAGTAGTTTCTGAGAATGCTTCTATGTAGTTTTTAGGAGAAGATATTTCCTTTTCCACCACAGCCCTCAAAGCCCTCCTAATGTCCATTTGCGGATGCTAAAAAAACAGTGTTTCAAAGCTGCGCTATCAAAGGGAAAGTTCAATTCCGTGAGGTGAATGCAAACATCCCAAAGAAGTTTCTGAGAATGCCTCTGTTTAGCTTTTATGTGAAGATTATCCCGTTTCCAACGAAATCTTCAATGAGATCCAAATATCCACTTGCGGATCCCACAGAAAGTGTGTTTCGAAACTGCTGTTTCAAAGGCAATCTTCAACTCTGTGAGTTGAATGCAATCATCACAAAGAAGTTTCTGACAATGCTTCTCTCTCGTTTTTATGTGAAGATATTTCCTTTTCCACCAGAGGCCTGAAAGCGCTCCAAATGTCCACTTGCAGATTCTACGAAAAGAATGTTTCAAAACTGCTCTGTGAAAAGCAATGTTAAACTCTGTGGCTCGAACACAAACATCACAAAGCAGTTTCTGAGAATGCTTCAGTTTAGTTTTTCTGTGAAGATATTCCCGTTTCCAAAGAAATCTTCAAAGAGGTCCACATATCCACTTACAGATTCTACAAAAAGAGAGTTTCAAAACTGCTCAATCAAAAGGAGGGTTCAACTCTGTGACTTGAATGCAATCATAACACAGAAGTTTCTGAGAATGCTTCTCTTTAGTTTTTACGTGAAGATATACCCGTTTCGAAGGAAGGCCACCCGGTGGTCCAAATATCCACTTGCAGATTCTACAAAAAGAGTGTTTCAAACCTGAACTATCAAAGGAAGGTTCAACTCTGTGAGTCGAATGCAAACATCACGAAGAAGTTTCTGAGAATGTTTGTGTTTAGTTATGGGAAGTTTATCCCGTTTCCAACGAAATCCTCAGAGTGGTCCAAATATCCACTTGCAGATTCTACCAAAAGTGTGTTTGGAAACTGCTCCATCCAAAGGCATGTTCAGCTCTGTGAGTTAATCTCCATCATCACAAAGTATTTTCTGAGAATGCTTCCGTTTGGTTTTTATAGGAAGTTCTTTCCTTCACTACCGTAGGCCTCAAAGCAGTCCAAATCTCCATTTGCAGATTCTACAAAAAGAGTGTTTCCAATCTGCTCTATCAATAGGAATGTTCAACTCCGTGAGTTGAATGCAATCATCACAACGTAGTTTCTGAGAATGCTTCTATGTAGTTTTTAGGTGAAGATATTACCTTTTCCACCACAGGCCCCAAGCCCCCCAAATGTCCACTTGCAGATTCTAGAAAAAGAGTGTTTCATAGCTGCTCTTTCAAAAGGAAAGTTCCACTCTGGGAATTGAATACGAACATCACAAAGTAGTTTCTGAGAATGCTTCTGTTTCGTTTTTATGTGAAGATGATCCCGTTTCCAATGAAATCTTCAAAGAGGTGCACATATCCACTTGCAGATTCCAAAGAAAGAGACTTTCAAAACTGCTCCATCACGACGATTTTTCAACTCTGTGAGTTGAATGCAGTCATCACAGAAAACTTTCTGAGAATGCTTCTGTCTAGGGTTGATGTGAAGATATACCCGTTTCCAACGAAGGCCTCGAAGTGGTCCAAATATACACTTGCAGATTCTCCTACAAGGGTGTTGCAAACCTGAACTATCAAAGCAAGGTTGAACTCTGTGAGTTGAATGCAAACATCACAAAGAAGTTTCTGAGAATGCTTCCGTTTAGTTATGGGAAGTTTATCCCGTTTCCAACGAAATCCTCAGAGAGGTCCAAATATCCCCTTGCAGATTCTACAAACAGTGTGTTTGGAAACTGCTCCATCAAAACGAATGTTCAGCTCTCTGAGTTAAACGCAATCGTCACTAAGAATTTTCTGAGAGTGCTTCTGTCTAGTTTTTATATGAAGTTCTTTCCTTTATTACCATAGGCCTCAAAGCGGTCCCAGTCTCCACTTGCAGATTCTCCAAGAAGACTGTTTCCAAACTGCTCTCTCGAAAGGATTGCTCAACTCTGTGAGTTGAGTGCAATCATCACAGAGTAGTTTCTGAGAATGCTTCTATGTAGTTTTTAGGAGAAGATATTTCCTTTTCCACCACAGCCCTCAAAGCCCTCCAAATGTCCATTTGCGGATGCTAAAAAAAGAGTGTTTCAAAGCTGCGCTATCAAAGGGAAAGTTCAATTCCGTGAGGTGAATGCAAACATCCCAAAGAAGTTTCTGAGAATGCCTCTGTTTAGCTTTTATGTGAAGATTATCCCGTTTCCAACGAAATCTTCAATGAGATCCAAATATCCACTTGCGGATCCCACAGAAAGTGTGTTTCGAAACTGCTGTTTCAAAGGGAATCTTCAACTCTGTGAGTTGAATGCAATCATCACAAAGAAGTTTCTGACAATGCTTCTCTCTCGTTTTTATGTGAAGATATTTCCTTTTCCACCAGAGGCCTGAAAGCGCTCCAAATGTCCACTTGCAGATTCTACGAAAAGAATGTTTCAAAACTGCTCTGTGAAAAGCAATGTTAAACTCTGTGGCTCGAACACAAACATCACAAAGCAGTTTCTGAGAATGCTTCAGTTTAGTTTTTCTGTGAAGATATTCCCGTTTCCAAAGAAATCTTCAAAGAGGTCCACATATCCACTTACAGATTCTACAAAAAGAGAGTTTCAAAACTGCTCAATCAAAAGGAGGGTTCAACTCTGTGACTTGAATGCAATCATCACACAGAAGTTTCTGAGAATGCTTCTCTTTAGTTTTTACGTGAAGATATACCCGTTTCGAAGGAAGGCCACCCGGTGGTCCAAATATCCACTTGCAGAATCTACAAAAAGAGTGTTTCAAACCTGAACTATCAAAGGAAGGTTCAACTCTGTGAGTCGAATGCAAACATCACGAAGAAGTTTCTGAGAATGTTTGTGTTTAGTTATGGGAAGTTTATCCCGTTTCCAACGAAATCCTCAGAGTGGTCCAAATATCCACTTGCAGATTCTACCAAAAGTGTGTTTGGAAACTGCTCCATCCAAAGGCATGTTCAGCTCTGTGAGTTAATCTCCATCATCACAAAGTATTTTCTGAGAATGCTTCCGTTTGGTTTTTATAGGAAGTTCTTTCCTTCACTACCGTAGGCCTCAAAGCAGTCCAAATCTCCATTTGCAGATTCTACAAAAAGAGTGTTTCCAATCTGCTGTATCAATAGGAATGTTCAACTCCGTGAGTTGAATGCAATCATCACAACGTAGTTTCTGAGAATGCTTCTATGTAGTTTTTAGGTGAAGATATTACCTTTTCCACCACAGGCCCCAAGCCCCCCAAATGTCCACTTGCAGATTCTAGAAAAAGAGTGTTTCATAGCTGCTCTTTCAAAAGGAAAGTTCCACTCTGGGAATTGAATACGAACATCACAAAGTAGTTTCTGAGAATGCTTTTGTTTCGTTTTTATGTGAAGATGATCCCGTTTCCAATGAAATCTTCAAAGAGGTGCACATATCCACTTGCAGATTCCAAAGAAAGAGACTTTCAAAACTGCTCCATCACGAGGATTTTTCAACACTGTGAGTTGAATGCAGTCATCACAGAAAACTTTCTGAGAATGCTTCTGTCTAGGGTTGATGTGAAGATATACCCGTTTCCAACGAAGGCCTCGAAGTGGTCCAAATATACACTTGCAGATTCTCCTACAAGGGTGTTGCAAACCTGAACTATCAAAGCAAGGTTCAACTCTGTGAGTTGAATGCAAACATCACAAAGAAGTTTCTGAGAATGCTTCCGTTTAGTTATGGGAAGTTTATCCCGTTTCCAACGAAATCCTCAGAGAGGTCCAAATATCCCCTTGCAGATTCTACAAACAGTGTGTTTGGAAACTGCTCCATCAAAACGAATGTTCAGCTCTCTGAGTTAAACGCAATCGTCACTAAGAATTTTCTGAGAGTGCTTCTGTCTAGTTTTTATATGAAGTTCTTTCCTTTATTACCATAGGCCTCAAAGCGGTCCCAGTCTCCACTTGCAGATTCTCCAAGAAGACTGTTTCCAAACTGCTCTCTCGAAAGGAATGTTCAACTCTTTGAGTTGAGTGCAATCATCACAGAGTAGTTTCTGAGAATGCTTCTATGTAGTTTTTAGGAGAAGATATTTCCTTTTCCACCACAGCCCTCAAAGCCCTCCAAATGTCCATTTGCGGATGCTAAAAAAAGAGTGTTTCAAAGCTGCGCTATCAAAGGGAAAGTTCAATTCCGTGAGGTGAATGCAAACATCCCAAAGAAGTTTCTGAGAATGCCTCTGTTTAGCTTTTATGTGAAGATTATCCCGTTTCCAACGAAATCTTCAATGAGATCCAAATATCCACTTGCGGATCCCACAGATAGTGTGTTTCGAAACTGCTGTTTCAAAGGGAATCTTCAACTCTGTGAGTTGAATGCAATCATCACAAAGAAGTTTCTGACAATGCTTCTCTCTCGTTTTTATGTGAAGATATTTCCTTTTCCACCAGAGGCCTGAAAGCGCTCCAAATGTCCGCTTGCAGAGTCTACGAAAAGAATGTTTCAAAACTGCTCTGTGAAAAGCAATGTTAAACTCTGTGGCTCGAACACAAACATCACAAAGCAGTTTCTGAGAATGCTTCAGTTTAGTTTTTCTGTGAAGATATTCCCGTTTCCAAAGAAATCTTCAAAGAGGTCCACATATCCACTTACAGATTCTACAAAAAGAGAGTTTCAAAACTGCTCAATCAAAAGGAGGGTTCAACTCTGTGACTTGAATGCAATCATCACACAGAAGTTTCTGAGAATGCTTCTCTTTAGTTTTTACGTGAAGATATACCCGTTTCGAAGGAAGGCCACCCGGTGGTCAAAATATCCACTTGCAGATTCTACAAAAAGAGTGTTTCAAACCTGAACTATCAAAGGAAGGTTCAACTCTGTGAGTCGAATGCAAACATCACGAAGAAGTTTCTGAGAATGTTTGTGTTTAGTTATGGGAAGTTTATCCCGTTTCCAACGAAATCCTCAGAGTGGTCCAAATATCCACTTGCAGATTCTACCAAAAGTGTGTTTGGAAACTGCTCCATCCAAAGGCATGTTCAGCTCTGTGAGTTAATCTCCATCATCACAAAGTATTTTCTGAGAATGCTTCCGTTTGGTTTTTATAGGAAGTTCTTTCCTTCACTACCGTAGGCCTCAAAGCAGTCCAAATCTCCATTTGCAGATTCTACAAAAAGAGTGTTTCCAATCTGCTGTATCAATAGGAATGTTCAACTCCGTGAGTTGAATGCAATCATCACAACGTAGTTTCTGAGAATGCTTCTATGTAGTTTTTAGGTGAAGATATTACCTTTTCCACCACAGGCCCCAAGCCCCCCAAATGTCCACTTGCAGATTCTAGAAAAAGAGTGTTTCATAGCTGCTCTTTCAAAAGGAAAGTTCCACTCTGGGAATTGAATACGAACATCACAAAGTAGTTTCTGAGAATGCTTTTGTTTCGTTTTTATGTGAAGATGATCCCGTTTCCAATGAAATCTTCAAAGAGGTGCACATATCCACTTGCAGATTCCAAAGAAAGAGACTTTCAAAACTGCTCCATCACGAGGATTTTTCAACACTGTGAGTTGAATGCAGTCATCACAGAAAACTTTCTGAGAATGCTTCTGTCTAGGGTTGATGTGAAGATATACCCGTTTCCAACGAAGGCCTCGAAGTGGTCCAAATATACACTTGCAGATTCTCCTACAAGGGTGTTGCAAACCTGAACTATCAAAGCAAGGTTGAACTCTGTGAGTTGAATGCAAACATCACAAAGAAGTTTCTGAGAATGCTTCCGTTTACTTATGGGAAGTTTATCCCGTTTCCAACGAAATCCTCAGAGAGGTCCAAATATCCCCTTGCAGATTCTACAAACAGTGTGTTTGGAAACTGCTCCATCAAAACGAATGTTCAGCTCTCTGAGTTAAACGCAATCGTCACTAAGAATTTTCTGAGAGTGCTTCTGTCTAGTTTTTATATGAAGTTCTTTCCTTTATTACCATAGGCCTCAAAGCGGTCCCAGTCTCCACTTGCAGATTCTCCAAGAAGACTGTTTCCAAACTGCTCTCTCGAAAGGAATGTTCAACTCTGTGAGTTGAGTGCAATCATCACAGAGTAGTTTCTGAGAATGCTTCTATGTAGTTTTTAGGAGAAGATATTTCCTTTTCCACCACAGCCCTCAAAGCCCTCCAAATGTCCATTTGCGGATGCTAAAAAAAGAGTGTTTCAAAGCTGCGCTATCAAAGGGAAAGTTCAATTCCGTGAGGTGAATGCAAACATCCCAAAGAAGTTTCTGAGAATGCCTCTGTTTAGCTTTTATGTGAAGATTATCCCGTTTCCAACGAAATCTTCAATGAGATCCAAATATCCACTTGCGGATCCCACAGAAAGTGTGTTTCGAAACTGCTGTTTCAAAGGGAATCTTCAACTCTGTGAGTTGAATGCAATCATCACAAAGAAGTTTCTGACAATGCTTCTCTCTCGTTTTTATGTGAAGATATTTCCTTTTCCACCAGAGGCCTGAAAGCGCTCCAAATGTCCACTTGCAGAGTCTACGAAAAGAATGTTTCAAAACTGCTCTGTGAAAAGCAATGTTAAACTCTGTGGCTCGAACACAAACATCACAAAGCAGTTTCTGAGAATGCTTCAGTTTAGTTTTTCTGTGAAGATATTCCCGTTTCCAAAGAAATCTTCAAAGAGGTCCACATATCCACTTACAGATTCTACAAAAAGAGAGTTTCAAAACTGCTCAATCAAAAGGAGGGTTCAACTCTGTGACTTGAATGCAATCATAACACAGAAGTTTCTGAGAATGCTTCTCTTTAGTTTTTACGTGAAGATATACCCGTTTCGAAGGAAGGCCACCCGGTGGTCCAAATATCCACTTGCAGATTCTACAAAAAGAGTGTTTCAAACCTGAACTATCAAAGGAAGGTTCAACTCTGTGAGTCGAATGCAAACATCACGAAGAAGTTTCTGAGAATGTTTGTGTTTAGTTATGGGAAGTTTATCCCGTTTCCAACGAAATCCTCAGAGTGGTCCAAATATCCACTTGCAGATTCTACCAAAAGTGTGTTTGGAAACTGCTCCATCCAAAGGCATGTTCAGCTCTGTGAGTTAATCTCCATCATCACAAAGTATTTTCTGAGAATGCTTCCGTTTGGTTTTTATAGGAAGTTCTTTCCTTCACTACCGTAGGCCTCAAAGCAGTCCAAATCTCCATTTGCAGATTCTACAAAAAGAGTGTTTCCAATCTGCTGTATCAATAGGAATGTTCAACTCCGTGAGTTGAATGCAATCATCACAACGTAGTTTCTGAGAATGCTTCTATGTAGTTTTTAGGTGAAGATATTACCTTTTCCACCACAGGCCCCAAGCCCCCCAAATGTCTACTTGCAGATTCTAGAAAAAGAGTGTTTCATAGCTGCTCTTTCAAAAGGAAAGTTCCACTCTGGGAATTGAATACGAACATCACAAAGTAGTTTCTGAGAATGCTTTTGTTTCGTTTTTATGTGAAGATGATCCCGTTTCCAATGAAATCTTCAAAGAGGTGCACATATCCACTTGCAGATTCCAAAGAAAGAGACTTTCAAAACTGCTCCATCACGAGGATTTTTCAACACTGTGAGTTGAATGCAGTCATCACAGAAAACTTTCTGAGAATGCTTCTGTCTAGGGTTGATGTGAAGATATACCCGTTTCCAACGAAGGCCTCGAAGTGGTCCAAATATACACTTGCAGATTCTCCTACAAGGGTGTTGCAAACCTGAACTATCAAAGCAAGGTTGAACTCTGTGAGTTGAATGCAAACATCACAAAGAAGTTTCTGAGAATGCTTCCGTTTACTTATGGGAAGTTTATCCCGTTTCCAACGAAATCCTCAGAGAGGTCCAAATATCCCCTTGCAGATTCTACAAACAGTGTGTTTGGAAACTGCTCCATCAAAACGAATGTTCAGCTCTCTGAGTTAAACGCAATCGTCACTAAGAATTTTCTGAGAGTGCTTCTGTCTAGTTTTTATATGAAGTTCTTTCCTTTATTACCATAGGCCTCAAAGCGGTCCCAGTCTCCACTTGCAGATTCTCCAAGAAGACTGTTTCCAAACTGCTCTCTCGAAAGGAATGTTCAACTCTGTGAGTTGAGTGCAATCATCACAGAGTAGTTTCTGAGAATGCTTCTATGTAGTTTTTAGGAGAAGATATTTCCTTTTCCACCACAGCCCTCAAAGCCCTCCAAATGTCCATTTGCGGATGCTAAAAAAAGAGTGTTTCAAAGCTGCGCTATCAAAGGGAAAGTTCAATTCCGTGAGGTGAATGCAAACATCCCAAAGAAGTTTCTGAGAATGCCTCTGTTTAGCTTTTATGTGAAGATTATCCCGTTTCCAACGAAATCTTCAATGAGATCCAAATATCCACTTGCGGATCCCACAGAAAGTGTGTTTCGAAACTGCTGTTTCAAAGGGAATCTTCAACTCTGTGAGTTGAATGCAATCATCACAAAGAAGTTTCTGACAATGCTTCTCTCTCGTTTTTATGTGAAGATATTTCCTTTTCCACCAGAGGCCTGAAAGCGCTCCAAATGTCCACTTGCAGAGTCTACGAAAAGAATGTTTCAAAACTGCTCTGTGAAAAGCAATGTTAAACTCTGTGGCTCGAACACAAACATCACAAAGCAGTTTCTGAGAATGCTTCAGTTTAGTTTTTCTGTGAAGATATTCCCGTTTCCAAAGAAATCTTCAAAGAGGTCCACATATCCACTTACAGATTCTACAAAAAGAGAGTTTCAAAACTGCTCAATCAAAAGGAGGGTTCAACTCTGTGACTTGAATGCAATCATAACACAGAAGTTTCTGAGAATGCTTCTCTTTAGTTTTTACGTGAAGATATACCCGTTTCGAAGGAAGGCCACCCGGTGGTCCAAATATCCACTTGCAGATTCTACAAAAAGAGTGTTTCAAACCTGAACTATCAAAGGAAGGTTCAACTCTCTGAGTCGAATGCAAACATCACGAAGAAGTTTCTGAGAATGTTTGTGTTTAGTTATGGGAAGTTTATCCCGTTTCCAACGAAATCCTCAGAGAGGTCCAAATATCCACTTGCAGATTCTACCAAAAGTGTGTTTGGAAACTGCTCCATCCAAAGGCATGTTCAGCTCTGTGAGTTAATCTCCATCATCACAAAGTATTTTCTGAGAATGCTTCCGTTTGGTTTTTATAGGAAGTTCTTTCCTTCACTACCGTAGGCCTCAAAGCAGTCCAAATCTCCATTTGCAGATTCTACAAAAAGAGTGTTTCCAATCTGCTGTATCAATAGGAATGTTCAACTCCGTGAGTTGAATGCAATCATCACAACGTAGTTTCTGAGAATGCTTCTATGTAGTTTTTAGGTGAAGATATTACCTTTTCCACCACAGGCCCCAAGCCCCCCAAATGTCCACTTGCAGATTCTAGAAAAAGAGTGTTTCATAGCTGCTCTTTCAAAAGGAAAGTTCCACTCTGGGAATTGAATACGAACATCACAAAGTAGTTTCTGAGAATGCTTTTGTTTCGTTTTTATGTGAAGATGATCCCGTTTCCAATGAAATCTTCAAAGAGGTGCACATATCCACTTGCAGATTCCAAAGAAAGAGACTTTCAAAACTGCTCCATCACGAGGATTTTTCAACACTGTGAGTTGAATGCAGTCATCACAGAAAACTTTCTGAGAATGCTTCTGTCTAGGGTTGATGTGAGGATATACCCGTTTCCAACGAAGGCCTCGAAGTGGTCCAAATATACACTTGCAGATTCTCCTACAAGGGTGTTGCAAACCTGAACTATCAAAGCAAGGTTGAACTCTGTGAGTTGAATGCAAACATCACAAAGAAGTTTCTGAGAATGCTTCCGTTTACTTATGGGAAGTTTATCCCGTTTCCAACGAAATCCTCAGAGAGGTCCAAATATCCCCTTGCAGATTCTACAAACAGTGTGTTTGGAAACTGCTCCATCAAAACGAATGTTCAGCTCTCTGAGTTAAACGCAATCGTCACTAAGAATTTTCTGAGAGTGCTTCTGTCTAGTTTTTATATGAAGTTCTTTCCTTTATTACCATAGGCCTCAAAGCGGTCCCAGTCTCCACTTGCAGATTCTCCAAGAAGACTGTTTCCAAACTGCTCTCTCGAAAGGAATGTTCAACTCTGTGAGTTGAGTGCAATCATCACAGAGTAGTTTCTGAGAATGCTTCTATGTAGTTTTTAGGAGAAGATATTTCCTTTTCCACCACAGCCCTCAAAGCCCTCCAAATGTCCATTTGCGGATGCTAAAAAAAGAGTGTTTCAAAGCTGCGCTATCAAAGGGAAAGTTCAATTCCGTGAGGTGAATGCAAACATCCCAAAGAAGTTTCTGAGAATGCCTCTGTTTAGCTTTTATGTGAAGATTATCCCGTTTCCAACGAAATCTTCAATGAGATCCAAATATCCACTTGCGGATCCCACAGAAAGTGTGTTTCGAAACTGCTGTTTCAAAGGGAATCTTCAACTCTGTGAGTTGAATGCAATCATCACAAAGAAGTTTCTGACAATGCTTCTCTCTCGTTTTTATGTGAAGATATTTCCTTTTCCACCAGAGGCCTGAAAGCGCTCCAAATGTCCACTTGCAGAGTCTACGAAAAGAATGTTTCAAAACTGCTCTGTGAAAAGCAATGTTAAACTCTGTGGCTCGAACACAAACATCACAAAGCAGTTTCTGAGAATGCTTCAGTTTAGTTTTTCTGTGAAGATATTCCCGTTTCCAAAGAAATCTTCAAAGAGGTCCACATATCCACTTACAGATTCTACAAAAAGAGAGTTTCAAAACTGCTCAATCAAAAGGAGGGTTCAACTCTGTGACTTGAATGCAATCATAACACAGAAGTTTCTGAGAATGCTTCTCTTTAGTTTTTACGTGAAGATATACCCGTTTCGAAGGAAGGCCACCCGGTGGTCCAAATATCCACTTGCAGATTCTACAAAAAGAGTGTTTCAAACCTGAACTATCAAAGGAAGGTTCAACTCTCTGAGTCGAATGCAAACATCACGAAGAAGTTTCTGAGAATGTTTGTGTTTAGTTATGGGAAGTTTATCCCGTTTCCAACGAAATCCTCAGAGAGGTCCAAATATCCACTTGCAGATTCTACCAAAAGTGTGTTTGGAAACTGCTCCATCCAAAGGCATGTTCAGCTCTGTGAGTTAATCTCCATCATCACAAAGTATTTTCTGAGAATGCTTCCGTTTGGTTTTTATAGGAAGTTCTTTCCTTCACTACCGTAGGCCTCAAAGCAGTCCAAATCTCCATTTGCAGATTCTACAAAAAGAGTGTTTCCAATCTGCTGTATCAATAGGAATGTTCAACTCCGTGAGTTGAATGCAATCATCACAACGTAGTTTCTGAGAATGCTTCTATGTAGTTTTTAGGTGAAGATATTACCTTTTCCACCACAGGCCCCAAGCCCCCCAAATGTCCACTTGCAGATTCTAGAAAAAGAGTGTTTCATAGCTGCTCTTTCAAAAGGAAAGTTCCACTCTGGGAATTGAATACGAACATCACAAAGTAGTTTCTGAGAATGCTTTTGTTTCGTTTTTATGTGAAGATGATCCCGTTTCCAATGAAATCTTCAAAGAGGTGCACATATCCACTTGCAGATTCCAAAGAAAGAGACTTTCAAAACTGCTCCATCACGAGGATTTTTCAACACTGTGAGTTGAATGCAGTCATC
Source organism: Pan paniscus (assembly GCF_029289425.2). Taxonomy (NCBI): domain Eukaryota; kingdom Metazoa; phylum Chordata; class Mammalia; order Primates; family Hominidae; genus Pan; species Pan paniscus. The sequence continues at coordinate 61,756,387 of NC_073272.2, forward strand.
ACAGAAAACTTTCTGAGAATGCTTCTGTCTAGGGTTGATGTGAGGATATACCCGTTTCCAACGAAGGCCTCGAAGTGGTCCAAATATACACTTGCAGATTCTCCTACAAGGGTGTTGCAAACCTGAACTATCAAAGCAAGGTTGAACTCTGTGAGTTGAATGCAAACATCACAAAGAAGTTTCTGAGAATGCTTCCGTTTACTTATGGGAAGTTTATCCCGTTTCCAACGAAATCCTCAGAGAGGTCCAAATATCCCCTTGCAGATTCTACAAACAGTGTGTTTGGAAACTGCTCCATCAAAACGAATGTTCAGCTCTCTGAGTTAAACGCAATCGTCACTAAGAATTTTCTGAGAGTGCTTCTGTCTAGTTTTTATATGAAGTTCTTTCCTTTATTACCATAGGCCTCAAAGCGGTCCCAGTCTCCACTTGCAGATTCTCCAAGAAGACTGTTTCCAAACTGCTCTCTCGAAAGGAATGTTCAACTCTGTGAGTTGAGTGCAATCATCACAGAGTAGTTTCTGAGAATGCTTCTATGTAGTTTTTAGGAGAAGATATTTCCTTTTCCACCACAGCCCTCAAAGCCCTCCAAATGTCCATTTGCGGATGCTAAAAAAAGAGTGTTTCAAAGCTGCGCTATCAAAGGGAAAGTTCAATTCCGTGAGGTGAATGCAAACATCCCAAAGAAGTTTCTGAGAATGCCTCTGTTTAGCTTTTATGTGAAGATTATCCCGTTTCCAACGAAATCTTCAATGAGATCCAAATATCCACTTGCGGATCCCACAGAAAGTGTGTTTCGAAACTGCTGTTTCAAAGGGAATCTTCAACTCTGTGAGTTGAATGCAATCATCACAAAGAAGTTTCTGACAATGCTTCTCTCTCGTTTTTATGTGAAGATATTTCCTTTTCCACCAGAGGCCTGAAAGCGCTCCAAATGTCCACTTGCAGAGTCTACGAAAAGAATGTTTCAAAACTGCTCTGTGAAAAGCAATGTTAAACTCTGTGGCTCGAACACAAACATCACAAAGCAGTTTCTGAGAATGCTTCAGTTTAGTTTTTCTGTGAAGATATTCCCGTTTCCAAAGAAATCTTCAAAGAGGTCCACATATCCACTTACAGATTCTACAAAAAGAGAGTTTCAAAACTGCTCAATCAAAAGGAGGGTTCAACTCTGTGACTTGAATGCAATCATAACACAGAAGTTTCTGAGAATGCTTCTCTTTAGTTTTTACGTGAAGATATACCCGTTTCGAAGGAAGGCCACCCGGTGGTCCAAATATCCACTTGCAGAATCTACAAAAAGAGTGTTTCAAACCTGAACTATCAAAGGAAGGTTCAACTCTGTGAGTCGAATGCAAACATCACGAAGAAGTTTCTGAGAATGTTTGTGTTTAGTTATGGGAAGTTTATCCCGTTTCCAACGAAATCCTCAGAGAGGTCCAAATATCCACTTGCAGATTCTACCAAAAGTGTGTTTGGAAACTGCTCCATCCAAAGGCATGTTCAGCTCTGTGAGTTAATCTCCATCATCACAAAGTATTTTCTGAGAATGCTTCCGTTTGGTTTTTATAGGAAGTTCTTTCCTTCACTACCGTAGGCCTCAAAGCAGTCCAAATCTCCATTTGCAGATTCTACAAAAAGAGTGTTTCCAATCTGCTGTATCAATAGGAATGTTCAACTCCGTGAGTTGAATGCAATCATCACAACGTAGTTTCTGAGAATGCTTCTATGTAGTTTTTAGGTGAAGATATTACCTTTTCCACCACAGGCCCCAAGCCCCCCAAATGTCCACTTGCAGATTCTAGAAAAAGAGTGTTTCATAGCTGCTCTTTCAAAAGGAAAGTTCCACTCTGGGAATTGAATACGAACATCACAAAGTAGTTTCTGAGAATGCTTTTGTTTCGTTTTTATGTGAAGATGATCCCGTTTCCAATGAAATCTTCAAAGAGGTGCACATATCCACTTGCAGATTCCAAAGAAAGAGACTTTCAAAACTGCTCCATCACGAGGATTTTTCAACACTGTGAGTTGAATGCAGTCATCACAGAAAACTTTCTGAGAATGCTTCTGTCTAGGGTTGATGTGAAGATATACCCGTTTCCAACGAAGGCCTCGAAGTGGTCCAAATATACACTTGCAGATTCTCCTACAAGGGTGTTGCAAACCTGAACTATCAAAGCAAGGTTCAACTCTGTGAGTTGAATGCAAACATCACAAAGAAGTTTCTGAGAATGCTTCCGTTTACTTATGGGAAGTTTATCCCGTTTCCAACGAAATCCTCAGAGAGGTCCAAATATCCCCTTGCAGATTCTACAAACAGTGTGTTTGGAAACTGCTCCATCAAAACGAATGTTCAGCTCTCTGAGTTAAACGCAATCGTCACTAAGAATTTTCTGAGAGTGCTTCTGTCTAGTTTTTATATGAAGTTCTTTCCTTTCTTACCATAGGCCTCAAAGCGGTCCCAGTCTCCACTTGCAGATTCTCCAAGAAGACTGTTTCCAAACTGCTCTCTCGAAAGGAATGTTCAACTCTTTGAGTTGAGTGCAATCATCACAGAGTAGTTTCTGAGAATGCTTCTATGTAGTTTTTAGGAGAAGATATTTCCTTTTCCACCACAGCCCTCAAAGCCCTCCAAATGTCCATTTGCGGATGCTAAAAAAAGAGTGTTTCAAAGCTGCGCTATCAAAGGGAAAGTTCAATTCCGTGAGGTGAATGCAAACATCCCAAAGAAGTTTCTGAGAATGCCTCTGTTTAGCTTTTATGTGAAGATTATCCCGTTTCCAACGAAATCTTCAATGAGATCCAAATATCCACTTGCGGATCCCACAGAAAGTGTGTTTCGAAACTGCTGTTTCAAAGGGAATCTTCAACTCTGTGAGTTGAATGCAATCATCACAAAGAAGTTTCTGACAATGCTTCTCTCTCGTTTTTATGTGAAGATATTTCCTTTTCCACCAGAGGCCTGAAAGCGGTCCAAATGTCCGCTTGCAGAGTCTACGAAAAGAATGTTTCAAAACTGCTCTGTGAAAAGCAATGTTAAACTCTGTGGCTCGAACACAAACATCACAAAGCAGTTTCTGAGAATGCTTCAGTTTAGTTTTTCTGTGAAGATATTCCCGTTTCCAAAGAAATCTTCAAAGAGGTCCACATATCCACTTACAGATTCTACAAAAAGAGAGTTTCAAAACTGCTCAATCAAAAGGAGGGTTCAACTCTGTGACTTGAATGCAATCATCACACAGAAGTTTCTGAGAATGCTTCTCTTTAGTTTTTACGTGAAGATATACCCGTTTCGAAGGAAGGCCACCCGGTGGTCCAAATATCCACTTGCAGATTCTACAAAAAGAGTGTTTCAAACCTGAACTATCAAAGGAAGGTTCAACTCTGTGAGTCGAATGCAAACATCACGAAGAAGTTTCTGAGAATGTTTGTGTTTAGTTATGGGAAGTTTATCCCGTTTCCAACGAAATCCTCAGAGTGGTCCAAATATCCACTTGCAGATTCTACCAAAAGTGTGTTTGGAAACTGCTCCATCCAAAGGCATGTTCAGCTCTGTGAGTTGATCTCCATCATCACAAAGTATTTTCTGAGAATGCTTCCGTTTGGTTTTTATAGGAAGTTCTTTCCTTCACTACCGTAGGCCTCAAAGCAGTCCAAATCTCCATTTGCAGATTCTACAAAAAGAGTGTTTCCAATCTGCTGTATCAATAGGAATGTTCAACTCCGTGAGTTGAATGCAATCATCACAACGTAGTTTCTGAGAATGCTTCTATGTAGTTTTTAGGTGAAGATATTACCTTTTCCACCACAGGCCCCAAGCCCCCCAAATGTCCACTTGCAGATTCTAGAAAAAGAGTGTTTCATAGCTGCTCTTTCAAAAGGAAAGTTCCACTCTGGGAATTGAATACGAACATCACAAAGTAGTTTCTGAGAATGCTTTTGTTTCGTTTTTATGTGAAGATGATCCCGTTTCCAATGAAATCTTCAAAGAGGTGCACATATCCACTTGCAGATTCCAAAGAAAGAGACTTTCAAAACTGCTCCATCACGAGGATTTTTCAACACTGTGAGTTGAATGCAGTCATCACAGAAAACTTTCTGAGAATGCTTCTGTCTAGGGTTGATGTGAAGATATACCCGTTTCCAACGAAGGCCTCGAAGTGGTCCAAATATACACTTGCAGATTCTCCTACAAGGGTGTTGCAAACCTGAACTATCAAAGCAAGGTTCAACTCTGTGAGTTGAATGCAAACATCACAAAGAAGTTTCTGAGAATGCTTCCGTTTACTTATGGGAAGTTTATCCCGTTTCCAACGAAATCCTCAGAGAGGTCCAAATATCCCCTTGCAGATTCTACAAACAGTGTGTTTGGAAACTGCTCCATCAAAACGAATGTTCAGCTCTCTGAGTTAAACGCAATCGTCACTAAGAATTTTCTGAGAGTGCTTCTGTCTAGTTTTTATATGAAGTTCTTTCCTTTATTACCATAGGCCTCAAAGCGGTCCCAGTCTCCACTTGCAGATTCTCCAAGAAGACTGTTTCCAAACTGCTCTCTCGAAAGGAATGTTCAACTCTGTGAGTTGAGTGCAATCATCACAGAGTAGTTTCTGAGAATGCTTCTATGTAGTTTTTAGGAGAAGATATTTCCTTTTCCACCACAGCCCTCAAAGCCCTCCAAATGTCCATTTGCGGATGCTAAAAAAAGAGTGTTTCAAAGCTGCGCTATCAAAGGGAAAGTTCAATTCCGTGAGGTGAATGCAAACATCCCAAAGAAGTTTCTGAGAATGCCTCTGTTTAGCTTTTATGTGAAGATTATCCCGTTTCCAACGAAATCTTCAATGAGATCCAAATATCCACTTGCGGATCCCACAGAAAGTGTGTTTCGAAACTGCTGTTTCAAAGGGAATCTTCAACTCTGTGAGTTGAATGCAATCATCACAAAGAAGTTTCTGACAATGCTTCTCTCTCGTTTTTATGTGAAGATATTTCCTTTTCCACCAGAGGCCTGAAAGCGCTCCAAATGTCCACTTGCAGAGTCTACGAAAAGAATGTTTCAAAACTGCTCTGTGAAAAGCAATGTTAAACTCTGTGGCTCGAACACAAACATCACAAAGCAGTTTCTGAGAATGCTTCAGTTTAGTTTTTCTGTGAAGATATTCCCGTTTCCAAAGAAATCTTCAAAGAGGTCCACATATCCACTTACAGATTCTACAAAAAGAGAGTTTCAAAACTGCTCAATCAAAAGGAGGGTTCAACTCTGTGACTTGAATGCAATCATAACACAGAAGTTTCTGAGAATGCTTCTCTTTAGTTTTTACGTGAAGATATACCCGTTTCGAAGGAAGGCCACCCGGTGGTCAAAATATCCACTTGCAGATTCTACAAAAAGAGTGTTTCAAACCTGAACTATCAAAGGAAGGTTCAACTCTGTGAGTCGAATGCAAACATCACGAAGAAGTTTCTGAGAATGTTTGTGTTTAGTTATGGGAAGTTTATCCCGTTTCCAACGAAATCCTCAGAGTGGTCCAAATATCCACTTGCAGATTCTACCAAAAGTGTGTTTGGAAACTGCTCCATCCAAAGGCATGTTCAGCTCTGTGAGTTAATCTCCATCATCACAAAGTATTTTCTGAGAATGCTTCCGTTTGGTTTTTATAGGAAGTTCTTTCCTTCACTACCGTAGGCCTCAAAGCAGTCCAAATCTCCATTTGCAGATTCTACAAAAAGAGTGTTTCCAATCTGCTGTATCAATAGGAATGTTCAACTCCGTGAGTTGAATGCAATCATCACAACGTAGTTTCTGAGAATGCTTCTATGTAGTTTTTAGGTGAAGATATTACCTTTTCCACCACAGGCCCCAAGCCCCCCAAATGTCTACTTGCAGATTCTAGAAAAAGAGTGTTTCATAGCTGCTCTTTCAAAAGGAAAGTTCCACTCTGGGAATTGAATACGAACATCACAAAGTAGTTTCTGAGAATGCTTTTGTTTCGTTTTTATGTGAAGATGATCCCGTTTCCAATGAAATCTTCAAAGAGGTGCACATATCCACTTGCAGATTCCAAAGAAAGAGACTTTCAAAACTGCTCCATCACGAGGATTTTTCAACACTGTGAGTTGAATGCAGTCATCACAGAAAACTTTCTGAGAATGCTTCTGTCTAGGGTTGATGTGAAGATATACCCGTTTCCAACGAAGGCCTCGAAGTGGTCCAAATATACACTTGCAGATTCTCCTACAAGGGTGTTGCAAACCTGAACTATCAAAGCAAGGTTGAACTCTGTGAGTTGAATGCAAACATCACAAAGAAGTTTCTGAGAATGCTTCCGTTTACTTATGGGAAGTTTATCCCGTTTCCAACGAAATCCTCAGAGAGGTCCAAATATCCCCTTGCAGATTCTACAAACAGTGTGTTTGGAAACTGCTCCATCAAAACGAATGTTCAGCTCTCTGAGTTAAACGCAATCGTCACTAAGAATTTTCTGAGAGTGCTTCTGTCTAGTTTTTATATGAAGTTCTTTCCTTTATTACCATAGGCCTCAAAGCGGTCCCAGTCTCCACTTGCAGATTCTCCAAGAAGACTGTTTCCAAACTGCTCTCTCGAAAGGAATGTTCAACTCTGTGAGTTGAGTGCAATCATCACAGAGTAGTTTCTGAGAATGCTTCTATGTAGTTTTTAGGAGAAGATATTTCCTTTTCCACCACAGCCCTCAAAGCCCTCCAAATGTCCATTTGCGGATGCTAAAAAAAGAGTGTTTCAAAGCTGCGCTATCAAAGGGAAAGTTCAATTCCGTGAGGTGAATGCAAACATCCCAAAGAAGTTTCTGAGAATGCCTCTGTTTAGCTTTTATGTGAAGATTATCCCGTTTCCAACGAAATCTTCAATGAGATCCAAATATCCACTTGCGGATCCCACAGAAAGTGTGTTTCGAAACTGCTGTTTCAAAGGGAATCTTCAACTCTGTGAGTTGAATGCAATCATCACAAAGAAGTTTCTGACAATGCTTCTCTCTCGTTTTTATGTGAAGATATTTCCTTTTCCACCAGAGGCCTGAAAGCGCTCCAAATGTCCACTTGCAGAGTCTACGAAAAGAATGTTTCAAAACTGCTCTGTGAAAAGCAATGTTAAACTCTGTGGCTCGAACACAAACATCACAAAGCAGTTTCTGAGAATGCTTCAGTTTAGTTTTTCTGTGAAGATATTCCCGTTTCCAAAGAAATCTTCAAAGAGGTCCACATATCCACTTACAGATTCTACAAAAAGAGAGTTTCAAAACTGCTCAATCAAAAGGAGGGTTCAACTCTGTGACTTGAATGCAATCATAACACAGAAGTTTCTGAGAATGCTTCTCTTTAGTTTTTACGTGAAGATATACCCGTTTCGAAGGAAGGCCACCCGGTGGTCCAAATATCCACTTGCAGATTCTACAAAAAGAGTGTTTCAAACCTGAACTATCAAAGGAAGGTTCAACTCTCTGAGTCGAATGCAAACATCACGAAGAAGTTTCTGAGAATGTTTGTGTTTAGTTATGGGAAGTTTATCCCGTTTCCAACGAAATCCTCAGAGAGGTCCAAATATCCACTTGCAGATTCTACCAAAAGTGTGTTTGGAAACTGCTCCATCCAAAGGCATGTTCAGCTCTGTGAGTTAATCTCCATCATCACAAAGTATTTTCTGAGAATGCTTCCGTTTGGTTTTTATAGGAAGTTCTTTCCTTCACTACCGTAGGCCTCAAAGCAGTCCAAATCTCCATTTGCAGATTCTACAAAAAGAGTGTTTCCAATCTGCTGTATCAATAGGAATGTTCAACTCCGTGAGTTGAATGCAATCATCACAACGTAGTTTCTGAGAATGCTTCTATGTAGTTTTTAGGTGAAGATATTACCTTTTCCACCACAGGCCCCAAGCCCCCCAAATGTCCACTTGCAGATTCTAGAAAAAGAGTGTTTCATAGCTGCTCTTTCAAAAGGAAAGTTCCACTCTGGGAATTGAATACGAACATCACAAAGTAGTTTCTGAGAATGCTTTTGTTTCGTTTTTATGTGAAGATGATCCCGTTTCCAATGAAATCTTCAAAGAGGTGCACATATCCACTTGCAGATTCCAAAGAAAGAGACTTTCAAAACTGCTCCATCACGAGGATTTTTCAACACTGTGAGTTGAATGCAGTCATCACAGAAAACTTTCTGAGAATGCTTCTGTCTAGGGTTGATGTGAGGATATACCCGTTTCCAACGAAGGCCTCGAAGTGGTCCAAATATACACTTGCAGATTCTCCTACAAGGGTGTTGCAAACCTGAACTATCAAAGCAAGGTTGAACTCTGTGAGTTGAATGCAAACATCACAAAGAAGTTTCTGAGAATGCTTCCGTTTACTTATGGGAAGTTTATCCCGTTTCCAACGAAATCCTCAGAGAGGTCCAAATATCCCCTTGCAGATTCTACAAACAGTGTGTTTGGAAACTGCTCCATCAAAACGAATGTTCAGCTCTCTGAGTTAAACGCAATCGTCACTAAGAATTTTCTGAGAGTGCTTCTGTCTAGTTTTTATATGAAGTTCTTTCCTTTATTACCATAGGCCTCAAAGCGGTCCCAGTCTCCACTTGCAGATTCTCCAAGAAGACTGTTTCCAAACTGCTCTCTCGAAAGGAATGTTCAACTCTGTGAGTTGAGTGCAATCATCACAGAGTAGTTTCTGAGAATGCTTCTATGTAGTTTTTAGGAGAAGATATTTCCTTTTCCACCACAGCCCTCAAAGCCCTCCAAATGTCCATTTGCGGATGCTAAAAAAAGAGTGTTTCAAAGCTGCGCTATCAAAGGGAAAGTTCAATTCCGTGAGGTGAATGCAAACATCCCAAAGAAGTTTCTGAGAATGCCTCTGTTTAGCTTTTATGTGAAGATTATCCCGTTTCCAACGAAATCTTCAATGAGATCCAAATATCCACTTGCGGATCCCACAGAAAGTGTGTTTCGAAACTGCTGTTTCAAAGGGAATCTTCAACTCTGTGAGTTGAATGCAATCATCACAAAGAAGTTTCTGACAATGCTTCTCTCTCGTTTTTATGTGAAGATATTTCCTTTTCCACCAGAGGCCTGAAAGCGCTCCAAATGTCCACTTGCAGAGTCTACGAAAAGAATGTTTCAAAACTGCTCTGTGAAAAGCAATGTTAAACTCTGTGGCTCGAACACAAACATCACAAAGCAGTTTCTGAGAATGCTTCAGTTTAGTTTTTCTGTGAAGATATTCCCGTTTCCAAAGAAATCTTCAAAGAGGTCCACATATCCACTTACAGATTCTACAAAAAGAGAGTTTCAAAACTGCTCAATCAAAAGGAGGGTTCAACTCTGTGACTTGAATGCAATCATAACACAGAAGTTTCTGAGAATGCTTCTCTTTAGTTTTTACGTGAAGATATACCCGTTTCGAAGGAAGGCCACCCGGTGGTCCAAATATCCACTTGCAGAATCTACAAAAAGAGTGTTTCAAACCTGAACTATCAAAGGAAGGTTCAACTCTGTGAGTCGAATGCAAACATCACGAAGAAGTTTCTGAGAATGTTTGTGTTTAGTTATGGGAAGTTTATCCCGTTTCCAACGAAATCCTCAGAGAGGTCCAAATATCCACTTGCAGATTCTACCAAAAGTGTGTTTGGAAACTGCTCCATCCAAAGGCATGTTCAGCTCTGTGAGTTAATCTCCATCATCACAAAGTATTTTCTGAGAATGCTTCCGTTTGGTTTTTATAGGAAGTTCTTTCCTTCACTACCGTAGGCCTCAAAGCAGTCCAAATCTCCATTTGCAGATTCTACAAAAAGAGTGTTTCCAATCTGCTGTATCAATAGGAATGTTCAACTCCGTGAGTTGAATGCAATCATCACAACGTAGTTTCTGAGAATGCTTCTATGTAGTTTTTAGGTGAAGATATTACCTTTTCCACCACAGGCCCCAAGCCCCCCAAATGTCCACTTGCAGATTCTAGAAAAAGAGTGTTTCATAGCTGCTCTTTCAAAAGGAAAGTTCCACTCTGGGAATTGAATACGAACATCACAAAGTAGTTTCTGAGAATGCTTTTGTTTCGTTTTTATGTGAAGATGATCCCGTTTCCAATGAAATCTTCAAAGAGGTGCACATATCCACTTGCAGATTCCAAAGAAAGAGACTTTCAAAACTGCTCCATCACGAGGATTTTTCAACACTGTGAGTTGAATGCAGTCATCACAGAAAACTTTCTGAGAATGCTTCTGTCTAGGGTTGATGTGAAGATATACCCGTTTCCAACGAAGGCCTCGAAGTGGTCCAAATATACACTTGCAGATTCTCCTACAAGGGTGTTGCAAACCTGAACTATCAAAGCAAGGTTCAACTCTGTGAGTTGAATGCAAACATCACAAAGAAGTTTCTGAGAATGCTTCCGTTTACTTATGGGAAGTTTATCCCGTTTCCAACGAAATCCTCAGAGAGGTCCAAATATCCCCTTGCAGATTCTACAAACAGTGTGTTTGGAAACTGCTCCATCAAAACGAATGTTCAGCTCTCTGAGTTAAACGCAATCGTCACTAAGAATTTTCTGAGAGTGCTTCTGTCTAGTTTTTATATGAAGTTCTTTCCTTTCTTACCATAGGCCTCAAAGCGGTCCCAGTCTCCACTTGCAGATTCTCCAAGAAGACTGTTTCCAAACTGCTCTCTCGAAAGGAATGTTCAACTCTTTGAGTTGAGTGCAATCATCACAGAGTAGTTTCTGAGAATGCTTCTATGTAGTTTTTAGGAGAAGATATTTCCTTTTCCACCACAGCCCTCAAAGCCCTCCAAATGTCCATTTGCGGATGCTAAAAAAAGAGTGTTTCAAAGCTGCGCTATCAAAGGGAAAGTTCAATTCCGTGAGGTGAATGCAAACATCCCAAAGAAGTTTCTGAGAATGCCTCTGTTTAGCTTTTATGTGAAGATTATCCCGTTTCCAACGAAATCTTCAATGAGATCCAAATATCCACTTGCGGATCCCACAGAAAGTGTGTTTCGAAACTGCTGTTTCAAAGGGAATCTTCAACTCTGTGAGTTGAATGCAATCATCACAAAGAAGTTTCTGACAATGCTTCTCTCTCGTTTTTATGTGAAGATATTTCCTTTTCCACCAGAGGCCTGAAAGCGCTCCAAATGTCCACTTGCAGAGTCTACGAAAAGAATGTTTCAAAACTGCTCTGTGAAAAGCAATGTTAAACTCTGTGGCTCGAACACAAACATCACAAAGCAGTTTCTGAGAATGCTTCAGTTTAGTTTTTCTGTGAAGATATTCCCGTTTCCAAAGAAATCTTCAAAGAGGTCCACATATCCACTTACAGATTCTACAAAAAGAGAGTTTCAAAACTGCTCAATCAAAAGGAGGGTTCAACTCTGTGACTTGAATGCAATCATCACACAGAAGTTTCTGAGAATGCTTCTCTTTAGTTTTTACGTGAAGATATACCCGTTTCGAAGGAAGGCCACCCGGTGGTCCAAATATCCACTTGCAGATTCTACAAAAAGAGTGTTTCAAACCTGAACTATCAAAGGAAGGTTCAACTCTGTGAGTCGAATGCAAACATCACGAAGAAGTTTCTGAGAATGTTTGTGTTTAGTTATGGGAAGTTTATCCCGTTTCCAACGAAATCCTCAGAGTGGTCCAAATATCCACTTGCAGATTCTACCAAAAGTGTGTTTGGAAACTGCTCCATCCAAAGGCATGTTCAGCTCTGTGAGTTAATCTCCATCATCACAAAGTATTTTCTGAGAATGCTTCCGTTTGGTTTTTATAGGAAGTTCTTTCCTTCACTACCGTAGGCCTCAAAGCAGTCCAAATCTCCATTTGCAGATTCTACAAAAAGAGTGTTTCCAATCTGCTGTATCAATAGGAATGTTCAACTCCGTGAGTTGAATGCAATCATCACAACGTAGTTTCTGAGAATGCTTCTATGTAGTTTTTAGGTGAAGATATTACCTTTTCCACCACAGGCCCCAAGCCCCCCAAATGTCCACTTGCAGATTCTAGAAAAAGAGTGTTTCATAGCTGCTCTTTCAAAAGGAAAGTTCCACTCTGGGAATTGAATACGAACATCACAAAGTAGTTTCTGAGAATGCTTTTGTTTCGTTTTTATGTGAAGATGATCCCGTTTCCAATGAAATCTTCAAAGAGGTGCACATATCCACTTGCAGATTCCAAAGAAAGAGACTTTCAAAACTGCTCCATCACGAGGATTTTTCAACACTGTGAGTTGAATGCAGTCATCACAGAAAACTTTCTGAGAATGCTTCTGTCTAGGGTTGATGTGAAGATATACCCGTTTCCAACGAAGGCCTCGAAGTGGTCCAAATATACACTTGCAGATTCTCCTACAAGGGTGTTGCAAACCTGAACTATCAAAGCAAGGTTCAACTCTGTGAGTTGAATGCAAACATCACAAAGAAGTTTCTGAGAATGCTTCCGTTTAGTTATGGGAAGTTTATCCCGTTTCCAACGAAATCCTCAGAGAGGTCCAAATATCCCCTTGCAGATTCTACAAACAGTGTGTTTGGAAACTGCTCCATCAAAACGAATGTTCAGCTCTCTGAGTTAAACGCAATCGTCACTAAGAATTTTCTGAGAGTGCTTCTGTCTAGTTTTTATATGAAGTTCTTTCCTTTATTACCATAGGCCTCAAAGCGGTCCCAGTCTCCACTTGCAGATTCTCCAAGAAGACTGTTTCCAAACTGCTCTCTCGAAAGGAATGTTCAACTCTGTGAGTTGAGTGCAATCATCACAGAGTAGTTTCTGAGAATGCTTCTATGTAGTTTTTAGGAGAAGATATTTCCTTTTCCACCACAGCCCTCAAAGCCCTCCAAATGTCCATTTGCGGATGCTAAAAAAAGAGTGTTTCAAAGCTGCGCTATCAAAGGGAAAGTTCAATTCCGTGAGGTGAATGCAAACATCCCAAAGAAGTTTCTGAGAATGCCTCTGTTTAGCTTTTATGTGAAGATTATCCCGTTTCCAACGAAATCTTCAATGAGATCCAAATATCCACTTGCGGATCCCACAGAAAGTGTGTTTCGAAACTGCTGTTTCAAAGGGAATCTTCAACTCTGTGAGTTGAATGCAATCATCACAAAGAAGTTTCTGACAATGCTTCTCTCTCGTTTTTATGTGAAGATATTTCCTTTTCCACCAGAGGCCTGAAAGCGCTCCAAATGTCCACTTGCAGAGTCTACGAAAAGAATGTTTCAAAACTGCTCTGTGAAAAGCAATGTTAAACTCTGTGGCTCGAACACAAACATCACAAAGCAGTTTCTGAGAATGCTTCAGTTTAGTTTTTCTGTGAAGATATTCCCGTTTCCAAAGAAATCTTCAAAGAGGTCCACATATCCACTTACAGATTCTACAAAAAGAGAGTTTCAAAACTGCTCAATCAAAAGGAGGGTTCAACTCTGTGACTTGAATGCAATCATAACACAGAAGTTTCTGAGAATGCTTCTCTTTAGTTTTTACGTGAAGATATACCCGTTTCGAAGGAAGGCCACCCGGTGGTCCAAATATCCACTTGCAGAATCTACAAAAAGAGTGTTTCAAACCTGAACTATCAAAGGAAGGTTCAACTCTGTGAGTCGAATGCAAACATCACGAAGAAGTTTCTGAGAATGTTTGTGTTTAGTTATGGGAAGTTTATCCCGTTTCCAACGAAATCCTCAGAGAGGTCCAAATATCCACTTGCAGATTCTACCAAAAGTGTGTTTGGAAACTGCTCCATCCAAAGGCATGTTCAGCTCTGTGAGTTAATCTCCATCATCACAAAGTATTTTCTGAGAATGCTTCCGTTTGGTTTTTATAGGAAGTTCTTTCCTTCACTACCGTAGGCCTCAAAGCAGTCCAAATCTCCATTTGCAGATTCTACAAAAAGAGTGTTTCCAATCTGCTGTATCAATAGGAATGTTCAACTCCGTGAGTTGAATGCAATCATCACAACGTAGTTTCTGAGAATGCTTCTATGTAGTTTTTAGGTGAAGATATTACCTTTTCCACCACAGGCCCCAAGCCCCCCAAATGTCCACTTGCAGATTCTAGAAAAAGAGTGTTTCATAGCTGCTCTTTCAAAAGGAAAGTTCCACTCTGGGAATTGAATACGAACATCACAAAGTAGTTTCTGAGAATGCTTTTGTTTCGTTTTTATGTGAAGATGATCCCGTTTCCAATGAAATCTTCAAAGAGGTGCACATATCCACTTGCAGATTCCAAAGAAAGAGACTTTCAAAACTGCTCTATCACGAGGATTTTTCAACTCTGTGAGTTGAATGCAGTCATCACAGAAAACTTTCTGAGAATGCTTCTGCCTAGGGTTGATGTGAAGATATACCCGTTTCCAACGAAGGCCTCGAAGTGGTCCAAATATACACTTGCAGATTCTCCTACAAGGGTGTTGCAAACCTGAACTATCAAAGCAAGGTTGAACTCTGTGAGTTGAATGCAAACATCACAAAGAAGTTTCTGAGAATGCTTCCGTTTACTTATGGGAAGTTTATCCCGTTTCCAACGAAATCCTCAGAGAGGTCCAAATATCCCCTTGCAGATTCTACAAACAGTGTGTTTGGAAACTGCTCCATCAAAACGAATGTTCAGCTCTCTGAGTTAAACGCAATCGTCACTAAGAATTTTCTGAGAGTGCTTCTGTCTAGTTTTTATATGAAGTTCTTTCCTTTCTTACCATAGGCCTCAAAGCGGTCCCAGTCTCCACTTGCAGATTCTCCAAGAAGACTGTTTCCAAAGTGCTCTCTCGAAAGGAATGTTCAACTCTGTGAGTTGAGTGCAATCATCACAGAGTAGTTTCTGAGAATGCTTCTATGTAGTTTTTAGGAGAAGATATTTCCTTTTCCACCACAGCCCTCAAAGCCCTCCAAATGTCCATTTGCGGATGCTAAAAAAAGAGTGTTTCAAAGCTGCGCTATCAAAGGGAAAGTTCAATTCCGTGAGGTGAATGCAAACATCCCAAAGAAGTTTCTGAGAATGCCTCTGTTTAGCTTTTATGTGAAGATTATCCCGTTTCCAACGAAATCTTCAATGAGATCCAAATATCCACTTGCGGATCCCACAGAAAGTGTGTTTCGAAACTGCTGTTTCAAAGGGAATCTTCAACTCTGTGAGTTGAATGCAATCATCACAAAGAAGTTTCTGACAATGCTTCTCTCTCGTTTTTATGTGAAGATATTTCCTTTTCCACCAGAGGCCTGAAAGCGCTCCAAATGTCCACTTGCAGATTCTACGAAAAGAATGTTTCAAAACTGCTCTGTGAAAAGCAATGTTAAACTCTGTGGCTCGAACACAAACATCACAAAGCAGTTTCTGAGAATGCTTCAGTTTAGTTTTTCTGTGAAGATATTCCCGTTTCCAAAGAAATCTTCAAAGAGGTCCACATATCCACTTACAGATTCTACAAAAAGAGAGTTTCAAAACTGCTCAATCAAAAGGAGGGTTCAACTCTGTGACCTGAATGCAATCATCACACAGAAGTTTCTGAGAATGCTTCTCTTTAGTTTTTACGTGAAGATATACCCGTTTCGAAGGAAGGCCACCCGGTGGTCCAAATATCCACTTGCAGATTCTACAAAAAGAGTGTTTCAAACCTGAACTATCAAAGGAAGGTTCAACTCTCTGAGTCGAATGCAAACATCACGAAGAAGTTTCTGAGAATGTTTGTGTTTAGTTATGGGAAGTTTATCCCTTTTCCAACGAAATCCTCAGAGTGGTCCAAATATCCACTTGCAGATTCTACCAAAAGTGTGTTTGGAAACTGCTCCATCCAAAGGCATGTTCAGCTCTGTGAGTTAATCTCCATCATCACAAAGTATTTTCTGAGAATGCTTCCGTTTGGTTTTTATAGGAAGTTCTTTCCTTCACTACCGTAGGCCTCAAAGCAGTCCAAATCTCCATTTGCAGATTCTACAAAAAGAGTGTTTCCAATCTGCTGTATCAATAGGAATGTTCAACTCCGTGAGTTGAATGCAATCATCACAACGTAGTTTCTGAGAATGCTTCTATGTAGTTTTTAGGTGAAGATATTACCTTTTCCACCACAGGCCCCAAGCCCCCCAAATGTCCACTTGCAGATTCTAGAAAAAGAGTGTTTCATAGCTGCTCTTTCAAAAGGAAAGTTCCACTCTGGGAATTGAATACGAACATCACAAAGTAGTTTCTGAGAATGCTTTTGTTTCGTTTTTATGTGAAGATGATCCCGTTTCCAATGAAATCTTCAAAGAGGTGCACATATCCACTTGCAGATTCCAAAGAAAGAGACTTTCAAAACTGCTCTATCACGAGGATTTTTCAACACTGTGAGTTGAATGCAGTCATCACAGAAAACTTTCTGAGAATGCTTCTGTCTAGGGTTGATGTGAAGATATACCCGTTTCCAACGAAGGCCTCGAAGTGGTCCAAATATACACTTGCAGATTCTCCTACAAGGGTGTTGCAAACCTGAACTATCAAAGCAAGGTTCAACTCTGTGAGTTGAATGCAAACATCACAAAGAAGTTTCTGAGAATGCTTCCGTTTAGTTATGGGAAGTTTATCCCGTTTCCAACGAAATCCTCAGAGAGGTCCAAATATCCCCTTGCAGATTCTACAAACAGTGTGTTTGGAAACTGCTCCATCAAAACGAATGTTCAGCTCTCTGAGTTAAACGCAATCGTCACTAAGAATTTTCTGAGAGTGCTTCTGTCTAGTTTTTATATGAAGTTCTTTCCTTTATTACCATAGGCCTCAAAGCGGTCCCAGTCTCCACTTGCAGATTCTCCAAGAAGACTGTTTCCAAACTGCTCTCTCGAAAGGAATGTTCAACTCTGTGAGTTGAGTGCAATCATCACAGAGTAGTTTCTGAGAATGCTTCTATGTAGTTTTTAGGAGAAGATATTTCCTTTTCCACCACAGCCCTCAAAGCCCTCCAAATGTCCATTTGCGGATGCTAAAAAAAGAGTGTTTCAAAGCTGCGCTATCAAAGGGAAAGTTCAATTCCGTGAGGTGAATGCAAACATCCCAAAGAAGTTTCTGAGAATGCCTCTGTTTAGCTTTTATGTGAAGATTATCCCGTTTCCAACGAAATCTTCAATGAGATCCAAATATCCACTTGCGGATCCCACAGAAAGTGTGTTTCGAAACTGCTGTTTCAAAGGGAATCTTCAACTCTGTGAGTTGAATGCAATCATCACAAAGAAGTTTCTGACAATGCTTCTCTCTCGTTTTTATGTGAAGATATTTCCTTTTCCACCAGAGGCCTGAAAGCGCTCCAAATGTCCACTTGCAGATTCTACGAAAAGAATGTTTCAAAACTGCTCTGTGAAAAGCAATGTTAAACTCTGTGGCTCGAACACAAACATCACAAAGCAGTTTCTGAGAATGCTTCAGTTTAGTTTTTCTGTGAAGATATTCCCGTTTCCAAAGAAATCTTCAAAGAGGTCCACATATCCACTTACAGATTCTACAAAAAGAGAGTTTCAAAACTGCTCAATCAAAAGGAGGGTTCAACTCTGTGACTTGAATGCAATCATCACACAGAAGTTTCTGAGAATGCTTCTCTTTAGTTTTTACGTGAAGCTATACCCGTTTCGAAGGAAGGCCACCCGGTGGTCCAAATATCCACTTGCAGAATCTACAAAAAGAGTGTTTCAAACCGGAACTATCAAAGGAAGGTTCAACTCTGTGAGTCGAATGCAAACATCACGAAGAAGTTTCTGAGAATGTTTGTGTTTAGTTATGGGAAGTTTATCCCGTTTCCAACGAAATCCTCAGAGAGGTCCAAATATCCACTTGCAGATTCTACCAAAAGTGTGTTTGGAAACTGCTCCATCCAAAGGCATGTTCAGCTCTGTGAGTTAATCTCCATCATCACAAAGTATTTTCTGAGAATGCTTCCGTTTGGTTTTTATAGGAAGTTCTTTCCTTCACTACCGTAGGCCTCAAAGCAGTCCAAATCTCCATTTGCAGATTCTACAAAAAGAGTGTTTCCAATCTGCTGTATCAATAGGAATGTTCAACTCCGTGAGTTGAATGCAATCATCACAACGTAGTTTCTGAGAATGCTTCTATGTAGTTTTTAGGTGAAGATATTACCTTTTCCACCACAGGCCCCAAGCCCCCCAAATGTCCACTTGCAGATTCTAGAAAAAGAGTGTTTCATAGCTGCTCTTTCAAAAGGAAAGTTCCACTCTGGGAATTGAATACGAACATCACAAAGTAGTTTCTGAGAATGCTTTTGTTTCGTTTTTATGTGAAGATGATCCCGTTTCCAATGAAATCTTCAAAGAGGTGCACATATCCACTTGCAGATTCCAAAGAAAGAGACTTTCAAAACTGCTCTATCACGAGGATTTTTCAACTCTGTGAGTTGAATGCAGTCATCACAGAAAACTTTCTGAGAATGCTTCTGTCTAGGGTTGATGTGAAGATATACCCGTTTCCAACGAAGGCCTCGAAGCGGTCCAAATATACACTTGCAGATTCTCCTACAAGGGTGTTGTAAACCTGAACTATCAAAGCAAGGTTCAACTCTGTGAGTTGAATGCAAACATCACAAAGAAGTTTCTGAGAATGCTTCCGTTTACTTATGGGAAGTTTATCCCGTTTCCAACGAAATCCTCAGAGAGGTCCAAATATCCCCTTGCAGATTCTACAAACAGTGTGTTTGGAAACTGCTCCATCAAAACGAATGTTCAGCTCTCTGAGTTAAACGCAATCGTCGCTAAGAATTTTCTGAGAGTGCTTCTGTCTAGTTTTTATATGAAGTTCTTTCCTTTCTTACCATAGGCCTCAAAGCGGTCCCAGTCTCCACTTGCAGATTCTCCAAGAAGACTGTTTCCAAAGTGCTCTCTCGAAAGGAATGTTCAACTCTGTGAGTTGAGTGCAATCATCACAGAGTAGTTTCTGAGAATGCTTCTATGTAGTTTTTAGGAGAAGATATTTCCTTTTCCACCACAGCCCTCAAAGCCCTCCAAATGTCCATTTGCGGATGCTAAAAAAAGAGTGTTTCAAAGCTGCGCTATCAAAGGGAAAGTTCAATTCCGTGAGGTGAATGCAAACATCCCAAAGAAGTTTCTGAGAATGCCTCTGTTTAGCTTTTATGTGAAGATTATCCCGTTTCCAACGAAATCTTCAATGAGATCCAAATATCCACTTGCGGATCCCACAGAAAGTGTGTTTCGAAACTGCTGTTTCAAAGGGAATCTTCAACTCTGTGAGTTGAATGCAATCATCACAAAGAAGTTTCTGACAATGCTTCTCTCTCGTTTTTATGTGAAGATATTTCCTTTTCCACCAGAGGCCTGAAAGCGCTCCAAATGTCCACTTGCAGATTCTACGAAAAGAATGTTTCAAAACTGCTCTGTGAAAAGCAATGTTAAACTCTGTGGCTCGAACACAAACATCACAAAGCAGTTTCTGAGAATGCTTCAGTTTAGTTTTTCTGTGAAGATATTCCCGTTTCCAAAGAAATCTTCAAAGAGGTCCACATATCCACTTACAGATTCTACAAAAAGAGAGTTTCAAAACTGCTCAATCAAAAGGAGGGTTCAACTCTGTGACCTGAATGCAATCATCACACAGAAGTTTCTGAGAATGCTTCTCTTTAGTTTTTACGTGAAGATATACCCGTTTCGAAGGAAGGCCACCCGGTGGTCCAAATATCCACTTGCAGATTCTACAAAAAGAGTGTTTCAAACCTGAACTATCAAAGGAAGGTTCAACTCTCTGAGTCGAATGCAAACATCACGAAGAAGTTTCTGAGAATGTTTGTGTTTAGTTATGGGAAGTTTATCCCTTTTCCAACGAAATCCTCAGAGAGGTCCAAATATCCACTTGCAGATTCTACCAAAAGTGTGTTTGGAAACTGCTCCATCCAAAGGCATGTTCAGCTCTGTGAGTTAATCTCCATCATCACAAAGTATTTTCTGAGAATGCTTCCGTTTGTTTTTTATAGGAAGTTCTTTCCTTCACTACCGTAGGCCTCAAAGCAGTCCAAATCTCCATTTGCAGATTCTACAAAAAGAGTGTTTCCAATCTGCTGTATCAATAGGAATGTTCAACTCCGTGAGTTGAATGCAATCATCACAACGTAGTTTCTGAGAATGCTTCTATGTAGTTTTTAGGTGAAGATATTACCTTTTCCACCACAGGCCCCAAGCCCCCCAAATGTCCACTTGCAGATTCTAGAAAAAGAGTGTTTCATAGCTGCTCTTTCAAAAGGAAAGTTCCACTCTGGGAATTGAATACGAACATCACAAAGTAGTTTCTGAGAATGCTTTTGTTTCGTTTTTATGTGAAGATGATCCCGTTTCCAATGAAATCTTCAAAGAGGTGCACATATCCACTTGCAGATTCCAAAGAAAGAGACTTTCAAAACTGCTCTATCACGAGGATTTTTCAACACTGTGAGTTGAATGCAGTCATCACAGAAAACTTTCTGAGAATGCTTCTGTCTAGGGTTGATGTGAAGATATACCCGTTTCCAACGAAGGCCTCGAAGTGGTCCAAATATACACTTGCAGATTCTCCTACAAGGGTGTTGCAAACCTGAACTATCAAAGCAAGGTTCAACTCTGTGAGTTGAATGCAAACATCACAAAGAAGTTTCTGAGAATGCTTCCGTTTAGTTATGGGAAGTTTATCCCGTTTCCAACGAAATCCTCAGAGAGGTCCAAATATCCCCTTGCAGATTCTACAAACAGTGTGTTTGGAAACTGCTCCATCAAAACGAATGTTCAGCTCTCTGAGTTAAACGCAATCGTCACTAAGAATTTTCTGAGAGTGCTTCTGTCTAGTTTTTATATGAAGTTCTTTCCTTTATTACCATAGGCCTCAAAGCGGTCCCAGTCTCCACTTGCAGATTCTCCAAGAAGACTGTTTCCAAAGTGCTCTCTCGAAAGGAATGTTCAACTCTGTGAGTTGAGTGCAATCATCACAGAGTAGTTTCTGAGAATGCTTCTATGTAGTTTTTAGGAGAAGATATTTCCTTTTCCACCACAGCCCTCAAAGCCCTCCAAATGTCCATTTGCGGATGCTAAAAAAAGAGTGTTTCAAAGCTGCGCTATCAAAGGGAAAGTTCAATTCCGTGAGGTGAATGCAAACATCCCAAAGAAGTTTCTGAGAATGCCTCTGTTTAGCTTTTATGTGAAGATTATCCCGTTTCCAACGAAATCTTCAATGAGATCCAAATATCCACTTGCGGATCCCACAGAAAGTGTGTTTCGAAACTGCTGTTTCAAAGGGAATCTTCAACTCTGTGAGTTGAATGCAATCATCACAAAGAAGTTTCTGACAATGCTTCTCTCTCGTTTTTATGTGAAGATATTTCCTTTTCCACCAGAGGCCTGAAAGCGCTCCAAATGTCCACTTGCAGATTCTACGAAAAGAATGTTTCAAAACTGCTCTGTGAAAAGCAATGTTAAACTCTGTGGCTCGAACACAAACATCACAAAGCAGTTTCTGAGAATGCTTCAGTTTAGTTTTTCTGTGAAGATATTCCCGTTTCCAAAGAAATCTTCAAAGAGGTCCACATATCCACTTACAGATTCTACAAAAAGAGAGTTTCAAAACTGCTCAATCAAAAGGAGGGTTCAACTCTGTGACTTGAATGCAATCATCACACAGAAGTTTCTGAGAATGCTTCTCTTTAGTTTTTACGTGAAGCTACACCCGTTTCGAAGGAAGGCCACCCGGTGGTCCAAATATCCACTTGCAGAATCTACAAAAAGAGTGTTTCAAACCTGAACTATCAAAGGAAGGTTCAACTCTCTGAGTCGAATGCAAACATCACGAAGAAGTTTCTGAGAATGTTTGTGTTTAGTTATGGGAAGTTTATCCCGTTTCCAACGAAATCCTCAGAGAGGTCCAAATATCCACTTGCAGATTCTACCAAAAGTGTGTTTGGAAACTGCTCCATCCAAAGGCATGTTCAGCTCTGTGAGTTAATCTCCATCATCACAAAGTATTTTCTGAGAATGCTTCCGTTTGGTTTTTATAGGAAGTTCTTTCCTTCACTACCGTAGGCCTCAAAGCAGTCCAAATCTCCATTTGCAGATTCTACAAAAAGAGTGTTTCCAATCTGCTGTATCAATAGGAATGTTCAACTCCGTGAGTTGAATGCAATCATCACAACGTAGTTTCTGAGAATGCTTCTATGTAGTTTTTAGGTGAAGATATTACCTTTTCCACCACAGGCCCCAAGCCCCCCAAATGTCCACTTGCAGATTCTAGAAAAAGAGTGTTTCATAGCTGCTCTTTCAAAAGGAAAGTTCCACTCTGGGAATTGAATACGAACATCACAAAGTAGTTTCTGAGAATGCTTTTGTTTCGTTTTTATGTGAAGATGATCCCGTTTCCAATGAAATCTTCAAAGAGGTGCACATATCCACTTGCAGATTCCAAAGAAAGAGACTTTCAAAACTGCTCTATCACGAGGATTTTTCAACTCTGTGAGTTGAATGCAGTCATCACAGAAAACTTTCTGAGAATGCTTCTGTCTAGGGTTGATGTGAAGATATACCCGTTTCCAACGAAGGCCTCGAAGTGGTCCAAATATACACTTGCAGATTCTCCTACAAGGGTGTTGCAAACCTGAACTATCAAAGCAAGGTTCAACTCTGTGAGTTGAATGCAAACATCACAAAGAAGTTTCTGAGAATGCTTCCGTTTAGTTATGGGAAGTTTATCCCGTTTCCAACGAAATCCTCAGAGAGGTCCAAATATCCCCTTGCAGATTCTACAAACAGTGTGTTTGGAAACTGCTCCATCAAAACGAATGTTCAGCTCTCTGAGTTAAACGCAATCGTCGCTAAGAATTTTCTGAGAGTGCTTCTGTCTAGTTTTTATATGAAGTTCTTTCCTTTCTTACCATAGGCCTCAAAGCGGTCCCAGTCTCCACTTGCAGATTCTCCAAGAAGACTGTTTCCAAAGTGCTCTCTCGAAAGGAATGTTCAACTCTGTGAGTTGAGTGCAATCATCACAGAGTAGTTTCTGAGAATGCTTCTATGTAGTTTTTAGGAGAAGATATTTCCTTTTCCACCACAGCCCTCAAAGCCCTCCAAATGTCCATTTGCGGATGCTAAAAAAAGAGTGTTTCAAAGCTGCGCTATCAAAGGGAAAGTTCAATTCCGTGAGGTGAATGCAAACATCCCAAAGAAGTTTCTGAGAATGCCTCTGTTTAGCTTTTATGTGAAGATTATCCCGTTTCCAACGAAATCTTCAATGAGATCCAAATATCCACTTGCGGATCCCACAGAAAGTGTGTTTCGAAACTGCTGTTTCAAAGGGAATCTTCAACTCTGTGAGTTGAATGCAATCATCACAAAGAAGTTTCTGACAATGCTTCTCTCTCGTTTTTATGTGAAGATATTTCCTTTTCCACCAGAGGCCTGAAAGCGCTCCAAATGTCCACTTGCAGATTCTACGAAAAGAATGTTTCAAAACTGCTCTGTGAAAAGCAATGTTAAACTCTGTGGCTCGAACACAAACATCACAAAGCAGTTTCTGAGAATGCTTCAGTTTAGTTTTTCTGTGAAGATATTCCCGTTTCCAAAGAAATCTTCAAAGAGGTCCACATATCCACTTACAGATTCTACAAAAAGAGAGTTTCAAAACTGCTCAATCAAAAGGAGGGTTCAACTCTGTGACCTGAATGCAATCATCACACAGAAGTTTCTGAGAATGCTTCTCTTTAGTTTTTACGTGAAGATATACCCGTTTCGAAGGAAGGCCACCCGGTGGTCCAAATATCCACTTGCAGAATCTACAAAAAGAGTGTTTCAAACCTGAACTATCAAAGGAAGGTTCAACTCTGTGAGTCGAATGCAAACATCACGAAGAAGTTTCTGAGAATGTTTGTGTTTAGTTATGGGAAGTTTATCCCGTTTCCAACGAAATCCTCAGAGAGGTCCAAATATCCACTTGCAGATTCTACCAAAAGTGTGTTTGGAAACTGCTCCATCCAAAGGCATGTTCAGCTCTGTGAGTTAATCTCCATCATCACAAAGTATTTTCTGAGAATGCTTCCGTTTGGTTTTTATAGGAAGTTCTTTCCTTCACTACCGTAGGCCTCAAAGCAGTCCAAATCTCCATTTGCAGATTCTACAAAAAGAGTGTTTCCAATCTGCTGTATCAATAGGAATGTTCAACTCCGTGAGTTGAATGCAATCATCACAACGTAGTTTCTGAGAATGCTTCTATGTAGTTTTTAGGTGAAGATATTACCTTTTCCACCACAGGCCCCAAGCCCCCCAAATGTCCACTTGCAGATTCTAGAAAAAGAGTGTTTCATAGCTGCTCTTTCAAAAGGAAAGTTCCACTCTGGGAATTGAATACGAACATCACAAAGTAGTTTCTGAGAATGCTTTTGTTTCGTTTTTATGTGAAGATGATCCCGTTTCCAATGAAATCTTCAAAGAGGTGCACATATCCACTTGCAGATTCCAAAGAAAGAGACTTTCAAAACTGCTCTATCACGAGGATTTTTCAACACTGTGAGTTGAATGCAGTCATCACAGAAAACTTTCTGAGAATGCTTCTGTCTAGGGTTGATGTGAAGATATACCCGTTTCCAACGAAGGCCTCGAAGTGGTCCAAATATACACTTGCAGATTCTCCTACAAGGGTGTTGCAAACCTGAACTATCAAAGCAAGGTTCAACTCTGTGAGTTGAATGCAAACATCACAAAGAAGTTTCTGAGAATGCTTCCGTTTAGTTATGGGAAGTTTATCCCGTTTCCAACGAAATCCTCAGAGAGGTCCAAATATCCCCTTGCAGATTCTACAAACAGTGTGTTTGGAAACTGCTCCATCAAAACGAATGTTCAGCTCTCTGAGTTAAACGCAATCGTCACTAAGAATTTTCTGAGAGTGCTTCTGTCTAGTTTTTATATGAAGTTCTTTCCTTTATTACCATAGGCCTCAAAGCGGTCCCAGTCTCCACTTGCAGATTCTCCAAGAAGACTGTTTCCAAAGTGCTCTCTCGAAAGGAATGTTCAACTCTGTGAGTTGAGTGCAATCATCACAGAGTAGTTTCTGAGAATGCTTCTATGTAGTTTTTAGGAGAAGATATTTCCTTTTCCACCACAGCCCTCAAAGCCCTCCAAATGTCCATTTGCGGATGCTAAGAAAAGAGTGTTTCAAAGCTGCGCTATCAAAGGGAAAGTTCAATTCCGTGAGGTGAATGCAAACATCCCAAAGAAGTTTCTGAGAATGCCTCTGTTTAGCTTTTATGTGAAGATTATCCCGTTTCCAACGAAATCTTCAATGAGATCCAAATATCCACTTGCGGATCCCACAGAAAGTGTGTTTCGAAACTGCTGTTTCAAAGGGAATCTTCAACTCTGTGAGTTGAATGCAATCATCACAAAGAAGTTTCTGACAATGCTTCTCTCTCGTTTTTATGTGAAGATATTTCCTTTTCCACCAGAGGCCTGAAAGCGCTCCAAATGTCCACTTGCAGATTCTACGAAAAGAATGTTTCAAAACTGCTCTGTGAAAAGCAATGTTAAACTCTGTGGCTCGAACACAAACATCACAAAGCAGTTTCTGAGAATGCTTCAGTTTAGTTTTTCTGTGAAGATATTCCCGTTTCCAAAGAAATCTTCAAAGAGGTCCACATATCCACTTACAGATTCTACAAAAAGAGAGTTTCAAAACTGCTCAATCAAAAGGAGGGTTCAACTCTGTGACTTGAATGCAATCATCACACAGAAGTTTCTGAGAATGCTTCTCTTTAGTTTTTACGTGAAGATATACCCGTTTCGAAGGAAGGCCACCCGGTGGTCCAAATATCCACTTGCAGATTCTACAAAAAGAGTGTTTCAAACCTGAACTATCAAAGGAAGGTTCAACTCTCTGAGTCGAATGCAAACATCACGAAGAAGTTTCTGAGAATGTTTGTGTTTAGTTATGGGAAGTTTATCCCGTTTCCAACGAAATCCTCAGAGAGGTCCAAATATCCACTTGCAGATTCTACCAAAAGTGTGTTTGGAAACTGCTCCATCCAAAGGCATGTTCAGCTCTGTGAGTTAATCTCCATCATCACAAAGTATTTTCTGAGAATGCTTCCGTTTGGTTTTTATAGGAAGTTCTTTCCTTCACTACCGTAGGCCTCAAAGCAGTCCAAATCTCCATTTGCAGATTCTACAAAAAGAGTGTTTCCAATCTGCTGTATCAATAGGAATGTTCAACTCCGTGAGTTGAATGCAATCATCACAACGTAGTTTCTGAGAATGCTTCTATGTAGTTTTTAGGTGAAGATATTACCTTTTCCACCACAGGCCCCAAGCCCCCCAAATGTCCACTTGCAGATTCTAGAAAAAGAGTGTTTCATAGCTGCTCTTTCAAAAGGAAAGTTCCACTCTGGGAATTGAATACGAACATCACAAAGTAGTTTCTGAGAATGCTTTTGTTTCGTTTTTATGTGAAGATGATCCCGTTTCCAATGAAATCTTCAAAGAGGTGCACATATCCACTTGCAGATTCCAAAGAAAGAGACTTTCAAAACTGCTCTATCACGAGGATTTTTCAACTCTGTGAGTTGAATGCAGTCATCACAGAAAACTTTCTGAGAATGCTTCTGTCTAGGGTTGATGTGAAGATATACCCGTTTCCAACGAAGGCCTCGAAGTGGTCCAAATATACACTTGCAGATTCTCCTACAAGGGTGTTGCAAACCTGAACTATCAAAGCAAGGTTCAACTCTGTGAGTTGAATGCAAACATCACAAAGAAGTTTCTGAGAATGCTTCCGTTTACTTATGGGAAGTTTATCCCGTTTCCAACGAAATCCTCAGAGAGGTCCAAATATCCCCTTGCAGATTCTACAAACAGTGTGTTTGGAAACTGCTCCATCAAAACGAATGTTCAGCTCTCTGAGTTAAACGCAATCGTCGCTAAGAATTTTCTGAGAGTGCTTCTGTCTAGTTTTTATATGAAGTTCTTTCCTTTCTTACCATAGGCCTCAAAGCGGTCCCAGTCTCCACTTGCAGATTCTCCAAGAAGACTGTTTCCAAAGTGCTCTCTCGAAAGGAATGTTCAACTCTGTGAGTTGAGTGCAATCATCACAGAGTAGTTTCTGAGAATGCTTCTATGTAGTTTTTAGGAGAAGATATTTCCTTTTCCACCACAGCCCTCAAAGCCCTCCAAATGTCCATTTGCGGATGCTAAAAAAAGAGTGTTTCAAAGCTGCGCTATCAAAGGGAAAGTTCAATTCCGTGAGGTGAATGCAAACATCCCAAAGAAGTTTCTGAGAATGCCTCTGTTTAGCTTTTATGTGAAGATTATCCCGTTTCCAACGAAATCTTCAATGAGATCCAAATATCCACTTGCGGATCCCACAGAAAGTGTGTTTCGAAACTGCTGTTTCAAAGGGAATCTTCAACTCTGTGAGTTGAATGCAATCATCACAAAGAAGTTTCTGACAATGCTTCTCTCTCGTTTTTATGTGAAGATATTTCCTTTTCCACCAGAGGCCTGAAAGCGCTCCAAATGTCCACTTGCAGATTCTACGAAAAGAATGTTTCAAAACTGCTCTGTGAAAAGCAATGTTAAACTCTGTGGCTCGAACACAAACATCACAAAGCAGTTTCTGAGAATGCTTCAGTTTAGTTTTTCTGTGAAGATATTCCCGTTTCCAAAGAAATCTTCAAAGAGGTCCACATATCCACTTACAGATTCTACAAAAAGAGAGTTTCAAAACTGCTCAATCAAAAGGAGGGTTCAACTCTGTGACCTGAATGCAATCATCACACAGAAGTTTCTGAGAATGCTTCTCTTTAGTTTTTACGTGAAGATATACCCGTTTCGAAGGAAGGCCACCCGGTGGTCCAAATATCCACTTGCAGATTCTACAAAAAGAGTGTTTCAAACCTGAACTATCAAAGGAAGGTTCAACTCTCTGAGTCGAATGCAAACATCACGAAGAAGTTTCTGAGAATGTTTGTGTTTAGTTATGGGAAGTTTATCCCGTTTCCAACGAAATCCTCAGAGAGGTCCAAATATCCACTTGCAGATTCTACCAAAAGTGTGTTTGGAAACTGCTCCATCCAAAGGCATGTTCAGCTCTGTGAGTTAATCTCCATCATCACAAAGTATTTTCTGAGAATGCTTCCGTTTGGTTTTTATAGGAAGTTCTTTCCTTCACTACCGTAGGCCTCAAAGCAGTCCAAATCTCCATTTGCAGATTCTACAAAAAGAGTGTTTCCAATCTGCTGTATCAATAGGAATGTTCAACTCCGTGAGTTGAATGCAATCATCACAACGTAGTTTCTGAGAATGCTTCTATGTAGTTTTTAGGTGAAGATATTACCTTTTCCACCACAGGCCCCAAGCCCCCCAAATGTCCACTTGCAGATTCTAGAAAAAGAGTGTTTCATAGCTGCTCTTTCAAAAGGAAAGTTCCACTCTGGGAATTGAATACGAACATCACAAAGTAGTTTCTGAGAATGCTTTTGTTTCGTTTTTATGTGAAGATGATCCCGTTTCCAATGAAATCTTCAAAGAGGTGCACATATCCACTTGCAGATTCCAAAGAAAGAGACTTTCAAAACTGCTCTATCACGAGGATTTTTCAACACTGTGAGTTGAATGCAGTCATCACAGAAAACTTTCTGAGAATGCTTCTGTCTAGGGTTGATGTGAAGATATACCCGTTTCCAACGAAGGCCTCGAAGTGGTCCAAATATACACTTGCAGATTCTCCTACAAGGGTGTTGCAAACCTGAACTATCAAAGCAAGGTTCAACTCTGTGAGTTGAATGCAAACATCACAAAGAAGTTTCTGAGAATGCTTCCGTTTAGTTATGGGAAGTTTATCCCGTTTCCAACGAAATCCTCAGAGAGGTCCAAATATCCCCTTGCAGATTCTACAAACAGTGTGTTTGGAAACTGCTCCATCAAAACGAATGTTCAGCTCTCTGAGTTAAACGCAATCGTCACTAAGAATTTTCTGAGAGTGCTTCTGTCTAGTTTTTATATGAAGTTCTTTCCTTTATTACCATAGGCCTCAAAGCGGTCCCAGTCTCCACTTGCAGATTCTCCAAGAAGACTGTTTCCAAAGTGCTCTCTCGAAAGGAATGTTCAACTCTGTGAGTTGAGTGCAATCATCACAGAGTAGTTTCTGAGAATGCTTCTATGTAGTTTTTAGGAGAAGATATTTCCTTTTCCACCACAGCCCTCAAAGCCCTCCAAATGTCCATTTGCGGATGCTAAGAAAAGAGTGTTTCAAAGCTGCGCTATCAAAGGGAAAGTTCAATTCCGTGAGGTGAATGCAAACATCCCAAAGAAGTTTCTGAGAATGCCTCTGTTTAGCTTTTATGTGAAGATTATCCCGTTTCCAACGAAATCTTCAATGAGATCCAAATATCCACTTGCGGATCCCACAGAAAGTGTGTTTCGAAACTGCTGTTTCAAAGGGAATCTTCAACTCTGTGAGTTGAATGCAATCATCACAAAGAAGTTTCTGACAATGCTTCTCTCTCGTTTTTATGTGAAGATATTTCCTTTTCCACCAGAGGCCTGAAAGCGCTCCAAATGTCCACTTGCAGATTCTACGAAAAGAATGTTTCAAAACTGCTCTGTGAAAAGCAATGTTAAACTCTGTGGCTCGAACACAAACATCACAAAGCAGTTTCTGAGAATGCTTCAGTTTAGTTTTTCTGTGAAGATATTCCCGTTTCCAAAGAAATCTTCAAAGAGGTCCACATATCCACTTACAGATTCTACAAAAAGAGAGTTTCAAAACTGCTCAATCAAAAGGAGGGTTCAACTCTGTGACTTGAATGCAATCATCACACAGAAGTTTCTGAGAATGCTTCTCTTTAGTTTTTACGTGAAGATATACCCGTTTCGAAGGAAGGCCACCCGGTGGTCCAAATATCCACTTGCAGATTCTACAAAAAGAGTGTTTCAAACCTGAACTATCAAAGGAAGGTTCAACTCTCTGAGTCGAATGCAAACATCACGAAGAAGTTTCTGAGAATGTTTGTGTTTAGTTATGGGAAGTTTATCCCGTTTCCAACGAAATCCTCAGAGAGGTCCAAATATCCACTTGCAGATTCTACCAAAAGTGTGTTTGGAAACTGCTCCATCCAAAGGCATGTTCAGCTCTGTGAGTTAATCTCCATCATCACAAAGTATTTTCTGAGAATGCTTCCGTTTGGTTTTTATAGGAAGTTCTTTCCTTCACTACCGTAGGCCTCAAAGCAGTCCAAATCTCCATTTGCAGATTCTACAAAAAGAGTGTTTCCAATCTGCTGTATCAATAGGAATGTTCAACTCCGTGAGTTGAATGCAATCATCACAACGTAGTTTCTGAGAATGCTTCTATGTAGTTTTTAGGTGAAGATATTACCTTTTCCACCACAGGCCCCAAGCCCCCCAAATGTCCACTTGCAGATTCTAGAAAAAGAGTGTTTCATAGCTGCTCTTTCAAAAGGAAAGTTCCACTCTGGGAATTGAATACGAACATCACAAAGTAGTTTCTGAGAATGCTTTTGTTTCGTTTTTATGTGAAGATGATCCCGTTTCCAATGAAATCTTCAAAGAGGTGCACATATCCACTTGCAGATTCCAAAGAAAGAGACTTTCAAAACTGCTCTATCACGAGGATTTTTCAACTCTGTGAGTTGAATGCAGTCATCACAGAAAACTTTCTGAGAATGCTTCTGTCTAGGGTTGATGTGAAGATATACCCGTTTCCAACGAAGGCCTCGAAGTGGTCCAAATATACACTTGCAGATTCTCCTACAAGGGTGTTGCAAACCTGAACTATCAAAGCAAGGTTCAACTCTGTGAGTTGAATGCAAACATCACAAAGAAGTTTCTGAGAATGCTTCCGTTTACTTATGGGAAGTTTATCCCGTTTCCAACGAAATCCTCAGAGAGGTCCAAATATCCCCTTGCAGATTCTACAAACAGTGTGTTTGGAAACTGCTCCATCAAAACGAATGTTCAGCTCTCTGAGTTAAACGCAATCGTCGCTAAGAATTTTCTGAGAGTGCTTCTGTCTAGTTTTTATATGAAGTTCTTTCCTTTCTTACCATAGGCCTCAAAGCGGTCCCAGTCTCCACTTGCAGATTCTCCAAGAAGACTGTTTCCAAAGTGCTCTCTCGAAAGGAATGTTCAACTCTGTGAGTTGAGTGCAATCATCACAGAGTAGTTTCTGAGAATGCTTCTATGTAGTTTTTAGGAGAAGATATTTCCTTTTCCACCACAGCCCTCAAAGCCCTCCAAATGTCCATTTGCGGATGCTAAAAAAAGAGTGTTTCAAAGCTGCGCTATCAAAGGGAAAGTTCAATTCCGTGAGGTGAATGCAAACATCCCAAAGAAGTTTCTGAGAATGCCTCTGTTTAGCTTTTATGTGAAGATTATCCCGTTTCCAACGAAATCTTCAATGAGATCCAAATATCCACTTGCGGATCCCACAGAAAGTGTGTTTCGAAACTGCTGTTTCAAAGGGAATCTTCAACTCTGTGAGTTGAATGCAATCATCACAAAGAAGTTTCTGACAATGCTTCTCTCTCGTTTTTATGTGAAGATATTTCCTTTTCCACCAGAGGCCTGAAAGCGCTCCAAATGTCCACTTGCAGATTCTACGAAAAGAATGTTTCAAAACTGCTCTGTGAAAAGCAATGTTAAACTCTGTGGCTCGAACACAAACATCACAAAGCAGTTTCTGAGAATGCTTCAGTTTAGTTTTTCTGTGAAGATATTCCCGTTTCCAAAGAAATCTTCAAAGAGGTCCACATATCCACTTACAGATTCTACAAAAAGAGAGTTTCAAAACTGCTC
Source organism: Pan paniscus (assembly GCF_029289425.2). Lineage (NCBI taxonomy): Eukaryota > Metazoa > Chordata > Mammalia > Primates > Hominidae > Pan > Pan paniscus. The sequence goes on from NC_073272.2 coordinate 61,788,182, forward strand.
AATCAAAAGGAGGGTTCAACTCTGTGACTTGAATGCAATCATCACACAGAAGTTTCTGAGAATGCTTCTCTTTAGTTTTTACGTGAAGATATACCCGTTTCGAAGGAAGGCCACCCGGTGGTCCAAATATCCACTTGCAGATTCTACAAAAAGAGTGTTTCAAACCTGAACTATCAAAGGAAGGTTCAACTCTCTGAGTCGAATGCAAACATCACGAAGAAGTTTCTGAGAATGTTTGTGTTTAGTTATGGGAAGTTTATCCCGTTTCCAACGAAATCCTCAGAGAGGTCCAAATATCCACTTGCAGATTCTACCAAAAGTGTGTTTGGAAACTGCTCCATCCAAAGGCATGTTCAGCTCTGTGAGTTAATCTCCATCATCACAAAGTATTTTCTGAGAATGCTTCCGTTTGGTTTTTATAGGAAGTTCTTTCCTTCACTACCGTAGGCCTCAAAGCAGTCCAAATCTCCATTTGCAGATTCTACAAAAAGAGTGTTTCCAATCTGCTGTATCAATAGGAATGTTCAACTCCGTGAGTTGAATGCAATCATCACAACGTAGTTTCTGAGAATGCTTCTATGTAGTTTTTAGGTGAAGATATTACCTTTTCCACCACAGGCCCCAAGCCCCCCAAATGTCCACTTGCAGATTCTAGAAAAAGAGTGTTTCATAGCTGCTCTTTCAAAAGGAAAGTTCCACTCTGGGAATTGAATACGAACATCACAAAGTAGTTTCTGAGAATGCTTTTGTTTCGTTTTTATGTGAAGATGATCCCGTTTCCAATGAAATCTTCAAAGAGGTGCACATATCCACTTGCAGATTCCAAAGAAAGAGACTTTCAAAACTGCTCTATCACGAGGATTTTTCAACTCTGTGAGTTGAATGCAGTCATCACAGAAAACTTTCTGAGAATGCTTCTGTCTAGGGTTGATGTGAAGATATACCCGTTTCCAACGAAGGCCTCGAAGTGGTCCAAATATACACTTGCAGATTCTCCTACAAGGGTGTTGCAAACCTGAACTATCAAAGCAAGGTTCAACTCTGTGAGTTGAATGCAAACATCACAAAGAAGTTTCTGAGAATGCTTCCGTTTACTTATGGGAAGTTTATCCCGTTTCCAACGAAATCCTCAGAGAGGTCCAAATATCCCCTTGCAGATTCTACAAACAGTGTGTTTGGAAACTGCTCCATCAAAACGAATGTTCAGCTCTCTGAGTTAAACGCAATCGTCGCTAAGAATTTTCTGAGAGTGCTTCTGTCTAGTTTTTATATGAAGTTCTTTCCTTTCTTACCATAGGCCTCAAAGCGGTCCCAGTCTCCACTTGCAGATTCTCCAAGAAGACTGTTTCCAAAGTGCTCTCTCGAAAGGAATGTTCAACTCTGTGAGTTGAGTGCAATCATCACAGAGTAGTTTCTGAGAATGCTTCTATGTAGTTTTTAGGAGAAGATATTTCCTTTTCCACCACAGCCCTCAAAGCCCTCCAAATGTCCATTTGCGGATGCTAAAAAAAGAGTGTTTCAAAGCTGCGCTATCAAAGGGAAAGTTCAATTCCGTGAGGTGAATGCAAACATCCCAAAGAAGTTTCTGAGAATGCCTCTGTTTAGCTTTTATGTGAAGATTATCCCGTTTCCAACGAAATCTTCAATGAGATCCAAATATCCACTTGCGGATCCCACAGAAAGTGTGTTTCGAAACTGCTGTTTCAAAGGGAATCTTCAACTCTGTGAGTTGAATGCAATCATCACAAAGAAGTTTCTGACAATGCTTCTCTCTCGTTTTTATGTGAAGATATTTCCTTTTCCACCAGAGGCCTGAAAGCGCTCCAAATGTCCACTTGCAGATTCTACGAAAAGAATGTTTCAAAACTGCTCTGTGAAAAGCAATGTTAAACTCTGTGGCTCGAACACAAACATCACAAAGCAGTTTCTGAGAATGCTTCAGTTTAGTTTTTCTGTGAAGATATTCCCGTTTCCAAAGAAATCTTCAAAGAGGTCCACATATCCACTTACAGATTCTACAAAAAGAGAGTTTCAAAACTGCTCAATCAAAAGGAGGGTTCAACTCTGTGACCTGAATGCAATCATCACACAGAAGTTTCTGAGAATGCTTCTCTTTAGTTTTTACGTGAAGATATACCCGTTTCGAAGGAAGGCCACCCGGTGGTCCAAATATCCACTTGCAGATTCTACAAAAAGAGTGTTTCAAACCTGAACTATCAAAGGAAGGTTCAACTCTCTGAGTCGAATGCAAACATCACGAAGAAGTTTCTGAGAATGTTTGTGTTTAGTTATGGGAAGTTTATCCCGTTTCCAACGAAATCCTCAGAGAGGTCCAAATATCCACTTGCAGATTCTACCAAAAGTGTGTTTGGAAACTGCTCCATCCAAAGGCATGTTCAGCTCTGTGAGTTAATCTCCATCATCACAAAGTATTTTCTGAGAATGCTTCCGTTTGGTTTTTATAGGAAGTTCTTTCCTTCACTACCGTAGGCCTCAAAGCAGTCCAAATCTCCATTTGCAGATTCTACAAAAAGAGTGTTTCCAATCTGCTGTATCAATAGGAATGTTCAACTCCGTGAGTTGAATGCAATCATCACAACGTAGTTTCTGAGAATGCTTCTATGTAGTTTTTAGGTGAAGATATTACCTTTTCCACCACAGGCCCCAAGCCCCCCAAATGTCCACTTGCAGATTCTAGAAAAAGAGTGTTTCATAGCTGCTCTTTCAAAAGGAAAGTTCCACTCTGGGAATTGAATACGAACATCACAAAGTAGTTTCTGAGAATGCTTTTGTTTCGTTTTTATGTGAAGATGATCCCGTTTCCAATGAAATCTTCAAAGAGGTGCACATATCCACTTGCAGATTCCAAAGAAAGAGACTTTCAAAACTGCTCTATCACGAGGATTTTTCAACACTGTGAGTTGAATGCAGTCATCACAGAAAACTTTCTGAGAATGCTTCTGTCTAGGGTTGATGTGAAGATATACCCGTTTCCAACGAAGGCCTCGAAGTGGTCCAAATATACACTTGCAGATTCTCCTACAAGGGTGTTGCAAACCTGAACTATCAAAGCAAGGTTCAACTCTGTGAGTTGAATGCAAACATCACAAAGAAGTTTCTGAGAATGCTTCCGTTTAGTTATGGGAAGTTTATCCCGTTTCCAACGAAATCCTCAGAGAGGTCCAAATATCCCCTTGCAGATTCTACAAACAGTGTGTTTGGAAACTGCTCCATCAAAACGAATGTTCAGCTCTCTGAGTTAAACGCAATCGTCACTAAGAATTTTCTGAGAGTGCTTCTGTCTAGTTTTTATATGAAGTTCTTTCCTTTATTACCATAGGCCTCAAAGCGGTCCCAGTCTCCACTTGCAGATTCTCCAAGAAGACTGTTTCCAAAGTGCTCTCTCGAAAGGAATGTTCAACTCTGTGAGTTGAGTGCAATCATCACAGAGTAGTTTCTGAGAATGCTTCTATGTAGTTTTTAGGAGAAGATATTTCCTTTTCCACCACAGCCCTCAAAGCCCTCCAAATGTCCATTTGCGGATGCTAAGAAAAGAGTGTTTCAAAGCTGCGCTATCAAAGGGAAAGTTCAATTCCGTGAGGTGAATGCAAACATCCCAAAGAAGTTTCTGAGAATGCCTCTGTTTAGCTTTTATGTGAAGATTATCCCGTTTCCAACGAAATCTTCAATGAGATCCAAATATCCACTTGCGGATCCCACAGAAAGTGTGTTTCGAAACTGCTGTTTCAAAGGGAATCTTCAACTCTGTGAGTTGAATGCAATCATCACAAAGAAGTTTCTGACAATGCTTCTCTCTCGTTTTTATGTGAAGATATTTCCTTTTCCACCAGAGGCCTGAAAGCGCTCCAAATGTCCACTTGCAGATTCTACGAAAAGAATGTTTCAAAACTGCTCTGTGAAAAGCAATGTTAAACTCTGTGGCTCGAACACAAACATCACAAAGCAGTTTCTGAGAATGCTTCAGTTTAGTTTTTCTGTGAAGATATTCCCGTTTCCAAAGAAATCTTCAAAGAGGTCCACATATCCACTTACAGATTCTACAAAAAGAGAGTTTCAAAACTGCTCAATCAAAAGGAGGGTTCAACTCTGTGACTTGAATGCAATCATCACACAGAAGTTTCTGAGAATGCTTCTCTTTAGTTTTTACGTGAAGATATACCCGTTTCGAAGGAAGGCCACCCGGTGGTCCAAATATCCACTTGCAGATTCTACAAAAAGAGTGTTTCAAACCTGAACTATCAAAGGAAGGTTCAACTCTCTGAGTCGAATGCAAACATCACGAAGAAGTTTCTGAGAATGTTTGTGTTTAGTTATGGGAAGTTTATCCCGTTTCCAACGAAATCCTCAGAGAGGTCCAAATATCCACTTGCAGATTCTACCAAAAGTGTGTTTGGAAACTGCTCCATCCAAAGGCATGTTCAGCTCTGTGAGTTAATCTCCATCATCACAAAGTATTTTCTGAGAATGCTTCCGTTTGGTTTTTATAGGAAGTTCTTTCCTTCACTACCGTAGGCCTCAAAGCAGTCCAAATCTCCATTTGCAGATTCTACAAAAAGAGTGTTTCCAATCTGCTGTATCAATAGGAATGTTCAACTCCGTGAGTTGAATGCAATCATCACAACGTAGTTTCTGAGAATGCTTCTATGTAGTTTTTAGGTGAAGATATTACCTTTTCCACCACAGGCCCCAAGCCCCCCAAATGTCCACTTGCAGATTCTAGAAAAAGAGTGTTTCATAGCTGCTCTTTCAAAAGGAAAGTTCCACTCTGGGAATTGAATACGAACATCACAAAGTAGTTTCTGAGAATGCTTTTGTTTCGTTTTTATGTGAAGATGATCCCGTTTCCAATGAAATCTTCAAAGAGGTGCACATATCCACTTGCAGATTCCAAAGAAAGAGACTTTCAAAACTGCTCTATCACGAGGATTTTTCAACACTGTGAGTTGAATGCAGTCATCACAGAAAACTTTCTGAGAATGCTTCTGTCTAGGGTTGATGTGAAGATATACCCGTTTCCAACGAAGGCCTCGAAGTGGTCCAAATATACACTTGCAGATTCTCCTACAAGGGTGTTGCAAACCTGAACTATCAAAGCAAGGTTCAACTCTGTGAGTTGAATGCAAACATCACAAAGAAGTTTCTGAGAATGCTTCCGTTTAGTTATGGGAAGTTTATCCCGTTTCCAACGAAATCCTCAGAGAGGTCCAAATATCCCCTTGCAGATTCTACAAACAGTGTGTTTGGAAACTGCTCCATCAAAACGAATGTTCAGCTCTCTGAGTTAAACGCAATCGTCACTAAGAATTTTCTGAGAGTGCTTCTGTCTAGTTTTTATATGAAGTTCTTTCCTTTATTACCATAGGCCTCAAAGCGGTCCCAGTCTCCACTTGCAGATTCTCCAAGAAGACTGTTTCCAAAGTGCTCTCTCGAAAGGAATGTTCAACTCTGTGAGTTGAGTGCAATCATCACAGAGTAGTTTCTGAGAATGCTTCTATGTAGTTTTTAGGAGAAGATATTTCCTTTTCCACCACAGCCCTCAAAGCCCTCCAAATGTCCATTTGCGGATGCTAAAAAAAGAGTGTTTCAAAGCTGCGCTATCAAAGGGAAAGTTCAATTCCGTGAGGTGAATGCAAACATCCCAAAGAAGTTTCTGAGAATGCCTCTGTTTAGCTTTTATGTGAAGATTATCCCGTTTCCAACGAAATCTTCAATGAGATCCAAATATCCACTTGCGGATCCCACAGAAAGTGTGTTTCGAAACTGCTGTTTCAAAGGGAATCTTCAACTCTGTGAGTTGAATGCAATCATCACAAAGAAGTTTCTGACAATGCTTCTCTCTCGTTTTTATGTGAAGATATTTCCTTTTCCACCAGAGGCCTGAAAGCGCTCCAAATGTCCACTTGCAGATTCTACGAAAAGAATGTTTCAAAACTGCTCTGTGAAAAGCAATGTTAAACTCTGTGGCTCGAACACAAACATCACAAAGCAGTTTCTGAGAATGCTTCAGTTTAGTTTTTCTGTGAAGATATTCCCGTTTCCAAAGAAATCTTCAAAGAGGTCCACATATCCACTTACAGATTCTACAAAAAGAGAGTTTCAAAACTGCTCAATCAAAAGGAGTGTTCAACTCTGTGACTTGAATGCAATCATCACACAGAAGTTTCTGAGAATGCTTCTCTTTAGTTTTTACGTGAAGATATACCCGTTTCGAAGGAAGGCCACCCAGTGGTCCAAATATCCACTTGCAGAATCTACAAAAAGAGTGTTTCAAACCTGAACTATCAAAGGAAGGTTCATCTCTGTGAGTCGAATGCAAACATCACGAAGAAGTTTCTGAGAATGTTTGTGTTTAGTTATGGGAAGCTTATCCCGTTTCCAACGAAATCCTCAGAGAGGTCCAAATATCCACTTGCAGATTCTACCAAAAGTGTGTTTGGAAACTGCTCCATCCAAAGGCATCTTCAGCTCTGTGAGTTAATCTCCATCACCACAAAGTATTTTCTGAGAATGCTTCCGTTTGTTTTTTATAGGAAGTTGTTTCCTTCACTACCGTAGGCCTCAAAGCAGTCCAAATCTCCATTTGCAGATTCTACAAAAAGAGTGTTTCCAATCTGCTCTATCAATAGGAATGTTCAACTCCGTGAGTTGAATGCAATCATCACAACGTAGTTTCTGAGAATGCTTCTATGTAGTTTTTAGGTGAAGATATTTCCTTTTCCACCACAGGCCTCAAAGCCCCCCAAATGTCCACTTGCAGATTCTAGAAAAAGAGTGTTTCATAGCTGCTCTTTCAAAAGGAAAGTTCCACTCCGGGAGTTGAATACTAACATCACAAAGTAGTTTCTGAGAATGCTTCTGTTTCGTTTTTATGTGAAGATGATCCCGTTTCCAATGAAATCTTCAAAGATGTGCACATATCCACTTGCAGATTCCAAAGAAAGGGACTTGCAAAACTGCTCCATCACGAGGATTGTTCAACTCTGTGAGTTGAATGCAGTCATCACAGAAAACTTTCTGAGAATGCTTCTGTCTAGGGTTGATGTGAAGATATACCCGTTTCCAACGAAGGCCTCGAAGTGGTCCAAATATACACTTGCAGATTCTCCTACAAGGGTGTTGCAAACCTGAACTATCAAAGCAAGGTTCAACTCTGTGAGTTGAATGCAAACATCACAAAGAAGTTTCTGAGAATGCTTCCGTTTAGTTATGGGAAGTTTATCCCGTTTCCAACGAAATCCTCAGAGAGGTCCAAATATCCCCTTGCAGATTCTACAAACAGTGTGTTTGGAAACTGCTCCATCAAAACGAATGTTCAGCTCTCTGAGTTAAACGCAATCGTCACTAAGAATTTTCTGAGAGTGCTTCTGTCTAGTTTTTATATGAAGTTCTTTCCTTTATTACCATAGGCCTCAAAGCGGTCCCAGTCTCCACTTGCAGATTCTCCAAGAAGACTGTTTCCAAAGTGCTCTCTCGAAAGGAATGTTCAACTCTGTGAGTTGAGTGCAATCATCACAGAGTAGTTTCTGAGAATGCTTCTATGTAGTTTTTAGGAGAAGATATTTCCTTTTCCACCACAGCCCTCAAAGCCCTCCAAATGTCCATTTGCGGATGCTAAAAAAAGAGTGTTTCAAAGCTGCGCTATCAAAGGGAAAGTTCAATTCCGTGAGGTGAATGCAAACATCCCAAAGAAGTTTCTGAGAATGCCTCTGTTTAGCTTTTATGTGAAGATTATCCCGTTTCCAACGAAATCTTCAATGAGATCCAAATATCCACTTGCGGATCCCACAGAAAGTGTGTTTCGAAACTGCTGTTTCAAAGGGAATCTTCAACTCTGTGAGTTGAATGCAATCATCACAAAGAAGTTTCTGACAATGCTTCTCTCTCGTTTTTATGTGAAGATATTTCCTTTTCCACCAGAGGCCTGAAAGCGCTCCAAATGTCCACTTGCAGATTCTACGAAAAGAATGTTTCAAAACTGCTCTGTGAAAAGCAATGTTAAACTCTGTGGCTCGAACACAAACATCACAAAGCAGTTTCTGAGAATGCTTCAGTTTAGTTTTTCTGTGAAGATATTCCCGTTTCCAAAGAAATCTTCAAAGAGGTCCACATATCCACTTACAGATTCTACAAAAAGAGAGTTTCAAAACTGCTCAATCAAAAGGAGGGTTCAACTCTGTGACTTGAATGCAATCATCACACAGAAGTTTCTGAGAATGCTTCTCTTTAGTTTTTACGTGAAGATATACCCGTTTCGAAGGAAGGCCACCCGGTGGTCCAAATATCCACTTGCAGATTCTACAAAAAGAGTGTTTCAAACCTGAACTATCAAAGGAAGGTTCAACTCTCTGAGTCGAATGCAAACATCACGAAGAAGTTTCTGAGAATGTTTGTGTTTAGTTATGGGAAGTTTATCCCGTTTCCAACGAAATCCTCAGAGAGGTCCAAATATCCACTTGCAGATTCTACCAAAAGTGTGTTTGGAAACTGCTCCATCCAAAGGCATGTTCAGCTCTGTGAGTTAATCTCCATCATCACAAAGTATTTTCTGAGAATGCTTCCGTTTGGTTTTTATAGGAAGTTCTTTCCTTCACTACCGTAGGCCTCAAAGCAGTCCAAATCTCCATTTGCAGATTCTACAAAAAGAGTGTTTCCAATCTGCTGTATCAATAGGAATGTTCAACTCCGTGAGTTGAATGCAATCATCACAACGTAGTTTCTGAGAATGCTTCTATGTAGTTTTTAGGTGAAGATATTACCTTTTCCACCACAGGCCCCAAGCCCCCCAAATGTCCACTTGCAGATTCTAGAAAAAGAGTGTTTCATAGCTGCTCTTTCAAAAGGAAAGTTCCACTCTGGGAATTGAATACGAACATCAGAAAGTAGTTTCTGAGAATGCTTCTGTTTCGTTTTTAAGTGAAGATGATCCCGTTTCCAATGAAATCTTCAAAGAGGTGCACATATCCACTTGCAGATTCCAAAGAAAGAGACTTTCAAAACTGCTACATCACGAGGATTTTTCAACACTGTGAGTTGAATGCAGTCATCACAGAAAACTTTCTGAGAATGCTTCTGTCTAGGGTTGATGTGAAGATATACCCGTTTCCAACGAAGGCCTCGAAGTGGTCCAAATATAGACTTGCAGATTCTCCTACAAGGGTGTTGCAAACCTGAACTAACAAAGCAAGGTTGAACTCTGTGAGTTGAATGCAAACATCACAAAGAAGTTTCTGAGAATGCTTCCGTTTATTTATGGGAAGTTTATCCCGTTTCCAACGAAATCCTCAGAGAGGTCCAAATATCCCCTTGCAGATTCTACAAACAGTGTGTTTGGAAACTGCTCCATCAAAACGAATGTTCAGCTCTCTGAGTTAAACGCAATCGTCGCTAAGAATTTTCTGAGAGTGCTTCTGTCTAGTTTTTATATGAAGTTCTTTCCTTTCTTACCATAGGCCTCAAAGCGGTCCCAGTCTCCACTTGCAGATTCTCCAAGAAGACTGTTTCCAAAGTGCTCTCTCGAAAGGAATGTTCAACTCTGTGGGTTGAGTGCAATCATCACAGAGTAGTTTCTGAGAATGCTTCTATGTAGTTTTTAGGAGAAGATATTTCCTTTTCCACCACAGCCCTCAAAGCCCTCCTAATGTCCATTTGCGGATGCTAAAAAAACAGTGTTTCAAAGCTGCGCTATCAAAGGGAAAGTTCAATTCCGTGAGGTGAATGCAAACATCCCAAAGAAGTTTCTGAGAATGCCTCTGTTTAGCTTTTATGTGAAGATTATCCCGTTTCCAACGAAATCTTCAATGAGATCCAAATATCCACTTGCGGATCCCACAGAAAGTGTGTTTCGAAACTGCTGTTTCAAAGGGAATCTTCAACTCTGTGAGTTGAATGCAATCATCACAAAGAAGTTTCTGACAATGCTTCTCTCTCGTTTTTATGTGAAGATATTTCCTTTTCCACCAGAGGCCTGAAAGCGCTCCAAATGTCCACTTGCAGATTCTACGAAAAGAATGTTTCAAAACTGCTCTGTGAAAAGCAATGTTAAACTCTGTGGCTCGAACACAAACATCACAAAGCAGTTTCTGAGAATGCTTCAGTTTAGTTTTTCTGTGAAGATATTCCCGTTTCCAAAGAAATCTTCAAAGAGGTCCACATATCCACTTACAGATTCTACAAAAAGAGAGTTTCAAAACTGCTCAATCAAAAGGAGGGTTCAACTCTGTGACTTGAATGCAATCATCACACAGAAGTTTCTGAGAATGCTTCTCTTTAGTTTTTACGTGAAGATATACCCGTTTCGAAGGAAGGCCACCCGGTGGTCCAAATATCCACTTGCAGATTCTACAAAAAGAGTGTTTCAAACCTGAATTATCAAAGGAAGGTTCAACTCTGTGAGTCGAATGCAAACATCACGAAGAAGTTTCTGAGAATGTTTGTGTTTAGTTATGGGAAGTTTATCCCGTTTCCAACGAACTCCTCAGAGAGGTCCAAATATCCACTTGCAGATTCTACAAAAAGTGTGTTTGGAAACTGCTCCATCCAAAGGCATGTTCAGCTCTGTGAGTTAATCTCCATCATCACAAAGTATTTTCTGAGAATGCTTCCGTTTGGTTTTTATAGGAAGTTCTTTCCTTCACTACCGTAGGCCTCAAAGCAGTCCAAATCTCCATTTGCAGATTCTACAAAAAGAGTGTTTCCAATCTGCTCTATCAATAGGAATGTTCAACTCCGTGAGTTGAATGCAATCATCACAACGTAGTTTCTGAGAATGCTTCTATGTAGTTTTTAGGTGAAGATATTACCTTTTCCACCACAGGCCCCAAGCCCCCCAAATGTCCACTTGCAGATTCTAGAAAAAGAGTGTTTCATAGCTGCTCTTTCAAAAGGAAAGTTCCACTCTGGGAGTTGAATACAAACATCACAAAGTAGTTTCTGAGAATGCTTTTGTTTCGTTTTTATGTGAAGATGATCCCGTTTCCAATGAAATCTTCAAAGAGGTGCACATATCCACTTGCAGATTCCAAAGAAAGAGACTTTCAAAACTGCTCTATCACGAGGATTTTTCAACACTGTGAGTTGAATGCAGTCATCACAGAAAACTTTCTGAGAATGCTTCTGTCTAGGGTTGATGTGAAGATATACCCGTTTCCAACGAAGGCCTCGAAGTGGTCCAAATATACACTTGCAGATTCTCCTACAAGGGTGTTGCAAACCTGAACTATCAAAGCAAGGTTCAACTCTGTGAGTTGAATGCAAACATCACAAAGAAGTTTCTGAGAATGCTTCCGTTTAGTTATGGGAAGTTTATCCCGTTTCCAACGAAATCCTCAGAGAGGTCCAAATATCCCCTTGCAGATTCTACAAACAGTGTGTTTGGAAACTGCTCCATCAAAACGAATGTTCAGCTCTCTGAGTTAAACGCAATCGTCACTAAGAATTTTCTGAGAGTGCTTCTGTCTAGTGTTTGTATGAAGTTTTTTCCTTTATTACCATAGGCCTCAAAGCGGTCCCAGTCTCCACTTGCAGATTCTCCAACAAGACTGTTTCCAAACTGCTCTCTCGAAAGGAATGTTCAACTCTGTGAGTTGAATGCAATCATCACAGAGTAGTTTCTGAGAATGCTTCTATGTAGTTTTTAGGAGAAGATATTTCCTTTTCCACCACAGCCCTCAAAGCCCTCCAAATGTCCATTTGCGGATGCTAAAAAAAGAGTGTTTCAAAGCTGCGCTATCAAAGGGAAAGTTCAATTCCGTGAGGTGAATGCAAACATCCCAAAGAAGTTTCTGAGAATGCCTCTGTTTAGCTTTTATGTGAAGATTATCCCGTTTCCAACGAAATCTTCAATGAGATCCAAATATCCACTTGCGGATCCCACAGAAAGTGTGTTTCGAAACTGCTGTTTCAAAGGGAATCTTCAACTCTGTGAGTTGAATGCAATCATCACAAAGAAGTTTCTGACAATGCTTCTCTCTCGTTTTTATGTGAAGATATTTCCTTTTCCACCAGAGGCCTGAAAGCGCTCCAAATGTCCACTTGCAGATTCTACGAAAAGAATGTTTCAAAACTGCTCTGTGAAAAGCAATGTTAAACTCTGTGGCTCGAACACAAACATCACAAAGCAGTTTCTGAGAATGCTTCAGTTTAGTTTTTCTGTGAAGATATTCCCGTTTCCAAAGAAATCTTCAAAGAGGTCCACATATCCACTTACAGATTCTACAAAAAGAGAGTTTCAAAACTGCTCAATCAAAAGGAGGGTTCAACTCTGTGACTTGAATGCAATCATCACACAGAAGTTTCTGAGAATGCTTCTCTTTAGTTTTTACGTGAAGATATACCCGTTTCGAAGGAAGGCCACCCGGTGGTCCAAATATCCACTTGCAGATTCTACAAAAAGAGTGTTTCAAACCTGAACTATCAAAGGAAGGTTCAACTCTCTGAGTCGAATGCAAACATCACGAAGAAGTTTCTGAGAATGTTTGTGTTTAGTTATGGGAAGTTTATCCCGTTTCCAACGAAATCCTCAGAGAGGTCCAAATATCCACTTGCAGATTCTACCAAAAGTGTGTTTGGAAACTGCTCCATCCAAAGGCATGTTCAGCTCTGTGAGTTAATCTCCATCATCACAAAGTATTTTCTGAGAATGCTTCCGTTTGGTTTTTATAGGAAGTTCGTTCCTTCACTACCGTAGGCCTCAAAGCAGTCCAAATCTCCATTTGCAGATTCTACAAAAAGAGTGTTTCCAATCTGCTGTATCAATAGGAATGTTCAACTCCGTGAGTTGTATGCAATCATCACAACGTAGTTTCTGAGAATGCTTCTATGTAGTTTTTAGGTGAAGATATTACCTTTTCCACCACAGGCCCCAAGCCCCCCAAATGTCCACTTGCAGATTCTAGAAAAAGAGTGTTTCATAGCTGCTCTTTCAAAAGGAAAGTTCCACTCTGGGAGTTGAATACAAACATCACAAAGTAGTTTCTGAGAATGCTTCTGTTTCGTTTTTAAGTGAAGATGATCCCGTTTCCAATGAAATCTTCAAAGAGGTGCACATATCCACTTGCAGATTCCAAAGAAAGAGACTTTCAAAACTGCTACATCACGAGGATTTTTCAACACTGTGAGTTGAATGCAGTCATCACAGAAAACTTTCTGAGAATGCTTCTGTCTAGGGTTGATGTGAAGATATACCCGTTTCCAACGAAGGCCTCGAAGTGGTCCAAATATAGACTTGCAGATTCTCCTACAAGGGTGTTGCAAACCTGAACTAACAAAGCAAGGTTGAACTCTGTGAGTTGAATGCAAACATCACAAAGAAGTTTCTGAGAATGCTTCCGTTTATTTATGGGAAGTTTATCCCGTTTCCAATGAAATCCTCAGAGAGGTCCAAATATCCCCTTGCAGATTCTACAAACAGTGTGTTTGGAAACTGCTCCATCAAAACGAATGTTCAGCTCTCTGAGTTAAACGCAATCGTCGCTAAGAATTTTCTGAGAGTGCTTCTGTCTAGTTTTTATATGAAGTTCTTTCCTTTCTTACCATAGGCCTCAAAGCGGTCCCAGTCTCCACTTGCAGATTCTCCAAGAAAACTGTTTCCAAACTGCTCTCTCGAAAGGAATGTTCAATTCTGTGGGTTGAGTGCAATCATCACAGAGTAGTTTCTGAGAATGCTTCTATGTAGTTTTTAGGAGAAGATATTTCCTTTTCCACCACAGCCCTCAAAGCCCTCCTAATGTCCATTTGCGGATGCTAAAAAAACAGTGTTTCAAAGCTGCGCTATCAAAGGGAAAGTTCAATTCCGTGAGGTGAATGCAAACATCCCAAAGAAGTTTCTGAGAATGCCTCTGTTTAGCTTTTATGTGAAGATTATCCCGTTTCCAACGAAATCTTCAATGAGATCCAAATATCCACTTGCGGATCCCACAGAAAGTGTGTTTCGAAACTGCTGTTTCAAAGGGAATCTTCAACTCTGTGAGTTGAATGCAATCATCACAAAGAAGTTTCTGACAATGCTTCTCTCTCGTTTTTATGTGAAGATATTTCCTTTTCCACCAGAGGCCTGAAAGCGCTCCAAATGTCCACTTGCAGATTCTACGAAAAGAATGTTTCAAAACTGCTCTGTGAAAAGCAATGTTAAACTCTGTGGCTCGAACACAAACATCACAAAGCAGTTTCTGAGAATGCTTCAGTTTAGTTTTTCTGTGAAGATATTCCCGTTTCCAAAGAAATCTTCAAAGAGGTCCACATATCCACTTACAGATTCTACAAAAAGAGAGTTTCAAAACTGCTCAATCAAAAGGAGGGTTCAACTCTGTGACTTGAATGCAATCATCACACAGAAGTTTCTGAGAATGCTTCTCTTTAGTTTTTACGTGAAGATATACCCGTTTCGAAGGAAGGCCACCCGGTGGTCCAAATATCCACTTGCAGATTCTACAAAAAGAGTGTTTCAAACCTGAATTATCAAAGGAAGGTTCAACTCTGTGAGTCGAATGCAAACATCACGAAGAAGTTTCTGAGAATGTTTGTGTTTAGTTATGGGAAGTTTATCCCGTTTCCAACGAACTCCTCAGAGAGGTCCAAATATCCACTTGCAGATTCTACCAAAAGTGTGTTTGGAAACTGCTCCATCCAAAGGCATGTTCAGCTCTGTGAGTTAATCTCCATCATCACAAAGTATTTTCTGAGAATGCTTCCGTTTGGTTTTTATAGGAAGTTCTTTCCTTCACTACCGTAGGCCTCAAAGCAGTCCAAATCTCCATTTGCAGATTCTACAAAAAGAGTGTTTCCAATCTGCTGTATCAATAGGAATGTTCAACTCCGTGAGTTGAATGCAATCATCACAACGTAGTTTCTGAGAATGCTTCTATGTAGTTTTTAGGTGAAGATATTACCTTTTCCACCACAGGCCCCAAGCCCCCCAAATGTCCACTTGCAGATTCTAGAAAAAGAGTGTTTCATAGCTGCTCTTTCAAAAGGAAAGTTCCACTCTGGGAGTTGAATACAAACATCACAAAGTAGTTTCTGAGAATGCTTTTGTTTCGTTTTTATGTGAAGATGATCCCGTTTCCAATGAAATCTTCAAAGAGGTGCACATATCCACTTGCAGATTCCAAAGAAGGAGACTTTCAAAACTGCTCTATCACGAGGATTTTTCAACTCTGTGAGTTGAATGCAGTCATCACAGAAAACTTTCTGAGAATGCTTCTGTCTAGGGTTGATGTGAAGATATACCCGTTTCCAACGAAGGCCTCGAAGTGGTCCAAATATACACTTGCAGATTCTCCTACAAGGGTGTTGCAAACCTGAACTATCAAAGCAAGGTTCAACTCTGTGAGTTGAATGCAAACATCACAAAGAAGTTTCTGAGAATGCTTCCGTTTACTTATGGGAAGTTTATCCCGTTTCCAACGAAATCCTCAGAGAGGTCCAAATATCCCCTTGCAGATTCTACAAACAGTGTGTTTGGAAACTGCTCCATCAAAACGAATGTTCAGCTCTCTGAGTTAAACGCAATCGTCACTAAGAATTTTCTGAGAGTGCTTCTGTCTAGTTTTTATATGAAGTTCTTTCCTTTATTACCATAGGCCTCAAAGCGGTCCCAGTCTCCACTTGCAGATTCTCCAAGAAGACTGTTTCCAAAGTGCTCTCTCGAAAGGAATGTTCAACTCTGTGAGTTGAGTGCAATCATCACAGAGTAGTTTCTGAGAATGCTTCTATGTAGTTTTTAGGAGAAGATATTTCCTTTTCCACCACAGCCCTCAAAGCCCTCCAAATGTCCATTTGCGGATGCTAAAAAAAGAGTGTTTCAAAGCTGCGCTATCAAAGGGAAAGTTCAATTCCGTGAGGTGAATGCAAACATCCCAAAGAAGTTTCTGAGAATGCGTCTGTTTAGCTTTTATGTGAAGATTATCCCGTTTCCAACGAAATCTTCAATGAGATCCAAATATCCACTTGCGGATCCCACAGAAAGTGTGTTTCGAAACTGCTGTTTCAAAGGGAATCTTCAACTCTGTGAGTTGAATGCAATCATCACAAAGAAGTTTCTGACAATGCTTCTCTCTCGTTTTTATGTGAAGATATTTCCTTTTCCACCAGAGGCCTGAAAGCGCTCCAAATGTCCACTTGCAGATTCTACGAAAAGAATGTTTCAAAACTGCTCTGTGAAAAGCAATGTTAAACTCTGTGGCTCGAACACAAACATCACAAAGCAGTTTCTGAGAATGCTTCAGTTTAGTTTTTCTGTGAAGATATTCCCGTTTCCAAAGAAATCTTCAAAGAGGTCCACATATCCACTTACAGATTCTACAAAAAGAGAGTTTCAAAACTGCTCAATCAAAAGGAGTGTTCAACTCTGTGACTTGAATGCAATCATCACACAGAAGTTTCTGAGAATGCTTCTCTTTAGTTTTTACGTGAAGATATACCCGTTTCGAAGGAAGGCCACCCAGTGGTCCAAATATCCACTTGCAGAATCTACAAAAAGAGTGTTTCAAACCTGAACTATCAAAGGAAGGTTCATCTCTGTGAGTCGAATGCAAACATCACGAAGAAGTTTCTGAGAATGTTTGTGTTTAGTTATGGGAAGCTTATCCAGTTTCCAACGAAATCCTCAGAGAGGTCCAAATATCCACTTGCAGATTCTACAAAAAGTGTGTTTGGAAACTGCTCCATCCAAAGGCATCTTCAGCTCTGTGAGTTAATCTCCATCACCACAAAGTATTTTCTGAGAATGCTTCCGTTTGTTTTTTATAGGAAGTTGTTTCCTTCACTACCGTAGGCCTCAAAGCAGTCCAAATCTCCATTTGCAGATTCTACAAAAAGAGTGTTTCCAATCTGCTCTATCAATAGGAATGTTCAACTCCGTGAGTTGAATGCAATCATCACAACGTAGTTTCTGAGAATGCTTCTATGTAGTTTTTAGGTGAAGATATTTCCTTTTCCACCACAGGCCTCAAAGCCCCCCAAATGTCCACTTGCAGATTCTAGAAAAAGAGTGTTTCATAGCTGCTCTTTCAAAAGGAAAGTTCCACTCCGGGAGTTGAATACTAACATCACAAAGTAGTTTCTGAGAATGCTTCTGTTTCGTTTTTATGTGAAGATGATCCCGTTTCCAATGAAATCTTCAAAGAGGTGCACATATCCACTTGCAGATTCCAAAGAAAGAGACTTTCAAAACTGCTCCATCACGAGGATTGTTCAACTCTGTGAGTTGAATGCAGTCATCACAGAAAACTTTCTGAGAATGCTTCTGTCTAGGGTTGATGTGAAGATATACCCGTTTCCAACGAAGGCCTCGAAGTGGTCCAAATATACACTTGCAGATTCTCCTACAAGGGTGTTGCAAACCTGAACTATCAAAGCAAGGTTCAACTCTGTGAGTTGAATGCAAACATCACAAAGAAGTTTCTGAGAATGCTTCCGTTTAGTTATGGGAAGTTTATCCCGTTTCCAACGAAATCCTCAGAGAGGTCCAAATATCCCCTTGCAGATTCTACAAACAGTGTGTTTGGAAACTGCTCCATCAAAACGAATGTTCAGCTCTCTGAGTTAAACGCAATCGTCACTAAGAATTTTCTGAGAGTGCTTCTGTCTAGTTTTTATATGAAGTTCTTTCCTTTATTACCATAGGCCTCAAAGCGGTCCCAGTCTCCACTTGCAGATTCTCCAAGAAGACTGTTTCCAAAGTGCTCTCTCGAAAGGAATGTTCAACTCTGTGAGTTGAGTGCAATCATCACAGAGTAGTTTCTGAGAATGCTTCTATGTAGTTTTTAGGAGAAGATATTTCCTTTTCCACCACAGCCCTCAAAGCCCTCCAAATGTCCATTTGCGGATGCTAAAAAAAGAGTGTTTCAAAGCTGCGCTATCAAAGGGAAAGTTCAATTCCGTGAGGTGAATGCAAACATCCCAAAGAAGTTTCTGAGAATGCCTCTGTTTAGCTTTTATGTGAAGATTATCCCGTTTCCAACGAAATCTTCAATGAGATCCAAATATCCACTTGCGGATCCCACAGAAAGTGTGTTTCGAAACTGCTGTTTCAAAGGGAATCTTCAACTCTGTGAGTTGAATGCAATCATCACAAAGAAGTTTCTGACAATGCTTCTCTCTCGTTTTTATGTGAAGATATTTCCTTTTCCACCAGAGGCCTGAAAGCGCTCCAAATGTCCACTTGCAGATTCTACGAAAAGAATGTTTCAAAACTGCTCTGTGAAAAGCAATGTTAAACTCTGTGGCTCGAACACAAACATCACAAAGCAGTTTCTGAGAATGCTTCAGTTTAGTTTTTCTGTGAAGATATTCCCGTTTCCAAAGAAATCTTCAAAGAGGTCCACATATCCACTTACAGATTCTACAAAAAGAGAGTTTCAAAACTGCTCAATCAAAAGGAGTGTTCAACTCTGTGACTTGAATGCAATCATCACACAGAAGTTTCTGAGAATGCTTCTCTTTAGTTTTTACGTGAAGATATACCCGTTTCGAAGGAAGGCCACCCAGTGGTCCAAATATCCACTTGCAGAATCTACAAAAAGAGTGTTTCAAACCTGAACTATCAAAGGAAGGTTCATCTCTGTGAGTCGAATGCAAACATCACGAAGAAGTTTCTGAGAATGTTTGTGTTTAGTTATGGGAAGCTTATCCCGTTTCCAACGAAATCCTCAGAGAGGTCCAAATATCCACTTGCAGATTCTACCAAAAGTGTGTTTGGAAATTGCTCCATCCAAAGGCATCTTCAGCTCTGTGAGTTAATCTCCATCACCACAAAGTATTTTCTGAGAATGCTTCCGTTTGTTTTTTATAGGAAGTTGTTTCCTTCACTACCGTAGGCCTCAAAGCAGTCCAAATCTCCATTTGCAGATTCTACAAAAAGAGTGTTTCCAATCTGCTCTATCAATAGGAATGTTCAACTCCGTGAGTTGAATGCAATCATCACAACGTAGTTTCTGAGAATGCTTCTATGTAGTTTTTAGGTGAAGATATTTCCTTTTCCACCACAGGCCTCAAAGCCCCCCAAATGTCCACTTGCAGATTCTAGAAAAAGAGTGTTTCATAGCTGCTCTTTCAAAAGGAAAGTTCCACTCCGGGAGTTGAATACTAACATCACAAAGTAGTTTCTGAGAATGCTTCTGTTTCGTTTTTATGTGAAGATGATCCCGTTTCCAATGAAATCTTCAAAGATGTGCACATATCCACTTGCAGATTCCAAAGAAAGGGACTTTCAAAACTGCTCCATCACGAGGATTGTTCAACTCTGTGAGTTGAATGCAGTCATCACAGAAAACTTTCTGAGAATGCTTCTGTCTAGGGTTGATGTGAAGATATACCCGTTTCCAACGAAGGCCTCGAAGTGGTGCAAATATACACTTGCAGATTCTCCTACAAGGGTGTTGCAAACCTGAACTATCAAAGCAAGGTTCAACTCTGTGAGTTGAATGCAAACATCACAAAGAAGTTTCTGAGAATGCTTCCGTTTAGTTATGGGAAGTTTATCCCGTTTCCAACGAAATCCTCAGAGAGGTCCAAATATCCCCTTGCAGATTCTACAAACAGTGTGTTTGGAAACTGCTCCATCAAAACGAATGTTCAGCTCTCTGAGTTAAACGCAATCGTCACTAAGAATTTTCTGAGAGTGCTTCTGTCTAGTTTTTATATGAAGTTCTTTCCTTTATTACCATAGGCCTCAAAGCGGTCCCAGTCTCCACTTGCAGATTCTCCAAGAAGACTGTTTCCAAAGTGCTCTCTCGAAAGGAATGTTCAACTCTGTGAGTTGAGTGCAATCATCACAGAGTAGTTTCTGAGAATGCTTCTATGTAGTTTTTAGGAGAAGATATTTCCTTTTCCACCACAGCCCTCAAAGCCCTCCAAATGTCCATTTGCGGATGCTAAAAAAAGAGTGTTTCAAAGCTGCGCTATCAAAGGGAAAGTTCAATTCCGTGAGGTGAATGCAAACATCCCAAAGAAGTTTCTGAGAATGCCTCTGTTTAGCTTTTATGTGAAGATTATCCCGTTTCCAACGAAATCTTCAATGAGATCCAAATATCCACTTGCGGATCCCACAGAAAGTGTGTTTCGAAACTGCTGTTTCAAAGGGAATCTTCAACTCTGTGAGTTGAATGCAATCATCACAAAGAAGTTTCTGACAATGCTTCTCTCTCGTTTTTATGTGAAGATATTTCCTTTTCCACCAGAGGCCTGAAAGCGCTCCAAATGTCCACTTGCAGATTCTACGAAAAGAATGTTTCAAAACTGCTCTGTGAAAAGCAATGTTAAACTCTGTGGCTCGAACACAAACATCACAAAGCAGTTTCTGAGAATGCTTCAGTTTAGTTTTTCTGTGAAGATATTCCCGTTTCCAAAGAAATCTTCAAAGAGGTCCACATATCCACTTACAGATTCTACAAAAAGAGAGTTTCAAAACTGCTCAATCAAAAGGAGTGTTCAACTCTGTGACTTGAATGCAATCATCACACAGAAGTTTCTGAGAATGCTTCTCTTTAGTTTTTACGTGAAGATATACCCGTTTCGAAGGAAGGCCACCCGGTGGTCCAAATATCCACTTGCAGAATCTACAAAAAGAGTGTTTCAAACCTGAACTATCAAAGGAAGGTTCATCTCTGTGAGTCGAATGCAAACATCACGAAGAAGTTTCTGAGAATGTTTGTGTTTAGTTATGGGAAGCTTATCCCGTTTCCAACGAAATCCTCAGAGAGGTCCAAATATCCACTTGCAGATTCTACCAAAAGTGTGTTTGGAAATTGCTCCATCCAAAGGCATCTTCAGCTCTGTGAGTTAATCTCCATCACCACAAAGTATTTTCTGAGAATGCTTCCGTTTGTTTTTTATAGGAAGTTGTTTCCTTCACTACCGTAGGCCTCAAAGCAGTCCAAATCTCCATTTGCAGATTCTACAAAAAGAGTGTTTCCAATCTGCTCTATCAATAGGAATGTTCAACTCCGTGAGTTGAATGCAATCATCACAACGTAGTTTCTGAGAATGCTTCTATGTAGTTTTTAGGTGAAGATATTTCCTTTTCCACCACAGGCCTCAAAGCCCCCCAAATGTCCACTTGCAGATTCTAGAAAAAGAGTGTTTCATAGCTGCTCTTTCAAAAGGAAAGTTCCACTCCGGGAGTTGAATACTAACATCACAAAGTAGTTTCTGAGAATGCTTCTGTTTCGTTTTTATGTGAAGATGATCCCGTTTCCAATGAAATCTTCAAAGATGTGCACATATCCACTTGCAGATTCCAAAGAAAGGGACTTTCAAAACTGCTCCATCACGAGGATTGTTCAACTCTGTGAGTTGAATGCAGTCATCACAGAAAACTTTCTGAGAATGCTTCTGTCTAGGGTTGATGTGAAGATATACCCGTTTCCAACGAAGGCCTCGAAGTGGTGCAAATATACACTTGCAGATTCTCCTACAAGGGTGTTGCAAACCTGAACTATCAAAGCAAGGTTCAACTCTGTGAGTTGAATGCAAACATCACAAAGAAGTTTCTGAGAATGCTTCCGTTTAGTTATGGGAAGTTTATCCCGTTTCCAACGAAATCCTCAGAGAGGTCCAAATATCCCCTTGCAGATTCTACAAACAGTGTGTTTGGAAACTGCTCCATCAAAACGAATGTTCAGCTCTCTGAGTTAAACGCAATCGTCACTAAGAATTTTCTGAGAGTGCTTCTGTCTAGTTTTTATATGAAGTTCTTTCCTTTATTACCATAGGCCTCAAAGCGGTCCCAGTCTCCACTTGCAGATTCTCCAAGAAGACTGTTTCCAAAGTGCTCTCTCGAAAGGAATGTTCAACTCTGTGAGTTGAGTGCAATCATCACAGAGTAGTTTCTGAGAATGCTTCTATGTAGTTTTTAGGAGAAGATATTTCCTTTTCCACCACAGCCCTCAAAGCCCTCCAAATGTCCATTTGCGGATGCTAAAAAAAGAGTGTTTCAAAGCTGCGCTATCAAAGGGAAAGTTCAATTCCGTGAGGTGAATGCAAACATCCCAAAGAAGTTTCTGAGAATGCCTCTGTTTAGCTTTTATGTGAAGATTATCCCGTTTCCAACGAAATCTTCAATGAGATCCAAATATCCACTTGCGGATCCCACAGAAAGTGTGTTTCGAAACTGCTGTTTCAAAGGGAATCTTCAACTCTGTGAGTTGAATGCAATCATCACAAAGAAGTTTCTGACAATGCTTCTCTCTCGTTTTTATGTGAAGATATTTCCTTTTCCACCAGAGGCCTGAAAGCGCTCCAAATGTCCACTTGCAGATTCTACGAAAAGAATGTTTCAAAACTGCTCTGTGAAAAGCAATGTTAAACTCTGTGGCTCGAACACAAACATCACAAAGCAGTTTCTGAGAATGCTTCAGTTTAGTTTTTCTGTGAAGATATTCCCGTTTCCAAAGAAATCTTCAAAGAGGTCCACATATCCACTTACAGATTCTACAAAAAGAGAGTTTCAAAACTGCTCAATCAAAAGGAGGGTTCAACTCTGTGACTTGAATGCAATCATCACACAGAAGTTTCTGAGAATGCTTCTCTTTAGTTTTTACGTGAAGATATACCCGTTTCGAAGGAAGGCCACCCGGTGGTCCAAATATCCACTTGCAGATTCTACAAAAAGAGTGTTTCAAACCTGAACTATCAAAGGAAGGTTCAACTCTCTGAGTCGAATGCAAACATCACGAAGAAGTTTCTGAGAATGTTTGTGTTTAGTTATGGGAAGTTTATCCCGTTTCCAACGAAATCCTCAGAGAGGTCCAAATATCCACTTGCAGATTCTACCAAAAGTGTGTTTGGAAACTGCTCCATCCAAAGGCATGTTCAGCTCTGTGAGTTAATCTCCATCATCACAAAGTATTTTCTGAGAATGCTTCCGTTTGGTTTTTATAGGAAGTTCTTTCCTTCACTACCGTAGGCCTCAAAGCAGTCCAAATCTCCATTTGCAGATTCTACAAAAAGAGTGTTTCCAATCTGCTGTATCAATAGGAATGTTCAACTCCGTGAGTTGAATGCAATCATCACAACGTAGTTTCTGAGAATGCTTCTATGTAGTTTTTAGGTGAAGATATTACCTTTTCCACCACAGGCCCCAAGCCCCCCAAATGTCCACTTGCAGATTCTAGAAAAAGAGTGTTTCATAGCTGCTCTTTCAAAAGGAAAGTTCCACTCTGGGAATTGAATACGAACATCACAAAGTAGTTTCTGAGAATGCTTCTGTTTCGTTTTTAAGTGAAGATGATCCCGTTTCCAATGAAATCTTCAAAGAGGTGCACATATCCACTTGCAGATTCCAAAGAAAGAGACTTTCAAAACTGCTACATCACGAGGATTTTTCAACACTGTGAGTTGAATGCAGTCATCACAGAAAACTTTCTGAGAATGCTTCTGTCTAGGGTTGATGTGAAGATATACCCGTTTCCAACGAAGGCCTCGAAGTGGTCCAAATATAGACTTGCAGATTCTCCTACAAGGGTGTTGCAAACCTGAACTAACAAAGCAAGGTTGAACTCTGTGAGTTGAATGCAAACATCACAAAGAAGTTTCTGAGAATGCTTCCGTTTATTTATGGGAAGTTTATCCCGTTTCCAACGAAATCCTCAGAGAGGTCCAAATATCCCCTTGCAGATTCTACAAACAGTGTGTTTGGAAACTGCTCCATCAAAACGAATGTTCAGCTCTCTGAGTTAAACGCAATCGTCGCTAAGAATTTTCTGAGAGTGCTTCTGTCTAGTTTTTATATGAAGTTCTTTCCTTTCTTACCATAGGCCTCAAAGCGGTCCCAGTCTCCACTTGCAGATTCTCCAAGAAGACTGTTTCCAAAGTGCTCTCTCGAAAGGAATGTTCAACTCTGTGGGTTGAGTGCAATCATCACAGAGTAGTTTCTGAGAATGCTTCTATGTAGTTTTTAGGAGAAGATATTTCCTTTTCCACCACAGCCCTCAAAGCCCTCCTAATGTCCATTTGCGGATGCTAAAAAAACAGTGTTTCAAAGCTGCGCTATCAAAGGGAAAGTTCAATTCCGTGAGGTGAATGCAAACATCCCAAAGAAGTTTCTGAGAATGCCTCTGTTTAGCTTTTATGTGAAGATTATCCCGTTTCCAACGAAATCTTCAATGAGATCCAAATATCCACTTGCGGATCCCACAGAAAGTGTGTTTCGAAACTGCTGTTTCAAAGGGAATCTTCAACTCTGTGAGTTGAATGCAATCATCACAAAGAAGTTTCTGACAATGCTTCTCTCTCGTTTTTATGTGAAGATATTTCCTTTTCCACCAGAGGCCTGAAAGCGCTCCAAATGTCCACTTGCAGATTCTACGAAAAGAATGTTTCAAAACTGCTCTGTGAAAAGCAATGTTAAACTCTGTGGCTCGAACACAAACATCACAAAGCAGTTTCTGAGAATGCTTCAGTTTAGTTTTTCTGTGAAGATATTCCCGTTTCCAAAGAAATCTTCAAAGAGGTCCACATATCCACTTACAGATTCTACAAAAAGAGAGTTTCAAAACTGCTCAATCAAAAGGAGGGTTCAACTCTGTGACTTGAATGCAATCATCACACAGAAGTTTCTGAGAATGCTTCTCTTTAGTTTTTACGTGAAGATATACCCGTTTCGAAGGAAGGCCACCCGGTGGTCCAAATATCCACTTGCAGATTCTACAAAAAGAGTGTTTCAAACCTGAATTATCAAAGGAAGGTTCAACTCTGTGAGTCGAATGCAAACATCACGAAGAAGTTTCTGAGAATGTTTGTGTTTAGTTATGGGAAGTTTATCCCGTTTCCAACGAACTCCTCAGAGAGGTCCAAATATCCACTTGCAGATTCTACAAAAAGTGTGTTTGGAAACTGCTCCATCCAAAGGCATGTTCAGCTCTGTGAGTTAATCTCCATCATCACAAAGTATTTTCTGAGAATGCTTCCGTTTGGTTTTTATAGGAAGTTCTTTCCTTCACTACCGTAGGCCTCAAAGCAGTCCAAATCTCCATTTGCAGATTCTACAAAAAGAGTGTTTCCAATCTGCTCTATCAATAGGAATGTTCAACTCCGTGAGTTGAATGCAATCATCACAACGTAGTTTCTGAGAATGCTTCTATGTAGTTTTTAGGTGAAGATATTACCTTTTCCACCACAGGCCCCAAGCCCCCCAAATGTCCACTTGCAGATTCTAGAAAAAGAGTGTTTCATAGCTGCTCTTTCAAAAGGAAAGTTCCACTCTGGGAGTTGAATACAAACATCACAAAGTAGTTTCTGAGAATGCTTTTGTTTCGTTTTTATGTGAAGATGATCCCGTTTCCAATGAAATCTTCAAAGAGGTGCACATATCCACTTGCAGATTCCAAAGAAAGAGACTTTCAAAACTGCTCTATCACGAGGATTTTTCAACACTGTGAGTTGAATGCAGTCATCACAGAAAACTTTCTGAGAATGCTTCTGTCTAGGGTTGATGTGAAGATATACCCGTTTCCAACGAAGGCCTCGAAGTGGTCCAAATATACACTTGCAGATTCTCCTACAAGGGTGTTGCAAACCTGAACTATCAAAGCAAGGTTCAACTCTGTGAGTTGAATGCAAACATCACAAAGAAGTTTCTGAGAATGCTTCCGTTTAGTTATGGGAAGTTTATCCCGTTTCCAACGAAATCCTCAGAGAGGTCCAAATATCCCCTTGCAGATTCTACAAACAGTGTGTTTGGAAACTGCTCCATCAAAACGAATGTTCAGCTCTCTGAGTTAAACGCAATCGTCACTAAGAATTTTCTGAGAGTGCTTCTGTCTAGTGTTTGTATGAAGTTCTTTCCTTTATTACCATAGGCCTCAAAGCGGTCCCAGTCTCCACTTGCAGATTCTCCAACAAGACTGTTTCCAAACTGCTCTCTCGAAAGGAATGTTCAACTCTGTGAGTTGAATGCAATCATCACAGAGTAGTTTCTGAGAATGCTTCTATGTAGTTTTTAGGAGAAGATATTTCCTTTTCCACCACAGCCCTCAAAGCCCTCCAAATGTCCATTTGCGGATGCTAAAAAAAGAGTGTTTCAAAGCTGCGCTATCAAAGGGAAAGTTCAATTCCGTGAGGTGAATGCAAACATCCCAAAGAAGTTTCTGAGAATGCCTCTGTTTAGCTTTTATGTGAAGATTATCCCGTTTCCAACGAAATCTTCAATGAGATCCAAATATCCACTTGCGGATCCCACAGAAAGTGTGTTTCGAAACTGCTGTTTCAAAGGGAATCTTCAACTCTGTGAGTTGAATGCAATCATCACAAAGAAGTTTCTGACAATGCTTCTCTCTCGTTTTTATGTGAAGATATTTCCTTTTCCACCAGAGGCCTGAAAGCGCTCCAAATGTCCACTTGCAGATTCTACGAAAAGAATGTTTCAAAACTGCTCTGTGAAAAGCAATGTTAAACTCTGTGGCTCGAACACAAACATCACAAAGCAGTTTCTGAGAATGCTTCAGTTTAGTTTTTCTGTGAAGATATTCCCGTTTCCAAAGAAATCTTCAAAGAGGTCCACATATCCACTTACAGATTCTACAAAAAGAGAGTTTCAAAACTGCTCAATCAAAAGGAGGGTTCAACTCTGTGACTTGAATGCAATCATCACACAGAAGTTTCTGAGAATGCTTCTCTTTAGTTTTTACGTGAAGATATACCCGTTTCGAAGGAAGGCCACCCGGTGGTCCAAATATCCACTTGCAGATTCTACAAAAAGAGTGTTTCAAACCTGAACTATCAAAGGAAGGTTCAACTCTCTGAGTCGAATGCAAACATCACGAAGAAGTTTCTGAGAATGTTTGTGTTTAGTTATGGGAAGTTTATCCCGTTTCCAACGAAATCCTCAGAGAGGTCCAAATATCCACTTGCAGATTCTACCAAAAGTGTGTTTGGAAACTGCTCCATCCAAAGGCATGTTCAGCTCTGTGAGTTAATCTCCATCATCACAAAGTATTTTCTGAGAATGCTTCCGTTTGGTTTTTATAGGAAGTTCGTTCCTTCACTACCGTAGGCCTCAAAGCAGTCCAAATCTCCATTTGCAGATTCTACAAAAAGAGTGTTTCCAATCTGCTGTATCAATAGGAATGTTCAACTCCGTGAGTTGTATGCAATCATCACAACGTAGTTTCTGAGAATGCTTCTATGTAGTTTTTAGGTGAAGATATTACCTTTTCCACCACAGGCCCCAAGCCCCCCAAATGTCCACTTGCAGATTCTAGAAAAAGAGTGTTTCATAGCTGCTCTTTCAAAAGGAAAGTTCCACTCTGGGAGTTGAATACAAACATCACAAAGTAGTTTCTGAGAATGCTTCTGTTTCGTTTTTAAGTGAAGATGATCCCGTTTCCAATGAAATCTTCAAAGAGGTGCACATATCCACTTGCAGATTCCAAAGAAAGAGACTTTCAAAACTGCTACATCACGAGGATTTTTCAACACTGTGAGTTGAATGCAGTCATCACAGAAAACTTTCTGAGAATGCTTCTGTCTAGGGTTGATGTGAAGATATACCCGTTTCCAACGAAGGCCTCGAAGTGGTCCAAATATAGACTTGCAGATTCTCCTACAAGGGTGTTGCAAACCTGAACTAACAAAGCAAGGTTGAACTCTGTGAGTTGAATGCAAACATCACAAAGAAGTTTCTGAGAATGCTTCCGTTTATTTATGGGAAGTTTATCCCGTTTCCAACGAAATCCTCAGAGAGGTCCAAATATCCCCTTGCAGATTCTACAAACAGTGTGTTTGGAAACTGCTCCATCAAAACGAATGTTCAGCTCTCTGAGTTAAACGCAATCGTCGCTAAGAATTTTCTGAGAGTGCTTCTGTCTAGTTTTTATATGAAGTTCTTTCCTTTCTTACCATAGGCCTCAAAGCGGTCCCAGTCTCCACTTGCAGATTCTCCAAGAAAACTGTTTCCAAACTGCTCTCTCGAAAGGAATGTTCAATTCTGTGGGTTGAGTGCAATCATCACAGAGTAGTTTCTGAGAATGCTTCTATGTAGTTTTTAGGAGAAGATATTTCCTTTTCCACCACAGCCCTCAAAGCCCTCCTAATGTCCATTTGCGGATGCTAAAAAAACAGTGTTTCAAAGCTGCGCTATCAAAGGGAAAGTTCAATTCCGTGAGGTGAATGCAAACATCCCAAAGAAGTTTCTGAGAATGCCTCTGTTTAGCTTTTATGTGAAGATTATCCCGTTTCCAACGAAATCTTCAATGAGATCCAAATATCCACTTGCGGATCCCACAGAAAGTGTGTTTCGAAACTGCTGTTTCAAAGGGAATCTTCAACTCTGTGAGTTGAATGCAATCATCACAAAGAAGTTTCTGACAATGCTTCTCTCTCGTTTTTATGTGAAGATATTTCCTTTTCCACCAGAGGCCTGAAAGCGCTCCAAATGTCCACTTGCAGATTCTACGAAAAGAATGTTTCAAAACTGCTCTGTGAAAAGCAATGTTAAACTCTGTGGCTCGAACACAAACATCACAAAGCAGTTTCTGAGAATGCTTCAGTTTAGTTTTTCTGTGAAGATATTCCCGTTTCCAAAGAAATCTTCAAAGAGGTCCACATATCCACTTACAGATTCTACAAAAAGAGAGTTTCAAAACTGCTCAATCAAAAGGAGGGTTCAACTCTGTGACTTGAATGCAATCATCACACAGAAGTTTCTGAGAATGCTTCTCTTTAGTTTTTACGTGAAGATATACCCGTTTCGAAGGAAGGCCACCCGGTGGTCCAAATATCCACTTGCAGATTCTACAAAAAGAGTGTTTCAAACCTGAATTATCAAAGGAAGGTTCAACTCTGTGAGTCGAATGCAAACATCACGAAGAAGTTTCTGAGAATGTTTGTGTTTAGTTATGGGAAGTTTATCCCGTTTCCAACGAACTCCTCAGAGAGGTCCAAATATCCACTTGCAGATTCTACAAAAAGTGTGTTTGGAAACTGCTCCATCCAAAGGCATGTTCAGCTCTGTGAGTTAATCTCCATCATCACAAAGTATTTTCTGAGAATGCTTCCGTTTGGTTTTTATAGGAAGTTCTTTCCTTCACTACCGTAGGCCTCAAAGCAGTCCAAATCTCCATTTGCAGATTCTACAAAAAGAGTGTTTCCAATCTGCTCTATCAATAGGAATGTTCAACTCCGTGAGTTGAATGCAATCATCACAACGTAGTTTCTGAGAATGCTTCTATGTAGTTTTTAGGTGAAGATATTACCTTTTCCACCACAGGCCCCAAGCCCCCCAAATGTCCACTTGCAGATTCTAGAAAAAGAGTGTTTCATAGCTGCTCTTTCAAAAGGAAAGTTCCACTCTGGGAGTTGAATACAAACATCACAAAGTAGTTTCTGAGAATGCTTTTGTTTCGTTTTTATGTGAAGATGATCCCGTTTCCAATGAAATCTTCAAAGAGGTGCACATATCCACTTGCAGATTCCAAAGAAAGAGACTTTCAAAACTGCTCTATCACGAGGATTTTTCAACTCTGTGAGTTGAATGCAGTCATCACAGAAAACTTTCTGAGAATGCTTCTGTCTAGGGTTGATGTGAAGATATACCCGTTTCCAACGAAGGCCTCGAAGTGGTCCAAATATACACTTGCAGATTCTCCTACAAGGGTGTTGCAAACCTGAACTATCAAAGCAAGGTTCAACTCTGTGAGTTGAATGCAAACATCACAAAGAAGTTTCTGAGAATGCTTCCGTTTAGTTATGGGAAGTTTATCCCGTTTCCAACGAAATCCTCAGAGAGGTCCAAATATCCCCTTGCAGATTCTACAAACAGTGTGTTTGGAAACTGCTCCATCAAAACGAATGTTCAGCTCTCTGAGTTAAACGCAATCGTCGCTAAGAATTTTCTGAGAGTGCTTCTGTCTAGTTTTTATATGAAGTTCTTTCCTTTATTACCATAGGCCTCAAAGCGGTCCCAGTCTCCACTTGCAGATTCTCCAAGAAGACTGTTTCCAAAGTGCTCTCTCGAAAGGAATGTTCAACTCTGTGAGTTGAGTGCAATCATCACAGAGTAGTTTCTGAGAATGCTTCTATGTAGTTTTTAGGAGAAGATATTTCCTTTTCCACCACAGCCCTCAAAGCCCTCCAAATGTCCATTTGCGGATGCTAAAAAAAGAGTGTTTCAAAGCTGCGCTATCAAAGGGAAAGTTCAATTCCGTGAGGTGAATGCAAACATCCCAAAGAAGTTTCTGAGAATGCCTCTGTTTAGCTTTTATGTGAAGATTATCCCGTTTCCAACGAAATCTTCAATGAGATCCAAATATCCACTTGCGGATCCCACAGAAAGTGTGTTTCGAAACTGCTGTTTCAAAGGGAATCTTCAACTCTGTGAGTTGAATGCAATCATCACAAAGAAGTTTCTGACAATGCTTCTCTCTCGTTTTTATGTGAAGATATTTCCTTTTCCACCAGAGGCCTGAAAGCGCTCCAAATGTCCACTTGCAGATTCTACGAAAAGAATGTTTCAAAACTGCTCTGTGAAAAGCAATGTTAAACTCTGTGGCTCGAACACAAACATCACAAAGCAGTTTCTGAGAATGCTTCAGTTTAGTTTTTCTGTGAAGATATTCCCGTTTCCAAAGAAATCTTCAAAGAGGTCCACATATCCACTTACAGATTCTACAAAAAGAGAGTTTCAAAACTGCTCAATCAAAAGGAGGGTTCAACTCTGTGACTTGAATGCAATCATCACACAGAAGTTTCTGAGAATGCTTCTCTTTAGTTTTTACGTGAAGATATACCCGTTTCGAAGGAAGGCCACCCGGTGGTCCAAATATCCACTTGCAGATTCTACAAAAAGAGTGTTTCAAACCTGAACTATCAAAGGAAGGTTCAACTCTCTGAGTCGAATGCAAACATCACGAAGAAGTTTCTGAGAATGTTTGTGTTTAGTTATGGGAAGTTTATCCCGTTTCCAACGAAATCCTCAGAGAGGTCCAAATATCCACTTGCAGATTCTACCAAAAGTGTGTTTGGAAACTGCTCCATCCAAAGGCATGTTCAGCTCTGTGAGTTAATCTCCATCATCACAAAGTATTTTCTGAGAATGCTTCCGTTTGGTTTTTATAGGAAGTTCGTTCCTTCACTACCGTAGGCCTCAAAGCAGTCCAAATCTCCATTTGCAGATTCTACAAAAAGAGTGTTTCCAATCTGCTGTATCAATAGGAATGTTCAACTCCGTGAGTTGTATGCAATCATCACAACGTAGTTTCTGAGAATGCTTCTATGTAGTTTTTAGGTGAAGATATTACCTTTTCCACCACAGGCCCCAAGCCCCCCAAATGTCCACTTGCAGATTCTAGAAAAAGAGTGTTTCATAGCTGCTCTTTCAAAAGGAAAGTTCCACTCTGGGAGTTGAATACAAACATCACAAAGTAGTTTCTGAGAATGCTTCTGTTTCGTTTTTAAGTGAAGATGATCCCGTTTCCAATGAAATCTTCAAAGAGGTGCACATATCCACTTGCAGATTCCAAAGAAAGAGACTTTCAAAACTGCTACATCACGAGGATTTTTCAACACTGTGAGTTGAATGCAGTCATCACAGAAAACTTTCTGAGAATGCTTCTGTCTAGGGTTGATGTGAAGATATACCCGTTTCCAACGAAGGCCTCGAAGTGGTCCAAATATAGACTTGCAGATTCTCCTACAAGGGTGTTGCAAACCTGAACTAACAAAGCAAGGTTGAACTCTGTGAGTTGAATGCAAACATCACAAAGAAGTTTCTGAGAATGCTTCCGTTTATTTATGGGAAGTTTATCCCGTTTCCAACGAAATCCTCAGAGAGGTCCAAATATCCCCTTGCAGATTCTACAAACAGTGTGTTTGGAAACTGCTCCATCAAAACGAATGTTCAGCTCTCTGAGTTAAACGCAATCGTCGCTAAGAATTTTCTGAGAGTGCTTCTGTCTAGTTTTTATATGAAGTTCTTTCCTTTCTTACCATAGGCCTCAAAGCGGTCCCAGTCTCCACTTGCAGATTCTCCAAGAAAACTGTTTCCAAACTGCTCTCTCGAAAGGAATGTTCAATTCTGTGGGTTGAGTGCAATCATCACAGAGTAGTTTCTGAGAATGCTTCTATGTAGTTTTTAGGAGAAGATATTTCCTTTTCCACCACAGCCCTCAAAGCCCTCCTAATGTCCATTTGCGGATGCTAAAAAAACAGTGTTTCAAAGCTGCGCTATCAAAGGGAAAGTTCAATTCCGTGAGGTGAATGCAAACATCCCAAAGAAGTTTCTGAGAATGCCTCTGTTTAGCTTTTATGTGAAGATTATCCCGTTTCCAACGAAATCTTCAATGAGATCCAAATATCCACTTGCGGATCCCACAGAAAGTGTGTTTCGAAACTGCTGTTTCAAAGGGAATCTTCAACTCTGTGAGTTGAATGCAATCATCACAAAGAAGTTTCTGACAATGCTTCTCTCTCGTTTTTATGTGAAGATATTTCCTTTTCCACCAGAGGCCTGAAAGCGCTCCAAATGTCCACTTGCAGATTCTACGAAAAGAATGTTTCAAAACTGCTCTGTGAAAAGCAATGTTAAACTCTGTGGCTCGAACACAAACATCACAAAGCAGTTTCTGAGAATGCTTCAGTTTAGTTTTTCTGTGAAGATATTCCCGTTTCCAAAGAAATCTTCAAAGAGGTCCACATATCCACTTACAGATTCTACAAAAAGAGAGTTTCAAAACTGCTCAATCAAAAGGAGGGTTCAACTCTGTGACTTGAATGCAATCATCACACAGAAGTTTCTGAGAATGCTTCTCTTTAGTTTTTACGTGAAGATATACCCGTTTCGAAGGAAGGCCACCCGGTGGTCCAAATATCCACTTGCAGATTCTACAAAAAGAGTGTTTCAAACCTGAATTATCAAAGGAAGGTTCAACTCTGTGAGTCGAATGCAAACATCACGAAGAAGTTTCTGAGAATGTTTGTGTTTAGTTATGGGAAGTTTATCCCGTTTCCAACGAACTCCTCAGAGAGGTCCAAATATCCACTTGCAGATTCTACAAAAAGTGTGTTTGGAAACTGCTCCATCCAAAGGCATGTTCAGCTCTGTGAGTTAATCTCCATCATCACAAAGTATTTTCTGAGAATGCTTCCGTTTGGTTTTTATAGGAAGTTCTTTCCTTCACTACCGTAGGCCTCAAAGCAGTCCAAATCTCCATTTGCAGATTCTACAAAAAGAGTGTTTCCAATCTGCTCTATCAATAGGAATGTTCAACTCCGTGAGTTGAATGCAATCATCACAACGTAGTTTCTGAGAATGCTTCTATGTAGTTTTTAGGTGAAGATATTACCTTTTCCACCACAGGCCCCAAGCCCCCCAAATGTCCACTTGCAGATTCTAGAAAAAGAGTGTTTCATAGCTGCTCTTTCAAAAGGAAAGTTCCACTCTGGGAGTTGAATACAAACATCACAAAGTAGTTTCTGAGAATGCTTTTGTTTCGTTTTTATGTGAAGATGATCCCGTTTCCAATGAAATCTTCAAAGAGGTGCACATATCCACTTGCAGATTCCAAAGAAAGAGACTTTCAAAACTGCTCTATCACGAGGATTTTTCAACTCTGTGAGTTGAATGCAGTCATCACAGAAAACTTTCTGAGAATGCTTCTGTCTAGGGTTGATGTGAAGATATACCCGTTTCCAACGAAGGCCTCGAAGTGGTCCAAATATACACTTGCAGATTCTCCTACAAGGGTGTTGCAAACCTGAACTATCAAAGCAAGGTTCAACTCTGTGAGTTGAATGCAAACATCACAAAGAAGTTTCTGAGAATGCTTCCGTTTAGTTATGGGAAGTTTATCCCGTTTCCAACGAAATCCTCAGAGAGGTCCAAATATCCCCTTGCAGATTCTACAAACAGTGTGTTTGGAAACTGCTCCATCAAAACGAATGTTCAGCTCTCTGAGTTAAACGCAATCGTCACTAAGAATTTTCTGAGAGTGCTTCTGTCTAGTTTTTATATGAAGTTCTTTCCTTTATTACCATAGGCCTCAAAGCGGTCCCAGTCTCCACTTGCAGATTCTCCAAGAAGACTGTTTCCAAAGTGCTCTCTCGAAAGGAATGTTCAACTCTGTGAGTTGAGTGCAATCATCACAGAGTAGTTTCTGAGAATGCTTCTATGTAGTTTTTAGGAGAAGATATTTCCTTTTCCACCACAGCCCTCAAAGCCCTCCAAATGTCCATTTGCGGATGCTAAAAAAAGAGTGTTTCAAAGCTGCGCTATCAAAGGGAAAGTTCAATTCCGTGAGGTGAATGCAAACATCCCAAAGAAGTTTCTGAGAATGCCTCTGTTTAGCTTTTATGTGAAGATTATCCCGTTTCCAACGAAATCTTCAATGAGATCCAAATATCCACTTGCGGATCCCACAGAAAGTGTGTTTCGAAACTGCTGTTTCAAAGGGAATCTTCAACTCTGTGAGTTGAATGCAATCATCACAAAGAAGTTTCTGACAATGCTTCTCTCTCGTTTTTATGTGAAGATATTTCCTTTTCCACCAGAGGCCTGAAAGCGCTCCAAATGTCCACTTGCAGATTCTACGAAAAGAATGTTTCAAAACTGCTCTGTGAAAAGCAATGTTAAACTCTGTGGCTCGAACACAAACATCACAAAGCAGTTTCTGAGAATGCTTCAGTTTAGTTTTTCTGTGAAGATATTCCCGTTTCCAAAGAAATCTTCAAAGAGGTCCACATATCCACTTACAGATTCTACAAAAAGAGAGTTTCAAAACTGCTCAATCAAAAGGAGTGTTCAACTCTGTGACTTGAATGCAATCATCACACAGAAGTTTCTGAGAATGCTTCTCTTTAGTTTTTACGTGAAGATATACCCGTTTCGAAGGAAGGCCACCCAGTGGTCCAAATATCCACTTGCAGAATCTACAAAAAGAGTGTTTCAAACCTGAACTATCAAAGGAAGGTTCATCTCTGTGAGTCGAATGCAAACATCACGAAGAAGTTTCTGAGAATGTTTGTGTTTAGTTATGGGAAGCTTATCCCGTTTCCAACGAAATCCTCAGAGAGGTCCAAATATCCACTTGCAGATTCTACCAAAAGTGTGTTTGGAAACTGCTCCATCCAAAGGCATCTTCAGCTCTGTGAGTTAATCTCCATCACCACAAAGTATTTTCTGAGAATGCTTCCGTTTGTTTTTTATAGGAAGTTGTTTCCTTCACTACCGTAGGCCTCAAAGCAGTCCAAATCTCCATTTGCAGATTCTACAAAAAGAGTGTTTCCAATCTGCTCTATCAATAGGAATGTTCAACTCCGTGAGTTGAATGCAATCATCACAACGTAGTTTCTGAGAATGCTTCTATGTAGTTTTTAGGTGAAGATATTTCCTTTTCCACCACAGGCCTCAAAGCACCCCAAATGTCCACTTGCAGATTCTAGAAAAAGAGTGTTTCATAGCTGCTCTTTCAAAAGGAAAGTTCCACTCCGGGAGTTGAATACTAACATCACAAAGTAGTTTCTGAGAATGCTTCTGTTTCGTTTTTATGTGAAGATGATCCCGTTTCCAATGAAATCTTCAAAGAGGTGCACATATCCACTTGCAGATTCCAAAGAAAGAGACTTTCAAAACTGCTCCATCACGAGGATTGTTCAACTCTGTGAGTTGAATGCAGTCATCACAGAAAACTTTCTGAGAATGCTTCTGTCTAGGGTTGATGTGAAGATATACCCGTTTCCAACGAAGGCCCCGAAGTGGTCCAAATATACACTTGCAGATTCTCCTACAAGGGTGTTGCAAACCTGAACTATCAAAGCAAGGTTCAACTCTGTGAGTTGAATGCAAACATCACAAAGAAGTTTCTGAGAATGCTTCCGTTTAGTTATGGGAAGTTTATCCCGTTTCCAACGAAATCCTCAGAGAGGTCCAAATATCCCCTTGCAGATTCTACAAACAGTGTGTTTGGAAACTGCTCCATCAAAACGAATGTTCAGCTCTCTGAGTTAAATGCAATCGTCACTAAGAATTTTCTGAGAGTGCTTCTGTCTAGTGTTTGTATGAAGTTCTTTCCTTTATTACCATAGGCCTCAAAGCGGTCCCAGTCTCCACTTGCAGATTCTCCAACAAGACTGTTTCCAAACTGCTCTCTCGAAAGGAATGTTCAACTCTGTGAGTTGAATGCAATCATCACAGATTAGTTTCTGAGAATGCTTCTATGTAGTTTTTAGGAGAAGATATTTCCTTTTCCACCACAGCCCTCAAAGCCCTCCAAATGTCCATTTGCGGATGCTAAAAAAAGAGTGTTTCAAAGCTGCGCTATCAAAGGGAAAGTTCAATTCCGTGAGGTGAATGCAAACATCCCAAAGAAGTTTCTGAGAATGCCTCTGTTTAGCTTTTATGTGAAGATTATCCCGTTTCCAACGAAATCTTCAATGAGATCCAAATATCCACTTGCGGATCCCACAGAAAGTGTGTTTCGAAACTGCTGTTTCAAAGGGAATCTTCAACTCTGTGAGTTGAATGCAATCATCACAAAGAAGTTTCTGACAATGCTTCTCTCTCGTTTTTATGTGAAGATATTTCCTTTTCCACCAGAGGCCTGAAAGCGCTCCAATGTCCACTTGCAGATTCTACGAAAAGAATGTTTCAAAACTGCTCTGTGAAAAGCAATGTTAAACTCTGTGGCTCGAACACAAACATCACAAAGCAGTTTCTGAGAATGCTTCAGTTTAGTTTTTCTGTGAAGATATTCCCGTTTCCAAAGAAATCTTCAAAGAGGTCCACATATCCACTTACAGATTCTACAAAAAGAGAGTTTCAAAACTGCTCAATCAAAAGGAGGGTTCAACTCTGTGACTTGAATGCAATCATCACACAGAAGTTTCTGAGAATGCTTCTCTTTAGTTTTTACGTGAAGATATACCCGTTTCGAAGGAAGGCCACCCGGTGGTCCAAATATCCACTTGCAGATTCTACAAAAAGAGTGTTTCAAACCTGAACTATCAAAGGAAGGTTCAACTCTCTGAGTCGAATGCAAACATCACGAAGAAGTTTCTGAGAATGTTTGTGTTTAGTTATGGGAAGTTTATCCCGTTTCCAACGAAATCCTCAGAGAGGTCCAAATATCCACTTGCAGATTCTACCAAAAGTGTGTTTGGAAACTGCTCCATCCAAAGGCATGTTCAGCTCTGTGAGTTAATCTCCATCATCACAAAGTATTTTCTGAGAATGCTTCCGTTTGGTTTTTATAGGAAGTTCTTTCCTTCACTACCGTAGGCCTCAAAGCAGTCCAAATCTCCATTTGCAGATTCTACAAAAAGAGTGTTTCCAATCTGCTGTATCAATAGGAATGTTCAACTCCGTGAGTTGTATGCAATCATCACAACGTAGTTTCTGAGAATGCTTCTATGTAGTTTTTAGGTGAAGATATTACCTTTTCCACCACAGGCCCCAAGCCCCCCAAATGTCCACTTGCAGATTCTAGAAAAAGAGTGTTTCATAGCTGCTCTTTCAAAAGGAAAGTTCCACTCTGGGAGTTGAATACAAACATCACAAAGTAGTTTCTGAGAATGCTTCTGTTTCGTTTTTAAGTGAAGATGATCCCGTTTCCAATGAAATCTTCAAAGAGGTGCACATATCCACTTGCAGATTCCAAAGAAAGAGACTTTCAAAACTGCTACATCACGAGGATTTTTCAACACTGTGAGTTGAATGCAGTCATCACAGAAAACTTTCTGAGAATGCTTCTGTCTAGGGTTGATGTGAAGATATACCCGTTTCCAACGAAGGCCTCGAAGTGGTCCAAATATAGACTTGCAGATTCTCCTACAAGGGTGTTGCAAACCTGAACTAACAAAGCAAGGTTCAACTCTGTGAGTTGAATGCAAACATCACAAAGAAGTTTCTGAGAATGCTTCCGTTTATTTATGGGAAGTTTATCCCGTTTCCAACGAAATCCTCAGAGAGGTCCAAATATCCCCTTGCAGATTCTACAAACAGTGTGTTTGGAAACTGCTCCATCAAAACGAATGTTCAGCTCTCTGAGTTAAACGCAATCGTCGCTAAGAATTTTCTGAGAGTGCTTCTGTCTAGTTTTTATATGAAGTTCTTTCCTTTCTTACCATAGGCCTCAAAGCGGTCCCAGTCTCCACTTGCAGATTCTCCAAGAAAACTGTTTCCAAACTGCTCTCTCGAAAGGAATGTTCAATTCTGTGGGTTGAGTGCAATCATCACAGAGTAGTTTCTGAGAATGCTTCTATGTAGTTTTTAGGAGAAGATATTTCCTTTTCCACCACAGCCCTCAAAGCCCTCCTAATGTCCATTTGCGGATGCTAAAAAAACAGTGTTTCAAAGCTGCGCTATCAAAGGGAAAGTTCAATTCCGTGAGGTGAATGCAAACATCCCAAAGAAGTTTCTGAGAATGCCTCTGTTTAGCTTTTATGTGAAGATTATCCCGTTTCCAACGAAATCTTCAATGAGATCCAAATATCCACTTGCGGATCCCACAGAAAGTGTGTTTCGAAACTGCTGTTTCAAAGGGAATCTTCAACTCTGTGAGTTGAATGCAATCATCACAAAGAAGTTTCTGACAATGCTTCTCTCTCGTTTTTATGTGAAGATATTTCCTTTTCCACCAGAGGCCTGAAAGCGCTCCAAATGTCCACTTGCAGATTCTACGAAAAGAATGTTTCAAAACTGCTCTGTGAAAAGCAATGTTAAACTCTGTGGCTCGAACACAAACATCACAAAGCAGTTTCTGAGAATGCTTCAGTTTAGTTTTTCTGTGAAGATATTCCCGTTTCCAAAGAAATCTTCAAAGAGGTCCACATATCCACTTACAGATTCTACAAAAAGAGAGTTTCAAAACTGCTCAATCAAAAGGAGGGTTCAACTCTGTGACTTGAATGCAATCATCACACAGAAGTTTCTGAGAATGCTTCTCTTTAGTTTTTACGTGAAGATATACCCGTTTCGAAGGAAGGCCACCCGGTGGTCCAAATATCCACTTGCAGATTCTACAAAAAGAGTGTTTCAAACCTGAATTATCAAAGGAAGGTTCAACTCTGTGAGTCGAATGCAAACATCACGAAGAAGTTTCTGAGAATGTTTGTGTTTAGTTATGGGAAGTTTATCCCGTTTCCAACGAACTCCTCAGAGAGGTCCAAATATCCACTTGCAGATTCTACAAAAAGTGTGTTTGGAAACTGCTCCATCCAAAGGCATGTTCAGCTCTGTGAGTTAATCTCCATCATCACAAAGTATTTTCTGAGAATGCTTCCGTTTGGTTTTTATAGGAAGTTCTTTCCTTCACTACCGTAGGCCTCAAAGCAGTCCAAATCTCCATTTGCAGATTCTACAAAAAGAGTGTTTCCAATCTGCTGTATCAATAGGAATGTTCAACTCCGTGAGTTGAATGCAATCATCACAACGTAGTTTCTGAGAATGCTTCTATGTAGTTTTTAGGTGAAGATATTACCTTTTCCACCACAGGCCCCAAGCCCCCCAAATGTCCACTTGCAGATTCTAGAAAAAGAGTGTTTCATAGCTGCTCTTTCAAAAGGAAAGTTCCACTCTGGGAGTTGAATACAAACATCACAAAGTAGTTTCTGAGAATGCTTCTGTTTCGTTTTTAAGTGAAGATGATCCCGTTTCCAATGAAATCTTCAAAGAGGTGCACATATCCACTTGCAGATTCCAAAGAAAGAGACTTTCAAAACTGCTACATCACAAGGATTTTTCAACACTGTGAGTTGAATGCAGTCATCACAGAAAACTTTCTGAGAATGCTTCTGTCTAGGGTTGATGTGAAGATATACCCGTTTCCAACGAAGGCCTCGAAGTGGTCCAAATATACACTTGCAGATTCTCCTACAAGGGTGTTGCAAACCTGAACTAACAAAGCAAGGTTCAACTCTGTGAGTTGAATGCAAACATCACAAAGAAGTTTCTGAGAATGCTTCCGTTTAGTTATGGGAAGTTTATCCCGTTTCCAACGAAATCCTCAGAGAGGTCCAAATATCCCCTTGCAGATTCTACAAACAGTGTGTTTGGAAACTGCTCCATCAAAACGAATGTTCAGCTCTCTGAGTTAAACGCAATCGTCGCTAAGAATTTTCTGAGAGTGCTTCTGTCTAGTTTTTATATGAAGTTCTTTCCTTTCTTACCATAGGCCTCAAAGCGGTCCCAGTCTCCACTTGCAGATTCTCCAAGAAAACTGTTTCCAAACTGCTCTCTCGAAAGGAATGTTCAATTCTGTGGGTTGAGTGCAATCATCACAGAGTAGTTTCTGAGAATGCTTCTATGTAGTTTTTAGGAGAAGATATTTCCTTTTCCACCACAGCCCTCAAAGCCCTCCTAATGTCCATTTGCGGATGCTAAAAAAACAGTGTTTCAAAGCTGCGCTATCAAAGGGAAAGTTCAATTCCGTGAGGTGAATGCAAACATCCCAAAGAAGTTTCTGAGAATGCCTCTGTTTAGCTTTTATGTGAAGATTATCCCGTTTCCAACGAAATCTTCAATGAGATCCAAATATCCACTTGCGGATCCCACAGAAAGTGTGTTTCGAAACTGCTGTTTCAAAGGGAATCTTCAACTCTGTGAGTTGAATGCAATCATCACAAAGAAGTTTCTGACAATGCTTCTCTCTCGTTTTTATGTGAAGATATTTCCTTTTCCACCAGAGGCCTGAAAGCGCTCCAAATGTCCACTTGCAGATTCTACGAAAAGAATGTTTCAAAACTGCTCTGTGAAAAGCAATGTTAAACTCTGTGGCTCGAACACAAACATCACAAAGCAGTTTCTGAGAATGCTTCAGTTTAGTTTTTCTGTGAAGATATTCCCGTTTCCAAAGAAATCTTCAAAGAGGTCCACATATCCACTTACAGATTCTACAAAAAGAGAGTTTCAAAACTGCTCAATCAAAAGGAGGGTTCAACTCTGTGACTTGAATGCAATCATCACACAGAAGTTTCTGAGAATGCTTCTCTTTAGTTTTTACGTGAAGATATACCCGTTTCGAAGGAAGGCCACCCGGTGGTCCAAATATCCACTTGCAGATTCTACAAAAAGAGTGTTTCAAACCTGAACTATCAAAGGAAGGTTCAACTCTCTGAGTCGAATGCAAACATCACGAAGAAGTTTCTGAGAATGTTTGTGTTTAGTTATGGGAAGTTTATCCCGTTTCCAACGAAATCCTCAGAGAGGTCCAAATATCCACTTGCAGATTCTACCAAAAGTGTGTTTGGAAACTGCTCCATCCAAAGGCATGTTCAGCTCTGTGAGTTAATCTCCATCATCACAAAGTATTTTCTGAGAATGCTTCCGTTTGGTTTTTATAGGAAGTTCTTTCCTTCACTACCGTAGGCCTCAAAGCAGTCCAAATCTCCATTTGCAGATTCTACAAAAAGAGTGTTTCCAATCTGCTGTATCAATAGGAATGTTCAACTCCGTGAGTTGAATGCAATCATCACAACGTAGTTTCTGAGAATGCTTCTATGTAGTTTTTAGGTGAAGATATTACCTTTTCCACCACAGGCCCCAAGCCCCCCAAATGTCCACTTGCAGATTCTAGAAAAAGAGTGTTTCATAGCTGCTCTTTCAAAAGGAAAGTTCCACTCTGGGAATTGAATACGAACATCACAAAGTAGTTTCTGAGAATGCTTTTGTTTCGTTTTTATGTGAAGATGATCCCGTTTCCAATGAAATCTTCAAAGAGGTGCACATATCCACTTGCAGATTCCAAAGAAAGAGACTTTCAAAACTGCTCTATCACGAGGATTTTTCAACACTGTGAGTTGAATGCAGTCATCACAGAAAACTTTCTGAGAATGCTTCTGTCTAGGGTTGATGTGAAGATATACCCGTTTCCAACGAAGGCCTCGAAGTGGTCCAAATATACACTTGCAGATTCTCCTACAAGGGTGTTGCAAACCTGAACTATCAAAGCAAGGTTCAACTCTGTGAGTTGAATGCAAACATCACAAAGAAGTTTCTGAGAATGCTTCCGTTTAGTTATGGGAAGTTTATCCCGTTTCCAACGAAATCCTCAGAGAGGTCCAAATATCCCCTTGCAGATTCTACAAACAGTGTGTTTGGAAACTGCTCCATCAAAACGAATGTTCAGCTCTCTGAGTTAAACGCAATCGTCGCTAAGAATTTTCTGAGAGTGCTTCTGTCTAGTTTTTATATGAAGTTCTTTCCTTTATTACCATAGGCCTCAAAGCGGTCCCAGTCTCCACTTGCAGATTCTCCAAGAAGACTGTTTCCAAAGTGCTCTCTCGAAAGGAATGTTCAACTCTGTGGGTTGAGTGCAATCATCACAGAGTAGTTTCTGAGAATGCTTCTATGTAGTTTTTAGGAGAAGATATTTCCTTTTCCACCACAGCCCTCAAAGCCCTCCAAATGTCCATTTGCGGATGCTAAAAAAAGAGTGTTTCAAAGCTGCGCTATCAAAGGGAAAGTTCAATTCCGTGAGGTGAATGCAAACATCCCAAAGAAGTTTCTGAGAATGCCTCTGTTTAGCTTTTATGTGAAGATTATCCCGTTTCCAACGAAATCTTCAATGAGATCCAAATATCCACTTGCGGATCCCACA
Organism: Pan paniscus; assembly: GCF_029289425.2. NCBI lineage: Eukaryota > Metazoa > Chordata > Mammalia > Primates > Hominidae > Pan > Pan paniscus. Next base: position 61,830,724 of record NC_073272.2, read on the forward strand.
GAAAGTGTGTTTCGAAACTGCTGTTTCAAAGGGAATCTTCAACTCTGTGAGTTGAATGCAATCATCACAAAGAAGTTTCTGACAATGCTTCTCTCTCGTTTTTATGTGAAGATATTTCCTTTTCCACCAGAGGCCTGAAAGCGCTCCAATGTCCACTTGCAGATTCTACGAAAAGAATGTTTCAAAACTGCTCTGTGAAAAGCAATGTTAAACTCTGTGGCTCGAACACAAACATCACAAAGCAGTTTCTGAGAATGCTTCAGTTTAGTTTTTCTGTGAAGATATTCCCGTTTCCAAAGAAATCTTCAAAGAGGTCCACATATCCACTTACAGATTCTACAAAAAGAGAGTTTCAAAACTGCTCAATCAAAAGGAGGGTTCAACTCTGTGACTTGAATGCAATCATCACACAGAAGTTTCTGAGAATGCTTCTCTTTAGTTTTTACGTGAAGATATACCCGTTTCGAAGGAAGGCCACCCGGTGGTCCAAATATCCACTTGCAGATTCTACAAAAAGAGTGTTTCAAACCTGAACTATCAAAGGAAGGTTCAACTCTCTGAGTCGAATGCAAACATCACGAAGAAGTTTCTGAGAATGTTTGTGTTTAGTTATGGGAAGTTTATCCCTTTTCCAACGAAATCCTCAGAGAGGTCCAAATATCCACTTGCAGATTCTACCAAAAGTGTGTTTGGAAACTGCTCCATCCAAAGGCATGTTCAGCTCTGTGAGTTAATCTCCATCATCACAAAGTATTTTCTGAGAATGCTTCCGTTTGGTTTTTATAGGAAGTTCTTTCCTTCACTACCGTAGGCCTCAAAGCAGTCCAAATCTCCATTTGCAGATTCTACAAAAAGAGTGTTTCCAATCTGCTGTATCAATAGGAATGTTCAACTCCGTGAGTTGAATGCAATCATCACAACGTAGTTTCTGAGAATGCTTCTATGTAGTTTTTAGGTGAAGATATTACCTTTTCCACCACAGGCCCCAAGCCCCCCAAATGTCCACTTGCAGATTCTAGAAAAAGAGTGTTTCATAGCTGCTCTTTCAAAAGGAAAGTTCCACTCTGGGAATTGAATACGAACATCACAAAGTAGTTTCTGAGAATGCTTTTGTTTCGTTTTTATGTGAAGATGATCCCGTTTCCAATGAAATCTTCAAAGAGGTGCACATATCCACTTGCAGATTCCAAAGAAAGAGACTTTCAAAACTGCTCTATCACGAGGATTTTTCAACACTGTGAGTTGAATGCAGTCATCACAGAAAACTTTCTGAGAATGCTTCTGTCTAGGGTTGATGTGAAGATATACCCGTTTCCAACGAAGGCCTCGAAGTGGTCCAAATATACACTTGCAGATTCTCCTACAAGGGTGTTGCAAACCTGAACTAACAAAGCAAGGTTCAACTCTGTGAGTTGAATGCAAACATCACAAAGAAGTTTCTGAGAATGCTTCCGTTTAGTTATGGGAAGTTTATCCCGTTTCCAACGAAATCCTCAGAGAGGTCCAAATATCCCCTTGCAGATTCTACAAACAGTGTGTTTGGAAACTGCTCCATCAAAACGAATGTTCAGCTCTCTGAGTTAAACGCAATCGTCGCTAAGAATTTTCTGAGAGTGCTTCTGTCTAGTTTTTATATGAAGTTCTTTCCTTTCTTACCATAGGCCTCAAAGCGGTCCCAGTCTCCACTTGCAGATTCTCCAAGAAGACTGTTTCCAAAGTGCTCTCTCGAAAGGAATGTTCAACTCTGTGGGTTGAGTGCAATCATCACAGAGTAGTTTCTGAGAATGCTTCTATGTAGTTTTTAGGAGAAGATATTTCCTTTTCCACCACAGCCCTCAAAGCCCTCCTAATGTCCATTTGCGGATGCTAAAAAAACAGTGTTTCAAAGCTGCGCTATCAAAGGGAAAGTTCAATTCCGTGAGGTGAATGCAAACATCCCAAAGAAGTTTCTGAGAATGCCTCTGTTTAGCTTTTATGTGAAGATTATCCCGTTTCCAACGAAATCTTCAATGAGATCCAAATATCCACTTGCGGATCCCACAGAAAGTGTGTTTCGAAACTGCTGTTTCAAAGGGAATCTTCAACTCTGTGAGTTGAATGCAATCATCACAAAGAAGTTTCTGACAATGCTTCTCTCTCGTTTTTATGTGAAGATATTTCCTTTTCCACCAGAGGCCTGAAAGCGCTCCAAATGTCCACTTGCAGATTCTACGAAAAGAATGTTTCAAAACTGCTCTGTGAAAAGCAATGTTAAACTCTGTGGCTCGAACACAAACATCACAAAGCAGTTTCTGAGAATGCTTCAGTTTAGTTTTTCTGTGAAGATATTCCCGTTTCCAAAGAAATCTTCAAAGAGGTCCACATATCCACTTACAGATTCTACAAAAAGAGAGTTTCAAAACTGCTCAATCAAAAGGAGGGTTCAACTCTGTGACTTGAATGCAATCATCACACAGAAGTTTCTGAGAATGCTTCTCTTTAGTTTTTACGTGAAGATATACCCGTTTCGAAGGAAGGCCACCCGGTGGTCCAAATATCCACTTGCAGATTCTACAAAAAGAGTGTTTCAAACCTGAACTATCAAAGGAAGGTTCAACTCTCTGAGTCGAATGCAAACATCACGAAGAAGTTTCTGAGAATGTTTGTGTTTAGTTATGGGAAGTTTATCCCGTTTCCAACGAAATCCTCAGAGTGGTCCAAATATCCACTTGCAGATTCTACCAAAAGTGTGTTTGGAAACTGCTCCATCCAAAGGCATGTTCAGCTCTGTGAGTTAATCTCCATCATCACAAAGTATTTTCTGAGAATGCTTCCGTTTGGTTTTTATAGGAAGTTCTTTCCTTCACTACCGTAGGCCTCAAAGCAGTCCAAATCTCCATTTGCAGATTCTACAAAAAGAGTGTTTCCAATCTGCTGTATCAATAGGAATGTTCAACTCCGTGAGTTGAATGCAATCACCACAACGTAGTTTCTGAGAATGCTTCTATGTAGTTTTTAGGTGAAGATATTACCTTTTCCACCACAGGCCCCAAGCCCCCCAAATGTCCACTTGCAGATTCTAGAAAAAGAGTGTTTCATAGCTGCTCTTTCAAAAGGAAAGTTCCACTCTGGGAATTGAATACGAACATCACAAAGTAGTTTCTGAGAATGCTTTTGTTTCGTTTTTATGTGAAGATGATCCCGTTTCCAATGAAATCTTCAAAGAGGTGCACATATCCACTTGCAGATTCCAAAGAAAGAGACTTTCAAAACTGCTCCATCACGAGGATTTTTCAACACTGTGAGTTGAATGCAGTCATCACAGAAAACTTTCTGAGAATGCTTCTGTCTAGGGTTGATGTGAAGATATACCCGTTTCCAACGAAGGCCTCGAAGTGGTCTAAATATACACTTGCAGATTCTCCTACAAGGGTGTTGCAAACCTGAACTATCAAAGCAAGGTTCAACTCTGTGAGTTGAATGCAAACATCACAAAGAAGTTTCTGAGAATGCTTCCGTTTAGTTATGGGAAGTTTATCCCGTTTCCAACGAAATCCTCAGAGAGGTCCAAATATCCCCTTGCAGATTCTACAAACAGTGTGTTTGGAAACTGCTCCATCAAAACGAATGTTCAGCTCTCTGAGTTAAACGCAATCGTCACTAAGAATTTTCTGAGAGTGCTTCTGTCTAGTTTTTATATGAAGTTCTTTCCTTTATTACCATAGGCCTCAAAGCGGTCCCAGTCTCCACTTGCAGATTCTCCAAGAAGACTGTTTCCAAACTGCTCTCTCGAAAGGAATGTTCAACTCTGTGAGTTGAGTGCAATCATCACAGAGTAGTTTCTGAGAATGCTTCTATGTAGTTTTTAGGAGAAGATATTTCCTTTTCCACCACAGCCCTCAAAGCCCTCCAAATGTCCATTTGCGGATGCTAAAAAAAGAGTGTTTCAAAGCTGCGCTATCAAAGGGAAAGTTCAATTCCGTGAGGTGAATGCAAACATCCCAAAGAAGTTTCTGAGAATGCCTCTGTTTAGCTTTTATGTGAAGATTATCCCGTTTCCAACGAAATCTTCAATGAGATCCAAATATCCACTTGCGGATCCCACAGAAAGTGTGTTTCGAAACTGCTGTTTCAAAGGGAATCTTCAACTCTGTGAGTTGAATGCAATCATCACAAAGAAGTTTCTGACAATGCTTCTCTCTCGTTTTTATGTGAAGATATTTCCTTTTCCACCAGAGGCCTGAAAGCGCTCCAAATGCCCACTTGCAGAGTCTACGAAAAGAATGTTTCAAAACTGCTCTGTGAAAAGCAATGTTAAACTCTGTGGCTCGAACACAAACATCACAAAGCAGTTTCTGAGAATGCTTCAGTTTAGTTTTTCTGTGAAGATATTCCCGTTTCCAAAGAAATCTTCAAAGAGGTCCACATATCCACTTACAGATTCTACAAAAAGAGAGTTTCAAAACTGCTCAATCAAAAGGAGGGTTCAACTCTGTGACTTGAATGCAATCATCACACAGAAGTTTCTGAGAATGCTTCTCTTTAGTTTTTACGTGAAGATATACCCGTTTCGAAGGAAGGCCACCCGGTGGTCCAAATATCCACTTGCAGATTCTACAAAAAGAGTGTTTCAAACCTGAACTATCAAAGGAAGGTTCAACTCTCTGAGTCGAATGCAAACATCACGAAGAAGTTTCTGAGAATGTTTGTGTTTAGTTATGGGAAGTTTATCCCGTTTCCAACGAAATCCTCAGAGTGGTCCAAATATCCACTTGCAGATTCTACCAAAAGTGTGTTTGGAAACTGCTCCATCCAAAGGCATGTTCAGCTCTGTGAGTTAATCTCCATCATCACAAAGTATTTTCTGAGAATGCTTCCGTTTGGTTTTTATAGGAAGTTCTTTCCTTCACTACCGTAGGCCTCAAAGCAGTCCAAATCTCCATTTGCAGATTCTACAAAAAGAGTGTTTCCAATCTGCTGTATCAATAGGAATGTTCAACTCCGTGAGTTGAATGCAATCATCACAACGTAGTTTCTGAGAATGCTTCTATGTAGTTTTTAGGTGAAGATATTACCTTTTCCACCACAGGCCCCAAGCCCCCCAAATGTCCACTTGCAGATTCTAGAAAAAGAGTGTTTCATAGCTGCTCTTTCAAAAGGAAAGTTCCACTCTGGGAATTGAATACGAACATCACAAAGTAGTTTCTGAGAATGCTTTTGTTTCGTTTTTATGTGAAGATGATCCCGTTTCCAATGAAATCTTCAAAGAGGTGCACATATCCACTTGCAGATTCCAAAGAAAGAGACTTTCAAAACTGCTCCATCACGAGGATTTTTCAACACTGTGAGTTGAATGCAGTCATCACAGAAAACTTTCTGAGAATGCTTCTGTCTAGGGTTGATGTGAAGATATACCCGTTTCCAACGAAGGCCTCGAAGTGGTCCAAATATACACTTGCAGATTCTCCTACAAGGGTGTTGCAAACCTGAACTATCAAAGCAAGGTTCAACTCTGTGAGTTGAATGCAAACATCACAAAGAAGTTTCTGAGAATGCTTCCGTTTAGTTATGGGAAGTTTATCCCGTTTCCAACGAAATCCTCAGAGAGGTCCAAATATCCCCTTGCAGATTCTACAAACAGTGTGTTTGGAAACTGCTCCATCAAAACGAATGTTCAGCTCTCTGAGTTAAACGCAATCATCACTAAGAATTTTCAGAGAGTGCTTCTGTCTAGTTTTTATATGAAGTTCTTTCCTTTATTACCATAGGCCTCAAAGCGGTCCCAGTCTCCACTTGCAGATTCTCCAAGAAGACTGTTTCCAAACTGCTCTCTCGAAAGGAATGTTCAACTCTGTGAGTTGAGTGCAATCATCACAGAGTAGTTTCTGAGAATGCTTCTATGTAGTTTTTAGGAGAAGATATTTCCTTTTCCACCACAGCCCTCAAAGCCCTCCAAATGTCCATTTGCGGATGCTAAAAAAAGAGTGTTTCAAAGCTGCGCTATCAAAGGGAAAGTTCAATTCCGTGAGGTGAATGCAAACATCCCAAAGAAGTTTCTGAGAATGCCTCTGTTTAGCTTTTATGTGAAGATTATCCCGTTTCCAACGAAATCTTCAATGAGATCCAAATATCCACTTGCGGATCCCACAGAAAGTGTGTTTCGAAACTGCTGTTTCAAAGGGAATCTTCAACTCTGTGAGTTGAATGCAATCATCACAAAGAAGTTTCTGACAATGCTTCTCTCTCGTTTTTATGTGAAGATATTTCCTTTTCCACCAGAGGCCTGAAAGCGCTCCAAATGCCCACTTGCAGAGTCTACGAAAAGAATGTTTCAAAACTGCTCTGTGAAAAGCAATGTTAAACTCTGTGGCTCGAACACAAACATCACAAAGCAGTTTCTGAGAATGCTTCAGTTTAGTTTTTCTGTGAAGATATTCCCGTTTCCAAAGAAATCTTCAAAGAGGTCCACATATCCACTTACAGATTCTACAAAAAGAGAGTTTCAAAACTGCTCAATCAAAAGGAGGGTTCAACTCTGTGACTTGAATGCAATCATCACACAGAAGTTTCTGAGAATGCTTCTCTTTAGTTTTTACGTGAAGATATACCCGTTTCGAAGGAAGGCCACCCGGTGGTCCAAATATCCACTTGCAGATTCTACAAAAAGAGTGTTTCAAACCTGAACTATCAAAGGAAGGTTCAACTCTGTGAGTCGAATGCAAACATCACGAAGAAGTTTCTGAGAATGTTTGTGTTTAGTTATGGGAAGTTTATCCCGTTTCCAACGAAATCCTCAGAGTGGTCCAAATATCCACTTGCAGATTCTACCAAAAGTGTGTTTGGAAACTGCTCCATCCAAAGGCATGTTCAGCTCTGTGAGTTAATCTCCATCATCACAAAGTATTTTCTGAGAATGCTTCCGTTTGGTTTTTATAGGAAGTTCTTTCCTTCACTACCGTAGGCCTCAAAGCAGTCCAAATCTCCATTTGCAGATTCTACAAAAAGAGTGTTTCCAATCTGCTGTATCAATAGGAATGTTCAACTCCGTGAGTTGAATGCAATCATCACAACGTAGTTTCTGAGAATGCTTCTATGTAGTTTTTAGGTGAAGATATTACCTTTTCCACCACAGGCCCCAAGCCCCCCAAATGTCCACTTGCAGATTCTAGAAAAAGAGTGTTTCATAGCTGCTCTTTCAAAAGGAAAGTTCCACTCTGGGAATTGAATACGAACATCACAAAGTAGTTTCTGAGAATGCTTTTGTTTCGTTTTTATGTGAAGATGATCCCGTTTCCAATGAAATCTTCAAAGAGGTGCACATATCCACTTGCAGATTCCAAAGAAAGAGACTTTCAAAACTGCTCTATCACGAGGATTTTTCAACTCTGTGAGTTGAATGCAGTCATCACAGAAAACTTTCTGAGAATGCTTCTGTCTAGGGTTGATGTGAAGATATACCCGTTTCCAACGAAGGCCTCGAAGTGGTCCAAATATACACTTGCAGATTCTCCTACAAGGGTGTTGCAAACCTGAACTATCAAAGCAAGGTTCAACTCTGTGAGTTGAATGCAAACATCACAAAGAAGTTTCTGAGAATGCTTCCGTTTACTTATGGGAAGTTTATCCCGTTTCCAACGAAATCCTCAGAGAGGTCCAAATATCCCCTTGCAGATTCTACAAACAGTGTGTTTGGAAACTGCTCCATCAAAACGAATGTTCAGCTCTCTGAGTTAAACGCAATCGTCACTAAGAATTTTCTGAGAGTGCTTCTGTCTAGTTTTTATATGAAGTTCTTTCCTTTATTACCATAGGCCTCAAAGCGGTCCCAGTCTCCACTTGCAGATTCTCCAAGAAGACTGTTTCCAAAGTGCTCTCTCGAAAGGAATGTTCAACTCTGTGAGTTGAGTGCAATCATCACAGAGTAGTTTCTGAGAATGCTTCTATGTAGTTTTTAGGAGAAGATATTTCCTTTTCCACCACAGCCCTCAAAGCCCTCCAAATGTCCATTTGCGGATGCTAAAAAAAGAGTGTTTCAAAGCTGCGCTATCAAAGGGAAAGTTCAATTCCGTGAGGTGAATGCAAACATCCCAAAGAAGTTTCTGAGAATGCCTCTGTTTAGCTTTTATGTGAAGATTATCCCGTTTCCAACGAAATCTTCAATGAGATCCAAATATCCACTTGCGGATCCCACAGAAAGTGTGTTTCGAAACTGCTGTTTCAAAGGGAATCTTCAACTCTGTGAGTTGAATGCAATCATCACAAAGAAGTTTCTGACAATGCTTCTCTCTCGTTTTTATGTGAAGATATTTCCTTTTCCACCAGAGGCCTGAAAGCGCTCCAAATGCCCACTTGCAGAGTCTACGAAAAGAATGTTTCAAAACTGCTCTGTGAAAAGCAATGTTAAACTCTGTGGCTCGAACACAAACATCACAAAGCAGTTTCTGAGAATGCTTCAGTTTAGTTTTTCTGTGAAGATATTCCCGTTTCCAAAGAAATCTTCAAAGAGGTCCACATATCCACTTACAGATTCTACAAAAAGAGAGTTTCAAAACTGCTCAATCAAAAGGAGGGTTCAACTCTGTGACTTGAATGCAATCATCACACAGAAGTTTCTGAGAATGCTTCTCTTTAGTTTTTACGTGAAGATATACCCGTTTCGAAGGAAGGCCACCCGGTGGTCCAAATATCCACTTGCAGATTCTACAAAAAGAGTGTTTCAAACCTGAACTATCAAAGGAAGGTTCAACTCTGTGAGTCGAATGCAAACATCACGAAGAAGTTTCTGAGAATGTTTGTGTTTAGTTATGGGAAGTTTATCCCGTTTCCAACGAAATCCTCAGAGTGGTCCAAATATCCACTTGCAGATTCTACCAAAAGTGTGTTTGGAAACTGCTCCATCCAAAGGCATGTTCAGCTCTGTGAGTTAATCTCCATCATCACAAAGTATTTTCTGAGAATGCTTCCGTTTGGTTTTTATAGGAAGTTCTTTCCTTCACTACCGTAGGCCTCAAAGCAGTCCAAATCTCCATTTGCAGATTCTACAAAAAGAGTGTTTCCAATCTGCTGTATCAATAGGAATGTTCAACTCCGTGAGTTGAATGCAATCATCACAACGTAGTTTCTGAGAATGCTTCTATGTAGTTTTTAGGTGAAGATATTACCTTTTCCACCACAGGCCCCAAGCCCCCGAAATGTCCACTTGCAGATTCTAGAAAAAGAGTGTTTCATAGCTGCTCTTTCAAAAGGAAAGTTCCACTCTGGGAATTGAATACGAACATCACAAAGTAGTTTCTGAGAATGCTTTTGTTTCGTTTTTATGTGAAGATGATCCCGTTTCCAATGAAATCTTCAAAGAGGTGCACATATCCACTTGCAGATTCCAAAGAAAGAGACTTTCAAAACTGCTCTATCACGAGGATTTTTCAACTCTGTGAGTTGAATGCAGTCATCACAGAAAACTTTCTGAGAATGCTTCTGTCTAGGGTTGATGTGAAGATATACCCGTTTCCAACGAAGGCCTCGAAGTGGTCCAAATATACACTTGCAGATTCTCCTACAAGGGTGTTGCAAACCTGAACTATCAAAGCAAGGTTCAACTCTGTGAGTTGAATGCAAACATCACAAAGAAGTTTCTGAGAATGCTTCCGTTTACTTATGGGAAGTTTATCCCGTTTCCAACGAAATCCTCAGAGAGGTCCAAATATCCCCTTGCAGATTCTACAAACAGTGTGTTTGGAAACTGCTCCATCAAAACGAATGTTCAGCTCTCTGAGTTAAACGCAATCGTCACTAAGAATTTTCTGAGAGTGCTTCTGTCTAGTTTTTATATGAAGTTCTTTCCTTTATTACCATAGGCCTCAAAGCGGTCCCAGTCTCCACTTGCAGATTCTCCAAGAAGACTGTTTCCAAAGTGCTCTCTCGAAAGGAATGTTCAACTCTGTGAGTTGAGTGCAATCATCACAGAGTAGTTTCTGAGAATGCTTCTATGTAGTTTTTAGGAGAAGATATTTCCTTTTCCACCACAGCCCTCAAAGCCCTCCAAATGTCCATTTGCGGATGCTAAAAAAAGAGTGTTTCAAAGCTGCGCTATCAAAGGGAAAGTTCAATTCCGTGAGGTGAATGCAAACATCCCAAAGAAGTTTCTGAGAATGCCTCTGTTTAGCTTTTATGTGAAGATTATCCCGTTTCCAACGAAATCTTCAATGAGATCCAAATATCCACTTGCGGATCCCACAGAAAGTGTGTTTCGAAACTGCTGTTTCAAAGGGAATCTTCAACTCTGTGAGTTGAATGCAATCATCACAAAGAAGTTTCTGACAATGCTTCTCTCTCGTTTTTATGTGAAGATATTTCCTTTTCCACCAGAGGCCTGAAAGCGCTCCAAATGTCCACTTGCAGATTCTACGAAAAGAATGTTTCAAAACTGCTCTGTGAAAAGCAATGTTAAACTCTGTGGCTCGAACACAAACATCACAAAGCAGTTTCTGAGAATGCTTCAGTTTAGTTTTTCTGTGAAGATATTCCCGTTTCCAAAGAAATCTTCAAAGAGGTCCACATATCCACTTACAGATTCTACAAAAAGAGAGTTTCAAAACTGCTCAATCAAAAGGAGGGTTCAACTCTGTGACTTGAATGCAATCATCACACAGAAGTTTCTGAGAATGCTTCTCTTTAGTTTTTACGTGAAGATATACCCGTTTTGAAGGAAGGCCACCCGGTGGTCCAAATATCCACTTGCAGATTCTACAAAAAGAGTGTTTCAAACCTGAACTATCAAAGGAAGGTTCAACTCTCTGAGTCGAATGCAAACATCACGAAGAAGTTTCTGAGAATGTTTGTGTTTAGTTATGGGAAGTTTATCCCGTTTCCAACGAAATCCTCAGAGAGGTCCAAATATCCACTTGCAGATTCTACCAAAAGTGTGTTTGGAAACTGCTCCATCCAAAGGCATGTTCAGCTCTGTGAGTTAATCTCCATCATCACAAAGTATTTTCTGAGAATGCTTCCGTTTGGTTTTTATAGGAAGTTCTTTCCTTCACTACCGTAGGCCTCAAAGCAGTCCAAATCTCCATTTGCAGATTCTACAAAAAGAGTGTTTCCAATCTGCTGTATCAATAGGAATGTTCAACTCCGTGAGTTGAATGCAATCATCACAACGTAGTTTCTGAGAATGCTTCTATGTAGTTTTTAGGTGAAGATATTACCTTTTCCACCACAGGCCCCAAGCCCCCCAAATGTCCACTTGCAGATTCTAGAAAAAGAGTGTTTCATAGCTGCTCTTTCAAAAGGAAAGTTCCACTCTGGGAATTGAATACGAACATCACAAAGTAGTTTCTGAGAATGCTTTTGTTTCGTTTTTATGTGAAGATGATCCCGTTTCCAATGAAATCTTCAAAGAGGTGCACATATCCACTTGCAGATTCCAAAGAAAGAGACTTTCAAAACTGCTCCATCACGAGGATTTTTCAACACTGTGAGTTGAATGCAGTCATCACAGAAAACTTTCTGAGAATGCTTCTGTCTAGGGTTGATGTGAAGATATACCCGTTTCCAACGAAGGCCTCGAAGTGGTCCAAATATACACTTGCAGATTCTCCTACAAGGGTGTTGCAAACCTGAACTATCAAAGCAAGGTTGAACTCTGTGAGTTGAATGCAAACATCACAAAGAAGTTTCTGAGAATGCTTCCGTTTAGTTATGGGAAGTTTATCCCGTTTCCAACGAAATCCTCAGAGAGGTCCAAATATCCCCTTGCAGATTCTACAAACAGTGTGTTTGGAAACTGCTCCATCAAAACGAATGTTCAGCTCTCTGAGTTAAACGCAATCGTCACTAAGAATTTTCTGAGAGTGCTTCTGTCTAGTTTTTATATGAAGTTCTTTCCTTTCTTACCATAGGCCTCAAAGCGGTCCCAGTCTCCACTTGCAGATTCTCCAAGAAGACTGTTTCCAAAGTGCTCTCTCGAAAGGAATGTTCAACTCTGTGAGTTGAGTGCAATCATCACAGAGTAGTTTCTGAGAATGCTTCTATGTAGTTTTTAGGAGAAGATATTTCCTTTTCCACCACAGCCCTCAAAGCCCTCCTAATGTCCATTTGCGGATGCTAAAAAAAGAGTGTTTCAAAGCTGCGCTATCAAAGGGAAAGTTCAATTCCGTGAGGTGAATGCAAACATCCCAAAGAAGTTTCTGAGAATGCCTCTGTTTAGCTTTTATGTGAAGATTATCCCGTTTCCAACGAAATCTTCAATGAGATCCAAATATCCACTTGCGGATCCCACAGAAAGTGTGTTTCGAAACTGCTGTTTCAAAGGGAATCTTCAACTCTGTGAGTTGAATGCAATCATCACAAAGAAGTTTCTGACAATGCTTCTCTCTCGTTTTTATGTGAAGATATTTCCTTTTCCACCAGAGGCCTGAAAGCGCTCCAAATGCCCACTTGCAGAGTCTACGAAAAGAATGTTTCAAAACTGCTCTGTGAAAAGCAATGTTAAACTCTGTGGCTCGAACACAAACATCACAAAGCAGTTTCTGAGAATGCTTCAGTTTAGTTTTTCTGTGAAGATATTCCCGTTTCCAAAGAAATCTTCAAAGAGGTCCACATATCCACTTACAGATTCTACAAAAAGAGAGTTTCAAAACTGCTCAATCAAAAGGAGGGTTCAACTCTGTGACTTGAATGCAATCATCACACAGAAGTTTCTGAGAATGCTTCTCTTTAGTTTTTACGTGAAGATATACCCGTTTCGAAGGAAGGCCACCCGGTGGTCCAAATATCCACTTGCAGATTCTACAAAAAGAGTGTTTCAAACCTGAACTATCAAAGGAAGGTTCAACTCTGTGAGTCGAATGCAAACATCACGAAGAAGTTTCTGAGAATGTTTGTGTTTAGTTATGGGAAGTTTATCCCGTTTCCAACGAAATCCTCAGAGTGGTCCAAATATCCACTTGCAGATTCTACCAAAAGTGTGTTTGGAAACTGCTCCATCCAAAGGCATGTTCAGCTCTGTGAGTTAATCTCCATCATCACAAAGTATTTTCTGAGAATGCTTCCGTTTGGTTTTTATAGGAAGTTCTTTCCTTCACTACCGTAGGCCTCAAAGCAGTCCAAATCTCCATTTGCAGATTCTACAAAAAGAGTGTTTCCAATCTGCTGTATCAATAGGAATGTTCAACTCCGTGAGTTGAATGCAATCATCACAACGTAGTTTCTGAGAATGCTTCTATGTAGTTTTTAGGTGAAGATATTACCTTTTCCACCACAGGCCCCAAGCCCCCCAAATGTCCACTTGCAGATTCTAGAAAAAGAGTGTTTCATAGCTGCTCTTTCAAAAGGAAAGTTCCACTCTGGGAATTGAATACGAACATCACAAAGTAGTTTCTGAGAATGCTTTTGTTTCGTTTTTATGTGAAGATGATCCCGTTTCCAATGAAATCTTCAAAGAGGTGCACATATCCACTTGCAGATTCCAAAGAAAGAGACTTTCAAAACTGCTCTATCACGAGGATTTTTCAACTCTGTGAGTTGAATGCAGTCATCACAGAAAACTTTCTGAGAATGCTTCTGTCTAGGGTTGATGTGAAGATATACCCGTTTCCAACGAAGGCCTCGAAGTGGTCCAAATATACACTTGCAGATTCTCCTACAAGGGTGTTGCAAACCTGAACTATCAAAGCAAGGTTCAACTCTGTGAGTTGAATGCAAACATCACAAAGAAGTTTCTGAGAATGCTTCCGTTTACTTATGGGAAGTTTATCCCGTTTCCAACGAAATCCTCAGAGAGGTCCAAATATCCCCTTGCAGATTCTACAAACAGTGTGTTTGGAAACTGCTCCATCAAAACGAATGTTCAGCTCTCTGAGTTAAACGCAATCGTCACTAAGAATTTTCTGAGAGTGCTTCTGTCTAGTTTTTATATGAAGTTCTTTCCTTTATTACCATAGGCCTCAAAGCGGTCCCAGTCTCCACTTGCAGATTCTCCAAGAAGACTGTTTCCAAAGTGCTCTCTCGAAAGGAATGTTCAACTCTGTGAGTTGAGTGCAATCATCACAGAGTAGTTTCTGAGAATGCTTCTATGTAGTTTTTAGGAGAAGATATTTCCTTTTCCACCACAGCCCTCAAAGCCCTCCAAATGTCCATTTGCGGATGCTAAAAAAAGAGTGTTTCAAAGCTGCGCTATCAAAGGGAAAGTTCAATTCCGTGAGGTGAATGCAAACATCCCAAAGAAGTTTCTGAGAATGCCTCTGTTTAGCTTTTATGTGAAGATTATCCCGTTTCCAACGAAATCTTCAATGAGATCCAAATATCCACTTGCGGATCCCACAGAAAGTGTGTTTCGAAACTGCTGTTTCAAAGGGAATCTTCAACTCTGTGAGTTGAATGCAATCATCACAAAGAAGTTTCTGACAATGCTTCTCTCTCGTTTTTATGTGAAGATATTTCCTTTTCCACCAGAGGCCTGAAAGCGCTCCAAATGTCCACTTGCAGATTCTACGAAAAGAATGTTTCAAAACTGCTCTGTGAAAAGCAATGTTAAACTCTGTGGCTCGAACACAAACATCACAAAGCAGTTTCTGAGAATGCTTCAGTTTAGTTTTTCTGTGAAGATATTCCCGTTTCCAAAGAAATCTTCAAAGAGGTCCACATATCCACTTACAGATTCTACAAAAAGAGAGTTTCAAAACTGCTCAATCAAAAGGAGGGTTCAACTCTGTGACTTGAATGCAATCATCACACAGAAGTTTCTGAGAATGCTTCTCTTTAGTTTTTACGTGAAGATATACCCGTTTTGAAGGAAGGCCACCCGGTGGTCCAAATATCCACTTGCAGATTCTACAAAAAGAGTGTTTCAAACCTGAACTATCAAAGGAAGGTTCAACTCTCTGAGTCGAATGCAAACATCACGAAGAAGTTTCTGAGAATGTTTGTGTTTAGTTATGGGAAGTTTATCCCGTTTCCAACGAAATCCTCAGAGAGGTCCAAATATCCACTTGCAGATTCTACCAAAAGTGTGTTTGGAAACTGCTCCATCCAAAGGCATGTTCAGCTCTGTGAGTTAATCTCCATCATCACAAAGTATTTTCTGAGAATGCTTCCGTTTGGTTTTTATAGGAAGTTCTTTCCTTCACTACCGTAGGCCTCAAAGCAGTCCAAATCTCCATTTGCAGATTCTACAAAAAGAGTGTTTCCAATCTGCTGTATCAATAGGAATGTTCAACTCCGTGAGTTGAATGCAATCATCACAACGTAGTTTCTGAGAATGCTTCTATGTAGTTTTTAGGTGAAGATATTACCTTTTCCACCACAGGCCCCAAGCCCCCCAAATGTCCACTTGCAGATTCTAGAAAAAGAGTGTTTCATAGCTGCTCTTTCAAAAGGAAAGTTCCACTCTGGGAATTGAATACGAACATCACAAAGTAGTTTCTGAGAATGCTTTTGTTTCGTTTTTATGTGAAGATGATCCCGTTTCCAATGAAATCTTCAAAGAGGTGCACATATCCACTTGCAGATTCCAAAGAAAGAGACTTTCAAAACTGCTCCATCACGAGGATTTTTCAACACTGTGAGTTGAATGCAGTCATCACAGAAAACTTTCTGAGAATGCTTCTGTCTAGGGTTGATGTGAAGATATACCCGTTTCCAACGAAGGCCTCGAAGTGGTCCAAATATACACTTGCAGATTCTCCTACAAGGGTGTTGCAAACCTGAACTATCAAAGCAAGGTTGAACTCTGTGAGTTGAATGCAAACATCACAAAGAAGTTTCTGAGAATGCTTCCGTTTAGTTATGGGAAGTTTATCCCGTTTCCAACGAAATCCTCAGAGAGGTCCAAATATCCCCTTGCAGATTCTACAAACAGTGTGTTTGGAAACTGCTCCATCAAAACGAATGTTCAGCTCTCTGAGTTAAACGCAATCGTCACTAAGAATTTTCTGAGAGTGCTTCTGTCTAGTTTTTATATGAAGTTCTTTCCTTTCTTACCATAGGCCTCAAAGCGGTCCCAGTCTCCACTTGCAGATTCTCCAAGAAGACTGTTTCCAAAGTGCTCTCTCGAAAGGAATGTTCAACTCTGTGAGTTGAGTGCAATCATCACAGAGTAGTTTCTGAGAATGCTTCTATGTAGTTTTTAGGAGAAGATATTTCCTTTTCCACCACAGCCCTCAAAGCCCTCCTAATGTCCATTTGCGGATGCTAAAAAAAGAGTGTTTCAAAGCTGCGCTATCAAAGGGAAAGTTCAATTCCGTGAGGTGAATGCAAACATCCCAAAGAAGTTTCTGAGAATGCCTCTGTTTAGCTTTTATGTGAAGATTATCCCGTTTCCAACGAAATCTTCAATGAGATCCAAATATCCACTTGCGGATCCCACAGAAAGTGTGTTTCGAAACTGCTGTTTCAAAGGGAATCTTCAACTCTGTGAGTTGAATGCAATCATCACAAAGAAGTTTCTGACAATGCTTCTCTCTCGTTTTTATGTGAAGATATTTCCTTTTCCACCAGAGGCCTGAAAGCGCTCCAAATGTCCACTTGCAGATTCTACGAAAAGAATGTTTCAAAACTGCTCTGTGAAAAGCAATGTTAAACTCTGTGGCTCGAACACAAACATCACAAAGCAGTTTCTGAGAATGCTTCAGTTTAGTTTTTCTGTGAAGATATTCCCGTTTCCAAAGAAATCTTCAAAGAGGTCCACATATCCACTTACAGATTCTACAAAAAGAGAGTTTCAAAACTGCTCAATCAAAAGGAGGGTTCAACTCTGTGACTTGAATGCAATCATCACACAGAAGTTTCTGAGAATGCTTCTCTTTAGTTTTTACGTGAAGATATACCCGTTTTGAAGGAAGGCCACCCGGTGGTCCAAATATCCACTTGCAGATTCTACAAAAAGAGTGTTTCAAACCTGAACTATCAAAGGAAGGTTCAACTCTCTGAGTCGAATGCAAACATCACGAAGAAGTTTCTGAGAATGTTTGTGTTTAGTTATGGGAAGTTTATCCCGTTTCCAACGAAATCCTCAGAGAGGTCCAAATATCCACTTGCAGATTCTACCAAAAGTGTGTTTGGAAACTGCTCCATCCAAAGGCATGTTCAGCTCTGTGAGTTAATCTCCATCATCACAAAGTATTTTCTGAGAATGCTTCCGTTTGGTTTTTATAGGAAGTTCTTTCCTTCACTACCGTAGGCCTCAAAGCAGTCCAAATCTCCATTTGCAGATTCTACAAAAAGAGTGTTTCCAATCTGCTCTATCAATAGGAATGTTCAACTCCGTGAGTTGAATGCAATCATCACAACGTAGTTTCTGAGAATGCTTCTATGTAGTTTTTAGGTGAAGATATTACCTTTTCCACCACAGGCCCCAAGCCCCCCAAATGTCCACTTGCAGATTCTAGAAAAAGAGTGTTTCATAGCTGCTCTTTCAAAAGGAAAGTTCCACTCTGGGAGTTGAATACAAACATCACAAAGTAGTTTCTGAGAATGCTTTTGTTTCGTTTTTATGTGAAGATGATCCCGTTTCCAATGAAATCTTCAAAGAGGTGCACATATCCACTTGCAGATTCCAAAGAAAGAGACTTTCAAAACTGCTCTATCACGAGGATTTTTCAACTCTGTGAGTTGAATGCAGTCATCACAGAAAACTTTCTGAGAATGCTTCTGTCTAGGGTTGATGTGAAGATATACCCATTTCCAACGAAGGCCTCGAAGTGGTCCAAATATACACTTGCAGATTCTCCTACAAGGGTGTTGCAAACCTGAACTATCAAAGCAAGGTTCAACTCTGTGAGTTGAATGCAAACATCACAAAGAAGTTTCTGAGAATGCTTCCGTTTAGTTATGGGAAGTTTATCCCGTTTCCAACGAAATCCTCAGAGAGGTCCAAATATCCCCTTGCAGATTCTACAAACAGTGTGTTTGGAAACTGCTCCATCAAAACGAATGTTCAGCTCTCTGAGTTAAACGCAATCGTCACTAAGAATTTTCTGAGAGTGCTTCTGTCTAGTTTTTATATGAAGTTCTTTCCTTTATTACCATAGGCCTCAAAGCGGTCCCAGTCTCCACTTGCAGATTCTCCAAGAAGACTGTTTCCAAAGTGCTCTCTCGAAAGGAATGTTCAACTCTGTGAGTTGAGTGCAATCATCACAGAGTAGTTTCTGAGAATGCTTCTATGTAGTTTTTAGGAGAAGATATTTCCTTTTCCACCACAGCCCTCAAAGCCCTCCAAATGTCCATTTGCGGATGCTAAAAAAAGAGTGTTTCAAAGCTGCGCTATCAAAGGGAAAGTTCAATTCCGTGAGGTGAATGCAAACATCCCAAAGAAGTTTCTGAGAATGCCTCTGTTTAGCTTTTATGTGAAGATTATCCCGTTTCCAACGAAATCTTCAATGAGATCCAAATATCCACTTGCGGATCCCACAGAAAGTGTGTTTCGAAACTGCTGTTTCAAAGGGAATCTTCAACTCTGTGAGTTGAATGCAATCATCACAAAGAAGTTTCTGACAATGCTTCTCTCTCGTTTTTATGTGAAGATATTTCCTTTTCCACCAGAGGCCTGAAAGCGCTCCAAATGTCCACTTGCAGATTCTACGAAAAGAATGTTTCAAAACTGCTCTGTGAAAAGCAATGTTAAACTCTGTGGCTCGAACACAAACATCACAAAGCAGTTTCTGAGAATGCTTCAGTTTAGTTTTTCTGTGAAGATATTCCCGTTTCCAAAGAAATCTTCAAAGAGGTCCACATATCCACTTACAGATTCTACAAAAAGAGAGTTTCAAAACTGCTCAATCAAAAGGAGGGTTCAACTCTGTGACTTGAATGCAATCATCACACAGAAGTTTCTGAGAATGCTTCTCTTTAGTTTTTACGTGAAGATATACCCGTTTCGAAGGAAGGCCACCCGGTGGTCCAAATATCCACTTGCAGATTCTACAAAAAGAGTGTTTCAAACCTGAATTATCAAAGGAAGGTTCAACTCTGTGAGTCGAATGCAAACATCACGAAGAAGTTTCTGAGAATGTTTGTGTTTAGTTATGGGAAGTTTATCCCGTTTCCAACGAACTCCTCAGAGAGGTCCAAATATCCACTTGCAGATTCTACAAAAAGTGTGTTTGGAAACTGCTCCATCCAAAGGCATGTTCAGCTCTGTGAGTTAATCTCCATCATCACAAAGTATTTTCTGAGAATGCTTCCGTTTGGTTTTTATAGGAAGTTCTTTCCTTCACTACCGTAGGCCTCAAAGCAGTCCAAATCTCCATTTGCAGATTCTACAAAAAGAGTGTTTCCAATCTGCTCTATCAATAGGAATGTTCAACTCCGTGAGTTGAATGCAATCATCACAACGTAGTTTCTGAGAATGCTTCTATGTAGTTTTTAGGTGAAGATATTACCTTTTCCACCACAGGCCCCAAGCCCCCCAAATGTCCACTTGCAGATTCTAGAAAAAGAGTGTTTCATAGCTGCTCTTTCAAAAGGAAAGTTCCACTCTGGGAGTTGAATACAAACATCACAAAGTAGTTTCTGAGAATGCTTTTGTTTCGTTTTTATGTGAAGATGATCCCGTTTCCAATGAAATCTTCAAAGAGGTGCACATATCCACTTGCAGATTCCAAAGAAAGAGACTTTCAAAACTGCTCTATCACGAGGATTTTTCAACTCTGTGAGTTGAATGCAGTCATCACAGAAAACTTTCTGAGAATGCTTCTGTCTAGGGTTGATGTGAAGATATACCCATTTCCAACGAAGGCCTCGAAGTGGTCCAAATATACACTTGCAGATTCTCCTACAAGGGTGTTGCAAACCTGAACTATCAAAGCAAGGTTCAACTCTGTGAGTTGAATGCAAACATCACAAAGAAGTTTCTGAGAATGCTTCCGTTTAGTTATGGGAAGTTTATCCCGTTTCCAACGAAATCCTCAGAGAGGTCCAAATATCCCCTTGCAGATTCTACAAACAGTGTGTTTGGAAACTGCTCCATCAAAACGAATGTTCAGCTCTCTGAGTTAAACGCAATCGTCACTAAGAATTTTCTGAGAGTGCTTCTGTCTAGTTTTTATATGAAGTTCTTTCCTTTATTACCATAGGCCTCAAAGCGGTCCCAGTCTCCACTTGCAGATTCTCCAAGAAGACTGTTTCCAAAGTGCTCTCTCGAAAGGAATGTTCAACTCTGTGAGTTGAGTGCAATCATCACAGAGTAGTTTCTGAGAATGCTTCTATGTAGTTTTTAGGAGAAGATATTTCCTTTTCCACCACAGCCCTCAAAGCCCTCCAAATGTCCATTTGCGGATGCTAAAAAAAGAGTGTTTCAAAGCTGCGCTATCAAAGGGAAAGTTCAATTCCGTGAGGTGAATGCAAACATCCCAAAGAAGTTTCTGAGAATGCCTCTGTTTAGCTTTTATGTGAAGATTATCCCGTTTCCAACGAAATCTTCAATGAGATCCAAATATCCACTTGCGGATCCCACAGAAAGTGTGTTTCGAAACTGCTGTTTCAAAGGGAATCTTCAACTCTGTGAGTTGAATGCAATCATCACAAAGAAGTTTCTGACAATGCTTCTCTCTCGTTTTTATGTGAAGATATTTCCTTTTCCACCAGAGGCCTGAAAGCGCTCCAAATGTCCACTTGCAGATTCTACGAAAAGAATGTTTCAAAACTGCTCTGTGAAAAGCAATGTTAAACTCTGTGGCTCGAACACAAACATCACAAAGCAGTTTCTGAGAATGCTTCAGTTTAGTTTTTCTGTGAAGATATTTCCGTTTCCAAAGAAATCTTCAAAGAGGTCCACATATCCACTTACAGATTCTACAAAAAGAGAGTTTCAAAACTGCTCAATCAAAAGGAGTGTTCAACTCTGTGACTTGAATGCAATCATCACACAGAAGTTTCTGAGAATGCTTCTCTTTAGTTTTTACGTGAAGATATACCCGTTTCGAAGGAAGGCCACCCAGTGGTCCAAATATCCACTTGCAGAATCTACAAAAAGAGTGTTTCAAACCTGAACTATCAAAGGAAGGTTCATCTCTGTGAGTCGAATGCAAACATCACGAAGAAGTTTCTGAGAATGTTTGTGTTTAGTTATGGGAAGCTTATCCCGTTTCCAACGAAATCCTCAGAGAGGTCCAAATATCCACTTGCAGATTCTACCAAAAGTGTGTTTGGAAACTGCTCCATCCAAAGGCATCTTCAGCTCTGTGAGTTAATCTCCATCACCACAAAGTATTTTCTGAGAATGCTTCCGTTTGTTTTTTATAGGAAGTTGTTTCCTTCACTACCGTAGGCCTCAAAGCAGTCCAAATCTCCATTTGCAGATTCTACAAAAAGAGTGTTTCCAATCTGCTCTATCAATAGGAATGTTCAACTCCGTGAGTTGAATGCAATCATCACAACGTAGTTTCTGAGAATGCTTCTATGTAGTTTTTAGGTGAAGATATTTCCTTTTCCACCACAGGCCTCAAAGCCCCCCAAATGTCCACTTGCAGATTCTAGAAAAAGAGTGTTTCATAGCTGCTCTTTCAAAAGGAAAGTTCCACTCCGGGAGTTGAATACTAACATCACAAAGTAGTTTCTGAGAATGCTTCTGTTTCGTTTTTATGTGAAGATGATCCCGTTTCCAATGAAATCTTCAAAGAGGTGCACATATCCACTTGCAGATTCCAAAGAAAGAGACTTTCAAAACTGCTCCATCACGAGGATTGTTCAACTCTGTGAGTTGAATGCAGTCATCACAGAAAACTTTCTGAGAATGCTTCTGTCTAGGGTTGATGTGAAGATATACCCGTTTCCAACGAAGGCCTCGAAGTGGTCCAAATATACACTTGCAGATTCTCCTACAAGGGTGTTGCAAACCTGAACTATCAAAGCAAGGTTCAACTCTGTGAGTTGAATGCAAACATCACAAAGAAGTTTCTGAGAATGCTTCCGTTTACTTATGGGAAGTTTATCCCGTTTCCAACGAAATCCTCAGAGAGGTCCAAATATCCCCTTGCAGATTCTACAAACAGTGTGTTTGGAAACTGCTCCATCAAAACGAATGTTCAGCTCTCTGAGTTAAACGCAATCGTCGCTAAGAATTTTCTGAGAGTGCTTCTGTCTAGTTTTTATATGAAGTTCTTTCCTTTCTTACCATAGGCCTCAAAGCGGTCCCAGTCTCCACTTGCAGATTCTCCAAGAAGACTGTTTCCAAAGTGCTCTCTCGAAAGGAATGTTCAACTCTGTGAGTTGAGTGCAATCATCACAGAGTAGTTTCTGAGAATGCTTCTATGTAGTTTTTAGGAGAAGATATTTCCTTTTCCACCACAGCCCTCAAAGCCCTCCTAATGTCCATTTGCGGATGCTAAAAAAAGAGTGTTTCAAAGCTGCGCTATCAAAGGGAAAGTTCAATTCCGTGAGGTGAATGCAAACATCCCAAAGAAGTTTCTGAGAATGCCTCTGTTTAGCTTTTATGTGAAGATTATCCCGTTTCCAACGAAATCTTCAATGAGATCCAAATATCCACTTGCGGATCCCACAGAAAGTGTGTTTCGAAACTGCTGTTTCAAAGGGAATCTTCAACTCTGTGAGTTGAATGCAATCATCACAAAGAAGTTTCTGACAATGCTTCTCTCTCGTTTTTATGTGAAGATATTTCCTTTTCCACCAGAGGCCTGAAAGCGCTCCAAATGTCCACTTGCAGATTCTACGAAAAGAATGTTTCAAAACTGCTCTGTGAAAAGCAATGTTAAACTCTGTGGCTCGAACACAAACATCACAAAGCAGTTTCTGAGAATGCTTCAGTTTAGTTTTTCTGTGAAGATATTCCCGTTTCCAAAGAAATCTTCAAAGAGGTCCACATATCCACTTACAGATTCTACAAAAAGAGAGTTTCAAAACTGCTCAATCAAAAGGAGGGTTCAACTCTGTGACTTGAATGCAATCATCACACAGAAGTTTCTGAGAATGCTTCTCTTTAGTTTTTACGTGAAGATATACCCGTTTCAAAGGAAGGCCACCCGGTGGTCCAAATATCCACTTGCAGATTCTACAAAAAGAGTGTTTCAAACCTGAATTATCAAAGGAAGGTTCAACTCTGTGAGTCGAATGCAAACATCACGAAGAAGTTTCTGAGAATGTTTGTGTTTAGTTATGGGAAGTTTATCCCGTTTCCAACGAACTCCTCAGAGAGGTCCAAATATCCACTTGCAGATTCTACAAAAAGTGTGTTTGGAAACTGCTCCATCCAAAGGCATGTTCAGCTCTGTGAGTTAATCTCCATCATCACAAAGTATTTTCTGAGAATGCTTCCGTTTGGTTTTTATAGGAAGTTCTTTCCTTCACTACCGTAGGCCTCAAAGCAGTCCAAATCTCCATTTGCAGATTCTACAAAAAGAGTGTTTCCAATCTGCTCTATCAATAGGAATGTTCAACTCCGTGAGTTGAATGCAATCATCACAACGTAGTTTCTGAGAATGCTTCTATGTAGTTTTTAGGTGAAGATATTACCTTTTCCACCACAGGCCCCAAGCCCCCCAAATGTCCACTTGCAGATTCTAGAAAAAGAGTGTTTCATAGCTGCTCTTTCAAAAGGAAAGTTCCACTCTGGGAGTTGAATACAAACATCACAAAGTAGTTTCTGAGAATGCTTTTGTTTCGTTTTTATGTGAAGATGATCCCGTTTCCAATGAAATCTTCAAAGAGGTGCACATATCCACTTGCAGATTCCAAAGAAAGAGACTTTCAAAACTGCTCTATCACGAGGATTTTTCAACTCTGTGAGTTGAATGCAGTCATCACAGAAAACTTTCTGAGAATGCTTCTGTCTAGGGTTGATGTGAAGATATACCCGTTTCCAACGAAGGCCTCGAAGTGGTCCAAATATACACTTGCAGATTCTCCTACAAGGGTGTTGCAAACCTGAACTATCAAAGCAAGGTTCAACTCTGTGAGTTGAATGCAAACATCACAAAGAAGTTTCTGAGAATGCTTCCGTTTAGTTATGGGAAGTTTATCCCGTTTCCAACGAAATCCTCAGAGAGGTCCAAATATCCCCTTGCAGATTCTACAAACAGTGTGTTTGGAAACTGCTCCATCAAAACGAATGTTCAGCTCTCTGAGTTAAACGCAATCGTCACTAAGAATTTTCTGAGAGTGCTTCTGTCTAGTTTTTATATGAAGTTCTTTCCTTTATTACCATAGGCCTCAAAGCGGTCCCAGTCTCCACTTGCAGATTCTCCAAGAAGACTGTTTCCAAAGTGCTCTCTCGAAAGGAATGTTCAACTCTGTGAGTTGAGTGCAATCATCACAGAGTAGTTTCTGAGAATGCTTCTATGTAGTTTTTAGGAGAAGATATTTCCTTTTCCACCACAGCCCTCAAAGCCCTCCAAATGTCCATTTGCGGATGCTAAAAAAAGAGTGTTTCAAAGCTGCGCTATCAAAGGGAAAGTTCAATTCCGTGAGGTGAATGCAAACATCCCAAAGAAGTTTCTGAGAATGCCTCTGTTTAGCTTTTATGTGAAGATTATCCCGTTTCCAACGAAATCTTCAATGAGATCCAAATATCCACTTGCGGATCCCACAGAAAGTGTGTTTCGAAACTGCTGTTTCAAAGGGAATCTTCAACTCTGTGAGTTGAATGCAATCATCACAAAGAAGTTTCTGACAATGCTTCTCTCTCGTTTTTATGTGAAGATATTTCCTTTTCCACCAGAGGCCTGAAAGCGCTCCAAATGTCCACTTGCAGATTCTACGAAAAGAATGTTTCAAAACTGCTCTGTGAAAAGCAATGTTAAACTCTGTGGCTCGAACACAAACATCACAAAGCAGTTTCTGAGAATGCTTCAGTTTAGTTTTTCTGTGAAGATATTCCCGTTTCCAAAGAAATCTTCAAAGAGGTCCACATATCCACTTACAGATTCTACAAAAAGAGAGTTTCAAAACTGCTCAATCAAAAGGAGTGTTCAACTCTGTGACTTGAATGCAATCATCACACAGAAGTTTCTGAGAATGCTTCTCTTTAGTTTTTACGTGAAGATATACCCGTTTCGAAGGAAGGCCACCCAGTGGTCCAAATATCCACTTGCAGAATCTACAAAAAGAGTGTTTCAAACCTGAACTATCAAAGGAAGGTTCATCTCTGTGAGTCGAATGCAAACATCACGAAGAAGTTTCTGAGAATGTTTGTGTTTAGTTATGGGAAGCTTATCCCGTTTCCAACGAAATCCTCAGAGAGGTCCAAATATCCACTTGCAGATTCTACCAAAAGTGTGTTTGGAAACTGCTCCATCCAAAGGCATCTTCAGCTCTGTGAGTTAATCTCCATCACCACAAAGTATTTTCTGAGAATGCTTCCGTTTGTTTTTTATAGGAAGTTGTTTCCTTCACTACCGTAGGCCTCAAAGCAGTCCAAATCTCCATTTGCAGATTCTACAAAAAGAGTGTTTCCAATCTGCTCTATCAATAGGAATGTTCAACTCCGTGAGTTGAATGCAATCATCACAACGTAGTTTCTGAGAATGCTTCTATGTAGTTTTTAGGTGAAGATATTTCCTTTTCCACCACAGGCCTCAAAGCCCCCCAAATGTCCACTTGCAGATTCTAGAAAAAGAGTGTTTCATAGCTGCTCTTTCAAAAGGAAAGTTCCACTCCGGGAGTTGAATACTAACATCACAAAGTAGTTTCTGAGAATGCTTCTGTTTCGTTTTTATGTGAAGATGATCCCGTTTCCAATGAAATCTTCAAAGAGGTGCACATATCCACTTGCAGATTCCAAAGAAAGAGACTTTCAAAACTGCTCCATCACGAGGATTGTTCAACTCTGTGAGTTGAATGCAGTCATCACAGAAAACTTTCTGAGAATGCTTCTGTCTAGGGTTGATGTGAAGATATACCCGTTTCCAACGAAGGCCTCGAAGTGGTCCAAATATACACTTGCAGATTCTCCTACAAGGGTGTTGCAAACCTGAACTATCAAAGCAAGGTTCAACTCTGTGAGTTGAATGCAAACATCACAAAGAAGTTTCTGAGAATGCTTCCGTTTACTTATGGGAAGTTTATCCCGTTTCCAACGAAATCCTCAGAGAGGTCCAAATATCCCCTTGCAGATTCTACAAACAGTGTGTTTGGAAACTGCTCCATCAAAACGAATGTTCAGCTCTCTGAGTTAAATGCAATCGTCACTAAGAATTTTCTGAGAGTGCTTCTGTCTAGTGTTTGTATGAAGTTCTTTCCTTTATTACCATAGGCCTCAAAGCGGTCCCAGTCTCCACTTGCAGATTCTCCAACAAGACTGTTTCCAAACTGCTCTCTCGAAAGGAATGTTCAACTCTGTGAGTTGAATGCAATCATCACAGATTAGTTTCTGAGAATGCTTCTATGTAGTTTTTAGGAGAAGATATTTCCTTTTCCACCACAGCCCTCAAAGCCCTCCAAATGTCCATTTGCGGATGCTAAAAAAAGAGTGTTTCAAAGCTGCGCTATCAAAGGGAAAGTTCAATTCCGTGAGGTGAATGCAAACATCCCAAAGAAGTTTCTGAGAATGCCTCTGTTTAGCTTTTATGTGAAGATTATCCCGTTTCCAACGAAATCTTCAATGAGATCCAAATATCCACTTGCGGATCCCACAGAAAGTGTGTTTCGAAACTGCTGTTTCAAAGGGAATCTTCAACTCTGTGAGTTGAATGCAATCATCACAAAGAAGTTTCTGACAATGCTTCTCTCTCGTTTTTATGTGAAGATATTTCCTTTTCCACCAGAGGCCTGAAAGCGCTCCAATGTCCACTTGCAGATTCTACGAAAAGAATGTTTCAAAACTGCTCTGTGAAAAGCAATGTTAAACTCTGTGGCTCGAACACAAACATCACAAAGCAGTTTCTGAGAATGCTTCAGCTTAGTTTTTCTGTGAAGATATTCCCGTTTCCAAAGAAATCTTCAAAGAGGTCCACATATCCACTTACAGATTCTACAAAAAGAGAGTTTCAAAACTGCTCAATCAAAAGGAGGGTTCAACTCTGTGACTTGAATGCAATCATCACACAGAAGTTTCTGAGAATGCTTCTCTTTAGTTTTTACGTGAAGATATACCCGTTTCGAAGGAAGGCCACCCGGTGGTCCAAATATCCACTTGCAGATTCTACAAAAAGAGTGTTTCAAACCTGAACTATCAAAGGAAGGTTCAACTCTCTGAGTCGAATGCAAACATCACGAAGAAGTTTCTGAGAATGTTTGTGTTTAGTTATGGGAAGTTTATCCCGTTTCCAACGAAATCCTCAGAGAGGTCCAAATATCCACTTGCAGATTCTACCAAAAGTGTGTTTGGAAACTGCTCCATCCAAAGGCATGTTCAGCTCTGTGAGTTAATCTCCATCATCACAAAGTATTTTCTGAGAATGCTTCCGTTTGGTTTTTATAGGAAGTTCTTTCCTTCACTACCGTAGGCCTCAAAGCAGTCCAAATCTCCATTTGCAGATTCTACAAAAAGAGTGTTTCCAATCTGCTGTATCAATAGGAATGTTCAACTCCGTGAGTTGTATGCAATCATCACAACGTAGTTTCTGAGAATGCTTCTATGTAGTTTTTAGGTGAAGATATTACCTTTTCCACCACAGGCCCCAAGCCCCCCAAATGTCCACTTGCAGATTCTAGAAAAAGAGTGTTTCATAGCTGCTCTTTCAAAAGGAAAGTTCCACTCTGGGAGTTGAATACAAACATCACAAAGTAGTTTCTGAGAATGCTTCTGTTTCGTTTTTAAGTGAAGATGATCCCGTTTCCAATGAAATCTTCAAAGAGGTGCACATATCCACTTGCAGATTCCAAAGAAAGAGACTTTCAAAACTGCTACATCACGAGGATTTTTCAACACTGTGAGTTGAATGCAGTCATCACAGAAAACTTTCTGAGAATGCTTCTGTCTAGGGTTGATGTGAAGATATACCCGTTTCCAACGAAGGCCTCGAAGTGGTCCAAATATAGACTTGCAGATTCTCCTACAAGGGTGTTGCAAACCTGAACTAACAAAGCAAGGTTCAACTCTGTGAGTTGAATGCAAACATCACAAATAAGTTTCTGAGAATGCTTCCGTTTATTTATGGGAAGTTTATCCCGTTTCCAACGAAATCCTCAGAGAGGTCCAAATATCCCCTTGCAGATTCTACAAACAGTGTGTTTGGAAACTGCTCCATCAAAACGAATGTTCAGCTCTCTGAGTTAAACGCAATCGTCGCTAAGAATTTTCTGAGAGTGCTTCTGTCTAGTTTTTATATGAAGTTCTTTCCTTTCTTACCATAGGCCTCAAAGCGGTCCCAGTCTCCACTTGCAGATTCTCCAAGAAAACTGTTTCCAAACTGCTCTCTCGAAAGGAATGTTCAATTCTGTGGGTTGAGTGCAATCATCACAGAGTAGTTTCTGAGAATGCTTCTATGTAGTTTTTAGGAGAAGATATTTCCTTTTCCACCACAGCCCTCAAAGCCCTCCTAATGTCCATTTGCGGATGCTAAAAAAACAGTGTTTCAAAGCTGCGCTATCAAAGGGAAAGTTCAATTCCGTGAGGTGAATGCAAACATCCCAAAGAAGTTTCTGAGAATGCCTCTGTTTAGCTTTTATGTGAAGATTATCCCGTTTCCAACGAAATCTTCAATGAGATCCAAATATCCACTTGCGGATCCCACAGAAAGTGTGTTTCGAAACTGCTGTTTCAAAGGGAATCTTCAACTCTGTGAGTTGAATGCAATCATCACAAAGAAGTTTCTGACAATGCTTCTCTCTCGTTTTTATGTGAAGATATTTCCTTTTCCACCAGAGGCCTGAAAGCGCTCCAAATGTCCACTTGCAGATTCTACGAAAAGAATGTTTCAAAACTGCTCTGTGAAAAGCAATGTTAAACTCTGTGGCTCGAACACAAACATCACAAAGCAGTTTCTGAGAATGCTTCAGTTTAGTTTTTCTGTGAAGATATTCCCGTTTCCAAAGAAATCTTCAAAGAGGTCCACATATCCACTTACAGATTCTACAAAAAGAGAGTTTCAAAACTGCTCAATCAAAAGGAGGGTTCAACTCTGTGACTTGAATGCAATCATCACACAGAAGTTTCTGAGAATGCTTCTCTTTAGTTTTTACGTGAAGATATACCCGTTTCGAAGGAAGGCCACCCGGTGGTCCAAATATCCACTTGCAGATTCTACAAAAAGAGTGTTTCAAACCTGAATTATCAAAGGAAGGTTCAACTCTGTGAGTCGAATGCAAACATCACGAAGAAGTTTCTGAGAATGTTTGTGTTTAGTTATGGGAAGTTTATCCCGTTTCCAACGAACTCCTCAGAGAGGTCCAAATATCCACTTGCAGATTCTACAAAAAGTGTGTTTGGAAACTGCTCCATCCAAAGGCATGTTCAGCTCTGTGAGTTAATCTCCATCATCACAAAGTATTTTCTGAGAATGCTTCCGTTTGGTTTTTATAGGAAGTTCTTTCCTTCACTACCGTAGGCCTCAAAGCAGTCCAAATCTCCATTTGCAGATTCTACAAAAAGAGTGTTTCCAATCTGCTGTATCAATAGGAATGTTCAACTCCGTGAGTTGAATGCAATCATCACAACGTAGTTTCTGAGAATGCTTCTATGTAGTTTTTAGGTGAAGATATTACCTTTTCCACCACAGGCCCCAAGCCCCCCAAATGTCCACTTGCAGATTCTAGAAAAAGAGTGTTTCATAGCTGCTCTTTCAAAAGGAAAGTTCCACTCTGGGAGTTGAATACGAACATCACAAAGTAGTTTCTGAGAATGCTTTTGTTTCGTTTTTATGTGAAGATGATCCCGTTTCCAATGAAATCTTCAAAGAGGTGCACATATCCACTTGCAGATTCCAAAGAAAGAGACTTTCAAAACTGCTCTATCACGAGGATTTTTCAACACTGTGAGTTGAATGCAGTCATCACAGAAAACTTTCTGAGAATGCTTCTGTCTAGGGTTGATGTGAAGATATACCCGTTTCCAACGAAGGCCTCGAAGTGGTCCAAATATACACTTGCAGATTCTCCTACAAGGGTGTTGCAAACCTGAACTATCAAAGCAAGGTTCAACTCTGTGAGTTGAATGCAAACATCACAAAGAAGTTTCTGAGAATGCTTCCGTTTAGTTATGGGAAGTTTATCCCGTTTCCAACGAAATCCTCAGAGAGGTCCAAATATCCCCTTGCAGATTCTACAAACAGTGTGTTTGGAAACTGCTCCATCAAAACGAATGTTCAGCTCTCTGAGTTAAACGCAATCGTCACTAAGAATTTTCTGAGAGTGCTTCTGTCTAGTTTTTATATGAAGTTCTTTCCTTTATTACCATAGGCCTCAAAGCGGTCCCAGTCTCCACTTGCAGATTCTCCAAGAAGACTGTTTCCAAAGTGCTCTCTCGAAAGGAATGTTCAACTCTGTGAGTTGAGTGCAATCATCACAGAGTAGTTTCTGAGAATGCTTCTATGTAGTTTTTAGGAGAAGATATTTCCTTTTCCACCACAGCCCTCAAAGCCCTCCAAATGTCCATTTGCGGATGCTAAAAAAAGAGTGTTTCAAAGCTGCGCTATCAAAGGGAAAGTTCAATTCCGTGAGGTGAATGCAAACATCCCAAAGAAGTTTCTGAGAATGCCTCTGTTTAGCTTTTATGTGAAGATTATCCCGTTTCCAACGAAATCTTCAATGAGATCCAAATATCCACTTGCGGATCCCACAGAAAGTGTGTTTCGAAACTGCTGTTTCAAAGGGAATCTTCAACTCTGTGAGTTGAATGCAATCATCACAAAGAAGTTTCTGACAATGCTTCTCTCTCGTTTTTATGTGAAGATATTTCCTTTTCCACCAGAGGCCTGAAAGCGCTCCAATGTCCACTTGCAGATTCTACGAAAAGAATGTTTCAAAACTGCTCTGTGAAAAGCAATGTTAAACTCTGTGGCTCGAACACAAACATCACAAAGCAGTTTCTGAGAATGCTTCAGTTTAGTTTTTCTGTGAAGATATTCCCGTTTCCAAAGAAATCTTCAAAGAGGTCCACATATCCACTTACAGATTCTACAAAAAGAGAGTTTCAAAACTGCTCAATCAAAAGGAGGGTTCAACTCTGTGACTTGAATGCAATCATCACACAGAAGTTTCTGAGAATGCTTCTCTTTAGTTTTTACGTGAAGATATACCCGTTTCGAAGGAAGGCCACCCGGTGGTCCAAATATCCACTTGCAGATTCTACAAAAAGAGTGTTTCAAACCTGAACTATCAAAGGAAGGTTCAACTCTCTGAGTCGAATGCAAACATCACGAAGAAGTTTCTGAGAATGTTTGTGTTTAGTTATGGGAAGTTTATCCCTTTTCCAACGAAATCCTCAGAGAGGTCCAAATATCCACTTGCAGATTCTACCAAAAGTGTGTTTGGAAACTGCTCCATCCAAAGGCATGTTCAGCTCTGTGAGTTAATCTCCATCATCACAAAGTATTTTCTGAGAATGCTTCCGTTTGGTTTTTATAGGAAGTTCTTTCCTTCACTACCGTAGGCCTCAAAGCAGTCCAAATCTCCATTTGCAGATTCTACAAAAAGAGTGTTTCCAATCTGCTGTATCAATAGGAATGTTCAACTCCGTGAGTTGAATGCAATCATCACAACGTAGTTTCTGAGAATGCTTCTATGTAGTTTTTAGGTGAAGATATTACCTTTTCCACCACAGGCCCCAAGCCCCCCAAATGTCCACTTGCAGATTCTAGAAAAAGAGTGTTTCATAGCTGCTCTTTCAAAAGGAAAGTTCCACTCTGGGAATTGAATACGAACATCACAAAGTAGTTTCTGAGAATGCTTTTGTTTCGTTTTTATGTGAAGATGATCCCGTTTCCAATGAAATCTTCAAAGAGGTGCACATATCCACTTGCAGATTCCAAAGAAAGAGACTTTCAAAACTGCTCTATCACGAGGATTTTTCAACACTGTGAGTTGAATGCAGTCATCACAGAAAACTTTCTGAGAATGCTTCTGTCTAGGGTTGATGTGAAGATATACCCGTTTCCAACGAAGGCCTCGAAGTGGTCCAAATATACACTTGCAGATTCTCCTACAAGGGTGTTGCAAACCTGAACTAACAAAGCAAGGTTCAACTCTGTGAGTTGAATGCAAACATCACAAAGAAGTTTCTGAGAATGCTTCCGTTTATTTATGGGAAGTTTATCCCGTTTCCAACGAAATCCTCAGAGAGGTCCAAATATCCCCTTGCAGATTCTACAAACAGTGTGTTTGGAAACTGCTCCATCAAAACGAATGTTCAGCTCTCTGAGTTAAACGCAATCGTCACTAAGGATTTTCTGAGAGTGCTTCTGTCTAGTTTTTATATGAAGTTCTTTCCTTTCTTACCATAGGCCTCAAAGCGGTCCCAGTCTCCACTTGCAGATTCTCCAAGAAGACTGTTTCCAAAGTGCTCTCTCGAAAGGAATGTTCAACTCTGTGGGTTGAGTGCAATCATCACAGAGTAGTTTCTGAGAATGCTTCTATGTAGTTTTTAGGAGAAGATATTTCCTTTTCCACCACAGCCCTCAAAGCCCTCCTAATGTCCATTTGCGGATGCTAAAAAAACAGTGTTTCAAAGCTGCGCTATCAAAGGGAAAGTTCAATTCCGTGAGGTGAATGCAAACATCCCAAAGAAGTTTCTGAGAATGCCTCTGTTTAGCTTTTATGTGAAGATTATCCCGTTTCCAACGAAATCTTCAATGAGATCCAAATATCCACTTGCGGATCCCACAGAAAGTGTGTTTCGAAACTGCTGTTTCAAAGGGAATCTTCAACTCTGTGAGTTGAATGCAATCATCACAAAGAAGTTTCTGACAATGCTTCTCTCTCGTTTTTATGTGAAGATATTTCCTTTTCCACCAGAGGCCTGAAAGCGCTCCAAATGTCCACTTGCAGATTCTACGAAAAGAATGTTTCAAAACTGCTCTGTGAAAAGCAATGTTAAACTCTGTGGCTCGAACACAAACATCACAAAGCAGTTTCTGAGAATGCTTCAGTTTAGTTTTTCTGTGAAGATATTCCCGTTTCCAAAGAAATCTTCAAAGAGGTCCACATATCCACTTACAGATTCTACAAAAAGAGAGTTTCAAAACTGCTCAATCAAAAGGAGGGTTCAACTCTGTGACTTGAATGCAATCATCACACAGAAGTTTCTGAGAATGCTTCTCTTTAGTTTTTACGTGAAGATATACCCGTTTCGAAGGAAGGCCACCCGGTGGTCCAAATATCCACTTGCAGATTCTACAAAAAGAGTGTTTCAAACCTGAACTATCAAAGGAAGGTTCAACTCTCTGAGTCGAATGCAAACATCATGAAGAAGTTTCTGAGAATGTTTGTGTTTAGTTATGGGAAGTTTATCCCGTTTCCAACGAAATCCTCAGAGTGGTCCAAATATCCACTTGCAGATTCTACCAAAAGTGTGTTTGGAAACTGCTCCATCCAAAGGCATGTTCAGCTCTGTGAGTTAATCTCCATCATCACAAAGTATTTTCTGAGAATGCTTCCGTTTGGTTTTTATAGGAAGTTCTTTCCTTCACTACCGTAGGCCTCAAAGCAGTCCAAATCTCCATTTGCAGATTCTACAAAAAGAGTGTTTCCAATCTGCTGTATCAATAGGAATGTTCAACTCCGTGAGTTGAATGCAATCACCACAACGTAGTTTCTGAGAATGCTTCTATGTAGTTTTTAGGTGAAGATATTACCTTTTCCACCACAGGCCCCAAGCCCCCCAAATGTCCACTTGCAGATTCTAGAAAAAGAGTGTTTCATAGCTGCTCTTTCAAAAGGAAAGTTCCACTCTGGGAATTGAATACGAACATCACAAAGTAGTTTCTGAGAATGCTTTTGTTTCGTTTTTATGTGAAGATGATCCCGTTTCCAATGAAATCTTCAAAGAGGTGCACATA
Source organism: Pan paniscus (assembly GCF_029289425.2). Classification (NCBI taxonomy): domain Eukaryota; kingdom Metazoa; phylum Chordata; class Mammalia; order Primates; family Hominidae; genus Pan; species Pan paniscus. The sequence continues at coordinate 61,864,584 of NC_073272.2, forward strand.
TCCACTTGCAGATTCCAAAGAAAGAGACTTTCAAAACTGCTCCATCACGAGGATTTTTCAACACTGTGAGTTGAATGCAGTCATCACAGAAAACTTTCTGAGAATGCTTCTGTCTAGGGTTGATGTGAAGATATACCCGTTTCCAACGAAGGCCTCGAAGTGGTCCAAATATACACTTGCAGATTCTCCTACAAGGGTGTTGCAAACCTGAACTATCAAAGCAAGGTTCAACTCTGTGAGTTGAATGCAAACATCACAAAGAAGTTTCTGAGAATGCTTCCGTTTACTTATGGGAAGTTTATCCCGTTTCCAACGAAATCCTCAGAGAGGTCCAAATATCCCCTTGCAGATTCTACAAACAGTGTGTTTGGAAACTGCTCCATCAAAACGAATGTTCAGCTCTCTGAGTTAAACGCAATCGTCACTAAGAATTTTCTGAGAGTGCTTCTGTCTAGTTTTTATATGAAGTTCTTTCCTTTATTACCATAGGCCTCAAAGCGGTCCCAGTCTCCACTTGCAGATTCTCCAAGAAGACTGTTTCCAAACTGCTCTCTCGAAAGGAATGTTCAACTCTGTGAGTTGAGTGCAATCATCACAGAGTAGTTTCTGAGAATGCTTCTATGTAGTTTTTAGGAGAAGATATTTCCTTTTCCACCACAGCCCTCAAAGCCCTCCAAATGTCCATTTGCGGATGCTAAAAAAAGAGTGTTTCAAAGCTGCGCTATCAAAGGGAAAGTTCAATTCCGTGAGGTGAATGCAAACATCCCAAAGAAGTTTCTGAGAATGCCTCTGTTTAGCTTTTATGTGAAGATTATCCCGTTTCCAACGAAATCTTCAATGAGATCCAAATATCCACTTGCGGATCCCACAGAAAGTGTGTTTCGAAACTGCTGTTTCAAAGGGAATCTTCAACTCTGTGAGTTGAATGCAATCATCACAAAGAAGTTTCTGACAATGCTTCTCTCTCGTTTTTATGTGAAGATATTTCCTTTTCCACCAGAGGCCTGAAAGCGCTCCAAATGCCCACTTGCAGAGTCTACGAAAAGAATGTTTCAAAACTGCTCTGTGAAAAGCAATGTTAAACTCTGTGGCTCGAACACAAACATCACAAAGCAGTTTCTGAGAATGCTTCAGTTTAGTTTTTCTGTGAAGATATTCCCGTTTCCAAAGAAATCTTCAAAGAGGTCCACATATCCACTTACAGATTCTACAAAAAGAGAGTTTCAAAACTGCTCAATCAAAAGGAGGGTTCAACTCTGTGACTTGAATGCAATCATCACACAGAAGTTTCTGAGAATGCTTCTCTTTAGTTTTTACGTGAAGATATACCCGTTTCGAAGGAAGGCCACCCGGTGGTCCAAATATCCACTTGCAGATTCTACAAAAAGAGTGTTTCAAACCTGAACTATCAAAGGAAGGTTCAACTCTCTGAGTCGAATGCAAACATCACGAAGAAGTTTCTGAGAATGTTTGTGTTTAGTTATGGGAAGTTTATCCCGTTTCCAACGAAATCCTCAGAGTGGTCCAAATATCCACTTGCAGATTCTACCAAAAGTGTGTTTGGAAACTGCTCCATCCAAAGGCATGTTCAGCTCTGTGAGTTAATCTCCATCATCACAAAGTATTTTCTGAGAATGCTTCCGTTTGGTTTTTATAGGAAGTTCTTTCCTTCACTACCGTAGGCCTCAAAGCAGTCCAAATCTCCATTTGCAGATTCTACAAAAAGAGTGTTTCCAATCTGCTGTATCAATAGGAATGTTCAACTCCGTGAGTTGAATGCAATCATCACAACGTAGTTTCTGAGAATGCTTCTATGTAGTTTTTAGGTGAAGATATTACCTTTTCCACCACAGGCCCCAAGCCCCCCAAATGTCCACTTGCAGATTCTAGAAAAAGAGTGTTTCATAGCTGCTCTTTCAAAAGGAAAGTTCCACTCTGGGAATTGAATACGAACATCACAAAGTAGTTTCTGAGAATGCTTTTGTTTCGTTTTTATGTGAAGATGATCCCGTTTCCAATGAAATCTTCAAAGAGGTGCACATATCCACTTGCAGATTCCAAAGAAAGAGACTTTCAAAACTGCTCCATCACGAGGATTTTTCAACACTGTGAGTTGAATGCAGTCATCACAGAAAACTTTCTGAGAATGCTTCTGTCTAGGGTTGATGTGAAGATATACCCGTTTCCAACGAAGGCCTCGAAGTGGTCCAAATATACACTTGCAGATTCTCCTACAAGGGTGTTGCAAACCTGAACTATCAAAGCAAGGTTCAACTCTGTGAGTTGAATGCAAACATCACAAAGAAGTTTCTGAGAATGCTTCCGTTTAGTTATGGGAAGTTTATCCCGTTTCCAACGAAATCCTCAGAGAGGTCCAAATATCCCCTTGCAGATTCTACAAACAGTGTGTTTGGAAACTGCTCCATCAAAACGAATGTTCAGCTCTCTGAGTTAAACGCAATCATCACTAAGAATTTTCTGAGAGTGCTTCTGTCTAGTTTTTATATGAAGTTCTTTCCTTTATTACCATAGGCCTCAAAGCGGTCCCAGTCTCCACTTGCAGATTCTCCAAGAAGACTGTTTCCAAACTGCTCTCTCGAAAGGAATGTTCAACTCTGTGAGTTGAGTGCAATCATCACAGAGTAGTTTCTGAGAATGCTTCTATGTAGTTTTTAGGAGAAGATATTTCCTTTTCCACCACAGCCCTCAAAGCCCTCCAAATGTCCATTTGCGGATGCTAAAAAAAGAGTGTTTCAAAGCTGCGCTATCAAAGGGAAAGTTCAATTCCGTGAGGTGAATGCAAACATCCCAAAGAAGTTTCTGAGAATGCCTCTGTTTAGCTTTTATGTGAAGATTATCCCGTTTCCAACGAAATCTTCAATGAGATCCAAATATCCACTTGCGGATCCCACAGAAAGTGTGTTTCGAAACTGCTGTTTCAAAGGGAATCTTCAACTCTGTGAGTTGAATGCAATCATCACACAGAAGTTTCTGACAATGCTTCTCTCTCGTTTTTATGTGAAGATATTTCCTTTTCCACCAGAGGCCTGAAAGCGCTCCAAATGCCCACTTGCAGAGTCTACGAAAAGAATGTTTCAAAACTGCTCTGTGAAAAGCAATGTTAAACTCTGTGGCTCGAACACAAACATCACAAAGCAGTTTCTGAGAATGCTTCAGTTTAGTTTTTCTGTGAAGATATTCCCGTTTCCAAAGAAATCTTCAAAGAGGTCCACATATCCACTTACAGATTCTACAAAAAGAGAGTTTCAAAACTGCTCAATCAAAAGGAGGGTTCAACTCTGTGACTTGAATGCAATCATCACACAGAAGTTTCTGAGAATGCTTCTCTTTAGTTTTTACGTGAAGATATACCCGTTTCGAAGGAAGGCCACCCGGTGGTCCAAATATCCACTTGCAGATTCTACAAAAAGAGTGTTTCAAACCTGAACTATCAAAGGAAGGTTCAACTCTGTGAGTCGAATGCAAACATCACGAAGAAGTTTCTGAGAATGTTTGTGTTTAGTTATGGGAAGTTTATCCCGTTTCCAACGAAATCCTCAGAGTGGTCCAAATATCCACTTGCAGATTCTACCAAAAGTGTGTTTGGAAACTGCTCCATCCAAAGGCATGTTCAGCTCTGTGAGTTAATCTCCATCATCACAAAGTATTTTCTGAGAATGCTTCCGTTTGGTTTTTATAGGAAGTTCTTTCCTTCACTACCGTAGGCCTCAAAGCAGTCCAAATCTCCATTTGCAGATTCTACAAAAAGAGTGTTTCCAATCTGCTGTATCAATAGGAATGTTCAACTCCGTGAGTTGAATGCAATCATCACAACGTAGTTTCTGAGAATGCTTCTATGTAGTTTTTAGGTGAAGATATTACCTTTTCCACCACAGGCCCCAAGCCCCCCAAATGTCCACTTGCAGATTCTAGAAAAAGAGTGTTTCATAGCTGCTCTTTCAAAAGGAAAGTTCCACTCTGGGAATTGAATACGAACATCACAAAGTAGTTTCTGAGAATGCTTTTGTTTCGTTTTTATGTGAAGATGATCCCGTTTCCAATGAAATCTTCAAAGAGGTGCACATATCCACTTGCAGATTCCAAAGAAAGAGACTTTCAAAACTGCTCCATCACGAGGATTTTTCAACACTGTGAGTTGAATGCAGTCATCACAGAAAACTTTCTGAGAATGCTTCTGTCTAGGGTTGATGTGAAGATATACCCGTTTCCAACGAAGGCCTCGAAGTGGTCCAAATATACACTTGCAGATTCTCCTACAAGGGTGTTGCAAACCTGAACTATCAAAGCAAGGTTCAACTCTGTGAGTTGAATGCAAACATCACAAAGAAGTTTCTGAGAATGCTTCCGTTTAGTTATGGGAAGTTTATCCCGTTTCCAACGAAATCCTCAGAGAGGTCCAAATATCCCCTTGCAGATTCTACAAACAGTGTGTTTGGAAACTGCTCCATCAAAACGAATGTTCAGCTCTCTGAGTTAAACGCAATCGTCACTAAGAATTTTCTGAGAGTGCTTCTGTCTAGTTTTTATATGAAGTTCTTTCCTTTATTACCATAGGCCTCAAAGCGGTCCCAGTCTCCACTTGCAGATTCTCCAAGAAGACTGTTTCCAAACTGCTCTCTCGAAAGGAATGTTCAACTCTGTGAGTTGAGTGCAATCATCACAGAGTAGTTTCTGAGAATGCTTCTATGTAGTTTTTAGGAGAAGATATTTCCTTTTCCACCACAGCCCTCAAAGCCCTCCAAATGTCCATTTGCGGATGCTAAAAAAAGAGTGTTTCAAAGCTGCGCTATCAAAGGGAAAGTTCAATTCCGTGAGGTGAATGCAAACATCCCAAAGAAGTTTCTGAGAATGCCTCTGTTTAGCTTTTATGTGAAGATTATCCCGTTTCCAACGAAATCTTCAATGAGATCCAAATATCCACTTGCGGATCCCACAGAAAGTGTGTTTCGAAACTGCTGTTTCAAAGGGAATCTTCAACTCTGTGAGTTGAATGCAATCATCACAAAGAAGTTTCTGACAATGCTTCTCTCTCGTTTTTATGTGAAGATATTTCCTTTTCCACCAGAGGCCTGAAAGCGCTCCAAATGCCCACTTGCAGAGTCTACGAAAAGAATGTTTCAAAACTGCTCTGTGAAAAGCAATGTTAAACTCTGTGGCTCGAACACAAACATCACAAAGCAGTTTCTGAGAATGCTTCAGTTTAGTTTTTCTGTGAAGATATTCCCGTTTCCAAAGAAATCTTCAAAGAGGTCCACATATCCACTTACAGATTCTACAAAAAGAGAGTTTCAAAACTGCTCAATCAAAAGGAGGGTTCAACTCTGTGACTTGAATGCAATCATCACACAGAAGTTTCTGAGAATGCTTCTCTTTAGTTTTTACGTGAAGATATACCCGTTTCGAAGGAAGGCCACCCGGTGGTCCAAATATCCACTTGCAGATTCTACAAAAAGAGTGTTTCAAACCTGAACTATCAAAGGAAGGTTCAACTCTGTGAGTCGAATGCAAACATCACGAAGAAGTTTCTGAGAATGTTTGTGTTTAGTTATGGGAAGTTTATCCCGTTTCCAACGAAATCCTCAGAGTGGTCCAAATATCCACTTGCAGATTCTACCAAAAGTGTGTTTGGAAACTGCTCCATCCAAAGGCATGTTCAGCTCTGTGAGTTAATCTCCATCATCACAAAGTATTTTCTGAGAATGCTTCCGTTTGGTTTTTATAGGAAGTTCTTTCCTTCACTACCGTAGGCCTCAAAGCAGTCCAAATCTCCATTTGCAGATTCTACAAAAAGAGTGTTTCCAATCTGCTGTATCAATAGGAATGTTCAACTCCGTGAGTTGAATGCAATCATCACAACGTAGTTTCTGAGAATGCTTCTATGTAGTTTTTAGGTGAAGATATTACCTTTTCCACCACAGGCCCCAAGCCCCCCAAATGTCCACTTGCAGATTCTAGAAAAAGAGTGTTTCATAGCTGCTCTTTCAAAAGGAAAGTTCCACTCTGGGAATTGAATACGAACATCACAAAGTAGTTTCTGAGAATGCTTTTGTTTCGTTTTTATGTGAAGATGATCCCGTTTCCAATGAAATCTTCAAAGAGGTGCACATATCCACTTGCAGATTCCAAAGAAAGAGACTTTCAAAACTGCTCTATCACGAGGATTTTTCAACTCTGTGAGTTGAATGCAGTCATCACAGAAAACTTTCTGAGAATGCTTCTGTCTAGGGTTGATGTGAAGATATACCCGTTTCCAACGAAGGCCTCGAAGTGGTCCAAATATACACTTGCAGATTCTCCTACAAGGGTGTTGCAAACCTGAACTATCAAAGCAAGGTTCAACTCTGTGAGTTGAATGCAAACATCACAAAGAAGTTTCTGAGAATGCTTCCGTTTACTTATGGGAAGTTTATCCCGTTTCCAACGAAATCCTCAGAGAGGTCCAAATATCCCCTTGCAGATTCTACAAACAGTGTGTTTGGAAACTGCTCCATCAAAACGAATGTTCAGCTCTCTGAGTTAAATGCAATCGTCACTAAGAATTTTCTGAGAGTGCTTCTGTCTAGTTTTTATATGAAGTTCTTTCCTTTATTACCATAGGCCTCAAAGCGGTCCCAGTCTCCACTTGCAGATTCTCCAAGAAGACTGTTTCCAAACTGCTCTCTCGAAAGGAATGTTCAACTCTGTGAGTTGAGTGCAATCATCACAGAGTAGTTTCTGAGAATGCTTCTATGTAGTTTTTAGGAGAAGATATTTCCTTTTCCACCACAGCCCTCAAAGCCCTCCAAATGTCCATTTGCGGATGCTAAAAAAAGAGTGTTTCAAAGCTGCGCTATCAAAGGGAAAGTTCAATTCCGTGAGGTGAATGCAAACATCCCAAAGAAGTTTCTGAGAATGCCTCTGTTTAGCTTTTATGTGAAGATTATCCCGTTTCCAACGAAATCTTCAATGAGATCCAAATATCCACTTGCGGATCCCACAGAAAGTGTGTTTCGAAACTGCTGTTTCAAAGGGAATCTTCAACTCTGTGAGTTGAATGCAATCATCACAAAGAAGTTTCTGACAATGCTTCTCTCTCGTTTTTATGTGAAGATATTTCCTTTTCCACCAGAGGCCTGAAAGCGCTCCAAATGTCCACTTGCAGATTCTACGAAAAGAATGTTTCAAAACTGCTCTGTGAAAAGCAATGTTAAACTCTGTGGCTCGAACACAAACATCACAAAGCAGTTTCTGAGAATGCTTCAGTTTAGTTTTTCTGTGAAGATATTCCCGTTTCCAAAGAAATCTTCAAAGAGGTCCACATATCCACTTACAGATTCTACAAAAAGAGAGTTTCAAAACTGCTCAATCAAAAGGAGGGTTCAACTCTGTGACTTGAATGCAATCATAACACAGAAGTTTCTGAGAATGCTTCTCTTTAGTTTTTACGTGAAGATATACCCGTTTCGAAGGAAGGCCACCCGGTGGTCCAAATATCCACTTGCAGAATCTACAAAAAGAGTGTTTCAAACCTGAACTATCAAAGGAAGGTTCAACTCTGTGAGTCGAATGCAAACATCACGAAGAAGTTTCTGAGAATGTTTGTGTTTAGTTATGGGAAGTTTATCCCGTTTCCAACGAAATCCTCAGAGAGGTCCAAATATCCACTTGCAGATTCTACCAAAAGTGTGTTTGGAAACTGCTCCATCCAAAGGCATGTTCAGCTCTGTGAGTTAATCTCCATCATCACAAAGTATTTTCTGAGAATGCTTCCGTTTGGTTTTTATAGGAAGTTCTTTCCTTCACTACCGTAGGCCTCAAAGCAGTCCAAATCTCCATTTGCAGATTCTACAAAAAGAGTGTTTCCAATCTGCTGTATCAATAGGAATGTTCAACTCCGTGAGTTGAATGCAATCATCACAACGTAGTTTCTGAGAATGCTTCTATGTAGTTTTTAGGTGAAGATATTACCTTTTCCACCACAGGCCCCAAGCCCCCCAAATGTCCACTTGCAGATTCTAGAAAAAGAGTGTTTCATAGCTGCTCTTTCAAAAGGAAAGTTCCACTCTGGGAATTGAATACGAACATCACAAAGTAGTTTCTGAGAATGCTTTTGTTTCGTTTTTATGTGAAGATGATCCCGTTTCCAATGAAATCTTCAAAGAGGTGCACATATCCACTTGCAGATTCCAAAGAAAGAGACTTTCAAAACTGCTCTATCACGAGGATTTTTCAACTCTGTGAGTTGAATGCAGTCATCACAGAAAACTTTCTGAGAATGCTTCTGTCTAGGGTTGATGTGAAGATATACCCGTTTCCAACGAAGGCCTCGAAGTGGTCCAAATATACACTTGCAGATTCTCCTACAAGGGTGTTGCAAACCTGAACTATCAAAGCAAGGTTCAACTCTGTGAGTTGAATGCAAACATCACAAAGAAGTTTCTGAGAATGCTTCCGTTTACTTATGGGAAGTTTATCCCGTTTCCAACGAAATCCTCAGAGAGGTCCAAATATCCCCTTGCAGATTCTACAAACAGTGTGTTTGGAAACTGCTCCATCAAAACGAATGTTCAGCTCTCTGAGTTAAACGCAATCGTCACTAAGAATTTTCTGAGAGTGCTTCTGTCTAGTTTTTATATGAAGTTCTTTCCTTTATTACCATAGGCCTCAAAGCGGTCCCAGTCTCCACTTGCAGATTCTCCAAGAAGACTGTTTCCAAAGTGCTCTCTCGAAAGGAATGTTCAACTCTGTGAGTTGAGTGCAATCATCACAGAGTAGTTTCTGAGAATGCTTCTATGTAGTTTTTAGGAGAAGATATTTCCTTTTCCACCACAGCCCTCAAAGCCCTCCAAATGTCCATTTGCGGATGCTAAAAAAAGAGTGTTTCAAAGCTGCGCTATCAAAGGGAAAGTTCAATTCCGTGAGGTGAATGCAAACATCCCAAAGAAGTTTCTGAGAATGCCTCTGTTTAGCTTTTATGTGAAGATTATCCCGTTTCCAACGAAATCTTCAATGAGATCCAAATATCCACTTGCGGATCCCACAGAAAGTGTGTTTCGAAACTGCTGTTTCAAAGGGAATCTTCAACTCTGTGAGTTGAATGCAATCATCACAAAGAAGTTTCTGACAATGCTTCTCTCTCGTTTTTATGTGAAGATATTTCCTTTTCCACCAGAGGCCTGAAAGCGCTCCAAATGTCCACTTGCAGATTCTACGAAAAGAATGTTTCAAAACTGCTCTGTGAAAAGCAATGTTAAACTCTGTGGCTCGAACACAAACATCACAAAGCAGTTTCTGAGAATGCTTCAGTTTAGTTTTTCTGTGAAGATATTCCCGTTTCCAAAGAAATCTTCAAAGAGGTCCACATATCCACTTACAGATTCTACAAAAAGAGAGTTTCAAAACTGCTCAATCAAAAGGAGGGTTCAACTCTGTGACTTGAATGCAATCATCACACAGAAGTTTCTGAGAATGCTTCTCTTTAGTTTTTACGTGAAGATATACCCGTTTTGAAGGAAGGCCACCCGGTGGTCCAAATATCCACTTGCAGATTCTACAAAAAGAGTGTTTCAAACCTGAACTATCAAAGGAAGGTTCAACTCTCTGAGTCGAATGCAAACATCACGAAGAAGTTTCTGAGAATGTTTGTGTTTAGTTATGGGAAGTTTATCCCGTTTCCAACGAAATCCTCAGAGAGGTCCAAATATCCACTTGCAGATTCTACCAAAAGTGTGTTTGGAAACTGCTCCATCCAAAGGCATGTTCAGCTCTGTGAGTTAATCTCCATCATCACAAAGTATTTTCTGAGAATGCTTCCGTTTGGTTTTTATAGGAAGTTCTTTCCTTCACTACCGTAGGCCTCAAAGCAGTCCAAATCTCCATTTGCAGATTCTACAAAAAGAGTGTTTCCAATCTGCTGTATCAATAGGAATGTTCAACTCCGTGAGTTGAATGCAATCATCACAACGTAGTTTCTGAGAATGCTTCTATGTAGTTTTTAGGTGAAGATATTACCTTTTCCACCACAGGCCCCAAGCCCCCCAAATGTCCACTTGCAGATTCTAGAAAAAGAGTGTTTCATAGCTGCTCTTTCAAAAGGAAAGTTCCACTCTGGGAATTGAATACGAACATCACAAAGTAGTTTCTGAGAATGCTTTTGTTTCGTTTTTATGTGAAGATGATCCCGTTTCCAATGAAATCTTCAAAGAGGTGCACATATCCACTTGCAGATTCCAAAGAAAGAGACTTTCAAAACTGCTCCATCACGAGGATTTTTCAACACTGTGAGTTGAATGCAGTCATCACAGAAAACTTTCTGAGAATGCTTCTGTCTAGGGTTGATGTGAAGATATACCCGTTTCCAACGAAGGCCTCGAAGTGGTCCAAATATACACTTGCAGATTCTCCTACAAGGGTGTTGCAAACCTGAACTATCAAAGCAAGGTTCAACTCTGTGAGTTGAATGCAAACATCACAAAGAAGTTTCTGAGAATGCTTCCGTTTAGTTATGGGAAGTTTATCCCGTTTCCAACGAAATCCTCAGAGAGGTCCAAATATCCCCTTGCAGATTCTACAAACAGTGTGTTTGGAAACTGCTCCATCAAAACGAATGTTCAGCTCTCTGAGTTAAACGCAATCGTCACTAAGAATTTTCTGAGAGTGCTTCTGTCTAGTTTTTATATGAAGTTCTTTCCTTTCTTACCATAGGCCTCAAAGCGGTCCCAGTCTCCACTTGCAGATTCTCCAAGAAGACTGTTTCCAAAGTGCTCTCTCGAAAGGAATGTTCAACTCTGTGAGTTGAGTGCAATCATCACAGAGTAGTTTCTGAGAATGCTTCTATGTAGTTTTTAGGAGAAGATATTTCCTTTTCCACCACAGCCCTCAAAGCCCTCCAAATGTCCATTTGCGGATGCTAAAAAAAGAGTGTTTCAAAGCTGCGCTATCAAAGGGAAAGTTCAATTCCGTGAGGTGAATGCAAACATCCCAAAGAAGTTTCTGAGAATGCCTCTGTTTAGCTTTTATGTGAAGATTATCCCGTTTCCAACGAAATCTTCAATGAGATCCAAATATCCACTTGCAGATCCCACAGAAAGTGTGTTTCGAAACTGCTGTTTCAAAGGGAATCTTCAACTCTGTGAGTTGAATGCAATCATCACAAAGAAGTTTCTGACAATGCTTCTCTCTCGTTTTTATGTGAAGATATTTCCTTTTCCACCAGAGGCCTGAAAGCGCTCCAAATGTCCACTTGCAGATTCTACGAAAAGAATGTTTCAAAACTGCTCTGTGAAAAGCAATGTTAAACTCTGTGGCTCGAACACAAACATCACAAAGCAGTTTCTGAGAATGCTTCAGTTTAGTTTTTCTGTGAAGATATTCCCGTTTCCAAAGAAATCTTCAAAGAGGTCCACATATCCACTTACAGATTCTACAAAAAGAGAGTTTCAAAACTGCTCAATCAAAAGGAGGGTTCAACTCTGTGACTTGAATGCAATCATCACACAGAAGTTTCTGAGAATGCTTCTCTTTAGTTTTTACGTGAAGATATAGCCGTTTCGAAGGAAGGCCACCCGGTGGTCCAAATATCCACTTGCAGAATCTACAAAAAGAGTGTTTCAAACCTGAACTATCAAAGGAAGGTTCAACTCTGTGAGTCGAATGCAAACATCACGAAGAAGTTTCTGAGAATGTTTGTGTTTACTTATGGGAAGTTTATCCCGTTTCCAACGAACTCCTCAGAGAGGTCCAAATATCCACTTGCAGATTCTACCAAAAGTGTGTTTGGAAACTGCTCCATCCAAAGGCATGTTCAGCTCTGTGAGTTAATCTCCATCATCACAAAGTATTTTCTGAGAATGCTTCCGTTTGGTTTTTATAGGAAGTTCTTTCCTTCACTACCGTAGGCCTCAAAGCAGTCCAAATCTCCATTTGCAGATTCTACAAAAAGAGTGTTTCCAATCTGCTGTATCAATAGGAATGTTCAACTCCGTGAGTTGAATGCAATCATCACAACGTAGTTTCTGAGAATGCTTCTATGTAGTTTTTAGGTGAAGATATTACCTTTTCCACCACAGGCCCCAAGCCCCCCAAATGTCCACTTGCAGATTCTAGAAAAAGAGTGTTTCATAGCTGCTCTTTCAAAAGGAAAGTTCCACTCTGGGAATTGAATACGAACATCACAAAGTAGTTTCTGAGAATGCTTTTGTTTCGTTTTTATGTGAAGATGATCCCGTTTCCAATGAAATCTTCAAAGAGGTGCACATATCCACTTGCAGATTCCAAAGAAAGAGACTTTCAAAACTGCTCTATCACGAGGATTTTTCAACTCTGTGAGTTGAATGCAGTCATCACAGAAAACTTTCTGAGAATGCTTCTGTCTAGGGTTGATGTGAAGATATACCCGTTTCCAACGAAGGCCTCGAAGTGGTCCAAATATACACTTGCAGATTCTCCTACAAGGGTGTTGCAAACCTGAACTATCAAAGCAAGGTTCAACTCTGTGAGTTGAATGCAAACATCACAAAGAAGTTTCTGAGAATGCTTCCGTTTAGTTATGGGAAGTTTATCCCGTTTCCAACGAAATCCTCAGAGAGGTCCAAATATCCCCTTGCAGATTCTACAAACAGTGTGTTTGGAAACTGCTCCATCAAAACGAATGTTCAGCTCTCTGAGTTAAACGCAATCGTCACTAAGAATTTTCTGAGAGTGCTTCTGTCTAGTTTTTATATGAAGTTCTTTCCTTTATTACCATAGGCCTCAAAGCGGTCCCAGTCTCCACTTGCAGATTCTCCAAGAAGACTGTTTCCAAAGTGCTCTCTCGAAAGGAATGTTCAACTCTGTGAGTTGAGTGCAATCATCACAGAGTAGTTTCTGAGAATGCTTCTATGTAGTTTTTAGGAGAAGATATTTCCTTTTCCACCACAGCCCTCAAAGCCCTCCAAATGTCCATTTGCGGATGCTAAAAAAAGAGTGTTTCAAAGCTGCGCTATCAAAGGGAAAGTTCAATTCCGTGAGGTGAATGCAAACATCCCAAAGAAGTTTCTGAGAATGCCTCTGTTTAGCTTTTATGTGAAGATTATCCCGTTTCCAACGAAATCTTCAATGAGATCCAAATATCCACTTGCGGATCCCACAGAAAGTGTGTTTCGAAACTGCTGTTTCAAAGGGAATCTTCAACTCTGTGAGTTGAATGCAATCATCACAAAGAAGTTTCTGACAATGCTTCTCTCTCGTTTTTATGTGAAGATATTTCCTTTTCCACCAGAGGCCTGAAAGCGCTCCAAATGTCCACTTGCAGATTCTACGAAAAGAATGTTTCAAAACTGCTCTGTGAAAAGCAATGTTAAACTCTGTGGCTCGAACACAAACATCACAAAGCAGTTTCTGAGAATGCTTCAGTTTAGTTTTTCTGTGAAGATATTCCCGTTTCCAAAGAAATCTTCAAAGAGGTCCACATATCCACTTACAGATTCTACAAAAAGAGAGTTTCAAAACTGCTCAATCAAAAGGAGTGTTCAACTCTGTGACTTGAATGCAATCATCACACAGAAGTTTCTGAGAATGCTTCTCTTTAGTTTTTACGTGAAGATATACCCGTTTCGAAGGAAGGCCACCCGGTGGTCCAAATATCCACTTGCAGATTCTACAAAAAGAGTGTTTCAAACCTGAACTATCAAAGGAAGGTTCAACTCTCTGAGTCGAATGCAAACATCACGAAGAAGTTTCTGAGAATGTTTGTGTTTAGTTATGGGAAGTTTATCCCGTTTCCAACGAAATCCTCAGAGAGGTCCAAATATCCACTTGCAGATTCTACCAAAAGTGTGTTTGGAAACTGCTCCATCCAAAGGCATGTTCAGCTCTGTGAGTTAATCTCCATCATCACAAAGTATTTTCTGAGAATGCTTCCGTTTGGTTTTTATAGGAAGTTCTTTCCTTCACTACCGTAGGCCTCAAAGCAGTCCAAATCTCCATTTGCAGATTCTACAAAAAGAGTGTTTCCAATCTGCTGTATCAATAGGAATGTTCAACTCCCTGAGTTGTATGCAATCATCACAACGTAGTTTCTGAGAATGCTTCTATGTAGTTTTTAGGTGAAGATATTACCTTTTCCACCACAGGCCACAAGCCCCCCAAATGTCCACTTGCAGATTCTAGAAAGAGAGTGTTTCATAGCTGCTCTTTCAAAAGGAAAGTTCCACTCTGGGAGTTGAATACAAACATCACAAAGTAGTTTCTGAGAATGCTTCTGTTTCGTTTTTATGTGAAGATGATCCCGTTTCCAATGAAATCTTCAAAGAGGTGCACATATCCACTTGCAGATTCCAAAGAAAGAGACTTTCAAAACTGCTCCATCACGAGGATTTTTCAACGCTGTGAGTTGAATGCAGTCATCACAGAAAACTTTCTGAGAATGCTTCTGTCTAGGGTTGATGTGAAGATATACCCATTTCCAACGAAGGCCTCGAAGTTGTCCAAATATACACTTGCACATTCTCCTACAAGGATGTTGCAAACCTGAACTATCAAAGCAAGGTTCAACTCTGTGAGTTGAATGCAAACATCACAAAGAAGTTTCTGAGAATGCTTCCATTTACTTATGGGAAGTTTATCCCGTTTCCAACGAAATCCTCAGAGAGGTCCAAATATCCCCTTGCAGATTCTACAAACAGTGTGTTTGGAAACTGCTCCATCAAAACGAATGTTCAGCTCTCTGAGTTAAACGCAATCGTCACTAAGAATTTTCTGAGAGTGCTACTGTCTAGTTTTTATATGAAGTTCTTTCCTTTCTTACCATAGGCCTCAAAGCGGTCCCAGTCTCCACTTGCAGATTCTCCAAGAAGACTGTTTCCAAAGTGCTCTCTCGAAAGGAATGTTCAACTCTGTGAGTTGAATGCAATCATCACAGAGTAGTTTCTGAGAATGCTTCTATGTAGTTTTTAGGAGAAGATATTTCCTTTTCCACCACAGCCCTCAAAGCCCTCCAAATGTCCATTTGCGGATGCTAAAAAAAGAGTGTTTCAAAGCTGCGCTATCAAAGGGAAAGTTCAATTCCGTGAGGTGAATGCAAACATCCCAAAGAAGTTTCTGAGAATGCCTCTGTTTAGCTTTTATGTGAAGATTATCCCGTTTCCAACGAAATATTCAATGAGATCCAAATATCCACTTGCGGATCCCACAGAAAGTGTGTTTCGAAACTGCTGTTTCAAAGGGAATCTTCAACTCTGTGAGTTGAATGCAATCATCACAAAGAAGTTTCTGACAATGCTTCTCTCTTGTTTTTATGTGAAGATATTTCCTTTTCCACCAGAGGCCTGAAAGCGCTCCAAATGTCCACTTGCAGATTCTACGAAAAGAATGTTTCAAAACTGCTCTGTGAAAAGCAATGTTAAACTCTGTGGCTCGAACACAAACATCACAAAGCAGTTTCTGAGAATGCTTCAGTTTAGTTTTTCTGTGAAGATATTCCCGTTTCCAAAGAAATCTTCAAAGAGGTCCACATATCCACTTACAGATTCTACAAAAAGAGAGTTTCAAAACTGCTCAATCAAAAGGAGGGTTCAACTCTGTGACTTGAATGCAATCATCACACAGAAGTTTCTGAGAATGCTTCTCTTTAGTTTTTACGTGAAGATATACCCGTTTCGAAGGAAGGCCACCCGGTGGTCCAAATATCCACTTGCAGATTCTACAAAAAGAGTGTTTCAAACCTGAACTATCAAAGGAAGGTTCAACTCTCTGAGTCGAATGCAAACATCACGAAGAAGTTTCTGAGAATGTTTGTGTTTAGTTATGGGAAGTTTATCCCGTTTCCAACGAAATCCTCAGAGAGGTCCAAATATCCACTTGCAGATTCTACCAAAAGTGTGTTTGGAAACTGCTCCATCCAAAGGCATGTTCAGCTCTGTGAGTTAATCTCCATCATCACAAAGTATTTTCTGAGAATGCTTCCGTTTGGTTTTTATAGGAAGTTCTTTCCTTCACTACCGTAGGCCTCAAAGCAGTCCAAATCTCCATTTGCAGATTCTACAAAAAGAGTGTTTCCAATCTGCTGTATCAATAGGAATGTTCAACTCCGTGAGTTGAATGCAATCATCACAACGTAGTTTCTGAGAATGCTTCTATGTAGTTTTTAGGTGAAGATATTACCTTTTCCACCACAGGCCCCAAGCCCCCCAAATGTCCACTTGCAGATTCTAGAAAAAGAGTGTTTCATAGCTGCTCTTTCAAAAGGAAAGTTCCACTCTGGGAATTGAATACGAACATCACAAAGTAGTTTCTGAGAATGCTTTTGTTTCGTTTTTATGTGAAGATGATCCCGTTTCCAATGAAATCTTCAAAGAGGTGCACATATCCACTTGCAGATTCCAAAGAAAGAGACTTTCAAAACTGCTCTATCACGAGGATTTTTCAACACTGTGAGTTGAATGCAGTCATCACAGAAAACTTTCTGAGAATGCTTCTGTCTAGGGTTGATGTGAAGATATACCCGTTTCCAACGAAGGCCTCGAAGTGGTCCAAATATACACTTGCAGATTCTCCTACAA
The DNA here is from genome assembly GCF_029289425.2 of Pan paniscus. Taxonomy (NCBI): domain Eukaryota; kingdom Metazoa; phylum Chordata; class Mammalia; order Primates; family Hominidae; genus Pan; species Pan paniscus. Next base: position 61,881,122 of record NC_073272.2, read on the forward strand.
GGGTGTTGCAAACCTGAACTATCAAAGCAAGGTTCAACTCTGTGAGTTGAATGCAAACATCACAAAGAAGTTTCTGAGAATGCTTCCGTTTAGTTATGGGAAGTTTATCCCGTTTCCAACGAAATCCTCAGAGAGGTCCAAATATCCCCTTGCAGATTCTACAAACAGTGTGTTTGGAAACTGCTCCATCAAAACGAATGTTCAGCTCTCTGAGTTAAACGCAATCGTCACTAAGAATTTTCTGAGAGTGCTTCTGTCTAGTTTTTATATGAAGTTCTTTCCTTTATTACCATAGGCCTCAAAGCGGTCCCAGTCTCCACTTGCAGATTCTCCAAGAAGACTGTTTCCAAAGTGCTCTCTCGAAAGGAATGTTCAACTCTGTGAGTTGAGTGCAATCATCACAGAGTAGTTTCTGAGAATGCTTCTATGTAGTTTTTAGGAGAAGATATTTCCTTTTCCACCACAGCCCTCAAAGCCCTCCAAATGTCCATTTGCGGATGCTAAAAAAAGAGTGTTTCAAAGCTGCGCTATCAAAGGGAAAGTTCAATTCCGTGAGGTGAATGCAAACATCCCAAAGAAGTTTCTGAGAATGCCTCTGTTTAGCTTTTATGTGAAGATTATCCCGTTTCCAACGAAATCTTCAATGAGATCCAAATATCCACTTGCGGATCCCACAGAAAGTGTGTTTCGAAACTGCTGTTTCAAAGGGAATCTTCAACTCTGTGAGTTGAATGCAATCATCACAAAGAAGTTTCTGACAATGCTTCTCTCTCGTTTTTATGTGAAGATATTTCCTTTTCCACCAGAGGCCTGAAAGCGCTCCAAATGTCCACTTGCAGATTCTACGAAAAGAATGTTTCAAAACTGCTCTGTGAAAAGCAATGTTAAACTCTGTGGCTCGAACACAAACATCACAAAGCAGTTTCTGAGAATGCTTCAGTTTAGTTTTTCTGTGAAGATATTCCCGTTTCCAAAGAAATCTTCAAAGAGGTCCACATATCCACTTACAGATTCTACAAAAAGAGAGTTTCAAAACTGCTCAATCAAAAGGAGGGTTCAACTCTGTGACTTGAATGCAATCATCACACAGAAGTTTCTGAGAATGCTTCTCTTTAGTTTTTACGTGAAGATATACCCGTTTCGAAGGAAGGCCACCCGGTGGTCCAAATATCCACTTGCAGATTCTACAAAAAGAGTGTTTCAAACCTGAACTATCAAAGGAAGGTTCAACTCTCTGAGTCGAATGCAAACATCACGAAGAAGTTTCTGAGAATGTTTGTGTTTAGTTATGGGAAGTTTATCCCGTTTCCAACGAAATCCTCAGAGAGGTCCAAATATCCACTTGCAGATTCTACCAAAAGTGTGTTTGGAAACTGCTCCATCCAAAGGCATGTTCAGCTCTGTGAGTTAATCTCCATCATCACAAAGTATTTTCTGAGAATGCTTCCGTTTGGTTTTTATAGGAAGTTCTTTCCTTCACTACCGTAGGCCTCAAAGCAGTCCAAATCTCCATTTGCAGATTCTACAAAAAGAGTGTTTCCAATCTGCTGTATCAATAGGAATGTTCAACTCCGTGAGTTGAATGCAATCATCACAACGTAGTTTCTGAGAATGCTTCTATGTAGTTTTTAGGTGAAGATATTACCTTTTCCACCACAGGCCCCAAGCCCCCCAAATGTCCACTTGCAGATTCTAGAAAAAGAGTGTTTCATAGCTGCTCTTTCAAAAGGAAAGTTCCACTCTGGGAATTGAATACGAACATCACAAAGTAGTTTCTGAGAATGCTTTTGTTTCGTTTTTATGTGAAGATGATCCCGTTTCCAATGAAATCTTCAAAGAGGTGCACATATCCACTTGCAGATTCCAAAGAAAGAGACTTTCAAAACTGCTCTATCACGAGGATTTTTCAACACTGTGAGTTGAATGCAGTCATCACAGAAAACTTTCTGAGAATGCTTCTGTCTAGGGTTGATGTGAAGATATACCCGTTTCCAACGAAGGCCTCGAAGTGGTCCAAATATACACTTGCAGATTCTCCTACAAGGGTGTTGCAAACCTGAACTATCAAAGCAAGGTTCAACTCTGTGAGTTGAATGCAAACATCACAAAGAAGTTTCTGAGAATGCTTCCGTTTAGTTATGGGAAGTTTATCCCGTTTCCAACGAAATCCTCAGAGAGGTCCAAATATCCCCTTGCAGATTCTACAAACAGTGTGTTTGGAAACTGCTCCATCAAAACGAATGTTCAGCTCTCTGAGTTAAACGCAATCGTCACTAAGAATTTTCTGAGAGTGCTTCTGTCTAGTTTTTATATGAAGTTCTTTCCTTTATTACCATAGGCCTCAAAGCGGTCCCAGTCTCCACTTGCAGATTCTCCAAGAAGACTGTTTCCAAAGTGCTCTCTCGAAAGGAATGTTCAACTCTGTGAGTTGAGTGCAATCATCACAGAGTAGTTTCTGAGAATGCTTCTATGTAGTTTTTAGGAGAAGATATTTCCTTTTCCACCACAGCCCTCAAAGCCCTCCAAATGTCCATTTGCGGATGCTAAAAAAAGAGTGTTTCAAAGCTGCGCTATCAAAGGGAAAGTTCAATTCCGTGAGGTGAATGCAAACATCCCAAAGAAGTTTCTGAGAATGCCTCTGTTTAGCTTTTATGTGAAGATTATCCCGTTTCCAACGAAATCTTCAATGAGATCCAAATATCCACTTGCGGATCCCACAGAAAGTGTGTTTCGAAACTGCTGTTTCAAAGGGAATCTTCAACTCTGTGAGTTGAATGCAATCATCACAAAGAAGTTTCTGACAATGCTTCTCTCTCGTTTTTATGTGAAGATATTTCCTTTTCCACCAGAGGCCTGAAAGCGCTCCAAATGTCCACTTGCAGATTCTACGAAAAGAATGTTTCAAAACTGCTCTGTGAAAAGCAATGTTAAACTCTGTGGCTCGAACACAAACATCACAAAGCAGTTTCTGAGAATGCTTCAGTTTAGTTTTTCTGTGAAGATATTCCCGTTTCCAAAGAAATCTTCAAAGAGGTCCACATATCCACTTACAGATTCTACAAAAAGAGAGTTTCAAAACTGCTCAATCAAAAGGAGGGTTCAACTCTGTGACTTGAATGCAATCATCACACAGAAGTTTCTGAGAATGCTTCTCTTTAGTTTTTACGTGAAGATATACCCGTTTCGAAGGAAGGCCACCCGGTGGTCCAAATATCCACTTGCAGATTCTACAAAAAGAGTGTTTCAAACCTGAACTATCAAAGGAAGGTTCAACTCTCTGAGTCGAATGCAAACATCACGAAGAAGTTTCTGAGAATGTTTGTGTTTAGTTATGGGAAGTTTATCCCGTTTCCAACGAACTCCTCAGAGAGGTCCAAATATCCACTTGCAGATTCTACCAAAAGTGTGTTTGGAAACTGCTCCATCCAAAGGCATGTTCAGCTCTGTGAGTTAATCTCCATCATCACAAAGTATTTTCTGAGAATGCTTCCGTTTGGTTTTTATAGGAAGTTCTTTCCTTCACTACCGTAGGCCTCAAAGCAGTCCAAATCTCCATTTGCAGATTCTACAAAAAGAGTGTTTCCAATCTGCTGTATCAATAGGAATGTTCAACTCCGTGAGTTGAATGCAATCATCACAACGTAGTTTCTGAGAATGCTTCTATGTAGTTTTTAGGTGAAGATATTACCTTTTCCACCACAGGCCCCAAGCCCCCCAAATGTCCACTTGCAGATTCTAGAAAAAGAGTGTTTCATAGCTGCTCTTTCAAAAGGAAAGTTCCACTCTGGGAATTGAATACGAACATCACAAAGTAGTTTCTGAGAATGCTTTTGTTTCGTTTTTATGTGAAGATGATCCCGTTTCCAATGAAATCTTCAAAGAGGTGCACATATCCACTTGCAGATTCCAAAGAAAGAGACTTTCAAAACTGCTCTATCACGAGGATTTTTCAACACTGTGAGTTGAATGCAGTCATCACAGAAAACTTTCTGAGAATGCTTCTGTCTAGGGTTGATGTGAAGATATACCCGTTTCCAACGAAGGCCTCGAAGTGGTCCAAATATACACTTGCAGATTCTCCTACAAGGGTGTTGCAAACCTGAACTATCAAAGCAAGGTTCAACTCTGTGAGTTGAATGCAAACATCACAAAGAAGTTTCTGAGAATGCTTCCGTTTAGTTATGGGAAGTTTATCCCGTTTCCAACGAAATCCTCAGAGAGGTCCAAATATCCCCTTGCAGATTCTACAAACAGTGTGTTTGGAAACTGCTCCATCAAAACGAATGTTCAGCTCTCTGAGTTAAACGCAATCGTCACTAAGAATTTTCTGAGAGTGCTTCTGTCTAGTTTTTATATGAAGTTCTTTCCTTTATTACCATAGGCCTCAAAGCGGTCCCAGTCTCCACTTGCAGATTCTCCAAGAAGACTGTTTCCAAACTGCTCTCTCGAAAGGAATGTTCAACTCTGTGAGTTGAGTGCAATCATCACAGAGTAGTTTCTGAGAATGCTTCTATGTAGTTTTTAGGAGAAGATATTTCCTTTTCCACCACAGCCCTCAAAGCCCTCCAAATGTCCATTTGCGGATGCTAAAAAAAGAGTGTTTCAAAGCTGCGCTATCAAAGGGAAAGTTCAATTCCGTGAGGTGAATGCAAACATCCCAAAGAAGTTTCTGAGAATGCCTCTGTTTAGCTTTTATGTGAAGATTATCCCGTTTCCAACGAAATCTTCAATGAGATCCAAATATCCACTTGCGGATCCCACAGAAAGTGTGTTTCGAAACTGCTGTTTCAAAGGGAATCTTCAACTCTGTGAGTTGAATGCAATCATCACAAAGAAGTTTCTGACAATGCTTCTCTCTCGTTTTTATGTGAAGATATTTCCTTTTCCACCAGAGGCCTGAAAGCGCTCCAAATGTCCACTTGCAGATTCTACGAAAAGAATGTTTCAAAACTGCTCTGTGAAAAGCAATGTTAAACTCTGTGGCTCGAACACAAACATCACAAAGCAGTTTCTGAGAATGCTTCAGTTTAGTTTTTCTGTGAAGATATTCCCGTTTCCAAAGAAATCTTCAAAGAGGTCCACATATCCACTTACAGATTCTACAAAAAGAGAGTTTCAAAACTGCTCAATCAAAAGGAGGGTTCAACTCTGTGACTTGAATGCAATCATCACACAGAAGTTTCTGAGAATGCTTCTCTTTAGTTTTTACGTGAAGATATACCCGTTTCGAAGGAAGGCCACCCGGTGGTCCAAATATCCACTTGCAGATTCTACAAAAAGAGTGTTTCAAACCTGAACTATCAAAGGAAGGTTCAACTCTCTGAGTCGAATGCAAACATCACGAAGAAGTTTCTGAGAATGTTTGTGTTTAGTTATGGGAAGTTTATCCCGTTTCCAACGAACTCCTCAGAGAGGTCCAAATATCCACTTGCAGATTCTACCAAAAGTGTGTTTGGAAACTGCTCCATCCAAAGGCATGTTCAGCTCTGTGAGTTAATCTCCATCATCACAAAGTATTTTCTGAGAATGCTTCCGTTTGGTTTTTATAGGAAGTTCTTTCCTTCACTACCGTAGGCCTCAAAGCAGTCCAAATCTCCATTTGCAGATTCTACAAAAAGAGTGTTTCCAATCTGCTGTATCAATAGGAATGTTCAACTCCGTGAGTTGAATGCAATCATCACAACGTAGTTTCTGAGAATGCTTCTATGTAGTTTTTAGGTGAAGATATTACCTTTTCCACCACAGGCCCCAAGCCCCCCAAATGTCCACTTGCAGATTCTAGAAAAAGAGTGTTTCATAGCTGCTCTTTCAAAAGGAAAGTTCCACTCTGGGAATTGAATACGAACATCACAAAGTAGTTTCTGAGAATGCTTTTGTTTCGTTTTTATGTGAAGATGATCCCGTTTCCAATGAAATCTTCAAAGAGGTGCACATATCCACTTGCAGATTCCAAAGAAAGAGACTTTCAAAACTGCTCTATCACGAGGATTTTTCAACACTGTGAGTTGAATGCAGTCATCACAGAAAACTTTCTGAGAATGCTTCTGTCTAGGGTTGATGTGAAGATATACCCGTTTCCAACGAAGGCCTCGAAGTGGTCCAAATATACACTTGCAGATTCTCCTACAAGGGTGTTGCAAACCTGAACTATCAAAGCAAGGTTCAACTCTGTGAGTTGAATGCAAACATCACAAAGAAGTTTCTGAGAATGCTTCCGTTTAGTTATGGGAAGTTTATCCCGTTTCCAACGAAATCCTCAGAGAGGTCCAAATATCCCCTTGCAGATTCTACAAACAGTGTGTTTGGAAACTGCTCCATCAAAACGAATGTTCAGCTCTCTGAGTTAAACGCAATCGTCACTAAGAATTTTCTGAGAGTGCTTCTGTCTAGTTTTTATATGAAGTTCTTTCCTTTATTACCATAGGCCTCAAAGCGGTCCCAGTCTCCACTTGCAGATTCTCCAAGAAGACTGTTTCCAAAGTGCTCTCTCGAAAGGAATGTTCAACTCTGTGAGTTGAGTGCAATCATCACAGAGTAGTTTCTGAGAATGCTTCTATGTAGTTTTTAGGAGAAGATATTTCCTTTTCCACCACAGCCCTCAAAGCCCTCCAAATGTCCATTTGCGGATGCTAAAAAAAGAGTGTTTCAAAGCTGCGCTATCAAAGGGAAAGTTCAATTCCGTGAGGTGAATGCAAACATCCCAAAGAAGTTTCTGAGAATGCCTCTGTTTAGCTTTTATGTGAAGATTATCCCGTTTCCAACGAAATCTTCAATGAGATCCAAATATCCACTTGCGGATCCCACAGAAAGTGTGTTTCGAAACTGCTGTTTCAAAGGGAATCTTCAACTCTGTGAGTTGAATGCAATCATCACAAAGAAGTTTCTGACAATGCTTCTCTCTCGTTTTTATGTGAAGATATTTCCTTTTCCACCAGAGGCCTGAAAGCGCTCCAAATGTCCACTTGCAGATTCTACGAAAAGAATGTTTCAAAACTGCTCTGTGAAAAGCAATGTTAAACTCTGTGGCTCGAACACAAACATCACAAAGCAGTTTCTGAGAATGCTTCAGTTTAGTTTTTCTGTGAAGATATTCCCGTTTCCAAAGAAATCTTCAAAGAGGTCCACATATCCACTTACAGATTCTACAAAAAGAGAGTTTCAAAACTGCTCAATCAAAAGGAGGGTTCAACTCTGTGACTTGAATGCAATCATCACACAGAAGTTTCTGAGAATGCTTCTCTTTAGTTTTTACGTGAAGATATACCCGTTTCGAAGGAAGGCCACCCGGTGGTCCAAATATCCACTTGCAGAATCTACAAAAAGAGTGTTTCAAACCTGAACTATCAAAGGAAGGTTCAACTCTGTGAGTCGAATGCAAACATCACGAAGAAGTTTCTGAGAATGTTTGTGTTTAGTTATGGGAAGCTTATCCCGTTTCCAACGAAATCCTCAGAGAGGTCCAAATATCCACTTGCAGATTCTACCAAAAGTGTGTTTGGAAACTGCTCCATCCAAAGGCATCTTCAGCTCTGTGAGTTAATCTCCATCACCACAAAGTATTTTCTGAGAATGCTTCCGTTTGTTTTTTATAGGAAGTTGTTTCCTTCACTACCGTAGGCCTCAAAGCAGTCCAAATCTCCATTTGCAGATTCTACAAAAAGAGTGTTTCCAATCTGCTCTATCAATAGGAATGTTCAACTCCGTGAGTTGAATGCAATCATCACAACGTAGTTTCTGAGAATGCTTCTATGTAGTTTTTAGGTGAAGATATTTCCTTTTCCACCACAGGCCTCAAAGCCCCCCAAATGTCCACTTGCAGATTCTAGAAAAAGAGTGTTTCATAGCTGCTCTTTCAAAAGGAAAGTTCCACTCCGGGAGTTGAATACGAACATCACAAAGTAGTTTCTGAGAATGCTTCTGTTTCGTTTTTATGTGAAGATGATCCCGTTTCCAATGAAATCTTCAAAGAGGTGCACATATCCACTTGCAGATTCCAAAGAAAGAGACTTTCAAAACTGCTCCATCAGGAGGATTGTTCAACTCTGTGAGTTGAATGCAGTCATCACAGAAAACTTTCTGAGAATGCTTCTGTCTAGGGTTGATGTGAAGATATACCCGTTTCCAACGAAGGCCTCGAAGTGGTCCAAATATACACTTGCAGATTCTCCTACAAGGGTGTTGCAAACCTGAACTATCAAAGCAAGGTTGAACTCTGTGAGTTGAATGCAAACATCACAAAGAAGTTTCTGAGAATGCTTCCGTTTACTTATGGGAAGTTTATCCCGTTTCCAACGAAATCCTCAGAGAGGTCCAAATATCCCCTTGCAGATTCTACAAACAGTGTGTTTGGAAACTGCTCCATCAAAACGAATGTTCAGCTCTCTGAGTTAAACGCAATCGTCACTAAGAATTTTCTGAGAGTGCTTCTGTCTAGTGTTTGTATGAAGTTCTTTCCTTTATTACCATAGGCCTCAAAGCGGTCCCAGTCTCCACTTGCAGATTCTCCAACAAGACTGTTTCCAAACTGCTCTCTCGAAAGGAATGTTCAATTCTGTGAGTTGAATGCAATCATCACAGATTAGTTTCTGAGAATGCTTCTATGTAGTTTTTAGGAGAAGATATTTCCTTTTCCACCACAGCCCTCAAAGCCCTCCAAATGTCCATTTGCGGATGCTAAAAAAAGAGTGTTTCAAAGCTGCGCTATCAAAGGGAAAGTTCAATTCCGTGAGGTGAATGCAAACATCCCAAAGAAGTTTCTGAGAATGCCTCTGTTTAGCTTTTATGTGAAGATTATCCCGTTTCCAACGAAATCTTCAATGAGATCCAAATATCCACTTGCGGATCCCACAGAAAGTGTGTTTTGAAACTGCTGTTTCAAAGGGAATCTTCAACTCTGTGAGTTGAATGCAATCATCACAAAGAAGTTTCTGACAATGCTTCTCTCTCGTTTTTATGTGAAGATATTTCCTTTTCCACCAGAGGCCTGAAAGCGCTCCAATGTCCACTTGCAGATTCTACGAAAAGAATGTTTCAAAACTGCTCTGTGAAAAGCAATGTTAAACTCTGTGGCTCGAACACAAACATCACAAAGCAGTTTCTGAGAATGCTTCAGTTTAGTTTTTCTGTGAAGATATTCCCGTTTCCAAAGAAATCTTCAAAGAGGTCCACATATCCACTTACAGATTCTACAAAAAGAGAGTTTCAAAACTGCTCAATCAAAAGGAGGGTTCAACTCTGTGACTTGAATGCAATCATCACACAGAAGTTTCTGAGAATGCTTCTCTTTAGTTTTTACGTGAAGATATACCCGTTTCGAAGGAAGGCCACCCGGTGGTCCAAATATCCACTTGCAGATTCTACAAAAAGAGTGTTTCAAACCTGAACTATCAAAGGAAGGTTCAACTCTCTGAGTCGAATGCAAACATCACGAAGAAGTTTCTGAGAATGTTTGTGTTTAGTTATGGGAAGTTTATCCCGTTTCCAACGAAATCCTCAGAGAGGTCCAAATATCCACTTGCAGATTCTACCAAAAGTGTGTTTGGAAACTGCTCCATCCAAAGGCATGTTCAGCTCTGTGAGTTAATCTCCATCATCACAAAGTATTTTCTGAGAATGCTTCCGTTTGGTTTTTATAGGAAGTTCTTTCCTTCACTACCGTAGGCCTCAAAGCAGTCCAAATCTCCATTTGCAGATTCTACAAAAAGAGTGTTTCCAATCTGCTGTATCAATAGGAATGTTCAACTCCCTGAGTTGTATGCAATCATCACAACGTAGTTTCTGAGAATGCTTCTATGTAGTTTTTAGGTGAAGATATTACCTTTTCCACCACAGGCCACAAGCCCCCCAAATGTCCACATGCAGATTCTAGAAAGAGAGTGTTTCATAGCTGCTCTTTCAAAAGGAAAGTTCCACTCTGGGAGTTGAATACAAACATCACAAAGTAGTTTCTGAGAATGCTTCTGTTTCGTTTTTAAGTGAAGATGATCCCGTTTCCAATGAAATCTTCAAAGAGGTGCACATATCCACTTGCAGATTCCAAAGAAAGAGACTTTCAAAACTGCTCCATCACGAGGATTTTTCAACACTGTGAGTTGAATGCAGTCATCACAGAAAACTTTCTGAGAATGCTTCTGTCTAGGGTTGATGTGAAGATATACCCATTTCCAACGAAGGCCTCGAAGTGGTCCAAATATACACTTGCACATTCTCCTACAAGGATGTTGCAAACCTGAACTATCAAAGCAAGGTTCAACTCTGTGAGTTGAATGCAAACATCACAAAGAAGTTTCTGAGAATGCTTCCATTTACTTATGGGAAGTTTATCCCGTTTCCAACGAAATCCTCAGAGAGGTCCAAATATCCCCTTGCAGATTCTACAAACAGTGTGTTTGGAAACTGCTCCATCAAAACGAATGTTCAGCTCTCTGAGTTAAACGCAATCGTCACTAAGAATTTTCTGAGAGTGCTACTGTCTAGTTTTTATATGAAGTTCTTTCCTTTCTTACCATAGGCCTCAAAGCGGTCCCAGTCTCCACTTGCAGATTCTCCAAGAAGACTGTTTCCAAAGTGCTCTCTCGAAAGGAATGTTCAACTCTGTGAGTTGAATGCAATCATCACAGAGTAGTTTCTGAGAATGCTTCTATGTAGTTTTTAGGAGAAGATATTTCCTTTTCCACCACAGCCCTCAAAGCCCTCCAAATGTCCATTTGCGGATGCTAAAAAAAGAGTGTTTCAAAGCTGCGCTATCAAAGGGAAAGTTCAATTCCGTGAGGTGAATGCAAACATCCCAAAGAAGTTTCTGAGAATGCCTCTGTTTAGCTTTTATGTGAAGATTATCCCGTTTCCAACGAAATCTTCAATGAGATCCAAATATCCACTTGCGGATCCCACAGAAAGTGTGTTTCGAAACTGCTGTTTCAAAGGGAATCTTCAACTCTGTGAGTTGAATGCAATCATCACAAAGAAGTTTCTGACAATGCTTCTCTCTCGTTTTTATGTGAAGATATTTCCTTTTCCACCAGAGGCCTGAAAGCGCTCCAAATGTCCACTTGCAGATTCTACGAAAAGAATGTTTCAAAACTGCTCTGTGAAAAGCAATGTTAAACTCTGTGGCTCGAACACAAACATCACAAAGCAGTTTCTGAGAATGCTTCAGTTTAGTTTTTCTGTGAAGATATTCCCGTTTCCAAAGAAATCTTCAAAGAGGTCCACATATCCACTTACAGATTCTACAAAAAGAGAGTTTCAAAACTGCTCAATCAAAAGGAGGGTTCAACTCTGTGACTTGAATGCAATCATCACACAGAAGTTTCTGAGAATGCTTCTCTTTAGTTTTTACGTGAAGATATACCCGTTTCGAAGGAAGGCCACCCGGTGGTCCAAATATCCACTTGCAGATTCTACAAAAAGAGTGTTTCAAACCTGAACTATCAAAGGAAGGTTCAACTCTCTGAGTCGAATGCAAACATCACGAAGAAGTTTCTGAGAATGTTTGTGTTTAGTTATGGGAAGTTTATCCCGTTTCCAACGAAATCCTCAGAGAGGTCCAAATATCCACTTGCAGATTCTACCAAAAGTGTGTTTGGAAACTGCTCCATCCAAAGGCATGTTCAGCTCTGTGAGTTAATCTCCATCATCACAAAGTATTTTCTGAGAATGCTTCCGTTTGGTTTTTATAGGAAGTTCTTTCCTTCACTACCGTAGGCCTCAAAGCAGTCCAAATCTCCATTTGCAGATTCTACAAAAAGAGTGTTTCCAATCTGCTGTATCAATAGGAATGTTCAACTCCGTGAGTTGAATGCAATCATCACAACGTAGTTTCTGAGAATGCTTCTATGTAGTTTTTAGGTGAAGATATTACCTTTTCCACCACAGGCCCCAAGCCCCCCAAATGTCCACTTGCAGATTCTAGAAAAAGAGTGTTTCATAGCTGCTCTTTCAAAAGGAAAGTTCCACTCTGGGAATTGAATATGAACATCACAAAGTAGTTTCTGAGAATGCTTTTGTTTCGTTTTTATGTGAAGATGATCCCGTTTCCAATGAAATCTTCAAAGAGGTGCACATATCCACTTGCAGATTCCAAAGAAAGAGACTTTCAAAACTGCTCTATCACGAGGATTTTTCAACACTGTGAGTTGAATGCAGTCATCACAGAAAACTTTCTGAGAATGCTTCTGTCTAGGGTTGATGTGAAGATATACCCGTTTCCAACGAAGGCCTCGAAGTGGTCCAAATATACACTTGCAGATTCTCCTACAAGGGTGTTGCAAACCTGAACTATCAAAGCAAGGTTCAACTCTGTGAGTTGAATGCAAACATCACAAAGAAGTTTCTGAGAATGCTTCCGTTTAGTTATGGGAAGTTTATCCCGTTTCCAACGAAATCCTCAGAGAGGTCCAAATATCCCCTTGCAGATTCTACAAACAGTGTGTTTGGAAACTGCTCCATCAAAACGAATGTTCAGCTCTCTGAGTTAAACGCAATCGTCACTAAGAATTTTCTGAGAGTGCTTCTGTCTAGTTTTTATATGAAGTTCTTTCCTTTATTACCATAGGCCTCAAAGCGGTCCCAGTCTCCACTTGCAGATTCTCCAAGAAGACTGTTTCCAAAGTGCTCTCTCGAAAGGAATGTTCAACTCTGTGAGTTGAGTGCAATCATCACAGAGTAGTTTCTGAGAATGCTTCTATGTAGTTTTTAGGAGAAGATATTTCCTTTTCCACCACAGCCCTCAAAGCCCTCCAAATGTCCATTTGCGGATGCTAAAAAAAGAGTGTTTCAAAGCTGCGCTATCAAAGGGAAAGTTCAATTCCGTGAGGTGAATGCAAACATCCCAAAGAAGTTTCTGAGAATGCCTCTGTTTAGCTTTTATGTGAAGATTATCCCGTTTCCAACGAAATCTTCAATGAGATCCAAATATCCACTTGCGGATCCCACAGAAAGTGTGTTTCGAAACTGCTGTTTCAAAGGGAATCTTCAACTCTGTGAGTTGAATGCAATCATCACAAAGAAGTTTCTGACAATGCTTCTCTCTCGTTTTTATGTGAAGATATTTCCTTTTCCACCAGAGGCCTGAAAGCGCTCCAAATGTCCACTTGCAGATTCTACGAAAAGAATGTTTCAAAACTGCTCTGTGAAAAGCAATGTTAAACTCTGTGGCTCGAACACAAACATCACAAAGCAGTTTCTGAGAATGCTTCAGTTTAGTTTTTCTGTGAAGATATTCCCGTTTCCAAAGAAATCTTCAAAGAGGTCCACATATCCACTTACAGATTCTACAAAAAGAGAGTTTCAAAACTGCTCAATCAAAAGGAGGGTTCAACTCTGTGACTTGAATGCAATCATCACACAGAAGTTTCTGAGAATGCTTCTCTTTAGTTTTTACGTGAAGATATACCCGTTTCGAAGGAAGGCCACCCGGTGGTCCAAATATCCACTTGCAGATTCTACAAAAAGAGTGTTTCAAACCTGAACTATCAAAGGAAGGTTCAACTCTCTGAGTCGAATGCAAACATCACGAAGAAGTTTCTGAGAATGTTTGTGTTTAGTTATGGGAAGTTTATCCCGTTTCCAACGAAATCCTCAGAGAGGTCCAAATATCCACTTGCAGATTCTACCAAAAGTGTGTTTGGAAACTGCTCCATCCAAAGGCATGTTCAGCTCTGTGAGTTAATCTCCATCATCACAAAGTATTTTCTGAGAATGCTTCCGTTTGGTTTTTATAGGAAGTTCTTTCCTTCACTACCGTAGGCCTCAAAGCAGTCCAAATCTCCATTTGCAGATTCTACAAAAAGAGTGTTTCCAATCTGCTGTATCAATAGGAATGTTCAACTCCGTGAGTTGAATGCAATCATCACAACGTAGTTTCTGAGAATGCTTCTATGTAGTTTTTAGGTGAAGATATTACCTTTTCCACCACAGGCCCCAAGCCCCCCAAATGTCCACTTGCAGATTCTAGAAAAAGAGTGTTTCATAGCTGCTCTTTCAAAAGGAAAGTTCCACTCTGGGAATTGAATACGAACATCACAAAGTAGTTTCTGAGAATGCTTTTGTTTCGTTTTTATGTGAAGATGATCCCGTTTCCAATGAAATCTTCAAAGAGGTGCACATATCCACTTGCAGATTCCAAAGAAAGAGACTTTCAAAACTGCTCTATCACGAGGATTTTTCAACACTGTGAGTTGAATGCAGTCATCACAGAAAACTTTCTGAGAATGCTTCTGTCTAGGGTTGATGTGAAGATATACCCGTTTCCAACGAAGGCCTCGAAGTGGTCCAAATATACACTTGCAGATTCTCCTACAAGGGTGTTGCAAACCTGAACTATCAAAGCAAGGTTCAACTCTGTGAGTTGAATGCAAACATCACAAAGAAGTTTCTGAGAATGCTTCCGTTTAGTTATGGGAAGTTTATCCCGTTTCCAACGAAATCCTCAGAGAGGTCCAAATATCCCCTTGCAGATTCTACAAACAGTGTGTTTGGAAACTGCTCCATCAAAACGAATGTTCAGCTCTCTGAGTTAAACGCAATCGTCACTAAGAATTTTCTGAGAGTGCTTCTGTCTAGTTTTTATATGAAGTTCTTTCCTTTATTACCATAGGCCTCAAAGCGGTCCCAGTCTCCACTTGCAGATTCTCCAAGAAGACTGTTTCCAAAGTGCTCTCTCGAAAGGAATGTTCAACTCTGTGAGTTGAGTGCAATCATCACAGAGTAGTTTCTGAGAATGCTTCTATGTAGTTTTTAGGAGAAGATATTTCCTTTTCCACCACAGCCCTCAAAGCCCTCCAAATGTCCATTTGCGGATGCTAAAAAAAGAGTGTTTCAAAGCTGCGCTATCAAAGGGAAAGTTCAATTCCGTGAGGTGAATGCAAACATCCCAAAGAAGTTTCTGAGAATGCCTCTGTTTAGCTTTTATGTGAAGATTATCCCGTTTCCAACGAAATCTTCAATGAGATCCAAATATCCACTTGCGGATCCCACAGAAAGTGTGTTTCGAAACTGCTGTTTCAAAGGGAATCTTCAACTCTGTGAGTTGAATGCAATCATCACAAAGAAGTTTCTGACAATGCTTCTCTCTCGTTTTTATGTGAAGATATTTCCTTTTCCACCAGAGGCCTGAAAGCGCTCCAAATGTCCACTTGCAGATTCTACGAAAAGAATGTTTCAAAACTGCTCTGTGAAAAGCAATGTTAAACTCTGTGGCTCGAACACAAACATCACAAAGCAGTTTCTGAGAATGCTTCAGTTTAGTTTTTCTGTGAAGATATTCCCGTTTCCAAAGAAATCTTCAAAGAGGTCCACATATCCACTTACAGATTCTACAAAAAGAGAGTTTCAAAACTGCTCAATCAAAAGGAGGGTTCAACTCTGTGACTTGAATGCAATCATCACACAGAAGTTTCTGAGAATGCTTCTCTTTAGTTTTTACGTGAAGATATACCCGTTTCGAAGGAAGGCCACCCGGTGGTCCAAATATCCACTTGCAGATTCTACAAAAAGAGTGTTTCAAACCTGAACTATCAAAGGAAGGTTCAACTCTCTGAGTCGAATGCAAACATCACGAAGAAGTTTCTGAGAATGTTTGTGTTTAGTTATGGGAAGTTTATCCCGTTTCCAACGAAATCCTCAGAGAGGTCCAAATATCCACTTGCAGATTCTACCAAAAGTGTGTTTGGAAACTGCTCCATCCAAAGGCATGTTCAGCTCTGTGAGTTAATCTCCATCATCACAAAGTATTTTCTGAGAATGCTTCCGTTTGGTTTTTATAGGAAGTTCTTTCCTTCACTACCGTAGGCCTCAAAGCAGTCCAAATATCCATTTGCAGATTCTACAAAAAGAGTGTTTCCAATCTGCTGTATCAATAGGAATGTTCAACTCCGTGAGTTGAATGCAATCATCACAACGTAGTTTCTGAGAATGCTTCTATGTAGTTTTTAGGTGAAGATATTACCTTTTCCACCACAGGCCCCAAGCCCCCCAAATGTCCACTTGCAGATTCTAGAAAAAGAGTGTTTCATAGCTGCTCTTTCAAAAGGAAAGTTCCACTCTGGGAATTGAATACGAACATCACAAAGTAGTTTCTGAGAATGCTTTTGTTTCGTTTTTATGTGAAGATGATCCCGTTTCCAATGAAATCTTCAAAGAGGTGCACATATCCACTTGCAGATTCCAAAGAAAGAGACTTTCAAAACTGCTCTATCACGAGGATTTTTCAACACTGTGAGTTGAATGCAGTCATCACAGAAAACTTTCTGAGAATGCTTCTGTCTAGGGTTGATGTGAAGATATACCCGTTTCCAACGAAGGCCTCGAAGTGGTCCAAATATACACTTGCAGATTCTCCTACAAGGGTGTTGCAAACCTGAACTATCAAAGCAAGGTTCAACTCTGTGAGTTGAATGCAAACATCACAAAGAAGTTTCTGAGAATGCTTCCGTTTAGTTATGGGAAGTTTATCCCGTTTCCAACGAAATCCTCAGAGAGGTCCAAATATCCCCTTGCAGATTCTACAAACAGTGTGTTTGGAAACTGCTCCATCAAAACGAATGTTCAGCTCTCTGAGTTAAACGCAATCGTCACTAAGAATTTTCTGAGAGTGCTTCTGTCTAGTTTTTATATGAAGTTCTTTCCTTTATTACCATAGGCCTCAAAGCGGTCCCAGTCTCCACTTGCAGATTCTCCAAGAAGACTGTTTCCAAAGTGCTCTCTCGAAAGGAATGTTCAACTCTGTGAGTTGAGTGCAATCATCACAGAGTAGTTTCTGAGAATGCTTCTATGTAGTTTTTAGGAGAAGATATTTCCTTTTCCACCACAGCCCTCAAAGCCCTCCAAATGTCCATTTGCGGATGCTAAAAAAAGAGTGTTTCAAAGCTGCGCTATCAAAGGGAAAGTTCAATTCCGTGAGGTGAATGCAAACATCCCAAAGAAGTTTCTGAGAATGCCTCTGTTTAGCTTTTATGTGAAGATTATCCCGTTTCCAACGAAATCTTCAATGAGATCCAAATATCCACTTGCGGATCCCACAGAAAGTGTGTTTCGAAACTGCTGTTTCAAAGGGAATCTTCAACTCTGTGAGTTGAATGCAATCATCACAAAGAAGTTTCTGACAATGCTTCTCTCTCGTTTTTATGTGAAGATATTTCCTTTTCCACCAGAGGCCTGAAAGCGCTCCAAATGTCCACTTGCAGATTCTACGAAAAGAATGTTTCAAAACTGCTCTGTGAAAAGCAATGTTAAACTCTGTGGCTCGAACACAAACATCACAAAGCAGTTTCTGAGAATGCTTCAGTTTAGTTTTTCTGTGAAGATATTCCCGTTTCCAAAGAAATCTTCAAAGAGGTCCACATATCCACTTACAGATTCTACAAAAAGAGAGTTTCAAAACTGCTCAATCAAAAGGAGGGTTCAACTCTGTGACTTGAATGCAATCATCACACAGAAGTTTCTGAGAATGCTTCTCTTTAGTTTTTACGTGAAGATATACCCGTTTCGAAGGAAGGCCACCCGGTGGTCCAAATATCCACTTGCAGATTCTACAAAAAGAGTGTTTCAAACCTGAACTATCAAAGGAAGGTTCAACTCTCTGAGTCGAATGCAAACATCACGAAGAAGTTTCTGAGAATGTTTGTGTTTAGTTATGGGAAGTTTATCCCGTTTCCAACGAAATCCTCAGAGAGGTCCAAATATCCACTTGCAGATTCTACCAAAAGTGTGTTTGGAAACTGCTCCATCCAAAGGCATGTTCAGCTCTGTGAGTTAATCTCCATCATCACAAAGTATTTTCTGAGAATGCTTCCGTTTGGTTTTTATAGGAAGTTCTTTCCTTCACTACCGTAGGCCTCAAAGCAGTCCAAATCTCCATTTGCAGATTCTACAAAAAGAGTGTTTCCAATCTGCTGTATCAATAGGAATGTTCAACTCCGTGAGTTGAATGCAATCATCACAACGTAGTTTCTGAGAATGCTTCTATGTAGTTTTTAGGTGAAGATATTACCTTTTCCACCACAGGCCCCAAGCCCCCCAAATGTCCACTTGCAGATTCTAGAAAAAGAGTGTTTCATAGCTGCTCTTTCAAAAGGAAAGTTCCACTCTGGGAATTGAATACGAACATCACAAAGTAGTTTCTGAGAATGCTTTTGTTTCGTTTTTATGTGAAGATGATCCCGTTTCCAATGAAATCTTCAAAGAGGTGCACATATCCACTTGCAGATTCCAAAGAAAGAGACTTTCAAAACTGCTCTATCACGAGGATTTTTCAACACTGTGAGTTGAATGCAGTCATCACAGAAAACTTTCTGAGAATGCTTCTGTCTAGGGTTGATGTGAAGATATACCCGTTTCCAACGAAGGCCTCGAAGTGGTCCAAATATACACTTGCAGATTCTCCTACAAGGGTGTTGCAAACCTGAACTATCAAAGCAAGGTTCAACTCTGTGAGTTGAATGCAAACATCACAAAGAAGTTTCTGAGAATGCTTCCGTTTAGTTATGGGAAGTTTATCCCGTTTCCAACGAAATCCTCAGAGAGGTCCAAATATCCCCTTGCAGATTCTACAAACAGTGTGTTTGGAAACTGCTCCATCAAAACGAATGTTCAGCTCTCTGAGTTAAACGCAATCGTCACTAAGAATTTTCTGAGAGTGCTTCTGTCTAGTTTTTATATGAAGTTCTTTCCTTTATTACCATAGGCCTCAAAGCGGTCCCAGTCTCCACTTGCAGATTCTCCAAGAAGACTGTTTCCAAAGTGCTCTCTCGAAAGGAATGTTCAACTCTGTGAGTTGAGTGCAATCATCACAGAGTAGTTTCTGAGAATGCTTCTATGTAGTTTTTAGGAGAAGATATTTCCTTTTCCACCACAGCCCTCAAAGCCCTCCAAATGTCCATTTGCGGATGCTAAAAAAAGAGTGTTTCAAAGCTGCGCTATCAAAGGGAAAGTTCAATTCCGTGAGGTGAATGCAAACATCCCAAAGAAGTTTCTGAGAATGCCTCTGTTTAGCTTTTATGTGAAGATTATCCCGTTTCCAACGAAATCTTCAATGAGATCCAAATATCCACTTGCGGATCCCACAGAAAGTGTGTTTCGAAACTGCTGTTTCAAAGGGAATCTTCAACTCTGTGAGTTGAATGCAATCATCACAAAGAAGTTTCTGACAATGCTTCTCTCTCGTTTTTATGTGAAGATATTTCCTTTTCCACCAGAGGCCTGAAAGCGCTCCAAATGTCCACTTGCAGATTCTACGAAAAGAATGTTTCAAAACTGCTCTGTGAAAAGCAATGTTAAACTCTGTGGCTCGAACACAAACATCACAAAGCAGTTTCTGAGAATGCTTAAGTTTAGTTTTTCTGTGAAGATATTCCCGTTTCCAAAGAAATCTTCAAAGAGGTCCACATATCCACTTACAGATTCTACAAAAAGAGAGTTTCAAAACTGCTCAATCAAAAGGAGGGTTCAACTCTGTGACTTGAATGCAATCATCACACAGAAGTTTCTGAGAATGCTTCTCTTTAGTTTTTACGTGAAGATATACCCGTTTCGAAGGAAGGCCACCCGGTGGTCCAAATATCCACTTGCAGATTCTACAAAAAGAGTGTTTCAAACCTGAACTATCAAAGGAAGGTTCAACTCTCTGAGTCAAATGCAAACATCACGAAGAAGTTTCTGAGAATGTTTGTGTTTAGTTATGGGAAGTTTATCCCGTTTCCAACGAAATCCTCAGAGAGGTCCAAATATCCACTTGCAGATTCTACCAAAAGTGTGTTTGGAAACTGCTCCATCCAAAGGCATGTTCAGCTCTGTGAGTTAATCTCCATCATCACAAAGTATTTTCTGAGAATGCTTCCGTTTGGTTTTTATAGGAAGTTCTTTCCTTCACTACCGTAGGCCTCAAAGCAGTCCAAATCTCCATTTGCAGATTCTACAAAAAGAGTGTTTCCAATCTGCTGTATCAATAGGAATGTTCAACTCCGTGAGTTGAATGCAATCATCACAACGTAGTTTCTGAGAATGCTTCTATGTAGTTTTTAGGTGAAGATATTACCTTTTCCACCACAGGCCCCAAGCCCCCCAAATGTCCACTTGCAGATTCTAGAAAAAGAGTGTTTCATAGCTGCTCTTTCAAAAGGAAAGTTCCACTCTGGGAATTGAATACGAACATCACAAAGTAGTTTCTGAGAATGCTTTTGTTTCGTTTTTATGTGAAGATGATCCCGTTTCCAATGAAATCTTCAAAGAGGTGCACATATCCACTTGCAGATTCCAAAGAAAGAGACTTTCAAAACTGCTCTATCACGAGGATTTTTCAACACTGTGAGTTGAATGCAGTCATCACAGAAAACTTTCTGAGAATGCTTCTGTCTAGGGTTGATGTGAAGATATACCCGTTTCCAACGAAGGCCTCGAAGTGGTCCAAATATACACTTGCAGATTCTCCTACAAGGGTGTTGCAAACCTGAACTATCAAAGCAAGGTTCAACTCTGTGAGTTGAATGCAAACATCACAAAGAAGTTTCTGAGAATGCTTCCGTTTAGTTATGGGAAGTTTATCCCGTTTCCAACGAAATCCTCAGAGAGGTCCAAATATCCCCTTGCAGATTCTACAAACAGTGTGTTTGGAAACTGCTCCATCAAAACGAATGTTCAGCTCTCTGAGTTAAACGCAATCGTCACTAAGAATTTTCTGAGAGTGCTTCTGTCTAGTTTTTATATGAAGTTCTTTCCTTTATTACCATAGGCCTCAAAGCGGTCCCAGTCTCCACTTGCAGATTCTCCAAGAAGACTGTTTCCAAAGTGCTCTCTCGAAAGGAATGTTCAACTCTGTGAGTTGAGTGCAATCATCACAGAGTAGTTTCTGAGAATGCTTCTATGTAGTTTTTAGGAGAAGATATTTCCTATTCCACCACAGCCCTCAAAGCCCTCCAAATGTCCATTTGCGGATGCTAAAAAAAGAGTGTTTCAAAGCTGCGCTATCAAAGGGAAAGTTCAATTCCGTGAGGTGAATGCAAACATCCCAAAGAAGTTTCTGAGAATGCCTCTGTTTAGCTTTTATGTGAAGATTATCCCGTTTCCAACGAAATCTTCAATGAGATCCAAATATCCACTTGCGGATCCCACAGAAAGTGTGTTTCGAAACTGCTGTTTCAAAGGGAATCTTCAACTCTGTGAGTTGAATGCAATCATCACAAAGAAGTTTCTGACAATGCTTCTCTCTCGTTTTTATGTGAAGATATTTCCTTTTCCACCAGAGGCCTGAAAGCGCTCCAAATGTCCACTTGCAGATTCTACGAAAAGAATGTTTCAAAACTGCTCTGTGAAAAGCAATGTTAAACTCTGTGGCTCGAACACAAACATCACAAAGCAGTTTCTGAGAATGCTTCAGTTTAGTTTTTCTGTGAAGATATTCCCGTTTCCAAAGAAATCTTCAAAGAGGTCCACATATCCACTTACAGATTCTACAAAAAGAGAGTTTCAAAACTGCTCAATCAAAAGGAGGGTTCAACTCTGTGACTTGAATGCAATCATCACACAGAAGTTTCTGAGAATGCTTCTCTTTAGTTTTTACGTGAAGATATACCCGTTTCGAAGGAAGGCCACCCGGTGGTCCAAATATCCACTTGCAGATTCTACAAAAAGAGTGTTTCAAACCTGAACTATCAAAGGAAGGTTCAACTCTCTGAGTCGAATGCAAACATCACGAAGAAGTTTCTGAGAATGTTTGTGTTTAGTTATGGGAAGTTTATCCCGTTTCCAACGAAATCCTCAGAGAGGTCCAAATATCCACTTGCAGATTCTACCAAAAGTGTGTTTGGAAACTGCTCCATCCAAAGGCATGTTCAGCTCTGTGAGTTAATCTCCATCATCACAAAGTATTTTCTGAGAATGCTTCCGTTTGGTTTTTATAGGAAGTTCTTTCCTTCACTACCGTAGGCCTCAAAGCAGTCCAAATCTCCATTTGCAGATTCTACAAAAAGAGTGTTTCCAATCTGCTGTATCAATAGGAATGTTCAACTCCGTGAGTTGAATGCAATCATCACAACGTAGTTTCTGAGAATGCTTCTATGTAGTTTTTAGGTGAAGATATTACCTTTTCCACCACAGGCCCCAAGCCCCCCAAATGTCCACTTGCAGATTCTAGAAAAAGAGTGTTTCATAGCTGCTCTTTCAAAAGGAAAGTTCCACTCTGGGAATTGAATACGAACATCACAAAGTAGTTTCTGAGAATGCTTTTGTTTCGTTTTTATGTGAAGATGATCCCGTTTCCAATGAAATCTTCAAAGAGGTGCACATATCCACTTGCAGATTCCAAAGAAAGAGACTTTCAAAACTGCTCTATCACGAGGATTTTTCAACACTGTGAGTTGAATGCAGTCATCACAGAAAACTTTCTGAGAATGCTTCTGTCTAGGGTTGATGTGAAGATATACCCGTTTCCAACGAAGGCCTCGAAGTGGTCCAAATATACACTTGCAGATTCTCCTACAAGGGTGTTGCAAACCTGAACTATCAAAGCAAGGTTCAACTCTGTGAGTTGAATGCAAACATCACAAAGAAGTTTCTGAGAATGCTTCCGTTTAGTTATGGGAAGTTTATCCCGTTTCCAACGAAATCCTCAGAGAGGTCCAAATATCCCCTTGCAGATTCTACAAACAGTGTGTTTGGAAACTGCTCCATCAAAACGAATGTTCAGCTCTCTGAGTTAAACGCAATCGTCACTAAGAATTTTCTGAGAGTGCTTCTGTCTAGTTTTTATATGAAGTTCTTTCCTTTATTACCATAGGCCTCAAAGCGGTCCCAGTCTCCACTTGCAGATTCTCCAAGAAGACTGTTTCCAAAGTGCTCTCTCGAAAGGAATGTTCAACTCTGTGAGTTGAGTGCAATCATCACAGAGTAGTTTCTGAGAATGCTTCTATGTAGTTTTTAGGAGAAGATATTTCCTATTCCACCACAGCCCTCAAAGCCCTCCAAATGTCCATTTGCGGATGCTAAAAAAAGAGTGTTTCAAAGCTGCGCTATCAAAGGGAAAGTTCAATTCCGTGAGGTGAATGCAAACATCCCAAAGAAGTTTCTGAGAATGCCTCTGTTTAGCTTTTATGTGAAGATTATCCCGTTTCCAATGAAATCTTCAATGAGATCCAAATATCCACTTGCGGATCCCACAGAAAGTGTGTTTCGAAACTGCTGTTTCAAAGGGAATCTTCAACTCTGTGAGTTGAATGCAATCATCACAAAGAAGTTTCTGACAATGCTTCTCTCTCGTTTTTATGTGAAGATATTTCCTTTTCCACCAGAGGCCTGAAAGCGCTCCAAATGTCCACTTGCAGATTCTACGAAAAGAATGTTTCAAAACTGCTCTGTGAAAAGCAATGTTAAACTCTGTGGCTCGAACACAAACATCACAAAGCAGTTTCTGAGAATGCTTCAGTTTAGTTTTTCTGTGAAGATATTCCCGTTTCCAAAGAAATCTTCAAAGAGGTCCACATATCCACTTACAGATTCTACAAAAAGAGAGTTTCAAAACTGCTCAATCAAAAGGAGGGTTCAACTCTGTGACTTGAATGCAATCATCACACAGAAGTTTCTGAGAATGCTTCTCTTTAGTTTTTACGTGAAGATATACCCGTTTCGAAGGAAGGCCACCCGGTGGTCCAAATATCCACTTGCAGATTCTACAAAAAGAGTGTTTCAAACCTGAACTATCAAAGGAAGGTTCAACTCTCTGAGTCGAATGCAAACATCACGAAGAAGTTTCTGAGAATGTTTGTGTTTAGTTATGGGAAGTTTATCCCGTTTCCAACGAAATCCTCAGAGAGGTCCAAATATCCACTTGCAGATTCTACCAAAAGTGTGTTTGGAAACTGCTCCATCCAAAGGCATGTTCAGCTCTGTGAGTTAATCTCCATCATCACAAAGTATTTTCTGAGAATGCTTCCGTTTGGTTTTTATAGGAAGTTCTTTCCTTCACTACCGTAGGCCTCAAAGCAGTCCAAATCTCCATTTGCAGATTCTACAAAAAGAGTGTTTCCAATCTGCTGTATCAATAGGAATGTTCAACTCCGTGAGTTGAATGCAATCATCACAACGTAGTTTCTGAGAATGCTTCTATGTAGTTTTTAGGTGAAGATATTACCTTTTCCACCACAGGCCCCAAGCCCCCCAAATGTCCACTTGCAGATTCTAGAAAAAGAGTGTTTCATAGCTGCTCTTTCAAAAGGAAAGTTCCACTCTGGGAATTGAATACGAACATCACAAAGTAGTTTCTGAGAATGCTTTTGTTTCGTTTTTATGTGAAGATGATCCCGTTTCCAATGAAATCTTCAAAGAGGTGCACATATCCACTTGCAGATTCCAAAGAAAGAGACTTTCAAAACTGCTCTATCACGAGGATTTTTCAACACTGTGAGTTGAATGCAGTCATCACAGAAAACTTTCTGAGAATGCTTCTGTCTAGGGTTGATGTGAAGATATACCCGTTTCCAACGAAGGCCTCGAAGTGGTCCAAATATACACTTGCAGATTCTCCTACAAGGGTGTTGCAAACCTGAACTATCAAAGCAAGGTTCAACTCTGTGAGTTGAATGCAAACATCACAAAGAAGTTTCTGAGAATGCTTCCGTTTAGTTATGGGAAGTTTATCCCGTTTCCAACGAAATCCTCAGAGAGGTCCAAATATCCCCTTGCAGATTCTACAAACAGTGTGTTTGGAAACTGCTCCATCAAAACGAATGTTCAGCTCTCTGAGTTAAACGCAATCGTCACTAAGAATTTTCTGAGAGTGCTTCTGTCTAGTTTTTATATGAAGTTCTTTCCTTTATTACCATAGGCCTCAAAGCGGTCCCAGTCTCCACTTGCAGATTCTCCAAGAAGACTGTTTCCAAAGTGCTCTCTCGAAAGGAATGTTCAACTCTGTGAGTTGAGTGCAATCATCACAGAGTAGTTTCTGAGAATGCTTCTATGTAGTTTTTAGGAGAAGATATTTCCTTTTCCACCACAGCCCTCAAAGCCCTCCAAATGTCCATTTGCGGATGCTAAAAAAAGAGTGTTTCAAAGCTGCGCTATCAAAGGGAAAGTTCAATTCCGTGAGGTGAATGCAAACATCCCAAAGAAGTTTCTGAGAATGCCTCTGTTTAGCTTTTATGTGAAGATTATCCCGTTTCCAACGAAATCTTCAATGAGATCCAAATATCCACTTGCGGATCCCACAGAAAGTGTGTTTCGAAACTGCTGTTTCAAAGGGAATCTTCAACTCTGTGAGTTGAATGCAATCATCACAAAGAAGTTTCTGACAATGCTTCTCTCTCGTTTTTATGTGAAGATATTTCCTTTTCCACCAGAGGCCTGAAAGCGCTCCAAATGTCCACTTGCAGATTCTACGAAAAGAATGTTTCAAAACTGCTCTGTGAAAAGCAATGTTAAACTCTGTGGCTCGAACACAAACATCACAAAGCAGTTTCTGAGAATGCTTCAGTTTAGTTTTTCTGTGAAGATATTCCCGTTTCCAAAGAAATCTTCAAAGAGGTCCACATATCCACTTACAGATTCTACAAAAAGAGAGTTTCAAAACTGCTCAATCAAAAGGAGGGTTCAACTCTGTGACTTGAATGCAATCATCACACAGAAGTTTCTGAGAATGCTTCTCTTTAGTTTTTACGTGAAGATATACCCGTTTCGAAGGAAGGCCACCCGGTGGTCCAAATATCCACTTGCAGATTCTACAAAAAGAGTGTTTCAAACCTGAACTATCAAAGGAAGGTTCAACTCTCTGAGTCGAATGCAAACATCACGAAGAAGTTTCTGAGAATGTTTGTGTTTAGTTATGGGAAGTTTATCCCGTTTCCAACGAAATCCTCAGAGAGGTCCAAATATCCACTTGCAGATTCTACCAAAAGTGTGTTTGGAAACTGCTCCATCCAAAGGCATGTTCAGCTCTGTGAGTTAATCTCCATCATCACAAAGTATTTTCTGAGAATGCTTCCGTTTGGTTTTTATAGGAAGTTCTTTCCTTCACTACCGTAGGCCTCAAAGCAGTCCAAATCTCCATTTGCAGATTCTACAAAAAGAGTGTTTCCAATCTGCTGTATCAATAGGAATGTTCAACTCCGTGAGTTGAATGCAATCATCACAACGTAGTTTCTGAGAATGCTTCTATGTAGTTTTTAGGTGAAGATATTACCTTTTCCACCACAGGCCCCAAGCCCCCCAAATGTCCACTTGCAGATTCTAGAAAAAGAGTGTTTCATAGCTGCTCTTTCAAAAGGAAAGTTCCACTCTGGGAATTGAATACGAACATCACAAAGTAGTTTCTGAGAATGCTTTTGTTTCGTTTTTATGTGAAGATGATCCCGTTTCCAATGAAATCTTCAAAGAGGTGCACATATCCACTTGCAGATTCCAAAGAAAGAGACTTTCAAAACTGCTCTATCACGAGGATTTTTCAACACTGTGAGTTGAATGCAGTCATCACAGAAAACTTTCTGAGAATGCTTCTGTCTAGGGTTGATGTGAAGATATACCCGTTTCCAACGAAGGCCTCGAAGTGGTCCAAATATACACTTGCAGATTCTCCTACAAGGGTGTTGCAAACCTGAACTATCAAAGCAAGGTTCAACTCTGTGAGTTGAATGCAAACATCACAAAGAAGTTTCTGAGAATGCTTCCGTTTAGTTATGGGAAGTTTATCCCGTTTCCAACGAAATCCTCAGAGAGGTCCAAATATCCCCTTGCAGATTCTACAAACAGTGTGTTTGGAAACTGCTCCATCAAAACGAATGTTCAGCTCTCTGAGTTAAACGCAATCGTCACTAAGAATTTTCTGAGAGTGCTTCTGTCTAGTTTTTATATGAAGTTCTTTCCTTTATTACCATAGGCCTCAAAGCGGTCCCAGTCTCCACTTGCAGATTCTCCAAGAAGACTGTTTCCAAAGTGCTCTCTCGAAAGGAATGTTCAACTCTGTGAGTTGAGTGCAATCATCACAGAGTAGTTTCTGAGAATGCTTCTATGTAGTTTTTAGGAGAAGATATTTCCTTTTCCACCACAGCCCTCAAAGCCCTCCAAATGTCCATTTGCGGATGCTAAAAAAAGAGTGTTTCAAAGCTGCGCTATCAAAGGGAAAGTTCAATTCCGTGAGGTGAATGCAAACATCCCAAAGAAGTTTCTGAGAATGCCTCTGTTTAGCTTTTATGTGAAGATTATCCCGTTTCCAACGAAATCTTCAATGAGATCCAAATATCCACTTGCGGATCCCACAGAAAGTGTGTTTCGAAACTGCTGTTTCAAAGGGAATCTTCAACTCTGTGAGTTGAATGCAATCATCACAAAGAAGTTTCTGACAATGCTTCTCTCTCGTTTTTATGTGAAGATATTTCCTTTTCCACCAGAGGCCTGAAAGCGCTCCAAATGTCCACTTGCAGATTCTACGAAAAGAATGTTTCAAAACTGCTCTGTGAAAAGCAATGTTAAACTCTGTGGCTCGAACACAAACATCACAAAGCAGTTTCTGAGAATGCTTAAGTTTAGTTTTTCTGTGAAGATATTCCCGTTTCCAAAGAAATCTTCAAAGAGGTCCACATATCCACTTACAGATTCTACAAAAAGAGAGTTTCAAAACTGCTCAATCAAAAGGAGGGTTCAACTCTGTGACTTGAATGCAATCATCACACAGAAGTTTCTGAGAATGCTTCTCTTTAGTTTTTACGTGAAGATATACCCGTTTCGAAGGAAGGCCACCCGGTGGTCCAAATATCCACTTGCAGATTCTACAAAAAGAGTGTTTCAAACCTGAACTATCAAAGGAAGGTTCAACTCTCTGAGTCGAATGCAAACATCACGAAGAAGTTTCTGAGAATGTTTGTGTTTAGTTATGGGAAGTTTATCCCGTTTCCAACGAAATCCTCAGAGAGGTCCAAATATCCACTTGCAGATTCTACCAAAAGTGTGTTTGGAAACTGCTCCATCCAAAGGCATGTTCAGCTCTGTGAGTTAATCTCCATCATCACAAAGTATTTTCTGAGAATGCTTCCGTTTGGTTTTTATAGGAAGTTCTTTCCTTCACTACCGTAGGCCTCAAAGCAGTCCAAATCTCCATTTGCAGATTCTACAAAAAGAGTGTTTCCAATCTGCTGTATCAATAGGAATGTTCAACTCCGTGAGTTGAATGCAATCATCACAACGTAGTTTCTGAGAATGCTTCTATGTAGTTTTTAGGTGAAGATATTACCTTTTCCACCACAGGCCCCAAGCCCCCCAAATGTCCACTTGCAGATTCTAGAAAAAGAGTGTTTCATAGCTGCTCTTTCAAAAGGAAAGTTCCACTCTGGGAATTGAATACGAACATCACAAAGTAGTTTCTGAGAATGCTTTTGTTTCGTTTTTATGTGAAGATGATCCCGTTTCCAATGAAATCTTCAAAGAGGTGCACATATCCACTTGCAGATTCCAAAGAAAGAGACTTTCAAAACTGCTCTATCACGAGGATTTTTCAACACTGTGAGTTGAATGCAGTCATCACAGAAAACTTTCTGAGAATGCTTCTGTCTAGGGTTGATGTGAAGATATACCCGTTTCCAACGAAGGCCTCGAAGTGGTCCAAATATACACTTGCAGATTCTCCTACAAGGGTGTTGCAAACCTGAACTATCAAAGCAAGGTTCAACTCTGTGAGTTGAATGCAAACATCACAAAGAAGTTTCTGAGAATGCTTCCGTTTAGTTATGGGAAGTTTATCCCGTTTCCAACGAAATCCTCAGAGAGGTCCAAATATCCCCTTGCAGATTCTACAAACAGTGTGTTTGGAAACTGCTCCATCAAAACGAATGTTCAGCTCTCTGAGTTAAACGCAATCGTCACTAAGAATTTTCTGAGAGTGCTTCTGTCTAGTTTTTATATGAAGTTCTTTCCTTTATTACCATAGGCCTCAAAGCGGTCCCAGTCTCCACTTGCAGATTCTCCAAGAAGACTGTTTCCAAAGTGCTCTCTCGAAAGGAATGTTCAACTCTGTGAGTTGAGTGCAATCATCACAGAGTAGTTTCTGAGAATGCTTCTATGTAGTTTTTAGGAGAAGATATTTCCTTTTCCACCACAGCCCTCAAAGCCCTCCAAATGTCCATTTGCGGATGCTAAAAAAAGAGTGTTTCAAAGCTGCGCTATCAAAGGGAAAGTTCAATTCCGTGAGGTGAATGCAAACATCCCAAAGAAGTTTCTGAGAATGCCTCTGTTTAGCTTTTATGTGAAGATTATCCCGTTTCCAACGAAATCTTCAATGAGATCCAAATATCCACTTGCGGATCCCACAGAAAGTGTGTTTCGAAACTGCTGTTTCAAAGGGAATCTTCAACTCTGTGAGTTGAATGCAATCATCACAAAGAAGTTTCTGACAATGCTTCTCTCTCGTTTTTATGTGAAGATATTTCCTTTTCCACCAGAGGCCTGAAAGCGCTCCAAATGTCCACTTGCAGATTCTACGAAAAGAATGTTTCAAAACTGCTCTGTGAAAAGCAATGTTAAACTCTGTGGCTCGAACACAAACATCACAAAGCAGTTTCTGAGAATGCTTAAGTTTAGTTTTTCTGTGAAGATATTCCCGTTTCCAAAGAAATCTTCAAAGAGGTCCACATATCCACTTACAGATTCTACAAAAAGAGAGTTTCAAAACTGCTCAATCAAAAGGAGGGTTCAACTCTGTGACTTGAATGCAATCATCACACAGAAGTTTCTGAGAATGCTTCTCTTTAGTTTTTACGTGAAGATATACCCGTTTCGAAGGAAGGCCACCCGGTGGTCCAAATATCCACTTGCAGATTCTACAAAAAGAGTGTTTCAAACCTGAACTATCAAAGGAAGGTTCAACTCTCTGAGTCGAATGCAAACATCACGAAGAAGTTTCTGAGAATGTTTGTGTTTAGTTATGGGAAGTTTATCCCGTTTCCAACGAAATCCTCAGAGAGGTCCAAATATCCACTTGCAGATTCTACCAAAAGTGTGTTTGGAAACTGCTCCATCCAAAGGCATGTTCAGCTCTGTGAGTTAATCTCCATCATCACAAAGTATTTTCTGAGAATGCTTCCGTTTGGTTTTTATAGGAAGTTCTTTCCTTCACTACCGTAGGCCTCAAAGCAGTCCAAATCTCCATTTGCAGATTCTACAAAAAGAGTGTTTCCAATCTGCTGTATCAATAGGAATGTTCAACTCCGTGAGTTGAATGCAATCATCACAACGTAGTTTCTGAGAATGCTTCTATGTAGTTTTTAGGTGAAGATATTACCTTTTCCACCACAGGCCCCAAGCCCCCCAAATGTCCACTTGCAGATTCTAGAAAAAGAGTGTTTCATAGCTGCTCTTTCAAAAGGAAAGTTCCACTCTGGGAATTGAATACGAACATCACAAAGTAGTTTCTGAGAATGCTTTTGTTTCGTTTTTATGTGAAGATGATCCCGTTTCCAATGAAATCTTCAAAGAGGTGCACATATCCACTTGCAGATTCCAAAGAAAGAGACTTTCAAAACTGCTCTATCACGAGGATTTTTCAACACTGTGAGTTGAATGCAGTCATCACAGAAAACTTTCTGAGAATGCTTCTGTCTAGGGTTGATGTGAAGATATACCCGTTTCCAACGAAGGCCTCGAAGTGGTCCAAATATACACTTGCAGATTCTCCTACAAGGGTGTTGCAAACCTGAACTATCAAAGCAAGGTTCAACTCTGTGAGTTGAATGCAAACATCACAAAGAAGTTTCTGAGAATGCTTCCGTTTAGTTATGGGAAGTTTATCCCGTTTCCAACGAAATCCTCAGAGAGGTCCAAATATCCCCTTGCAGATTCTACAAACAGTGTGTTTGGAAACTGCTCCATCAAAACGAATGTTCAGCTCTCTGAGTTAAACGCAATCGTCACTAAGAATTTTCTGAGAGTGCTTCTGTCTAGTTTTTATATGAAGTTCTTTCCTTTATTACCATAGGCCTCAAAGCGGTCCCAGTCTCCACTTGCAGATTCTCCAAGAAGACTGTTTCCAAAGTGCTCTCTCGAAAGGAATGTTCAACTCTGTGAGTTGAGTGCAATCATCACAGAGTAGTTTCTGAGAATGCTTCTATGTAGTTTTTAGGAGAAGATATTTCCTTTTCCACCACAGCCCTCAAAGCCCTCCAAATGTCCATTTGCGGATGCTAAAAAAAGAGTGTTTCAAAGCTGCGCTATCAAAGGGAAAGTTCAATTCCGTGAGGTGAATGCAAACATCCCAAAGAAGTTTCTGAGAATGCCTCTGTTTAGCTTTTATGTGAAGATTATCCCGTTTCCAACGAAATCTTCAATGAGATCCAAATATCCACTTGCGGATCCCACAGAAAGTGTGTTTCGAAACTGCTGTTTCAAAGGGAATCTTCAACTCTGTGAGTTGAATGCAATCATCACAAAGAAGTTTCTGACAATGCTTCTCTCTCGTTTTTATGTGAAGATATTTCCTTTTCCACCAGAGGCCTGAAAGCGCTCCAAATGTCCACTTGCAGATTCTACGAAAAGAATGTTTCAAAACTGCTCTGTGAAAAGCAATGTTAAACTCTGTGGCTCGAACACAAACATCACAAAGCAGTTTCTGAGAATGCTTCAGTTTAGTTTTTCTGTGAAGATATTCCCGTTTCCAAAGAAATCTTCAAAGAGGTCCACATATCCACTTACAGATTCTACAAAAAGAGAGTTTCAAAACTGCTCAATCAAAAGGAGGGTTCAACTCTGTGACTTGAATGCAATCATCACACAGAAGTTTCTGAGAATGCTTCTCTTTAGTTTTTACGTGAAGATATACCCGTTTCGAAGGAAGGCCACCCGGTGGTCCAAATATCCACTTGCAGATTCTACAAAAAGAGTGTTTCAAACCTGAACTATCAAAGGAAGGTTCAACTCTCTGAGTCGAATGCAAACATCACGAAGAAGTTTCTGAGAATGTTTGTGTTTAGTTATGGGAAGTTTATCCCGTTTCCAACGAAATCCTCAGAGAGGTCCAAATATCCACTTGCAGATTCTACCAAAAGTGTGTTTGGAAACTGCTCCATCCAAAGGCATGTTCAGCTCTGTGAGTTAATCTCCATCATCACAAAGTATTTTCTGAGAATGCTTCCGTTTGGTTTTTATAGGAAGTTCTTTCCTTCACTACCGTAGGCCTCAAAGCAGTCCAAATCTCCATTTGCAGATTCTACAAAAAGAGTGTTTCCAATCTGCTGTATCAATAGGAATGTTCAACTCCGTGAGTTGTATGCAATCATCACAACGTAGTTTCTGAGAATGCTTCTATGTAGTTTTTAGGTGAAGATATTACCTTTTCCACCACAGGCCCCAAGCCCCCCAAATGTCCACTTGCAGATTCTAGAAAAAGAGTGTTTCATAGCTGCTCTTTCAAAAGGAAAGTTCCACTCTGGGAGTTGAATACGAACATCACAAAGTAGTTTCTGAGAATGCTTCTGTTTCGTTTTTAAGTGAAGATGATCCCGTTTCCAATGAAATCTTCAAAGAGTTGCACATATCCACTTGCAGATTCCAAAGAAAGAGACTTTCAAAACTGCTCCATCACGAGGATTTTTCAACACTGTGAGTTGAATGCAGTCATCACAGAAAACTTTCTGAGAATGCTTCTGTCTAGGGTTGATGTGAAGATATACCCATTTCCAACGAAGGCCTCGAAGTGGTCCAAATATACACTTGCAGATTCTCCTACAAGGGTGTTGCAAACCTGAACTATCAAAGCAAGGTTCAACTCTGTGACTTGAATGCAAACATCACAAAGAAGTTTCTGAGAATGCTTCCGTTTATTTATGGGAAGTTTATCCCGTTTCCAACGAAATCCTCAGAGAGGTCCAAATATCCCCTTGCAGATTCTACAAACAGTGTGTTTGGAAACTGCTCCATCAAAACGAATGTTCAGCTCTCTGAGTTAAACGCAATCGTCGCTAAGAATTTTCTGAGAGTGCTTCTGTCTAGTTTTTATATGAAGTTCTTTCCTTTCTTACCATAGGCCTCAAAGCGGTCCCAGTCTCCACTTGCAGATTCTCCAAGAAGACTGTTTCCAAAGTGCTCTCTCGAAAGGAATGTTCAACTCTGTGAGTTGAGTGCAATCATCACAGAGTAGTTTCTGAGAATGCTTCTATGTAGTTTTTAGGAGAAGATATTTCCTTTTCCACCACAGCCCTCAAAGCCCTCCAAATGTCCATTTGCGGATGCTAAAAAAAGAGTGTTTCAAAGCTGCGCTATCAAAGGGAAAGTTCAATTCCGTGAGGTGAATGCAAACATCCCAAAGAAGTTTCTGAGAATGCCTCTGTTTAGCTTTTATGTGAAGATTATCCCGTTTCCAACGAAATCTTCAATGAGATCCAAATATCCACTTGCGGATCCCACAGAAAGTGTGTTTCGAAACTGCTGTTTCAAAGGGAATCTTCAACTCTGTGAGTTGAATGCAATCATCACAAAGAAGTTTCTGACAATGCTTCTCTCTCGTTTTTATGTGAAGATATTTCCTTTTCCACCAGAGGCCTGAAAGCGCTCCAAATGTCCACTTGCAGATTCTACGAAAAGAATGTTTCAAAACTGCTCTGTGAAAAGCAATGTTAAACTCTGTGGCTCGAACACAAACATCACAAAGCAGTTTCTGAGAATGCTTCAGTTTAGTTTTTCTGTGAAGATATTCCCGTTTCCAAAGAAATCTTCAAAGAGGTCCACATATCCACTTACAGATTCTACAAAAAGAGAGTTTCAAAACTGCTCAATCAAAAGGAGGGTTCAACTCTGTGACTTGAATGCAATCATCACACAGAAGTTTCTGAGAATGCTTCTCTTTAGTTTTTACGTGAAGCTATACCCGTTTCGAAGGAAGGCCACCCGGTGGTCCAAATATCCACTTGCAGAATCTACAAAAAGAGTGTTTCAAACCTGAACTATCAAAGGAAGGTTCAACTCTGTGAGTCGAATGCAAACATCACGAAGAAGTTTCTGAGAATGTTTGTGTTTAGTTATGGGAAGTTTATCCCGTTTCCAACGAACTCCTCAGAGAGGTCCAAATATCCACTTGCAGATTCTACCAAAAGTGTGTTTGGAAACTGCTCCATCCAAAGGCATGTTCAGCTCTGTGAGTTAATCTCCATCATCACAAAGTATTTTCTGAGAATGCTTCCGTTTGGTTTTTATAGGAAGTTCTTTCCTTCACTACCGTAGGCCTCAAAGCAGTCCAAATCTCCATTTGCAGATTCTACAAAAAGAGTGTTTCCAATCTGCTCTATCAATAGGAATGTTCAACTCCGTGAGTTGAATGCAATCATCACAACGTAGTTTCTGAGAATGCTTCTATGTAGTTTTTAGGTGAAGATATTACCTTTTCCACCACAGGCCCCAAGCCCCCCAAATGTCCACTTGCAGATTCTAGAAAAAGAGTGTTTCATAGCTGCTCTTTCAAAAGGAAAGTTCCACTCTGGGAATTGAATACGAACATCACAAAGTAGTTTCTGAGAATGCTTTTGTTTCGTTTTTATGTGAAGATGATCCCGTTTCCAATGAAATCTTCAAAGAGGTGCACATATCCACTTGCAGATTCCAAAGAAAGAGACTTTCAAAACTGCTCCATCACGAGGATTTTTCAACACTGTGAGTTGAATGCAGTCATCACAGAAAACTTTCTGAGAATGCTTCTGTCTAGGGTTGATGTGAAGATATACCCGTTTCCAACGAAGGCCTCGAAGTGGTCCAAATATACACTTGCAGATTCTCCTACAAGGGTGTTGCAAACCTGAACTGTCAAAGCAAGGTTCAACTCTGTGAGTTGAATGCAAACATCACAAAGAAGTTTCTGAGAATGCTTCCGTTTAGTTATGGGAAGTTTATCCCGTTTCCAACGAAATCCTCAGAGAGGTCCAAATATCCCTTTGCAGATTCTACAAACAGTGTGTTTGGAAACTGCTCCATCAAAACGAATGTTCAGCTCTCTGAGTTAAACGCAATCGTCACTAAGAATTTTCTGAGAGTGCTTCTGTCTAGTTTTTATATGAAGTTCTTTCCTTTATTACCATAGGCCTCAAAGCGGTCCCAGTCTCCACTTGCAGATTCTCCAAGAAGACTGTTTCCAAAGTGCTCTCTCGAAAGGATTGCTTAACTCTGTGAGTTGAGTGCAATCATCACAGAGTAGTTTCTGAGAATGCTTCTATGTAGTTTTTAGGAGAAGATATTTCCTTTTCCACCACAGCCCTCAAAGCCCTCCAAATGTCCATTTGCGGATGCTAAAAAAAGAGTGTTTCAAAGCTGCGCTATCAAAGGGAAAGTTCAATTCCATGAGGTGAATGCAAACATCCCAAAGAAGTTTCTGAGAATGCCTCTGTTTAGCTTTTATGTGAAGATTATCCCGTTTCCAACGAAATCTTCAATGAGATCCAAATATCCACTTGCGGATCCCACAGAAAGTGTGTTTCGAAACTGCTGTTTCAAAGGGAATCTTCAACTCTGTGAGTTGAATGCAATCATCACAAAGAAGTTTCTGACAATGCTTCTCTCTCGTTTTTATGTGAAGATATTTCCTTTTCCACCAGAGGCCTGAAAGCGCTCCAAATGTCCACTTGCAGATTCTACGAAAAGAATGTTTCAAAACTGCTCTGTGAAAAGCAATGTTAAACTCTGTGGCTCGAACACAAACATCACAAAGCAGTTTCTGAGAATGCTTCAGTTTAGTTTTTCTGTGAAGATATTCCCGTTTCCAAAGAAATCTTCAAAGAGGTCCACATATCCACTTACAGATTCTACAAAAAGAGAGTTTCAAAACTGCTCAATCAAAAGGAGGGTTCAACTCTGTGACCTGAATGCAATCATCACACAGAAGTTTCTGAGAATGCTTCTCTTTAGTTTTTACGTGAAGATATACCCGTTTCGAAGGAAGGCCACCCGGTGGTCCAAATATCCACTTGCAGATTCTACAAAAAGAGTGTTTCAAACCTGAACTATCAAAGGAAGGTTCAACTCTCTGAGTCGAATGCAAACATCACGAAGAAGTTTCTGAGAATGTTTGTGTTTAGTTATGGGAAGTTTATCCCGTTTCCAACGAAATCCTCAGAGAGGTCCAAATATCCACTTGCAGATTCTACCAAAAGTGTGTTTGGAAACTGCTCCATCCAAAGGCATGTTCAGCTCTGTGAGTTAATCTCCATCATCACAAAGTATTTTCTGAGAATGCTTCCGTTTGGTTTTTATAGGAAGTTCTTTCCTTCACTACCGTAGGCCTCAAAGCAGTCCAAATCTCCATTTGCAGATTCTACAAAAAGAGTGTTTCCAATCTGCTGTATCAATAGGAATGTTCAACTCCGTGAGTTGAATGCAATCATCACAACGTAGTTTCTGAGAATGCTTCTATGTAGTTTTTAGGTGAAGATATTACCTTTTCCACCACAGGCCCCAAGCCCCCCAAATGTCCACTTGCAGATTCTAGAAAAAGAGTGTTTCATAGCTGCTCTTTCAAAAGGAAAGTTCCACTCTGGGAATTGAATACGAACATCACAAAGTAGTTTCTGAGAATGCTTTTGTTTCGTTTTTATGTGAAGATGATCCCGTTTCCAATGAAATCTTCAAAGAGGTGCACATATCCACTTGCAGATTCCAAAGAAAGAGACTTTCAAAACTGCTCCATCACGAGGATTTTTCAACACTGTGAGTTGAATGCAGTCATCACAGAAAACTTTCTGAGAATGCTTCTGTCTAGGGTTGATGTGAAGATATACCCGTTTCCAACGAAGGCCTCGAAGTGGTCCAAATATACACTTGCAGATTCTCCTACAAGGGTGTTGCAAACCTGAACTATCAAAGCAAGGTTCAACTCTGTGAGTTGAATGCAAACATCACAAAGAAGTTTCTGAGAATGCTTCCGTTTAGTTATGGGAAGTTTATCCCGTTTCCAACGAAATCCTCAGAGAGGTCCAAATATCCCCTTGCAGATTCTACAAACAGTGTGTTTGGAAACTGCTCCATCAAAACGAATGTTCAGCTCTCTGAGTTAAACGCAATCGTCACTAAGAATTTTCTGAGAGTGCTTCTGTCTAGTTTTTATATGAAGTTCTTTCCTTTATTACCATAGGCCTCAAAGCGGTCCCAGTCTCCACTTGCAGATTCTCCAAGAAGACTGTTTCCAAAGTGCTCTCTCGAAAGGAATGTTCAACTCTGTGAGTTGAGTGCAATCATCACAGAGTAGTTTCTGAGAATGCTTCTATGTAGTTTTTAGGAGAAGATATTTCCTTTTCCACCACAGCCCTCAAAGCCCTCCAAATGTCCATTTGCGGATGCTAAAAAAAGAGTGTTTCAAAGCTGCGCTATCAAAGGGAAAGTTCAATTCCGTGAGGTGAATGCAAACATCCCAAAGAAGTTTCTGAGAATGCCTCTGTTTAGCTTTTATGTGAAGATTATCCCGTTTCCAACGAAATCTTCAATGAGATCCAAATATCCACTTGCGGATCCCACAGAAAGTGTGTTTCGAAACTGCTGTTTCAAAGGGAATCTTCAACTCTGTGAGTTGAATGCAATCATCACAAAGAAGTTTCTGACAATGCTTCTCTCTCGTTTTTATGTGAAGATATTTCCTTTTCCACCAGAGGCCTGAAAGCGCTCCAAATGTCCACTTGCAGATTCTACGAAAAGAATGTTTCAAAACTGCTCTGTGAAAAGCAATGTTAAACTCTGTGGCTCGAACACAAACATCACAAAGCAGTTTCTGAGAATGCTTCAGTTTAGTTTTTCTGTGAAGATATTCCCGTTTCCAAAGAAATCTTCAAAGAGGTCCACATATCCACTTACAGATTCTACAAAAAGAGAGTTTCAAAACTGCTCAATCAAAAGGAGGGTTCAACTCTGTGACCTGAATGCAATCATCACACAGAAGTTTCTGAGAATGCTTCTCTTTAGTTTTTACGTGAAGATATACCCGTTTCGAAGGAAGGCCACCCGGTGGTCCAAATATCCACTTGCAGATTCTACAAAAAGAGTGTTTCAAACCTGAACTATCAAAGGAAGGTTCAACTCTCTGAGTCGAATGCAAACATCACGAAGAAGTTTCTGAGAATGTTTGTGTTTAGTTATGGGAAGTTTATCCCGTTTCCAACGAAATCCTCAGAGAGGTCCAAATATCCACTTGCAGATTCTACCAAAAGTGTGTTTGGAAACTGCTCCATCCAAAGGCATGTTCAGCTCTGTGAGTTAATCTCCATCATCACAAAGTATTTTCTGAGAATGCTTCCGTTTGGTTTTTATAGGAAGTTCTTTCCTTCACTACCGTAGGCCTCAAAGCAGTCCAAATCTCCATTTGCAGATTCTACAAAAAGAGTGTTTCCAATCTGCTGTATCAATAGGAATGTTCAACTCCGTGAGTTGAATGCAATCATCACAACGTAGTTTCTGAGAATGCTTCTATGTAGTTTTTAGGTGAAGATATTACCTTTTCCACCACAGGCCCCAAGCCCCCCAAATGTCCACTTGCAGATTCTAGAAAAAGAGTGTTTCATAGCTGCTCTTTCAAAAGGAAAGTTCCACTCTGGGAATTGAATACGAACATCACAAAGTAGTTTCTGAGAATGCTTTTGTTTCGTTTTTATGTGAAGATGATCCCGTTTCCAATGAAATCTTCAAAGAGGTGCACATATCCACTTGCAGATTCCAAAGAAAGAGACTTTCAAAACTGCTCCATCACGAGGATTTTTCAACACTGTGAGTTGAATGCAGTCATCACAGAAAACTTTCTGAGAATGCTTCTGTCTAGGGTTGATGTGAAGATATACCCGTTTCCAACGAAGGCCTCGAAGTGGTCCAAATATACACTTGCAGATTCTCCTACAAGGGTGTTGCAAACCTGAACTATCAAAGCAAGGTTCAACTCTGTGAGTTGAATGCAAACATCACAAAGAAGTTTCTGAGAATGCTTCCGTTTAGTTATGGGAAGTTTATCCCGTTTCCAACGAAATCCTCAGAGAGGTCCAAATATCCCCTTGCAGATTCTACAAACAGTGTGTTTGGAAACTGCTCCATCAAAACGAATGTTCAGCTCTCTGAGTTAAACGCAATCGTCACTAAGAATTTTCTGAGAGTGCTTCTGTCTAGTTTTTATATGAAGTTCTTTCCTTTCTTACCATAGGCCTCAAAGCGGTCCCAGTCTCCACTTGCAGATTCTCCAAGAAGACTGTTTCCAAAGTGCTCTCTCGAAAGGAATGTTCAACTCTGTGAGTTGAGTGCAATCATCACAGAGTAGTTTCTGAGAATGCTTCTATGTAGTTTTTAGGAGAAGATATTTCCTTTTCCACCACAGCCCTCAAAGCCCTCCAAATGTCCATTTGCGGATGCTAAAAAAAGAGTGTTTCAAAGCTGCGCTATCAAAGGGAAAGTTCAATTCTGTGAGGTGAATGCAAACATCCCAAAGAAGTTTCTGAGAATGCCTCTGTTTAGCTTTTATGTGAAGATTATCCCGTTTCCAACGAAATCTTCAATGAGATCCAAATATCCACTTGCGGATCCCACAGAAAGTGTGTTTCGAAACTGCTGTTTCAAAGGGAATCTTCAACTCTGTGAGTTGAATGCAATCATCACAAAGAAGTTTCTGACAATGCTTCTCTCTCGTTTTTATGTGAAGATATTTCCTTTTCCACCAGAGGCCTGAAAGCGCTCCAAATGTCCACTTGCAGATTCTACGAAAAGAATGTTTCAAAACTGCTCTGTGAAAAGCAATGTTAAACTCTGTGGCTCGAACACAAACATCACAAAGCAGTTTCTGAGAATGCTTCAGTTTAGTTTTTCTGTGAAGATATTCCCGTTTCCAAAGAAATCTTCAAAGAGGTCCACATATCCACTTACAGATTCTACAAAAAGAGAGTTTCAAAACTGCTCAATCAAAAGGAGGGTTCAACTCTGTGACTTGAATGCAATCATCACACAGAAGTTTCTGAGAATGCTTCTCTTTAGTTTTTACGTGAAGATATACCCGTTTCGAAGGAAGGCCACCCGGTGGTCCAAATATCCACTTGCAGATTCTACAAAAAGAGTGTTTCAAACCTGAACTATCAAAGGAAGGTTCAACTCTCTGAGTCGAATGCAAACATCACGAAGAAGTTTCTGAGAATGTTTGTGTTTAGTTATGGGAAGTTTATCCCGTTTCCAACGAAATCCTCAGAGAGGTCCAAATATCCACTTGCAGATTCTACCAAAAGTGTGTTTGGAAACTGCTCCATCCAAAGGCATGTTCAGCTCTGTGAGTTAATCTCCATCATCACAAAGTATTTTCTGAGAATGCTTCCGTTTGGTTTTTATAGGAAGTTCTTTCCTTCACTACCGTAGGCCTCAAAGCAGTCCAAATCTCCATTTGCAGATTCTACAAAAAGAGTGTTTCCAATCTGCTCTATCAATAGGAATGTTCAACTCCGTGAGTTGAATGCAATCATCACAACGTAGTTTCTGAGAATGCTTCTATGTAGTTTTTAGGTGAAGATATTACCATTTCCACCACAGGCCCCAAGCCCCCCAAATGTCCACTTGCAGATTCTAGAAAAAGAGTGTTTCATAGCTGCTCTTTCAAAAGGAAAGTTCCACTCTGGGAATTGAATACGAACATCACAAAGTAGTTTCTGAGAATGCTTTTGTTTCGTTTTTATG
The DNA here is from genome assembly GCF_029289425.2 of Pan paniscus. Taxonomy (NCBI): domain Eukaryota; kingdom Metazoa; phylum Chordata; class Mammalia; order Primates; family Hominidae; genus Pan; species Pan paniscus. Next base: position 61,921,742 of record NC_073272.2, read on the forward strand.
TGAAGATGATCCCGTTTCCAATGAAATCTTCAAAGAGGTGCACATATCCACTTGCAGATTCCAAAGAAAGAGACTTTCAAAACTGCTCCATCACGAGGATTTTTCAACACTGTGAGTTGAATGCAGTCATCACAGAAAACTTTCTGAGAATGCTTCTGTCTAGGGTTGATGTGAAGATATACCCGTTTCCAACGAAGGCCTCGAAGTGGTCCAAATATACACTTGCAGATTCTCCTACAAGGGTGTTGCAAACCTGAACTGTCAAAGCAAGGTTCAACTCTGTGAGTTGAATGCAAACATCACAAAGAAGTTTCTGAGAATGCTTCCGTTTAGTTATGGGAAGTTTATCCCGTTTCCAACGAAATCCTCAGAGAGGTCCAAATATCCCTTTGCAGATTCTACAAACAGTGTGTTTGGAAACTGCTCCATCAAAACGAATGTTCAGCTCTCTGAGTTAAACGCAATCGTCACTAAGAATTTTCTGAGAGTGCTTCTGTCTAGTTTTTATATGAAGTTCTTTCCTTTATTACCATAGGCCTCAAAGCGGTCCCAGTCTCCACTTGCAGATTCTCCAAGAAGACTGTTTCCAAAGTGCTCTCTCGAAAGGATTGCTTAACTCTGTGAGTTGAGTGCAATCATCACAGAGTAGTTTCTGAGAATGCTTCTATGTAGTTTTTAGGAGAAGATATTTCCTTTTCCACCACAGCCCTCAAAGCCCTCCAAATGTCCATTTGCGGATGCTAAAAAAAGAGTGTTTCAAAGCTGCGCTATCAAAGGGAAAGTTCAATTCCATGAGGTGAATGCAAACATCCCAAAGAAGTTTCTGAGAATGCCTCTGTTTAGCTTTTATGTGAAGATTATCCCGTTTCCAACGAAATCTTCAATGAGATCCAAATATCCACTTGCGGATCCCACAGAAAGTGTGTTTCGAAACTGCTGTTTCAAAGGGAATCTTCAACTCTGTGAGTTGAATGCAATCATCACAAAGAAGTTTCTGACAATGCTTCTCTCTCGTTTTTATGTGAAGATATTTCCTTTTCCACCAGAGGCCTGAAAGCGCTCCAAATGTCCACTTGCAGATTCTACGAAAAGAATGTTTCAAAACTGCTCTGTGAAAAGCAATGTTAAACTCTGTGGCTCGAACACAAACATCACAAAGCAGTTTCTGAGAATGCTTCAGTTTAGTTTTTCTGTGAAGATATTCCCGTTTCCAAAGAAATCTTCAAAGAGGTCCACATATCCACTTACAGATTCTACAAAAAGAGAGTTTCAAAACTGCTCAATCAAAAGGAGGGTTCAACTCTGTGACCTGAATGCAATCATCACACAGAAGTTTCTGAGAATGCTTCTCTTTAGTTTTTACGTGAAGATATACCCGTTTCGAAGGAAGGCCACCCGGTGGTCCAAATATCCACTTGCAGATTCTACAAAAAGAGTGTTTCAAACCTGAACTATCAAAGGAAGGTTCAACTCTCTGAGTCGAATGCAAACATCACGAAGAAGTTTCTGAGAATGTTTGTGTTTAGTTATGGGAAGTTTATCCCGTTTCCAACGAAATCCTCAGAGAGGTCCAAATATCCACTTGCAGATTCTACCAAAAGTGTGTTTGGAAACTGCTCCATCCAAAGGCATGTTCAGCTCTGTGAGTTAATCTCCATCATCACAAAGTATTTTCTGAGAATGCTTCCGTTTGGTTTTTATAGGAAGTTCTTTCCTTCACTACCGTAGGCCTCAAAGCAGTCCAAATCTCCATTTGCAGATTCTACAAAAAGAGTGTTTCCAATCTGCTGTATCAATAGGAATGTTCAACTCCGTGAGTTGAATGCAATCATCACAACGTAGTTTCTGAGAATGCTTCTATGTAGTTTTTAGGTGAAGATATTACCTTTTCCACCACAGGCCCCAAGCCCCCCAAATGTCCACTTGCAGATTCTAGAAAAAGAGTGTTTCATAGCTGCTCTTTCAAAAGGAAAGTTCCACTCTGGGAATTGAATACGAACATCACAAAGTAGTTTCTGAGAATGCTTTTGTTTCGTTTTTATGTGAAGATGATCCCGTTTCCAATGAAATCTTCAAAGAGGTGCACATATCCACTTGCAGATTCCAAAGAAAGAGACTTTCAAAACTGCTCCATCACGAGGATTTTTCAACACTGTGAGTTGAATGCAGTCATCACAGAAAACTTTCTGAGAATGCTTCTGTCTAGGGTTGATGTGAAGATATACCCGTTTCCAACGAAGGCCTCGAAGTGGTCCAAATATACACTTGCAGATTCTCCTACAAGGGTGTTGCAAACCTGAACTATCAAAGCAAGGTTCAACTCTGTGAGTTGAATGCAAACATCACAAAGAAGTTTCTGAGAATGCTTCCGTTTAGTTATGGGAAGTTTATCCCGTTTCCAACGAAATCCTCAGAGAGGTCCAAATATCCCCTTGCAGATTCTACAAACAGTGTGTTTGGAAACTGCTCCATCAAAACGAATGTTCAGCTCTCTGAGTTAAACGCAATCGTCACTAAGAATTTTCTGAGAGTGCTTCTGTCTAGTTTTTATATGAAGTTCTTTCCTTTATTACCATAGGCCTCAAAGCGGTCCCAGTCTCCACTTGCAGATTCTCCAAGAAGACTGTTTCCAAAGTGCTCTCTCGAAAGGAATGTTCAACTCTGTGAGTTGAGTGCAATCATCACAGAGTAGTTTCTGAGAATGCTTCTATGTAGTTTTTAGGAGAAGATATTTCCTTTTCCACCACAGCCCTCAAAGCCCTCCAAATGTCCATTTGCGGATGCTAAAAAAAGAGTGTTTCAAAGCTGCGCTATCAAAGGGAAAGTTCAATTCCATGAGGTGAATGCAAACATCCCAAAGAAGTTTCTGAGAATGCCTCTGTTTAGCTTTTATGTGAAGATTATCCCGTTTCCAACGAAATCTTCAATGAGATCCAAATATCCACTTGCGGATCCCACAGAAAGTGTGTTTCGAAACTGCTGTTTCAAAGGGAATCTTCAACTCTGTGAGTTGAATGCAATCATCACAAAGAAGTTTCTGACAATGCTTCTCTCTCGTTTTTATGTGAAGATATTTCCTTTTCCACCAGAGGCCTGAAAGCGCTCCAAATGTCCACTTGCAGATTCTACGAAAAGAATGTTTCAAAACTGCTCTGTGAAAAGCAATGTTAAACTCTGTGGCTCGAACACAAACATCACAAAGCAGTTTCTGAGAATGCTTCAGTTTAGTTTTTCTGTGAAGATATTCCCGTTTCCAAAGAAATCTTCAAAGAGGTCCACATATCCACTTACAGATTCTACAAAAAGAGAGTTTCAAAACTGCTCAATCAAAAGGAGGGTTCAACTCTGTGACCTGAATGCAATCATCACACAGAAGTTTCTGAGAATGCTTCTCTTTAGTTTTTACGTGAAGATATACCCGTTTCGAAGGAAGGCCACCCGGTGGTCCAAATATCCACTTGCAGATTCTACAAAAAGAGTGTTTCAAACCTGAACTATCAAAGGAAGGTTCAACTCTCTGAGTCGAATGCAAACATCACGAAGAAGTTTCTGAGAATGTTTGTGTTTAGTTATGGGAAGTTTATCCCGTTTCCAACGAAATCCTCAGAGAGGTCCAAATATCCACTTGCAGATTCTACCAAAAGTGTGTTTGGAAACTGCTCCATCCAAAGGCATGTTCAGCTCTGTGAGTTAATCTCCATCATCACAAAGTATTTTCTGAGAATGCTTCCGTTTGGTTTTTATAGGAAGTTCTTTCCTTCACTACCGTAGGCCTCAAAGCAGTCCAAATCTCCATTTGCAGATTCTACAAAAAGAGTGTTTCCAATCTGCTGTATCAATAGGAATGTTCAACTCCGTGAGTTGAATGCAATCATCACAACGTAGTTTCTGAGAATGCTTCTATGTAGTTTTTAGGTGAAGATATTACCTTTTCCACCACAGGCCCCAAGCCCCCCAAATGTCCACTTGCAGATTCTAGAAAAAGAGTGTTTCATAGCTGCTCTTTCAAAAGGAAAGTTCCACTCTGGGAATTGAATACGAACATCACAAAGTAGTTTCTGAGAATGCTTTTGTTTCGTTTTTATGTGAAGATGATCCCGTTTCCAATGAAATCTTCAAAGAGGTGCACATATCCACTTGCAGATTCCAAAGAAAGAGACTTTCAAAACTGCTCCATCACGAGGATTTTTCAACACTGTGAGTTGAATGCAGTCATCACAGAAAACTTTCTGAGAATGCTTCTGTCTAGGGTTGATGTGAAGATATACCCGTTTCCAACGAAGGCCTCGAAGTGGTCCAAATATACACTTGCAGATTCTCCTACAAGGGTGTTGCAAACCTGAACTATCAAAGCAAGGTTCAACTCTGTGAGTTGAATGCAAACATCACAAAGAAGTTTCTGAGAATGCTTCCGTTTAGTTATGGGAAGTTTATCCCGTTTCCAACGAAATCCTCAGAGAGGTCCAAATATCCCCTTGCAGATTCTACAAACAGTGTGTTTGGAAACTGCTCCATCAAAACGAATGTTCAGCTCTCTGAGTTAAACGCAATCGTCACTAAGAATTTTCTGAGAGTGCTTCTGTCTAGTTTTTATATGAAGTTCTTTCCTTTATTACCATAGGCCTCAAAGCGGTCCCAGTCTCCACTTGCAGATTCTCCAAGAAGACTGTTTCCAAAGTGCTCTCTCGAAAGGAATGTTCAACTCTGTGAGTTGAGTGCAATCATCACAGAGTAGTTTCTGAGAATGCTTCTATGTAGTTTTTAGGAGAAGATATTTCCTTTTCCACCACAGCCCTCAAAGCCCTCCAAATGTCCATTTGCGGATGCTAAAAAAAGAGTGTTTCAAAGCTGCGCTATCAAAGGGAAAGTTCAATTCCGTGAGGTGAATGCAAACATCCCAAAGAAGTTTCTGAGAATGCCTCTGTTTAGCTTTTATGTGAAGATTATCCCGTTTCCAACGAAATCTTCAATGAGATCCAAATATCCACTTGCGGATCCCACAGAAAGTGTGTTTCGAAACTGCTGTTTCAAAGGGAATCTTCAACTCTGTGAGTTGAATGCAATCATCACAAAGAAGTTTCTGACAATGCTTCTCTCTCGTTTTTATGTGAAGATATTTCCTTTTCCACCAGAGGCCTGAAAGCGCTCCAAATGTCCACTTGCAGATTCTACGAAAAGAATGTTTCAAAACTGCTCTGTGAAAAGCAATGTTAAACTCTGTGGCTCGAACACAAACATCACAAAGCAGTTTCTGAGAATGCTTCAGTTTAGTTTTTCTGTGAAGATATTCCCGTTTCCAAAGAAATCTTCAAAGAGGTCCACATATCCACTTACAGATTCTACAAAAAGAGAGTTTCAAAACTGCTCAATCAAAAGGAGGGTTCAACTCTGTGACCTGAATGCAATCATCACACAGAAGTTTCTGAGAATGCTTCTCTTTAGTTTTTACGTGAAGATATACCCGTTTCGAAGGAAGGCCACCCGGTGGTCCAAATATCCACTTGCAGATTCTACAAAAAGAGTGTTTCAAACCTGAACTATCAAAGGAAGGTTCAACTCTCTGAGTCGAATGCAAACATCACGAAGAAGTTTCTGAGAATGTTTGTGTTTAGTTATGGGAAGTTTATCCCGTTTCCAACGAAATCCTCAGAGAGGTCCAAATATCCACTTGCAGATTCTACCAAAAGTGTGTTTGGAAACTGCTCCATCCAAAGGCATGTTCAGCTCTGTGAGTTAATCTCCATCATCACAAAGTATTTTCTGAGAATGCTTCCGTTTGGTTTTTATAGGAAGTTCTTTCCTTCACTACCGTAGGCCTCAAAGCAGTCCAAATCTCCATTTGCAGATTCTACAAAAAGAGTGTTTCCAATCTGCTCTATCAATAGGAATGTTCAACTCCGTGAGTTGAATGCAATCATCACAACGTAGTTTCTGAGAATGCTTCTATGTAGTTTTTAGGTGAAGATATTACCTTTTCCACCACAGGCCCCAAGCCCCCCAAATGTCCACTTGCAGATTCTAGAAAAAGAGTGTTTCATAGCTGCTCTTTCAAAAGGAAAGTTCCACTCTGGGAATTGAATACGAACATCACAAAGTAGTTTCTGAGAATGCTTTTGTTTCGTTTTTATGTGAAGATGATCCCGTTTCCAATGAAATCTTCAAAGAGGTGCACATATCCACTTGCAGATTCCAAAGAAAGAGACTTTCAAAACTGCTCTATCACGAGGATTTTTCAACACTGTGAGTTGAATGCAGTCATCACAGAAAACTTTCTGAGAATGCTTCTGTCTAGGGTTGATGTGAAGATATACCCGTTTCCAACGAAGGCCTCGAAGTGGTCCAAATATACACTTGCAGATTCTCCTACAAGGGTGTTGCAAACCTGAACTATCAAAGCAAGGTTCAACTCTGTGAGTTGAATGCAAACATCACAAAGAAGTTTCTGAGAATGCTTCCGTTTAGTTATGGGAAGTTTATCCCGTTTCCAACGAAATCCTCAGAGAGGTCCAAATATCCCCTTGCAGATTCTACAAACAGTGTGTTTGGAAACTGCTCCATCAAAACGAATGTTCAGCTCTCTGAGTTAAACGCAATCGTCACTAAGAATTTTCTGAGAGTGCTTCTGTCTAGTTTTTATATGAAGTTCTTTCCTTTCTTACCATAGGCCTCAAAGCGGTCCCAGTCTCCACTTGCAGATTCTCCAAGAAGACTGTTTCCAAAGTGCTCTCTCGAAAGGAATGTTCAACTCTGTGAGTTGAGTGCAATCATCACAGAGTAGTTTCTAAGAATGCTTCTATGTAGTTTTTAGGAGAAGATATTTCCTTTTCCACCACAGCCCTCAAAGCCCTCCAAATGTCCATTTGCGGATGCTAAAAAAAGAGTGTTTCAAAGCTGCGCTATCAAAGGGAAAGTTCAATTCCGTGAGGTGAATGCAAACATCCCAAAGAAGTTTCTGAGAATGCCTCTGTTTAGCTTTTATGTGAAGATTATCCCGTTTCCAACGAAATCTTCAATGAGATCCAAATATCCACTTGCGGATCCCACAGAAAGTGTGTTTCGAAAGTGCTGTTTCAAAGGGAATCTTCAACTCTGTGAGTTGAATGCAATCATCACAAAGAAGTTTCTGACAATGCTTCTCTCTCGTTTTTATGTGAAGATATTTCCTTTTCCACCAGAGGCCTGAAAGCGCTCCAAATGTCCACTTGCAGATTCTACGAAAAGAATGTTTCAAAACTGCTCCGTGAAAAGCAATGTTAAACTCTGTGGCTCGAACACAAACATCACAAAGCAGTTTCTGAGAATGCTTCAGTTTAGTTTTTCTGTGAAGATATTCCCGTTTCCAAAGAAATCTTCAAAGAGGTCCACATATCCACTTACAGATTCTACAAAAAGAGAGTTTCAAAACTGCTCAATCAAAAGGAGGGTTCAACTCTGTGACTTGAATGCAATCATCACACACAAGTTTCGAGAATGCTTCTCTTTAGTTTTTACGTGAAGATATACCCGTTTCGAAGGAAGGCCACCCGGTGGTCCAAATATCCACTTGCAGAATCTACAAAAAGAGTGTTTCAAACCTGAACTATCAAAGGAAGGTTCAACTCTCTGAGTCGAATGCAAACATCACGAAGAAGTTTCTGAGAATGTTTGTGTTTAGTTATGGGAAGTTTATCCCGTTTCCAACGAAATCCTCAGAGAGGTCCAAATATCCACTTGCAGATTCTACCAAAAGTGTGTTTGGAAACTGCTCCATCCAAAGGCATGTTCAGCTCTGTGAGTTAATCTCCATCATCACAAAGTATTTTCTGAGAATGCTTCCGTTTGGTTTTTATAGGAAGTTCTTTCCTTCACTACCGTAGGCCTCAAAGCAGTCCAAATCTCCATTTGCAGATTCTACAAAAAGAGTGTTTCCAATCTGCTGTATCAATAGGAATGTTCAACTCCGTGAGTTGAATGCAATCATCACAACGTAGTTTCTGAGAATGCTTCTATGTAGTTTTTAGGTGAAGATATTACCTTTTCCACCACAGGCCCCAAGCCCCCCAAATGTCCACTTGCAGATTCTAGAAAAAGAGTGTTTCATAGCTGCTCTTTCAAAAGGAAAGTTCCACTCTGGGAATTGAATACGAACATCACAAAGTAGTTTCTGAGAATGCTTTTGTTTCGTTTTTATGTGAAGATGATCCCGTTTCCAATGAAATCTTCAAAGAGGTGCACATATCCACTTGCAGATTCCAAAGAAAGAGACTTTCAAAACTGCTCTATCACGAGGATTTTTCAACACTGTGAGTTGAATGCAGTCATCACAGAAAACTTTCTGAGAATGCTTCTGTCTAGGGTTGATGTGAAGATATACCCGTTTCCAACGAAGGCCTCGAAGTGGTCCAAATATACACTTGCAGATTCTCCTACAAGGGTGTTGCAAACCTGAACTATCAAAGCAAGGTTCAACTCTGTGAGTTGAATGCAAACATCACAAAGAAGTTTCTGAGAATGCTTCCGTTTAGTTATGGGAAGTTTATCCCGTTTCCAACGAAATCCTCAGAGAGGTCCAAATATCCCCTTGCAGATTCTACAAACAGTGTGTTTGGAAACTGCTCCATCAAAACGAATGTTCAGCTCTCTGAGTTAAACGCAATCGTCACTAAGAATTTTCTGAGAGTGCTTCTGTCTAGTTTTTATATGAAGTTCTTTCCTTTCTTACCATAGGCCTCAAAGCGGTCCCAGTCTCCACTTGCAGATTCTCCAAGAAGACTGTTTCCAAAGTGCTCTCTCGAAAGGAATGTTCAACTCTGTGAGTTGAGTGCAATCATCACAGAGTAGTTTCTGAGAATGCTTCTATGTAGTTTTTAGGAGAAGATATTTCCTTTTCCACCACAGCCCTCAAAGCCCTCCAAATGTCCATTTGCGGATGCTAAAAAAAGAGTGTTTCAAAGCTGCGCTATCAAAGGGAAAGTTCAATTCCGTGAGGTGAATGCAAACATCCCAAAGAAGTTTCTGAGAATGCCTCTGTTTAGCTTTTATGTGAAGATTATCCCGTTTCCAACGAAATCTTCAATGAGATCCAAATATCCACTTGCGGATCCCACAGAAAGTGTGTTTCGAAAGTGCTGTTTCAAAGGGAATCTTCAACTCTGTGAGTTGAATGCAATCATCACAAAGAAGTTTCTGACAATGCTTCTCTCTCGTTTTTATGTGAAGATATTTCCTTTTCCACCAGAGGCCTGAAAGCGCTCCAAATGTCCACTTGCAGATTCTACGAAAAGAATGTTTCAAAACTGCTCTGTGAAAAGCAATGTTAAACTCTGTGGCTCGAACACAAACATCACAAAGCAGTTTCTGAGAATGCTTCAGTTTAGTTTTTCTGTGAAGATATTCCCGTTTCCAAAGAAATCTTCAAAGAGGTCCACATATCCACTTACAGATTCTACAAAAAGAGAGTTTCAAAACTGCTCAATCAAAAGGAGGGTTCAACTCTGTGACTTGAATGCAATCATCACACAGAAGTTTCGAGAATGCTTCTCTTTAGTTTTTACGTGAAGATATACCCGTTTCGAAGGAAGGCCACCCGGTGGTCCAAATATCCACTTGCAGAATCTACAAAAAGAGTGTTTCAAACCTGAACTATCAAAGGAAGGTTCAACTCTCTGAGTCGAATGCAAACATCACGAAGAAGTTTCTGAGAATGTTTGTGTTTAGTTATGGGAAGTTTATCCCGTTTCCAACGAAATCCTCAGAGAGGTCCAAATATCCACTTGCAGATTCTACCAAAAGTGTGTTTGGAAACTGCTCCATCCAAAGGCATGTTCAGCTCTGTGAGTTAATCTCCATCATCACAAAGTATTTTCTGAGAATGCTTCCGTTTGGTTTTTATAGGAAGTTCTTTCCTTCACTACCGTAGGCCTCAAAGCAGTCCAAATCTCCATTTGCAGATTCTACAAAAAGAGTGTTTCCAATCTGCTGTATCAATAGGAATGTTCAACTCCGTGAGTTGAATGCAATCATCACAACGTAGTTTCTGAGAATGCTTCTATGTAGTTTTTAGGTGAAGATATTACCTTTTCCACCACAGGCCCCAAGCCCCCCAAATGTCCACTTGCAGATTCTAGAAAAAGAGTGTTTCATAGCTGCTCTTTCAAAAGGAAAGTTCCACTCTGGGAATTGAATACGAACATCACAAAGTAGTTTCTGAGAATGCTTTTGTTTCGTTTTTATGTGAAGATGATCCCGTTTCCAATGAAATCTTCAAAGAGGTGCACATATCCACTTGCAGATTCCAAAGAAAGAGACTTTCAAAACTGCTCTATCACGAGGATTTTTCAACACTGTGAGTTGAATGCAGTCATCACAGAAAACTTTCTGAGAATGCTTCTGTCTAGGGTTGATGTGAAGATATACCCGTTTCCAACGAAGGCCTCGAAGTGGTCCAAATATACACTTGCAGATTCTCCTACAAGGGTGTTGCAAACCTGAACTATCAAAGCAAGGTTCAACTCTGTGAGTTGAATGCAAACATCACAAAGAAGTTTCTGAGAATGCTTCCGTTTACTTATGGGAAGTTTATCCCGTTTCCAACGAAATCCTCAGAGAGGTCCAAATATCCCCTTGCAGATTCTACAAACAGTGTGTTTGGAAACTGCTCCATCAAAACGAATGTTCAGCTCTCTGAGTTAAACGCAATCGTCACTAAGAATTTTCTGAGAGTGCTTCTGTCTAGTTTTTATATGAAGTTCTTTCCTTTATTACCATAGGCCTCAAAGCGGTCCCAGTCTCCACTTGCAGATTCTCCAAGAAGACTGTTTCCAAAGTGCTCTCTCGAAAGGAATGTTCAACTCTGTGAGTTGAGTGCAATCATCACAGAGTAGTTTCTGAGAATGCTTCTATGTAGTTTTTAGGAGAAGATATTTCCTTTTCCACCACAGCCCTCAAAGCCCTCCAAATGTCCATTTGCGGATGCTAAAAAAAGAGTGTTTCAAAGCTGCGCTATCAAAGGGAAAGTTCAATTCCGTGAGGTGAATGCAAACATCCCAAAGAAGTTTCTGAGAATGCCTCTGTTTAGCTTTTATGTGAAGATTATCCCGTTTCCAACGAAATCTTCAATGAGATCCAAATATCCACTTGCGGATCCCACAGAAAGTGTGTTTCGAAAGTGCTGTTTCAAAGGGAATCTTCAACTCTGTGAGTTGAATGCAATCATCACAAAGAAGTTTCTGACAATGCTTCTCTCTCGTTTTTATGTGAAGATATTTCCTTTTCCACCAGAGGCCTGAAAGCGCTCCAAATGTCCACTTGCAGATTCTACGAAAAGAATGTTTCAAAACTGCTCTGTGAAAAGCAATGTTAAACTCTGTGGCTCGAACACAAACATCACAAAGCAGTTTCTGAGAATGCTTCAGTTTAGTTTTTCTGTGAAGATATTCCCGTTTCCAAAGAAATCTTCAAAGAGGTCCACATATCCACTTACAGATTCTACAAAAAGAGAGTTTCAAAACTGCTCAATCAAAAGGAGGGTTCAACTCTGTGACTTGAATGCAATCATCACACAGAAGTTTCGAGAATGCTTCTCTTTAGTTTTTACGTGAAGATATACCCGTTTCGAAGGAAGGCCACCCGGTGGTCCAAATATCCACTTGCAGAATCTACAAAAAGAGTGTTTCAAACCTGAACTATCAAAGGAAGGTTCAACTCTCTGAGTCGAATGCAAACATCACGAAGAAGTTTCTGAGAATGTTTGTGTTTAGTTATGGGAAGTTTATCCCGTTTCCAACGAAATCCTCAGAGAGGTCCAAATATCCACTTGCAGATTCTACCAAAAGTGTGTTTGGAAACTGCTCCATCCAAAGGCATGTTCAGCTCTGTGAGTTAATCTCCATCATCACAAAGTATTTTCTGAGAATGCTTCCGTTTGGTTTTTATAGGAAGTTCTTTCCTTCACTACCGTAGGCCTCAAAGCAGTCCAAATCTCCATTTGCAGATTCTACAAAAAGAGTGTTTCCAATCTGCTGTATCAATAGGAATGTTCAACTCCGTGAGTTGAATGCAATCATCACAACGTAGTTTCTGAGAATGCTTCTATGTAGTTTTTAGGTGAAGATATTACCTTTTCCACCACAGGCCCCAAGCCCCCCAAATGTCCACTTGCAGATTCTAGAAAAAGAGTGTTTCATAGCTGCTCTTTCAAAAGGAAAGTTCCACTCTGGGAATTGAATACGAACATCACAAAGTAGTTTCTGAGAATGCTTTTGTTTCGTTTTTATGTGAAGATGATCCCGTTTCCAATGAAATCTTCAAAGAGGTGCACATATCCACTTGCAGATTCCAAAGAAAGAGACTTTCAAAACTGCTCTATCACGAGGATTTTTCAACACTGTGAGTTGAATGCAGTCATCACAGAAAACTTTCTGAGAATGCTTCTGTCTAGGGTTGATGTGAAGATATACCCGTTTCCAACGAAGGCCTCGAAGTGGTCCAAATATACACTTGCAGATTCTCCTACAAGGGTGTTGCAAACCTGAACTATCAAAGCAAGGTTCAACTCTGTGAGTTGAATGCAAACATCACAAAGAAGTTTCTGAGAATGCTTCCGTTTACTTATGGGAAGTTTATCCCGTTTCCAACGAAATCCTCAGAGAGGTCCAAATATCCCCTTGCAGATTCTACAAACAGTGTGTTTGGAAACTGCTCCATCAAAACGAATGTTCAGCTCTCTGAGTTAAACGCAATCGTCACTAAGAATTTTCTGAGAGTGCTTCTGTCTAGTTTTTATATGAAGTTCTTTCCTTTATTACCATAGGCCTCAAAGCGGTCCCAGTCTCCACTTGCAGATTCTCCAAGAAGACTGTTTCCAAAGTGCTCTCTCGAAAGGAATGTTCAACTCTGTGAGTTGAGTGCAATCATCACAGAGTAGTTTCTGAGAATGCTTCTATGTAGTTTTTAGGGGAAGATATTTCCTTTTCCACCACAGCCCTCAAAGCCCTCCAAATGTCCATTTGCGGATGCTAAAAAAAGAGTGTTTCAAAGCTGCGCTATCAAAGGGAAAGTTCAATTCCGTGAGGTGAATGCAAACATCCCAAAGAAGTTTCTGAGAATGCCTCTGTTTAGCTTTTATGTGAAGATTATCCCGTTTCCAACGAAATCTTCAATGAGATCCAAATATCCACTTGCGGATCCCACAGAAAGTGTGTTTCGAAAGTGCTGTTTCAAAGGGAATCTTCAACTCTGTGAGTTGAATGCAATCATCACAAAGAAGTTTCTGACAATGCTTCTCTCTCGTTTTTATGTGAAGATATTTCCTTTTCCACCAGAGGCCTGAAAGCGCTCCAAATGTCCACTTGCAGATTCTACGAAAAGAATGTTTCAAAACTGCTCTGTGAAAAGCAATGTTAAACTCTGTGGCTCGAACACAAACATCACAAAGCAGTTTCTGAGAATGCTTCAGTTTAGTTTTTCTGTGAAGATATTCCCGTTTCCAAAGAAATCTTCAAAGAGGTCCACATATCCACTTACAGATTCTACAAAAAGAGAGTTTCAAAACTGCTCAATCAAAAGGAGGGTTCAACTCTGTGACTTGAATGCAATCATCACACAGAAGTTTCGAGAATGCTTCTCTTTAGTTTTTACGTGAAGATATACCCGTTTCGAAGGAAGGCCACCCGGTGGTCCAAATATCCACTTGCAGAATCTACAAAAAGAGTGTTTCAAACCTGAACTATCAAAGGAAGGTTCAACTCTGTGAGTCGAATGCAAACATCACGAAGAAGTTTCTGAGAATGTTTGTGTTTAGTTATGGGAAGTTTATCCCATTTCCAACGAAATCCTCAGAGAGGTCCAAATATCCCCTTGCAGATTCTACCAAAAGTGTGTTTGGAAACTGCTCCATCCAAAGGCATGTTCAGCTCTGTGAGTTAATCTCCATCATCACAAAGTATTTTCTGAGAATGCTTCCGTTTGGTTTTTATAGGAAGTTCTTTCCTTCACTACCGTAGGCCTCAAAGCAGTCCAAATCTCCATTTGCAGATTCTACAAAAAGAGTGTTTCCAATCTGCTGTATCAATAGGAATGTTCAACTCCGTGAGTTGAATGCAATCATCACAACGTAGTTTCTGAGAATGCTTCTATGTAGTTTTTAGGTGAAGATATTACCTTTTCCACCACAGGCCCCAAGCCCCCCAAATGTCCACTTGCAGATTCTAGAAAAAGAGTGTTTCATAGCTGCTCTTTCAAAAGGAAAGTTCCACTCTGGGAATTGAATACGAACATCACAAAGTAGTTTCTGAGAATGCTTTTGTTTCGTTTTTATGTGAAGATGATCCCGTTTCCAATGAAATCTTCAAAGAGGTGCACATATCCACTTGCAGATTCCAAAGAAAGAGACTTTCAAAACTGCTCTATCACGAGGATTTTTCAACACTGTGAGTTGAATGCAGTCATCACAGAAAACTTTCTGAGAATGCTTCTGTCTAGGGTTGATGTGAAGATATACCCGTTTCCAACGAAGGCCTCGAAGTGGTCCAAATATACACTTGCAGATTCTCCTACAAGGGTGTTGCAAACCTGAACTATCAAAGCAAGGTTCAACTCTGTGAGTTGAATGCAAACATCACAAAGAAGTTTCTGAGAATGCTTCCGTTTACTTATGGGAAGTTTATCCCGTTTCCAACGAAATCCTCAGAGAGGTCCAAATATCCCCTTGCAGATTCTACAAACAGTGTGTTTGGAAACTGCTCCATCAAAACGAATGTTCAGCTCTCTGAGTTAAACGCAATCGTCACTAAGAATTTTCTGAGAGTGCTTCTGTCTAGTTTTTATATGAAGTTCTTTCCTTTCTTACCATAGGCCTCAAAGCGGTCCCAGTCTCCACTTGCAGATTCTCCAAGAAGACTGTTTCCAAACTGCTCTCTCGAAAGGAATGTTCAACTCTGTGAGTTGAGTGCAATCATCACAGAGTAGTTTCTGAGAATGCTTCTATGTAGTTTTTAGGAGAAGATATTTCCTTTTCCACCACAGCCCTCAAAGCCCTCCAAATGTCCATTTGCGGATGCTAAAAAAAGAGTGTTTCAAAGCTGCGCTATCAAAGGGAAAGTTCAATTCCGTGAGGTGAATGCAAACATCCCAAAGAAGTTTCTGAGAATGCCTCTGTTTAGCTTTTATGTGAAGATTATCCCGTTTCCAACGAAATCTTCAATGAGATCCAAATATCCACTTGCGGATCCCACAGAAAGTGTGTTTCGAAACTGCTGTTTCAAAGGGAATCTTCAACTCTGTGAGTTGAATGCAATCATCACAAAGAAGTTTCTGACAATGCTTCTCTCTCGTTTTTATGTGAAGATATTTCCTTTTCCACCAGAGGCCTGAAAGCGCTCCAAATGTCCACTTGCAGATTCTACGAAAAGAATGTTTCAAAACTGCTCTGTGAAAAGCAATGTTAAACTCTGTGGCTCGAACACAAACATGACAAAGCAGTTTCTGAGAATGCTTCAGTTTAGTTTTTCTGTGAAGATATTCCCGTTTCCAAAGAAATCTTCAAAGAGGTCCACATATCCACTTACAGATTCTACAAAAAGAGAGTTTCAAAACTGCTCAATCAAAAGGAGGGTTCAACTCTGTGACTTGAATGCAATCATCACACAGAAGTTTCTGAGAATGCTTCTCTTTAGTTTTTACGTGAAGATATACCCGTTTCGAAGGAAGGCCACCCGGTGGTCCAAATATCCACTTGCAGAATCTACAAAAAGAGTGTTTCAAACCTGAACTATCAAAGGAAGGTTCAACTCTGTGAGTCGAATGCAAACATCACGAAGAAGTTTCTGAGAATGTTTGTGTTTAGTTATGGGAAGTTTATCCCGTTTCCAACGAAATCCTCAGAGAGGTCCAAATATCCACTTGCAGATTCTACCAAAAGTGTGTTTGGAAACTGCTCCATCCAAAGGCATGTTCAGCTCTGTGAGTTAATCTCCATCATCACAAAGTATTTTCTGAGAATGCTTCCGTTTGGTTTTTATAGGAAGTTCTTTCCTTCACTACCGTAGGCCTCAAAGCAGTCCAAATCTCCATTTGCAGATTCTACAAAAAGAGTGTTTCCAATCTGCTGTATCAATAGGAATGTTCAACTCCGTGAGTTGAATGCAATCATCACAACGTAGTTTCTGAGAATGCTTCTATGTAGTTTTTAGGTGAAGATATTACCTTTTCCACCACAGGCCCCAAGCCCCCCAAATGTCCACTTGCAGATTCTAGAAAAAGAGTGTTTCATAGCTGCTCTTTCAAAAGGAAAGTTCCACTCTGGGAATTGAATACGAACATCACAAAGTAGTTTCTGAGAATGCTTTTGTTTCGTTTTTATGTGAAGATGATCCCGTTTCCAATGAAATCTTCAAAGAGGTGCACATATCCACTTGCAGATTCCAAAGAAAGAGACTTTCAAAACTGCTCTATCACGAGGATTTTTCAACACTGTGAGTTGAATGCAGTCATCACAGAAAACTTTCTGAGAATGCTTCTGTCTAGGGTTGATGTGAAGATATACCCGTTTCCAACGAAGGCCTCGAAGTGGTCCAAATATACACTTGCAGATTCTCCTACAAGGGTGTTGCAAACCTGAACTATCAAAGCAAGGTTCAACTCTGTGAGTTGAATGCAAACATCACAAAGAAGTTTCTGAGAATGCTTCCGTTTAGTTATGGGAAGTTTATCCCGTTTCCAACGAAATCCTCAGAGAGGTCCAAATATCCCCTTGCAGATTCTACAAACAGTGTGTTTGGAAACTGCTCCATCAAAACGAATGTTCAGCTCTCTGAGTTAAACGCAATCGTCACTAAGAATTTTCTGAGAGTGCTTCTGTCTAGTTTTTATATGAAGTTCTTTCCTTTCTTACCATAGGCCTCAAAGCGGTCCCAGTCTCCACTTGCAGATTCTCCAAGAAGACTGTTTCCAAACTGCTCTCTCGAAAGGAATGTTCAACTCTGTGAGTTGAGTGCAATCATCACAGAGTAGTTTCTGAGAATGCTTCTATGTAGTTTTTAGGAGAAGATATTTCCTTTTCCACCACAGCCCTCAAAGCCCTCCAAATGTCCATTTGCGGATGCTAAAAAAAGAGTGTTTCAAAGCTGCGCTATCAAAGGGAAAGTTCAATTCCGTGAGGTGAATGCAAACATCCCAAAGAAGTTTCTGAGAATGCCTCTGTTTAGCTTTTATGTGAAGATTATCCCGTTTCCAACGAAATCTTCAATGAGATCCAAATATCCACTTGCGGATCCCACAGAAAGTGTGTTTCGAAACTGCTGTTTCAAAGGGAATCTTCAACTCTGTGAGTTGAATGCAATCATCACAAAGAAGTTTCTGACAATGCTTCTCTCTCGTTTTTATGTGAAGATATTTCCTTTTCCACCAGAGGCCTGAAAGCGCTCCAAATGTCCACTTGCAGATTCTACGAAAAGAATGTTTCAAAACTGCTCTGTGAAAAGCAATGTTAAACTCTGTGGCTCGAACACAAACATCACAAAGCAGTTTCTGAGAATGCTTCAGTTTAGTTTTTCTGTGAAGATATTCCCGTTTCCAAAGAAATCTTCAAAGAGGTCCACATATCCACTTACAGATTCTACAAAAAGAGAGTTTCAAAACTGCTCAATCAAAAGGAGGGTTCAACTCTGTGACTTGAATGCAATCATCACACAGAAGTTTCTGAGAATGCTTCTCTTTAGTTTTTACGTGAAGATATACCCGTTTCGAAGGAAGGCCACCCGGTGGTCCAAATATCCACTTGCAGAATCTACAAAAAGAGTGTTTCAAACCTGAACTATCAAAGGAAGGTTCAACTCTGTGAGTCGAATGCAAACATCACGAAGAAGTTTCTGAGAATGTTTGTGTTTAGTTATGGGAAGTTTATCCCGTTTCCAACGAAATCCTCAGAGAGGTCCAAATATCCACTTGCAGATTCTACCAAAAGTGTGTTTGGAAACTGCTCCATCCAAAGGCATGTTCAGCTCTGTGAGTTAATCTCCATCATCACAAAGTATTTTCTGAGAATGCTTCCGTTTGGTTTTTATAGGAAGTTCTTTCCTTCACTACCGTAGGCCTCAAAGCAGTCCAAATCTCCATTTGCAGATTCTACAAAAAGAGTGTTTCCAATCTGCTGTATCAATAGGAATGTTCAACTCCGTGAGTTGAATGCAATCATCACAACGTAGTTTCTGAGAATGCTTCTATGTAGTTTTTAGGTGAAGATATTACCTTTTCCACCACAGGCCCCAAGCCCCCCAAATGTCCACTTGCAGATTCTAGAAAAAGAGTGTTTCATAGCTGCTCTTTCTAAAGGAAAGTTCCACTCTGGGAGTTGAATACAAACATCACAAAGTAGTTTCTGAGAATGCTTCTGTTTCGTTTTTATGTGAAGATGATCCCGTTTCCAATGAAATCTTCAAAGAGGTGCACATATCCACTTGCAGATTCCAAAGAAAGAGACTTTCAAAACTGCTCTATCACGAGGATTTTTCAACTCTGTGAGTTGAATGCAGTCATCACAGAAAACTTTCTGAGAATGCTTCTGTCTAGGGTTGATGTGAAGATATACCCATTTCCAACGAAGGCCTCGAAGTGGTCCAAATATACACTTGCAGATTCTCCTACAAGGGTGTTGCAAACCTGAACTATCAAAGCAAGGTTCAACTCTGTGAGTTGAATGCAAACATCACAAAGAAGTTTCTGAGAATGCTTCCGTTTACTTATGGGAAGTTTATCCCGTTTCCAACGAAATCCTCAGAGAGGTCCAAATATCCCCTTGCAGATTCTACAAACAGTGTGTTTGGAAACTGCTCCATCAAAACGAATGTTCAGCTCTCTGAGTTAAACGCAATCGTCACTAAGAATTTTCTGAGAGTGCTTCTGTCTAGTTTTTATATGAAGTTCTTTCCTTTATTACCATAGGCCTCAAAGCGGTCCCAGTCTCCACTTGCAGATTCTCCAAGAAGACTGTTTCCAAACTGCTCTCTCGAAAGGAATGTTCAACTCTGTGAGTTGAGTGCAATCATCACAGAGTAGTTTCTGAGAATGCTTCTATGTAGTTTTTAGGAGAAGATATTTCCTTTCCCACCACAGCCCTCAAAGCCCTCCAAATGTCCATTTGTGGATGCTAAAAAAAGAGTGTTTCAAAGCTGCGCTATCAAAGGGAAAGTTCAATTCCGTGAGGTGAATGCAAACATCCCAAAGAAGTTTCTGAGAATGCCTCTGTTTAGCTTTTATGTGAAGATTATCCCGTTTCCAACGAAATCTTCAATGAGATCCAAATATCCACTTGCGGATCCCACAGAAAGTGTGTTTCGAAACTGCTGTTTCAAAGGGAATCTTCAACTCTGTGAGTTGAATGCAATCATCACAAAGAAGTTTCTGACAATGCTTCTCTCTCGTTTTTATGTGAAGATATTTCCTTTTCCACCAGAGGCCTGAAAGCGCTCCAAATGTCCACTTGCAGATTCTACGAAAAGAATGTTTCAAAACTGCTCCGTGAAAAGCAATGTTAAACTCTGTGGCTCGAACACAAACATCACAAAGCAGTTTCTGAGAATGCTTCAGTTTAGTTTTTCTGTGAAGATATTCCCGTTTCCAAAGAAATCTTCAAAGAGGTCCACATATCCACTTACAGATTCTACAAAAAGAGAGTTTCAAAACTGCTCAATCAAAAGGAGGGTTCAACTCTGTGACTTGAATGCAATCATCACACAGAAGTTTCTGAGAATGCTTCTCTTTAGTTTTTACGTGAAGATATACCCGTTTCGAAGGAAGGCCACCCGGTGGTCCAAATATCCACTTGCAGAATCTACAAAAAGAGTGTTTCAAACCTGAACTATCAAAGGAAGGTTCAACTCTGTGAGTCGAATGCAAACATCACGAAGAAGTTTCTGAGAATGTTTGTGTTTAGTTATGGGAAGTTTATCCCGTTTCCAACGAAATCCTCAGAGAGGTCCAAATATCCACTTGCAGATTCTACCAAAAGTGTGTTTGGAAACTGCTCCATCCAAAGGCATGTTCAGCTCTGTGAGTTAATCTCCATCATCACAAAGTATTTTCTGAGAATGCTTCCGTTTGGTTTTTATAGGAAGTTCTTTCCTTCACTACCGTAGGCCTCAAAGCAGTCCAAATCTCCATTTGCAGATTCTACAAAAAGAGTGTTTCCAATCTGCTGTATCAATAGGAATGTTCAACTCCGTGAGTTGAATGCAATCATCACAACGTAGTTTCTGAGAATGCTTCTATGTAGTTTTTAGGTGAAGATATTACCTTTTCCACCACAGGCCCCAAGCCCCCCAAATGTCCACTTGCAGATTCTAGAAAAAGAGTGTTTCATAGCTGCTCTTTCTAAAGGAAAGTTCCACTCTGGGAGTTGAATACAAACATCACAAAGTAGTTTCTGAGAATGCTTCTGTTTCGTTTTTATGTGAAGATGATCCCGTTTCCAATGAAATCTTCAAAGAGGTGCACATATCCACTTGCAGATTCCAAAGAAAGAGACTTTCAAAACTGCTCTATCACGAGGATTTTTCAACTCTGTGAGTTGAATGCAGTCATCACAGAAAACTTTCTGAGAATGCTTCTGTCTAGGGTTGATGTGAAGATATACCCATTTCCAACGAAGGCCTCGAAGTGGTCCAAATATACACTTGCAGATTCTCCTACAAGGGTGTTGCAAACCTGAACTATCAAAGCAAGGTTCAACTCTGTGAGTTGAATGCAAACATCACAAAGAAGTTTCTGAGAATGCTTCCGTTTACTTATGGGAAGTTTATCCCGTTTCCAACGAAATCCTCAGAGAGGTCCAAATATCCCCTTGCAGATTCTACAAACAGTGTGTTTGGAAACTGCTCCATCAAAACGAATGTTCAGCTCTCTGAGTTAAACGCAATCGTCACTAAGAATTTTCTGAGAGTGCTTCTGTCTAGTTTTTATATGAAGTTCTTTCCTTTATTACCATAGGCCTCAAAGCGGTCCCAGTCTCCACTTGCAGATTCTCCAAGAAGACTGTTTCCAAACTGCTCTCTCGAAAGGAATGTTCAACTCTGTGAGTTGAGTGCAATCATCACAGAGTAGTTTCTGAGAATGCTTCTATGTAGTTTTTAGGAGAAGATATTTCCTTTCCCACCACAGCCCTCAAAGCCCTCCAAATGTCCATTTGTGGATGCTAAAAAAAGAGTGTTTCAAAGCTGCGCTATCAAAGGGAAAGTTCAATTCCGTGAGGTGAATGCAAACATCCCAAAGAAGTTTCT
Source organism: Pan paniscus (assembly GCF_029289425.2). Lineage (NCBI taxonomy): Eukaryota > Metazoa > Chordata > Mammalia > Primates > Hominidae > Pan > Pan paniscus. The sequence continues at coordinate 61,942,993 of NC_073272.2, forward strand.
GAGAATGCCTCTGTTTAGCTTTTATGTGAAGATTATCCCGTTTCCAACGAAATCTTCAATGAGATCCAAATATCCACTTGCGGATCCCACAGAAAGTGTGTTTCGAAACTGCTGTTTCAAAGGGAATCTTCAACTCTGTGAGTTGAATGCAATCATCACAAAGAAGTTTCTGACAATGCTTCTCTCTCGTTTTTATGTGAAGATATTTCCTTTTCCACCAGAGGCCTGAAAGCGCTCCAAATGTCCACTTGCAGATTCTACGAAAAGAATGTTTCAAAACTGCTCCGTGAAAAGCAATGTTAAACTCTGTGGCTCGAACACAAACATCACAAAGCAGTTTCTGAGAATGCTTCAGTTTAGTTTTTCTGTGAAGATATTCCCGTTTCCAAAGAAATCTTCAAAGAGGTCCACATATCCACTTACAGATTCTACAAAAAGAGAGTTTCAAAACTGCTCAATCAAAAGGAGGGTTCAACTCTGTGACTTGAATGCAATCATCACACAGAAGTTTCTGAGAATGCTTCTCTTTAGTTTTTACGTGAAGATATACCCGTTTCGAAGGAAGGCCACCCGGTGGTCCAAATATCCACTTGCAGAATCTACAAAAAGAGTGTTTCAAACCTGAACTATCAAAGGAAGGTTCAACTCTCTGAGTCGAATGCAAACATCACGAAGAAGTTTCTGAGAATGTTTGTGTTTAGTTATGGGAAGTTTATCCCGTTTCCAACGAAATCCTCAGAGAGGTCCAAATATCCACTTGCAGATTCTACCAAAAGTGTGTTTGGAAACTGCTCCATCCAAAGGCATGTTCAGCTCTGTGAGTTAATCTCCATCATCACAAAGTATTTTCTGAGAATGCTTCCGTTTGGTTTTTATAGGAAGTTCTTTCCTTCACTACCGTAGGCCTCAAAGCAGTCCAAATCTCCATTTGCAGATTCTACAAAAAGAGTGTTTCCAATCTGCTGTATCAATAGGAATGTTCAACTCCGTGAGTTGAATGCAATCATCACAACGTAGTTTCTGAGAATGCTTCTATGTAGTTTTTAGGTGAAGATATTACCTTTTCCACCACAGGCCCCAAGCCCCCCAAATGTCCACTTGCAGATTCTAGAAAAAGAGTGTTTCATAGCTGCTCTTTCAAAAGGAAAGTTCCACTCTGGGAATTGAATACGAACATCACAAAGTAGTTTCTGAGAATGCTTTTGTTTCGTTTTTATGTGAAGATGATCCCGTTTCCAATGAAATCTTCAAAGAGGTGCACATATCCACTTGCAGATTCCAAAGAAAGAGACTTTCAAAACTGCTCTATCACGAGGATTTTTCAACACTGTGAGTTGAATGCAGTCATCACAGAAAACTTTCTGAGAATGCTTCTGTCTAGGGTTGATGTGAAGATATACCCGTTTCCAACGAAGGCCTCGAAGTGGTCCAAATATACACTTGCAGATTCTCCTACAAGGGTGTTGCAAACCTGAACTATCAAAGCAAGGTTCAACTCTGTGAGTTGAATGCAAACATCACAAAGAAGTTTCTGAGAATGCTTCCGTTTACTTATGGGAAGTTTATCCCGTTTCCAACGAAATCCTCAGAGAGGTCCAAATATCCCCTTGCAGATTCTACAAACAGTGTGTTTGGAAACTGCTCCATCAAAACGAATGTTCAGCTCTCTGAGTTAAACGCAATCGTCACTAAGAATTTTCTGAGAGTGCTTCTGTCTAGTTTTTATATGAAGTTCTTTCCTTTCTTACCATAGGCCTCAAAGCGGTCCCAGTCTCCACTTGCAGATTCTCCAAGAAGACTGTTTCCAAAGTGCTCTCTCGAAAGGAATGTTCAACTCTGTGAGTTGAGTGCAATCATCACAGAGTAGTTTCTGAGAATGCTTCTATGTAGTTTTTAGGAGAAGATATTTCCTTTTCCACCACAGCCCTCAAAGCCCTCCAAATGTCCATTTGCGGATGCTAAAAAAAGAGTGTTTCAAAGCTGCGCTATCAAAGGGAAAGTTCAATTCCGTGAGGTGAATGCAAACATCCCAAAGAAGTTTCTGAGAATGCCTCTGTTTAGCTTTTATGTGAAGATTATCCCGTTTCCAACGAAATCTTCAATGAGATCCAAATATCCACTTGCGGATCCCACAGAAAGTGTGTTTCGAAACTGCTGTTTCAAAGGGAATCTTCAACTCTGTGAGTTGAATGCAATCATCACAAAGAAGTTTCTGACAATGCTTCTCTCTCGTTTTTATGTGAAGATATTTCCTTTTCCACCAGAGGCCTGAAAGCGCTCCAAATGTCCACTTGCAGATTCTACGAAAAGAATGTTTCAAAACTGCTCCGTGAAAAGCAATGTTAAACTCTGTGGCTCGAACACAAACATCACAAAGCAGTTTCTGAGAATGCTTCAGTTTAGTTTTTCTGTGAAGATATTCCCGTTTCCAAAGAAATCTTCAAAGAGGTCCACATATCCACTTACAGATTCTACAAAAAGAGAGTTTCAAAACTGCTCAATCAAAAGGAGGGTTCAACTCTGTGACTTGAATGCAATCATCACACAGAAGTTTCTGAGAATGCTTCTCTTTAGTTTTTACGTGAAGATATACCCGTTTCGAAGGAAGGCCACCCGGTGGTCCAAATATCCACTTGCAGAATCTACAAAAAGAGTGTTTCAAACCTGAACTATTAAAGGAAGGTTCAACTCTCTGAGTCGAATGCAAACATCACGAAGAAGTTTCTGAGAATGTTTGTGTTTAGTTATGGGAAGTTTATCCCGTTTCCAACGAAATCCTCAGAGAGGTCCAAATATCCACTTGCAGATTCTACCAAAAGTGTGTTTGGAAACTGCTCCATCCAAAGGCATGTTCAGCTCTGTGAGTTAATCTCCATCATCACAAAGTATTTTCTGAGAATGCTTCCGTTTGGTTTTTATAGGAAGTTCTTTCCTTCACTACCGTAGGCCTCAAAGCAGTCCAAATCTCCATTTGCAGATTCTACAAAAAGAGTGTTTCCAATCTGCTGTATCAATAGGAATGTTCAACTCCGTGAGTTGAATGCAATCATCACAACGTAGTTTCTGAGAATGCTTCTATGTAGTTTTTAGGTGAAGATATTACCTTTTCCACCACAGGCCCCAAGCCCCCCAAATGTCCACTTGCAGATTCTAGAAAAAGAGTGTTTCATAGCTGCTCTTTCAAAAGGAAAGTTCCACTCTGGGAATTGAATACGAACATCACAAAGTAGTTTCTGAGAATGCTTTTGTTTCGTTTTTATGTGAAGATGATCCCGTTTCCAATGAAATCTTCAAAGAGGTGCACATATCCACTTGCAGATTCCAAAGAAAGAGACTTTCAAAACTGCTCTATCACGAGGATTTTTCAACACTGTGAGTTGAATGCAGTCATCACAGAAAACTTTCTGAGAATGCTTCTGTCTAGGGTTGATGTGAAGATATACCCGTTTCCAACGAAGGCCTCGAAGTGGTCCAAATATACACTTGCAGATTCTCCTACAAGGGTGTTGCAAACCTGAACTATCAAAGCAAGGTTCAACTCTGTGAGTTGAATGCAAACATCACAAAGAAGTTTCTGAGAATGCTTCCGTTTACTTATGGGAAGTTTATCCCGTTTCCAACGAAATCCTCAGAGAGGTCCAAATATCCCCTTGCAGATTCTACAAACAGTGTGTTTGGAAACTGCTCCATCAAAACGAATGTTCAGCTCTCTGAGTTAAACGCAATCGTCACTAAGAATTTTCTGAGAGTGCTTCTGTCTAGTTTTTATATGAAGTTCTTTCCTTTCTTACCATAGGCCTCAAAGCGGTCCCAGTCTCCACTTGCAGATTCTCCAAGAAGACTGTTTCCAAAGTGCTCTCTCGAAAGGAATGTTCAACTCTGTGAGTTGAGTGCAATCATCACAGAGTAGTTTCTGAGAATGCTTCTATGTAGTTTTTAGGAGAAGATATTTCCTTTTCCACCACAGCCCTCAAAGCCCTCCAAATGTCCATTTGCGGATGCTAAAAAAAGAGTGTTTCAAAGCTGCGCTATCAAAGGGAAAGTTCAATTCCGTGAGGTGAATGCAAACATCCCAAAGAAGTTTCTGAGAATGCCTCTGTTTAGCTTTTATGTGAAGATTATCCCGTTTCCAACGAAATCTTCAATGAGATCCAAATATCCACTTGCGGATCCCACAGAAAGTGTGTTTCGAAACTGCTGTTTCAAAGGGAATCTTCAACTCTGTGAGTTGAATGCAATCATCACAAAGAAGTTTCTGACAATGCTTCTCTCTCGTTTTTATGTGAAGATATTTCCTTTTCCACCAGAGGCCTGAAAGCGCTCCAAATGTCCACTTGCAGATTCTACGAAAAGAATGTTTCAAAACTGCTCTGTGAAAAGCAATGTTAAACTCTGTGGCTCGAACACAAACATCACAAAGCAGTTTCTGAGAATGCTTCAGTTTAGTTTTTCTGTGAAGATATTCCCGTTTCCAAAGAAATCTTCAAAGAGGTCCACATATCCACTTACAGATTCTACAAAAAGAGAGTTTCAAAACTGCTCAATCAAAAGGAGGGTTCAACTCTGTGACTTGAATGCAATCATCACACAGAAGTTTCTGAGAATGCTTCTCTTTAGTTTTTACGTGAAGATATACCCGTTTCGAAGGAAGGCCACCCGGTGGTCCAAATATCCACTTGCAGAATCTACAAAAAGAGTGTTTCAAACCTGAACTATCAAAGGAAGGTTCAACTCTGTGAGTCGAATGCAAACATCACGAAGAAATTTCTGAGAATGTTTGTGTTTAGTTATGGGAAGTTTTTCCCGTTTCCAACGAAATCCTCCGAGAGGTCCAAATATCCACTTGCAGATTCTACCAAAAGTGTGTTTGGAAACTGCTCCATCCAAAGGCATGTTCAGCTCTGTGAGTTAATCTCCATCATCACAAAGTATTTTCTGAGAATGCTTCCGTTTGGTTTTTATAGGAAGTTCTTTCCTTCACTACCGTAGGCCTCAAAGCAGTCCAAATCTCCATTTGCAGATTCTACAAAAAGAGTGTTTCCAATCTGCTGTATCAATAGGAATGTTCAACTCCGTGAGTTGAATGCAATCATCACAACGTAGTTTCTGAGAATGCTTCTATGTAGTTTTTAGGTGAAGATATTACCTTTTCCACCACAGGCCCCAAGCCCCCCAAATGTCCACTTGCAGATTCTAGAAAAAGAGTGTTTCATAGCTGCTCTTTCAAAAGGAAAGTTCCACTCTGGGAATTGAATACGAACATCACAAAGTAGTTTCTGAGAATGCTTTTGTTTCGTTTTTATGTGAAGATGATCCCGTTTCCAATGAAATCTTCAAAGAGGTGCACATATCCACTTGCAGATTCCAAAGAAAGAGACTTTCAAAACTGCTCTATCACGAGGATTTTTCAACACTGTGAGTTGAATGCAGTCATCACAGAAAACTTTCTGAGAATGCTTCTGTCTAGGGTTGATGTGAAGATATACCCGTTTCCAACGAAGGCCTCGAAGTGGTCCAAATATACACTTGCAGATTCTCCTACAAGGGTGTTGCAAACCTGAACTATCAAAGCAAGGTTCAACTCTGTGAGTTGAATGCAAACATCACAAAGAAGTTTCTGAGAATGCTTCCGTTTACTTATGGGAAGTTTATCCCGTTTCCAACGAAATCCTCAGAGAGGTCCAAATATCCCCTTGCAGATTCTACAAACAGTGTGTTTGGAAACTGCTCCATCAAAACGAATGTTCAGCTCTCTGAGTTAAACGCAATCGTCACTAAGAATTTTCTGAGAGTGCTTCTGTCTAGTTTTTATATGAAGTTCTTTCCTTTCTTACCATAGGCCTCAAAGCGGTCCCAGTCTCCACTTGCAGATTCTCCAAGAAGACTGTTTCCAAAGTGCTCTCTCGAAAGGAATGTTCAACTCTGTGAGTTGAGTGCAATCATCACAGAGTAGTTTCTAAGAATGCTTCTATGTAGTTTTTAGGAGAAGATATTTCCTTTTCCACCACAGCCCTCAAAGCCCTCCAAATGTCCATTTGCGGATGCTAAAAAAAGAGTGTTTCAAAGCTGCGCTATCAAAGGGAAAGTTCAATTCCGTGAGGTGAATGCAAACATCCCAAAGAAGTTTCTGAGAATGCCTCTGTTTAGCTTTTATGTGAAGATTATCCCGTTTCCAACGAAATCTTCAATGAGATCCAAATATCCACTTGCGGATCCCACAGAAAGTGTGTTTCGAAAGTGCTGTTTCAAAGGGAATCTTCAACTCTGTGAGTTGAATGCAATCATCACAAAGAAGTTTCTGACAATGCTTCTCTCTCGTTTTTATGTGAAGATATTTCCTTTTCCACCAGAGGCCTGAAAGCGCTCCAAATGTCCACTTGCAGATTCTACGAAAAGAATGTTTCAAAACTGCTCCGTGAAAAGCAATGTTAAACTCTGTGGCTCGAACACAAACATCACAAAGCAGTTTCTGAGAATGCTTCAGTTTAGTTTTTCTGTGAAGATATTCCCGTTTCCAAAGAAATCTTCAAAGAGGTCCACATATCCACTTACAGATTCTACAAAAAGAGAGTTTCAAAACTGCTCAATCAAAAGGAGGGTTCAACTCTGTGACTTGAATGCAATCATCACACAGAAGTTTCGAGAATGCTTCTCTTTAGTTTTTACGTGAAGATATACCCGTTTCGAAGGAAGGCCACCCGGTGGTCCAAATATCCACTTGCAGAATCTACAAAAAGAGTGTTTCAAACCTGAACTATCAAAGGAAGGTTCAACTCTCTGAGTCGAATGCAAACATCACGAAGAAGTTTCTGAGAATGTTTGTGTTTAGTTATGGGAAGTTTATCCCGTTTCCAACGAAATCCTCAGAGAGGTCCAAATATCCACTTGCAGATTCTACCAAAAGTGTGTTTGGAAACTGCTCCATCCAAAGGCATGTTCAGCTCTGTGAGTTAATCTCCATCATCACAAAGTATTTTCTGAGAATGCTTCCGTTTGGTTTTTATAGGAAGTTCTTTCCTTCACTACCGTAGGCCTCAAAGCAGTCCAAATCTCCATTTGCAGATTCTACAAAAAGAGTGTTTCCAATCTGCTGTATCAATAGGAATGTTCAACTCCGTGAGTTGAATGCAATCATCACAACGTAGTTTCTGAGAATGCTTCTATGTAGTTTTTAGGTGAAGATATTACCTTTTCCACCACAGGCCCCAAGCCCCCCAAATGTCCACTTGCAGATTCTAGAAAAAGAGTGTTTCATAGCTGCTCTTTCAAAAGGAAAGTTCCACTCTGGGAATTGAATACGAACATCACAAAGTAGTTTCTGAGAATGCTTTTGTTTCGTTTTTATGTGAAGATGATCCCGTTTCCAATGAAATCTTCAAAGAGGTGCACATATCCACTTGCAGATTCCAAAGAAAGAGACTTTCAAAACTGCTCTATCACGAGGATTTTTCAACTCTGTGAGTTGAATGCAGTCATCACAGAAAACTTTCTGAGAATGCTTCTGTCTAGGGTTGATGTGAAGATATACCCGTTTCCAACGAAGGCCTCGAAGTGGTCCAAATATACACTTGCAGATTCTCCTACAAGGGTGTTGCAAACCTGAACTATCAAAGCAAGGTTCAACTCTGTGAGTTGAATGCAAACATCACAAAGAAGTTTCTGAGAATGCTTCCGTTTACTTATGGGAAGTTTATCCCGTTTCCAACGAAATCCTCAGAGAGGTCCAAATATCCCCTTGCAGATTCTACAAACAGTGTGTTTGGAAACTGCTCCATCAAAACGAATGTTCAGCTCTCTGAGTTAAACGCAATCGTCACTAAGAATTTTCTGAGAGTGCTTCTGTCTAGTTTTTATATGAAGTTCTTTCCTTTCTTACCATAGGCCTCAAAGCGGTCCCAGTCTCCACTTGCAGATTCTCCAAGAAGACTGTTTCCAAAGTGCTCTCTCGAAAGGAATGTTCAACTCTGTGAGTTGAGTGCAATCATCACAGAGTAGTTTCTGAGAATGCTTCTATGTAGTTTTTAGGAGAAGATATTTCCTTTTCCACCACAGCCCTCAAAGCCCTCCAAATGTCCATTTGCGGATGCTAAAAAAAGAGTGTTTCAAAGCTGCGCTATCAAAGGGAAAGTTCAATTCCGTGAGGTGAATGCAAACATCCCAAAGAAGTTTCTGAGAATGCCTCTGTTTAGCTTTTATGTGAAGATTATCCCGTTTCCAACGAAATCTTCAATGAGATCCAAATATCCACTTGCGGATCCCACAGAAAGTGTGTTTCGAAACTGCTGTTTCAAAGGGAATCTTCAACTCTGTGAGTTGAATGCAATCATCACAAAGAAGTTTCTGACAATGCTTCTCTCTCGTTTTTATGTGAAGATATTTCCTTTTCCACCAGAGGCCTGAAAGCGCTCCAAATGTCCACTTGCAGATTCTACGAAAAGAATGTTTCAAAACTGCTCCGTGAAAAGCAATGTTAAACTCTGTGGCTCGAACACAAACATCACAAAGCAGTTTCTGAGAATGCTTCAGTTTAGTTTTTCTGTGAAGATATTCCCGTTTCCAAAGAAATCTTCAAAGAGGTCCACATATCCACTTACAGATTCTACAAAAAGAGAGTTTCAAAACTGCTCAATCAAAAGGAGGGTTCAACTCTGTGACTTGAATGCAATCATCACACAGAAGTTTCTGAGAATTCTTCTCTTTAGTTTTTACGTGAAGATATACCCGTTTCGAAGGAAGGCCACCCGGTGGTCCAAATATCCACTTGCAGAATCTACAAAAAGAGTGTTTCAAACCTGAACTATTAAAGGAAGGTTCAACTCTCTGAGTCGAATGCAAACATCACGAAGAAGTTTCTGAGAATGTTTGTGTTTAGTTATGGGAAGTTTATCCCGTTTCCAACGAAATCCTCAGAGAGGTCCAAATATCCACTTGCAGATTCTACCAAAAGTGTGTTTGGAAACTGCTCCATCCAAAGGCATGTTCAGCTCTGTGAGTTAATCTCCATCATCACAAAGTATTTTCTGAGAATGCTTCCGTTTGGTTTTTATAGGAAGTTCTTTCCTTCACTACCGTAGGCCTCAAAGCAGTCCAAATCTCCATTTGCAGATTCTACAAAAAGAGTGTTTCCAATCTGCTGTATCAATAGGAATGTTCAACTCCGTGAGTTGAATGCAATCATCACAACGTAGTTTCTGAGAATGCTTCTATGTAGTTTTTAGGTGAAGATATTACCTTTTCCACCACAGGCCCCAAGCCCCCCAAATGTCCACTTGCAGATTCTAGAAAAAGAGTGTTTCATAGCTGCTCTTTCAAAAGGAAAGTTCCACTCTGGGAATTGAATACGAACATCACAAAGTAGTTTCTGAGAATGCTTTTGTTTCGTTTTTATGTGAAGATGATCCCGTTTCCAATGAAATCTTCAAAGAGGTGCACATATCCACTTGCAGATTCCAAAGAAAGAGACTTTCAAAACTGCTCTATCACGAGGATTTTTCAACACTGTGAGTTGAATGCAGTCATCACAGAAAACTTTCTGAGAATGCTTCTGTCTAGGGTTGATGTGAAGTTATACCCGTTTCCAACGAAGGCCTCGAAGTGGTCCAAATATACACTTGCAGATTCTCCTACAAGGGTGTTGCAAACCTGAACTATCAAAGCAAGGTTCAACTCTGTGAGTTGAATGCAAACATCACAAAGAAGTTTCTGAGAATGCTTCCGTTTACTTATGGGAAGTTTATCCCGTTTCCAACGAAATCCTCAGAGAGGTCCAAATATCCCCTTGCAGATTCTACAAACAGTGTGTTTGGAAACTGCTCCATCAAAACGAATGTTCAGCTCTCTGAGTTAAACGCAATCGTCACTAAGAATTTTCTGAGAGTGCTTCTGTCTAGTTTTTATATGAAGTTCTTTCCTTTCTTACCATAGGCCTCAAAGCGGTCCCAGTCTCCACTTGCAGATTCTCCAAGAAGACTGTTTCCAAAGTGCTCTCTCGAAAGGAATGTTCAACTCTGTGAGTTGAGTGCAATCATCACAGAGTAGTTTCTGAGAATGCTTCTATGTAGTTTTTAGGAGAAGATATTTCCTTTTCCACCACAGCCCTCAAAGCCCTCCAAATGTCCATTTGCGGATGCTAAAAAAAGAGTGTTTCAAAGCTGCGCTATCAAAGGGAAAGTTCAATTCCGTGAGGTGAATGCAAACATCCCAAAGAAGTTTCTGAGAATGCCTCTGTTTAGCTTTTATGTGAAGATTATCCCGTTTCCAACGAAATCTTCAATGAGATCCAAATATCCACTTGCGGATCCCACAGAAAGTGTGTTTCGAAACTGCTGTTTCAAAGGGAATCTTCAACTCTGTGAGTTGAATGCAATCATCACAAAGAAGTTTCTGACAATGCTTCTCTCTCGTTTTTATGTGAAGATATTTCCTTTTCCACCAGAGGCCTGAAAGCGCTCCAAATGTCCACTTGCAGATTCTACGAAAAGAATGTTTCAAAACTGCTCCGTGAAAAGCAATGTTAAACTCTGTGGCTCGAACACAAACATCACAAAGCAGTTTCTGAGAATGCTTCAGTTTAGTTTTTCTGTGAAGATATTCCCGTTTCCAAAGAAATCTTCAAAGAGGTCCACATATCCACTTACAGATTCTACAAAAAGAGAGTTTCAAAACTGCTCAATCAAAAGGAGGGTTCAACTCTGTGACTTGAATGCAATCATCACACACAAGTTTCGAGAATGCTTCTCTTTAGTTTTTACGTGAAGATATACCCGTTTCGAAGGAAGGCCACCCGGTGGTCCAAATATCCACTTGCAGAATCTACAAAAAGAGTGTTTCAAACCTGAACTATCAAAGGAAGGTTCAACTCTGTGAGTCGAATGCAAACATCACGAAGAAGTTTCTGAGAATGTTTGTGTTTAGTTATGGGAAGTTTATCCCGTTTCCAACGAAATCCTCAGAGAGGTCCAAATATCCACTTGCAGATTCTACCAAAAGTGTGTTTGGAAACTGCTCCATCCAAAGGCATGTTCAGCTCTGTGAGTTAATCTCCATCATCACAAAGTATTTTCTGAGAATGCTTCCGTTTGGTTTTTATAGGAAGTTCTTTCCTTCACTACCGTAGGCCTCAAAGCAGTCCAAATCTCCATTTGCAGATTCTACAAAAAGAGTGTTTCCAATCTGCTGTATCAATAGGAATGTTCAACTCCGTGAGTTGAATGCAATCATCACAACGTAGTTTCTGAGAATGCTTCTATGTAGTTTTTAGGTGAAGATATTACCTTTTCCACCACAGGCCCCAAGCCCCCCAAATGTCCACTTGCAGATTCTAGAAAAAGAGTGTTTCATAGCTGCTCTTTCAAAAGGAAAGTTCCACTCTGGGAATTGAATACGAACATCACAAAGTAGTTTCTGAGAATGCTTTTGTTTCGTTTTTATGTGAAGATGATCCCGTTTCCAATGAAATCTTCAAAGAGGTGCACATATCCACTTGCAGATTCCAAAGAAAGAGACTTTCAAAACTGCTCTATCACGAGGATTTTTCAACACTGTGAGTTGAATGCAGTCATCACAGAAAACTTTCTGAGAATGCTTCTGTCTAGGGTTGATGTGAAGATATACCCGTTTCCAACGAAGGCCTCGAAGTGGTCCAAATATACACTTGCAGATTCTCCTACAAGGGTGTTGCAAACCTGAACTATCAAAGGAAGGTTCAACTCTGTGAGTTGAATGCAAACATCACAAAGAAGTTTCTGAGAATGCTTCCGTTTACTTATGGGAAGTTTATCCCGTTTCCAACGAAATCCTCAGAGAGGTCCAAATATCCCCTTGCAGATTCTACAAACAGTGTGTTTGGAAACTGCTCCATCAAAACGAATGTTCAGCTCTCTGAGTTAAACGCAATCGTCACTAAGAATTTTCTGAGAGTGCTTCTGTCTAGTTTTTATATGAAGTTCTTTCCTTTATTACCATAGGCCTCAAAGCGGTCCCAGTCTCCACTTGCAGATTCTCCAAGAAGACTGTTTCCAAAGTGCTCTCTCGAAAGGAATGTTCAACTCTGTGAGTTGAGTGCAATCATCACAGAGTAGTTTCTGAGAATGCTTCTATGTAGTTTTTAGGAGAAGATATTTCCTTTTCCACCACAGCCCTCAAAGCCCTCCAAATGTCCATTTGCGGATGCTAAAAAAAGAGTGTTTCAAAGCTGCGCTATCAAAGGGAAAGTTCAATTCCGTGAGGTGAATGCAAACATCCCAAAGAAGTTTCTGAGAATGCCTCTGTTTAGCTTTTATGTGAAGATTATCCCGTTTCCAACGAAATCTTCAATGAGATCCAAATATCCACTTGCGGATCCCACAGAAAGTGTGTTTCGAAACTGCTGTTTCAAAGGGAATCTTCAACTCTGTGAGTTGAATGCAATCATCACAAAGAAGTTTCTGACAATGCTTCTCTCTCGCTTTTATGTGAAGATATTTCCTTTTCCACCAGAGGCCTGAAAGCGCTCCAAATGTCCACTTGCAGATTCTACGAAAAGAATGTTTCAAAACTGCTCCGTGAAAAGCAATGTTAAACTCTGTGGCTCGAACACAAACATCACAAAGCAGTTTCTGAGAATGCTTCAGTTTAGTTTTTCTGTGAAGATATTCCCGTTTCCAAAGAAATCTTCAAAGAGGTCCACATATCCACTTACAGATTCTACAAAAAGAGAGTTTCAAAACTGCTCAATCAAAAGGAGGGTTCAACTCTGTGACTTGAATGCAATCATCACACACAAGTTTCGAGAATGCTTCTCTTTAGTTTTTACGTGAAGATATACCCGTTTCGAAGGAAGGCCACCCGGTGGTCCAAATATCCACTTGCAGAATCTACAAAAAGAGTGTTTCAAACCTGAACTATCAAAGGAAGGTTCAACTCTGTGAGTCGAATGCAAACATCACGAAGAAGTTTCTGAGAATGTTTGTGTTTAGTTATGGGAAGTTTATCCCGTTTCCAACGAACTCCTCAGAGAGGTCCAAATATCCACTTGCAGATTCTACCAAAAGTGTGTTTGGAAACTGCTCCATCCAAAGGCATGTTCAGCTCTGTGAGTTAATCTCCATCATCACAAAGTATTTTCTGAGAATGCTTCCGTTTGGTTTTTATAGGAAGTTCTTTCCTTCACTACCGTAGGCCTCAAAGCAGTCCAAATCTCCATTTGCAGATTCTACAAAAAGAGTGTTTCCAATCTGCTGTATCAATAGGAATGTTCAACTCCGTGAGTTGAATGCAATCATCACAACGTAGTTTCTGAGAATGCTTCTATGTAGTTTTTAGGTGAAGATATTACCTTTTCCACCACAGGCCCCAAGCCCCCCAAATGTCCACTTGCAGATTCTAGAAAAAGAGTGTTTCATAGCTGCTCTTTCAAAAGGAAAGTTCCACTCTGGGAATTGAATACGAACATCACAAAGTAGTTTCTGAGAATGCTTTTGTTTCGTTTTTATGTGAAGATGATCCCGTTTCCAATGAAATCTTCAAAGAGGTGCACATATCCACTTGCAGATTCCAAAGAAAGAGACTTTCAAAACTGCTCTATCACGAGGATTTTTCAACACTGTGAGTTGAATGCAGTCATCACAGAAAACTTTCTGAGAATGCTTCTGTCTAGGGTTGATGTGAAGATATACCCGTTTCCAACGAAGGCCTCGAAGTGGTCCAAATATACACTTGCAGATTCTCCTACAAGGGTGTTGCAAACCTGAACTATCAAAGGAAGGTTCAACTCTGTGAGTTGAATGCAAACATCACAAAGAAGTTTCTGAGAATGCTTCCGTTTAGTTATGGGAAGTTTATCCCGTTTCCAACGAAATCCTCAGAGAGGTCCAAATATCCCCTTGCAGATTCTACAAACAGTGTGTTTGGAAACTGCTCCATCAAAACGAATGTTCAGCTCTCTGAGTTAAACGCAATCGTCACTAAGAATTTTCTGAGAGTGCTTCTGTCTAGTTTTTATATGAAGTTCTTTCCTTTCTTACCATAGGCCTCAAAGCGGTCCCAGTCTCCACTTGCAGATTCTCCAAGAAGACTGTTTCCAAAGTGCTCTCTCGAAAGGAATGTTCAACTCTGTGAGTTGAGTGCAATCATCACAGAGTAGTTTCTAAGAATGCTTCTATGTAGTTTTTAGGAGAAGATATTTCCTTTTCCACCACAGCCCTCAAAGCCCTCCAAATGTCCATTTGCGGATGCTAAAAAAAGAGTGTTTCAAAGCTGCGCTATCAAAGGGAAAGTTCAATTCCGTGAGGTGAATGCAAACATCCCAAAGAAGTTTCTGAGAATGCCTCTGTTTAGCTTTTATGTGAAGATTATCCCGTTTCCAACGAAATCTTCAATGAGATCCAAATATCCACTTGCGGATCCCACAGAAAGTGTGTTTCGAAAGTGCTGTTTCAAAGGGAATCTTCAACTCTGTGAGTTGAATGCAATCATCACAAAGAAGTTTCTGACAATGCTTCTCTCTCGTTTTTATGTGAAGATATTTCCTTTTCCACCAGAGGCCTGAAAGCGCTCCAAATGTCCACTTGCAGATTCTACGAAAAGAATGTTTCAAAACTGCTCCGTGAAAAGCAATGTTAAACTCTGTGGCTCGAACACAAACATCACAAAGCAGTTTCTGAGAATGCTTCAGTTTAGTTTTTCTGTGAAGATATTCCCGTTTCCAAAGAAATCTTCAAAGAGGTCCACATATCCACTTACAGATTCTACAAAAAGAGAGTTTCAAAACTGCTCAATCAAAAGGAGGGTTCAACTCTGTGACTTGAATGCAATCATCACACACAAGTTTCGAGAATGCTTCTCTTTAGTTTTTACGTGAAGATATACCCGTTTCGAAGGAAGGCCACCCGGTGGTCCAAATATCCACTTGCAGAATCTACAAAAAGAGTGTTTCAAACCTGAACTATCAAAGGAAGGTTCAACTCTCTGAGTCGAATGCAAACATCACGAAGAAGTTTCTGAGAATGTTTGTGTTTAGTTATGGGAAGTTTATCCCGTTTCCAACGAAATCCTCAGAGAGGTCCAAATATCCACTTGCAGATTCTACCAAAAGTGTGTTTGGAAACTGCTCCATCCAAAGGCATGTTCAGCTCTGTGAGTTAATCTCCATCATCACAAAGTATTTTCTGAGAATGCTTCCGTTTGGTTTTTATAGGAAGTTCTTTCCTTCACTACCGTAGGCCTCAAAGCAGTCCAAATCTCCATTTGCAGATTCTACAAAAAGAGTGTTTCCAATCTGCTGTATCAATAGGAATGTTCAACTCCGTGAGTTGAATGCAATCATCACAACGTAGTTTCTGAGAATGCTTCTATGTAGTTTTTAGGTGAAGATATTACCTTTTCCACCACAGGCCCCAAGCCCCCCAAATGTCCACTTGCAGATTCTAGAAAAAGAGTGTTTCATAGCTGCTCTTTCAAAAGGAAAGTTCCACTCTGGGAATTGAATACGAACATCACAAAGTAGTTTCTGAGAATGCTTTTGTTTCGTTTTTATGTGAAGATGATCCCGTTTCCAATGAAATCTTCAAAGAGGTGCACATATCCACTTGCAGATTCCAAAGAAAGAGACTTTCAAAACTGCTCTATCACGAGGATTTTTCAACACTGTGAGTTGAATGCAGTCATCACAGAAAACTTTCTGAGAATGCTTCTGTCTAGGGTTGATGTGAAGATATACCCGTTTCCAACGAAGGCCTCGAAGTGGTCCAAATATACACTTGCAGATTCTCCTACAAGGGTGTTGCAAACCTGAACTATCAAAGCAAGGTTCAACTCTGTGAGTTGAATGCAAACATCACAAAGAAGTTTCTGAGAATGCTTCCGTTTACTTATGGGAAGTTTATCCCGTTTCCAACGAAATCCTCAGAGAGGTCCAAATATCCCCTTGCAGATTCTACAAACAGTGTGTTTGGAAACTGCTCCATCAAAACGAATGTTCAGCTCTCTGAGTTAAATGCAATCGTCACTAAGAATTTTCTGAGAGTGCTTCTGTCTAGTTTTTATATGAAGTTCTTTCCTTTATTACCATAGGCCTCAAAGCGGTCCCAGTCTCCACTTGCAGATTCTCCAAGAAGACTGTTTCCAAAGTGCTCTCTCGAAAGGAATGTTCAACTCTGTGAGTTGAGTGCAATCATCACAGAGTAGTTTCTGAGAATGCTTCTATGTAGTTTTTAGGAGAAGATATTTCCTTTTCCACCACAGCCCTCAAAGCCCTCCAAATGTCCATTTGCGGATGCTAAAAAAAGAGTGTTTCAAAGCTGCGCTATCAAAGGGAAAGTTCAATTCCGTGAGGTGAATGCAAACATCCCAAAGAAGTTTCTGAGAATGCCTCTGTTTAGCTTTTATGTGAAGATTATCCCGTTTCCAACGAAATCTTCAATGAGATCCAAATATCCACTTGCGGATCCCACAGAAAGTGTGTTTCGAAAGTGCTGTTTCAAAGGGAATCTTCAACTCTGTGAGTTGAATGCAATCATCACAAAGAAGTTTCTGACAATGCTTCTCTCTCGTTTTTATGTGAAGATATTTCCTTTTCCACCAGAGGCCTGAAAGCGCTCCAAATGTCCACTTGCAGATTCTACGAAAAGAATGTTTCAAAACTGCTCCGTGAAAAGCAATGTTAAACTCTGTGGCTCGAACACAAACATCACAAAGCAGTTTCTGAGAATGCTTCAGTTTAGTTTTTCTGTGAAGATATTCCCGTTTCCAAAGAAATCTTCAAAGAGGTCCACATATCCACTTACAGATTCTACAAAAAGAGAGTTTCAAAACTGCTCAATCAAAAGGAGGGTTCAACTCTGTGACTTGAATGCAATCATCACACAGAAGTTTCGAGAATGCTTCTCTTTAGTTTTTACGTGAAGATATACCCGTTTCGAAGGAAGGCCACCCGGTGGTCCAAATATCCACTTGCAGAATCTACAAAAAGAGTGTTTCAAACCTGAACTATCAAAGGAAGGTTCAACTCTCTGAGTCGAATGCAAACATCACGAAGAAGTTTCTGAGAATGTTTGTGTTTAGTTATGGGAAGTTTATCCCGTTTCCAACGAAATCCTCAGAGAGGTCCAAATATCCACTTGCAGATTCTACCAAAAGTGTGTTTGGAAACTGCTCCATCCAAAGGCATGTTCAGCTCTGTGAGTTAATCTCCATCATCACAAAGTATTTTCTGAGAATGCTTCCGTTTGGTTTTTATAGGAAGTTCTTTCCTTCACTACCGTAGGCCTCAAAGCAGTCCAAATCTCCATTTGCAGATTCTACAAAAAGAGTGTTTCCAATCTGCTCTATCAATAGGAATGTTCAACTCCGTGAGTTGAATGCAATCATCACAACGTAGTTTCTGAGAATGCTTCTATGTAGTTTTTAGGTGAAGATATTACCTTTTCCACCACAGGCCCCAAGCCCCCCAAATGTCCACTTGCAGATTCTAGAAAAAGAGTGTTTCATAGCTGCTCTTTCAAAAGGAAAGTTCCACTCTGGGAATTGAATACGAACATCACAAAGTAGTTTCTGAGAATGCTTTTGTTTCGTTTTTATGTGAAGATGATCCCGTTTCCAATGAAATCTTCAAAGAGGTGCACATATCCACTTGCAGATTCCAAAGAAAGAGACTTTCAAAACTGCTCTATCACGAGGATTTTTCAACACTGTGAGTTGAATGCAGTCATCACAGAAAACTTTCTGAGAATGCTTCTGTCTAGGGTTGATGTGAAGATATACCCGTTTCCAACGAAGGCCTCGAAGTGGTCCAAATATACACTTGCAGATTCTCCTACAAGGGTGTTGCAAACCTGAACTATCAAAGCAAGGTTCAACTCTGTGAGTTGAATGCAAACATCACAAAGAAGTTTCTGAGAATGCTTCCGTTTACTTATGGGAAGTTTATCCCGTTTCCAACGAAATCCTCAGAGAGGTCCAAATATCCCCTTGCAGATTCTACAAACAGTGTGTTTGGAAACTGCTCCATCAAAACGAATGTTCAGCTCTCTGAGTTAAATGCAATCGTCACTAAGAATTTTCTGAGAGTGCTTCTGTCTAGTTTTTATATGAAGTTCTTTCCTTTATTACCATAGGCCTCAAAGCGGTCCCAGTCTCCACTTGCAGATTCTCCAAGAAGACTGTTTCCAAAGTGCTCTCTCGAAAGGAATGTTCAACTCTGTGAGTTGAGTGCAATCATCACAGAGTAGTTTCTGAGAATGCTTCTATGTAGTTTTTAGGAGAAGATATTTCCTTTTCCACCACAGCCCTCAAAGCCCTCCAAATGTCCATTTGCGGATGCTAAAAAAAGAGTGTTTCAAAGCTGCGCTATCAAAGGGAAAGTTCAATTCCGTGAGGTGAATGCAAACATCCCAAAGAAGTTTCTGAGAATGCCTCTGTTTAGCTTTTATGTGAAGATTATCCCGTTTCCAACGAAATCTTCAATGAGATCCAAATATCCACTTGCGGATCCCACAGAAAGTGTGTTTCGAAAGTGCTGTTTCAAAGGGAATCTTCAACTCTGTGAGTTGAATGCAATCATCACAAAGAAGTTTCTGACAATGCTTCTCTCTCGTTTTTATGTGAAGATATTTCCTTTTCCACCAGAGGCCTGAAAGCGCTCCAAATGTCCACTTGCAGATTCTACGAAAAGAATGTTTCAAAACTGCTCCGTGAAAAGCAATGTTAAACTCTGTGGCTCGAACACAAACATCACAAAGCAGTTTCTGAGAATGCTTCAGTTTAGTTTTTCTGTGAAGATATTCCCGTTTCCAAAGAAATCTTCAAAGAGGTCCACATATCCACTTACAGATTCTACAAAAAGAGAGTTTCAAAACTGCTCAATCAAAAGGAGGGTTCAACTCTGTGACTTGAATGCAATCATCACACAGAAGTTTCGAGAATGCTTCTCTTTAGTTTTTACGTGAAGATATACCCGTTTCGAAGGAAGGCCACCCGGTGGTCCAAATATCCACTTGCAGAATCTACAAAAAGAGTGTTTCAAACCTGAACTATCAAAGGAAGGTTCAACTCTCTGAGTCGAATGCAAACATCACGAAGAAGTTTCTGAGAATGTTTGTGTTTAGTTATGGGAAGTTTATCCCGTTTCCAACGAAATCCTCAGAGAGGTCCAAATATCCACTTGCAGATTCTACCAAAAGTGTGTTTGGAAACTGCTCCATCCAAAGGCATGTTCAGCTCTGTGAGTTAATCTCCATCATCACAAAGTATTTTCTGAGAATGCTTCCGTTTGGTTTTTATAGGAAGTTCTTTCCTTCACTACCGTAGGCCTCAAAGCAGTCCAAATCTCCATTTGCAGATTCTACAAAAAGAGTGTTTCCAATCTGCTCTATCAATAGGAATGTTCAACTCCGTGAGTTGAATGCAATCATCACAACGTAGTTTCTGAGAATGCTTCTATGTAGTTTTTAGGTGAAGATATTACCTTTTCCACCACAGGCCCCAAGCCCCCCAAATGTCCACTTGCAGATTCTAGAAAAAGAGTGTTTCATAGCTGCTCTTTCAAAAGGAAAGTTCCACTCTGGGAATTGAATACGAACATCACAAAGTAGTTTCTGAGAATGCTTTTGTTTCGTTTTTATGTGAAGATGATCCCGTTTCCAATGAAATCTTCAAAGAGGTGCACATATCCACTTGCAGATTCCAAAGAAAGAGACTTTCAAAACTGCTCTATCACGAGGATTTTTCAACACTGTGAGTTGAATGCAGTCATCACAGAAAACTTTCTGAGAATGCTTCTGTCTAGGGTTGATGTGAAGATATACCCGTTTCCAACGAAGGCCTCGAAGTGGTCCAAATATACACTTGCAGATTCTCCTACAAGGGTGTTGCAAACCTGAACTATCAAAGCAAGGTTCAACTCTGTGAGTTGAATGCAAACATCACAAAGAAGTTTCTGAGAATGCTTCCGTTTACTTATGGGAAGTTTATCCCGTTTCCAACGAAATCCTCAGAGAGGTCCAAATATCCCCTTGCAGATTCTACAAACAGTGTGTTTGGAAACTGCTCCATCAAAACGAATGTTCAGCTCTCTGAGTTAAACGCAATCGTCACTAAGAATTTTCTGAGAGTGCTTCTGTCTAGTTTTTATATGAAGTTCTTTCCTTTCTTACCATAGGCCTCAAAGCGGTCCCAGTCTCCACTTGCAGATTCTCCAAGAAGACTGTTTCCAAAGTGCTCTCTCGAAAGGAATGTTCAACTCTGTGAGTTGAGTGCAATCATCACAGAGTAGTTTCTGAGAATGCTTCTATGTAGTTTTTAGGAGAAGATATTTCCTTTTCCACCACAGCCCTCAAAGCCCTCCAAATGTCCATTTGCGGATGCTAAAAAAAGAGTGTTTCAAAGCTGCGCTATCAAAGGGAAAGTTCAATTCCGTGAGGTGAATGCAAACATCCCAAAGAAGTTTCTGAGAATGCCTCTGTTTAGCTTTTATGTGAAGATTATCCCGTTTCCAACGAAATCTTCAATGAGATCCAAATATCCACTTGCGGATCCCACAGAAAGTGTGTTTCGAAACTGCTGTTTCAAAGGGAATCTTCAACTCTGTGAGTTGAATGCAATCATCACAAAGAAGTTTCTGACAATGCTTCTCTCTCGTTTTTATGTGAAGATATTTCCTTTTCCACCAGAGGCCTGAAAGCGCTCCAAATGTCCACTTGCAGATTCTACGAAAAGAATGTTTCAAAACTGCTCCGTGAAAAGCAATGTTAAACTCTGTGGCTCGAACACAAACATCACAAAGCAGTTTCTGAGAATGCTTCAGTTTAGTTTTTCTGTGAAGATATTCCCGTTTCCAAAGAAATCTTCAAAGAGGTCCACATATCCACTTACAGATTCTACAAAAAGAGAGTTTCAAAACTGCTCAATCAAAAGGAGGGTTCAACTCTGTGACTTGAATGCAATCATCACACAGAAGTTTCGAGAATGCTTCTCTTTAGTTTTTACGTGAAGATATACCCGTTTCGAAGGAAGGCCACCCGGTGGTCCAAATATCCACTTGCAGAATCTACAAAAAGAGTGTTTCAAACCTGAACTATCAAAGGAAGGTTCAACTCTCTGAGTCGAATGCAAACATCACGAAGAAGTTTCTGAGAATGTTTGTGTTTAGTTATGGGAAGTTTATCCCGTTTCCAACGAAATCCTCAGAGAGGTCCAAATATCCACTTGCAGATTCTACCAAAAGTGTGTTTGGAAACTGCTCCATCCAAAGGCATGTTCAGCTCTGTGAGTTAATCTCCATCATCACAAAGTATTTTCTGAGAATGCTTCCGTTTGGTTTTTATAGGAAGTTCTTTCCTTCACTACCGTAGGCCTCAAAGCAGTCCAAATCTCCATTTGCAGATTCTACAAAAAGAGTGTTTCCAATCTGCTGTATCAATAGGAATGTTCAACTCCGTGAGCTGAATGCAATCATCACAACGTAGTTTCTGAGAATGCTTCTATGTAGTTTTTAGGTGAAGATATTACCTTTTCCACCACAGGCCCCAAGCCCCCCAAATGTCCACTTGCAGATTCTAGAAAAAGAGTGTTTCATAGCTGCTCTTTCAAAAGGAAAGTTCCACTCTGGGAATTGAATACGAACATCACAAAGTAGTTTCTGAGAATGCTTTTGTTTCGTTTTTATGTGAAGATGATCCCGTTTCCAATGAAATCTTCAAAGAGGTGCACATATCCACTTGCAGATTCCAAAGAAAGAGACTTTCAAAACTGCTCTATCACGAGGATTTTTCAACACTGTGAGTTGAATGCAGTCATCACAGAAAACTTTCTGAGAATGCTTCTGTCTAGGGTTGATGTGAAGATATACCCGTTTCCAACGAAGGCCTCGAAGTGGTCCAAATATACACTTGCAGATTCTCCTACAAGGGTGTTGCAAACCTGAACTATCAAAGCAAGGTTCAACTCTGTGAGTTGAATGCAAACATCACAAAGAAGTTTCTGAGAATGCTTCCGTTTACTTATGGGAAGTTTATCCCGTTTCCAACGAAATCCTCAGAGAGGTCCAAATATCCCCTTGCAGATTCTACAAACAGTGTGTTTGGAAACTGCTCCATCAAAACGAATGTTCAGCTCTCTGAGTTAAACGCAATCGTCACTAAGAATTTTCTGAGAGTGCTTCTGTCTAGTTTTTATATGAAGTTCTTTCCTTTCTTACCATAGGCCTCAAAGCGGTCCCAGTCTCCACTTGCAGATTCTCCAAGAAGACTGTTTCCAAAGTGCTCTCTCGAAAGGAATGTTCAACTCTGTGAGTTGAGTGCAATCATCACAGAGTAGTTTCTGAGAATGCTTCTATGTAGTTTTTAGGAGAAGATATTTCCTTTTCCACCACAGCCCTCAAAGCCCTCCAAATGTCCATTTGCGGATGCTAAAAAAAGAGTGTTTCAAAGCTGCGCTATCAAAGGGAAAGTTCAATTCCGTGAGGTGAATGCAAACATCCCAAAGAAGTTTCTGAGAATGCCTCTGTTTAGCTTTTATGTGAAGATTATCCCGTTTCCAACGAAATCTTCAATGAGATCCAAATATCCACTTGCGGATCCCACAGAAAGTGTGTTTCGAAACTGCTGTTTCAAAGGGAATCTTCAACTCTGTGAGTTGAATGCAATCATCACAAAGAAGTTTCTGACAATGCTTCTCTCTCGTTTTTATGTGAAGATATTTCCTTTTCCACCAGAGGCCTGAAAGCGCTCCAAATGTCCACTTGCAGATTCTACGAAAAGAATGTTTCAAAACTGCTCCGTGAAAAGCAATGTTAAACTCTGTGGCTCGAACACAAACATCACAAAGCAGTTTCTGAGAATGCTTCAGTTTAGTTTTTCTGTGAAGATATTCCCGTTTCCAAAGAAATCTTCAAAGAGGTCCACATATCCACTTACAGATTCTACAAAAAGAGAGTTTCAAAACTGCTCAATCAAAAGGAGGGTTCAACTCTGTGACTTGAATGCAATCATCACACAGAAGTTTCGAGAATGCTTCTCTTTAGTTTTTACGTGAAGATATACCCGTTTCGAAGGAAGGCCACCCGGTGGTCCAAATATCCACTTGCAGAATCTACAAAAAGAGTGTTTCAAACCTGAACTATCAAAGGAAGGTTCAACTCTCTGAGTCGAATGCAAACATCACGAAGAAGTTTCTGAGAATGTTTGTGTTTAGTTATGGGAAGTTTATCCCGTTTCCAACGAAATCCTCAGAGAGGTCCAAATATCCACTTGCAGATTCTACCAAAAGTGTGTTTGGAAACTGCTCCATCCAAAGGCATGTTCAGCTCTGTGAGTTAATCTCCATCATCACAAAGTATTTTCTGAGAATGCTTCCGTTTGGTTTTTATAGGAAGTTCTTTCCTTCACTACCGTAGGCCTCAAAGCAGTCCAAATCTCCATTTGCAGATTCTACAAAAAGAGTGTTTCCAATCTGCTGTATCAATAGGAATGTTCAACTCCGTGAGTTGAATGCAATCATCACAACGTAGTTTCTGAGAATGCTTCTATGTAGTTTTTAGGTGAAGATATTACCTTTTCCACCACAGGCCCCAAGCCCCCCAAATGTCCACTTGCAGATTCTAGAAAAAGAGTGTTTCATAGCTGCTCTTTCAAAAGGAAAGTTCCACTCTGGGAATTGAATACGAACATCACAAAGTAGTTTCTGAGAATGCTTTTGTTTCGTTTTTATGTGAAGATGATCCCGTTTCCAATGAAATCTTCAAAGAGGTGCACATATCCACTTGCAGATTCCAAAGAAAGAGACTTTCAAAACTGCTCTATCACGAGGATTTTTCAACACTGTGAGTTGAATGCAGTCATCACAGAAAACTTTCTGAGAATGCTTCTGTCTAGGGTTGATGTGAAGATATACCCGTTTCCAACGAAGGCCTCGAAGTGGTCCAAATATACACTTGCAGATTCTCCTACAAGGGTGTTGCAAACCTGAACTATCAAAGCAAGGTTCAACTCTGTGAGTTGAATGCAAACATCACAAAGAAGTTTCTGAGAATGTTTGTGTTTAGTTATGGGAAGTTTATCCCGTTTCCAACGAAATCCTCAGAGAGGTCCAAATATCCACTTGCAGATTCTACCAAAAGTGTGTTTGGAAACTGCTCCATCCAAAGGCATGTTCAGCTCTGTGAGTTAATCTCCATCATCACAAAGTATTTTCTGAGAATGCTTCCGTTTGGTTTTTATAGGAAGTTCTTTCCTTCACTACCGTAGGCCTCAAAGCAGTCCAAATCTCCATTTGCAGATTCTACAAAAAGAGTGTTTCCAATCTGCTGTATCAATAGGAATGTTCAACTCCGTGAGTTGAATGCAATCATCACAACGTAGTTTCTGAGAATGCTTCTATGTAGTTTTTAGGTGAAGATATTACCTTTTCCACCACAGGCCCCAAGCCCCCCAAATGTCCACTTGCAGATTCTAGAAAAAGAGTGTTTCATAGCTGCTCTTTCAAAAGGAAAGTTCCACTCTGGGAATTGAATACGAACATCACAAAGTAGTTTCTGAGAATGCTTTTGTTTCGTTTTTATGTGAAGATGATCCCGTTTCCAATGAAATCTTCAAAGAGGTGCACATATCCACTTGCAGATTACAAAGAAAGAGACTTTCAAAACTGCTCTATCACGAGGATTTTTCAACACTGTGAGTTGAATGCAGTCATCACAGAAAACTTTCTGAGAATGCTTCTGTCTAGGGTTGATGTGAAGATATACCCGTTTCCAACGAAGGCCTCGAAGTGGTCCAAATATACACTTGCAGATTCTCCTACAAGGGTGTTGCAAACCTGAACTATCAAAGGAAGGTTCAACTCTGTGAGTTGAATGCAAACATCACAAAGAAGTTTCTGAGAATGCTTCCGTTTAGTTATGGGAAGTTTATCCCGTTTCCAACGAAATCCTCAGAGAGGTCCAAATATCCCCTTGCAGATTCTACAAACAGTGTGTTTGGAAACTGCTCCATCAAAACGAATGTTCAGCTCTCTGAGTTAAACGCAATCGTCACTAAGAATTTTCTGAGAGTGCTTCTGTCTAGTTTTTATATGAAGTTCTTTCCTTTCTTACCATAGGCCTCAAAGCGGTCCCAGTCTCCACTTGCAGATTCTCCAAGAAGACTGTTTCCAAAGTGCTCTCTCGAAAGGAATGTTCAACTCTGTGAGTTGAGTGCAATCATCACAGAGTAGTTTCTGAGAATGCTTCTATGTAGTTTTTAGGAGAAGATATTTCCTTTTCCACCACAGCCCTCAAAGCCCTCCAAATGTCCATTTGCGGATGCTAAAAAAAGAGTGTTTCAAAGCTGCGCTATCAAAGGGAAAGTTCAATTCCGTGAGGTGAATGCAAACATCCCAAAGAAGTTTCTGAGAATGCCTCTGTTTAGCTTTTATGTGAAGATTATCCCGTTTCCAACGAAATCTTCAATGAGATCCAAATATCCACTTGCGGATCCCACAGAAAGTGTGTTTCGAAAGTGCTGTTTCAAAGGGAATCTTCAACTCTGTGAGTTGAATGCAATCATCACAAAGAAGTTTCTGACAATGCTTCTCTCTCGTTTTTATGTGAAGATATTTCCTTTTCCACCAGAGGCCTGAAAGCGCTCCAAATGTCCACTTGCAGATTCTACGAAAAGAATGTTTCAAAACTGCTCCGTGAAAAGCAATGTTAAACTCTGTGGCTCGAACACAAACATCACAAAGCAGTTTCTGAGAATGCTTCAGTTTAGTTTTTCTGTGAAGATATTCCCGTTTCCAAAGAAATCTTCAAAGAGGTCCACATATCCACTTACAGATTCTACAAAAAGAGAGTTTCAAAACTGCTCAATCAAAAGGAGGGTTCAACTCTGTGACTTGAATGCAATCATCACACAGAAGTTTCGAGAATGCTTCTCTTTAGTTTTTACGTGAAGATATACCCGTTTCGAAGGAAGGCCACCCGGTGGTCCAAATATCCACTTGCAGAATCTACAAAAAGAGTGTTTCAAACCTGAACTATCAAAGGAAGGTTCAACTCTCTGAGTCGAATGCAAACATCACGAAGAAGTTTCTGAGAATGTTTGTGTTTAGTTATGGGAAGTTTATCCCGTTTCCAACGAAATCCTCAGAGAGGTCCAAATATCCACTTGCAGATTCTACCAAAAGTGTGTTTGGAAACTGCTCCATCCAAAGGCATGTTCAGCTCTGTGAGTTAATCTCCATCATCACAAAGTATTTTCTGAGAATGCTTCCGTTTGGTTTTTATAGGAAGTTCTTTCCTTCACTACCGTAGGCCTCAAAGCAGTCCAAATCTCCATTTGCAGATTCTACAAAAAGAGTGTTTCCAATCTGCTGTATCAATAGGAATGTTCAACTCCGTGAGTTGAATGCAATCATCACAACGTAGTTTCTGAGAATGCTTCTATGTAGTTTTTAGGTGAAGATATTACCTTTTCCACCACAGGCCCCAAGCCCCCCAAATGTCCACTTGCAGATTCTAGAAAAAGAGTGTTTCATAGCTGCTCTTTCAAAAGGAAAGTTCCACTCTGGGAATTGAATACGAACATCACAAAGTAGTTTCTGAGAATGCTTTTGTTTCGTTTTTATGTGAAGATGATCCCGTTTCCAATGAAATCTTCAAAGAGGTGCACATATCCACTTGCAGATTCCAAAGAAAGAGACTTTCAAAACTGCTCTATCACGAGGATTTTTCAACACTGTGAGTTGAATGCAGTCATCACAGAAAACTTTCTGAGAATGCTTCTGTCTAGGGTTGATGTGAAGATATACCCGTTTCCAACGAAGGCCTCGAAGTGGTCCAAATATACACTTGCAGATTCTCCTACAAGGGTGTTGCAAACCTGAACTATCAAAGCAAGGTTCAACTCTGTGAGTTGAATGCAAACATCACAAAGAAGTTTCTGAGAATGCTTCCGTTTACTTATGGGAAGTTTATCCCGTTTCCAACGAAATCCTCAGAGAGGTCCAAATATCCCCTTGCAGATTCTACAAACAGTGTGTTTGGAAACTGCTCCATCAAAACGAATGTTCAGCTCTCTGAGTTAAACGCAATCGTCACTAAGAATTTTCTGAGAGTGCTTCTGTCTAGTTTTTATATGAAGTTCTTTCCTTTATTACCATAGGCCTCAAAGCGGTCCCAGTCTCCACTTGCAGATTCTCCAAGAAGACTGTTTCCAAAGTGCTCTCTCGAAAGGAATGTTCAACTCTGTGAGTTGAGTGCAATCATCACAGAGTAGTTTCTGAGAATGCTTCTATGTAGTTTTTAGGAGAAGATATTTCCTTTTCCACCACAGCCCTCAAAGCCCTCCAAATGTCCATTTGCGGATGCTAAAAAAAGAGTGTTTCAAAGCTGCGCTATCAAAGGGAAAGTTCAATTCCGTGAGGTGAATGCAAACATCCCAAAGAAGTTTCTGAGAATGCCTCTGTTTAGCTTTTATGTGAAGATTATCCCGTTTCCAACGAAATCTTCAATGAGATCCAAATATCCACTTGCGGATCCCACAGAAAGTGTGTTTCGAAAGTGCTGTTTCAAAGGGAATCTTCAACTCTGTGAGTTGAATGCAATCATCACAAAGAAGTTTCTGACAATGCTTCTCTCTCGTTTTTATGTGAAGATATTTCCTTTTCCACCAGAGGCCTGAAAGCGCTCCAAATGTCCACTTGCAGATTCTACGAAAAGAATGTTTCAAAACTGCTCCGTGAAAAGCAATGTTAAACTCTGTGGCTCGAACACAAACATCACAAAGCAGTTTCTGAGAATGCTTCAGTTTAGTTTTTCTGTGAAGATATTCCCGTTTCCAAAGAAATCTTCAAAGAGGTCCACATATCCACTTACAGATTCTACAAAAAGAGAGTTTCAAAACTGCTCAATCAAAAGGAGGGTTCAACTCTGTGACTTGAATGCAATCATCACACAGAAGTTTCGAGAATGCTTCTCTTTAGTTTTTACGTGAAGATATACCCGTTTCGAAGGAAGGCCACCCGGTGGTCCAAATATCCACTTGCAGAATCTACAAAAAGAGTGTTTCAAACCTGAACTATCAAAGGAAGGTTCAACTCTCTGAGTCGAATGCAAACATCACGAAGAAGTTTCTGAGAATGTTTGTGTTTAGTTATGGGAAGTTTATCCCGTTTCCAACGAAATCCTCAGAGAGGTCCAAATATCCACTTGCAGATTCTACCAAAAGTGTGTTTGGAAACTGCTCCATCCAAAGGCATGTTCAGCTCTGTGAGTTAATCTCCATCATCACAAAGTATTTTCTGAGAATGCTTCCGTTTGGTTTTTATAGGAAGTTCTTTCCTTCACTACCGTAGGCCTCAAAGCAGTCCAAATCTCCATTTGCAGATTCTACAAAAAGAGTGTTTCCAATCTGCTGTATCAATAGGAATGTTCAACTCCGTGAGTTGAATGCAATCATCACAACGTAGTTTCTGAGAATGCTTCTATGTAGTTTTTAGGTGAAGATATTACCTTTTCCACCACAGGCCCCAAGCCCCCCAAATGTCCACTTGCAGATTCTAGAAAAAGAGTGTTTCATAGCTGCTTTTTCAAAAGGAAAGTTCCACTCTGGGAATTGAATACGAACATCACAAAGTAGTTTCTGAGAATGCTTCTGTTTCGTTTTTATGTGAAGATGATCCCGTTTCCAATGAAATCTTCAAAGAGGTGCACATATCCACTTGCAGATTCCAAAGAAAGAGACTTTCAAAACTGCTCTATCACGAGGATTTTTCAACACTGTGAGTTGAATGCAGTCATCACAGAAAACTTTCTGAGAATGCTTCTGTCTAGGGTTGATGTGAAGATATACCCGTTTCCAACGAAGGCCTCGAAGTGGTCCAAATATACACTTGCAGATTCTCCTACAAGGGTGTTGCAAACCTGAACTATCAAAGCAAGGTTCAACTCTGTGAGTTGAATGCAAACATCACAAAGAAGTTTCTGAGAATGCTTCCGTTTACTTATGGGAAGTTTATCCCGTTTCCAACGAAATCCTCAGAGAGGTCCAAATATCCCCTTGCAGATTCTACAAACAGTGTGTTTGGAAACTGCTCCATCAAAACGAATGTTCAGCTCTCTGAGTTAAACGCAATCGTCACTAAGAATTTTCTGAGAGTGCTTCTGTCTAGTTTTTATATGAAGTTCTTTCCTTTATTACCATAGGCCTCAAAGCGGTCCCAGTCTCCACTTGCAGATTCTCCAAGAAGACTGTTTCCAAAGTGCTCTCTCGAAAGGAATGTTCAACTCTGTGAGTTGAGTGCAATCATCACAGAGTAGTTTCTGAGAATGCTTCTATGTAGTTTTTAGGAGAAGATATTTCCTTTTCCACCACAGCCCTCAAAGCCCTCCAAATGTCCATTTGCGGATGCTAAAAAAAGAGTGTTTCAAAGCTGCGCTATCAAAGGGAAAGTTCAATTCCGTGAGGTGAATGCAAACATCCC
Organism: Pan paniscus; assembly: GCF_029289425.2. Classification (NCBI taxonomy): domain Eukaryota; kingdom Metazoa; phylum Chordata; class Mammalia; order Primates; family Hominidae; genus Pan; species Pan paniscus. The sequence continues at coordinate 61,972,423 of NC_073272.2, forward strand.
AAAGAAGTTTCTGAGAATGCCTCTGTTTAGCTTTTATGTGAAGATTATCCCGTTTCCAACGAAATCTTCAATGAGATCCAAATATCCACTTGCGGATCCCACAGAAAGTGTGTTTCGAAACTGCTGTTTCAAAGGGAATCTTCAACTCTGTGAGTTGAATGCAATCATCACAAAGAAGTTTCTGACAATGCTTCTCTCTCGTTTTTATGTGAAGATATTTCCTTTTCCACCAGAGGCCTGAAAGCGCTCCAAATGTCCACTTGCAGATTCTACGAAAAGAATGTTTCAAAACTGCTCCGTGAAAAGCAATGTTAAACTCTGTGGCTCGAACACAAACATCACAAAGCAGTTTCTGAGAATGCTTCAGTTTAGTTTTTCTGTGAAGATATTCCCGTTTCCAAAGAAATCTTCAAAGAGGTCCACATATCCACTTACAGATTCTACAAAAAGAGAGTTTCAAAACTGCTCAATCAAAAGGAGGGTTCAACTCTGTGACTTGAATGCAATCATCACACAGAAGTTTCGAGAATGCTTCTCTTTAGTTTTTACGTGAAGATATACCCGTTTCGAAGGAAGGCCACCCGGTGGTCCAAATATCCACTTGCAGAATCTACAAAAAGAGTGTTTCAAACCTGAACTATCAAAGGAAGGTTCAACTCTGTGAGTCGAATGCAAACATCACGAAGAAGTTTCTGAGAATGTTTGTGTTTAGTTATGGGAAGTTTATCCCGTTTCCAACGAAATCCTCAGAGAGGTCCAAATATCCACTTGCAGATTCTACCAAAAGTGTGTTTGGAAACTGCTCCATCCAAAGGCATGTTCAGCTCTGTGAGTTAATCTCCATCATCACAAAGTATTTTCTGAGAATGCTTCCGTTTGGTTTTTATAGGAAGTTCTTTCCTTCACTACCGTAGGCCTCAAAGCAGTCCAAATCTCCATTTGCAGATTCTACAAAAAGAGTGTTTCCAATCTGCTGTATCAATAGGAATGTTCAACTCCGTGAGTTGAATGCAATCATCACAACGTAGTTTCTGAGAATGCTTCTATGTAGTTTTTAGGTGAAGATATTACCTTTTCCACCACAGGCCCCAAGCCCCCCAAATGTCCACTTGCAGATTCTAGAAAAAGAGTGTTTCATAGCTGCTCTTTCAAAAGGAAAGTTCCACTCTGGGAATTGAATACGAACATCACAAAGTAGTTTCTGAGAATGCTTTTGTTTCGTTTTTATGTGAAGATGATCCCGTTTCCAATGAAATCTTCAAAGAGGTGCACATATCCACTTGCAGATTCCAAAGAAAGAGACTTTCAAAACTGCTCTATCACGAGGATTTTTCAACACTGTGAGTTGAATGCAGTCATCACAGAAAACTTTCTGAGAATGCTTCTGTCTAGGGTTGATGTGAAGATATACCCGTTTCCAACGAAGGCCTCGAAGTGGTCCAAATATACACTTGCAGATTCTCCTACAAGGGTGTTGCAAACCTGAACTATCAAAGCAAGGTTCAACTCTGTGAGTTGAATGCAAACATCACAAAGAAGTTTCTGAGAATGCTTCCGTTTACTTATGGGAAGTTTATCCCGTTTCCAACGAAATCCTCAGAGAGGTCCAAATATCCCCTTGCAGATTCTACAAACAGTGTGTTTGGAAACTGCTCCATCAAAACGAATGTTCAGCTCTCTGAGTTAAACGCAATCGTCACTAAGAATTTTCTGAGAGTGCTTCTGTCTAGTTTTTATATGAAGTTCTTTCCTTTCTTACCATAGGCCTCAAAGCGGTCCCAGTCTCCACTTGCAGATTCTCCAAGAAGACTGTTTCCAAAGTGCTCTCTCGAAAGGAATGTTCAACTCTGTGAGTTGAGTGCAATCATCACAGAGTAGTTTCTGAGAATGCTTCTATGTAGTTTTTAAGAGAAGATATTTCCTTTTCCACCACAGCCCTCAAAGCCCTCCAAATGTCCATTTGCGGATGCTAAAAAAAGAGTGTTTCAAAGCTGCGCTATCAAAGGGAAAGTTCAATTCCGTGAGGTGAATGCAAACATCCCAAAGAAGTTTCTGAGAATGCCTCTGTTTAGCTTTTATGTGAAGATTATCCCGTTTCCAACGAAATCTTCAATGAGATCCAAATATCCACTTGCGGATCCCACAGAAAGTGTGTTTCGAAAGTGCTGTTTCAAAGGGAATCTTCAACTCTGTGAGTTGAATGCAATCATCACAAAGAAGTTTCTGACAATGCTTCTCTCTCGTTTTTATGTGAAGATATTTCCTTTTCCACCAGAGGCCTGAAAGCGCTCCAAATGTCCACTTGCAGATTCTACGAAAAGAATGTTTCAAAACTGCTCCGTGAAAAGCAATGTTAAACTCTGTGGCTCGAACACAAACATCACAAAGCAGTTTCTGAGAATGCTTCAGTTTAGTTTTTCTGTGAAGATATTCCCGTTTCCAAAGAAATCTTCAAAGAGGTCCACATATCCACTTACAGATTCTACAAAAAGAGAGTTTCAAAACTGCTCAATCAAAAGGAGGGTTCAACTCTGTGACTTGAATGCAATCATCACACAGAAGTTTCTGAGAATGCTTCTCTTTAGTTTTTACGTGAAGATATACCCGTTTCGAAGGAAGGCCACCCGGTGGTCCAAATATCCACTTGCAGAATCTACAAAAAGAGTGTTTCAAACCTGAACTATCAAAGGAAGGTTCAACTCTGTGAGTCGAATGCAAACATCACGAAGAAGTTTCTGAGAATGTTTGTGTTTAGTTATGGGAAGTTTATCCCGTTTCCAACGAAATCCTCCGAGAGGTCCAAATATCCACTTGCAGATTCTACCAAAAGTGTGTTTGGAAACTGCTCCATCCAAAGGCATGTTCAGCTCTGTGAGTTAATCTCCATCATCACAAAGTATTTTCTGAGAATGCTTCCGTTTGGTTTTTATAGGAAGTTCTTTCCTTCACTACCGTAGGCCTCAAAGCAGTCCAAATCTCCATTTGCAGATTCTACAAAAAGAGTGTTTCCAATCTGCTGTATCAATAGGAATGTTCAACTCCGTGAGTTGAATGCAATCATCACAACGTAGTTTCTGAGAATGCTTCTATGTAGTTTTTAGGTGAAGATATTACCTTTTCCACCACAGGCCCCAAGCCCCCCAAATGTCCACTTGCAGATTCTAGAAAAAGAGTGTTTCATAGCTGCTCTTTCAAAAGGAAAGTTCCACTCTGGGAATTGAATACGAACATCACAAAGTAGTTTCTGAGAATGCTTTTGTTTCGTTTTTATGTGAAGATGATCCCGTTTCCAATGAAATCTTCAAAGAGGTGCACATATCCACTTGCAGATTCCAAAGAAAGAGACTTTCAAAACTGCTCTATCACGAGGATTTTTCAACACTGTGAGTTGAATGCAGTCATCACAGAAAACTTTCTGAGAATGCTTCTGTCTAGGGTTGATGTGAAGATATACCCGTTTCCAACGAAGGCCTCGAAGTGGTCCAAATATACACTTGCAGATTCTCCTACAAGGGTGTTGCAAACCTGAACTATCAAAGCAAGGTTCAACTCTGTGAGTTGAATGCAAACATCACAAAGAAGTTTCTGAGAATGCTTCCGTTTAGTTATGGGAAGTTTATCCCGTTTCCAACGAAATCCTCAGAGAGGTCCAAATATCCCCTTGCAGATTCTACAAACAGTGTGTTTGGAAACTGCTCCATCAAAACGAATGTTCAGCTCTCTGAGTTAAACGCAATCGTCACTAAGAATTTTCTGAGAGTGCTTCTGTCTAGTTTTTATATGAAGTTCTTTCCTTTATTACCATAGGCCTCAAAGCGGTCCCAGTCTCCACTTGCAGATTCTCCAAGAAGACTGTTTCCAAAGTGCTCTCTCGAAAGGAATGTTCAACTCTGTGAGTTGAGTGCAATCATCACAGAGTAGTTTCTGAGAATGCTTCTATGTAGTTTTTAGGAGAAGATATTTCCTTTTCCACCACAGCCCTCAAAGCCCTCCAAATGTCCATTTGCGGATGCTAAAAAAAGAGTGTTTCAAAGCTGCGCTATCAAAGGGAAAGTTCAATTCCGTGAGGTGAATGCAAACATCCCAAAGAAGTTTCTGAGAATGCCTCTGTTTAGCTTTTATGTGAAGATTATCCCGTTTCCAACGAAATCTTCAATGAGATCCAAATATCCACTTGCGGATCCCACAGAAAGTGTGTTTCGAAAGTGCTGTTTCAAAGGGAATCTTCAACTCTGTGAGTTGAATGCAATCATCACAAAGAAGTTTCTGACAATGCTTCTCTCTCGTTTTTATGTGAAGATATTTCCTTTTCCACCAGAGGCCTGAAAGCGCTCCAAATGTCCACTTGCAGATTCTACGAAAAGAATGTTTCAAAACTGCTCTGTGAAAAGCAATGTTAAACTCTGTGGCTCGAACACAAACATCACAAAGCAGTTTCTGAGAATGCTTCAGTTTAGTTTTTCTGTGAAGATATTCCCGTTTCCAAAGAAATCTTCAAAGAGGTCCACATATCCACTTACAGATTCTACAAAAAGAGAGTTTCAAAACTGCTCAATCAAAAGGAGGGTTCAACTCTGTGACTTGAATGCAATCATCACACAGAAGTTTCTGAGAATGCTTCTCTTTAGTTTTTACGTGAAGATATACCCGTTTCGAAGGAAGGCCACCCGGTGGTCCAAATATCCACTTGCAGAATCTACAAAAAGAGTGTTTCAAACCTGAACTATCAAAGGAAGGTTCAACTCTGTGAGTCGAATGCAAACATCACGAAGAAGTTTCTGAGAATGTTTGTGTTTAGTTATGGGAAGTTTATCCCGTTTCCAACGAAATCCTCCGAGAGGTCCAAATATCCACTTGCAGATTCTACCAAAAGTGTGTTTGGAAACTGCTCCATCCAAAGGCATGTTCAGCTCTGTGAGTTAATCTCCATCATCACAAAGTATTTTCTGAGAATGCTTCCGTTTGGTTTTTATAGGAAGTTCTTTCCTTCACTACCGTAGGCCTCAAAGCAGTCCAAATCTCCATTTGCAGATTCTACAAAAAGAGTGTTTCCAATCTGCTGTATCAATAGGAATGTTCAACTCCGTGAGTTGAATGCAATCATCACAACGTAGTTTCTGAGAATGCTTCTATGTAGTTTTTAGGTGAAGATATTACCTTTTCCACCACAGGCCCCAAGCCCCCCAAATGTCCACTTGCAGATTCTAGAAAAAGAGTGTTTCATAGCTGCTCTTTCAAAAGGAAAGTTCCACTCTGGGAATTGAATACGAACATCACAAAGTAGTTTCTGAGAATGCTTTTGTTTCGTTTTTATGTGAAGATGATCCCGTTTCCAATGAAATCTTCAAAGAGGTGCACATATCCACTTGCAGATTCCAAAGAAAGAGACTTTCAAAACTGCTCTATCACGAGGATTTTTCAACACTGTGAGTTGAATGCAGTCATCACAGAAAACTTTCTGAGAATGCTTCTGTCTAGGGTTGATGTGAAGATATACCCGTTTCCAACGAAGGCCTCGAAGTGGTCCAAATATACACTTGCAGATTCTCCTACAAGGGTGTTGCAAACCTGAACTATCAAAGCAAGGTTCAACTCTGTGAGTTGAATGCAAACATCACAAAGAAGTTTCTGAGAATGCTTCCGTTTAGTTATGGGAAGTTTATCCCGTTTCCAACGAAATCCTCAGAGAGGTCCAAATATCCCCTTGCAGATTCTACAAACAGTGTGTTTGGAAACTGCTCCATCAAAACGAATGTTCAGCTCTCTGAGTTAAACGCAATCGTCACTAAGAATTTTCTGAGAGTGCTTCTGTCTAGTTTTTATATGAAGTTCTTTCCTTTCTTACCATAGGCCTCAAAGCGGTCCCAGTCTCCACTTGCAGATTCTCCAAGAAGACTGTTTCCAAACTGCTCTCTCGAAAGGAATGTTCAACTCTGTGAGTTGAGTGCAATCATCACAGAGTAGTTTCTGAGAATGCTTCTATGTAGTTTTTAGGAGAAGATATTTCCTTTTCCACCACAGCCCTCAAAGCCCTCCAAATGTCCATTTGCGGATGCTAAAAAAAGAGTGTTTCAAAGCTGCGCTATCAAAGGGAAAGTTCAATTCCGTGAGGTGAATGCAAACATCCCAAAGAAGTTTCTGAGAATGCCTCTGTTTAGCTTTTATGTGAAGATTATCCCGTTTCCAACGAAATCTTCAATGAGATCCAAATATCCACTTGCGGATCCCACAGAAAGTGTGTTTCGAAAGTGCTGTTTCAAAGGGAATCTTCAACTCTGTGAGTTGAATGCAATCATCACAAAGAAGTTTCTGACAATGCTTCTCTCTCGTTTTTATGTGAAGATATTTCCTTTTCCACCAGAGGCCTGAAAGCGCTCCAAATGTCCACTTGCAGATTCTACGAAAAGAATGTTTCAAAACTGCTCTGTGAAAAGCAATGTTAAACTCTGTGGCTTGAACACAAACATCACAAAGCAGTTTCTGAGAATGCTTCAGTTTAGTTTTTCTGTGAAGATATTCCCGTTTCCAAAGAAATCTTCAAAGAGGTCCACATATCCACTTACAGATTCTACAAAAAGAGAGTTTCAAAACTGCTCAATCAAAAGGAGGGTTCAACTCTGTGACTTGAATGCAATCATCACACAGAAGTTTCTGAGAATGCTTCTCTTTAGTTTTTACGTGAAGATATACCCGTTTCGAAGGAAGGCCACCCGGTGGTCCAAATATCCACTTGCAGAATCTACAAAAAGAGTGTTTCAAACCTGAACTATCAAAGGAAGGTTCAACTCTGTGAGTCGAATGCAAACATCACGAAGAAGTTTCTGAGAATGTTTGTGTTTAGTTATGGGAAGTTTATCCCGTTTCCAACGAAATCCTCAGAGAGGTCCAAATATCCACTTGCAGATTCTACCAAAAGTGTGTTTGGAAACTGCTCCATCCAAAGGCATGTTCAGCTCTGTGAGTTAATCTCCATCATCACAAAGTATTTTCTGAGAATGCTTCCGTTTGGTTTATATAAGAAGTTCTTTCCTTCACTACCGTAGGCCTCAAAGCAGTACAAATCTCCATTTGCAGATTCTACAAAAAGAGTGTTTCCAATCTGCTGTATCAATAGGAATGTTCAACTCCGTGAGTTGAATGCAATCATCACAACGTAGTTTCTGAGAATGCTTCTATGTAGTTTTTAGGTGAAGATATTACCTTTTCCACCACAGGCCCCAAGCCCCCAAATGTCCACTTGCAGATTCTAGAAAAAGAGTGTTTCATAGCTGCTCTTTCTAAAGGAAAGTTCCACTCTGGGAGTTGAATACAAACATCACAAAGTAGTTTCTGAGAATGCTTCTGTTTCGTTTTTATGTGAAGATGATCCCGTTTCCAATGAAATCTTCAAAGAGGTGCACATATCCACTTGCAGATTCCAAAGAAAGAGACTTTCAAAACTGCTCTATCACGAGGATTTTTCAACTCTGTGAGTTGAATGCAGTCATCACAGAAAACTTTCTGAGAATGCTTCTGTCTAGGGTTGATGTGAAGATATACCCATTTCCAACGAAGGCCTCGAAGTGGTCCAAATATACACTTGCAGATTCTCCTACAAGGGTGTTGCAAACCTGAACTATCAAAGCAAGGTTCAACTCTGTGAGTTGAATGCAAACATCACAAAGAAGTTTCTGAGAATGCTTCCGTTTACTTATGGGAAGTTTATCCCGTTTCCAACGAAATCCTCAGAGAGGTCCAAATATCCCCTTGCAGATTCTACAAACAGTGTGTTTGGAAACTGCTCCATCAAAACGAATGTTCAGCTCTCTGAGTTAAACGCAATCGTCACTAAGAATTTTCTGAGAGTGCTTCTGTCTAGTTTTTATATGAAGTTCTTTCCTTTATTACCATAGGCCTCAAAGCGGTCCCAGTCTCCACTTGCAGATTCTCCAAGAAGACTGTTTCCAAACTGCTCTCTCGAAAGGAATGTTCAACTCTGTGAGTTGAGTGCAATCATCACAGAGTAGTTTCTGAGAATGCTTCTATGTAGTTTTTAGGGGAAGATATTTCCTTTTCCACCACAGCCCTCAAAGCCCTCCAAATGTCCATTTGCGGATGCTAAAAAAAGAGTGTTTCAAAGCTGCGCTATCAAAGGGAAAGTTCAATTCCGTGAGGTGAATGCAAACATCCCAAAGAAGTTTCTGAGAATGCCTCTGTTTAGCTTTTATGTGAAGATTATCCCGTTTCCAACGAAATCTTCAATGAGATCCAAATATCCACTTGCGGATCCCACAGAAAGTGTGTTTCGAAAGTGCTGTTTCAAAGGGAATCTTCAACTCTGTGAGTTGAATGCAATCATCACAAAGAAGTTTCTGACAATGCTTCTCTCTCGTTTTTATGTGAAGATATTTCCTTTTCCACCAGAGGCCTGAAAGCGCTCCAAATGTCCACTTGCAGATTCTACGAAAAGAATGTTTCAAAACTGCTCTGTGAAAAGCAATGTTAAACTCTGTGGCTCGAACACAAACATCACAAAGCAGTTTCTGAGAATGCTTCAGTTTAGTTTTTCTGTGAAGATATTCCCGTTTCCAAAGAAATCTTCAAAGAGGTCCACATATCCACTTACAGATTCTACAAAAAGAGAGTTTCAAAACTGCTCAATCAAAAGGAGGGTTCAAATCTGTGACTTGAATGCAATCATCACACAGAAGTTTCGAGAATGCTTCTCTTTAGTTTTTACGTGAAGATATACCCGTTTCGAAGGAAGGCCACCCGGTGGTCCAAATATCCACTTGCAGAATCTACAAAAAGAGTGTTTCAAACCTGAACTATCAAAGGAAGGTTCAACTCTGTGAGTCGAATGCAAACATCACGAAGAAGTTTCTGAGAATGTTTGTGTTTAGTTATGGGAAGTTTATCCCGTTTCCAACGAAATCCTCCGAGAGGTCCAAATATCCACTTGCAGATTCTACCAAAAGTGTGTTTGGAAACTGCTCCATCCAAAGGCATGTTCAGCTCTGTGAGTTAATCTCCATCATCACAAAGTATTTTCTGAGAATGCTTCCGTTTGGTTTTTATAGGAAGTTCTTTCCTTCACTACCGTAGGCCTCAAAGCAGTCCAAATCTCCATTTGCAGATTCTACAAAAAGAGTGTTTCCAATCTGCTGTATCAATAGGAATGTTCAACTCCGTGAGTTGAATGCAATCATCACAACGTAGTTTCTGAGAATGCTTCTATGTAGTTTTTAGGTGAAGATATTACCTTTTCCACCACAGGCCCCAAGCCCCCCAAATGTCCACTTGCAGATTCTAGAAAAAGAGTGTTTCATAGCTGCTCTTTCAAAAGGAAAGTTCCACTCTGGGAATTGAATACGAACATCACAAAGTAGTTTCTGAGAATGCTTTTGTTTCGTTTTTATGTGAAGATGATCCCGTTTCCAATGAAATCTTCAAAGAGGTGCACATATCCACTTGCAGATTCCAAAGAAAGAGACTTTCAAAACTGCTCTATCACGAGGATTTTTCAACACTGTGAGTTGAATGCAGTCATCACAGAAAACTTTCTGAGAATGCTTCTGTCTAGGGTTGATGTGAAGATATACCCGTTTCCAACGAAGGCCTCGAAGTGGTCCAAATATACACTTGCAGATTCTCCTACAAGGGTGTTGCAAACCTGAACTATCAAAGCAAGGTTCAACTCTGTGAGTTGAATGCAAACATCACAAAGAAGTTTCTGAGAATGCTTCCGTTTAGTTATGGGAAGTTTATCCCGTTTCCAACGAAATCCTCAGAGAGGTCCAAATATCCCCTTGCAGATTCTACAAACAGTGTGTTTGGAAACTGCTCCATCAAAACGAATGTTCAGCTCTCTGAGTTAAACGCAATCGTCACTAAGAATTTTCTGAGAGTGCTTCTGTCTAGTTTTTATATGAAGTTCTTTCCTTTCTTACCATAGGCCTCAAAGCGGTCCCAGTCTCCACTTGCAGATTCTCCAAGAAGACTGTTTCCAAACTGCTCTCTCGAAAGGAATGTTCAACTCTGTGAGTTGAGTGCAATCATCACAGAGTAGTTTCTGAGAATGCTTCTATGTAGTTTTTAGGAGAAGATATTTCCTTTTCCACCACAGCCCTCAAAGCCCTCCAAATGTCCATTTGCGGATGCTAAAAAAAGAGTGTTTCAAAGCTGCGCTATCAAAGGGAAAGTTCAATTCCGTGAGGTGAATGCAAACATCCCAAAGAAGTTTCTGAGAATGCCTCTGTTTAGCTTTTATGTGAAGATTATCCCGTTTCCAACGAAATCTTCAATGAGATCCAAATATCCACTTGCGGATCCCACAGAAAGTGTGTTTCGAAACTGCTGTTTCAAAGGGAATCTTCAACTCTGTGAGTTGAATGCAATCATCACAAAGAAGTTTCTGACAATGCTTCTCTCTCGTTTTTATGTGAAGATATTTCCTTTTCCACCAGAGGCCTGAAAGCGCTCCAAATGTCCACTTGCAGATTCTACGAAAAGAATGTTTCAAAACTGCTCTGTGAAAAGCAATGTTAAACTCTGTGGCTCGAACACAAACATCACAAAGCAGTTTCTGAGAATGCTTCAGTTTAGTTTTTCTGTGAAGATATTCCCGTTTCCAAAGAAATCTTCAAAGAGGTCCACATATCCACTTACAGATTCTACAAAAAGAGAGTTTCAAAACTGCTCAATCAAAAGGAGGGTTCAACTCTGTGACTTGAATGCAATCATCACACAGAAGTTTCTGAGAATGCTTCTCTTTAGTTTTTACGTGAAGATATACCCGTTTCGAAGGAAGGCCACCCGGTGGTCCAAATATCCACTTGCAGAATCTACAAAAAGAGTGTTTCAAACCTGAACTATCAAAGGAAGGTTCAACTCTGTGAGTCGAATGCAAACATCACGAAGAAGTTTCTGAGAATGTTTGTGTTTAGTTATGGGAAGTTTATCCCGTTTCCAACGAAATCCTCAGAGAGGTCCAAATATCCACTTGCAGATTCTACCAAAAGTGTGTTTGGAAACTGCTCCATCCAAAGGCATGTTCAGCTCTGTGAGTTAATCTCCATCATCACAAAGTATTTTCTGAGAATGCTTCCGTTTGGTTTATATAAGAAGTTCTTTCCTTCACTACCGTAGGCCTCAAAGCAGTACAAATCTCCATTTGCAGATTCTACAAAAAGAGTGTTTCCAATCTGCTGTATCAATAGGAATGTTCAACTCCGTGAGTTGAATGCAATCATCACAACGTAGTTTCTGAGAATGCTTCTATGTAGTTTTTAGGTGAAGATATTACCTTTTCCACCACAGGCCCCAAGCCCCCAAATGTCCACTTGCAGATTCTAGAAAAAGAGTGTTTCATAGCAGCTCTTTCTAAAGGAAAGTTCCACTCTGGGAGTTGAATACAAACATCACAAAGTAGTTTCTGAGAATGCTTCTGTTTCGTTTTTATGTGAAGATGATCCCGTTTCCAATGAAATCTTCAAAGAGGTGCACATATCCACTTGCAGATTCCAAAGAAAGAGACTTTCAAAACTGCTCTATCACGAGGATTTTTCAACTCTGTGAGTTGAATGCAGTCATCACAGAAAACTTTCTGAGAATGCTTCTGTCTAGGGTTGATGTGAAGATATACCCATTTCCAACGAAGGCCTCGAAGTGGTCCAAATATACACTTGCAGATTCTCCTACAAGGGTGTTGCAAACCTGAACTATCAAAGCAAGGTTCAACTCTGTGAGTTGAATGCAAACATCACAAAGAAGTTTCTGAGAATGCTTCCGTTTACTTATGGGAAGTTTATCCCGTTTCCAACGAAATCCTCAGAGAGGTCCAAATATCCCCTTGCAGATTCTACAAACAGTGTGTTTGGAAACTGCTCCATCAAAACGAATGTTCAGCTCTCTGAGTTAAACGCAATCGTCACTAAGAATTTTCTGAGAGTGCTTCTGTCTAGTTTTTATATGAAGTTCTTTCCTTTATTACCATAGGCCTCAAAGCGGTCCCAGTCTCCACTTGCAGATTCTCCAAGAAGACTGTTTCCAAAGTGCTCTCTCGAAAGGAATGTTCAACTCTGTGAGTTGAGTGCAATCATCACAGAGTAGTTTCTGAGAATGCTTCTATGTAGTTTTTAGGAGAAGATATTTCCTTTTCCACCACAGCCCTCAAAGCCCTCCAAATGTCCATTTGCGGATGCTAAAAAAAGAGTGTTTCAAAGCTGCGCTATCAAAGGGAAAGTTCAATTCCGTGAGGTGAATGCAAACATCCCAAAGAAGTTTCTGAGAATGCCTCTGTTTAGCTTTTATGTGAAGATTATCCCGTTTCCAACGAAATCTTCAATGAGATCCAAATATCCACTTGCGGATCCCACAGAAAGTGTGTTTCGAAAGTGCTGTTTCAAAGGGAATCTTCAACTCTGTGAGTTGAATGCAATCATCACAAAGAAGTTTCTGACAATGCTTCTCTCTCGTTTTTATGTGAAGATATTTCCTTTTCCACCAGAGGCCTGAAAGCGCTCCAAATGTCCACTTGCAGATTCTACGAAAAGAATGTTTCAAAACTGCTCTGTGAAAAGCAATGTTAAACTCTGTGGCTCGAACACAAACATCACAAAGCAGTTTCTGAGAATGCTTCAGTTTAGTTTTTCTGTGAAGATATTCCCGTTTCCAAAGAAATCTTCAAAGAGGTCCACATATCCACTTACAGATTCTACAAAAAGAGAGTTTCAAAACTGCTCAATCAAAAGGAGGGTTCAAATCTGTGACTTGAATGCAATCATCACACAGAAGTTTCGAGAATGCTTCTCTTTAGTTTTTACGTGAAGATATACCCGTTTCGAAGGAAGGCCACCCGGTGGTCCAAATATCCACTTGCAGAATCTACAAAAAGAGTGTTTCAAACCTGAACTATCAAAGGAAGGTTCAACTCTCTGAGTCGAATGCAAACATCACAAAGAAGTTTCTGAGAATGCTTCCGTTTAGTTATGGGAAGTTTATCCCGTTTCCAACGAAATCCTCAGAGAGGTCCAAATATCCCCTTGCAGATTCTACAAACAGTGTGTTTGGAAACTGCTCCATCAAAACGAATGTTCAGCTCTCTGAGTTAAACGCAATCGTCACTAAGAATTTTCTGAGAGTGCTTCTGTCTAGTTTTTATATGAAGTTCTTTCCTTTATTACCATAGGCCTCAAAGCGGTCCCAGTCTCCACTTGCAGATTCTCCAAGAAGACTGTTTCCAAACTGCTCTCTCGAAAGGAATGTTCAACTCTGTGAGTTGAGTGCAATCATCACAGAGTAGTTTCTGAGAATGCTTCTATGTAGTTTTTAGGAGAAGATATTTCCTTTTCCACCACAGCCCTCAAAGCCCTCCAAATGTCCATTTGCGGATGCTAAAAAAAGAGTGTTTCAAAGCTGCGCTATCAAAGGGAAAGTTCAATTCCGTGAGGTGAATGCAAACATCCCAAAGAAGTTTCTGAGAATGCCTCTGTTTAGCTTTTATGTGAAGATTATCCCGTTTCCAACGAAATCTTCAATGAGATCCAAATATCCACTTGCGGATCCCACAGAAAGTGTGTTTCGAAAGTGCTGTTTCAAAGGGAATCTTCAACTCTGTGAGTTGAATGCAATCATCACAAAGAAGTTTCTGACAATGCTTCTCTCTCGTTTTTATGTGAAGATATTTCCTTTTCCACCAGAGGCCTGAAAGCACTCCAAATGTCCACTTGCAGATTCTACGAAAAGAATGTTTCAAAACTGCTCTGTGAAAAGCAATGTTAAACTCTGTGGCTCGAACACAAACATCACAAAGCAGTTTCTGAGAATGCTTCAGTTTAGTTTTTCTGTGAAGATATTCCCGTTTCCAAAGAAATCTTCAAAGAGGTCCACATATCCACTTACAGATTCTACAAAAAGAGAGTTTCAAAACTGCTCAATCAAAAGGAGGGTTCAACTCTGTGACTTGACTGCAATCATCACACAGAAGTTTCGAGAATGCTTCTCTTTAGTTTTTACGTGAAGATATACCCGTTTCGAAGGAAGGCCACCCGGTGGTCCAAATATCCACTTGCAGAATCTACAAAAAGAGTGTTTCAAACCTGAACTATCAAAGGAAGGTTCAACTCTCTGAGTCGAATGCAAACATCACAAAGAAGTTTCTGAGAATGCTTCCGTTTACTTATGGGAAGTTTATCCCGTTTCCAACGAAATCCTCAGAGAGGTCCAAATATCCCCTTGCAGATTCTACAAACAGTGTGTTTGGAAACTGCTCCATCAAAACGAATGTTCAGCTCTCTGAGTTAAACGCAATCGTCACTAAGAATTTTCTGAGAGTGCTTCTGTCTAGTTTTTATATGAAGTTCTTTCCTTTATTACCATAGGCCTCAAAGCGGTCCCAGTCTCCACTTGCAGATTCTCCAAGAAGACTGTTTCCAAAGTGCTCTCTCGAAAGGAATGTTCAACTCTGTGAGTTGAGTGCAATCATCACAGAGTAGTTTCTGAGAATGCTTCTATGTAGTTTTTAGGAGAAGATATTTCCTTTTCCACCACAGCCCTCAAAGCCCTCCAAATGTCCATTTGCGGATGCTAAAAAAAGAGTGTTTCAAAGCTGCGCTATCAAAGGGAAAGTTCAATTCCGTGAGGTGAATGCAAACATCCCAAAGAAGTTTCTGAGAATGCCTCTGTTTAGCTTTTATGTGAAGATTATCCCGTTTCCAACGAAATCTTCAATGAGATCCAAATATCCACTTGCGGATCCCACAGAAAGTGTGTTTCGAAAGTGCTGTTTCAAAGGGAATCTTCAACTCTGTGAGTTGAATGCAATCATCACAAAGAAGTTTCTGACAATGCTTCTCTCTCGTTTTTATGTGAAGATATTTCCTTTTCCACCAGAGGCCTGAAAGCGCTCCAAATGTCCACTTGCAGATTCTACGAAAAGAATGTTTCAAAACTGCTCCGTGAAAAGCAATGTTAAACTCTGTGGCTCGAACACAAACATCACAAAGCAGTTTCTGAGAATGCTTCAGTTTAGTTTTTCTGTGAAGATATTCCCGTTTCCAAAGAAATCTTCAAAGAGGTCCACATATCCACTTACAGATTCTACAAAAAGAGAGTTTCAAAACTGCTCAATCAAAAGGAGGGTTCAACTCTGTGACTTGAATGCAATCATCACACAGAAGTTTCGAGAATGCTTCTCTTTAGTTTTTACGTGAAGATATACCCGTTTCGAAGGAAGGCCACCTGGTGGTCCAAATATCCACTTGCAGAATCTACAAAAAGAGTGTTTCAAACCTGAACTATCAAAGGAAGGTTCAACTCTGTGAGTCGAATGCAAACATCACGAAGAAGTTTCTGAGAATGTTTGTGTTTAGTTATGGGAAGTTTATCCCGTTTCCAACGAAATCCTCAGAGAGGTCCAAATATCCACTTGCAGATTCTACCAAAAGTGTGTTTGGAAACTGCTCCATCCAAAGGCATGTTCAGCTCTGTGAGTTAATCTCCATCATCACAAAGTATTTTCTGAGAATGCTTCCGTTTGGTTTTTATAGGAAGTTCTTTCCTTCACTACCGTAGGCCTCAAAGCAGTCCAAATCTCCATTTGCAGATTCTACAAAAAGAGTGTTTCCAATCTGCTCTATCAATAGGAATGTTCAACTCCGTGAGTTGAATGCAATCATCACAACGTAGTTTCTGAGAATGCTTCTATGTAGTTTTTAGGTGAAGATATTACCTTTTCCACCACAGGCCCCAAGCCCCCCAAATGTCCACTTGCAGATTCTAGAAAAAGAGTGTTTCATAGCTGCTCTTTCAAAAGGAAAGTTCCACTCTGGGAATTGAATACGAACATCACAAAGTAGTTTCTGAGAATGCTTTTGTTTCGTTTTTATATGAAGATGATCCCGTTTCCAATGAAATCTTCAAAGAGGTGCACATATCCACTTGCAGATTCCAAAGAAAGAGACTTTCAAAACTGCTCTATCACGAGGATTTTTCAACACTGTGAGTTGAATGCAGTCATCACAGAAAACTTTCTGAGAATGCTTCTGTCTAGGGTTGATGTGAAGATATACCCGTTTCCAACGAAGGCCTCGAAGTGGTCCAAATATACACTTGCAGATTCTCCTACAAGGGTGTTGCAAACCTGAACTATCAAAGGAAGGTTCAACTCTGTGAGTTGAATGCAAACATCACAAAGAAGTTTCTGAGAATGCTTCCGTTTACTTATGGGAAGTTTATCCCGTTTCCAACGAAATCCTCAGAGAGGTCCAAATATCCCCTTGCAGATTCTACAAACAGTGTGTTTGGAAACTGCTCCATCAAAACGAATGTTCAGCTCTCTGAGTTAAACGCAATCGTCACTAAGAATTTTCTGAGAGTGCTTCTGTCTAGTTTTTATATGAAGTTCTTTCCTTTATTACCATAGGCCTCAAAGCGGTCCCAGTCTCCACTTGCAGATTCTCCAAGAAGACTGTTTCCAAAGTGCTCTCTCGAAAGGAATGTTCAACTCTGTGAGTTGAGTGCAATCATCACAGAGTAGTTTCTGAGAATGCTTCTATGTAGTTTTTAGGAGAAGATATTTCCTTTTCCACCACAGCCCTCAAAGCCCTCCAAATGTCCATTTGCGGATGCTAAAAAAAGAGTGTTTCAAAGCTGCGCTATCAAAGGGAAAGTTCAATTCCGTGAGGTGAATGCAAACATCCCAAAGAAGTTTCTGAGAATGCCTCTGTTTAGCTTTTATGTGAAGATTATCCCGTTTCCAACGAAATCTTCAATGAGATCCAAATATCCACTTGCGGATCCCACAGAAAGTGTGTTTCGAAACTGCTGTTTCAAAGGGAATCTTCAACTCTGTGAGTTGAATGCAATCATCACAAAGAAGTTTCTGACAATGCTTCTCTCTCGTTTTTATGTGAAGATATTTCCTTTTCCACCAGAGGCCTGAAAGCGCTCCAAATGTCCACTTGCAGATTCTACGAAAAGAATGTTTCAAAACTGCTCCGTGAAAAGCAATGTTAAACTCTGTGGCTCGAACACAAACATCACAAAGCAGTTTCTGAGAATGCTTCAGTTTAGTTTTTCTGTGAAGATATTCCCGTTTCCAAAGAAATCTTCAAAGAGGTCCACATATCCACTTACAGATTCTACAAAAAGAGAGTTTCAAAACTGCTCAATCAAAAGGAGGGTTCAACTCTGTGACTTGAATGCAATCATCACACAGAAGTTTCGAGAATGCTTCTCTTTAGTTTTTACGTGAAGATATACCCGTTTCGAAGGAAGGCCACCCGGTGGTCCAAATATCCACTTGCAGAATCTACAAAAAGAGTGTTTCAAACCTGAACTATCAAAGGAAGGTTCAACTCTCTGAGTCGAATGCAAACATCACGAAGAAGTTTCTGAGAATGTTTGTGTTTAGTTATGGGAAGTTTATCCCGTTTCCAACGAAATCCTCAGAGAGGTCCAAATATCCACTTGCAGATTCTACCAAAAGTGTGTTTGGAAACTGCTCCATCCAAAGGCATGTTCAGCTCTGTGAGTTAATCTCCATCATCACAAAGTATTTTCTGAGAATGCTTCCGTTTGGTTTTTATAGGAAGTTCTTTCCTTCACTACCGTAGGCCTCAAAGCAGTCCAAATCTCCATTTGCAGATTCTACAAAAAGAGTGTTTCCAATCTGCTGTATCAATAGGAATGTTCAACTCCGTGAGTTGAATGCAATCATCACAACGTAGTTTCTGAGAATGCTTCTATGTAGTTTTTAGGTGAAGATATTACCTTTTCCACCACAGGCCCCAAGCCCCCCAAATGTCCACTTGCAGATTCTAGAAAAAGAGTGTTTCATAGCTGCTCTTTCAAAAGGAAAGTTCCACTCTGGGAATTGAATACGAACATCACAAAGTAGTTTCTGAGAATGCTTTTGTTTCGTTTTTATGTGAAGATGATCCCGTTTCCAATGAAATCTTCAAAGAGGTGCACATATCCACTTGCAGATTCCAAAGAAAGAGACTTTCAAAACTGCTCTATCACGAGGATTTTTCAACACTGTGAGTTGAATGCAGTCATCACAGAAAACTTTCTGAGAATGCTTCTGTCTAGGGTTGATGTGAAGATATACCCGTTTCCAACGAAGGCCTCGAAGTGGTCCAAATATACACTTGCAGATTCTCCTACAAGGGTGTTGCAAACCTGAACTATCAAAGCAAGGTTCAACTCTGTGAGTTGAATGCAAACATCACAAAGAAGTTTCTGAGAATGCTTCCGTTTACTTATGGGAAGTTTATCCCGTTTCCAACGAAATCCTCAGAGAGGTCCAAATATCCCCTTGCAGATTCTACAAACAGTGTGTTTGGAAACTGCTCCATCAAAACGAATGTTCAGCTCTCTGAGTTAAACGCAATCGTCACTAAGAATTTTCTGAGAGTGCTTCTGTCTAGTTTTTATATGAAGTTCTTTCCTTTATTACCATAGGCCTCAAAGCGGTCCCAGTCTCCACTTGCAGATTCTCCAAGAAGACTGTTTCCAAAGTGCTCTCTCGAAAGGAATGTTCAACTCTGTGAGTTGAGTGCAATCATCACAGAGTAGTTTCTGAGAATGCTTCTAAGTAGTTTTTAGGAGAAGATATTTCCTTTTCCACCACAGCCCTCAAAGCCCTCCAAATGTCCATTTGCGGATGCTAAAAAAAGAGTGTTTCAAAGCTGCGCTATCAAAGGGAAAGTTCAATTCCGTGAGGTGAATGCAAACATCCCAAAGAAGTTTCTGAGAATGCCTCTGTTTAGCTTTTATGTGAAGATTATCCCGTTTCCAACGAAATCTTCAATGAGATCCAAATATCCACTTGCGGATCCCACAGAAAGTGTGTTTCGAAACTGCTGTTTCAAAGGGAATCTTCAACTCTGTGAGTTGAATGCAATCATCACAAAGAAGTTTCTGACAATGCTTCTCTCTCGTTTTTATGTGAAGATATTTCCTTTTCCACCAGAGGCCTGAAAGCGCTCCAAATGTCCACTTGCAGATTCTACGAAAAGAATGTTTCAAAACTGCTCCGTGAAAAGCAATGTTAAACTCTGTGGCTCGAACACAAACATCACAAAGCAGTTTCTGAGAATGCTTCAGTTTAGTTTTTCTGTGAAGATATTCCCGTTTCCAAAGAAATCTTCAAAGAGGTCCACATATCCACTTACAGATTCTACAAAAAGAGAGTTTCAAAACTGCTCAATCAAAAGGAGGGTTCAACTCTGTGACTTGAATGCAATCATCACACAGAAGTTTCGAGAATGCTTCTCTTTAGTTTTTACGTGAAGATATACCCGTTTCGAAGGAAGGCCACCCGGTGGTCCAAATATCCACTTGCAGAATCTACAAAAAGAGTGTTTCAAACCTGAACTATCAAAGGAAGGTTCAACTCTCTGAGTCGAATGCAAACATCACGAAGAAGTTTCTGAGAATGTTTGTGTTTAGTTATGGGAAGTTTATCCCGTTTCCAACGAAATCCTCAGAGAGGTCCAAATATCCACTTGCAGATTCTACCAAAAGTGTGTTTGGAAACTGCTCCATCCAAAGGCATGTTCAGCTCTGTGAGTTAATCTCCATCATCACAAAGTATTTTCTGAGAATGCTTCCGTTTGGTTTTTATAGGAAGTTCTTTCCTTCACTACCGTAGGCCTCAAAGCAGTCCAAATCTCCATTTGCAGATTCTACAAAAAGAGTGTTTCCAATCTGCTGTATCAATAGGAATGTTCAACTCCGTGAGTTGAATGCAATCATCACAACGTAGTTTCTGAGAATGCTTCTATGTAGTTTTTAGGTGAAGATATTACCTTTTCCACCACAGGCCCCAAGCCCCCCAAATGTCCACTTGCAGATTCTAGAAAAAGAGTGTTTCATAGCTGCTCTTTCAAAAGGAAAGTTCCACTCTGGGAATTGAATACGAACATCACAAAGTAGTTTCTGAGAATGCTTTTGTTTCGTTTTTATGTGAAGATGATCCCGTTTCCAATGAAATCTTCAAAGAGGTGCACATATCCACTTGCAGATTCCAAAGAAAGAGACTTTCAAAACTGCTCTATCACGAGGATTTTTCAACACTGTGAGTTGAATGCAGTCATCACAGAAAACTTTCTGAGAATGCTTCTGTCTAGGGTTGATGTGAAGATATACCCGTTTCCAACGAAGGCCTCGAAGTGGTCCAAATATACACTTGCAGATTCTCCTACAAGGGTGTTGCAAACCTGAACTATCAAAGCAAGGTTCAACTCTGTGAGTTGAATGCAAACATCACAAAGAAGTTTCTGAGAATGCTTCCGTTTACTTATGGGAAGTTTATCCCGTTTCCAACGAAATCCTCAGAGAGGTCCAAATATCCCCTTGCAGATTCTACAAACAGTGTGTTTGGAAACTGCTCCATCAAAACGAATGTTCAGCTCTCTGAGTTAAACGCAATCGTCACTAAGAATTTTCTGAGAGTGCTTCTGTCTAGTTTTTATATGAAGTTCTTTCCTTTATTACCATAGGCCTCAAAGCGGTCCCAGTCTCCACTTGCAGATTCTCCAAGAAGACTGTTTCCAAAGTGCTCTCTCGAAAGGAATGTTCAACTCTGTGAGTTGAGTGCAATCATCACAGAGTAGTTTCTGAGAATGCTTCTATGTAGTTTTTAGGAGAAGATATTTCCTTTTCCACCACAGCCCTCAAAGCCCTCCAAATGTCCATTTGCGGATGCTAAAAAAAGAGTGTTTCAAAGCTGCGCTATCAAAGGGAAAGTTCAATTCCGTGAGGTGAATGCAAACATCCCAAAGAAGTTTCTGAGAATGCCTCTGTTTAGCTTTTATGTGAAGATTATCCCGTTTCCAACGAAATCTTCAATGAGATCCAAATATCCACTTGCGGATCCCACAGAAAGTGTGTTTCGAAACTGCTGTTTCAAAGGGAATCTTCAACTCTGTGAGTTGAATGCAATCATCACAAAGAAGTTTCTGACAATGCTTCTCTCTCGTTTTTATGTGAAGATATTTCCTTTTCCACCAGAGGCCTGAAAGCGCTCCAAATGTCCACTTGCAGATTCTACGAAAAGAATGTTTCAAAACTGCTCCGTGAAAAGCAATGTTAAACTCTGTGGCTCGAACACAAACATCACAAAGCAGTTTCTGAGAATGCTTCAGTTTAGTTTTTCTGTGAAGATATTCCCGTTTCCAAAGAAATCTTCAAAGAGGTCCACATATCCACTTACAGATTCTACAAAAAGAGAGTTTCAAAACTGCTCAATCAAAAGGAGGGTTCAACTCTGTGACTTGAATGCAATCATCACACAGAAGTTTCGAGAATGCTTCTCTTTAGTTTTTACGTGAAGATATACCCGTTTCGAAGGAAGGCCACCCGGTGGTCCAAATATCCACTTGCAGAATCTACAAAAAGAGTGTTTCAAACCTGAACTATCAAAGGAAGGTTCAACTCTCTGAGTCGAATGCAAACATCACGAAGAAGTTTCTGAGAATGTTTGTGTTTAGTTATGGGAAGTTTATCCCGTTTCCAACGAAATCCTCAGAGAGGTCCAAATATCCACTTGCAGATTCTACCAAAAGTGTGTTTGGAAACTGCTCCATCCAAAGGCATGTTCAGCTCTGTGAGTTAATCTCCATCATCACAAAGTATTTTCTGAGAATGCTTCCGTTTGGTTTTTATAGGAAGTTCTTTCCTTCACTACCGTAGGCCTCAAAGCAGTCCAAATCTCCATTTGCAGATTCTACAAAAAGAGTGTTTCCAATCTGCTCTATCAATAGGAATGTTCAACTCCGTGAGTTGAATGCAATCATCACAACGTAGTTTCTGAGAATGCTTCTATGTAGTTTTTAGGTGAAGATATTACCTTTTCCACCACAGGCCCCAAGCCCCCCAAATGTCCACTTGCAGATTCTAGAAAAAGAGTGTTTCATAGCTGCTCTTTCAAAAGGAAAGTTCCACTCTGGGAATTGAATACGAACATCACAAAGTAGTTTCTGAGAATGCTTTTGTTTCGTTTTTATGTGAAGATGATCCCGTTTCCAATGAAATCTTCAAAGAGGTGCACATATCCACTTGCAGATTCCAAAGAAAGAGACTTTCAAAACTGCTCTATCACGAGGATTTTTCAACACTGTGAGTTGAATGCAGTCATCACAGAAAACTTTCTGAGAATGCTTCTGTCTAGGGTTGATGTGAAGATATACCCGTTTCCAACGAAGGCCTCGAAGTGGTCCAAATATACACTTGCAGATTCTCCTACAAGGGTGTTGCAAACCTGAACTATCAAAGGAAGGTTCAACTCTGTGAGTTGAATGCAAACATCACAAAGAAGTTTCTGAGAATGCTTCCGTTTAGTTATGGGAAGTTTATCCCGTTTCCAACGAAATCCTCAGAGAGGTCCAAATATCCCCTTGCAGATTCTACAAACAGTGTGTTTGGAAACTGCTCCATCAAAACGAATGTTCAGCTCTCTGAGTTAAACGCAATCGTCACTAAGAATTTTCTGAGAGTGCTTCTGTCTAGTTTTTATATGAAGTTCTTTCCTTTATTACCATAGGCCTCAAAGCGGTCCCAGTCTCCACTTGCAGATTCTCCAAGAAGACTGTTTCCAAACTGCTCTCTCGAAAGGAATGTTCAACTCTGTGAGTTGAGTGCAATCATCACAGAGTAGTTTCTGAGAATGCTTCTATGTAGTTTTTAGGAGAAGATATTTCCTTTTCCACCACAGCCCTCAAAGCCCTCCAAATGTCCATTTGCGGATGCTAAAAAAAGAGTGTTTCAAAGCTGCGCTATCAAAGGGAAAGTTCAATTCCGTGAGGTGAATGCAAACATCCCAAAGAAGTTTCTGAGAATGCCTCTGTTTAGCTTTTATGTGAAGATTATCCCGTTTCCAACGAAATCTTCAATGAGATCCAAATATCCACTTGCGGATCCCACAGAAAGTGTGTTTCGAAACTGCTCTTTCAAAGGGAATCTTCAACTCTGTGAGTTGAATGCAATCATCACAAAGAAGTTTCTGACAATGCTTCTCTCTCGTTTTTATGTGAAGATATTTCCTTTTCCACCAGAGGCCTGAAAGCGCTCCAAATGTCCACTTGCAGATTCTACGAAAAGAATGTTTCAAAACTGCTCCGTGAAAAGCAATGTTAAACTCTGTGGCTCGAACACAAACATCACAAAGCAGTTTCTGAGAATGCTTCAGTTTAGTTTTTCTGTGAAGATATTCCCGTTTCCAAAGAAATCTTCAAAGAGGTCCACATATCCACTTACAGATTCTACAAAAAGAGAGTTTCAAAACTGCTCAATCAAAAGGAGGGTTCAACTCTGTGACTTGAATGCAATCATCACACAGAAGTTTCGAGAATGCTTCTCTTTAGTTTTTACGTGAAGATATACCCGTTTCGAAGGAAGGCCACCCGGTGGTCCAAATATCCACTTGCAGAATCTACAAAAAGAGTGTTTCAAACCTGAACTATCAAAGGAAGGTTCAACTCTCTGAGTCGAATGCAAACATCACGAAGAAGTTTCTGAGAATGTTTGTGTTTAGTTATGGGAAGTTTATCCCGTTTCCAACGAACTCCTCAGAGAGGTCCAAATATCCACTTGCAGATTCTACCAAAAGTGTGTTTGGAAACTGCTCCATCCAAAGGCATGTTCAGCTCTGTGAGTTAATCTCCATCATCACAAAGTATTTTCTGAGAATGCTTCCGTTTGGTTTTTATAGGAAGTTCTTTCCTTCACTACCGTAGGCCTCAAAGCAGTCCAAATCTCCATTTGCAGATTCTACAAAAAGAGTGTTTCCAATCTGCTCTATCAATAGGAATGTTCAACTCCGTGAGTTGAATGCAATCATCACAACGTAGTTTCTGAGAATGCTTCTATGTAGTTTTTAGGTGAAGATATTACCTTTTCCACCACAGGCCCCAAGCCCCCCAAATGTCCACTTGCAGATTCTAGAAAAAGAGTGTTTCATAGCTGCTCTTTCAAAAGGAAAGTTCCACTCTGGGAATTGAATACGAACATCACAAAGTAGTTTCTGAGAATGCTTTTGTTTCGTTTTTATGTGAAGATGATCCCGTTTCCAATGAAATCTTCAAAGAGGTGCACATATCCACTTGCAGATTCCAAAGAAAGAGACTTTCAAAACTGCTCTATCACGAGGATTTTTCAACACTGTGAGTTGAATGCAGTCATCACAGAAAACTTTCTGAGAATGCTTCTGTCTAGGGTTGATGTGAAGATATACCCGTTTCCAACGAAGGCCTCGAAGTGGTCCAAATATACACTTGCAGATTCTCCTACAAGGGTGTTGCAAACCTGAACTATCAAAGGAAGGTTCAACTCTGTGAGTTGAATGCAAACATCACAAAGAAGTTTCTGAGAATGCTTCCGTTTAGTTATGGGAAGTTTATCCCGTTTCCAACGAAATCCTCAGAGAGGTCCAAATATCCCCTTGCAGATTCTACAAACAGTGTGTTTGGAAACTGCTCCATCAAAACGAATGTTCAGCTCTCTGAGTTAAACGCAATCGTCACTAAGAATTTTCTGAGAGTGCTTCTGTCTAGTTTTTATATGAAGTTCTTTCCTTTATTACCATAGGCCTCAAAGCGGTCCCAGTCTCCACTTGCAGATTCTCCAAGAAGACTGTTTCCAAAGTGCTCTCTCGAAAGGAATGTTCAACTCTGTGAGTTGAGTGCAATCATCACAGAGTAGTTTCTGAGAATGCTTCTATGTAGTTTTTAGGAGAAGATATTTCCTTTTCCACCACAGCCCTCAAAGCCCTCCAAATGTCCATTTGCGGATGCTAAAAAAAGAGTGTTTCAAAGCTGCGCTATCAAAGGGAAAGTTCAATTCCGTGAGGTGAATGCAAACATCCCAAAGAAGTTTCTGAGAATGCCTCTGTTTAGCTTTTATGTGAAGATTATCCCGTTTCCAACGAAATCTTCAATGAGATCCAAATATCCACTTGCGGATCCCACAGAAAGTGTGTTTCGAAAGTGCTGTTTCAAAGGGAATCTTCAACTCTGTGAGTTGAATGCAATCATCACAAAGAAGTTTCTGACAATGCTTCTCTCTCGTTTTTATGTGAAGATATTTCCTTTTCCACCAGAGGCCTGAAAGCGCTCCAAATGTCCACTTGCAGATTCTACGAAAAGAATGTTTCAAAACTGCTCTGTGAAAAGCAATGTTAAATTCTGTGGCTCGAACACAAACATCACAAAGCAGTTTCTGAGAATGCTTCAGTTTAGTTTTTCTGTGAAGATATTCCCGTTTCCAAAGAAATCTTCAAAGAGGTCCACATATCCACTTACAGATTCTACAAAAAGAGAGTTTCAAAACTGCTCAATCAAAAGGAGGGTTCAAATCTGTGACTTGAATGCAATCATCACACAGAAGTTTCGAGAATGCTTCTCTTTAGTTTTTACGTGAAGATATACCCGTTTCGAAGGAAGGCCACCCGGTGGTCCAAATATCCACTTGCAGAATCTACAAAAAGAGTGTTTCAAACCTGAACTATCAAAGGAAGGTTCAACTCTCTGAGTCGAATGCAAACATCACGAAGAAGTTTCTGAGAATGTTTGTGTTTAGTTATGGGAAGTTTATCCCGTTTCCAACGAAATCCTCAGAGAGGTCCAAATATCCCCTTGCAGATTCTACAAACAGTGTGTTTGGAAACTGCTCCATCAAAACGAATGTTCAGCTCTCTGAGTTAAACGCAATCGTCACTAAGAATTTTCTGAGAGTGCTTCTGTCTAGTTTTTATATGAAGTTCTTTCCTTTATTACCATAGGCCTCAAAGCGGTCCCAGTCTCCACTTGCAGATTCTCCAAGAAGACTGTTGCCAAACTGCTCTCTCGAAAGGAATGTTCAACTCTGTGAGTTGAGTGCAATCATCACAGAGTAGTTTCTGAGAATGCTTCTATGTAGTTTTTAGGAGAAGATATTTCCTTTTCCACCACAGCCCTCAAAGCCCTCCAAATGTCCATTTGCGGATGCTAAAAAAAGAGTGTTTCAAAGCTGCGCTATCAAAGGGAAAGTTCAATTCCGTGAGGTGAATGCAAACATCCCAAAGAAGTTTCTGAGAATGCCTCTGTTTAGCTTTTATGTGAAGATTATCCCGTTTCCAACGAAATCTTCAATGAGATCCAAATATCCACTTGCGGATCCCACAGAAAGTGTGTTTCGAAAGTGCTGTTTCAAAGGGAATCTTCAACTCTGTGAGTTGAATGCAATCATCACAAAGAAGTTTCTGACAATGCTTCTCTCTCGTTTTTATGTGAAGATATTTCCTTTTCCACCAGAGGCCTGAAAGCGCTCCAAATGTCCACTTGCAGATTCTACGAAAAGAATGTTTCAAAACTGCTCTGTGAAAAGCAATGTTAAACTCTGTGGCTCGAACACAAACATCACAAAGCAGTTTCTGAGAATGCTTCAGTTTAGTTTTTCTGTGAAGATATTCCCGTTTCCAAAGAAATCTTCAAAGAGGTCCACATATCCACTTACAGATTCTACAAAAAGAGAGTTTCAAAACTGCTCAATCAAAAGGAGGGTTCAACTCTGTGACTTGAATGCAATCATCACACAGAAGTTTCGAGAATGCTTCTCTTTAGTTTTTACGTGAAGATATACCCGTTTCGAAGGAAGGCCACCCGGTGGTCCAAATATCCACTTGCAGAATCTACAAAAAGAGTGTTTCAAACCTGAACTATCAAAGGAAGGTTCAACTCTCTGAGTCGAATGCAAACATCAAAAAGAAGTTTCTGAGAATGCTTCCGTTTACTTATGGGAAGTTTATCCCGTTTCCAACGAAATCCTCAGAGAGGTCCAAATATCCCCTTGCAGATTCTACAAACAGTGTGTTTGGAAACTGCTCCATCAAAACGAATGTTCAGCTCTCTGAGTTAAACGCAATCGTCACTAAGAATTTTCTGAGAGTGTTTCTGTCTAGTTTTTATATGAAGTTCTTTCCTTTATTACCATAGGCCTCAAAGCGGTCCCAGTCTCCACTTGCAGATTCTCCAAGAAGACTGTTTCCAAACTGCTCTCTCGAAAGGAATGTTCAACTCTGTGAGTTGAGTGCAATCATCACAGAGTAGTTTCTGAGAATGCTTCTATGTAGTTTTTAGGAGAAGATATTTCCTTTTCCACCACAGCCCTCAAAGCCCTCCAAATGTCCATTTGCGGATGCTAAAAAAAGAGTGTTTCAAAGCTGCGCTATCAAAGGGAAAGTTCAATTCCGTGAGGTGAATGCAAACATCCCAAAGAAGTTTCTGAGAATGCCTCTGTTTAGCTTTTATGTGAAGATTATCCCGTTTCCAACGAAATCTTCAATGAGATCCAAATATCCACTTGCGGATCCCACAGAAAGTGTGTTTCGAAAGTGCTGTTTCAAAGGGAATCTTCAACTCTGTGAGTTGAATGCAATCATCACAAAGAAGTTTCTGACAATGCTTCTCTCTCGTTTTTATGTGAAGATATTTCCTTTTCCACCAGAGGCCTGAAAGCGCTCCAAATGTCCACTTGCAGATTCTACGAAAAGAATGTTTCAAAACTGCTCCGTGAAAAGCAATGTTAAACTCTGTGGCTCGAACACAAACATCACAAAGCAGTTTCTGAGAATGCTTCAGTTTAGTTTTTCTGTGAAGATATTCCCGTTTCCAAAGAAATCTTCAAAGAGGTCCACATATCCACTTACAGATTCTACAAAAAGAGAGTTTCAAAACTGCTCAATCAAAAGGAGGGTTCAACTCTGTGACTTGAATGCAATCATCACACAGAAGTTTCGAGAATGCTTCTCTTTAGTTTTTACGTGAAGATATACCCGTTTCGAAGGAAGGCCACCTGGTGGTCCAAATATCCACTTGCAGAATCTACAAAAAGAGTGTTTCAAACCTGAACTATCAAAGGAAGGTTCAACTCTGTGAGTCGAATGCAAACATCACGAAGAAGTTTCTGAGAATGTTTGTGTTTAGTTATGGGAAGTTTATCCCGTTTCCAACGAAATCCTCAGAGAGGTCCAAATATCCACTTGCAGATTCTACCAAAAGTGTGTTTGGAAACTGCTCCATCCAAAGGCATGTTCAGCTCTGTGAGTTAATCTCCATCATCACAAAGTATTTTCTGAGAATGCTTCCGTTTGGTTTTTATAGGAAGTTCTTTCCTTCACTACCGTAGGCCTCAAAGCAGTCCAAATCTCCATTTGCAGATTCTACAAAAAGAGTGTTTCCAATCTGCTCTATCAATAGGAATGTTCAACTCCGTGAGTTGAATGCAATCATCACAACGTAGTTTCTGAGAATGCTTCTATGTAGTTTTTAGGTGAAGATATTACCTTTTCCACCACAGGCCCCAAGCCCCCCAAATGTCCACTTGCAGATTCTAGAAAAAGAGTGTTTCATAGCTGCTCTTTCAAAAGGAAAGTTCCACTCTGGGAATTGAATACGAACATCACAAAGTAGTTTCTGAGAATGCTTTTGTTTCGTTTTTATGTGAAGATGATCCCGTTTCCAATGAAATCTTCAAAGAGGTGCACATATCCACTTGCAGATTCCAAAGAAAGAGACTTTCAAAACTGCTCTATCACGAGGATTTTTCAACACTGTGAGTTGAATGCAGTCATCACAGAAAACTTTCTGAGAATGCTTCTGTCTAGGGTTGATGTGAAGATATACCCGTTTCCAACGAAGGCCTCGAAGTGGTCCAAATATACACTTGCAGATTCTCCTACAAGGGTGTTGCAAACCTGAACTATCAAAGGAAGGTTCAACTCTGTGAGTTGAATGCAAACATCACAAAGAAGTTTCTGAGAATGCTTCCGTTTAGTTATGGGAAGTTTATCCCGTTTCCAACGAAATCCTCAGAGAGGTCCAAATATCCCCTTGCAGATTCTACAAACAGTGTGTTTGGAAACTGCTCCATCAAAACGAATGTTCAGCTCTCTGAGTTAAACGCAATCGTCACTAAGAATTTTCTGAGAGTGCTTCTGTCTAGTTTTTATATGAAGTTCTTTCCTTTATTACCATAGGCCTCAAAGCGGTCCCAGTCTCCACTTGCAGATTCTCCAAGAAGACTGTTTCCAAACTGCTCTCTCGAAAGGAATGTTCAACTCTGTGAGTTGAGTGCAATCATCACAGAGTAGTTTCTGAGAATGCTTCTATGTAGTTTTTAGGAGAAGATATTTCCTTTTCCACCACAGCCCTCAAAGCCCTCCAAATGTCCATTTGCGGATGCTAAAAAAAGAGTGTTTCAAAGCTGCGCTATCAAAGGGAAAGTTCAATTCCGTGAGGTGAATGCAAACATCCCAAAGAAGTTTCTGAGAATGCCTCTGTTTAGCTTTTATGTGAAGATTATCCCGTTTCCAACGAAATCTTCAATGAGATCCAAATATCCACTTGCGGATCCCACAGAAAGTGTGTTTCGAAACTGCTCTTTCAAAGGGAATCTTCAACTCTGTGAGTTGAATGCAATCATCACAAAGAAGTTTCTGACAATGCTTCTCTCTCGTTTTTATGTGAAGATATTTCCTTTTCCACCAGAGGCCTGAAAGCGCTCCAAATGTCCACTTGCAGATTCTACGAAAAGAATGTTTCAAAACTGCTCCGTGAAAAGCAATGTTAAACTCTGTGGCTCGAACACAAACATCACAAAGCAGTTTCTGAGAATGCTTCAGTTTAGTTTTTCTGTGAAGATATTCCCGTTTCCAAAGAAATCTTCAAAGAGGTCCACATATCCACTTACAGATTCTACAAAAAGAGAGTTTCAAAACTGCTCAATCAAAAGGAGGGTTCAACTCTGTGACTTGAATGCAATCATCACACAGAAGTTTCGAGAATGCTTCTCTTTAGTTTTTACGTGAAGATATACCCGTTTCGAAGGAAGGCCACCCGGTGGTCCAAATATCCACTTGCAGAATCTACAAAAAGAGTGTTTCAAACCTGAACTATCAAAGGAAGGTTCAACTCTCTGAGTCGAATGCAAACATCACGAAGAAGTTTCTGAGAATGTTTGTGTTTAGTTATGGGAAGTTTATCCCGTTTCCAACGAACTCCTCAGAGAGGTCCAAATATCCACTTGCAGATTCTACCAAAAGTGTGTTTGGAAACTGCTCCATCCAAAGGCATGTTCAGCTCTGTGAGTTAATCTCCATCATCACAAAGTATTTTCTGAGAATGCTTCCGTTTGGTTTTTATAGGAAGTTCTTTCCTTCACTACCGTAGGCCTCAAAGCAGTCCAAATCTCCATTTGCAGATTCTACAAAAAGAGTGTTTCCAATCTGCTCTATCAATAGGAATGTTCAACTCCGTGAGTTGAATGCAATCATCACAACGTAGTTTCTGAGAATGCTTCTATGTAGTTTTTAGGTGAAGATATTACCTTTTCCACCACAGGCCCCAAGCCCCCCAAATGTCCACTTGCAGATTCTAGAAAAAGAGTGTTTCATAGCTGCTCTTTCAAAAGGAAAGTTCCACTCTGGGAATTGAATACGAACATCACAAAGTAGTTTCTGAGAATGCTTTTGTTTCGTTTTTATGTGAAGATGATCCCGTTTCCAATGAAATCTTCAAAGAGGTGCACATATCCACTTGCAGATTCCAAAGAAAGAGACTTTCAAAACTGCTCTATCACGAGGATTTTTCAACACTGTGAGTTGAATGCAGTCATCACAGAAAACTTTCTGAGAATGCTTCTGTCTAGGGTTGATGTGAAGATATACCCGTTTCCAACGAAGGCCTCGAAGTGGTCCAAATATACACTTGCAGATTCTCCTACAAGGGTGTTGCAAACCTGAACTATCAAAGGAAGGTTCAACTCTGTGAGTTGAATGCAAACATCACAAAGAAGTTTCTGAGAATGCTTCCGTTTAGTTATGGGAAGTTTATCCCGTTTCCAACGAAATCCTCAGAGAGGTCCAAATATCCCCTTGCAGATTCTACAAACAGTGTGTTTGGAAACTGCTCCATCAAAACGAATGTTCAGCTCTCTGAGTTAAACGCAATCGTCACTAAGAATTTTCTGAGAGTGCTTCTGTCTAGTTTTTATATGAAGTTCTTTCCTTTATTACCATAGGCCTCAAAGCGGTCCCAGTCTCCACTTGCAGATTCTCCAAGAAGACTGTTTCCAAAGTGCTCTCTCGAAAGGAATGTTCAACTCTGTGAGTTGAGTGCAATCATCACAGAGTAGTTTCTGAGAATGCTTCTATGTAGTTTTTAGGAGAAGATATTTCCTTTTCCACCACAGCCCTCAAAGCCCTCCAAATGTCCATTTGCGGATGCTAAAAAAAGAGTGTTTCAAAGCTGCGCTATCAAAGGGAAAGTTCAATTCCGTGAGGTGAATGCAAACATCCCAAAGAAGTTTCTGAGAATGCCTCTGTTTAGCTTTTATGTGAAGATTATCCCGTTTCCAACGAAATCTTCAATGAGATCCAAATATCCACTTGCGGATCCCACAGAAAGTGTGTTTCGAAAGTGCTGTTTCAAAGGGAATCTTCAACTCTGTGAGTTGAATGCAATCATCACAAAGAAGTTTCTGACAATGCTTCTCTCTCGTTTTTATGTGAAGATATTTCCTTTTCCACCAGAGGCCTGAAAGCGCTCCAAATGTCCACTTGCAGATTCTACGAAAAGAATGTTTCAAAACTGCTCTGTGAAAAGCAATGTTAAATTCTCTGGCTCGAACACAAACATCACAAAGCAGTTTCTGAGAATGCTTCAGTTTAGTTTTTCTGTGAAGATATTCCCGTTTCCAAAGAAATCTTCAAAGAGGTCCACATATCCACTTACAGATTCTACAAAAAGAGAGTTTCAAAACTGCTCAATCAAAAGGAGGGTTCAAATCTGTGACTTGAATGCAATCATCACACAGAAGTTTCGAGAATGCTTCTCTTTAGTTTTTACGTGAAGATATACCCGTTTCGAAGGAAGGCCACCCGGTGGTCCAAATATCCACTTGCAGAATCTACAAAAAGAGTGTTTCAAACCTGAACTATCAAAGGAAGGTTCAACTCTCTGAGTCGAATGCAAACATCACGAAGAAGTTTCTGAGAATGTTTGTGTTTAGTTATGGGAAGTTTATCCCGTTTCCAACGAAATCCTCAGAGAGGTCCAAATATCCCCTTGCAGATTCTACAAACAGTGTGTTTGGAAACTGCTCCATCAAAACGAATGTTCAGCTCTCTGAGTTAAACGCAATCGTCACTAAGAATTTTCTGAGAGTGCTTCTGTCTAGTTTTTATATGAAGTTCTTTCCTTTATTACCATAGGCCTCAAAGCGGTCCCAGTCTCCACTTGCAGATTCTCCAAGAAGACTGTTGCCAAACTGCTCTCTCGAAAGGAATGTTCAACTCTGTGAGTTGAGTGCAATCATCACAGAGTAGTTTCTGAGAATGCTTCTATGTAGTTTTTAGGAGAAGATATTTCCTTTTCCACCACAGCCCTCAAAGCCCTCCAAATGTCCATTTGCGGATGCTAAAAAAAGAGTGTTTCAAAGCTGCGCTATCAAAGGGAAAGTTCAATTCCGTGAGGTGAATGCAAACATCCCAAAGAAGTTTCTGAGAATGCCTCTGTTTAGCTTTTATGTGAAGATTATCCCGTTTCCAACGAAATCTTCAATGAGATCCAAATATCCACTTGCGGATCCCACAGAAAGTGTGTTTCGAAAGTGCTGTTTCAAAGGGAATCTTCAACTCTGTGAGTTGAATGCAATCATCACAAAGAAGTTTCTGACAATGCTTCTCTCTCGTTTTTATGTGAAGATATTTCCTTTTCCACCAGAGGCCTGAAAGCGCTCCAAATGTCCACTTGCAGATTCTACGAAAAGAATGTTTCAAAACTGCTCTGTGAAAAGCAATGTTAAACTCTGTGGCTCGAACACAAACATCACAAAGCAGTTTCTGAGAATGCTTCAGTTTAGTTTTTCTGTGAAGATATTCCCGTTTCCAAAGAAATCTTCAAAGAGGTCCACATATCCACTTACAGATTCTACAAAAAGAGAGTTTCAAAACTGCTCAATCAAAAGGAGGGTTCAACTCTGTGACTTGAATGCAATCATCACACAGAAGTTTCGAGAATGCTTCTCTTTAGTTTTTACGTGAAGATATACCCGTTTCGAAGGAAGGCCACCCGGTGGTCCAAATATCCACTTGCAGAATCTACAAAAAGAGTGTTTCAAACCTGAACTATCAAAGGAAGGTTCAACTCTCTGAGTCGAATGCAAACATCAAAAAGAAGTTTCTGAGAATGCTTCCGTTTACTTATGGGAAGTTTATCCCGTTTCCAACGAAATCCTCAGAGAGGTCCAAATATCCCCTTGCAGATTCTACAAACAGTGTGTTTGGAAACTGCTCCATCAAAACGAATGTTCAGCTCTCTGAGTTAAACGCAATCGTCACTAAGAATTTTCTGAGAGTGTTTCTGTCTAGTTTTTATATGAAGTTCTTTCCTTTATTACCATAGGCCTCAAAGCGGTCCCAGTCTCCACTTGCAGATTCTCCAAGAAGACTGTTTCCAAACTGCTCTCTCGAAAGGAATGTTCAACTCTGTGAGTTGAGTGCAATCATCACAGAGTAGTTTCTGAGAATGCTTCTATGTAGTTTTTAGGAGAAGATATTTCCTTTTCCACCACAGCCCTCAAAGCCCTCCAAATGTCCATTTGCGGATGCTAAAAAAAGAGTGTTTCAAAGCTGCGCTATCAAAGGGAAAGTTCAATTCCGTGAGGTGAATGCAAACATCCCAAAGAAGTTTCTGAGAATGCCTCTGTTTAGCTTTTATGTGAAGATTATCCCGTTTCCAACGAAATCTTCAATGAGATCCAAATATCCACTTGCGGATCCCACAGAAAGTGTGTTTCGAAAGTGCTGTTTCAAAGGGAATCTTCAACTCTGTGAGTTGAATGCAATCATCACAAAGAAGTTTCTGACAATGCTTCTCTCTCGTTTTTATGTGAAGATATTTCCTTTTCCACCAGAGGCCTGAAAGCGCTCCAAATGTCCACTTGCAGATTCTACGAAAAGAATGTTTCAAAACTGCTCCGTGAAAAGCAATGTTAAACTCTGTGGCTCGAACACAAACATCACAAAGCAGTTTCTGAGAATGCTTCAGTTTAGTTTTTCTGTGAAGATATTCCCGTTTCCAAAGAAATCTTCAAAGAGGTCCACATATCCACTTACAGATTCTACAAAAAGAGAGTTTCAAAACTGCTCAATCAAAAGGAGGGTTCAACTCTGTGACTTGAATGCAATCATCACACAGAAGTTTCGAGAATGCTTCTCTTTAGTTTTTACGTGAAGATATACCCGTTTCGAAGGAAGGCCACCTGGTGGTCCAAATATCCACTTGCAGAATCTACAAAAAGAGTGTTTCAAACCTGAACTATCAAAGGAAGGTTCAACTCTGTGAGTCGAATGCAAACATCACGAAGAAGTTTCTGAGAATGTTTGTGTTTAGTTATGGGAAGTTTATCCCGTTTCCAACGAAATCCTCAGAGAGGTCCAAATATCCACTTGCAGATTCTACCAAAAGTGTGTTTGGAAACTGCTCCATCCAAAGGCATGTTCAGCTCTGTGAGTTAATCTCCATCATCACAAAGTATTTTCTGAGAATGCTTCCGTTTGGTTTTTATAGGAAGTTCTTTCCTTCACTACCGTAGGCCTCAAAGCAGTCCAAATCTCCATTTGCAGATTCTACAAAAAGAGTGTTTCCAATCTGCTCTATCAATAGGAATGTTCAACTCCGTGAGTTGAATGCAATCATCACAACGTAGTTTCTGAGAATGCTTCTATGTAGTTTTTAGGTGAAGATATTACCTTTTCCACCACAGGCCCCAAGCCCCCCAAATGTCCACTTGCAGATTCTAGAAAAAGAGTGTTTCATAGCTGCTCTTTCAAAAGGAAAGTTCCACTCTGGGAATTGAATACGAACATCACAAAGTAGTTTCTGAGAATGCTTTTGTTTCGTTTTTATGTGAAGATGATCCCGTTTCCAATGAAATCTTCAAAGAGGTGCACATATCCACTTGCAGATTCCAAAGAAAGAGACTTTCAAAACTGCTCTATCACGAGGATTTTTCAACACTGTGAGTTGAATGCAGTCATCACAGAAAACTTTCTGAGAATGCTTCTGTCTAGGGTTGATGTGAAGATATACCCGTTTCCAACGAAGGCCTCGAAGTGGTCCAAATATACACTTGCAGATTCTCCTACAAGGGTGTTGCAAACCTGAACTATCAAAGGAAGGTTCAACTCTGTGAGTTGAATGCAAACATCACAAAGAAGTTTCTGAGAATGCTTCCGTTTAGTTATGGGAAGTTTATCCCGTTTCCAACGAAATCCTCAGAGAGGTCCAAATATCCCCTTGCAGATTCTACAAACAGTGTGTTTGGAAACTGCTCCATCAAAACGAATGTTCAGCTCTCTGAGTTAAACGCAATCGTCACTAAGAATTTTCTGAGAGTGCTTCTGTCTAGTTTTTATATGAAGTTCTTTCCTTTATTACCATAGGCCTCAAAGCGGTCCCAGTCTCCACTTGCAGATTCTCCAAGAAGACTGTTTCCAAAGTGCTCTCACGAAAGGAATGTTCAACTCTGTGAGTTGAGTGCAATCATCACAGAGTAGTTTCTGAGAATGCTTCTATGTAGTTTTTAGGAGAAGATATTTCCTTTTCCACCACAGCCCTCAAAGCCCTCCAAATGTCCATTTGCGGATGCTAAAAAAAGAGTGTTTCAAAGCTGCGCTATCAAAGGGAAAGTTCAATTCCGTGAGGTGAATGCAAACATCCCAAAGAAGTTTCTGAGAATGCCTCTGTTTAGCTTTTATGTGAAGATTATCCCGTTTCCAACGAAATCTTCAATGAGATCCAAATATCCACTTGCGGATCCCACAGAAAGTGTGTTTCGAAACTGCTGTTTCAAAGGGAATCTTCAACTCTGTGAGTTGAATGCAATCATCACAAAGAAGTTTCTGACAATGCTTCTCTCTCGTTTTTATGTGAAGATATTTCCTTTTCCACCAGAGGCCTGAAAGCGCTCCAAATGTCCACTTGCAGATTCTACGAAAAGAATGTTTCAAAACTGCTCCGTGAAAAGCAATGTTAAACTCTGTGGCTCGAACACAAACATCACAAAGCAGTTTCTGAGAATGCTTCAGTTTAGTTTTTCTGTGAAGATATTCCCGTTTCCAAAGAAATCTTCAAAGAGGTCCACATATCCACTTACAGATTCTACAAAAAGAGAGTTTCAAAACTGCTCAATCAAAAGGAGGGTTCAACTCTGTGACTTGAATGCAATCATCACACAGAAGTTTCGAGAATGCTTCTCTTTAGTTTTTACGTGAAGATATACCCGTTTCGAAGGAAGGCCACCCGGTGGTCCAAATATCCACTTGCAGAATCTACAAAAAGAGTGTTTCAAACCTGAACTATCAAAGGAAGGTTCAACTCTCTGAGTCGAATGCAAACATCACGAAGAAGTTTCTGAGAATGTTTGTGTTTAGTTATGGGAAGTTTATCCCGTTTCCAACGAACTCCTCAGAGAGGTCCAAATATCCACTTGCAGATTCTACCAAAAGTGTGTTTGGAAACTGCTCCATCCAAAGGCATGTTCAGCTCTGTGAGTTAATCTCCATCATCACAAAGTATTTTCTGAGAATGCTTCCGTTTGGTTTTTATAGGAAGTTCTTTCCTTCACTACCGTAGGCCTCAAAGCAGTCCAAATCTCCATTTGCAGATTCTACAAAAAGAGTGTTTCCAATCTGCTGTATCAATAGGAATGTTCAACTCCGTGAGTTGAATGCAATCATCACAACGTAGTTTCTGAGAATGCTTCTATGTAGTTTTTAGGTGAAGATATTACCTTTTCCACCACAGGCCCCAAGCCCCCCAAATGTCCACTTGCAGATTCTAGAAAAAGAGTGTTTCATAGCTGCTCTTTCAAAAGGAAAGTTCCACTCTGGGAATTGAATACGAACATCACAAAGTAGTTTCTGAGAATGCTTTTGTTTCGTTTTTATGTGAAGATGATCCCGTTTCCAATGAAATCTTCAAAGAGGTGCACATATCCACTTGCAGATTCCAAAGAAAGAGACTTTCAAAACTGCTCTATCACGAGGATTTTTCAACACTGTGAGTTGAATGCAGTCATCACAGAAAACTTTCTGAGAATGCTTCTGTCTAGGGTTGATGTGAAGATATACCCGTTTCCAACGAAGGCCTCGAAGTGGTCCAAATATACACTTGCAGATTCTCCTACAAGGGTGTTGCAAACCTGAACTATCAAAGGAAGGTTCAACTCTGTGAGTTGAATGCAAACATCACAAAGAAGTTTCTGAGAATGCTTCCGTTTAGTTATGGGAAGTTTATCCCGTTTCCAACGAAATCCTCAGAGAGGTCCAAATATCCCCTTGCAGATTCTACAAACAGTGTGTTTGGAAACTGCTCCATCAAAACGAATGTTCAGCTCTCTGAGTTAAACGCAATCGTCACTAAGAATTTTCTGAGAGTGCTTCTGTCTAGTTTTTATATGAAGTTCTTTCCTTTATTACCATAGGCCTCAAAGCGGTCCCAGTCTCCACTTGCAGATTCTCCAAGAAGACTGTTTCCAAACTGCTCTCTCGAAAGGAATGTTCAACTCTGTGAGTTGAGTGCAATCATCACAGAGTAGTTTCTGAGAATGCTTCTATGTAGTTTTTAGGAGAAGATATTTCCTTTTCCACCACAGCCCTCAAAGCCCTCCAAATGTCCATTTGCGGATGCTAAAAAAAGAGTGTTTCAAAGCTGCGCTATCAAAGGGAAAGTTCAATTCCGTGAGGTGAATGCAAACATCCCAAAGAAGTTTCTGAGAATGCCTCTGTTTAGCTTTTATGTGAAGATTATCCCGTTTCCAACGAAATCTTCAATGAGATCCAAATATCCACTTGCGGATCCCACAGAAAGTGTGTTTCGAAACTGCTCTTTCAAAGGGAATCTTCAACTCTGTGAGTTGAATGCAATCATCACAAAGAAGTTTCTGACAATGCTTCTCTCTCGTTTTTATGTGAAGATATTTCCTTTTCCACCAGAGGCCTGAAAGCGCTCCAAATGTCCACTTGCAGATTCTACGAAAAGAATGTTTCAAAACTGCTCCGTGAAAAGCAATGTTAAACTCTGTGGCTCGAACACAAACATCACAAAGCAGTTTCTGAGAATGCTTCAGTTTAGTTTTTCTGTGAAGATATTCCCGTTTCCAAAGAAATCTTCAAAGAGGTCCACATATCCACTTACAGATTCTACAAAAAGAGAGTTTCAAAACTGCTCAATCAAAAGGAGGGTTCAACTCTGTGACTTGAATGCAATCATCACACAGAAGTTTCGAGAATGCTTCTCTTTAGTTTTTACGTGAAGATATACCCGTTTCGAAGGAAGGCCACCCGGTGGTCCAAATATCCACTTGCAGAATCTACAAAAAGAGTGTTTCAAACCTGAACTATCAAAGGAAGGTTCAACTCTCTGAGTCGAATGCAAACATCACGAAGAAGTTTCTGAGAATGTTTGTGTTTAGTTATGGGAAGTTTATCCCGTTTCCAACGAACTCCTCAGAGAGGTCCAAATATCCACTTGCAGATTCTACCAAAAGTGTGTTTGGAAACTGCTCCATCCAAAGGCATGTTCAGCTCTGTGAGTTAATCTCCATCATCACAAAGTATTTTCTGAGAATGCTTCCGTTTGGTTTTTATAGGAAGTTCTTTCCTTCACTACCGTAGGCCTCAAAGCAGTCCAAATCTCCATTTGCAGATTCTACAAAAAGAGTGTTTCCAATCTGCTCTATCAATAGGAATGTTCAACTCCGTGAGTTGAATGCAATCATCACAACGTAGTTTCTGAGAATGCTTCTATGTAGTTTTTAGGTGAAGATATTACCTTTTCCACCACAGGCCCCAAGCCCCCCAAATGTCCACTTGCAGATTCTAGAAAAAGAGTGTTTCATAGCTGCTCTTTCAAAAGGAAAGTTCCACTCTGGGAATTGAATACGAACATCACAAAGTAGTTTCTGAGAATGCTTTTGTTTCGTTTTTATGTGAAGATGATCCCGTTTCCAATGAAATCTTCAAAGAGGTGCACATATCCACTTGCAGATTCCAAAGAAAGAGACTTTCAAAACTGCTCTATCACGAGGATTTTTCAACACTGTGAGTTGAATGCAGTCATCACAGAAAACTTTCTGAGAATGCTTCTGTCTAGGGTTGATGTGAAGATATACCCGTTTCCAACGAAGGCCTCGAAGTGGTCCAAATATACACTTGCAGATTCTCCTACAAGGGTGTTGCAAACCTGAACTATCAAAGGAAGGTTCAACTCTGTGAGTTGAATGCAAACATCACAAAGAAGTTTCTGAGAATGCTTCCGTTTAGTTATGGGAAGTTTATCCCGTTTCCAACGAAATCCTCAGAGAGGTCCAAATATCCCCTTGCAGATTCTACAAACAGTGTGTTTGGAAACTGCTCCATCAAAACGAATGTTCAGCTCTCTGAGTTAAACGCAATCGTCACTAAGAATTTTCTGAGAGTGCTTCTGTCTAGTTTTTATATGAAGTTCTTTCCTTTATTACCATAGGCCTCAAAGCGGTCCCAGTCTCCACTTGCAGATTCTCCAAGAAGACTGTTTCCAAAGTGCTCTCTCGAAAGGAATGTTCAACTCTGTGAGTTGAGTGCAATCATCACAGAGTAGTTTCTGAGAATGCTTCTATGTAGTTTTTAGGAGAAGATATTTCCTTTTCCACCACAGCCCTCAAAGCCCTCCAAATGTCCATTTGCGGATGCTAAAAAAAGAGTGTTTCAAAGCTGCGCTATCAAAGGGAAAGTTCAATTCCGTGAGGTGAATGCAAACATCCCAAAGAAGTTTCTGAGAATGCCTCTGTTTAGCTTTTATGTGAAGATTATCCCGTTTCCAACGAAATCTTCAATGAGATCCAAATATCCACTTGCGGATCCCACAGAAAGTGTGTTTCGAAAGTGCTGTTTCAAAGGGAATCTTCAACTCTGTGAGTTGAATGCAATCATCACAAAGAAGTTTCTGACAATGCTTCTCTCTCGTTTTTATGTGAAGATATTTCCTTTTCCACCAGAGGCCTGAAAGCGCTCCAAATGTCCACTTGCAGATTCTACGAAAAGAATGTTTCAAAACTGCTCTGTGAAAAGCAATGTTAAATTCTGTGGCTCGAACACAAACATCACAAAGCAGTTTCTGAGAATGCTTCAGTTTAGTTTTTCTGTGAAGATATTCCCGTTTCCAAAGAAATCTTCAAAGAGGTCCACATATCCACTTACAGATTCTACAAAAAGAGAGTTTCAAAACTGCTCAATCAAAAGGAGGGTTCAAATCTGTGACTTGAATGCAATCATCACACAGAAGTTTCGAGAATGCTTCTCTTTAGTTTTTACGTGAAGATATACCCGTTTCGAAGGAAGGCCACCCGGTGGTCCAAATATCCACTTGCAGAATCTACAAAAAGAGTGTTTCAAACCTGAACTATCAAAGGAAGGTTCAACTCTCTGAGTCGAATGCAAACATCACGAAGAAGTTTCTGAGAATGTTTGTGTTTAGTTATGGGAAGTTTATCCCGTTTCCAACGAAATCCTCAGAGAGGTCCAAATATCCCCTTGCAGATTCTACAAACAGTGTGTTTGGAAACTGCTCCATCAAAACGAATGTTCAGCTCTCTGAGTTAAACGCAATCGTCACTAAGAATTTTCTGAGAGTGCTTCTGTCTAGTTTTTATATGAAGTTCTTTCCTTTATTACCATAGGCCTCAAAGCGGTCCCAGTCTCCACTTGCAGATTCTCCAAGAAGACTGTTGCCAAACTGCTCTCTCGAAAGGAATGTTCAACTCTGTGAGTTGAGTGCAATCATCACAGAGTAGTTTCTGAGAATGCTTCTATGTAGTTTTTAGGAGAAGATATTTCCTTTTCCACCACAGCCCTCAAAGCCCTCCAAATGTCCATTTGCGGATGCTAAAAAAAGAGTGTTTCAAAGCTGCGCTATCAAAGGGAAAGTTCAATTCCGTGAGGTGAATGCAAACATCCCAAAGAAGTTTCTGAGAATGCCTCTGTTTAGCTTTTATGTGAAGATTATCCCGTTTCCAACGAAATCTTCAATGAGATCCAAATATCCACTTGCGGATCCCACAGAAAGTGTGTTTCGAAAGTGCTGTTTCAAAGGGAATCTTCAACTCTGTGAGTTGAATGCAATCATCACAAAGAAGTTTCTGACAATGCTTCTCTCTCGTTTTTATGTGAAGATATTTCCTTTTCCACCAGAGGCCTGAAAGCGCTCCAAATGTCCACTTGCAGATTCTACGAAAAGAATGTTTCAAAACTGCTCTGTGAAAAGCAATGTTAAACTCTGTGGCTCGAACACAAACATCACAAAGCAGTTTCTGAGAATGCTTCAGTTTAGTTTTTCTGTGAAGATATTCCCGTTTCCAAAGAAATCTTCAAAGAGGTCCACATATCCACTTACAGATTCTACAAAAAGAGAGTTTCAAAACTGCTCAATCAAAAGGAGGGTTCAACTCTGTGACTTGAATGCAATCATCACACAGAAGTTTCGAGAATGCTTCTCTTTAGTTTTTACGTGAAGATATACCCGTTTCGAAGGAAGGCCACCCGGTGGTCCAAATATCCACTTGCAGAATCTACAAAAAGAGTGTTTCAAACCTGAACTATCAAAGGAAGGTTCAACTCTCTGAGTCGAATGCAAACATCACAAAGAAGTTTCTGAGAATGCTTCCGTTTACTTATGGGAAGTTTATCCCGTTTCCAACGAAATCCTCAGAGAGGTCCAAATATCCCCTTGCAGATTCTACAAACAGTGTGTTTGGAAACTGCTCCATCAAAACGAATGTTCAGCTCTCTGAGTTAAACGCAATCGTCACTAAGAATTTTCTGAGAGTGCTTCTGTCTAGTTTTTATATGAAGTTCTTTCCTTTATTACCATAGGCCTCAAAGCGGTCCCAGTCTCCACTTGCAGATTCTCCAAGAAGACTGTTTCCAAACTGCTCTCTCGAAAGGAATGTTCAACTCTGTGAGTTGAGTGCAATCATCACAGAGTAGTTTCTGAGAATGCTTCTATGTAGTTTTTAGGAGAAGATATTTCCTTTTCCACCACAGCCCTCAAAGCCCTCCAAATGTCCATTTGCGGATGCTAAAAAAAGAGTGTTTCAAAGCTGCGCTATCAAAGGGAAAGTTCAATTCCGTGAGGTGAATGCAAACATCCCAAAGAAGTTTCTGAGAATGCCTCTGTTTAGCTTTTATGTGAAGATTATCCCGTTTCCAACGAAATCTTCAATGAGATCCAAATATCCACTTGCGGATCCCACAGAAAGTGTGTTTCGAAAGTGCTGTTTCAAAGGGAATCTTCAACTCTGTGAGTTGAATGCAATCATCACAAAGAAGTTTCTGACAATGCTTCTCTCTCGTTTTTATGTGAAGATATTTCCTTTTCCACCAGAGGCCTGAAAGCGCTCCAAATGTCCACTTGCAGATTCTACGAAAAGAATGTTTCAAAACTGCTCCGTGAAAAGCAATGTTAAACTCTGTGGCTCGAACACAAACATCACAAAGCAGTTTCTGAGAATGCTTCAGTTTAGTTTTTCTGTGAAGATATTCCCGTTTCCAAAGAAATCTTCAAAGAGGTCCACATATCCACTTACAGATTCTACAAAAAGAGAGTTTCAAAACTGCTCAATCAAAAGGAGGGTTCAACTCTGTGACTTGAATGCAATCATCACACAGAAGTTTCGAGAATGCTTCTCTTTAGTTTTTACGTGAAGATATACCCGTTTCGAAGGAAGGCCACCTGGTGGTCCAAATATCCACTTGCAGAATCTACAAAAAGAGTGTTTCAAACCTGAACTATCAAAGGAAGGTTCAACTCTGTGAGTCGAATGCAAACATCACGAAGAAGTTTCTGAGAATGTTTGTGTTTAGTTATGGGAAGTTTATCCCGTTTCCAACGAAATCCTCAGAGAGGTCCAAATATCCACTTGCAGATTCTACCAAAAGTGTGTTTGGAAACTGCTCCATCCAAAGGCATGTTCAGCTCTGTGAGTTAATCTCCATCATCACAAAGTATTTTCTGAGAATGCTTCCGTTTGGTTTTTATAGGAAGTTCTTTCCTTCACTACCGTAGGCCTCAAAGCAGTCCAAATCTCCATTTGCAGATTCTACAAAAAGAGTGTTTCCAATCTGCTCTATCAATAGGAATGTTCAACTCCGTGAGTTGAATGCAATCATCACAACGTAGTTTCTGAGAATGCTTCTATGTAGTTTTTAGGTGAAGATATTACCTTTTCCACCACAGGCCCCAAGCCCCCCAAATGTCCACTTGCAGATTCTAGAAAAAGAGTGTTTCATAGCTGCTCTTTCAAAAGGAAAGTTCCACTCTGGGAATTGAATACGAACATCACAAAGTAGTTTCTGAGAATGCTTTTGTTTCGTTTTTATGTGAAGATGATCCCGTTTCCAATGAAATCTTCAAAGAGGTGCACATATCCACTTGCAGATTCCAAAGAAAGAGACTTTCAAAACTGCTCTATCACGAGGATTTTTCAACACTGTGAGTTGAATGCAGTCATCACAGAAAACTTTCTGAGAATGCTTCTGTCTAGGGTTGATGTGAAGATATACCCGTTTCCAAAGAAGGCCTCGAAGTGGTCCAAATATACACTTGCAGATTCTCCTACAAGGGTGTTGCAAACCTGAACTATCAAAGCAAGGTTCAACTCTGTGAGTTGAATGCAAACATCACAAAGAAGTTTCTGAGAATGCTTCCGTTTACTTATGGGAAGTTTATCCCGTTTCCAACGAAATCCTCAGAGAGGTCCAAATATCCCCTTGCAGATTCTACAAACAGTGTGTTTGGAAACTGCTCCATCAAAACGAATGTTCAGCTCTCTGAGTTAAACGCAATCGTCACTAAGAATTTTCTGAGAGTGCTTCTGTCTAGTTTTTATATGAAGTTCTTTCCTTTATTACCATAGGCCTCAAAGCGGTCCCAGTCTCCACTTGCAGATTCTCCAAGAAGACTGTTTCCAAAGTGCTCTCTCGAAAGGAATGTTCAACTCTGTGAGTTGAGTGCAATCATCACAGAGTAGTTTCTGAGAATGCTTCTATGTAGTTTTTAGGAGAAGATATTTCCTTTTCCACCACAGCCCTCAAAGCCCTCCAAATGTCCATTTGCGGATGCTAAAAAAAGAGTGTTTCAAAGCTGCGCTATCAAAGGGAAAGTTCAATTCCGTGAGGTGAATGCAAACATCCC
Source organism: Pan paniscus (assembly GCF_029289425.2). Lineage (NCBI taxonomy): Eukaryota > Metazoa > Chordata > Mammalia > Primates > Hominidae > Pan > Pan paniscus. The sequence continues at coordinate 62,016,675 of NC_073272.2, forward strand.
AAAGAAGTTTCTGAGAATGCCTCTGTTTAGCTTTTATGTGAAGATTATCCCGTTTCCAACGAAATCTTCAATGAGATCCAAATATCCACTTGCGGATCCCACAGAAAGTGTGTTTCGAAACTGCTGTTTCAAAGGGAATCTTCAACTCTGTGAGTTGAATGCAATCATCACAAAGAAGTTTCTGACAATGCTTCTCTCTCGTTTTTATGTGAAGATATTTCCTTTTCCACCAGAGGCCTGAAAGCGCTCCAAATGTCCACTTGCAGATTCTACGAAAAGAATGTTTCAAAACTGCTCTGTGAAAAGCAATGTTAAACTCTGTGGCTCGAACACAAACATCACAAAGCAGTTTCTGAGAATGCTTCAGTTTAGTTTTTCTGTGAAGATATTCCCGTTTCCAAAGAAATCTTCAAAGAGGTCCACATATCCACTTACAGATTCTACAAAAAGAGAGTTTCAAAACTGCTCAATCAAAAGGAGGGTTCAACTCTGTGACTTGAATGCAATCATCACACAGAAGTTTCGAGAATGCTTCTCTTTAGTTTTTACGTGAAGATATACCCGTTTCGAAGGAAGGCCACCCGGTGGTCCAAATATCCACTTGCAGAATCTACAAAAAGAGTGTTTCAAACCTGAATTATCAAAGGAAGGTTCAACTCTCTGAGTCGAATGCAAACATCACAAAGAAGTTTCTGAGAATGCTTCCGTTTACTTATGGGAAGTTTATCCCGTTTCCAACGAAATCCTCAGAGAGGTCCAAATATCCCCTTGCAGATTCTACAAACAGTGTGTTTGGAAACTGCTCCATCAAAACGAATGTTCAGCTCTCTGAGTTAAACGCAATCGTCACTAAGAATTTTCTGAGAGTGCTTCTGTCTAGTTTTTATATGAAGTTCTTTCCTTTATTACCATAGGCCTCAAAGCGGTCCCAGTCTCCACTTGCAGATTCTCCAAGAAGACTGTTTCCAAACTGCTCTCTCGAAAGGAATGTTCAACTCTGTGAGTTGAGTGCAATCATCACAGAGTAGTTTCTGAGAATGCTTCTATGTAGTTTTTAGGAGAAGATATTTCCTTTTCCACCACAGCCCTCAAAGCCCTCCAAATGTCCATTTGCGGATGCTAAAAAAAGAGTGTTTCAAAGCTGCGCTATCAAAGGGAAAGTTCAATTCCGTGAGGTGAATGCAAACATCCCAAAGAAGTTTCTGAGAATGCCTCTGTTTAGCTTTTATGTGAAGATTATCCCGTTTCCAACGAAATCTTCAATGAGATCCAAATATCCACTTGCGGATCCCACAGAAAGTGTGTTTCGAAAGTGCTGTTTCAAAGGGAATCTTCAACTCTGTGAGTTGAATGCAATCATCACAAAGAAGTTTCTGACAATGCTTCTCTCTCGTTTTTATGTGAAGATATTTCCTTTTCCACCAGAGGCCTGAAAGCGCTCCAAATGTCCACTTGCAGATTCTACGAAAAGAATGTTTCAAAACTGCTCCGTGAAAAGCAATGTTAAACTCTGTGGCTCGAACACAAACATCACAAAGCAGTTTCTGAGAATGCTTCAGTTTAGTTTTTCTGTGAAGATATTCCCGTTTCCAAAGAAATCTTCAAAGAGGTCCACATATCCACTTACAGATTCTACAAAAAGAGAGTTTCAAAACTGCTCAATCAAAAGGAGGGTTCAACTCTGTGACTTGAATGCAATCATCACACAGAAGTTTCGAGAATGCTTCTCTTTAGTTTTTACGTGAAGATATACCCGTTTCGAAGGAAGGCCACCTGGTGGTCCAAATATCCACTTGCAGAATCTACAAAAAGAGTGTTTCAAACCTGAACTATCAAAGGAAGGTTCAACTCTGTGAGTCGAATGCAAACATCACGAAGAAGTTTCTGAGAATGTTTGTGTTTAGTTATGGGAAGTTTATCCCGTTTCCAACGAAATCCTCAGAGAGGTCCAAATATCCACTTGCAGATTCTACCAAAAGTGTGTTTGGAAACTGCTCCATCCAAAGGCATGTTCAGCTCTGTGAGTTAATCTCCATCATCACAAAGTATTTTCTGAGAATGCTTCCGTTTGGTTTTTATAGGAAGTTCTTTCCTTCACTACCGTAGGCCTCAAAGCAGTCCAAATCTCCATTTGCAGATTCTACAAAAAGAGTGTTTCCAATCTGCTCTATCAATAGGAATGTTCAACTCCGTGAGTTGAATGCAATCATCACAACGTAGTTTCTGAGAATGCTTCTATGTAGTTTTTAGGTGAAGATATTACCTTTTCCACCACAGGCCCCAAGCCCCCCAAATGTCCACTTGCAGATTCTAGAAAAAGAGTGTTTCATAGCTGCTCTTTCAAAAGGAAAGTTCCACTCTGGGAATTGAATACGAACATCACAAAGTAGTTTCTGAGAATGCTTTTGTTTCGTTTTTATGTGAAGATGATCCCGTTTCCAATGAAATCTTCAAAGAGGTGCACATATCCACTTGCAGATTCCAAAGAAAGAGACTTTCAAAACTGCTCTATCACGAGGATTTTTCAACACTGTGAGTTGAATGCAGTCATCACAGAAAACTTTCTGAGAATGCTTCTGTCTAGGGTTGATGTGAAGATATACCCGTTTCCAACGAAGGCCTCGAAGTGGTCCAAATATACACTTGCAGATTCTCCTACAAGGGTGTTGCAAACCTGAACTATCAAAGCAAGGTTCAACTCTGTGAGTTGAATGCAAACATCACAAAGAAGTTTCTGAGAATGCTTCCGTTTACTTATGGGAAGTTTATCCCGTTTCCAACGAAATCCTCAGAGAGGTCCAAATATCCCCTTGCAGATTCTACAAACAGTGTGTTTGGAAACTGCTCCATCAAAACGAATGTTCAGCTCTCTGAGTTAAACGCAATCGTCACTAAGAATTTTCTGAGAGTGCTTCTGTCTAGTTTTTATATGAAGTTCTTTCCTTTATTACCATAGGCCTCAAAGCGGTCCCAGTCTCCACTTGCAGATTCTCCAAGAAGACTGTTTCCAAAGTGCTCTCTCGAAAGGAATGTTCAACTCTGTGAGTTGAGTGCAATCATCACAGAGTAGTTTCTGAGAATGCTTCTATGTAGTTTTTAGGAGAAGATATTTCCTTTTCCACCACAGCCCTCAAAGCCCTCCAAATGTCCATTTGCGGATGCTAAAAAAAGAGTGTTTCAAAGCTGCGCTATCAAAGGGAAAGTTCAATTCCGTGAGGTGAATGCAAACATCCCAAAGAAGTTTCTGAGAATGCCTCTGTTTAGCTTTTATGTGAAGATTATCCCGTTTCCAACGAAATCTTCAATGAGATCCAAATATCCACTTGCGGATCCCACAGAAAGTGTGTTTCGAAACTGCTGTTTCAAAGGGAATCTTCAACTCTGTGAGTTGAATGCAATCATCACAAAGAAGTTTCTGACAATGCTTCTCTCTCGTTTTTATGTGAAGATATTTCCTTTTCCACCAGAGGCCTGAAAGCGCTCCGAATGTCCACTTGCAGATTCTACGAAAAGAATGTTTCAAAACTGCTCTGTGAAAAGCAATGTTAAACTCTGTGGCTCGAACACAAACATCACAAAGCAGTTTCTGAGAATGCTTCAGTTTAGTTTTTCTGTGAAGATATTCCCGTTTCCAAAGAAATCTTCAAAGAGGTCCACATATCCACTTACAGATTCTACAAAAAGAGAGTTTCAAAACTGCTCAATCAAAAGGAGGGTTCAACTCTGTGACTTGAATGCAATCATCACACAGAAGTTTCGAGAATGCTTCTCTTTAGTTTTTACGTGAAGATATACCCGTTTCGAAGGAAGGCCACCCGGTGGTCCAAATATCCACTTGCAGAATCTACAAAAAGAGTGTTTCAAACCTGAACTATCAAAGGAAGGTTCAACTCTCTGAGTCGAATGCAAACATCACGAAGAAGTTTCTGAGAATGTTTGTGTTTAGTTATGGGAAGTTTATCCCGTTTCCAACGAAATCCTCAGAGAGGTCCAAATATCCCCTTGCAGATTCTACAAACAGTGTGTTTGGAAACTGCTCCATCAAAACGAATGTTCAGCTCTCTGAGTTAAACGCAATCGTCACTAAGAATTTTCTGAGAGTGCTTCTGTCTAGTTTTTATATGAAGTTCTTTCCTTTATTACCATAGGCCTCAAAGCGGTCCCAGTCTCCACTTGCAGATTCTCCAAGAAGACTGTTTCCAAACTGCTCTCTCGAAAGGAATGTTCAACTCTGTGAGTTGAGTGCAATCATCACAGAGTAGTTTCTGAGAATGCTTCTATGTAGTTTTTAGGAGAAGATATTTCCTTTTCCACCACAGCCCTCAAAGCCCTCCAAATGTCCATTTGCGGATGCTAAAAAAAGAGTGTTTCAAAGCTGCGCTATCAAAGGGAAAGTTCAATTCCGTGAGGTGAATGCAAACATCCCAAAGAAGTTTCTGAGAATGCCTCTGTTTAGCTTTTATGTGAAGATTATCCCGTTTCCAACGAAATCTTCAATGAGATCCAAATATCCACTTGTGGATCCCACAGAAAGTGTGTTTCGAAAGTGCTGTTTCAAAGGGAATCTTCAACTCTGTGAGTTGAATGCAATCATCACAAAGAAGTTTCTGACAATGCTTCTCTCTCGTTTTTATGTGAAGATATTTCCTTTTCCACCAGAGGCCTGAAAGCGCTCCAAATGTCCACTTGCAGATTCTACGAAAAGAATGTTTCAAAACTGCTCTGTGAAAAGCAATGTTAAACTCTGTGGCTCGAACACAAACATCACAAAGCAGTTTCTGAGAATGCTTCAGTTTAGTTTTTCTGTGAAGATATTCCCGTTTCCAAAGAAATCTTCAAAGAGGTCCACATATCCACTTACAGATTCTACAAAAAGAGAGTTTCAAAACTGCTCAATCAAAAGGAGGGTTCAACTCTGTGACTTGAATGCAATCATCACACAGAAGTTTCGAGAATGCTTCTCTTTAGTTTTTACGTGAAGATATACCCGTTTCGAAGGAAGGCCACCCGGTGGTCCAAATATCCACTTGCAGAATCTACAAAAAGAGTGTTTCAAACCTGAACTATCAAAGGAAGGTTCAACTCTCTGAGTCGAATGCAAACATCACGAAGAAGTTTCTGAGAATGTTTGTGTTTAGTTATGGGAAGTTTATCCCGTTTCCAACGAACTCCTCAGAGAGGTCCAAATATCCACTTGCAGATTCTACCAAAAGTGTGTTTGGAAACTGCTCCATCCAAAGGCATGTTCAGCTCTGTGAGTTAATCTCCATCATCACAAAGTATTTTCTGAGAATGCTTCCGTTTGGTTTTTATAGGAAGTTCTTTCCTTCACTACCGTAGGCCTCAAAGCAGTCCAAATCTCCATTTGCAGATTCTACAAAAAGAGTGTTTCCAATCTGCTCTATCAATAGGAATGTTCAACTCCGTGAGTTGAATGCAATCATCACAACGTAGTTTCTGAGAATGCTTCTATGTAGTTTTTAGGTGAAGATATTACCTTTTCCACCACAGGCCCCAAGCCCCCCAAATGTCCACTTGCAGATTCTAGAAAAAGAGTGTTTCATAGCTGCTCTTTCAAAAGGAAAGTTCCACTCTGGGAATTGAATACGAACATCACAAAGTAGTTTCTGAGAATGCTTCTGTTTCGTTTTTATGTGAAGATGATCCCGTTTCCAATGAAATCTTCAAAGAGGTGCACATATCCACTTGCAGATTCCAAAGAAAGAGACTTTCAAAACTGCTCTATCACGAGGATTTTTCAACACTGTGAGTTGAATGCAGTCATCACAGAAAACTTTCTGAGAATGCTTCTGTCTAGGGTTGATGTGAAGATATACCCGTTTCCAACGAAGGCCTCGAAGTGGTCCAAATATACACTTGCAGATTCTCCTACAAGGGTGTTGCAAACCTGAACTATCAAAGCAAGGTTCAACTCTGTGAGTTGAATGCAAACATCACAAAGAAGTTTCTGAGAATGCTTCCGTTTAGTTATGGGAAGTTTATCCCGTTTCCAACGAAATCCTCAGAGAGGTCCAAATATCCCCTTGCAGATTCTACAAACAGTGTGTTTGGAAACTGCTCCATCAAAACGAATGTTCAGCTCTCTGAGTTAAACGCAATCGTCACTAAGAATTTTCTGAGAGTGCTTCTGTCTAGTTTTTATATGAAGTTCTTTCCTTTCTTACCATAGGCCTCAAAGCGGTCCCAGTCTCCACTTGCAGATTCTCCAAGAAGACTGTTTCCAAAGTGCTCTCTCGAAAGGAATGTTCAACTCTGTGAGTTGAGTGCAATCATCACAGAGTAGTTTCTGAGAATGCTTCTATGTAGTTTTTAGGAGAAGATATTTCCTTTTCCACCACAGCCCTCAAAGCCCTCCAAATGTCCATTTGCGGATGCTAAAAAAAGAGTGTTTCAAAGCTGCGCTATCAAAGGGAAAGTTCAATTCCGTGAGGTGAATGCAAACATCCCAAAGAAGTTTCTGAGAATGCCTCTGTTTAGCTTTTATGTGAAGATTATCCCGTTTCCAACGAAATCTTCAATGAGATCCAAATATCCACTTGCGGATCCCACAGAAAGTGTGTTTCGAAAGTGCTGTTTCAAAGGGAATCTTCAACTCTGTGAGTTGAATGCAATCATCACAAAGAAGTTTCTGACAATGCTTCTCTCTCGTTTTTATGTGAAGATATTTCCTTTTCCACCAGAGGCCTGAAAGCGCTCCAAATGTCCACTTGCAGATTCTACGAAAAGAATGTTTCAAAACTGCTCCGTGAAAAGCAATGTTAAACTCTGTGGCTCGAACACAAACATCACAAAGCAGTTTCTGAGAATGCTTCAGTTTAGTTTTTCTGTGAAGATATTCCCGTTTCCAAAGAAATCTTCAAAGAGGTCCACATATCCACTTACAGATTCTACAAAAAGAGAGTTTCAAAACTGCTCAATCAAAAGGAGGGTTCAACTCTGTGACTTGAATGCAATCATCACACAGAAGTTTCTGAGAATGCTTCTCTTTAGTTTTTACGTGAAGATATACCCGTTTCGAAGGAAGGCCACCCGGTGGTCCAAATATCCACTTGCAGAATCTACAAAAAGAGTGTTTCAAACCTGAACTATCAAAGGAAGGTTCAACTCTGTGAGTCGAATGCAAACATCACGAAGAAGTTTCTGAGAATGTTTGTGTTTAGTTATGGGAAGTTTATCCCGTTTCCAACGAAATCCTCAGAGAGGTCCAAATATCCACTTGCAGATTCTACCAAAAGTGTGTTTGGAAACTGCTCCATCCAAAGGCATGTTCAGCTCTGTGAGTTAATCTCCATCATCACAAAGTATTTTCTGAGAATGCTTCCGTTTGGTTTTTATAGGAAGTTCTTTCCTTCACTACCGTAGGCCTCAAAGCAGTCCAAATCTCCATTTGCAGATTCTACAAAAAGAGTGTTTCCAATCTGCTCTATCAATAGGAATGTTCAACTCCGTGAGTTGAATGCAATCATCACAACGTAGTTTCTGAGAATGCTTCTATGTAGTTTTTAGGTGAAGATATTACCTTTTCCACCACAGGCCCCAAGCCCCCCAAATGTCCACTTGCAGATTCTAGAAAAAGAGTGTTTCATAGCTGCTCTTTCAAAAGGAAAGTTCCACTCTGGGAATTGAATACGAACATCACAAAGTAGTTTCTGAGAATGCTTTTGTTTCGTTTTTATGTGAAGATGATCCCGTTTCCAATGAAATCTTCAAAGAGGTGCACATATCCACTTGCAGATTCCAAAGAAAGAGACTTTCAAAACTGCTCTATCACGAGGATTTTTCAACACTGTGAGTTGAATGCAGTCATCACAGAAAACTTTCTGAGAATGCTTCTGTCTAGGGTTGATGTGAAGATATACCCGTTTCCAACGAAGGCCTCGAAGTGGTCCAAATATACACTTGCAGATTCTCCTACAAGGGTGTTGCAAACCTGAACTATCAAAGCAAGGTTCAACTCTGTGAGTTGAATGCAAACATCACAAAGAAGTTTCTGAGAATGCTTCCGTTTACTTATGGGAAGTTTATCCCGTTTCCAACGAAATCCTCAGAGAGGTCCAAATATCCCCTTGCAGATTCTACAAACAGTGTGTTTGGAAACTGCTCCATCAAAACGAATGTTCAGCTCTCTGAGTTAAACGCAATCGTCACTAAGAATTTTCTGAGAGTGCTTCTGTCTAGTTTTTATATGAAGTTCTTTCCTTTCTTACCATAGGCCTCAAAGCGGTCCCAGTCTCCACTTGCAGATTCTCCAAGAAGACTGTTTCCAAAGTGCTCTCTCGAAAGGAATGTTCAACTCTGTGAGTTGAGTGCAATCATCACAGAGTAGTTTCTGAGAATGCTTCTATGTAGTTTTTAGGAGAAGATATTTCCTTTTCCACCACAGCCCTCAAAGCCCTCCAAATGTCCATTTGCGGATGCTAAAAAAAGAGTGTTTCAAAGCTGCGCTATCAAAGGGAAAGTTCAATTCCGTGAGGTGAATGCAAACATCCCAAAGAAGTTTCTGAGAATGCCTCTGTTTAGCTTTTATGTGAAGATTATCCCGTTTCCAACGAAATCTTCAATGAGATCCAAATATCCACTTGCGGATCCCACAGAAAGTGTGTTTCGAAACTGCTGTTTCAAAGGGAATCTTCAACTCTGTGAGTTGAATGCAATCATCACAAAGAAGTTTCTGACAATGCTTCTCTCTCGTTTTTATGTGAAGATATTTCCTTTTCCACCAGAGGCCTGAAAGCGCTCCAAATGTCCACTTGCAGATTCTACGAAAAGAATGTTTCAAAACTGCTCCGTGAAAAGCAATGTTAAACTCTGTGGCTCGAACACAAACATCACAAAGCAGTTTCTGAGAATGCTTCAGTTTAGTTTTTCTGTGAAGATATTCCCGTTTCCAAAGAAATCTTCAAAGAGGTCCACATATCCACTTACAGATTCTACAAAAAGAGAGTTTCAAAACTGCTCAATCAAAAGGAGGGTTCAACTCTGTGACTTGAATGCAATCATCACACAGAAGTTTCGAGAATGCTTCTCTTTAGTTTTTACGTGAAGATATACCCGTTTCGAAGGAAGGCCACCCGGTGGTCCAAATATCCACTTGCAGAATCTACAAAAAGAGTGTTTCAAACCTGAACTATCAAAGGAAGGTTCAACTCTCTGAGTCGAATGCAAACATCACGAAGAAGTTTCTGAGAATGTTTGTGTTTAGTTATGGGAAGTTTATCCCGTTTCCAACGAAATCCTCAGAGAGGTCCAAATATCCACTTGCAGATTCTACCAAAAGTGTGTTTGGAAACTGCTCCATCCAAAGGCATGTTCAGCTCTGTGAGTTAATCTCCATCATCACAAAGTATTTTCTGAGAATGCTTCCGTTTGGTTTTTATAGGAAGTTCTTTCCTTCACTACCGTAGGCCTCAAAGCAGTCCAAATCTCCATTTGCAGATTCTACAAAAAGAGTGTTTCCAATCTGCTGTATCAATAGGAATGTTCAACTCCGTGAGTTGAATGCAATCATCACAACGTAGTTTCTGAGAATGCTTCTATGTAGTTTTTAGGTGAAGATATTACCTTTTCCACCACAGGCCCCAAGCCCCCCAAATGTCCACTTGCAGATTCTAGAAAAAGAGTGTTTCATAGCTGCTCTTTCAAAAGGAAAGTTCCACTCTGGGAATTGAATACGAACATCACAAAGTAGTTTCCGAGAATGCATTTGTTTCGTTTTTATGTGAAGATGATCCCGTTTCCAATGAAATCTTCAAAGAGGTGCACATATCCACTTGCAGATTCCAAAGAAAGAGACTTTCAAAACTGCTCTATCACGAGGATTTTTCAACACTGTGAGTTGAATGCAGTCATCACAGAAAACTTTCTGAGAATGCTTCTGTCTAGGGTTGATGTGAAGATATACCCGTTTCCAACGAAGGCCTCGAAGTGGTCCAAATATACACTTGCAGATTCTCCTACAAGGGTGTTGCAAACCTGAACTATCAAAGGAAGGTTCAACTCTGTGAGTTGAATGCAAACATCACAAAGAAGTTTCTGAGAATGCTTCCGTTTAGTTATGGGAAGTTTATCCCGTTTCCAACGAAATCCTCAGAGAGGTCCAAATATCCCCTTGCAGATTCTACAAACAGTGTGTTTGGAAACTGCTCCATCAAAACGAATGTTCAGCTCTCTGAGTTAAACGCAATCGTCACTAAGAATTTTCTGAGAGTGCTTCTGTCTAGTTTTTATATGAAGTTCTTTCCTTTCTTACCATAGGCCTCAAAGCGGTCCCAGTCTCCACTTGCAGATTCTCCAAGAAGACTGTTTCCAAAGTGCTCTCTCGAAAGGAATGTTCAACTCTGTGAGTTGAGTGCAATCATCACAGAGTAGTTTCTGAGAATGCTTCTATGTAGTTTTTAGGAGAAGATATTTCCTTTTCCACCACAGCCCTCAAAGCCCTCCAAATGTCCATTTGCGGATGCTAAAAAAAGAGTGTTTCAAAGCTGCGCTATCAAAGGGAAAGTTCAATTCCGTGAGGTGAATGCAAACATCCCAAAGAAGTTTCTGAGAATGCCTCTGTTTAGCTTTTATGTGAAGATTATCCCGTTTCCAACGAAATCTTCAATGAGATCCAAATATCCACTTGCGGATCCCACAGAAAGTGTGTTTCGAAACTGCTCTTTCAAAGGGAATCTTCAACTCTGTGAGTTGAATGCAATCATCACAAAGAAGTTTCTGACAATGCTTCTCTCTCGTTTTTATGTGAAGATATTTCCTTTTCCACCAGAGGCCTGAAAGCGCTCCAAATGTCCACTTGCAGATTCTACGAAAAGAATGTTTCAAAACTGCTCCGTGAAAAGCAATGTTAAACTCTGTGGCTCGAACACAAACATCACAAAGCAGTTTCTGAGAATGCTTCAGTTTAGTTTTTCTGTGAAGATATTCCCGTTTCCAAAGAAATCTTCAAAGAGGTCCACATATCCACTTACAGATTCTACAAAAAGAGAGTTTCAAAACTGCTCAATCAAAAGGAGGGTTCAACTCTGTGACTTGAATGCAATCATCACACAGAAGTTTCGAGAATGCTTCTCTTTAGTTTTTACGTGAAGATATACCCGTTTCGAAGGAAGGCCACCCGGTGGTCCAAATATCCACTTGCAGAATCTACAAAAAGAGTGTTTCAAACCTGAACTATCAAAGGAAGGTTCAACTCTCTGAGTCGAATGCAAACATCACGAAGAAGTTTCTGAGAATGTTTGTGTTTAGTTATGGGAAGTTTATCCCGTTTCCAACGAACTCCTCAGAGAGGTCCAAATATCCACTTGCAGATTCTACCAAAAGTGTGTTTGGAAACTGCTCCATCCAAAGGCATGTTCAGCTCTGTGAGTTAATCTCCATCATCACAAAGTATTTTCTGAGAATGCTTCCGTTTGGTTTTTATAGGAAGTTCTTTCCTTCACTACCGTAGGCCTCAAAGCAGTCCAAATCTCCATTTGCAGATTCTACAAAAAGAGTGTTTCCAATCTGCTCTATCAATAGGAATGTTCAACTCCGTGAGTTGAATGCAATCATCACAACGTAGTTTCTGAGAATGCTTCTATGTAGTTTTTAGGTGAAGATATTACCTTTTCCACCACAGGCCCCAAGCCCCCCAAATGTCCACTTGCAGATTCTAGAAAAAGAGTGTTTCATAGCTGCTCTTTCAAAAGGAAAGTTCCACTCTGGGAATTGAATACGAACATCACAAAGTAGTTTCTGAGAATGCTTTTGTTTCGTTTTTATGTGAAGATGATCCCGTTTCCAATGAAATCTTCAAAGAGGTGCACATATCCACTTGCAGATTCCAAAGAAAGAGACTTTCAAAACTGCTCTATCACGAGGATTTTTCAACACTGTGAGTTGAATGCAGTCATCACAGAAAACTTTCTGAGAATGCTTCTGTCTAGGGTTGATGTGAAGATATACCCGTTTCCAACGAAGGCCTCGAAGTGGTCCAAATATACACTTGCAGATTCTCCTACAAGGGTGTTGCAAACCTGAACTATCAAAGGAAGGTTCAACTCTGTGAGTTGAATGCAAACATCACAAAGAAGTTTCTGAGAATGCTTCCGTTTAGTTATGGGAAGTTTATCCCGTTTCCAACGAAATCCTCAGAGAGGTCCAAATATCCCCTTGCAGATTCTACAAACAGTGTGTTTGGAAACTGCTCCATCAAAACGAATGTTCAGCTCTCTGAGTTAAACGCAATCGTCACTAAGAATTTTCTGAGAGTGCTTCTGTCTAGTTTTTATATGAAGTTCTTTCCTTTATTACCATAGGCCTCAAAGCGGTCCCAGTCTCCACTTGCAGATTCTCCAAGAAGACTGTTTCCAAACTGCTCTCTCGAAAGGAATGTTCAACTCTGTGAGTTGAGTGCAATCATCACAGAGTAGTTTCTGAGAATGCTTCTATGTAGTTTTTAGGAGAAGATATTTCCTTTTCCACCACAGCCCTCAAAGCCCTCCAAATGTCCATTTGCGGATGCTAAAAAAAGAGTGTTTCAAAGCTGCGCTATCAAAGGGAAAGTTCAATTCCGTGAGGTGAATGCAAACATCCCAAAGAAGTTTCTGAGAATGCCTCTGTTTAGCTTTTATGTGAAGATTATCCCGTTTCCAACGAAATCTTCAATGAGATCCAAATATCCACTTGCGGATCCCACAGAAAGTGTGTTTCGAAAGTGCTGTTTCAAAGGGAATCTTCAACTCTGTGAGTTGAATGCAATCATCACAAAGAAGTTTCTGACAATGCTTCTCTCTCGTTTTTATGTGAAGATATTTCCTTTTCCACCAGAGGCCTGAAAGCGCTCCAAATGTCCACTTGCAGATTCTACGAAAAGAATGTTTCAAAACTGCTCTGTGAAAAGCAATGTTAAACTCTGTGGCTCGAACACAAACATCACAAAGCAGTTTCTGAGAATGCTTCAGTTTAGTTTTTCTGTGAAGATATTCCCGTTTCCAAAGAAATCTTCAAAGAGGTCCACATATCCACTTACAGATTCTACAAAAAGAGAGTTTCAAAACTGCTCAATCAAAAGGAGGGTTCAAATCTGTGACTTGAATGCAATCATCACACAGAAGTTTCGAGAATGCTTCTCTTTAGTTTTTACGTGAAGATATACCCGTTTCGAAGGAAGGCCACCCGGTGGTCCAAATATCCACTTGCAGAATCTACAAAAAGAGTGTTTCAAACCTGAACTATCAAAGGAAGGTTCAACTCTCTGAGTCGAATGCAAACATCACGAAGAAGTTTCTGAGAATGTTTGTGTTTAGTTATGGGAAGTTTATCCCGTTTCCAACGAAATCCTCAGAGAGGTCCAAATATCCCCTTGCAGATTCTACAAACAGTGTGTTTGGAAACTGCTCCATCAAAACGAATGTTCAGCTCTCTGAGTTAAACGCAATCGTCACTAAGAATTTTCTGAGAGTGCTTCTGTCTAGTTTTTATATGAAGTTCTTTCCTTTATTACCATAGGCCTCAAAGCGGTCCCAGTCTCCACTTGCAGATTCTCCAAGAAGACTGTTGCCAAACTGCTCTCTCGAAAGGAATGTTCAACTCTGTGAGTTGAGTGCAATCATCACAGAGTAGTTTCTGAGAATGCTTCTATGTAGTTTTTAGGAGAAGATATTTCCTTTTCCACCACAGCCCTCAAAGCCCTCCAAATGTCCATTTGCGGATGCTAAAAAAAGAGTGTTTCAAAGCTGCGCTATCAAAGGGAAAGTTCAATTCCGTGAGGTGAATGCAAACATCCCAAAGAAGTTTCTGAGAATGCCTCTGTTTAGCTTTTATGTGAAGATTATCCCGTTTCCAACGAAATCTTCAATGAGATCCAAATATCCACTTGCGGATCCCACAGAAAGTGTGTTTCGAAACTGCTGTTTCAAAGGGAATCTTCAACTCTGTGAGTTGAATGCAATCATCACAAAGAAGTTTCTGACAATGCTTCTCTCTCGTTTTTATGTGAAGATATTTCCTTTTCCACCAGAGGCCTGAAAGCGCTCCAAATGTCCACTTGCAGATTCTACGAAAAGAATGTTTCAAAACTGCTCTGTGAAAAGCAATGTTAAACTCTGTGGCTCGAACACAAACATCACAAAGCAGTTTCTGAGAATGCTTCAGTTTAGTTTTTCTGTGAAGATATTCCCGTTTCCAAAGAAATCTTCAAAGAGGTCCACATATCCACTTACAGATTCTACAAAAAGAGAGTTTCAAAACTGCTCAATCAAAAGGAGGGTTCAACTCTGTGACTTGAATGCAATCATCACACAGAAGTTTCGAGAATGCTTCTCTTTAGTTTTTACGTGAAGATATACCCGTTTCGAAGGAAGGCCACCCGGTGGTCCAAATATCCACTTGCAGAATCTACAAAAAGAGTGTTTCAAACCTGAACTATCAAAGGAAGGTTCAACTCTCTGAGTCGAATGCAAACATCACAAAGAAGTTTCTGAGAATGCTTCCGTTTACTTATGGGAAGTTTATCCCGTTTCCAACGAAATCCTCAGAGAGGTCCAAATATCCCCTTGCAGATTCTACAAACAGTGTGTTTGGAACCTGCTCCATCAAAACGAATGTTCAGCTCTCTGAGTTAAACGCAATCGTCACTAAGAATTTTCTGAGAGTGCTTCTGTCTAGTTTTTATATGAAGTTCTTTCCTTTCTTACCATAGGCCTCAAAGCGGTCCCAGTCTCCACTTGCAGATTCTCCAAGAAGACTGTTGCCAAAGTGCTCTCTCGAAAGGAATGTTCAACTCTGTGAGTTGAGTGCAATCATCACAGAGTAGTTTCTGAGAATGCTTCTATGTAGTTTTTAGGAGAAGATATTTCCTTTTCCACCACAGCCCTCAAAGCCCTCCAAATGTCCATTTGCGGATGCTAAAAAAAGAGTGTTTCAAAGCTGCGCTATCAAAGGGAAAGTTCAATTCCGTGAGGTGAATGCAAACATCCCAAAGAAGTTTCTGAGAATGCCTCTGTTTAGCTTTTATGTGAAGATTATCCCGTTTCCAACGAAATCTTCAATGAGATCCAAATATCCACTTGCGGATCCCACAGAAAGTGTGTTTCGAAAGTGCTGTTTCAAAGGGAATCTTCAACTCTGTGAGTTGAATGCAATCATCACAAAGAAGTTTCTGACAATGCTTCTCTCTCGTTTTTATGTGAAGATATTTCCTTTTCCACCAGAGGCCTGAAAGCGCTCCAAATGTCCACTTGCAGATTCTACGAAAAGAATGTTTCAAAACTGCTCCGTGAAAAGCAATGTTAAACTCTGTGGCTCGAACACAAACATCACAAAGCAGTTTCTGAGAATGCTTCAGTTTAGTTTTTCTGTGAAGATATTCCCGTTTCCAAAGAAATCTTCAAAGAGGTCCACATATCCACTTACAGATTCTACAAAAAGAGAGTTTCAAAACTGCTCAATCAAAAGGAGGGTTCAACTCTGTGACTTGAATGCAATCATCACACAGAAGTTTCGAGAATGCTTCTCTTTAGTTTTTACGTGAAGATATACCCGTTTCGAAGGAAGGCCACCTGGTGGTCCAAATATCCACTTGCAGAATCTACAAAAAGAGTGTTTCAAACCTGAACTATCAAAGGAAGGTTCAACTCTGTGAGTCGAATGCAAACATCACGAAGAAGTTTCTGAGAATGTTTGTGTTTAGTTATGGGAAGTTTATCCCGTTTCCAACGAAATCCTCAGAGAGGTCCAAATATCCACTTGCAGATTCTACCAAAAGTGTGTTTGGAAACTGCTCCATCCAAAGGCATGTTCAGCTCTGTGAGTTAATCTCCATCATCACAAAGTATTTTCTGAGAATGCTTCCGTTTGGTTTTTATAGGAAGTTCTTTCCTTCACTACCGTAGGCCTCAAAGCAGTCCAAATCTCCATTTGCAGATTCTACAAAAAGAGTGTTTCCAATCTGCTCTATCAATAGGAATGTTCAACTCCATGAGTTGAATGCAATCATCACAACGTAGTTTCTGAGAATGCTTCTATGTAGTTTTTAGGTGAAGATATTACCTTTTCCACCACAGGCCCCAAGCCCCCCAAATGTCCACTTGCAGATTCTAGAAAAAGAGTGTTTCATAGCTGCTCTTTCAAAAGGAAAGTTCCACTCTGGGAATTGAATACGAACATCACAAAGTAGTTTCTGAGAATGCTTTTGTTTCGTTTTTATGTGAAGATGATCCCGTTTCCAATGAAATCTTCAAAGAGGTGCACATATCCACTTGCAGATTCCAAAGAAAGAGACTTTCAAAACTGCTCTATCACGAGGATTTTTCAACACTGTGAGTTGAATGCAGTCATCACAGAAAACTTTCTGAGAATGCTTCTGTCTAGGGTTGATGTGAAGATATACCCGTTTCCAACGAAGGCCTCGAAGTGGTCCAAATATACACTTGCAGATTCTCCTACAAGGGTGTTGCAAACCTGAACTATCAAAGCAAGGTTCAACTCTGTGAGTTGAATGCAAACATCACAAAGAAGTTTCTGAGAATGCTTCCGTTTAGTTATGGGAAGTTTATCCCGTTTCCAACGAAATCCTCAGAGAGGTCCAAATATCCCCTTGCAGATTCTACAAACAGTGTGTTTGGAAACTGCTCCATCAAAACGAATGTTCAGCTCTCTGAGTTAAACGCAATCGTCACTAAGAATTTTCTGAGAGTGCTTCTGTCTAGTTTTTATATGAAGTTCTTTCCTTTATTACCATAGGCCTCAAAGCGGTCCCAGTCTCCACTTGCAGATTCTCCAAGAAGACTGTTTCCAAAGTGCTCTCTCGAAAGGAATGTTCAACTCTGTGAGTTGAGTGCAATCATCACAGAGTAGTTTCTGAGAATGCTTCTATGTAGTTTTTAGGAGAAGATATTTCCTTTTCCACCACAGCCCTCAAAGCCCTCCAAATGTCCATTTGCGGATGCTAAAAAAAGAGTGTTTCAAAGCTGCGCTATCAAAGGGAAAGTTCAATTCCGTGAGGTGAATGCAAACATCCCAAAGAAGTTTCTGAGAATGCCTCTGTTTAGCTTTTATGTGAAGATTATCCCGTTTCCAACGAAATCTTCAATGAGATCCAAATATCCACTTGCGGATCCCACAGAAAGTGTGTTTCGAAAGTGCTGTTTCAAAGGGAATCTTCAACTCTGTGAGTTGAATGCAATCATCACAAAGAAGTTTCTGACAATGCTTCTCTCTCGTTTTTATGTGAAGATATTTCCTTTTCCACCAGAGGCCTGAAAGCGCTCCGAATGTCCACTTGCAGATTCTACGAAAAGAATGTTTCAAAACTGCTCTGTGAAAAGCAATGTTAAACTCTGTGGCTCGAACACAAACATCACAAAGCAGTTTCTGAGAATGCTTCAGTTTAGTTTTTCTGTGAAGATATTCCCGTTTCCAAAGAAATCTTCAAAGAGGTCCACATATCCACTTACAGATTCTACAAAAAGAGAGTTTCAAAACTGCTCAATCAAAAGGAGGGTTCAAATCTGTGACTTGAATGCAATCATCACACAGAAGTTTCGAGAATGCTTCTCTTTAGTTTTTACGTGAAGATATACCCGTTTCGAAGGAAGGCCACCCGGTGGTCCAAATATCCACTTGCAGAATCTACAAAAAGAGTGTTTCAAACCTGAACTATCAAAGGAAGGTTCAACTCTCTGAGTCGAATGCAAACATCACGAAGAAGTTTCTGAGAATGTTTGTGTTTAGTTATGGGAAGTTTATCCCGTTTCCAACGAAATCCTCAGAGAGGTCCAAATATCCCCTTGCAGATTCTACAAACAGTGTGTTTGGAAACTGCTCCATCAAAACGAATGTTCAGCTCTCTGAGTTAAACGCAATCGTCACTAAGAATTTTCTGAGAGTGCTTCTGTCTAGTTTTTATATGAAGTTCTTTCCTTTATTACCATAGGCCTCAAAGCGGTCCCAGTCTCCACTTGCAGATTCTCCAAGAAGACTGTTTCCAAACTGCTCTCTCGAAAGGAATGTTCAACTCTGTGAGTTGAGTGCAATCATCACAGAGTAGTTTCTGAGAATGCTTCTATCTAATTTCTAGGAGAAGATATTTCCTTTTCCACCACAGCCCTCAAAGCCCTCCAAATGTCCATTTGCGGATGCTAAAAAAAGAGTGTTTCAAAGCTGCGCTATCAAAGGGAAAGTTCAATTCCGTGAGGTGAATGCAAACATCCCAAAGAAGTTTCTGAGAATGCCTCTGTTTAGCTTTTATGTGAAGATTATCCCGTTTCCAACGAAATCTTCAATGAGATCCAAATATCCACTTGCGGATCCCACAGAAAGTGTGTTTCGAAAGTGCTGTTTCAAAGGGAATCTTCAACTCTGTGAGTTGAATGCAATCATCACAAAGAAGTTTCTGACAATGCTTCTCTCTCGTTTTTATGTGAAGATATTTCCTTTTCCACCAGAGGCCTGAAAGCGCTCCAAATGTCCACTTGCAGATTCTACGAAAAGAATGTTTCAAAACTGCTCTGTGAAAAGCAATGTTAAACTCTGTGGCTCGAACACAAACATCACAAAGCAGTTTCTGAGAATGCTTCAGTTTAGTTTTTCTGTGAAGATATTCCCGTTTCCAAAGAAATCTTCAAAGAGGTCCACATATCCACTTACAGATTCTACAAAAAGAGAGTTTCAAAACTGCTCAATCAAAAGGAGGGTTCAACTCTGTGACTTGAATGCAATCATCACACAGAAGTTTCGAGAATGCTTCTCTTTAGTTTTTACGTGAAGATATACCCGTTTCGAAGGAAGGCCACCCGGTGGTCCAAATATCCACTTGCAGAATCTACAAAAAGAGTGTTTCAAACCTGAACTATCAAAGGAAGGTTCAACTCTCTGAGTCGAATGCAAACATCACAAAGAAGTTTCTGAGAATGCTTCCGTTTACTTATGGGAAGTTTATCCCGTTTCCAACGAAATCCTCAGAGAGGTCCAAATATCCCCTTGCAGATTCTACAAACAGTGTGTTTGGAAACTGCTCCATCAAAACGAATGTTCAGCTCTCTGAGTTAAACGCAATCGTCACTAAGAATTTTCTGAGAGTGCTTCTGTCTAGTTTTTATATGAAGTTCTTTCCTTTATTACCATAGGCCTCAAAGCGGTCCCAGTCTCCACTTGCAGATTCTCCAAGAAGACTGTTTCCAAACTGCTCTCTCGAAAGGAATGTTCAACTCTGTGAGTTGAGTGCAATCATCACAGAGTAGTTTCTGAGAATGCTTCTATGTAGTTTTTAGGAGAAGATATTTCCTTTTCCACCACAGCCCTCAAAGCCCTCCAAATGTCCATTTGCGGATGCTAAAAAAAGAGTGTTTCAAAGCTGCGCTATCAAAGGGAAAGTTCAATTCCGTGAGGTGAATGCAAACATCCCAAAGAAGTTTCTGAGAATGCCTCTGTTTAGCTTTTATGTGAAGATTATCCCGTTTCCAACAAAATCTTCAATGAGATCCAAATATCCACTTGCGGATCCCACAGAAAGTGTGTTTCGAAAGTGCTGTTTCAAAGGGAATCTTCAACTCTGTGAGTTGAATGCAATCATCACAAAGAAGTTTCTGACAATGCTTCTCTCTCTTTTTTATGTGAAGATATTTCCTTTTCCACCAGAGGCCTGAAAGCGCTCCAAATGTCCACTTGCAGATTCTACGAAAAGAATGTTTCAAAACTGCTCCGTGAAAAGCAATGTTAAACTCTGTGGCTCGAACACAAACATCACAAAGCAGTTTCTGAGAATGCTTCAGTTTAGTTTTTCTGTGAAGATATTCCCGTTTCCAAAGAAATCTTCAAAGAGGTCCACATATCCACTTACAGATTCTACAAAAAGAGAGTTTCAAAACTGCTCAATCAAAAGGAGGGTTCAACTCTGTGACTTGAATGCAATCATCACACAGAAGTTTCGAGAATGCTTCTCTTTAGTTTTTACGTGAAGATATACCCGTTTCGAAGGAAGGCCACCTGGTGGTCCAAATATCCACTTGCAGAATCTACAAAAAGAGTGTTTCAAACCTGAACTATCAAAGGAAGGTTCAACTCTGTGAGTCGAATGCAAACATCACGAAGAAGTTTCTGAGAATGTTTGTGTTTAGTTATGGGAAGTTTATCCCGTTTCCAACGAAATCCTCAGAGAGGTCCAAATATCCACTTGCAGATTCTACCAAAAGTGTGTGGAAACTGCTCCATCCAAAGGCATGTTCAGCTCTGTGAGTTAATCTCCATCATCACAAAGTATTTTCTGAGAATGCTTCCGTTTGGTTTTTATAGGAAGTTCTTTCCTTCACTACCGTAGGCCTCAAAGCAGTCCAAATCTCCATTTGCAGATTCTACAAAAAGAGTGTTTCCAATCTGCTGTATCAATAGGAATGTTCAACTCCGTGAGTTGAATGCAATCATCACAACGTAGTTTCTGAGAATGCTTCTATGTAGTTTTTAGGTGAAGATATTACCTTTTCCACCACAGGCCCCAAGCCCCCCAAATGTCCACTTGCAGATTCTAGAAAAAGAGTGTTTCATAGCTGCTCTTTCAAAAGGAAAGTTCCACTCTGGGAATTGAATACGAACATCACAAAGTAGTTTCTGAGAATGCTTTTGTTTCGTTTTTATATGAAGATGATCCCGTTTCCAATGAAATCTTCAAAGAGGTGCACATATCCACTTGCAGATTCCAAAGAAAGAGACTTTCAAAACTGCTCTATCACGAGGATTTTTCAACACTGTGAGTTGAATGCAGTCATCACAGAAAACTTTCTGAGAATGCTTCTGTCTAGGGTTGATGTGAAGATATACCCGTTTCCAACGAAGGCCTCGAAGTGGTCCAAATATACACTTGCAGATTCTCCTACAAGGGTGTTGCAAACCTGAACTATCAAAGGAAGGTTCAACTCTGTGAGTTGAATGCAAACATCACAAAGAAGTTTCTGAGAATGCTTCCGTTTAGTTATGGGAAGTTTATCCCGTTTCCAACGAAATCCTCAGAGAGGTCCAAATATCCCCTTGCAGATTCTACAAACAGTGTGTTTGGAAACTGCTCCATCAAAACGAATGTTCAGCTCTCTGAGTTAAACGCAATCGTCACTAAGAATTTTCTGAGAGTGCTTCTGTCTAGTTTTTATATGAAGTTCTTTCCTTTATTACCATAGGCCTCAAAGCGGTCCCAGTCTCCACTTGCAGATTCTCCAAGAAGACTGTTTCCAAAGTGCTCTCTCGAAAGGAATGTTCAACTCTGTGAGTTGAGTGCAATCATCACAGAGTAGTTTCTGAGAATGCTTCTATGTAGTTTTTAGGAGAAGATATTTCCTTTTCCACCACAGCCCTCAAAGCCCTCCAAATGTCCATTTGCGGATGCTAAAAAAAGAGTGTTTCAAAGCTGCGCTATCAAAGGGAAAGTTCAATTCCGTGAGGTGAATGCAAACATCCCAAAGAAGTTTCTGAGAATGCCTCTGTTTAGCTTTTATGTGAAGATTATCCCGTTTCCAACGAAATCTTCAATGAGATCCAAATATCCACTTGCGGATCCCACAGAAAGTGTGTTTCGAAAGTGCTGTTTCAAAGGGAATCTTCAACTCTGTGAGTTGAATGCAATCATCACAAAGAAGTTTCTGACAATGCTTCTCTCTCGTTTTTATGTGAAGATATTTCCTTTTCCACCAGAGGCCTGAAAGCGCTCCAAATGTCCACTTGCAGATTCTACGAAAAGAATGTTTCAAAACTGCTCCGTGAAAAGCAATGTTAAACTCTGTGGCTCGAACACAAACATCACAAAGCAGTTTCTGAGAATGCTTCAGTTTAGTTTTTCTGTGAAGATATTCCCGTTTCCAAAGAAATCTTCAAAGAGGTCCACATATCCACTTACAGATTCTACAAAAAGAGAGTTTCAAAACTGCTCAATCAAAAGGAGGGTTCAACTCTGTGACTTGAATGCAATCATCACACAGAAGTTTCGAGAATGCTTCTCTTTAGTTTTTACGTGAAGATATACCCGTTTCGAAGGAAGGCCACCCGGTGGTCCAAATATCCACTTGCAGAATCTACAAAAAGAGTGTTTCAAACCTGAACTATCAAAGGAAGGTTCAACTCTCTGAGTCGAATGCAAACATCACGAAGAAGTTTCTGAGAATGTTTGTGTTTAGTTATGGGAAGTTTATCCCGTTTCCAACGAAATCCTCAGAGAGGTCCAAATATCCACTTGCAGATTCTACCAAAAGTGTGTTTGGAAACTGCTCCATCCAAAGGCATGTTCAGCTCTGTGAGTTAATCTCCATCATCACAAAGTATTTTCTGAGAATGCTTCCGTTTGGTTTTTATAGGAAGTTCTTTCCTTCACTACCGTAGGCCTCAAAGCAGTCCAAATCTCCATTTGCAGATTCTACAAAAAGAGTGTTTCCAATCTGCTCTATCAATAGGAATGTTCAACTCCGTGAGTTGAATGCAATCATCACAACGTAGTTTCTGAGAATGCTTCTATGTAGTTTTTAGGTGAAGATATTACCTTTTCCACCACAGGCCCCAAGCCCCCCAAATGTCCACTTGCAGATTCTAGAAAAAGAGTGTTTCATAGCTGCTCTTTCAAAAGGAAAGTTCCACTCTGGGAATTGAATACGAACATCACAAAGTAGTTTCTGAGAATGCTTTTGTTTCGTTTTTATGTGAAGATGATCCCGTTTCCAATGAAATCTTCAAAGAGGTGCACATATCCACTTGCAGATTCCAAAGAAAGAGACTTTCAAAACTGCTCTATCACGAGGATTTTTCAACACTGTGAGTTGAATGCAGTCATCACAGAAAACTTTCTGAGAATGCTTCTGTCTAGGGTTGATGTGAAGATATACCCGTTTCCAACGAAGGCCTCGAAGTGGTCCAAATATACACTTGCAGATTCTCCTACAAGGGTGTTGCAAACCTGAACTATCAAAGCAAGGTTCAACTCTGTGAGTTGAATGCAAACATCACAAAGAAGTTTCTGAGAATGCTTCCGTTTAGTTATGGGAAGTTTATCCCGTTTCCAACGAAATCCTCAGAGAGGTCCAAATATCCCCTTGCAGATTCTACAAACAGTGTGTTTGGAAACTGCTCCATCAAAACGAATGTTCAGCTCTCTGAGTTAAACGCAATCGTCACTAAGAATTTTCTGAGAGTGCTTCTGTCTAGTTTTTATATGAAGTTCTTTCCTTTATTACCATAGGCCTCAAAGCGGTCCCAGTCTCCACTTGCAGATTCTCCAAGAAGACTGTTTCCAAAGTGCTCTCTCGAAAGGAATGTTCAACTCTGTGAGTTGAGTGCAATCATCACAGAGTAGTTTCTGAGAATGCTTCTATGTAGTTTTTAGGAGAAGATATTTCCTTTTCCACCACAGCCCTCAAAGCCCTCCAAATGTCCATTTGCGGATGCTAAAAAAAGAGTGTTTCAAAGCTGCGCTATCAAAGGGAAAGTTCAATTCCGTGAGGTGAATGCAAACATCCCAAAGAAGTTTCTGAGAATGCCTCTGTTTAGCTTTTATGTGAAGATTATCCCGTTTCCAACGAAATCTTCAATGAGATCCAAATATCCACTTGCGGATCCCACAGAAAGTGTGTTTCGAAACTGCTCTTTCAAAGGGAATCTTCAACTCTGTGAGTTGAATGCAATCATCACAAAGAAGTTTCTGACAATGCTTCTCTCTCGTTTTTATGTGAAGATATTTCCTTTTCCACCAGAGGCCTGAAAGCGCTCCAAATGTCCACTTGCAGATTCTACGAAAAGAATGTTTCAAAACTGCTCTGTGAAAAGCAATGTTAAACTCTGTGGCTCGAACACAAACATCACAAAGCAGTTTCTGAGAATGCTTCAGTTTAGTTTTTCTGTGAAGATATTCCCGTTTCCAAAGAAATCTTCAAAGAGGTCCACATATCCACTTACAGATTCTACAAAAAGAGAGTTTCAAAACTGCTCAATCAAAAGGAGGGTTCAAC
The DNA here is from genome assembly GCF_029289425.2 of Pan paniscus. NCBI lineage: Eukaryota > Metazoa > Chordata > Mammalia > Primates > Hominidae > Pan > Pan paniscus. The sequence goes on from NC_073272.2 coordinate 62,040,650, forward strand.
TCTGTGACTTGAATGCAATCATCACACAGAAGTTTCGAGAATGCTTCTCTTTAGTTTTTACGTGAAGATATACCCGTTTCGAAGGAAGGCCACCCGGTGGTCCAAATATCCACTTGCAGAATCTACAAAAAGAGTGTTTCAAACCTGAACTATCAAAGGAAGGTTCAACTCTCTGAGTCGAATGCAAACATCACGAAGAAGTTTCTGAGAATGTTTGTGTTTAGTTATGGGAAGTTTATCCCGTTTCCAACGAAATCCTCAGAGAGGTCCAAATATCCACTTGCAGATTCTACCAAAAGTGTGTTTGGAAACTGCTCCATCCAAAGGCATGTTCAGCTCTGTGAGTTAATCTCCATCATCACAAAGTATTTTCTGAGAATGCTTCCGTTTGGTTTTTATAGGAAGTTCTTTCCTTCACTACCGTAGGCCTCAAAGCAGTCCAAATCTCCATTTGCAGATTCTACAAAAAGAGTGTTTCCAATCTGCTGTATCAATAGGAATGTTCAACTCCGTGAGTTGAATGCAATCATCACAACGTAGTTTCTGAGAATGCTTCTATGTAGTTTTTAGGTGAAGATATTACCTTTTCCACCACAGGCCCCAAGCCCCCCAAATGTCCACTTGCAGATTCTAGAAAAAGAGTGTTTCATAGCTGCTCTTTCAAAAGGAAAGTTCCACTCTGGGAATTGAATACGAACATCACAAAGTAGTTTCTGAGAATGCTTTTGTTTCGTTTTTATGTGAAGATGATCCCGTTTCCAATGAAATCTTCAAAGAGGTGCACATATCCACTTGCAGATTCCAAAGAAAGAGACTTTCAAAACTGCTCTATCACGAGGATTTTTCAACACTGTGAGTTGAATGCAGTCATCACAGAAAACTTTCTGAGAATGCTTCTGTCTAGGGTTGATGTGAAGATATACCCGTTTCCAACGAAGGCCTCGAAGTGGTCCAAATATACACTTGCAGATTCTCCTACAAGGGTGTTGCAAACCTGAACTATCAAAGGAAGGTTCAACTCTGTGAGTTGAATGCAAACATCACAAAGAAGTTTCTGAGAATGCTTCCGTTTAGTTATGGGAAGTTTATCCCGTTTCCAACGAAATCCTCAGAGAGGTCCAAATATCCCCTTGCAGATTCTACAAACAGTGTGTTTGGAAACTGCTCCATCAAAACGAATGTTCAGCTCTCTGAGTTAAACGCAATCGTCACTAAGAATTTTCTGAGAGTGCTTCTGTCTAGTTTTTATATGAAGTTCTTTCCTTTCTTACCATAGGCCTCAAAGCGGTCCCAGTCTCCACTTGCAGATTCTCCAAGAAGACTGTTTCCAAAGTGCTCTCTCGAAAGGAATGTTCAACTCTGTGAGTTGAGTGCAATCATCACAGAGTAGTTTCTGAGAATGCTTCTATGTAGTTTTTAGGAGAAGATATTTCCTTTTCCACCACAGCCCTCAAAGCCCTCCAAATGTCCATTTGCGGATGCTAAAAAAAGAGTGTTTCAAAGCTGCGCTATCAAAGGGAAAGTTCAATTCCGTGAGGTGAATGCAAACATCCCAAAGAAGTTTCTGAGAATGCCTCTGTTTAGCTTTTATGTGAAGATTATCCCGTTTCCAACGAAATCTTCAATGAGATCCAAATATCCACTTGCGGATCCCACAGAAAGTGTGTTTCGAAAGTGCTGTTTCAAAGGGAATCTTCAACTCTGTGAGTTGAATGCAATCATCACAAAGAAGTTTCTGACAATGCTTCTCTCTCGTTTTTATGTGAAGATATTTCCTTTTCCACCAGAGGCCTGAAAGCGCTCCAAATGTCCACTTGCAGATTCTACGAAAAGAATGTTTCAAAACTGCTCTGTGAAAAGCAATGTTAAACTCTGTGGCTCGAACACAAACATCACAAAGCAGTTTCTGAGAATGCTTCAGTTTAGTTTTTCTGTGAAGATATTCCCGTTTCCAAAGAAATCTTCAAAGAGGTCCACATATCCACTTACAGATTCTACAAAAAGAGAGTTTCAAAACTGCTCAATCAAAAGGAGGGTTCAACTCTGTGACTTGAATGCAATCATCACACAGAAGTTTCGAGAATGCTTCTCTTTAGTTTTTACGTGAAGATATACCCGTTTCGAAGGAAGGCCACCCGGTGGTCCAAATATCCACTTGCAGAATCTACAAAAAGAGTGTTTCAAACCTGAACTATCAAAGGAAGGTTCAACTCTCTGAGTCGAATGCAAACATCACGAAGAAGTTTCTGAGAATGTTTGTGTTTAGTTATGGGAAGTTTATCCCGTTTCCAACGAAATCCTCAGAGAGGTCCAAATATCCACTTGCAGATTCTACCAAAAGTGTGTTTGGAAACTGCTCCATCCAAAGGCATGTTCAGCTCTGTGAGTTAATCTGCATCATCACAAAGTATTTTCTGAGAATGCTTCCGTTTGGTTTTTATAGGAAGTTCTTTCCTTCACTACCGTAGGCCTCAAAGCAGTCCAAATCTCCATTTGCAGATTCTACAAAAAGAGTGTTTCCAATCTGCTCTATCAATAGGAATGTTCAACTCCGTGAGTTGAATGCAATCATCACAACGTAGTTTCTGAGAATGCTTCTATGTAGTTTTTAGGTGAAGATATTACCTTTTCCACCACAGGCCCCAAGCCCCCCAAATGTCCACTTGCAGATTCTAGAAAAAGAGTGTTTCATAGCTGCTCTTTCAAAAGGAAAGTTCCACTCTGGGAATTGAATACGAACATCACAAAGTAGTTTCTGAGAATGCTTTTGTTTCGTTTTTATGTGAAGATGATCCCGTTTCCAATGAAATCTTCAAAGAGGTGCACATATCCACTTGCAGATTCCAAAGAAAGAGACTTTCAAAACTGCTCTATCACGAGGATTTTTCAACACTGTGAGTTGAATGCAGTCATCACAGAAAACTTTCTGAGAATGCTTCTGTCTAGGGTTGATGTGAAGATATACCCGTTTCCAACGAAGGCCTCGAAGTGGTCCAAATATACACTTGCAGATTCTCCTACAAGGGTGTTGCAAACCTGAACTATCAAAGCAAGGTTCAACTCTGTGAGTTGAATGCAAACATCACAAAGAAGTTTCTGAGAATGCTTCCGTTTAGTTATGGGAAGTTTATCCCGTTTCCAACGAAATCCTCAGAGAGGTCCAAATATCCCCTTGCAGATTCTACAAACAGTGTGTTTGGAAACTGCTCCATCAAAACGAATGTTCAGCTCTCTGAGTTAAACGCAATCGTCACTAAGAATTTTCTGAGAGTGCTTCTGTCTAGTTTTTATATGAAGTTCTTTCCTTTATTACCATAGGCCTCAAAGCGGTCCCAGTCTCCACTTGCAGATTCTCCAAGAAGACTGTTTCCAAAGTGCTCTCTCGAAAGGAATGTTCAACTCTGTGAGTTGAGTGCAATCATCACAGAGTAGTTTCTGAGAATGCTTCTATGTAGTTTTTAGGAGAAGATATTTCCTTTTCCACCACAGCCCTCAAAGCCCTCCAAATGTCCATTTGCGGATGCTAAAAAAAGAGTGTTTCAAAGCTGCGCTATCAAAGGGAAAGTTCAATTCCGTGAGGTGAATGCAAACATCCCAAAGAAGTTTCTGAGAATGCCTCTGTTTAGCTTTTATGTGAAGATTATCCCGTTTCCAACGAAATCTTCAATGAGATCCAAATATCCACTTGCGGATCCCACAGAAAGTGTGTTTCGAAACTGCTCTTTCAAAGGGAATCTTCAACTCTGTGAGTTGAATGCAATCATCACAAAGAAGTTTCTGACAATGCTTCTCTCTCGTTTTTATGTGAAGATATTTCCTTTTCCACCAGAGGCCTGAAAGCGCTCCAAATGTCCACTTGCAGATTCTACGAAAAGAATGTTTCAAAACTGCTCTGTGAAAAGCAATGTTAAACTCTGTGGCTCGAACACAAACATCACAAAGCAGTTTCTGAGAATGCTTCAGTTTAGTTTTTCTGTGAAGATATTCCCGTTTCCAAAGAAATCTTCAAAGAGGTCCACATATCCACTTACAGATTCTACAAAAAGAGAGTTTCAAAACTGCTCAATCAAAAGGAGGGTTCAACTCTGTGACTTGAATGCAATCATCACACAGAAGTTTCGAGAATGCTTCTCTTTAGTTTTTACGTGAAGATATACCCGTTTCGAAGGAAGGCCACCCGGTGGTCCAAATATCCACTTGCAGAATCTACAAAAAGAGTGTTTCAAACCTGAACTATCAAAGGAAGGTTCAACTCTCTGAGTCGAATGCAAACATCACGAAGAAGTTTCTGAGAATGTTTGTGTTTAGTTATGGGAAGTTTATCCCGTTTCCAACGAAATCCTCAGAGAGGTCCAAATATCCACTTGCAGATTCTACCAAAAGTGTGTTTGGAAACTGCTCCATCCAAAGGCATGTTCAGCTCTGTGAGTTAATCTCCATCATCACAAAGTATTTTCTGAGAATGCTTCCGTTTGGTTTTTATAGGAAGTTCTTTCCTTCACTACCGTAGGCCTCAAAGCAGTCCAAATCTCCATTTGCAGATTCTACAAAAAGAGTGTTTCCAATCTGCTGTATCAATAGGAATGTTCAACTCCGTGAGTTGAATGCAATCATCACAACGTAGTTTCTGAGAATGCTTCTATGTAGTTTTTAGGTGAAGATATTACCTTTTCCACCACAGGCCCCAAGCCCCCCAAATGTCCACTTGCAGATTCTAGAAAAAGAGTGTTTCATAGCTGCTCTTTCAAAAGGAAAGTTCCACTCTGGGAATTGAATACGAACATCACAAAGTAGTTTCTGAGAATGCTTTTGTTTCGTTTTTATGTGAAGATGATCCCGTTTCCAATGAAATCTTCAAAGAGGTGCACATATCCACTTGCAGATTCCAAAGAAAGAGACTTTCAAAACTGCTCTATCACGAGGATTTTTCAACACTGTGAGTTGAATGCAGTCATCACAGAAAACTTTCTGAGAATGCTTCTGTCTAGGGTTGATGTGAAGATATACCCGTTTCCAACGAAGGCCTCGAAGTGGTCCAAATATACACTTGCAGATTCTCCTACAAGGGTGTTGCAAACCTGAACTATCAAAGGAAGGTTCAACTCTGTGAGTTGAATGCAAACATCACAAAGAAGTTTCTGAGAATGCTTCCGTTTAGTTATGGGAAGTTTATCCCGTTTCCAACGAAATCCTCAGAGAGGTCCAAATATCCCCTTGCAGATTCTACAAACAGTGTGTTTGGAAACTGCTCCATCAAAACGAATGTTCAGCTCTCTGAGTTAAACGCAATCGTCACTAAGAATTTTCTGAGAGTGCTTCTGTCTAGTTTTTATATGAAGTTCTTTCCTTTCTTACCATAGGCCTCAAAGCGGTCCCAGTCTCCACTTGCAGATTCTCCAAGAAGACTGTTTCCAAAGTGCTCTCTCGAAAGGAATGTTCAACTCTGTGAGTTGAGTGCAATCATCACAGAGTAGTTTCTGAGAATGCTTCTATGTAGTTTTTAGGAGAAGATATTTCCTTTTCCACCACAGCCCTCAAAGCCCTCCAAATGTCCATTTGCGGATGCTAAAAAAAGAGTGTTTCAAAGCTGCGCTATCAAAGGGAAAGTTCAATTCCGTGAGGTGAATGCAAACATCCCAAAGAAGTTTCTGAGAATGCCTCTGTTTAGCTTTTATGTGAAGATTATCCCGTTTCCAACGAAATCTTCAATGAGATCCAAATATCCACTTGCGGATCCCACAGAAAGTGTGTTTCGAAAGTGCTGTTTCAAAGGGAATCTTCAACTCTGTGAGTTGAATGCAATCATCACAAAGAAGTTTCTGACAATGCTTCTCTCTCGTTTTTATGTGAAGATATTTCCTTTTCCACCAGAGGCCTGAAAGCGCTCCAAATGTCCACTTGCAGATTCTACGAAAAGAATGTTTCAAAACTGCTCTGTGAAAAGCAATGTTAAACTCTGTGGCTCGAACACAAACATCACAAAGCAGTTTCTGAGAATGCTTCAGTTTAGTTTTTCTGTGAAGATATTCCCGTTTCCAAAGAAATCTTCAAAGAGGTCCACATATCCACTTACAGATTCTACAAAAAGAGAGTTTCAAAACTGCTCAATCAAAAGGAGGGTTCAACTCTGTGACTTGAATGCAATCATCACACAGAAGTTTCGAGAATGCTTCTCTTTAGTTTTTACGTGAAGATATACCCGTTTCGAAGGAAGGCCACCCGGTGGTCCAAATATCCACTTGCAGAATCTACAAAAAGAGTGTTTCAAACCTGAACTATCAAAGGAAGGTTCAACTCTCTGAGTCGAATGCAAACATCACGAAGAAGTTTCTGAGAATGTTTGTGTTTAGTTATGGGAAGTTTATCCCGTTTCCAACGAAATCCTCAGAGAGGTCCAAATATCCACTTGCAGATTCTACCAAAAGTGTGTTTGGAAACTGCTCCATCCAAAGGCATGTTCAGCTCTGTGAGTTAATCTCCATCATCACAAAGTATTTTCTGAGAATGCTTCCGTTTGGTTTTTATAGGAAGTTCTTTCCTTCACTACCGTAGGCCTCAAAGCAGTCCAAATCTCCATTTGCAGATTCTACAAAAAGAGTGTTTCCAATCTGCTGTATCAATAGGAATGTTCAACTCCGTGAGTTGAATGCAATCATCACAACGTAGTTTCTGAGAATGCTTCTATGTAGTTTTTAGGTGAAGATATTACCTTTTCCACCACAGGCCCCAAGCCCCCCAAATGTCCACTTGCAGATTCTAGAAAAAGAGTGTTTCATAGCTGCTCTTTCAAAAGGAAAGTTCCACTCTGGGAATTGAATACGAACATCACAAAGTAGTTTCTGAGAATGCTTTTGTTTCGTTTTTATGTGAAGATGATCCCGTTTCCAATGAAATCTTCAAAGAGGTGCACATATCCACTTGCAGATTCCAAAGAAAGAGACTTTCAAAACTGCTCTATCACGAGGATTTTTCAACACTGTGAGTTGAATGCAGTCATCACAGAAAACTTTCTGAGAATGCTTCTGTCTAGGGTTGATGTGAAGATATACCCGTTTCCAACGAAGGCCTCGAAGTGGTCCAAATATACACTTGCAGATTCTCCTACAAGGGTGTTGCAAACCTGAACTATCAAAGGAAGGTTCAACTCTGTGAGTTGAATGCAAACATCACAAAGAAGTTTCTGAGAATGCTTCCGTTTAGTTATGGGAAGTTTATCCCGTTTCCAACGAAATCCTCAGAGAGGTCCAAATATCCCCTTGCAGATTCTACAAACAGTGTGTTTGGAAACTGCTCCATCAAAACGAATGTTCAGCTCTCTGAGTTAAACGCAATCGTCACTAAGAATTTTCTGAGAGTGCTTCTGTCTAGTTTTTATATGAAGTTCTTTCCTTTATTACCATAGGCCTCAAAGCGGTCCCAGTCTCCACTTGCAGATTCTCCAAGAAGACTGTTTCCAAAGTGCTCTCTCGAAAGGAATGTTCAACTCTGTGAGTTGAGTGCAATCATCACAGAGTAGTTTCTGAGAATGCTTCTATGTAGTTTTTAGGAGAAGATATTTCCTTTTCCACCACAGCCCTCAAAGCCCTCCAAATGTCCATTTGCGGATGCTAAAAAAAGAGTGTTTCAAAGCTGCGCTATCAAAGGGAAAGTTCAATTCCGTGAGGTGAATGCAAACATCCCAAAGAAGTTTCTGAGAATGCCTCTGTTTAGCTTTTATGTGAAGATTATCCCGTTTCCAACGAAATCTTCAATGAGATCCAAATATCCACTTGCGGATCCCACAGAAAGTGTGTTTCGAAAGTGCTGTTTCAAAGGGAATCTTCAACTCTGTGAGTTGAATGCAATCATCACAAAGAAGTTTCTGACAATGCTTCTCTCTCGTTTTTATGTGAAGATATTTCCTTTTCCACCAGAGGCCTGAAAGCGCTCCAAATGTCCACTTGCAGATTCTACGAAAAGAATGTTTCAAAACTGCTCTGTGAAAAGCAATGTTAAACTCTGTGGCTCGAACACAAACATCACAAAGCAGTTTCTGAGAATGCTTCAGTTTAGTTTTTCTGTGAAGATATTCCCGTTTCCAAAGAAATCTTCAAAGAGGTCCACATATCCACTTACAGATTCTACAAAAAGAGAGTTTCAAAACTGCTCAATCAAAAGGAGGGTTCAACTCTGTGACTTGAATGCAATCATCACACAGAAGTTTCTGAGAATGCTTCTCTTTAGTTTTTATGTGAAGCTATACCCGTTTCGAAGGAAGGCCACCCGGTGGTCCAAATATCCACTTGCAGAATCTACAAAAAGAGTGTTTCAAACCTGAACTATCAAAGGAAGGTTCAACTCTGTGAGTCGAATGCAAACATCATGAAGAAGTTTCTGAGAATGTTTGTGTTTAGTTATGGGAAGTTTATCCCGTTTCCAACGAACTCCTCAGAGAGGTCCAAATATCCACTTGCAGATTCTACCAAAAGTGTGTTTGGAAACTGCTCCATCCAAAGGCATGTTCAGCTCTGTGAGTTAATCTCCATCATCACAAAGTATTTTCTGAGAATGCTTCCGTTTGGTTTTTATAGGAAGTTCTTTCCTTCACTACCGTAGGCCTCAAAGCAGTCCAAATCTCCATTTGCAGATTCTACAAAAAGAGTGTTTCCAATCTGCTGTATCAATAGGAATGTTCAACTCCGTGAGTTGAATGCAATCATCACAACGTAGTTTCTGAGAATGCTTCTATGTAGTTTTTAGGTGAAGATATTACCTTTTCCACCACAGGCCCCAAGCCCCCCAAATGTCCACTTGCAGATTCTAGAAAAAGAGTGTTTCATAGCTGCTCTTTCAAAAGGAAAGTTCCACTCTGGGAATTGAATACGAACATCACAAAGTAGTTTCTGAGAATGCTTTTGTTTCGTTTTTATGTGAAGATGATCCCGTTTCCAATGAAATCTTCAAAGAGGTGCACATATCCACTTGCAGATTCCAAAGAAAGAGACTTTCAAAACTGCTCTATCACGAGGATTTTTCAACACTGTGAGTTGAATGCAGTCATCACAGAAAACTTTCTGAGAATGCTTCTGTCTAGGGTTGATGTGAAGATATACCCGTTTCCAACGAAGGCCTCGAAGTGGTCCAAATATACACTTGCAGATTCTCCTACAAGGGTGTTGCAAACCTGAACTATCAAAGCAAGGTTCAACTCTGTGAGTTGAATGCAAACATCACAAAGAAGTTTCTGAGAATGCTTCCGTTTACTTATGGGAAGTTTATCCCGTTTCCAACGAAATCCTCAGAGAGGTCCAAATATCCCCTTGCAGATTCTACAAACAGTGTGTTTGGAAACTGCTCCATCAAAACGAATGTTCAGCTCTCTGAGTTAAACGCAATCGTCACTAAGAATTTTCTGAGAGTGCTTCTGTCTAGTTTTTATATGAAGTTCTTTCCTTTATTACCATAGGCCTCAAAGCGGTCCCAGTCTCCACTTGCAGATTCTCCAAGAAGACTGTTTCCAAAGTGCTCTCTCGAAAGGAATGTTCAACTCTGTGAGTTGAGTGCAATCATCACAGAGTAGTTTCTGAGAATGCTTCTATGTAGTTTTTAGGAGAAGATATTTCCTTTTCCACCACAGCCCTCAAAGCCCTCCAAATGTCCATTTGCGGATGCTAAAAAAAGAGTGTTTCAAAGCTGCGCTATCAAAGGGAAAGTTCAATTCCGTGAGGTGAATGCAAACATCCCAAAGAAGTTTCTGAGAATGCCTCTGTTTAGCTTTTATGTGAAGATTATCCCGTTTCCAACGAAATCTTCAATGAGATCCAAATATCCACTTGCGGATCCCACAGAAAGTGTGTTTCGAAAGTGCTGTTTCAAAGGGAATCTTCAACTCTGTGAGTTGAATGCAATCATCACAAAGAAGTTTCTGACAATGCTTCTCTCTCGTTTTTATGTGAAGATATTTCCTTTTCCACCAGAGGCCTGAAAGCGCTCCAAATGTCCACTTGCAGATTCTACGAAAAGAATGTTTCAAAACTGCTCTGTGAAAAGCAATGTTAAACTCTGTGGCTCGAACACAAACATCACAAAGCAGTTTCTGAGAATGCTTCAGTTTAGTTTTTCTGTGAAGATATTCCCGTTTCCAAAGAAATCTTCAAAGAGGTCCACATATCCACTTACAGATTCTACAAAAAGAGAGTTTCAAAACTGCTCAATCAAAAGGAGGGTTCAACTCTGTGACTTGAATGCAATCATCACACAGAAGTTTCGAGAATGCTTCTCTTTAGTTTTTACGTGAAGATATACCCGTTTCGAAGGAAGGCCACCCGGTGGTCCAAATATCCACTTGCAGAATCTACAAAAAGAGTGTTTCAAACCTGAACTATCAAAGGAAGGTTCAACTCTCTGAGTCGAATGCAAACATCACGAAGAAGTTTCTGAGAATGTTTGTGTTTAGTTATGGGAAGTTTATCCCGTTTCCAACGAAATCCTCAGAGAGGTCCAAATATCCACTTGCAGATTCTACCAAAAGTGTGTTTGGAAACTGCTCCATCCAAAGGCATGTTCAGCTCTGTGAGTTAATCTCCATCATCACAAAGTATTTTCTGAGAATGCTTCCGTTTGGTTTTTATAGGAAGTTCTTTCCTTCACTACCGTAGGCCTCAAAGCAGTCCAAATCTCCATTTGCAGATTCTACAAAAAGAGTGTTTCCAATCTGCTGTATCAATAGGAATGTTCAACTCCGTGAGTTGAATGCAATCATCACAACGTAGTTTCTGAGAATGCTTCTATGTAGTTTTTAGGTGAAGATATTACCTTTTCCACCACAGGCCCCAAGCCCCCCAAATGTCCACTTGCAGATTCTAGAAAAAGAGTGTTTCATAGCTGCTCTTTCAAAAGGAAAGTTCCACTCTGGGAATTGAATACGAACATCACAAAGTAGTTTCTGAGAATGCTTTTGTTTCGTTTTTATGTGAAGATGATCCCGTTTCCAATGAAATCTTCAAAGAGGTGCACATATCCACTTGCAGATTCCAAAGAAAGAGACTTTCAAAACTGCTCTATCACGAGGATTTTTCAACACTGTGAGTTGAATGCAGTCATCACAGAAAACTTTCTGAGAATGCTTCTGTCTAGGGTTGATGTGAAGATATACCCGTTTCCAACGAAGGCCTCGAAGTGGTCCAAATATACACTTGCAGATTCTCCTACAAGGGTGTTGCAAACCTGAACTATCAAAGCAAGGTTCAACTCTGTGAGTTGAATGCAAACATCACAAAGAAGTTTCTGAGAATGCTTCCGTTTACTTATGGGAAGTTTATCCCGTTTCCAACGAAATCCTCAGAGAGGTCCAAATATCCCCTTGCAGATTCTACAAACAGTGTGTTTGGAAACTGCTCCATCAAAACGAATGTTCAGCTCTCTGAGTTAAACGCAATCGTCACTAAGAATTTTCTGAGAGTGCTTCTGTCTAGTTTTTATATGAAGTTCTTTCCTTTATTACCATAGGCCTCAAAGCGGTCCCAGTCTCCACTTGCAGATTCTCCAAGAAGACTGTTTCCAAAGTGCTCTCTCGAAAGGAATGTTCAACTCTGTGAGTTGAGTGCAATCATCACAGAGTAGTTTCTGAGAATGCTTCTATGTAGTTTTTAGGAGAAGATATTTCCTTTTCCACCACAGCCCTCAAAGCCCTCCAAATGTCCATTTGCGGATGCTAAAAAAAGAGTGTTTCAAAGCTGCGCTATCAAAGGGAAAGTTCAATTCCGTGAGGTGAATGCAAACATCCCAAAGAAGTTTCTGAGAATGCCTCTGTTTAGCTTTTATGTGAAGATTATCCCGTTTCCAACGAAATCGTCAATGAGATCCAAATATCCACTTGCGGATCCCACAGAAAGTGTGTTTCGAAAGTGCTGTTTCAAAGGGAATCTTCAACTCTGTGAGTTGAATGCAATCATCACAAAGAAGTTTCTGACAATGCTTCTCTCTCGTTTTTATGTGAAGATATTTCCTTTTCCACCAGAGGCCTGAAAGCGCTCCAAATGTCCACTTGCAGATTCTACGAAAAGAATGTTTCAAAACTGCTCCGTGAAAAGCAATGTTAAACTCTGTGGCTCGAACACAAACATCACAAAGCAGTTTCTGAGAATGCTTCAGTTTAGTTTTTCTGTGAAGATATTCCCGTTTCCAAAGAAATCTTCAAAGAGGTCCACATATCCACTTACAGATTCTACAAAAAGAGAGTTTCAAAACTGCTCAATCAAAAGGAGGGTTCAACTCTGTGACTTGAATGCAATCATCACACAGAAGTTTCGAGAATGCTTCTCTTTAGTTTTTACGTGAAGATATACCCGTTTCGAAGGAAGGCCACCCGGTGGTCCAAATATCCACTTGCAGAATCTACAAAAAGAGTGTTTCAAACCTGAACTATCAAAGGAAGGTTCAACTCTCTGAGTCGAATGCAAACATCACGAAGAAGTTTCTGAGAATGTTTGTGTTTAGTTATGGGAAGTTTATCCCGTTTCCAACGAACTCCTCAGAGAGGTCCAAATATCCACTTGCAGATTCTACCAAAAGTGTGTTTGGAAACTGCTCCATCCAAAGGCATGTTCAGCTCTGTGAGTTAATCTCCATCATCACAAAGTATTTTCTGAGAATGCTTCCGTTTGGTTTTTATAGGAAGTTCTTTCCTTCACTACCGTAGGCCTCAAAGCAGTCCAAATCTCCATTTGCAGATTCTACAAAAAGAGTGTTTCCAATCTGCTGTATCAATAGGAATGTTCAACTCCGTGAGTTGAATGCAATCATCACAACGTAGTTTCTGAGAATGCTTCTATGTAGTTTTTAGGTGAAGATATTACCTTTTCCACCACAGGCCCCAAGCCCCCCAAATGTCCACTTGCAGATTCTAGAAAAAGAGTGTTTCATAGCTGCTCTTTCAAAAGGAAAGTTCCACTCTGGGAATTGAATACGAACATCACAAAGTAGTTTCTGAGAATGCTTTTGTTTCGTTTTTATGTGAAGATGATCCCGTTTCCAATGAAATCTTCAAAGAGGTGCACATATCCACTTGCAGATTCCAAAGAAAGAGACTTTCAAAACTGCTCTATCACGAGGATTTTTCAACACTGTGAGTTGAATGCAGTCATCACAGAAAACTTTCTGAGAATGCTTCTGTCTAGGGTTGATGTGAAGATATACCCGTTTCCAACGAAGGCCTCGAAGTGGTCCAAATATACACTTGCAGATTCTCCTACAAGGGTGTTGCAAACCTGAACTATCAAAGCAAGGTTCAACTCTGTGAGTTGAATGCAAACATCACAAAGAAGTTTCTGAGAATGCTTCCGTTTACTTATGGGAAGTTTATCCCGTTTCCAACGAAATCCTCAGAGAGGTCCAAATATCCCCTTGCAGATTCTACAAACAGTGTGTTTGGAAACTGCTCCATCAAAACGAATGTTCAGCTCTCTGAGTTAAACGCAATCGTCACTAAGAATTTTCTGAGAGTGCTTCTGTCTAGTTTTTATATGAAGTTCTTTCCTTTATTACCATAGGCCTCAAAGCGGTCCCAGTCTCCACTTGCAGATTCTCCAAGAAGACTGTTTCCAAAGTGCTCTCTCGAAAGGAATGTTCAACTCTGTGAGTTGAGTGCAATCATCACAGAGTAGTTTCTGAGAATGCTTCTATGTAGTTTTTAGGAGAAGATATTTCCTTTTCCACCACAGCCCTCAAAGCCCTCCAAATGTCCATTTGCGGATGCTAAAAAAAGAGTGTTTCAAAGCTGCGCTATCAAAGGGAAAGTTCAATTCCGTGAGGTGAATGCAAACATCCCAAAGAAGTTTCTGAGAATGCCTCTGTTTAGCTTTTATGTGAAGATTATCCCGTTTCCAACGAAATCTTCAATGAGATCCAAATATCCACTTGCGGATCCCACAGAAAGTGTGTTTCGAAAGTGCTGTTTCAAAGGGAATCTTCAACTCTGTGAGTTGAATGCAATCATCACAAAGAAGTTTCTGACAATGCTTCTCTCTCGTTTTTATGTGAAGATATTTCCTTTTCCACCAGAGGCCTGAAAGCGCTCCAAATGTCCACTTGCAGATTCTACGAAAAGAATGTTTCAAAACTGCTCTGTGAAAAGCAATGTTAAACTCTGTGGCTCGAACACAAACATCACAAAGCAGTTTCTGAGAATGCTTCAGTTTAGTTTTTCTGTGAAGATATTCCCGTTTCCAAAGAAATCTTCAAAGAGGTCCACATATCCACTTACAGATTCTACAAAAAGAGAGTTTCAAAACTGCTCAATCAAAAGGAGGGTTCAACTCTGTGACTTGAATGCAATCATCACACAGAAGTTTCGAGAATGCTTCTCTTTAGTTTTTACGTGAAGATATACCCGTTTCGAAGGAAGGCCACCCGGTGGTCCAAATATCCACTTGCAGAATCTACAAAAAGAGTGTTTCAAACCTGAACTATCAAAGGAAGGTTCAACTCTCTGAGTCGAATGCAAACATCACGAAGAAGTTTCTGAGAATGTTTGTGTTTAGTTATGGGAAGTTTATCCCGTTTCCAACGAAATCCTCAGAGAGGTCCAAATATCCACTTGCAGATTCTACCAAAAGTGTGTTTGGAAACTGCTCCATCCAAAGGCATGTTCAGCTCTGTGAGTTAATCTCCATCATCACAAAGTATTTTCTGAGAATGCTTCCGTTTGGTTTTTATAGGAAGTTCTTTCCTTCACTACCGTAGGCCTCAAAGCAGTCCAAATCTCCATTTGCAGATTCTACAAAAAGAGTGTTTCCAATCTGCTGTATCAATAGGAATGTTCAACTCCGTGAGTTGAATGCAATCATCACAACGTAGTTTCTGAGAATGCTTCTATGTAGTTTTTAGGTGAAGATATTACCTTTTCCACCACAGGCCCCAAGCCCCCCAAATGTCCACTTGCAGATTCTAGAAAAAGAGTGTTTCATAGCTGCTCTTTCAAAAGGAAAGTTCCACTCTGGGAATTGAATACGAACATCACAAAGTAGTTTCTGAGAATGCTTTTGTTTCGTTTTTATGTGAAGATGATCCCGTTTCCAATGAAATCTTCAAAGAGGTGCACATATCCACTTGCAGATTCCAAAGAAAGAGACTTTCAAAACTGCTCTATCACGAGGATTTTTCAACACTGTGAGTTGAATGCAGTCATCACAGAAAACTTTCTGAGAATGCTTCTGTCTAGGGTTGATGTGAAGATATACCCGTTTCCAACGAAGGCCTCGAAGTGGTCCAAATATACACTTGCAGATTCTCCTACAAGGGTGTTGCAAACCTGAACTATCAAAGCAAGGTTCAACTCTGTGAGTTGAATGCAAACATCACAAAGAAGTTTCTGAGAATGCTTCCGTTTACTTATGGGAAGTTTATCCCGTTTCCAACGAAATCCTCAGAGAGGTCCAAATATCCCCTTGCAGATTCTACAAACAGTGTGTTTGGAAACTGCTCCATCAAAACGAATGTTCAGCTCTCTGAGTTAAACGCAATCGTCACTAAGAATTTTCTGAGAGTGCTTCTGTCTAGTTTTTATATGAAGTTCTTTCCTTTCTTACCATAGGCCTCAAAGCGGTCCCAGTCTCCACTTGCAGATTCTCCAAGAAGACTGTTTCCAAAGTGCTCTCTCGAAAGGAATGTTCAACTCTGTGAGTTGAGTGCAATCATCACAGAGTAGTTTCTGAGAATGCTTCTATGTAGTTTTTAGGAGAAGATATTTCCTTTTCCACCACAGCCCTCAAAGCCCTCCAAATGTCCATTTGCGGATGCTAAAAAAAGAGTGTTTCAAAGCTGCGCTATCAAAGGGAAAGTTCAATTCCGTGAGGTGAATGCAAACATCCCAAAGAAGTTTCTGAGAATGCCTCTGTTTAGCTTTTATGTGAAGATTATCCCGTTTCCAACGAAATCTTCAATGAGATCCAAATATCCACTTGCGGATCCCACAGAAAGTGTGTTTCGAAAGTGCTGTTTCAAAGGGAATCTTCAACTCTGTGAGTTGAATGCAATCATCACAAAGAAGTTTCTGACAATGCTTCTCTCTCGTTTTTATGTGAAGATATTTCCTTTTCCACCAGAGGCCTGAAAGCGCTCCAAATGTCCACTTGCAGATTCTACGAAAAGAATGTTTCAAAACTGCTCCGTGAAAAGCAATGTTAAACTCTGTGGCTCGAACACAAACATCACAAAGCAGTTTCTGAGAATGCTTCAGTTTAGTTTTTCTGTGAAGATATTCCCGTTTCCAAAGAAATCTTCAAAGAGGTCCACATATCCACTTACAGATTCTACAAAAAGAGAGTTTCAAAACTGCTCAATCAAAAGGAGGGTTCAACTCTGTGACTTGAATGCAATCATCACACAGAAGTTTCGAGAATGCTTCTCTTTAGTTTTTACGTGAAGATATACCCGTTTCTAAGGAAGGCCACCCGGTGGTCCAAATATCCACTTGCAGAATCTACAAAAAGAGTGTTTCAAACCTGAACTATCAAAGGAAGGTTCAACTCTCTGAGTCGAATGCAAACATCACGAAGAAGTTTCTGAGAATGTTTGTGTTTAGTTATGGGAAGTTTATCCCGTTTCCAACGAAATCCTCAGAGAGGTCCAAATATCCACTTGCAGATTCTACCAAAAGTGTGTTTGGAAACTGCTCCATCCAAAGGCATGTTCAGCTCTGTGAGTTAATCTCCATCATCACAAAGTATTTTCTGAGAATGCTTCCGTTTGGTTTTTATAGGAAGTTCTTTCCTTCACTACCGTAGGCCTCAAAGCAGTCCAAATCTCCATTTGCAGATTCTACAAAAAGAGTGTTTCCAATCTGCTGTATCAATAGGAATGTTCAACTCCGTGAGTTGAATGCAATCATCACAACGTAGTTTCTGAGAATGCTTCTATGTAGTTTTTAGGTGAAGATATTACCTTTTCCACCACAGGCCCCAAGCCCCCCAAATGTCCACTTGCAGATTCTAGAAAAAGAGTGTTTCATAGCTGCTCTTTCAAAAGGAAAGTTCCACTCTGGGAATTGAATACGAACATCACAAAGTAGTTTCTGAGAATGCTTTTGTTTCGTTTTTATGTGAAGATGATCCCGTTTCCAATGAAATCTTCAAAGAGGTGCACATATCCACTTGCAGATTCCAAAGAAAGAGACTTTCAAAACTGCTCTATCACGAGGATTTTTCAACACTGTGAGTTGAATGCAGTCATCACAGAAAACTTTCTGAGAATGCTTCTGTCTAGGGTTGATGTGAAGATATACCCGTTTCCAACGAAGGCCTCGAAGTGGTCCAAATATACACTTGCAGATTCTCCTACAAGGGTGTTGCAAACCTGAACTATCAAAGGAAGGTTCAACTCTGTGAGTTGAATGCAAACATCACAAAGAAGTTTCTGAGAATGCTTCCGTTTAGTTATGGGAAGTTTATCCCGTTTCCAACGAAATCCTCAGAGAGGTCCAAATATCCCCTTGCAGATTCTACAAACAGTGTGTTTGGAAACTGCTCCATCAAAACGAATGTTCAGCTCTCTGAGTTAAACGCAATCGTCACTAAGAATTTTCTGAGAGTGCTTCTGTCTAGTTTTTATATGAAGTTCTTTCCTTTATTACCATAGGCCTCAAAGCGGTCCCAGTCTCCACTTGCAGATTCTCCAAGAAGACTGTTTCCAAAGTGCTCTCTCGAAAGGAATGTTCAACTCTGTGAGTTGAGTGCAATCATCACAGAGTAGTTTCTGAGAATGCTTCTATGTAGTTTTTAGGAGAAGATATTTCCTTTTCCACCACAGCCCTCAAAGCCCTCCAAATGTCCATTTGCGGATGCTAAAAAAAGAGTGTTTCAAAGCTGCGCTATCAAAGGGAAAGTTCAATTCCGTGAGGTGAATGCAAACATCCCAAAGAAGTTTCTGAGAATGCCTCTGTTTAGCTTTTATGTGAAGATTATCCCGTTTCCAACGAAATCTTCAATGAGATCCAAATATCCACTTGCGGATCCCACAGAAAGTGTGTTTCGAAAGTGCTGTTTCAAAGGGAATCTTCAACTCTGTGAGTTGAATGCAATCATCACAAAGAAGTTTCTGACAATGCTTCTCTCTCGTTTTTATGTGAAGATATTTCCTTTTCCACCAGAGGCCTGAAAGCGCTCCAAATGTCCACTTGCAGATTCTACGAAAAGAATGTTTCAAAACTGCTCCGTGAAAAGCAATGTTAAACTCTGTGGCTCGAACACAAACATCACAAAGCAGTTTCTGAGAATGCTTCAGTTTAGTTTTTCTGTGAAGATATTCCCGTTTCCAAAGAAATCTTCAAAGAGGTCCACATATCCACTTACAGATTCTACAAAAAGAGAGTTTCAAAACTGCTCAATCAAAAGGAGGGTTCAACTCTGTGACTTGAATGCAATCATCACACAGAAGTTTCGAGAATGCTTCTCTTTAGTTTTTACGTGAAGATATACCCGTTTCGAAGGAAGGCCACCCGGTGGTCCAAATATCCACTTGCAGAATCTACAAAAAGAGTGTTTCAAACCTGAACTATCAAAGGAAGGTTCAACTCTGTGAGTCGAATGCAAACATCACGAAGAAGTTTCTGAGAATGTTTGTGTTTACTTATGGGAAGTTTATCCCGTTTCCAACGAAATCCTCAGAGAGGTCCAAATATCCACTTGCAGATTCTACCAAAAGTGTGTTTGGAAACTGCTCCATCCAAAGGCATGTTCAGCTCTGTGAGTTAATCTCCATCATCACAAAGTATTTTCTGAGAATGCTTCCGTTTGGTTTTTATAGGAAGTTCTTTCCTTCACTACCGTAGGCCTCAAAGCAGTCCAAATCTCCATTTGCAGATTCTACAAAAAGAGTGTTTCCAATCTGCTGTATCAATAGGAATGTTCAACTCCGTGAGTTGAATGCAATCATCACAACGTAGTTTCTGAGAATGCTTCTATGTAGTTTTTAGGTGAAGATATTACCTTTTCCACCACAGGCCCCAAGCCCCCCAAATGTCCACTTGCAGATTCTAGAAAAAGAGTGTTTCATAGCTGCTCTTTCTAAAGGAAAGTTCCACTCTGGGAGTTGAATACAAACATCACAAAGTAGCTTCTGAGAATGCTTCTGTTTCGTTTTTATGTGAAGATGATCCCGTTTCCAATGAAATCTTCAAAGAGGTGCGCATATCCACTTGCAGATTCCAAAGAAAGAGACTTTCAAAACTGCTCTATCACGAGGATTTTTCAACTCTGTGAGTTGAATGCAGTCATCACAGAAAACTTTCTGAGAATGCTTCTGTCTAGGGTTGATGTGAAGATATACCCATTTCCAACGAAGGCCTCGAAGTGGTCCAAATATACACTTGCAGATTCTCCTACAAGGGTGTTGCAAACCTGAACTATCAAAGCAAGGTTCAACTCTGTGAGTTGAATGCAAACATCACAAAGAAGTTTCTGAGAATGCTTCCGTTTACTTATGGGAAGTTTATCCCGTTTCCAACGAAATCCTCAGAGAGGTCCAAATATCCCCTTGCAGATTCTACAAACAGTGTGTTTGGAAACTGCTCCATCAAAACGAATGTTCAGCTCTCTGAGTTAAACGCAATCGTCACTAAGAATTTTCTGAGAGTGCTTCTGTCTAGTTTTTATATGAAGTTCTTTCCTTTATTACCATAGGCCTCAAAGCGGTCCCAGTCTCCACTTGCAGATTCACCAAGAAGACTGTTTCCAAACTGCTCTCTCGAAAGGAATGTTCAACTCTGTGAGTTGAATGCAATCATCACAGAGTGGTTTCTGAGAATGCTTCTATGTAGTTTTTAGGAGAAGATATTTCCTTTTCCACCACAGCCCTCAAAGCCCTCCAAATGTCCATTTGCGGATGCTAAAAAAAGAGTGTTTCAAAGCTGCACTATCAAAGGGAAAGTTCAATTCCGTGAGGTGAATGCAAACATCCCAAAGAAGTTTCTGAGAATGCCTCTGTTTAGCTTTTATGTGAAGATTATCCCGTTTCCAACGAAATCTTCAATGAGATCCAAATATCCACTTGCGGATCCCACAGAAAGTGTGTTTCGAAAGTGCTGTTTCAAAGGGAATCTTCAACTCTGTGAGTTGAATGCAATCATCACAAAGAAGTTTCTGACAATGCTTCTCTCTCGTTTTTATGTGAAGATATTTCCTTTTCCACCAGAGGCCTGAAAGCGCTCCAAATGTCCACTTGCAGATTCTACGAAAAGAATGTTTCAAAACTGCTCTGTGAAAAGCAATGTTAAACTCTGTGGCTCGAACACAAACATCACAAAGCAGTTTCTGAGAATGCTTCAGTTTAGTTTTTCTGTGAAGATATTCCCGTTTCCAAAGAAATCTTCAAAGAGGTCCACATATCCACTTACAGATTCTACAAAAAGAGAGTTTCAAAACTGCTCAATCAAAAGGAGGGTTCAACTCTGTGACTTGAATGCAATCATCACACAGAAGTTTCTGAGAATGCTTCTCTTTAGTTTTTACGTGAAGATATACCCGTTTCGAAGGAAGGCCACCCGGTGGTCCAAATATCCACTTGCAGAATCTACAAAAAGAGTGTTTCAAACCTGAACTATCAAAGGAAGTTTCAACTCTGTGAGTCGAGTGCAAACATCACGAAGAAGTTTCTGAGAATGTTTGTGTTTAGTTATGGGAAGTTTATCCCGTTTCCAACGAAATCCTCAGAGAGGTCCAAATATCCACTTGCAGATTCTACCAAAAGTGTGTTTGGAAACTGCTCCATCCAAAGGCATCTTCAGCTCTGTGAGTTAATCTCCATGACCACAAAGTATTTTCTGAGAATGCTTCCGTTTGCTTTTTATAGGAAGTTGTTTCCTTCACTACCGTAGGACTCAAAGCAGTCCAAATCTCCATTTGCAGATTCTACAAAAAGAGTGTTTCCAATCTGCCCTATCAATAGGAATGTTCAACTCCGTGAGTTGAATGCAATCATCACAACGTAGTTTCTGAGAATGCTTCTATGTAGTTTTTAGGTGAAGATATTTCCTTTTCCACCACAGGCCTCAAAGCCCCCCAAATGTCCACTTGCAGATTCTAGAAAAAGAGTGTTTCATAGCTGCTCTTTCAAAAGGAAAGTTCAACTCTGGGAGTTGAATACTAACATCACAAAGTAGTTTCTGAGAATGCTTCTGTTTCGTTTTTATGTGAAGATGATCCCGTTTCCAATGAAATCTTCAAAGACGTACACATATCCACTTGCAGATTCCAAAGAAAGAGAGTTTCAAAACTGCTCCATCTCGAGGATTTTTCAACTCTGTGAGTTGAATGCAGTCATCACAGAAAACTTTCTGAGAATGCTTATGTCTAGGTTTGATGTGAAGATATACCCGTTTCCAACGAAGGCCTCGAAGTGGTCCAAATATACACTTGCAGATTCTACTACAAGGGTGTTGCAAACCTGAACTATCGAAGGTTCAACTCTGTGAGTTGAATGCAAACATCACAAAGAAGTTTCTGAGAATGCTTCCATTTAGTTATGGGAAGTTTAACCCGTTTCCAACGAAATCCTCAGAGAGGTCCAAATATCCCCTTGCAGATTCTACAAACAGTGTGTTTGGAAACTGCTCCGTTAAAACGAATGTTCAGCTCTCTGAGTTAAACGCAATTGTCACTAAGAATTTTCTGAGAGTGCTATTGTCTGGTTTTCAGATGAAGTTCTTTCCTTTATTACCACAGGCCTCAAAGCGGTCCCAGTCTCCACTTGCAGATTCTCCAAGAAGACTGTTTCCAAAGTGCTCTCTCGAAAGGAATGTTCAACTCTGTGAGTTGAGTGCAATCATCACAGAGTAGTTTCTGAGAATGCTTCTATGTAGTTTTTAGGAGAAGATATTTCCTTTTCCACCACAGCCCTCAAAGCCCTCCAAATGTCCATTTGCGGATGCTAAAAAAAGAGTGTTTCAAAGCTGCGCTATCAAAGGGAAAGTTCAATTCCGTGAGGTGAATGCAAACATCCCAAAGAAGTTTCTGAGAATGCCTCTGTTTAGCTTTTATGTGAAGATTATCCCGTTTCCAACGAAATCTTCAATGAGATCCAAATATCCACTTGCGGATCCCACAGAAAGTGTGTTTCGAAAGTGCTGTTTCAAAGGGAATCTTCAACTCTGTGAGTTGAATGCAATCATCACAAAGAAGTTTCTGACAATGCTTCTCTCTCGTTTTTATGTGAAGATATTTCCTTTTCCACCAGAGGCCTGAAAGCGCTCCAAATGTCCACTTGCAGATTCTACGAAAAGAATGTTTCAAAACTGCTCTGTGAAAAGCAATGTTAAACTCTGTGGCTCGAACACAAACATCACAAAGCAGTTTCTGAGAATGCTTCAGTTTAGTTTTTCTGTGAAGATATTCCCGTTTCCAAAGAAATCTTCAAAGAGGTCCACATATCCACTTACAGATTCTACAAAAAGAGAGTTTCAAAACTGCTCAATCAAAAGGAGGGTTCAACTCTGTGACTTGAATGCAATCATCACACAGAAGTTTCGAGAATGCTTCTCTTTAGTTTTTACGTGAAGATATACCCGTTTCGAAGGAAGGCCACCCGGTGGTCCAAATATCCACTTGCAGAATCTACAAAAAGAGTGTTTCAAACCTGAACTATCAAAGGAAGGTTCAACTCTGTGAGTCGAATGCAAACATCACGAAGAAGTTTCTGAGAATGTTTGTGTTTACTTATGGGAAGTTTATCCCGTTTCCAACGAAATCCTCAGAGAGGTCCAAATATCCACTTGCAGATTCTACCAAAAGTGTGTTTGGAAACTGCTCCATCCAAAGGCATGTTCAGCTCTGTGAGTTAATCTCCATCATCACAAAGTATTTTCTGAGAATGCTTCCGTTTGGTTTTTATAGGAAGTTCTTTCCTTCACTACCGTAGGCCTCAAAGCAGTCCAAATCTCCATTTGCAGATTCTACAAAAAGAGTGTTTCCAATCTGCTGTATCAATAGGAATGTTCAACTCCGTGAGTTGAATGCAATCATCACAACGTAGTTTCTGAGAATGCTTCTATGTAGTTTTTAGGTGAAGATATTACCTTTTCCACCACAGGCCCCAAGCCCCCCAAATGTCCACTTGCAGATTCTAGAAAAAGAGTGTTTCATAGCTGCTCTTTCTAAAGGAAAGTTCCACTCTGGGAGTTGAATACAAACATCACAAAGTAGCTTCTGAGAATGCTTCTGTTTCGTTTTTATGTGAAGATGATCCCGTTTCCAATGAAATCTTCAAAGAGGTGCGCATATCCACTTGCAGATTCCAAAGAAAGAGACTTTCAAAACTGCTCTATCACGAGGATTTTTCAACTCTGTGAGTTGAATGCAGTCATCACAGAAAACTTTCTGAGAATGCTTCTGTCTAGGGTTGATGTGAAGATATACCCATTTCCAACGAAGGCCTCGAAGTGGTCCAAATATACACTTGCAGATTCTCCTACAAGGGTGTTGCAAACCTGAACTATCAAAGCAAGGTTCAACTCTGTGAGTTGAATGCAAACATCACAAAGAAGTTTCTGAGAATGCTTCCGTTTACTTATGGGAAGTTTATCCCGTTTCCAACGAAATCCTCAGAGAGGTCCAAATATCCCCTTGCAGATTCTACAAACAGTGTGTTTGGAAACTGCTCCATCAAAACGAATGTTCAGCTCTCTGAGTTAAACGCAATCGTCACTAAGAATTTTCTGAGAGTGCTTCTGTCTAGTTTTTATATGAAGTTCTTTCCTTTATTACCATAGGCCTCAAAGCGGTCCCAGTCTCCACTTGCAGATTCACCAAGAAGACTGTTTCCAAACTGCTCTCTCGAAAGGAATGTTCAACTCTGTGAGTTGAATGCAATCATCACAGAGTGGTTTCTGAGAATGCTTCTATGTAGTTTTTAGGAGAAGATATTTCCTTTTCCACCACAGCCCTCAAAGCCCTCCAAATGTCCATTTGCGGATGCTAAAAAAAGAGTGTTTCAAAGCTGCACTATCAAAGGGAAAGTTCAATTCCGTGAGGTGAATGCAAACATCCCAAAGAAGTTTCTGAGAATGCCTCTGTTTAGCTTTTATGTGAAGATTATCCCGTTTCCAACGAAATCTTCAATGAGATCCAAATATCCACTTGCGGATCCCACAGAAAGTGTGTTTCGAAAGTGCTGTTTCAAAGGGAATCTTCAACTCTGTGAGTTGAATGCAATCATCACAAAGAAGTTTCTGACAATGCTTCTCTCTCGTTTTTATGTGAAGATATTTCCTTTTCCACCAGAGGCCTGAAAGCGCTCCAAATGTCCACTTGCAGATTCTACGAAAAGAATGTTTCAAAACTGCTCTGTGAAAAGCAATGTTAAACTCTGTGGCTCGAACACAAACATCACAAAGCAGTTTCTGAGAATGCTTCAGTTTAGTTTTTCTGTGAAGATATTCCCGTTTCCAAAGAAATCTTCAAAGAGGTCCACATATCCACTTACAGATTCTACAAAAAGAGAGTTTCAAAACTGCTCAATCAAAAGGAGGGTTCAACTCTGTGACTTGAATGCAATCATCACACAGAAGTTTCTGAGAATGCTTCTCTTTAGTTTTTACGTGAAGATATACCCGTTTCGAAGGAAGGCCACCCGGTGGTCCAAATATCCACTTGCAGAATCTACAAAAAGAGTGTTTCAAACCTGAACTATCAAAGGAAGTTTCAACTCTGTGAGTCGAGTGCAAACATCACGAAGAAGTTTCTGAGAATGTTTGTGTTTAGTTATGGGAAGTTTATCCCGTTTCCAACGAAATCCTCAGAGAGGTCCAAATATCCACTTGCAGATTCTACCAAAAGTGTGTTTGGAAACTGCTCCATCCAAAGGCATCTTCAGCTCTGTGAGTTAATCTCCATGACCACAAAGTATTTTCTGAGAATGCTTCCGTTTGCTTTTTATAGGAAGTTGTTTCCTTCACTACCGTAGGACTCAAAGCAGTCCAAATCTCCATTTGCAGATTCTACAAAAAGAGTGTTTCCAATCTGCCCTATCAATAGGAATGTTCAACTCCGTGAGTTGAATGCAATCATCACAACGTAGTTTCTGAGAATGCTTCTATGTAGTTTTTAGGTGAAGATATTTCCTTTTCCACCACAGGCCTCAAAGCCCCCCAAATGTCCACTTGCAGATTCTAGAAAAAGAGTGTTTCATAGCTGCTCTTTCAAAAGGAAAGTTCAACTCTGGGAGTTGAATACTAACATCACAAAGTAGTTTCTGAGAATGCTTCTGTTTCGTTTTTATGTGAAGATGATCCCGTTTCCAATGAAATCTTCAAAGACGTACACATATCCACTTGCAGATTCCAAAGAAAGAGAGTTTCAAAACTGCTCCATCTCGAGGATTTTTCAACTCTGTGAGTTGAATGCAGTCATCACAGAAAACTTTCTGAGAATGCTTATGTCTAGGTTTGATGTGAAGATATACCCGTTTCCAACGAAGGCAACGAAGTGGTCCAAATATACACTTGCAGATTCTACTACAAGGGTGTTGCAAACCTGAACTATCGAAGGTTCAACTCTGTGAGTTGAATGCAAACATCACAAAGAAGTTTCTGAGAATGCTTCCATTTAGTTATGGGAAGTTTAACCCGTTTCCAACGAAATCCTCAGAGAGGTCCAAATATCCCCTTGCAGATTCTACAAACAGTGTGTTTGGAAACTGCTCCGTTAAAACGAATGTTCAGCTCTCTGAGTTAAACGCAATTGTCACTAAGAATTTTCTGAGAGTGCTATTGTCTGGTTTTCAGATGAAGTTCTTTCCTTTATTACCACAGGCCTCAAAGCGGTCCCAGTCTCCACTTGCAGATTCTCCAAGAAGACTGTTTCCAAACTGCTCTCTCAAAAGGAATGTTCAACTCTGTGAGTTGAATGCAATCATCACAGAGTAGTTTCTGAGAATGCTTCTATGTAGTTTTTAGGAGAAGATATTTCCTTCTCCACCACAGCCCTCAAAGACCTTCAAATGTCCATTTGCGGATTCTAAAAAAAACTGTTTCAAAGCTGCGCTCTCAAAGGGAAAGTTCAATTCTGCGAGATGAATGCAAACATCCCAAAGAAGTTTCTGAGAATGCCTCTCTTAAGCTTTTATTTGATGATTATCCCGTTTCCAACGAAATCTTCAAAGAGGTCAAATATCCACTTGCGGATCCCACAGAAAGAGTGTTTCAAAACTGCTGTTTCAAAAGGAATCTTCAACTCTGTGAGTTGAATGCAATCATCACAAAGAAGTTTCTGACAATGCTTCTCTCTCGTTTTTATGTGAAGATATTTCCTTTTCAACCAGAGGCCTGAAAGCGCTCCAAATGTCCACTTGCAGATACTACGAAAAGAATGTTTCAAAACTGCTCTGTGAAAAGCAATGTTAAACTCTGTGGCTCGAACACAAACATCACAAAGCAGTTTCTGAGAATGCTTCAGTTTAGTTTTTCTGTGAAGATATTCCCGTTTCCAAAGAAATCTTCAAAGAGGTCCACATATCCACTTACAGATTCTACAAAAAGAGAGTTTCAAAACTACTCAATCAAAAGGACGGTTCAACTCTGTGACTTGAATGCAATCATCACACAGAAGTTTCTGAGAATGCTTCTCTTTAGTTTTTACGTGAAGATATACCCGATTCGAAGGAAGGCCACCCAGTGGTCCAAATATCCACTTGCAGATCCTACAAAAAGAGTGTTTCAAACCTGAACTATCAAAGGAAGGTTCAACTCTCTGAGTCGAATGCAAACATCACGGAGAAGTTTCTGAGAATGTTTGTGTTTAGTTATGGGAAGTTTATCCCGTTTCCAACGAAATCCTCAGAGAGGTCCAAATATCCACTTGCAGATACTACCAAAAGTGTGTTTGGAAACTGCTCCATCAAAAGGCATGTTCAGCTGTGAGTTAATCTCCATCATCACAAAGTATTTTCTGAGAATGCTTCCGTTTGGTTTTTATAGGAAGTTCTTTCCTTTACTACCGTAGGCCTCAAAGCATTCCAAATCTCCATTTGCAGATTCTACAAAAAGAGTGTTTCCAATCTGCTCTATTAATAGGAATGTTCAACTCCGTGAGTTGAATACAATCATCACAACGTAGTTTCTGAGAATGCTTCTATGTAGTTTTTAGGTGAAGATATTACCTTTTCCACCACAGGCCTCAAAGCCCCCCAAATGTCCACTTGCAGATTCTAGAAAAAGAGTGTTTCATAGCTGCTCTTTCAAAAGGAAAGTTCCACTCTGGGAGTTGAATACAAACATCACAAAGTAGTTTCTGAGAAGGCTTCTGTTAAGTTTTTATGTGAAGTTGATCCCGTTTCCAATAAAATCTTCAAAGAGGTCCACATATCCACTTGCAGATTCCAAAGAAAGAGAGTTTCAAAACTGCTCCATCACGAGGATTGTTCAAATCTGTGAGTTGAATGCAGTCATCACAGAAAACTTTCTGAGAATGTTTCTGCCTAGGTTTGATGTGAAGATATACCCGTTTCCAACGAAGGCCACGAAGTGGTCCAAATATACACTTGCAGATTCTACTACAAGGGTGTTGCAAACCTGAACTATCAAAGCAAGGTTCAACTCTGTGAGTTGAGTGCAAACATCACAAAGAGGTTTCTGAGAATGCTTCCGTTTAGTTATGGGAAGTTTATCCCTTTTCTAACGAAATCCTCAGAGAGGTCTAAATATCCCCTTGCAGATACTACAAACAGTGTGTTTGGAAACGGCTCCATCAAAACGAATGTTCAGCTCTCTGAGTTAAACGCAATCGTCAATAGGAATTTTCTGAGAGTGCTACTGTCTAGTTTTTATATGAAGTTCTTTCCTTTATTACCATAGGCCTCAAAACGGTCCAAGTCTCCACTTGCAGATTCCCCAAGGAGACGGTTTCCAAACTGCTCTCTCAAAATTAGTGTTCAAATCTGTGAGTTGAATGCAATCATCACAGAGTAGTTTCTGAGAATGCTTCTATGTAGATTTTAGGAGAAGATATTTCCTTTTCCACCACAGCCCTCAAAGCCCTCCAAATGTCCATTTGCGGATTCTAAAAAAAGAGTGTTTCAAAGCTGCGCTATCAAAGGAAAAGTTCAACTCTGCGAGGTGAATGAAAACATCCCAAAGAAGTTTCTGAGAATGCCTCTGTTTAGCTTTTATGTGAAGATTTCCCGTTTCCAATGAAATCTTCAATGAGATCCAAATATCCACTTGCGGATCCCACAGAAAGAGTGTTTCGAAACTGATGTTTCAAAAGGAATCTTCAACTCTGTGAGTTGAATGCAATCATCACAAAGAAGTTTCTGACAATGCTTCCCTCTCGTTTTTGTGTGAAGATATTTCCTTTTCCACCACAGGCCTGAAAGCGCTCCAAATGTCCACTTGCAGATTCTACGAAAAGAATGTTTCAAAACTGCTCTATGAAAAGCAATGTTAAACTCTGTGGCTCGAACACAAACATCACAAAGCAGTTTCTGAGAATGCTTCAGTTTAGTTTTTCTGTGAAGATATTCCCGTTTCCAAAGAAATCTTCAAAGAGGTCCACATATCCACTTACAGATTCTAGAAAACGAGAGTTTCAAAACTGCTCAATCAAAAGGAGGGTTCAACTCTATGACTTGCATGCAATCATCACACAGAAGTTTCTGAGAATGCTTCTCTTTAGTTTTTACGTGAAGATATACCCGTTTCGAACGAAGGCCACCCAGTGGTCCAAATATCCACTTGCAGATTCTACAGAAAGAGTGTTTCAAACCTGAACTATCAAAGGAAGGTTCAACTCTGTGAGTCGAATGCAAACATCACGAAGAAATTTCTGAGAATATTTGTGTTTAGTTATGGGAAGTTTATCCCGTTTCCAACGAAATCCTCAGAGAGGTCCAAATATCCACTTGCAGATTCTACCAAAAGTGTGTTTGGAAACTGCTCCATCAAAAGGCATGTTCAGCTGTGGGGTTAATCTCCATCATCACAAAGTATTTTCTGAGAATGCTTCCGTTTGATTTTTATAGGAAGTTCTTTCCTTTACTACCGTAGGCCTCAAAGCAGTCCAAATCTCCATTTGCAGATTCTGCAAAAGAGTGTTTCCAATCTGCTCTATCAATAGGAATGTTCAACTCCGTGAGTTGAATGCAATCATCACAAAGTAGTTTCTGAGAATGCTTCTATGTAGTTTTTAGGTGAAGATATTTCCTTTTCCACCACAGGCCTCAAAGCCCCCCAAATGTCCACTTGCAGATTCTAGAAAAAGAGTGTTTCATAGCTGCTCTTTCAAAAGGAAAGTTCCACTCTGGGAGTTGAATACAAACATCACAAAGTAGTTTCTGAGAATGCTTCTGTTTCGTTTTTATGTGAAGATCATCCCGTTTCCAATGAAATCTTCAAAGAGGTCCACATATCCACTTGCAGATTCCAAAGAAAGAGAGTTTCAAAACTGCTCCATCACGAGGATTTTTCTACTCTGTGAGTTGAATGCAGTCATCACAGAAAACTTTGTGAGAATGCTTCTGTCTAGGTTTGATGTTAAGATATACCCGTTTCCAATGAAGGCCACGAAGTAGTCCAAATATACACTTGCAGATTCTACTACAAGGGTGTTGCAAACCTGAACTATCAAATGAAGGTTCAACTCTGTGAGTTGAGTGCAAACATCAGAAAGAAGTTTCTGAGAATGCTTCCGTTTAGTTATGGGAATTTTATCCCATTTCCAACGAAATCCTCAGAGAGGTCCAAATATCCCCTTGTAGGTTCTGCAAACAGTGTGTTTGGAAACTGCTCCATCAAAACGAATGTTCAGCTCTCTGAGTTAAACGCAATCGTCACTAAGAATTTTCTGAGAGTGCTACTGTCTAGTTTTTATATGAAGTTCTTTCCTTTATTACCATAGGCCTCAAAGCGGTCCCAGTCTCCACTTGCAGATTCTCCAAAAAGACTGTTTCCAAACTGCTCTCTCAAAAGGAATTTTGTTTTTTTTTTTTTTTTCATTTTTTTTTTTTTATTATACTTTAAGTTTTAGGGTACATGTGCACATTGTGCAGGTTAGTTACATATGTATACATGTGCCATGCTGGTGCGGTGCACCCACTAACTCGTCATCTAGCATTAGGTATATCTCCCAATGCTATCCCTCCCCCCTCCCCCCTCCCCACCACAGTCCCCAGAGTATGATATTCCCCTTCCTGTGTCCATGTGATCTCATTGTTCAATTCCCACCTATGAGTGAGAATTTGCGGTGTTTTGTTTTTTGTTCTTGCGATAGTTTACTGAGAATGATGGTTTCCAATTTCATCCATGTCCCTACAAAGGATATGAACTCATCATTTTTTATGGCTGCATAGTATTCCATGGTGTATATGTGCCACATTTTCTTAATCCAGTCTATCATTGTTGGACATTTGGGTTGGTTCCAAGTCTTTGCTATTGTGAATAATGCCGCAATAAACATACGTGTGCGTGTGTCTTTATAGCAGCATGATTTATAGTCATTTGGGTATATACCCAGTAATGGGATGGCTGGGTCAAATGGTATTTCTAGTTCTAGATCCCTGAGGAATCGCCACACTGACTTCCACAATGGTTGAACTAGTTTACAGTCCCACCAACAGTGTAAAAGTGTTCCTATTTCTCCACATCCTCTCCAGCACCTGTTATTTCCTGACTTTTTAATGATTGCCATTCTAACTGGTGTGAGATGATAGCTCATAGTGGTTTTGATTTGCATTTCTCTGATGGCCAGTGATGATGAGCATTTTTTCATGTGTTTTTTGGCTGCATAAATGTCTTCTTTTGAGAAGTGCCTGTTCATGTCCTTCACCCACTTTTTGATGGGGTTGTTTGTTTTTTTCTTGTAAATTTGTTTGAGTTCACTGTAGATTCTGGATATTAGCCCTTTGTCAGATGAGTAGGTTGCAAAAATTTTCTCCCATGTTGTAGGTTGCCTATTCACTCTGATGGTAGTTTCTTTTGCTGTGCAGAAGCTCTTTAGTTTAATTAGATCCCATAATGTCAATTTTGGCTTTTGTTGCCATTGCTTTTGGTGTTTTGGACATGAAGTCCTTGCCCACGCCTATGTCCTGAATGGTAATGCCTAGGTTTTCTTCTAGGGTTTTTATGGTTTTAGGTCTAACGTTTAAATCTTTAATCCATCTTGAATTGATTTTTGTATAAGGTGTAAGGAAGGGATCCAGTTTCAGCTTTCTACATATGGCTAGCCAGTTTTCCCAGCACCATTTATTAAATAGGGAATCCTTTCCCCATTGCTTGTTTTTCTCAGGTTTGTCAAAGATCAGATAGTTGTAGGTAAGCGGCGTTATTTCTGAGGGCTCTGTTCTGTTCCATTGATCTATATTTCTGTTTTGGTACCAGTACCATGCTGTTTTGGTTACTGTAGCCTTGTAGTATAGTTTGAAGTCAGGTAGTGTGATGCCTCCAGCTTTGTTCTTTTGGCTTAGGATTGACTTGGCGATGCGGGCTCTCTTTAGGTTCCATATGAACTTTAAAGTAGTTTTTCCAATTCTGTGAAGAAAGTCATTGGAAGCTTGATGGGGATGGCATTGAATCTGTAAATTACCTTGGGCAGTATGGCCATTTTCACGATATTGATTCTTCCTACCCGTGAGCAAGGAATGTTCTTCCATTTGTTGGTATCCTCTTTTATTTCCTTGAGCAGTGGTTTGTAGTTCTCCTTGAAGAGGTGCTTCACATCCCTTGTAAGTTGGATTCCTAGGTATTTTATTCTCTTTGAAGCAATTGTGAATGGGAGTTCACTCATGATTTGGCTCTCTGTTTGTCTGTTGTTGGTGTATAAGAATGCTTGTGATTTTTGTACATTGATTTTGTATCCTGAGACTTTGCTGAATTTGCTTATCAGCTTAAGGAGTTTTTGGGCTGAGACGATGGGGTTTTCTAGATAAACAATCATGTCGTCTGCAAACAGGGACAATTTGACTTCCTCTTTTCCTAATTGAATACCCTTTATTTCCTTCTCCTGCCTGATGGCCCTGGCCAGAACTTCCAACACTATGTTGAATAGGAGCGGTGAGAGAGGGCATCCCTGTCTTGTGCCTGTTTTCAAAGGGAATGCTTCCAGTTTTTGCCCATTCAGTATGATATTGGCTGTGGGTTTGTCATAGATAGCTCTTATTATTTTGAAATATGTCCCATCAATACCTAATTTATTGAGAGTTTTTAGCATGAAGGGTTGTTGAATTTTGTCAAAGGCTTTTTCTGCATCTATTGAGATAATCATGTGGTTTTTGTCTTTGGCTCTGTTTATATGCTGGATTACATTTATTGATTTGCGTATATTGAACCAGCCTTGCATCCCAGGGATGAAGCCCACTTGATCATGGTGGATAAGCTTTTTGATGTGCTGCTGGATTCGGTTTGCCAGTATTTTATTGAGGATTTTTGCATCAATGTTCATCAAGGATATTGGTCTAAAATTCTCTTTTTTGGTTGTGTCTCTGCCAGGCTTTGGTATCAGAATGATGCTGGCCTCATAAAATGAGTTAGGGAGGATTCCCTCTTTTTCTATTGATTGGAATAGTTTCAGAAGGAATGGTACCAGTTCCTCCTTGTACCTCTGGTAGAATTCGGCTGTGAATCCATCTGGTCCTGGACTCTTTTTGGTTGGTAAACTATTGATTATTGCCACAATTTCAGCTCCTGTTATTGGTCTATTCAGAGGTTCAACTTCTTCCTGGTTTAGTCTTGGGAGAGTGTAGGTGTCGAGGAATGTATCCATTTCTTCTTGATTTTCTAGTTTATTTGCGTAGAGGTGTTTGTAGTATTCTCTGATGGTAGTTTGTATTTCTGTGGGATCGGTGGTGATATCCCCTTTATCATTTTTTATTGCGTCTATTTGATTCTTCTCTCTTTTTTTCTTTATTAGTCTTGCTAGCGGTCTATCAATTTTGTTGATCCTTTCAAAAAACCAGCTCCTGGATTCATTAATTTTTTGAAGGGTTTTTTGTGTCTCTATTTCCTTCAGTTCTGCTCTGATTTTAGTTATTTCTTGCCTTCTGCTAGCTTTTGAATGTGTTTGCTCTTGCTTTTCTGGTTCTTTTAATTGTGATGTTAGGGTGTCAATTTTAGATCTTTCCTGCTTTCTCTTGTGTGCATTTAGTGCTATAAATTTCCCTCTGCACACTGCTTTGAATGTGTCCCAGAGATTCTGGTATGTTGTGTCCTTGTTCTCGTTGGTTTCAAAGAACATCTTTATTTCTGCCTTCATTTCGTTATGTACCCAGCAGTCATTCAGGAGCAGGTTGTTCAGTTTCCATGTAGTTGAGCGGCTTTGAGTGAGATTCTTAATCCTGAGTTCTAGTTTGATTGCACTGTGGTCTGAGAGATAGTTTGTTATAATTTCTGTTCTTTTACATTTGCTGAGGAGAGCTTTACTTCCAACTATGTGGTCAATTTTGGAATAGGTGTGGTGTGGTGCTGAAAAAAATGTATATTCTGTTGATTTGGGGTGGAGAGTTCTGTAGATGTCTATTAGGTCCGCTTGGTGCAGAGCTGAGTTCAATTCCTGGGTATCCTTGTTGACTTTCTGTCTCGTTGATCTGTCTAATGTTGACAGTGGGGTGTTAAAGTCTCCCATTATTAATATGTGGGAGTCTAAGTCTCCTTGTAGGTCACTCAGGACTTGCTTTATGAATCTGGGTGCTCCTGTATTGGGTGCATAAATATTTAGGATAGTTAGTTCCTCTTGTTGAATTGATCCCTTTACCATTATGTAATGGCCTTCTTTGTCTCTTTTGATCTTTGTTGGTTTAAAGTCTGTTTTATCAGAGACTAGGATTGCAACCCCTGCCTTTTTTTGTTTTCCATTTGCTTGGTAGATCTTCCTCCATCCTTTTATTTTGAGCCTATGTGTGTCTCTGCACGTGAGATGGGTTTCCTGAATACAGCACACTGATGGGTCTTGACTCTTTATCCAACTTGCCAGTCTGTGTCTTTTAATTGGAGCATTTAGTCCATTTACATTTAAAGTTAATATTGTTATGTGTGAATTTGATCCTGTCATTATGATGTTAGCTGGTGATTTTGCTCATTAGTTGATGTAGTTTCTTCCTAGTCTTGATGGTCTTTACATTTTGGCATGATTTTGCAGCGGCTGGTACCGGTTGTTCCTTTCCATATTTAGCGCTTCCTTCAGGAGCTCTTTTAGGGCAGGCCTGGTGGTGAAGGGCAGGCCTGGTGGTGACAAAATCGGTCAGCATTTGCTTGTCTGTAAAGTATTTTATTTCTCCTTCACTTATGAAGCTTAGTTTGGCTAGATATGAAATTCTGGGTTGAAAATTCTTTTCTTTAAGAATGTTGAATATTGGCCCCCACTCTCTTCTGGCTTGTAGGGTTTCTGCTGAGAGATCCGCTGTTAGTCTGATGGGCTTCCCTTTGAGGGTAACCCGACCTTTCTGTCTGGCTGCCCTTAACATTTTTTCCTTCATTTCAACTTTGGTGAATCTGACAATTATGTGTCTTGGAGTTGCTCTTCTCAAGGAGTATCTTTGTGGCGTTCTCTGTATTTCCTGAATCTGAACGTTGGCCTGCCTTGTTAGATTGGGGAAGTTCTCCTGGATAATATCCTGCAGAGTGTTTTCCAACTTGGTTTCATTCTCCGCATCACTTTCAGGTACACCAATAAGACGTAGATTTGGTCTTTTCACATAGTCCCATATTTCTTGGAGGCTTTGCTCATTTCTTTTTATTCTTTTTTCTCTAGACTTCCCTTCTCGCTTCGTTTCATTCATTTCATCTTCCATTGCTGATACCCTTTCTTCCAGTTGATCGCATCGGCTCCTGAGGCTTCTGCATTCTTCACGTAGTTCTCGAGCCTTGGTTTTCAGCTCCATCAGCTCCTTTAAGCACTTCTCTGTATTGGTTATTCTAGTTATACATTCTTCTAAATTTTTTTCAAAGTTTTCAACTTCTTTGCCTTTGGTTTGAATGTCCTCCCGTAGCTCAGAGTAATTTGATCGTCTGAAGCCTTCTTCTCTCAGCTCGTCAAAATCATTCTCCATCCAGCTTTGTTCCGTTTCTGGTTAGGAACTGCGTTCCTTTGGAGGAGGAGAGGTGCTCTGCATTTTAGAGTTTCCTGTTTTTCTGTTCTGTTTTCTCCCCATCTTTGTGGTTTTATCTACTTTTGGTCTTTGATGATGGTGATGTACAGATGGGTTTTCGGTGTGGATGTCCTTTCTGTTTGTTAGTTTTCCTTCTAACAGACAGGACCCTCAGCTGCAGGTCTGTTGGAATACCCTGCCCTGTGAGGTGTCAGTGTGCCCCTGCTGGGGGGTGCCTCCCAGTTAGGCTGCTCGGGGGTCAGGGGTTAGGGACCCACTTGTGGAGGCAGTCTGCCCGTTCTCAGATCTCCAGCTGCGTGCTGGGAGAACCACTGCTCTCTTCAAAGCTGTCAGACAGGGACATTTAAGTCTGCAGAGGTTACTGCTGTCTTTTTGTTTGTCTGTGCCCTGCCCCCAGAGGTGGAGCCTACAGAGGCAGGCAGGCCTCCTTGAGCTGTGGTGGGCTCCACCCAGTTCGAGCTTCCTGGCTGCTTTGTTTACCTAAGCAAGCCTGGGCAATGGCGGGCGCCCCTCCCCCAGCCTCGCTGCCGCCTTGCAGTTTGATCTCAGACTGCTGTGCTAGCAATCAGCGAGATTCCAAGGGCGTAGGACACTCCGAGCCAGGTGTGGGATATAGTCTCGTGGTGCGCCGTTTTTTAAGCCGGTCTGAAACGCGCAATATTCGGGTGGGAGTGACCCGAGTTTTCCAGGTGCGTCCGTCACCCCTTTCTTTGACTCAGAAAGGGAACTCCCTGACCCGTTGCGCTTCCCAGGTGAGGCAATGCCTCGCCCTGCTTCGGCTCGCGCACGGTGCGCGCACCCACTGACCTGCGCCCACTGTCTGGCACTCCCTAGTGAGATGAACCCGGTACCTCAGATGGAAATGCAGAAATCACCTGTTTTCTGCGTCGCTCACGCTGGGAGCTGTAGACAGGAGCTTTTCCTATTCCGTCATCTTGGCTCCTCCCCCATGAACCAGGAATTTTCAACTCTGTAAGTTGAATGCAATCATCACAGAGTAGTTTCTGAGAATGCTTCCATGTAGTTTTTAGGAGAAGATATTTCCTTTTCCACCACAGCCCTCAAAGCCCTTCAAATGTCCATTTGCAGATTCTAAAAAAAGAGTGTTTCAAAGCTGCGCTATCAAAGGGAAAGTTCAACTCTGTCAGGTGAATGCAAACATCCTGAAGAAGCTTCTGAGACTGCCTCTGTTTAGCTTTTATGTGAAGATTATGCCGTTTCCAACGAAATCTTCAAAGTTGTCCAAATATCCACTTCAGGATCCCACAGAAAGAGTGTTTCGAAACTGCTGTTTCAAAAGGAATCTTCAACTCTGTGAGTTGAATGCAATCATCACAAGGAAGTTTCTGACAATGCTTCTCTCTCGTTTTTATGTGAAGATATTTCCTTTTCCACCACAGGCCAGAAAGCGCACCAAATGTCCACTTGCAGATTCTACGAAAAGAATGTTTCAAAACTGCTCTGTGAAAAGCAATGTTAAACTCTGTGGCTCGAACACAAACATCACAAAGCAGTTTCTGAGAATGCTTCAGTTTAGTTTTTCTGTGAAGATATTCCCGTTTCCAAAGAAATCTTCAAAGAGGTCCACATATCCACTTACAGATTCTACAAAAAGAGAGTTTCAAAACTGCTCAATCAAAAGGAGGGTTCGATTCGGTGACTTGAATGCAATCATCACACAGAAGTTTCTGAGAATGCTTCTCTTTAGTTTTTACGTGAAGATATACCCGTTTCGAAGGAAGGCCACCCAGTGGTCCAAATATTCACTTGCAGATTCTACAGAAAGAGTGTTTCAAACCTGAACTATCAAAGGAAGGTTCCACTCTCTGAGTCGAATCCAACATCACGAAGAAGTTTCTGAGAATGTTAGTGTTTAGTTATGGGAAGTTTATCCCGTTTCCAACGAAATCCTCAGAGAGGTCCAAATATCCACTTGCAGATTCTACCAAAAGTGTGTTTGGAAACTGCTCCATCAAAAGGCATGTTCAGCTGTGAGTTAATCTCCATCATCACAAAGTATTTTCTGAGAATGCTTCCGTTTTGTTTTTATAGGAAGTTCTTTCCTTTACTACCGTAGGCCTCAAAGCAGTCCAAATCTCCATTTACAGATTCTACAAAAAGAGTGTTTCCAATCTGCTCTATCAATAGGAATGTTCAACTCCGTGAGTTGAATGCAATCATCACAAAGTAGTTTCTGAGAATGCTTCTATGTAGTTTTTAGCTGAAGGTATTTCCTTTTCCACCACAGGCCTCAAAGGCCCCCAAATGTCCACTTGCAGATTCTAGAAAAAGAGTGTTTCATAGCTGCTCTTTCAAAAGGAAAGTTCCACTCTGGGAGTTGAATACAAACATCACAAAGTAGTTTCTGAGAATGCTTCTGTTTCGTTTTTATGTGAAGATGATCCCGTTTCCAATGAAATCTTCAAAGAGGTCCACATATCCACTTGCAGATTCCAAAGAAAGAGAGTTTCAAAACTGCTCCATCACGAGGATTTTTCTACTCTGTGAGTTGAATGCAGTCATCACAGAAAACTTTCTGAGAATGCTTCTGTCTAGGTTAGATGTGAAGATATACCCGTTTCCAACGAAGGCCACGAAGTGGTCCAAATATACACTTGCAGATTCTACTACAAGGGTGTTGCAAACCTGAACTATCAAAGCAAGGTTCAACTCTGTGAGTTGAGTGCAAACATCACAAAGAAGTTTCTGAGAATGCTTCCGTTTAGTTATGGGAAGTTTATCCCGTTTCCAACGAAATCCTCAGAGAGGTCCAAATATCCCCTTGTAGGTTCTGCAAACAGTGTGTTTGGAAACTGCTCCATCAAAATGAATGTTCAGCTCTCTGAGTTAAACGCAATCGTCACTAAGAATTTTCTGAGAGTGCTACTGTCTAGTTTTTATATGAAGTTCTTTCCTTTATTACCATAGGCCTCAAAGCGGTCCCAGTCTACACTTGCAGTTTCTCCAAAAAGACTGTTTCCAAACTGCTCTCTCGAAAGGAATGTTCAACTCTGTGAGTTGAATGCAATCATCACAGAATAGTTTCTGGGAATGCTTCTATGTAGATTTTCGGAGAAGATATTTCCTTTTCCACCACAGCCCTCAAAGCCCTCCAAATGTCCATTTGCGGATTCTAAAAAAAGAGTGTTTCAAAGCTGCGCTATCAAAGGGAAAGTTCAACTCTGCGAGGTGAATGCCAACATCCCAAAGAAGTTTCTGAGAATGCCTCTGTTTAGCTTTTATGTGAAGATTATCCCGTTTCCAACGAAATCTTCAAAGAGGCCCAAATATCCACTTGCGGATCCCCCAGAAAGAATGTTTTGAAACTGCTGCTTCAAAAGGAATCTTCAAGTCTGTGAGTTGAAAGCAATCATCACAAAGAAGTTTCTGACAATGCTTCTCTCTCGTTTTTATGTGAAGACATTTCCTTTTCCACCAGAGGCCTGAAAGCGCTCCAAATGTCCACTTGCAGATTCTACGAAAAGAATGTTTCAAAACTGCTCTATGAACAGCAATGTTAAACTCTGTGGCTCGAACACAAACATCACAAAGCAGTTTCTGAGAATGCTTCAGTTTAGTTTTTCTGTGAAGATATTCCCGTTTCCAAAGAAATCTTCAAAGAGGTCCACATATCCACTTACAGATTCTTCAAAAAGAGAGTTTCAAAACTGTTCAATCAAAGGGAGGGTTCAACTCTGTGACTTGAATGCAATCATCACACAGAAGTTTCTGAGAATGCTTCTCTTTAGTTTTTACGTGAAGATATACCCGTTTCGAACGAAGGCCACCCAGTGGTCCAAATATCCACTTGCAGACTCTACAAAAAGAGTGTTTCAAACCTGAACTATCAAAGGAAGGTTCAACTCTGTGACTTGAATGGTAACAGCACGAGGAAGTTTCTGAGAATGTTTGTGTTTAGTTATGGGAAGTTTATCCCGTTTCCAACGAAATCCTCAGAGAGGTCCAAATATCCACTTGCAGATTCTACCAAAAGTGTGTTTGGAAACTGCTCCATCAAAAGGCATGTTCAGCTCTGGGAGTTAATCTCCATCATCACAAAGTATTTTCTGAGAATGCTTCCGTTTGGTTTTTATAGGAAGTTCTTTCCTTCGCTACCGTTGGCCTCAAAGCAGTCCAAATCTCCATTTGCAGATTCTACAAAAAGAGTGTTTCCAATCTGCTCTATCAATAGGAATGTTCAACTCCGTGAGTTGAATGCAATCATCACAAAGTAGTTTCTGAGAATGCTTCTATGTAGTTTTTAGGTGAAGATATTTCCTTTTCCACCACAGGCCTCAAAGCCCCCCAAATGTCCACTTGCAGATTCTAGAAAAAGAGTGTTTCATAGATGCTCTTTCAAAAGGAAAGTTCAACTCTTGGAGTTGAATACAAACATCACAAAGTAGTTTCTGAGAATTCTTCTGTTTCGTTTTTATGTGAAGATGATCCCGTTTCCAATGAAATCTTTAAAGAGGTCCACATAGCCACTTGCAGATTCCAAAGAAAGAGAGTTTCAAAACTGCTCCATCACAAGGATTGTTCAACTCTGTGAGTTGAATGCAGTCATCACAGAAAACTTTCTGAGAATGCTTCTGTCTAGGTTTGATGTGAAGATATACCCGTTTCCAACGAAGGCCACGAAGTGGTCCGATTATACACTTGCAGATTCTACTACAAGGGTGTTGCAAACCTGAACTATCAAAGGAAGGTTCAACTCTGTGAGTTGAATGCAAACATCACAAAGAAGTTTCTGAGAATGCTTCCGTTTAGTTATGGGAAGTTTATCCCGTTTCCAACGAAATCCTCAGAGAGGTCCAAATATCCCCTTGCAGATTCTACAAACAGTGTGTTTGGAAACTGCTCCATCAAAACGAATGTTCAGCTCTCTGAGTTAAAGGCAATCGTCACTGAGAATTTTCTGAGAGTGCTACTGTCTGGTTTTTATATGAAGTTCTTTCCTTTATTACCATAGGCCTCAAAGTAGTCCCAATCTCCACTTGCAGATTCTCCAAAAACACTGTTTCCAAACTGCTCTCTCAAAAGGAATGTTCAACTCTGTGAGTTGAATGCAATCATCACAGAGTAGTTTCTGAGAATGCTTCTATGTAGTTTTTAGGAGAAGATATTTCCTTTTCCACCACAGCCCTCAAAGCCCTCCAAATGTCCATTTGCGGATTCTAAAAAAAGAGTGTTTCAAAGCTGCGCTATCAAAGGGAAAGTTCAACTCTGCGAGGTGAATGCCAACATCCCAAAGAAGTTTCTGAGAATGCCTCTGTTTAGCTTTTATGTGAAGATTACCCGTTTCCAATGAAATCTTCAAGAGGCCCAAATATCCACTTGCGGATCCCCCAGAAAGAGTGTTTTGAAACTGCTGCTTCAAAAGGAATCTTCAAGTCTGTGAGTTGAAAGCAATCATCACAAAGAAGTTTCTGACAATGCTTCTCTCTCGTTTTTATGTGAAGATATTTCCTTTTCCACCACAGGCCTGAAAGCGCTCCAAAGGTCCACTTGCAGATTCTACGAAAAGAATGTTTCAAAACTGCTCTATGAACAGCAATGTTAAACTCTGTGGCTCAAACACAAACATCACAAAGCAGTTTCTGAGAATGCTTCAGTTTAGTTTTTCTGTGAAGATATTCCCGTTTCCAAAGAAATCTTCAAAGAGGTCCACATATCCACTTACAGATTCTACAAAAAGAGAGTTTCAAAACTGCTCAATCAAAGGGAGGGTTCAACTCTGTGACTTGAATGCAATCATCACACAGAAGTTTCTGAGAATGCTTCTCTTTAGTTTTTACGTGAAGATATACCCGTTTCGAACGAAGACCACACAGAGGTCCAAATATCCACTTGCAGATTCTACAAAAAGAGTGTTTCAAACCTGAACTATCAAAGGAAGGTTCAACTCTGTGACTTGAATGCAAAGAGCACGAAGAAGTTTCTGAGAATGTTTGTGTTTAGTTATGGGAAGTTTATCCCGTTTCCAACGAAATCCTCAGAGAGGTCCAAATATCCACTTGCAGATTCTACCAAAAGTGTGTTTGGAAACTGCTCCATCAAAAGGCATGTTCAGCTCTGTGAGTTAATCTCCATCATCACAAAGTATTTTCTGAGAATGCGTCCGTTTGGTTTTTATAGGAAGTTCTTTCCTTCACTACCGTAGGCCTCAAAGCAGTCCAAATCTCCATTTGCAGATTCTACAAAAAGAGTGTTTCCAATCTGCTCTATCAATAGGAATGTTCAACTCCGTGAGTTGAATGCAATCATCACAAAGTAGTTTCTCAGAATGTTTCTATGTAGTTTTTAGGTGAAGATATTTCCTTTTCCACCACAGGCCTCAAAGCCCCCTAAATATCCACTTGCAGATTCTAGAAAAAGAGTGTTTCATAGCTGCTCTTTCCAAAGGAAAGTTCAACTCTGGGAGTTGAATACAAACATCACAAAGTAGTTTCTGAGAAGGCTTCTGTTTCGTTTTTATGTGAAGATGATCCCGTTTCCAATGAAATCTTCAAAGAGGTCCACATATCCACTTGCAGATTCCAAAGAACGAGAGTTTCAAAACTGCTCCATCACAAGGATTCTTCAACTCTGTGAGTTGAATGCAGTCATCACAGAAAACTTTCTGAGAATGCTTCTGTCTAGGTTTGATGTTAAGATATACCCGTTTCCAACGAAGGCCACGAAGTGGTCCAAATATACACTTGCAGATTCTACTACAAGGGTGTTGCAACCCTGAACAATCAAAGCAAGGTTCAACTCTGTGAGTTGAATGCAAACATCACAAAGATGTTTCTGAGAATGCTTCCGTTTAGTTATGGGAAGTTTATCCCGTTT
Source organism: Pan paniscus (assembly GCF_029289425.2). Lineage (NCBI taxonomy): Eukaryota > Metazoa > Chordata > Mammalia > Primates > Hominidae > Pan > Pan paniscus. The sequence goes on from NC_073272.2 coordinate 62,082,542, forward strand.
CCAACGAAATCCTCAGAGAGGTCCAAATATCCCCTTGCAGATTCTACAAACAGTGTGTTTGGAAACTGGTCCATCAAAATGAATGTTCAGCTCGCTGAGTTAAACGCAATCGTCACTAAGAATTTTCTGAGAGTGCTACTGTCTAGTTTTTATATGAAGTTCTTTCCTTTATTACCATAGGCCTCAAAGCGGTCCCAGTCTCCACTTGCAGATTCTCCAAGAAGACTGTTTCCAAACTGCTCTGTCAAAAGGAATGTTCAACTCTGTGAGTTGAATGCAATCATCACACAGTAGTTTCTGAGAATGCTTCTATGTAGTTTTTAGGAGAAGATATTTACTTTTCCACCACAGCCCTCAAAGCCCTCCAAATGTCCATTTGCGGATTCTATAAAAAGAGTGTTTCAAAGCTGCGCTATCAAAGGGAAAGTTCAACTCTGCGAGGTGAATGCAAACATCCCAAAGAAGTTTCTGAGAATGCCTCTGTTTAGCTTTTATGTGAAGATTATCCCGTTTCCAACGGAATCTTTAAAGAGGTCCAAATATCCAATTGCGGATCCCACAGAAAGAGTGTTTCGAAACTGCTGTTTCAAAAGGAATCTTCAACTCTGTGAGCTGAATGCAATCATCACAAAGAAGTTTCTGACAATGCTTCCCTCTCGTTTTTATGTGAAGATGTTTCCTTTTCCACCACAGGCCTGAAAGCGCTCCGAATGTCCACTTGCAGATTCTACGAAAAGAATGTTTCAAAACTGCTCTAAAAAGGCAATGTTAACCTCTGTGGCTCGAACACAAACATCACAAAGCAGTTTCTGAGAAAGCTTCAGTTTACTTTTGCTGTGAAGATATTCCCGTTTCCAAAGAAATCTTCAAAGAGGTCCAAATATCCACTTGCGGATCCCACAGAAAGAGTGTTTCGAAACTGCTGTTTCAAAAGGAATCTTCAACTCTGAGAGTTGAATGCAATCATCACAAAGAAGTTTCTGACAATGCTTCCCTCTCGTTTTTATGTGAAGATATTTCCTTTTCCACCACAGGCCTGAAAGCGCTCCGAATGTCCACTTGCAGATTCTACGAAAAGAATGTTTCAAAACTGCTCTATGAAAGGCAATGTTAACCTCTGTGACTCGAACACAAACATCACAAAGCAGTTTCGGAGAATGCTTCAGTTTAGTTTTTCTGCGAAGATATTCCCCTTTCCAAAGAAATCTTCAAAGAGGTCCAAGTATCCACTTACAGATTCTACAAATAGAGATTTTCAAAACTGCTCAATCAAAAGGAGGGTTCAACTCTGTGACTTGAATGCAATCATCACACAGAAGTTTCTGAGAATGCTTCTCTTTAGCTTTTACGTGAAGATATACCCGTTTCGAACGAAGGCCACCCAGTGGTCCAAATATCCACTTGCAGATTCTACAAAAAGAGTGTTTCAAACCTGAACTATCAAAGGAAGGTTCAACTCTCTGAGTCGAATGCAAACATCACGAAGAAGTTTCTGAGAATGTTTGTGTTTAGTTATGGGAAGTTTATCCCTTTTCCAACGAAATCCTCCGAGAGGTCCAAATATCCACTTGCAGATTCTACCAAAAGTGTGTTTGGAAACTGCTCCATCAAAAGCCATGTTCAGCCCTGTGAGTTAATCTCCATCATCACAAAGTATTTTCTGAGAATGCTTCCGTTTGGTTTTCATAGGAAGTTCTTTCCTTTACTACCGTAGGCCTCAAAGCAGTCCAAATCTCCATTTGCAGATTCTACAAAAAGAGTGTTTCCAATCGGCTCTATCAATAGGAATGTTCAACTCCGTGAGTTGAATGCAATCATCACAAAGTAGTTTCTGAGAATGCTTCTATGTAGTTTTTAGGTGAAGATATTTCCTTTTCCACCACAGGCCTCAAAGCCCCCCAAATGTCCACTTGCAGATTCTAGAAAAAGAGTGTTTCATAGCTGCTCTTTCCAAAGGAAAGTTCAACTCTGGGAGTTGAATACAAACATCACAAAGTAGTTTCTGAGAATGCTTCTGTTTCGTTTTTATGTGAAGATGATCCCGTTTCCAATGAAATCTTCAAAGAGGTCCACATATCCACTTGCAGATTCCAAAGAACGAGAGTTTCAAAACTGCTCCATCACAAGGATTCTTCAACTCTGTGAGTTGAATGCAGTCATCACAGAAAACTTTCTGAGAATGCTTCTGTCTAGGTTTGATGTGAAGATATACCCGTTTCCAACGAAGGCCACGAAGTGGTCCAAATATACACTTGCAGATTCTACTACAAGGGTGTTGCAACCCTGAACAATCAAAGCAAGGTTCAACTCAGTGAGTTGAATGCAAACATCACAAAGAAGTTTCTGAGAATGCTTCCGTTTAGTTATGGGAAGTTTATCCCGTTTCCAACGAAATCCTCAGAGAGGTCCAAATATCCCCTTGCAGATTCTACAAACAGTGTGTTTGGAAACTGCTCCATCAAAATGAATGTTCAGCTCGCTGAGTTAAACGCAATCGTCACTAAGAATTTTCTGAGAGTGCTACTGTCTAGTTTTTATATGAAGTTCTTTCCTTTATTACCATAGGCCTCAAAGCGGTCCCAGTCTCCACTTGCAGATTCTCCAAGAAGACTGTTTCCAAACTGCTCTCTCAAAAGGAATGTTCAACTCTGTGAGTTGAATGCAATCATCACAGAGTAGTTTCTGAGAATGCTTCTATGTAGTTTTTAGGAGAAGATATTTACTTTTCCACCACAGCCCTCAAAGCCCTCCAAATGTCCATTTGCGGATTCTATAAAAAGAGTGTTTCAAAGCTGCGCTATCAAAGGGAAAGTTCAACTCTGCGAGGTGAATGCAAACATCCCAAAGAAGTTTCTGAGAATGCCTCTGTTTAGCTTTTATGTGAAGATTATCCCGTTTCCAACGGAATCTTTAAAGAGGTCCAAATATCCAATTGCGGATCCCACAGAAAGAGTGTTTGGAAACTGCTGTTTCAAAAGGAATCTTCAACTCTGTGAGTTGAATGCAATCATCACAAAGAAGTTTCTGACAATGCTTCCCTCTCGTTTTTATGTGAAGATATTTCCTTTTCCACCACAGGCCTGAAAGCGCTCCGAATGTCCACTTGCAGATTCTACGAAAAGAATGTTTCAAAACTGCTCTATTAAAGGCAATGTTAACCTCTGTGACTCGAACACAAACATCACAAAGCAGTTTCTGAGAATGCTTCAGTTTAGTTTTTCTGTGAAGATATTCCCGTTTCCAAAGAAATCTTCAAAGAGGTCCACGTATCCACTTACAGATTCTACAAAAAGAGAGTTTCAAAACTGCTCAATCAAAAGGAGGGTTCAACTCTGTGACTTGAATGCAATCATCACACAGAAGTTTCTGAGAATGCTTCTCTTTAGCATTTTCGTGAAGATATACCCGTTTCAAACGAAGGCCACCCAGTGATCCAAATATCCACTTGCAGATTCTACAAAAAGAGTGTTTCAAACCTGAACTATCAAAGGAAGGTTCAACTCTGTGACTTGAATGCAAACATAACGAAGAAATTTCTGAGACTGTTTGTGTTTAGTTATGGGTAGTTTACCCCTTTTCCAACGAAATCCTCAGAGACGTCCAAATATCCATTTGCAGATTCTACCAAAAGTGTGTTTGGAAACTGCTCCATCCAAAGGCATGTTCACCTCTGTGAGTTAATCTCCATCATCACAAAGTATTTTCTGAGAATGCTTCCGTTTTGTTTTTATAGGAAGTTCTTTCCTTTACTACCATAGGCCTCAAAGCAGTCCAAATCTCCATTTGCAGATTCTACAAAAAGAGTGTTTCCAATCTGCTCTATCAATAGGAATGTTCAACTCCGTGAGTTGAATGCAATCATCACAAAGTAGTTTCTGAGAATGCTTCTATGTAGTTTTTAGGTGAAGATATTTCCTTTTCCACCACAGGCCTCAAAGCCCCCCAAATGTCCACTTGCAGATTCTAGCAAAAGAGTGTTTCATAGCTGCTCTTTCAAAAGGAAAGTTCAACTCTGGGAGTTGAATACAAACATCACAAAGTAGTTTCTGAGAATGCTTCTGTTTCGTTTTTATGTGAAGATGATCCCGTTTCCAATGAAATCTTCAAAGAGGTCCACATATCCACTTGCAGATTCCAAAGAACGAGAGTTTCAAAACTGCTCCATCACAAGGATTCTTCAACTCTGTGAGTTGAATGCAGTCATCACAGAAAACTTTCTGAGAATGCTTCTGTCTAGGTTTGATGTGAAGATATACCCGTTTCCAACGAAGGCCACGAAGTGGTCCAAATATACACTTGCAGATTCTACTACAAGGGTGTTGCAAACCCAAACTATCAAAGCAAGGTTCAACTCTGTGAGTTGAATGCAAACATCACAAAGAAGTTTCTGAGAATGCTTCCGTTTAGTTATGGGAAGTTTATCCCGTTTCCAACGAAATCCTCAGAGAGGTCCAAATATCCCCTTGCAGATTCTACAAACAGTGTGTTTGGAAACTGCTCCATCAAAGCAAATGTTCAGCTCGCTGGGTTAAACGCAATCGTCACTAAGAATTTTCTGAGAGTGCTACTGTCTAGTTTTATATGAAGTTCTTTCCTTTATTACCACAGGCCTCAAAGCGGTCCCAGTCTCCGCATGCAGATTCTCCAAGAAGACTGTTTCCAAACTGCTCTCTGAAAAGGAATGTTCAACTCTGTGAAGTGAATGCAATCATCACAGAGTAGATTCTGAGAATGCTTCTATGTAGTTTTTAGGAGAAGATATTTCCTTTTCCACCACAGCCCTCAAAGCCCTCCAAATGTCCATTTGCGGATTCTAAAAAAAGATTGTTTCAAAGCTGTGCTATCAAAGGGAAAGTTCAACTCTGTGAGGTGTATGCAAACATCCCAAAGAAGTTTCTGAGAATGCCTCTGTTTAGCTTTTATGTGAAGATTATCCCGTTTCCAACGAAATCTTCAAAGAGGTCCAAATATCCCCTTGCGGATCCCACAGAAAGAGTGTTTCGAAACTGCTGTTTCAAAAGGAATCTTCAACTCTGAGAGTTGAATGCAATCATCACAAAGAAGTTTCTGACAATGCTTCCCTCTCGTTTTTATGTGAAGATATTTCCTTTTCCACCACAGGCCTGAAAGCGCTCAGAATGTCCACTTGCAAATTCTATGAAAAGAATGTTTCAAAACTGCTCTATGAAAGGCAATGTTAACCTCTGTGACTCGAACACAAACATCACAAAGCAGTTTCGGAGAATGCTTCAGTTTAGTTTTTCTGCGAAGATATTCCCCTTTCCAAAGAAATCTTCAAAGAGGTCCAAGTATCCACTTACAGATTCTACAAATAGAGAGTTTCAAAACTGCTCAATCAAAAGGAGGGTTCAACTCTGTTACTTGAATGCAATCATCGCACAGAAGTTTCTGAGAATGCTTCTCTTTAGCTTTTACGTGAAGATATACCCGTTTCGAACGAAGGCCACCCAGTGGTCCAAATATCCACTTGCAGATTCTACAAAAAGAGTGTTTCAAACCTGTACTATCAAAGGAAGGTTCAACTCTGTGAGTCGAATGCAAACATCATGAAGAAATTTCTGAGAATGTTTGTGTTTAGTTATGGGAAGTTTATCCCTTTTCCAACGAAATCCTCGGAGAGGTCCAAATATCCACTTGCAGATTCTACCAAAAGTGTGTTTGGAAACTGCTCCATCAAAAGCCATGTTCAGCTCTGTGAGTTAATCTCCATCATCACAAAGTATTTTCTGAGAATGCTTCCGTTTGGTTTTTATAGGAAGTTCTTTCCTTTACTACCGTAGGCCTCAAAGCAGTCCAAATCTCCATTTGCAGATTCTACAAAAAGAGTGTTTCCAATCGGCTCTATCAATAGGAATGTTCAACTCCGTGAGTTGAATGCAATCATCACAAAGTAGTTTCTGAGAATGCTTCTATGTAGTTTTTAGGTGAAGATATTTCCTTTTCCACCACAGGCCTCAAAGCCCCCAAATGTCCACTTGTGGATTCTAGAAAAAGAGTGTTTCATAGCTGCTCTTTCCAAAGGAAAGTTCAACTCTGGGAGTTGAATACAAACATCACAAAGTAGTTTCTGAGAATGCTTCTGTTTCGTTTTTATGTGAAGATGATCCCGTTTCCAATGAAATCTTCAAAGAGGTCCACATATCCACTTGCAGATTCCAAAGAACGAGAGTTTCAAAACTGCTCCATCACAAGGATTGTTCAACTCTGTGAGTTGAATGCAGTCATCACAGAAAACTTTCTGAGAATGCTTCTGTCTAGGTTTGATGTGAAGATATACCCGTTTCCAACGAAGGCCACGAAGTGGTCCAAATATACACTTGCAGTTTCTACTACAAGGGTGTTGCAACCCTGAACAATCAAAGCAAGGTTCAATTCTGTGAGTTGAATGCAAACATCACAAAGAAGTTTCTGAGAATGCTTCCGTTTAGTTATGGGAAGTTTATCCCGTTTCCAACGAAATCCTCAGAGAGGTCCAAATATCCCCTTGCAGATTCTACAAACAGTGTGTTTGGAAACTGCTCCATCAAAATGAATGTTCAGCTCGCTGAGTTAAACGCAATCGTCACTAAGAATTTTCTGAGAGTGCTACTGTCTAGTTTTTATATGAAGTTCTTCCCTTTATTACCATAGGCCTCAAAGCGGTCCCAGTCTCCACTTGCAGATTCTCCAAGAAGACTGTTTCCAAACTGCTCTCTTAAAAGGAATGTTCAACTCTGTGAGTTGAATGCAATCATCACAGAGTAGTTTCTGAGAATACTTCTATGTAGTTTTTAGGAGAAGATATTTACTTTTCCACCACAGCCCTCAAAGCCCTCCAAATGTCCATTTGCGGATTCTATAAAAAGAGTGTTTCAAAGCTGCGCTATCAAAGGGAAATTTCAACTCTGCGAGGTGAATGCAAACATCCCAAAGAAGTTTCTGAGAATGCCTCTGTTTAGCTTTTATGTGAAGATTATCCCGTTTCCAACGGAATCTTTAAAGAGGTCCAAATATCCAATTGCGGATCCCACAGAAAGAGTGTTTCGAAACTGCTGTTTCAAAAGGAATCTTCAACTCTGTGAGTTGAATGCAATCATCACAAAGAAGTTTCTGACAATGCTTCTCTCTCGTTTTTATGTGAAGATATTTCCTTTTCCACCACAGGCCTGAAAGCGCTCCGAATGTCCACTTGCAGATTCTACGAAAAGAATGTCTCAAAACTGCTCTATGAAAGGCAATGTTAACCTCTGTGACTCGAACACAAACATCACAAAGCAGTTTCTGAGAATGCTTCAGTTTAGTTTTTCTGTGAAGATATTCCCGTGTCCAAAGAAATCTTCAAAGAGGTCCACATATCCACTTACAGATTCTATAAAAAGAGAGTTTCAAAACTGCTCAATCAAAAGGAGGGTTCAACTCTGTGACTTGAATGCAATCATCACACAGAAGTTTCTGAGAATGCTTCTCTTTAGCTTTTACGTGAAGAAATACCCGTTTCGAACGAAGGCCACCCTGTGGTCAAAATATCCACTTGCAGATTCTACAAGAAGAGTGTTTCAAACCTGAACTATCAAAGGAAGGTTCAACTCTTTGACTTGAATGCAAACATCACGAAGAAGTTTCTGAGACTGTTTGTGTTTAGTTATGGGAAGTTTACCCCTTTTCCAATGAAATCCTCAGAGACGTCCAAATATCCACTTGCAGATTCTACCAAAATGTGTTTGGAAACTCCTCCATCAAAAGGCATGTTCAGCTCTGTGAGTTAATCTCCATCATCACAAAGTATTTTCTGAGAATGCTTCCGTTTGGTTTTTATAGGAAGTTCTTTCCTTTACTACCGTAGGCCTCAAAGCAGTCCAAATCTCCATTTGCAGATTCTACAAAAAGAGTGTTTCCAATCTGCTCTATCAATAGGAATGTTCAACTCCGTGAGTTGAATGCAATCATCACAAAGTAGTTTCTGAGAATGCTTCTATGTAGTTTTTAGGTGAAGATATTTCCTTTTCCACCACAGGCCTCAAAGCCCCCCAAATGTCCACTTGCAGATTCTAGAAAAAGAGTGCCTCAGAGCTACTCTTTCAAAAGGAAACTTCAACTCTGGGAGTTGAATACAAACATCACAAAGTAGTTTCTGAGAATGCTTCTGTTTCGTTTTTATGTGAAGATGATCCCGTTTCCAATGAAATCTTCAAAGAGGTCCACATATCCAATTGCAGATTCCAAAGAAAGAGAGTTTCAAAACTGCTCCATCACAAGGATTCTTCAACTCTGTGAGTTGAATGCAGTCATCACAGAAAACTTTCTGAGAATGCTTCTGTCTAGGTTTGATGTGAAGATATACCCGTTTCCAACAAAGGCCACGAAGTGGTCCAAATATACACTTGCAGATTCTACTACAAGGGTGTTGCAAACCCGAACTATCAAAGCAAGGTTCAACTCTGTGAGTTGAATGCAAACATCACAAAGAAGTTTCTGAGAATGCTTCCGTTTAGTTATGGGAAGTTTATCCCGTTTCCAACGAAATCCTCAGAGAGGTCCAAATATCCCCTTGCAGATTCTACAAACAGTGTGTTTGGAAACTGCTCCACCAAAGCAAATGTTCAGCTCGCTGAGTTAAACGCGATCGTCACTAAGAATTTTCTGAGAGGGCTACTGTCTAGTTTTTATATGAAGTTCTTTCCTTTATTACCACAGGCCTCAAAGCGGTCCCAGTCTCCACATGCAGATTCTCCAAGAAGACTGTTTCCAAACTGCTCTCTCAAAAGGAATGTTCAACTCTGTGAGTTGAATGCAATCATCACAGAGTAGTTTCTGAGAATGCTTCTATGTAGTTTTTAGGAGAAGATATTTACTTTTCCACCACAGCCCTCAAAGCCCTCCAAATGTCCATTTGCAGATTCTAAAAAAAGAGTGTTTCAAAGCTGCGCTATCAAAGGGAAAGTTCAACTCTGCGAGGTGAATGCAAACATCCCAAAGAAGTTTCTGAGAATGCCTCTGTTTAGCTTTTATGTGAAGATTATCCCGTTTCCAACGAAATCTTCAAAGAGGTCCAAATATCCACTTGCGGATCCCACAGAAAGAGTGTTTCGAAACTGCTGTTTCAAAAGGAATCTTCAACTCTGTGAGTTGAATGCAATCATCACAAAGAAGTTTCTGACAATGCTTCCCTCTCGTTTTTATGTGAAGATATTTCCTTTTCCATCACAGGCCTGAAAGCGCTCCGAATGTCCACTTGCAGATTCTACGAAAAGAATGTTTCAAAACTGCTCTATGAAAGGCAATGTTAACCTCTGTGACTCGATCACAAACATCACAAAGCAGTTTCGGAGAATGCTTCAGTTTAGTTTTTCTGTGAAGATATTCCCGTTTCCAAAGAAATCTTCAAAGAGGCCCACGTATCCAATTACAGATACTACAAATAGAGAGTTTCAAGACTGCTCAATCAAAAGGAGGGTTCAACTCTGTGACTTGAATGCAATCATCACACAGAAGTTTCTGAGAATGCTTCTCTTTAGCTTTTACGTGAAGATATACCCTTTTCGAACGAAGGCCACCCAGTGGTCCAAATATCCACTTGCAGATTCTACAAGAAGAGTGTCTCAAACCTGAACTATCAAAGGAAGTTTCAACTCTTTGACTTGAATGCAAACATCACGAAGATGTTTCTGAGAATGTTTGTGTTTAGTTATGGGAAGTTTACCCCTTTTCCAATGAAATCCTCAGAGACGTCCAAATATCCACTTGCAGATTCTACCAAAATGTGTTTGGAAACTCCTCCATCAAAAGGCATGTTCAGCTCTGTGAGTTAATCTCCATCATCACAAAGTATTTTCTGAGAATGCTTCCGTTTTGTTTTTATAGGAAGTTCTTTCCTTTACTACCGTAGGCCTCAAAGCAGTCCAAATCTCCATTTGCAGATTCTACAAAAAGAGTGTTTCCAATCTGCTCTATCAATAGGAATGTTCAACTCCGTGAGTTGAATGCAATCATCACAAAGTAGTTTCTGAGAATGCTTCTATGTAGTTTTTAGGTGAAGATATTTCCTTTTCCACCACAGGCCTCAAAGCCCCCCAAATGTCCACTTGCAGATTCTAGAAAAAGAGTGCCTCAGAGCTACTCTTTCAAAAGGAAACTTCAACTCTGGGAGTTGAATACAAACATCACAAAGTAGTTTCTGAGAATGCTTCTGTTTCGTTTTTATGTGAAGATGATCGCGTTTCCAATGAAATCTTCAAAGAGGTCCACATATCCAATTGCAGATTCCAAAGAAAGAGAGTTTCAAAACTGCTCCATCACAAGGATTCTTCAACTCTGTGAGTTGAATGCAGTCATCACAGAAAACTTTCTGAGAATGCTTCTGTCTAGGTTTGATGTGAAGATATACCCGTTTCCAACGAAGGCCACGAAGTGGTCCAAATATACACTTGCAGATTCTACTACAAGGGTGTTGCAAACCCGAACTATCAAAGCAAGGTTCAACTCTGTGAGTTGAATGCAAACATCACAAAGAAGTTTCTGAGAATGCTTCCGTTTAGTTATGGGAAGTTTATCCCGTTTCCAACGAAATCCTCAGAGAGGTCCAAATATCCCCTTGCAGATTCTACAAACAGTGTGTTTGGAAACTGTTTCATCAAAACGAATGTTCAGCTCTCTGAGTTAAACGCAATCGTCACTAAGAATTTTCTGAGAGTGCTACTGTCTAGTTTTTATATGAAGTTCTTTCCTTTATTAGCATAGGCCTCAAAGCGGTCCAAGTCTCCACTTGCAGATTCTCCAAGAAGACTGTTTCCAAGCTGCTCTCTCAAAAGGAATGTTCAACTCTGTGAGTTGAATGCAATCATCACAGAGTAGTTTCTGAGAATGCTTCTATGTAGTTTTTAGGAGAAGATATTTACTTTTCCACCACAGCCCTCAAAGCCCTCCAAATGTCCATTTGCAGATTCTAGAAAAAGAGTGTTTCAAAGCTGCGCTATCAAAGGGAAAGTTCAACTCTGCGAGGTGAATTCAAACATCCCAAAGAAGTTTCTGAGAATGCCTCTGTTTAGCTTTTATGTGAAGATTATCCCGTTTCCAACGAAATCTTCAAAGAGGTCCAAATATCCACTTGCGGATCCCACAGAAAGAGTGTTTCGAAACTGCTGTTTCAAAAGGAATCTTCAACTCTGTGAGTTAAATGCAATCATCACAAAGAAGTTTCTGACAATGCTTCTCTCTCGTTTTTATGTGAAGATATTTCCTTTTCCACCACAGGCCTGAAAGCGCTCCGAATGTCCACTTGCAGATTCTACGAAAAGAATGTTTCAAAACTGCTCTATGAAAAGCAATGTTAACCTCCGTGGCTCGAACACAAACATCACAAAGTAGTTTCTGAGAAAGCTTCAGTTTAGTTTTTCTGTGAAGATATTCCCGTTTCCAAAGAAGTCTTCAAATACATCCACGTATGCACTTACAGATTCTACAAAAAGAGAGTTTCAAAACTGCTCAATCAAAAGGAGGGTTAAACTCTGTGACTTGAATGCAATCATCACACAGAAGTTTCTGAGAATGCTTCTCTTTAGTTTTTACGTGAAGATATACACGTTTCGAATCATGGCCACTCAGTGGTCCAAATATTCACTTGCAGATTCTAAAAAGAGTGTGTTTCAAATCTGAACTATCAAAGGAAGTTTCAACTCTGTGAGTTGAATGCAAACATCACAAAGAAGTTTCTGAGAATGCTTCCGTTTAGTTATGGGAAGTTTATCCCGTTTCCAACGAAATCCTCAGAGAGGTCCAAATATCCCCTTGCAGATTCTACAAACAGTGTGTTTGGAAACTGTTTCATCAAAACGAATGTTCAGCTCTCTGAGTTAAACGCAATCGTCACTAAGAATTTTCTGAGAGTGCTACTGTCTAGTTTTTATATGAAGTTCTTTCCTTTATTACCATAGGCCTCAAAGCGGTCCAAGTCTCCACTTGCAGATTCTCCAAGAAGACTGTTTCCAAGCTGCTCTCTCAAAAGGAATGTTCAACTCTGTGAGTTGAATGCAATCATCACAGAGTAGTTTCTGAGAATGCTTCTATGTAGTTTTTAGGAGAAGATATTTACTTTTCCACCACAGCCCTCAAAGCCCTCCAAATGTCCATTTGCAGATTCTAGAAAAAGAGTGTTTCAAAGCTGCGCTATCAAAGGGAAAGTTCAACTCTGCGAGGTGAATTCAAACATCCCAAAGAAGTTTCTGAGAATGCCTCTGTTTAGCTTTTATGTGAAGATTATCCCGTTTCCAACGAAATCTTCAAAGAGGTCCAAATATCCACTTGCGGATCCCACAGAAAGAGTGTTTCGAAACTGCTGTTTCAAAAGGAATCTTCAACTCTGTGAGTTGAATGCAATCATCACAAAGAAGTTTCTGACAATGCTTCTCTCTCGTTTTTATGTGAAGATATTTCCTTTTCCACCACAGGCCTGAAAGCGCTCCGAATGTCCACTTGCAGATTCTACGAAAAGAATGTTTCAAAACTGCTCTATGAAAAGCAATGTTAACCTCCGTGGCTCGAACACAAACATCACAAAGTAGTTTCTGAGAAAGCTTCAGTTTAGTTTTTCTGTGAAGATATTCCCGTTTCCAAAGAAGTCTTCAAAGACATCCACGTATGCACTTACAGATTCTACAAAAAGAGAGTTTCAAAACTGCTCAATCAAAAGGAGGGTTAAACTCTGTGACTTGAATGCAATCATCACACAGAAGTTTCTGAGAATGCTTCTCTTTAGTTTTTACGTGAAGATATACACGTTTCGAATCATGGCCACTCAGTGGTCCAAATATTCACTTTCAGATTCTAAAAAGAGTGTGTTTCAAACCTGAACTATCAAAGGAAGTTTCAACTCTGTGAGTTGAATGCAAACATCATGAAGAAGTTTCTGAGAATGCTTCCGTTTAGTTATGGGAAGTTTATCCCATTTCCAACGATATCCTCAGAGAAGTCCGAATATCCCATTGCACATTCTCCAAAAAGTGTGTTTGCAAACTACTCCATCAAAACGAATGTTCAGCTCTCTGAGTTAAACTCAATCGTCACAAAGAATTTTCTGAGCATGCTACTGTCTAATTTTTATATGAAGTTCTTTCCTTTACTTCCATATTCCTCAAAGCGGTCCAAATCCCCATTTGCAGATTCTACAAAAAGAGTGTTTCCAATCTGCTCCATCAGTAGGAATGTTCAACTCCGTGAGCTGAATGTAATCATCAAAAAGTAGTTTCTGAGAATGCTTCTATCTAGTTTTTATGTGAAGATATTTCCTTTTCCACCATTGGCCTCAAAGCCCTCCAAATATCCACTTGCTGATTCTAGAAAAAGAGTGTTTCATAGCTGCTCTTTCAAAAGGATAGTTCAACTCTGGAAGTTAAATACAAAGATCACAAAGTAGTTTCTGAGAATGCTTCTGTTTAGTTTTTATGTGAAGATGATCCCTTTTCCTATGAAATCTTCAAAGAGGTCCACATATCCACTTGCAGATTCCAAAGAAAGAGAGTTTCAAAACGGCTCCATCAAAAGGATTGTTCAACTCTGTGAGTTGAATGCAGTCATCACAGAAAACTTTCTGAGAATGCTTCTGTCTAGGTTTGATGTGAAGATATACCCATTTCGAAAGAACCCCACAATCTGGTCAGAATATCCCTTTGTAGATTCTACTAAAAGAGTGTTTGAAACCTGAACTATCAAAGGAAGCTTCAACACTGTGAGTTGAATGCAAACATCACAAAGAAGTTTCTGAGAATGCTTCCGTTTAGTTATGGGAAGTTTATCCCATTTCCAAAGAAATCCTCAGTGAGGTCCAAGTATCCACTTGCAGATTCTACAAAAAGTGTGTTTGGAATCTGCTCCATCAAAATGAATGTTCAGCTCTCTGAGTGAAACTGAATCGTCACAAAGGATTTTCTGAGAGTGCTACTGTCTAGTTTTTATATGAAGTTCTTTCCTTTACTACCATAGGCCTGAAATCAGTCCAAGTCTCCTCTTGCAGATTCTACAAAAAGAGTGTTTCCAAACTGCTCTATCAAGAGGAATGTTCAACTCTGTGTGTTGAATGCAAACATCAGAAAATAGTTTCTGAGAATGCTTCTGTCTTGTTTGTATATGATGATATTTCCTTTTCTACCATAGGCCTCAAAGTGCTCTAAATACACACTTGCAAATTCTACAACAAGAGGGTTTCAGAACTGCTCTATCAAAGAAAAGTTAAACTCTGTCAGTTGAATGCACACGTCACAAAGTTTTTTCTGGGACTGATTCTGTCTAGTTTTTATATGAAGATATTGCCTTTTCTACCATAGGATTCAAAGCGCTCTAAATATCCACTTGGAAATTCTGCAAAAAGAGTGTTTCAAATCTGCTCTATCAAAAGGAAGTTTCATCTCTGTGAGTTGAATGCACACATCACAGAGAAGTCTCTGAGAATTCTTCTGTCTAGTTTTATATGAAGAAATCCCGTTTCCAACGAAGGCCTCAAAGAGGTACACATATCCACTTGCAGATTCTCCAAAAAGAGTGATAGCAATCTGCTCTATCAAGAGGAATGTTCGACTCTGTTTGTTGAATGCAAATATCACAAAGTAGTTTCTGAGAATGCTTCTGCCTAGTTTTTATGTGAAGATATTTCCTTTTCTACCATTGGCCTCAAAGCGCTCTATATACACACTTGCAAATTCTACAAAAAGAGGGTTTGAAAACTGCCCTGTCAAACGAACGGTTAATCTCTGTGAGTTGAGTGCACACATCACACAGTAGTTCCTTATAATGATTCTGTCTAGTTTTTATATGAAGTTATTTCCTTTTCTAACGTAAGGCTCAAAGTGCCCTATATATCCACTTGGAAATACAACGAAAAGAGTGTTTCAACTCTGCTCTATTGAATGAAAAGTTCACCTTTGTGAGTTGAATGCACGCATCACACAGAAGTTTCTGAGAATTCTTCTGTCTAGTTTTCTTCTGAAGAAATTCCCGGTTCCAACGAAGGCCTCAAAGAGGCCCAAGTATACACATGCAGATTCTACAAAAAGAGTGTTACCAAACTTTTCCTTCAAAAGGAATGTTTAACTCTGTGAGGTGAATGCAAACATCGCAAAGTAGTTTCTGAGAATGCTTCTGTGCAGTTTTTCAACGAAGGTATTTCCTTTTCTACCATAGGCCCCAAAGTGCTCTAAATATCCACTTGTAAATCCTACAAAAAGAGTGCTTCAAAACTGCTCTATGAAAAGGAAGGTTCAAATCTGTGAGTTGAGTGCAGACATCACAAGGAAGTTTCTGAGAATACTTCTGTCTGCTTTTTATGTGAAGATACTCCCGTTTCCTAAAAGGCCTCAAAGCGCTCCAAATACCCACTTGCAGACTTTACAACATAGGGTTTCAAAACTGCTCTATCAAAACAAAGCTTAAACTCTGTGAGTTGAACGCACACATCACAAAGTAGTTTCTGGGAATGATTCTGTCTAGTTTTTATATGAAGATGTTTCCTTTTCTAACATATGCTTCAAAGCCCTCTAAATATCCACTTGCAAACTCTACAAAAAGAGTGTTTCAAAACTGCTCTGTCAAAAGGAAATTTCACCTCTGTGAGTTGAGTACAGACATCACAAAGAAGTTTCTGAGAATACTTCTGTCTACTTTTTATGTGAAGATATTCCCGTTTCCAAAGAAAACCTCAAAGCTCTCCAAATATCCACATGCAGACTTTTCAAACAGAGACTTTCAAAACTGCTGTATCAAAAGAGAGGTTAAACTGTGTGAGTTGAACGCACACATCACAAAATAGTTTCTGGGAATGATTCTGTCTAGTTTTTATATGAAGATATTGCCTTTTCTACCGTAGGATTCAAAGCGCTCTAAATATCCACTTGGAAATTCTACAAAAAGAGTGTTTCCAATCCGCTCTATCAAAAGGAAGGTTCAACTCTGTGAGTTGAATGCACACAACACAAAGAAGTTTCTGAGAATTCTTCTGCCTGGTTTTATAGGAAGAAATCCCTCTTCCAACGAAGGCCTCAAAGAGGTCCAAATATCCAGTTGCAGATTCTACAAAAAGAGTGTTTCAAAACTGCTCTATCAAGAGGAATGTTCAACTCTGTGTGTTGAATTGAAATATCACAAAGTATTTGCTGAGAATGCTTCTGTCTAGTTTTATGTGAAGATAATTCCTTTTCTACCATAGGACTCAAAGCACTCTAAATACACACTTGCAAATTCTACAAAAAGAGTGTTTAAAAACTGCCTTATCAAAAGAAAGGTTAAACTCAGTGAGTTGAATGCACACATCACAAAGTAGTTTCTGAGAATGGTTCTGTCTAGTTTTGAAATGAGGATATTTCCTTTTCTACCACAGAACTCAAAGCGCCCTCAATATCCACTTGGATATTCTACAAAAAGAGTGTTTCCAATCTGCTGTATCAAAAGGAAGGTTCGTCTCCATGAGTTGAATGCACGCACCTCAAAGTAGTTTCTTAGAATTCTTCTGTCTAGTTTTATAGGAAGAAACCCTGTTTCCAATGAAGGCCTAAAAGTGGTGCAAATATCCACTTGCAGATTCTACAAAAAGAGTGATACCAATCTGCTCCACAATCTGCTCTATGAAGAGGAATGTTCAACTCTGTGTGTTGAATGCAAATATCACAAAGTAGTTTCTGAGAATGCTTCTGTCTAGTTTTTATGGGAAGATATTTCGTTTTCCACCAAAGGCTTCAAAGCGCTCTAAATGAACACTTGCACATTCTACAAAAAGAATGTTTCAAAACTGCTCTATGAAAAGAAGTGTTCCATTCTGTGAGGTTAATCCACACATTAAAAAGCAGTTTCTGAGAATGCTTCTGTCTAGTTTTTATGTGAAGATATTTCCTTTTCCATCATAGGCCTCAAATCGCTCCAAATATCCACTTGTAGATACTACAGAAAGAGTGTTTCGAAACTGCTCTCTCAAAAGGAAGGTTCGTTCAACTCTGTGAGCTGAAGGCACACATCACAAAGCAGTTTCTGAGAATGCTTCTGTCTACTCTGTATGTGAAGATATCCGGTTTACAATGATTTCCTCAAAGAGCTCCTAATATCCACAAGCAGATCCAACAAAAGCAGTGTTTCAAAACTGCTCTATCAAAAGAAAGGTTCAATGCCGTGAATTGAACACAAACATCACAAAGGTTTTTCTGAGAATGCTTCTGTCTAGTTTGTATGTGAAGATATTTCCTTTTCCACCATAGGCCACAAAGCTCACCAAATGAAGAACTGCAGACTCTACAAAAGGTGTGTTTCAACGCTGCTCTATCAAAAGGAAGGTTCAACTCTGTGAGTTGAATGCACACATCACAAACAACTTTCTGAGACTGTTTCTGTCTAGTTTTTAAGTGAAGATACCCGTTTGCAACGAATTCCTCAAAGAGTTCCAAATATCCACAAGCAGATTCTACAAAAGGATTGTTTCAATACTGCTCTATCAAAAGATAGATTCAACTCTGTTAGTTGAATGCACATATCACAAAGAAGTTCCTGAGAATGCTTCTGTCTAGTTTATATGTGATGATTTTTCCTTTTCCACCGTAGGCTTCAAAGCACTCCAAGTGAACACTTGCAGATTCTACAAAAAGAGTGTTTCAAAGCTGCTCTATGAAAAGAAGGGTTCCACTCTGTGAGGTGAATGCACACATCACAAATCAGTTTCTGAGAATGCTTCTGTCTAGTTTGTATGTGAAGATATTTCCTTTTCCCTCATTGGCCTCAAATCGCTCCAATATCCACTTGCAGATACTACAAAAAGACTGTTTCAAAACTGCTCTCTCAAAAGGAATATTCAACTCTGTGAGTTGAATGCACTCATCACAAAGCAGTTTCTGAGAATTCTTCTCTCTACTTTGTATGTGAAGATATCCCGTTTACAACGAATTCCTCACAGAGCTCCAAATATCCACTAGCAGATTTTTCAAAAGCAGTGTTTCAACACTGCTCTATCAAAAGAAAGGTTCAGCTCTGTGAATTGAACAAACACATCACAAAGATGCTTCTGAGAATGCTTCTGTCTAGTTTTTATGTGAAGATATTTCCTTTTCCACCACAGGCCCCAAAGTGCTCCAAATGAACACTTGCAGATTCTACAAAAGTTGCGTTTCAACACCGCTCTATCAAAAGAAAGGTTCAACTTTGTGAGTTGAACGCACACATCACAAAGATCTTTCTGAGAATCCTTCTGTCTACTTTTCATGTGAAGATACCCGTTTCCAATGAATTCCTCAAAGTGTTCCAAATATCCAGTAGCAGATTCTACAAAAGGAGTGTTTCAATACTACTCTATCAAAAGACAGATTCAACTCTGTTAGTTGAATGCACACATCTCAAAGAGGTTCCTGAGAATGCTTCTATATAGTTTTCATGTGAAGATATTTCCTTTTCCGTCATAGGCCTCAAATCGCTAAAAAATCCCATTTCAGATACTTAAAAAAGAATGTTTCAAAACTGGTGTCTCAAAAGAAGGGTTCCACTCTGTGAGGTGAATGCAACACTTCACAAAGCAGTTTCTGAGAATGCTTCTGTCTAGTTGTTATGTGAAGATATTTCCTTTTCCATCATAGGCCTCAAATCGCTAAAAAATCCCCTTGCAGATACTACAAAAAGACTGTTTCAAAACTGCTCTCTTAAAAGGAAGGTTCAACTCTGTGTGTTGAATGCACACATCACAAAGAAGTTTCTGAGAATGCTTCTGTCTAGTTTGTAAGTTAAGATATTTCTTTTTCCATCATTGGCCTCAAATCGCTTCAAATATCCACTTGCAGATACTACAAAAAGACTGTTTCAAAACTGCTCTCTCAAAAGGAAGGTTCAAATCTATGAGTTGAATGCACACATCACAAAGCAATTTCTGAGAAACTTTCTGTCTAGTTTGTATGTGAAGATTTCCCGTTTACAAAGAATTCCTCAAAGAGCCCCAAATATCCTAAAGCAGATCCTACAAAAGCAGTGTTTCAAAACTGCTCTATGAAAAAGAAAGGTTCAACTCCGTGAATTGAACACACACATCACATAGGTGTTTCCAAGAATGCATCTGTCTAGTTTTTATGTGAAGATATTTCCTTTTCCACCATAGGCTTCAAAGCGCTCCAAATGAACACTTGCAGATTCTACAAAAAGACTGTTTCAAAACTGCTCTATGAAAAGAAGGTTCCACTCTGTGAGGTGAATGCACACATCACAAAGCAGTTTCTGAGAATGCTTCTGTCTAGTTTTTATGTGAAGATATTATTTCCTTTTCCCTCATAGGCCTCAAAACGCTCCAAATATCCACTTGCAGATCCTACAAAAAGACTGTTTCAAAACTGCTCTCTCAAAAGGAATGTTCACATCTGTGAGTTGAATGCACTCATCACAAAGCAGTTTCTGAGAATGCGTCTGTCTAGTTTGTATGTGAAGATATTATTTTTTCCATCACAGGCCTCAAATAGCTTCAAATATCCACTTGCAGATACTACAAAAAGACTGTTTCAAATCTGCTCTCTCAAAAGGAAGGTTCAACTCTGTGAGCTGAATGCACACATCACAAAGCAGTTTCTGAGAAAGCTTCTGTCTAGTTTGTATGTGAAGATTTCCCATTTACAACGAATTCCTCAAAGAGCTCTAAATATCCTAAAGCAGATCCTACAAAAGCAGTGTTTCAAAACTCCTCTATGAAAAAGAAAGGTTCAACTCTGTGAATTGAACACACACATCCCATAGGTGTTTCCAAGAATGCTTCTGTCTAGTTTTTAAATGAAGATATTTCTTTTTCCACCATAGGCAAAAAAGCGCTCAAAATTAGTTGCAGATTCTACAAAAGGTGTGTTTCAACACTGCTCTATCAAAAGAAAGGTTCAACTCTGTAAGTTGAATGCACACATCACAAAGAACTTTCTGAGAATGCTTCTGTCTAGTTTTTATGTGAAGTTACCCGTTTCCAACGAATTCCTCAAAGAGTTCCAAATATCCACAAGAAGATTCTACAAAAGGAGTGTTTCAATACTGCTCTATCAAAAGACAGATTCCACTCTGTTAGTTGAATGCACACATCTCAAAGAAGTTCCTGACAATGCTTCTGTCTAGTTTTTATGTGAAGATATTTCATTTTCCACCATAGGCTTAAAAGCGCTCCAAATGAACACTTGCAGAATCTACAAAAAGACTGTTTCAAAACTGCTCTATGAAAACAAGGTTCCACTCTGTGAGGTGAAGGCACACATCACAAAGCAGTTTCTGAGAATGCTTCCGTCTAGTTTTTATGTGAAGATATTTCCTTTTCCATCACAGGCCTCAAATCACTCCTAATATCTACTTGCAGATACTACAAAAAGACTCTTTCAAAACTGCTCTCTCAAAAGGAAGGTTCAACTCTGTGAATTGAATGCACACATCACAAAGCAGTTTCTGAGAATGCTTCTGTCTACTTTGTATGTGAAGATATCCCGTTTGTAACGAATTCCTCAAAAGCTCCAAATATCCACAAGCAGATTCTACAAAAGCAGTGTTTCAAAATTGCTCTATCAAAAGAAAGTTTCAACTCTGTGAATTGAACACACACATCACAAAGTTGTTTCTGAGAATGCTACTATCTAGTTTTCATGTGAAGATATTTCCTTTTCCACCATAGGCAACAAAACCTTCCAAATGAACACTTGCAGATTCTACAAACGGTGTGTTTCAACACTACTCTATCAAAAGAAAGGTTCAACTCTGTGAGTTGAATGCACATATCAAAAAGAACTTTCTGAGAATGCTTGGCTCTAGTTTTTATGTGAAGATACCCGTTTCCAATGAATTCTTCAAAGATTTCCAAATATTCACAAGCAGAATCTACAAAAGGATAGTTTCAATACTGCTCTATTGAAAGATAGATTCAACTCTGTTAGTTGAATGCACACATCTCAAAGAAGTTCCTGAGAAAGCGTCTGTCAAGTTTTTATGTGAAGATATTTCCTTTTCCACCATAGGCTTCAAAGCACTCCAAATGAACACTTGCAGATTCTACAGAAAGACTGTTTCAAAACTGCTCTATGAAAAGAAGGGTTCCAGTTTAGGATCCAAGATGGCCAAATAGGAACAGCTCCGGTCTACTGCTCCCAGCATGAGCGACGCAGAAGACAGGTGATTTCTGAATTTCCATCTGAGGTACTGGGTTCCTCTCACTAAGGAGTGCCAGAGAGTGGGCGCAGGTCTCTGGGTATGCTCACCATGCTTGAGCTAAAGCAGAGTGAGGCATTGCCTCACTTGGGAAGCTCAAGGGGTCAGGGAGTTCCCTTTCCCAGTAAAAGAAAGGGTTGAGGGACGCACCTGGAAATTCGGGTCACTCCCTCCCGAATACTGCGCTTTTCCGACCAGCTTAAAAAATGGCGTGCCACGAGATTGTATCCCACACCTGGCTCGGAGGGTCCTATGCCCACGGTATCTCGCTGATTGTGAGCATAGCAGTCTGAGATCAAACTGCAAGGCGGCAGCAAGGCTGAGGGAGGGGCGCCCACCATTGCCCATGCTTGCTTAGGTAAACAAAGCAGCTGGGAGGCTCGAAATGGGTGGAGCCCACCACAGCTCAAGGAGGCCTGCCTGCCTCTGTAGGCTCCACCTCTGGGGGCAGGGCACAGACAAACTAAAAGACAACAGTAACCTCTGCAGACTTAAATGTCCCTGTCTGACAGCGTTGAAGACAGCAGTGGTTCTCCCAGCATGCAGCTGGAGATCTGAGAATGGGCAGACTGCCTCCTCAAGTGGGTCCCTGACCCCCGAGCAGCCTAACTGGGAGGCACCCCCCAGCAGGGGAACACTGACACCTCACACGGCAGGGTATTCCAACAGGCCTGCATCTGAGGGTCCTGTCTGTTAGAAGGAAAACTAACAAACAGATTGGACATCCACACCAAAAACCCTTCTGTACATCACCATCATCAAAGAACAAAAGTAGATAAAACCACAAAGATGGGGAAAAAACAGAACAGAAAAACTGGAAACTCTAAAAAGCAGAGCTCCTCTCCTCCTCCAAAGGAGCACAGTTCCTCACCAGCAACGGAACAAAGCTGGATGGAGAATGACTTTGACGAGCTGAGAGAAGAAGGCTTCAGACGATCAAATTACTCTGAGCTATGGGAGGACATTCAAACCAAAGGCAAAGAAGTTGAAAACTTTGAAAAAAATTTAGAAGAATGTATAACTAGAATAACCAATACAGAGAAGTGCTTAAAGGAGCTGATGGAGCTGAAAACCAAGGCTTGAGAACTACGTGAAGAATGCAGAAGCCTCAGGAGTCGATGCGATCAACTGGAAGAAAGGGTATCAGCAATGGAAGATGAAATGAATGAAATGAAGCCAGAAGGGAAGTTTAGAGAAAAAAGAATAAAAAGAAATGAGCAAAGCCTCCAAGAAATATGGGACTATGTGAAAAGACCAAATCTACGTCTGATTGGTGTACCTGAAAGTGATGGGGAGAATGGAACCAAGTTGGAAAACACTCTGCAGGATATTATCCAGGAGAACTTCCCCAATCTAGAAAGGCAGGCCAACGTTCAGATTCAGGAAATACAGAAAACACCACAAAGATACTCCTCGAGAAGAGCAACTCCAAGACACATAATTGTCAGATTCACCAAAGTTGAAATGAAGGAAAAAATGTTAAGGGCAGCCAGAGAGAAAGGTCGGGTTACCCTCAAAGGGAAGCCCATCAGACTAACAGTGGATCTCTCGGCAGAAACCCTATAAGCCAGAAGAGAGTGGGGGCCAATAATCAACAAACTCAAAGAAAAGAATTTTCAACCCAGAATTTCATATCCAGCCAAACTAAGCTTCATAAGTGAAGGAGAAATAAAATACTTTACAGACAAGCAAATGCTGACCGATTTTGTCACCACCAGGCCTGCCCTAAAAGAGCTCCTGAAGGAAGCGCTAAACATGGAAAGGAACAACTGGTACCAGCCGCTGCAAAATCATGCCAAAATGTAAAGAGCATTGAGACTAGGAAGAAACTGCATCAACTAACAAGCAAAATAACCAGCTAACATCATAATGACAGGATCAAATTCACACATAACAATATTACCTTTAAATGTAAATGGACTAAATGCTCCAATTAAAAGACACAGACTGGCAAATTGGATAAAGTCAAGACCCATCAGTGTGCTGTAACTCAAGAAACCCAGCTCACGTGCAGAGACACACAAAGGCTCAAAAAAAAAAAAAAAAAAAAAAAAGGATGGATGAAGATCTACCAAGAAAATGGAAAACAAAAAACGGCAGGGGTTGCAATCCTAGTCTCTAATAAAACAGAATTTAAACCAACAAAGATCAAAACAGACAAAGAAGGCCATTACATAATGGTAAAGGGATCAATTCAACCAGAAGAGCTAACTATCCTAAATATATATGCACCCAATACAGGAGCACCAAGATTCATAAAGCAAGTCCTGAGTGACCTACAAAGAGACTTAGACTCCCACACATTACTAATGGGAGACTTTAACACCCCACTGTCAACATTAGACAGATCAACAAGATAGAATGTCAAAAAGGATACCCAGGAATTGAACTCAGCTCTGCACCAAGCGGACCTAATAGACATCTACAGAACTCTCCACCCCAAATCAACAGAATACACATTGTTTTCAGCACCACACCACACCTATTCCAAAATTGACTACATAGTTGGAAGCAAAGCTCTCCTCAGCAAATGTAAAAGAATAGACATTATACCAAACTATCTCTCAGACCACAGTGCAATCAAACTAGAAGTCAGGATTAAGAATCTCTCTCAAAACCACTCAACTACATGGAAACTGAACAACCTGCTCCTGAATGACTACTGGGTACATAACGAAATGAAGGCAGAAATAAAGATGTTCTTTGAAACCAATGAGAAAAAAGACACAACATACCAGAATCTCTGGGACACATTCAAAGCAGTGTGTAGAGGGAAATTTATAGCACTAAATGCCCACAAGAGAAAACAGGAAAGATCCAAAATTGACACCCTAACATCACAATTAAAAGAACCAAAAAAGCAAGAGCAAACACATTCAAAAGCTAGCAGAAGGCAAAAAATAACTAAAATCAGAGCAGAACTGAAGGAAATAGAGACACAAAGAACCCTTCAAAAAATTAATGAATCCAGGAGCTCGTTTTTTGAAAGGATCAACAAAATTGATAGACCACTAGCAAGACTAATAAAGACAAAAAGAGAGAAGAATGAAATAGATGCAATAAAAAATGATAAGGGGGATATCACCACCGATCCCACAGAAATACAAACTACCATCAGAGAATACTACAAACACCTCTACACAAATAAACTAGGAAATCTAAAAGAAATGGATAAATACCTTGACACATACACTCTCCAAAGACTAAACCAGGAAGAAATTGAATCTCTGAATAGACCAATAACTGGCTCTGAAATTGTGGCAATAATCAATAGCTTACCAACCAAAAAGAGTCCAGGACCAGAAGGATTCACAGCCGAATTCTACCAGAGGTACAAGGAGGAACTGGTACCATTCCTTCTGAAACTATTCCAATCGATAGAAAAAGAGGGAATCCTCCCTAACTCATTTTATGAGGCCAGCATCATTCCGATACCAAAGCCAGGCAAAGACACAACCAAAAAAGAGAATTTTAGACCAATATCCTTGATGAACATTGATGCAAAAATCCTCAATAAAATACTGGCAAAACGAATCCAGCAACACATCAAAAAGCTTATCCACCATGATAAAGTGGGCTTCATCCCTGGGATGCAAGGCTGGTTCAATATATGCAAATCAATAAATGTAATCCAGCATATAAACAGAGCCAAAGACAAAAACCACACGATTATCTCAATAGATGCAGAAAAAGCCTTTGACAAAATTCAACAACCCTTCATGCTAAAAACTCTCAATAAGTTAGTTATTGATGGGATGTATTTCAAAATAATAAGAGCTATCTATGACAAACCCACAGCCAATATCATACTGAATGGGCAAAAACTGGAAGCATTCCCTTTGAAAACTGGCACAAGACAGGGATGCCCTCTCTCACCACTCCTATTCAACATAGTGTTGGAAGTTCTGGCCAGGGCAATTAGGCAGGAGAAGGAAATAAAGGTATTCAATTAGGAAAAGAGGAAGTCAAATTGTCCCTGTTTGCAGACGACATGATTTTATATCTAGAAAACCCCATTGTCTCAGCCCAAAATCTCCTTAAGCTGATAAGTAACTTCAGCAAAGTCTCAGGATACAAAATCAATGTACAAAAATCACAAGTATTCTTATACAACAACAGACAGAGAGCCAAGTCATGAGTGAACTCCCATTCACAATTGCTTCAAAGAGAATAAAATACCTAGGAATCCAACTTACAAGGGATGTGAAGCACCTCTTCAAGGAGAACTACAAACCACTGCTCAAGGAAATAAAAGAGGATACAAACAAATGGAAGAATATTCCTTGCTCATGGGTAGGAAGAATCAATATCGTGAAAATGGCCATACTGCCCAAGGTAATTTACAGATTCAATGCCATCCCCATCAAGCTACCAAGGCCTTTCTTCATAGAATTGGAAAAAACTACTTCAAAGTTCATATGGAACCAAAAAAGAGCCCTCATCACCAAGTCAATCCTAAGCCAAAAGAACAAAGCTGGAGGCATCACACTACCTGACTTCAAACTATACTACAAGTCTACAGTAACCAAAACAGCATGGTACTTGTACCAAAACAGAGATATAGATCAATGGAGCAGAACAGAGCCCTCAGAAATAACGCCGCATATCTACAACTATCTGATCTTTGAAAAAGCTGAGAAAAACAAGCAACAGGGAAAGGATTCCCTATTTAATAAATGGTGTTGGGAAAACTGGCTAGCCATATGTAGAAAGCTGAAAGTGGATGCCTTCCTTACACCTTATACAAAAATCAATTCAAGATGGATTAAAGACTTAAATGTTAGACCTAAAACCGTAAAAAACTAGAAGAAAACCTAGGCATTACCATTCAGGACATAGGCATGGGCAAAGACTTCATGTCTAAAACACCAAAAGCAATGGCAACAAAAGCCAGAATTGACAAATGGGATCTAATTAAACTAAAGAGCTTCTGCACAGCAAAAGAAACTACCATCAGAGTGAACAGGCAACCTACAAAATGGGAGAAAATTTTCACAACCTACTCATCTGACAAAGGGCTAATATCCAGAATCTACAATGAACTCAAACAAATTTACAAGAAAAAAACAAACAACCCCATCAAAAAGTGGGCGAAGGACATGAACAGACACTTCTCAAAAGAAGACATTTATGCAGCCAAATAACACATGAAAAAGTGCTCACCATCACTGGCCATCAGAGAAATGCAAATCAAAACCACAATGAGATACCATCTCACACCAGTTAGAATGGCAATCATTAAAATGTCAGGAAACAACAGGTGCTGGAGAGGATGTGGAGAAATAGGAACACTTTTACACTGTTGGTGGGACTGGAAACTAGTTCAACCATTGTGGAAGTCAATGTGGCAATTCCTCAGGGATCTAGAACTGGAAATACCATTTGACCCAGCCATCCCATTACCAGGTATATACCCAAAGGACTATAAATCATGCTGCTATAAAGACACATGCATACGTAGATTTATTGTGACATTATTCACGATAGCAAAGACTTGGAACCAACCCAAATGTCCAACAATGATAGACTGGATTAAGAAAATGTGGCACATATACACCATGGAATACTATGCAGCCATAGAAAATGATGAGTTCATGTCCTTTGTAGGGACATGGCTGAAATTGGAAATCATCATTCTCAGTAAACTATCGCAGGAACAAAAAACAAAACACCGCATATTCTCACTCATAGGTGGGAATTGAACAATGAGAACACATGGACACAGGAAGGGGAACATCACACTCTTGGGACTGTTGTGGGGTGGGGTGAGGCGGGAGGGATAGCATTGGGAGATACAACTAATGTTAGATGACGAGTTAGTGGGTGCAGTGCACAAGTATGCCACATGTATACACATGTAACTAACCTGCACATTGTGCCCATGTACCCTAAAACTTAAAGTATAATAATAAAAAAAAAAGAAAGAAAGCAAACATCACAAAGCAGTTTCTGAGAATGCTTCTGTGTAGTTTCGTTGAGAAGATATTTCCTTTTACACCACAGGCCTCAAAGTGCTCCAAATGTCCTCTTGCAGATTCTACAAAAAGAGTGTTTCAAAGCTGCTCTATGAAAAGGAAGCTTCAACTCTGTGATTTGAGTGCTCACATCACAAAGACGTTTCTGAGAATGCTTCTGTCTAGTTTTTATGTGAAGATATTTCCTTTTTCACCGTTGGCTTCAAAGTGCTCCAAATGCCCAATTGCAGATTCTACAAAAACAGTGTTTCAAAACTGCTCTAACAAAAGAACGCTTCAACCCTGTGAGTTGAATGCACACATCACAAAGAAGTTTCTGAGAATACTTCTGTCTAGCTTTGTGAATACATCCCGTTTCCAACGAAGGCCTCAAAGCGGTCCAAATATCCACTTGTAAATTCTACAAAAAGAGAGTTTCACAGCTTCCCTATGAAAAGGAATGTTGAACTCTGTGAGTTGAAAGCAAGCATCACGAAGATGTTACTGAGAATGCTTCTGTGTAATTTCGTTGTGAAGATATTTCCTTTTCCACCACAGGCCTCAAAGCGTTCCCAATGTCCTCTTGCAGATTCTACAAAAAGAATGTTTCAAAACTGTGATTTGAGTGCACACATCACAAAGAAGTTTCTGAGAATGCTTCTCTCTTGTTTTTATGTGAAGATATTTCCTTCTTCACCATAGGCTTCAAAGCGCTCCAAATGCTCACTTGCAGATTCTACAAAAAGAGTGTTTCAAAACTGCTCTATCAAAAGAACGCTTCAACTCTGTGAGTTGAATGCACACATAACAAAGTAGTTCCTGAGAATGCTTCTGTGTAGTTTTTGTGAAGATTTTCGGTTTCCAGCGAAGGCCTCAAAGCGATGCAAATATCCACTTGCAAATTAAAAAAATGTTTCAAAACTGCTCTATGAAAAGGAAGGTTCAACTCTGTGAACTGAAAATGAACGTCACAAAGAAGTTTCTGAGAATGCCTCTGTGTAGTTTTAATGTGAATATAGTTCCTTTTTCACCTCAGGCCTCAAAGCCCACCAAAAGTCCACTTGCAGATTCTACAAAAAGATTGTTTCAAAAGTGCTCTATCGAACGAGAGGTTCAGTTCTTTGAGTTGAATGCACACATCACAAAGAAGTTTCTGAGAATGCTTCTGTGTAGTTTTATGTGAAGATATTTCCTTTTTCACCATAGGCCTCAAAGCGCTCCAAATGCCCACTTGCAGATTCTACAAAAAGAGTGTTTCAAAACAGCTCTATCAAAAGAACGATTCAACTCTGTGAGTTGGATGCACACATCACAAACAAGTTCATGAGAATGCTTCTGTCTAGTTTTTGTGAACATATCCCTTTTCCAAAGAAGGCCTCAAAGCCGTCCATATATCCACTTGCAAATTCTACAAAAAGAGTGTTTCGAGACTGCTCTATGAGAAGGAATGTTCAACTCTCTGAGTTGAAAGCAAACATCAAAAAGTAGTTTCTGAGAATGCTTCTGTGTAGTTTCGTTGTGAAGATATTTCCTTTTTCACCACAGACCTCAAAGCGCTCCCAATGTCCTCTCGCAGATTCTACAAAAAGAGTGTTTCAAAACTGCTCTATCAAAAGAAATCTTCAACTCTGTGATTTGAATGCACAAATCACAAAGAAGTTTCCAAGAATGCTTCTTTCTAGATTTTATGTGAAGATATTTCCTTTTTCACCATAGGCTTCAAAGTGCTCCAAAAGCCCCCTTGCAAATTCTACAAAAACAGTGTTTCCAAACTGCTCTATCAAAAGAACGCTTCAACTCTGTGAGTTGAATGCACACATCACAAAGATGTTTCTGAGAATGCTTCCATCTAGCTTTGTGAATATATCCCTTTTCCATCGAAGGCCTCAAAGCGGTCCAAATATCCACTTGTAAATTCTACAAAAAGAGAGTTTCAAAGCTGCTCTATAAAAAGGAATGTTGAACTCTGTCTGTTGAAAACAAACATCACAAAGAAGTTGCTGAAAATGCTTCTGTGTAGTTCTCTTGTGAAGATATTTCCTTTTTCATCACAGGACTCAAAGCGCTCCAAATGTCCAATTGCAGATTGTACGAAAAGTGTGTTTCAAATCTGCTCTATCAAAAGAACGATTCAGCTCTTTGAGTTAAATGCACACTTCACAAAGTGGTTTCTGAGAATGCTTCTGTCTAGTTTTTGTAAAGATATTTCGTTTTTCATCATAGGCCCCAAAGCGTTACAAATGTCCACTTGCAGATCGTATAAAAAGAGTTTTTCATAACTGCTCTAGGAAGAGAAAGATTCAACTCGTTGAGTTGAATGCCCACATCAGAAAGGAGATTCTCAGAATGCTTCTGTCCAGTTTTTGTGAAGATATCCCATTTCCACCGAAGGCCTTAAAGCGGTCCAAATATCCAATTGCAAATTATACAAAAAGAGTTTTTCCAAACTGCTCTATGAAAAGGAATGTTCAACTCTGTGAGTTGAAAGCAAACAACACAAAGAAGTTTCTGAGAATGCTTCCGTCTAGCTTTGTGAAGATATCCCTTTTCCAATGAAGGCCTCAAAGCGGTCCAAATATCCACTTGTAAATTCTACAAAAAGGAGTTTCAAAGCTGCTGTATGAAAAGGAATGTTGAACTCTGTCTGTTGAAAGAAAACATCACAAATAAGTTGCTGAGAATGCTTCTGTGTAGTTCTTATGTGACGATATTTCATTTTTCATCACAGGCCTCAAAGCGCTCCAAATGTCCACATGCAGATTGTACAAAAAGAGTGTTTCAAATCTGTTCTATCAAAAGAATGGTTCAATTCTGTGAGTTGAATGTACACATAACAATGAGGTATCTGAGAATGCTTCTGTCTAGTTTTTATGTGAAGATATTTCGTTTTCCACCACAGGCCTGAAAGCGCTCCAAATGTCCTCTTGCAGATCCTTCAAAAAGAGTTTTTCAAAACTGCTCTGTCGAAAGAAAAGTTCAACTCTGTGAGTTGAATGCACACATCACAAAGAAGTTTGTGAGAATGCTTCTGTCCAGTTTTTATGAAGATATCCCATTTCCAACGAAGGGCTCAAAGCGGTCCAAATATCCACTTGCCAATTCTACAAAAGAGTGTTTCCAAACTGCTCTATGAAAAGGAATGTTCAACTCTGTGAGTTGAAAGCAAACATCTCAAAGAAGTTTCTGAGAATGGTTCCGTGTAGTCTCGTTGTGAAGATATTTCCTTTTTCACCACAGGCCTGAAAGTGCTCCCAATGTCCTGTTAGAGATTCTACAAAAAGAGTGTTTCAAAACTGCTGAAACAAAAGAAAGCTTCAACTCTGTGATTTGAGTGCACACATCACAAAGTAGTTTCTGAGAATGCTTCTGTGTAGTTTTTATGTGAAGATATTTCTTTTTTCACCATAGGCTTCAACGCACTCCTAATGCCAACTTGCAGATACTACAAAAACAGTGTTTCAAAACTGCTCTATCAAAAGAACACTTCAACTATGTGAGTTGAATGCACACATCACAAAGAAATTTCTGAGAATGGTTCCGTCTAGGTTTGTGAAGATATCCCGTTTCCAACGAAGGCCTCAAAGCGGTCCAAATATCCACTTGCAAATAATAGAAAAAGAGTGTTTCAAAACTGCTCTATGAAAAGGAATGTTCAACTCTGTGAGTTGAAAGCAAACAAAGAAGTTTCTGGAATGCTTCTGTGTAGCTTTTTTGTGAAGATATTTCCTTTCTCACCATAGGCCTCAAAGCTCTCCAAATGTCCACTTGCAGAGTCTACAAAATTGAGGTTTCAAAACTGCTCTATCAAACGAGAGGTTCAACTCTGTGAGTTGAAAGCACTAATCACAAAGAAGTTTCTGAGAATGCTTCTGTGTAGTTTTTATGTGAAGATATTTCCTTTTTCACCATAAGCCTCAAAATGCTCCAAATGCCCACTTGCAGATTCCACAAAAAGAGTGTTTCAAAACAACTCTATCAAAAGAACGCTTCAACTCTTTGAGTTGAATGCACTCATCACAAAGAACTTCCTGAGAATGCTTCTGTCTAGTTTTGGTGAAGATATCCCGTTTCCAGCGAAGGCCTCAAAGCGGTCCAAATATCCACTTGCAAATTAAAAAGTGTGTTTCAAAACTGCTCTATGAAAAGTAAGGTTCAACTCTGTGAGCTGAAAATAAACATCACAAAGAAGTTTCTGAGAATGCTTCTGTGTAGTTTTAATGTGAATATAGTTCCTTTTTCACCACAGGCCTCAAAGTGCTCCAAATGTCCACTTGCAGATTCTACAAAAAGAGTCTTTCAAAACTGCTCTATCATCAAAAGAAAGGTTCAACTCTGTGAGTTGAAGGCACACATCACAAAGAGGTTTCTGAGAATGCTTCTGTCTAGTTTTTATGTGAAGATATTTCCTTTTTCACCATAGGCCTCCAAGTGCTACTAATGTCCACTTGCAGACTGTACAAAAAGAGTTCCAAAACTGCTCTATCAAGACAATGGTTCAACTTGGTGAGTTGAATGCACACATCAGAAAGGAGATTCTGAGAATGCCTCTGTCTAGTATTTGTGAAGATATCCCATTTCCAACAAAGGCCTCAAAGCCGTCCAAATATCCACTTGCAAATTCTACAAAAAGAGTGTTTCAAAACTGCTCTATGAAAAGGAATGTTCAACTCTGTGAGTTGAAAGCAAACATCACAAAGAAGTTTCTGAGAATGCTTCTGTGTAGTTTCGTTGTGAAGATATTTCCTTTTTCACCACAGGCCTCAAAGCTCTCCCAATGTCCTCTTGCAGATTCTACAAAAAGAGTGTTTCTAAACTACTCTATCTAAAGGAAGCTTCAAATCTGTCATTTGAGTCCACACATGACAAAGAAGTTTCTGAGAATGCTTCTCTCTAGTGTTTATATGAAGATATTTCCTTTTTCACCATAGGCTTCAAAATGCCCAAAATGCCCACTTGCAGATTCTACAACAACAGTGTTTCAAAACTGCTCTATCAAAAGAATGCCACAACTCTGTGAGTTGAATGCACACATCACAAAGAAGTTTGTGAGAATGCTTCTGTCCAGTTTTTGTGAAAATATCCCGTTTCCAACGAAGGCCTTGAAGAGGTCCAGATATCCACTTGCCAATTCTACAAAAAGAATGTTTCAAAACTGCTCTATGAAAAGGAATGTTCAACTCTGTGAGTTGAAAGCAAACAACACAAAGAAGATTCTGAGAATGCTTCTGTCCAGTTCTTAGGTGAAGTTATTTCCTTTTTCACCATAGGCCTCAAAGCTCTCCAAATGTCCACTTGTAGATTCCACAAAAAGGAGGTTTCAAAACTGCTCTATCAAAAGAGAGGTTCAACTCTGTGAGTTGAAAGCACACATTACAAAGAAGTTTCTGAGAATGATTCTGTGTAATTCTTAGGTGAAGATATTTCCTTTTTCACTATAGGCCTCAAAGAGCTCCAAATGGCCAGTTGCAGACTCTATAAAAAGAGGGTTTCTAAACTGCTCTATCAAAAGGGAGGTTTAACTGTAGGGGTTGAATGCATACATCACAGAATAGTTCCTGAGAATACTTCTGTGTTGTTTTCATATGAATAGATTTCCTTTTTCACCATAGTCCTCAAAACGCTCCAAATACCCACTTGTAGATACTACAAAAAGAGTGTTTCAAAACAGCTCTATCAAAAGAAGGCTTCAACTCTGTCAGTTGAATGCACACATCACCAAGAAGTTTCTGAGAATGCTTCTGTATAGTTTCATTGTGAAGTTATTTCCTTTTTCACCACAGGTCTCAAAGCGCTCCCAATGTCCTCTTGCAGATTCTCCAAAAAGAGTGTTTCAAAACTGCTCTATCAAAAGAAAGTTTCAACTCTGTGATTTGAGTGTACACATCACAGAGAAGCTTCTGAGAATGCTTCTGTCTAGTTTTTATGTGAAGATATTTCCTTTTTCACCTTAGGCTTCAAAGCACTCCAAATGCCCACTTGCAGATTCTACAAAAACAGTGTTTCAATACTGCTCTATCAAAAGAACGCTTTAACTCTGTGAGTTGAATGCACACATCACAAAGAACTTTCCGAAAATACTTCTGTCTGGCTTTGTGAATATATCCCGTTTCCAACGAAGGCCTCAAAGCGGTCCAAATATACACTTGTAAATTCTACAAAAAGAGTGTTTCAAAACTGCTCTATGAAAAGGAATGTTGAACTCTGTGTGTTGAAAGCAAGAATCACAAAGAAGTTGCTGAGAATGCTTCTGTGTAGTTCTTATGTGAAGATACTTCCTTTTTCATCACAGGCCTCCACGCACTCCAAATGTCCACTTGTAGATTGTACAAAAGAGTGTTTCAAATCTGCTCTATTGAAAGAACGGTTCAAATCTGTGAGTTGAATGCACACGTCACAAAGAGGTTTCTGAGAATGCTTCTGTCTGGTATTTATGTGAAGATATTACGTTATTCATCAGGGGCCTCAAAGTTTTATAAGTGTCCCCTGCAGATCCTGCAAGAAGGGTTTTTCAAAACTGCTCTATCGAAAGAAATGTTTAACTCTGTGAGTTGAATGCACACATCACAAAGAAGTTTGTGGAATGCTTCTGTCCAGTTTTTGTGAAGATATCCCGTTTCCAACGAAGGCCTCAAAGACGTCCAAATATCCACTTGCAAATTCTACAAAAAGAGTGTTTCCAAACTGCTCTATGAAAAGGAATTTTCAACTCTGTGAGTTGAAAGCAAACAACACAAAGAAGATTCTGAGAATGCTTCTGTGTAGTTCTTATGTGAAGATATTTCCTTTTTCACCATGGACCTCAAAGTTCTCCAAATGTCCACTTGCAGATTCTACAAAAAGGACCTTTCAAAACTGCTCTATGAAAAGAGAGGTTCAGCTCTGTGAGTTGAATGCACACATCACAAAGAAATTTCTGAGAATGCTTCTGTGTAGTTTTTATGTGAAGATATTTCCTTTTTCACCATAGGCCTGAAAGTGCTCCAAATGTCCAGTTGCATGTTCTACAAAAAGAGGGTTTCTAAACAGCTCTATCCAAAGAGAGGTTCAACTGTAGGAGTTGAACGCATACATAACAGAAAAGTTTCTCAGAATGCTTCTGTGTTGTTTTCATATGAAAATATTTCCTTTTTCACCATAGGCCTTAAAACACTCCAAATGCCCACTTGCAGATTCTACAAAAAGAGTGTTTCAAAACAGCTCTATCAAAAGAATGCTTCAACTCTGTGAGTTGAATGCACACATCACAAAGTAGTTCCTGAGAATGCTTCTGTCTAGTTTTTGTGATGATATCCCGTTTCCAGCGAAGGCCTCAAATCGGTCCTAATATCCACTTGCAAATTAAAAAGAGTGTTTCAAACTGCACTATGAAAAGGAAGGTTCAACTCTGTGAGCTCAAAATAAACATCACAAAGAAGTTTCTGAGAATGCTTCTGTTTAGTTTTAATGCGAAAATAGTTCCTTTTCCACCTCAGGGCTCAAATCGCACCAAATGTCCACTTGCAGATTATACAAAAAGAGTGCTTCAAAACTGCTCTATCAAGAGAAAGGTTCAACTCGGTGAGTTGAATGCACACATCAGAAAGTAGATTCTGAGAATGCTTCTGTCTAGTTTTTGTGAAGATATCCCTTTTCCAACGAAGGCCGGGAAGCCGTCCAATTATCCACTTGCAAATTCTACAAAAAGAATGTTTAAAAACTGCTCTATGAAAAGGAATTTTCAACTCTGTGAGTTGAAAGCAAACATCACAAAGAAATTTTGAGAATGCTTCTGTGTAGTTTGGTTGTGAAGATATTTCCTTTTTCACCACAGGCCTCTAAGTGCTCCAAATGTCCTCTTTCAGATACTACAAAAAGAGTGTTTCAAATCTGCCCTATCAAAAGAAAGGTTCAACTCTTTGAGTTGAATGCACACATCACAAAGAGGTTTCTGAGAATGCTTCTGTCTAATTTTTATGTGAAGATATTTCCTTTTTCGTCATAGGCCTCAAAGCCCTACAAATGTCCACTTGCAGATCCTACAAAAAGAGTTCTTCAAAACTGCTCTTTCATAAGAAAGGTTCAGCTCTGTGAGTTGAATGCACACATCACAAAAAAGTTTGTGAGAACGCTTCCCTGTAGTTTTTGTGAAGATATCCCGTTTCCTACGAAGGCCTCAAAGCAGTCCAAATATCCTCTTGCAAATTAAAAAGAATGTTTCAAAACTGCTCCATGAAAAGAAATGTTGAACTCTGTGTGTTGAAAGCAAACATCACAAAGAAGTTGCTGAGAATGCTTCTGTGTAGTTCTTATGTGAATATATTTCCTTTTTCACCACAGGCCTCGAAGCGCTCCAAATGTCCACTAGCAGATTGTACAAAAAGTGTGTTGGAATTCTGCTCTATCAAAAGAACAGTTCAACTCTGTGAGTTGAATGCACACATCACAAAGAGGTTTCTGAGAATGCTTCTGTCTAGTTTTAATGTGAAGATATTTCCTTTTTCATCATACACGTCAAAGCGTTTCAAATGTCCACTTGGAGAGCCTACAAAAAGAGTTTTTCAAAACTGCTCTATCGAAAGAAGTTCAACTCTGTGAGCTGAATGCTCCCATCACAAAGAAGTTTGTGAGAATGCTTCTGTCCAGTTTTTGTAAAGATATCCCGTTTCCAACGAAGACCACAAAGCGGTCCAAATATCCACTTGCAAATTCTTCAAAAAGAGTGTTTCAAAACTCCTCTATGAAAAGGAATGTTCAACTCTGTGAGTTTAAAGCAAGTAACACAAAGAAGTTTCTTAGAATGCTTCTGTGTAGTTTTTATGTGAAGATATCCCCTTTTTCACCGTAGGCCTCAAAGTGCTCCAAATATCCATTTACAGAATCTATTATAAGAGGGTTTCAAAACTGCTCTATCAAAAGATAGTTTCAATTCTGTGAATTAAATGCACACATCACAAATAAGTTTCTGAGAATGCTTCTGTGTAGTTTTTATGTGAAGATATTTCCTTTTTCACCATAGGCCTCAAAGCGCTTCAAATGCCCACTTTCAGATTCTACAAAAAGAGTGTTTCAAAACCACTGTTTCAAAAGAATGGTTCAATTCTGTGAGTTGAATGCACACATCACAAAGAAGTTTGTGAGAATGCGTTTGTCCAATTTTTGTGAAGATATCCCTCTTCCAACGAAGGTCTCAAAGCAGTCCAAATATCCACTTGCAAAATCTACAGAAGGAGTGTTTCAAAACTGCTCTATTAAAGGGAATGTTCAACTTCGTAAATTGAAAGCAAATAACACAAAGAATTTTCTGAGAATGCTTCTGTGTACTTTTTATGTGAAGACATTTCCTTTTTCACCATAGGCCTCAAAGCGCTCCAAATATCCATTTACAGAATCCATTAAAAGAGGATTACAAAACTGCCCTATCAAAAGAGAGGTTCAACTCTGTGAGTTTAATGCACACATTACAAAGAAGTTTCTGAGAATGCTTCTGTGTAGTTTTTATGTGAAGATATTTCCTTTTTCACCATAGGTCTCAAAGCTCTCCAAATGCCTACTTGCAGATTCTACAAAAAAAGTTTTTCAAATCTTCTCTTTCAAAAGAACGGTTCAATTCTGTGAGTTTGAATGCACACATCAGAAAGTAGTTTCTGAGAATGTTTCTGTCCAGTTTTTCTGAAGATATCCAGTTTCCAAAGAAGGCCTCAAAGCCTTCCAAATATCAACTTGCAAATTCTACAAAAAGATTGTTGCAAAACTGCTCTATGAAAAGGAATTTTCAACTCTGTGAGTTGAAAGCAAACATCAGAAAGAAGTTTCTGAGAATGCTGCTGTGTAGTTTCGTTGTGAAGATATTTCCACTTCCACCATAGGACTCAAAGCCCTCCACATGTCCACTTGCAGGATCTACAGAATGAGTGTTCCAAATATCCAGTTGCAAATTAAAAAGAATGTTTCAAAACTGCTCTATGAAAAGGAATGTTCAACTCTGTGAGTTGAAAACAAACATCACAAAGAAGATTCTGAAAATGCTTCTGTGCACTTTTAATGTGAAGATATTTCCTTTTTCACCTCTGGCCTCAAAGCGCTCCAAACATCCACTTGCAGATTCTACCAAAAGAGTGTTTCAAAACTGCTCTATCAAAAGAAAGTTTCAACTCCGTGAGTTGAATGCACACATCACAAAGTGGTTTCTGAGAATGCTTCTGTCTAATTTTTATGTGAAGATATTTCTTTTTTCATCATAGGCCTCAAAGCGTTATAAATGTCCACTTGCAGATCCAACAAAAGGAGTTTTTCAAAACTGCTTTACCGAAAGAAAGGTTCAACTATGTGAGTTGAATGCACACATCACAAAGAAGTTTGTGTGAATGTTTCTGTGTAGTTTTTATGTGAAGATATTTCCTTTTTCACCATAGGTCTCAAAGCGCTCCAAATGCCCACTTTCAGATTCTACAAAAAGAGTGTTTCAAAACTGCTCTTTCTAAAGAACGGATCAATTCTGTGAGTTGAATGCACACATCAGAAAGATGTTTCTGAGAATGTTTCTGTCCAGTTTTTGTGAAGATATCGCGTTTCCAACGAAGGCCTCTAAGCCTTCCAAATATCCAATTGCAAATTATACAAAAAGAGTGTTTCAAAGCTGCTCTATGAAAAGAAATGTTTAATTCTGTTAGTTCAGAGCAATCATCACAAAGGAGTTTCTGAGAATGCTTCTGTGTAGTTTTTATGTGAAGATATTTCCTTTTTCTTCCTAGGCCTCAAAGCATTACAAATGTCCACTTGCAGATCCTACAAAAAGAGTTTTTCAAAACTGCTCTATCAAAAGAAATGTTCAACTCTGTGAGTTGAATGCACACATCACAAAGAAGTTTGTGAGAATGCGTTAGTCTAATTTTTGTGAAGATATCCCTCTTCCAACGAAGGTCTCAAAGCAGTCCAAACATCCACTTTTAATTTATACAGAAAGAGTGTTTCAAAACTGCTCTATTAAAGGGAATGTTCAACTTTGTGAATTGAAAGCAAATAACACAAAGAATTTTCTGAGAATGCTTCTGTGTACTTTTTATGTGACGATATATCCTTTTACACAGTAGGCCTCAAAGCGCTCCAAATATCCATTTACAGAATCTATTAAAAGAGGGTTACAAAACTGCCCTATCAAAAGAGAGGTTCAACTCTGTGAGTTTAATGCACACATCACAAAGAAGTTTCTGAGAATGCTTCTGTGTAGTTTTTATGTGATGATATTTCCTTTTTCACCGTAGGTCTCAAAGCGCTCCAAATGCCCACTTGCAGATTCCACAAAAAAAGTTTTTCAAAACTTCTCCTTCAAAAGAATGGTTCAATTCTGTGAGTTGAATGCACACATCAGAAAGAAGTTTCTGAGAATATTTCTGTCCAGTTTTTGTGAAGAAATCCCATTTCCAAAGAAGGCCTCAAAGCGGTCCAAATATCCACTTGCAAATTCTACAAAAAGAGTGTTTCAAAACTGCTCTATGAAAAGGAATATTCAACTCTGTGTGATGAAAGCAAACATCACAAAGAAGTTTCTGAGAATGCTTCTGTGTAGTTTCGTTTTGAAGATATTTACACTTTCACCATAGGCCTGAAAGCGCTGCAAATGTCCACTTGCAGATTCTACAAAATGAGTGTTCCAAATATCCAGTTGTAAATTAAAAAGAATGTTTCAAAACTGCTCTATGAACAGGAATGTTCAAATCTGTGAGCTGAAAACAAACATCACAAAGAAGATTCTGAGAATGCTTCTGTGCACTTTTAACGTGAAGATATTTCCTTTTTCACCTCTGGCCTCAAAGCGCTCCAAACGCCCACTTGCAGATTCTACAAAAAGAGTGTTTCAAAACTGCTCTATCAAAAGAAAGGTTCAAATCCATGAGTTGAATGCACACATCACAAAGTGGTTTCTGAGAATGCTTCTGTCTAATTTTTATGTGAAGTTATTTCCTTTTTCATCATAGGCCTCAAAGCATTATAAATGTCCACTTGCAGATCCTACAAAAAGAGTTTTTCAAAACTGCTTTACCAAAAGAAAGGTTCAACTATGTGAGTTGAATGCACACATCACAAAGAAGTTTGTGAGAATGCTTCTGTGTAGTTTTTATGTGAAGATATTTCCTTTTTCACCATAGTCTCAAAGCGCTCCAAATGCCTACTTGCAGATATTACAAAAAGAATGTTTTAAAACTGCTCTTTCTAAAGAACGGATCAATTCTGTAAGTTGAATACACACATCAGAAAGATGTTTCTGAGAATGCTTCTGTCCAGTTTTTGTGAAGATATCGCATTTCCAAGGATGGCCTCTAAGTCTTCCAAATATCCAATTGCAAATTATGCAAAAAGAGTGTTTCAAAACTGCTCTATCAAAAGAAATGTTCAACTCTGTTAGTTGAGAGCAATCATCAAAAAGAAGTTTCTGAGAATGCTTCTGTGTAGTTTCATTGTGAAGATATTCCCACTTTCACCATAGGCCTCAAAGCGCTCCAAATGTCCACTTGCAACTACTACAAAAAGAGTGTTTCAAAACCGCTCTATCAATAGAAAGGTTCAACTCGGTGAGTTGAATGCACACATCACAAAGAAGTTCCTGAGAATGCTTCTGTCTAGTTTTGGTGAAGATATCCCTTTTCCAACGAAGGTCTCAAAGCCGTCCAAATATCCACTTGCAAATTCTACAAAAAGAGTGTTTCAAAACTGCACTATCAAAAGAAAGCTTCAACTCTGTGATTTGAGTGCACACATCACAAAGAAGTTCCTGAGAATGCTTCTGTCTAGTTTTTATGTAAAAAAATTTCCTTTTTCACTGTAGGCTTCAAAGCGCTCCAAATGCCCACTTACAGACTCAACAAAAACAGTGTTTCAAAACTGCTGTATCAAAAGAATGCTTAAAATCTGTGAGTTGAATGCACACATCACAAAGAAGTTTCTGAGAATGCTTCTGTCTAGTTTTTGTGAAGATATCCCGTTTCCAACGAAGGCCTCAAAGCCTTCCAAATATCCACTTGCAAATTCCGCAAAAAGAGTGTTTCAAAACTGCTCTATGAAAAGGAATGTTCTACTCCGTGAGTTGAAAGCCATCCACACAAAGAAATTACTGAGAATGCTTCTGTGTAGTTTCGTTTTGAAGATATTTCTACTTTCACCGTAGGCTTCAAAGCACTCCAAATATCCATTTACAGAATCTTTTAAAAGAGGGTTTCAAAACTGCTCTATCAAAAGAGAGGTTCAACTCTGTGAGTTGAATTCACACATCCTAAAGAAGTTTCTGGGAATGCTTCTGTGTAGTTTTTATATGAAGATATTTCCTTTTTCACCATTGGTCTCAAAGCCCTCCAAATGCTCACTTGCAGATTCAACAAAAAGAGTGTTTCAAAACTGCTCTTTCAAAAGAACGGTTCAATTCTGTGAGTTGAATGCACACGTCAGAAAGAAGTTTCTGAGAATGCTTCTGTTCAGTTTTTGTGAAGATATCCCATTTCAAATGAAGGCCTCAATGTGGACCAAATATCCACTTGCAAAACCTACAAAAAGAGTGTTTCAAAACTGCTGTATGAAAAGGAATGTTCAACTCTGTGAGTTTAAAGCAAACAACACAAAGAAGTTTCTGGTAATGCTGGTTGTGAAGATATTTCCTTTTACACCACAGGCCTCAAAGCGCTCCAATGTCCACTTGCAGATTCTACAAATAGAGTGTTTCAAAACTGTTCTATCAAAAGGAAGCTTCAACTCTGTGATTTGAGTACACACATCACAAAGTATTTTCTGAGAATGCTTCTATCTAGTTTTTATGTGAAGATATTTCCTTTTTCATCATAGGCTTCAAAGCCCTCCAAATGCCCACTTGCAGATTCTACAAAAACAGTGTTTCAAAACTGCTCTATCATAAGAACACTTCAACTCTGTGAGTTGAATGCACACATCACAAAGAAGTTTCTGAGAATGCTTCTGTCTTGTTTTTGTGAATGTATCCCGTTTCCAACGAAGGCCTCAAAGCCTTCCAAATATCCACTTGCAAATTCTACAAAAGGAGTGTTTCAAAACTGCTCTATGAAAAGGAATGTTCAACTCTGATTTGAAAGCAAACTTCACAAAAATGTTTCTGAGAATGCTTCTGTGTACTTTCGTTGTGAAGATATTTCCTCTTTCACCATAGGCCTCCAAGCGCTCCAAATGTCCACTTGCAGGTTTTACAAAAGGAGTGTTTCAAAACTGCTCTATCAAAAGAAAGCTTCAACTATGTGAGTTAAATGCACACATCACAAAGATTTTTCTGAGAATGCTTCTGTCCAGTTTTTGTGAAGATATCCCGTTTCAAATGAAGGACTCAAAGCAGTGCAAATATACACTTGCAAGTTCTACAAAAAGAGGGTTTCAAAACTGCTCTATGAAAAGCAATGTTCAACTCTGTGATTTGAAAGCAAACAACACAAAGAAGTTTCTGAGAATATTTCTGTGTAGTTTTTATGTGAAGATATTTCCTTTTTCAACATAGGCCTCAAAGCTCTCCAAATGTCCACCTGCAGATTCCACAATAAGGAGGTTTCAAAACTGCCCTTTCAAAAGAGAGGTTCAATACTGTGAGTTGAATGCACACATCACAAAGAAGTTCCTGAGAATGCTTCTGTGTTGTTTTTATATGAAGATATTTCCTTTTTCTCTATAGGCCATTTGAAGCGCTTTGAGGTCTGTGGTGTAAAGGAAATATCTTCACATAAAAACTGCACAGAAGCAGTCTCAGAAACTCCTTTGTGTTGTTTGCTTTCAACTCACAGAGTTGAACATTCCTTTTCATAGAGCAGTTTTGAAACACTTTTTTTTGTAGAATTTGCAAGTGGATATTTGGACCGCTTTAAGGACTTCGTTTGAAACGAGGTATCTTCACATAAAAACTAGACCAAAGTATTCTTACAAGTGTCTTTGTGATGTGTGCATTCAACTCACAGAGTTGAACCTTTCTTTTGATAGAGCAGTTTTGAAAGACTCCTTTGTAGAACCTGCCACTAGACATTAGGAGCGCTCTGAGGCCTATGGTGAAAAATGAAATGTCTTCATATAAAAACTACACGGAAGCATTCTCAGAAACTCCTTTGTGATGTGTGCATTCAACTCACAGAGTTGAACATCTCTTTTGATAGAGCAGTTTCGAAACCCTGTTTTTGTAGTATCTGTAAATGGATATTTTGAGGGTTTTGAGTCCTACGGTGAAAAAGGAAATATCTTCATATAAAAACTACACAGAAGCATTCTCAGAAACTTCTTTGTGTTGTTTGCTTTCAACTCAAAGAGGTGAACATTCTTTTTCATAGAGCAGTTTTGAAACACCCTTTTTGTAGAATTTGCAAGTGGATATTTCGACCGCTTTGCGGACTTTGTTCAAAGCGGGATATCTTCACATAAAAACTAGACAGAAGCATTCTCAGAATCTTCTTTGTGACGTGTGCATTCAACTCACAGAGTTGAACCTTTCTTTTGATAGAGCAGTTTTGAAACACACTTTTTGTAGTTCCTGCAAGTGGACAATTGGAACGCTTTGTGGCCTATGGTGAAAAAGGAAATATCTTCACATAAAAAGTACACAGAAGCATTCTCAGAAACTGCTTTGTGATGTGTGCATTAAACTCACAGACTTGAGCTTCTCTTTTGATAGAGCAGTTTTGAAAGCCTCTTTTTGTAGAATCTGTAATTGGATATTTGGAGTGCCATGAGGCCTATGGTTAAAAGAAAATATCTTCACATAAAAGCTACAGAGAAGCATTCTAAGAAACATTTTTGTGATGTTTGCTTTCAACTCATAGTATTGAACATTCCTTTTCATAGAGTAGTTTTGAAACATTGTTTTTGTAGAGTTGGCAAGTGGATATTTGGACCGTTTTGAGGCCTTCTTTGGAAACGGTATATCTTCCCAAAAACTGGACAGAAGCATCCTCAGAATTTCTTTTGTGATATGTGCATTCAACTCACAGAGTTGAATATGTATTTGATAGAGCAGTGTTGAAAAACTCTTTTTTTAGGCTCTGCAAGTGGACATTTGGAGCGCTTTGTTGCCTATGGTGAAAAAGGTAATATCTTCACGTAAAAACTACACAGAAGCATTCTCAGAAACTTCTTTCTCATGTGTGCATTCATCTCACAGAGTTCAACATTCCTTTTCATAGAGCAGTTTGTAAACACTCTTTTTGTAGTATTTGCAAGTGGATATTTGGACCGCATTGAGGCCTTCATTGGAAACGGTATACCTTCACTTAAAAACTTTACAGAAGCATTCTCAGAAACTTCTTTGTGATGTGTGCATTTAACTTCCTGAGTTGAACCTTTCTTTTGATAGAGCAGTTTTGAAACACTTTTTTTGCAGAATCTGCAATTGGATATTTGGAACGCTTTGAGGCCTATGTTGAAAAAGGAAATATCTTCACATAAAAACTAGACAGAACCATTCTCAGGAACTTCTTTGTGATGGGTGCATTCAACTCACAGAGTTGAACATTTCTTTTGATACAGAAGTTTTGAAACACTCTTTTTGTAGAATTTGCAAGTGGATATTTGCAAAACTTTGAGGACTTCGTTGAAAACGGGCTATCTTCACATAAAAACTAGACAGAAGCATTCTCAGAAACTTCATTCTGATGTGTGCATTCAACTCACAGAGTTGAAACATTCTTTTGATAGAGCAGTTTTGAAATACTCTTTTTGTAGAATCTGCAAGAGGACATTTGGAGTGCTTTGGGGTCTGTGGTGAAAAAGGAAATATCTTCATATAAAAGCTACACAGAAGAATTCTCAGAAACTTCTTTGTGATGTGTGCATTCAACTCAATGAGTTGATTCTTTCTTTTGATTGAGCAGTTTTGCAAAACTCTTTTTGCAGAATTTGAAAGTGGACATTCGGAACGCTTTGATGCCTATGGTGAAAAAGGAAATATCTACACATAAAAACTACGCAGAAGCATTCTTAGAAACATCTTGGTGCTGTTTGCTTTCAACTCACAGAGTCCAACATTCCTTTTCATAGAGCAGTTTTGAAACACTCTATTTGTAGAATCTACTCGTGGACATTTGTAGGTCTTTGAGGCCCATGGTGAAAAACGAACTATCTTGGCATAAAAACTACACAGAAGCATCCTCAGAAACTTCTTTGTGATGTGTGCATTCAACTCACAGAGCTGAACCGTTCTTTTGATTGAGCTGTTTTGAAACACTCTTTTTGTAGAATCTGCAAGTGCTCATTTGGAGCGCTTTGTGGCCTGCGGTGAAAAAGGAAATATTTTCATATATAAACAACACAGAAGCATTCTCAGGAACTTCTTTGTGATTTGAACCTCTCTTTTGATAGAGCAGTGTTGAAACCCTCTTTTTGTAGAATCTGCAACTGGACCTTTGGAGTGCTTTGAAGCCTATGGTGGAAAAGGGATATCTTCACAAAAACTAGAC
The DNA here is from genome assembly GCF_029289425.2 of Pan paniscus. Classification (NCBI taxonomy): domain Eukaryota; kingdom Metazoa; phylum Chordata; class Mammalia; order Primates; family Hominidae; genus Pan; species Pan paniscus. Next base: position 62,127,081 of record NC_073272.2, read on the forward strand.
AGAACTATTCTCAGAAACTTCTTTTTGATGTGTGCATTCAACTCACAGAGTTGAACCATTCTTTTGATAAAGCAGTTTTGAAACACTCTTTTTGTAGAACCTGCAATTGGAAATTTGGAGCGCTTTGGGGCCTATGGTGAAAAAGAAAATAACTTCACATAATAACTAGATGGTAGCATTCTCAGAAACTTCTTTGTGATGTGTGCACTCCACTCAGAGAGTGGAAATTTTCTTTTGATAGAGCAGTTTTGAATTACACTTTTTGTAAAATCTGCAAGTGGATATTTGGACAGCTTTCAGGCCTTCGTTGGAAACGGGATGTCTTCACAGAAACTAGACAGAAGCATTCTCAGAAACTACTTTGTGATGTCTGCATTCAACTCAAAGAGTTGAATATTTCTTTTGATAGGGCAGTTTTGAAACACTCCTTTTGTAGAACATGCCACTGGACATTAGGAGAGCTTTGAAGCCTATGGTGAAAAAGGAAATATCTTCACATAAAAACTACACAGAAGCATTCTCAGAAACTTCTTTTTGATGTGTACATTCAACTCACAGAGTTGAACCTCTCTTTTGATAGAGCAGCTTTGAAACCCATTTTGTAGAATCTGTAAATGGATATTTGGAGCGCTTTGAGGCCTATGGTGAAAAAAGAAATATCTTCACATAAAAACTACACAGAAACATTATCAGAAACTTCTTTGTGATGTGTGCATTCAAGTCACAGAGTTGAACCTTACTTTTGATAGAGCTGTTTTGAAACACCGTTTTTGTAGAATCTGCATGTAGACATTTGGAGCGCTTTGAGGCCTTTGGTGAAAAAGGAAATATCTTCACTTTAAAACTACAGAGAAGACTTCTCAGAAACTTCTTTGTGATATTTGCTTTCAACTCCCAGAGTTGAACATTCCTTTTCATAGAGCAATTCTGAAACACTCTTTTTGTACAATTTGCAAGTGGGTATTTGGACCGCTTTGAGGGCTTCGTTGGAAAAGGGATATCTTCATATAAAAATTAGACAGAAGCCTTCACAGAAACAACTTTATGATGTGTGCATTCAACTCACAGAGTTGAACCTTTCTTTTGATAGAGCAGTTTTCAAACACACTTTTTGTAGAATCTGCAAGTCGACATTTGGAGGGCTTTGAGGACAATGGAGAAAGAGGTTATCTCTAAACATAAACACTAGACAGAAGCATTCTCAGAAACTTCTTTGTGATGTGTGCATTCAACTCACAGCATTGAACCATTCTTTTCATAGAGCAGTTTTGAAACACTATTTTGTTGAGTTTGCAAGTGGATATTTGGACCGCTTAGAAACCTTCATTGGAAACAGGCTTTCTTCACATTAAAGCTAGACAGAAGCATTTCCAGAAACTTGTTTGTGATGTGTGCATTCAACTTACAGAGTTGAACCTTTCTTCTGATAAAGCAGTTTTGAAACACTCTTTTTGTAGTATCTGCAAGTGGACATTTGGAGCGTTTTAAGGCCTGTAGTGATAAAGGAAATACCTTAACAGAAAAACTAGACAGAAGCATTCTTAGAAACTTCTTTGTGATGTGTGCATTCAACTCGCAGAGCTGATCATTCCTTTTCATAGAACAGTTTTGAAACAGTATTTTTGTAGAATTTGCAAGTAGATATTTGGACCACTTTGAGGCCTTCGTTGGAAACGGCATACCTACACATAAAAACTAGACAGAAGCATTGACAGTAACTACTTTTTGATGTATGCATTCAAATCACAGAGTAGAATCTTCTTTTGATGAACAGTTTTGAAAGACTCTTTTTGTAGAATCTGGAAGAGGACATCTGGAGTGCTTTGAGGCCAATGGAGAAAAAGGAAATATGTTCACAAAAAAACTACACAGAAGCAATCTCAGAAACTTCTTTGTTTTGTTTGCTTTGAACTCACAGAGTTGAACATTCCTTTTCATAGAGCAGTTTTAAAACACTCTTTTTGTAGAATTTGCAGGTGGATATTTGGACTGCTTTGAGGCCTTCGTAGGAAACTGGATATCTTCACAGAAACGAGACAGAAGCATTCTCAGGAACATCTTTGTTATGTGTGCATTCAACTCACAGAGTTGAACCTTTCTTGTGATAGAGTAGATTTGAAACACTCCTTTTGTAGAACATGCCACTGGACATTAAGAGTGCTTTGAGGCCTATGGTGAAAAAGGAAATATCTTCACATAAAAACCACACAGAAGAAGTCTCAGAAACTTCTTTGTGATGGGTGCATTTAACTCACAGGGTTGAACCTCTCTTTTGATAGAGCAGTTTTGAAACTTCCTTTTTGTAGAATCTGTGAATGTATATTTGGAGCGCTTTGAGGCCTATGGTGAAAAAGGAAATATCTTCACATAAAAACTAGACAGAAGCATTCTCAGAATCTTCTTTGTGATGTGTGCATTCAATTCACAGGGTTGAAACTTTCTTTTCATAGAGCAGTTTTGAAACTCTTTTTGTAGAATCTGCAAGTGGACATTTGGAGTGCTTTGAAGCCTATGGTGAATAAGGAAATATCTTCACATAAGAACTACACAGAAGCATTCTCAGAACTTCTTTGTGATGTTTGCTTTCAACTCACAGAGTTGAACATTCCCATTCATAGAGCAGTTTTGAAACACTCTTTTTGTAGGATTTGCAAGTGGATATTTGGACCGCTTTGAGGCCTTCGTTGGAAACGGTATAAATTCACAAAAACTGGCCAAAAGAAATCTCAGAAACCTTTTTGTGATGTGTAAATTCAACTCACATAGTTGAACCTTTCTTTTGATGGAGCAGTTTTGAAAAACTCTTTTTGTAGGATCTACTAGTGGACTTTTGTAGTGCTTTGAGACCTGTGGTGAAAAAGGAAACGTTCATACAAAACTAGACAGAAGCATTATCAAAAACCTCTTTGTGATGTGTGCATTCAAGTCACTGATTTGAACATTCCTTTTCTTTTTTTTTTTTTTTTTTTTTTTTTGAGACGGAGTCTCGCTCTGTCGCCCAGGCTGGAGTGCAGTGGCGCGATCTCGGCTCACTGCAAGCTCCGCCTCCCGGGTTCACGCCATTCTCCTGCCTCAGCCTCCCGAGTAGCTGGGACTACAGGCGCCCGCTACCACGCCCGGCTAATTTTTTGTATTTTTAGTAGAGACGGGGTTTCACCGTGTTAGACAGGATGGTCTCGATCTCCTGACCTCGTGATCCGCCCGCCTCGGCCTCCCAAAGTGCTGGGATTACAGGCGTGAGCCACCGCGCCCGGCCTGAACATTCCTTTTCATAGAGCAGTTTTGAAACACTCTTTTTGTAGAATTTACAAGTGGATATTTGGACCGCCTTGAGGCCTTCTTTGGAAACGGTATATCTTCACATTAAAACTAGACAGAAGCATTCTCAAAAACTTCTTGTGATGTGTGCATTCAACTCTAAGAGTTGAACCATTATCTTGATGAAACAGTTTTGAAACACTCTTTTTGTAGAATATACAAGGGGACATTTACAGCGCTTTGTGGCCTATAGTGAAAAAGGAAATATCTTCACATAAAAAAAAGACAGAAGCATTTTCAGAAACTTCTTTGTGATGTGTGCGTTTAACTGACAGAGTTGAACCTTTCTTTTGATAGAGCCATTTTGATACACTCTTTTTGTAGAATCTGCAAGTGAACATTTGGACCGATTTGAGGCCTATGGTGAAAAAGGAAATACCTTCACATAAAAACTACACAGAAGCATTCTCAGAAACTTCTTTGTGATGTGTGCATCCAATTTACAGAGTTGAATCTTCCTTTTCATAGCTGCTTTCAACACTGTTAAAACACTGTTTTTAAACACTGTGTTTAAACAGTTCAAAAACACTGTTTAAAAACAGTGTTTTTAAACAGCAATTTTAAACACTGTTTTTGTAGAATTTGCAAGTCGATATTTGGACCACTTTGGGGCCGTCATTTGTAACTGTATATCTTCACATAAAAACTATACAGAAGCATTCTCAGCGATTTTTTGTGATGTGTGAATTCAGCTCACAGTGTTGAACCTTTCTTTTGATAGAACAGCTTTGATAAACTCTTTTTGTAGCATCAGCAAGTGGACATTGGGACTGCTTTGATGCCAATGGTGAAAAAGGAAATATCTACACATAAAAACTACACAGAGGCATTCTCAGAAACTTCTTTGTGATGTGTGCATTCAACTCACAGAGTTGAACATTCCTTTTCATAGAGCAGTTTTGAAACACTCTTTATTTAGTATTTACAATTGGATATTTGGGCCGTTTTGAGAACTTTGTTGGAAATGGGATATCTTCACAAAAACTAGACCGAAGCATTCTCAGAAACTTCTTTGTGATGTGTGCATTCAACTCAGAGAGTTGAACCTTTCTTTTGAGGAGCAGTTTTGAAACACTCTTTTTGTAGGATTTGCAAGAGTACATTTGGATCGCTTTGAGGCCTGAGGTGAAAAAGGAAATATCTTCACGTAAACACCACACAGAAGTATTCTCAGAAACCACTTGGTGATGTGTGCATTCAACTCATATAGTTGAAACTCTCTTTTGATAGAGCAGTTTTGAAACCATCTTTTTGTAGATTCTGAAAGTGAACATTTGAAGCGTTTTGAGGCCAATGGTGAAAAAGGAAATATCTTCACAAGAAAACTACACGGAAGCATTCTTAGAAACTTCTTTGTGTTGTTTGCTTTCAACTCACAGAGTTGAACATTCTTTTTCACAGAGCAGTTTTGAAACATTATTTTTGTAGAACCTGCCACTGGATATTAAGAGCGCTTTGAGGCCTATGGTGAAAAAGGAAATATCTTCACATAAAAGCTACACAGAAGCATTCTCAGAAACTTCTTTGTGATGTGTACATTCAACTCACGTAGTTGGACGGTACTTTTGATAGATCAGTTTTGAAACACTCTTTTTGTAGAATCTGCCAGTGGACATTTAGAGCGCTTTGAGGCCTATGGTGAAAAAGGAAATATCTTCACATTAAAACAACACAAATGCATTCTCAGGAACTTCTTTGTGATGTATGCATTCAACTCGTACAGTTGAACCTCTCTTTTGATAGAGCAGTTTGAAACCCTCTTTTTTGTAGAATCAGCAACTGGACATTTCAGCACTTTGAGGCCGTTGGCAAAAAAGTAAATATCTTCACAAAAAAACTACACAGATGCATCCTCAGAAACTTCTTTGTGTTGTTTGTTTCAACTCACAGAGTTGAATATTCCTTTTCATAGAGCAGTTCTGAAACACTCTTTTTGTAGAATTTGCAAGTCGATGTTTGGACCGCTTTGAGGCCTTCATTGGAAATGGGATATCTTCATATAAAAACTAGACAGAAGCATTCTCAGACCTTCTTTGTTATTTGTGCTTTCAACTCACAGAGTTGAATCTTTCTTTTGATCGAGCAGTTTTGAAACACTCTTTCTGTAGATCCTCCAAGTGGACATTTGTAATGCTTTGAGGCCTATGGTGAAAAAGGAAATATCTTCACATAAAAACTAGAAAGAAGCATTTTCAGAAACTTCTTTGTGATGTGTGCACTCAACTCACAGAGTTGGAGCTTTCTTTTGATAGAGCACTTTTGAAACAGTCTTTTTGTAGAATCTGCAAGTGGACATTGGGAGCGCTTTGAGGCCTGAGGTGAAAAAGGAAATATCTTCACATAAAAACTAGATAGAAGCATTCTCAGAAACTTCTTTGGATGTATGCATTCAACTCATATAGTTGAACCTCTCTTTTGATAGAGCAGTTTGAAACCCACTTTTTGTAGAATGTGCAACTGGACATTTGGAGCGTTTTGAGGCCTATGGTAAGAAAAAATATTTTCACATAAAAACAACACAGAAGCATTCTCAGGAAGTTTTTTTGTGTTCTATTCTTTCAACTAATATAGTTGAACCTCTCTTTTGATAGAGTGGTTTTGAAACCCTCTTTTTGTAGAATCTGAAACTGGACATTTGGAGCGCTTTGAGGCCTACTGTGAAAAAGGAAATATCTTCACATAAAAACTGCACAGAAGCATTCTCTGAAACTTCTTTGTGATGTGTGCATTCATCTCCCAGAGTTGAACCTCTCTTTGGATAGAGCAGTTTTGAAACCTCCTTTTTGTAGTATCTGCAAGTGGACATTTGGAGAGCTTTGAGGCCTATGGTGAAAAAGGAAATATCTTCACATAAGGACTATACAAAAGCATTTTCACAAACTGCTTTGTTATGTGTGCATTCAGCTCACAGAGGTGAACCTCTCTTTTGATAAAGCAGTTTTGAAACCCTCTTTTTGTACAATCTGCAACAGGACATTTGGAGCGCTGTGAGGCCAATGGTGAAAAAGGAAATATCTTCACATAAAAACTACACAGAAGCATTCTCAGAAATTTCTTTGTGTTGTTTGCTTTCAACTCACAGATATGAACATTCCTTTTCATAGAGCAGTTTTGAAACACTCTTTTTGCGGATTTTGCAAGTGGATATTAGGACCGATTTGAGGCCTTCATTAGAAAAGGGATATCTTCACAAAAACTAGACAGAAGCATTCTCAGAAACTTCTTTGTGATGTGTGCATTCAACTCACAGAGATGAACATTTCTTTTGATAACGCAATTTTGAAACACTCTTTTCGTAGAACCTGTAAGTGGACATTTGAAGCTCTTTGGCGCCTATGGTGGAAAAGGAAATATCTTCACATAAAAACTGGACAGAAGCATTCTCAGAAACTTCTTTGTGATGTGTGCACTCCACTTACAGAGTTGAAACTTTCTTTTGATAGAGCAGATTTGAAACACTCTTTTTGTAGAATCTACAAGTGGATATTTGGACCGGTTTGAGGCCTTCATTGGAAAAGGGATATCTTCACAGAAACTAGACAGAAGCATTCTCAGAAACTTCTTTGTGATGTGTGCATTCTACTCACAGAGTTGAACATTAATTTTCTTTTTTTTTTTTTGGGGGGGTGATGGATGTTACTGATGATATGAGGGATCTTTTTGGGGTGATGGATGTTACTGATGATATGAGGGATCTTTTTGGGGTGATGGATGTTACTGATGATATGAGGGATCTTTTTGGGGTGACGGATGTTACTGATGATATGAGGGGTTCTTTTGGGGTGATGGATGTTACTGATGATATGAGGGGTTCTTTTGGGGTGATGGATGTTACTGATGATATGAGGGGTCTTTTGGGGGTGATGGATGTTACTGATATGAGGGATCATTTTGGGGTGACGGATGTTACTGATGATATGAGGGGTCTTTTTTTAATTATACTTTAAGTTTTAGGGTACATCTGCACATTGTGCAGGTTAGTTACATACGTATACATGTGACATGCTGGTGCGCTGCACCCACTAACTCGTCATCTAGCATTAGGTATATCTCCCAATGCTATCCCTCCCCCCTCCCCCCACCCCACCACAGTCCCCAGAGTGTGATATTCCCCTTCCTGTGTCCATGTGATCCCATTGTTCAATTCCCACCTATGAGTGAGAATATGTGACGTTTGGTATTTTGTTCTTGCGATAGTTTACTGAGAATGATGATTTCCAATTTCAACCATGTCCCTACAAAGGACATGAACTCATCATTTTTTATGGCTGCATAGTATTCCTTGGTGTATATGTGCCACATTTTCTTAATCCAGTCTATCATTGTTGGACATTTGGGTTGGTTCCAAGTCTTTGCTATTGTGAATAATGCCGCAATAAACATACGTGTGCATGTGTCTCTATAGCAGCATGATTTATAGTCATTTGGGTATATACCCAGTAATGGGATGGCTGGGTCAAATGGTATTTCTAGTTCTAGATCCCTGAGGAATCGCCACATTGACTTCCACAATGGTTGAACTAGTTTACAGTCCCACCAACAGTGTAAAAGTGTTCCTATTTCTCCACAACCTCTCCAGCACCTGTTGTTTCCTGACTTTTTAATGATTGCCATTCTAACTGGTGTGAGATGGTATCTCATTGTGGTTTTGATTTGCATTTCTCTGATGGCCAGTGATGATGAGCATTTTTTCATGTGTTTTTTGGCTGCATAAATGTCTTCTTTTGAGAAGTGTCTGTTCATGTCCTTTGCCCACTTTTTGATGGGGTTGTTTGATTTTTTCTTGTAAATTTGTTTGAGTTCATTGTAGATTCTGGATATTAGCCCTTTGTCAGATGAGTAGGTTGCGAAAATTTTCTCCCATGTTGTAGGTTGCCTGTTCACTCTGATGGTAGTTTCTTTTGCTGTGCAGAAGCTCTTTAGTTTAATTAGATCCCATTTGTCAATTTTGGCTTTTGTTCCCATTGCTTTTGGTGTTTTGGACATGAAGTCCTTGCCCACGCCTATGTCCTGAATGGTAATGCCTGGGTTTTCTTCTAGGGTTTTTATGGTTTTAGGTCTAACGTTTAAATCTTTAATCCATCTTGAATTGATTTTTGTATAAGGTGTAAGGAAGGGATCCAGTTTCAGCTTTCTACATATGGCTAGCCAGTTTTCCCAGCACCATTTATTAAATAGGGAATCCTTTCCCCATTGCTTGTTTTTCTCAGGTTTGTCAAAAATCAGATAGTTGTAGGTAAGTGGCGTTATTTCTGAGGGCTCTGTTCTGTTCCATTGATCTATATCTCTGTTTTGGTACCAGTACCCTGCTGTTTTGGTTACTGTAGCCTTGTAGTATAGTTTGAAGTCAGGTAGTGTGATGCCTCCTGCTTTGTTCTTTTGGCTTAGGATTGACTTGGTGATGTGGGCTCTTTTTTGGTTCCATATGAACTTTAAAGTAGTTTTTTCCAATTCTGTGAAGAAAGTCATTGGTAGCTTGATGGGGATGGCATTAAATCTGTAAATTACCTTGGGCAGTATGGCCATTTTCATGATATTGATTCTTCCTACCCATGAGCATGGAATGTTCTTCCATTTGTTTGTATCCTCTTTTATTTCCTTGAGCAGTGGTTTGTAATTCTCCTTGAAGAGGCCCTTCACATCCCTTGTAAGTTGGATTCCTAGGTATTTTATTCTCTTTGAAGCAATTGTGAATGGGAGTTCACTCATGATTTGGCTCTCTGTTTGTCTGTTGTTGGTGTATAGGAATGCTTGTGATTTTTGTACATTGATTTTGTATCCTGAGACTTTGCTGAAGTTGCTTATCAGCTTAAGGAGATTTTGGGCTGAGACGATGGGGTTTTCTAGATAAACAATCATGTCGTCTGCAAACAGGGACAATTTGACTTCCTCTTTTCCTAATTGAATACCCTTTATTTCCTTCTCCTGCCTGATTGCCCTGGTCAGAACTTCCAACACTATGTTGAATAGGAGCGGAGAGAGAGGGCATCCCTGTCTTGTGCCAGTTTTCAAAGGGAATGCTTCCAGTTTTTGCCCATTCAGTATGATATTGGCTGTGGGTTTGTCATAGATAGCTCTTATTATTTTGAAATATGTCCCATCAATACCTAATTTATTGAGAGTTTTTAGCATGAAGGGTTGTTGAATTTTGTCAAAGGCTTTTTCTACATCTATTGAGATAATCAAGTGGTTTTTGTCTTTGGCTCTGTTTATATGCTGGATTACATTTATTGATTTGCGTATATTGAACCAGCCTTGCATCCCAGGGATGAAGCCCACTTGATCATGGTGGATAAGCTTTTTGATGTGCTGCTGGATTCGGTTTGCCAGTATTTTATTGAGGATTTTTGCATCAATATTCATCAAGGATATTGGTCTAAAATTCTCTTTTTTGGTTGTGTCTCTGCCCAGCTTTGGTATCAGAATGATGCTGGCCTCATAAAATGAGTTAGGGAGGATTCCCTCTTTTTCTATTGATTGGAATAGTTTCAGAAGGAATGGTACCAGTTCCTCCTTGTACCTCTGGTAGAATTCGGCTGTGACTCCTTCTGGTCCTGGACTCTTTTTGGTTGGTAAACTATTGATTATTGCCACAATTTCAGCTCCTGTTATTGGTCTATTCAGAGATTCAACTTCTTCCTGGTTTAGTCTTGGGAGAGTGTATGTGTTGAGGAATGTATCCATTTTTCTAGATTTTCTAGTTTATTTGTGTAGAGGTGTTTGTAGTATTCTCTGATGGTAGTTTGTATTTCTGTGGGATCGGTGGTGATATCACCTTTATCATTTTTTATTGTGTCTATTTGATTCCTCTCTCTTTTTTTCTTTATTAGTCTTGCTAGCGGTCTATCAATTTTGTTGATCCTTTCAAAAAACCAGCTCCTGGATTCATTGATTTTTTGAAGGGTTTTTTGTGTCTCTATTTCCTTCAGTTCTGCTCTGATTTTAGTTATTTTTTGCCTTCTGCTAGCTTTTGAATGTGTTTGCTCTTGCTTTTCTAGTTCTTTTAATTGTGATGTTAGGGTGTCAATTTTGGATCTTTCCTGCTTTCTCTTGTGGGCATTTAGTGCTATAAATTTCCCTCTACACACTGCTTTGAATGCGTCCCAGAGATTCTGGTATGTTGTGTCTTTGTTCTCGTTGGTTTCCAAGAACATCTTTATTTCTGCCTTCATTTCGTTATGTACCCAGTAGTCATTCAGGAGCAGGTTGTTCAGTTTCCATGTAGTTGAGCGGCTTTGAGTGAGATTCTTCATCCTGAGTTCTAGTTTGATTGCACTGTGGTCTGAGAGATAGTTTGTTATAATTTCTGTTCTTTTACATTTGCTGAGGAGAGCTTTACTTCCAACTATGTGGTCAATTTTGGAATAGGTGTGGTGTGGTGCTGAAAAAAATGTATATTCTGTTGATTTGGGGTGGAGAGTTCTGTAGATGTCTATTAGGTCCGCTTGGTGCAGAGCTGAGTTCAATTCCTGGGTATCCTTGTTGATTTTCTGTCTCGTTGATCTGTCTAATGTTGACAGTGGGGTGTTAAAGTCTCCCATTATTAATGTGTGGGAGTCTAAGTCTCTTTGTAGGTCACTCAGGACTTGCTTTATGAATCTGGGTGCTCCTGTATTGGGTGCATATATATTTAGGATAGTTAGCTCCTCTTGTTGAATTGATCGCTTTACCATTATGTAATGGCCTTCTTTGTCTCTTTTGATCTTTGTTGGTTTAAAGTCTGTTTTATCAGAGACTAGAATTGCAACCCCTGACTTTTTTTGTTTTCCATTTGCTTGGTAGATCTTCCTCCATCCTTTTATTTTGAGCCTATGTGTGTCTCTGCACGTGAGATGGGTTTCCTGAATACAGCACACTGATGGGTCTTGACTCTTTATCCAACTTGCCAGTCTGTGTCTTTTAATTGGAGAATTTAGTCCATTTACATTTAAAGTTAATATTGTTATGTGTGAATTTGATCGTGTCATTATGATGTTAGCTGGTGATTTTGCTCGTTAGTTGATGCAGTTTCTTCCTAGTCTCGATGGTCTTTACATTTTGGCATGATTTCGCAGCGGCTGATACCGGTTGTTCCTTTCCATGTTTAGAGCTTCCTTCAGGAGCTCTTTTAGGGCAGGCCTGGTGGTGACAAAATCTCTCAGCATTTGCTTGTCTGTAAAGTATTTTATTTCTCCTTCACTTATGAAGCTTAGTTTGGCTGGATATGAAATTCTGGGTTGAAAATTCTTTTCTTTAAGAATGTTGAATATTGGCCCCCACTCTCTTCTGGCTTGTAGGGTTTGTGCCGAGAGATCCGCTGTTAGTCTGATGGGCTTCCCTTTGAGTGTAACCCGACCTTTCTCTCTGGCTGCCCTTAACATTTTTTCCTTCATTTCAACTTTGGTGAATCTGACAATTATGTGTCTTGGAGTTGCTCTTCTCGAGGAGTATCTTTGTGGCATTCTCTGTATTTCCTGAATCTGAACATTGGCCTGCCTTGCTAGATTGGGGAATTTCTCCTGGATAATATCCTGCAGAGTGTTTTCCAGCTTGGCTCCATTCTCCCCATCACTTTCAGGTACACCAGTCAGACGTAGATTTGGTCTTTTCACATAGTCCCATATTTCTTGGAGGCTTTGCTCATTTCTTTTTATTCTTTTTCCTCTAAACTTCCCTTCTCGCTTCATTTCATTCATTTCATCTTCCATTGCTGATACCCTTTCTTCCTGTTGATCGCATCAGCTCCTGAGGCTTCTGCATTCTTCACGTAGTTCTCGAGCCTTGGTTTTCAGCTCCATCAGCTCCTTTAAGCACTTCTCTGTATTGGTTATTCTAGTTATACATTCGTCTAAATTTTTTTCAAAGTTTTCAACTTCTTTGCCTTTGGTTTGAATATCCTCCCGTAGCTCAGAGTAATTTGATCGTCTGAAGCCTTCTTCTCTCAGCTCGTCAAAATCATTCTCCATCCAGCTTTGTTCCGTTGCTGGTGAGGAACTGCGTTCCTTTGGAGGAGGAGAGGCGCTCTGCGTTTTAGAGTTTCCAGTTTTTCTGTTCTGTTTTCTCCCCATCTTTGTGGTTTTATCTACTTTTGGTCTTTGATGATGGTGATGTACAGATGGGTTTTCGGTGTGGATGTCCTTTCTGTTTGTTAGTTTTCCTTCTAACAGACAGGACCCTCAGCTGCAGGTCTGTTGGAATACCCTGCCGTGTGAGGTGTCAGTGTTCCCCTGCTGGGGGGTGCCTCCCAGTTAGGCTGCTCGGGGGTCAGGGGTCAGTGACCCACTTGAGAAGGCAGTCTGCCCGTTCTCAGATCTCCAGCTGTGTGCTGGGAGAACCACTGCTCTCTTCAAACTGTCAGACAGGGACATTTAAGTCTGCAGAAGTTACTGCTGTCTTTTTGTTTGTCTGTGCCCTGCCCCCAGAGGTGGAGTCTACAGAGGCAGGCAGGCAGGCCTCCTTGAGCTGTGGTGGGCTCCACCCAGTTCGAGCTTCCCGGCTGCTTTGTTTACCTAAGCAAGCCTGGGCAATGGCGGGCGCCCCTCCCCCAGCCTCGCTGCCGCCTTGCAGTTTGATCTCAGACTGCTGTGCTAGCAATCAGCGAGATTCCGTGGGCGTAGGACCCTCCAAGCCAGGTGTGGTATATAGTCTCGTGGTGTGCCATTTTTTAAGCCGGTCTGAAAAGTGCAATATTCGGGTGGGAGTGACCCGATTTTCCAGGTGCGTCAGTCACCCCTTTCTTTGACTCAGAAAGGGAACTCCCTGACCCCTGTCGCTTCCCAGGTGAGGCAATGCCTCGCCCTGCTTCGGCTCACGCACGGTGCATGCACCCACTGACCTGTGCCCACTGTCTGGCAGTCCCTAGTGAGATGAACCCAGTACCTCAGATGGAAATGCAGAAATCACCTGTCTTCCCACCTGTGGCTCACGCTGGGAGCTGTAGACCGGAGCTGTTCCTATTCGGCCATCTTGGCTCCTCAGATCTTGAACATTACTTTTCATATAGCAGTTTCTAAACCCTCTTTTTGTAGAATTTGCATGTGGATATTTGAACCGCTTTGAGGCCTTCATTGTAAATGGTATATCTTCAAATAAAAACTATAGAGAAGCATTGTCACAGACTTCTTTGTGATGTGTGTGTTCAACTCACCGGGTTGAACCTTTCTTTTGATAGAGTGGTTTTGAAATACTATTTTTGGATAATCTCCAAGAGGTTATTTAGAGCGCTTTGAGGACTATGGTGAAAAAGGAAATATATTCACATAGAAACTACTCAGAAGAATATCCCTAGAAACACCTTTGTGATGTATGCTTTGAAGTCACAGAGTTGAACCTTTCTTTTGATGGAGCAGTTTTAATACTCTCTTTTTGTAGAATCTGCAACTGGACATTTGTAGCGCTTTGAGGCCTACGGTGGAAAAGGAAATATCTTCACATAAATAGTACACAAAAGCATTCTCAGAAACTTCTTTGTTATGTGTGTTTTCACCTCACAGAGTTGAACCTCTCCTTTGATAGATCAGTTTTGAAACTCTCTTTTTGAACAATTTGCAACTGGACATTTGGAGCGCTTTGAGGCCTATGGTGAAAAAGAAAATATCTTCACATAAATACTACACGGAAACATTCTCAGAAACTTCTTTGTTTTGTTTGCTTTCAACTCACAGAGTTGAACATTCCTTTTCATAGAGCAGTTTTGAAACACTCTTTTTAAGGAGTTTGCAAGTGAATATTTGGACTGCTTTGAGGCCTTCTTTGGAAAAGGGATATCTTTACAAAAACTAGACAGAAGCATTCTCAGAAACTACTTTGTGTTCTGTGCATTCAACTCACAGAGTTGAACCTCTCTTTTGATGGAGCAGTTTTTAAACCCTCTTTTTGTAGAATCTGTAAATGGATATTAGGAGTTCTTTGAGGCCTACGGTGAAAAACGAAATATCTTCACATATATCTTCACACAGTTTTGAAAAACTCTTTTTGTACGATCTGCACATGGACATTTTTAACGCTTTGAGGCCTATGATGAAAAACGAAATATCTTCACATAAAAAACACACAGAAGCATTCTCAGAAACTTCTTTGTGTTGTTTGCTTTCAACTCAGAGGGTTCAACTTTCCTTTTCATAGAGCAGTATTGAAACACATTTTTTGTAACTTGTAGGTGGATATTTGGACCGCTTTTAGGCTTTGAGGCCTAAGGTGAAAAAGGAAATATGTTAACATAAAATCTACACAGAAGCATTTTCTCAAACTTCTTTGCACTCAACTCACAGAGTTTAACTTTCTTTTGATAGAGCAGTTTTGAAACACTGTTTTTGTAGAATCTGCAAGTGGACATTTGGAGCGCTTTGAGGCCTGTGGTGAAAAAGGAAATATCTTCACAAAGAAACCACACAGAAGCATTCTCAGAAACTTCTTTGTGATGTTTGCTTTCAACTCACAGAGTTGAACATTCCTTTTCATAGAGCAGTTTTGAAACACTCTTTTTGTAGAATTTGCAAGTGGATATTTGGACTGCTTTGAGGCCTTCGTTGGAAAAGGGTTATTTTCACAAAAACTGGACAGAAGCATTCTCAGAATCTTCTTTGTGATGTGTGCATTCAACTCACAGAGTTGATGCTTCCTTTTGATAGAGCAGTTTTGAAAACACTTTTTATAGTATCTGCAAGTGGACATTTGGAGCGTTTTCGGGCCTAAGGTGAAAAAGGAAATATCTTCACATAAAAACAAGAGAGAAACGTTCACAGAAACTATTTTGTGATGTGTGCATTCAACTCGGAGAGTTGAACCTTTCTTTTGAGGAGCAGTTTTGAAACACTCTTTTTGTAGAATCTTCAAGTGGACATTTGGAGCGCTTTAATCCTATGGTCAAAAAGGAAATATCTACCCATAAAAACTAGAAAGAAACATTCTCAGAAACTTCTTTCTGATGTGTGCATTCAACTCACAGAGCTGAAACATTCTTTTGGTAGAGCAGTTTTGAAACAATCTTTTTGTAGAATCTGCAAGTGGACATTTGTAGAGCTTTGAGGCCTATGGTGAATAAGAAAATATCTTCATATAAAAACTACACAGAAGAATTATCAGAAACTTGTTTGTGTTGTTTGCCTTCAACTCACAGAGATGAACATTCCTTTTCATAGAGTAGTTTTGAAACACTCTTTTTGTAGAATTTGCAAGTGGTTATTTGGACAGCATTGAGGCCTTCATTGGAAACGGGATATCTTCACATAAAAACTAGACAGAAGCTTTCTCTGAAACTTCTTTTTGATGTGTGCATTCAACTCACAGAGTTGAACCTTTCTTTTGATAGAACAGTTTCAAAACACTATTTTTGTAGAACCTGCCACTGGACATTAGGAGCGCTTTAAGGCCTGAGGTGAAAAAGGAGATATCTTCACATAAAAATTACAGAGAAGCATTCTCAGAAACTACTTTGTGATGTGTGCATTCAACTCATATAGTTGAACCCCCCTTTTAATAGAGTAGTTTAGAAACCCTCTTTTTGTAGAATCTGGAACTGGACATTTGGAACGCTTTGAGGCCTATGGTGAAAAAGGACATGTCTTCATATAAAACTACACAGAAGCATTCTCAGAAACTTCTTTATGTTGTTTGCTTTCAACTCAAAGAGTTGAACATTCCTTTTCCTAGAGCAGTTTTGAAACATTGTTTTTGTAGAGTTTGCAAATGGATATTTGGACCACTTTCAGGCCTTCGTTGGAAAGGGGATATGTTCACATAAAACCTAGACAGAAGCATTCTCAGAAACTTCTTTATGATGTGTGCTTTCAACTCACAGAGTTGAACATTTCTTTTTATAGAGCAGTTTTGAAACACTTTTTTTGTAGATCCTGCAAGTGGACATTTGGAGAGCTTTAAAGCCTATGGTGAAGAAGGAAATATCTTCAGATAAAAACTAGACAGAAGCATTCTCAGAATCGTCTTTGTGATGTGTGCACTCAACTCACAGAGTTGAAGCTTTTTTTTGATATAGCAGTTTTGATAAACTCTTCTTGTAGAATCTGCAAGTGAACATTTGGAGAGCTTTGAGGCATGAGGTGAAAAAGGAAATATGTTTACATTAAAATTACACAGAAGCATGCTCAGAAATTTCTTTGTGATATTTGCCTTCAACTCACAGAGTTGAACATTCCTTTTCATAGAGCAGTTTTGAAACACTCTTTTTAATTTGAATTTGGATATTTGGACCACTTTGAGGCCTTCGCTGGAAATGGGATATCTTCAGAAAAACTAGACAGAAGTATTCTCAGGAACTACTTTGTGATGTGTGCATTCAACTCACAGAGTTGAACCGTTCTTTCAATAGAGCAGTTTTGAAAAACTCTTTTTGTAGGATCTGCAAGAGGACATTTGTAACGCTTTGAGGCCTGAGGTGAAAAAGGAAATATCTTCATATAAAAACAACTTAGAAGCATTTTCAGGAACTTTCTTTGGATGTATGCATTCAACTCATAAAGTTGAACCTCTCTTTTGATAGAGCTGTTTTGAAACCCTCTTTTTGTAGAATCTGCAACTGGACATTTGGAGTGCTTTGAGGCTTATGGTGAAAAAGGAAATATCTTCACAAAGAAACTACACAGAAGAATTCTAAGAAACTTGTTAGTGTTGTTTGCCTTCAACTCACAGAGATGAACATTCCTTTTCATTGAGCAGTTTTGAAACACTCTTTTTCTAGAATTTGCAATTGGATATTTGGACAGCATTGAGGCCTTCATTGGAAATGGGATATCTTCACATAAAAACTAGAAAGAAGCATCCTCTGAAACTTCTTTTTGACGTGTGCATTCAACTCACAGAGTTGAACCTTTCTTTTGATAGAGCAGTTTCAAAACACTATTTTTGCAGAACCTGCCCCTGGACATTAGGAGCGCTTTGAGGCCTGTGGTGAAAAAGGAGATATCTTCACATAAAACCTACAGAGAAGCATTCTCAGAAACTACTTTGTGATGTGTGCATTCAACTCGTATATTTGAACCCCCCTTTTAATAGAGTAGTTTTGAAACCCTCTTTTTGTAGAATCTGAAACTGGACATTTGGAGTGCTTTGAGGCCTATGGTGAAAAAGGACATATCTTCACATAAAACTACACAGAAGCATTATCAGAAACTTCTTTGTGATATGTGCATTCAAGTCACAGCGTTGAACCATTCTTTTCATAGAGCAGTTTTGAGATACTCTTTTTGTAGAATTTGCAAGTGGATATTTTGGCCGGTTAAATGCCTTCGTTGGAAATGGGCTATCTTCACATTATAACTAGACAGAAGCATTCTCAGAAACTTCTTTTTGATGTGTGCATTCAACTCACACAGCCGAACCTTTCTTTTGATACAGCAGTTTTGAAACACTCTTTTTGTAGAATCTGCAAGAGGACATTTGGAACGCTTTGACGCCTGTGGTGAAAAAGGAAATCTCTTCACATAAACACTAGACAGAAGCATTCTCAGAAACTTCTTTGTGATATGTGCATTCAACTCACAGAGTTGAACCATTCTTTTCATAGAGCAGTTTTGAGATACTCTTTTTGTAGAATTTGCAAGTGGATATTTTGGCCGCTTAAATGCCTTCGTTGGAAACGGTCTATCTTCACATCATAACTAGACAGAAGCATTCTCAGAAACTTCTTTTTGATGTGTGCATTCAACTCACACAGCCAAACCTTTCTTTTGATACAGCAGTTTTGAAACACTCTTCTTTTAGAATCTGCAAGAGGACATTTGGAACGCTTTGAAGCCTGTGGTGAAAAAGGAAATCTCTTCACATAAACACTAGACAGAAGCATTCTCAGAAACTTGTTTGGGATGTGTGCATTCAACTCAGAGAGTTGAACCATTATTTTCATAGAGCAGTTTTGAGACATTCTTTTTGTACAGTTTACAAGTGAATATTTGGACCGCTTTGAGGCCTTCGTTAGAAAGGTGATATCTTCATATAAAAACTAGACAGAAGCATTCTGATGAACTTCTTTGTGATGTGTGCATTCAACTGAGAGAGTTGAACCTTTCTTTTGATAGAGCAGTTTTGAAACACTCCTTTTGTAGAATCTGCAAGTGGACATTTGGAACACTTTGTGGCCTTAGTTGCAAACGGTATTTCTTCACATAAAAACGATACAGAAGCATTCTCAGAAACTTCTTTGTGATGTGTGCATTCAAATCACAGAGTTGAACATTTCTTTTGATAGTGCAGTTTCGAAACACTCTTTTTGTAGAATCTGCAAGTGGAGATTTGCAGCGCTTTGTGGCTTATGGTGAAAAAGGAAATATCTTCACATAAAATGTACACAGAAGTATTCTCAGAAACTTCTTTTTGATGTGTGCATTCAAGTGACAGTGTTGAAACTTTCATTTGATAGAGCAGTTTTGAAACACTCCTTTTGTAGAATCTGCAAGTGGACATTTGGAGTGCTTTGAGACCTTCGTTGGAAATGAGATATCTTTACATAAAAACTAGACAGTAGCATTCTCAGAAACTTCTTTGTGATGTGTGCATTCAACCCACCGAGGTGAAACTTTTTTAATAGAGCAGTTTTGAAACACTCTTTTTGTGGAATCTACAATTGGACATTTGGAGCGCTTTGTGGCCTATGGAGAAAAAGGTAATATCTTCACTTAAAAACTAGACAGAAGCATTCTCATAAACTTCTTTGTGATGGGTGCAATCAACTCACAGAGTTGAACCTTTCTTTTGATAGAGGAGTTTTAAAACACTCTTTTTGTGGAATCTGCAAGTTGACATTTAGGGCTCTTTGAGTCCTATGGTGAAAAAGGAAATATCTTCACATAAAAACTACACAGAAGCCTTCTCAGAATCTTATTTGTGATGTTTGCTTTCAACTCACAGAGTTGAACACTACTTTTCATAGAGCAGTATTGAATCACTCTTTTTGTTGAATTTGCATGTGGATATTTGGACCACTTTGAATCATTCATTGGAAATTAGATATCTTCACATAAAAACAAGACAGAAGAATTCTCAGAAACTTCTTCGTGATGTTTGCTTTGAACTCACAGAATTGAACATTCCTTTTCATAGAGCAGTTCTGAAACACTCTTTTTGTGCAATTTGAATGTGGAAATTTGGACCTCATTGAGGCATTCGTTGGAAAAAGTATATCTTCACTAAAACTGGACAGAATTATTCTCAGAAACATCTTTGTGATGTGTGCATTCAACTCACAGAGTTGAACCTTTCTTTTGATAGAGCTGTTTTGAAACACTCTTTTTGTAGAATCTGCAAGGGGACATATAGAGCACTTTGAGGCCTGTGGTGAAAAAGGAAATATATTGACATTAAAACTAGACAGAAGCAATCTCAGAAACCTATTTGTGATGTGTACATTCAACTCACAAATTTGAACCTTTCTTTTGAAAGAGAATAGTTGAAACGCTCCTTTTGTACAATCTGGAAATGGGCATTTATAGTGATTTGAGGTCTGTGTTGAAAAAGGAAACATCTTCACATAAGAACTATACAGAAGCATTATCAGAAACTTCTTTGTGATGTTTGCTTTCACATCACAGAGTTGAACATTTCTTTTCATAGAGCTGTTTTGAAACACTCTTTTTGTAGAATTTACAAGTGGATATTTGGAACTCTTTGAAGCCTTCATTGGAAACGGGATATCTTCACAAAAACCAAAGAGAAGAATTCTCAGAAACTTCTTTGTGATTTGTGCATTCAATGCAAAAAGTTGAACAGTTCTTTTCATAGAGCAGTTTGGAAACATTATTTTAGTAGAATCTGCAAGTGAGCATTTGCAGTACTTTGAGGCCTATGGTGAAAAAGGAAATACCTTCATATAAAAACAACACAGAAGCATTCTCAGGACCCTGTTTTTGTAGAATTTGTAAATGGATATTTGGATCGCTTTGAGACCTATGGTGAAAAAGTAAATATCTTCACATAAAAACTACACAGAAGCATTCTCAGAAACTTCTTTGTGATGTGTGCATTCATCTCACAGAGTTGAACCATTTTTTTGATAGAGCAGTTTTGAAACACTCTTTTTGTAGAATCTGCAAGTGGACATTTGGAGCGATTTGGGTCCTGTGGTAAAAAAGGAAATATCTTCACATTAAAACAATGCAGAAGCATTCTCAGAAACTTCTTTGTGGTGTTTGCTTTCAATTCACAGATTTGAACATTCCTTCTCATAGAGCAGATTTGAAGCACTCTTTTGTAGAATTTGCAAGGGGATATTTCAACTGCTTTGAGGCCTTCGTTGGAAATGGGATATCCTCACAAACACTAGACAGAAGCATTCTCAGGAACGTCTTTGTGATGTGTGCATTCAACTCACAGAATTCAACTGATATTTTGATAGAGCAGTTTTGAAACAATCTTTGGAGAATCTGCAAGTGGGCATTTGGAGCGCTTTGAGGCCTACGGTGAAAAAGGAAATATCTTCATATAAAAACAACACAGAAGCATTCTCAGGAACCACTTTGTGATGTATGCATTCAAATCATATATTTGAACCTCTCTTTTGATAGAGCAGTTTTGAAACCCTCTTTTTGTAGAATCTGAAACTGGACATTTGGAGCACTTTGACGCCTATGGTAAAAAAGGAAATATCTTCACATAAAAACAACACAGAAGCATTCTCAGAAATTTCTCTGTGATTTCTGCATTCAACTCACAGAGTTGAACCTTTCCTTTGATAGATCGGTTTTGAAACACTATTTTGTAGAACCTGCCGCTGGACATTAGGAGCCCTTTGTGTCCTACAGTGAAAAAGGAAATATCTTCACATAAAAACTACACGGAAGCATTCTCAGAAACCTCTTTGTGATGTGTGCATTAAACTCACAGAGTTGAACCTATCTTTCGATAGAGCAGTTTTGAAAAAATATTTTTGTAGGATCTGCAAGTGGACGTTTGTAACGCTTCGAGGCCTATGATGAAACAGGAAATATCTTCACATAAAAACTAGACAGAAGCATTCTCAGAAACCACTTTGTGATGTGTGCATTCAATTAACAGAGTTAAACCGTTCTATTGATAGAGGAGATTTGAAACACTCTTTTTGTAGAATTTGCAAGTGGATATTTTAACCGCTTTGAGACCTTCGTTGGAAATCGGATATCTTCACAAACACTAGACAGAAGCATTCTTAAAAATTTCTTTGTGATGTGTGCATTCAACTCACAGAATTCAACTGATATTTTGATAGAGCAGTTTTGAAACAATCTTTGGAGAATCTGCAAGTGGGCATTTGGAGCACTTTGAGGCCTATGGTGAAAAAGGAAATATCTTCATATAAAAACAACACAGAAGCATTCTCAGGAACAACTTTGTGATGTATGCATTCAAGTCATATATTTGAATCTCTCTTTTGATAGAGCAGTTTTGAAACCGTCTTTTTGTAGAATCTGAAACCGGACATTTGGAGCACTTTGAGGCCTATGTTAAAAAAGGAAATATCTACACATAAAAAGTACACAGAAGTATTCTCAGATATTTCTTTGTTATGTCTGCATTCAACTCACAGAGTTGAACCTTTCCATTGATAGATCAGTTTTGAAACACTCCTTTGTAGAACCTTCCACTGGACATTAGTAGCGCTTTGAGACCTACGGTGAAAAATGAAATATCTTCACATAAAAACTATACAGAAGCATTCTCAGAAACTTCTTTGTGTTGTTTCCTTTCAACTCACAGAGTTGAACATTCCTTTTCATAGAGCAGTTTTGAAACACTCTTTTTGTAGAATTTGCAGTTGGATATTTGGACCGCTTTGAGGCCTTCGTTGGACACAGGATATCTTTACAGAAACTACACAGAAGCATTCTCAGAAATTTCTATTTGATGTCTACATTCAACTCACAGAGTTGTACTTTCTTTTGGTAGAGCAGTTTTGAAACACTCCTTTGTAGAACCTGCCACTGGACATTAGGAGCCCTTTGAGGCCTATGGTGAAAAAGGAAATATCTTCACATAAAAACTACACAGAAGCATTCTCAGAAACCTCTTTTTGATGTTTGCATTCAACTTACAGAGTTGAACCTTTCTTTCAGTAGAGCAGTTTTGAAAAAATCTTTTTGTAGGATCTGCAAGTGGACATTTGTAACGCTTTGAGGCCTATGATGAAAAAGGAAATATCTTCACATAAAAACTAGACAGAAGCATTCTCAGAAACCTCTTTGTGATCTGTGCTTTCAACTCACAGATTTGAACCATTCTTTTGATAGAGCAATTTTCAAACACTGTTTTTGTAGAATCTGCTGGTGGGCATTTGGAGCGCTTTGAAGCCTATGGTGAAAAAGGAAATGTCTTCACATAAAAACTATACAGAAACATTCTCAGAAACTTCTTTGTGATGTGTGCACTCAACTCACAGAGTTGAAGATTTCTTTCGACAGAGCAGTTTTGAAACACTCTTTTTGTAGAATCCGCAAGTGGATATTTGTAGCGCTTTGAGACCTGTGGTGAGAAAGGAAATATCTTCGCAACGAAACTACACAGAAGCATTCTCAGAAACTTATTTGTAATGTTTGCTTTCAACTCACAGAGTTGAACATTCCTTTTCATAGAGCAGTTTTGAAACACTGTTTTTGTAGAATTTGCATGTGGATATTTGGAAGGCTTTGAGGCCTTTGCTGGAAAAGGGATATCTTCACAGAAACTCGACAGAAGCATTCTCAGAAATTTCTTTCTGATGTGTGCCTTCAACTCACAGAATTGAACTATTCTTTTGAAAGAGCAGTTTTGAAACCCTCTTTTTGCAGAATCTGCAAGTGGACATTTGTAGCACTTTGATGCCAATGGTGAAATATTAAATATCTTCACATAAAAATTAGAAGCATTCTCAGAAACCACTTTGTGATGTGTGCATTCAACGCACAGAGTTGAAACTCTCTTTTGATAGAGCAGTTTTGAAACCTCCTTTTTGTAGAATCTGCAAGTGGACATTTGGAAAGCTTTGAGGCCTGTGGTGAAAAAGGAAATATCTTCACATAAAAACTACACAGAACCATTCTCAGAAACTTCTTTGTGTTATTTGCTTTGAACTCACAGAGTTGAACATTCCTTTTCATAGAGCAGTTTTGAAACACTCTTTTTGTAGAATTTGCAGGTGGATATTTGTACCACTTTGAGGCTTTGAGGCCAAAGGTGAAAAACGATAAACCTTCACATAAAATCTATACAGAAACATTCTCAGAAACTTCTTTGTGATGTGTGCACTCAACTCACAGAGTTGAAGCTTCTTTTGATTGAGCAGTTTTGAAACACTCTTTTTGTAGAATCTACAAGTGGATATTTGGAGCGCTTTGAGGCCTGTGGTGAAAAAGGGAATGTCTTCACAAAGAAACTACACAGAACCATTCTAAGAAACATCTTTTTGATGTTTGCTTTCAAGTCACAGAGTTGAACATTCCTTTTCATAAGGCAGTTTTGAGACACTCTTTTTGCAGTATTTGCCAGTGGATCTTCGGTCCGCATTGAGGACTTCTTTGGAAACGGGATATTTTCACAAAAACTGGACCGAAGCATTCTCAGAACCTTCTTTGGGATGTGTGCATTCAACTCACAGATTTGAGCCTCTCTTTTGATAGAGCAGTTTTGAAACCCTCTTTTTGTAGGATCTATAAAGGGATATCTGGAGCGCTTTGAGGCTTATGATGAAAAAGGAAATATCTTCACATAAAAACTACACAGAAGCATTGTCAGAAACTACTTTGTGTGGTTTGCTTTCAACTCACAGAGTTGAACATTCCTTTTCACAGAGCAGTTTTGAAAAACTATTTTTGAATTACCTGCCCCAGGACATTTGGAGCGCTTTGAGGCCCATGGTGAAAAGGGAAATATATTCACAACGAAACTACACGGAAGCATTCTCAGAAACTTCTTTGTGATGTTTGCTTTCACCTCACAGAGTTGAACATTCCTTTTCATAGAGCAGTTTTGAAACACTATTTTTAATTTGAAAGTGGATATTTGGACCTCTTTGAGGCCTTCCCTGGAAACGGGATATCTTCACAAAAACTGGACAGAAGCATTCTCAGGAACTTCTTTTTGATGTGTGCAATCAACTCACCGAGTTTAACCTTTCTTTTGATAGTTCAGTTTTGAAAGTCTTTTTGTAGAATCTGCAAGTGGGCATATGGAGTGCTTTGAGGCCTATGGTGAAAAAGGCAATATCTTCACATAAAAACTAGACAGAATCATTCTCTGAAACTTCTTTGTGATGTGTGTTCTCAACTCACGGAGTTGAACCTTTCTTTTGATAGAGCAGTTTTGAAACACTTTTTTTAGAATCTGCAAGTGGATATTTGGAGAGCTTTGAGGTCTGTGGTGAAAAAGGAAATATCTTCACAAGGAATCTACACAGAAGCATTCTCAGAAACTTCTTTGTGATGTTTGATTTCAACTCACAGAACTGAACATTCCTTTTCATAGAGCAGTTCTGAAACATTCTTTTTGTACAATTTGAAAGGGGTAATTTGGACCGCTTTGATGTCTTCGTTGGAAAAGGGATATCTTCACAAAAACTGGACAGAAGAATTCTCAGAAACTACTTTGTGATGTGTGAATTCAACTCCCAGAGTTGAACCTTTCTTTCGATGTAGCAGTTTTGAAAAACCCTTTTTGTAGAATCTGCATGTGGATATTTGGAGCGCTTTGATGCCTATTGTGGAAAAGGAAATATCTTCACATAAAAACTACACAGAAGTATTCAGAGCAACTTCTTTGCAATGTGTGCATTCAACTCACGGAGTTGTACCTTTCTTTTGATTGAGCAGTTTTGAAACACTGTTTTTGTAGCATCTGCATGTGAATATTTGGAGCGCTTAGAAGCCTATTGTGGAAAAGGAAACATTTTCATATTAAAACTACACAGAAGCATTCTGAGAGACTTCTTTGCAATGTGTAAATTCATCTCACAGTGTTAAAACTTTCTTTTTTTGAGCAGTTTTGAAAAACTCCTTTTGTAGAATTTACAAGTGGATATTTAGTGCACTTTGAGACCTATTGTGGAAAAAGTAATATCTTCACATTAAAACTACACAGAAGCATTCTGAGAAACTACTTTGTGATGTGTGCATTCATCTGATAGAGTTGAACCTATTTTTGATTGAACAGTTTGCAAACTCTCTTTTTGTACAATCTGCAAGTGGATATTTAGAGCCCTTTCCAGCCTTGGGTGGAAAAGGAAATATCTTCATATAAAAACTACCAAGAAGCATTCTGATAAACTTCTTTGTGATGTGTGTATTCAACTCAAAGAATTGAACCTCTCTTTTGATTGAGCAGTTTAGAATCTCTCGTTTTGTAGAATTTACAAGTGGATATTTGGAGACCTTTGCGGCCTATTTTGGAAAAGGAAATATCTTCACATAAAAACTACCCAGAAGAATTCTGAGAAACTTCTTTTCGATGTGTATATTCATCTCACAGTGTTGAAACTTTCTTTTGTTTGAGCTCTTTTGAAACAGTCTTTTTGTAGAATCTGCAAGTGGCTATTTGGAGCGCTTTGGGGCCTAGTGTGGAAAAGGAAATATCTTTACATAAAAACTACACAGAAGCATTCTGAGAAACTTCTTTGTGAAGTGTGCATTTATCTCACAAAGTTGAAGATACTTTCTGATGGAGCAGTTTTGAAACACTCTTCTTGTAGAATTTGCAAGAGGATATTTGGAGCACTTTGAGGCCTGTTGTGGAAATGGAAATATCTTCACTTAAAAACTACACAGAAGCATTCTAAGAAACTTCTTTGTTATGTGTGCATTCAACTCACAGAATTGAACCTACCTTTTGATTGAGCAGTTCTGAAACTCTCTTTTTGTGGAATCTGCAAGTGGATATTTGGAGCACTTTGCTGCCTGTGGTGGAAAAGGAATATCTTCACATAAAAACTACACAGAAGTATTCTGAGAAACTTCTTTGCAATGTGCTCTTTCAACTCATAGAATTGAACCTTTGTTTTGATTGAGCAGTTTTGAAACACTGCTTTTTAGCATCTGCAGGTGGATATTTGGAGCGATTTGGGGCCAATCGTGGAAAAGGAAATATCTTCACTTAAAAACTGCACAGAAGCATTCTGAGAAATTTCTCTGTGTTGTGTGCATTCTATTTATAGAGTTGAACTATTCTTTTGATTGAGCAGTTTGGAAACAATGTTTTTGTAGTACCTGCAAATGGATATTTGGAGACATTTGAGGCCTACTGTGGAAAAGGAAATATCTTCACATAAAAATTAGACAGAAAAATTCTAGAAACTTCTTTGTAATGTATGCATTGAACTCACAGAGTTGAACCTTTCTTTTTATTGAGCTGTTTTGAAACACTCTTTTTTTGGAAACTGCAGAAGGATATTTAGAGCACTTTGCAGACAATAGTGGAAAAGGAAATATCTTTACATAAAAACTAGACTGAAGCAATCTGAGAAACTTCTTTGTTATCTGTGCATTCATCTCACAGAGGTGAACCTTTCTTTCAATTGAACCATTTTGAAACACTCTTTTTGTGGAATCTGCAAGTGGATATTTGGAGCACTTTGAGGCCTACAGTGGAAAAGGAAGTATCTTCACATAAAAACTAGCAGAAGAATTCTGAGAAACTGCTTTGTGATGTGTGCATTCATTTCACAGGCTTAAAACTTTCTTTTGATTGAGCAGTTTTGAAACACACTTTTTGTAGAATCTGCAAGTGGATATTTGTAGTGATTTGAGGCCTACGGTGGAAAAGGAAATTTCTTCACAAAAAAACGACACAGAAGCATTCTGAGAAACTACTTCGTGAAGTTTACATTCTACTCACAGAGTTGAAGTTTCTTTTGATTGCACAGTTTGAAACACTCTTTGTAGAATCTGTAAGTGGATATTTGGTGAGCTTTGCGTCCTCTAGTGGAAAAGGAAATATCTTCACATAAAAACTACACAGAAGCATACTCAGAAACTTCTTTGTGATGTGTGCACACATCTCACAGAGTTGAACGTTTCTTTTGATTGAGCTGTTTGGAAACATTCCTTTTGAAGAATCTGCAAGTGCATATTTGGAGCAATTTGATTCCTATGGCGGAAAAGGAAATATCCTCACATAAAAACTACACAGAATCATTCTGAGAAACTTCTTTGTGATCTGTGCATTCAGCTCACGTAGCTGAACCTTTCTAATGATGGAGCAGCTTGGAAACTGTGTTTTTGTGGTATCTGCAAATGGATATTTGGAGAGGTTTGAGGCCTATCATGGAAAATGAAGCTTCTTCACATAAAAATTTTACAGAAGAATTCTAAGAAACTTCTTTGTGATGTGTGCGCTCAACTCACAAAGTTTAACAACTTTCTTTTGATTGAGCAGCTTTGAAACACTCTTTTTGTAGAATCTGCAAATGAATATTTGGAGAGCTTTGAGGCCTAAGGTGGAAAAGGAAATATATTGACATAAAAACTACACAGAAGCATTCTGAGAAACTTCTATGTGATGTGTGCGTTCATCTCACAGAGTTGAATATTTGTTTTGATTCAGCAGTTTTGACATACTCTTTTTGTAGAATCTGCAAGTGGATATTTGGAGCGCATTCTGGCCTATGGTGGAAAAAGAAATACTACACAGAAGCATTCTGAGAAACTTCTTTTTGAACTATACATTCAAATCACAGAGTTGAAATTTTCTTTTGATTGAGCAGTTTTGAAACACTTTTTTTGTAGAATTTGCAAGTGGATATTTGGAGAGATTTGTGGCCTACAGTGGAAAAGGAAATATCTTCGTATAAAAACTAGACAGAAGAATTGTGACAAATTTCTTTGTGATATGTGCGTTAACCTCACAGAGTTGAAATTTTCTTCTCATTGAGCAGTTTGAAACACTATTTGTAGAATCTGCAAGTGGATATTTGGTGCACTTTGCAGCCTTTGTTGGAAAGGGAAATATCTTCTCATAAAAACTACACAGAAGCACTTGGAGGAACTTCTTTGTGATTTGTGTGTTCTTCTCACAGAGTTGATCCTTTCTTTTCATTGAGCAGTTTTGAAACACTCTTTTTGAAGAATCTGCAAGTGGAAACTTGGAGAGCTTTGAGACCTATTGTGGAAAAGATAATATCTTCACATAAAAACTACACAGAAGCATTATGAGAAACTTCTTTTTGATATTTCCACTAAACTCACAGAGTTTAACCTTTCTTTTGATTGAGCAGTTTGGAAACAGTCTTTTCAAAGTATCTGAAAGTGGATATTTTGAGAGGTTTGAGGCCAATGGTGGAAAAGGAAATATCTTCACATAGAAACTAGAAAGAAGCATTTTGAGAAACTTCTTCTTGATGTGTGCATTCATCTCTCAGAGTTGAACCTTTCTTTTCATTGGGCAGATTTGAAATACTCTTTTTATAGAATCTGCAAGAATTTAGTTGAAGCGCTTTGAGGCTTATAGTGGAAAAGGAATTATCTTCACATACAAATTACACAGAATCATTCTGAGAAACTTCTTTGTGATGTCTGCATTCATCTCACAAAGTTGAAGCTTTCTTTTGTTTGAGCAGTTTTGAAAAACTCTTTTTGAAGAATATACAAGTGGTTATTTGAGCTCTTTGAGGTCTATTTTGGAAAAGGAAATATCTTCACATAAAAACTACACAGAAGCATTCTGAGAAACCTCTTTGGGATGTGTGCATTCATCTCATGGAGTTGAACCTATCTTTTCAATGAGCAGTTTTGAAACTCTCTTTTTTTTAGAATCTGCAAGTGGATATTTGGAGCCCTTTGCGGCCTTTGGTGGAAAAGGAAATATCTTCACATAAAAACTAAACAGCAGCATAGTGAGAAACTTCTTTGTGATGTGTGCATTCATCTCACAGATTTGAAGCTTTCTTTTGATCGAGCAGTTTTGAAACACTCTTTTTGTGGAATCTGAAAGTGGATATTTGGGAGGTTTGAGTCCTACTGTGGAAAAGGAAATATCTTCACATAAAAAAGACAGAGAAGCATTCTGAGCAACTTCTTTGTGATGTGTGCATTCATCTCACAGATTTGTACCTTTCTCTTGATTAAGCAGTTTGGAAACAAACTTTTATAGATTCTGCAAGTGGATATTCGAGGCACTTTGAGGTCTGTGGTGGAAAAGGAAACATCTTCACATAGAAACTACACAGAGGCATTTTGAGAAACTTGTTTGTGCTGTGTGAATTCAGCCCACAATGTTGAACTTATCTTTTCATTGAGCAATTTTGAAACTTTCTTTTTGTACAATCTGCAAGTGGATATTTGGAGCCCTTTCCGGCATATGGTGGAAAAGGAAATATCTTCATATAAAAACTACACAGAAGCATTCTGAGAACCTTCTTTGTGATGTGTGCCTTCATCTCATAGAGTTGAACCTTTCTTTTGATTGAGCAGTTTTGAAACACTCTTTTTGTAGAATCTGCATGTGGAAATTCGGAACGCTTTGGGGCCTATTGTGGCAGTGGAAATATCTTCACATAAAAACTACACAGAAGCATTGTGAGAAACTTCTTTGGGATGCGTGCATTCATCTTACAGAGTTCAACCTATCTTTTGATTGAGCAGTTTGGAATCACTCTTTTTGTAGAATCTGCAAATGGTTATTTGGAGCCCTTTGAGGCCTATTTTGTAAAAGGAAATATCACCACATAAAAACTACACAGAAGCATTCTGAGAAACTTCTTTGTGATGTGTGCATTCGTCTCACAGAGTTAAACCTTTCTTTTGATTGAGCAGTTTTGAAACACTCTTTTTATAGAATCTGCAGTTGGATATTTGAAGAGCTTTGAGGCCTATTGTGTAAAAGGAAATATCTTAACATAAAAACTACACAGAAGCATTCTGAGAAACTTCTTTGTGATGTGTGCATTCATCTCACAGACTTGAAATTTTCTTTTGTTTCACCAGTTTTGAAAGACTCTTTTTGTAGAATCTGCAAGTGGAGATTTGGAGCTCTTTGAGGCCTATTGTGGAATAGGAAATATCTTCACGTAACAACTACACAGAAGCATTCTGAGAAACTTTTTTGTGATGTCTGCATGGAATTCTCGGAGTTGAACCTGTCTTTTGATATAGCAGTGTTGAAACTCTCTTTTTGTAGAAACTGCAAGTGGACATTGGGAGTCCTTTTCGGCTTATGGTGGATAACGAAATATCTTCACATAAAAACCACACAGGAACATTTTGAGAAACTTCTTTGTGATGTGTGCATTCATCTCACAGAGGTGAACTTTTCTTTTGATTGTGCAGTTTTGAAACACTCTTTTCGTAGAGTATGCCTGTGGATATTTGGAGCGATTTCAGGCCTATTGTGGATAAGGAAACATCTTCACATGTAAACTACACAGAAGCATTCTGAGAAATTTCTTTGTGATGGTGCATTCATCTCACAGTGTTGAACCTTTCTTTTGATAGAGCATTTTTGAAACACTCTTTTTGGAGAATCAGCAATGGATATTTGGAGCGCTTTGAGGCCTACTGTGGAAAGGGAGATATCTTCCCATAAAAACTACACAGAAGAATTCTGAGAAAATTCTTTGTGATGTGTGATTTCAACTCACAGAGTTTAAACTATCTTTTGATTGAGCAGTTTTGAAACTCTCTGTTTTTAAATCTGCAAGTTTATGTTTGGAGACCTTTGCGGCCAATGGTGGAAAAGGAACTATCTTCACATAGAAACTACACAGAAGCATTCTGAGGAACACCTTTGTGATGTGTGCATTCAACTCACAGTATTGAACATATCTTCTGATTGAGCAGTTTTGAAACTCTCTTTTTGTAGAATCTGCAAGTGGATATTTGGAGCCCTTTGCGGCCTATTGCGGAATAGGAAATATCTTCACATAGAAACTATACAGAAGCATTCTGAAAAACTTCTTAGTGATGTATGCATTCATCTCATAGAGTTGAACTTTTCTTTCTTTTGATTGAGCAGTTTTGAAACACTCTTTTTATAGAATCTGCAAGTTCATACTTGGATTGCTTTCAGGCCTATTGTGGAAAAGGAAATATCTTCACATAAAAACTACACAGAAGCATTCTGAGAAACTTCTTTGCAATGTGTGCATTCATTTCACAGAGATAAAGCTTTCTTTAGATTGAGCAGTTTTGAAACACTCTTTTTGTATAATCTGCTAGTGGATATTTGGAGCGCTTTGAGGCCTATGTTGGAAAAGGAAATATCTTCACATAAAAACTACACAGAAGCGTTCTGAGAAACTTCTTTGTGATGTGTGCATTCAACTCACAGAGTTGAACCTATCTTTTGATTGAGCAGCTTTTAGTCTCTCTTTTTGTAGGATCTGCAAGTGGATATTTGGAGCACTTTGCAGCCTATTGTGGAAAAGGAAATATCTTCACATAACAACTACACAGGGGGTTGGAGCCAAGATGGCCGAATAGGAATTGCTCTGGTCTACAGCTCCCAGTGTGAGTGATGCAGAAGACGGGTGATTTCTACATTTCCATCTGAGGTATTTTGTTCATCTCACTAGGAAGTGCCAGACAGTGGGCACAGGATAGTGGGTGCAGCACACCACGCATGAGCCGAACCAGGGTGAAGCATTGCCTCCCTCGGGAAGTGCAAGGGGTCTGTGAGTTCCCTTTCCTAGTCAAAGAAAGTGGTGACAAAGGGCACCTGCAAATTCGGGTCTCTCCCATCCTAATACTACGCTTTTCCGACGTGCTTAAAAAACTGTGCACCAGCAGATTATGTCCCACACCTGGCTCAGGGGATCCTACACCCACGGAGTCTCACTGATTGCTAGCACAGCAGTCTGAGATCGAACTCAAGGCAGCAGCGAGGCTGGTGGAGGGGTGCCCACCATTTCCCAGGCTTGCTAATGTAAACAAAGCAGGCAGGAAGTTTGAACTGGGTGGAGCCCACCACAGCTCAAGGAGACCTGCTTGCCACTGTAGGTTCCACCTCTGGGGGCAGGGCACAGACAAACAAAAAGACAGCAGTAACCTCTGCAGACTTAAATGTCCCTGTCTCACAGCTTTGAAGAGAGCAGTGGATCTCCCAGCACGCAGCTGGAGATCTGAGAACGGGCAGACTGCCTCCTCAAGTGGGTTCCTGAGCCCTGGCCCCCGAGCTGCCTAACTGGGAGGCACCCCCCAGTAGGGGCAGACTGACACCTCACACGGCCGGGTACTCCTCTGAGACAAAACTTCCAGAGGAATGATCAGACAGCAGCATTTGCAGTTCACGAAAATCTGCTGTTCTGCAGCCACTGCTGCTGGCACCCAGGCAAACAGTGTCTGGAGTGGACCTCTAGCAAACTCCAACAGACATGCAGGTGACGGTCCTGTCTTTTAGTAGGAAAACTAACAAACAGAAAGGATATCCACACCAAAAACCCATCTGTACATCACCATAATCAAAGACAAAAAGTAGATAAAACCACAAAGATGGGGAGAAAACAGAGCAGAAAAACTGGAAACTCTAAAAAGCAGAGCACCTCTCCTCCTCCAAAGGAACGCAGCTCCTCACTAGCTTCGGAACAAAGGTGGACAGAGAATGACTGACGAGTTGAGAGAAGAAGGCTTCAGATGATCAAACTACTCCGAGCTACAGGAGGAAATTCAAACCAAAGGGAAAGAAGTTAAAAACTTTGAAAAAAATTTAGACGAATGTATAACTAGAATAACAAATTCAGAGAAGTGCTTAAAAGAGCTGATGGAGATGAAAGCCAAGGCTCGAGAACTACGTGAAGAATGCAGAAACCCCATGAACTGATGCGATCAACTGGAAGAAAGGGTATCAGTGATGGAAGATGCAATGAATGAAATGAAGTGAGAGGGGAAGTTTAGAGAAAACAGAATAAAAAGAAATGAACAAAGCCTCCGAGAAATATGGGACTATGTGAAAAGACCAAATCTATGCCTGATGGGTGTACCTGAAAGTGATAGGGAGAATGGAACCAAGTTGGAAAACACTCTGCTGGATATTATCCAGGAGAACTTCCCCAATCTAGAAAGGCAGGCCAACATTCAGATTCAGGAAATACAGAGAACGCCACAAAGATACTCCTCGAGAAGTGTAACTCCAAGACACAGAATTATCATATTCACCAAAGTGGAAATGAAGGAAAAAATACTAAGGGCAACCAGAGAGAAAGGTCGGGTTACCCACAAAGAAAAGCCCATCAGACTAACAGTGGATCTCTCAGCAGAAACTCTACAAGCCAGAAGAGAGTGGGGGCCAATATTCAACATTCTTGAAGAAAAGAATTTTCAACCCAGAATTTCATATCCAGCCAAACTAAGCTTCATAAGTGAAGGAGAAATAAAATACTTTACAGAAAAGCAAATGCTGAGAGATTTTGTCACCACCAGGCCTACCCTAAAAGAGCCCCTGAAGGAAGCACTAAACATGGAAAGAAACAACCGGTACCAGCCACTGCAAAACCATGCCAAGATGTAAAGACCATCAAGGCTAGGAAGAAACTGCATCAACTAATGAGCAAAATAATCAGCTAACATCATAATGACAGGATCAAATTCACACATAGCCGTATTAACATTAAATGTAAATGGACTAAATGCTCCAATTAAAAGATGCAGACTGGCAAATTTGATAAAGAGTCAAGACCCATCAGTGTGCTGTATTCAGGAAACCCATCTCACATGCAGAGACACACTTAAGCTCAAAATAAAGGGATGGAGGAAGATCTACCAAGCAAATGGAAAACAAAAAAAGGCAGGGGTTTCAATCATAGTCTCTGATTAAACAGACTTTCAACCAAAAAAGATCAAAAGAGACAAAGAAGGCCATTACATAATGGTAAAGAGATCAATTCAACAAGAAGAGCTAATTATCCTAAATATATATGCACCCAATACAGGAGCACCCAGATTCATAAAGCAAGTCCTGAGTGACCTACAAAGAGACTTAGACTCCCACACAATAATAGTGGAGACTATAACACCCCACTGTCAACATTAGACAGATCAACGAGACAGAAAGTTAACAAGGATATCCAGGAATTGAACTCAGCTCTGCACCAAGCAGACCCAAAAGACATCTGCAGAACTCTCCACCCCAAATCAACAGAATATACATTTTTTTCAGTACCACACCACACCTACTTCAAAATTGCCCACACAGTTGGAAATAAAGCTCTCCTCAACAAAAGTAAAAGAACAGAAATTATAACAAAGAGTCCCTCACACCACAGTGCAATCAACCTAGAACTCAGGATTAAGAAACTCACTCAAAACTGCTCAACTACATGGAAACTGAACAACCTGCTCCTGAATGACTACTGAGTACATAACGAAATGAAAGCAGAAATAAAGATGTTCTTTGAGACCAACGACAACAAAGACACAACATACCAGAATCTCTGGGACACATTCAAAACAGTGTGTAGAGGGAAATCCATAGCACTAAATGCCCACAAGGGAAAGCAGGAAAGATCCAAAATTGACACCCTAACATCACAATTAAAAGAACTAGAAGAGCAAGAGCAAACACATTCAAAAGCAGGAAGAAGGCAAAAAATAACTGAAATCAGAGCAGAACTGAAGGAAATAGAGACACAAAAAACCCTTCAACAGATTAATGAATTTAGGAGTTTTTTTTTGAAAGGATCAACAAAATTGATAGAATGCTAGCAAGACTAATAAAGAAGAAAAGAGAGAAGAATCAAATAGATGCAATAAAAAATGATAAAGGGGATATCAGCACAGATCCCACAGAAATACAAACTACCATCAGAGAATACTACAAACAACTCTACACAAATAAACTAGAAAATCTAGAAGAAATGAATAAATTCCTGGACACATACACTCTCCCAAGACTAAACCAGGAAGAAGTTGAATCTCTGAATAGACCAATAACAGGCTCTGAAATTGTGGCAATAATCAATAGCTTACCAACCAAAAAGAGTCCAGGACCAGGTGGATTCACAGCCTAATTACACCTGAGGTACAAAGAGGAACTGGTACCCTTCCTTCTGAAATTATTCAAGTCAATAGAAAAAGAGGGAATCCTCCCTAACTCATTTTATGAGGCCAGCGTCATCCTGATACCAAAGCAGGGCAGAGACATGACCAAAAAAGAGAATTTTAGACCAATATCCTTGATGAACATTGATGCAAAAATCCTCAATAAAATACTGGCAAACCAAATCCAGCAGCACATCAAAAAGCTTATACACCATGATCAAGTGGCTTTCATCCCTGCGATGCAAGGCTGGTTCAATATATGCAAAACAATAAATGTAATCCAGCATATAAACAGAACCAAAGACAAAAACCACATGATTATCTCAATAGATGCAGAAAAGGCCTTTGACAAAATTCAACAACCCTTCATGCTAAAAACTCTCAATAAATTAGGTATTGATGGGACGTATCGCAAAATAATAAGAGCTATCTGTGACGAACCCTCAGTCAATATCATACTTAATGGGCAAAAACTAGAAGCATTCCCTTTGAAAACTGGCACAAGACAGGGATGCCCTCTCTCACCACTCCTATTCAACATAGTGTTGGAAATTCTGGCCAGGGCAATTAGGCAGGAGAAAGAAATAAAGCGTATTCAATTAGGAAAAGAGGAAGTCAAATTGTCCCTGTTTGCATATGACATGATTGTATAGCTAGAAAATCCAATCATTTCAGCCCAAAATCTCCTTAAGCTGATAAGCAACTTCAGCAAAGTCTCAGGATACAAAATCAATGTACAAAAATCACAAGCATTCTTATTCACCAATCACAGACAAACAGAGAGCCAAATCATGAGTGAACTCCCATTCACAATGGCTTCAAAGAGCATAAAATACCTAGGAATCCAACTTACAAGGGACGTGAAGGACCTCTTCAAGGAGAACTACAAACCACTGCTCAAGGAAATAAAAGAGGATACAAACAAATGGAAGAACATTCCATGCTCATGGGTAGGAAGAATCAATATTATGAAAATAGCCTTACTGCCCAAGGTAATTTATAGATTCAATGACATCCCTATCAAGCTATCAATGACTTTCTTCACAGAATTGGAAAAAAACTTCTTTAAATTTCATATGGAACCAAAATACAGCCCACATCACCAAGTCAATCCTAAGCCAAAAGAACAAAGCTGGAGGCATCACACTACCTGACTTCAAACTATACTACAAGTCTACAGTAACCAAAATAGCATGGTACTGGTACCAAAACGAGATATAGACCAATGGAATAGAACAGAGCCCTCAGAAATAACGCTGCATATCTACAACTATCTCACCTTTGAGAAACCTGACAAAAATAAGAAATGGGGAAAGGATTCCCTATTTAATATATGATGCTGGGAAAACTGGCTAGCCATGTGTAAAAAGCTGAAACTGAATCCCTTCCTTACACATTATACAAAAATCAATTCAAGATGGATTAAAGTCTTAAACGTTAGACCTAAAACCATAAAAACTCTAGAAGAAAACCTAGACATTACCATTCAGGACATAGGCATGGACAAGGACTTCATGTCTAAAACACCAATAGCAATGGCAACAAAAGCCAAAATTGACAAACGGGATGTAATTAAACTAAAGAGCTTCTGCACAGCAAAAGAAACTACCATCAGAGTGAACAGGCAACCTACAAAATGGGAGAAAATTTTCCCAACCGACTCATCTGACAAAGGGCTAATATCCAGAAAATACAACGAACTCAACAAATTTACAGGAAAAAAACAAACAACCCATCAAAAAGTGGGCAAAGGACATGAACAGACACTTCTCAAAAGAAGACATTTATACAGCCAAAAAACACATGAAAAAAATGCTCACCATCACTGGCCATCAAAGAAATGCAAATCAAAACCACAATGAGATACCATCTCACACCAATTAGAATGGCAATCATTAAAAAGTCAGGAAACAACAGGTGCTGGAGAGGATGTGGAGAAATAGGAACACTTTTACACTGTTGGTGGGACTGTAAGCTAGTTCAACCATTGTGGAAATCAGTGTGGCGATTCCTCAGGCATCTAGAACTGGAAATACCATTTGACCCAGTCATCCCATTACTGGGTATATACCCAAAGGACTATATATCATGCTGCTATAAAGACACATGCACACGTCTGTTTATTGCAGCACTATTCACAATAGCAAAGACTTGGAACCACCCCAAATGTCCAACAATGATAGACTGGATTAAGAAAATGTGGCACATATACACCATGGAATACTATGCAGCCATAAAAAATGATGAGTTCATCTCTTTTGTAGGGACATGTTTGAAATTGGAAATCATCATTCTCAGTAAACTATCGCAAGAACAAAAAACCAAACACCGCATATTCTCACTCATAGGTGGGAATTGAACAATGAGAACACATGGACACAGGAAGGGGAACATCACACTCTGGGGACTGTTGTGGGGTGGGGAAAGGGGGGAGGGATAGCTTTAGGAGATATACCTAATGCTAAATGAGAAGTTAACGGGTGCAGCACACCAGCATGCCACATGTATACATATGTAACTACCTGCACTTTGTGCACATGTACCCTAAAACTTGAAGTATAATAATAATAAAATTTTAAAAAAATGAAAAAGAAAATCAGGGAAGCATAGACAGGTGAGCACTAGTTTTGTGCCTTCAGTGTCCCTTGAGATTTAAGCAGATTCAGAAATAGAGGCCCAGGCCTGAAAATCTGAAAGAAAGGAGGGGTCAAGAGGACTCAGAGTCCAGCAGAGCATTAAAAATATCTCATATGGCCACAGGTGAAAAACTGTCCCTAACCACTACAGAAAATGAGGGATCCTGACACATACTGAGGTCTTGAGGTGAAATATTGCTACGGAAACATAACAGGAGGAGGAAGCTCCAGGAGTAGCATGGCACCACCATGCTGATACCAAGGCCCAAAGTAGGGCATTTTTTGATGGCATTAACTAGGTACAGCCCTAGCATTTCATTCTGGCAGAATAAGAAGTAAATCCTCTCTGGAGTGTAAAATTATTCCACAGCCCAAAATTGCTTCTAAAATGTTGTAGGGCAAGTATCAATTTAAATCTACATAGATATTAAGTGTATTAAACATAGTGTGATTTCAATCAACAAAAACAAAACACACAAAATGGATAGAAAAAAAGCCAACAGAGAAGGACCAAAATAATTGGCGGATATTGGGCCACTAATATATGATATGCTGAATGCATTCCATGACAAGGTCAAGAAATTTAGCAGAGAACCAGAAACTATAAAAAGAAATCAAACAAATGTCAAATATAAAGTAATTCAAACCAATAACTCAATGGATGAATGTAAACAGTAAATTTGACAGTTAAATTTGCTCTTGCAAGTGATCCGCTGGAAGTTTGGTCAGGCCATGAGGCAATTTGTAATAAGTAAAAAGAACAAAATCATTTCTAGACAAAATAAAAAACGACAGAAAAAGAGAAACACTTTTTGTAGAATCTGCAAGTGGATAGTTGAAGCACTTTGAGGCCTGTTGTGGAAAAGAAAATATCTTCACATAAAAACTACACAGAAGCATTCTGAGAAACTTCTTTGTGTTGTGTGCATTCATCTCACAAAGTTGAAGCTCGGTTTTTTTGAGCAGTTTTGAAACACTCTGAAAAATCTACAAGTGGATATTTGAAGCGCTTTGAGGCTTATTGTGGAAAAGGAAATATCTTCACATAAAAACTACACAGAAGCATTCTGAGAAACTTTTTGTGATGTGTGCATTCATCTCACAGATTTGAACCTTTCTTTTGTTTAAGCAGTTTTGAAACACTCTTCTTGTAGAATCTGCAATTGGATATCTATAGCGCTTTGGATCCTATGGTTGAAAGGGAAATGTCTACACTATAAAGCTACACAGAAGCATTCTGAGAAACACCTTTGAGATGTGAAC
Source organism: Pan paniscus (assembly GCF_029289425.2). Lineage (NCBI taxonomy): Eukaryota > Metazoa > Chordata > Mammalia > Primates > Hominidae > Pan > Pan paniscus. Next base: position 62,166,190 of record NC_073272.2, read on the forward strand.
ATTTATCTCACAGAGTTGAGGCTTTTTGATTGAGCAGTTTTGAAACACTTTTTTGTAGAATTTGCAAGTGGATATTTAGAGGAATTGGGGCCTATTGTTGAAAAAGACATATCTTCACATAAAAACTACACAGAAGCATTCTGAGAAACTGCTTGTGAAGTGCGCATTCATCTCACAGTGTAGAACGTTTCTTTTGATTAGCAGTTTTGAAACTCTTTTTGTAAAATCTGAAAGTCGATATTTGGAGCGCTTTGAGGCCTATTGTTAAAAAGGAAATATTTTCACATAAAAACTACACAGAGGCATTCTGAGACGCTTCTTTATGATGTGTGCATTCATCTCACAAAGTTGTACATTTCTTTTGATTTAGCAGTTTGGAAACACTCTTTTTGTAGGATCTGGAAGTGGATATTTGAAGCGCTTTGAGACCTATTGTGGAAAAGGGTATATCTTCACATAAAAACTACACAGAAGCATTCTGAGAAACTTCTTTGTGATATGTGCATCCATCTCACAGAGTTGAACCTATCTTTTGATTGAGCAGTTTTTAAACTCTCTTTTTTAGAATCTGCAAGTGGACATTTGGAGAACATTACGGCCTATGGTGGAAAAGGAAATATCTTCACATAAAAACTACACAGAAGCATTCTGAGAAACTTCTTTGTGATGCATGAATTCAATTCAAAGAGCTGAAACTATCTTTTGATGGAGAAGTTTATAATCTCTCTTTTTGTGGAATCTGCAAGTGGATATTTGGAGCCCTTTGCAGCCTATTTAGGAAAACGAATTATCTTCATATAAAAACTACACAGAAGCATTCTGAGAAACTTCTTTGTGATGTGTACATTCAAATCACAGAGTTGAACCTTTCTTTTGATTGAGTAGTTTTGAAACTATCTTTTTATATAATCGGGAAGTGGATATTTGAAGTGCTTTGAGGCCTATGGTGGAAAAGGAAATATTTTCACATAAAAACTACACAGAAGTATTCTGAGAAACTCCTTTGCATTGTGTGCATTCATCTCACAGAAGTGAACCTTTCTTTTAATTGAAGAGTTTTGAAACACTCTTTTTGTAGAATCTGAAAGTGGATATTTGGAGCGCTTTGAGGCCTTTGGTGGAAAAGGAAATATCTTCACATAAAAACTACACAGAAGCATTCTGAGGAACTTCTTTGGGATGTGGGCATTCATCTCACAGAGTTGAATATTTCTTTTGATTGAGCAGTTTTGAAACACTCTTTTTGTGAAATCTGCAAGAGGATATTTGGAGGGCTTTGAGGCCTATTGTGAAAAAGGAAATATCTTCACATAAAAAGTACACAGAATCATTCTGAGAAACTTCTTTGTGATGTGTGCACTCATCACACAGAATTGTACTTTTCTTTTGATTGAGCAGTTTGGAAACACTGCTTTTGTAGAATCTTCAAGAGCATATTTGGAGCGCTTTGAGGCCTATTGTGGCAAAGGAAATATCTTCACATAAAAACTACAAAGAAGCATTCTGAGAAATGTCTTTGTCATGTGTGCATTCAACTCACTGCATTGAACCGATCTTTTGATTGAGCAGCTTTGAAACTCACTTTTTGCAGAATCTGCAAGTGGATATTTGGAGCCCTTTGTGGCTTAATGTGCAAAACGAAATATCTTCACATAAAAACTAGACAGAAGCATTCTCAGAAACTACTTTCTGATGTGTGCATTAAACTTATAGTGTTGAACCCATCTTTCGATTGAGCAGTTTGGAATCTCTCTTTTTGTAGAATCTGCAAGTGGGTATTTGGAGACTTTTGCGGCCTATTTTGGAAAAGGAAATATCTTCACATAAAAATTACACAGAAGCATTCTGAGAAACTTGTTTGTGATGTGGGCATTCAACTGACAAGTTTGAACCTGTCTGTTGATTGAGCAGTTTGGAAACTCTCTTAGTATAGAATCTGCAAGTGGATATGTGGAGCCCTTTTCAGCCTATGGTGGAAAAGGAAATATCTTCACAAAAAAACTACACAAAAGCATTTTGAGTAACTTCTATGTGTTGTGTGCATTCATCTCAAAGAGTTGAACCTTTCTTTTGTTTGAGCAGTTTTGAAACACTCTTTTTTTAGAATCTGCAAGTGGATATTTGAGCACTTTGAGGCATAATGTGGAAAAGGAAATATCTTCACATAAAAACTACACAGAAGCATTCTGAGAAACCTCTTTATGATGTGTGCATTCATCTCACAGAGTTGAACCTTTCTTTGGATTGAGCAGTTTTAAAACACTATTTTTGTAGAATCTGCAACTTTATATTTCTAGCGCTTTGAGGCCTATGGTGGAAAAGGAAATACCTTCACATAAAAACTCCACAGAAGCATTCTGAGAAACTTCTTTGTGATGTGTGCATTCATCCCACTGAGTTTAACCGTTCTTTCAATTGAGCAGTTTTGAAACACACTTTTTGTAGAATCTGCAAGTGGATATTTGGAGGGCTTTGAGGCCTGTTGTGGAACAGGAAATATCTTCACATAAAAACTACACAAAAGCATTCTGAGAAACTTCTTTGCAATGTGTGCATTCACCTCATGGAGTTGAAGCTTTCTTTTGATTGAGCAGTTTTGAAACACAATTTTGTAGAATCTACAAGTGTTTATTTGGAGCGCTTTGAGGCCTAATTTGGAAAAGGAATTATCTTCATATACAAACTACACAGAAACATTCTGAGAAACTTTCTTGTGTTGTGTGCATTCAACTCACAGAGTTGAACCAATCTTTTGATTTAGAAGTTTTGAAACTCTCTTTTTGTAGAATCTGCAAGTGCATATTTTGAGCCCTTTGTGGCCTATGGTGGAAAAGGAAATATCTTCACATAAAAACTACACAGAAGCATTCTGAAAAAATACTTTGCGATGTGTGCATTCATCTCGCAATGTTGGACCTTTGTTTTGATTGAGCAGTTTTGAAACTCTCTTTTTGTAGAATCTTCAAGTGCATATTTTGAGCCCTTTGTGGCCTATGGTGGAAAAGGAAATATCTTCACATACAAACTACACAGAAACATTCTGAGAAACTTCTTTGTGATGTGTGCATTCAACTCACAGAGTTGAACCTTTCTTTTGATTGAGCAGTTTTGAAACAATCTTTTTATAAAATCTGCACTTGGATATTTGAAGCGCTTTGAGGCCTATTGTGGAAAAGGATACGGCTTCACATAAAAACTACAAAGAAGTCTTCTGAGAAACTTCTTTGCTATGTGTGCATTCATGTCACAGAGTTGAAGTTTCTTTTTGTTTGAGCAGTTTTGTAACACTCTTTTTGCGGAATGTGCAAATGGTATTTAGAGCGCTTTGAGGCCTATTTTGTGGAAAAAGAAATATCACATAAAAACTACACAGAAGCATTCTGACAAACTTCTTTGTGATGTGTGCTATCATCTCACAGGGTTGAACCTATCTTTTGAATGAGCAGTTTTGAAACTCTATTTTTGTAGCACCTGCAAGTAGATATTTGGAGCCCTTAGCAGCCTATGGTGGAAAAGGAAATATCTTCACATGAAAACTACACAGCAGCATTCTGAGAAATTTCTTTGTGATGTGTGCATTCATCTCAAAGAGTTGAAGTTTTCTTTTGATTGAGCAGTTTTGAAACTCTCTTTTGTGGAATCTGCAATTGGATATTTAGAGTGCTTTGAGGCCTACTGTTGGAAAGGAAGTATCTTCACCTAAAAACTACACAGAAGCATTCTGAGAAACCTCTTTGTGATGTGTGCGTTCATCTCACAGAGTTTTACTTTTCTTTTGATGCAGCAGTTTGGAAACACTCTTTTCGTAGAATCTGCAGGTTTATATTTGGAGCACTTTGAGGCCTATTGTGGAAAAGGAAATAACATAAAAACTACACAGAAGCATTCTGAGAAACTTCTTTGTGATGTGTGCATTCATCTCACAGGGATGAAGCTTTCTTTGATTGAGCAGTTTGGAAAAACTCTTTTTGTAGAATCTGCAAGTGCATATTTGGAGCGCTTTGAGTCCTACTGTGGAAAAGGAAATATCTTCACTAAAAATTACACAGAAGCATTCTGAGAAACTTCTTTGTGATGTGTGCATTCGTCTCACAGAGTTGAACCTATCTTTTGATTTAGCAGCTTTGAAAATCTCTTTCTGTAGAATCTGCAAATGGATATTTGGACCCTTTCTGTCCTAAGGGGGAAAAGGAAATATCTTCACATAAATACTACCCAGGAGCATTCTGAGAAACTTATTTGTGATGTGTGCATTCATCTCACAGAGTTGTACCTTTCTTTTGATTGAGCAGTTTGGAAATACACTTTTTGTAGAATTTGCAAGTGGATATTTTGAGCGCTTTGAGGCCTATGGTGGAAAAGGAAATATCTTCACATAAAAACTACACAGAAGCATTCTGAGAAACTTCTTGGGGATGTGGGCATTCATTTAACAGGGATGAACGTTTCTTTTGATTGAGCAGTTTTGAAACATTATTTTTGTGAAATCTGCAAGAGGATATTTGGAGGGCTTTGAGGCCTATTGTGGAAAAGGAAATATCTTCGCTTAAAAACTACACAGAATCATTCTGAGAAACTTCTTTGTGATGTGTGCACTCATCACACAGAATTGTACCTTTCTTTTGATTGAGCAGTTTGGAAACACAGTTTTTGTGGAATCTGCAAGTGGATATTTGGAGCACTTTGAGGCCTAATGTGGAAAAGGAAATATCTTCACATAAAAACTACACAGAAGCATTCTGAGAAACTTCTTTGTCACGTGTGCATTCAACTCGCTGCTTTGAACCGATCTTCCAATTGAGCAGCTTTGAAACTCACTTTTTGTAGAATCTGCAAGTGGGTATTTGGAGCCCTTTGCGGCCTAATGTGCAAAACAAAGTACGTTCACATAAAAACTAGACAGAAGCATTCTCAGAAACTTCTTTCTGATGTGCGCATTAAACTCATAGAGTTGAACCCATCTTTCTATTGAGCAGTTTTGAATCTGTCTTTCTCTAGAATATGTAAGTGCATATTTAAAGACTTCTGCGGCCTATTTTGGAAAAGGAAATATCTTCACATAAAAATTACACAGAAGCATTCTGAGAAACTCCTTTGTGAGGTTTGCATTCATCTCACAGAGTTGAAACTTTCTTTTGTTTTAGCAGTTCTGAAACAGACTTTTTGTGGAATCTGCAAGTGGATATTTCGAGTTCTTTGAGGCCTATGGTGGAAAAGGAAATATCTTCACATAAAAACTACACAGAAGCATTCTGAGAAACTTCTTTGTGATGTGTGCATTCACCTCACACAGTTGTACATATCTTTTGATTGAACAGTTTTGAATCACTCTTTTTGTAGAATCTGCAATTGGATATTTGGCACCCTTTATGGTCTCTTTTGGAAAAGAAAATATCTTCACTTAAAAACTACATGGAAGCATTCTGAGAAACTAATTTGTGATGTCTGCATTCCTCTAACAGAGTTGAAGCATTCTTCTATTTGAGCACATTTGAAACAGTCCTTTTGAAGAATCTGCAAGTGGATAATTGGATCGTTTTGAGGCCTGTTGTGGAAAAGAAAATATCTTCACATAGAAAGTACATAGAAGCATTCTCAGAAACTTCTTTCTGATTTCTGCATTAAACTCACAGAGTTGAAGCTTTGTTTTGATTGAGCAGTTTTGAAACACTCTTTTTGTAGAATTTTCAAGTGGATATTTGGAGCGCTTTGTGGCCTATTGTGGAAAAGGAAATATCTTCTGATAAAAACTACACAGAAGCATTCTGAGAAACTTCTTTGTGATGTGTGCATTCATCCCACAGAGATGAAGCTTTCTTTTGATTGAGGAGTTCGGAAACACTGTTTTTGTAGAATCTGCAAGTGCATATTTGGAGCGCTTTGAGGCCTACTGTGGAAAAGGAAATATCTTCACTTAAAAACTACATAGAAGCATTCTGAGAAACTTCTTGGTGATGTGTGCATTCAACTCACAGAGTTGAACCTATCTTTTGATTTAGCAGCTTTGAAAATCTCTTTTTGTAGAATCTGCAAATGGATATTTGCAGCCCTTTCTGGCCTAAGGTGGAAAAGGAAATATCTTCACATAAAAACTACACAGAAACATTCTGAGAAACTTCTTTATGATGTGTGCATTCAACTCGCAGAGTTGAACCTTTCTTTTCAATGAGCAGTTTTGAAACAATCTTTTTATAGAATCTGCAAGTGGATATGTGAAGCACTTTGAGGCTTATTGTGGAAAAGGTTATGACTTCAAATAAAAACTACACAAAAGCCTTCTGAGAAACTTCTTTGCTATGTGTGCATTCATCTCACAGAGTTGAAGTTTCCTTTTGATTGAGCAGTTTTGTAACACTCTTTTTGCAGAATCTGCAATTGGATATTTGGAGCGCTTTGAGGCCTATTGTGGAAAAGGAAATATCATCACATAAAAACTACACAGAAGCATTCTGAGAAACTTCTTTGTGATCTGTGCAATCATCTCACAGGGTTGAACTTATCTTTTGAATGAGCAGTTTTGAAACTCTATTTTTCTAGGATCTGCAAGTAGATATTTGGAGTCCTTAGCGGCCTGTGGTGGAAAAGGAAATATCTTCACGTGAAAACTACACAGAAGCATTCTGAGAAACTTCTTTGTGATGTGTGCATTCATCTCACAGAGATGAAGCTTTCTTTTGATTGAGCAGTTTGGAAACACTGTTTTTGTAGAATCTGCAAGTGCATATTTGGAGAGCTTTGAGGCCTATTGTGGAAAAGGAAATACCTTCACTTAAACACTACATAGGAGCATTCTGAGAAACATGTTTGTGATGTGTGCATTCATCACACAGAGTTGAACCTATCTTTTGATTTAGCAGCTTTGAAAATATCTTTCTGTAGAATCTGCAAATGGATATTTGGAGCCCTTTCTGGCTTAAGGTGGAAAAGGAAATATCTTCACATAAAAACTAACCAGAAGCATTCTGAGAAACTTCTTTGTGGTTTGTGCATTCATCTTAAAGAGATGTACCTTTCTTTTGATTGAGCAGTCTGGAAAAACACTTTTTGTAGAATTTGCAAGTAGATATTTGGAGCGCTTTGATGCTTGTGGTGGAAAAGGAAATATCTTCACAAAAAAACTACACGGAAGCATTCTGAGAAGCTTCTTTGTGAGGTGGGCATTCGTCTCACAGAGTTGAAACTTTCTTTTATTTTAGCAGTTTTGAAACCCTCTTTTTGTAGAATCTGCAAGTGGGTATTTGGAGTGCTTTGAGGCCTATGGTGGAAAAGGAAATATCTTCACATAAAAATTACATAGAAGCATTCTGAGAAACTTCTTTGTGATGTGTGCATTCAACTCACACAGTTTTACCTATCTTTTTATGGAACAGTTTTTAATAGCTTTTTTTGTAGAAACTGCAATTGGACATTTGGAGCCCTTTGTGGCCTCTTTTGGAAAAGGAAAAACCTTCACATAAAAACTACAAGGAAGCATTCTGAGAAACCACTTTGTGATGTGTGCATTCCTCTAGCAGAATTGAAGCGTTCTTTTATTTGAGCAGTTTTGAAACACTCCTTTTGAAGAGTCTGCAAGTGGATATTTGGAGCCCTTTTTCGCTTACAGTGGAAAAGGAAATGTCTTCAAATAAACACTACACAGAAGAATTCTGAGAAACTGCTTTGTGATGTGTGCAATCATCTCACAGAGTTGAAACTTTCTTTTGATTGAGCAGTTTTGAAACACTCTTTTTGTGGCATCTGAAAGTGGATATTTGAAGCGCTTTCAGGCCTACTGTGGAAAAGGAAATATTCTTCACATCAAAACTACGCAGAAGCATTGTGAGAAACATTTTTGATATGTGTGCATTCAACTCACAGAGTCGAACCTATCTTTTGATTGAGCAGTTTTGAGTCTCTCTTTTTGTATATTCTGCAAGTGGATATTTTGTGCTATTTGCGGCCTGTTTTGGAAAAGGAAATATCTTCATATAAAAACTACACAGAAGCATTCTGAGAAACTTCTTTGGGATTCGTGCATTCATCTCACAGAGTTGAATCTTTCTTTTGATTTAGCAGTTTTGAAGCGTTCTTTTTGTAGAATCTGCAAGTGGATATTTGGAGTGCTTTGAGGCCTATTGTGGAAAAAGAAATATCTTCACACAAAAACTAGCATTAAAGTCAGAGAGTGGAACCTATCTTTTCATTGAGCAGTTGTGAATCTCTCTTTCTGTAGAATCTGGAAGTGGATATTTGGAGCCCTTTGCGGCGTATGGTGGAAAGGGAAATATCTTCACATAAAAACTACATAGAAGCATTCTGAGAAACTTCTTTGTGATGTGTGGATTCATCCAACAGAGTTGAACCTTTCTTTTGATTGAGCAGTTTGTAAAAATATTTTTTGTAGAATCTGCAAGTAGATAATTGGAACACTTTGTGGCCTGTGGTGGAAAAGGAAATATCTTCTGATAAAACTACACAGGAGCATTCTGAGAAACTTTTTTGTGATATGTGAATACACCTCACACATTTGAACCTAACTTTTGATTGAGCAGTTTTGAAACTCTCTTTTTGAAGTATCTGCAAGTGGATATTTAGAGCCCTTCTCAGCCTATGGTGGAAAAGAAAATATCTTCACTAGACAGAAGGATACTGAGAAACTTCTTTGTGACGGGTGCATTCATCTCACAAAGTTGAAGCTTTCTTTGATTGAGTGGTTTCAAATCACTCTTTTTTTTGGATAATATGTTTTTTTTATTATACTTTAAGTTTTAGGGTACATGTGTACATTGTGCACGTTAGTTACATATGTATACATGTGCCATGCTGGTGCACTGCATCCACTAACTCGTCATCTAGCATTAGGTATATCTCCCAATGCTATCCCTCGCCCCTCCCCCTACCCCACAACAGTCCCCAGAGTGTGATATTCCCCTTCCTGTGTCCATGTGATCTCATTGTTCAATTCCCACCTATGAGTGAGAATATGCAGTGTTTGGTTTATTGTTCTTGCGATAGTTTACTGAGAATGATGGTTTCCAATTTCATCCATGTCCCTACAAAGGACATGAACTCATCATTTTTTATGGCTGCATAGTATTCCATGGTGTATATGTGCCACATTTTCTTAATCCAGTCTATCATTGTTGGACATTTGGGTTAGTTCCAAGTCTTTGCTATTGTGAATAATGCCGCAATAAACATACGTTTTCATGTGTCTTTATAGCCGCATGATTTATAGTCCTTTGGGTATATACCCAGTAATGGGATGGCTGGGTCAAATGGTATTTCTAGCTCTAGATCCCTGAGGAAATGCCACACTGACTTCCACAATGGTTGAACTAGTTTACAGTCCTACCAACAGTGTCAAAGTGTTCCTATTTCTCCACATCCTCTCCAGCACGTGTTGTTTCCTGACTTTTTAATGATCGCCATTCTAACTGGTGTGAGATGGTATCTCATTGTGGTTTTGATTTGCATTTCTCTGATGGCCAGTGATGATGAGCATTTTTTCATGTGTTTTTTGGCTGCATAAATGTCTTCTTTTGAGAAGTGTCTGTTCATGTCCTTCGCCCACTTTTTGATGGGGTTGTTTGTTTTTCTCTTGTAAATTTGTTTGAGTTCATTGTACATTCTGGATATCAGCCCTTTGTCAGATGAGTCGGTTGCGAAAATTTTCTCCCATTTAGTAGGTTGCGTGTTCACTCTGATGGTAGTTTCTTTTGCTGTGCAGAAGCTCTTTAGTTTAATTAGATCCCATTTGTCAATTTCAGCTTTGGTTGCCATTGCTTTTGGTGTTTTAGACATGAAGTCCTTGCCCATGCCTATGTCCTGAATGGTAATGCCTAGGTTTTCTTCTAGGGTTTTTATGGTTTTAGGTGTAACGTTTAAGTCTTTAATCCATCTTGAATTGATTTTTGTATAAGGTGTAAGGAAGGGATCCAGTTTCAGCTTTCTACATATGGCTAGCCAGTTTTCCCAGCACCATTTATTAAATAGGGAATCCTTTCCCCATTGCTTGTTTTTCTCAGGTTTGTCAAAGATCAGATAGTTGTAGATATGTGGCGTTATTTCTGAGGGCTCTGTTCTGTTCCATTGATCTATATCTCGTTTTGGTACCAGTACCCTGCTGTTTTGGTTACTGTAGCCTTGTAGTATAGTTTGAAGTCAGGTAGTGTGATGCCTCCAGCTTTGTTCTTTTGGCTTAGGATTGACTTGGTGATGTGGGCTCTTTTTGGTTCCATATGAACTTTAAAGTAGTTTTTTCCAGTTCTGTGAAGAAAGGCATTTGTAGCTTGATGGGGATGGCATTGAATCTGTAAATTACCTTGGGCAGTATGGCCATTTTCACGATATTGATTCTTCCTACCCATGAGCATGGAATGTTCTTCCATTTCTTTGTATCATGTTTTATTTCCTTGAGCAGTGTTTTGTAGCTCTTTTTATAGAATCTGCAGGTGGATATTTAAAGCGCTCTGAGGCCTATTGTGGAAAAGGAAATATCTTCACATTAAAACTGCACAGAAGCATTCTGAGAAACATGTTTGGGATGTGTGCATTCATCTCACAGAGCTGAAACTTTCTGTTGATTGACCAGTTTTGAAACAGTCTTTTTGTAGAATCTGCAAGGGGATATTTGGAGCCATTTGTGTCCTATTTTGGAAAAGGAAATATCCTCACATAAAAATTACACATAAGCATTCTGAGAAACTTCTTTGTGATGTGTGCATTCATCTCACAGAGTTGAAAGCTTCTTTTGATTGAGCAGTTTTGAAACACTCTTTTTATAGAATCTGAAATTGGATATTTGAAACTCTTTGAGACCTATTGTAGAAAAGGCAGTATATTCACATAAAAACTACACAGAAGCATTCTGAGAAACTTCTTTCTGATGTGTGCATTCATCTAACAGAGCTGAGCTTTTCTTTTGTTTGAACAGTTTTGAAACAATCTTTTTGTAGAATCTGCAAGTGGATATTTGGAGGGCTTTGTGGCCTATTTTGGAAAAGGAAATATCTTCACATAAAAACTACATAGAAGCATTCTGAGAAACCTCTTTGTGATGTGTGCATTCAACTCACAGAGTTGAACCTATCTTTTGATTGAGTGGTATTGAAAATCTCTTTTTGTAGAAACTGCATATGGATATTTGGAGACCTTCACGGCCAATGGTGGACAAGGAAATATCTTCACATAAAAACTACACAGAAGCATTGCGAGAAAAAGCTTTGTGAGCTGTGCATTCATCTCACAGAGATGAACCTTTCTTTTGTTTGAGCAGTTTTGAAACACTCTTTTTGTAGAGTCTGCAAGTGGATATTGAGAGCGCTTTGAAACCTATTATGGAAAAGGAAATATCTTCACATAAACACTACACAGAAGAATTCTGAGAAACTTCTTTTTGATGTATGCATTCAACTCACAGAGTTGAAGCTCTCTTTTGATTGAGCAGGTTTGAAACACTCTTTTTGTGAAATCTACAAGTGGATATTTGCAGCACTTTGAGGCCCATTGTGGATAAGGAAATATCTTCATATGAAAACTACGCAGAGGCGTTTTGAAAAACTACTTTGTGATGTGTGCATTAATCTCCCACAGTTGAACTTTTCTTTTGGTTGAGCAGTTTGCAAACACTCCTTTTGTAGAATCTGAAGGTAGATATTTGGAGTGCTTTGAGGTTTATGGTGGAAAAGAATATATTTTCACATAAAAACTACATAGAAGCATTCTGAAAAACTTCTTTGTGATGTGTGCATTCATCTCACAGAGTTGAAGTTTTCTTTTGAGTGAGCAGTTTCGAAACTCTCTTTTTGTAGAATCTGCAAGTGCATATTTGGAGCGCTTTGAGGCCTATAGTGGAAAAGGCTATATCTTCACATAAAAATTACACAGAAGCATTTTGGAAACTTTTTTGCGATGTGTGCATTCACCTCATAGATTTGAAGCTTTCTTTTGATTGAGCAGTTTTGAAACACTTTTTTGTAGAACCTGCAAGTGTATCTTTAGGGCACTTTGAGGACTATGATGGAAAAGGAAGTATCTTCACATAAAAACTGCACAGAAGAATTCTGAGAAACTTCTTTGTGATGTGTGCATTCAACTCACAGAGTTGAACCTATCTTTTCATTGAGGAGTTTTGAATCTCTCTTTTTGTAGAATCTGCAAGTGGATATTTAGAGCCCTTTGCGACCTATTGTGGAAAAGGAAATATCTTCACATAAAAACTACAGAGAAGTATTCTCAAAACTTCGTTCTAATGTGGTCATTCATCTCAAAGAGTTGAACTTTTCTTTTATTTGAGCACTTTTCAAACACTCTTTTTGTAGAATCTGCAAGTGTATATTTGGAGGGTTTGGAGGCCTATTGTCGAAAAGGAAATATCTTCACATATAAACTACACAGAAGCATTCTGAGAAACTTCTTTGTGTTGTATGCATTCAGTTAGCAGAGGTGACCATTTCTTTTCATTGAGCAGTTTCAAAAATTTTTTTTTTTTTTGTAGAATCTGCAAGAGGATATTTGGAGCACTTTGCATTGTATGTTGCAAAAGGAAATACCTTCACATAAAAACTAGACAGAAGCATTCTGAAAAACTTCTTTGTGATATGAGCATTCGTCTCACAGAGTTGAAACTTTCTTTTGATTCAGCATTTTTGAAACACACTTTTTGTAGTATCTGCTAATGGATATTTGGAGCGGTTAGAGGCTGACCATTGAAAAGGAAATATCTGCACATAAATAATACACAGAAACATTATGAGAAACTTCTTTGTTATATGTGCATTCATCTCACAGAGCTGAAATGCCCTTTGATTGAGCAGTTTTGTAACAGTGTTTTTGTGGTATCTGCAAATGAATATTTGGAGAGGTTACATGCTTATTGTGGAAAAGGAAATATCTCCACATAAAAACTACACAGAAGCATTCTGAGAAACTTCATTGTGATGTGTGCATTCATCTCACAGATTTGAACCTTACTTTTGATTGAGCAGTTTTGAAACACTCTTTTTGTTAGAATCTACCAGGGAATATTTTGAGCCCTTTTGTGGCCTATGGTGGAAAAGGAAATATCTTCACATAAAAACTACATAGAAACATTCTGAGAAACTTCTTTGTAATGTATGCTTTGAACTCACAGATTTGAAACTTTCTTTTGATTTTGCTGTTTTGAAACACTGTTTTTGTAGAATCTGCAAGTGGATATTTGGAGCACTTTGCGGCCTATTGCACAAAAGGAAATATCTTCACATAAAAACCTAATGGAAGCATTCTGCGAACCTTCTTTCTGATGTGTGTATTCATCTCACCGAGTTGAACTTTTCTTTTGTTTGAGCAGTTTTGAAACTCTCTTTTTCTAGAATCTGCAAGTGGATACTTGGAGCGCTTTGTGGACTACAGTGGAAAAAGAAATATATTCACATAAAAACTAAACAGAATAATTCTGAGAAACTCCTTTGTGACGAGTGATTTCATCTGACAGAGTTGAACGTCTCTTTTGATTGAGCAGTTTTGAAACAATCTTTTTGTAGAATCCGCAAGTGTATGTGTGGAGTGATTTGAGGCCAATGGTGGAAAAGGAAATATCTTCAGATAAAAACTAGACAGCAGCATTCTGAGAAACTTCCTTGTGATGTGTGCATTCATTGCACAGAGTTGAACCTTTCTTTTGATTCAGAAGTTTTGAAACACTCTTTTTGTAGAATCTCCAAGTGGATATTTGGAGCGCTTTGAGGCCGATGGTGGAAAAGGAAATATCTTCAAATAAAAACTAGACACCAGCATTCTGAGAAACTTCTTTGGGATGTGTGCATTCATCTCACAGAGTTGAAGCTTTCTTTTGATTCAGAAGTTTTGAAACACTCTTTTTGTAGAATCTGCAAGTGGATATTTGGAGTGCTTTGAGGCCTATGGTGGAAAAGGAAATATCTTCAAATTAAAACTAGACAGAAGCATTCTGAGAAATTTTTTTGATGTGTGCATTTATCTCACACTGTTTTACATTTCTTTTCATTGAGGAGTTTAGAAACACTCTTTTTGGGGAATCTGCAAGTGGATATTTGGAGCGCTTTGAGGCGTATTGTTGAAATGGAAAAATCTTCACATAAAAACTAGAGAGAAGCATTCTGAAAAACTTCTTTGTGAGGTGTGCATTCAACCCACAGACTTTAACCTTTCTTTTGATCAAGCAATTTTGAAACACTCTTTTTGTAGAATTTGTACATGAATATTTGGAGAGGTTTGAGGCCTATGGTGGATAAGGAAATATCTTCACAAAAAAACTACAGAGAAGCATTCAGAGAAACTACTGTGTGATGTGTGTGTTGAACTCACAGAGTTTTAATTTAATTTTGATTGAGCAGTTTTGAAACACTCTTTATGTAGAATCTGCAAGTGGATATTTGGAGCGCTTTTAGGCCTATGGTGGAAAAGGAAATATCTTCAAATAAAAACTAGACAGCAGCATTCTGAGAAACTTCTTTGTGATGTGTGCATTCATCTCACAGAGTTGAAGCTTTCTTTTGATTCAGAAGTATTGAAACACTCTTTTTGTAGAATCTGCAAGTGGATATTTGGAGTGCTTTGAGGCCTATGGTGGAAAAGGAAATATCTTCAAATTAAAACTAGACAGAAGCATTCTGAGAAATTTTTTGGGTGTGTGCATTCATCTCACACTGTTTTACATTTCTTTTCATTGAGGAGTTTAGAAACACTCTTTTTGGGGAATCTGCAAGTGGATATTTGGAGCGCTTTGAGGCGTACTGTTGAAATGGAAAAATCTTCACATAAAAACTAGACAGAAGCATTCTGAGAAACTTCTTTGTGATGTGTGCATTCAACTCACAGAGTACAACCTTTCCTTTGATTGAGCAGTTTGGAAACAGGGTTTTTGTAGTACCTGCAAATGGATATTTGGAGAGATTTGAGGCCTATGGTGAAAAGGAAATATCTTCACATTAAAACTACACAGAAACATTCTGAGAAGCTTCTTTGTGATGTAGGCATTGAACTCACGGAGTTGAACCTTTCTTTTGATTGAGGAGTTTTGATACGCTCTTTTTGTAGTATCTGCAAGTTGATATTTGGAGCCCTTTGTGGTCTATAGAGGAATAGGAAATATCTTCACATAAAAACTAGACAGAAGCATTCTGAGAAACTACTCTGTGATGTGTGTATTCATCTCACAGAGTTGAACCTTTCTTTTGATTGACCAGTTTTGAAACACTCTGTTTCTGGAATCTGCAAGTAGATATTTGGACTGATTTTTGGCCTCTAGAGAAAAAGGAAATATCTTCACATAAAAACTAGACACAAGAATTCTCAGAAACTTCTTTGTGATGTGAGCATCCAACTCACAGCGTTCAAACTTTCTTTTGATGGATCAGTTTTGAAACCCTCTTTTTGTACAATCTGCAAGTGGATATTTGGAGAGCTTTGAGGCCTATGGTGGAAAAGGAAATATCTTCACTTAAAAACTACACTGAAACATTCTGAGAAACTTCTTTGTGATGTGTGTATTCAACTGATAGAATTGAAGCTATCTTTTGATTGAGCATTTTTGAATCTCTCTTTCTGTAGAATCTGCAACTGGGTACTTGGAGCCCTTTGAAGCCTATTTTGGAAAAGGAAATATCTTCACATAAATCTACCAAGAAGCATTCTGAGAAAGTTTTTGTGATGTGTGCATTCACCACACAGAGTTTAAACTTTCTTTTCTTTGAGCAGTTTTGAAACACTCCTTTGTACAATCTGCAAGTGGGTATTTGGAGCTCTTTGGGGCCTAATGTGGAAAAGGAAATATTTTCACCTTAAAAACTACACAGAAGCATTGTGAGAAACTTCTTTGTGATGTGTGCACTCATCTCACAGAGTTCAAGATTTCTTTTAATGGAACAGTTTTGAAACACTCTTTTTGTAGAATCTGCGAGTGGATATTTGGCGTGATTTGAAGCCTCTTGTGGAAAAGGAAATATCTTCACATAAAAACTACACAGAAGCATTCTGAGAAACTTCTTTGTGAAGTGTGCATTCAACTTACAGAGTTCAACCTAACTTGATTTAGCAGTTTTGAATATCTCTTTTTGTAAAATCTGCAAGTGGATATTTGGAGATCTTTGCGGCCAATTTTGGAAAAGGAAATATCTTCACATAAAAACTACACAAAAGCATTCTGAGAAACTTCTTTGTGATGTGTGCATTCATCTCAAAGGGTTGAAGCTTTCTTTTGACTGATCAGTTTTGAAACAGTCTTTTACAGGATCTGCAAGTGGTTATTTGGAGTGCTTTGGGGCCTATGGTGGAAAGGAAATATGTTCACATAAAAACTACACAGAAGCATTCTGAAAAACTTCTTTGTTATGTGTGTATTCAACTCATGTAATTGAACCAACCTTTTTATTGAGCAGTTCAGAATCTCTAGTTTTGTAGAATCTGCAAGTTGATATTTGGAAACATTTCAACCTATTTTGGAAAAGGAAATATCTTTACATAAAAACTACCCAGAAGTGTTCTGAGATACTACTTCATGATTTGTGCATTCATCGCACAGAGTTGAACATTTCTTTTGTTTGATCAGTACTGAAACACTCTTTTCTTAGAATCTGCAAGTGGATATATGGGGCGCTTGGGTCCTACTGTGGAAAAGGAAATACCTTCACATAAAACTACACAGAAGCATTCTGAGAAACCCCTTTGGGATGTTTATATTCATCTCACAGAGTGGAAGATTTCTTTTGATGGAGCAGTTTTGAAACACTCTTTTTGTAGGATATGCAAGTGGATATTTTGAGTGCTTTGAAGCCTATTGTGGAAAAGGAAATATCTTCACATAAAAAACACAGAGAAGTATTCTGAGAAACTTCTTTGTGATGTGTCAGTTGATCTCACACAGTTGAATCTTTCTTTTCTAAGAGTAGATTGAAACACTCTTTTTGTAGAAACTGATAGTGGATATTTGGAGCTCTTTCGGTCCTTTTGTGGAAATGGACACATCTTCACATAAAAACTACACAGAAGCATTCTGAGAAACTTCTTTGCAATGTGTGTATTCATCTCACAGAGTTGAACCTTTCTTTTGATTGAGCAGTTTTGAAACAATCTTTTTGTAGAATCTGCAAGTGGATATTTGGAGCATTTTGAGGCCTATGGTGGAAAATAAGATATCTACACAAAAACTGCACAGAAGCATTCTGAGAAACTTCTTTGTGATGTGTGCATTCAACTCACAGAACAGAACCTATTTTTGCACTGAGCAGTTTTGAATCTCTCTTTTTGTAGAATCTGCAAGGGGATATTTGGAGACCCTTGTGGCCTATTTTTGAAAAGGAAATATCTTTACATAAAAAATACACAGAAGCATTCTGAGAAACTCCTTTGTGATGTCTGTATTCATCTCACAGAATTGAAACTTTCTTTATATTGAGCAGTTTTGAAACACTCTTTTTATAGAATCTGCATGTGGATATTTGGCGCGCTTTGAGGCCTACTTTGGAAAAGGAAATATCTTCACATAAAAACTGCACAGAAGCTTTCTGAGAAACTTCTTTGTGATGTGTGCATTTATTTCACAGAGTTGAAACTTTGCTTTGATTAGGCAGTTCAGAAACACTCTTTTTGTAGAATCTGCAAGTGGATATTTGGAGCTCTTTCAGGCCTATGGTGGAAAAGGAAATATCTTCACATAAAAACTACACAGAAGCATTCTGAGAAACATCTTTGTGATGTGTGTATTCAACTCAAAGAATGGAATCTATCTTTTGATTGGACAGTTTTGAATCTCTCGTTCTGTAGAATCTGCAGCTGGATATTTACAGCCCTTTGTGGCCTATTTTTGAAAAGGAAATATCTTCACATAAAAACTACACAGAAGGATTATGAGAAACTTCTTTGTGATTTGTGTATTCAACTCATAGAACTGAAACTATCATTTTATTGAGCAGTTTTGAATCTCTAGTTTTGTATAATCTGCAAGTGGATGTTTGGAAACCTTGGCGGCCTATTCTTGAAAAGGAAATATCTTCACATAAAAACAACCCAGAAGCATTCTGAGAAACTTCTTTGTGATTTGTGCATTCACCTCAGAGTTGAACCTTTCTTTTGTCTGAGCAGTTTTGAAACAATCTTTTTGTAGAATCTGCAAGTGGATATTTGGAGCACTTTGGGGCCTGCAGTGGAAAAGGAAATACCATCACTTAAAAACTACACTGAAGCCTTCTGAGAAACTTCTTTGGGATGTGTGCATTCATCTCACAGAGTTGAATATTTCTTTTGATGGAGCAGTTTTGAAACACTCTTTTTGTAGGATCTGCAAGGGGATATTTCGGGCGCTTTGAAGCCTATTGTGGAAAAAGAAATATCTTCACATGACAACTACACAGAAGCATTCTGAGAAACTTCTTTGTGGTGAGTGGATTCATCTCACATAGTTGAACCTATCTTTTGATTGAGCAGTTTTGAAACTCTCTTTTTTGCAGAATCTGCAAGTGAATATTTAGAGCCCTTTGCGGCCTGTGGTGGAAAGGAATTATCTTCACATAAAAACTACACAGAAACATTCTGAGAAACTTCTTGGTGATGTGTGTATTCAACTCATGGAATTGAACCTATCTTTTGATTGAGCATGTATGTTTGAATCTCTCATTTGGTAGAACCGGCAAGTGGCTATTTGGAGCCCTTTGTGGCCTTCTTTGGAAAAGGAAATATCTTCACAGAAGAACTACCCAGAAGCATTCTGAGAAACTTCTTTGTGGTTTGTGCATTCAACTTACATAGTTGAAGCTTTCTTTGGTCTGAGCAGTTCTGATACACTCCTTTTGTAGAATCTCCAAGTGGATATTTGGAGCGCTTTTGTTCCTACTGTGGAAAAGGAAATATCTTCACCTAAAAACTACACAGAAGCATTCTGAGAAACTTCTTTGTGATGTGTGCATTCATCTCACAGAGTTGAAGCTGTCTTTTGATTGAGCAGTTTTGAACACTCTTTTTGTAGAATCTGCAAGTGAATATTTGGAGTGCTTTTAGGCCTCTTGTGGAAAAGGTAATATCTTCACATAAAAACTACAGAGAAGAATTCTGAGAAACTTCTTTGCGATGTTTACATTCAACTCACAGAGTTGAACCTATCTTTTGTTTGAGCAGTTTTGAAACACTCTTTTTGTAGAATCTGCAAATGGATATATAGATCCCTTTGTGGCCTACGGTGGAAAAGGAAAGAGCGTCACATAAAAATACACAGAACCATTCTGAGAAACTTCTTTGTGATGTGTGTATTCAACAAATAAAATTGAACCTATCTTTTGATTGAGCAGTTTTGAATCTCTCTTTCTGTAGAATCTGCAAGTGGATATTTGGAGCCCTTTGTGGCTTATTTTGGACAAGGAAATATCTTCACATAAGAAACATACAGAAGCATTCTGAGAAACTTCTTTGCAATGTGTGCATTCGTCTCACAGAGTTGAATATTTCTTTTCATGGAGTAGTTTTGAAACACTCTTTTTGTAGCATTTGCAATTGGATATTGGAGCGCTTTGAGGCCTATTGTGGAAAAGTAAATATTTCACATAAAACTACACAGAAACATTCTGAGAAACTTCTTTGTGATGTGTGCATTCAACTCACAGATTTGAAACTATCTTTTGATTGAGCAGTTTGGAAACACTGATTTTGAAGCATCTGAAAGTGGATATTTGGTGCGCTTTGAGGCCTATTGTGGAAAAAGAAATATTTCTGAGGTATGCATTCATGTCACGATCTTGAAACTTTGTTTTGATTGAGGAGTTTGGAAACACTATTTTTGAAGAATCAGCATTGAATATTTGGAGCGCTTTGAGGACTAAGGTGAAAAAGGAAATATCTTCACATAAAAACTACACAGAAGCATTCTGAGAAACTTCTTCGTGATGTGTGCATTCAACTCACAGAGTTGAACCTATTTTTTGATTGAGCAGTTTTGAAAATGTCATTTTGTAGAATCTGCAAGTGGATATTTGGAGCCATTTGCTGCCTGTGGTGGAAAAGGAAATATCTTTAACTAAAAACTACACAGAATCATTCTGAGAAACCTCTTTGTGATGTGTGTATTCAACTCACAGAGTTGAACCTATCTTTTGATGGAGCACTTTGGAAACACTCTTTTAGAAGAATCTGCCAGTGGATATTTGGAGCCCATTACTGCCTTTGGTGGAAAAGGAAATATCTTCACATAAAAACTACACAGAAGTGTTCTGAGAAACTTCTTTGTGATGTGTGCATTCAACTCTTAGAGTTGAAGCTTTCTTTTGATTGAGCAGTTTTGAAACACTTTTTTGTGTAATCTGCAAGTGGATATTTCGAGTGCTTTGAGGCCTATTGCAGAAAAGGAAATATCTTCACATAAAAGCTTCACAGAAGCATTCGGAGAAACTTCTTTGTGATGTGTGCACTCAACTGACAGAGTCGAACCTGTCTTTCGATTGAGTAGTATTGAATCTTTCTTTTTGGAGAATCCGAATGTGGATATTTAGAGCCCTTTGCAGCCTATTTTGGAAAAGGAAATATTTTCACATAAAAACTATCCAGAAGCATTCTGAGAAACTTCTTTTTGATGTGTGCATTCTTCTCACAGAGTTGAATTTCTCCTTTGAGCAGTTTTTAAAAACTTTTTTGTAGAATCTGTAAGGGGATATTTGGAGCGCTTTGAGGCCTACTCTGGAAAAGGAAATATCTTCACATAAAAACTAGACAGAAGCATTCTGAGAAACTTCTTTGCAATGTGTGCATTCGTCTCACAGAGTTGAAGATTTCTTTTGATGGAGCAGTTCTGAAGCACTCTTTTTGTAGAATCCGCAAGTGGATATTTGGAGCGCTTTGAGGCCTATTGTGGAAAAGGAAATATCTTCACATAGAAACTACAGAGAAGCATTCTGAGAATCTTCTCTGGGATGTGTGCATTCATCTCACAGAGTTGAAACTTTGTTTTGATTGAGCAGTTTGGAAACACTCTTTTTGTACTATCTGCAAGTGGATATTTGGAGCGCTTTGTGACCTGTAGTGGACAAGAAAATATCTTCACATAAAAAC
This sequence comes from Pan paniscus, assembly GCF_029289425.2. Lineage (NCBI taxonomy): Eukaryota > Metazoa > Chordata > Mammalia > Primates > Hominidae > Pan > Pan paniscus. Next base: position 62,187,220 of record NC_073272.2, read on the forward strand.
TACACAGAAGCATTCTGAGAAGCTTCATTGTGATGTAAGCATTCAACTCACAGAGTTGAACCTATATTTTGATTGAGCAGTTTTGAAACACTCTTTTTGTAGAATCTGCAAGTGGATATTTGGAGCCCTTTGCTGCCTATGGTGGAAAAGGTAATATCTTCACATAAAAACTACCCTGAAGCATTCTGCGAAACTTCTTTCGGATGTGTGCATTCATCTCACAGAATTGAACTTTTCTTTTGTTTGAACAGTTTTGTAATACTCTTTTTGTAGAATCTGCAAATGGATATTTGTAGTGCATTGGGGCCTACTGTGGAATAGGAAGTGTCTTCACATAAAAACTACACTGAAGCATTCTGAGAAACTTATTTGCGATGTGTGCAAGCATCTCACAGAGTCAAAGATTTCTTTTGATGGAGCCGTTTTGAAACACTCTTTTTATAGAATCTGGAAGTGGATATTTGGAGTGCTATGTAGTCTATGTTGGAAAAGGAAATATCTTCAAATAAAAACTACACAGAAGCATTCAGAGAAACTTCTTTGTGATGTGTGCATTCAACTCACAGAGTTGAACCTATCTTTTGATTGAGCAGTTTTGAAACTCTCTTTTTGTAGAATCTGCTAGTGGATATTTGGAGCCTTTTGCTGCCTATTGTGGAAAAGGAAATATCTTCACATAAAAACTACAGAGAAGTATTCTGAGAAAATTCTTTGTGATGTGTGCATTCAGCTCACAGATTTGAAACGTTCTTTTGATTGAGCAGTTTTGAAACACTGTTTTTGTAGCATCTGCAAGTGGATATTTGGAGCGCTTTGAAGCCTCTTGTGGAAAAGGAAATATCTTCAGATTAAAACTGCACAGAAGCATTCTGAGAAACTGTTTTGCAATTTGTGCTTTCATCCCACAGAGTTGAACCTTTCTTTTGTTTGAGCAGTTTTGAAACACTCTTTTTGTAGAATCTGCAATTGGATATTTGGAGCTCTTCCAGGCCTATTGTGGAAAAGGAAATGTCTTCACATAAAAACTATACAGAAGCATTCTGAGAAACTTCTTTGTGATGTGTGCATTCAACTCAAAGAGTTGAAGATATCTTGTGATGGAGCAGTTTGGAAACACTGTTTTTGAAGAATCTACAAGTGGATATTTGGAGCCCTTTACTGCCTGTGGTGGAAAAGGAAATATCTTCACCTAAAATCTACACAGAAGTATTCTGACAAACTTCTTTGTGATGTGTGCATTCAGCTCACAGAGTTGAACTTTTATTTTGATTGAGCGGTTTTGAAACACTGTTTTTGCAGCATCTGCAAGTGGATGTTTAGAGCTCTTTGAGGCCTATTATGGAAAAGGAAATATCTTCACATAAAAATTACATAGAAGCATTCTGAGAAAATTGTTTGTGATGTGTGCATTCAAGTCACAGTGTTGAACCTATCTTTTGTTTGAGCAGCTTTGAAACTCTCTTTTTGTAGAATCTGCAAATGGATATTTGTAGACCTTTGCTGCCTATGGTGGAAAAGGAAATATCTTCACATAAAAGCTACAGAGAAGTATTCTGAGAAACTTCCTTGTGATGTGTGCATTCAACTCACAGGGTTGAACCTTTCTTTTGATTGAGCAGTTTTGAAACACTGTTTTTGTAGGATCTGCAAGTGGATATTTGGAGTGCTTTGAGGCCTATTGTGGAAAAGGAAATATCTTCACATAAAAACTACCCAGAAGCATTCTGAGAAACTTCTTTATGGTGTGTGGATTCAACTCGCATAGTTGAACCTATCTTTTGATTGAGCAGTTTTGAAACTCTCTTTTTGTAGAATCTGCAAGGGGATATTTAGAGCCCTTTGAGGCCTTTGGTGGAAAAGGAAATATCTTCACATAAAAACTACACAGAAGCATTCTGAGAAACTTCTTCATGATGTGTGTATTCAACTCATAGAATTGAACCTATCTTTTCATGGAGCAGTTTTGAATCTCTCGCTTTGTAGAATCTGCAAGTGGATATTTGGAGCCCTTTGCAGCCTCTTTTGGAAAAGAAAATATCGTCACATAAAAACTACCCAGAACCATTCTGAGAAACTTCTTTTTGATGTATGCATTCATCTAACACAGTTGAACCTTTCTTTTGTTTGAGCAGATTTGAAACACTCTTTTTGTAGAGACTGCCAGTGGATACTTGGAGCTCTTTCCAGTCTATAGTGGAAATGGAAATATCTTCACATAAACACTAAACAGAAGCATTGTGAGAATCTTCTCTGTGATGTGTGCATTCAACTCACAAAGTTGAACCTCTCTTTTGATAGAGCAGTTTTGAAACACTCTTTTTGTAGAATCTGCAATGGATATTTTGAGCCCTTTGCTGACTATGGAGAAAAAGGAGATATCTTCACATAACAACTACACAGAAGTATTCTGAGAAACTTCTTTGTGATGTGTGCATTCAATGCGCAGAGATGAACATTTCTTTTGATTGAGCAGTTTTGAAACACTCTGTACCATCCGCAAGGGGATATTTGGAGCGCTTTGAGGCCTATTGTGGAAAAGGAAATATCTTCACATAAAAACTGCACAGAAGCATTCTGAGAAACTTCTTTGTGATGCGTGCATTCATCTCACAGTGTTGAACCTTTCTTTTGTTTGAGCAGTTTTGAAAAACTCTTTTTGTAGAATCTGCAAGTGGATGTTTATTTCCCTTTGAGGCCTATGTTAAAAAATGAAATATCTTCACATAAATACTAGACAGAGGCCTTCTCAGAAACTTCTTTGTGATGTGTGCATTCAAGTCACAGAGTTTAACCTTTCTATTCATAGAGCAGTTTTGACACACCCTTTCTGTAGAATCTGCAAGTGTATATTTTGAGGGCTTTCAGGACAATGGTCAAAAACGAAATATCTTCACATAGAAACTAGACAGAAGCATTCTCAGAAACTTCTTTGTGATGTGGACATTCAACTCACACACTTGAAACTTTCTTTTGTTTGAGCATTTTTGAAACCCACTTTTTGTAGGATCTGCCAGTGGATATTTGGAGCGCTTTGGTACCTACTGTGGAAAAGGGTATATCTTGATATAAAAACACACAGAAACATTCTGAGAAACTTCTTTCTCAGATGTGTGCATTCATGTCACACAGTAGAAGATTTCTTTTTATGGAGCAGTTTTGAAACACTCTTTTTGAAAAATCTGCCAGTGGGTATTTTGAGCGCTTTGAGGCCTATTGCAGAAAAGGAAATATCTTCACAAAAAAACTACACAGAAGCATTCTGAGAAACTACTTTGGGATCTGTGCCTTCATCTCACAGATTTGAAACTCTGTTTTGATTGAGCAGTTTGGAAACACCCTTTTTGTAGAATCTACTAGTGGATATTTGGTGCGCTTTCAGGCCAATTGTGGAAAAGGAAATATCGTCACATAAAAAATACACAGAAGCATTCTGAGAAACTTATTTGTGATGTGTGGATTCAACTCACAGAGTTGAAACTATCTTCTGTTTGAGCTGTTTTGAAACTCTCTTTTTGTAGAATCTGCAAGAACATATTTGGAGCCTTTGCTGCCTTTCATGGAAAAGGAAATATCTTCCCATAAAAACTACACAGAAGTGTTCTGAGAAACTTATTTGCGATGTGTGCATTCCACTCAGAGTTGAACCTTTCTTTTGATTGAGCAGTTTTGAAATACTCTTTGAGTAGCATCTGCAAGTGGATATTTGGAGCCCTTTGAGGCCTCTTGTGGCAAAGGAAATATCTTCACTTAAAAAGTACACAGAAGCATTCGGAGAAACTTCTTTGCAATGTATGCATTCATCTCACAGAGTTGAACCTTTCTTTTGTTTGAGCAGTTTTGAAACACTATTTTTGTAGAATCTGCAAGTGGATATTTCGAGCTCTTTCTGGTCTATTGTGGAACTGGAGATAACTTCACATAAAAAGTACACAGAAATATTCTGAGAAACTTATTTGTGATGTGTGCATTCATCTCACAGTGTTGAAGCTTTCTTTTGTTTGAGCAGTTTTGAAACAATCTTTTTGTAGAATCTGCAAGTGGATATTTGGAGCGCTTTGAGGCCTGTTGTGGAAAAGTAAATATCTTCACATAAAAACTACTCAGAAGCATTCTGAGAAACTTCTTTGGGATGAGTGCATTCAACTCATAGAGTTGAAACTATCTTTTGATTGAGCAGTTTTGAAACTCTGTTTTTGTAGAATCTGCCTGTGGATATTTACAGCCCTTTTGCGGTCTATGGTGGAAAATTAAATATCTTCACATAAAAACCACACAGAAGCATTCTGAGAAACTTCTTTGTGATGTGTGTATTCAAATCATAAAATTGAAACTATTTTTTGATTGAGCAGTTTTGAATCTCTCATTTTGTAGGACCTGCTAGTGGATATTTGGAGCCCTTTGCGGCCCATTGTGGAGAAGGAAATATCTTCACATAGAAACTACACAGAAGCATTCTGAGAAATTTCTTTGTGATGTGTGCATTCATCTCACAGAGTTGAAACTTTCCTTTGTTTAAGCAGTTTTGAAACACTCTTTTTGTAGAATCTGCTAGTGGATATTTGGAGGGCTTTGGGGCCTACTGTGCAAAATGAAATATCTTCACATAAAATCTACACAGAAGCATTCTGAGAAACTTCTTTGTGATGTGAGCATTCATATCACAGAATTGAACCTTTGCTTAGATTCAGTAGTTTTGAAACACTCTTTTTATAGAATCTGCAAGTGGATATTTGGAGAGCTTAGAGGCCTATTGTGGAAAAGGAAATATCTTCATATAAAAACTTCCCAGAAGCATTCTGAGAAATTTCTTTGCAATGTGTGCATTCATCTCACAGAGTTGAAGCTTTCTTTTGATTGAGCAGTCTTAAAACTCTTTTTGTAGAATCTGCAAGTGGATATTTGGAGTGCGTCGAGGCCTATTGTGGAAAAGATAATATCTTCACATAAAAACTACACAGAAGCATTCTGGGAAACTCCTTTGTCATGTGTTCATTTAACTCACAGAGTCGAACCTATCATTTGATGGAGCAGTTTTGAAATTCCTCTGTTTTTGTAGAATCTGCAAGTTGATTTTTAGAGCACTTTTGCCGTCTATGGTGGAAAACGAAATATCTTCACATAAAAACTACACAGAAGCATTCTGAGAAACTTCTTTGTGATGTGTGCATTAAACACACAGAGTTGAATCTATCTTTTGATTGAGAAGTTTGGAAACAATCTTTTTGTAGAATCTGCAAGTGGATGTTTAGAGTGCTTTGAGGCCTTTGGTGGAAAAGGAAATATCTTCACATAAAAACTACACAGAAGCATTCTGAGAAACTTCTTTGTGATGTGTGCATTAAACACACAGAGTTGAATCTATCTTTTGATTGAGAAGTTTGGAAACAATCTTTTTGTAGAATCTGCAAGTGGATGTTTAGAGTGCTTTGAGGCCTTTGGTGGAAAAGGAAATATCTTCACATAAAAACTACACAGAAGCATTCTGAGAAACTTCTTTGTGATATGTGCATTCAAATCACAGATTTGAACCTATCTTTTGATTTAGCAGTTTTGAATGTCTCTCTTTGTCGAATCTGGAATTGGACACTTGGAGACCTTTGTGACCAATTTTGGAAAAGGAAATATCTTCACATAAAAACTACACATAAGCATTGTGAGAAATTTCTTTGTGATGTGTGCATTCATCTCACAGAATTGAGCCTTTCTTTAGATTGAGCAGTTTTGAAACACTCTTTTTATAGAGTCTGCAAGTGGATATTTGGAGTGCTTTGAGGTCTATTGTGGAAAAGGAAATATCTTCACATAGAAACTACACAGAAGCATTCTGAGAAACTTCTTTGTGATGTGCACATTCATCTCACAGAGTTGAAACTTTCCTTTGATTGAGCAGTTTTGAAACAGTCTTTTTGTAGAATCTGCAAGAAGATATTTGGAGAGTTTTGTGGCCCACGGTGGAAAAGGAAATATCTTCACATAAAAACCACACAGAAGCATTCTGAGAAACTTCTTTGCGATGTGTGCATTCCACTCACAGAGTTGAACCTATCTTTTGATTGAGCAGTTTTGAATCTCTCTTTCTGGAGAATCTGTAAGTGGATATTTGGAGAACTTTGTGGCCAATTTTGGGGAAGGAAATATCTTCACATAAAAACTACACAGAAGCATTCTGAGAAACATCTTTGTGATGTGTGTATTCAACCCATCGAATTCAACCTATATTTTGATTAAGCAGTTTTGAATCTCTCGTTTTGTAGAATCTACAAGTGGATATTTAGTGCCTTTTGCTGCCTATTTTGGAAAACGAAATATCTTCACATAAAAACTACACAGAAGCATTCTGAGACATTTCTTTGTGATGTGTGCATTCCTCTCACAGAGCTGAACCTCTCTTTTGTTTCAGCAGTTTTGAAACACACTTTAGGTAGAATCTGCAAGTGGATATTTGGAGCACTTTCGGGCCTACTGTGGAAATGGAAATATCTTCACATATAAACTACACAGAAGCATTCTGAGAAACTTCTTTGTGATTTGTGCATTCAACTCACAGAGTTGAACCTTTCTTTTGATGGAGCAGTTTTGAAACTGACTTTATGGAAAATCTGCAAGTGGATATTTGGAGCACTTTGAGGCCTATGTTGGAAGAGGAAATATCTTCACATAAAAACTACACAGAAGCATTCTGAGTAACTTCTTTTTGATGTGTGGATTCCCCTCACAGAATTGAACCTTTCTTTAGATTGAGCAGTTTAGAATCACTCTTTTTATAGAATCTGCAAGTGGATATTTGGAGCACTTTGAGGCCTACTGTGGAAAAGGAAATATCTTCCCATAAAAACTGCACAGAAGCTTTCTGAGAAACTTCTCTGGGATGTGTGCATTCAACTCATAGGGTTCAAACTTTTTTTGATTGAGCAGTTTGGAAACACTTTTTTTGTAGAATCTGCAAGTGTATAATTGGAGCACTTTGAAGCCTATAGTGGAAAAGGAAATATCTTCACATAACTACACAGAAGCATTCTGAGAAACTTCTTTGCAATCTGTGCATTCATCTCACAGAGTTGAACCTTTCTTTTAATGAGCAGTTTGGAAACACTGTTTTTGCAGAATCTGTAAGTGGATATTTGGAGCGCTTTGAGGCCTATTGTGGAAAAGGAAAGATCTTCACATAAAATCTACACAGAAGCATTCAGAGAAACTTCTTTCAGATGTGTGCATATATTTGACAGAGTTGAACCCATATTTTGACTGAGCAGTTTTGAAACCCACTTTTTGTAGAATCTGCAAGTGGATATTTAGAGCCCTTTGCAGCCTATGGTTTAAAAGTTAATATCTTCACATAAAAACTACACAGAAACATTGTGAGAAACATATTTGTGATATGTGTATTCACATCATAGAATAGAACCTATCTTTTTATTGAGCAGTTTTGAATCTGTCATTTTGTAGAATCTCCAAGTGGATATTAAGAGCCCTTTGTGGCCTATTTTGGAAAAGGAAATATCTTCACATAAAAACTACCCGGAAGCATTCTGAGAAACTTCTTTGTGATTTTTGCACTCATCTCAAAGAGTTGAACCTTTCTTTTGTTTGAGCATTTTTGAAACCCTCTTTTTGTAGAATCTGCAAGTGGATATTTGGAGCGCTTTGGGACCTACTGTGGAAAAGGATATACCTTGACATAAAAACTACACTGAAGCATTCTGAGAAACTTCTTTGAGATGTGTGCATTCATCTCACAGAGTTGAAGATTTCTTTTGATGGAGAAGTTTTGAAATAATCTTTTTTTTGATTTTTTTTATAATACTTTAAGTTTTAGGGTACATGTGCACATTGTGCAGGTTAGTTACATATGTATACATGTGCCATGCTGGTGCGCTGCACCCACTAACTCGTCATCTAGCAGTAGGTATATCTTCCAATGCTATCCCTTCCCCCTTCCCCCACCCCACAACAGTCCCCAGAGTGTGATATTCCCCTTCCTGTGTCCAAAATGATGAGTTCATGTCCTTTGTAGGGACATGGATGAAATTGGAAATCATCATTCTCAGTAAACTATCACAAGAACAAAAAACCAAACACCACGTATTCTCACTCGTAGGTGGGAAGTAAACAATGAAATAATATTTTTGTAGAATCTGCAAGTAGATATTTGGAGCGCTCTGAGGCCTGTTGTGGAAAACGAAATATCTTCACATAAAAACTACATGGAAGCATTCTGAGAAACTTCTTTGGGATGTGTGCATTCATCTCATAGATTTGAAACTTGGTTTTGAGTAATCGGTTTGGAAACAATCTTTTTGTAGAATCTGCAAGTGGATGTTTAGAGTGCTTTGAGGCCTTTGGTGGAAAAGGAAATATCTTCACGTAAAAACTACACAGAAGCATTCTAAGAAACTCCATTGTGATGTGTGCATTCAACTCACAGAGTTGAATCTATCTTTTGATAGAGCAGTTTTGAAACTCTCTTTTTATAGAATCTGCAAGTGCATATTTAGAGCCCTTTGCTACCTATGGTGGAAAAGGAAATGTCTTCACATGAAAACTACAAAGAAGCATTCTGAGAAACTACTTTGTGATAAGTGTATTCAACTCATAGAATTGAACGTATCTTTAGATGGAGCAGTTTTGAATCTCTCATTTTGTAGAATCTGCAAGTGGATATTTGGAGCAATTTGTGGACTCTTCTGGAAAAGGAAATGTCTTCATATAAAAACTACCCAGAGGCATTTTGAGAAACTTTTTTGTGATGTGTGCATTCATTTCACAGAGTTCAACCTTTCTTTAATTTGGGCAGTTTTGAAACACTCTTTGTGTAGAATCTGCAAGTTGATATTTGGAGTGGTTTGTGGCCTACTGTGGAAAAGGAAATATCGTCACATAAAAACTTCACAAAAGCATTCTGAGAAACTACTTCATGATGTGTGCATTCATCTCACAGAGTTGAACACTTATTTTGATGGAGCAGTTTTGAAACACTTTTTTGTAGAGACTGCAAGTGGATATTTGCAGCCTTTTGCAGACTATGGTGTTAGGAAATATCTTCACATAAAAACTAGATGGAAGCATTCTCAGAATTTCCTTTGGGATGTGTGCATTTATCTCATAGAGTTGAAGATTTCTTTTGATAGAGTAGTTTTGAAACACTCTTTTTGTAGAATTTGCAAGTGGATATTTGAAGTGCCTTCAGGCCTATGGTGGAAAAGGAAATATCATCACATAAAAACTAGACAGAAGCATTCTCAGAAACTTCTTTGTGATGAGTGCATTCAACACACAGAGTTGAACCTTTCTTTTGATAGAGTAGTTTTGAAACACTCTTTTTGTAGAATCTGCAAGTGGATATTTGGAGCACTTTGTGGGCCATGGTGGATAAGGAAATATCTTCACATAAAAACCAAACAGAAGGATTCTCAGGAACTTCTTTCTGATGTGTACATTCAACTCACAGAGCTGAACTTTTCTTTTGATAGAGCAGTTTTGAAACACTATTTTTGTGGAATCTGCAAGTGGCTACTTGGAGAGATTTGGGGCCTTTGGTGGAAAAGGAAATATCTTCACATAAAAACTAGACAGAAGCATTGTCAGAAACTCCTTTGTGATATGTGCATTCAACTCATGGAGGTGAAATTTTCTTTTGATAGAGCAGCTTTGAAACACGGTTTTTCTAGAATCTCCAGGCAGATATTTCCAGCGCTTTGAGGCCAGTTGTGGAAAAGGAAATATCTTCAAGTAAAAACTGGAATGAAGCATTCTCAGAAACTTCTTTGTGATGTGTGCATTCAACACACAGAGTTGAACCTTTCTTTTGTTAGAGCAGTTTTGAAACACTCTTTTTGCAGAATCAGCAAGTGGATATTTGCAGTAGGTTGAGGCCTATATTGGAAAAGGGAATATCTTCACATAAAAACTAGACACAAGTATTATCAGAAACATCTTTGTGATGTGTGCATTCAACTTACAGAGTTGAACATTTGTTTTGATAGAGCAGTTTTGAAGCACTGTTTTTGTAGAATCTGCAAGTGCATATTTGGAGCGCTTTGAGGCCTACGGTGGAAAAGGAAATATCTTCACATAAAAACTAGACAGAAGCCTTCTCAGAAACTTCTTTGTGATGTGTGTATTCAACGCACAGAGTTGAACCTGTCTTTTGAAAGAGTAGTTTTGAGACACACTTTTTGTAGAATCTGCAAGTAGATATTTGGAGCGCTTTGAGGCCTATGGTTTAAAAGGAAATATCTTCACATAAAAACTAGACAGAATCATTCTCAGAAACTAATTTGTGATGTGTGCATTCAACTAACAGATTTGAACCTATCTTTTCATAGAGCAGTTTCGAGAGTCTCTATTTGTAGAATCTGCAAGTGGATATTTTTAGCACTTTGAAGCCAATGGTGGAAAAGGAAATATCTTCACATAAAAACTAGACATAAGCCTTCTCAGAAATTTCTTTGTGATGTGTGCATTCAACTCTCAGAGTTCAACCTTTCTTTTGATTGAGGAGTTTTAAAACCCTCTTTTTGTAGAATCTGCAAGTGGATATTTGGGGTGATTTGAGGCCTGTGGTGGAAAAGGAAATATCTTCACCTAAAAACTAGACAGAAGCATTCTCGGAAACATCTTTGTGATGTGTGCATTCAACTCACAGAGTTGAACCTTTCCTTTGATAGAACAGTTTTGAGACACACCTTTTGTAGAATCTTCAAGTGGCCTCTTACAGCGCTTTGAGGCCTGTGGTGGAAAAGGGTATATCTTCACCTAAAAACTAGACAGAAGCATTCTCAGAAACTTCTTTGGATGTCTGCATAAAACTCACAAAGCTGAACGTTTCTTTTGATTGAGCGGTTTTGAAACTCTCTTTCTGTAGAATCTGCAAGTGGATATTTGGTGCGCTTTGAGGCCTATGCTGGAAAAGAAATATCTTAACATAAAATCTAGACAGAAGCATTCTCAGAAACTTCTTTCTGTTGAGTGAATTCAACTCACAGAGTTGAAACTTTCTTTTGATTGAGCAGTTTTGAAACACTCTGTTTGTAGAATCTGCAGGTGGATATTTGGAGCGTTTTGAGGCCTATGGTGGAAAAGGAAATATCTTCACATAAAAGCTAGACAGAAGCTTTCTCAGAAATTTTTGAGATGTGTGCATTCAACTCACAGAGTTGAACCTTTCTTTTGATTAGGCAGTTTTGAATCACTCTTTTTGTAGAATCTGCAAGTGGATATTTGGTGCGCTTTTATGCCTACATTAGAAAAGGAAATATATTCACAGAAAACCTGGACAGAAGCATTCTCAGAAATTTATTCGTGATGTGTGCCTTCAACTCACAAAGTTGAAACTTCCTTTTGATTGAGCAGTTTTGAAATTCTCTTTTTGTCAAACTTGTAAGTGGATATTTGGAGCGCTATGAGGCCTATGGTGGAAAAGGTATATTTTCACATAAAAACTAGACAGAAGCATTCTCAGAAACTATTTTGTGATGTGTGCTTTCAACTCACAGAGTTGAACCTTTCCTTTGATTGAGCACTTTTGAATCACTATTTTTGTAGTATCTGGAAGTGGATAATTGGAGTGCTTTGAGGACTGTGGTGGAAAAAGAAATATCTTCCTATAAAAACTAGACAGAGGAATTCTCAGAAACTTCTTTGTGATGTGTGAATTCAACTCACAGAGTTCAACTTTATTGTGATAGAGCATTTGGAAACACTCTTTTGGTAAAATCTCAGGTTCAACTCACAGTTGAACCTTTCCTTGGAGCAGTTTTGAAACACTCTTTTTGTTGAATCTGCAGGTGGATATTTGGAGGGCTGTGAGGCATATGGCGTAAAGGGAAATATCTTCACAAAATAACTAGACAGAAGCATTCTCAGAAACATCTTTGTGATGTGTGCATTAAACTCAGAGAATTGAACCTTCCTTTTGATAGAGCAGTTCTGAAACACTGTTTTTGTAGAATCTGGAAGTGGACGTTTGGAGCGCTTTGAGGCCTATGGTAGGAAAGGAAATATCTTCATATAAAAACGAGACAGAAGAATTCTCAGAAAATACTTTGTGATGTTTGCATTCAACTCACAGCGTTGAACATACCTTTTTATAGAGTAGTTTTGAAACACTCTTGTAGAATCTGCAAGTGTATATTTGGAGCGATTTGAGGCCTTCGTTGCAAACGGGAATATCTTCACATAAAAACTATACAAAAGCATTCTCAGAAACTTCTTTGTGATGTGTGCATTCAACTCAGAGAATTGAACCTTCCTTCTGATAGATCAGTTTTGAAACAGTCTTTTTATAGAAACTTCAAGTGGATATTTGGAGCGCTTTGAGGCCTTCGGTGGAAACGGGAATGACTTCACATAAAAACTAGACAGAAGCCGTCTCAGAAACTTCTTTGTAATGTGTGCATTCAACACACAGAGTTGCACCTTTCTTTTGATAGAGCAGTTTTGAGACACTCTTTTTGTAGGATCTGCAATTGGAAAGATGGAGAGCTTTGAGGCCTGTGGTGGAAAACAAATTATCTTCATATAAAAACTAGACAGAAGCATTCTCAGAAACTTCTTTGTGATGTGTGCATTCAACTCACAGAGATGAACCTTCCTTTTCATATAGCTGTTTTGAAACACTCTTTTTGTAGAATCTTCAAGTGGATATTTGGAGCCATTTGATTCCTAGGCTGAAAAAGGGAATATCTTAACATAAAAACTAGACAAAAGCATTCTCAGAAACTTCTTTGTGATGTGTGCATTCAACTCAGAGAGTTGAACCTTCCTTTTGATAGAGCAGTTTTCAAACACTCTTTTTGTAGAGTCTGCAAGTGGATAATTGGAGTCCTTTGATTCCTTCGGTGAAAAAGGGAAGATCTTCACATAAATACTGGACGGAAGCATTCTCAGAATCTTCTTTGTGATATGTGCATTCAACTCACAGAGTTGAACCTTTCTTTGGATAGAGCAGTTTTGAAACACTCTTTTTGTAGAATCTGCAAGTGGACATTTGGAGCGCTTTGAGGCCTGTGGTGGAAAAGGAAATATCTTCATATAAAAACTAGACAGAAGCATTCTCAGAAACAACTTTGTGATGTTTGCATTCAACTCATAGAGTAGAACATTCGTTTTGATAGAGCAGTTTTGAAACACTCCCTTTGTAGAATCTGTGAGTGGATATTTGGACCGCTTTGTGGCCTTCGGTGGAAACGGGAATATCATCACGTAAAAACTAGACAGAAGTATTATCAGAAACTTCTTTGTGATGCATGCATTCAACTCAGAGGGTTGAAACTTCCTTTTGATAGAGCAGTTTTGAAACAATCTTTTTGTAGAATCTGCAACTGGATATTTGGAGCGGTTTGAGGCCTATGGTAGGAAAGGAAATGTCTTCATATAAAAACTGGACAGAAACATTCTCAGAAACTTTTTGTGGCTTGTGCATTCAACTCACAGGGTTGGACCTTTCTTTTGATAAAGCAGTTGTGTAAACATTCTTTTTTTAGGATCTGCAAGTGGACATTTAGAGCGCTTTGATGCGTACGGTGAAAAATGAAATATCTTCACATAAAAACTATACACAGGTATTCTCAGTAACTCCTTTGTGATGTTAGCATTCAACTCATAGTGTTGAACATTCCTTTTGATAGAGCAGTTTTGAAACACTCTTTTTGTAGTATCTGCAAGTGGACACTTGGAGCACTGTGAGGCTTGTGGTGGAAAAAGAGATATCTTCATATAAAAACTAGTCAGAAGCTTTATCAAAAACTCCTTTGTGATGTGTTCATTCAACGCACAGATTTGAACATTCTTTTTTATGAAGTAGTTTTCAAACACTATTTTTGTAGAATCTGCAACTGGCTATTTGGAGCGCTTTGAGGCCTTCGGTGGAAACGGGAATATCTTCATATAAAAACTAGACAGAAGTATTCTCAGAAACTCCTTTGTGATGTGTGCATTCAACTCAGAGAGTTGCACATTCCTCCTGATAGAGCAGTTTTGAAACACTCTTGTTGTAGAATCTGCAAGTGGATATTTGGAGCACTTTGAGGCATTCTGTGGAAACGGGAATATCTTCACATAAAAACTAGACAGAAGCATTCTCAGAAACTTCTTTGTGATGTGTGCATTCAACTCACAGTGTTGAACCTTCCTTTTGACACAGCAGTTTTGAAACACTCTTTTTGTAGGATCTGCATGTGGATATTTGGAGCGCTTTGAGGCCTTCGGTGGAAACGGGAATATCTTCACATAAAAACTAGACAGAAGCATTCTCAGAAACTTCTTTCTGATGTGTGTATTCAACTCACAGATTTGAACCTTCCTTCTGATAGAGCAGTTATGAAGCACTCTTTTTGTAGAATCTGTATTAGAACATTTGGAGCGCTTTGAGGCCTGTGGTGGAAAAGGAAATATCTTCACATAAAAACTAGACAGAAGCATTCTCAGAAACTTCTTTGTGATGTGTGCATTCAACTCAGAGAATTGAACCTTCGTTTTGATAGACCAGTTTTGAAACACTGTTTTTCTAGAATCTTGAAGTCGATATTTGGATCGCTTTGTGGTTTATGGTAGAAAAGGAAATATCTTCATATAAAAACTAGACAGAAGCATTCTCAGAAACTACTTTGTGATGTTTGCATTCAAATCACAGAGTTGAACATTCCTTTTGATAGAGCAGTTTTGAAACACTCTTTTTGTAGAATCTGCAAGTGGATATTTGTAGCTATTTGAGGCCTATGGTGGAAACAGCAATATCTTCACCTAAAAAATTAGACAGAAGCATTCTGAGAAAATTCTTTGTGATTCATGCATGGAACTCAGAGAGTTGAAACTTCCTTTTGATTGAGCAGTTCTGAAATACGCTTTTTGTAGAATCTGCAACTGGATATTTGGAGCGCTTTGAGGCCTAAAGTAGGAAAGGAAATATCTTAATATAAAAACTACACAGAAGCATAATCAGAAACTACTTTGTGATGTCTGCATTCAACTCAGACTGTTGAACATTTCTTTTGATAGAGCACTTTTGAAACACTGTTTTTGTAGAATCTGCAAGGGGACGTTTAGAGCGCTTTGATGCCTATGGTGAAAACGGAAATATCTTCACATAAAAGCTGGACAGAAGCATTCTCAGAAACTTCTTTTTGATGTGTGCATACAACTCACAGAGTTGAACATTGCTTCTGATAGAGCAATTTTGAAACCCTCTTTTTGTAATATCTGCAAGTGGATATTTTGACCACTTTGAGGCCTTCGTTTGAAACGGAAATATTTTCATATAAAAACTAGACAGAATCATTCTCAGAAACTTCTTCATGATGTCTGCAATCAACTCACAGAATTGAATCTTCCTTTTAATAGAGCAGTTTTGAAACACTCTTTTTGTAGAATCGGCAAGCACATATTTGGAGCCCTTTGAGGCCTTCAGTGGAACAGGTAATATCTTCACATAAAAACTAGACAGAAGCATTCTCAGAAGCTTCTTTGTGCTGTGTGCCTTCAACTCACGGAGATGAATCTTTCTTTTGATAGAGCAGTTTTGAAGCACTCTTTACGTAGAATATGCAAGTCGACATTTGGCGTGCTTTGAGGCACGTGGTAGAAAAGGAAATATCTTGATATAAAAACTAGACAGAAGCATTCTCAGAAACAACTTTGCGATGTTTGCATTCAACTCACAGAGTTGAACATTCCATTTGATAGAGCAGTTTTGTAACACTCTTTTTGTAGTATCTGCAAGTGGATATTTGGACCGCTTTGAGGTCCTCAGTGGAAACGGGAATATCTTCACATGAAAACTAGACAGAAGCATTCTCAGAGACTTCATTCTGACTTTTGCATTCAACTCACAGAGTTGAACCTTCCCACTGATAAAGCAGTTTTGAAACACTCTTTTTGTAGAATCTGCAAGTGGATATTTGGAGAGCTTTGAGGACTTCGGTGTAAACGGGAATATCTTCACATAAAAACTAGTCAGAAGAATTCTCAGAAAATACTTTGTGATGTGTGCATTCAACCCACAAGTTGAACATTCCTTTTTATAGAGCAGTTTTGAAACACTCTTATTGTAGAATCTGCAAGAGGATCATTGGAACTCTTTGAGGCCTATGGTAGAAAAGGAAATATCTTCATATAAAAACTAGACAGAAGCTTTCTCAGAAACTTCTTTGTGATGGCTGCATACAACTCACAGAATCGAACCATTCTTTTGACAGAGCGGTTTTGAAACACTCTTTTTGTAGAATCTGCAAGTGGACATTTGGCGTGTGTTGAGGCCTGCAGTGGAAAAGGAGATATCATCACATAAAAACTAGACAGAAGCATTCTCAGAAACTACATTGGGATGTTTGCATTCAACTCACAGTGTTGAACATTGCTTTTCATAGATCAGTTTTGAAACACTCTTTTTGTAGAATCTGCAAGTGGATATTGGGACTGCTTTGAGGACTTCAGTGGAAACGGGAATCTCTTCACATAAAAACTAGACAGAAGCATTCTCAGAAACTTCTTTGTGATGTGTGCATTCAACTAACAGAGTTGAACGTTCCTTTTGATAGAGCAGTTTTGAAACACTCTTTTTGTAGAATCTGCAAGTTGATATTTGTAGAGCTTTAAGGCCTTCAGTGGAAACGGGAATCTATTCAGATAAAAACTAGACCGAAGCATTCTGAGAAATTTCTTTGTGATGTATGTATACAATTCACCGAGTTGAACATTTCTTTTAAGAGAGAAGTTTTGAAACACTGTTTTTGTAGAATCTGTAAGTGGACATTTGGAGCTCTTTGAGGCCTGTGGTGGAAAAGGAAATATATTCACATAAAAACTAGACAGAAGCATTCTCAGAAACTTCTTTGTGATGTGTGCATTCAACTCAGTGAATTGAACCTTCCTTTTTTTTTATTATACTTTAAGTTTTAGGGTACATGTGCACATTGTGCAGGTTAGTTACATATGTATACATGTGCCATGCTGGTGCACTGCATCCACTAACTCGTCATCTAGCATTAGGTATATCTCCCAATGTTATCCCACCCCCTCCCCCCTCCCCACCACAGTCCCCAGAGTGTGATATTCCCCTTCCTGTGTCCATGTGATCTCATTGTTCAATTCCCACCTATGAGTGAGAATATGCGGTGTTTGGTTTTTTGTTCTTGCGATAGTTTACTGAGAATGATGGTTTCCAGTTTCATCCATGTCCCTACAAAGGACATGAACTCATCATTTTTTATGGCTGCATAGTATTCCATGGTGTATATGTGCCACATTTTCTTCATCCAGTCTATCATTGTTGGACATTTGGGTTGGTTCCAAGTCTTTGGTATTGTGAATAATGCCGCAATAAACATACATGTGCATGTGTCTTTATAGCAGCATGATTTATAGTCATTTGGGTATATACCCAGTAATGGGATGGCTGGGTCAAATGGTATTTCTAGTTCTAGATCCCTGAGGAATCGCCACACTGACTTCCACAATGGTTGAACTAGTTTACAGTCCCACCAACAGTGTAAAAGTGTTCCTATTTCTCCACATCCTCTCCAGCACCTGTTGTTTCCTGACTTTTTAATGATCGCCATTCTAACTGGTGTGAGATGGTATCTCATTGTGGTTTTGATTTGCATTTCTCTGATGGCCAGTGATGATGAGCATTTTTTCATGTGTTTTTTGGCTGCATAAATGTCTTCTTTTGAGAAGTGTCTGTTCATGTCCCTCGCCCAATTTTTGATGGGGTTGTTTGTTTTTTTCTTGTAAATTTGTTTGAGTTCATTGTAGATTCTGGATATTAGCCCTTTCTCCCATGTTGTAGGTTGCCTGTTCACTCTGATGGTAGTTTCCTTTGCTGTGCAGAAGCTCTTTAGTTTAATTAGATCCCATTTGTCAATTTTGGCTTTTGTTCCCATTGCTTTTGGTGTTTTGGACATGAAGTCCTTGCCCACGCCTATGTCCTGAATGGTAATGCCTAGATTTTCTTCTAGGGTTTTTATGGTTTTAGGTCTAACGTTTAAATCTTTAATCCATCTTGAATTGATTTTTGTATAAGGTGTAAGGAAGGGATCCAGTTTCAGCTTTCTACATATGGCTAGCCAGTTTTCCCAGCACCATTTATTAAATAGGGAATCCTTTCCCCATTGCTTGTTTTTCTCAGGTGTGTCAAAGATCAGATAGTTGTAGGTAAGTGGTGTTATTTCTGAGGGCTCTGTTCTGTTCCATTGATCTATATCTCTGTTTTGGTACCAGTACCATGCTGTTTTGGTTACTGTAGACTTGTAGTATAGTTTGAAGTCAGGTAGTGTGATGCCTCCAGCTTTGTTCTTTTGGCTTAGGATTGACTTGGTGATGTGGGCTCTTTTTTGGTTCCATATGAACTTTAAAGTAGTTTTTTCCAATTCTGTGAAGAAAGTCATTGGTAGCTTGATGGGGATGGCATTGAATCTGTAAATTACCTTGGGCAGTATGGCCATTTTCACGATATTGATTCTTCCTACCCATGAGCATGGAATGTTCTTCCATTTGTTTGTATCCTCTTTTATTTCCTTGAGCAGTGGTTTGTAGTTCTCCTTGAAGAGGTCCTTCACATCCCTTGTAAGTTGGATTCCTAGGTATTTTATTCTCTTTGAAGCAATTGTGAATGGGAGTTCACTCATGATTTTGCTCTCTGTTTGTCTGTTGTTTGTGTATAGGAATGCTTGTGATTTTTGTACATTGATTTTGTATCCTGAGACTTTGCTGAAGTTGCTTATCAGCTTAAGGAGATTTTGGGCTGAGACGATGGGGTTTTCTAGATAAACAATCATGTCCTCTGCAAACAGGGCCAATTTGACTTCCTCTTTTCCTAATTGAATACCCTTTATTTCCTTCTCCTGCCTGATTGCGCTGGCCAGAACTTCCAACACTATGTTGAATAGGAGTGGTGAGAGAGAGCATCCCTGTCTTGTGCCAGTTTTCAAAGGGAATGCTTCCAGTTTTTGCCCATTCAGTATGATATTGGCTGTGGGTTTGTCATAGATAGCTCTTATTATTTTGAAACACATCCCATCAATACCTAATTTATTGAGAGTTTTTAGCATGAAGGGTTTTTGAATTTTGTCAAAGGCTTTTTCTGCATCTATGGAGATAATCATGTGGTTTTTGTCTTTGGCTCGTTTATATGCTGGATTACATTTATTGATTTGCGTATATTGAACCAGCCTTGCATCCCAGGGATGAAGCCCACTTGATCGTGGTGAATAAGCTTTTTGATGTGCTGCTGGATTCGTTTTGCCAGTATTTTATTGAGGATTTTTGCATCAATGTTCACCAAGGATATTGGTCTAAAATTCTCTTTTTTGGTTGTGTCTCTGCCCGGCTTTGGTATCAGAATGATGCTGGCCTCATAAAATGAGTTAGGGAGGATTCCCTCTTTTTCTATTGATTGGAATAGTTTCAGAAGGAATGGTACCAGTTCCTCCTTGTACCTCTGGTAGAATTCGGCTGTGAATCCTTCTGGTCCTGGACTCTTTTTGGTTGGTAAACTATTGATTATTGCCGCACTTTCAGCTCCTGTTATTTGTCTATTCAGAGATTCAACTTCTTCCTGGTTTAGTCTTGGGAGAGTGTATGTGTCGAGGAATGTATCCATTTCTTCTAGATTTTCTAGTTTATTTGCGTAGAGGTGTTTGTAGTATTCTCTGATGGTAGATTGTATTTCTGTGGGATCGGTGGTGATATCCCCTTTATCGTTTTTTATTGTGTCTATTTGATTCTTCTCTCTTTTTTTCTTTATTAGTCTTGCTAGCGGTCTATCAATTTTGTTGATTCTTTCAAAAAACCAGCTCCTGGATTCATTGATTTTTTGAAGGGTTTTTTGTGTCGCTATTTCCTTCAGTTCTGCTCTGATTTTAGTTATTTCTTGCCTTCTGCTAGCTTTTGAATGTGTTTGCTCTTGCTTTTCTAGTTCTTTTAATTGTGATGTTAGGGTGTCAATTTTGGATATTTCCTGCTTTCTCTTGTGGGCATTTAGTGCTATAAATTTCCCTCTACACACTGCTTTGAATGCGTCCCAGAGATTCTGGTATGTTGTGTCTTTGTTCTCGTTGGTTTCCAAGAACATCTTTATTTCTGCCTTCATTTCGTTATGTACCCAGTAGTCATTCAGGAGCAGGTTGTTCAGTTTCCATGTAGTTGAGCGGCTTTGAGTGAGATTCTTCATCCTGAGTTCTAGTTTGATTGCACTGTGGTCTGAGAGATAGTTTGTTATAATTTCTGTTCTTTTACATTTGCTGAGGAGAGCTTTACTTCCAAGTATGTGGTCAATTTTGGAATAGGTGTGGTGTGGTGCTGAAAAAAATGTATATTCTGTTGATTTGGGGTGGAGAGTTCTGTAGATGTCTATTAGGTCCGCTTGGTGCAGAGCTGAGTTGAATTCCTGGGTATCCTTGTTGACTTTCTGTCTCGTTGATCTGTCTAATGTTGACAGTGGGGTGTTAAAGTCTCCCATTAGTAATGTGTGGGAGTCTAAGTCTCTTTGTAGGTCACTCAGGACTTGCTTTATGAATCTGGGTGCTCCTGTATTGGGTGCATATATATTTAGGATAGTTAGCTCCTCTTGTTGAATTGATCCCTTTACCATTATGTAATGGCCTTCTTTGTCTCTTTTGATCTTTGTTGGTTTAAAGTCTGTTTTATCAGAGACTAGGATTGCAACCCCTGCCTTTTTGTGTTTTCCATTTGCTTGGTAGATCTTCCTCCATCCTTTTATTTTGAGCCTATGTGTGTCTCTGCACGTGAGATGGGTTTCCTGAATACAGCACACTGATGGGTCTTGACTCTTTATCCAACTTGCCAGTCTGTGTCTTTTAATTGGAGAATTTAGTCCATTTACATTTAAAGTTAATATTGTTATGTGTGAATTTGATCGTGTCATTATGATGTTAGCTGGTGATTTTGCTCGTTAGTTGATGCAGTTTCTTCCTAGTCTCGATGGTCTTTACATTTTGGCATGATTTTGCAGTGGCTGGTACCAGTTGTTCCTTTCCATGTTTAGCGCTTGCTTCAGGAGCTCTTTTAGGGCAGGCCTGGTGGTGACAAAATCGGTCAGCATTTGCTTGTCTGTAAAGTATTTTATTTCTCCTTCACTTATGAAGCTTAGTTTGGCTGGATATGAAATTCTGGGTTGAAAATTCTTTTCTTTAAGAATGTAGAATATTGGCCCCCACTCTCTTCTGGCTTGTAGGGTTTCTGCCGAGAGATCCGCTGTTAGTCTGATGGGCTTCCCTTTGAGGGTAACCCGACCTTTCTCTCTGTCTGCCCTTAACATTTTTTCCTTCATTTCAACTTTGGTGAATCTGACAATTATGTGTCTTGGAGTTGCTCTTCTCGAGGAGTATCTTTGTGGCATTCTCTGTATTTCCTGAATCTGAACATTGGCCTGCCTTGCTAGATTGGGGAAGTTCTCCTGGATAATATCCTGCAGAGTGTTTTCCAGCTTGGCTCCATTCTCCGCATCACTTTCAGGTACACCAATCAGACGTAGATTTGGTCTTTTCACATAGTCCCATATTTCTTGGAGGCTTTGCTCATTTCTTTTTATTCTTTTTTCTCTAAACTTCCCTTCTTGCTTCATTTCATTCATTTCATCTTCCATTGCTGATACCCTTTCTTCCAGGTGATTGCATCGGCTCCTGAGGCTTCTGCATTCTTCACGTAGTTCTCAAGCCTTGGTTTTCAGCTCCATCAGCTCCTTTAAGCACTTCTCTGTATTGGTTATTCTAGTTATACATTCGTCTAAATTTTTTTCAAAGTTTTCAACTTCTTTGCCTTTGGTTTGAATATCCTCCCGTAGCTCAGAGTAATTTGATCGTCTGAAGCCTTCTTCTCTCAGCTCGTCAAAATCATTCTCCATCCAGCTTTGTTCCATTGCTGGTGAGGAACTGCGTTCCTTTGGAGGAGGAGAGGCGCTCTGCGTTTTAGAGTTTCCAGTTTTTCTGTTCTGTTTTTTCCCCATCTTTGTGGTTTTATCTACTTTTGGTCTTTGATGATGGTGATGTACAGATGGGTTTTCGGTGTGAATGTTCTTTCTGTTTGTTAGTTTTCCTTCTAACAGACAGGACCCTCAGCTGCAGGTCTGTTGGAATACCCTGCCATGTGAGGTGTCAGTGTGCCCCTGCTGGGGGGTGCCTCCCAGTTAGGCTGCTCGGGGGTCAGGGGTCAGGGACCCACTTGAGGAGGCAGTCTGCCCGTTCTCAGATCTCCAGCTGCGTGCTGGGAGAACCACTGCTCTCTTCGAAGCTGTCAGACAGGGACATTTAAGTCTTCAAAGGTTACTGCTGTCTTTTTGTTTGTCTGTGTCCTGCCCCCAGAGGTGGAGCCTACAGAGGCAGGCAGGTCTCCTTGAGCTGTGGTGGGCTCCACCCAGTTCGAGCTTCCTGGCTGCTTTGTTTACCTAAGCTAGCCTGGGCAATGGCGGGCGCCCCTCCCCCAGCCTCGCTGCTGCCTTACAGTTTGATCTCAGACTGCTGTGCTAGCAATCAGCGAGATTCCCTGGGCGTAGGACCCTCCGAGCCAGGTGTGGGATATAGTCTCGTGGTGCGCTGTTTTTTAAGCCGGTCTGAAAAGCACAATATTCGGGTGGGAGTGACCCGATTTTCCAGGTGCGTCCATCACCCCTTTCTTTGACTCGGAAAGGGAACTCCCTGACCCCTTGCGCTTCCCAGGTGAGGCAATGCCTCGCCCTGCTTCGGCTCGTGCACGGTGCACACACCCACTGGCCTGCGCCCACTGTCTGGCACTCCCTAGTGAGATGAACCCAGTACCTCAGATGGAAATGCAGAAATCACCCATCTTCTGCGTCGCTCACGCTGGGAGCTGTAGACCGGAGCTGTTCCTATTCAGCCATCTTGGCTCCTCCTACCGAACCTTCCTTTTAATAGAGCAGTTTTGAAACAGTGTTTTTGTAGAACCTGGAAATAGATATTTGAGCCCTTTGAGGCCTATGGTAGAAAAGGAAATATCTTCATATAAAAACTAGACAGAAGGATTCTCAGGAACTATATTGTGATGTTTGCTTTCAACTCACGGAGTTGAACATTCCTTTTGATAGAGCAGTTTTGAAACATGCTTTTTGTAGAATCTGCAACTGTATAATACAAGCGCTTTGAGGCCTATGCTAGGAAAGGAAATATCTTCATATAAAAACTAGACAGAAGCATTCCCAGAAACTACTTTCTGATGTGTGTATTCAACTCACAGAGGTGAACATTTCCTTTTATAGAGCAGTTTTGAAACACTGTTTTTGTAGAATCTGCAAGTGGACATTTAGAGCACTTTGATGCCTATGGTGAAAAAGGAAATATCTTCACATAAAAACTAGACAGAAGCATTCTCAGAAACATCTTTCTGATGTCTGCATTCGTCTCACAGAGTTGAACCTTCCTTTTCATAGAGCAGTTTTGAAACACACTTTATAGAGTCTGCATGTGGATATTTGGAGCGCTTTGAGGCCTACGGTGGAAACGGGAATATCTTCACATAAAACCTAGACAGAAGTATTCTCAGAAACTTCTTTGCATTGTGTGCATTGAACTCCGAGATAGGAACCTTCCTTTTGATACGGCAGCTTTGAAACACACTTTTAGTAGAATCTGCAAGTGGATATTTGGAGCGCTTTGAGGCCTAAGGTAAAAAAGGGAATATCTTCATATAACAACTAGACAAAAGCATTCTAAGAAACTACTCTGTGATGTCTGCATTAAACTCACAGTGTTGAAACTTTCTTTTGATAGAGCAGTTTTGAAACACTCTTTTTGTAGAATCTGCATGTGGACATTTGGAGCTCTTTGATGCCCATGGTGAAAAAGGAAATATCTTCCCATAAAAACCAGACAGAAGCATTCTCAGAAGCTTCTTTGTGTTGTGTGCATTGAATTCAGATTGTTGAACCTTCCTTTTGATAGAGCTGTTTTGAAACACTCTTTTTGTAGAGTCTGCAAGTGCATATTTGGAGCACTTTGAGGCCTTCAATGCAAACGGGAATATCTTCACATAAAAACTAGACAGAAGCCTTCTCAGAAACTTCTTTGTGATGTGTGCATTGAACTCAGAGTGCTGAACCTTCCTATCGATACAGCAGTTTTGAAACACTCTATTTGTAGAATCTGCAAGTGGATATTTGGAGTTCTTTGACTCCTATGGTAGAAAAGGAAATATCTTCATATAAAAACAAGACAGAAGCATTCTGAGAAACTTCTTTGTGATGCCTGCATTCAACTCACAGAGTTGAACCTTCCTTTTGATAGAGCAGTTTTGAAACACTCTTTTTGTAGAATCTGTAACTGGATATTTGATGCGCTTGTAGGCCTATGAAGTGGATACTTCATTCCCTTTGAGGCTTATGGTGAAAAAGGAAATATCATCACGAAAAAGCTAGACACAAGCATTCTCAGAAACTTCTTTGTGATGTGTGCATTCATCTCACAGAGTTGAACCATTCTTTTGAGAGACGAGTTTTGAAACACTGCTTTTGTAGAATCTGCAAGTGGATATTTGGAGCGATTTGAGGCCTATGTTGGAAAAGGATGTATCTTCACGTAAAAACTACATAGAAGCATTCTCAGAAACTACTTTGTGATGTTTATATTCAATTCACAGTGTTGAATATTCCTTTTGATAGAGCAGTTTTGAAACCCTCTTTTTGCAGAATCTGCATGTGGACATTTGGAGCGCTTTGATGCCTTCGGTGGAAACGGGAGTATCTTCAAATAAAAACTAGATAGAAGAATTCTCACAAACTTCTTTGCAATGTGTGTATTCAACTCAGAGAGTTGAAACTTTCTTTTAATAGACTAGTTTTGAAACACTGTTTTTGTAGAATCTGCAAGTGGACATTTGGAGTGCTTTGATGCCTGTGGTGGAAAGGAAGTTATCTTCATATAAAAACTAGACAGAAGCATTCTCAGAAACTACTTTGTGATGTGTGCATTCAACTCACAGAGTTTAACCTTCATTTTGATAGAGCCTTTTGAAAGACTCTTTTTGAAGAATCTGCAAGTCTATATTTGGAGGACTTTGAGGCCTACTGTGGAAACGGATGTATATTCACATAAAAACTAGACCGAAGCATTCTCAGAATCTTCTTTGTGATGTGTGCATCCAACTCAGAGAATTGAACTTTCCTTTAAATAGAGCAGTTTTGAAACATTGTTTTTGTAGAATCTGAAAGTGGACATTTGGAGCGCTTTGATGCCTGTGGTTGAAAAGGAGACATCTTCATATAAAAACTATACAGAAGCATTCTGAGAAACTACTTTGTGATATTAGCATTCAACTCACAGAGTTGAACATTCCTTTTGATAGAGCAGTTTTGAAACACTCTTTTTGGAGAATCTGCAAGTGGATATTTGGACCGATTTGAGGACTTCACTGTAATTGGGAATATCTTCACTTAAAAATTAGACAGAAGCATTCTCAGTAACCACTTTGTGATGTGTGCATTCATCTCACAGTGTTGAACCTTCCTTTTGATAGAGCAGTTTTGAAACACTCTTTTTGTAGAATCTGCAAGTGGATATTTGGAGCGCTTTGAGGCATTCGGTGGAAAAGGGAATATCTTCACATAAAAACAAGACAGATGCATTCTCAGAAACTTCTTTGTGATGTCTGTATTCATCTCCAGAGTTGAACCTTTCTTTGGATAGAGGAGTTTTGAAACACTCCTTTTGTAGAACCTGCAAGTGGATATTTGGAGTGCTTTGAGGCATTCGGTGGAAAAGGGATATCTTCACATAAAAACTAGACAGATGCATTCTCAGAAACTTCTTTGTGATGTCTGCATTCATCTCCAGAGTTGAACCTTTCTTTTGATAGAGGAGTTTTGAAACACTCGTTTTGTAGAATCTGCAAGTGGACATCTGGAGCCCTTAGAGGCCTGTCGTGGAAAAGGAAATATCTTCATATAAAAACTGGACAAAAGCATTCTCCGAAACTACTTTGTGATGTCTGCATTCAACACACAGAGTTGAACATTCCGTTTGATAGAGCCGTTTTATAACGCTCTTTTTGTAGAATCTGCAAGTGGATATTTAGACCACTTTGAGGCCCTTGGTGGAAATGGGAATATATTCACATAAATACTAGACAGAAGCATTCTCAGAAACTTCTTTGTGATGTGTACATTGAACTCAGAGAGTTGAACCTTCCTTTTGATAGATCAGTTTTGAAACACTTTTTGGTAGAATCTGCAAGTGGATATTTGGAGAGCTTTGAGGCCTACTATGGTAAATAAGGAAATATCTTCATATAAAAGCTAGACCGAAGCATTCTCAGAAACTTCGCTGTGATGCCTGCATTCAACTCACAGAGTTGAACCTTTCTTTTGATAGAGGAGTACTGAAACACTCTTTTTGTGGAACCTGTAAGTGGACATTTAGAGCACTTTGATGCCTATGGTGAAAAAGAAAATATGTTCACATAAAAACTAGACAGAAGCATTCTCAGAAACTTCTTCATGATGTTTGCATTCAACTCACAGGGTTGAACATTCCTTTTGATAGAGCAGTTTGGAAACACTCTTTTTGTAGAATCTGCAAGTGGATATTTGGAGCGCTTTGAGGCCTTCGGTGGAAACGGGAATATCCACACATAAAAGCTAGACAGAAGCACTCTCACAACCTACTTTGTGATGTGTGCATTCAACTCACAGAGTTGAACTTTTTTTTTTGATAGAGTAGTTTTGAAACACTTTTTTTGTAGAATCTGCAAGTGGTTATTTGGAGCGCTATGAGGCCTACTGTGGAAACCGGAATATCTTCACATAAAAACTAGACAGAAGCATTCTCAGAAACTTCTTTGTGTTGTGTGCATTGAACTAAGATAGTTGAACCTTCCATTTCATAGAGCAGTTTTGAAACACTCTTTTTGTAGAATCTGCAGTTGGATATTTGTAGCTTTTTGAGACCCTTCCTGTAAAAGGAAATATCTTCACATAAAAACTAGACAGAAGCATTCTCCGAAACTTCTTTGTGATGTGTGCATTCAACTCACAGTGTTGAATATTTCTTTTGATAGAGCAGTTTTCAAACACTCTTTTTTTAGAATCTGCAAGTGGATATTTGGAGGGCTTTGAGGCCTGTGGGGTAAAAGGAAATATCTTCACATGAAAACTAGACGCAAGCATTCCCAGAAACTTCTTTGTGATGTGTGCATTGAACTCACAGAGTAGACCCCTTCTTTTGATAGAGCAGTTGTGAAACAGTTTTTTTTGTAGAATCTGCAAGTGGATATTTTGTTCCCTTTTAGGCCTATGGCGGAAAACGAAATATCTTCAGATAAAAACTAAACAGAAGAATTCTAAGAAACTTCTTTGTGATGTGCTCATGAAACTCACAAAGTTGAACATTTCTTTTGATAGAGCAGTTTTGAAATGCACTTTTCATAGAATCTGAAAGTGGATATTTGGAGCGCACAGTGGCCGATGGCGGAAAAGGATATATCTTCACATAAAAACTAGACACAAGCATTCTCCAAAACTGTTTTGTGATGTGTGCATTCAACTCACAGAGCTGAACCTTTCTTTTGATAGAGCAGTTTGAAACACCTTTTTGTAGAATCTGCAAGTGGATATTTGGTTCCCTTTGAGGCCTATGCTTGAAAAAGAAATATCTTCACATAAAAACTAGACAGAAACATTCTCAGTAACTGCTTTGTGATGTGTGCATTCAACTCACAGAGCTGAACTTTTCTTTTGATAGAGCAGTTTTGAAACACTCTTTTTGTAGAATCTGCAGGTGGATATTTGGAGCGCTTGGAGGCCTATGGTGGAGAAGGAAATATCTTCACATAAAAACTAGGCAGAAGCATTCTCAGAAACTTCTTTGTGATGTGTGCATTCAACACACAGAGTTGAACATTTCTTTTGATAGAGCAGTCTTGATACACTCTTTTTTAAGAATCTGCAAGTGGATATTTTGTTCCCTTTGAGGGCTATGATGGGAAACGAAATATCTACATATAAAATTAGACAGAAGAATTCTCAGAAACTTCTTTGTGATGTGGGCATTGAACTCAGAGACTTGAATCTTTCTTTTGATAGAGCAGTTTTGAAACACTCTTTCTGTAGAATCTGCAAATGGATATCTGGAACGCTCTGAGGCATATGGTGGAAAAGGAAATATCTTCACATAAAAAATAGACAGAAGGATTCTCCGAAACTTCTTTGTGCTGTGTGCATTTAGGTCACAGAGTTGAACATTTCTTTTGATAGAGCAGTATTGAAACACTCCTTTTGTATAATCTGCAAGTGGATATTTTGTTCCCTTTGAGGACTATGTTGGAAAATGTAATATCTTCACATAAAAACTAGACAGAAGCATTCACCGAAATTTCTTTGAAATCTGTGCATTCAACTCATGGAGTTGAAACTTTCTTTTGATAGAGCACTTTTGAAACACTCTTTTTGTAGAATCTGCAAGGGGATATTTTGTTCCCTTGGAGGCCTGTGTTGGAAAACCAAATAACTTCACATAAAAACCAGACAGAAGCATTCTCCGAAACTTCTTTGTGATGTGTGCTTTCAACTCACAGCGTTGAACTTTTCTTTTGATAGAGCAGAATTGAAACACTTTTTTTGTGGAATCTGCAAGGGGATATTTGGTTCCATTTGAGGCCTGTGTTGGAAAACGAAATATCTTCACATAAAAACTACACTGATGTATTCTCTGAAACTTCTTTGTGATGTGTGCATTCAACCCACAGAGTTGAACCTTTCTTTTGTTAGAGCAGTTTTGAAACAATCTTTTTGGAGAACCGGCAAGTGGATACTTCATTCCCTTTGAGGCTTATGGTGAAAAAGGAAATATCATCACGAAAAAGCTAGACACAAGCATTCTCAGAAACTTCTTTGTGATGTGTGCATTCATCTCACAGAGTTGAACTATTCTTTTGATAGACGAGTTTTGAAACACTGCTTTTGTAGAATCTGCAAGTGGATATTTGGAGCGATTTGAGGCCTATGTTGGAAAAGGATGTATCTTCACGTAAAAACTACATAGAAGCATTCTCAGAAACTACTTTGTGATGTTTATATTCAATTCACAGTGTTGAATATTCCTTTTGATAGAGCAGTTTTGAAACCCTCTTTTTGCAGAATCTGCATGTGGACATTTGGAGCGCTTTGATGCCTTCGGTGGAAACGGGAGTATCTTCAAATAAAAACTAGATAGAAGAATTCTCACAAACTTCTTTGCAATGTGTGTATTCAACTCAGAGAGTTGAAACTTTCTTTTAATAGACTAGTTTTGAAACACTGTTTTTGTAGAATCTGCAAGTGGACATTTGGAGTGCTTTGATGCCTGTGGTGGAAAGGAAGTTATCTTCATATAAAAACTAGACAGAAGCATTCTCAGAAACTACTTTGTTATGTGTGCATTCATCTCACAGATTTGAACCTTTTGTGTGATTGAGCAGTTTGGAAACAGTCTTTTTCTTTTTTTTTTTTTTTGGTGATATGTATCAAAGACTTTAATAATATACAAACTTTTTCACTTTTTTTATTTTTTTATTTTTTATTTTTTATTTTTTTATTATTATTTTTTATTATACTTTAAGTTTTAGGGTACATGTGCACATTGTGCAGGTTAGTTACATATGTATACATGTGCCATGCTGGTGCGCTGCACCCACTAACTCATCATCTAGCATTTGGTATATCTCCCAATGCTATCCCTCCCCCCTCTCCCCTCCCCACCACAGTCCCCAGAGTATGATATTCCCCTTCCTGTGTCCATGTGATCTCATTGTTCAATTCCCACCTATGAGTGAGAATATGCGGTGTTTGGTTTTTTGTTCTTGCGATAGTTTACTGAGAATGATGGTTTCCAATTTCATCCATGTCCCTACAAAGGATATGAACTCATCATTTTTTATGGCTGCATAGTATTCCATGGTGTATATGTGCCACATTTTCTTAATACCATTTGACCCAGCCATCCCATTACTGGGTATATACCCAAATGACTATAAATCATGCTGCTATAAAGACACATGCACACGTATGTTTATTGCAGCATTATTCACAATAGCAAAGACTTGGAACCAACCCAAATGTCCAACAATGATAGACTGGATTATTGGAAACAGTCTTTTTCTAGAGTCATCAAAGGAATATTTCTGTGCGTTTTGATACTGGTGGTGAATAAGTAAATATCTTCACAAAAAAAACTAGACTGAAGCTTTCTGAGAAACTTCTTTGTGATGTGTGCATTCATCTCATAGAGTTTAAATTTTCTTTAGAGTAGTTTGGGTACAAACTTTTTGTAGAATCTGCAAATTGATATTTCTGAGTGGTTTTAGGCCTGTGTTGAAAAAGGAAATATCTTTATATAAAATCTAGAAAGAAACTTTCTGAGAAATTTCTTTATGATGTTTGCATTCATCTTACAGAGTTGAACTTTCTTTTGATTGAGCAGTTTGGAAACAATCTCTTTATAGAATCTGCAAAGGGTTATTTCTGAGTGATTTGAGGCATATGGTGAAAAAGGAAATATCTTCACATCAAAAGCTGACAGGAGTTTTCTGAGAAATTTCTTTCTGGTGTGTTCATTCATCTCACAGAGTTGAAACTTTCTTTTGATTGAGCAGTTCGGAAACAGAATTTTTCCAGGGTCTGCAATGGTATATTTCTCAGTGATTTGAGGACTATGGTGGATAAGGAAATATCTTCACTTAAAAATTGGACAGAAGCTTTCAGAGAAACTTTTTGTGATGTGTGCATTCAACTCACAGAGTTGAAATTTTCTTAGGATTGAGTAGTTTGGAAACAGTCTTTTTGTAGAATCTACAAAGCGATATTTGAGGGCACTTTTAGGCCTATGTTGAAAAAGGAAATATCTTCATATAAAAATTGGACAGAAGCTTTCTCAGAAAATTTTTTGTTATGTGTACATTCATCTCACTGAGTTGAAACTTTCTTTTCATTGAGCAGTTTGGAAACAGTCTTTTTATATAATCTTCAAATGGATATTTGGGAGCCCTTTGTGGTCTAAGGTGCAAAAGGAAATATCTTCCCATAAAAACTACATAGAACCTTCCTCAGAATCTTCTTTGTGATGTGCACATTCAACTCACAGAGTTGAAATTTTCTTTTGAGCAGTTTGGATAGAGTCTTTTTTTAGAATCCACAAAGGCATATTTCTTAGTGCTTCGAGGCTTATAGTGAAAAAGGAAATAGCTTCACATAAAAACTAGACAGAAGTTTTCTGAGAAACTTCTTTGTGATGCGTGCATTCATTCACAGAGTTGAAGCTTTCTTTTGATTGAACAGTATGGAAACAGTCTTTTTCGAGAAACTTCAAAAGATATTACTGGGTGGTTTGAGGCCTAAGGTGAAAAAGGAACTGTCTTCACATAAAAACTACACAGAAGCTTTCTGAGGAACTTCTTTTTGATGTGAGCATTCATGTCAAAGAGATGAACCTTTCTTTTGATGGAGAAGTTTCAAAATAGTCTTTTTGTAGAATCTACAAAGGGATATTTCCGAGCGTTTTGAGCCCTTGGTGAAAAAGGAAATATCTTCACATAAAAACTAGACAGAAGATTTCTGAGAAACCTCTTGTGATGTGTGCCTTCATCTCTCAGAATTGAAACTTTCCTTTGATTGAGCTGTTTGGAAACAGTCTTTTTGTAGAATCTGCAAAGGGATATTTGGGAGCCCTTTGAGGCCTATGGTGAAAAAGGAAATATGTTCACCTAAAAACTAGACAGAAGGTTTCAGAGAAACTTCTTTGTGATGTGTGCATTCACCTCACAGAGTTGAATTTTTCTTTTGATTGAGCAGTTTGGAAACATTCTTTTTCTAGAACCTGCAAAGGGATATTTGGGAGCCCTTTTAGGCCTATTTTAAAAAAGGAATTATCTTACATAAAAATTGGACAGAAATTTTCTGAGAAGCCACTTTGTGATGTGTGTATTCATCTCACAGAGGTGAAACTTTCTTTAGATTGAGCATTCCAGAAACAGTCTCTTTATAGAATCTACAAAGTGATATTTGGGGGCACTTTGAGGCCTATGGTGAAAAAGGAAATATCTTCACATAAAAACTAGACAGAAGCTTTCTGAGAAACTTCTTTGTGATGCATGCATTCATCTCACAGAGTTGAAACTTTCTTTTGATTGAGCAGTTGGTAAACAGTCTTTTTGTAGAATCTGCCAAGGGTTATTTCTGAGCAGTTCCAGGCCTATGGTGAAAAGGGAAATATCTTCACAAAACATTTGAACAGAAGCTTTCTGAGAAACTTCTTTGTGATGTGTGCATTAATCTCACAGAGTTGAAACTTTCTTTTGATTGAGCAGTTTGGAAACAATCTTTTTCTAGAATCTGCAGAGGTATATTTCTGAGTGGTTTGAGGCCTATGGTGAAAAAGGAAATATCTTCAAATAAAAACTAGACGGAAACTTTCTGAGAAACTTCTTTGTGATGTGTGCATTCATCTCATAGAGTTGAAACTTTCTTTTGATTGAGCAGATTGGAAAGAGTCTTTTTGTAGAATCTGCAAAGGGATATTTGAAGGTGCTTTGAGGCCTATGGTGAAAACGGAAATATCATCACATAAAAACTAGACAGAGGATTTCTGAGAAACATCTTTGTGATGTGTGCATTCATCACACAGAGTTGAAACTTCTTCTTGATTGAACAGTTTGGAAACAGTCTTTTTTGTAGAATATGCAAAGGGATACTTGGGAGCAATTTCAGGCCTATGGTGAACAAGTAAATATCTTCACATAAAAAAATAGAAGCTTTCTCAGAAACTTCTTTGTGATGTGTGCATTCATCTCACAGATATGAACCTTTCTTTAGATTGATCAGTTTGGAAACAGTCTTTTTCCAGTTGGCAAAGGGATATTTCTCAGCAGTGAGATGACTGTGGTGAATAAGGAAATATCTTCAAATAAAAACTAGACAGAAGTTTTCTGAGAAACTTCTTTGTGACGTGTACATTCAAGTCACAGAACTGAACTTATCTTTTGATTGTGTAGTTTGGAGACAGTCCTATTGTAGAATCTGCAAAGGGATACCTGGGAGCCATTTGAGGCCTATGGTGAAAAAGGAAACATCTTCATATAATAACTAGACAGAATCTTTCTGAGAAACTTCTTTGTGATGTGTGCTTTCATCTCGCAGAGTTGAACCTTTCTTTTGATTGAGCAGTTTGGAAACAGTCTTTTTGTTGAATCTGCAAAGGGATATTTCAGAGTGATTTGATTCCTATGGTGAAAAAGGAAATATCTTCACATAAAAACTAGACGGAAGCTTTCACGGGAACTTCTTCATGATGTGTGCATTCATCTCACAGAATTGAACCTTTCTTTTGATTGAGCAGTTTGAAAAACGTCTTTTTGTAGAATCTGCAAAGGGATATTTCTGAGCATTTGGAGGCCTAAGGTGAAAAAGGAAATATCTTCACATAAAACTAGACAGAAGCTTTTAGAGAAACTTGTTTGTGATATGTGTCTTCATCTCACAGAATTGAGCCTTTCTTTCGATTGAGCAGCTTGCAAACAGTTTTTGTAGAAGCTGCAAAGGGATACTTGAGGGTGCTTTGAGACCTATGGTGAAAAAGGAAATATCTTCACATAAAAACTAGACAGATGCTTTCTGAGAAACTTCATTTTAATGCGTGCATTCATCTCACAGAGCTGAAACTTTCTTTTGATTGAACAGTTTGGAAACAGTCTTTTTCTAGAATCTGCAAGTGGATATTTTGGAGGCCTTTTTTCCCTAAGCTGAATAAGTAAATATCTTCCTATAAAAACTAGACAGAAGCTTTCTGAGAATCTTCTTTGTGATTAGTGAATTCATCTCACAGAGTTCAACCTTTCTTTTGATTGAGCAGTTTGGAAACAGTCTTTTTCTACAATCTGCAGAGGGATATTTTGGAGCCTTTTCAGTCCTATTTTGAAAAAGGAATTATCTTCACATAAAAAATAGAAAAAAATTTTCAGAGAAACTCTTTTGTGATATGTGCATTCATCTCACAGAGTTGAAACTTTCTTTTGATTGAGCAGTTTGGAAACAGTCTTTTTGTAGAATCTGCAAAGTGATATTTGAGGGTGCTTTGAGGCCCATGGTGAAAAAGGAAATATCTTCACATAAAACCTAGACAGAAGCTTTCTGAGAAACTTCTTTGTGATGCATCCATTCATCTCACAGAGTTGAAACTTTCTTTCAATTGAGCAGTATGGAAGCAGTCTTTTTGTAGAATCTGCAAATGGATATTTGTGAGTGGTTGGAGGCCTGTGTTGAAAAGGAAATATCTTCACATAAAAATTAGACAGAAGCTTTCTGAGAAACTTCCTTGTGATGTGTGGATTCATTTCATATAGTTGAACCTTTCTTCTGCTTCAGCAGTTTGGAAACTGTCTTTTTGTAGAATCTGCAAAGGGATATTTGGGAGCCCTTTGAGGCCTGTGGTGAAAAAGGAAATATGTGCACATAAAAAGTAGACAGAAGCTTTGTGAGAAACATTTTGTGATGTGTGCATTCTTCCCACAGAGTTGAACCTTTCTTTTGATTGAGCAGTTTGGAAGCAGTCTTTTTGTATAATCTACAGAGGGATATTGGAGGGCTCTTTGTGACCTACAGTGCAAAAGGAAATGTCTTCACTTTAAAACTAGACAGAAGCTTTCTGAGAAACTTCTTTGTGATGTGTGCATTAATCTCACAGAGTTGAGCCTTTCCTTTGATTGAGCAGTTTGGAAACAGTCTTTGTGTAGAATCTGCAATGGGATGTTTGGATCTTTTGAGGACTGTGGTGAAAAAGGGAATATATTCACATAAAAACTAGACAGAAGCATTCTGAGAAACTTCTTCATGATGTGTGCATTCATCTCACAGAGTCGAACCTTTCTTTTGATTGAGCAGTTTTGAAACTCTTTTTGTAAAATCTGCAAGTGGGTATTTAGAGCGCTTTGAGTCCTATTGTGGAAAAGGAAATATCTTCACATAAAAACTAGACAGAAGCATTCTGAGAAACTTCTTTGTGATGTGTGCATTCATCTCACAGAGTTTAACTCTTCTGTTGATTGAGAAGTTTGGAAACATTCATTTTCTAGTATCTTGAAAGGGATATTTGGGAGCCCTTTTAGGCATATAATAAAAAAGAAATTATCTTCACCTAAAAATTGGAAAGAAATTTTCTGAGAAGCCCTTTTGTGATGTGGGCATTCATCTCACCGAGTTGAATGTTTCTTTAGATTGAGCCTTCTGGAAATAGTCTTTTTTATGGAATCTGCAAAGTGATATTTGAGGGTGCTTTGAGGCCTATGGTGAAAAAGAAAATATCTTCATATAAAAACTAGACAGAAGCTTTCTGAGAAACTTCTTTATGATGCGTGAATTCATCTCACAGAGTTGAAATTTTATTTAGATTGAGCCGTTGGCAAACAGTCTTTTTGTAGAATCTGCAAAGGGTTATTTCTGAGTGGTTTGAGGCCTATGGTGAAAAAGTAAATATATTCACAAAAAACAAGACAGAAACTTTCTGAGAAACTTCTTTGTGATGTGTGCATTGATCTCACAGAGTTGAAACTTTCTTTTGATTGAGCAGTTTGGAAACGGTCTTTTTCTAGAATCTGCAAAGGGATATTTCTGAGTGGTTTGAGGCCTGTGGTGAAAAAGGAAATATCTTCACATAAAAACTAGACAGAAACTTTCTGAGAAACTTCCGTACAATGTGTGCATTCAACTCAGAGAGTTGAACCTTTCTTTTTATTGAGCAGTTTGGAAAGAGTCTTTTTGTAGAATCTGCAAAGGGATATTTGGATCCCTTTGAGGCCTATGGCGAAAAAGGGAATAACTTCACATAAAAACTAGACTGAAGATTTCTGAGAAACTTCTTTGTTATATTTGCATTCATCCCAGAGAGTTGAACCACTGTTTTCTTTGAGCAGTTTGGAAACATTCTTTTTGTATGATCTGCAAAGGGATATTTCTGAGCAGTTTGAGGTCTATGGTGAAAAACACAATATCTTCATGTAAAAACTAGACAGAAGCCTTCTGAGAAACTTCTTTCTGATGTGTGCATTCATCTCACAAATTTGAAATTTTCTTTTGATTGAGCAGTTTGGAAACAGTCTTTTTGTGGAATCTGCAAAGGGATATTTCAGAGCCCTTTGATGCCGATGGTGAAAAAGGAAATATCTTCACATAAAAACTACACAGAAGCATCCTCAGAAACTTCTTTGTGATGCACATATTCATCTCACAGAGTTGAACCTTTCTTTTGATTGAGCAGTTTGGAAGCACTCTTTTTTACAATCTGCAAAGGGATAATTCTGAACGGTTTGAGACCTATGGTGAAAAAGTAAATATTTTCACATAAAAACTAATCAGAAGCTTGCTGAGAAACGTCTTTGTGATGGGTGCATTCATCTTACAGAGTTGAACATTTCTGTTGATTGAGCAACTTGGAAACAGTCTTTTTGTAGAATCTGCAAAAGAATATTTGGGTGCCCTTCGAGGCCTATGGTGAAAAAGGAAATATCTTCACACAAAAACTAGACAGAAGCTTTCTGAGAAACTTTATTGTGATGCGTGCATTCTTCTCACAGAGTTAAAACTATCTTTTGATTGATAAGTTTGGAAACAGTCTTTTTGTAGAATCTGCAAAGGGATATTTGGGAGCCCTTTGAGGTCTATGGTGAAAAAGGAAACATCATCACATAAAAACAAGACAGATGCTTTCTGAGGAACTTCTGTGTGAAGTGTGCATTCATCTAACAGAGTTGAAACTTTCTTTTCATTGAGCAGTTTGGAAACAGCCTTTATATAGAATTTGCAAAGGGATATTTCTGAGTGGTTTGAGGCCTATGGTGAAAAAGGAAATATCTTCATAAAAGAACTACACAGAAGCTTTCTGAGGAACTTTTTTGCAATGTGTGCATTCGTCTCACAGAGTTGAACATTTCTTTTAATTCAGCAGTTTGGAAACAGTATTTTTGTAGACTCTGCAAGGGTATATTTGGGAGCCCTTTGAGGCCTATGGTGAAAAATGAAATAACTTCACATAAAAAGAAGACAGAAGCTTTCTGAGAAACTTCTTTGTGATGCTTGCACTCCTCTCACAGAATTGAAACTTTTTTATTGAGCAGTTTGGAAACACTCTTTTTGAAGAATCTTTAAAGTGATATTTCTGGCTGGTTTGAGGCCTAAGGTGAAAAAGGGAATATCTTGACATGAAAACTAGACAGAAGCTTTCTGAGAAACTTCTTTGTGATGCGTGCATTCATCTCACAGAGTTGAATCTCTTTTTTGATTGAGCAGTTTGGAAAATACTTTTTTGTAGAATCTGCAAAGGGATATTTTTGAGCATTCTGAGGCCTGTGGGGAGAAGGGAAATATCTTCACATATGAAATTGACAGAAGCTTTCTGAGAAACTTCTTTGTGATGTGTGCATTCATCTCACAGAGTTGAATCTCTCTTTTGATTGACCAGTTTGGAAAAAGTCTTTTTGTAGAATCTGCAAAGGGATATTTGCAGGCGGTTTGAGTCATATTTTGAAAAAGGAAATATCTTCACTTAAAAACTAGACAGAAGCTTTCTGAGAAAGTTCTTTTTGAGGCGTGCATTCAACTCACAGAGTTGAACCTTTCTTTTGATTGAGCAGTTTGGAAACAGACTTTTGGTAGAATCTGCAAAGGTGTATTTTTGAGCGGTTTGAGGCCAATGCTGAAAAAGGAAATATCTACTAATAAAAACGAGACAGAAGCTGTCTGAGAAACTTTTTTGTGATGTGTGCATTCATCTCACAGAGTTGAAGCTTTCTTTTGATTTAGCAATTTGGAAACAGTCTTCCTGTAGAATCTGCATAGGGATATTTGTGGGCCCTTTGACGTCTATGGTGAAAAAGGAAATATCTTCACATAAAAACTTGACAGAATCTTTCTGAGAAACTCCTTTGTGATGTGTGCATTCATCTCACAGAGTTGAACCTTTCTTTTGATTGACCAGTTTGGAAACAGTCTTTTTGGAGAATCTGCAATGCTATATTTTTGTGTGGTTTGAAGCTTATGGTGAAAAAGGAAATGTCTTCACATAAAAACTAGACAGAATCTTTCTGAGAAACTTCTTTGTGATGTGTACATGCATCTCACAGAGTAGAACCTTACTTTTGATTGAGCAGTTTGGAAACAGTCTTTTTGCAGAATCTGCAAGGGATTATTTGTGAGCCCTTTGAGGGCTAAGGTGAAAAGGGAAATATCTTAGCATAAAAACTAGACAGAAGGTTTCTGAGAAACTTCTTTGTGATGTGTGCATTCATCTCACAGATGTAAACGTTTCTTTTCGTTGAGCAGATTGGAAAATCTGTTCTTGTAGAATCTTCAAAGGGATATTTATGAGTGCTTGGAATCCTGTTCTGAAAAATGAAATATCTTCACATAAAAACTACGCAGAAGCTTTCTGAGAAACTTCCTTCTGATGTATGCATTCTTCTCACACAGTTGAACTTCTTTTTTGATTGAGCAGTTTGGAAACAGTCTTTTTGCAGAACCTGCAAAGGGATATTTGTGGTGGTTTGGGGCCTTTGGTGAAAAAGAAAATATCTTCACATTAAAACTAGACAGAAGCTTTCTTAGAAACTTCATTTTGGTGTGTGCATTCATCTCACAGAGTTGAACTTTTCTTTTTGTTGAGCAGTTTGAAAAGAGTCTTTTTGTAGAATCTGCAAAGAGATATTTGTGATCCTTTTGTGGCCTATGGTGAAAAAGGAAATGTCTCCCCATAAAAAGTAGACAGAAGTTTTCTGAGAAAATTGTTTGTGCTGTATAAATTCATACACAGAGTTGAAACTTTCTTTTCATTGAGCAGTTTGGAAACCATCTTTTTCTAGAATCTACAAACGGATATTTCTGAACACTTTGAGGCTTATGGTGAAAAAGCAAACATCTTCTCATAAAAACTAGACAGAAGCTTTCTGAGAAACTTCTTTGTGATGTGTGCATTAATCTCACAGAGTCGAACCTTTGTTTTGATTGAGAAGTTTGGAAAGAGTCTTTTTGTAGAATCTGCAAAGGGACATTTGTGAGAGCTTTGAGGCCTGTGGTGAAAAAGGAAATATCTTCCCATAAAAACTAGACAGAATCTTTCTGAGAAACTTCTTTGTTATGTGCACATTCACCTCACAGGGTTGAACATTTCTTTTGATTGAGCAGTTCAGAAACAGTCTTTTTGTAGGATCTGCAATGGGATATTTGTAGACGGTTTGAGGGATATGGTGAAAAAGGAACTATCTTCACATAAAATCTCTACGGAAGCTTTCTGAAGAACTTTTTCGGATGCATGCATTCACTTCACATAGTTGAACCTTTGTTTTGATTGAGGAGTTAGGAAACTTATTTTGTAGAATCTGCAAGGGGATATTTGTGAGCACTTTGAGGCATATGGTGAAAAGGGAAATATCTTCACACAAAAACTGGACAGAAGATTTCTGAGAAACTTCTTTGTGATGTGTGCATTCATCTCACCGAGTTGAACCTTTCTTTTGCTTGAGCAGTTTGGAAACAGTCTTTTTGTAGAATCTGCCAAGGGATATTTGTAGCTGTTTGAGGCCTATGGTGAAAAAGGAAATATCTTCACATAAAATCTAGACTAAATCTTTCTGAGAAACTTCTTTGTGATGTTTGCACTCATCTCACATTGTTGAGCCTGTGTTTTGATTGAGCAGTTTGTAAACAGTCTTTTTGTAGAATGTGCAAAGGGATATTTTTGAGTGTTTTGAGGCTTACAGTGGAAAAGGAAATAAACTACCATTAAAATTATACAGAAACTTTCTAAGAATCTTGTTTGTGATGTGTGCATTCTTCTCACAGAGATGAACCTTTCTTTTGATGGAACCGTTTTGAAACAGTCTTTTTTGTAGAATCTGCAAAGGGATATTTTTGAGTTGTTTGAGGCCTACGGTTTAAATGGAAATTTCTTCACATAAAAAATGTAGAGAAGATTTCCTAGAAACTCCTTTTAGTGATGTGAATTCATCTCGCAGAGTTGTACGTTGCTTGTGATTCAGCAGTTTGGAAACAGAATTTTTTTTCAATCATCTGCAAAGGGATAGTTGTGGGCCCTTTGAAGCTAATAGTGAAAAAGTTAATATCTTCACATGGAAACTACACAGAAGCTTTCTGAAAAACTGCTTTGTGATGTGTGCACTCCTCTGACATTGTTGACCCCTTGTTTTGTTAGAGCAGATTTGAAACAGACTTTTTCTAGAATCTGCAAAGTTATATTTCTGACAGTTGGAGGCCTGTGGTGAAAAAGGAAATATCCTCACATAAAAACTAGATAGAAGCTTTCCGAGAAACTATTTTGTGATGTGTGCACTCATCTCACAGAGCTGAACATTCCTTTGATTTAGCTGTTTGGAAACAGTGTTTTTGTACAATCTGCAAAGGGATAGTTGTGAGCAGTTTGAGGCCTATGGTGAAAAAGGAAATATCTTCACATAAACACTAGAAAGAAGGTTTCTGAGAAACTTCCCTGTGATGTGTGCATTCATATCACAGAGCTGAAACTTTCTTTTGAGTGAGCAGTTTAGAAAAAGTCTTTTTGTAGAATCTGCAAAGGGATATTTGTGAGTATCTTGAGGCGTATGGTGAAAAAGAAAATATCTTCACATAAAAACTAGACAGAAGCTTTCTGAGAAACTTCTTTGTGATTTGTGAATTTATCTCACAGAGTTGAATCTTTCTTTTGATTGAGCAGTTTGGAAACATTATTTTTGTAGAATCTGCCAAGGGGTATTTGTGAGTGGTATGAGGCCTATTGTGAAAAAGGAAATATCCTCACATAAAAACTAGACAGGTCCTTTCATAGAAACTTATTTGTGACGTGTGCATTCATCTCACAGTGTTGAAGCTTTCTTTTGATTGAGCAGATTGGAAACTATCTTTTTGTAGAATCTTCAAAGGGATATTTGGGGCACTTTGAGGCCTATGGTGAAAAAGGGAAAATCTTCATATAAAACCTAGACAGAAGCTTTCTGAGAAACTTCTTTGTGATGCATCCATTCATCTCACAGAGTTGAAACTTTCTTTCAATTGAGCAGTATGGAAGCAGTCTTTTTGTAGAATCTGCAAATGGATATTTGTGAGTGGTTGGAGGCCTGTGTTGAAAAGGAAATATCTTCACATAAAAATTAGACAGAAGCTTTCTGAGAAACTTCCTTGTGATGTGTGGATTCATTTCATATAGTTGAACCTTTCTTCTGCTTCAGCAGTTTGGAAACTGTCTTTTTGTAGAATCTGCAAAGGGATATTTGGGAGCCCTTTGAGGCCTGTGGTGAAAAAGGAAATATGTGCACATAAAAAGTAGACAGAAGCTTTGTGAGAAACATTTTGTGATGTGTGCATTCTTCCCACAGAGTTGAACCTTTCTTTTGATTGAGCAGTTTGGAAGCAGTCTTTTTGTATAATCTACAGAGGGATATTGGAGGGCTCTTTGTGACCTACAGTGCAAAAGGAAATGTCTTCACTTTAAAACTAGACAGAAGCTTTCTAAGAAAGTTCTTTGTGATGTGTGCATTCACCTCACAGACTTTAACCATTCTTTTCGTTCAGCAGTTTGGAAACAGTCTTTTTGTAGAATCTGCAAAGGGATACTTTTGGGCCATTTGGCGCCGGTGGTGAAAAAGCAAATATCTTCACATAAAAACTGGAGAGAAGCATTCTTAGAAACTTCTTCATGATATGTGCATTCATGTCACAGAGTTGATGCTTTCTTTTTATTGAGCAGATTGGAAACAGTCTTTTTGTAGAATCTGCAAAGGGATATTTGTGAGTGCTTTGAGGCCTATGCTGAAAAAAGAAATATCTGCAAGTAAAAACTAGTCAAAAGCTTTCTGAGAAATTTCCTTGTGATGTGTGCATTCAGCTCACAGAGTTGAACCAGTCTTTTGATTGAGCAGTTTGGAAACAGTCTTTTTTTTTAGAATCTGCAGAGGGATATTTGTGAGTGCTTTGATGCTTATGATAAAAAAGGAAGTATCTTCACTTAAAAACTATACAGAAGATTTCTGAGAGACTTCTTTGTGTTGT
Organism: Pan paniscus; assembly: GCF_029289425.2. NCBI lineage: Eukaryota > Metazoa > Chordata > Mammalia > Primates > Hominidae > Pan > Pan paniscus. The sequence goes on from NC_073272.2 coordinate 62,229,254, forward strand.
GTACATTCATCTCACAGAGTTGAATCATTCTTTTCATTGAGCAGCTTGGAAACCATCTTTTTGTAGAATCTGCAAATGGATATTTGTGAGTGCTTTGAGGCCTATGGTGAGAATGATAATATCTTCACATAAAAACTGTAGAGAAATTTTCAGATAAACTGCTTTGTGATGTGTCCATTCAACTCACAGAGTAGAATCATTCTTTTGATTGAGCAGGTTGGAAACAGTCTTTTGTGGAATCTGCAAAGGGATATTTTTGAGAGCTATGAGGCCTATGGTGAAAAGGGAAAGATCATCACATAAAAACTAGATGTAAGCTTTCTGAGAAACTTCTTTGTGATTTCTACATTCATCTGACAGAATTGAACCTTTCTTTTGATTCAGCAGTTTGGAAACTGTCTTTTTGTAGAATATGCAAAGAGATATTTGTGAGCACTTTGAGGTCAATGGTGAAAAAGGAAATGTCTTCACATAAATCTGGAAGAAAGGATTCTGAGACACCTCTTTGTGACGTTTGCATTCATCTCACCGAGGTAACCATTTGTTTTCATTGAGCAGACTGGAAACTCTGTTCTTGTAGAATCTGCAAAAGGAGATTTGTGAGGGTTTTGGGGCCTATGGTGAAATAAGAAATATCTTCCCATAAAAACTACACAGAAGCTTTCTGAGAAACTTCTTTGTCATGTGTGCATTCATCTCACAGAGGTAACCATTTTTTTTCGTTGAGCAGATTGGAAACTCTTTTCTTGTAGAACCTGCAAAAGGAGATTTGTGAGCGTTTTGAGGCCTATGGTGAAATAGCAAATATCTTCACATAAAATCTAGACAGAAGCTTTCTGAGAAACTTCTTTGTGATGTGTGCAGTCATCTCACAGAGATAAACGTTTTTTTTTCATTGAGCAGATTGAAACTCTATTCTTGTGGTATCTGCAAAGGGATATTTGTGAGGGCTTTGAGGCCTCCAGTGAAAAAGTAAATACCTTCATATAAAAAGTAGAAAGAAGCTTTCTGAGAAACTTCTTTGTGATGTGTGCATTGATTTCACAGAGTTGAACCTTTCTTTTGATTGAGCAGATTGGAAACAGCTTTTTTATAGGATCTTCAAAGGGAGGTTTGTGAGCCCTTTGAGGCCTATGGTGAAAAGGGAAATATCGTCACATAAAAACTATACAGAAGGATTCCAAGAAACTGCTTTGTAATGCATGCATTCATATCACAGAGGCAAACGTTTCTTTTCTTTGAGCAGACTGGAAACTCCATTCTTGTAGATTCTGCAAGTGGATATTTGTGAGTGCTTTGAGGCCTATGGTGAAAAAGGAAATATCTTCACATGAAAACTAGACAGAAGCTTTCTGAGAAACTTGTTTGTGATGTGTGCATTGATTTCACAGACTTGGACCTTTCTTTTGATTGACCACTTTGGAAACAGTCTTTTTGTAGTATCTGCAAAGGGATGTTTCTGAGCGGTTTGAGGCATATGGTGAAAAAGGAAATATCTTCATGTAAAAACTACACAGGAACTTTCTGAGAAGCTTCTTTGTGTTGTGTGCCTTCATCTCACAGAGTTGAAACTATCTTTTGATTAAGTAGTTTGGAAACGGTGTTTTTGTAGTATCTGCAAAGGGATATTTGTGAGCTCTTTCAGGCCTATGGTGAAAAAGGAAGTATCCTCACATAAAAACTAGACAGAAGCTTTCTGAGAAACTTCTTTGTGTTGTGTGCATTCACCACACAGAGTTGAACCTTTCTTTTGACTGAGCAGTCTGGAAACAGTCTTTAAGTAGAATCTTCAAAGGGATATTTGTGAGCACTTTGAAGCCTATGGTGAAAAAGGAAATATCTTCACGTAAAAACTAGACACAAGTTTTCTTGGAAACTGCTTTGTGATGTGTGCTTTCATCTCACAGAGGCAAAAGTTTTTTTTCATAAAGAAGATTGAATACTCTGCTCTGGTAGAAGCTGCAAAGGGATGCTTGTGAGCACTTTCATGCCTATGGTGAAAAAGGAAATTTCTTCACCTTAAAGCAGGACGGAAGCTTTCTGAGAATCTTCTTGATGTCTGCATTCATCTCACAGAGTTGAAAATTTCTTTTGATTGACTAGTTTTGAAACAGTCTTTTTGTAGAATCTGCAAAGGGATATTTTTGAGCGCTTTAGGCCTATGGTGAAAAAAGAGATAGCTTTACATAAAAACAAGACAGAAGATTTCTCAGAAACTTCTTTGTGATGTTCGCATTCATCTCACACAATTGAAACATTCTTTTGATTGAGCAGATTGGAAACAGTCTTTTTGTAGAACCTGCAAAGGGATATATTTGTGAGCACATTGAGGCCTATGCTGAAAAAGAAATATCTTCAAATTAAAACTAGTCAGAAGCTTTCTGAGAAACTTCTTTGTGATGTGTGCATTCACCTCACAGAGTTTAACAATTCTTTTGATTGAGCAGTTTGGAAAAAGTCTTTTTGTAAAATCTGCAAAGGGATATGTGTGAGCGGTTGGAGGCCTATGGTGAAAAAGGAAATATCTTCACATAAAAACCAGATAGAAGCTTTTGGAGAAACTTCTTTGTGATGTGTGCATTCAACTGACAGAGCTGAACCTTTCTTTACATTGAGCCGTTTGGAAGCAGTCTTTCTGTAGAATCTTCAAGGGTATATTTGTGGGTACTTTGAGGCCTATGGTGAAAACGGAAATATCTTCATATAAAAACTAACAGAAGGTTTCTGAGAATCTGCTCTGTGACGTGTGCATTCAGCTAACAGAGGTAAAGGTTTCTTTTCATTGAGCAGATTGGAAACTCTGTTCTTCAATAATCTGCAAAGGGATATTTTAGAGTGCTTTGATACCTATGTCAAAAAAGGAAATACCTTCACATAAAAGCTAGAGAGAAGCTTTCTGAGAAACTTCTTTGTTTCTCACAGAAACAGAACAAATGTTCATCTCACAGAGTTGAACATTTCCTTTCATTGAGCAATTTGGAAACAGTCTTTTTGTAGAATCTGCAAAGGAATATTTGTGAATGTTGTGAGGCCTACAGTGAAAAAGGCAATATTTTCACATAAAAATTATACAGAAGCTTTCTGAGAAACTTGTTTGTGATGTGTGCATTCATCTCACAGAGTTGAACCTTTCTTTTGAGTGAGCAGTTTGGAAACAGTCTTTTTGTAGAATCTCCAAAGGGATATTTGTAGGCTCTTTGATGCCTATAGTGATAATGGAAATATCTTCACATAAAAACTAGACAGAAGCTTTCTGAGAAACTAGTTTGTGATGTGTGCATTCATCTCACAGAGGGGAACCTTTCTTTTGAGTGTGCAGTTTGGAAAGAGTCTTTATGTAGAATCTGCAAAGGGATATTTGTAAGCTCTTTGAGGCCTATGTTGGAAATGGAAATATCTTCACTTAAAAACTAGTCAGAAGGTTTCGGAGAAACTTCTTTGTGATGTGTGCATTCATCTCACAGAGTTGAACCATTATTTTAATTGAGGAGTGTGGAATCCGTCTTTTTGTAGAATCTGCAAAGAGACATTTGTGAGCACAATGAGGCCTATGGTGAAAAAGGAAACATCTTCACATAAAAACTAGAAAGAAGGTTTCTGAGAAACTTCTTTGTGATGTGTGCATTCATCTCACAGAGGTAACAATTTGCTTTCATTGAGCAGATTGGAAACTCTGTTCTTGTAGAATCTACAAAGGATATTTGGGAGCGTTTTCAGGCCTATGGTGAAAAAGGAATTATCTTCACATAAAAACTAGACAGGATCTTTCTTAGAAACTTTTTTGTGATGTGTGCATTCATCTCAGACAGTTGAAACTTTCTTTTGATTGAGCAGTTTGGAATCAGTCTTTTTGTAGAATCTCCAAAGGGATATTTTTTAGTGCTTTGAGGCCTATGGTGAAAAAGAATATATCTTCATATAAAAATTAGACAGAAGCTTTCCGAGAAAGTGCTTTGTGATGTGAGCATTCACCTCACAGAATTTAATGCTTCTTTTGGTTGAGCAGTTTGGAAACATTCTTTTTGTACAATCTGCAAAGGGATACTTTTGAGCTATTTGAGGCCTATGGTGAAAAGGAAATATCCTCACATAAAAACTAGAGAGAAGCATTCTTAGAAAATTCTTTGTGATGCGTGCATTCATCTCACAGAGTGGAAGGTTTCTTTTGATTGAACAGATTGGAAACAGTCTTTTTGTATAATCTGCAAAGGGATATTTGTGAGTGCTTTGAGGCCTATGCTGAAAAAGGAAATATCTTCAAGTAAAAACAAGACAGAACATTTCTGAAAAACTTCTTTGTGAGGTGTGCAGTCATCTCACAGAGTTGAACCATTCTTCTGATGGAGCAGTTTAGAAACATACTTTTTTTTTAGAATCTGCAAAGGGATATTTGTGAGCGCTTTGATTCTTATGGTAAAAAAGGAAATATCTTCACATAAAAACTAGACAGAAGCTTTCCGAGAAAGTGCCACATGACGTGTGCATTCATCTCACACAGTTGAACCTACCTTTTGATAGAGAATTTTGGAAACAGTCGTTTTGTAGAATTTGCAAAGGGTTATTTCTGAGCTGTTTGAGGACTATGGTGAAAAAGGAAATATCTGCACATAAAAACTAGATAGAAGCTTTCTGAGAAACTTCTTTCTGTTGTGCGCATTCATCTCAGAGATATGAAATTTCTTTTGATTGAGCAGTTTAGAAAAAGTGTTTTTGTAGAATCCGCAAAGGGATAATTGTGAACACTTTCAGGTCTATGGTGAAAACGGAAGTATCTTCCATAAAAACTAGATAGAAGCTTTCTGAGAAACATCTTTGTGATGTGTGCATTCAACTCACTGGGTTGAACCCTTCTTTGATTGAGTAGTTTGGAAACAATCTTTGAGTAAAATCTGCAAAGGGATATTTGTGAGCCCTTTCAGGCCTATGGTGAAAAAGGAAATACCTTCACATAAAAACTACACAGAAGGTTTCTGAGAAAGTGCTTTGTGATGCGTGCATTCATCTCACAGAGGAAAACGTTTGTTTTCATTGAGGAGATGGGAAACTCTGTTCTTGTATAATCTGCAAAGGCATATTTGTGAGTGCTTTCATGCCTATGGTGAAAAAGGAAATATCTTCACATTAAAACTGGACAGAAGCTTTCTGAGAAACTTCTTTGTGATGTGTGCATTCATCCTACAGAGTTGAACCTTTCTTCTGATTGAGCAGTTTGGAAACTGTCTTTTTGTAGCATCTGCAAAGGGATATTTGTGAGCCCTTTAAGGCCTATGTGCAACAGGAAATATCTTCACATATAAACTAGATAGAAGCTTTCTGAGAAACTTCTTTCTGTTGTGTGCATTCATCTCACAGAGTTGAAAATTTCTTTTGATTGAGCAGTTTGGAAACTGTTTTTGTAGAATCCACAAAGGGATATTTATGAGCACTTTGAGGCCTATGGTGAAAAAGGAAGTATTTTCACATAAAAACTAGACAGAATCTTTCTGAGAAGCTTCTTTGTGATGTGTGCATTCATCTCACAGAGTTGAACCTTTCTTTTGATTGAGCAGTTTGGAAAGAGTCTTTTAGTAAAGTCTGCAAAGGGATATTTTTGAGCCATTTGAGGCCTGTGGTTAAAAAGGAAATATTTTCACATAAAAATTAGACAGAAGGTTTCTTAGAAACTGATTTGTGATCTGTGCATTCATCTCACAGAGGTAAACGTTTCTTTTCATAAGCAGATTGGAAACACTGTTCTTGTAGAATCTGCAAAAGAATATTTTTGAGCCCTTTGAGGCCAACAGTGAAAAAGGAAATATCTTCACATAAAAAGAAGACAGAAGTTTCTGAGAAACTTTTTTGTGATGTGTGCATTCATCTCACAGGGTTGAAACTATCTTTTGATTGAGCAGTTTGGGAACAGTCTTTTTCTGGAATCTGCAAAGGGACACTTGTGAGCGCTTTGGGGCCTAAGGCAAAAAAGGAAATATCTTTACATAAAACCTAGACAGAAGCTTTCTGAGAAACTTCTTTGTGATGTGTGCATTCATCTCCCAGAGTTGAACATTTATTTTGATTGAGCAGTTTGGAAACAGTATTTTTGTAGAATCTGCAAAAGGATATTTGTGAGCACTTTGAGGCCTATGATGAAGAAGGAAATTTTTTTCACATAAAAACTAAACAGAAGCTTTCTGAGAAACTTCTTTGTGATATGTGCATTCATCTCATGGAGTTGAACATTTCTTTTAATTGAGCAGTTTCAAAAATGTCTTTTTGTAGAATCTGCAAAGGGATATTTGTGATTGCTTTGAGGGCTATGGTGAAAAAGGAAATATCTTAATGTAAAAACTAGACAGAAGGTTTCTGAGAAACCTTTTGTGATGTGTGCATTCATCTCACAGAGTTGAACCTTTATTTTGATTGAGCAGTTTGGAAACAATCTTTCTGTAGAATCTTCAAAGGGATATTTGTGAGCGGTTTGAGGCCTATGGTGAAAAAGGAAATATCTTCACACAAATACTAGCAGAAGCTTTCTCAGAAACTTCATTGTGATGTATGAATTCATCTCACAGAATTGAAACTTTCTTTTGATTGAGCAGTTTGGAAACAGTCTTTTTGTAGAATCTGCAAAGGGATTTTTTGAGTCCTTTGAGGTCTATGTGAAAAAGGAAACATCTTCACATAAAAACTAGCCAGAAGGTTTCTGAGAAAAAGCTTTGTGATGTGTGCATTCATCTCACAGAAGTAAACGTTTCTTTTCATTGAGCAGATTGGAACCTCTGTTCTTGTAGAATCTGCAAAGGGATATCTATGTTCACTTTGAGGCCAATGGTGAAAAAGGAAATATCTTCATATAAAAAGGAGACAGAAGCAGTCTGAGAAACTTCTTTGTGATGTGTGCATTCATCTAACAGATTTGAACCTTTCTTTTGATTGAGCAGGGCAGAAACAGTCTTTTTGTAGATACTGCAGAGGGATTTTTTGAGCCCTTTGAGGCCTCTGGTGAAAAAGGAAATATCTTCATGTAAAAACTAGACGGAAGCTTTCTGACAAAGATCTTTATGATGTGTGCATTCATCTCACAGAGTTGAACCTATCTTTTCATTGAGCATTTTGGAAACAGTCGTTTTGTAGAGTCTGCAAAGGGATATTTATGAGCAGTTTGTGGCCTACGGTGAAGAAGGAAATGTCTTCATGTAAAAACTAGACAGAAGCGTTCTGAGATACTTCTTTCTGTTGTGTGCATTCATCTCACAGATTTGAACATTTCTTTTGACTGAGCAGTTTGGAAACAGTCTTTTTGTAGAATCTGCCAAGAGATATTTGTGAGCAGTTTGAGTCTTACGGTGTAAAAGGAAATATCTTCATGTAAAAACTAGACAGAAGCATTCTGAGAAACTTCGTTCTGTTGTTTGCATTTGTCTCACAGAGTTGAAAATTTCTTTTGATTGAGCAGTTTGGAAACAGTCTTTTTGTAGAATCAGCAAAGGGATGTTTGTGAGTGCTTTGAGGACAATGGTTAAAAAGGTAGTATCTTCACATAAAAACTAGACAGAATCTTTCTGAGAAACTTATTTGTGATGTGTGCTTTCATCCCACAGAGTTGAACCTTTCTTTTGATTGAGCAGTTTTAAAAGGGTCTTTTAGTAGAATCTGCAAAGGAATATTTGTGAGCCCTTTGAGGGCAATGGTGAAAAAGGAAATATCTTCACATAAAAACTAGACAGAAGGTTTCTGAGAAACTGCTTTGAGATATGTGCATTAATCTAACAGAGGTAAAAGTTTCTTTTCATTGAGCAGATTGGAAGCTCTCTTTCTGTAGAATCTGAAGAGGGATATTGGTGAGTGCTTTCAGGCCCATGGTGAAATAGGAAACATCTTCACATTAAAACTGGACAGAAGCTTTCTGAGAATCTTCTTTGTGATGTGTGCATTCTTCTCACAAAGTTGAATCTTTTTTTTTGATTGTGCACCTTGGAAAGAGTCTTTTTGTAGAATCTGCACTGGGATATTTTTGAGTGGTTTGAGACCTATAGTAAAAAGAAACATCTTCAAGTAAAAACTAGACAGAAGCTTTCTGAGAAACTTCTTTCTGTTGGGTGCATTCATCTCACAGAGTTGAACATTTCTTTTCATTGAGCAGTTTGGAAACAGTCTTTCTGTAGAATGTGCAAAGGGATATTTGTGAGTTCTTTGAGGCCTATGTGAAAAAGGAAATATCTTCATATAAAAACTGGACAGAAGTTTACTGAGAAAATGCTTTTTGATGTGTGCATTCATCTCACAGATGTAAACGTTTCTTTTCATTGAGTAGATTGGAAAGTCTGTTCTTGTACAATCTGTGTACGGATATTTGTGAGTGCTTTGATGCCTATAGTGAAAAAGGAAAAAAGTAGACAGAAACTTTCTGATAAACTTCTTTCTGATATGCACATTCATCTCACAGAATTGAACCTTTCTTTTGATTGAGCAGCTTGGAAAAACTCTTTTTGTAGAATCTGCAAAGATTTTTGAGTGGTTGGAGGCCTATGGTGAAAAAAGAAATATCTTCCCATAAAAACTAGACAGAAGCTTTCTGAGAAACTTCTTTCTGTTGTGTGCATTCATCTCACACATTTGAACTTTTCTTTTGATTGAGCCATTTGTAAACAGTCTTTTTGTAGAATATGCAAAGCGGTATTTGTGAGCCCTTTTTAGGCCTGTGTTGAAAAAGGAAATCTCTTCACGTAAAAATAGACAGAAGGTTTCTGAGAAACTGCTTTGTAATGTGTGCATTCATCTCACAGAGGTAAGCGTTTGTTTTCATTGAGCAGATTGGAAACTCTCTTCTTGTAGAATCTGCAAAGGAATATTTGTGAATGCTTTGAGGCCTATGGTGAAAAAGGAAGTATTTTCACTTAAAAACTAGAAGTAAGCTATCTGAGGAATTTCTTTGTGATGTGTGCATTCATCTCACACAGCTTAACCCTTCTGTTGGTTGAGAAGTTTGGAAACAGTCTTTTTGTGGAATCTGCAAAGGGACACTTTTGAGTGCTTTGAGGCCTATGGTGAAAAGGAAATATCTTCACAAAAAAACTAGACAGAAGCTTTCTGAGAAACTTCTTTGTGATGTGTGCATTCACCTCACCGAGTTGAACCTTTCTTTTGATTGAGCAGTTTGGAAACAGTCTTTTTGTAGAATCTGCAAAGGGATATTTATGAGCACTTTGAGGCCTATGGTGAAAAAGGAAGTATCCTCACATAAAAACTAGACATAAACTTTCTGAGAAACTTCTTTGTGATGTGTGCATTCACCTCACCGAGTTGAACCTTTCTTTTGATTGAGCAGTTTGGAAACAGTCTTTTTGTAGAATCTGCAAAGGGATATTTATGAGCACTTTGAGGCCTATGGTGAAAAAGGAAGTATCCTCACATAAAAACTAGACACAAACTTTCTGAGAAACTTCTTTGTGATGTGTGCATTCATCTCAGAGAGTTGAAACTTTCTTTTGATTGAGAACTTTGGATATAGTCTTTTTGTAGAATCTGCAAAGTGAAATTTGTGAGCGCTTTGAGGCCTATGGGGAAAAATGAAATATCTTCACATAAAAACTAGGCAGAAGCTTTCTGAGAAACTTCTTTGTGATGCATCCATTCATCTCACAGAGTTGAACATGTCTTCTGAATGAGCAGTGTGGAAAAAGTCTTTTTGTAGAATCTGCAAAGGGATATTTCTGAGCACTTTGAGGACTGTGGTGAAAAGGGAAATATCTTCACATAAAAACTAGAGAGAAACTTTCTTAGAAACTTCATTGTGATGTGTGCATTCGTCCCACATATTTGAATTTTTCTTTTGATTGAGCAGTTTGGAAACAGTCTTTTTGTAGAATCTGCAAAGGGATATTTGTGAGCTTTGATGCCTATGGTGAAAAAGGAATAACTTCACATGAAAACTAGACAGAAGCCTTCTGAGAAACTTCTTTTTGATGTGTGCTTTCATCTCAGAGATCTGAAACTTTCTTTTGATTGAGCAGTTTGGAAACAGTCTTTTTACAGAACCTGCAAAGGGATATTTGTGAGCGCGTTAAGGCCTGTTGTGAAAAAGGAATAACTTCACATGAAAACTAGACAGAAGCTTTCTGAGAAACTTTTGTGATGTGTGCATTCATCTCACAGAGTTGAACATGTCTTTTGATTGAGCAGTTTGGAAGCATTCTTTTTGTAGAATCTGCTAAGGGATATTTTCGACTGCTTTGAGGCCTATGGTGAAAAAGTAAATATCTTCACATAAAAACTAAACAGATGCTTTCTGAGAAACTTCTTTTTGATGTGTGCATTCATCTCATGGAGTTGAACCTTTCTTTTGATTGAGCAGGTGGAGACAGTCTTTTAGTAGAATCAGTAATGGGATATTTGTGACCCCTTTGAGGCCTATGGTGAAAAAGGAAATATCTTCCCATAAAAACTAGACAGAAGCTTCCTTAGAAACTTCTTTGTGATGTGTGAATTTATCTCACAGATTTGAAACTTTCCTTTTGATTGAGCAGTTTGCAAACACTCTTTTGGCAGAATCTGCAAAGGTATATTATTTGTGAGCGGTTTAAAGCCTGGGGTGAAAAAGTAAACATCATCAAATTAAAACTAGACAGAAGGTTTCTGATTAACTTCTTTGTGATGTGTGCATTCATCTCACAGTGTTGAATCTATCGTTTGACTGAGCAGCTTGGAAACAGTCTTTTTGTAGAATCTGCAAAGGGATATTTGTGATAACTTTGAAGGCTGTGGTGAAAAAGAAATATCTTCACATAAAAACTAGCCAGAAAGTTTATGAGAAACTGCTTTGTGATGTGTGCATCCTTCTCACAGAAGCAAACATTTCTTTTCATTGAGAAGATTGGAAATGCTGTTCTTGTAGAAACTGCAAAGGGATATTTGTGAGCACTTTGAAGCCTATGGTGAAAAAGGAAATATCTTCACATAAAAACTAGACAGAAGGTTTCTGAGAAACTTCTTTGTGATGTGTGCCTTCATCTCAGAGAGTTGAACCTTTCTTTTGAAGGAGCAGTTTGGAAACAGACTTTTTGTAGAATTCGCAAAGGGATATTTGTGAGTGGTTTGAGGCCTATGGTGAGAAAGGAAATATCTTCATGTAAAAACTAGACAGAAGCATTCTGAGAAATGTCTTTCTGGTGCATACATTCATCTCACAGAGTTGAATATTTCTTCCAATTGAGCAGCTTGGAAACAATCTTTTTGTAGAATCCACAAAGAGATACTTGTGAGCGCTTTGAGGCCTATGGTGAAAAAGGAAATATCTTCCCATAAAACCTAGACAGAAGCTTTCTGAGAAACTTCTTTATGATGTGTGGATTCACCTCACAGTGTAGAAACTTTTATTAGATTAAGCAGTTTGGAAAGAGTCTTTTCATAGGATCTGCAGAGGGATATTTTTGAGCACTTTGAGGCCTATGGTGAAAAAGGAAATATCTTCACATAAAAAGTAGACAAAAGCTTTTGGAGAAACCTCTTTGTGATGTGTGCATTCATCTCACAGTGTTGAACCTTTCTTTCATTGAGCAGTTCAGAAACTGTCTTTTTGTACATTCTTCATAGGGATATTTTTGAGCACTTTGAGGCCTATGGTGAAAAAGTAAATATCTTCACGTAAAAACTAGACCGAAGTTTTCAGAGAAACTGCTTTGTGATGTGTGCATTCATCTCACAGAGTGAACCTTTGGTTTAATAGAGCAGTCTGGAAGCAGTCTTTTTGTAGAATCTGCAAAGGGATATGTGTGAGCGGTTGGAGGCCTATGGTGAAAAAGGAAATATCTACACGTAAAAACCAGACAGAAGCTTTCTGAGAAACTTCTTTCTTTTGTGTGCCTTCATCTGACAGAGTTTAACCTTTTTTGATTGAGCAGTTTGGAAACAGTCTGTTTTAGAATCCACAATGGGATATTTGTTAGTGTTTTGAGGACTGTGGTGAAAAAGGAAATATCTTCACGTTAAAGCTAGACAGAAACTTTCCGAGAAACTTCTTTGTGATGTGGGCATTTATCTCACAGAGTTGAACCATTCATTTCATTGAGCAGTGCAGAAACAGTCTTTTTGGAGATTCTGCAAAGGGATATTTGTGAGCCCTTTGAGACCTTGGTGAAAAAAGGAAATATCTTCACATAAAATCTAGACAGAAGCATTCTGAGAAACTTCTTTTGATGTGTGCATTCATCTCAGAGTTGAACCTGTCTTTTGATTGAGCAGTTTGGAAGCATTCTCTTTGTACAATCTGCAAAGGAGTATTTCTGAGTGATTTGGAGCCAACAGTGAAAAAGGAAATATCTTTCCATAAAAATTACACAGATACTTTCTTAGAAACTTCTTTGTGATGTGTGCATTCATCTCATAGAGTTGAAACTTTATTTTGATTGAGCAGTTTTGAGACAGTCTTTTTGTAGAATCTGCAAAGGATTATTTCTGAGTGCTTTGAGGGCTATCATGAAAAAGGAAATATCTTCACATAAAAACTTGACAGACGTTTCCTTCGAAACTTCTCTGTGAATTCATCTCACAGATTTTAAACATTCTTTTGATTGAGCAGTTTGCAAACAGTCTTTTGCAGGATCTGCAAAGGGATATTTGTGAGAGGTTTGAGTCCTAGAGAGAAAAAGTAAATATCATCACATTAAAACTAGACAGAAGCTTTTTGGGTAACTTCTTTGTGACTTGTGCATTCATCTCAGAGAGTAGAACCTTTCTTTTGATTGAGCAGTTTGGAAACGGTCTTTTTATAGAATCTGCAAGGGATATTTGTGAGCTCATTGAGGCCTATGGTGAAAAAGGAAATGCCTTCACAAATAAACTAGACAGAACGTTACTGAGAAAATGCTTCTTTGTGATGTGTGCTTTCATCTCACACAGGTAAATGTTTCTTTTCATTGAACCGTTTGGAAACTCTGTTCTCTGCAGAATCTGTAAAGGGATATTTGTGAGTGCTTTGAGGCCTATGGTGAAAAAGGAAATATCTTCACATAAAAACTAGACAGAAGCTTTCTGAGAAACTTCTTTGTGATGTGTGCATTCATCTCACAGAGTTGAACCTTTGTTTTGATTGAGCAGTTTGGAGACAGTCTTTTTGTAGAATCTGCAAAGGGATATTTGTGAGTGCTTTGAGGACTATGGTGAAAAAGGAACTAACTTCTCATAAAAACTAGACAGAGACTTTCGTAGAAACTTATTTTTGATGTGTGCATTCATCTCACAGATTTGAAACTTTCTTTTGATTGAGCAGTTTGCAAACAGTGTTTTGGCAGAATCTGCAAATGGATATTTTTGAGTGCTTTGTGGCCTATGGTGAAAAAGGAAATAAATACTTTCACATAAAAACTAGACAGAAGCTTTCTGAGAAACTTATTTGTTATGTGTGCATTCAACTTACAGGGTTGAACCATTCTTTTGTTTGGGTGGTTTGGAAAGAGTCTTTTTGTAGAATCTGCAAGGGGATATTTTTGAGCACTTTGAGGCGTATGGTAAAAAAGGAAATATCTTCACATAAAAACTATAAAGAAGGTTTCTGAGAAACTGCTTTGTGATCTGACAATGTATCTCACAGAGTTGAACCATCCTTCTGATTGAGTAGTATGGAAACAGTCTTTTTGTAGAATCTGCAAATGGATACTTGTGAGCACTCTGAGGCCTTCGTTGGAAAAGGAAATATCTTCACATAACTACTAGAGAAAAGGTTTCTGAGAAACTTCTTTGTGACTTGGGCATTCAACTCAAAGAGGTACCCATTTCTTTTCATTGTGTGTATTGGAAACTCTTTTCTTGTAGACTCTGCAAAGGGATATTTGTGAGCATTTAGAGGCATATCATGAAAAAGGAATATCTTCACCTAAAAACTAGACAGAAACTTTCAAAGAAAATTCTTTGTGATGTGTGCATTCATCTCATGGAGTTGAACCATTCTTTTGTTTGCATGGTTTGGAAACAGTCTTTTTGTAGATTCAGGAAAGGGATATTTGTGGGTGCTTTGTGGTCAATGGTGAAAAAGGAAATATCTTCACATTAAAATTAGACAGAAGCTTTCTGAGAAACTTCTTTGTGATGTGTCCATTCAACTCACAGAGTTGAAACTTTCTTTTGCTTGAGCAGTTTGGAAAGTCTCTTTTTGTAGAATCTGCAAAGGGATATTTGTGAGCGGTTGCAGTCCCATGGTGAAAAAGCAAATGTCTTCACATAAAAACTAGACAGAAGCTTTCTCAGAAACTTCTTTGAGATGTGTGCATTCATTTCACCGAGGTACCCATTTATTTTCATTGAGCAGATTGATAACTCTCTTCTTGTAGAATCTGCAAAGGGATATTTGTGAGCGTTTTGAGGTCTATAGAGAAAAAGGAAATGTCTCATATAAAAACTAGACAGAAACTTTTGGAGAAACTTCTTTGTACTGTGTTCATTCATCTTACAGAACTGAACCATTCTTTTGATTGGGCAGTTTGTAAACAGTCTTTTTGTAGAATCTCCAAAGGGATATTTGTGAGCACTTTGAGGCCTATGGTGAAAAAGGAAATATCTTCAAATAAAAACTAGACAGAAGCATTCTGAGAAACTTCGTTGTGATGTGTGCCTTCATCTCACAGACTTGAACCATTCTCTTCATTAAGCACTTTGGAAATAGTCTTTTTGTAACATCTACAAAGTGATATTTGTGAGCATTTTGAGGACTATGGTGAAAAAGGAAATATCCTCGCATAAAAACTAGACAGAATCTTTCTGAGAAACTTCTTTGTGATGAGTGCATTCATCACACAGAGTTGAACCATTCTTTTGATTGAGCAGTTTGGAAACAATCTTTTTGTATAATCTGCAAGGGGATATTTTTGAGCACTTAGAGGCCTATGGTGAAAAAGCAAATATCTTCACATAAAAACCAGACAGAAGCTTTCTGAGAAACTTCTTTTTGATGTGTGCATTCATGTCCCAGAATTGAACCATTTTTTTTTTCTTGAGCAGTTTGGAAACAGTCTTTATGTAGAATCTGCAAAGGGATATTTGTGAGCTCTGTGGGGTTGAAGGTCAAAAAGGAAATATGATCACAAAAAAAATAGAAGGAAGGTTTCTGAGAAACTGCTCCCTGATGTGTGCATTTTCCTCACATAAGTGAAAGTCTCTTTTCATTCAGCAGTTTGGAAACTCTGTTCATATAGAATCTGCAAAGGAATATATGTGAGTGCTCTGAGGCCTATGGTTAAAAAGGAAATATCTTCACATAAAATCTAGAAAGAAGCTTTCTGAGAAACTTCTTTGTAATGTGTTCATTCGTGTCACAGAGTTGAACCATTCTTTTGATTGAGCAGTTTGGAAACAATCTTTTTGTAGAATCTGCAAAGGGTTATATGTGAGCACTTTCAGTCCTATGGTGATAAAAGAAATATCTTCAGATAAAAAGTAGACAGAAGGTTTCTGAAAAACTGCTTTGTGATGTGTGCATTCATCTCACAGAGTTCAATGTCCCCTTGGATTGAGCAGTTTTGAAACAGTCTTTTTGTAGAATCTGCAAAGGGATATTTTTAGGTGGTTTGAGGCATATGGTGGAAAAGGAAATATCTTCACATTAGAACTAGAAGGAAGCTTTCTGAGAAACTGTTTTGTGATGTGTGCATTCATCTCACAGAGGTAAACGTTTCTTTTCATTGAGCATTTTGGAAACAGTCTTTTTGTAGAATCTGCAATGGGATATTTTTGAGCGCTTTGAAGTCTATGTGGATATCTTCACATAAAAACTAGAAAGAGGGTTTCAGAGGAACTGCTTTGTGATGTGTGCATTCATCTCACAGAAGTAAACATTTCTATTCATTGAGCAGTTTGGAAGCTCTGTTCTTGTAGAATCTGCAAAGGGATATTTGTGAGTGCTTTGAGGCCTATCATGAAAAAGGAAATATTTTCACATAAATACTAGAAAGAAGTTTTTTGAGAAACTGCTTTGAGATGTGTGCATTCATCACACCAAGGTAAAAGTTTCTTTTCATTGAGCAGCTTGGAAACTGTTTCTGTAAAATCCACAAAGGGATGTTTGTGAGCACTTTGAGGCCTATGGTTAAATAGGTAATATCTTCACATAAAAACTAGACAGGAGCTTTCTGAGAAGCTACTTTATGATGTGTGCATTCATCTCACAGAGGAAAACGTTTCTGTTCATTGAGGAGTTTGGAAACTGCAGTTTGGAAAACTGCAAAGGCAGTTCCTCAGAAACCTTCTTTCTAGATTTAATGTGAAGATAATTCCTTTTTCATCATGGGCCTCAAAGTGCTCAGAGCTATCTCTTTGCAGATTCTACAAAAAGACTGTTTCCAAACTGCTTCATCAAAAGAATGGTTCAACTCTGTGAGATGAATGCACACATCACAGACAAGTTTCCCAGAAAGCTTCTGTCTAGTTTCTTTGTGAAGATATATTCTTTTTCACCATTGGCATCAAACCCCTCACATATATCCCTTTGCAGATTCTACAAAAAGATTATCCAAACTTATCAATCAAGAGAATGGTTCAACTCTGTGAGATGAATGCACACATCAAAAAGAAGTTTCTCAGAAAGGTTCTTTCTAGTTTTTATTTGAAGATATTTCTTTTTTCACCATAGGCCTCAAGTGCTCAGAAATATCCCCTTGCAGATTCTAGAAGAATAGAGTTTCCACACTGCTCAATGAAAAGAAACTTTTACATCTGTGAGATGAATGCACACATCACAAAGCAGTTTCTCAGAAATCATCTTTCTAGCTTTTATGTGTAGACATTTCCTTTTTCACCATAGGCCTCAAAGCACTCAAAATATATCTTTTCAGTTTCTACAAAAAGACAGATTCCAAACTACTCGAACAAAAGAATGGTTCATCTCCTTTAGATGAATACACATGTCACAAACTAGTTTCTCAGAAAGCTTCTGTCTAGTTTTCATGTGAGTTTATTTCCTTTTTCACCATAGGCATGAAAGCGCTCCCAAGAATCCCTTTGCAGATTCTATAAGAACAGATTTTCCAAACTGCTGACTGAAAAGAAACCTTTACCTCTGTGTGATGAATGCACACATCACAGAGCAGTTTCTCAGAAACCTTCTTTCTTGTTTTTTGTGAAGATATTTCCTTTTTCACAACAGGCCTGAAAGCACTCCCAAGTATCCTTTCGCAGATTCTACAAAAAGACTGTTTCCAGACTGCTCAATCAAAACAAAATTTCAGTTCTGTGGGATGAATGCACTTATCCCAAAGAAGTTTCTAGGAAACCTTCTTTCTGGTTTTTATGTGAAGATATTTCCTTTTTCACCATAGGCCTCAAAGCACTCAAAAGTATCCCTTTGCAGATTCTACAAGACCAGAGTTTTCAAACTGCTCAATGAAAAGAAACATTTACCTCTGTAAGATGAATGCACATATCTCAAAGCAGTTTCTCAGAAAACTTCTTTCTAGTTTTTTGTGAACATATTTGTTTTTCACCATAAGCCTCAAAGTGCCCACAAAAATCCCTTTGCATATTGTACAAAAAGAAGGCTTCCAAACTGCTCAATCAGAAGAATGGTTCAACTCTGTGAGATGAATTCACATCTCACAAAGAAGTTTCTCAGAAAGCATCTGTCTAGTTTTTATGAGAAGATATTTCCTTTACCATCACAGGCCTCAAAGTGGTCACAAATATCCCTTTGCAGATTCTACAAGATCAAAGTTTTAAAACTGCTCGACGAAAAGAAATGTTTAACTCTGTGAGATGAATGCACACATCACAAATCAGTTTCTCAGAAACCTTTTGTCTAGCTCTTATATGAAGATATTTCCTTTTTCACCATATTCTTCAAAGTGTTCCAAATATCCCTTTACAGATCTTACAAAAAGACTGTTTCCAACCTGCTCAATCAAAAGAATGGTTCAACTCTTTGAGATCAATGTGCACACCACAAAGAAGATTGTCAGAAAGCCTCGGTCTAGTTTTCATGTGAAGATATTTCCTTTTTCTCCATAGTCCTCAAAGAGTTCAAAAATATCCCTTTCCAGATTCTACAGGAACAGACTATCAAAACTGCTCAATGAAAATAAACGTTTACATCTGTGAGATGCATGCATGCATCACAAAGCAGTTTATCAGAAAGCTTCTTTCTAGTTTTTATGTGAAGATATTTCCTTTTTCACCACAGGCCTCAAAGTGCTCCCAAATATCTGTTTGCAGATTCTGCAAAAAGACTGTTTCCAAACTGCTCAATCAAAAGAATGTTTCAACTCTGGGAGATGAATGCACACATCACAAAGAAGTTTCTCAGAAAGCTTCTGTCTAGTTATTATGTGAAGATATTTCCCTTTTCAACATAGGCCCCAAAGGGCTCACAAATATCCCTTTGCATATTCTACAAGAACAGAGTTTCCAAACTTTGCAATGAAAGGAAATGTTTACTTGTGTGAGATGAATGCACACATCACAAAGCAGTTTCTCAGAAACCATCTTCCTAGTTTTTATTTGAAGATATTTCCTTTTTCACCATAGGCCTGAAAGTACTCCCAAATATCCCTTTACAGATTCTACAAAAATACAGTTTCCAAAGTGCTCAATCAAAAAAATGGTTCAACTCTCTGGGATGAATGCACACATCACAAAGAAGTTTCCTGGAAAGCTTCTGCCTAGTTTTTATGTGAAGATATTTCCTTTTTCACCATAGGACTCAAAGCAATCACAAATATCCCTTTGCAGATTCTAAAAGAGGCTGTTTCCAAACTGCTCAATCAAAAGTATGGTTCAACTGTGTGAGACGAATGCACACATCACAAAGAAGTTTCTCAGAAAGCTTCTGTCTAGTTTTTATGTGAAGAGATTTCTTTTTGCATCATAGGCCTCATAGCACTCAGAAATATCCCTTTGAACATATTTCAAAAAGACTCTTTCAAAACTGCTCACTAAAAAGAAACGTTTACCTCTGTGGCACGAATGCACACATGACAAACTAGTTTCTCAGAAAGCTTCTGTCTAGTTTTTATGTGAAGGCATTTCCTTTTTCACCATAGGCCTCAGAGCACTCACAAATATCCCTTTGCAGATTGTACAAAAAGACCCTTTCCAAACTGCTCTATCAAAACAATTTTTCAAATCTGTGAGTTGAATGCACGCATCACAAACAAGTGTCTCAGAATTTATCTGTCTAGTTTTTATGTGCAGATATTTCCTTTTACACAATAGGCCTCAAATCGCTCACAAATATCCCTTTGAAGATTCTACAAGAACAGAGTTTCCAAACTGCTCAATGAAAAGAAATGTTTATCTCTGTGAGATGAATGCACACATCACAAAGCAGTTTCTCAGAAACCTTCTTTCTAGTTTTTATGTGGGGACATTTCATTTTTCACCATAGGCCTCAAAGTGCTCAAAAATATCCCTTTGCAGTTTTACAAAAAGAATGTTTCCCAACTGCTCAAGCAAAAGAATGTTTCATCTCTGTGAGATTAATGCACACATCACAAAGATGTTTCTCAGAAAGCTTCTGTGTAGCTTCTATGTGAAGATATTTCCTATTTCACCATAGGCCTCAAAGCACTCACAAATATCCCTTTGCAGATTCTACAAAAATGGTGTTTCCAAAATGCTGAATCAAAAGAAAGTTTTAACTCTGTGAGATGAGTGCACATATCACAAATTATTTTCTCTGAAAGCCCCTTTCTAGTTTTTATGTAAGGATATTTCCTTATTCACCACAAGACACAAAGGACTCCCAAGTATCCCTTTCGAGAGTGTACAGAAACAGTGGTTCGAAACTGTTCCATCAAAAGAATGGTTCAACTCTGTGAGATGAATGCACACATCACAGAGCAGTCTCTCAGAAAGCTTCTGTCTCGTTCGTATTGGAAGATAATTCCTTTTCACCACAGGCCTCCATGTGAATCCAAATATCCCTTCACAGATTCTACAAACATTGTGTTTTCAAACTGCTCAATCAAAAGAATGGTTTAACTCTGTGAGATGAAAGCACAGATCACAAAGCAGTTTCTATGAAAGCTCCTTTCTAGTTTTTATGTGGGGATATTTCCATTTTCAACATAAGCCACAAAACACTCACAAGTATCCCTTTGCAGTTCCTAGAAAAATAGTGTTTCTAAACTGCTCAATCAAAAGAATGGGTCAGCTCTGTGGGAGAAATGCACACTTCACAAAGCAGTTTCTCAGAAAGCTTCCTTCGAGTTTTTAGGTGAAGATATTTCCTTTTTCACCTTAGGCCTGAAAATGCTCCCAAATATCCCTTTGCAGATTCTACAAAAACGGTGTTTCCAAATTGCTGAATCAAAAGAAGGTTTTAGTTCTGTGAGACAAATGCACACATCACAAAGCAGTTTCTAAGAAAGCTCCTTTCTAGTATTAATGTGAGGATAATTCCTTTTTCATCATGGGCCTCAAAGCACTCACAAATATCCCTGGGTAGATTCTAGAAAAACAGTGGTTCCAAACTGCTCAACCAAAAGAATGGTTCAACTCTGTTAGAGGAATGGACACATCACAAAGCAGTTTCTCAGAAAGATTATTTCTAGTTTTTATGTGAAGATATTTCCTTTATTACCATAGGCCTCAAAGCACTCCCAATTATCCCTTTGCAGATTCTGCAAAAACAGTGATTCCAAACTGCTCAATCAAAAGAATGGTTCAACTCTGTGAGATGAATGCACACATCAGAAAGCAGTTTCTGAGAATGCTTCTCTCTAGTTTGTATTGGTAGATATTTGTTTTTCACCACAGGCCTCCAGGTGAATCCAAATATCCCTTTGCAGATTCTACAAACACTCTGTTTCCAAACTGCTCCATCAAAAGAATGGTTCAACTCAGTGAGAGGAATGCACACATCACAAAGCAATTTCTCAGAAACTTACTTTGTAGTCTGTATTGGAAGATATTTCCTTTTTCACCATAGGCCTCAAAGGGCTCCAAAATAGCCCTTTGCACATTCTAGTAGAACAGAGTTTCCAATCTGCTCAATGAAAAAAGCGTGTAACTCTCTGAGGTGAATGCACACATCACAAAGCAGTTTCTCAGAAAGCTTCTGTCTAGTTTGTATCATCAGAGGTTTATTCCTTTGTCACCATGGGCCTCAAGGTGAATCCAAATATCCCTTCGCAGATTCTACAAAAACTGTTTTTCCAAACTGCTCCATCAAAAGTATAGTTTAACTCTGTCAGCCAAATGTACAGATCACAAAACAGTTTCTAAGAAAGCTCCTTTCTAGTTTTTAACGTGAGGATATTTTCTTTTTCACCATTGGCCTCAAAGCACTCAGAAATATCCCTGTGCGGATTCTAGAAAAACAGTGGTTCCAGACTGCTCAATAAAAAGAATAGTTCAACTCTGTTTTAGGAATGCACACATCACAAAGCAGTTTCTCAGAAAGCTTCTGTCTAGTTTGTATCAGAAGATATTTTCTTTGTCACCATAGGCCTCAAGGTGAATCCAAATATCTCTTCACAGATTCTACAAAAACAGTGGTTCCAAACTGCTCAATTGAAAGAATGGTTCAACTCTGTGAGATGAATGCACACATCACAAAGTAGTTTGTCAGAAAGTTTCTGTCCAGTTTGTACTGACAGATATTTCCTTTTTCAATATAAGACTCCATGCAAATCCAAATATCCCTTTGCAGATTCTACAAACACTGTGTTTTCAAACTGCTCAATCAACAGAATGGTTAAAATCTGTGAGCTGGATTCACACATCACAGAGTTTGTGAATGCACACACACAGACTTCCCAAACTGCTCAATGAAAAGAAACATTTAACTCTGTGAGATGAATGCACACATCACAAAGCAGTTTCTCAGAATGCTTCTGTCTAGTTTGTATCAGAAGTTATTTCCTCTGTCACCATAGGCCTCAAGGTGAATCCAAATATCCCTTCACAGATTCTACAAACACTGTGTTTCCGAACTGCTCAATCCAAAAAATTGTTTAACTCCGTGAGACAAATGCACAGATCACAAAGCCGTTTCTAAGAAAGTTCCTTTCTAGTTTTTGTGTAAGGATATTTCCTTTTTCACCATAGGCCTCAAATCACTCACAAATATCCCTTTGCAGATTCTAGAAAAACAGTGGTTCCAAACTGCTCAATCAAAGGAATGGTTCAACTCTGTGAGAGGAATGCACACATCACAAAGCAGTTTCTCAGAAACCTTCTTTCTAGTTTTTATGTGAAGATATTTCCTTTTTCACTATAGGCTTCAATGCACTTGCAAATATCCATTTGCAGATTGTAGAAAAACAGAGTTTCCAAAATGCTCAATATAAAGAAACATTTAACTCCTTGAGATGAATGCACACAACACAAAGCAGGTTCTAAGAATCTTTCTCTCTAGTTTGCATGTGAGGATATTTTCTTCTTCAACATAAGCATCAAAACACTCCAAAATATAAACTACAAAGATTCTGCAAAAACTGTTTCCAAACTGTTCAATGAAAAGAATGGTTTCACTCTGTGAGATGAATGCATGCATCACAAAACTGTTTGTTGGACACCTTCTTTCTAGTTTACATCAGAAGATAATACCTTTTTCACCATAGGCCTCAGTTTAATCCATTTTATCCCTTCCTAGATTCTACCAAAACTGTGTTTCCGAACAGCTCAATGAAAGGAAGGTTTAACTTTGTGAGATGAATGCACGTATGACAAAGAAGTTTCTCAGAAAGCTTTCTTTTGATTGAGCAGATTTGTAACACTCTTTTTGTAGAATTGGCAAGTGGATATTTGGAGCGCTTTGAGGCCTATGGTGGAAAAGGAAATATCTTCATATAAAAACTAGTCAGAAGCATTCTCAGAAACTTTCTGAGACCACATGTTCTCACTGTTATGTGGGAATTGAACAATGAGAACACTTGGACACAGGAAGGGGAACATCACACACCAGGGCCTGTTGTAGGGTGGGGGGAGGGATAGCATTAGGAGATATATCTAATGTAAATGACGAGTTAATGGGTGCAGCACACCAACATGGCACATGTGTACATAAGTAACAAACCTGCAAGTTGTGCACATGCACCCTAGAACTTAAAGTATAATAAAAATATATTAAAAAAAACACACACACACACACAAAACAAAGATGGCTTGTTTCTAGTTTTTATCTGGCGATATTCTCTTTTTTCCCATAGGCCAAAATGGGCTCCCAAATGTCCCTTCACAGATTCTACAAAAAAAGTGTTTCTAACCTGCTGAATCAAAAGAAAGGTATTACTCCGTGAGATGAATCCACATATTTTAATACAGTTTCACAAGTAGCATTTTTCTAATTTTTATCTGGGGATATTTAGTTCTTCCAAATAGGCCTTAATTGGCTCCCAAATGACCCTTCACAGATTCTACAAAAAGAGTGTTTCCAACCTGCTGAATCAAAAGAAAGTTTAAACTCTCTGAGATGAATCAACACTTCACAAAGAAGTTTCACAGATAGCTTCTTTCTAGTTTTCATCTGGGGATATTCAGTTTTACCCCATATGCTTCAATGGGCTTTCATATGTCCCTTCATGGATTCTACAAAAAAAAAAGTGTTTCCAATCTGCTGAAGCAAAAGAAAATTTTAACTTTCTGAGATGAATCTACACATCACCAAGCAGTTTCACAGATAGCTTCTTTCAAGTTTCTAATTGGGAATATTCCGTTTTTCTCCATAGGCCTCAAGGGGCTAAGAAAAGTTTCCTTGCAGCTTCTACATAAAGAGTGTTTCCAACCTGCTGAATAAAAAAAAAAAACAGGTTTAATTTTGTGTAATGAATTCACATATCACCAAGAAGTTTCACAAATAGCTTCTTTCTAGTTTTTAATCTGAGAATATTAGTTTTTTCCTCACAAGCCACAAAGGGTTCCCAAATGTCTTTGTGCAGATTCTACAAAAAGAGAGTTTTCAACCTACTGCATCAAAAGAAAGTTTTAACTCTGTAAGAAGAATCCACACATCAACTGTCAGTTTCATAGATAGATCCTTTCTAGTTTTTAGCTGGGGATATTCATTTTTCCCCCTTTGCCCTCATTGGGCTCCCAAATGTCCCTTCACAGTTTGCACAAAAAAGTGTTTCCAAACTGCTGAATCAAAAGAAAGTTTTACCTCAGTTAGCTGAATCCACACATCTTGAAGCAGTTTCACAGATAGCTTTTGCCAAGTTTTTATCTGGGGATATTCAGTTTTTCTTCATAGGCTGAATGGACTCTTGAATCTCCCTTTGCTGATTCTACAAAAAGAGTGTTTTTAACTTGCTGAATCAAAAGAAACGTTTAACTCTGTGAGATGAATCCACACATCACCAGGCAGTTTCCCAGATAGCTTCTTTTTAATTTCTATCTGGTGATACAAAATTTTTCCCCATAGGCCTCTATGGGCTGCCAAATGTTCCTTTGCAGATTCTACAAAAAGAGTGATTCCAACCTGGTGAACCAAAAAAAAAGGTTTAATTTTGTAAGTTGATTCCACCCATCACTAAGCAGTTTCATAGATAGCTTTTTTTTAAGTTTGTGTCTGTGTTCTTTTTCTTTCTTTCTTTCTTTCTTTCTTTCTTTCTTTCTTTCTTTCTTTCTTTCTTTCTTCTTCTTCTTTCTTTCCTTCTTTCTTTCTTTCTTTCTTCTTTCTTTCTTTCTTTCTTTCTTTCTTTCTTTCTTTGTCTAGGCCTAGATGGTCTCCCAAATTTCCCTTTGCAGATTCTAAAAAATAATGTTTCAAACCTGCTTAATCAAAAGAAAGTTTTAACTTTGTGAGATGAATCCACACATCACCAAGCAGTTTCACAGATAACTTCTTTCTAGCTTTTAACTGAGGATAACCTGGTTTTCCCTGTAAGCCTTGAGGTTCTCAGAAATCTCCCTTTGCACATTCTATAATAAGAGTGTTTCCAAACTGCTGAATTGAAAGAAAGGTTTAGCTCTGTGAGATGAATTCACACATGACAAAGCAGTTTCACAGGTATCTTCTTTCTAGTTTTAATCTGGTAGTATTCAGTTTTTCCCCACAGGCAATGATGGGCTCCCAAATGACCCTTCACAGTTTCTACACAAAGAGTCTTTCCAACCTGCTGAATCAAAAGAATGGTTTACCTAGGAGGGATGAATTCATATATCCTCAAGCAGTTTTACAGATAGATTCTTTCTAGATATTATCTGGGGATATTCGGTTTATCCAAATAGTCTGAATGAGCTCCCAAATGTCCCTTCACAGATTCTACAAAAAGAACCCTTTTAACCTGCTGAATCAAAAGAAAAGTTTAATTCTGTGAGATAAATCCACACATCACCTGGCAGTTTCACAGATAACTTCTTTCTAATTTTTATCTAAGGATGTTCGTTTTTTTCCCTGTAGGCCTCAATGGGTTCTCAAAACTCCCTACACACATTCTACAAAAATGTTTCCAACCTGCTGAATCAAATAAAAAGGTTTAACTCTGTTAGTTGAACCCACATATCACCAGACAGTTTCAGATATATCTTCTTTCTAGTTTTTATCCGGGGATATTCCCTTTACACCTCTATGGGCTTCCAAATGTCCCTTTGCAGATTCCTGAAAAACATTGTTTCCAACCTGGTAAATCAAAAGGAAGGTTTAACTTTGTTAGATAAGTCCACATATCACCAAGGAGATTCACAGATATCTTCTTTCTAGTTTTTGTCTAAGGATATTTGATTTTTCCCCTTAGGTTTCAATGGGCTCTGTTGTGTCCATTTGCAGATTCTACAAAAAGAGTGTTTTCAATCTGCTGAATCAAAAGAAAGGTTAAACTCTCTGAGGTGAATTGACATTTCACAAAGCAGTTTCACGGATACCTTCCTTCTAGCTTTTATCTGGGGATATTCAGTTTTTCTCTGTAGGCCTTAATGGCTCCCAAATGTCTCTTGGCCAATTCTACAAAAAGAGTGTTTCCAACCTGCTGATTCAAATGAAAAGTGTAACTCTGTGAGATAAATCAAAATGTTAAAAAGCAGTTTTACAAATAGCCTCTTTCTAGTTTTTATCTGTGGATAATCAATCTTTCCCCATAGGCCTCAATGGACTCCTCATTGTCCCTTTGCTGATTCTATAAAAGGATTCTTTCCAACCTGCTGTATCAAAAGAAAGGTTTAACTTTATTAGATGAATCCACACATTACAAAGCAGTTTCACTGATACATTCTTTCTAGTTTTTATCTGGGTATATTTGGTTTTCCCCATAGGCCTCGATGGGCTCCCAAATATCCCTTCACAGATTATACTGAGAGAGAGTTTCCAACCTACTGAATCAAAAGAAAGTTTTAACTCTGTGACATGAATCCTCGCAGCACAAAGCAGTTTCACAGATAGCATCTTTCTAGTTTTTGTCTCTGGATATTCTGTTTTCCCCACAGTCCTGAATGGTCTCCAAATTTTCTGTTCGCAGATTCTACATAGAGAGTATTATCAACCTATTGAACCAAAAGAAAGGTTTAACTTTGTTAGGTGAATCAATAAATAACAAAGCAGTTTCACAGACAGCTTCTCTCTAGTTTTTATCTGGTGATATTCAGTTATTCCCTATAGGCCAAAATAAGCTCCAAAATGTTCCTTTGCAGATTGCACAAAAAGAACTTTTTTAACCTCCTGAATCAAAAGAAAGGTTTAACTCTGTGAGATGAATCTATGTATCTCAAAGCAGTTTCACAGATAGCTTCATTCTAGTTTTTATCTAGGGATATTCGGTTTGTCTTCATAAGTCTCAGTGAGCTCTGAAAAGTCCCTTCACATATTCTGCAAAAAGTGTGTTTCCACCCTGCTGAAACAAAGGAAAAGTTAAACTCTGTGAGCTGAATCAACACTCCAAAAAGCAGTTTCATAGGTAGCTTCTTTCTAGTTTTTATCTGTAATATTCCGTTTTTCCCTTTAGACCTCATTTGGCTCTCAAATGCCCTTTTGCAAGTTCTACAAAAAGAGTGTTTCTAACATGCTTAATCAAAAAAAATATAATTCTTTGAGTTGACCAGACACATCACAAAGCAGTTTCACAAATAGTTTCTTTCTACTTTTGATCTAGGGATATTTGGTTTTTCCCTCAGGCTTCAATGGGCTCTCAAATGTCCCTTTGCAGATTCTACAAAGAGTGATTTCAACCTGCTGAATCAAAAGAAAGCTTTAAATCTATGAGATGAATCCACACAACACCAAGCAGTCTCACAAATAGCGTCTCTCTAGTTTTTAAGTTGGAATATTCAGTTCCTCCTCCTGATTGATTTTCTTCTCCAATGTCCCTTTGCAGATTCTACAAAAAGAGTTTTCAAACTGCTGAATCAAAAAAAGGTTTAACTCTGTGATACCATTCCACACATCACCAAGCAGTTTCACAGATAGCTTATCTTTTTTTTTTTAATCTAGGGCTAATTGATTTTTCCTCATATAGGCCTCAATGGGCTCTTAGGTGTCACCTCACAGTTTCTACAAAAGAGTATTTCCAACCTGCTGTATCAAAAAATAGGTTTAATTTTTGTGAGATGATTCCCCACATCACCAACCAGTTTCACATATAGCTTCTCTCTAGTTTTTATCTAGAAATATTCAGTTTTCCCCACATGCCCCAATGGGCTCCAAGGTGTCCCCTGGTTGATTCTACAAAAAGAGTGTTTTCCACCTGCTGAATCAAAATGAAGGTTTAACTCTGTGAGATGAATCCACATATCACCAAGCAGTTTCACAGATAGCTTCTTTCTAGTTTTTATCTGGGGATATTCAGCTTTTCCCCATAGGCCTCAATGGGCTCCCAAATGTTTCTCCACAGATTCTACAAAAAGAGTGTTTCCAACTGGCTGAAAGAAAAGAATTGTTTAACTCTGTGAGATGAATCCACACATCAAAAAGCAGTTTCACAAATGGCTTCATTCTGGTTTTTATCAGGGCATATTTTATTTTTCCTGATAGGAGTCAACAGACTCCCAAATGTCCCTTTGCAGATTCTACAAGAAAAGTATTTACAACGTGCTGAATCAAAAGAAAGGTTTACCTCTGAAAGATGAATTCTCACATCACCAAACATTTTCACAGTTTCTTTCTATTTTTTATCTGGGGATATTCTGTTTTGTTCCCAGAGGTCTCAGTGAGGTCCAAAATGTCCCTTCACAGATTCTACAAAAAGAGAGTCTCCATACTGCTGAATCAAAGAAAAGTTTCACTTTGTGAGATGAATCCACACATCACAAAGCAGTTTCACAGATATTTTCTTTTTGATTTTTATCCAAGGATATTTGTTTTTTTCTCATAGGCCTCCATGTTCTATCAAATGTCTTCACAGATTCTACAAAAAGAGTGTTTCCAAATTGCTGAATCAAAAGAAATATTTAACTCTGTGAGATGAATCCACACGTAACAAAGCATTTTCCCAGACAGCATCTTTCTACTTTTTATCAGGTGATATTCGGTTATTCCCCATAAGCCTTAATGGGCTTCCTAAAGTCCCTTCACAGATTCTACCAAAAACAGCTTATTTCTAGATTTTCTTTGAGTTTATTCAGTTTTTCCCTATAGGCCTCAATGGGCTCTTAAACGTCCCTTCACAGATTCTACAAAAAGAGTTTTTCTGACCTGTTGAACCAAAAGAAATCTTTAACTCTATGAGATGAATCCAGCTATCATAAACCAGTTTCACAGATAGTTTCTTTCTAGTTTTTATCTGAGGATATTCAGTTTTTCCCCATAGGCCACAATGGGCTCTTAAACGTCCCTTCACAGATTCTACAAAAAGAGTTTTTCTGACCTGTTGAACCAAAAGAAAGCTTTAACTCTATGACATGAATCCAGCTATCATAAACCAGTTTCACAGGTAGTTTCTTTCTAGTTTTTATCTGAGGATGTTCAGTTTTTCTCCATAGGCCTCAAAGGGTTCCAAAATATCCTTGGCAGATTCTACAAAAAGTGTTTACAACATGTTGAATCAATAGAAAGCTGTAAGTCTGTGAGATCAAGGGAAATATAACAAAGAATTTTCACATATGCCTTCTTTCTAGTTTTTATCTGGGGATATTTTGTCTTTCCACGTAGGCCTCAATGGGCTTCCAGATATCTTTTTGCAGATTCTACAAAAAGAGTGTTTCCAACCTGTGGAATGAAAAGAAAGGTTTAACTCTGTGAGATGAATCCACACATCACCAAATAGATTCACAGATAGATAGTTTTTTTCTAGTTTTTATATGTGGATATTCGATTTTCCCCCAGGCCTCAATAGGCTGCAAAAATTCACTTCACTAGTTCTGCAAAATAAATGTTTCTAAACTGCTCAATCAAAAGTAAGGTTTAACTCTGTGAGATGAATCCATACATCACAAAGCATTTTCACAGATGGCTTCCTTTGAATTTTTATCTGGGGATATTCTGTTTTTCCTTGGGCCTCAATCAGCACCCAAATGTCCCTTCACAGATTCTACAAAAAGAGAGTTTCCAACCCACTGAATCAAAAGAAAGTTTAGCTCTGAGATGAATAAACACATCACTAAGCAGTTTCTCAGACATCTTCTTTCTAGTTTTTACCTGGGGATATTCCATTTTTTCCCATAGGCCTCAGTGGTCTCCAAAATGTTCCTTCACAGATTCTACAAAAAGCGTGTTTGCAACCTGCAGAATCAAAACAAAGTTTTAATTCTGTGAGATGAATCCACACATCACCAAGCAGTTTCGCATATAGGTTCTCTTCAGTTTTTATCTGGAAATATTCAGTTTTTCCCCACAGGCCTCAATTGGCTCTGAAATTACCCTTTGCAGAGTCTACATAAAGAGTGTTTCCAACCTGATGAATCAAAAAGAAGTTATAAATCTGTGAGGTGACTCTACCTATCACAAAGCAGTTTCACACACAGCTCCTTTCTAGTTTTTATCTTGGGATTTTTGGTTTTTTCCCATATGCATTAATGGGTTTTGAAATGTCCCTTTGCAGATTCTACAAAAAGAATGTTTCCAACCTGATGAATCAAAAGAAAGGTTAAACTTTCTGAGATGAATCAACACTTCACAAAGCAGTTTCACAGATAGCTTCTTTCTAATTTCTATCCGGGGATATTCTTCTTTTCCACATAATCGTCAATGGGCTCTGAAAACTCCCTTGGCAGTTTCTACTAAAAGAGTGTTTCCAGCTTGCTGATTCAAAAGAAAGGTTTAACTCTTTGAGATGAATAAACACATCACAAAGCAATTTCACAGATAGCTTCTTTCTAGTTGGTATCTGTGGATACTCTGTTTTCCCCATAGTCTGAAATGGGCTCCCAAATGCCCCTTTGCAGAATCTACAAAAAGAGTGTTTCCAACCTGCTGAATGAAAAAGAAGCTTTAACTTAGTGAGTTGAATACCCACATCAAAGAGGAGTTTCACAGATAGCTTTGTTCTAGTTTTTATCTGGGGTACTCTCTTTGTCCCCATAAACTTTAATGGGCTCCAAAAAATCTCTTCTCATATACTACAGAAAGTGTGTTTCCTCCCTGCTGAATCAAAAGAAAAGTTAAACTCTTTGAGATGAATCAACACTTCACAAAGCAGTTTCACAGATAGCTTCTTTCTAGTTTGTATCTAAGATATTCAGTTTTTCCCTGTAGGCCTCAATTGGCTCCTAAATGTCTCTTTGCAGGTTCTATAAAGAGTGTTTCTAACCTGCTTAATCAAAAAATTTGTAACTCTTTGCAATGAATTGACACATTGCCAAGCAGTTTCACAGATAGCATCTTTCTAGTTTTTATCTAGAGTTATTCAGTTTTTCCCATAGGCTTCAGTAGTCTCTCAAATGTCCCTTTGCAGATTTTACAAAAATAATGTTTCCAACCTGCTGAATCAAAAGAACAGTTTACCTCTGTGAGATGAATCCACAAATCACCAAGCAGTTTCACAGATAACTTCTTTCTAGTTTTTAACTTGGAATACTTTGTCCACAATACAACGGGGCTCTCTCTTTGTCCCAAGGTGGATCAGCAGGTTGAGAAATAAGTGATACACACAAAAGAGTGAGAACACTGGGTCCAGGGAGGTCACCGCCTTCTGGTCTTGTGATGTCACCAATTCACTGGATATACCAGCAATTATTATCAGGTTTAGTGAGGAAAGTGGTGAAAGAGTGAGGGGTTTGGGGTCGTATGATCATGGGGTGTGGTGATCACATGGGGATGAAGTAACTTCTTGTCATCCAAAGTATAGGTTTACAAAAGACAAACTTTTACAATATAGTGTGTGAGTCACCAGTTTAACAGAGCCATAAAGTAGGAACAACGTCTACCCATAACTTATGTTTAGCAAGATACTAATCAGCAGCAGCAGCTGCAGCAGAAGCTGGTTTCAGGCAATCAATAGAAACAGGACGTGAAACTAGACAACTGGTTAGACCACAAATTCTCAGAAGCCAGTAGGCTTTAACCCCAAAGAGGCCTAGAAGGGCTGTGGTACCATAAGGGCATTTTAGCTCCATCTTATCCCTGAGAACAGGCACCACTCATGCTTCCACTTTAGGCTCTTCTCAAGGGTCACCTTCCATTCTCAGAGCTATGAACACCTGCTTTTCTGTGATAGGAATCTTGGTGATGTGAAACCTCCTGATCTGCATGTCCGTTTATAGGCTTTCTGCAGTGGTAAGCACATCACTTGCTGTTGGCTCATTCTGGCAGTCCAACATCATATTGTCTTTGCAACATTCCTGTATTCAATGTTTTATTTACAATGATTAAGAACGTTTCATTCCTTCATTCTGTAGAAACAGTTTCAGGGGGTGTCCCTACATCTCCCCCTTTGCTCTGATTTAAATGAACCATAGCAATCATTGCTTGACGGTGATCATGGTTAGATTGATGGATGCTTTTTCCAATCTTTTACACATAATCAATAAACCAATAGCACAGAATATGCATAGGATAAAATTTACAACTTTAGAACCTCCTAAGGATTTTACCCATTGAACAAGATTCAGGTTAGATAATCCTTCAGAAATACCATCTAATACTTCAGCACCTGGCAAGGCCTTTAGATGTGCTTGAGAGGCCTCAAAAATTTGTTCTTTCAATTTACTAATATCTCAACGTAAATTATCTCCACTTCCTTTTAAATAGCATTTCACGGCTTCCCAATTATGAACAGTCTCATTGTATTGAAAAGGTGTTATACAAAAATCAGAAGTATTCCAATCACATTGCATTTGTAGTCTATGTTCTAAACTCATAATTCTATCTCTCATCCATATTATAGTTTGTCTTAAATCATTAATTTGGTTGGCCAACTTTTGATCAATACCTGATCGAGAATTCCACATTCAGGTAGAATTTTTTTGCCATTTGCCCACAAAGTGAACAGTTTGGATAGATAGATCTAATGTAACTCCAGCCATGGCTGCAGTTGCTGTGACTGCAATTAGACCCATAACTACTGCAATTAGAGTGAAAATAAACCACCTACTTCATTTTAAAATTTTTTGTAAAATATAGTTAATAACATGAATAGAGGGAGAAGATTCCCAAAGTCGATGTAAGACTACTGGGAGCCATGAGCCTTCCCTAGTTCTAACAATAAGCACACTATGATGTTGATTAAAGGACAAATCAACACAAGTATACAAATAACAATTAGTACAGGTGATAATATTAGTCTCTAAACTAAAATGCATTTTCCTGCCAACAACGTATATGGGGGTTTAACACAGCTTTTAAAAAGTACTGTTTTGTTAGATTCCTTGTACACGGTATAAATATTTTGAGATGTTGTTCTTTGGGGACGTACTGTAAGGGGAGCAGGCTGCATAAGGGGTGGAAAATGTGCATTATAAACAGGGGGGTATTGATCTTCATAGTCCTCATTATCCCATTTTTGAATTGACCTTTTAACAACAGACATCATTATGTTTTTTGCTGTATGTGAATAATAATGTAAATCAATTTGTTTTCTAAGTTGTCAAGGTGATGTGGTAGATTTACTGATAACACTTTCTCTGGCCCAAACTCTCATGCCTGTCATGGCAATAGTCAATCTCCAAAATTCTGAATGTTCACGTCCTAAATGGGGAATGATAAGTCTGGGTTTAGGAGGGGCAATTCCTGCCCCTTTCCACTTAAAAAGAAAGAAAGAGTTAAACCTACTATATAATATGGGAGAATTGTCACTACCTTCTCAATATGTGATATAAAGAAAATGGTTGAGAGTCCCTTGGACCTTTTGAACAATCATTTGTATGATGTCCTTTCAGGGTCCAATCTATAATAGTATAGCCAGAAGGGTTAAATAAAAGTGTTCCTTCAGGACTGATACAACCATTCCATATTAGCTTTTCAGTGTGGGAAGACAAATTAAGAGGGCATGCAGGTCCTAGAGGTTTGAATTTTGAAGTATGGATATAATCAGCAATTCCTATTTTATATTGTCTTAAAGGTTTTAGAGAGAGTCCTGATACTAAATGTCCTAAAGGGGGAACAGAATGACCAGATGGTAATGTAACTGCCCAGGTCTGAATATCTAATGGGAGGCATCCTTCTGTTGGTCCTAAACATAGAGGTGGATATTTAAAACCTAGAGTAATATTGAATGGGATACCTTCCTCGGAAGTTTGAGTGGGACAATGATCATCAATGGAACCAGGCATCCAAATACTATCATCATTAACATAAACTTCAATAGGACCATCCATCCGTGTCATAGCTCTGATAAGTGGGGGGAAAGGAACATAGGCCCAATAAGAAGTATAGTTCTTAACAGTCTGTGGAGTGACTGGAGGCAGGAAAATCAGCGTCATCAGGAGAAGGCAGAGGTTGAGTCGAACCTGAATTGCTGGGGATGAATTGTTTGGGATAGCTGACTGAATTGTCTGTTGTAGGCGAGTGGTTATCCTCATCTTTTTGTTGACTGAGGGTCTCAGCTGACTCCTGTTGCAGCGTCTTTTCAGTAGTCTTTTACGTCTTTTGATCACGTACATTTTCAGGGCACAATTTCAAGTGTCTAGTGGGGATCCAAATGGGAGATTGATGTTCACCTGGGGAGACACAATCATAGCCTCTTTCCCACGTAAGAATAGTGCCTTTTGACCATTTGTTGGATTGGGTATCTTCCACCATACTTCCCACCCTTGATTTACATTAGAGCAGTTAGCAGAGAAATGTTTTTCAGCAGCAATGACAGAACTGGATTTAGAGATATTAAGAAAATTTAACGTTAGTAATGCCAAATTTAATTGCAAGTGTGGGGTGGATAACTCCTTATCA
This sequence comes from Pan paniscus, assembly GCF_029289425.2. Taxonomy (NCBI): domain Eukaryota; kingdom Metazoa; phylum Chordata; class Mammalia; order Primates; family Hominidae; genus Pan; species Pan paniscus. The sequence goes on from NC_073272.2 coordinate 62,263,404, forward strand.
CTTCCCCTTTTTTGTTTAAGTAATTGTAGCTTTAACGTCCTGTTGCTCCTTTTCTACAATGGCTTGACCTTGTGGATTATAGGGAATTCCAGTAATAGGTTTAATATCCCATTGATCGAGAAAAATTTTGAAAGCCTTGCTGCAATATGCAGGGCCATTGTCTGTTTTGATTTCTCTTGCAACTCCCATAACTGCAAAACAAGACAACAAATGTCTTTTAACATGAGAAACAGTTTCTCTTGTTTGACAAGTAGCCCAGATGAAGTTTGAAAAAGTGTCTACCAACACATGAACATAAGCTAATTTCCCAAAAGAAGGAACATGAGTAACATCCATTTGGCAGATTACATTAGGAGAAAGACCACAAGGATTGACACCGGGAGATTGTGTAGGTAGACCAACCACCTGACACTGAGAGCAGTTTTGGATGATATGTTTTGCCTGTTTTCAACTAAAAGAGTATTTATGTTTAAGGCCTGAAACATTGGTATGAATAAGCTGATGAAACTGTGTGGCATCAGTGAAGGTTAGGGAAACAAGAGCATCTATTTTTGGATTGCCATTGGATAAGGGTCCAGGCAAATTGGTATAAGAAGGGATATGAGCAATGAAAAAGGCGTGATTTCTATTTCTGACCACTTGTTGTAATGAAGAAAACAGAGAAGACAGATTGGTGTCAGTGATATTTTTTATAGTAGCTGTTTCTATGGCTTTGGTAAGCATGAATAACATAAGCTGAGTCAGATACAATGTTAAGAGGCTGATCAAAATCTTGCAATGTTGTTATAACAGCAAATAATTCAGCCTTCTGAACAGAGGTGTGAGGAATAGAAATGAATTTATCTTTTGGCCTACATATCCAGCCTTTCCATTACCAGATCTGTCAGTGAACAGTGTAAATCTCCCTCTAATGGAGAAAGACAAATAATTTTGGCAGAATCCAAAAAGTATTTCGTAAAAACTGGAAGAATTTTGACTGGGGTAAGTGATAGTCTATTGGCCAACGAAATCATCCGAATTAGTTTGCCAACATAGGGAAGTAGAAAAGGCATTTTTTTACTTAACTTTTTTGACAGAGGGACCACAATAACATTAGGATCAAGACCAGAAATTTTAACAATATGTTGTCGTCCTAATCCAATTGATGTAGAAATTTGATCAAGATATACTGAAAGAGTTTTAGAGGCAGAATTTGGGGAAAACACCCATTCAATTAAGGAATCATGTTGTGCTATAAGTCCTGTTGGAGAGTGAAGAGTAGGAAAAACTAAAAATTGTAAAGTTTGGTTTGGATCTGTATGGAAATGAAACAGTTGGCTTGGACCTGTGCCATACAGGTCAAAAAGGTTGGTTTGGATCTGTTCCGTACAGATCCATACAAGATCTGTATGGAAACCAAAAGGCTGGTTTGGACCTGTGCCTCTCTTACCCTTTGTTCTAAAAAAGCCAACACTCAATTAGCTGGTTCAGAAAGAACGTGAGGGTCATTTAGATCTGGATCTTCTGATAAGGTAGCAAATAAGTTGGAAACAGCATAGGTATAAATTTCTAATGTTGGTCTTAAATAATTAGTGTCACTGAGTAATTTTTGAAAATCATTTGAAGTTTTTAAATTGTCTGTACGAAGTTGTATTTTTTGAGACTTAATAGAGGAAATTCGATTTGCATTCCTAAGTAAAGATATGGGGTAACTTGTTGAATTTTGTCAGGAGAAATGTAGAGTCCTGCATTAGCAATGGCTGCTTTTAAAGAAGTAAAGCAAGGAATTAATTTTTCTTTAGTAGGAGCAGCAATCAGTGTCCATATAATGAAGAACATAATTATCTTGGAAGGCCTGTCAGATAGGTTGTAATACAGTGCCCACAAAAAACTCACAAATAATAAGACTGTTAATCATTCCTTGAGGTAAAATTTTCCACTGGAACCAAGCTGCAGGAGCTGTTATTTATAGAAGCTATAGTAAAAGCAAACTTTTCACAATCTGATTTGTCTAGGGGAATATGGAAAAAACAATCCTTGAAGTCAATAATAGTTAGACGCCATTCTTTAGGAATCATGGAGGGGGAGGGCATGCCAGGTTGCAGTGCTGACATGGGTTTAATAACAGCATTAGTAGCTCTTAAATCTGTTACTGTTCTCCATTTCCCTGACTTTTTGGTACAACAAGCAGTGGAGAATTCCATGGAGACAAAGAGGACCCAATTATGTTTGATTTTAGTAAATCATTAACTATTTCAATTAAAACTTCCAACTTGTGTTTGGACAGCAGCCACTGCTCTACCCAAACAGGTGAGTCACACATCCACTATAAAGGAATTCGTGGGGGAGGCTCAGGAGTGACCACTCCTAAAAAGGCTATCCAAGTCTGGTTTTGTCAAGTTTTATGGTGGAGGTCTACGTGCTCTGCTATTACCCTCCCCTTTAACTCCTAATCCTCTTCCAGGAATAAAATTCATTTTATGCATCATGTTTTTACTAGCTTCACTGTAATTTGATAAAGGGATCAATATTTCAGCCCCCCATTATTGTAACAAATCCCATCCCCATAAATTAATGGGAATTGGAATAATGAAGGGCTGGATAGTGCCATCTTCATCATCAGGTCCAGCACAAGGGAGTATTAAAGAACTTTGACACACAACAGAAGATGTCCGATCTCCCACTAAATTAGTGGAAGAAGGCTGTTTAGGCCATGATGAAAGCCATTGGTTAACAGCAATGATAGAAACATCAGCTCCAGTATAGACTAGACCTTCAAACTTTTTTCCTCAAATTTTTATAATACATGTAGCTTGATGTGATGAAATAGCATTAACCCAATAAGTGGCTTTGCCTTGTTTAGAAGTATTTCCTATTGCTCCTGTTCGAGGGGCTGTCCCTGCAGCTAGAAACAGTGCTGTGAGAAGTAATTGAGCAATACACTCTCCTGATTCAATAGAAAATAGGAGATTTAGTGGAGATTACTAGACAAATTTCATCAGTGGTGTCAGCCTGTATTAGATCAGTATGCAGGGTAACAGCTTTTAACACTAGTGATGCTCTGCCTAAAATTAAACCAATGTGATCTTTAGGTAATGTCCCTTTAACTCCAGTGTGGGCTAAGACAGGCTGTTCCCCAGGAAGTAAGGACGAAGGAAGGGTACTACACAAGTCTATTGAGCCCCCTCCTGCAGTGGAAGTGGACAAGCATTGTACTGGGACAAGAGAAGAGATTGGCTGGTATTGGGTATTGGATATTGAATTTGAGGCAGTATTTGTGCTATAGTATACATCTGGGTCTGTGGCATAGCCTGTGCAGCTATAGATGTTGTAACTGGGAGGGTGAATCAAAACACTGGGGCCCCAATAGCGATCAGGGACCAAGGCCAGCCCCTCCCCCCATTTCCCTGAAACAGAATGGAATTAACTGTGTTATTAGCCACGTTTAAAAGTGGAAGTGGGTTGTCACTGATATCAAAGTTAGGGTGACAATATTTCATCCAACGTTTACCCTTTTTGCATCATAGACACACAGTAGCAGGGGCCTTTTGCATATTTTGAGTTTGAGTAGTGGCTTGTGGAGGATTCAAATTGAGTAAAGGACAGGATTTTTTAAAGTGTCCTACTCCACCACATTTGTAGCAAGCACCAGGAAAAGTATTATGTACCCCTGCAGGAGGAACATTAGGAATAACAGTGGCTGCTTTTAGAGAAGTCATAGCTTGTGCCATAAGTACAGCTTTATGAGTTTCAGACCCAATTCCATCACAAGCAAAGATATAAGAAGGAATTATGGCATCATCAGGAATATTTTCAGTTTTATGATGTAAAGGTCAGATGGCAGCCTGACACTCAATATTAGCATTTTCAAAAGCCATGAGTCTAATGACTACATCTCTGGTTCTAGTATCAGAAATAGCCTTTTCAGCAGCATCTGTTAATCATGCCACAAAATCAGGATACAGCTCAGAGGGGCCTTGTTTAATAGCACTAGAGGATTAAGGAGCTTTGCCTGTATCTTGAATTGACTCCCAAGCCCAAAGGCATACTTGTGTAACTTGAGTCAGTATACATGGAGTATATTGCAATTGCTATGTAGGAGTATTACACACATCACCATTTCCCATAAACATATCATAAGAACCTTCCTCTGTAATCTCAGAATTAATGGATGCTTGCATCATGGCCTCTTCTGATCAATAAGTTTTAAACTGCAAAAATTGGGAAGGAGTAAGAGGAGCATGAGATAACAGATTCCAATCAATAGGGACAAGTTGTTTTTCAGTGGTAAGAGAAGGTAAAACAGTCATAAGGTAGGGAGAGTAGTTTGGTCCATATTGATCACAAGCTGCTTTAAAATAAGTAATTGTAAAGAAAAAGTCTCCTAATATTTGCTACCTTTAGAAGTTCCTTTGGCAGTTTCACCAGTGACTTTGGTCTCAGGTGTCATGGCTATGGTGAATTGCCAGGCGTCCAAGCCACCAGAAGCCCTAGCTCTACCATCGCCTCTTGAATTGAGGTATGGATAGATCTAGATGAGGCAGAGGAAAAGAGAGGAAGAGAGCAAGACTGCCAGGATATGGACTGGGGGGACATGGTATTCCAAGCCTCTGAAAGAGGGGGTCCCATGGCATTGAAAGAAACAGTAGGCTTAGCGGAGGGGAGTGGTCCAAAAGGATGAGAAGATCAAGAAACAGGCCACTCAGTTGAATGTTACACGTCCTCTTCTGGCACAGAGGGCAGCGGCTTAGAAGAAGAATTGTTAGCATATATAGGTTTTTCCTCAGGGGGATAAAGAAAGAAAAGAATGAATTCTTGCTCATCATCAGAAGGAGGACTCAGAAGGGTTCAGGAACATGAGGTAAAAGAAGTGGCTCGCTGGCTGTGTTAAATTGTGGCAGTTGTAAAGGATCACCAGACTGAAAAGGAAGTAAAGCAACACGAATAAGATCCCAATCAGTCCAAACAGAAACAGGAAGAAAAACGCCATCTTTCATAAGTTGGCAGAGCATAGCACCAAAGTGGTCCCAATCCAAAAGGTCCATAGAACCTTTATCTGGAATCCAGGGACAATGTTTTTCAATAGTCTGAAATAAGATAATTAAGGTATGAGTATCAGCCTTAATTCCACCCTGTTTTAAAAGAAGTTTAATAAAGGAAAGTTAAGCCTGGTGTTTAGACTGTGATTGTCCCATATTTGCCCTGGAATAATACCAGTCAACAAACCCACAGAAAAGGGGAAACTCAGAAAAAAGCATAACCAGAGACCTTACTGTCAACACCATAGACTGGTCATCTTGAACCACACTCACAGTGCACTGAGTCAGGGAATGAAGAACACCATGTCAGACACCAGCCAGTGGCCTGCAATACAACAGGGCTCTCTCTTTGTCCCAAGGTGGATCAGCAGGTCGAGAAATAAGAGATACACAAAAAATAGAGAGAAACCTGGGTCTAAGGGGGTCACTGCCTTCTGGTCTTGCAATACCACCAATTCACTGGATATACCGGCATTTATTATCAGGTTTAGTGAGGGAGGGGGTGAAACAGTGAGGGGTTTGGGGTCGTATGATTGTGGGGTGAGATGATCACATAGGGATGAAGTAACTTCTTGTCATCCAAAGTATAGGTTTACAAAAGATAAGTTTTTACAGTATAGTGTGTGCATCAGCAGTTTAACAGAGCCATAAAGTAGGAATAAATTCTACCCACAACCTATGTTTAGCAAGATACTAATCAGCAGCAGCAGCTGCAGCAGAAGCTAGTTGCAAACAATTAATAGAAACAGGACGTGAAACTAGACAACCGGTTAGATGACAAATTCTCAGAAGAGTGTAGGCTTTAACCCTAAAGAGGCCTAGAATAGCCACTGTAAGATAAGGGCGTTTATAGCTCTATCTTATCCATGAGAACAGGCGCCCCTCATGCATTCGTTTATAGGCTTTCCACAAAGGTTTCATTCCATTCCCAGAGCTATGAACATCTGCTTTTCTGGGATAGGAATCTTGGTGATGTGAATCCTCCAGATCTGCATAACCGTTTATAGGCTCTCTGCAGTGGGAAGAACATCAAACAAAGCTCAACCCCACATTGTCTTTGTGACAATCCTGTATTTAATATTTTATTTACAATGATTAAGAACATTTCATTCCTTTGTTCTATAGCAACCGTTTCAGGGGGTCTCCCTAAACTTTCTAGTTTTTACCTAGAGGTATTTAGTTTTTCCTAATAGGTTTCAATGGCATTTAAAATGTACCTTCGCAGATTCTACAAAAAGAGTGTTTCCAACCTGCTGAATCAAAAGAACAGTTTACCTCTGTGAGATGAATCCACACATCATGAAGCAGTTTCACAGATAGCTTCTTTCTAGTTTCCAACTTGGAATATTCGGTTCCTCCCCGTAAGAATCAATGGATTCCCAAATGTCCCTTAGCAGATTCTATAAAAAGAGAGTTTCCAACCTGCTGATTCAAAGGAAAGGTGTAACTCTGTGACCTGAATCAACACATCACAAGTCAGTTTCACATATAGCTTCTTTCTAGTTTTTATATGGGGATATTTAGTTTATTCCTTTTGGCCTAAATGGGCTCAAAAATGTCCCTTCACATATTCGACAGAAAGAGTGTTTCCAACCTGCTGAATCAAAGAAAGATTAAACTCTCTGAGATGAATCGACACTAAACAAAGCAGTTTCACAGATAGTTACTTTCTAGTTTTCATCTGGGGATATTCTGATTTTCCCCATAGGCCACAATAGGCTCCCAAAAGTTCCCTTGCAGATTCTAGTAAAAGAGTGCTTCCAACCTGTTGAATCAAAAGAAAGATTTAACTCTGTGACATGAACCCACACATCACAAACCAGTTTCACAGCTAGCTTCTTTCTAGTTTGTATCTGTGGATATTCTGTTTTTCCCCATAGGCTTCAAAGGGCTCCAAAATGTCCCTTCACAGATTTTACAAAAAGAGTGTTTCGACCTGCTGAACAAAAACAAAGTTTTAACTTTGTGTGTTGAATCCACACATCAAAAAGCAGTTTCACAAATAGCTTTTTTCTATTTTTTATCTGGGGATATTTCATTTATCCCCATAGGCCACAATGGGTTCCCAAATGTCCCTTTGCAGAGTCTATAAAAAGAGTATTTTTAACCTGTGGAATTAAAAGAAAGTTTTTACTCTGTGAAATGAATCCACACATCACAAAGCTGTTTCACAGATAGTTTCATTCTAGTTTTTACTGGGGATATTCCTTTTTTCTCCTTAGGTATCAATGGGCTCCCAAACATCACTTCACGGGTTCTACAAGAAGATTGTTTCCAACCTGCTGAATCAAGAAATGTATAATTCTTTGAGGTGTATCAAGACATCACAAAGCAGTTTCACAGATACCTTACTTTCAGTGTTTATCTGGGAATATTCATTTTTTCCCCATATGACTCAATGGGCTCCCAAATGTCCATTCACAGATTCTACAAAAAGAGTACTTCCAACCTGCTGAATCAAAGGAAAGATTTGACTCTATGAGATGAATGCACACATCAACAAGCAGTTTCACAGATAACTTCTTTCTAGTTTTTATCTGTGGATATTTGGCTTTTTCCCATAGGTCTCAATGGGCTCCCAAATGTCCCTTTGCAGATTCTATAAAAACGGTGTTTCCAACCTGCTGAATTAAAATAAAAGTTTAACTCTGTGCATTGAATAAACACATCATTAAGCAGTTTCACAGTTAGTTTCTTTCTAGTTTTTATCTGCGGATATTCAGTTTTTCTCCTTACGTTTCAAAGCACTCCCAAATATCCCTTTGCAGATTCTACAAAAAGTGTGTTTCCGACCTGCTGAATCAAAAAAAGGGTTTAATTCTGCAAGTTTAATCCACACATCCCCAAGCAGTTTTTCAGCTACTTTCTTTTTTTTTAATAACCTGGGGATATTCAGATTTTTTCCATAAGCCTCAATGTTCTCCCAAACGTCCTGTTGCTGATTCTAAAAAAGATTGTTTCCAGCCTGTTGAATAAAAAAAGGATTAATTCTATGAGATGAATACACAAATCCAAAGCACTTTCCCAGATAGCTTCTTTCTACATTTTATGTGAAGGTATTCGGTCTTTCCTTTTAAGCCTAAATGGGCTCCCAAATGTCCCTTCACAGATTCTATAAAAAGAATCTTTCCAAGCTGCTGAATCAACAAAAGTGTTGGCTCTGTGAGAATAATCCACAAACCCAAAGCAGTTTCACAGATAGCTTCTTTCTGGTTTTTATTTGGGGATATTCCATTTTTCCCCATAGGCCCTAATGTGCTCCCAAATGTTTCTTAGCAGATTCTACAAAAGAGTGTTTCCAAACTGTGAATAAAAAAAAAAGGTTTAATTCTGTGAGATGAATCCACACATCACAAAATAGTTTCACAGCTAGTTTCTGTCAAGTTGTTATTGGGGATATTCTGTTTTTCCCCATAGGTTTCCATGGGCTCTCAAAAGACCCTTCACAGATTGTACAAGAAGAGTGTTTCCAAGCTGCTGAATAAAAAGACAGGTTTAACTCTGTGAGATGAATCCACGCATCATAAAGCAGTTTAAAAGGTAGCTTCATTATCATTTTTATCTGGATATATTCTGTTTTCCTAATATGCCTGAATTGGCTCCCAAATGTCCCTTCACAGTTTCAATAAAAAGAGTGTTGCCAATGTGTGGAATCAAAGGAAAGGTTTAATTCTCTGAGATTAATCCACACATCCCAAGGAGTTTCACAGTTATCTTGTTTCTAGTTTTTATCTGAAGATATTGGATTTTTCCCCATAGGACTCAAACAAGTCCCAAATATACCTTTGCAGATTGTACAAAAAAAGGGTTTTAAACGTGCTGAAACAAAAAAAAAGTTTAACACTTTGAGATGAAGACACACATCACCAAACAGTTTCACAGAATACTTGCTTTTAGTTTGTATCTTGGGATTTTCCGTTTTTCCCCCAATGCCTCAATGGACTCCCAAATGTCCTTTAACAGACTCTAGAAAAAGTGTTTCCAACCTGCTGAATAAAAAGGAAGGTTTAATTCTGTTTGATGAATCCACACATCACAAAGCAGTTTCACAGAGAGCTTCTTTCCAGTTTTTTTTTTTTTTGAGGTATATTCGGTTTCTCCCCATATGCCTCAATAGGATCTGAAAACTCCCATCACAGATTCTACAAAAAGACTCTTTACAAAATGCTGAATCAAAAGAATGGTTTATCTTTGTGAGATGAATCCACACATCACAAAGTAGTTTCACAGATAGATCTTTCTAGTTTTTATCTAGGGATAATCATTTTTTCTCCACAGGCCTCAATGGGCTTTCAAATATTTCCTCACATATTCTACAAAAAGAGTTTCCAACCCGCTAAATCAAAAGAAAGTTTTAATTCTGTGAGATGAATCCACACATCCCCAAGCAATTTCACAGATAACTTCTTTCTAGTTTTCTCAGGGAATATTCAGATTTCCCCATAGGCCTCAGTGGGCTCCCAAATGTTTCTTCACAGATTCTACAAAAAGAGTGTTTTCAACCTTCTGAATAATAAAAAAAAAAGTTTGAACTCTTTGAGATGAATTTACTATTCTCAAAGCAGTTTCACAGACACGTTCTTTCTAGTTTTTGTGTAGGGATATTCTGTTTTTTCCCACAGGCTTCAATGGTCTTCAAAATGTCCCTTCCCAGTTTCTACAAAAAGAGTATTTCCGACCTGCTGAATCAAAAGAAAATTTTAACCCTGTGAGATGAATCCACACATAATTAAGCCATTTACAGATAGTTTTTTTCTACTTTCTATCTGAGTATATTCAGTTTTTCCATAGTCCTCACTGGGCTCCAAATGTCCCTTCATAGATTTTACAAAAAGAGTGTTTCCAACCTTCTGAATCAAAAGAAAGTTTTAACGCTGTAAGATGAATCCACACATCACAAAACAGTTTCACAGATAGCTTCTTTCTAGTTCTTATGTTAGGGTATTCAGTTTTTCCCCATGGGCCTCAAATGGTTCCCAAATGTCGCTTTGCAGATTCTACAAGAAGAGTGTTTCCAACCTGCTGAATCAAAATAATGTTTCAACTCTGTGAGATGAATCTGTATATCACAATCAGATTCACAGATAGATTCTTTCTGGTTTGTATCTGGAAATTCTCAGTTTTTCTTCCTAGGTCTCAATGGGCTCCCAAATGTCCCTTTGCAGATTCTTCAAAAATAGTGTTTCCAACCTGCTGAATCAAAAGAAAAGTTAAACTCTGTGAGATGAATAAACACTTAACAAAGCAGTTTCACAGGTATTTTCTTTGTAGTTTTCATCTGGGGACATTCATTTATTCCCCATAGGCCTCAATGGCCTCCAAAATGTCGCTTCACAGATTCTCCAAAAAGAGTGGTTCCAAACTGATGAATCAAAAGAAAGGTATATCTCTGTGAAATAAATCCCTATATCACCAAGCAGCTTCACTGATTGCTTCTTCCTATTTCTTTTTTTACCGGGAATATTTGTTTTTTCCCCATAGACTCAATGGATTTCAAAATGTCTTTTTGCAGATTCTACAGAAAGGGTGTTTTCAACCCGCTGAATCAAAAGAAAGGTTAAACACTTTGAGATAAATTGACGTATCACAATGCAGTTTCACCGTTAGCTTCTTTCTTGTTTTTATCTTGGGATATTCAGCCTTTCCCTATATGCCTCGTGGGCTCCCAAATATCCCTTTGCAGATTCTACAAAAAGAGTGTTTTTGACATGCTGAACCAAAGGAAAGTTTTAACTCTGTAACATGAATCCACACATCACCAAATAGTTTCACAGATTGCTTCTTTCTACTTTTTATATGGGGATATTCGATTTTTCCCCATAGTCCTCATAAGGCTTCAAAAATTCCCTTCACAGATTCTACAAAAAGTGTGTTTCCCACGTGCTGAATCAAAGAAAAGTTTTAACTATGTGAGATTAATCCACACATCAGAAAGCACTTTCAGGATAGCTTATTTATAGTTTTTATCTGGGGATATTCGTTTTTTTAACAATGGCCTCAATTGGCTCCAAAATCTCTTTTGACAGATTCTACAAAAAGATTGTTTTCAAACTGCCAAATCTAAAGAAAGGTTTAACTCTGTGAGCTGAATCCACACATCACCAAGCAGTTTCACAGATAGCCTCTTTTAGTTTTTGTCTGGGCATATTCTGTTTTTCCCCATAGGCTTCAATGGGCTCCCAAGTCAATTCACATATACAACAAAAAGGGTATTTTCCACCTGCTGAATCAAAAGAAAGTTTTAACTCTGTGTGGTGAATCCACATATTAACTAGGAATTTCACAGATATCTTCTTCCCAGTTTTTATTTGGGGATATATATTTTTCCCCCAAGGGCACAATTAGCTTAAATTGTCCCTTTGGAGATACTACAAAAAGAGTGTTTCCAACCTGCAGAATTAAAAGAAATGTTTAACTCTGTGAGATGAATCCATACATCACCAAGCAGTTCTACAGATAGCTTCCTTCTAGATTTTAACTCAGGATGATTGGGTTTATCCCCTAGGCCTAAAAGGGCTCCAAAAGAGCACTTTGCAGATTTTTATCTAGGAATTTTTATCTAGTTTTTATCTAGGAATATTCGGTTTTTCCCCATTGGCCTCAAAGGGCTCCCAAATATCCCTTTGCAGATGCTACAAAAACAGTGTTTTACACCTGCTGATTAAACAAAAAAAGTTTAACTCTATGAGAAAAATCCACAAATCTCCAAGCAGTCACAGGTAGTTTCTCTCTAGTTTTTACTTGGGTTATTCAGTTTTTCCCTATAGACCTCAAAGGGCTCCCAAATGTCTCTTAGCATATTCTACAAAAAAAAGTGTTTTCAACCCGTCAAATCAAAAGAAGGGTTTAACTCTGTGAGCTGAATCCACTCACCACTAAGCAGACTCACAGATGCCTTCTTTCTATTTTTATCTGGGGATATTCATTTTCTTCACAGGCCTAAATGGGCCCTGTAATATCCCTTTGAAAATTCTACAAAAAGAATGTTTCCAACATGCTCAATCAAAAGACAGGTTTAACTCTTTGAGATGAATCTACACATCCCCAAGCAGACTCATAGACAGCGTCTTTCTAGTTTTTATATGGGGATATTCAGTTTTTCCCCAAAGCCCTCAAAAAGCTCCCATATGGCTCCTCACAGATTCTATGAAAAGAGTGTATCCAACCTGCTCAACGAGAAGACAGGTTTAACTCTGTGAGATGTAGTGACACATCAGCAAGCAATTTCAAAGTACCCTCTTTCCAGTTTTTATTGGGGCATATTCAGTTTTTCCCCCATAGGCTTCAAAGGACTCCCAAATGTCCCATCACAGATTATACAAAAAGAGTTTTCCAAACTGCTGAATCAATAGAAAGCTTTAACTCTGTGAGATGAATTTTCACATCACCAAGCACTTTCACAGACAGCTTCTTTCTAGTGCTTATCTGGGGGATATTCTGTTTTTCCCCATAGGCCTAAGTGGGCTCCAAAATGTCCCTTTGCAGATTCTACAAAAAGAGTGCTTCCAACTTGCTCAATGAAAAGAAAGTTTTAACTCTGTGGGATGAATCCACACCTCACCAAGCAGTTTCACAGACAGCTTCTTTCTACTTTTTATCTGGGGATATTGTATTTTTCCATATTGGCATCAATGGGCTAAAAAATATCCCTTGACAGATTATATAGAAAGAGTTTTTCAAACCTGCTGAATGAAAAGAGATGTTTACCTCTGTGAGAATAATCCACACATCACCAAATAGTTTCACAGAGGGCTTCCCTCCAGTTTTTACCTGAGGATATCCTTTTTTTTCATACACCTCAAGTGGCTTTCAAATATCCCTTTGCAGATTCTACAAAAATCTGCTTCCAATCTTTTGAATCTAAAAAAAGTTTATCTCTGTGAGATGAAACCACACATCCCAAAGCAGTTAGTTTCACAGATAGTTTCTTCCTAGTTTTTGTTTGGGGATATTCAGTTTTTCCATATAGTTCTCAAAGGGCTTCCAAATACCCCTTCACAGATTCTAGAGATAGAGTGTTTCTTACCTTTTGAATCAAAAGACAGTTTTAATTCTAGTAGACTAATGCACACTTCTCCAAGCAGTTTCACAGACATATTCTTTATAGTGTTTATGTGGGGATATTCGTTTTTTTTTCCATAGATCTCAGTGGGCTCCCAAATGCCCCTTCATATGTTCTACTAAAAGAGTCTTTCCATCCTGCTCAATCAAAAGAAAGATTTGACTCTGTGAGATGAATCCAAACAACCACAAGCAGTTTCAGAGATCACTTCTTTCTAGTTTTTCTTTTGGGATATTCAGTTTTTCCCCATAGGCCCCAGAGGGCTCCCAAATGTCCCTTCACAGATTCTACAAGAAGAGTATTTCCAACCTGTTGAAACAAAAAAAAAAAGTTTTACTCTTTGAGATTAATCCACACATCATGAAGCAGTTTCACTGATAGCTTCTCTCCAATGTTTATCTGAGGATATTCCATATTTCCCTATATGGCTCAATGGGCTTCCAAAAGACCCTTCACAGATCCTCCAAGAGGAGTGTTTCGAACATACAGAAAAAAAAACAAAGTTTTCTCTCTGTGAGATGAATTAGACGTCAACACGCAGTTTCACAGATAGTTTCTTCAAGTTATTATCTTGGGATATTTGGTTTTTCCCCATAGGTCTCAAGGGGCTCCCAAATGTCCCTTTGCAGATTCTACAAAAAGAGTGTTTCCAACCTGCTAAATGTAAAGAAAGGTTTAACTCTGTGAGATGAGTCCACACATCACAAAACAGTTTCACAGATAGCTTCTTTCTAGTTTTTATCTAGGGATATTCCGTTTTTCCCCATAGGTTTCAATGGGCTCCAAATATCTCTTGGCAGATAGTACAAAAAGAGTCTTTCCAACCTGCTGAATCACAACAAAGGTTTAACTCTCTGACATGAATCCACACATCAAGAAGCAGTTTAACAGATAGCTTTTTGCTAGTTTTTATCAGAATATTAAGTTTTTCCCCAGAGACCTCAATGGGCTACCAAATGTCCCTTCCCACATACTACAAAAAATGTGTTTCCAACCTCTGAAACAAGAGAAGTTTACCTGTTTGAGATGAATCCACACATCACCAAGGAGTTTCATAGATGATAGTTTCCTTCAAGTTTTATCTGGGGAAATTTGCTTTTTCTTTATAGGTCTCAATGGGCTGCCAAAAGTCACCCTGCAGATTCTACAAAAAGAGTGTCTCCAACCTGCTGAATCTAAAGAAATGTTTACCTCTATGAGATGAATGCCCACATCACCAAGCAGTTTCACAGATAGCTTCTTTCTAGTTTTTATCTGGGGATATTCTGTTTCCCACCTAGGCTTCAATATGCTCATGAATGTAACTACACAGATTCAACAAAAAGAGTGTTTCCAAACTGCCAAATCAAAAGAAAGGTTTTAGACTGTCAGATAAATCCACACATCAGCGAGCAATTTCACAGATTGCTTCTATCCATTTTTTATCTGGGGATATTCTCTTTTTTCCCATAGGCCTCAATGAGCTCTCATATGCACCTTCAAGATTCTACAAAAGAGTGTTTCCTAACTGCCGAAACATAAAAAAGTTTTAAAGGTGTGAGATGATTCCAAGCATCACCAAGCACTTTTATGGATAGTCTCTTTCTGTTATTTATACGGAGATATTTGTTTTTCCACCATAGGACCCAATTGGCTCCCACATATCCCTTCATAGATTCCTTAAAAAAAAAAGTATTTCCAACCCTCTGAATTGAAATAATGGTTTAACTCTGTGTGATGAATGCACACATCACCAAGCAGTTTCACAGATAGCTTCTTTCCAGTTTTTATCTGGGGATATTGGTTTTTTTTTTCCAATAGCCCTCAAAGGGCTCTTATATGTCAGCTTTCAGATTCCACACAAAAAAAGAGTTTCAAAGCTGCTTTATCAAAATAAAATTTTAACTTTATGAAATGATCCACATATCACCAAGTAGTTTCACAGATACATACCTTGTACTTTTTATCTGTGGATTTTCAGTTTTTTCCCATAGGCCATAATACGCTCCCAGGTGTCCCTTTGAAGATTCTAAAAAAATAGTGTTTCCAACCTGCTGAATTAAAAGAAAAGTTTAAATCTGTGAGATGAATCCACACATCACAAAGCACTTTCATAGATAGCTTCTTTCTAGTTTATATCTTGGGATATTCGGTTTTGCCCCATAGGCCTCAATGGGCTGTCAAATTTCCCTTTGCAAATTCTACAAACAGTGTTTCCAACCTGCTGAATGAAAAGAAAGGTTTAACTCTGTGAGATGAATCCACACATCACCAAGCAGTTTCACAGATAACTTCTTCTTAATTTTTATCTGGGGATACTTTGCTTTCCCTGACAGGACTCAATGGACTCCCTTAGTTGTCCCTTAGCAGATTCTACAAAAAAAGGGATTCCAAACTGCCAAATCCAAGGAAAGTTTGAACTCTGAGAGATGAATCCACACATCACAAAGAAGTTTTACTGGGTTTGTTTCTCGTGTTTATCTGGGGATATTTGGTTTTTCCTCACAGACCTCGATGGGCTCCAAAGTGTCCCTTTGCAGATTCTACAAAAAGATAGTTTTCAACCTGCTGAATTAAAAGTATGGTTTAACTCTGTGAGATGAATCCCAAGCAGTTTCACAGATAGCTTCTTTCTAGTTTTTATCTGGGGATATTTGTTTTTTTCCAATAGACATCAATGGACATTCACATGTCTCTTCACAGGTTCTACAAAAAAGTCTTTCCAAACTGCTGAATGAAAAGAAAGGTTTGACTCTGTCAGTTGAATCCAAACATAATGAAGCCATTTCACAGACAGCTTCCTTCTACTTTTTATCTGGGGATATTCAATATTCCCCATAGGCTTCAATGTGCTTCCAAATGTCCCTTCGCAGATGCTACAAAAAGATGTTTCCAATCGGCTGAATCAAAAAGAATGTTTTATAATCTGAGATGAATAGACACATCACAAAGCAGTTTCACAGATACCTTCTTTCCAGTGTTTATCTGGGGATATTCCATATTTCCCCATAGGCCTCAAAGGGCTTCTAAGTGCCCCTTCAGAGATTCTACAAAAGGAGGGTTTCAAAACTACTGAATCAAAAGAAAGATTTAACTCTGTGAGATGAATCCACACATTACCAAGCAGTTTCACAGACAGCTTATTTCTAGCTTTTATCTGAGGATATTTTGTTTTTCAACATAGGCCTCAACAGGCTCCCAAATGTACCTCTGCAGATTCTACAAAAAGAGTGTTTCCAACCTGTTGAATGAAAAAAAAGTTTTACCTCGTGAAAAGAATCAACACATCACAAAGCAGTTTCACTGAGAGCTTTTCTCTAGTTTTCATCTGAGGATATTGCATAGGCCTCAATGGGCTCCCAAATATCCCTTCATAGATTCTTTTAAAAAAGTGTTTCCAATCTTCTGAATCAAAAGAATACTTTAACTCTGTGAGATGAATCCACACATCATCAAGGAGTTTCACAGATAATTTTTTTCTAATTTTTATCTTGAACTATTCAGTTTTTTCCGTAGGCCTCAATGGACTCCCACATATTTCTTGGCAGATCCTACAAAAAGAATATTTCCAAACTTCTCAGTCTAAAGAAAGGTTTAACTCTTTCAGATTAATCCATACAACAAAAAGCAGTTTCACAGATAGCTGCTTTCTAGTTTTTATCTGGGGAAGTTCAGTTTTTCCTTTTAGTCCTCAATGGGTTCCCATGAGTCCATTTGAAAATTCTACAAAAAGAGTTTCCAACCTGCTGAATGAAAGGAAAGGTTTAAATTTGTGAGATGAATCCACACATCTCCAAGCAGTTTCACAGATAGCTTCCTTCTAGTTTTTATCTGTGGATATTCTATTTTTCCACTAAGGCCTCAATGGGCTCCCAAATGTCCCTTTGCAGATTCTACAAAAAAAGTGTTCTCAACTTGCTTAATCAAAAGAAAGTTTTCACTCGGTGAGATGAATTTAAACATCACCAAGGAATTTCACTGAGGGCTTGTTTCTATTTTTTTTCTTGGGACATTGTGTTTTTTTCCCATAGGCCACAATGGACTCCCAAATGTCCCATCAGGGATTGTACAAAAAGAGTGTTTCCAATCTGCTCACTCAAAAGAAAGGTTTAACTCTTTGAGATGAATCCACACATCACCAAGCAGTTTCACAGATAGCTTCTTTCTAGTTTTTATCTGGTGATATTTGGATTTTCCCCAGAGACATCAATGGGCTTATAAATGTCCCTTAGCAGGTTATGTAAAAGCAGTGCTTCCAAACTGCTGAATCAAAAGAAACGTTTAACTCTGTGAGAATAATCCACACATCACCAAGCAGTTTCAGAGATAGCTTCTTTCTAGTTTTGTCTGGGGATATTCATTTTTTCTCCTTAGGCCACAATGGGGTCCCAAATGTCTCCTCGCAGAATCTACAAAAAGTGTGTTTCCAACGTGCTAAATCAAAAGACAGGTTTAACTCTGTGAGTTGAATCCACCCTTCACCAAGCAGTTTCACAGATAGCTTCTTTCTCATTTTTCACTGGGGATATTCGTTTTTTATTCCATAGACCTCAAATTGCTCCCTAATCACCCTTTGCAGATTCTACAAAAAGAGTTTTCCAACCTGCTGAATCAGAATAAAAGTTTAACTGTGTGATATAAACCACACCTCACAAAGCAGTTTCAGACATCACTTCTTTCTACTTTTTCCTTCAGGATATTCAACTTTTCCCCTTAGGCCTCAAAGGGCTGCCAAATGTCCCTTCAGAGATTCTAGAAAAGAGTGTTTCCAACCTGGTTAATCAAAGGACAAGTTTAACTCTTTGAGATGAATCTACTCAACACCAAGCAGTTTCATAGATTGCTTTTTCATGTTTTTGTTTGCGGATTTTTTTTTTCCCATAGGCCTATATGGGCTACCAAATGTCCCTTCACAGAGTCCAGAAAAATAGTATTTTCAACTAGTTGAATAAAAAGTAAGGTTTATCTCTGTGAGATGTATCTAAACATCACCAAGTAGTTTCACAGATTGCTTCTTCCTAGTTTTTGTCTGGAAATGTTCTATTTTTCCCCATAAGCCTCAAAGGGCTATCGCATGTTTCTGCACAGATTCTACAAAAAGTGTGTTTCCAATCTGTTGAATCAAAAGAAAGGTTTAACTGTGTGAGATGAATACTCACATCACCAAGCAGTGTCAAAGTTAGCTTCTTTCAAGTTTTTCTCTGGGGATGTTCCATTTTTCCCCATAGGCCTCAATGGGCTGCCAAATGTACCTTCACAGATTCTACAAATAAAGTGTTTTCAACCTGCTGAATCAAAAGAAAGTTTTAACTCTGTGAGATGAAGCCACACATCATGAAGCAGTTTCACAGATAGCTTCTTTCTAGTTTTTATCTGAAGATATTTGGTTTTTACCCATAGCTGTCAATTGGCTAAAAAATTACACATCACAGGTGATACAAAAAGAGTGTTTCCAGCCTGCTGAATTAAAAGTCACATTTAACACTGTGTGAATTATCCACACATCACAAAGCAGTTTCACAGATAGTTTCTTTCTAGTTTTTACCTGGGGATATTCTGTTTTCCCCATAGGCCTCAATGGGTACACAATTGTTATTTGCAGATTCTACAAAAGGTGTGTTTCCAACCTGCTGAGGAAAAGACAGGTTTAACTCTGTGACATGAATCCACACATCAGCAAGCAGTTTCACAGAGATCTTCTCTGTAGTTTCTATTTGGAGATATGTCTATCTGGGGAAATTTCTATCTGAGGAAATTCTTTTATTTCCCACAGGCTTCAGTAAGCTACCAAATGTTCCTTCACAGATTATACAAAAAGAGTGTTTCCAACGTGCTGAATCAGAAGAAAGGTTTAACTCTTTGAGATGAATCATCTACACATCACAGAGCATTTCCACAGATTGATTCTTTCTAGTTTTTATCTGGGGATATTCAGTTTTTTCCCATAGGCCTCAATGGGTGGCCAAATATCCCTTCTCAGATTCTACAGAGTGTTTCCAACCTGCTGTGTCAAAAGAAACAGTTAAGTCTCTGACATGAATCCACACATCACAAAGCACTTTAACAAACAGGTTTTCCCTAGTTTTTATCTGGGTGTATTAGATTTTTTTCCCATACACCTCAATGGGCTCCCAAATATCACTTTGCAGATCCTAAATAATGAGAGTTTCCAACCATCTGAATGAAAAGAAAAGTTTAATTCTGTGAGATGAATTCACACATGACAAAGCAGTTTCACACAGTGTTTCTTTCTAGTTTTTATCTGGAGATATTCTATATTTCCCCGTAGGCCTCAGTGGGCTCCCAAATGTTCCTTCACAGATTCTACAAAAACAGTGTTCCAACGTGCTGAATCAAAAGAAAGATTTTATTCTGTGAGTTGAATCCACACATCACAAAGCAGTTTCATTTATAGCTTCTTTTTTGGTTTTATGTGGGGATATTCCCTTTTTCAACACAGGCTTCAATGGGCTCTTGAATGTCCCTTTGGAGATACTACAAAAAGTTGTTTCCAATATGCTGTATCAAAAGAGAGGTTTACCTCTGTGAGATGAGTCCAATTATCACAAAGCAGTTTCACATATAGCTCCTTTCTAGTTTTTATCTAAGGATGCTTTGTTTACCCATATGCCTCAATGAGCTCCAAGATATCCCTTGGCAAATTCTACACAATGATTGTTTCCAAGGAGCTGAATGAAAAAAAAAGGTTAATTTGTGAGATTAATTTATACATGACCAAGCAGTTTCACGCAGAGTCTCTTTCTAGTTATTTTCTGGGGATATTCTATTTTTCCCCATAGACCTCAGTGGACTCCCAAATGTTGTTTTGCAGATTCTACAAAAAGAGTGTTTCCAACATGTCAAATCAAAAGAAATGTTTAACTCTGTGAGATGAATCTGCACATCACAAAGCAGTTTCACTTATAGCTTCTTTCTAGGTTTAATCTGGGGACATCTGCTTTATAAATATAGGCCTCAATGGGCTCTCGAATATCCCTTCACAGATTTTACAAAAAGTTGTTTCCAAACTGCCAAATAAAAAGAACGGAATCGTCTGTGAGATGAGACCACACATCACAAAGCAGCCTCCTTCTACTTTTTATCTAGGGATATTTGGTTTCTCCCCATATGCCTCAAAATGCTCCAAAATATCCCTTTTGCATATTCTACAGCAAGAGTGTTTCCAAGTTGCTGAATCAAAAGAAAGGTTTAACAATGCGAGATGAACATACACTACAAAACCCACTTTCACAGATAGCTCCTTCCTAGTTGTTGTCTGTAGATATTCTGTTTTTCCCCCAGGCTTCAATGGGCTCCCAAATGTTTCTTTCAGAGATTACACAAAAAAAGAATTTACCACCTGCTGAATCAAAAGAAACGTTCAACACTGTGAGATGAACCTACCCATCAGAAAGTAGTTTCACAAAAAGCTTCTCTCTAGTTTTTATCTGGGGATATTCTATTTTTCCCAAAAGGCAACAATGGTCTCTTAAATGTCCTTTCAGAGATTCCACAAAAAGAGTGCTTCCAACCTGCTGAATCAAAATAAATGTTTAAATATTTGAGGTGAATCCACACATTACAAAGCAGTTTCACTGATAGCTTTTTTCTACTATTTATCTAAGGATATTCAGTTTTTCACCACAGGCCTCAATGGGCTCCAAAATGTCCCTTTGCAGATTCTACAAAAAATGTGTTTCCAACCTGCTGAATAAAAAGAAAGGTTTAACTCTGTGAGATGAATCCAAGCATCACAAAGCAGTCTCACTTACAGCTTCTTTCTGGGTTTTATCTGGGGATATTTGCTTTTTCAACGTAAAACACAATGGTCTTCCGAATGCCCATTCACAGATTCTGCAAAAACTTGCTTCCAACCAGATGAATAAAAAGAAAGGTTCAACTGTTTGATATGAATGCACAAATCACTAAGCAGTTTCACAGATAGCTTCTTTATAGTTTTTATCTGAGGATATTTTGTTTTTCCCCATAGGCCTCAAAGGGCTCCCAAATGTCCCTTGGCAGATCCTACAAAAAGAACGTTTCCAACCTGCTGAATGAAAAGAAAAGTGTAACTCTGTGAGATGAATTGACACATAACAAAGCAGTTTCATAGATAGTTCCTTTCTAGTTTTGATCTGGAGATACTCAGTCTTTTCCCTTAGGCCTCAAAGGGCTCCCAAATGTCCCTTCACAGATTCTACAAAATGGGTTTTTCCAACCTGCTGAATCAAAAGAATGGTTTACCTTCATGAGTTGAATCCACACATCACTAAATAGTTTCACAGATTGCTTCCTTCTGGTTTTTATATGGGGATATTTGATTTTTCCCTGTAAATCTTAGTGGACTCCAAAAATTGCCTTCACAGATTCTACAAAGAAATTTTCCAAACCTGCTGAATCAAAAGAAACGTTTAACTCTGTGAGATCAATCCACACATCACCAAGCAGTTTCAGAGATAGATCCTTTCTAGTTTTTATCTAGGGATACTCAGATTTTCCCCATAAGCCTCAATGGGCTCCAAAATATCCCTTCACAAACTCTACAATAAGAGTGTTCCCAACCTGCTGAATCAGAGGAAAGGTTTATTGGTGTGAAATGAATCCACACATCACAAAGCAGTTTCACATATAACTTCTTTCTAGTCCTTATCTTAGGATATTCTGTTCTTCCCTATAGGCCTCAAAGGACTCTTAAAAGTCCCTTTGCCAATTCTACAAAAAGAGAGTTTCCACCTGGCTGAATAAAAAGAAAGGTTTAACCCTGTGAGATGAATGAACACATCAGAAACCAGTTTCACAGACCACTTCTTTGTAGTTTTTATCTGGGGATATTCGGTTTTTCCCCATAGGCATCATTGGGCTTTCAAATCTCCCATCACAGCTTCTACAAAAAGAGTGTTTCCAATATGCCGAAACAAGAAATAATTTAAACCTGTGAGATCACTCCACAAGTACCAAAGCAGTTTCAATGATAGCTTCTTTCTAGTTTTCATCTGGGGATATTTGTGTTTTCCCCATAGGCCACAATGGGCTTCCAAATATCCCTTCACAGACTCTACAAAAAGAGTGTTTCCAAAGGGGTTAATCAAAAGAAAAAATTAACTCTGTCAGATGAATCCTGACATCATCCAACAGTTTCATGGAAAGCTTCTTTCTAGTTTTTATCTGAGGATATTCATTTTTTCCCTATAGGCCTCAATGGGCTCCCAAATGTCACTTCCAAGATTCTACAAAAAGAGTATTTCCAACCTGCTGAATCAAAAGAAACATTTAACTGTGAGATGAATCCACAAATCACAAAGCAGTTTCACAGACAGCTTCTTTCTAGTTTTTATGTGGGGATATGCTGTTTTTCTCCATAGGCCTCAATGACTCCCAAATGTTCCTTCACAGATTGTACAAAAAGAGTGTTTCAAATCTGCTGAATCAAAATAAAGGTTTAACTCTGTGAGATGAATCCAAACATCACCAAGCATTTTCACAGATACCTTATTTCTACTTTTTATCTGGAGATATTCAGATTTTCCCCATAGGCCTCAATGGGCTCCCAAATGTCGCTTCACAGATTCTACAAAAACAGTGTTTCCAACCGGATTAATCAAAAGAAAAATTAACCTCCATCAGATGAATTCCAACATCACCAAACAGTTTCACAGACAGCTTCTTTCTAGTTTTTATCTGGTTAATTCGCTTTTTTCCCATATTCCTCTATGGACTCCCAAAAGTCCCTTCAGAGATTCTACAAAAAGAATGTTTCCAAAATGTGAATCAAAAGAACAGTTTAACTCTGTGAGATGAATCCACAAATCACAAAACAGTTTCACAGATAGCTTCTTTCTAGTTTTCATCTGGGGATATTTTGTTTTTCTCCACAGGCCACAATGGGCTTCCAAGTGCACCTTCACAGATTCTACAAAAGGAATATTTCCAACCCCCTGAGTCAAAGGAAAGCTTTATCTCTGTGAGATGAAGCCACACATCAGAAAGCTCTTTCACAGATAGCTTCTTTCAAGTTTTTATCTGGGTGTATTCTGATTTCTTCCGAGGCTTTAATGGGGTCCCAGATGTCCCCTCACAGATTCTACAAAAACACTTTTTACAACCTGCTGAATGAAAAGAAAGGTTAAACATTTTGAGATGAGTCAACATATCACAAAGTAGTTTCCCAGATAGCTTGCTTTTAGTTATTACCTGGGGGTATTAGGTTTTTCGTTTTAGGCCCCAATGTGCCACCAAAAGTCCCTTTGCAGATTCTACAAAAAGAATGTTTCCAACCTGCTGAATCAAAAGAAAGGTGCAACTCTGTGAGATAAATTGACACATCACAAAGACGTTTAATAGACAGCTTCTTTCTAGTTTTTATTTGGGGATATTCAATCTATTCCCTTAGGCCTCAATGGGCTCGCAAATGTCCTTTCACAGATTCTACAGAAAGAGTGTTTCCAACCTGCTGAATCAAAGGAAAGGTTAAGTTTTGATGGATGGATCCACACTTTACAAGCAGTTTCACAGATTGCTTCTTTGTAGTTTTTATCTGGGGAAACTCTTTTTTTTCCCACAGGCCTCAATGGACTTCAAATGTCACTTCTCAGATTCTCCAAAAAGAGTGTTTACAACATGCTAAACCAAAAGAAAGGTTTAATTCTGTAAGATGAATCCACACCCCATCAAGCAGTTTCACACATAGCTGCTTTCTAGTTTTTACCTGGGGATATTCTGTCTTTTCCCATATACCTCAATGGGATCCCAAATGTTCCTTTGCAGATTCTACAAAGGAATGTTTCCAACATGCAGAATCAAAAGAAAGGTTTAACTCTGTGAGAAGAATCCACACATCACAAAGCTGTTTCACAGATAGCTTCCTTCTTTTTTCTGGGGATATTCGGTTTTTCCCCATAGGCCTCAATCAGCTCCCAAATGTTTCTTCACATACTCTACAAAAAGAGTGTTTACAACCTGCTGAATCAAAACAAAAGTTTAATTCTGTGAGATGAATTGAAACATCACAAAGCAGATTCACAGATAGCTTCTTCCTAGATTTTATATGGGGATATGTCATTGTAGGCCTCAGTGGACTGCAAAACGTCCCTTCACAGACTATACAAAAAGAGTGTTTCCAGCTTGATTAACGAAAAGAAAGGTTTAACTATGTGAGATGAACTGACCCAACACAAAGCAGTTTCACAGATTGTTTCTTTCTAGATTTTATCTGGGGATATTCAGTTTCTCCTCATGATTAGTCCCTTCACAGATTCTAAGAAGAGTGTTTCCAACTGGCTGAATCAAAAGAAAGTTTTAACTTTGTGAGAAGAATCCATAAATCACAAATCAGTTTCATAGATAGTTCCTTCCTAGTTTTTATCTGGGGATATTCAGTTTCTCCCTAAGTCCTAAATAGGCTCCCAAAAGTCCCTTTCCAGATTCTACAAAAAGAGTGTTTCCAACCTGCTGAATCAAAAGAAAAGTTTAACTCCATGAGAATAATTCACACATCAAAAAGCCTTTTTACAGATAGCTTCTTTCCAGTTTTTATCTGGGGATATTTTGTTTTTCCCCATAGTCCTCAATGGGCTCTGAAATGTCCCTTTGAAAATATTACAAAAAGAGTGTTTCCAACCTGCTGAATCAAAAGAAAGGTTTAACTCTGTGAAATGAATCCACACATCACAAAGAAGTTTCTCAGAAAACTTCTTTCTAATTTTTATCTGGGGATATCAATTTTTCCCCATAGACCTCAATGGGCTCCAAAATGTGCCTTCACAGATTCTTTAAAAAGAGTGTTTCCAACTTGCTGTATCAAAAGAAATGTTAAAATCTGTGAGGTGAATCCACTCATTAGAAAGCATTTTCACAGATAGCTTCTTTCTAGTTTTTATCTGAGGATATTCAGTTTTTGTAAAAAGGCCTCAGTGGGCTCCCAAATGTCCCTTTGCAGATTCTACAAACAGAATGTTTCCAACCTCTTGAAGTAAAAGAAATGTTTAACTCTGTGAGATGAATCCACACTTTACAAAGCAGTTTCACAGAGGGCTTCATTCTAGTCTTTATCTGAGAATAGTTGGTATTTCCCCATAGGCCTCAGTTTCCTCCCAAGTGTCCCTTCACAGACTCTACAAAATGCTGTTTCTGAACTGCTGAATCGAAAAAAAAGGGTTACATAGTGAGATGAATCCACCCAACACAAAGCAGTTTAAAAGAGAGTTTCTTGCTAGATTTTATCGAGGGATACTTGGTTTTTCCCCATAAGCCTCCATGGGCCCACAAGTGTCCTTCATAGATTGTATAAAAAGAGTGATTCCATCCAGCAGAATCAAAGGAACGTTTTGAATCTGTGATATAAATCCACACATCACAAAGTACTTTCATAGAGAGCTTCTTTCTAGTTTTTATCTGGGTTAATCTTTTTATTCCATAGGGTTCAATGGGCCCCCAAATGTCCCTTCACAGATTTAACAAAAAGAGTGTATTCAACCTGATGAATCAAAAGGAAAATTAAACTCTGTGAGATGAATAACACATCACTAAGCCATTTCACAGATAACTTCTTTCTAGTTTTTATCTGAGGATATTCAGTTTTTGTAAAAAGGCCTCAGTGGGCTCCCAAATGTCCCTTTGCAGATTCTACAAACAGAGTGTTTCCAACCTCCTGAAGTAAAAGAAAGGTTTAACTCTGTGAGATGAATCCACACTTTACAAAGCAGTTTCACAGAGAGCTTCATTCTAGTTTTTATCTGAGAATAGTTGGTATTTTGCCACAGGCGTCAGTTTGCTCCCAGTTGTCCCTTCAGACCCTACAAAATGGTGTTTCTGAACTGCTGAATCAAAAGAAACAGTTACATAGTGAAATGAACCCACACAACACAAAGCAGTTTAAAAGAGAGATTCTTGCTAGTTTTTATCTAGGGATACTTGATTTTTTCCCATAAGCCTCCATGGGCTCCCAAATGTCCTTTATAGATTGTACAAAAAGAGTGATTCCATCCAGCAGATTCAAAGGAACATTTTAAATCTGTGATATAAATCCACACATCACAACGTACTTTCACAGAGAGCTTCTTTCTAGTTTTTATGTGGGTTATTCATTTTTTTTCCATAGGGTCCAATGGGCCCCCTAATGTCCCTTCACAGATTTAACAAAAAGAGTGTATCCAACCTGATGAATCAAAAGGAAAATTAATCTCTGTGAGATGAATAATCACATCACTAAGCCATTTCACAGATAGCTTGTTTCTAGTTTTTATATGGGTATATTCTGTTTTCACTGTATGCCCCATTGGGCTCCAAATATCTCTTTGTAGATTGTACATAAAGAGGGTTTCCAAGCTGCTGAATCAAAAGAAATGATTAACTCTGTAAGATGAATCCACACATTACCAGGCAGTTTCACAGATTCCTTTTTTCTAGTTTTTATCTGGGGATATTCTGTTTTTCCCCATAGGCCTCAATGTGTTCCAAAATGTCCCTCCACAGATTCTACAAGAGTGTTTCCAACCAGCTGAATCAAAAGTAAGGTTTACATCTTGAGGTGAATCCACACACCACAAAGCAGTTTTATGGATAGCTTTTTTCTAGTTTTTATCTGGGAATATTCTGTTTTTCCCCATGGGCCTCAAAGGGCTCCCATATGTCCCTTCACATATTCTACAAAAAAGTGTGTCTGACCTGCTGAATAAAAAAAAAATTAACTCTATGAGAAGAATCCACACATCACCAATCAGTTTCAGAGGTAATTTTCTTCTAGCTTTTTTTCTGGGGATATTCTGTTTTTCCGCTTAGGCTGCAATAGGTTCCAAAATGTCTCCTCAATGATTTTACAACAATAGTGTTTCCTACCTGCTGAATCAAAAGAATGGTTTAACATGTGAAATGAATCTGCACATCAAAAATCAGATTCACAGATACCATCATTTTGTTTGTATCTGAGAATTTTCGGCTTTTCACCTTAGGCCTCAATGGGCTCCCAAATGTCCCTTTGAAGATTCTACAAAAAGAGTGTTTCCAACCTGCTGAATCATAAGAAAGTTTTAACTCCATGAGATGAATGCACACATCACCAAACAGTTTCACAGACAGCTTCTTTCTAATTTTTATCTAGTGACATTTTTTTCCCACAGGTGTCGGTGGGCACCATATGTACCTTTGCAGATTCTACAAAACCAGTGTTTCCAACCTGTTAATCAAAGGAAAGGTTAAACTCCATGAGTTGAATCCAGACATAACCAAGCAGTTTCACAGATACCTTCTTTCTAGTTTTTATATGGAGATATTCGTTTTCATCCTGTAGGCCTCTATGGGCTCCCAAATGTCCCTTCACAGATTCTACAGAAAGAGTGTTTCGAACCTGCTGAATCTAAAGAAAGGTTTAACTCTGTGGAATAAATCCAGACATCACAGGGTATTTTACAAATAGCTTTTTTTCCCAGTTTTAACCTGGAGATATTCCATTTTTCCCTGTAGGCCTTAATGGGCTCCAAAAGTTTTTAGCATATTCTACAAACAGAGGATTCCAACCTACCATAGCAAAATAAAGGTTTAACTCTGTGCAGTAAATCTGCACATCACAAAGCAGTTTCACAGATATCTTCTTCCTAGTTTTTATCTGGGGATATTTGGTTTTTCCCCATAGGCATCAATGGGCTTCAAAACGTACCTTCGCAGATTCTACCAAAAAAGTGTATGCAACCTCCTGAATCAAGAGAAAGGTTTAACTCTGTGACATGTATTGACCCATCACAAAGCAGTTTCACAGACAGCTTTTTTCTAGTTTTTATCTGAGGAGATTCTGTTTTTCCCATAGGCCCCAATGGGCTCCTAAAAGTGTCTTTGCACATCCTACAAAAAGACACTTTCCAAACTGCTTAATCAAAAGAAAGGTTTAACTCTGGGAGATACATGCCCACATCACAAAGTAGTTTCACAGATACCTTCTTTCTAGTTTTTATGCGGCGATATTCAGTTTTACACCATAGGTCTTAATATGCTCCAAATATCACTTTGCAGATTCTACAAATAGTGTTTCCAACCTGCTGAATCAAAAGAAAGGTTTAACTCTGTGAACTGAATCCACACATCACAAAGCTGCTTCATAGATACCTTTTATCTTATTTTTATGTGGGGATATTCTGTTCTTGCCCATCGCCTAAATAAACTCCCCAATGTCCTTTTCCAGACTCTATAAAAAGAGTGTTCAAACTGGCAGCATCAAAATAAAGGTTTAACTCTGTGAGATAAATCCACACATCACCAAGCAGTTTAATAGATGGCTTCTTTCTAGTTTTTATCTGGAGATATTTACTTTTTCCCCAGAGCCCTTAATGAGCTCCCAAATGTCCCTTTGGAGATGCTACAAAAAGTGTGTTTCCAACATGCTGAATAAAAAGAAAGGTATAACTCTGTGATTTGAACTCACACATCCCCAAGCAGTTTCACAGATAGATAGCCTCTTTCTAGTTTTTAATTAGGGATATACAGTTTTTCCATATAGGCATAAATAGGTTCCAATATGTCACTTTGTAGATCCTGCAAAAATAGTGTTCTTACCCACTGAATCAAAAGAAGGGTTTCAATTTGTGAGATGAATCCACACATCAACAAGCAATTAAACAAATAGCTTTTTTCTAGTTTTTATCTGGGGATACTTGGTTTTCCTCCATAGGCCTCAATGGGCTCCCAAATATCCCTTCACTGATTTTACAAAAAGGGTTTTTCCAACCTGCTGAATCAAAAGAAAGGTTTACCTCTGTGAGATGAATTGACACATCACAAAGTGGTTTCACAGATTGCTTCTTTCTACTTTTTCAGGGGGGTATACATGGGTTTTCCCCATAGGTGTATATGAAGTTTGAAAAGTCCCCTGTGGATTCCTTAAAAAAAAAGTATGACCAATCTGCTAAATCAAAATAAAGTTTTAACCCTGTGAGGTGAATCCACAGGTCACAAATAAGTTTCACAGATAACTTATTTCTAGGATTTATCAGGGAATAATCGTTTTTTTTCCATATGCCTTAATGGGGTCCCAAATTTTCCTTCACAAAGTCTACAAATACAGTGAGTCCAACCTGCTATATCAATACAAAGTTTAACCCTATGAGATTAATCCACACATCACCAAGAAATTTCAAAGACAGCTTCTTTCTACTTTTTATCTTGGGGTATTTGGCTTTCCCTGCAGTCCTCAATGGGCTCTCAAAAGTCCCATCCAAGATTCTATGAAAGGAGTGTTTCCAATCTGGTGAATTAAAAGAGAGTTTTAACTCTGTGAAACGAATCCACACATTAAAAAGCAGCCTCACAGATACCTACTTTTTAGTTTTTATCTGGGAATATTCTGTTTTTTTCCCATGGGCCCCAATGGGCTCCCAAATGTCCCTTCCCAGGGTCTATGAAAAGAGTGTTTCCAACCAGCTGAATCAGAGGAAAGTCTTCACTCTGTGAGATGATTCCTCACGTCACAAAGTAGTTTCTTCAATAGTTTATCTCTAGTTTTTATCTGGGGATATTCAGTTTCTGTCTATAGGCCACAATAGGCTCTGAAGTGTCCCTTCACTGATACTGCAAAAACAGTGTTTCCAACCTGCTGAATCAAAACAATATTTCATCCCTGAGAGATTAATCCACACATCACCAAGAAGTCTCACAGATAGCTTCTTTCTAGTTTTCACTGGTGATATGCGGTTGACATTTATTATCTTGTTTTGCTATCATGGGAGTTCCAAAAAAAATTAAAATGGATAATGGGCCAGGATACTGTAGAAAAACATTTCAATAATTCTTAAATCAGTGGAAAATTACACATACAATAAGAATCCCCTATAATTCTCAAGGACCGGCCATAATTAAAAGAACTAACAAAACACTCAAAGCTCAATTGGTTAAACAAACAAACAAGGACAGTAAAGAGTATAATGCTCCCCAGATGCAACTTAATCTTGCACTCTATACTCTACACTTTTTAAACATTTATAGAAATCAGACCACTACTTCTGAAGAACAACGTTTCACTGGTAAAAAGAACAGCCCACCTGAAGGAAAACTGATTTGGTGGAAAGACAACAAAAATAAAATATTGGAAATAAGAAAGGTGATAATGTAGGGGAGAGGTTTTGCTTGTATTTCCCCCAAAAAAAACCAGCTTCCAGTTTAGGTACCTACAACTTAGAGAAGAAGCTGTCATCCACCAAAAAAATAGAGCCACTGACTTGGGCACAATTAAAGAAGCTGACACAGTTAGCTGAAAAAAGTCTAAAGAACGTAAGGGCAGTGCAAACTCCAGAGAATATGCTGCTTTCAGCTTTGATGATTGCATCAACATTGTTAAGTCTCCCCATGTCTACAGGAGCAGCTGTAGCTAATTATACTTACTGGGTCTATGTGCCTTTCCCACAATTAATTCGGGCAGTCACATGGATGGATAATCCTATTAAAATATATGTTAATAATAGTGCATGGGTACCAGGCTCCACAGATGATCGTTGCCCTGTCCAGTCTAAAAAAGAAGGAATGATGATAATTATTTCCATTGGGTATCATTATACTATTTGCCTAGGGAAGGCACCAGGATGTTTAACGCCTACAACACAAAATTGGTTGGTGAAAGTACCTACTGTCAGTGCCACCAGTAGATTTACTTATCACATGATAAGTAGAATGTTACTCGAGGCACAGATAAATAATTTACAGGACTCTTCTTTTCAAAGATCATTAAAATTTAGGCCTAAGTAAAGCCTTGCCCCAAGGAAATTCCCAAAAAATCAAAATGCCCAAAAGTCTTAGTTTGAAAAAAATGTTGTGTGGAGGTATTACAAAACAATAAATTTAAAACTACTATAGACTAGGCCCCTCAAGGCCAATTATATTGTAATTGTATGGGCCAGACTCACTCATGTTCACAGGCCCCATCCATCTGGCACATTAATCCAGGCTATAATAGTAATTTAACTGAAAGACTGGACAAAGTTTATACAAGGTTAGAAGCACTCTATCCATGGAAATGGGGTGAAAAGGAAATTTCATCACCTCGACCAAACTTAGTCCTGTTAATGGTCCTAAACAGCCAGAATTATTAAAGCCTACTGTGGCCTCACACCACATTAGAATTTGGTCTAAAAATCAAGCTACAGAAACAAGAGATTGTAAGCCATATTATACTATCAACCTAAATTCCAGTCTGACAATTCCCTTACAAAGTTGTGCAAAAACCCCTTACATGCTAGTTGTAAGAAACATAGTTATTAAACCAGATTCCCAAACTATAACCTGTAAAAATCATAGATTGCTCACTTGTGTTTATTTGACTTTTAATTGGCAAAACTGTATTCTGCTAGTAAAGGCAAGAGAGGGCATGTGGATCCCTGTTTTCATGGATCAACACTGGGAAGCTTCACCATCCATCCATATTTTAACAGAAATATTAAAATAAATTCTAACTAAATTCAAAAGGTTCACTTTTACTTTCATTGCAGTGACTATGGGTCTTATTGCAGTCACAGGTACTGCTGTGGCTGCTGGAATTGCTTTACACTCTTCTATTCAAACTACAAAATATGTAAGTAACTGGCAAAAAAAATCCTCAAAATTGTAAAATACTCAGACCCAAATAGATCAAAAATAAGCAAACCAAATTAATGATCTTACACTAACTGTCATTTGGATGGGAGATAGACACATGAGCTTGAAAAAATTTTTTCAGTTACAATGTGACTGGAACACATCAGAATTTTGAATTACACCCTGAGCCTATAATAAGTCTGAGCATCACTGGGAAATGGTTAGACTCCATCTACAAAAAAATAAGATAACCTTACTTTAGATATTTCAAAATTAAAAGAACATATTTTTGAGGCATCAAAAGGCCATTTAAATTTGGTGCTACAAAGTGAGACAACCGTAAAATCTGCTGATAACCACACAAAACTTAACCCCTTCACTTGGGTTAAAACCCTAAGAAGTTCCACTATTGTAAATTTTGTATTAAACCTTGTGTGCCTGTTCTGTCTGTGGTTAGTCTACAGTTGTACCCAGTAGCTCCAAAGAGACAGTGACCAGAGAGAATGAGCCATAATGACGATGGTGCTTTTGTCAAAAAGAAAAGGAGGATATGTAGGGAAAAGAAAGAGAGATCAGACTCTTACTGTGTCTATGTAGAAAAGGAAGACATAAGAAACTCCATTTTAGAATACAGTGCTTTTCCGATGGGGTTAAAAAATGGAGCACCAGATTATATCCCGCACCTGGCTCAGAGGGTCCTACGCTCACGGAGTCTCATTGATTGCTAGCACAGCAGTCTGGGATCAAACTGCAAGGTGGCAGCGAGGCTGGAGGAGGGGCGCTCGCCATTACCCAGGCTTGCTTCGGTAAACAAAGCAGCCAGGAAGCTCGAAATGGGTGGAGCCCACCACAGCTCAAGGAGGCCTGCCTGCCTCTGTAGGCTCCACTTCTGGGGGCAGGGCACAGACAAACAAAAAGACAGCAGTAACCTCTGCAGACTTAAATGTCCTTGTCTGACAGCTTTGAAGAGAGCAGTGGTTCTCCCAGCACGCAGCTGGAGATCTGAGAATGGGCAGACTGCCTCCTCAAGTGGGTCCCTGGCCCCGGACCCCCAAGCAGCCTAAGGGGGAGGCACCCCCCAGCAGGGGGAGACTGACACCTCACACGGCTGGGTACTCCCACAGACCTGCAGCTGAGGGTCCTGTCTGTTAGAAGGAAAACTAACAAACAGAAAGGACATCCACACCAAGAACCCATCTGTACATCACCATCGTCAAAGACCAAAAGTAGATAAAACAACAAAGATGGGGAAAAAACAGAACAGAAAAACTGGAAACTCTAAAAAGCAGAGCGCCTCTCCTCCTCCAAAGGAGCACAGTTCCTCACCAGCAATGGAACAAAGCTGGATGGAGAATGACTTTGACGAGCTGAGAGAAGAAGGCTTCAGATGATCAAATTACTCCGAGCTACGGGAGGAAATTCAAACCAAAGGCAAAGAAGTTGAAAACTTTGAAAAACATTTAGATGAATGTATAACTAGAATAACCAATACAGAGAAGCGCTTAAAGGAGCTGATGGAGCTGAAAACGAAGGCTCGAGAACTATGTAAAAATGCAGAAGACTCAGGAGCCGATGTGATCAACTGGAAGAAAGGGTATCAGCAATGGAAGACGAAATGAATGAAATGAAGTGAGAAGGGAAGTTTAGAGAAAAAATAATAAAAATAAATGAGCAAAGCCTCCAAGAAACATGGGACTATGTGAAAAGACCAAAACTACGTCTGATTGGTGTACCTGAAAGTGATGGGGAGAACGTAAACAAGTTGGAAAACACTCTGCAGGATATTATCCAGGAGAACTTCCCCAATCTAGAAAGGCAGGCCAATATTCAAATTCAGGAAATACAGAGAACACTGCAAAGATGCTCCTCGAGAAGAGCAACCCCAAGACACATAATTGTCAGATTCACCAAAGTTGAAATGAAGGAAAAAATATTAAGGACAGCCAGAGAGAAAGATCGGGTTACCCACAAAGGGAAGCCCATCAGACTAACAGCTGATCTCTCTGCAGAAACTCTACAAGCCAGAAGAGAGTGGGGACCAATATTCTACATTCTTAAAGAAAAGAATTTTCAACCCAGAATTTCATATCCAGCCAAACTAAGCATCATAAGTGAAGGAGAAATAAAATCCTTTACAAACAAGCAAATGCTGAGACATTTTGTCACCACCAGGCCTGCTTTACAGGAGATCCTGAAGGAAGCACTAAACATGGAAAGCAAAAACCGGTAACAGCCACTGCAAAAACAGGCCAAATTGTAAAGACCATCATGGCTAGGAAGAAACTGCATCAAATAACAAGCTAAATAACCAGCTAACATCATAATGACAAGATCAAATTCACACATAACGACATTAACCATAAATGTAAATGGGCTAAATGCTCCAATTAAAAGACACAGACTGGCAAATTGGATAAAGAGTTAAGAACCATCAGAGTGCTGTTTTCCGGAAACCCATCTCATGTGCAGAGACACACATAGGCTCAAAAAAAAAAGGAATGGAGGAAGATGTACCAAGCAAATGGAAAACAAAAAATGGAAAAGCAAAATAAACAAAAAAAAGGCAGGGGTTGCAATTCTAGTCTCGGATAAAAGAGACTTTAAAGCAACAAAGATCAAAAGAGACAAAAAAGGCCATTACATAATGGCAAAGGGATCAATTCAACAAGAGGAGCTAAATATCCTAAATATATATGCACCAAATACAGGAGCACCCAGATTCATAAAGCAAGTCCTTAGAGACCTAGAAAGTGACTTAGACTCCCACACAATAATAATGGGAGACTTTAACACCCCACTGTCAACATTAGACAGATCAACAAGAAAGAAAGTTCTCAGAGATATCCAGGAACTGAACTCTGCACCAAGTGGACCTAATAGACATCTACAGAACTCTCCACCACAAATCAACAGAACATACATTCTTTTCAGCAACACACCACACCTATTCCAAAATTGACCACATAGTTGAAAGGAAAGCACTCTTCAGCAAATGTAAAAGAACAGAAATTATAACAAGCTATCTCTCAGACCACAGTGCAATCAAACTAGAACTCAGGATTAAGAAACTCACTTTAAACCACTCAACTACATGGAAACTGAACAACCTGCTCCTGAATGACTACTGGGTACATAACGAAATGAAGGCAGAAATAAAGATGTTCTTTGAAACCAACAAGAAAAAAGACACAACATACCAGAATCTCTGGGACACATACAAAGCAGTGTGTAGAGGGAAATTTATAGCACTAAATGCCCACAAGGGAAAGCAGGAAATATCTAAAATGGACACCCTAACATCACAATTAAAAGAACTAGAGAAGCAAGAGCAAGCACATTCAAAAGCTGGCAGAAGGCAAGAAATAACTAAGATCAGAGCAGAACTGAAGGAAATAGAGAAACAAAAAATCCTTCAAAAAATCAATGAATCCAGGAGCTGGTTTTTGAAAAGATCAACAAAATTGATAGACTACTAGCAAGACTAATAAAGAAGGAAAGAGAGAAGAATCAAATAGACACAATAAAAAATGATAAAGGGGTTATCACCACTGATCCCACAGAAATACAAACTACTGTCAGAGAATACTATAAACACGTCTACACAAATAAACGAGAAAATCAAGAAGAAATGGATAAATTCCTCAACACATACACCCTCCAAAGACTAAACAAGGAAGAAGTTGAATCTCTGAATAGACCAACAACAGGCTCTGAAATTGAGGCAATAATTAATAGCTTACCAACCAAAAAAACACCAGGTCCAGATGGATTCAAAGCCGAATTCTACCAGAGGTACAAGGAGGAGTTGATACCATTCCTTCTGAAACTATTCCAATTAACAGAAAAAGAGGGAATCCTCCCTAACTCATTTTATGAGGCCAGCATCATCCTGATACCAAAGCCTGGCAGAGACACAACAACAAAAAAAGAGAATTTTAGACAAATATCCTTGATGAACATCAATGCAAAAATCCTCAATAAAATACTGGCAAACAGAATCCAGCAGCACATCAAAAAGCTTATCCACCATGATCCAGTAGGCGTCATCCCTCGTATGCAAGGCTGGTTCAACATACACAAACAAATCAATGTATTCCAGCATATAAAAAGAACCAATGACAAAAACCTCACGATAATCTCAATAGATGCAGAAAAGTCCTTTGACAAAATACAACAACACTTCATGCTAAAAGCTCTCAATAAATTAGATATTGATGGGGTGTATCTCAAAATAATAAGAGCTATCTATGACAAACCCACAGCCAATGTCATACTGAATGAGCAAAAACTGGAAGCATTCCCTTTGAAAACTGGCACAAGACAGGGATGCCCTCTCTCACCACTCCTATTCAACATAGTGTTGGAATTTCTGGCCAGGACAATCTGGCAGGAGAAGGAAATAAGTGATATTCAATTAGAAAAAAGGAAGTCAAATTGTCCCTGTTTTCAGATGAGATGATTGTGTATTTAGAAAACCCCATTGTCTCAGCCCAAAATCTCCTTAAGCTGATAAGCAACTTCAGCAAAGTCTCAGGATACAAAATCAATGTGCAAAAATCACAAGCATTCTTATACGCCAATAATAGACAAACAGAGAGCCAAATCATGAGTGAACTCCCATTCACAATTTCTTCAAAGAGAATAACATACCTAGGAATCCAATGACAAGGGATGTGCAGGAGCTCTTCAAGGAGAACTACAAACCACTGCTCAATGAAATAAAAGAGGATACAAACAAATGGAAGAACATTCCATGCTCATGGGTAGGAAGAATGAATATCGTGAAATTGGCCATACTGCCAAAGGTAATTTATAGATTCAATGCCATCCCCATCAAGCTACCAATGACTTTCTTCACAGAATTGGAAAAAAAACTACTTTAAAGTTCATATGGAACCAAAAAAGAAACCTCATTGCCAAGTCAATCCTAAGCCAAAGAACAAAGCTGCGGGCATCAGGCTACCTGACTTTAAACTATACTACAAGGCTACAGTAACCAAAACAGCATGGTACTGGTAGCAAAACAGAGATATAGACCAATGGAATAGAATAAAGCCCTCAGAAATAATGCTGCATATCTACAACTATCTGATCTTTGACAAACCTGACAAAACAAGAAGTGGGGAAAGATTCCCTTATTTAATAAATGGTGCTGGGAAAACTGGCTAGTCATATGTAGAAAGCTGAAACTGGATCCCTTCCTTATGCCTCATGCAAAGATTAATTCAAATGGATTAAAGACTTAAGTGTTAGACCTAAAGCCATAAGAAGCCTAGTAGAAAACTAGGCATTACCATTCAGGACATAGGCATGGGCAAATACTTCATGACTAAAACACCAAAAACAATGGCAACAAAAGCCAAAATTGACAAATGAAATCTAATTAAACTAAAGAGCTTCAGCACAGCAAAAGAAACTACCATCAGAGTGAACAGGCAACCTACAGAATGAGAGAAAATTTTTGCAACATACTCATCTGACAAAGGGCTAATATCCAGAATCTACAATGACCTCGAACAAATTTACAAGAAAAAAACAAACAACTCCATCAGAAAGTGGGCGAAAGATATGAACAGACACTTCTCAAAAGAAGACATTTATGCAGCCAAAAAACACATGAAAAAATGCTCATCATCACTGGCCATCAGAGAAATGCAAATCAAAACCACAATGAGATAACGTTGCACACCAGTTAGAATGGTCATCATTAAAAAGTCAGGAAACAACAGGTGCTGGAGAGGATGTGGAGAAATAGGAACACTTTTACACTGTTGGTGGGACTGTAAACTAGTTGAACCATTGTGGAAG
Organism: Pan paniscus; assembly: GCF_029289425.2. NCBI lineage: Eukaryota > Metazoa > Chordata > Mammalia > Primates > Hominidae > Pan > Pan paniscus. Next base: position 62,300,817 of record NC_073272.2, read on the forward strand.
TCAGTGTGGCGATTCCTCAGGGATCTAGAACTAGAAATCCCATTTGACCCAGCCATCCCATTACTGGATATATACCCAAAGGATTACAAATCATGCTGCTAAAAAGACACAAGCAAACGTATGTTTATTACAGCACTATTCACAGTAGCAAAGCCTTGGAAGCAAGCCAAATGTCCAAAAATGATAGACTGGATTAAGAAAATGTGGCGCATATACACCATGGAATACTATGCAGCCATAAAAAATGATGAGTTGATGTCCTTTGCAGGGACATGGATGAATCTGGAAGGCATCATTGTCTGCAAACTATCGCAAGGACAAAAAACCAAAGACCGCATATTCTCACTCATAGGTGGGAATTGAACAATGAGAACACATGGACACAGGAAGGGGAACACGACACACTGGGGACTGTTGATGGGTTGGGGGAGGGTGGAGGGATAGCATTAGGAGATATACCTAATGTTAAATGACTAGTTAATGGGTGCAGCACACCAAAATTGCACAAGTATGCATATGTAATTAGTCTGCACATTGTGCACACGTACCCTAAAACTTAAAGTATAATAAATAAGTAAATAAATAAAGGAAGGAAGAGTGTTTCCAACCCACTGAAACAAAAGTAAGGATTAACACTGTGAGATGAATCCACACATCAGAAAGCAGTTGAACAGATATATTTTTCTAGTTTTTATCTGAGGATATTAGTTATTTCACCATAAGCCAAAATAGGCCACAAAATATCCATTTGCAGATACTACATGAACAATGCTTACACGATGGTGAATCAAATGAAAGGTTTAATTCTGTGAGATGAATGCACACATTAGAAAGTAGTTTCACAGATAAATTCTTTCTAGGTTTGATCCAGGGATATTCAGTTTTTCACTGTAGGCCTCAGTGGGCTCCCAAATGTCCCATCACAGATTCTACAAGGGGAGTGTTTTCAACCTGCTGAATCAAAAGAAATGTTCATCTCTGTGAGATGAATCCACATATCACAAATCAGTTTCAGAGATATCTTCTTTCTAGTTTTTATCTGGGAATATTCAGTTTTTCATAGTAGGCCCCAAGGATTCCCCAAATGTCCCTTCGCAGATTCTACAAGAAGAGTGTTTCCAACCTGCTAAATCTAAAGAAAGGTTTAACTCTGTGAGATGAATCTACATATCACAAAGCAATTTCACAGATAATTTCTTTCTACTTTTTATATGGAGATATTCAGTTTTTCATCATAGGCTGCAATGGGCTCCCAAATGTCCCCTCACGGATTCTACAAGAAGAATGTTTCCTACTTGCTAAATCAAAAAAAAAGTTTTAACTCTGTGAGAGGAATCCACACATCAGAAAGCAGTTTCACAAATAGCTTCTTCATAGTTTTTAATCTGTTGATATTCACTTTTTCACCATATGCCTCAATGGTCTCCAAATGTCTTTTCACAGAAGCTACAAAAAGAGTGCTTCCAACATCTGGAAACAAAAGAAAGATTTAACCCTGTGAGATTAATCCATAAATCAAACAGCAGTTTCATAGATAGCTTCTTTGTAGTTTTTATCAGAGGATTTCGGTTTTTCACCATAGTCCTCAACAGCTTCCCAAATGTCCATTCACAGATGCTACAAGAATAGCATTTCCAACCTACTGAATGAATAAATTTAAATCTTTGAGATGAATCAAGACATCAGATAGCAGTTTGACAGTTAGCTTCTGTCTAGCTTTTATCTGGGAATATTCAATTTTTCACCATAGGCCTCAATGGGCTCCCAAATATCCCTTCATAGATTCTACAAGAAGAGCATTTCCAACCTGCTTAATCAAAGGAAAGGTTTATCTCTGTGGGATGAATCTACACATCACAAAGGAGTTTCACAGATAGCTTCTTCTTAGTTTTTATATTGGGATATTCCGTTTTTCACATTAGGCCCCAATGGGATCCCAAATGGCCTTTCACGTATTCTACAAAAAGAGTGTTTCCAAACTGCTGAATCAAAAGAATGGTTTATCTCTGTGAGACAAATCCAGACATAATAAAAGGGTTTCACAGGTAGCTTCTTTCTAGTTTTTATCTGGGAATATTCCATTTTTCACCATAGACCTCCATGGCCCCCAAATGTCCTTTCACAGATTCGACAAGAAGAGTGTTTCCAATTTGCTGAAACAAAAGAAATGTTTAACACTATGACATGAATCCACACACCACAAAGCAGATTCACAGATAGCTTCTTCTTAGTATTTCTCTGGAGATATTCTGTTTTTCACATTGAACCACAAGGGGCTTCAAAACACCCCTTCGCAGATTCTACAAAAAGTGTTTCCAACCTGCTGAATTAAAAGAATGTTTTAATACTATGAGATGAATCCACATATCACAAAGTGGTTTCACAGATAGCTTCTTTCTAGTTTTTTTTTTTTTTCTCTAAGGATATTCAGTTTTTCACCACAGGACTCAATGGTCTCCCAAAATTTCCTTCACAGATTCTACAAAAAGAGTTTTTTCCAACCTGCTAAAATAAAAGAAATATTTAACACTGGGATGAATCCACACATCGCAATGCAGTTTCACAGATGCCTTCTTTCTAGTTTTTATCTGAGAACATTGGGTTTTTCACCATATGCCTCAAGAGGCTCCCAAATGTCCACTCACAGGTACTAAAGGAAGAGTGTTTCAAACCTGCTGAATCAAAAATAAAATGTTTACTTCTGTGAGATGAATCCACACATCACAAAGCAGTTTAATAGATTGCTTTTTAGTTTTTATGTGGATATGTGGTTTTTCACCACAGGCCTTAATGGCCTTCCAAATGTCCCTTCTCAGATTCTACAAAAAGAGTATTTCCAACCTGGTGAATCAAAAAATTGGTTAACCTCCAGGAGATGAATCCCCACATCTCAAAGCAGTTTCACAGGTACCTTCTTTCTTGTTTTTATCTGGGGATATTCCGTTTTTCACCATAGGCCTCAATGGGCCCCCTGATTCCTTTCACAGTTTCCAGAAGAAGAGTGTTTCCAACCTGCTGAAACAAAAGAAAGGTTTATCTCTGTGAGATGAATCCACACATCACACAGCAGGCTCACAGATAGCTTCTTCTTAGTTTTTATCTGGTGATATTCGGTTTTTCACGGTAGGCCACAATGGGCTGCCAAATGTCCCCTTGCAGATTCAAAAAGAAGAGTGTTTCCAAACTGCTTAATAAAAAGTATGGTTTAACTCTGTAAGATGATTCCACACAACACAAAACAGTTTCAGAGAGAGTTTCTTCTTTGTTTTTATCTGGGGATATTCCGTTTCTCACTATGGGCTTCAAAGGTCTCCAAAATGTCCCTTCACAGATTCTACAAGACGAGTTTTTCCAACCTGCTGAAGCAAAATAAATATTTAACACTGTGAGATGAATCCACACGTCACAAAGCAATTTCACAGATAGCTTCTTTCTAGTTTGTTATCTGAGGATATTTGCTTTTTCACCACAGGCCTCAATAGGCTCCCAAATGTCCATTCACAGATGCTACTAGAAGAGTGTTTCCAACCTGCTGAAACAAAACAAAGGTTTAACTCTGTGAGATTAAACCACATATCTGAAAGCGGTTTCACAGAATGCTTCTTTCTAGTATTTATCCAGAAATATTCGGTTTTTCACCATAGGCCTCAATGGCCTCCCAAATATCCCTTCATGGATTCTACAAAGAGTGTTTCCCACTGCTGAATTAAAAGAAGCTTTAACTCTGTGAGGTGAATCACACATCACAACACTGTTTCTCAGATAGCTTCTTGTTCGTTTTTTTCTGGGTGTATTCAGTTTTTCACAGTAGGCCCCAATGGGCTCCAAAATGTCGCTTCACAGATTCTAGAAGAAGAGTTTTTCCAACCTGCTGAATCAAAAGAATGGTTTAACTCTGCAAGATGAATCCACACATCACAAAGCAGTTTCACAGATTGCTTCTTTCTAGTTTTTATCTGGGGATATTCGATTTTTTACCACAGGCCAGAAGGTCTCCCAAAAGTCCCTTCGCAGAGACTACAAGAAGAGTGTTCCCAACCTGTGGAATCATTTAAATCTGAGAGATGAATCCACACGTCACAAAGCAGTTTCACAGATAGCTTCTTTCTGGTTTTTATATGGGGATATTTGGTTTTTCACAGTAGGCCTCAATGGGCTCCCAAAAGTCCCATCACAGATTCTACAGGAAGAGTGCTTCCAACCTGGTGAAACAAAAGAAAGTTTCAGCTCTGTGAGGTGAATCCACCCATCAAAGTGCAGTTTCACGAGTAGATTCTTTCCAGTTTTTATCCAAGGATATTCAGTTTTTTCATAGGCCTCATTAAGCTTCCCAATGTCCCTTCACAGATTCTACAAGTAGAGTGTTTCTAGCTTGCTGAATCAAAAGAAATATTTAAGTTTGTGAGATGAATCTACACATCACAAAGTAGTTTCACAGATTGCTACTTTCCAGTTTTTATCTGGGGATAATCAGTTTTTCACCGTATGCCTCAAAGGGCTCCCAAATGTCCCTTTGCAGATTCTTCAAGGAGAGTGTTTCCAACTGGCTAAAAGAAAGTTTTAACTCTGTGAGCTGAATGCATACATCAAAAAGCAGTTTCACTGATAGCTTCTTTCTAGTTTTTATCTGAAGATATTCGGTTTTTCACCACAGGCCTTAATAGGCTCCCAAATGTCCCTTCCTGGCTACTACAAGAAGGGTGTTTTCAACCTGCTGAATCAAAAGAAAAGTTTAACTCTGTGCATTGAATCCACATATCAGGAATCAGTTTCATAGATAGCTTCTTTCTAATTTATATCTGGGGACATTCTGTTTTTCACCATAGGCCTCAATGGGCTCTCAAATGTCCCTTTGCAGATTCTACAAAAACAGTGTTTCCAAGCTGCTGAATCAAAAGAAGGGTTCAATTGGGTTAGATGAATCCACACATCAGAAAGCAGCTTCACAGATAGTTTCTTTCTAGTATTCATCTGGGAATATTCGGGGTTTCACAATAGGCCTCAATGGGCTCCCAAATGTTCCTTCACAGATTCTACAAGAAGAGCGTTTCCAAATGGCTGAATCAAAAGAAGGGTTTAATTCTGTGAGATAAATCCACCCTTCACAAAGCAGTTTCACAGATAGCTTCTTCTTAGTTTTTATCTGTGGATATTCTGTTTTTCACAGTAGGCCTCAATGGGCTCCCAAATGTCCCTTTGAAGATTGCATAAAAAGAGTGTTTCCAACCTGATGAATCAAAAGAATGGTTTAATTCTCTGAGATGAATCCACACATCACAAATCAGTTTCACATATAGCTTCTTTCTACTTTTTATCTGGGGATATTCCGTTTTTTACCATAGGCCTCAATGGGCTCCCAAATGTCCCTTCTCAGATTCTGCAATAGAATGTTTCCAGCCTGCTGAAACAAGTCAAAGTTTTAACACTGTGAGATGAGTCCACACATCACAAAGCAGTTTCCCAAATAGCTTCTTTCTAGTTTTTATTTGAGGTGATTCAGTTTTTTACTGCAGGCCACAATATGCTCACAAATGTCCATTTGCAGATAGTACAAAAAGAGTGTTTCCAATGGGTTGAATGGTTTAATTCTGTGAGAAGAATCCACACATCAGACAGCAGTTTCACAGATAGCTTCTTTCTAGTTTATATCTGGGGTTATTTGGTTTTTTACCATAGACCTCAGTGGGATCCTAAATGTCCCTTTGCACATTCTATAAGAACACTGTTTCTAACCTGCTAAATCAAAAGAAAGGTTTAACTCTTTCAGAGGAATATACACATCAGAAAGCATTTTCACAGGTAGCTTCTTTCTAGTTTTTATCTGGGGATATTCCTTTTTTTCACCATATGCCAAGACCAGCTCTTTCATGGAGACCCTAAAGCAGTGACGCTAGTAGAATTAAAGACACACACACTGAAATATATTGTGTGGAGTGAGAAATCAGGGTTCTCACAGCCTTCAAACCTGAGAGCCTTGAACAGAGATTTATCCACATATTTATTGACAGCAAGCCAGTGATAAGCATTGTTTCTATAGATTATAGTTTAACTGAAAGTATTTCTTACGGAAAATAAAAGGATGGGCTGAAATAAAGGGATGGGCTCTGGCTAGTTATCTTCAGCCTGAACATGTCCTTAAGGCACAGATCACTCATGCTATTGTTTGTGGGTCAAGGAAGCCTTTAAGCATTTTTCCACCCTTGGTGGGCCAGGGCTACTTCCCCTCATTCTGGTGAACTGACAGCCTTCCAGTGGGGGCTTCATGGCCATCACAAGCAGGTCACAGTGCTGTAGAGATTTTGTTTATGACCAGTTTGTGGCCAGTTTAAGGCCAGATTTGTGGCCTTTTCCCAACATGTCTTCCTTCTTCGTTTTGCAAAGTGATAAAAGCATAGGCAGCTTTGTCACAGTGAGCTACTTCTCACAGGATTCAGGATTCACATCTGCAGACTATACAAAGACCAAAAACACAGATTAATAACACAACCATCATTGAAATCACAGAGCTTTCAAGTGTTTTTATCCGTTTTAATGGGGTACTAGCTGCTAATCTCTCTGCAGCTCCTTCAAGCACTCCAGTTCCTGACATTAAGGCCAGGTGTGACTGGGATGCCTTAAATATTTGTTCTTTTAAATTTTGCATAGCCAAAGACAAGTTTGTAGAGTGTCTTAGATGCTTTTTATTCTTTCCCAAATTTGATCTTATTAAGAGCCATTAATAGTTTCCACAAGTTCATATGTTTAGCTCCCACAACGAGCCACATCATTTGAGGTTGAGGTGCCACTATACTGCAATGGTTCCAGATAATAGGAACTCTTGCCATACTTCTTACCATTTATACCATCTGACTGTTTTGTTCAGACCAGCTGAACATAGTGTGACTGTGGCACACCAGTTGAGAGGTGCAATTCAAGCTAAACATCCTCTTAGGGGACCAATCAATAGTGATTCCATAGGAGTCATTGCATAGCACCTCTGACTGTTCTGCAATGCAATCTTCCCAAACAAGTACATTTATTTTTTCTAACCAGATCCAATCATGTTTACAAATTAGTTTTTGAGGACAGTATGCCTCAATTATAGGAGCAAATTTATCATGGTTTATTCTGAGATTAGAAAGCATGTGTAACTGTGTCATACAGCGATTACATCCAGGCATTATTGCCAGCCAGGATTGATAGATATGTCCAGTAACTATAATTGTTCTCTGTGTCAGCAATTTTTGAAGGAATACGCATGGCAGTGGTGATCACTGCTATCATAGATATCATTAAATTACTAATAGTGACTGGTTGTCCCACTTAGGTTTTCTTCCTCCTTCTGTGACAGCTTCTTGATCTGTCCCCATGTGGGTGGCTGTGTTCGACAGGTGTGTCTCATGATAGTTGGGGTCCTACTCAGTGTCATTCTTGACATGGCTGCAACCAGGGGGTCCTTGCAACCCTCTCAGAATATCTTCCTCAATATCTGGCTCATGATAAGGTTTCAGGTGTCTTGATGGTATCAAAATTGGCTGTTGATTCGGTCCTGGAGAAACACAAGCATAACCTCTACCCCAATTGATTATTTTACCTATTTTGCAAATTTTGCTATTGGATCTCTCCCTCAACCCAGTTGTTCTGCTTCTGTCTTTGCAGCAGGTTTCTGTAGATGCTGTTCAGCTGCTGATAACATCTGGCCTTTAAGAAGGCTCAAAAATTTAAAGTTAATAATGCTAGATGCAATTGCATATGGAGTGTCCCATAGTCACTGTTTCTCCCCCTTTTTTGTTTTTCTAACTGGTGTTTCAGGGAGAGATTCATTCTTTCCACTATGGCTTGTCCTTGAGAGTTATATGGGATACCAGTAATGTGTTTCATATTACATATAGAGAAAAATGTAGCTAGAGCTTGGGGAGTATATCCTAGGGCATTATCTGTTTTAATAGAAGCTGGAATGCCCATCACCACAAAACACTGCAAAAGGTGACATTTAACACAGGCAGAAGACTCTCCTGATTGGCATGTAGCCCAGACAAAGTGAGAAAAGGTGTCCACACATACATGTACATAAGCTAGTCTCCCAAACGAGAGAACATGTGTGACATCCATTTGCCAAAGAGAATTAGGTTCCAATCCTCAAGGATAAACTCTTCCAGTAAAAGATAAGGAATGCACCATTTGGCAAGTTGGGCATCACTGGATAATAGCTTTAGCTTCTTTCATTAATTGCCGAGGGCTAGTGAGACTAGGATCTCCTCTAAGAATAGAAAATAGATTACTCATGGCATAGGTAGGAACGCCTACAGCAGGTCATATCCAATTAATGTCCCCTAGTAATTTTTGAAAGTCATTAAATCTTTTCAATTGATCTCTATGTATGGCTACTTTCTGTAGCACAATGTTAGTGTCATTTACTAAGGTCCCCAAGTAGGAGTAAGGAGTAGTAGTCTGAATTTTATAAGGAGCTATAATTAAACAAGTACAAGAAATTGAATTTTGCAAGTGATCATAATATTGAAGTCATATTTCTCAGGTGGGGACAGCACAAAATATATCGTCCATATAATGAATAATGTAACACTGAAAATTTTTTACAAGTAGGTTCAATTGTTTGCCCTACATATGCCTGGCAAATTGTTGGACTGTTTAACATGCCCTGTGCAAAACTTTCCAATGAAAATGCTTAGCAGGCTGCAGGTAGTTTACTGCAGGAATCGTAAATGCAAACCTTTCACAGTCTTGCTCAGCTAAAGGGATAGTAAAGAAACAGTCTTTTAAATCTATGACTCTTAAAGGCTTTTTTTAAAAATCATAGCAGGAGAAGGCTGCAATATCCCCATAGGTTGTGTAACTGAATTAATGGCTCTTAAATCAATTAACATTCTCCATTTACCTGATTTTTTCTTAATTACGAAAACTGGAGAATTCCAATGGGAAATTTTGGAGCAATGTGTCCTTTTTCTAATCGTTCAGTAACTAATTCCTCTAAAGCCTCCAGTTTCTTTTTACTTAGCGGCCATTTTTCTATCCAAATTGGCTTACCTGTTAACCATTTTAAAGGTGTAGGTTCTGGAGGCTTAACAATGGCCACCATCAAAAATGGTATCCTAAACCTTGGCAGGAACTTTGTCTTTCCACTTGAAGTGGTTGCTTCAAATCTTGCAATTTTTTTCCTAGTCCCATACCAGGGACCTAACCCATTTCATGCATCATATGTTGACTTTGAGGGCTGTATAATTGCTCTGGAATTAGAACTTGTTCTCCCCATTTTGTAATAAATCTCTTCCCCATAAATTTATAGTTACAGAAGTTAGAATTGGTTGAATAGTCCCAGGTTGTATGTCGGGCCCTTCACAGTGAAAAATATAACTACTTTGATATACTTCAGGGGCTTTACTAACTCCAACTATGTTAAAATGAACAGGTTGAATTGGCCACGCAGATGGCCAGTGCTGTATAGAAATGATTGAAATGTCTGCTCCTGTATCTACCAAACCTTTGCATTTCTTTCCCTTAATAGTTATTTCACAGGTAGAAAGTTTATCAGTAATTGGATTTACCCAGTAAGCTGCTTTGCCTTTTTTATTTGTGCTTCCAAATTCTCCTGATCATTTAATTTTACTTTTCCCCATTTCCACATATGGCAAAATCAGGAGCTGTGCTATACGCTCTCCTGGCTCTGCTTTCCAGGAAACAGAAGTAGATATAGCAATTTGAATTTCCCCATTGTAATCTGAATCAATGAATCCTGTTTGTATTTGTACCCCTTTTAAATTTCAACTAGACCTGCCTAGATGTAATCCTATCATCCCTGCTGGCAAGGGTCCACAGGCTCCTGTTGGGACCCTTTGCAGGGGTTCCCTGGGCAGAAGTCTCACAGCTTTTGTGCAGCACAAATCTGCTCTGGCACTACCAGCTGTGACAGGGGACAGATATTGTACAGTGGTGAGAGAATGGCCTGAGCCAGAAATGCCTTGGTTTGGAATGGGGCCCAGGATAGGCCCCTCATGGCCTTTCCTGAAATCAAGTTACCATCTTTATCAAACTTAGAATGACACTGATTTGCCCAATGTTTTCCTTTTTTATATTTTGGACGTATTTCAGGCTCAGCAGTTTTCTTTTTTCCCCTACCTTGTGGCCTGACTTACCGATTTTTTTTACATTCTTTTTTAGTATGAACATGGTTTCCACAGTTAAAACAAGCTCCAGGAAAAGGAACATTTCCTTTATTCACTTTCAGTCCTGCCATAGCTTACACCAACAAAGTAGCTTTATGCAGATTGCTTCTGATACCATCACAGGCCTTGATATAATCAACTAAATGTGCTTTCCCTCTAATATGTCACAGAGCAGCCTGGCACTCAGGATTAGCATTTTCAAAATCTAATAACCGCAACACTATATCCTGAGAAGCTGAATCTGCAATCACCTTTTTAAGAGACACCGATAACCAAGCTACAAAATATATATAAAGTTCTTTTGGTCCCTGTTTTACAGCACTAAAGGAAGGGTATTGCTCTCCTCCTGAAGTTATTTTTCCCCACGCTCTAATGCACACTCCTCTAAGCTGCTCTATGGCATCATCCTGCATGACCACTTGTGCATTGAAACCAGCCCAACTGCTAACCCCCAAAAGGTGGCCTGCAGTTATATTAATTTGCAGTTGGGCCTGTGCATTGCAAGCAACCTGAATGGAACTTTCATCTGCCCACCAAGTTTTAAATTGTAAGAACTGAGCAGGAGTTAAGCAAGCTAGAGTAAGAGCATCCCAGACAGTAGGAATCATCCAAATGGAAACAGTAACATTCTTAAACAGTCCCATTACAAAAGGAGAACCTGGTCCATATTGTTTAACAGCTTTTTTAACTTCTCTGAGTAATTTAAAAGGAAAAGGCTCAAATGTAGATATAATATTTTCCTGTTGATCTTGGTGGTGTAATCTAAGGGGGAACTGCCAAGCCTCTAAATCACCTTCTCTTCCAGCTTGCTGAATTCCTGCCTGAATACAACTGAGAATGGTTGCTCAAAGCACTGCTTGAACAGTCACTGGAGCAACTACTTTTCACCTAGTGTCCTCCAGAAAAGAAAGATCTGGAGGGTCAGGACACTCCTTTCCTTCACAATAAGGAGGGGATGTAGAAAGGTAGGGAAAAACCTCTTCCTCCTTTGCTGCTTTAGGTTAGCTGGCAACAAACCTGCTCTGTTACTTCATTTTACTCTCCTTCCTCCTCCTCACCAGTGTGAAAATGTTCCAAGGTGGAATGAACTAGAGCCCACACTTGTCTTATTGTTACCATGATGCTTCCAAGCTCCCCTCCTTACTCACCACGGGGATTGCTTAAGAGCACTTGGGTGTTCTCCAGCTTAATTCCATGTTCTCCAATCATCGTTCTGGTGACCCTTTGACCCAGGTTTGATCCCCACATATGGGCGCCACTTGCCAAGATTAGCTCGGTTGTGGAGACCCTAACCCAGCATGCAGAGCTGAGAGCCTTGAACAGAGATTTACCCACATATTTATTGACAGCAAGCCAGTGATAAGCATTATTTCAAACAGACTATAGATTAACTAAAAGTATTCCTTACAGGAAATAAACAGATGTTCTGAAATAAAGGGATCAGCTCTGGCTTGTTATCTGTAGCAGGGAAATGTCCTTAAGGCACAGATTTCTCGTGCTACTGTTTGTGGTTCAAGAATGCCTTTAAGCGGTTTTCTGCCCTGGGTGGGCTAGGTGTTCCTGGCCTTCATTCTGGTAAACCGACAACCTTCCAACGTTGGCATCATGGTCATCACGAGCATGTCAGAGTGTTGCAGAGAATTCATATATGGTCAGTTTTAGGGCCAGTTAATCGCCAGATTTGGGAGCCTGTTCCCAACAAACATAGGCCTCAATGGGCTCCCATATGTGCCTTCGCAGATTCTACAAGAAGAGTGTTTCCAATCAGCAGAACCAAAAGAAAGGTTTAACTTTGTGAGATGAATCCAAACATCACAAAGCATTTTCACAGATGGCTTCTTTCTAGTTTGTATCTGGGGATAATCTGTTTTTCATAATAGGCCTAAACAGACTCCCAAGTGTCCATTCACAAATTCTAAAAGAAGAGTGTTTCCAATCTGCTGAATCAAAAGAAAGGTTTAACTCATTGTGATGTATCCAAACTTCACAAAGCAGTTTCACAGATAGTTCCTTTCTAGTTTTTATCTGAGGATATTTGGTTTTTCACATTAGGCCTGAATAGACTCCAAAATGTCCCTTTGCAGATTCTACAAGAAGAGTGTTTCCAACCTGCTGAATCAAAATGAAGGTTTAACTCTGTAAGATGAATCCATGCTACAAAAGCAGTTTCACAGATAGCTTCCTCTTAGTTGTGATCTGGGAACTTTCAGTTTTTCACAGTAGGCCTTAATGGGCTTCCAAATATTTCTTCACAGATTCTAAAAAAGGTGTGTATCTAACCTGCTGAATCAAAATAATGGTTTACCTCTGAGAGATGAATCCACACGTCACAAAGTAGTTTCACAGATAGCTTCTTTCCAGAATTTATCTGGGGATATTCCGTTTTTCATCATAGGCCTCAATGGTCTTTGAAATGTCCTTTCAGAGATCCTACAAGAAGAGTGTTTCCAATCTGCTGAAACAAAAATAAGGTTTAAAATTGTGAGATGAATCCACACATCAAAAAGCGCTCTCACAGATAGCTTCTTTCTAGAATTTATCTGGGGATATTTGTTTTTTCCCATAGGCCTCAATGGGCTACCAAATGTCCCTTTGTAGATCCTACAGAAAGAGTGTTTCCAAACTGCTGAATCAAAAGAAAGGTTTAACTCTGTGAGATTAATCCACACATCAGAAAGCAGTTTCACAGGTAGCTTCTTTCTAATATTTATTGGGGGATATATGGTTTTTCACCATAGGAATCAATGGGCCCCAAGTATGCCTTCACAGATTCTACAAGGGTAGTACTTTCAACCTGCTAAATCAAAAGAAAGGTTTAACTCTGTGAGATTAATCCACACATCAGAAAGCAGTTTCACAGGTAGCTTCTTTCTAATATTTATCGGGGGATATATGGTTTTTCACCATAGGAATCAATGGGCCCCAAGTATGCCTTCACAGATTCTACAAGGGTAGTACTTTCAACCTGCTAAATCAAAAGAAAGGTTTACATCTGGGAGATGAATCTACACATCACAAAGCAGTTTCACAGATAGCTACTTTCTAATTTTTATCTGGGGATATTTGGTTTGTCACCATATGCCTCAATGGGCTCCCAAATGTCTCTTTGAAGATTCTATAAGAAGAGTGTTTCCAACCTGATGAATCAAAAGAAACGTTCAACTCTGTGTGATGAATCCACGTATCACAAAGCACTTTCACAGATAGCTTCTTTCTTGTTTTATCTGGGAATAATCGGTTTTTCATAGTAGGCCTAAATGTGCTTTCAATTGCCTCTTCGCAGATTCTACAAGAAGAGTGTTTCCAACCTGCTGAATTAGCAGAAAGGTGTAACTCTATCAGATGAATCTAAACTTCAGAAAGCAGTTTCACAGATAGCTTTATTCTAGTTTTTATCTGAGGATATTCAGTTTTTCACCATAGGCCTCCATAGGCTCCCAAATATCCATTAGCTGATACTACAAGAAGAGTATTTCTAACGTTCTGAATCAAAAGAAAGGTTTAACCCTCTCAGATGAATTCAAACTTCACAAAGTGTTTTCACAGATAGCTTTTTCCTAGTTGGCATCTGAGTATATTTGGATTTTCACATTAGACCCCAATGGGCTCCCAAATGTTCCTTCGCAGATTGTAGAAGAAGAGTGTTTCCAACCTGTTGAATCAAAAGAAAAGTTTAACTCCATAAGATGAATCCACACTACAAAAGCAGTTTCACAGATAGCTTCCTCTTAGTTGTTATCTGGGGATATTCAGTTTTTCACTGTAGGCCTCAATGGGCTTCCAAATGTTTCTTCACAGATTCTACAGAAGGAGAGTTTCCAGCCTGCTGAATCAAAGGAATGGTTTATCTCTGTGAGATGAATCCACATATTACAAAGCAGTCTCACAGACAGCATCTTTCTAGTATTTATCTGGGGATATTTAGTTTTTCACCATAGGCCTCAATGGTCTTTCAAAGTCCTTTTGTAGATCCTACAAGAGAGTGCTTCCAACCTGCTGAAACAAAAGAAAAGTTTAAAACTGTGAGATGAATACACACATCAAAAAGCAGTTTCACAGGTTAACTCTGTGAGATGAATCTGCACATCAGAAAGCAGTTTCACAGATAGCTTCTCTCTAGTTTTTAGCTGTGAATATTTGGTTTTTCACCATAGGAATCAATGAGCTCCAAGTGTGCCTTTGAAGATTCTGCAAGAAGAGTATTTCCAACCTGTTGAATCAAGAGAAAGGTTTAAATATGTGAGACGAATCTACACATCACAAAGCAGTTTCACACATAGCTACTTTCTAGTTTTTATCTGGGGACATTTTGTTTTTCACAATAGGCTGAAATGGGCTCCAAATATCCCATCTCAGATACTACAAGAAGAGTGTTTCCCACCTGCTGAATCAAAAGAAAGGTTGAACTCTGTGTGATGAATCTATATATGACAAAGCAGTTTCACAGATAGCTTCTTTCTTGTTTTTATCTGAGGATATTCTGTTTTTCATAGTAGGCTTAAATAGGCTTTCAATTGTCCCTTTGCAGATTCTGCAAAAAGAGTGTTTCCAATCTGCTGAATCAAAAGGTTTAACTTTGTGACATGAATCTACACATCAGAAAGCAGTTTCACAGACAGCTTCTTCTTAGTTTTTGTCTGGTGATATGTGGTTTTCCCCATAGGCCTCAATGGGATCCCAAATATCCCTTCTCAGATTCTACAAAAAGAGTGTTTCCAACCTGCTGAAAAAAAAGAAAGTTTTATCACATTGAACTGAATCCACAGATCACAAAGCAGTTCCACAGATATCTTCTTCCCCTTTTTTATCTGAGGATATTTTGTTTTTTACCATAAGCCTCAGTAGGCTCGCAAATGTCTCTTCACATATGCTACAAGAAGAGTGTTTTCAACCTGCTGAATCAAAAGAAAGGTTTAATTTTGTGAGATGAATCCAAACATCAGAAAGCAGTTTCACAGCTACCTTCTTTATAGTTTTATCTGGGGATATTCAATTTTTCACTGTAGGCCTCAATGGGCTCCCCAATGTCCCTTCACAGATTTTGCAAGAAATGTGTTTCCAACCTGCTGAATCAAAAGAAGGTTTAACATTGTGACATGAATCTGCACACCACAATGCAGTTTCACAGATACCTTCTTATTTGTTTTTATCTGATGATATTTAGTTTTTCACAGTAGGCCTCAATGGACTCCCAATAGTCTTTTCTCAGATCCTACAAAAAGAGTGTTTCCAACCAGCCAAATCACAAGAAAGGTTTAACTCTGTGAGATGAATCCACACAGCAGAAAAAAGTTTCACAGATAGCTTCTTTCTAGTTTTTATCTGGGGATATTTGGTTTTTCACCATAGGTCTCAATGGGCTTCTAAATGTTTCTTCGCAGATTCTACAAGAAGAGTGTTTACATCCTCCTGAATCAAAAGAAAGGTTTAACTCTTTGAGATGAACCCACACGTCAGAAAAAAGTTTCATACGGTTTTCTAGTTTTTATCTGGGAATATTCAGTTTGTCACCTTAAGCCTCTAAAGGCTCCCAAATGTCCCCTTGCAGTTTCTACAAGAAGTGTTTCCAACTTTCTGAATCAAAAGAAAAGTTTAACTGGGATAGATGAATACACACATGAGGAAGCATTTTCAGAGATACCTTCTTTAGAGTTTTTATCTGGTATTCAGTTTTTCACCATAGGCCGCAATGGGCGATCAAATATTTCTTTAATAATTCTACTAGAAGAGATTTTCCAACTGCTGAGTCAAAAAAAAAAAAGTTTAACTCTGTGAGATGACTCCACACATTGGAAAGGAGATTCAAAGATAGCATTTTTCTAGTTTTTTTTTTTTCTGGAAATATTCAGTTTTTCACCATAGGCCTCAATTGGCTTGCAAATGTCCCTTTGCAGATTCTACAAGAAGAGTGTTTCCAACCTGCTAAATCAAAAGAAAGGTTTTACTCTGTGAGATGATTCCACACATGAGAAAGCAGTTACACAGATAGCTTCTTTCTAATATTTATCTGGAAAATTCAGTTTTTAACCTTAGGCCACAATATGCTCCCCAATGTGCCTTTGCAGATTCTATGAGGAGAGTATTTCCAACTTGCTGAACCACAGGAAGGTTTGTCTCTGTGAGATGAATCCACACATCAGAATGCAGCTTTGTAGATAGCTTCTTTCTAGGTTTTACCTAAGGATATTAGGTTTTTCATCATAGGCTTCAGTGGGCTCCCAAATATTTCTTCACAGATTCTACAAGAAGAGTGTTTACATCCTCCTGAATCAAAAGAAAGGTTTAACTCTTTGAGATGAACAGACACATCAGAAAATAAGTTTCATACATAGCTTTTTTCTAGTTTTTATCTGGGAATATTTGGTTTGTCACCTTAGGCCTCAATAGCCTCCCAAATGTCCCTTTGCAGATACTACAAGAAGAGTTGTTCCAACCTGCTGAAAGAAAAAAAAGTTTAACACTGTGAGATGAATCCACATATCACAAAGCAGTTTCACAGATAGTTTCTATTTTTTACCTGAAGATATTCCGTTTTTCACCAGTGGCCTCAATAGGCTCCCAAATGCCCATTCGCAGATAGAACTAGGTGTTTTCAAGCTGGCGAATCAAAAGAAAGATTTAAACTTTGAGACGAATCCACACATCAGAAAACATATTCACAGATAGCTTTTTTGTATTTTTTATGGAAGGATATTCGGTTTTTCACCCACAGGCCTCAATGGGCTCCCAAATGTCCTCACGCAGACTGTGCGAGAAGAGTGTTTCCAATCTGCTGAATCAAAAGAAAGGTTTAAATGGGTTAGATGAATCCACACATCAGAAACGAGTTTCAAAGATAGATTCTTTCCAGTTTTTTTCTGGGGATATTTGGGTTTTCACCACAGGCCTCAATGGGCTCCCAAATGTCCTCGTGCAGACTCTGCGAGAAGAGAGTTTCCAACCTGCTGAATCAAAAGAAAACTTTAACTCTGAGAAGAATCCACACATCAGAAAGCAGATTCACAGATAGCTTCTTTCCAGTTTTTTTGCTTGGGATATTCGGTTTTTCACCATAGGCCTCAATGAGCTTTCAAATGCCCTTTCGCAGATTCTACAAGAAGAGTGTTTCCAATACACTGAATCAAAAGAAAGAATTAACTGAGTTAGATGAATCCTCACATTACAAAGCAGTTTCACAGATAGCTTATTTTTAGTTTTTATTTGGGAATATTTGGTTTTTAACCATAGGCTTCAATGGGCTCTCAAACGTCCTGCCACAGATTCTACAAGAAGAGGCTTTTTAACCTGCTGAATCAAAAGAAAGGTTCAACTCTGTGAGACGAATCCACACATCAGAAAGCCTTTTCACAGATAGCTTCTTTCTAGTTTTTTATCATGGGATAATCTGTTTTTCACCGTAGGCCTCAGTGGGCTCCCAAATGTCCCATTGCAGATTCTACAAGAAGAGTGTTCCCAACCTGCTGAATAAAACCAGATATTTAACTCTGTGAGATGAATCCACACATCAAAAATCCTTTTCACAGATAGATAGTTTCTTTCTAGGTTTTACCTGGGAATCTTTGGTTTTTCACCATAGGCCTTAATGGGTTTTCAAATATCCCTTCGCAGATTCTACAGGAAGAGTGTTTCCAATTTGCTGAATCAAAAGAAATATTTAACTGGGTTAGGTGAATCCACACATCACAAAACATCTCACATATAGATTATTTCTAGTTTTTATCTGGGGACATTCCATTTTTCACCTTAGACCTCAATGGGCTCCGAAAAGTCCCCTCACAGATACTACAAGAAGAGTGTTTCCAACCTACTGAGACAAAAGATAGGTTTCATACATTGAGAAGAATCCACACATCACAAAGCAGTTTCATAGATAGCTTCTGTCTAGCCTTTATCTGAGGATATTCGCATTTGCACCATAAGGCTCAACTGGCTCCCTAATGTCCATTTGGAGATATTTCAAGAAGAATGTTTCCAACCTGCTGAATCAAAAGAAAGATTTAACTCTGTGAGATGAATCCACACATCACAAAGCAGTTTCATGGATAGCTTCTTTCTAGTTTTTGTCTGAGGATATTCAGGTTTTCCCCATAGGCCTCAATAGGCTCTAAAATGTCTATTTGCAGATATTATAAGAAGAATGTTTCCAAACTGCTGAATCAAAAGAAAGGTTTAACTGTGTGAGATAAATCCACACATCAGAAAGCAGATTCACAGATAGCTTGTTTGTATTTTTTATCTGGAGATAATCTGTTTTTCACAATAGGCCTCAATGGGCTCCCAAATATCCCTTCACAGATTCTACAAGAAGTGTGTTTCCAACCAGCTGAAAAAAATCAAAGATTTAACCCTGTGAGGTGATTTCACACATAACAAGCAGTTTCACAGATAACTTGTTTCTAGTTTTTATCTGAGGATATTCAGTTTTTCACCATATGCCACAATAGGCTCCCAAATGTCCAATCGCAGTTACTACAAGAAGAGTGTTTCCAACCTGTTTAATAAAAAGAAAGTTTCAACTATGTGAGTTCAATTCACATATCACAAATCAGTTTTACAGAGAGCTTCCTTCTAGTATTTATCTGGGGATATTTGGTTTTTCATAGTAGGTTTCAATGGGATCCCAAATGTCCTTTTGCAGTTTCTATAAAAAGAGTGTTTCCAACCTGCTGATTAATAAAAAAGGTTTAACTCTGTGTGATGAATCCACTTTTCAAAAGCAGTTTCACATATAGCATGTTTTTAGTTTTAATCTGAGGATATTCTTTTTTTCACATTAGGCCTCAATGGGCTCCCAAATGCCCCTTTGCAGATTCTACAAAAAGAGTGTTTCCAACCTGCTGAATAAAAAGAATGGTTTAACACTGTGAGGTGAATCCACACATAACACAGCAATCTCACAGATAGCTTCTTTCCAGTCTTTATCTGGGGATATTCTGTTTTTCAACCTAGGCCTCAATGGGAACCCAAATATCCCTTCACAGATTCTATAAGAAAAGTTTTTCCAATTTGCTGAATCCAAAGAAAGGTTTAACACATTGAGATGAATCCACACGTCACAAAGCAGTCTCTCTGATAGCTTCTTTCTGGTTTTTATTTGGGAATATTCGGTTATTCACCATAGGACATTATGGGCTTCCAAATATCCTTTCGCTTATTCTACAAGAAGAGTATGTCCAACCTGCTGAAACAAAAGAAAAGTTTAGCACATTGAGATGAGTCCACAAATCACAAAGCAGTTTCACAAATAGCTTCGTTCTAGTTTTTATCTGAAGATACTTGGTTTTTCACCATAGGCCTGAATAGGCTCCCAAATGTCCTTTTGCAGACACCACAAGAAGAGTGTTTCTAACCTGCTGAATGAAAAGAAAGGTTTAGCCCTGTACCATGAATCCACACATCAGAAAGCAGTTGCACAGATAGCTTCTTTCTTTTCTTTATCTGGGGATATTCAGATTTTCACCATTGGCCTCAAAGGTCTCCCAAATATTCATTCACAGATTCTACAAAAAGAGTGTTTCCATCCTGCCGAATCATAAAAAAGGTTTAACTCTGTGAGATGAATCCACAATTCTAAAGCAGTTTCACAGACATCATCTTCTTAGTTTTTATCTGGGGATATACAGTTTTTCACCATAGGCCTCAGTGGGCTCCCAAATGTCCTTTTGCAGATACTACAAGAAATGTGTTTCCAACCTACTGAAACAAAATAAAGGTTTAACATATTGAGATAAATCCACGCATCACACAGAAGTTTCCTGGATAGCTTCTTTCCAGTTTTTATCTGAGGATATTCGATATTTCACCATAGACCCCAATAGGCTTCCAAACATCTATTTGCAGATGCTATAAGAAGAATGTTTCCAACCTGATAAATCAAAAGAAAGGTTTAACCCTTTGAGATGAATCCACACGTCAGAAAACGGATTTACAGATAGCTTGTTTGTATTTTTTATCTGAGGATAATCTGTTTTTCACCATAGGCCCCAATGGGCTCCCAAATATCCCTTCACAGATTCCATAAGAAGTATGTTTCCAACCAGCTGAAAAAAAATCAAAGGTTTGACACTGTGATGTGAATCCACACATCACAAAGCCATTTCACAGATAGCTTCTTTGTAGTTTTTATCTGAGGATATTCTGTTTTTCACCATAGGCCACCATAGGCTCCCAAATGTCCAATCACAGTTACTGCAAGAGTGTTTCCAACCTGCTGAAGCAAAATTAAGTTTCAACTGTGTGAGATGAATCCACGTATCACTAAACAGTTTCACAGATAGCTTCTTTCTGGTATTTACCTGGGGATAATCTGTTTTTCATAGTAGGCTTCAATGGGATCCCAAATGTCCTTTCACAGTTTCTACAAAAAGAGTGTTTCCAACCTGCTTAATCATAAAAAAAATTTAACTCTGTTTGATGAATCCACTCTTCAAAAGCAGTTTCACAGATAGCATCTTCTTAGTTTTTATCTGGGGATATTCGGTTTTTCACAATAGGCATCAATGGGCTGCCAAATGTCCCTTTGCAGATAGTACAAAAAGAGTGTTTCCAACTTGCCACATAAAAAGAATGGTTTAACTCTGTGAGATGAATCCATACATAACACAGCAATCTCACAGATAGCTTCTTTCTAGTTTCTATCTGGGGATATTAGGTTTTTCAACCTAGGCCTCAAAGAGATCCCAAATATCCCTTTGCAGATTCTATAAGAAAAGTTTTTCCAATTTGCTAAAACCACAGAAAGTTTTAACATATTGAGATGAATTCACACATCACAAAGCAGTTTCACTGATAGCTTATTTCTAGTTTTTATCTGAAGATATTTGGTTTTTCACCATAGGCCTGAATAGGCTCCCAAATGTCCATTTGCAGTACTAAAAGAAGAGTCTTTCCAACCTGCTGAATGAAAAGAAATGTTTAGCTCTGTACCATGAATCCACACAACAGAAAGTAGTTTCACAGATAGCTTCTTTCTTGTCTTTATCTGAAGATATTCGGATTTTCACTATAGGCCTCATGGGCTTCAAAATGTCCTTTCGCAGATTCTCCAAAAAGAGTGTTTCCATTCTGGTGAATCATAAAAAAGTTTTAACTCTGTGAGATGAATCCACAATTCAAAAGCAGTTTCACAGACAGCATCTTCCTATTTTTTAAATGGGGATATACAGTTTTTCACCATAGGCTTCAATGGGCTCCCAAATGTCGTTTGCGGATACTACAAGAAGCGTGTTTACAACCTACTGAAACAAAAGAAAGGTTTAACACATTAAGGTGAATCCACATATCACAAAGAAATTTCATAGATGTTTCTTTCTGGTTTTTATCTAAGGATATTTGATTTTTCACCATAGGCCCTAGTAGGCTCCCAAATGCCCCTTTGTAGATTCTACAAGAAGAGTATTTCCAATCTGGTGAACCAAAAGAAAGGTTTACCTCTGTGAGATGAATCCAGACATCAAAAAGCACTTTCACGGATTGCTTCTTCTCATTTTTTATCTGGAGATATTCGGTTTTTCACAGTAGACTTCAATGGGCTCCCAAATTTCCCTTTGCAGTTTCTATAAAAACAGTGTTTCCAACCTGCTGAATCAAAAGAATGGCTTATCTCTTTGAGTTGAATCCACGAATCACAAAGCAGTTTCAGATAGTTTCTTTCTAGTTTTTATCTGGGGATATTCAATATTTTCATAGCAG
This sequence comes from Pan paniscus, assembly GCF_029289425.2. Classification (NCBI taxonomy): domain Eukaryota; kingdom Metazoa; phylum Chordata; class Mammalia; order Primates; family Hominidae; genus Pan; species Pan paniscus. The sequence goes on from NC_073272.2 coordinate 62,322,668, forward strand.
GCCTCAAAGAGCTCCCAAATGTCCCTTTGCACATTCTACAAAAAGAATGTTTCCTACCTGCTGAATCAAAAGAAATGTTTAACTCTGTGAGAGTTAAACACAAAGCAGTTTCATAGATAGCTTCTTTCTAGTTTTTGTCTGGGGATATTTGGTTTTTCACCATAGGCCTCAATGGGTTCCCAAATGTCCCTTTGCAGATCCTACAACAAGAGTGTTTCCAACCTGCTGAAACAAAAGAAACGTTTATCATGTGAGATGAATCCACCTATAACAAAGCAGTTTCACAGAGAGTTTCTTTCTAGTTTTTATCTGGGGATGTCTGTTTTTTCACCATAGGTCTCAGTGGGTTCCCATATCTGCCATTGCAGATTCTACAAGAAGGCTGTTTTCAACCTCCTGAATCAAAAGAAATATTTAACTCTGTGAGGTGAATCTACACTTCAGAAGCAGTATCACAGATAACTTCTTTTCAGTTTTTATCTGGGGATTCTTAGTTTTGCACAGTAGGCCTCAATCGGCTCCCAAATGTCCCTTCACAGATTCTACAAGAAGAGAATTTACATCCTGGTGAAACAAAATAAACTCTTAACACTGAGATGGATCCACATATCACAAAGAACTTTCACAGATAGCTTCTTTCTCTTTTTTATCTGGGAATAATCAGTTTTTCATAGTAGGCATTAATGGGCTCCCAAATGTCCTTTTGCAGATTCTACACAGAGAGTATTTCCAACCTGATGAATCAAAAGAAAGGTTTAACTGTGTGAGATGAACTCAAACTTCACAAAGCAGTTTCAGAGATAGCTTCTTTCTAGTTTATATCTTGGGATGTTTTGTTTTTCACCATAGACCGCAAAAGGCTCCCAAATGTCCATTTGCAGATACTGCAAGAACAGTGTTTCCACCCTGCTGAATAAGAAAACGTTTAACTCTGTGAGATGAACCTACACATCTGAAATCAGTTTCCCAGGTAGCTTCTACTTAGTTTTTATTTGGTGGTATTCGGTTTTAAACCATAGGCCTCAATGGGCTCCCAAATGTCACTTCGCAGATTCCACAAGAAGCTTTTCCAACCTGCTGAATTAAAAGAAAAGTTTAACTCTGTGGGATGAATTTACACCTCACAGAGCAGTTTCGCAGACAGTTTCCATCCACTTTTTATCTGAGTATATTATTTTTTTCACAGTAGGACTCCATAGGCTCCCAAATGTCCCATCGCAGACTCTATAAGAAGAGTGTTTCCAACCTGCTGTAACAAAACAAAGGTTTAACTCTGTGAGACTTATCCTCAGATCAAAAAAGCAGTTTCACAGATAGCTTCTTCTTAGCTTTTATCTAGAGATATTCGGTTTTCCACAGTATGCCCCAGTGATCTCCCAAATGTCCCCTCACAGATTCTACAAAAAGTTTTTCAAAGCTGCTGAATCAAAAGAATGGTGTACCTCTGTGAGAGGAATCCACACATCACAAAGCAGTTACACAGATAGCTTCTTTCAGGTTTTTAACTGGGGATATTTGGTTTTTTATTTCAGGCCACAATGGTCTCCCAAAAGACCCTTCACAGATTCTACAAGAATAGTGTTCCAACATGCTGAAATAAAATAATGCTTTAACTCTGTGAGATGAATCCACACATCAGGAAGCAGTCTCACAGACAGGTTTTCTCTGCTTTTTATCTGGGGATATTCAGTTTTTCACCATAGGCCTCAATGGGCTCCAAAACGTCCCTTAGCAGATTCAACAAGAAGTGTGTTTCCAACCTGCTGAAACAAAAGAAAGGTTTAACACATTGAGATGAATCCACACATCACAAAGCAGTTTCACAGACAGCTTCTTTCTAGTTTTTATCTGGGGATATTCAATGTTTCACCATAGACCTCAATGTGCTGTCCAATGTCCCTACACAGATTTTACAAGAAGGCTCTTTCCAACCTGCTGAATAAAAAGAAAGATTTAACTCTGTGAGATGTATCCACACTTCAGAAAGCAGTTTCAAAGACAGCTGCTTCTCAGTTTTTATCTCAAGATACTTAGTTTTACACAGTAGGCTTCAATAGGCTCCCAAATGTCTTTTGCAGAATCTAGAAAAAGAGTGTTTCCCACCTGCTGAGTCAAAAGAATGGTTTAACTCTGTGAGATGAATACAATCATCACAAAGCACTTTCACAGATAACTTCTTTCTAGTTTTTATCTCTGGGATATTCAGTTTTTCACCATAAGCCTCAGTGGGCTCCCAAATGTCCCTTCACAGATTCTATGAGAAGTGTGTTTCCAACCCGCTGAAACAAAATAAAGGTTTAACACATTGAGATGAATCCACACAACAAAAAGCAGTTTCACAGGTAGATGACTTGTACTTTTTATCTGAGGATATTCAGTTTTTCACCATAGGCCTCAATAGGCTCCTAAATGTACCTTCACGTATATTACACAAAAAGTGTTTCCAACCTGCTGGATGAAAATAATAGCTTAACTCTGTGAGCTGAATCCAAACATCAGAAAGCAGTTTCACAGATAGCTTCTTTCTAGTTTTTAACTGCGGATATGCTATTTTACATTATAGGCCTCCATGGGCTCCAAAATGTTTATTTGCAGATTCAACAAGAAGAGTTTTTCCAACCTGCTGAAAGAAAAGAAAGGTTTAACATATTGAGATGAATCCACACATTTCAGAACAGTTTCACAGATAGCTTCTTCCTAGTTTTCATCTGAGCGTATTCTGTTTTTCACCATAGGCCTCAATGGGTTCCCAACTGTCCCTTTGCGCATTCTAAAAAATGAGTGTTTCCAATCTGCTGATTCAAAAGAAAGGTTTCACTCTGTGCGATGAATCCACACATCAGAAAGCAGTTTCGGAGATTGCTTCTTTGTAGTTTTTATCTGGGGATATTCACTTTTTCACCAGAGGCCTCAGTGGGCTTCCAAATGTCCCTTTGCAGATTCTGCAAGAAAAGTGTTTCCAACCTGCTGAATCAAAAGAAAGGTTTAAATTGTGATATGAATTCACGCATCACAGTTAGTTTCACCATAGTTTCTTTCTACTTTTTATCTGGGGACATTTGGTTTTTCACCATAGGCCTCAATGCTCAACAAAATTTCCCTTCAAAGTTTCTACAAGAATAGTGTTTCTAACCTGATGAAAGAAAAGAAAGGTTTAACACTGTGAGATGAATGCACACATCACAAAGCAGTTTCACAGATAGCTTCTTACTCATTTTTATCTGAGGTTATTTAGTTTATCACCATAGGCCACAATAGGCTCCAAAATGTACATTCGTATATACTACACAAAAAGTGTTTCCATCATGCTGGATCAAAAGAATGGCTTAAATCTGTGAGATCAATCCAAACATGAGAAAGCAGTTTCACAGATAGCTTCTATTTAGTTTTTATCTGTAGATATTTTATTTTTCATTACAGGCCTCAATGGTGTCCCAAATGTGCCTTCACAGATTCCACGAGAAGAATGTTTCCAACCTGCTGAAAGAAATGTTTAACATATTGAGATGAATCCACACGTCACAAACAATTTCAGAAATAGCTTCTTTCTAGCTTTTGTCTGGGAATATTTGGGAATCTTCACAGATTTTACAGGAAGGATGTTTCCAACATGCTGAATCAAAAGAACTTTTAACTCTGTGAGGTGAATCCACCCATCAGAAAGCAGTTTCACAGACAGCTTCTTTCTATTTTTTATCTGGGGATATTGGATTTTTCAAGATAGGCCTCAATGGGCTTCCAAATGCTTCTTCAAAGCTTCTACAAGCAGAGTGTTTCCAACCTGCTGAATCAAAAGAAAGGTTTAGATCTGTGAGATGAATCCACTTATCACACACAGGTTTCACAGATTGCTTCTTCCTAGTTTTTATCTGGGGATGATTGGTTATTCACCAAAGGCCTCAATGGGCTCCCAAATTTCCCCTCACAGATTTACAAAAAGAGTGTTTCCAACCTGCTGAGTTAAAAGAATGGTTTAACTTTTTGAGATGAATCCACACATAACAAAGCAGTTTCACAGATACCTTTTTCTAGTTTTTATCTGGGAATAATCAGTTTTTCACCATAAGCCTCAATGGTCTGCCAAATGTTTCTTTACAGATTCTACAAGAGGAGTGTTTACAACCTGCTCTAACAAAAGAAAGATTTAACTCTGTGATATTAATCCACACATCAGAAAGCAGTTTCACAGATAGCTTTTTTCCAGTTTTTATCTGTGAATATTTGGTTTTTCACCACAGGCCTCAATAAGCTCCCAAATGTCCACTCACAGATAGTACAAGAAGAGTGTTTCCAACCTGCTGAATCAAAACCAAGGTTTAACTCTGTGAGATGAATCCACACATCACAATGCAGTTTCACAGATAGCTTATTCTTAGTTTTTATCTGGGGATATCAGTTTTTCACAGTAGGCCTCAATGGGTTTTCACGTGTCCCTTCACAGAGTGTACAAAGAGTTTTTCCAACTTGATGAATCAAAAGAATGGTTTAACTCTGAAAGGTGAATCCACACATCACAAAGCAGTTTCACAGATAGCTTCTTTCTAGTTTTTTTCTGGGGATATTCTGTTATTCACCATACGCCTCAATGGTCTCCCAAATGTCCCTTTGCAGATTCTACAAGAAGAGTGTTTCCAAACTGTTCAAATGAAAGAAAGGTTTAACATATTGAGATGATTCCACACATCACAAAGCACGTTCACAAATAGCTTCTTTCTAGTTTTTATCTGAGTATATTCTGTTTTTCACCATAGGCCTAATTTGGCTCCCAAATGTCCATTCACAAATTCTACACGAATAATATTTGCAACAAGCTGAAGCAATAGAAAGGTTTAACTCTGTGAGATGAATCCACAAATAAGAAACCAGGTTCACAGATAGCTTCTTTCTAGTTTTTATCTGGAGATATTCGGTTTTTCACCATAGGTCTCCACGGTATCCCAAATGTCCCTTTGCAGATTCTACAAGAATAGTGTTTCCAACCTACTGAATCACAAGAAAGGCTAACTCTGTGAGATGAATCCACACTTCACAAAGGAGTTTCACAAGTAGATTCTGTCCAGTTTTTATTGGAGGATATTCAGGGGTTCCCTATAGGCCTGAATGACATCCCAAACATCCTTTCCAAGTTTCTATTAACAGAGCATTTCTGTCCTGCTAAATTAAAAGAAATGTTTAACTCTGTGTGATAAATGCACACATCACAAAGCGGTTTCCCAAATAGCTTCTTTCTAGTTTTTATTGGTGGATATTCAGTTGTTCAGTATAGGCCTCAATGGGCTCCCAACCTGGTGAATCAAAAGAAAGGTTTATCTCTGTGAGATGAATACATACATCACCCACCTGTTTCACAGATAGCTTCTTTCCAGTTTTTGTATGGGGATATTTGTTTTTTTCATAATAGGTTTCAATGGGCTCCCTAATGTCCCTTCACAGATTCTGCATAAGAGGGTTTCCAGCCTGCTGAATCAGAAAAATGTTTAACTCTGTGAGATTAAACCACACATCACAAAGCAGTTTCACAGATAGCTTCTTTCTACTTTTTATTGGCAGATATTCAGTTTTTTACTATGGGCCTCATCATTGTGCTCCCAAATGTCCCTTCACAGATTCTACAAACAGTGTTTCCAAACTACTGAAACAAAGGAAAAGCTTATATCTGTGAGATGAATTCACACATTGCAAAGCAGTTTCACAGATAGCTTCTTTCTAGTTTTGGTTGGAGTATATTTGGTTTTTCACTGTAGGCCTCAATAGGCACCCAAATGTCCCTTTGCATATTCTATATTAGAATGTTTCCAACATGCTCAATCAAAAGAAAGGACTAACTCTCTGAGATAAGTCCACACATCTAAAAGCTGTTTCACAGATACATTCTTTCTAGTTTTAATTGTGGGATATTCAGTTTTTCACTATAGCCCTATATGGGATTGCAAATGTTTTTTTGCAAATGCTACAAAAAGAGCGTTTCCAACTGGCTGAATCACAAGAAAAGCTTAACTCTGTGAGATGAATCCACAAATCACAAAACGTTTTCACATATAGCTTCCTTTCAGCTTTGATCTGAAGATATTTTGTTCTTCACTATAGGCCTCAATGGGCTCCCAAATGTCCCTTCTTAGATTCTACAAAGAATGTTTCCAACTTGCTGAATCAAAAGAAAGATTTAGCTTTGTGACATGAATTCACACTTAACAAAACATTTTAACAGATTGTGTCTTTCTAGTTTTTATCAGAAAATTTTGGTTTTCATTATAGGCCTAAACATGCTCCCAATTATTCCTTCTCATATTATACAAAAAGTGTGTTTCCAACTTTATAAATCAAAAGAAAGGTTTAACTCTGTGAAATGAAACCACACATCACAAAGAGGTTTCACAGATAGCTTCTTAAGAGTTTTTATTGGGAGATATTCTGTTTTTCACTGTAGGCCTCAAAGAGTTCCCAAATGTCCTTTTGCATATTCTACAAACAGAGTGATTCCAAACTGCTGAATCAAAGAAAGATTTAACTCCATGAGATGAATCCACTCATCACAAAGTGGTTTCACAGATAGCTTCTTTCTAGTTTTTATTCACAAATATTGAGTTTTTCAATGTAGCCCTCAATGACTTCCCAAAAGTCCCTTCGCATATTCTACAAAAAGAGTGTTTCCAAACTGCTGAATCGAAAGAAAGTTTTAACTCTGTGAGATCAATCCACAGATTGCAAAGTGATTTCAAAAGTACATTCTTTAAAGTTTTTATCAGGGGATATTCAGATTTTCACTATAGGCCTCAATGGGCTCCCAAATGTCCTGTCCCAGATTCTACAAAAAGATTGTTTCCAACCTCTTGAAAAAAAAGACAGGTTCAACTCTGTGAGATGAATTCAACATCACAAAGTGGTTTCACAGATAGCTTCTTTCTGTTTTTGGTTTGTTTGTTTGTTTTTTGCTTTGTTTTGTTTTTTGTGGATAATTGGTATTTCACTATAGGTGTCAATGGACTCCCAAATGTCCCTTCAGAGATACTACAAGAAGAGTTTTTCCAACCTGCTTAATAAAAAAACAACAAAAAAAAGATTTACCTCAGGGACATGAATCCACACATCACAAAGCAGTAGAACAGATATTTTCTTTCCAGTTTTTATCGGGGCATATTCAGTTTTTCACTACACACCTCAATGGAATTCCAAATCTCTATTCACAGATTCTACAAACTGAGTGTTTGCATCCTGCTGAATCAAAAGAAATGTGTAATTCTGAGACATGAATCCACACATTGAAAGGAGTTTCAGAGACAGCTTCTTAATAGATTTTATTGGAGGATATTCTGATTTTCACTGTAGTCCTCAATGGGATTCCAAATGTCCCGTCACAGCTTCAACAAAAGGTGTTTTCCAACCTGCTAAATCAAAAGAAAGGTTTACCCCTGTGAGATAAATCTACACATCACAAAAGCAGTTTCCCAGTTAAATTTTTTTTCAGTTTTTTTCAGGGGATATTCAGTTTTTCATTACAGGCCTCAGTGGTCTTCCAAATCTCTTTTTTCAGTTTCCTGAATCAAAAGACAGGTTTTCCTCTGTGAGATGAATCCAAACATCACAAAGCAGTTTAGCAGATAGCTTGTTTTTGGTTTTAAATGGTGGATGTTAGATTTTTCACTATAGTCCTCAATGGGCTCCAAGTGTCCTATCTCAGATTTTACAAAAGAGTGTTTCCAACCGGCTGAATCAAAAGACTGTTTTAACTCACTGAAATGAATCCACACATTGCAAAGCAGTTTCACAGAGAGCTTCTTTCTAGGTTTTATCGGGGGATATTCGGTTTTTCATTGTAGACCTCCGTAAGCTTCTTCAAGAAACAGAGTGTGTCTAACCTGATGAATCAAAAGAAAAGTTTAACTCTTTGAGATAAATCCACAAAATGTGAAGTGGTTTCACAGATCCTTTCTTCTAGTTTTTATTGGAAGATATTCCGTTTGTCACTATAGGCCTCAATGGGCCCCCAAATGTAAATTTGCAGATTCTACTAACAGATTCCAACTTGCAATTCAAAAGAAATGTTTAACTCTGTGAGATAAATCCACACATCACGAAGTGGTTTCACAGATAGCATCTTTTTAGTTTTTATCAGTGACTATTCCATATTTCACTATTGGCTTTAATGGGCTCTCTAATGTCCCTTCACAGATTCTACAAACAGAGTGTTTTTGACCTGCTGAATCAAAAGAAAAGCTGAACCCTCTGAGATGAATCCATACATCACAAATACATTTCACAGATAACTTCTTTCTAGTTTTTATCTAGGGATATTCAGTTTTTCACTATAGGCCTCAATGGGCTCCCAAATGTTTCTTCTTATATTCTACAATCAGGGTGTTTCCAACTGCTAAATGAAAAGAAAGGTTTAACTTTGTGAGATGAATCTACACATCACAAAGCAGTTTCACAGATAGCTTGTTTCTAGTTTCTTTAGGAAGATATACTTTTTTTATTATTGGCCTCAAAGGGCTCTCAAACTTGCCTTCTTAGATTTCACAAAAAGAGTGTTTCCAACCTGCTGAATCAAAAGCCAGGTATAACTCTGGGAGATGAATCCAAAAGTTGGAAAGCAGTTTCACACATAGCTTCTTTCTAGATTTTATTGGGGGATATTCAGTTTTTCACTGTAGTCCCCAGTGGTCTCCCAAATGTCCCTTCTCAAATTCTACAAAAACAGTGTTTCCAACCTCCTGAATCAAAAGACAGGTTTAACTCTGTGAGATGAATCCACACATCATAAAGCAGTTTCACAGATAGCTTCTTTTTAATTTTTATTGGTAGATAGATATTGGGTATTTTACTATAGGCCTCAATGGGCTCCCAAATGTCTCTTCAGAGATTCTACAGAGTGTTTCCAACCTGCCGAATCAAAAGAAAGGTTTAACTCTGTGAGATGAATGCACACAATGCAACGCAGTTTCACAGATAGTTTCTTCTAGTTTTTATCGGGGGATATTCAGTTTTTCACTACAGGCCTTACTGGGCTCCCAAATGTAACTTTGCAGATTCTACTAACAAAGAGTTTCCAACCTGCTGAATCAAAAGACACGTTTAACTCTGTGAGCCGAATCCATACATCACAAAGCAGATTCACAGGTAGCTTCTTTCTAGTTACTATTTGGGGATATTCGGTTTTTTACTCTATACCTCAATAGGCTCTCAATTGTTTTATCCCATATTCTACAAACAAGGTGTTTCCAACTACTAAATCAAAAGCAAGGTTTAACACTGTGAGGTGAATCCACACATTGTGAAGCAGTTTCACAAATAGCTTCTTACTAGATTTTATTGGGGGATATTTGGTTATTCATTATAGGCTTCAATGGTGTCCCAAATGTCCATTCACAGATTCCATAAACAGAGTGTTTCCAACCTAATGCATCAAAACAAAGGTTTAACTCTGTGAGCTGAATCCACACGTTGCACAGCAGTTTCACAGATAGCTTCTTTCTAGTTTTTATTCAGGGATATTCTGTTTTTCCCTGTAGTCCTCAAAGGTCTTCCAAATGTCCCTTCTCAGATTCTACAAAAAGAGTGTTTCCGACGGTCCCCATCTTCCTGGAGTGCTTTAAGCCAGCCAGTGGCACTGGGAAGTGGAGTCATTGGTGTTGCTGTTTGTGAGCCTGTGGCATGGCTCTGTGGGCCGGAAACTTAAAGATAGCCACAAAGGCTGAAAATGGTGATAATGAAAAGATGGCTGCCCTGGAGGCCAAAATCTGTCATCAAAATGAGGTTGAACCGTCTAACAACAGACTTTAATGTAACTGTGGAAGCATTGAGCAAATCCAAGGCAGAACTCATGGAAATCAGTGAAGATAAAACTAAAATCAGAAAGTCTCCAAGCAAAGCCCTACCTGAAGTGACTGATGAGTATAAAAATGATGTAAAAAACAGATCTGTTTATATTAAAGACTTCCCAACTGATGCAACTCTTGAAGACATAAAAGAATGGTTAGAAGATAAAGGTCAAGTACTATATATTCAGATGAGAAGAACATTGCATAAAGCATTTAAGGGATCAATTTTTGTTGTGTTTGATAGCATTGAATCTGCTAAGAAGTTTGTAGAGACCCCTGGCCAGAAGTACAAAGAAAAAGACCTGCTAATACTTTTCAAGGATGATTACTTTGCCAAAAAAAAAATGAAGAAAGAAAATAAAAAAGTGGAAGCTAAATTAAGAGCTAAACAGGAGCAAGAAGCAAAATAAAAGTTAGAAGATGCTGAAAAGAAATCTCTAGAAGAAAAGATTGGATGCTTGCTGAAATTTTCGGGTGATTTAGATGATCAGACCTGTAGAGAAGATTTACACATACTTTTCTCAAGTCATGGTGAAATAAAATGGATAGACTTCATCAGCGGAGCAAAAGAGGGCATAATTCTAATTAATGAAAAAGCCAAGGAAGCACTGGGTAAAGCCAAAGATGCAAATAATGGTAACCTTCAATTAAAGAACAAAGAAGTGACTTGGGAAGCACTAGAAGGAGAGGTGGAAAAAGAAGCACTGAAAAAAATAATAGAAGACTAACAAGAATCCGTAAACAAATGGAAGTCAAAAGGTCATAGATTTAAAGGAAAAGGAAAGGGTAATAAAGCTGCCCAGCCTGGGTCTGATAAAGGAAAAGTACAGTTTCAGGGCAAGAAAACGAAATTTGCTAGTGATGATGAACATGATGAAAATGGTGCAACTGGAGCTGTGAAAAGAGCAAGAGAAAAAACAGACAAAGAAGAACCTGCATCCCAACAAGAGAAAACAGAAAATGGTGCTAGAGAACAGTAGTTTAGTAAACCAATTTTTTATTCATTTTAAATAGGTTTTAAACTACTTTTGTTTGCGTCAGCTTTTAAAAGGAAAACTGAATTAGGTCCACTTCAATGTCCACCTGTGAGAAAGGAAAAATTTTTTTGTTGTTTAACTTGTCTTTTTGTTATGCAAATGAGATTTCTCTGAATGTATAGTTCTGTTTGTGTCATTTCAGGTGATTCAAATATCAAAAGGAAGATTCTTCCTTTAAATTGCTTTGTAATATGAGAATGTACTAGTACAAACTAATAGAATATATATATATGAAAAAAAAGAGTGTTTCCAACCTCCTGAATCAAAATACAGGTTTAACTCTGTGAGATGAATCTACACATCACAAAGTGGTTTCACAGGTATTTTCTTTTTAGTTTTTATCAGTGGATATTTGGTATTTCACTATAGGCCTCAATGGGCTCCCAAATGACTCTTCAGGTATCCTACACACAGAGTGTTTCCAATCTGCTTAATCAAAAGACGGGTTTAAACCTGTGAGATGAATCCACACATTGAAAGTGGTTTCACAGACGGCTTCTTTCCAGTTTCATTGAGACATATATGGTTTTTCACTATAGTCCTCAATGGGCTCCAAATGACTTTTCACAGATTTTATGAAAGAGTGTTTCCAACCTGCTGAATCAAAAGACAGTTTTAACTTGCTGAGATGAATCCACACATCACAAAGCAGTTTCACAGACAGCTTCTTTCTAGGTTTTATCAGGGGATAGTCGGTTTTTCACTGTAGGCCTCATTGGGCTCTTAAATGTCGCTTTGTGTATTCAACAGAGTGTTTCCAACCTACTGAATCAAAAGAAAGTTTCAAATCTGTGAGATGAATCCAAACAATATGAAGAGGTTTCACAGATACTTTCTTTCTTATTTTATTTATTTATTTATTTATTTTAATTATACTTTGAGTTCCAGGGTACACATGCACAACATGCAGGTTGGTTACATATGTATACATGTGCCATGTTGGTGTGCTGTGCTCATTAACTCGTCATTTATATGACGAGGTATATCTCCTAGTGCAATCCCTCCCCCATCCTCCCACCCCATGACAGGCCCTGGTGTGTGATGTTCCCCACCCTGTGTCCATATGTTCTCATTGTTGGATTCCCACTTAAGAGTGAGAACATGTGGTGTTAGATTTTCTGTCCTTATGATAGTTTGCTGAGAATGATGGTTTCCAGCTTCATCCATGTCCCTACAAAGGACATGAACTCATCCTTTTTTATGGCTGCGTAGTATTCCATGGTGTATATGTGCCACTTTTTCTTAATCCAGTTTATCATTGATGGGCATTTGTGTTGGTTCCAAGTCTTTGCTATTGTGAATAGTGCCACAATAAACATATGCATGCATGTGTCTTTATAGCAGCATGATTTATAATCCTTTGGGTATATACCCAGTAATGGGATGGCTGGGTCAAATGGGATTTCTAGTTCTAGATCCTTGAGGAATTGCCACACTGACTTCTGCAATGATTGAACTAGTTTACACTCCCACCAACAGTGTAAAATTGTTCCTATTTCTCCACATCCTCTCCAGCACCTGTTGTTTCCTGACTTTTTAATGACCGCCATTCTAACTGGAGTGAGATGGTATCTCATTGTCATTTTGATTTGCATTTCTCTGATGGCCAGTGATGATGAGCATTTTTCATGTGTTTTTTGGCTGCATAAATGTCTTTTTTTGAGAAGTGTCTGTTCATATCCTTTACCCACTTTTAGATGGAGTTGTTTGATTTTTTCTTGTAAATTTGTTTGAGTTCATTGTAGATTCTGGATATTAACCCTTTGTCAAATGGGTAGATTGCAAAAATGTTCTCCCATTCTGTAGGTTGCCTGTTCGCTCTGATGGTAGTTTCTTTTGCTGTGCAGAAGCTCTTTAGTTAAATTCGATCCCATTTGTCAATTTTGGCTTTTATTGCCATTGCTTTTTGTGTTTTAAACATGATGTCCTTGCCCATGCCTGTGTCCTGAATGATGTTGCCTAGGTTTTCTTCTAGGGTTTTTATGATTTTAGGTCTAACATTTAAGTCTTTAATCCATCTTGAATTAATTTTTGTGTAAGATGTAAGAAGGGATCCAGTTTCAGCTTTCTACGTATGGCTAGCCAGTTTTCCCAGCACCATTTATTAAATAGGGAATCCTTTCCCCATTTCTTGTTTTTGTCAGGTTTGTCAAAAATCAGATGGTTTTAGATGTGTGGTATTATTTCTGAGGGCTCTGTTCTGTTCCATTGTTCTATATCTTTGTTTTGGTAACAGTACCATGCTGTTTTGGTTACTGTAGCATTGTAGTATAGTTTGAAGTCAGGTAGCGTGATGCCTCCAGGTTTGTTCTTTTTCTTAGTATTGTCTTGGCAATGCAGGCTCTTTTTTGGTTCCATATGAGCTTTAAAGTAGATTTATTTTCCAATTCTGTGAAGAAAGTCATTGGTAGTTTGATGAGGATGGCATTGAATCTGTAAATTACCTTGGACAGTATGGCCTTTTTCACAATATTAATTCTTCCTAACCATGAGCATTGAATGATCTTCCATTTGTTTGTGTCTTTTTTATTTCATAGAGCTAGCAGAAGGCAAGAAATAACTAAGATCAGAGCAGAACTTAAGGAAATAGAGACACAAAAAACCCTTCAAAAAATCAATGAATCCAGCAGCTCGTTTTTTGAAAAGATCAGCAAAATTGATAGATCACTGGCAAGACTAATAAAGAAGGAAAGAGAGAAGAATCAAATAGATGCAATAAAAAATGATAAAGGGGATATCACCACTAATCCCACAGAGATACAAACTACCATCAGAGAATACTATAAACACCTCTATGCAAATAAACTAGAAAATCTAGAAGAAATGGATAAATACCTGGACACATACACCCTCCCAAGACTAAACCAGGGAGAAGTTGAATCCCTGAATAGACCAATAACAGGCTTTGAAATTGAGGCAATAATTCAGAGCCTACCAACCAAAAAAAAGTCCAGGACCAGACAGATTCACAGCCGAATTCTTCCAGAGGTACAAAGAGGAGCTGGTACCTTTCCTTCTGAAACTATTCCAATCAATAGAAGAAGAGGGAATTCTCCCTGACTCATTTTATAAGGCCAGCATTATCCTGATAGCAAAGCTTGGCAGAGACAAGACAGAAAAAGAGAATTTTAGACCAATATCCCTGATGAACATTGATGCATAAATACTGAATAAAATACTGGCAAACTGAATCCAGCAGCACATCAAAATTTTATCCACCATGATCAATGGGCTTCATCCCTGGGATGCAAGGCTGATTCAAGATATGCAAATCAATAAAAGTAATCCATCATGTAAACAGAACCAATGACAAAAGCCACATGATTATCTCAATACATACAGGTACTTTCTTCTAGTTTTTATCACGGGATATTCGTCTTTTCACTATAGGCTTCAATGGGCTCCCAAATGTAACTTCACAGATTCTAACAGAGTGTTTCCAACCTGCTGAATCAAAAGAAAGTTTTAACTCTGTGAAGTGAATCTACACATCACAAAGCTGTTTCTCAGATAGCTTCATTTTTAGATTTTATTGGTGGATATGTTATATTTCACTATAGGCTTTTATGGGCTCCCTAATATCCCTTCACAGATTCTACAAACCCAGTGTTTCCAACCTGCTGAATTAAAAGTCAAGTTTAAACCTGTGAGATGAATCCATACATCACAAATGAATTTCACAGATAGCTTCTTTCTAGTTTTCATCTGGGGACATTCTGTTTTTAACTATAGACCTCAATGGGCTCCTAAATATTTCTTCTCATATTCTACAAACAGGGAGTTTCCACCTGCTAAATCAAAAGAAAGGTTTAACCCTGTGAGATGAATCCACACATCACAAAGTGATTTCACAGATAGCTTCTTTCTAGTTCATATAGAAATGTATACAGTTTTTTATTATAGGCCTCAATGGGCTCTCAAATGTCTCTTCACAGATTCTACAGAAAAAGTGTTTTCAACCTGGTGAATCAAAAGTCAAGCTTAACTCTATGAGATGAATCCACATGATGAAAAACGATTTCACAGATTGCATCTTTCTGTTTTTCTTTGGAGGATATTCCGTTTTTCACTGTAGTTCTCAATGGTCTCCCAAATGTCCTTTCTCAGATTCCAGAAAAAGAGTTTCTCCCAGCTTCCTGAATCAAGAGATAGTTTCAAATCTGTCAGCTGAATCCACACATCACAAAGCAATTTCACAGATATCTTCTTTTTAGATTTTATCCATGGATATTTAGTATTTCCCTATAGGTCTCAATTGGGTATTAAATGTCTCTTTAGAGTTTCTACAGACAGAGTGCTTCCAACCTGCTGAATCAAAAGAAATTTTATGTCTGTGGGATGAATCCACACAATGCAATGCTGTTTCACAAGTACTTTCTTCTAGTTTTTGTCAGGGTATATTTTGTTTTTCACTATAGGCCTCAATGGGCTCCCAAATGTAACTTCACAGATTCTACTAACAGAGTATTTCCAAACTGCTGAATCAAAAGAAAGCTTTAACTCTGTGAGACAAAATCACACACCACAATACAGCTTCAGAAATAGCTTCTTTCTATATTTTATTGGGGAATATTTGATTATTCACTATAGGCCTCCGTGGTGCCCCAAATGTCCATTCGCAGATTCCATAAACAGTGTTTTCAACCTGACGAATCAAAACAAAGGCTTAACTCTGTGAGTTGAATCCACAATTCACAAAGTGGTTTCACAGATAGTTTCTTTCTTTTTTATGTCAGGAGATATACGGTTTTTTATTATAGGCCTCAATGGGCTCTCAAATGTCCCTTCACAGATTCTATAAAAAGAGTGTTTCCAACCTTCTGAATCAAAAGTCAGGTTTAACTTTATCACATGAATCCACACATTGGAAATCCATTTCACAGACAGTTTCTTTCTAGTTTTTATTGGAGGATATTTGGTTTTTCACTGTAGACCTCAATGGTCTCCCAAATGCCTCTTCTCAGGTTCAACAAAAAGAGTGTTTCCAACTTCCTGAATCAAATGACAGGTTAAACTCTGTGAGATAAATCCACACATCATTTAACGGTTTCACAGATAGCTTCTTTTTATTTTTTATCAGTGGATATTTGATATTTCACTACAGGTCCCAGTCAGCTCCCAAATGTCTCTTCAGAGATCCTACAGAGTGTTTCCAACCTGCTGAATCGAAAGAAAGGTTTAACTCTGTGAGACAAATCAACATATTGAAAAGCAATTTCACAGATAGTTTCTTCCTAGTTTTTATCAGGGGATATTCGATTTTTCACTATAGGTTTCAAGTGGCCCCCAAATGTTTCTTCAAAGATTCTACAAAAAGTGTGTTTCCAACCTGCTGAATCAAAAGAAAGGTTTAACTCTTTGAGATGAATCCACACTTTGCAACAAAGTTTCACAGATAGCTTCTTTAAAGCTTTCATCAAGGGATAATTGGTTTTTCACAGTAGGACTGAATGGGCTCCAAAATGTTCCCTCTCAGATTCTACAAAAAAAGTTTTCCCAACCTGCTGAATTAAAATAAAGGTTTAACTCTGTGAGATGAATCCACACATTGCATGCAATTTGTGAGATAGCTTCTTTATTGTTTTTATCAGTGGATATTTGGTATTTTACGATAGGCCTCAAAGGGATCCCAAATGTCTCTTCACAGATTCTACAAACAGAGTGTTTACAACCCGCTATATCAAAAGAAAGGTTTACCTCTGTGAGATGAATCCACACAATGCAAAGCAGTTTCACAGATAGCTTCATTCTAGTGTTTATCTGGGTATATTCAGTTTTTCATTGTAGGCTTCAAAGGGCCCCAAATGTTTCCTCCCATAGTCTATAAACAGAGTGTTTCCAACCTGCTGAATCAAAAGACAAGTTTAACTCTGTGAGATGAATCCCCACATCACAAAGTGGTATCACACATAGCTTCTTTCTAGTTTTTATTAGGGCATATTCGGTTTTTTACTTCGGGCCTCAATGGGATTTTAAATGCCGATTCTGTTTCTACAAACAGAGTGTTTCCATCCTGCTGAATCAAAAGAAATGTTTAATTCTGGAAAATGAATCCACACATTGCAAAGTGGTTTCCCAGATAGCTTCTTTCTAGTTTTAATGATGGGATATTCGGTTTTTCCTTGTAGTCTTCAATGGTCTCCCAAATGTCCTCTTGTAGATTCTACAAAAAGTGTGTTTCAAACCTGCTAAATCAAAAGAATATTTAACTCTGGGAGATGAATCCATACATCGCAAAGCAGTTTCACACACAGCTTCTTTCTAGTTTTTATCTGGGGATATTTGATTTTTCACTATAGACCTTAGTGGGCTCCCACATGTCTCTTCTTAGATTCTGCAAAAAGAGTGTTTCCTACTTGCTGAATCACAAGAAAGGTTTACCTCCATGAGATGAATTCACACATCACAAAACATTTAAACAGATAGTGCCTTTCCAGTTTTTATTGGAGGATTTTTTTTTACTATTGGCCTAAATGTGCTCCCAGATGTACCTTCTCAGATTCCTCAAAAATAGTGTTTCCAACCTTTTAAATCTAAAGAAACTTTTAACTCTGTGAAATGAATCCACACATTGCAAAGCAGTTTCACAGATAGCTTCTTTCAGGTTTATATCCGGGACTGTTCTGTTTTTTACTATAATCTCCAATGGGCTCCCAAATGTCCTTCACAGATTCCACAAACAAAGTGTATCCAATCTGCTGAATTAAAAGTAAGTTTTAACTCTGTGAGATGAATCCACACATTGCAAAGCAGTTTCACAGACAGCTTGTTTCTAGTTTTTATCATGGGGTATTCAGTTTTTCACTATAAGCTTCTGTGGGATCCAAAATTTCTCCTCAAAATTCTATGAAAACAGGGTTTCCAATCTGATGAATCAAAAGAATGGTTTAACCCTGTAAGATGAATCCACACATGGCAAAGTAGTTTCACTGATAGCTTCTTTCTAGTTTTTATCGGAGTATATACAATTTTTCACTATAGGCCTCAGTGGGCTCACATATGTTGCTTTTCAGATTCTACAAAAAGAGTTTTTCTAACATGCTGAATCAAAGGAAGATTTAATTCTGTGAGAAGAAGCCACACATGACTAAGAAGTTTCCCAGATAGCTTCTTTCTAGTTTTATTGGTGGATATTTTGTTTTCCAATATAGGCCTCAATGGGGTCCCAAGTGTACCTTCTCAGATTCTACACAAAGTGTTTCCAACCTGCTGAATTAAAGAAAAGGTTTAAGTCTGTGAGATGAATCCACACATCAAAATGCAGCTTCACATATAGCTTCTTTCTAGTTTTTATCTGAGGATTTTTCACTATTGGCCTCAATGGGCTCCCAAGTGTCCCTTCAAAGATTCTACAAACAGAGTTTTTCCAACCTACTGAATCAAAAGAAAAGGTTAACTCTGTGAGATGAATCCACATATCACTAAGCAGTTTCACAAATAGCTTCTTTCTAGTTTTTATCTGGGGATATTTGGTTTTTCAACATCGGCCTCAATGGGCTCCCCAACCTCCCTTTGCAGATTCTACAAGAAGAGTGTTTCCAACCTGCTGAATCCAAAGAAAGGTTTAACACTGTGAGATAAATCCACACACCAGTTACACAGATAGCTTCTTTCTTGTTTTTTTCTGGGAATATTTGGTTTTTCACCATAGGCCTGAATGGGCTCCCAAATGTCCCTTTGCAGATTCTACAAAATGATTCTTTCCAATCTCCTGAATGAAAGAAAGGTTTATCTCTGTGAGATGAATGCACACCTCACAAAGCTTGTTCACAGGTAGATTCTATCTAGTTTTATTGGGGGATAGTCTGTTTTTCACTGTTGACCTCAATTGGCTTCCAAATATCCCTTTGCAGATCTTTCTTACAAAAAAGTATTTCCAACTTGCTGAATCAAAAGACTGGTTTAACTCTGAGAGATGGATCCACACATTGCAAATCAGCTTCCCAGATAGATTATTTCTAGTTTTTATCAGGGGTATTCAGCTTTGCATTTTAGGCTTCAATGGGCTTTCAAATGTCTCTTCACAGTTTCTACAAACACAGTGTTTCCAACCCACTGAACCAAAAGAAAGATTTAACTCTGTGAGATGATTCTAAACATTGCAAAGTGGTTTCACAGACAGCTTCTTTCTAGTTTTTATCAGGGGATATACGGTTTTTCACTATGGGCCTCAATTCACCCACAAATATCACTTTTCAGATTCTATAAAAAGAGTGTTTCTAACCTGCTGAATCAAAGAATGGTTTAATTCTTTGAGATGGATCCACAAATCACAGAGCAGTTTCAAAGAAGATAGAATTTTTCTGGATTTTTTCAAGAGATGTTCAGTTTTTTATTACAGGCTTCAATGGGCTAGAAAATATCACTTTGCAGATTATACAAAAATAGTATTTCAAACCTGCAGAATCAAAAGACAGGTTTAACTCGGTGAGATGAACCCACACCCAACAAATCATTTTCACAGACAGCTTTTTTCTACTTTTTATCAAGGGATATTTGGTTTTGAACTATAGGCCTCAATGGGCTCCCAAATATCTCTTCACAGATTCTACAGAGTGTTTCCAACCTGCTTAGTCAAAAGGAAGGTTTAACTCTGTGAGATGAATCTACACATCAAAATGTGGTTTCACATATAGCTTCTTTCTAGTTTTTATCAGGGGATAGTCGGGTTTTCACTGTTGGCCTCAGTGGTCTTTCAAATGTCCCTTCACAGATTCTGCAGAGTGTTTCCAACCTGCTGAATAAAAAAAAAATAAGACTTAAGTCTGTGAGATGAATCCATACATCACAAAGTGGTTTCACAGATAGCATCTTTCTAGTGTATATCAGGAGATATTATTTTTTTCACTATAGGCCTCAATGGGCTCCCAAATTATCCTTCCCAGAGTCTACAAACAGAGAGTTCCCAACCTGCTGGATCAAAAGACAGGTTTAACTCAGTGAGGTGAATCCAAACATCACACAGTAGTTTCATGGTAGCTCCTTTGAAGTTTTCATCAGGGATATTCCATTTTTCTCTATAGGCCTCATTTGGCTCCCAAATGTTTCTTTGCCAATTTTACAGAAAGAGTGTTTACAACCTGCTGAATCAAAAGACAATTTTAAATCTGTGAGATGAATCCACACATCACAAAGAGGTTACATAGATAGCTTCTATCTAGTTTTTATCATGGGATATTTGGTTTTTCACTATAGGCTTCTATGGGATCCCAAACATCTCTTTGCAGATCTTACAAACCATGTGTTTCCAACCTAGTGAATCAAAAGACAGGTTTACCTCTCTGAGATGATTCAAAACATTGCAAAGTGGTTTCACAGATAGCTTCTTTCTAGTTTTTATCAGGGGATATTTGGTTTTTCACTGTAGGCCTCTATGGGCTCCAAAATGTCCCTTCACAGATACTACAAACAAAGTGTTTCTAAACTTCTGAATCAAAACACAGGTATAACTTTGTGAGATGAATCCACACTTCACAAAGTGGTTTCAAAGACATCTTCTTTCTGATTTTTCTCAGGGGATATTCGGTGTTTCACTGTAGGCCTCAATGGGCTCCCAAATGTCCCTTTATAGATTCTACAAACAAAGTGTATCCAACTTGCTGAATGAAAAGAAAGGTTTAACTCTGAGATGAATGCACACATCAAAAAGCCATTTCACAAAGGGCTTCTTTCTAGTTTTTATCTAGGGATATTCATCTTTCACAGTAGGACTCAATGGGCAACGAAATATCCCATTGCAGAATACACAAAAAGTGTGTTTCCAACCATCTGAATAAAAAGAAAGTTTTAACTCTGTGAGTTGAAGGCACACATCACCATGCAGTTTCATAGATAGCTTCTTTCTAGTTTTCATCTGGGGATATTTGGTTTTTCAGTGAAGGTGTCAATGGGCTCCCAAATGTCCATTCACAGATTTTACAAAAAGAGTGTTTCATACCTGCTGAATCAAAGAAAGGTTTAACACTGTGAGATGAGTCCACACATCACAAAGCTGTTTCACAGATAGCTTCTTTCTAGTTTTCATCACTGGATATTCTGTTTTTCATTATAGACCTCAGTGGGCTCCCAAATGTCCTTTTGCAGTTTCTACAAACAGAGGGTTTTCATCCTGCTGAATCAAAAGAAAGGTTTAACTCTGTGAGATGAATCCACATTTTGCGAAGTGGTTTCACAGAGAGCTTTTTTCTAGTTTTTATAGGAAGATATTTGGTTTTTCACTGTAGGCCTCAATGACTTCCCAAATGACCCTTCACAGCTTCTGCAAAATGAGTGTTTCCAACCTGCTGAATCAAAATGCAGGTTTACTTCTGTGAGATGAATCCACAAATTGCAAAGCAATTTCCCAGATAGCTTCTTTCTAGTTTTTATCAAGAGAAATTCAGTTTTTCAATATAGGCTTCAATGGACTCCAAAATGTCACTTCACAGATTTTACAAAAATAGTTTTTACAAACTGCTGAATCAAAGGAAGGTTTAACTCTCTGAGATGAATCCACACATTGAAAAGCATTTTCATGGACAGCTTATTTCTAGTTTTTATCAGGGGATATTCGTTTTTTTACTATAGGCCTCAATTTGCTCCCAAATATTCCTTCGCAGATTCTATAAACAGAGTGTTTCCAACCTGCTGAATAAAAAGAAAGGTATAACTCTGTGAGATAAATCCATACCTCACAAGCAGTTTCACAGATGCCTTCTTTCTAGTTTTTATCAGTGGATATTTGGTTTTTCACTGTAACCCACAATGGGCCCCCAAATGTCCCTGTACAGTTTCTACAGAGTGATTCCATCCTGCTGAATCAAAAAAAAGGTTCAAATCTGTAAGATGAAACCACACATTGCAAAGCAGTTTCATAGCTTCTTTCTAGCTTTTATCGTGGGATACTCCGTTTTTCACTATTGACTTCTGTGGGATTCCAAATGTCTCTTCACAGATTCTACAAACAACGTGTTTCCAACCTGGTGAATAAAGACAAGTTTACTTCTGTGAGATGATTCCAAACATCACAAAGTGGTTTCCAGATAGCTTCTTTCTAGTTTTTATCATGGGATATTCGCCTTTTCACTGTAGGTCTCGATGGGCTCCAAAATGTCCCTTCACAGTTTCTACAAACAAAGTGTTTCCAAACCGCTGAATCAAAAGACGGGTATAACTCTGTGAGATGAATACACACTTCACAAAGAGACTTCAAAGACACCTTCTTTCTGGTTTTTGTTGGGGGATATTTGGTTTTTCACTGTAGGCCTGAATGGGCTCCTAAATGTCCCTTCATAGATTCTACAAACAAAGTGTTTCCAATATGTTGAATGAAAAGAAAGATTTAACTCTGTGAGATGAATGCACACATTGAAAAGCCATTTCACAAACAGGTTCTTTCTAGTTTTTATCCAGGGATAATCAGTTTTTCAGTATAGGCCTCTATCGGATCCCAAATGTCCTTTCGCAGTTTCCACAAAAAGAATGTTTCCAACCTGCTGAATAAAAAGTAAGGTTTAACTCTTTGAGATGAATCCATATATCACAAAACGGTTTCACAGATAGCTTCTTTCTAGTTTTTATTAGTGGATATTCAGTTTTTCACTATAGGCCTCAATGGGCACGCAAATGTCCCTTCACAGATTCTACAATAAGAGTGTTTCCAACCAGATGAATCAAAAGAAAGATTTAATTTTGTGAGAAGAATGCACACATCCCAAAGCAGTTTCACAGATAGATAGGTTCATTCATGTGCTTATCATGGGATATTTGGTTTTTCTCCTTAGGCCTCAGTGGGCTCAGAAATGTCTTTTTGCAGATTCTACAAAAAGAGTGTTTCCAACCTACTGCATCAGAAAAAAAGGTTAGTGCTGTGAGGTGAATCCACAAATTACAAAGCAGTTTAACAGATAGCTTATTTTTAGTTTTTTTTATCATGATGTTCAGTTTTATAACTACAGATCTTTATGGGCTCCGAAATGTCCCTTTGCATAATCTGCAAAAACAGTGTTTCCAACCAGCTGAATCCAAAGGAAGTTTTAATTCTGTGAGCTAAATACACACTTCCAAAGCAGTTTCACAGGTAGGTTCTTGCTGGTTTTTATCACGGGAAGTTCGTTTTTTCACTACAGACCTCAGTGGACACTGAAATATCCCTTCTCAGATTCTGCAACAAATGTATTTTCAACTTGCTGAATCAAAAGAAAGTTTAAATCTGTGAGCTGAATCACACGTAACAAAGCAGTTTCACAGATAGGTTCTTTGTAGTTGTTATTGCAGGATATTTGTTTTTTTCCCTATAGGCCTCAGTGTGCTTCAAAATGTATTTTTGCAGATTCTGAAGAAAAGGTGTTTCCAACCAGGTCAATCAGAAGAAAGTTTTAATTCTGTGAGCTGAATCCAACATCGTAAAGCAGTTTCACAGATAGCTTCTTTCTACTTTTTATCTCAGCATATTTGGTTTTTAACTATAAGGCTCAGTGGACCCAGAAATGTCGCAGTTTCTACAAAAAGAGTGTTTCCACCCTGCTGAATCAAAAGAAAG
Organism: Pan paniscus; assembly: GCF_029289425.2. Lineage (NCBI taxonomy): Eukaryota > Metazoa > Chordata > Mammalia > Primates > Hominidae > Pan > Pan paniscus. Next base: position 62,346,043 of record NC_073272.2, read on the forward strand.
GTTTAACTCTGTGAGCTGAATCCACAAATCCAAAGCAGTTTCACAGATAACCTCTTTCTAGTTATTATCACAAGATATTTGGTTTTTCACTATAGTCCTCAGTGGGCTTTGAAATGTCTCTTTACAGATTCTACAAAAAGAGTGTTTCCAACCTGCTGAATCAAAAGAAAGTTTTAAGTTTGTGAGGTGAATCCACACATCACAAACCAGTTTCACAGATAGCGCTTTTGAGTTTTTGTGGAAGGGTATTCTGTTTTCTACTATAGGCCTCAGTGGGCTCCAAAATGTCCCTTCGCAGATTTTTTAAAAAGAAGTGTATACCTTCTGCTTAATCCAAAGAATGGCTAAACTCTGAGGTGAAACCACTCGTCAAAAAGCAGTTTCACAGATAGCTTCTTTCTAGTTTTTAGCACAAGATATTCAAGTTATCACTATAGGCCTCAGTGGGTTTCAAAATGTCTCTTTGCACTCTCTGCAACAAGAGTGTTTCCAATCTGATGAATCAAAAGATAGCTTTAACTCTGTGAGGTGAATCCACATCTCAAAGCAGTTTCACAGACAGCTTCTGTCTAGTTTTTATTGTGGGGTATTCTGTATTTCACTCAGGCCTCAGTGGACTCTGAAATATTTCTTTGCAGATTCTTTGAAAAAGTGTTTCCAACATGCTGAATATTCGGTTTTTCAGTGTAGACCTCAGTGGGCTCTGAAACGTCCCTCGTCAGATTATACAGAAAGAGTGTTTCCAACCTGCTGAATCAAAAGAAAGTTTTAAAACTCTGTGAGATGAATGCACACATTGCAAGGTGGTTTCACAGATAGCTTCTTTTTAGTTTTTTGGCAGGTTAATTTGTTTTTCACTATAAGCCTCAGTGGGCTTTGAACTGTGTCTCCAGAGATTCCATAAAAAGATTGTTTCCAACCTACTGAATGAAAATAAATGTTTAACTTTGTTAGCAGAATTCACTATAACAAAGCAGTTTCACGGATAGCTTCTTTATAGTTCTTATTGCAAAGTATTTGGATTTTTAATATAGGCCTCTGGGGGCTGGTAAATATCCTTCCACAGATTTTGCGACAAGAATGTTTCCCACCTGCTGAATCAAAACAAAAGTTTAACACTATGAGCTGAATCTACACATGACCAAGCAGTTTCCCAGATATCTTATTTCTTGTTTTTATTGCAGGATATTTGGTTTTTCACTATTGGCCTCAGAGGGCTCCAAAATGTTTCTTCACAGATTCAACAAAAAGAGTGTTTCCATTCTTCTGAATCAAATAAAAGTTTTAATTATGTGAGGTGAATCCACACATCACCAAACAGTTTCAGAGATAGATTCTTTGTAGTTTTAACAGTGGAATATTTGTTTTTTCACTATAGGCCTCAGTGGGCTCTGAAATATCCCTTCACAGATTCTGCAAAAATAGAGTTTCCAAAATGCTGAATCAGAGAAAAAGTTTATCTCTGGGAGTTGAATTCACACATCACATAGCTGTTTCACAGTTAGTTTCTTTCTAGTTGTTATCACTGGATATTTTGTTTTTATCTATAGGCCTCAGTGGGCACTGAAATGTCCCTTGCATATTCTACAACAAAAGCATTTCCAACCTGCTGGATCAAAAGGAAAGTATAACTCTGAGAGTTGAATCCACACATTGCAAAACTGCTTCAATGATAGATTGTTGCTAGATTTTATTTGAGATATTAAGGTTTTCACTATAGGCCTCAGGGGCTCCTAAATGTCCCTTTGCAGATTTTGCAATGAGAGAGTTTCCAACCTGCTGAATCAAAAGAAAAGTTTAACTCATTTGGTGAATCCACACATCATAAAGTGGTTATACACATAGCTTCCTTCTAGTTTTAGTCTGGGGATATTTGTTTTTTCACTATAGGCCTCAGAGGGCTCTGAAATGTCCCTTTGCCCATTCTGGGAAAAAAAAAAAAAAAAAAACAGTGCTTTTGGCCAGGCTCAGTGGCTCACACCTGTAATCCCAGCACTTTGGGAGGCTGAGGTGGGCAGATCACGAGGTCAGGAGATCAAGACCATCCTGGCTAACACGGTGAAACCCCGCCTCTACTAACAAAACACAAAAAATTAGCCGGGCATGGTGGTGGGCTCCTGTAGTCCCAGCTACTCGGGAGGCTGAGGTGGGAGAATGGTGTGAACCTGGGAGGCAGAGCTTGCAGTGAGCCAAGATTTCACCACTGCACTCCAGCCTGGGTGACAGAGCGAGATTCTGTCAAAACAAACAAACAAACAAACAAACAAAAACCAGTGTTTTTAAAATACTGAATGAAAAGAAAGGTTTATCTCTCTGAGCTGAATCCACAGATCACAAAACAGTTGCACAGATAGTTTCTTTGTAGTTTTTATCAAGGGATGTTCAGTTTTTAAGTATAGGCCTCATTTGGCGCTGAAATGTCCCTTCACAGATTCTCCAAAAATGTGCTTTCAACCTGCTGATTCAAAAGAATATTTTAACTCTATGTGGTGAAACCACACATCACAAAGCAGTTTCGCAGGTAGCTTCTTTCAAATTCTTATCGTGAGATATTCTGTTTTTCACCATAGGCCTCAATGGGCTCCCAAATGTCCCTTCATAGATTCTACAAGAAGAGTGTTTCCTGAATGTCCTTTCACAGATTCTACAAAAAAAGTGTTTCCAACCTGCTGATTCAGAAGGAAGTTTTAACTCTGTGAGGTAAATCCACACATCACAAAGCAGTTTCACAGATAGCTTCCCTCAAGTTTTTATTGTGAAATATTCAGCTTTTCACTATAAGTCTCATTGGGCTCCAAAATGTCCCCTCACCGATTCTACAAAAAGAGTGCTTCCAACCTGCTAAATCAAACGAAAGATTTTACTCTGTGAAGTAAATCCACACAACCCAAAGCAGTTTCACAGATAGCTTCTTTTCAGTTTATATTGCAAGATATTCGGTTTTTCCCTATTGGCCTCAGTGGCCTCCTAAATGTCCCTTCACAGATTCTGCAAAAGGAGTGTTTCCAACCAGTTGAATCAAAGAATGGTTTAACTCTGTGAGCAGAATCCACACATCACAAAGTGGTTTCACAAAATGCTTCTTTCAATTTTTTATAGCAGGGTATTCTGTTTTTCACCACAGTGCTCAGTGGGCTTCAAAATGTCCCTTCACAGAATCTACAAAATGAGTGTTTCCAACCTACTGAATCTAAAGATTTAACTCTGTGAGATGAATCCACACATTGCAATGCAGCTTCACAGATAGCTTCTTTCTACTTTTTGTTGGGGGATATTCAGTTTTTCACTATAGGCCTCAATGGGCTCCAAAATGTCCCTTCAGAGATTCTACAAAAACAGTGTTTTCAACCTGCAGAATCAAAATCAAATTTTAAATCACTGGGATGAATACACAAATTGCAAAGCATTTTTACAGATAGGTTATTTGTTGTTTTTATCTCAGGACATTCGTGTTTTCACTATAGATCTCAATGGACCTTGAAATGTCCACTTGTACATTCCACAGAAAGGGAGTTTCCAACCTGCTGAATAAAAACATAAGTCACTGAGATGAATCCATATATTGCAAAGCATTTTTACTGATAGCTTGTTTCTAGTTTTTATTGTGGAATATTCTGGACTTCACTATAGGCCTCAATGTGCTCTGAAATGTCCCCTCGTGGATTATACAAAAAGAGTGTTTCCAACCTGCTGAATCAAAAGAAAGCTTTAACTCTGTAGATGAATCCACAGATCACAAAGCATCTTCACGAGTTGCTTGTTTTTGTTTTTAACACAGGATATTCTGTTTTTCACTATAGGCCTCAGTGGTCTTTAAAATTTCCCCTCATAGATTCTCCAAAGTGTTTCCAACCTTCTGATTCAAAGCAAAGAGTAAACACTGTGATGTGAACCCACAAATCGCTAAGCATTGTCACTGAGAGCTTGTTCCTAGTTTTTTTTTTTTTTTTTTTTGCTTTTTTTTTTTGCAGGATATTCCTGTTTTTACTATAGGCCTCATTGGACTTCAAAATGTCTGCTCATATATTCTACAACAAGAGTGTTTCCAACCAGCTGAATCAAAACAAAGCTTTTACTCTGTAGATGAATCCACAGATGAATCTGTTAAGATGTATCTTCACAGATCGCATGTTTCCAGTTTTTATTGCAGGATACTCAGTTTTTTACTATAGGCCTCAATGGTCTCCGAAATTTCCCCACATAGATTCTACAAAAAAGAAGTATTTCCAACATTCTGAATCAAAAGAAGAAGTAAACTCTGTGGGACAAACCCACACATTGCAAAGCATTTTCACTGAGAGCTGGTTTCTAGTGTTTATCATGGGATATTAGGGTTTTTACTACAAGCATCAATAGGCTTTGAAATGTCCCTTTGAAGATTTGACAAATAGTGTTTCTCACCTACTGAATCAAAACAAAGGTTTAACACTGTAAGAGGAATCCATAGGTCACAAAGCATTCTCAGTGATAGCCTTTTTCTTTCTAGTTTTTATGGTGAGATATTCGGCTTTTCAATATAGGCCTCAATGGATGTCAAAATGTCCCCTGTTAGATTCTACAAAAAAGTGGTTTGCAACATGCTGGATGAAAATAAATATTTAACTCTGTGCAATGTATCTGCACATCACAAAGCATTTTTACTGAGAGCTTGTTTCTAGCTTTTATCATAAGATATTCAGTTTTTCACTGTAGGCCTCAATGTGCTCTGAAATGTTCCTTCCTAGATGCTACAAAAAGAGTCTTTCCAACCTGCTGAATCAAAACAAAGGTTTAATTCTGTGAGTTGAATCTGCACATCACAAAGCATTTTCACTGATTGATTGTTTCTAGTTTATATCATGTGTTACTCAGTTTTTCACAATAGGCAGCAAAGGGCTTTGAAATGTCCCTTAGTAGATACTACAAAAAGAGTGTTTCCAACAAGTTGAGTCAAAATAAAGTTTTAACTCTGTTACATGTATCTACACATCGCATAGCATTTTCACTTATTGCTTGTTTCTAGTTTTTATCACGGGATATTCGGTTTTTCAGTATAGACCTTAATGGGCTACGAGATGTCCCTTCATAGATTCTACAGAAAGAGTGTTTCCAACGTGCAGAATCAATACAAAGTTTTATCTCACTGAGATGAATCCACTCATTGGGAAGCATTTTCACAGATAGCTTATTTCTTGTCTTTATTGCTGGATATTCGGGAAAGTTTAACTCAATGAGATGAATCCATACATTGCAAAGCATTTTGATAGACAGCGTTTTTCTAGTCTTTATTACAGGTTATTCAGCATTTTGCTATAGGCCTCATTGGGCTCTAAAATGTACCCTCATAGATTCTACAAAAAGAATGTTTCTAATCAGCTGAATCAAAAAAAAAAAAGAAAAGCTTTAACTCTGTAGATGAATCCACACATCACAAGGCATTTTCACAGACAGCTTTTTTTCTAGTTTTTATCGAGAGATAATCAATTTTTTACCTTAGGACTCAATGGTCTCAGTTTCCTCTATAGATTCTACAAAAAAAGAGTTTCCAACCTTCTAAACCAAAACAAAAATTAAACTCTGTGATATGAATCCTCACATTGCAAACCATTTTCACTGAGAGCTGGTTTCTAGTTTTTATTGCAGGATATTTTTGTTTTCACTAGAAGCCTCAATAAGCTTGGAAGTGTCCCTTTGTAGATTCTACAAAAAGAGTGTTTTCAACCTGTTGAATCAAAACAAAGGTTTAACACTGTGAGAGGAATCCATATGTCACAAATTATTTTCACTGATAGCTTGTTTCTAGCTTTTATCATGAGATATTCAGCTTTTCAACATAGGCCTCAATGGACTCCAAAATATCCCGTGGTAGATCCTTCAAAAAATTGTTTTCAATATGCTGAATCAAAACAAACGTTTAACTTTGTGAGATGAATCCACACATCACACAGCATTTTTACTGAGAGCATTGTTTCTAGTTTTTACTGTAAGATATTTGGTTTTTCACTGTAGGCCTCAATGGGATCCAAAATATCTTTTCATAGATTCCACAAAAAGATTGTTTACAAACTGCTGAATCAAAAGAAAGATTTAATTCTGTGAGATGAAACTGCACATCACAAAGCATTTTTACTGACAGCTTGATTCTAGTTTTTATCACGGGATATTTGATTTTTTAGTATAGGTCTCAATGGCCTCCAAAATGTCCCTTTGTAGATTTTACAATAAGAGTATTTCCAACCTGCAGCATCTATACAAAGTTTTACTTCATGGAGATGAATCCACAGATCACAAAGAATTTTCACTGAGAGTGTGTTTCTAGTTTTTATCTCGGGATATACTGGTTTTTACTACAGGCCTCAAAGGGCTCTGACATGTCCCCTTGTAATTTCGACAAAAATAGTGTTTACAACCTGCTAAATTAAAACAGAGTTTTAACTCTGTGAGATGAATCCACACATTGCAAAGCATTTTCACAGAAAGCTTGTTTCTAGTTTTTACTGTGGGATATTCAGCTGCATACTATAGGCCTCAATGATCTCTGAAATGTCTCTTTCTAAATTCTACAAAAAAAGTGTATCCAACCTGCTGAATCAAAAAAAGGTTTAACTCTGTTGGATGAATCCAACCATAGCAAAGCATTTTCACTGATACCTTGTTTCTAATTTTTATCATGGGATATTTGATTTATCACAGTAGGCCTCAATGGACTCTGAAATGTCCTCTTGTAGATCTACAAAAACAGAGTTTCCAACCTGCTGGATCAAAAGAAATGTTTAACTCTGTGAGATGTGTCCACACATTGCATAGCATTTTCACTGAGAGCTTGTTCCTAGTTTTTCCTCATGGGATATTCTGTTTTTCAATATAGGCATCAATGGGCTCTGAAATGGCCCTTCACAGATTTTATAAGAAGAGTGTTTCCAACCTGCTTAGTAAAATCGAAGGTTTAAATCTTTTAGATGAATCCACACATCACAAAGCATTTTCACTGAGAGCTTCCTTCTAGTTTTTATCGCAGATATTCAGTTTTTCAAAATAAGCCTCAGTGGGCTTTGAAATGTCCCTTCATAATCTCTACAAAAAACAGTGTTTTCAACCTGCTGAATCAAAAGAAAGATTTAACTCTGTGAGATGAATCCACACATCCTAATGTATTTTCACTGAGAGCTTGTTTCTACTTTTTATTGCAAGGTATTTGGTTTTTCACTGTAGGCCTCTATGTGCTCCAAAATGTCCCCTTGTAGATTCTACAAAAAGAGTGTTTCCAACTTGCTGAATCAAAAGGAAGGTTTAACTCTGTAAGATAAATCCACACATCATATAGCATTTTCACTTAGAGCATGGTTCTAGTTTTTATCACAGAATATTTGGGTTTTCACTATAGACCTCAATGGGCTTTGAAATGTCCCCTCATAGATATTGCAAAAAGACTGTATCCAACCTGCTAAATCAAAACAAAAGTTTAACTCTGTCAGAGGATTCCACACATTGCAAGCCATTTTCACAGATAGCTTGATTCTATTTTTTATCACGGTATCTTCTGCTTTTCACTATAGGCCTCAATGGGCTCTGAAATGTCCCTTCGTAGATTCTACAAAAAAAGTGTTTACAACCTGCTGAATCAAAATGAAAGTTTAGCTCTGTGAGATGAAGCCATACATCACAAAGCATTTTAAGGTACAGCTTGTTTCTAGCTTATGTCATGGAATATTCGGATTTTCACTATAGACCTCAATGGGCTCCAAAATGTCCCTTCGTAGATTCTACAAAAAGAGTTCTTCCAAGCTGCCTAATCAAAATAAAGGTTTAACTCTGTGAGATGAATCTACACATCACAAAGCATTTTCACTGAGAGCTTGTTTCTAGTTTTTATTGTGGAATATTCCATTTTTCACTTTAGACATCAAGGAGCTCCACAACGTCTCTTCGTACATTCTACAAAGTGTTTCCAACCTGCTGAATCCAAACAAAGGTTTAACTCACTGAGATGAATCTACACATTGAAAAGCATTTTCACTGAGATCTTGTTTCTAGTTTTTATCACGGGATATTTGAGTTTACACTATAGACCTCAATGGGCTCCGAGCTGTCCCTATGTAGATGACTCAAAATGAGTGTCTCCAATTTGCTGACTCAAATCAGAGATTTAAGTCTGTTAGGTGAATCCACATATCACAACGCATTTTCTTCAAAACTTGTTTCTATTTTTCATCAAGGGATATTTGTTTTTTTGCAATACGCATCAATGGGCTCCAAAATATCTCTTCGTGGATTCTACAAAAAAAATGTTTCCAACCTGCTGAATCAAAACAAAGGTTTAACTCTGTTACATGAATCCACAAACCACAAACCGTTTTCACTGGTAGCTTTTTTCTAGATTTCATGGTGGGATATTAAGTTTTTCACAATAGGCATCAATAGGGTCCAAAATATCCCAAAGTAGATTCTACAAAAAAAGTGTTTCCAACCTACTGAATCAAAGCAAAGGTTTAGCTCTGTCAGATGAATACACACATCACATAGCATTTTCACTGAGAACTTGTTTCTAGTTTTTATTTTGAGATGTTTGGTTTTTCACTATAGGCCTCAATGAGCTTCAAAATATCCCCTCACAGATTCTACAAAAAGAATGTTTCCAACCTACTGAATAAAAATAAAGGTTTAACTCTGTCAAATGAACCCACACATCACATAGCATTCTCACTGAGAGCTTGTTTCTCGTTTTTGTAACAGGATATTCAGGTTTTCACTATAGGCCTCAATGGGCTCTGAAATGTCTTTTAGTAGATCCTATAAAAAAAGTGTTTCCAACCTGCTGAATCAAAATAAACTTTTACCTCACTGAGATGAATCTGCACATTGCAAAGCATTTTCAATGAGAGGTTGTTTCTAGTTTTATTTTGTGTGTGGAATATTCAGGTTTTCACTGTAGGCCTCAATGGTCTCTGAAATGTCCTCTCGTAAAGTTTTCAAAAACAGTGTTACAAACCTGCTGAATAAAATCAAAAGTTTAACTCTGTAGATGAATCAACATTTCACAAAGTACTTTCACAGATAGCTTGTTTCTAGTTTTTATCATGAGATATTTAGCTTTTCAGTATATGCCTCAGTGGGCTTTGAAATGTACCTTCATAGGTTGTACAAGACGGTTTCCAACATGCTGAATCAAAACAATGGCTTAACTAACTGAGATGAATCCACACATTGCAAAGCATTTTAACAGACAGCTTATTTCTAGTTTTTATTGCAGGATATTCTGGTTTTCAGTATAGGCCTCAATGGGCTTCAAAATGTCCTTTTGTAGTTTCTACCAAAAAAAGTGTTTCCAACCTGCTGAATCAAAACAAAGGTTAAACTCTGTTAGATTAATCCACACATCACATAGCATTTTCACTGAGAGCTTGTTTCTAATTTTTATTGCAGCATATTTTGTCTTTCAGTGTAGGCTTCAATGGGTACTGAAATGTCCCCTCATAGATTCTACAAAAATTGTGTTTACAACATGCTGAATCAAAAACAAAGGTTTAACTCTGTGAGATGAATTTACACATTGCAAAGCATTTTCAAAGATAGCTTGTTTCTAGTTTTATCTTGGGATATTTGGCTTTTCAATGTCGGCCAATTGGCTCTGAAATTACCTTTCTTAGATATTACAAAAAAGAGTGTTTGCATCCTGGTGAATCAAAACGAAGTTTTAACTCTGTGCAATGAATCCACTTATTACAAATCATTTTTGCTGATATCTTGTTTCTAGTTTTTATCCCTGGATATTTTGTTTTTCACAACAGGCATCAATGGACTCTGAAATGTCTCATTGTATATTCTACAGAAAGTGTGTTTCCAATGTGCAGAATCAAAACAAAGGTTTAAATCGGTGAGATGAATCCACACATCACAAAGCATTTTCACTGAGATCTTGTTTCTAGTTTTCATTGTATCATATTAGGTTTTTCACCATAGACCTCAATGAGCTCTGAATTGTCCCTTCATAGATTAAAAAAAAAGAGTGTTTCCAAGCTGCTGAACCAAAAAAAAAAAAAAAGATTTTACTCAGTGAGAGGAATCCACCCATTGCAAAGCATTTTCATTGATAACTTGTTTATACTTTTCTTCGAAGGATATTCTGTTTTTCACTATAGTTCTCAATGGGCTCTGAAATGTTCCCCAGTAGATTCTACAAAAAGAGTGTTTCCAACCTGCTGAATCAAAACAAGGATTTATCTCTGTGAGATGAATCCATGCACTGCAAAACATTTTTACTGAGAGCTTGTATGTAGTTTTTATTGCTAGTTATTCTGTTTTTCACTATAAGCCTCAAAGGGATCCAAAATGTCCCTTCATAGATTCTACAAAATGAGAATTTGCCACCTGCTGAATAAGAACAAATGTTTACCTCTGTGAGATAAATCTACAACTCACAACACATTTTGACTGACAGCTTGTTTCTAGTTTTTATGGTGGGATATTCATTTTTTCCACATAGGAATAAATGGGCTTTGAAATGTCCCTTCATAGATTCTACAAAAAGAGTATTTACAACTTGCTGAATCAAAACAAAGGTTAAATTTTTGAGATAAATCCTCACATCCCAAAGTATTTTCACTGATATCTCGTTTCTAGTTTTTATCACCAGATAGTAGGAATTTTACTATTGGCCTCAATGGGCTTTGAAATGTCCTTTTGTATTTTCTAAAAAAAGATGTTTCCAACCTGCTGAGTCAAAACAAAGGTTTAACTCTCTTAGATGAATCCACACATCAGAAAGCATTTTCCCTAAGAGCCTGTTTCTAGTTTTTATCATGGGATTTTCTGTTTTTCACTATAGGTCTCAAAGGGCAGTTAAATGTCCCTTTGTGGATACTACAAAAATAGCCAAATCAAAACTAACATTTAACTCTGTGATTTGAATAGACATATCGCAAAGCATTTTCACTAAGAGATTGCTTCTAGCTTTTATCATGGGATATTCGGTTTTTCACTATAGGCCTCAATAAGCTCTGAAATGTCCCTTTGTAGGTTACACAAAAAGAGTGTTTCCAACCTGCTGACCCAAAACAAAGGTTTAACTCTGTGAGATGAATACCCACATCACAAAGCATTTTTACTGACAGACTGCTTCTAGTTTTTATTGCAGGATATTCAGTTTTCCACTACAGGCCTCAATGGGCTCTGAAATGTTCTTTTGTAGATTCTACAAACAGCGTTTCCAACCAGATGAATCAAAAAATAAGTTTAACTTTGTAAGTTGAATTCCCAGATCACAAAGCATTTTCACTGAGAGTTCATTTGTAGTTTTTATTGTGGAATATTTGATATTCACTATAGTCCTCTATTGACTTTGAAATTTCCCTTTGTAAATTCTCCAAAAGCAGTGTTTCCAACATGCTGAATGAAAACAAATGTTCAACTAAGTAAGATGAAGTCACACATAGCAAAGCATTTTCACTGAGTGTTTGTTTCTAGTTTTTATTGTGGAATATTCAGTTTTACACTATAGGACTCAATGGGCTCTGAAATATCCCTTTGTAGATTCTACAAAAAGAGGGTTTCCAACCTGCTGAATCAAAACAAAGGTTTAACTCTGTGAGATGAATCCACACATTGCAAATCATTTTCACTGAGAGCTTGTTTTTAGTTTTTTTTCAGGATATTTATGTTTTTACTGTAAGCCTCAATGGGCTTTGAAATGTCCCCTAGTAGATTCTACAAAAAAAAAAGTGTTTTCAACCTGCTGAATCAAAACAAAGCTTTAACTCTGTGACATAATTCTGCACATCACCAAGCAGTTTCACAAAGAGCTTGTTTGTTTTTTTTTATCACAGCATATTCTGATTTTCACAATAGGCCTCAATGAACTAAAAAATATCACTTCATACATTCTTAAAAATAGTGTTTCCAACCTGTTGAGTCAAAACAAAGGTTTAACCCTGTAAGATGAATCCACACATGATGAAGCAATTTCACCGATGATAGCTTTTTTCTAGTTTTTATCATGGGATATTTATTTTTTCACTATAGGTTTTAACAGATTCTACAAGAAGAATGTTTTCAACCTGCTGAATAAAAATAAGTGTTTAACTCTATGAGATGCATCCACACATCAAAAAATATTTTCACCGAGAGGTTGTTTCTAGTTTTCATACTGGGATATTCGATTTTTCACTATAGGTCTCAATGAGCTCTGAAATGTCCCTTCATAGATTCTACAAATAGAGTGTTTCCCAACTGCTGAGTCAAAACAAGATTTAATTCTGTGAGACGAATCCACCCATCACAAAGCATTTTCACTGAGAGGTTGTTTGTAATTTTTATCATGGGATATTGGGGTTTTCACCAGAAGCCTCAATTGGCTTCAAAATGTCCCTTCATAGATTCTACAAAAAGAGTGTTTGCAACCTGCAGAATTAAAACAAAGTTTTAACTCTGTGAGATTAATCCACACATCAAAAATATTTTCACTGAGAGTTTGTTTCTAGTTTTTATCACGGGATATTCGGTTATGTGCTATAGGCCAAAATGAGCTCTGAAATGTCCATTGTAGATTAAGAAAAGAGTGTTTCCAAACTTCTGAGTCAAAACAGAGTTTAACTGAATGAGGTGAATCCACACATTGCAAAACATTTTCATTGAGAGCTTGTTTCTAGTTTTTATCGCAGGATATCAGGTTGTTTCTAAAGACCTTAAAGGGCTCTGCAATGTATCATCATAGATTCTACACAAAATTGTTTCCAATCTACTGCATTAAAGCAAAGTTTTAACTCTGCGAGATGAATCTACACATCGAAAATTATTTTCAATGAGAACATGTTTCTAGTTTTTATCACGGGATATTTGGTTATGCAGTATAGGCCAAAATGAGCTCTGAAATGTCCATCATAGATTGTAAGAAAAGCGTGTTTCCAACATTCTTAATCAAAACAAAAGTTTAACTCTGGTAGAAGAATCCATGCATCACAATGCATTGTCACTGAGAGCTTGTTTCTAGTTTTTATTGTGGGATATTCGGTTTTTCACCATAGAACTCAATTGGCTCCAAAACGTCCCTTTGTAGATCCTACAAAAAGAGTGTTTCAGGCCTGTCAAATCAAAACAAAGGTTGAACTCAGTGAAATGAATCCACACATGGCAAAGGATTTTCACTGAGAGATTGTTTCTAGTTTTTATCACAGGATACTCAGTTGTTCACCACAGGCCTCAATGGGCTTCGAAATTTCCCTTCATAGATTCCACCAAAAGAGTGTTTGCAACCTGATAAATCACAACAAAGGTTTAACTCAATGAGGTGACTCCACACATCGCAGAGCATTGTGACTGAGAGCTTTTTTTCTAGTTTTTCTCTCTGCATATTCGGTTTTTCACTATAGGCCTCAATGAGCTCAGAAATGTCCTTTTGTAGATTCTACAAAGAGTGTTTTCAAACTGCAAAATCAAAACAAAGGTTTTAACTCTGTGAGATGAATCCATACATTGCAAAGTATTTACACTGAGAGCTTGTTTCTAATTTTCATGCAGAATATTCACTTTTTCACTATAGGATTCAATGGGTTTCAAAATGTCCCCTTGAAGTTTCAACAAAAAACACTTTCCAACCTGCTGTATTAAAACAAAGGTTTAACTCTATCAGATAAATTCACAAATCACAAAGCATTTTCACTTATAGCTTGTTTCTAGTTTTTAATCATGGAATAATAAGAGTTTTCACTATAGGCCTCAATGGGATCTGAAATGTGCCATTGTAGTTTTTATAAAAGGAGTGTTTCCAACCTGCTGAATTAAAAAAAAAAAAGATTAACTCTGTGAGATGAATCAATACATCACAAAGAACCTTCACTGACAGGTTGTTTTTAGTTTTTATCATGAGATATTCGATTTTTCACTACAGGCCTCAATGGGCTACTAAATGTCTTCAAGTAAATTCTACAAAAAGAGTTTTTCCAACCTGCTGAATCAAAACAAAGGTTTAACTCTGGGAAATAAATGCACACATTGCAAAACATTACCACTGAGAGCTTTTTCTACTTTATATCATGGAGTATTCAGTTTTTAACTACAGGCTTCAATGGGCATCAAAATGTCGCCTCATAGATTCTACAAAATCTGTTTCCAATCTACTGAATTAAAATAAAGGTTTAATTCTGTGAGATAATCTAAACATCAGGGAAAGCATTTTCCCCGAGAGCTTGTTTCTAGTTTTTATCACGGGATATTTAGGTTTTCACTGTAGGTCTCAATAAGCTCTGAAATGTCCTCTCATAGATTCTACAAAAAGTGTGTTTCTAACCTCCTGACTCAAAACAAAGTTTAGCTCAGTGAGGTGAATCCACACATTCCAAAGTGTTTTCACTGAGAGCTTGTTCTAGTTTTTATTGTAGGAAATTCATTTTTTCACTATAGGCCTCAATGTACTCTGAAATGTCCTCTCATAGATTCAATAAAAAGTGTGTTTCCAACCTTCTGAGTCAAAACAAATATTTAATTCAGTGAGATGAATCTAAATATTGCAAAGCATTTTCACTGAGACCTTGTCTCTAGTTTTTATCATGGGATATTTGGGTTGCTTCTAAAGGCCTTAATGGGCTTTGAAATATCCCATTGTACATTCTACACAAAAATGTTTCCAATCTACTGCATGAAAACAAAGGTTTAACTCTGTCAGATGAGTCCACATATCGAAAGGCATTTTCAATGAGAGATTGTTTCTAGTCTTTATCAGGGGATATTCATTTTTTCACTACAGACCTCAATGGGCTCGGAAATGTAACATCGTAGGTTCAGATGCTTTGTGATGTGTGGATTCATCTCACAGAGTTAAACCTTTATTGTGATTCAGCAGGTTGGAAACACTCTTTCTGAAGTATCTACGAAGGGACATTTTGGACCCCTTTGAGGCCTGTAGTGCAAAACCGAAGATCTCGCAATAAATATTTGTTTATTCACTTTAAGCCTCTATGGACTGTAAAAATCCCATCATAGATTTTACAGAAAGAATGTTTCCAACCTCCTGAATCAAAACAGAGATTTAACTCTGTGTGAAGAATCCACACATCACAAAGCATTTTCACAGATATTCTGTTTCTAGTTTTAATCTCGGGCTATTCAGTTTTCTATTATAGGTCTCAATGTACTCTGAAATGTCCTGTCACAGATTCTGCAAAAAAAGAGTTTCCAACCTGCTGAATGAAAATAGAGTCTTAACTCCATGAGATGAATCCATACATCACAAAGTATTTTTATGAATAGTTTCTTTGTAGTTTTCACCACAGGATATTTGGCTTTTCACTAAAGGTGTCAATGTCTCCACAAAGTCCCTTCATAGATTCTACAGAAAGAATTTTTCCACCTGCAGAATAAAAACTAAGATTTAACTTGGTGATATCAGTCCACACATCTCAATCCATTTTCACAGATAGCTTGTTTCTAGTTTTTATCGCTGATTTTTTGTTTTTAAGTACAGTCCTCAATGGGCTCTGAAATGTCCCTTCATAGATTCTACAGAAAGAGTGCTTCCCATCTGCTGAATAAAAACAAAGGATTAACTCTGTGAGATGAATTCACACATCACAAAGCATTTTCACAGATAGCTTGTTTCTAGTTTTGTTCTCTGGAAAATCGGATTTTTAGTATAGAACTATATGTTTTGTGAAATGTCACTTTGTAGATTCTACAAAAAGAGTTTTTCCAACCTTCTGAATGAAAACAAAGGTTTAACTCTGTGAGATGAACCGACATATCACAAAGGCTTTTCATTGATAGCTTGGTTCCAGTTTGAATAATGAGATATTCTGTTTTCCACTGTAGACTTCAATGGGCTCTGAAATGTCCCTTCAAAGATTCCATAGAAAAAGTGTTTCCAACCTGCTGAATCAAAACAAGGTTTCGCTCCATGAGATGAATCCATACATTGCCAAACATTTTCACAGATAGCTTTTTTCTAGTTTTAATTGTGGGATATTCTGGTTATTACTATAGGCCTCATTTGGATCTGATATGTCTCTTCATAGATTCTACAAAAAGAGTTTTTCCAATGTGCTGAATCAAGACAATTATTTATCTTTGTGAAATAAATCCACACATTGCAAAGCATTTTCACAGATAACTTGTTTCTAGTTTTTATCGCAGGATATTCGTTTTTTCTTTACAAGCCTCAATGGGCTCTGAAATGTCCCTTCATAGATTCTTCAAAAAAAGTGTTTCCAATCTGCTGAATCAAAACAAAGGTTTAACTCTGTGAGATGAATCCACACATCTCAAGGCATTTTCACAGGTAGATTGTTTCTATTTTTGATTGTGAAATATCCATTTTTTCAATAAAAGCCTCAATGGTCTCTAAAAGATCACTTTGTAGATTTTTCAGAAAGAGTGTTCCCAACCTCCTGAATTATAACAGAGGTTTAACTCACTGAGATGAATCCACACATCACAAAGCATTTTCACAGATAGCTTGTTTCTAGTTTTCATTGTGGGATATTTTGTTTCTTACTATAGGCCTCAATGTGTTCTGAAATGCCCATTTGTAGATTCTACAAAAAGAGTGTTTCCAACCTGCTGTGTCAAAACAAAGTTTTAACTCTGTGAGATGAATCCATGTATCACAAAGTGTTTTCACAGATAATATTTTTCTAATTTTAATCCTGGGGTATTCAGTTTTTCACTATAGGCCACAATGGGCTCTGAAACGTCTTTTTGTAGATTCTACACAAAGCGTTTCTAAACTGCTGAATCAAAACAAAGGTGTAACATTTAGAGATAAATTCATACATCACAAAGCATTTTCACTGAGAGCTTGTTTCTCGTTTTTATCACAAGATATTAGGTTTTTCGTTATAGGCCTTAATGCACTCCAAAATGTCCCTTTGTAGATTCTACAAAAAGAGTGTTTTTAGCATGCTGAGTCAAAGCAAAGGTTTAAGTCTGTGAGATGAATACACGCATCCCAAAACATTTTTACACAGAGCTTGTTCCTAGTTTTTATCGTGGGATATTTTGTTTTCCATGATAGGTCTTAATTGGCTTTGAAATGCCCCTTCATAGATTCTAAAAAAAAAAGTGCTTGCAACCTGCTGAATCAAAAAAGGTTTAACTCTGTGAGATGAATCCACACATTGCAAAGCACTTTCACAGATAGCTTGCTTCTGGTTTTCTTTGCAAAATATTCGTTTTTACACTATTAGCCTCAATGGACTCTGAAAGGCCCCTTCGTAGATTTTAAAGAAAAAGTGTTTCCAACTTCCTGAATCAAAATAAACATTTACCTCTGTGAGACGAATTGACATATCACAAAGCAATTTCACAGAGAGCTTCTTTCTAGTTTTCTTCGTGGGATATTTGATTTTTCACTATAGGCCCCAAAGTGCTCAGAAACGTCCCTTTGTAGATTCTACAAAAAGAGTGTTTCCAACCTGCTGAATCAAAACAAACATTTCACTTTGTAAGATGAATCCACACTTCACAAAGCATTTTTACAGAGAGCTTGTTTCTAGTTTTTATAGCAGGACATTTGGTTTTTCACTATTGGCCTCAATGGGCTTTGAAATATCAGCTCATAATTTGTACTAGAACACTGATTCCAACCTGCTGAACCAAAAAAAGTTTACCTCTTTGAGATAAATCCACACATTAAAAAGCATTTTTCCTGATAGTTTGTTTCTAGTGTTTATCATGGGATATTGGGGTTTTCACTGAAGGCCTCATTGGCTCTGAAATGTCACTTCATAGATTTTACAAAATGAGGGTTTTCAACCTGCTGAATCAAAACAAAGGTTTAACTCTGTGAGATGAATTCACACATTTCAAAGCATTTTCATAGATAGCTTGTTTCTTGTTTTGATTGGGGGATATTGTGTTTTTCACTGTACTTCACAATAGGCTCTGAAATATCCCTTCATAGATTCTAAAAAGGAGTGTTTCTACCCTGATAAATCAAAGCAAAGGTTAACTCTGTGAGACAAATCCACACATCACAAAACATTATCATAGATAGCTTGTTTTTAGGTTTTATCATGGGATATTTAGGTTTAAACTATAGGTCTCAATGAGCTCTGAAGTGTCCCTTTGTAGATTCTACAAAATGGTGTTTCCTCTCTGATGAATCAAAATAAAGGTTTGACCTTGTGAGATGAATGCACACATTGCAAAGCATTTTCACTGATAGCTTGTAACTAGTTTTTATCGTGGGATAATTAAGTTTTTAGTATAGGCCTTAATGGGCTCTGAAATGTCCCTTTGTAGATTCTGTAAGAAAAGTGTTTCTAACCTGCTGAATAAAAAGAAAGGTTTATCTCTGTGAGATGAATCCACACATCACAAAGCATTTTCACTGATAGCATGTTTCTCGTTTTTATCACTGGATACTTGGGTTTTCACTACAGGTCTCAATGGGCTCCAAAATATCACTTTGTATGATTTTAAAAAAGAGGGTTTTCAACCTGCTGCATGAAAATGAAGGTTTAAATCTGTGAGATGAATCCACACATCACAGAGCATTTTCACAGATAGCCTGATCCTAGTTTTTATTATGTGATATTCAGTTTTTGATGATAGGCCTCAAATGGCTCTGTAATGTCTTTTTGTAGATTCTATAGAAAGTGGTTCCAACCTGCTGAAGAAAACAAAGGTTTACCTCTGTGAGATGAATCCACATTTCACATTTTCACAGACTGCTTGTTTTACAGTTTGCTGAAGAAAAACAAAGGTTTACCTCTGTGAGATGAATCCACATTTCACATTTTCAAAGATTGCTCATTTTTTGTTTTTATTGCAGAATATTTGATTTTTCACTGTAGGCTTAAATGGGCTCCAAAACGTCCTTAAGTAGATTCTACAGAAAGAGTGTTGCCATGCTGCTGAATCAAAACAAGGGTTTAACACTATGAGATATATCCAAACATCCCAAAGCATTTTCACTGATAACCTGTTTCTATTTTTTATCACGATATATTCTGTTTTTCAATACAGGCCACAATGGGCTCTGAAGTGTCTCATAAATCCTACAGAAAGAGTGTCTCTAACCTGCTGAATCAAAACAAAGGTTTAACTCTCTGAGATGAATCCACAGATCACAAAGCATTTTCACAGACAGCTTGATTCTAGTTTTTATCATGAGATGTTCAGTTTTTCACTATAGACCTCAATGGGTTACGAATTCCCCTTTGTAGAATCTACAAAAAGAGTGTTTCCAACTTGATGAATCAAAGCACGTTTAACTATGTGAGATGAATCCACACATCACAAAGCATTTTCACAAATTGCTTGTGTCCTGTTTTTATCATGGGATATTCAGTTTTTCACTATAGGCCTGAATGGGCTGTGAAATATCCCTCTGTAGATTCTACCAAAAGAATGTTTCCAACCTGCTGAATCAAAAGAAAGGTTTAACTCTGTGAGCTGAATCCACACATCACAAAACCTTTTCACAGATAGCTTGTTTCTAGTTTTAATCTCAGGCTATTTTGTTTATCATTAGAAGACTCTATGTGTTCTGACACGTCTCTTCGTAGTTTCTAAAGAAGTGTTTTTCCAATCCGCTGATCAAAACAGAGGTATAACTCTGAGATGAATCCACACATTAGAAAGTGTTTTCACCAATAGGTTGTATATAGTTTTTATCACAGGATATTCAGTTTTCCACTATAGGCCTTGATGGGCTTGGAATGTCCCTTTGCAGATTCTACAGAAAGAGTGTTTCCAATCTGCTTAATCAAAACAAAGAGTTCACTCTGAGATAAATCCATACATCACAAAACATTTTCATATATAACTTGTTTCTAGTTTTTAATCACAGGATATTTAGGTTTCCACTATAGGCCTCACTGGGCTCGGATATGTCCCTTCATAGATTCTACAACAAGAATGTTTCCAACCCGATGAATGAACACAATGATTTATCTCTGTGAAATGAATCCGTACATCTTAAAGCATTTTCACAGATAGCTCGTTTCTAGTTTTTATCGCGAGATCTTCGGTTTTGCACTACAGGCCTCAAAGGGGTCCAAAATGTCCCTTCGTAGATACTTCAGAAAGAGTGTTTCCAACCTGCTGAATCACAATAAAGGTTTAACTCTGTGAGATGAATCCACACATCACAAAGCATTTTCACAGATAGCTTGTTTGTAGTTCTGATGGTGAAATATTCCTTTTTTTCATTAAATCCTCAATGGGCTCTGCAAGATCCCTCATAGGTTTTACAGAAAGAGTGTTTCCAACCTCCTGAATCATAACATAGGTTTAGCTCAGTGAGATGAATCCAAACATCACAAAGCATTTTCACAGACAGCTTTTTTTCTAGTTTTCATTGCAGGACATTCAATTTTTTTACTATAGGCCTCAATGTGCTCTGAAATGTCCTTTTGTAGATTCCACAAAAAGAGTGTTTCCAACTTGCTGTATCAAAATAATGGTTTAACTCTGTGAGATGAATCCATACCTCACAAAGCGTTTTTACAGATACCTTGTTTCTTGCTTTTATCATGAGATATTCAGTTTGTCATGATAGGACTTAATAGCTCTGAAATGTCCCTTCATAGATTCTACAGAAAGAGTGTTTCCAACCTGCTGAATCAAAACAAAGGTTTAACTTGGTGAAATGAATCCATGCATCATAGTGTATTTTCACAGATATCTTGCTTCTGATTTTTATCACTGGTTTTTTTGTTTGTCACTACAGGCCTCTATGGGCTTCGAAATGTCCCTTTGTAAATTCTACAATAAGAGTATTTCCAATCTGCTAAATCAAAACACAGGGATCAAAACAAAGATTTAACTCTGTGAGATGAATTCATACATTGCAACACATTTTCAGAGATAGCTTGTTTCTAGTTTTTATCACGGGATATTTTGTTTTTGACTATATGCTTCAAAGGGCTCTGAAATGTCCCTCCGTAGTTTCTACAAAAAGAGTTTTTCCATCCTGCAGAATCAAAAGAAAGGTTTAACTCTGTGAGATATGTCCACACACATCACAAAGCATTTTTACAGATAGCTTGTTTCTAATTTTGATTGTGAAATATTCATTTGTTCACTATGAGCCTCAATGAGCTACATCACAAAGCATTTTCTCAGCTAGCTTGTGTCTAGTTTTTACAACAAGATATTCAGTTTTTCATTATAGGGCTCAATGGGCTCTGAAATGTCCCTTCGAAGATTTTACAGAAAGAGTGTTTCTAACCTGCTGAATCAAAACAGAGGGTTCACTCTGTGAGATGAATCTACACATCTTAAAGCATTTTCACAGATGGCTTGTGTCTAGTTTTTATTACAGGATATTCGGGTTTCCACTACAGGCCTCATAGGCTCTGATATGTCCCTTTGTAGATCCTACAACAAGAGTGTTTCCAACCTGCTGAATCAAAACAATGGTTTATCTCTGTGAAATGTATCCACACGTTGCAAAACATTTTCACACATAGCTTGTTTCTAGTTTTTACCGTGGAATATTCAGTTTTTCACTATATGGCTCAATGGGCTCTGAAAGGTCCCTTTGATGATTCTACAGAAAGTGCTTCCAACCCACTGAATCAAAACAAAGAGTTCTCTCTGTGAGATGAATTTTTACATCATAAAGCATTTTCACAGATATCTTTTTTCTAGTTTTTATTGCGGGATATTCAGTTTTTCACTATAGGCCTCGATGGACTCCAAAATGTCCGTTGGTAGATTCTTCAGAAAGAGTGTTTCAAACCTGCTGAGTCAAAACAAAGGTTTAATTCTATGAGATGAAGGCACACATCACAATTCATTTTCACAGATAGCTTGTTTCTAGCTTTGATCACAGGATATTCGGTTTTTCACTATAGACCTCAATGGGCTCTGAAATGTCCCTTCGTAGATTCTACAGAAATAATGTTTCCAACCTGCTGTATCAAAACAAAGCTTTAACCCTGTGAAATGAATCCATACATAGCAAAGCATTTTACAGATAGCTTTTTTCTGGTTTTTATCATGGGATATCCAGTTTTCCACTATAGGCCTCAATGGGCTCTGAAATGTCCTATGGTACATTCTATAAAGAGAGTATTTCCAACCTGCTGAATTAAGAGAAAGGTTTAATTATGTGAGATGAATTCACACATCACAGTGGATTTTCTCGGATAGCTTTTTTCTAGTTTTTATCGTGGCATATTCAGGTTTTCACTATAGGCCTCATTGGCTCCAAAATGTCCCTTCATAGATTCTACAAAAAATGGTGTCTCCACCCTGCTGAATCAAAAAAGAGGTTTAACTCTGTTAGACAAATTCACACATCACAGTGCATTTTGACAGATAGCTTGTTTCTAGATTTTATCATGGGATATTCTGTTTTTCACTATTATCCCCAATGGGCTCAGATATATCCCTTTATAGATTCTACAATAAGAGTGTTTCAAACCTGCTGAACCAAAAAAAAAGTTTAATTCTGTGGAATGAATCCAAAAGTCAAAAAGCATTTTCACAAATAGATTGTTTCTAGTTTTTATCGTGGGATATTCAGTTTTTCACTATAGGCCTCAATGGGCTTTGAAATCTCCATTAATAGATTGTACAAAAAGACAGTGTCCAATCTGCTGAATCAATACAAAAGTTTAACTCTGTGAGATAAACCCACACATTTCAAAGCATTTTCACTGATAGCTTGTTTCTAGTTTTTATCACGGGATATTTGGGTTTTCACTATAGGCCTCATTGGCTCCAAAATGTCCCTCCATAGATTTTACAAAAAGAGTATTTCCAACCTGCTGACTCAAAATAAAGGTTTAACTCTCTGAGATAAATCCACACATCACAAAGCATTTTCATTGATAACTTATTTCTAGTTATTTTTGTGGGATATTCAGTTTTTCACTATAGGTCTCAAAGGGCTTTGAAATGTCCACTTGTAGATTATACAAAAAGAGTGTTTCCAACCTGCTGAATCAAAACACAGGTTTAATTCTGTGAGATGAGTCTACACATCACAAAGTGTTTTCAAAGATAGCTAGTTTCTAGTTTTTATTGTGGGATACTCGAATTTTCAGTGGGCCCTGAAATGTCCTGTCCTATAATCTACAAAAAGATTGTTTCTGCCCTGATGCAACAGAACTAAGGATTAACACTGTGACGTGAGTCCACACATCACCATGCATTTTCACAGATAGCTTTTTTCTCGTTTTTATTGCTGGTTTTTCAGTTTTTCACTATAGACTTCAAAGGGCTCCAAAATGTCCCTTTGTAGATTCTACAAAAAGAGTGTTTCCAACCTGCAGAATCAAAACAAAGCTTTAACTCTGTGAGATGAATCCAACCATCACAGTGCATTTTCAGAGAGCTTGTTTCTAAAGTTTTGAACTCGGGATATTCAATTGTTCACTATAGAACTGTATGTGTTCCAAAATGTTTGTTTCTTTGTAGATTACAAAAAAGATTTTTTGACCCGCTGAATGTAACAAAGGTTTAACTCTGTGAGATGAATCCACACATTGGAAAGTGTATTCACTGATAGCGTGTTTGTAGTTTTTATCACAGGATGTTCATATTTCAACTATAGGCCTCAATGGGCTCTGAAATTTCCCTTTGAAGATTCTACAGAAAGGGTGTTTTCAACCTGCTGAATGAAAATGAAGTGTTCACTCTGTGAGATAAATCCACTCATTGTAAATCATTTTCACACACAGCATGTTTCGTTTTTACCATGGGATATTTGGTTTTTCACTGTAGGCCTCAATGGGCTCTGAAATGTCCCTTCATATATTCTACAGAAAGAGTGATTCCAACCAGCTGAATCAAAACAAAGGTTTAACTCTGTGAAATGAATTCATACATCACAAAGCATTTTTGCAGAGAGCTTGTTTCTAGTTTTGATTGTGAACTATTCTTTTTTTCATTAAAAGCCTCAATGGGCTCTGAGAGGCCCCTTTTTAGATTTTACAAAAAGAGAGTTTCCAACCTCCTGAACCATAAAAGAGGTTTAAGTCTGTGAGATGAATCCACACATCACACAGCATTTTCACAGATAGCTCATTTCTAGTTTTCTTTGTGGGATATTTGGTTTTCCACTGTAGGCCTCAAAGGGCTCCTAAATGTCCCTTTGTGTATTCTACAAAAAGAGTGTTTTGAACCTGATGAATGAAAACAAAGATTTAACTTTATGAGATGAATTCACACATCACAAAACATTTTCACAGATAGCTTGTTTGTAGTTTTTATCATGGGATATTTGGTTTTTCACTATATGCCCCAAAGGGCTCCAAAATGTCCCTTTGTAGATTCAACAGAAAGAGTGTTTCCAACCTGCAGAATCAAAACAAAAGTGTAACTCTGTAAGATGAATCCACACATCACAAAGCATTTTCACAGATAGCTTGTTTCTAGTTTTTGTCATGGGTTATTCGGTTTTTCACTGAAGGCCTCAGTGGGCTCTGAAATCTCTCCTCGTATATACTACAAAAATATTGTTTCCAACCTCATGTGAGAAAACTACAGTTTACCTCTGTGATGTGAACCCACATGATGCCATGAATTCATATGATAGCTTTTTTCTTGTTTTTATTGCTGGTTTTTTGGTTTTTCACTATAGGCCTCAATGGGCTCCAAAATGTCCCTTTGTAGATTCTAAAAAAAGAGTGTTTCCAACCTGTAGAATCAAAACAAAGCTTTAACTATGTGAGGTGAATCCAACCATCACAATGCATCTTCACAGAGAGATTTTTTCTAGTTTTGATCTCAAGATATTCAATTTTTCACTATAGAGCTATATGTGTTCTGAAATGTCTCCTTGTAGATTCTACAAACAAGGTTTTCCATCCCGCTGAATATAACAAGGTTTAATTATGTGAGATGAATCCACGCATCACAAAGTGTATTCACCGATAGCTTGTTTCTAATTTGTATCATGGGATATTCACTTTTCCACTATGGGCCTCAACGGGCTCTGAAATTTCCCTTAGACGACTCTACAGAAAGGTGTTTCCAATCTGCTGAATGAAAATGAAGTGTTCACTCTGTGAGATGAATCCACACATCATAAAGAATTTTCACAGATAGCTTGTTTCCAGTTTTTATTCTGGGATATTTGCATTTCCACTATAGGCCTCATTGGGCTCTGATATGTCCCTTAATAGATTCTACAACAAGAGTGTTTCCAGCCTGCTGAATCAAAACAAACATTTAATTCTGTAAGATGTATCCATACATTGCAAAGCACTTTTACAGATAGCTTGTTTTGAGTTTTTACCATGGGTTATTGGGTTTTTCATTATAGGCCTCAATAATTCTGAAATGTCCCTTCATAGATTCCACAGAAAGAGTGTTTCCAACCTGCTGAACCAAAACAAAGGTTTAACTCTGTGAGATGAATCCACAGGTTGCAAAGCATTTTCACATATAGCTTGTTTCTAGCTTTTATCATGGGATATTCAGTTTTTCACTATAGGCCTCAATGTGCTCTGAAATGTCCCTTCATAGATTGTACAGAGTCTTTCCAACCTGGTGAATCAAAACAAAACTTTAACTCTGTGAGGTGAATCCACAGGTCACAAAGTGTTTTCACAGATAATTTGTTTCTAGTTTTTATCATGGGATATTCGGTTTTTCACTATAGGCCTCATTGGGCTCTGAAATGTCCCTTCGAAGATTCTACAGAAAGAGTGTTTCCAACTTGCTGAATCAAAACAAAGTTTTAACTCTGTGAGATGAATCCATGCATCACGAAGCATTTTCACAGATAGCTTTTTTCTAGTTTTTAACATTGGTTTTTCAGTTTTTCACTATATGCCACAGTGGGCTCTGAAATAGTCCTTCGTAGATTCTACAAAAAGAGTACTTCCCACCTGCTGATTCAAAACAAAGATTTAACTCTGTGAGATGAATTCACACATCACAAATCATTTTCAGAGATAGCCTGCTTCTAGTTTCCTTCATGGGATATTCGGTTTTCCACTATAGGCCTCAATGAGCTCTGAAAAGTCCCACTGTAGATTCTGTAAAGCAAAGTGTTTCCAATTTGCTGAATGAAAACAAAGATTTAACTCTGTGAGATGAATCCACACAGGATTTTTACAGATAACTTTTTTCTCATTTTGTTGCGGGATTTTTGGTTTTTCAGTATAGGCCTACATGGCTCCAAAATGTCCCCTTCATAGACTTTACAGAAAGAGTGTTTCCAACTTCATGAATTAAAACAAAGTGTAACTCTGTGAGATGAATCCATGCATTGCAATGCATTTTCACAGATAGCTTGCTTCTAGTTTTTATCCTTGGCTTTATGATTTTTCACTATACACCACAAGAGACCCCGAAATGTCCCTTTGTAGATTCTACAAGAAGAGTGTTTCCACACTGCTGATTCAAAATAACGATTTAATTCTGTGAGATAAATTCACACATCACAAAGCATTTTCACAGATAGCTTGTTTCTAGTTTTTACCTCGGGGTATTAAGTTTTTCACTACAGGACTTAATGGGCTCCTAAATGTCCCTTTTTAGATTCTACAGAAAGAGTGTTTACAACCTGCTGAATCAAAATGGAGGTTTAAATCTGTGAGATGAATCCATACATTGCAATGCATTTTCACAGATAGCTTGTTTCCAGCTTTTATCATTGCTTTTTTGGTTTTTCACTATAGGCCACTATGGGCTCTAAAATGTCCCTTTGTAGATTCTACAAAAAGAATGCTTCCAACCTGCTGATTCAAAAAAAGATTTAACTCCGTGAGGTGAATTCACACATTGCAAATCACTTTCAGAGACAGCTTGTTTCTAGTTTTTATCATGGGATATTCGGTTTTTCACTATATGCCCCAAAAGGCTCCCAAATGTCCCTCCATAGATGCTACAGAAAGAGTGTTTCCAACCAGCAGAATCAAAGGAAAGGTGTAACTCTGTGTGAGATGAATCCACACATCACAAAGCATTTTTACAGATAGGTTGTTTCCAGGTTTTATAGTGGAATTTTTTTTTTTTACTCTAGGCCTCAATGGGCTCTGAAATGTCCTCTCGTAGACAGAAAGAGTGTTTCCAACCTTCCAAACCAAAACATAGGTTTATCTCTATGAGATGAATTTACACATCACAAATCATTGTTACCGATAGTTTGTTTCTACATTTTATGGCAGGATATTTGGTTTTTTACTATTTGCCTCAATGGGCTCTGAAATGTCCCCTCATAAATTACACAGAAAGAATGAAAGAATGTTTCCAATCTGTTGAATCAAAAATAAGGTTTAACTCTGTGAAATGAATCCAACCATCCTGAAGCATTTTCACAGATAGCTTGCTTCTAATTTTAATTGTGGGATATTTGGGTTTTCATGATAGGCCTCTGTGGGCTCCGAAATGCCTCCCTATAGATTCTACAGAAGGAGTGTTTCCAACCTGCTGAATAAGAAGAAAGGTTTATCTATGTGAGATAAATCCACACATCACAAAGCATTTTCACAGATAGCTTGTTTCCAGTTTTGATCAAGGGATATTTGGTTTTTCATAATAGGACTTAATGTGCTCTGAAATGTGCCTTAGTAAATTCTACAGAAAGAGTGTTGCCAACCTGCTGAATCAAAACAATGGTTTAATTCTGAGAGATGATTCCACATATCACAAAGCATTTTCACAGATAGCTTTTTTCCACTTTTGATCTCGGGATATTTGGTTTTTCACTATAGGACTATGTGTTCCGAAATGGCCCTTTGAGGATTCCACAAAAAGAGTTTTTCCAGCCAACTGAATCAAAACAAAGGTTTAACTCTGTGAGATCAATGCACACATTGCAAAGGGTTTTCGCAAACAGCATGTTTCTAGTTTTTATCGCAAGATATTCAGTTTGCCACAACAGGCCTCAATGGGATTAAAATGTCCCCTAGAAGATTATACAGAATGTTTCCAACCTGCTTAATCAAAACAAAGGATTCACAGCATGAGATGAATCCATACATCTGAAAGCATTTTCAGATAGCTTCTTTCTAGTTTTTATTGTGGGATATTCTGGTTTCCACAATAGGCCTCGTTGGGCTCCAATATGTCCCTTTGTAGATTCTACAACAAGAGTTTTTCCAAACTGCTGAATCATAACAATGATTTATCTCTGTCACATGAATCCACACTTTACAAATCATTTTCACAGATAGCTTATTTCTAGTTTTTACCATGGGTTATTGGGTTTTACATTATAGGCCTCAATAATTCTGAAATGTCCCTTCATAGATTCCACAGAAAGAGTGTTTCAAACCTGCTGAACCAAAACAAAGGTTTATCTCTGTGAGATGAATCCACAGGTTGCAAAGCATTTTCACATATAGATTGTTTCTAGTTTTTATCACGGGATATTTTGTTTTTCACTATAGGCCTCGATGGGCTGCAAAATGTCCCTTGTTTGATTCTTCAGAAAGAGTGTTTTCAACCTGCTGAATTAAAACAAAGTTTAACTCTGGACATGAATCCACATATCACAAAGCAATTTTGCAGATATCTTACCTCTAGCTGTGATCATGGAATATTCATTTTTTCATTAAAAACCTCGATGGGCTCTGAAAGGCCCCATCTGACATTCTACACAAAGAGTGTTACCTACCTCCTGATTCATAACAGAGGTTTAACTCTGTGAGATGAATCCACGCATCACAAAGCATTTTCACAAACAGCTTGCTTCTAGTTTTCTTCAGGGGATATTTTGTTTTTCATTCTAGGCCTCAATGTGCTCTGAAATGTCCCTTCCTAGATTCTACAAAAAGAGGGTTTCCAGCCTGCTGTATAAAAACAAACGTTTAACACTGTGAGATGAATCCACAGGTCACACAACGTGTTGTCACAGATAACTTATTTCTAGTTTTTGTCATGAGATATTCAATTTTTTACTCCAGGCTTCAACAGGCTCTGAAATGTCTCTTCACAGATTCTACAGAAACAGTGTTTCCCATAACAATATTAACCTTAAATGTAAATGGGCTAAAAGCCCCAATTAAAAGACACAGACTGACAAATTGGATAAAGAGTCAAGACCCATCAGTGTGCTGTACTCAGGAAACCCATCTCATGTGCAGAGACACACATAGGCTCAAAATAAAAGGATGGAGGAAGATCTACCAAGAAAATGGAAAACAAAAAAAGGCAGGGGTTGCAATCCTAGTCTTGGATAAAACAGACTTTAAACCAACAAAGATCAAAAGAGACAAAGAAGGTCATTATATAATGGTAAAGGGATCAATTCAACAAGAAGAGCTAACTATCCTAAATGTATATGCACCTAATACAGGAGTACCCAGATACATAAAGCAAGTCCTTAGAGACCTACAAAGAGACTTAGACTCCCACACAATAATCATAGGAGATTTAACACCCCACTGTCAACATTAGACAGATCAACGAGACAGAAAGTTAACAAGGATATCCAGGAATAGAATTCAGCTCTGCACCAAGCGGACCTAATAGACATCAACAGAACTCTACACCCCAAATCAACAGAATACACATTCTTTTCAGCACGAAACCACACCTATTCCAAAATTGACCACATAGTTGGAAGTAAAGCACTCCTCAGCAAATGTAAAAGAACAGAAATTATAACAAACTGTCTCTCAGAACACAGTGCAATCAAACTAGAACTCAGGATTAAGAAACTCACTCAAAACTGCTCAACTACATGGAAATTGAACAACCTGCTCCTGAACGACTACTGGGAACATAACAAAATGAAGGCAGAAATAAAGATGTTCTTTGAAACTAATGAGAACAAGGACACAATATACCAGAATCTCCGGGACACATTCAAAGCAGTGTGTAGAGGGAAATATATAGCATTAAATGCCCACAAGAGAAAGCAGGAAAGATCTAAAACTGACACCCTAACATCACAATTAAAAGAACCAGAGAAGCAAGAGCAAACACATTCAAAACCTAGCAGAAGGCAAGAAATAACTAAGATCAGAGCAGAACTGAAGGAAATAGAGACACAAAAAATCCTTCAAAAAATCAATGAATCCAGGAGCTGGTTTTTGAAAAGATCAACAAAATTGATAGACTGCTAGCAAGACTAATAAAGAAGAAAAGAGATAATAATCAAATAGATGTAATAAAAAATGACAAAGGGGATATCACCACCGATCCCACAGAAATACAAACTACCATCAGAGAATACTATAAACACCACTACAGAAATAAACTAGAAAATCTAGAAGAAATGGATAAATTGCTTGACGCATACACCCTCCCAAGACTAAACCAGGAAGAAGTTGAATCTCTGAATAGACCAATAACAGGCTCTGAAATTGAGGCAATAATTAATAGCTTACCAACCAAAAAACCTCCAGGACCAGATGGATTCATAGACGAATTCTACCAGAGGTACAAGGAGGAGCTGGTACCATTCCTTCTGAAACTATTCCAATCAATAGAAAAAGAGGGAATCCTCCTTAACTCATTTTATGAGGCCAGCATCATCCTGATACCAAAGCCTGGCAGAGACACAACCAAAAAAGAGAATTTTAGACCAATATCCTTGAAGAACATTGATGCAAAAATCCTCAATAAAATACTTGCAAACCGAACCCAGCAGCACATCGAAAAGCTTATCCACCATGATCAAGTGGGCTTCATCCCTGGGATGCAAGGCTGGTTCAACATATGCAAATCAATAAACGCAATCCAGCACATAAACAGAACCAAAGACAAAAACCACATGATTATCTCAATAGATGCAGAAAATGCCTTTGACAAAATTCAACAACCTTCATGATAAAAACTCTCAATAAATTAGGTATTGATGGGAAGTATCTCAAAATAAGAAGAGCTAACTATGACAAACCCACAGACATTATCATACTGAATGGTGAAAAACGGGAAGAATTCCCTTTGAAAACTGGCACAAGACAGGGATGCCCTCTCTCACCACTCCTATTCAACATAGTGTTGGAAGTTCTGACCAGGGAAGTCAGGCAGAAGAAGGACATAAAGGGTATTCATTAGGAAAAGAGGAAGCCAAATTGTCCCTGTTTGCAGATGACATGATTGTAAATCTAGAAAACCCCATTGTCTCAGCCCAAAATCTCCTTAAGCTGATAAGCAACTTCAGCAAAGTCTCAGGATACAAAATCATTGTGCAAAAATCACAAGCATTCTTATACACCAATAACAGACAAACAGAGAACCACATCATGAGTGAACTCCCACTCACAATTGCTTCAAAGAGAATAAAATACCTAGGAATCCAACTTACAAGGGATGTGAAGGACCTCCTTGAAGTAGAACT
This sequence comes from Pan paniscus, assembly GCF_029289425.2. Taxonomy (NCBI): domain Eukaryota; kingdom Metazoa; phylum Chordata; class Mammalia; order Primates; family Hominidae; genus Pan; species Pan paniscus. Next base: position 62,377,208 of record NC_073272.2, read on the forward strand.
ACAAACCACTACTCAATGAAATAAAAGAGGATACAAACAAATGGAAGAACGTTCCATGCTCATGGGTAGGAAGAATCAATACCCTGAAAATGGCCATACTGCACAAGGTAATTTATACATTCAATGCCATCCCCATCAAGCTACTAATGACTTTCTTCACAGAATTGGAAAAAGTTCTTTAAAGTTCATATGGAACCAAAAAAGAGCCCCCATTGCCAAGTCAATCCTAAGCCAAAAGAACAAAGCTGCAGGCATCACGCTACCTGACTTCAAACTAAAGTACAAGGCTACAGTACCCAAAACAGCATGGTACTGGTACCAAAAGAGAGATATAGACCAATGGAACAGAACAGAGCCCTCAGAAATAATGCTGCATATCTACAACTATCTGATCTTTGACAAACCTGAGAAAAACGAGAAATGGGGAAAGGATTCCCTATTTAATAAATGGTGCTGGGAAAACTAGCTAGCCATATGTAGAAAGCTGAAACTGGAGCCCTTCCTTACACCTTATACAAAAATTAATTCAAGATGGATTAAATACTTAAATATTAGACCTAAAACCATAAAATCCCTAGAAGAAAACCCAGGCAATACCATTCAGGACACAGGCATGGGCAATGACTTCATGTCTAAAACACCAAAAGCAATGGCAACGGAAGCCAAAATTGACAAATGGGATCTAATCAAACTCAAGAGCTTCTGCACAGCAAAAGAAACTACCATCAGAGTGAACAGGCAACCTACAGAATGGGAGAAAATTTTTGCAACCTACTCATCTGACAAAGGGCTAATATCCAGAATCTACAATGACCTCGAACAAATTTACAAGAAAAAAACAAACAACCCCATCAAAAAGTGGGTGAAGGACATGAACAGACACTTCTCAAAAGAAGACATTCATGCAGCCAAAAATACATGAAAAAATGCTCATCATCACTGGCCATCAGAGAAATGCAAATCAAAACCACAATGAGATAACGTTGCACACCAGTTAGAATGGTCATCATTAAAAAGTCAGGAAACAACAGGTGCTGGAGAGGATGTGGTGAAATAGGAACACTTTTACACTGTTGGTGGGACTGGAAACTAGTTCAACCATTGTGGAAGTCAGTGTGGCGATTCCTCAGAGATCTAGAACTAGAAATCCCATTTGACCCAGCCATCCCATTACTGGATATTTACCCAAAGGACTATAAATCATGCTGCTATAAAGACACATGCACACGTATGTTTATTGGGGCACTATTCACAATAGCAAAGACTTGGAACCAACCTAAATGTCCAACAATGATAGACTGGATTAAGAAAATGTGGCACATATACACCATGGAATACTGTGCAGCCATAAAAAATGAAGAGTTCATGTCCTTTGTAGGGACATGGATGAAGCTGGAAACCATCATTCTCAGCAAACTATCACAAGGACAAAAAACCAAACACCGCATGTACTCACTCGTAGGTGGGAATTGAACAATGAGAACACATGGACACAGGAAGGGGAACATCACACAGTGGGGACTGTTTTGGGGTAGGGGGAGGGGGGAGGGATAGCATTAGGAGATATACCTAGTGCTAAATGATGAGTTAGTGGGTGCAGCACACCAACATGGCACATGTATACACATGTAACAAACCTGCACATTGTGCACATGTACCCTAAAACTTAAAGTATAGTAATAATAAAATTAAAAAAAAGAAAGAGTGTTTCCAACCTCCTGAATCAAAATAAAGGTTTAACTGTATGAAATGAATCCACATATAGCAAATCATTTTTACAGATAGTTTGTTTCTAGTTTTTATGACAGGATATTAGATTTTTCACTATTTGCCTCAATGGGCTCTGAATTGTTCCTTCATAAATTCTGCAGACAGAGTGTTTCCAACCTGCTGAATCAAAACTAAGGTTTAACTCTATGAAATGAATCCAAACATCATGAAGCATTTTGACAGATAGCTTCTTTCTTGTTTTGATTGCAGGATATTCAGGTTTTCACAATAGGTGTCAGTGGGCTCTGAAAGGTCCCTTCGTAGATTCTACAGAAAGAGTGTTTCCAACCTGCTGAATCAAAACAATGGTTTAACACTGAGAGATGAATCCTCCCATTGCAAAGCAATTTTCCAGATAGCTTGTTTCTAGATTGATCGCAATATATTCTGTTCTTTTGCTTTAGGCCTCAATGGCTCTGAAATGTCCCTTGGTAGATTCTACAGAAAGAGTCTTTTCAGCCTTCTGAATCAAAACAAAGTTTTAAGTCTGTGAGATGAATCCATGCATCACAAACATTTTCACAGATAGCTTGTTTCTAGTTTCCACAGTACTGATACATCATAACTCTCCACTAAGCCTCTTCTGACACCATCTCATCTCAGCAAGGACCATGAGAATCACTTCCTATTTCCTCTGTGTGAATGAGTGGTCTGGCTTCTCACCCAGCCTTCTTTGACACCACCCCAGAGAGGAGAGGGGAGGTTGGGGAGCCTCACTGTAGCCATTTGAGGGTAGAAGTGTGGGCTCCCTACCCTGTTTGTTGCTAGGGGGGTGGGGGCAGGGCAGCCACTGTTTCTTCTTCCATAATGTTTGGCAGTTATTATCTAAAATCTTTCTGTCTTGCTGGCCTGCACCTTTTGCTATCCTTTAGACAAAGAAAGGCTTTGGGAGGAGCTTTCTTCTCTGTGTCCATTGTTATTTCCAGGTTGCTACCTTCTCCAGTACCTAGTCTGAGATATATGCACCATAGAGAAAACCAGGGAACTTACCACCCTGTTGTTTCACAGGCCCCACAGTCCCCAGCTGGTTGTCTGCCTTCTCAACGACTTTCAGAGTGATGTTATATGCTTAATATGTATGGTTTAGGGTTTTCAGCTGTACTAAGTGGGAGGAGTGGGGAGAGGTGTGGCTACTACATCTTATTCCAGAACTAAAAGTGCATAAAATATTTTAAAACATTATTTAAATGTTTATTGAAATATACTTTAAGTTTAAAATTAAATTCTATTTAATCATTAACATTTAAATATATATATTATATATATATATAAAGATATATATGTAAGATTATATTTGGCATTTCTTCCTTTCTAGTAGTGGACACAATAAAGAAGGTTCATTACATAATTCAGGAGCAGGAGGCACCATCATATATACTGGTTGTAAAGTAGAGACACTGTATAGCAGGCAATGGCACTTAAGAACCACTCATACTGGGTTCAGTGTTCAGCGGCCCCACTTGCTCACCAGTTGTGTCACTTTAGACAAATCCTGAGACCCTCTGAGCCAACCCTTCTCTAAAATGGGGAAACAATTATTTCTTAAAGTATAGATATGAGGAATAAATAGGCTAGTGTATGTATCATGGCTGGTACTGACCACACAGCAGTGTTTTGTTTCATTATATTTACAAAGCAACAGAAAATTTAAGAGACTAGGCCAGCTGGGTCTGCTATTCCTGAACTGGAAGTGAATGTTTCACTTTCTAGGGGGCACTGTCAGGATTTAAGAGGGGAGCAATTATTCAGATTTCTGTGACTTTGGATTCCAGGCACACTTCAGAAACCGAGAAATCAGAGGTTCATTGGGTATTACCTTCTCCCTCAACCCAGTAGTTAAAGTCATATTCCCTTTGCCTCAGGGCAATGGGTGCAACTGCAAAGTTAGTAGAAGACGTTTCTGATTTAATCTTGGTTCACCTCTTTAGGTAATGGGATCCCATGCCTCACCAAAAGCACCTAACATTTCTTAATTTCCATACACAGCCTCTGAATTGCAGCTTCTATTTACCACACATCATGGTCCATAAGTGTCATACCCTTATCCCGGCTACCTTACTCCTTCTTTTAGAGGAGAGAAAATCTCATGATGGGCTAACTTTAACCCAGGAACTTCCCCTGGCTCACTCTGATATTCTTGAAACTCTTTTACGAGGCCCAGGCTTAGAAGTCTCTGTAGGCAGGTCACATCTTGAGACAGGACAAGGATATTTTCAAGCTGGCTGTGCAGTCACCACTTCCCAAGAGCTTATAGAATCCAGTCTTTTTCCTGAAACTGAATCTTCACAAGTAACCAAACTTGTAGACCTGATTCCAGCCTGTGATCTAGCAAGGGATGAAAGGGCTAATGTAGACATGGCAGCAGATAAGCGTTTGTTGTATTTTATGATTTGGGCATGGTTTGGTAACTACACTCTTCTAGCTGCCTTGCTCCTTTTCCCTCAAATTGAATGTGATTAAGTTTGAAGTACATACTAGCAGACAAACCCATGAACCAAAAGGAAGTGTTTTGGTTGACCACTTTACTGAAAAGGCTGCTCTCACTCATGTTTGATTGGCTCAACAGAGAGGCAATCTGGTTGGTAACTATGGATCATTTTTTCAAATCCCTGAGCAAACATTAATCACAAGCACAAGGTTCTGTACAAATATATTGGGAGAAATCTAGATATGACCCCAAATTAGATGGATTATGTAGTCACTAGTGTGACTGCTTGGTCTCTCTAAGCTGTCTAAAATGGATGTTGGCAAAATATTTGCATATTATGATGCAACACAGTAAACCAACTTGAAAATTATTCTGCAACATCACTGGTGGAAAAATTTTAATTCAATAGCAGAGGGAAGACCCCAGTTGCACCTGCTTGCTTTTTTCAACTCAGGATTCTGTAAAAGGACTAAAATTAAGGTTTTAAGAGGATGGTCACACTCTCTGACATGTGGAGAGCAGGCTATTGCTGGCTAGAGCAGATACTGTCACTTTCCTATGCCAACAGCCATTATTCATGTCTTACTTAGGATTAAATCCCTCAGTTTTTGCCAGATAGTTTGCTGTTTGGAACAAAATATTACATCCAAAAATGATGGGACTGATTCTGGGAATGAAGCTTAAGTGAAATTTACTCAACTGAGAAGGGCCCCTATTATCCCTTCTGCTTTACTATTTTCTTCAGGCCCACAGCATTGGCATGATGGCTGGAATTCTTGCAGCCGCATTGGACCATGGGAGACCGTGAGTCTTGAAGCCACATGCCTAGGTGTTGAAGAGGAAAGATTGGTGTTTGGGTCCCTCATACCTCTATGGAGCCTTCATATGTGCTTTGGACTGCAATCTCCACAATGTCTTTACATAAGGTGGAAAGAACCCTACCACTTTCAATTTGTTTAAGCCATTTATTTTGTGCAACCAATGTTAGCCAAAACTGATATAAAAGGGCTACAGTGGAAGCAGGAAGTCCGGTCTAGGAAGTTCCTACAGTAATCCAGGCTAGAGAGAGGGGTGACCTTGAACAAGTGTAATAGTCTTCGAGTTGAGGAAGAGTGATCTGATGCTAGATGTGCTTTTAAGGTAGAGCCAACAGGATAAGGGCAAAGATTGGATTTAAGGTGAATAATGGTAATGTTGACTCAGAGAGTGAGTATTCAGAGTGGAGAAGATTTGGGGGAAAATCAAGACTTCTATTTTGGACAATTCTCTGATATCTTGTAGAAATCCATGTGGAGTTGTTGAGGAGGCACTTACATATGCCTCAGGGCAGAGGTGAAGTAGGAGATAATGTTTGGGTAGTCATGAGGTTAGTGACAGCATTTAAGCCACAAGACAGGATGATATCACCTAAGGAGAATGTAGGTACAAAAAGGGGATGGAGATAGGCTCCCAGACACCCTCATATTTAGATGTGCAGTGTGGGAACAGATACCAGCAAAGTCAACCAAGGAGGGTCTAAGCAGATGGGCAGGGGAAGAACCAGAGGCAGGGGCTGATAGCAAAATTAGAGGTAGAAGCAGTCAAGTGGTGCCAAAGAGACTGACAGAGATGAATAAGAAAGAGATAGAAACAGAAATAGTCAGAGACAAGACAGACAGACAACCTCACACACATAGAGAATCAGAGAGAGAGAGAGAGAGAGAGAATGCAAGAGACAGAGGCAGACAAAATAGAGGCAGAAACAAAAATAGACAGACTGCGAGAAATACTGTCAAAGTCACAGACAGAGGCAGGTGGTAAAGGAGAGTCAGAGACAGATAAAATAAACATATGAGGAAGAGAGAGAGAGCGCACAAGATATGGAAATAAATATAGACAGAGTCAGACAGAGACAGGCAGAGAGAGATAGACAGAGACACACAGAAACTGAGAGAAAGAGGCAGACAGAGATTCTACTTCTCTCTGACTGCCTGACTCTGTTTGACCTTATCTCTGATTGTATGTCAGGGAAGGCGAAAGAGAAGAGGACGTCAGTGTGTGAAACCTGAGTGTTCAGAATGTAGGTCAGGAAGACACAGAGCAGAAGACTTTCTCTAACCACTTCAGATATTGATTCCAAATCAGCCAATTCCCTTAGCCTGCTAGTCAACTAGAAATTGAATGAGGAAAGTGGGATATTGTGAAAGTCCATGAGCAGTCCCCAGTGACCAACAGTTTATAGGTAAAAATTGTTAAATTATTTTTATCAAGGTAATTGAAGGACTGTCACATTATACAGGACAAGGATAAATCTATTCAGACAATTTACCCAGATGTATTTTGTCTTCATTTATAACACAAAAAAAAAACTGGACTAAGCATATCTGTTAATTCATAAGATGTAAAATTATTATGACCACCAGCAAATGAGACATTGTTTAAAACCCAATCTGAAGCTTTGCAAATAAACTTTATTCTAAATTGTTTAGAAAGTTTCACAGCTAACATCATACTCAACAGCAAAAAGTAGAATTTTTTTTTTCTCTACAATCAGGAACGAGACAAGAATGTCCACTTTTGCCACTTCTCTTCAATATCATAAGGGAAGTACTAGCCAGAGTAGTAGGACAAGAAAAAGAAATCTGAAGAAAAGGCATCTAAATAGGAAACAAGAAGTAGAATTGTCTTCATTTGCAGGAAACATGTTCTTATATATAGAAAATCCTGAGCAGTCCACCAGAAAGCTCTTAGAACTTATAGACAAATTCAGTAAAGTGGCTGGGATACAAAATCAACTACAAAAATCCGTAGCAGTCAGACACGGTTGCTCACACCTGTAATCCCAGCACTTTGGGAGTCTGAGGCGGGTGGATCACCTGAGGTCAGGAGTTCGAGACCAGCTTGCCCAACATGGTGGAACTCTGTCTCTGCTAAAAATACAAAAATTAGCCAGGTGCGCATGCCTGTAGTCCCAGCTACTCGGGAGGCTGAAGCAAAAGAATTGCTTGAACCTCGGATGCAGAGGTCGCAGTGAGCCTAGATGGTGCCACTGCACTCCAGCCCGGTGACAGAGTGAGACTCTGTCTCAAAATAATACTAATAATAAGAAGAAATAAATCAGTAGCATTTCTATGCACAGATAATAAATTCTTCAAATAATAAACAGAAGAATACAATCCCATTTATAAGGGAATTTTTCAAATAATTAGGAATGTATTCAACCAAGAATGTGAAAGATGTGTACATTGAAGTCTTTAAAACATTGATCAAAAAATTGAAGAAGACTCACATAAAGGGAAAGATATCTTGTGATCATGAATTGGAAGGATTAATATTTTTTAAATGCCCATACAACCCAAAGTGATCTACATATTCAATGCAATCTCTATCAAAACTCAAAGTGCATATTTCACATATAAATAGAAAAAAAACCTGAAATGTATGTGGAATCACAAAAGACTCCAAATAGCCAAAGCAATTTTGAATAAGAAGAACAAAGCTGGAGATGGAGGGATCACATTACCTGATTTCAAAATATGGTACAAAGCTATACTAATCAAGAGGTCATGGTACTTGAATAAAAACATACACATAGACCACTGCAACATGTTGTGACTTAATTTTCCACAAAGTGGACAAGAACACATTATGGTGAAAGGACAGTCTCTTAAATAAATGATGTTGAGAAAACTGGATATTTACATGCAATGTAATAAAACTAGGCCCTTATCACACATCAAATAAAAAGTCAACTAAAATGGATTAAATAATTAATCATAAGATCTGAAACTGTTAGACAACTAGAAGAAAACATAAGGGGAAAGCATCTGTACATTGGTCTGGACAATGATTTCTTGGCTATGACCCCAAAAGCACAGTCTCTGAAAGGAAAAATAGACAAATGGGATTACATCAAACTGAAAGTCTTCTGCGTGGCAAAAGAAACAATCAGTAGTGGGGGGAGACAACGTATGGAATGGGAGAAAATACATCTGTTGGGTTAATAATCAAAATATATAAGGAACTCAAAGAACTCCATAGCCAGAAACATAACTTGATTAAAGAATGGGCAAAGGAGCTGAACAGACATTTCTCCAAAGAAGATATACAAATGACCAATGGATTTCTGAAAAAAAAATTCCTTTCAACATCACTTACCATCAGAGAAATGCAAATTAAAACCACAATACCACCTCACACCTGTTAGACTGTCTCTTATCAAAAAGACAAAAAGATACTATCTGTTGGCAAGGAGAGGGAGAAGCGAACCATTGTACATTGTTGGTGGGAATGTAAATTAGTACAGCTACAGTATGATCCAGCAATACCATTTCTGTATGTATATATATGTACAGGCTTTCACTCTGGCTTTATGCTTTATATACATATATATGTGCATAAATCAATATGCCAAAGAGATATCTGAACACCTCTGTTCATTGTAGCATTTTTCATAATAGACAGGATTTAGGTTCAATGTAATCATTGGTCAATTAATGAATGGATAAAAAATGTGAGATATACATGTATATATAGACATATTTATACACACACCCAATGGGATATTATTTAGCCATTAAAACAAAGGAAAACCTGACATATCTGACAGCAAGGATGAACCTGTAGGCTATTATGCTTAGTGAAATAAGCCATGGACAGACAGACAAGTACTGCATGATCTTACTTATATGGGTATCTTAGTCCATTTTGTGCTACTGTAAAGGAAGACATGAGGCTGCATAACTTATAAAGAACAAAGGTTTGTTTGTCTCATGATCCTGATGACTGGAAACCTAAAGGCTGGGCATCTCTATCTGTTGAGGGCCTCAGGCTGCTTCCAGTCATGGCAGAGGTTAAAGGGGAGCCTTCATGTGCAGCAATCACATAGCAAGACAGGAAGCAAGAGAGACAGTGTGGAGGTGACAGGCTCTTTTTAACAACCAGCTCTTATGGAAAATAATAGAGTGAGAACACACTCATCCCTGAGGGAAGGCATTAATCTACTAACATGTGATCTGTCCCCATGATCCTGACACCTCCCATTAGGTCCCACCTAATTGGGATCACATTTCAGCATGAGGTTTGGAGGAGACAAACATCCAAGCCATCACATTATTTTACCCTCCTCCCTGGTAAAATTCATAACTTTCTCTCATGCAAAATATTATAATTCCATTTCAGTGGTCCCTCTTAATAGTCTTATTTAAGCATCAGCTCAAATTTTCAAATTCCAAAGTCTCATCTGAAGTAAAGGGAATTCCAACTAAGAGCCTATAAAGTAAACAAAACAACAACAACAAGCTATTTGCTTACAAGGTACAACAGCTATACAGGCATTAGGCAAATTCCCTTTCCAAAAAGGAGTAATAAGCCAAATGCAAGTGGTAACAGGTCCAACACAATTCCAAAATCCAGCAGGGCAGACATTTAATCTTAAAATGTCCAAAATAATCTCTTTTAATTCCATGTACCACATACTGGACACACTGGTGCAAAAGGTGAGTTTTTAAGGCCTTGTGAAGCCCATCCCCCATGGCTTTGCTGGGCATAGCCCACGTGGCTGCTCTCAGGGTTTGGAATCAAATGCCAGAGGCTTTTTCAGGCTGAGGTGGCATGCTCCTGTGGCTCTACTATTTTGGGGTCCCAATGTCAGCCTCACCTCTGTGGCTTCTCTATGTATTAGTCAGGTATGGATTCTTGTTGATGGCTTTACCCCTGAAGGTTTCTGCCTGGCCACCCAGGCTTTCTCATATATCCTTTAAAGTCCAGCTGGAAGCCACCAAGCCTCCATAGCTGTTGCCTTCTGGATACCTGCAAACTTAATATTAATAACACCTGGAGCCCACCAAAGCTTGTTGTTTGTGCCCTTCAGAGTGAAAGCCTGAGCCATGCCTGGGGCCATTTGAGCCATGGGTGGAGCTTGAGTGACCAGGATGTGGGAGCAGCATCCCAAGGTGGCTCAGGGCAGTGGTACACAGGGCCTGTCCCATGAAACGTTTCTGTCTTTCCGGGCCTCTGGGCCTATGATCAGAGAGGCAACCTTTGAAATGCTTGTGAGGCCTTTTCCCAATTGTCTTGACTAGTAACACCCGGATCCTTCTTAGTCATGCTAAACTCTTTAGCAACCTGTTGCTCCCACTGGCCAATACCCTTGGATTCCTCTCTATAATATGTTCTTTCCTCCTCTACCACATCACCAGGCTGCAAATTAAAAAAAAATTATGCTCTGCTTTCCCTTTAACTATAAATTTCACTTTTAGTTCATTCCTTTGCTGCCACAATTCAGCATAAGCTATTAAAAATAAACATGCCACATCTTGAGTGCACTGCTGCTTAGAAATGTCTTCCACTAGATACCCTAGGTCACCACTCTTATGTTTGGCCTTCCCCAAAGCCCTAGGTCATGGACACAATGCAGACAGGTTTTTAGCTACAGTGTAATATGGATTTCATTTGCTCTAGCTCCCAATAAGTGCCCCCTTTCCATCTGAGAACTCACCAGCATGGCCTTTACTGTCTATATCTTGTCAGCGTTTTGATCACAATCACTTAACCAATCTCTAAGCAGTTCCAAACTTTCCCGCATATTTCTGCTTTTTTTCTGAGCCCTCCAGATTCTTCCAACCTCTGCCTATGATTCTTTTCCAAAGCTGCTTCCACATTTTCAGATATTTGTATAGCAACACCCCACTCGTGGTATCAATTTTCTGTCTTAGTCCATTTGGAGTTCTTATAATATAAATGAAAACCTGAGGCTGGGTCATTTATAATGACAAAAGGTTTATTTGGCTCATGATTCTGATAGCTGGAAAGTTCAAGGTTGGGCATTTGCATCTGGTGAGGACCTCAAGCTTGCTTCCACTCATGACAAAATCAGAGGGGAGCTGGTGTGTGCAGAGATCACATGGAGAGAGAGAGAGAGAGAGAGAGAGGTGTCAGCATCTTTATAACAACCAGCTCTCATGAGAAGACTGGAATCCATTAATCTCTTCATGAGGGGTCTACCCCCATGACCCACACACCTCCCATTCGGCATCATCTCTAATGTTGAGGATCAAATGGCAACATAAGGTTTGATGGGAATAAATGTCCTATCTGAAGCAATGTGGAATCTAAAAAAAGTCCAACTTGTAGAAACAGAAAGTAGAATGGTCCTTGCCAGGGGTTGGGATCAAAGGTACATGGGGTAATTTTGGTCAGAATGTACTAAGTTTCAGTCAGATGTGATGATTAATTCTGTGGATCTATTGCATAATGAAGCAACTGTAATTAATGATAATGTATTCTATACTTGAAATTTTCTAGGATAGTAGATCTTGAATGTTCCCATCATAAGAAATATAATCTATATATCAATTAGTTTGATTGTGGCAGTCATTTTGCAATGTATACATATATGAAAACTACATGGTATGCAATAAATATATATGACTTTTGTTGGTCAGTTATACCTCAATAAAGCTGGAAAAAATTTACAAACATTCCTATGGAAATGCAATGTAATCAGAATAGCCAACACAGTCTACATAAAAGGAGGACTGGATACAAAAAATGTGGTATATGTACACAATGGAATAATATTATTCCTTCAAAAGAAGGATATTCTGTCGTTTGCATCAACATGGATGAAACTCAAAGCCATTATCCTCAGTAAGGCAGTCTCTGAATGGCACATACCACATTACCTCACTTATATGTGAAATCTTAGAAAGTCAGAGACATAGAAGTAGAGAGTAGAATGGTGTTTACCAGAGTTTGGAGAACGGGCATGGAAGGGAAATGGAAGATGCTGATCAAAGGGTACAAAGTTTCATTTAGATTAAAGGAATAGGCTTTAGTGATCTATTGCACAGAATTGTGATTCTAATAATTAATAATGCTTTGTATATTTCAGAATTACTAAGAGTAGATTTTTGTTGTTTTTGCTGCAAAAAATATAAGTATGTGAGGTGATGGTTTTGTTAATTAGTTTGATGTAATGATTCAACAAAGTAAACATATACCAAAATGACACACTGTATGTTGTAATTATATACATTTATTAATTGTCAATTAAAATAAAACTTATAAAAGAAATTTAAAAGGAGAGAAATGTTAGAGGGCTCAGATCTGCCAGCAATTTCAAAAATTACTACAAAGCTATGTGGCAGACCAATGAAATAGAATTGAGAATCCAGGAATAAACATACATTTATGATGGCCAGCCAATTTTCAACAAGGATGTCAAGATGGGGGAATAATAGTTTTTCCATAAATGGTGGGTAGACAACTGGATATGCACATGCAAAAGGAAGGAAATTGTACTCCAACATCACAACATATTTAAAAATCATCTCACTATGTGCCAGAGACCTAAATATGAGCTTCAAATTAATCAAACTCTTAGAAGAAAATTTTGCTGTAACTGTTTGTGATCATTACTTAGGCAATGTTTCTCTACAGTAACAATAAAAGCACAAGCAACAACAACAAAAAAAAATAGATAAAGTGGACTTCATCTAAATAAAAGCTGTTGTGGTTTCACAAAAAGGAAAACTCACATATATGAGAAAATTTGTGCAAGTCATAAGCTGATAAGGGTCTACCATTCAGATTATATAAAAACTCTAGCAACTCAATAGTTTTAAAATGTTGATCAAAATAAAAAGCATGAAAATGATTTGAATGAACATTTCTCCAAAGAAGATATACAAATGGCCAATAAGCACATGAAAAGATTCTCAACATTCTTAGCCATTAAAGACATATAAATGCAAACCACAATGTGTTATCCCTTCATGCCCATTAGGTTGGCTATAATAAAAAAGGCAGAGAATAGCAAGTGTTGGTAGGGCAGGGTTGGATAAATAGAAACCCTGTTACATTACTGGTGAGAATGTAAACTGATGCAGTCACCTTGGAAAACAGTTTGTGTTTCCTCAAAACATTAAATATAGAATCACCATGTGATCCAGCTGTTCCATTCCTAGGTATATACCCAACGATACTGAAAATAAGATTCAGACAAATACTTGTATAAAATGGTCATGGAAGCATTGTTGATGATATCCAAAATAGAGATTGCCCAAATGCCCATCATCTGATAAATAGAAACATAAATTGCAGTATGTCCACACAACACTATTATTAAAAAGGAATGGAGTGTTACACATGCTGAAACACGGATGAACATTTACAACTTTAAGCTAAGTGAAAGAATCCAGATACAAAAGGTCACATATCATATGATTCCATTCATATGAAATGCGCAGAATGGGTAAATTTATAGAGACAGAATACAGATTATTGGTTGCCAATATTATTGTTGTTCTTAGCTTGGTTTATTCTGCTGTTAATAATTCAAATTCTATTATGAAATTTTTGTAGTGAGGTTTTTAGCTCTATCAGGTAAGTTTGCTTTTTTCTTGAAATGACTATTTCATCTTATAGCTCTTGTATCATTTTACCGGCTTCCTTAGAATGCTTGGATTGCCTTTCAATTCAATTCTGAATCTCAATGATCCTTGTTGTCACCCAGATTCTGAATTCTATGTCTGACATTTCAGCCATTTCCTTCTGTTAAAGAACCATTGCTGGGATGGTAGAAATTTGCTTTTAAGTTATTTGATGCCCTTGAATATTTGTGGTATAAGTTGGGTTTATTTGATTGGATTCATTTCTGGATGACATCAAGGTCCAAGGCTCAGCTCAGAACTTCTGGGCTGCTTGTTCTAACCCTGGGGGACTGAGACCAGGCCCAAAGCTTTGTTATCTGGCCCCTTAAGATTAAGCACCTGCTGCACTACTGGCTTCAAGGTGTTCCCAGTCCACCGGCAATAATACTCTGATGTTAGGTGCCAGCAAATGCACTTTGTTGGAGCAGTGGCAGTGTGTTCCATGCTCATTCAGATGCACTGGTGGCAGCAGAGCAGTGGCGATTTGTGGCATGCATGTGTGCCAGCAGCAACAGAGCAGTGGCATGGTGGAAACTGCATGTGTATGATGCACTGGTGATGGTGAAATTTGCATGCGAACATGCTCTCTGGTAGTGGAACGGTGGGGATGTCTGAAAACACAAAGGAAATCCTCTTCTTTCCACAAGTCATAAAAATGGATGGCCCTCCTCCCAAGAAAAAGTTTAAGAAAAAATCTTCCTGCTTCACCACCAGCACTCAAAGCTGAAATTTTACTTAAACTATTCCCTAATTTTAAAAAGTTTTAATGGCTATTTCAGTATTAAAAAATCCACAAAAATTAATGGCATAATTATGTACATCATGCATTCCTGCTTGCCCACAGGAATCAATGTACCATTACCATGTACGTTTAATCGTACACTATAAATCTATGTATTATCGTACATTAAATAATCTCTGCTCCCATGAATATCTAGCAAGATCAATATTTTCATAATAACTCATTGCACATTCCACTAGAAATGCAACAAGAACAAATCTGTATACGTGTCTATTGTCCAGTACAGTAAGTCATTAATATTACATGGGGCATTCATTCATTTGTTGTACTTAGCACATCTTAGTCAAATCATTTCTTCTCAACATGCTTATGCCCTCCAATTCATCTTCTTAACTACCAAGCTTCAAGAAATCAGCAACCAATTTGGGAAGTTCTACCCTCCTCGCTCTGTACCCATGACAGTTAGAATTGACTATGTTGATAGTATAGCTGGTATCTGGTTCTTCCTTCAAGGCCATAAACACAAAGATCAATCACCTCTTCCCCTTAAATAAGATATCTCAAAGGATTAATAACTAATCACCTCATGATCCCTCATGGGAGCACTGCTATGCATTTGGTAATTTTTTAAAAATTGAGTATGCTATGATCCAGCATGGCAGAAGCCTAAACCCAGCAAACTCGATTGTAGCTGGTCTTGAATAGTATGAGTCAACATTTACAACCACAGTTATTAATTTATTCATTTGTGATGGAAATAATGATAATGAAGTGCATGTTCATGCATGTTCATACACGATTTTCTCCAAACAATTATCTGATTAAATCCACAAACCCCCTCACCCACCTTACCCCTAGACTAGTCTAATTTTATCAGATATGTTATTATTCTTTACAAACACCCAAAACCAGAAACATAGATCATCAATTACAGCCAGGGTCCACACCCAAAATCCAATTACAATCTCAACTACAAACACATTATAGCCAAACTCCAAATTAATTTAATTTAAAAATACACAATTTTTCTATTAAAAAACAGGCTTCCTTGGCTTAAAAAAGAATCTTTTATTTGTAAAGTTACTAAATATTGTCCCAAGAGAATCACAGCAATCCAACCCTTCATTTTTAAATCAAAAGGAAATTCTCTAGATCCAAGTTAATGTAGCTTAATTCATCAAAGCAAGGCACTGAAAAATGCCTAGATGAATACACATGATTCCATTAACATAAAGTCTTGGTCCTGACCTTTTATTCATTTATAGTAAGATTACACATGCATGTATACACATCCCAGTGTGAATGCCCTCTAGATCATTTAATATCAAAAGGAACAGGCATCAAGCATGAATAACAGCAGCTCATAACACTCCCTGTAAGGAACAGAAGTGACCAAAATTAAGAAATAAACAAAAGTTTGACTATGCTATACTAAATTTCTAGGGTTGGTAAACTTTGTGCCAGCTACCACATCCGTGCAATTAATCCAAACTACTAAAACACAACATAAAGCGTGTTAAAGGTAACTCTCATAACAAAGTTAAACTTTAACTAAGCTGCAAACAGCTCCAGCTGAAATAACAACAAACTATGAAAGTGACTTTCATAGTATCATGAGAACACAATAGCTAATGCCTAAACTGGGATTAGATGCCCCACTCTGCTTAGCCATATGCTCAAATAATTTAACAAAAAAATTATACACCAGCGTACTACAAGCAATAGCTTAAAAATCAAAGGAATTCATGGTGCTTTACATCCTTCTAGAGGAGACTGTTCTATAATTAATTAACCCCGATACACCCTACCATTTCTTACCACTCAGCCTATATACCACTATCTTCTGTAAACCCTAAAATGGTCTTAAAGTAAGCACAACAATCTACATAAAAATGTTAGGTCAAGGTGTAGCCTATGAAATGGAAATAAATGTGCTACATTTTCTAAACTTAGAATACCCGTGAATCCTGAAGGTCAAAGGAGGATTTAGTAGTAAATAAAGAATAGAGAGCTTCATTGAATAGGGCCATGAAGCATACACACACTGTCCATCACCCTCCTCAAATATTCCAATCAACCATATATTAATAATTAACATAAACTTATACATATATAGAAGAAATAAGTCATGACAAGGTAAGCATACTGGAAAATGTGCCTGGAATAACCAAGTGTAGCTTAACTGAAAGCACGTGGCTTAAACCCAGAAGATATCATATGACATGACCACTTTGAACCAATGCTAGCTCTAACTTTAAAAACTGTATTACATGGTACTGGTACCAAAACAGAAATATAGATCAATGGAACAGAACAGAGCCCTCAGAAATAACGCCGCTTACCTACAACTATCTGATCTTTGACAAACCTGAGAAAAACAAGCAATGGGGAAAGGATTCCCTATTTAATAAATGGTGCTGGGAAAACTGGCTAGCCATATGGAGAAAGCTGAAACTGGATCCCTTCCTTACACCTTATACAAAAATCAATTCAAGATGGATTAAAGATTTAAACGTTAGACCTAAAACCATAAAAACCCTAGAAGAAAACCTAGGCATTACCATTCAGGACATAGGCGTGGGCAAGGACTTCATGTCCAAAACACCAAAAGCAATGGCAACAAAAGCCAAAATTGACAAATGGGATCTAATTAAACTAAAGAGCTTCTGCACAGCAAAAGAAACTACCATCAGAGTGAATAGGCAACCTACAACATGGGAGAAAATTTTCGCAACCTACTCATCTGACAAAGGGCTAATATCCAGAATCTACAGTGAACTCAAACAAATTTACAAGAAAAAAACAAACAACCCCATCAAAAAGTGGGCGAAGGACATGAACAGGCACTTCTCAAAAGAAGACATTTATGCAGCCAAAAAACACATGAAAAAATGCTCATCATCACTGGCCATCAGAGAAATGCAAATCAAAACCACTATGAGATATCATCTCACACCAGTTAGAATGGCAATCATTAAAAAGTCAGGAAACAACAGGTGCTGGAGAGGATGTGGAGAAATAGGAACACTTTTACACTGTTGGTGGGACTGTAAACTAGTTCAACCATTGTGGAAGGCAGTGTGGCGATTCCTCAGGGATCTAGAACTAGAAATACCATTTGACCCAGCCATCCCATTACTGGGTATATACCCAAATGACTATAAATCATGCTGCTATAGAGACACATGCACACGTATGTTTATTGCGGCATTATTCACAATAGCAAAGACTTGGAACCAACCCAAATGTCCAACAATGATAGACTGGATTAAGAAAATGTGGCACATATACACCAAGGAATACTATGCAGCCATAAAAAATGATGAGTTCATATCCTTTGTAGGGACATGGATGAAATTGGAAACCATCATTCTCAGTAAACTATCGCAAGAACAAAAAACCAAACACCGCATATTCTCACTCATAGGTGGGAATTGAACAATGAGATCACATGGACACAGGAAGGGGAATACCATACTCTGGGGACTGTGGTGGGGAGGGGGGAGGGGGGAGGGATAGCATTGGGAGATATACCTAATGCCAGATGACGAGTTAGTGGGTGCAGCGCACCAGCATGGCACATGTATACATATGTAACTAACCTGCACAATGTGCACATGTACCCTAAAACTTAAAGTATAATAAAAAATAAAAAATAAATAAAAATAAATAAATAAATAAATAAAGAAAATCTGTGAGACAAAAAAAAAAAACTGTATTATCAACTTTTTCTAAACCAAAACATTTATCCAAAACAAAAGTATAGGAGATTGAAATTAACTTATTTAGGCTGTAAATAAAGTACTTTAAGGGAACCATGAAAGAATAATTACAAATACAGAAAGGCAAAGATAATCCCTTCTACCACTTGCATAATGAATTAACTGGTATAATATTACTAAGAGAACTTTTTAGCTAAAATCCTTGAGACCAGAGGAGCTACCCATAGAAAGTCAAGAGAACACACTCATTTATACAGTAAAATAATGAGAAAATCAATGGGTAGAGGTAAAAGACCTACCGAACCTGGTGACAGCTGGTTTTACCAAGATAGAATTTAAGTTTAACTTTAAGTTTACCTATAGAATTGTCTAATCCTATTGTAATTTTATATGTTAGTCTAAAGGGGGACAGCTCTTTAGATGTAGGAAATCACTTTTTCACTAACGGTAAGACACAAAACTCCTTCAGTTTGCCTAAAAGCAGACACCGATTAAGAAATCATTGAAGTTAAACATTTGAAACCCCTTAATTTCAATGACTACATCTAATTTCTAACACTATACTGGACCAATCTATTTTTAAATAGAAGAAATACTGTTAGTATAAGTAACAATAAATAATTGTCTTTGCATAAGCTTAGCCTTTGCGTAAGCTTAATCTTTGCATAAGCTTATGTCAAACTGGAAAATCCACTGAGAGTTAATAATCCAATACAGATAATCAGATTATAAACTTTTTATTGTCCCAATTGGTAACCTAACACACAGATGCATTAAGGAAAGATTTTAAAAAGTAAAAGGAACTCAGCAAAATCAAACCCTGCCTGTTTACCAAAAACATCACCTCTGACATAACTAGTATTAGAGGCACTACATGCCCAGTGACATAAGTTTAACAGCCACAGTATCCTGATCATGCTAAGGTAGCATAATCATTTGTTCCCAAAATAGGAAATTCCATGAATGGCCTCACAAGGGTTTAATTGTCTCTTATGTTTAATCAGTGAAATTGACCTATCTGTGGAGAGGCAGAAATATTTAAGCAAGATAAAAAAACCTTATGGAGTTTCAATTTATTAGTAGAAATAAACTTATAAAAAAGCCTTAATAGATCTTTTTGGGAGTAATTATTTTTATTTTTAAATATCTAGTGTACCACCATGGCATGTATTCTTTAAATTTTATACAAACAAGCACATTTTTTCAGTGTTTTGATGTGTTTTCATATTTTTCTAACTTAGACGTGTAGGCAATACATTTTATCTAATGAACCAAAAATTTTGGTTGGGTTGACCTCAGAGCATAACACAACCTCTGAAATGATTTCAGCTAGGACCACACTAGTCAAGGTAATCTATTACACATTGACCCAAGTAGTTTGAGCAATGGAACACGTTACCTTAGGGATAGCAGTACAATCCTATTCTAGAATCCGTATCAGCAATAGGGTGCATGACTTCGATATTGGATCAGGATATTCCAATGATGTAACTACAATTAATGGCTCATACGTCCAATGATTAAAGTCCTATGTGATCTGAGTTCAGACCAGAGTAATCCAGGTAAGCTGCTATCTTTTCAATATTTCTCTCAGTACAAAAGGACAAGAGAAACAGGGCCCACTTCAAAAAGTGCCCTCGAGTTAATAGATGATATTATTTAAATCGAATACACTATTTCTACACCCTGTCCAAGAATAGAGTTTGTTAAGATGGCAGAGCTGTAATTGTATAAAACTTTATAATCAGAGGTTAAATCCCTCTTCTTAACAGCATGTTTATAATTAACCTTCTCCTATTTATTGTCCCTGCCATTCTCATCATAGCAGTGTTAACATTAAATGAAAGAAAAATTTTAGGTCACATATAACTTTGTAAAGGTCCTAATATTGTAGGCCCATACAGACTACCCACAACCTTTTGCTGACACAATAAAACTATCCATTAAAGAGCAACTATGACCACTAACATCATCTATTCCCCTTTATATTATCACTCCATCCCTCACCTTCACCTTCGTGCTCATATATGAATCCTTCTTCCTATACCCACCCCTTAATTAATATGATTATAGAAGTATTATTCATCTTAGCCACATCAAGCCTAGCTGTCTACTCAATCATATGATCAGGATGAGAATTCAATTCAAAATATGCATCAACTAGTGCATTGTGAGTCATAGCCCAAACAATTTCATAGGAAGTTACCCTGGCCATTATTCTCTTATCAGTACTTCTGATAAGTGGGTTATTCACCCTCTCAACTCTTGTCATCACACAAGAGTCTGTGTGATTACTTTTACCATCATGAGCCCTGGCCATGATATGATTTATTTAAACCCTAGCAGAAACCAATTGAGCCTCATTTGATTTAAAAGAAGGTGAGTCAGGGCCAGTCTCAAGCTTCAACATCAGATATGCTGCAGGGCCATTCACTCTATTCTTCACAGTAGATATTATTATAATATTAGTATAAGAGAATAAATGCCCTGGTGGCTATTATTTTTCTAGGAGCACGACATGACATCTTCACATCAATTGTAATTATATACAATTAATATTACATACAATTAATACAATACAATTAATTTCACCACCAAAACACTTCTACTAACACCCTTGTTTTTAAGAATTCAGGCATCATACCCACAATTCTTAGATGATCCACTTATACATCTGTTATGAAAATATTTTCCACCCTTTACACTAGTCTTACACATATGACACATTTCAATGTCCATCTTAATATATAATATCCTGCAACAAACATAAAAAATATGTTTGATAAAATAATTACTTTGAGAAAGTAAATTGTAAAGATTAAATCATCTTATTTTTAGAATTATAGGAATTAAAAATATAAAAAATGTAGAAATTAAAATTCAAAATTATCTGTGCTACCTAATACACCTTATCCTACAGTAATGTCAGCCAAATAAGCTGTCAGGTTCATACCCCAAAAATGTTGGTTTATATCCCTTTCATAGTAATTAACCCCCTGATCTGCCTTATCATCCTTTTCACTATTTTTACAGGGATTTAATTACAATAATCAATTCACAGTGACTCCTAATCTGAATAGCGTTAGAAATAAATATGCTGGTTATCATCCCTATTCTAATATAAAAGGTTAACCCCTGCTCCACAGGAACAGCCACCAAATATTTCCTCACACAAGCAACCACACCCATAATTCTAATAATAGCCATTATTATCAATATAATGTATTCCAGACAATAAAAAATCACAAATATACTGAACCAAACAGCATTCCTAGTAATTATTGTGGCTGTAGTTATAAAACTGGGACTGTCCTCCTTTTACTTTTGAGTTTCAGAAGTAACACAAGGAGGTATAATTCTTCTTACATGACAAAAAGTAGCCCCAATTTCCATCATGTTCCAAATCTCAATGGACCTAAATATACCATTAACAATTGCAGTACTATCCATTTTAGTAAGGGTTTGAAGGGGGCTTCATCAAACACAATTCCAAAATATTTAGCCTATTCATCAATTGCACCAAACAGTGGCTGCCTCACTGAAGTCTCAATGAGGTCCTAGCATGGGGCTCGAGCTGGGGGACAGGGTAGGTGTTCTCAGCCCAGGCTCCTGGCCCCAAGCCACCACAGCTTATCCCTCATAGAGAGGTGGCACACTTGATGTTCTAGGGAATGGTCTCCTTGAAGGCCATCTTGCTTGTCTGAGTGGATATGAAGAGAGGACCCACTTTCCACCATCCCACTCCCTTAGTTGGAGAGATTCGTGGTTTTCTAAAGGCACTCTGTAAATACATTATCACAAGACACTTGTCCTTTTCCAACCCTGTGTGTGCCCTCCAAGTGGGTGAGCCATTTTTTGTAACTTGAGACAAATTGACAACCTAGTGAAATTAAGACCCAAACTGAGAAGCCCTTTGTGTATTGTTTTGTTTTTCTTCAGAGGAACAGAGAAATGCTGCCAGGGATAGAATGCTATAATATTATGAAGGGGACACTAAACTCAGGCAGGTTCATTCAGACTGGTGTTAGGTTTGTAAAGTAGTGAAGCTGAGTGGGAACACTTTCGCAAATAGAATATTCTGAAAACCTTACTGAACTCTGCACTTTGGGGTACATAAAACAAATGATCAGGCAGAGTAAAATAGAGCTGAGAGAAATTGCCCTTATGTTTGACTGCAGATCCAACCGTTTAAAAAAACAGCTTATAGCACTGTGATCTTCATCCTATATTGGAGTTCCAATTTTATTATATAAATGCCCAAAGAATTCAACCTAACTGACATACTGATACTGTGCTAGGGCATAACTAGGTCTCTGAAATATAATCAAATGATGACAGAGAATCCTAAAATATTAGCTGGTCAGAAAACTCAGTCTTTATTTATTGATAAGAAAAATAAAAATAAGGCATGCTGATCGAGCAGTTTAGAGTTTACCAAAACCTCTCACATGTTGTGAATTTGATATATGCAACAACACTCTGTATAAGCAGGTGAGACAGATGCTGTTTTCACTTTAGTTTGGCAGATGAGAGAATCGCACCCAAAAAAAAGAAGTTGCTTGCTTAAGTTCACATGTTTACTATAGGGTGAACCCCCAAATCTGATCTCATATAGATTTCACTCCAAATCCAGGTATCTTTCCACCACACCTCAATGACCTTTATGTACAGTTTTGTCAACTGTTTAATCTGATGTCAGAGACAAGTCTCCTCTTTCAGAGAGGTCATGGTCATATACATCCCAGTAGAGAACCTGAGAAACACCTCTCACAGAACTGATCTGTCTCCCCTGTGTCCAGGTTTCCAGGCTTAGTCTTCTCCAGGGCCAAAAATTACCTTCATAACAATCAGCACTTCTGTCTCTCCATGCAGTAGCCTTCTGCCTGCAGCCAACTAGACAACAAACACTGCTGCAGACAGAGGAGCATTTTCTTTACCATGCTGGAATAATACAAAATAGAAGGGGTATCAGGGTTGATTTTACTGTTATAAATCACTTCTTCAGGCATCATCTCTTGTAGCTTTTACAGCAAGTGTGAGAGTGCAGCAGGCTATGATGGCATCCTCACATGACAGCCAGGGCACAAAGAAACTAGGTGACCTCACCAAGGCCACTCACTCAGTATGTGCAGAGACAGGCTAATTCCTCCTCAGCAACTTCTGGTTCTCTGGTTTCTAATCCATTTTGCCCTTCCTGGCCCCATGGGAACCATTCCTATGATGCTGTCAATGGTCCTTTCATGTCTACGTCACTCTCCTTGCTGCTTCCCACATTTGTCATGCTCATTCACATCTCTGTGCCCGTATTCAATTTTTCCTCATTCTCCTCCCCTCTGTCGGTATAAATCCTACCTACCCTTCTAGTTCCAGTTTGGCAATAACTTCCCACCCCCTTTAAAATGCACCAGTACACCTTGATTTCTTTTTTTCTCAGAAGCCCCATTGCACTTAACAGTCCAACAATGAACGGATTAATAATTTTTCTCTACTCCGTTCCCAAGTGTAAGGTTTTATGTTTCACTATTAGTCCCAATTACATTCCAAGCTCATTAAAGAGTGAACACTTTAAACTTCTTCTCTTAGTTTCCTCTTTGAGTGGCAGGGTGCCTGAAACAGCACTGGCTCTATAAAGGGCCACTAGAAACATGTCAAATCTATGCCCTTTTATGTCACTGGAACTAGCTACATCGCTGCATTCCTCACCTTCCCTAGCACAGTGCAGAACATAAGGAAGATGTTAACTAGATTCAGTGAGTTGGACTGAATATGTCCCACCAAATAATTTTGTTGTTTTTAGGATACACAGGAAAGTGCATTGGAGCCATCACGGAGGGCTATTAAACTTCCCCAATGTATATATTTCATGTAATAAGAAAGGCTTTGTAAAAAAAAAAAAAGTCAAAATTAACACAATATGAGTTACTAGTTTAAGCTCAAGGTTAAATTTGCTGAGCCCATTGTATTATTTTTATTAAAAACGTCAGGTTCTGTCTATCTCTTTGGTTCCTTTTGTACTTCTCTCCAACTATCTTGTGAAGCGTATCATTTCATTCTTATTATTTAAGAACAGTCAATGAAACATAGGCTAACCCAGGCTAAAAGTATACTGTCTAATCCATGGGCTTATCATTTAAAAATAAAGTCCTTGCCTGTTGCTACAGCTACAAAACAGCACTGAATCCAAGGCAATGGAGTCCATGCAGGCTAATTATAAAAGCTGAATGCATTAGCTCATGTGAGGAGTAAAAAGGCTGGAAGCCTTAAGAGTGGAGATAATGGGATCTAATTAAACTAAAGAGCTTCTGCACAGCAAAAGAAACTACCATCAGAGTGAACAGGCAACCTACAAAATGGGAGAAAATTTTCGCAAGCTACTCATCTGACAAAGGGCTAATATCCAGAATCTACAATGAACTCAAACAAATTTACAAGAAAAAAACAAACAACCCCATCAAAAAGTGGGTGAAGGACATGAACAGACACTTCTCAAAAGAAGACATTTATGCAGCCAAAAAACACATGAAAAAATGCTCATCATCACTAGCCATCAGAGAAATGCAAATCAAAACCACTATGAGATACCATCTCACGCCAGTTAGAATGGCAATCATTAAAAAGTCAGGAAACAACAGGTGCTGGAGAGGATGTGGAGAAATAGGAACACTTTTACACTGTTGGTGGGACTGCAAACTAGTTCAACCATAGTGGAAGACAGTGTGGCGATTCTTCAGGGATCTAGAACTAGAAATACCATTTGACCCAGCCATCCCATTACTGGGTATATACCCAAAGGACTATAAATCATGCTGCTATAAAGACACATGCACACGTATGTTTATTGTGGCATTATTCACAATAGCAAAGACTTGGAACCAACCCAAATGTCCAACAATGATAGACTGGATTAAGAAGATGTGACACATATGCACCATGGAATACTATGCAGCCATAATAAATGATGAGTTCATGTCCTTTGTAGGGACATGGATGAAATTGGAAATCATCATTCTCAGTAAACTATCGCAAGAACAAAAAACCAAACACCACATATTCTCACTCATAGGTGGGAATTGAACAATGAGATCACAGGGACACAGGTAGGGGAATATCACACTCTGGGGACTGTGGTGGGCGGGGGGAGGGGGGAGGGATAACATTGGAAGATATACCTAATGCTAGATGACGAGTTAGTGGGTGTAGCGCACCAGCATGGCACATGTATACATATGTAACTAACCTGCACAATGTGCATATGTACCCTAAAACTTAAAGTATAATAAAAAAAAAAAGAAAAAGAAAAAAAAAATTTAAAACTAAAAAAAAAAAAAAAAGAGTGGAGAGAAATGCCTCAGGCCTCCTTTTCTTACTGATTCACATGTAGCTCATGTGTGAAAGACAATCAGGCTGAATGGAAAGCAGATCCTTATTCATCTTACTCCTTCTGCAACCACATCATCAACTCCGGTCTCTCTTGAGTGTGGCTAACAATGAACGGCAATGAAAAGCAAATATAATTCATGCATAAAAATAAAAAAAAATCTAGAAAATGACACCAGATATACGCTCACCCTCACCCCATGCCTTGCAGACTACACATTGAAAAAAGCCAGGGTGACTTATGTTGCTTTAAATGTCAGTAAGTGGTTCAAAATATGGACAGTAATGCAATCTTCAGTGCACTGTCAGCTGAGGGCTTGAGGACTAAAAAAGAAGGGATGGAGCCAAGAAACTTGAGTCAGAAGGTTTGCATTTAACTTCTCAGTTCGACAAAGTTTGGCTGTTCCAACTTGAGCAAATCAGGTAACCTCTCTGAGATGAAATCTTTTCATCCGTAGAAAAGATGTATCAATGTTTTTCTTAACTACTACTACGTATGTTTGTGGTAGAATAATTTATGTGAAAAAAAAGTATTATATAAACCACAATCCCTGAAAATCTTGCCATAAAGCAACACAGTGTGTGTGTGTGCACATGCACGCATGTGACAGAGAGAGACACACACAGAGAGAGAGAGAGTGAGCGAGAGAGTAAGAGAGAGAGAAAGAAAGTGTGATGATTGGTTTTTTTCTCAACCTGGCTGGGTCATGGTGCTGATATGTGGTCAATATTATTTTGGATGTTTCTGTGAGGGTGATTTAAGATGAAGAAACCTATTAAATCTGTGGAATTTGTGGACTTCGAGTAAAGCAGATTGCCCTCCATAATGTGGGTGGGCCTCTTCAATAAGGTGAAGGCCTGAATAGAGCACAAGACCGAATACCTCTGAACAAGAGGAAATTCTGCAGGAGACAACCTTCATTAGGCTTGAAATGTAACTTCAGCTATTTGGATCTCTAGCCTGATGGCTTTCAGCATCAGCTCTGTCTTGGGACCCCAGCCTTCTGGTCTACCCTATAGATTTTTGGAATTTCCAGCCACCATTAGTGATGGAGCCAATTCCTGTAAATAAATTATATATATATAATTATATGCATAATATCTGTGTGTGTGTGCACGTGTGCTCTGTTTCTCCAGAGAATCCTGGTTAATACAAATCGTGGTATCAGGACTGATCCCAGAGAAGAGAATCTTAAGGATCAGTTTTCTTACTTGGTTCTGGCTCTCTAATGTGATTAAAGACAGGAAGACTCTAAGGACTCTATCTCCAGTAGTAAAGAGCACTGGTAGTCCATGGCATGATATGGTAATAGAGATACATAAAATATCATCATTGGATACTCTTAACCAAACACATAGGAGTCAGGGATCTGGATGACTGTGTACATGATACCTTCAAATATTTTTGTCAAACGAATGAGTATAATGAGATTTGCTGTGTATTAGTCTGTTCCCACACTGCTAACAAAGACATATCCAAGACGGGATAATTTATAAAGAAAAGATGTTTAATTGACTCACAGTTCAGCAGGGATGGCTAGGCCTCAGGAAACTTACAATCATGGCAGAAGGGGAAGCAAACACGTCCTTCTTCACATGGCAGTGTGAAGGAAAAGCGGCGAGCAAAGGGGGGAAACAGCCCCTTATAAAACCATCAATTAGATATCCTGAGAACTCACTTTCTTAAAAACAGCACGGAGGTAACCCCACCTCCCATGATTCATTTACCTCCCACTGGGTCCCTCCCGTGGCACATGGGG
Organism: Pan paniscus; assembly: GCF_029289425.2. Taxonomy (NCBI): domain Eukaryota; kingdom Metazoa; phylum Chordata; class Mammalia; order Primates; family Hominidae; genus Pan; species Pan paniscus. Next base: position 62,404,420 of record NC_073272.2, read on the forward strand.
ATTATGGGAACTACAGTTCAAGATGAGATTTGGGTGGGGACACACCCAAACTGTATCAGGCTGGTTTTTCCTAATGTCACTGGATAAAGTAGGAAAAGAAAAAGGTGAGGTCAGGGATTCAAATTGCCTGCTCAACACAGCATAAATGTCCTGAAATCTTCTGTGTCTGTCCTGAAAGAGACCTTTATTTCCTGTAGCTATAGTGCAGAGATTGCTGAAAACCTAACCAAGAATTTCATAATGTGAGTGCTTGAATTACAGTGCAAATTGAAATCCTAACTTTGAAGGATATCTACTGTTAAAAGGCATTGTTTGGGAAAGAGTGGATTTCTAACAGCTGGGGTGGGATGTGTGGGAAGACCTGATGAAGCTGGGGACACTAAGCCTATACATTCTCAAACTTCTTTGTCAGTATATGCAGGCTCTCCAGCTATTTTCCCTTCTGAGGTGATTAACCAAACACTGCCTGAGAAAAACCGTAATTTTCTCTCCTGAAGCAGTTCCATTGCATGACACTGCTGAAGCTTCACAAGACCCACTTCTATAGCCCCTCTTTGCTTCCAGACTTATAATTAAAGTCAATATTAGCAGGCCCTGAAAGTTGAGGTAAAAAGCGTGATCCATGAAAAGGCATGCTATACTCCGAAATAACTACTCAGTGCTTTTAATTCATACAGACAGAAATACAGGAAAGGTTTGTGAAAATGGATGCTAAGATGTGTGAGGATGGTAGAAGGAAGTTAAGGTTTGATCAGGCTGAATATAATATTATGGACCCACTAAGCCAAGAGTCTTCATTTAATGCTGCAGCTCAGGAAAAACTCTGCTTCTTTGGTTGACTAAAAGATGGACCAAATTGTGGCCCACAGTAAATGAACTGTAATTGCCAGACCTGCCTTAAAGGGATTCAAAGGCTTAGGGGAATTAAGGTGTTAGAGTGAATTTGTCATTTAAGACCTATTCAGCCACCCTGGGAGGGTCCAGAGGACACATCCTTCACCAGACTGTGAGAAACAAATTTTTGAAGGGTACCCCAGCAACCTTGAAGAGCTCTGTGATTGCTCTTCTGTAAAGACAGAAACTGCTGCCACTGAGTTGAAAAACCTAAATTCAGTGGGAGTAACTGGATCCCAGGGTGTCAAAGTCCAAGTTGCAGCACTTGACTGTGAAAGGCAAGGTGGTCATGTTTCACACAGGAGACAGCAAAATCAAAACAAAAATCAGAACAGTCTGACTCTGAGAGACCTACACTGTTGGGCTTGTTGATCGTAGTGATCCTAGATGTGAAAGAGATAGAAAACCTACTAAATTTTTACTTAATCCACATAACCAGAAAAGTTATAGGTCAAGTGAACAAAAGACTAACTTGAATAAAACAAAGTTAGCACATCTAACTTGAATAAAACAAACAGACAAATCTCATAGAGTCAACTCCTCAATCAGTCCCCAGAACTGAGCCACTTTTGCAGATCCACCACCCCTTGAATGAAGAGGAGGCAAGGTCCTCTTGAGGAAAAACCCCAGTACACTCCCAAAATTTTACATCATTACAATTCATTTCACCCTTCCCCCAAAGGGGCTTATGCCCTTGTAGCAGGAGGTCTGTGAATTGGAGAAAAGGAAATAATCAGACATTTTGGGGATTACTGGGCACCAGCTCTTAACTGATACAAATTTCAGGAGACACAAAACATCACTGTGGTCTACCAGTCAGAGTAGGGGCTTGTAGAAATCAGGTGATCAATGGAGTTTTAGATCAGATCCATCTCACAGTGGGCAAAGTGGCTCACCAAATCCACCCTGTGGTTGTTTCCCCAGTTCTGAAATGCATCAGTGGAATAGAGACATGCCCCATAACTGGCAGAATCCCTACATTGGTTCCCTGTTCTGTGGGAGTGAGGGCTAATATGCCAGAGAAGTTCAAGTGGAAGCGACAAAAACTGCCTCTACTTACAAAAATAGGAAACTAACAGCAATACCTCATTCCTGGAGGGTTTCAGAGATTAGTGTCACAATCAAGGACTTAAGAGTTTCAGGGGTCGTAATTTCCACCAAATCCCTATTTGAACTTACCTATTTGGCCTTTGTGGATTTTGGAGAATGATCTTGGACTATCATAAGCTTAACTAGGTGTTGAGTCCAGTTGCAGCTGCTGTGCCAGATCTGGTTTTATTACTTGCACAAATGAACACGTCTCCTGGTATCTGGTATTCAGCTATTGATCTTGCTTAACTGTGGGCCACCAAGTTGCCATGTGACCTGAGCTACTCATCATGAACTGGATGTTATCTAGCCTCCCAAACCATAAAGCTATGCTTGCTCAGCAGCATTTCATCATCAGATGGAAGTGGTGTATACAAGATCTTGCCTGAGCAGGCCCTGAAGGCACAAGTGAATTACATGAAGAAGTGGCTCAAATGCTCATGGTCCCCACTGCTCTTATGCTACTTTTGCTTTCCCAAGCTGCACCAAGTGCCTCACAGGGAGTATCATGGAATCAATTGACAGCAGAAGAGAAAACTCATACTTGTTGTACATATGGTTCTTCAGGATATGCAAGCACTACCTGAAAGTGAATTGCTAAAGAATAGCCCCCACCACCACCACCTCCTTTTTGGGGATATCCTTGAAGAGGAGTGGTAAAGGGAAATCCTCACAATTAGAAGTTCAAGCAATGTGCCTGAGTGTGCATTTTGCTTGGAAGAAGAAATGGCCAGACACAGGATGATATACTAGTCAGTGGCTTGTGGAAAACAGTTCATCTGGATGATAAGGAACTTGGAAGAAACATGGAAATTGATGATAAAGAAGTTTGGACAGGAAGTATGTGGATAGACCTCTCTGAATGGATAAACAATTTGAAGATGTTTGTGCTCTATATGAATGCTCACTAGAGGTTGACCTCAGCAAAGGAGAATTTTAATAACCAAGTTAAGAGGCTGACCCATTCTGAGGTTCTGCAGATACCAGTCAGCCGCTTTTCCTAGTCACCCTTGTCACTCAATAGGATTATGAATAAAGTGGCCATGGTGCCAGGGATGGCAATTTTACATGGGATTATCAACCTGGACCTGTACTCACCAAAACCAACTTGGATACAGCCACTGTTGAGTGCCTAGTGAGCCAGCAGCAGAAACCAACACTGAGTCCCCAATATGGCACCATTCCACAATGTGACCAGACAAGCTACCTGTTACATTGGACCAGGTTAGTTACATTGTACCACTTCCATTATGAAGGCAGCAGCATCTTGTTCTTATTGAAATAGACACTAACTCTGGATATAGATTTGCTTTCCCTGCATGCAATGCATCTGTCGAAACTACCATCCATCGAATTACAGCATACCTTGTCCACTGTCATGGCATTCCACACAGCATTGCTTCTGATCAATTGTATTTGCCTCATCTCATGGCAAAAGAAGTGCAACAATGGGCCCTTGCTCATGGAATCCACTTTCCTTCCATGTTTCCCACCACCCTGAAGCAACCGGCTTGATATAAGAGTGGAATAGCCTCTTGAAGACTCAGTTACAGCACCCACTAATTGACAACACTTTGCAGGAGGGGGTAAGGTTCTCCAAGGGGCTCTATATGCGCTAATTGAGTGACCTGTATGTAGCGTTGTCTCTCCCATAACCATGATTCATCAATTCAGGAATCAAGGGGTGGAAATGGGAGTAGCACCATTTGCTATACTATTTAGCAGCACATAAGCAAATTATTATTGCTTCCTCTTCCCAAGACCTTATGCTCTGCTGGCCTAGAGATATTAGTCCCAGAAGGAGGAATGCTTCCTCCATGAGACACAACAATTATTCCATGAGATGACTAACTTCTGTGGAAGCTATGACTGTTACTCAGCCACTTTGGGATCCTCATGCCTCTCAATAGGCAAAGAAATGAGTTACTGTGCTGGCTGGGATAATTGATTCTGAGCCCCAATGGGAAATTGGGCTGACGTTCCACAGTAGAGACATAGCAGACTATGTGCGAAATACATAAGATTCCTTTGGTGTCTCTTAGTATCACCATGTGCTGTGTTTAGAGTCAATGGGAAACTATAACAAGTGAATCAAGGAGCACTTCTAATGGCCAAGACCCTCCAGGAATTAAGGTTTAAGGCACCCTACTAGGTAAAGAAAAATGGCCACCTGAGATTATTTCAGAGGGTAAAGGATATATGGAAAGTATAGTGGAACGTAGTCATAAATACCAGCTATAATAATGTGAGCAGTTACAGACAAGAAAATTGTAATTGTTGTATTGCTTTATTTTATCATGAACACAAATATATGTGTGTATAATGATAACTTTGTTTTCTTCCTTTTCTTATTGTCTTATCTCATAAGGTATATTTACTTGATATTATATTAGTTAAGATTTTTAAATTTACATCACAATATTTACTTATGGGATATATAGGAGAGATTAAAGAACACCCAAAGAGTTTACATCATCTTCTGCTAATAGTATTAATGCATTTCCATATGTATATGGGGTAGTATTGGTAATATTATCATGGTAGGTTGTTACTGACCTTGTTATTGTCTTCATTTGTACATTAAATATAGTTTAAGGAGATATGTATGAGTCCCAAAATGACAGCAAATAGACTTGTGATGGTTAATTTTATGTGTTAATTTGCCCGAATCACAGTGCCCAGATATGAGGTGAAATTTTATTCTGAAGGTTTCTGTGAGGATGTTTTTGGATGACATTAACTCCTTAGACTTTGAATAAAACAGATTGCCCTCCTTAACATCAGTGGCCCCATCAAAACAGTTGAAAATGTGAGTACAACAAAAGATTGACCTCCCCTGAGAAGGAGAAGCTCTGCAGTAGATAGCGTTCAGACATGAACAGCATCATCAGTTCTTCTCTAGTCTCCAGTCTGCCAGCTCACCCTGAAGGTTATAGACCTGACAGCTTCTTGTTTTAAAATGTACCCAGGATTTGTTTTAATCAAGTATGATGAGATAACAGAAAGGGAGGCAATTGCCTTTGAGAGAAGAATTCATTACAGTTACCCCAGAGAATAAGAGGTATGACATGCCACCTGGGGCCATATGCAGTCACTTGCAGTGAGAAGCAGACAGAGAGACAGAGAGGGCGGGGGAGAGGGAACAAGAGAGAGGGAGTGCAGAGAAACTGTAACCAGGCCTTTATTACAATAATGGCAGGAAGTAGCAACACGAGAATGCTCCCTATTGGGAAAAAAGTGAAACACACAGGTTGAGGCTTATGTATGGAAAGTTTATAATGAGATTTTCACACATCCATGAAAACATTGGGATGGTGGAGGTGTAAACTACCTTGCGCTGTTAACATGACCTTGAAAATCCAAAATATCTGAGACAGGTCTCAATCAATTTAGAAAGTTTATTTTGCCAAAATTAAAGATGTGCCAGTGACACAGCCTTAGGAGGTCCAGATGACATGTCCCCAAAGTGGTCAGGGCATAGGTTAGTTTTATACATTTTAGGGAGACATGAGACATCAGTCAACATATGTAAGATGTACATTTGTTCAGTCTGGAAATGTGGGGAAACTTGAGGTGCGTAAGGGGGCTATCAGGTCATAAGTCAATAAGAGACAAATGGTTGCATTCTGTTGAGTATCTGATTAGAATACACAATTTACATGTGATAGTAGAGCAGTGGAATAGTCACTTATAACTTAGTCTGGCTTAGTGATACAATAGGGCAGAGGAAGCAATCAGATATGCATTTGTCTCATGTGAACAGAAAGATGATATCGAGTTCCATCTGTCCCCTGTCCACAAGAAATTTCCTTGTGGGCAAATTGTAAGGAAAGTATGTAGGGATTCTTTTTCTTTTTTTTTTTTTATCTCTGTGTCTATCTTATATAGAAATAAATGGGAGGCAAGTTTGTCTGACATAGTTTCCAGCTTGACTCTTCCCTTTGGGTTAGCGATATTGAGGTTCCAAGATTTATTTTCCTTTCACAATCTCATGACTGAAAGGTACCAAATCTTCAAGTACAAATGATCAAAAATAGTTATTACACCTTCATAATCAATCATGTAAACCAATTCCTTAAAATTCACAGACACACACAACACACACACACACACACACACACACACAATTGGTTTTGTTTCTCTGAAGAACACTGAGAAACAAACTTGTAAGGAAGGAAGGAAAGAATGAAGAAAGGGAGGAGAGAAAGAAAGCAGGAAGATTGGCAGGTAGGAACTTAGGAAAGAAGGCAAGAAAGAGTAAGTCACAGGACACAGAGTTTTATGTAAACAGGAAGATATATCTGGAGAACTTTGATTCCAGCACGCATCCATCATCAATTATAGACAAAAATTACTTAATTTGACATTATTGACTCTATAAAAGTTTGGTATTAAAATCCACCATTGACCTTTTAAGGATGATCAAAGAATGGGCCATAAAATTAATTTGCTCTTAGGCCAAATTCTAAAATGTTGTAAATAAGGGTGATATATACTGATTCTATTTGCTTTATAGTGTGGAAGAGATTATTCAAGGCACTTTTGAAGCACACACCAAGGTTTGCATTTATATTTGTAGCAGTGGTGTGCTGCAGCCAACTGGAACTGACTGGCAATAGTCAATCATTAAAATTATAGAAAACTGTGTGAACCAGTTGGTAAACATACCATTACTAAAAACTGAATTATATGAACTTTTAAGTAAATAAACATTACCAAAAACAAAGTTAGCAAATACTCAAAACAAATTTTGTCTTAATTATTTTACTGCATGTTACTATTAATCTGTGCTCTTGAGGTTATTTTGTCTATGTTATCTGTATGATAAAAACAACAATAGAAACTCACTCAAAACTGCACAACTACATGGAAACTGAACAACTTGCCCCTGAATGACTACTGGGTAAAAATGAAGTTAAGGCAGAAATAAATAAGTTCTTCTAAACCAATGAGAACAAAGAAACAACATACCAAAATCTCTGGGACACAGCTAAAGCAGTGTTTAAAGGGAAATTTATAGCACTATATGCCTGCAGGAGAAAGCAGGAAAGATCTGAAATCAACACCCTAACATCACAATTAAATAAACTAGAGAAGCAAGAGCAAACTAATTCAAAAGCTAGCAGAAGACAAGAAATAACTAAGATCACAGCAGAACTGAAGGAAATAGAGACACAAAAAACCCTTCAAAAAATCAATGAATCCAGGAGCTGATTTTTTTAAAAGATTAACAAAGTAGATAGACTGCTAGCCAAACTAATAAAGAACAGAGAAGAATCAAATAGACACAAGAAAAATGATAAAGGGGATATCAGCACTGACCCCACAGAAATAAAAACTACCATCAGAGAGTACTATAAACACCTCTACATAAATAAGCCAGAAAATCTAGAAGAAATGGATAGATTCCTGGACATCTACAGCCTCCCAAATCCAAACCAGGAAGAAGTTGAATCCCTGAATAGACCAATAAGAGATTCTGAAACTGAGGCAGTAATTAATAGCCTACCAACCAAAAAAAGTCCAGGACTAGACAGATACACAGCCAAATTCTACCAGAGGTACAAAGAGGAGCTGGTACCATTCCTTCTGAAACTATTCAAAGGAATAGAAAAAGAGGGGACTCCTTCCTAAATCATTTTATGAGGCCAGCATCACCCTGATGCCAACAACAGGCAGAGATACAAAAAAACAAAGAAAATTTCAGGCCAATATCCCTGATGAACATTGATGCAGAAATCCTCAATAAAATACTGGCAAATGGAATCCAGCAGCACATCAATAAGCTTACCCAGCACAATCAAGTTGACTTCATCCCTGGGATGCAAGGCTGGTTCAACATACACAGACAAACAAAGGTAATCCATCATATAAAGAGAACCAATGACAAAAAGCCCATGATTATCTCAATAGATGCAGAAAAGGCCTTCTATAAAATTCAACACCCCTTCATGTTAAAAACTCTCAATAAACTGGGTATTGATGGAACACGTCTCAAAATAATAAGAGCTATTTATGACAAACTCAGAGCCAATATCATACTGAATGGGCAAAGACTGGAAGCATTCCCTTTGAAAACTGGCACAAGAGAGGAATGCCCTCTCTCACCACTCTTATTCAACATAGTATTGGAAGTTCTGGCCAGGTCAATCAGGCAAGATAAAGAAACAAAGTATACTGAAATAGGAAGACAGGAAGTCGAATTGTCTCTGTTTCAGATAACATGACTGTATATTTAAAAAACCCCATCATCTCAGCCCAAAATCTCCTTAAGGTGATAAGCAACTTCAGCAAAGTCTCAGCATACAAAATCAATGTGCAAAAATCACAAGCATTCCTATACACCAATAATAGACAAACAGCCAAATCATGAAAGAAATCTTATTCACAACTGCTACAAAGAGAATAAAATACCTAAGAATACAAATTACAAGGGATGAGAGGGACCTCTTCAAGGAAAACTACAAGCCACTGATCAAGGAAATAAGAGAGAACACAAACAAATGGAGAAACATTCATTGCTCATGGATAGGAAGAATCAGTATTGTGAACATAGCCATACTACCCAAGGTAATTTACAGATTCAGTGCTAGCCCCATGAGGCTACCATTGAGTTTCTTCATAGAATTAGATAAAACTACACTTCATATGGAACCAAAAAAGAGCCAGTATAACCAAGAAAATACTAAGCAAAAAGAACAAAGCTGGAGGCGTCACACTACCTGACTTCAAACTATACTACAAGGCTACATTAACCAAAACAGCATGGTACTGGTACAAAAACAGATATCTAGACCAATGGAACAGAACAGAGGTCTCAGAAATAGCGCCACACATCTACAACCATCCAATCTTTGACAAACCTGACAAAAACAAGAAATGGGGAAAGGATTCCCTATTTAATAAATGGTATTGGGAAAACTGGCTAGCCATATGCAGAAAAGTGAAACTGGACCCCTTCATTACACCTTATAAAAAATTAACTCAAGATGGATTAAAGACTTAAACACAAGACCTAAAACCATAAAAACCCTAGAGGAAAACCTAGGCAATACCATTCGGGACATAGGCATGGGCAAGGACTTCACGACTAAAACACCAAAACCAATGGCAACAATAGCCAAAATTGACAAATGGGATCTAACTAAACTAAAGAGCTTCTGCACAGCAAAAGGAACTATCATCAGATTGAACAGGCAACCTACAGAATGGGAGAAAATTTTTGCAATCTACACATCTGACAAAGGACTAAAATCCAGAATCAATGAGGAACTTAAACAAATTTACAAGAAAGGTGGTGGTTCCAAGATGGCCGAATAGGAACAGCTCCAGTCTACAGCTCCCAGTGTGAGCAACACAGAAGATAGGTAATTTCTGCATTTCCAACTGAGGTACCAGGTTCATCTCACTGGGGATTGTTGGACAGTGGGTGCAGGACAGTGGGTGCAGTGCACTGAGCATGAGCCAAAGAAGGGCGAGGCATCACCTCACCCGGGAAGCACAAGGGGTCAGGGAATTCCCTTTCCTAGCCAAGGGAAGAGGTGACAAATGGCACCTGGAAAATCAGGTCATACCCACCATAATAATGGGCTTTTCCAATGGTCTTAGCAAGCGGCACACCAGGAAATTATATCCTGTGTCTCGCTCGGATGGTCCTATGCCCACGGAGCCTCACTCACTGCTAGCACAGCAGTCTGAGATCGAATTGCAACATGGCAGCGAGGCTGGGGGAGGGGCGTCTGCCATTGCTGAGGCTTGAGTAGGTGAACAAAGCGGCCAGGAAGCTCAAACTGGGTGGAGGCCACCGCAGCTCAAGGAGGCCTGCCTGGCTTTGTACACTTCACCTCTGGAGGCAGGGCATAGCCAAACAAAAGGCAGAAGAATCCTCTGCAGACTTAAATTTCCCTGTCTGAAAGCTTGGAAGAGAGTAGTGGTTCCCCCAGCATGCAGCTGGAGATCTGAGAATGGACAGACTGCCTCCTCAAGTGGGTCCCTGACTCCCGAGTAGCCTAAGTGGGAGGCACCACCCAGTAGGGGCAGACTGACACCTCACATGTCCAGGTACCCCTCTGAGACAAAACTTCCAGAGGAACAATCAGGCAGCAACATTTGTTGTTCAGGAATATTCACTGTTCTGCAGCCACTGCAGCTAATACCCAGGCAAACAGGGTCTGGAGTGGACCTCCAGCAAACCAACAGACCTGCAGCTGAGGGTCCTGACTGTTAGAAGGAAAACAAACAAACAGAAAGGACATCCACACCAAAAACCCATCTGTATGTCACCATCATCAAAGAACAAAAGTAGATGAAACCACAAAGATGGGGGAAAAAACAGAGCAGAAAAACTGAAAATTCTAAAAATCAGAGTGACTCTCCTTCTCCAAAGGAACACAGCTCATCACCAGCAAAGGAACAAAGCTGGATGGAGAATGACTTTGACGAGTTGAGAGAAGAAGGCTTCAGACGATCAAACTTCTCTGAGCTAAAGGAGGAAGTTCAAACCCATGGCAAAGAAGTTAAACACCTTGAAAAACGATTAGAAGAATGGCTAACTAGAATAACTAATACAGAGAAGTCCTTAAAGGACCCGATTGAGCTGAAAACCATGGCACGAGAACTACATGACGAATGCACAAGCTTCAGTAGCTGATTCGATCAACTGGAAGAAAGGGTTTTAGGGATGGAAGATGAAATGGATAAAATGAAGTGAGAAGAGAAGTTTAGAGAAAAAATAATACAAAGAAATGAACAAAGCCTCCAAGAAATATGGCACTATGTGAAAAGACCAAATCTACATCTCACTGGTGTGCCTGAAAGTGACAGGGAGAATGGAACCAAGTTGGAAAACACTCTGCAGGATATTATCCAGGAGAATCTCCCGAACCTAGCAAGGCAGGCAAACATTCAAATTCAGGAAATACAGAGAATGCCACAAAGATACTTGTCAAGAAGAGCATCTCCAAGACACATAATTGTCAGATTCACCAAAGTTGAAATGAAGGAAAAAATGTTAAAGGCAACCAGAGAGAAAGGTTGAGTTACCCACAAAGAGAAGCCCATCAGACTAACAGCTAATCTCTCAGTAGAAGATCTACAAGCCAGAAGAGAGTGAGGGCCAATATTCAACATTCTTAAAGAAAAGAATTTTCAACCCAGAATTTCATATCCAGCCAAGCTAAGCTTCATAAGTGAAGGAGAAATAAAATACTTTACAGACAAGCAAATGCTGAGAGATTTTGTCACCACGAGGCCTGCCCTACAAGAGCTCCTGAAGGAAGCACTAAACATGGAAAGGAAAAACCGGTATCAGCCACTGCAAAAACATGCCAATTTGTAAAGGCCATCAAGTCTAGGAAGAAACTGCATCAACTACTGAGCAAAATAACCAGCTAACATCACAATGACAGGATCAAATTCACACACAACAATATTAACCTTAAAAGTAAATGGGCTAAATGCCCCAATTAAAAGACACAGACTGGCAAATTGGATAAAGAGTCAAGACCCATCAGTGTGCTGTATTCAGGAAACTCATTTCATGTGCAGAGACACACATAGGCTCAAAATGAAGGGATGGAGGAAGATCTACCAAGCAAATGGAAAACAAAAAAAAGGCAGGGGTTGCAATCCTAGTCTCTGGTAAAACAGACTTTAAGCCAGAAAAGATCAAAAGAGACAAAGAAGACCTTTACATAATGGTAAAGGGATCAATTCAACAAGAAGAGCTAACTATCCTAAATATATATGCACCCAATACAGGAGCACCCAGATTCATAAAGCAAGTCCTTAGAGACCTAGAAAGAGAACTACAAAGCACTGCTCAATGAAATAAAAGAGGATACAAACAAATGGAAGCACATTCCATGCTGATGGGTAGGAAGAATCAATATCATGAAAATGGCCATACTGCCCAAGGTAATTTACAGATTCAATGCCATCCCCATCAAGCTACCCATGACTTTCTTCACAGAATTGGAAAAAACTACTTTAAAGTTCATATGGAACCAAAATAGCCACACTTCCAAGTCAATCCTAAGCCAAAAGAACAAAGCTTGAGGCATCACGCTACCTGACTTCAAACTAAACTACAAGGCTACAGTAACAAAAACAGTATGGTACTGGAACCAAAACAGAGATATAGATCAATGGAACAGAACAGAGCCCTCAGAAATAATGCTGCTTATCTACAACCATCTGATCTTTGACAAACTTGACAAAAACAAGAGATGGGGAAAGGATTCCCTATTTAATAAACGGTGCTGGGAAAGCTGGCTAGCCATATGTAGAAAGCTGAAACTGGATCCCTTCCCTACACCTTATACAAAAATTAATTCAAGATGGAATAAAGACTTAAATGTTAGACCTAAAACCATGAAAACCCTAGAAGAAAACCTAGGCAATACCATTCAGGACACAGGCATGTGCAAGGACTTCATGTCTAAAACACCAAAAGCAATGGCAACAAAAGCCAAAATTGACAAATGGGATCTAATTGAACTAAAGAGCTTCTGCACAGTAAAAGAAACTACCATCAGAGTGAACAGGCAACCTACAGAATGGGAGAAAATTTTTGCAATCTACTCATCTGACAAAGGGCTAATATCCAGAATCTACAATGAACACAAACAAATTTACAAGAAAAAAACAAACAACCCCATCAAAAAGTGGGTGAAGGATATGAACAGACACTTCTCAAAAGAAGACATTTATGCAGCCAAAAGACACATGAAAAAATGTTCATCATCACTGGCCATCAGAGAAATGCAAATCAAAACCACAGTGAGATACCATCCCACGCCACTTAGACTGGTGATAATTAAAAAGTCAGGAAACAACAGGTGCTGAAGAGGATGTGGAGAAATAGGAACACTTTTACACTGTTGGTGGGACTGTAAACTCGTTCAACCATTGTGGAAGTCAGCATGGCGGATCCTCAGGGATCTAGAACTAGAAATACCATTTGACCCAGCCATCTCATTAGTGGGTATATACCCAAAGGATTATAAATCATGCTTCTATAAAGACACATGCACATGTATGTTTATAGCGACACTATTCACAGTAGCAAAGACTTGGAACCAACCCAAATATTCAACAATGATAGACTGGAATAAGAAAATGTGGCACATATACACCATGGAATACTATGCAGCCATAATAAATGATGAGTTCATGTCATTTGTAGGAACATGGATGAAGCTGGAAATCATCATTCTCAGCAAACTATCTCAAGGACGAAAAACCAAACACCGCATGTTCTCATTCATAGGCGGGAATTGAACAATGAGAACACATGGACACAGGAAGGGGAACATCACACACTGGGGCCTGTTGTGGGGTGGGGAGAGGGGGGAGGGATAGAATTAGGAGATATACCTAATGCTAAATGACGAGTTAATGGGTGCAGCACACCCACATGGCACATGTATACATATGTAACTAACCTGCACATTGTGCACATGTATCCTAAAACTTAAAGTATAATAAAAATAAATAAAGTAATAGAGACACACACACACGAAAAATAAAAATAAATAAATGGCTTGATGCTATTCATCTCCCCAGCGAATTCCCACAGTCAGTCTGAAAATGAGATTTATACTTCCACAAAATCTATTATACAGTTGCTCTAAACTTTTTCATTGTCCCTTGACCTAACGTTCTCACTTCCCTCCATACTCAGTTTCAAGTGTTTGAGCAATTGTTACACTGTCTCTTCTGTTTATGTATATCTCAGATATCTTGTCCCCCTTCTTCTCTCTATCTATCTCGGTTTGATAAATTGCTCTAGCTAAAGTCAAGTTCCAGTTAAGTCAGCAACCTACATCAAACCTGCATCCCTCTAGCTGAACATAGCTGCAAAAAGTCACAACCATGCTGAACGTCCCCATTTTAAATTCATGATCACAAAATGAAGAGGGTCTTTAAAATTGTCTGGCAATAGTACCACATGTTCCTAGTCCAGTTGTTTCCCCACACATGGATGAGTATTAGAATGATATTCAGATCTTTTAGCAATACAAATGCCCTGGATCTACCTCCAATTGATCTATGTAGGTGCCCACATATCCCAAATTGTTAACAACTTTCTAGATGACTCTAATATGAAGGTGGAGTTATGATCCAACTCTCAAGTCAATTCATTTTCCCACACTTTAGGATGATTGTTTCCTACCTTTTTCTTTCTCACATTTCCATCATCTTCTCTCTCATCCTTTTTCACAGCTAATAACGTTGTTATTTATGTCATTAATCACATGGAAACAATTAGGGGAGAACTTCCATAAGCTTTTACTGTAACTACTTGCCACTTCGTCTACTGAATCTGTGTCAGTAATACTTTGAATTTCCTTTTGATTTTGAATTAACTCTTAAGGCCCCTATTTGGAAACATTTCAGTTCATACATGCACTAGATCTAATTCACAACTAACAATTATCCAAGGAAATTTCTCCGGAAATTTTCCCTTGTTTCTCTTACATTATCAATTTTCCTTCTTTTTTCTCTATTACTCTCATTACTAAACAGACACGCTGTAATTTCTCCCACTTTCCCCTCTAGCTACAACATCACTTTCTCTCCTCCTCTTTATGGCCAATATATCTCAAAGACTTGTCTATATTCACAGTTTCCACATCCCCAAATCCAAATCCCTGTGGCTTCTGAAACAGTAGCATCAGCATCACCTGGGAACTTGTTAGAAATTTGAATTTGATGCTTTCATCACAAAGCCTCTGGATCGGAAACTCTAAAACACAGAAATTTAAGTTTTAACATAACCCCCTAAGTGTTATTAATGTATGCAAAATTAGATAATCTTTTATTATATCTCTAATTCTCGGTTGATATCTGAAACAAGACAATTATCTACTGGTTTTCGACTGTGAAATCTGAAAATTTAGTGCCTTTATACTTCTTATATTTAGCCATATTCCACCCTCTCTTTAAATATTTTTGGTTGTTATCCTCTCAGACCAGGGTACATCTGCCATTTTGGTATAATTATTTCTACAACAGCTCCTTCTCTCCTCAATTCCAGTCACATCATATTACTGAATGCTTAACTTTCCTAATATTATTAATATTGCAGGGATAAATATCTGTGTTTTAATATTGACCAAGATCATAGCCTTCATGTGTAGGTTAAATTTGCCTGGCTAGTGTATATGGTTTACTCTTCTTAGCATTTCAGCCAGCTCACCTGGTTGAATTCCATGTTTGTGACACTATGGACTAATCAAAAGTAGTGATTGTGGGCCTGTGATTATGTTTGTGGAAGAATCTGGTCTTGCTTTCTAAAGGAATTCTCTGTTTCTTTCAGCCTCTTTACTGGGATTCTCTTATCTGGTAGTCTTCTCTAAATATAGAGTTTACCCAAATACTAAGCTTAGAAATTTACATGCATGCAGAAAAGCATACCTGATCTAACTTTACCGACAGTTTTGGATGCTGTGATTTTGATT
Organism: Pan paniscus; assembly: GCF_029289425.2. NCBI lineage: Eukaryota > Metazoa > Chordata > Mammalia > Primates > Hominidae > Pan > Pan paniscus. Next base: position 62,419,866 of record NC_073272.2, read on the forward strand.
CTCAGGAGGGGAGCTCATGACATTGTGTAAGTTTCTATGAGTATACACATTTCGACAATTAGAACATTGGGGAAAGCATTATAATGAACATATTCATCAGCTAGAACCTATAAGCTCTTTTCCCAAATAAAATCACTGCAAATATATTAATGCAGTTCATTCGCTAAACACACACACACATATACACACACATTGTTCCTCCAGTTTATGTATACCTCAGATGTCTATATATATATATATATATATCTCAAATCTTCTGTATCCAATCTGCCATTAATGAACACATAAGTTGTGTCCCTGACTATGTATGCTATTGTAAATAGTACAGAGATAAACATATGAATGCATGTGTCTTTTTTAATATAATGATTGCGTTTCCATTGTGTGGACAGCCAGCAGTGGAATTTCTGGGTCAAATAGTAGTTCTATTTTTTGACTTTTGAGATACCACCATACTGTTTTTCATTGAGCTAATTGGCATTCCCATCGACAGTTGTTTTTTGTCTTTTTAATAGTAGCCAATCTGACTCTTGTAAGGTTATATCTCATTGTGATTTTAACTTGCAAATATTTTCTTCTATAGGTTTTGTGTTTGTTCTGTTGATTATTTCTCCTGCTGTGATGAAGATTTTTCATTTAATTAAGGCCCGTTTCTCTATTTCTGTTATTGTTGCATTTGATTTTGTGCTCTTTGTAATACTTTTTTTGCTTAGCTCAATGTCCAGAAGAGTTCTTAGATATTATTCCAGAACTTTTCTACTTTCAGGTCTTGTGTTTAGGATTTTATCTTGAGTTAATTTTTGTATAAGGTGAGAGATGAGAAACCAGGTTCATTCTTGCACATTTGGCTAGTCAGTTTTCCTAGCATCATTTATTGAATAGGGCGTTTTGTTGTTGTTGTTGCTGTGGTTTTGTATGAACTTTGGGATATTTTTTCAAATTCTATGAAAAATAATTGTGGTAATTTGATAGAAATTGCATTGAATTGTAGACCACTTTGGGCAATATGGTCATTTTGATGATATTGATTCTTTCACTCTGTGAGCATGGGATGTTTTTCCATTTGTTTGTGTCATCAGTGTTTTGTAGTTTCCTCACAAAATTTTTTCACCTCATTGGTTAAATGTATTCCTATGTATTTTATTTTTTTGTATGTGCCTCTTATTAATAGGATTGAGTTGATAATTTGGTTCTCAGTTTGAAATTTCATTGTATTGGAAAACCCCTAACTTTCATACGTTGATTTTGTATTTTGAAACTTTACTGAAATTGCTTATCAAGTTTGGAACTCTTCTAGGGGAGTTTTTAGGGTGTTCTAGGTATATAATCATGTGGTTAGTGAATAGAGATAATTTTTCTTCCTCTTTTCTAATTTGTTTGCCTTTTATTTTTTACTCTTGCCCAATTTCTCTGGTCTGAACTGTCAGTATGAATTTGAATAGGAGTGATGACAGTGGGCATCTTTGGAATTACTAGAAAAAATACATTGAACTTTTTTCCATTCAGTGTGATGTTGGCTGTAGAAATGTCATATATGGCTTTTCTTATTTAGAGGTATATTCTGTCTTTGCCTAGTTTGTTCAGGATTTTTTTCATGAAAAGGTGTTAGATTTTATCAAATGCTTTTTATGGATCTGTGGAGATTATTATATGGTTTATATACTTTATTCTGTTTATGTGATAAATCACATTTATAGGTTTGCATATGTTGAACCATCCTTGGTTCACTATCATCCCTGGAAAAAAACCCAACTTGATTATAATAAATTATACTTTAATGTGCTATTGGATTTTGTTTGCTAATATTTTGTTGAGAAATTTTGCATTTATGTTTATCGTGGATATTGGCCTATATTTCCTTGTTTTGTACTTGCCTGATTTTGGTATCGAGGTGATACTGTATTTATAAAATGAGTTAGTGAGAGATCACTCCTCCTCAATTTCTGGGGATAGTTTTAGTAAGATTAGTATAAGCTCATCTTCATACATCTGGTAAACTTTTAGCTGTACATCTGTCTGGCCCTAAGCTTATTTTTTGGAAGATTTTAAAATATTGATTCACTTTCATTACTTTTATTGGTCTTTTCAGTGTCACTAATTCTTTCTGGTTCAATTTTGGGAGATAAGCTGGGTGTCGTGGCTCACACCTGTAATCTTGGCAGTTCGAGAGGACTAAGCAAGAGGATTGTTGGAAGCCAGGAGTTCAAGACAAGTCTGGTCAATGTAGCCAAACTCTGTCTCTGAAATAAAGTAAAATAAAATAAAATAAAATAAAATAAAATAAAATAAAATAATTTTGGAAGTTGTGTGTTTCAAGGAATTTACCCTTTTTTCTCTGTTTTCTAGTGTGTGTGTGTAGAAGTGTTCACAGTATTCTCTTAGGTCCTTTTGTATTTCTCTGTTACCCAGTGTAATATCATCTTTATTATTCCTGATTGTGCTTATTTAAATATTATCTCTTTTTTCTTTGTTAGCCTAGCTAGTGCTCTGTCAATTTTGTTTATACTTTTAAATAATAAATTTCTATTTCATGGATTCTTCGTAATTTTCCTTTTTTTGGTCTCAAGCTAACATAGTTCTGCTATGACCATTGTTATTTCTTCTGTTAGCTTTGGATTTGACTTGTTCTTGTTTTTCCAGTTTTTTGAGGGGTGATATTATGTTGCTTATTTGAAATCTATCTCTTTGATGTAAAAATGTAACGCTATAAATTGCCCTCTTACTACTGCTTTTGTTTTCCAGAGTTATTGGTGTGTTGTGTCTCTATTTTTATTTGCTTCCAAAGATATTTAAATTTTGACCTTATTTTCATTGTTTACTTAAGAGTTGTTCCATGAGCAGTGGTTTGTAGCTCTCCTTGAAGAGGTCCTTCACATCCCTTGTAAGTTGGATTCCTAGGTATTTCATTCTCTTCGAAGCAGTTGTGAATGGGAGTTCACTCATAATTTGGCTCTCAGTCTGTTATTGGTGTATAAGATTGCTTGTGATTTTTGTACATTGATTTTGTATCCTGAGACTTTGCTGAAGTTGCTTATCAGCTTAAGGAGATTTGCGGCTCAGACCATGGGGTTTTCTAGATATACAATCATGTCCTCTGCAAACAGAGACAATTTGACTTCCTCTTTTCCTAATTGAATACCCTTTATTTATTTCTCCTGCCTGATTGCCCTGGCCAGAACTTCCAACACTATGCTGAATAGGAGTGGTGAAAGAGGGCATCCCTGTCTTGTGCCGGTTTTCAAAGAGAATGCTTCCAGTTTTTGCCCATTCAGTATGATATTGGCTGTGGGTTTGTCATAGATAGCACTTATTATTTTTACAAATGTCCCATCAATACCTAATTTATTGAGAGTTTTTAGCATGAAGGGCTGTTGAATTTTTTCAAAGGCCTTTTCTGCATCTATTGAGATAATCATGTGGTTTTTGTCTTTGGTTCTGTTTATATGCAGGATTACGTTTATTGATTTGCATATGTTGAACCAACCTTGCATCCCAGGGATGAAGCCCACTTGATCATGGTGTATAAGCTTTTTGATGTGCTGCTGGATTCGGTTTGCCAGTATTTTACTGAGGATTTTTGCATCAATCTTCATCAGGGATATTGGTCTAAAATTCTCTTTTTTTGTTGTTGTGTCTCTGCCAGGCTTTGGTATCAGGATGATGCTGGCCTCATAAAATGAGTTAGGGAGGATTCCCTCTTTTTCTATTGATTGGAATAGTTGCAGAAGGAATGGTACCAGTTTCTGCTTGTACCTCTGGTAGGATTCGGCTGTGAATCCATCTGGTCCTGGACTTTTTTTGGTTGGTAAGTTATTAATTATTGCCTCAATTTCAGAGCCTGTTATTGGTCTGTTCAGAGATTCAAATTCTTCCTGGTTTAGTCTTGGGAGGGTGTACGTGTTGAGCAATTTATCCATTTCTTCTAGGTTTTCTAGTTTATTTTTGTAGAGGTGTACATAGTATTATCTGATGGTAGTTTATATTTCTGTGGGATTGGTGGTGATAGCCCCTTTATCATTTTTTATTGCATCTATTTGATTCTTCTCTCTTTTCTTCTTTATTAGTCTTGCTAGCGGTCTATCAGTTATGTTGATCTTTTCAAAAAACCAGCTCCTGGATTCATTGATTTTTTGAAGGGTTTTTTTGTGCCTCTACTTCCTTCAGTTCTGTTCTGATCTCAGTTATTTCTTGCCTTCTGCTAGCTTTTGAATGTGTTTGCTCTTGGTTCTCTAGTTCTTTTAATTGTGATGTTAGGGTGTTGATTTTAAATCTTTCCTGCTTTCTCTTGTGGGCATTTAGTGCTATAAATTTCCCTCTACACACTGCTTTGAATGTGTCCCAGAGATTCTGGCATGTCGTGTTTTTTTTCTCATTGGTTTCAAAGAACATCTTTATTTCTGCCTTCATTTCCTTATGTACCCAGTAGTCATTCAGGAGCAGGTTGTTCAGTTTCCATGTAGTTGAGCGGTTTTGAGTGAGTTTCTTCAACCTGAGTTCTAGTTTGATTGCACTGTGGTCTGAGAGACAGTTTGTTATAATTTCTGTTCTTTTACATTTGCTGAGGAGTGCTTTACTTCCAACTATGTGGGAGTCTAAGTCTCTTACTAGGTCTCTAAGGACTTGCTTTATGAATCTGGCTGCTCCTGTATTGGGTCCATATATATTTAGGATAGTTAGCTCTTCTTGTTCAATTGATCCCTTTACCATTATTAATGGCCTTCTTTGTCTGTTTTGATCTTCGTTGGTTTAAAGTCTGTTTTATCAGAGACTAGGATTGCAATCCCTGCCTTTTTTGTTTTCCATTTGCTTGGTAGATCTTCCTTCTTCCCTTTATTTTGAGGCTATGTGTGTCTCTGCATGTGAGATGGGTTTCCTGAATACAGCACACTGATGGGTCTTGACTCTTTATCCAATTTGCCAGTCTGTGACTTTTAATTGGAGCCTTAAGCCCATTCACATTTAAGGTTAATATTGTTATGTGTGAATTTGATCCTGTCATTATGATGTTAGCTGGTTATTTTGCTCGTTAGTTGATGCAGTTTCTTCCTAGCCTCGATGGTCTTTATAATTTGGCATGTTTTTGCAGTGACTGATACCTGTTTTTCCTTTCCATGTTTAGTGTTTCCTTCAGGGTCTCTTTTGGGGCAGGCCTGGTGGTGACAAAATCTCTCAGCATTTGCTTGTCTGTGAAGGATTTTATTTTCCTTCACTTATGAAGCTTTGTTTGGCTGGATATGAAATTCTGGTTTGAAAATTCTTTTCTTTAAGAATGTTGAATATTGGCCCCCACTCTCTTCTGGCTTCTAGAGTTTCTGCCGAGAGATCAGCTGATAGTCTAATGGGCTTCCCTTTGTGGGTAACCTGACCTTTCTCTCTGGTTGCCTTTAACATTTTTTCCTTCATTTCAACTTTGGTGAATCTGACAATTATGTGTCTTGGAGTTGCTCTTCTCGACAAGTATCTTTGTGGCATTCTCTGTATTTCCTGAATTTGAATGTTTGCCTGCCTTGTTAGGTTGGGGAAGTTCTCCTGGATAATATCCTGCAGAGTGTTTTCCAACTTGGTTCCATTCTCCCCATCACTTTCAGATATACCAGTCAGACGTAGATTTGGTCTTTTCACATAGTCCTATATTTCTTGGAGGCTTTATTCATTTCTTTTTACTCTTTTTTCTGTAAACTTCTCTTCTTGCTTCATTTCATTCATTTCGTCTTCCATCCCTGAAACCCTTTCTTCCAGTTGATTGAATCAGCTACTGAGGCTTGTGCATTCATGCAATAGATCTTGTGCCATGGTTTTCAGCTCCATCAGGTCATTTAAGGACTTATCTGCATTGGCTATTCTAGTTAGCCATTCTTCTAATCTTTTTTCAAGGTTTTTAACTTCTTTGCCATGGTTTCGAACTTCCTACTTTAGCTTGGAGAAGTTTGATCGTCTGAAGCCTTCTTCTCTCAACTCATCAAAGCCATTCTGCATCCAGCTTTGTTCTGTTGCTGGTGATAAACTGTGTTCCTTTGGAGGAGAAGAAGTGCTGTGATTTTTAGAGTTTCCAGTTTTTCTGCTCTGTTTTTTCCCCATCTTTGTGGTTTTATCTACTTTTGGTCTTTGATGATGGTGACATACAGATGGGGTTTTGGTGTGGATGTCCTTTCTGTTTGTTAGTTTTCCTTCTAACAGTCAGGACCCTCAGCTGCAGGTCTGTTGGAGTTTGTTGGAGGTCCACTCCAGACCCTGTTTGCCTGGGTATCAGCAGCAGAGGCTGCAGAACAGCAGATATTGGTAATCCGCAATTGTTGCTGCCTGATTGTTCCTCTGGAAGTTTTGTCCCAGAGGAGTACCTGGCCGTGTGAGGTGTCAGCCTGCCCCTACTGGGGTGTGCCTCCCAGTTAGACTACTCGGGGGTCAGTGACCCACTTGAGGAGGCATTCTGTCTGTTCTCAGATCTCCAGCTGCATGCTGGAAGAACCACTACTCTCTTCCAAGCTGTCAGACAGGTACATTTAAGTCTGCAGAGGATTCTGCTGCCTTTTGTTTGGCTATGCCCTGCCCCCAGAGGTGGAGTCTACAGAAGCAGGCAGGCCTCCTTGAACTGCAGTGGGCTCCACCCAGTTCGAGCTTCCTAGCCACTTTGTTTACCTACTCAAGCCTCGGCAATGGCAGGCGCCCCTCCCCCAGCCTTGCTGCCACCTTGCAGTTTGATCTCAGACTGCTGTGCTAGCAATAAGCGAGGCTCCATGGGCATAGGACCCTCCAAGCCATATGCGGGATATAATCTCCTGGTGTGCCATTTGCTAAGAACTTTGGAAAAGCACAGTGTTAGGGTGTGAGTGACCCGATTTTCCAGGTGCCATCTGTCACCCCTTTCTTTGACTAGGAAAGGGAATTCCCTGACTCCTTGTGCTTCCCAGGTGAGGCGGTGCCTCACCCTGCTTCATCTCATGCTCAGTGCACTGCAACCACTGTCCTGCACCCACTTTCTGACACCCCCGGTGAGATGAACCTGGTACCTCAGTTGGAAGTGCAGAAATCACCTGTCTTCTGCATCACTGATGCTGGGAGCTGTAGACTGGAGGTGTTGATATTTGGCCATCTTGGTTCCACCCCACATCAAGCCATTTGTAAAGGTTCTATCCCATAGCCCAAACACTTTCCAAAACTTCCCGCTTACAACATTGCAGATCAAATTTCAAGATGAGATTTGGAGGGGACAAATATTCAGCCTACACAATAGGGTTACATCAACTGCAAAGCTTTTGTACAGGAAATGAAATAACACAGTGAAAAATACAACCTATAGAAGGGACAAAAATATTTGCAAACTATTCACCTGACAGGGAATTCATATCCAGAATATATAAGAAACTCAACACTTGACAGCAAAAAACACAAACAAACAAATAATCTAATTAAAAGTGTAAAAAAGACCTGAATAGATGTATCTTAAAAGAAGATATACAAAAAGCAAAGAAATACATGAAAAAAATGTAGAACATTACTGATCATCATGAAAAAGCAACTTGAAATTACAAATATATATATATATATATATATATATATATATATATATATATATATAATCTCTCCCCAGTTAGAATGGCTACTACTAATACCAAGAAGACAAAACGTAACAAATGCTGTTGAGGATACCAAGAAAAAAAAAATCTAACATTCTCTTGGTAGGAATGTAAACCAGGACTGCTATTATGGAGAATAGTATGGAAGGGCTTCAAAAAACTAGAAATACTAGAAATACATCTACCTTATGATTCAGAAATTCTACTATTGGGCATATATCCAAAGAAAATGATATCAGTATATCAGGGAGATACAGCTCTGTATTTATTGCAGCATTATTTACCATAGCTGAGATGCGGAATCAACTTAAATGTTTCTCAGTGGATGAATTGATAGAGAAAATATACTTAATGAGATTCTATTCATCCATAAAAAAATGAAATTCTGTCATTTGCAGCAACATGGATGAGCCTAGAGAACATTATGTGATGTGAAACAAGCCAATAACAGAAAGATTAATACTGCATATTCCTTCTAATATGTGGAGGCTAAGAAGTTGATCTCATAGAAGTAGAAAGCAGAATAGTAGTTACAAAAATGTGGGAAAAGTCGGAGAGAAAAAAAGCAGGGAGAGATTGGTTCAAGGATTCAAAATTAAAGATTGATAGGAGGAATAATTTCTAATGTTCCATAGCACTTCAGGGTGACTATAGTTAATAATTTATTATGTATTTTCAAATAGCTAAAAGAGAATGTTTCAAAGGTTTTCAACCAGAACAATAATAAACATCAGAGGTGATGAATATGCTAATTTCCCTGATTGATCATTATATATTGTGTTTATCGAAGTATCAGTATTTATTCAATTAATATTAATGTACAATTATTATGTGTCAATTAAAATAATAGTAACTGCTAGTACAAAGGACGTATGTTGCTACATCACAAACATTTTTTATTAATTTGTGTGCTGGCCATGAGACTGCAGCTCACAGACCTCCAATTACAGGATATTATTGAAAGAGAATGCCAGGTGCTGTGTTGACATTCATGCTGTGTTTGCCAGGCCATCTCACAAGAGACTCCTAGTAGCCAATGACTAAGCAATGCAAAGATACGAAGACTGCCTCATTCCTGAGAATCAGGGCACTCCTCTGACAGGCAACTTTGACTTGAGGCCTCTCAGGGGCCTTGGTAACCTTTCTTTAGGCTGCTTAGTAGTAGGAGCTTCTACTCAACCAACCTTTCCTCCTTCCTTCCTTCTTTCCTTCCTTCCTTCCTTTTTCCTATCTTGCATTAAAGTCTGACACTTTTCCCAGCCTCACCCAGCTCCTTCACCATTTGCTCCCACTGGCCAAACTCTGGCATGTTTAATTTTTTCTTGACACCTGTTTCTTGGAGAACCCAGACTTACACACTTTGGTAACTGTTTTACAATATAACTGCTTTCTTTTATAATCAAACATACTTTATTTTATTTTTGTTAAATCACTATTTTCACAAGAACATACTTATCTCCAAATGCATTAAGTTGTATGCATTAAATATTTACAGCTTTTTGTATGTCAACTGTATCTTGATAAGTGGTTTAACATTATTTATTTATTTTGTTTAATTGACAAATAAAAATTATATATGTTTGTTGTCCACAACAAGGTGTTTTAAATTATTCATACTCTGTGGAATGTCTAAATTTAGCTACTTAACGTATGCATTATATCACATAAATATTATCATTTGGGATAAAAACACAATTTACTCTCTCAGTAATTTTCAAGAATACAGTATGTTGTTATTAATTATAGTCACTGTGTTGTACAATAGAGCTTTTGATCATATTGCTCTTACCTAACTGAAATTTTGTATATTTTGGTAAACATCTTTTAAACACCCCTGCACCACACACACCTACCCACCCCTGGTAACCATCATTCTACTCGCTAGTTCTAGGATATCCACATTTTTAGATTCCACATATAAGAACATGTGGTATTTGTCTTTATGTGCCTGGCTTACTTAACTTATCATCATTATCTCTTGGTTTATCCATGTCACAAATCACAAATTTTTCTGACATGGAAAATTGCTGAGAGTCTTGAAAAGAGGTACAACCATGTTGGACTTGCCAAATTTGATTCCAATGAAAATTCTGAATTATCCCAGAATCTCAATTTTAGCCCTTCAAACCCCTTCTGGCTTTGGATTTGGAGCAGTCTTATCCAGCTAGAATACTGACTGAAGATGTACTTATTTGAGCTTTTGTTGCAAATTGGCCAAACTCCATCTACCAGTGGATTTTCAAATAGCCAATAATGTCAGTCCTGACCCCTCCTGCCTGTAGACTGAGTTCTTTCTACCTGAGGTCCCAGGTGAATGCATGTCCATCAGTGCCTATTCAGGCTGATGGGTTGACTTAAGTCACATTGTGGATCTCAAAATGGCCCTATAAATTAGTTCCAGCCCTTTTTGACTATAGTATGAAAAAGGCCTTCTTGCCCAGAAATTCACTGGGAGACAACTGTCCATGACTATAGAGAAAACTGTCCATGACTATGGAGAAGACCTGAATTTTGGTTATGGACCTGAAAAATAAATGTTGCCTGAGATCTAGCTCATTAGGGCTGCAGATGTGAATAGTTCAGCCATAACAGGGACCCATTTAGTGATCCAATGGGAGTTTTTCCAGTGACATAAAGGAAGTCACACTAGTCAGCACATCTAGTAAAAGCTTTCTGTTTGAGAATATTAAAGCAAGCCTGCCCAACCCCGTACTAGTTGCTCATGGGACTCCAACCTGGGCTATATAAACCATGGCAAACCTGGACTTAGGGTGCCCTCTAGCACTGCAATGGTTGCAGTGATCATGGGTTAGGGGGACACAACAGTTTTCTCAGAATTTCTGAACAGGCATACTGTAGAAGTGCTATCATAGACAATGACAAACTCCCAAGACTGGAATAAATACCCATGTCTTCAATGTGCAGAAATCAACATACATGCACAAAGATCACAATGATCAGGGAAATACGAGGTCTCAAAACAAACCAAATACAGTGCCAGTTACCAAACCTAAACAAATGAAGATGTATGACTGACCTAACAAAGAATAAAAATCACTCTTTTAAGGAAGCTCAATAAAATTCAATAAAATACAGAAAAATAATTCAAAAAATTGGAAGACAAATTTAAGAGTTTGAAATAATTAAACATAATCAAACAGAAATCCTAGAGTGAGAAAATACAATGAAAAAAATAAAAAGTTCAACAGACTGCATCAACAGCAGAATTAAGCTGAAGAAAAAATTAGTGAGCTCAAAGTCAGATTAGTAAAAAATATGCAGAGAATAAAAAAATTAAAAAATTAATAAATAAAAAACATTATGAAATAATATCAGAAGAGAAAATTTGTGGGTTCATAAAGTTCAAAAGAGACTAGAGAAACACAAGGTAATAGTAAATTACTTAAATAAATAATACAAGAAAACTTTCCAAGCATAAGGAATAATATAAATACCCAGATACAGGAAGCTTAAAAGCGATCACTCACAATCAATCTAAATAGGACCATATGAAGACATGTTATAATCAAACTATCCAATTTCAAAGACAGAGAGAGTATTAAAACAAAAAGAGAAAAGAAGTAAAAAACATGTAAGAGAATTTCAATATGCCTGGCAGCAGACTTCTCAGCATAAATCTTACAAATTCAGGAGGGAATGAGGTAATATATATGAGCTGCTGAAGGACAATAAAAAGGGCAAACCAAAAAATACTGGATATGACTAGCTAGATGGTTTTAGATGTGTGGTTTTATTTCTGAGTTCCCTATTCTGTTCCATTGGTCTATGTGCCTGTTTCTGTACCAGTACTATGCTGTTTTTGTTATTGTAGCTTTATAGTATAGTTTCAAGGAAGGTAGTGTGAAGCCTCCAGCTTTGTTCTTTTTGCTTAGGATTGTCCTGCCTCTACACGCTCTTTTTTGGTTCCACATAAATTTTAAAATAGTTTTTTTTTTTAATTCTGTAAAGATGTCAATGGTAGTTTATTAAAAACATCATCGAATTTATACATTTCTTTGGGCAGTATAACCATTTTTATAGAATTGATTCTTCCTATCCAAGAGCATGGAACGTTTTTGCATCTGTTAGTGTACTCTCTGACTTTTTTGAGCAGTGGTTTGTAGTTCCCCTTGAAGAGGTCCTTCATCTCCCTTTTTAGCTCTATTCCTAGGTATTTTATTCTCTTTGTGGCAATTGTGAATGGGAATTCATTAATAATTTGGCTCTCTGCTTGTCTATTGTTGGTGTGATTATTAGGAAAATGCAAGTCAAAACCTCAGTGAGATATCAACTCACACCAGTCAGAATGGTGATTATTAAAAAGTCAAAAAAAAAAAGATGTTGGCAAGGTTGCACAGGAATAGGAACACTTTTACACTTTTGGTGGGAATGTAAATTAGTTTGACCATTGTGGAAGACAGTGTGGTGATTCCTGAAATTCTTAGAACCAGAAATACCATTCAATCCACCAATTCAATTACTGGGTATACAACACCCAAATGCAAATCATTCTATTCTAAAGAACGTGTACATGTGTGTTTATTGCAGCACTATTCACAATAGTAAAGACATGGAATCAACTCAAATGACCATCAGTGATAGACTGGGTAAGGAAAATGTGGTACATATACACCATGGAATACCATGCAGCCATAAAAAAGAATGAGATCATTTCCTTTGCAGGGACATGGATGAAACTAGAAGCCATTATCCTCAGCAAACTAATGCAGCAACAGAAAATCAAACCACATTTTCTCACGTATAAGTGGGAGCTGGACAATGAGAACACATGGACACAGGGAGGGAACAACGCACACTGGGGCCTGCTGGGTTAGGACAAGAGGAGGAGAGCATTAGGAAAAACAGCTAATGCATGCCAGGCTTAATACCTACGTAGTGGGTTGATAGGTGCATAAAACCACCATAGATCACATTTACCTGTGTAACAAGCATGCACATCCTGCACACGTACCCCAGGACTTAGAAACAAAAGACTACTAGTTCAATATATATTGTTGAAATGTCAAGATATTGTTTTTATGGCTGAATAGTACTCCATCATGTCTATATATATTTTGTTAATAGATTCACCTAATGATGAACACTTAGATTGCTTCCAAATCTTGGCTTTTTGAATAGTGCTGCAACAAACATGGGGGTGCAGAGATCTCTTTGATATACTGATTTTCTTTCTTTTGGTTGTATACTTAGAAGTTGAATTGCTGGATCATATGGTAGCTCTATTTTTAATATTTTGAGAAACTTTCAAACAGTTCTCCATTTTGGAGATTTACATTCCCAAATGTAATTTGTCTGTAGGAAAACAATGTACAAAAGTTCCTTTTCTCCATATCTTCATTATTATTTGTTATTTCCTGCCTTTTGGATAAAACCATTTTAACTGGAGTGAGATGATATCTCATCATAGTTTTGATTTGCATTTCTCTGATGATTAGTTATATTGAGCACCTTTTCAGATACTTATTTACCATGTTCATGTCTTTTGAGAAATATCTGTTCAGATCGTTTGCCCATGCTTTAATTATATTATTAGATATTTTCCTAAAAATGAGTGAAATAAGTTTCTAATTTTATTATTTATTTATTTATTTTGCATGTGAATTTACAGTTTTCCCAGCAGCATTTATTGAGAGACTCTCCTTTCCCTAATGTATCTTTTTGGCACCTTTGTTGAAAATGCATTCACCATAAATATATGGATTTGTTTCTAGCTTCTCTATTCTGTTCAACTGGTTTATTGGTGACTGTTTTTATGCCAGTAGTATGCTTTTTGTTTTTTGTTCAGAATAGCTTTGGCTATTCTGAGTGCTTTGTGATTCAATATGTTTCAGTATTGTTTTTTCTATTTTTGTTGAGAATGTAATTGGTATTTTATGTAAATTCCATTGAATATGCAGATTGCTTTTAACAGTATGAACATTTTAAAAGTATTGATTCTTCTAGTCCATGAACATTGAATATATTTTCATATTTTTGTACTCAAATTTCTTTCATCAATGTTTTATAGTTATTATAAAGAATTTTCACTTCTTTGTTAATCAATTTTAATTTACTGATGTTTTCTGAAATTGTTTGCTGCTTGCATATAGAGATGCTACTGATCTTTGTCTGTTGACTTTGCATCCAGCAACTTTACTAAATTTGTTTATCAGTTCTAATAGTTTTTGGTGGAGTCTTTAGGTTTTTCCAAATGTAAGATCATATCATTTGCAGACAATAATACTTTGACTTCTTCCTTTTCAATTTCGGTACCTTTTATTTCTTTCTTTTGTCTTATTGCTGTAGCTAGGAATTCCAGTACTATGTTGAATAACAGTGGTGGAGGTGAGCATTCTTTTTATGTTCTAAATCTCAGAGAAACGGTTTTCAGTTTTCCCCATTTATTATGATATTAGCTTTATGTCTTTCATATATGGCTTTTATTATGCTGCAGTTTCACATTACAAGAAAGTACTGTTGTAAAATACTAAGAAAGGGTAAGAAATATAATCTGTAACAAACTTACAACTACTGCCTAAAAGCAAGCAAAACTTTCAAATAAAAAATCAAAATACACAGAGTGAAATGATGCACAAATTCTGCATCAAATATATGAAAAATTTAATAAGAGAGTTCACTAGTTAATAAAAGATACAAAAATGGGAGGAGTGGTTACAGAAACCAAAAAATTAAGTCAGCAAACCACCATGGCACATGTATATCTGTGTAACAAACCTGTACATTCTGCACATGTGGCCCAGAACTTAAAGTAAAATAAAAAACAATAATAATTTGAACAAAGTTGAACCACTGTTTGCCTCCTAGTCAGAGCACACAATTCATTTTGTTTTTCCGTTCATATAACACCTAACTGTATATATTTTATGTGTCATAAAAAAACTTGGTCATTTCATGAAATTCTTTAAATTCTTGATGATTGTTTTCAAGTACACATTTTTATGAATGAAAAACAGCCAACAATGGGCATCTGTTGTTTTTAACACTGATGCTTTAATGAAACTCTTTACAAGTTATCATAATCTTTTTTGATTTTTTTTCCCCCCTCAGCTTCAAATTTATCAAATCTATCACTATCTCTTCTACGTTTCCTATTGTGGATGTTAACATTTTTGCTCATTTGGGGTAATGGATCCATGCCTAAATCTTCGTGGATCTGGAGGAATACAAGGAGGCTCAATGCAAACTGCACTGGATGTGATGTTCTCTCACTACTGGTCTGTCATTGTTGCCAAGGCATCCATGTAATTCTTTTTACAAGGTTCCAGAAGTCCAGGACTACTTCTAATAATAACCACTGATTAAATGTACTTGAAAACTCTTCTCACTGCATCTGCGCAGGGATCCAAGGATTAGCTGATTGCTTTCTCTGCTAATAACTCCATAGCTCAGCTTGGAAAATTAGACCAAGTTGGAATTCCTGCTTACAGAATTCTTGAAGAATACGTATGATAATCACAGAGTACTGCAGACTATTCGTTCTAACTTGGAATCACTTAGCATGGCATAGAGCAACCAGAGCATAAAGGCATTTTTACCTGTCCAAGACATCGGGTAGGTCTTTCACCATACGTGAAGTTAGATCTCTTTTCTCCATGCTATCTTCTTGAATAATTGGAGATGATAGGAGTGACAGTGGCTTGCATTTTGGGTTCCACGCATGAATTCAAAATTATTACCACTTCAGATACAGCACATCTTATTTCATACTTCTCAATGTTTAAAACAGCAAGCTGTTTGGATAGGTTTTCTTTTTTTTATGAAGTTTATTTTATTTTATTTTATTATTATTATACTTTAAGTTTTAGGGTACATGTGCATAATGTGCAGGTTAGTTACATATGTATACATGGGCCATGCTGGTGTGCTGCACCCATTAACTCGTCATTTAGCATTAGGTATATCTCCTAAAGCTATCTCTCCCACCTCCCCCCACCCCCCAACAGTCCCCAGAGTGTGATGTCCCCCTTCCTGTGTCCATGTGTTCCCATTGTTCAATTCCCACCTATGAGTGAGAATATGTGGAGTTTGGTTTTTTGTTCTTGCGATCGTTTACTGAGAATGATGATTTCCAGTTTCATCCATGTCCCTACAAAGGACACGAACTCATCATTTTAAATGGCTCCATAGAATTCCATGGTGTATATGTGCCACATTTTCTTAATCCAGTCTATCATTGTTGGACATTTGGGTTAGTTCCAAGTCTTTGCTATTGTGAATAATGCCGCAATAAACATACGTGTGCATGTGTCTTTATAGCAGCATGATTTTTAGTCCTTCGGGTATATATCCAGTAATGGGATGGCTCGGTCAAATGGTATTTCTAGTTCTAGATCCCTGAGGAATCGCCACACTGCCTTCCACAATGGTTGAACTAGTTTACAGTCCCACCAACAGTGTAAAAGTGTTCCTATTTCTCCACATCCTCTCCAGCACCTGTTGTTTCCTGACTTTTTAATGATTGCCATTCTAACTGGTGTGAGATGGTATCTCATTGTGGTTTTGATTTGCATTTCTCTGATGGCCAGTGATGATGAGCATTTTTTCATGTGTCTTTTGGCTGCATAAATGTCTTCTTTTGAGAAGTGTCTGTTCATATCCTTTGCCCACTTTTTGATGGGGTTGTTTGTTTTTTTCTTGTAAATTTGTTTGAGTTCATTGTAGATTCTGGATATCAGCCCTTTGTCAGATGAGTAGATTGCAAAAATTTTCTCCCATTTTGTAGGTTGCCTGTTCACTCTGATGGCAGTTTCTTTTGCTGTGCAGAAGCTCTTTAGTTCAATTAGTTCCCATTTGTCAATTTTGGCTTTTGTTGCCATTGCTCTTGGTGTTTTAGACATGAAGTCGTTGCCCATGCCTATGTCCTGAATGTCAATGCCTAGGTTTTCTTCCAGGGTTTTTTATGGTTTTAGGTCTAACGTTTAAGTCTTTAATCCACCTTGAATTAATTTTTGTATAAGGTGTAAGGAAGGGATCTAGTTTCAGCTTTCTATATATGGCTAGCCAGTTTTCCCAGCACCATTTATTAAATAGGGAATCCTTTCCCCATTGCTTGTTTTTCTGAGGTTTGTCAAAGATCAGATAGTTGTAGATATGCGGCATTATTTCTGAGGGCTCTGTTCTGTTCCATTGATCTATATCTCTGTTTTGGTAACAGTACCATGCTGTTTTGGTTACTGTAGCCTTGTAGTATAGTTTGAAGTCAGGTAGCGTGATGCCTCCAACTTTGTTCTTTTTGCTTAGGATTGACTTGGTGATGTGGGCTCTTTTTTGGTTCCATATGAACTTTAAAGTAGTTTTTTCCAATTCTGTGAAGAAAGTCATTGGTAGCTTGATGGGGATGGTATTGAATCTATAAATTACCTCAGGCAGTATGGCCATTTTCACGATATTGATTCTTCCTATCCATGAGCATGGAATGTTCTTCCGTTTGTTTGTATCCTCTGAAATAACTAAAATCAGAGCAGAACTGAAGGAAATAGAGACACAAAAAACCCTTCAAAAAATTAATGAATCCAGGAGCTGTGTTTTTGAAAGGGTCAACAAAATTGATGGACGGCTAGCAAGACTAATAAAGAAGAAAAGAGAGAACAATCAAATAGACGCAATAAAAAATGATAAAGGGGATATCACCACTAATCCCACAGAAATACAAACTACCATCAGAGAATACTACAAACACGTCTATGCAAATAAACTAGACAACCTAGAAGAAATGGATAAATTCCTTGACACATACACCCACACGACTAAACCAGGAAGAAGTTGACTCTCTGAATAGACGAATAACAGGCTCTGAAATTGTCACAATAATCAATAGCTTACCAACCAAAAAGAGTCCAGGACCAGATGGATTCACAGCCGAATCCTACCAGAGGTACAAGCAGAAACTGGTACCATTCCTTCTGCAACTATTCCAATCAATAGAAAAAGAGGGAATCCTCCCTAACTCATTTTATGAGGTCAGCATCATCCTGATACCAAAGCCGGGCAGAGACACAACTAAAAAAGAGAATTTTAGACCAATATCCTTGACGAACATTGATGCAAAAATCCTCAGTAAAATACTGGCAAACCGAATCCAGCAGCACATCAAAAAGCTTATCCACCATGATCAAGTGGGCTTCATCCCTGGGATGCAAGGCTGGTTCAATATACACAAATCAATAAATGTAATCCAGCATATAAACAGAACCAAAGACAATAACCACATGATTATCTCAATAGATACAGAAAAGGCCTTTGACAAAATTCAACAACCCTTTATGCTAAAAACTCTCAATAAATTAGGTATTGATGGGACGTATCTCAAAATAATAAGAGCTATCTATGACAAACCCACAGCCAATATCATACTGAATGGGCAAAAACTGGAAGCATTCCCTTTGAAAACTGGCACAAGACAGGGATGCCCTCTCTCACCACTCCTATTCAACATAGTGTTGGAAATTCTGGCCAGGGCAATTAAGCAGGAGAAGGAAATAAAAGGTATTCAATTAGGGAAAGAGGAAGTCAAATTGTCCCTGTTTGCAGATGACATGATTGTATATCTAGAAAACCCCATCATCTCAGCCCAAAATCTCCTTAAGCTGATAAGCAACTTCAGCAAAGTCTCAGGATACAAAATCAATGTACAAAAATCACAAGCATCCCTATACACCAATAACAGACAAACAGAGAGCCAAATCATGAGTGAACTCCCATTCACAATTCCTTCAAAGAGAATGAAATACCTAGGAATCCAACTTACAAGGGACGTGAAGGACCTCTTCAAGGAGAACTACAAACCACTGCTCAGTTAAATAAAAGTGGATAGGTTTTCTGCAATATGTCTTAATAATATCTTTGAAGGTTTCCCTGAATGCAGAAAAACAATGTTGTCCTTGGAGAAGTAACTCTCTTGTCAAAACTTCCACTTGCATAACTTCTTTTAAAACTCTCTTTACCTCCCTCTTTCTTATGACCTTCTTCTTTGCTCTTGCTCTTCTCATGTTCAGAGAAAGTGCCTGAAATAAATTTTAAAGTACATTCAGTAATAGAAACAATTTTCTGAACTTCCTGTTACTTCTTTTCAACTAGATAAATCATTGCATATTTTCTCATTACATAGAAGTCATCAGATGAGTCAGGATATTGTAAGCGTGCAGGCCCCTGTAGCTGAGGAGTAATGCCTGGTCGCACTCCCAGGAGTCTGGGACCAGAGATCATGAGGATATTCTCCAACAGACATTTGGTGGTTATCATCTCAATGATGCTGTTCTTCCTCCAGAACATGCACTTTTCATAACATTGCATTACCATACTCCAGCGTTGCTCCTCTTGCCTTCATCAGTAGTCCTTCTGCATTTGCTTTTGCATTTTCTCTTATTCAAACTTTCTTTCAAAAATACTAGGCTTTACTTCTACTTGCAAATCTAAATTTTTCTTTTTTCTATTTTGAAGTATGTGTCTTCACCCTTTTAAGTGAATCTCCTTAACATTGGGATTATTAAAGCTTCACTTGCATGATTTACAGTGGAAGTGAACTACCTTTCCGTCTTCATTTTAAACCTCCTCCAGGTAATCATGACCCACTGGCTGCGCATCATTCTGGAAAGCAGCAAAATATACAGGTTTGATTTTTTTTCTCACACTGTCTCTTGATTTACTTCAGGAATCTGCACAATAGAAATAAAAAGAATACTTTTAACAGATGCAGTTCCTTCTAAGTACTGTGTTTTATTTCATGATGATTGTGGCTTATTATTACCAATGAAATTGATTTTGGGGTAGATATTTTTTGGCAGCCATATTTGTGGGCACTGCTGACACTTTAGTCTTCTATGTGCTATTAAGAGACGAATTTCCTGTAGTCACAAGACTCTTCGCTGAAGAAGTTGCAATTGATGAAGTATTCACAGTACATTTGCTTAAAGGAGAGGTAGTTGATTTTGAAGCAGACACAGCTGTTGGAAAAGTAGCTTGGCTAGTAACATTTGCTTCTGTTGCATCTGCTCCAGTACAAGACATATTGAGGAGCTTACAGTGTAGCTGATTTTGAGTCCCATGAGTAGAGTTGTTGCTTCTGCTGATATTTTGTGAGGGTTTCTTTGCAGCCTCACAAAACACCAGCAGAAGCAACAACTTGTAATTGTTTCTGTCCTTCTGACTGTGGCTTACAAGTCTGTGGTATGGCACAGGTGATGTTACAAACGTCAAGATTGTGAATCTTTGGTGGCTTGGGAGGCTGTTTTAGCTTCAGTTGTTTATTTTGTATTTTTGAATTGTGCTTCTTTAGTAAAGATAGTTCCTGTTCAAGCAGCTGTTAATTGTAGAAAGATGCAGCTGAATACACTGCTGCTTCATAAACTGAATAAAATTTACCAGGATAAATAACTGCTGTGGTACTGTAAGTAGCACTCTGAGTATAGGATGGCACAACAGCAGCTGCAGCTGCTACTGGATGTACAGTGGAGGATATAGGATAAATAAAGTTGCGACAGCTGAACTTGCTGTGACTTATTTTATAGCTGTCACTTGTCGAGTTTGCTGGGCTTGAGTATACTGAGTTGTGCCTGGGATTTAAGAGCAGTCTGATAGTAAGCTTCAGCTACAGAAGGCCAAGGTTAGTGATTGGCAGCTATACCAGCAGCAGTTTCTGTTAGTTGTTGGTGGTAGTGCTTACTATCATAAGCTATCAGGAGTTGTGGATCTCACATATGAGTATGAGTCCTGGTAGTTTTGTGTAGTAGCGGCAGGTGGGTGGTTCTTCTTGTTGCCCCTGAGTATAACCATGATCACTTGAAGTGTGTGCAGTGGGGTAGCTTTCATAAGCAGCAGTTGGTGCAGCAGCAGCAACAGCTACTGGAGCAGGCCTGGTAACTGCAACTGTGGCAAATGCTGGTGCATAGGCAATAGTAACTGAGAAGCTACTGGAGCCTGATGGACTGTGTAGCTACCAACTGTAGTTGGATGAAAATAGGCTATGCTTGAATCTGGCTGCTGCCTACACTAAGCCACAATGACTCCTGCTGCCACCCAACTGTGAGTGAATCAAAAGCAGTTGCCAGTCACCATTTTGGTATCTTGCCCTAGCCAGCTGGGCACATAGGTGAAAGAAACGACAGAGCATATGGGAATCATGTTTTCCAGGTGATGCTTCTGAATTCTGACTAATCTGCTGCCTCATTTATCTGCCCTGCTCCTTTTTTCTTTTCTTTTTTTAAACCTTGTCGGGGTACATGGTTACATTGTTTATTAGAAATCTTTCTTCATTTTTAATCTGTCCACTCATTGCCATGAACTTTCTTCTCAGAACTTCTTTTACTGTGTCCTATTGGCTTTCCATGTATGTGTAAGTTATCCAAAATTATTATTGTTGTACGTTTCTAGTTTTTTACCATTGTAAGTCTGAAATGATAGTTGATTAATCTCTATCTCCTCAATTACACTTGATTAGTCTCTGTCCTCAAATTTATCAACACCCATTTGGTGGGCTAACATATTAGCTACCCCAGAGCAGTTGAGAAGAATGTATATTCTGCACCTGTTGCATGAAACGTTCACACGTCTGTTAGGTACATTTGGTCTATTACATAGTTTATGTCTTATGTTTCTGTGTTGATTTTCTGTCTAGATGATCTATATATTGTTGAAAGTGGGGTGTTGACATATCTTGGTATTATTGTATTGCAGTCTATCACTCTGTTTAAATTCCATAATATTGTATTAATATACTTGAGTACTGTAATGTTGGGTTCATATATATTTATGGTTGCTATATCCTCTTGCTGAATTAATCACCTTATCATTATAAAATTACCTACATTGTCGCTTTTAAAAGTATTTGATATAAAGTATATTTTATCTGATATAAGAACGGTTACTCCTGATCACTTTTGGTTTCCATTCGCATAAATTTTTTTTCATCACTTCGCTTTTAGTCTGTTTGTGTTTAATGGTAAGGTGGCTCATGCTTGTAATCCCAGCACTTTGGGAGGCTGAGGCGGTGGATCACCTGAGGTCACCAGTTTGAGAACAGCCTGGTCAACATGGTGAAATCCCATCTCTACTAAAAATACAAAGATCAGCCATGTGCAGTGGTGGGTGCCTGTAATCCCAGGTACATGGGAGGCTGAGGCACAAGAATCGCTAGAACCCGTGAGGCAGAGGTTGCAGTGAGCTGAGACTGTGCCACTGCACTCCAGCCTGGATGACAGAGTAAGACTCTGTCTCAAAAAAAAAAGCAAAACTAAACAGAAAACAACAAAAACAAACAACAGAAAGCAATGAGGTGACTCCCTGTAGTCAGCAGATACTTGGGTCTTTTTTTATCTATTCACAGAATCTATACTTTTAATTAAAAAATCTAATCCAGTTACATTCAAGGTTATTATTGCTATTTATGGACTCACTCCAGCCATTTGTTTCTTTCTTCTTATTTTGTTGTTTACTTCTGTGGCTCAGTGTTTTTCTGTGATGCTAAAGTTTGTTCCCTTTCTCCTTATCTGCCATAATTACTTTCTTTGTGATTAAAATTGGGCTACCATATAAAATCTTATAAAAGACTATGTTAGGCCAGGCGTGGTGGCTCAAGCCTGTAATTCCAGCACTTTGGGAGGCTGAGGCGGGCAGATCACGAGGTCAGGAGATTGAGACAACGGTGTAACTCCGTCTCTACTAAAAATACAAAATATTAGCTGGGTGCGGTGGTGGGCGCCTGTAGTCCCAGCTACTCAGGAGGCTGAGGCAGGAGAATGGCATGAATCCGGGAGGCAGAGCTTGCAGTGAGCCAAGATTGTGCCACTGCACTCCAGCCTGGGCGACAGAGCAAGACTACGTCTCAAAAAAAAAGGACTCTGTTAAGCTGATAACAACTTAAGTTTGGTTACATATAAGGACTCTAGGATACTTTTTTCTTTCCCCTACAATGTGGGTTTTGATTGCCTTAATTTATATGTATTTTTGTGTGGTTTTCTGAAGCACACATTATAGCTGTTGATATTTTTTTTATTTTTGGCTTTAGACCTTTATGCTAGAGGATTGAAAGATTTCTGTGACACCATTACAGCACTAGGGTATTCTGAGAATGATTATGAACTTACTCATACTGGTGAGTTTTACACTTTTGCATGTTTTCATCAGAGTGAACATTATGCATTTTTTTTTCCAAATTTTGCACTTCCTTAAACATTTCTCATAAGTTTGGTATAGTTGTGTTGAATTTCTTCAGTTTTTCTCATCTGGGAAGTTCCTTATTTTGCCTTCATTTCTGAAGGTTAGCTTTGCTAAATATAGGATTCTTGACTGTAAGGTTGTTGTTTTTTTTTTTTTTTTTTTCCCCAGCACATTCAATATATCGTTTCATTCTTCTGGTCTACAAGGTTTCTGTGGAGAATTTTGCTCATAGTCTAATGGAGATTCCCTTATATGTGACTCAATGTTTTTCTCTTGAAGATTTTTAATGTTTTAATAATTTCAACTTTTATTTTAGATTCAGGAGGTACATGTGCAAATTTGTTAGATGGGAATATTGTGTGACACTGAAGTTTGAAATATGAATGATCATGTCATTAAGATAGTAAGTATAGCAATGAATAAACAGTTTCCTTCCCTTTTCTTCCTCCCTCTCTCCCCACTCTCTTGAGTGTCTACTGTTCTCAATTGTATGCCCATGTGTACCCAATGTTTATCTCCCAATTGTAAGTTCGAACAAACGTTTGGTATTTGGGGGGGTTTCCCTGCATTAATTTGCTTGGGATAATAGCCTCCAGATGCAAAACACAATATATGGTATTTTTCAATGGCTATTGTAACTTTTAAAATTCTCAGTTTGTTTTTGAGTTTTGACATTTTAATTATGATGTCCCTTAGAAAAAACTCTTTGGGTTGAACTTGGGAATTTTTGAGCTTCCTGAATCTGTATATGTATCTCTCTCCCAAAACTTGGGGAGACTTCAGCTGTTATTTTTAAGTAAGTTTTCTGTGATTTTTCTCTATTTCTTCTCCTCTGGCACTAAAAAAATTTAAATGTGGGAGGCTACTGGCAAGATGATTGAATAGGAATAGCTCTGGTCTGCAGCTCCCAGCAAGACCAACACAGAAGGCAGGTGATTTCTGCATTTCCCACTGAGGTACCCTGTTCATCTCATAGGGACTGGTTAGGCAGTGGGTGCAGGCCACAGAGGGTGAGCAGAAGCAGGGTGGGGTTCTGCCTCACCTGGGAAGTGCAAGAAGTGGGGAGTCTCCCTTTCCCAGCCAAGGTAAGCCATGAGGGACTGTGCTATTCAGCCCAGATCCTGCACTTTTCCCCTGGTTTTTGTAATCTGCAGACCAGGAGATTGCCTCATGTGCCTACACCACCAAGACCCTGGGTTTTGAAGCACAAAACTGGGTGGCTGTTTTGGCAGACACCGAGCTAGCTGCAGGATTATTTTTCATACACCAATGGTACCTGGAACCCCAGCGAGATGGAACCATTCACTGCCCCGTAAAGGGGGCTGAAGCCAGAGAGCCAAATGGTGTTGCTCAGCAGGTGCCACTCCCACAGGGCCCAGCAAGTTAAAAACCACTGGCTTGAAATTCTTCCTGTCAGCACAGCAGTCTGAAGTCAACCTGAGATGATCCAGCTTCGTGGGGGGAGGGCCATCCACCATTACTGATGCTTGAGTAGGTGGTTTTCCCCTGACAGCACTATAAAGGCCTGAAAGTTCGGACTGGGTAGAACTCAACACAGCACGGAGAAGCGGCTGTGGCCAGACTGCCTCTTTAAGTTCCTCTTCACTGGTTAGGGCATCTCTGAAAAAAAGGCAGCAGCCCCAGTCAGGGGATTATAGCTAAAACTCCCATCTCACCAGGACAGAGCACCTGGGGAAAGGGGCAGCTGTGGGGGTAGCTTCAGTGTACTTAAATGTTCCTGCCTGCCAGCTCTAAAGAGAGCAGCAGATGATGACAAGGAGGGTTCTACCAGCACAGTGCTTGAGCTCTGCTAAAGGACAGACTGCCTGGTCAAGTGGGTCCCTGACCCCCATACCTCCTGACTGGGGATTGACAGACAACTCATACCGGAGAGCTCTGGCTGGCATCAGGCCAGTGACCCTCTGGGATGAAGCTTCCAGAGGATGAAGCAGGCAGCAATTTTTGCTTTTCTGCAGCCTCTGCTGGTGATACCCAGGCAAATAGGGTCTGGAGTGCACCGCCAGCAAACTGCAGCAGATCTGCAGAAGAGGGGCCTGACTATTAGAAGAAAAACTAACAATCATAAAACAATAAATCAACATACACAAAAAGAAACCCCACAGAGAAACCCTATCCAAAGGTCATTAACCTCAAAGATCAAAGGTAAATAAATTCACGAAGATGAGGAAAAAACAGTGCAAAAGTGCTGAAAATTCCAAAAACTAGAATGCCTCTTCCTCTCCAAATGATTGCAACTCCTCTCCAGCAAGAGCACAAAACAGGACAGAGAATGAGTTTGATGAATTGACAGAAGTAGGCTTCAGAAGTTTGGTAATAACAAACTCCTCTATGCTAAAAGAGCATGTTCTAACCCAATGCAAGGAAGCTAAGAATCTTGACAAAAGGTTGCAGGAACTGCTGACTAGGATAACCAGTTTAGAGAAGAACATAAATGACCCAATGGAGCTGAAAAACACAGTACAAGAACCTCGTGAAGAATACACAAGTATCAACAGCCAAATCGATCAAGCAGAAGACAAGATATCAGAGATTGAAGATCAACTTACTGAAATAAGGTGTGAAGACAAGATTAGAGAAGAAAGATTGAAAAGGAATGAACAAAGCCTCCAAGAAATATGAGACTATGTGAAAAGACCAAACCTACAATTGATTGAGCTCCCTGAAAGTGATGGGGAGAATGGAACAAAGTTGGAAAACACAGTTTGGGATATTATCCAGGAGAACTTCCCCAACCTAGAAAGACAGGCCAACATTCAACTTCAGAAAATGCAGAAAACATCACTAAGTTACCGCTAGACAGTAACAACCCCAAGACACATAATTGCCAGATTCTCCAAGGTTGAAATGAAGGAAAAAGTGTTAAGTAAAGCCAGAGAGATAGGTCAGGCTACCCACAAAGAGAAGCCCATCAGACGAACAGAGGACCTCTCTGCAGAAACCCTACAGGCCAAAAGAGGGTGGGGGCCAAAATTCAACAATCTTAAAGAAAACAATTTTCAATCCAGAATTTCATATCCAGCCAAACTATGTTTCATAAGTGAAAAAAGAAATAAAATACTTTCCAGACAAGCAAATGCTGAGGGATATTGTCACCACCAGGCCTGATTTACAAAAGCTCCTGAAGGGAGCACTAAATTTAAAAAGATCAACCAATACCAGCCACTTCAAAAACACACCAAAATATAAAGACCAACAACATTATGAAGAAACTGCATCAACTAATGTGCAAAATAACCAGCCAGCATCATGATGACAGGAACAAATTCACACATAACAATATTAACTTTAAATGTAAATGGGGTAAATGCCCCAGTTAAAAAACACAGACTGGCAAATTGGATAAAGAGTCAAGACCCATCAGTGTGCTGTATTCAGGAGACTGATCTCATGTGCAAAGACATACATAGGCTCAAAATAAAGGGATGGAGGAATATTTACCAAGCAAATGAAAAGCAAAAAAAAAAAAAAAAAAAAAAAAGTGGGGTTTGCAATCCTAGTCTTCAATAAAACAGACTTTAAACCAACAAAGATCAAAAAAGACAAAGAAGAGACTTACATAATGGTAAAGAGATCAATGCAACAAGAAGAGCTGTCTATCCTAAATATATATGCACCCAATACAGGAACATCCAATTCATTAAAAACAAGTTCTTAGAGACTACAAAGAGACATAGACTCCCACACAATAAAAGAGAGAGACTTTAACACCCCACTGTCAATATTAGACAGATCAACGAGACAGCAAAGTAACAAGGATATTCAGGACTTGACCTCAGCTCTAGACCAAACAGACATAATAGATATCTACAGAACTCTCCACCCCAAATCAACAGAATATACATTCTTCTCAGTACCATTTGCACATACTCTAGAAACGACCACCTGATTGCAAGTAAAACACTCCTGAGCAAATGCAAAGAATGGAAATCATAACAAACAGTCTCTCTGACCACAGTGCAATCAAATTAGAACTCAGGATTAAGGAACTCACTCAAAACCTCACGACTACATGGAAACTGAACAACCTGCTACTGAATGACTATTGGGTAAATAACAAAATTAAGGAAGAAATAAAGAAGTTTCTTGAAGCCAATGAGAAATAGACAACGTACCAGAATCTCTGGGACACAGCTAAAGCAGTGCTTAGAGGGAAATCTATATCACTAAATGCCCACATCAGAAAAAGGGAAAAATCTAAAATCAACACCCTAACATCACAATTAAAAGAGCTAGAGAAGCAAGAGCAAACAAATTCAAAAGCTAGAAAAACCGAAGAAATAACAAATATCAGAGCAGAACCAAGAGATAGAGACATGAAAAAGTCTTCAAAAAATCAGTGAATCCAGTAGCTGTTTATTTGAAAAGACTAACGAAATAGATATACTGCTGGACAGACTAATAAAGAAGAAAAAAGAAAGATATCAAATAGAATACATTAAAAATGATAAAGGGTATATCACCACTGATCCTACAGAAATACAAACTAACGTCAGAGAATACTAAAATCACCTCTACACAAGCAAGAAATCTAAATTCGTAAATTCATAGACACATACACCCTCCCAAGACTAAACCAGGAAGAACTCAAATCCCTGAATAGACCAATAACAAGTTCTGAAAATGAGGCAGTAGTCAATAGTCTACAAACCAAAAAAAGGCCAGGACCAGACTGATTCACAGCTGAATTCTACCAGAGATACAAGGAGGGGCTGGTACTATTCCTTCTGAAACTATTCGAAACAATAGAAAAAGAGAGACTCCTCCATAACTCATTTTATGAGGCCAGCATCATCCTGATACCAAAATCTTGCATAGACACAACTAAAAAAGAAAATTTCAGGCGAATATCC
Source organism: Pan paniscus (assembly GCF_029289425.2). Taxonomy (NCBI): domain Eukaryota; kingdom Metazoa; phylum Chordata; class Mammalia; order Primates; family Hominidae; genus Pan; species Pan paniscus. The sequence continues at coordinate 62,447,485 of NC_073272.2, forward strand.
CTGATGAACATTGATATGAAAATCCTCAATAAAATACTGGCAAACGGAATCCAGCAGCACATCAAAAAGCTTATCCACCATGATCAAGTCACCTTCATCCCTGAGATGCAAGGGTGGTTCAACATACACAAATAAATAAAAATAATTCATCACATAAACAGAACCAATGAACAGTGAACCACATGATCATCTCAATAGATACTGAAAAGGCCTTTGATAAAATTTAACAACGCTTCATGCTAAAAACTCTCAATAAACTAGGTATTGATGGAACATATATCAAAATAATAAGAGCTATTTATGACACACCCATAGCCAATATCATATTGAATGTGCAAAAGCTGGTAGCATTCCCTTTGATAACTGGCACAAGACAAGGATGCCCTCTCTAACCACTCCTATTAAACAAAGTATTGGAAGTTCTGGCCAGAGCAATGAGGCAAGAGAAAGAAATAAAGGGTATTCAAATAGGAAGAGAGGAAGTCAACTTGTCTCTGTTTGCAGACAACATGATTGAATATTTAGAAAACCCCATCGTCTCAGGCCAAAACCTCCTTAAGCTGATAACCAACTTCAGCAAAATGTCAGGATACAAAACCAATGTGCAAATATCACAAGCATTCCAATACACCAATAATAGACAAACAGAGCCAAATCTTGAGTGAACTCCCATTCACAATTGCTACAGAGAAAATAAAATACCTAGGATTAAAACTTACAAGGAACATGAAGGACCTTTTCAAGGAGAACTGCAAACCACTGCTCAAGGAAATAAGAGAGGAAAAAAACAAATGGAAAAAAAATTCCATGCTCATGGAGAGGAAGAATTAATATTGTGGAAATGGCCAAACTGCCCAAAGTAATATACAGATTCAATGCTATTTTCACCAAGCTACCATAGACTTATTTCACAGAACTAGAAAAAACTACTTTAAATTTTGTATGCAACCAAAAAAGAGCCCATATAGCCAGGACGATCCTAATCAAAAAGAACAGAGCTAGAGGCATCATTCCACTGGACTTCAAACTACATTACAAGGCTACAGTAACCAATATAGCATGGTACTGGTACCAAAACAGATATATAGACCAATGGAACAGAGGCCTCAGTAGTAACACCACACATCTACAACCATCTAATCTTCAACAAACCTGACAAAAACAAGCAATGGGGAAAGGAATTCCTAGTTAATAAATAGTGTTGGGAAAACTGACTAGCCATATGCAGAAACCTGAAATTAGATCCCTTCCTTACACCTTATACAGTAATTAACTCAAGATGGATTAGAGACTTATATATAAAACCTAAAACTATACAAACCCTAGGATAAAACCTAGGCAATACTATTCAGGACATAGTCATAGGCAAAGACTTCATGAATAAAACACCAAAAGCAATTGCAACGAAAGACAAAATTGACAAATGAGATTTAATTAAACTAAAGAGTTTCTGCTCAGGGAAAGAAACTAACATCAGAGTGAACTGGCAACCTACAGAATGGGAGAAAAGTTTTGCAATCTATCTGACAAAGGGCTAATATCCAGAATCTACAAGAAACTTAAACAAATTTACAAGAAAAAAAACCTATTCAAAAAGTGGGTGAAGGACATGAACAGAAACTTTTCAAAAGAAGACATTTATGCAGCCAATAAACATTTTTTAAAAAGCTCATAATCACTGGTCATTAGAGAAATGCAAATCAAAACCACAATAAGATACCATCTCATGCCAGTTAGAATGGCAATCATTGAAAAGTCTGGAAACAACAGATGCTGGCAAGGATGTGGAGAAATAGGAATGTTTTTACACTGTTGCTAGGAGTGTAAATTAGTTCATCTATTGTGGGAGACAGTGTGGCTTTTCCTCAGGGATCTAGAACCGGAAATATCATTTGACCCATCAGTGCCATTACTGGGTATATATCCAAAAGATTATACATAATTCTATTATAAAGACACATGCACATGTATGTTTATTGCAGCACTATTTAAAATAGCAAAGGCTTGGAACCAACCCAAATGCCCATCAATGATAGACTGGATAAAGAAAATATGGCACATATACAGTATGGAATACTATGCAGCCATAAAAAATGATGAGTTCATGTCCTTTACAGGGACATGGATGAAACTGGAAACTACCATTCTCAGCAAACTAACACAGGAACAGAAAACCAAACACCATATGTTGTCACTCGTAAGTGGCAGTTGAACAGTGAGAACACATGGACACAGGGAGGGGAACATCACACACTGGGGCCTGTCACTGGGTGGGGGGCAATGGGAGGGAGAGCATTAGGACAAATATCTAATGCATGCAGAGCTGAAAACCTAGATGACAGGTTGATAGGTGCAGCAGACCACCGTGGCACATGTATACCTATGTAACAAACCTGCATGTTCAGCACATGTATCCTAGAACTTAAAGTAAAAAAAAAAAAAAAGTAAATGTATATTCATTTAATGATGCTCCAAAAGTCCTATAGGCTTTCTTTGCCATTTGCTATTCTTGTTTTTCTTTATTCCTGTGATTGCGTTATACCAAAATACCTTTTTCTGTGTACAGAAATTCTGTATTTGCTTAATCTTGTCTGTTGTTAAAGGTCTCAACTGATTTTTTATTTTATTTATTGCATACTTCAGTTTACAGATTTTTTAAAAGTTATCTTTTACTTTAAGTTTGGGGCTACATGAGCAAATCTGTTATATAGGTAAATTTAAGTTATGTTATTTTTTCACCCAGGTAATAGAGCCTAGTACGCATTACCTATTTTTTCTGATCCTCTCTTTCCTCCCACTCTTTATCCTCCAATAGGTCCCAGTGACTGTTGGTCCTCCCTATGAGTCCATGTGTTCTCATTACTTGTTCCAACTTATAAGTGAGAACTTGCAGTATTTGGTTTTCAGTTTCTGCATTAATTTGATACAGATAATGGCTTCCAACTCCAGCCATGTTTTGGCAGAAGACATGATCTCATTATTTTTATGGTTGCAAAGTATTTCATAGTGTATATGTACCACGTTTTATTTACCCAGACTACCACTGATGAGAATTTAGGTTGATTCTATGTATTTGCTATTGTGCATAGTGCTGCAATGAACATATGCATGCCTGTGTCTTTATAATAGAATAATTTATATTCCTTTGTATATATACCCAGTAATGTGATTGCTGGGTCAAATGGCATTTCTATTTTTTAGCCTTTGAGGAATCAACACACTGTCTTCTACAATGGTTGAACTAATTTACACTCCCATCAACAGTATATGAGCATTTCTTTTTCTCTGCAACCTCACCAGCATATATTATGTTTTTACTTTTGAAAAATACCCATTCTGACTGGTGGGAGATGGTGTTCTCATTGTGGTTTTGATATCCATTTCTCTAATGATAAGTGAGGTTAAGCTTTTTTTCATGATTCTTGGCCATGTGTATGTCTTCTTTTGAAAAGGGTCTGTTCCTGTCCTTTGCCCAATTTAAATGAGGTTTTTGATGTCTTATAACTTTGTTTAAGATACTTATGGATGCTGGATATCAGACTGTTGTCAGATGTATAGTTTGCAAAAATTTTCTTTCATTCTGCAGGTTTTCTGTTCACTATGTTGATAGTTGTTGTTGTTGTTGTTGTTGTTTTGCTGTGCAAGAGTTCTATTGTCAACTTTGTTATAAAATCTTTGCCTGTTCCTATGTGCAGGATTATATTGCTTAGGTTGTCTTTCAGGGTCTTTATAGTTTTGGGTTTTCCATTTAAGTCTTTTATTCATCTTGAGTTAATTTTTGTATGTGGTGTAAGGAAAGGGTCAGGTTTCAATCTTTTGCATATGTCTAGCCAGTTATTCTTGCACAGTTTAGTGAATAGGGAGTCATTTCCACATTGTTTGTTTTAATCATGTTTGTGGAAGATTAAATAGTTGCAGGTGTGTGTCCTTATTTCTGAGTTCTCTATTCTGTTTCATTGGTCTATGTGTGTTTTAGTACCAGTAGCACGCTATTTTGATTACTGTAGCCCCTGTAGTTTAAAGTCGGGTAGCATGATGCCTCCAGCTTTGTCCTTTTTGCTTAGGATTGCCTTGGCTATTTGGGATTTTTTTGTTCCATATGTATTTTAAGATTGTTTTTTCTAGTTTTGTGAAGAATGTAATTTGTACATAATAGCAATTGCAGTAAACTTGTAAATAGCTTTGGGCAGTATAGCTATTTTAACAATGTTGATTCTTTCTGTTTATGAACATGAAATGTATTATTATCTGTTTGAATCATCTCTGATTTCTTTGAGCTGTGTTTTGTAATTGTCCTTGTAGAGATATTTTACCTCCCTAGTTAGCTGCATTCTCAGACTTTTTTTGTGGTAATTGTGAATGGGATTGCATTCCTGATTTGGCTCTCAGCTTTTCTGTTGTTGGTGTATAGGAATGCCAGTGACTTTTGCACATTTATATTGTACCCTGAGACTTTGCTGAAGTTATTATTAGCTTAAAAAGTTTTGGGGCTGATACTGTGGGGTTTGGTTTTTTTATTTTATGTCCATTACTTTGTAAAATTTCTTATTTAGATCATTCATATTTTTCTTATTTTAATGGATTGTTTATATTCTCTTGTATTTTTCTGAGTTTAGAATAATATTTATTTCACATTTCTTTTTAAGTATTTATTAAATATTCAGTTCTGTCTGGTCTGTTACTTGAGACTTACTGTGTAACTTTTGGTGAGTTTTTTTTTTTGAATTTTCATGTTTTTTAACGTTAATATCTGTGTATCTATACGAACAGGTACTTTTCCCATTTTTTTCAAATAGTTTTTTATAGGAAGAGATATTCTTCTTATGTATGGTTTCTAGCTTGTTGGTTTGGAATGGTATATTAGCTCTAGTTCTCATTGGACTCAATAGTGTGGCCTTTGTATAGATTTTCAGCTGTAAATTTTGCCTGCAATTTCTGTAATTATCTTTGTAATCTAGGCATGTGGGAGTATGTAATGGCAATTTCAATATTTTGGCAGTGTTGTGGCACCAGATTGGTTGTCAGTTGGGTATACGTGTACATGGTGGGTTATAAGACTGTTTAGCAAGTTCTCTTGGAGGGTAGAGCCACCACTAGGCTTACTGTTTAGTCAGACATGGGCACGGTGTTTCAAGGAGCTTTGCAAGGCCCTCTCACTTTGTCAAGGAATCAGTGTTGCATGCACCCGAGGAATCATAGTAAAAATTATGGTGGATCTTCAGAGATAAAGGTGCTTGGTAGTTACTGGCTCCCAGGACAAAATACATGCCAGCTATGGGCCACGTTTCAAGATGGAATTATGCCATAACCACTCAGCTCATGAGAGTTAGGTTGCAAAGACTGTTTCTGCTATGGAGCAATGCAAACACACAAAAACCTGGTAACTGGGCACATTAGATTCCAAACTTATGGGCAGTAGGGGATACTACTGTAGCAATGACTGTTGGCATCTCTGGTGGAGATGGGGAATGATGAGGGCCAGCGTACCTTTCTTCTTTCAGAAGTTCCCACTTGGTCCCCACACTATGGTGCTATCCTGTGCTTTTATATTTCATAGAAATTTTCTTGCTTCCCTTGTGCTCTCCAGCATATTTTTTAAGCTACTCTAGTCAAAATATATATTCTTTTGTTATTTTGTTTACTTTTTATTGGTGAGGAAGCATGCCAGGCAACTCTGGTAAGTAAACTTGATTATATCACTTCACTGTATTATTAAATTTTAAACATATGTTCAAATTTTAGACCTATAGTTTCTTTAAAATAAATCAACATATAACAAAAATTAATTTTGTAGTTCACCAAACCTTTGCATGTTATAAAACTTTCTACTATATTCACTTGTCAATAAGAGACACGATTATTAATTAGAAAGCAGTATGTTCATTTATTTTTGTAATTTTTATTGATACATAGTAGGTGTATATAATTGTAGGGTACATGTGATACTTTGATACAGGAAGACAATACATAGTAATTATACCAGGGTAAATGAGGTATCAATCAATACAAGTGTTTATTTTTTGTATTACAAACAATCTAAGTTCACTTTTTTCTCAATAAATTGTTGTTTGTTGTGTTGTGTTATTTTTTCACCCAGGTATTGAGCCTAATACCCATTACTTATTTTTTCTGATCCTGATTTATTGGAACAATAAATAGTTTCAATGAACTGTTATGCTGATTTGCAATCAAATAGATCTATTTTCATTATATCTACATTTTTCTATCTATTAGCCATTTCCACTGCCCCCCTTCATACTATCTCCCAGCCTCTGGTACCCATCATTATAATCTTTATCTTCATGAGCTCAAATATTTTTAATTTTTAAATCCCAAAAGTAAGTGAAAACATGCAGAATTTGTCTTTCTGTGCCTGGATTATTTCATTCAATATAATGATCTCCAGTTCCATCTGTGTTGTTGCAAATGACAGGATCCCTTTCTTTTTTAAAGCTGAATAGTATTTCAACGCGTATATGTAGTACATTTTCTTTATACATCAGTCTGTTGATGGACATATAGGTGGCCTCAAAATCTTGGCTATTAGAAATACTGCTGCAGTAAAAATGAGAGTGCACGTCTTTAAAATATACCAATCTTCTTTTTGGAGTGCGTGTACCCAGCAATGTGATTGCTGGATTATATGGTAGCTCTCGTTTTAGTTTTCTGAGGAAAGTTCAAACTGTTCTCCATAGTGGATGTACTAACTTATGTTCACACCAACAGTTTATGAGGTTGCCATTTTATAACATTTTCACCATTATTTACTATTGCCTGCCTTTTGAATAAAAGCTATTTTAACTGGGTTGATATAATATCTACTTGTAGTTTTGATTTGCATTTGTCTGATGTTCGAAGATGTTGAGCACCTTTTCATGTACCTATTTGCCATTTGTATATCTTCTTTTGAGAAATGTCTATACTGATCTGTTGCCAATTTTAAAAATCATATTCAAATTTTTCCTATAGAGATGTTTGAATTCCTTATATATTCCAGTTATTAATAGCGTATCAGATGGGTAGCTTGCAAATATTTTCTTCTATTCTGTGGGTTGTCTCTTCACTTTGTTGATTGTCGCCTTTGACTTGCAGAATCTTTTTAACTTGATGTGATTCCATTTATTTATTTTTGCTTTGATTGCCTGTTCTTGTGGGGTGTTACTCAAAAAAATCTTGCCCACTCCAATTACCTAGAAAGTATTCCCAATTTATTTTAGTACTTTCATTGTTTGAGGACTTAGATTTAAGCCTTTAATCTATTTAGATTTTATTTTTGTTTATTGCCAGAGATAGGATTCTACTTTCATTTTTTTGCAGATGTATATCCAGGTTTTCCAGCACCATTTATTGAAGAGACTGTCTTTTCACCAATATGTGTTTGCATCTTTGTTAAAAATGAGTACACTGCAGATGTATGGATTCATTTCTCGGTTTTCTATTCTGTTCCACTGGTCTATGAGTCTTTACTAAAATACCAGGATGTTGTTGTTACTAGAGCTCTGTAGTATAATTTGAAGCCAGATAATGTAATTCCTTCCGTTTCATTCTTTTTGCTCAAAATACCTTTGGCTGTTCTGTTATTTGTAATTCTTTATAGATTTTAGAATTTTTAAAGTTTTCATTTCTGTAAAGAATGTTGTTGACATTTTGACACAGATTGTATTGAATCTACAGATTGCTTTTAGTAATATAGACATTTTAACAATAGTGATTCTTCTAATCAATGAATATGGAATATCTTTCCACATTTATGAAACCTCATAAAATACTTTCATCAATGTTTTATAGCTTTCATTTAGATTTATATCACTTTTTTGCTTAAATTAATTCCTAGGTATTTTATTTTATTTGTAGCATTGTAAATGAGATAAGGTTCTTGAATTTTTTTCAGATTGCCCACTGTTTACACATAGAAATGCAACTGGGTTTGTACGTTGATTTTGCATCTGCAACTTTACTAAATTTTTGTATCAATGTTCATTAGAAATATTGACCCTCGGTTTTCTTTTTATATTTTTGATGTGTCTTTTGGTTTGGTATCAAGGTAATACTGAATTCATATAATGAGTTTGGAAGTATTTTCTTCTTCGCTGTTTTTTAGAATCATTTAAGTAGGATCAGTATTAGTTCTTGTTAAAATTTGAAAAAAAATAAACAGCAAAGCCGTTGGGTCCCAGGTTTTCCTTTGCTGAGAGACTTTTAATTACAGCTTCTATATCATTAGTTGTTATTTGACTGATATGGTTAGGCTTTTTTCCCCACCTAAATCTCATCTTGAATTATAATATCCATAATTCCCATAATCCCCATTTGTTAAGGGAGAGACCAGGTGGACGTAATTGGATCATGGGTGTGGTTTCCCCCATGCTGTTCTCATGATAGTGAGTGAGTTGTCATGAGATCTGATGGTTTTATAAGTGTTTGGTAGTTCCTTTTGTGTTCATTTTTCTTCCTGCTGCCCTGTGAAGATTTCTTGCTTCCCGTTCACATTCCTCCATGTTTGTAAGTATTCTGAGGCCTCCCCAGCCATGCAGAACTGTGAGTCAAGTAAACATCTTTTCTTTATAAATTAGCCAGCCTCAGGCAGTTCTTTACAGCAGTATGAAAACAGATTAATACTTGATCTATTCAGGTTTTGGATTTCTTCTTGGTTCAGTCTTGGCAGGCTATATGTGTCTATGAATTTATTCATTTCTTCTAAATTTTCCAATTTATTGGCAAATATTGCTCAGAGTAGCCTCTAATAGTCCTTTGAATTACTGTGGTATCAGTTGTAATGTCTCCTTTTCATTTATGGTTTTACTTACAAGAGTTTTCTCTTATTTCTTAGTCTAGTTAAAGATTTGTAGATGTTAGTTACCTTTTACAATTTTTTTTCAACATGAAGCATTTTTCTTTTTATTATTATAAGCTTTAGGGTACATGTGCACAATGTGCAGGTTTGTTACATATGTATACATGTGCCATGTTGGTGTGCTGCACCCATTAACTCGTCATTTAACATTAGGTATATCACCTAATGCTATCCCTCCCCCCACCCCCCACCCCACAACAGGCCCCGGTGTGTGATGCTCCCCTTCCTGTGTCCATGTGTTCTCATTGTTCAATTCCCAACTATGAGTGAGAACATGTGCTGTTTGGTTTTTTTGTCCTTGCGATAGTTTGCTGAGAATGATGTTATTTCATTGACTTTTGTATTGTTTTCTTTATTTCAATATTTTTTTTTCTCAGATCTTTATTATTCCTTTTATTCTACTACCTTTTGGTTTGGTTTGCCTTTGCTTTTCTTCTTCTTTAAGCTGTATCATTAGGTTGTTTATTTGAAGTTTTACTACTTTTTAAAATAAAGTCACTATTAGCCATAAACTTTTCTCTTAGTACATTGTTTACTGTAGTTCATAGAATTTGGTATGTTGTGATTTTTTTAAATTTTATTTTTATTTACTTATTTATTTATTTTTATTATACTTTAAATTTTAGGGTACATGTGCACAAAGTGAAGGTTTCTTACATATGTACACATGTGCCATGTGGGTGTGCTGCACCCATTAACTCATCATTTAACATTAGGTATATCTCTTAATGATATCCCTCCCCCCTCCCCACCTCACAACAGACCCTGGTGTGTGATGCTCCCCTTCCTGTGTCCGTGTGTTCTCATTGTTCAATTCCCACCTATGAGTGAGAACACGTGGTGTCTGGTTTTTTGTCCCTGCGATAGTTTGCTGAGAATGATGGTTTCCAGCTTCATCCATGTCCCTATAAAGGACAAGAACTCAACATTTTTTATGGTTGTATAGCATTCCATGTCATATATGTGCCAAATTTTCTTAATCCAGTCTATCATTGTTGGACATTTGGGTTGGTTCCAAGTCTTTGCTATTGTGAATAGGGCCGCAATAAACATACGTGTGCATATGTCTTTATAGCAGCATGATTTATAATCCTTTGGGTATATACCCAGTAATGGGATGGCTGGGTGAAATGGTATTTCTAGTTCTAGATCCCTGAGGAATCACCACACTGACTTCCACAATGGTTGAACTAGTTTATGGTCCCACCCACAGTGCAAAAGTGTTCCTGTTTCTCCACATCCTCTCCTGCACCTGTTGTTTCCTGACTTTTTAATGATCGCCATTCTAACTGTTGTGAGATGGTATCTCATTGTGGTTTGATTTGCATTTCTCTGATGGCCAGTGATGATGAGCATTTTTTCATGTGTCTTTCGGCTGCATAAATGTCTTCTTTTGACAAGTGTCTGTTCATATCCTTCACCCACTTTTTGATGGGGTTGTTTGTTTTTTTCTTGTAAATTTGTTTGAGTTCACTGTAGATTCTGGATACTAGCCCTTTGTCAGATGAGTAGGTTGCAAAAATTTTCTCCCATTTTGTAGGTTGCCTGTTCATCTGATGGTAGTTTCTTTTGCTGTGCAGAAGCTCTTTAGTTTAATTAGATCCCATTTGTCAATTTTGGCTTGTGTTGCCATTGCTTTTGGTGTCTTAGACATGAAGTCCTTGCCCATACCTATGTCCTGAATGGTATGGCCTAGGATTTCTTCTAGGGTTTTTATGGTTTTAGGTCTAACATTTAAGTCTTTAATCCATCTTGAATTAATTTTTGTATCAGTTGTAAGGAAGGAATCCAGTTTCAGCTTTCTACATATGGCTAGCCAGTTTTCCCAGCACCATTTATTAAATACAGAATCCTTACCCCATTTCTTCTTTTTGTCAGGTTTGTCAAAGATCAGAGAGTTGTAGATATGCTGCATTATTTCTGAGGGCTCTATTCAGTTCCATTGGTCTATATCTCTGTTTTCATACCAGTACCATGCTGTTTTGGTTACTGTAGCCTTGTAGTATAGTTTGAAGTCAGGTAGTGTGATGCCTCTAGCTTTGTTCTTTTTGCTTAGGATTGACTTGGCAATGCGTGCTCTTTTTTGGTTCCATATGAACTTTAAAGTAGTTTCCTCCAATTCTGTGAAGAAAGTCATTGGTAGCTTGATGGGGATGGCATTGAATCTATAAATTACCTTGGGCAGTATGGCCATTTTCATGGTATTGATTCTTCCCACCCATGAGCATGGAATGTTCTTCCATTTGTTTGTATCCTCTTTTATTTCATTGAGCAGTGGTTTGTAGACTTGTCGGCTCTCTGTTTGTCTGTTATTGTTGTATAAGAATGCTTGTGATGTTTGCACATTGATTTTGTATCCGGAGACTTTGCTGAAGTTGCTTATCAGCTTAAGGAGATTTTGGGCTGAGATGATGGGGTTTTCTAGATATACAATCATGTCGTCTGCAAACAGGGACAATTTGACTTCCTCTCTTCCTAATTCAATACGCTTTATTTCCTTCTCCTGCCTGATTGCCCTGGCCAGAACTTCCAACACTATGTTGAATAGGAGTGGTGAGAGAGGGCATCACTGTCTTGTGCCAGTTTTCAAAGGGAATACTTCCAGTTTTTGCCCATTCAGTATGATATTGGCTGTGGGTTTGTCATAGATAGCTCTTATTATTTTGAGATACGTCCCATCAATAACTAAATTATTGAGAGTTTTTAGCATGAAGGGTTGTTGAATTTTGTTAAAGGCCTTTTCTGCATCTATTGAGATAATCATGTGGTTTTTGTCTTTGGTTCTGTTTATATGCTGGATTAGGTTTATTGATTTTCGTATGTTGAACGAGCCTTGCATCCCAGGGATGAAGCCCACTTGATCATGGTGGATAAGCTTTTTGATGTGCTGCTGGATTCGCTTTGCCAGTATTTTATTGAGGATTTTTGCATCGATCTTCATCAGGGATATTGGTCTATAATTCTCTTTTTTTGTTGTGTCTCTGCCAGGCTTTGGTATCAGGATGATGCTGGCCTCATAAAATGAGTTAGGGAGGATTCCCTCTTTTTCTATTGATTGGAATAGTTGCAGAAGGAATGGTACCAGTTCCTCCTGGTACCTCTGGTAGAATTTGACTGTGAATCCATCTGGTGCTGGACTTTTTTTGGTTGGTAAGCTATTAATTATTGCCTCAATTTCAACTCCTGTTATTGGTCTTTTCAGAGATTCAACTTCTTCCTGTTTTGGTCTTGGGAGTGTGTATGTGTCAAGCAATTTATCCATTTCTTCTACATCTTCTAGTTTATTTGTGTAGAGGTGTTTATGGTATTCTCTGATGGTATTTTGTATTTCTGTGGGATGGGTGGTGATATCCCTTTGTCATTTTTTGTTGCATCTATTTGATTCTTCTCTCTTCTTTATTAATCTTGCTAGCGGTCTATCAATTTTGTTGATCTTTTCAGGAAACCAGCTCCTGGATTCATTGATTTTTTGAAGGGTTTTTTGTATCTCTATTTCCTTCAGTTCTGCTCTGATCTTAATTATTTCTTGCCTTCTACTAGCTTTTGAATGTGTTTGCTCTTGCTTCTCTAGTTCTTTTAATTGTGATGTTAGGGTGTTGATTTTAGATCTTTCTTTCTTTCTCTTGTGCTCATTTAGTGCTATAAATTTCCCTCTACACACTGCTTTGAATGTGTCCCAGAGATTCTGATATGTTGTGTCTTCGTTCTCGTTGGTTTCAAAGAACATCTTTATTTCTGCCTTCATTTCATTATGTACCCAGTAGTCATTCAGGAGCAGGTTGTTCAGTTTCCATGTAGTTGAGAGGTTTTGAGTGAGTTTCTTAATCCTGAGTACTAGTTTGATTGCACTGTAGTCTGAGAGACATTTTGTTACAATTTCTGTTCTTTTACATTTGCTGAGGAGTGCTTTACTTCCAACTATGTGGTCAATTTTGGAATAGGTGTGGTGTGGTGCTGTAAAGAATGTATATTCTGTTGATTTGGGGTGGAGAGTTCTGTAGATGTCTATTAGGTCCGCTTGGTGCAGAGCTGAGTTCAATTCCTGGATATCCTTTTTAACTTTCTGTCTCGTTGGTCTGTCTAATGTTGACAGTGGGGTGTTAAAGTCTCCCATTATTATTGTGTGGGAGTCTAAGTCTCTTTGTAGGTCTCTAAGGACTTGCTTTATGAATCTGGATGCTCCTGTATTGGGTGCATATATATTTAGGATAGTTAGCTCTTCTTGCTGAATTGATCCCTTTACCATTATGTAATGCTGTCTTTGTTTCTTTTGATCTTTGTTGGCTTAAAGCCTGTTTTATAAGAGACTAGGATTGCGACCCCTGCCTTTTTTTGTTTTCCATTTACTTTGTAGATCTTCCTCCATCCCTTTATTTTGAGCCTGTGTGTGTCCTGCACATGAGATGGGTTTCCTGAATACAGGTTAGTATTGTTATGTGTGAATTTGATCCTGTCATTATGATGTTAGCTGGTTATTTTTTTCGTTAGTTGATGCAGTTTCTTCCTAGCCTCGATGGTGTTTACAATTTGTCATATTTTTGCAGTGGCTGGTACTGGTTGTTCCTTTCCATGTTTAGTGCTTCCTTCAGGAGCTCTTTTGGGGCAGGCCTGGTGGTGACAAAATCTCTCAGCATTTGCTTGTCTGTAAAGAATTTTATTTCTCCTTCACTTATGAAGCTCAGTTTGGCTGGATATGAAATTCTGGGTTGAAAATTCTTTTCTTTAAGAATGTTGAATATTGGCCCCCACTGTCTTCTGGCTTGTAGAGTTTCTGTCAAGAGACCAGCTGTTAGTCTGATGGGCTTCCCTTTGTGGGTAACCCGACCTTTCTCTCTGTCTGCCCTTAACATTTTTTCCTTCATTTCAACTTTGGTGAATCTGACAATTATGTGTCTTGGAGTTGCTCTTCTCAACGAGTATCTTTGTGGCATTCTCTGTATTTCCTGAATTTCAGTGTTGTCCTGCCCTGCTTGGTTGGGGAAGTTCTCCTGGATAATATCCTGCAAAGTGTTTTCCAACTTGGTTCCATTCTCCCTGTCACTTTCAGGTACACCAATCAGATGTAGATTTGGTCTTTTCACATAGTCCCATATTTCTTGGAGGCTTTGTTCATTTCTTTTTATTCTTTTTCCTCTAAACTTCTTTTCTTGCTTCATTTCATTCATTTCATCTTCCATCACTGATACCCTTGATCATCTGAAGCCTTCTTCTCTCAACTCGTCAAAGTCATTCTCCATCCAGCTTTGTTCATTTGCTGGTGAGGAGGTGCTTTCCTTTGGAGGAGGAGAGGTGCTCAGATTTTTAGAGTTTCCAGTTTTTCTGCTCTGTTTTTTCCCCATCTTTGTGGTTTTATCAATGTTTTGTCTTTGATTATGGTGACGTATAGATGGGTTCTGGTGTGTATGTCCTTTCTGTTTGTTAGTTTTCTTTCTAACAATCAGGACCCTCAGCTGCAGATCTGTTGGAGTTTGCTGGAGGCCCACTCCAGACCCTGTTTACTTTGGTATCAGCAACAGAGGCTGCAGAACAGCAAATATTGCTGAACAGCAAGTGCTGCTGCCTGATCATTCCTCTGGAAGATTTTTCTCGGCGTAGTACCCGGCCGTGTGAGATATCAGTCTGCCCCTACCGGGGGGTGCCTCCCAGTTGGGATACTCGGGGGTCAGGGACCCACTTGAAGAGGCAATCTGTCCATTCCCAGTTGCATGCTGGGAGAACCACTACTCTCTTCAAAGCTGTCAGACAGGGACTGTTAAGTCTGCAGAGGTTTCTGCTGCCTTTTGTTTGACTATGCCCTGCCCCCAGAGGTGGAGTCTATGGAGGCAGGCAGGCCTCCTTGAGCTGCAGTGGGATCCACCCAGTTTGAGCTTCCTGGCTGTTTTGTTTACCTACTCAAGCCTCAGCAATGGTGGAGGCCCCTCCCCCAGCCTGGCTGCTGCCTTGCAGTTTGATCTCAGACTGCTGTGCTAGCAATGAGTGAGGCTCCGTGGGTGTAGGACCCCCGAGCCAGGCACAGGATATAATCTCCTGGTGTGCCAATTGCTAAGACCATTGGGAAAGTGCAGTATTAGGGTGGGAGTGACCTGATTTTCCGGGTGCCATCTGTCACCTCTTTCTTTGACTAGGAAAGGGAATTCCCTGACCCCTTGGGCTTCCCAGGTGAGGTGATGCCTCACCCTGCTTTGGCTCATGCTTGGTGCACTGCACCCACTATCCTGCACCCTCTGTCTGACACTCCCCAGTGAGATGAAGGCAGTACTCAGTTGGAAATGCAGACATCACCCGTCTTCTGCGTCGCTCATGCTGGGAGCTGTAGACTGGAGCTGTTCCTATTCATCCATCTTGGCTCCACTGTTGTGATTTTTATCATTTGTTTAAACAGATATTTCAATTCATATTTTAATTTCTTCATTAACTCATTCATCATTTAGAGACATAGAGTTTAATTTCCACATCATTTTATAGATTTTTAAAATTCTTCTTCATATTGTTTTCTAGTTATAGTCCACTGTGTTCATAGAAGATAGTCGATATTATTTAATTTTTTTCTTTAAGACCTGTTTTGTGACCTAACATATTGTCTGTATTTGACAATGATTCATATACTGAGGAGAAGAATGTGTATTCTGCAATCATTAGATAAAATGTTCTGTAAATATCTATTAGGTCCATTTGTTCTATTGTGAAGATTAAATTTGATATTTCTTTGTTTATTTTCTCTCTGAAAGATCTGTCCAATTTTGAAAATGGCATATTGAAATCTCCAGCTATGATTGTATTGGGGCTTATCCTTTTTATTAGCGCTAATACATTTTTTCCATATGTGGATGTGGCAGTGCTTTATATATATATATAAATATATATATATATACACATTTATATGCACACACACACAATTGTTATGTTCTTTTGCTGAAATATTTCCTTTATTAGTATATAATAGCATTCTTTGTCTGTTTTTAAAGGTTTTGCATTGAAATCTACTTTGTCTGATATAAGCATGAGGACTCCTGCTCTGCTTTGGTTTCCATTGACATCATATATCTTTTTCCATCATATATATAATATAATAATATATATTACATATAAATATATAATATAAATATATATATGACATATAAATATATAATATAATAATATATGACATATAAATATATAATATAATAATATATATGACATATAAATATATAATATAATAATATATATGACATATAAATATATAATATAATAATATATATGACATATAAATATATAATATAATAATATATATGACATATAAATATATAATATAATAATATGTGACATATAAATATATAATATAATAATATATATTACATATAAATATATAATATAATAATATATATTACATATAAATATATAATATAATAATATATATTACATATAAATGTATAATATATATTATATATATAATTATTTTTTGTTTGTTTACACAGTCAGTATTAAGTGGTCATCAGTTAAAAGCAATGGGTTGAAGATATTATTTTCATGATTTATTGTAGCCTTGAATCAAAAATATACAACAGAATTAAAATGGAAATAAAAAGTAAGATATTAACATATATTTTTATATATATATAATGTCTTTATAGGTGAATTTTGGGTTTTTGTAGGAAACAGATAATTGGGTCTTATTTTGTAATCCATTCAGCCATTCTGTGCCTTTAAATTGGTGAGTTTAGTCAATTTACATTCAATGTTATTATTGATAAGAAGGGAATTACCCCTGCCACTATGATATTTGTTTTCTGGTTGTCTGGTGATCTTCTATTTTTTTTTTTTTTTACTTTTTTTGTCTTCATTTTAGTAAAGGTAATTTTCCTTGTTGGTATGTCCTAATATCTTGCTTTTTATTTCCATTTTAATTATCTTGGATATTTTTGATTCAAGGCTACAATAAGTCATACAAATAATATCTTGTAACCCATTATTTTTTAACTGATTACAGCTTAATACTGACTGCATAAACAAACAAACAAGCAAACAAAAACTAATAAAAACTCTACTCTTTAACTTCATCTGTACAATTCTTCACTTTTTGTTATTTTTATTTATATGTTATTGTATTTTTTGTATCTTGAAATGTTGTTGGAATTATTTTTATTGGATTCTTTTTAAAACTTTCTATTAAAATTATGAGTGGTTTACAGACCACAATTAAAGTGTAATATTATTCTTTGTCTTTCTGTGTATTTACTCCTAGCAGTAAATTCTGTAGGCTTTATTAATTTTTTTATGTCTCATTAAAGTCTTTTTTATTCAGACTGAAGAACTCCCTTTAATATTTTGTGTAGGAAAGACCTGGTATTGATAAAATCTCATAGATATTGTTTTTCTTGAAAAGTCTTTTTTATTCTTTATTTGTGAGGGATGTTTTCACTGGATATATTTTTCTAGGATTTAAGGCGTATTTTTAAATCAGCACTTTAAATATGACAAGCCACTTTCTTTGGCTTGTAAGATTTACACTGAAAAATCTGATGCCTGATGTGTTGGAATTTGATTGGATTTTATTTCTTACCGCTTTTAGGATACCTTCTTTCTTCCTGAATTTTGGAAATTTGATTATTAAATGTCTTGAGGTGGTCTTATTTGGTTTTAATCTACTTAGTGTTTCATTACCTTATTTTACTCAAATATTGCTATATTTCTCTACTTTTTGGAAGTTCTCTGTTATCATCTTTTTGAATAAACTGTCTATTTCTAGATCTCTTGTTATCTCCTCTTTAAAGCCAATAGTTATTTTTATTAAGGTATACATTTATGCAATTTCCACATATTAAGAGGCCGAGGTGGGTAGATCAATTAAGCCCAGGAGTTCAAGACAACCCTGGGCAGGCAAGATGGTGAAACCCTATCTCTACACCCCCAAAATACAAAACTTAACCAGGCTTGGTGACATGCAACTGTATTTCTAGCTAATCAGAAGGCTGAGGAGGTAGGGTCACTTGAACCCTGGAGGTGGGGGTTGCAGTGAGCCGGGATCACAACAGCTCACTCCAGCTTGGGTGACAGAGTAAGAACTTGTCTCAAAAAAATATCAGATATTATTTTAGATACAATAGGTACATGTGCAAAATAGTTACATGGTTATATTGGACCTAGGTATTGAGAACAGCACCCAAAAGGTAGTTTGTCAATTTATTTCCTACTTCCTGTCTACCCCTTCTAGTAGTCCACTATTGATATTTTTCCAAGTTTATGTCTATGTGTATTCAATGTTGAGCTCCCAATTATAAGTGAGAATATGTAATATTTAATTTTTTTTCTGCTTTTAGTTTGCTTAGGACTATGGCCCCCAGCTCCATCCATGTTACTTCAAAGGACATAATTCAATTTCTTTATGACTGTGTAGTTTTCTGTGATGTATACATAACAGTTTCTTTATATAATCCACCATCGATGGGCCCCTAAGTTGACTGCATGATTTTTGTATTATTTTTACTTTTAACTTCTCTATGTATTTTTAAGTAGCCTATCTTCAAGCTAACAAATTGTTGCTTCTGATTGATCAATTCTGGTATTAAAAGACTGATGCATTGTTTAGGATGTCAATTGTATTTTTCAACTCCAGAATTTCTGCTTGATTCTTCTTAATTATTTCAATTTTTGTCAAATTTATCTATAGAATTCTAAATTATTTCTCTGTTATTTTAAATGCCATTCAGTTGTTTCAAAACAGATATTTTGAATTCTGTCTAAAATATCTTCTATCTCTGTCTCTCCATGATTATTCAATGTTGCCTTATTTGGTTAGTTTTGTGAGGTCATATTTTCCTGAATAGTCTTCGTACTTGCAGATGTTTGTTGGTGTCTGAGTGTTAGATATATATTGTATTCCTCTAAGTCTGGGCTTGTTTATACCCGTTTTTGGGGGGGATGGAGAGGCTTACTAGTTACGTGAAGGGACTTGGGTGTTGTGATCTACATTTTTGGTAACTGCAGCCATATCTGCATTAGGGAGCATCCCAAGCTCAGTAACACTGTGGCTCCTGCAGACTTTTAGAGGTACCACCTTGTTGGTCTTAGATAAGATTTGGAATAATTATCTGGATTAACAGACACTTTTTAAATCTTTTCTTACTTTCTTTCCCACAAGAATGGAGTCTCTCTATATTTCCTGTGCTACCTGGTGCTGTGACAATGGTGACACAAGCACCCTTATGTCCACAACCACTGATACTGCACTGGTCAGACCTGAAGCCAGTGCAGCATTGGGTCTGACTCAATGCCCATAGTAATTATTGAGTGACTATGGCTTATGTTTTCTCCAGACCTTAAGGCTCTACAATCATCAGGTGCTAAAGTCAATCAAGCTTGTGTCCTTTCCTTAAGAGTAGTTAGCTCTTTCTGGCCCCAGGAGGGTCCAGAGGTGCTATCTGGGAGTCAAGGCCTCAAGTGGGGGATTTCAAGAATCTACCTGGTGCTCTGTTCTACTGTGGCTGAGCCACAAGACAAAGTCCTTTACACAAGCACAAAAGCCTCTCCCTGTGGCCACCACCACCCCAGGCCCACAGTGAATACTGCTTATCTACCGTCAATGTTTATTCAAGGCCCAAGTGTTCTTTAGTTACCTTGTGGTGAATACTGCCAGGCCTGGAACTCTCTTTTCAGGGAAGTGGGCTCACCTCTGGGTTGGTAAAGACTTAGAAATGCTGACCAAGAGCCAAGGCCGGTAATAAGGGGCTCTAAGAGCCTGCTTGGGAGAACTCAGTAGTGGGGAGAACACACTACTGTGGCCAAGCTGGTATCTAAACTGGAAGACGAAGTCCTTTTTATTCTTTTGTTTTATTTTTTCAAGCAGGCGTCTGTTCACATAGTCACCACAGTTGGGAATGTGCTACATCACACCTGAAGCGAACACATCTCTGATACATACCCAAGGATCATGGTGATGACTTCCTGGCTACCTCTGCTGTTTATTCAGGGACCAAGTGTTCTTTAGTCAGCAGGTAGTGAATTCTGCCTGGACTGGGTCCTTTCCTTCAAGGAAGCAGGTTTCCTTCCAGAATAAGGTGTGTCTAGAAATGTTTGTCAGGATCTAGGGCCTGGAATGGGGCCTTCAGACTTTGCCTGGTAACCTACTCTACTGTGACTAATATGGTATACAAATTGCAAGATAAAGTCATCTTTAATCTTTTCTCTCCTTTCCTGGAGTGAAAGTAAGAAGTTTCTCTAAGAGCTGCAAGCTTCACTGCCTGGAATTCGAGAGGGGTGGCACAACCACTACCTTGGCCATCCCAGCTGGTGTCTCACTACTTAAAGTGCTCTCCAAATCTACTGGCTCCGAGCCCAGCACAGCACTATGTCTTGCCCATAATTTGCAGTCTTTGTGGGCTAGGCTGCCTTTTAAGGTTTTTTTTAGGACCCCTGATCTCTTTTGCCAGTGGTGGCAAGGCTTGCCAGAACTTGTGTTCTGACTGCTGGGATGGATGACTCCCCTCTGGCTAGAAGTGGTCCAAATAATCCCATCCATCAGTGCTGGTTGAGTTCTCCCCACTGTTGGCTTTCTTCTGTGGCAGGGCAGGACTGAGTTCTAATGTAAATTCCCACAATCACTGTCTTTTACATGTAACATGGCCACTGTTATGGTTGGAAAGGGGTGGCATTGGCAACTCAAGACTGTCTTTCCTACCCTCTTTAGTGCCCCCTTTAGTGACATAAAGTTAAAACCAGGTAGTACAATTGCTCACCTAATTTTTGGTTCTTATAAGGAGAAGTTTTTGCGTACATAGTTGCTCAATTTGGTGTTTCTGCAGAGAGGAAGATTGGTGAAGGCTTCTATTCAGCTATTTATCACTGCCTCCCAGATAAAAAAGTAAAAGGTTTAAATTTGCCTCAAATATTACTCTGGCAATTAAAAAAGAGTAATACATTATATGTTAGCTATCATTGCATGCTCCGAACTTCTTAGCAACTATTAACTACCCCTTACCTCTTCAATATCATATGAGTCTTGCCTATTTTAAAAAATTCAAAGATTATACCTGGACTTTTCCCCAATTTTTAAACCAATATTTGTGCTTTGACCCCAGTCTAGATGCAGGCTGTCTCCAAGTTATAGCTCAACTTTATTTTTTTGACATTATGGAGGTTTTATCAATATATAACTTCATAATAAGTGTGGAGTATGCTTATATATGTCAGATACCATGCACAAAATCACTGAACTCTGACAAAGATATTTAATAGCTAGCTATGTAAAACATGTTATGGAAGCAGAAAGCCTTGAAACAAAATGCCTGACTGATTATTACAACTTAAAGGGGTTTTGCTACAGAATTCTATTTGGTTAATCTTTCTAAACTAGTAGAGAAACTAATTTCACACTAGAGCTCCACTAGAATATTATTAACCATTTAGTATTATATTTCTGCTCATAAAGTACTCTGAATTAATGATAAAAGTCAAAAATATTAGAGAGAGTAATAATCAAATGAATAAAGATTTGCAGCCATTATTCTCAATATCCCAATGGCAGCTATAACTCCCAAAATTAAAAACTTTTTTGTTTGGCAATTGGAAGCTTATGCTTATATAAAAGGTGTGTTAAATGATTGTTTTCAAGTATGCAAAATATAATAATAACACATTGTGTCACATTTTTCAGGTTCAGTTTTGAAAAATGAAAGAATAATATGCTAAAATACTTATTTCAGAGAGGCAATTTCAGATTCACATGTAGTTTTAAGAAATTATGTAGAAAAGTGACATTAGCAAGATATTAGACTAAAAAACTTCAGGCAAATGTTTTCACATGAAAATACAAAATGAGCAAAGAAGTAAACATAACAGGATACCTAGATACTAAAATAAGTTTACAGGAGTTCTTGAAAACATTCAAAGGTCTATAGCAACCAATAAAATGCCCTATCATAAAAATCAACATTGAAAATTACAGAAAGTGTTCTGAAATTACTCAGATTTACCTCAACTTCTTTTCCAGTGAAGTTCAACAAGGTCTGAAGAAGTCAGCATTTCAGTTCTCAATTATCTTCTTTAAATTAGCAGGAGCAAAATAGATTATATTTGTAATTGTATAACTTTTCAGGGGACTTTATGAGCAATGGGTTTCATGATTAAGAGTTTATGAAGGGAAAAGCAACATAGTTCACGTCTTGGGCTAGCAAATGCTATATAATAGGAAGGCACTACTCGTGAAAGTTGGACAGAGATTATAGACTGGCATTCACCTAAGGGCAAGAGATCTGATGCGTCCAAATTCAACAGAACATCAAATCCCTGACAGGAAGGTGGAGTAAGATATTTTTATAAATTAAAAAAATTAAAAACAGCTAGGTGTATGAAAGAATCAAAACAAGCATACACACAGGCTCAGACAAGATGTGTGCCAAAAAAAATGTGTAATAGTCTTAAGCATCCAACCAGGCATTCCAAGGTCAAAACATGTTCTACTAATTAGTGAATGTATTTCACAATGCATTGTTACCCTTCAAAGACTGGGAAATGTAGCTGCTTTGTTAAATGTTTAATTTCCAACAAAGCATCATGAGCTATTTAAACAAAATAAAATTGCACACTCAAAGAAAGAAAATAAAGATGTCAAAACTAGCCCTAAAGAATCACAGGCACTAGACATATTGGAAAAAAAAAAAACTACAACGCTTTTTTAAGCATTCTTAAAGAATAAAAGTAAAACATAGAATTAGAAATAAAGGAAATCAGGAAAATAATCCATGACTGAAATATAATGATATGGTTTGGCTGTGTTTCCATCTAAATCTCATCTTGAATTGTAGTCCTCATAATCCCCATGTATCGTGGGAGATACCAAGTGGGACTTAATTTAATAATGAGAACAGTTATCCTCCTGTTGCTCTCATGATAATGAGTAAGTTCTCATTAGATCTGATGGTTTTAAAGGGACTTTTTTCCCCTTTGGCTCTGCACTTCTCCTTGATGCCATCATGTGAAAAGGACATGTTTGCTTCCCCTTCTGCCATAATTATAAGTTTCCTGAGACTTTCCCAGCCATGCTGAACTGTTAGCCAATTAAACCTCTTTATTTTATAAATCACCCAGTCTCTAGTATGTCTTTATTAGCAGCATGAGAATGGACTAATACCAAGATATTAGCAGAAGGACAGAAATAATCAAAAGAACCAAAACATTTTGAAGGTGGGAAATACAAAAAAAAACATTAATAAAGTTATTTACCAGCAGGAGAAATAATAGGCAATGTTGAAGAGAGTGCATTTGAAGATAATGAGTCTAAAGAGAAAAAAAAAAGTGAATAGAGCTTAAGAGGTTTATGGGGCACCATTATTGAGATCTGCTTACATATTATTAGAGTTCCAAAATAGAAGAAAGAGAGAAAGGCACAGAGAGATTATTGAAAACAAATAATAGGTGAAAACTTTCCAAACTTAAGAAAACCATATGAAGCAAAAATGCAAGAAGGCAAAAAGCCTCAAATAGAATAATCCCAAAGATACCAAGAAAAAGGCACATTATACTCAAACTGCTGAAAGAAAAAGACAATATCTAAAAAACATCAAGAGAATAGCATCTCATTATGTACAAAGAATACTAAGATTTTTAGAAAATATATCAGCAAAAACCTTGAAAGAAAAAAGACAATGGGATAAAATATTTAAAGAGCTGAGTGACAAGAAAAGTCAACCAGTATAATATAGCCACAGAACTGTCTTTCAAAAGTGACAGAGGGACAAAAGCAAGGTGGTGGAATAGGAGATCCCAGGCTTCCCTCATAATAGAAAAATCAACTAGCAACTATTTACAGAGAAGAACACCTTGGGGAAAAAATCTCCCAAAGGAGAAAATAAGTCTGAGTCACCTTCATGTTTTATAAATCTGAATAAAAATCTGCATTAAAAAGATAATAAAAGGTCTTGTTTTGACCACATCACCTCTCTCCCCACATGCAATTTATCACAGGGCTACACAGAGATAATTCTCTAAAACCCATAATATCTATATTTGGAAAACAGAGCCAAGAAGGTGCACATTCAGTTTCTTTAGAATTGTGAGACAATTTCCGGGGGATCCTCTATATTCTCAATTCAACAGAATAAGAAGCAGCAGAAAATGAAATGGTTAGATCACCAGGGGTCAAGTAGAAACAAAGCAAGGAGGCTTAGCCCAAATAAACCAGTGCACAGATTAGAGTGAAATCTCAATGTAATAAATAGCAGTGGTGCTTAACCGGAGGTGCAAACCAGCTAACAGCATAGCTCACCTGAAAAGAACTGGTCTCCTCTAGAAAAGGTGCAAAGTGCTACCTGACTTTGATTCCCTAGAAAGATAGCATTGAGGCCCAGCAACAGAACCAACACTACATCCCTGACCAGGGAAGAATATTTTTATAATAAATTTTCAGAACAAGCAGGTACTAGTTCTGCCACATGCATGAGTTTAACAGCACTCCCTGTAGCCTCAAACCCCAACCCTAGGTCCCTCTAAGAGAAAAAGGCAAATCTCAACTACACATTTTCTAGTCAGCATAACAGTTTATCTTCCCTGGTTCACATAAACTTGAGGCCCTGCCTACAACTCTGTCAAACTTCTGAAATCAAATACCGGTATCTTCTGATGAGAGAACACAGCCTGTGGCCCTGCCATATCAAAGGCGATTCCGGTGCTCATACAATGGCTCAGCCTAATAACAGAGCTCATCAGTGGTCTCACTAAATAGCATAGCCTAGCCAGCTGCACAACCCAAATTCAGAGCAAAGGCAGCAGCTCAACAATCTAAGGACCCAGAAAGCAAACTCTTTCTGCCCAGGGTTATTACCAGCTGGCCCATTCAGAATCATAGGCTTGACTGACTAGTGAAGGTTTATCCCTGACAAAGAACTCTTAAAAAACCCAAAAGTCTCCATCCATGTGTGAAAACTAAGGTGAGAAAACAGTGATTACTAAGACTCAGTAAATTATGACATCTCCATAACAAACTAACAAAGCTCTAACAATGGACCTTAAAGATAGGGACATCCAAAAAATGACAGAAAATGAATTAAAAATAATCCATTTATAAAAGTTCAGTAAAGTTCGGAAATATTTGGATAAAAGATAACATTTGGAAAATGATACATGAAAACACAAGTATTTAGGAAAGAAAGAGAAACAATTTAAATTGCAAATAGAAATCCTAGAGATTAAGAATACAATAACCGAACTAAAAATGTGATCAAAAGCTGCAAGAACTGGCTCAATTCATCTGAAGGAAGGATCAGTGCACTTGAAGATACACCATTTAAAATTATCTACTGAGAGGAACACATTTTTTTAAATGAACAAAGCTTACAGAAACTGTGGGACACCATCAAGAGACCTTACCTACATCTAACAGGCATTTTAGAAGAAGAAAAAGAAAAGGGGCCAGAAAGCATATTTTTTAAAAGTAATTTAAAAAGTATTTTTAATATGAGAAAAGAAGCCAACATCCAACAGGAAGCACAAAGGTCTCCAATTAAATTCAACCCAAAGAGTTTACCAATACATAATACAATCATCAAGCTATCAAAAGCAAAGATATTGCGACAGCATCTTATATATTGGTAAGAACTATATCAGATACCAAGGCTTTTTAATATGACTATGAGTGAACTTAGCATAAACCCTGAATTCCGAGAGAAAGATGATATGTTGAAAGTGGGGAAGAGAAAAAAAGAAACTTCCAGCCAACTATACACAGCAAAGTCTTCTTTCAGAAATGAGAGAGAAATAAAACTTTCCCATAGATATAAATGTTAATCAAGTTTATCACCACTGTGCCTGCCATACAGAAATTGCTAAAAGAGTTTTTAAAACTGAAATACAATCCCGTTAGTGAAAAAAAAATGAAACTTATGAAACACAAAACCTAGTGCCACACGTAGTATACAGCAATATTCAGAATATTCTAAGACTGTAATGGTGGTGAATAAAGTAATTTTATTTCCAGTATGAGAGTTAAAAGACAAAGTTATTAATAACAACTACAGCTAAAATAATTGTCAAGGAAAACGTATCACAAAATGATGTAAATTCAGACATCAAAAACATAAAATGTGGGAGAAAAAGTGTAGAGTTGCATTGTACTTAATCAAAGGTAAACACTTATCAGCTTGAAACACCTGAAACAGACTATTACAAGTGTAAGATATTCTATGTAGTCCTAATGGTAATCAAACAGCAAAAATTTATGGAAGGCACACACACAATATTAAATACTTCAAAAACTACCACTATAGATAACCACCTATCTAAAGGCATCTCTTCCTTTAATTTGGTTTTTGAAAGCACAAACAAAATCGACAAACCTTTAGATATACTAAGCAAGCAAAAAGACTCATATAAATAAATAACAAAATTAAAAGGTGAGATTACAACTGACTCCACAGTAACAAAAACAAACAAAAGAGAAGATTATGAGCGACTATATGCCAAATATTGAGCAACCTAGAAAGAAAATGGATAAATACCTGGACACATAAAACCTATTCATATGGTTTGGCTTTCTATCCTCACTCAAATCGCACTTTGAATTGTGATAACCCCACATGGCAAGGGCAGGACCAGGTGGAAGTAATTGGATCATGGGGAGAGTTTTCCCCCTGCTGTTCTCATAATAATGGGTGAGTCTCACAAGATCCGATGGTTTTAAAAGTGCCTGGCATTTCCCCTCCTGTCACTCATTCTCTCTCCTGCCCTGTGAAGAGGTGTGTTCTGCCATGATGGTAAGTTTCCTGAGGACTCCAGAGCCCTGTGGAACTGTGAATCAAATAAACCTCTTCTTTTTATAAATTACCCAGTCTCAGCTGGGTGCAGTGGCTCACACCTGTAATCCCAGTACTTTGGGAGGCCAAGGTGGGCAGATCACTTGAGCTCAGGAGTTTGAGACCAGCCTGGGCAACATGGAGAGACCCCATCTCCACAAAAATACAAAAATTAGCCAGGCATGGTAGTGTGCACCTATAATCCAAGCTATTCTGAAGGTTGAGGCAGGAGAATAGCTTGAACCTGAGAGGTGGGGGTTGCAGTGAGCCGAGATTGTGCCACTGCACTCCAGCCTGGGCAACAAAGCAAGACTCTCTCTCTCAAAAAAAAATTATCCAGTTTTGGGTATCTTTTTCATAGCAGCGTGAGAACAGACTAATACACCTATTCAGACTAAATAATGAAGAAATAAAATCTGAACAACCCAATAATTATGGAAGAGAATGAATTATTATACAACATCTTTCACCAACTAAAAGCTTTCTGCTTTTAGTTTCTGTTTTCGAAAGAAATTGAAGAGGAGAAAATACTTTTTAAAATTATTTTTTATGAGACAAGGATTACCCTCATACCAAAGCCAGACAAGGACATTACAAAAAGACAAAATTATAGGTCAGTACCATTGATTAGCATAGATGCAAACATACCCAAGAGAATACTAGCAAACTGAATTCTACAACGTATTAAAAGAATCATATAACAAGGTCCTGTGGAATTTATCTCCATGATGCAAGGATGATTAACATTAGCAAATACATATACAAAATATGTCATATTAACAGAATAAAGAATTAAATTTTTATGGCCATCTCATTAGATGCAAAAAAGCATTTTACAACATTGAGCATTCTTTTATAATAAAAACATTAAAAAATTAGAGAAGAAATGTATTTCAACAAACTAAAAGTGATATATAATAAGCCCATAGCTAGCATTATATTTAATAGTGAAAATTAAAACTCTTTGCTCTATGATTCATAATGAGACAGAGATGCTCACTCTTTCCACTTCTATTAAACATCATTTTGTAAGTACTTGCCACAACAATAAAGCAAAAGAAAGAAATAAAGTGCATTTAAATAGTAAAGGTAATAGTGAAACTGTCACTGTTTGCTGACAACATAAATATATAAATATCCTGAATAATCCACCAAAAAAGTTTAAATTAATAAATTTTGTACAGTTGCAAGATACAATATCAGCATGCAAAAATCAAAGGCATGTTTCTACACTAACAACAAACTTTCCAAAAAAAAAAATCAAGGGAAAATGTTATTTACAATAGCTACGATAAATGAAAGAATATACTTAAGAATAACTTTAACCAAGGAGTAGAAATACTGGCATGACAAAAATTATGAAACATTAATAAAACAATTTGAAGAAGACAAATAAATTTACAAATCTTTGTTCAAAAATTGGAAGGCTTAATATTGTTATAATTTCCATACTGCCAAAAGCAATTTCCAATGTCAGTTTTAAAGATACAGAAAAAATAATTCTAAAAACATGGGTAACTACAAAAGAAAAGCCAAATAACCAACGCAATAATGAGCAAAAAGAGCAAAGCTGATGGCATCATGCTACCTGATTTTAAATTATACTACAAAGCAATGGTAATTAAAAAAGCATAATACTCACATTAAAAAAACAGGAACATTTAAAAATTGAACAGAATAAAGAACACAGATATTAACCCACACGTGTAACATCAATTTATTTTTATAAAAGATTTCAAGAATATCTTGTGGAAAAAGTACAGTTTGTTCAATAAATGATGATGTGAAAACTGAATTTTCATGCAAAATAATAAAATTGATCCTTTATCTCACACCACATACAAAAAATAACTCAAAATAGATTAAAAACTTAAACAAAAATCCTGAATTCATAAAAGTACTGGAAGAAAATATATGGACCAAAGTACACAGCACTGCTCTGGGCATTAAAAAAAAAAAAAAAGACCTCCAAAGCAGAGGGAAAAAAACTAAAGTGGACAAAGGGGATTACATCAAAATAAAAAGCTTCTTTACAAAAAAATAAATACTCAACAAAGTAAAGAATCAGCCTACAGGCTTAGGTAATATATTTGTAAACTACACATTTGATAAGTGATTAATATTTAAAATTTACAAAAACTCAAGCAACTCTGTAGAAAGAAAATAAACACTCTGATAAGACATGGGCAAAGGACCTGAACAGACATTTCTCCAAAGAAGACATATGAGCAGCTAACAGATACATTAAAACTGCTAAATACTATTAATCATTAGGAAGATACAAATTAAAAATCACAATAGATAATCAATTCACATCTGTTAGAATGACTATTGTCTTATAAAATTAACAAGTGTTGGTGAGGATGTGAAGAGTAGAGAAACTTTGTAAACATTGTGTGTGTGTGTGTGTGTGTGTGAATGTAAATTAATAATCATTTTTGCAAACAGTATTGAAGTTACAAAAAAATACCTAAAAATTGAGTTATCATATCATCTAGCTATCCCGCTTCTGGATATTTACCCAAAAGATTTGAAATCAGAATGTGAGAGAGATGGGCGCTTTCCCATTTTTGTTGCAGCACTATTTATGAAATTAAATTGAGCATTCATCAAGAGATAATTACATAAAGAATATGTGGTATATATACACAATAAAATAGTATTCAGCCTTGAAGAAAATAATACTTTCTATAATTTTATCCAAAGTGGATTAAATTGGAGAATATTATGTTAAGGGAAATAAGCCAAACACAGAAAGACAAATACTCCATGTACTCACATATATGTATAATTTTAAACAATTGAATAAATAAAAGCAGAGCATAGAAGAATAGTTACCAGAGGCTTGTAGGTTTGAGCGAGGTGATAATCAAAGGGTGGAAAGCCTCAATTAGATAGAAGTATGTTTAATGTTTTCAACATGGTGAAAATAGCTAAGAATTTTATACTGTACATTTTAATATAACCAAAAGTAAATCTCAAATGTTTTCATCACAAAAATGTCAAATATTTGAGGTAATGAATAGTCTAGTTCACTTGATTTAATCATTTGACATTGTATTAAGAAATATAAAATTGTCCGGGCTTGGTGGCTCACGCCTGTAATCTCAGCACTTTGGGAGGCCGAGTCGAGTGGATCACGAGGTCAGGTGGTAAAGATCATCCTGTCTAACATGGTGAAACCCTGTCTCTACTAAAAACACAAAAAATTTAACCAGGCTTGGTGGTGGGCACCTGTAGTCCCAGCTATCCTGGAGGCTGAGGCAGGAGAATGGGGTGAACCCAGGAGGTGCAGCTTGCAGTGAGCTGAGATCACGCCACTGCACTCCAGCCTGGGTGACAAAGCTAGACTCTGTCTCAAAAAAAAAAAAAAAAAAGAATTATAAAATCAAGGAGCAGGCGGGCAGCCAAGATGGCCGAATAGAAACGGCTCTTCTCTGTGGCTTCTGCCGAGAAGGATGAAAACAGCAAGTGAATCCTGCATCTTCAATTGAGGTACCAGTGTTCTCTCATTTGAACTGACTAAGTGGTTGGTGCAACCTACAGAAAGCAAGGGAAAGCTTGGTGAAGGGAGGGCCCACCCGGGAGCTGCATTAGGCAAAGATAACTCCCTCTCCCAGCCAAGGGAGGCAGTGAGGAATTGTGGTACCCCTATCTGAAAATCATGCTTTTCCCATGGATCTTTGCAACCCAAGGATCAGGAGGTCCCCTGTGAACCCAAGCCACCAGGGCCTTGGGTACCAAGTACAGAGCTATGGAAACTCGCGGCAGCTGCTCAGGTGAGCATCCGGTCGAACAGGCACTGAAACACAGGAGAATTCACATGCTCCAGCTCTGGAAACTCCCATGAGGTGGAAGATCCATCCACTCCCATGGGAAGGGTGCTGAAACCAGAGTCAAGTGGCCTTGTTCCCAAAGAATTTCACAAGCTAAAACCCACTGGCTTGAAATCGTTGCTGGCCAGCACAGCAGGCTGGAGACTGCCTAAGAGATGAACTTCCCAGGATGGAGGGGCGGCCACCATCACTGCAGCTCCAGTCAGCCATTTTCCTCTGCTGCCAGTGTCAGTTAGACTGGGTGGTAAGGACCAGAAGTGATTCCCCACAGTGCAGCACAGCGACTGGGTCAAATCGTGGCCAGACTGCTTTTTTTAAGCGAGACCCCAGTACACTCCTCCTCACTGGATGGGGCCTCCCTGTGGGAATTTCAGCATCCCAGCCAGGTGTTTTTGGACAGAACTCTGATATCCCTGAGAGGGGCCCCTAGGAGGAGGGTTGGCAGCAGTATCATCGGTCAGTAGTCTTAGTTTTTTCTGCCTGCTGGCTCTGGAGTGTCAGGACAGCCTTGTTGAGGGGGGATTCCCCCTAGTGCATCACACCTGCTCTGCCAATGGGCAGCCAGACAGCTTATTTAAGCGGGTCCCTGATCCCTCTCCACCTGACTGGGTGAGACCTTACAACAGGAGTCTCCAGACACCTCATGCAGGAGTGTTTCTGCTGGCATCAGGTTGGTGCCCTTCTAGGACAGAGTTCCTAGAGGAAAAAGCAGGCTGTCATTTTTGCTGGTCTGCAGCCTCCTCTGTTGATACCTCCAGGGGTGGGAGGGACACAGGCAAATAGGGTCTGTAGTGGACCCCCAGCAATCTGCAGCAGCCTTATGGAAAAGGGGCCTGACTGTTAAGATAAAAACAAAGGGAAAACAACAACATCAATGAAAAAGGCCCCACAAAACCCCATTTAAAGGTCAGCAGCCTCAAAGATCAAGTGTAGATAAACCTATGAAAATGAGAAAAAATCAACACAAAAGTGCTGAAAACTCAAAGAGCCAGAGTGCCTCTTCTCCTCCAAATGATAGCAACATGTCTCCAGCAAGGGCATAGAACTGAGCTGAGGATGAGATGGATGAATTGATTTCTTAAGTAGGGTTCAGAAGGTGGATAATAACAAACTTCACTGAGCTAAAGGATTATTTTCTAATTCATTGTAAAGAAGCTAAGAACCATGATAAAACATTACAGGAGATGTTAACCAGAATAACCAGTTTAGAGAAGAACAAAAATGAACTGATGCAGCTGAAAAGCACTTTACAATGTAAACACAAGTATCAGTAGCTGAATAGTCCAAGTGGAAGAAAGGATATCAGAACTTGCAAAGCAGGCCTGGTGATGATAAATTTCTTAAACATTTTTTTATCTGAAAAAGATTTTATTTCTCATTTGCTTACGAAGCTTAGTTTGGCCAGATATGAAATTCTAGGTTAGAAATTCTTTAAGAATATTGAATATTGGCCTCCCATTTCTTCTGGCTTGTAGGGTTTCTGCTGAGAAGTCTGCTGTTAGTCTGATGGGCTTCCCTTTATAGGTGACCTGGCCTTTCTCTCCGGCTTCCCTTAACATTTTTTCCTTTATTGCAATTTTGGAGAATCTGATGATTATGTGTCTTGGGGTTAATCTTTGCATGGAATATCTTACTGGAGTTGTCTGGAGTTCCTGAATTTTAATGTTGGCCTGTTTTGTGAGGTTGGGGAATGATATGGTTTGACTGTGGCCCCACCCAAATCTCAACTTGAATTGTATCTCCCAGAATTCTCACCTATTGTGGCAGGGACCCGGGGGGGTGGTAATTGAATCATGGGGCTGGTCTTTCCTGTGCTATTCTAGTGATAGTTAATAAGTCTCACGAGATCTGATGGGTTTATCAGGGGTTTCTACTTTTGCTTCTTCCTCATTTTTCTCTTGCTGTCACAATGTAAGAAGTGTCCTTTGCCTCCCGCCATGATTTGGATGTCTCCCCAGCTATGTGGAACTGTAAGTCTAATTAAACCTCTTTTTGTTTTCAGTTTTGGGGATTTCTTTATCAGAAGCATGAAAAAGAACTAATACAGTGAATTGGTACCAGTAGAGTGGGGTTACCAGCTACTACAAAACACAATGAAGTACAGAGATCAGTGACACTATGAAGCAACTACATTAATAAGTCTGCAAAATAACCAACTAGTATCATGATGACAGGATCAAACTCACATATAACTATATTAACCTTAAATGTAACTGGGCTAAATGCCCCAATTAAAAGATACAGAATGGAAAGCTGGATAAAGATTCAAGATCAACCAGTGTGCTTTATTAAAGACACCCATCTCACATGGAAAGACACACATAGACTCAAAACAAAAGAATGGAGGAAAATGTCTGAAGAAAAATGAAAAACAGAAAAAAGCAGGGGTTGCAATTCTAGTTTCTGACAAAACAGACTTTAAACCAAAAGAATGGCATTACATAATGGTAAAGGGGTCAATTCAACAAGAAGAGTAACTATCCTTAATATATATGCACCCAATACAGGAGCATCCAGATTCATAAAACAAGTTCTTAGAGACATACAAGGAGACTTAGATGTCCACACAATAACAGTGAGAGATTTCAATACCACACTGTCAGTATTATATAATTGAGACAGAAAATTAACACAGACAATTCAGGACTTGAACTCAACTCTGTATCAAGTGGGCCTGATCGATATCTACAGAATGCTTTACTCCCAAAATCATAAAATCTCTTTGTACTTCATAAATATATACAACTGCAATTTGTCAATATATAACAAAAAATTTAAAAGAAGGATCAATTAAGACATTCCTAGATAAAAGCTGAGTGAGCTAATTGCCATTAGACATGCCCTATGAGAAATGCTAAAACAATTCCTTCAAGTTAAAATCCAAAAATACTAAAGAGTAACCTAAAGTCATCAAAAATATAAAATTATCTGGTGTCAGCAATTACAAAAAGAAATATAGAAATATTTATAATTGTAATTTTGAGTTGTAACTCTACTGTTTATTTATTTATAACATAGAACAGGAGTCCTACACATTGAAATGAAAGAACCTCATAGAGAAACTCATAGCCTATGGAAATATAAAGACATCTGGTAAAGGTAATACATGAACAAATGTAAAACTACTAGTTTAGTAATTTGGGTTTCTCCCTTTACTTCTCTCATATATAGTACTTAAAAGACAAATTTATAAAATAATTATAAATCTGGTTTAATGAGCATACAATGTATAAAAATGTACTTTGTTATATTGAAAACATAGAGTGGGAGGGTGGAACTGTAAAAAACTAGAGATTCTGTAGGTGGTTGAAGTTATGTTGGTACCAATTTAAAGTAGTTACAATTTTAGGATATTATATACAGTATCCATGGTAACCACAAAGAAATTACCTATAGAATATATGCAAAATAAAATAAAGTCATTTAAATGTTTCAGTAAAATATCAACTAAAAAAAAGAAAGACTTTGATGGAGTAAATAAGGTACAATAAACACAATAAACTGTATGGAAAATTAATAACACAATGGCAAAATTAGATTCTTTATATTACTAGTTACTTTCAACGTAAATAGATTAAACCACAATTAAAAACATGGATTGGTAGAATAAATTTTAAAAATTATTCAACTGTATTCTGTTTACAAAAATAATTCTGACAAAAACTCTATCATTTACCAAGCTATATTCAGGCTCATCTTGTTTTTGTTGTTGTTGTTGTTGTCTTTGACTAGTTTTCATTCATATTCTGCTTTTAGTAAGAATCCTAAGTCTATTTAGCAAGAATCCCCCCATCCTTAAAATATGTTAAAGTTGCTCATCCCCACCCTTGATATCTAAGCCCTAGGCCTGCCTTTAGTAAGAATGCTGTTACATTTAGCAGTAATCCTTTTACCATTCATATCTAATTAAGTTGCTCTAAGGAAATTTCCATCCACCTTTCTCTGTAATCATTGGCTACAAATCCCTAGTTGTCTTTGCTTTATTCAGAGTTGAGTTCAATCTATCTTCCCTATTTCAATAATCTTGAATTAAGTTTTTCTTCCCATTATTGACAAGCATCCAGTGAATACTTTTTACATTTCTGGTGTCATGGCATAAATTGGTTAATATTAATTACTGGGCCCCAGAATTTCTTACTTCGTATCTTAGCTGTATGCTTTTGAAACCTTTTCTTTTATTTTTTACTGGTTCATTGGGAATGCATTGGTAAGTCTGACTTATCATCTAACACCCTAAATTTT
The DNA here is from genome assembly GCF_029289425.2 of Pan paniscus. Taxonomy (NCBI): domain Eukaryota; kingdom Metazoa; phylum Chordata; class Mammalia; order Primates; family Hominidae; genus Pan; species Pan paniscus. The sequence continues at coordinate 62,482,176 of NC_073272.2, forward strand.
ACATTGAAGCACAGTAAAGGCAGATTTTGATTCTTACGATTTTGGGTATATTCTTGAGAGGCTTGGTTTCAGACCCAGACTTGTTTTTTTATTTGAAAAATACCACTGGTTTAGAACATTAAAAAAGACTCATTATCCTTGGGATGAACTTTCTTCTTTAGTGTTTAGCATATTTTTTTCTGTGTAGAGATCTTGTTTATATATTGTTTTTGTTTCAAATACTTTGGTGCCTCCCCTTCCCACAGAAAATTTTTCCCTTTTCTGATTAACCTTCTCTTAGAATTTCTGCTAACCATATGTTCTACCACCACAGAACTAATATTATATACATTCTTCTTGGCATAATTTAGCTATGAATAACTTGGTAATATACTGGCTTCCTTGGGAAACAAAACTTTCCCAAAGTGACCCAATTAATATCTTTCCATTCACTTCCCCTCTGCTTCTACTTTCTTCATTTACCATCTGCAGGTTTTCCTTCTGCTTCCTACAGTCCTTTAATGTTTCCCTTCCAACTGCTACCTCCCACATTCCTTATTTTATTCCTGTCAGCATTTTTTTTTCCATTCCAGCTTCTCAATTTGAGCTATTCACTTTAACTTTATGCCCCTGCCTATATCAGGGGCTGACAAGAAACTCACAGAACAAAAAAATCAACAAATTGAGTCTTGAAAGGCTGATTGGAAATAATGGGCTACATATTTTATACATTTATCTATGCTTTGAAGACATCCATACAGCTGCTTGGTGCTTCATCAATCATTCACCTACAATTTATTTCACAACTTCTACAACATTTTATATCAGGACAAAAAAAAATTTAAAAATTCCCTCACAAATATTGACAGAAATATATAGTTCTTATATTAATCAGGTAATCTCAATTGGTCCAATCTTTTAAAAATAAAATTTGGAAAAACATATCAAGTGAGAAGAAATGAGAGGCAACTATTTTATATAAACCAATGAAATTTATATCCTCCTTTCTGCCTAAATATGACTAAAATTTTAGAATAAAAGTTATAAGATCTCTATTGGCACATTTCTCTATAAATATGTATGGATGTGTGTACTTAAATTTTTGTGTGTGTGTATATATGTATGTTATGTACATGTGATATTTTATTACCTCAGGATATTATAAGTTAATTAATTTATAAAATTATTTCAAGGAAATCTATGTAATTATAAGGGCTTATATAAATTAAATATTCCAAAATCTCTCTGAAATAAACAAATTTATTTTCAATTTTTTTAGTTTGAGTAAATATTTGGCAAACAAGAACTGTTTAATTTTTTTTCTTAATAAAACAGATATATTTCTTAGGTATTTTTATTAAGTATGATATTCGTTTGGTGCAAAAGTTATCACAGTTTTCACCATTACTTGTAGGGGCAAAAAATGTGATAACTTTCATGCCAACATAATAGATGCATATATTTTTATTTTACTTAATTATATTTGTCAAAAAAGCTAGTATTTTTGTCTAAAAGTTGTTTAAGATTATTGAAATTATAAAATTTATTTTAATGAAGTTAGTGTATTATTCTGACAAACTTTATTTCAGGAAAAATTATGTGCCATAACATGGCTACTTAAGGGTATTTTCCAAAATCTTTTTAGTAAAATGCTACATAAGGCCTATGCTGAACTAAATAATAGATGTTCATTATATATGTAATCAGTTTTAAGTAAGATAAACTACTAAAATATTTATTACTGATTCAGAATGTTTCATTATCATTTTGGCCAGCTGGAGCCAACCAGTTGGCAGTGCCCTTGCCCTGCCTCAGCCTGTGGCTTTGGGGCTGGCCCAGCCCTGCCACCTGTCATGTGAGGTGGCTGCCCACCACTGGTGGATGGCAGAGGGACATAATGTTACAGCCTACTCTGTACCCATGTTCAACAGGCCCGAGCATTTGTCCTACATCCAAGAAGAGAGAGGATATGCTGACAATCGAAGAGGAGAGTGAAGAATAATTTTATTAAGTGATGAAACAGCTCTTGGCAGTGATGGCATGTGAGAGTAGCCAACAACACAGAGTCAGGTGGTTTTTCCTCCCAGTGTGTCTGAGTCTGCTGCTTTTATTGGCTCAGTATAGGGGATTGCATGCTGATCAGTTTGTGAGTATGCAAATAAATTTAAACAAAGGTGCCACTCAAAGGTGGGCATGACAATGTAAAAACCAATTAGGGAAGGGTAGCTATATGTAAAATAAGTGAAGGGTGGGAATCAATCAGATGAAAGCACACCAAACAAGAAGACAGGTTCTTAATCTGGTCGATGGATTTGACTTGTAGCTTGGCTTTCAGGCTTTAAATTGTCTTTGGCTTGAAGGTGTATCTTCAATGGGGACCTATCCCTATCTGCTTAGGTATTTCTCTGCCTCTTGCCTCTATCATATCCTCCTCTGAAGAGCTACATCTAACTACTATTAGGATAAGAACAATGACCAATCTTAACTTCTTCCTGCTGACAGGGGGCACTGTTTTGGGAAGAAAAAAGTCAGATTTCTCTCACAGGCCTATCTAAAGTTCCCCAGAAAAAGGGAGACATTGTTCAAGGCTCTGGTTGCATGAGGATTTGGGGCTTGATGACCTGAAGGTGATAAGAGACAAACTGATTTATTAGAAGACATGGATTGAAATGGAACAAGATGGTAAAGACAGCCAAAAAATCCTGAGCCTGCTGACATGACAAGGCAAATAGTGGCTATAGTTATGCCTGCTAAGATTTGGGCATCCAGGGTTTGGCTTTGGTCAGCTCCCTTGGTCTTATTGTCCCAAACTGATACCTCCAGATAATACACACCCCATTTACCCTTATCACTGGGCAGGATTTGCAGGATAATTACCCAGAATTAGAATATTGGTCCAGATTTTTACATTACTCATCCCTATTTTGTCTTGTGACCTGCAGCCAGACATGACTGGGGTGTTTACAGAAATAAGCATGGTTATTCTAAAATGCAGACAAAAACTTATAAACAACTAATGAAACTAGAGTTTAATAACAAGTATATGATAAGGTTTGAATCATAATTTTTCTCTCTCCAGTCCTCTTTTTTGTTAAAGACAAATCATAATAGGACTGAATAGCTTTCAAAATAAAATTTAGTCTTATACTTGACCCGGTTATTTGCATGAAGTACAGTAAAAAACAATTATTTTCACATAGGCTTTTTAAATTGGCTCTGATGGCACACTGTTCTGTAGGGAATCTCAGATAAGACTTTTTAAAGCCAAGCCCAGCCATGGCTTCTACCTATGAGTTGGGTAAATTCCTCTCTTGTTGAGGTTCCAATATAATTTGGAGCTCCTGAGTCTGTTAGAAAGTGGCATTCTTTACTCAACACAGGTTGGGAACCTTCTACAGGGACTGCCTAGACAAGCTATGAGGCCAGTTTTCCAAAGGGATTTATTGGCTCTCCAAATCAAGCTTGATTCCTTAAAGGAAATCATGCTTCCAGTCAAAGCCTCGCTAAAACAACCAGTTTCTCCAATTGCATCCTCTTGCAAAAGAAAGTGGGCTCTTATTGCACTTATGCAAATAATTATATTGTCACAAATTAATAATACTCACAAATAGTTTCCAAATGTTGGAAAAATCAAGTAGAGAGAAACAAATATGCTCCAAATTTTGTTCACAGAGAGTATATTTCACTAAATTTTTAAAAGATGTAAATAGCTCAAAAAACAGTTTTCTTGACTCCAAAAAACAAAGAATCATCAATGTTTTAAACAAAAAGGTCAAAAAGATTATTTCAGACTTTTATTAGTTCAGTCCATGCAGTTAACTTAGGCTCTGCTTGATATTCATGAATGTTTCAGCTCCTTAAGAGTCCTGAAATGTTTTCCTTTATTCCAATGTCATAATCTCCAAAGTTATAAGAAACCTGAATTTAAGGGCACCTGTTAAAGTTATATAGCTGACTATAAACAATCTATCTTTTGAAGAGAATCAAAACATGAAAACAACTGTCTGTGAATGACAAAATGTCCACCATAGTTGTAGTCAAAAATGCGATTGACAAACAAATTTGGTTATTTCTGTGGTTTATAACAACTTAACATAATAACCATAATTATGATTGATAGCATATACTCAGATATTTGAGTTTTAAGAATCCCATATAATTTTGAAACATATATTAATATTATCCAGTAAAATATAACCTGGAAAAGATTAAACATCATTTTTATTTTGCCAATCCCATGCAACTAAACATGCCAAATAATCCTGTTACCTCTCTTTTGGATGCCTTGGGGGTCTCTGTAGCATCCAAAAGTTAGGGGTCAGAGAAGATAATTTTGAACTTGAAATTTGATTTGTGGAAACATATCAAACATGTTAATGGTTTAAAACACTTTGATATTATCAAATAGAATTTTAGGTTACCATAAGTTGTTTAATTGGCCAAAAGGATGACTAACTTTTTTAAAGGCAAAAACCTCCACTCATTAATAAAGAAGACTTAGCCTTCCAAACCATTTTTCTCTTGTGTTTTCCTTCTTTTCTTTGGTAGTTTTTTTGCAAGGCAAGCAAAAATCTCTCATTATCCTTGAATGTTACATGAAAATCCTATTCAAGAGAGAGAAAGCTAAATTTTACCCTTGCATTAGTTTACTATTAATATCAATCTCAATTTTAAAAATCAAATTTAATGGACAAATCTGTCAAATTATAATCAGTTTGACCATCAGATGAGATTCTTATAAACCTTTTATACCCTTTAAAATTTTTTGATAAAGAGAAGCACCTTAAGAAAACTTTCTTATGCTTTTATTTCAATACTCAATTTCTGGAAAAAAACAAAACCATTTTGAATTTAGTTAATGTGTTCACACACAGAATTAATTTTACAATATTACTTTTATAAACCTTCCACAACTTGTTTAAACCTTAGCTTTACCTTATCTAATTTAGAAAAATTCTTTAATCCTCTAACTTAGGCAAACATTTACACTCCCCTGTAGTCTTAAAATCTTTCTTTAAAATCACATTTTACTTTTCTTAGACACCTTGCATGTACATCTTATTTCAGTAGTCTCAATTACATGTTATAATGGTAACTCTTAACAATTTTTAATTTTTATGTAAAACCTGGTAAGTTATTTTAGTTTGTACTAGGCACAGATAAGGTCTGACTCTTTTTACGATAGAGATGTGGTCAACTTGATATGTCCCCAGGCCTTACCAAACTGTAAAGCAGGCAAGTCAAACAATTTTTAAAATCTCAAAGAGCGGTATATGACCTTAAAGCATTTAAACACAATATATGACCTGCATAATTTAGACCGTATGTTTAGATTTTGATGACATTTTTATTTTATTAATGATTTTAAAGCTTTTTTTATTTTTTAAAGATTAAAGTAATATGAACTAAAAGAAATTATTGCTTTTATTTTTCTAAAATTATTTGATCTAAGCACCCATTTTTAAGATGATTACTTAGAGCTCTTTTGTATAAACATCACACACATAAAATATATATAACTATACAGACAGAAGAATCACTAGTTGTAAGATTTTTTTTCAATATTCTAATTGGATTATTGGCCTCAGGGTGGAGCCGTTCATGAAACAGGGCTAGGAAAGCATGTGATTTAACAGAGCCTTAGATTTTGATAGGGATCCATCTGCTTTTAATTCCTGGGGTTCCATGAAGAAAACAGAGATTTTTCTAATAACAGGGTCTGTGGCACCTCATCTGTTTTCCCCAAGCAGTCCCAGGCTATAAGAAGTTATTTTAGGGCCTCTTGTGTGTGCATTAAGAATGGCAAAGCAAAATAAAGAAAAATAATTTGTTGACTGAGAAGAAGAAAAATAAACTTTTTTCCAGAAAAACAAGATCTAAGGAAAGAGAAAAAGATATAAAGGCCTTTTAAATATATATCTACAGCTCAGATATTCACTTTGAATTCAACTGTGTTTCAATCATAGCACTCCTTAAAAAAATCTTTTCAAATTTCTTTTTGTAGTTGTTGTTTTTTGTTTTTGAGATGGAGACTCACTCTGTCACCAGGCTGGAGGGCAGTGGCACAATCTCAGCTCACTGCAACCTCCACCTCCCAGGTTCAAGCAATTATCCTGCCTCAGCTTCCTGAGCAGCTGGGACTACAGGTGCACTCCACCATGCTCAGCTAATTTTTGTATTTTTAGTAGAGATGGGGTTTCACCATGTCGGACAGAATGGTCTCAATCTCTTGACCTTGTGGTTCATCCACCTCAGTCTCCCAAAGTGCTGGGATTACAGGCATGAGCCACCGTGCCTGGCCTCAAATTTCTTATTACTCAACTTTAGCTATTCCAAACAGTCAATATTTCTGGGTTTTAAACTTTACCAAAAGTAACATCACAGGTGAAACCAACATGCTTTAACAACTAAGGTTATGACTTAACCACGAGTGTATGAGGTATTTTCAAACAGGTGGTAGGCAGTTTTTACAAAATCTAGATTATTTAAAAGTAGCTCAGAAAATGGAAGATTTAAGAAGGGAAGATAGAAGCTGTTCATGGAGAGAAAGAGAATCAGCAAATGGTAAAAGTCACAGAGATATTTACCAGAAAGTACTCATCCCCTAAGCCAGGATTAAACCTGAGCCACCATTATAAAAAGGCAGAGACCAAAAGAAAGTACTGCCATCTGATTACAAGGTCAAGCTCCCAAAAAAGTAAAACAAGATGGAGACATCACCATCCATTTTTTTTCTCCTCAGAGACATGTGGCAAAGTTTATAACTGACTGGTTTTCTCAGTCAGTTTCTCAGTCTGGCTTGAAGAACAGACTTATGTGGTTCTAAGCCTGTGTTTTTTTCTAAGATATTTCTTCTTATAACAGAATGATACAGAAAAACACAGAAACCACACCAGATTGGCTACAGCTTAAGACTAGCCTTATAAATCTTTTTTTCAATTAATTAAAAATGCAGAGAATATAAACAGTGGTTTGTATTATTCACTCAACTGGTTTGCGCAGAGAGAGAGAGAGAGAGACCAGAAGTCTGACTGGTTAAAACTTATACCCTTTAGTTGTCAAGTCAGGCTTCTGGGTTCCCTTCCCCTGAGCTATAGAGCCCTATCTACCCTTAAGTCCTGTGAAGGGGAAATAGACAAAGAGGGTATTTTCATACTGTAAAAGTTGTCCTTCCTCAGGAGATTGCTAAGTTAGAATTGTAATTTCCTTTGTAATTTCTTCCCAGTTTATTTTTTAAGCCAAGCAGTTTAAGGTTTGGGAAAATTAAACTTTTTCTAATTTGGGAAATGCATATGAGGGAAGTGTCCTGTGATACAAAAATAGCTGAAGATGGTCAGTTACCCATCTGGACAGAGGCAAAAAAAAGGTATAATTTAGATATTTTCCTTCCCAGCAAACATCCAGGGCATGTGAGAGAGAGAGAAAAAAAGACATACCTTTTCTTTCTTCCATCTTTTTTATTTCTGAGCACCTATAACCTTGGCAGGTACTGCCCATGGATATCAGTGTGGCCCTTATCCATGTAGTAGATGGTAGGTCACTTACGTGCTGGTAACACAGCACATAATATCGGTAACCTTTGAGTTTCCTTGACCTCATCTATGCTGTGGATACTAGCATGACCTCTATCCATGAAACAGAGGGGCAGGGTAACTGGCAGAAATTAATCATACTCACCTATACTTTGCCCCTTGACTTCTGTTGTCTGCTTTTAGATCTCTCAGATCTAGTTTTTATTTTGACGACTTCAACCCAAAGCTTGGGATTTAGTTTGGACAAAAAGATGCATCAGGAAGGTGCATGGACTCATTGAATTAAGTCCCAGGTGTCCCTCACCAAATTGCAGTCAGAAACTGGTAAAGCAGCTCCTTTGCTATTTCCCTATTAGAAGCAGACTGCTGATGTAGAGCTGTGGAACCATGTTCTCTTTTTAAAAAGGAGAAAAAGTGATTCCTGAGAATTGGGACCTCACATAGAAAAGATCCCTGTATTCACAGGACTATGTGAATTTCTGACATTTTGGAGAAAAAAAAACAGCTTAAGTGCAGGGAGAAGAAAAGATGCCTGGGAAAAAAAGCTTCTTGCTCTATGCAAGTGGGTTCCTTCAAAAAAGAAAACAAAACTTAATTGCTGCAACCACTTTGCCTCTAAGGATAGATAGAAACCACATTTTTAAAAAACAGCATATCTGAAGGCTAGGACAAATGCTCATTCTACCCAGTAATATTTTTGTAGTTTGCAACAACACCCTTAATATTGTATATAAATAAGAGATAGGTGCCATTAAAAAAAAAGAAAAAAATGCTATATAAAAGACTGAATTGGAGATGAGGTGTGGTGGCTTATGCCTGTAATCCCAGCACTTTGGGAAGCCAAGAAAGTTAGATCACCTGAGGCCAAGAGTTCAGGAATAGCCTGGCCGAAATAGTGAAACCCTGTCTCTACTAGAAATACAAAAATTAGCTGGGTGTGGTAGCACATGCCTGTATTCTCAGCTACTTGGGAGGCTGACGCATAAGAGTCACTTGAACCTGGGAATCAGAGTGCAGTGAGCCAAGATTGAGCCACAGCACTCCAGCATGGGAAACAGAGTGAGATTCCATATTTTTTTAAGAAAGAAAAGACTGGATTGGAACAGAGTAAACACTTGCGACCCCGAGGGCAATGGGGGGTGGGCAGGTGGCAGCCTCCTCTACATCTGTGCCATTTATACTGAATAGGCTAACACAGGCCTGGTGCCCCATCTGTTTTGAGAAAAAGTCTTAGGATGAGAAGGCTTGGAAATAAATGTGAAAGAGGCTTTGGGTTTGCATTTACTCACCCTTCCTCAAATCCCAGTTAAGTACCCAGAAAATGATGCAGGACTTTTCTTGATCACTTTGCCACCTGGAGACACCTGGCCAGCAAGTTCTCTGCCAAACCTTGGCCTATGGTTTCAGGGCTGGCTCATCCCTGCTGCCTGTTGTGTGGGGTGCTGCCCTTCGCTGGTGAAGGGCAGAGGGATATGATTATACAATCTTCCTGGTACACACATTCAGTGGGTCTTCAGCTCTTGTCCCACCTCCAAGAAGAAGGAGGATATGCTGACAATAGAAGAGTGAGCAGAGTAAAGAATAATATTATTGAGTGATTAAATAGCTCTTGGCAGAGAGGGGATGCAAGGGTGGTCAACAACCCAGAGTTGGGTTTTTTTACTTCACAGTGTGTCCGAGTCTGGGACTTTAATTGGCTCAGAACAGGGTAGTGCATGCTGATTAGTTTGTGAGTATGCAAAAAAGTTAAAACAAAGGCACCACTCAAAGGTGGGCACAACAGTGTAAACAACCAATTAGAGAAGGGTAGGTATATGTAAAATAAGTGAAAGGCGGGAATCTATCAGAGGAAAATATGCCAAATGAGAAGACAGGTTCTCAATCTGGTCCATGGATTTGATCTGTAGTTTGGCTTTCAGGCTTTACGTTGTCTTTACCTTGCAGGTGGGATTTCACTGGGGACCTGCCCCTATCTGCCTAGTCATTTGTCTTCCCCCTGCCTCTATCATTACTAAGCATAAGATTATATGCATTTAGTTGGTTTCTTATATTTACATGCTGCAGAGATTCTAAATAATTTTGAATTTACAAATAAATATTTTCCCACATAGGGAAATTATACTGTAAGAAAGCATATACATATAAAAAGTGAAATGGCATATTCATATAGTTTTCTACACTGCTACTGAATGCAGGTATATGAGAGACATTTTACAGTTGTATATTTTCTAGTTTTCTCTATGAATTAAATGTTACAAATAGTAAGAATTATAATCAATGTTTAAATAAAACTACTAGAAATAATAAGGGGAAGGAAATAGCATTGTCTAAAATGTTTGCAAAACATGTATGATGTGTCTTTTATCAGAGAAAAAGAATAATTTTATTATAAGGTAAAATAACTATTCTAGAATAAGAAAAAATATAGAGGACAAATTCTTTTTTTAATTATACTTTAAGTTCGAGGGTACATATACAATGTGCAGGTTAGTTACATACATATACATGTGCCATGTTGGTGTGCTGCACCCATTCACTCATCATTTATATTAGGTATTTATCCTAAGGCTATCCCTCCCCCCTCCCCCTCACTCCACAACAGGCCCCAGTGTGTGATGCTCCCCACCCTTTGTCCAAGTGTTCTCTTTGTTCAATTCCCACCTATGAGTGAGAATATGTGGTGTTTGGTTTTCTGTCCTTGTGATAGTTTGCTGAGAATGATGGTTTCCAGCTTCATCCATGTCCCTACAAAGGACATGAACTCATCCTTTTTTATGGCTGCATAGTATTCCATGGTGTGTATGTGCCACATTTTCTTAATCCAGTCTAACGTTGATGGACATTTGGGTTGGTTCCAAGTCTTTGCTGTTGTGAATAGTGCCACAATAAACATATGTGTGCATGTGTCTTTATAGTAGCATGATATATATTCCTTTGGTTATATACCCAGTAATGGAATTGCTGGGTCAAATGGTAATTCTAGCTCTAGATCCTTGAGGAATCACCACACTGACTTCCACAATGGTTGAGCAAGTTTACAGTCCCACCAACAGTGTAAAAGTGTTCCTATTTCTCCACATCCTCTCCAGCATCTGTTGTTTCTTGACATTTTAATGATTGCCATTCTAACTGGCATGAGATGGTATCTCATTGTGGTTTTGATTTGCTTTTCTCTGATGACTAGTGACGATGAGCATTTTTTCATGTGTCTGTTGGCTGCATAAATGTCTTCTTTTGAGAAGTGTCTGTTCATATCATTTGCCCACTTTTTGATGGGGTTGCTTGATTTTCTTCTTGTAAATTTGTTTAAGTTCTTTGTAGATTCTGAATATTAGCCCTTTGTCAGATGGGTATATCGTAAAAATTTTCTCCCATTCTGTAGGTTGCCTGTTCACTCTGATGGTAGTTTCTTTTGCTGTGCAGAAGCTCTTTAGTTTAATTAGATCCCATTTGTCTATTTTGGCTTTTGTTGCCATTGCTTTTGGTGTTTTAGACATGAAGTCCTTGCCCATGCCTATGTCCTGAATGGTATTGCCTAGGTTTTCTTCTAGGGTTTTTATGGTTTTAATTCTAACATTTAAGTCTTTAATTCACCTTGAATTAATTTTTGTATAAGGTGTAAGGAAGGGATCCCGTTTGAGCTTTCTACATATGGCTAGTCAGTTTTCCCAGCACCATTTATTAAATAGGGAATCCTTTCCCCATTGCTTGTTTTTGTCAGCTTTGTCAAAGATCAGATAGTCATAGATGTGTGGTATTATTTCTGAGGGCTCTGTTTTGTTCCATTGGTCTATATCTCTGTTTTGGCACCAGTACCATGCTGTTTTGGTTACTGTAGCCTTGTAGTAGAGTTTGAAGTCAGGTATCGTGATGCCTCCAGCTTTGTTCTTTTTGCTTATGATTGTCTTGGCAATGCGGGCTCTTTTTTGGTTCCATATGAACTTTAAAGTAGTTTTTTCCAATTCTGTGAAAAAAAAGTCATTGGTAGCTTGATGGGGATGGCATTGAATCTATAAATTACCTTGAGCAGTATGGCCATTTTTGCGATATTGATTCTTCCTATCCATGAGCATGGAATGTTCTCCAATTTGTTTGTGTCTTCTTTTATTCCATTGAGCAGTGGTTTGTAGTTCTCCTTGAAGAGGTCCTTCACATCCCTTGTAAGTTGGATTCCTAGGTATTTTATTCTCTTTGAAGGAATTGTGAATGGGAGTTCAGTCATGATTTGGTTCTCTGTCTATTATTAGTGCATAGGAATGCTTGTGATTTTTGCACATTGGTTTTGTATCCTGAGACTTTGCTGAAGTTGCTTATCAGCTTAAGGAGATTTTGGGCTGAGACAATGGGGTTTTCTAAATATACAATCATGTCATCTGCAAACAGAGACAATTTGACTTCCTCTTTTCCTAATTGAATGCCCTTTATTTCTTTCTCTTGCATGATTGCCCTGGTCAGAACTTCCAACATTATGTTGAATAAGAGTGTTGAGAGAGGGCATCCTTGTCTTGTGCCAGTTTTCAAAGGGAATGCTTTCAGTTTTTGCCCATTCAGTATGATATTGGCTGTGGTTTTATCATAAATAGCTCTTATTATTTTGAGATACATCCCATCAATACCTAGTTCTTTGAGAGTTTTTAACATGAAGGCTGTTGAATTTTGTTGAAGGCCTTTTCTGCATCTATTGAGATAATCATGTGGTTTTTGTCTTTGGTTCTGTTTTTGTGATAGATTACGTTTATTGATTTGCATATGTTGAGCTAGCCTTGCATCCCAGGGATGAAGCCAACTTGATCATGGTGGATAAGCTTTTTTATGTGCTTCTGGATTCAGTTTGCCAGTATTTCATAAATATGAAAAGTTGTGAAAAGCATGTAAAGTGAATTTTGTGTTGTTTAAACAAACAAACATTACATAAATTTATGAGATTTTTACATGAGTTTTAGTATTACAGTACTACATTAAGACAAAACTACAATTTTGTTTTCTCACCATTAAAAATGCAAACTTTCCTTATATTATTAGTTTAGTCTTCTTTTGTCTTTTATTTAATTATTTATTTTTAAATGTTATAGATACATACAAGTTGTACATATTTGTGGGGTATGTGTGAAATTTTGATATAGGCGTACAATAGGTAATAAATCAATATGGTATGGAAATATTTATCACCTCACATAAATATTATTTATATACTTTGGAAACATTCCAAATTTTCTATTTTATCTATTTTTAAATGCACAATAAATTATTGTTAACTACAGTCTCCCTATTGTGCTGTTAAACAGTAGATCTTATTTTTCTATCTGTAAAAAAAAAATCTTGAAACCTCAATTTACAATCCCCCCCAAAAAAAATTTAAGCTGAAAACTCATTCTTACAAGGAACCACCTTTCTTTTTGTTTTTAAGCAGATAGCTACAGATCAAAAGTAAAATATTTCCACTGGTCCTGTTTGTCAATTTTGGCTTTTGTTGCAATTGCTTTTGGTATTTTAGTCATCACGTCTTTGCCTATGCCTATATCCTGAATGGTATTGCCTAGGTTTTCTTCTAGGGTTTTTATAGTTTTAGGTTTTACATTTAAGTCTTTAATATCTATCTTGAGTTAATTTTTGTATAAGGTGTAAGGAAAGGGTACAGTTTCTGTTTTCCGCATATGGCTAACCAGTTTTTCCCAGTATCACTTATTAAATAGGGAATCCTTTCCCCATTGCTTGTTTTTGCCAGGTTTGTCACAAATCAGATGGTATAGATGTGTGGGGTTATTTCTGAGGCCTCTGTTCTGTTCCATTGGCCTATATATCTGTTTTGGTACCAGTACCATGCTGTTTTGTTTGCTGTAGCCTTGTAGTATAGTTTGATGTCAGGTAGCATGATTCCTCCAGCTTTGGTCATTTTGCATAGATTGTCTTGGCTATATGGATTCTTTTTTGTCGATGATACAGAGAAATAGGAAGACTTTTACACTGTTAGTAGGGAGTGCAAATTAGTTCAACCATTGCGAAAGACAGTGTGGCAATTCCTGAAGGATATAGAACTGGAAATACCATTTAATCCAGCAATCCCATTACTGGGTATACACACCAAGGATAATAACTCATTCTACTATAAAGACCCATGCACACAAATATTTATTGAAGGACTATTTACAATAGCAAAAAATTGGAACCAGCCTAAATGCCCTTCATTGATAGAAATACATCATGGAATACTATGCAGCCTTAAAAAAAGAATGAGTTCATGTCCTTTGCAGGGACATGGATGAAGCTGGGAACTATCATCCTCAGCACACTAACACAGGAACAGAAAAACCAAACACCACATGTTCTCACTCATAAGTGGGAGCTGAACAATGAGAACACATGGACACAGGGAGGGAAATATCACACACTGGGGCTTGTCATGGGGCAAGTGGAGGGAGGGCATTAGGACAAATACCTAATGCATGCATAGCTTAAAATCTAGATGATGGGTTGATAGGTGCAGCAAACTACATGTTTACCTTTGTAACAAACCTGCAAGTTGAGCACATGTATCCCAGACTTAAAGTAAAATTAAAAATATAAAAATAAATATTTCCACAGGTAGCTACTCCATGTTCACCTTCTACTAGGCAAAGTGCAAATTTACTGAGCACAAGATGAACATATTATTGACTATTTCCCTGCCTTCTCATTTTCTGTGGCAAAATGTTCATTAGTGTACTATCCTTTCTTTCCCTCCAGCCCACTTATTTATTTATTTGTTTTCTGAAAACAATTACCTGATGTTCAGGAACTCCCCCCTCTACAGAATCTCTGATATCCCCAAATTTGTTTGAGATCTAGGGTGTATTTTGATTTACAATTTCTTTTTTGGAGTTTTATTCACTTCCAAGAAATAAGTTGAGTTTTCCTGCTTTAATGGTGATGAAGGGCAGAAAATTCATTGCTGCATTTCAGTTCACTTTCAGTAAAGAAGGTAAGTTTGTGTTTCTTCTTGCTTCTAAAACGTAAAAAAGTTAGACTTTAGCCTGGGTCCTATTTTTAGGTAAGTTGGGATTTTGTTTTGAAAATTTTCGTTAATGACTAAAAGTTAAGATTGTCAACTAGGTGGTTTTAATTTCTCCTTACATTCAGGGCACTCGATAATTATACTGTTTTTGTATTTTTTGTTGTTGTTTTAGTTTTTCTTTCATCAGATTTGACCAACTCTACCCAATTAAGACAAATTGAAAGAAGAATTCCAAATTATGGGAAACAACACTTCTGAATTCACTAAAATTCCTCACAGCGGCAAAGAAGAAAAAAAGAGCCAAGACATTTGGTTTTTCTATCTCCTAGCTTTCTTTATAAAATTGTTCTTTTGTTTCTTTTTCTTCAACCTTACTCCTTCTTCCCCTTTTGCTATCTTTGGTTCCAAGTAAAAAAAAAAAAATCTAGAGAAGGCTTCTAATGATTCAGATTCCTTAAATAACTCAGAATAAGGACATTACTTACACTTTTTGGGGTGTTCTGATTATTTTGTGGGTTTCAAGAGTCATGAGTGGATTCATCTCAGGTGTAAAGCTCTTTCTTGTATTGCATTACCACTTTGACTTTTGAAGGTACCAAAAATTGTCTCTTCTACTTTGAGAGAATTTGAATTTGGTGTGTATAATTGTGTACAAGAGCTACAATATTAGGGATCATTCAGAAAAATTTACAGAAAATTGGCATTACCACAGAGGGCTACTCATTTCTTTGTATGTTTAGATAAGAAAATTGTGCATCTTTTTGGCCCTTTTCCTTAAAGGGCTTCATTCTAAAGTCAGTAATATTATCAAGCAAAGTCGAAAATACCACCTATCAAACTAAGTCACTTTAATATAGCCTTTTTGTAAAGGAAATTTACATCTTTAAAGGAAATCTCCACTATTTAAGGGCAACTCTTTCTCTTCATCTAAACCACTAGGAATTTCAACTAGAGGGGAAGAAAATGTTAATGTAACAGACCACATCTTTGTTTAGACCTATGTCTGGGTTTTTGTGATGTATATTTTCCACTATGCTTCACCAAAATCATGCCTTTGGAGATACAATGTTAGAGTTGCCTTGTTATCAATTGTTTGGAACATAAAACAGATAACCAAGAGATTAATTATCTAAGATAAAGAAAAGAAAATTTTTGTAAACAGGCAAATGAAAATTTTCGTGTATATATGATTTTTCTTTGTCTGGGCCTGTTATGTTTATTGTTCATATATGCCATATGAAAATAATAATTTAGTACCAGTTGTATAAACAACTCTGTATTAGTGGCTTTGGAGGACTCACAATCATGGTAGAAGGCAAGGAGAAGCAAGTTACATCTTAAATGGATGGCAGCAGGCAAAGAGAAAGCTTGTGTCAAGAACTCCATTTTTACAATCATCAGATCGCATGAGTCTCATTCACTATCATGAAAATGCTGCAGTAAAGACCCACCTGCATAATTCAATCACCTCCAATGGGGTTTATCCCATGGCACATGGAAATTGTGGGAGTTAGAATTCAAGATTAGATATGGGTGGAGACACAGCCAAACCATGTTATTCCACCCCTGGCCCCTCCCAAATCCCATGTCTTCACATTTGAAAACAAATCATAGCTTTCCAATAATTCCCCAAAGTCTTAAATCATTTCAGCATTAACTCAAATGTATATAGTCCAATGTCTCATCTGGAAATAGGCAAGTCCCTTCCACCTATGGGCCTGTAAAATCAAAAGCAAGTTAGATACTTCCTAAATACAATGGGGGTACAGGCATTAGTTAAATACAGTCATTCCAAATGGGAGAAATTGGCCAAAAAGAAAGGGCTACAGACCCCTTACAAGTCTGAAATCCAACAGGGCAGTCAAATTTTGAAGCTTCAAAATGATCTCCTTTGACTCCATGTCTTACATCCAGGTCATGCTAATGCACACGGTGGGTTCCCATGGTCTTGGGAAGCTCTGCACCTGTGGCTTTGCAGGGTACAGCCTCCCTACTGGCTGCTTTCACTGGCTAGTGTTGAGTGACTGTGACTTTTCCAGGCCCACAGTGCAAGCTGTCAGTGGATCTACCATGATGGGGTCTGCAGGATGGTGGCCCTCCTCTCACAATGCCACTAGGCAGTGCCCCAATGAGGACTCTGTGTAGGGGCTTTGTCCCCACATTTTCCTTTTACACTGCCCTGGCAGAAGTTCTCCATGAGATCCCCGCCCCTGCAGCAAACTTCTTCCTGGACATCCAGGCAATTCTATACATTCTCTGAAATTTAGGTAGAGGTTCCTGAACCCCAATTCTTGACTTTTGTGCACTTGAAGGCTCAAAACCACATGGAAGTGGCCAAGGCTTAAGGCTTGCACCCTCTGAAGCCACAGCCCAAGCTCTACTTTAGCCCCTTTCAGCTACAGCTGGAGTGCCTTGGGCACAGAGCACCACAAGTCCAGCACATGGATGCTGGACCCATCCCCTGAAACCACTTTTTTTCTCTTAGGCCCCTGGGCTCAAGATGACAGTGGCTGCTTTGAAGACTGCTTACATGCCCTAGAGATATTTTCTTCATTGTCTTGGGGATTAACATTTAGTTCCATGTTACTTATGCATGTTTCTACAGCCAGCTTGAGTTTCTCCTCAGAAAATGAGTTTTCCTTCTTTATTGCATTTTCAGGCTGCAAATTTTACAAGCTTTTATACTCTGCTTCTCTTATAAAACTAAATGACTTTAATAGCACCTAAGTCACCTCTTGAATTCCTTGCTGCTTAGAAATTTATTCTGCCAGATACCCTAAATTTTATCTCCCAAGTTCAACTTTTCACAAATCTCTAGGGCAGGGGCAAAATTCTTCCAGTTTCTTTGTGAAAACTTGACAAGAGTCACCTTTGCTCCAGTTTCCAATAAGTCCCTCATATTCATCTGAGACCACCTCAGCCTAGACTTTATTGTCCATATCACTATAAGCACTTTGATCAAAGCAATTCAACAAGTCTCTAGGAAGTTCCAAACTTTCCCACATTTTCCTGTCTTCTTCTGAGCCCTCCAAACTGTTCCATCCTCTTCCTGTTACCCAGTTCCAAAGTCACTTTCACATTTTTGGATATCTTTTCAGCAGTGCCCCACTCTACTGGTATCAATTTACTGTATTAGTCCACTTTCATGCTGCTGATAAAGACATACGTGGGATTGGGTAATTTATGCAGCAAGAATGTTATTGGACTTAGAGTTCCACATGGCTGAGGAGGCCTCAAAATCATGGCAGAAGGCAAGGAGGAGAAATTCACATTTTACGTGGATGGCAGGAGGCAAAGAGAGAGCTTGTGCAGCAAAACTCCCATTTTTAAAACCATCAGATCTCATGAGACCCATTCACTATCATGAGACTATCACAGGAAAAACTCACCCCCATTATTCAATCCTCTCACACCTTGTACCTCCCACAACACATGGAAATTATGGGAGCTACAAAATGAGATTTGTGTGGGGACACAGAGCCAAACCATATCAAACTTTAATTAAGTGACTTTAAAAAAGTAAGCATTTATCAGACTAATAGAATAGCTCTGAGGCTTTTCAGTACACATGACATTAGCTATTTTTGGTAAAAATAATTTGGTATATTTAGTCTCATTATTTCCTCCAGTAACTTAGAATCTTAAATTTATGTCATGTTACATTAAGTAATTCTAGGTTATCCACTGGTATTTAGGGTTATGAAGAATAGAAGGAGAGTAAGATGAGATTTGGTGGAGTTTAGTGAAAACGTGGATGTGATTTTTGCTTTAAAAATGTCAAGTGGAAGAAAAGGTATCAGTGATTGAAGATCAAATTAATGAAATAAAGTGAGAAGACAAGGTTAGAGAAAAAAGAGTAAAAAGAAATGAACAAAGCCTCCAAGAAATATGGGACTATATGAAAAGACCAAATATACACTTGACTGCTGTACCTGAAAATGATGGGGAGAATGGTACCAAGTTGAGAGATATCATGGGAAATTGAGCCCCCAATATTTCATGTGGGTCCCTTTCTATTTTCCCTAAGTGTCAGCCAGTCTGAGAAATAAAGGGAAAGAGTACAAAAGAGAGAAATTTTAAAGCTGGGTGTCTGGGGGAGACATCATATGTTGGCAGTTTCCATGATGCCCCTCAAGCTGCAAAACCAGCAAGTTTTTATTAGTGATTTTCAAAAGGGGAGGGAGTGTACAAATAGGGTGTGGGTCAGAGATCACATGCTTTACAAGGTAATAAAATATCACAAGCCAAATGGAGGCAGGGTGAGATCACAGGACCAGGGTGAAATTAAAATTGCTTATGAAGTTTTGGGCACCCATTGTGATTGATAACATCTTATCAGGAGACAGGGTTTGAGAACAGACAACCGTGTGACCAAAATTTACTAGGTGGGAATTTCCTTGTCCTAATAAGCCTGGGAGTGCTATGGGAGATGGACTTATTTCGTCTCTTATCTACAACCATAAAACACAGACGTTCCCAAAGTGGCCATTTGAGAGACCTCCCCCTGGGAAGGCAATCTCTTTCTCAGGGATGTTCCTTGCTGAGAAAAAATAATTCAGTGATATTTCTCCTATTTGCTTTTGAAAGAAGAGAAATTTGGCTCTGTTCCAACTGGCCCACAGGCAGCCAGACTTTATCTCCCTTGTTCCCTGAACGTTGCTTTTATCCTGTTCTTTTTTCAAGGTTCCCAGATTTCATATTGTTTAAACAATTTGTGCAGCAAATGCAATCATCACAAGGTCTTGAGGCAACATTCACCCTCAGCTTATGAAGATGACGGGATTAAGAGATTAAAGTAAAGACAGGCATAGGAAATCACAAGATTATTGATTGGGGAAGTGATAAATTTCCATGAAATCTTCACAATTTATGTTCAGAGATTGCAGCAAAGACAGGCATAAGAAATTATAAAAGTATTAATTTGGGGAACTAATAAATGTCCATGAAATCTTCACAATTTATGTTCTTCTGCCATGACTTCAGCCGGTCCCTCCGTTTGGGGTACCAGACTTCCCACAACATGACATGTTACATTAAGTAATTCTAGGTTATTCACTGGTATTTAGGGTTACTAAGAATAGAAGGAGAGTAAGATAATATTTGGTGAAGTTTAGTGAAAACTTGGATGTGATTTTTGCTTTAAAAGTGTCAAGTGGAAGAAAAGTTATCAGTGATTGAAGATCAAATTAATGAAATAAAGTGAGAAGACAAGGTTAGAGAAAAAACAGTAAAAAGAAATGAACAAAGCCTCCATGAAATTGGGGACTATGTGAAAAGACCAAATCTACATTTGACTGGTGTACCTGAAAGTGATGGGGAGAATGGTACCAAGTTGAAAAACACTCTGCAGGATATTATCCAGGAGAACTTCCCCAACATAGCAAGGCAGGCAACCATTCAAATTCAGGAAATACAGAGAACACCACAAAGATACCCCTTGAGAAGAGCAACCCCAAGACACATAATTGTCAGATTCACCAAGGTTGAAATGAAGGAAAAAGTGTTAAGTGCAGCCAGAAAGAGAGGCCAAGTTACCCACAAAGGGAAGCCGGTCAGACTAACAGCAGATCTCTTGGCAGAAACCCTACAAGCCAGAAGATAGTGGGGACCAATATTCAACATACTTAAAGAAAAGAATTTTCAACCTATAATTTCATATCCAGCCAAACTAAGCTTCATAAGTGAAGGAGAAATAAAATCTTTTACAGACAAGCAAATGCTGAGAGATTTTGTCACCACCAGGCCTGCCCTAAAAGAGCTCCTGAAGGAAGCACTAAACATGGAAAGGAACAACTGGTACCAGCCACTGCAAAAACATGCCAAATTGTAAAAACCATGGATGCTATGAAGAAACTGCATCAATTAATGAGCAAAATGACCAGTGAACATCATAATGACAGGATCAAATTTGCACATAACAATATTAACTTTAAATGTAAATGGGCTAAATGCCCCAATTAAAAGACACACACTGGCAAATTGGATAAAGAGTGAAGACCCATCAGTGTGCTGTATTCAGGAGACCCATCTCATGTGCAAAGACACACATAGGCTCAAAATAAAGGGATGAAGGAAGATATACCAAGCAAATGGAAAGAAAAAAAAAGCAGGGGTTGCAATCCTAGTCTCCAATAAAACAGACTTTAAACCAACAAAGATAAAAAGGGACAAAGAAGGCCATTACATAATGGCAAAGTGATCAATTCAGCAAGAAGATCTAACTATCCTAAATATATATGCACCCAATACAGGAGCACCCAGATTCATAAAGCAAGTCCTTAGAGACCTACAAAGAGACTTAGACTCCCACACAATAATAATGGGAGGCTTTAACACCCCACTGTCAACATTAGACAGATCAATGAGACAGAAAATTAACAAGCATATCCAGGAATTGAACTCAGCTCTGCACCAAGCAGACCTAATAGACATCTATGGAACTCTCCACCCCAAATCAACAGAATACACATTCTTCTCAGCACTACATCACACGTATTCTTAAATTGACCACATAATTGGAAGTAAAGCACTCCTCACCAAATGGAGAAGGACAGAAATCACAACAAACTGTCTCTCAGACCACAGGGCAATCAAATTAGAATTCAGTATTAAGAAACTCACTCAAAACAGCACAACTACTTCGAAACTGAACAACTTGCCCCTGAGTGACTACTGGGATAATAATGACATGAGGTCAGAAATAAAGACATTCTTTGAAACCAATGACAACAAAGACACAATGGACCAGAATCTCTGGGACACATATAAAGCAGTGGTTGGAGGGAAATTTATAGCACTAAATGCCCACAAGAGAAAGCAGGAAAGATCTAAAATCAACACCCTAACACCACAATTAAAAGAACTAGAGAAGCAAGAACAAAAACATTCAAAAGCTAGCAGAAGGCAAGAAATAGCTAAGATCAGAGCAGAACTGAAAGAGATAGAGACACAAAAATACCTTCAAAAAAATCAGTGAATCCAGGAGCTGGTTTTTTTTAAAAGATCAACACAATTGATAGACCATGAGCAAGACTAATAAAGAAGAAAAGAGAGAAGAATCAAATAGAAACAACAAAAAATGATAAAGTGGATATCACCACCAATCCTACAAAAATACAAACTACCATCACAGATTACTATACACACCTCTATGCAAATAAACTAGAAAATCTAGAAGAAATGGATAAACTCCTGGAGACATACACTCTCCTAAGACTAAACCATGAAGAAGTTGAATCTCTGAATAGACCAATAACAGGCTCTGAAATTGAAGCAATAATTAATAGACTACCAACCAAAAAAGGTCCAGGACCAGATGGATTCACAGCCAAATTCTACCAGAGGTACAAAGAGGAGCTGGTACCATTCCTTCTGAAACTATTCCAATCAATAGAAAAAGAGGAAATCCTCCGTAACTCATTTTATGAGGCCAATATCATCCTAATGCCAAAGCCTGGCAGAGACACAACAAAAAAAGAGAATTTTAGACCAATAACCCAGATGAACATCAATGCAAAATCCTCAATAAAATAATGGCAAACCGAATCCAGCAGCACATCATAGATTATCCACCACAATCAAGTTGGCTTCATCCCTGGGATGCAAGGCTGGTGCAACATATGCAAATCAATAAATGTAATCCATCACATAAACAGAACCAAAGACAAAAACCACATGATTATCTCAACAGATGCAGAAAAGTCCTTCAACAAAATTCAACAGCTCTTCATGCTAAAAACTCTCGATAAACTAGGTATTGATGGAAAGTATCTCAAATAATCAGAGCTATTTACAAAAAAACCACAGCCAATATCATATTGAATGGGCAAAAACTGGAAGTATTCACTTTGAAAACCGGTACAAGACAAGGATGCCCTCTCTCACCACTCCAATTCAACATATTGTTGGAAGTTCTGGCCAGGGCAATCAGGCAGGAGAAAGAAATAAAGGGTATTCAATTAGGAAATGAGGAAGTCAAATTGTCCCTGTTTGCAGATGACATGATTGTATATTTGGAAAACCCCATCAACTCAGCCCAAAATATCCTTAGGGGGATAAGCAATTTCAGCAAAGTCTCAGGATAAAAACTCAATGTGCAAAAATCACAAGCATTCCTATGCACCAATAACAGACAGAGAGCCAAATCATGAGTGAACTCCTATTCACAATTGCTACAAAGAGAATAAAATACCTAGGAATCCAACTTACAAGGGATGTGAAGGACCTCTTCAATAACTACAAACCACTGCTCAACGAAATAAAAGAGGATACAAACAAATGGAAGAATATTCTATGCTCATGGTTAGGAAGAATCAATATCATTAAAATGGCCATACTGCCCAAGGTAATTTATAGATTCAATGCCATCCCCATCAAGCTACCAATGACTTTCTTCACAGAATTGGAAAAAACTACTTTATAATTCATATGGAACCAAAAAAGAGCCCGCATTGCCAAAACAATCCTATGCCAAAAGAACAAAGCTGGAGGAGGCATCACACTACCTGACTTCAAACTATACTACAAGGATACAGTAATCAAAACAGCATGGTACTGGTACAAAAACAGATATATAGACCGATGGAACAGAACAGAGCCCTCAGAAATAATGCCACACATCTACAAACATCTGATCTTTGACAACAATGACAAAAAAAATGGGGAAAGGATTCCTTATCTAATTAATGGTTCTGGGAAAACTGGCTAGCTATATGTAGAAAGCAGAAATGGGAACCCTTCCATATGCCTTATACAAAAATTAATTCAAGATGGATTAAAGACTTAAATGTTAGACCTAACACCATAAAAACCCTGAAAGAAAACCTAGGCAATACTATTCAGGACATAGGGATGGGCAAGGACTTCATGACTAAAACAAAAAAAGCAATGGCAACACAAGCCAAAATAGACAAATGGCATCTAATTAAACTAAAGAGCATCTGCACAGCAAAAGAAACTACCATCAGAGTGAACAGGCAACCTACAGAATGGGAGAAACTTTTTGAAATCTACCCATCTGACAAAGGTCTAATATCCAGAATCTACAAAGAACTCAAAAATATTTACAAGAAAAAAATCAAACAACCCCATCAAAAAGTGGGCAAATGATATGAACAGACACCTCTCAAAAGAAGACATTTATCCAGCCAACAGACTCATGAAAAAATGCTCAACATCACTGGTCACCAGAGAAATACAAATCAAAAGCACACTGAGATACCATCTCATGACAGTTAGAATGGCAATAATTAAAAAGTCAGGAAACAACATATGCTGGAGAGGATGTGAAGAAATGGGAATGCTTTTACACTCTTTGTGGGAGTGTAAATTGGTTCAACCATTGTGGAAGACAGTGTGACGATTCCTCAAGGATCTAGAATTAGAATTACCATTTGCCCCAGCAATTCCATTACTGGGTATATACCTAAAGGAATATAAATCATGCTACTATAAAGACACATACACCCATATGTTTATTGTGGCACTATTCACAATAGCAAAGACTTGGATCCAATCCAAATATCCATCAATGATAGAATGGATTAAGAAAATGTGGCACATATGCACCATGGAATACTTTGCAGCCATAAAGAAAGATGAGTTTATGTCCTTTGCAGGGACATGGATGAAGCTGGAAACCATCATTCTCAGCAAACTATCACAAGGACAGAAAACCAAACACTGTATATTCTCACTCATAGGGGGTAATTGAACAATGATATCATTTGGACACAGGGCGAGGATCATCACACACCAGGGCCTGTCAGGGTGTGGGGGGCCTGGGGGAGGCATAGCATTAGGAGAAATTCCTAATGTAAATGATGAGTTGATGGGTGCAGCAAACCAACATGGTACATGTATACCTATGTATCAAACCTACACATTGTGCACATGTACCCTAGAACTTAAGGAATAATAATTTTAAAAATGTAATTTTTTGTAGCTTAGAGAAGCTTTCTACTGTTATTGAGATAAAAATCACTGGTGATATACAAACTTTTTTTGTAAACTGATGAGTTTGTATTGATATCTCATGGCTAGAATTCCAAAGTGAAAACTTTAAGATCTTTATTCATATGAGTGTTCATGTCTGCTTAGGTGTCCTATGTGTATGTACATGTGCTTTGTTATGTGTTGTGGCCACAAGGTACCAAATTTGCTTAAAATTAAAAGATTACTAAAAAATGGCCTGTCATGGTGGCTCATGCCTATAATCCCAGCACTTTGGGAGGCCAAGGCAGGTGGATCACAAGGTCAGGAGTTCAAGACCATCCTGCCTAACATGATGAAACCCAGTCTCTACTAAAAATGCAAAAAAATTAGCCAGGCATGGTAGTGGGCACCTGTAGTCCCAGCTACTCAGGAGGCTGAGGCAGGAGAATGGCATGAACCTGAGAGGTGGAGCTTGCAGTGAGCCAAGATCCCACCACTGCACTCCAGCCTGGGTGACAGAGAGAGACTCCATCTCAAAAAAAAAAAAAAAAAAAAAAAGAGTACTAATAAATTAAGTAAATAAGCCCACATGTATTTATTTATTTATTTATTTAGAGACAGAGTCTCACTCTGTTGCCCAGGCTGGAATGCAGTGGCACAATCTTGGCTCACTGCAACCTCCACATCCCAGGTTCCAGTGATTCTCCTGCCTCCACATCGCGAGTGGCTGGGATTAGAGTTGCATGCCACCATGCCCAGCTGATTTTTTCTATTTTTAGTAGAGATGGAGTTTCACCATGTTAGCCAGGATGGTCTCAATCTCCTGACCTGGTGATCCACCCACCTCAGCCTCCCAAATTGCTGGGATTACAATTGTGAGCCACTGTGCCTGGCCACCCACATGTATTTTAAGTTCATGTGTCTTAAGTAAATATTTGACAAGTACACTGGCTTTAAAGTTATTGTTGAAGTAAAATGAGAAATGTCTTCAGAATTGTCAAAATACATTATAGTTTATGTTTATTGGTCAAGAAGTTTTAAATTTATCTCTGCTAAATATTACAAGGTGTCAAGATATGGCATAAAGCTATATATTATAAAGCTACAAAGGCAGTTTGGAAAAGAATTATCTTCATGTACTTTTTTATAAATAAAGATTTAATATTGTTTGTTCAATGAAAATAGCTAAATCTTGAGTTACTGGCAAAAAAAAAAAAATTATGTAACCTTAGGTTCTTACTTAGGTAATCACCTGAAATTCACAAGCTATAAAAAAGGTTAACAGGGAAATAAATTTAAATGAATACTATCACGGTTTTTATAAATAATCTAGGTAAACTGTTAATAATAATTAAACAAATAAAATTAAATAAATGCATGTAAATAAATGTGTCAAGTAATTTAGAATCTAAAGTTACATTAAATTAAATAAGTCATTAAGTGTCTGAATCATTTCCAATTTTCTAAAACAGTAGGAAAACTTCTTTACTAAGAAACCAATGTGTTCTTCTAAATAAAATTGTTGTCTAACTCACAGGTTATTTAAAGAATATGTATAAAATAATGTAAATGGAACCAGTAAATAAAAGAGAGAAAAAAGTTATACATAAAGAGGTTTTTTTTGTTAGAAAGGTTAAAAGAAACAATTTTCAATGTGAAAAAATAGTATATGGTAAATTAGTGTCCTAAAATAAAATGACTGCTTATTTAAGAAAAAGGGATGTGAAGGATAAAATGGGGAGTCTAAGCATGTCATAAATGGTTTGTGTGAGTCAAAGTAAAGTTTGTATATAGAGAATTTACTGATAATAACACATGGACACAAAGAGAACAACAGAAACTAGGGCCTACCTGAGGTTGGAGGGTAGGGGAAACAAGAGGAACAGGAAAAAATTACCACTGCGTACTAAGCTTAATACATGCGTGACAAAACAATTTGCATAACAAACTCCTGTGACGCTAGTTTACCAATATAACAAACCTGCACTTACACCCTTCAATCTAAAATAAAAGTTTAACAAATGAACAAATAAATACATAAATAAATACAGGATAAGTAACTGTTCAAAAAAAGTTAATTTTTGGTAGAAAATTTAAATAATCAAGTGGGCTATAATTAAAAGAAAATTATTTACAATACTCTTTATGGAGATGTGGCTTTGTTCTTAAAATATAGTAATAAACTAAAGAATTGGTTATAATAATAAAAAAAATTTAAGGTATTGATTTTCTCTTAATAAAGTTATAACAGATTTTAATTTATTTTACCCCCAAGTTCAATTTTTATGGCATCTCACTGTTTTCAGTTTTCTTTTACCCTCTGGGCCACCTAAAACAATCTCCTTAAACTGTTTCATCAGTTTCTGTCATATTCTTTCCTCAGGTTCTAACGCTGTTGTGGCCTCATGCTAAAAATATTTTATCTTAAATGTCAAAATAAGTTTTTTTCCAACATAACATTATATGCTCTTTGCTTTAAATTTCTTCATGAAATTAAAAATTTTCATTTGTGACTCAGTACTCATTCCTGTTATGTCTAAATAATTCAATTCCAAGGAACACTGAGATGAAACATTAAGGTTATTACATTCATGTAACTTTCAATATTGCTTTTAAAGTCATTGTGCTACTAAGATAAAGGACTTTGATTCCTGCATCTAAAAATAACACCAAGTCTTGCTAAGTTGTAAACAGTGACAGCAGTTGAAATCTAATATCCAGACCTGGGAGAAGATAACAATTAAAATAAACACTGTTTATGAGTCACAGGGCCAGAAATTAAAACTATTAAAAACTTATAGGCCAAGGGACTCTCAAAGAAAACATGGGTGCATGAGATGTAAGAGTCAACTTTGAGACATAAGATCAATTCAGAGTTTCTTTATGAATTACACATTAATATCTGTAATTCGCTTATCCAAGAGCAGAATCTGGGGCCCTGTTTTATATTAAGGAAGTTTTCATGGATGATTAATCCGTTCTTTAAAAAATATATAAAAAGATATTAAAAGTTTTTTAGAAATTATATCCTACAGTCAAGATAATTAAAATTTAAGAGATTGATTTATAAGATTTGAGAGATTTAATTGGCCTCATTATGTCTTTAGTAGGGCTTATACTTTGGAAAAGTAAGTCTCCTCTCACAAAGAGTAAAGGTTTTTGCCTTTTTAAAAAAAATCTTTGAGTTATCACTTTGGATAAATCAATGACTTAATTTATAATAACCTGTAATCTTATCAAGTATTTTAAGCTTTTGATAAGGTGTTGATAAACCTTTCCAAAATATAATTCTAAATTTTGTCCCTTAGACCTCGTATGTTTGATAGTAGGTCTGCTGAAGTCCAAAAGAGACATATTCAGCTTATTTGGTATAATAAAATTATTCAAGACACATTGTCAAATGTGAAATGGTATTTAATCTTCTTTGGATTATGTTTATATAAATATGTATAGTATGTGCTCCAAAATTTTATGAAAATTCTGATTTTAATATATCATGTTATTAGCAGTAATTATCACTATTATGTAAAATTATGTGCCACAGAAGTAAACAAATTTTTATATCAATTGTGTCTTTAACCATGGCTTTTCTAATATTTTCATCATCAATAATTCTTGTTTTACTATTCTTCTTCTTTTTTTTGAGATGGCATCTCGCTCTGTTGCCCAGGCTGGAGTGCCACGATCTCAGCTCACTGCAAGTTCCAGCTCCCAGATTAATGCCATTCTCCTGCCTCAGCTTTCCAGTAGCTGGGATTACAGATGTCCACCACCACTCCTGACTAATTTTTTGTATTTTTAGTAGAGATGGGGTTTCACCGTGTTAGCCAGGATGGTCTAAATCTCCTTACCTTGTGATCCACCCACCTCGGGCTCCCAAAGTGCTGGGATTACAGGTGTGAGCCATTGCACCCAGCATACTATTATTCTTTTATGGGGTGGTTTATAGTCAGCTATAGAACTCTGAGTAGTACTCTCAAATATAGATTTCTTATAAATTTGGAGATTGTTCCATTAGGATAGAGAGAAATACTTCCAGGATTCTCATGAAGAGCTGGTGTATTTGTGAGGACTGTTAATAAAATATTGAGCAGAACAGGAATTAATTGCATGGATTTAACTAACAGAAAATTGAGATAATTTTTTTGACTTTTTGTTTAAAACAGTTGCTGATTCTTTTTCTTTTGCTCTTCAGATTCAAGAAAAATTTGTCTTCTTTAAACAATTCTGTAAATTATAACCTTGTGACCAAAACTTAAAACATAATTTATTTCTCTCAACACAATTTCTGCAAAATTATAGTACTATTTTGTGGTATTCTTCATTTACAAATTATTAATTTGAATTAATTCTTAATTTATAGTTACTTTGCAAGTTCAATAAAAATTTGTTTTCTCTTGTAACAGAACGTAGTTGGAGTCACTGGTCATTTTACCAAGTCTTTGACTGAAATGATATTTTCATATTGCCTTGAGAAAATAGGTCTGAACTAAGGGAGCTTATAAAAGCCCCTTGAAGAAACTGACCCTATAATTTGTCCATTAAAGTGTCCTGACATGTAGTAAGTAAAGAATGTCACCCTTTACAGGCCCAGGATCTACTAGTTTTCTTGGGACTTCAAAAAAAACTGGAATTCACCCAATTCACACAAGTATCTGCAGGCACACATAAATCCTCGGCTGGGTTTGAGGCTTTAAAAAGGTCTAATCTTAGACTCCTTATTAAAAAGCTGCCTGCAAAGCCAATTTTAAAAGACAGAGAACATATATGCCACATAATAATTTCTGCTGTATTTTATGCAAATAATCAAGCCAAATACAATAGGACATAATGTGTTTTACAAATAAATTTCGTCCTACTATGATTTTTGTCTTTAATAAAATTGGGGAATTAGAGAGAAAAAAAGTAATGAAATGAAATATTAGTATACCTGTTATTAGATTCTAGCCTTCCCTAATGCTTTTCAATGTTTATTATTTTGTACAATTTGGGCTAAATTCTAAAATTATTCCTGGCTACAAGTCTCCAAAATAATGTTTTTTTATTTTTTGTCCATTTTTTTCTAATTTGAAATCATGAAAAATTAAGCTGTGCTTTTCTTTTTTTTTTCTTTTTTTTTTAAATTATACTTTAAGTTTTAGGGTACATGTGCACATTATGCAGGTTAGTTACATATATATACATGTGCCATGCTGGTGCGCTGCACCCACTAACTCGTCATCTAGCATTAGGTATATCTCCCAATGCTATCCCTCCCCCCTCCCCCCACCCCACCACAGTCCCCAGAGTGTGATATTCCCCTTCCTGTGTCCATGTGATCTCATTGTTCAATTCCCACCTATGAGTGAGAATATGCGGTGTTTGGTTTTTTGTTCTTGCGATAGTTTACTGAGAATGATGATTTCCAATTTCATCCATGTCCCTACAAAGGACATGAACACATCATTTTTTATGGCTGCATAGTATTCCATGGTGTATATGTGCCACATTTTCTTAATCCAGTCTATCATTGTTGGACATTTGGGTTGGTTCCAAGTCTTTGCTATTGTGAATAATGCCACAATAAACATACGTGTGCATGTGTCTTTATGGCAGCATGATTTATAGTCATTTGGGTATATACCCAGTAATGGGGTGACTGGGTCAAATGGTATTTCTAGTTCTAGATCCCTGAGGAATTGCCACACTGACTTCCACAATGGTTGAACTAGTTTACAGTCCCACCAACAGTGTAAAAGTGTTCCTATTTCTCCATATCCTCTCCAGCACCTGTTGTTTCCTGACTTTTTAATGATTGCCATTCTAACTGGTGTGAGATGGTATCTCATTGTGGTTTTGATTTGCATTTCTCTGATGGCCAGTGATGATGAGCATTTTTTGAGCCCTCAGAAATAACGCCGCATATCTACAACTATCTGATCTTTGACAAACCTGACAAAAACAAGCAATGGGGAAAGGATTCCCTATTTAATAAATGGTGCTTGGAAAACTGGCTAGCCATATGTAGGAAGCTGAAACTGGATCCCTTCCTTAAACCTTATACAAAAATCAATTCAAGATGGATTAAAGATTTAAACGTTAGACCTAAAACCATAAAAACCCTAGAAGAAAACCTAGGCATTACCATTCAGGACATAGGCATGGGCAAGGACTTCATGTCCAAAACACCAAAAGCAATGGCAACAAAAGACAAAATTGACAAATGAGATCTAATTAAACTAAAGAGCTTCTGCACAGCAAAAGAAACTACCATCAGAGTGAACAGGCAACCTACAAAATGGGAGAAAATTTTCGCAACCTACTCATCTGACAAAGGGCTAATATCCAGAATCTACAATGAACTCAAACAAATTTACAAGAAAAAAACAAACAACCCCATCAAAAAGTGGGTGAAGGACATGAACAGACACTTCTCAAAAGAAGACATTTATGCAGCTAAGCTGTGCTTTTCTTAAAGCCCTGTATAGTGAAGCTAGACAACTTAAACCTCGGGAAAATATAACAGCAACCTATTTATATACATGAACAACTTTCGTAGTTGCCTACTGATTTATGGACTTCAGAGTAGTATGGTCTATGTCAGATTTCCAGAATTGCTCTCACTTTTTGTTTGTTGTTTTCTTTCTCTCTTCATCTCCATATTTTATTCTTCATGAGAGGTGAGACTTCAAAGCCTGGTAAAAATAAGCTTTCATAACATGTGGGACCTATTTATCTAGAAATAAACTGTCTAAGCCATAAGAGAAGAAAAAAACTCAAGAGCAGAAAATCATTTTCTTGTAAATGGCTTTTCCCAAAGATTTTAAAAAGAAAAATGGGGAGAAACATGAAAGAAAAATAAAAGCTTTGGAACTCAATTTACTCTGCCAAAAAATTAAGCTGAATATTAAGTCATGCAAAAGGCTGCCTTTTCTACTGTTCCTAAGCAAATAACTACAAATAGAAGTTTAAATATCTCCACAGATAACTCTTCTGTGTTTACATTATTTTATGTAAAGTGCTGAATGACTGAGCATGAGGCAAATGCATAATTTTTTCTGCTTTCTCCTATTTTCTTAAAACATGAGAATTACCAAACTCTTTCTCTTTCCCCTTTATGCCACTTTTCCCATTTAAATATTGAAGCCCTCAAAATCAACTTTGGAGAAAGGCACAGAACACAGACTATTTCTGTGATTCTGTTTTTTTTTTTCTTCCAGGAATCGTCCTTAAATTTGGCATAATTAATGTCAAAATTAATTAAGATCTGTGTCTGATATACTTTGGTTTACATACTGAAATAATTTTGTAACCATTAAACAACTGTCCTCATTTTCTTTTCCAACTATGCTTAAAAACCTTTGGTAGATTCATCCTACAGAATGGCTGACTAGACACAGCCAGTTGTAACAGCTGCAACCAAGAGACTGAGATGACTTGTGCACTCCTTACAGATTTTCAAAGGAAAGGCACTTACAGTGGATGGACAAAAGACAGAAGCTGGACAGAAGTGGGATAATGATGGGAACCCCATGGAAGGCTACCATGCACCAGGAATTATTTCTGCCTCCCAATGACTCCAGGGAATGGGTGAGTTGAACTATCAATGAGCAAACTGCTCTTGCCACGGGCCTCTATAATCCCAACAAGAGGAGACTTCTCAACAATTAGGGACACTTGAGCTAGCATGGGGAGCTGATTAGAGAACTGTTAGGGGAAGTCTGCCAGATAAAGGGGAGCCCAGAGGAATTGCTGCAGGAGCATTTGTAGTGAAGCATAGCCAGAGAAGCTCATCTCTCTAGGCTCGACTTGATCCCATAGTAGACTTTAGCCCTAAAGGAAGTGTCAGACCTATTCTCTGCAAGCCAGCTTTACCTATCAAATGGGGCTGGTCCAACCTGAGCATTGTTTATTTTACTGGTCTCTCCCAGTGTCCCAGCCTGGCAGCGCCTGTTTTTGGGCAGCCTTGAATGCCCTCGAGTCCTGTATCACACCTCCTGTTATGGTGAACCATGTCTGAATGGCAGAGAACTGCACCAGGGCCACCCCTAAAGCCATGCAATAGCTTACCTGCTTCCTCACAACACTGCAGCTTCCTCCAGGCCCACGGCATCCCCTACATTGCTGTGTTAGTACATGTATGTGTGAGTGGGTTATGCCTTCTTTGCTCCACCATCATGCTTGTGTGTGTGCATCCTGCCCTGCCACTGTTGTGGTGGGAATGCACTCCACCCTCTCCCCTGCCAGACCATCATTGCAGTTGGAGTCTTGGTGAGCAAAAGGCCAGCCAGCCCCAGCCTTACCAATTCCCCATCCTTGTACCAAAACTGCTGCAGGAGTAAAACTAGTAATATAGGAGTTAAGAAGAAATAACTTAGGCTGATAGCAAGGGCATCAGAGACATCAGTAAGTCTTTCTTTCTCATGAAAAACAGCCCCAAATTATTATCTAACAAAGAGCAGCCTGCAAGCAGGGAGCTTGCATGGTGAACGCCAGCAGGAACTAAGGACTAGACATGTTCAAGATGGCGACTCCATCTTCCCTTCTCTGCCAACCACGTGTACAGCAAGAAGTAGACAAGATTGTGACAATCAACTGGAAAACTCATTTTCCTAAGATTAGGGTGGGGTGACGAGCCTTCCCTGTGTGCTATGTAAACATCATACCTGATCAAACCAATCTGTGAGCCTTATGTAAGAGAAAGTAAGAGAGGACCACCTCCTAAAACTGGACTATACAACCTGGTGCATTTGCTGCCTGCCTGTCCTTTCCAGTCAGAAACCCCTTCCTCTACAGAGGAAACTGTTTATCTTTCACTTCTCTTCTACATATTAAACCTCCACTCCTAAACTCTTTGTGTGTGTCCGTGTCCGAAATTTTTGTGGCATGTGAAAATGAACCTCACTGTATAGACCCCAGACAATGTAGCTGTTTCACTAGGCACAGAGAGACACTTACTCTCCCCAAGCCAGAGTGAACACTCTTGCCTATGGCAAAGAAAACACACACACACAAATACACCTGCAACCATCAGTGCTTTATCCCCCTGATTTTTTTTTCTTTTTTATTTATATTATAGTTTAAGTTCTGGGATACATGTGCAGAACTTGGTGGTTTGTTACATAGGTATACACGTGCCATAGTGATTTGCTGCATCCATCAACCCATCATCTACATTAGATGTTTCTCCTAATGCTAGTTCCCCTAGTGCCGCACCCCCTGACAGGTCCCAGTGTGTGATGTTCCCCTCCCTGTGTCCATGTGTTCTTATTGTTCAACTGCCACTTATGAGTGAGAACATGTGGTGTTTGGTTTTCTGTTTTTGTGTTAGTTTACTGAGAATGATGGTTCCCAGCTTCATTCATGTCCTTGCAAAGTACATGAACTCATCCTGTTTTATAGCTGCATAGTATTCCATGGTATAAATGTGTCACATTTTCTTTATCCAGTCAATCATTGATGGGCATTTGGGTTGGTTCCAAGTCTTTGCTATTGTGAACAGTGTTGCAATAAACATACGTGTGCATGTGTTTTTATAGCATAATAATTTATAATCCTTTGAGTATATACCCAGTAAGGGGATCGCTGGGTCAAATGGTATTTCTGGTTCTAGATCCTTACACTCCCATCAACAGTGTAAAAGTGTTCCTATTTCCCCACATCCTCTCCAGCATCTGTTGTTTCCTGACTTTTTAATGATAGCCATTCTAACACGCAAGAGATGATATCTAATTGTGGTTTTGATTTGCATTTCTCTAACGACCAGTGATGATAAGCTTTTTTTATTTCTTGGCTGCATAAATGTCTTCTTTTGAGAAGTGTCTGTTCATATCCTTCACCCACTTTTTGATGGGGTTGTTTGTTTCTTCTTGTAAATTTTTTTAAGTTTCTGGTAGATTCTGGATATTAGCCCTTTGTCAGATGGATAAATAGCAAAAACTTTTTCCCATTCTGTAGATTGCTGTGCAAAAGCTCTTTAGCTTAATTACATCCCATTTATCTATTTTGGCTTTTGTTGCCATTGCTTTAGGTGTTTTAGTCATGAAGTCTTTGGCCATGCCTATGTTCTGAATGGTATTGTTCTGACTGGGTTTTCTTCTAGAGTTTTAATGGTTTTAGGTATTACATTTAAGTCTTTAATCCATCTTGTGTTAATTTTTGTATAAGATGTAAAGAATGGGTCCAGTTTCAGTTTTCTGCATATGACTAGCCAGTTTTCCCAACACAATTTATTAAATAAGAAATCCTTTCCCCGTTGCTTGTGTTTGCTAGGTTTGTCAAAGATCATTTGGTTGTAGATGTGTGGTGTTATTTTTGAGGCCTCTGTTCTGTTCCATTGGTCTATATATCTGTTTTGGTACCAGTACCATGCTGTTTTGGATACTGTAGCCTTGTAGTATACTTTGAAGTCCGGTAGCATATGCCTCCAGCTTTGTTCTTTTTGCTTAGGATTGTCTTGGCTATACAAGCTCTTTCTGGTTCCATATGAAGTTTAAAGTAGTTTGTTCCAGTTCAGGGAAGAAAGTCAATGGTAGCTTAAAGGGGATAGCATAGAATCTAAATTACTTTGAGCAGGATGACCATTTTCATGATATTTCTTCTTCCTGTCCATAAGTATGAAATGTTTTTCCATTTGTTTGTGTCCTCTCTTACTTTCTTGGGCAGTGGTTTGTAGTTCTCCTTAAAGAGGTCCTTCACATTTCTTGTAAGTTGTATTTCTAGGTATTTTATTCTCTTTATAACAATTGTGAATAGCAGTTCACTCATGATTTGGCTCTCTTTTTGTCTCTTATTGGTGTATAGGAACGCTCGTGATTTTTGCACATTGATTTTGCATCCTGAGACTTTGCTGAAGTTCCTTATCAACTTAAGGAGATTTTGGGCTGAGACAATGGGGTTTTCTAAATATACAATCATGTAATGTGCAAACAGAGATACTTTCACTTACTCTTTTCCTAGTTGAATACCTTTTTTTTTTTTTTTGTCTTGCCTGATTTCCCTGGTCAGAACTTTTAATACTATGTTGAGTTGGAGTGATGAGAGAGGGTATACTTGTCTTGTGCTAGTTTTCAAAGGGAATGCTTCCAGATTTTGCCCATTCAGTATGATATTGGCTGTGGGTTTGTCATAAATAGCTCTTATTAATATGAGATATGTTCCCTCAACACCTAGTTTATTGAGAGTCTCTGGCATGAGGTGGTGTTGAAGTTTATCAAAGGCCTTTTCTGCATCTATTGAGGTAATTGTGGTTTCTGTCATCAGTTCCGTTTATGTGATGGATTATGTTTATTGATTTGCATATATTGAACCAGCGTTGCATCCCAGGGATGAAGCCGACTTGGTCATGCTGAATAAGCTTTATGATGTGCTACTGAATTTGGTTTGCCAGTATTTTATTGAGTATTTTTGCATCAATGTTCATCAGCGACATTGGCCTGAAATTTTTTTGTTGCCATTGTGTCTCTGCCAGGTTTTGGTATCAGGATGATGCAGGCTTCATAAAATGAGTTAGGGAGGAGTCCCTTTTTTTCCGTTGTTTGGAATAGTTTCAGAAGTAATGGTACCAGCTCTTCTTTTTACCTCTGATAGAATTCAGCTATGTATCCCTCTGGTCCTGGGTTTGTTTTAGTTGTTAGGCTATTGATTCCTGCCTCAATTTCAGAACTTGTTATTGGTCTATTCAGTGATTCAAATTCTTCCTGGTTTAGTCTTGGGAGGGTGTATGTGTACAGAAATTTACCCATTTCTTCTAGATTTTCTGGTTTATTTGTGTAGAGGTGTTTATAGTAATTTCTGATGGTAGTTTGTATTTCTGTGGGATCAGTGGTGATATTATCTTTATAATTTTTTATTGTGTCTACTTGATTTTTCTCTCTTTTCTTCTTTGTTAGTCTGGCTATGGGTCTATCTATTCTGTTGATCTATTATAAAACCATCTCCTGGATTAATTGACTTTTTAAGGATGTTTTTGTGCTTCTATTTCCTTGATTTCTGCTCTGATCTTAGTTATTTCTTGTCTTCTGCTAGCTTTTGAATTTGTTTGGGATTGCTTCTCTAGTTCTTTGAATTGTGAAGTTAAAGTTTCAATTTTAAGTCTTTCCTGCTTTCTCCTGTGGACATTGAGTGCTATAATTTTTTCTCTAAACACTGCATTAGCTGTGTTCCAGAGATTCTGGCACGTTGTGCCTTTCTTCTCATTGGTTTCAAAGAACTTACTTATTTCTGCCTTAATTTCGTTATGTAGCCAGTAGTCACTCAGGAACAGGTTGTTCAGTTTCCATGTAGTTGTGTCGTTTTGAGTGAGTTTCTTAATCCTGAGCTCTAATTGATTGCACTGTGGTCTGAGAGAATATTTCTTATGATTTACATACTTTTGCTTTTGCTCGGGAGAGTTTTACTTCTAATTATGTGCTCAATTTTCTAATAAGTGCAATGTGATGCTGAGAAGAACGTATATTTTGTTCATTTGGGGTGTAGAGCTCTGTAGGTACCTGTCAGGTCCGCTTGGTCCACAGCTGAGTTCAAGTCCTGAATATCTTTGTTAATTTTCTGTCCCGTTGATCTGTCTAATATTGACAGTGGAGTTTTAATGTCTCCCAATATTATTGTGTGGAAGTCTAAGTCTCTTTGTAGGTCTCCAAGAACCCTCTTTATAAATCTGGGTGCTCCTGTAATGGATGTATATATATATATTTTTATATATATACATATTTTATATATATTTATATACATATGAATATATAAATATATATTTCTATATTTATATAAATATATATTTATATAAATATATATTTCTATATTTATATAAATATATATTTATATAAATATATATTTATATATTTATATATATTTTTATATATTTATATATTTATATATATTTTTATATATTTATATATTTATATATAATTATATATATTTATATATTTATATATATTTATATATATTTATATATTTATATATAATTATATATATTTATATATTTATACATATTTATATATAAATATGTATAAATATTTATATATACATTTATATATATAAATATGTATAAATATTTATATTTACACATGTATATATAAATATTTATACATATTTATATATACATTTATATATAAATATTTATATATTTTTATATATGTTCATATATATACATTTATATATTTATATATGTTTATATATTTATATATATACATTTATATATTTATATATATTTATATATGTAAATATATTTACATATATATTTTTATATATGTAAATATATTTACATATATTTATATATATTTATATATGTAAATATATTTACATATAAATTTATATATAGGTAAATATATTTACATGTATATGTATATATTTACATATATTTATATATGTAAATATATATTTATATAGATTTATATATGTAAATATATATTTATATATATTTATACATGTAAATATATATTTACATATATTTATATATGTATATATTTACATATATTTATATATGTGTATATTTACATATATATTTATATATTTATATATTTACGTATATATTTATATACGTAAATATATACATATATGTATATATATACATATATGTATATACACATATATTTATATATATACATATATGTATATACACATATATTTATATATGTGTATATACACATATATTTATATATGTGTATATACATATATACACATATATATTTATATATGTATATCTATACATGTATATTTATATATACGTATATATTTTTATATATACATATATATTTATATGTGTATATATGTATATATACACATATATATTTATATATGTATATATACACATATATTTATATATGTATATATACACATATAAATATATATGTGTATATATTTACATATATTTAAATATGTTTACATATTTATGTATATTTATATATTTATATATTTATATATTTATATATTCACATATAAATATATGTTTATATATTTTACATATTTTTATATTTATATATTTTTATATATAAATGTATATTTATATAAATATGTATTTTTATATATTTATATATTTATATATATTTTATATATAAAGATATATACATATATCTGTAAATATATATAAATATAGCTACATATATATATAAATATATGTATATATATGTATAAAATAGGTAAATCTTATTCCTTTGATCCTTTTACCTTTATGTAATGCACTTCTTTGTCTTTTTTAACTTCATTAGTTTAAAATCTGTTTCATCAGAGACTATGATTGCAACCTCTGCATTTTTTTTTTTTTGCTTTGCATTTGCTTGGTAAATATTCCTCCATCCCTTTATTTTGAGCTATGTGTGTCTTTGCATGTGCGATGGTCTCCTGAATAGAGTACACTGATTGGTCTTGACTCTATCCAATTTGCCCCCCTGTGTCTTTTAATTGGAGCATTTACCTCTTTTATATTTAGATTATTATTGTTAAGTGTGAATTTCATCCTGTCATTATGACGGTAGCTGGTTATTTGGCCTTTAGTTGATGCAGTTTCTGCATGGTGTTGATGGCCTTCAAAATTTGGGGGTTTTTTTGCAATGGCTGGTACCGGTTTTTTCTTTCCATGTTTAGTGCTTCTTTCGGGAGCTCTTGGAAGACAGGCTTACTGGTGACAAAATCTCTCAGCATTTGCTTTTCTGGGGAGGATTTTATTTCTCCTTTGCTTATGAAGCTTTGTTTAGCTGGATATAAAATTCTGGGTTGAAAATTATTTTCTTTATGAATGTTGAATATTGGCCGCCACTCTCTTCTGGCTTGTAAGCCCCCTGATTTTAACTCTATCACCAACACATCCACATAAGCAGTCACCAGCCGGAACCACTGTCTCTCGGAACCCTGCTGCCTCTGCCAGTGTTGTAAGTGCTTGCACAATGGCAGGCACCTTGGCATCCACCAGCATCCTGTTTTACGTGATGAGCGTGCACCCCACCACACTGCCACTGCCACTGCTGCTGACATGTGTAAATGAGGACAGAACCTGATGCCATGGCATTACAAATCACTTTGACTGACACCACTCTTTAGATTGTAGTGACCAGTGGCCTCAGAGATCCTCAGCAGCCCCCACACAGTGAATGTCCAACCTTGAGAAGCCAGAAAACAAACTTGTGGCCCAATAGGAGACCCCAGAGTTAGAGCACACATTTCAGGAATTGGGAGCTAAGCATTGCCTCCCTAAAATTTTCCAGAAATGAAGTCAATTAGCTGAATCAAACTTATACCACAATCAAACTTCCAAGGTCATTAAATAGAATAATTTTTATTTTATTTTATTATATTATTTTTTTAATCTAATGAAGTAGAAGAAAATTTCTTTTTTTTATTGTTATTATACTTTAAGTTTTAGGGTACATGTGCACAATGTGCAGGTTAGTTACATATGTATACATGTGCCATGCTTGTATGCTGCACCCATTAACTCGTCATTTAGCATTAGCTATATCTCCTAATGCAATCCCTCCCCCCTCCCCCCACCCCACAACAGTCCTCAGAGTGTGATGTTCCCCTTCCTGTGTCCATGTGTTCTCATTGTTCAATTCCCACCTATGAGTGAGAACATGCGGTGTTTGGGTTTTTGTCCTTGGGATAGTTTACTGAGAATGATGATTTCCAATTTCATCCATGTCCCTACAAAGGACACCAACTCATCATTTTTTATGGCTGCAAAGTATTCCATGGTGTATATGTGCCACATTTTCTTAATCCAGTCTGTCGTTATTGGACATTTGGGTTGGTTCCAAGTCTTTGCTATTGTGAATAGTGCCACAATAAACATACGTGTGCATGTGTCTTTATAGCAGCATGATTTATAGTCCTTTGGGTATATACCCAGTAATGGGATGGCTGGGTCAAATGGTATTTCTAGTTCTAGATCCTTGAGTAATTGCCACACTGACTTCCACAATGGTTGAACCAGTTTACAGTCCCACCAACAGTGTAAAAGTGTTCCTATTTCTCCACATCCCATCCAGCACCTGTTGTTTCCTGACTGTTTAATGATTGCCATTCTAACTGGTGTGAGATGGTATCTCATTGTGGTTTCGATTTGCA
The DNA here is from genome assembly GCF_029289425.2 of Pan paniscus. Classification (NCBI taxonomy): domain Eukaryota; kingdom Metazoa; phylum Chordata; class Mammalia; order Primates; family Hominidae; genus Pan; species Pan paniscus. The sequence continues at coordinate 62,522,649 of NC_073272.2, forward strand.
TTTCTCTGATGGCCAGTGATGGTGAGCATTTTTTCCATGTGTTTTTTGGCTGCATAAATGTCTTCTTTTGAGAAGTGTCTGTTCATGTCCTTCGCCCACTTGTTGATGGGGTTGTTTGTTTTTTTCTTGTAAATTTGTTTAAGTTCATTGTAGATTCTGGATATTAGCCCTTTGTCAGTTGATTAGGTTGCAAAAATTTTCTCCCATTCTGTAGGTTGCCTGTTCACTCTGATGGTAGTTTCTTTTGCTGTGCAGACGCTCTTTAGTTTAATTAGATCCCATTTGTCTATTTTGGCTTCTGTTGCCATTGCTTTTGGTGTTTTAGTCATGAAGTCCTTGCCCATGCCTATGTCCTGAATGGTATTGCCTAGGTTTTCTTCTAGGGTTTTTATGGTTTTAATTCTAACATTTAAGTCTTTAATCCTTCTTGAATTAATTTTTGTATAAGGTGTAAGGAAGGGATCCAGTTTCAGCTTTCTACATATGGCTAGCCAGTTTTCCCAGCACCATTTATTAACTAGGGAATCCTTTCCCCATTTCTTGTTTTTGTCAGCTTTGTCAAAGATCAGATGGTCATAGATGTGTGGTATTATTTCTGAGGGCTCTGTTTTGTTCCATTGGTCTATATCTCTGTTTTGGCACTAGTACCATCCTGTTTTGGTTACTGTAGCCTTGTAGTAGAATTTGAAGTCAGGTAGTGTGATGCCTCCAGCTTTGTTCTTTTTGCTTATGATTGTCTTGGCAATGCGGGCTCTTTTTTGGTTCCATATGAACTTTAAAGTATTTTTTTCCCATTTCGTGCAAAAAAGTTATTGATATCTTGATGGGGATGGCATTGAATCTATAAATTACCTTGGGCAGTATGACCATTTTTGCGATATTGATTCTTCCTATCCATGAGCATGAAATGTTCTCCAATTTGTTTATGTCCTCTTTTATTTCACTGAGCAGTGGTTTTTAGTTCTTCTTGAAGAGGTCCTTCACGTCCCTTGTAAGTTGGATTACTAGGTATTTTATTCTCTTTGAAGCAATTGTGGATGGGAGTTCAGTCATGATTTGCCTCTCTGTTTGTCTGTTATTTGTGTATAAGAATGCTTGTGATTTTTGTACATTGATTTTGTATCCTGAGACTTTGTTGAAGTTGCTTATCAGCTTAAGGAGATTTTGGGCTTCATCCCTGGGATTCAAAGGTGTTTCAACATATGCAAATCAATAAATGTAATTTATCATATAAGCAGAACCAAAGACCAAAACCACATGATTATCTGAATAGATGCAGAAAAGGCCTTTGACAAAATTCAACAACTCTTCATGCTAATAACTCTCAGTAAATTTGGTATTGATGGGACTTATCTCAAAATAATAAGAGCTATCTATGACAAACCCACAGCCAATATCATACTGAATGGGCAAAAACCGGAAGCATTCCGTTTGAAAACTGGCACAAGACAGGGATGCCCTGTCTCACCACTCCTATTCAACATAATGTTGGAAGTTCTGGCCAGGGCAATTAGGCAGGAGAAGGAAATACAGGGTATTCATTTAGGAAAAGAGGAAGTCAAATTGTCCCTGTTTGCAGATGACATGATTGTATATCTAGAATTTTTTTTTAAGTCCAAATGTAAGCAACTTCAAAGATGGAAGGAACATCACCCTACAAATAGAAGAAAGAAATAGTGCAGGCCGGTGTGGTGCCTCGTGCCTGTAAATCTCAGCACTTTGGGAGGCTGAGGCTGGTGGATCAGTTGAGGTCAGGGATTTGAGACCCACCTGGCCAACATGATGAAATCCCTTCTCTGCTAAAAATACAAAAATTATACAGGCATGGTGATGCATGCCTGTGATCTCAGATACTTGGGAGGCTGAGGCATGAGAATCACTTGAACCCAGGATGCAGAGTTTGTAGTGAGCAGAGATTGTGCCACTGCACTCCAGGCAGCCTGGGTGACAGAGTGAGTCTGGAAAAAAGAAGAAAGAAAGAAAGAAAGAAAGAAAGAAAGAAAGAAAGAAAGAAAGAAAAGAAAAAAGAGAGAAAGAGAGTAAAGAATGAAAGAAAGAAAGGAAAAGAGAGAAAGAGAGAGAGTAAAGAATGAAAGAAAGAAAGAAGAAAGAGAAAGAAAGAAAAAGAAAGAAATAAAAAAGAAAGAAAAGAAAGAAGAAAGAAAGAAAGAAAGAAAAAAAGAAAGAAGAAAGAAAGAGAAAGAAAGAAAATGCAAGGACTATGACAACTCGAAAACTGAGAAGTCCTTCTCTCGAAAGAGCTGCACCACTCCTTCATCAAGGGTTCTTAAGCTGGCAAGGGTGGCTAAAATGACAGAAATAGAGTTCAGAATATACATAGGAATGAAGATCGTTTAGATACAGAAGTACATTGAAATTCATTGAAGGAAGCTAAGAGTCACAATAAAATAACACAGGAGCTGACAGACAAAATGGCAATTATAGGCAAAGACATAACTAACCTGACAGAGCTGAAAAGCACACTACAAGAATTTCATAATGCAATTGCAACTAGTAGCAGCAGGATAAACCAAGATAAAAAAAGAACCTCAGAGCTTTATGACTGGCTTTCTAAAATAAGACAATCAGATAAGAATAGAGAAAAGATAATAAAAAGAAATAAACAAAACCTCCAAGAAATATTGGGTTATGTGAAGAGACCAAATCTAAAACACATTGTTATCCCTGAAAGAGATCAAAAGGGTATACAACTTGGAAAACATATTTCAAGATATTATTTATAGGAACTTCCCTAACCTAGATAGAAAAACCAACGTTCAAATTCAGGAAATGTAGAGAACCCCAGTAAAATACTTCACAAGTTTATTCCCAACACATATAATCAACAAATTCTCCAAGGTTGAAAGGAAAGGAAAAAAATAATAAAAGCAATTAGAGAAAAAAATAAAGTCACTTACAAAGGAAAGTTTATCAGACTAACAGTGGACCTCTCAGTGGAAACCCTATAAGCCAGAAGAAATTGGAGTATTGTCAATAGTTAAAATTTTTTTAAAAAATGAATTACAACAAAAAATTTTATTATTTAGCCAAATTAAGCTTCATAAGTGAAAGAGAAATAAAATCTTTTTCATACAAGCACATGCTGAGGAAAATCATTACCACCAGACCTACTGTAAAAAAGCTCCAGAAGGAAGCACTACAAAAACACACTTAATTACACAGACCAGTGACACTATAAAGCAACCAACCAAACAATTCGGCATAATAACCAGCTAACATCATGATGTCAGAACTAAATCCACACATATCAATATTAATCTTGAATTGAAATGGATTAAATGCCACAATTAAAAGGCACAGAGTGCCAAGCTGAAAAAAGAACCAAGAATCATTGGTATGCTGTCCTTGAAAGAGCCATCTCACATGCAATGATGCCCATAAACTCAAAATAAAGGGATGGGGAATAATACACCAAGCAATCAAAAAACATAAAAAATGTAGGGGTTGCATCCTTAATTTTAGATGAAACAGAATTTAAATAAACAACTATCAAAAAAGACAAAAAGGGGCATTACATAATGATAAAGTGTTCAATTAAACGAGACCTAACTATTCCAACTGTATATACACTCACCACAAGGAGCACTCAGATTCATAAAGCAAGTTCTTAGAGACCTTCAAAGGGATTTAACCTTTCACGTAATAATACTGGGAGATCTGAACATCCCACAGAGAGTATTAGATGTATCACCAAGGAAGAAAATTAACAAAGACATTCAAGACCTGAGCTCAACACTGGATCAAATGGACCTGATAAAAATTGAAAGTACTCTCTACCTCAAAACAACAAAATACATATTCTTCTCATTATGGAGAGGACTTAACTAGCTTGCCTTTTGTAGACCGCAAAGGAAGGATCCCCAGAGAGCCCTCCACCTATGGGTTAGTGCCTCATCTTCACATAACATAAAAAACAGCCTGGGAAAAATCAAGCTGTAGGAACTGATAAGGGAACTAGCACAGGGGTTTATGCCTGAAGACATGCCTATGGCTAAACAAATAGAAGAATCTGAAGCCCATTCAGGTAAAAACTTGCACAAACCTCCACTCACTCAGACAAAGGAACAAGGCCTGACAGAGAAATGCCTTTGTCCTTTGTATAATCAGTGGGCTCCCAGGAATAAATTTCTTCTCTTTCGTGGGCATGAACACAGTGAGTTTTGGTGGGTTGTGGTGAGCACTTTCTTTTTCTTTTTTGATTGTAGGCCTAGCCTCTATGAATCATCACTTCAGCCCCTGATTGGTCCCAGGCAATAGTCCCAGGCCAAGCTTTCACTCTAATTCCTGATAGGTCCAAGGCCAGGCTAAACAGCCTCTATAAATCTCGATTTGAGCCCCTGATTGGTCCTGGACCAAGAATTCTAAGACAATCTGCAGACTAAGCACATTTCTTCTCCTTCCCATTCAATAAAAACCCTGGACCTCATCCTCATAGGGGGCAACCCATCACCCCGATGGCAGAGAGCTTTCTTCTTTTGCTCATTAAACTTTTGCTCCAACCTCACCCTTGTGTCCACACTTCTCAATCTTCCTGGATGTAGGACAAAGAAATCCTGGTATTGGCTCAGACAATGAGAGACTGTTACATTTTGGTAAATTGGCAAGACTACAACATTACCACATGGCACACACTTTAAAATTGATCACCTCATAGGACACAAAACACTCCTCATCAAATGCAAATATATATATATACATATATATCAACCACTGTTTTGAACCACAGCACAATCAAATTAGAAATCAAGACTAACAAATTTACTCAAAGCAGACAATTACATGGAAATTGAACAACCTGATAATGAATGACTTTGGAGTAAATAAAATTAAGGCAGATACAAAAAGTTTTTTGAAACTAATGAGAACTAAAACACAGCATACTAGAATCTCTGTGACACAGCTAACACAGTGTAAAGAGGCAAATTTATAGCACTAAAATGCCCACATTAAAAAGTTAAAAAAATCAATTTAACAACATAACATCACAACTAAATGAAGTAGAGAACCAAGAGTAAACCAACTCCAAATCTAGCAGAAGACAATAAATAATCAAATTCAGAGCTTGAACTGATGAAAATTGAGCCACAAAAATCTCAAAACAATAACAGATCCAGAAGTTGAATTTTTGAAAAAGTTACTTAAATAGATAGACTGCTAAGTAGACTAATAAAGAAGAACAGAGAAGATCCAAGTAAACACAATTAAAAATCACAAAGGGGATATAACCACGAACCCCAAAGAAATGGAAAAAAAAATTAGTAAATGTTATGAAAACCTCTATTAATATAAAGTAGAAAATCTCAAAGAAATTGATAAATTCCTGGACTCATACGCTTTCCCACTGAGCCTGAAAGAAATTGAATTCCTTAACAGATCAATAACAAGCTCCAAAATTGAATCAGTAATACATACCCTACCCACCCAAAAAGCTCATGGCTAGACGGATTCACAGCTGAATTCTACAAGGTGTAAAGAGAAGGGCTAGTACTATTCCTAGGAAAAAAAATGAGGAGAAGGGACTCTTCTCCATCTTATTCTATTAGACCTACATCATCCTGTTACCAAAACTTGGCAAAGACACAATAAAAAATGAAAACTTCAGGCCAATATTCTTGATGAACATAGTTGCAAAAGTCCTCAACAAAATACTGGCAAACCAAATCCCACAGCACATCAAAATTCACATTCAGCACAATCACATGGACTTTATTTCTGGGATGCAAGATTGGTTCAACATATGTAAATCAATAAATGTGATTCATGAAATAAACAGAATTAAAGACAAAACCACACGATTATCTTAATAGATGTGAAAAGACTCTCAATAAGATTCAACACTCCATATTAATAACTTTCAAAGATAAAGGTATTGAAAGAACACAACTCAAAATAAGTAGAGCCATATAAGACAAACCCACAGCAATATCATACTTAATGGGCAAAAGCTGAATGCATTCCCCTTGAAAAGTGGCATAAGACAAGGATGCCCTTTCTCACCACTCCTATCCAATGTAAGATTGGAAGTTGTGGCCAGAGCAATCAAGCGAGAGAAAGTAATAAAGGGCATCCACATAGGAATACATGACGTCAAACTATCCCTGTTTGCAGATGACATAATTCTGTATTTAGAAAACCCCATAGTCTTGGCCTAAAAGCTCCTCAAACTGAGAAAAAATTTCAGCAGTTTTGGGATACAAAACGAACATACAAAAATCACTAGCTTTTTTATAGATTAACAACAATCAAGCTGAAAGCCAAATCAGGAATATAATCCCATTCACAATAACCACAGCATTTAAAATACCTAGGTATACAGCTAACCAAGGAGGTGAAGGATCTCTACAAATGAGGTAAAAAACACTGCTCAAAAAATGACAGATGACAGAAACAAATGGAAAATCATTCATGCTCATGGAGAAGAATCAATATCATTAATATGGTCATACAACCCAAAGCCACTTACAGATTCAAGGCTATTGCTATTAAACTACCAATGAAATTTTTTACAGAACCAGAAGAAACTATGTTAAAATTTATATGGAACCAAAAAAAAAAAAAAAAAAAAACCTAGAAAGCCAAAACAATCCATAGGAAAAAAAAAAAAGCTAATGCCTTTATACTATAGTACAAGACTATGGAAACTAAAACAGCATACAGCACTGGTACAAAAACAAACACACAGGTGAACAAAACAGAATAGAGAGCTGAGAAATGAGGCCACATACCTAGAACTGTCTGATCTTTGACAAAATCAACAAAAACAAGCAATGAGAAAAATACTTCCTATTCAATAAATGGTGCTGAAATAACTTGCTAACCATAAAGAGAAGATAGAAACTCAACCTTTTCCTTACACCATACACAAAAATTAACTGAAAATGGATTAAAGACTTAAATGTAAAACTCAAAGCTATAAAAACCATGAAGAAAACCTAGGCAATTCCATTCTGGATTTTAAAAAATGGGCAAAGTTTTCATGACAAAAATGCTAAAAGTCATTGCAACAAAAGCAAAATTTGACAAATGTGATCTGTTTAAACTAAAGAGCTTCTACACAGCAAAATAAATTAGCAGTAAACAGACAACCTAGAGTATTAGAAAAAATTTTTGCAAACTATGCATCTGAAGATGTTCTAATATCCAACACCAATAAGGAACTTAAACAAATTTACAAACAAAACAAAACAAACGACCCAATTGAAAAGTTGGCAAAAGACATAACAGACACTTTTTTCAAAGAAGACACATAAGTGTGGCCAATGAACATATGAAAAAAATTAACATCACTAATCATTAGAGAAATGCAAATCCAAACCACAATACAATATCATTTCACACAAGTCAGAATGGCTATGAATAAAAAGTCAAAAAAAAAACCCACAGGTGCTGGTGAGGTTGCAGAGGAAAAGAAATTCTAATACACTGACAGTGAGCATGAAAATTAGTTAAACCATTATGGAAAAAAGTCCTCAAAGACCTAAAAACAGAACTGCCATTCGACCCAGAAATCTCGTTACTGGGTGTATTAGTCCGTTTTTATGCTGCTGATAAAGACATGCCTAAGACTGAGAAGAAAAAGAGGTTTAATGTACTTACAGTTCCACATTGCTGGGGAGGCCTCACAATCATGGCAGAAGGCAAGGAGGAGCAAGTCACGTCTTACATAGATGATGGCAGGCAAAGAGTGAGCATGTGCAGAGAAACTACCCATTATAGAGCCATCAGATCTCATGAGATTTATTCACTATCATGGAAACAGCATGGAAAAGACCTGCCCCCATGATTAAATTATCTCCCACCAGGTACCTCCCATAACATATGGGAATTCAAGATAAGATTTGGATGGGGACACAGCCAAATTCTGCTCCTGGCTTCTCCCATATCTCATATCCTTACATTTCAATATCAATCATGCCTTCCCAACAGTCCCCCAAAGTCTTAACTCATTTCAGCATTAACTTAAATGTCCACAGTCCAATGTCTCATCCAAGACAAGGCAAGTCCCTTCTGCCTATGAGCCTGTAAAATCAAAAGCAACTTGGTTACTTTCTAAACACAATAGGGGTACAGATATTGCATTACTACAGCCATTCCAAAGGGAAGAAATTGGCATAAACAAAGAGGCTACAGGCCCCATGCAAGTCTGAAATCCAGTGAAGCAGTTAAATCTTAAAGCTCCAAAATGGTCTCCTTTGATTCCATGTCTCACATCCAGGTCATGCTGAGGCAAGAGGTAGGTTCCCATAGTCTTTGGTAGCTCTACCTCTCTGGCTTTGCACTGTATGTCCTCCCTCCCAGCTGCTTTCACTGGCTGGCATTGAGTGTCTCTGGCTTTTCCAGGCCCACAGTAAAAGCTGCTCAGTGGGTATACCATTCTGGGGTCTGAAGTACAGTGGCCCTCTTCTCACAGCTCCACTAGGCAGTGCCCCAGAAGGGACTGTCTGTGGGGGATCTACCTCACATTTTCTTTTCACACTGCCCTAGCAGACTTGATCCATGAGGGCCCCTTCCCTGCAGCAAATATCTGCCTGGGCATCCAGGCATTTCCATACATCTTTTAAAATCTAGGTGGAGGTTCCCAAACCTCAATTCTTGACTTCTGTGCATGTGCAGCCTCAACATCAGGTGGAAGCTGCAAAGGCTTGAGGCTTTCACTCTCAGAAGCAACAGCCTGAGCTGTATCTTGACCCCTTTTCACCATGGGTAGAGCAGCTGGAATGCAGGGTACCAGGTCCCTAGGCTGCACAGAGCAGGGGAGCCCTGGGCCCAGCCCATAAAACATTTTTTTTCCTCTTAGGCCTCTGGGCCTGTGATGGGAGGGTCTGCCGTGAAGACCTCTGACATGCCCTGAAGACATTTTCCCCATTTTCTAGGGGATTAATATTCAGCTCTTCATTACTTATGCAAATTTCTGCAACCAAATTTAATTTCTTCTCAGAAAATGGGATTTTTTTTTCTATTGCATAGTCAGGCTGCAAATTTTCCAAACTTTCATGCTTTGTTTCCCTTTTAAAACTGAATGCTTTTAAGAGTACCCAAGTCACCTCTTGAATGCTTTGCTGCTTAGATATTTTTTCTGCCAGATATCCTTAATTATCTCCCTCAAGTTCAAAGTGACACAAATGGAACTTTCAAAGTTCCACAAATAGGCAGGGCCAAAATGCCACCAGTCTCTTTGCTAAAACATAACAAGAGTCACCTTTGTCCCTGTTCCCAAAAAGTTTCTCATCTCTCATCTGAGACTACCTCAGCCTGGACCTTCTTGTTCATATGACTATCAGCATTTTTATCAAAGCCATTCAAGAAGTCTCTAGGAAGCTTCAAACTTTCCCACATTTTCCTGTGTTCTTCTGAGCCTTCCAAACTTTTCCAACTTCTATCTGTTAACCAGTTGCAAAGTCACTTCCACATTTTTGGGTATCTTTTCAGCAACACCCCACTCCCAGTACAAATTTACTATATTAGCTTGTTTTCATGCTGCTGATAAAGACACACCCAAGACTGGGAAGAAAATTGGTTTAAAGGACTTAGAGTTTCACATGCCTGGGGAGGCCTCACAATCATAGTGAAAGGCAAGGAAGAGCAAGTCACATCTAAGATGGATGGGGGAAGGAAAAGAGAGAGCTTGTGTGTGGAAACTCCTGTTATAGAACCATCAGATCTCATGAGACTTATTCACTATCTTGAGAACAGCAAGGGAAATTCCTGCCTCCATGATTCAGTTACCACCCTCTGGGTCCCTCCCACAACACAAGGGAATTCAAGATGAGATTTGGGTGGTGATACAGCAAAACCATATCACTGGGTATATCCCCAAAGAATATAAATTGTTCCATCATTAAGACATATGCATGTGTAGGTTTATTGCAGCAGTATTCACAATAGCAAAGACATGGAATCAACAAAAATGTCCATCAATGGAAGACTGGATAATAAAAACATAGTACATATACACCATGAAATACTGTTGAGCCATAAAAAGGAATGAGATCTTGTGCTTTGCAGGAACATGGATGGAGCTGGTGGCCATTAATTTTAGCAATCTAACACAGGAACAGAAAACCAAATACTGCCTCTTCTTACTTATAAGTGGGAGCAAAATGATAAAAACAAATAAACACATGGAGGGAACAACAGACACTGGGTCTTACCAGTAGTTAGAGGGTAAGAGGAGGGAGATTATTAGAAAAAAATTAGTAATGGGTAGTAGGCTTAATATCTTGGTAATGAAATAATCTTTACACAAACCTCCATGACATGTTTACTTATTAACAAACCTGCATGTGTATCCCAAACTTTTAAAATAAAAGTTAGAAACAAAAATCTTTGATAATCATCACTGTATTTACTACCTCTATGAAATCAATTTCTAACTCCTTCATGAGTAAAAACATGTGACATTTGTCTTTCAGGCCTGGCTTATTTCACTTAACATAATGTTCTCCAGTTTCTTTCATATTACTGCAAAAGAGATAATTACGTTTTTCTCTATGATTAATATTCTATTAGATATATATCATATAATTTCTTTATCTGTTTATCTGTTGATAGACACTAAAGTTGTTTCCATATTGCTGCTATTTGAAATAAAATTACATTAAACATGAGAGTTCAGATATCTCTTCTATGTGCTGACTTCTTTCCTTTTGGATATGACTCAGCAGTGGGATCACTGAATCGTGTACTTTTTCTATTTTTAGTTTTCTGGGAAACCTTCATACTGTTTTTGATAGTAGCTGCAGAAAGTTACATTACAATGAGCTATTTTTGAACATGTCTCTTTCTCTGCACCCCTGCCAGCATTTATTTTCTGTGGTTTTTAAAAATAATAGCCACGTGGACTAGGGCGAGATGATATCTCATGGTTTTAATTTTCATTTCCCTGTTGATTTAGTGTTGTTAATAATTTTTTTCACATGCGTGATAACCACTTTTATATCTTTCTTTGAGAAACATCTGTTTATGTTTTTACCCATTTTAAAAACAGATTATTTATTTTCTTTACAATTGGGTTGTTTGAGTTCCTCATATATTCTGGTTATTCATACCTTGTTAGATGAATAATTTTCAAATATTTTCTCCCATTCTGTAGGTTGTCTCTTCACTGTGTTGATTGTTACCTTTGCTAGGAAGAAGCTTTCTTACCTTGATGCAATCTTATTTGTCAATTTTTTTTCTTTGGTTGCTTTTGCTTCTGAGGTCTTACTCAATATATCTTTGCCAAGACCAATGTCCTGAAGTGTTTTCCCAATGTCTTATTCCAACAGATTCATAGTTTCTGGTCTCAGTTTTAAGTCTTGAATCCATTTTGCTTTGATTTTTGCATATGGTGAAAGGGTTCAGGGTTCTAGTTTTATTCTACATATGAATATCCAGTTTTCTCAGAATCTTTCATTGAAGATTTTGTACTTTGCCCAGTGTATATTTTTGTGTTTTTATCAAAATTGAGTTGGCAGTAAATGTGAAGATTCATTTCGAGGTTCTCTACTTTTCTCTATTTATCTATGTGTTTATTTTATGCCAGTATCATGCTGTTAGGGTCGTTATAGATTTTTGATACCTTTGCAGTTACTTCATGTAATGCCTCCAGTTTTGTCCTTTATGATTAGGGTTGCTTTCACTATTGGGTTTTTTGTGGTTTTATAAAATTGTTTGGATTGCTTTTCTATTTCTGTTAAATATTTCATTGATATTTTGATAGAGATTGAATTAAATTAATAGATTTCTTAGGGCAGTATTGATATTTTTACAATATTATTCCAATCTGTACATGAAATGTCTTTCCATTTTGGGGGGTTTTCTTCATTTTTAGTAGTGTTTTACAGCTTTCATTTTGTGTAAATCTTTCACATCTTAAGTTTGTTCCTAGGTATTTTATTTTTTTGACTATTGTCAATAGTATTGATGTATTTAATTGTTTTTCAGATTTTTTATTGTTAGTATATAAAAATAAATGTTACTACATTGTGTATGGTATTTTTTATACTGCAATTTTATTAAATTTTTCTATTAGATCTAACAGATTTTGGTAGAGCGTTTAGGTTTTTCTACATATAAGATTATATTATGTGTAAACCAAAACAATTTTAATTCTTTCTTTCCCGTTTGGATGCATTTTATTTCTTTTTTCTTTTGTCTAATTGCCCTGGCTAGGACTTCTAATACTAGGTTGAATAAAAATGGTAAAATGTGGTGATCATTGTCTCGTTCCAGATCTTAGGGGTAAAGGTTTCAATTTTCCCTACTAGGTTTCATGCTAGCTGTGGGTTTGTCATACATGGGCTTTATTGTTTTGAGATATGTTCTTTCTATAGCCAGTTTTTTAGTTTTTTATTATAAATGGGTGTTGAATTTTATTGAATTTTTATGAGATCCATTGTAAAGATTGTATAGTTTTTATTCCTGAGTCTGTTAATCATTGAAACATTTTTACCAATTTGAGTTTGAATAACAATCCTTGACCACCCAGAGAAATTCCACTTGATTATAGTGAGTAATACTTTCACTGTGTTTTTAAATTCAGTAGGCTGTTATTTTATTGAGGATTTTTGCATTTTTATTCTTCAGGGGTATTGGTCTGTAGTTTTGTTGTTGTTGTATGTTTGTCTGGTTTTAGTATCAGGATAATGTTGGCCTTGTAAAATGAGTTCAGAAGTATTTATTTCTCTTCAGCTTTTTGGAATAATTTGAGTAAAATTGGCAATAGGTATTTATTAAAAGCTTAATAAAATTCACCACTGAAGACATCAGGTTTTAACTTATCTTTGATAGGGGACATTGTTTTACTGCTTTAATCTCATTACTCCTTATTTTTTGGGTTCAGGTTTTCTATCTCTGCATGGTTTAATCTTGGTAGGTTTCATAAGTATAAACATCTATTTATTTATCTTATGTTTTCTATTTATTGTTTTATAGTTGCATACAGTAGACTCATATGATTCTCTGAATATCTGTGGTATCAGTTACTGTATCTTCTTTTGTCTCTGATTTTACTTATTTTGGTATTTTCATTTATTTCTGGTCTACTTAAAGATTTGCCAAAGTTTTTTTTCTTCTTAAAAATCAACTATTTTTTTAATCTTTTGTAGTGTTTTTAATTCTCAATTTTATGTATTTGTGTTTAGGTCTTTATTATTTCTTCTAATAATTACGGGATTGGTTTCTTCTTGATTTCAAGTTATTTAAGGCACATGATATGTTTGTTTATTTGAAGTCTCTACTTTTTTGATATATGTGTTTGTTGCTATAAATTTTCCTCTTAGTACTGCTTTCGTTGTATCCCGTAAGTGTTATTATGTTGTCTTTCCATTTTATTTGTTTAAATACATTTTTAGAATTTTATTTTGAATTTATTTATTGACAATTTATTGTCCAGAGACATGATGTTTAATTTCCATGTTTTTGTTTAGTGTCCATTATTACTCTTGTTATTGATTTCAAGTTTAAGTCCATTGTGCTCAAAAAATATACACTTCAAACAATTTTTTTTATATTTCTTAAGACTTGTCTTATAGCCTAATATATTTTGTTTTCTAGATAATGCTCTATGTTCTGATGAGAAAAAATGTGAATCCTGTTGCAGTCGGATGAAATGTTCTGTAATTGTCAGTTATTGTATTCTCTTCTACATTGTAGTTAAATATAATGCTTCTTTGTGAATCTTCTGTCCAGAAGATCAGTCCATTGCAACAAATGTGGTATTAAAGTCTCCTATTATTAATGTATTGCAGTCTATCTCTATCTTCAGATCAATTGATATTTGCTTTTTACACTTGGGTGCTCCAATATTGGCTTCATAGAGATTTATAATTGTTATATTCTATTGCTTCATTGACCCCATTATCATCATATGAGGACCTTCTTTGCCTGTTCTTACAGTTTTTTAAAAAATGTGTTTAATTTGGCATAAGCATAGATACTCCCAGTTTTCTATGGTTTTCATTTGTATGGGATATCTTTTTTCATGTCTTTACATTCAATCTAAGATTGTCACTAGAGGTTAAGTGAGTTTCTTATTTGCAGAATATAGTTGTCTTGTGTTTTTGTTAAATATATTGAGCCACTCTGTCTTCTTTTTTATTCTTTTTATTTAAAAATTTCAACTTTTATTTTAGGTACAAGGGTACATATGCAGGTTTGTTGTATTAGAATATTGCATTATGCTGAGGTTTGGGATACAGATCTTGTCACCCAGGTAGTAAGCATACTGCCCAATAGTAATTTTTCAATCACTCTTCAGTAGTCTATAGTGCACATTGTTCCTATATCTATGCCCATGTGTGCTCAATGTTTCGTTTGCACTTATAAGTGAGAACATGCAGTGTTTGATTTTCTCTTCTTACGTTGATTTACTTAAGATTATGGCTTTCAGCTCAATCCATGTTCATCCAAAGCATATGATTTTACTCTTTATGGTTGTGTAGTATTGTATGGTGCATATGTACCATATTGTCTTTACCCAATTTACCATTGATAAGCATCTGTGTTTATTTCACGCCTTTGCTGTTGTAAATAGCACAGCAATTAACATACAAGAGAATGTGTCTTTTTGGTGGAATGATGTATTTTGCTTCGTGTGTATACCTAGTAATGGGATTGCTGGGTCCAATTGTAGCTCCATTTAAAGGTCCTTGTGAAATATCTAGACTGCTTTCCACAGGGTCTGGACTAATTTACATCACCAATAACAATGTATATGTGGTCCCTTTTCTCCACAGCCTTGCCAGCATGTGTTGAGTTTTTTAAACTTGTAAATAACAGTCATTCTGAGTGGTGTGAGATGGTATCTCATTATGGTTTGGATTTGCATTTCTCTAATAATTAGTAATATTGAGCATTTATTAATATGTTTTTTGGCCACTTGTACATCTCCTTTCATGTCCTTTACCCGCTTTCAAATAGGATTGCTTGTTTTCTGCATGTGGGTTTATTTAAGTCTTCTATCGATTCTTGATATTGGGTCTTTCTCAGGTGCATGGCTTGGGAATATCTTCTACCATTCTGTAGGTTTTTTTCTCTGTTGATAGTTTATCTTGCTGTGCAAAAGATCTTTAGTTTAATTAGGTCCCACTTTTCTATTTTTGGTTTTTATCACAATTGCTCATGGGGACTCAGCAAAACATTTTTTGCTGAGACCAATGTCAAGAAGAGTATTTTCTAGGTTTTCTTTCAAAATTTTTGTAGTTTTAGAACTTATATTTAAAACCTTTATCAGTTTAAGTTAATTTTTGTATATGGCAAAAAGTAGGGGCTGAGCTACAATCTTGTCCGTATAGGTAGACAAGCACAATTTACTGAATACAAGGTTATATTCCCATTGCTTGTTTTTGTCAGCCTTGTCAAAGATCAGATGGTTGTAGGTGTAATAATTTATTTCTGATACCTCTGTTCTATTCCATTGGTCTACATATCTTTTTTGTAACAACATAAAGCTGTTATTATTTTTTTTACTGTGGTTCTATACAATAGTTTGAATTTGAGTAATGTGATAATTATAGCTTGTTGTTTTTGCTGAGAATTGCTTTGGCTATTATGGCTCTTTTTTGTTGTTGTTCTACATAAGTTTTAGAAAAGTTTTTTTTCTGATCTGGTGGAGAATGACATTGGTATATAGGAATAGCATCGAATCTGTAAATCGCTTTGGACAGTCTGGCCCATTTTTACAATATTGATTTTTCCATAAATACATGAACATGTATTTATTTTTCCATTTATTTGTGTCACCCATAGTTTCTTCCAGCAGTGTTTTGTAGTTTAATTTGTACAGATTTCTTATCTCCTTTGTTAGCTGTGCTACTAGCTATTTTATTTTAATTGTGGCTACTGTAAGTGGGATTGCTTTCTTAATTAATTATTTTATTATCTTGCCTGATTTCTCAGACTAGGACTTTCAGTCCTGTGTTGAATAAGAGTGGTAAGAGTGGGCATTCTTATCTTGTTCCAGTATTCAAAGGAAATGGTTTGAGCTTTTATAAATTCAGTATGATGTTGGCTATGGATTTGTCATAGATAGGTCTTACTATTTTGACACATGTTACTATAATGCCTACTTGGTTGAGTAATTTTATCATGAAGAGATAATGAATTTTTCAATGGTTTTTCTCTGCATTTACTGGGATGATCATATGGTTATAAGTTTCAATTCCTTTTATAAGGCAAATCAAATTTATTGATTTTCATGTGTTAAATCAGTCTTATATTCCTGGAAAGAGCTCTACTTAATTATGGTGTATTAACGTTTGATGTGCAGCTAGATTTGGTTTGCTGTTATTTGGTTGAATATTCTTGTGTCTATACTCCTAAGGGAATGTTGGCCTCTTTTTTTCTGTTTGTTTTTGTTTTTGTTTTATTGTGTTTCTGTCAAATTTTGGTATCATGCTGATGCTGACTTCATAAAATAAGGTAAGGAGTTGCCCTTCTGTAACTCATTCTATGAAGTATTCAGTTTCAAATATCTTCATTAGGATTGGTACTAGTTCATTAGAGTTAGTATCAGTTCTTTGTATGACTGGTAGAATTCAACTGTGAACTCATCCAGTCCAGAGCTTCTTTTATTGTTGGTTCTTTATTAATAATTCAATTTTAGAAATTAATATTGGTCTATTTAAGATTTCAATCTCTTCCTAACTCAATCTTGGGTCATTGTGGACTTCCAATAATTTATTTATTTCCTCTAGATTTTCTAATCGGTGTGCATAGAATTATTCATAGTAGTCTCTGTGGATCTTGTGTATTTCTGTGGGATTATTGCCTTTGTCATTTCTGATTGCACTTTTTTGGATGCTCTTTTATCAATATTTATTTTTTAAAGAATAAACACTTGGTTTCATTGATGTTTTATAGGAATTTTGCCATCTCAATTTTATTAAATTCTTCTCAAATTTTAGTTTTTTTCTTTTTTTCTGCTAGCTTTGGGGTTAGTTTGTTCTGTTTTTTCTAGTTACTGTAGGGGAAAGTTAGATTGTTAATTTGGGATGTTTCTAACATCTTAATAAATGCATTTAGGGCTATAAACTTTCACCTTAACACTGTTTTGGCTTTATCTCAGAGATTTTGGTAGGTTGTTTTTTCTATTTTTATTAATTTCAAATAATTTCAAAAATTTCTGCCTTAATTTTACAGTTTATCCAGGAGTTATTTATGAGGAAGTTATTTAATTTCTACATATTTTTGTAGTTTTGAAAAATCATCTTGATATTGATTTCTATTTTTTTTTGCACTGTGGTTCAAATGTATGTAGGTATGTGTATTAGTCCCTTCTTACACTGCTAATAAAGACATATCCAGGACTGGGTAATTTATAAAGAAAAGAGGTTTAATTGAGTCACAGTTCAGCATGACTTGGGAGTCCTCAGGAAACATACAATCATGACAGTAGGGTAAGCAAACAAGTCTTTCTTCACATGATGGCAGCAAGGAGAAGAATGAGAGCTGAGCAAATGGGAAGCCCTTTATAAAACTGTCAAATCTCGTGAGAACTTACTATCACAAGAATAGAATGGGGGAACCACCCCCATGATTCAATTACTTCCTACCGGGTTCATCCCATCACACATAAGAATTATGAGAACTGCAATTCAAGATGAGACTTTGGTAGAAGCACAGCCAAAAACCATATCACTCCACCTCCAGCCCCTCCCAAATCTCATGTCATCACATTTCAAAACACAATCATGCCTTTCCAACAGTCCCACAAAATCTTAACTCATTCCAGCATTAACCCAAAAGTCCAAGTCCAAAGTCTCATCTGAGACAAAGCAAGTCCTTTCCATCTATGAGCCTGTAAAATCCAAAACAAATTAGTTACTTTATAGATACAACAGAGGTACAGGCATTGGGTAAATACACCTGTTCCAAAAGGGAGAAATTGGCCAAAACGAAGGGGTTACAGGGCCCATGCAATCTGAAATCCAGCAGGGCAGTCAAATCTTAAAGCTCCAAAATAATTTCGTTCGACTCCATGTCTCACAATAAGTCACACTTATGCAAGGAGTGGGTTCCCACAGTCTTGGGCAAGCCCACCCCTGTGGCATTGCAGGGTACAGCCTCCCTCCCCACTGCTTTCACAGGCAGGCATTGAGTATCTGTGGCTTTTCCAGGCACACAGTGGAAGTTGTCAGTGTATCTACCATTCTTGGTCTGGAGAATGGTGACCCTCTTCTCACAGCTCCATTAATCAGTGCCCCAGTGGGGATTCAGCATGGGGTCTCCAACTCTACATTTCTCTTCTGCACTGCCCTAGCCAAGATGCTCCATGAGGGCCCTTCACCCGCAGCAAACTTCTGCCTGGACAAGGAAGTTTATCTTTTTTGTGACGGTAAGTGTCATTCTTTTTAATCAATGTTTAGTACTCCCTATAGAACCTCTTATAAGGCCTGTTTAATTAAAATGTATCACCTCAGCATTTTCTTGTCTGAGAATAATTTTCTTTTTTTTAAAAAATTTCAACTTTTATTTTAGATTCGGGGGTGCATGTACAGATTTGTTACATGAGCATATTGAATGATGCTTAGGTTTGAAATATGAATGATCCCATCATCCAGATAGCACAGGTCAGGTGCTTTGGCTCATGCCTGTAATTCCAGCACTTTGGGAGCCTGAGGCTGGTGGATCACATCAGGCCAAGAGTTCAAGACCAGCCTGGCCAACATGGCAAAACCCATCTGTACTAAAAATACAAAAATTAGCCGAGTGTGGTGGCACACATCTGTAATCCCAGCTACTCAGGAGGCTGAGGCAAGAGACTTGCTTGAGCCCAGGAGGCAGAGGTTGGTTGCAGTGAGCCAAGATCATGCCACCGCACTCCACCCTGGGTGACAGAGTGAGACTCTGTCTCAAAAAACAAAACAAAAATAGATAGCACAGTGCTCAACAGTTAATTTTCCAACCCTTGCCCTCCTCTTACCCTCCCCACCTCTATTAGTCCCCAGTGTCTATTGTTGCCATCTTTATGTCCATGGGTATTCACTTATAACTCCCACCTATAAGTGAGAATGTGTGGTATTTGGTTTTCTGTTGCTGCATTAATTTGCTCAGGACTGTGGCCTAAGCTGTATCCATGTTTCTTCAAGGGATGTGACTTTGTTATTTTTATAACTGTGTGGTATTCCATGTTGTATATGTACCACATTTTTTTATCCAGTGCATGGTCGATGGGCATCTAGGTTGATTCCATGTCTTTGCTATTGTGACTAGTGCTGCAGTGAACATACGAGTGCATGTGTCTTTATGGCAGAATGACTTACATTCCTTTGGATACTTATGCAGTAATGGGATTGAGGTCAAGTTGTAGTACTGTTTTAAGTTCTTTGAGAAATCTCCAAACTGCTTTTCACAGTGGCTGAACTAATTTACATTCCCATCAACAATATATAAGCATTCCCTTTTCTCCATAGCCTCGCCAGCATCTGTTGTTTTGGGACTTTTTAATAATAGGTATTTTGACTGATGTGAGATGGTATCTCATTATGGTTTTGGTTCGCATTTCTCTGATTATTGATGTTCAGCATTTTTTCATGTTTGTTGGCCACTCATATGTTTTCTTTTGAGAAATGTTTGTGCATGTCCTTTGCCCACTCATTTTAATGGGGTTGTGTTTTGCTTGTTGAACCGTTTAAGTTTCTTATAGATATTAGACCTTTGTTGGATGCATAGTTTGTGAATATTTTCTCACACTCTGTAGATTGGTCTTTAATTGCTTCTGAGGACTTAGACAAAATTCTTTCCCAATGCTGATGCCTAATATCGTGTTTCCTAGGTTTTCTTACCAGACTCTTGTAGTTTGAGGCCTTACATTTAAGTAAGTCTTTAATCCATCTTGAATTAATTTTTTTATATGGTGAAAGATAGGAGGGTCCCATTCCATTATTCTGCATATGGCTATCCAGGTATCCTAGAACAGAGCCCTCAGAAATAATGCCACATATCTACAACTATCTGAACTTTGACAAACCTGACAAAAACAAGCAATGGGGAAAGTATTCCCTATTTAATAAATGGTGCTGGGAAAACTGGCTAGCCATATGTAGAAAGCTGAAACTGGATCCCTTCCTTACACCTTATTCAAAAATTAATTCAAGATGGATTAAAGACATAAACGTTAGATCTAAAACCATAAAAACCCTAGAAGAAAACCTAGGCATTACCATTCAGGACATAGGCATGGGCAAGGACTTCATGTCTAAAACACCAAAAGCAATGGCAACAAAAGCCAAAATTGACAAATGGGATCTAATTAAACTAAAGAGCTTCTGTGCAGCAAAAGAAACCACCATCAGAGTAAACAGGCAACCTACAGAATGGGAGAAAATTTTCACAACCTACTCATCTGACAAAGGGCTAATATCCAGAATCTACAATGAACTCAAACAAATTTACAAGAAAAAAACAAACAACCCCATCAACAAGTGGGCGAAGGACATGAACAGACGCTTCTCAAAAGAAGACATTTATGCAGCCAAAAAACACATGAAAAAGTGCTCACCATCACTGGCCATCAGAGAAATGCAAATCAAAACCACAATGAGATACCATCTCACACCAGTTAGAATGGCAATCATTAAAAAGTCAGGAAATAACAGGTGCTGGAGAGGATGTGGAGAAATAGGAACGCTTTTACACTGTTGGTGGGACTGGAAACTAGTTCAACCATTGTGGAAGTCAGTGTGGTGATTCCTCAAGGATCTAGAACTAGAAATACCATTTGACCCAGCCATCCCATTACTGGGTATATACCCAAAGGACTGTAAATCATGCTGCTATAAAGACACACGCACATGTATTTTTATTGCGGCACTATTCACAATAGCAAAGACTTGGAACCAACCCAAATGTCCAACAATGATAGACTGGATTAAGAAAATGTGGCACATATGCACCATGGAATACTATGCAGCCATAAAAAATGATGAGTTCATGTCCTTTGTAGGGACATGGATGAAATTGGAAATCATCATTCTCAGTAAACTATCGCATGGACAAAAAACCAAACACCGCAAGTTCTCACTCACAGGTGGGAATTGAACAATGAGAACACATGGACACAGGAAGGGGAACATCACACTCTGGGGACTGTTGTGGGGTGGGGGGAGGGGGGAGGGATTGCATTAGGAGATATACCTAATGCTAAATGACGAGTTAATGGGTGCAGCACACCAACATGGCACATGTATACATATGTAACTAACCTGCACATTGTGCACATGTACCCTAAAACTTAAAGTATAATAATAATAAAATAAAATAAAAAGAAACAAACAAATGGACAAACATTCCATGCTCAAAAGTTGGAAGAATCAATATCATTACAGTTGCCACACTTCCCAAAGCAGTCTGCAGATTCGTTGGTATTCCTATCAAACTATCAACATCATTTTTCACATAACTAGAAAAAAACTATTCTAAAATTCATATGGAACCCAAAGAGAGCCTGAATAGCCAAAGAAATCTGAAGCAAAAAGAACAAAGCTAGAGGCACCCTGTTATTCAACTTCAAACTTTAAGACTACAGTAACCAAAAGAGCATGGTACTAGTACAAAAAAAGGCACAGAGACCAACTGAACATAATAGAGAACCCAGAAATAAAGCTGTGCACCTACAGCCATCTGATCTTCAACAATGTTGACAAAAGCGATGAGGAAAGATGCAATAAACGGTGCTAATTTTATTTCTTTCTTCAATTATTTCTCCAGGCTTTTCCATACATCCTCTGAAATCTAGGCACAGATTTCCAAACATAAATTCTTGACTTCTGTGCATCCACATGTCTAACGCCATGTGTATGCCCCCAAGTCTTGTGGCTTGCACCCTCTGAAGGTGGCCATCCTGGTGGAAGTAAAAACAAACACATCCTTCTTCACATGGCAGAGCAAGGAGAAACAGGAGAGCACAGTGAAGAGAAAAACCCCTTATAAAACCATCAGATCTCTTGGGAACTTACTCACTATCATGAGAATAGCCTGGGGAAAACCACCCCCATGTTTCAATTACTTCCAACTGGGTCCCTCCCACCACACATGGGGATTATTGGAACTACAATTCCAGAATAGATTTGGGTGGGGACACAGCCAAATCATATCAGTATTATTTCAACTTCTTAAAACTCTTGAGGCTTGCTATCATATGGTTGATCTTAGAATTTTTTTTGTGCTGTGATAAGAATGTATATTTTGTCACTGTTTAACGGAGTGTCTTGTAGATGTCTATGATGTTCAATTGGTCAGTGGTTGACTTTTAGTGCAGAGCTTCTTTCTTAGTTGTTTGTCTCAATAATCTGTCTAACACTGTAAGTAGGGTTTTAAGTCTCCTGCTATTACTCTGTGGCTGTCTAATTTTTCTGTAAGCCAAGAAGAACTGGTTTTATGAATCTGGGTGCTCCAAGGTTAGGTGCATATATATTTAGGACAGTTAAGGCTTCTTGTTGGATTGTACCATTTAGCATTGTGTAATGCCCTCCATTGATCTCATTAATTTTTATTGGTTTAAAGTCTCTCTCATCTGATGTAAGAATAGCAATTCATGCTCTTTTTTTTCCGTTTGCATGGTAAATCTTACACCACTGTATTACTTCGAGTCTCTGGTTGTCATTTTATGTGACATGGGTCTCTTGAAGTCAATAAATGCTTAGGTCTTGTCGTTTTATCCTCCTAACACTTTTTTGTCTTTTAGATGGAGTATTTACTGTATTTATATTCAATGTTATCATGTATATTTGTACATTTGTTCCTGTCATTGTGTTATTAGCTATTTTTTGTAGACTTCATTGTGCAGTTTCTTCATAGTGCCTGTGTAGTGCTTAAGTGTGCTTTTGTGATAGCAGGTGTAATTCTTATGAATTAATGTTTAGTATTCCTTACAGGACTTTTTTTTAAGGCTGGTTTAATTGAAATGTATCTCCTCAGCATTTGCTTGTCTGAGAATAATTTTATTTTTCCTTCATGTATAAAGCTTAATTTGTTAGAATATAAAGTTCTTGATTGGAATTTCTTTCTTTTATGATGCTGAAGATAGGAACCCAATTTTTTTCTGGCTTATAAGATTTTGCTGAGAGGTTTACTGCTATCCTGATGGGGTTCCTTCTGTAGGTCACCTGTCCCTTTTCTCTAGTTGCATTTAAGGTATTTTCTCTCACATTAACCTTGGTGACTCTGATGACTATGTGCCTTGGAAATCATCATCTTTTGTAGTGTCTAGCTACTGTTCTGTGTATTTGTTGGATTTTAATGTAATTTTTAGAGAGATTAAGCATATTTTTGTAGGCTATATTCTCAAATGTGTTTTCCAAGTTGTTTAGTCATAGATAGTTCCAACTCATAGATTTGGTCTTTTTAAATAATCCCATAATTTTCAGAGGTTTGGGTTATTTCTCTTAATCTTATTTTATTTATTTTTTCTCACTGTGTTGATTGAAGACCTGGTCATCAAGCTTTGAGATTCAATAGTCAGTTTGGTCTGTTTTGTGGTTAATACTTCTAATGGTATTATGAAATTCTTGTAGTGAATTTTTCAGCTTTGATGTTCATTTTTGGTCTTTCTTAACATGGCTATTTTATCTTTCAGCTCCTGAATTGTTTCACTGCATTACTTGGCTTCCTTGAATTAAATTTTAACTACCTCCTGGGTCTCAATGAGCTTCTTTGTCATTCAGATTCTGAATTTCATGTCTGTCATTTCAGACTGGTAAAAAACCGTAGCCAGGGATCTAGTGGGCTTGTTGGAGGTAAGGGGACACTTTGGTAGAGTTCTTGAATAAATCCTTTCTTACTTAAGAGGGTTGGTATTCCTTTAACTGTCCTATAAATTGAGTATAGTCAGTTTGCTTTGTTTCTGGAAGTTTTCAGAGGGTAAGACTCCGTGGCGAGTTTTTGTTTGTTGTTAAATTATTGCCCTTGGTTTTGCAATGAGGAGAATTAGTTGGTTTTTGGTGTCGTAGTTTGGTCTGCAATCCAGTAGATGACACTTGAGAACAATAGGTGGTAGATAGGCTCTTAATCAGCCTCGTGGCTCCTTTGTGTATCCTCATGTTTGCAACTGTCTTCTTCAGTGTGGGGAGAGAGAGGTGACCCCCTCACCTGGTACATTCCTCAGCCTTGAGGGAGACACTTCCAATCACTGGCATTGTGCTCATAATTCTTGTTTTTGTTTTCTTTTTGTTGTTGTTTTTTTGTTGTTGTTGTTGTTTTTGTTTTTCCAGACAGACTCTCACTTTGTCACACAGGCTGGAGTGCAGTGGTGCAATCTCGGCTCACTGCAACTTCTGCCTCCTGGGTTCAAGTAATTCTCTGCCTCAGCCTCTCGAGTAGCTGGGATTACAGGTGTCCGCCACCATGCCCCGCTAATTTTTGTATTTTTAGTAGAGACAGGGTTTCACCATATTGGCCAGGCTGGTCTTGAACTCCTGACCTTGTGATCAACCCGCCTCGGTCTCCCAAAGTGCTGGGATTACAGTGTGAGCCACTGTGCCTGACCTATTGTTTTTAGGTCTTTGGGGCTGTGGGACTTTTTGGGGGAGAGGTCTGGCAAAGAGATAGGCCCTACGCTTACCTGACCAGCCTGGTGAAGGGAAGCATGTCTAGGTCATAATCAGCCTGAGAATCTGTGTGACTTCTCTCTTTCAGTTTTCAGAGAGTATGTACTCTTCCTTCATCAAGTGCCAAGCAATGATTTCAGTTTGGGACACAGAGTTTTTGGCCATAGTTCTGAAGCACTAAGACTTGCTTGTGGTTTCCTTCTCTGGACCCTCAGGGTTAAAGTCTGTTTGCACTGGGGAATCCAAAGGCCCTCCAGGCAGTGGGAATGCACTCAGCTGTAGCAAAGCACTTAGCCTGGGCAGTGGAGGCTGCACTGTGTATACACTTTTGTGGGGCAGCCAGGAAGGAGCCCTGGGAGCGGGTAGTGGGCAGAAAATCCTGCAGGAAAGACATGCCTTAGTTCTCCTGGGAAAGCAAGCCCTGCTTTCTCTTGGGTGGATAGGTGAAGCCAGAGCCTCTCATACGTTGATGGGAAGCCCTGGTGCATGGGCACTACTGCCTGGGCTCTGCTGGAGCTGACTCACACAAGGCTTCTTGCCTGCTGCAGCTTCATTTTCATCTAATCTCCAGGAAGATACTCTTGCTGGCTCATGGCTCTATGGGGATGTGGGGTTTCTTGCACCTTGAATCCCAGAGCTCCATGATGGAAATAAGTAGTCTCCTAGATCCTTCTCTTCCCCCTTCACTAGGTGCTGTTTAAAGCCAGGAACCAGCCCTAGTGTTCAGGCACCCCATGTAGGATTCTCGGCTTTCTCCCTCTTCAATCTTAGTATCTGCTTATTTTCTCCATCCATATTTGGCATTTTCTCTCTGAAGTTCTGTTCAAATTATGTTAAAGTAGTTGAAAGCATGATCTGTGGGAGGAGAACTTATTGATTGCATCCAGTTGGCTGCCTTCTAACTCTATGTTTTAGATAGATAAATTAGTCTATTTACATGCAATGTTATTATTAATTTGATAGACAATGGATTACTACTGCCATTTTACAATTTGTTTTCTTGTTTTGTAAGTTCTGTCTTCCTTTCTTATTTTTACTTAATTTATTTGTGGATAAGCTATTTTCTCTGGGAATAAGTTCACTTTTTTACTATTTTTGTGTTTTTAGTTTTTGCTGTGTCATTACCATTAGGCTTACAAAAATCAGTTATGACTTCAAGCTCAAAATAAGCTCAAATATATACAAGTTATTTTAAACTGGTGAAAACTTAAATTTGGCCAGAAAGAAACAAACAATCAGATAAAAAACTAAAATAATTCTACACTTCAACTCCACTTTTTCAACTTTTTTACTTTTTGATGTCTCTATTTATATCTTTTAATGTTGCCTATCTCTTAATAAATTCTTACAGCTATTATTTTGGATAGATTTGTCTTTTAGTTTATAATAAAGATATAAGTGGTGTACTCACCACAGTTAAAGAGTTAGCGTATTTTTAATTTTTGTGTGTATTTACCTTTACCAGTGAGTGAGTTTTATGCCTTCACATACATTATTTTTGCATGTTACCATCTCTTTCTTTAAGTTTAAATAATGCCTTTAGCATTGCTTTTGAGACAGATCTTGTGGTGATGAATTTTCTGTTTTTCATTGTTTGAAAAAGTATTTACCTCACCTTCATGTTTGAAGTATAGTTACGATGGGTAGAGTTTTCTTAATTGGAAATTATTTTCTTTCAGCACTTTGAACATGTTGTCCAACTTTCTCCTTGTCTGTAGTTTTCACTAAGTCTGCTGCCAGACTTATTAATGTTCCTTTATATGTCATTTGATTATTTTTCTTTGCTGCTTTAGGACTCTCTTTTTGTCCTTGATCTTTGAGATGTTATTACATGCCTTGGGGTGGTTTTATATGGAATGAACCTGATTTGTGTTCTTTGGCTTTCTTGTACCTGTACATTCATATTCTTCTCTAAGTTTGAAAAGTTCTCTATGATTATTTCTTTGAATGAATTTTCTACCTCTATGTCTTCCTTTAAATCCTATTTAAGGCCACCAACTCTTTGATTTGCCATTTTGAGAGTGTTTTCTAGATCTAGTAATTGTAGTTAATGTTTTTACTTTTGTTTCTTTTTCTCCTCTGACTGTTTCTTCAAATAGTCTGTCTTCAAACTCACTAACATTTTTTTCTGCTTGATTAATTCTGCTGTTGAGATACTCTGATGCATTTTTCAGTTCATCAAATGAGTTTTTATCTCCCGTATTTCTGTTTAAATTATTATTTTTATTTAAATCACTTTATTTTATTTCTCTGATAGATTTCTGAATTCCTTCTCTGTGTTATATTCATGTTTATTGAGCTTCCTCAAAACAAGTATTTTGATTTTTCTATCTAAGACACATATCTCCATCTCTCCAGGATTGCCCACTGATGCCTTATTTAGTCAATTTGGTGAAGTAGTATTTTCCTGGATCCTCTTGATATTTGTGGACAATCACTGACGTCTGGAAATTGAAGAATTAGGTGTTTATTTCAGTCTTCAAATTCTAGCTTTATTTGTACCCATCCTTCTTCAAGGAGCTTTCCAAGGAAAGTGAACTTTTAGTACCTAAGCTTTTGGCAACTACAGCATTTTTTTTTTTAAGCACTAGAGGATGTCCTAAGCCCAGGTATGCTGCAACTCCTCCAGCCTCCTAGATGCCAAGTCCTGTTGGTCTTGAGAAAAATTAGAGAAAAAATTCCCTGGGTTCTCTCCTTGACTTTTTCCCTATATTTCCCCCAATAAAAGGAATCTTTCTCCATGCTGGGATTCCTGGAGTTGGAAGAGGGGTGACATCAGCACTCTCATAGTTGCTGCAACTGGCATAATGCTGTGTCATAACTAACACCCACTGCCTCTCAGACAAGTACAGTACCAAGGATGGCCCAACATCCATGGCTGCTACTGCCTAACTGCTGCTAATATTTATTCAAGGCTTGAGGATACTTTAGTCAGCAAGTCCAGGACTCAGGTCCATCCCACCAGAGCAGCATATTTTCTTCTTGCCTGGGGTGGGTCTACAAGAGCTTTCCAGGAGTAACCTTGACAGCAACTGGAATTAGAGGCTTCAGGATACTTTCTGGTGCTTCATTTTACTGTGCCTGGGCTAGTATCCAGTTGCAAAACAACATCCCATGTACTTTTTTCTCTTTTTACCCTAAGTAGAAGGTGTTTCTTTCTATATGCTGCACTACCTGGAGTTGAAAGAGAAGTGACACAGGGACTCCTATGGGCACCACAGCTAGTATTGTGCTGAGTTGCACCCAAGCCCATGACCTAAAAACAGCACAGCTCTGGGAATCAACCAAGGACTGAAATTGCTTCTGCCTTACTGCCACTGAAATGTATTTGAAGCACAAGATTCCTTCAGTCAACCAGTGGTGAAGTGGGCTGGGACTCATGTTTTTTGCACTTAGGTGGCAGTTTCTCTTATGGCCAAGGCTTGTTTAAATGCTTCCTCTGTTTACCCCAGTGAAATTTTGCTCAGTGCTAAGTTACACTGTGACAGGGCATAACTGAGTTCCAATGTAAAGTCCCACACTCACCTTATTCACCTTCCCCCAAGCTGGAATAAGACATTTCTTACTATTTTCTTCAGTGCATCCTTTTTGTTAGTTATGCTGTAATTAGGTACTATGATTACTCACTGGATTTTTTAATTCTTAAGAAGACGTCTTCTTGCCCGGATAGTTGTTCAATTTGATGTTTCTGTGAGGGAGGTTGATGACTTATGAATGGTCTTATTTGGTTCTTTGCTCCACCTCTACCCTATGAATCTGCTCTTAAAAAGATATTTTAAAAGTTGCTTTTTCTTACATTTTGAGTAATCTGCCTAGAAACAAATGTTCTATGTCTTAGCAGAATAGTTTCCTGTGCTTCATGTGAACTTAATCATGCCCTTCATTATTCAAAAGAGCTAAGTATTCTCTATTTTAATAGAGCTAATGTTTTTATTTTTGGTATGATTTTTTTCAATTATATTACCACCTGTATTTAATTATGAAATATGTTTTGTCACATCAATTGAATATATACTTAAATATTATTCCACAATATCCCATGATCAGCTTCAGGCAAATGTTCAAAACTTTTGACATTTTTTACTTATATTGATATTTTGACTTCCCAAAAATCAGCTCTTTAATGAAATCTTCATGACTTCAAATTGACTTTCAGGGTTCTCAGAAGGTCTTTGGAAAATCATAAAGTGTTTTATTTTCCTTGATATAAAGAAAAAGGTGTTAAAATAATTAAGTTCATTTGATATGTTTAATTTTATAAAGTGTTGCCCAATATGAATTGATGTTTAGCCTTCCATAGATTATACTTCCAGTTAAAATTTTATTAATAGAATATTTTTCAATGTTGTATAAAACATATAGAAATTTGTCAATGCCTTTGCTGTCCCTGTTACATCCTTGTACAATTTTTGTTATAATACCAGTTGTGTTTTTAAAGGTGGTATGTCACAGAAACAACCAAATTTCTTTCTAAATTGTGTTATTTTTATAACGAATCCTCATCAGATCTTTAATCACACCTGAGGTGGTTTGGCTCTGTGTCCCCTCCCAAATCTCAACTCAAATTGTAATGCCCACATTTTGAGGGAGGGACCTGGTTGGAGGAGATTGAATCATGGGGGTGGTTTTCCCCATGTTGTTTTCCTGAGAGTGAGGGAGTTCTCATGAGATCTGATGGTTTTAAAAGTGGCAATTTCCCCTGCTTTCTTTCTCCTGCTGCCTTGTGAAAAAGGTGGTTGCTTCTTCTTCACCTTCTGCAATAATTGTAATTTTCCTGAGGCCTCCCAAGCATTGCAGAACTCTGAGTCAATTAAGCCTCTTTTATTTATAAATCACCCATTCTCGGGTAATATCTTAATAGCAGTGTGAAAACAGACTAATACGACACTCATTTTATTTTATCTACAGATAATTTTTGTTTTACTATGATGCTATCCTGAAAGTTCAATCAAGCTGCTACAGGCCAGATTGTTTGTCTCCAACAAAAATAAGTTGTCTCAGAATCCCACATAGAGGACTTTGCAAGTTACTCTGGAGAACAAGCTTCTGTTTGTCTTAAATAACTTTGAGACCATACAGCGAGAAAGTTAGTATATCCAGAATTCTAGTAAATAAGTTGATGGGTTTATGGAATTGCTAACCTAACATCAAGCAGAGCAAGAATTAATTGCATGGGACTGAATAAACTGATGAAGAACGATTACGGCTTTTGTTTAAAATGTTGCTAAAAGTTGATGTTTTTATTTGTATAAAAATGATGCCTTTCTACTTTCTCTTCAACTGTCTGTAACTCATTAGACTTCAGTAGATTATACTTTTGTAAAGAGAAATAAAATTTTTGACTTATTAAAAGGCCTATGTGATCAATTATCACTCTTTCTGCACTTATGTAATTAATTAATAATTAGGTAAAAGCTAATGAGATCAAGCTTATTTTGTAAGTGAGAATGATATTATTAATTATGTTTTATTACATATGGAGTTGAATGTATGGACAAATTTTATATTTTAATAGAAAATACACACTTTTTTGTGTTATTCAATTCTATTCATGTTCATTGTTTTTGAGTTGTTTGGGACTTTTTTGTGAACAACCTACCTACAAATTAGATGGAAACTTGCATCTTGGACACTCTGTCAGTTCTTACTGAATTCTCAGTAATTTTAGTTTCTTTGAACGTCTGGATACAACTCTCCAAATCAACTTTTCTCCAAACCTCCTGACTTGGTGCCACTGGGTACTAAAATTTGACTTCCTAGATTCTTGTTGAAACTTTAGATTTTCTTGTAGCTTACCTTTCCCCAAGGATATAAAGGATCCCTGCAACTTGAATGTAAATTATGTGATATAAACTTCAAAGGACTGATAACTGTAGCAGACAATAAATAGACAACTTTCATGACAGGAGCTGCTGCTGTATGGACAACTCAGGAATTTAACTAACCTCCCATATATTCCGTGCTCTGTTCCAAGGTATAATCATGACTGGACAACCTTATGGAAACCTCTCTAATGTACATGCCATTGCCAAAAGCATTAAAACTGCAAACTATCTATCAGATTTCCACTACTGCCCTCACCTTACCATCTAAAGATGATTTAAGCCTAATGTCTAGAAATCTTGACTAGCTCCTCTTCATACTCTCCATACTCAAAAACTAGGTTTACAGTTTTAGCTCCAAAAAAATCCTTGAACTTATTTTGTGCTTTGATAAAATTCCCCTATGAAATAACTGATTGCTCACATCATAAAGGAAACATCCTCTACATCCCAACTTCAACAGATGGTTCAGCTTCTCCTTAATAAAGAAAAAGTAAACCAATAAGAAATTTATTTATACTGTTAGAAGAAAAAGTTAATGTTTCTTTTTTTTAATAAAAAGAATAAATGTAAAAAACTCCTTCTTAGTCTTACATTAGTTAGGCTTCTGAGCACTCCTTTTATCTAAGACTCATCTTCAGCCACAACTTTGGAATGATTTTGACAATAATAATGATAATCAAATTTAGCAAGAACTCCCTTACATGGGACATACAATCAAATTTTTCTTAATAAAGTTTTATCTACTTATCTTCTTTATCTGCTAGTTCACAATAAGTCTCCAGCTATCTTTACTGTACTCAGAGTTGAGATTAATCTTTCTTTCTTACTGTAATAATATTAACCCCTATAGAAATTGTATTTAATAAAATTATATTTTAAGTTTTTAACAGGCATATGGTAATTATTTTTATTTTTAAGATCTAAAGACATACATAGATTGAAAGTAAAAAGATAAAAAACATATTCCATGGAAATAGCAACCAAAAGAAACTTGATGTGGCCATAGAAATATTAGAAAAAATATACCTTACTCTAAACAGGTTACAAGAAAACAAAAGACATTTTATATTGATAAAAAAAAGTTGATTTACAAAAAGATATAACAATTATAAACATAGAAGCACTTAACACAAGAGCTCCTAAATATAGAAAGAAAATATTAAGATAATAGAAGAGAGAAATATATATCTTTATAATAATAGTTGGAGATTTCAACACCTTTCTCTCAATAATCAATAGAGCAACAAGAATGAAAATAAGAAAATCACTGGCCATCAGAGAAATGCAAATCAAAACCACTATGAGATATCATCTCACACCAGTTAGAATGGCAATCATTAAAAAGTCAGGAAATAACAGGTGCTGGAGAGGATGTGGAGAAATAGGAACACTTTTACACTGTTGGTGGGACTGCAAACTAGTTCAACCATTGTGGAAGTCAGTGTGGCGATTCCTCAGGGATCTAGAACTAGAAATACCATTTGACCCAGCCATCCCATTTACTGGGTATATACCCAAATGACTATAAATCATGCTGCTATAAAGACACATGCACACGTATGTTTATTGTGGCATTATTCACAATAGCAAAGACTTGGAACCAACCCAAATGTCCAACAATGATAGACTGGATGAAGAAAATGTGGCACATATACACCATGGAATACTATGCAGCCATAAAAAATGATGAGTTCATGTCCTTTGTAGGGACATGGATGAAATTGGAAACCATCATTCTCAGTAAACTATCGCAAGAACAAAAAACCAAACACCGCATATTCTCACTCATAGGTTGGAATTGAACAATGAGATCACATGGACACAGGAAGAGGAATATCACACTCTGGGGACTGTGGTGGGGAGGGGGGAGGGGGGAGGTATAGCATTGGGAGATACACCTAATGCTAGATGACGAGTTAGTGGGTGCAGTGCACCAGCATGGCACATGTATACATATGTAACTAACCTGCACAATGTGCACATGTACCCTAAAACTTAAAGTATAATTAAAAAAAAAAAGTTTGAACACACACACACACACACACACACACAAACGCATACCTTTCACTCTTATGTGAAATAAAAGTGATTCTAGTTTTACTGGTACAAAAAAAAAAAAGATTAGTATAGTAAAATTGAAATTAACAGACATATACAGAACACTTTACCCCATAAAAGCAGAATACTCATTTTTCACTATTCTCTTGTTTAGACCATATGTCAGTCTATCAAATAAGAATCAGTAAATGCAAAATATTTTAATAATAATAAGTATATTTTCAAAGATAGTGGAATTGCTGTCATTTCCTTGTGTGGGTATGGTTGCTCTTCATAAGATTACAGAAATGATCTTATAATATTTTAAACTGAGAAAAACTTGACTTTGGTCACATACAAAACTCATTTTTTTATTCTTATCCACAATTTATAATTTTGCTGTCTTAATTTATGTATTTTACATGTGTGTTCCTCCACAGTTTGTTTTAGTTATAGACATTTTTGATCATCTTGCCTTCTTACCTTTATACTAGAGACTTCAAAGATTTACATGCCATGATTGCAATAATAAAGTATAATTTTGATTGTAAATTTACATCTACCCATGAGTTTTATACTTTCATATATTTATATGATAGGGCTCATTATCCTTCCACTTTTTCTTAAAGCACTCCCTTGAACATTTTTTGTAAGTCTGGTCTAGTAATAATAAATTCATGCAGCTTTTCTTTTTCTGGAATGGCCTTTGTTTCTCCTCTACTATTTAGTGATAGCTTAGCTGAGTATAGTATTCTTGGGTTGTAGTTATTTTTTCTTTCAGAACTTTCAATATGTCATCCAATTCTCTCTTGATATGCAAGCTTTCTGCTGAGAAATCTGCTAATTGTCTGATGAGAATTCCTTTATATGTCACTTGCTGCTTTTAGAATTCTCTCTCTCTCTCTTTTACTTTTGACAATTGATTACAATATGCCTGAAGGAAGATATTTTTAGGTAGACTCTATTTGGGAATTGTTATGCCTTATGGGTCTGGATGCCCATATCTCTCCCCAAACTTGAAAAGTTTTCAGCTATTATTTTGTTAAATACACTTTCTGTGACTTAATCCATCTCTTCTCTCTCAGGAACTCCCATATTGAAAAGATTTGGTAGCTTAATGGTGTCCCATGAGTCCTATTTTGTTTGTCACTTTTTTTCTTTTTTTTTTCCAAACTGGCTTATTTCAATAGATACATCAAGCTCACATTTTTTTTCTTCTACTTAATCTAGTCAGCTGTTGAAGCTCTCAATTGTATTTTTAATTTTATTCTTTAAACTATTCAGCTTCAAGATTTATGTTTTGTTATTTGGAATGATGTCTATCTCTTTGTGAAATTTTTTATTCAGATCATAAATTGATTTTCT
The DNA here is from genome assembly GCF_029289425.2 of Pan paniscus. Taxonomy (NCBI): domain Eukaryota; kingdom Metazoa; phylum Chordata; class Mammalia; order Primates; family Hominidae; genus Pan; species Pan paniscus. Next base: position 62,556,424 of record NC_073272.2, read on the forward strand.
GATTTAATTTGTTTATCTGTATCAATTTATATCACGCTGAGTTTCCTTATCATCATTATGTTAAAATCCTCTTTAGGCAGTTTATATATTTTCTTTTCTTTGGGGTAACTTACTAGAGAACTCTTGTGTTCCACTGTGGTTTCACTTTTTTTTTTTTTTTTGCGTTTTTGTGTATCTTGTATTCCTGTGTTGCTATCTGCCCATATTGTGGAACAGTCAGCTCTTTCAATGTTGTAGAATGGCTTTCATAGGTAAAATCTGTCATCTGCAAATGAGTCCTAGGGTGTTTGTTGTGTCGAGTGCATTGACTTTGGTCCCTGCTGAATGCAATAGTTTAGTCTCTGTGAAGGCTATAGTGTAGTCTGTGTGAAGGTTTTTTGTTTGTTTGTTTTTGTTTTTTGCTGTGATGAATGTCAGCAATACATGTGAATTCTTCTATGGCTTAGGCTTCAGGAGTTTGTGGAAGCAATGGTGCAGCGTAGGTTGTTAGAATTCTCAGTGGCAATAACTTCAGAGAGATTCCTGTTCTAGTTTTTCCTAAAGTTGAGAGACCTAATTGAGGAGATCTCTATTGGTGTTGGGTTTGACACAGGCCACTTGCTGCCACAGTAGCACTGTATTCTAGAGCCCAAATGCTATGGACCTGTAGTCATGGGCTTAATGTCCTGCTGAAATACTGTGTCACCTGTGACATATATGTATGTTTACTCTCAGACATGGGTGGATGCAGCACTCACACTAATTTGAAATATGTGACTTTGGTGTACAGACCATTTCATCATCCAGGTACTAAGCATAGTATCCAATAGTTATTTTTCCTGATACTCTCCTTCCTCCCACCCTTGTCTTTCAAGTAGGCCCCAGTGTCTGCTGTTCCCCTCTTTGTGCCCATTTGTTCTCATTATTTAACTTCCACTTATAGGTAAGAACATGTGGTGTTTGGTTTTCTGTTCCTGCATTAGTTTGCTAAGGATAATGGCCTCCAGCTCCCTCTTCATCCATGTTCCTGCAAACATGTTCCTGATCTCATTCTTTTTATGGCTGCATAGTATTCCATGGTGTATATGTAAAACATTTTCTTTATCTAGTCTACCGTTGATGGGTGTTTAGGTTGATTCCATGTCTTTGCTATTGGGAATAGTGCTGCAATGAACATACACATGTGTGTGTGTTTATGGTAGAACAATTTATATTCCTTTGGGTATATACCCTGTAATTGGATTGCTGGGTTGAATGGTAGTTCTGTTTTTAGCTCTTTGAAGAATTGCCACACTGCTTTCCACAATAGTTGAACTAATTTACATTCCCACCAGCAGTGTATAAGGATTCCCTTTTCTCTGCAACCTCGCTAGCATCTGCTTTTTTTGACTTTTTAATATTAACCATTCTGACTGGTGTGAGATGGTATCATTTTGTGCATAAGTCAGCATATTTTTGATACATTAATTTGGAGACTAGAGATGAAATACAACCTCACTATTCTATTACAACAATTGTATATATTGATAATAAAACTTGAAAAAATTCTAAAATTATGCACAAATATTACTGCGAAATATAAATTAAAAATTAAAAAAAAGAGAAATATTTGACTTTGAAGCACTCCCCAGTAGGTTGAACCTAGAAGGCAAATATGTAACTGGGACTGTAATAATCAGTGTCTGGGCACCACAGCAGCATGGCTTCAGAGATAAAGGGGTTTTCCAGAGGTTAAGGCTCTAGGGAGCAGGGACTGCAAGTTCAGAGCCAACATGGCATAGTGGCAACTTGTGCACCAGAAGAAAAGGCTACTGAGTAGTGGTGACCTTGGACACTAAGGTAGTGAGACACAGCCATGGCCCAGGCTCTGTGAGGCCAAGTGCCATGGCAGCTATGACCCCTGAATGGTGGGGCACAGCAATGGCTTATACTGCAAGGGAAAGTGATTAGTGCAATGTTGGCTTTATTCACCAGAAAGGTGGTGTACCTCAGCAGCTCAGACTCCAGAAGTCTACTCCAGATCCAGGTAGGGAGAAGACTCTGCCTGTTTGGTGCAGAATGTGGGGTGATTCAGATCAACCAAGCCTGTGTTTCCCAGAAGTCTGGGAATCATGCCAGCTCAAGCACCAGGGTATTGGCTTCTCTCTGAGACAAATCATTGTTTCTCTGCAGGTGGAGCACCAGGTTGGTTTAGGCACCAAGAGGTCATAACTTGTCTGCCAGCTCAGGCATGGCATGCTTGTGGTGATGTACTGGGATGGTTCATGCAGAGTGGGTACAAAATTGGTCCACTGGCTTGGGCCTAGCTTCCTAGGGGCAAAACACCATGCTGATTTATGCACGAACGGGACACACATGTTCTGCTAGGTTGGGTGTGGATTCTCCGGGGGTGAGGCGTAAAGCTGATTCACACAGAAAGAGGTTTACTGGCTGCTCAGCTGACCTATGTGTGACTTGCCTAGAAGCAGTGCACTGGTCTATTTGATGTGTCAACAGGGCACACCACTGTTTCACTCATGAGTTTGGCTTCCCTGCTGGGAAGGACCACACATTCCTTGGGGGATAGGACATTGCATGTGCTTTGGCACCAGGGTCATTGCTGTTTTGGTAGGCTTAAGCTTTGAATAGTCAGAGTTGGGGTGCTGCAGCCACTGTGGATGAGGAACATGAAGTGCCTCCTAGGCAGATTTTCCCAAGGGTGTAGAGACCTTTAGTACATTGGCTGTGAAGTGGTGCATTACCATGTTTGACCATGTTGCAATGATTTGGAAGCCTCAGGGATAAAGTTTCAGTGGCTACTGGCACTTAAAGCAGAATGCACTCTAGCAGTTGGATACATTTTAAAGATGGTTTTATGTAGTAACATCTTGGTTCATAGGGAGCACGATATTGGCTATAAATAGTGCAGCCATTTGAACTCCAGGAAGATCCTCAATCTGGCCTTAGGGCCTGTGAGAAATATACTATTCTTTTGTAGAAAAAAATATTGCATGTGTACACACCACTAATGGAAGCTTCTGATCTTATTCTTGCAAGGAAAAATTTATACTGTTTCCAAGCTGATCCCAACTGAAGAAATGATTTGGCAAAGCAGGATGTTGTGTTCCCCACTCTAAGTGGTCATCCTGAGGTTCCATGCTTTACAGAGTTTTGACACTCCCTCTCTGTATGCCAAAGATCTCTTTTAGATCCTTTAGTCAAAATATAGTTGTGTATTTCTTGTTTTGGTCTTTTGTTGTAGGGGAAATAAATATTAGGCATGTCTAGTCAGCAATCTTGCTGACGTCACTGCCCACTTTTTTATGTCTTGCAATATATCTCTTTCTCCAGATCTTTAATATTTGCTTTACATATTTAGGTGTTTGATATGGTATGTATGTTTGTCTTCTATAATCTTATGTTGAAACGTGATTCCTAATGTTAGAAGTAGGAACTGGTGGGAGGTAATTGGATCATGAGAGAAGAGCTCTCAATAATGGTTTAGCACCATCCCCTTGGTGAAAAGTGAGGTGTAACTCAATTCACACATAATCTTATTGTTTAAAATTCTGGGACCTCACTCTTCTTCCTCTCTTGCTCCCACTCTCACCATCTCAGCTCCTGCTCCCTATTTACCTTCCACCATGATTGTAAGCTTTTTGTGTATCACATCAGAAATATATGACGGCACCACACTTCCTGAACAGCCTGTAAACTCCTTTTCATTATAAATTACCCATCCCCAGATATTTCTTTTAACAGTGTAAAAATGGCCTAATAATGTGTTTCACTCTCAAATACATATATATTTATAATTGTGATATTGTCTAAATCAATTGACCACTTTTTCATTATACAATGGATTTATTTGCCTCTTTTTACAGTTTCTAATGTAAAAAATATGTTGTCTTATTTAAGTATTCTTAGCCCTACTTTAACGGTTTCCATTTGCATAGAATATCTTTTATCACTTTATTTTTAGTCTGTGTGTGTCTGCAAAAGTAAAGTTTATCTTGTATACAACGTATAGTTGGACCCTTTTCTTTTTAACCCATTCTGGTATTTTATGTATTTAAATAGAAAGTTTAATTCATTAGCCTTCAAAGTAATTATTGATGCATAAGAACTTACTACTGATTTTTTAAGCTAAATTTTGGTGGTGTTTAGTAGACATTTCCTTTCTTTCTATTTTTGTGTATTTCTTTTATATTTGACGGTTTTATGTAGTGGTCAGTATTAAAATATTTCTTCTTTTTGTTTTGTGAGCTTCCTATAGTTTTTCTTTGCTATTTGGATACCACAAGAATTACATAGAACATCTTATACTAATAATAGTATAATTCAAGCTGATAACAACTTTACTTTGAGTGCATACCCATACATATTTATTTTTTGTGTCTGAATTTATATCATTTTTTGATATTAAACTTTTGTAAATTTATATTCGATCTGGTTGTTATTCATAATTTTTCTTCTAACCCTCATGATAGGAATAAAATTGCCTTATGTATCACAATTACAATTCTAAAGTTATATGAATATTGCTCTACATTACTTATATTATTGAGGTTTGCAGACTTAAGTTTAATTTTATGTGTCTGTAACTAGCAGACCTTCATTTCAGTTTAAAGAACACCTTTTAGGAAATCTTGTAATGCAGCCTTAGTGGTGATGGACTCCCTTAGTTTTTGTCTCAAAGAAAAATTATATTTCTCTTGGTGGAAGGTAGATTTGCTGGGTAAAGAATTCTTCATTGGCAATTTTTTTAGCATTTTGAATATATTATCCAACTCTCTCCTGCTGTAAAGTGTCGCTGTTGAGAAGTCCACTGACAGTTGTATTGGGACTTCTTTTTATGTGATGCATTTTTTGAGACAGAATCTTGCTCTGCTGCCCAGGCTAGAGTGCAGCAGTGCATTCAATGCTCACTGGAGCTGTTACCTCCCAGGGTCAAGTTACCTTCCCACCTCAGCCTCCCAAGTTTCTGGGATCACAGGCATGCATCACCATGTCCAGCTAATGTTTTGTTGTTGTTGTTGTTGTTGTTGTTGTTATTGTTGTTTTGTAGAGAAGGGGTCTTCCTACTTTGCCAGGGCTGGTCTCAAATTTCTGGGCTCAACTGATCCACTTGCCTCAACCTCCCAAAGTGTTAGGATTTCAGGATTGAGCCACCTTGCCCAGCCAATGGGATGCCTTTTTTTTTATCCCTTCCTGCTCTCAGAACTTTTTCTTTCTCTTTGATTATTCTAATATTTGATTATGTGTCTTGGTGAATGTCTTTTTGGAGATACATTTGGTTGGAGATCTCTGATCTTCCTTTCCCTATATGTTGGCTTATTTTCTCACATTAGAAAATATTATTCCATTATTTAAAATATATATTTTATGGCACATCTATTTATAGTCCTTCTTGAGTGTCTGTTATGCATATGCTAGTTTCTTGATGCAGCTCCATAATTCCTGTAGGTTTTCTCCATTGTTTATTATTTCTACTTCTCTGATTGGTTTATTTCAAATATTCTGTCTTCAATTTACTCTCAACTCAACTTCATCAAGTCAGCTGTTAGAGCTTTCTATTGTGTTTGTCACCTCAGTCATTATATTCTTCAGCTCTAGGTTTTCAATTGGGTATTTTTATTATACCCATTTCTATGTCAAACTACTCATGTTTGTATATTGCTTATTAAATTTTGTTTATTTTTTATTAATATACTCTTGAAGTGTGTTGAGCTTGTAAATTAATGCATAATAATTGTACCTATATAAGGGACACGTGATATTTGATAAATACATATGTTGTATAATAATTAAATAAAGGTAATTTAAATATCCATAAAGTAAAAAAAATCCTTTGTGTTGGAAAGAGTTCAAATATTAATGTGTGGCTATTTTAAAATATACAATAAATTACTGTTAACAATACTCAGCCTAATATTGTTATTGGCCCTAGAACTTATTTTGTCTACCTAACTGTATTTTTACCCTGTAAATCAACCTATGTCCTTTTCTCAAGCCCCTATACGCTTAACCTCTGATAATCATTGTGCTTTCTGTCTCTATGAGATAAAGTGTTTTATCTTTTACATATGAGTACAGAACATGTGATATTTGTCTTTATCGGTCAAGTTTATTTTACTTAATATAATGTCTTCCAGGATAATTTATTTTGCTGCAGATAATGAGGTTTCTTTCATTTCTATTTTGGAACAATATTTCATTATATAGGTATACTACATTTTCTTTATCCATTTATCTTTTGATGAACACTTAACTTGATTCCATAATTTGATTATTGTGAACAGTTCTGTATTAAACATCAGAGTGCAGATAAATTTTCAACATACTGACTTCAGTTCTTTTGGGTATATACCCAGAATTGAAATTGCTAGCTCATATAAAAATTCTATTGTAAATTTTTTTAAGAATCTCCATAAATGTTTCCATAATGGCTGCATATTAACTTACATTCACACCAATAGTGTATATGAGTTCATCTTTCTCCACATCCTCACCAGCAATTTTTTTTCCTGTTTTATAACAGTCATTTTAAATGGAGTGGGATAATATCTCATTGTCATTTTGATTTACTCATCCCTGAGACTAGGGATGTTGAGCTTTTTTTATATAACTGTTGGCAATTTGTATGTCTTATTTTTAGAAATGTTTCCACAGATCATTTGCCCATTTTTAATGACATGATTTGTTTCTTTGCTGTTGAGTTGTTTGGATTTTTTATTTATTCTGGTTATTAACTTATTGTCCAGTAAATAGTTTGCAAATATTTTCTTCCATTCAGTACATTGCCCATCAGTATGTGAAGTGTTTTCTTTTCTTAGTAGAAGCTTTTCACCATGATATATTATATTTGTCTATTGTTCTTTGGTTAGACTTTTGAGGTACAAACAACAACAGAAAAAATCGATACAAAGGCCAATGTCAGGAAGGTATCTCCATTTTTTTTAGTATTTTTATAGTTTCAGATTTTATAATTAAATCTTTATTTTTATTTGATTTTTGTATATGGTGGCAGATAAAGGTCATTTTATTTTTCTGCCTGTGGTAACCCAGTTTTCACAGCACCATTTATTGAAGAAATTGTTCTTATTGTTCTTTCCCAAAGTATGTTTTTGTGGCCTTTGTTACAAATTAGTTGGCTGTAAATGTATAGATTTGTTTACAGTTTTTCCTCTACTCTTTCTTATTGTTCTGTCTATTTTTATGCCAGTACCATACAATATATGTTTATTGTAGCATGAAAGTATATTTCAGGTCAAGTAGTGTGATACCCTTAGCTTTGTTAATTTTATTTAGGATTGCTTTGGCTATATGGGCCCATTCGTGGTTTTATACAAACTTTGGGATAGTTTTTTTCTAAATCTGTGAAGAACGTTATTGATATTTTGATTGGAATTTAATTGAATCTGTAGATTATCATCTTAAGTAATATTATTATTTTAACAATATGAATTCTACCATCCATGAATATGAAATATCTAATTTTGAGTCTTCTTTAGTTTTTTAAATTATTGCTTTATAGTATTCATTTTAGAAGTCTTTCACTTCTTTGATTATATTTATTCCTAGCTAATTTATATCATTTGTAACTACTATAAGTGAGATTGCTGTCTTGATTTCTTTTACACAATACTTATTGTTGGTATATAAATATACTACTGATATTTGCATGTTGATTTTGTATTCTGTAACTTTGCTGAACATGGATAAGGTCTAATAGTTTCTTGATGGAGTTTTTGTTTTTTTCTAAATATAAGATCCTGTTGTATGTAACCAAAAACAATTGGACTTTCTTTTTTTTTTTCAATTTTGATGTCCCTTTTCCCTTCTTGTTGACTAATTGTTCTGGCTAAGACTTTGAGTACTGTGTTGACTAAAAGCAATGATAGTGGGCATTCTTGTCTTTTTCCAGGTCTTACAGAAAATTCTTTCAATTAGTTTACATTTAGTATAAAGTTAATGGTGTGTTTGGTTTTTATTGCTTTAAGTTATTTTTTTATACCCAGTTTGTTTACAGTTTTTATCATAAAGGGATGTTTAGTTGTACCAAATACTTACAGCATCTCTTGAAATAATTATAAGTTATAAGTCATTATACAAAAAAGATACTTGCACACACATGTTCATAGCAACACAATATGAAATTGCAGAAATGTAGAACCAACCCAAATGCCCATCAATCAACAAGTGGATAAAGAAACTGTGGTGTATATGTATATACGACAGAATACTTCTCAGCCATAAAAAGGAATGAATTAATGGCATTTGCAGTAACCTGGAAGAGATTGGAGTCTATTATTCTAAGTGAAGTCACTCAGGAATGGTAAACCAAATATCATGCATTCTCACTCATAAGTGGAAACTAAGCTATGACGATGCAAAAGCATAACAATGATGTAATAGACTTTGGGGACTCAGGGGAAAGCATGGGAAGGGGGTGGGAGATGAAAGACTATAAATTGGGTGCAGTGTACACTGCTCAGGTGATGGGTAAACTAAAATCTCACAAATCACCACTAAAGAACTTACTCATGTGACCAAATACCACCTGTTCCCCAATAACCTACAGAAATAAAATACTTATTTTAAAGCTTAAATATAATAAAATAAAATTTTATTATTTTAATGTGATGTAGCACACTTTTTGATTTGCTTATGTTAAACTATCCTTTCATCTCTAAAATAAATCTCACTTTATCATGTTGAATGATATTTTAATATGTTTTGAATTCAGTTTGCCAGTATATTGTTAAAGATTTGTGCATGTATCTTTATTAAATATATTGACCTGTTGTTTTCTTTTCTATTATTTTGTTGTTGTTATATCCTTGTCTATTTTTAGTATCAGGATAATGTTACCATCACAGAAAGAGTCTGATAGTGCTTTTTTTCTCTTAAAATTTGTGGAATAGTTAGTGTAGTATTAGTATTAGTTCTTACTTAAATGGTTGGTAGAATTCAACTGTGAAAAATATTAGAATGTGGATTTTTATTTGGTGTGAGACTTTTTTGAACTGCTCCAATCTTCTTCTTTACTATTAGTGTTGTCAGGATTTTTATTTCTTCTTGATTGAATGTAGGTATGTTCTATCTGTCCAGAAATTAGTTCATTTTCTCCAGGTTTTACAATATGTTGGCGTATAGTTGTTCAGAATAGTTTTCAATAATCCTTTATAGTTTGGTGGTATCAGTTGTAATGACTCTTTGTGTCTCTGATTTTATTTTTTTAGTCTTCTCTTTTTCTTATTTTAAACTGAGAAATGTTTTCAATTAATTGAAAAACTAGGCCTTCACATATAACATATATGTGTGTGTGTGTGTGTTAATTAAACACATATTTTATGACAATCATTAGTTTTAAGAACCAAATTGTCCTGTGTCCATAATCTTGGGAGTGTGGCAAGGAAGACAGGGTAATGAGCCCTCATCCTCAAATTACTTGAAGAAGTCTGAGAAAAGAAAAGCAAATTTTGTCACATAATTTTCGATTTTGAAAACTGTTTATTAGAAATATTTTGAAGGCAATGTTAAGTTGAATATACAGATCATAAAATGAACTCTCAATATTGTGCAAACTGAATAAATGAAATTTTTATCAAAAGCACTGCCTTTTAGTTATCACTACACCTTGTTTAACCACACTGATAAGCACTCTTGGAATATCACTGTTTAACTTTAACTTTGTGGAAATGAACAAACTTCAAAATCTTCTTACTGTGAATGTCAGTGATAGTGTTTAGAAACCATTATTTTCTATTTGCTTTGCACCTAAAAAATGCCTGCAACCAGTAATAATAGAGTAGTGTACTAGTTGATAGATCTTATAGCAATATCACTTTGAACAACAAATATGTTTCCAATTGGCCTTACTTATTGCTTTAAATTCAAACTTTCCTTTTAGATTCAAGGAACACATGTGCAGGTTTGTCGTATGGGTATATTGCATAATACTGAGTCATGGGGTAGAATTGAACTCATCACCCAGGTAATGAGCATAGTACCATATAGGTAGTTTTTCAACCCTTGCCCCCTCTGTTGTTCCTCGATTTGGAAGTCCCCAGTTTCTATTGTTTCCATATTTACGTCCATGTTACCCAACTCTTTAAGACCTACTTGTAAGTGAGAACATGTAAGATTTGCTTTTCTGTTTCTGTGATAATTCTGTTAGGATAATGGACTCTAACTGCATTCATATTGCTGCAAAGGATATAATTTTATTCTTTTTTATGGATGCCTTGTATTGCATGCTGTAAATGTGCCAACCCTAAATACTCTGACAAAAGGCTCCTAGATTTAGTAAATGACTTCAGTGTAGTTTCCAGGATAAATAAAATCAATACACAGAAATCAGGAACATTTCTATACATGAATAACACTCAAGCTGAGAGCCAAACAAGAATGCAATGACAGTTACAAAAGCCACACACACACACACACACACACACAAAAAAAAAAAAAAACAGAAATAAAGATAACCAAGGAGGTGAAAGATTTCTATGGGAAGAACTATAAAACTGTGGGTAGCGCAAACAAATGGAAAAACATTTTATGCTCATGGACTAAAACAATCAATATTGTTAAAATGTTTATACTGCCAAAGCAACCTACAGATTGAATGTTATTCTTATCAAATTAGCAATGCCATGTTTCACAAAAATAGAAAAAATATATTATTATAAAATGCAAGTGGAACCAAAAATAAAAAGAGTGTGAATAGCAAAAACAACCCTAAGCTGAAAGAACAGAGCCAGAGGCATCACATTAACCAACTCTAAACTATACCATAAAGAGATAGTAACCAAAACAGCATGGTACTGATACAAAATCAGACACATAGACCAATGGAACAGAATACAGAACCTAGAAATAAAGCTGCATACTTATAATCAACTGATATTTAACAAAGCTGACAAAAATAAGCAATGAGGAAAGAGAACTCCTTATTCAATAAATGATGTGAGGATAACTGAAAAAACATACCCAGAAGAATGAAACTGGACTTCTACCTATCATCATATACAAAAATTAACTCACCATGAATTAAATAGTTAAATGTAAGATCTAAACCTATAACAATCCTAAAAGAAAATTTAAAACACACCCTTCTCTGTGTCTGCCTTGGCAAGGAATTTATGACTAAGTCCTAAAAGGCAAAATACAACAATAACAAAAAATGACAAGTAGTAACTAAAACTAAAGAGGTTCTGCACAGCAAAATAAATTATCAACAGATTAAACAGACAACCTACAGAATAGGAGAAAATATTGTCAATCTATGTATTTAACAAAGGTCTTATATTCAGAATCTATAAGAAACTTAAACAAATCAACAGGATAAGAAAAACAAATAACTCCATTAAGAAGTGGGCAAAAGACTTGAAAACAAACTTCTATTTGTTCAACTATCTAAGAGTTCATCAATCTTGTTTGTCTTTTCAACACACAAACTTTAATGTTTGTATGTTTTGTAGCCTTTTAAATCTCAATTTTAGTTATTTCTACACTGATTTTTATTATATTGTTTCTTCTACTAATTTGGGAATTGGTTTGTTGTTACTTCCTTATTTTCTTTAGGTGCATTTTTAGGTTGTTCATTAAAGTCTTTCTACTTCTTTTTTTTATTTTCATTTGTTTCAATTTTTTTGTTCTCTCTAATTGCTTCATTGATCTATTGGTTTTTCAGGAGCACAGGGTTCAATGTTGAATTATTTTTATAGTCTCCAAAGTTTCTCATATTTTTTATTTGTATTTTTCCATTTGTATATTTGATTTTGTTCCACTGCAGCTAGAAAATATAAAGTTATAATTTAATCTCTTCACTTTCAGTCTATGTGTTTCTTTATAAGGAAAGTGAGTTTCCTGTAGAAATTATAGAGTTATAGACTTGTTTTTGTTTGTTTCATCTATTCAGTCACCCTATGACTTTTGATTTCAAATTTTAGTTTATTTACACTCAAGGTTATTACTCATAGGCAAGAACTTGCTACTGCCATTTGTCACTTCTTTATTGTTGCTCTGTAAGTACTCTCTTCCTTTCTTTCTTATTGACTTCCTTGATGGTTACTTTCCCCAGTAGTATGTTTTAAGTCGGTGCTTTTTTCTTTACATGTTATAAGTTATTGCTTGTAGTTAAATGGGGGACTTAACAAAAACATCTTAGAGTTAAATTAAGTTGTCTTAAACTGATGACAAATTAACCTTGATCACAATAAAAAACTTTAAATTTTATGTACTTTATTTCCATTTTCCTCAACAGTTTGACTTTTTGTTTTCTTAATTTACATCTTTTTATAGTATCTGTCTCGAAATACTGTAGCTATTATTATATTTTCTAGTTTTTTCTTTTAGTTTTAATACTAGAGATATGACTAGTTTACAAACCACAATTACAGTATCGAGCTATTCTGGATTTTTCTTATACTTACTTTTATTAGTGAGTTTTATACCTTCAGATGTTTCTTTGTTGCTCATTATCATTATTTGAGATTAAGGATATTACTTCTGAATTATTTAAGATAGATCAGGTGGTGACAAATTTCTTTAGCTTTTACTTGGCTGGGAAAATCTTTACTTCTTTTTCATGTTTAAAGAATAGCTTCACTGAACACAGTATTTTTGATTGGCAATTACTTTTCTTTCAGCATTTTGCGTATGTCCCTTCCACTTTCTCATGGCTTGTTTGGTTTCTGCTAACAAGACTGTTGCCATATGAATTGGACCTCCTTTCTGTGTTATGTGCTTTTTTACTCTTTCTGTTTTTAGGATTCTCTCTTTGTCCTTGGCCTTTGAGACTTTGATTATGATATGCCTTGGGGTAGTCTTTTTTTTTTTTTTTTCCAGAGTCTCACTCTGTCACCCAAGCTGGAGTGCAGTGGTGCCATCTCAGCTTACTGCAACCTCCGCCCCCTGGGTTCAAGCGATTCTCCTGCCTCAGCCTCCCAAGTAGCTAGGATTACAGGTGAGTGCCACCACACACAGCCAAATTTTTTGTGTTTTTAGTAGAGAAGGGTTTTCACCATGTTAGTCGGGATGGTCTCAATCTCCTGACCTCATGATCTGCTTGCCTCGGCCCCCCAAAGTTCTGGGATTATGGGCATGAGCCACCATGCCCAGCTGGGGTAGTGTTATTTAGCTTCAATATATTTGGTAATATTTGACCTTGTTGTAACTAGACATTGATATACTTCTGTATGTTCAAAATGTTTTATATTTTATTTGAATAAGGTTTGTACAACTTGCTCTTTCTTAAGTCCATCTTGAAGGCAAATAAGTCTTAGATTTGCTCTTTTGATGTTATTTTGTAGATGTCTTAAACATTATTTCTCTTCACTCTTCATTTTTCTTTTTCTGCTCTGTGTTATCTTTCTTTTGCTTGATCAATTCTCCTGTTGGTACCCTCTACTGCATTTTTTTTTTTTTAGTTCACTTATTTTATTTGGTAGCTCCAGGCTTTCTTTTTAATTTTTTATTATTTCTACCCTTTTTAAAGTTTCTCTGGTATTTTTATTAGTTGCTTTTCTGTTTTCCTTTGATTTTTCTGCGTTTTCTCAAAACTGCTATTTTGAATTATTGATCTGAGAGCACACGCATTGCTGTCTCATTATGGTCGGCCACTCCCTCCTTCTTTTGTCCATTTGTAGAGGTCACAGTTTTCCATTTGCTCTTGTTATGGATATGTGTCTGTTTTCACATTGAAGGGTTTAGTTGTTTATTCTAATGTTTGCTATCTGTGTTACTTATTCTGTCTAGAAGTTTAGTGCAGAATGACTGAGTTCCTTTATTGTGATACTGCTCCCTCTTTTTAAGCACTAGATGTCACTCTAAGCCCTGGTTTGCTGTGGCATTCACAAACTTTTCAAGAGCTGCCTATTGCAGATGTAGAGGTCCTAATGGGGATATCCTTGCTGTGTGGAAAGGCTGGCTAGATGTTTGTGCCTAGAGGACCTATGAAGCATGCTTCTTACAGTGTGGTGCTGCTGAATAGCTTCTCTAATAAGGAGTCTCCTCTGACTGTGATAAAAAGCAGTCACCACATTTCACAAGCTTGGTGTGGGCAGCCCTACCTTCACACATGCCTCAGGATTTTCACCCTACATGCACTTATTCTGCTTCCCATGGATTTAGGCAAGAATAATTTTCCTACAAAGAAACCAAAGTTGGTGGGGAAGCTGGCTGTCTGCCCTGATCCCAGTTTTTTGCTGTAGAATCATGAGTCTGGGGGGACATTTCCACATGGCATGTGGAAGCTTGATGGGAGAGGTGTTGCAATTATAGAAGTTCATTTCTCTGATTGCGTGCTTGTGGTTTTTTACTCCTCTTTGGTTCCCGGGATTGTGACAGCCTTGATTTTGAGTTCTGGGATATTCCTAGTGATAATCTTGGCACTGGATAATTGTTTTTGGTATATATAAAAGATTAAAGACAAATTGTTTCTACTTCACCGTATTGTTGAAGCTTTGTTTATTTCCTTTGTAGGTTTTATGATTTTCTATTTCTTTGTAACCATTGTTTTCTTTTGATGGTATTTGTGCATTTGCAAAGACAAACTCTTTTTCCAGTTTGCACAGGTTTTCTTTGGCAAGGGTAAACCTTCACTATTTAGTCTATCCTATAATTCTGGGTAGGGTAGCTGGTATTAACCTTGGGCTGGAGGAGCTTGCTTTCAGATTCTCTAGATGCCTGGGATTCTACCTTTACTCGAAATTTGAGGGGAGCAGTTGGCTAAGTTCTGCCAGATGTCAAGGTTACTGGTTTAGCTCTGTAATCAAGCTGACCTGATGCTGGAAACTACAATTGCCTCTGACTCATATGGGCCATAGGGTGTATTCCCTGGTCAGAAAGTATCATTGTTTAAATTTAGCAGTTTGAGACAGTTGAAGAAGGATCCCAGAGTAAAGTGGAGTAAAACGAATAAAACCCACTTCCATGTTCAGCAAGAATGCATATTTAAGATTTGCTTTACCTAATTCATGCGGGGCTTAAAGCCTAGATGATGGGTTGATAGACTCAGCAAACCATGATGGCACATGCATACCTATGTAACAAGCCTGCACGTTCAGCACATGTATCCCAGAACTTAAAGTAAAATAAAATTTAAAAAATAAAAAATTTGCCTTTCTTCCTGGGTGGGGTCTGAAGGTGGGCTTTGGGGCCCCGTGGTGTGCTGATTTAGCTTCTGTTTGTGGCAGAATTAGTGGCAGATTTTTAGCAAAATTCACCCAGATGATTATCTCTCTTGGCAGGGCCTAGGAGTGGCAATTTATATACTGGGTTTGGAAGAATCTGTGCCTGTCTTCTTGCAAAAATTAGCTGTGTGTGTTGTCTCCCTGTATATGTGGGGTATGGTGTGGGCTTTGAGGCAGCAAGGAGTGTTGTTTAAGCTTCTGGATATGACATAACTAGTGCCCACTTTTTCTCAACATTTAATGTTGGTTTTTTTTTTCTCCTGGTGTGGAGTCCTAGGGTAGGGTCAGAGGCTTGGCCTGCAGGCTGGCCTTTAGTTGTTTGGCTATTAATTACTGCCTCAATTTCAGAACTTATTGTTGGTCCATTCCGGGATTCATCTTCTTCCTGGTTTAGTCTTCGGAGGGTGTGTGTGTCCAGGAATTTATCCATTTCTGCTAGATTTTCTAGTTTATTTGCATAGAGGTGTTTAAAGTATTCTTTGATGGTAGTTTGTATTTCTATGGGATCAGTGGTGATATCCCCATTAACATTTTCTATTGTGTCTATTTGATTCTTTTATTTTTTCTTCTTTATTAGTCTGGCCAGTGATCTACATATTTTGTTGATCTTTTCAAAAAACCAGCCCCTGGATTCATTTATTTTTTTTGAAGAGTTTTCATGTCTCTATCCCCTTCAGTTCTGCTCTGATCTTACTTATTTCTTGTCTTCTGCTAGCTTTTGAATTTGTTTGCTCTTGCTTCTCTAGGTCTTTTAATTGTGATGTTAGGGTGTCAATTTTAGATCTTTCCTGCTTTCTCTTGTGGGCATTTTGTGCTATAAATTTCCCTCTAAAAGCCACTTTAGCTGTGTCCCAGAAATTTTGGTACATTGTATCTTTGTTCTCATTGGTTTCAAAAAACTTATTTATTTCTGCCTTAATTTCGTTATTTACCCAGTAGTCATTCAGGAGCAGGTTGTTCAGTTTCCACGTAGTTGTGCAGTTTTGAGTGAGTTTCTTAATTCTGAGTCCTAATTTGATTGCACTGTGGTCTGAGAACCCGTTTATTATGATTTCCATTATTTTGCATTTGCTGAGGAGTGCTTTACTTCCAATTATGTGGTCAATTTAAGGATAAGTGCAACGTGTTTCTGAGAAGAATGTATATTCTGTTGATTTTGGGTGGAGTGTTCTGTAGATGTCTTTTAGGTCCTCTTGGTCCAGAGCTGAGTTCAATTCCTGAATATCCTTGTTAATTTTCTGGCTCATTGATCTGTCTAATATTGACAATGGGGTGTTACAGTCGCTCACTGTTATTGTGTAGGAGTCTAAGTCTCATTGTAAGTCTCTAAGGACTTCCTCTGTGAATGCGGGTACTCTTGTATTGGGTACATATATATTTAAGATAGTTAGTTACTCTTGTTGCATTGATCTCTTTACCATTATGTAATGCCCTTCTGTGTCTTTTATGATCTTTGTTGGTTAAAAGTCTATTTTACCAGAGACTAGAATTGCAACCCCTGCTTATTTTTCTTTCCATTTGCTTTTATAAATATTCCTCCATCCCTTTATTTTGAGCCTATGTGTGTCTTTTCCCATGCGATAGGTCTCCTGAACACAGCATACTGATAGGTCTTGACGCTATCTAATTTGCCAGGCTGTTAATTTTAATTGGTGGCGTTTAACCCATTTATATTTAAGGTTAATATTGTTATGTGTGAATTTGATCCTGTCATTATGATGCTAGCTGCTTATTACCCACCTTCTGAAGCCCACTTCCATCAATTTATCAAACTCATTCTCCATCCAGTTGTGCTCCTTTGCTGGCAAGGAGTTGCGACCCTTTGGAGGAGAAGAGGTGTTCTGGTTTTTGGAATTTTCAGCCTTTTTGCACTGGTTTTTCCTCATCTTCGTGGATTTATCTACCTTTGGTCTTTAATGTTGGTGACCTTCATGTGGGGTTTCTATGTGGACGTCCTTTTGTTGACGTTGATGCTATTCCTTTCTGAATGTTAGTTCTCCTTCTAACCATCAGGCCTGTCTGCTGCAAGTCTGCTGGAGTTTGCTTGAAGTCCACTCCAGACACAGACCCTGTTTGCCTAGGTATCACTGGTGGAGGCTGCAGAACAGCAAAGATTGCTGCCTGTTCCTTCCTCTGTAAACTTCATCCCAGAGGGTCACCTGTCAGATGCCAGCCAGAGCGTTCCTGTATAAGTTGTCTGTCTACCCCTGATAGGAAATGTCTCCCAGTCAAGAGACATGGGGGTGTAGGACCCACTTGAGGGGGCAGTGTGTCCCTTAGCAGAGCTCGAGCACTGTGCTGGGAGATCTGTTGCTCTCTTCAGAGCCAGCAGATAGGAACACTTAAGTCTGCCAAAGCTGTGCCCACAGCTTCTCCTTCCCCCAGGTTCTATGTCCCAGAGATGGGAGTATTATCTATAAGTCCCTGACTAAGGCCACCTTTCTTTCAGTGATGCCTTGCCCAGAGAGGAGAAATCTAGACACGCAGTCTGGCTATAGTGGCTTTGCCAAGCAGCAGTGGACTCTGCCTAGTTCAAACTTCCTGGTGCCTTTGTTTACACTGTGAAGGAGAAACCGCCTACTCAAGCCTCTGTAATGGTGGATGCCCTTCCCCCCACCAAGCTCAAGTGTCCCAGGTGGACTTCAGACTGCTGTGCTGGAAGTGAGAATTTTGAGCCAGTGGATCTTAGCGTGCTGGGTTCCATGGGGGTGGGATTTGCTGAGCTAGATGACTTGGCTCCCTGACTTCAGCCCCCTTTTTAGGGGAGTGAACAGTTCTGTCTCACTGGCATTCCAGGCACCACTGGGGTATGCAAAAAAAATCCTGCAGCTAGCTCAGTGCCTGCCCTAATGGCTACCCACTTTTGTGCTTGAAACTCAGGGCTCTGGTAGTATAGGCACCAGAGGGAATCTCCTGGTCTGTGGGTTGTGAAGACCATGGGAAAAGCATAGCGTCTGAGACAGAGTACACCATTCCTCATGGCACAGTTCCTCATAGCTTCCTTGGCTAGGGAAGGGAGTTCACCAACTCTTGCACTTCCTGGGTGAGGGGGTGCCCCACCCTGCTTTGGCTTGCCCTCCATGGGCGGAATCCACTGTCTACCCAGTCTCAAAAAGATTAGCCAGATACCTCAGTTGGAAATCCAGAAATCACCCACCTTCTGCATTGATCTCACTGGGAGTTGCAGATGGGAGCTTTTCTTATTCAGCCAACTTGACAGCCACCATGGTTGTTGTTGTTGTTGTTGTTTTTGTTTTTCTAATTCATTGTGTCATTCCCTGCCATTTGTTGGTGTATTTAGATTATTTATGGTTAATTATTAATATGTTAGAGCTTAAGTCCAACATTGTATTAATTGTATTTGCTTTTTATGTTTTTCATTATTCAATTTAAGTTTCTTACTAGATTTTTAACACTTTTTAAGATTCTGTCTTTATTCGCTTGTAGTTTTTAGAGGTATCTCTTTGTATATTTTCTTAGTTATTGCTTTGATTATTACTATGTATTTGTGAAATTACAGTCCAGCAGTGTTGATATATTATACATTGAGTACCATCTTGAGTATCAGATATTATTATATTTTCTTCCAATTACCAATGTGATATACAAATCTCATGCAAAATTAGAATAGTCTACTGTATGCCATATTTTTTTCTGTTATTATGCTTTCTGTTTTTCGTCATTTACAAGGTTTCTTCAGCCATTTCTAGAGAACAAATTTGCTATCAACAAATTGTTTTATCTTTATGAAATAAAGAAAACAGGCAGTTCCAAGATGGCCAAATAGGAACAGCTCCAATCTACAGCTCCCACTGTGAGCAATGCAGAAGACAGGTGATTTCTGCATTTCCAACTGAGGTACTGGGTTCATCTCACTGGGGCATGTCAGACAGTGGGTGCAGGACAGTTGGTGCAGCCCACGGAGTGAGAGCCAAAGCAGGGCAAGACATCACCTTACCCAGAAAGTGCAAGGGATCAGGGAATTCCCTTTCTTAGCCAAGGGAAGCCGTGACAGACAGCACCCGGAAAATTGGGTCACTCCCACCTTAACACTGTGCTTTTACAAGGGTCTCAGCAAATGGCACACCAGGAGACCATATCCTGTGCCTGGCTCAGAGGGTCCCATGCCCACAGAGCCTGCTAGCACCAGCAGTCTGAGATCAAACTGCAAGGTGGGCAGGAAGGCTGGGGGAGGGGCGTCCACCATTGCTGAGGCTAAAGTAGGTAAACAAAGTGGCCCAGAAGCTCCAACTGGGTGGAGCCCACCGCAGCTCAAGGAGGCCTGCCTGCAACTGTAGACAACACCACTGGGGGCAGGGCATAGCCAAACAAAAGGCAGCAGAAACCTCTGCAGATTTAAATGTCCCTGTCTGACAGCTTTGAAGAGAGTAGTGGTTCTCCCAGCATGGAGTTTGAGATCTGAGAATGGACAGACTGCCTCCTCAAGTGGGTCCTTCATCCCTGAGTAGCCTAACTGGGAGGCACCCCCCCCCAAGTAGAGGCAGACTGACACCTCACATGGCTGGGTACCCCTCTGAGACAAAGCTTCCACAGGAATGATCAGGCAGCAACATTTGCTGTTCAGCAATATTCGCTGTTCGGCAGCCTCTGCTGCTGATACCCAGGCAAACAGCGTCTGGAGTGGAACTCCAGCAAACTCCAACAGAACTGCAGCTGAGGGTCCTGACTGTTAGAAGGAAAACTAACAAACAGAAAGGATAGCCACACCAAAACCCCATCTGTACGTCATGATCATCAAACACCCAAGGAAGATAAAACCACAAAGATGGGGAGAAACCAGAGCAGAAAAGCTGAAAATTATAAAAATGGGAGTGCCCCTTCTCCTCCACAGGAATGCAGATCTTCGCCAGCAATGAAATAAAGCTCAATGGAGAATGACCTTGACAAGATGAGAGAAGAAGGCTTCAGATGGTCAAACTTCTCCAAGCTAAAGGAGGATGTTCAAACCCATCCCAAAGAAGCTAAAAACCTTGAAAAAACATTAGACGAATGACTAACTAGAATAATCAGCATAGGGAAGTCCTTAAATGACCTGACAGAGCTGAAAAACATGACATGAGAACTACGTGATGCATGCACAAGCTTCAGTGGCAGATTTGATCAACTGGAAGAAAGGGTATCAGTGACTGAAGATCAAATGAATGAAATGAAGCGAGAAGAGAAGTTTAGAGAAAAAAGAGTAAAAAGAAATGAACAAAGCCTCCAAGAAATATGGGACTATGTGAAAAGACCAACAAAGATCAAAAGAGACAGAGAAGGCCATTACAGAATGGTAAAGGGATCAATTCAACAAGAAGAGCTAACTATTCTAAATATATATGCATCTAAGACAGGAGCACCAAGATTCATAAAGCAAGTCCTTAGTGACTTACAAAGAGACATAGACTCCCACACAATAATAATGGGAGGCTTTAACACACGTCTGTCAACATTAGACAGATCAACGAGACAGAAAATTATAAGGATATCCAGGAATTGAACACAGCTCTGCACCAAGCGGACCTAATAGACATCTACAGAGCTCTCCACCCCAAATCAACAGAATAAACATTGTTTTCAGCACCACACCACACCTATTCCTAAATTGACCACATAGTTGGAAGTAAAGCGCTCCTCAGCAAATGTAAAAGAACAGAAAGTATAACAAACTGTCTCTCAGACCACAGTGCAATCAAACTAGAACTCAGGATTAAGAAACTCACTCAAAACCGCTCAACTACATGGAAACTGAACAACATGCTCCTGAATGACTACTGGGTACATAACGAAATGAAGGCAGAAATAAAGATGCTCTTTGAAACGAATGAGAAAAAAGACAAAACATACCAGAATCTCTGGGACACATTTAAAGCAGTGTGTAGATGGAAACTTACAGCATTAAATGCCCACAAGAGAAAGCAGGAAAGATCTAAAATTGACACCCTAACAACACAATTAAAAGAACTAGGGAAGCAAGAGCAAACGCATTCAAAAGGTAGCAGAATGCAAGAAATAACTAAGATCAGAGCAGAACTGAAGGCAATAGAGACACAAACTCCCCTTCAAAAAATCAATGATTCCAGGAGGTGGTTTCTTGAAAAGATCAATAAAATTGATATACCACCAGCAAGACTAAAAAGAAGAAAAGAGAGAAGAATCAAATAGACGTAATAAAAACTGATAAAGAGGATATCACCACCGATCCCACAGAAATACAAACTACCATCAGAGAATACTATAAATGCCTCTATGCAAATAAACTAGAAAATCTAGAAGAAATGGATAAATTCTTGGACACATGCACCCTCCCAAGACTAAACCAGGAAGAAGTTCGATCCCTGAATAGACTAATAACAGACTCTGAAATTGAGGCAATAATTAATAGCCTACCAACCAAAAAAAGTCCAGGACTAGACGGATTCACAGCCGAATTCCACTAGAGGTAAAAGGAGGAGCTGCTACCATTCCTTCTGAAACTATTCCAATCAATAGAAAAAGAGGGAATCCTCCTTAACTCACTTTATGAGGGCTGCATCATCCTGATAACAAAGCCTGGCAGAGACACAACAAAAAAAGATAATTTTAGACCAATATCCCTGATGAACACTGATGCAAAAATCCTCAATAAAATACTGGCAAACTGAATCTAGCAGCACATCAAAAAGCTTATCCACCATGATCAAGTGGGCTTCATCCCTGGGATGCAAGGCTGGTTCAACATACACAAATCAATAAATGTAATCCAGCATATAAACAGAACCAAAGACAAAAACCACATGATTATCTCAATAGATGCAGAAAAGGCCTTTGACACAATTCAACAACCCTTCATGATAAAATCTCTCAATAAATTAGGTATTGATGGGGTGTATCTCAAAATAAGAAGAGCTATATATGACAAACCCACAGCCAATATCATACTCAGTGGGCAAAAACTGGAAGCATTCCCTTTGAAAACTGGCACAAGACAGGGATGCCCTCTCTCACCACTCCTATTCAACATAGTGTTGGAAGTTCTGGCCCAGGCAATCAAGCAGGAGAAAGAAATAAAGGGAATTCAATTAGGAAAAGAGGAAGTCAAATTGTCCCTGTTAGCAGATGACATGATCATATATTTAGAAAACCCCATTGTCTCATCCCAAAACCTCCTTAAGCTGATAAGCAACCTCAGCAAAGTCTCAGCATACAAAATTAGTGTGCAAAAATCCCAAGCATTCTTATACACCAATAACAGACAAACAGAGAGCCAAATCATGAGTGAACTCCCATTCACAGTTTCTTCAAAGAGAATAAAATACCTAGGAATCCAACTTACAAGGGACGTGAAGGACCTCTTCAAAAGGAGAACTACAAACCACTGCTCAATGAAATAAAAGAGGATACAAACAAATGGAAGATCATTGCATGGTCATGGATAGGAAGAATCAATATCGTGAAAATGGCCATACTGCCCAAGGTAATTTACAGATTAAATGCCATCCCTATCAAGCTACCAATGACTTTCTTCACAGAATTGAAAAAAACTACTTTAAAGTTCATATGGAACCAAAATAGCCCACACTTCCAAATCACTCCTAAGCCAAAAGAACAAAGCTGGAGGCATCACACTACCTGACTTCAAACTGTACTGCAAGGCTACAGTAACCAAAACAGCATGATACTTGTACCAAAACAGAGATATAGACCAATGGAACAGAACAGAGCCCACAGAAATAATACCACACATCTACAACCATCTGATCTTTGACAAACCTGACAAAAACAAGAAATGGGGAAATGATTCCCTATTTAATAAATGGTGCTAGGAAAACTGGCTAGTGATATGTAGAAAGCTGAAACTGGATCCCTTCCTTACACCTTATACAAAAATTAATTCAAGATGGATTAAAGACTTAAATGTTAGACCTAAAGCCATAAAACCCTAAAAGAAAACCTAGGCAATACTATTCAGGACATAGGCGTGGGCAAGGACTTCATGTCTAAAACACCAAAAGCAATGGCAACAGAAGACAAAATTGACAAATGGGATCTAATTAAATGAAAGAGCTTCTGCACAGCAGAAGAAGCTCCCATCAGAGTGAATAGGCAGCCTACAGAATGGGAGAAAATTTTTGCGGTCTACTCATCTGACAAAGGGCTAATATCCAAAATCTACAAAGAACTCCAACAAATTTACAAGAAAAAAACAAACAACCCCATCAAAAAGTGGGCGAAGGATATGAACAGACATTTCTCAAAAGAAGACTTTTATGCATCCAACACACACATGAAAAAATGCTCATCATCACTGGCCATCAGAGAAATGCAAATCAAAACCACAATGAGATACCATCTCACACCAGTTAGAATGGCAATCATTAAAAAGTCAAGAAACAACAGGTGCTGGAGAGGATGTGGAGAAATAGGAACACTTTTACACTGTTGGTGGGACTGTAAACTAGTTCAACCATTGTGGAACACAGTGTGGCAATTCCTCAAGGATCTAGCACTAGAAATACCATTTGATACAGCCATCTCATTACTGGGTATATACCCAAAGGACTACAAATCATGCGGCTATAAAGACACATGCACACATATGTTTATTGTGGCACTATTCACAATAGCAAAGACTTGGAACCAACCCAAATGTCCATCAGTGATAGACTGGATTAAGAAAATGTGGCACATATACACCATGGAATACTATGCAGCCATAAAAGAGGATGAGTTCATGTCCTTTGTAGGGACATGAATGAAGCTGGAAACCATCATTCTCAGCAAACTATCACAAGGACAGAAAACCAAACACCACATGCTCTCACTCATAGGTGGGAATTGAACAATTAGAACACTTGGACACAGGAAAGGGAACATCACTTACTGGGGCCTGTTGTGGGGTGGTGGAATGGGGGAGGAACTGCATTAGGAGATATACCTAATGTAAATGATGAGTTAATGGGTGCAGCACACCAACATGGCACATGTATACATATGTAACAAACCTGCACGTTGTGCACCTGTACCCTAGAACTTAAAATATATATATATATATAAAAAATCCTAAGTCAAACCATGAAAAAAAAAGAAAACCAAGTATAGTTTAATTTATTTTATCTTCTCTGCATTTTCAATGTAATTTTGTTAAGTATTTCCTCTATCTACACTGATTATTATATAAGATAATGTTATGTGTACTTCAGCTGTGAGACATGATTTAAGAACTTCATGTACTCCTACATTTACTCCATCAATATTTCTTTTTAAATAATATTCCAAGCCATTTTTTGGTTTTATATGTTTTCATTTGAAGAATTTCATTTAATTGTTCTTCAACTATAGAGTATTTTAATTTAAAAAAATTTTAATAAAACACATAACATAAAATTTACCATATTAATAATTTAAGAGCACAGTTCAATATTTTTATGTATATGCATTTTGTTCTGCAACCAAACTCCAGAAATTTTTTTACCTTGCAAAACTGAAGCTATACCTATTAAACAACAAGTCTTCCTTTTATTCTCATCCCTTGATAAACATCATTCTACTTTGAGTTTCAATGAATTCTTCTACTTTAGATAATGCACAAAATTTGGATCATGTAGTATTCATTTTTTCTCATTGGCTTATATTATTTAGCATAATGTCTTCAAGATTTATTGAAGTTGAAGCATTTAATGGGATTTTCTTCCTTTTTAAGGCTGAATATTGTTTCATTGTATGTACATTCCAAGTGTATATTTTAAGATAATTTAGTTGTCTAAGAGTTTCTTTTCCCAAATGTACCTTTTAAAAATTATTATAAAAGGTTCATGTGCTACATGTGCATGTCTGTTACATGCATATACTGTGTCATTATGAGATTTAGGTTTCTACTTTAATCATCACCTGAATAGTGAACATTGTAACAAATAGGTCATTTTTCAACACTCACCCTTTTCCATTTTAACCTCTTTGATGTCTATAATTTTTTTCATGTATGTCTATGTGTACCCATTTCTTAGTAAATGAGATCACACAATATTTGTTTATCTGCTTCTGAGTTATCTCACTTAGGATACTAGCCTCCAGCTCAATCTGTCTTGCTGTAAATGCATGATTTTAAATTTTATGGATGCACAGTATTTTCTGGTATATATATATAGCACACTTTCTTTATCAAATCCACCATCAGTGGTAACCTAAGTTGATTTTCATGGCATTGCTATTTTAAACAATGTGGTGATAAGCATATGAGTGCAGGTGTGTTTTTTATATAATTATTTATTTGCCTTCAGATAGAAAACCAGTAGCAGAATTGTTGGAATGAATAACAGTTCTATTTTAGGATCTTTGACTAATTTATAGGCTGTTTTCCATAAGGTTTCACTAATTTACATTCCCACCAACAGTGTAAAAGTGTTTCCTTTTCTCTGCCTCTTCAACATCTGTTTTGTTGTTTTTTGCCTTTTCAGTAATAAACATTCTGAGTAGTCTGAGTAGAAACTCATTGTAGTTTTAGTTTGTATTATACTAATAATTAGTGATGTTAAGCATTTTCTCATGTGTTTGTTGCCTGCTTGTATGTCTAATTTTGAGAAATATCTCTTCATATACTTTGGCGACTTTTAATGAGATTATTTGTTTTTTCCTCTTGAGTTGTTTGGGTTCCTTGTAGATTATAGATGTTAGTAATCTGTCAGATGCTAAGTTTGCAAATATTTTCTCCCATTTTATAGGTTTTCTGCTTTTTTTGCTAATTGTCTTTTTTGCTGTGCAGAAGGTTTAGAGTTTAATTAAGTACCATTTGTCTATTTATGAGTTTGTTGCATTTGGTTTTTTGGTCTTACTAACAAATTTGTTGCCTAGGCAAGTTTTCAAGAGTAGTTTCTAAATTTTTACGGGTTCAGGTCTTACATTTAAATCTTTAATGTATCTTGAATTAATTTTTGTATATGGTGTGAGAGAGGGTTTAGTTTTATTCTTTTGCATATGGCTTTTCTGTTTTCTCAGCATCATTTATTGAACGGAATGTACTTTTCCAATTATATATTTGTGTTGACTTTGTCAAAGATTATTTGAGAATAAGTATTTGGTTTTATTTCTTGCATTCTATTCTATTCTATTCTATTCTATTCTATTCTATTCTATTCTATTCTATTCTATTCTATTCTATTCTATTTATATTCCATTGATCTATATGTCTACTTTTGCACCAGTACCATTCTGTTTTGATTAATACTGCCTTGTAGTACAGTTTGAAGTCAGGTAATGTGATGCCTCCAGCTTTGTTTTAATGTTGAGTTGCTTTGGTTGTTTAGGATTTTATTTGGTTGCATATAATTTTTAGCATTTTTTCATAATTCTATAAAATACGACATTGGTAATTTGATAAATATTGCCCTAAATCCGTAGATTGTTTTGAGCAGTATGGTCATTTTAGAATATTGATTCTTCCAATCCAAGAGCATATGATATTTTTTCTATTTGTTTGTGTGACTTATGATTTCTTTTATCAGTGTTTAGTAATTTTCCTTGTATAGATCTTTCATCTCCTTCATTAACTTTATTCCAGAATAATTTGTGTGTGTGTGTGTGCCTTTTGTAAATGGTATTGAGTTTTTTATTTGATTCTCAATCTGAAGGTTATTGTTATATAGAAACACTACTGATTATTGTAACCAGAAACTGAATTTATTTATCAAATCTAGTAGTCTTTCAAAAGAGTGTTTAGAGTTTTCTAGAGATAAAAATAATTTTACAAGCAAACAGAGATACTTCGACTTCCTCTTTTTTTAATTTGGATGCATGTTGTTTCTTTCTCTTTCTTTACTGCTCTGTTTGGGACTTCTGGTACTATGTTGAATGAGAGTGCCAAGCATAGGCATCCTCGTTATAATCCTGTTCTTAAAGAAAATGTGTATTAGTCTGTTCTCACGCTGCTAATACAGACATACTGAAGACAGGGTAATTTATAAAGGATAGAGGTTTAATTGACTCACAGCTCCACATGACTGAACAGGCCTCATAATCATGGCAGAATGTGAATGAAGAGCAAAGTCATGTCTTTCATGGTGGCAGGCAAGAGAGCTTGTGCAGGGCAATTCCCATTTATAAAACAATCAGATCTCATGAGACTTACTACCACAAGAACAGGATGGGGGAAATCACTCTTATGATTCAATTATCTCCACCTGAACCTTGACACATGAGAATTATTATAATTCAAGGTGAGGCTTGGGTGAGAAAACAGGCAAACCATATTATTCTGCCCCTGGCCCCTCCCAAATCTCAGGTCCTCATATTTCAAATCCAATCATGCCTTCCCAACAGTTCCCCAAATTCTTAACTCATTCCAGCATTAACCCAAATGTCCACAGTCCAAAGTCTCATCTGAGATGAGGTAAGTTTCTTCCTCCTATGAGTCTGTAAAATAAAAAGCAAGTTAGGTTCTTTTTAGATACAATGGGGGTACAGGCATTGGGTAAGTAGACCTGTTCCAAATGGGAGAAATTGGCCAAAACAAAAGAGCTACAGGTCCAAAATGCTACAAGTCCAAAATGCAGCAAGGCAGCCAAATCTTAAAGCTTCAAAATGATCTCCCTTGACTCCAGGTCTCACATCTAGGTCACACTGATCTAAGTGGTAGGTTCCCATGTTCTGGAGCAGCTCCACCCCTGTGGCTTTGCAGGGTACAGCTCCCCTCCTGGCTGGCTTCATGGGCTAGTGTTGAGTGTCTGTAACTTTTCCAGGTACATGGTGCAAGCTGTCAGTGTATCTTCCATTTTTGGGTCTGGAGGATGGTGACCTTCTTCTCATAACTCCCCAGTGGGGACTCTGTGTGGGGGCTCCAACCCCTCATTTCCCTTCTGCATTGCCCTAGCAGAGATTCTCCATGAGGGCCCCGCCTGGGCAGTGAACTTCTGCCTGGACATCCAGGCGTTTCCATACGTCCTCTGAAATCTAGATGGAAGTTCCCAAACCTCATTTCTTGTCTTTTGTGTACCCATAGGCTCAACACCCGGTGGAAGCTGCCAAAGCTTGGGGCTTGCACACTCTGAAACCATGACCTGAGCTGCAAGTTGGCTTCTTTTAGCCATGGCTGGGATGTAGGGCACCAAGTCCAAGGAATGCACAAAGCAGGAAGGTTCAGGCCCCAGCCCACAAAACAATTTTCCCTCCTAGGCCTACGCCCTGGAGACCTTTCCCCCATTGTCTTTATGATTAACTTTTGGATCCTCTTTTTTTTATACAAATTTTTGAATACAGCTTGAATTTCTCCTCTGAAAATGGAGTTTTCCTTTCTATTGTCTTTTCAGGCTGCAAATTTTTCAAACTTTTATGCTCTGTTTCCATTTTAAACATAAGTTCTAATTCCAAACCATATATTTGTGAATACATAAAACTGAATGCTTTTAACAGCACCTCTTGAATCACCTCTTGAATGCTTTGCTGCTTAGAAATTTCTTCCACCAGATACCCTAAATCTTTTATCTGAAGTTCAAAGATCCACAGATCTCTAGGGCAGGAGCAAAATGTTACTAGTCTCTTTGCTAAGGCATAATAAGTGTAAGACATCTTTTCTCCAGTTCCCAACAAGTTCCTCAACTCCATCTGAGACCACCTCAGCCTAGACTTTGTTATCCATAGCACTATCAACTTTTTGGTCAACGCCATTCAACAAGTCTCTAAATACTTCCAAAGTTTCCCATATTTTTGTGTCATCTGAGCCCTCCAAACTGTTGCAACCTCTGCCTGTTATTCATTTCCAAAATCACTTCCACATTTTCAGGTATCTTTACAGCAGCACCACACAGCTTGGTACCCATTTACTGTATTAGTCTGTTCTCATACTGCTAATAAAGACATGCCCAAGACTGGGTAATTTACAAAGAAAATAGGTTTAATTGACTCACAGTTCCACATGGCTGGGGAGGCCTCACAATCATAGCAGAAGGTGAATGAGGAGCAAAGTCATGTCTTACATGGCAGCAGGCAGTAGAGCTTGTGCAGGGTAACTCTCAGATATAAAATCATCAGATCTCGTGAGATTTATTCACTACCCCAAGACCAGCATGGGGAAAACTCCATCAATGATTCAATTATTTTCACATGGCACCACCTTTGACATTTGAGGATTATTACACTTCCCAGTGAGATTTGGTTGGAGACCCAGCCAAACCATATCAAAACGCTTTCAACTTTACTCCATTTAGTATGAGGTTAGTTAGTTGTTTGTCGTATGTGGCTCTTATTATTTTGAGGTATGTTCCTTCAATGCCTAGCTTGTTGAAGGTTCTTCTCATGAAAGGATGTTGGATCTTATCAAATATTTTTTCTAATCTATTGAAATAATACTGTTCATTTTATTTTTAATTATCTTTATGTGGAAAAAATTTATGTAGAAAATCACATTTATTAATTACTATATATATTGAACCATCCTTGCATCTCTGGAATAAAACCCACTTGATTGTGATGAGTTATTTTCTTGTTGGGCTGTTAAAGTCACTTTGCTAGTAATTTGCTCAGGTTTTTTACATCTATGTTCATCAGAGCTATTGGCTTACTTTTTGTTGTTGTTGTTGTTTCTTTGCCTGATTTTGCTATTTGGGCAATAGTGGTTTTGTGCAATGATTTATGGATGAATCACTCATGCCTGAATTTTTTATATCATTTCAGTAAGATGGGCAACAGCTTTTCTTTGTAAGTCTGATAAAATTCAGCTCTGGAATAATCTGATTTGGGGATTTTATTGTTTTGATTTTTTTATTATGGATTCAATTTTCATTACTTATTATTCATCTAGTCTACATTTCTATCTGTTTCTGGTTCATTCCTGGAAGGTTTCATGTTTCCCAGAGTTTATCTGTTTCTCTAATTTTTCTAGTTTTTTTTTTAATTAGTCATGCTTATAGTAGTATCTGGAGATGTTTTGTATTTTTGTGGTATTAGTTGTAATATCACTTCTATCATTTCTGACTTTACTTTCTTGAATCTCATCTTTTTTCTTAATTTAGCTAGTTGTCTATCAGTTTTGTTTAATCTTCTAAAAAACAACATTTTGTTTTGATACTTTTTAATCATATTTTGTCTCAATTTTATTTAGATGTGTGCTGAAATTGTTATTTTTCTGCTAGCTTTGGGTTTTATTTGTTCTTGTTTTGTAATTATTTGAGGTGCCATGTTAGGTTGCTAATTTGATGTCTTTTTTGATTTAGGCATTTAACAATCTAAACTTTTCTCTTAGCACAGTATTTGCTGTATCACAGAGGTTTCAGTATATTGCATCTCTATTTCATTTGTTTCAAAAAATTTATTTATGTCTACCTCTAGTTGGTTATTCAAAGTTAACTCAGGAACAAGTTGTTTAGTTTTTATTTAATTGTGTGGTTTTGAGACTTTCTCCTGGTCATGATTTCTAATTTCATTTTGCTTTGATGTGAGAAGATATTTTAGATTATTTTAATGTTTTTAGCTTATTGGCACTTTATGGCCGAGCACATGGTCTATTTTGGAGACTATTCTATGTGCATATGAGAAACATGTATATTCTGCAATTATCTGGGTATAATGTTGGAAAAATATCTATTAGGTCCTTTTGATCTATGGTCATGTTTATGTCCAGAGTTACATTGTTGATTTTCTGCCACAATGATCTGTCTAGTGCTGTCAGTGGGGTGTTGAAATTTTTGTTATTATTATATATTTGTCTATCTTTTAACTTAGATCTAGTAGTATTAGTTTTATAAATCTCTGTGTTACAGTTTTGGGTTTATATATACTTAGTGTAGTTAAAACTCTTTGTTGAATGGAACCTTTTTTTATTATATACTGACCTTCTTTGTCTTTTTGTACTATTGTTGATTCAAAGTCTGATTTTATCTGATATGAGTATAGCTACTAGTGCTCATTTTCATTTTCCCTTTGCATGATGTAACTTATTTCACCCTTCTACTTTGAAACTTTAGGTGCCTTTGCTTGTTAGGTGGGTCTGTTGTGGTTACCAAATCATTGAATCTTGATTTTCTATCTATTTTTTCCAGTCTACATGTTTTAAGTAGAACATTTGGGCCATTTATTTTCAAAGTTAATATAATATGTGAGGGTTTGTTCCCATCATAGTGTTTTTAGCTAGTTTCTTTGTCATTTCAATTGTGTAATTGCTTTATAGAATCTGTGATCTTTGTACTTACATGTGATTTTATGATGGTGAATATCATTCTTTTGTGTCAGTGTGTGTTAGCCCATTCTCACGCTGCTATGAAAAAATACCAGAGACTGGATAATTTATAAAGGAAAGAGGTTTAATTGACTCACAGTTCTGCATTTCCAGGGAGGCCTCAGGAAACTTACAATCATGGTAAATAAGAAGCAGGCACCTTCTTCTCAGGGCAGCAGGATGGAATTTGTGCAAGCAGGAGAAATGCCGGATGATTACAAAACCATCAGATCACTCACTATCACAAGAACAGCATGGGGGAACTTGCCCTCATGATCTAGCTACCTCCACCTAGTCCTGCCCTTGACACATGGGGATTATGGGGATTACAATTCAAGATGAGATTTTTTGGGGGGACACAGCCAAACCGTATCACAATGCTTAGGACTTCTTTGAGCATTTCTTGTAAAGGCTGTATAACAATGACAAACTCTCCTAACATTACTTGTCTGAGGAAGATTTAATTTTCCCTTTATTTATGAAACTCAGTTTGGAAAAATATAAAATCCTTGGATGA
This sequence comes from Pan paniscus, assembly GCF_029289425.2. Lineage (NCBI taxonomy): Eukaryota > Metazoa > Chordata > Mammalia > Primates > Hominidae > Pan > Pan paniscus. The sequence continues at coordinate 62,588,282 of NC_073272.2, forward strand.
CATTTTTTCTTTAATAAGGTTGAAAATAGTCCCTGAGTGTCTTCTGGCTCGTAAGGTTCCATGAAGAAGTTCACTATTAGTCTGATGGGGTTGCATTTGTAAGTAATTTGATGCTTCTCTCTAGCTGCTTTTAAGATGTTTTTTCACATTAATATTGGAGAGTATGATGACTATATGTCTTGATGCTGTTCATCTTGCATAATATCTTCCAGGTGTTTTCTGATCTACAACTCTAGCAAGGTTACAGAAATTTTCCCAAATTATCACCCCAAATAGGTTTTCCAAACTTTTCTTTTTTCTTTTTTACCTCTCAGGAATACCTGTAAGTCATACATTTGGTTGCTTTACACAATCCCATATTTCTTGAAGTCTTTGTTCATTTTTATTTTTTTCTTTATGTTTGAATGGGTTAATTTGAAAGACTGGACTTCAAGATCTGTAATTTTTTCTGCTTGATCTAGTATAATTTTAATGCTTTCAACTATATTTTGAAATTCTTCAGTAAATTTTTGATTTCCAAATTTTAGATTGTTTATTTATTTCATCTTTCGTATAATTAATCATCTTTCAAAATTTTTTCCTGAATCTCTGACCTTCCTTAAAATCTATATTTTCAATGCTTTACCTTTCATTTCAAAAGTTTCATTGCAGTTAAGATCCATTGCTAGAGAGCTCATATGTTCCACTGGAGGTATCACAACACACTGTTTCTTCATGGTGTTGGAGTTCTTATGCTATGTCCTTTTTATATGAAGAAGCTGTCACTATTTTGGAATTCACTTTCAGTTCTGTGGAAATTTTTCCCATTGAGGGTAAGACCTTTGCTTATGTTGAGTAGGGTCCTTTGGCTTTGCTTGTTAGTGCCTTATGAGGCCAAAGCTTTTGATTAATTCCTTGGTGATAAATAGCTTTAGCGTAGTGGTTTTCTCCAGTGCTATTTGTAGGTTGTAGTAGTGGTGTGTTGTGCATGCAAGCAGATGCACTGTCTTCTGCAGAGATGAGAGGGTGGAGCTCTTGGGAGGCTACTCTCGTTTTTCGGTTCGGTGCACTTCGGGAAGCAGGAATTATATTGAGCCGTGCAGTTTACCCTACAGGCCAGTAATTGACACTTGTGGATAAGAGTCTCCCAAGCACTGTAAATGGTGTCAGCAGTTTAATGGGCCATGCAGGTTAACCTCTAAGCAAGTCAGTGGTTCTTGCAGGCTAAAGGCATTTGTGGGGGTGGTAGCAGAATTTTGGTTGGCTACTGGTCATCAGGGGAATTACCAGAGTATCTTGTGCAATAGGCGGGGCTATGAGGCTTCCAGTGTTTCCTGTTTTGTGCTATCCTGCCAAGGAGGCTGGAGGGTGCAAAGCTAGCTGGGAGTGGGTTAGCAAGCCTACGACAAGGCTCTCTGACTTGCGAGAAGGGGGCAACTTTGGTTATGGTCCAGGGGCAGCATTCAGACTACTTGGACAACTCTCCAGGGAGGGACAGAAACATCTCTCCTACGTCACAGACCTTGCTTAGGGGAAGAGGAGTGACCCAGGTTTTGCAGCCCAGCAGAGAGCGGTGGGACCTTCCCAGTTCCCATGCAATTTCCCCCAGCATGTAGCTGCTGGTGGTAGGCCAGGAGAGTAAGGCTTGTCCCAGACAATCTGAATTCAGTTCGTAGAGATGTTCCAGATGTTTTGAGATGCAAGACACCCTGAAAAAGAAACCATGGCTATCAGGCCACAACCTTCCTGGCCCAGTCTTACTAATGGAGGGGCACTCATCTCCTTCGCCCCTACAAAAAGCTATGTTACACTCTTCTCTGTGTTTTGACAGTAGGGGTTTCTCCTGGCTTCAAACTCAGAACACAAATCTTATCTCCATTCCTCTGCCTGGTGAGCTCAAGTCCAGATGAACTTGAACCAGACCCATGGATTTGTTTTCTCTTACCTCCAGCTCAACCACTGGCTGTTATAAGGAAGCATGAAGTGCTCCAAAGCTATCAAAAAACTCTCAGGTGAGGCAATGGTGGCTATGCTCTGGCCCCCCCCGCTTGAAGAAACAAGTAGACAGGTAATCTTGAGAGAGACCGCCAGGCATAGGGTGTGTGTTTCTGATGCATCTCAATCCTGCAGCAATGGTGACCAAGTCTGTCTTTGGTGCACATTATAGTGACTGGACCCTGTCCTCTCCCCATCCTGGCTGACATCAGCAGTTTCAGGAGGTCAGGGAAGAACACAGTGCCTTGGTGATTAGGCACCCAGAGTCATGCTTTGCTGCAGCTACCCAGTGAACTCAAGCCTTTGGGGCTCCACACAAGTTTCAGCAGTTCGTCTGAGTGGTAATCCAGTAAATTGCTTGGCCAATCTAAAGGTCTGCAGCAGTCTTGGAATTCTGTAGCTAGAATCTCAGTGGGAATATGGTGACCTGGGGTTTCCTCACACACCCATTCCTGGATCTGGGTCCATAATCTGGTTCTGGCACCCAACAACATTGAACAGGCAACCAGGCTTTCTGACTCTTCAACTGTGTTGTCTTCCATCACCTCTCTGTTGAATCATACTGTTTTTTTCTTCTCAAAAGATCCATTTTAAGTGTGAATATTTACCTGATATTTTGGTTTCTCTCCATGAAAGAGAAATGTTGCATCTAGTAAGCTGTCTTAAACCATCCTCTTAAGAGTATCTTCATTTTCCCTTACTCCCTGAAGGATATTTAACTGGGTTTAATTTTGATTGACAGATTTTATCTTTCAGCAATTAAAAATTATTGCCCTGAATATACATTTCTAAGAATACAACATACAAATGGCCAGCAGATAAAAGGCAAATTACTCAACATTACTAATCATTAGGAAAAGGCAAACAAATCAAAACCAAAATGAGATATCACTTTGCCTTAGAATGAACTATAAGAATGAGTTAGAATGACTATCAGAAAATTAGCAAATTCTGGTGAGGATGTGGAGAAAGGAGAACTGTTATATACTCTCAGTATGAATATAAATTAGTACAGCTATCATGATAAAAAGTATGGAGATTCCTCAAAAAATCAAAAACAACTACTATATGATTCAACAATCTGTGTGTTGGGTACATAGAAAGTCGTGGAAGCCAGCATGTCAAAAAAAAAAAAAATCTGCACTCCATGTTTGTTGCAGCACTATTCACAGTAGCAAAGAGATGAAATTAACCTACATGTCCATCAATAGATGAATGGGTAAAGAAAATGTGATATACATACAACATGGGATGCTATTCAGCCCTGAAAAATAATAAAATTATGTTATTTGTGGCAACATGGATGAACCTGGAAGACATAATGTTAAGGAAAATCAGCCAGGCACAGAAAGACAAATACCGCATAACTTCACTCATATGTGATTTTTTTTTCCAAAATCGAGTCTCAATCTGTTGCCAAGGCTGGAGTGCAGTGGTGCGATCTCGGCTCAGCCTCCCGGGTTCAAGCGATTATCCTCCCTCCACCTCCCGAGTAGCTGGGATTACAGGCACATGCCACTACACCCAGCTAATTTTTGTATTTTTAGTAGAGACAGGGTTTCACCATGTCGGCCAGTCTGGTCTTGAATCGTATGTGTAATTTTAAAATGTTAGTCTCATAGAAGTAGAGAGTAGAAGAGTAATTACCAGAGGCTGGGGAAAGGAGAAAAGGAAAAATGAAGAGAGTTCGGTCAATGGGTACAAAATTATAGTTATATAAAAAGAGTAAGCTGTGCGTGGTGGCTCACACCTGTAATCACAGCACTTTGGGAGGCCGAGGCGGGTGGATCACGAGGTCAGGAGATCAAGACCATCCTGGCTAACACGGTGAAACCCCGTCTCTACTAAAAAACTACCAAAAAAAATTAGCTGGGTGTAGTGGCGGGTGCCTGTAGTCCCAGCTACTTGGGAGGCTGAGGCAGGAGAATGGTGTGAACCCAGGAGGTGGAGCTTGCAGTGAGCCGAGATCGCACCACTGCTCTCCAGCTTGGGCAACAGAGAGAGACTCCGTCTCAAAAAAATAAATAAATAAATAAAAGTAATTTATGATGTTCTATTACATAGAAGGGTGAATATAGCTAATACAAGAGTATTGATTTTTAAAAATTGTATATTGCAAAGTATCTAGAAAAAGGAATTTTGAAACTTATCACCAAAAAGAAATGATAAATATTTGAGGTAATTAACATGCTAACTTCCCTGATTTGATTATTATATAAGATGCACATGTATTGAAATATTATACCCAGAAATATGTAAATTTATGTCATTAATGAAAAAACTTCTAAGAATTAAAAGTGAAAACATTAACTCTTGCAGCACTTGCTTCAGGTATTCTTGTGTAATCTAGTTTTTGTATAAACACAGATTTGGAAACTATGTATTTTAAATATATACAAATATATATTTATATATACATACATATATTTATACACATATATTTATAATATACAGATTTTATATGTATTTATAAATTTGGGGGTGCAAGTGCACTTTTGTAACATGTATATATTGCATCGCAGTTTGGTCTGGAATTTTAGTGTAACACCCAAATAGTGTACAATGTACACAACAGGAAATGTTTTACCCTTGAACTTGCTCTTACTCTTTCACTTTTTGAAGACCCCAATGTCTACTAATCCACTGTGCATGTTCATATGTACCCATTGTTTAGGTCTCTCTGGTAAGTAATAGCATGCGGTATTTGACTTTATGTTTCCGAGTTATTTCACTTAAGATAATCATCACTAGTTGCATCCATGTTGCTGCAAGACATATAATTTTACTATTTTTTATAGAAGAGTAGTATTCTATGTCATATATTTACCAGATTTTCTTTATAAAATGCACCATTGATGTGCACATAGGTTGACTCCATGTCCTTGCTGAGTAGTGCTGCAACAAACATGTGAATACAGGTGTCTTTTTAATATAATGATTTCTTCCCCTTTGAGTTGATAGCCAGTAGCAGAAATACTGAATCAAAATGTGGCTCTATTTTTACTTCTCTGAAAAATCTTCATAAGCTTTTCCATAGAGGTTGTACTTACATTCCCACCAACCGTGTACAAGGGGTTTATTTTCTCTGCATTCTCATCAACATCTGTCTTTTTTTTGAATTTTTAATAATAGCCATTCTGACTGATGTAAGATGGTATCCCACTGAAGTTTTTTACACTGTTAATTTAGATTTGGGGGTACATGGTGCAGGTTTGTTACATGGCTATATTGTGTAATACAAAGGTTTGTGCTTCCAGTGAACCGATCACTCAAATTGTAAAAATAGTACCCAATAGGAAGGGTTTGAGGCCACTCTCTTCTACAATTATCCCTTATTTTGGTGTTCCCAGTGTCTATTATTTTTATCTTTGTTTTCATATGTACCCATTTAGCTCCCACTTATAAGTGACAACATGCAGTATTTGATTTTTTATTTTTGAGTTATTTTATGTAGGATAATGACATCCAACTGCATCCATGTTGCTGCAAAGGACATGATTTCATTCTCTGTAATGGCTGAATAGTATTCCTTGTTGTATATATACCACATTTTCTTTATTCAATCCACCATCAGTGATACATAAGTTGATTTCATATCTTTGCTATTGAGTATAGTGCTGCAATAAATGTATAAGTGCAGGAATCTTTTTGAAAAATATGATTTTTTTATGGGCAGATACCCACTCATGGTACTGCTAGGTTGAATGACAGTTCTATTTTTAGTTTTTTCAGAAATCTCTGTATTGTTAGAAAGCAATATTGAACTATTTTAAATTCATGCCAACAGTGTATAAGCATTCCCTTTTCTCCACATTCTTGACAATATCTTTCTTTTTTCGTACTTTTTACTAATAGCCATTTTGACTGGTGTGAGATGGTGTCTCATCGTGGTTGTAATTTGCCTTTTACTGAAGATAACTTATGTTGACATTTTATCATGTTTGGTGACTGCTTCTATGTCTTCCTTTAAAAGTGTGTGTTCATGTCCCTTGTTCCCTTTTCAATGGGATTATTTGTCCTTTTCTTGTTTAGTTGTTTAAGGTTCTTATAGATTCTGTATATTAGTCCATTGTCAGGTGCATAGGTTGCTAATATTTTCTCTTATTCTGTAGGTTATCTGTTTACTCTTTTGATTAATTTTTTTTGGTTGGGCAGAAGCTCTTTAGTTTAAGTCCCATTTATTAAGTTATTTTTAGTTTAAATTTGGGAGTAAATGTGAAAATTTGTTGCATAGGTAAACACACGTCACGGGGGTTTATTGTACATATTATTACATCACCCTGATTTTAATCTCAGTACCCAATAATTGTCTTTTCTGTACCTCTCCCCGCTCCCACCTTCCCCCTTTATGTAGACCCCAGTAACTGTTGTTTCCTTCTTTGTGTTCATAAGTTCTTACCATTTAGCTCCCACTTATAAGTGAAAACATGCAGTATTTGACTTTCTGTTCCTGTGTTAGTTTGCTAAGGATAATATTGTTGCATTTGATTTTGTGATCATAGTCATGAATTCTTTGCCTAGGCCAAATGTACAGAAAAATTTCCTTGGTTCTCTTCTAAAGTTTCTATAATTCCATGTCCTACATTTGAGTCTTTAATGCATATTAAGTTAATTTTTGTATATAGTGAGAGGGAGGGCTCCAGTTTAACTCTTCTGTATATGGCTAGCCAGGTTTCCCAGCATGAATTAAATAATGTACTTTCCCTATTGTATATTTATATTGACTTTGTTAAAGACTAGTTAAATGTAGATGTGTGGCTTTATTACTTAGTTCTGTACTCTGTTCTATTAATTTATGTGTCCCCCCCTTTTTTGTTTTTACCAGTACTATGTTGTTTTGTTACTATTGCCTTGTACTATAGTTTGAAGTCTGCTAATGTGGTGCCTCTGGCTTTGTTCTTTCTGCTTAGAATTACTTTGATTCTTAGGGTCTTTTTTGGTTCCACATGAATTTTAGAATTGTTTTTTCCTAAATTCTTTGACAAACAATGTAGTAATTTGATATAAATTGCATTGAATCTATAGATTGCATTGGGCAGTATAGTCATTTTGATGATACTGATTCTTCCTATCCAGGATCTTGAGATGTTTTTAGTTTGAGTCATCTACAATTTTTTTCATTAGTATTTTGTGCTTCTCATGGTAGAGGTCTTTCACCTCTTTGGTAAAATCCTAGGTGTTTAATTCTTTATGTCTATTATAAATGGGATTGAGTTATTCATTTGGTTCTCGGCATAAGCATTGTTTCTGTATAAAAAATGCAACAAATTTGTGCATTAATTTTGTGTCTTGAAACAGTACAGAAGTCATTTATAAGATCTAGAAGTCCTTTGAAGGAATATTTAGCATTTTCTAGGTATAGGATATTGTCACTAGCAAACAGAGATTATTTCTCTCACTCTTTTTCTGTTTGTATGACTTTTATTTCTGTTTCTTTTCTGATTGCCCTGTGTGGGACTTCCCAGTACTATATTGAATAGGAATGATAAGAGTGAATATCCTTGTGTTGTTCCAGTTCTTAGAGGGAATGGTTTCAATTTTTCCCATTCAATATGATTTTTTTTTGTGGCTATGATTGTGACATATATGGCTCTTATTATTTTGGGGTATGTTTCTTTGATGTTTAATTAGTTGAGAGTTTTTATCATGAAAGGATGTTGGATTATATCAAATGTGTCTTTCTGTATCTATTGTGGTGGTCACATGGTTTTTGTTTTTAATTCCCTTTATGTGATGAGTCACATTTATTAATTTGCATATGTTGAACCATCTATTGCTTCCAAAAAAACACACTTGATCATGATGTATTATTTTTTGATGTGCTGCTACATTCTGTTAGGAATTGTTTTGTTGAGAATTTTTGCATCTATATTTATCAGCAATATGGCTCTGTAGTTTTCTTTTTCTGTTTTGTCTTTGACAGATTTTGATATCAAGATGATGCTGTTTTTATAGAATGAGTTAGGGATGCATTTCCTCTCCTTGTGTTTTTGGAATAGTTTGAGCAATATTGGTACCAGTTCTTTGCATATTTGGTACAGTTCAACTGTGGATCTGTCTAGTCCTGCACTTTATTTGGTTGGTAGATTTTTTTATTACTGATTCAGTATTTTATTACTCATTATCATACTGTTTAAGATTTCAATTTCTCCCTGGTTCGTTCTTGGAAAGTTGTGTGTTTCCAGGACTTTATCAGCTTATTGTAGCTTTTCTAGTTTGTGTTGTAATCCAAAAAGTATCTGAGACCATCAATCAATTTAGAAGTTTATTTTTGTAAAGGTAAAGGACAATGCCCAGAAAAAAAAAAAAAACATGAACACAGAATCACAGAAACAATCTGAGGCCTGTGCCTTTCTTTAAAGATGATTTTTAGAGTTTTAATATTTACAGGGATAAAATGGGCTTGAGAGGAAAGGGGGAGGGTATGGTAATCCACATGTTGCCAGAGTAAAGGAGTAGCTAGGGAAATAGTCAATTATGCATTCATCTCATGCTCAGTAAATCAGCATTTTGCATAAGATAAGGTGAACATAAAGGAGCTACAAGTGAAGATAGTCTTTGATCTGTAGCTATCTGCTAAGAAATAAAAGGAAAGGAAACTTCTTGCAAGATCAGATTTCAACTTATTTTTTTTTTCTTTTGGCACAGTGAATTGGGATTCCACGTTTTTCCTTTCATTTTACAGTGTGCAAAGCCACAGGGGCAGAGCTGCCCAAGGCCATGGCAACCCACTTTTTGCATCAGCCTGACCTGGATATGAGACCTGGAGTCAAAGGAGATCATTTTGGAGATTTAAAGTTTGACTGCCCCATGGGATTTCAGACTTGCATGGGCCCTTAATCCCTTTGTTTTGGCCAATTTCTCTCATTTGGAATGGTTGTATTCACCCAATACCTGTACCCCCGTTGGATCTAGGAAGTAACTAGCTTGCTTTTGATTTTAGAGTCATAGGTGGAAGGGACATGACTTGTCTCGGATGAGACTTCAGACTGTGGACTTTTGAGTTAATGCTGAAATGAGTTAAGACTTTGAGGGACTGTTGGGAAGGCATGATTGTCTTTGAAATTTGAGGACATGAGATTTGGAGGGGCCAGGGTTGGAATGATATGGTTTGGCTCTGAGTCCCCATCCAAATCTCGTCTTGAATTGTAGTCCCATAATTCCCACTTGTTGTCAGAAGGACCCAGTGGGAGATAATTTAAAACATGGGGCGGCTTCCCTCATACTGTTCTTGTGGTAGTGAATAAGTCCCATGAGATCTGATGGTTTCTGCTTTTGCATCTTCCTCATTTTCTCTTGCTACTGCCATGTAAGAGGTGCCTTTCACCTCCCACCATGATTCTGAGGTCTCCCCAACCATATGGAAATGTAAGTCCAATTAAACCTCTTTTTCTTCCCATTCTTGGGTATGTCTTTATCAGCAGTGTGAAAACAGAGTAATACAATTTCTTCCCAACCAAAACCATGAGTGACTAGAACATGTATAGTATTTATTCCCAGGTGAGAGCAATCACGTATTCCCTTAATAATGTTCCATTGACAACCCTGGGTAAGCAGGATCTCATGTGTCCAGCAGCCATTAAGTTTTTTGCTCTACCCCCTCTTCATTGCCCATTCTATCTCAGGTTGGATATATTCTGGATTTGGCTCTTGATCATTGGGCTGTGGCCATAAGGCCAGTTCTGAGATAGGCTCAATGGCCCCTCTTTTGCCAGCTTTATCTGCCAGTATGTTTTTCTTGGTTATCATAAACTCCCCCTTCTAATGTTCCATGCAATGGATAATGGCCACTTCCAATGGATCCTGAACTGTCTGGAGTAATGATAAAATTTCATGACTGTATTTCATTGGAGAATTTTTGGCCATCAGCAATTCCCTGTATATAGCTGTGTGAACACGCAGAATGATAAAAGCATATTTAGAACAAGTATACATATTTGCCCACCAGTCTTTTCCCAATTATAACACACGTGTGAGAGAAATAAGCTCAGTTTTGGGGGCAGATGTATTTGCTGTTAAAGGCTTTGCCTCTATTTCCTGCTGAAGACTTATTATTATTGCATATCCTGCCCTTCTAGACTTATCTTTCATGAAGCTACTCCCATCTATGAACCATTCTTTATCAAGGTTGTCTAGAGATTTGTCTTTGTTATCTGACCAGCTGGAGTAAATTTGATCAATTGTTTCTATGCAAGAATGGGTTAGACCTACTGTTGCTCATATGGACACGAGAGTAGCAGAATTGAAGGTTTGACAGACCTTAAGAATTATTTCATGGGAACCTAATAAAAGAGCCTGATATTATTTAATTACTTGTCTCTCCATCAACCATTGATGGCCTTTAATTTCTAAGTACCCCCGCACTTGATGAGGGGTTTGGACTTCAAGAGTGAGCCTATCCTAATATCAATTTAGTGGCTTCCTCAATGAGGAAAGCAGTGGCTGCTGTGATCCATAAACATCCTGGCCAGCCAGCTGCCACATAATCTGTCAGTTTGGAGAGATGTGCCACTGGCCTAGGTATATTATCCAATCATTGAGTAAGTACACCTAGGTAGAGTCCCTGTTTCTCAGACACATAGAGTGCAAAGGGGTTTTCCAAGTTGGGAAGTTCCAAGGCAGGAGCTGTGGAGCTAAGCAAATTTTTAATACTCTGAAAAGCCTCTTTTTTATTGACCATTTGAAGGGTTCATATTCATCTTTATAGGTCCTTATATAATGGTTTGTCAATACACCCAAATCCTGGGATCCAAAGTTGCTTCTTTGCTTGTGAAGTTTCCACCTTTAAGATGGCCTCTTTTGGCTCAATTGATGAAGTTCAGCTCCCTAGGTTAAGACAAAGCCCAAAGCCCAAATATTTCACCCCATCTTGAAAAGTTGAGCTTTAAATGGGAAAACCCAATATTCGCTCTTGCCCAGGAAATTTAGAACCGGAATAGCATTCTTATCTAAGTTCTGTTTTGTAGGGCTACCAATAAGAATGTCATCCATATATTGGAGTATGGCACCCCTCTGTAGTTCAGTTTCTCTCATTTCCTTCTCCAAGGCATTTCAAAAGAAATGGTGAGACCTACCTCTAAAGCCCTGAGATATTGTGGTTCAAGTACAACACCAGGTTGTGTTAGTCTTTGGGTCTTTCCATTCAAAGGCAAACAAGTGTTGTGAGTCAAGTTGCAAATGGATACAGAAAAAAAGGCATATTTGAGATCTAGTACAGTGAATCATTTAGCATCTTTTGGTATCTAAGTTAATACAGTGCAGGGATTGGGTACTAAGGGATGTAAAGGAACCACTGCCTTATTTATAGTTCAAATGTCTTAGACTAAGTAGTACCCTCCATTTGGCTTCAAGATAAAGATAATAGGTGCATTGCAAGGAGACTTATAGGGATATAATAGGCCATGTTCTATAAATTTTTCAATGAGGGGCTTAAGTCTTTGCCTCGCTTCTGGTTTAAGGGGATAATGGCATGTATATGGAAAGTTAGTATTGTCCTTTAAGAAAATTACCACTGGCTGGGCACATATTGATTTACCTTGGATTCCCTGGTCCCACACCTGTGGGTCAACTTGAGACAAAGCTTTAGAAAGACCTTCCTGTTTTCCTGAGAGCAATTCAGAAGGGACAAGCATTGGTAATAGAAGAGGTGTCCCTGGATCTTGTAAATGTAGAGTGGCCCCAAGGGCAGTCAGAAAATCTAATCCTAGCAGATGGGTTGGACACTTTGTCATAACTAGAAATTCATGAGTCACCAATATCTTCCCAGCCTGCAGAAAAGGAATAGTGTAAAATGTTTGCATTTGGGGGTACTATTGACACCTCCATCAACATCTGTGACAACACAGATTTTGGAGAATAAGGGCCCAGAGTGACCAACCAAAACAGAGTAAGCGTCCCCTGTATAGATTAGGAAGTCAATATTCTTACCTGCTATTAATACATCAAGAATTACCTGAGGTTTCTCAGTTGTGATGACCATGCCTTTTGTGGAAGCCACTAGGAACATTATAGGCCCCTTCAGTCCTTAGTCATGGTCATTATGGAATCAGTAGTCTCTCCTCCCTTTGTAGTTTGGGGCAATACTTCTTCCAATGGGCTCTTTGCCCTGAGGACAAGATTCAGGTAGGCTTTCCTGGCTAGGATAGTTCTTGCTCCAGTGTTTTGGCATCCCATGTGTAAAGCAGCAGCCATCACCTGTTGGTTTACTGTTAGGCCTATTTGGTTTTTGGTTGAAATGTCTTGGGTTACACCAAGTTGGAAGGGCAATGCTTACAGCAACTGCTATCAGTCGTGCCTACTGCATATCCCATAGCAATCAATGCTTACAGCAACTGCTATCAGTTGTGCCTATTGCATATCTCATAGCAATTGCCACACTGGGTCCTTTCAGCCTCCTCAGTCCTGTCTGTGTTATTAAAGACCCCAAAGGCCACATCAAGAATCAAAATAATGGGTGTCTGAGGTCCCATGGACAATTTTTGAAGTTTTTTTCTAATATCTTGGGCTGATTGGCTAATAAAGTGTGTATCCAGCACGGTTTGGCCATCCAAGGTCCCTGAATCAGTGTTAGTATTTTTTAGGGCCTCTACAAGGAGTCCATTGAATAGTGTCAGGTTTGTATCTTTTCTTTGTGTAATTTCTTTTATCATTATTCACAGGCTTAATAACACATCTTTTCACTATCTACAAAGGACAAGTCACCATGTAATCCCTCTGCCTTAAGTCAGCATGCCCTTATTGATAGTTCCAGGCATGTCTTGGTTGGGTACAGAAGTTGTTCTATTGTCATAGTCTAGGTCTTCCAATCCAAATATGATGTTTGTCCCCAGGGGTGCAACAGGTAGACAAGAAAAAGTGACTACTTCCCCAAGTTAATTCAAATGAGAGGGAGAGAGCCCAAAACTCCTTTATAAATTTGGATGGGTATTCCAAAATCAGCCCAGTCTCTGCTTGCATTGTTCTAGACCAGACATAACCTTGAATGGTCCCAACATCGCCATTTACCACTGCCCTAAGTGAACTCAGCTTTGAACTGTCAGAAAGGTGTGACATGCTGCCACGGGTTACATAGGGCCTCTACAAGAAGTCCATTGAATAGTGTCGGGACTATCTGACACTCTTTAATTGATTCCTTGAACAAATCCCTGTGGTGATTTGTTTCTCTGGCAAAGGAATGTAAATAAGGTCAGTAAGAAGGTGGACTAACAAGAGTTTGGGGACTAGAAACAGCAGAGCTGGAAGGATACTAGGGGGTAGGTTGTAGGGAGGTAATATCTCCTTGACTCCCACCTACAAGATGAGAAACTGCAGGTGCTGGACCTGGGTCTGGTTCTGGATTAGGTAGATATTGCAGACGGGCATTTTCCAAAAGGGAATAACCTAGAATATCTGGTTCTCCTTCTCCCTTATTTGGCCCCACCAAAGGGATGGGAGCATAGTAGAGACAGCAATTTCCATGGAGGTCTGGATTTTGATAAAGAACTATAAATGCCTGAGCATATGAAATTTCACTGTATGTCCCCTGATGCTTAAAAATGTGTTCTAGTTGTGGTATGGTGTTATAATTCAAGATTCCATTCCTCAGCCATTCTTCCCCATCTCCCACTTGTATTGGGTCCAAGCATTATGGCAAAATATTTTTTTTCACATAAGGCCTCTTGTTCAACGGTTTTCCTGTTCTTACTAATACATCATAGAGGAGAGTTAGCATAAATGAAGGGAGAATTACCCATAGTTTTGGGTTGTCTTTGGTACAACCTGAAAAAGAAAAGAAGAAAGTAACAGTGCTTCTCTTATGCGGATACCAATCAAGCCTGGCTTTTATGAAAGGCAAGTTCCTTGGAATGGCTCCCTCCTGGAAGGAACACTGGGCCACCCCAAAGGGAATGCTGAAACAAGGCCTCCACAAAAGACCAGTCCCATTGAGTGGCTTTTTTTTCCAGTGGGAGAGCTGCCCCCTGCCAGAGGGAATGCTGAAAGCTGGCTCCCACAAAATGCCAATCCCATGGAATGGTTCACTCACAGAGGGAGTGCCACCCTCTCTTGCAGGAAGTGCAACTCCCTCCCAGAGGGAGTGCTGAAAGCTGGCCCCCACAAAAGGCCAGTCCCATGGAGTGGCTCCCTCCTGGAGGGAGAACCACCCACTTTTGCAGGGAGAGCAGCTTCCTCCCAGAGAGAGTGCTGGAACCTCATGCAGTGGCTCCATTCTGGAGGAAGCCCTGGAACCTGCCCCCCATGGAAAGCCAGTTTCCACAGCCAAGTCAGGGATATAAGGTATCCTCATTGCCCTGCCTGGCTGCCTGTCACCCAGGTATCCCTGGCCATCATAATGCCTTTTTTTCCAAGGAAGCTTGAGAGAGGAGTCAATTCGGTAAAACAATAAGGCAAAGCCACTGGAAAGATTTCCTGAAGGGCACAGGCCCCTTACTTATAAGGTAGGGGAGAGTCTGTAGGGAATAGCTCTTAGTTTGGGAGCATGTCCTGTCCTACGATCAATTTCAATGTAAGAGGTTTTTGTTGTTGTTGTTGTTGTTGTTGTTGTTGTTGTTTTAATCTGGTAAGGATGAGGTTTAGGGAAACATGCAATAAAATGGTAGAGGAAGCAACACCCTATGGTACATGAACCACAGAGTCTGCCAAATATTGACACCAAAGACGTGAACCAGAATGGAGCTTAGAAGAGTCTCAACAAAGGTGACATTTCCATACTGGGTGTTGTAGATGGCAATACTGTGAGGCAAAGCAGTAGCAGACCTTGGAAAAACCAGATCCAAAGAGTTCAACAAACATTTTCATGTAATAAAACAAGAGTCAGAGAAGGAAAAAAGTTATAAAGAGTTCAGAAAAATACAGGAGGTAGACAACATTCCCCAGTCAGACCTAGCATACTTTCCTGGCTGATACACTGGGGAGTTGGAAAACTCCTCCTTAACAGACATTAAGGCTGATGAGGACTCCTTAAGGAAAAAGGAAAGTTTAGAAGCAGTCTGGCAGATTTTCTGAAAGGCTTGGCCACACAGGAGCCATCCTGTCTGGGACACCCAGATGACAGAAGTTACTTCTGCACTAGCTGAAAAAGACAAAGAGTAAATAGTAGGATGAACAAGAAATATATGGGCATGGCAGTCTTCTTCTCAGTGTAAGGCCATAAGGCTCCACCAGACTCCATGGATGGCACTAGCCACCACCAACCAGTGATTGAATCTGCATTACCTGAAAGAGATCTACAGCCACCCACCCAAAAAAGGAGCCACAACTATGTTGGCAAGTAGAGATTATGCTTTTTGCCCCATAAATAAAAGCAATAGGAGAAAAATCGCAATGCCAAAAAAAGATTGCAGACTGCTCACCTGATTTAGTGTAAAGTACTTTGCTCCTGGCTGGCTCGCCACAGAGCTGAAGTCAGAGGGCTTAGGTGGGTCTTCAGATGCCAGACAGACCCTAGACCCAGCCAATGCTCCAGGTTCTTGACACTATCACAAAAAATAATTCAGGGATGCATCAGAATCATGCAAAAGGCAAAAAAACTTCTATGGCAAAGAAAAAGTAAACACTTGAAAGAAGTGTGGGCAGACTCAGGAGAGTGAGATGTGCAATGGAGTTTGGATTTCTAATTTTACAGGCTCTTCTAATTAGAGGGCGGAATAATCATGAGTTCTTTTAAGAAAAAGATGGAGATTTCTTAGAACTGGGATGCCACCATTTTTATACTAAATCTGGGAATGTTTGGATCTGTCATGGCACTTGTGGGTGTGTTATTTAATATTCTAATGAGCATATAGTTAATTCTGAGGTAGAGCATGGATCAAATTCAGTACCATGTTTGACTTAGCTGGTTTTAACGAGTGTAACCTTCTTTCTACTTGTTAGGGTCTTATCAGCCCAGGGTTCTACTTCTCCTTGTAGGTAATACAACTCCTTTCTTGCTGTTACGTGAAATCGCTGCTTAATATTTCCCCACTTCTGTCATCATTGAGTATTCCTACCTCAGCATCAGTAATAATTCCACCTCTATAATTTCTAATTTTGTTTATTTGAATCATTTCTTTTTTCTTGGTTAATATAGCTAGTTGTGTATCAAATTTTTTATGCTTTCAAAAAACCAACTTCTCATTTTATTGATCCTTTGTATCATTTTTTGGTCTTGATCATATTTAATTGTGTTCTGCTCATTGTTATTTCTTTTCTTCTGCTAGCTTTAGGTTTGATTAGTTCGTGTCTTTCTAGTTCTTTTAGTGTGACATTTAATTGGATGTCTTTCTATCTTTTTTATGTAAGCATTTAGCACTGTAAACTTTCCTCTTAACACTATTTTGGCTATGTCCCCGAAGCTTTTGGTATATTGTGTCTCTATTTTCATTTGCATCAGGTTTTTTTATATCTTCCATAATGTCTTTGTTTACTTAAAATTTATTCAGGAGCAAGTTGTTTAGTTTCCATGTACTTGTGTGTTTTGAGAGATTTTCTTTGGGTAATGATTTCTAATTTTATTTCACTGTGCTTCAGTATAATGGTTGATATTATGTTGATTGTTTTGAATTTACTGATATTTTCTTTATGACCATGAGTCTGGTCAATTGTAGAGAATGTTCCATGTATAGATAAGAAAAATGTATATTCTGCATTTGTTGATTGACTGTTTTGTCAGTCTATTAGGTCTGTTTGTTGAAGGCTCCAATTTAAGTCCAGACTGTTTTTGGTAGGTTTTCTGCCTGGATGATCTGTCTAGTCCTGTCAGTAAGGTGTTTTAGTTTTCCATTAACATTGTATGGCTTTGTAACTCTTTTCTTAGTTTTAGAAAAAAAATATTTGTTTTATTAATCTAGGTGCTCTAGTTTTGGATGTGTATATATTTAAAATAGTTAATTTTTGTTGGTATATTAAACACTTTATTATTATATAATTCCCCTCCCTTTTTAACCACTGTTCACCTGAAGTCTGTTTTATCTTATACAAGAAGAAAAACACTTGCTTTTAAAAAAATTTTCTAATTGCATGACAGACCTTTCTCCACCTGTTTATTTAAGCTTGTGGTGGTCATTAAGTTTTGATGGGTCACAGGAAGGCAGTAGATGGTTGGGCCTTCTTTTTTATTCACATTGACAATCTATATCTTTCAAGTGGAACATTTAGGCATGTAGGTTGAATGTTAATATTGGTATGCGAATAAAAATTCCTGTCATAGTCTTGTTAGCTAATTGCTTTTGTAGTCTCAGTCTACAAAGCAATTACAAAGCAATTAGCTAACAACGCTATGTAGTTGCTTTACAGGATTTGTGAGCTTTCTACTTCCATGTGATTTTTGTAATAAAGTACATCATCCTGTTCTTTTTACATTTAGAATTCCTTTGAGTATTTTTTTTAGCCCAGATCTGGTGGTGAGGAATTATCTTAGTGTTTGCTTTTCTTAAAAAGACTATATTTTTCCTTCATTTTTGAAGCTTAGTTTGGTGAGATACAAAATTCTTGGCTGGTATTTTTTTAAGAATGCTAAATATTGGCCACCAATCTAATATGGCATGTAATGTTTCTGCTGAGAGTTCCACTGTTAGTCTGATGGGATTTCCTTTACAGGTAATTTGGCCTTTTTTTCCACCTGTGTTGAAGTCTTATTTTTCTTAGTTGACATTTAATAATTTGATGACTATATGCCTTGGCAATGATCATTTTGTATAGTATCTTGCAGGTATTATCTAAATTTCTTGTATTTGTATGTCCTTACTTCTACCAAGATCAGATAAATTTTCCTGAATTAATATGTTTTCTGAATTGCTTACTTTTTCTTCTCTCTCAGGAATGCCTATCAGTTGTAGGTTTGGTCACATAATCTCATATGTCCTTAAGTCTTTGTGGTTTTTTAAAATTATTTTTTCACTATTTTTGTGTGACTGGATTAATTCAAAACATCAGTGGTGAGCTCTACATTTTTTTCTTCTGCTTGGTCTAGTCTATTGTTAAAACTTCAAAATATACTTACTTTGACATTTCTTCAGTAAATTTTTCCATCCCTGAACGTATATCAAAATAATAAGAGCTATCTATGACAAACCCACAGCCAATATCATACTGAATGGGCAAAAACTGGAAGCATTCCCTTTGAAAACTGGCACAAGACAGGGATGCCCTCTCTCACCACTCCTATTCAACATAGTGTTGGAAGTTCTGGCCAGGGCAATTAGGCAGGAGAAAGAAATAAATGGTATTCAATTAGGAAAATAGGAAGTCAAATTGTCCCTGTTTGCAGATGACATGATTGTATATCTAGAAAACCCCATTGTCTCAGCCCAAAATCTCCTTAAGCTGATAAACAACTTCAGCAAAGTCTCAGGATACAAAATCAATGTACAAAAATCACAAGCATTCTTATACACCAATAACAGACAAACAGAGAGCCAAATCATGAATGAACTCGCATTCACAATTGCTTCAAAGAGAATAAAATACCTAGGAATCCAACTTAAAAGGGACATGAAGGACCTCTTCAAGGAGAACTACAAACCACTGCTCAATGAAATAAAAGAGGATACAAACAAATGGAAGAACATTCCATGCTCATGGGTAGGAAGAATCAATATCGTGAAAATGGCCATACTGCCCAAGGTAATTTATAGATTCAATGCCATCCCCATCAAGCTACCAATAACTTTCTTCACAGAATTGTAAAAAACTACCTTAAAGTTCATATGGAACCAAAAAGAGCCTGCATCACCAAGTCAATCCTAAGCCAAAAGAACAAAGCTGGAGGCATTACGCTACCTGACTTCAAACTATACTACAAGGCTACAGTAACCAAAACAGCATGGTACTGATGCCAAAACAGAGATCTATTAGGTTTTTATTTTAATATAGCTGTCTCTTCTTTAATACCTTGAATTGTTTTTTTATTTGCTTATTTGTTTTGTTGGTTTTCAACATTATCTTGGATCTAATGCAGTTGCCTTGCAATTCATATTTTGAATTCTTTATCTGTCATTTAGGCTTTTCATTTTTTATAGAATTTATTCTTAAGGAGCTAGTGTGATCATAGGTGTCAAAACACTCTCTTTTGTACTGCAAAATTCTTTTACTGATTTCTTCTCATATGAAGGAGCTGTGCTTCTTATTTTTGAATTTTCTATCATTTAGATGCATCTTCATTTTTATTCTTTTTTTTCTTGAGGGTATGAATGTGGTGTATGTTGTGTATGATCATTTGACTTTATTTCTGGGTGCCTTCAGTTGGTCAAGGTTTTGTGTGGGTTCCTTGATTGTGAATAGCTTCTGTGCAGTGGCTGTTTCAGATGATGTTTGTTGTAGTGATGCATTGCATGTATGATCCAACACACTGTCTCCTGCGGGCCTGACAGTGTGGAGGCCTCAGGGAGCTTTTCTCATGCACTAGCAGGATGCTCATCTAGCAGCAGGTTTTGTATTTGGTGGTGCAGTTTAAGTTCCAGTCCAGTAGGTGGCACTTAAATGTAAGAGCCACCTCACATTCAGGTAGGCAGATGAAGAGAGGAAGCACCTGTTGTTCTGGAGTGGTGGTGAGGGATTTTCTGATGGGGTTCATTGAGGCCTTAAAAACATAGCTGGGGAGCTGCACCAGCTTCTTGCCCAGGGCACTCAGAAATAAAATTCACTTTCCTATCATACCCCCGTTACAGGACTCAGGAACTTCAGTTCATAGACTGTCCATTGTCTCCCAGCCACAGTGGGTTTTGGATTATGGATACAGCCCTCTGTTGGCTACCACTAAAATGAGCTTGGGACAAAGCCTCTTCCTCCAGGCAGACCAGACGATTCTGCAGCTTGTCTGGTCTCTATTGCTGGGACACTGCTGCACTATGTAGGGAGCACAGTTGAGTCCTGCCCTGTGTGCAAGCCCAAATGGTGTGTGCTCACATCCAATGAGGCTGAAGTCACTGTGAAAAGCAGGAAAAGTGTTTTCTTTGAGTGTGCATGTGATAGCCTCAGTAAATGAACTTCTACTTTATCTTCAACAGGAGACAGTGGGAGCAGGAGGTGACTCCCTTTCTATGTCTGTTCCCAGCTTCCAGTGCCATCCCCTTCCACTATTGACACCACACCCTCATTTCCATTGTCCCAAGTTGTGGGTTGGCAGAATTTGCTTACTCCCTCAGAGTCCACACAGAAGGTTATATTTCCAGGGTTTCTGCAGCTACCCAGGGACCCACTCTTTTCCTGTGCTTGCCAAGAATGGATTGGCCTGGAGGTATGCTTGAAAGGGGTCTGGTGGTGAGATAACTCACGGCCACAGATTCCCTGGGCAGGGCATTTACCCGCTAAGGGGGCAGAATGAGTATGACACCTACCATCTAAGTTTAAGCCTAAGGAGAATGTGGTCATGTTTGTGCAAGCTGTCCACCCAGTTCTCTGTTCCTGGGAAGTTCCCAAACTGCCACTGACAGCATTGCTCAAAGTTGTGAGGGCAAAGGGTTTCCTCAGCAATTTTGCAGTATTCAGATTGTTTCAGGGCATAGGGGAGGAGAGAAGCACCCCTATCTAACCCCTCCACAGGGTTCCAAGTTCCTCTGGAGTCTATCTGTGCCAGACTCTTGCTACTCTCCTTTTCTGAACCCCAGCTTCTTCCTGTGGCCTCTCCAAAAGATCTCGTCTGTCTTCTTTCAATTTTCCATTAATAACGTATCCACTCACCAGTAGATTTGATCTTCCTTCAGAGGAGAAATGGCATGTGCCATAGTGAAAAAAATTGCTGTGATTTTAATTTGCACTTATGGGATAATTAGTAATTTTGAAAATTTTGTCTTGTTTTTGGCCTCTTGTCTGCCTTTAAAAATGTTTGTTTATGTTCTTTGCCCAATTTTAATGGAGCTATTTATTTTTATTTAGTTGAGTTCCTTGTGATTCTGGATATTAGCCCTTTGTCAAATGCATAATTTCCAAATATTTTCTCCCATTCTGTAGAATGCTTGTTAACTCTGCTAATTACATATTTTACTACATAAAATGTTGTTAGCTTAGTTAAGTCTTATTGGTCTTTTTTGTTTTTGTTGTGTTTGCTTCCAAGGTCTTAGGCATAAAGTATTTTAATAGTTCAATGTCCAGAGGAGTTTCTCCTAGATTTGCTTTTTTTTCAGTTTTTCTTTTTTTAATTTATAATTTGTATAGCTTTAGATATTACAGTTAAGTATTTCACTCATCTTGAGTTACTCTTGTATATCTTAAGACATATGGTTCCAGTTTTATTCTTCAGCATATGTCTATAAAATTTCCCACCATTATTTAGTGAAAAAAGGTATCCTCTGTGACACCTGTATACCTATGTAACAAACCTGCATGTTCTGCACATGTACCCCAGAACTTAAAGTATAATAATAAATTTTTTTTAAGACACGGAATCAACCTAGGTGCCCATCAAAGGTGAATTTGATAAAGAAAATATAGTACAAATACAGTATGGAATACTATACGGCCATAAAAAGAACAAAATCATTTCCTTTGCAGCAACATGGATGCAGTTGGAAGTCATTATCCTAAAGGAATTAATGCAGTATCAGAAAGTCAGATACAGCATGTTCTCAATTATAAGTGAGAGCTAAACAATAGGTACTTATGGACATAAAGATGGCAACAACTGATACTGGGACTACTGGAGCGGGGAGGGAGGAAAGGAGGAAAGGGTTGAAAGATAAAGTATTGGGTACTATGCACACCTGGGTGACAGGATCAGTTGTACTGCAAACCTTATCATCACACAATATACCCAGGTAAAAATGTATACATGTATCCCCTGAATCTAAAATAATGTTGAAAAACTAACAAACCAAAAATTAAATATAAATAAATAAATTTACATTTTATTAAAAAAAAAGAAAAAAGCGTCCTTTGCCAAGTTTATATTTTCACTGGCTTTGTCAAAAAAATCAGTTGAGTGTACATATGTGGCTTTATTTCTGGCTTTTCTATTCTGTTTCATTTATCTGTGTGTTTATTTTTATATCAGACCCATGCTGTTTCGTTTACTATAGCCTTGTAGCATAATGTAAAGTCAGGTAAAGTGATGCCTCCAGTTTTGCTCTTTTTGCTTAGGAGTGATTTGTCTATTTAGGCTATTTTCTGGGTTTCTCTAATTCCATGAAAAATGATGTTGGTAGTTTGATAGAAATTACATTGAATTTGTAGATAACTTGGGGCAATGTGGTTATTTAAATGATAGTGATTTTTTTCAATCTATGGACATTGGACTTTTTTATTTGTTTGTTTCATCTATAATTTCTTTCATTGGTATTTTGTAGTTTTCTTGTGCAAACCTTTCTCTTCCTTTGTTAAATGTCTCTTAGTATTTTAATTTTTAGCTATTGTAAATGAAATTGAGTCTTTTATTTCATTCTTAGCTTGATTGTCATTGGTGTATATAAATGCTACTGATTTTTGCATGTTGATTTGTATCTTAAACTTTATGGAAATAATTTATCAAACCTAGAAGTCTTTTGGATTTCCTAGAATTTTCTAAGTGTAAGATCATATTGTCAATGAAAAGTGATAATTTGACTTCCTCTATTCCAATTTGCCTGCCTTTCATTTCTGTCTCTTCCCTGATTGCTGTGGGAAGGACTTCCCGTACTATGTTTAACAGGAGTGGTGAAAGTACGCATTCTTGTTTTGTTTGAGTTCTTCTGGGAAGTACTTTCAACTTTTTCCCATTCAATATGATAACTGCTGTGAGTTTTCTTATTTGGCTTTTATTATTTTGAGGTATGTTTCTTCAATGTTTAGTTTGTTGGCAATTTGCAGTATGAATGGATGCTGTATTTTATCATTTTTTTCTACCCCTATTGAGATGATCATATTTTTTTTGTTTCTAATTCTGTTTATGTGGTGAGTCACATTTATTAATTTGCATATTTTAAAGCATTCTTTAATTCCTAAAATAAAACCCACTTGGTCATGTTGTATTACATTTTTGACATACTGTTGTATTCCATTTGCTAGCATTTTGTTGAGAATTTTTGCTTGTATCTTCATGAGAGATATTATCCCCTAGTCTTCATTTGTTGTTATGTCATTGCCTGCCTTTGGAATTCCAGGTGTCACTGGCTTTAAAGAATGAGTTAGGGAGAATTAATTTTGGGCGGGACAAATTTAGTAGGATTGGTACCAGTTATTTGTACAACTCATAGAATTTAGCCGTTAATCCATCTGGTCCTAGGCTTTTAAAATTACCAATTCAATCCTGCTGCTCAATATTGGGATGGTCTGGATTTTTGTTTCTTTCAGGTTCATTTATAGAAGGTTGTCAGTTTCCAATAATTTATTTATTTCCTCTTGGTTTTCTAGTTTGTATGCATAGATGTTTTTATAATATTCTCTGATAATGTATTGTATTTATGTGGTATCAGCTGTAACGTCACCTTTATTATTTATAATTGTGTTTTCTGAATCTTCTCTCTTTTTTGCTTAATCTACCTGATCATTTATCAGTTTTGTTTATCTTTTCAGAAAAACGACTTTTTATTAAGTGATGCTTTCTATCATTATTTTTTTGGTCTCATTCTCATTTAGTTATCCTATAATCTTTTCCTTTAATTATTTCTGCTGGATTTTTATTTGGTTTTCTCTTGTTTGCATTTGATTTTCTCTTCTTTACCTAGTTACTTAACATGTAATGTTATATTGTTAATTTGTGGTCTTTCTATGTTTCAGAGTAGGCATTTAACACTATGAAATTTCCTCTTAGTGCTTCTTTTGCTGCATCCCTGAGGTTTTGGTATGTTGTTTCAGTTTCATTTCTTTAAAAAAAAATTAAACGTATATCTTTATTTTATTATTAAACCAAAGATTATTTAGAAGCAGATTGTTTAATTTCCACACATTTGTATCTTTTGGGAGCTCCTCTTAGTATGTATTTGTAACTTTATTCCACTATGGTCCAACAAGATACTTGATATAATTTCAATTTTTTTTTAATTTATTGAATCTTGCTTTGTCACCTATTATATGGTTTATTTGGAGGAAAGTTCCAAGAGCAAGGAGAATGTGTATTCTTCAGTTTTTGAGTAGAATGTTCTGTAATTGTCTGTTATGTACATCTGTTGTAGACTCCAATGTAAGTCCTGAGTTTCCTTGTTTTTTTTTTTTTTTTTTTTTTTTTTTTGGTGTGATCTTTCAAGGGCTCTGAGTTGAGTGTTGAAGTTCCACACTATTATGGCATTGCTGTCTACTTTTTTCTTAGGTCTAGTAGTATTTCTTCTATGAATCTGTGTGTTCTGGTGTTGGGTGCACATATATTTAGGTTTGTTATATTTTTGTAGTAAAGTGAATCTTTATCATTATATAATTACCTTCTTTGTCTTTTTAAACTGCTTTTGAATTATAGTTTGTTTTATCTAATGTAAGTATAGCTACTCATGCTTGTTTTGTTCTGTTTGCATGGAATATCTTTTTCTACCCTTTGTAAATGTCTTTAACAGTGCAATTTGACTTTTGTAAGCAGCATGTGGTTGAATCTTGTTATTCATTTATCCATTCCAACCACCTATATCTTTTAAGTGGAGCATTTTGTCAATTTACTTTAATGGCTAACAATAATATGTGAGGTTTAATTCCTGTTATGTTGTTAGTTGCTTTGTAGTGTCACTTGTGTAATTGCTTTATAGAACCTGTGAATTTTTTTACTTTTGAGTGTTTTATGGTACCTTGTATCACTATTTTATTTTCATGTTTAGATCCTTTGACAATTTTTGTAGCTCTGGTTCAGTGGTGACTAATTTCCTTAGTGTTTGCCTTGGAAATAATTTATTTACTTTTTTTGTTTATGAAGCTTAGTTTTGCAGAATAGAATATTTTTGGCTGACAGTTTCTTTCTTTAAGAAGACTAAAAATAGGATCCCAATATTTTCTGGCTTGTAAGATTTCTACCAAGAAATCCACTGTCAGCTTGATGGGATTTCCTTTATAGATAACTAGGTCGTGTTCTCTTACTTTTTACCTTTACATTGACTTTGAATAGTCTAATGAGTTGGTGTCATCTTGGTAAAGTTTATCTTGCAACAAATGTTCGGGGATTCCTGAGCTTCTTATATCTGGCTGTCTAAACCTCTAGGAAGACCAAAGAAATTATTCTAAAATATTCCCTCAGGTAGATTTTTCAAGACTATTTTAAATCTTTTTACTCTTCTCCCTCAGGAATACCTATTACTCATAGGTTTGGATAATTTGCATAATCCTACATTTCTCAAAGGTGGTTCACTTTTTTATTCTATTTTCTTTATTTTTGTCTGACTGTATTAATTCTAAAAACCTATCATCATGATCTGAAATGATTTTTTCTGTTTTATCTAATTTATTGTTAAAGCTCCCAGCTGTGTTTTATAATGTCTTTAATAAAATTTTCATTTCCAGAAGTTCTGTATGTTTTTTCTTAAATGCCTATCTCTTTCATAATTTTTATTTATATTCTGATTTGTTTTTCTGATTCAACTTTCTTTTGAATCTCATCGAGCTTTCTTTAAATCCCTATTTTGAATTCTTTGTCTTTCATTTCATAATTATCATTTTGGTTAAAATATCCATTGCAAGAAAGCCAGTGTGATCCTTTTGGTGTTTCATAAAACAATGTTTTTTTTTTTTAATACTGTCATAGTTCTTATGCTTTTTCTTTCTCTTCTGGAGAAGCTGTCACTTCTTATTTTTTAATTTTCTTTCATTTTAATAGGGCATTTGTTTTCGCTTTTTGAGAGTGTTACTGCTGTGTATGTTTGGTAGGGTTCTTTGCCTTTGATGCTTTTATGGAGCCAAAGCTCTGTATAAATTCATTGCTTATAGATATCCTTGGTGTGGTAGTTTTCTCAAATTCTAGTTGTTTGTCCATGGTGAAGGCTGTGCACTGAGGGTGTCAGCAGGCTCACTGCCACTTGCTGAGATGGGGTGGTGGAGGTTTGAAGCTTGTTTTCTAGTGCTGTGCCTTTCTGTCAGCATGAATTGTATTTGGTTGTACAGTTCATCCTTCGGGCCAGTAAGTGACACTGGTGGGTAAGGTCCAGGCAAGCACTGTGCAATTTATCAGCAAATGTTTTAAAGGAATCTGGAGGTTGACCTCCCAAAAAGTAGATTGTGTTTGCAAGAGACAGACAACTGTGGTGTTGGCAGCAGGATTTATGTGTGTCCTTTGTTAATCAGGAGAAGTACTTAGAAGTCCTACATAATGGGCAGAGACATGGAACTCTCAGGAGACCCTATCCTGTGTTCTGCCACTTTAGCAGGTGGGTAGTACAAAGCTGAGGTGAGCTGGGTTCATGACCATGTTCCTCAATCATGGTCACAGATGCTGACCCCAGTGGAGGAAGGGGGATGTTTACAGACTACAGGGACAACTTTTTGGGAAGGGTAGAGGCACTTCTACTGCACCAAAGAGCCCACATTGGGGGAAAAGGGAAGACTGAAATTAATAGCCCAGGAGATGGTAGTGGGATCCACCTAGCTCACAAGACCCTGAGTGAGTTAGCAGGTCTCCCTTTGGCATCTGGCCACTGTAGGCAGGCAAAAATGGCTAGCCTTGTCCCAGAAAGTCTATGTTCAGATTGGAAAGACACACTAGGTTGTGAGACTCCTGGCTTGGAACAGAAACCATGACTCCTTGGCCATACCCTTCCTGGTCCAGTCCCATAGAGCAAAGTGTGACTAGCTTTCATGATGTGGCATAAACCTACATCACATTCCTCTCAGTTATGACTGTGAGTGCTCTTCCCCTACTCAAGAGCAGACAGAAAACCTCATCCCCATACCCCTGCATAGCATGCTTGAGTCCTGGGGGAAAGGGACTATGTCAGCAGACTTGTCCTCAGTTCCCCTGGATTCAAGCACTTGATGTAATAGTTAGGGGTCAGAAAGTCCCAAGCCACTGGTTGTAATAATCATGCAGGGCAATGATGGTTACACTGTGGGCCTGCCAACAGGAAGGGCTGGTCTCTCTCAGCAGGAACACCCAGGCAGGCAGCTTTGAGGGAAGTCAACAGGCATGGTGTGCATGGTCCAAATTCATCTCTTTCCCACAGCAGCCTCCAGCAGTGGTGGTAAAACCTGCTTTTGAAGTGTGTGAGAGCACAAAGCCTCCCCTCTCCCTCTGCAGTCTGGCAGCTATCAGTGTCAGCAGCAGCCTCAGAAGAGGACACAGAGACTTGGGGAATGGGCTCCAATGGTGAGATTATTCTGCACTTGCCTAGTTTTGAAGGCCTGTAAAACTTCACGTGACTTCAAGCAATGCCTCTCTATGATCTACAGGCAGCTTCCTATGGTGATATGGAGGCTTGTGGTGGACAAGGAGCTCCTGTATAGCTATGATTATAGAGATCCATCATGAGAATATGGAACTCGAGGGGTCTTTCACTTATTCCTTGCTTGGGTTCAGGGTCTGGGGGACTTCTGTGACCCTGGCCAAGCAGGCAGTCTCACTTCCTCTTCCTTCATCTTCAGCATCTGCCATTGCCTCTCTGTTGAATTGTGGTATTATATTCTCAGATGATCTATTCAGAGTATGAATATTTACTTAATTTTTCGGTCCCCTTCCATGAAAGAGGTGAAATGCAGCTGCATTTAGTCAGCCATCTTAAGGCTTGCCCATTCAATTATTTAAAAATAATGACAATGAGTTAGTATTAGACATCTGTGACATATGTATTTAATTGCATTTACATTGCAATTCTATATGACATTATTCTATCAGAAGCATTATTCTATCGCAAGCAAAGGATCATGATGGATCCTTGTAATATTTATTGAAGTATCACTAGAAAAACTTTCACTTTTGGAATTTCAGTCAAAATGTCAAACTGGTTTACTTTCAGTTACCATGTTGTTACTATGGTTCTTCAGTTGTAGTTGTAACAAATTATGTTCTTGTTATTTAGAAGAATAAAAAACTTGATTTTTTAGAACACAAAAGATAATGTACAGATTTAAGGTTGATGGTGTGCAATAAAACCCATGTGGTGCTGAATTTTCATTGAAAGTATTATAAGGAACAAGAAAGAGCTTCTCCTTTGCCCTCTGAAGTTTCCCAAAAAAATGAAATGACAAAAGGCAGATTGATAGGAAAAATGGCATCGAAATTTATTAGTGTGCATGAGAGAGAATCAGAGTGATTACCCAAAGTTTCAATGAAAGCCCAGTACTACATGGCCTTATTTAAAGAAGGGAGGGTGATATAGGGAATATAGGTGATTCTGTTTGGGGGACTACATGATTACTAGGAAGAATGAATGGTTTGAGACACAGAGATTGACTTGTTAATGGTTCTTTTTGGAAATTGAATGACCCTCAGAGACAAACATTTTTTTGTCAGGGTCTGTTCAGGTGTTGTTACATTCTTGTTCTTCCTGTCTGTGATACATAATGTGAAGACAATGAGGGGAAGAAGAAAATTGTTCTATTTTGTGAGTCCATACAGTGTTGGTGTAGATGAAGGAAAAGTCTCTTGCAGCATATGTTGATTTCTAGGGAGCTTTAATTCAAAATACTCACTATACCAGGTAGCCATATTTTGGGATGAGGATTTCTGCATTCTTTTATTTCCTGTGTCTATAAGTTTCATAGAAATTTTATACATTAAAAGCTAAGGCCAAGCATGGTGGCTCACGCCTGTAATCCCAGCATTTTGGGAGGCTGAGGTGGGTGGATCAGAAGATGTCAGGTGTTCCAGACCAGCCTGGCTAAAGTGGCGAAACCCCGTCTCTACTAAAAATATAAAAATTAGCCAGGAGTGGCTGCACACACCTGTAATTCCAGCTACTCAGGAGGCTGAGGCAGGAGAATCACTTGATCCCAGGAGACAGAGGTTGCAATGAGCCGAGATCGTACCACTGCATTCCAGCCTGGGTGACAGAGCGAGACTCCATCTCAAAAAAATTAAAAAATAAAAATCAAAAAATAAAAGCTAAGTCAGTGACTGTGGATGGATTTTATTTATAGATTGATAAGAGACAGGCAAAGGAAAGAAAAAACAAATTTTGTTAATCAGAGACACGTTGAAATGTAACATTTTATGTTTTCTTGAATCAATCTTTTAGTCCTGAGAACAGATTAGTTCAGTTAAATTGGTATGTCCCATAATAACAGGTGACAGTGCAGATGTGCTAAACCTCTACATATATTGCAGGCAAATAGATCTTTAATAAGAGGCATTTCAATGGAAACAGAAGGTAAACTAAGATTAGTGTCTGGAGTATTGTGTACTAGTCTTCCTAGAGTTTCCAGAGCATCTTCATATTGCAGTGACAGTCTGACAGCTTTTCCTGGATTATGGTTCAAATCATATGCTCAGTGAATTTTATGAATAGTCCATACACCAACAGACATGAAGGCTGTTTATACATAAATTAGTGTGGTGATTTCTCCTGAAGTTTACATCAAGTAGTCTAACTTATAAGTGCAGTACTTGAAGAAAGGCAGTTTTAATTACTAGTAATTCCTAGTGAGAAAAATGAAAGAAAAATTCAAAATTTTTAGTTTGCAGGTTGTAGCTAGGAAAAAATTCAAAATCCATTCAAAACTATAGACAAATCATAAAAACTCAAAAACAATGGTCAGGGCTAGCATTTAACAACAACAATACTATAATTTTTTTCTGAAACATAATTTTTCTTTCTCAGACCTCTTTTCTACCAAAGAAAAATTACATTCAAACCAACTTATTTGCAAAATATGGTTTAATATTATTGTAAGGTTCCTTATTATTTTTACAAAGTTCAGCAACAATAGTGGTTAGCTACATAGACCTATAGACTCTTTCAAAGTTGGCTTTGCTGAAGCTTTTTAATAAAGAATCTCAGATTAGAATTTTAAAAAAACAAAAAAAGAGTGAATCCTCCCTAACTCATTTTATGAGGCCAGCATCATTCTGATACCAAAGCCTGGCAGAGACACAACAAAAAAAGATAATTTTAGACCAATATCCTTGATGAAGATGGATGCAAAAATCCTCAATTAAATACTGGCAAACCAAATCCAGCAGCACATTGAAAA
Source organism: Pan paniscus (assembly GCF_029289425.2). Classification (NCBI taxonomy): domain Eukaryota; kingdom Metazoa; phylum Chordata; class Mammalia; order Primates; family Hominidae; genus Pan; species Pan paniscus. The sequence goes on from NC_073272.2 coordinate 62,618,234, forward strand.
GCTTACCCACCATGATCAAGTGGGCTTCATCCTGGGGATGCAAGGCTGGTTCAACATACACAAATCAATAAACGTAATCCAGCATATAAACACAACCAACGACAAAAACCACATAATTTTCTCAATAGATGAAGAAAAGGCCTTTGACAAAATTCAACAGCCATTCATGCTAAAAACTGTCAATAAATTAGGTATTGATGGGACGTATCTCAAAATAATAAGAGCTATTTATGACAAACCCACAGCCAATATCATACTGAATGGGCAAAAACTGGAAGCATTCCCTTTGAAAACTGGACAAGACCAGGATGACATCTCTCACCACTCCTATTCAACATAGTGTTGGAAGTTCTGGCCAGGGCAATCAGGCAGGAGGAGGAAATAAAGGGTACTCAGTTAGGAAAAGAGGAAGTCAAATTGTCCCTGTTTCCAGATGACATGATCGTATATCTAAAAAACCCCATTGTCTCAGCCCAAAATCTCCTTAAGCTGATAAGCAACTTCAGCAAAATCTCAGGACACAAAATCAATGTGCAAAAATCACAAGCATTCTTATACACCAATAACAGACAAACAGAGAGCCAAATCATGAGTGAACTCCCATTCACAATTGTTTCAAAGAGAATAAAATACCTAGGAATCCAACTTACAAGGGAGGTGAAGGACCTCTTCAAGGAGAACTACAAATTAATGCTCAATGAAATAAAAGAGGATACAAACAAATGGAAGAACATTCCATGTTCATGGGTAGGAAGAATCCATATCATGAAAATGGCCATACTGCCCAAGGAAATTTATAGATTCAATGCCATCCCCATCAAGCTACCAATGACTTTCTTCACAGAACTGGATAAAACTACTTTAAAGTTCATATGGAACCAAAAAAGAGCCTGCATTGCCAAGTCAATCCTAAGTCAAAAGAACAAAGCTGGAGGCCTCACTCTACCTGACTTCAAACTATACTACAAGACTACAATAACCAAAACAGCATGGTACTACTTCCAAAACAGAGAAATAGATGAAAGGAACAGAACAGAGCCCTCAGAAATAATACCACACAACTACAACCATCTGATTTTGAAAAACCTGACAAAAACAAGCAATGGGGAAAGGATTCCCTATTTAATAAATGGTGCTGTGAAAACTGGCTAGCCATATGTAGAAAGCTGAAACTGGATCCCTTCCTTACACCCTATACAAAAAATTAATTCAAGATGGATTAAAGACTTACATGTTAGACCTAAAACCATAAAAACCCTAGAAGAAAACCGAGGCAATACCATTCAGGACATAGGCATGGGCAAGGACTTCATGTCTAAAACACCAAAAGCAATGGCAACAAAAGCCAAAATTGACAAATGGGATCTAATTAAACTCAAGAGCTTCTGCACAGCAAAAGAAACTACCATCAGAGTGAACAGGCAACTTACAGAATGGGAGAAAATTTTTGCAACCTACTCATCTGACAAAGGGCTAATATCCAGAATCTACAATGAACACAAACAAATTTACAAGAAAAAAACAAACAACCCCATCAAAAAGTGGGCGAAGGACATGAACAGACACTTCTCAAAAGAAGACATTTATGCAGCCAAAAAACACATGAAAAAATGCTCACCATCACTGGCCATCAGAGAAATGCAAATCAAAACCACAATGAGATACCATCTCACACCAGTTAGAATGGCAATCATTAAAAAGTCAGGAAACAACAGGTGCTGGAGAGGATGTGGAGAAATAGGAACACTTTTACACTGTTGGTGGGACTGTAAACTAGTTCAACCATTGTGGAAGTCAGTGTGGCGATTCCGCAGGGATCTAGAACTAGAAATACCATTCGATCCAGCCATCCCATTACTGGGTATATACCCAAAGGGTTATAAATCATGCTGCTATAAAGACACATGCACACATATGTTTGTTGCAGCACTATTCACAATAGCAAAGACTTGGAACCAACCAAAATGTCCAACAACGATAGACTGGATTAAGAAAATGTAGCACATATACACCATGGAATACTATGCAGCCATAAAACATGATGAGTTCATGTCCTTTGTAGGGACATGGATGAAACTGGAAACCATCATTCTCAATAAACTATCGCAAGGACAAAAAACCAAACACCACATGTTCTCACTCATAGGAGAGAATTTAACAATGAGAACACATGGACACAGGAAGGGGAACATCACACTCTGGGGACTGTTGTGGGTTGGGGGGAGGTGGGAGGGATAGCATTAGGAGATATACCTAATGCTAAATGACGAGTTGATGGGTGCAGCACACCAACATGGCACATGTATACATATGTAACAAACCTGCACATTGTGCACATGTACCCTAAAACTTACAGTAAAATAATAATAAAATAAAATAATTGAGAAAAAAATGCTCATCATCACTGGCCATCAGCGAAATGGAAATCAAAACCACAATGAGATACCATCTCACACCAGTTAGAATGGTGATCATTAAAAAGTCAGGAAACAACAGATGCTGGAGAGGATGTGGAGAAATAGGAACACTTTTACATTGTTGGTGGGACTGTAAATTACTTCAACCATTGTGGAAGACAGTGTGGTGATTCCTCAGGGATCTAGAGCTAGAAATACCATTTGACAAAGCCATCCCATTACTGGGTATATACCCAAAGGATTATAAATCATGCTGCTATAAAGACACATGCACATGTATGTTTATTGCAGCACTATTCACAATAGCAAAGACCTGGAACCAACCCAAATGTCTAACAATGATAGACTGGATTAAGAAAATGTGGCACATATACACCATGGAATACTATGCAGCCATAATAAATAATGAGTTCATGTCCTTTGTAGGGGCGTGGCTGAAGCTGGAAACCATCATTCTCAGCAAATTATCGCAAGGACAAAAAACCAAACATCGCATGTTCTCGTTCATAGATGGGAATTGAACAATGAGAACACTTGGACACAGGAAGGGGGACATCACACACCGGGGCCTGTTGTGGGGTGGCGGGAGGTGTGAGGGATAGTTTTAGGAGATATACCTAATGTAAATGATGAGTTAATAGGTGCAGCACACCAACATGGCACATGTATACGTATGTAACAAACCTGCACATTGTGCACATGTACCCTAGAACTTAAAGTATAGTAATAAAAAAAAAAAGAAAAAAAACTCAAAAAAAAGAAAAAAATATAAAACCTCTCAAAGCCAGGAAGCCAACTCAAGGATTCATCACGAGACTGGGCTTTTAATATCTATATGAATTGGGTGAATTCTTCTTCTGTCAAGTTCTCAAAATATCTTGAGTTTCCTGGGCCTGTCGGAAAATTACATTTTACAACAATATTAAGAACCTTGTGATGGAACACTGTAGACAAGTTACTGGGCCAGACTTTGCAAGGGGCATATTATCAGCTCTGTAAAGTCAACCTCAACTACTCAAAGCAGTCTTTTCATATCTGAAAATATCACATTCCTGTAAAACTTTCATTAAAATAACCAGTTTCTCTAATTGTATCTTATTACAGAAAAAACAACAGATTCATATTGAAGTTATGTAAATAACCATGTTGCCATAAAATAAAAATAATCATAATTAGTTTTCAAATTCTGGATAAACCAGGTAGAGGAAATTTAACACGTTTCAGTTTTGCTCACTAAAGTATACATTAAAAAAAAATTAGACTCGAGGTACACGTGCAGTTTTTTACATAGGTAAATTACATGTCATGTAACTTTGGTGTACAGATAATTTTATCACCCAGATAATAAGCCCAGTACCCAATTAGTAGCTTTTTGATCCTCACCCTCCTTCCACCCTCCACCCTCAATTCCTGGAAGTTATATATAGCTCAAATTTTAAAAAAATTGTTGACTCTGGAAGATAAAACAGAAAAAGAATCAGCAATATTTTAAATTAAATGTCGTAAAAATTGTTTTAGTTTCATACCAATTCATTCCTATGTAATTAATTCTTGTTCTACTTGATGTTGGGCTGGCAGTCTTCATAAACCTTTCAGCAGTTTTATTAGAATACTTAAAGTTTTTAACCAATTTAATGTCATAATCACCAAAAGTATTTGAAACCTGTACGCAGGAATAATTTCAGAGTCTTTCCCATAAATTTTCTTAAGAAGAAGCACATTTTGGACTGTACGTTATTACAAACTACTTTTTGAAAAGAATTTTTAAAAACTGTGTATCACAAAAGACTTAGAATAATGATAATAAAAGATGCAATTGACCACAATTTCGGTTATATTTGTGGCATATAACAATCTAGTATTATAATTATGACTGATAACATATACCAAGACATATAAAAATTTTAGGAATTTCATGTGTATTAGTCCATTTTCATGCTGCTGATAAAGACATAACTGAGGTGGGCAAGATGGCCGAATAGGAACAGCTCCGGTCTGCAGCTCCCAGCGAGATGGATGCAGAAGGCAGGTGATTTCTACATTTCCAACTGAGGTGCCCAGTTCATCTCACTGGGACTGGCTGGACAGTTGGTGCAGCCCACAGAGGGGAAGCAGAAGCAGGGTGGGGTATTGCCTTACTGGGGAAGGCAAAGGGGTTGTGGGATCTCCCTCCCCCCAGCCAAGGGAAGCCATGAGAGACTGTACCAGGAGGAATGGTGCACTCCAGCCCAGATATTGCACTTTTCCCAAGGTCTTCACAACTAGCAGACCCGGAGATTCCCTCTGGTGTCTACACAACCAGGACCCTGGGTTTCAAGCACAAAACTGGGTGGCCGTTTGGGCAGACACCGAGCTAGCTACAGGAGTTTTTTTTTTTTTTTTTCATACCCCATTGGCACCTGTAATGCTAGCGAGACAAGACTGTTCACTCCCCTGGAAAGGGGGCTGAAGCCAGGGAGCCAAGTGTTCTGGCTTGATGAGTCCCACCCACATGGAGCCCAGCAAGCTAAGATCCAGCGACTTGAAATTCTCATTGCTAGCACAGCAGTCTGAGGTTGACCTGAGATGCTGGAGGTTGGTTGGGGAAGGGGTGTCCACCATTGCTGAGGCTCAAGTAGGCCATTTTACCCTCACAGTGTAAACAAAGCCACCAGGAAGTTCAAACTGGGCAGAGCCCACCACAACTCAGCACGGCCAGACTGTCTCTCTAGATTCCTTCTCTCTGGGCAGGGCATCTCCGAAAAAAGGCAGCAGCCCCAGTCAGGGACTTATAGATAAAACCCCCATCTCCCTGGTACAGAGCACCTGGGGGAAGGGGCGGCTGTGGGCGCAGCTTCAGCAGACTTAAACTTCCCTGCCTGAAAGCTCTGAAGAGAGCAGCAGATCTCTCAGCACAGCGTTCAAGCTCTGATAAGGAACAAATTGCCTCCTTAAGTGGGTGCCTGACCTCTGTGTATCCTGACTGGGAGAAAGCTCCCAGTAGGGTCAACAGACACCTTATACAGGAGAGCTCCAGCTGACATCTGGTGGGTGTCCCTCTGGGACGAAGCTTCAAGGGGAAGAAACAGGCAGCAATCTTTGCTGTTCTGCAGCCCCTGCTGGTAACAACCAGGCAAACGGGATCTGGAATGGACCTCCAGCAAACTCCAGCAAACCTGCAGCAGAGGGTCCTGAATGTTAGAAGGAAAACAAACAAACAGAAGGGAATAGTATCATCATCAACAAAAAGGATGTCCACTCAGAGATCCATCCGAAGATCGCTAACGTCAAAGACCAAAGGTAGATAAATCCACAAAGATGGGGAGAAACCAGCACAAAAAGGCTGAAAATTCCAAAAACCAAAATACCTATTCTCCTCCAAAGGATTACAATTCCTCACCAGCAAGGGAACAAGACTGGATGGACAACGAGTTTGAAGAATTGACAGAAGTAGGCTTCAGAAGGTGGATAATTACAAATTCCTCTGAGCTAAAGGAGCATGTTATAATCCAATGCAAGGAAACTGAGAACCTTGAAAAGAGGTTAGATGAATTGCTAACTAGAATAACCAGTTTAAAGAATCACTCAGTTCAAATAAGAACATAAATGACCTTATGGAGCTGAAAAACACAGCACGAGAACTTCGTGAAGCATACCCAAGTATCAATAGCCAAATCGATCAAGTGGAAAATACAATATCAGAGACTGAAGATCAATTCAATGAAATAAAGCAAGAAGACAAGATTAAAGAGTGAAAAGAAATGAACAAAGCCTCCAAGAAATGTGGGACTTATGGGAAAAGACCAAACCTACCTTTGTTTGGTGTACCTGAAAGTGACGGGGAGAAAGGAAGCAAGTTGGAAAACACTCTTCAGGATATATCCAGGAGAATTTCCCCAACCTACCAAGGCAGGCCAATATTCAAATTCAGGAAATACAGAGAACACCACAAAGATACTCCTCAAAAAGAGCAACCACAAGACAAAAGAGGGAAATTTATAACACTAAATGCCCACAACAGAAAGCAGGAAAGATCTAAAATCGACACCCTAACATCACAATTAAAAGAACTAGAGAAGCAAGAGTAAACAAATTCAAAAGCTAGCAGAAGGCAAGAAATAACTAAGATCAGAGGAGAACTGAAGGAGATACAGACACAAAAAACCCTTCAAAAAAATCAATGAATCCAGGAGCTAGTTTTTTTAAAAGATCAACAAAATTGATAGACCACTAGCAAGACTATAAAGAAGAAAACAGAGAAGAACCAGATAGACACAATAAAAAAATGATAAAGCGGATATCACCACTGATCCCACAGAAATACAAACTACCATCAGAGAATACTATAAACATCTCTACGTAAATAAACTACAAAATCTAGAAGAAATGGATAAATTCCTGGACACATACACCACCCCAAGACTAAACCAGGAAGAAGTTGAATCCCTGAATAGACCAATAACAAGCTCTGAAATTGAGGCAATAATTAACAGCTTACCAACCAAAAAAAGTCCAGGACCAAACAGATTCACAGCCGAATTCTACCAGAGGTACAAAGAGGAGCTGGTACCATTCCTGCTGAAACTATTCCAAACAATAGAAAAAGAAGGACTTCTCCCTAATCCATTTTATGAGGCCAGCATAATCCTGATAGCAGAACCTGACGGAGACACAACAACAACAACAAAAAACATTTCAGGCCAATATCCCTGATGAACATCGATGTGAAAATCCTCAATAAAATACTGGCAAACTGGATCCAGCAGCACATCTAAAAGCTTATCCACCACAATCAAGTCAGCCTAATCCCTGGGATGCAAGGCTGATTCAACATATGCAAATCAATAAACATAATCCATCACATAAACAGAACCGATGACAAAAACCACATGATTATCTCAATAGATGCAGAAAAGCCCTTTGAAAAATTCAACAGCCCTTCATGCTAAAAACTCTCAATAAGCTAGGTGTTGATGGAACATATTTCAAAATAATAAGAGCTATTTATGACAAACCCACAGCCAATATCATGCTGAATGGGCAAAAACTGCAAGCATTCCTTTTGAAAACCAGCACAAGACAAGGATGCCCTCTCTCACCACTCCTATTCAACAGAGTATTGGAATTTCTGGTCAGGGCAATCACGAAAGAGAAAAAAAATAAAGTGTATTAAATTAGGAAAAGAGAAAGTCAAATTGTCTCTGTTTGCAGATGACATGATTGTATATTTAGAAAACCCAAAGGTCTCAGCCCCAAATCTCCTTAAGCTGATAAGCAACTTTAGCAAAGTCTGAAGATACAAAATCAATGTGCAAAAATCACAAGCATTCCTATACACCAATAACAGAAAAACAGAGAGCCAAATAATGAGTGAACTCCCAGTCACAATGGCTACAAAGAATTAAATACCTAAGAATACAACTTACAAGGGATGTGAAGGACCTCTTCAAGGAGAACTACAAACCATTGCTCAAGGAAATAAGAGAGGGCACAAACAGATGGAAAAACATTCCATGCTCATGGAGAGAAAAAAATTAATATCGTGAAAATTGTCATACTGCCCAAAGTAATTCATAGATTCAATGCTATCCCCATCAAGCTACCATTGACTTTCTTCACAGGATTAGAAAAAACTACTTCAAATTTCATATGGAACCACAAAAGACCCCGCATACCCAAGAAAATCCTAAGCAAAAGGAACAAAGCTGGAGGCATCACGCTACCTGACTTCATACTATACTACAAGGCTACAGTAACCAGAACAGCATGGTATTGTTAAAAAAACAGATATACAGACCAATGGAACAGAGCAGAGGCCTCAGATATAACACCACACATCTACAACCATCTGATATTTGGCAAACCTGAAAAAAACAAGCAATGGGGAAAGGATTCCCTATTTAATAAATGGTGTTGGGAAAACTGGCTAGCCATATGCAGAAAGCTGAAACGGGGTCCCTTCCTTACACCTTATACAAAAATTAACTCAAGATGGATTAAAAAGACTTAAACGTAAGACCTAAAACCATAAAAACCCTAGAAGAAAACCTTGGCGATACCATTCAGGGCATAAGAATGAGCAAGGACTTCATGACTAAAACACCAAAAGCAATGGCAACAAAAGCCAAAATAGACAAAAGGGATCTAATTAAACTAAAGAGCTTCTGCACAGCAAAAGAAACTATCATCAGAGTGAACAGGCAACCTACAGAATGGGAGAAAATTTTTGCAGTCTATCCATCTGACAGAGGGCTAATATCCAGAATCTACAAAAACTAAACAAATTTACAAGAAAAAAACAAACAACCCCATCAGAAAGTGGATGAAAGATATGAACAGACACTTCTAAAAAGAAGACATTTATGCAGCCAACATACACGTGAAAAAAAGCTTATCATCACTGGTCATTAGAGAAATGCAAATCAAAACCACAACGAGATACCATCTCACACCAGTTAGAATCATGATCATTAAAGAGTCAGGAAAACAGGTGCTGGAGAGGATGTGGAGAAATAGGAATGCTTTTACACTGTTGATGGGAGTGTAAATTAGTTCAACCATTGTGGAAGACAGTGTGGTGATTCCTCAAGGATCTAGAACCAGAAATACCATTTGACCTAGCAATCCCATTAGTGGGTATATACCCAAAGGATTATAAATCATTCTACTATAAAGACACATGCACACATATGTTTACTGAGGCACTGTTCACAATAGCAAAGACTTGGAACCAGCCCAAATGTCCAACAATGATAGACTGGATAAAGAAAATGAGGCACATATACACCGTGAATACTATGCAGTCATAAAAAAGCATGAGTTTTCAGGGACACGGATGAAGCTGGAAACTATCATTCTCAGCAAACTAACACAAGAACAGAAAAGCAAAGACCACATATTCACACTCATAAGTAGTAGTTGACCAATGAGAACACCTGGACATGGGGGCGGGGAAGGGGCGGATCTCGCACCAGGGCCTGTTGTGGGGTGGTGGCCTAGGGGAGGGATAGCATTAGGAGAAATACCTAATGTAGATGACGGGTTTTTGGGTGCAGCTAATCACCATGGCACGTGTATACCTATGTAACAAATCTGCACATTTTGCACATATACCCCAGAACTTAAAGTATAATTTAAAATAAATAAATAAATAAATAAATAAATGGGAAGCAATAGCAAAAAAAAAAATGGTCTAATTGCCTTTTTAATATAGTTACATAGTTACAGGCATGCTCACTTTATTCCTAAAATGCCTTAATCTATATTTTTATTTTTGATGACTGAGGCTCTTGAAATCTATTTTCTATGTTGGTAATCATTAAATAGTTAAAAACGACTTTAATGTGACATTTTCAGCTCATTATTTACAGTGTGTCCAGGAATTACATGTATTTGTCTGTAAGTTGAAAATAGGAACCACCAAAATGTGAGGAATTTCTTATTTTCATATGAATCAATGACAGAATTCACACCTGGCTGCAGTCATGTGACTTTTATGAAGAAAATGAATATTTATGGATATCTAGATAGTGCTGTATTCCTTTCCTGCTGATTGCTGATTGCTAGAATGGCTCCCTGATACTCTCAACTAAATAAAGCCTTCCGCCTTATTAAAAAAGAAAAGAAGAAAGAAAGAGAAAGAAAGAAAGAAAGAAAGAAAGAAGAAAGAAAGAAAGAAAGAAAGAAAGAAAGAAAGAAAGAAAGAAAGAAAGAAAGAAAGAAAGAAAGGAAGGAAAGAAAAGAAAAAAAAAAGACATACCCGAGACTGGGAAGAAAAAAAGGTTTAATTGGACTTAAGTTCTGCATGGCTGGGAAGGCCTCAGAATCATGGGGGAGGTGAAAAGCACATCTTACATGGCAGTGGCAGGAGAAAAATGAGACAGAATCAAAAGCAGAAACCCCTGATAAACCCATCAGATCTCGTGAGACTTATTCACTATCAAGAGAATAGCATGGGAAAGATCAGCCCCCTTGATTCAATTATCTCCCCCTGGGTCTCTCCCACAACACGTGGGAATTCAAGGAGATACAATTCAAGTTGAAATTTGGGTGGGAACACAGCCAAACCATATCTTTCCACCCCTGGCCCCTCCAAATCTCACGTCCTCACATTTCAAAACCAATCATGCCTTCCCAACATTTTCAAAAAGTCTTAACTCAGTTCAGCATTAACCCAAAAGTCTACAGTCCAAACTCTCATCTGAGACAAGGCCAGTCCCTTCCACCCGTAAAATCAAAAGCAAGGTAGTTACTTCCTGTATACATTGGGGGTACAGGTATTGGGTGAATACAGCCATTCCAAATGGGAGAAATTGGCCAAAACAAAGGGGTTACAGTACCCATGCAAGCCCGAAGTCTATCAAGGCAGTCAAATTTTCAAGCTCCAAAATGATCTCCTTTGATTCCAGGTCTCACATGCAGGTCATGCTGATGCAAGAGGTGGGTTCCTATGGACTTGGGCAGCTCTGCCCCTGTGGCATTGCAGGGTACAAGCTCTCTCCCATCTGCTTTCATGTGCTGGCGTTGAGTGTCTGTGGTTTTTCCAGGTGAATGGTGCAAGCTGTCAGTAGCTCTACCATTGTGGGGTTGGGAGGATGGTGACCCTCTTCTCACAGCTCCACTAGGCGGTGCCCCAGTAGAGACTTTGTTTGGGGGCTCCGACCCCACATTTTCTTTTTGCACTGCCCTAACAGAGGTTCTCCAAGAAGGCCCCTCCCCTGCAGCAAAGTTTTGCCTGGGCATCTAGATGTTTCCATACATCCTCTGAAATCCAGGCAGAGATTCCCAAACCTCAATTCTTGACTTCTGTGCACCCGCAGGCTCAACACCACATGGAAGCTTCCAAGGTTTGGGGCTTGCACCCTCTGAAACCATGAGCCAAGCTGCACCTTGGCCCCTTTTAGCAATAGCTGAAGTGGGTGGGACACAGGACACCAAGTCCCTGGGCTGCAAACTGCAGGAGGACCCTGAGCCCAGCCAACGAAACCACTTTTTCCTCCTAAGCTTCCAGGTCTGTGATGGGAGGAGCTGCCATGAGTACCTATGGCATGCCCTAGAGACATTTTCCCCATTGTCTTGGGGATTAACATTCGGCTCCTTGTTACTTATCCAAATTTCTGCAGCCAGCTTGAATCTCTCCTCAGAGAATTTCTCCTCAGAAAATGGGTTTTTCTTTTCTACTGCATCATCAGGCTGAAAATTTTCTGAACTTTTATGGTCTGTTTTTCTTTTAAAATGGAATGTTTTTAACAACCCACAAGTCATCTTTTGAATGCTTTCCTGCTTAGAAATTTCTTCCACCAGATACACTAAATCATCTCTCTCAAGTTCAAAGCTCCACAAATTTCCAGGGGCAAAATGCTGTGAGTCTTTTTGCTAACACATAACAAGAGTCTCCTCTGTTCCAGTTCCCAACAAGTTTCTAATCTCCATCTGAGACCATCTCAGCCTAGACCTTATTGTTCATATCACTATCAGCATTTTTGTCAAAGCCATTCAACAAGTCTCTAGGAGGTTCCAATCTTTCCCACATTTTTCTTTCTTCTTCTGAGCCCTCTAAACTGTTCCAACCTGTGCCTGATACCCAGTTCCAAAGTTGCTTCCACATTTTCAGGTATCTTTTCAGCAATGCCCCCCTCTACTGGTACCAATTTAGTGTATTAGTCCATTTTCATGCTGCTGATAAAGACATGCCCGAGACTGGGAAGAAGAAGAGGTTTAATTGGATTTACAGTTCCAGATGACTGGGGAAGCCTCAGAAATATGGCAGGAAGTGAAAGGCACTTCTTTCATGGTGGCAGCAAGAGAAAAATGAGAAAGAAGTGAAAGCAGAAACCCCTGATAAACCCATCAGATCTCTTGAGCCTTATTCACTATCACGAGAATAGCATGGGAAAGACCAGACCCCATGATTCAATGACCTCTCTCTGGGTCCCTACTATAACACGTGAGAAATCTGGGAGATGCAATTCAAGTTGAGATTTGGGTGGGTACACAGCCAAATTATATCATCATACAGTTTTGAAGCACATATTTATGTTAATGTAACTCGAAGGAAATAAAACACTATTTCTTATTTGAAAATGCTTTTCTGTATCATTTTTATATACCAAATAAGCCTATTTCATCTCTCTTAGACTTCCAGGGTCTCTAAAGTCCACAAAAAAAGTAAATGAATGTCAAAAAGACTAAATTTAATGATTTGAAATTTGATTATCAGAAGTTTATCTTAAAAAAGTTGTAGTTAATATGATAAATATAAAAACATCTACTTACAATGAAATCACAGTTTGATGAAAAATAACAGATATTTAGCAACAGTCATAATTCAAATATTTCATAAATCAAAAATTTATACTCTTTCATAGAGACTCCATTTTTTAAACAATTAAATTAACAAATACAGACAGTATGTAACAAACATTTCTCCCCTTTTTTTGCAGTTTTCTTAAAAGGTAAACTAAAATGTTTTACTGTCATTTATTACTACTACATGAAAATCTTGTTCAAAAGAGAAAACAAATTCTACCTTTTTGCACTATTGTATTATTAATGCTAAAGATAATTTTAATAAAACCTTATAAACAATTCCATCCAATCTCAATCACTTTTGATCATACAAGATATTTTTATAAAGCTTTTATAGCCTCTTACATATGTCTCCAGTTTTTAATCCAACATTCTATATCTATTTAGCTTTATCTATTATTTTCTGTATTTATTCAAATTAACACATCTTCTAAAAACCTCTAAACTACACTAACTACCTTCTGTTTAACAAAATCCCATTCTTATGTCTTCTTTAAAGCTTTCCTCAACAAAAACACATCCTATATTTCTTGTACGCTTTTCATACAGAAGTGTTGCTATTGTATCTGAGGATAGAGATCATTTCTCCTACTGTCCCCTGTCTCCAAAGAAAAGGAGGAAGTAAAAACTGAAAAATAACAGACTGATCGACACCACTGGCCAGGCCTATAGGTTAAAGATTGTCACCCACCCTAACACCTTGTTCTATCTATAAATCACAGACAATAGTATGGAGAAATACTTGCCTTGCTCACCACCCCCACCTAGTCACGTGCCCCATGCTTGCTCAATCTATCACGACCTTTTCACATGGACCCCTTAGAGTTGTAAGCCCTTAAAAGGGCCAGGAACTCCTTCTTCAGGGAGCTTGGTTCTTGAGATCCAAGTCTGCCGACACTCCCAGCCAAATAAAGCCTCTTCCTTCTTTAACCTGGTGTCTGAGGGGTTTTGTCTGCAGCTCGTCCTGCTACATATCCGTTAGTTTTAATTATATTAATTACAATATTAACAAATATATCAACTATAAATAATTATAACTAATATAATTACTAATTATATTAGTTACAAATATATTAATTACAATGTTAACTTTATTAACCCTTATTTTTTGTGAAAAAGAAAAATCCTAAAAGGTAAGAATTTTTAGTTGTTATTTACTAGATGCAGAACCCAAGACAAAAGACAGTGTCTGAAGACAATGTTTTAAGCATCCTACCACTCCCAGCATGGCCAGGAGACACAGTTGGGCCAGGAAAGACATACTGGGTTTGGCTCTACCTAAGCCTCACCGTGGCCACATATATCTTAAAACCTAAGAGATAAACTTAAAGATAAATATAGCAAGTATCAAAAATATCATGAAAGTAACAGTTTTATGATTTTAAAACATCTACTGGAGACAGTATAATCTTTTAAAATAAATGGACCCCGGCAAAAATTTCTGAATTATATTTAATCCTAATAGTTCTAAAGATATTCTAATTTTATTTTACCAACAATTTTTAAATTAGCTTTATTTAGCAAAGATTACTAAAGTCACATAAACTTGAAAAGCATTTGGGCTTACTTAATTCATTTATTAGTATTCATTTATGTATAAGTGAATTTGGCACAACATAGAAGATATATAAACATAGACATGTACACATGTATACATAAAAATACAGACAAATATAAATAAAGGCTGCAAATCTTCGATTTTAAAATTCTAGCCATAATACTGGTAAATCTTTCTAGCTTAAAAGGAAAGTTGGATTCAAACTGTGCCTTTGTAAATGCAAAAAGTTAATGTTTATCTGTGTCTCATGGCTGAAGTTGTGACCAAGTTTTAGAGAAAACCAGGTAGTAAATTTACATTTCAAAGCACAAAGAGAATTTCAGCTTTCTTTGAGAAGGAGTTAGGGTGTGTTCATCAGAGGAAGATTAAAAATGGATGCCAAGGTGACAAAAAATTATACAAATTTACCACAGGTTTGTACAAGGAGACAAACATATGAGCATAGATAAAATTCAGAAATCTTTTCAAAATAACCAGTGGAATGTTAAAAAGTCATATTTTGGAGATCAAACCAGTTAGGTTTAGTCTCTTTTATAGTTTGACCACTGAGCTCAGGGTGGAGATCATCAATGAATTGAGCCAATGAAGCATTTGGAGTCTTTAGGGTCTAATACCAATTTATATAAAAAGCAGGAACAGCTGGATGGCAGAACAATTTGTAAAGTTAAAAATTCAGCTGGGCATGGTTGCATGCATCTGTACTTCCAGCTAAATGAGAGGCCAAGGTAAGTGGAATATTTGAAGCCAGGAGTTCATGGCTAGTGTAGGCAACATAGTGAGACTGTCTCTAAAATTTAAAAAAATTAAAAATTCTACATTTACACTGAACCCCAAGTTCCTCAAGATGGGGAAACACTATGGTAATGGGCCCACAATGTTTCCATAGTGCAGATCACTATGGAGACATTTCCCTTTGGCTGGTGGGCAACCCATCACCAATCAGCCCATTCTTTCATAAGTCTATACCCCATGAAAGTCTTATCTCTCAGTGGCCAGAATTTCCACAGCCTCCAAGTGTTTAAATGTGACTATTTATCTAAAACTGCAAAGAAAATAGTAGTTTCCTGCAGTAATAACAATTCACTGTAACCTCTCTACCTACACCCCTTCCAAAATTGCATTTCTTCCCAATGACTTGTGATCTATTACACACACAAAAGTCAAATTCTTTCTCACAGTACAAAGTACTCCCTGGTACATCCAAAAGCCAAAGAGATGAGGTAATGCAATTCAAAAGAGAGAAGAGCTTTAGACCTAAGAGGAACCCATCTATGACTTCTTGGACTCAACAAGAAAGAAACCCCCAAAAGGGGGTGTGTGCCATCATTTTCTTTTTTCCTCAAGAATTCTCAGAGTCCTTACAAGTTTCCTCTATATTCCTTCATGTGGTACTGAAGACAGCAAAGAGGGAGTAGGGAGACGAGGAAGTAAATGGGATAATATTCCCAAAGGAGCCAATTTGAGATGTTAAGCTTTTGAGAAGACCAATACTTTTTTTTCCAGACAGTCTTGTTCTGTCACCCAGACTAAAGTGCAATGGCATGACCTCAGCTCACTGCAACTTCCACCTCCTGGGTTCAAGTGATTCTCCTGTCTCAGCCTCCTGAGTAGCTGGGATTACAGGCATGTGTCACCACTCCAAGCTAATTCTGTATTTTTAATAGAGACAGGCTTTCACCATGTTGGCCAGGCTGATCTCAAACTCCTGACCTCAGGTGATCCACCTGCCTTGGCCTCCCAAAGTACTTGGATTACAGGCATGAGCCACCACTCCTGGCAAGACCAATAAAATTTACATTTTTTATGTGCAAAAATCTTAACAAGCAGAGAAGTAAACAGAAGGACACAACATAATGCAGTTTTTAGTCAACTGAAAACAAATTATCAGAAACAAGATTCAAAAAAGAAAAAGCAGAAAGACCACACACACACACACACACACAAACAAACAAACACAAACACACACACACACACATATTAAAGAACAGAGCTTTAGACCTGAGAGAAACCCCTCTTTTAATTAAGGGGAGTTCTGACCATAGAGATATTTAAAAATCATTTTACATCTCTTATTATCAAATTTTAACCTGGACAAACAGCAAATATTTCTGGCTTTCAAATTTTTTCTTTTACCAAAGGTGTTAGAATAGGTAGCTAAGCCAGCATGAGCAGGACAGGAGAGCTCCCCACCCCCAGGAATGTCAGGGAAACATCAGGTGATGATCAGGTGATTGTCTCTTTAAGCTGTTTCTCTAAAATTATAATTAACTACAGATGGTGCCAGGGGAAGACGCGTCCCAATAGATAGAAAACACCTGGATCTGGTGATCAGCAGCTCCCTGAAAAGATCTCAGGAATTGGGCAAACGTGCTCAAGCATGCATATTAAGAGGCAAAATGGTAGAGTTTAACCAGTATTTGATCTTCCTCTGGAAACACTTGACTGGCGAGGGAAAAAAAATGCCTCAAGTGAGCATGCACACAACTTCAGTAAACAAAATGTGCACGTGGTTCCTCCCAAGTGCTGACAGGCCATTGTGCATGTGGACAGCCTTTCCCAAAGGAAGAATCATGGGAGAAGAAATGCAAATCCTGAAACTATGCCAAGGTATAAAATCCCAAGCCAAGGGCCTAACAGGGCAATTGGATCTCTCATGTTGCCTGCTTGGCCCTCTTCCAAGTGTACTTTATTTCCTTTCACTCCTGCTCTAAAACTTGTTTGTAAACTCTCATATCTGCTCTAAAATTTGTCTTGGACTATTCCTCTACCTAAAACCCACGTCTGCCTCTTGGCCAAATTCATTTTGCCGAGGAGGCAAGGATTGAGATGCTGCAGACCTGTATGAATTTTCTGCTGGTAACATACTTTGGTGCCAGATGACTCAGATACATTTCCTAGTGGTAATGCTTCTATGCTTCACCTTCATGGGCTGGATGCATTCAACCTCCATACATGGTTTTCTTCTCCCCTTTCACTCTCCTGCTTATTAACCGATGGCCAGAATGATTCCTCCTGGCCACAGTGGCTCTGCTCCCTGCAGCTGATCTCTAATCTCACTGTGATGGGTATTTCACAGAGGTAGGAAGGACCTCAGAGTCCACACCGAGTAGATCTAAGACACTAATGGCCCTTCTGGACAGGGGGCTTATGAGAGTGGTAGAGCTAAAACCTAAAACCATGTAATGTATGGGGTTTCCTCTGCTTATTCAACTAAAATTGGCTCTTTACCAAAACCCAACACTGCGTATTCTCTTGTTTTCTCTCTGTGTATTCTGAAATGGCCATGAGCACCTGCTGGATTATCCACCTTGGGGGCAAGTCCGCCTTTTCCCAGCTTTGACTTTGAAAGCCATGAGCATTTTCCCTACCTCAAACACACTCCTAGTTTTTTATTCATGTGTCCATCGCCTTTGTTGCATTTGTGCAGCAGCAAAGACATGAGCTTCACTGCAGATGTCAGCTGGCTGATTGCTGGGACAGACACCAATCGTAACCCCAGCTCTGCCAACTTCTTATGGCTTACCATATGCTTTTTATGCATTACGCTACAAGGCCAAGTTTTTTGATGGCCTTTGAAGTAGATTGTCCCCTGTATAGAACCTCACTCTACAGGATTTTGAAAACCCCCCTACCTGCTTTTTTTGAGTTAGCATCTCTTTGGGAGGAGAGAAAGTTCTTTCTTTTACATTTGCAAGGCTTTATCTGAAGCCCCAAGTCCTCCAGAAGTACCTCCTTTATGTCATGAGAGCAAGTAAATGTTGCCCTCTCCAATCCAAGGGCTGCCGTTTTTGAAAGCATATGAAGATTTTCCGTGAATATTCCTCTTGCTTCCTCCCACTTCCTCTTGTAGCAGAAATATTGTCCTGTCTGTTTAAACATTTGTTCTGCACATTACCCTGGGGGGATGAGGAACCCTAATACAAATTTTCCTCCATTTCTCTAATCATTTCCACACCCATTTTCATATTCATCAGGACCTTCAAGGCTATATTTGAAGGGAGGGAAGTCCAGCTCCCTCGAGGCAGTTGGCTAAAAAACAGGCTTCTCGTTTACTTAAAGAACATGGAAAATGGGAATATAAAAAATAATAATTTTAAGGCTAGAATGCACCAAACAAGAGTTGCTATGTGGTCATGGAGACAAGGATATAGACTGGCCCAAGGCCACAAGCATTGGAGGCCAAAGTACTCACAGAACAGAGATGAAGCCTAGTTCCAGGCTATCAGTGCAAAGCAGATCACTACTAGAACAGAAATGAAGGCTGCTCCCTGAAATGGGATGGGACCTGGGTCAGGGGTATCCAGTAACCACTGGTTAATTCCAGAACCCTTTGGTTGAATGGAGGGTACCCTGATCACTCCAGTTTGCCATAGGTTCAGGATTAAGGAAAGAAGGGGGAACACCTTCTTATTCCCTTCTTTCCTATGGTATCTCTTCACAAATGGGTAATTGCACCACCATAAAACAATATGGGACCAAGCTTAGGGGTACCTGGTAAGCACTGGTTCATTCTGGAACCCCTAAAATAGATGAGAGACACCCTATTCACTCTGGTCTGTCATAACTGCAGGAAAAATGAATAAATGAGAAAATGCCCTATTCACTCCAGTCTGCCATAAGTACATGAAAAATGGATAAATGACGGAAGGTCCTATTCACTTAGATCTGTTATAAGTTCAGAAAAAAGTAAGAAAACTACAGGGGATGTCTTCTTTATTCCTTCTCTGTTCTCTTTTTGCAGATGAGTAATTACATCTCCATAACACAAGGCACACCCCTGGTATACATCCTCAAGAACTGGTAAAATTTAAAACCTTAAAAGGAAAAGGCAAATATTTTTTGTAACACAGCCTGTGTTCAACGCAAGCTCTGGGACCAGAAATCTTAGTTTGGAGAATGGAAGCATAAATTTTAATATGATCCATTGCTATGGTTTTGCTGTGTCCCCACCTAAATCTCACCTTGAATTGTAATAATCTCCACATGTCAAGGCTTGGGCCAGGTGGAGATAATTGAAACATAGGGGCAGTTTCCCCCACACTCTTCTCATGGTACTGAATAAGTCTCACAAGATCTGAGTTCCCCTGAACAAGCTCTCTTGTCTGCTGCCATCTAAGATGTGACTTTGTTCCTCATTCACCTTCTGCCATGATTGTAAGGCCTCCCCAGGAATGTGAAACAGTGAGTAAATTAAACCTCTTTTCTTTATAAATTACCCAGGCTTTATTAGCATCATGAGAACAGACTAATACAGTACACTGGTACTGGGCATGGGGAACTGTTATAAAGGTACCCAAAAATGTAGAAACAACTTTGGAACTGGGTGACAGGCAGAGGGTGGAACAGTTTGGAGGGCTCAGAAGACAGGAAAATGTGATAAAGTTTGGAACTTCCTAGTGACTTGTGGTAGGCTTTGACCAAAATCTTGATGGTGATATAGACAATAAAATCCAGGCTGAGGTGGTCTCAGATGGAAATAAAGAATATTGGGAACTGAAATAAAGGTCACTCTTGGTATGCAGAGACTGGAGGCATTTTTTCCCTGCCCTAGAGATCTGTGGAACTTTGAATTTGAGAGCAGTAATTTAGGGCACTGGTGGAAGAAATTTCTAAGCTGCAATGTGTTCAAGAGGAAGAAAGCATATAAGTTTGAAAAATTTGCAGCCTGACAATGCAGTCAAAAAGAAAAGCCAATTTTCTTGGGAGAAATTCAGGCCAGCAATAGAAATTTGCATAAGTAATGTGAAGACAAATGCTAATCGCCAAGACAGTGGGAAAAATGTCTCTAGGGCATGTCAGAGATTTTCACGGCAGCAGCGGTTCCCATCACAGGCACAGATGCCTAGGAAAGAAAAAATGGTTTACTGGGCTGGGTCCAGGGCCCCCCTACTGTGGGCAGCCTCAAGACTTGGTGCCCTGCAACCCAGCCAGTTCAGCTATGGCTAAGGTACAGGTCAGGCTGTAGCTTCAGAGGGTTCAAGCTCCAATCCTTGGCAACTTTCATGTGGGGTTGTGGGTGCGGGTGCAAGAATTGAGGTTTAGGAACCTCTGCTTAGATTTCAGAGGATCTATGTAAATGCCTGGAAGCAGAGGTGTGCTGCAGGGGCAGGACCCTCATGGAGAACCTCTGCTAGGGCAGTACAGAAGGTAAAGGTGGGGTGGAAGGCCCCACACAGAGTCCCCACTGGGGCACTGCCTAGTGGAGCTGTAAAAAGAGGACTACTATCTTCCAGATCCCAGAATGGTAGATTCATTGACAGCTTGCACCATGCACCTGGAAAAGCCACAGACACTCAACATCAGCCCATGAAGTCAGCCAGGAGGAGGGCCATACCCTGCAAAGCCACAGAGATGGAACTGCCTAAGACCATGGGAACCCACCTCTTACATCAGCATGACCTAGATGTGAAACATGGAGTCAAAGGAGATCATTTCAGAGCTTTAAGATTTGACTGCCATGCTGGATTTCTGACTTGCAAGGGACTTGTAGCGCCTGAATTTTGGCCAATTTCTCCCATTTGGAATGGGTCTATTTACCCAATACCTCTATGCCCATTTCATCTAGGAAGTTACTAACTTGCTTTTTATTTTACAAGCTCATAGGTGGAAGGGACTTGCCTCACCTCAGATGAGACTTTAGGCTGTGGAATTTTGAGTTAATGCTGAAGTGAGGTAAGACTTTGGGAGACTGTTGGGAAGGCATATTGGTTTTGAAATTTGAAGATATGAGATTTGGGAGGGGCCAGGGGCAAAATGATATGCTTGTGAGGCCTCTCCAGCCACGTGGAACTATGAGTAAATTAAACCTCTTTTCTTTATAAATTACCCAGTCTCAGGTATGTCTTTATCAGCAGTGTGAGAATAGACTAATACATTCACCAACTAGATTCGTTTTGCTGCCAGCAGGGAAAATGAACAGAAATTTCCTATGTACAGGCTTTTATGGCCCTAAGAAACAACCATGACATTCGTCAGGCTTGTAAAATGGATCCATTGATGATAGCAGCCATAGTCAGGCAGCTCTCTCTGGTTTGTTTGGAAGACCCCTCATCAAGTTTACCCAGGGCTCAAGCCCGGAAGAAATGAAGGGTGGCATTTATTTCAAGCCCCATTACCCCTTCTACTCCATTATATCCAAGTCCCCTAGTCTTTGAGCCTTTTCCTCACACCCAGGACAATTCTCTAGACACCATCTCCTTAAGTTATTCCCCCATCCAGAGATTAGTAGCCCCAGGAAACCCACTAGAGCCAAGACACCATTCACTATGCAGGAATTGTGCCAAATCAAAACAGAACTAGGGAAGTTTATGAAGGACGCTGACAGATACATTGAAGGATTCTGTAAACTGGGCTTAACATCTACATCACCTGGAGGGAACTCTCAGTCATATTAGAGAATACTGTCTAAGGGAGAACATGACTCCATTATGGAGGCAGCCCAGCAGTTTGCAAATGACCGACCCTGGTACCTTCCCTGTGGAAGCCACTGCACTTCCCCCGGTTGACCCCAATTAGGATTATAATATCCAGAGGTGGTATATGGGAAAGAAACCACATGTTTCTCTGTTAGAAGGAATAAAATTTAGCAGAAAAAAAAGCCTGTAAACTATAATAAATAGATCAAGATACTCTTGAAAACACCACTTTCCCAGAAAGGTTACAAGAGGCTCTAGTAAGATATATTAACTTAGACCCAGACTCACTAGAAGGACAACTGATCTTAAAGGACCATTTCCTAATTCAGGCTGCTACAGATATTAAGAGAAAATTCCAAAAACTAGCACTAGGCCTCAACACTCCTATGCCTGGCATCCTTAAAGAAACTCCCTTGGTCTTTTCCAACTGCAACCAGGAGAAGGAGGAAAGGGCTCAGGAAAAGGAGCAGATAAAAGAAAAAGCAATAGCTCAACTACTGGCTGACTGCATACCCATCAGCCACCTATGGCAGGCCCCAGGCAGATCCCTTTGCCTAAATGCTACCTCTGCAGGAAGCCAGGCCACATAAGAGTCCCTGAACAAATGGAAACCACCAAGTACTCCATGCCCCAATTGTCACAAGCTCAATCATTGGCAATGGGACTGCCCTGAGAGCCAAAGGGCCTCCTCGACATAATTCCCTCCCCTGATGGCCTTGAGCTCCTTGAGCTAAAGGAGCTCTATGCTCTGGTTGGCTCCCTGATTAAACATTGCTACTGAAGGAGCCAAGGGCTGCTTCAGACATGGCAGGTAATACTATAAGTTTTCTTTTGGATATGGGAGATGTATACTCAGTGGTTACTTCTATCCCAGGGGGTTTATCCCCCAAATCTTGCTAGGTAATGGGGGTAAATGGAGTGCCCACAACCTGGAGATTTACCCCTTCCTCTGTGCTGCTTGTGGAGAGAAACTGTCTTTTCTCGTTTATTTTTAGTAATGCCAGAATGTCCTATGATCTTTTTGGGTAGAGATATTTTATTCAGACTAGGGCCTCAGCCTTTTCTCCAGGGCTAACACCCCCTTTTTAAAATATAATTTTATTCTTTAGGGAAAACACAAATAATGATGAACTACCCACAAGCATTCCCATTAATCCAGAGATCTGGGCCTCAGCAATACCAGGAAAGGCCATAACAGCAATGTCTATACTAATTCAGTCCA
Organism: Pan paniscus; assembly: GCF_029289425.2. Lineage (NCBI taxonomy): Eukaryota > Metazoa > Chordata > Mammalia > Primates > Hominidae > Pan > Pan paniscus. Next base: position 62,641,133 of record NC_073272.2, read on the forward strand.
AGAATCCTTCTAGCTGTCTTTGTAAGAGGCAGTCCCCTTTTCAGCTGGAGACTAGAGGGACATTTACTCCTGATTAAAACATTTCTAAAATATGGACTATTAATATCCTGTAACTCACCCTGTAACATCCTTATCTTACCTGTTAAAAAGATCAATGGCGAATACAGGCTAGTCCAGGACCTGTGGATCATAAATGAGGCTGTAGTCCTTATACACCCAATAGTCTTCAACCCATGCATAATTCTAGGAAAAGTAGCTCCAGATGATCAGTGGTTTTCAATCTAAACCCTCAAAGACACTTTCTTTTGTGTTCCCCTAGACCCATCCTCCAGATTTCTATTTACATTTGAGTGGGAGAATGAAGAAGGAAGGAGTCAACAGCTCACCTGGACAGTGATTCCACAAGGTTTCAGAGATAGTCCCCATTTGTTTGAGAATCACTTGGCTAGAGATTTGTAGAAACTAACTCTTAAGTGGGGAGGGCATTATCTAGTATGTGGATGACCTGTTAATCTGCTGTCACACAAAAAAGTTGGGAATCCAACATCTAGTCAAGACACTAAATTTCTTCACATATAGAGGATACAATGTGTCCAATGCCAAAGCACAGCTAGTAACACAAGAGAAGAGGTCCAATACCTGGGAATAATACTCACCCCTGGAGAACATAAGCTCTCCCCTAAACAGACACGGGCCACCCTTAGAATACCTAACCCAACCATCCAAAAGCAACTTCAGGCCTCTCTGGGGATCACAAAATGTTAGACTTTGAATACTGGAGTATGGTGAAATTGTTAAATCCTTTTATCAGGCTCTAAAAGAAAGAATTGATAAGGACCCACTGGCTTGGGAAATGATCAGGAACAAGCCTTCAGGCCGGTAAAAACTGCCCTGTAACAAGCCCCAGCCCTTGGGCTACACATACTAGCCAAATTGTTTCAGCTTTGTATCACTAATATGCATGGCGTAACTCTAGGAGTTCTAGCTCAAACCATCAAGCAAGCAAATATCCTGTCGATTACTTTTCAAAGACCTTAGACCATTAGTACCTCAAAATTGCCATGGAACAATCAATCCACGTCCTGAAATCACACCAGATAGGACCCCTATTGAACATAAAAGGGTCTGAATGGCTCACTGACAACAGACTGCTGAAGTACCAAGTGTTGTTGTTAGAAAACCCACAGGTAACAATTGAGCAGTGTTTCACCCTTAACCCAGCCTCCTTACTACCACTACCAGGAGACAATAACTCAACACATTTGTTTTGTGAGATACTTAACCAAATTTATGCCAACCAGAAAGACTTAAAAGATCAACTCCTAGATAATCTGGAGAAAATATGGTTGTCATATGGGAGTAGCTTTGTCAAAAATGGAACTAGCTATACAGGGTACATTATAATGTCTCTTCACCAAGTTATAGAAGCTAAAGCTCTGTCCTTGGGACCTCAGCATAAGTAGCCAAACTTACTGCACTAACCAGAGCCCTAAAACTAGGGAAAAGAAAAAAAAACATGTATACAGATTCCAAATATGCCTTTCTGGTGCTTCACAACCATGTGGCTGTCTAAAAGAAAAGGGTGCACCTAACAGCTCAGGATACACTTATTAAGTGTGGACCTCAAATCTTAGAGATACTAGAAGGCTGTTCATTTGCCTCAGGAGGTGACAAATGTGCACTACAAGAGACACCAGAAGAGCTCTGATGAAATTCCATGGAGAAATAGTTTAGCCAGCCAAAATGCTAAAGAGGCAGTTGTCTCAGAAGTTACATTCATGGGGTACTTTCTCCCCTCTCTCCCCGGTGAACTACCTCCTCTCTAATACACTAAGGAAGAAATCAATTGGGCCACAAAACATGGGTATCAAAAAAAAAAAAAGAAAAAGAAAAACAATGAATGGTTTAGGTTGGGAGAACTTCTCCATCTACCTAAAGCCTCCCAATGGAAAGTCATCAAAAGTTTACACAACTTCTGCCACTTTAGAAAGGACAGTGTAGGGCAAATGAGTGCTCAGTGGGAAGGGACTAAACAAAACTATTCAACAGGTTTATCGAGCCTGCACCCTGTGCAACATAAATAATCCCCAGAGAGGTAATCCCCCTCCATCATATGTCTAATCTAAAGGAGAGATGCATACAATGGGGTGAAATGGCAGATGAACTTCACTCAGCTTCCCACACGCTTCAGGTACAAGTACCACTTGGTCTGTGTAGACTTCTTCACAGAATGGTTAGAAGCCTGCCCAACAATGACTAAAAAGGCACAGAAGGTAACTGAATTCCTCCTAAAAGAACTCATTCCCAGGTTTTGGATTCCCATGTCATTGCAAAGCAACAATGGCCCATCCTTCATTTTCCAAGTGACTCAACAAGTTAACGGTGTCCTAGGCATAAAGTGGTTCCTTCACTCTGCCTGGAGACGATACTCTTCAGAAAAAGTGAAAAGAATTAACCAAACCCTAAAACACATCCTCAGTAAACTCTGCAGGAAATGGCACAGTCATGGGTGGACCACTTACCTTTAGCCCTCCTTCAGATCTGTGTTGCCCCTAAGGCTACCTTGAAATTAAGTGCCTTTGAGGCCTTATATGGTAGGCCATTTCTATATTACAACTTATAACTAGATAGAGAAACTGCCAAAATCACCCTGTATGTCTCTTGTTAAAGAGACTTCCAGCAGGCTTTCTGGCTATATGGGTTACAAACAAACCCAAAATTAAAAGGGGAAAACTCCCCACCTCTATATCCCCCAGGGTTACTAGTTCTCATTAAAGGTTTAAAGGATAAAACCCCAAATTCCCAACTAACTCCGGCCTGGAAGGACCCCTTTGCTTTTCTATTATCTACCCTCACAGCCATTAAAGTACCAGAGATTGCCAGCTGAATTCGTGACACCCAAGTGAAGCTGTGAAAAAGCCTTGAAATACTAAAGCTGGAACCAAAAACCTCATCTCCAGAATACATTTGCAAGGCACTGGAAGATCTGAAATTCCTTTTTAAGTGAAAAGATAAGTAATGTCTCCCCCAGCATCCTTTCACCTCAAAGTAAGGTAATCCCAATATTAGTAATTTTACTCATTATTGCTCTAATTTCATTATTTTAACCTGAATTTGTATACCAGCAGGAGTTGCAGTGTCATCTTGCTTTCTGATCAATTTATCTCTTTCACAATCACCTTAACTTGCCATGGACCCACTCCTGCTGGTTCTCATTTTCACCTATTTACTAGCAGTGCACTACCATCCTAATTTTCCTTTATTGGAGAAAGCTCAGAAATTTCTCTGAAGCTTAGGATCCCCTTACTCTACCAATTACTCATCCAAAGATTGGAGAAGCATAGAGGCAGAATTGCATATTTTCTATCAATGGGACCCTAATCTAAATGAAATAAGCCTACACATAGCCTTCTTACAAAAGTAAAGCAAAATTTTACTGATATCTACAAAGAGACTCCAATTTTTGACCCATCATTACTAATATTGCTTTAAGGGGAATAGCCACTATTTGTGTTATGACCAAGGAATAAAATGGAATGAATGTAGGCACTCTTGTAAGTACAGTTTGTAAATAATATTACTTTCACTGTAGATCCTAACCAGCAGTCTTACCAAGTATACACCCACTACCAATTCTGCCATCAAATAAGATTTTCCAAACATCCAAATATTACTTTTCCTCAGGAAACTTTACTAGATAAATCAACCAAGTTTTGCCAGGGACACCTAAGCTCATGCTGTGCTCAAAATTTCTGGTTCCAGCCTGCTGATTACACCCAGTGTCTGCAAATTGCCAATCTCAACTTTACAGCAGAATGGGCTCTATTGGACCACACTAAAATTTCTCTATTTGGGGAGAATAAAAACAAGGGAGCTAACCAGAGCCAAACACCATACACACAAGTCTTCACAGGCATGACTACAGCCACGAGCTACCCAGCCATGTTGGCAAACTAGGGATTTTATGGAACTATACACAGGCCCTTATTTTGTTTTGACATCTCGACTTGTCTGGAAACCCAAGGAGTCTTTTATATTTGCGGCCAATCTGTTCTCCAATACCTCCCCAATAACTTGACTGAAACTTGTACCCTAGGCTATGTATCCCCAGATATCTTCATAGTCCCTGACAATCTCTCTCTTAACAATGCCAACCTACAAGTTTTCCACCCTGCCCAAGGTAACAAGGACTATCCAATTAATTCTCCTTTTTGTGAGACTAAACATTATAGCCACTAAAGAAACTGGAATTGCCAGAGTCAATAAAGCCTCTTTGTTTTATAGCCAAGTCCCAAATGAAATAGCCAATAACATTGACACCATGGCTAAAACCTTAACAGCCATGCAAAAACGAATCGACTCTAACAGCCATAGTCCTCCAAAATTTTCAAGGACTCAATATGTTAATGGCAGCACAGCGAGAAATTTGTTTAGCCTTAGATGAAAAATGTTGCTTTTAGGTAAACAAATTGGGAAAATAAAAGATAACACTAAACATCTCATAAATCAAGCCTCTCATTTATGGAAACAAGCCTCTCATTTATGGAAACAAGCCTCTCAGTGTTGTTTAAACTGGGAAGAAACCTGGAAATGGTTCTACTGTGTTCTTTCCTCCTTAGACCCACTTGTTAGTGTCCTACTTTTGCTCCTTTTTGGACCATGTCTTTGAAATATAATAACTCAATTTGTCTCTTCTCACCTTCAGGCCATCAAGCTCCAGATAATCCTCAGTGAGGAATACCATTTTCTCAAAATTCAAGAGTCACACTTCTACAGAGAACCCCTAGGCTGTCCATCAGTGAGACACTACAAAGGCAAAATCCTGCCCCTGTCTCTCTTGGATGTGGCTAGATATGATTTTCACCAACCCATGGAGCCATCCTGCCCTGACAACTAGCAAGAGGCCAGGGCTCACAGAACAACTACCACCACCCGCCTGTCAGCAGGAAACAGTAGTCTTTTCCTACTAGGGCAACAGCTGGCACATACGTATGCAAGCTTCCAGCTTGCTTATTTATATTTGCACCTTGGTTTTCACAGACTTCTCTTTGTTAGAAAAGAAACGATTTGGGGACTGCTTTTTGTTAAAAAGGAAGCCTTACCAAGGACTTTTTACCCTCACTAATTGCCTAAATAATTTCTTTTTAGCTCTTCTATCAATGAGATAAACAAAACAAACACACATAGACACCAGAGTACAACAGAACACTAAAGAGAAAGAGAAAGAGAAAAGATAAAAAGAAACCCTATTACAACAAAGGTTAGATTATTTACAGGGAGCAACAATAAGACTAGAATCAAAGGTTTTATTATTAATAATAGCTACTAAATAAACTAAAGATGTTTTGAACATGCAAAGAGTATTTATTCATAGAGTGATGCTGAAGAATTACTACAAAATAAAATTTGAATCCAGGTAGAATGTGAACTATGCAAGAAGCAGTGGTAGGCAAAGAAATTGATCAATTGTAAAAAAAAAAGGAGCAATTTTTTAAATAAAATTAATTAAATGTGTAAAACAAGATAAAATTAAAATTCTGAAACACAGAAGGTACCAGCAGATTACATTAATATTATAATTATTAATATTCTTACAAGGAAGTAATGTAGATATTTATTTCATTTATTTCAGAATGTATTAGCTCAAAAGTCAACATGAAAACAGAAAAAATCAAACTGAAAACTGATAACTGTATTTTAAATGCATAGCTTTGCCTCATTGCTAGAGGAGTGGGGAAAAAAGTTGTTAACCTAAGTAACTTTGAAATTCTCTTCAGGTGGCAGCCAAGATGGCTGAATAGGAACAGCTGCAGTCTACAGCTCCCAGCGTGAGTGACACAGAAGAAGGGTGATTTCTGCATTTCCATCTGACGTACTGGGTTCATCTCACTAGGGAGTGCCAGACAGTGGGCGCAGGACAGTGGGTGCAGCACACTGTGTGCAAGCTGAAGCAGGGTGAGGCATTGCCTCACTTGGGAAGTGCAAGGGGTCAGGGAGTTCCCTTTCCTAGTCAAAGAAAGGGGTGACAGACAGCACCTGGAAAATCGGGTCACTCCCACCCAAAGACTGTGTTTTCCAATCAGCTTAAAAAATGGCGCACCAGCAGATTATATCCCGCACCTGGCTCAGAGGGTCCTATGCCCATGGAGTCTCGCTGATTGCTAGCACAGCAGTCTGAGATCAAACTGCAAGGCAGCAGCGAGGCTGGGGGAGGGGCACCCACCATTGCCCAGGCTTGTTTAGGTAAACAAAGTAGCCGGGAAGCTCGAACTCGGTGGAGCCCACCACAGCTCAATGAGGCCTGCCTGCCTCTGTAGGCTCTACCTCTGGGGGCAGGGCACAGATTAAAAAAAACACAGCAGTAACCTCTGCAGACTCAAATGTCCCTGACAGCTTTGAAGAGAGCAGTGGTTCTCCCAGCACGCAGCTGGAGATCTGAGAACGGGCAGATTGCCTCCTCAAGTGGGTCCCTGACCACTGACCCCAGAGCAGCCTAACTGGGAGGCACCCCCCAGTAGGGGCAGACTGACAACTCATACGGCCGGGTACTCCTCTGAGACAAAACGTCCAGAGGAACGATCAGACAGCAGCATTCACGGTTCATGAAAATCAGTTGTTCTGCAGCCACCGCTGCTGTTACCCAGGCAAACAGGGTCTGGAGTGGACCTCTAGCAAACTCCAACAGACCTGCAGCTGAGGGTCCTGACTGTTAGAAGGAAAACTAACAAACAGAAAGGACATCCACACCAAAAACCCATCTGTACATCACCATCATCAAAGACCAAAAGTAAATAAAACCACAAAGAGGGGGAAAACCAGAGCAGAAAAACTGGAAACTCTAAAGAGCAGAGTGCCTCTCCTCCTCCAAAGGAACGCAGTTCCTCATAAGCAATGGAACAAACCTGGATGGAGAATGACTTTGACGAGTTGAGAGAAGAAGGCTTCAGACGATCAAACTACTCTGAGCTACAGGAGGAAATTCAAACCAAAGGCAAAGAAGTTAAAAACATTGAAAAAAATTTAGATGAATGTATAACTAGAATAACCAATACAGAGAAGTGCTTAAAGGAGCTGATGGAGCTCAAAGCCAAGGCTTGAGAACTACATGAAGAATGCAGAAGCCTCAGGAGCTGATGAGATCAACTGGAAGAAAGGGTATTCGTGATGGAAGATGAAATGAATGAAATGAAGCGACAAGGGAAGTTTAGAGAAAAAAGAATAAAAAGAAATGAACAAAGCCTCCAAGAAATATAGGACTATGGGAAAAGACCAAATCTACGTCTGATTGGTGTACCTGAAAGTGACGGGGAGAATGGAACCAAGTTGGAAAACACTCTGAAGTATATTATCCAGGAGAACTTCCCCAATCTAGCAAGGCAGGCCAACATTCAGATTCAGGAAATACAGAGAAGGCCACAAAGATATTCCTCAAGAAGAGCAACTCCAAGACACATAATTGTCAGATTCACCAAAGTGGAAATGAAGGAAAAAATGTTAAGGGCAGCCAGAGACAAAGGTCGGGTTACCCACAAACAGAAGCCCATCAGACTAACAGCAGATCTCTCAGCAGAAACTCTACAAGCCAGAAGAGAGTGGGGGCCAATATTCAACATTCCTAAAGAAAAGAATTTTCAACCCAGAATTTCATATCCACCCAAACTAAGTTTCATAAGTGAAGGAGAAGTAAAATCCTTTACAGACAAGCAAATGCTGAGAGATTTTGTCACCACCAGGCCTGCCCTAAAAGAGCTCCTGAAGGAAGCACTAAACATGGAAAGGAATAACCAGTACCAGTCACTGCAAAATCATGCCAAATTGTAAAGACCATCAAGGCTAGGAAGAAACTGAATCAACTAACGTGCAAAATAACCAGCTAACATCATAACGACAGGATCAAATTCACACATAACAATATTAACTTTAAATGTAAATGGACTAAATGCTCCAATTAAAAGACACAGACTGGCAAATTGGATAAAGAGTCAAGACCCATCAGGGTGCTGTATTCAGGAAACCCATCTCACATGCAGAGACACACATAGGCTCAAAATAAAAGGATGGAGGAAGATCTACCAAGCAAACGGAAAACAAAAAAAGGCAGGGGTTGCAATCCTAGTCTCTGATAAAATAGACTTTAAACCAACAAAGATCAAAAGAGACAAAGAAGGCCATTACATAATGGTAAAGGGATCAATTCAACAAGAAGAGCTAACTATCCTAAATATATATGCACCCAATACAGGAGCACCCAGATTCATAAAGCAAGTCCTTAGTGACCTACAAAGAGACTTAGACTCCCACACAATAATAATGGGAGACTATTTTTTTCTTTTCTTTTTTTTTGAACTGACATCCAAGCATCCTTTTTTTAATTATTATTATTATTATTTAAGTTTTAGGGTACATGTGCACAACGTGCTTGTTTGTTACATAAGTATACATGTGCCATGTTGGTGTGCTCCACCCATTGACTCATCACTTAGCATTAGGTATATCTCCTAATGCTATCCCTTCCCCATCCCCCCACACCACATCTGTCCCCAGTGTGTGATGTTCCCCTTACTGTATGCATGTGTTCTCTTTGTTCAATTCCCACCTATATGAGTGAGAACATGCAGTGTTTGGTTTTTTGTCCTTGCGATAGTTTGCTGAGAATGATGGTTTCCAGCTTCATCCATGTCCCTACAAAGGAAAGGAACTCATCATTTTTTATGGCTGCATAGTATTCCATGGTGTATATGTGCCATATTTTCTTAATCCAGTCTATCATTGTTGGACATTTGGGTTGGTTCCAAGTCTTTGCTATTGTGAATAGTGCCACAATAAACATATGTGTGCCTGTGTCTTTATAGCAGCATGATTTATAACCCTTTGAGTATATACCCAGTAATGGGATGGCTGGGTCAAATGGTATTTCTAGTTCTACATCCCTGAGAAATCGCCACACTGAATTCCACAATGGTTGAACTAGTTTACAGTCCCACCAACAGTGTAAAAGTGTTCCTATTTCACAACATCCTCTCCAGCACCTGTTGTTTCCTGACATTTTAATGATTGTCATTCTAACTGGTGTGAGATGATATCTCATTGTGGTTTTGATTTGCATTTCTCTGATGGCCAGTGATGATGAGCATTTTTTCATGTGTTTTTTGGCTGCATAAATGTCTTCTTTTGAGAAGTGTCTGTTCATGTCCTTCACCCACTTTTAGATGGGGTTGTTTGTGTGTTTCTTGTAAATTTGTTTGAGTTCATTGTAGATTCTGGATATTAGCCCTTTGTCAGATGAGTAGGTTGCGAAAATTTTCTCCCATTCTGTGGGTTGCCTGTTCACTATGATGGTGGTTTCTTTTGCTATGCAGAAGCTGTTTAGTTTAATTAGATCCCATTTGTCAATTTTGGCTTTTGTTGCCATTGCTTTTGGTGTTTTAGATATGAAGTCCTTGCCCATGCCTATGTCCTGAATGGTGTTGCCTAGGTTTTCGTCTAGGGTTTTTATGGTTTTAGGTCTAACATGTAAGTCTTTAATCCATCTTGAATTAATTTTTGTATAAGGTGTAAGGAAGGGATCCAGTTTCAGCTTTCTACACCTGGCTAGTCAGTTTTCCCAGCACCATTTATTAAATAGGGTATCCTTTCCCCATGGCTTGTTTTTGTCAGGTTTGTCAAAGATCAGATAGTTGTAGATAAGTGGAATTATTTCTGAGGGCTCTGTTCTGTTCCATTGGTCTATATCTCTGTTTTGGTACCAGTACCATGTTGTTTTGGTTACTGTAGCCTTGTAGTATAGTTTGAAGTCAGGTAGAGTGATGCCTCCAGTTTTGTTCTTTTGGCTTAGGATTGACTTGGCAATGCGGGCTCTTTTTTGGTTCCATATGAACTTTAAAGAAGTTTTTTCTAATTCTGTGAAGAAACTTATTGGTAGCTTGATGGGGATGGCATTGAATATATAAATTACCCTGGGCAGTATGGCCATTTTCACGATATTGATTTTTCCTACCCATGAGCATGGTATGTTCTTCCACTAGTTTGTATCCTCTTTTATTTCATTGAGCAGTAGATTGTAGTTCTCCTTGAAGAGGTCCCTCACATCCCTTGTAATTTGGATTCCTAAGCATTTTATTCTCCTCGAAGCAATTGTGAATGGAAGTTCACTCATGATTTGGCTCTCTGTTTGTCTATTATTGGTGTATAAGAATACTTGTGATTTTTGTACATTGATTTTGTATCCTCAGATTTTGCTGAAGTTCCTTATTAGCTTAAGGAGATTTTGGGCTGAGATGATGGGGTTTTCTAGATATCCAATCATGTCATCTGCAAACAGGGACAATTTTCCTCTTTTCCTAATTGAATGCCCTTTATTTCCTCCTTCTGCCTGATTTCCCTGGCCAGAACTTCCATCACTATATTGAATAGGAGTGGTGAGAGAGGGCATCCCTGTCTTGGGCCAGTTTCAAAAGGGAATGCTTCCAGTTTTTGTCCTTTCAGTATGATATTGGCTGTGGGTTTGTCATAGATAGCTCTTATTATTTTGAGATATGTCCCATCAATATCTAATTTTTGAGAGTTTTTAGCATGAAGTGTTGTTGAATTTTGTCAAAGGCCTTTTCTGCATCTATTGAGATAATCAGGTGGTTTTTGTCTTTAGTTCTGTTTATATGCTGGATTACATTTATTGATTTTCGTATGTTGAACCAGCCTCGCATCCCAGGGATGAAGTGCACTTGATCATGATGGATAAGCTTTTTGATGTGTTGCTGGATTCGGTTTGCCAGTATTTTATTGAGGATTTTTGCATCAATGTTCATCAAGGATATTGGTCTAAAATTCTCTTTTTTTGTTGTGTCTCTGCCAGGCTTTGGCATCAGGGTGATGCTGGCCTCATAAAATGAGTTAGGGAGGATTCCCTCTTTTTCTATTGATTGGAATAGTTTCAGAAGGAATGGTACCAGCTCCTCCTTGTACCTCTGGTAGAATTCGGCTGTGAATCCATCTGGTCCTAGACTTTTTTTGGTTGCTTAGCTATTAATTATTGCCTCAATTTCAGAGCCTGTTATTAGTCTATTCAGAGATTCAACTTCTTCCTGGTTTAGTCTTGGGAGGGTGTATGTGTCGAGGAATTTATCCATTTCTTCTATATTTTCTAGTTTATTTGCATAGAGGTGTTTATAGTATTCTCTGATGGTAGTTTGTATTTCTGTGGGATCGGTGGTGATATCCCCTTTTTCATTTTTTATTGCATCTATTTGATTCTTCTCTCTTTTCTTCTTTATTAGTCTTGCTAGTGGTCTATCAATTTTTGTTGATCTTTTCAAAAAGGCAGCTCCTGGATTTGTTGATTTTTTGCAGGGTTTTTTTGTGTCTCTATTTCCTTCAGTTATGCTCTGATCTTAGTTATTTCTTGCATTCTGCTACCTTTTGAATGTGTTTCCTCTTGCTTCTCTAGTTCTTTTAATTGTGATGTTAGGGTGTCAATTTTAGATCTTTCCTGCTTTCTCTTGTGGGCATTTAGTGCTCTAAATTTCCCTCTACACACTGCTTTGAATGTGTCCCAGAGATTCTGGTATATTGTGTCTTTGTTCTCATTGGTTTGAAAGAACATCTTTATTTCTGCCTTCATTTCATTATGTACCCAGTAGTCATTCAGGAGCAGGTTGTCAGTTTCCATGTAGTTGAGCAGTTTTGAGTGAATTTCTTAATCCTGAGTTCTAGTTTGATTTCACTGTGGTCTGAGGGACAGTTTGTTATAATTTCTGTTCTTTTACATTTGCTGAGGAATGCTTTACTTCCAACTATGCGGTCAATTTAGGAATAGGTGTGGTGTGGTGCTGAAAAGAATGTTTATTCTGTTGATTTGGGGTGGAGAGTTCTGTAGATGTCTATTAGGTCTGCTCGGTGCAGAGCTGAGTTCAATTCCTGGATATCCTTGTTAACTTTGTGTCTTTTTGATCTGTCTAATGCTGACAGTGGGGTGTTAAAGTCTCCCATTATTATTGTGTGGGAGTCTAAGTCTCTTTGTAGGTCACTCAGGACTTGCTTTATGAATCTGGGTGCTCCTGTATTGGGTGCATATATATTTAGGATAGTTAGCTCTTCTTGTTGAATTGATCCCTTTACCATTATGTAATGGCCTTCTTTGTCTCTTTTGATCTTTTTTGGTTTCAAGTCTGTTTTATCAGAGACTAGGATTGCAACCCCTGCCCTTTTTTTGTTTTCCATTTGCTTGGTGGATCTTCCTCCATCCCTTTATTTTGAGCCTGTGTGTATCTCTGCATGTGAGATGGGTTTCCTGAATACAGCACACTGATGGGTCTTGTCTCTTTTTGCAATTTGCCTGTCTGTGCCTTTTAATTGGAGAATTTAACCCATTTACGTTTAAGGTTAGTATTTTTATGTGTTAATTTGATCCTGTCATTATGATGTTAGCTGGTTATTTTGCTTGTTAGTTGATGCAGTTTCTTCCTAGCCTTGATGGTCTTTACAATTTGGCATGTTTGTGCAGTGACTGGTACTGGTTGTTCGGTTGTTCCTTTCCATGTTTAGTGCTTCCTTCAGGAGCTCTTTTAGGGCAGGCCTGGTGGTGACAAAAATCTCTCAGCATTTGCTTGTCTATAAAGGATTTTATTTCTCCTTCACTTATGAAGCTTAGTTTGGGTGGATATGAAATTCTGGGTTGAAAATTCTTTTCTTTAAGAATGTTGAATATTGGCCCCCACTCTCTTCTGGCTTGCAAAGTTTCTGCTGAGAGATCCGCTGTTAGCCTGATGGGCTTCTGTTTGTGGGTAACCCGACCTTTCTGTCTGGCTGCCCTTAACATTTTTTCCTTCATTTCAACTTTGGTGAATCTGACAATTATGTGTCTTGGAGTTACTCTTCTCAAGGAGTATCGTTGTGGCTTTCTCTATGTTTCCTGAATTTGAATGTTGGCCTGCCTTGCTAGATTGGGGAAGTTCTCCTGGATATATCCTTCAGAGAGTTTTCCAACTTGGTTCCATTCTCCCCGTCACTTTCAGGTACACCAATCAGACGTAGATTTGGTCTTTTCACATAGTCCCAGATTTCTTGGAGGCGTTCTTCATCTGTTTTTATTCTTTTTTCTCTAAACTTCTCTTCATGCTTCATTTCATTCATTTCATCTTCCATCACTAATACCCTTTCTTCCAGTTGATCGCATCATTTACTGAGGCTTGTGCATTCATCACGTAGTTCTCGTGCCGTGGTTTTCAGCTCCATCAGGTCCTTTAAGGACTTCTCTGCATTGGTTATTCTAGGTATCCCTTTGTCTAATTTTTTTTTCAAAGTTTTTAACTTCTTTGCCATTGTTTCGAACTTCCTCCTTTAGCTCAGAGTAGTTTGATCTTCTGAAGCCTTCCTCTCTCAACTCGTCAAAGTCATTCTCCATCCAGGTTTGTTCCATTGCTTATGAGGAACTGCGTTCCTTTGGAGGAGGAGAGGCACTCTGATTTTTAGAGTTTCCGGTTTTCTGTTCTGTTTTTTCCCCATCTTTGTGGTTTTGTCTACCTTTGGTCTTTGATGATGGTGATGTACAGATGGGTTTTTAGTGTGGATGTCCTTTCTGTTTCTTAGTTTTCCTTCTAACAGTCAGGACTCTCAGCTGCAGGTCTGTTGGAGTTTACTGGAGGTCCACTCCAGACCCGAAGCAAACATTTTTTTCACACAAAAACCAAATAAGAATACCACCATAAAATTGTTAGAACTTGTAAACAAATTCAGTAATGCTTCGGTATAAAAACGTCAACATATGAAATTAGTAGCATTTTTATATGCCAAAAGTAAACAGTCTAAAAAAAAGAAAGCAATGCCAGTTACAATAGCTACAAAAATTAAATGGCCTACAATAAATTTAAACAAAGAAGTGAAAAATGTCTACATTGCAAAGTGAAAAAAAAAATTGATGAAAGAAAATGAAGAAGACACTATTAAATGAAAAAGTTGGTCTTTGTTTATAGATTAGAATTATTTATAGTGTTCAAAATGTCCATACTACCTAAAGCAATTTACAGATTCAATCTAATCTCTATTAAAATGCAAACCATATGTTTCAGAGAAATAGAATAATAATCTTAAAACATCTCTCTAACGAAAAAAAGATCCCAAATAGACAAAGCGATCTTGAACAACAACCAAACCAAACAAAAGAAAACAAAGCTAAAATAGTCATACTATTTGACTTCAAAATATGCTGCAAGTCAATGTAACCAAACAGCATGGTACTCGCAAAATAAATAGACACATAGACCAATGAAATAGAATAGGCAGTCTGGAAATATATGTATACATTCACAGTCAACTCATTTTTGATAGAGACATCAAAAGTAATTCTTAAAAACCACAGTCTTCAATAAGTGGTGGTAGAAAAAATGAATTTTCACGTGTAGAAAAATGCAAATAAACCCTTATGTCTCATAATGTACAAAAGTCAAATAAAAATGGATTAAATTCTTAAATATCAGACCCAAAACTATAAAACTACTAGAAAAAAATTGGGAAAATGCTGTAGGCTATTTGTTTTGGTGAAAATTTTTGGTAAGGCTTCAAAAGCACAGTTGAATAAATCAAAAATAGACAAACAGGATTGCATCAAGTTAAAAAGCTTCTCCACATCAAAGAAACCAATTCTCAGAAATAGCCAAGCTATATAATGGGAGAAAATATTTGCAAACTGTTAACAAGAAATTAATAACCACAATATGTAAGGAAGTCATACATCTCAACAGCAAAAAAATGAAATAATATGATTAAAAATGAACAAATGATCTCAACGTATCTCAAAAGATGACACACAAATGGCCAAAACATATATGAAAAACTGTTCAACGTTACTAATCATCAGGGAAATGCAAATTAAAACCACAATGTCCCCAGTTAAAACAGCTGTTATCAAGAAGGAAAAAAAACAAGAGATGCTTACAAAGATGGAAAGAAAGAAAAACGCTAGTACACTGTGAATATGTATGTATATTAATACAGCCATTATGAAAAACAGTATAGCGTCTCCTTTAAAAACTAAAAATAGGATTGCTGTATGATCCACCAATCTCACTGCTGAGTATACATCAAAAAGAAATAATTATATTGAAGAGATAAGATAGGAGTGGTGGTACACACTTTTCCCAGCAACTCAGGTGTCTGAGTTGGAAAGATTGCTTAATCCAGGGAGTTTAAGGCTGCAGTAAGCCATGATTACACCACTGCACTCTAGCCTGGGCAACAGAGCAAGGCCCTGCCTCAAACCAAGAGAAATATTCACACTCTCATATTTATCATAACACTTTTTACAATAGTCAAGATATGGAATCGAACTTTGTTTACCAATGAATAAATGGATCTAAAATGTGATATATATATATACACACATATATGTGTATGTTACAATAGTATTCAGCTATAAAAAATAGTATCTTGTCATTTGCAGAATCATGGTTTAACCTGGAAGACATTATATCAAATGAAATAAGCCAGGCACAAATAGGCAACTATCACATGCACTCTGTCAAATGTGGGAGTTAGAAAAAGTTGGTATCAAGGAGTTGGAGAAAGAAATGGTGGCTCCCGATGGCAGGGTAGTGTAGGGCAAGGGAGAAATGAAGATAGGTTTATCAATGTGAACAGAAATACAGTTGAATAAAAGCAAAATATTCTAGTTTCAATATCATAGTAGAGTGACATTTGTGATAATTTATTGTATATTTCAAAATAGGTAGATGAGAAGATTTGTAATATTCTAAACACAAATAAATGATCAAAGACTGAAGTGATGAATATCCTGAATATCCTGGTTTGATTAATACACATTGTATGCATCTATCTAAATCTGATATACCTCATATGCAGTTATAATGTATTAAAATTAATTCTTATTCAAACATAATGATGTTTGAAGAAATACATATTTATAGAAAAATAAAACAGCATAGAGAGCCCAGAAGTAAACTCAAACATATATGGATAATTACTATTTGATATAGTCATCAAGAAAACACAATGAAGTGGCATCATTGTCTGGTGTGATATCCAAGGTTCACTGCTTCATACCAAGAAAATTAAGGATGCAGACACACACAAGGAGTGAATTTAAGAGTGGAGGTTTAATAGGCAAAATAAAGAGAAAGGAGAATAGCTCCCCCTCCTGGGAGAGAGAGGGGTGCGAGAATGGGATTTCCGGCCGTGGCAGAGTGCACCAGATTTTACAGAAAGGCTTGAGGAGGTGGTGTCTGATTTACATAGGGCCCAAAATTGGTTGGACCAGGTGTGATGTTTACATAACACACAGGGAAGGTGGACACCCCACACTAATCTTACCATGCAAATGGTGTCTTTACTTGACCCCTGTCATGTTGTCTGCTCCTTATTGTGCACGTGGTTGACAAGGGAAAGACGGAGCCACCATATTGGACATGCCTAGCCCCCAGGTAGCCTTTTCCTATTGGTACAGCTGCTGGCTTTCACCCGTACAATCCTCCAGCTTGCTTGTCTATGTCTGTATCTCGATTTTAAAGGCTGCTCTTTGTTAGAAAAGAAAATGATTTAGAGGCTGCTTTTCATTAAAAGGAAAACTTTACCAAGGACTTCCTTACCCTCACGATCTTTCTCAATAATTTCTTCTTAACTCCCACATCAGTCTCTTCAAAAAGTACCAGGACTAATGAATATTTACATAAAAATGAATGAAATTTGACACCTATTAATATATCATACACAGAAAATAAACTCAAAATGGTTTGAAAATCTAACGTAAGACCTGAAACTGTAAAACATTTGGAAAAAATATAGAAAAGAATTTTCTGGCATTAGTCATGGAAATTATTTTTTTTAAAGGTGACACTCTTGTTGCCCAGGCTGGAGTGTAGTGGTGTGATCTTGGCTCACTGCAACCTCCACCTCCCGGGTTCAAGCAATTCTCCTGCCTCAGCCTACTGAGTAGCTGGCATTGCAGGTGCCCGGCACAAGGCCCAGCTAATTTTTTGTGTTTTTAGTAGAGAGAGGTTTTCACCATGTTGGCCAGGCTGGTCTCGAACTCTTGACCTCAGGTTATCCACCCACCTCGGCCTCTCAAAGTGCTGGGATTACAGGCATGAGCAGGTAACAAGAGTGAAACTCCGTCTCAAAAAAAAAGAAAAAGAACAAAACCGCAGTGCATGACGGCTCACGACTGTAATTCTAACAGTTTGGGAGGCCGAGGCTGGGGGATTGCCTGATCTCAGGAGTTGAAGATCAGCCTGGGCAACAAGGTGAAACCCCGTTTCTACTAAAATACACACACACACACACACACACACACACACACACACACACACACACACAATTAGCCAGGCATGGCGGCATGCACCTGTAGTCCCAGCTACTCTGGAGGCTGAGGCAGGAGAATTGCTTGAACCCAGGAGACAGAGGTTGCAGTGAGCCGAGATTGTGCCAGTACACTCCAGCGTGGGCAAAGAGCGAGACTCTGTCCCTGAAAATAAAAATAAAAAGAAAGGACACAAAAGCTAAAATAAACAAGTGAGGCTTGAGAGGACAAGATGGCTGACTAGGCGCATCCTGGTGGAAAAGCCGCCACTGAGGGATAAAGATGACTGGCCTACTCTTAACAGATCTACAGAGAAAAAGCACCAATAGTAGACGGAAGGAACAAACAGAAGCTGGGCTGAAGGAACAGAAAGCTGGGAACTCTATATGGGGCTACTGTGCATCTGGGCTTGTTTCTGGCCCCAGTGACTCCCAGGAAATGGGTGAATTGAACTGGCAAGAAGCAACCGTCTCTCTCCCTAGGCCCCTGGAATCCCAGCAGGGGGAGAATCCTCAATCACCATGGACACTTGAGTCAGCGGGAAAGCTGCTTAGAGAAGTGGTAGGGGAAGCAAGACAGCTAATGTGGACCCTAGAGGGTTTGGTATGGGAGTGTCTGTAGCAGAGCATGACCAGTGATGGCCATCCCCACTAGATTCTACTTGCTCCCATAGAACACTTTAGCCCTAGGGAAACTCTCTGCCAAACACTGCAGGATGTGCTTCATCAGACGAGGCTGCTCTGACCTGAGTGACCCATGGTCTGCTAGCCTCTCCTGTGGCCCCAGCCTAGCCATGCCTGCTTGCAGGGCAACCTTAGGTGGTCTGGAGGCCAGCAACATAGCATCTGTGTAGTAGCAGACCATACGTGACTAACAGAGAACACCAGTGGCCCCACAGTCACACACCATTTGGCACACTCCCTCCCCACACTGCCACTTTCCCTGAACCTAAAGAAAGTCTCCAAATCACTTTGCTAATGCATTTCTGTGTGGGTGAGTTTTGATTTCCTTGCCCTGCCAGCAAGTAAGTGTGTATGCACCCTGCCCTGCCGCTGATGTGGCAGGAGTGCAGTTCACACCCTGACCCCGTGCAGTTCACACCCTGACCCCTACCAACTAACATTGCAGATGGAGCCTTGGCAGGAACAGAGTCAGCCAGCCCTGCACCCACAAGCACCCCACCCTTGTATCAACACTGTCACAGGAGTGAAACTAGGCACAGAGAAGAACAGATTATCCCCTGCCCTAAGCAACCACTCCTGCTTGCTGTGCACAGAGAAGGCAGATAGACCCACACTTGCCAGAACACTGCCTCTGATCCAACATCATCACAAACATGACCGTGCAAAAAGTCACCAGAAGGGGCCCCTGGCGCCCACAGCTGCTTTGCCTCTGCCATGGTGGGGAACACCCACAGGGAGGTAGGCAACCTAGCACCCACTAGCACCCTGCACAGCTGATGAACATCAACCAAACTATACTGCCACTACCACTGCTGCTAGCACATACAAACAAGGACAGATCTCAATGATACCACACTAGGAAATGCTTTAACTGAAACCAACCATCAGAGTAGAGTGTCCAGTGGTCCAAAAGAACATTGGACATCCCAGAACAGTGTATTCCTAATGTCGAAGAGCCAGAGAACAAATCAGGAACTAATACAAGTCCACCACAGTTAGAGCACATAGTCCAGAAGCTGGGAGCTAAGTGTTGGCCCTATAAAATCTTCCAGAAATTGGATGCTGCTCCAAGATGACCGAATAGGAACAGCTCCAGCCTACAGCTCCCAGCATGAGCGACGCAAAAGACAGGTGATTTCTGCATTTCCAACTGAGGTACCGGGTTCATCTCACTGGGACTTGTTGGATGGTGAGTGCAGCCCATGGAGTTTGAGCCAAAGCAGGGTGGGGCATCGCCTCACCTGGGAAGCACAAGCAGTTGGGGAATTCACTTTTCTAGCCAAGGGAAGCCGTGTCAGACAGTACCCGGAAAATCGAGACACTCCTGCCCTGATACTGCTTTTCCAATGGTCTTCACAAACAGCACACCAGGAGATTATATCCTCAGCATGGCTCAGTGGGTCCCACGCCCACAGAGCCTTGCTCACTGCTAGCACAGCAGTCCCAGATCGAATTATGAGGTGGCAGCGATGCTGGGTGAGGGGCGTCCACCATTGCTGAGGCTTGACTAGGTAAACAAAGCAGCTGGGAAGCTTGAACTGGGTGGAGTGCACTGCAGCTCAATGAGGCCTGCCTGCCTCTGTAGACTCCACCTCTCAGGGCAGGGCATAGCTGAACAAAAGGCAGCAGAAACTTCTGCAGACATAAACATCCCTGTCTGACAGCTTTGAAGAGAGTAGTGGTTCTCCAAGCACGGAGTTTGAGATCTGAGAATGGACAGACTGCCTCCTTAAGTGGGTCACTGACACCCAAGTAGCCTAACTGGGAGACACCTCCTAGTAGGGGCAGACTGGTACCTCATAAGCCAGGTGCTCTTCTGAGACAAAGCTTCCAGAGGAAGGATCAGGCAGCAACATTTGCTGTTCTGCAATATTAGCTGTTCTGAAGCCTCTGCTGGTGATACCCAGGCAAAGAGGGTCTGCAGTGTACCTCAAGCAACCTCCAACAGACCTGCAGCTGAGGGTCCTGACTACTAGAAGGAAAACTAACAAAACAGAAAGGAATAGTATCAACATCAACAAAAAGGACATCCACATCAAAACCCCATCAGTAGGTCACCATCATCAAAGTCCAAAGGTATATAAAACCACAAACATGGGGAGAAACCAGAATAAAAATCTGAAAATTCTAAAAATCAGAGTGCCTCTTCTCCTCCAAAGGAACGCAGCTCCTCACCAGCAATTGAACAAAGCTGGACAGAGAATGATTTTGATGAGTTGACAAAAGTAGGCTTCAGAAGATTGGTAATAAAAAACTTCTCCAAGCTAAGGAGGATGTTCAAACCTATCACAAAGAAGCTAAAAACCTTGAAAAAAGATTAGATGAATGACTAACTAGAATAAACAGCATAGAGAAGAACTTAAATGACCTGAAAGAGCTGAAAACCAAGGCACAAGAACTACGTGACACATGAACAAGTTTCAGTAGCCGATTCAAACAAGTGGAAGAAAGGGTATCAGTGATTAAAATCAAATGAATGAAATGAAGTGAGAAAAGAAGTTTAAAGAAAAAAGAGTAAAAACAAATGAACAAAACCTCCAAGTATGGGACTACGTGAAAAGACCAAATCGACGTTTGACTGGTATACCTGAAAGTGACAGGGAGAATGGAACCAAGTTGGAAAACACTCTGCAGGATATTATCCAGGAGAAATTCCCCAACCTAGCAAGGCAGGCCAACATTCAAATTCAGGAAATGCAGAGAATGCCACAAAGATACTGCTCGAGAAGAGAAACCCCAAGTCACATAATTGTCAGATTCATCAAGGTTGAAATGAAGGAAAAAATGTTAAGGGCAGCCAGAGATAAAGGCCGGTTTATCCAAAAAGGGAAGCCCATCAGACTAACAGCTGATTTCTCAGCAGAAACTCTACAAGCCAGAAGAGAGTGGGGGCCAATATTCAACATTCTTAAAGAAAAGAATTTTCAACCCAGAATTTCATATCCAGCCAAACTAAGCATCATAAGTGAAGGAAAATAAAATCCTTTACAGACAAGCAAATGCTGAGAGATTTTGTCACCACCAGCCCTGACTTACAAGAGCTCCTGAAGGAAACACTAAACATGGAAAGGAACAACCGGTACCAGCCACTGCAAAAACACGCCAAAATGTAAAGACCATTGATGCTAAGAAGAAACTGCATCAACTAATGAGTGAATAACCAGCTAACATCATAATGACAGGATCAAATTCACACATAACAATATTAACCTTAAATGTAAATGGGCTAAATGCCCCAATTAAAAGACACAAACTAGCAAACTGGATAAAAATTCAAGATGCATCAGTGTGCTGTATTCAGCAGACCCATCTCACATGCAGACACACACATAGGCTCAAAATAAAGGGATGGAGGAAGATCTACCAAGCAAATGGAAAACAAAATAGCAGGGTTGCAATCCTAGTTTCTCATAAAACAGACTTTAAGCCAAAAAAGATCAAAAGAAACAAAGAAGGCCATTACATAATGGTAAATGGTAAAAGGAAATCGAATTGATATTCAACAAGAAGAGCTAACTATCCTATATATATATGCACCCAATACAGGAGCACCCAGATTCATAAAGCAAGTCCTTAAAGACACACAAAGAGACTTAGACTCTCACACAAAAATAATGGGAGACTTTAACACCCCATTGTCAACATTAGACAGATCAATGAGACAGAAAGTTAACAAGGATATCCAGGAATTGCACTCAGCTCTACACCAAGTGGACCTAATAGACATCTACAGAACTCTCCACCCCAAATCAACAGAATATACATTCCCAGCACCACATCGCACTTATTCCAAAAATGACCACATAGTTGGAAGGAAAGCACTCCTCAGCAAATCTAAAAGAATGGAAGCTATAACAAACTGTCTCTCAGACCACACTGAAATCGAACTGGATCTCAGGATTAAGAAACTCACTCAAAACCACACAACTACAAGGAAACTGAACAACCTGCTCTTGAATGACTACTGGGTAAATAATGAAATGAAGGCAGAAATAAAGATGTTCTTTGAAACCAACAAGAACAAAGACACAACATACCAGAATCCCTGGGACACATATAAGCAGTGTGTAGAGGGAAATTTAGAGCACTAAATGCCCACAAGAGAAAGCAGGAAAGATCTAAAATTGACACCCTAACTTCACAATTAAAAGAACTAGAGAAACAAGAGCAAACACATTCAAAAGATAGCAGAAGGCAAGAAATAACTAAGATCTGAGCAGAAAAAAAGGAGATAGAGACACAAAAATCCCTTCAATCAATCAATGAATCCAGGAGTTGGTTTTTTGAAAAGATTGACAAAATGGATAGACCATTACCAAGACTAATAAAGGAGAAAAGAGAGAAGAATGAAATAGACACAATAAAGAATGATAAAGGGGCTAACACCACCGATCCCACAGAAATACAAACTACCATCAGAGAATACTATAAACACCTCTATGCAAATAAACTAGAAAATCTAGAAGAAACGGATAAATTCCTGGACACATATACTCTCCCAAGACTAAACCAGGAAGAAGTTGAATCCCTGAATAGACCAATAACAAGCTCTGAAATTGAGGCAATAATTAATAGACTACCAACCAAAAAAAGTCCAGGACCAGAAGGATTCACAGCAAAATTCTACTAGAGATACAAGGAGGAGCTGGTTCCATTCCTTCTGAAACTATTCCAATCAATAGAAAAAGAGGGAATCCTCCTTAACTCATTGTATGAGGGCAGCATCATCCTGATACCAAAGCCCAGCAGAGACACAACAAAAAAAGAGAATTTAGGCCAATATCCCTGATGAACATTGATGTGAAAATCCTCAGTAAAATACTGGCAAAGCAAATCTAACAGCACATCAAAAAGCTTATCCACAACGATCAAGGTGGCTTCATCCCTGAGATGCAAGGCTGGTTAAACATATGAAAATCAATAAATGTAATCCATCACATAAACAGAACCAAAGACAAAAACCACCTGATTATCTCAATAGATGCAGAAAAGGCCTTTGACAAAATTCAACAGTACTTCATGCTAAAAACTCTCAATAAACTAGGTATTGATGGGACGTATCTCAAAATAATAAGATATATTTATGACAAACCCAAAGCCAATATCATACTGAATGGGCAAAAACTGGAATCATTCCCTTTGAAAACTGGCACAAGACAGGGATGCCCTCTCTCACCACTCCTATTCAATATACCATTGGAATTTCTGACCAGGGCAATGAGGCAAGAGAAAGAAATAAAGGGTATTCAATTAGGAAAAGAGGAAGTCAAATTGTCCCTGTTTGCAGGTGACATGATTGTATATCTAGAAAACCCCATCATCTCAGCCAAAATCTCCTTAAGCTGATAAACAACTTCAGCAAAGTCTCAGGATACAAAATCAATGTGCAAAAACCACAAACATTCTTATACACAAATAACAGACAGAGAGCCAAATCATGAGTGAACTCCCATTCACAATTGCTTCAAAGAGAATAAATACCTAGGAATCCAACTTACAAGGGATGTGAAAGACCTCTTCAAGGAGAACTACAAACCACTGCTCAATGAAATAAAAGAGGACACAAACAAATGGAAGAACATTCCATGCTCATGGGTAGGAAGAATCAATATCATGAAAATGGCTATACTGCCCAAGGTAATTCATAGATTCAATGCCATCCCCATCAAGCTACCAATGAGTTTCTTCACAGACTTGGAAAAAACTACTTTAAAGTTCATATGGAACCAAAAAAGAGCCTGCATTGCCAAGACAATCCTAAGCCAAAAGAACAAAGCTGGAGGCATCACTCTACCTGACTTCAAATTATACTACAAGGTTACATTAACCAAAACAGCATGGTACTGGTTCCAAAACAGAGATGTAGACCAATGGAACAGAACAGAGCCCTCAGAAATAATGTCACACATCTACAACCATCTGATCTTTGACAAACCTGACAAAAACAAGAAATGGGGAAATTATTCCCTATTTAATAAATGGTGCTGGGAAAACTGGCTACCATATGTAAAAAGCTGAAACTGGATCCCTTCCTTACACCTTATACAAAAATTAATTCAAGATGGATTACATGTTAGACCTAAAACCATAAAAACCCTAGAAAAAACCTAGGCAATACCATTCAGGACATAGGCATGGGCAAGGACTTCATGTCTAAAACACCAAAAGCAATGGCAACGAAAGCCAAAATTGACAAATGGGATATAACTAAACTAAAGAGCTTCAGCACAGCAAAAGAAACTACCATCAGAGTGAACAGGCAACCTACAGAATGAGAGAAAATTTTTGCAATCTACCCATCTGACAAAGGGCTAATATCCCGAATCTACAATGAACTTAAACAAATTTACAAGAAAAAAACAAACAACCCCATCAACAAATGGGTGAAGGATATGAACAGACACTTCTCAGAAGACGACATTTATGCAGCCAACAGACACATGAAAAAATGCTCATTATCACTGGTCACCAGAGAAATGCGAATCAAAACTACAATGAGATACCATCTCACACCAGTCAGAAAGGTGATTATTATAAGTCAGGAAAAACCAGGTGCTGGAGAGGATGTGGAGAAATAGGAACACTTTTACACTGTTGGTGGGACTGTAAACTACTTCAGCCATTGTGGAACACCATGTGATGATTCCTCAAAGATCTAGAAATAGAAACACAATTTGACCCAGCAATCTCATTACTGCGTATATACCCAAAGAATTGTAAATCATGCTGCTATAAAGACATATGCAAACGTATGTTTATTGCGGCACTATTCACAATAGCAAAGACTTGGAACCAACCCAAAAGTCCATCAATGATAGACTGGATTAAGAAAATGTGGCCCATATACACCATGGAATACTATACAGCCATAAAAATGGATGAGTTCATGTCCTTTGTAGGGTCTTGGATGAAGCTGGAAACCATCATTCTCAGCAAACTATCACAAGGACAGAAAGCCAAACACCACATGTTCTCACTGATAGGTGGGAACTGAACAATGAGAACACTTGGACACAGACTGCGGAACATCACACACTGGGGCCTGTCGTGGGGTGGGGGAAGAGGGGAGGGATAGCATTAGGAGAAATATCTAATATAAATGATGAGTGAATGGGTGCAGCACACGAGCATGGCACATCTATACATATGTAACAAACCTGCACGTTGTGCACGTGTACCCTAGAACTTAAAGTATAATAAAAAAAAATTTTTTTAATCTTCCAGAAACAAAGCTAGTCAGTTGAATCCACCTTATACCACAATCAAACTTTCAAGGTCATCAAATAGAATATAGAGAAAAAAAATCCAAAGGTCAGCAACCTCAAAGACTGAAAAAATATCATCTCACAAAGAGGAGAAAGAACCAGTGCAATAACTCTGACATCTCAAAAAGCCTGAGTGCCTTTTTCCTTCAAATGACATCACCTTTCCAGCAAGGGTTCTGAACTGGACTGAAATGGCTGAAATGACAGAAATAAAATTCAGAATATGAATAAAAACAAAGATAATTTAGCTAAAGGAGTACATTAAAATCCAATTGAAGGAAGCTAAGAATTATGATAAAACAATCCAGGAGCTGACAGACAAAATAGCAAGTATAGAAAAAATATATAAATGATCTGTGTCAGAGCCGAGAAACACACTACAAGAATTTCATAATACAAACACGAGTAGTAATAGCAGAATAGACCAAGCAGTGGAAAGAATCTGAGTTTGAAGTCTGGCTTTCTGAAATAAGATAGTCTGACAAGAACAGAGAGAAAAAAGAATGAATAAAACCACCAAGAAATATGGGATTATGTAAAGAGACCAGATATGTAACTCATTGGTGTCCCTAAAAGAGATGGGGAAAGTGTAAGCAACCTGGAAAAATATTTCAAGACATTATCCACAAGAACTTCCTCAAACTAGCTAGAGAGGAAAACATTCAAATTCAGGAAATGCAGAGAACCCCAGTAAGATACTTTACAAGAATATCATCCCCAAGATACAAAATCATGCTAAAAATGTTAAAAGCAGCTAGAGAGAAAGGTTAGGTTACCTACAAAGGGAAGGCCATAAGACTAACAGCAGAACTCTCAGCAGAAACACTACAAGCCAGAAGAGATTGAGGGACAATATTTAACATTCTTAAAGAAAAGAAATTCCAACCCAGAATTTCATGTTTTGCTGGAAACAAAACTAAGCTTCATAAGTGAAGAAGAAATAAGATTCTTTTCAGACAACCAAATGCTGAGGGAACTTGTTACCACTAGACCAGTCTTATAAGAGCTCCTGAGGAAGCACTAAATATGAAAAGACCACTACTAGCCACTACAAAAACACACTGAATATACAGACCAGTGAAACCATAAAGCAACCACATAAACAAGTCTGCAAAATATCCAGTTAATATCATTATGACAGGATCAAATCCACACACATTAATACTAATCTTAAATGGAAATGGGCTAAATGTCTCAAATAAAAGGCACAGAGTGGCAATCTGGATAAATAATTAAGATGCATTGGTATGCTGTTTTTAAGAGACACATCTCACATGCAGTGACACACATAGGTTCAAAATAAAGAGATGGAGACATATCTACAAAGCAAATGAAATACAGAAAAACAGCAGGGGTTGCACTGTGAGTTTCAGTCAAAATGGTCTTTAAACCAACAAATATTTTAAAAAAAGACAAAGAAGGGCATTACATAATGGTAAAGGGTTCGATTCAACAACAAGAGCCAGCTATCATAATTACCCAACACAGGATCACCCAGATTCATAAAGCAAGTTCTTAGAGACTGTCAAAGAAACTTACACTCCCACACAATAACAGTGAGAAAATTCAACACCTCACTGACAACATTAGACAGATCACTGAGACAGAAAATTAACAAAGGTATTCAGGGCCTGAACTCAACTCTGGATCAAATGGACCTGATAGACATCTACAGGACTCTCCACCAAAAAAAAAAAATAGAATATACATTCTTCTCATTGACACATGGCACATACTCTAAAACCAATGCCATAATCAGAAGTAAAACAGTCCTCAGCAAATGCAAAAGAGCTGAAATTATAACAAACAATCTCTTGGACCATACCAAAATTAAATTAGAAATCAAGACTAAGAAATTCACTCAAAACTATACAATTACATGAAAATTGAATGACCTACTCCTAAATGACTGTTGGGTAAATGATGAAATAAAGGTAAAAATCAAGAAGTTCTTTAAAACTAACGAAGACAAAGATGCAACATACCAGAATCTCTTGGAAAGAGCTAAGGTGGTGCTGAGAGAAATATTTACAGCACTAAATGCCCACATCAAAAAGTTGGAAATATCACAAGCTAACAACCTAACATCAAAACTAAATTTACTAGAGAACCAAGAGAAAACTAACCCCAAGCTGGCAGTAGACAAGAAAAAAACAAAACTAGAGCTAAACTGAAGGAGATTGAGACACAAAAAACATCTAAAAGATCAACATATCCATGAGCTGTTTTTTTTGAAAAAAATAATAAAATAGACTGCTAGCTAGACTAATAAAGAAATAAAGGAGAAAAGATAAAAATAAACACAATCAAAAAGAATGAGGGGAATATTACCACTGACCTCCACAGAAACACAAATAACCATCAGAGAATATTATAAACATCTCTATGCACACAAATTATAAAATTTAGAAGAATTGGATAAATTCCTGCACACATACACCTCCCAAGACTGAACCAGGAAGAATTCAAATACCTGAACAAACCAATAACGAGCTCTGAAATTGAATCAGTAACAAATAGCCTACCAACCAAAAAAAAAAAGCCCAGGACCAGACACATTCAAAGCTGAATTCCCCCATAGGTACAAAGAAGAGCTGGTCCCATTCCTGTAGAAACTATTCCGAAAAAAAATGAGGAGGAAGGAGTACTCTCTAACTCATTCTGAGGCCAGCATCTTTCTGATACTGAAACCTGGAAGAGACACAACAATAAATGAAAATTTCAGGCAGTATCTTTGATTAACATTAATGCAAAAATTCTCAACAAAATACTAGCAAACTGAATACAGAAGCACATCAAAAAGCTTAATCACCAAAATCAAGTAGGCTTTATCTCTGGAATGCAAAGTTGCTTCAACATATGCAGATAAAAAAAGGTGATTCATCACATAAACAGAACTAAAGACAAAAACCACATGATTATCTCAATATATGCAGAAAAGACTTTGATAAAATTCAACACATTTTATATTAAAAATAACTCTCAATAGACTAGTTATTGAGGGAACATACAGCAAAATAATAAGAGCCATTTATGACAAACCCACAGCCAACATCATAATGAATGGGCAAAAGCCAGAAGCATTCCCTTGAAAACAAGCACAAGAATAAAGATGCCCTCTCTCACCACCCCTATTCAAAATAGCTTTGGAAGTCCTGGCCAGGGCAGTCAGGCAAGAGATAGAAATAAAGCACATCCAAATAGGAAAAAAAGAAGTCCAACTGTTCCTGCTTGCAGATGACATAATGCTATTACTAGAAAGCCCTATAGTCTTGGCCCAAAAACTTCTTAAGTTGATGAACAACTTCAACAAAGTCTCAGGATACAAACCAATGTACAGAAGTCATTAGCACTCCTATATATCAAAAATATTGAAGCCAAGAGCCAAATTAGGAATGTGATCTTACTCGCAATTGCCACACACACAAAAAAAATACCTAGGAATATATCTAATCAAGGAGGTAAAAGACCTCCAAAAGGAGAACTACAAAGCACTTCTCAAATAAATCAGAGATGACACAAACAAATGAAAAATCATTCCATGCTCATAGTTAGGAAGAATAATGGCTATACTGCCTAAAGCAATTTATAGATTCAATGCTATTGCTGTTCAACTACCAATGATATTATTCAGAGAACTAGAAAATACTATTTTAAAATTCATACAAAACCAAAAAAGAGCCTGAATAGCCAAGGGAATCCTGATTTAAAAAGAGTGGCATCATGCTACTCCACTTCAAATTACACTAAAGGGCTACAGAAATCAAAACAGCATTATATTGCTGCAAAAACAGTCACATAGACCAATAAAACAGTTTAGAGAACCAGGAAATAAGGCCACGCACTTACAACTATCTGATTTTCAGCAAAGCTGGAAAAAGAAAAACAACCAATGGAGAAGGACTCCCTATTCGATAAATGGTGCTGGGATAACTGGCTAGCCATATGCAGAAGATTGAATTTTGACCCATTTCTTATACCATGCACATAGTTAACGGAAGGTGGATTAAAGATTTAAATGTAAAACCCTAAACCTTGAAGACAACCTAGTCAATACCATTCTGGATAAAGAAATGGGCAAAGATTTTATGATGAAGACATTAAAAGCAATTGCAATATAAGCAAAAATGGACAAATGGGGTCTAATTAAGCTGAAGAGTTTCGGCACAGCAAAAGAAACTGTCAACACAGTGAACAGACAACCTACAGAACAGGAAGAAATATTTGCAAACTATGCATCTGACAAAGGCCTGATATCCAGCATCTATAAGAAACTTAAACAAACTTACAAGAAAAAAAAACAGTTTTAAAGTAGGCAAGCAACATGAAGAGACACTTTTTGAAAGAAGGCATACACATAGCCAAAAATCATATTTAAGAAGTTCAACATCACTCATCATTAGAGAAATGCAAAACAAAACCACAATGAGATACCATCTCACACCAATCAGAAAGGCTATTCTTAAAAAGACAAAAAGTAACAGGTGCTGGTAAGGTTGCAAAGAAAAGCGAACACTTATACACTGTTGGTGGGAGTGCAAGTTAGTTAAACCATCGTGAAAGACAGTGTGGTGATTCCTTCAAGACCTAAAAACAGAATTACCATTTCACCCAGTAATACCATTACTGGGTATAGACCCAAAGGAATATAAATTATTCTATCATAAAGACATATGCATAGGTGTGTTCATCACAGCACTATTCACAATAGCAAAGACCTGGAATCAACTTAAATCCCCATCAACAGTAGACTGGATAAAGAAAATGTGGTACATATACAGCATGGAATACTAAGAAACCATAAAAAGAATGAGATAACATGCTTTGCAGGAACATGGATGGAGCTGGAGGCCATTATTCTTAGCAAACTAATACCGGAACAGAAAACTGAATACTGCAAGTTCTCACTTATAAGTGGGAGCTAAAATGATAACACAAGGGCACATAGAAGAGAAAAACACACACTGGAATCTATTGGAGGATGGAGGGTTGGAGGAGAGAGACCAGGAAAAATAACTAATGAGTACTTGGCTTAATACCTGAGTGACGAAATAATCTGGACAACAATCCCTCATGACACAAGTTTACCTATGTAACAAATGTACACACGTACCCCTGAGCTTAAAATAAAAGTTAAATATAGAAAGAGCATGTGGACATAGGAGATGGAGGCATTTCTTTGCTTCCCTCACCCCTGTGGCAGACTGCTGACTGCCAAGTTATCATAAAAACCCTCTGCTCCTGTATGCCCAGGCATCATTGCCATTGTTGACAGAGAGTTGAAAAGTTTTTGAGAGCAGAACATCAGGCAACCAACTTGCACAGGTTCATTCATTTCTCTTCAAACTTGAGCTAAGGTGTTGGTTGGCATTCTGGTTGTGCACTCATTGTGGGACACTATCCTGCCCAGGGAATCTCAGCCCTTGTGTCTCTGCATCCCTAGATTCTCCACAAATATTTACCAAAAACTTCTCTGACTCTGGCAACCACAGGGAACTGGCAGGACTCTGGGGACCTTAGGATCCCTGAAGAACTATCCTTCGGTATGGGACAACCCTGGAGGAAAGGGGAGCACAGCTCATGAAAGCACCCACTAGGACAGAGGAAAGTTGATTACAAGCCCTTCCCTGCCCAAGAGCCCCCTGCTTGTGACCAAAGTGTGCTTCTCCAAGCATAGAGAGATGAAGTCTTAGTGCTTATCTGTGGATGGGGGGCAGTGTTGTTCCAACAGGGTGGACAGGGAACACCAGTGTCCCAAAAGGGTCATAGAGAGGAGGTCTCCTTCCAGTCCACTGATCCACTGCTATGAGTGTAGCTGTTACGTTTCCTACTAGGGCTTGATATCAATGCACTCAGACACAAACTTTTCAGCACTATCTGGGGCAGCGGCATTACCACTGAAAGTCTGCAGTATGCATTCCCAGACTTGCATAATGGATGGGGCTTATCACCCCCTCTCTATATTCCTGCAGTGAGTGCAGAACAGCCACAGAGCTGTCTGCCATTTCCTGAGAGAAGAGGTTCTGTCCCAAAGTCATTTATGGGGTACCTGCCAGATGGGCATTTTCCACAGATCTAAGTTCCACTGTGGCCTGGAAAAAAAGGACAGTGTCTATTTGAACTAAAAGTCATGAAACCTAGGACAAGAGTGTGGTAAGAAAGTTGGTCATGTTCCTGCCTTCTCAGGATGAGAAGATGGTTCAGCCCCTTATTCCTTCCACCACAGAGACCACAGCCCATCCCACCATGAGCTCACCCTGCCACCAACATCAGGGAGGGTGCTTTTACTTGTCACCTAGCTATCTAGGGGTGAGCTCATTTGTAAGTGCCACCTAATGGAATAGAGATTAAACTGCACACCCAAATAAAAATGTGCTGACAGAAGGACATAATACTAGGAAACAGGATGAGAAAGCCACCACACACACACAAAAATCTACCTATAACCAACGAACTTAATACAAGCCTTGATCTTCAGAAATCACCCAAAATTGAAGACAAGCATAAACAACATAAATTACTGTCACATCTCAAGAAAGAAAAGAATAAAAAATTAAAAAGTCCTCTTTAAAGGAAAGCAAATTCAAAAATAAGAAGTGACAGTCCACGTGAGAATAAATCAGCATAAGAACTTCAGCAGTAAAAGCAGACAGAATATTTTGATGCCCTCAAAAGATTATATAAGCTCTCTAGCAAGGGATCCTAACCAAAATGGATTTTTTAAAATGACAAATAAATAATTCAAAATATATATTGTAAGAAATATCAATAAGATCCAAGATAAAGTGAAAAAGCAATGCAAAGAAATCAGAAAAATATTCAGAATATGAATGAAAAATTTACTAATGAGACATATCTTTAAAAACACAGAATTTGTAGAAATAAAAGTTAAAGAAATTATAAAATATAGTTAAAAGCTTTACTAATAGACTAGACTAAGTGGTAGAAATAATTTCAGAACTTGAAGACTGGTCCTCTGAATTAACCCAGTCAGACAAAAATAAAGAAAGAGGTATTTAAAAATAAGCCAAGTCTTTGAGAAGTATGGGATTATGTAAAGAGACCAAATCCATGAAGTGTAGGCATTCCTTAGGAAGAAGAAGAAGAAAAAGTAAAAAGCTTGGAAAATGTAATTGATGGGTTAATTCAAGAAAATTTTAATGGTGAAACTTAGAGAATTAAACATCCAGCACAAGAAACTCAAAGAACACCTGGGAGGTTCTCTGCAAGACAAATCTTATCAAGGTCTGTAGTCATCAGACAATCCAAAGTCAATATGAAGGAAAAAGGTTTAAAAGCAGCCAGAGAGAAGCATCTAGTCACATATAAAGAGAATCCCATCAGACTAACAGCAGAAATCTCAGTAGAAACCATACAAGACAGAAGAAATTCTAGGCCTATTTTCAGACTTCTTTTAAAAAATATGCTAGCCAAGAATTTCACAACCTGCTAATCTAAGTTTCAAATATGAGACAGAAATAAATTCTTCCCAGACAAGCAAACACTAAGTAAATTAATCATCCACATTACTGACACCTAAAGAAATACCCAAAAAAAGTTCTACACATGGAAACAAAAGGATGAAACTAATCATCAAAAAAGCACACATAAGCACAAAGCTCACAGATTCTAGAAAGCACTTCCAAAATTGAGACTACAAAGCAAGTAGGTAACCACATTATGAGAGGACAAACTCTCACATACCAATATTAACTTTGAAAGTAAATGTACTAAATGCTCCACTTAAAAGATATGGGCTGGCAAATTGGATTTAAAAGAAACCACAAAATCCAGCAAATTGCTGCCTACAAGAGACCCACCTAATGGGGTATAAACACCCACAGACTGAAGGTAAAATGGTGGAAAAAGATATACCACACAAATGGAAAACAAAAGTGACCAGGAGTAGCTATAGACACACAAAGTTATTATATATTAATAAATAATTCAATTCAACAAGAAGATGTAACTATCCTAAATATACATGCACCAAACATCAGAGTATGCATATTCACAAAACAAGTACCACTAGATCAAAAAATAGAGATAGACAACAATACAATAATAGTAGAGAATGCAACACCCCATTGACAGCACTAGACACATAATTATGAAACAAAATCAACAAAGAAACTCTGGATTTAAGCTTGACTCAACCCCAAGTGGACCTAAAGAGACATTTACAGGACACTCTACCCAACATCTTAAGAATATAAATTTTTCTTCTTTGAGTATGCATTCTTCTTGAAAGTAAACCATATCCTTGGCTATAAACAAAGTTTCAATAAATTCAAAAAATAAAATAATATCAAGTATCTACTTGGATCACAGTTGAATAAAATTAGAAATAAATACCAAGTAGAATTCTCAAAGCTATATAAATAAATAAAATGTAAACAATGTGCTCCTGAATGATCATTGGGTAAATGATGAAATTGGGCAGAAACGAAAAACTTTGTTGAAACAAATAAAAATAAGCACAACATACAATAACCTCTGAGACACTGCTAACAGAAATGTTAACAGCATTAACTGCCTACATCAGAGAGATAGAAAGATCTCAAATTAACAACCTAATATTGCACCTAAAAACTGGACAAACAATAACAAACTAAATCCAATGCTAGCAGAAGAAAGGAAGTGATAAAGATCAGAGCAGAACAAAATGAGACAAAGACCAAAAAAAAAGGATAAATAAAATCAAATGTTTTTTTTTTTTGAAAGATACTCAAAATTGGCAGGCCAGTAACTAAACAATAAAAATGAGAAATGTTTTAAATAAGCACAATGAGAAATGATAAAGGTGAGATTACAACTGATACCACAGAGATACCAAGCAATCATCCAGGACTATTATTAAAATCTCTATGTGTACAAACTTAAAAACGTAGAGAAAATAAATCAATATAGATAAATTCCTGGAAATATCCAACCTCTCAAGATTGAACCAGGGAGAAATGAAAATTCTGAACTCAATAATGTGTGATGATATTGAATCAGTAATAAAAAATCTCTCAAGGGAGAAAAAAAGCCCAGGACCAGATGGAATCACAGCCAAATTTTACCAGACATGTAAATAAAAGTTGATAACAATCTTACTGAAACTACTCAAAAAATCACAAAGAAGGATTTTTCCTTAACTAATTATCTGAAACTAGTATCACCCTCATACCAAAATCAGGTAAGGGAACACACATATGCACACACACACACACACACACACACCAAAAAAACCTCTCATTGGCCAATATCCCTGATGAACCCAAGTGCAAAAATCCTAAAAAAATACTAACAAATTAACTACACATCAAAATGATAACACATCCCAGTCAACTGGGTTTTATTACATTGATGCAAAAATGGTTCAACATAGACAAAACAAATAAATGTGTTTTACCACATAAACAAAATAAAAATGAAAACCATAAAATCATGTCAATAGATGCAAAAGAAGAATTCAATGCAATTTAATATCTGTTCTTGATAAAAATTCTAAAATATCTATACAATGAAAGATCATACCTCAAAATAATAAAAGGTATGTATAACTAACCCACAACCAACATTACACTGAATGAGGAAAAGTTGAAATCATTCACCTTAAGAATTGGAACAAAACAATGATGTCCACTCTTTTCTTTTTTTCCGAGACCGTCTCACCCTGTTGCCCAGGCTGGAGTGCAGTGGTGCAAGCTCAGCTCCCTGCAGCCTCTGCCTCCCGGGTTCAAGTGATTCTCATACGTCAGCCCCATGAGGAGCTGGGACTACAGGCATGCACCATCATGGCCAGCTGATTTTTTCCATTTTTAGTAGAGTTGGGATTTCACTGTGTTGGCCAGGCTGGTCTCAAACACCTAGCTTCAAGTGAACTACCCAGCCAGGCCTCCGAAAGTGCAGGGATTACAGTTGTGAGCCACTGCACCCAGCCTCCACTCTTACCACTTCTATTTAGCACAGTATTCTGGGTCCTAGCTAAAATAATCAGGCAAGAAAAAAAGTAAAAGGCATCCAAATTGGAAAAGAGGATGTCAAATTATTTATCTTCACTTATGACATAATCTTATACAGAGAAAACTCTAAAGACTCCTCTAAAAGGCTTCTAGACTTGAAAAATGACTTCACTAAGGTTTTAGGATACAAAATTGATGTACAAAAATCAGTAGAATTTTTATATGCCAATAATAATGAAGCTGAGAGCCAAATCAAGAACTCAATACCATTTACAATAGTCACAAAAATTTAAATACCCAGGAATCAATTTAATAATAGAGGTGAAAGATCTTTTCAAGGAGAGCTATAAAACACTGATGAAAGAAACAAATGGAAATCATTTCATGCTCATGCATTGGAAGAATCAATATTGTTAAAATGATTATACTTTTCCAAGCAATCTACAGATTCAGTGAAATTCTTATCAAATTACCAACATAATATTTTACAGAATGACAAAAAAAATCCTAAAACTCACTTGGAACCAAAAATAAAAAGCATAAATGTTCAAAGCAATCCCAAGCATAAAGTACAAGCATGGAGGCACCACATTACCTGACTTTGAATTATACTACAAGGCAATAGCAATCAAAACAGCATAATAATGATACAAAAATATATATGGAACAGATCGATGAAACAGAATAGTGAACCCAGGAATAAAGCCACATACCTACATTCAACAGATCTTCAACAATGTCACCACAAATATATAATGGGAAAAGAACACACTATTCAATAAATTATGCTGGAAAAATTGGATAGTCATATGCGGAAAAATAAAACTGGGCCTTTATTTCTCACCATATACAAAAATTACTCACAATGGATTAATGGCTTAAATGTATGGACTGAAACTACAAAATTCTTAAAAGAAAACCTTGACTGAGTTCTCAATAGCAAATTCAACAGAAACAAAATAGACAAATGGAACTAAATTAAAGAGCTGCTGCATAGCAAAATAAACAGACTATACAGACAACCTATAGTAAGGGAGAAAAATATTTACAAACTATGCATTTGACAGATGCTTAACATTCAGAACCTACAAGAAACTCAAAAAAACAAGAAATAAACAAATAACAGTTAAGTGAGCAAAGTACATCAACAGATATTTATCAAAAGAAGATCTAGAAGCATCATCCAACAAACATGAAAAATGCTCATCACTAGTCATCAGAGAAATACAAATTAAAACAACAATGATATACCATTTCATAACATTTATAATGGCTACTATTGAAACATAAAAAAAACAGATATTGGTGAGGGTGCAAAAAAAGAAAACATTTACACACTGTTGGCAGAAATGTAAATTAGTACAATCTCTATGAAATACAGTATGGCAATTTCTCAAAGAACTAAAAACAGAACTGCTATTTGACCTAGCAATTTCACTATTAGAGATCTGCCAAAGGGAAAAAAATATATATTATATCAAAAAGATACCTGCACTTATATGTTTATTGCAGTACTATTTTGAAAAGCAAAGTCGTGAAATCAATCAAAGTGTCCATCAAGAGATAACTGGATAAAGAAAATGTGCTATATATGCACTATGAATTACTACACAGCCTTAACAAAAAAATTAAATCATCTCCTTTCCAGCAACATGAATGGAACTGGAGGCCTTTATTCTAAGAGAAATAGCATTAGAAAATCTAATGCCTCTTGTTCTCACTTAGAAGTGGAAGCTAAACAATGGCTACACATGAGTATACAGAGGAAAATAACAGACATAGATGACTACCAAAGGGGGAAGGGCGGGAGCAAGTGGAGAGTTGAAAAGCTACCTATTGGGTACAATGTTTACTGTTTGGGTGATAGGCACACTAGAATTTCAAACCTCACCATTACACAATATATGCATGTTACAAACTTGCACATTTACTTTCTGAGTGTATATATATATATATATAAAATATTCCATATATTACATATATATAAAATATTCCATATATTATATATATATAAATATTCCATATATTATATATAAAAAATATTCCATATATTATATATATATAATATTCCATATATTATATATATATGGAGTCATATTACTTACCTTTAGCCTATTGAGTTGTGTGTGTTCCACATATGTATAGCTTAACAATATATTTAATTTAATTATATATATACATACACACACACACACACACAAAACTAGCTAGGAGATAATCACACCTAAAAACAGATCATCTAGGAAAGAACACTGGAATTCAACAGAGGAATAATGACAAGCGCAAAAAGCAAGGAAGTAGGGAAGCAAGGCAGCCTATTTGCCTATATGGCCAGGATTGTTGGGGAGCCTGGAGAGCCTTCCTAATGCAGGACAGGTAAGTGAGAGATCCTCAGCAGTCCACTTTCCTGCAGAGGACTCCTAAAATCATAGCCGCAAGAGAGTACCTAGACCCTCGGGAACACCAAGAAAAATATAAGCAGCTGCCTGGAAACTGCACAAAGACACTGCTCCAGAAAAAGAGAGAGAAAGAGAGACAGAGCTCACCCTGGGTCCCACAACTCCCTAAATCATAAGCAGCTGCAGCACGGTGCCATTTTTAACAGCACAACACCCACCAAACTGTGTCCTTCTTGGGGTTTAACAGCTTCTGCATCTCAACATCCATGGAGCCCTATTGGCATTCCTCACCTACAACCACTGATTTCCCCAGCAGGAAAGCAGCCAGAAATTTCCAATCACCCTAAGGACAAATTTCATTGCCCACATTTGCCACTGCTGCAGGCAGATGTGGCACCAAGAGATGACCAAAACATAGCCCTCAGCTGCCTGCCTAAAGCTGCTTCCACTCAAAAAAGAAAAACCTGCACTCCCCATGACAGAACCACAGCACAGTGGCAAGTGCTACCACCTGAGCATTCTGCTGGGAGTCTGGGTTTTATGCTGCTCCTGTCTACAAGAAGTAATACCTGAACACATCACTGAGAAGCCTGAGGGAAGATTTTTTTTGGCCTGGCTACACACCCCTAGTACGTGAGCATGACATCTAGGGGCCTGAAGATTACCCAGTTCAGTCAACCATTGATTGGTCCTTGAGCACTTCTCTTAGTGTCTGAGGTCAGGCTCACTAAACCTGCTGCTACCACCACAGCTGGCACCCAACTGCTCATGCCACATATGAAGGTGGAGAGCAGTCTGCCAGGCCCAACAAAGCCACCATTGATACCAGCATGAACAGCTTTGATTTCAAAGAGTTGTCTCAGAACAGCTACTTCCTTCATCTACTTCACACCTACTGCTCAGGTGATCAAATCCTGTCCATCTACCTAACTTACTACTGTCACTACCAGCATCTAAGTAAGCCACCTGGAGACCTGATATTTGGTCAGCCTAGACCTGATAACACTGCTGCCAGCATACACTGCTCTGAGGACCAAGAACTGCCATACTCAGCCTGCCACTGCCTCCAGTGTGGCCTGAATACTGAACCATATGGCATCCTAGCTCCCAGGAAAAATTTACCATACTCTTCACTAACAACCACAACCAAAGCCACCAACGAAATCAAAGCTATCACTGATGCTATTTACAGCTGGAAAATATATACAGAGACTAAACTACTAAACACACTCAGAACCAAAGCCAAAGTGATCTGCACAGGCAAAATCATAGATACATCTTCAGGAATATTCCTCCCCTACGAAAACAAATTCAAAAAAATAGAAGTGGTGACTGTTACACCAGTGTTCAAATATTGATGTAAAGACACAAGAAACATTTAAAAACGCAAGAAAATATGACTCTTCAAAAGGAACAAATTAATTCTCCAGCATAAGATTCCAATAAAAAAACAATGAGTAAATTTCTAGAGAAACAAATCAAAATGGTGGTACTAAAGAAGTTCATTGAGATACTAGAAAATACTGCAAGACAATCCAATGAAAACAAAAAAAAATCAGTATCTGAATGAGAAATTTAACAAAGATGTAGCTATAAAAAGCAAACAGAAATTCTGGAACTGAAATTTATGGAATAACATACAAAATACATTTGAAAGCTTCAGGAATAGAATAGATCAAATAAAGAAAAATTTCAGAATGTAAACCCAGGTCTTTTAAAATAACACATTCAGACAAAAATAAAGAAATAAATGTTAAGAAGAATTAGCAAAGCCTACGTGACATGT
Source organism: Pan paniscus (assembly GCF_029289425.2). NCBI lineage: Eukaryota > Metazoa > Chordata > Mammalia > Primates > Hominidae > Pan > Pan paniscus. The sequence continues at coordinate 62,680,521 of NC_073272.2, forward strand.
GGAATACCATAAAGTGATCAAATATTCAAATTTTTGGAGTCTTAGAATGCAAAAAACAACAGTTAAAAATATTTGGAAAAATTATAGATTACAATTTCCCAAAACTGGCAAGAGATTTAGACATCCACATAGAGGAAACTCAAAGATCCCCAAAAACACAATTCAAAACAGTCTTCTCCAAGGCACATTATACTCAAATTGTCAAAAGTGAAATACAAAGAGAAAATTTTAGAAACAGCAAAAAAAATGGCTAGTCACTTGTAAAGAAACCCACATCAGCAAATTTCTCTGCAGAAATCTTACAGGCCAGGAGAGAATAGGATAGTATATTCAAAGTGATAAAAAAAATGGCAGCCAAAGATACTCTACATAGCAATAGTATCCTTTATAAATGAAGATGAAATACTTTCCCAGACATGCAACAGCTAAGTAAGTCAATCACAACTTGGCCAGTACTACAAGACATGCTTAAGAAGTCCTACGTCTTATAGGAAAAGGCTGATGACTATCATCGCAAAAACAGAGCAAAATATTGAAATCACTGGTACAGCAAACACAAAAGTACAGAGGAGAAAAAAACTCAGTGTTATCACTACAGAGTAGCATCAAGCCACAATATTATACAATCAAGGAGAAAGAAATAAATAAACAATATCCAAAACAAACAAATAAATTAACAGACAGAAGTAAGCCCTCACATATCAATAACAGCATTACATGTAAATGGATTAAATTTTCTACTGAAAATATATAAAGTGGCTGAAGGGAATGGATTTTTAAAAATTACCAAACTGTATGCTACCTACAAAAAACTAATTTCATCTGTAAAGACACATGCAAACTGAAAGTAAAGGTACAGAAAAAGATATTTTATACAAAGAGAAAACCAAAGGGAGAAGGAGTAGCTATACTTATACCAAATATAAAAGACATTAAGTCAAAAACAGTAAAAAGAGACAGAAAAGGTCATTATATAGTGGCAAAAACAACAATTCAGAAAGAGAATATAAAAACTTTAAATATATATGCATTCAACACCTGAGCACCAGGTATGTAAATACTAGATCTAAAGGGAGAGATAGCCTCCAATACAAAAATAGTTAAGGACTTCAAAATGTGACTTAATGTTAGACAGATCATCTTAAAAAATTAACATAGGAACATGGATTTAAACTGCACATTAGATCATATGTACACAACAAACATTTAAAGAACACTTTATCCCACAGCTACAGAATACACATTGTTTTCATGAGCACATAAAATATTCTCCAGAACCCCGGCAAAGTGGCTCCTGCCTGTAATCCCAGCACTTCAGAAGGCCGAGATAAGAGGATAACTTTAGGCCAAGAGTTCGCAACTAGCCTGAACAACATAGCAATACCTTGTCTCTACAAAAAAAAAAAAAAAAATGTGTTTAATTTGCTAGGTGTGGTGACACACACCCGTAGTCCTAGCTACTCAGAAGGCCAAAGTGAAAGGTTCCCTTGAGCTCAGGAGTTCAAGGCTGTAATGAGCTGTGATCATACCACTGTACTCCAGCCTGGGAGACAGAGCAAGACCCTGTCTTACAAAAAATAATACTATCCAAGATAGACCATATGTTAGGACACAAAACAACTCTCAACAAATTTTTAAAAATAGAAATAAAATAGAAATTATACTATGTATCTTCTCAGACCACAATAAAATGAAACTAAAAATCAGTAACAAGAGAAACTTTGAAAACTATATAAGCACATGTAAATTAACCCATATTATCCTAAGACACCCTTGGGTTAAGGAAAACATTAAGGAGGGAATCAAAAATTTCTTGAAACAAATGAAAATGGAAACAACATGCCAAAATCTCTGACACACAACAATAGCAACACTGACAAAAGTTTATAACAAAAAATACCTAGATTTAAAAAGTAGAAAGATTTCAAACAATCTAATGGTGCAGCTCAAGGAACTAGAAAAGAAAAGACAAACCAAATCCAAAAGTAGCAGAAGTAAAGGAATTAAAAGATAAGAACAGAATCAAATATATAGAGACTAAAAGAATATACGAAGTATTACCAAAATTAGGCAGGATGCGGTTGCTCATGTCTGTAATCCCAGCACTTTGGGAGACTGAGGCCGGTGGATCACCTGAGGTTAGGAGTTTGGAACCAGCCTGGCCAACATGGCAAAACCCCATCTCTACTAAAATGTAAAAATTAGCCAGGTGTGATGGTGCATGCCTATAATCCCAGCTACTTGGAAGGCTAAGGCAAGAGAATTGCTTGAACCCGGGAGGCAGAGGTTGCAGTGAGCCTGGATCACGCCACTGCATTCCAGCCTGGATGACAGAGTGAGACTCTGTCTCAAAATAAACAATCAAACAAAAGAATACATAAATAATTAAAATGAAGTATTACCAAAATTAAAAGCTGATTGTTTATAAAGATAAAAAATGATAAGCCACCAGCCAGACAAACCAAGAAAAAGAAAAAAGAGTCAGATAAGTAAAATCAGAAATGAAAAAAGAGACATTAAAACTGATACCACAGAAATAAAAAGAAGATCATTAGAGGCAATTATGAACAACTATACACTGACACTGGAAAATGTAGAGAAAAAGAAGAAATTCCTGGACACATACGGCCTATCATGATGCAATCCAGAACAAACAGAAAACCTTAACGGACCAATAACAAGTAATGAGATTAAATCCGTTTTTAAAAATCTCTCAACAAAGAAATGTTCAGGTCCAGATAACTTCACTGTGAATTCTACCAAGCATTCAAAAGAAAACTAACACCAATTTTTCTCAAACTATTCTTAAAAAGTAAGGAGGAAGGAATTCTCACTAACTCATTCTATGAGGACAGCATTACCCTGATATCAAAACAAGACAAGAATGCACAAAAAGAAACCTACTGGCCAATATCCCTCATGTCCACAGATGCAAAAATTCTTAACAAAATACCAGAAAACTGGATCCAAAGTGCTTCAACAAAATAATGCATCATGATTAAATTAAATAGGATTTATCCCAGTGATTCAAAGACGATTCAACATATGCAAACAATAAATGAAATACATCAAATCAATGGAATGAAGAACAAAAAAAGATAATATGAATAGATGCAAGAAAATATTTGATAAAAATTAACACTCTTTCATAATAAAAACTCAAACAGTGACAGAGGAAATAACCCTAAACACAATAAAGATTATATATGACAAACCCACAGCTAACATCATACTGAATGTGGAAAAGCTAAAATTATTTCCTTTAAGAACTAGGACAAGAATTCTCACTTTCAACACTCACATTCAACATCATACTAGAAATCCCGGCCAGATAAATCAGGTAAGAGGAGACAACGAAAGGCATTCAAATTGGAAAAAAAAAAAAAAAAAAAGTCAAATTGTCCATCTTTGATGATGATATGATCTTACACCTCAAAAAAAAAAGAAAAGAAAAGAAAAAACTGAAGACTCCACCAAAAAATTATTAGATCTAATAAATAAATGTAGTAAATTTGCAGGACACAAAATCAAAATACAAAAATCTATAGCAATTCTATATATCAGTAATGAATTACCTGAGAGAAAAAAATCAAGAAAGCAAACCCATTTAAAATAGCTACAAAAATACAATATACTGAGAAATAAATGTAACAAAAGAGATGAAAGTTCTCTGCATGCAAATCTGCAAAACATTTATGACAAAAATTGAAGAGGACACAAACAAATGGAAAGACATCCCATGCTCATCGATTGAAAGAATTAATATAATTAAAATGACAATACTGCCCAAAGAAATCTACCAATCTATGCAACCCATATCAAAATACCAAAGTCATATTTCACACAAAAAGAAAAAAATATAAAGTGTATATGGAACCCCAAAAGCCTTGAAGGTCAATGCAATCCTAAGTGAACAAGAATAATCCAGAGGCATCACACAAGCTGATTTCAAAATATATTACAAAAAAATGCAGGAGGTTGAGCAAGATCACTAGATAGATCCTTCTAGCAATTGTACCTCTGCAGGAACACCAAATTGAAAAAGTAAAAAGGAATATCTTCATGAGAACCAAAAAATCATATAAGCAATCATAGTACCTGGTGTTAACCTAATATGAAGGAAAGTGGTACTGAAGAAGATAGAAAGAACAATCTTGTATTGCCTACACCATTCCTCCCCCGTTCCACAGCAGTGCTGTATGGAGAGGTATTGTGTGAGCCTGAGGGAGAAACAGCAAAGTGATTGTAAGACTTGGCATTGGAACTTAGTGCTGCTCTGTAACAGTGCGATGGAACACAAGGCAGAATTCTGCCAACACCCATGGAAAAAGCATTCAGACCAGCTCTGAATCAATGACAATTCTTAGTGTCAGCAGGAGAAAGCCAAGAAATACCTGGCTCCACCACTAGCTGGCTAGTGTGGCCCCTGGGACCTAGAATTAATTTGTGTAACCATCATGCCACAAGGACTGTAGTCCTTGTCCAAGCCCTGGTTATGTGCTGGAGTTGGAGGCAGTGGACTTGGAATGCAGAAGACCCAGTGAAACATCAGCTGTGGCAGTCAAGGTAGTGACTGTATAACACCGCCCGAATTCCAGGAAGTGCAGATCACAGATAGAATCTCCTTCCACTTTAGAAGATGACAGGGAAGAGTACAGAGAAGTTTATCTTGCAACTAGGGTACCAGTTTAGTCATATTGAAATAAAGCACCAAGCACATTACTGAAGCTCCAGATTTCAGGCTTTAGCTACTGGACAGCATTTCTAGACCCACACTGGACCAAAAGAAAACTTTGAAAACTGGTGCTGATTTTGGAACATTTGGTAGAATTCATCAGTGAAGATAGCTGACTGTGGGCTTGTTTTGGTATGGGAAGTTTTTGATTATTGCTTAAATTTCCTTACTAGTTATAGTCCAGTTCAGAATTTTTTTCATTTCTTTGTGATTCATACAGACTAGGTTGTATGTTTATAAGTTTATCTTTTTTTCCTATATTATTCAATTTGTTAGTTATAATTTTTATTGTAGTCTTTTATACTCCTTTTTATCTCTGTCACATCAATTCTTATATCCCCTCTTTCATTTCTAAATTCAGTTATTTGAGTCTTCTACTTTTTGTCATAGTCTAAAGATTTGTCAATTTTATTGATCTATTCAAAAAACTATCTTTTGGTTTTGTTTATTTTTTTCTATTGATTTTCTGTTCTCTAATTTATCTCTTCTCTAATCTTTATTAATTATTCTTCTTCTGCTAATATTGGGTTCAGTTTGTTTTCCTCTTCTAGTTCTTTGAGGGCTTGTGAATGTTTCCTAATTGAAACAACATGCATGTTTCTGCTTAGGAAATCCCTCTAGTGTCTCTCTGCGATATTGCAGCCTCTAAGTGGGGGCAGTAAGCTATAGAACTGAAGCCTGCTAACTCTAGTTGTAGAATTAGTCATGTTCTTGTTTTCAGTGGTCTGCAATTTAGCCACTTATTCTTCTCATCACTTAGATGCAGGCAAGTTAGAAAATAGTTGCTTGGACAGCACCATGAGAAGTCAAAATGTTAGCTGTGGATTCCACTCTTTTCCATTTCAAAGGAGAAGTTAGAAATTAGGGATTTCCTCCCAATCACATTGTACTGTGCTGGGGAAGGAGGTGCTCTGTTGAGTAAATGCCATAGTTTCTTTCTCCTGGCTTCAGCTCACCTTGGTGCAGGAACCTTTTAACTGGTTTTTGGATTTGTCACAAAGGCTACTGACTCATATGTTTTAGTTCAATTCTTGTTTCCTTGGGTGAAGAAGCATATGGGGCTTTAATATTCTGCCACCCTGCTGAAGTTACTGCTTACATCATGCAGTGTTTCAGAATGGTCAATCTGACTGAAAGTTGTAATAGAGATCTTAAAAAATATTATTTATTTTTGAATAAACAAAAATTTTTCATGAGGCCACTACATCTAAATTTCCATGTAAAGCATCCAATGGCCATGAAGTGTTGATAATCTGGATAGATTCCTTATGGTTTCTATGGGTCTGCTAACCAGAGAAGGCCAATTCCAGATACCTGATAAATAATTAAAGATATGCTTCAAAACCATATAAATAAAACATGTCCAGGGAGAAGTCATGAAATCTCAAGCACTTTTAAATTGAATTACTTCCCCTTTGTGATTTTATTATCTTGCTTTATCCTGAAGATTCCATTAAGTGGCTGCTGGGTATATGCAGCGAAGTAATATTTTCAGGATTCCACTATTTCTATTTGGGGGCTATTTGATGGTAAGGTGAATTAAATCCACTTATTTAAATTTTAAGGCATTAGTAGAAGGCAAGCTCATTAGGAATGGATGTGCATATGTTCTGAAAAATGCAGATGAGCCTTTATGAATCTTCATTTGCAGAAATGTGACAATCATTTATCAGAAATTCCCAATTTTTCCAGTTGGCACTGATAACTTTAAGGCTCAGATGAAGAACTCATGGAAATGAGTCATCAAAATCATGAAATATTTTTGGTTTGTTTGTTGAAAGGTTCATGTCAATGAGAGTGAGGTATATTTGATGTATACATTTCTTATCAAAGGTCACATAAGTGGGACAGGAAGAATGACCCCAGCATTGACATGAGAGATCTAGAAGTAATATTAGCCACATTGAGAAGGTAGCTGCTTGTAAAGGGAGGAACAAATCATTGGGCAGGATGCTCTAAGGTAGCAAAGGACTCCACATAGTGTTACAGAATATCCTATAACATTACAAGGGTAAATGAAAAGGGCTATTAGGACTAAAATTAAAATCAATTCCAGTGCTTACTAGTAAATATTAGCCTATTGTGGTCCTCCAGAATTCTGGTTTAGAATAATATTCGCACACTTAAATTGTCAAATTAGCAATATCAGTGATATACACCTCAAAGAGTTATTTTGAGAATGAAATAAGATAATATGTAGGAAATATGCAGCAGAGTCACTACCTAAAGGTGGGGTGTATGGCAGCATGGGGAATTGCTAATACACATATACACATTCCAATATAAAATGCCTTTTTGAATCATGGCAATGATAACAGTGTAGTATAATGAGCCAAAGATGACCTATGTGTATTGAACCCTAGGTTTTTTAATTCTTTTCTCCTATGTGTGTGTTTTTTTTAATTTTCATTTTTCTTTATTTCTTCTAAAAAAAAAACAGGTTACATGTGCAGAATGTGCAGGTTTGTTACATAGGTATACATGTGCCATGGTGGTTTGCTGTACCCAGTGACCCATCCTCTAAGTTTTCACCCCTCGTCCCCCAATCCTGCATAGAATTCCATGGTGTATATGTACCACATTCTCTTTATCCAGTCTCTCATTGATGGGCCTTTGGGCTGGTTTTATGTCTTTGCTATTGTAAATAGTGCTGCAATAAACACATGTGTGCATGTGTCTTTATAGTAGAATGATTCATATTCCTTTGGGTATATACCCAGTAATGCGATTGCTGGGTCAAATGGTATTTCTGGTTCTAGATCCTTGATGAGTCACCATACTGTTTTCCACAATGGTTGAATTAATTTACATTTCCACCAACAGTGTAAAAGCGTTCCTATTTCTCCACAGCCTCGCCAGCATCTAATGTTTCTTGACTTTTTAATAATCGCCATTCTGACTGGCGTGACATGGTATCTCATTGTGGCTTTGATTTGCAATTCTCTGATGATCAGTGATGTTGAACTTTTTAAAATATATTTGTTGGCCACGTTAATGTCTACTCTTGAGAAGTGTCTGTTCATATCCTCTGCCCACTTTTTGATGGGGCTGTTTTTTTCTCGTAAATTTGTTTAAGTTGCTGTTTACTTCTTCACTGCAATATGATAACTGTTAGCTCAAAAACCTGCTGGTGCCAAATGAATTTTTGCACATCAAAATTGCTTTTTTCCTTTTGAACATCTGATCCAGAGACTTCTTTCTATAATACTGAGTGACATCGCCTAGACATATAGGCCCCTCTCTGATACATCTGTGCTCTCTTCAGAGAGTTCCCTTGTCTTTTCCCCTTCTGTGTCATGGACCCCTGGCCATATGCTTCGGGACCGTTTCAGGCTGTGAAAGTTTTATCCTGTCATGTGAAAGCACTGCCTAATAAAGCTTCTTGAGTGTTACTGCCTCTCATCATCATAGCTTCTTCCTTGATTAGCCCCAAATCCCTGGACTCAAACAGGTGATGACAAAGATGGGATTTTGGCGATTAGAGTATGGGCATGAAGACTGCCTAGCCAGTGAGACCACCCATTGACATAATGATCCTGGATAGCTTTAAGTGGTTGGGGCTTAAAATGTAAAACACCTCTGCTTTAGTTTGACATGGCATTGCTTCATGCTGTATTATACTCTATAGTTTTCATGGTTTTCTCCTGTGTCTCATTAGTCTGACCGAGGAAGCACCAAAATGTCTTTGAACCTACATCATGAAAACTGAATTTCTGTGTTACAGGTGTTGAGATACTCAGGGAAGGAGGCTAAACCATTTACTGGGACCCCTCACTAGGCAGGCTCTGAATATTGTAATACTTGTGGGCCTTAATAAGAAAGAGAAGAAATGCAGGCCTCTAGAGAAAAAAAAATGGATTTTCTTTGATCCCATAATGGAGATTCCTGCAGTGGGACTGGTGGTTTGGGGAATTCTTTAATGAGAAGGCATCTTCATCCTTAGGGACTACTATGGCAGGTTAAGGAGCCAGTGAAGCTGAGATGCAGGACTAGGCCAGTCAGCTAAGTGAAGTTAGGGGCAGCAGCTTTGTAAATATCATGCCTCTGCTATTGTCCCATCTGATCTGCTGCTAAAAGTGATGTAAATTCTAGTCTCTCCCCAGCGGGATATGGCCACACCAAACCTTTGGACTGAGCCAGCTAAATCATTACTTAAAATGAGTAAATACATGGAAATCTATATTCCTGATTCTCTAAAGACTCCAAAGGAGGTGGCTACTCATGAAAAAATGTTGCAAACCGTGAGACATATGTTGGGCCCTGTCTTTGACAATTTCTCACCAGGGTGCCACTCAGAAGGGATTTAAAAGCTCAAACTCCCCAGGGGAAATAAGTTAAGCTGAGCTGGCAAGGAAAATCATGGGAAAACAACCAGCACCATTTTTTAAGAAGTAGAACTGTGTCACCGTAATAGGAACTGGGATAACTGGGATAATGTACCCACTACATTGCCAGTAACTACATGCAAAGTAATAAAATAGAAAAGGCAAAAGGAAAAGACCAACAAGGAGGAACTAGTTATCAGCTGGAGGAAGAGACTTGTTCCATCTATTGTCCTAAGGCCCAGTAACTTCTTAAGGATTTAACCCATAAACCACTCGCGGTTTAAAGTGTGAACCCAAAATATCTGAGACAGGTCTCAACCAATTTAGAGAGTTTACTTTGCCAAGGTTAAGGACATGCCCATGAAACAGCCTCAAGAGGTCCTAATGACTTGTGCCCAAGGTTGTCTGGGCACAGCTTGGTTTCACACATTTTAGGGAGACAGGAGACATCAATCTGTATTTGTAAGATGTACACTGGTTCTGTCCAGAAAGGCAGGAAAACTGGAGGAGGGGGAGGTGACTTCCAGGTCATATATAAATAAGAAACAAAAGGTTGCATTCCCTTGAGTCTCTGATTAGCCTTTTACCAAATACGCAATTTACATGTGAGAGGAGGTATAGTAATAGTCACTTATCCCTTAGTCTGACCTTAGTAAAACAATAGGGTAGAGGAAGAAATCAGACATGCCCTTGGCCTAAGAGGGATGACTTTGAGGTCTGTCTGTCCTTTGTCCACAAAGAATTTCTTTGTGGGCAAATAATGAGGGAGATATGTAGTTTTTTTTTTTTTTTTTTTTTTAATCTTTGTAGCTATCTTGTTTAGGAATAAAATGGGAGACAGATTTGCCTGACATAGTCCCCAGCTTGATGTTTTTATTGGCTTAGTGATTTGTGGGGGGGGGGGGCGGGGGGGGCGGGGGGTCCCAAGATTTATTTTCCTTTGACATTTACCCCCTTTTTAAAATCTTTTGGAGAAAGCATTTTAGAAGAAAAAGAGTTTTTTTTTGTTCCAGATTTGCCTCATGGCTAGGATGGTTTTTTCCTAGACAGGTAGGTCTCACGTTATCAGGAAAGGTCATTTTTAGTAGGTTGTGAATTCTTACGTTCTACAAAGAAAAAACAGGAGGAAGAAGGGAGAAAAACAACAACAACAAAAATATGAAGAGCAATCCTGAAAAATCAATATAGGCCATCTTACTCTGAAGTTCATACATCAGTAGGCAGGTATGCAAGTGGTTTATATATGTAAATAGGTTGCTGCCATTTCATTTTCTTCTGAAGTTTACCTTTTCTCGCTTCAGTTTGCAGGGCTTAAAGAAAGCACAGGTTAATTTTTGGTGATTTCAAATCAGGAAAAGTTGGGAGGGGGAAGGAAAGAAAATAAAATTGTAACTATTATTTTGAAGACTTGTAGCCAGGAAAAATTTTAGAATTCAGTCCATGCTGTAGAAAATAATAAAAATTCAAAAACATGAGGCAAGACTAGAATCTAACAACAGGTGTACTGTAGTGCAAAAGAAAAATAAATCGTGGGACCCCCAAATCACTGAGCTAAAGGGAAAGTCAAGCTAGAAACTGTTTAGGGCAAACCTGCCTCCCATTCTATTCAGTCATCCTTCTGCTCACTGAGGTAAATGCATATCTGATTGCCTCTGTTGGAAAAGCTTATGAGAAACTCAAAAGAATTCAACCTTTGTCTCTTATCTACCTATGACCTGGAAGCCCACTCCTCAATTCTAGTCATCCCACCTTTTTTGGACCTAACCAATGTTCATCTTTCATATATTGATTTAATTCTCATGTCTCCCTAAAATGTATAAAACCAAACTGTTCCCTGACTACCTGGGCACATGTCTTCAGGACCTCCTGAGGCTGTGTTACGGCACATGTTCTCACTTGGCAAAATAAACTTTCTAAATTTGCTGAGATCAGTCTCAGATATTTGGGGTCCACAGTTTGGTAACCATTAAGGGATTCTTAGTGGAGGTGCCCTGACATTGACAAAACTCCTATTGGTGTCCGGTACCAGCTTGAGCTATCCTTAAGGCTCAAACTAATAGAACATTTTGCTGAGGTCTGGAAGCCACCTTCCCCCTCCCCGCCCAACTTCCCCCGTGCTTCCAGAGAATCCCTGATCTTCAATAATTTGGTTAAAGTCTAAAGTGTATTTTGCTGTACAGCTCCTTTTTTTTGGAGTTTTACTTGCTTCCAATAAGGAAGGCAAGTTTTCCTGTTTCCATGATGATGAAAGGCAGGTAACTCCTTTCTGGAGTTTGAGCTTGTTTCCAACGGGAGAAAAGTTTAAGTTTTTTCCTGCTTCTAGGATGGTAGAGAACAGTCTTCAGCCTGAGATCCATCCCTAGGTATGTAGCTGAATTGGGGTATTTTTCTTGGCTAAAGTTAAGACTAACAACAAGCTGGTCTTAATTTCTCCTTAACATTAGAGCACTCAGTAATCAGATAAATTGGGAGATCATTTGTTTTGCTTAATGGTTTCTTGTTGTTCTTTGTTTGTTTCTGTATTTGTTGTTGATTTGGTCTTTCTCCCATTGGGTTTGACCAACTCTATCCGACTTGATCAAATCCAAAGGAAAGTTCCAAATTATGGAGAACAAGGCCTCTGAAGTGGCTAAATTTCCACACACAAAAAATAAAAATAAAAAAGATGGGGAATGGGTTGGGAGAAAAACAGCAAACAACAAAAACGATTTTTTATTTTGACTACTTAACCGGCTTTATTTACATAATAAGCCCATCTTTTTGCTAGACAAACCAAACTGAAAGAGCAATGGCTGTCACCCCATGCTGCAGTTTCATAGCTGAGGTTCTACTTTCTTTCTTATTTTCCCTGTGACAGCCTGAGTTTGCTTCCTAAATCAAGACCTTTGTGTTTTGATACTTGTTACCTCTGAAATATCAACAATCTGTCCTAGCTAAAATGTGGTAATGATGTCAGAGGTGTTTAAACCAGAGCAACTCCATCTAAAATGGGGGATGGGTAAAATATGACTGAGACCTACTGGGCTGAATTCCCAGGAGGTTAGGCATTCTAAGTCACAGGATGATCTAGTACGTCAGCACAAGATACAGGTTATAAAGTCTTCCTTTGCTGATAAAACAGGTTGCAGCAAAAAAAGCCGGCCAAAACCCACCAAAGCCAATTTGGGGATGAAAGTGACCTCTGGTTGTCCTCACTGCTCATTATATGCTAATTATAATACATTAGCACGCTAAAAGCCACGCCCAACAGCACCATGACAGTTTACCAATGTCATGACAATGTCAGGAAGTCACTCTATATGGTCTAAAAAGGGGAGGAACCCTCAGTTCCTAGAAGCACACATCCCTCTCCCAGAAAACTCATGAATAATCCAGCCCACGTTTAACATATAATCGAGAAATAACTAGAAGTATCCTTAATGGAGCAGTGCAAGCCACTGCTCTGCCTATGGAGTAGCCATTCTTTTATTCCCTCACTTTCTTAATAAATTTGTGTTTACTTTATGGACTTGCCTTGATTTCTTTCTTGTGTGAGATCCAAGAACCCTCCCTTGGGGTCTGGATTCAGACTCCTTTCTGGTAACATCTTTCTGGCAAACCACTAAGGGATTATACTGAAATGACCCCCGACCCAAAGGAAAATCTTCTGTGTGCAGCACCACTAGGCCAACTTTGGGTAAGTGAGGCGCATTTAACTCGGTAAAGAATGGAATTGGGTTAGAGACCCAACTTAGAAAAGTTAGAGTCTGCCCTAAGATAGAGAGGGTTAAAGACCCCCTCTTAATAAAAGGCAAGGGTGCTTGACTGAACCTGTGTGGGGCCCAACTTAGGAAGGTTAGAGCCCTTCCTAAGATTTATGGGGTTGGAGGCCCCTCTCAGTAAAGTTCCTCTCGGCTAAAAGTGGGTTTGGCACTACTGGATGTTAACTGCTATTTTCTTTGGACTTATCTGCCTTGCACTCTTTGCTGATGGCTATGGGAGACAGAATTAAACATATTCAGGATCAAAGGACATGGCGAGCTATTTTTCCCCAAAAGGGAGACACTCGAGAGCTGATGGGACTTCTGGATAAGATCCCTTTGTGACTGAAAAGCAGCTGCTTGAACTTTTGATTAAGTCTAACTGCAGTGGGTGGGTCTTTCTCTGGCCTCCCTGAGTTCCTCACCTTCCCCACCCTGCTTCAGGCAATGCTTTTCTCCCTTTCTCTTCTTTCCCTGTCCTATCTTTTCTGTCATTCAGGGGAACCTTCTTGCCCAGAGATCGCATGTTGAAAAATGTCCTTGGGAGCTTTGTCTTGGTCTCTGCCATATCTTGTATACATGTGGTGGTACTTTCTCTTGGTCTCTGCCATCCAGGGAAGAGGAATTTGGGGGTACATGTCATAGTTATCTCTGAAAATTAAATTGAGCCATTAAAAGCCAATGCAATCTCAAAATTGACTGCTCTAGTCTCCTGGGAAGAGCAATAAAATATTTCCAATTCTACAGCTTAGCAGCTAAGGCTTTGTGTTTTTCCAGTGGTGGCACAGGTTCAGGGTTCAATTCCTGGCTTAGGGAATAAGCCCTTTCTGGTTTGATATCTGCATGACATTTACCATTTGTTGATTATCTTCCCCTCCACAAACCATGTTGAATTTTTCTTTCTTTGAGGACAGAAATATTGGCCATTTGGCCTGGCTAAATTTGGGTAATAAGAAATTTAAAAGGATCTTTTTAAAAAGAGTATTACATTTAAAAGTCAGCCTAATTAAAAGAGGATATTCAAGCTCTAAAAGCCTGGGACTCCTTGTGAACAACAAGTAGTGCCACAGACCTTGTTTTGGGAAAAAACTCTTTTTTTTTGTTTGTTTTTTCTCATGAAACCCCAGGAACCAGAAGTGGAGAGATCCCTTCAAAATCTAAGGCTCTTTTCTCTTTTGCATTGCATTATCAGGTGTTTTTAACCCTTGGGGGGATCAGAAATTGCTCCACATCATAATAGAACTTTGGTGTGTAATAACTGGGTAGGAAATATGCTTTGGGGAATAGCTAATGACAGTTAAAGGTGAATATTTGGCTTTTCACATGTTTGGATCAGAGGAGCATGCTCTTGGCCACCTAGAAGGTATGGCAACGTGCTCATCCCTGCCCCACACTGAGACCTAAGAAGACTCCCATGGAAGATGGGGTAATCACAGAGTAGGTTGAGTGGCTTTGAATTGCTTTGCAGTGAAATGCACAGTAAAATCATTGCACTGTCTTGTTCTGTAGCATTTGTCTTTTTTGGGATTTAAGATATGATATAAAGTGGGACCCTTAAATTTTGGGGGATCTTTTTTGCTTTCCAGCTGTGCCTGTTTATTAAGCCATAGAAACCGCATGTTTTCCTGGCCCTGTTCCTCCAAGGGCTCCACCCTGAAGCAGTAATCTGATTAAGAACCTGGCAAATAAAAAATCTTAAAACTACTGGAACATTTCTGTCTATGTATTTATATGTGTTGTGTGTGTGTGTGATATGAAAGAGCTTTGATTGTTTTCGAAAATCATAAGAGCTTAAATCTAACATTCTATCAGAAAATAAAAACGAACGAATGCCTTTTAGTTCATGTGACTTTAGTAAAGTTTCAGAAATAAAAACAGTTTTGAAGATCATTGGTAAAATTCAAATGTCTTCAAAATTCAGACATTTGGTCTGAAGTAGGTTAAATATTAAGTTTGCTAGATGTGTTAGGGTCATAAACGGCTTCTTTGATTTTTGAAAATTGTTCAACCTACTTACTTTGAAGCAGATTCTAGGTAAAGCCTGGGGATATGTGGTGTTAGCCATGCCTCCTAGTTATGCTGGATAGTCAAACCTTATCTGCACTTCTTTCTGTGTCCTAGGCTCCAAAGGTAGTACATAGTTAAAATCACCTACAATCCAGGTTTTTCCACCAATGGTTCCTAAGAGTTCTTTCTTTAGGCTGTATTTGTGAATATATGTTTTTGGTAGGTGTTCCAAAATTTTTAGAAACTTCTGTAACTCTGATATAACTTAGTGTATGCTATTAATAGTTATAATAATTGTTATGTAAAATTGTTGTATGCCACAGAAGTCACCAAAATTCTTAGTCAATTGTGGCTTTAATAGAGACTGCCCTAAAGTGTTTTGTCATCCAGGGACAATTGTTGCCTTGTTTTTTTTTTTTGTTTTGTTTTTGTTTTTCTTTAGAGGTGGTTTCATAATCAGCTACAGAACTCTAATAGGTGTTCTTAAATGCAGGTTTCTGATAAATTTGGAGATTGTGATGTTAGAATAGAAGAAAAAACTTTCAGGATCTCCTGGAGTGCTGAAATGTTCACGAATATCAGGCAGAACAGGAGTTAACAACATGGACTGGACTAATAGAAGACTAAAGTAATCTTTTTGACTTTTTGCTTAAAAGGATCCTCTGTTTTGTTTTTCAGAGCCAATAAAACTTTTCTTTTGAGTGATTTGCAGCTTTTAACAAGTAAGTAAAATATACTCCTGTGAACAAAATTTGGAGCATATTTGTTTCTCTCTACCTGATTTCTCCAGAATTTGGAAACTATTTGTGAGTATTCTTAACTTATGACAATATAGTTATTTGCATAAGTGCAATAAGAATGTTTTCTTCTGTAACAGGACAAAATAAAAGAAACCAGTTATTTTACCAAGGCTTTGACTGGAATGGCTTGCTTTCCTTTAAGGAATCGAATTTGGCTTACAGGGCCAATAAAAGCCCCTTGGGAAAACTGGCCTCATACCCTGTCTACACTGTCCTGTACAGGGTTCCTGACCTGTAGTAAATAAAGAATGTCACTTTCTAACAGGCCCAGGAGCCCTAGGTTATCTTGGGACCTCGAAAAAAGAGGAATTTACCTAACTGATAAATATTTGATAGTACAAACCTATGGCTAGGCTTGGCTTTGGAAAAAAGCCTTATCTGAGATTCCTTTTGTGGAACAAAGTCCAATCAAAGCCAATTTAAAAAGCCTATGTGAAAAATGATTATTTTTGCTGTACTTTACACAAATAATCAGGCTAAGTGTAAGACTATGGCGTATTTTTGCAAACAAATCAGCCCTGTTAGGATTTGTCTTTAGTAAAAATGGGAGAATGGAGAGATAGAAAAAACATATTTTAAAAACAATGGTACACTTGTTATAAAATTGTGATCTCATCAGTTATTTTTGAGTTTTCTTTCTACGATTTAGACTGAACCTGCTTATTTCTGTGAACCAACCAGTGATCTCTTATGGCTGTTCAAAAGTAACAAGAGAGGTGGGTAATGTAAAAAATCTAGATCAATATTCTAATTCTGAGCACATATTGGAATGTATAGCATGTATAGCAACTCCATATCACTTTGGTTCCAAAGTCTCCCAGTTCATGAAAAGCCTTCTTATTTAGTTTACTTGGGATAATTTTACTTATTTTGTTTTACTGTTGTGAAATATAGTGCTGTCGTACTCTTTGCGTAGGAATGCAGGATAAGCTTACTGAATGTATTCTTAAATTGAACACTTATTAATCTTCCAGATATCACCTTTTGTCATAACTCAAGTCTTATGAATGGCCCTCACCATAACGATGCTTTTTGACTGAGCTCTTCTCTAACCTGAATGCAAGAGGTTAGGCATGAATATCATCCCCCCTGTTCAGCCTGAAGAAGTTACAGAAGATGAATCTTCCTCTCTCTACAGCCCTTAGGATTAAGGGTTCTCTTACTGAATGTATTCTTAAATTGAACACTTATTAATCTTCCAGATATCACCTTTTGTCATAACTCAAGAGTTATGAATGGCCTTCACCATAATGATGCTTTTTGACTGAGCTCTTCTCTAACCTGAATGCAAGAGGTTAGGCATGAATATCATCCCCCCTGTTCAGCCTGAAGAAGTTACAGAAGATGAATCTTCCTCTCTCTACAGCCCTTAGGATTAAGGGTTCTCTTATAAAAGGGAGGGGGTAAATATGTCAGAGACATTTGAACCAGAGAAACTCCATCTTGAATAGTCCCTGTGTAAAATAAGACTGAGACCTACTGGGATGCATTCCCAGGAGGTTAGGCATTCTAATTCACAGGATGAGATAAGAAGTCTCCACAAGATACAGATTATAAAGATTTGGCTGATAAAACTGTTTGTGATAAAGAAGCTGGCCAAAACACACCAAAACCAAGATGCCAACAAAAGTGTCCTCTGGTTGTCCTCACTGCTCATTATATGCTAATTATAATGCATTAGCATGTTAAAAGACACTCCCACCAGTGCAATGACAATGTACAAATGCCTTGGCAACATCAAGAAGTTACCCTATGTGGTTTAAAAATGGTAGGAACCCTCAGTTCTGGGAATTGCCCACCCGTTTTCTGGAAAACTCATGAATAATCCACCCCTTATTTAGCATATAATCAAGAAATAACTGGAAGTATCCTTAGTGAAGCAGCCCAAGCCACTACTCTTCCTATGGAGTAGACATTCTTTCATTAGTTAACTTTATTAATAAACTTGCTTTCACTTTATAGATTCACCTCAAATTATTTCTTGCATGAGATCCAAGAACCCTTTCTTGGGGTCTGGATCTGGACTCCTTTACAGTAACAATGAGATTTAAAAATATTATTTTAAGGAGCTCAATGGTTAAAAGTCAGCGTAATTAAAAGCTAACATCCAAGATGTGTGCATGTGTGTGTGTGTGTGTACATGCGCACGTGTGTGTATGTTTGCATTAAAAGACTTTATGGTTTTTTTTCTCTCCTAAGACCTTGTCTCCTCTGAGCAAAAGTTTATTATTTTTTTCTCAGTTTATTGAATTTCATTGTCTTCATTTAGTTCTGCTGTCTCTGCTTTCTCTTGCCTCCGTCTGCTGCATGAGGGGCCTAAAACAGCTTATAATAGCCCGGGATTCACTGAAGAAAACAGACAAAGCACCAGACTCTCTTCTGGGGAGAAACTTGTTTTTCTTTATGGAACCCCGAGAGTGGGTAAAAAGAAAAGTTTGTCTCAGATCATAAAGTACTTGCTTTTGCATTGTGTTACCAGATTTTTTGACTAAAATAGTTATTATAACGGAGGCTATTCTTGGGTACTTAAGAAAGAGGATAGTTTAGACATTTAGAACGGTCTTTGTTAATGTTTTTAAAAGTGCACTGTAAAAGCATCATGTGGTCTAGCCTCATAATAATTCTCCCTGTCTGGAGACCCAGGATTCAGTATGGGCCCTATCCAGAGTTCAGAGATACAGTTAAAAGATAGGTAGTCTCTATCTAAATACAACCGGTCTCCCCTTACAGTCCTATGACAGATTTCTATAATTTTTATTTGGCATCCATTTTTAATCTCCCTCTAGCACCAGACTACTTCTCTCTGTACTATGAGATGTAAATGTCATTACCATATTTTTTTTAACGTAAGATTTCCTTTAATATGCAAACTTAGGACTATCTAGCAGACAATTGCCTAGGGTAATGAAATAGTTTATTAAGACTGTGTAACAGCTCCCCAGTTCCAGGCAGTGCAGCTCAGGGATAAAATTTTTCCACTTTAGAAAATGAGAGGGAAGAGTACAGAGAAATTCATCTTGCAACTCGGGTACCAGTTTAGTCACACTGAAATAAAGCACCAAGCAGATTACTGAAGCTCTAGATTCCAGGCCTTAGCTACTGGACAGCATTTCTAGACCCACTCTGGACCAAAAGAAAATCCACCGTTCTGAAAGAAATAAAAAAAAATTAAAACTTAGTTCTGACAGAGTTCACCACATTCAGACATAAGAGCTTCTGGGCCTTGAATAACCATAAGCAGTAGCCAGGCAGTCATTGCCATGAGCCTTGGGTGCAATCCAACAGTGTACTGGCTTCAAGTGTCATCCAGTGCAGTGCTACCTGCGGTGGCCATGGGATTGCTTGTGGCACTCCTCCAAAAACTTCAGGCAGCCCAGCATGGAGAGAGAGAGAGAGAGAGAGGAGAGAGAGAGAGAGAGAGAGAGAGAGAGACTCCTTTTGATTAGGACAAAGAGAGGGAAGAGAGTGAGATAATTTTTCTGGTAACCCGGGAAATTTTCCCTTAACTTAACCAACACCACCAACATGGTGCTTCAAGGAGTCAGCAAGAGCTGCGCTGTTACTGAATTTAGAACTTAGTGTGCCTTACAATCCTGATATGGCTGCAGTGACCACAAAGTTAAATTACCACTCTAAATACCCTTTGAATATGTAAACAGCCTTCTCGAGAAGTATGGGTAAAAATAAGTGCAGAATACTAAGATTAGAGTACATACCTAACTCTTCAATGAGCAGACACTGAAAAATATCCACAAGCATCAAGAACATACAGAAAAACATGACCTCACCAAATGAACTAAGTAAGGCACCAGTGACCAACTATGAAGTGTCAGATATATGTGACCATTCAGACAGAGAGTTCAAAATACCTGCCTTGATGAAGCTCAACAAACTTTAAGATAATACAGACAATAGAGTCACAATTTTATTAGATGAATTGCAAAAAGAGACTGAGAAACTATGAAAAATCTAGCAGAAATGCTGGAGCTGAAAAGTACAATTAACATACTGAAAAAAATGCATTAGACCCTAGCAACAGCAGAATTGATAAAGCAGAAAAAAAATAGTAAGCTTAGAGACAGGCTATATGAAAATACACAGAAGAGAAAAAAGAATTTAAAAATTAAAGCATGACTATGAGATATAGAAAATATCTGCAAAGGGGCAAATCTAAGAGTTCTTAGCCTTGAACAAGACGTAGGGAGAAAGGGGATAAAGTTTATTCAAAGATATAGTAACAGACAATTATCCAAACCTAAAGAATCATAGGAATACCGAGGTACGAGAAGGTCCTAGAACACCAAGTGGATTAAAGCCAAATGAAACATCTCCACGCATTTAATAAATTCTCAAAAGTCAAAGATAAAGAGAGGATACTAGAAGCACCATGAGAAAAATAAACAAATAGCACATAAAGGAGCTCCAATATGTATGGCAGCAGACTTCTCAGCAGAATTCTTATAGACCAGGGGAGAGTGAGATAGCATATCCAAAATGCTGAAGAAAAACAAATCCCAACATGGAATATCGTATTCAGCAAAATTATCCTTCAACTATGAAGAAGAAATAAACACTTTCCCAGACAAATAAAAGCTGAGAGATCATGTCTACATCAGACCTGTCCTACAAGAAATGGTAAAGAGAGTGCTTCAATCAGAAAGAAAAGGCAGTTACAAAATGACAAAGAAATTATCTGAAGATATAAAACCTGTCAGTAATAGCAAGTACACAGAAAAGTACACAGTACTATAACACTGCAATTGCAGTGTCTTAGCCACTCATATCTTTAGCAGGAAGACAAATAAACTGCCAAAACTGATAGTGACAAACATCTTTCAATAGATAGACAATATAAAAAGATACAGAGACAGACAAAGTCATAAATCAGAGGAAATGACGTTAAAGTGTAGAATGTTTTCATAGTTTTCTCTTTGCTTATTTGTTTTGCTCTTTTTGGCAATCAGAGTTGTCATCAGTTTAAAAATTGGTTATAAGATGTTATTCATCAGCTTCATGGTAACCACAAACAAACCCCTATAACATAGATTTAAATATTGAAAATCAAGAAATCAAAACAAGCTACTAGATAAAATCCTTTTTTACACAAAGGAAGACAAGAAAAAAGAGAGCACCACCGACAACGAAAAAAAAAAAAAAGTAAAAAAGTGGCAGTACTACTCTTTACCAATGAATAATCAGGTTAAATTTACACTAAATTATTCAGTAAAAGTTAAGAACAGCTGAATGGATAAAAAACAAGATTCAGCTATATGCGGCCCACAAGAAAGTGGCTATACCTGTGAAGATATGCATAGATTAAAAATAAAGGAATAGAAATAGTTATTCCATGGAAATCAGAATCAAATAACACTAGGAGTAGTGCACTTATATCAGGTAAAATAGATTTCAAGACAAAAACTACACAAAGAGACAAAGAAGATCATTACATGATGATAAAGTGGTCAAATCAGGAAGAGAATATAACCGTCGTATGGAACCCCGATATATAAAGAAAATACTATTAAAAAAGAGAGAGACAATGGTAGCAGGTGACCTAAACACCTCATTTTAATCATTACACAGATCAACCAGACAGAAACTCAACAAAGAAAGGTTCAACTTAATCTTCACTCTAGATCAGGTGAACCTAATATACATTTATAGAACATTTCATGCAACAGCTGCAGAATACACATACTTCTCATCAGCACATGGAATATTCTCCAGGATAGACCAAATATTACTCCACAAAACAAGTCTCAAAAAATTCAAAAAAATTCTGAGCAAGCAGCCTGACTAGATGCAGCTGAGAAGTCCTGCTCCCACGGAAGGAAAATATGATTTCAACTACACCAACATAAATTGAACAGATCTTTGGAGAGAAAATGCCAAATGTGGACGGAGAAGAGACGCAGATGCTGAGGCTGTAAAGGGAGGAAACTGGGAACACGGCACGGAGTACCTGAACACCAAGTCTGGTTCCCAGCCCCAGACAGTGCCTGGGAAAGGGGACTTCCCCTTAAAGGAGCCCCATGGCCCAAAAGACCCGACAACAACATCAATAACAACAAAATTGTGGGCACAGTGCCAGTGATTGTAGGTGGCGCCTGAAAGGCCCAGGAGCAGGTCTGGCGAGAGGGTTAACTATCTTCCCCTCGCACCTCACAACAGAACTGCAAGCACAAGGATGCACAAAGAAACCACGCAACTAACAGCCTACCTACCGCCCATTGCTCTCAAGCGCCATCTACTGGAACACAGACAAAACTACAAGAGCAAAAAACTACTCACTGTGAAACCGAAGGGGCAAGAATTCAACAACGAACACCCCGTGCAGAGACTTGGTCCTCTGAAAACTTCCAGAAACAAAGCCAACTAGCCATACTCAATTTACATCACAGTTAAAAAATATGAGCCTCCCAAGATGAGGAAGAATAAATGCAAGAACTCTGAGAATGCAACAAGCCAGAGTGTCGAGCATTCTTATACACGAATAACAGACAAACAGAGAGCCAAATCATGAGTGAACTCCCATTCACAATTGCTACAAAGAGAATAAAGTACCTAGCAATCCAACTTACAAGGGATGTGAAGGACCTCTTCAAGGAGAACTACAAACCACTGCTCAATGAAATAAAAGAGGATACAAACAAATGGAAGAACATTCCATGCTCATGGGTAGGAAGAATCAATATCGTGAAAATGGCCATACTGCCCAAGGTAATTTAATAGATTCAATACCATCCCCATCAAGCTACCAATGACTTTCTTCACAAAATTGGAAAAAACTACTTTAAAGCTCATGTGGAACCAAAAAAGAGCCCGCGTTGCCAAGTCAATCCTAAGCCAAAAGAACAAAGCTGGAGGCATCACGCTACCTGACTTCAAACTATACTACAAGGCTACAGTAACCAAAACAGCATGGTACTGGTACCAAAACAGAGATACAGAACATATGGAACAGAACAGAGCCCTCAGAAATAAAGCCACATATCTACAACCATCTGACATTTGACAAACCTGACAAAAACAAGCAATGGGGAAAGGATTCCCTATTTAGTAAATGGTGCTAGGAAAACTGGCTAGCCATAGGTAGGAAGCTGAAACTGGATCCCTTCCTTACACGTTACACAAAAATTAATTCAAGATGAATTAAAGACATAAATGTTAGACCTGAAACCATAAAAACCCTAGAAGTAAACCTAGGCAACACCATTCAGGACATAGGCATGGGCAAGGACTTCATGTCTAAAACACCAAAAGCAATGGCAACAAAAGCCAAAATTGACAAATGGGATCTAATTAAACTCAAGAGCTTCTGCACAGCAAAAGAAACCACCATCAGAGTGAACAGGCAACCTACAGAATGGGAGAAAATGTTCGCAACCCACTCATCTGACAAAGGGCTGATATCCAGAATCTACAATGAACTCAAACAAATTTACAAGAAAAAAACAAACAACCCCATCAACAAGTGGGCGAAGGATATGAACAGACACTTCTCCGAAGAAGACATTTATGCAGCCAAAAAACACATGAAAAAATGCTCGTCTTCACTGGCCATCAGAGAAATGCAAATCAAAACCACAATGAGATACCATCTCACACCAGTTAGAATGGCGATCATTAAAAAGTCAGGAAACAACAGATGCTAGAGAGGATGTGGAGAAATAGGAACACTTTTACACTGTTGGTGGGACTGTAAACTAGTTCAACCATGGTGGAAGACAGTGTGGTGATTCCTCAGGGATCTAGAACTAGAAATACCATTTAACCCAGCAATGCCATTACTGGGTATATACCCAAAGGATTATAAATCATGCTGTTATAAAGACACATGCACACGTATGTTTATCGCGGCACTATTCACAATAGCAAAGACTTGGAACCAACCCAAATGTCCAACAATGATAGACTGGATTAAGAAAATGTGGCACATATACACCATGGAATGCTATGCAGCCATAAAAAATGAAGAGTTCATGTCCTTGGTAGGGACATGGATGAAACTGGAAACCATCATTCTCAGCAAACTATCGCAAGGACAAAAAACCAAACACCGCATGTTCTCACTCATAGGAGGGAATTGAACAATGAGAACACATGGACACAGGAAGGGGAACATCACACTCCAGGGACTGTTGTGGGGTGGGGGGAGGGTGGAGGGATAGCATTAGGAGATATACCTAATGCTAAATGACGAGTTGATGGGTGCAGCACAGCAACATGGCACATGTATACATATGTAACAAACCTGCACATTGTGCACATGTACCCTAAAACTTAAAGTATAATAATAATAATAAAATTAAAATGAGACCAGTAATGGCTCTTAACCAGTCTGAAATAAATGAAATGACAGACATGGAATTATCTGGATGGCAAGGCCGCTCTTCAAGATTCAGTATAAAGCTGAAACCCAATCTGAGAAAACCAAGTAATCCAGTGAAATGATTCAAGAGCTGAAAGACAAAATAGCCATTTTAAGCCAATCCCAGGCTAGACTTCTTGAGTTGAAGGATTCACTGCAAGAATTTTATAACACAATCAGAAGTATTAATACCAGAATAAACCAAGCTGAGAAAGAAATCTCAGAGCTTGAAAACCAGTTCTTCAAATCAACTTAGTCAAAAACAAATAAATAATTAAAGAGAAAAAAACTAACAAAAATGAACAAAACCTCTGAGAAATATGGAATTATGTGAAGAGACTCAATCGATGATTAATCAGCATCCCTGAGATAGGAGAGAGAATAAACATCTTGGAAAATATATTTGAAGTTATAGTCTATGAAAATTATCTTCCTCTCACTAGAGAGGTTTACATGCAAATCCAAGAAATACAGAGAACTCCAGGCAGATACTATACAAGACAACCATCCCCAAGGCACATGGTAATCAGGTTCACCAAGGTCAATGCCAAAGAAAAAAATTAAAGGCAGCTAGAGAGAAGGGGCTGGTCACCTACAGAGGGAACCCCATCAGGCTAGCAGTAGACCTCTCAGTAGAAACCTTGCAATACAGAAGAGATTGGGCACATATTTTGAACATCTCCAAGGAAAAAAAATCAACCAATGATTTTATATTTTGTCAAACTACACTTCCTAAGTGAAGGAGAAATAAAATCCTTTTCATTCACGCAAATGTTGGGGGAATACATTTCAACCAGATCAGCATTACAAGAGGCCCTTAAGGGAGTGCAAAACGTGGATTCGAAAGAACAATACCTGTTACCACAAAAGCACACTTCAGCACATAGCACACAGACACTGTAAAGCAACTACGTCATGAAGTCTACATAACGGCCAGCTAAGAAAATGATGAGATGATCAAAATCACATATATCAACAGTAACCTTGAATGTAAAAGGGCCAGATATCCCACTTAAAAGACACAGCATGGAAGGCTGGATTAAAAAAAAAAACAAAACTCAATCATTTGTTGTCCTCGTGAGACCTATCTCACATGTAAAAACACGTAAAGGCTCAATGTAAAAAGGGAGAGTGATATCTGCCATGCAAATGCAAAATTAAAAGAGCAGGAGTCGCTGTTCTTATATCAGATAAAATAGACTTTAAACCAATAAAAGATAAGAAGAGTAAAGAAGGACATTACATAATGATAAAGACTACAATCCAACAAGAAGCTTCAACTATAATCCTAAATATATACATACCCAACATTAGAGCACGCAGTTTCATATAACAAGTTCTTCTTGGCCTACAAAAAGACTTATACAACCACACAATAGTAGTGAAGGACTTCAACATCCCACTGACAGCAGTAGGCATACCATCAAGGTAGGAAATGGTAAACTCTGGACTTGAACCAGTCACTTGACTAATTGACCTAATAGACATCTGCAGAACATTCATCCAACAATAAAAAAAAAATACATTCTTCCCGTCTGCACGTAAAATAATTTCTAAGATTGACCACATGCTCAGTCATAAAGAAAGCCTCAATAAATTCAAAAATTTTGAAATCATACCAAGCATACTTTCAGACCACAGTGCAATAAAAATAGAAATCAAAGTCAAGAAGACCTCTCAAAACTACATGCACACCTGAAAATAAAACAACTTACTCTTGAACAGCATCAAAATTATGGCAGAAATTTAACAAAAATTAAATTAATAAAAACAGGAACACAACTTATTGAAATCTCTGGGATGCAGCCAAATCAGTGTTAAGAGCAAAATGTATAGATCTAAACGTCTTCATCAAAATGTTAGAAATGTTTCAAGTTAACAATCTAACTTTTCACATAAAGGAACTAGAAAGGAAAGAACAAACCAACCCAAAATCCAGCAGAAAATTAAAAGAAAAAACTAAAATTAGAGAATAACAGAGCCAACGACAAAAACCACATGATTATCTCAATAGATGCAGAAAAAGGCCTTTGACAAAATTCAACAACCTTCATGCTAAAATCTCTCAATAAATTAGGTATTGATGGGACTTATCTCAAAATAATAAGAGCTATCTATGACAAACGCACAGCCAATATCATACTGAATGGGCAAAAACTGGAAGCATTCCCTTTGAAAACTGACACAAGACAGGGATGCCCTCTCTCACCACTCCTATTCAACACTGTGTTGGAATTTCTGGCCAGGGCAATCAGGCAGGAGAAGGAAATAAAGGGTATTCAATTAGGAAAAGAGGAAGTCAAATTGTCCCTGTTTGCAGATGACATGATTGTATATCTAGAAAACCCCATCATCTCAGCCCAAAATCTCCTTAAGCTGATAGGCAACTTCAGCAAAGTCTCAGGATACAAAATCAATGTGCAAAAATCACAAGCATTCTTATACACCAATAACAGACAAACAGAGAGCCAAATCATGAGTGAACTCCCATTCACAATCGCTTCAAAGAGAATAAAATACCTAGGAATCCAACTTACAAGGGATGTGAAGGACCCCTTCAAGGAGAACTACAAACCACTGCTCAGTGAAATAAAAGAGGATACAAACAAATGGAAGAACATTCCATGCTCATGGGTAGGAAAAATCAACATCGTGAAAATGGCCATACTGCCCAAGGTAATTTATAGATTCAATGCCATCCCCATCAAGCTACCAATGACTTTCTTCACAGAATTGGAAAAAAAACTACTTTAAAGTTCATATGGAACCAAAAAAGAGCCCGCATCGCCAAGTCAATCCTAAGCCAAAAGAACAAAGCTGGAGGCATCACGCTACCTGACTTCAAACTATACTGCAAGGCTACAGTAACCAAAACAGCATGGTACTGGTACCAAAACAGAGATATAGACGAATGGAACAGAACAGAGCCCTCATAAATAATGCCACATATCTACAACCATCTGATCTTTGACAAACCTGACAAAAACAAGCAATGGGGAAAGGATTCCCTATTTAATAAATGGTGCTGGGAAAACTGGCTAGCCATATGTAGAAAGCTGAAACTGGATCCCTTCCTTACACCTTACACAAAAATTAATTCAAGATGGATTAAAGACATAAATGTTAGACCTGAAACCATAAAAACCCTAGAAGGAAACCTAGGCAACACCATTCAGGACATAGGCATGGGCAAGGACTTCATGTCTAAAACAGCAAAAGCAATGGCAACGAAAGCCAAAATTGACAAATGGGATCTAATTAAACTCAAGAGCTTCTGCACAGCAAAAGAAACCACCATCAGAGTGAACAGGCAACCCACAGAATGGGAGAAAATTTTTGCAATCTACTCATCTGACAAAGGGCTGATATCCAGAATCTACAATGAACTCAAACAAATTTACAAGAAAAAAACAAACAACCCCATGAAAAAGTGGGCGAAGGATATGAACAGACACTTCTCAAAAGAAGACATTTATGCAGCCAAAAGACACATGAAAAAATGCTCATCATCACTGGCCATCAGAGAAATGCAAATCAAAACCACAATGAGATACCATCTCACACCAGTTAGAATGGCGATCATTAAAAAGTCAGGAAACAACAGATGCTAGAGAGGATGTGGAGAAATAGGAACACTTTTACACTGTTGGTGGGACTGTAAACTAGTTCAACCATGGTGGAAGACAGTGTGGCGATTCCTCAGGGATCTAGAACTAGAAATACCATTTGACCCAGCAATGCCATTACTGGGTATATACCCAAAGGATTATAAATCATGCTGCTATAAAGACACATGCACACGTATGTTTATTGCGGCCCTATTCACAACAGCAAAGACTTGGAACCAACCCAAATGTCCAACAATGATAGACTGGATTAAGAAAATGTGGCACATATACACCACACCATGGAACACTATGCAGCCATAAAAAATGATGAGTTCCTTTCCTTTGTAGGGACATGGATGAAGCTGGAAACCATCATTCTCAGCAAACTGTTGCAAGGACAAACTGCCGCATGTTCTCACTCATAGGTGGGAATTGAACAGTGAGAACACATGGACACCCGAACGGGAACATCACACACCGGAGCCTGTTGTGGGGAGGGGGGAGGGTGGAGGGATAGCATTAGGAGATATACCTAATGTTAAATGACGAGTTAATGGGTGCAGCACACCAACATGGCACATGTATACGTATGTAACTAACCTGCACGTTGTGCACATGTACCCTAAAACTTAAAGTATAATAAAAAAATAAAAAAGAATAACTTAATAAATTTGAATTGCAGAAATCTACACAAACTATCAGTGAAACCAAGAATTGGATCTTCAGAAAAACAGATACGATTGATAGACCCTTTCTTAGATTAACAAAGAAAAAGAGGGATACCAGACATGCGAAGAAGAACTGGTACTAACCCTGCTGAAACTATCTCAAAAATTTGAGAAAGAAGGGCTCCTTTTTAACTTATTCTATGAAATGAGCATCAGACCTGTATCATAATCTGACAGAGACACGCACACACACAAAAGAAATCTCAGACCAATATTCATTGTGAACATAGATGTAAAAATGCTCAACAAAATAATACCAAACCAAATCCAGCTGCAGAGCAACACCTCAAAAAGTTAGTACACCATAATCAAGTAAGCATTATTCCTGGGATGAAAGGATGATTCAACTTATGCAAATTATAAATGTGCTTTAGCACATAAACAGAATTTAAAGCAAAGACAATGTGATCATTGAAATAGATGCAGTAAAAGCTTTCAATAAAATTCAATATCTGTTCATGATAAAAAAAAAAAAACCTCAACAGACTAGGCATCAAGGGAATATACCTCAAAATAATAAAAGCTGTCTCTGACAAACCCATAGCCAACATTATATAAGTGAGAAGAGGCTGGAACAATTCTCCTTGAGAAGTGGAACAAGACAAAGATATCTACTCACACTACTCCTATTCAGTACTGGAAGCCCTAGCCAGAGCAATCAGAAAAGAGAAAGAAATAAAAGGCATCCAAATAGGAAAAGAAAAAGTCCAACCATCTCTCTTCCCTGACAATATGATTCCATACATAGAAAATCCTAAAGGCTATGCCAAAAGGTTCCTAGAACTGATCAGCTACTTCTGTAAAGATTCAGGATACAAAACCAATGTACAAAAATATCAGTAGCATTTTTACCAACAACACGTAGGCTGAGAGTGAAATCAAAAACGGAAGTTCCCTTATAGTAGGCTCAGAGAAAACAGAGTACCTAGGAATGCAGTTAACCAAGAAGGTGAAAGATTACCATAAGAATAACTACAAAACACTATTTTAAAAAATCAGAGATGACAGAAACAAAACAAAACAAAAATATATGCTCATGGACTGGAAGAATCAATATCATTAAAATGTCAACATGACACAGAGTAATTTACAAATTCAATGCTATTTCTATCAAATGACCAATGTCATTCTCCACAGAATTAGAAAAACTTTTTCTAACATTCAGACAGAACCAAAAAAGACCTTAAATAGCCAAAGACATCTTAAGCAAAAGAACAAAGCCGGAGGCATCACACTACCTGACCTCAAATGATACTACAAAGTTACAGTAATGTAAACAGCATGGTACTGGTACAAAATCAGACACATAGACTAATGGAAAGAAAAGAACAGAAAATTTAGAAATAAAATGAAACACCTACTGCCGTGTGATCTTCAAGAAGGATGATAAAAACAAGCAATGGGAAAACGACTCTTTATTCAGGAAATGGTGCTGAGATAACTGACTAGCCACAGGCAGGTAAAGCTGGACCCTTGCTTTTCACCATATACAAAAGTTAACTCAAGATGAGTTAAAGATTTAAATGTAGGACCTCAAACTACAAAAGTCCTAGGAGACAACCCAGGCAATACTCCTCTTGACATTGGCTTTGGCAAAGAATTTTTGGCCAAGTCCCCAAAAGCAGTTGCAACAATAACAGAAACAGATATGTGAGACCTAATTAAAATAAAGAGCTTATACACAGCAAAAGAAACTATCAACAGAGTAAACAGACAACATACAGAATGGGAGAAAACATCCACAAACTATGCATTCTACGATGGCCTAATATCTAGAATCTATAGAGAACTTTAAAAAAATCATTAAGAAGAAACAAATAACTCCATTAAAAATTGGCAATGACAGCGACACTATTCACAATAGCAAAGACTTGGAACCAACCCAAATGTCCATCAATGATAGACTGGATTAAGAAAATGTGGCACATATACACCATGGAATTCTATGCAGCCATAAAAAAGGATGAGTTCATGTCCTTTGTAGGGACATGGATGAAGCTGGAAACCATCATTCTCAGCAAACTATCACAAGGACAGAAAACTAAACACCACATGTTCTCACTCATAGGTGGTAATTGAACAATGAGAACACTTGGACACAGGAAGGGGAACATCACACACCGGGGCCTGTTGTGGGGTGGGGGGAGGGGAGAGGGATAGCATTAGGAGATATACCTAATGTAAATAACGAGTTAATGGGTGCAGCACACCAACATGGCATATGTATACATATGTAACAGACCTCCACGTTGTGCACGTGTACCCTAGAACTTAAAGTATAATAAAAAAAAATTGGCAATGACATTGAACAGACACTTCTCAGAAGAAGACATATAAGCAACAAAAACTCATGGAAAATGCTCAGCATCACTAATCATCAGAGAAATGCAAATGAAAACCAAATTGAGACAACATCTCACACGAGTCTGAATGGGTATTAAAAAGTCAAAAAACAATAGATGCTGGTGAGGCTGCAGAGAAAAGGGAACACTTATGCATTCCTGGTGGAAATGTAAATTAGTAGAGCCACTGTGGAAAACACTCTGGAGATTTCTCAAACATCTCAATACGGAGTTACCCTTTGATGCAGCAATTCAATTACTGGCTATGTACCCAAAGGAAAATAAATCATTCTACCAGAAAGGCATATGCACTCTTATGTTCATTGCTGTGCTATTCACAGTAGCAAAGACATGGAATCAACCCAGATGACAATCAATGGTAGATTGGATAAGGAAAATGTGGTGTATATATACCATGGAATACTATGCAGCCATAAAAATGTAATAAAATCTTTTTTCTTTTTCTTTTTAGCAGCAACATGGATGCAGGGGGAGGCCATAATCATAAGGGAGTTAACACAAGAAGAAACAACAAAATTCCACATGTTTTCATGGATAAGTGGGAGCTTAACACTGAGCATGGGAACATGAACATGAACATGAGAAATATAGACACTGTGGACTCCTAGAGGTAGGTGGTAGGGAGTGGAATGTTGGTTGAAAAACTACTTATTGAACGTTAGGCTCACTACCTGGGTCCAAAATTGCCATGTAACAATCCTACACATGTAACCCCTGTATCTCCCTGTATCTTAAACAAAAGTTGAAATTCGGAAAAGAAACTGCCTTCACGGTATCCCTTATGTGTTGCTATATCGTGTTTTCAGTTTCATTTGTCTCAAGATATTTCATGATTTCCCTTTTTTGATCCATTGCTTATTCATGTGTGTGTTGTTTTGTTTCCACATATTTGTGTATTTTCCAATTGTCCTGTTGTTATTAATTTCTAGATCCATCTTATTCTGATTGAAAAAGAGGTTTGCTATTATTTCAATCTTCTTAAATTTGTTAAGACTTGGTTTGTGGTGTAACATGTAACTTGTCCTGGAGAATGTTCCAGGTGTGCTTGAAAAGGATGTCTATTCTGCAAAATGAATATGCAAAAATGGCTAGCATTCCTATACACCAACAATAGGCAAGCAGGGAGCCAAATCATGATTGAACTCCCATTCACAATTTCTACACAAAGACAGAAATACCTAGAAACACGGCTAACAAGGGAAATGAAGGACCTCTTTAAGGAGAACCACAAACCACTTCTCAAAGGAATCAGAGAGAACACAAAAAAAAAATAGAAAAGCATTCCATGCTCATGGACAGGAAGAATCAATATCATAAAAACGGCCATACTGCCCAAAGTAATTTCTAGATTCAATGCTATTTCCATTAAACTACCATGGACAGACTTCACAGAAACAGAGAAAAAAAAAAAAAAAAGACTTTAAAATTCATAGGGAACCAAAAAAGAGCCCGAATAGCCAAGACAATCCTAAGCAAAAAGACCAAAGCTGCTACCTGACTTTAAACTATACTACAAGACTGCAGTAAACAAAACCACATGGTACTGGTACAAGGACAGACACACAGACCAATGGAACAGAATAGAGAATGCAGAAATAAGACCACACACCTACAACCAACTGATCTTCGACAAACCTGACAAAAATTAGCAATGGGGAAAGAATTCCTTATTTAATAAATGATGCTGAAAGAACTGGCTAGCCATAGGCAGAAAATTGAAACTGGACCCCTTCCCCACACCATATGCAAAAATTAACTCAAGACGGATTAAAGACTTAAACGTAAAACCCGGAACTATAAAAACCCTAGAAGAAAATCTAGATAATACCATCCAGGACATAGGCATGGGCAAAGATTTAATGATGAAAACACCCAAAGCAATTGCAACAAAAGCAAAAACTGACAAATGGGATCTAAATAAACTAAAGAGCTTCTGCACAGCAAAAGAAACTATCATCAGAGTGAACAGACAACCTACAGGATGGGAGAAATGCTTCTTCAATCTATCCATCTAGCAACGGTCTAACATCCAGAGTCTGCAAGGAACGTAAGCAAATTTACAAGAAAAGATATAACCATTAAAACGTGGGCAAAGGACATGAACAGACACTTCTCAAAAGAAGACATACATGCAGCCAACAAACATATGAAAAAATGCTGAACATCACTGATCATCAGAGAAATGCAAATAAAAATCACAATGAGATAGCACGTCACACCAGTCAGAATGGCTATTATTAAAAAGTCAAAAAACAACAGATGCTGTCAAGGTTGCAGAGAAAAAGGAACGCTTTTACACTGTTGGTGGGAGCGTAAAGTAGTTCAACCATCGTGGAAGACAGCATGGCAATTCCTCAAAAGACCTCCAGGGAGAAATACCATTTGACCCAGCAATCCCATTACTGAGTATATACCCAAAGGAATATAAATAATTTTATTATAAAGATACATGCAATGTGTGAGTTCATTACAGCTCTATTCAAAATAGCAAAGATATGGAATCTACCTAAATGCCCATCCGTGGTAGACTGGAGAAAGAAAATGTGGTACATATACACCATGGGATACTATGCAGCCATAAAAAGGAACAAGATCATGTCCTTTGCAAGGACATGGGTGGAGCTGGAAGCAATTATGCTCAGCAAACTAATGCAGAAACAGAAAACCAAACAACGCATGTTCTCACTTACAAGGGGGAGCTGAATGATGAGAACACATTTATACATGGAGGGAACAACACACACTGTGGCCTGTCAGGACGGTGGGGTCAGGGAGAGCATCAGGAAGAATGGCTAATGGACACTGGGCTTAGTACCTAGGTGATGAGGTGATCGGTGCAGCAAACCACCACGGCACACATTTACCTACGTAACAAACCTGCACATCCTGCACACGTGAACTTAAAATAAAAGTTGAAGACAAAAAAAAAAAAAAAAAGAAGAAGAAGAAGAAAAGAGTGTGTATTCTGGGACTGTTGGTTGCAGTGTTCTGCATGTATCTAAGTTCATCTGTTTATAATGTTGTTCAAGTTTGTTATTTCCTCATCAATTTTCTGTATGCATGTCCTATGCATTGTTAAAAGTGCAGTATTAAAATCTCCTATGATTATTAAATTGCTGTATATTTTTACCTCTCAGTTATTCACTGTATGCTTTATATATTTATGTTCTCTGATGTTTGGTATGTATGCGTTTATAATTATTATATCTCGTTGGTGAGTAGGTTCTTTAATTTTACACCATATACATAAATCAACTTAAAATAGATTAAAGATTTAAGTATAAGACCTGAAACTGTTCAACTCTTAAACAAGAGTATAGATAAAAACTCGCTGACATTAACCTGGGCAATGATTTTTTTGATATGTCACTAAAATCAAAGGCAACAAAAGCAAAAAGATACAAGTGGTATTACATCAAACTGGAGAGCCTCTACACAGCAGAGAAAACAATCAACAAAATAAAATACAGCCTATTGAAAGGGAGAAATGTTTATAAATGCTATATCTGTTACTGTGTTAGTATAAAAATATATAACAAATTCCTGCAACTCAATAGCACAAATCAAATAACACAATTTAAAAAATCATCAAAGGACTTGAATAGACACTTCTCCAATGAATACATACAAGCAGCCAACAAGTATATGAAAAGGTGTTCCACATCACTAACCTGAGAAATGCAAATCAAACCATGGTGAGATGTCACTCCACACTTGTTAGGATGGCTACTATGAAAAAGACGGGAGATAACAAGTTACGAAGAAAATGTTAAATAATGGGACCCCTTGTACTCTGTTGGTGGGAATGTAAAATGGTGCAGCTGCTATGGAAAATAGTATGGAGGTTCTGGAAAAGATTAAAAATAGGACTACTATATGACCCAGCAATTCCACTGCTGTGCATATACCCCGCAAAATAGAAATCAAAATCCTGAAG
The DNA here is from genome assembly GCF_029289425.2 of Pan paniscus. Taxonomy (NCBI): domain Eukaryota; kingdom Metazoa; phylum Chordata; class Mammalia; order Primates; family Hominidae; genus Pan; species Pan paniscus. The sequence goes on from NC_073272.2 coordinate 62,715,135, forward strand.
AGAAATTTGTACTCCCATGTTCATTACAACATCATTCACGGTAGCCAACATATAGAAACAATCCAAGTAGCCATTGACTGATGAATAGTGAAACAAATGTGGTATATACAAAATAGAATGTTATTCAGACTTCACAAAGGAGAGTATCATGCCGTAAACAACAACATAGATAATCATAAAGGATATTATGCTAAGGGAAATAAGCCAGTTAGAGAAAGATAAACACTGCATGACTGTCCTTGTATATCTGAAATATTAAAAATTAAAGAAGCAGAGAATAGAATGGTGATTTCAAGGGGCTAGTGGCATTAAAAATGGGAGGTTGTTGTTTACCAGGTTTAAAATTTTTGTTATGCAGGATAAATAACTCCTAGAGATTTGCTGTACAACCCAGTAACAGTAGTTACCAGTATTGTATTGTACAATTAAAAATTTGTTAAATGGAACTTCTTATGTTAAGTGGACTTACCACAATAAAAATATATGGTACAAATATTGAGCTCCATGTAATAGATTTGTTCTGTATAGATTTATGGGTTAGAAATTTCAAAATTATTTAATGTGTATTGAAATTGTATTTTGTTGATAATTGAAACCAAATTTTCTATTCTTAGAGAAGTGAATTACAAATGTGGTAAAGGAAATGCGAAAATGAGCCCGGTGGTGTTGGACTAGAATTATAGATGTTAGTATGAACAAACAAACATGTAGCTTATGTTCTATCTCTATCTCTATCTATCATCTATCTATATCTATCTATCTATCTATCTATCTATCTATCTATCTATCTATCTATCATCTATCTATCTATCTATCATCTATAGATATTATGCACACGCTTCTATGTGTTTTTGTGTGTATGTGTGTAAAAATTATCTATATTTTTATTTCTGTATCTATATTTCTATATCTATATATTATTATATATAATCTTCTATGTTTGCATTCTTGCCCCCTGAGAGGAGTAAGTAGAAGCATGGACACCTCAACAGCAATAAGCACATCTAGCACAAAGATCTTGGCTTCCATTTACTATTATCTACTAAATGGAACCAGAGCTCCTTGGAGAAATGGCTAACTCTATGTTTAGTACAGAGAAAATACAAGATGAACCAGACATATATTTTTGTGCCATTAATTAAGGAAGTTTCAAAGACTGATAAGTACACACAAAGAACACGGAAGACAGTTTGAACAGGATTTCCCTTACCAAATCAGGGACATATCCGTGTATTCATACTTAGATAGATAAATGAATAAATAAGTACTGGAAACATCAAAGGTCATTTTTACAATATAATTGCAAGTAAATGTAGATGAAAATGTTGATATGAAAAAAATCACAAGTTGGTCACCACCATAAAGCTATTTATTTCTGATGAAAATCATCAATAAATACTAGAATTATTGGGTGAAAGTATGGTGAGACTAGAGATATTTACATATTCTCACATTATATCTCCCTAAAAGTATTTATTAATTACAAAGGAAAACACAGTAACTTGGCAGTGGACAAATCTAGCAGATATCACCTTAGCCAAGCGATCAAATTTAATATCAAGAGTTAATGGTGCAAATAGTTATTCTTTGCTTCCTGTTATGACGTACTGAGAATAACACAGTAACAATGGTGTGCTAATCCTTCCTAAACTGTACAATATCAAGTGAATTAATAGGAAACAAACCAGCAAAAAGCACAAATTGAAGGACAGTCTACAAAATACTGGCCTTTATATTTTAAGTATTAAAGTAATAAAAAACAAATGTTAAACAACCAATCCACATCAAGAGAGACTAAAGAGACATTACAACTAAATGTGGTATCTGATAATGTATCAGATCCTGGACCAGAAAAAGGAATATATTTATTTGGCTTTAAATGACATTAGTGGGATAGATGGTGAAATTCAAATGAGGATTTTAGATTATCAGGGTAGGAGTACTTCTTCTTAAATTGCCAGAGAGTAAACATTTTAGACTTTCTGGGTCATGGGATCACTGTTGAAACCACTGAACTCTGTCCTTGTAAAACAAAAACAGCTGTAGACAAGAGATAAGCCAGTAGGCTTGGCATTGTTCCAACACAATTTTATTTACAAAAACAGGCAGTTGTCCCACGGGTTTTAGTTTACTAACACCTAAATTAGATAACAGGACGACATTAATGTTAGTATACTCATTTTTAAAATTCTTATCCTGAGAGTGTGCATATCTTGCTTTTAAGATTATATATTAATGGTAAGAATATATGCACATATATATGTGTGAGTGTATTTCTGAAATATACATATATACATAACGAAACAGATGTACTATGTTATGTTTTAAAATGTAATGTATTAATAGAAAATTTCAGGTATAGTGAGTAAGTCGAACATACAAGGAGATGATTGCCATTAATAAGATAGTTTACTAGCTACAGTTCCCACAAGGAAGGGGCACACCGTGCCACGGGAGGCCAAATAAAAAAGCACTAGGGTCTGCCAGAAGGTAGAGGAAGAGGAGAGAATTGTGGTCAAGAACCTCTGTTGTTGTTCCTATGGGAAGAAATTGGTGAGCCTATTTAAGCTGGTTTACAAGTGTCTGGTTTTAATAATTTCAAGAATACCTTGCATTGGCAGTGATTAAGGCAGAGGGATAGTGGCCCAGAGATAAAAGACCAAAAAAGGAAGTGGTTAACCGTGTATCCTCTGTATTGATTGACTTGTATTTGAAAAGCACACTGTCAGATTAGTTATTTTCTTGCTCTAGGAAATGGCTAACCCTGGGATGAGCAGTCCCTCCAGGGTCAGCAGGGCCCCAGATCTCAATACATCAGAAAAGAGAAAATTAAAAAATATATATATTTTACATATATATATGTGTATATATATATGTATATGTATATATATGCATATATATATGCATATATATACACATATATATGCATCTATATATACGTATATATAGATGCATATATATATATATGCTTAATACAAGTAGCCCTATGTTGCTTTGACATAATATTATGGAACATTTGAAATGACAACAGGGGAGAAATTTAGTGAATAGAGCATACGTTTCTCTAAACAACGCAGAAAACATTTTATTATGAGAGTAAAAATGAGAAACTCAAGACAAAGTATAAAGAGTCTTAGGCTGGCTCATAGATAAGATTATTGTTTATATGGCATTAGCCAAGAAAACTGATCTAAATTTTTTGAAACAAAAGGGGGTTTCAAGATGACTGACTAGAAATATTTTATGCCTACCTCTTTCACTTGGATGAACCAGAGTAGTGCATAGACAGTAACACTTCCTAGAGAAAATGCTGGAATTCAACATAGAAGTGACAGGGGGCACTAAAAACAGGAAAGGAGAAGGAGGAGAGGGAGCCTCCCTGGCCAGGATTGGCCAAGAGCCAGTACTGACTCCCCAGTGCAGGGGAGGGATGAGTAAGAGACTGCCAGTGTCCCATGACCCCACCATAGAAGTGTGCAATCCTGGCCACTTGAGAAATGCTTAACCTTCTCGAACCTGGAAACTAACAGAGAAAGTTGCCAGGAGACTGTGGGGACAGAACTGCTCCAGGGAGGGAGTTCATGCTGACACCCTTTCTGAGATCTAAGTTGGTAGAAAGGTGCCATTTTCAAAACTAGCCTCCAGCAAACTGCATGCTTTTCTGAGACCCAGAGGCACCAGGACTAGACGTTCCGGAAACTCAGGCTGCCACAGCTGGGACTGGGCAGGGAGCTAGCACTACCCCTTTAGCTGGGGCTAAGAAGTGCATGAGGCCTGGATGGTAGCAGCCAGTGCCATAAAATGAGTATTGCACTGCCAGGACCTAAAATGAAGTCATGAAGAGGGCATGAGTTGCCACTGGAACTTGATCATGAGCTGAGTGTGGGCTCCTGCAGTCTGGGCAAGAAGTTGAGTCTCACTGGGACTGAGCTGTGAAGGGGAGAACATGCATTCTCCACACCATGGCCCAGGCTGTGACTACCGAGGGTAGCCCATCATCTCTGGGCATTATCCCCAACACAGAGGCCACCACCCTCACCCAATGACTCTCCCTGGGGCATGAGAAATACCCTTACCCCCTGCCCACCGTGGCTGGTGAGTACTCTCAAAATAGGGGGCCTGAGCACAAGACTGTCCAGCCGAGTTTGCTCCCCATTCCAAGACAGATCACATAATCTAGAGACCTGAGTATTGCACAAGCCAAACCACCACCTTGGGCACATGAGCATTCCTCCAAGGGTCCTGAGATTGGGCGTAAACTTCACGCTGCTACCACCTCACCTGGAAACTATCTGTAAGAACCACCTGCAGGCCTGGAGACTTGCCCACCCAGAACATTGCAGCCAGTGCCAACATCAATGCACACCACGTGAGACCCAGAGAATCTTCCTGCCATTGCTACTCCCATTCCCCATGCAACACCAGTTGCCCATAGGACGGAGAACTCACCCAACAATCTCGTCCACCACTGCCACGACAGGAATCCTAGCAAGCCATCTGGAGCTCCAAAAATCAACCCATTAGTAACTGCCAGCACAGGTGCCAGTGTGCACCACCCTGGGGCACAAGATAGGCATGCTAAGCCCACCACTGTCTACACTGGGGCCGGAAGACTGGCCCAACTGGCATTCAAGTCCCCAGCACAATACCATCACAGCCTCCATAAACAAACGTGCCCTAACCCACTGAGGAAATCACAGATACCACTAATGCTGTTTACGGCCAAATTGATCATAAAGAGACTACACTACTGTATGCCCCCAGGAGCAAAGCCAAAGTAGCCAATCCAGCCAAAAACCATAGATGCATCTTCAAAAATTCCTCCTCATCAAAAGTAAATTAAAAAAATAGAAAGGAGTGACTGTTACACCAGATGTACAGATGTCAATGGAAGGCCACAGAAAACATGAAAAAGCAAGAAAACATGGCATATTTAATAAACACAATAATGCTCCAGGGAAGGATTTTGATTAAAAAAGAAATTTTTGAACCCCAAAGTCAAGAAGTCAAAATATTAATTTTGAAGAAGTTCGGTGAGAGTCAAGAGAATTCTGAAAATAATATGAAGAAATCAAAAAAACCAATTTAGTATATGAATGAGAAATTTATGAAGAGAAAGGTATTTTTTAAGACCCTAATAAAAATTCTGAAACTGAATAACTCTTTGAAGAAAAGACAAAATACATTTAAAAGCTTCAAGAGGCCGGGCGCGGTGGCTCACACCTGTAATCCCAGCACTTTGGGAGGCCGAGGCTGGCAGATCACCTGAGGTCGGGAGTTCGAGACCAGCCTGAACAACATGGAGAAACCCCATCCCTACTAAAAATACAAAATTAGCCAGGCGTGGTGGCGCATGCCTCTAATCCCAGCTACTCGGGAGGCTGAGGCAGGAGAATCGCTTGAACCCGGGAGGCGGAGGTTGCAGTGAGCCGGGATCGCACCATTGCACTCCAGCCTGGGCAACAGGAGCGAAACTCTGTCTCGAAAAATGAATGAATGAATGAATGAATGAATGAATAAATAAATAAATAGAAAAGCTTCAAGAATAGACTAGATCAAGTAGAAAGAAGAATCACACAACTTGAAGACAGGTATTATAAAATATTCCAGTCAGGCAAACATTTTAAAAAGAATTAAAATGAATGGTCAAACCCTTGGTGACATTTAGGAAAACATAAAGTGACCGAGTTTATAAAGTATTGGTATCCCTGAAGGCAAAAATCAAAGAAAGGATTAGAAAATCTACTAACAAAACAATAGATGAAAACTTTTCAAGTCTAGCAAGAGATTAGAGATTCAGATACAGGAGTCTTAATGATCCTTAGGTGGATACAATGCAAAACTATACACAGCCCATTATAATCAGACTGTCTCAAGTCATAGTTAAAGAGGAAATTCTAGTCTCCTATAAAGCAAGAGGATGACTCATTGAAGAAAATATAGAGATGTACAGACATCAGTGGAAGGACACAGGAAACATGAAAAAGCAAGGGAAAAGCATCTAGTCCTCTATAAAGAAAATTTCAAAAAAATAAAGAGAAGAAAAATAAGCAGCAAATTTCTAAGCAGAAACCTCATAGACCAAGAGAGAATAGGATAATATATCCAAAGTACTGAAATAAAAAATAATCTCCCACTAAAGAATATGACACCCAAGAAAATTATCCTTCACAGATGAAGGATAAAGTCACTCCCACACAAAGAAATGCTGAGGGAATTAAGTACCATTAGACCAGCCCTAGAAAAAAGCGCTCAAGGGAGTCCTAAGCCTGGAAGTGAAAGCACAACATTTACCATTATAAAAACACAGGAAAGTACAAAACTCATTGGTAAAACTGTCACACAAAAGAGAAAAGGCCCAAATCATACCACTGCCAAACTTCACCAATTCACAATGACAAACTATAAGAGAAAAAAGAAACAAATAATAGATAAAACAACCAGAAAACAATGAATAATATAACAGAAATAAAGACTAACATATCAATAATAACCTTGAACGCAAATGGCTTAAATTATTTTCTTAAAAGATATAGCTTGGATAAATGGATAAAAACAATCATAATCTAACTACATGTTGGTTACGAGAAACTTACCTTACCAGTAAAGACACATCTAGGATGAAAGTAAAGAAATGGAAAAAGATTCCACATAAAAGAAAACCAAAAGTAAGCAGTAGTGGCTATACTCATATCAGATAAAACACACTTTAAGTCAAGAACAATAAGAAACAGATGGTCATTATATAATAATAAAGAAATCAATCCAGCAAGAGTATACAAAAATTCTAAATATACATGTACCCAACACTGTAGCACCCAGATTTATAAAGCAATTATTACTAGACCCAAGGAGAGAGATGACTAAATTATAATAACAGCAGGGGACTTTGACACCCCATTCTCGGCATTAGACGGATCATCTAGACAGAAAATCAAAAAAGAAACATTAGATTTAAAGGGAATGTTAGACCAAGTAGACCTGAAAGACATTTACACAACATTCTATCCAACAACTGCAGAGCATACATTCTGTTTTTTTTCCTTTTTCTTTTTTCTTTTTTTTTTTTTTTTCTTTTTTTTACCAAGTTTTCGCTCTTGTCCCCCAGGCTGGAGTACAATGGTGTGATCTCGGCTCACTGCAATCTCTGCCTTCAGGTCCAAGCGATTCTCTTGCCTCAGCCTCCCACGTAGCTGAGATTACAAGCACCCACCCGGCTAATTCTTGTATTTTTAGTAGAGACGGAGTTTCACCATGTTGGCGAGGCTGGTCTCAGACTCCTGACCTCGGGTGATCCACCTGGCTCGGCCTCCCAAAGCGCTGGGATTACAGGCATGAGCGACCGTGCCCGGCCCATACATTCTTTTTATCAGCACACAGAACATTCTTTATGACAGACCACATGTGAGGCCACCAAAAGAGTATGAACAATGTTTTAAATCATATCAAGTGTATTTTAAGGTCACCATGAAACAAAACTAGAAATCAATACCCAGAGAAACCCTGGAGACTATACAAATACATGAAAATTAAACAAGATGCTCCTAAATGACTGTTGGGTAGGTAAAAACATTAAGATGGAAACAAGGAAGTTTAAGATGGCTGACTAGAGATGACAGATGCAAGTTCTCCCTAGAAAGAAGAACCTAAATTATGAATAGATAATCATACCTCTAATAGAATATCAAAGAGAGAGTACTAGAATTCAAAATATAATTTATGAAAAACAAAACCCTAAGCCACAGAAGAAAAAAAAAAAAGAAAGAAAAGAAAAGAAAAAAAGAAAAGAAAAGAAAAGAAAAGAAAAGAAAAGAAAAGAAAGCTAGAGGCCAATGCAGCTGACATTGGTTAGGAGTCCAGAGGAACTCAGTGTTCAGGGAAAGGGTAAGTAGAAGTATTTTGATAGTCCTCATTCTTGCTGTGAACTGCCAAGATCCTTACAGTGGGAAAGCTCCTCTGTCCTCCCAAATCCTGAAAATAGCATGGACCGCAATTTGGAGACCCCTGAGGGCAGTGCACTGGACTGTGGATTCACACTGGGTTATTATTTACCATTTCCCCAGACCCAAGCAGGTGCTATGCTGTGCTACTGTTGAAGGTGCATCCGTAAGGGAACTGTATCCTCTTCTGGGAACCACAGTCCTTGTGTATCCAAAACCCAGGAGCTCCTGCTCACATTCTCCAGTCCTGCTCAAAGGGCTGCAGTGGCAGAGTGCTGGCTGGACCCAAAGGAGCTGCAGGGTCCCCAGTAACCTAACCTTCAGGGAATGCTACTCCTAGGAGAAATAAGAGTGCAGTACACCAAAAAGGCAACCCCTGAGAGAAAGGAAACCAAAGTGCATGCTTTCCAGGGCCCAAAAGCTTCCTGACTGGGGCTGTGAAAAGTGACTTCATTTTTAGCAGTGGCACAAAATTTGTGCTTGGCTCTCCAAGCAAACAGTGAAATCCCCTTTCACCAGATGAGCAGCCTTAGTGTCATAACCAGGCCTAGAGGAGACCCTTCTTCCCCATGCACACTGTTGAAACCACAAGCACTGCTGCTGTCCCAGGAGGCTGGGGCAGATGTACTGTATGGCATTCCATCTGGGGCTGTGAGGGGCAACTGTGACCCCAATGGCCAGGCTTGTGTAAACAGTGGGTTCCCGCCCTCTCTCTGTGCAGAGATGCAGTACTGCTGCTACAGAGAGCAGGAGAGCCCAAGAGCTGTGTTTGGAGCCATGGAGGGAGACTTCACACTACATCCACTTCCAGCCACCACAGGGGTTTAGTGTGGAGCGGCTGGGCTGATTTCTCCTGTGTTCGTGGGCTACATTGGTGCTTAAAAGCAAACTGTATTTCCTAACCTATATGAGTATCCCAAATTCTAAGACGGGCGTGAGGGGAAGGCTGATCCCTTTCCTTCCTGCCATGACTATGGCACTGGCACCTCTCCTACCTCCCCATACAGACACCTCAGTGATCGCTCATTGCTCAAGCATTTTACCAGGAGGCCGAAGACTCCCTTGCCACCCCTGTCAAAGCTGTTGCTTGTGCCTGTCAGTGGAAAGACTTAGTGCAGGCTTTCTCATTCTGGCATCACTCAGCTTTGCCAATCCCCTCCATGACAGCGGGTGAAACCCAGGCTCTTGTTTGCTCCAGGGCCCAACTGACCAACTGGGACATGGGTGCACTTCTCAGGGCTTACAAAGGTCAAGCATAAAGCATACCACCTCCACTGAAGTTGGCTTTTACCTGCAAGTGACACCTGCTGGTCTGAAGGTCAACTTGCACATCCCATCACCACATCAGCTGACACCTGCGCACAGCACTTAGGAACAAGACGAGCTTCTCGCAACCTCTGCTACCATGATTGCTCATGCAATCCAAGCTACCCAAGAGGGCATGGGCCTGCTCACCATCCTGGTACACCACTATTACAACTGGCATTTGAGAAAACTCCACACTAAAACTATTTATAACCATGGAAAACATAGTGTCTTTGCCACTGAATGCACACAGAAACAAAGCCAAACAGACTTGTTCAGCATACATCATAGTCGCATCCTCAAAAGAAAACAACAACAACAACCACAACAACAACAAAAAACAGGTCCTACCACAACAAAAGTAAATTAAAAAATAAGAAGTAACTGTTCATTCAGATGTGAATAAATCAGTGTAATAACAGGGGAGGGTGGATTTTCAAGATGGCTGACTGGGAACATTGAATGCCAGTTTTCCCCAGTAAGAAGACTACAGGTGCTGGAAAATGGACATGATCTGTATGAAAAACTGATGGAAGAGAGCCAGGACCTGTTGGAGTGCACATGGGCAGAAGCTGGAATACAGAAAAATAGAGCAGCAAGAGTTTGGCAGGGAATGACCCTTGAGGAACTTGGAGCCCCACGGAAAGAACGGGTGGGAGTGCTTGTCTAATCTCATCACCCCTTCAGCAACCTGCTGAATGCCAAACTGTTGGGAAGCCCCTCTGCCCTTGTGACCAAGGACAATTCTGTTTTGGGTGACTTGAGAACTTCCCAGGGACAGAAAACTGGATGGCCAGCTGGCACAGGTGTGCTTGCTCTTCCTTCAGGCCTTAAACGAGATGAAGGGCACCATACTGGTTGTGCACCCATGGTAGGCCACTTCCCTTCCTGGGAAATCTCTGCTCCTGATTCACCACACCACCAGATTTCCCACAAACACACCCCACAACCTTCTCTGGCCGGCCAGTCCCCAGGAAGCTGTGGGACCCCTGACAATCTATCCTGTGGAGTGAGCAGCCCCTGAGAGAAGGGGGACAGGGTCCATCATAGCCCACCTTGGGACAAAGGAAGTATGGGCATGGTGTCAATTACTGAAGGGGCATCACCAGCTGCCAGGCACCGTCATAGAGAGAAGGTCATCTTCCAATTCCCTGTCTACTGTTGTGGGTGCAGCACAGGTTCTCCCCACTAGGGGCCAGCATGTATGCACCAGGAGAAAGCACTTCTCATACTTTTAATAGCAGCTTCATTCTTGTTGGAAGGGAGCCTCTGCTGCTTGCACTTGCAAGAAGGTGGGGCCCAACTGCCCCTCACTACACAGAACTACAGCTTCCCAGCAACAGAGGCCAGACAAGCTGCAGAGCTGCCTGCTCAGGACTGGTGAGAGAGGCTCTGCCCTGAGCCCATTTTGGTGGCAGCTGCCACAGAAGCATGTCCTTCAGTCCACAGCCACACTGAGGCCAAGAATCAAAGGACAAAGTTTATACAAGCCGAAGGTCATGAGCCCTGTGACCGGGGTGTGATAGGAAAGCAGATAGCATTCCTTCCTTCTATTGATGAGAAGCTGGTGCACATCCCTTCCCCTAAGACTTCTGTACACCCCCACATGATCTCCCCCCACCACCACACTATCAGGACAGAAGCTTCCAGTCATCATCAGCCTACCTGAGGGTGAGTTAGCTTTTACTTTTAAGTGCCACCTAGCGGACTAGAGCCTAAACTGCACCACCAAATTAAAAGCTTGCTGTCAGAAGGGCTTAGTGCTAGTGCACGAGGCTTCCTGGGACCTCTGCACTCTCAGCCCTGCAAGAGATAATGTGTTGGCCCATATGTCTGATCTATCACGATAAGAAGTGACATCTAAGAAAACCATCCTGCAGAAGCTATACATAACCAAGAAACACACACAGACCGTTGGCCCCCTGAAAGCGCTCAGAATAAAGCCGAACTATTATACGCAACATACACCAGTCATACACTCGAGGGAAAAAAGAATTAAGAAAAAAACCCAAAATTACCATCTAAATAATAGCAAATTCAAAAACAAGAAGTGGCAGTTCCCTCAGAAGAGAAGAAATTGGAACAAGAATGCTGGCAGTACCAAAAGACCGTGTCTTGACACGTTCCAAAGGTCACGTTAGTTGTCTAATAATGAATCCTAACCAAAATGAAAAGTCTGAAATGACAGATAAAGTATTTAAAATATAGACTGCAAGAAAACTCAACAAGATCCAATAGAAAATTTAAATCCAACACAAAGAAATCAGAAAAACAACACAAGGTAAGAAAGACAAAATAGTTATATTTTTAAAAATAAAATGGAAATCCTAGAATTAAACATCTCACTATAGAAATTTCAAAATATATTCAGAATACATTTGGAAGCTTTAATAATAGACTACACACAGCAGAAAAAAATTATTTGACTCTGAAAAACGCCCTTTTGAATTAACTCAGTCAGATAAGAAAATAAAGAAAACATGTTTAAAACAATGAACAAAGTCTTCAAGTTTCAAATATGAAACTATGTAAAACGACCAAACCTATGACTTATTGGCATTACTGAGAGCAAAGGAGAAAAAGTAAGTAACTTGGAAAACACAGCTGAGGGAATAATTTAGGAAATTTTCTCTAATCTTGTTAAACAGGTTGACATCCAGATAGAAGGAACTGAAAGAACACCTGCAAGATACAATGCCAAGATGACTATCACCAAGGCATATAGTCATCAGACTTTACAAGGTCAATGTGGAAGAAAAAATCTTAAAGCAGCTAGAGAAAAAGGGTCAAATTACCTGTAAAGGGAATTCCATCGGATAAATAGTAGACTTCTCAGAGAAACCTTACAAGTAAGAAGAGATAGGGAGCCCAATTCTAGCCTTCTTAAAGGAAAAAAAAAAGCCAGCCAATAATTTTATAACTTGACAAACTAAGCTTCATAAATGAAGGAGAAATAAAGTCTATCCTAGACAAGCAAATGCTAAGAACGTTATTCAGCACCAGACTGGGATTACAAAAATGCTCCAAGGAGTTCTAAACATGGAAACGACATTACTTGCTACCAGACAACAACACATAAGTACAAATTCACAGATCTCATAAAGCAATTACACAATTGAGAATACAAAGTGAATACTACTATGACAGGAACAGAACCTCGAATGTCAATATTTACCTTAAATGTAAATGAACTTAATGCTCTACATAAAATACATAGATTGACAAATATAATTTAAAAAAGAACACCCAACCATCTGCTTCCTTCAAGGGACCCATCTCTCATGTAACGACACCTACAGGCTCAAAGGAAAGAGATGGAGTAAGATTTACCTGCAAATGAAAAACAAGAAAGAGCAGGGGTCACTATTCTTGTATCAGATAGAACAGAATTTAAGCCAGCAACATTAAAAAGGACAAAGAAAAGCATTACTTAATAATAACGGGTTTGTTTAATACTACAAGAATAAATAACTAACTTAAATATATACGTATTCAATATTGGAGTACACAGATTTATAGAACAATTACGAATAGACCTATGAAATGATGTAGACAACCAAACAATGATAACCCCACTGACAGCAATAGATACGTCAGGGCAGAAAAGAAGCCAAAAATATTTCTAAACTTAAATTTGACATTTGACCAACTAGACCTAAAACATCTGTAGAATACTCCACTCTACAATAATAGAATACACATTTTTCTCATCTGCACAAGAAAGGTACTCATGCCTTCACCACATGCTTGGCCATAAGGCAAGTCTCAGTGAATCAAGAAAAATTGAAATCATACCAAGCGTCTTATTAACCACAGTGAAATAAAAACAGAAATCAATTCCAAGAGGAACTCAAAACCATGCAAATACTTGGAAACTAAACAACTTGCTTCTGAAAGACTTTGGGGTAAATAAGGAAAGTAAACAAAAATCTAAAAATTATTTGAAATAAATGAAAATGGAGACACAACATACCATTTGCATTAGTCAGAAAAAAATAAAATACCTAGGAATACACCTAACCAAGGAGGTGAAAAATCTCTACAAGGAGAACTAAAAAAACACTGTTGAAAGAAACCAGAGACAGCAAAAACAAATGGAAAAACCTTAAATGCACATGGATCGGAAGAATCAATATTGCTAAAATGTCCATTTTGCCCAATGCAACCTACAGAGTCGATGCTATTATTATCAAAGTTACCAAGGTCATTTTTTACAGAATTAGACAAGAACTATTCTAAAATTTATATGGAACAAATGAGCATGATTACGTAAGGTGAGGCTAAGCAACAAAACAAAACAAAACAAAACAAAACAAAACAAAGCCAGAGGCATCACACTGCCCAACTTTACACTGTACTACAAGGCTACACTAATCAAAGTAGCATGACACCAGTACAAAAACAGACACGTACACAAATGGAACAGAATAGAGAACCCAAAAATGAAGCTGCAAATGTACAACCAACTGATCTTTGAAAAAGTCAACAAAAATTAACAACGGAGAAAAGACACACTATTCCATGAATGATGCTGGAAAAACTGGCTAACCATATGCAGAAGAAAGAAACTGGATGCCTACCTCTCACTATATATAGAAATTAACTCAAGACGGATTAAAGACCTAAATGTAAGATATCAAACTATATATGAAAAAAAAAAAACCTAGGAAACACTGCTCTGGGCAGTGGTTTAGGCCAAGAATTTATAATTATGTTCTAAAAAGCCAAGGTAACAAAAGCAAAAAATGACAATTTGGACCTAATTAAACTAAAGAGCATATTCAGAGCAAAACAAACTATGACTAGATTTTTAAAATAACCTGCAGAATACAAGAAAATATTAAAAGACTATGGATCCCACAAAGGACTAATATCTAGAATCTATAAGGAAATTAAACAAATCAGTAAGAAAATAACAAATGATCTCATAAAATGTGGGCAGCAGACATGAGCAGACACTTCTCAAAAAAGACATAAAAGCAGTCAACAGACATGAAAAAATGCTCAGCATCACTAATCATCAGAGAAATGAAAATCAAAACCATACTGAGACATCCTTTCAAACCAGTGAAAATGGCTACTACTGAAAAGTGAAAAAATAGCAGATGTTGGTGAGCCTATGAAGAAAAGGGAATGCTCATACACTGTTGGTGGGAATGTGAATTAGTTCAGTCACTGTGGAAAGCAGTTTTCATATTTCTCCAAGGGCTAAAAGTGGAACAACCCTTCAACCCAGCAATCCCACTACAGCATACATACTCAAAGGAAAATAAATCGTTCTACCAAACAGACACATGCACTCATATGTTTATTGCCAGACTACTCATATAGTGTTGACATAGCGAAGACATGAAATCAACTTATGTGTTCATCAATGGTAGATTGGATAAAGAAAATGTGGTGTATATACACTGTGGAATACTACACAGCCATTGAAAAAATAAAATCATGTCCTTTGCTGCAACATGCCTGCAGCTGGAGGCCACTATCCTAAGTGAACTAATGCAGAAACAAAAAACCAAATACCACATATTCCCACTTATAAGGAGCATGTAAACATTGGGTACACATGGGCAAAAAGATGGGAACAACAGACACTGGGGACTCCAAATGGGGGAAAGGAGAGAAGCGAGCAAGGGTTTAAAAACTACCTAGTGGGTATTATGGTCACTATTTGGGTGACGGGAGCAATAAAAACCCAAATCTCAGTATCATACAATATACCCATGTAGCAAACCTGCACATGACCCCCTGAACTTATTTTAAAAAAATAAAAAGGTAGAAAGATCACAAATAAACATAGCATTATAAATCAAGTGACTAAAACAAAACAAGGGCAAACCCAAATCATGGTTAGCAGAGGAAAAGAAATAACAAAGATCAAAGCACAACTGAATGAAATAGAGATCAGAAAACAATACAAAAGATTAATAGAACGAAAAGTCGAATCTTCAAAAAGATGAACCAAATGTGCCAACCACTAGCTAGACAAACCAAAATAGAAGATCCACATAAACCAAATCAGAAATAAAAAAGGAGACATTACAACTGATACCACAGAAATACAAAAGATCCTCAAAGACTACTGTGAACAACTATGTACTCATAAACTGGTGTTGTAGTCTCGCCAGTTCACCAAGATGTAACAGTCTCTCATTGTCTGAGATAATACCTGGAGTTCTTTGTCTCATGTCCAAGGTGACTAAGAAGCGGGGACACAAGGGTGAGGTTGGAATGAAAGTTTAATAAGTGAAAGAAGAAAGCTCTCTGCAGCAGAGAGGGGAGCCCGAATGGGTTGCCCACTATGAGGCTGGGGTCTGGGGATTTTATGGACTGGAAAGGGGAAAGAAATGTGCTTAGTCTGTGGGCTGTCTTGGAGAAAGCATGATTCAGCTTGGCCCAGGACCTTGGCCCGGGACCAATCAGGAGTTGATGATTCATAGAGGCTAGTCAGCTTGGCCTGGGACCTATCAGGAGCTGAAGTGAAAGTTTGGCCCGGGACCAATCAGGGGCTGAAGTGATGATTCATAGAGGCTGGGATCACAGTCCAAAAATGAAAGGAAAGTGCCCACTTGAACCCAACGAAGCACACCATGTTCATGCCCACAAAAGGAGAGGAAACTTTTTCCTTGGAGCCCGTTGATTATACATAGGACAAAGGCGTTTCTATGTTGGGCCTTGTTCCCTTATCTGAGTGAGCCAGAGGTTTGTGCAAGTTTTTGTCTGAATGGGCTGGAGGTTCTCCTATCCATGCAGCCACGGGCATGTCTCCAGGCACAACCCCCTGTGCTAGTTCCCTTATCAGTGCCAGCAGCTTAATTTCTTTCCCCCAGGCAGCTTTTTGTGTTATATGGGGATGAGGCACTGACCCGTGGGTCAGGGGCTCTCCAGGGACCCTTCCCTTGCTGTCTACCTAAGGCAACCTAGTTAACTCCTCTCACTAGAAAACAGAGAAGAAATGTATAAATTCCTGGGGGAAAAAAATTGAACCTCTCAAGATTGAACCAAGGAGAACAAGAAATCCTGAACAGCCCAATATTGCGTAGTGAGACTGAACCAGTAATAATAATCTCCCAACAATAGCAACAAAAATGCCCAGAATCAGAATGATTCACAGCTCAATTCTAGCAAATGCACAAAGAACAGATACCAATCATTCTGTAACATGTCAAAAATAGAGAAGCATGGAATTCTTCCTAACTCATTCTGTGAAGCCGGTACTACCCTGATACTAAAGCCAGATAAGAACACTACCAAAATAAATGAGAAGTGCATACCATAATTCCTGATGAGCACTGATGCAAAAATCACCAGCAAAATACTAGCAAATAAAATGTAACAGCACATCAAAAAGATAAGACACCATGACCAAGTGGATTTTATTACTGGGATACAAGGATGTTTCAACATATGCAAGTCAATAAATGTGATACAGCACATAAATATATATCAAGGGCACAAACCATGTGATTATCTCAATAGATGCAGAAAAATTATTTGACAAATTTCAACATTTCTTCATAATAAAAACTCTCAGCAATCTAGGCATTGAAGAAACATACCTCAAAATAATAACGGACGTATATGACAAATCAACAGTTGACATCATCTTGAATAGGAAAATGTTGAAGGCATTTTCATTAGAAACTGGAACAATATAAGGATGTCCACTTTCACTACTCCTATTCAACATACTGGTGGAAGTCTTAGCCAGATCGGTCAGGCAAAATGAGGAAATAAAGGAGTTCCAAGTTGGAAAAGTGGAAGTCAAATTCTTTCTGTTTACTGATGATATAATTTTATACCAAAACACCCTAAAGATTCCCCAAAAAGACTCTAGATTTGTTAAATGAATTCTTCAGGGTCTCAGGACACAAATCAAAATACAAAAATCAGTAGCATTTCTAAGCACCAATAACAAGGAAGCTGAGAACGAAATCAATAAGGCAATCCCATTTACATCGATTACAAAATAAGTAAAGTAGCTAGAAATACATTTAACAAGGGAGGTGAAAGATCTCTACATAAAGAATCACAAGACACCCATGGAAAAACATCTCATGGTCATGGATTGGAAGAATCGATATAATTAAAAAGACCATACTTTTTTTTTTTTAACATGGTGGATTAGAGGCATTGCTAGCATATCTCTCCCACTTGGAAGGACAAAATAGTGTGCAGAGGTTCACACTGTGAACTATTTTTCATGAAGCAATGCAGGAACTGAACAGGAAAATGGAAGGAATCCACAGACCCTTTGAAGGAAGTGGCAGGTTGCAGCCTACACCACGAGTCAAGTGTGGGTCCTCAGTGTGTGAGAGGGGAAGAAACTGCCTCTGGGATACACACCCCTCCCAGGGAGCCTGAAAATCCAGGCCGCAGTGGGAAGCCTTAACCCTACT
Organism: Pan paniscus; assembly: GCF_029289425.2. Taxonomy (NCBI): domain Eukaryota; kingdom Metazoa; phylum Chordata; class Mammalia; order Primates; family Hominidae; genus Pan; species Pan paniscus. The sequence goes on from NC_073272.2 coordinate 62,732,782, forward strand.
CAGTGCAGGAACCAAATTGGAGAAGGTCATGGAATATAAAAGTAGGAGCAGCAGCAGGAAGACCCTGGCGTGCACTCCCAATCTCCAGAGCAGACTGAAAGAAGCCAGTCTTTATTGTTTCTCACAGGGGACCCTGCAAAGGTCAGCCAAATAGTTCAGGCAGTGGTTGTAGGCTGAAAGAAGCCCCTGACCGTGTTTCATGGTATATCCTTGGATGGAGACAAACCCCTTTGGCCAGCGCCAGGATGGGGGTAAGTGAAAAGTGAGCTGCAGCCAGAAGTGCAGGAATGAGGTGCCTGGCTTTGTGAGCAGACAGGGAGGGGCATGGCCTAAAAGCCATGGTTGTTATCCCCATGGGGAAAGCTTACAACCTGGGGCAGTTGTTAGTTCTGAGTGCAGGCTTCCTGGAACTTAGCTCACTGCTACCAGTGGAACACTGCAGGGGTGGATCTGCCTCACCAAGTGCGTGGGATCTGTGTGGGGCTTACTGCCACCTGCTACTCCCCACTTCCTGCATGAGCCCTTCTATGCGGCAGAGGCAACAACAATCCCCTCTGTAAAAACCAGGGGCTTGAGAATCACCCCCATTCCCTGACACCGACAGAGGTGCCTCCTTGCCCTGAACACGGTGAGTCAGAGAAAAGATCTGACTGACCAAGCTCCCACCTGCCCTTGCCCCACCACCTGCCCTGGTGGCTTAACACAAAGGACAGAAACCCTTTGGGCAACATAAGGCAAGCAGAAACCCCCACGGTTACTACCAGAGCTGATACTCCTTTGAAAGTGCCACTTTCTTGCTGGAGGCCAAGAAACACAGTCCATTAAGCATCTCCTGGTAGAATAACACTGCACCTAAGAAGAAGAAAATGGCTGCACAACCTCGACTATCACCACTGCCTGCACCACTATGCCTAAGCAGAAGGTCCTGAGTTTGTCCACATGACCAGTTCATTACTACTGTAAATGGCATTTGAGAAAGCCAACACACTAAGGGTATCGTTAACTAAAAAATCTCACACAGTCTACATCAGTCACCTGCCACTCCCATTAGAGCTGGTGCTGCTACCCACCGCTGGGAAACTTGAGGACAGATCACATCACCGAACCCCTCGCACACATGGCCCAGTAGCAGGCTGAAGTGTGGCAACTTCACTGGGTGGCTAGACCCAGAAGAGCAAAAACACTCACAATAGTCTGGCTTTCAGTGACTCCCACTCCTACGGGAAGGGAAGGGAGAGTGCACCACATCAAGGGAACACCCCATGAGACAAAAGAATCTGGACAGCAGGCCTTGAGTGGCAGGTCCTTCCACTGGTGGGAAGTTTCTTTCAGCAGAGGCGCAGTTGTAGTGCTGGGCTCAGAGAGGAAAGTCTGCAGCTACAACCCAACAGTCAAACAGCCCTGGTGCATATGAAGGGTCTTGAAGAAGAGGACATGACATTCAGGGTGACTCCATTCCTGAAGAAGGAACACTTTACAGGTTCAGGCTTGCATGACAGACAGAGCCACAATTCCTCTCTACTTGAAATATCAACATTCCTGCATATGAAAAAAAATGGTGCCTCTCTAATTTGAATAACTTGAGCACTGGGACAGGAGAGTGACTGAGAGGTGGATAGCTTTTCTGCTGTCCTGGCAGGAGACTCAGGTGGCTCCAACTCCTCCCCATGTTAAGACCTCAGTGGAACTCTCTGAGAGCTTCTCTAGCCACTTCTGTCAAGGCTGAGACGACTGCCCAACATTGGGTGTTGCAAAATTACCCAACTGCTTTAGCCACAACCGGTTTCTACACAGGGACACTTTCCCTACTGTCCTGAAGCCTGAAACATCACACAATTCGCAAGTGCAAAAATATTGAACCAGCCCAAATGCCCATCAATAAATGAGTGGATAAAGAAAATATTACATATCTATATATGCGTATGCCATGGAATACTACTCAGCCATAAAAAGGAATGAAATAATTTCATTCACAGCAACCTGGATGGATTTGGAGATCATTATTCTAAGTGAAGTAACTCTGTGATGAAAAACTAAACATCTTATGTTCTCACTCATAAGTTGGAGCTAAGCTATGAGGACTCAAAGGCATAAACGTAATACTGTGAACTTTTGGGACTTGGGGAAAAGGGTGGGAGGGGGTGAATGATAAAAGACTACCCACTGGATACAGTGTACTCTGCTTAGGTGATGGTTGCACCAAAATCTCAGAAATCATCACTAAAGAGCTTATAGATGTACCCAAACACCACCTATTCCCCCAAAACCTATTGAAATAAAGAAAAAGAGTCTTTCTCGTATAAAATTATTTTCTTTTAACCTTTCTTTTCAAAAATACCTTTTCGTATTTATTAGTATACATATATAAATATATATATTCTTTACATTGCTCTTATTTACTGATTACCTTTACCTTGTTTTATAAATACCTTTTAAAATGACCTTTAGACAACATTTATTTTCTTTTAAATAAGAACACATTTATTTTTTTTAATGTTTTTCTATAATACAACTTGTAAAATGGAAAGTAACCCAGACATTTAATAAACATGTATTATTTAAGTTAATATAACTTTAGATTTTAAATCATATGGCAAGATTATTTACAAGCATTTATTCCATTATATTTACCCAGTTGATTAATTTTTTAATAGTTTACCTAGATTACTTATGAAAACTCTGATAGTTATTATTTTAAGTTATTTTTTTGTTTACACGTTTTATAACTTGTGAATTTCAGGTTTTTCCAAGTATAAACCTTGAGGTTACATTAATAGGGTTGTTTTTTTGCCAATCACTCAGGATTTAGCTGTTTTCATTAAACAAAAAATATTAAATGCCTTATTTATCAAATTCTATATAAGCAACGATAATTCTTTTTTGAACTGCATTTACAGCTGTATAACCCTCATGACATATTTTGACATCAAGCAGAGATAAACATAAAACCACTTGAAAAGTAAATTTAAACGATTATGTATGTTGGCAATTCTAAAGCCATTTCTAATTCTATTTCACCAACATTGTACAAACCAGCTTATTTGTTAGAGATTTACTTAACTCACATGAACTTGAAAAAACATTTGTCTTAAAGTCTCTGTTTATCTGATAAAGCATTTGATTTTAGTGCTTTTTAAAGCCAATCAATCAGAGTTCTTTTAGTATTCTTAGTAGTGAAACATCATATACATGACACATAAATACACAGAAGTATTAGACACATTGATAGAAGTAGATCTTATAAATTCATAAGACCTCTTTTTTTTCTCTTCCTTTAGACTTCCAATTTCTTGATAACCGATTTCATTACCCTAGGCAATTGTCAGCTAGATAGTCCTAAATTTGTGTATTAGAGGAACAACTCTTAGGAGAAAAACCAGATAGCAAAATGACGTACACCTCAAAGTACAGACAGAAAGAGTTTGGTGGTACTAGAGAGAGATTAAAAATGAATGGCAAATCAAACACAAATTCATAGAAATCTATGATAAAATTGTGTGAGAAGATCAATTTTATTTAGATACATCGTGTAAATTTGTTCTGTACCTTTTAACTGGATCTCTGATCATGAATCCTGGGTCTTCAAAAAGAGAAAATTATTGTGAGGTTATACCACGTGACACTTTCACAGTGCACCTTTTCTTAAACAAAGACATTTCTGTAAGTGTCTAAACTGCATGCTTCCGTACTTTAAACCTCAAAATAGCCTCTGTTATAGTAACTATTTTAGTCAAAGGTTAAAAAAAGTCAGGTAACAAAATACAAAATACAAGAGCAAGCAGTTTAAGATCTGACACAAACTTGTGTGTTTGCACTCTTGGAGTTTCATAAGGAAAAATAGAATTTTTTTTTTTTTTTTTTTTTTCCGAAAGGTAGTCTGGCACCTCCTCTGTTTTATTTAAGGATTCCCAGGGTGTTAGAAACTGTCAGAGGCTTTTGAACCAAAGGGACTCCAACTTGAGTAGGGGCTGAGTAAAATAAGGCTGAGACCTACTGGGCTGCATTGTCAGGAGATTAAGGCATTCTTAGTCACAGAATGAAATAGGAGGTCAGTACAAGATACGGGTCATAAAGACCCTGCTGATAAAACAGCATGCAATAAAGAAGCTGGCCAAAACCCGCCCAAACCAAGATGGTGATAAAAGTGACCTCTGGTCATCCTCACTGTTCATTATATGCAAATTATAATGCATTAGCATGCTAAAAGACACTCCCACCAGCACCATGGCAGTTTACAAATGCCATGGCAACATCAGAAAATTACCCCATGTAGTCTAATAAGGGAAGGAACCCTCAGTTCCAGGAATTGCCCACCCCTTTCCTGGAAAACTCATGAATAATCCACCCCTTGTTTAGCATATAATCAAGAAATAACTAGAGGTGTCCTTAGTGAAGCAGCCCAAGCCACTGCTCTGCCTTGGAGTAGTCACTCATTTACTCCTTTACTTTCTTAATAAACTTGGTTTCACTTTACTGTATGGATTCACCTCAAATTCTTTCTTGGGTGAGACCCAAGAACTGTCTCTTGGAGTCTGGATCAAGACACCTTTTCAGTAACATCTTCCTGGCTACCATGAAGGGGTGATACTGAGGAGACCCCCCCGCCGACCCAAAAGAAATACACTGCAGTGCTGATTGGATGACGTTGAGTAAGTGGTGGGGTACCCAGGTAGAGGATGGAACTGGGTTAGAGGCCCAACTTAGGGGAGTTAGAGTCTCTTCTATGACTGAAGGGGTTAAAGGCTCCTCTCAATTACAGGCAAGGATGCTTGACCAGACTTGGGTTCGAGGCCCAATTTAGGAAAGTTAGAGTCCTTCCTAAGATTTAGGGCATTAGAGGCCCCCTCTTGGTAAAGTCCTTCTGGGCTAAGAATGGGTGTGGCACCATGGGCTGTTAACTGCCATTCTCTTTGGATTAATCTGCCTTACACTCTTTGCTGACAGCTATAGATGACAGGATTAGGCATGCACAGGATTATAAGTCATGGGTAGCTTTTTCCTCCCCAAAGGGGTAAAATTGAGAGCTGCTGGGACTGCTGGAAAAGATACCTTTGAGATTGACAAGCGGCTGCCTGAACTTTTGATTCAGTGTTACAGGGATGGATGGGTCTTTCTCTGGCCTCCTTGAGCACCTCACCTTCCCCACCCTACTGAAGACAACGATTTTCTCCCTTGTCTTTCCCCTCTCTGTGCAAACCAGTTGAAGGAATGGTAAAAATCACTGCTTATCGCCTCTGTAAAGTTGTTATTAGTTGGAAAAAGAATTAGTGAGGCTAGTCTTAAGCCGTAGCAAATTGGTTGTACTTTGTGCTATGAATTTCTCTTTCTGCATCTTTCTGTTAGAAAAAGGGGTATCTTAGGATAGAACACAGGCTTAAGATGGCTTGTGCCTTGAGCAAGATGGCCCAGCAAACTGGTCAGTTAGGCCCTTGGGAGCTTGACCTTGTAACCAAGTGCCAGTACTTTCTCTTGATCTCTGCCATCCAAAAAACAGGAAATTGGGGGTTCATGTCATAGCCCTAAAAATTATCTCAAGCAGCTAAAAGCCATTACAAGCTCAAAATTGACTGCTCTAGGCTCCTTCAGGGAAGGGCAATGGAAACTGCCCAGTGCTGTGGCTGAGCAATTTTACAATGACAGTCCGGGTTTAATCCTGGCTTAGGGTATGAGTCCTTTCTGGTTTGATATCTGTGTGACCTTTACCATTTGTTGACTCTCTTCCGCTCCATGTACATCTTCTGGCTCACCTTCTTGAACCTTCCTTTCTCTGAGCCACCACTGGAAATTCTAGATCTTGTAAAAACTGCTTACCACCCCTTTGAAAATACCTTGTACACTCGTGGTTACGTCATAACCTTTATTTAAGGCTTATTGGTTTCACCTGGGAAGTTACCTTTGGTAAAGTGCAAAAGCCAGAAATATTGGGGGTTTGGCATGGCTAAAGTTGGGTAATAAGAGATTTAAAGGTACTTTTAGAGAACTATGGTTAAAAGTCAGCTTAACTAAAAGCAGATATTCAAGTTCTAACAGCTTGGGACTCCTTGGGAAAAACAGGAGGTGCCATAGACCCCCGTTTTGGGAAAAACCTCTGTTTTCCTCATGAAACCTCAGGAATTGAAAGTGGATAGATTCATCTCAAAATCTAAGGCTCTGTTCTGTTTCACATTGCATTATCTGATGTTTTTAACTTTTGGGAGTATCAGAAATCGCTTGGCTTTATGAGAGAACTTTGGTGTGTGCTAACTATGTAGGAAATATACTTTTGGGGACAGACAACCAATGGCAGTTATGGGGGGGTATATTCGGTTCTTTGCGCATTTGGAGTTTGGATCAGAGAAGCATGCTGTTGGTCACCTGGAAGGTATGGCGATGTTCCCACTCTCCACCTCCACCGTGAGCTGACACCCCCATGGGGGATGGGCTAATCACAGAATGGGCTGATTGGCTTTGGGTTGCTTTGCAATGAAATGCACAGTAAATTTATTGCACTGTCTTGTTCCATAGCATTTCTTTTTTTGGGAATCCAAGATCTGGTATAGGATAGGATTCCTAATATGGGGGATCTGTCTTAGCCTTCCAGCTATGCCTGCTTATTAAGTCATAGAAACTGCATACTTTCCTGGCCCTGCTCCTCCAAGGGCTTCACCCTGAAACCAGTAATCCAATTTAAAAACTGGCAAATGGAAAACTTTACAACTACAGGATCTTGTGTCTGTGTATTTACACGTGTTGTGAGTGTGATGTCTATATATGCAAAAGTTTTATTAATTGGTTTAAAATAATAAGCACTTAAATATTTTGTCAGAAAAGTAAAAAGCGCAATGCCTTTTAGTTCACATGACTTAAGTAATCTTTGGGAAATAAAAACAGTTTTACATGCAAGGTTTATAAGGAAAGTAAAATGTGCTTCATGGGAATGTGAATTTTTGTTTGCCTAGTGTGGAGGGCTAAAGGATTATTTTAAGTTATATAGGAAAAAACTGGAGGTTTCTGCAAGTTGTGGAAAGTTTGTGAAAAATTAATCTGGTAAAAGAAATTGTGTGTGTGAACATTAACAAAATTAAAAGGGTATTATCTCATTGAAATTGAACACTAAAATAAAAGCACAACAAGTTTCTCAAAGAGCACTGACATGCTCTTTAACAAAAATTTGTAAAGGGTTACCAAATGTTAATGAAAATCTTACCTTATAGTCAGGCATTAAAACTGAGTAAGGTTATATTAAGAATTGGAGTTGACATTAATAGTACACTAATGTAAAGAGTAAAAAAGCATATAGATGGGATGCATCTCAAAATAATGAGAGCTACTTATGACAAACCCACAGCCAATATCATACTGAATGGGCAAAAACTGGAAGCATTCCCTTTGAAAACTGGCACAAGTCAGGGATGCCCTCTCTCACCACTCCTATTCAACATAGTGTTGGAAGTTCTGGCCAGGGCAATCATGCAGGAGAAAGAAATAAAGGGTATTCAATTAGGAAAAGAGAAAGTCAAATTGTCACTGTTTGCAGATGAGAAGGAGAACTACAAACCACTGCTCAACAAAATAAAAGAGGACAAAAACAGATGGAAGAACATTCCATGCTCATGGATAGGAAGAATCAATATCGTGAAAATGGCCATACCGCCCAAGGTAATTTATAGATTCAATGCCATCCCCATCAAGCTACCAATGACTTTCTTCACAGAACTGGAAAAAAAACTACTTTAAACTTCATATGGAACCAAAAAAGAGCCCACATTGCCAAGACAATCCTAAGCCAAAAGAACAAAGCTGGAGGCATCACACTACCTGACTTCAAACTATACTACAAGGCTACAGTAACCAAAACAGCATGGTACTGGTACCAAAACAGAGATATAGACCAATGGAACAGAACAGAGCCCTCAGAAATAGTACCACACATCTACAACCATCTGATCTTTGACAAACCTGACAAAAACAAGGAATGGGGAAAGGATTCCCTATTTAATAAATGGTGCTGGGAAAACTGGCTAGCCATATGTAGAAAGCAGAAACTGGATCCCTTCCTTACACCTTATACAAAAAATTAATTCAAGATGGATTAAAGACTTAAATGTTAGACCTGAAACCATAAAAACCCTAGAAGAAAACCTAGGCAATACCATTCAGGACATAGGCATGGGCAAGGACTTCATGTCTAAAACACCAAAAGCAATGGCAACAAAAGCCAAAATTGACAAATGGGATCTAATTAAACTAAAGAGCTTCTGCACGGCAAAAGAAACCACCATCAGAGTGAGCAGGCAACCTACAGAATGGGAGAAAATTTTTGCAATCTACTCATCTGACAAAGGGCTAATATCCAGAATCTACAATGAACTCAAACAAATTTACAAGAAAAAAACAAACAACCCCATCAAAAAGTGGGTGAAGGATATGAACAGACACTTCTCAAAAGAAGACATTTATGCAGCCAAAAGACACATGAAAAAATACTCATCATCACTGGCCATCAGAGAAATGCAAATCAAAACCACAATGAGATACCATCTCACACCAGTTAGAATGGCGATCATTGAAAAGTCAGGAAACAACAGGTGCTGGAGAGGATGTGGAGAAATAGGAACACTTTTACACTGTTGGTGGGACTGTAAACTAATTCAACCATTGTGAAAGACAGTGTTTTGATTCCTCAGCGATATAGAACTAGAAATCCCATTTGACCCAGCCATCCCATTACTGGGTATATACCCAAAGGATTATAAATCATGCTGCTATAAAGACACATGCACACGTATGTTTATTGAGGCACTATTCACAATAGCAAAGACTTGGAACCAACCCAAATGTCCATCAATAGTAGACTGGATTAAGAAATTGTGGCACATGTGCACCATGGAATACTATGCAGCCATAAAAAAGGATGAGTTCATGTCCTTTGTAGGGACATGGATGAAGCTGGAAACCATCATTCTCAGCAAACTATCACAAGAACAAAAAACCAAACACCACATGTTCTCACTCACAGGTGGGAATTGAACAATGAGAACACTTGGACACAGGAAGGGGAGCATCACACACTGGGGCCTGTTGTGGGGTGGGGGGAGGGGGGAGGGAAAGCATTAGGAGATATACCCAATGTAAATGAGGAGTTAATGGGTGCAGCACACCAACATGGCACATGTATACACATGTAACTAACCTGCACGTTGTGCGCATGTACCCCTAGAACTTAACGTATAAAAAAAAAGAAAAATTAATACAAAAAAGAGTCTAAAATATCTCCTTAATGCTTTTTATACTAATTATGTTTCAAGATAATATTTTGGATGTACTGGGTTAAGTAAAATACATTATTTTTTTTAAAGTTGAACTCTGTGGCAGCAGGAGGGTATTTAATCATCTCCTGAGCACTGCCTAAATGGTTTATTCATTCTGAGGGTGATTAGTTCTGAGAGGTGACAGCATGCTGGCAGTCCTCACAGCCCTCGCTCACTCTTGGCACCTCCTCTGCCTGGGCTCCCACTTTGGCAGCACTTGAGGAGCCCTTCAGCCCACCGCTGTACTGTGGGAGCCCCTTTCTGGGCTGGCCACGGCCAGAGCCGGCTCCCTCAGCTTGCAGGGAGGTGTGGAGTGAGAGGCAGGAGCGGGAACCTGGGCTGCACACGCCGCTTGTGGGCCACCTGGAGTTCCGGATGGGCGTGCGCTTGGAGCCCCACACTCAGAGCAGCCGGCCGGCCCTGCTGGCCCCGGGCAATGAGGGGCTTAGCACCTGGGCCAGCGGCTGCGGAGGGTGTACTGGGTCCCCCAGCAGTGCCAGCCCACGGGTGCTGTGCTCGATTTCTCGCCAGGCCTTAGCTGCCTTCCTGCAGGGCAGGGTTCGGGACCTGCAGCCCGCCATGTCTGAGCCTCCCACCCTCTCCGTGGGCTCCCGTGCAGCCCGAGCCTCCCCAATGAGCACAACCTCCTGCTCCATGGCACCCAGTCCCATCACCACCCAAGGGCTGAGGAGTGTGGGCGCACAGCGCGGGACTGGCAGGCAGCTCCACTTGCAGCCCCAATGCGGGATCCACTGGGTGAAGCCAGCTAGGCTCCTGAGTCTGGTGGGGACGTGGAGAACTTTTATGTCTAGCTAAGGTCTTGTAAATACACCAATCGGCACTCTGTATCTAGCTCAATGTTTGTAAACACACCAATCAGCACCCTGTGTCTAGCTCACAGTTTGTGAATGCACCAGTCCACACTCTGTATCTAGCTATCTGGTGGGGACTTGGAGAACCTTTATGTCTAGCTCAGGGATTGTAAATACACCAATCGGCACTCTGTATCTAGCTCGAGGTTTGTAAACACACCAATCAGCACCCTGTGTTTAGCTCAGGGTTTGTGAATGCACCAATGGACACTCTGTATCTAGCTACTCTGGTGGGGCCTTGGAGAACCTTTGTGTCAACACTCTGTATCTGGCTAATCTGGTGGGGACTTGGAGAACCTTTATGTCTAGCTCAGGGATTGTAAATGCACCAATCAGTGCCCTGTCAAAACAGACCACTGGGCTCTACCAGTCAGCAGGATGTGGGTGGGGCCAGATAAAAGAATAAAAGCAGGCTGCCTGAGCCAGCAGTGGCAACCCGCTTAGGTCCCCTTCCACACTGTGGAAGCTTTGTTCTTTCGCTCTTTGCAATAAATCTTGCTACTGCTCACTTTTTGGGTCCACACTGCCTTTGTGAGCTGTAACACTCACCGGGAAGGTCTGCAGCTTCACTCCTGAAGCCAGCAAGACCACGAGCCCACCGGGAGGAACGAACAACTCCAGATGCGCCGCCTTAAGAGTTGTAACACTCACCGCGAAGGTGTGCAGCTTCACTCCTGTGCCAGCGAGACCACGAACCCACCAGAAGGAAGAAACTCCGAACACATCTGAACATCAGAAGGAACAAACTCCAGACACGCCACCTTTAAGAACTGTAACACTCACTGCGAGGGTCCGCGGCTTCATTCTTGAAGTCAGTGAGACCAAGAACCTACCAATTCCGGACACTGTTCCACCTCGGCATTGGAAGTATGTCTCAGTTTGTTGTCCAGTGCTTTAGTTGAGCAAAGTATGTGAGCAGCAGATAGGATGCCTCTCACTCCTGTGAAACTTTTACAAAAGAACATTGTTCTGGGTTAGCCAAACCTATAACTTTAAATAACTAATTCATGTTATTGTTAATATCAACCATTAAGGTGATGATATTTGGCAGAGGGGTTCTAATAAAGGAAGTAGTCTTTTTTAACACTCTGTAAACTATAGTTAGCCTCCAGTTATTAAAAGTGGCTTTAAGCATATGTCATACTGGGAAATTGAAATTTGAGATGGTAGAATATCTCTTTTTCAACTGCATGTTGTGACAGGTCATAATCCTTCAGTGCCTTGCATTAGTTAGTATGTGGCATATTTACCACACATACTGTTAGAGAAAGGTTAACTAGTTACCACTGGGAAGCACCAACCAATAGCATAAAAGCCTAAGGCTTGTTCCATAAGTTACTTGTTGGCTGAGGAGGTCCACTTTAATAATGGGAAAATAAGGTAGTCCCTAGGGGCACTACCAGGAAAGAGGCACTTTTTAGCAAAATTAGGCCAATTTTAATGATCAAGTAGGTAATTACCCATGCATTAATTAACCCCTCTCCCAAAGTTGTAAACTCCTGGATGGGGGTTCCTTTTGTGAAAGAAAAATAAACTTCAGGACCCCCAAATCACTAAGCCAATAAAAATATCAAGCTGGTAACTATGTCAGGCAAACCTGCCTCCCATTTTATTCCTAAATAAGATAGCTACAGAGATTTTAAAAAGCTATATACCTCCATCACAATTTGTCCTTTGTCCACAAGAAATTTTCTCAAAGTCATCCCTCTGAGGCTCACGTGAGATAAATGCATGTCTGATTGCTTCCTCTCCCCTATTGTTTTACTAAGCCAGGCTATAGCATAAGTGACCATTCCTCTACCCTTCTCTCACATATAAATTGTGTATTCAATAAAAGGCTAATCAGAGACTCAAAGAAATGCAACCATTTGTTTCTTATCTATGACCTGGAAGTCCCCTCCCCCACCTCGAGCTATCCCTCCTTTTTGGACTGAACCAAAATACATATTACACATATTGATTGATGTCTTGCATCTCTCTAAAATGTATGAAACCAAGCTGTGTGCTGACCACCTTGAGCACATGTCATCAGACCATCCTGAGGCTGTGTCATGGTGCATCCTTAATCTTGGCAAAATAAACTTTCTAAATTCGTTGGTTGAGATCTTTCCCAGATATTTTGGATTCACAATTTAGCAAACACAAAGGTATTCTGGTGGAGGTGTGCCCAATCTTTGAAACATCTTCTGTCAGTGCTTGGTAAGAGCCTGAGCTATCTTTATGGCTCAAACCAACAGAACAATTTGCTATGACCTGGGAGCTCCCCCTTCCAGAGAATCCCTGATCTCACAAAATTTGGTTGAGGTCTAAAGTTTATTTTGCTGTACCACTCCTTTTTTGGAGTTTTCCCTTCTTCCAACAAGAAAGGCAAGTTTTCCTGCTTCCATGACAATTGAAAGCACATAACTACTTTATGGAGTTTCAGCTAGCTTCCAACAGGGAAAGTGAGTTTGAGTTTTTCCTGCTTTTAGGATGGCAGAGAGCAATCTTCAGCCTGAGACTCATGCCTACGTAAATAGCAGAATTGAGGTTTTGGCTTGGCTAAAGTTGAGATTGACAACGAGCTGGTCTTAATTTCTATCATTCAGTAACCATATAAATTGTGTGATTGTTTGTTTTGCTTAATTTGTTTGTTTGGTTCTGCTTTTATTATTGTTTTGGTTTATTCCCCACTGAGTTTGACCAACTCTATATGACTTGATCAAATCCGAAGGAAATTTCCAAATTATGGGGAACAAGGACTATAAATTTTCTAAATTCCCACAGCAGAAAAACAAAAATAATGGCCAGCCAATAAATGTATATGTATATTTTTATTTTGACTACCTGAGGGACCTTATTACATGATAACGCCACTTTTTCTTCTAGCGAAGTCAAACTGAAAGAGCAGTGGCCATCACCCCATGCTGCCATTTAGTAACTAAAGTTCTGCCATTTTTTTTTTCACCCCGACAGACTGGGTTTGATTACTAAATCAAGCCCCTTTCTGGTTAGATAATTGTGTTACTTTTAAAACGTTGGCAATTTTTTCTAACAAAAATATGGTAATGATATTTAAATTGATTTTTTTAAAGGAGCTTAATGATTAAAAGTCAGCTTAATTAAAAGCTAATATCCAAGATATGTGATGTGTGTGTGTGTGTATTTAAAAGGCTTTTACATTTTTTCCTTCATCTCCTAGGTTCTTGTTTTCTTTTTTTTTTGAGAAATATATTTTTTTCTTCTCAATTGACAAAATTCGGTTTTCTTCTTTTACTCCTGCTGTCTCTCTTTTCTCTTGTCAACCTCTGCTGCATGAGAGACCTAAAATAGTTTTGTTACCTGAAAGCGGTCCTGATTCAGACCTCAAGAGAGCGTTCTTGGATCTCACCCAAGAAAGAATTTGAGACAAGTCCAGAGTAAAGTGAAAGAAAATTTATTAAGAAAGTAAAGAAATTAAAAATTGTTGACTCCATAGACAGAGCAGCAGCTTAGATTGTTTCACTAAGGATACTTCTAGTTATTACTTGATTATATGCTAAACAAGGACTGGGTTATTGATGAGTTCTTCAGGAAAGGGTCGGGATGAGTTTTCAGGAAAGAGCAATTCCCAGAACTGAGGGTTCCTCCCATTTTTAAACCATCGAGGTTAAGTTCTTAACATTGTCATGGCATTTGTAAACTGTCCTGGTGCTGGCAGGAGTGTGTTTTCTTATGCTAGTGCATTATAATTAGCGTGTAATGAGCAATGAAGACAACCAGAGGTCACTTTTATTGCCATAATGGTTTTGGTGTGTTTTGGCTGGTTTCTTTACCACAAATATGTTTTACTGCAACCTGTTGGCCAGCTCCTTTACTGCAACCTTTATCAGCAAGGTCTTTATGACCTGTATCTCTTGCCAACTTCCTATCTCATCCTGTGACTGAGAATGACTTAACCTCTTGGGAATGCAGCCCCATAGGTCTAAGCCTTATTTTACCCAGCCCCTAATCAAGATGGAGTCACTCTGTTTCAAACACCTCTGAAATATTTCTCCCTTTCCATTTAAAAGAGAATCAATAATCTTAAGCGTTGTTGAGGAACAAAGATCCATCTTCTGTAACTTATTCAGGCTGAATAGGGGTGATAATATTTTTGCCTAACTATTGGATTTTTGCATTAAGGGTAGAAAGGAGCTCACTCAAAAAGGATCAGTATGCTGAGAGTCATTCATAACTCTGAGTTCTGACAAAAGGTGATATGTGGAAGATTAATAAGTGTACAATTTAAGAGAACATTCAGTAAGTTTATCTGACATTTTTACACAAAGAGTAAAATAGTGAAGTCTTCTACAACAGCAAAGCAAAATAAGCAAAATTATCACAAGCAAACTAAATTAGAAGGCTTTCTGTGAACTGGAAAATTGCTGGAACCAAGCTGATGTGGGATCACTAGCAGATTCCAGTAGGTGCCAAAAATTAGAATATTGATGCAGATTTTTAAAATAAGAATTCTTCTTGATTCTTGTTCTTTTTTTTTGTTCAAGTGGTTTATTGTACAACATACTGACTATGGTTAATAAATATATTTTTGGAAATTGCTAAGAGAATAGATTTTTATTATTACACGTTACGTTCAAAGGTACATGCGCACAATGTGCAGGTTAGTTACATGTGTATACATGTGCCATGTTGGTGTGCTGCACCCATTAACTCCTCATTTACATTGGGTATATCTCCTAATGCTTTCCCTCCCCCCTCCCCCCACCCCACAACAGGCCCCAGTGTGTGATGCTCCCCTTCCTGTGTCCAAGTGTTCTCATTGTTCAATTCCCACCTGTGAGTGAGAACATGTGGTGTTTGGTTTTTTGTTCTTGTGATAGTTTGCTGAGAATGATGGTTTCCAGCTTCATCCATGTCCCTACAAAGGACATGAACTCATCCTTTTTTATGGCTGCATAGTATTCCATGGTGCACATGTGCCACAATTTCTTAATCCAGTCTACTATTGATGGACATTTGGGTTGGTTCCAAGTCTTTGCTATTGTGAATAGTGCCTCAATAAACATACGTGTGCATGTGTCTTTATAGCAGCATGATTTATAATCCTTTGGGTATATACCCAGTAATGGGATGGCTGGGTCAAATGGGATTTCTAGTTCTATATCGCTGAGGAATCAAAACACTGTCTTTCACAATGGTTGAATTAGTTTACAGTCCCACCAACAGTGTAAAAGTGTTCCTATTTCTCCACATCCTCTCCAGCACCTGTTGTTTCCTGACTTTTCAATGATCGCCATTCTAACTGGTGTGAGATGGTATCTCATTGTGGTTTTGATTTGCATTTCTCTGATGGCCAGTGATGATGAGTATTTTTTCATGTGTCTTTTGGCTGCATAAATGTCTTCTTTTGAGAAGTGTCTGTTCATATCCTTCACCCACTTTTTGATGGGGTTGTTTGTTTTTTTCTTGTAAATTTGTTTGAGTTCATTGTAGATTCTGGATATTAGCCCTTTGTCAGATGAGTAGATTGCAAAAATTTTCTCCCATTCTGTAGGTTGCCTGCTCACTCTGATGGTGGTTTCTTTTGCCGTGCAGAAGCTCTTTAGTTTAATTAGATCCCATTTGTCAATTTTGGCTTTTGTTGCCATTGCTTTTGGTGTTTTAGACATGAAGTCCTTGCCCATGCCTATGTCCTGAATGGTATTGCCTAGGTTTTCTTCTAGGGTTTTTATGGTTTCAGGTCTAACATTTAAGTCTTTAATCCATCTTGAATTAATTTTTTGTATAAGGTGTAAGGAAGGGATCCAGTTTCTGCTTTCTACATATGGCTAGCCAGTTTTCCCAGCACCATTTATTAAATAGGGAATCCTTTCCCCATTCCTTGTTTTTGTCAGGTTTGTCAAAGATCAGATGGTTGTAGATGTGTGGTACTATTTCTGAGGGCTCTGTTCTGTTCCATTGGTCTATATCTCTGTTTTGGTACCAGTACCATGCTGTTTTGGTTACTGTAGCCTTGTAGTATAGTTTGAAGTCAGGTAGTGTGATGCCTCCAGCTTTGTTCTTTTGGCTTAGGATTGTCTTGGCAATGTGGGCTCTTTTTTGGTTCCATATGAAGTTTAAAGTAGTTTTTTTTTCCAGTTCTGTGAAGAAAGTCATTGGTAGCTTGATGGGGATGGCATTGAATCTATAAATTACCTTGGGCGGTATGGCCATTTTCACGATATTGATTCTTCCTATCCATGAGCATGGAATGTTCTTCCATCTGTTTTTGTCCTCTTTTATTTTGTTGAGCAGTGGTTTGTAGTTCTCCTTCTCATCTGCAAACAGTGACAATTTGACTTTCTCTTTTCCTAATTGAATACCCTTTATTTCTTTCTCCTGCATGATTGCCCTGGCCAGAACTTCCAACACTATGTTGAATAGGAGTGGTGAGAGAGGGCATCCCTGACTTGTGCCAGTTTTCAAAGGGAATGCTTCCAGTTTTTGCCCATTCAGTATGATATTGGCTGTGGGTTTGTCATAAGTAGCTCTCATTATTTTGAGATGCATCCCATCTATATGCTTTTTTACTCTTTACATTAGTGTACTATTAATGTCAACTCCAATTCTTAATATAACCTTACTCAGTTTTAATGCCTGACTATAAGGTAAGATTTTCATTAACATTTGGTAACCCTTTACAAATTTTTGTTAAAGAGCATGTCAGTGCTCTTTGAGAAACTTGTTGTGCTTTTATTTTAGTGTTCAATTTCAATGAGATAATACCCTTTTAATTTTGTTAATGTTCACACACACAATTTCTTTTACCAGATTAATTTTTCACAAACTTTCCACAACTTGCAGAAACCTCCAGTTTTTTCCTATATAACTTAAAATAATCCTTTAGCCCTCCACACTAGGCAAACAAAAATTCACATTCCCATGAAGCACATTTTACTTTCCTTATAAACCTTGCATGTAAAACTGTTTTTATTTCCCAAAGATTACTTAAGTCATGTGAACTAAAAGGCATTGCGCTTTTTACTTTTCTGACAAAATATTTAAGTGCTTATTATTTTAAACCAATTAATAAAACTTTTGCATATATAGACATCACACTCACAACACGTGTAAATACACAGACACAAGATCCTGTAGTTGTAAAGTTTTCCATTTGCCAGTTTTTAAATTGGATTACTGGTTTCAGGGTGAAGCCCTTGGAGGAGCAGGGCCAGGAAAGTATGCAGTTTCTATGACTTAATAAGCAGGCATAGCTGGAAGGCTAAGACAGATCCCCCATATTAGGAATCCTATCCTATACCAGATCTTGGATTCCCAAAAAAAGAAATGCTATGGAACAAGACAGTGCAATAAATTTACTGTGCATTTCATTGCAAAGCAACCCAAAGCCAATCAGCCCATTCTGTGATTAGCCCATCCCCCATGGGGGTGTCAGCTCACGGTGGAGGTGGAGAGTGGGAACATCGCCATACCTTCCAGGTGACCAACAGCATGCTTCTCTGATCCAAACTCCAAATGCGCAAAGAACCGAATATACCCCCCCATAACTGCCATTGGTTGTCTGTCCCCAAAAGTATATTTCCTACATAGTTAGCACACACCAAAGTTCTCTCATAAAGCCAAGCGATTTCTGATACTCCCAAAAGTTAAAAACATCAGATAATGCAATGTGAAACAGAACAGAGCCTTAGATTTTGAGATGAATCTATCCACTTTCAATTCCTGAGGTTTCATGAGGAAAACAGAGGTTTTTCCCAAAACGGGGGTCTATGGCACCTCCTGTTTTTCCCAAGGAGTCCCAAGCTGTTAGAACTTGAATATCTGCTTTTAGTTAAGCTGACTTTTAACCATAGTTCTCTAAAAGTACCTTTAAATCTCTTATTACCCAACTTTAGCCATGCCAAACCCCCAATATTTCTGGCTTTTGCACTTTACCAAAGGTAACTTCCCAGGTGAAACCAATAAGCCTTAAATAAAGGTTATGACGTAACCACGAGTGTACAAGGTATTTTCAAAGGGGTGGTAAGCAGTTTTTACAAGATCTAGAATTTCCAGTGGTGGCTCAGAGAAAGGAAGGTTCAAGAAGGTGAGCCAGAAGATGTACATGGAGCGGAAGAGAGTCAACAAATGGTAAAGGTCACACAGATATCAAACCAGAAAGGACTCATACCCTAAGCCAGGATTAAACCCGGACTGTCATTGTAAAATTGCTCAGCCACAGCACTGGGCAGTTTCCATTGCCCTTCCCTGAAGGAGCCTAGAGCAGTCAATTTTGAGCTTGTAATGGCTTTTAGCTGCTTGAGATAATTTTTAGGGCTATGACATGAACCCCCAATTTCCTGTTTTTTGGATGGCAGAGATCAAGAGAAAGTACTGGCACTTGGTTACAAGGTCAAGCTCCCAAGGGCCTAACTGACCAGTTTGCTGGGCCATCTTGCTCAAGGCACAAGCCATCTTAAGCCTGTGTTCTATCCTAAGATACCCCTTTTTCTAACAGAAAGATGCAGAAAGAGAAATTCATAGCACAAAGTACAACCAATTTGCTACGGCTTAAGACTAGCCTCACTAATTCTTTTTCCAACTAATAACAACTTTACAGAGGCGATAAGCAGTGATTTTTACCATTCCTTCAACTGGTTTGCACAGAGAGGGGAAAGACAAGGGAGAAAATCGTTGTCTTCAGTAGGGTGGGGAAGGTGAGGTGCTCAAGGAGGCCAGAGAAAGACCCATCCATCCCTGTAACACTGAATCAAAAGTTCAGGCAGCCGCTTGTCAATCTCAAAGGTATCTTTTCCAGCAGTCCCAGCAGCTCTCAATTTTACCCCTTTGGGGAGGAAAAAGCTACCCATGACTTATAATCCTGTGCATGCCTAATCCTGTCATCTATAGCTGTCAGCAAAGAGTGTAAGGCAGATTAATCCAAAGAGAATGGCAGTTAACAGCCCATGGTGCCACACCCATTCTTAGCCCAGAAGGACTTTACCAAGAGGGGGCCTCTAATGCCCTAAATCTTAGGAAGGACTCTAACTTTCCTAAATTGGGCCTCGAACCCAAGTCTGGTCAAGCATCCTTGCCTGTAATTGAGAGGAGCCTTTAACCCCTTCAGTCATAGAAGAGACTCTAACTCCCCTAAGTTGGGCCTCTAACCCAGTTCCATCCTCTACCTGGGTACCCCACCACTTACTCAACGTCATCCAATCAGCACTGCAGTGTATTTCTTTTGGGTCGGCGGGGGGGTCTCCTCAGTATCACCCCTTCATGGTAGCCAGGAAGATGTTACTGAAAAGGTGTCTTGATCCAGACTCCAAGAGACAGTTCTTGGGTCTCACCCAAGAAAGAATTTGAGGTGAATCCATACAGTAAAGTGAAACCAAGTTTATTAAGAAAGTAAAGGAGTAAATGAGTGACTACTCCAAGGCAGAGCAGTGGCTTGGGCTGCTTCACTAAGGACACCTCTAGTTATTTCTTGATTATATGCTAAACAAGGGGTGGATTATTCATGAGTTTTCCAGGAAAGGGGTGGGCAATTCCTGGAACTGAGGGTTCCTTCCCTTATTAGACTACATGGGGTAATTTTCTGATGTTGCCATGGCATTTGTAAACTGCCATGGTGCTGGTGGGAGTGTCTTTTAGCATGCTAATGCATTATAATTTGCATATAATGAACAGTGAGGATGACCAGAGGTCACTTTTATCACCATCTTGGTTTGGGCGGGTTTTGGCCAGCTTCTTTATTGCATGCTGTTTTATCAGCAGGGTCTTTATGACCCGTATCTTGTACTGACCTCCTATTTCATTCTGTGACTAAGAATGCCTTAATCTCCTGACAATGCAGCCCAGTAGGTCTCAGCCTTATTTTACTCAGCCCCTACTCAAGTTGGAGTCCCTTTGGTTCAAAAGCCTCTGACAGTTTCTAACACCCTGGGAATCCTTAAATAAAACAGAGGAGGTGCCAGACTACCTTTCGGAAAAAAAAAAAAAAAAAAAAAATTCTATTTTTCCTTATGAAACTCCAAGAGTGCAAACACACAAGTTTGTGTCAGATCTTAAACTGCTTGCTCTTGTATTTTGTATTTTGTTACCTGACTTTTTTTAACCTTTGACTAAAATAGTTACTATAACAGAGGCTATTTTGAGGTTTAAAGTACGGAAGCATGCAGTTTAGACACTTACAGAAATGTCTTTGTTTAAGAAAAGGTGCACTGTGAAAGTGTCACGTGGTATAACCTCACAATAATTTTCTCTTTTTGAAGACCCAGGATTCATGATCAGAGATCCAGTTAAAAGGTACAGAACAAATTTACACGATGTATCTAAATAAAATTGATCTTCTCACACAATTTTATCATAGATTTCTATGAATTTGTGTTTGATTTGCCATTCATTTTTAATCTCTCTCTAGTACCACCAAACTCTTTCTGTCTGTACTTTGAGGTGTACGTCATTTTGCTATCTGGTTTTTCTCCTAAGAGTTGTTCCTCTAATACACAAATTTAGGACTATCTAGCTGACAATTGCCTAGGGTAATGAAATCGGTTATCAAGAAATTGGAAGTCTAAAGGAAGAGAAAAAAAAGAGGTCTTATGAATTTATAAGATCTACTTCTATCAATGTGTCTAATACTTCTGTGTATTTATGTGTCATGTATATGATGTTTCACTACTAAGAATACTAAAAGAACTCTGATTGATTGGCTTTAAAAAGCACTAAAATCAAATGCTTTATCAGATAAACAGAGACTTTAAGACAAATGTTTTTTCAAGTTCATGTGAGTTAAGTAAATCTCTAACAAATAAGCTGGTTTGTACAATGTTGGTGAAATAGAATTAGAAATGGCTTTAGAATTGCCAACATACATAATCGTTTAAATTTACTTTTCAAGTGGTTTTATGTTTATCTCTGCTTGATGTCAAAATATGTCATGAGGGTTATACAGCTGTAAATGCAGTTCAAAAAAGAATTATCGTTGCTTATATAGAATTTGATAAATAAGGCATTTAATATTTTTTGTTTAATGAAAACAGCTAAATCCTGAGTGATTGGCAAAAAAACAACCCTATTAATGTAACCTCAAGGTTTATACTTGGAAAAACCTGAAATTCACAAGTTATAAAACGTGTAAACAAAAAAATAACTTAAAATAATAACTATCAGAGTTTTCATAAGTAATCTAGGTAAACTATTAAAAAATTAATCAACTGGGTAAATATAATGGAATAAATGCTTGTAAATAATCTTGCCATATGATTTAAAATCTAAAGTTATATTAACTTAAATAATACATGTTTATTAAATGTCTGGGTTACTTTCCATTTTACAAGTTGTATTATAGAAAAACATTAAAAAAAATAAATGTGTTCTTATTTAAAAGAAAATAAATGTTGTCTAAAGGTCATTTTAAAAGGTATTTATAAAACAAGGTAAAGGTAATCAGTAAATAAGAGCAATGTAAAGAATATATATATTTATATATGTATACTAATAAATACGAAAAGGTATTTTTGAAAAGAAAGGTTAAAAGAAAATAATTTTATACGAGAAAGACTCTTTTTCTTTATTTCAATAGGTTTTGGGGGAATAGGTGGTGTTTGGGTACATCTATAAGCTCTTTAGTGATGATTTCTGAGATTTTGGTGCAACCATCACCTAAGCAGAGTACACTGTATCCAGTGGGTAGTCTTTTATCATTCACCCCCTCCCACCCTTTTCCCCAAGTCCCAAAAGTTCACAGTATTACGTTTATGCCTTTGAGTCCTCATAGCTTAGCTCCAACTTATGAGTGAGAACATAAGATGTTTAGTTTTTCATCACAGAGTTACTTCACTTAGAATAATGATCTCCAAATCCATCCAGGTTGCTGTGAATGAAATTATTTCATTCCTTTTTATGGCTGAGTAGTATTCCATGGCATACGCATATATAGATATGTAATATTTTCTTTATCCACTCATTTATTGATGGGCATTTGGGCTGGTTCAATATTTTTGCACTTGCGAATTGTGTGATGTTTCAGGCTTCAGGACAGTAGGGAAAGTGTCCCTGTGTAGAAACCGGTTGTGGCTAAAGCAGTTGGGTAATTTTGCAACACCCAATGTTGGGCAGTCGTCTCAGCCTTGACAGAAGTGGCTAGAGAAGCTCTCAGAGAGTTCCACTGAGGTCTTAACATGGGGAGGAGTTGGAGCCACCTGAGTCTCCTGCCAGGACAGCAGAAAAGCTATCCACCTCTCAGTCACTCTCCTGTCCCAGTGCTCAAGTTATTCAAATTAGAGAGGCACCATTTTTTTTCATATGCAGGAATGTTGATATTTCAAGTAGAGAGGAATTGTGGCTCTGTCTGTCATGCAAGCCTGAACCTGTAAAGTGTTCCTTCTTCAGGAATGGAGTCACCCTGAATGTCATGTCCTCTTCTTCAAGACCCTTCATATGCACCAGGGCTGTTTGACTGTTGGGTTGTAGCTGCAGACTTTCCTCTCTGAGCCCAGCACTACAACTGCGCCTCTGCTGAAAGAAACTTCCCACCAGTGGAAGGACCTGCCACTCAAGGCCTGCTGTCCAGATTCTTTTGTCTCATGGGGTGTTCCCTTGATGTGGTGCACTCTCCCTTCCCTTCCCGTAGGAGTGGGAGTCACTGAAAGCCAGACTATTGTGAGTGTTTTTGCTCTTCTGGGTCTAGCCACCCAGTGAAGTTGCCACACTTCAGCCTGCTACTGGGCCATGTGTGCGAGGGGTTCGGTGATGTGATCTGTCCTCAAGTTTCCCAGCGGTGGGTAGCAGCACCAGCTCTAATGGGAGTGGCAGGTGACTGATGTAGACTGTGTGAGATTTTTTAGTTAACGATACCCTTAGTGTGTTGGCTTTCTCAAATGCCATTTACAGTAGTAATGAACTGGTCATGTGGACAAACTCAGGACCTTCTGCTTAGGCATAGTGGTGCAGGCAGTGGTGATAGTTGAGGTTGTGCAGCCATTTTCTTCTTCTTAGGTGCAGTGTTATTCTACCAGGAGATGCTTAATGGACTGTGTTTCTTGGCCTCCAGCAAGAAAGTGGCACTTTCAAAGGAGTATCAGCTCTGGTAGTAACCGTGGGGGTTTCTGCTTGCCTTATGTTGCCCAAAGGGTTTCTGTCCTTTGTGTTAAGCCACCAGGGCAGGTGGTGGGGCAAGGGCAGGTGGGAGCTTGGTCAGTCAGATCTTTTCTCTGACTCACCGTGTTCAGGGCAAGGAGGCACCTCTGTCGGTGTCAGGGAATGGGGGTGATTCTCAAGCCCCTGGTTTTTACAGAGGGGATTGTTGTTGCCTCTGCCGCATAGAAGGGCTCATGCAGGAAGTGGGGAGTAGCAGGTGGCAGTAAGCCCCACACAGATCCCACGCACTTGGTGAGGCAGATCCACCCCTGCAGTGTTCCACTGGTAGCAGTGAGCTAAGTTCCAGGAAGCCTGCACTCAGAACTAACAACTGCCCCAGGTTGTAAGCTTTCCCCATGGGGATAACAACCATGGCTTTTAGGCCATGCCCCTCCCTGTCTGCTCACAAAGCCAGGCACCTCATTCCTGCACTTCTGGCTGCAGCTCACTTTTCACTTACCCCCATCCTGGCGCTGGCCAAAGGGGTTTGTCTCCATCCAAGGATATACCATGAAACACGGTCAGGGGCTTCTTTCAGCCTACAACCACTGCCTGAACTATTTGGCTGACCTTTGCAGGGTCCCCTGTGAGAAACAATAAAGACTGGCTTCTTTCAGTCTGCTCTGGAGATTGGGAGTGCACGCCAGGGTCTTCCTGCTGCTGCTCCTACTTTTATATTCCATGACCTTCTCCAATTTGGTTCCTGCACTGAGTAGGGTTAAGGCTTCCCACTGCGGCCTGGATTTTCAGGCTCCCTGGGAGGGGTGTGTATCCCAGAGGCAGTTTCTTCCCCTCTCACACACTGAGGACCCACACTTGACTCGTGGTGTAGGCTGCAACCTGCCACTTCCTTCAAAGGGTCTGTGGATTCCTTCCATTTTCCTGTTCAGTTCCTGCATTGCTTCATGAAAAATAGTTCACAGTGTGAACCTCTGCACACTATTTTGTCCTTCCAAGTGGGAGAGATATGCTAGCAATGCCTCTAATCCACCATGTTAAAAAAAAAAAAGTATGGTCTTTTTAATTATATCGATTCTTCCAATCCATGACCATGAGATGTTTTTCCATGGGTGTCTTGTGATTCTTTATGTAGAGATCTTTCACCTCCCTTGTTAAATGTATTTCTAGCTACTTTACTTATTTTGTAATCGATGTAAATGGGATTGCCTTATTGATTTCGTTCTCAGCTTCCTTGTTATTGGTGCTTAGAAATGCTACTGATTTTTGTATTTTGATTTGTGTCCTGAGACCCTGAAGAATTCATTTAACAAATCTAGAGTCTTTTTGGGGAATCTTTAGGGTGTTTTGGTATAAAATTATATCATCAGTAAACAGAAAGAATTTGACTTCCACTTTTCCAACTTGGAACTCCTTTATTTCCTCATTTTGCCTGACCGATCTGGCTAAGACTTCCACCAGTATGTTGAATAGGAGTAGTGAAAGTGGACATCCTTATATTGTTCCAGTTTCTAATGAAAATGCCTTCAACATTTTCCTATTCAAGATGATGTCAACTGTTGATTTGTCATATACGTCCGTTATTATTTTGAGGTATGTTTCTTCAATGCCTAGATTGCTGAGAGTTTTTATTATGAAGAAATGTTGAAATTTGTCAAATAATTTTTCTGCATCTATTGAGATAATCACATGGTTTGTGCCCTTGATATATATTTATGTGCTGTATCACATTTATTGACTTGCATATGTTGAAACATCCTTGTATCCCAGTAATAAAATCCACTTGGTCATGGTGTCTTATCTTTTTGATGTGCTGTTACATTTTATTTGCTAGTATTTTGCTGGTGATTTTTGCATCAGTGCTCATCAGGAATTATGGTATGCACTTCTCATTTATTTTGGTAGTGTTCTTATCTGGCTTTAGTATCAGGGTAGTACCGGCTTCACAGAATGAGTTAGGAAGAATTCCATGCTTCTCTATTTTTGACATGTTACAGAATGATTGGTATCTGTTCTTTGTGCATTTGCTAGAATTGAGCTGTGAATCATTCTGATTCTGGGCATTTTTGTTGCTATTGTTGGGAGATTATTATTACTGGTTCAGTCTCACTACGCAATATTGGGCTGTTCAGGATTTCTTGTTCTCCTTGGTTCAATCTTGAGAGGTTCAATTTTTTTCCCCCAGGAATTTATACATTTCTTCTCTGTTTTCTAGTGAGAGGAGTTAACTAGGTTGCCTTAGGTAGACAGCAAGGGAAGGGTCCCTGGAGAGCCCCTGACCCACGGGTCAGTGCCTCATCCCCATATAACACAAAAAGCTGCCTGGGGGAAAGAAATTAAGCTGCTGGCACTGATAAGGGAACTAGCACAGGGGGTTGTGCCTGGAGACATGCCCGTGGCTGCATGGATAGGAGAACCTCCAGCCCATTCAGACAAAAACTTGCACAAACCTCTGGCTCACTCAGATAAGGGAACAAGGCCCAACATAGAAACGCCTTTGTCCTATGTATAATCAACGGGCTCCAAGGAAAAAGTTTCCTCTCCTTTTGTGGGCATGAACATGGTGTGCTTCGTTGGGTTCAAGTGGGCACTTTCCTTTCATTTTTGGACTGTGATCCCAGCCTCTATGAATCATCACTTCAGCCCCTGATTGGTCCCGGGCCAAACTTTCACTTCAGCTCCTGATAGGTCCCAGGCCAAGCTGACTAGCCTCTATGAATCATCAACTCCTGATTGGTCCCGGGCCAAGGTCCTGGGCCAAGCTGAATCATGCTTTCTCCAAGACAGCCCACAGACTAAGCACATTTCTTTCCCCTTTCCAGTCCATAAAATCCCCAGACCCCAGCCTCATAGTGGGCAACCCATTCGGGCTCCCCTCTCTGCTGCAGAGAGCTTTCTTCTTTCACTTATTAAACTTTCATTCCAACCTCACCCTTGTGTCCCCGCTTCTTAGTCACCTTGGACATGAGACAAAGAACTCCAGGTATTATCTCAGACAATGAGAGACTGTTACATCTTGGTGAACTGGCGAGACTACAACACCAGTTTATGAGTACATAGTTGTTCACAGTAGTCTTTGAGGATCTTTTGTATTTCTGTGGTATCAGTTGTAATGTCTCCTTTTTTATTTCTGATTTGGTTTATGTGGATCTTCTATTTTGGTTTGTCTAGCTAGTGGTTGGCACATTTGGTTCATCTTTTTGAAGATTCGACTTTTCGTTCTATTAATCTTTTGTATTGTTTTCTGATCTCTATTTCATTCAGTTGTGCTTTGATCTTTGTTATTTCTTTTCCTCTGCTAACCATGATTTGGGTTTGCCCTTGTTTTGTTTTAGTCACTTGATTTATAATGCTATGTTTATTTGTGATCTTTCTACCTTTTTATTTTTTTAAAATAAGTTCAGGGGGTCATGTGCAGGTTTGCTACATGGGTATATTGTATGATACTGAGATTTGGGTTTTTATTGCTCCCGTCACCCAAATAGTGACCATAATACCCACTAGGTAGTTTTTAAACCCTTGCTCGCTTCTCTCCTTTCCCCCATTTGGAGTCCCCAGTGTCTGTTGTTCCCATCTTTTTGCCCATGTGTACCCAATGTTTACATGCTCCTTATAAGTGGGAATATGTGGTATTTGGTTTTTTGTTTCTGCATTAGTTCACTTAGGATAGTGGCCTCCAGCTGCAGGCATGTTGCAGCAAAGGACATGATTTTATTTTTTCAATGGCTGTGTAGTATTCCACAGTGTATATACACCACATTTTCTTTATCCAATCTACCATTGATGAACACATAAGTTGATTTCATGTCTTCGCTATGTCAACACTATATGAGTAGTCTGGCAATAAACATATGAGTGCATGTGTCTGTTTGGTAGAACGATTTATTTTCCTTTGAGTATGTATGCTGTAGTGGGATTGCTGGGTTGAAGGGTTGTTCCACTTTTAGCCCTTGGAGAAATATGAAAACTGCTTTCCACAGTGACTGAACTAATTCACATTCCCACCAACAGTGTATGAGCATTCCCTTTTCTTCATAGGCTCACCAACATCTGCTATTTTTTCACTTTTCAGTAGTAGCCATTTTCACTGGTTTGAAAGGATGTCTCAGTATGGTTTTGATTTTCATTTCTCTGATGATTAGTGATGCTGAGCATTTTTTCATGTCTGTTGACTGCTTTTATGTCTTTTTTGAGAAGTGTCTGCTCATGTCTGCTGCCCACATTTTATGAGATCATTTGTTATTTTCTTACTGATTTGTTTAATTTCCTTATAGATTCTAGATATTAGTCCTTTGTGGGATCCATAGTCTTTTAATATTTTCTTGTATTCTGCAGGTTATTTTAAAAATCTAGTCATAGTTTGTTTTGCTCTGAATATGCTCTTTAGTTTAATTAGGTCCAAATTGTCATTTTTTGCTTTTGTTACCTTGGCTTTTTAGAACATAATTATAAATTCTTGGCCTAAACCACTGCCCAGAGCAGTGTTTCCTAGGTTTTTTTTTTTCATATATAGTTTGATATCTTACATTTAGGTCTTTAATCCGTCTTGAGTTAATTTCTATATATAGTGAGAGGTAGGCATCCAGTTTCTTTCTTCTGCATATGGTTAGCCAGTTTTTCCAGCATCATTCATGGAATAGTGTGTCTTTTCTCCGTTGTTAATTTTTGTTGACTTTTTCAAAGATCAGTTGGTTGTACATTTGCAGCTTCATTTTTGGGTTCTCTATTCTGTTCCATTTGTGTACGTGTCTGTTTTTGTACCGGTGTCATGCTACTTTGATTAGTGTAGCCTTGTAGTACAGTGTAAAGTTGGGCAGTGTGATGCCTCTGGCTTTGTTTTGTTTTGTTTTGTTTTGTTTTGTTGCTTAGCCTCACCTTACGTAATCATGCTCATTTGTTCCATATAAATTTTAGAATAGTTCTTGTCTAATTCTGTAAAAAATGACCTTGGTAACTTTGATAATAATAGCATCGACTCTGTAGGTTGCATTGGGCAAAATGGACATTTTAGCAATATTGATTCTTCCGATCCATGTGCATTTAAGGTTTTTCCATTTGTTTTTGCTGTCTCTGGTTTCTTTCAACAGTGTTTTTTTAGTTCTCCTTGTAGAGATTTTTCACCTCCTTGGTTAGGTGTATTCCTAGGTATTTTATTTTTTTCTGACTAATGCAAATGGTATGTTGTGTCTCCATTTTCATTTATTTCAAATAATTTTTAGATTTTTGTTTACTTTCCTTATTTACCCCAAAGTCTTTCAGAAGCAAGTTGTTTAGTTTCCAAGTATTTGCATGGTTTTGAGTTCCTCTTGGAATTGATTTCTGTTTTTATTTCACTGTGGTTAATAAGACGCTTGGTATGATTTCAATTTTTCTTGATTCACTGAGACTTGCCTTATGGCCAAGCATGTGGTGAAGGCATGAGTACCTTTCTTGTGCAGATGAGAAAAATGTGTATTCTATTATTGTAGAGTGGAGTATTCTACAGATGTTTTAGGTCTAGTTGGTCAAATGTCAAATTTAAGTTTAGAAATATTTTTGGCTTCTTTTCTGCCCTGACGTATCTATTGCTGTCAGTGGGGTTATCATTGTTTGGTTGTCTACATCATTTCATAGGTCTATTCGTAATTGTTCTATAAATCTGTGTACTCCAATATTGAATACGTATATATTTAAGTTAGTTATTTATTCTTGTAGTATTAAACAAACCCGTTATTATTAAGTAATGCTTTTCTTTGTCCTTTTTAATGTTGCTGGCTTAAATTCTGTTCTATCTGATACAAGAATAGTGACCCCTGCTCTTTCTTGTTTTTCATTTGCAGGTAAATCTTACTCCATCTCTTTCCTTTGAGCCTGTAGGTGTCGTTACATGAGAGATGGGTCCCTTGAAGGAAGCAGATGGTTGGGTGTTCTTTTTTAAATTATATTTGTCAATCTATGTATTTTATGTAGAGCATTAAGTTCATTTACATTTAAGGTAAATATTGACATTCGAGGTTCTGTTCCTGTCATAGTAGTATTCACTTTGTATTCTCAATTGTGTAATTGCTTTATGAGATCTGTGAATTTGTACTTATGTGTTGTTGTCTGGTAGCAAGTAATGTCGTTTCCATGTTTAGAACTCCTTGGAGCATTTTTGTAATCCCAGTCTGGTGCTGAATAACGTTCTTAGCATTTGCTTGTCTAGGATAGACTTTATTTCTCCTTCATTTATGAAGCTTAGTTTGTCAAGTTATAAAATTATTGGCTGGCTTTTTTTTTTCCTTTAAGAAGGCTAGAATTGGGCTCCCTATCTCTTCTTACTTGTAAGGTTTCTCTGAGAAGTCTACTATTTATCCGATGGAATTCCCTTTACAGGTAATTTGACCCTTTTTCTCTAGCTGCTTTAAGATTTTTTCTTCCACATTGACCTTGTAAAGTCTGATGACTATATGCCTTGGTGATAGTCATCTTGGCATTGTATCTTGCAGGTGTTCTTTCAGTTCCTTCTATCTGGATGTCAACCTGTTTAACAAGATTAGAGAAAATTTCCTAAATTATTCCCTCAGCTGTGTTTTCCAAGTTACTTACTTTTTCTCCTTTGCTCTCAGTAATGCCAATAAGTCATAGGTTTGGTCGTTTTACATAGTTTCATATTTGAAACTTGAAGACTTTGTTCATTGTTTTAAACATGTTTTCTTTATTTTCTTATCTGACTGAGTTAATTCAAAAGGGCGTTTTTCAGAGTCAAATAATTTTTTTCTGCTGTGTGTAGTCTATTATTAAAGCTTCCAAATGTATTCTGAATATATTTTGAAATTTCTATAGTGAGATGTTTAATTCTAGGATTTCCATTTTATTTTTAAAAATATAACTATTTTGTCTTTCTTACCTTGTGTTGTTTTTCTGATTTCTTTGTGTTGGATTTAAATTTTCTATTGGATCTTGTTGAGTTTTCTTGCAGTCTATATTTTAAATACTTTATCTGTCATTTCAGACTTTTCATTTTGGTTAGGATTCATTATTAGACAACTAACGTGACCTTTGGAACGTGTCAAGACACGGTCTTTTGGTACTGCCAGCATTCTTGTTCCAATTTCTTCTCTTCTGAGGGAACTGCCACTTCTTGTTTTTGAATTTGCTATTATTTAGATGGTAATTTTGGGTTTTTTTCTTAATTCTTTTTTCCCTCGAGTGTATGACTGGTGTATGTTGCGTATAATAGTTCGGCTTTATTCTGAGCGCTTTCAGGGGGCCAACGGTCTGTGTGTGTTTCTTGGTTATGTATAGCTTCTGCAGGATGGTTTTCTTAGATGTCACTTCTTATCGTGATAGATCAGACATATGGGCCAACAC
Source organism: Pan paniscus (assembly GCF_029289425.2). Classification (NCBI taxonomy): domain Eukaryota; kingdom Metazoa; phylum Chordata; class Mammalia; order Primates; family Hominidae; genus Pan; species Pan paniscus. The sequence continues at coordinate 62,763,317 of NC_073272.2, forward strand.
ATTATCTCTTGCAGGGCTGAGAGTGCAGAGGTCCCAGGAAGCCTCGTGCACTAGCACTAAGCCCTTCTGACAGCAAGCTTTTAATTTGGTGGTGCAGTTTAGGCTCTAGTCCGCTAGGTGGCACTTAAAAGTAAAAGCTAACTCACCCTCAGGTAGGCTGATGATGACTGGAAGCTTCTGTCCTGATAGTGTGGTGGTGGGGGGAGATCATGTGGGGGTGTACAGAAGTCTTAGGGGAAGGGATGTGCACCAGCTTCTCATCAATAGAAGGAAGGAATGCTATCTGCTTTCCTATCACACCCCGGTCACAGGGCTCATGACCTTCGGCTTGTATAAACTTTGTCCTTTGATTCTTGGCCTCAGTGTGGCTGTGGACTGAAGGACATGCTTCTGTGGCAGCTGCCACCAAAATGGGCTCAGGGCAGAGCCTCTCTCACCAGTCCTGAGCAGGCAGCTCTGCAGCTTGTCTGGCCTCTGTTGCTGGGAAGCTGTAGTTCTGTGTAGTGAGGGGCAGTTGGGCCCCACCTTCTTGCAAGTGCAAGCAGCAGAGGCTCCCTTCCAACAAGAATGAAGCTGCTATTAAAAGTATGAGAAGTGCTTTCTCCTGGTGCATACATGCTGGCCCCTAGTGGGGAGAACCTGTGCTGCACCCACAACAGTAGACAGGGAATTGGAAGATGACCTTCTCTCTATGACGGTGCCTGGCAGCTGGTGATGCCCCTTCAGTAATTGACACCATGCCCATACTTCCTTTGTCCCAAGGTGGGCTATGATGGACCCTGTCCCCCTTCTCTCAGGGGCTGCTCACTCCACAGGATAGATTGTCAGGGGTCCCACAGCTTCCTGGGGACTGGCCGGCCAGAGAAGGTTGTGGGGTGTGTTTGTGGGAAATCTGGTGGTGTGGTGAATCAGGAGCAGAGATTTCCCAGGAAGGGAAGTGGCCTACCATGGGTGCACAACCAGTATGGTGCCCTTCATCTCGTTTAAGGCCTGAAGGAAGAGCAAGCACACCTGTGCCAGCTGGCCATCCAGTTTTCTGTCCCTGGGAAGTTCTCAAGTCACCCAAAACAGAATTGTCCTTGGTCACAAGGGCAGAGGGGCTTCCCAACAGTTTGGCATTCAGCAGGTTGCTGAAGGGGTGATGAGATTAGACAAGCACTCCCACCCGTTCTTTCCGTGGGGCTCCAAGTTCCTCAAGGGTCATTCCCTGCCAAACTCTTGCTGCTCTATTTTTCTGTATTCCAGCTTCTGCCCATGTGCACTCCAACAGGTCCTGGCTCTCTTCCATCAGTTTTTCATACAGATCATGTCCATTTTCCAGCACCTGTAGTCTTCTTACTGGGGAAAACTGGCATTCAATGTTCCCAGTCAGCCATCTTGAAAATCCACCCTCCCCTGTTATTACACTGATTTATTCACATCTGAATGAACAGTTACTTCTTATTTTTTAATTTACTTTTGTTGTGGTAGGACCTGTTTTTTGTTGTTGTTGTGGTTGTTGTTGTTGTTTTCTTTTGAGGATGCGACTATGATGTATGCTGAACAAGTCTGTTTGGCTTTGTTTCTGTGTGCATTCAGTGGCAAAGACACTATGTTTTCCATGGTTATAAATAGTTTTAGTGTGGAGTTTTCTCAAATGCCAGTTGTAATAGTGGTGTACCAGGATGGTGAGCAGGCCCATGCCCTCTTGGGTAGCTTGGATTGCATGAGCAATCATGGTAGCAGAGGTTGCGAGAAGCTCGTCTTGTTCCTAAGTGCTGTGCGCAGGTGTCAGCTGATGTGGTGATGGGATGTGCAAGTTGACCTTCAGACCAGCAGGTGTCACTTGCAGGTAAAAGCCAACTTCAGTGGAGGTGGTATGCTTTATGCTTGACCTTTGTAAGCCCTGAGAAGTGCACCCATGTCCCAGTTGGTCAGTTGGGCCCTGGAGCAAACAAGAGCCTGGGTTTCACCCGCTGTCATGGAGGGGATTGGCAAAGCTGAGTGATGCCAGAATGAGAAAGCCTGCACTAAGTCTTTCCACTGACAGGCACAAGCAACAGCTTTGACAGGGGTGGCAAGGGAGTCTTCGGCCTCCTGGTAAAATGCTTGAGCAATGAGCGATCACTGAGGTGTCTGTATGGGGAGGTAGGAGAGGTGCCAGTGCCATAGTCATGGCAGGAAGGAAAGGGATCAGCCTTCCCCTCACGCCCGTCTTAGAATTTGGGATACTCATATAGGTTAGGAAATACAGTTTGCTTTTAAGCACCAATGTAGCCCACGAACACAGGAGAAATCAGCCCAGCCGCTCCACACTAAACCCCTGTGGTGGCTGGAAGTGGATGTAGTGTGAAGTCTCCCTCCATGGCTCCAAACACAGCTCTTGGGCTCTCCTGCTCTCTGTAGCAGCAGTACTGCATCTCTGCACAGAGAGAGGGCGGGAACCCACTGTTTACACAAGCCTGGCCATTGGGGTCACAGTTGCCCCTCACAGCCCCAGATGGAATGCCATACAGTACATCTGCCCCAGCCTCCTGGGACAGCAGCAGTGCTTGTGGTTTCAACAGTGTGCATGGGGAAGAAGGGTCTCCTCTAGGCCTGGTTATGACACTAAGGCTGCTCATCTGGTGAAAGGGGATTTCACTGTTTGCTTGGAGAGCCAAGCACAAATTTTGTGCCACTGCTAAAAATGAAGTCACTTTTCACAGCCCCAGTCAGGAAGCTTTTGGGCCCTGGAAAGCATGCACTTTGGTTTCCTTTCTCTCAGGGGTTGCCTTTTTGGTGTACTGCACTCTTATTTCTCCTAGGAGTAGCATTCCCTGAAGGTTAGGTTACTGGGGACCCTGCAGCTCCTTTGGGTCCAGCCAGCACTCTGCCACTGCAGCCCTTTGAGCAGGACTGGAGAATGTGAGCAGGAGCTCCTGGGTTTTGGATACACAAGGACTGTGGTTCCCAGAAGAGGATACAGTTCCCTTACGGATGCACCTTCAACAGTAGCACAGCATAGCACCTGCTTGGGTCTGGGGAAATGGTAAATAATAACCCAGTGTGAATCCACAGTCCAGTGCACTGCCCTCAGGGGTCTCCAAATTGCGGTCCATGCTATTTTCAGGATTTGGGAGGACAGAGGAGCTTTCCCACTGTAAGGATCTTGGCAGTTCACAGCAAGAATGAGGACTATCAAAATACTTCTACTTACCCTTTCCCTGAACACTGAGTTCCTCTGGACTCCTAACCAATGTCAGCTGCATTGGCCTCTAGCTTTCTTTTCTTTTCTTTTCTTTTCTTTTCTTTTCTTTTTTTCTTTTCTTTTCTTTCTTTTTTTTTTTTCTTCTGTGGCTTAGGGTTTTGTTTTTCATAAATTATATTTTGAATTCTAGTACTCTCTCTTTGATATTCTATTAGAGGTATGATTATCTATTCATAATTTAGGTTCTTCTTTCTAGGGAGAACTTGCATCTGTCATCTCTAGTCAGCCATCTTAAACTTCCTTGTTTCCATCTTAATGTTTTTACCTACCCAACAGTCATTTAGGAGCATCTTGTTTAATTTTCATGTATTTGTATAGTCTCCAGGGTTTCTCTGGGTATTGATTTCTAGTTTTGTTTCATGGTGACCTTAAAATACACTTGATATGATTTAAAACATTGTTCATACTCTTTTGGTGGCCTCACATGTGGTCTGTCATAAAGAATGTTCTGTGTGCTGATAAAAAGAATGTATGGGCCGGGCACGGTCGCTCATGCCTGTAATCCCAGCGCTTTGGGAGGCCGAGCCAGGTGGATCACCCGAGGTCAGGAGTCTGAGACCAGCCTCGCCAACATGGTGAAACTCCGTCTCTACTAAAAATACAAGAATTAGCCGGGTGGGTGCTTGTAATCTCAGCTACGTGGGAGGCTGAGGCAAGAGAATCGCTTGGACCTGAAGGCAGAGATTGCAGTGAGCCGAGATCACACCATTGTACTCCAGCCTGGGGGACAAGAGCGAAAACTTGGTAAAAAAAAGAAAAAAAAAAAAAAAAGAAAAAAGAAAAAGGAAAAAAAACAGAATGTATGCTCTGCAGTTGTTGGATAGAATGTTGTGTAAATGTCTTTCAGGTCTACTTGGTCTAACATTCCCTTTAAATCTAATGTTTCTTTTTTGATTTTCTGTCTAGATGATCCGTCTAATGCCGAGAATGGGGTGTCAAAGTCCCCTGCTGTTATTATAATTTAGTCATCTCTCTCCTTGGGTCTAGTAATAATTGCTTTATAAATCTGGGTGCTACAGTGTTGGGTACATGTATATTTAGAATTTTTGTATACTCTTGCTGGATTGATTTCTTTATTATTATATAATGACCATCTGTTTCTTATTGTTCTTGACTTAAAGTGTGTTTTATCTGATATGAGTATAGCCACTACTGCTTACTTTTGGTTTTCTTTTATGTGGAATCTTTTTCCATTTCTTTACTTTCATCCTAGATGTGTCTTTACTGGTAAGGTAAGTTTCTCGTAACCAACATGTAGTTAGATTATGATTGTTTTTATCCATTTATCCAAGCTATATCTTTTAAGAAAATAATTTAAGCCATTTGCGTTCAAGGTTATTATTGATATGTTAGTCTTTATTTCTGTTATATTATTCATTGTTTTCTGGTTGTTTTATCTATTATTTGTTTCTTTTTTCTCTTATAGTTTGTCATTGTGAATTGGTGAAGTTTGGCAGTGGTATGATTTGGGCCTTTTCTCTTTTGTGTGACAGTTTTACCAATGAGTTTTGTACTTTCCTGTGTTTTTATAATGGTAAATGTTGTGCTTTCACTTCCAGGCTTAGGACTCCCTTGAGCGCTTTTTTCTAGGGCTGGTCTAATGGTACTTAATTCCCTCAGCATTTCTTTGTGTGGGAGTGACTTTATCCTTCATCTGTGAAGGATAATTTTCTTGGGTGTCATATTCTTTAGTGGGAGATTATTTTTTATTTCAGTACTTTGGATATATTATCCTATTCTCTCTTGGTCTATGAGGTTTCTGCTTAGAAATTTGCTGCTTATTTTTCTTCTCTTTATTTTTTTGAAATTTTCTTTATAGAGGACTAGATGCTTTTCCCTTGCTTTTTCATGTTTCCTGTGTCCTTCCACTGATGTCTGTACATCTCTATATTTTCTTCAATGAGTCATCCTCTTGCTTTATAGGAGACTAGAATTTCCTCTTTAACTATGACTTGAGACAGTCTGATTATAATGGGCTGTGTATAGTTTTGCATTGTATCCACCTAAGGATCATTAAGACTCCTGTATCTGAATCTCTAATCTCTTGCTAGACTTGAAAAGTTTTCATCTATTGTTTTGTTAGTAGATTTTCTAATCCTTTCTTTGATTTTTGCCTTCAGGGATACCAATACTTTATAAACTCGGTCACTTTATGTTTTCCTAAATGTCACCAAGGGTTTGACCATTCATTTTAATTCTTTTTAAAATGTTTGCCTGACTGGAATATTTTATAATACCTGTCTTCAAGTTGTGTGATTCTTCTTTCTACTTGATCTAGTCTATTCTTGAAGCTTTTCTATTTATTTATTTATTCATTCATTCATTCATTCATTCATTCATTTTTCGAGACAGAGTTTCGCTCCTGTTGCCCAGGCTGGAGTGCAATGGTGCGATCCCGGCTCACTGCAACCTCCGCCTCCCGGGTTCAAGCGATTCTCCTGCCTCAGCCTCCCGAGTAGCTGGGATTAGAGGCATGCGCCACCACGCCTGGCTAATTTTGTATTTTTAGTAGGGATGGGGTTTCTCCATGTTGTTCAGGCTGGTCTCGAACTCCCGACCTCAGGTGATCTGCCAGCCTCGGCCTCCCAAAGTGCTGGGATTACAGGTGTGAGCCACCGCGCCCGGCCTCTTGAAGCTTTTAAATGTATTTTGTCTTTTCTTCAAAGAGTTATTCAGTTTCAGAATTTTTATTAGGGTCTTAAAAAATACCTTTCTCTTCATAAATTTCTCATTCATATACTAAATTGGTTTTTTTGATTTCTTCATATTATTTTCAGAATTCTCTTGACTCTCACCGAACTTCTTCAAAATTAATATTTTGACTTCTTGACTTTGGGGTTCAAAAATTTCTTTTTTAATCAAAATCCTTCCCTGGAGCATTATTGTGTTTATTAAATATGCCATGTTTTCTTGCTTTTTCATGTTTTCTGTGGCCTTCCATTGACATCTGTACATCTGGTGTAACAGTCACTCCTTTCTATTTTTTTAATTTACTTTTGATGAGGAGGAATTTTTGAAGATGCATCTATGGTTTTTGGCTGGATTGGCTACTTTGGCTTTGCTCCTGGGGGCATACAGTAGTGTAGTCTCTTTATGATCAATTTGGCCGTAAACAGCATTAGTGGTATCTGTGATTTCCTCAGTGGGTTAGGGCACGTTTGTTTATGGAGGCTGTGATGGTATTGTGCTGGGGACTTGAATGCCAGTTGGGCCAGTCTTCCGGCCCCAGTGTAGACAGTGGTGGGCTTAGCATGCCTATCTTGTGCCCCAGGGTGGTGCACACTGGCACCTGTGCTGGCAGTTACTAATGGGTTGATTTTTGGAGCTCCAGATGGCTTGCTAGGATTCCTGTCGTGGCAGTGGTGGACGAGATTGTTGGGTGAGTTCTCCGTCCTATGGGCAACTGGTGTTGCATGGGGAATGGGAGTAGCAATGGCAGGAAGATTCTCTGGGTCTCACGTGGTGTGCATTGATGTTGGCACTGGCTGCAATGTTCTGGGTGGGCAAGTCTCCAGGCCTGCAGGTGGTTCTTACAGATAGTTTCCAGGTGAGGTGGTAGCAGCGTGAAGTTTACGCCCAATCTCAGGACCCTTGGAGGAATGCTCATGTGCCCAAGGTGGTGGTTTGGCTTGTGCAATACTCAGGTCTCTAGATTATGTGATCTGTCTTGGAATGGGGAGCAAACTCGGCTGGACAGTCTTGTGCTCAGGCCCCCTATTTTGAGAGTACTCACCAGCCACGGTGGGCAGGGGGTAAGGGTATTTCTCATGCCCCAGGGAGAGTCATTGGGTGAGGGTGGTGGCCTCTGTGTTGGGGATAATGCCCAGAGATGATGGGCTACCCTCGGTAGTCACAGCCTGGGCCATGGTGTGGAGAATGCATGTTCTCCCCTTCACAGCTCAGTCCCAGTGAGACTCAACTTCTTGCCCAGACTGCAGGAGCCCACACTCAGCTCATGATCAAGTTCCAGTGGCAACTCATGCCCTCTTCATGACTTCATTTTAGGTCCTGGCAGTGCAATACTCATTTTATGGCACTGGCTGCTACCATCCAGGCCTCATGCACTTCTTAGCCCCAGCTAAAGGGGTAGTGCTAGCTCCCTGCCCAGTCCCAGCTGTGGCAGCCTGAGTTTCCGGAACGTCTAGTCCTGGTGCCTCTGGGTCTCAGAAAAGCATGCAGTTTGCTGGAGGCTAGTTTTGAAAATGGCACCTTTCTACCAACTTAGATCTCAGAAAGGGTGTCAGCATGAACTCCCTCCCTGGAGCAGTTCTGTCCCCACAGTCTCCTGGCAACTTTCTCTGTTAGTTTCCAGGTTCGAGAAGGTTAAGCATTTCTCAAGTGGCCAGGATTGCACACTTCTATGGTGGGGTCATGGGACACTGGCAGTCTCTTACTCATCCCTCCCCTGCACTGGGGAGTCAGTACTGGCTCTTGGCCAATCCTGGCCAGGGAGGCTCCCTCTCCTCCTTCTCCTTTCCTGTTTTTAGTGCCCCCTGTCACTTCTATGTTGAATTCCAGCATTTTCTCTAGGAAGTGTTACTGTCTATGCACTACTCTGGTTCATCCAAGTGAAAGAGGTAGGCATAAAATATTTCTAGTCAGTCATCTTGAAACCCCCTTTTGTTTCAAAAAATTTAGATCAGTTTTCTTGGCTAATGCCATATAAACAATAATCTTATCTATGAGCCAGCCTAAGACTCTTTATACTTTGTCTTGAGTTTCTCATTTTTACTCTCATAATAAAATGTTTTCTGCGTTGTTTAGAGAAACGTATGCTCTATTCACTAAATTTCTCCCCTGTTGTCATTTCAAATGTTCCATAATATTATGTCAAAGCAACATAGGGCTACTTGTATTAAGCGCATATATATATATGCATCTATATATACGTATATATAGATGCATATATATGTGTATATATATGCATATATATATGCATATATATACATATACATATATATATACACATATATATATGTAAAATATATATATTTTTTAATTTTCTCTTTTCTGATGTATTGAGATCTGGGGCCCTGCTGACCCTGGAGGGACTGCTCATCCCAGGGTTAGCCATTTCCTAGAGCAAGAAAATAACTAATCTGACAGTGTGCTTTTCAAATACAAGTCAATCAATACAGAGGATACACGGTTAACCACTTCCTTTTTTGGTCTTTTATCTCTGGGCCACTATCCCTCTGCCTTAATCACTGCCAATGCAAGGTATTCTTGAAATTATTAAAACCAGACACTTGTAAACCAGCTTAAATAGGCTCACCAATTTCTTCCCATAGGAACAACAACAGAGGTTCTTGACCACAATTCTCTCCTCTTCCTCTACCTTCTGGCAGACCCTAGTGCTTTTTTATTTGGCCTCCCGTGGCACGGTGTGCCCCTTCCTTGTGGGAACTGTAGCTAGTAAACTATCTTATTAATGGCAATCATCTCCTTGTATGTTCGACTTACTCACTATACCTGAAATTTTCTATTAATACATTACATTTTAAAACATAACATAGTACATCTGTTTCGTTATGTATATATGTATATTTCAGAAATACACTCACACATATATATGTGCATATATTCTTACCATTAATATATAATCTTAAAAGCAAGATATGCACACTCTCAGGATAAGAATTTTAAAAATGAGTATACTAACATTAATGTCGTCCTGTTATCTAATTTAGGTGTTAGTAAACTAAAACCCGTGGGACAACTGCCTGTTTTTGTAAATAAAATTGTGTTGGAACAATGCCAAGCCTACTGGCTTATCTCTTGTCTACAGCTGTTTTTGTTTTACAAGGACAGAGTTCAGTGGTTTCAACAGTGATCCCATGACCCAGAAAGTCTAAAATGTTTACTCTCTGGCAATTTAAGAAGAAGTACTCCTACCCTGATAATCTAAAATCCTCATTTGAATTTCACCATCTATCCCACTAATGTCATTTAAAGCCAAATAAATATATTCCTTTTTCTGGTCCAGGATCTGATACATTATCAGATACCACATTTAGTTGTAATGTCTCTTTAGTCTCTCTTGATGTGGATTGGTTGTTTAACATTTGTTTTTTATTACTTTAATACTTAAAATATAAAGGCCAGTATTTTGTAGACTGTCCTTCAATTTGTGCTTTTTGCTGGTTTGTTTCCTATTAATTCACTTGATATTGTACAGTTTAGGAAGGATTAGCACACCATTGTTACTGTGTTATTCTCAGTACGTCATAACAGGAAGCAAAGAATAACTATTTGCACCATTAACTCTTGATATTAAATTTGATCGCTTGGCTAAGGTGATATCTGCTAGATTTGTCCACTGCCAAGTTACTGTGTTTTCCTTTGTAATTAATAAATACTTTTAGGGAGATATAATGTGAGAATATGTAAATATCTCTAGTCTCACCATACTTTCACCCAATAATTCTAGTATTTATTGATGATTTTCATCAGAAATAAATAGCTTTATGGTGGTGACCAACTTGTGATTTTTTTCATATCAACATTTTCATCTACATTTACTTGCAATTATATTGTAAAAATGACCTTTGATGTTTCCAGTACTTATTTATTCATTTATCTATCTAAGTATGAATACACGGATATGTCCCTGATTTGGTAAGGGAAATCCTGTTCAAACTGTCTTCCGTGTTCTTTGTGTGTACTTATCAGTCTTTGAAACTTCCTTAATTAATGGCACAAAAATATATGTCTGGTTCATCTTGTATTTTCTCTGTACTAAACATAGAGTTAGCCATTTCTCCAAGGAGCTCTGGTTCCATTTAGTAGATAATAGTAAATGGAAGCCAAGATCTTTGTGCTAGATGTGCTTATTGCTGTTGAGGTGTCCATGCTTCTACTTACTCCTCTCAGGGGGCAAGAATGCAAACATAGAAGATTATATATAATAATATATAGATATAGAAATATAGATACAGAAATAAAAATATAGATAATTTTTACACACATACACACAAAAACACATAGAAGCGTGTGCATAATATCTATAGATGATAGATAGATAGATAGATGATAGATAGATAGATAGATAGATAGATAGATAGATAGATAGATAGATATAGATAGATGATAGATAGAGATAGAGATAGAACATAAGCTACATGTTTGTTTGTTCATACTAACATCTATAATTCTAGTCCAACACCACCGGGCTCATTTTCGCATTTCCTTTACCACATTTGTAATTCACTTCTCTAAGAATAGAAAATTTGGTTTCAATTATCAACAAAATACAATTTCAATACACATTAAATAATTTTGAAATTTCTAACCCATAAATCTATACAGAACAAATCTATTACATGGAGCTCAATATTTGTACCATATATTTTTATTGTGGTAAGTCCACTTAACATAAGAAGTTCCATTTAACAAATTTTTAATTGTACAATACAATACTGGTAACTACTGTTACTGGGTTGTACAGCAAATCTCTAGGAGTTATTTATCCTGCATAACAAAAATTTTAAACCTGGTAAACAACAACCTCCCATTTTTAATGCCACTAGCCCCTTGAAATCACCATTCTATTCTCTGCTTCTTTAATTTTTAATATTTCAGATATACAAGGACAGTCATGCAGTGTTTATCTTTCTCTAACTGGCTTATTTCCCTTAGCATAATATCCTTTATGATTATCTATGTTGTTGTTTACGGCATGATACTCTCCTTTGTGAAGTCTGAATAACATTCTATTTTGTATATACCACATTTGTTTCACTATTCATCAGTCAATGGCTACTTGGATTGTTTCTATATGTTGGCTACCGTGAATGATGTTGTAATGAACATGGGAGTACAAATTTCTCTTCAGGATTTTGATTTCTATTTTGCGGGGTATATGCACAGCAGTGGAATTGCTGGGTCATATAGTAGTCCTATTTTTAATCTTTTCCAGAACCTCCATACTATTTTCCATAGCAGCTGCACCATTTTACATTCCCACCAACAGAGTACAAGGGGTCCCATTATTTAACATTTTCTTCGTAACTTGTTATCTCCCGTCTTTTTCATAGTAGCCATCCTAACAAGTGTGGAGTGACATCTCACCATGGTTTGATTTGCATTTCTCAGGTTAGTGATGTGGAACACCTTTTCATATACTTGTTGGCTGCTTGTATGTATTCATTGGAGAAGTGTCTATTCAAGTCCTTTGATGATTTTTTAAATTGTGTTATTTGATTTGTGCTATTGAGTTGCAGGAATTTGTTATATATTTTTATACTAACACAGTAACAGATATAGCATTTATAAACATTTCTCCCTTTCAATAGGCTGTATTTTATTTTGTTGATTGTTTTCTCTGCTGTGTAGAGGCTCTCCAGTTTGATGTAATACCACTTGTATCTTTTTGCTTTTGTTGCCTTTGATTTTAGTGACATATCAAAAAAATCATTGCCCAGGTTAATGTCAGCGAGTTTTTATCTATACTCTTGTTTAAGAGTTGAACAGTTTCAGGTCTTATACTTAAATCTTTAATCTATTTTAAGTTGATTTATGTATATGGTGTAAAATTAAAGAACCTACTCACCAACGAGATATAATAATTATAAACGCATACATACCAAACATCAGAGAACATAAATATATAAAGCATACAGTGAATAACTGAGAGGTAAAAATATACAGCAATTTAATAATCATAGGAGATTTTAATACTGCACTTTTAACAATGCATAGGACATGCATACAGAAAATTGATGAGGAAATAACAAACTTGAACAACATTATAAACAGATGAACTTAGATACATGCAGAACACTGCAACCAACAGTCCCAGAATACACACTCTTTTCTTCTTCTTCTTCTTTTTTTTTTTTTTTTTGTCTTCAACTTTTATTTTAAGTTCACGTGTGCAGGATGTGCAGGTTTGTTACGTAGGTAAATGTGTGCCGTGGTGGTTTGCTGCACCGATCACCTCATCACCTAGGTACTAAGCCCAGTGTCCATTAGCCATTCTTCCTGATGCTCTCCCTGACCCCACCGTCCTGACAGGCCACAGTGTGTGTTGTTCCCTCCATGTATAAATGTGTTCTCATCATTCAGCTCCCCCTTGTAAGTGAGAACATGCGTTGTTTGGTTTTCTGTTTCTGCATTAGTTTGCTGAGCATAATTGCTTCCAGCTCCACCCATGTCCTTGCAAAGGACATGATCTTGTTCCTTTTTATGGCTGCATAGTATCCCATGGTGTATATGTACCACATTTTCTTTCTCCAGTCTACCACGGATGGGCATTTAGGTAGATTCCATATCTTTGCTATTTTGAATAGAGCTGTAATGAACTCACACATTGCATGTATCTTTATAATAAAATTATTTATATTCCTTTGGGTATATACTCAGTAATGGGATTGCTGGGTCAAATGGTATTTCTCCCTGGAGGTCTTTTGAGGAATTGCCATGCTGTCTTCCACGATGGTTGAACTACTTTACGCTCCCACCAACAGTGTAAAAGCGTTCCTTTTTCTCTGCAACCTTGACAGCATCTGTTGTTTTTTGACTTTTTAATAATAGCCATTCTGACTGGTGTGACGTGCTATCTCATTGTGGTTTTTATTTGCATTTCTCTGATGATCAGTGATGTTCAGCATTTTTTCATATGTTTGTTGGCTGCATGTATGTCTTCTTTTGAGAAGTGTCTGTTCATGTCCTTTGCCCACGTTTTAATGGTTATATCTTTTCTTGTAAATTTGCTTACGTTCCTTGCAGACTCTGGATGTTAGACCGTTGCTAGATGGATAGATTGAAGAAGCATTTCTCCCATCCTGTAGGTTGTCTGTTCACTCTGATGATAGTTTCTTTTGCTGTGCAGAAGCTCTTTAGTTTATTTAGATCCCATTTGTCAGTTTTTGCTTTTGTTGCAATTGCTTTGGGTGTTTTCATCATTAAATCTTTGCCCATGCCTATGTCCTGGATGGTATTATCTAGATTTTCTTCTAGGGTTTTTATAGTTCCGGGTTTTACGTTTAAGTCTTTAATCCGTCTTGAGTTAATTTTTGCATATGGTGTGGGGAAGGGGTCCAGTTTCAATTTTCTGCCTATGGCTAGCCAGTTCTTTCAGCATCATTTATTAAATAAGGAATTCTTTCCCCATTGCTAATTTTTGTCAGGTTTGTCGAAGATCAGTTGGTTGTAGGTGTGTGGTCTTATTTCTGCATTCTCTATTCTGTTCCATTGGTCTGTGTGTCTGTCCTTGTACCAGTACCATGTGGTTTTGTTTACTGCAGTCTTGTAGTATAGTTTAAAGTCAGGTAGCAGCTTTGGTCTTTTTGCTTAGGATTGTCTTGGCTATTCGGGCTCTTTTTTGGTTCCCTATGAATTTTAAAGTCTTTTTTTTTTTTTTTTCTCTGTTTCTGTGAAGTCTGTCCATGGTAGTTTAATGGAAATAGCATTGAATCTAGAAATTACTTTGGGCAGTATGGCCGTTTTTATGATATTGATTCTTCCTGTCCATGAGCATGGAATGCTTTTCTATTTTTTTTTTGTGTTCTCTCTGATTCCTTTGAGAAGTGGTTTGTGGTTCTCCTTAAAGAGGTCCTTCATTTCCCTTGTTAGCCGTGTTTCTAGGTATTTCTGTCTTTGTGTAGAAATTGTGAATGGGAGTTCAATCATGATTTGGCTCCCTGCTTGCCTATTGTTGGTGTATAGGAATGCTAGCCATTTTTGCATATTCATTTTGCAGAATAGACATCCTTTTCAAGCACACCTGGAACATTCTCCAGGACAAGTTACATGTTACACCACAAACCAAGTCTTAACAAATTTAAGAAGATTGAAATAATAGCAAACCTCTTTTTCAATCAGAATAAGATGGATCTAGAAATTAATAACAACAGGACAATTGGAAAATACACAAATATGTGGAAACAAAACAACACACACATGAATAAGCAATGGATCAAAAAAGGGAAATCATGAAATATCTTGAGACAAATGAAACTGAAAACACGATATAGCAACACATAAGGGATACCGTGAAGGCAGTTTCTTTTCCGAATTTCAACTTTTGTTTAAGATACAGGGAGATACAGGGGTTACATGTGTAGGATTGTTACATGGCAATTTTGGACCCAGGTAGTGAGCCTAACGTTCAATAAGTAGTTTTTCAACCAACATTCCACTCCCTACCACCTACCTCTAGGAGTCCACAGTGTCTATATTTCTCATGTTCATGTTCATGTTCCCATGCTCAGTGTTAAGCTCCCACTTATCCATGAAAACATGTGGAATTTTGTTGTTTCTTCTTGTGTTAACTCCCTTATGATTATGGCCTCCCCCTGCATCCATGTTGCTGCTAAAAAGAAAAAGAAAAAAGATTTTATTACATTTTTATGGCTGCATAGTATTCCATGGTATATATACACCACATTTTCCTTATCCAATCTACCATTGATTGTCATCTGGGTTGATTCCATGTCTTTGCTACTGTGAATAGCACAGCAATGAACATAAGAGTGCATATGCCTTTCTGGTAGAATGATTTATTTTCCTTTGGGTACATAGCCAGTAATTGAATTGCTGCATCAAAGGGTAACTCCGTATTGAGATGTTTGAGAAATCTCCAGAGTGTTTTCCACAGTGGCTCTACTAATTTACATTTCCACCAGGAATGCATAAGTGTTCCCTTTTCTCTGCAGCCTCACCAGCATCTATTGTTTTTTGACTTTTTAATACCCATTCAGACTCGTGTGAGATGTTGTCTCAATTTGGTTTTCATTTGCATTTCTCTGATGATTAGTGATGCTGAGCATTTTCCATGAGTTTTTGTTGCTTATATGTCTTCTTCTGAGAAGTGTCTGTTCAATGTCATTGCCAATTTTTTTTTATTATACTTTAAGTTCTAGGGTACACGTGCACAACGTGGAGGTCTGTTACATATGTATACATATGCCATGTTGGTGTGCTGCACCCATTAACTCGTTATTTACATTAGGTATATCTCCTAATGCTATCCCTCTCCCCTCCCCCCACCCCACAACAGGCCCCGGTGTGTGATGTTCCCCTTCCTGTGTCCAAGTGTTCTCATTGTTCAATTACCACCTATGAGTGAGAACATGTGGTGTTTAGTTTTCTGTCCTTGTGATAGTTTGCTGAGAATGATGGTTTCCAGCTTCATCCATGTCCCTACAAAGGACATGAACTCATCCTTTTTTATGGCTGCATAGAATTCCATGGTGTATATGTGCCACATTTTCTTAATCCAGTCTATCATTGATGGACATTTGGGTTGGTTCCAAGTCTTTGCTATTGTGAATAGTGTCGCTGTCATTGCCAATTTTTAATGGAGTTATTTGTTTCTTCTTAATGATTTTTTTAAAGTTCTCTATAGATTCTAGATATTAGGCCATCGTAGAATGCATAGTTTGTGGATGTTTTCTCCCATTCTGTATGTTGTCTGTTTACTCTGTTGATAGTTTCTTTTGCTGTGTATAAGCTCTTTATTTTAATTAGGTCTCACATATCTGTTTCTGTTATTGTTGCAACTGCTTTTGGGGACTTGGCCAAAAATTCTTTGCCAAAGCCAATGTCAAGAGGAGTATTGCCTGGGTTGTCTCCTAGGACTTTTGTAGTTTGAGGTCCTACATTTAAATCTTTAACTCATCTTGAGTTAACTTTTGTATATGGTGAAAAGCAAGGGTCCAGCTTTACCTGCCTGTGGCTAGTCAGTTATCTCAGCACCATTTCCTGAATAAAGAGTCGTTTTCCCATTGCTTGTTTTTATCATCCTTCTTGAAGATCACACGGCAGTAGGTGTTTCATTTTATTTCTAAATTTTCTGTTCTTTTCTTTCCATTAGTCTATGTGTCTGATTTTGTACCAGTACCATGCTGTTTACATTACTGTAACTTTGTAGTATCATTTGAGGTCAGGTAGTGTGATGCCTCCGGCTTTGTTCTTTTGCTTAAGATGTCTTTGGCTATTTAAGGTCTTTTTTGGTTCTGTCTGAATGTTAGAAAAAGTTTTTCTAATTCTGTGGAGAATGACATTGGTCATTTGATAGAAATAGCATTGAATTTGTAAATTACTCTGTGTCATGTTGACATTTTAATGATATTGATTCTTCCAGTCCATGAGCATATATTTTTGTTTTGTTTTGTTTCTGTCATCTCTGATTTTTTAAAATAGTGTTTTGTAGTTATTCTTATGGTAATCTTTCACCTTCTTGGTTAACTGCATTCCTAGGTACTCTGTTTTCTCTGAGCCTACTATAAGGGAACTTCCGTTTTTGATTTCACTCTCAGCCTACGTGTTGTTGGTAAAAATGCTACTGATATTTTTGTACATTGGTTTTGTATCCTGAATCTTTACAGAAGTAGCTGATCAGTTCTAGGAACCTTTTGGCATAGCCTTTAGGATTTTCTATGTATGGAATCATATTGTCAGGGAAGAGAGATGGTTGGACTTTTTCTTTTCCTATTTGGATGCCTTTTATTTCTTTCTCTTTTCTGATTGCTCTGGCTAGGGCTTCCAGTACTGAATAGGAGTAGTGTGAGTAGATATCTTTGTCTTGTTCCACTTCTCAAGGAGAATTGTTCCAGCCTCTTCTCACTCATATAATGTTGGCTATGGGTTTGTCAGAGACAGCTTTTATTATTTTGAGGTATATTCCCTTGATGCCTAGTCTGTTGAGGTTTTTTTTTTTTTTATCATGAACAGATATTGAATTTTATTGAAAGCTTTTACTGCATCTATTTCAATGATCACATTGTCTTTGCTTTAAATTCTGTTTATGTGCTAAAGCACATTTATAATTTGCATAAGTTGAATCATCCTTTCATCCCAGGAATAATGCTTACTTGATTATGGTGTACTAACTTTTTGAGGTGTTGCTCTGCAGCTGGATTTGGTTTGGTATTATTTTGTTGAGCATTTTTACATCTATGTTCACAATGAATATTGGTCTGAGATTTCTTTTGTGTGTGTGCGTGTCTCTGTCAGATTATGATACAGGTCTGATGCTCATTTCATAGAATAAGTTAAAAAGGAGCCCTTCTTTCTCAAATTTTTGAGATAGTTTCAGCAGGGTTAGTACCAGTTCTTCTTCGCATGTCTGGTATCCCTCTTTTTCTTTGTTAATCTAAGAAAGGGTCTATCAATCGTATCTGTTTTTCTGAAGATCCAATTCTTGGTTTCACTGATAGTTTGTGTAGATTTCTGCAATTCAAATTTATTAAGTTATTCTTTTTTATTTTTTTATTATACTTTAAGTTTTAGGGTACATGTGCACAACGTGCAGGTTAGTTACATACGTATACATGTGCCATGTTGGTGTGCTGCACCCATTAACTCGTCATTTAACATTAGGTATATCTCCTAATGCTATCCCTCCACCCTCCCCCCTCCCCACAACAGGCTCCGGTGTGTGATGTTCCCGTTCGGGTGTCCATGTGTTCTCACTGTTCAATTCCCACCTATGAGTGAGAACATGCGGCAGTTTGTCCTTGCAACAGTTTGCTGAGAATGATGGTTTCCAGCTTCATCCATGTCCCTACAAAGGAAAGGAACTCATCATTTTTTATGGCTGCATAGTGTTCCATGGTGTGGTGTATATGTGCCACATTTTCTTAATCCAGTCTATCATTGTTGGACATTTGGGTTGGTTCCAAGTCTTTGCTGTTGTGAATAGGGCCGCAATAAACATACGTGTGCATGTGTCTTTATAGCAGCATGATTTATAATCCTTTGGGTATATACCCAGTAATGGCATTGCTGGGTCAAATGGTATTTCTAGTTCTAGATCCCTGAGGAATCGCCACACTGTCTTCCACCATGGTTGAACTAGTTTACAGTCCCACCAACAGTGTAAAAGTGTTCCTATTTCTCCACATCCTCTCTAGCATCTGTTGTTTCCTGACTTTTTAATGATCGCCATTCTAACTGGTGTGAGATGGTATCTCATTGTGGTTTTGATTTGCATTTCTCTGATGGCCAGTGATGATGAGCATTTTTTCATGTGTCTTTTGGCTGCATAAATGTCTTCTTTTGAGAAGTGTCTGTTCATATCCTTCGCCCACTTTTTCATGGGGTTGTTTGTTTTTTTCTTGTAAATTTGTTTGAGTTCATTGTAGATTCTGGATATCAGCCCTTTGTCAGATGAGTAGATTGCAAAAATTTTCTCCCATTCTGTGGGTTGCCTGTTCACTCTGATGGTGGTTTCTTTTGCTGTGCAGAAGCTCTTGAGTTTAATTAGATCCCATTTGTCAATTTTGGCTTTCGTTGCCATTGCTTTTGCTGTTTTAGACATGAAGTCCTTGCCCATGCCTATGTCCTGAATGGTGTTGCCTAGGTTTCCTTCTAGGGTTTTTATGGTTTCAGGTCTAACATTTATGTCTTTAATCCATCTTGAATTAATTTTTGTGTAAGGTGTAAGGAAGGGATCCAGTTTCAGCTTTCTACATATGGCTAGCCAGTTTTCCCAGCACCATTTATTAAATAGGGAATCCTTTCCCCATTGCTTGTTTTTGTCAGGTTTGTCAAAGATCAGATGGTTGTAGATATGTGGCATTATTTATGAGGGCTCTGTTCTGTTCCATTCGTCTATATCTCTGTTTTGGTACCAGTACCATGCTGTTTTGGTTACTGTAGCCTTGCAGTATAGTTTGAAGTCAGGTAGCGTGATGCCTCCAGCTTTGTTCTTTTGGCTTAGGATTGACTTGGCGATGCGGGCTCTTTTTTGGTTCCATATGAACTTTAAAGTAGTTTTTTTTCCAATTCTGTGAAGAAAGTCATTGGTAGCTTGATGGGGATGGCATTGAATCTATAAATTACCTTGGGCAGTATGGCCATTTTCACGATGTTGATTTTTCCTACCCATGAGCATGGAATGTTCTTCCATTTGTTTGTATCCTCTTTTATTTCACTGAGCAGTGGTTTGTAGTTCTCCTTGAAGGGGTCCTTCACATCCCTTGTAAGTTGGATTCCTAGGTATTTTATTCTCTTTGAAGCGATTGTGAATGGGAGTTCACTCATGATTTGGCTCTCTGTTTGTCTGTTATTGGTGTATAAGAATGCTTGTGATTTTTGCACATTGATTTTGTATCCTGAGACTTTGCTGAAGTTGCCTATCAGCTTAAGGAGATTTTGGGCTGAGATGATGGGGTTTTCTAGATATACAATCATGTCATCTGCAAACAGGGACAATTTGACTTCCTCTTTTCCTAATTGAATACCCTTTATTTCCTTCTCCTGCCTGATTGCCCTGGCCAGAAATTCCAACACAGTGTTGAATAGGAGTGGTGAGAGAGGGCATCCCTGTCTTGTGTCAGTTTTCAAAGGGAATGCTTCCAGTTTTTGCCCATTCAGTATGATATTGGCTGTGCGTTTGTCATAGATAGCTCTTATTATTTTGAGATAAGTCCCATCAATACCTAATTTATTGAGAGATTTTAGCATGAAGGTTGTTGAATTTTGTCAAAGGCCTTTTTCTGCATCTATTGAGATAATCATGTGGTTTTTGTCGTTGGCTCTGTTATTCTCTAATTTTAGTTTTTTCTTTTAATTTTCTGCTGGATTTTGGGTTGGTTTGTTCTTTCCTTTCTAGTTCCTTTATGTGAAAAGTTAGATTGTTAACTTGAAACATTTCTAACATTTTGATGAAGACGTTTAGATCTATACATTTTGCTCTTAACACTGATTTGGCTGCATCCCAGAGATTTCAATAAGTTGTGTTCCTGTTTTTATTAATTTAATTTTTGTTAAATTTCTGCCATAATTTTGATGCTGTTCAAGAGTAAGTTGTTTTATTTTCAGGTGTGCATGTAGTTTTGAGAGGTCTTCTTGACTTTGATTTCTATTTTTATTGCACTGTGGTCTGAAAGTATGCTTGGTATGATTTCAAAATTTTTGAATTTATTGAGGCTTTCTTTATGACTGAGCATGTGGTCAATCTTAGAAATTATTTTACGTGCAGACGGGAAGAATGTATTTTTTTTTTATTGTTGGATGAATGTTCTGCAGATGTCTATTAGGTCAATTAGTCAAGTGACTGGTTCAAGTCCAGAGTTTACCATTTCCTACCTTGATGGTATGCCTACTGCTGTCAGTGGGATGTTGAAGTCCTTCACTACTATTGTGTGGTTGTATAAGTCTTTTTGTAGGCCAAGAAGAACTTGTTATATGAAACTGCGTGCTCTAATGTTGGGTATGTATATATTTAGGATTATAGTTGAAGCTTCTTGTTGGATTGTAGTCTTTATCATTATGTAATGTCCTTCTTTACTCTTCTTATCTTTTATTGGTTTAAAGTCTATTTTATCTGATATAAGAACAGCGACTCCTGCTCTTTTAATTTTGCATTTGCATGGCAGATATCACTCTCCCTTTTTACATTGAGCCTTTACGTGTTTTTACATGTGAGATAGGTCTCACGAGGACAACAAATGATTGAGTTTTGTTTTTTTTTTTAATCCAGCCTTCCATGCTGTGTCTTTTAAGTGGGATATCTGGCCCTTTTACATTCAAGGTTACTGTTGATATATGTGATTTTGATCATCTCATCATTTTCTTAGCTGGCCGTTATGTAGACTTCATGACGTAGTTGCTTTACAGTGTCTGTGTGCTATGTGCTGAAGTGTGCTTTTGTGGTAACAGGTATTGTTCTTTCGAATCCACGTTTTGCACTCCCTTAAGGGCCTCTTGTAATGCTGATCTGGTTGAAATGTATTCCCCCAACATTTGCGTGAATGAAAAGGATTTTATTTCTCCTTCACTTAGGAAGTGTAGTTTGACAAAATATAAAATCATTGGTTGATTTTTTTTCCTTGGAGATGTTCAAAATATGTGCCCAATCTCTTCTGTATTGCAAGGTTTCTACTGAGAGGTCTACTGCTAGCCTGATGGGGTTCCCTCTGTAGGTGACCAGCCCCTTCTCTCTAGCTGCCTTTAATTTTTTTCTTTGGCATTGACCTTGGTGAACCTGATTACCATGTGCCTTGGGGATGGTTGTCTTGTATAGTATCTGCCTGGAGTTCTCTGTATTTCTTGGATTTGCATGTAAACCTCTCTAGTGAGAGGAAGATAATTTTCATAGACTATAACTTCAAATATATTTTCCAAGATGTTTATTCTCTCTCCTATCTCAGGGATGCTGATTAATCATCGATTGAGTCTCTTCACATAATTCCATATTTCTCAGAGGTTTTGTTCATTTTTGTTAGTTTTTTTCTCTTTAATTATTTATTTGTTTTTGACTAAGTTGATTTGAAGAACTGGTTTTCAAGCTCTGAGATTTCTTTCTCAGCTTGGTTTATTCTGGTATTAATACTTCTGATTGTGTTATAAAATTCTTGCAGTGAATCCTTCAACTCAAGAAGTCTAGCCTGGGATTGGCTTAAAATGGCTATTTTGTCTTTCAGCTCTTGAATCATTTCACTGGATTACTTGGTTTTCTCAGATTGGGTTTCAGCTTTATACTGAATCTTGAAGAGCGGCCTTGCCATCCAGATAATTCCATGTCTGTCATTTCATTTATTTCAGACTGGTTAAGAGCCATTACTGGTCTCATTTTAATTTTATTATTATTATTATACTTTAAGTTTTAGGGTACATGTGCACAATGTGCAGGTTTGTTACATATGTATACATGTGCCATGTTGGTGTGCTGCACCCATCAACTCGTCATTTAGCATTAGGTATATCTCCTAATGCTATCCCTCCACCCTCCCCCCACCCCACAACAGTCCCTGGAGTGTGATGTTCCCCTTCCTGTGTCCATGTGTTCTCATTGTTCAATTCCCTCCTATGAGTGAGAACATGCGGTGTTTGGTTTTTTGTCCTTGCGATAGTTTGCTGAGAATGATGGTTTCCAGTTTCATCCATGTCCCTACCAAGGACATGAACTCTTCATTTTTTATGGCTGCATAGCATTCCATGGTGTATATGTGCCACATTTTCTTAATCCAGTCTATCATTGTTGGACATTTGGGTTGGTTCCAAGTCTTTGCTATTGTGAATAGTGCCGCGATAAACATACGTGTGCATGTGTCTTTATAACAGCATGATTTATAATCCTTTGGGTATATACCCAGTAATGGCATTGCTGGGTTAAATGGTATTTCTAGTTCTAGATCCCTGAGGAATCACCACACTGTCTTCCACCATGGTTGAACTAGTTTACAGTCCCACCAACAGTGTAAAAGTGTTCCTATTTCTCCACATCCTCTCTAGCATCTGTTGTTTCCTGACTTTTTAATGATCGCCATTCTAACTGGTGTGAGATGGTATCTCATTGTGGTTTTGATTTGCATTTCTCTGATGGCCAGTGAAGACGAGCATTTTTTCATGTGTTTTTTGGCTGCATAAATGTCTTCTTCGGAGAAGTGTCTGTTCATATCCTTCGCCCACTTGTTGATGGGGTTGTTTGTTTTTTTCTTGTAAATTTGTTTGAGTTCATTGTAGATTCTGGATATCAGCCCTTTGTCAGATGAGTGGGTTGCGAACATTTTCTCCCATTCTGTAGGTTGCCTGTTCACTCTGATGGTGGTTTCTTTTGCTGTGCAGAAGCTCTTGAGTTTAATTAGATCCCATTTGTCAATTTTGGCTTTTGTTGCCATTGCTTTTGGTGTTTTAGACATGAAGTCCTTGCCCATGCCTATGTCCTGAATGGTGTTGCCTAGGTTTACTTCTAGGGTTTTTATGGTTTCAGGTCTAACATTTATGTCTTTAATTCATCTTGAATTAATTTTTGTGTAACGTGTAAGGAAGGGATCCAGTTTCAGCTTCCTACCTATGGCTAGCCAGTTTTCCTAGCACCATTTACTAAATAGGGAATCCTTTCCCCATTGCTTGTTTTTGTCAGGTTTGTCAAAGGTCAGATGGTTGTAGATATGTGGCTTTATTTCTGAGGGCTCTGTTCTGTTCCATATGTTCTGTATCTCTGTTTTGGTACCAGTACCATGCTGTTTTGGTTACTGTAGCCTTGTAGTATAGTTTGAAGTCAGGTAGCGTGATGCCTCCAGCTTTGTTCTTTTGGCTTAGGATTGACTTGGCAACGCGGGCTCTTTTTTGGTTCCACATGAGCTTTAAAGTAGTTTTTTCCAATTTTGTGAAGAAAGTCATTGGTAGCTTGATGGGGATGGTATTGAATCTATTAAATTACCTTGGGCAGTATGGCCATTTTCACGATATTGATTCTTCCTACCCATGAGCATGGAATGTTCTTCCATTTGTTTGTATCCTCTTTTATTTCATTGAGCAGTGGTTTGTAGTTCTCCTTGAAGAGGTCCTTCACATCCCTTGTAAGTTGGATTGCTAGGTACTTTATTCTCTTTGTAGCAATTGTGAATGGGAGTTCACTCATGATTTGGCTCTCTGTTTGTCTGTTATTCGTGTATAAGAATGCTCGACACTCTGGCTTGTTGCATTCTCAGAGTTCTTGCATTTATTCTTCCTCATCTTGGGAGGCTCATATTTTTTAACTGTGATGTAAATTGAGTATGGCTAGTTGGCTTTGTTTCTGGAAGTTTTCAGAGGACCAAGTCTCTGCACGGGGTGTTCGTTGTTGAATTCTTGCCCCTTCGGTTTCACAGTGAGTAGTTTTTTGCTCTTGTAGTTTTGTCTGTGTTCCAGTAGATGGCGCTTGAGAGCAATGGGCGGTAGGTAGGCTGTTAGTTGCGTGGTTTCTTTGTGCATCCTTGTGCTTGCAGTTCTGTTGTGAGGTGCGAGGGGAAGATAGTTAACCCTCTCGCCAGACCTGCTCCTGGGCCTTTCAGGCGCCACCTACAATCACTGGCACTGTGCCCACAATTTTGTTGTTATTGATGTTGTTGTCGGGTCTTTTGGGCCATGGGGCTCCTTTAAGGGGAAGTCCCCTTTCCCAGGCACTGTCTGGGGCTGGGAACCAGACTTGGTGTTCAGGTACTCCGTGCCGTGTTCCCAGTTTCCTCCCTTTACAGCCTCAGCATCTGCGTCTCTTCTCCGTCCACATTTGGCATTTTCTCTCCAAAGATCTGTTCAATTTATGTTGGTGTAGTTGAAATCATATTTTCCTTCCGTGGGAGCAGGACTTCTCAGCTGCATCTAGTCAGGCTGCTTGCTCAGAATTTTTTTGAATTTTTTGAGACTTGTTTTGTGGAGTAATATTTGGTCTATCCTGGAGAATATTCCATGTGCTGATGAGAAGTATGTGTATTCTGCAGCTGTTGCATGAAATGTTCTATAAATGTATATTAGGTTCACCTGATCTAGAGTGAAGATTAAGTTGAACCTTTCTTTGTTGAGTTTCTGTCTGGTTGATCTGTGTAATGATTAAAATGAGGTGTTTAGGTCACCTGCTACCATTGTCTCTCTCTTTTTTAATAGTATTTTCTTTATATATCGGGGTTCCATACGACGGTTATATTCTCTTCCTGATTTGACCACTTTATCATCATGTAATGATCTTCTTTGTCTCTTTGTGTAGTTTTTGTCTTGAAATCTATTTTACCTGATATAAGTGCACTACTCCTAGTGTTATTTGATTCTGATTTCCATGGAATAACTATTTCTATTCCTTTATTTTTAATCTATGCATATCTTCACAGGTATAGCCACTTTCTTGTGGGCCGCATATAGCTGAATCTTGTTTTTTATCCATTCAGCTGTTCTTAACTTTTACTGAATAATTTAGTGTAAATTTAACCTGATTATTCATTGGTAAAGAGTAGTACTGCCACTTTTTTACTTTTTTTTTTTTTTCGTTGTCGGTGGTGCTCTCTTTTTTCTTGTCTTCCTTTGTGTAAAAAAGGATTTTATCTAGTAGCTTGTTTTGATTTCTTGATTTTCAATATTTAAATCTATGTTATAGGGGTTTGTTTGTGGTTACCATGAAGCTGATGAATAACATCTTATAACCAATTTTTAAACTGATGACAACTCTGATTGCCAAAAAGAGCAAAACAAATAAGCAAAGAGAAAACTATGAAAACATTCTACACTTTAACGTCATTTCCTCTGATTTATGACTTTGTCTGTCTCTGTATCTTTTTATATTGTCTATCTATTGAAAGATGTTTGTCACTATCAGTTTTGGCAGTTTATTTGTCTTCCTGCTAAAGATATGAGTGGCTAAGACACTGCAATTGCAGTGTTATAGTACTGTGTACTTTTCTGTGTACTTGCTATTACTGACAGGTTTTATATCTTCAGATAATTTCTTTGTCATTTTGTAACTGCCTTTTCTTTCTGATTGAAGCACTCTCTTTACCATTTCTTGTAGGACAGGTCTGATGTAGACATGATCTCTCAGCTTTTATTTGTCTGGGAAAGTGTTTATTTCTTCTTCATAGTTGAAGGATAATTTTGCTGAATACGATATTCCATGTTGGGATTTGTTTTTCTTCAGCATTTTGGATATGCTATCTCACTCTCCCCTGGTCTATAAGAATTCTGCTGAGAAGTCTGCTGCCATACATATTGGAGCTCCTTTATGTGCTATTTGTTTATTTTTCTCATGGTGCTTCTAGTATCCTCTCTTTATCTTTGACTTTTGAGAATTTATTAAATGCGTGGAGATGTTTCATTTGGCTTTAATCCACTTGGTGTTCTAGGACCTTCTCGTACCTCGGTATTCCTATGATTCTTTAGGTTTGGATAATTGTCTGTTACTATATCTTTGAATAAACTTTATCCCCTTTCTCCCTACGTCTTGTTCAAGGCTAAGAACTCTTAGATTTGCCCCTTTGCAGATATTTTCTATATCTCATAGTCATGCTTTAATTTTTAAATTCTTTTTTCTCTTCTGTGTATTTTCATATAGCCTGTCTCTAAGCTTACTATTTTTTTTCTGCTTTATCAATTCTGCTGTTGCTAGGGTCTAATGCATTTTTTTCAGTATGTTAATTGTACTTTTCAGCTCCAGCATTTCTGCTAGATTTTTCATAGTTTCTCAGTCTCTTTTTGCAATTCATCTAATAAAATTGTGACTCTATTGTCTGTATTATCTTAAAGTTTGTTGAGCTTCATCAAGGCAGGTATTTTGAACTCTCTGTCTGAATGGTCACATATATCTGACACTTCATAGTTGGTCACTGGTGCCTTACTTAGTTCATTTGGTGAGGTCATGTTTTTCTGTATGTTCTTGATGCTTGTGGATATTTTTCAGTGTCTGCTCATTGAAGAGTTAGGTATGTACTCTAATCTTAGTATTCTGCACTTATTTTTACCCATACTTCTCGAGAAGGCTGTTTACATATTCAAAGGGTATTTAGAGTGGTAATTTAACTTTGTGGTCACTGCAGCCATATCAGGATTGTAAGGCACACTAAGTTCTAAATTCAGTAACAGCGCAGCTCTTGCTGACTCCTTGAAGCACCATGTTGGTGGTGTTGGTTAAGTTAAGGGAAAATTTCCCGGGTTACCAGAAAAATTATCTCACTCTCTTCCCTCTCTTTGTCCTAATCAAAAGGAGTCTCTCTCTCTCTCTCTCTCTCTCTCTCCTCTCTCTCTCTCTCTCTCTCCATGCTGGGCTGCCTGAAGTTTTTGGAGGAGTGCCACAAGCAATCCCATGGCCACCGCAGGTAGCACTGCACTGGATGACACTTGAAGCCAGTACACTGTTGGATTGCACCCAAGGCTCATGGCAATGACTGCCTGGCTACTGCTTATGGTTATTCAAGGCCCAGAAGCTCTTATGTCTGAATGTGGTGAACTCTGTCAGAACTAAGTTTTAATTTTTTTTTATTTCTTTCAGAACGGTGGATTTTCTTTTGGTCCAGAGTGGGTCTAGAAATGCTGTCCAGTAGCTAAGGCCTGGAATCTAGAGCTTCAGTAATCTGCTTGGTGCTTTATTTCAGTGTGACTAAACTGGTACCCGAGTTGCAAGATGAATTTCTCTGTACTCTTCCCTCTCATTTTCTAAAGTGGAAAAATTTTATCCCTGAGCTGCACTGCCTGGAACTGGGGAGCTGTTACACAGTCTTAATAAACTATTTCATTACCCTAGGCAATTGTCTGCTAGATAGTCCTAAGTTTGCATATTAAAGGAAATCTTACGTTAAAAAAAATATGGTAATGACATTTACATCTCATAGTACAGAGAGAAGTAGTCTGGTGCTAGAGGGAGATTAAAAATGGATGCCAAATAAAAATTATAGAAATCTGTCATAGGACTGTAAGGGGAGACCGGTTGTATTTAGATAGAGACTACCTATCTTTTAACTGTATCTCTGAACTCTGGATAGGGCCCATACTGAATCCTGGGTCTCCAGACAGGGAGAATTATTATGAGGCTAGACCACATGATGCTTTTACAGTGCACTTTTAAAAACATTAACAAAGACCGTTCTAAATGTCTAAACTATCCTCTTTCTTAAGTACCCAAGAATAGCCTCCGTTATAATAACTATTTTAGTCAAAAAATCTGGTAACACAATGCAAAAGCAAGTACTTTATGATCTGAGACAAACTTTTCTTTTTACCCACTCTCGGGGTTCCATAAAGAAAAACAAGTTTCTCCCCAGAAGAGAGTCTGGTGCTTTGTCTGTTTTCTTCAGTGAATCCCGGGCTATTATAAGCTGTCTTAGGCCCCTCATGCAGCAGACGGAGGCAAGAGAAAGCAGAGACAGCAGAACTAAATGAAGACAATGAAATTCAATAAACTGAGAAAAAAATAATAAACTTTTGCTCAGAGGAGACAAGGTCTTAGGAGAGAAAAAAAACCATAAAGTCTTTTAATGCAAACATACACACACGTGCGCATGTACACACACACACACACATGCACACATCTTGGATGTTAGCTTTTAATTACGCTGACTTTTAACCATTGAGCTCCTTAAAATAATATTTTTAAATCTCATTGTTACTGTAAAGGAGTCCAGATCCAGACCCCAAGAAAGGGTTCTTGGATCTCATGCAAGAAATAATTTGAGGTGAATCTATAAAGTGAAAGCAAGTTTATTAATAAAGTTAACTAATGAAAGAATGTCTACTCCATAGGAAGAGTAGTGGCTTGGGCTGCTTCACTAAGGATACTTCCAGTTATTTCTTGATTATATGCTAAATAAGGGGTGGATTATTCATGAGTTTTCCAGAAAACGGGTGGGCAATTCCCAGAACTGAGGGTTCCTACCATTTTTAAACCACATAGGGTAACTTCTTGATGTTGCCAAGGCATTTGTACATTGTCATTGCACTGGTGGGAGTGTCTTTTAACATGCTAATGCATTATAATTAGCATATAATGAGCAGTGAGGACAACCAGAGGACACTTTTGTTGGCATCTTGGTTTTGGTGTGTTTTGGCCAGCTTCTTTATCACAAACAGTTTTATCAGCCAAATCTTTATAATCTGTATCTTGTGGAGACTTCTTATCTCATCCTGTGAATTAGAATGCCTAACCTCCTGGGAATGCATCCCAGTAGGTCTCAGTCTTATTTTACACAGGGACTATTCAAGATGGAGTTTCTCTGGTTCAAATGTCTCTGACATATTTACCCCCTCCCTTTTATAAGAGAACCCTTAATCCTAAGGGCTGTAGAGAGAGGAAGATTCATCTTCTGTAACTTCTTCAGGCTGAACAGGGGGGATGATATTCATGCCTAACCTCTTGCATTCAGGTTAGAGAAGAGCTCAGTCAAAAAGCATCATTATGGTGAAGGCCATTCATAACTCTTGAGTTATGACAAAAGGTGATATCTGGAAGATTAATAAGTGTTCAATTTAAGAATACATTCAGTAAGAGAACCCTTAATCCTAAGGGCTGTAGAGAGAGGAAGATTCATCTTCTGTAACTTCTTCAGGCTGAACAGGGGGGATGATATTCATGCCTAACCTCTTGCATTCAGGTTAGAGAAGAGCTCAGTCAAAAAGCATCGTTATGGTGAGGGCCATTCATAAGACTTGAGTTATGACAAAAGGTGATATCTGGAAGATTAATAAGTGTTCAATTTAAGAATACATTCAGTAAGCTTATCCTGCATTCCTACGCAAAGAGTACGACAGCACTATATTTCACAACAGTAAAACAAAATAAGTAAAATTATCCCAAGTAAACTAAATAAGAAGGCTTTTCATGAACTGGGAGACTTTGGAACCAAAGTGATATGGAGTTGCTATACATGCTATACATTCCAATATGTGCTCAGAATTAGAATATTGATCTAGATTTTTTACATTACCCACCTCTCTTGTTACTTTTGAACAGCCATAAGAGATCACTGGTTGGTTCACAGAAATAAGCAGGTTCAGTCTAAATCGTAGAAAGAAAACTCAAAAATAACTGATGAGATCACAATTTTATAACAAGTGTACCATTGTTTTTAAAATATGTTTTTTCTATCTCTCCATTCTCCCATTTTTACTAAAGACAAATCCTAACAGGGCTGATTTGTTTGCAAAAATACGCCATAGTCTTACACTTAGCCTGATTATTTGTGTAAAGTACAGCAAAAATAATCATTTTTCACATAGGCTTTTTAAATTGGCTTTGATTGGACTTTGTTCCACAAAAGGAATCTCAGATAAGGCTTTTTTCCAAAGCCAAGCCTAGCCATAGGTTTGTACTATCAAATATTTATCAGTTAGGTAAATTCCTCTTTTTTCGAGGTCCCAAGATAACCTAGGGCTCCTGGGCCTGTTAGAAAGTGACATTCTTTATTTACTACAGGTCAGGAACCCTGTACAGGACAGTGTAGACAGGGTATGAGGCCAGTTTTCCCAAGGGGCTTTTATTGGCCCTGTAAGCCAAATTCGATTCCTTAAAGGAAAGCAAGCCATTCCAGTCAAAGCCTTGGTAAAATAACTGGTTTCTTTTATTTTGTCCTGTTACAGAAGAAAACATTCTTATTGCACTTATGCAAATAACTATATTGTCATAAGTTAAGAATACTCACAAATAGTTTCCAAATTCTGGAGAAATCAGGTAGAGAGAAACAAATATGCTCCAAATTTTGTTCACAGGAGTATATTTTACTTACTTGTTAAAAGCTGCAAATCACTCAAAAGAAAAGTTTTATTGGCTCTGAAAAACAAAACAGAGGATCCTTTTAAGCAAAAAGTCAAAAAGATTACTTTAGTCTTCTATTAGTCCAGTCCATGTTGTTAACTCCTGTTCTGCCTGATATTCGTGAACATTTCAGCACTCCAGGAGATCCTGAAAGTTTTTTCTTCTATTCTAACATCACAATCTCCAAATTTATCAGAAACCTGCATTTAAGAACACCTATTAGAGTTCTGTAGCTGATTATGAAACCACCTCTAAAGAAAAACAAAAACAAAACAAAAAAAAAAAACAAGGCAACAATTGTCCCTGGATGACAAAACACTTTAGGGCAGTCTCTATTAAAGCCACAATTGACTAAGAATTTTGGTGACTTCTGTGGCATACAACAATTTTACATAACAATTATTATAACTATTAATAGCATACACTAAGTTATATCAGAGTTACAGAAGTTTCTAAAAATTTTGGAACACCTACCAAAAACATATATTCACAAATACAGCCTAAAGAAAGAACTCTTAGGAACCATTGGTGGAAAAACCTGGATTGTAGGTGATTTTAACTATGTACTACCTTTGGAGCCTAGGACACAGAAAGAAGTGCAGATAAGGTTTGACTATCCAGCATAACTAGGAGGCATGGCTAACACCACATATCCCCAGGCTTTACCTAGAATCTGCTTCAAAGTAAGTAGGTTGAACAATTTTCAAAAATCAAAGAAGCCGTTTATGACCCTAACACATCTAGCAAACTTAATATTTAACCTACTTCAGACCAAATGTCTGAATTTTGAAGACATTTGAATTTTACCAATGATCTTCAAAACTGTTTTTATTTCTGAAACTTTACTAAAGTCACATGAACTAAAAGGCATTCGTTCGTTTTTATTTTCTGATAGAATGTTAGATTTAAGCTCTTATGATTTTCGAAAACAATCAAAGCTCTTTCATATCACACACACACACAACACATATAAATACATAGACAGAAATGTTCCAGTAGTTTTAAGATTTTTTATTTGCCAGGTTCTTAATCAGATTACTGCTTCAGGGTGGAGCCCTTGGAGGAACAGGGCCAGGAAAACATGCGGTTTCTATGGCTTAATAAACAGGCACAGCTGGAAAGCAAAAAAGATCCCCCAAAATTTAAGGGTCCCACTTTATATCATATCTTAAATCCCAAAAAAGACAAATGCTACAGAACAAGACAGTGCAATGATTTTACTGTGCATTTCACTGCAAAGCAATTCAAAGCCACTCAACCTACTCTGTGATTACCCCATCTTCCATGGGAGTCTTCTTAGGTCTCAGTGTGGGGCAGGGATGAGCACGTTGCCATACCTTCTAGGTGGCCAAGAGCATGCTCCTCTGATCCAAACATGTGAAAAGCCAAATATTCACCTTTAACTGTCATTAGCTATTCCCCAAAGCATATTTCCTACCCAGTTATTACACACCAAAGTTCTATTATAATGTGGAGCAATTTCTGATCCCCCCAAGGGTTAAAAACACCTGATAATGCAATGCAAAAGAGAAAAGAGCCTTAGATTTTGAAGGGATCTCTCCACTTCTGGTTCCTGGGGTTTCATGAGAAAAAACAAACAAAAAAAAAGAGTTTTTTCCCAAAACAAGGTCTGTGGCACTACTTGTTGTTCACAAGGAGTCCCAGGCTTTTAGAGCTTGAATATCCTCTTTTAATTAGGCTGACTTTTAAATGTAATACTCTTTTTAAAAAGATCCTTTTAAATTTCTTATTACCCAAATTTAGCCAGGCCAAATGGCCAATATTTCTGTCCTCAAAGAAAGAAAAATTCAACATGGTTTGTGGAGGGGAAGATAATCAACAAATGGTAAATGTCATGCAGATATCAAACCAGAAAGGGCTTATTCCCTAAGCCAGGAATTGAACCCTGAACCTGTGCCACCACTGGAAAAACACAAAGCCTTAGCTGCTAAGCTGTAGAATTGGAAATATTTTATTGCTCTTCCCAGGAGACTAGAGCAGTCAATTTTGAGATTGCATTGGCTTTTAATGGCTCAATTTAATTTTCAGAGATAACTATGACATGTACCCCCAAATTCCTCTTCCCTGGATGGCAGAGACCAAGAGAAAGTACCACCACATGTATACAAGATATGGCAGAGACCAAGACAAAGCTCCCAAGGACATTTTTCAACATGCGATCTCTGGGCAAGAAGGTTCCCCTGAATGACAGAAAAGATAGGACAGGGAAAGAAGAGAAAGGGAGAAAAGCATTGCCTGAAGCAGGGTGGGGAAGGTGAGGAACTCAGGGAGGCCAGAGAAAGACCCACCCACTGCAGTTAGACTTAATCAAAAGTTCAAGCAGCTGCTTTTCAGTCACAAAGGGATCTTATCCAGAAGTCCCATCAGCTCTCGAGTGTCTCCCTTTTGGGGAAAAATAGCTCGCCATGTCCTTTGATCCTGAATATGTTTAATTCTGTCTCCCATAGCCATCAGCAAAGAGTGCAAGGCAGATAAGTCCAAAGAAAATAGCAGTTAACATCCAGTAGTGCCAAACCCACTTTTAGCCGAGAGGAACTTTACTGAGAGGGGCCTCCAACCCCATAAATCTTAGGAAGGGCTCTAACCTTCCTAAGTTGGGCCCCACACAGGTTCAGTCAAGCACCCTTGCCTTTTATTAAGAGGGGGTCTTTAACCCTCTCTATCTTAGGGCAGACTCTAACTTTTCTAAGTTGGGTCTCTAACCCAATTCCATTCTTTACCGAGTTAAATGCGCCTCACTTACCCAAAGTTGGCCTAGTGGTGCTGCACACAGAAGATTTTCCTTTGGGTCGGGGGTCATTTCAGTATAATCCCTTAGTGGTTTGCCAGAAAGATGTTACCAGAAAGGAGTCTGAATCCAGACCCCAAGGGAGGGTTCTTGGATCTCACACAAGAAAGAAATCAAGGCAAGTCCATAAAGTAAACACAAATTTATTAAGAAAGTGAGGGAATAAAAGAATGGCTACTCCATAGGCAGAGCAGTGGCTTGCACTGCTCCATTAAGGATACTTCTAGTTATTTCTCGATTATATGTTAAACGTGGGCTGGATTATTCATGAGTTTTCTGGGAGAGGGATGTGTGCTTCTAGGAACTGAGGGTTCCTCCCCTTTTTAGACCATATAGAGTGACTTCCTGACATTGTCATGACATTGGTAAACTGTCATGGTGCTGTTGGGCGTGGCTTTTAGCGTGCTAATGTATTATAATTAGCATATAATGAGCAGTGAGGACAACCAGAGGTCACTTTCATCCCCAAATTGGCTTTGGTGGGTTTTGGCCGGCTTTTTTTGCTGCAACCTGTTTTATCAGCAAAGGAAGACTTTATAACCTGTATCTTGTGCTGACGTACTAGATCATCCTGTGACTTAGAATGCCTAACCTCCTGGGAATTCAGCCCAGTAGGTCTCAGTCGTATTTTACCCATCCCCCATTTTAGATGGAGTTGCTCTGGTTTAAACACCTCTGACATCATTACCACATTTTAGCTAGGACAGATTGTTGATATTTCAGAGGTAACAAGTATCAAAACACAAAGGTCTTGATTTAGGAAGCAAACTCAGGCTGTCATAGGGAAAATAAGAAAGAAAGTAGAACCTCAGCTATGAAACTGCAGCATGGGGTGACAGCCATTGCTCTTTCAGTTTGGTTTGTCTAGCAAAAAGATGGGCTTATTATGTAAATAAAGCCGGTTAAGTAGTCAAAATAAAAAATCGTTTTTGTTGTTTGCTGTTTTTCTCCCAACCCATTCCCCATCTTTTTTATTTTTATTTTTTGTGTGTGGAAATTTAGCCACTTCAGAGGCCTTGTTCTCCATAATTTGGAACTTTCCTTTGGATTTGATCAAGTCGGATAGAGTTGGTCAAACCCAATGGGAGAAAGACCAAATCAACAACAAATACAGAAACAAACAAAGAACAACAAGAAACCATTAAGCAAAACAAATGATCTCCCAATTTATCTGATTACTGAGTGCTCTAATGTTAAGGAGAAATTAAGACCAGCTTGTTGTTAGTCTTAACTTTAGCCAAGAAAAATACCCCAATTCAGCTACATACCTAGGGATGGATCTCAGGCTGAAGACTGTTCTCTACCATCCTAGAAGCAGGAAAAAACTTAAACTTTTCTCCCGTTGGAAACAAGCTCAAACTCCAGAAAGGAGTTACCTGCCTTTCATCATCATGGAAACAGGAAAACTTGCCTTCCTTATTGGAAGCAAGTAAAACTCCAAAAAAAAGGAGCTGTACAGCAAAATACACTTTAGACTTTAACCAAATTATTGAAGATCAGGGATTCTCTGGAAGCACGGGGGAAGTTGGGCGGGGAGGGGGAAGGTGGCTTCCAGACCTCAGCAAAATGTTCTATGAGTTTGAGCCTTAAGGATAGCTCAAGCTGGTACCGGACACCAATAGGAGTTTTGTCAATGTCAGGGCACCTCCACTAAGAATCCCTTAATGGTTACCAAACTGTGGACCCCAAATATCTGAGACTGATCTCAGCAAATTTAGAAAGTTTATTTTGCCAAGTGAGAACATGTGCCGTAACACAGCCTCAGGAGGTCCTGAAGACATGTGCCCAGGTAGTCAGGGAACAGTTTGGTTTTATACATTTTAGGGAGACATGAGAATTAAATCAATATATGAAAGATGAACATTGGTTAGGTCCAAAAAAGGTGGGATGACTAGAATTGAGGAGTGGGCTTCCAGGTCATAGGTAGATAAGAGACAAAGGTTGAATTCTTTTGAGTTTCTCATAAGCTTTTCCAACAGAGGCAATCAGATATGCATTTACCTCAGTGAGCAGAAGGATGACTGAATAGAATGGGAGGCAGGTTTGCCCTAAACAGTTTCTAGCTTGACTTTCCCTTTAGCTCAGTGATTTGGGGGTCCCACGATTTATTTTTCTTTTGCACTACAGTACACCTGTTGTTAGATTCTAGTCTTGCCTCATGTTTTTGAATTTTTATTATTTTCTACAGCATGGACTGAATTCTAAAATTTTTCCTGGCTACAAGTCTTCAAAATAATAGTTACAATTTTATTTTCTTTCCTTCCCCCTCCCAACTTTTCCTGATTTGAAATCACCAAAAATTAACCTGTGCTTTCTTTAAGCCCTGCAAACTGAAGCGAGAAAAGGTAAACTTCAGAAGAAAATGAAATGGCAGCAACCTATTTACATATATAAACCACTTGCATACCTGCCTACTGATGTATGAACTTCAGAGTAAGATGGCCTATATTGATTTTTCAGGATTGCTCTTCATATTTTTGTTGTTGTTGTTTTTCTCCCTTCTTCCTCCTGTTTTTTCTTTGTAGAACGTAAGAATTCACAACCTACTAAAAATGACCTTTCCTGATAACGTGAGACCTACCTGTCTAGGAAAAAACCATCCTAGCCATGAGGCAAATCTGGAACAAAAAAAAACTCTTTTTCTTCTAAAATGCTTTCTCCAAAAGATTTTAAAAAGGGGGTAAATGTCAAAGGAAAATAAATCTTGGGACCCCCGCCCCCCCCGCCCCCCCCCCACAAATCACTAAGCCAATAAAAACATCAAGCTGGGGACTATGTCAGGCAAATCTGTCTCCCATTTTATTCCTAAACAAGATAGCTACAAAGATTAAAAAAAAAAAAAAAAAAAAACTACATATCTCCCTCATTATTTGCCCACAAAGAAATTCTTTGTGGACAAAGGACAGACAGACCTCAAAGTCATCCCTCTTAGGCCAAGGGCATGTCTGATTTCTTCCTCTACCCTATTGTTTTACTAAGGTCAGACTAAGGGATAAGTGACTATTACTATACCTCCTCTCACATGTAAATTGCGTATTTGGTAAAAGGCTAATCAGAGACTCAAGGGAATGCAACCTTTTGTTTCTTATTTATATATGACCTGGAAGTCACCTCCCCCTCCTCCAGTTTTCCTGCCTTTCTGGACAGAACCAGTGTACATCTTACAAATACAGATTGATGTCTCCTGTCTCCCTAAAATGTGTGAAACCAAGCTGTGCCCAGACAACCTTGGGCACAAGTCATTAGGACCTCTTGAGGCTGTTTCATGGGCATGTCCTTAACCTTGGCAAAGTAAACTCTCTAAATTGGTTGAGACCTGTCTCAGATATTTTGGGTTCACACTTTAAACCGCGAGTGGTTTATGGGTTAAATCCTTAAGAAGTTACTGGGCCTTAGGACAATAGATGGAACAAGTCTCTTCCTCCAGCTGATAACTAGTTCCTCCTTGTTGGTCTTTTCCTTTTGCCTTTTCTATTTTATTACTTTGCATGTAGTTACTGGCAATGTAGTGGGTACATTATCCCAGTTATCCCAGTTCCTATTACGGTGACACAGTTCTACTTCTTAAAAAAGGGTGCTGGTTGTTTTCCCATGATTTTCCTTGCCAGCTCAGCTTAACTTATTTCCCCTGGGGAGTTTGAGCTTTTAAATCCCTTCTGAGTGGCACCCTGGTGAGAAATTGTCAAAGACAGGGCCCAACATATGTCTCACGGTTTGCAACATTTTTTCATGAGTAGCCACCTCCTTTGGAGTCTTTAGAGAATCAGGAATATAGATTTCCATGTATTTACTCATTTTAAGTAATGATTTAGCTGGCTCAGTCCAAAGGTTTGGTGTGGCCATATCCCGCTGGGGAGAGACTAGAATTTACATCACTTTTAGCAGCAGATCAGATGGGACAATAGCAGAGGCATGATATTTACAAAGCTGCTGCCCCTAACTTCACTTAGCTGACTGGCCTAGTCCTGCATCTCAGCTTCACTGGCTCCTTAACCTGCCATAGTAGTCCCTAAGGATGAAGATGCCTTCTCATTAAAGAATTCCCCAAACCACCAGTCCCACTGCAGGAATCTCCATTATGGGATCAAAGAAAATCCATTTTTTTTTCTCTAGAGGCCTGCATTTCTTCTCTTTCTTATTAAGGCCCACAAGTATTACAATATTCAGAGCCTGCCTAGTGAGGGGTCCCAGTAAATGGTTTAGCCTCCTTCCCTGAGTATCTCAACACCTGTAACACAGAAATTCAGTTTTCATGATGTAGGTTCAAAGACATTTTGGTGCTTCCTCGGTCAGACTAATGAGACACAGGAGAAAACCATGAAAACTATAGAGTATAATACAGCATGAAGCAATGCCATGTCAAACTAAAGCAGAGGTGTTTTACATTTTAAGCCCCAACCACTTAAAGCTATCCAGGATCATTATGTCAATGGGTGGTCTCACTGGCTAGGCAGTCTTCATGCCCATACTCTAATCGCCAAAATCCCATCTTTGTCATCACCTGTTTGAGTCCAGGGATTTGGGGCTAATCAAGGAAGAAGCTATGATGATGAGAGGCAGTAACACTCAAGAAGCTTTATTAGGCAGTGCTTTCACATGACAGGATAAAACTTTCACAGCCTGAAACGGTCCCGAAGCATATGGCCAGGGGTCCATGACACAGAAGGGGAAAAGACAAGGGAACTCTCTGAAGAGAGCACAGATGTATCAGAGAGGGGCCTATATGTCTAGGCGATGTCACTCAGTATTATAGAAAGAAGTCTCTGGATCAGATGTTCAAAAGGAAAAAAGCAATTTTGATGTGCAAAAATTCATTTGGCACCAGCAGGTTTTTGAGCTAACAGTTATCATATTGCAGTGAAGAAGTAAACAGCAACTTAAACAAATTTACGAGAAAAAAACAGCCCCATCAAAAAGTGGGCAGAGGATATGAACAGACACTTCTCAAGAGTAGACATTAACGTGGCCAACAAATATATTTTAAAAAGTTCAACATCACTGATCATCAGAGAATTGCAAATCAAAGCCACAATGAGATACCATGTCACGCCAGTCAGAATGGCGATTATTAAAAAGTCAAGAAACATTAGATGCTGGCGAGGCTGTGGAGAAATAGGAACGCTTTTACACTGTTGGTGGAAATGTAAATTAATTCAACCATTGTGGAAAACAGTATGGTGACTCATCAAGGATCTAGAACCAGAAATACCATTTGACCCAGCAATCGCATTACTGGGTATATACCCAAAGGAATATGAATCATTCTACTATAAAGACACATGCACACATGTGTTTATTGCAGCACTATTTACAATAGCAAAGACATAAAACCAGCCCAAAGGCCCATCAATGAGAGACTGGATAAAGAGAATGTGGTACATATACACCATGGAATTCTATGCAGGATTGGGGGACGAGGGGTGAAAACTTAGAGGATGGGTCACTGGGTACAGCAAACCACCATGGCACATGTATACCTATGTAACAAACCTGCACATTCTGCACATGTAACCTGTTTTTTTTTTTAGAAGAAATAAAGAAAAATGAAAATTAAAAAAAACACACACATAGGAGAAAAGAATTAAAAAACCTAGGGTTCAATACACATAGGTCATCTTTGGCTCATTATACTACACTGTTATCATTGCCATGATTCAAAAAGGCATTTTATATTGGAATGTGTATATGTGTATTAGCAATTCCCCATGCTGCCATACACCCCACCTTTAGGTAGTGACTCTGCTGCATATTTCCTACATATTATCTTATTTCATTCTCAAAATAACTCTTTGAGGTGTATATCACTGATATTGCTAATTTGACAATTTAAGTGTGCGAATATTATTCTAAACCAGAATTCTGGAGGACCGCAATAGGCTAATATTTACTAGTAAGCACTGGAATTGATTTTAATTTTAGTCCTAATAGCCCTTTTCATTTACCCTTGTAATGTTATAGGATATTCTGTAACACTATGTGGAGTCCTTTGCTACCTTAGAGCATCCTGCCCAATGATTTGTTCCTCCCTTTACAAGCAGCTACCTTCTCAATGTGGCTAATATTACTTCTAGATCTCTCATGTCAATGCTGGGGTCATTCTTCCTGTCCCACTTATGTGACCTTTGATAAGAAATGTATACATCAAATATACCTCACTCTCATTGACATGAACCTTTCAACAAACAAACCAAAAATATTTCATGATTTTGATGACTCATTTCCATGAGTTCTTCATCTGAGCCTTAAAGTTATCAGTGCCAACTGGAAAAATTGGGAATTTCTGATAAATGATTGTCACATTTCTGCAAATGAAGATTCATAAAGGCTCATCTGCATTTTTCAGAACATATGCACATCCATTCCTAATGAGCTTGCCTTCTACTAATGCCTTAAAATTTAAATAAGTGGATTTAATTCACCTTACCATCAAATAGCCCCCAAATAGAAATAGTGGAATCCTGAAAATATTACTTCGCTGCATATACCCAGCAGCCACTTAATGGAATCTTCAGGATAAAGCAAGATAATAAAATCACAAAGGGGAAGTAATTCAATTTAAAAGTGCTTGAGATTTCATGACTTCTCCCTGGACATGTTTTATTTATATGGTTTTGAAGCATATCTTTAATTATTTATCAGGTATCTGGAATTGGCCTTCTCTGGTTAGCAGACCCATAGAAACCATAAGGAATCTATCCAGATTATCAACACTTCATGGCCATTGGATGCTTTACATGGAAATTTAGATGTAGTGGCCTCATGAAAAATTTTTGTTTATTCAAAAATAAATAATATTTTTTAAGATCTCTATTACAACTTTCAGTCAGATTGACCATTCTGAAACACTGCATGATGTAAGCAGTAACTTCAGCAGGGTGGCAGAATATTAAAGCCCCATATGCTTCTTCACCCAAGGAAACAAGAATTGAACTAAAACATATGAGTCAGTAGCCTTTGTGACAAATCCAAAAACCAGTTAAAAGGTTCCTGCACCAAGGTGAGCTGAAGCCAGGAAAAAAAAATATATCTCTCTATATATATGTGTGTGTGTGTGTATATATATAATATATTTATAATATATATATATTTTATATATATATATATATGGCATTTACTCAACAGAGCACCCCCTTCCCCAGCACAGTACAATGTGATTGGGAGGAAATCCCTAATTTCTAACTTCTCCTTTGAAATGGAAAGGAGTGGAATCCACAGCTAACATTCTGACTTCTCATGGTGCTGTCCAAGCAACTATTTTCTAACTTGCCTGCATCTAAGTGATGACAGGAGTAAGTGGCCAAATTGCAGACCACTGAAAACGAGAACATGACTAATTCTACAACTAGAGTCAGCAGTACCACAGAGAGACACTAGGTAGGGCTTCAGTTCTATAGCTTACTGCCCCACTTAGAGGCTGCAATATCGCAGACAGACACTAGAGGGATTTCTTAAGCAGAAACATGCATGTTGTTTCAATTAGGAAACATGCACACTCAAAGAACCAGAAGAGGAAAAAAAACTGAACCCAATATTAGCAGATGAAGAATAATTAATAAAGATAAAGAAGAGATAAATTAGTGAACAGAAAAACAACAGAAAAAATAAAACCAAAAGATAGTTTTTTGACAAGATCAATAAAATTGACAAATCTTTAGTTAGAATATTACAAAAAGTAGAAGACTGAAATAACTGAATTTAGAAGTGAAAGAGGGGATATAACAACTGATGTGACAGACAAAAAGGAGTGTAAAAATTATATAGCAAAAATTATAACAACAAATTGAATATAGAAAAAAACGATAAACTTAACAGACATACAACCTACTGTATATGAATCATAAAGAAATGAAAAAAATTCTGAAAGGACTATAACTAGTAAGGAGATACAAGCAATAATCAAAAACTTCCCATACCAAAACAAGCCCACAATCAGCTGTCTTCACTGATGAATTCTACCAAATGTTCAAAAATTAGCACCAATTTTCAAACTCTTCCAAAAAATTGAAGAAGAGGGAAAACTTTCAAACTCATTTTATGAGGCCAGTATTATTCTAATACCAGAACCAGAGACAAGAAGAAAATAAAACCACAGAACATTATCCGTGATGATTATTGATGCAAAAAATACTCAGGAAAATAGCAAATCAAATGCAGTAGCACCTTAAAAGTATTATACATGCTGATAAAGTGGGATTTATACCTGGAATGCAAAAATGGTTCAAAACAAAAAATCAATCAATATAATGCACTATATTAACAAAATAAAGAACAAAAATTGTGTCCTGGCCTCATTTAATGAAAATTCAACATACCTTTTTTTATAATATAAAGCACTCAACAACTGGAAATAAAAGAAAAATACCTTATCGTAATAAAAGCCATATATAAAAAACCATCAGATAACATTATACTTCATGGTGAAAGATTGAAATAGCTCTCTCTAATATCCAGAAGAAGGCAAGGAGGCCATTCTTTCCACTACTGTTCAACATAGCACTGGTAGTCTTAGACAGAAATATCGGATAATAAAAAGTAATGAAAGACATCCAAATTGACAGAATCGTTTGGCAGAAAACACTAAAGATTACATGCACAAAAAAAAAAACTGTTGAAACTGATACATGATTTCAAAAAAATTTCAGTAACCAACACAAGCATACAAAAATCAGTTGTTTCTATGCACTATAAATTACCAATGGGAAAAGGAAATAAAGAAAACAATTCCACTTACTATAACATCAAAAGGGTAAAATACTTGGAAATAAACAAAGAGGTAAATGATGTATGGCGAAAAAAACAAAACATTACTAAAAGACTCAAATAAGAAACAAAAATATTAAAAACAATCTGTGCTTATGTATTGGACCACTTAATATTGTGAAAATGTCCAGAATATGTAAAGCAATCTACAGATTCAATTGAATCGCTACCAAAATCTCAATTTTTTATTATTTTACAGAAATACAAGAAAAAAATCCTAAAATTTATAAGGAATGTCAGGAAATCCAAATAGCCAGAACAGTCTTGTAAAAAAATAATAATAAAATGAGAGAACTCACACTTCCTGATTTCAAAAAAGTAATCAAGATAGTAAATAATTTTTACAAAGTTAGAGAATTAATCAGTAATACAAAATAGAGAGCCAAGAAATGAACCTTGCATATATAACCAAATTATTCTTGAGAAGGGTACCAAACTACACAATGAGAAAGGAACAGACTCTTCAATAAATGGTGTTGAGAAAACTGGATATCTACACACAAAAGAATAAATGTGGACCCTTAAATTACACCATACAGAAAAGTTAACTGTAAAAGAATTAAAGATCTAAATGCAAGGCCTGATAATATAAAGTCATAGAAGAAAACATAGGGATAACTCTCAAGGCATTAGATTTGGCAATTATTTAATAAAGATGACATGAGAAGCATAGGCAACAGAAGTTAAAATAGACAAATCAAACTATATCAAACTTAAAAACTTGCACACATCAAAGAAAAAACAACATAGTGAAAAAGACAACATGGAAGAAAATATTTGCATATTATATATCTGATAAGGAGTTAAAAAGAATATATAAAGAACTTCAATTCACCACCAACGACCAAAATAAATTACCCAATTAAGATATAGGTAAAATAACATGAATAGACAAATAGGTATAAAAATAGTCAACAAACATATGAAATGATGCCCAACATCACTATCATAAGATGAATGCAAATCAAAACCACATTGATATATCACCCCATACCCCTTAAGATGGCCACTATTAAAATTACATACAATAACAAATGTTGGAATGGATGTGGAGAAACTGGAATCTTTTTGCACTGTTGGCGGGTATATAAAATCATGCAGCCATTATGTAAAACATTATGGAGGTTCCTAAAAAATTAAAAATTTTAATTTCCAAGTGATCTGGCAATTCCACTCCTGCGTATATATCCAAAAGAACCCAAAGTGGGATCTCAAAGAGATAGTTGCATGCCCATGTTCACTGCAGCACTGTTCTCAGTAGCCAAGAGGTATAAATAACCTAAATGTCCATCAACAGATAAAATGATAATGAGAAAGTATATAAACAACAATCTGATATTAAAGCCTTCAAAAAAAAAAAAAGGGAAAATACCGTTACGTGCTACAACATGGGTGAGCCTTGAGGACATTATTT
The DNA here is from genome assembly GCF_029289425.2 of Pan paniscus. Lineage (NCBI taxonomy): Eukaryota > Metazoa > Chordata > Mammalia > Primates > Hominidae > Pan > Pan paniscus. The sequence goes on from NC_073272.2 coordinate 62,806,470, forward strand.
TAAGCAAAATAAACCAGTAACAAAAGGACAAATATTCTGTAATTCCACCCATATGAAGTATCTAATGTGGTCAAAATTATAAAAACAGAGAATAGGAAGGTGGTTATCAAGAGCTGGGGGAAGGAGTCAGGGACTTCATGCTTAGCGTATAGTTTCAGTTTTGAAAAATAAAAAACCCAAAATCTCTGTTGCACAACACTGTAAATATACTTAACACGAAAAGACCTGAAAAACGTACTTCAGTAAGTGGGACTTCTCCAGGATGCGCACATAGATGTTCAATGATGTGGTCTCTGAGCCTTAAAATTACATGTCTTATTAAATTACCCCTTCAAGAAAGATAATAAACATATTATTCAAAGGGTATCTCTCATTGATGTGGACAAATTATTTCCATGAAGATCTTTTCTGATTATAAAGTATACATCATGCCCTCAAATTTATCTCTGCAGATGTAGAAAACTAACTTTGTCTTAAAAGATTTCCTGTTGTTTTAAATATTGCATGAATCACAGGTCCAGGAATTTGATGATGTACTCAAATTCCATAAAGAAGCTTCTCTAAATGAACTAAGAAAAAATCCTCCCTAATAGACCTGCTTTCCTCTAGGGAACCACAATTTTTTACATCCATATATTACTTTAAAGAGACCCTTACATTTTATAGATACAACAAATTCTTGATAAGATTTTCTGAATATGAACACATACTCACTTAATGGAGGCATCCAGCAAATTACAAAAGTATACTTCATTTAGTTTTGACTTATTTTAGGCCCATTTTGCCTTTTCCACTGGAATTTTGAATATTCTTAACTCTTTAGAATTTTATTACACTTCAAAAACAGTAGACTCTTGAGTGGACCTTTTCTAGCACACAAACATAAAAACTAATAAATACACAATTCACAGGAGTATTCTTGTACAAATCACTCCTCTTTCTAGATTCTACTATGCAATTTCTAGGCCCAGAGGCCCTTCTGCAGTGTTTCTGTTCACTCCAAACATACAAGCCCCACAAAAAGGTTCATTACTCTTTTCACATGAAAATCCTATAAAGTTGATTGGTAAATCTAAAAGAAAATAGCACTTCTATGCATGTGGATATAGGCAACCTTGGAGATCCTTTATATATTCAAGTCTTAGCTGCTCTATAAAATGTGATTCCTATGATTCACAGATACCTCCACAACAATTATGGGGGCTATTCTATCTTGCATATTTATCTTACCTATGATTTGATCTTGATGCTTTAAGAATACATCAGTTACATTAAAAATTCAATAAAAAAAATTCATTTCAAAGGGCATTTTCAAGTTTTTATTTAAATTACTCCAAGCAGGTGATAAAAATTATGGAACTAAATAGTAATGATTGCTGTACATACTTGTAAATATATTCAAAACCATTAACTGTATACTTTAAATGGGTGGATTTCATGGTTTGTAAATTATACCTCAGTAAAGCTGTTATGAGAAATTACTCACAAGTAAATGTATCTTACTAATTAATGACCTAGTTTCCTTTTAAGTTTACTCTGTGTAGCTGGGACTTAAGCATTGTGAAAAATACACTAATGTTTTATGAAGACACAAAATTAAGAAATGGGAACCCAGTCTTTAGCAGTGCCTTCCTGCCTAAAAATAAGCAAATTTTTTCCACAAAATGTCTAATATGGTTTACCATATTATATTTTCCATAAATTTTATTTACACTATATTTTAATAATGAAATGGCAAGGTTTTGTAAAATTTTACAGTAACAACTAATTCACTAAAACATCATCTGCCATTATGCACATACCACTATTATTATAAACTCAACTTTCCATTAAAGAAGGGTAAATTCACAGTGGGAAATTCCTCCCATGTAACTACACTTCAGACTCATATGGTATTCCCTGAAGATTCTTGGCGTACCTGACCAGTCATGATTTCTTGCCTCTTTAAAATAACACAAAAAATTTGAGTGAGCTCTCTGTGCATTAGAAGCCTACAGACACCCAATTGATGTCTGTTATGTAGACTTAAACACACTGTTATAAAATTTAAGACCTAATATTCTAAGAGTGTCAACAAAAAGAGTCAAATTCTGTAAAATATTTTAAGAGATTTATTCTGAGCCAAGTATGGGTGAACATGGTCCATGAGGTCCTGAGAACATGTGCCCAAGGTGGTTTGGGTACAGCTGGGTTTCATATATTTTAGATAGGCATGAGACATCAATCAAATAAATCTAAGAAATACATTGGTTTTGTTCAGAAAGGCGGGACAACTCAAAGCTGGGGGGGTTTCCAGGATATAGGTAAAGTTAAACAATTTCTGACTGACAATTGGTTGAGTTTGTCTAAAGACCTGGAATTGAAGAAGGAAAATGTTCAGATAAGACAATAAATGTGGAAAAGGCTTTTGACAAAGTTCAACACCCCTTCATGCTAAAAACTCTCAATAAACTAGGTATGATGGAACGTATCTCAAAATAATAAGAGCTACTTATGACAAACCCACAGCCAATATCATACTGAATGGACAAAAACTGGAAGCATTCCCTTGTGAATGGGAGTTCACTCATGATTTGGCTCTCTGTTTGTCTATTATTGGTGCATAGGAGTGCTTGTGATTTTTGTACATTGATTTTGTATCCTGAGAATTTGCTGAAGTTGCTTATTAGCTTAAGGAGTTTTGTGGCTGAGACAATGGGGTTTTCTAAATGTACAATCATTTCATCTGCAAACAGACAATTTTACTTCCTCTCTTCCTATTTGACTATGCTTTATTTCTTTGGAAATAAAGATGGAGTCAGGCCTAGGGTTTAGTCTAAAAAAATTCCAGATCAGATCTATTTTCTGAGCTATCATGATCCAGGTCTTTAACTGTGCCTTTTCCTTCTGCTGTATCTGGCATAACATTTACAAGAAACGTCTAATGTTAATATAGTAACAAACATCATAAAGATAGTGAATATTTGGGTGTCCAAGGTTATAGGTAGAATCAGAGGGCAGTAAACAACCCAACCAAACAGAAAAAAAAACTCTGCATGCATCATTATATTATTTGATCAGACTCACAATGTGTTTACCCTCCTTATCAAGGGTTACTTGAACTTTATGGTAAATCTTATTTGAGAATTGTAGGACCAACATTAAGTTTGAATTTAATAAATTAATTTCTCTTCCAGCCAATTTATCTCCATAGATATAGCATCCTGAGAAGGGTATATATTACATGCAAGAAACACCTCATCCTCATTGTGTAAATTGTTATAGACTTGTTAACAGTAGACAAATCTATTTTTCCCAATACTTTTGTATTGCACCATATACTGGTATTCGGGAGAGAAAAGGTTTTGTCACAGGAGAAGTCATGTAATTCTACAGTGTCATTTTTTCCTCAGCAGGACTCCCTATGGCCGAGGACCTTCAGAGTCAAAAGACTTATACCCAATTATTTTAGGCCATATAGGAATGCATGTGGACAGGCATTCATTACTTCTTAAAATTATTATTTTAAGTTTAAAAAGCTGACAATAAAACCAAAAGGCAAAGTTACAAGACTGACTTATTTTTAACTTTTATGTGTTGAGCTACTGTAAGCTTGGTTTCTGTTACAGACTTACAGCAATTAGCTATACAAAACATAAGCATTATTTTAAAATATAATAAAAAATATGTATAAATATATTTTTATCTTTACAACTTATACTTGGAGTATGATACTCAGGAGGCTTTGTTTCAATTTATTTTATCCTGTTAGTAAATATTTTTCTTTAATTTTATCATAAGCAGAAAATTTTTATGGTTGGTGTGGATGCAAAAGTGACATATTATAATTTAGAAGGCAACTAAAGTTGTTTTACCAATAGTTTAGGCATTTTTTTGTACCCCCTTCTTGATTTGGAGGGTTTGATCTTGACCTAATTTATTACTGAAAACCGGCCCTTACAATCTTATGCACCCACCTCTTCTGTGATAGTCCCTGGGCCTAGGGGTGAGGCAGCTTGTATAGTTTTGGCAGCAGAACATTAGCAGTGAAACAGATCGGGGCCAGTGGGATGCCAAATGAAGGAGATTCATATCTCTGGTCTTCAGAATACCATGATTTTGGTTTCCTTGGAAGTAAAACAAGGAGAGATAAATAACATTTATAATTTGACAATTATAGAATAATTTGTATGTTAGAACAGAAAAAGGAAATAGAAAGGTGCCCTATTCTATTAGGGCACCAACTAAAAATATGAAGAAAAATTAAAATCTGGTATTTTCTAGAGGATTATTGTAGCCAAGAAACAATAATTTAATCTGCACTTAAAAAGTTAGGACTGAAATCTAGTATTAAGTGTCACACTTTTCCCTTAAAACAATTATTTTTTAATTATCGTTAAACTAATGCAGACAACTATAATGTTATAAAATCACAATCTGAATTTTGGAGAACTCAGAAAGGTAAATTTGCTTACAAAAACATACTTTTTCCAAATAACTTAAAAAAAAATTTCTTGACCCTCTTTTAACCAGAGCAGCAGCTTTTAAGACAAGATGTTTGTTTACCTTGGAAATGTCATTTACAAACCTAACAGCTCATGAGAGCTATTTGGCACTATAGAATTTAGCAGCTTCTTACAATTAGTCCTAGAAAAAGGCTCTCTGCTTATTATATAGCAAGATTTTATGTAAACCATTTTTATTTTACCATGGAACTTTTTGGAAAACATTATTCCCATTAGTATAGGGGTAGCTCCAGTTAATATTCCACAGCAAGGCAGTAAATGCCCCATGAAGTAGAAATTCTCTAGCTCAGTCGTTGTTACTGAAAAGTACACACGGTTTTTACCATGAGCCCCATAAACGCTCCAAACAAAAGACTATGCAGTGGAGGATTTACATGAGCAGATTTACATGTCTTCAGCTTTACAGTACTAGAAAGAGGAAAACATTCCACAGTTAGATATACTATCCATTTTCATAAGACATTTAGGTAAAAGGGGTTACAACTACCTCACAGAGAGCTTGTTTAAACATCTTACATTTTATAATTCTATTAATCTGTATGTTTTATGTTCTGGTCCCCAGAAGCCTTTTTTAACCCCAGACCACTTTAATTTTTCTGGTGAAAAGGGCTTGGGTTCCCAGCAGGGAGTTGCATCTTTAAGGCATATGAGGGACAGATTTGATAAGGCTTCTTAAAAAGACCCATAATTCTGTGAGGGGGGTACCCATATAAAAGGGCCCCCCTTAACCATCAAATATACCATGACCCAGACGATAGACATATTTGGTGGGAGGATATCACAGTTATTATAAAGCTAGTCTCGCACAGATTGCATATGAAATATATTAACAGCTTCATCTGGGGTACTTCACTTGCTATTTTGTTTAATTATTATTACATTTTAAGATTTAGGGTACATGTGCACAATGTGCAGGTTTGTTACATATGTATACAGGTGCCATGTTGGTGTGCTGCACCCATTGACTCAACATTTAGCATTAGGTATATCTCCTAATGCTATCCCTCCCCCCTCCCCCCACCCCACAACAGTCCCCGGTGTGTGATGTTCCCCTTCCTGTGTCCATGTATTCTCATTGTTCAATTCCCACCTATGAGTGAGAACATGTGGCGTTTGGTTTTTTGTCCTTGCGATAGTTTGCTGAGAATGATGGTTTTCAGTTTCATCCATGTCCCTACAAAGGACATGAACTCTTCATTTTTTATGGCTGCATAGTATTCCCTGGTGTATATGTGCCACATATTCTTAATCCAATCTAGCATTGTTGGACATTTGGGTTGGTTCCAAGTCTTTGCTATTGTGAATAGTGCCACAATAAACATACGTGTGCATGTGTCTTTGTAGCAGCATGATTTATAATCCTTTGGGTATATACCCAGTAATGGGATGGCTGGGTCAAATGGGATTTCTAGTTCTAGATCCCTGAGGAATCGCCACACTGACTTCCACAATGGTTGAACTAGTTTACAGCTCCACGAACAGTGTAAAAGTGTTCCTATTTCTCCACATTCTCTCCAGCACCTGTTGTTTCCTGATTTTTTAATGATCACCATTCTAACTGGTGTGAGATGGTATCTCATTGTGCTTTTGATTTGCATTTCTCTGATGGCCAGTGATGATGAGCATTTTTTCTTGTGTTTTTTGGCTGCATAAATGTCTTCTTTTGAGAAGTGTCTATTCATATCCTTTGCCCACTTTTTGATGGGGTTGTTTGTTTTTTTCTTGTAAATTTGTTTGAGTTCATTGTAGATTCTGGATATTAGCCCTTTGTCAGATGAGTAGATTGCAAAAATTTTCTCCCATTCTGTAGGTTGCCTGTTCACTCTGATGGTGGTTTCTTTTGCTGTGCAGAAGCTCTTTAGTTTAATTAGATCCCATTTGTCAATTTTGGCTTTTGTTGGATTGCTTTTGGTGTTTTAGTCATGAAGTCCTTGCCCATGCCTATGTCCTGAATGGTATTGCCTAGGGTTTCTTCTAGGGTTTTTATGGTTTTAGGTCTAACATGTAAGTCTTTAATCCATCTTGAATTAATTTTTGCATAGGGTGTAAGGAAGGGATCCAGTTTCAGCTTTCTACATATGGCTAGCCAGTTTTCCCAGCACCATTTATTAAATAGGGAATCCTTTCCCCATTGCTTGTTTTTGTCAGGTTTGTCAAAGATCAGATGGTTGTAGATATGTGGCATTATTTCTGAGGGCTCTCTTCTGTTCCGTTGTTCTATATCTCTGTTTCGGTACCAGTACCATGCTGTTTTGGTTACTGTAGCCTTGTAGTATAGTTTGAAGTCAGGTAGCGTGATGCCTCCAGCTTTGTTCTTTTGGCTTAGGATTGACTTGGCAATGCGAACTCTTTTTTGGTTCCATATGAACTTTAAAGTAGCTTTTTCCACTTTTGTGAAGAAACTCATTGGTAGCTTGATAGGGATGGCATTGAATCTATAAATTACCTTGGGCCACATGGCCATTTTCACGATATTGATTCTTCCTGCCCATGAGCATGGAATGTTCTTCCATTTGTTTGTATCCTCTTTTATTTCATTGAGCAGTGGTTTGTAGTTCTCCTTGAAGAGGTCCTTCACATCCCTTGTAAGCTGGATTCCTAGGTATTTTAGTCTCTTTGAAGCAATTGTGAATGGGAGTTCACTCATGATTTGGCTCTCTGTTTTTCTGCTATTGGCTTATAAGAATGCTTGTGATTTTTGCACATTGATTTTGTATCCTGAGACTTTGCTGACTTTGCTTATCAGCTTAAGGAGATTTTGGGCTGAGACAATGGGGTTTTCTAGATATACAATCATGTCATCTGCAAACAGGGACAATTTGACTTCCTCTTTTCCTAATTGAATGCCGTTTATTTCCTTCTCCTGCCTGATTGCCCTGGCCAGAATTTCCAACACTACGTTGAATAGGAGTGGTGAGAGAGGGCATCCCTGTCTTGTGCCAGTTTTCAAAGGGAATCCTTCCAGTTTTTGTGCATTCAGTATGATATTGGCTTTGGGTTTTCATAGATAGCTCTTACTATTTTCAGATAAGTCCCACCAATACCTAATTTATTGAGAATTTTTAGTATGAAGCGTTGTTGAATTTCGTCAGAGGCCTTTTATGCATCTATTTAGATAATTATGTGGTTTTTGTCTTTGTTTCTGTTTATATGCTGCATTACATTTATAGATTTTCGTATGTTGAACCAGCCTTGCATCCCAGGGATGAAGCCCACTTGATCATGGTGGATAAGCTTCTTGATGTGCTGCTGGATTCGGTTTGCCAGTATTTTATTGAGGATTTTTGCATCAGTGTTCATCAGGGATATTGGCCTAAAATTCTCTTTTTTTGTTGTGTCTCTGCCAAGCTTTGGTATCAGGATGATGCTGGACTCATAAAATGAGTTAGGGAGGATTCCCTCTTTTTCTATTGATTGGAATAGTTTCAGAAAGAATGGTACCAGCTCCTCCTTGTACCTCTGGTAGAATTTGGCTGTGAATCCATCTGGTCCTGGACTTTTTTTGGTTGGTAAGCTACTAATTATTGCCTCAAATTCAGAGCCTCTTATTGGTCTATTCAGAGATTCGACTTCTTTATGCTTTAGTCTTGGGAGAGTGTATGTGTTGAGGAATTTATCCATTTCTTCTAGATTTTCTAGTTTATTTCTGTAGTGGTGTTTATAGTATTCTCTGATGGTAGTTTGTATTTCTGTGGGATCAGTGGTGATATATCCTTTATCATTTTTTAGTGTCTATTTGATTCTTCTCTCTTTTCTTCTTTGTTAACCTTGCTAGCAGTCTATCAATTTTGTTGATCTTTTCAAAAAATCAGCTCCTGGATTCATTGATTTCTTGAAAGGTTTTTTGTGTCTCTATTTCCTTCAGTTATGCTCTGATCTTAGTTATTTCTTGCCTCCTGCTGGCTTTTGAATGTGTTTGCTCTTGCTTCTCTAGTACTTTTAATTGTGATGTTAGAGTGTCAATTTTAGATCTTTCCTGCTTTCTCTTGTGGACATTTAGTGCTATAAATTTCCCTCTACACACTGCTTTGAATGTGTCCCAGAGATTCTGGTATGTTGTGTCCTTGTTCTTGTTGGTTTCAAGGAACATCTTTATTTCTGCCTTCATTTCGTTATGTACCCAGTTGTCGTTCAGGAGCAGGTTGTTCAGTTTCCATGTAGTTGAGTGGTTTTGAGTGAGTTTCTTTATCCAGAGTTGTCGTTTGATTGCACTGTGGTCTGAGAGACAGTTTGTTATAATTTCTGTTCTTTTACATTTGCTGTGGAGTGCTTTACTTCCATCTGTGTGGTCAATTTTGGAATAGGTGTGGTGTGGTGCTGAAAAGAATGTATATTCTGTTGATTTGGGGTGGAGAGTTCTGTACATGTCTATTCGGTCTGCTTGGTGCAGAGCTGAGTTCAATTCCTGGATATCCTTGTTAACTTTCTGTCTCATTGATCTGTCTAATGTTGACAGTGGGGTGTTAAAATCTCCCATTATTATTGTGTGGGAGTCTAAGTTTCTTTGTATGTCACTAAGGACTTGCTTTATGAATCTGGGTGCTCCTGTATTGGATGCACATATATTTTGGAGAGTTACCTCTTCTTGTTGAATTGATCCCTTTACCATTATGTAATGGCCTTCTTTGTCTCTTTTGATCTTTGTTGGATTAAAGTCTGTTTTATCCAAGACTAGGATTGCAACCCCTTCCTTTTTTTGTTTTCCATTTGCTTGGTAGATCTTCCTCCATCCCTTTATTTTGAGCCTATGTGTGTCTCTGCATGTGAGATGGGTTTCCTGAATACAGCACACTGATGGGTCTTGACTCTTTATCCAATGTGCCAGTCTGTATCTTTTAGTTGGAGCATTTAGCCCATTTACATTTAAGGTTAGTATTGTTATGTGTGAATTTGATCCTGTCATTATGATGTTAGCTGGTTATTTTGCTCGTTAGTTGATGCAGTTTCTTCCTAGCCTTGGTGGACTTTACAATTTGGCATGTTTTTGCAGTGGCTGGTACCGGTTGTTCCTTTCCATGTTTAGTGCTTCCTTCAGGAGCTCTTTTAGGGCAGGCCTGGTGGTGACAAAATCTCTCAGCATTTGCTTGTCTGTTAAGTATTTTATTTCTCCTTCACTTATGGAGCTTAGTTTGGCTGGATATGAAATTCTGGGTTGAAAATTCTTTTCTTTAAGAATGTTGAATATTAGCCCCATCTCTCTTCTGGCTTGTAGAGTTTCTGCCAAGACATCAGCTGTTAGTCTGATGGGCTTCCCTTTGTGGGTAACCTGACCTTTCTCTCTGGCTGCCTTTAGCATTTTTTCCTTCATTTCAACTTTGGTGAATCTGACAATTATGTTTCTTGGAGTTGCTCTTCTGGAGGAGTATCTTTGTGGCATTCTCTGTATTTCCTGAATTTGAATGTTGGCCTGCCTTGCTAGATTGGGGAAGTTCTCCTGGATAATATCCTGCAGAGTGTTTTCCAACTTGGTTCCATTCTCCCTGTCACTTTCAGGTACACCAATCAGATGTAGATTTGGTCTTTTCTCATAGTCCCAGATTTCTTGGAGGCTTTGTTCATTTCTCTTTATTCTTTTTTCTCTAAACTTCTCTTCTCACTTCATTTCATTCATTTCATCTTCCATCACTAATACACTTTCTTCCAGTTGATCGCATCGGCTACTGAGTCTTGTGCATTCGTCATTTAGTTCTCGTGCCATGGTTTTCAGCTCCATCAGGTCCTTTAAGGACTTCTCTGCATTGGTTATTCTTGTTAGCCATGCGTCTATTTTTTTTCAAGGTTTTTAACTTCTTTGCCTTGGGTTCGAACTTCCTCCTTTAGCTCGGAGAAGTTTGATCTTCTGAAGCCTTCTTCTCACAGCACGTCAAAGTCATTCTCTGTCCAGCTTTGTTCCGTTGCTGGTGAGGAGCTGCGCTCCTTTGGAGGAGGAGAGGTGCTCTGATTTTTAGAGCTTCCAGTTTTTCTGCTCTGTTTTTTCCCCATCTTTGTGGTTTCATCTACCTTTGGTCTTTGATGATGGTGACAAACAGATGGGGTTTTGGTGTGGATGTCCTTTCTGTTTGTTAATTTTCCTTCTAACAGTCAGCACCCTCAGCTGCAAGTGTGTTGGAGTTTGCCAGAGGTCCACTCCAGACCCTGTTTGCCTGGGTATCAGCAGTGCAGGCTGCAGAACAGTGGATATGGTGAACTGCAAATGCTGCTGCCTGATCGTTCCTCTGGAAGTTTTGTTTCAGAGGAGTACCCGGCCCTGTGAGGTGTCAGTCCGCCCCTACTGGGGTGTGCCTCCCAGTTAGGCTACTCGGGGGTCAGGGACCCACTTGAGGAGGCAGTCTGCCCCTTCTTAGATCTCAAGCTGTGTGCTGGGAGAACCACTACTCTCTTCAAATCTGTCAGACAGGGACATTTAAGTCTGCAGAGGTTACTGCTGCCTTTTGTTTGTCTGTGCCCTGCCCCCAGAGGTGGAGCCTACAGAGGCAGGCTGGCCTCCTTGAACTGTGGTGGTCTCCACCCAGTTCAAGCTTCCCAGCTGCTTTGTTTACCTACTCAATCCTTGGCAATGGTGGGTGCCCCTCCCCCCACCTCACTGCCCCCTTGCAGTTTGATCTCAGACTGCTGCGCTAGCAATGAGTGAGGCTCCGTGGGTGTAGGACCCTCTGAACCATGCGTGGGATATAATCTCCTGGTGGGCCATTTGTTAAGCCTCAGTTAGAAAGGCAGAAATCTCCCATCTTCTGCGTCACTCATGCTGGGAGCTGTAGACTGGAGCTGTTCCTATTCAGCCATCTTGGCTCTCTCCCACTTGCTATTTTATAGAGAGAGTTGGAGAGTCCCCTTCGCGGAGCAAACAGACCTTATAATGGCATTATCTGGCCCACTAGGCTGATTGCTTTCTCAGGAATAACCCTCTATGCATGTGGATTGCAGATACTCAGTGATTGTTCAGTAATGAGCTGTGGGCCCTGCATTAATCCAAATAAGCCCTTAAATTCTGTAGCATTTAAAATTAATAATTTGGCCTTAAAGTGGTTATTTTCACAATCTACTACTTTTAAAGTAACTGAATGATACCAGTCTACAAAATTGAACAATTCCTTTGCATTACATCATCTGGTTTTTAATGGTTACTTGGTTGTACCCTTCCCCTATATCAACTATTTTTCTTGATAACCACAGGACTTAGAGTTAGTTTTTGTTGCCCTAGCTTATTTTTCTATCCATTTCATTTTATCTGTATAATTTCCTTCATTATAAAGCAACTCTTAAATAGTTCTTAACCAAAAAAACCTTACTTTTTTGAAAATTGACATCCTTGTGTTTTATAAAATTTTTAATAGCATATTTTATGCTCCTACTATTTTAACTTTTAGTACCCCAAATTTCCAGTGGAGAAAAAAAACTGAAGTTTTAACATAATTTTAAGATATTAAATTACTACAGAGAGTTTTGAGATTTAATTTTCAAAATTTATTTTACCAAAGATTACCAAGGTCATGTGAACTAAAAGACATCTCAGCTAGGTTGTACCAATTTGATAAGCATTCACATTTTTTAAGTTACTTGATTAGAGCTTTTCCATGTAGTTTGATAGTGAAATATCACTTCTACATGACACATAAAGATAGAGATATAACAGGCATGCACAATAAAAAGGCAGGCCCAAAAGATATTGTATTTGCCTATTTTCAAAAAACGTCCTCACTTACTTTAGATAATTAATAAAAGTTACAGTAGTCAACAAAAGGTGAAGGAGAGAGCTATTAAGGCCTTTCCAAAGGAGAAAGAGTTGAACTTCTGAGATATCAGTCTGAAGAATGTTACAGAGACTGATCATAGAATCTTAAACTTTAAAAATTTTGCATTAAAAGTAAGTTAAATATTTATAATAATCTTGTTTTAACTAATTTTTCAGTTTTGTATTAGTGTATTTTTAATATCAAAACCCATCTCCAGAAAAACTATTATAATTTCTTCTTAATCACAGCCAATTGAATTATACAAACCCCTTTAAAAATTCCTTCTTACTAACCTTATTATTACTTACATAATTCATTCACAATTTGTTTAGACTCTTTTTGTCTTAAATGTCCCTCTTTCTTGAGCAACCCCATCATTTTATTTTAGGATAAATATTTACTACACAAGATTCTTTCTTATATAACATTACTTTTTTAACCTTTTTTTTTTTAACAAAAATACCTCTTTATATCCTTAACTCTTTTTACATCTCTTATTTCCTGATTCCTTTACCTTGTTTCATACATAACCCTTAAATAAGCTTTGAATTAGACAAAGATATTTTACCTTTAAATAAGAACATTCAAAAAATGTTTTCCTTTCAATGCCATCCCCATCAAACTACCAATGACTTTCTTCACAGAATTGGAAAAGACTACTTTAAAGTTCATATGGAACCAAAAAGGAGCCCGCATTGCCAAGAGAATCCTAAGCCAAAAGAACGAAGCTGGAGGCATCACGATACCTGATTTCAAACTATACTACAGGGCTACAGTAACCAAAACACTGCTACCAAAACAGAGATATACAACAATGGAACAGAACAGAGCCCTCAGAAATAATACCACACATCTACAACCATCTGATCTTTGACAAACCTGGCAAAAACAAGAAACAGGGAAAGGATTCCCTATTTAATAAATGGCGCTGGGAAAACTGGCTAGCCATATGTAGAAAGCTGAAACTGGATCCCTTCCTTACACCTTACGCAAAAATTAATTCAAGATGGATTAAAGACTTAAATATTAGACCTAAAACCATAAAAAACCTAGAAGAAAACCTAGTCAATGCCACTCAGGACATAGGCATGGGCAAGGACTTCATGTTTAAAACACCAAAACCAACGGCAACAGAAGCCAAAATTGACAAATGGGATCTAATTAAACTAAAGAGCTTCTGCACAGCAAAAGAAACTACCATCAGAGTGAACAGGCAACCTACAGAATGGGAGAAAATTTTTGCAATCTACTCATCTGACAAAGGGCTAATATCCAGAATTTACAAAGAACTTAAACAAATTTACAAGAAAAAGTCAAACAACCCCAACAAAAAGTAGGCAAAGGATATGAACAGACACTTCTCAAAAGAAGACATTTATGCAGCCAAAAGACACATGAAAAAATGCTCATCATCACTGGCCATCAGAGAATTGCAAATCAAAAGCACAATGAGATACCATCTCACACCAGTTAGAATGATGATCATTAAAAAGTCAGGAAACAACAGGTGCTGGAGAGGATATGGAGAAATAGGAACACTTTTACACTGTTGGTGGGACTGTAAACTAGTTCAACCATTGTGGAAGTCAGTGTGGTGATTCCTCAGGGATCTAGAACTAGAAATCCCATTTGACCCAGTCATCCTGTTACTGGGTATATACCCAAAGGATTATAAATCATGCTACTATAAAAACACATGCACATGTATGTTTATTGCGGCACTATTCACAATAGCAAAGACTTGGAACCAACCCAAATGTCCATCAGTGATAGACTGGATTAAGAAAATGTGGCACATATACACTGTGGAATACTATGCAGCCAAAAAAAGGATGAGTTCATGTCCTTTGTAGGGACATGGATGAAGCTGGAAACCATCATTCTCAGCAAACTATCGCGAGGACAGAAAACCAAACACCACGTGTTCTCACTCATAGGTGGGTATTGAACAATGAGAACACATGGACACAGGGTGGGGAACATCACACACCAGGGCCTGTTGTGGGGTGGGGGGAGGAGAGGAGATAGCATTAGGAGAAATACCTAATGTAAATGTTGAGTTAATGGGTGCAGCACACCAACATGGCACATGTATACATATGTAACAAACCTCCACGTTGTGCCCTAGAACTTAAAGTGTAATAAAAAAAAAGTTTTCCTATAATTTTTCAGTTGGAATTTATCCAGATATTTAATACCAAATAATAACCTTAGATCCTAAATTATGTCAAGTTTGTTTACAAGCATTTATTCAATTACATTTACCTGATTAATTTAATAGTTTACCTAGATTATTTTAAAAAACTGTGATAAACAATATTTAAAGTTATTTTCCTATTTACCATTTTTATAGCTCTGAATTTCAGGTATTTACTTATGTAATAAAACTTATGGTTAAATTTAAGGATATTTATACCAATAACTCAGGGTTTAGCTGTTTTCATTTAAGCCAACAATATTTCATAAGCATATACAAGCAATGATCATTCTGTCTTGGGCTGAGTTTTATAGTTTATAACCTTTATGGCAAATCTTATAGTACTCTGTGGGAATAAACATAAAACTACAATAAAGCAAACAAAAAATGCTAACATTGATGATATTATTTTACCAATAATTTTAAAGCTGGCTTATTTAAAGATTTTACTTAAGTCACGTGAATTTGAAAAAGCATTTGACTAGTCATTTAAGTATTTGATTTAAGCGCTTTTATATATTTTAAGCCCATTAATCAGAGCTCTTTATTTTTTTAGTAGTGAAAATACTGTATACACAACATATACATATATAGACGTGTCAGGCGTGCTGATAGAAACACATCTTATAGATTCATGAAGACCTTTTTTTCCATGTTTCTATCTTACCTTAGTCAGTTGTCAGTTAAATAGCCTCAGATTTGCATATTACAGGCAACTCAGGTGAAAATCAGATAGCAAAATTTACATTGTAAGGTAAGAAGAAAAAGTCTGGTGTGCTAGAGAGAAATTTTAAATGGATTCAGTTGACAATTGAACATAAAAGTAAATAAGTCTATTATAAAGGCCTTCAAATATATACACACACATATACATACACACATTCACACACACAAAGTTCCCATTGCTATTGCTTCAGTACTTTAGTTATGAAATAAATATAATTTTGCCAGCTTGCAAAAAAAAGAAAAAAAACAAAACAAACAAACAAACAAAAAACACTATTAGGCCGGGCACGGTGGCTCACGCCTGTAATCCCAACACATTGGGAGGCCAAGGCGGGCGGATCATCTGAGGTTCGGAGTTCGAGACTATCCTGACCAACACGGAGAAACTCCGTCTCTACTAAAAATACAAAACTTAGCTGGGTGTGGTGGCACATGCCTGTAATCCCAGCTACTCAGGGGACGGAGACTGGAGAATCGCTTGAACCCGGGAGGCGGGGGTTGCGGTGAGCCGAGATCACGTCATTGCACTCCAGCCTGGGCAACAAGAGCGAAACTCCATCTCAAAAAAAAAAAGAAAAAGAAAAAGAAAAAGAAAGTCACTGTTAGATCCAAACAGTGATTTTTATCTCTGCAGAAAAGTAACAATAGACTTCAGGCAGAAAAGAAAATAGAACCTAGGAACTCTATAGCATGCAGGTCGACCTCAGGACTATTTTTCCTCAATGTAAATGTGCACAAAGACCATATTACTTCCATTTTATGTAAACTCTGGCAAGCAGAGGTGCCATAAAACCTATGGATTGCCAAAAAGGGGGTCATTCTCCTTGTTTTCTCCTCATTTAACCCCCCACCCTTTTTTTTTTTTCTGAAAAGGAGGAACTGAGCTGTAGCCTAGGGTGGTTTTGTGATGGTTCAATGCGTGCTGCCTGTGGGCAGGACTCCACAGTGTGTTACCACTGACTTTCCACCCTCTTATGTGTCTCAGTTTCTCTCTCCAGAGGTCTATGACCTCTGAGAGGGCTCAAAACATCAGGTGTTCTGAAATCTTTTCAAATAAATATTTGAAGAGATTTATTCTAAGCCAAATATGAGTGACCCTGGCCTGTGACACAGCCCTCAGGAGGTCCCAAGAACAGGAGCCCTAGGTGGGAGGGGTACAGTTTGGTTTTATATATTTTAGGGAGGCCTGAGACATCAATCAAATACATTTAAGAAATACATTGGTTTTGTTCAGAAAGGCGGGACAACTCACACATGTCCCGAAAGCAGAGTCCCCAATACATAAAACTATAATTGAAGGAATTGAAGGAAGAAGTAGAGAATTCAACAATAATAGGGACTAAAGCAATCTAGTAATTGAACGAGACAGAAATTCAGCCAAGACAGAGAAACTTTAAACAACATTTCTAACTAACTTTACCTAACAGACATCTATAAAACATTCCACACAACAACAGCAAAATATACATTTGTTTCTTTGCAACAGGGAATATTCTGCAAGACAAACCATATTCTAGTCCATGGAACAAGTATTATAAATTTTAAAGGTTTGAAATCATAAAAGATATGTTCTTCCACCACAGTAAAGTTAGAAAACAAAAATATATCTTTAATCATAAAATAATTAAAAATTAAAAAAATACATTTATAAATTATTGGTGAAAGAAAAAATATACACAATATTATAAAAGTATTTTTATCTGAACAAATATAAATACACAATATATTGTGGAGTCCTAATTTGGAAAAAGGAGTCAGGCTGGCAGGACCAGAGGAAAGCAAAGATATGAGGCAAATAAACTATGCCTTATGCCTTTCTTCATGGTTCAGGACATATAAACAAAAAGAGGAAGCTGATAAATTATAGTTTTATGGCCCAGGACATATAGCCCTCCTGAACCAATAAGATACATAACTCACAAACTTCCTGCTTACCATCAAATTCCTCAATTTATCAAATATCCCAGCTGACAGAAGAATGCAAGTTCCCAAGTTCCATTCTATAGAATCTTGAGCAAGCCTTTTTGCTCCTGGCTGTCAGCTTCTCTTCTACTGATACTGTCTGTTGCCTTTTCACAATGTATTTTCATACTTTCTCTAATAAATCTGCCTTTTTTCTACTTACAACTGTCTTGGTAAATTCTTTCAGTCCTGCACCACCAGCCCAGACAGTCATTGCTCACCGGAAACATTCTGGTGGCCTATATGGGGACTCTCTCTTCATGGGGAACTCTCTCCCCTCTCTTTTTTCGAACTTTGGACAGTGTCTAAGCACAGAGGCAATTGCACTGTAGCTGGAGCTACTCTCTAGTAGGACTGGAAGGTGTCTTTGCGAAAGCGTCTGACCACCATCGCCCGTTAGGGTGAGGGACTTGAGTCTACTTATTCTTTTCAGTCTTTCGTCTGCCAGCTTCTATTAGCTCTCTGGCAATTAAAAGTAACAGGCAGGGCCAGTCTATGGTGCCGCCTAAAGGCCAAAGAGTGAACAGGACTGGCTGCCCTGCCCAGAAAAAAGAAAGGCTCTTTCTTATTTTTTCTGATCAAAAGCCCCTGATGCCTAAATGTGAAGCAATTGACAGCAGAAGCTTGTTCAGGGTGAATTCGCACATGTTTTAGGTGACTCAGACCCTCTGTCACTCTAAATTCTCCTGTGGAGACAGCCAATCATCCTTTTCTGGATGTGCTAAATCAGGTGATCTCAGACAGCCTCAGAACAGTGAGTCTTCCCTTAACTACCCACTCTCCTGGGTCAACACCAGACAGAGATCTTCCTTTACCCTTTTTCTTCAAACCTGAGCTGATCACCCAGCATAAATGAGTACCTCAACTGGCCATCCAGCATGAGGCCTCCGATCAGCCAAGAGGACTTTTCTAATGACTGTGACACTCCTTTAGAAAGTGCACCCAGAGTCCCTCAGTGGACATAAATGGAACCTTCTTTTCATTTCGGCGAGATGTCTTGACAGAAAGTGTCGTTCATGCCCCAAGTGGAACTGCCCCAAAGTGGCATGGTTTTTCATTCCACAAACCCCATCTATTCCTGTAGACTCACCTCTAGACTGTATTTTGAAGAATCGGGACAAATTTGACCCTCAACCCCTCAAAAAGAAACACCTAATCTTTCTTTGCAACATAGCATGGCCTCCTTACCACCTCCCACAGAAATTGAAGTGGACCCAGAATGGGAGCCTAGACTCCAGTATTCTTTTAAATCTTGATCTCTTTTGCCATAACTCTTCCAAATGGTCTGAGGTGCCCTATGTTCAAGTTTATGTTTCTATAAAAAAAAAAACCTAGACTTTAGAGACAATTGTAGAATGAGACTGGCAAAATTCTTAAGTCCCTTAGATTCCTCAGACATTTTGGATGACCCTTCTTTTACACTCTCATGTTCCAGACCTCTCCCACTTTGGTCTCTCCATTCATTTCCCCTGACTACACATCTTTCCCTTCAATACCTCCTTCCTCAGCTACACCTTCTGTCTCTCCCTCTTTACCTCCTCCATACCCAGAACCACTTCTCCTCCACATACCAGATCAGGAGTCACCTCTGATTCTCTCCCATCATCAGATAAAGGTTTGCAGCTCTGGGAAGTGGCCAAATGGGGGTGTAGGAATCATCAGCGCCCATGTCTCATTCCCTATGTCTGATTTGTCTGAAATAGAGGCAAATCTTGGCTCTTTTAGTTAGTACCCCTCCCATTTTATGAAGAAATTCAAGGGGCTTGCAGTTTCCTTTGATCTCAATTGGCAAAACATTTAGGTTATTTTTACCACCTGTTGCACTCATAATGAAAAGACCCACATTTGGTCTCTAGCCCACTGATGGGCAGAAGAATTCCATGCCTGGAACATTTGGAACCCTGAACCAGGAAGAACAGTTGTTTATGATAGTGATCCTAGATGGGGCTGTCAAGAAGGAGACCCTGATAGAGTCCACCACAATTATATGATCACTTGCCTGATTGAGGGGATGAAAAAGGCTGTCATTAAACCTGCAAATTATGCTACATTAAGAGAAGTTACACAGGGCCAAATGAAAACCCAGCCCTATTCCACTCTAGGGTAGCTGAAGCTATGAGAAAATGCACTAATATGGATCTCTAGAGCCAAGAGGGCCTCACTATTCTGGCTGTGTATTTTATTAGGCCTCTCCAGACGTTAGGCATAAGCTTGAAAAACTAGTTCAAAGGCCACATACCCCTTTCCTTACTTTGCTATAGATGGCCTTTACATTCTTTAATACCTGGGAGGAAGCCTCAAGAATTGACAGGATAGGAAGGAAAGAGAAAGAGACAGGCAGCAAGCTCATTATATGGCTGCTGCCTTTGCTACCTGCCTGCCCAAACCAGGGACCACAGACCAAGCATCAGGATGTCACCCACTGACCAATAAAAGGCCCATTCTCTGTTATAGCTATAACCAGCCTTGGCATATTAACAGAAACTGCCAAAACCCTCCACGAGTGTCACCTGATTTTCTACTGCCACCACCTGGCCTTTGCCAATACTGCAAGCAACTGGGACACTGGAAACTGGAATGCTCCTCGCTCCCTCATGATAGGTAGTCATCCTCAAACAAGTCCCAATTATGGGCCAACTTGGGAGGAAAGCAAAGGCAAATGCCCTTAACTTTGTTCCTCAATTATGAAAAAGCTGAGGAGACCTTAAAAGAGAAGAAAAAGCCCCAAGAGGGGCCATTTCCTCACTGTCCCAGAGGCCATCCAGGCTCCTGTATTTTCCATCACTACTGCTGAATCTCAGGTAATCTTGTGTGTAGCAGGATATAAAATTGAGTTTTTTTATTGACACAGGATCCAGTTACACTGCCCTAATTAAATTCTCTGGACCTAACTTTTGGTCCTCAATCCTCACAAGCAAGGAGGGCCAACTGAAACAGAGTTATTTTACCCCATCTTTGGTATGCAACTAGGGAAAAAAATATTTTCACTCACTTATTTCTGGTCTTGCCCACTTGTTCCATCCCTTTGCTTGGGAGGCATATAATGGCAAAACTTCAAACTAGCTTTCAGTTTTCCAACCAGGCCTGTTCAATACTGGCATTATTACCTTTTAATACTGACTCCAATACATACAGCCTTTCATTGTACAACAAGTTCCCCCTGAAGTATGAAACTCATCCACTCCAGGATGTTCTTTGCGTGCAGACCCCAAAAAGGTCATCCTTAAGGTCTTCACCTCTTTCCCTAGGAAATCTCCATAGCCTCTAAATCCTGAAACCCAATTAGGCTTACAGCCCTTAATTTCACTCTTGTAATTCACCATGTAACACACCCACCTTAGCTGTCAAAAGCCAGAAGGCACCTATAGAATGATACAAGACCCAAGAGCCATCAATGATCCAGTAGTTCCTACACACCCCATTGTTTCAAACCCTTACATCCTGTTAGGACAAATTCCTTCTGGCAGTTTTGGTTCACAGTATTAGACTTAAAGGATGCCTTCTTTTGCATTCCAGTACATTCAGATTCACAATTTTTATTTGCCTTTGAATGGTGAGATCCTTCCACTCATACTTCCCAACAATTAACCTGGACAGGCCTCCCCTGAGGATTTAGAGATAGCTCACAACCATTTGGACAGGCTCTTGCCAAAGATCTGTTCACCATTCAGCTATCCCTTAATAGCACCCTGCTCCAATACGTTGACCACCTGCTTATCTGCAGTCCAACTGAAGGTATTAAATACTATTAATCCTAGGATATCTAAATACTATTAAAACTCTTTAGAGGTTATCTTCCTGTGGTTATGAGGTTTCTCCTTCTAAAACTCAAATTTCCTCTCTGGAAGTGCAATTTCTGAGACTCACACTAACCCCAGGGTTTAAAAGTCTCTCTGATCACTGTGAAAGCCTCATCTTAAACATGGGCACACTAGCAACTAAACAACAGTTGCACTCCTTCTTGGGAATGCCAAGTTTCTGTCATATTTGGACTCCCCAATTTGGACTCATAGCAAAACCCTCTTTATGAGACACTATGGGGACCAGAGGAAGACCCCTTTACTGGAACTCTGAAATGAACAAAACCCTAAAACCCATTAAACAAGTTTTACAACTGCCCCACCTTTGACCTTACCATACCTTAGAAAAACTTTCTATTTATTTGTACCTGAAAGAAGGGGCATCACCCTTGGAGACTTAATCCAGCCATTGGGGCCCTCCAAATGACCAGTAGCTTACTTATCAAAGAACCTCAATTTGGTGACACAGGGCTGGCCTCCATTCCCCCGGCACTAGCCTCTGTGGCCCGATTGATTGAGGAGGCCTCCAAGCTGAGGCCAAGGAATAACAGTGTATACCCCACACCAAATGGTGGATACTTTAAACTCAAAGGCCTTTCACTGAGTCTCAAATCAAATAAGAAGATATCAAATCCTCTTTCTACAAACACCACAATTAAACATTAAGCAGTGTGAAGTTCTTAATCATGCCATCCTGTTACCAGATCCAAATGTGGAAGGATCACTTAAACACTCTTGCTTAGAAACTCTTGATTTAAGGCTGGTCGCAGTGGCTCACACCTGTAATCCCAGCACTTAGGAAGGCCTAGGCAGGTGGATTACCTGAGGTCAGGAGTTGGAGGCCAGCGTGGCCAACATGGTGAAACTCCATCTCTACTAAAAATATAAAAATTAGCTTGGCATGGTGACACATCTGTAGTCCCAGCTACTTGGGAGGCTGAGGCATTAGAATAGCTTGAATCCAGGAAGCAGAAGTTGCGGTGAGCTGAAATTGTACCACTGCACTCCAGCTTGGGCGACAGAGAAAGACCCTGTCTCAGAAAAAAAAAGAAAGAAAAAAGAAAGAAAATATTGATTTAATTTGTAGCTCCTGATTTGACCTCCAAGATATTCCCCTTACCAATTGGGAGGCCACTTGGTTCATAGACAGCAATAGTTTCATGTTAGAAGGTACCCAGTTACCACGGTATGCTATTGTTAGCCTTACTGAAGTTACAGAATTTGGGCCCCTACCCTGTGACACCACCTCAGCCCAGAAGGCAGAACTTATTGCCCTTACCTGAGCCTTGCAATTAGGAGCATGCATGAAACTTAATACTTACACAGACTGACCTATGTCTTTCATGTAGTACATACCCATGCAGCCATTTGGCAAGAAAAGGGACTCTTAACAGCCCAAAATATTACAGTTAGACATGCTCCTGAAATCATGGCCCCGTTAGAGGTAATTTTGCTTCCTGCACAGGTAGCTATCATTCACTGCAAAACCCATCAGAGAAGCAATGATAAAATCTCTATTGTGAACAATCAGGCTGATAAACAAGCAAGAGTGACTACTAAGCTACCTCTTTAGGCAGTTTTAGTTGCTAACCTAACTCAGCTGTCTCCACTGTATATGCAGGAATAAACCCAAAGGGCTCTAGAGAAAGGCTTCTCCCATACTTCGGAGGGCTGGCTAAAAAGCCCTAATGGCAAACTTTTGCTCCAAGGAGCCTCACAATGAAAATTTTTAAACAGCTTACACCAATCAACTCATTTAGGGGCTAAAGCCCTCCAAGACTTAATATGGTCACTGTTTATCGGTAAAGGAATAGCATAAACTTTAAGATCCATCTCACAGCCTTGACCCACCTGCTGCCAAACCAATCCTGAAGGGGCCCACAAACTTCCCCCTCTCCTCCAACTCATTCAAAGATTAGGGATCCTACCAGGAGAAGTCTGGCAGCTAGATTTTACACACATGCCTCCATGCAAGGGACTTAAATATTTGATAATCTTTGTAGATACCTTTGCCAGGTGGATAGAAGCCTTTCGCATCAAAACTGAACAGGCATGGCATCAGAAGTCACCACGGCCCTTTTGAACCACATTCTTCCCCATTGTTGGCTCCCTCACTCACTGCAGTCAGACAATAGCGCTGCTTTCATTTCTCAAATAACCCAAGAAGTTGCTAAGACCCTTCAAATCAAATACTAGTTTCAAGCAGCCTGACATCCACAATCCTCTGGAAAGGTAAAAGAGCCAATCAAAGCATAAAAAGGCATCTTACAAAACTGATAAACCCAACAGTCATGGCCAGCTCTGCTCCCTATTGCCCTCTTAAGGTCCCTTATACCCCCAAAATCAGAAACCCATCTCAGCCCATTTGAAGTTCTTTATGGAAGACCCTTCTTACAAACAGACCTCTTGTTAGAGCCAGAAAATCATTATCCCACACAATATGTTATAATTCTTGGACAGACCATTAAAGCCATTAGCCATTACCAAAATCTCCACAGCCCCAAACCCGATCCCTCCTTTTCAGGGAAGATACACTCTAAATTCACACCTGGAGACTGCGTGTGTCTTTAAACTCTCCTGCAGGTCAAAAGGCTGTTAGAACCTGTCTGAACTGGGTGATATCAAGTTATTCTTACTATCCCAACATCTGTAAAGCTCCAAGGTCCCCATGGATCCACCACTCCAGGGGTCAAAGCTGCTCAGGCACCAAATGAAGAGCCCTCCACTACACACAGCTGTGAGCCAATCAGAGCCCTCCATCTGTTTAGACAAAACTCAGACGCTAAGTTGGACTCAGGTTATATTAACCCTAATTCTCAACTCCACCTTAAAGGAGTTTCTTTCTTTCTCTTTTTTACTTGAGACGGAGAGTCTTGCTCTTGTCGCCCAGGCTGGAGTGCAATGGCACGATCTCAGTTCACTGCAACCTCTGCCTCCCTGGTTCAAGTGATTCTCCTGCCTCAGCCTCCTGAGTAGCTGGGATTACAGGTGCCCGCCACCATGCCCAGCTAATGTTTGTATTTTTAGTAGAGACGAGGTTTCACCATGTTGGCCAGGCTGGTCTTGAACTCCTGACCTCAGATGACCCGCCCGCCTCAGCCTCCCAAAGTGCTAGGATTACAGGCATGAACCACCGTGGAAGACCAGGAGTTTCTTTTCCTTACTCCCTTTATTTTCCTTAAAATCAATGAACCTAATTTTTCCTGGCTTCTTAATTGAATCTGTGGGCTGCATCATGGTCATCGTTTTCATTTTTCTGCGCGTTAACTGTCTTCTTCTGTCTGGATGGAATAGCATTCTCCTTTGCCATTAAACTTCATTTTTAAGAATAAGTATTCTAATAACCCCACCATCATACCCTTGCCTGGCCACTGCAGCAACCTCGAGTTTTTGACCTTCCCTTAAGGTTGATGGAAATTAGCCCAATGTCTCTTTTAAATCTTATTGTTAGAGATTACTCTTTTTATTCAATTCTACTACAGGCTCTAAGCAATTATTCAACTGCCTAACTTAGGCAGCTTTACCCTCTTAATATTAATGCTTTCACAAGGGAGGTAGTATATGATTGCTATTTGCAGGAGGACTTCTAGATTACCACCCAGATGAAATTTCTTTATATTTGTTCTAGTAATCTGATATACACCACACCACAATGATGATGAGCTGTGGTACTAAAGTGGTTTTCTAACTATTTTTCTTATACAATTTATAGCCCTTCTCCTTTCCTGTGTCCCTGACTTCACTATATTTTGTCGCTTTTAACTTGTCAGGCTTCATCCTCATTACTTGGATATCTCTACACTTAGTGTTAACACTTACAATGAACTTTACTTTGCCAATCTTCCTGGATTACACCCTACTTGCAGGGGCCCATAAGCTATTAAAGAAACAACATTCTCTGTGTACAAAAGATTGTTGGCTTTGCTTACCCTTAGCCCTCAAATGATATGCTTCTTCACTTTTTTATACTCAGTATTAGATCCATTTTAATACCATCCTGCTCTCCAAATTCCTGTTCCCCCAACTTCCATGGAACCCCAAAAACACATGTGGAATGGTAGCTGCATTCTCTGCCTATTTAAGCCAATACACAACCAAGCTAAAAATAACAACCCCCTCAAAGGACTGGTCCTCTAACCCAAGAGACAACCGTAGACTCAAACACCCTGTTGTAGCCCCCCTTTTTAAATAAGTACAACTTAAACATCAAGCTATTTGCCTTAAAGCAACAGACAACAAACATTACTCCAACCCCACGGGTGATGTTTCTAAGCCCCTTTGCAACTACACCATAAGTATAAATCACACCAACAGAAAATACATATCAAGGGAAAAACATAATATGGTACCAGTTAGAATATCAGGCCCAGCCGATCCCAATGTCCCAAATCTCCAAAATATAAACTCTCACTTCTGTACAGATCACCCCTCTCCAGACACTTGTTCTCACCTAACTACGTGGCAAAATTTAAAGGTTGAAAATTCCCCTAATAATTACCTACAAATTCTCACACTTAGCAACCCCAAATCTCAGATGTCTCCAGGCATACAACACATCCATTTGTTTAGGGAAAACAAAACCCACCCAAATGCAAATTGTAACATCTACACCTTACAACCTCTTACAATTACTACGCTAGCTACTCAATACTTCTTCAGGTCAGAAGGCCGAAACACACTCCATTTCTTCACTGTAACTCTATTCTCTTGCTTTATATCTGAGAGAGCATTCTTCCTTTGCCGAACCAATGCCTATGTTTGTCTTCCAGCCAACCGGGCTGGAACACATACACTAGTTTACTTGGCCCCAGACACCCAAATTGCTCCTTCCAATTAGTCCTTCCCAATCATGCTTTACAGTCCTAGCAGGGCAAAATGGCCAATCCATCTAATTCCCTTACTGCCTGGCACAGGCATTGTCACCGGATTGGGTATGAGAATAAAAGGCATGAGCCTCGCAGTGCATACTTATCATATCCTCTCAATCGAACTTGCCACTGAGCTCAAATGTGTCTCTGAGACCTTGGAAGTCCTCCAAAATCAGGTCGACTCCTTAGCAACAATTGTTCTCCAAAACTGCTGTGGCCTAAATCCGCTTATGGCAGCCCAAGAGGACATATGTTTAGCGTTTGAAGAAGAATGTTGTATTTATGTTAATCAGTCAGAAATACTGTGGGCTCATGTCAAACACCTCAGGGAGCTAGAGGCTGAAATTGAGAAAAAAGTGTCACAAGGATGGTATTAATGGGCATCTACTTGGAGATCGTTGTCCTGGTTGCTCTTATTCCTGGGGCCAAAAACAGGCATTTTATTATTCCTTCTTTTCATCCCTTGCATCCTAAATTTACTACTCAAATTTGTGTCTTATAGAATACAACAAATTCAAACCAAGATATTACTGTAGTGAGGATATTGGCCACTAAAAGAACTCCATAACTCTCCTTTGGATGCAGCAGGTTAAAATTTTAGGCTGCAAATGCTGTTCCCCATTGGTCTCACAACAGCTCTGCCAAATTTAACTCCCAACCCAAGGATTTAGGCCCATGTAATGTCCTAACTGAGTTACAATACTTGATAGAGACAACTCTACACCCCTGGTCAGCAGGAAGCAGTTGGAAGATAAGACCTATATCCACATGCCAAAGGTTTGTCATTGTTACTCTGTGAGGAAGGAAATGTGGCGTCCTAATTAGGAAAAACGAGTCAGGCTGGCAGGAGCAGGTGAAAGCAAAGAGATAAAGCAAATAAGCTATAACTATGCCTTTCTTCCTGCTTCCAGATATATAAACAAAAAGAGGAAGCAGATGAATTGTAGGTCTGTTTTTCTTTATGGCCCAGGACATATAGCCCCCCTGAGCAAATAACATACATAACTCACAAACTTCCTGCTTACCATCAAATTACTCAATTTATTAAACATCCCAGCTGACAGAAGAATGCAAGTTTCCAAGTTCCATTCTACAAAATCCTCAGCAAGCCTTTGTCTCCTGGCAGTCAGCTCCCTCCTACTGATACGGCCCATTGCCTTCTTGCAACGTATTTTCATACTTTCTCTAATAAATCTGCCTTTCACTGCCTACAACTGTCTTGGTAAATTCTGTTTCCCTCATGCCACTGGCCTAGATAGTCATCGCTCACATATAAAAATTAATGGAATACAACTAAAGCAATTTAAATGCCTATATTAGAAGAGAAAAAACAGAAGCACCAAGATGACTGATTAGAAGCAGCTAGTGTGCACTGCTCTCAGGGAGATGAGACAAAGTTGCAAGTAAACACTAGCTGTTCAAGTAGATTGTCCAGAAGGCCAAGCAGGGATTCATGATAGAAGCACTGGTTGCCCTCAGAGAGCAGAGAAGAGCAAGGCAAGACAGCTGCCCACCCAAGTTTGGCACAGAGCCAGGGGAGGCTACTTACCATGGGGAAAGGGTGAGTGACTAAGAGCCCCTGAAGACCCACACTTCTGCCATGGACCTTTGCAATCCTGGGCACAGGAGAACTCTCAAACCTTGCCCATCCCCCTACACCCCATGCCCTCATGCCCACCTCCAGAATGGCACAGTCAACTGTCTGAAGTCTGGGCGGAGCCACCACTCAAGAACACATTGAGCTTCACAGTCCTTGGATCCCTGAGAATCCTGGTACCAGCTGTCATAGCCAGCCAAAACGGGAGGCCAGAGTCTCTCACACGCCCCAGAATAAGGGCTGCAACCATAGTGCTGAGGAGCAGACAGGCTTAGGGCCCTACCTCTGCTGCACCAGGAGGCAAAGCCCAGTGGCCTGTGGTACCAGTGAAGCCATCCCATCCCCACTTCACTACTTTAGCCAGTTGTAGTTCTGCATTTCTCTGAGAGGGAACTCCCAGAGGTAACAGACAAGCCCTCGGCCATTGCAGTTGCTGCGGTAACCACCCTTGCTTCCCCCAGGCTACAGAAGGAACAAACATCTTAATTGCTTTCATGTGCTTACTGCATGCTACAGTTACCCTATGCAGAGGAGGCCAGACTATCTTCTGTGGAAACTCCTGACTCCCCTGCTCTTCTCCCGGCAGGGTTCTCTGGCTTGAGTTTGCAGCACAGCCACCCCACCTTCAGCTGATCATCCCAGATCCAGCAGCAGGTTCTGTAGTTCTCTGAGGTGGAGTTCCCAGAGTCAACTGACAGCTCCTCTGCCATGACACCTTGCCCTTGCTGCCCTTGGGCTGGGGACATAACGAAGAGTCTGATTGTTTTGGTTGCACCATCAGTACACGGCTCTAAGGAGAGGAGGTGAGACTGTCTTTCCCAGGAGCCCCTTTCCCCCTCTGCTCTTTGACAGGCAGGGCCCCCCAGTTTGGGACCAGAACACAGCTTTCCCCTCCCTGGGTAATTACTCCAATCAGCTGTGGCTCTGGATTTCTCTGGGATGGAGCCACACCCACTCAAGTCAACCTGACAGGCCCTCTGCCACTGCCACCACCATAGACCCCACCAGAGTTGCCCCAAGCTGGGGAGGGAACAAAAACACCTGAGCTCACCCCAGGGCTGTGGTTCCCAGCTTGAGAGTGTGGAGCTGAAATATGTCGTTGGTACTCAAGTGAAAAGAGGAGCCTACAATGTCAGATCATGGATAGGAGTGAGTTGCATGGACTCATGGGCTGCCATAGGAGTGGGGCCTGCCTTCTTCCACAAGGGCAGCCCAGAAGAGGTGGGGCCTATAACCATGCTGTGGACTCTGCTTGAGGGATCCCCACATCCTGGAATACCTAACAAAATAAACATGGTCTCAGTGCCAGTGATTGGAGGGTGCACCCTCAAAGCCCAGTAGTGTACCCAGAGAGGAGGTTATCTCTCTCACCACTGCACCAAATACCAGAGCTGAAAACACTATGAACTACAAAGGAGCCATGCACTAAGAGCCTATCTGTTACCAAAAAGCGGTCTCAATCCAGACCCCAAGAGAGGGATCTTGGATCTCAGGCAAGAAAGAATTCAAGGTGAATAGATAAAGTGAAAGCAAATTTATTAAGAAAGTGAAGGAATAAAGAATGGCTATTCCATAGGCAGAGCAGCAGCATGGGCTGATCAACTAAGTATACTTAAAGTTATTTCTTGATTATATGCTAAACAGGGGGTGGATTACTCATGAGTTTTCTGGGAAAGAGGTGGACAATTCCTGGAACTGAGGGTTTCTCCTCTTTTTAGAGAATATAGGGTAACTCTCTAACATTGTCATGGCATTTGTAAATTGTCACGGCACTGGTGGGAGTGTCTTTTAGGATGCTACTGCATTATAATCAGCATATAATGAGCAGTGAGGATGATCAGAGTCGCTGAAGGAGTGTTAAACATGGAATCAAAGGAATGACATCTGCTACCACAAAAACACACTTAAGCACATAAAGCAAGCACTATAAAGCAACCACACAATCAAGTCTACATAACAACCAGCTAACACAATGATAGGATCAAAATCTCACATATCAGTACTAACCCAGAATAATAAATGGGCTAAACACCCCTCTTAAAAGATGTAGAGTGGCGAGCTGGATAAAAGACAGGATGCAACCATTTCTTAGTTTCAAGAGCCCAATCTCACATATAATGACACAACCAGACTCACAGAAAAAGGGTGAAGAAAGATGGACCGTGAAAAAAAAAAAGGAGTTACTATTATTGTATCAGATAAAACATATTTTAAACCAATAAAAAATAAAGACAAAGAAGGAAATGCATAACATTAAGGGGTACAATCCAACAAGAAAACTTACCTGTCCTAAATGTATATTCACCCAACATTTGAGAACCGAGATTTAAAAAGCAAGTTCTTTTTGGTCTACAGAAAGACTTAGACAACCATATAGCAATAGTGGAAGAAATCAACACCCCACTGACAGCATAAGACAGAGGTCATCAAGGTATAAAACTAACAAAGAACTCTAGATTTAATCTTGACACATGACTCATTGGACCTAACAGACATCTGCAGAACACTCCACCCAACAACCACAGAATATACATCCTTTTCATCTGCACACAGAACATATTCTAAGATCAATCACATGCTTGGTCATAAAGCAAGTCTCAATTAATTAAAAAAAGCTGAAATCATACCAAGCACAATCTCAAACAAGGTGCAATAAAAATAGAAATCAGTATCAAGACGGTCTCTCAAAACTACACAAACACATAGAAATTAAGCAACTTCTAAATAGCTCCTGGGTAAATATCAAAATTAAGGCAGAAATTAAAAAATTCTTTGAAACTAATGAAAATATGGAAACAATTTACAAAAATCTCTGAGACACAGCTAAAGCAGCATTAAGAGGAATGTTTATAGTGCTAAGCACATTCATCAAGAAGTTAGAAATATGCAAATTAACAGTCTAACTTTGCACCTATAGGAATTTTTTTTATTATACTTTAAGTTTTAGGGCACACGTGCACAACATGCAGGTGTGTTACATATGTATACATGCGCCATGTTGGTGTGCTGCACCCATTCACTCATCATTTAATATTAGGTATATCCCCTAATGCTATCCCTCCCCCCTCCCCCCACCCCACAACAGTCCCCAGTGTGTGATGTTCCCCTTCCTGTGTCCATGTGTTCTCATTGTTCAATTCCCACCTATGAGTGAGAACATGCAGTGTTTGTTTTTTTCTCCTTGCGATAGTTTGCTGAGAATGATGGTTTCCAGCTTCATCCATGTCCCTACAAAGGACATGAACACATCATTTTTTATGGCTGCATAGTATTCCATGGTGTATATGTGCCACATTTTCTTAATCCACCCTATAATTGATGGATATTTGGGTTTGTTCCAAGTCTTTGCTATTGTGAATAGTGCCGCAATAAACATACTTGTGCGTGTGTCTTTATACCAGCATGATTTATAATCCTTTTGGAATACACCCAGTAATGGGATGGCTGGGTCAAAGGATATTTCTAGTTCTAGATCCCTGAGGAATCGCCACACTGACTTCCACAATGGTTGAACGAGTTTACAGTCCCACCAACAGTGTAAAAGTGTTCCTATTTCTCCACCTCCTCTCCAGCACCTGTTGTTTCCTGACTTTTCAATGATCGCCATTCTAACTGGAGTGAGATGGTATCCCATGGTGGTTTTGATTTGCGTTTCTCTGATGGCCAGTGATGACGAGCATTTTTTCATGTGTCTTTTGGCTGCATAAATATCTTCTTTTGAGAAGTGTCTGTTCATATCCTTTGCCCACTTATTGATGGGGTTGTTTGACGTTTTCTTGTAAATTTGTTTGAGTTCATTGTAGATTCTGGATATTAGCCCTTTGTCAGATGAGTACATTGCAAAAATTTTCTCCCATTCTGTAGGTTGCCTGTTCACTCTGATGGTAGTTTCTTTTGCTGTGCAGAAGCTCTTGAGTTTAATTAGATCCCATTTGTCAATTTTGGCTTTTGTCGCCATTGCTTTTGGTGTTTTAGACTTGAAGTCCTTCCCCATGCGTATGTCCTGAATGTTATTGCCTAGGTTTTCTTCCAGGGTTTTTATGGTTTTAGGTCTAACACTTAAGTCTTTAATCCATCTTGAATTAATTTTTGTATAAGGTGTAAGGAAGGGATCCAGTTTCAGCTTTCTACATATGGCTAGCCAGTTTTCCCAGCACCACTTATGAAATAGGGAATCCTTTCCCCATTTCTTGTTTTTTTCAGATTTGTCAAAGATTAGATAGTTGTAGATATGTGGAATTATTTCTGAGGGCTCTGTTCTGTTCCATTGGTCTATCACTCTGTTTTGGTACCAGTACTGTGCTATTTTGGTTACTGTACCCTTGTAGTATGGTTTGAAGTCAGGTAGTGTGATGCCTCCAGCTTTGTTCTTTTGGCTTAAGATTGACATGGCAATGCAGGCTCTTGTTTGATTCCATATGAACCTTAAAGTAGTTTTTTCCAATTCTGTGAAGAAAGTCATTGGTAGCTTGATGGGGATGGCATTGAATATATAAATTATCTTGGGCAGTATGGCCATTTTAACGATATTGATTCTTCCTACCCATGAGCATGGAATGTTCTTCCATTTCTTTGTATCCTCTTTGATTTCATTGAGCAGTGGTTTGTAGTTGTCCTTGAAGAAGTGCTTCACGTCCCTTGTAAGTTGGATTCCTAGGTATTTTATTCTCTTTGAAGCAATTGTGAATGGGAGTTCACTCATGATTTGGCTCTCTGTTTGTCTGTTATTGGTGTATAAGAATGCTTGTGATTTTTGCACATTGATTTTATATCCTGAGACTTTGCTGAAGTTGCTTATCAGCTTAAGGAGATTTTGGGCTGAGATGATGGGGTTTTCTAGATACACAATCATGTCGTCTGCAAACGGACAATTTGACTTCTTTTCCTAACTGAATACCCTTTATTTCCTTCTCCTGCCTGATTGCCCTGGCCAGAACTTCCAACACTACGCTGAATAGGAGTGGTGAGAGAGGGCATCCCTGTCTTGTGCCAGTATTCAAAGGGAATGCTTCCAGTTTTTGCCCATTCAGTATGATATTGGCTGTGCATTTGGCATAGATAGCTCTTATTATTTTCAGATATGTCCCATCAATACCTAATTTATCGAGAGTTTTTAGCATGAAGCGTTGTTGAATTTTGCCAAAGGACTTTTCTGCATCTACTGAGATAATCATGTGGTTTTTGTCTTGGTTCTGTTTATATGCTGGATTACGTTTATTGATTTGTGTATGTTGAACCAGCCTTGCATCCCAGGGATGAAGCCCACTTGATCATGGTGGATAAGCTTTTTGATGTGCTGCTGGATTCGGTTTGCTAGTATTTTATTGAGGACTTTTGTAGCAATGTTCATCAGGGACATTGATCTAAAATTCTCTTTTTTTGTTGTGTCTCTGCCAGGCTTTGGTATCAGGATGATGCTGGCCTCATAAAACGACTTAGGGAGGATTCCCTCTTTTTCTATTGATTGGAATAGTTTCAGAAGGAATGGTACCAGTTCCTCCTTGTACCTCTGGTAGAATTTGGCTGTGAATCCATCTGGTCCTGGACTTTTTTTGGTTGGTAAGCTATTAATTATTGCCTTAATTTCAGAGCCTGTTATTGGCTTATTCAGGGATTCAACTTCTTCCTGGTTTAGTCTTGGGAGGGTGTATGTGTCGAGGAATTTATCCATTTCCTCTAGATTTTCTAGTTTATTTGCATAGAGGTGTTTATAGTATTCTCTGATGATTCTGATTCTTCTCTCTTTTCTTCTTTATTAGTCTTGCTAGCGGTCTATCAATTTTGTTGATCTTTTCAAAAAACCAGCTCCTGGATTCATTGATTTCTTGAAGGGTTTTTTGTGTCTTTATTTCCTTCAGTTATGCTCTGATCTTAGTTATTTCTTTCCTTCTGCTGGCTTTTGAATGTGTTTGCTCTTG
This sequence comes from Pan paniscus, assembly GCF_029289425.2. Classification (NCBI taxonomy): domain Eukaryota; kingdom Metazoa; phylum Chordata; class Mammalia; order Primates; family Hominidae; genus Pan; species Pan paniscus. The sequence continues at coordinate 62,839,776 of NC_073272.2, forward strand.
CTTCTCTAGTTCTTTTAATTGTGATGTTAGGGTGTCAATTTTAGATCTTTCCTGCTTTCTCTTGTGGGCATTTAGTGCTATAAATTTCCCTCTACACACTGCTTTGAATGTGTCCCAGAGATTCTGGTATGTTGTGTCTTTGTTCTCCTTGGTTTCAAAGAACATCTTTATTTCTGCCTTCATTTCGTTATGTACCCGGTAGTCATTCAGGAGCAGGTTGTTCAGTTTCCATGTAGTTGAGCGGTTTTGAGTGAGTTTCTTTATCCTGAGTTCTAGTTGGATTGCACTGTGGTCTGAGAGATAGTTTGTTATAATTTCTGTTCTTTTACATTTGCTGAGGAGTGCTTTACTTCCAACTATGTGGTCAATTTTGGAATAAGTGTGGTGTGGTGCTGAAAAGAATGTATATTCTGTTGATTTGGGGTGGAGAGTTCTGTAGATGTCTACTAGGTCTGCTTGGTGCAGAGCTGAGTTCAATTCCTGTATATCCTTGTTAACTTTCTGTCTCGTTGATCTGTCTAATGTTGACAGTGGGGTGTTAAAGTCTCCCATTATTATTGTGTGGCAGTCTGTCTCTTTGTAGGTCCCTGAGGACTTGCTTTATGAATCTGGGTGCTCCTGTATTGGGTGCATATATATTTAGGAGAGTCAGCCCTTCTTGTTGAATTGATCCCTTTACCATTATGTAATGGCCTTCTTTGTCTCTTTTGATCTTTGTTGGTTTAAAGTATCTTTTATCTGAGACTAGGATTGCAACCCCTGCCTTTTTTTGTTTTCCATTTCTTGGCAGATCTTCCTCCATCCTTTTATTTTGAGCCTATGTGTGTCTCTGCACGTGAGATGGGTTTCGTGAATACAGCACACTGATGGGTCTTGACTCTTTATCCAATTTGCCAGTCTGTGTCTTTTAATTGGAGCATTTAGCCCATTTACATTTAAGGTTAATATTGCTATGTGTGTATCTTATCCTGTCATTATGATGTTAGCTGGTTATTTTGCTCGTTAGTTGATGCAGTTTCTTCCTCGTCTTGATGATCTTTACAATTTGGGATGTTTTTGTAGGGGCTGGTACTGGTTGTTCCTTTCCATGTTTAGTGCTTCCTTCAGGAGCTCTTTTAGGGCAGGCCTGCTGGTGACAAAATCTCTCAGCATTTGCTTGTCTGTAAAGGATTTTATTTCTCCTTCGCTTATGAAGCTTAGTTTGGCTGGATATGAAATTCTGGGTTGAAAATTCTTTTCTTTAAAAATGTTGAATATTGGCCCCAACTCTCTTCTGGCTTGTAGAGTTTCTGCCAAGAGATCAGCTGTTAGTCTGATGGGCTTCCCTTTGTGGGTAACCTGACCTTTCTCTCTGGATGCCCTTAACATTTTTTCCTGCATTTCAACTTTGGTGAATCTGACAATTTTTTGTCTTGGAATTGCTCTTCTCGAGGAGTATCTTTGTGGCGTTCTCTGTATTTCCTGAATTTGAATGTTGGCCTGCCTTGCTAGATTGGGGAAGTTCTCCTGGATAATATCCTGCAGAGTGTTTTCCAACTTGGTTCCATTCTCCCTGTCACTTTCAGGTACACCAATCAGACATAGATTTGGTCTTTTCATGTAATCCCAGATTTCGTGGAGGCTTTCTTCATTTCTTTTTATTCTTTTTTCTCTAAACTTCTCACTTCATTTCATTCATTCCATCTTCCATCACTGATACCCTTTCTTCCAGTTGATTGAATCAGCACTCAGGCTTGTGCATTCATCATGTAGTTCTCATGCTGTGGTTTTCAGCTCCATCAGGTCCTTTAACGACTTCTCTGCATTGGTTATTCTAATTAGCTGTTCATCTAATATTTTTTCAAGTTTTTTAACTTCTTTGCCATGGGTTTGAACTTCCTCCTTTAGCTTGGAGTAGTTTGATCATCTGAAGCATTCTTCTCTCCACTTGTCAAAGTCTTTCTCCATCTAGCTTTGTTCCGTTGCTGGTGAGGAGCTGCATTCCTTTGGAGTAGGAGAGGGGCTCTGATTTTTAGAATTTCCAGTTTTTCTGCTCTGTTTTTTCCCCATCTTTGTGGTTTTATCTACCTTTGGTCTTTGATGATGGTGACATACAGATGGGGTTTTGGTGTGGATTTCCTTTCTGTTTGTTAGTTTTCCTTCTAACAGTCAGGACCCTCAGCTGCAGGTCTGTTGGAGTTTGCTGGAGGTCCACTCCAGACCCTGTTTGCCTGGATATCAGCAGCGGAGGCTGCAGAACAGCAGATATTGGTGAACAGCAAATGTTGCTGCTTGATCGTTCCTCTGGAAGTTTTGTCTCAGAGGAATACCCAGCCATGTGAGTTGTCAGTCTGCCCCTTACTGGGAGGTGCCTCCCAGTTAGGCTACTCAGGGGTCAGGGACCCACTTGAGGAGGCAGTCTGTCTGTTCTCAGATCTCAAGCTGCATGCTGGGAGAACCACTACTCTCTTCAATGCTGTCAGACAAGGACATTTAAGTCTGCAGAGGTTTCTGCTGCCTTTTGTTTGGCTATGCCCTGTCCCCAGAGGTGGAATCTACGGAGGCAGTCGGGCCTCCTTGAGCTGCGGTGGTCTCCACCCAGTTCGAGCTTCCTGGCCGCTTTGTTTACCTACTCAAGCCTCAGCAATGGTGGGCGCCCCTCACCCTGCTTTGCTGCTGCCTTGCAGTTTGATCTCAGACTGCTGTGCTAGCAATGAGTGAGGCTCCATGGGCATAGGGCCCTCTGAGCCATGCATGGGATATAATCTCCTGGTGTGCCATTTGGTACAAACATTTGAAAAGTGCAGTATTAGGGTGGGAGTGACCCAATTTTCCAGGTGCCATCTGTCACCGCTTTCTTTGACTAGGAAAGGGAATTCCCTGACCTCTTGGGCTTCCCGGGTGAGGCAATGCCTCTTCCTGCTTCAGTAATGCTTCGTGTGCTGCACGCACTGTCCTGCACCCACTGTCTGACACTCCCCAGTGAGATGAACCTGGCACTTCAGTTGGAAATGCAGAAACTACCCGCATTCTGTGTCACTCATGTTGGGAGCTGTAGACTGGAGTTGTTCCTATTTGGCCATCTTGGCTCCAGCACCTATAGGAATTTTTAAAAACCAAAAGCTAAAAGTAGAAAATAACCAAAATTAGAGAACTGAATGCAATTGAGATGCAAAAACAAATACAAAAATCAAAGAAATCAAGAGTTGGTTCTTATAAAAAGAAAAAAAAAGATCATATACCACTGCCTAGAGCAACAGAGAAAAAGGAGAAGATTCACATAAGTACAATCAGAAATGACAAAGATGACATTACAACCTGTCACAGAGAAGTACAAAAGATTTTCAGAGAATATTATGAAGAACTCTGTGCACACAAATTAAGCAATGTGGAGGAAATGCACAAATTTCTGACAGCACACAATCTTCCAATATTGAATCAGGAAGATGTAGAGAGTCTTAATAGACCAATATAGAGCTCTGAAATAGAATCAGGACCAAAAAAACCTACCAATCAAATAAAACCCTGGACCAGATGGATTCACAGCTGAATTCTAAGAGCAGTACAAACAAATGATGCTAATTGTACTGAAACTATTCCAAAATCTTGAGGAGGAGGGACTCCTCCTTAACTCATTCTATGAAGCCAGCATCAACTTAATATCAAGATCAGGGGAAAACACAGTGGAAAAAGAAATCTTCAGGTTAACATCACTGATAAATATAGACATGAAATTTCTAAAAAAAAAAAAAAAAAAAAAAAAAGAGTGACAAACTGAATTTAGGAGCACATTAAAGTTAATTCACCATAATCAAGTAGGCCTTATTTTGGGATGGAAGGCTGGTTCAACACATGCAAACCAATAAATTCAGTTCACTACATAAATGGAATTAAAACAAAAACCAAATGATTGTCTCAGAAGATGGAGGAGAAGCTTTTGATAAAGTCTAACTTCACCCAATAATAAAAAGCCTCAGTAGACTAGGCATTGAAAGAAGATACCTCAAAATAATAAGATTCACCTATGAAAAACCCACAGCAAAAATCATACTTAATGGTCAAAAGCTGGAACCATTCATTTCCCTTGAAAACTGGAACAAGACACGGATGGCCCCACTCATGATTTCTATTCAACACAGTACTGAAATCCTAGCCAGAGCAATCAGGCAAGAGGAAAGAAAAGACATCCAAGTAGTAAAAGAAGAAGTCAAAGTATCTCTCTTGCTTGACAATATAATTCTGTATCTGAAAAAGCCCCAAGGCTCTGTCAAAAGCCTAGTAGAACTGATAAGTGATTTTAGTGAGGTTTTGGGATTTAAAAAATCAGTGTAGAAAAATCAGTAGCACTTCTATACACCAATAATGTCTAGGCTGAGAGCTAAATAAAAAACACCTTTTTATTTACAATAGCTACAAAGAATAATTAAATACTTACGTATATAGCTAACCAAGAAGGTGAAAGATCTCTACGAAGAGAACTACAAAACACTGCTGAAACAAATCAGAGATGACACAAATACATTGAAAAAAATTCCATGTCAATGGATTGGAAGAATAAATATTAATAAAATGGCAATACTGACCAAAGCAATTTACAGATTCTGTGCTATTCTTATCAAACTATCAACATCATTCTTTATAGAAGTAGGAAAAAAAAGATTCTAAAAGTTACAAGGAACAAAAAAGGGCTTGAACAGCCAAAGCCATCCCAAGTAAAAAGAACAAAGTTGGAGGAACCAAACTACCCAACTTCAAACTACACTGCAAAGCTATTATAACCCAAACAGCATGGTATTAGTACAAAATCAGACACATAGACCAATGGAAGGCAATAGAAACCTCAGAAATAAAACCACACACTAGCAATCATCTGTTCACTGACAACATCATAACAACTAGCAGTGAGGAAAAAAAATTGTCAGTAAATAGTTCTGGGATAACTGGTTAGCCACAGGTGGGAGATAGAAATTGGGCCCTACTTTTTATCATATACAAAAAATTAATTCAAAATGGTTCAAAAATCTAAATGTAAGACCTCAAACTACAAAATTGCTAGAAAACACCCTAGGAAATACCCTTCTTAACACTGGCTTTAAAAAAGCACAAAGCTGAGGGTATCACACTACCTGACTTCAAACTATACTACAAGGCTACAGTAACCAAAACAGCATGGTACTGGTACAAGAACAGACACATAGACCAATGGAACGAAACAGAGAACTCAGAAATAAGACTGCACACCTACAACCATCTGATCTTGTGCAAACCTGACAAAAACAACCAATGAGGAAACCATTCTCTATTTAATAAATTGTGCTTGAAGAACTAGTCATTGGCAGAAAATTGAAACTGGACCCCTTTTTTACACCATATACAAAAATTAACTCAAGATAGATTAAAGCCTTAAATGTAAAACCAAAAACAATAAAAACTCCAGAATAAAATCTAGGTAATACCATTCAAGATTTCATGACAAAAACACCAAAAGCAATTGCAACAAAAGAAAAATTTGACAAATGGGATCTAAATAAATGAAAGAGCTTCTGCACAGCAAAAGAAACTATCATCAGCATGAACAGACAACATACAAAATGAGAGAGAATTTTTGCAATCTATGCATCTGACAAAGGTCTAATATCCAGAGTCTAAGAGGAACATAAACAAATTTACAAGAAAAAAACAACCCCGTTAAATAGTGGGCTAAGGATATGAGCAGACGCTTCTCAAAAGAAGATGTTCATGTGGCCAACAAACATGAAAAAAAAGTTCAACATCACAGATCATTAGAGAAATGCCATTCAAAACCACAATGAGATACTACCTCCTGCCAGTCAGAATGGTAGTTATTAAAAAGTCAAGAAACCACAGATGCTGGTGAGGCTGCAGGGAAAAAGTAATGCTTTTACACTGCTGGTGACAGTATGAATTATTTCAACCATTATTGAAGACAGATAAGGAAGCAGAAATACCATTTGACCCAGCAATCCATTACTGAGTATATACCTAAAGGAATATAAATCATTCTATTATAAAGATACATGCATGTGTATGTTCATTGCAGCACTATTCCCAATAGCAAAGACATGGACTCAACCCAAATGTCCATCAATGATAGACTGGATAAAGAACATGTGGTACATATACACCATGGAATACTATGTAGCCATAAAAAGTAATGAAATCATGTCCTTTGCAGGGACATGGATGGAGCTGGAAGTTGTTATCCTCAGCAAACTAATCCAGGAACAGAAAACCACACACCACATGTTCTCACTTGTAAGTGGGAGCTGAATGATGAGAACACATGAACATATAGGGGGAACAACACACACTGGGGCCTGTTGGGTGTTGGGGAGATGAATTGCATCATGAAGAATAGCTAGTGGGTGCTGGGCTTAATACCTAGGTGATGAGTTGATCTGTGCAGCAGACCACCATGGTCATGTATCCTGGAACTTAAAATAAAAGTTGATGAAAAAAACTAGAAAAATTTGCAGATTCTATAAAACTGACTAAAAAATAGATGCTATTACACAATATACCCATGTAACAACCTGCACCTGTACTCCCTATATTTAAAATAAAAGTTAAAATTAAAAAATAAAATTGGCTTTGACAAAAAATTTTTGCCCAAGCCCCCAAAAGCAATTGCATCAGAAACAGAAAATAGACAAGTGAGAACTAATTAAAATAAAGAGCTACACAGCAAAGGAAACTATCCACAGAGTAAATAGACAACATAGAGAATGAAAGAAAATATTCACAAACTATGCATTCCTACAAAGGCCTATTGTCCAGAATCTATAGATGACAAATCAACAAGAAAAAACAAACAACCTCATTAAAAATTGAAATTGACATGAACAGACACTTCTCAAAAGAAGACATACAAGCAGCCAAAAACTTATCAAAAAATTCTCAACATCACTAATCATCAGAGAAATGCAAATGAAAACCAAAATGAGACACCGTCTCACACCAGTCAAAATGGCCATTAGAAAAAGTTAAAAAGCAACAAGATGTTCATGAAGCTGGATATGAAATGAAATGCTTATACACTGTTCGTGATAATGTAAATTAGTTCAGCCACTTTGGATAGCAGTTTGGAGATTCCTCAAGAAAATTAAAACAGAATTACCATTTGATCCAGAAATTCCATTACTAAGTACATACCCAAAGAAAAATAGATCATTATACCAAAAGGACACGTGTACTTGTACCTTCATTGCTACACTATTCACAATAGCAGAGACATGGGATGAACCTAGGTGTCCATCAGTGGTCAATTGAATAAAGCAAATGTGGTACATATGCACCATGGAATATTATGCATCAGTAACAACAAATGAAATCATGTCATTAGCAGCAACATGGATGGAGGTGGAAGGCATAAGCAAACTAACACAGGTGCAGAAAACTAAACACTACATGTTCTCATTTATAAGTGAAAGTTACAGATAAAGCACACATGTACATAAACATGGGAAAAATAGACATTGTATACTACTAGAAGTGGGATAGAGGAAAGGGGATGTGGGTTGAAAAACTACCTATTGTGTACTATGCTCACTACCTGAGTACAATATACCCTATGTCACAAACCTTTATGTGTAGCCCCTGTATCCTACATAAAAGTTAAAATTATTTTTTAAAATGAAATAAAAAAATCTAAGCATTAACATAAAAATTATGGAAAAAAGAGGAAACCAACAAAAAACAAGCAAAAAAAAAAAGAAAATTACATAAATTACTCCAAAAAATTATTAAATAGAGATCATAGAAACATTGAAATTGATTGAACTTAAAGTAGGCTCTTTGAAAATATCTACAAAATTGACAATACTTTAGCTAGACTAAGAAGAAAAATAAAGAAATTATAAAAGTTAGAAATCAAAGGAGATATTACCATGGGCCCTTTGGAAATTAAAAGTGTGAGGCAATAAATACTATGGGCAACTTTATGCCAATAAACTAAACAACTTTGAAAATAGGCTAACTTCTACAAAATTACTACTGTACCCCAAATGACTCAGGAATTAATATAAAATAATATTATAAATAATAATAATAATAATATTATTATTATAATAAATAACAGAGATAAAAAGACATTTTTCTAGATATTAAAAATCTCAGCCCAAAGAAAAGTCAAAGACTATATGTTTTCACTGGTGACTTTTATGAAATATGTAAAGAAACAATTCCATTACTCAACAAACTTTTTTCAAAAATACATGAGTACAGAATATTTCTCAACTCTTTTTATGAGGCCAATATCATCCTGACACCAAAGCCAGACTAAGGCATGTCAAAGAAGAACTACACTTCAATATCCTTCATTAATAGAGATGCAACAATCTTTAACAAAATACAACAGTGTGTAAAGAAAATAACACATCAGTATATAAAGGGATTTAAATAGCATATACAGAAAATAATACATCATTGTCAAGTTATATTAATTATAGTAATGCATGGTTGCATTAATTGCCTCAAATTTAATTAATAAAACACGACACCTTAATACTACACAGCAAAAATATTAAATGAGCATCTTAATAGATGCGGAGAAGACATAAGACAAAATACAGTACCCATTCATTATAAAATCTCTTAGCAAGCTTGGAATATCAGGAAAGACTCTCTACTTGATAAAAGACATTAGTAAACAACACATGAAGTATTATATTAAATGGTTGTCTTAGTCCATTTTCTTTTCTTTTCAGGGATTATAAATCTATAGTTTTGTTAAGACAAAAACTGACAGTGTAGTATGAAGTTTACATTTAAACAAAGTTTACACAGAAATCTAACACATGCCTAAAAGAATTTTACAATGTAGCTCTAGATGCAAGTCTAGACAATATCAAGAACTGATGGATCTCACGACTCAAGACAGAGCATTTTGGGTATGTTACTTCTTAGGACTTCTTAAAAAATTGTTTTGTGTGTGTCTGTGTGTGTGTGTGTGTGTGTGTGTGTGTGTGTGTGTGTTTTAAAGGGAACCACTGCCCAATATGAAAGTTTAATCTTCTGAGACCAAGGCTTTTGAAATCACTAAACTCTTGGATCAATTCGGTGAAACTTGTGCTGTCAGTGACTGAAACCTGCCAACAATGGTTTCAGTGTTCAAAGCTCAAAAAAGAGAATGGCTCCAAGAGTTCTCCCCACTAAAAATGGCTCCAAGAGTTTTCCCCACTAAAAGCATGGGCCCTTGTCTTTCCCTACTGTCTTATCTCCTCTACCACCCTCTTCCTCTTCCCTAACACCTCAGCCAGTGTCTTGGATGAACAAGCTGATATTTATAACTTCGTTACTGGAAAAGAAAGGGTCTTCTAATTTCAGGAATTAGCACCTCTAAGACAGAATGATCTGCTTGTACTGTATACTCTCCAATAAAAGACCTTCCCTCCTTGTCAATTTCCATCTCCAAAATGGCAACTTTGGTAACTTATGAACAGGCTTAGTCCTTTGTGGGAACAGCAATAAGTTTAGGCAGGGAACACCTTGGCTTATAGGTTTCAGACATTCACAGCTTTTAAACAGTCTCTCACAGTCCTTATTTATGGTGCCAATGACACTTTTTTTAAAGGTAAAATATTCTGGACATAGAAGCAAATCATTAGTTGTCTGTTCTTTTCCATTGCTTCACCATTTCCCCTATCAGGCCCCAAATGTTAATCTAATGATACTACCCATCTCCCTTTCTCCCCTCCCCATCCCTCCCTCCCCCAAATAATACACCAGTAATAGCCAAAAACTACACACATGCTACGCTGTAAAAATGCAGAGTTAACGCTATTGGGAAGAAGGCTGTGTGTTGTGGAGATGCTCTTTGAAGATCTACAGTATTTTTTTGCTCTCCCACACACCCAATTCTGCAAGTTTTGTCCTTCATAGAAGGCCCTTTGCTTTTTACAGCAAAGTGCAGAAAAGGTTGCCTTGAAACACTTATCCCCTTTCCCCTCCACTGGGATGGGTGTGCAAACTATACAGCTTGAAACGGCTTTAAAGCACTTGGGCTGCTCCAGGGCACAGAAACTATACTGGCTCTTCAAAGGACATCTTCTCAAGCCACCTCTATGGTGTCAAGACAAGTCAAACTCCTTCCCTTCCCACTTGAAACCCACAGTCGGATGTGACAGGGGCTGGTACTCAAGAGCGTTCATTCTTGTCATCTTTTTTGTCATCATCCTCCGAGGGTTAGGAATGCCATGTCAGCCTTTCGTCATAGAAGGATATGACAACCTGTGGGCACTTGACACTGGCTTCCTTGGCAGGGACCAGGTCAGCCTTATCAGTTTTTCCATTTCATCAGGAACATGACCTCTCCACTGGAGTCTGTAGCTCCAATAATCCACTCTGGCTCCAAACTTCGAGCAAAGCCTCGTGGCTTTTCTGACTCTTCTTTCTTCTCCTTTGGTTTGCTCTCCTCTCCCTTATCTTCAGAATCAGAATCAGCTTTGTGCTTGCCTGCCTCTGATTTATCTGTCTCACGTGCTGTTTTCTGTGACTGCAGAAACTCAGCAATGAGGTCGAGGCAATCCAGGTTCTCTTCTGGCTCCCATGTGTTATCCTCATCTGAGAATCCCTTCCACTTTAGGAGGTACTCCACTTTGCCCTTTACCACTCCACGGTCGAGAAATTTTTCCACCACATATTCCTTTTCCTCCTCTTCTAGCACTTCCTCCACTTTCTTCTTGTTTAGTTTTTTTCCCCATAGTGCCCGCCAGCTTTCTGGTGTAAAGGGTGACGCTGCTCAGAGCAGCGCCCAAGAGCCCGAGAGGAATCAGTGCTGTGCTACTGGCGTGTCACGTCGAGTCACCTGGGGGAGTGGCGCCCCGGAAGGCAGCAAGCCGGGTGGCCACAGTGGAGTCCCTCACTGAAGCGGCATACCGCAGGCCCCAGCCAATGGCCCTCCCCTCAGCCGAACCTGTCTTAGTCCATTTTCTATGCTATAACTGAATACCTATGACTTGGTAATTTATAAAGAAAATAAGTTCATTTAGCTTATGGTTCTGGAGGCTGGGAACTCCAAGAGCCATGGTGTTGATATCTGGTGAGGGCCTTCCAGCTGTGTTGTGATATGGTGAAAGGCACCACATGGAAAGAGAGCAAGAATGTCCATGTCAGTTCAGTTTCTCTTTCTGTTCTCAAAAAGGCACCAGTTCCATCATGAAGGCCTCACCCTGACAACTGTATTTAATACTAATTACTTCCCAAAGGATCTACCTCCAATCAATATATGAATTTGAGGGTTAAGTTTCCATCACAGGATATTTGAGACACATTTCAGCCATTGCGTTCTAACCCACCCCTCAATATTTATGTCCTTCTCACATGCAAAATACACTCATTCTACATCAATAGCCCCAAAGTCTTAACTCTTTCTAGCACCAACTCAAAAGTCCTAAGCTCAGAGTCTCATCTGAATCAGATATGAATGAGACTCAATTCACAATTCATCTTGAGGCAAATTTCTTCCAGCTGTTAGCCTGTGAAATTAAACAAGTTATCTATTTCAAAAATAAAATGGTTGGACAGACATATGACAGATATTCCTATTCCAAAAAGGAAAATGGGCAAAATGAAAATAATTACAAGTCTCAAGTAAGTCCAAACCCCAACAGGAAAAAACACATTCAGTCTTAAAGCCAAAGAATAATCTCCTTTGACTGCACACATACATCCTGTGCACACTGGTGTGGGTGTTGTGACCTCAAGGCCTTAAGGAAGCCCCACACACACCACATTGCTGGATTCACCCCACAATTAAGCCTTCCTGAGTTGGCTTTGCACATTAATAGCTCTGTAATTCTGGGATCTTTGTGGTGGTGCTGCTCCCAAGACTCCATTAGGCATTATCCTAGTGGGGACTCCCTGCAATGGCCTTGCTCCCATGGATCCCCTAGGCATTGCCTTGGTGAAGGCTCTCTTTGGTGTCTTTTCTTTTGTGACATCTCTTCCTTGCTCCTCAGGCTGTCTGTGACAACCTTTGAAATCAAAATGAAGAAATCCATCCTCCGACAGTTTTTGCATTCTGCATATCTTCAGTATTAGCACCACATAGATGCTGCCAAAGTTTATGACTTGCACCTTTCAGAGTAGCAGGCCAAACCACCTGAGGCCATTTGAGCCATAGCTGAGGTGGCTGAACACTGCTGCATTTCTGAAATGCTGGGAGCAGACACCTGAGGCAATTAAAGCAGGGACCCATCCCCTAAATAAATTCTGCCCTCCTAGAGCTCTGGGCCTGTGATGGGAGGGGCCACATCAAATATCTCTGAAATATCTTAGGGTTTTCTCCCACTATTCTGATGAATAGCCCCTGGCTTTATTCTATCCATACTAATCTTATCAATAGTTCACTTGGTCACACTCTTGGTTTCCTCTACTAAAAATGCTCTTTCACTCTACACCATATGACTAGGCTGCAAATTTTCTAATTCTTTCTACTATGCTTTCTTTTAAAATTATAAATTCTGTTTTTATATTATCTTTTTCCTCTCTTATTTTATATAAGCAGTTAAAAGTAGCCATACAGCAGACTGAATGCTTTGCTACTTAGATATTTCTTTCACCAGATATGCTAGCTTCACTCTTTTTTCTGCCTTCTATAAAGAAATCAGAGATGACACAAGCAAATGGAAAATTTTCATGCTCATGGATAGGAAGAATCAATATTAAAATGGCCAAACTGCCCAGTGCTATTTACAGATTCAATGCTATCCCTATCAAACTATAAGTGACATTCTTCACAGAACTAGAAAAAAACTATTTTAAAATTCATATGGAACCCAAAATGCTCAAGTAGCCAAGGCAATCTTAAGCAAATAGAACAAAGCTGGAAGTATCACGTTACCTAACTTCAAACTATACTAGGGGGCTACACTAGCCAAAACAGCATGGTACTGGTACAGAAACAGACACATAGACCAACGAAGCAGAACAGAGAGCCAAAAAATAAGACCACACCTGCAACCACCTGATCTTTGACAAAGATGAGAAAAAGAAGCAATGGGGAAATGACTCTCTATTCAATAAATGGTGCTGGGATGACTGGTTAGCCATATGCAGAAAATTGAAACTTGGCCCCTTCCTTACACCATATACAAAATTAAACTCAAGATGGATAAAAGACTTACATGTAAAATCCAAAAGGATAAAAACTTTGGGATGCAACCTAGGCAATACTATTCTGGACATAGGCACTAGCAAATATTTCATGACTAAGACACCAATTGCACCAAAAGCAGAAAAATGGGATCTATTTTAAGTAAAGGGCTTCTTCAGAGAAGAGTATCAGTAAAGAGACAACATACAGAATCAGATAAAACATTTGCAAACTATGCATCTGACAAAGTTCTAATATTCAGCATCCATAGGAAACAAATATGTTTACAAGAAAAAAAACACAGAACCCCATTAAAAAAATGGTCAAAAGCCATGAACAGTTTTCAAAAAGGACATACATGTGACCAACAAGCATGTGAAAAAAAAGTTCAATATCACTAATCATTAGAGAAACAAATATGAAAACCACAATGAGATGCCATCTCACACTAGTCAGAATGGCTATTTTTTGTGTGTACCACTGGAAGGCCAGTTAATGTAATTTTACTTATTTATTTTTAATCTCAATAGTTTTGGGGAAACAGGTGGTGTTTGGATACAAGAATAAGTTATTTACTGGCGATTTCTGAGATTTTGGTGCACCCATCACCTGAGTAGTGAACATTGTACCCAATGTGTAGTCTTTTATCCTTCATCCCCTCCCACCCTTTTCCCTGAGTCCCCAAAGACCATTGTATCATTCTTATGGCTTTGTGCCCTCATAGCTTAGCTCCCACTTATGAATGAGAACAATGTTTGGTTCTCCATTCCTGAGCTACTTCACTGAGAATAATGGTCTCCAAATTGCTGCTAATGCCATTATTTCATTCTTTTTATGGCTGAGTAGTATTCCACGGCATATATATATATGCACACACACACATATATACATATATATACACACACATATATACATATATATACCACATTTTCTTTATTTACTCATTGATTGATGGGCATTTGGATTGGTTCCATATTTTTACAATTTAGAAATGTGCTGCAATAAACATGCATGTGAAAGTATCTTTTTTGAAAAGTGACTTCTTTTCCTCTGGATAGATACCCAGGAGTGGGATTGCTGGATCAAATGGTAGATCTACTTTTAATTCTTTAAGGAAACTTCACACTGTTTTCCACAGCGGTTTTACTAGTTTACATTCCCACCAGCAGTGTAAAAGTGTTCCCTTTTCATGACATCCATGTCAACATCTAATTTTTTTTTAATATGCCCATTCTTGTAGGAATTAGGTGGTATGGCATTATGGTTTTGATTTGCATTTCCCTGATAATCAGTGATGTTGAGCATTTTTTGAATATGTTTGTTGGCCATTTGTATATCCTCTTTTGAGAATTGTCTATTTATGTCCTTAGCACACTTTTTGATGACATAATTTTTTTTCTTGCTGATTTGTTTGAATTCCTTATAGATTCTGGATGTTCATCCTTTGTCAGATGCATAGTTTGCAAAGATTTTCTCCACTCTGGGGGTTGTCTGTGTACTTTACTGATGATTTCTTTAGCTGTGCAGAAGCTTTTTAGTTTAATTAAGTCCCATCTATTTATGTTTGCATTGCAATTGCTTTGGTGTACTTGGTCATGAAGTCTTTGCCTAACCCAATGTCTAGAAGAGTTTTTTCAATGTTATCTTCTAGAATTTTTATGGTTTTAGGTCTTACATTTAAGTCTTTGATCCATCTTGAGTTGATTTTTTTAATAAGGTGACAGAGGAGGATCCAGTTTTATTTTTCTACATGAGAGTTGCCAATTATACCAGCACCATTTGTCGAATAGGGTGTCCTTTCTCACTTTATGTTTTTGTTTTTGTTTGCTTTGTCAAAGATCTGTTGGCTGTATATATTTGTATATATTTGGCTATATTTCTGGGTTTTCTATTTTAGTCCATTGGTGCACCTGCATTTTTTTTTTTTTTTTTTTTTTTTGAGACGGAGTCTTGCTCTGTCGCCCAGGTTGGAGTGCAGTGGCGCGATCTCAGCTCACTGCAAGCTCTGCCTCCCGGGTTCACGCCATTCTCCTGCCTCAGCCTCCGGGGTAGCTTGGGACTACAGGCGCCTGCCACGACGCCCCGCTAATTTTTTGTATTTTTCAGTAGAGACGGGGTTTCACCGTGTTAGCCAGGATGGTCTTGATCTCCTGACCTTGTGATCCTCCCGCCTCAGCCTCCCAAAGTGCTGGGATTACAGGCACGAGCCACCGCACCCGGCCACATCTGCCTATTTTTCTAGCAGTACCATGCTGTTTTGGTGACTACAGATTTGTACTATAATTTGAATCATAATGTGATGCCTCCAGATTTTTTTTTCTTTGTCTTGCTTTGGCTAGTTTTGGTTCCATATGAATTTTAGGACTGAGTTTTCTAGTTCTGTGAAGAATGATGGTCGTATTTTGATGGGAGTTGAATTGAATTTGTAGACTGCTTTTGGAAGTATGGTTATTTTCACAATATTGATTCCTCCCATCCATGAGCATGGGATGTGTTTTCATTTGTTTGCATTCTCTATGATTTCTTTCAGCAGGGTTTTAGAGTTTTCCTTGTAGAGATCTTTCACCTCCTGGGTTAGGTATATTTCTAAGTATTTTCTTTTCTTTTCTTTTTTTGCAGCTATTGTAAAATGGATTGAGTTCTTGATTTTATTCTCAGCTTGGTAGCTGTTGCTGTATAGCAGTACTACTGATTTGTGTACATTAATTTTGCATCCAGAAATTTTGCTAAATTCATTTATCAGTTCTTGGAGTTTTTTGGATGAGTCTTCGGGTTTTCTAGGTGTATGATCATATCATCAGCAAACAGTGACAGGTTGACTTCCTCTTTACTGATTTGGATGCCCTTTATTTCTTTCTCTTGTCTGACTGCTCTGGCTAGGATTTCCAGTACTCTGTTGAATAGAAGTGGTGAAAGTGGGTATCCTTGTCTTGATCCAATTCTCAGGGGGAATGCTTTCAACTTTTCCTTGTTCAGTATAATGTTGGCTGTGGGTTTGTCATAGATGGGTTATATTACCTTTAAGTATGTCCCTTCTATGCTGATTTTGCCGAGCTTTTTAATTATAAACAGATGCTGAATTTTGTCAAATTTTTTTAATCTATTGAGATGATCATGTGATTTTTGTTTGTAATTCTGTTTATATGGTTTATCACATTTATTGACTTGTGTATGTTAAACCATCCCTGCATCCCTGTTATGAAACCAACTTGATCATGGTGGATTATCTTTTTGATATGCTGTTGGATTTGGTTAGCTATATTTTGTTGAGAATGTTTGCATCTATGTTCATCATGGATATTGATCTGTAGTTTTCTTTTTCTGTTATGTCTTTTCCTGGTTTTGGTATTAGGGTGACACTGGCTTCATAGAATGATTTAGGAAGAAATTCCTCTTTATCTTTTGGAATAGTGTCAATAGAATTGGTACCAATTCTTCTTTGAATGTCTGATAGAATTCAGCTGTGAATCTGTCTGGTCCTGGACTTTTTTGTTGGCACTTTTTTTATTACCATTTCAATCTCACTGCTTGTTGTTGGTCTGTTCAGAGATTCTATTTCTTCCTGGTTTAATCTAGGAGGGTTGTGTATTACCAGGATTTATCCATATCTTCTATATTTTCTAGTTTGTATGCATAAAGGTGTTCATGTGGTATCAGTTGTAATATTTCCATTTTCACTTCTAATTGAGCTTATTTGGGTCTTCTCTCTTCTTTTCTTGGTTAATCTCACTAATGATCTATCAATTTCATTTATCTTTCCAAGGAACCAGCTTTTTTAAATTTATTTTTTGTATTTTTTAAATTCCAGTTTCATTTAGTTCTGCTCTGATCTTTGTTATTTCTTTCCTTCTGCTGGGTTTGGGTTTGATTTGTTCCTGTTTATCTAGTTCCTTGAGTGGTACCTTAGATTGCCTATGTGTGCTCTTTCATAATTTTTAATGTAGGCATTTAAGGCTATGAACTTTCCTCTTTGCATAACCTTTGCTGTATCCCAGAGCTTTTGATTGGTTGTGTCACTATTATCATTCAGTTCTAAGAATTTTTTAAATTTCCATCTTGATTTCATTATTAACCCAATGATCATTCAGGAGCAGGTTATTTAATTTTCATGTTTTTGCATGGTTTTGAGTGTTCCTTTGGAGTTGATTTCCAGTTTTATTCCACTGATGTCTGAAAGAGTACTTGGTATAGTTTTAATTTTAATTTTCTTAAATGTATTGAGACTTATTTTGTGGCCCACAATACGGTCTATCTTAGAGAATGTTCCATGTGCTGCTGAATAGAATGTATATTCTACAGCTGTTGAGTGTAATGTTCTGTAAATATCTGTTAAGTCTATTTGTTCTAGGGTATAGTTTAAATCCATTGTTTCTTTGTTGATTTTCTGTCTTGATGAGCTATCTAGTGCTGTCAGTGGCCATACCACCCTGAACACACTCGATCTCATCAGAATGGCTATTAATAAAAAGTCAAAAAAAAAACAGATTCTAGTGAGTTTGCAGAGAAACAGAAATGTGTATACACTCTTAGTGGGAGTGTAAATTAGTTCAGCCACTGTAGAAGCAGCATGGCACGTATACACCATGGAATACTATGCAGCCATAAAAAAGGATGAGTTCATGTCCTTTGTAGGGACATGGATGAAGGTGGAAACCATCATTCTCAGCAAACTATCACAGGGACAGAAAACCAAACACTGCATGCTCTCACTCATAGGTGGGAATTGAACAATGAGAACACTTGGACACAGGAAGGGGAACATCACACACTTGGGCCTGTCATGGGGTGGTGGGAGGGGGGAGGGATAGCATTAGGAGATATACCTAATGTAAATGACGAGTTAATGGGTGCAGTACACCAACATGGCACATGTATACGTGTGTAACAAACCTGCACGTTGTGCACATGTACCCTAGAACTTAAAGTATAATTTAAAAATGCATAAGATAAAAAAATTGAAAAAGAAATAAATAAAATAAAATAAAAAGAAAGTAGCATGGCAATTTCTCAAAGAGCTAAAACCAGAACTATTATTTGTCATTGCAGCACTATTCACAATAGTAAAGACATGGAATCAACTTAAATGCCCATCTATTGTAGACCAGATAAAGAAAAGGTGTTACATATACACCATGAAATACTATGCAGCCATAAAAAGAATGAAATAATTTCCTTTGCAGGAAGAGGAATGGAACTGGAGGCCATGATTTTTAGCAAAGTAATCCAGAAACAGAAAAGCAAATACCATGTGATCCCAATTATAAGTGGGAGGCAAATAATGAGAATGCAATAACCCAAAGAGGGGAGCAACAGATACTAGGGTCTCCTTGAAGGAGGAGGGAGAGAATTAGGAAAAATAAACATTGAGTACTAGACTTGGTACTCGGGTGATAATCCTTATAAGAAACACCCATGACATGAACTTACCTATATAGGAAACCAGTTCATGTACTTCTAAACCTAAAATTAAAAATTAAAAAATAACAAAGTAAACTCAACAACACATAAAAAGATCATCACTATAATCAAGTAAGATTTATTCCAGGAATGCATGTATGTCCAACATGTGTGAATCAATAAATGATACATCATATTAAAATAATAAAGGACAAAAATTATATGATCATGTCAATAGATGCAGAAAAAGCATTTGACAACATTCATCCTTCTTCATGATAAAAAATTACTCAACATATTATGTGTAGAAGAAATGTACATGAACATAATGTGAAGGCCATATACAACAAATTGACAGCTAATTTCATATTGAATGGGGAAAAGTTGAAATCCTTTCCTCTAAGAACTGGAACAAGGCAAGGATTTCCACTTTCAATACTTCTATTTAATATAATACTAGAAGTCCTAAGCAGAGTAATTAGGCAAGCATAAAAAGGCACTCAAATTGCAAAGAAGAATTAAATTATCATTGTTTGCTTATGATATGTCCTTACGCATACAAAATCCTAAACACTTCACTGAAAAGCTGTTAGACCAACAAATAAATTCAGTAAATTTGCAGATTATAAAATCAACATACAAAAATTAGTAGAATTTCTATATGCTGATAGCAAATTATCTGAAAATAAATCAATAAATTCTTCCAATTTACAAATACAATAAAGCAAAATGCCTAGGAATAAATTTAACCAAGTAGGTTAAATATTGATGCAGTTAAAACTCTACAACACTAATGAAAAAATTGAAAAATGTACAAATAAATGTCTACCTTATGTTCATGCATTGGAAGAACTAATATTGTTAAAATGTTCACACTACCTAAAAAGATTTACAGATTTAATGAATCCCTATCTAAACACCAATGCCATTCTTCATAGAAATAGAAAACAATCTTCTGAAATTAATATGAAACCACAAAAGTCCTTAAATAGCCAAATCAATTTTAATAACAACCAAAAAAGTTAATGGCCTTATACTACAACCTGACTTCATAGTATACTGCAAAAATACAGCAAAGCAAAGAGCAGTGCATTGACATAAAATAAGGCATATAGACAAGTGGAAAAGAATAGAAAGACCAGAAATAAATTCACACAGTTTACACCAACTGATGTTTGACAAAGGTGCCAAGAACATGTTATGGGGAAAGGACAGTCTCTTCAACAAATGGTGTTGAGAAAACTAGATATCTACATACAGAAGAATAAAATTAAACCATTATATTTCAGAATCTACAAAAATTAACTCAGAATGTATTAAAGACTTAAATGTAAGATCTAAAACTATGAAACTTCCAGAAGAAAACATAGGGGAAATGTTTTATGACTTTTGTATGGGCAAATTTTTTTTGATAAAACCTCAAAAGCACTGGTAACAAATGCAAAAATAGACAAATGGAACCATATCAAAATAAAAAGCTTCAGTGTAACAAAAGAACCAATCAAGAGAGTGAAGAGACAACCTACCAAATAAGAAAAAATGTTTGCAAACAATTTATCCAGCAATATACTAATATCCAGAATATACAAGGAACTCAAATAACTCAACAGGAAAAAACAAACAAGTAAATAACCTGATGTAAAAATGAAAAAAAAAATCTGAATAAAAATTTCTCAATAAAAGACATACAAATGAAGAACAGGTATGTCAAAAAAATGTTCAACATCACTGATCATCTGAGAAATTCAAATAAAAACCTCAGTTAAATATCACCTCATCCCAGTTATAATGATCATTATCAAATAGACAGTATAAACCTACTAATGAGAATGTGGAGCAAAGAGGACTCATACAGTATGAACATCTCTCAAATAATTAAAAATAAAACTGCCATATTGTCCAGCAATCCCACTACTAGGTATATATTGAAAGGAATTAAAATCAGTGGGTCAAGTAAATAGCTGCCATCTCATGTTTATCCCAGCACTATCACAATAGTCAAAATATAAAATCATTCATTAATCGAATATATTTTATCATTCTACAATTTACATTTACTTAAAAACTATGTTGTACACGGTAAAAGCATACAACGTTACCTGTAAATTTGTAAAACAAAAGTAAGTACACTAAGTAATATTACCAATGTTACTAAAAATTCTCTTTGGTTTTACAAATTTTAATTTACATTATCATGACACATGAGTTAAGCCAGTTTGAGTTTGTTGTAATGACAGAAAAAAGTGATAAATATGATTTGCCTTATTTCTTTAAAAGGCTGGAAACACATGTATTACTCAGGGTTCTCTAGAGTGACAGAACTAATTATATATATATATATATATATGTACACAAACACACACAGTTTTATATATATATAGTTTTATATATATATATACACATATATATATATAGTTTATTAAGCCTTAACTCACATGATCACAAGGTCCCACAATAGGCCATCTGGAAGCTAAGAAGCAAGGAGAGCCAGTCGGAGTCCCAAAACTGAAGAACTTGGAGTCCGATGTTTGAGGGCAGGAAGCATCCAGCATGGGAAAAAAATGTAGGCTGTGAGGCTAGGCTAGTCTAGTCTTTTCACATGTTTCTGCCTGTTTTAACTTCAAGCCACACTGGCAGCTGATTAGATGGTACCCACGAAGATTATGGGTGGGTCTGCCTTTCCCAGCCCACTGATTCAAATTTTAATCTCCTTTGGCAATACCCTCACAGATACACCCAGGGTCAATATTTTGTATCCTTCAATCAAATAAAGTTGAAACTCAGTATAATCATCACAAATCCACCCCTTGTCAACTTGAACCCATACACATCTCCTGAGACCCTCAAATAAAGACAATAATGTCATAATTATGCCTAACATAATACAACTATCCTTTGTACAACTGGAAACTCACCAATCCCCAACACAACTACTATCACATAAAGTTAATAATACTTAAATGCTTATATGAAGTCAATAAATCTTACGTCACATGATAAAGAAAAAGGAAGTAAAATGATTTTTTTAGTACAAGTGTATACATGCACAAACATGTTTTTAACAAAAGAAGGAGAAAATACTCATGACAATTACAGTCTCGTTTCTGCAGCTGGTCACGTTGTCGTAGCTGGTATTGATGACTACCTTCTTCTACTACCCATTCTGTATTCCCTTTTCCTTCAGCAAGCATCTCAGCAGGTCATGTTTTTTTCCCCTGGTGGAGTGACCCAAGCCTTTATTCCTGAAGGATATGGGCCATTTGTAGTTCTGTTGGATTGGGCTTGTTGTAGTTTCCCATTGACCTTAGTCACACAGAATGGTAACACTAAAAGACACCCTAATGAATCTCCTGCATTCCATGCGTACTCTTTTTTACCTCCGTTGTGGAATAGTAGACTGGTTTCATCTTGATAATCTCGGTCAATCACCCCAGTCAACACTTTAACTCCTTTCTTGGCCTGTTGACTTAAAGGCAGGAGGAGCCCAAAGTGTCCATGTGGCAATCTTAGCTTCCAGTTTAATGGAATCATTGTGTCTCCTGGTGGCAGCCTTCCTCCCTCTGGAACTAAGACCTCTAGGCCAGCAGAAAGTAATGTCACAGGAATAGGAAGCAAAAATTTTGCTAGTAGATCACTAGGAATGATGGTGAGTGGTGCCACTTCCACTTCCATCCCTTGATTCTTGGACCCGTGAATCCTGGCTATGGGAGAAACAGTACCATATATTGGACGCTCATTCAGAGCATACATAGCCTTCTGGAGAACTTTGCCCCAGCCCTGGAAAGTATTGTCATCTAGTTGTGACTTCAAAAGGCCATTCCACCATTCCACCAATCCATTCTCATGATGGGGAACATGGTAAGGCCAGTGAATTTCATGAGCAGGAGCCCACTGCTGCACTTCTTTAGCCATAAAGTGAGTGTCTTGGTCAGAGGCAATGCTGTGTGGAGTAACAGGACGATGGATAAGGCATTCCGTGAGTCCACAGATGGTAGTCTTGGCAGAAGCATTTCATGCAGGATAGGCAAACCCATAACTGGAGTAAGTGTCTATTCCAGTGAGGACAAACCTCTGCCCTTTCCACAATGGAAGAGTCCAATATAATCAACCTGCCACCAGGTAGCTGGCTAATCACTCTGAGGGGTGCTGCCATATAGAAGTTTCAGTGTTGGTCTCTGCTGCTGGCAAATTGGGCACTCAGTGGTGGCTGTAGCCAGGTCAGCCTTGGTGAGTGGAAGTGCATGTTGCTGAGCCCATGTGTAACCTCCACCCCTGCCACCATGGCCACTTTTTCCATGGGCCCATTGGGCTATGGCAGGGGTGGCTGGGGAAAGAGACTGAGTCGTGTCCACAGAACGGGTCATCCTATCCACTTTATTATTAAAATCCTCCGCTGCTGAGGTCACCCATTAGTGAGTAGCCACATGGGATACAAATATCTTCAATGTTTTTGACCATTCAGAGTGGTCCATTTACATGCCTCTTCCCCAAATTTCTTTGTCACCCATTTTCCAATCATTCTCCTTCCAAGTCCCTGACCATCCAGCCAAACCACTGGCTACAGCCCATGAATCAGTCTATAATCGCACATCTGGCCATCGCTCCTTCCATGCAAAGTGCACAACCAGGTGCACTGCTCGAAGTTCTTCCCACTGGGAAGATTTCCCTTCACCACTGTCCTTCAGGGATGCCCTAGAAAGGGGCTGTAGTGCTGCAGTTGTCCACTTTAGGGTAGTGCCTGCATATCATGCAGAACAATGTGTGAAACAGGCCCTAGTCTTTTGTCTTCCTCTGTCAACTGATCATAGGGATGTCCCCATGAGGCCATCGGTGCAGGCTGGGGGAGAGAAGGCAGGGTTACAGGAGTGCAGACCATGGGTATTTGAGCCACTTCCTCATGTAACTTACTTGTGCCTTCAGGACCTGCTCGAACCCGATCACGTGTATACCACTTTCATTTGATGATGGAATG
Source organism: Pan paniscus (assembly GCF_029289425.2). Lineage (NCBI taxonomy): Eukaryota > Metazoa > Chordata > Mammalia > Primates > Hominidae > Pan > Pan paniscus. Next base: position 62,863,238 of record NC_073272.2, read on the forward strand.
CTGCTGTGCATGGCGCACTTTATATGTAGATGGGCCAGAAAGCACCCAGTTCATGACAGACAGTTCAGGTCGCATGGTGACTTGACGACCCATAGTCAAACATTCAGTTTCCACCAAAGCCCAGTAACGGGCCAAGAGCTGTCTCTCAAAAGGAGAGTAGTTATCTGAAGAAGTTGACAGGGCCTTTCTTTAAAATCCCAGAGGCCTCCGCTGTGATTCACTTATTGGAGCCTGCCAAAGGATCCAAATAGCATCCCTGTCCGCCACTGACACCTCAAGCACCATTTGATCTGCTGGGTCATATGGCCCAAGTGGCAGACCATCTTGCACAGCAGCCTGGACCTGTTGCAGAGCCTTCTCTTGTTCTGGACCCCACTCAAAACTGCAGCCTGTTGGGTCACTCAGTAAATGGGCCAGAGTAACACACCCAAATGAGGAATATGTTGCCTCCAAAATCCAAATAGATCCACTAGGCACTATGACTTTTTCTTGGTTGTAGGAGGGACAAAATGCAGTAATTTATTCTTCACCTTAGAAGGAATATCTTGACAGGCCCCACACCACTGGACCCCTAGAAATTTCACCGAGGTACAATGTCCCTTGATTTTAGTCAGATTTATTTCCCATCCTCTGGCACGCAAATATCTCACCAATAAGTCCAGTGTGTTTGCTACTTCTTGCTCACTGGATCCAATCAGCATAATGTCATAATGTAATGAACCAGTGTGATATCTTGTGGAAGCAAAAAGCAATCAAGTTGTCTCCAAATAAGATTATGACACAAAGCCAGATAGTTGATATACCCCTGAGGTAAGACAGTAAAGGTATACTGCTGGCCTTGCCAGTTGAAGGTAAATTGCTTCTAGTGGGCTTTGTGGACAAGAATGGAGAAAAAGGCATTTGCCAAGTCAATGGCTGCATACCAGGTACCAGGAGATGTGTTAATATGCTCAAGAAATGAAACCACCTGCTGCATCTGGTACAGCAGCTGCAATTGGAGTCACTACTTTGTTAAGCTTACGATAATCCACTGTCATTCTCCAAGATTCATCTGTCTTCTGCACAGGTGTTCTGTGCAGGAAACGCACAAGGGGAGAAAATCACACACACAGTACCTTTAAGAGTAAACAAGCTGTATCTCACGTAAATGGCAATGCAGATATAATACGCAAATAATATTATAAGCAAATGATATAATAAGCAAATTAATATAGGCAAATTGATATGATAAGCAAATTGCAATGGTCGGGGAGAAGGGAAAAGATACATATATATATATATATATATATATATATATATATATATATATATACACATTTACACTCACCAAACTATGGAGGATTCACCACCAGATTGGGAAGCAACAGCCTGGGCTCCAGAGTCAGACACCGCACTCACCAGACTATGGAGGATTCACCACCAGACTGGGAAGCAACAGCCTGGGCTCCAGAGTTGGACACTCCCATATGCACAGACGAGGTCTCATGAAGCTTCAGCATAGTCTAGGACCCTAGCTCTTTTTGTGACAAGTTGTTTGGTATGAGGCCCAGTCACAAGGGCCCTTGATGACTGGGCTCAAGGAACACAAAAAGGTCAACTTTTTTTTTTATTATTGTCTACTGTTTTGCAATAACTAATATAGGTTTCTTTGAAACAGTGCCGAATGAACACCTCAAGGGGCTCACACAACCTGTTCCGGAAGTTGGTGACCATTGTTTGTGTCCATGTTCAATTGAGTTCAAATTTAATATTTAACTTTTCTTCCACAATAGGCCAAATAGGAGAGCTGAACGGGGATGTGGTGGGAATCACATCCCCTGCATCTTTCAAGTCCTTGATGGTGGCACTAATTTCCACAATCCCTCCAGGGATAAAATATAGTTTTTGATTTACCATTTTGCTAGATAGAGGCAGCTCTAATGGCTTCCATTTGGCCTTTCCCACCATAATAACCCTCATCTTACCAGTCATGGAGCTAATGTGGGGGTTCTATCAGCTGCTAAGTATGTCTATGCCAATTATGCATTCTGGCGCTGGGGAAATGACCACAGATGAGCCTGGGGACTCACTGGACCCACTGTAAGTCGGACCTGAGCTAAAACCCCATTAATTGACTGACCTCCATAAGCCCCTACTTTAACTGGAGGAACACAATGACATTATGGGTCCCCTGGAATCAACATCAGCTCAGAGCCAGTGTCCAGTAGTCCCTGAAATGTCTGATCCCTTTCCTCAATGCACAGTTACTCTGGTAAATCGGTAGTGTAGTGGAGCCTTTCCTCAAGGGGTCCTGGCCTTCCCTTCATTCAAGGGGTTCTGGGCGTGTAAACTGGTTCAAGTTGGGAAATTGATTGAGGGGCCGTGATTCTGTTTTTACAATTCAAATTAGTCTTTTGTCCATTCTACCTAGAAGTTTTCTGCTTACATAAATTAAGTAGGAATGCACTAGGCTTCCTATCAGTTTCACTTCTAGGAACACCATGATTAATTAGCCAATCCCAGAGCTCTACATGAGTCAGACTATTCTGATTACTGTTTTTTCTCTAGTGTCCATTATGATAGCTATGCTTACCTTGCCTTTGATGGTTGAGTGCTGCCACTTTTCCCCTGCCACCTCAGGATCCAATTATTCCCACTGTATTTAAATTTTGTAGTTGAGTGACTGTAGTTCCCACTGTTAGATCTGAAATATAGAGAGGAGCAATTACAGGTCTCTTCAAAGATACAGGTGCTATCCTCACAAATCTATTTTGCAAGGCATTGGTTGAGGGTATATTCTCCGGACCCTCCCAACTGGGATGAGTAGGTCAAAAGTAACTAATCCACCCTAGCATTCCAATCTCCCTAAGCCTTTTGATCCCTTCCTCTACATTTAACCAAGGGAGATCAGGCATTTCCAGCTCACTCACAGTGGGCCATATTTTAATACATATTTCAACCAACCAAGCAAATAAACTGTTAGAACCTTTTCTAACTCCTCGAGCTGCAACATTAAATGCAGAGTCCCTACTTAGTGGGCCCATCAATAAATTCAGCCTGATCCAACTCTATGTTTCTTCCACCATTATCCCTCACCCTTAATATCCAACCCCATGACTGTTATCCAGATTTCTGTTTTATTTAAACAGAAAAATAAAGCAGTTCTTTTCTAGTGTATTGCACTACCTCATGGGTCACACTCTCAAACTCACCTCTACAGGCCTGCTGGAACTTTAGTCTAGTTATAGGTCTAGAATCAAACAGTGGTGTTGGAGGTGGCTCCTGAGGAGAATCAGCATTATCTTGTCTGGCAACTGCCTTAGGGAGGCCATCACTGTTGCCTCATGCAGCACAGGTTTCATCTCCTCAGACAACAGTGGAAAGGCTGATGGCAGCATTTGGGTCAAGGAGGGGATGTTCCCACTACTGGGGATGGGAAAGCTGTTCCTTCTGGCAAAAAAGGTTCATCAGAGTTTACAAATTTAGTGTCCACAGCTTCATCAGGGTTCTCCCACATGTTCCCATTCCAAGTTGCAGAGTCTTGTTCTTTTCTGATCAATGCCCTCACTTTAACAGTAGACACCTGGCAAGGCTGTGCATGCATTTTTCATTGCAGGTTAGCCATTTGCATGATAAGAGTTTGTGTCTATTTTCTACAATTTCAGCTCATTCTCTACAGGAGATAAGACTCTCACTTGGCAATCTTAGCAGATTTGAGACTCAGTATTTGCTTCTGAAGCTGGGAGTTAGAATCCCTGAGTTTATCATTTTCTTTCATCCCTTTGTCCACTGAACTTAGGAGCAACCAACCAGCTTCATTATATTCCTTGGTTCTTCACATATGGTCAAAGTTATTATGTACAGAATCACTGAACTCCTTGCCTCTCACAAGCAGTAAATCAAGAATGTTAAATGCATTTATTTTGCATAAATCTCTAAAAAGTTTATGCCAAGGACTATCAGTGTTTTCCATACTATTAGAAGCACAGTCCTTAGCATTTTTGGGTCTAACAATATTAAGCAGCCAAATCCAGAAACCCCAAAACCAATGAAAGAACTCCACCCTTAATATTCTGTTCCTGTAGAACCACTCCTGGTACCAAAATCTGTATTAGTCAGGGTTCTCTAGAGGGACAGAACTAATAGGAGATATGTATATATATATATGTGTGTATATATATATGTGTGTATATATATATAACTGGATCCTGATATATATATATATATATATCTCCTATTAGTTATGGGTATATAATAGAATATATCTATATAATAGAATATATATGGGAGTTTCTTAGGTGTTAACTCACATGATCACAAGGTCCCACAATAGGCTATCTGCAAGCTGAGGAGCAAGGAGAGCCAGTCTGAGCCCCAAAACTAAAGAACTTGGAGTCCAATGTTTGAGGCCAGGAAGCATCCAGCACGGAAGAAAAATGTAGGCTGTGAGGCTAGGCCAGTCTAGTCTTTTCACATGTTCCTGCCTGCTCTATCTTCTAGCTGTGCTGGCAGCTGATTAGATGGTTCCCACTGAGATTAAGGGTGCATCTGTTTTTCCAAGCCCACTGACTCAAATGTTAATCTCCTTTGGCAACACCCTCACAGACACACACAGGATCAATACTTTGCATCCTTCAATCCAATCAAGGTGACGCTCAGTATTAACCATCACAGCTCATTAGCATCTCAAGATATTTCCTAGAAAGTATCAATCCCTGTAGTGACTGGTAATCTAGATCCCTTTATATTAACATTATCAAGCTAAGGTAAGGGCTGAAAGTGTTTCTAATGTAGAGAAAGCATTTAAAAATTAATATCCTCTGTGGAATTATATTAAACATGCATTTTAAATTGGATAAAAATTGCAAAACAACATTGCAAGTTTTAACAGTTTTCATCATTCATATCTATGATAATTAATTTTAAGTGTTGACTTGGCTGCATTGATAAATACTTAGAAACCTGGTAAAGCATTATTTCACGGTATGTCTGTGAGGGTGTTTTCAGAGGAGATTAGCCTATGAGTTGAGTAGACTAGGTAAGGAACGTCCACGCTCAATGTGAGAGGGCACCACCCAATCTGCTGGGGATCCTGAAATAACACAAGCTGAGAAGTGGTAAATATGTCTATCCATCTTCATCTTCTATCCTTGGACAACTACATGCTTTCTGGCCTTAGGACTCCAGGATTCACACCAGTGGCCTCATGGGTTCCCAGGCTATTAGCATCAGATTGAGAGTGACACCACCAGCTTTCATGGTTCTGAGGCCTTCAGACTTGAACTAAGCCACACTACAGCATTTCAGGATCTCCAACTTGCAGGTGGCCTGTCATGGAATTTCTCTGGCTCCATAATCATATGAGCTAATTTCCCTAATAAAACCTTGCATGTATCTGTCTATCTAATATATCTATTTATTTATATCTATCTGTCTATATCCCATTGGCTCTGCCTTTCTGGAAAGCCCTAACACAGATTTAGGTACTAGAAGTGACTCTAGAGAAACAGAATTTTAAAGATTCATTTTCTTTAATTGGTTTTGGGTATCTGGAACTGGCTCCAATCTGATTAAATTTAAAAATACTAAGGCCTCTATTTATAATAGTACAGAATGCAATGATAGCCCATGGTATAAACTGTTTATAGAGATACACAAAATAAATCCATTTCGTACTACTAATTCACCATTTATAAGAGGCACAAAATTAGTGACTCTATACATGATACTTTTTAACATTTGCAGAAAAGAAAGAAATATAATGATAGTTGGTTGCTCCTAGTATCACTGGACAAAGTGATAAAGAACATCATGAGCTCCTACAAAAAGAACTACAAACCACTTCTTAAAAAAATCAGAGATGACACGAACAAATGGAAAAACGTTCCATGATCATGGTTAGGAAGAATCAATATTGTTAAAATGGCCGTATTGCGCAAAGCAATTCATGAATTCAATTTTTTTATTATACTTTAAGTTTTAGGGTACATGTGCACATTGTGCAGGTTAGTTACATATGTATACATGTGCCATGCTGGTGCGCTGCACCCACTAACTCGTCATCTAGCATTAGGTATATCTCCCAATGCTATCCCTCCCCCCTGCCCCCACCCCACAACAGTCCCCAGAGTGTGATATTCCCCTTCCTGTGTCCATGTGATCTCATTGTTCAATTCCCACGTATGAGTGACAATATGCGGTGTTTGGTTTTTTGTTCTTGCGATAGTTTACTGAGAATGATGATTTCCAATTTCATCCATGTCCCGAAACTCTAAAAAGCAGAGCGCCTCTCCTCCTCCAAAGGAACGCAGTTCCTCACCAGCAACAGAACAAAGATGGATGGAGAATGACTCTGACGAGTTGAGAGAAGAAGGCTTCAGACAATCAAATTACTCTGAGCTACGGGAGGACATTCAAACCAAAGGCAAAGAAGTTGAAAACTTTGAAAAAAATTTAGAAGAATGTATAACTAGAATAACCAATACACAGAAGTGCTTAAAGGAGCTGATGGAGCTGAAAACCAAGGCTCGAGAACTATGTGAAGAATGCAGAAGCCTCAGGAGCCAATGCGATCAACTGGAAGAAAGGGTATCAGTGATGGAAGATCAAATGAATGAAATGAAGCGAGAAGGGAAGTTTAGAGAAAAAAGAATAAAAAGAAATGAGCAAAGCCTCCAAGAAATATGGGACTATGTGAAAAGACCAAATCTACATCTGATTGGTGTACCTGAAAGTGATGGGGAGAATGGAACCAAGTTGGAAAACACGCTGCAGGATATTATCCAGGAGAACTTCCCCAATCTAGCAAGGCAGGCCAACGTTCAGATTCAGGAAATACAGAGAACGCCACAAAGATACTCCTCGAGAAGAGCAACTCCAAGACACATAATTGTCAGATTCACCAAAGTTGAAATGAAGGAAAAAATGTTAAGGGCAGCCAGAGAGAAAGGTCGGGTTACCCTCAAAGGGAAGCCCATCAGACTAACAGAGGATCTCTTGGCAGAAACCCTACAAGCCAGAAGAGAGTGGGGGCCAATATTCAACATTCTTAAAGAAAAGAATTTGCAACCAAGAATTTCATATCCAGCCAAACTAAGCTTCATAAGCGAAGGAGAAATAAAATCCTTTACAGACAAGCAAATGCTGAGAGATTTTGTCACCACCAGGCCTGCCCTAAAAGAGCTCCTGAAGGAAGCACGAAACATGGAAAGGAACAACTAGTACCAGCCACTGCAAAATCATGCCAAAATGTAAAGAGCATCGAGACTAGGAAGAAACTGCATCAACTAACGAGCAAAATAACCAGCTAACATCATAATGACAGGATCAAATTCACACATAACAATATTAACTTTAAATGTAAATGGACTAAATGCTCCAATTAAAAGACACAGACTGGCAAATTGGATAAAGAGTCAAGACCCATCAGTGTGCTGTATTCAGGAAACCCATCTCATGTGCAGAGACACACATAGGCTCAAAATAAAAGGATGGAGGAAGATCTACCAAGCAAATGGAAAACAAAAAAAGGCAGGGGTTGCAATCCTAGTCTCTGATAAAACAGACTTTAATCCAACAAAGATCAAAAGAGACAAAGAAGGCCATTACATAATGGTAAAGGGATCAATTCAACAAGAAGAACTAACTATCCTAAATATATATGCACCCAATACAGGAGCACCCAGATTCATAAAGCAAGTCCTGAGTGACCTATAAAGAGACTTAGACTCCCACACATTAATAATGGGAGACTTTAACACCCCACTGTCAACATTAGACAGATCAACGAGACAGAAAGTCAACAAGGATACCCAGGAATTGAACTCAGCTCTGCACCAAGCGGACCTAATAGACATCTACAGAACTCTCCACCCCAAATCAACAGAATATACATTTTTTCAGCACCACACCACACCTATTCCAAAATTGACCACATAGTTGGAAGTAAAGCTCTCCTCAGCAAATGTAAAAGAACAGAAATTATAACAAACTATCTCTCAGACCACAGTGCAATCAAACTAGAAGTCAGGATTAAGAATCTCACTCAAAACCTCTCAACTACATGGAATTCAATGTTATTCCCATTAAATTACCACTGACATTCTTCACAGAACTAGAGAAAACTATTTTAAAATTCATATGGAACCAAAAAAAAAAAAAAGGCCAAATAGCCAAGGCAATCCTAGGAGCCACCAACCAACATCACAGTATGCCTTTGTTTTCTGCAAAAAGAACAAAGCTGAAGGTGTCACACTACCCAACTTCAAACTATGCTACAGGGCTACAGTGAACAAAACAGCATAGTACTTGAACAAGAACAGACACATAGACCAATGGAACAGAACAGAGGACCCAGAAATAAGACTGCACACCTACAACTATCTGATCTTTCACAAACCCAACAAAAACAAGCAATGGGGAAATTTTTTTCTATTTAATAAATGGTGCTGGAATAACTGGCTAGCCATATAAAGAAAATTGAAACTGGACCCCTTCTTTACACCATGTACAATAATTAACTCAAGAAGGATTAAAGACTTAAATGTAAAACTCAGAACTATAAAAACCCTGGAAGACAACCTAGGCAATATCATTTAGGACATAGGCATGGGCAAAAATTTCATGATTAAAGATGCCAAAAGCAATTGCAACAGAAGCAAAAATTGACAAATTGGATCTAGTGAAACTAAAGAGCTTCTGCACAGCAAAAGAAACTACCATCAGAGTAAACAGACAACCTACAGAATGGGAAAAAATTTTGCACACTATGCATCTGACTAAGGTCTAATAAGGAACTTAAACAAATGTACAAGCTAAAAACAAACAACCCCATTAAAAGGTGGGCAATAATATGAAAAGACAGTTTTCAAAAGAAGACATATATGTGGCCAATAAGCATATGAAAAAAAGCTCAACATCACTGATGATTAGAGAAACGCAAATCAGAACCGCAATGAGATACCATCAGAATGGCTATTACTAAAAGTCAAAAATAACAGATGCTGTCAAAGTTATGGAGAAGAAGGAATGCTTATACACCATTGTGGAAGACAATGTGGTGATTCCTCAGGGACCTAAAATCAGAAATACCAATAGACCTGGCAGTCCCATTACTCGATATATACCCAAAGGAGTATATAAATCGTTCTATTATAAAGACACATGCATGCGTATGTTCATTGCAGCACTATTCACAAAAGCAAAGACATGAAATCAATCCAAATGCCCAACAATGACAGACTGGATAAAGAAAACATGGTACATATAAAACATGGAATAATATGCAGCCATAAAGGAACAAAATCATGTCCTTTGCATGGATGGAGCTAGAGGTCATTATCCTTAGCAAACTAACACTGGAACAGAAAACCAGATACTGCATGTTCTCACTTATAAGTGGGAGCTAAATGATGAGAATACATGGACGCATAGAGGGGAAAAACACAAACTGGGGCCTATTAGAGGGTGGACGGCGGGAGGAGGGAGAGGATCAGAAAAAATAACTAATGGATACTAGGCTTAATACCTGTATGATAAAAAAATTGGTACGGCAAATCCCCATGATACACATTTATCTATGTAACAAACCTGCACATCCTTCACATGTACCCTGAACTTAAAAGTAAAAAAGAAAAGAATAAGCTCAAAAAATCTATGTAAATGATCTAAGAGTCTCTAAGTGTGCTCTGGTAAGAATCTTCTCTCCTATAGCCACAGGCTAAAATTGCTGAAAACTGAACACCAGCCCTCATTATCCCATTGGGTGAATTACAAGAAAAGTTGAACCCTCACCCTTGTAGAATATCTACTGTTAAAGTGAGGATATGAATTGGGGGAAAAAAATCCTGAAAGTTAAGATAGGAATGTGTGGAAACACTTGATAAAGCTAGGGACATTGACCATGTATATTGTGATGAGTCTTGTTTGCCAGAAGTAACCTCCTCACTCCCACCCGCTTGAACATTCCCACCCACAGTTGTGTATGCCTCTCTACTTTTGTCTCAGGGGATTAATTCTGCATTGCCTAAGAAAATGGTAATGACCTCCGGGGCATTTGCCAAGCAAGATGATGATTCTTCTTGGGACCAATTCCCACCACCCCGCTTTGCTTTTAGACCTATAAACTAGTCTCAAGTCATAACTGGCTCCTAAAGATGAGATAAAAAGTGTAACACATGAGGGGGTATACTACATCCCAAAGAACTACTTGATTTTTTAAATTTTATACAAGCAGAAATCCAGATAACGTGGGGGAATGCATATTAGGAGTGTGGAATTATTGTGGAAGAAACATAAAGTTAGATCAGGCTTATATGGATTCACTAAGCAGATATTCTCCATTTAATGTTACAGCTCAGGGAGTTAGAAAAAGCACTAAAAGTTTCTCTAGTTCATTGGCTGAAACAGGTATCAAAAGATGGCCCATGGTAAGCATGTTGGAGATGCCCCATGTCCCTTGACTTACCATAGAGGAAGGAATTCAAAGCCGTAGGGATATTGGAATACTAGAGTAAATTTGTCATGTAAAATCTACTCATCTATGCCAGGAAAGTTCAGAAGATATATCTTTCACCAATACCTTGTGAAATAGATTTGTGAGGGGATCTCCAGTACCCCTGAAGTGCTCCATGGTTGCACTTCCTTGTAAACTGGACCTTACCATGGGATCCTCAGTCAATTATTTAAAAAACTTAAATGTAATAGGAATAATTAGATCTTGGGGTGGTAGAGGCCATGTTGTGGTACTCAGCTCTCAAAGGTAAGGTGTGCATAGTTACCATAATAGACAGCAAAGGCAAAGCAACAAACAGAATCGTCTGATTTTCATGGATCTATGGCATTGGCTAGTTAAACATGGTGTTCCTAGAAGTGGACAGATAGAAAACTGCTGAATTTTTACTTTATATAAGTAGAAAACTTTCAAGTCAAGTAAATAAAAGTTTAACCCAAGTAATAAAAACAGAGAACAATGGGTCCTAAATCAATTCCCAGACTTGAGCCAGTTTACAGACCTAGAAAACCTTGAATGAAAGGGAGACCAGATCTCCTCCAGGAAGAACACCAGTACACTACTAAAAATCTGTACCACTTATTTTTATCCCATTTTTTCTTCAAAGGGACCTATGGTGTTTTACCTGGGTAACTGCAGTGGAGAAAGAGAAATAATAATACTTTTCAGGGACTAATGAACACTGGCTCTGAAGTGACATTGATTACATGAGATCCAAACATCACTGTGACCCTCCAGTTAGAGTAGGGCTTTACGGAGGTTAGGTGATTAATGCAGTTTTAGCTCAGATTCCACTCACAGTGGGTCCGGTGGGTTTCTGAATTCATTCTGTGATCATTTCCTCAGTTCCAGAATGCATAACTGGAATATACATATTTAGCAGCTGGCAGAATCTCCACGCTGATTTTTTAACCTGTGTAGTGAGGACTATTAAGTGGAAATGGCCAAATGTAAACCACTAGAACTGGTTCTATCTAGGAAAATAGCACAGCAAAAACAATACTGCAGTCCTGGAGGTAATGCAGAGATTGATGCCACCATCAAGGACTTCAATGATGCAGGGGTGGTGATTCCCACCACATCTCCATTCAACTCTCCTTTTTGGCCTGTGTAGAAGAAAGATGAATCCTGGAGAAGGACAGTGTGTTACTGTAAGCTTAACCAAGTGGGGTGACTCCAATTGCAGCTGCTGTACCAGATGTGGTTTCATTTCTTGAGCAAATTAACACATCTTCTGGTACTTGGTATGTAGCTAGTGATCTGGCAAAAACCTTTTTATTGATCCCTGCCCATAAGATCCACCAGAAGTAGTTTGCTTTCAGCTGTCAAGGCCAGCAATATGCCTTAATTGTGCTACCTTATCTCCAGCCCTGTGTCACAGTTTAGTTTGTAGATATCTTGATTTCCTTTTTCCCCTGACAATATATCACACTGGTGTGTTATATTGATGACATTTTGCTGACTGGACCTAGTGAACATGAAGTAGAAGCCACTCTGAACTTATTGCTAAAACATTTGCATGTGAATGGAAAATAAATCTAACTAAAATTCAGGGGGCTTCTACCTTAGTGAAACTTCTAAGGGTCCAATGGTGTGGTAATATCCTTTCTAAAGAGAAGGATAAGTTGTTACATCTGGCCCCTCCTACAACCAAGAAAGAGGCACAACATCTAGTGGGCCTATCTAGATTTTGGACAAATCATATTCCTCATGTGAGTATATTACTGAGACACCTGAAAAGCTGCTAGTTTTGAGTGGGACTTAGAACATAGTGCTCTGCAACAGGTCCAGGCTGCTGTGCAAGCTGTGCTGCCACTCGGGCCTTAGGATTCAACAGATCCAATGGTACTTGAGGTGTCTATGGCAGATATAAATGCTGTTTGGAGTCTTTGGCAAGCCTTTACAGGTGAATCACAGTAAAGGCCCCTGAGATTTTTGAGCAAGACCCTGTCATTATCTGAAGATAAATACTATCATTTTGAGAGACAGCTTTTGGCCTGTTACTTGGCCTTAGTAGAAACTGAATGTTTGGCTATGGACCACCAAGTTACCATGAGACCTGAGTTTCCCATCCTGAACTGTGTGTTACTTTACCCACCAAATCATAGAGTTCGTTGGGCACAGCAGTATTCCATCATCAAATGGAAGTCGTATATATGTGATCAGGCCCCAGCAGATCATGAAGACACAATTAAGGTATATGAAGAATTGGCCCCAAAAACCCATGGTTCCTTCTCCTGCTACACCACCTTCTCTCTCTCAGCCTGCACCGATGGCCTCATGGGAAGTACCCTATAATCAACTGACACAGGAAGAAAGGACTAGGGCCTGGTTAGAGATGGTTCTACATGATATGTAGGCACCACCCAAAAGTGGAGAGCTGTAGCAGCATAGTCACTTTCTGCGACAACCTGGAATGGCAATGGTAAAGGGAAATCTTCTCAGTGGGCAGTAATTTAGGTAATGCACCTGAATGTGCACTTTGCTTGAAAGTAGAAATGCCAAATGTGTGGTTATATACTAATTCACGGGCTGTAGCCAATGATTTGGCCAAATGGTCAAAGACTTGGAAAGAACATGATTGAAAAACTGCTGACAAAGAATTTGGAAAAGAGATATGCGAATAAAACTCTGAGCAGGCAAAGTATATGAAGATATTTTTGTCCCATGTGAATGCACACCAAAGAATGAACTCAGCAGAGGAGGACTTTGATAATCAGGTGGATAGAATGACCTACTCTGTAGATACTAGTCAACCCCTTTCCTCAGCCACCCCATCATTGCTCAGCGGGTTCATGAACAAAGTGGCAACGGTGTGATGGTAGAGATTATGCAGGGACTCAGCAACATGGACTTCCACTCACAAAAGCCAGCCTGGCTATGGCCACTGCTGGGTGCCCAATCTGACGGCAGCAGAGATCAACATCTTAGATGATCATTTCCTGGGATAATCAGCAAGCTACCTGGTGGCAGGCTGATTATATTGGACCACTTCAATAATATAAGGAACTGTGTTTGGTCTTTAAAGGAATAGACACTAGATATGGATTTGCTTTCCCTGCACACAATGCTTCTGCCAAAACTACCATATGTGGACTCATAGGATGTCTTATTTACCATCATGGTGTTCCATACAGCATTGCTTCTGACAAAGGAACTCACTCCATAGCCAAAGGAGTATGGCAGTGGAGTCATGCTCATGGAATTCACTGGTATTTCCATACTCCTCATCATCCTGAAAAAGCTGGTTTAATTGAATGGTGGAAGAGTCCTTTGAATTCAAAATTATAGCACCAGCTAAGTGACAATACCTTGCAGGGCTGGGGAAAGGTTCTCCAGAAGGCTGTATATGCTCTAAATCAGTGCCCAATATATGCTACTATTCCTCCCATGGCCAGGATTCATGGATCCAGAAATTAAGAGGTGAAAATGGGAGTGGCATCACTCACCATTTATTATCCCTAGTGACCTGCTAGCAAAACTTTTGCTTCCTGTTCCTGTGACTTTATACTCTCCTGGCTCTAGACATCTTAATTCCAAAGGGAAGAATGCTTCCTCTATGAGACACAACAGTAATTCAATTGAACTGCTCGTTAAAGCTGCTGCTCAGCCTCTTTGGGCTTCTCATGCTTCTGAGATAATAGGATAAGAAGGGAGTTACACAGTTTGCTGGGGTGATTGATCCAGACTACCAAGGGCAAATTGAACTACTACTTCACAATGGAGTTAAGGAGATGTCTGGAATACGGAAGATCCCTTAGGGCATCTCTTAGTACTACTATGGCCTGTAATAAAGGTCAATAGAAAATTACAACAACCCAATTTAGGCAAGATTACTAATGGCCAGACTTCAGGAATAAAGATTTGGGTCACCTCACTACATAAAAGACCACCACCAGCTAAGGTACTTCCTGAAGGCAAAGCGGGTACTAAATATATAGTAGAAGAAAGTAGTTACAAACACCAGCTAGGGCCATGTAACCAGTTACAGAAATGAAGACTAATTGTTATAAGAATTTATTTCCTATTTTGTTAAGAATATGTCTGTGTATATATATATATATATATACACACATATTATGTATTATCTTTGTTTTCACTCTTATCTATCATGTAATATAAGATTGACTGAATTTATATCAGTATACAAGTATTGTTAATTGTACATAATAGTATTCAAGTCATAGTGTATAAGGAGAAGAATAAACATCACCAAAAAAACTTTACCTTTTCTTCTGGGAAAAGGACTAATGCATTTTACTTGCATGTAGAATAGGTGTATCATGTTAAGTGGAATTATTACCTTGTTATTGTATTACTTGGAGATTAAGTATGGTTTAAGGAGATGTATATGGGTGCCAAGTTGACGGTGAGTGGGCTTGTGATAGTTAATTTTAGATGTCAACTTGACTGGACTGAGGAATACCTAATAACCTGATAAAACATTATATTTAGGCGTGTCTTTGAGGGTGTTTCCAGAGATAAGCATGTGAGTCTAAGAGCACTAGGTGGGGAAGATCCACCATCAATGTGGGAAGGCATCATCCAATGTGTTGGTGGGCCAGAGATAACTACAACAGAGAAAAGGTGAATATGTCAATCTATTTGCTGAAGCTGGGATACTGTTCCTTTCCAGGCTCCCAGGCCTTTGGACTCCAGGACTTATTCCAGTGCCCCTCTGTGATCTCAGGCTTTCGGCCTTGGACTGAGAATTGCACCATCAGTTTTCCTGGTTCTGAGATCTTCAGACTTGGACTGAGTTACACTACCAGCACCCCAGGGTCTCCAGCTTGCAAATGGCCTTTCATGGAACTTAGTATCCATAACCATGTGAGCCAATTTTCCTAATAAATTATCTCTCAATATTTTATATATATATATATATATATTTGTGTGTGTATACATATATATGTACACATACACACATACACGTATCATGGATGACATGGCCCATAAATAAGGTCAATGGAAAATTACAACAACCCAATAAAGACAAGACTATGAATGGTCCAGACTCTTCAGGAAGGAATAATACAAGAGACAGAATGAATATTCGATTAGTTCTGTCTCTCTGGAGAACCTTGAATAATATAAGAATATTTTTCTTCTAGAGATGAGTAAGGGCTGCTGGCATTCTCTTAGTAATGACTTGTTATTCACAGAGGACATGATTGTGTACAGAGAAAATTCAAAGAGATCTATAAAAACTACTAGATCTAACAGGCAAATTTAGCAAGGTCCCAGAATACAGTCAACATACAAAAAATCATTTATGTTTCTATAAACTAAAAAACAAATTAGAGAAAGAAATGATAAAAGACAATACCATACAGTTTGGCAGTAACTAATAAATTTAAAAATACATTTACCATATAAGCCAGCAGTCTCATTTTAGGTCATTACCCAAGTGAATTGAAAGCATACATTCACATAAAAACCTGTACATGAATGATTATAGTAGTTTTATTTATAATTGCCAAAAACTCGACAAATTCCAGATGTTTTTCAAGAGATGAATAGATAAGCAAAATTTAGTATATATGTATGATGGGCTAATATTTAGATTGACTCATACAACGTGATAAATCTTAAATGTTTTTGCTATAAAGCTAGATAAAAAGGCTAAACACTGTATGATTTCATTCAAATGACATTCTGAAAAAGACAAACCTATAGTGAAAAAGGAAACAGACCATTGGTAGACAAGGATTGGGGAGGGGTGTCTGAATGTCGAGGAGACAAATGTCAAGGAGAATTATTAGGATGATGGAACTCTACTGTATCATATTGTGGTAGAAGATATATAAATCTATTCATCAAAACCCCTAGAACTGAACACAGCAGAAAGCAAAAATTGTAGGTTAAAAACAAATAAACAAAAGCAATCAGGATTTTGCAGGATCTTAGAATGACACACAGACTATAATAAGTGAATCTAAATGTACTACAAATGTATAACTTTACCACATTTAAGGGAGAATAAGGAAGCTGGCCTAAATACTTTTTAAAGACTTGTTTTACCGATACTGTAAAGCTGAAGATAAAAGAATTATACACAAATGCTGTACTCTCTCACTGGTTAAATTTATTTTTCAGAAGGGTAAGTTTTACCAATTTTGAAAAAGTTAACATACATACAAATATGCAAGTAAATACGTTATAGTTAATGATAACCAGATTTCTTAATGTCAGAAAAAGAAGTTACACATTGATGCGATTTGGCTGTGTCCCCACCCAAATCTCATTTTGAATTGTAGTTGCCACAATCCCCTCATGTCATGGGAGGGACCAGGTGGAGATAATTTAATCATGGATGCAGTTTCCCCAATCCTGTTCTCATGAAAATGAGTTAGTTCTCATGAGATCTGATGGTTTTATAATGGGCATTCCCTTTCACTAGGCAGTCATTCTTCTCCTTCTTGCCGCCATGTGAAGAAGGACATCTTTGCTTCCCCTTCCATCATGACTGTAAGTTTCCTGACCCTGCCTCAGCCCTGTGGAACTTGAGTCAATTAAACCTCTTTCCTTTATAAATTACCAGTATCAAATTTGTCTTTATAGCAGTGTGAGAACTGACTAATACACACATAGGCAAGAGAGAAATGTTAGAATACAACAGGTAGTGTTGAATTAGAGTTGGAAACATTAGTTTGAACTCATGACTATTTTAGTATACCGAAATAAACACAAAACTAAATATAAAGATGGGCGTTATTGAAGGCTCAATAAAGCTCCCTCCTCAAAAAGATGTCCATGTCCTAATCCAGCTCCCTCCTCAAAAAGATGTCCATGTCCTAATCCAGCTCCCTCCTCAAAAAGATGTCCATGTCCTAATCCAAGGACCTTGTGAAAAGGTTATCTTAGATGGCTAAAAGAATGTGATTAAGGATGTTGAGATGGAGAAATCATCCTGGATTAACCACTTGAGTCCAACGTAATCTCAAGGGCCCTTATAAGAGGGAGGCATGTGGGTCATAATGCCAGGAGGCGATGTGAAGAGAGAAGAAAAGATCAGATAGATGCAGGGCATACTATGAGCTCAGAAATGTGTGCAGGCTCTAGCTGCTGGAAAAGGCAAGGAAAAGGATGCTTTCATAGCGTCTCCAAAAGGAACTCACACTATTTTGGATTTCTGACCTCCAAACATGTAAGATAACAAATTTTCATTGATTTAGGGCACAAAGTTTGTGCTGATACAGCAACAATAGGAAACTAATATAGATGTATACATGGATTAGAATGCATGCATGTATGGCTGGGCATGGTGGCTCATGCCTGTAATCCCAGCACTTTGGGAGGCCGAGGCAGGTGGATTGCCTGAGCTCAGGAGTTCAAGAACAGCCTGGGCAACACAGTGAAACCCATCTCTACTAAAATACAAAAAATTAGCCAGGAATGGTGGTGTGCGCCTGCAGTTCCAGCTACTTGGGGGGCTGAGGCAGGAGAACTGCTTGAACACAGGAGGCAGAGGTTGCAGTGAGCCGATATCATGCCACTGCACTCCAGCCTGGGCAACAGAGCAAGACTCTGTCTCAAAAAAAAAAAAAGAATGCATGCATGTATTCCATAGCTCTTTCCTGTTGGAGAGCAAAAAGTAATCACACCCAGTAGAAACAGGCACATCTAACAACCAGATCGGGCTTCTAGATACCACTTTATAATAAAATGACCCAGGACGACTTGACAAAATTGTTGATTCTAGGGATAGGGCAAGGAAATTACAAGATGGTCCTGAAGCCTCTGTCATGCCACATAATAAGGAAGTACTAGAAAAGAAAGATTACAGAAAGGGTAAAGAAAAGAATTAAAGACTATAAAGATGCAGTTACCAAGGCAGCTGGCAAGATGGCCGAATAAGAACATCTCCAGTCTGCAGGTCTCAGCCAGATCAATGCAGAAGGCAGGTGATTTCTGCATTTCCAACTGAGTACATGACTCATCTCATTGGGACTGGTTAGACAGTGGGTGCAGCCCACGGAGGGCGAGCCGAGGCAGGGTGGTGCAATGCCTCACCCAGGAAGTGCAAGGGGTCAGGGAACTCCCTCCCCTGGCCAAAGGAAATCATGAGGCACCGTGCCATGAGGAGTGGTGCATTCTGGTCCAGATACTACACTTTTCCCACGGCCTTCGCAACCTGAAGACCAGGAGATTCCCTCGGATGCCTACACCACCCTGGGTTTCAAGTACAAAACTGGGCAGCTGTTTGGGCAGATACCAAGCTAGCTGCAGGAGTTATTTTTCATACCCCAGTGGTGCCTGGAACGCCAGTGAGACAGAACCGTTCACTCTCCTGGAAAGGGGACTGAAGACAGGGAACCAAGTGGTCTAGCTCAGTGGATCCAAACCTCCACGAAGCCCAGCAAGCTAGGACCCACTGGTTTGAAATTCTCGCTGCCAGCACAGCAGTCTGAAGTCCACCTGGGACTCTAGAACTTGGTGGGGGGAGGGGCGTCCACCATTACTGAGGCTTGAGTAGGCAGTTTTTTCCTCACACTGTAAACAAAGCCTCCAGGAAGTTTGAACTGGGCAGAGCCCACCATAGCTCAGCAAAGCCACTGCGGCCAGACTGCCTCTCTAGATTCCTCCTCTCTGGGCAGGGCATCTCTGAAAAAAAGGCAGGAGCCACAGTCAGGGGCTTCTAGACAAAACTCCCATCTCCCTGGGACAGAGCACCTGGGGGAAGGGGCGGCTGTGTGTGCAGCTTCAGCAGACATAAACATTCCTGCCTGCTGGCTCTGAAGAGAGCAGATCACCCACCACAGCGCTCGAGCTCTGCTAAGGTACACACTGCCTCTGCAAGTGGGTCCCTGACCCCTGTGCCTCCAGACTGGGAGACACCTTGCAGCAGGGGTCGACAGACACCTCAAACAAGAGAGCTCCAATTGGCATCTGGCGGGTGCCCCACTGGAAGGAAGCTTCCAGAGGAAGGAACAGGCAGCAATCTTTGCTGTTACGCAGCCTCCACTGGTGATACCCAGGCACACAGGGTCTGCAGCGGACCTGCAGAATACTCCATCAGACCTGCAGAAGAGGGGTCTGACTGTTAGAAGAAAAACTAACAAACAGAAAGGAATAGCAATAACATCAAGAAAAAGAACGTCCGCATACAAAAAAAAAAAAAAAACAACCGAAGGTCACCAAAATCAAAGACCACAGGTAGATAAATTCACAAAGATGAGGAAAACCAGCAAAAAAAAAAGGCTGAAACTACCAAACACCAGAATGCCTCTTCTCCTCCAAAGGATCACAACTCCTTGCTAGCAAGACAACAAAACTGAACAGAGAATGAGTTTGACAAATTGACAGAATTTAGGCTTCAGAAGGTGGGTAATAACAAACTCCTCCAAGCTAAAGGAGCATGTTTTAACCCAATGCAAGGAAGCTAAGAACCTTGAAAAAAGGTTAGAGGAGTTGCTAACTAGAATAACCAGTTTAAAGAAGAACATAAATGACCTGATGGAGCTGAAAAACACAGCACAATAACTTCTTTCATACACAAGTATCAATAGCCAAATCAATCAAATGGAAGAAAGGACATCAGAGATTGAAGATGAGCTTAATACAATAAAGCATGAAGACAAGATTAGAGAAAAATGAATGAAAAGGAACAAACAGAGCCTCCAAGAAATATGGGACTATATGAACAGACCAAACCTACATTCGATAGGTGTACATGAAAGTGATAGGGAGAATGGAACCAAATTGGAAAACACTCTTCAGAATATTATCCAGGAGAACTTCCCCAAACTAGCAAGACAGGCCAACATTCAAATTCAGAAAATACAGAGACCACCACAAAGATACACCATGAGAAGAGTAACCCCAAGCCACATAATTGTCAGATTCACCAAGGTTGAAGTGAAGGAAAAAATGTTAAGGGCAGCCAAAGAGAAAAGTCAGATTACCCACAAAGAGAAGCCCATCAGACTAACAGCGGATAGCTCTGCAGAAATCCTACAAGTCAGAAGAGAGTGGGGGCCAATATTCAACATTCTTAAAGAAAATAATGTTCAACCCAGAATTTCATATCCAGCCTAACTAAGCTTCATAAGCGAAAAAGAAATAAAATCCTTTCCAGACAAGCAAATGCTGAGAGATTTTGTCATCACCAGGCCTGCCTTACAAGAGCTCCTGAAGGAAGCACTAGATATGAAAGGATAAACCAGTACCAGCCACTGCAAAAACACACCAAATTGTAAAGACCATCGACACTATGAAGAAACTGCAACAACTAACGGGCAAAATTACCAGCTAGCATCATAATGACAGGATCAAATTCACACATAACAATATTAACTCAAATGTAAACTGGCCAATTAAAAGACACAGGCTGGCAAATTGGATAAAGGGTCAAGACCCATTGGTGTGCTGTATTCAGTAGACCCATCTCACATGCAAAGACGCACATAGGCTCAACATAAAGGAATGGAGGAATATTTCCCAAGAAAATGGAAAGCAAAAAAAAGCAGGGGTTGCAATGATAGTCTCTGATAAAACAGACTTTAAACCAATAAAAATCAAAGAGACAAAGAATGGCAACACATAATGGTAAAGGGATCAATGCAACAAGAAGAGCAAACTATCCTAAATATATATGCACCCAATACGGGAGCACCCAGATTCATAAAGCAACCTTGAAAAAGGTTAGAGGAATTGCTAACTAGAATAACCAGTTTAAAGAAGAACATAAATGACCTGATGGAGCTGAAAAACACAGCACGAGAACTTCGTTCATACACAAATATCAATAGCCAGAATAATAAAGAAGAAAAGAGAGAAGAATCAAATAGACACAATAAAAAAATAATAAAGGGGATATCATCACTGATCCCACAGAAATACAAACTACCATCAGAGAATACTATAAACTTAGAGACTGAGACTCCCACACAGTAATAGTGGGAGGCTTTAACACCCCACTGTCAACATTAGATCAAAGAGACAAAAGGTTAATAAGGATATTCAGGACTTGAACTCAGCTCTGGACCAGGTGGACCTAATAGACATCTACAGAACTCTACGCCCCAAATCAAGAGAATACACATTCTTCTCAGAAACGTATCACACTTATTCTAAAATTGACCATACCATTGGAACTAAAACACTCCTCACCAAATGCAAAAGAACAGAAATCATAACAGTCTCTCAGACCACAGTACAATCAAATTAGAACTCAGGATTAAGAAACTCACACAAAACCACACAACTACATGGAAACTGAACAATCTGCTCCTGAATGATTACTGGGTAAAATACAAAATTAAAGCAGAAATAAATAATTTCTTTGAAGCCAATGAGAACAAGACACAACATACCAGAATCTCTGGGACACAGCTAAAGCAGTGTTTACAGGGAAATTTACAGCACTAAATGCCCACAGGTGAAAGTCGGAAAGATTGAAAATTGACACTATAACATCACAATTAAAAAGGCTAGAGAAGTAAGAGCAAACAAATTCAAAAGCTAGCAGAAAACAAGAAATAACTAATATCAGACCGGAACTGAAAGAGATAGAGATACGAAAACCCCTTCAAAAAATCAATGAATCCAAGAGCTGGTGTTTTGAAAAGATTATCAAAAAAGATAGACTGCTAGCCAGA
This sequence comes from Pan paniscus, assembly GCF_029289425.2. Lineage (NCBI taxonomy): Eukaryota > Metazoa > Chordata > Mammalia > Primates > Hominidae > Pan > Pan paniscus. Next base: position 62,885,327 of record NC_073272.2, read on the forward strand.
CTAATAAAGAAGAAAAGAGAGAAGAATCAAATAGACGCCATAAAAAATAATAAAGGGGATATCATCACTGATCCCACAGAAATACAAGCTACCATCAGAGAATACTATAAACACCTCTATGCAAATAAACTAGAAAATCTAGAATAAATGGATAAATACCTGTACATATACACCCTGCCAAGAACAAACCAGGAAGAAGTCGAATCCCTGAACAGAAGAGTAACAATTTCTGAAACTGAGGCAGTAATCAATAGCCTACAAAAAAAAAAAAAAAAAAAAACCCAGGACCAGATGGATTCACAGCCAAATTCTACCAGAGGTACAAAGAGGAGCTGGTACCTTTACTTCTGAAACTATTCCAAACAATAGAGAAAGAGGGACTCCTCCTTAACTCATTTTATGAGGCTAGCATCATCCTGATACCGACACCTGGCAGAGACACAGCAAAAAAAGACAATTTCAGGCCAATATCTCTGATGAACATCGACGCGAAAATCCTCAATGAAATACTGGCAAACCGAATCCAGCAGCACATCAAAAAACTTATCCACCATGATCAAGTCGGCTTCATCCCTGGGATGCAAGGCTGGTTCAACATATGCAAATCAATAAATGTAATCCATCACATAAACAGAACCAATGACAAAAAAACACACAATTATCTCAATAGATGCAGAAAAAACCTTCGATAAAATTCAACACTCCTTCATGCTAAAAACTCTCAATAAACTAGGTATTGATGGAACGTATCTCAAAATAATAAGAGCTATTTATGACAAACCCATAGCCAATATCATACTGAATGAGCAAAAGCTAGAAGCATTCCCTTTGAAAACTGGCACAAGACAAGGATGCCCTCTCTCACCACTCCTATTCAACATAGTATTGGAAGTTCTGGTCAGAGCAATCAGGCAAGAGAAAGAAATAAAGGGCATTCAATTAGGAAAAGAGGAAGTCAAATTGTCCCTGTTTGCAGATGACATGACTGTATATTCAGAGAACCCCAAATACACAACTTCAGCAAAGTCTCAGGATACACAATAAATGTGCATTCCTATACACCAAAAATAGACAAACAGAGACCCAAATCATGAGTGAACTCCCATTCACAATTGCTACAAAGAGAATAAAATACCTAGGAATACAACTTTCAAGGGATTTGAAGGACCTTTTCAAGGAGAACTACAAACCACTGCTCAAGAAAATAAAAGAGAACACAAACAAATGGAAAAACTTTCCATGATCATGGATACAAAGAATTAATATCATGAAAATGGCCATACTACCCAAAGTAATTTATACATTCAATGCTATTCCCATCAAGCTACCATTGACTTTCTTCACAAAATTAGAAAAAAAAAACTACTTTAAATTTCATATGGAATCAAAAAGGAGCCCATACAGCCAAGACAATACTAAGCAAAAAGAACAAAGCTGGAGGCATCATGTTACCTGACTTCAAACTATACTACAAGGCTACAGTAACCAAAACAGCATGGTACTGGTACCGAAACAGATATATAGACCAATAGAACAGAACAGAACAGAGGTCTCAGAAATAACACCACACATCTACAACAATCTGATCTTTGACAAACCTGACAAAAACAAGCAGTGGGGAAAGGATTCCCTATTCAATAAATGGTGTTTGGAAAACTGGCTAGCCATATGCAGAAAACTGAAGCTGGGCCCCTTCCTTATACCTTATACAAAAATTAACTAAAGATGGATTAAAGGCTAAACGTAAAACCTTAAACCATAAAAACCCTAGAAGAAAACCTAGGCAATACCATTCAGGACATAGGCATGGTCAAAGGCTTCATTACTAAAACACCAAAAGCAATGGCAACAAAAGCCAAAATTGACAAATGGGATCTGACTGAACTAATGAGCTTCTGCACAGCAAAAGAAACTATCATCAGAGTGAACCAGCAACCTACAGAATGGGAGAAAAGTTTTGAAATCTATCCATCTGACAAATGGCTTATATCCAGAATCTACAAGGAACTTAAACAAATTTACAAGAAAAAAACAAACAACCCCATCAAAAAGTGGGCAAAGGATATGAACAGTCACCTCTCAAAAGAAGACATTTATGCAGCCAACAAATGTATGAAAAAAAGTTCATCATCACTGGTCATTAGAGAAATGCAAATCAAAACCACAATGAGAGACCATCTCATGCCAGTTAGAATGGCGATCATTAAAAAGTCAGGAAACAACAGATGCTGGAGAGGATGTGGAGAAATAGGTACGCTTTTACACGGTAGGTGGGAGTGTAAACTAGTTCAACCATTGCGGAAGACAGTGTGGCGATTCCTCAAGGATCCAGAACCAGCAATACCACTTGACCCAGCAATGCCATTACTGTTTATATACCCAAAGGATTATAAATCATTCTATTATAAAGACACACGCACACATATGTTTATTGCAGCACGATTCACAACAGCAAAGGCTTGGAACCAACCCAAATCCCCATCAATGATAGCCTGGATAAAGGAAATGTGGCAAATATACACCATGGAATACTATGCAGCCATACAAAAATGATGAGTTCACGTCCTTTGCAGGGACATGGATGAAGCTGGAAACCATCGTACTCAGCAAACTAACACAGGAACAGAAAACCAAACACCGCATGTTCTCACTCATAAGTGGCAGCTGAACAATGAGAATACATGGACACGGGGAGGAGATGATCACACACCACGGCCTGTTGAGGGGTGTGGGGCTAGGGTATGGATAGCATTAGGAGAAATACCTAATGTAGATGATGGGTTGATGGGTGCAGCAAACCACCATGGCACGTATATACCTGTGTAACAAACCTGCACTTTCTGCACATGTATCCCAGAACGTAAAGTACGAAAAAAAAAAAAAAAGATGCAATAACCTATTTGGGAGCATGAGAGAGGCTGCTAATATGAAAATCTCTATTTTCTTAGTGCTAATGTCCGAAAATGCCAAATTGTACAAACAGTTATAGTTTACTTCACCACACATATTTGCACATTAATATTTTTCTAACATTGACTTCCATAAAAATTGAAACTGTTTTTTTTTTTTGAGGAGTTGCACTCTTGTTGCCCAGACTGGAATGCAGTGATGCGATCTCAGCTCACTGCAATCTCTGCCTCCCGGGTTCAAGCGAACTTCCTGTCTCAGCTTCCTGAGTAGCTGGGATTACAGGCATACACCACCATGCCCGGTTAATTTTGTATTATTAGTACAGATGGCGTCTCACCATGTTGGTCTGGCTGGTCTCGAACTCCTGTCCTCAGGTGATCCACCCACCTCAGCCTCCCAAAGTTCTGGGATTACAGACATGGGATGAGCCACCACGCCCAGCTAAAACATTTTTAATTATTAAAAACCATATGTAATTTTTAAAGTACATTTTACTTCATGTCATTTGTATTTATATTCACCCCAAACTGTAAGCACAGAACATCTACAGTTCTTCATGAAATATCTTTTAACTCTGTTAAAGAATGATGTTTGAGTAAGTGGGATGACGTAAAAGGCAAAGATCTTGTTTTCACTTCACTGAAAAGCTAATGCAGATAACAGAAACCCTATCCTAAAGCTAGTGGATTAAATTTCTACTGTTATTCAGCACTTACTATTCAGACAATAATGACATTTGGGAGCATCTTAATCTAAACAAGTACTTAGCATTACATCTCCCCTGGGTCAACAGTCAAGGGTATCAGAGTTAAACTGTGTTACTGTAAATTAAAGGAAAATGTAACTGCACTTTGCTGAAAGATAAATGTCCAATAAAGGCTGCATAATAAAAAAAAAAAAGGACTTAAAAATGTTATAGAAGCCGGTCGGGCATGGTGGCTCATGCCTGTAATCCCAGCACTTTGGGAGGCCAAGGCAGGTGGATCACGAGGTCAGGAGATCGAGACCATCCTAACACAATGAAACCCCATCTCTACTAAACAAAATACAAAAAATTAGCCGGGCGTGGTGGCGGGTGCCTGTAATCCCAGCACTTTGGGAGGCCAAGGCAGGTGGATCACGAGGTCAGGAAATCGAGACAATCCTAACATGATGAAACCCCGTCTCTACTAAACAAAATACAAAAAATTAGCCAGGCGTGGTGGCAGGCGCCTGTAGTCCCAACTACTCGGGAGGCTGAGGCAGGAGAGCGGCGTGAACCCAGGAGGCGGAGCTTGCAGTGAGCCGAGATCACGCCACTGCACTCCAGCCTGGGCGACAGACCGAGACTCCGTCTCAAAAAAAAAAAAAAAAAAAGTTACAGAAGCCAAGAAACTACCAATGGTCAAACCTAAAATAATCTAGGAATCAAAAACTACCAATGGTCAAACCTAAAATAATCTAGGAATCAAAAACTACCAATGGTCAAACCTAAAATAATCTAGGAATCAAAAACTACCAATGGTCAAACCTAAAATAATCTAGGAATAAAATAATACAAATAATATTGTGGTTTTAATTTACATTTCTCTAGTGGATGGAACTGGAGGCCACTATCTTTAGCAAACCAACGCAGGAAAAGAAACAAAATACTCCATGTTCTCACTTATAAGTGGAAGCTAAATAATGAGAACACATGGACAGAAAGAGAGGAACAACAGACACTGGAGCCTACTTGAGGGAGGAGGCTGAGATGAGGAAGAGGTTCAGAAGAAAAAAATGTTGAGGCTATGCTTAGTACCTGAGTGACAAAATAATGTGTACATCAAACCTCCAAATTATGAGTTTCCCTATATAAAAAACCTGCACATGTACTCCTGAATCTAAAATAAAAGTTAAAATATGTAAAATACTGCTACTAATGGATTACATCTTAAATAATAAAACAAGTATCCATAAGTCCATACTGATATAAACACATAATTGAATGAATAAACGAATGAATGAGAGAAGAGATTAGCTATTCCTTACAGAAGAGCTTCAGTTAATAAAGAAATAGGAAAATTTTTTTTTTTTTTGAGACATAGTCTCACTCTGTCACCCAGGCTGGGTGCAGTGGCGCAATCTCGGCTCACTGCAAGCTCTGCCTCCCGGGTTCACGCCATTCTCCTGCCTCAACCTCGCGAGTAGCTGGGACTATAGGCACCCGCCACCACACCCCGCTAATTTTTTTTTACTTTTAGTAGAGACGGGGTTTCACCGCGTTAGCCAGGATGGTCGTGATCTCCTGACCTCGTGATCCACCCACCTTGGCCTCCCAGAGTGCTGGGATTACAGGCCTGAGCCACCGCATCCAGCTGCCAGGAAATTCTTTTATAGAAAATTAATCATTACAACACCAAAGTAGTGATTGTTGTAGGCAAGATCTTTAGATGAATACTAAATTTAGCAAGTGACTTTAAATCAGCTATTATAAATCTGTCCAAAGAACTAGAGAAAATCCCATCTAAAGAATTAAAGAAATGTATGAGAATAACGTCTCATCAAGTAGTATATCAGTAAACAGATATAAAAAGAAACCAAGTAGAAATTCTAAAGTTGAAAAATATAAGAACTGAAATTAAAAATAAACTGAAGAAGTTCAACAGCAGATATAAGCAGGCAGAAGAAAGAATTCGTGAACTGGAAGGTAGGACAATTGTGATTACCCAGTCTAAGGAACAGAAAGATAACAGAGTGAAGAAAAATGTACAAAACTCCAGAGACCTGTGAACACCATCAAGCATACCAAAATATACATAATGGAAGTCTGAGAAAAAGTAGAGAGTGAAAGAAGCATAAAGAATATTTGAAAAAATCATGGCTGAAAACTTCCAAAAATCGATCAACATTAATATATACATCCAAGAATCTCAATGAATTCCAAGTAAGATAAACTCAAAGAAAAGCACACCAAGACATCATAATTAAACTGTCAAAAGACAAACATAAAGAGAGAATCTTGAATGCAGAAAAAGAAAAATGACTGATTGTATATGAAAGATTCTCAGTAAGATTAACAACCGATTTCTCACCCAATACTGTGGATGACAATGGGATACCTACCATATTCAAAATATTGAAAGAAAAAACATGTGAACCAAACATTTTATATCCAGCAAAACTTACAAATGAAAGAGAAATAAAAACATGTCCAGATAAACAAGAACTGATAAAAATTTTTTACTATATCTGCCTGACAAGAAATACTAAAAAGAGACTTTTAGGCTGAAATGAAACAATACTAACTGTAATTTGAAGACCATGATAAAATAAAGAACACTGGTAAAGGTAACTGCATGAGGAAATATAAAAGATGAAAGAAGTATATTTTTTGTTTGTAGCTCTGTGTTTTATCCTACCTGATTTAAAAGACAAATGCATAAAATAATTATAAATCTGCATTGATGAGAAAATAATGCATAAATAAAATATTGGTATGATAAAATCATAGAGGATGGGGAAGAGAATGGAAATATATAGAATCAACAATTTTGTATACTATTGAAATTAAATAGAAATGAAACTGAACTAGACTATAATAATTTAATTGTAAACACCAGAGTGACCCAGAAGAAAATAACTCAGAATAAATAATAAATAAAATGACAAAGGCATTAAAAAGTTATACTAAGGGCCAGGCGTGGTGGCTAATGCTTGTAATCCCAACACTTTGGGAGGCTGAGGTGGACAGATCACTTGAGGTCAGGAGTTAGAGAACAGCCTGGCCAACATGGCAAAACTGCATCTCTACTAAAAAATACAAAAATTAGCCGGGCATGGTGGCATGCCTGCAATCCCAGCTACTCAGAAGGCTGAGGCAGGAGAATTGCTTGAACCGAGGAGGCGGAGGTAGCAGTGAGCCAAGATTGTGCCACTGTACTCCAGCCTGGGCGAGGTATACTAGAAAACATCTATTTAACACAAAAAAAGCAGTGTTGGAAGAATAGATAAAATGAAAAATAAGACATATAGAAATCCAAAGAAAAATAGCAGTAAATACCAACTTGTAAATTACCAAATTAATTGTACCTGGATTAAACACCCTAATTAGAAGGCAATATTGGTGGAATGGAATTTTTAAAAAGATACAACTATATGTGATCTACAGAAGACACAATTTAGATTAAAAGATATAAATAGGTTGGAAGTAATAGGATGGGAAATGATACTAGGCATACAGTACTCAAAAGAGAGCTGTTTTATTTTGTCTGATATTTATAACAGACAAAATAGACTTAAGACAAAAATTGTTAGTACAGATAATGAAGGGCATTGTATAATGATAAAACGGTCAATCAGGAAAATGTAGCAATTATGAAAATATATCACACTTAACTTTAAAGCCCCCAAATATAATACGTAAAACAAAAAATGATTAAATTGAAGGGAGAAACAGACAATTCCACAATAATAGTTGGAAATTTAAATTTAGTCACTGGTTAACTTAAGAAATTTGCAGAGCCTCAAAATATTGCCTCCAAATTATTTACTAATTGCTAGAAGTTTTAAAAATTATTTAATACTCCTCACAAGAAGTGGAGCTTAATTCTAGTCTCATTGAGTGTCAGCCAAAGTTAGTCACTGAATTTCAAATAACAGACTATGAAAAGGGAGAAAAAAAAACCTACCAAACTTTAAAGTGGAGAAACCACCTCAACAAAAGTGATCAACATTAATATCACCAATAAGTTATGCTGACATCGTACAATACCAGATATTATGCAATGAGAAAGACACATCACTTCTGTGATACTCTTATAAAAAATCTGTAACTCCCCTCTAGTCATGAGAAAACCACCAAACGACTTGAAATCAAGAGACATTATAAAAAACAACTAATGAATGCTCCTTAATAGTGCCAAGGTCATAAAAGACTTTAAAGCTTAAAAAGCTGTCACTGATTGGAGGAGACTAAGGCAACGTGAAGAATAAATGAAATGTAGTACTGACTCAAGTCTTGAATCCAAAACATAAAAGGACATTAGTGCAAAAACTGGGAAAAGGTGAATAAGAACAATGTTGAAGTACTTACATTATCAGATTCTAAAATATAGTATGAAGCTACATTAGTCAAGACAGAATGCCATTATCACAAGCATAGAAAGATAGAGCATTAAAACAGAAAAGAGTACAGAAATAAAAACACATATATGGTTCATTGATTTTTGTAAAAAGCACTAATATAATTCAGTGATTAAATGAAAGATTTTTCAAATGGTCTTGGAATAACTAAATATCTCTATTGAAAAACAAACTATGTTGTTACCCATGTATCTATTGACTGATCTACCTATTTATCTGGACACATACCTGACACCATAAACAAAAATTAACTGAAAGTGGATCAAAACATAAACGTGAAAGTTAAAGCCATAATGTTCCTATAACACAAATAGAAGATTATCTTTGCACCTTTGGATTATGAAACAAATCTTAAAATGCCAAAAAAAACCACACTTGATCACATTTAAAACATTTGCTCATTGAATTACATGATTACAAAAATAAATAGGCAACACACAGACAAGGAGAAAACATTTACTGTCTCTTTCTCTCTCTATATATAATCTTTATGTATGTATGTACATATACATATACATATATCTGACAAAGAATGTGATGTCAACAAAATGAAAGAGTAGGCAGCTCTAGGCTCTCATCCCTCATAGAAACATAGAATAAGTGGATACTTTTGGAACAAGTTTTTTCAGAATTCTGAAAATCTGTCAAAATTTACAATAACCAAATGAACTCTGAAGAAAGAAAAAAAACCTCTTCAAAACAGTAGGAAGTAATGTGATGATTTTACTTACTCTTTTCCCACCCTCTTCCTGGCACAATAGTAGTCTTGGTTCAGAAGCAAGGACAGCTTGCATTCCCAGTGTGGCACCCTTTCCCTGGTTCCAAAGTAAGAAGAGTAGAATTATTTCATATGGTTTTTCTAACTTGTCTGGGCACTACGTGGATGACTGACACAAGGCTTTCATCTTTGTTTTACCTAAGTCAAACTCAGGCCAGAAAAAGAACAAGCATTGCTTAAAAACACTGAAAGTCATACAATCCTCACATGTCTGAAGCAAATGACTGTAATAGAAACAAACAGTAGATTGCTAAGGCAAAAATCTGGGAAGAGCTTTTTTACTTCCTACAGTATTAAGCTGACAAATTTATGAAGAATAATTATGATTCTCTATTATTGGATGCACATTGTATAAGTTATAATTTGTGACAACATAAAGGGTGGAAAATGGAGCTGTATAGGAGCAGAGATTTTGTATGTTATTGAAGTTATGTGGGCATCAAATCAACTAAATTATTATAAATTTAGGATGTCACATATAGTCCCCATATTAAACAAAATGTCTAAAAATCTATATACAAAAATATAAGAAGAAAATCAGTTCATAACAAAAAAGCAACTATCAACATTAAAGAAAGCATTAAGGGAGGAAAAGAGGGACAAAAAATTTCTAAGATATACTTAAACAGCAAAATGGCAAAGGTAAATCTTTCCTTATCAGTCATTACTTTAAATATAAATGGAATTAACTCTTCAATCAAAAGACATTGGTTGGCAGAATGCATTAAAATGTGATCCAACTATGTGCTGTCTACAAGGGATCCACTTTAGATATACAAGACACAGATAGGTTGAAGCAAAAAAAAAGGAAAAAGATTTTCCTTGCAAATCTACAGCCACTGTAACAATATCAGACAAAGTAGGCATAAAATCAAAAAAAGCAAAAAAAAAGACAAGAAATGTCAATACTTATTAGTAAATGGATAATTCATCAAGGAGATATCAAAATTATAAAAATAAATATACTAACAACAGATACCCAAGATATATGAAGCACGGTTTCACAGAATTGAAGTGAGCAATAGACAGTCACACAATAACAGTTGGAGATTTCAATTGAAAACATTCAAAAATGGATAGAGCATGTAGGAATAAGGTCAATAGAAAATAGAGGATTTGAACAACACTACAAACAAACTAGACTTGACAGACTTATAACACCTCACCCAACAACAGGAGAATACATAATCTTTTCAAGTGCACATAGAACATTCTCTAGGATAGTACACGTTAGGCTACTAAACAATTCTCAACAAATTTTGAAAGATTAAAATAATACAAAGTGTTTTTTCTAATTACAATGGAATGATGCCGTAAATAAATGACAGAAGAAAAACTGAAAAGTCAGTGTGTTATATATTCAAGATACTGTATCTTTTGCTCTATGTAATTATATCCCAATAAAATTATATATATATATATATAATTTGCTATGTTGGTACTATGAAATCATCAACTTAGAAACCCTCTTGCTTGTGTAACATAATGAAGATTAATATCAACTTCTATGAAATGAGCTCTCTCTCTGTCACCTGAATTAACAGTACATATGTACCCCTGTGACCCTTTAAATAACATTTATCACATTCTTTTCACGTTGTTATACAGGGTTTTATACCCATCTTTTGCCTCTGCTATTGCTTTAAAGGCAACTTTTTGTCTCTGCTATTGATTTGAAGGCCATAAAAGAACATATAAAAGACCATGTGTTATTCATCTTGGTTTCCCAGCATGGCACCCAGAAAAACATCTTGCACATTTTGTCAGAGGATCCTGGGTTATTATTTCATAAATAAATGAATGATTAAATAAACAAGTACTAATCAAAGTAATCATACCAGAAACCCGATTTATGAGAAGCGCTAATGTCACTTCCTTTTGCAGTTATCTAGATGTCTTTAAAAATGAACCTAAATCTTTTATGGTATGAACAGTCAACAAGAGAATGAAGGATGCATGTGGAAAATTTGTGAAGGAGAGAAAACATGGATTCTTTACATTTTCAAAAATCCTGAATATAGGTCATACAGTTAAAAGTAAACCCAGGGCTAAGCATGGTTGCTCACACCTGTAATACCAACACTTTGGGAGGCTGAGGCAGGTGGATTGCCTTGAGCTCGAGTTCGAGACCAGCCAGGGCAACATGGCGAAACCTCATCTTTATAAAATATCAAAAATTAGCTGGGCATGGTAGCTTGTGCCTGTACTCCCAGCTACTCAAGAGGCTGAGGTGGGAGGATTGCTTGATCTTGGGAGGTCGAGGCTGCCATGAGCCATGATCGCCCACTGCACTTCAACCTGGGTGACAGAGCAGGACACTGTTTAAAAAAAAAAAAAAGAAATCCATACTTAGAATTAATTAGTTCAGTGAAATAGCCAATTTACAGATAGCAAACTTTTTTCTATCTTTAAAGAAAATATTGTCCAAACAATAGACAATGTAGACATTTCACACTTCATTTACTTTTTTGAGCCTATTTAGATACAGACTAAAATGGAGAAAAAGTATGATCATTGTACACCTATACTTACTTATCTAGCCCTTATTCTTGTGTTTTTTTTTTTAACTGACTCTTAAAATCTTGTCCGTTCCCGTACATTAACTCTCTGATTTTTGCAGATAACTCATAATCCTGGAGGCCTTTGATTACTACATAGTCAGTTTCCTTACAAAATTAATCAGCTACAATGTTAACTCTCCCTCACAATGCACCTTAATATTCATTTCTAAAATTATTAACTAAAAATTTCTGTCTGACTTACTCCTGTAATCTTCTAGCCAGCATTCTTTGCTCTAGTCTCTGACATTTTTGCCATATCATTTCAGAATATACAGTGGAATTCTGAAGCTATGTAGGCTTGAATGTTCATTTTGACTTCATCTATCTCACTTTCATATCCTCAATCTATAGGAGTCAGAACTAGGGTCAAATCTTGCTCTGAGTGGCACATTGTGGGATATCCCCAAATTCCTATGAGACAATATAAAGCCTAAGGGCCAGGGATGTAAGAATGGTGATGGCTGTCTTCCTTACTCCTTTAGGATGTATGCTCTAAAGCAGTAGTGATTTTGTCTAGATAGTTCACTGTTCTATCTCCCAGCCCCAACCATCATCAATGGGAACAATATAATGCATGGTTCAGGACTTAGGGCCTAGTGGGAGAACAGGAACTAGGAAGCAATAATATTTATGTATGTTGTTGTTATCATTGTCTAAGAAAGGAAGATTTTTGTTTGATCTGCTATGTCCCAAACACTTGAAACAATGGCAGGATTAGAGCTAGCCTCCCTCTGAGTGTCAGAATGTGGAATAACACCAAAATCATAGTAAGACAACATAAGGCCTATGTCTGGCCTAAACATCAGGGGTGGGTGGCGGGTATATGCCTCCCATTAACAAGAAAGCAAGCTCTGTGAGAACTGAGATTTTTGTCATTTTAATTGAAACCTCAGGGCCTCAGTTAGGGCCACGCCTCTCTGCGTATCAGGAGTGGTAAAAGTGCCTGAAACAGTAACTAGCATTCTAAGGTCAGTCCTATTGGTTGTGTTGTTGCAATCTGTTTTTCCACTGGAGAAACACAGATCCTTACAACAAAACATAAAATAAACTCCACATGGTTTAAAGTTCATCATTCATGGGGAAATTTAAAAAAAAAAACACATAAAAATCAATACTATTATCAGTTATGGTGATAATATGTAGTAAAAACATAAAACATGGGCAAGAATCATACCAAATTAATTACAGTGTCTGCCTATTCAAAGAATGGAAGTGGGATGGTACTGGGAAAGATATTTATTATCTGTAATTTTCTGACTGTTTAATAATATATATCTCTATCTATATCAAATAGGCCAAAATGTTGACACTTATTAATTTTGGGTGGAGGTGAGAAAATGTTTGTCATATCTTTCATACTTTCCTATATTTTGATTTAATTTTGATAACTAAAATACAAAGATAATTGAAAATACCATTATAGCTAATTATTTTATTACAATGTTTTCAGAATTAGATCTAGGTGACATAAAATACACAAAAGCATAAAGCCATCTGAATAGTACAGTCAACAAGCAACAACCAGTACAATCAGCAATAATAGAGAACTTTTAACTTTGTATGTCACAGAGAATGTATATACCTTTTTAATAAAAAGCCTGAATAAACCAATAACTATTAAAGAAATCACAAAGCTGATTAAAAATCTACTATTAAAAGTGTCATCAGGATTAGATTGTTTTACACTTTGTCCTAGCTAACTTTTAACAAACAAATAATTCTAATGCTATTTAAATTATTCCAGACCACAGGAAAAAAATTGAAAACTCACATATTCATATTTTTTTAAAGCTAGCACAACTTCAATAACAAAACTTGATAAAGATAGCATCAGAAGGACAAAATACAATTTTACTTTGGAATGAAAATGCAATAATTCTAAATTAAATACTGGTAAATAAAATCCACTCATGTAGCAAATCATTATTTCACAATGACCAAGTAGTATTTGTTCCAGAAATACAAGTTTGGTTCCACATCAAATACCTACCATTCTAATTCATTACATCAACAAATTAAAGAGAAAAAAAATCATACAATTTTATCAATAGATGCTGAAAAGGCATTTTATAAAATTCAGGAACCACTTCTAGCAATAACACTATAAAACAGGAATAGCGGAAACTCTTAAACATGTTAATGACTACCTACTAATAACCAAAAGTAAATGTCATACTAATAGGGAATACTATTCCCTATTAATATTTTGCATTCTTACTTCCATGAAAATTAAAAACAAGACAGTCACGTCTGTCATCACTCTTCAACATTGTTTTGAAAAATCCAGCTAATGTAACAGTAATCAGTATAAACATTAAGAGGAAATAAAATGATCTATATGTTCAGGTGAAATAATTTCATATCTAGAAAACCCAAAATATTATATTCTTAAAAATCTACTGTAATTTCAATGATTAAATAAGCTCATTAGACAGAAGATAAAAATACAAAAATCTATAGGTTGTCTATATTGTCAAAAATAGCTAATTACAAATGAGAAGAAAAAAACCAATTCACAATGTCAAAATATGAAATAAAACTGTAAAAATACTTAGAAATAAATTCAGTTAGCTATGATATACTTACGTGAAGAATATTCCAATAACAAGACCAAAAGATTTCAATGATGTACGAAGACTCTTGAGTGCTAAGATTTAATATTATTAAAGAGCCCTCTAAACAAAAATGCGGGATTTTAATTGTGATGTCAGCCATCATAATTAGAATTTTATTAAAATTCTGCATTTCATTTTTTCACATGAAAAAATGAATGTCTAGGACATATTATATAAAGAAAAAAAAACTAATGAAGTGGGACTTGCTTTATCGGATTCTAAAACTTACGATGAAGCCACTATAATTAAATCATGATATTGGCTCAGAAATTTGAAAATGGGTAACATTTTAAATAAATGTCACAATCAGATATCCAATGTGAACAAAATGTTATAGCTGGATCCCCATCTTACACCATATACAAAAATAAATTTCAGATGGATCAAACATTTAAACATTAAAAATAATAAAGTTATTAGAAGAAAATGTAGGTGAATATTTGTATGACTTTGGGTGGGGGCATCCGTGTGATAAAAAAAGGAAACCAAAATCTATAAAAGAGATAAGGGTCTACCTAAAAAGTTTAAAAATTTTAAAGGAAAATATATCATCAATAAAGTCAAGATGAAAACGTCATAACACATTAGAGCTACAAATGATTAATATGCACTATGTAGTAAGAATTTCTACAAATTTATAATGAAAAACATCAATAGATACATGAGCAAAGGGTAAGAACAGGCAAATCAGAGAAAAATCCAAACAGAAACAAGGACAGCAACAACAAACCTCTTTGAACTCAGACAAAAGGCAATTAAACTAACAAGCAATACAATGCAATTTTTAGCCTTTCATATTTTCAAGCATTAAAGAGTGCTGGAGAGGACGCTGGAACGGGCGCTTTCATTTTGGATAGTAATCTTGTAATATTTCTGAAACATATGCCTACATAGTATTTCTGGGAATCCAACCTATATAAATAAAAGCACCAGTATGTATTACAGCAGTGTTATTTTGAAAAAAAATTAAAAAAGGAAATAAAAGATGATCAATAACGAAATGGTTGAATGCCTTTTTGGTACATCAACAAGTACTGTGTATTCAGCTGTTAGAGTAAGGGAGGGAGGGGGAGAGCAAGAGTGCAAGAGAGTAAGAGTGAGGGCCAGAGAGCCAGAGAGAGCAAGAAAGACTGAAGCTACTGAGAAGAAGATATATCATCTATATGTCAAGTGAGAAAAGCATGTGGCTTGCATTTTTACAGAAACTACTAGAACATACTTTCTGCATGAAGATGGGGAAAATAGGTGGAAGGATGTACTTCGCATCCTCAACACTTGTTTTCTGGGAAGAAACAAGGTAAGGAAAGGAAGGGGTAAGGACGGGGTGTGGGTTTACACCATTAATTTTTCTTAATCTATTTTTGCATTGTTCCAATGGTTGCAAACACTTTTTAATTTTCTGTTAGCACCCAATTTAACTGTCAAGTTACAGAACAAGGCAATATCAAAAGTAGCAAAGTACACTTGAGGCAAAATTGTGAAACTAGTCAAGGTAAGATTTGTTGGCACAATAAAATTTATCCACTTTCCTGAATTTCTGACACCTAAACTGTTCTCTGCGTTCACAACTACGAGAACACAAAATAATTCACATCTAACAGATCCACAACTTCTCTAAAGAGCACAAAGAATTTAAGGAGTTTTCACCAAACCATAGACATAAATGTGAATATCATCATCAAACTTAATGAAGTAAACAGATGGCTTCGCCACCACTTGATGTATAAAAATGCCAGTTCTCTTGGACCCGTCATCTTTGGCATGCTCCACCTGCTTGCCCACGAGACTGTCGACCACCTCTCCAGGCTCCTGTTCTGCTGTAGGGAAATAGTAGTTGGAATCTGGAATAATGCGTAAGTCACCATCTTTGTAGTCATCAAGCAGCGTGTACATATAGAGAACAGGATCTTTCTCGTAGGTGATGTAAAACCAAGTATCCATCACAGGAGCTCGCGCCAGGACCATACCCTTCCATTCATCCTTGGTACCATGTTCACCTTCAAACACATGCTCCACTGCCTTGCCAATCAGGGAATCTGCCAGTCGTGAATCGATACGAGGAGTTGGCACTCTCTCAGGAAGGATCTCTAGCGCTAAAACTCTCTTATCGCGGTGCAGTTCTAGTCCATACACACTATCTTTGCCATCATATTTAATGATGTAAAGAGTGGGCTTCACGGAAACCTGCTCGAGCACAGTACCCTTCCACTGCTCCACTGGCTCGTTGCCTTCCTTCCAGCCGTGTTGAATGCGGCAGCCCACGATGTTCCTACGAGTGAGGAAAGTGGGCTTGCGCCGTTGCTTCCTGTGGGTGTGCCTTTTCTTCATCAGGTATGCGGACACGCCATCTACCCCCATCGGAGGCACGGTTGGAGGAGACATAGCTCAGGGATTAAGAGGGCTTGGGGAAAGCTGCTGCCCTGGTCGATTAAACTGACAAAAAGTCAACACTATGCAATATGATATATATATTTTTTGCGATCTCAAAGACCTGGTCTGTGCTCCCTTCTCCAAGTGCAAGGCTCTCACCAAGGTTTTGGCAGAAACGCTCGAACTCTAAGCGTGAGCACTGGGACAGCGTGTGCCTCTCCACAGTGCTTTCCTCTCTCGCCCTAGAAGGGTTACTGCAGCAGTGGCGGCTGACGTAGAGATGGCGGGCTCGCGAGTGCTGTTCGTGCCTTGCGTCCGCCCCAACCCCGACCCCAAGTCCCCGAATCGGCCACTTAGCTGTTGTCGATGCTGGTGCGGCTGCGGCACGGCGGCAGAGGAGACGACGGGGACGAAAGGCAAGGAGTAAGAGGGATGGCTGCAGCGGCAAAGGCGCAGGCGGCGGCAAGTCTCTGGGGAGTCCGCGCGGCCTGGGCTTCGCAGCGCTAGCTGGCTTGGCTTCACTCTGGCGACCGGGTCTTTGCGGCGCAGGGAACCCGCCCCCTCTGAGCCCGCCTGAGCCTTGGCCCCGCCCCCAGCCATCCCGCCTTCCGCTCTGCGGGCGGCAGCCGGGCTGGTCAGCGCGCGTGCCCGTGTTCAGTTTGTATTGACACACGCGCCCTCTCTTTCATTTCCTCCTCCGCCCCTCGACCGTTTCCCTCAAACGCCAGCCAGACAGGCCGACTCCCCTCCTCCTCCTTTCTGGCGGTCTGCTGCCCGCCAGCCTCCTACACAGTGGCTCCATCTGCTTTCTGTCTTCCAGGAATTCCTCACTTAAAAAAAAAATGTAAAACACACGCACACCCAGAAAGAGTTTGTGCATACAAATTATTTTCTTTCAGTTTAAGATATTTAAGATGAGAATAAAAACCCTGTGTACAATTTACAGACCACCATCTTAATCCAAAATCTGTTTCATATTTTCTACCTGATCATTTCTAGTAATTATTTTTAAATTTTTTTTTTTTTGTCAGAATGTAAAGGTCATGTACTGACATTGTGGAGATCTTCTAAAATTCAGTGAAATAAAAGACGAAACTACCATTAATTTTACCATCCAGACTGCACCAAAATGTTAACAATACTGTTTTCTCTCCTATTAATAAACCTGTACTTATATTTTATAAAATTGGGAGCATATTTCATACTTTTATAACTTGTGTTTTTCATGTATATCATGAACATTTTCCAAGGTTGTTAAATACTCTGAAAACATGATTTTTAATGGTAATATTAAATATTTGTAATATTCCTTTTGATAGTCCACTATTTATCCTACATGATCTATAACATAAGTATAAATAAAAACATTTTACCTTCATAAATGGATTTATTGTCTAAACCATTTTTTAAAAGAAGATTTAATGACATGGAGAGCTGCACATGAGATGAGTACAATGAAAAAGCAAAATATTGAAACAATATTGCGGTCTTAATTTTGTAGAGAGAGAAAGAAGGGATTTTTTGTGTATATATTTGCTGTTTTTCTGATTATGAAAGTGCTGCATGCTTATATCGAAAACCTGCAAGAAAAGAAAGTGTCCATAATTTCACTTACCTTAAGTCACAGAGCTGCTATGAGGATTAAATGAGAATGTCTGTAAAGCTTTTAACACTATATCCCACTTACAAGATGACATTAAAATCCAGAAGAGTCTAGGGTTCTCATTTTCATTCCTCTACTCTTCGCTGGTGAAAAGAGAAAGCGTCATATAATCATGAGTAAAAAAGGCAATTAATTCACCTGGAAACAAAACCGGGGCAAAAGCTGCAAGGTGTCAATACTGGTTGCCTGAACATTTCATTACCTTCCAAGTCAGTGACAGAGAGACCTAGTCCTCATTCTGTTTAATAGCTGGTCACACAGAATGTGTAAGGATCCTCCAGTTCACCATGTTTCCCAGGCAAAGGACTTCAGAGGTGGGATAATTCTTTAATGCCATATTACAAGATAGTAATTCCAAGGAAGAAGGTAAACTACATGTATGAACAGTTATTTCCAAACACTTAGAATGACATCGTGGTGTATACATATTCACACATATACACAACCTACACATTCATACTCAAAGTCAGAAGGTGAACGTATGTAAATGTTATGCCATTATGTTCCACAAATAATGTCTTCCAAATAATTCCCCAGACCAAGACACACCAAGCACTTTTTGCTCAGAAGAGCAGTTGACACATGAAAGAAGAAGATGACCCACAGGGCACACAAATGCAGGGAAAACAGTTTCCTCAGGCCTTTGGTTACATCCTTCAAGGGAATTCTTGCTTACAACCCGACAAAGTGGCCTGAAGAGACAAAAAAAATTCTAATACCCTTTCTTCTCCAAAATTATGATTCTAATATTCAGACCATTCACTAACATATAGATTTAAAAGGCCTTATCATGCTGATATAATGTTCACTTTGTATGACTCCCACTGGACAATACACTTATTCAAGAAGGGATTTTTATCTTGCATCCCAAATACCCTACACAGAATAGGGACTCAATAAACATTTGTTAAATGAATAAATAATTGCTTTCAGCTGCCCTGCCCCAATGCAAAGACATCTTCCACAGTGAAACAAGTAGTCTTACACAAGCTTTTGAAGACTACAGTTCTGGCAACTCAGGCTCTCCCTCAGCAATTTTATCCTTTTAAAACACCTAAATCACTGACCCTGTGAATACATGTGCCCATAAGTCTGAAAATGCTTAGGAGAAAACATTAAAGCAAGGGGGGGGGGCAAGCTTTCATCAACCTACATGTGTGGATAACAATAAAACTTACCTCAAAGTGTAAGTGTGAGGATTAAATTAGATAAATACACACAAATCTCTCAGCACATGAACTGGTACATAGTAAGTACTCAGTTGTCTCCTAACTAGTCATCTCCTGAAAGAAGTTATTTTGTCTTATTACATCTTTTTACAAACCACCCAGCTCATACCCCACCTCTAAACCTTTCCTCTATTTTACACTCAAGGCCTCTTGGCCAGGGCTTGTGAATCAAGGAGGGCTATGGCATGATTTGTTCCTTATATCCAATTTCAGAGCAATATTTCAAATACTGGAAGCTTCTGGAAGATTGACTTCTTAATAAATAAACATTAGTGAAAATTAATTTGGAATACTCAGTGTTAATTTATAATTGGAGGGGTGGTGGAGGGAGGTATAACTATTGTTAATTCCAGTGTGCACATAAGATTATAATGCATGCTATAAAAGAGGTACAACTGAAGCACTAGGGGACCCAAAGGAGGTAGTGATTTTTTATGGCTGGGGAGATCAGCAAAGACTACTTGAATGTCTAAAATAACAACAAAAGAAGATATTCAGAGGGTGGCAGTGTAGTGAGGTATTTTCAAAGAGCTCAAGGAACGACATGGAGGGTGAATGGTTACAGGATATGCGACAAAGTAGTCAGGAGTTTGTGACAAGAGCACAGAGTTCGTTGTGATAAGGAAAAGGGGGTATAGTTTGTGGTGTGGAACAAAGTTAGTCAAAAACCTCAAAGTTGAGAACTGATATTTCATCCACTGTTGGTGGAAGTAGCTGACATTCCAGTTCCCCTAACAGTGTAGTGTTGGCGTTACCAAGCAGAGAGCTGATCTTCCATGCTTCATCTGACAGAAAACAGGCAGTGTTTTTATTCCCCTGGAAGACAAATACTGGTGATGCTGAACACAGAGCTGATCTACTACCTCTCTGGCAGAAGCAAATGGTACTCTGATTCCCCTGCCAGGATAGTGTCAGCAAGGTCAAATGGTAAGTTGCTCCACCACATTCATCTGGTAGTGTGAGGTAGTGCTAGTAATTGTTATGATACACTCACACCCCATATAAACCTGACAGCAATGAGATTGAATACAGTAGAGCAAGTCAGGGCTAGTCAGCACTCTGGTTCCCTATACCCCTAATGTCAGTGAAAACCAGTGAGTAGCTGACCTTCCATCCTCATCCACAGTCAGTGAGACAGAACAAAGGGAAACATGATGCGACCAGATGGTACTCAACTTTCCCTAAACCTTTTGTGTCAATGGGTCCCAGAGTTCAGATGAGCCCCCACTCCCACTTTGAGGTCATAAGATGGTATGAGCCTGTAACCCATTATCACCACGAAGGTGTCAGCAAATTTGGGATGGGAGCTGAACTTCTGTACTGCCCATGTGCAATGAGGCAGTGTGAGTTAGTGCTGCATTTTTTCAAAGGTTGTGTCAGGGGAACCTAACAGAAGAAGCTGAACATATATACAAAAGCAGCCCTTCAGCCACAAAACAATAGGGGGGGCTCTCCAATAAAAAGGTTACAGAGAACACAGAGTCTCATGATATAAAATTAAAAAGTGACTAAGATGCAATTAAAAAAAATCATACAAGGAACAAGGGAAATCACAACTTAAAAGAGACAAGACAATTAACAGGTGCCCAAAACAGATAAAAAATCGATGTTGGAAATATTTGAAATAGATTTTAAAGCAGCCATCATTAAAAAAAGTGATTCAATAAGCCCAGGCATTGATGAATGTCTTTAAGTATCAAGAGCATTCAGGGAAATATGACCTCACTGAACTAACTAAAGAAGGTGCCAGTAACCAACCCTAGAAAGATGGATTTGTGTGACCTCTCAGAGAATTCAAAATAGCTGTTTCAAAGAAGCTCAGTGAACTTCACTGAGAAGCAATTAAGAAATTTATAAGAGAAATATAACAAAGAGATTGAAATAATAAAAAATCAAACAAATCATAGAGGTGAAAAATATAATGGATGGAATTACAAATGCATTATGGTATTACAACAGTAGATTTGATCAAGCAGAAGAAATAATCAGTGAGCTCAAATACAAACTATTTAAAACTATACAATCAGGCCGGGTGCGGTGGCTCACACCTGTAATCCCAGCACTTTGGGAGGCCGAGGCGGGTGGATCGTGAGTTCAGGAGATTGAGACCATCCTGGCTAACACAGTGAAACCCCATCTCTACTAAAAATACAAAAAATTAGCCAGGCGTGGTGGCGGGTGCCTGTAGTCCCAGCTACTTGGGAGGCTGAGGCAGGAGAATGGCGTGAACCTGGGAGGCAGAGCTTGCAGTGAGCTGAGATCACACCACTGCACTCCAGTCTGGGTGACAGACCGAGACTCTGTCTCAAAAAAAAAATATATATATATATATACATACATACATATATATATGTGTATATATATATATACACATATATATATAATCAGAAGTGACAAAAGAAAAGAAGAATTAAAAGCAATGAAAAATACTTATTAAACCTATGGGATAGCCTCATAAGACCAAATGTAAGAGCCATTGGCTTTAAAGAGGGCATAGAGAAAGAGAAAGGGGTAGAAAGACTATTCAAGAAAATAATAATAATAAACATTCCAAATGTAGGAAAAGACACAAATATCCAGGTATAGGAAGATCAAAGGTCACCAAGCAGATTCAACCTACTACTGCTACTGTAAGGCATATTATAATCAGATACTTAAAAGACAAGGACAAAGATAAGATTATAGAAATGGGGAAAAAAAGCAAATAACATATAAAGGACCTCTGATACATCTAGCTGCAGGTTTCCCAACAGAAACCTTTCAGGCCAGGAGGGAGTGGGATGACATCCAAAGTGCTAAAGGAAAAAAACCTGCCAGCTAAGAATACTGTACTTAGCAAAGAATCCCTTAAAAAGGAAGGAGAGATAAAGACTTTCTCACACTAACAAAAGCTGAAGAAATTCATCGCCACCTGACCTGTCCTACAAGATGTGCTGTAGTTCTTTAATCTTTAAAAAGGACATTGATATGCAACAACAACAATAAAAAACAGTTGAAGGTTAAAAAAAATCATTTGTAAATGTAAGTACACAGACAAATTCAGCATACTCTAATGCTGTAATTGTAGTGTATAAACCACTCATACCTGTAGAATGAAGAAAAAAAGACAAATCTATTAAAAATAATAACAACTACAACAATTTGGTTAAAAAATAGGCAAAATTAGAAGATGTAAGGTGAGATGACAAAAAGTAAAAATGAGGGGTGGATGGATTTAAAGTTCAGAGTTTTTTAGTTTATTTTTCCTTATTTTCTTTGTGATCAAAATTAAGTTGTCATCAGTTTAAAATAATTTGTGATAAGATTTTTTGTAAGCCTAATGGTAACCACAAAGCAAAAACCTGTAGTAGATACACAAAAAATAGCCAGGAATTAAAACATACTACCAAAGCAAGTCAACCACAAAGGAGGACAACAAGAAAGGAAGCAAGGAATTACAAAACAACCAGAAAACAAGTAACAAAATGGAAGTAGTGAGTCCACTAGTAGCATGGAATATAAATGGACTAAATTATCTAATTAAAAGACACAGAGTGGTTGAATAAATATTTAAAAACTTAACTATACGCTGCCTACAAGAAACTCCCTTCACCTATAATGACACACATAGACTGAAAGGGAAAGTACGGAAAAAGATATTTCATGCAGACGGAAACCAAAAATGATAGATGTTAAATCAAAACAGTAAGAAAAGATAGAGAAGGCCATTATATAATGATAAAGGGGTCAATAGAGCAGGAGGATATGAAAACTGTAAACATACATGGCCCAACAATGGAACTCCTGGATACATAAAGCAAGCATTAATGGTCCTAGGAGAGATAGAATGTGATGTGATAATATTAGGGTGCCTCAATATACACTTTCAGCAATCAACAGATTATCCAGATAGAGAATCAACAAAGAGATATTGAAGTCAAAGTGCACTCTAGACCAAATGGTCCTAACAGATTTTTTTTTTTTTAATTTCACCCAACAGCTGCAGAATACACATTCTTCTCAACAGCACAATAGAACATTCTCCATGAGAAACTATATGTTAGGCCAAAAAACAAGTGTAATTTTTTTATTGAAATCATTTCAAGTATTTTTTTCTGACCATAATAGAATAAAACTATAAATAAATAACAGGAGAAACACTGAAAACCTTATAAATATATAGAATTAAACAAAATGTTTATAAACAACCAATGAGTCAATGAAGAAATTTAAACGGAAATTTGAAAATTCATTGCAAATGAAAATAGAAGCACAACACAGTGAATCATATGGGATACAACAAAAGTGGCTCTAAAAGGGAAGTATATACTGTGGGGTCCAACCTGCAGACCCTGACTCAGCAACAGATGAGAGATGTACACTGACACAGATATTTTTCCTGTCAGTGTGGCTAAGGGGCTTCTGCTCCTAAAGCTGCAGCATCAGCCCAATAAGCCTGCAAAGTTTGCATTTCTTTAATACAGGTTAAATGACAATGGTCTCAAGTAAACACCACTAGAGGGTAATTAACATTGCCAACCCCCTGAGTAGAGAGCAATCATGCACCCGTGGGTAATCGAAGGTTGGTCTTAGGACCACATGAGTAAACATGCTATTTAGATAAACTCCCCCACATTCCCTTGTTATTTGCTCTTTTGCTATCAACTCAAGGTAAAGAGGATTAGGCTGCTTTCAGCCACATATTTTACTGAAGCTATGCAAATCTCCAGCCTTCCAAGAAAGTTTGCTTCTCTTTTCTATAATTTCCTGTTACAATTTTTCCCACCACCCTGACTGAACTCCTACATCTCCCCCTTTTCTGTTTTTTGCATTAGGCTTTATTAATTGAAGAGTGCAGATGTGTGCAGCAACAGGTGTGTCAGGCATGGTGGTTACTGCTCTTATTCTGGCTTTGCATCCTAGAATTAGCAAATAACATAAGACAAACATGAGTATAATCAGCAACATTCTTTTCCAATCAAGGAGTGACCCCCAGGACAGGGGTCTATCCAGGAGAGGTTATCTTGCACACCCTTCCATATGGCTGTTTGTTGGATGTGTAGATCTATGGTGTGAAGGGATTCTAAAATTTTAGTTTTAAGTTGCTTTACATCTGCTGTTAAATTGTCATGAAAGTTTCCCCAGAGGTGTTGTTTCACCTCATCTCAACTATTTGTTGATTGATTCCATGGTAGAGAAGTGACACAGATATGTTTATGCCCCTAGTTGCAGTTTAATTGCTGTAGGAATGCTAGCGCATCTTTTCGCTCCCCGACATATTCCAAGGCAGCCTTGAGGGCTTACAGACATGCTGCAAGAGAAGTTCATTCGACACATTTTTGGCCAAATTATCTACAAAAGCAGCTGGTTGTACTGATTCAGTAATAAGTGCTACAGCCACACTAGCAGTTGCTAGGATGACTATGGCTGAGACTATAAAGGCTATAAGTACGCCTATGAATCTTTTGGGTCTGACCTGGGACAGGGCTTGTTCTAAGGTGGCAAGGGCAGAGGAACCTTGCCAATCGCGTGCCAAATTGACTGGTAGGAATGCCTCAGATTGTCTTCTCAATATCATGACACTGGTAATATTTCAATTAGATATATTGTAATTAGTGATACATGAGGCAAACCAAGCCTGTCTCTGCACCCGGGTCACAAACATGGAACTTGGAGGTGTAATAGAAATATTGGTTCCCATAAGGAAATCATATGGATGGGTAGTGCAAATCAGGCACAGATCAGTGTTATTATGAATAAAGGTTATAGTATAGTTGTTACTGGAATTATGATATATCCCATGCCAGGTGTCAAGGGAGGTGCTAAGATGTCCCAAGTGCCATAAAGTGTCTTGGGGTGGCATGGACTTTACTTGAGGTCTAGGATATCCCATGCCCTGATCAGCCCAAATCATAGGGGAATGGGACAAGGCTATGATACTCTTATTGATGCCATGATGGATGAGGATATCAGTAAGGCTGCCCTGCAAATGGCCGTAGGGGTTCCAGTCTAAGATGTTATAATTGCCTAACTTGAGGCTACAGGCCTGTTCCCCATGACAGACCTCCCAGCTAAAGTGGAATCCATTACTTTCCCAGCTTTGTTCTTGAGCACAGGAAGGAATGTTTGGGAAAGTGGCATTGATTGCATTGCCCGGTTTGAGGCTACCTGCAGCTAAGGCTGTTAATGCATTTCTTTTGCCACGATGTAGCCATAATTGTGTTTGGGCAGGTACACAGTTAAGAGTTAGAACTTTTATAACTTACACACAGTGGGAGGATAGCAGAGTGATATGTAGTGTTACCTGGCACCTTAGTCCAATGTGTGTCATTAATGAGGGACCCCACTGGGGGTAAATCTATCCTTCCTGGCCAAGCAGTTACATTATTAAAGGCTGGGAAGGGGGTGTCTGCCCAGGTGACAAGGTGAAAGAAAGGCGGATCTAAGATATCATCCCAATAGTGTGTAGCAGGTACAGGTTGCAGACAAAGAGAGAGCATAAAAAGGATCAATACCCTATGCGAGTTGCAATGTACAACAGAGAGCATAGCAAGGAACAAATTATCTGCAGTAAATGTTGTCTTCATCCAGAGCAGGATTCATTAAGCCTCCTGAGTTGTCTTCTTCAGCATCCCCCAGGTAACATCCGGGGCTTGTGTGGTCCGAGGAAGCCACATCATCCAGGGCTGTGGGTCCTGTAGGGTTAGATCCTTCATTTCTGGTATCAGGTTGGGTCCTAGCCAAGCAATGATATGGCTTGATGTGTCATGCTGGAATCCAAAGAGGACCTGAGGGGGTGTGAACATGAGCATATCCTCTTCCCCATGTTAACAATTCATTCGGAACACACCATACATTACTGTTTACATATTTCCATAAAAGTGCAGGTTTTATGTCTTGAGAGGTTTTAGCAAAGTGCTTTTCTACAGCTGGTTGAAATTTGTCATCTAAACTTTAAAAATTAAGGGTAATAAGGCTTGTGGTATTAGTGTTGCAGGGTCCTTACTCATACTCCCCCTTTTTTGTTTTTTGAGCATATTTTTAAGAGTGGAATGGGCACATTTTACTATGGCCTGTCCTTGGGGTTATATGGGTTGCCTGTGGAGTGTTGGATGTTCCATGTGTGACAAAATTGTTGAAACTGTGAGCTGGCATAAGCTGGACCATTATCAGTTTTAATTTTTGTGGGCCACCCCATAAATGCAAAAGTTAAAAGAAGATGTTTAATGGCATATCGAGTGGACTCTCTAGGAACAGCATGTGCACTATCAACAGATACATGTACATATCTTAGTTTTCCAAATCAGGGATGTGTGTAACATCTGTTTGCCATAACTGATTAGGTTCCAGTCCTCTAGCATTAACACCTGTTGAAGGAGGGGACATGCCTGTGAGCTAGCAATCTCAGATTGTAGAATAATTTGCATTGTAGAATAATTTGTTTAGCTAGTCTCTGGGTAAGTTGAAATTGTTTAGATAAGTTTCTCCAGTTTTGGTGGAAAAGTTGATGCAATTGAGTGGCTTGGTCAAGCAATGATGTCATAACCTGAAGGTCTGCTTGATCATTGCTGTAAGCCAATGGGCCAGGCAGTGAGCTGTGGGCTCGAATGTGTGTAATAAAAATAGGATGTGTACATTGATCTAGCAATTGCTGAAGTTGGAGAAAAAGAGCACACAGGGTGGGATCCAGTGTGGACTTAATTAGGGCTGCTTCAAGGTTCTGCAGTAAATAAACAGGGTAAGCCGAGTCACTAACAATATTGAAGGGCTGAGCGAAAAAAGTTTCCAAAGCCAATATTAAGGCCCCAACCTCAGCTCTCTGAGTGCTAGTAAACCCAGATCAAGTGAGGGAATTACATGGTCTCCACCAAACGGCTGCTTTTCCATGTTTACCCAAACCATCAGTAAACAGTGTTTAAGCATTAGGTATGGGGGAATGAACTATTTTTGTAGGCAACACCATTGAAGTACGAGATAAGAACTGAAGCAGTTTGTCAGCAGGGAGGGTATGCTCTAAATGGCCTGTGTAATCAGAGAGTGCTATCTGAAGATCTAAAGAGAGGGGCAATACTGCTTCAAATTGCTTTTTACTCAAAGGAATCCTGATGATATCAGGGTCACAATCTTGCAACTGATTCCATTGTTTGTGGCCTGAATATATGACTTTACTAAGTAGCTGGATATAGGGAGATAGTGTTTTAGTCCCGGTATGTGAGCAATAAACCCATTCTAGAAAGTGTAGCCCTGGGGTCATCTGTCCTATTAATCCTGTAGGGGAGTGTTTAGTGGGAAAGAGAAACAACTGGATCGAATAGCCTGGGTTTATGTGATGTAGCTGCCTCTGAGAGATGGCTTGTTCTATTTCTTCAATCTCTCTTTTGGCTATAGGAGTTAAACACCTGGGAGAATCCAGGGCTGAATTGCCCTTTAAGATGGAAAACAGATTTTGCAATTTATCCGTAGTAATGCGCAAGGCACAGCAAAGCCAGTTAATATTGCCTAGTAATTTCTGATAATCATTTAAGCTATGTAAGTTGCTAGTATTTAATTTAACCTTTTGAGGTTTTACTGACTGAGAAGTCAGCATGTACCCAAGATATTTCCAAGGAGAGGACATTTGTACTTTTTTAGATGCCATGATTAAACCTCTTAACTGTGTATTCTTTATGACAGAGATATATACATTTAAAAGCATTGGCTCCATTGGGGCTGCTAGTAAAATATTATCCATAAAAGGAATAACCTTGCAGTCAGGAAACTTTGTCCTACTAGGGAGCAAAGCTTGATTTACATGATACTGACACATGGTAGGTGTGTTTAGCATTCCTTGAGGAAGCACTTTCCAATGAAATCAGCAATTTCAAAAGCTGGCCTTTTATTATTGATAGTTGCTATTGTAAACACAAATTTTTCTCTGTCCTTCTCTGCTAGATGAATGGTATAAAAACAATCTTTAAGTCAACAATGATTATAGGCCAATCTTGAGGAATTGCCACAGGGGAGGGGAGGACCTGTTGAAGAGACCCCACAGGTTGCAAATTAGCATTAATAGCAGTTAAGTAGTGCAAAAGTCTCCATTTACCAGACTTTTTGGGAATGACGAAAATGGGCGAATTCCAAAGGCTGTTTGATGGTTCTATATGGCCAGCTTTCAATTGCTCCTCAACTAATTCATGGGCTCTCTGTAATTTCTCTCCCTTCAGAGGTTACTGTTTTACTTAAATTGGATTTGGAAAGAGTCACGTTAGGGGTAAGTTTGGAGTAACAACAGTGGTCATTATCAGAAAAAGGTCTTTCAAATTCTTAATTTTTACTTAAATCTTAGCAGAGAATTATAATCTGGGATGTCACTTGTATACGAGGAACACATGAAATTTTGCCATGGGCTGCGACTGGAGCCAGAGGGCAACGATCCCGGGGTGGCGCCACATTGCACTCACCTAGGCGCCGCTTTTGGTCTGCACCACTTTTTGTTTGTGCCACTCCCTCCCCGTGCCACCCCCCTACCCTCTCCCCCCACCCCCCACCACTCCCTTCCCCCCTCCCCCGTGGCTGCTAATGGCCAGGTAGTCTGTCCCTCACACTCCTCCTGCCTGTCCTTAGCAGGCTAGCTCCCTCTCTCCAGCATGCACCTCCTCTCCTCCCTTAGCAGGCTAGCTGGGCCTGGCTCCCCAGTACACTGCAGGCCAAGTTCTCAGGAGCACTTGCCAGCTCCAGGTCTGTGAGCTTCCCTGCTGCTGAGCCTTTCTATCTACCGCCTGCTTGGCCATACGGCTCCAGCCTCTAATGCCTTTTCTTATCTTTTTATAAGCATTAAAAGAAATGTGTTTATATACCTGATTGCCTTGTTGATCTTGCATTACCAGGCAGGCTAAGAGCTCCCCTTCTAATACAGCTTGCTTAAGACAGGTTCCCACAACTGTAATGTATCCCTTGTTTTTTTCCTATTCATTGGAGGAGGGGGCTCAGGAAAAACCTCCGTTTTCTCTTTGTTGTTTTTACCCCAGTGATAGCGGGGCTGAGGGACAGGGAGGTAGGTGGTAAGGTAGGTGATGGTTCTTCCTCCTTCCCCTTTTTTGGCTCTTCTGTGCATAATGGGACCAAAGTCACCCTTACTGGAGCCCATAATGTTAGAGATGATACTGGGATCCATTGCCCTTGCACATGATGTTGTTTAAGATTTCTCCCCACTTTTTCTCAAAGCTCTACATCTAGTGGACCTTCTTCTGGGAATCATGGGTTATGGGATACCACAGTTTGCATGGGTCCCTTAATTGAGCCTGTGAAACCAAGGCTCCACTAGCTTTAAGCAGCTGTGTCAATACTTTTATATACTGTTTCTATTGAGCTGATAACTGTTGACTCATGATGAAACCTTAGCCTGAACAATTCCCCCCGGAACTTGGAAATCCCAAGTGTGCACCAATGACTTACTGACTCACTTACTGCTCAGCCCTTTTCACCATCATTTTCGAGGGGTCTGTCACAATCCTTCACAGCATTCCTCATGCAGGGTACCACCTGTGGGGGCCGGCCTGCAGACCCTGACCCAGCGGATGGATGAGAGACATACAGTGATACAGATATTTTCCCTGTCAATGCAGCTAAGGGGCTTCTGCTCCTGAATCTGCAGCATCAGCCAGATAACCCAGCAAAGTTTGCACTTATTTAGTACAGATTAAATGACAAAGGTCTCGAGGAAACACCACTAGAAGTTAATTAACATTGCAGACCCCCCAAGTAGACAGCAATCATGCACCTGTGGATAATCAAAGGTTGGTCTTAGGACCGCAAGAGTAAACAAGCTATTTAAGATAAAAACTCTCCCACATTCCCTTATTATTTGATCTTTTGCTATTCACTCAAGGTAAAGAGGATTAGGCTGCTTTCAGCCAAATATTTTACTGAAGCTATGCAACCTCCCAGCCTTCCAGGAAGGTTTGCTTCTCTTTTCTATAATTTTCTCTTACAATTTTTCCCACCACTCTGACTGAACACCTACAATATTCAAACAAATGCCTACAGAAAATGAGGAAAAAGATGTCAAACAATCCAATGTTATACCTCAAGGAAATAGAAAAACAAGAAAAATCTAAACCAAAAACAAGTAGAACAAAATAAACAACAAATATCACCGCAGAAATAAATAAAATAGAAACAAAAATATACAAAAGATGAACAAAACAAAGAGCTGACTTTTTAAGACAAACAGAATCAACAAACCTTTCAATAGACTAAGAAAAAAAGAAAGAAATCCCAGTCAGAAATGTAAAGGAAGACATTATAACTGATAGCACAGAAATAGGATAAGTCACAACTATGAACTATGACAAAAAATTGAAAAACATAGAAGAAATAGATACATTCCAGGACACAGGCACCTTACCAAGATTGAATCTTGAAGAAATAAAAGTCCTGAGAGGAACAATAATGAATAAGACAATAGCAGCAGCAATAAAAAGTTTCCCATCAAGGAAAAGCCCAGGACATGATGGCTTCATTGCTGAATTCTACCAAACATTTTAAAAGAACTACCAGCAATCCTACTCAAAGAATTTTCTTTTAATGAAGAGAAGGGAATACTTCTAAATTAATTATATGAGGCCAGCATTACCCTGATTCCTAAACCATACAAGTACAATAAAGAAAGGAAACTTTAGGCCAATATTCCTGATGAAGACAGATGCAAAAATCTTCAAGAAAACACTAGCAAACCAAACACAACTACACATTAAAAAAATATTCAACATAATCAAATAGAATTTCATCTAAGGCATGCAAGGATGATTCAACATATGCAAATCAATAAACATAATATATATTAACAGAATAGAGGACAAAACCATATGCTCTTTCAGGAAATGCTGAAAAAGCATTTGGTAAAAAAGCATTTTATCTACTTCCATTTATGATAAAAACTCAAGAAATTGTGTATAGAAGGAAGGCACTTCAACAAAATAAAGAACATATATGAAAAACCTACAGGTAACATTACACTGAAGGAGAACAAGTTGAATGGGAAAAAGTCTCTCTAAGAACTGGAACAAGGTGTCTACTTTCACTAATTTTATTCAACATAGTACTAGAAGTTCTAGCTAAAGCAATTGGACAAGTGAAATAAATTAAGGGCACTGAAATTTGGGAAAAGGATGTGTTTTTTTTCAGCTTCCAGAAGACATGTTCATATGTGTGTGTATATGTATATGTATATATATATATATATATATATATATAGAATACCTTGTATATGCCATCAAAAATTGTTAGAATAAATGAATTTAGTAAACTTGCAGGATACAAGGTCAACATTTAAAAATCAGTAGTGTCTCTATATGCCTATAGCAAACTGTCTGAAAAAGGAATCAAAAAAGCAATTCTCTTGACAAAAGTTACAAAAAATATACCTAGGAATAAATTTAACGAAGGAGATAAAAGTTATCTACAATGAAAAATATAAAATATTGATGGAAAATTTTGAAGAGAATGTAAATAAATGGAAAGATATTTCCTATTTATGAATTGGAAAAATTCATGTTAAAGTCTTTGTGTTATCCATAAGAATCTACAGATTTGATGGAATCCCGATCAAAATACCAATGGCATTTTTTATAGAAATAGACAAAACAGACACACATACTTCAAAATAGATATAGATAAAATAAAAATAGATACTTCAGATACTTTGGCTATCGAGGGTCTCTTGGAAATGCAAAAAAAAAAAAAAAAAAAAAGAAACCCTAGATAGCTGAAGCTATCTTGATAAAAAAATAACTAACCTAGAGGCAACACACTATTAGACTTTAAAATATACCACAAAGTGCCAGGCACGGTGGCTCACACCTGTAATCCCAGCACTTTGGAAGGCTGAGGCAGGTGGATCACGAGGTCAGGAGTTCAAGACCAGTCCGGCAAGATGGCAAAACCCCGTCTCTACTAAAAATAAAAAAATTAGCTGAGTGCAGTCGCAGGTGCCTGTAATTCCAGCTACTCAGGAGGCTGAGGCAGGAGAATTGCTTGAACCTGAGGGGTGGAGGTTGCAGTGAGCCGAGATCATGCCACTGCACTCCAGCCTGGGCAACAGAGTGAGATTCTGTCTCAAAATAAATAAATACATAAATTAAATTAAATTAAACAAAATAAAATAAAATATACCACAAAGCTATAGTAACTATAACAATATGTAACTGGCATAAAAACACATAGACAAATTGAACAGAATGTAGAACCCAGAAATAAATTGATGCATTTACAAACAATTTATAACCAAGCCACCAAGAAAGCACATTGAGGAAAATAAACTTTTTAATAAGTCGTGCTGTAACAATTATATATCCACATGCAAAAGGACGAGACTATACACTGTTTCTCACAACATCAAATTATCAACTCTAAATAAATTAAAGACTTAAATATAAGTCCTTCAACTATGAAACTACTGGAAGAAAGCATAGGGGAAGTGCTTCATGAAATTGCACTGGGCAAAGAGTTTTTGAATAAGACCTAAAAAGTGTAGGTAAGAAAAACAAAAATAGGGAAATGGTATTTCAGTAAACCAGAAAGCATCTGAACTGCAAAGGAAATGGGGTAAAGAGACAACCTACATAATGGTAGCAGGTATTTGCAAACTGTGCATCTGACAAGGGGTTAATATCCAGAATATATAAGAAACTAAAACAACTCAATAGCAGTTTAAAAAAGAAAACACAAACACATACACACACACCCACACACACATGCACACACACAAAGACACAACAAAACAATCCAATTAATAAATGTGCAGGGTGGAGCCAAGATGGCCGAATAGGAACAGCTCCAGTCTACAGCTCCCAGCATGAGCCACAAAGAAGACGGGTGATTTCTGCATTTCCAACTGAGGTACAGGGTTCATCTCACTGTGGAGTGTCGGAAAGTGGGTGCAGGACAGTGGGAACAGTGCACCGTGCATGAGCCGAAGCAGGGCGAGTCATCGCCTCACCGAGGAAGCACAAGGAGTCAGGGAATTCCCTTTACTAGTCAAAGAAAGGGGTGACAGATGGCACCTGGAAAATCGGGTCACTCCCACCCTAATACTGTGCTTTTCCAATGGTCTTAGCAAATGGCACACCAGGAGATTACATCCTGTGCCTGGCTCAGAGGGTCCTATGTCCACAGAGCCTCTCTCATTGCTAGCACAGCAGTCTGAGATCAAACTGCAAGGCAGCAGCAAGGCTGGGGGAGGGGCACCCCCCATAACCAAGGCTTCAGTAGGTAAACAAAGCGTCCAGGAAGCTCGAACTGGGTGGAGCCCACCACAGCTCAAGGAGGCCTGCCTGCATCTGTAGACTCCACCTCTGGGGGTAGGGCATTGCCAAACAAAAGGCAGCAGAAACCTCTGCAGACTTAAATGCCCCTGTCTGACAGTTTTGAAGAGAGTAGTGGTTCTCCCAGAAAGCAGCTGGAGATCTGAGAACAGACAGATTGCCTCCTCAAGTGGGTTTCTGACCCCTGAGTAGCCTAACTGGGAGGCACCCCCCAGGAGGGGCAGACTGACACCTCACACAGCCGGGTACTCCTCTGAGACAAAACTTCCAGAAGAACGATCAGGAAGCAACATTTGCTGTTCAACAAAATCTGCTGTTCTGCAGCCTCCGCTGCTGATAACCAGGCAAACAGGATCTGAAGTGGAACTCCAGCAAACTCCAACAGACCTGCAGCTGAGGGTACTGACTCTTAGAAGGAAAACTAACAAACCGAAAGGACATCCACACCAAAACCCCATCTGTTTGTCACCATAATCAAAGACCAAAGGTAGATAAAACCACAAAGATGGGGAAAAAACAGAGCAGAAAAACTGGAAACTAAAAATCAGAGCACCTCTCCTCCTCCAAAGGAACACAGCTCCTCACCAGCAATGGAACAAAGCTGGATGGAGAATGACTTTGAAGAGGTGGAGAAGGCTTCAGATGATCAAACTACTCCAAGCTAAAGGAGAAAGTTCAAAACCATGGCAAAGAAGTTAAAAAACTTGAAAAAAAAGTTAGGCGAATGGCTAATCAGAATAACCAAAGCAGAGAAGTCCTTAAAGGATATGATGGAGCTGAAAAACATGGCACAAGAACTACGTGACAAATGCACAAGCCTCAGAAGCTGATTCAATCAACTGGAAGAAAGGGTATCAGTGATGGAAGATCAAATAAAGGAAATGAAGCAAGAAGAGAAGTTTACAGAAAAAAGAATGAAAAGAAATGAACAAAGCCTCCAAGAAATCTAGGACTATGTGAAAAGACCAAATCTATGTCTGATTGGTGTACCTGAAAATGACGGGGAGAATGGAACCAAGTTGGAAAACACTCTGCAGGATATTATCCAGGAGAAATTCCCCAATCTAGCAAGGCAGGCCAACATTCAAATTCAGGAAACACAGAGAACACCACAAAGATACTCCTCGAGAAGAGTAACTCCAAGACACATAATTGTCGGATTCACCAAAGTTGAAATGAGGAAAAAATGTTAAGGGCAGCCAGAGAGAAAGGTAGGGTTACCCACAAAGGGAAGCCCATCAGACTAGTGGCTGATCTCTCAGCAGAAACTCTATAAGCAAGAAGAGAGTGGGGGCCAATATTTAACATTCTTAAAGGAAAGAATTTTCAACTCAGAATTCATATCCAGCCAAACTAAGCTTCATAAGTGAAGGAGAAATAAAATGCTTCACAGATAAGCAAATGCTGAGAGATTTTGTCACCACCAGGCCTGCCCTAAAAGACCTCCTGAAGGAAGCATGAAACATGGAAAGGAACAACTAGTACCAGCCACTGCAAAATCATGCCAAATTGTAAAGACCATCAAGGCTAGGAAGAAACTGCATCAACTAACGAGCAAAATAACCAGCTAACATCATAATGACAGGATCAAATTCACACATAACAATACTAACCTTAAAAGTAAATGGGCTAAAAACTCCAATTAAAGGACACAGACTGGCAAATTGGATAAAGAGTCAAGACCCATCAGTGTGCTGTATTCAGGAAACCCATCTCACATGCAGAGACACACATAGTCTCAAAATAAAGGGATGGAGGAAGATCTACCAAGCAAATGGAAAACAAAAAATGGCAGGGATTGCAATCCTAGTCTCTGATAAAACAGACTTTAAATCAACAAAGATCAAAAGAGACAATAAAGGCCATTACACAATGGTAAAAGGATCAATTCAGCAAGAAGAGCTAACCATCCTAAATATATACACACCCAATGCAGGAGCACCCAGATTCGTAAAGCAAGTTCTTAGAGACCTACAAAGAGACTTAGACTCCCACACAATAATAATGGGAGATTTTAACACCCCACTATCAACACTGGACAGATCAACGAGACAGAAAGTAAACAAGGATATCCAGGAATTGCACTCAGCTCTGCACCAAGCAGACCGAATAGACATCTACAGAACTCTCCACCCCAAATCAACAGAATATACATTCTTTTCAGCAACACACCACACCTATTCCAAAATTGACCACATAGTTGGAAGTAAAACACTCCTCAGCAAATGTAAAAGAAAAGAAATTATAACAAACTGTCTCTCAGACCACAGTGCAATCAAACTAGAACTCAGGATTAAGAAACTCACTCAAAACCACTCAACTACATGGAAACTGAACAACCTGCTCCTGAATGACTACTGGGTACATAACAAAATGAAGGCAGAAATAAAGATGTTCTTTGAAACCAAGGAGAAAAAAGACACAACATACCAGAATCTCTGGGACACATTCAAAGCAGTGTGTAGAGGGAAATTTATAGCACTAAATGCCCACAAGAGAAAGGAGGAAAGATCTTAAATTGACACCCTAACATCACAGTTAAAAGAACTAGAGAAGCAAGAGCAAACACATTCAAAAGCTAGCAGAAGGCAAGAAATAACTAAGATCAGAGCATAACTGAAGGAGACAGAAGCACAAAAAACCCTTCAAAATATCAATGAATCCAGGAGCTGGTTTTTTGAAAAGATCAACAAAATTGATAGACTGCTAACAAGACTAATAAAGAAGAAAAGAGAGAAGAATCAAATAGATGCAATAAAAAATGATAAAGGGGATATCACCAGTGATCCCACAGAAATACAAACTACCATCAGAGAATACTATAAGCACCTCTATGCAAATAAACTAGAAAATCTAGAAGAAATGGATAAATTCCTTGACACATACACTCTCCCAAGACTAAACAAGGAAGAAGGTGAATCTCGGAATAGACCAATAACAGGCTCTGAAATTGAGGCAATAATTAATAGCTTACCAACCAAAAAAAGTCCAGGACCAGATGGATTCACAGCTGAATTCTACCAGAGGTACAGGGAGGAGCTGGTACCATTCCTTCTGAAACTATTCCAATCAATAGAAAAAGAGGGAATCCTCCCTAACTCATTTTATGAGGCCAGCATCATCCTGATACCAAAGCCTGACAGAGACACAACAAAAAAAGAGAATTTTAGACCAATATCCCTGATGAACATTGATGCAAAAATCCTCCATAAAATACCAGCAAACTGAATCCAGCAACACATCAAAAAGCTTATCCACCATGATCAAGTAGGCTTCATCCCTGGGATGCAAGGCTGGTTCAACATATGCAAATCAGTAAACATAATCCAGAATATAAACAGAACCAACGACAAAAACAACATGATTATCTATACAGATGCAGAAAAGGCTTTGAGAAAATTCAACAACTCTTCATGCTAAAAACTCTCAACAAATTAGGTATTGATGGGACATATCTCAAAATAATAAGAGCTATCTATGACAAACCCACAGCCAATATCATACTGAATGGACAAAAACTGGAAGCATTCCCTTTGAAAACTGGCACAATACAGGGATGCCCTCTCTCACCACTCCTATTCAACGTAGTGTTGGAAGTTCTGGCCAGGGCAATCAGGCAGGAGAAGGAAATAAAGTGTATTCAATTAGGAAAAGAGGAAATCAAATTGTCCCTGTTTGCAGATGACATGTCTAGAAAACCCCATCATCTCAGCCGAAAATCTCCTTAAGCTGATAGGCAACTTCAGCAAATCTCAGGATACAAAATCAATGTGCAAAAATCACAAGCATTCTTATACACCAATAACAGACAAACAGAGAGCCAAATCACGAGTGAACTCCCATTCACAATTGCTTTAAAGAGAATAAAATACCTAGGAATCCAACTTACAAGGGATTTGAAGGACCTCTTCAAGGAGAACTACAAACCACTGCTCAATGAAATAAAAGAGGATACAAACAAATGGAAGAACATTCCATGCTCATGGGTAGGAAGAATCAATATCGTGAAAATGGCCATACTGCCCAAGATAATTTATAGATTCAATGCCATCCCCGTCAAACTACCAATGACTTTCTTCACGGAATTGGAAAAAACTACTTTAAAGTTCATATGGAACTGAAAAGGAGCCCGCATTGTCAAGTCAATCCTAAGCCAAAAGAACAAAGCTGGAGGCATCACACTACCTGACTTCAAACTATACTACAAGCCTCCAGTAAACAAAACAGCATGGTACTGGTACCAAAACAGTGATATAGGCCAATGGAACAGAACAGAGCCCTCAGAAATAATGCTGCATATCTACAAGTATCTGATCTTTGACTAACCTGACCAAAAAAAGAAATGAGGGAAGGATTCCCTATTTAATAAATGGTGCTGGGAAAACTATCTAGGCCTATGTAGAAAGCTGAAAGTGGATCCCTTCCTTACACCTTATACAAAAATCAATTCAAGATGGATTAAAGACTTAAATGTTAGACCTAAAACCATAAAAACCCTAGAAGAAAACCTAGGCAACACCATTCAGGACATAGGCATGGAGATGGACTTCATGTCTAAAACACTGAAAGCAATGGCAACAAAAGCCAAAATTGACAAATGGGATCTGATTAAACTACAGAGCATCTGCACAGCAAAAGAAACTACTATCAGAACGAACAGGAAACCTACAGAATGGGAGAAAATTTTTGCAATCTACTCATCTCACAAAGGGCTAATATCCAGAATCTACAATGAACTCAAACAAATTTACAAGAAAAAAACAAACAACCCCATCAAAAAGTGGGCGAAGTATATGAACAGACACTTCTCAAAAGAAGACATTTATGCAGCCAAAAGACACATGAAAATATGCTCATCATCACCGGCCATCAGAGAAATGCAAATCAAAACCACAATGAGATACCATCTCACACCAGTTAGAATGGCAATCATTAAAAAGTCAGGAAACAACAGGTGCTGGAGAGGATGTGGAGAAACAGCAACACTTTTATACTGTTGGTGGGACTGTAAACTAGTTCAACCATTGTGGAAGTCAGTGTGGCGATTCCTCAGGGATCTAGAACTAGAAATACCATTTGTCCCAGCCATCGCATTACTGGGTATATACCCAAAGGATTATAAAACATGCTGCTATAAAGACACATGCACACTTATGTTTATTGCGGCACTATTCACGATAGCAAAGACTTGGAACCAACCCAAATATCCAACAATGATAGACTGGATTAAAAAAATGTGGCACATATACACCATGGAATACTATGCAGCCATAAAAAATGAAGAGTTCATGTCCTTTGTAGGGACATGGATGAAGCCGGAAACCATCACTCTCAGCATACTATCGCAAGGACCAAAAACCAAACACCGCATGTACTCACTCATAGGTGGGAATTGAACAATGAGAACACGTGGACACAGGAAGGGGAACATCACACATCGGGGCCTGTTGTGGGGTGGGGGAGGGGGGAAGGATAGCATTAGGAGATATACCTAATGTTAAATGAAGAGTTAATGGGTGCAGAACACCAACATGGCACATGTATACATATGTAACTAAGCTGCACGTTGTGCTCATGTACCCTAAAACTTAAAGTATAATTAATAAATAAATAAATAAATAAATAAATAAAACAACCCAATTTTATGTGGATCAGTGCTCCTAATGGCTTAGGGTAAAATGACAGCTACAGCATATCTAGAATGTTAAAGTGGCATGTCTCAGACAACGTGGATGTACATAAGGTACTTGAGAGAATACTCCATAATAGCAAAAAACGTTGCAAAGACTAAAATATTAAATAAGACCTTTTTTTCCTGAGCAATAATTTGCCCAGGCTGGTCTCAATCTCTTGGCCTCAAACGATCCTCCTGCCTTGGCCTCCTAAAGCATTTGGATTATAGGCGTGAGCCACTGCTCCTGGCCAGAATTCTTGATTAAACAATAGGGTCTAAATAAACTTAAAACCCTTTTATTCTTTTTATTCTTACAGGGCAGACTCAAATATTCTATTTCTTTCCAACTTTGTAGTCTTGTCATAACAACCCAATATTCTCTGGGGCAAGTGGATGCTTATGACCAACTGGCCTGAAATGGGGGAATATAGGGTTAGTGGTGAGTCACGTCTAAGAAAATGCAAGAGAATAGCACCATATCACATTTCAAAATAAAATACAATCTACATATAAAACTGAAATAAATAAATAAATAAATGTGCAAAAGACCTGAATAGATATTTCTCAAAAGAAGACACACGGCTGGGCACAGTGGCTCAGGCCTGTAATCCCAGCACTTTGGGAGACCAAGGTGGGTGGTTCACAAGGTCAGGAGATCGAGACCATCCTGGCCAACATGGTGAAACCCTGTCTCTTCTAAAAATACAAGAAAAAAAAAAAATTAGCTGGGCATGGTGACATGCACCTGTAGTCCCAGCTATTCAGGAGGCTGAGGCAGAAGAATCACTTGAACCTGGGAGGTGGAGGTTGCAGTGAGCTGAGATCGCGTCACTGCACTTCAGCCTGGGGGACAGAGCGAGACTATCTCAAAAAAAAAAGAAGACACACAAATGGCCAACAGATATATGGAAAAAGCCTCAACACCACTAATCATCAGGGAAATGCAAATCAAAACCAAAATGATATATCTTCACACCCTAATTAGAACAGCTATTATCAAAAAGAAAAAAAGATATAATAAATGCTGGTGAGGATGTGGAGAAAGGGGAATTCTTATGCACTGTTGGCAGGAATGTGAATTATTACAGCCATTATGGAAAACAGCATGGAGTTTCCTCAAATAATTAAAAATAGAGTTACTATATTCTCCAGCAATTCCACTATTGGATATATATCTACGAAAAGTAAAATTAGTATGTCAATTAGGAATCTAAAAACGTTGATTTCATAGAAGTAGAGAATAGAATAATGGTTACTAGAAACTGGGATGTGGAGAGCAGGCAGTGTCACTAGGTGTGAGACAAGAAGAATATCTATTACATGGTAGGGTGAGTATAGCAAATAAGAATGTAATGTATATTTCAGGATAACTAGAAATGAATAATAGTTAAAGTGATGGATATGGTAGTTATCAACATTTGATCATTATACAATGCATACCTACATTGGAAAACCACACTGTATCCCATAAATATATACAATTATTTTGTTCCAATTATACATTTTAAAATTACTTCACAGAAAAGAAAAAAGCTTCAATACATAATTAATTATTTTGCATCAAATGGAAAAAATAGAAAATACTTGTAAAGAAATAGAACGCATAAAGAAAAGAACCATATGGAAAGTCTTAGAACTGAAAAATCAAATAAAAATAAAAATCACCTGTGGAAATGGTCAATGTAAGAATAGACATGACAGAAGATAGAATCAGCAAACTTGAGGACAGAAAAATAGAATTTACATCATATGAACAACAGAGAAAATAGACTGAAAAATAATGAAAGTCTCAGAAACCTGTGAAACAATAATAAAAGAGTTAACATTTATAATTGCTTCAAATAAAGTAAAAATCTTAAGTAAAATCTGTCAAAACATGTAAAGGAACTGTGTCCTAAAGATTTCAAATATTAATGGCAGAAATTAAAGAAGAGTTAAATAAAAGTAAATACATACCGTATGCATAGATTGGAAGACCTAACATAGTAAAGATGTCAACTCTCCTATTTGATCTATAGGTTTAATGTAACATTTATGAAAGTTTGAGCTAAGCTTTATAGACATACACAATGTTCATTTTAGTTTTCTTTTTTTTTTTTGAGATGGAGTCTTGCACTGTTGCCCAGGCTGGCGTGCGGTGGCATGATCTCGACTCACTGCAACCTCCGCCTCCCAGATTCAAGCTATTCTCCTGCCTCAGCCTCCTGAGTAGCTGGGATTACAGGTGCCCACCACCACGCCTGGCTAATTTTTTGTATTTTTAGTAGAGACGGGGTTTCACTATGTTGGCCAGGCTGGTCTCGAACGCCTGACCTCATGATCCACCCACCTACGCCTCCCAAA
The DNA here is from genome assembly GCF_029289425.2 of Pan paniscus. Classification (NCBI taxonomy): domain Eukaryota; kingdom Metazoa; phylum Chordata; class Mammalia; order Primates; family Hominidae; genus Pan; species Pan paniscus. Next base: position 62,926,855 of record NC_073272.2, read on the forward strand.
GTGCTGCATCTTAGATTACATGCAAATGCACAATATCTAGAATAGCTAGAATAATTTTAAAAGGGAAGTATATGGCTGAAAAAAGTATTCTACTCAATGTTAAGGCTTACTGCATAGCTACTGTAATCAAGAAAGTACATTGTTTGGAGAACGAAAGAGATAACCCAGAAATACACTCACAGAAATATGTCCATCTGATTTTGACAGAGGTGCAAAAGCAATTCAGTGGAGAAAAGACAGTAATAAACTGTCTTTTATTCAACAAATCTCAACAAATGGAGGAATTGAACATACGTAGAAAAAAATGGAAGTCCCACAAACTATCACAGTGTACCCCATAAATATGTACAATTATTATGCTTCAATTTGAAAATAAAACATTAAAACTATTAGACGTAAACCTCATATAAATATTAACTCAAAATGGAAAACTGGCTAAAATGTGTATATATATTTATATATATGTATGTATATATGTATATAAGTATATATGTGTATATACATATACACATGTATAGAAGCATATACATATATATATATAAGTGTGTATGTATATATTATATATATATATTTTTTTTCCAGACGGAGTTTCACTCTTGTTGCTCAGGCTGGAGTGCAGTGGTGCAATCTTGTCTCACCACAACCTCTGCCTTCTGGGTTCAAGCAATTATTCTGCCTCAGCCTCCCAAGTAGCTGGGAATACAGGCATGTGCCACGAGGAACTTAAAAATTTACAAGAAGAAAACAATAACATTAAAAAGTGGGCAAAGGACAGCCAGGTGCAGTGTCTCACGCCTGTAATCCCAGCACTTTGGGAGACCAAGGTGGATGGATCATGAGGTCAGGAGATCGAGACCATCCTGGCTAACACGGTGAAACCACATCTCTACTAAAAATACAGAAAATTAGCTGGGCCTGGTGGTGTGCGCCTGTAGTCCCAGCTACTCGGGAGGCTGAGGCAGGAGAATTGCATGAACTTGGGAGGCAGAGCTTACAGTGAGCCGAGATTGCACCACCGCACTCCAGCCTGGGCGACAGAGCGAGACTCTGCCTCAAAAAAAAAAAAAAAAAAAAAAAAAAAAGTGGGCAAAGGACATGAAGAAAGACTTCTCAAAAGAAGACATACAAAACTGTACAAACCAGAAGAGAGTGGGGGCCAATATTTAACATTCTTAAAGGAAAGAATTTTCAACCCATAATTATATATCCAGCCTAACTAAGCTTCATAAGCGAAGGAGAAATAAAATCCTTTACACACAAGCAAATGCTGAGCAATTTTGTCACCACCAGGCCTGCCTTACAAGAGCTCCAGAAGGAAGTGCTAAACGTGGAAAGGAAAAACCTGACCAGCCACTGCAAACACATATCAAATTGTGAAGACCATTGACACTATGCAGAAACTGCATCAACTAATGGGCAAAATAACCAGCTAGCATCATAATGACAGGTTCACATTCACACATAACAATATTAACCGTAAATGTAAACTGGCTAAATGCCCCAGTTAAAAGACACAGAGTGGCAAATTGGATAAAGAGTCAAGACCCATCGGTGTCCTGTATTCAGGAGACCCATCTCATGTACAAAGACACATATAGGCTCAAATAAAGGGATGAAGGAATATTTCCCAAGCAAATGGAAAGCAGAAAAAAGCAGAGGTTGCAATCCTAGTCTCTGACAAAACAGACTTTAAACCAACAAAGATCAAAAAAGACAAAGAAGGGGATTACATGATAATAAAGGGATCAACTTTACTTTTGCAGAAGAAGTTCACCAATCCTTTCAGGAAATTGGTCAGCAATATAGTAGGCAAAAGTCACAAGTGAATATTGAGCACTTGAAATGTTGCCAGTTTGATAGGGAAATTGAATTCTTATTTTTATTTAGGTTTAATTAACTTAAATTTAAATAGCCACATGTGACTAGGGCCTAGCTAGAAAATGCAGAGCTAGAGGCAGAGGTCTGCATTTGCCCAGAAAGAGCAAAGCTAGTAAATGAAAACATTGTTCTATTGTAAAATAAGGAAGAAATGAATTAAGGGGCATGGAATAAAACTAAGGAAATGTAGACATGATTTGTAATCTAGAAAATCAACGGGAAATGAAAACTTACTAGTGATAGCATACTATTTTATAAAATGTATCCTTATCTTTATAGTTTGCTTTAATGTCTTTCTGAATTGAGAAAATAGGTTCCTGAAACTTATGAATGGTTTTGTGTGGCTGATAGCTCTTGCTAGTGAGTTTTTTGAAACTCAAAAATGTGTTAAGCAGATCCCTGTTTAAGATCATGCTAATTATAGAAAACAATAGAAAGCTTGAAAAGTTCTCAAGAGCTACTAATGCTGATTGAATACTTTAAAAGAGGAGAGAGGAAGAGCAAGAGCAGGATCACTGGGAGGACAACACATCTTTAAGCTATACTTACCTTCTGGTCCTCTTTAAAAAGTGGCAAAGAAGCCCAAAAATTAAAGAAAGAAAATAAAGAAAAATGAAAGACCAGCCCTAGAAAGTTATTTTTATACAACCAGAGAGACCTCTTAAATACATTGTTGCTTACATCCAGTGGTGTGCTGGTAAACCTGCTCTTTAGGGGGGAAAAAAAACTTAATTTGCAGTGTTTGCCAGTTTCCATTGTGTAAATACTCCCACCTTAGCCAATTTCAAGATACAGACAGTTTAACATCCAAATTTCAGAATATTTAACAATCAGCTCTTGCCATGCTGCCAATCATTAGACTAGTTCAGATCTCGAGATACAGGTGTGCGTGTGTGTGTGTGTGTATGTGTGTGTGTGTGTGACAGAGAGAGAGAGAGAGGAGGTACTTGCCTTCCATAACTAAAGTGCTTCATTGCTTCATTTCTCTAGGTCTCTGTTTATGCTCATGCATGTATATTTGAACTCAGAAAGCAAGAAAATATAAGAAACAAAATTATAGTAAGGCATATTTAACATGTAGTGAATTTTCTCCCCTTTTAGCTTCAAAAGCCTAAAATCAAAAATTAGGATGACCTTTTGTCTCCTTAAAGTATTGGCAGAATTGAGGCAAAGACTAAACTTTAGACAGGTTCCTCTTAGTCATATTTTTTACTAGGCGTCATCCTTGGTCCTTGTCTTCAGCCTATTTGTCCAGTTTAACAATAATTCTATTAATTTTGTTTACAGAGAATTCCCCACCCTTGATATTTGATCATCCTCATTTCTGATCAAATTCCTCATTCCTCGCCTTGATATCTGATCACCTTGGCCATCAGCAAGAATCCTGTTACATTGGTTTAGCAAGAATTGCCTCCAATGTGAAGTCTCCTCTTAGTAATTCCATCTAGTGAACCTGTCATTCTGCTCATTGACTATATATTCCCTGGGTTCTTTGCTGTATTCAGAGTTGAACCCAATCTCTCACCTCTATTGTGACAGTCCTGATACCTACTTTAATAATCCTGAATCAAGTTTTCCTTACATTTTAACAAGTGTCAGAATAATTTTCAACAGTTATGGGGCTACAGCTTAGCATCAAATGTGTCGTTGGACCCCCAGACTTCTCACCCAAGACCCTAAGTGTATGCCATTGAAGCCTTTGTCTTCACTCCTTAGTTATTGATCAGAGATCCATTGGTGAGTCCAACTCTTGAGCCAGTGCTCTGGATGACAGTCCACTGAAGCATGTTAAGGACAGATTTTAATTCCTAGGATTCTGAGTACATTCTCCGAAGCTCAATTAGATATCTTGAAAGGTACTTCCTAAGCTGGAAGTTCCTCCTGGAACTTTTGAGTGGATATTCACTTACCCGTGGCTCGGAATTTTTTTTTTTTTTTCTTGGCTGCTTGTGAGGCCTCTTTGTTCTATTTGATCCTGCTTTTCCCATAGGAAATTTTCTGTCAACTGAACCTCCCTTTGTTGAACCCTTGGTAACTATATGTTCTACCACTATGGTGCTAACTGCCCACTTTGTACCTTGTTGGCATGATTTTACTGAGAAAAATGGAACTCCATTGGCTTCTTCAGAAACCTTAAATCTATCCAAACTTGCTCATCTATGACCTCTCCCTTCCGATAACTTCTGCTCCTCCCTCCTTCTTTTACCACCTTCCATCTTCCCTTCAGTTTCCTTGGATTCTTTGAAATGTCTTCCTTCACAACAGTCTACCTCCTCCACACATCCATCCATCCCTGCCAGACTTTTCCCTTCCCATTCCAGCTCCTGAATTCCCTATAGTCACTTGAACTTTAGGCCCCACCTCCCCCATTAGGGCTCTCAAGGTATTTGGGGAACTTAAAACCAAGTACATATTGGAACAAAAGAAAATCTTAAAAGTCTCCTCCATGAATATTGTTAAAAAGAAATATTGAGAAGGTAACATTTTTTTATCACCAGCAATACAATTCAGATAAAAATATGAAGCAGAGAGAAGATGAGAACCAGCTATTTTAAATAAACTGTTGAGTTTTATATTACTGTATTTATCAGACTCATGACAAATTTCAGAATAAAAGCTATAGTGTCTATTTGCATCTGTCTGTGTATGTTTGGGTATGTATGTATGTTATGTATATGCGATATTTTTTATTTCCAAATAACATTACCAAATTAATTCCTAAAATCATATAAAGATAGTCTTTTCTGATAGGCTTAGAGATAATCACATATGTAAATTAAACATTCCTTAAACTTCCAGAAATATAGAAACTAATCAAAATGTTTTTCAAGTATATGTAATTACATAAATTTGGTAAATAAGACTAGTTTGATATTATTGGTTTAACAAATATGGGTATGCCTTCTGAGTTATCAGCATTAAGTACATAGGGGAAGAAAAATACTTTCCACCCTTTGAAGTTCTCAGATAGGGCTCTAACAAGAGAAATATTGACAGATAAAAGCATACAAATGCATTTATTATTAGTTTTTTGTGACATGAAAGCCTTCATGATGAAATGAAGACCTGAATAAATAATTAAACCTGAGTTTTTTTTTATGATAGGTTTGATGAAGAGTGGAAAGTTTTGGAAGAATGTCATAAGACAAAGGGTATGAGCTAAGTGTAGTAAACTGAAAGGATCTTAACATAGCTCGTTCATTCAAATTCCTCTCACTGTCCCTCCATCTTCAGAGATAAGGATGCTCCTTTCCTCTGGGTATTGGGAGGGAACCTGTTATATAAATCTGTTATTATCTACATTAGTGGAGAAGGACAGAGGAATGTCAGAGTCCTTCCTGACATTTCTCAAGTTCTTTTAGCTTAAAATAGTTAACATGCCAAGGTGCCATATTTTGTGGTAGTGTCTTCTAAACCTATCGAGTATAATATGAACATACGTTTTTACTCTACTTGGTTTTACTAGTGAAATAAGGTAATATTGTAACAGTGAAAAGGAAGTTTAGCACAACTAACCGCATTTCGCTCCTAGCCTCTGCATGGTGATATCTTTTAAATTACTTTTGCTTATCTCTGCATGCAGGGCAAACTAACTATGGAAGGAATTTAATTTATAGTTCTACTTTAAATCAAGGACAATAATGATATCTTTTCCAATGCTAACCCCCCGAGGAAATAAGAAAGTATGTACATACTAATGATGTTATGCTAAAGATTGACAGGAACATTTGTGACCTGAATATTACACCATTCAAAGTCAACGGAAAAAGAATAAAGAAGTTTCACAGTCCTCTTAGACCCTTGCTGCTGCCCAGATGTCTGTGGTCATTGGTCACCTCTTAACCTCACCCCCCACTTTTTCCTCCCTCCTCAGAGGAGGAGCCTAAAATTTATATTACCTTAAGATAGTTCTTTAGGATACTAATTCTGCTATCTTTTCAGTTTGCTGGCTCTGAATAAAGTTGTTTTCCTTGTCCAAATACCTTCTACCAACTTATTGGCTGTCATGCAGTGAGTGCTACAAGCACTGGACTTGGTTACTAGATGTTCAAGATTATAAAAATTATAGATTCAACCTAAGAACAGAAGTCCAAGTAAACAGCAGTAAAAAAAAAATTAAAAAATAGCTGGGCACGTGGCTCATGCCTGTAATTCCAGCACTTTGGGAGGCCGAGGCAGGAGGATCACCTGAGGTCAAGAGTTCGAGATCTGCCTGACCAACATGGAGAAACCCCATCTCTACTAAAAATACAAAATTAGCTGGGCGTGGTGGCACATGCCTGTAATGCCAGCTACTCGGGAGGCTGAGGCAGGAGAATCACCTGAACTTGGGAGGAGAAGGTTGCGGTGAGCCAAGACTCCATCTCAAAAAAAAAAGAAAAAAATAATAAGTTTTTTGGTTTTAACTTTTTGATACATTTCTAACACGCATGTGCTGTAAAAATAATTAACAGGAAAATAATTTGAGATGATGACTAGCTAGTTTAATGTAATAATACATTTGCTTAAAAATACTTTTCAAAATCTTTTTGGTAACTTGCAAATTTAATGTTATGCTAAGTTAAGTAACATTAATTAAATATTTAGATCAATTCTAAGTAACATAAAATACAAATGTATTTATAAGTTTAAGTTTGTGTACTCTTGGCCTCTTATTTTTATATAATACAAAAAAATTAAAAATATTCAAGTCTGCTATTAAAATGTTCTTATTGTTGGCCAGGCGCAGTGGCTCACGCCTGTAATCCCAGCACTTTGGGAGGCCAAGGTGGGCAGATCACAAGGTCAGGAGTTTGAGACCATCCTGGCCAACATGGTGAAACCTTGTCTCTACTAAAATACAAGGGAAAAAAAATTAGCTGGGCATGGTGGTGCGCGCCTGTAGTCCCAACTACTCGGGAGGCTGAGGCAGGGGAATTGCTTGAATCAGGGAGACAGAGGTTGCAGTGAGCCGAGATCACACCACTGCACTCCAGCCTGGTGACAGAGTGAGGCCCCATCTAAAGAAAAAAAAAAAAAAGGACAGAAAGGACTTCAACAAAGAGGGAGTATCTAAGAGACTCATAGAAAGGACTATGACTAGTATTACAGGGTACAGGCTTCTGAAGGCATTGCTTAAATAACTTGGAAATCATATCACTTGACTGCATGAGGATTTCCAGAATTTTAGTAGAGAAGATGATGGGTTCATCAAACTGTGAACCCAAGATTTAGAAGAATAGGAAGTAATTACACAGGATTGGATAAATTTATAAAGAATGCTTATAATTTATTATGGCTTTTTGAGTGGAAACTGGCTAGTTCTTTAATATCAATGTTCTGGATGTAAGGAAACTGTTTCCCTTTTCTCTTAAATTATTTCTAATAATTAACAATTAGTAAATTATATATTTGTAAACAGAAATGCAACATTTAATTTTCTCCCTGTCTGTTCTCTCCAGAATCTGGAAATTCTTACTGAGTGATCTCATTTTTATTGTAATATAATTATTTGCATAAAGTAAATAAGAATATGTTCCACTTTTGAAGAGACATAATTGGAATCATTCATTGCATAACCAAGACTTTGACTGGAATGTCGTATTTGATAAAGATGTGCATAGTGTCAGATATGACCAGACAGTTTTAACAAACTAAGGTTGATTGAGTGGAGCCAGTTCTTACAAAGCTTTCTTGGGGAAACCAGCCTGGTATCCGGCTTACAGAGTTTCCAGCCTTACAATGAGTGAGAAAGGTCTTCTTGGCAGGCCTTTGAACCTTGAAATCTTTGAGGGATCTCAAAAAGAGAGGACTCCACCTAGATCTAAAGGTTAAATTTGGCAGGTAAAATCTGGTGGTGTGTTCTCGGCTTGTCTTTCTAGCCTGGAGAGGATTTTCAAAGTCTAATCTGAGATTTCACGTGAGAAGTTCCAGCAAAGCAGACTCAAAAAGACTTACGTGGTCAATTATCATTCTTGCCACCATTATGTAAATAATCAAGCCAAATCTAATAATTTGAGACTTATTAACTAAAGAAGAATAAAAAAGACTGGGGGAAACATAAAGAGGGAAACTTTATGATTCAATGGAAAACTGTAACACACCCTTGTAGGTTATTAGATTTGAGTCTTATTAATTGTCTTTGAGGTTTTTTTACTTACGTATAACTGTACTGGATCTTTCAACCTTCCACATTTAATCAGTCCTTATCAACTTGTCAATTCTTCTAATTTTCTCTAATATCTGGCTACAACCTCCAAAGCTAATGTTTTCAATTTTTCTTCCACTTTCCTGACTTGGAGTCACTAAGAACCGAAATCTTACTGCTCAGATTGAGACTATCTGAAAAAGCCCTGTTAGAAAAAGCTGGATGTTTCTATACTTTGCTCTTGGGAAATAACCATGACTGTGACACTGATGTTTATACCATCAACAGAGACATCCAAACTGCAGACCAGGAAATCCATCAGATGGTTCCTGCTGTCCTCACTTTATCATCTAAAGGTCTAAAGATGCTTTAATCCCAATATCTAGAAATGTTTAACCAACATCAAGAAATCTTCTCAACTGGCTGCTCTCTGGACTCAGAAACTGGGTTAATAGTCTGCTCCAACTATTAATCATTGTTATTTTATTTTATTTTCATATAAAATTTTCTCTTTAAATGCCAGGGGTGGGCAATTCTCAGAACTGAGGGTTCCTCCTCCTTTTATACCATATAGGGTAACTTCCTGGCATTGCCCCCTACAACTGGGGAAAACACAGCAGTCATGAAAGTCCCGGTTGCTCCAGCCTTGGGGCCAGGGGACCTTGCAGCCTGTCACTCAGAGAGCTGTTATGGAGCATCTGCTCTGTGCCAGCTCTGTACCAGGCAGTCAGCAGGGCAGGTGCAGTGGCTGCCCTCATGGATTGCCATGGCATCTGTAAACTGTTGTGGGAGCACTGATGGGAGTGCCTTTTAGCATGCTAATGCATTATAATTAGCATTTAATGAACAGTGAGGATGACCAGAGGTCACTTTTATTGTCATCTTGGTTTTGGTGGGTTTGGGCTTGCTTCTTTACCACAACCTGTTTTATCAGCAAGGTCTTTGTGACCTGTACCTTGTGCCCACCTCCTATCCCATCCTGTGACTTAGAATGCCTAACCCCTGGGAATGCAGCCCAGTAGGTCTCAGCCTTATTATACCCAGCTCCTATTCAAGATGGAGTTACTCTGGTTCAAATACCTCTAACATAATATTATGTGTGAATATTCATTAACAAGAATGGTTTTTGAGAATATGTACCTATATCAATACAATTCCCTCTATATATTAAACAAGTCATTAAACACGATTGCTGGCCTAGCCTTTGCCTGTCATATGTGTCTTAGATATTTTTCCACTTTATTATTTGTTTTTTGACTCTTCTATCTTGCCCTTGCAAAAATATTAAATTTCCCAATTTAAAAGAAAAAAAAAACACTTCTCTGAGAAAGAGAAGGGGAACAACAAACCTGGTCTCAAGGCCAGCAACTGTGATGTGGAAGGAAAAGATAACAGAGAAATAAAATTTACCCAAACCTTATAAAATAGAAGATTGTGGGGGTCAGATAAATACTAGTGAAAAAAAGAAAGGAGAGGGGTAAGGGAGTAAAACTCCAAAGCAAACCCATGATAATACTACCTAATTTTCAAAACAATGTAGCATTCACTATGTTCTACTATTTTTCTCATCACTATGTTCTACTATTTTTCGCATCATAAAATCTCCATTTTATAACGGAGAATAGAAGAAATTTTAAGTTGGGTATATCAAGTTCTCTGATTGTCTACCAGGTTAAAACAGTTATTTTCTTTTGGCCTTATCTCTTTAGATATATATGCAGTTCTATTCAAAACTTCAAATCCCACTCTGAATCTTTGCACTGTATGATGTCAGCCACCTAATCTTTCAGACTCTGCTCTTTCTCTTAAGTGATGCTGTAAGTTCTATAAATATTTGGTGCATTGAAACCAAAAACGTGTCCAAAATCAGACCCTACTAACTTGGGAATTTTCATTCTCACAACTCCTTCTCTTAACTCAAATCAATCCCTTTCATATTCCAATTTCTTATTTTTTGTCAGGAAGGAGCTATTGATATTAACTCCTATCTGTACTTTCCTATACCCAGAGGGAGAAGAGAAAAAAAAAAAAAAAAGCAAGTGAGGCGATAACTCCAATAACAAACATTCCCGTGTCAACAACACTTTTTTTCACTTTTCCACTAGTTGTGCTTCTTTGGCTACAAGGTCCGCTCTATGTATTAATTCTGGAAGTATATCTGATAATATTAAGATCATTTATATTCCCCTTGAAAAAGCCTCCAAAGAAAAGACCCTAATAACTTGAACTTAATAACAAAAATTATATTTTAAAATGATACATTACAACAACTTTTGAATAAATATACTTTTTTGCCAACCTAGTATAACAAATATAAAAATTTAGTCTTACACATAGACTTTTTAAAAATGTTCTCTAGTAACTAAAATAGCTGACGTTTGTCTGGGGCCAAGATTACTTTCTGCCAGTTTACTCTCACCCTTTGGGATACTAGTATAAAAGGTCTTCCTATTTATCATGGTGGCTGATCCAGGCTGTTTCATCTCAGGAAACATCACAGTGGCTGCTCTACTTAACAGTCTGCAGTTGCTGAGGAATTTTGCATTAATTACTTCAAAGGAGAGTTTCTATTGTTTCTACAGAGAAGACACTAGAACAAGAGAAGAGAAGAAAAAGACCTCAAAGCTTTACCCTGACATTTATCAAATATCACCTCTCCCCTCACCCTTCATTCCTATTCGGAAATAATTCACTTTTTAGTTGATCTTTGCCAGTATCCTCAAAATATATGCTATTTAGAAAAATTTGAATGTAAGGCTTAACTGATTTATTAGCTATCAGCTAAAACTTCGGTTGTTCTAACAACAGTTACCAATTTGCACCCGTAACAACTCAATTAGATTGCCAAGAAAGCCCTTATAAACAAATAGTTTGTTTCTCTGAGGAAACATAAATTAGCCAGGCAGAAATTTTAGAGATGAACTTTCATTGAGTCCTAACTCTAAACTTCATGGAAGATATATGATGGTATTTGAAATGTTGACAAATTTTAGTATTTCACATATATTAAAATTAAAATATAATTTAAAAAAATTATTCAAACTCCAAATAGATTTTACTTTTCAATTATTCGCTCCTTTACTTTTGTTTAATGTGAATCCTCTTCTACTAACGTGAAAAGTTGAGAGCCACCTAGATATCTCATGACTGGCTTTTCTATATTATCTATACTATGGAATTTTTGTTTTTCACAAGAGATTATTTTTCTAAAGATCTTTTCAAAAATTATTGTGTGTAGAGTTATTTGATATATATTTAAAATATTTCATATGTACAGTTTCAAAGATTTTTACAATTTGAGAAATCATCACTACTATCAGAAGAGTGAACATATACACCACCTCCAAACGTTTCCTCATAGCCCTTTGTAATCCCTCTCCAGCCTTGCACACATACACTCCCCAAGCAACAATGAATGTACTTTATGTTATTTTAGATTAGTTTGAGTTTTCTAGATGTTTATGTTAATGGAATTAAATAATATGTACTCCTTATTTTCAGGCTTCATTCATTCAGGATAGTTATTTTTATATTCATCCACATTATTGGCAATTATTTCTCTTTATGGCTGAGTATTATTCCATCCTATGAATAAACAAATTGACCACAATTTGTTTATCTATTCATCCCTTGAGAGACAATTAAATTATTTCTAGTTTTTGGCTTTTACATACAAAAGTGCTATGAATATTCATGTACATGTATTTGTATGGACAATATTTCATTTCTCCTTAGATAAATATCTAGGAGTAGAATAGCTGGATCAGATGTTAGCTATGTGTTTAAATTTATAAGAAATTGTGAAACTGTCAGAGGTGTTTGAACCAGAATGACTCCATCTTGAATAGGGGCTGGGTGAAATAAGGCTGAGACCTACTGGGCTGCATTCCCAAGAGGTTAGGCATTCTAATCACAGGATGACATAGGAGGTCAGCACAAGATACAGGTCACGAAGTCCCTGTTGATAAAACAGGTTGCCATGAAGAAGCTGGCCAAAACCCATGAATATCAAGAAAGGTACGAAAGTCTGGTCATCCTCACTGCTCATTATATGCTAATTATAATGTATTAGCATGCCAAAAGACTTCCACTAGCACCACGACAGTTCACAGATGTCATGGGAACACCAGGAAGTTACCCTATGTGGTCTAAAAGGGGGAGGAACCCTCAGTTCTGGGAATTGTTCACACCTTTCTTGGATAACTCATGAATAATCCATCCCTTATTTAGTATATAATCAAGAAATAACTATAAGTATACTCAGTTGAGCAGCCCATGCTGCTGCTCAGCCTATGCAGTAACCATTCGTTCATTCCTTTGCTTCCTTAATAAACTTTTTTTTTTATTTACTCTATAGACTCACCCCAAATTCTTTCTTGAGCAAGGTCCAAGAGGCTTCTTTTGGATCAGGATCAGGACCTGTTTCTGGTAACAAAACTATTTTCCAAAAAGGTTGTCCCATTTTACATTCTGACTAGCAGTATTTTAGAGTTCCAGTTTCTGCACACATCTTTAACAATACTTGGTATGATCAGTCTTTTTCAATGTTAGCTATTCTAGTAAGTTTGCAGTGTTGTCATTGCAGTTGAATTTGTATTTTCACTATGCCTAGTGATGTTGAATACCTTTTTAGGTGCTTGTTTGCCATTTATGTATTTTTCTTGTTTCAAATATTTTGCTGACTTTTATTAGGTTGTTTGTTTTCTTATTGATAAGTTTTTTACTTTTCTTTATATAATCTGGATACAAGTCCTTCATCAATTATATAAATTTCAAAGATCTTTTCTTAGTCTGTGGCTTTTGTTTTAATTTTCTTGTGTCTTTCAAAAAGCAACAATTTTAAATTCTGATAAAGTCAAACATATTAATTTTTGTTTTATATATTGTATTTTTTCTGTTGAATCAAAAATATTTTTCTAACACAATGTTACAAAGATTTTTTTTTCTTCTAAAGTTTTCTAGTTTTGGCCAGGTGCAGTGGCTCACGCCTGTAATCCCAGCACTTTGGGAGGCTGAGACGAGCGGATCACGAGGTCAGGAGATCGAGACCATCCTGGCTAACACGGTGAAACCCCGTCTCTAATAAAAGAAATACAAAAAAATTAGCCGGGCGTAGTGGCAGGCACCTGTAGTCCCAGCTACTCAGGAGGCTGAGGCGGGAGAATGGCGTGAACACGGGAGGCAGAGCTTGTAGTGAGCCGAGATCGCGCCACTGCACTCCAGCCTGGGCAACAGACCAAGACTCCGTCTCAAAAAAAAAAAAAAGTTTGCTAGTTTTAGGATTTACATTTAAGTCTGTAATCTGTTTTAGAAGAATTTTTGTATATGGTATGAGGGTGGATCAAAGTTTATAATATTTGCCAATGACAGGATCTCATTCTTTTTTATGGCTGAATAGTACTTTATAAGACCTAATATCTATAAGACCTACTATATGATAGCACAACAGGGTGACTATAGTCAATGAAAATTTAATTGTACATTTTTAAACAACTAAAATAATATAATTGGATTGTTTGTAACACAAAGAATGAATGCTTGAGGGGATTGATACCTCATTTTCCATGATGTGAATACCATACATTGCTTGCATGTATCAAAATACCTCATGTACACCATAAATATATATACCTACTATGTACCCACAAAAACTAAATTTTTTTTAAAAGTTTATAATATTTACATAAATATATCCAATTACTCCATCCTTATTTGTTTACAAAACTATGTTTCCTCCATTTAATGGTTAATTGCCATTAAATCTTTGTAAAAATCAGTTGTCTCTGCAGGTGTGGGTTCGTTTCTAGACATTTTTTTTTTTTATTCCGTGGATCTATTTCTCTGTCATTAGGTTAATCCCATACACTTTTGATAACTGTAGCTTTATAATAATTATTGAAATTAAGTAGATTTAGCCTTCCAACTTTGTTCTTTTTCAAAATTTATTTAATTATTGTAGGGGCTTTACATTTCCATGTAAATTGTATAATCAGTTTGTTGATTTCTATAAAAACACTTCAGAAATTTAACTTTGATTGCATTGAAGTTATACATAAATTTACAAAGAAATGACACCTTAACAGTATTAAAACATCTGATTAGTTAACAAAGTATATTTCTCAAATTATTTAGGTCTTATTTCATTTCTTTATCATGGTTTGGTAGTTTTTTTTGTTTTGTTTTTTTTTTGAGATGGAGTCTTGCTCTGTTGCCCCGGGTGGAGTGCAGTGGCTTGATCTCAGCTCACTGCAAGCTCCGCCTCCCGGGTTCACGCCATTCTCCTGCCTCAGCCTCCCAAGTAGCTGGGACTACAGGCGCCCATCACCATGCCTGGCTAATTTTTTTTGTATTTTTAGTAGAGATGGGGTTTCACCATGTTAGCCAGGATGGTCTGGATCTCCTGATCTCATGATCCGCCCACCTTAGCCTCCCAAAGTGCTGGGATTACAGGCGTGAGCCACCACACCCGGCCCATAGTTTGGTAGTTTTAAAAGTATATGTCTCTCACATATTTCATCAGATTTACTTTTAAGTATTTTTATTTTTGATTCCATTATGAATAGTAATTTTTAAAATTTCAATATCCCATTTTCATTGTTAGTATACTCAAATACAATTTAATGTATACCAAATTTGCACCCTGCAACCTTGCTAAACACACAAATTAGTATATTCCTTTAGATTTTTAAAATATATGATCATGTTGTCTGAGAAAAAAAGAGTTTTACTTCTTCCTTCCAAATATAGGTGCCTTTTATTTCCGTGTCTTGTTATATGCCACTGGCCAAATCTCTAATTTAATGCTGAATTGAAGTGCAAAGAGCAAATCTTTCTGTATTTTTTTCTAATCTTAAGGAGAACCATTGAGTCTTTCATGGTCAAGTATGATATTAGTTGCATGTTTTTCTTAGATGCCCATCATTAGGTTAAGGAAGTTTCCTTTCTTGAACATTAGTTCAAGTTTCCTTGAACATTAGTTCAAGAAGTTTCCTTCTGTTCCTAGTTTGCTGAGAGAATTTTCATGAAGAATGGATGATGAATTTTGCCACAATTTATTCAGTAACTATTCAGATGGTTATGTTTGTCTTTGTGTTATTAATATGGAGAATTACTCTGATCGATTTTAAATGTGGATATAAACACGGATTACTAAGATAAATACCAACTGATTTTCTTTATACTTTTAAAATATTGTTGCATTCAATTTGCTAATTTTTTATAATTTTATGTCAGTAAAATCGGATATTTATCTGTATTTTTTCTTTTTATTTTCCTTTCTTATAATGCCTTTGGCTGATTTTGGTATCAGGGTTGAGGAAAGAAAATGACTTCCATCTGAGGAATACAAATTCTTTTAGTTAACAGATCCAGAGAGACATTAATATGAAACAGAAATCATGTTTCACTTTCCCCTTGAAGCTATGTATTTATTTCTTGAAAGTGCATGCTATTGTTACAAGTAGCTATAAAATTCACCTAATTCATGCAGGACATTGTAACCCACACCCTATAGTTTAGTAATACATAACCAATCATTAATCAATGTTATTTTTGTAAACCACTGAGAATTCCTGAAAAACAATACTGTATTAGCCCATTCCCTGTCACCCATTTTTTGTCTTTAAACAGACAAGTGTAACTGCTGTTAATCAGAGTGCACATTCGGCAACTTTAATATATGTGCCTGGGTTGCAATGCTCAAGTTTGGCCCAAATATACTCTCTCCTTATATTAATTTTGCTTCAGCTTCTTCCCTTTAGGTTGACAGGGTGGTGCTTTTCTCATAAAATGGTTGGAGAAGTACTTCTTCTGATTCATTATTTGGACAAGTTAAAGTAGAATTGGTATTAAATGTTTGGTAAAATCCATCAGTGTGCAATTTGACTCAGTGTTTTCTTGGTAAGATTTCTCACTAGAATTTTAATTTATTAAATAGCTATAAGTTTATTCATATTATGTATTTTTTTTAGTGAGTTTACCAGTTTCTGTATTTCAAGTAATTTATCCATTTCATCTAAGTTGTCAAATTAGTTGGCATAAGGTTGTTTATAGTATTCCCTTAATATCTTTAAAAAGATACCATAGAGTATACATAACTTGTACTATTTTAACTGTTTCTAAATGAACAGTATAGTGGCATTAAGTACTTGCACGTCATTGTGCAACCATCACAACCATTCATCTCAAGAAGAGTTTTATATTCCCAAACTGCAACCCTGAACCATTAATCAAAAACTTCCCATGTATCCCTCCTTTTAGACCTTGGAAACCACCTTTACACATTTTTATTCTGTGAATTTGGCTACACTAGAAACCATATATGTGTAAAATAAAACACAAATTATTCTTTTGTGTCTGGCTTTTTTCACTTGGCATAATGTTTTCAAGTTTAATCCATGTTGTAACATGTATCAAAACTCCCTTTTCTTTTGAAGCCTGAATAATATTCATTGTATGTATATAGCACATTTTGTTTATCCATTCACCTGTCCTTGGTTATTTGGATTGCTTCCACTTTTGGGCTTTTATGAGTAATGCTGCTATGAACAGTGCTATGCAAATATCTGTTTGAGTCTCTGTTTTTAATTCTTTGAGATATGTATACACCCAGAAGTGGAATTTCTGGGCCATATGGTAACTCTATGTTTATTTTTTTTTAAGAACCACCATATGACTCTCCCTCTCCCTCTCCCCACGGTCTCCCTCTCCCTCTCCCCATGGTCTCCCTCTCCCTCTCTTTCCACGATCTCCCTCTGATGCCGAGCCGAAGCTGGACTGTACTGCTGCCATCTCTGCTCACTGCAACCTCCCTGCCTGATTCTCCTGCCTCAGCCTGATGAGTGCCTGCGATTGCAGGCGCGTGCCGCCACGCCTGACTGGTTTTCGTATTTTTTTGGTGAAGACGGGGTTTCGCTGTGTTGGCTGGGCTGGTCTCCAGCTCCTAACTGCGAGTGATCCACCAGCCTCGGCCTCCCGAGGTGCCGGGATTGCAGACGGAGTCTGGTTCACTCAGTGTTCAATGGTGCCCAGGCTGGAGTGCAGCCGTGTGATCTCGGCTCCCTACAACCTCCACCTCCCAGCCGCCTGCCTTGGCCTCCCAAAGTGCCGAGAGTGCAGCCTCTGCCCAGCCGCCACCCCGTCTGGGAAGTGAGGAGCGTCTCTGCCTGGCCGCCCATCGTCTGGGACGTGAGGAGCCCCTCTGCCTGGCCGCCCAGTCTGGGAAGTGAGGAGCGTCTCTGCCCAGCCGCCATCACATCTAGGAAGTGAGGAGCGTCTCTGCCCAGCCGCCCATCGTCTGAGATGTGGGGAGTGCCTCTGCCCCGCCGCCCTGTCTGGGATGTGAGGAGCGCCTCTGCCCGGCCGCGACCCCATCTGGGAGGTGAGGAGTGTCTCTGCCCAGCCGCCCCGTCTGGGAAGTGAGGAGACCCTCCGCCTGGCAACCGCCCTGTCTGAGAAGTGAGGAGCCCCTCCGCCCGGCAGCCACCCCGTCTGGGAAGTGAGGAGTGTCTCCGCCCAGCAGCCACCCCGTCCGGGAGGGAGGTGGGGGGGTCAGCACCCTGCCTGGCCAGCCGCCCCGTCAGGGAGGGAGGTGGGGGGGTCAGCCCCCCGCCCGGCCAGCCACCTCGTCCGGGAGGTGAGGGGCACCTCTGCCCGGCCGCCCCTACTGGGAAGTGAGGAGCCCCTCTGCCCGGCCACCACCCCGTCTGGGAGGTGTACCCAACAGCTCATTTGAACGGGCCATGATGACAATGGCGGTTTTGTGGAATAGAAAGGGGGGAAATGTGGGGAAAAGATTGAGAAATCGGATGGTTGCCGCGTCTGTGTAGAAAGAAGTAGACATGGGAGACTTTTCATTTTGTTCTGTACTAAGAAAAATTCTTCTGCCTTGGGATCCTGTTAATCTGTGACCTTATCCCCAGCCCTGTGCTCTCTGAAACATGTGCTGTGTCCACTCAGGTTTAAATGGATTAAGGGCGGTGCAAGATGTGCTTTGTTAAACAGATGCTTGAAGGCAGCATGCTCGTTAAGAGTCATCACCACTCCCTAATCTCAAGTACCCAGGGACACAAACACTGCGGAAGGCCGCAGGGTCCTCTGCCTAGAAAAACCAGAGACCTTTGTTCACTTGTTTATCTGCTGACCTTCCCTCCACTATTGTCCTATGACCCTGCCAAATCCCCCTCTGCGAGAAACACCCAAGAATGATCAATTAAAAAAAAAATAAAAAAAAATAAAAAAAAAACAGTTGCTGAATCTAGATAGAAAAAAAAAAAATGTTTTCCAAAAACCAACTGGGAAATATTCAGGGCACATATATAACATGACTGTGTTTAAACAAATTATTTATGTGCTAGGAAAATGTACCATAATGTGGGTAGCGAGATAATTTTGAGCTGTTGGTTTTGTTTTGTTTTGGGGGGGGCAGGGTGAGGGTGTGACTTTTATACCTCTGTGTAATTTCAAAGTTTCCTGAGAATTGATACATAGTATTTCATCAGTTCTAAGAGGTACTTTCCCCACATGTCAACAACTTGTAAAACAAGATGCATCTTACAAAAAAAAAAAAAAAAAATCTAGTGCAGTCCCTGGAGGGCATGGTTTTCCTTTTGGAAGCCCCTTTCTCTGGCAAGGGAGAGAGCTGTTCTCCTTTCTCTCTCTTTTTTTTTTTCTATTAAAGCTTCCCTCCTAAACCCCCCACCAAAAAAAAAAGAACCACCATATGGTTTTCCATAGTGGATGCACCATTTTACATTTGCATCGGCAAAGTACAAGGGTTCCAATTTCTACACATCATCACCAACAATTATTTTCTGGTTTTGTATTATAGCTGTAGAGTCCAAGGGAAAACTTCCACTTCTTTGTCCTCCAAGGGTTCACGAAAAGTCAACTAACAAAAGGAAGGTTAATGGAATAAAAGGTGTACGAAATTTATTAATGTGCACACATGTCCATGGGAGTCATACAAAATATGAACCACCCAGAATAAGGGCCAGATTGTTGATGTTTTTATACCCACTTCTGGTTTACAGAAAGAAGACAGGCTTGAAGCATGGCAAGACAGCTTATAGGAGGAAGGGAATAGGAAAAGTATGGCTAGCAAAGGTGGTATTGTCATGCAGATGAAAGTTCACAGGTAGGAACTCTCTCTCTGAAAGAATAGATAGTAGCCCATAGTGAAGTTTGTCTTTCTTAGATCCAGATGAGGGAGGGAGTCCTCACAGAAAGCCTAGCTGTTTATTTTACCAATGTAGATTTTATCTACAGATGCAAATATCCCCCACAAAAATCAGCTTTTCAGGCTATTTCTATCTGAAGGCTCTCTAAATAGCTACCTCAAAACATGTCAAAAAACCTATATTTTGGATTAAAATAAAATATTTTTGGTTTACAGCCATCCAAATGACTAATTTGTGTAAAACGTTATTCTGCTGTGGTTTTGACTTGCATTTACATAACGTTTAATGATATATTTTTATGTATTTATTAGCCATCTGTATATATTATCTGGAGAAATGTCTATTTAAGTCTCTCACCTATTTCTAAACTGAATTATTTCTTTGTTGCTGCTGTTGAGTTTTAAGTGTTCTTTAAGTATTTTGCATATAATCTCTTATATGATTTCCAAATATTTTCTCCCATTATGTGGTTGGCTTTTTCACTTTATTAATATGGTCATTGGTGCACAAAAGTTTTGAATTTTGGTGGAATCTAATATATCGATTATTTTTTTTGTTGCCTGTGTTTTTTGGTGTTAAATGCAGGAAAGCACTGCCGATTCCAATGGCATGAAGCTTTTCCCGGTTTTTTTTTTTTTTTATAAGATATGTATACTTTTATCTCTGGTGCTTAGGCTTTTGATCAAAATTGAGTGAACTGTAATATACTGTATAAAATGGGGATCCACCATTATTCTTTTGTATGTATATATCTAGTATTCCCAGCACCATTTTTAAAAAAGATGGTCATTTTCCAATTGAATAATCTTGGCATCCATGTTGAAAATCTTTTCAGAACATATAAAAGGATTTATTTCTGGGCTCTCTATTCTGTTCCATTTGTCTGTATTTTTTGTATTTGTGCCACTACCACATTGCTTTGATTATTTTAGCTTTGTAGTAATTTTTGAAATTAGGAAGTGTGAGACCTAAAATTTTATATTTATTTTTATTTTATGTTATTTTTGGAGATGGTGTCTCATTCTATTACCTAGCCTGGAGTGCAGTGGCATGTACATGACATACTGCAGCCTTAACCTAGTGGGCTCATGCAATCCTACAGCCTCAGCCTTCTGAGTAGCTGGGACCACAGGCACATGCTACCATGATAGCTTAATTTCTTTATTTTTTTGTAGAAATGGAATCTTGCCATCTCTGCATCTTGAACTCCTAGGCTCAAGAGATCATCCTGCCTCAGCCTCCCAAAATGCTGGCATTACATGTGAGAGCCACTGTGCCCAGCAAATTTTGTTTTTGTTTTTCAAGACAGTTTGGCAATTGGAATCCCTGATGATTCCATATGAATTATTGAATGTATTTTTGTATTTTTCAAAAAAAAGCAGGCATTTTGATAGAAATTGCATTGAATCTGTAGATCACTTTAGGTAGTATTGGCTTCTTAACAATATTCAGTCCTCCAATCCATGAACTCTGGATGACATTTCATTTATTTCCTGCTTTTTGATTTTTTTAAAAAAGCAATTATATATGGTTTTTAGTGTATAAGATTTTTACCACCTTGATTAAGTTTATAGTCTTAGTTCATTTTATGTTGCAATAACAGAACACTTGAGGCTGGGCAATTTATGAAGAAAGTAAGTTTATTTGCTTCACAATTCTAGTGGGTGAAAAGTTCAAGATTGGACAGCTGCATCTGATGAGGGTTTCAGACTTGAAGCATGGCAAGACAGGTTATAGGAGGAAAGGAATAGGAAAGGTATGGCTAGCACTCATGGCGGAAAGAGGAACAGGAGAGTGTGTGTGCAAAGAGAGCACATGGCAACAGAGGAAGCAAGATATAGAAACTAAAGGAGCCCGCATATTTTACCATCACAATATCTTAGAAACTAGTCCATTCCCATGAGAGGGAGAACTCATTCATCCCCATGAAAAGGTATTAGTGTATTAATGAGGGATTCACCCCCATAGCTCAAATGCCTCCCACTGGAATCCTCCTCCCAACAGTGCAACATTGGAAATCAAATTCCAACACGAGTTTCAACAGAACAAACTATACCCAAACCATAGCATTCTGTTCCTGGCCCCCTAAAAGTCATGTTCTTCTCAAATACAAAATACAATAATTCCATCAGTCTCTAAAGTCTTAACTTGTTTCAGCACCAACTTAAAAGACCAAAGTCCAGTTATGAGCCTATAAAAAAAGTTATTTAGTTCTGAGATAAAATGGTGGAATGCACATAGTTTAGACATTTCCATTCCAAAAGGGAGAAATGAATCACAGAAAGAAAGAAGTAAGAGGTTCTAAGCAAGTATAAAACCCAGCAGAGAGGCATTGAATCTTAAAGCTCCAGAATAATTTCATTTTTTAGAATTTCAACTTTTATTTTAGATTCAGGAGGTACATGTGTAGGTTTGTTACATGGGTATATTGTGCGATGTCAAGGTTTGGAGTATGATTGATCCCATCAATTTAGGATAAACTTGATTTAACAATTCCCCCCTTTTGGTCATTCTCTAAATTGTGGGAGATTGACCAAAATGTTAGTCATTGATTTCACCATCACCACTGTAAAAGTACTTATTTCCTCTTGAAACCCACTAGGAAACAGCAGAGCAGTGGGTTTTGTAAGGTTTCACCTTACAAGGACTCCAGGTTATTATTATTATTATTATTTGTAAGTGTTAGAGTAGAGGGTACCTCCTTATGTTGGAAGGTACTGTTTACAGGAGGAAAAAAAATACAAAAACCTGGTCTTTTCTAGGATTTGCTTGTTTCCTTAAAGTCTTAGTTTGATTATGTTACATTTAGCAAGAGTGACTGTATTTTAGTTTGGTCTAGGTGTACAGTTCCAAGAGTGTGGAGGGTCCCTTCTCAGTTGTGAAATTATGAACCCAGCATTTAAGGTCCTGAAGTTTTGCTGCAGTGTGGATGGCAAGGGAAGTCTTTTTCTGATGTTCTCAGAACATCTGATCTTTAGGTTCTCGATTAAGAAGAGGTTTATTGTTCTCAGTCAGTGAACCATTCAAAGCTTTCTTTACTTGGTGAAAATACACTGTGGCACAACATGATCCTATTGTAAAATTAGCTCTCTTGCATGGGAAAGCTTTTATAAAACCAGAAAACATGCATTGGAAATAATAATTGAATGAAATCCCTCTGTAAATGTTTCAGTGGGCCATCAGGTAACAGAATGTACCTGAAGCATTGTCTTCCCAGCAATATGGGTTTGACAAACCAAACATTGGTCAGAAACTATTTTAGCAATTGAGAAGTCACTATACCAATATATATTTAATTTGGATCATTTTATTTTTTCCACGATCTGTCGTGGAATGCATAACTTTTAGTAACAAAAGGTTTAAGAACTCAGGAAGTACAAGGTGGCTGTCCTGGATCTCCAAGAATCCGTGCTTAACATTGGACTTATGTTCTCTTGAATACCAGTTGTTTCTTCAATTTAGGTGCATAGCACTGAAAACTGATAGGTTATCACAGGTAATTTGACTTGCACCATGGTGTTCAATTTCAGTATTGGCTGATTTAGCATGAAAATCTGGCAAGGTATTTTCATGGTATTCAATTAATTTTTGTACTACTTGGGTTGGCAGTTTTATAAACCAGTCTTTTTATCCAAGTTCCAGGAATTCTTACCCAGTCCAAATGATATGATTCTAAAGTTATCAGAAACATGTATTCAAGAGTGCTTTTCAGGGTCCCTTCCATCCTTTCATAAACCTCCTAAAACACACCATATTCTAGGGTTCTGTATGCTTGTGATGTTTTCAGAAACTGCATCAGCATTAAGCAATGAACTGTGAAAATGACTTTAAATAATTATAGTTAAAGACACAAATGACAAGGAAATTTGGTTATTTCTGTGGCCTACAATAACAACATAATAACCATAATCATGATTGATAGCATATACTCAAACATATTACAATTTGATGAATGTAATATAATTTTACAACATATATTAATAACATTTACTGAAATATAACCTTCAAAACGTTAAACATTATTTCTTATTTTGACAATGCTTCTCTTGTAAGTTAGCATGTCAAATAATTCTGTTTACTTCTCTTTTTGATGCTTCATGGGCCCTCTGCAGCATCCCACAGTTAGAGGTTAAAAAGTACTTAATTTTGAAGCTGAAATTTGATTTTGGGAAGCCTGTCAACTATGTTAAAGATTTAAAGCACTTAATATTGTAGAATAGGATTCCAGGTCACCATAAGTTATTTATCTAGCCAGAATGATAATTTGAAAATTTCGAAAAGGCAAAAACCTTTATTCATTAATAGAGGGAAGACTTAGCTTTCCAAACAATCTTTTGTTGTATCTGTCTTTTTTTTTTCCTGTAGTTTATTCAAAGTTGAACAAAAATCATTCATTATTCTTTAATATTACATGAAAATCTTGTTCAAGAATGAAAGCCAAATTTTATCCTTGCATTATTGCCATTTACTACTGGTTTTCTTCTGACCCAGTCAGATGTAAGAGGCCTCTAACTGGATCCAAGCCACTTAATTACCAGATCTAATTTGATTCTGGACCCAGTTCAGTTTTTGGCATGACTTCCAAACGCAGTTTGGATTAGAAATGGGCTCATATAAACTTGGAGAGCTCAAAACACAAATATGCGGAGCTTCTGAATCTGAGAGAGAACTTACCATGATGACCAGCTGCTCCAAGAGAACAATGGACATAATCGGCCTGGTGGGTACCTTGCTTGGTCACTCAGCACTCCTGGGTGTCATTATAAGCTCTACTTTGGATCCCACTTCTGACATCATCTGTTAAAACAGAAACAAACAAACGAACAAAAACTTCAGCTGAATTAAATGTAAAAGAGTTTAATTGAGCAATGAATGATTTGTGAATCAGGCAGCCTCCTGAGCCAGAGTAGGTTAAGAGACTGCAGCACAGCTCCATGGTAAAAGAAGATTTATGGAGAGATAAAGAATCATGATGTATAGAAAATGGAAGTGAGGTACAGAAACAGCTGGATTGGTTATAGCTAGGCTTTTGCCTTATTTGAACAAATTTCAAACTTCTGGCCACGTTTGACTGACCAAAACTTGATGATTGACACAAGAGTAGGCTACAGCTTGCTTACACTTACATGTAGGCTATAGTTCATGATATACAGAGAAACATTTAGCCCAAACTTAAAATATGTAAGGAGGCAGCTTTAGGCAAAACATAATCTAACAGGCCTCACATTTTTGCTTGGTATTGTCCTAGTAGAAGCTCTCTGTTGGGGCTTCACACTGTGAAAAGTGTCCCTGGGCCCACATGCTTTTTTATACATTCTTTTTAATCTCAGGGGAGAACACCAAGCCTCTGATAGATGCAGGAGGCATATAAGGGGAAGTGTCCCCAGAGAATCTCTGACCTCCCTGCACACTGGGAGAATGGGGTGGAGCTATGGGAAGTTTGTGCTGTGTGCAGTGTGGGGAGGATCCTGGCCTCTTCAGTTCCTGTGTGTTGCCTAGAATTAATCTGCAAGGTAGAGGGCCTGTTAGCAGGAGTCCCTCTTGCTTTACTGGGAGTTTTTTTTTCCTTCTTTTCCTTTTTTGCCCAATAAATTCTGTCACCCTCACCCTTCAATGTGTCTGCATTCCTAATTCTTCCTGGTGATGTGTCAAGAACCCAGTTTTAGCTGAACTAAAGAGCAAAGTTCTACATCCCCTCCACACCTTCATAGCTCTTGTATTCTTCTATCCAGCAGAATTAACACCACATATACATGAATGCTGCCAAGACTTAGACCTTGCATCCTTTGGAGAAATGACCCAAGTTGTTCCTGGAGTCATGTAAGTGAGGACTAAGCTCTGATTTTTTTTTTTTAATCTTGCCCAAACTCCTTTCTAAGGGGTCTGGGGAGTCATGCCCTACAAACCATAAATTCTCATCAGATGGGTTTTATTTAACCCTGTATATCATGATTTACTTTCCAATCTACCTCTGGCATACAAGAGAAAAAAATCAATATGTTTTATCCCCAAATATATTTTCTTGCCATACCTTGGAAATTCCCTGCAAAGTCTCTTGTGGGAAAAATTTACATTCTATGGAGAATCCCCTTCCCCTTTATTTTCCTTCCTTCCTTCCTTTCCAGATCCAGGAGATAATCAACTAAGAGCCAGGCACCCCTTCAAGTCCGAAAAGAAACATTTTACAACCTGCTCTCTCTGAAGTCTGCTATCTGACAGCTTCCTCTGCACAATAAAACTTGGTCTCCACAATTCTTTATCCTAACCTGAACATTTCCTTTCATCCCAGGTCTTCAGATAAACTCAACCAATTGTCAACCAGAAAATGTTTTAATTTACCTGTACCCTGGAAGCCCCCGCTTTGAGTTGTCTCACCTTTCTGAACCAAACCAATGATGTACTACTTAAATGTATTTGATTGATGTCTCATGCCTCCCTACAATATATAAAACCAAGCTGTACCCCAACCACCATGGACATATGTTCTCAGGGCCTCCTGAGGGCTGTGTCATGGGCCATGGTCACTCATATTTGGCTCATAATAAATTTCTTCAAATATTTTACAGTTTGACTCTTTTGTCAACATAAACCACAGTTGTTCCAGTTAGTGTGGCCAAAATGTGGGGAGCAGAGTTTCAAGGCAGCACAGGGCACTAGCATCTCAATTTGTTCTTGAAACAGTTTTGTCCTACTAGGCCTCTGGGCCTTCGATGGCAGACGCAACCTCAAAGATTTCTGAAATGACTCCAGGGCCTTTCCTTCATTGTTTTGAGCATTAACACTTAGGTTCCTTTTATCTTTGTTAATCTCTTTAGCACGTAGTTGCACTGTCACAACCTTGGATTGCTCTCCTGAAAATTCTTTTTCATTTTCTACCACATGTCCAGGCTTGGAATACTCCAAATCCTTATAAATTATAACTTTAGGTCATGCCTTTGCTCCCAAATCTTAAACTATTTGAAGTTAAAAGTAAAAAAGCAGCTGTCTGAATGCTTTTCTGCTTAGAAATTTGTTCTGCCAAATATTCATCACTCTTAAATTGGCCTTCCACCAAGTCCTAGGCCATGGATAATGCAGCCAAGTTCTTTGGTAAGGTATAATAAGTGTGACTTTTGCTTCAGTTTCCAATAATTTTCTCCTTATTTCCATTTGAGTCCTTGTCAAAATGGTTTTCACTGTCTATACTCCTAACAGCATTTTGGTCACAATCACTTAATAATTATCTAAGAAGTCCCAGCTCATCTTCTAGGCCCCTTTCAGAATCTCCATTAGTGCTCTATTCACTGCAATATAGGCTTTTTCCACCCTGTTCTTCCAAATTCATTCAGCCACTACATGTCACTCAGTCCAAAGCCACTTCCATATTTCCAGATGTCTGCGTAGGTATACTTCACTCCTCAGTACTAACTTTCGTAGTCCACTTTGTGTTGCTGTCACAGAGTAGTTAGGGTGGCATATTTTATAAGAAAAAAAGGTTTATTTGGTTCACAATTCTGGTAGCTGAAAAGTCCAAGATTGTGCAGCTGCATCTTGGTCAGGGCCTCAGACTGCTTTCCCTCATGACAGAAAACGGAACAGGAGATGTATGCAAAGGGATCACATGGTGAAAGAGCAAAGAATAGAATTAGGGAGCCGTATTCTTTTAAACAACCCATTGTTTTGGGAATTAAACCATTTCTGAGAGAGGGAGAACTTAACCCCACAGAAGGATATGGATCTATTCATGAGGAATCTGCCTCCATGACCCAAACTCCTCTCACTAGGTCTCACTTCCCAACACTGCCATACTGGTGATCGAAATCCAGAATAATTTTTGGTGAGGGGAAACCATATCTAAACCATATCAATTCCTAAGTAAGTTTTTTTTTTTTCTTTTCCAATTGAGAATGGAATTGCTCTGGTAGTCTTTTTTGGATTCTTTATTGTTAATGTAAAGAAATGCCACTGACATTTGTTTAATGATTTTTTTTCTGGAGTTTTTTTCTCTTGTAGTATTTTTATCTTACTTTGTTTTGAGAGCAATCCTGGCTTCCTAGAATGGGTTAGAAAATGTTCCCTCCTCTTCACATTGTTGAAAGAGTTTGAGAAAGATTGATGTTATTTCTTTAAACATCAAATAGAATTGACCAGTAAAGACATCTGGTTCAAGAATTTTCCTTGGTGGAATTTTTTTTTTTTTTTTTTTTTGAGGCAGAGTCTTGCTCTGTGGCCCATCCTGGAGTGCAGTGGCACCATCTCGGCTCACTGCAAGCTCCGCTTCCCGGGTTCATGCCATTCTCCTGTCTCAGCCTCCCAAATAGCTGGGACTACAGGTGCCCACCACCACACCTGGCTAATTTTTTTGTATTTTTAATAGAGACAGGGTTTCACTATGTTAGCCAGGATGGTCTCGATCTCATGACCTCTTGATCCACCCGTCTCAGCCTCCCAAAGTGCTGGGATTACAGGTGTGAGCCACTGCACCTGGTCCCTTGGTGGAGTTTTAAATAAATAATTCAATCTCTGTTGGTTATAGGTCTATTAAGATTTCCTATTTTTTCTAAGTTAGCTAATGTAATTTGTGTGCTTCTAGGAATTTGTCCATTTCATTTAGATTATCCAGTTTATTGGTGCATAATTCTTCACAGTGATACCTTATAATCCTTTTTATTCCTGTAAAATTGGTTGTAAAGTCTCCCCCTTCATTTATGATTCTAGCAGTTTTATTCCTCTCTACATTTTCTTAGTCTCTCTAAAGATCTGTCAATTTTGTTATCTTTTGGAAGAATGAACTTTTGGTTTCACTGATTTTTCTCTATTGCTTTTTCATTCTTAATTTTAATTTCCTCTGCTTTAGTATTTATTATTTCCATCTTACTAGCTTTCAATTTAGTTTGTTTTATTTCTTATTTTCTTAACATGTACATTTGGATTATATATTTGAGATCTTTTTTCTTTTTAAATATGTTTACAGCTAAAAATTTTCTTCTGATACAGTTTTGCTAATGCACCATAATGTAGTAGTCTCTTGTTCTGAGATATCACCTGAAGTTTTTTGTCTCAGGACCGAGAGAGTTAAGGATTGTGGACACAAAGTGTGAGGTTGGAGCAAAAGTTTAATAAGCTAAAGAAAAAAGCTCTCTGCTGCAGAGAGGACCCAGAAGAGGGTTGCCATTTTTACAGTTGAATGCAAAGGCTTTTATAAGAAATCAGTGAGGGCTGGGCATCTCATTTGCATAAGGTGCAAATTTCTGGTAGCTCCAGCCCATCCTCCCAGTGCATATGCAGGCCCTTCGTTTGAGTTACTCCATACTGCTTTTTTACCCTTTCCTGAGCATGTGTTAGGGGACAAAATTTTCCACTGTGGGCATGTCTGACCAAGTCACCTGTGTAGCCTTTCTTATCTGTGCAGCTGTGAACATGTCTTAGACAAGCCTCCCTCTGCAAGTTCTCTCATCTGTGCCTGCAGGCTGTTCTTTTGTTTGAAAGAATTCAACCAAAGACCCACCCTAACTGCCTTCCAAACAGGTTTCTTCCTCTCTCCTCTCTCATTAACACTTTTGCCTCTTTACCTTACATTTGTGGTGTTTTTTTAGTTTTATTCATTTCAAGGTATTTTAAAATTTCCCTTGAAATTTCTTCTTTGGCACATTGCTAGTTTAAAATTGTATTGTTTAATACCCTCATATTTGTGACTTTTCCAGTTTTTCTTCTGCTATTGATTTCTAGTTTCATTACATTGTCATCAGGAAAGATAATTTGCATTTTTTCAATATTTTAAAATATATTAAGACTTTTCATATGGCCTAACATAATTTATCCCAAAGAATGTTTTATGTGCACTTGAGAAAAATATGTTTTCTGTAGTAAAGAGGAGCATTTTCTGTATGTCCTTTAAGTTTAATTGGTTCATAATGTTATTTAAGTCCTGCATTTTCTTGTGGTTCTTCTTTCAGGTTTTTCCATCCATTATTGCAAGTGAGATGTTGGAGAGTCTTACTACTATTTCAGAGCTCTCTACTTTGTCCTTTGATTCTGTCACTTTTTGCTTCATGTATTTTTGGAGCTTTGATGTTTTGTGTATGTATATTTCTATTATTTTACTTTCTTGGTGAATTTGCCCATGTATCAATATATAATGCCCTTATTTGTGTCCTATAACATATGCTAAGATTCTATTTTGTCTGACATTAGTATAATCAACCCTGCTCTCCTTAGGTAACTATTTGCATGGAATATTGTTGTTCATTCTTTCACTTTTAACCTATGTATGTCCTTAGTACTAAAGTGAGTCTCATGTAGACAACAGATAGCTAGATCGAGTGTTTTTAAAAGTCCATTTATAATCTCTGAAACTTTTAAATATTTAATTGTTACATATTTGTACATATTTATGGGGCACATGTAATATTTTGGTACACAGATAAAGTGAGCAATGATCAAGTCATGGTACTTAGAATATTACTTCACCTCAACTGTCATTTCTATGTTTTGGAAGCATTTCAAGTTTTTTTCTTACAGCTATTTTAAGATATACAATACATTGCTGTTAATTATAGTTGTGCTAATCTGCTATCAAACATTAAGATTTATTCCACCTATCCAACTGTATTTACCCATTAACCAAACTCTCTACATATCCCCCTCAAACACAGCAATCCCAGCCTCTGGTAATAATCATTTCCTCTAACTCCATGAGGTCAACTTTTGTGGTTCCCACATACGAGTGAGTACATGTGATTTTTTTTTTTTCTCTGCCTGGCTTATTTCACTTCACATAATGACTTCCAATTCAATCCATGTTGCTGCGAATGACAGAATTTTATTCTTTGTTATGTACAAATAGTATTCCATAGTGTATACATAGTATATTTTCTTTATCCATTTATCTGTGAATGGACACAGATTGATTTCTTATCTTTGTTGTTGTACGTAGTGCTACAATAATCATAGAAGTGATAATATCTCTTTGATATACTGGTTTATTTTCCTTTGGAAAACTACCTAGTAGGATTGCTAGATCATATGGTAGCTCTATTTTTACTTGTTTGAGAAATATCCATACTCTTTACCATATTGGCTGTACTAATTTACATTCCTACCAACAGTGTATAAGAATTCCCTTTTCTTGGGCTGGGTGCAGTGGCTCACGCCTGTAATCCCAGCACTTTGGGAGGCCGAGGTGGGTGGATCACGAGGTCAGGAGAGCGAGACCATCCTGGCTAACACGGTGAAACCCCATCTCTACTAAAAATACCAAAAATTAACCAGGCTTTGTGGCGTGCACCTGTGGTCCCAGCTACTCAGGAGCCTGAGGCAGCAGAATCGCTTGAACCCGGGAGGCGGAGGTTGCAGTGAGCCGAGATTGAGCACTGCATTCCAGCATGGGTGACAGAGTGAGACTCTGCCTCAAAAAGAAAGAAAGAAAAAAAAGAATTCCTCTTTCTCTGCATCTACAGCAGCATCTGTTATTTTTATTTTTATAGTAGCCGTTATAATTGGGATAAGATGATATCTCGTTGTGGTTTTGCTATGCATTTTTCTGTTGATTAGTGATGTTGAGCATTTTTCCAATATCTGACAGATATTTGCATATCTTCTTTTGAGAACTGTCTATTTATTTTTTTGGCCACTTTCTAATGCGTTTATTTGATTTCTTGCTGTTGAGTTGTTTAAGTTCCTTGTGTATTCTGGATATTAGTCCCTTGTCAGATAAATAGATTGCAAATATTTTCTTCCACTTATCGGGTTGTCTGTTCACTCTCTTGATTGTTTTATTAGTTGTACAAAAGCTTTTCAGTTTAGTTCAATTTTCTATTTGTATTTTTTTTGTTGCTGGTGCTTTTGCAGTCTAAGCTATAAAATCTTTGTGTGGATTCATGTTCTAGTATGTTTTCTCTATGTTCTTTTTAGTAGTTTTACAATTATAAGCTTTATGTTTAAGTCTTTAATCCATTTTGAATAGCTTTTTTTTTTATATAATGACAGATGGGGTCTAGTTTCATTCTTCTGCATATGGACATCCAGTTTCTTCAGCACAGTTTATTGAAAAGGGTGTTCTTTCCTTAGTTTTGGTTCTTGGCACCTTCTTCAAAAGTTAGTTAGCTATATATACATAGATGTATTTCTGTGTCATCTATTCTGATCCACTGGTCAATGTGTCTGTTTTTATACCAATACCATGATGTTTGAGTATTATAGCTGTTTTAGGTTGTGCTGCTATAAAGGAGTATCTGAGGCTGGTTAGTTTTTAAAGCAAATAGGTTTATTTAGCACAGAGTTCTGTGGGTTACACACTAAACATGGAGCCAGTATTTGTTTCTGTTAAGAAGGGCCTCAGGCTGCTTCCACTCAAGGCAGAAAGCAAAAAAGAGCCAGTGTGTGGAGATCCAATGATGAGAAAGAAGGAAAGACAGAGTGGGGGGAGTTGCCATGCTCTTTTTAACAAACAGTTCTTGGGAGAACTCTTAAAAAAGCAAGAACATTCTCATTACTGTGAGTATAAAACCAAATCCTTCGTGAGGCATATACCCCCATTATCCAAACACCTTCAATTAGGCATCATCTCCAACATTTGGGATTAATTTTCAACCTGATATATGGATGGATCAAATATCCAAACCATAGAAATAGCCTTGTCATGTATTTGAAGTCAGGAAGTATGACGTCTTCAGCTTTGTTCCTTTTGCTCAAGATTGCTTTGGCTATTCTAGCTCTTTTTTATTACATATACATTTAAAAATTTTTCTTTCTTTTTCTGTGACAAACGTCATCGGTATTTTGATAAGAATTGCATTGTATCTGAAGACTGCTTTAAGAAATATGGCTATTTAACAATATTACTTATTCTGATCCATGAGGATGGGATGGCGTTCTAATCTTTTGTGTTCTCTTTCATTTTTTAAATCACTGTTCCATAGTTTTTGCTGTAGAGGCATTTTACCTCCTTGAATACAATTATTCCTGTGCACTATAAACAAACAAAAAAGTATTCAAAGCTCCCCATCCAACTGAATGGACCCCTCCTCTCAGCCAGAGTCTTTCTCAGGTAAACCTGAAACACTAGCCATAATATGAATGGGTGGTCAGACATGCCTTATACTTTCCTCTCTTTTTGAATTTAGGCACACCTGACCAGCATTAACATTAAAACAGAGATCTTAAGACTGCCGTAACAGACTCTTTAAGTCTGAAAGGAAACATTTACAATCTATTGTCTCTGAAGCCTGCTACCTGGAGGCTTCATTTGCATAATAAGCTATTTGGACTCCACCACTTCTTAACCAAGACATTACCTTCTATGGATTCTATGTCTTTAGATAAACTCTTTCAACCAATTGCCAATCAGAAAATCTTTGAATACACCTATTACTTGGAAAACCCAACTTTGAGTAGTCCCACATTTGGGGACCAAACCAAAGTATATCTTTATGTATTGATTGATATCTTATGTCTCCATAAAATGTATAAAACTAAGCCGTAGCTTGACCACCTTGGGCACATATTGTCCTGAGACTTTGTCATAAGCATGTCCTTAACCTTAGCAAAATAAATGTCTAAATTGATTCTTGGATACTTTTTATTTTACAGTATGTATTTTGTAGCTATTGAAAATGGTATCTTCTTGATTTCCTTTTTATAGCTAGTTCATTATTGGTGTATTTTTTTATATGGTGATTTTTATTCTGAAACTTTACTAAATTTATTAATCAGATCAAAGTGTTTTTTATGAAATCTTTAGGTTTTTCTAAATATAACATTTTGTCATCTACAGAGAGGGACAGTTTAACCTCATCTTTTACAATTGGGAAGGCTTTTATTTCTCTTGCCTGACTGCTTGGATATAATTGTAGTACTATGTTGAATAGACCTGGTAAAGTGGGCCTCCTTGTTATTTTCAAGTTCTTAGAAAGAAAAAAATATTTCCACTAAGGGAGGAAATATTGTCTTATGCCCAATTTCTGCCTCCAAAGGAAGAAAAAAGTAAGAACTAAAAGGCAGAAATGAAATCCACAAGCAGAAAGCCCGGCGCCACACCCTGGGCCTGATGGTTAAAGATCGGCCCCTAACCTAATCAGTTATGTTATCTATAGATTACAGACGTTGTATAGAAAAGCACTGTGAAAATCCCTATCCTGTTTTGTTCCGATCTAATTACCAGTGGCTGCAGCCCCCACTCACGTACCCCCTGCTTGCTCAATTGATCACAACCCTCTCATGCACACCCCCTTAGAGTTGTGAGCCCTTAAAAGGGACAGGAATTGCTTGCTCGGGGAGCTTGACTCTTGAGACAGGAGTCTTGCCAATGCCACCGGCCGAATAAACCCCTTCCTTCTTTAACTCAGTGTCTGAGGAGTTTTGTCTACACTCATCCTGCTACATTTCTTGGTTCTGTGACTGGGAAGTGAGGTGAATGGCGGATGGTTGAGGCAGTTCCTTAGGCGGCTTAAGCCTGCCCTGTGGAACATCCCTGCGGGGGACTCTGACCAGCCCGAGTGACACGGATCTTGAGAGCACTCCCGGGCAGGCATTTGCCCTGGTGGGACGCCTCACCAGAGCAGTGTGTGGCAGGCTCCCATGGAGGATAAATGCAGTGGCTGAACACCGGGAAAGAATGAGCACTTAGAGTCCGGACATCTAAAACTTGGTAAGACTAGTCTCTGAAACTTGCCCTCTCCGTTTGAGTGGAAGTGTGGCCTGATCACCCATGGTGTGCCTTTATCAGCACTTTGGTTTTGGTTTTGGTTTTGACTTGGTTTGAATTGATTGACAGGACCAGTCTTGGGAACTTGCCCACTCCATTTGAGTGGAAGCGTGGCCTGATCACCCATGGTGTGCCTTTATTGGCACTTTGGTTTTGGTTTTGACTTGGTTTGAATTGCTTGACAGGATTGTCTTGGGAACTAGCCTACTCCATTTGAGTGGAAGCGTGGCCTGATCATCCACAGTGTGCCTGTACCAGCACTTTGGTTTTTGTTTTTGACTTGACTTGGATTGCTTGATACTTTGGTTTTGGTTTTGACCTGGCTTGGATTTCTGGATACTCTGATTTTGATTTTGATTTGGTTCAAACTGCAAAAGTGTGTGTGTGCTCTTTTTACCCGTTCTTTGTTTTGTGGTGTGCGTGTGGTGTGAGCATGGTGTTTTGTCTCGAAGAAGCATAGGTCAGGCACAAATAAGCCCACCCTACTCGGAACTATGTTAAAAAATTTCTAAAAAGAATTTAAGGCAGACTATGGAGTACAATGACACCAGGAAAACTTAAAACTTTGTGTAAGATAGACTGGCCAGCATTAGAAGTAGGTTGGCCATTAGAAGGAAGCCTGGACAGGTCCCTTGTTTCAAAGGTATGGTACCAGGTAACCTATAAGCCAAGGAACCCAGACCAGTTCCTGTACATAGACACTTGGTTACAGCTGGTTTTAGACCCCCTTCCCCCAACACACAGTGGTTGAGAGAAGAGCAGCATAAGCAGCTGGCAGAGGAAAGGAAAGACCAGCAGAGAGAGAGAAAGGAAAGAGACAGAGAGGAAAAGAGGCAAAGAGAGAGAGGAAGAGTCAGAGAGGAAGAGACGACAAAGAGGGAGTCAAGGAGAGAGAGAGAAAGAAAGAGATGGGCAGAGAGAGAGAGGAAGAGACAGAGGCAAAAGGAAAGTCAAAGAGAGAGACAAAGTCAAAGAGAGAAAGAGAGAGATATACAAGTACTTAAGAAAAAAAAGTGTACCCTATTCCTTTAAAAGCCAAGGTAAATTTAAAACCTATAATTGATAATTGAAGGTATTCTCCGTAACCCTGTAACACTCCAATACCACTTTGTCGTCAGTGTAAACAAGCGCGTATTTCAAAAGCACTGAGTCCTTCCTATCGAAAATCCTTACCCCAATAACCTGCGGATGGCCCAAACGCACTTAATCTGTAGCAGCAATTGCTTTGCTAACAAAAAAGTAAAAAAATAACTTTTAGAGGAAACCTCATTGTGAGCACACCTCACCAGTTCAGAAGTATCCTAAGAAATAAAAAAAAAAAGGAAAAAAAAAGGGGAGACAGAATTTATATGAAAAGAGTATTATATGGTAAATTCTTGTCCTGAAATAACTGGTTGTTTAAAGACAGAAATATTTGTAATAAGTCAGAAAGTTGAGGCATGTTGAAGAATTGTCTGCGAAAGTCATGAAACAGAAAAATGTTATAAAAAAAGAATTTATGCAAGAAATGTTGTATAATTTAAAAGTAACTAGGCCTCCTGAATGTAAAACTATTGAAAAAAAAAAACAGTTTATGTGCAAGGTGTTAAGAAAAGTAAAATATATCTTTGGTAAAAGGGTTATAAGGAAGCATAAGCATGTACATTTTTACCTACATTAAAAAGTTAAAAAATATTGTTTTGAAGGTTTAAGCAAGTTTTAAAATGTTAATTGTAAAGAAAATTCTGTGTGTAAACAGATTAGCTAAAGTTAAAGAAGTATCATCCAGTTTTTCTGTGAACTGGACATTAAAGCAAAAGCATAACAAGTTTTTCTTAAAGCACCAACCTGCTCTTTCACAAAAATTATAAAATGTTAAAAAGAGTCTATGAAATCTTACCTTTTGGTCAAACATTAAAAATTAGATAAATATGTCTACAAGGTTTTATTAAAATTAGGTTTAACATTAATAACACACTACTATAAACATAAAATTTAGCTTATCTTGTATAAAAATCGTACAAGAAGCATCGTTAAATGTAAAATGGTATTTGGCTTTCTTTGGTTTAAAAACTAATAAAAATAGGTGCTAAAGGATATTTCTCAGTAAAAAGGCACTATAAAGTCCACTGCCAAGGTCCCCACAATTAAAACAAAAGGTCAATTTCTTAAAAATTGTACACTTGGTTTATCTTCCACTTTCATTTATCTCAAAAACTAAAAGTCTTTTAGCACATGTACCACTCCTAGAATTTCCGGTAAACCAGCACCAGCCTGAAGATCACGTTCTCAACAAAGGGTGGAAAGAAGAAAAACTCGAGCCAGCCTGGGAAGGACCCTACCTTGTGCTGCTAACCACCAAGACTGCTGTTCATACAGCAAAAAAAAAAAAAAAAAAAAAAGGAAAGAAAAAAAAAAGTGGATGGACTCATCACACCCGAGTCAAGAAAGCACCACCCCCTCCAGAGTTGTGGGCCATAGTCCCAGGGGAAAACCCTACCAAACTAAAGCTAAGAAAAATTTAACTCTTTTCATCTATTCTATTACTCTTTTTTCTTTCCTTATTCTATTGCTGACCATCTAGTTATTAACATAACCAAGTCAATTTCATCTGAAACTGTTGCATTTAATGCTTGCCTTGTTATACCTTGTGGGGACTTGCCAAGTCAAAGACAGCTCTCTGCTTCAGAAAAGTACTTCTGTCCCTCCTGACTCTCCTCAGACTGGGCATTAGTAAACTAGGACCATTTAATCCAGGGAGATTTTAATAAAGACCCCAGTGCCAACCCTGATGTAGAGCTTTCATGCCGTATTTGGTCCAATGTTCTGTGGACCATTAAAGAGCAAGGATGGACTGCCCAACCGGTTTTTGTAATTTCCTAAAACCATATATTCATTTTACTAGAGGATCATAGAAGTTAAAGACATAAACTTTAGCAATTAAGACAGGATACCAAGATGCAAATGCCTGGTTAAAATGGATCAAATATTCCATCTGCATGCTAAATAAAAGCAATTGCTATGCTTGTGCACATGGCAGGCCAGAGGCCTAGATTGTCCCCTTTCCACTAAGGTGGTCCTCCAGTCGACCAGGTGTGGGCTGTATGGCAGCTCTTTTCCAGGATTCTACAGCCTGGAATAATAAGTCATGCCAAGCTCTCTCTGCTATATCCCAAAGTCCGGCACCCTGCGGGTCAGCCCCCAAGGGCCATCCAGCTTCCGTCTCCCAACACTATGTTCACTTCGTGTCTCTCATGACAGGGAGGAAACTTAGCGTTCCTTGGAGATCTGAAAAGATGCAGTGAGCTTAAGAATTTTCAAGAGCTTATCAATCAGTTAGCCCTTGTTCATCCCCAAGCAGATGTGTGGTGGTATTGTGGTGGACCTTTACTGGGCACTCTGCCAAATAACTGGAGTGGCACTTATACTTTAGTCCAATTGGCTATCCCTTTCACCTTGGAATTTCATCAACCAGAAGGAAAAGAAATAAGACATCATAAAGCCAGAGAAGCTCCTTATGTGTCTTTCGACTCTCATGTCTATTTAGATGCAATTGGAGTCCCATGAGGAAGACCAGATCAATTTAAAGCTTGAAATCAAATAGCTGCAGGATTTGAGTCAATATTTTGGTAGGTGACAGTTAATAAAAATGTAGATTAGATAAACTGCATCGATTACAACCAACAACAATGAGCTTTTCATGAGTTAAAGGAAAAACTCATGTCGGCCCCAACCCTGAGACTACCTGACCTGAAAAAACTCTTTACACTCTATGTGTCAGAAAGAGAAAAATGGCAGTTGGAGTTTTAACCCAGACTGTGGGGCCCTGGCCAAGGCCAGTGGCCTATCTCTCAAAAAACTATACAGGGTTTCCAAAGGCTGGCCCTCAGGTCTAAGTGCCCTAGCAGCAATGGCCCTGTTAGCACAAGAAGCAGATAAACTAACCCTTAGGCAAAACCTGAATATAAAGGCCCCCCATGCTGTGGTAACTTTAACGACTACCAAAAGACATCATTAGTTAACAAATGCTAGATTAACCAAGTACCAAAGCTTGCTATGTGAAAATCCCCGCATAACCATTGAAGTTTGCAACACCTTAAACCCCACCACCTTGCTC
Organism: Pan paniscus; assembly: GCF_029289425.2. Lineage (NCBI taxonomy): Eukaryota > Metazoa > Chordata > Mammalia > Primates > Hominidae > Pan > Pan paniscus. The sequence goes on from NC_073272.2 coordinate 62,964,816, forward strand.
CCGGTACCAGAGAGCCCAGTTGAACATAACTGTGTAGAGGTGTTGGACTTGGTTTATTCTAGTAGGCCCAACCTCCGATACCATCCTTAAACATCAGTAGACTGTCAGCGGTACGTGGACAGGAGCAGCTTTGTCAACCCCTGCAAGGTGACTCTGAAGAAGACGACAAGCCCTGCTCCAGTCACACTCGGAAGCTAACTGGTCCACGCATGGCTGAAGCATGAGAAAACTCATTGCAGGACTCATTTTCCTTAAAATTTGGACTTTTACAGTAAGGACTTCAACTGACCTTCCTCAGACTGAGGACTGTTCCCACTGTATACATCAAGTCACTGAGGTAGGACAAAAGGTTGCTATGGTCCTACTATTTTATGGTTATTATAAGTGTACTGGAACTCTAAAAAGAACTTCTTTGTATAATGTTATTCTATACAAGGTATGTAGCCCAGGAAATGACCAACCTGATGTGTGTTATGACCCATCTGAGCCTCCTATGACCACAGTTTTTAAAATAAGATTAAGGACTGAGGACTGCTGGGGGCTCATAAAGGATATGAGTAAAGTGCTAGCCAAAACAGAAGAAAAAGGGGTGACCAAACAAGTCACCTTAAAATTTGATGCCTGTGCTGTCATTAGCAGTAATAAGTTAGGAATAAGGTATGCTTCTCTGAATTAGAAAAGAGGCTATGTAGCAGAAAATAAGTACATCTGTCATAAATCAGGACTGTGTGGAAATAAATGTAAATACTGGTCTCGTGTCATTTAGGCCACTTGAATTAAAAAAAAAAAAAAGAAAAGGATCCAGTCCACCTTTAGAAAGGAAAAAATGGCCCTTCCTGTACTAAAGGACAATGTAACCCCTTAGAGCTAGTAATAACCAATCCCCTTGATCCTCACTGGAAAAAAGATGAGCGTGTGACCTTAGGAATCGATGGGGCCAGAGTGGATCCTCGAGTAACTATCTTGGTTCAAGGAGAAGTTTACAAACGCTTTCCTGAGCCAGTGTTTCAAACTTTCTATGATGAACTAAATGTGCCAGTACCAGAAATTCCAGGAAAAACAAGAAATTTGTTTTTGCAATTAGCCGAGCATGTAGCCCAGTCTCTCAATGTCACTTCATGTTATGTATGTGGAGAAACTGTAATAGGAGATCAGTGGCCATGGGAAGCCCGATAATTAGTACCTACAGACCCAGTTCCTGATGAATTCCCGGATCAAAAGAATCACCCTGATAACTTCTGGGTCCCAAAAGCCTCAATTATTGGACAATATTGCATAGCTAGAGAAGCAAAAGAATTCACTCACCCCATAGGATGACTTAATTGTCTGAGACAGAAACTGTATAATGGTACCACAAAATCAGTCACTTGGTGGGGTTCAAATCACACAGAGAGAAATCAATTTAGTGAATTCCCAAAGTTGCAAACCGTGTGGACCCACCCAGAGTCCCACCGGGACTGGACAGCCCCCACTGGATTATACTGGATATGTAGGCATAGAGCTTATGCCAAATTACCTGACAAGTAGGCAGGTAGTTGTGTTATTGGCATTATTAAACCATCTTTCTTCCTACTGCCCATAGAAACAGGCAAACTCCTGGGCTTCCCTGTCTATGCTTCCTGCAAAAATAGAAGCATAGCTATAGGAAATTGAAAAAAATGATAAATGGCCCTCTGAGAGAATCATACAATATTATCGGCCTGCTACTTAGGCACAAGATGGCTCGTGGGGATACCAGACCCCCATTTACATGATCAACTGAATCATATGGTTACAAGCTGTCTTAAAAATAATCACTAATAAAACCGGCAGAGCCTTGACTATTCTGGCCCGGCAAGAAGCTGAAATGAAAAATGGTATCTATCAAAATAGATTAGCTCTCGACTGCTTGCCAGCAGCTGAAGGAGAAGTCTGTAGGAAATTTAACCTTACTAATTGCTGCCTACACTTAGATAATCAAGGGCAAGTAGTTGAAGACATAGTTAGAGATATGACAAAACTGGCACATGTGCCTGTGCACATGGTTCCCAGCACTAGGAGGATTTAAAACTCTTATAATACGAGTTATAATAGTAACAGGAACCTGCTTACTGCTCCCTTGTTTGCTACCTGTACTTCTTCAAATGATAAAAAGCTTCATCGCTACATTAGTTCACCAAAATGCTTCAGCACAAGTGATGTGATGAATCACTATCAATCTGTCTTGCAAGAAGACATGGGTAGTAAAAATGAAAGTGAGAACTCCCATTATTAAGTGAGAGTCCCAAAGGGGGGGGAATAAGAGAGGAGACCACCCCTCATATTGTCTTATGCCCAATTTCTGCCTCCAAAGAAAGAAAAAAGTAAGAACTAAAAGGCAGAAATTAAATCCACAGGCAGAAAGCCTGGCGCCACACCCTGGGCCTGGTAGTTAAAGATAGACCCCTGACCTAATCGGTTACGTTATCTATAGATTACAGACACTGTATAGAAAAGCACTGTGAAAATCCCTATCCTGTTTTGTTCCGATCTAATTACCAGTGCATGCAGCCCCCAGTCACATACTCGCTGCTTCCTCAATCGATTATGACTCTCATGCGCACCCCCTTAGAGTCGTGAGCCCTTAAAAGGGACAGGAATTGCTCACTCAAGCTCGGCTCTTTAGAGAGGAGTCTTGCTGATGCCCCCGGCCGAATAAACCCCTTCCTTTTTTAACTCAGTGTCTGAGGAGTTTTGTCTGTGGCTCATCCTGCTACACCACTTTTCCCCATTCAGTGTGATGTTAGCTGTACATTTGCCATATATGGCCATTATTATGTCACAATATGTTCCTTCTATACCGAGTTTGTTGAGAGTTTTTATCATGAAAGGATGGTTAATTCATTCAAATATTTTTTGTACCTATTGAGATGATTATGTTTTTTGTCATTCATTCTGTTGAGGTAATTTACCACATTTATTGATTTGTATGATAAACCATCCTTGCCCACCTGGAATAAATTTTATTTGATCATGACGTGTTATCTTTCTAATGTGCTGTTCAATTCCCTTTGCTTGTATTTTGTTGAGGATTTTTTTTCTATATTTATCAGAGCTATTGGTCTATAATTTTTTTGTTTATATCTAGTTTTAGTATAAAAGTAATTCAGGCATCATATAATCAGTTATGGAGAAATTGCTAATATTTAACTTTTTTTTTTTTTTTTGAGACAGAGTCTTGCTCTATCCCGAGGCTGGAGTGCAGTGGCGTGATCTCTGCTCACTGCAAGCTCTGCCTCCCAGGTTCATGCCATTCTCCTGCCTCAGCCTCCCTAGTAGCTGGGACTACAAGCGTCCGCCACCACACCTAGCTAATTTTTTGTATTTTCAGTAGAGATGGGGTTTCACCGTATTAGCCAGGATGGTCTTGATCTCCTGACCTGGTGATCTGCCTGCCTTGGCCTCCCAAAGTGCTGGGATTTCAGGCATGAGCCACCAAGCCTGGCCAATATTTAACATTTTTTAATAATTTGAGGAAAATTGGTAAAATTGGTGGTTTTTTTTTGTTTTTTGTTTTTTGATGGAGTGTCCCTCTTGTGCTCTTGTTGCCCAGGCTGGAGTGCAGTGGCATGATCTCGGCTCACTGTGACCTCCGCCTCCCGGGTTCAAGTGAGCCTCCTGAGTAGCTGGGAATACAGGTGCCCGCCACCACACCAGGCTAATTTTTGTACTTTTTTTTTTTTTCAGTAGAGACCAGGTTTTGCCACGTTGGCCAGGATGATCTTGAACTCCTGACCTCAGGTGATCTGCTCGCCTCGGCCTCTCAAAGTGTTGGTTTTACAGGCATGGGCCACCATGCCTGGCCATTTATTTTTTATGAGTGTGGTAGAATTTGGCATCAAAGCCATACAGTCCAGGGCTTTTCTTTGTTGAAAGTCTTTCTAATACTGATTCAAACTTGTGACTCACTATTTGTCTGTTCACATTTTCTATTTTTTCCTCACTCAGTCTTGTGGATTGTATCTCTCCAGGAATTTATACATTTTCTGTTTTTCAGTTTGTTATTATATAGTTGTTCACAATAGTCTCCAATGTTGATGAAAAGAGTCAAACTCTGTAAAATATTTAAACAGATTTATTCTGTTTCAAATGGACCATGATACAGCCTTTAGGAGCTCCTGAGAACGTGTGCCTAAGGCAGTTGGGGTGCAGCTTGATTTTACACGTTAGGAAGACATGAAACGTCAATCAAATACATTTAAGAAGTACATTGGTTAGGTCCAGAAAGGCAGGACAACTAAAAGTGGGGACTTCCATGTTATAGGTGGATTTAAACTTTTTCTAATTAGCCATTTCTATCAATAGAAAGGAATGTCTGGGTTGCAATAAGACATTGTAGAGACCAAAGGTTTAGCGTGCAGATAAAGCCTTTGGCTAGCAGGCTTCGGAGAGAATAGATTGTAAATGTTACTTATCGGACAAGATCTGTGTTGATGTTAATGCTGGAGAGGTATAATGAGGCATGTCTGACCCCCACTTCCTGTCATGGCCTGAACCAGTGTTTCAGGGTAGAGTGCCCTTGACAAGGAAGAAGACCATTTAGATGGTTGGGAGGGGGAGTTCAGAATTTTATTTTTGGTTTACACGGATGATATTTCGTATGTTGTGACATCAGTTGTGATTTCTGGTTTTGTTTGGGTATTTTCTCTTTCTTGGTTGGTGTAGGTAGTGATTTGCCAATTTGATTTTTTATTATTTTTTCCAAAAAAGCAGCTATTCATTTCATTGAATCTTTATATTGTATTTTTAGTCTCTACCTTCAATTAGTCTGCTCTGATTCTATTTCTTTCCTTCTACTAATTTGGTGTTGGGTTTGTTCTTCCTTTTCTAGCTCCTTGAGTTGCACAATTAAATTGTTTATTTGAAATTATTCAACTTTTATGAAGTAGGCATTTCTTGCTATAAGCTTTCCTCTTAGCACTGGTTTTTCTGTATCCCTTAGGTTTGGAATGTTGTATTGGCATTGTTATTTGTTTCAAGCATCTTTTTGATTTCTGTCAGTTTGTTCATTGACCCAATAGTCATTCAGGAGTATAGTGTTTAATTTCCAAACTTCTTGTTGTAATTGATTTCTAGTTTTAATTCATTGTCATCTGTAAAGATACCTTTTATGACTGAATTTAAAAATTTGTTGAGACGTGTTTTTTGGCATAATGTATGCTCTATCTTGGAGAATGTTCCACGTGTCAAAATAAACAGCAGCAGGTGCCGCTGTTGAATAAAATATTCTCTAAATGTCAGTTAGGTCTATTTGGCCTAAAGTGTACTTTGAATGCAAAGCATTTTGTTAATTTTCTGTCTAATATGTCTAATGCTGAGAGTGGGGTGGTGAAGTCTCTGACTACTATTTGAGTCTCTATCTCCACTTAGATATGGTAATATTTGCTTTATGTATCTTGCTGCTCTAGTGTTAGGTGCATATATATATAATTGTTATATACTCTGGCAAAATTGTATAAAAACCTTCTTTGTCTCTTTTTACTATTTTGACTTAAAGTCTGCTTTATTTAACATGAAGATAGCTACTACTGCTTCCTTTTGGTTTCCATTTGTGTGGAATTTATTTTTCAATTCCTATACTTTCAGTCTATATGTGTTTTTACAGGTGAAGTGAGTTTCCTATAGGTACCATAGGTACCATAAAGTTGGATTATATATATATATGTATATATATATGTATATATATATATATGTATATATATATGTATATATGTATATATATGTATATATGTATATATGTATATATATGTATATATATGTATATATATAGTATGTATATATGTATATGTATATATATTCAGCCAATATATATCTTTAAATTAAAATTAAATCAATGTAAATTCAAGGTTATTATTGATATAGCAGGACTTATTCTTGTCATTTTGTTAATTGTTTTCTGGTTGTTTTGAATATTCTTTTTCTCTTAATTTCTCTCTTGTTGTTTATGATTTTGGTTTGGTGGTTTTTGGTAAGTGGTAACATTTGAGTCCTTCCTCTTTATTTGTGTGTGCTCTACCAGTGTGTTGTATACTTCAGTGTGTTTTCATGATGATAGATATCCTTTTGCTGCCAGGTGTGGGATTTCATTAAGCATTTCATGTAGGGCCAGTGAAGTGGTAATGAATTCCCTTAATTTTTGCTTGTCTTGGAAGTAATTTATTTCTTCTGAATTTATGAAGGCTTACTTTGATGAGCATACTATTCTTGAATAGCAGGGTTTTTTTTTTTTCTTTTTCTTTCAGCAGTTTAAATATGTCATCTCATTTGCTCTTGACCTGCATGGGTTTCTCCTGAAAAATTCACAGTGTGTCTGACGAGGATTCCTTTATATGTGAGTAGATGCATTTATCTTGCTGTTTTTAGAAATCTCTGTCTTTGACTTTTGACAATTTGACTTGGAAAAAAACTTTTTGAGGTGTATCTATTTGGGGATCTCTGAGCTTCCTATATATGGCTGTATAAATCTCTTTCTAGACTTCAAAAGTTTTTAGGTATTATTTTGTTAAACAGACTTTCTATGCCTTTGCCTTTCTCTTCACCTGTGGAACACTCAAAATTTGGATATTTGATTACTTTATGGTGCCCCATATGTCAAATATGCTTTATTTATTTTTTATTTTTTATTCAGTTTTTTTTGGCGTGTAATTTCAAAAGATCTGTCTTCAGGTTCTATAATTCATTCTTCTGGTTGATTTAGTCTAATTTTGAAGCCATCAAATGTATATTTTGCATTTATTGAATTCTTTAATTCCAGAGTTTCTGTTTGCTTATTTTTAAATTTATAATATTTATCCCTTTGTTGAATTTCTCATTCATATCTTGAATTTATTTTCAATTTTTTGTGGTGTTAATATGTCTTCTCTTGTATCTCACTGAGCTTTTAAATATCATTTTGAATTATTTTGACATTTCATACATTTCTTTTTTTATTGAAGCTTGTTATTTGAGAATTATTTAATTCTCTCGAAAGTGTCATGAGTTTGAATTTTTATTAGAGAGTTGAATCATTTCACATTTAGAGAAGTGTTAATTTGCTATTTGCTTCTTGTATGTCTTATGCTTTTTGCTTAATTTTCTATTGCAGCCTCCTTTCGTGTTAATAAAATTTTGTAGTGATGTCTTTATTCCTTTTTAATTTTTTAATAAATATTCTGTCTATATATTTATGTTTACCATAGGGATTACATATAATATCTTCATAAGAATCCTCTTAAATTAATGTAAACTAATTACATACAAAAGCTCTTCTCTTTTACAGCCCCTTATCCTTCGCAGTTTATGTTTTTGATGTCACAAATTACATCCTTATGTATAGTGTACCTATCAATGCATTAATAATTTTTTGCATGTTTCTTTTAAATCTCTACCAAAAAAGTGGGGTCCAACCCAAAATTACAATACTACATTGATGGATGGATATTAGTTATATATCCGATTCATATGTATATATAAAAATAGACTTTATGGATATTATATATATATTATATATATGTTTATATATGCACATTTGCCCATGTATTTACCTTTACAAAAGCTATATCCTCATATATCTTTTAGTTACTGTCTAGCATCTTTTAATTAGAACCTGAAGAATTCTGTTTAGCATTTCTTGTAGGGCACCTCTAGTGGTCATATGCTTTCTTGGTTTTGTTTGTTTGAAAATGTCTCATGTCTTTCTCATTTTATATTTCTTTCTCCAATTTTATTCATCAGTGTTTTATAATTTTGAGTACACAAATATTTCACAGCTTTGGTAAAATTTATTCCTATTTTATTTTTATGCTAATGTAAATGGTATTGTATTCTTTCTTTTCTTTTTCTTTTTCTTTTTTTCCCTTGAGATTGAGTTTTACTCTTGTTGCCCAGGCTGGAGTTCAATGGCGTGATCTTGGCTCACCACAACCTCCGCCTCCCAGGTTGGAGTTCAATGGCGTGATCTTGGCTCACCACAACCTCCGCCTCCCAGGTTCAAGTGATTCTCCTGCCTCAGACTCCCAAGTATCTGGGATTAGAGGCATGCACCACCATGCCCAGCTAATTTTGTATTTTTGGTAGAGACGGGGTTTCTCCATGTTGATTAGGCTGGTCTTGATTAGGCTGGTCTTGAACTCCCGACCTCAGATGACCCGCCCGCCTTGGCCTCTCAAAATGCTGGGATTACAGGTGTGAGCCACTGTGCCTGGCCTGGAATTGTATTCTTAATTTCCTTTTCACATTCTTAATCATCACTGTATAAAAATGCTACAGGCCAAGTGCAGTGGCTCACGCCTGTAGTCCCAGCACTTTGGGAGGCAGAGGTGGGCAGATCATGAGGTCAAGAGATCGAGATCATCCTGGCCAACATGGTGAAACCCCATCTCTACTAAACATACAAAAATTAGCTGGGCGTGGTGGTGTGTGCCTATAGTTCCAGCTACTCAGGAGGCTGAGGCAGAAGAATCCCTTGAAACCGGGAGGCGGAGGTTGCAGTGAGCCAAGATTGCGCCACTGCACTCCAGCCTGGTGACAGAGCGAGACTCCCGTCTCAAAAAACAAACAAAAAAACAAAACAAAACAAAAAACTACAGATTTTGCATGTTGATTTTGTATCCTGTAAATTTACTCAATCTGTTTATTATTTCTAACAGGTTTTTGATGGAGCCTTTAGGATTTTCTCTATATATAATCATGTCATCAGCAAACAAGGAAAATTTAACTTTGTCCTTACCAATTTTGATGCTTTTATTCATTTATTTTGCCTAACTGCTCTGGCTAGTACTTCAAATACTATTGTAAATAGAAGTGGCGTAGAAGTGCTGATTAGACTTCCTTGTCCTGTTCCTGATTTTAAGAAAAACTCAAATTTTCATTATTGAGTATGAGGTTAGCTGTGGGTTGTCATATATGGCCTTTATTGTGTTGAGTTACATTAATTCTGTACCTAATTTGTTGAGAAGTCTTATCATGAAAATATGTAAAATTTTGTCAAAATTCTGTACATGACTGCTAAGTCCATTTGGTCTAAAACAGTTCAGTACAGTGGCTCCTTTTTCATTTTGTGTTTCACTAATCTACCTGTTGTTAAAGTGTGATATTTAACTACCCTACGATTATTGCATTGCAATCTCTCTCTCCCTTCAGATCTAATATTTGCTTTACATATTTATGTGCTGTGAAATCGGTTGCATCTATATTAAAAGTTGTTACATCATCTTGATTTTTATTTATATTGACCTTTTTAAATTTTTAGTTTTTTTACTTAATGCATATTTTGTCTGTTATAAGTAGCTATCACTACTCTCTTTGGTTTCAAAGTCCATGGAATACATTTTTTCATCACTTAACTTTTAGTCTCTGTGTGTCCTTAAAGTTAAACCTCTTGTAAGCAACATAGAGTTGGGTGTTTTATTGTTTAATCCATTCAGGCCATGGGAAAATTTATTTATATTCAAGGTAATTATTGATAGTAAGAACTTACTGCTGCCATTCTATTCTCTTCTGGCTGTTTTGTAGATCCTTTGTTTCCTATTTCCTCTCTTCATGTCTTCCTTTGTGATTTGATGGTTTTCTGTAATATTATGCTTTAATTCATCTTTTTCTTTTGTATGTCTAATATACATTTTTGCTTTGTAGTTACCACGAAGGTAATGTAAAACATCTTATAACAGGGTTGGCTATACTTATATCAGACCTTAATATTGTCACCTGAATGATCCTTGTTGGCAAGACCTGTGGGAGATCTTCAGTATCTGTGAGGGGTGTCAGTAAACTCATCTGTGTCTCTCTGCCCAGTAACTAGGCTCTAGGGCTGGCAATCATGAAGGTTGCAGCCAGTGATGTGTACATGTTTCACTGCAGAAGCTAGTTGTAATCATGAGCGTTCCAGCACAGGCCACCTAGAGGGCTGGGTTCAGAGGTATGAGTTGAGGCTGAGTATGAGTGCACATGTGGCAGTGCTTGATGTCAGCTTGCACATGAATGACTGAACAGGCCATCTGAGGTTCAGCAGTAAGATGAAGTCATGTGTGCATGCATGGGCAGCTTCAGGAATAAGCTGGAAGTGTGCACACGTGTGCAGCTCCAGGAGCCAGCTGTGTGTGTAGGCAGTATTTTGGAGGCAGGAGACAAGAGGCATGGCAAGGTGCTTGTTCAAGTTCAACTGTGGGGCTGGGCTGGCAGTGTGCAACAGCCTAGCTTCAGTGGCCAGCCTTGGGTGTGCAAGATGTTGGGGCTAGAGCCTTCAGCAGGGGCCCTGGGACTATTTGTGGGCACAAGCACAGTAGCTGCACTGGGTCTCTGGGACAAAGCACCTGCAGAGGCAGCAGCTGGGGTGACTCCACAAAGGAAGAGTCATGGTTTAGTCACCTGGAAAATACCAATGGATACAGTAGTGAGTCACCTAGTTGGGCTAACTATGGTGAGAGTAGCTCAGGTGGCTCTAGGGAGGGGAGAGGAGGAAAGAGAAAGAAAAAAAGAGAGAGAACATCATCTGGTCAGGTATCTGGTGACTGTCAATGTTGCTTGATGAGTCCCTGGGCCCTGGTGACTGCAGCAGCAGCAGTTGTGACTCTGGGTGACTCCAGGAAAAGGGAGTGTCTAAGGTACATGGAGATGGTGAAGAAAAAATACTGCAGGGCCTTTGGTGGCAAAAACTACAGAGGGTTTTCTGCTCTTTTGTTGGCAGTTTTCCTCAGTGGTGAAAGCCGCTAGGCTCCTCTGTAGAACAAGTCAATGATGTTAGTAATCAAGAACACGGAGTAGTTGTGGGCGATGATTGCTGCAGGGGCTGCACATCCACCAGGAGGGTTGTTGAGGTCCTCAGTGGAGATGTCTGCTAGAATCCTGTGCTGAGCAGACCACCAGGGTTCACTCTGAGACTATTCACATGGCCGATACTGATTGAGCCTGTCCCCCTTCTTTTTCTCTGCCATATCCAGATGTCTCAGCCATAGCATTTCTCCCACTGATCTGTGTGGAGTGAAACTGAAGCTGTCATTATTTGGGCAACATTCCAAAAGCCCGAGGAAGCTGGTTGTACATCCTCCTTTTCTTTTCTGTGCAAGGTGGGCAGGCATGCCAGAGAGTTCCCACTCCATGCTGAGAAGTGCCAGCTTGAGGAATGGGTTAATGCAGCTGAAATGAAATGATTTTTTTAATACTTTTTGTGTGGTTCTTCTCAGTTTTTTTTTTCACTGTATTTCAGAGGCTCTTAAGTGGACCCCTAAGCTCTTCCATTTAGTTTTATTCACAACAAATTGTTGCTCTTTGTGGGAACAGGAAGGCTTGATTGCAGACTCCACCATATACTGATGTAATTATTTTCATAAATTTTTAATTACAAAAAAGATTTAAGAATTTTTTTGAACATAAACTCTGGTATGCCATCTGCAATGGAAATCATATTTAGTCTTTGCCTTTAAGAGGCTTTCGTGTATTCAATGATTGACATAAGTCAATAGGCAATTACAATACAAATGTGAGTATACAGTGCTACGCAAACACATGAAAGGGACATTTATCATATTCCAATGGATAAGAAAAGGCTTACCTTAAGAAGTGACATCTAATCTGTGAGTAAATGGGAAATGAAGGAAAATCGTTTAGGCAGAAAGAGTGCCATGTTTCAACATCCCTAAGACCAAATGTGGTAAGACCATGGGGATTTCCAGGAATTGAAGTAGTTAAGGATTGTTTTGAGAAGTAAGACTAGATAAGTACCTCTTAATCAGATAGTGAAAGGCCTTGGCTAGAATTTTAGAATTTGGAATTATTCTGACGCTGATGGGAGCTCATTGATAGGTTTTAAACAATTAGACACAAATATTTATTGAGTGCATACAATATATAAGTATTATAATAATTGCTGCGTGAGAATGCAAAGGAACTCTATTATCAAGTAAGTTAAAGACAAAAGAGAAACATGGAAAATAACAAGTAGGTGCTAAAATGTAAGTAAGTGCAAAAGAAGCTAAAAAAAGACATCACTGGGGCCAGTATCAGTCAAAATTTTCTAACTGTCTTTTGTTTCTAGCCTAGTGAACTTTTTGGGAAACATTATTTTCATAGATTTTTAGGCTTACCGTCTGACAATCAGTCATCCACAGAGTCTTTCATGATTAGATACTTCACCACAAGGTGGGAATCTCAAAGGCTTCTTTTATATAGCCAGGGGCTTGGCCTTGGGGCTGTTTTGAAAAAACAGTCATAATAATCTCTCATCATTTATGACTACTATGTGTATTTTTTATGCAGACCTTGGTATTTCATCCTTGTACTAGGTAGAAAATCTTAAATTTTTCCAATTGCCTTTATGTTTATTGGTAACAATCAGTATGATCTACTATACTATGGTGTACTAAACTCACATTCCTGGGAGGCCATATTTTGAAGATCTTTTTTCCTGTTCAAGCTCCATGGGATAAAACACAAATGTATGTCCTTCAATAAAATAATTTTACTTTAAGATATTTATATTGAAGTAAAACTTTTGCACAGGTGCAAAAAGAAATATATTCTAAAATGTTTATTGAATACTGTTTGTGGTAGCAAAAAATGACATAAAACTAAAGTAAAATGGATTAAATAAGTATATTATTTTCATAAAATGGAATATTTATACCTCAGTCAGAATTGAATGAAGTAGTTTGATCTGTTAGAATGAAAGGGAGAAAAGAACAGAACAGAAGCAGCTCAATGGCAACACAGATTTATTGGGAGAAAGACCTGCGGAGAAGGGGTACCAGCTAGTGCCAGAGCCCCCTTCCCGCTTACAGGCTGGACCAGTTACAGTCCCGGGCAGGAGAGGTCTGGGATTGTTGTGAAAATGGGGTGGGGGCGGTGTGTTTGGCTGCTGATAATGAAGGAATTTAGTGCAGCCAGGGGTTAGGCCTGGGACCTGCCTGACAGGATGTTTCTCACAGCTCAGGCCCTGGTGGAATTTTCCACTCTGACCAGTTTGTAAAATGGTAGGGGTCTGCAAAATAGTGCAGTTTGGGCTAACATTCTTATTTCTTACTTTAGTATAAAAAGGAAAAAGGGCGTCGTTGATCATCTGGCTGCTTCCTGCTGGATAGGGGCGTTGTGATTAGGGCCTGGGTTCTGGAGCTTCCGAATGGCTTCCTCGTAGGCTCTGGTATTAGACGTGGCAAAGGTGAAATATATTATCAATGTGTTTTTGCATGCTTGCCTGGATAAAACAATTCAGCCTTTGGGAAATGAAGCGGGATACAAGGTTAAATATGCATGGCCCAATCATTAGTAACAGGAAGAGGAAGATCAGGGGTCCTAGGAAGGGGGCAACCCAGGGTATCCATCTTAGAAGGGATGATCCTTGCCACCAGGAGTCAGCGACTTGATGTCAAAGCTCTGCAGCCCTGTCATGAAGCCTACGAACTGCGATATGAACAATGCCAGATTCATTAACACAGAAACAGCATTCTTCCTGGAGGTATATGCAGGTACCCCCTTTCTCAGTGGTTAGGAGGTCCAGGACTCTCCAGTTTTGAAGGATGACTCCCACGAGGAAGTCTAATTGTCGTTGGAGACTGGTAATGGAAGTGTGCATATCTTCTACGGTGTTAGAAAGGGTTGTGAATAGCGTTTGGTATGAGGTGATTGAGGTGGTTATGCCTGCTATTCCTGTGCCGAGTGCAGCAGTGATGCCTAATCCTGTTAGCAGGGTGATGAGATGTAGAGCCCATTTATTTCTTATGGGTGAAGAGGAGATAGAGGCTTCTACAGAAATTAGAATAGTTTGGTTAGGGGGTAGGATATTGATGGTTGGAGCCTGAAAGACCAGGGTGCAAGTTCCTGACCAGTTGGCTGGTAGGCAAAGATATCAGTTTGTATCACACAAAAAGAAGAGACTGGGGGTGGACAGGCAGAAGTTGTAGGTGAAGATAGGTAGCCATGATAGGGTATTTTCATTTTCCCAAATTGGGTAACTGCCAGCCAGAGCGGCACCTGTAAGGGCCTGATAGGGAGTCTTGGCTAGGGAGTTGATGAAGGCTGTTTGGTTTTGGAGAGAGAAAGAAATTGTCTTTGTCAACCGTTAGCCATTGCTGCCCTGGTGTGGTGGCTGCCAGGTACCAGTCACAGGTGAGGGAATTGTTACATTTTTTCCAGGGGGCACCTTTAAACTGGAGACATAGAGAGCAGAGTTGGCAGCGGGGAAGCCAGGAATTGGATGGAAGGAAAGAAAAGAGGATCCGGTGGTGAGGTGTAGGGATGTGTGGATGGTAGGCGAGCCAGAAAAGCATAACACCTTCTGCCAGGCAGAGGTGGATCTGATTTTGTAATTAGGGTGTAGAATTGATGGTCTACAGGGAGTGCAAGGGTAAAAATAAGACCACATAGGGACTGGGGAACCTGTCCCACCATTGTGGCGTGGGCTGGATTAGGGTAGGTTTGGCTGAGACATAAGGGGGGTGGGGATATGAAGGAAGTTTGAGTAGAAATGGTACCCCCATATTGGTGGTTTAGATGATGCTGTGTTGGTTTGTATGGATGTTAGTCCAGAAGCTATTAGGTGAAGGAGGGCAACAGCCCTACCTGAAACCATGCTGAGAGAGCTGAGTTTGAAGGAAAGGTGTTTAGTTGAGTTTCCAGGTTATGAACCGGTTTCAGGAATGAATCAGCCAAGAATGGTATAGCCAAGTAAGAAATGTGTAAGCTCACGTTGGACTGTGTCCATGTAAGTAGGTCAGCCGGAAGAGCCGTGAATCATTGGGTGTGTGTAGAAAGACAAATCCAGCAGTTAGAGGAGAGGGGAGATTGTGACTGACTTAATACGTGGTGTGTGAGGCTGACGAAGGGGGCCCAGCTGTCAGTGATTGGGGGTGGGGACTCAGAATATCCCATAAGCAGAGAAGGCAAAAGGAGAAAAAGGAGATTTGTGTAGGTGTGAAATCCTGGAAGGTGCCTTGCAGCCATAGCTCCTCAATTAGCATGAGGAATTGAGATGGATTATCTAAGGGCGTGGGGAAGGGGTACCAGGAGAGATCTGAGACAAGGTATGAAGTAAAAGATTTAAGATTGGAAGTGGAGAGTGTCATGGGCCAGTGCCTTTCGGATGGGTGACTTCTGGAATTCTTGTTAGGCACAGCGAGGTTGGTCCTGTGGGAAAGGAAGAATATTTCCGGGGTGAGGAGACTTCGGGGTGTGGGCCGGGTGCCTTTTTAAATCTGGAATGGTGTATACAATAGGGAAAGGATGTTAACTTTGCAGCAGCGGGGATGGTGAATATAACCTGATAGGGACCCTTCCATTTTGTTGGAAAGGGGAGGAGGGGTGTGCTACCCAGACCCAGTCTCCTGGCTGTAAGGGTAAGAAAGTGAATTGGGAAGAATCCTCAGGTTTGGGGAGGTGAGTGTCAGTGTACTGTCGGACTAAGTGTTGAGTGAGGTGCAGTGCTGGCCAGGTGTCCTGTAAGGGAGGGGGTGGAGCAAAGTTCTGTAGGACGAAAGAACGTCCATACAAAAGTTCAAAAGGACTTAGATTTAGAGGTTTTCGGGGGAGGGCCCTGAGGCACATAAGGGCCAAGGGAAGAAGTGATATTCAGTTTTCATTTTGATCTCTAGGGAAAGTTTGGTTAACTGTTGTTTTAAGAGGGCATTCGCCTGTTCAAATTTACCCGAGGATTGGGGGTGATAGAGAATGTGAAAAACCCATATGATGTTTAAAGACTTAGAAACCTGTTGAGTGACTTGGGAGATAAATGCTGGTCAATTGTCCAGTTGTATAGATGAGGGGAGGCTGAATCAAGGGATGATGTGTGTGAGGAAGGTAGAGGCAATGGTGTGTGCCTTTTCAGTGGTAGTAAGAAGGGCTTCTATCCACCTGAAAAGGTATCTACCATCGTGAGGAGATATCAGACTTTCTTTATGGGGGAACGTATGAGTGAAGTCAATTTGCCAATCCTGTCCCGGCAACTGGCCTTTGGGCCTGAAGGGAGGGAAAAGGAGGTGGTCTAAGGGCCCCTGAGGGGAAGTCTGACTGCAGGCAGAGCAACCTTTAGTGAGGCGGTCCAAGCTGATGGCCATGGTAAGGGAATGTATACAGGTTTTTAGAAATTGGAGCAACGGGAGATAACCCGCATGGAATTGGTTATGGATGTGGGTGAGAACAGAAAGTTTTTGGGTCTTGGGTAGGATGAGTTTGTAGTCTAAGTAAATTCAGCTTTCGTTATGAACGGCCCTGGAGCCAGCAAGGCACCTTTTTCTTCTTGGGTGTATGCTAGGGAAAATGGGCAATAACAATAGTGTTCTAAGGGCTGCCTGCCAGGCTGCCGAATCTGCTAAGAAGTTTCCCTTGGTTATGGCATCTGTAGCCTTTTGGTGTCCCTTGCAATGGATAATGACGGCCTCTAGTGGTAGTTTAGCTGCCTCCAGCGGCTTGTGTATGAGTTTGCCATTTATTATGGCGGTTCTTTTTGTAGTTGGAAAAACCCCTTTCCTGCCAGATTACAGTGTGAGACTGTAGGACGTGGTATGCATATTTGGAATTGGTGTAAATGTTGACCCTCTTTCCCTTTGCTAGAGTGAGGGTCTTGGTTAGGGCAAATAGTTCCGCTTGTTGTGAGGTGATATGCGATGAGAGAGCATTGGATTCTAGGAGTTTGTTTTCGGCAATGATGGCATAGCCAGCTGCCAGATATGGTTCCTTAAAAGAGCTTCCATCAATGAACCATGTGGGTTCCTTCCGCAAAGGGGCTTCTGAAATGTGTTGGAAAGGGGAGGAGAGGGAGGCTAAGAGGTCTAGGCAAGAGTGGGGGATTCAGAATTGGAAGTACTTATAGGGAGGAGGGTGGTTGGATTTAGAATTTTACATCTCTGGAAGGTGTTAGAGGGTTGCTGTAAGCTGGATGGCAGGAGGAAAAGAAGAGATCAATGGCTCATGGGGTCCCATAAGTTATGGGAAGATGCAATAGTAATGTGCTGGTAGAGGGTGAGTTTTTGTGCCTCTGAGGCCAGCAATGTAGCTGCATCCAGAACTTTCAAGCATGGAGGCCAGCCTTGGATGATAGAGTCCAGTTTTCAGAAGTATGCAATGGCTTCTGGAGTGTTGCCACGGGTTTGGCAGAGAAATCCAAGGGCAAGG
This sequence comes from Pan paniscus, assembly GCF_029289425.2. Lineage (NCBI taxonomy): Eukaryota > Metazoa > Chordata > Mammalia > Primates > Hominidae > Pan > Pan paniscus. Next base: position 62,981,910 of record NC_073272.2, read on the forward strand.
CCTTGATTACAATGAACATACAGGGTAAAGGGTTTAATGGAATTGGGTAGTCCTAGTGCTGGGACATTAAAAGGGCATCTTTCAGTTTTTAGAAGTGGGAGTTAATGGGCAAGCTGGGTCCAAATGTTCTAGGATGGACCCACGTGATGCCGTGCAGAGTGGTTTGGTCAACAGGCCAAAGTTAATGATCCACAGCTGGAAGTACCCCACAAGGCCCAAAAAGGAAGGGTCCTTCTTGGTGTGGGGAAGGGGCACATCCTGTATTAGCTCCTTCCATCGGGCTGGCATGGCTCAAGAATTAGGGGTTAGGGTGAGTTCAAGGTTAGTGACTTGGGTTTGGGCTACTTGAGCCTTTGTAGGTAAAACCTGATATCCCTGGCCATAGAGGAAATTTAGAAGTTGGGTGATGTGTTGATGGATAGATCAAAGGAGGGACTACACATAAGGAGGTCATTGATGTATTGAAGGAGGCTGCTAGGAGCAAGGGGAAGCTCGATTAGTTCCTTGGTGAGAGCCTGCCCAAATAGGAGGGGGCTATCCCGGAACCCCTGTGGGAGTACAGTCTGTTAGTTAGGTAGATGTGTGAGTATCTGGGTCTGACCAGGTGAAAGCAAAAAGACTTTGGGAAGCCAGATCCAAGGGAATAGTAAAAAAAAAAAAAAAAAAAAAAAAAGTCCCTTAGATCCAATACAGAGAAGTGTGTGCTAGATGGGGGAATATGGGAGAGTAGAGTATAGGGGTTGGGGGCCACTGGATAGGTTGGTACCTCCACTTGGTAAATGACATGGAGATCCTGGACCAAGTGGTAAAATCTGTCTGTTTTTTTGACAGCCAGGACAAGGGTGTTGTGGGGAGAGTTAACAGGTTTGAGAAACTGAGCTTGTAAAAGCTCACAGATAATAGGTTTGAGGCCCCTGAGGCTGGCTGGGCTAAGGGAATATTGAGGCTGATGAAGGAAAATGGAGGAGTCTTGGAAGGTTATTTTGACTGGGATGTGATGTGTGGCTATTGTGGGTTTAGAAACGTTCCACACTTCTGGATTGACAGAAGGTAACAGAGTGGATAGCAAAGATGAGGGGGAGGAGAGGGAAGCATCTGGGCAGCAGAGTAAAATAAAAGGGGTAGAATTGCAGGAGGCTAGTCATATGGGGGCCTGGAATTTACTCAGTATATTCCACCCCAAGATAGGGGTAGGACACTAAGGGATAACTAAGAAGGAGTGGATGAAGGGGGTATTGAATAGGTTGCATAATAGGGGACCAGTATATGCCTAGAGGGGATTCCATTGACTCTCACAATAGAGATAGAAGAACTGAGGAGGGTCAAGAATATTCTGATAAAACTGAGTAACTAGTCCCCAGATCTAAAAGGAAGAGCATGGGCTTACCAAAGACTGACAGCGTTACCCTGGGTTCCGAGGTGGTGATGGCGGTGGGGGCAGCGGACCCTGGGCCCCGTCAGTCTTCAGCAGCCAGGTCTACAATGCTTGCCAGACTGGAACCAGGGTTGCAGGACCTGTTTGAGTTAGAGGTGGTCAAGCGGGGTGAAGTCTTGTTGAGCGCAATCTGACTTCCAGTGTCCCTTGATACCACAGATGAGGCAAGGTTTTGAGGGCGGCACAAGATTGGGGCAGACTCTTGCCCAGGGACCCTGTTGGCTACACTTAAAACAGACTCCTGATGGGGACTGTCATGAGGTTGAGGATTTTTGCATGCATTGGGGAATCCTGTTGTATGGCAGCTGACAGCATCTGGTATTTAGCCTGGTCTCTTTTAAGCTTTCGGGTTTTTATTTCTTCCTCTCTATTGTTAAAGACCTTGAAGGCTACTTTGATTAAGTCTCTTTGGGAGGTTTGAGGGCCATCCTCCAGTCTTTGGAGTTTCTTTTGGATGTCGGGGGCTGACTGGGAAATGACGTGTAAATGGAGGTAGATTCTGTCCTCGGCAGTGTCAGGGCTTAAGCTGGTATATTTAATTACGGCCTCTGAAAGGCAGGAGAAAAAAAGAGTAGGGTTTTTGTCAGGGGCCTTGAGTGATTTCTTTATCTTTTCATACTTGACAGTCATAAGGGCGGTTTTATTCATGCCAGTTAGGAGGCATGTTATCATATGGCCTAGTTTCTGTCTGTCTGCAGAAGCCGCCTGATAATCCCAACTGGGGACAGTACTGGGAATAGCGAGGGTTGTGACTGGGTTATGGGCAGCATCTTGTCCGTGGAGGGTGTCTGCTTGGGCCTGATCCAGATATGTTCCCTGTTCTCCAGGGTGAGGGAGGAGGAGAGGATGACAGAAATGCCATGCCAGGTAAGGTCATAAGATTGAGTGATATACAGAAATTCCTTGTGGAAGGATGTGGGGTCTGTGGAAAAGGAGTCAAGTCTCTTTTCAAACTGAGAGCCATCAGCTACAGAGAAAGGAACATGAACTCAGACTATGCCTTCAGTCTCCATAACATCCCCCAATGGGGGGACTTTAGAGGGCCTCTGGGCCTGTGCCTGGTTTTCAGCAGCAGAAGGGGGCTGAGTATGAGATCAGTTATGGTGGGGAGAGGGTAGAGGAGATGGGGGATAGGAATAAGGGGGTGGGGGAGCCGAAGGGGAAGGAGGAGGAGACGGTGGTGGGAGTGGGGCTGGGGGGCCGGTGGGGATTCGTCGTCTGGATAAAAATCAGAGGAGGAGGAGGAGGGCTTGTCTGGAAGGGGCGGCATTTTGGCAGATTTCTTGTTTAAGAGGAGCAGCTGGTAAGGTGAACAGGACTGATAGAGGGAATTGGCAAAAGCCTGGATATAGAGCATCTTGGACCACTTGCCATTGTGCTAGAGGACATTTTCTAAATCATGTTGAATTTGGAAGTCAAAAGTCCCATCTGGGCCAGCAGCCATCATTGTCCAGCTTATAATGGGGCCAGGCCACATTACAAAGGAAAATAAGGCATTTAGTTTTAATGGAGTCGGCCAAGCCCAGTGCTCGGAGGTTCCAGATGAGACATCTGAGAGGGGTGTCTGGAGGGGATTTCGAGGAGCCCTGCCCCATATGAGTGGCTGGGAGGGTGAAAAATGTGGAGTAGGGGAGTGAGTATCCCAATTCTAACCATGAGAAGGGATGGAGAAGAGCCGGGGTGCTCCCGTAGCTCTTCGCGGTCCCCCAGAAACCAGAGTGGTCAGAGCGTGAGCATTCTGAGGGCATCCCCTGAGAAGGCAGGCCAGGGTCACCCAGTGGTGACCGGGGAATCCTCTTACCTGGCGCTGGGGTTTTCTGGCTAACAGGCAGAAATATGAGAGGAATCCAGAGGGTGGAAAGGGAAACTCACCCACAATTGGAGGCCGGTGTTGGATGCAATGGGAGTGGTCCTTGCCAGAGCCACAGAGAGGAAAGAGGGGGAAGGAGAAAGCCGTGGGAGGATGGGGCCGAGAGAAAGAATTCCTCCGTAGAAAGACGAAAGTGGACAGGGCTGGGAATCAGGGGCCAATCAGGATTTGGGAATTAGCCCGGGGCGAGCTGCCGCTGCCTCTTGCTTCCCAGGTTGCAAGGAAGTACCTCTCCCTTGTGGGATCTAGACCCCATCCCAGGTTTTGGCACCAAACGTTAGAACGAAAGGGAGAAGGGAATGGAGCAGAGGCAGCTCAAGGGCAACACAGGTTTATTGGGAGAAAGGCCTGCAGATAGGGGGTACTAGCTAGCGTCGGAGCCCCAGTCCTTCTTACAGGCTGGGGCAGTTCTAGGCCTGGGCAGGAGAGGTCGGGGATTGTTGAGAAAATGGGGCGGGGGTGGTGTGTTTGGCTGCTGATAAAGGAAGGAATTTACTGCGGTCAGGGGTTAGGCCTGGAACCTGTCTGACAGGATGAATTTATTGCCCTCAGGGTTTAGGCCTGGGACCTTTCCAACAGGATGTTTCTCACAGCTCAGGCGCTGGTGGAATTTTCCATTCTGACCAGAGTTTGTAAAATGGTGGTAGTCTGCAAAATGGCGTGGCTTGGGCTAACACGACCAACATGCATCAATTTCACAGACAAAATATTGGGCGGAACACCCCAGGATAATACACAAAATGAAACTCTTTTGGTAAATACTGAAAACATGCAAAACAACATAAATGTTATTTTTATATACTAAAATATGTACTAGGATCTTAATAATATACATGGAAAAATAAACACAAGGAGAGGGAAATGGGATTACATTATAGCACAAAAAGTATTTTAATTTCATTTGTAATGAATTATTTGTTTAAAGAGAAGCTAAAGCAAGTATAAAAATGTTATAATTTAATAGTTGGATGGTATGCATTTAGGAATTTATGTTAATCCCTTTACTATTGTGCCTGTTGGAAATATTTCATTATTAATGTTAAATATTATTTTGCAAAGATAAAAAGGTATATTAATAAATTTATAGCGATATAAATACATAAATATGATAAATAATAAATCAATTATAGTAAAATGTTAATATTAGAAGGTTATATTTGGATGTTCAAAACCTAATTCTTTCAATATTTCTGAACGTTTAAATATTTTATAATAAAATGTTTGAGTAAAATAATAATGGATCAATTTCTGAAATGAAATGAGCAAATGATACAATAAAGTGAATATTTATTTCTAACAACCCAGCAGTTGTTTGTGTTATCTATAAATCAATGATAGGGTGAAATAAAACCTCTCGGATTGGAACAACAAATATGTGTGGTAAAATTTCGATACTAGCATGCAATTCACTTAAATGAAAAAGAAACAAGGAAAATATTTATCCCAATATTGCCAATACAAAGAAATAAAAATGAAAAATAATTAAAAATTGGACAAGCACTAAAAGCAGTATTTTAAAAAGTCTATTTTAAATACCATATAGAAGATGAATCTAAGAAATATACACATACTTTATTTTCCTCAAGATTACTGACTAGAGGTTTTTCCAACGTGCCTAATCCATTTAGATGAGCAAAAATAGTGGTTCTTCTCTGAAAATTATATAACAAGGACCACAGCAGTTAAGCAGAAAAATGAAAAAAAATTCTGAATCTGGGAAACAGAAGGAAGGCATGAAGTTCTCTTGGCTGGGACCAGCTAAATACTGGGTACGAATCCCCAACATGGGAAAGCATGAGTGAGTGCTTCTCTGCAGTTCACTTTTCCACTGGGGAATGGTGAAATCCAGACCACAGGAGAGCACCTTAACTCTCTGAATCCCTAGATCTAACTTGGGTAATGGCCGGGAGCCTATAAGAAGGAACTGCTCTGGGAAGTGTTCCATGTACTTCCCCAGACTTGGGTACCGAAAGAAAAATGACATTCTAGATTTTAGCTCTTAGCAAGCTCTGTGGGGTCAAGGGAGCTTGAGGCAGTGGCAGTCTTGGCATTAGAGAGACTTGCACTGGGGCACGGACAACTAGGGCTCAAACGGGAGGAGCTCCCACAGCCAGAACAGAGATATGAGTGTAGTGTGGACTCCAGCTACTGGTACCAGAACTGAGCTTCTCTTCTAGGACCAGAGAAGGAGGAGAATTGCCTGGGAGGCATGGTATTGACCAAGTCAGTGACTTCTAATACTAGGGACTTTGTTGGAAACAAGAAGCAAATTGTAGTGACTAGCCAAATATTCAAACTGCTTACCACAATTGGTACAGGAGAGTGAATGATGTCAAGTCTGGGGTGTGAGGGGGACGCACATTTCACTTCCACTGGCTAAGAATGTGGCACTGGCACCACCCCTCCCTCTCTGTGCTGAGACCTTGATGAAGAAGCAGTTGTCCCTCACCCATGCATTCTTCCAGAGGCCCGAGTACCATGATGCCACCCCCAACAGGGCTGGTGCTTTAATCCACCATTGAGGATCCTGAGTGTAGGTTTCCCATGCCTGGTTCCAGTTAGTTTCAACTCCAACCCAAGGCAGAACATGAGACTCATGACCCTGAACATTCCATGGTATCATGCACCACCTGGGCCACTTGAGCAATTTTCTCAGATAAAGAGGTTGGGCATAAACACTTCTGCTATCACTTTAGCTGGCTCTAACCTGCAGGCACCAACTACTGGCATGGAGGTAAATCTGCACAGCTCATTACAATAACAGCTGACATAAGAGCACAACGCTCAGGAATGATAAAATGTTTTTATGACCACTGCTACCTGCATGAGGCATGCCACCTCAGCTGTTCACTTCAGGAAATCATGAGAGCACTCACCCATTTAGTATACTTGGCATTTGAGAAAGATTACTGGCTTTTGAGAAAGATCATATTAAGGGTATTTAGAAGCAAGGAAATCATACAATCTTTGCCACTGAACACAGCCAAACAGCCTTACACAACATACACCAGAGTCACATCAAGAATAGCCTCCCCCATGAAAGTACATTCAGAAATAAAAAAAGACTAATACTCCAGATATGCAGTGATCAATGTAAAGATACAAGAATCATGAAAAAGCAAGGTATTATGACACTTTCAAAGGATCGCAATAATTCTCTAGCAATAGATTCTAACAAAAAATCCTCAAAATGCCAAATAAGTCAGAACATTGATTTTTAAAAAGCTCAATGAAATGCAAGAAAAAATCTGAAACCAATACAAAGAAATACAAAATCAATTCAGAATATAAACAATCAACTTATCAAGAATATAAATATCTTTAAAAAATCATGTCAAATTTTCAACAATATACCAGAACAAGCAAAATAAAGAATCTCAGAACTTGAAGACAGGTGTGTTGAAATAGCCCATGAAGACAAAAACTTTTAAAAAGAATAAAAAAGAATGAGAAAGGCCTTCAAGACTCATGGGACTAAGAGCTACCAAACTTTCAAATTATTTGTATTCCCAAAAAGGAATAAAAATTTTAAAAATGATATAAAACCTATTTAAAGAAATAATTGATGAAAGCTTCCAGATTATGCAAAGAAATGTAGACATACACATACGGGGGGACCAACAATCTCTTGGAAAATACATTATAAAAAGGAATTCACTATAGCATACTCTCATCAGACTGTCTAAAAAATGTGAAAAAAAGAATTGTAAAATTATCAAGAGAAAAGTGTCTACTGACCCACAAGGAAACCCTATCAGACTAAGTGAAGACATACTAGCAGAAAACTTAAAAGTCAGAACAGAATGGGATAGCATTATCAAACGCTTAACAAAAAGCTGCAATCAACAATTTTATATCCAGCTAGATTAAGCTTCAAAGAAGAAGAAATAATTTCCAGAGAAGCAAATGCTGAGGAAATTCATCACCACTGCACTAACTTATGAGAAATGCCCAAAGGAATCCTAAACATGGAAATTAAAAGTCAATATTCACCATCATGGAAACACCCAGAAAAAGTAACCTCACAGGCATTATAAAACCATCACACAAAGATGAAGAGAAATAAATCAAATGGTGATTCAATACAATAACACTAAAGACTAACAGAATTTATAAAACAGCTGGATAATACTTTTATTTATTTATTTATTTTGAGACAGAGTCTCACTCTGTTGCCCAGGCTGGAGTGCAGTGGCGCGATCTCGGCTCACTGCAAGCTCCGCCTCCCGGGTTCACACCATTCTCCTGCCTCAGCCTCCCCAGTAGCTGGGACTACAGGCGCCCGCCACCACGCCCGGCTAATTTTTTGTATTTTTAGTAGAGACGGGGTTTCACCATGTTAGCCAGGATGGTCTCGATCTCCTGACCTCGTGATCCACCCGCCTCAGCCTCCCAAAGTGCTGGGATTACAGGCATGAGCCACTGCGCCCAGCCTGGAGAATACTTTTATACATTTTTATATTTTTAACAATATGACAGTAACTAAATGTAACATATCATTATTAACCCTGAATATAAATGGATTCAATGCTCCACTTAAAAGACACAGATTGACAAAATGGATTTAGAAAATTATGATCCAACCATACGAAGCTTACAAGAAACTCAGTTTACCTGTAAAGATACATTTAAACTGAAAGTAAAGTGTGAAAAAAAATTATGTACAAATAGAAACAGAAAGCAGGAGTCACTATATTTATATCGGATAAAACAGTCTTTAAATCAAAAACAGTAAAAAAAGGCAAGATAATCATATTATAAAAAATATGGCCAAGTCATCAATTCAGTAAGAGGATATAACAATTCTAAATGTATATGCACCCAAAACCAAAGCTTCCACCATTCATAAACAAATATTAGTAGACCTAAAGAAGAGATATACAGCAATTCATTAATAATGGGGGACCTCAATGCCCCACTTACAGCACTAGACAGATCAATGAGACAAAAAATACAACACGGAAACTTTGGATTTATGTTGAATTTTAGACCAAATGGACCTAACAGGCATTTATAGAACATTCTACCCAACAACTGAAGAATATACATTCATTCTTCTCATTGCACATGGAACATTTTCCAAGACAGGCCATATGTTAGGCCACAAAACAAGTCTTAACACATTTTTAAAAACTGTAATCATATCAAGTATCTTCTCAGACCACAATGAAAAAAACAGAAATACCAAGAGGAAACACTGAAAATATACAAAAGCATGGGAATTAAACAACACACTCCTGAATATTTAGGTCAATAAAGTTAAGACAGAAATTTAAGAAAATCTTTGAAATGAATACAAATGGAAATATATACCAGAACTTCTGGGATATAACAAAGCGAAGAAACTTTATAGCAGTAAATGCCTACATCAACAAAGTAGAGCAATAAAAAAATAACAACCTAATGTTACACCTCAAGAAACAACCAAACCAAGAACAAACCAAACCCAAAATTAGCAAAAGAAAATAAATAAATAAATAAATAGATAAATAAATAAATAAATCAGGGCAGAACTAAATAAACTACATCAAAAACCAAACCAATATAAAGTAATCAATAAAACAAAAAACTCACTCTTCAAAACAAAAAAGGTTTCTTTTTTGTTCTGATAAACAAAACAAAACAAAATAAAACAAAAAGAATTGATAAACAGAACTGATAAACCACTAGCTAGACTAACCACTGCAATTCATACCATACACATAAAAATGATCATCGGATACTCTTTTGAACAACTAAATGCTCACAAACTTAACAACCTAAAGACAATAGATACATTTTGGGACACAACTAACCTCCCAAAAACTGTAAAAAAAAAAAAGAAATGGAAATCCAGAACAGATCAACAATGAAGAAGGAGATTGGAATAGTAATAAAAGAAAACCCCAAAAACAAAAAAATCCATACCCATACAGATTCACAGCTGAATTCTACCAAACCTACAAAGAAGAATTAATATGAATACTCCTGAAATTGTTCCAAAAATGTGAGGAGGAGAGAATTTCCCTTACTTCATTCTAAGAAGCCGGTATCATCCTGATATAAAAACCAAACAAGGACACAGAAAATAGAAACCAGAAAAAGTACAGACCAATAACACTGATGAACATTGAAGCAAAAATCCTCAAAAAAATACTAGTGAACCAAATCCAACAGCACATCACAAAGATACTACACAGTGATCAAGTGGGTTTTATAACATAGATGAAAGGATGGTTCAATATACACACATCAGTACATGTGATACATTATATAAAAATAATTGAGAATAAAAATCATATGATCATCTCAATATACACAGAGAAAACTTTTCATAAAATTCAGCATCCCTTCATGATAAAATACTCAATAAACTAAGAATAAAAAGAACATAACTCAAAATGACAAAGACCATATACAAGAAATGCAAAACCAACATCATAGTCGATAGAGAAAAGTTGAAAGCTTTTCCTCTAAGAACTTAAATAAGACAAGAATGCAACTTTCACCACTCATATTAAACAGAGAACTAAAAGTCCTAGCCAGAGCATTCAGGAAAGAGAAAGAAATAAAAGCCATCTAAGTTGGACAAGAGGAAGTGATATTATTGCTATTTGCAGATGTTATGCTTATGTATCTATAAAATCCTAAAGATTCAACCAAAAATTTCCTAGATTTGATAAATGAGTTCAATACAGATTTAGGATACAAAAGAAAGGTATAAAAATCAGTAGCCTATTTATACAACAATAATCTTAGCTGAGAACAAACTCAAGAAGGAAATTCCATTCACAATATCTACAATAAATGCTCAGGAATATATTTAACCAAGAAGGTGAAAGAAAAACTGCAAAACACTGACAAAATAAATTATAGATAATACAAATGGAAAAACATCTCATGCTCATGAATTGGAAAAATTAATACAGTTAAAATGACCATACTGACCAAAACAATTTAGAGATTAAATCCAATCATGTCAAAATATAAATGTTATTCTTTCACAGAATTAGTAAAACAATAGTGAAATTCACACAAAACCAGAAAAGTGTGTAGATGGCCAAAGCAATCCTAAGTGAAAAGAACAAAGGTGGAGGCATCACATTACCTGACTTCAAATTATACTACAAGGCTATAGTAACCAAACAGCATGAAACTGGTATGAAAATAGATACATATGTTAATGGATCAGAATAGAGGACCCAGAAATAAAGCCACATGTCTACAGCCAACTGATCTCTGACAAAGTTGACAAGAACATACATTGAAGAATGACACTCTTTTCAATCAATGGTGCTGGAGCTCTTGCACTAACACTGAACAGAAAACAGTGGATACTTCCCAGCCTTGAGCAGCCACTCCTGATTGTGGAGCACTGAGACGGTGCCCAGACTTGTGCCTGCCAGAAGCCCACCCTTGAGCCAGCACCATCTCCAGCATGACCACGTGCCCCGTGAACCAACATCTGAGTCAAAAACATTGCCAGCATGTCTACAGACACCATCAGGGGCTGCCTGTACCTCTCTCCCACCCTGCATTGCCTTCACCACTGTGGTGAACATTTGCAGAGAGGCAGGCACCCTGGCACCAACTTACCACACTGCTGCAGCTGCTGCTACTGCTGCTGCTGGCATATGTGAATGAGGAAGGATCTGGCTGTAAACATACTATAAAATGCTTTGGCTGACACTACCCATTGGAGTGTAGTGAACAGCAGTGCAGGAGCACCTTGGCCCTCATAGTGCAGTAAATTCCTAAATTCAAGGAGGCAGAGAACAAAGTTGAGACCCAATACAAGTTCCCCACAGTTAGAGAATGCAGTCCAAAAGTTGGGAGGTAAGCGCTGGCCACCTAAAATCTTTCAGAAATGAAGCCAGTTGGCTGTAAGGACTAAGATCTGAATTTTTTTTTAATCTTGTCCAAATTCCTATGTAAGGGATCTGAGGAGTCATGCCCTACAAACTATAAATTATCATCTGATGGGTTTTATTTAACCCTGTATATCGTGACTTACTTTCCAATCTGACTCTGGCATAACCTTATGTGACAAAGAAGAAAATAAAAATATTTTACCCCAAAATGCTTCATCATATTTTGAAATGGCCCTTCAAAACCATCCTTTGTGGGGGAAATTTGCATATGTAAAGACTCTCTAATAATATAGCTAGATCTTTTTCTTCCAGGCCCTCCCAATCCTGAAGATATTAACTGAGATTCTAGCACCTTTTAAAGATCTGAATAGGAAATATTTGTCATCTATTGTCTGTAAGGGCAGCCACTATGAGACTTCAGAAACCTTGGTCTCCATAATCTTTTATCTTAACCTGAACATTTCCTTTCTATTAATCCCAGGTCTTTAGACAAACTCAACCAAGAGTAAACAAGAAAATGTTTAAATTTACCTATAGCCTGGAAGCCCCTTCTTCGAATTTTCCTGCCTTTCTCGACCAAACCAATGTATTTCTCAAATGTATTTAATTGATGTTTCATGCCTCCCTAAAATGTATAACACCAAGCTGCACCCCAGCCATCTTGGACACATGTTCTCAGGACCTCCTGAGGGCTGTATCACAGGCCATGGTCACTCATATTGGGCTCAGGACAAATCTCTTAAAATATTTTACGGAGTTTGACTCTTTTCATCAATGGCTGCATCCAACTTATACCACAATCAAGCCCTCAAAATAATTAGATAGGATAAAATAAAGTAAGCAACAGCAAAGATTGTAGGAAGATAAGCACAGAAAGAAGAGAAAGAATCAACCCAAGAATCCTGAAGACTCAAAAAGCCCGGGTACCTTCTTTCCTCCAAATGACCACATCACCTCTCCTGCAAGAGTTCTGAACCAGGTTGAGATGGCTGAAAGGACAAAAATATAATTCAGAATATGAATAGGAATGAAGATCATTGAGCTACAGGAGTACACTGAAACCCAATCCAAGGAAGCTAAAAATCATGATAAAACAATTCAGAAGTTGACAGACAAAATAGCCAGTATAGGAAATAACATTACTGTCCTGATAGAGCTGAAAAACACACTATGAGAACTTCACAATGCAATCATAAGTATCAATGGCAGAATAGACCAAGTGGAAAGAAAGAATCTCAGAGCTTGAAGCCTATCTTTTTGGAATAAGACAGGCAAACAAGAACAGACATAAAAAGAATGCAAAGGAATGAACAAAATCTTTGGGAGGTATGGGATTATGTAAAGAGACCAAATCTACGATTCAATGGTGTACCTGAAAGAGATGGGGAGAATGGAATCACTTGGAAAACATTTCAGGATATCATCCATGAGAACTTCCTCAACCTAGATAGAAAGGCAAACATTTAAATTCAGGAAATGCAGAGAAGCACAGTTAGACACTTTACAAGAAGATCATCTCCAAGACACATAATCGTCTAATTCTCCAAGGTCAAAATAAAAAAAAAAAATGTTAATGGCAGCTACAGAGAAAGGTCAGGTCACCTACAAAAAGAAGTCCATTAGACTAACAGCAGACCTCTCAGCAGAAACCCTACAAACAAGAAGAGATTGAGGACCAATATTCAACATTCTTAAAAAAAAATTCCAAAACCAGAATTTCATATCCATCCAAACTATGCTTCATAAGTGAAGGAGAAATAAAATCCTTTTCAGACAAGCAAATGCAGAGGAAGTTTGTTATCAGCAGACTTGCCTTATAAGAGCTCCTGAAGGAAGCACTAAATGTGGAAAAGAAAAACAGTTACCAGTCACTAAAAAAACACACTGATGTAAAAACACACCAGTGACACTATAAAGCAACCACACAAATAAGTGTGCAAAATAACCAGCTAATATTATGACAGAATCAAATCCACATGTCAATACTAACCTTGAATGTAAATATGCTAAGTGCCCCAATTAAAAGTCACAGAGTGGCAAGGTAAATAAAGAAACAAGACCTAAAACTATGCTGTCTTCAAGAGACCCAGGAAGTAAGACACAGGAAGACAAACACCTCATGTTCTCACTTATAAGTAGGAGATAAATGACATGTAAACATGGACTTAGAGTGTAGAATAATACACAATATAGACTCAAGGATGGGGATTTGGCAGATGAAATATTAATTAATGGATACAATGTACATTATTCTGGTGATGGATATACTAAAAGCCCTGACTTCACCACTATACAATATATCCATGTAACATTATTACACTTGTACCCCATAAATTTATACAAATAAAATAAAATGAATACAGTCATACAGCCTACTGGTATGCATGTACAATGTGAAATATAATAACAGTATATTATTTTTATTTTTCTATTTTTTATTATTGATATATAACATAAATTTTAGTATTTTAAAATGTGTACTTCAGCAGTTTTCAGTATTTTCACAATGCTGTGCAACTATTACCACTATCTAATTAGAGAACATTTCCATACTCCCATGTTCATTAACATATACTCTCCATCATCTTCATCTCTAAGTCATTGGCAAACATTTATCTACTTTATATCTCCATGAAATTGCCTACACTTGACATCCTTTTTCTTCCAGGGAGCATCTTTTCAACATTCATCCATTTTGGAGCACATATCAGTAATTAATTTATTTTTATGGCCCAATATATTATTGTTTTGCTAGACCACATTTTGTTTAACCATTGATGGACTTTTTTTTGTGTACAAGATTTTGTTTGAACATATGGTTTCAATTCTTATGGTTATAGAGTTAGGATTAGAATTGATAGGTCACATTGGCATTCTACAGTGAATTATTTTATAAACTGTGAAAGTATTTTCCATAGCAGCTGCACTATTTTACATTCCCTCCTTCAATATATGAGGATTCAAATTTTGCAAATCACCAATACCATTTATTTCCTTATTAAAATATTTATAGCCATCCCAGTGGATATAAAGAATACCTTATTGGTTTGCATTTCCCTATATGATTAATGATGTTGAACATATTTTTGTGTGTTCATTTGTCATATATACGTCTTCTTTGGAGAAGTATCTATTCACATAATTTGTTTATGTTTTAACTGACCAAATTATTTTTGTTTTTCTCTTTTTATTGTTGTTTTAAGTGTTCATTATATGTTATGTACACTAGACTCTAATCAGATATATTGATGGCTTGAAAAGGTTTTCTCTAATTCTGTAGATTGTCTTTTCATGGTAGTGTCCTTCAATGTACAAAATAAATTTTGAAGTCAAATTTATCTATATTGTCATTTCTTGCTTGATCTTTGTGTCATACTTAAAAAAGGTGCCTAATCAAATGTCATTAAAATTTTCATTTTTTATCTAAACATTTTATACTTTTACCTCTCACATTCAAGTCTTTGATACATATGAGTGCAACTCCATTATTTTGTATGTGCATATCCATTTGTTCCAGGACCATTTGTTGAAAAGGCTATTCCTTCCCCATTAAATTGTCCTGGCACTCCTTTTTAAGATCAATTGAATATTAATGCATGGGTTAATTTCTGCACTCTGAATTCTATTATATTACCTTATATAGGTCTACCCTTACGACAGTAGCACATTGTCTTAACTACTATAGCTTTGTAGTAATTTGTGAAAATGGGAAGTGTGGTTCTCCAAATTTCCTCTGCTCCGTCAAGATTGTTTTGGCAATACTGAGCCCCAATTTTCCAATTTTATGATTAGTTTGTATGTTTCTGCAAAGAAAAGACTATTGTGGTTTTGAAAGGGATTTCAGAGAAACATAGAGGAAAAGACAAACTTTATTTCCCTCTATGCCCACCTAACACAGCACAGAACACTGCACTTCTATTATTAATATGTGAGGATTATTTCCTCACACACCAAGCAATTCTTCAATGGACACCAACTGGGTATTCCATTATTCAATTCTGACAGTATTTAGTTGGGTTGGATAGTGTCAGATCTTGTGAGATATCACAAGATCATATCTCACAAGATCTAGTGTGCTAAATCTTGTGAGATGGAGCCCTCACAGGTTGACGCCTCTATCTCACAGGAATGTCCCCGCTTCAACACTAATTGGAAGTAGCAGGTTGTCACCTGTACTTCTGTGTGTCCAGCTATGTATCAGAATTCCCATAGCTCCCAACTTAGGTTTAATTGGGTAGGACAGCTTGTGGAACTCAGGAAACATGTACATTTACTAATTTAGTATTTTTTTAATGGAATGGATTTTTAATTTCTATAATTTTTTAAATTATACTTTAAGTTCTAGGGTACATGTCCACAATGTGCAGGTTTCTTACATATGTATACATGTGCCGTGTTGGTGTGCTGCACCCATTAACTCGTCATTTACATTAGGTATATCTCCTAATGCTATCCCTCCCTTCTGCCCCCACCCCACCACAGGCCCCAGTGTGTGATGTTCCCCACCCTGTGTCCAAGGGTTCTCATTGTTAAATTCCCGCCTATGAGTGAGAACATGCGGTGTTTGCTTTTCTGTCCTTGTGATAGTTTGCTCAGAATGATGGCTTCCAGCTTCATCCATGTCCCTGCAAAGGACACGAACTCATCCTTTTTTATGACTGCATAGTATTCCATGGTGTATATTTGCCACATTTTTTTAAACCAGTCTATCATTGTTGGATATTTGGGTTGGTTCCAAGTCTTTGCTATTGTGAATAGTGCCGCAATAAACATATGTGTGCATGTGCCTTTATGGCAGCATGATTTATAATCCTTTGGGTATATACCCAGTAATGGGATGGCTGGGTCAAATGGTATTTCTAGTTCTAGATCCCTGAGGCATCGCCACACTGTCTTCCACAATGGAAGAACTAGTTTACAGTCCCACCAACAGTGTAAAAGTGTTCCTATTTCTCCACATCCTCTCAAGCACCCGTTGTTTCCTGAATTTTTAATGATCGCCATTCTAACTGGTAGGAGATGGTATCACATTGTGGATTTGATTTGCATTTCTCTGATGGCCAGTGATGATGAGCATTTTTTCATGTGTCTGTTGCCTGCATAAATGTCTTCTTTTGAGAAGTGTCTGTTCAAATCCTTAGGTCACTTTTTGAGGTTTTTGTAGGTTGCCTGTTCACTCTGATGGTAGTTTCTTTTGCTATGCAGAAGCTCTTGAGTTTGATTAGATACCATTTGTCTACTTTGGCTTTTGTTGCCATTGCTTTTGATGTTTTAGTTATGAAGTCCTTGCCCATGCCTATGTCCTGAATGGTATTGCCTAGGTTTTCTTCTAGGGTTTTTATGGTTTTAGGTCTAACATTTAAGTCTTTAATCCATCTTGAATTAATTTTTCTATAAGGTGTAAGGAAGGGATCCAGTTTCAGCTTTCTACATATGGCTCGCCAGTTTTCCCAGCACCATTTATTAAATAGGGAATCCTTTCCCCATTTCTTGTTTTTGTCAGCTTTGTCAAAGATCAGGTGGTTGTAGATGTGTGGTATTATTTCTGAGGACTCTGTTCTGTTCCATTGGTCTATATCTCTGTTTTGGTACCAGTACCATGCTGTTTTGGTTACTGTAGCCTTGTAGTATAGTTTGAAGTCAGGTAGCGTGATGCCTCCAGCTTTGTTCTTTTGGCTTAGGATTGTCTTGGCAATGCGGGCTCTTTTTTGGTTCCATATGAACTTTAAAGTAGATTTTTCCAATTGTGTGAAGAAAGTCATTGGTAGCTTGATGGGGATAGCATTGAATCTATAAATTACCTTGGGCAGTATGGCCATTTTCACATTGATTCTTCCTATCCATGAGCATGGAATGTTCTTCCATTTGTTTGTGTCCTCTTTTATTTCATTGAGCAGTGGTTTGTAGTTCTCCTTGAAGAGGTCCTTCACATCCCTTGTAAGTTGGATTCCTAGGTATTTTATTCTCTTTGAAGCAATTGTGAATGGGAGTTCACTCATGATTTGGCTCCCTGTTTGTCTCTTATTGGTGTATAGGAATGCTTATGATTTTTGCACATTGATTTTGTATCCTGAGACTTTGCTGAAGTTGCTTATCAGATTAAGGAGATTTTGAGCTGAGATTATGGGGTTTTCTAGATATACAATCATGTCATCTGCAAACAGGGACAATTTGACTTTCTCTTTTCCTAAGTGAATACCCTTTATTTCTTTCTCCTGCCTAATTGCCCTGGCCAAACTTCCAACACTATGTTGAATAGGAGTGGTGAGAGAGGGCATCCCTGTCTTGTGCAAGTTTTCAAAGGGAATGCTTCCAGTTTTTGCTGTTTCAGTATGATATTGGCTGTGGGTCTGTCAGAAATAGCTCTTATAATTTTGAGATACGTCCCATCAATACCTAGTTTATTGAGAGTTTTAACATGAAGGGCTGTTGAATTTGTCAAAGGCCTTTTCTGCATCTATTGAGATAATCATGTGGTTTTTGTCTTTGATTCTGTTTATGTGATGGATTACGTTTATTGATTTGCATATGTTGAACCAGCCTTGCATCCAAGGGATGAAGCTAACTTGATCGTGGTGGATAAGCTTTTTGATGTGCTGCTGGATCCCGTTTGGCAGTATTTTATTAAGGATTTTTACATCTATGTTCATCAGGGATATTGGTCTAAAATTCTCTTTTTTTGTTGTGTCTCTGCCAGGCTTTGGTATCAGGATGATGCTGGCCTCATAAAATGACTTAGGGAGGATTCCCTCTTTCTATTGATTGGAATATTTTCAGAAGGAATGGTACCAACTCCTCTTTGTACCTCTGGTAGACTTTGGCTGTGAATCCATCTGGTCCAGGACTTTTTTTGGTTGGTAAGCTATTAATTATTCCCTCAATTTCAGAGCCTGTTATTGGTCTATTCAGTGATTCGACGTCTTCCTGGTTTAGGCTTGGGAGGGTTTATGTCTCCAGGAACTTATCCATTTCTTCTAGATCTTCTAGTTTATTTGCGTAGAGGTGTTTATAGTATTCTCTGATGGTAGTTTGTATTTCTGTGGGATCGGTGGTGATATCTCCTTTATCATTTTTTATTGCACCTACTTGATTCTTCTCTCTTTTCTTCTTTATTAGTCTTGCTAGCGGTCTATCAATTTTGTTGATCTTTTCAAAACACCAGCTCCTGGATTCATTGATTTTTTGAAGGGTATTTTTGTGTCTCTATCTCCTTCAGTTCTGCTCCGATCTTAGTTATTTCTTGCCTTCTGCTAGCTTTTGAATACGTTTACTCTTGCTTCTCTAGTTCTTTTAATTGTGATGTTAGGGTGTCAATTTTAGATCTTTCCTGCTTTCTCTTGTGGGCATTTAATGCTATAAATTTCCCTCTACACATTGCTTTATATGTGTCCCAGAGATTCTAGTAGGTTGTGTCTTTGTCCTCATTGGTTTCAAAGAACATCTTTATTTCTGCCTTCATTTTGTTATGTACCCAGTAGTCATTCAGGAGCAGGTTGTTCAGTTTCCATGTAGTTGAACAGTTTTGAGTGAGTTTCTTAATCCTGAGCTCTAGTTTGATTGCACTGTGGTCTGAGAGACAGTTTGTTACAATTTCTGTTTTTTACATTTGCTGAGGAGTGCTTTACTTCCAACTACGTGGTCAATTTTGGAATAAGTGGGATGTGGTACTGAGAAGAATGTATATTCTGTTGATTTGGGGTGGAGAGTTCTCTAGATGTCTATTAGGTCCGCTTGGTGCAGAGCTGAGTTCAATTCCTGCATATCCTTGTTAACTTTCTGTCTCGTTGATCTGTCTAATGTTGATGGTGGGGTGTTAAAATCTCCCATTATTACTGTGTGGGAGTCTAAGTCTCTTTGTAGGTTTCTAAGGACTTGCTTTATGAATCTGGGTACTCCTGTATTGGGTGCATATATATTTAGGATAGTTAGCTCTTCTTGTTTAATTGATCCCTTTACCATTATGTAATGGTCTTCTTTGTCTCTTTTGATCTTTGTTGGTTTGAAGTCTGTTTTATGAGAGACTAGGATTGCAACCCTTGCTTCTTTTTGTTTTCCCTTTGCTTGGTAGATCTTCGTCCATCCCTTTATTTTGAGCCTATGTGTGTCTCTGCATGTGAGATGGGTCTCCTGAATACAGCACACTGATGGGTCTTGACTCTATCCAATGTGCCAGTCTGTGTCTTTTAATTGGAGCATTTAGCCCATTTACATTTAAGGTTAATATCCTTATGTGTGAATTTGATCCTGTCATTATGATGTTAGCTGGTTATTTTGCTCGTTAGTTGATGCAGTTTCTTCCTAGCATCGATGGGCTTTACAATTTGGCATGTTTTTGCAGTGGCTGGTACTGGTTGTTCCTTTCCATGTTTAATGCTTCCTTCAAGAGCTCTTGTAAGGCAGGCCTGGTGGTGACAAAATTTTGCAGCATTTGCTTGTCTGTAAAGAATTTTATTTCTCCTTCTCTTATGAAGATTAGTTTGGCTGGATATGAAATTCTGGATTGAAAATTCTTTCCTTAATAATGTTGAATATTGGCCCCAACTCTCTTCTGGCTTGTGGAGTTTCTGCCGAGAGATCCACTGTTAGTCTGATGGGCTTCCCTTTGTGGGTAACCCAACCTTTCTCTCTGGCTGCCCTTAACATTTTTTCCTTCATTTCAACTTTGGTGAATCTGAAAATTATGTGTCTTGGACTTGCTCTTCTCAAAGCCTTATCTTTGTGGCATTCTCTGTATTTCCTGAATTTGAATGTTGGCCTGCCTTGCTAGGTTGGGGAAGTTCTCCTGGATAATATCCTGGAGAGTGTTTTCCAACTTGGTTCCATTCTCCCCGTCACTTTCAGGTACACCAATCAGATGTAGATTTGGTTTTTTCCCATAGTCCCATATTTCTTGGAGGCTTTGTTCAGTTCTTTTTACTCTTTTTTCTCTAAACTTCTCTTCTCGGTTCATTTCATTCATTTGATCTTCAATCACTGATACCATTTCTTACATTTGATTGAATTGGCTACTGAAGCTTGTGCGTGCGTCATGTAATTCTCGTGCCATGGTTTTCAGCTCCATCAGGTCATTTAAGGTCTCCTCTACACTGCTTATTCTAGTTAGCCATTTTTCTAATTTTTTTTAAGGTTTTTAGCTCCTTGCCATGGGTTCAAACATCCTCCTTTAGCTCGGAGAAGTTTGTTATTTCCGATCGTCTGAAGCCTTCTTTTCTCAACTCGTCAAAGTCATTCTCCATTGAGCTTTGTTCCATTGCTGGCGCGGAGCTGCGATCCTTTGGAGGAGAAGAGGCACTCTGATTTTTAGAATTTTCAGCTTTTCTGCTCTGGTTTCTCCCCATCTTTGTGGTTTTATCTACCTTTGGTCTTTGATGATAGTGACGCACAGATGGGGTTTTGGTGTTGATGTCCTGTTTGTTAGCTGTCCTTCTAACAGTCAGGACCCTCAGCTGCAGGTCTGTTGGAGTTTGCTGGAGGTCTACTCCAGACCATGTTTGCCTGGGTATCACCAGCAGAGGCTGCAGAACAGCAAATATTGCAGAACAGCAAATATTGCAGAACAGCAAATGTTGCTGCCTGATCCTTCCTCTGAAAGCTTCATCTCAGAGGGGCACCCGGCTGTATGAGGTGCCAGTAGGCTCCTACTGGGAGATGTCTCCCAGTTAGGCTACTTGAGGGTCAGGGACCCACTTGAGGAGGCAGTCTGTCCATTCTCGGATCTCAAACTCTGTGCTGGGAGAACCACTACTCTGTTCAATGCTGTTAGACAGGGATGTTTAAGTCTGCAAAAGTTTCTGCTGCCTTTTGTTCAGCTATGCCCTGCCCCCAGAGGTGGAGTCTACAGAGGCAGGCAGGCCTCCTTGAGCTGCAGTGGGCTCCACCCAGTTTGAGCTTCCCAGCCGCTGTGTTTACCTACTCAAGCCTCAGCAACGGTGGACGCCCCTCCCCCAGTCTTGCTGCCGCCTTGCAGTTCTATCTCAGACTGCTATGTTAGCAATGAGTGAGGCTCCGTGGGCATGGGACCCTCCGAGCCAGGTTTGGGAAATAATCTCCTGGTCTGCCATTTGCTAAGACTGTTGGAAAAGCACAGTATTAGGGTAGGAGTGTCCCGATTGTCCAGGTACCATCTGTCATGGTTTTCCTTGGCTAGGAAAGGGAATTCCCCAACTGCTTGTGCTTCCCGGGTAAGGCCATGCTCTGCCCTGCTTCAGCTCACACTTGGTGGGCTGCACCCACTGTCCAACAAGCCCCATTGAGATGAACCTGGTACCTCAGTTGGAAATGCAGAAATCCCCCATCTTCTGCGTCGCTCATGCTGGGAGCTGTAGACTGGAGCTGTTCCCATTTCGCCATCTTTAGAATTGTAATACAAGATAGCCAAAAAATGCAGCCAGAAAGAGCATTTCTCACCAAGAGACCAGACCATTAAGAAGACTGGCACACTCTGAACAGATCTTCAGAAGGAAGGCACTGAGTATATACAGAGGAAGGATGCAGATCTTGAGCTGAAGGGAAAGGAAGCTGGAAACCCTGCACAGGGCTGGCAAGCAACCGGACTCATTCATGATCCCAGTGGCTCTCCTAGGGAGGTGGTATGTTAAATAGCCAAGAAGTGGCTCAATCTCACCATAGACATCCAGAATCTGAACTGCCAGGGACCTCATGACTCCCATGGACGTTTGAGCTGGCAAGGAGAGCTGCTTGGAGAGGTGGCAGGGACAGAACTCCAGTCTGTGTGAAGCTCAGAGAATTTGACACAGGAAGGGCTGCATGGCCAGTGATGCCCATCCCCCAAGGCTTGGCATGCTCCTCTAGGAGACTTTGGAATTTGTTGACTGTTGGACCTGGACAGAGCAAGAATGTCTTCCCTGTGGGATGGGGCAAATTTGATCTGAGAACCCTCCTGTCTGCCAGCCTCTTCCAAGATCCCTTCCTGGCTGTCCTCGATGGTAGAACAGTCTTGAACACCCGACTTTGGTGCATCCCAGTCACTGCTGCCATATCTTATTCACTGGCAGACTCTGCCTGTCAGAGAGCTTCAGCAGAAGGGTTCCTGCCAACATATACCCACACAAAGCATCCCCCCACCACTTTGCAAGCACACTCACCTGCAGTTTCCCTCTACTACTTTGTTGGTGTACACTCACCTGCAGACACCAACCCCTACTTTGCATTGCTGGTGCACACACAAGTCTGAAACTTATAGCCCTTCTGCCACTGGTGCATGCACATGTGCACTTCACAGCCACAATCCTGACACCACCAGAGCATGAACGTGGACCCCATTGTACTGCTGCTGCCACAAATACAAACTCATGTGAGGAGTCTGCCACATCACCACCACGACAAGCATGCATGCATTGACTCTACTGCACTGCTGCTGGTGAATGCATGTGCATGGATCCCAATGCATAGCTATCTCCCACTCAGGTATGCACACACAAACCCTACCATCCCACCACCGTGAGCAAGTGCATGTGAATGCAGACACCAATGCCACTGCTACAATGAAGTGCTTTTGCTGGCACTGCCTATGAGAATGTTGTTGCCAGCAGATTGAGAAAAACTTAGATGCAGTTGGTTCTTACCTTCAAAGGGCCAAAGAACAATGTCATGTGCCTAGACCCAGGCCGCCAGTTACAGCACATTGCCCAGGAGTGCTGAGCTGATCCTTGACCCCTACAATCATCTAGAGAAACAAAGCCAGTCAATCGAACTCAACTTACAACACAGTCAAATCCACAAGGGCATCAAAGAAAGTAAAATGACTATCCAAAGGACAGAAACTTCAAAGATTAAAAGAGGATTAGCCCACCCAGATGAGAAAAAAAAAAAAACAGCCCAATAACTCAGGTATCTCAAAAACTAGCATGTCTTCTTATCTCCAAATGACTGTACTAGCTTCCCAGCAATTGTTCTTAATGCTGAAACTGCTGGAATGAAAGACATAGAATTCAGTGTCTGAATAGCTATGAAGATTAATGACATTCTGGAAGAGTTGAAACCCAATCCAAAACATCTAGTGAATCCAATAAAGCAACACAAGAGCAGAAAGATAAAATTGCCATTTTAAAAAAATTGAACTATCTAATAGCGGTGAAAAACTCACTGTGGGAATTTTATAATACAATTGGAATTGTTAAAAAATAGACCAAGCTGAGAAAAGAGTATCAGAGCTCAAAGACATGCTTTGAATTAACTCAATGAGTTAAAACTAAAAAAGAAAGAATAATACAGAATGAACAAAACCTACCAGAAATATGGGATTATGTAAAGAGACCAAACTGACAACTCATTGGCATCCCTGAGAGAGAGGAAGAGATCAAGCAACTTCAAAAACATATTAGAGGATATTGTGTACAAAAATACCTGAACCTCACTAGAGAGGTCAACATTCAATTCAGAAAATGAAGAGAACCCTGCAAGACACTATGAAAGATGACAATCCCTAAGATACAGTCATTACATTCTCCAAAATCAAAGTAAAAAAAGTATTCAAGGCAGGTAGAGAGATGGGCAGGTCACCAAAAAGGGAATCCCATTGTATAAGTCCATTTTCACACTGTTATAAAAAACTGCCTGAGACTGGGTAATTTGTTAAAAAAAAAAAAGAAGTTTAATTGGTTCACAGTTCAGCATGGCTGGAGAAACCTCAGGAAACTTAAAATCATGGCAGGAGGTGAAGGCGAAGCAAGGTACCTTCTTCACAAGGTGACAGGAAGGAGAAGTGCCGAGAAAAGTGGTAAGAGCCCCTTGTAAAGCCATCAGATCTCATGAGAACTCACTATCATGAGAACAGCATGGGGGAAACTGCCCCCATGATTCAATTACCTCCACCTGGTCTATTCCTTAACACTTGGGGATGTTGGGAATTATGGGGATTACAATTCAAGATGATATCTGGGTGGGGACAAAAAGCCTAACCATATCACCCATCAAGCTAACAGACTTTTCAACAGAAATGCTACAAGCTACAAAATACTGGGGCCCTATATTCAGAATTCTTAAAGAAAAGAAATTCCAACCAAGAATTTCATATCCAGCCAAACAATGCTTCATAAGTTAAGGAGAAATAATATGCTTTTCAGACAAGCACGTACTAAGGAAATTGAGACAAGCATGTGCTAAGGAAATTCACTATCACCAGATCTGCTGGATAACGAATCTTTAAGAGAGTTGTAAACATGGTCATAAAAGAATCATACCTGCTAAAACAAAAACACATGTAAGCACATAGTCCACAACCACTATAAAGCAACTACACAATCAAGTTTGCATAAGAACCAGCTAAAATCATGATGACAAAATCAAATCTGTACATATCAATATTAATCTTTAATATAAACAGGTTAAACATCCCACACAAAAGACACAGAGTGGCAAGCTGGCAAAGAAGCAAAACTCAACTATATGCTGTCTTCAAGAGACACATCTCACATACAATGATATCCATAGGCTCAAAGTAAATGGATAGAGAGAAATATACCAAGCAAATGAAAAACAAAACCTAGCAGAAGTTGCTATTCTAATTGCAGACAAACAGACTTAAAACCAATAATGATCAAAAAAGATAACAGACCAACTGAAACAAGTTGGTTCTTTGACAGAATAAAGAAGAGTGGTAGATCACTAACTAGACTAATAAAGAAAAGAGATACAAATAAACACAGTCAGAAATGACAAAGGGGCCACTACTGCCAACCCAACATAAATACAGAAAAACCTGAGACTAGCACAAACACCTCTACGTGCACAAACTGGAAAACCTAGAAGGAATGAATACATTCCTGGAAACACACTACCTCCCAAGATTGAACCAGGAAGAAACTGAAACCCTGAACAGACCAATAAGTTCTGAAATTGCATCAATAATAAAAGGCCTACCAACACCAAAAAGCCCTGGACCAGACAGAGTCACAACCAAATGTTGTAAGATATATAAGCAAGATATGTACCAATGCTACTGAAACTATTTCAAAAATTGAGGAGTGTCTTCTCCCTAACTCATTCTATGAGACTAGAATAATTTGAATATGAAAACCAGGCAGAGCCACAAAAGAAAGGTAAAACTTCAGGCTAATAATCCTGACAAACACAAATACAAAAATATTCAACAAAATACCAGCAAACCAAATCCAGCAGCATATCAAAATGCTAATTCAGCACGAACAAGTAGGCTTTATTTCTGTGATACAAGGTTGGTTCAATACATGCAATCAATAAATGTAATTTATCATATAAACTAAAACAAAAACCACAGGATCACCTGAATAGACACAAAATAATAGAAACACTAAAAGGAAAGTGACATAGAAAAGGGAAGTTAGGTACAAAAACAGCTTGATTGTTTACAGCTTGGTGTTTGCCTTATTTGAGCATGGCTTGAACAGTTGCCTGCCTATGATTCGTTGAAACTCTATGACTGGTACAATAGTAGGTTACAGTCTATTTACACCTCCAGTTAGGTTACAGTTCACCATGTACAGAGAAACCTTCAGGACAAACTTAAAATATGTAAGGAGGCAGTTTTCGGCTAGAAGGCAGTTTTAACAAATCTCCCCTTTCGGTCAACTTCTCAATTTTGAGAAATTGACTACATCTTTAGGTGTTGACATAATTGTCACCATCATAAGTAGACTTATTTGTTCTCAAATCCTACTGATAAATTGAATAAGGGGTATTGTAAGGTAAGAACAAGAAAACAAAACAGTAGGAAAAAACTGATTACCTCTGGTTACCTTTTCGTAAGGGTTAAAGCAGAGGGGGCTCACTTATTATGTCAGAATCTCCTGTTTTCAGGAGAACAACAGCAGCAAAAAAAAAAAGAAAAAAAAAATCCACCAGTGTCTTTTGGGATCTATCTTCTTCCTTAAAGTTTCAGTTTTCTTACATCGCATTTAGCACAAGTAACCCCACTTTGGTTTGTTCTCCTGGGGCTTAGTGCAGGAGCTTAGTTCAGAATAATGGCCTCCCATAATTGTGGTCAATAATTCCTCCCTTTTTGTCAAGTTCTCACTTAGATGAGCGTGTGACCAAAACTTGGGGCTTTAGCACTACTCTCGATTATCACCATTTTGAATTTCTGGTCTTAGTACATCATTCGTAGCTTATGGTGTCCATATGATTATGCATTTTGAGTTTTTGTTGATCCTGTGAAAGAGATATTTGATATTCTATAGGTGACTGCATGCATGCATTTTAAAATTTGAGCGAATGCATGCACCACCAGACTACTATTATGACTATCACAAGAATAACAACAAAAGTTTGAAGCATGTTCCCTAGCCAGGGTCCCCATGAACCACACTAATTAAAATCAAATATGTCAACAAATGAACCAGACAAATAGTCTATTCATGTTAACCAAGCAGCCTGTTTGTCAATCCCCTGCAAGTGTATCTCTATAATACCTGTGTGCCACAAGAAGTGTCAGCAACTGCACAGATTCTTCCTTGTTCAGCCAGTAGGTAATCTAGAGCAACTCTATTATTGACCACAACTTTAGCAAGATAATTTACAGAAGTCTGTTTGCTACCATGGCCGTTGTAGTAAAATCTGATAAAGAGAGTATTATTAGCATTGAATTTCTAATTATTTCCTCATTTACATTTACACCTGGCCATGGAAAAAGGGACATAATAATGTCCATCTAGAATGATGAAGGCCTCTTGTTAATGTTCTTTTTGACTTATGATGTCAATTAACAAGAGTGGACCAGTGTTCTATTTCTGACTGATTATGGAGCAACAAATATGCCATTAAAATTCCTAGCCCACACTGGCCTTTCATTTTTCATCCATTAAGGCACAAAGTTGTCCATATATACAGTTGGCTACAAAATACATCACAAATAAAAGTATATCCCATAGGTGCACATGGGCCCTTTTTCTCATTCTATTTTTTCCTAGAGACATAAGCAGGAAAAAAATTAAGAGAGGTAAGAGTCTGATGATGGCAAAGAAGTCTTAATCTGTGATCTTGGAAAATTTGTCCATGTCCACAATACCATCTGCTTCTGAGGAGAACACTCCTGGTTAGCTTTACCTTGAGTTCTCTGATGAACGTACATTTCTAAAAGTCTGGAGGGGCCTTTATGAGTTGTGAGATGATGAACTAAAGGTTCCTGGTCCTAAAGTTTTGCTGCAGGTGAGTGAAGGTGGGTGCAACGCGTGGGTGGCAAAAGCAGTCTCTCTGATGGATTTACTGAAGACAAAATGTTTGAGCTCTATATTAGAAAAGTAAGATTGTCCTTAGTTGGAGGATCATGGAAAGCTTCCTTTACTTGTTGAAAATACATTTTGGCATAATGTATTAAAACCTTGATGATTCTGCTCAAATCAGAGTTTAGGAGTGGGAGTTACATGAGGTTATACTACTGTGAAGAGAGGTCTTCCAGTGACTACTTCATAAAGGGTCAGTGTATGTTTTCCACTGGAAGTGGATCTGATTGTCATCAGACTGAAACATCTTTAACCAAGATAATTCAGTAGACTCGGTTAGCTTTGCCTAATGCTATTGTGTTTGTAATACCTCATTTCAACTGTTTTCCAAATTATCCAGTGAAATAAGTACCTCTATCACTAAAGATTTATCCATGCATACCCCACGAAGAAAACACATTTCCTAATAACCTTTTAGCTATTGTTGTAGAATCAGCCTTCTTGCATAGGAAAGCTTCTATACAACCAGAAAACATACACGAAAATGGCAATTAGTAGGAAAAATAAAAACAAAAGTTAAATAAAATAAAGAATAAAAAGGGAACACAATGTTTAAATCTAGTGATTTTCCCAAATAAACAGAAATGATCAATAGTGAAAAAGTTCTAGAGTTGCAAGAGACCTCAAGGGGTCCTTCAAATAGGGCTATTACCTCATTTATATTTACATTAAGCCATGGAAAAAGGGACAAAACAAATAATGCCCATCCAGAATGGGTATTACCCAAGAGACTTAATCTTTTAGGATAATGGATGGAAAGAAGCTAAAAAACACTCTCATTCTAAAAATACTCCTTAAGCTAATAAAAAGAGCAAATGAAAAATGCAAATGTTTCATGCTTAAGTAATTGTAGTATTGTCAAAGCTTATTGGAATGGAGATTCAAAAATTTCCTGGGGAGCTTATTCTAGGATTTAAATATTCTTTCTGACCCAACGTTCTCCATTCTATCTAACAAACATTTATACACTATAAACCCATTTTCTCTATTTCTGTCTTCTGGAGAAAAGAAAAATGCCAGTCCGCTACCAGAAGACAATTTACGTGCCTACAGACAGCTGAGCCTTCTTTTCCTTTATAACAACACTCCATGGTAGATAATAATCAAATGCATTATTCAATCTTTTTCTGTCTTGGAGTTTCAATCTCATCTACAGCCTCTAGTGCTCTGAAATCAAGTAAATGACTTCCGGAGTAAATCTCTTTGAGAAATGCTATAAAAAAACTTTCTTATAAATTTACAGGTTAGCAGTAGTCAAAATTGGGTACTTAGGATTTATCATCCCTCAAGCTATTTAGTTGGTATTACATTTAAAAGTTACTGATTCTGCCTACAACCAGAATCAGCAGAGCCTGCCATTCCATTTGCATTGCTTATATGGTCAATTACTGCAGTCATAGGCCAATCCCATTGCAATTTTTCCCTTTTTCTAAGCAGGAAAAGAAATCCCAACAACTTGAGTTGCTTTTATATGGGTATAGAGTCTGGTTCCAGTTAAATACATTATTATGGAACTTATTGAATAAAGGCAAGTATCTCCCAGCTCACAGATTTGACCTTGACCTGCCTCACCTCTCACAATACACAACTGTTTAAGCTTTTTCATATAAAGACAGCCACACAATTTCCTATTTATGTCAACTATTATGTTAAAAACATTTAATTTTATTTAATATATTTTTAACTTGTCTAAATTTTCTAAACATTTTTACATCTTTCCTACCTCGTGAAGAACAAAAGTAGGCACATGAGTATGATAATCCTTTGATCCTTGTATGGAATGGTCACATATAAAGGAGACTATTATTGTAGTGGAACATCTATATCAATGCTATTACTATTAAAGCATTTTAGCAGTAAAAAAAATAAAAGAAAATGGAAATTAAAATCTCTCAATAAATGTTCAAATGGCCTAAGGTTTTGATTATCTTCCCAGGGTTATGGATTTAACAAACCAAACTTTGGTCACAAACCATATTAACCATTTAGAACAGTCACCATACCAATAACTTTAAGATATAATTTGGATCATTTCATTTCTTCTATGATTGAGTCATGGACTACAGAGCTTTTAATGGAAGCTTTAAAGATTCAGAAAGGACCAGGCAGCTGTTTAGGCTCTGCATGAGTAGATGCTTAAAACTGGATTTATATCCTCTGAAATATCAGTTTGGTTTCACCAGTTCAAGGTCATAGCACTGTATATTAAATAGGTTATCATTGGTAATTTGACTTGGACCACTGAGTTTATTCAAATTGCAGATCAGTACTGTCTTATTTAGCACTAAAATCTGGAAAAATATTTTCTTGGAATTCAATTAATTTTTGTCTTTTGTGGTTAGCAGTTTTATATACCAGTTAATCTCTTCATTAGAGTTCTTGTAATTATTACCCAGCCCAAGCAATACTAAAGTTATTAGAAACTCATAATCAAGAGTGCCTGTCAGGGTCATTTCCATCCTTTCCATGAGCTTCGTTGAAGAAGGATTTTACTTGCTTGTAAAGAGCTTTCAGAAAACATGTCAGAATTAAGCAATTACCTGTAAACAATAGTTAATATGGTCATGGTTAAAGGCACAATTGACAAGAACATCGAGTTATTTCTGTGGTCCACAATAATTTAACATAATAACCATCATTATGACTGATAACCTATACTGAGACATATCAGAATTTTAGGAATATCATACAATTTTGTAATGCATATAATAGCATATCTATAAAGCTATAACTTGGAGATTAAACATTATGTCTTTTTTGGCAATGCTTCCCATATAATTTAACATATCAAAAAAGGCTATTTGTTATTTCTCTTTTGGAAGCTGCAGTGGCTTTTGGTAATATCCCAAAGTTAAAGATCAAAAAGACTTAATTTTAGAATTTAGTATTTTATTCTGGAAAGTTTGTCAAATACCAGGTATTTAGGACACCTAATATTAAATTAAAAGTTTAAAACACTAATCAAAATGATATCACAGATTACTGTAAAATAATATTCATTTAGTGAAAGCAATAATAAAATGGTTTTTAAGAAGCAAAATCCTTTATTCTTTGATAGAGAAGACACTCAGTTTTCCAATCAAAAAATCTATAAAAGCATGAAATAGAATCTGCCTCTCCTTTCCTTTTTTCTTTACTGTAGTTTACTTTAAAAGTGAAAAAAACTCTATCTGATAAATATTACATGAATGTCTTGTTTAAATGAGAAAACAAAATTTTACTTTTATATTAGTTTATTATCAATACTAAAGATAGTTTTGACAAATTGTCATAAACAGATCCATCTATTCTCAGGTTTTGACAACAGATTTCCATAAAACTTTTATAACCTCTTACAAATTAAATTTTTTTATTCCTCAACTTTTTAGATTCCTTTAGTTTTATCTACATTATTTTTCTCCATTTTGAAACATTTAAATAACCTTTAAACTAGACAAAATTATTTTTCCTTTAGGAAAAGCCATATCCTCAAACCTTTTTTGAAAACTTCCTCATGAAAAACACATCTTACTTTTCGAATACTCTCTGCATATAGAATTGTTTCTTATATTGAGTAATTTTAATTACATATATTAATCAAAATTTTGACTCTATCCCCAATTTCCAGTGAAAAACCAAGGAAGTAATTAATTTTGAACTATTTTATACAAGTATTTATAAATGAAAACAATTTCATAAGTTTTTAGGAAGATGTTTCTTCAATTTTTTAATTAACAGGTCTAAATATATTTACCTTTTCTATACCATCTAAAAATTAGATGCCAAAGTATATGAATTGCAACTGAAACATATGTTTAATAATTAATATTTCAGTATTTTCACTAACCCACAATTGACTCAGTTTATGATTATCTATTATTTAATTTAACATGTGTTTAAGATTTTAAATTACTAAGAAGAATTTTGAAATGATGACACACATACCCTTCCTAACATCTTCCCCAGTTTTCCTGGTTCCCAAGAAGCTACCTGGCACTCAAGAAAAGGGATGAAGTGCAGGACCTGTCTTGGCTCTAAATTTACATATCAAATACAGAGCTCAGGACAGAGGACAGGTCTGTGAAGAGGATGTCCTGGTGTTGGGGGAGTAGGGAGAGATAGCAGTAGGAGATACACCTAATGTAAATGACGAGTTAATGGGTCACCATTTTGTCAAAGGCCTTTTCTGCATCTATTGAGATAATCATGTGGTTTTTGTCTTTGGTTCTGTTTATATGCTGGATTACGTTTATTGCTTTGCATATGTTGAACCAGCCTTGCATCCCAGGGATGAAGCCCACTTGATCATGGTGGATAAGCTTTCGGATGTGCTGCTGGATTCGGTTTGCCAGTATCTTATTGAGGACTTTTGCATCGATGTTCATCAGGGATATTGGTCTAAAATTCTCTTTTTTTGTTGTGTCTCTGCCAGCCTTTGGTATCAGGATGATGCTGGCTTCATAAAATGAGTTAGGGAGGATTCCCTCTTTTTCTATTGATTGGAATAGTTTCAGAAGGAATAGTACCAGCTCCTCCTTGTACCTCTGGTAGAATTCAGCTGTGAATCCATCTGGTCCTGGACTTTTTTTTGGTTGGTAAGCTATTAATTATTGCCTCAATTTCAGATCCTGTTATTGGTCTATTCCGAGATTCACCTTCTTCCTGGTTTAGTCTTGGGAGGGTGTATGTGTCCTGGAATTTATCCATTTCTTCTAGATTTTCTAGTTTATGTGCATAGAGGTGCTTATAGTATTCTCTGATGGTAGTCTGTATTTCTGTGGGATCGGTGGTGATATCCCCTTTATCATTTTTGATTGCATCTACTTGATTCTTCTCTCTTTTCTTCTTTATTAGTCTTGCTAGCGGTCTATCAATTTTGTTGATCTTTTCAAAAAACCAGCTCCTGGATTCATTGATTTTTGAAGTGTTTTTTGTATCTCTATCTCCTTCAGTTCTGCTCTGATCTTAGTTATTTCTTGCCTTCTGCCAGCTTTTGAATGTGTTTGCTCTTGCTTCTCTAGTTCTTTTAATTGTGATGTTAGGGTGTCAATTTTAGATCTTTCCTGCTTTCTCTTGCTGGCATTTAGTGCTATAAATTTCCCTCTACACACTGCTTTAAATGTGTCCCAGAGATTCCGGTAGGTTGTGTCTTTGTTCTCATTGGTTTCAAAGAACATCTTTATTTCTGCCGTCATTTTGCTATGTACCCAGTAGTCATTCAGGAGCAGGTTGTTCAGTTTCCATGTAGTTGAGCGGTTTTGAGTGAGTTTCTTACTCCTGAGTTCTAGTTTGATTGCACTGTGGTCTGAGAGACAGTTTGTTATAATTTCTGTTATTTTACATTTGCTGAGGAGTGCTTTACTTCCAACTACGTGGTCAATTTTGGAATAAGTGGGATGTGGTACTGAGAAGAATGTATATTCTGTTGATTTGGGGTGGAGAGTTCTGTAGATGTCTATTAGGTCCACTTGGTGCAGAGCTCAGTTCAATTACTGGATATCCTTGTTAACTATCTGTCTCATTGATCTGTCTAATGTTGACAGTAGGGTGTTAAAGTCTCCCATTATTACTGTGTGGGAGTCTAAGTCTCTTTGTAGGTCTCTAAGGACTTGCTTTATGAATCTGGGTACTCCTGTATTGGGTGCATATATATTCAGGTTAGCTCTTCTTGTTGAATTGATCCCTTTACCATTATGTAATGGTCTTCTTTGTCTGTTTTGATCTTTGTTGGTTTAAAGTCTGTTTTATCAGGGACTAGGATTGCAACCCCTGCATTTTTTTGTTTTCCCTTTGCTTGGTAGATCTTCATCCATCCCTTTATTTTGAGCCTATGTGTTTCTCTGCACGTGAGATGGGTCTCCTGAATACAGCACACTGATGTGTCTTGACTCTATCCAATGTGCCAGTCTGTGTCTTTTAATTGGAGCATTTAGCCCATTTACATTTAAGGTTAATATCCTTATGTGTGAATTTGATCCTGTCATTATGATGTTAGCTGGTTATTTTGCTCGTTAGTTGATGCAGTTTCTTCCTAGCATCGATGATCTTTACAATTTGGCATGTTTTTGCAGTGGCTGGTACTGGTTGTTCCTTTCTATTTTTAGTGCTTCCTTCAGGAGCTCTTGTAGGGCAGACCTGGTGGTGACAAAATCTGTCAGCATTTGATCATCTGTAAAGGATTTTACTTCTCCTTCTCTTATGAAGCTTAGTTTGGCTGGATATGAAATTCTGGGTTGAAAATTCTTTTCTTTAAGAATGTTGAATATTGGCTCCCACTCTCTACTGGCTTGTAGAGTTTTTGCCGAGAGATCCACTCTTAGTCTGAT
Organism: Pan paniscus; assembly: GCF_029289425.2. Taxonomy (NCBI): domain Eukaryota; kingdom Metazoa; phylum Chordata; class Mammalia; order Primates; family Hominidae; genus Pan; species Pan paniscus. The sequence continues at coordinate 63,015,587 of NC_073272.2, forward strand.
GGGCTTCCCTTTGTGGGAAACCCGACCTTTCTCTCTGGCTGCCCTTAATATTTGTTCCTTCATTTCAACTTTGGTGAATCTGACAATTATGTGTCTTGGAGTTGTCCTTCTCAAGGAGTATCTTGTATCTCAAGGAGTTCTCTGTAATTTCTGCATTTGAATGTTGGCCTGCCTTGCTAGGTTGGGCAAGTTCTCCTGGATAATATCCTGAAGAGTGTTTTCCAACTTGGTTCCATTCTCCCCGTCACTTTCAGGTACATCAATCAGACGTAGATTTGGTCTTTTCACATAGTCCCATATTTCTTGGAGTCTTTGTTCATTTCTTTTTACTCTTTTTTCTCTAAACTTCTCTTCTCACTTCATTTCATTCATTTGATCTTCAGTCACTGATATCCTGTCTTCCAGTTGATCGAATCAGCTACTGAAGCTTGGGCATTCTGAAGATTTCTTTTCTTGTTACTTTGTTGTCTGGCATTGGCATTGTGACTATACTGGCCCCACAGTATATGCTAAGAATTATTCCCTCTAATTCTATGTTTTAGAATAGTTTGAGGAGTAGTGCCATTCATCCTTTAAGCATTTGGTAATATTTTTGAGTGGTTACATCTAATCTTGGCTTTTCTTTGTTGGAAGTTTTTAAGATACCGACTAAATGTCTTTATGCCTTTATGACAGCAGTTTCTGTCATTCTAGGAATTTGTCCATTTCATCTATGTTATTCAATTTGTCATACAACTGTTCACAGTATTTTTTATGACACATTTTATTCTTTTATCATTAATAGTAAAATCCTCTTTTGCCAAGGGTCTCAGTGTGCATGCTGGGGCATTGACTTCAACACTCAGCCAGATGGTCTGCACCTGTTTCTTAGTCTTCACTTTCTGTTTACCTAGATACTCAAAGTCAGCCAGAAGTCATATCTTTGGGCCTGTTCAGGTCTCTGTTTGGCATGCCCACATTTCTATGCATGCATTTGTCTTTTTAGTATCCCCCAAATTGGTTGAAACATTTCCAAGCCCATATGCATTATTCACTCCTCATCTTTTCCTCTTAAGTTTGTTGGACAATCTATTGTTTGCCTAATATCCATTATCTCAGGCTGGAGCAACTAAAACAATTGTATTTAAATGTTTTTGAGTCATGTCCACAGAAAGTGGTTTTTAATACTGAGTCCTAAATCAGGCAAAATAATGACTACATTTTCAATTTGGGTGTTCCAGGGACAACAAAACATGTTAAAGAGTGACTATTCTTTGGGAATATGGCTTTGAAAGATGTATACCACTGACATGCTCTCTTTAGTATCAATAAGGTGAACTGTTATATTTTCCACGGGTTCAGACAAGCTGGAATATAGGGAATAGTATCAGTAGAAGTTAAAATGGATAAAGCTCCCTATTCTTAATGGTATTCAGCCATTTTTCTCCATTTTATTCCCTAGGTTTCTATACACATTTGATTAATTTACAGAGTTCCTACAGTGTTGATTGTGAGTTTTTTTTCCCTTGCTTTTTTCCCTCAAAGTTCTTAGTCTACCATTTTACTGACATAAATTGTATTCAATTTTTAAAAATCTTTAGCTGCAGCCTGGGTGCGGTGGCTCATTCCTGTAATCCCAGCACTTTCGGAGGCCGAGGTGGGCGGATAACCTGAGGTTGTGAGTTCGAGACCAGCCTGACCAACATGGAAAAACCCTGTCTTTACTAAAAATACAAAATTAGCCAGGTGTGGCGGCACATGCCTGTAATCCCAGCGACTCAGGATGCTTAGGCAGGAGAATCGCTTGAACCCAGGAGGTGGAGGTTGTGGTGAGCCAAGATTGTGCCATTGCACTCCAGACTGGGCAGTAAGGGCAAAACTCTGTCTCAAAAAAAAAAAAAATCTTTAGCTGCATAAATGACTACACTTCTGCTGTGTTATTGACTTTTCATAAATGTTTTTGTGGTAACTGTTTTTTACCTTGCACCAAAAAAAAAATAAAATGGAAAAGAGTGATGCACCTCAGTGCACTTTCTTCCCAGTGTGCAGGCCAGTCAGAGGTTCTCTGGGGACCCCTTTATACTTGGCTGTCTCACTCCCCCTCTAAGGAAGTACATCTAACTGCCATTAGAATAAAGATAAGCGTAAGGACGAAGACCAATCTTAACTGCTTCCTGCTGACAGGGGGCGCTGTTTTGGGGAAAACTGCAGTCAGAGCTCCCTTAAAGGCCTATGTAAGGGTTCCCAGCAAAAGGGACTATTCTCTCAGGTTCCAGTTGCATGACCGTTTGTAGTTGATGGCCTAAAGCCAAGAAGAGACAAACCGGGTTATTACAAAACATGTATCAAAATGAAACAAGGGGAGGGGTAAGGACAGTTTAAAAATCCCGAGGCCTTTTACCAGTTGGCATAGGGAGAGGAAGCCTGAAAGCCTGATTGGTAAAACAAACAAACAAACCAACAAACAAACACCTTGACCCTTTTGCTGGCATGTTGGGCTTCTGGGTTCCCTTCCCTTGAGCCCAATCTTAAGCCAACCAGTTTAAGGTTTGGGAAATTAACTCTTTCCAGTTTGGAGGATGCATCTGAGGGTAGTGTCCTATAGTATGGAGACACAGTTACCTATCAGTGAAGAGAGGACAGAGGAGGAGAATAGAAAAAAGAAGGAGCTTTTCAAAGGAGTCCCAGGGATCAGGATGCATTTGAAATGGGTACAGACTCAAGATGAATGGCCACCCATCTAGAAAGAGGGGAGCAGGCATTCCCAGTTCCCTTCTCTTCCTAGCAGATGCCCAGAATGCATTAGGGAGAGAAGGAAGAGCATCCTCTTTCCCTTTTCTGTCCTTGCATCCCCAAGTTCTGGGAACCTTGGCAGGTGCCACTCATGGGTGCCAAAATGGCTTGCAACCATGAAGCAGGGAGGGCCTAGAGAACAGAAATTATCTGCTCTCATCTATATCTCTATGACAACTACTGTCAGTAGCTTTGACGTTCCCTAGACCTCATTTATGCCATGGATACTAGCATTACTTTTATCCATGAAACAAGAGGCTTGGCTTGATTGGCAGGAATTAGCAATGCTCGCCTGTGCTGCACATTTTAACCTCCGTTGTCATCTGTCTCTGGATCCCTTAGGTCCAGTTTTCTTCCTAAGGCTTTGACCTGAAGCTTGGAATTGAGTTTGGGAGAAAAATCTGTCTCGGGGGTTTGCATGGACTCTTATAATAAGCCAAATGCTAAGGTGAAGCTGTAGAATTGAGTCCTCCTTCAACAAGGGAGACAAAAAGATGTCTTGTGACATGACCAGATTAACTGGTGGCTATAGTTATGCTTGGTAAATTTGGGTGCAGGGTGCTTGTATTTGGTTAGCTCCCTTGGTCTTGTTTTCCCAAAAAGGAAAACTCCAAGTGGTGGGCATCCTATTTATTCCCATTACCTGGCAGGATTTGCAGGATAATTGCTCAGAACTTCAGTACTGATCCAGATTTTTACATTACCCATCCCTCTTGTTATTTCTGAGGTGCAGCCAGAGATTGCTGATTGGTTCACAGGAACAAGTAGGGTTAGTTTAAAATGTAGGCAAAACTTAAAAACAACTAGTGAGTTTAGAATTTAATGACAAATGTATGGTAAGTTTTGAAACATAATTTCTTTATATCTAGTTCTAAATTTTGCTAAAAAACTCAAATCATGATAGGGCTAAGTGGTTTGCAAAATAGACTTTAGTCTTATATTTGGCCTGATTATTTGCATAAAGTGCAGCAAGAATAACTATTTCTACATAGGCCCTTTAGATTGGCTTTGAAGAAACTCTGTTCCACAAGGAGTCTCAGATAAGACCTTTTAAAGCCAAGCCCAACCACGTGTTTGTATCCTTAAATACCTGTGAGTTGGGTAATCCTCACCTCTTAAGTTCCCAAGATAAACTTGGAGCTGCTAGGCCGGTTAGAAAGTGACATTTGTTACTGACCACAGGTCAGGAAGCCTGTACAGGGACTGTGTAGGCAAGGGCATGAGGCCAGTTTCTCCCACAGAGCTTTTACCCACTCTGCAAGTTGAGATTGACTCCTTAAAGAGAAGCATATGATTCCAGTCAAAGCCTTGGTAAAATAACCAGTTTCTTCCATTGTGCCCTGTTGCAAAAGAAAAATGGATTCTTATTGCACTGATGCAAACAACTCTATTACCATAAGTTAAGAATACTCACAGATAGTTTCCAAATTATAGAAGAATCAGACAGAGAAAAACAAACATGCTACAAATTTTGTTCACAGGAGTATACCTTATTCAATTATTAAAGGTCATATATAATTCAAAATAGTTTCCTTGACGCTGAGAAACAAAACAAGGATCAGCAATATTCCAAGCAAAAGTTAAAAATATTTGGTTCAGTTTCCTGAGTTCAGTCCACTTAGTTAACTCTTATTTTGCTTGATATTTGTCATCATTTCAGCTCTTAATGAGTGCTCTACATTTTCCTTTATTCCAATGTCACAATGTCCAAAGATATCAGAAACTAGTATTTGAGAGCACCTGTCAATCTTATCACTTATTATAAACCATCTTTTGAAAAGGATTAAAACAAGACAATTGTCTATGTATAACAAAATGTCCAGGGTAATTACAGTTAGAAACACAATAGACAAAGTAGTTTGGTTATCTCAGTGGTTTACAATAACTTAACAACCTTAATTATGGTTGATGGCAGACACTTAGACATTAGAATTTTAGAAATCCCATATAATTTTGGAATACATATTAGTATTATTCACCAAAATATAACAGAAAGGAGATTGAACACCATTTTGGCATTCCCATATACCTAAATATGTTAAATAGTCCTGTTTACCCCTCTTTTCTGAACACTCCAGTGGCCCTTCTGGAGCCTCCAAAAAGCCAGGTGTCAGGAAAGATAGTTTTGAAACTGAAGTTTGATTCTGGGAAGCCTGTTAAATAAGTTAGAGGATTAAAACACTCAATTTTACGAAATAAAATTCCAGATTACCATAAATTATTTATTTTGCCAAAATGATGACTCAGAAATTTTAAATAAGTAAATAACCTTTTGTTTTAATGCTCAATTTACATAAAAACCATATAATACCATTTCGAATTTATGCAATATGTTCACACACAGAATTTTGCAAGATTAATTTTTACAATCCTTCCACCACTTGTTCGAACTTTTAGCTTTATCCTTTCTAATTCAAAATAATTCTTCAACCCTAGGCAGAAATTTACATTATAAGATGATATGCCTTCTTATAGTCTTTAACTAAAGAACACATTTTACTGTTCTTACAAACCTTGCATATAAATCTATTTCCAGTAATCTTAATTACATGTCATAATGGCAAGTCCTAGCAATTTTTACCTTTAATCTAAAACCTGGTAAGTTGTTTTAATTGTGTGCTAGGTGCAGTCAAGGTTTGACTCCTTCTGGCATAATTAAGAGCACAGTTAGTTCCATATGCCCCCAGGCCTTACCAATTGTGAAGCTGGCAAGTTAAATAGTTCTTAAAACCCAAAGGGAAATTTATAACCTTAAAACATTTAGGAAGCTTAGTACCTAACCTGCATAATTTAGTCCATCTATTTATATTTGGATGGCGTCTGCTTTTTACCAATAATATTTAAGGCTGTTTTTATTTCTCAAAGATTAAAGTCACATGAACTGAAAGGTACTACAGCTTTTACCTTCCCTTTAAGAAATACTTGATGCAAGTGCTTGCCTTCCTTTAGGCCTAATTAGAGCTCTTTTTATATAAATTACACACACAAAACATATATAACTACACAGACAGGCAGGAGAAAATCCAACCCCCCACAAGATCCTTTTACACAACCAAAACTTTACAGAGAATATAAAAAGTGATCTTTATCATTCCTAGCCTAGCAAAACATCTTCCAAAAGGAAAAAAAAAAAACTTATTTAAAAGTTAACCGCTGGACAATGTGGAGAAGAAAAAAGGATGCCTGGGGGAAGAGTCTCCTATTCTTATGCAACTGGTTCCTCCACCCGGAAGAAAAGCTTAACTGTTGTGGGATGGAGTTAGACTCCCTGGCTGGGAGATGGGGAGACTTCAGACATGTGGCAGGGAATGCCAGCAAGCCACCTGGGGTGCTTTGGGCCATGTGTTCCAGCCCCGGCAAGGAGGGGAGGGTGGTGAGGAGCCACTGCTTCCTGGTCTGTCTTGAAAAAGTAAGGAAAGAGCAATGGAAAGGCCCCTGACTCCTGCGAGCAATGGGGTGGGGGCAGTTTGCCTTACCCTCAGACGTCTGAGGATGAAAAGGCTTAGAAATGAGAGGGAAAGAGATTTATTGGTTTGCATCTCCCCTTCTCAAGCCCCACATTGGGCACCAAAGCTGTTGTAGAGCTTTCTCTTTAGTTTAGCTAAAAGCTGGGTTCTTGTCACATGACCATGAGAGATTAGGCTGGAAGACACTTTGAAAAGTGAGAAAAATGAAATTTATTGGGCAAAAATGGAAACAGGAACTTTCAGCAGAGTGAGAGTCCTGCTAGTATATGCTTCCCACTTTGCAGATTGAATATCCGGTTCCTCCCAGGAAGAGGAGGGGCCAGGTTCCTCCCTGCTGCAAATGGTGCAAACTTCCTGAGGCTCCAACCCAGTGTGCATTCCTCCCAGTGCACAGGGTGATCAGAGGTTCTCTGGGGACCCTTTTATACTTGCCTGTCTCACTTTAACATAAGAAAAATATTATAATTTAAATTCTTTGCATTTCATAAGTTTTTAGATTGTTTTCCTCAGTGATTCTTATTTTCAGGTTCAAGAAATTAAATATACTTTAAAATTGTTTGAGTCTTTGTTGCAGACAAGATTGCATGGACTCCTTTCTTGCCACTTCTCTCCCAAATGTATATTGAGAAACTTTTGCATTAACATGAGGAGCAACAACAACAACAACAAACAAAATAAAACAAAAACGCGAAACAAAAAACTCTGAGAAGTGTACAGAGGAAGGTCAACTGGTTAGGGACCCATGTACTGTAATTGCAACATAATTGGGTGTTTTATAACCTCTAACCAAAAGAAGATGACTCAAGACTAGCATTTTCTGACATCTCAATAAGCAATAGTAGGTTGCAATCTGAGGAGGCTCAACTCTCCACCCAATAAAGCAAATTACCAGCTGACAACAATAGTAATAGCAATAGGACTGGCAAAAAAAAGAAATTCATCAAAACCACCACTGATAAGAAGTAGTCAGTGGAAGTGTTCTCTCCAACTGGGACTGAAACTCCCTCCCTCACTGATATGCACCAGGTAGACAGGTGGTATCAGCAAAGAGGACCTTGCCACAACAAGTGACCTGGGCTGAAAGATTCCCTTCTCACATCAAGAGAAAGTTGGCAACAAGGCTGATTTGGAAAAGGGAATACTGGCCCTATAAGTGTCCTAGTGTAGGAAATCTCTTCATCCCCCCATACCAGAGACTCTTTTCCTTCACCTAGAGATATCTGACAGCCTGAACTGTGGAAACTCTTTCCACCCCCACACGTAGTAGCAAACCAGTTTATAAAAGTATGCCAGAATCTGTATGATACACCTAAACAGAATCATATACTGGTAAAATTAAAGATCTAAACATGACCATGTGTTTCCTATCATAATATCCCAAATATCTGTAATAAAATTGAAAATTACCCATCACACAAAATAGCAGAAAAATAAAAACTTGTATGACAAAAAACAATCAACACACTCCAAGACTGACAAATTGGATGCTAGAATTAATTGGCAAGGACTTTAAATCAGCCTTTAAAAAATGTTTTTAAAAGCAATTACAAGCTATTTTGAGAGAACAAAAAATTAAAATACTTCAGCAAATAAATAGATGTTAAAAAGAACCAAATGTAAACTATGGAACTGAAAAATACAATAAGAGAAATAAAAATAAACTTTATTGGACAGACAAAATAGAAGAGGTAGAATGATAAAAGATAGAAACAGTGATCTTGAAGAAAGATCAACAAAGTAGATCAAATCTTTTTTTTTTTTTTTTTTTTTGAGACAGGGTATTACTTTATTGCCCAGGCTGAAGTGTAATGGTGCAATCTCAGCTCACTGCAACCTCTGCCTCTCAGGTTGAAGTGATCCTCCCACCTTTGCCCCCCAAGAAGCTGGGACTACAGGCACAAGCCACCATGTCTGGCTATTTTTTGTAGAGGCAGAATTTCACAATGTTGCCCAGGCTGGTCTTAAACTCCTGAGGTTAAGTGATCCCCCACTTCAGACTTCCAAAGTACTAGGGTTACAGGCATGAGCCATCACACCTGGCCACATATATAAAATCTTAAAAACAGAGGCCAAGGTGGGTGGATCACTTGAGGTCAGCAGTTTGAGACCAGCCTGGCTGACATGGTGAAACCCATTTCTACTAAAAATACAAAAATTAGCCAGGCATGGTGGTGGGCATCTGTAATCCCAACTACTTGGCTGGCTGAGGCAGGAGAATTGCTTGAACCTGGGAGGCAGAGGTTGCAGTGAGCCAAAATCACACCATTGCACTTCAGCTGGGTGACAAGAGTGAAACTCCCTCTCAAAAACACAAAAACAAAAGACACACACACACACACACACACACACACACAACCAGAAACAAATATAATAAAAAGAGAAACTCAAGGACCTTTGGGAAAATAACAAAGACACAACATTTAAACCATCAGTGGCCCAAAAAGAGAGGAAAAAAATTGGGGTTGAAAAATTATTGAAAGAAATAATGGCTGAAAACTCCACAACTTAGAGAAGACACAAACTTACAGATACAAGAAAGTGAGAGAACCCTACAGAAGCAAAAGTAAGCTGAAGGAAATCCTCACAAAAACATACCATAATTAAACTCATAAAAAGTAAAGGCAAAAAATATCTTCAAAATAATTCAAAAAAGTGATAGAACTACCAAATGGTAAATCTGTAAAAATGTAGAAAATCTGAATAAAGTGTTTTCTCTACACTAATTTTAAAAAGGTTTTCTGTCTCCAAGCTGAGTAAGTCCACATGAACATTAAATAAGAAAAAGTATAAAAGAAAAAAATCTAAGCATAAAAGTGCTATCCATACTTTCAAAATCCTTGGATTCTCTACCTTTAAATTTTATTCAGATTTTGTTCCAAAACAATAAAAATGGTTTGAATGTTGACTCCATAAACGTTTACAACCTCTGAAAACTGTTTTAAAAGCCTGAAAGAGCAATGACTTAACCCTTACAGAATAGCCATGGATTTTGAAAAAATAGTCAATGTTTACTATGTAACAGTTGCTTTCCCCGTTACCCTTTTCTTGGAAGAAATAAACAGCTTCCTTCTGGTTTTACCAGAATGCATCCATTATCTCTTTCCACAATGAAACTAACATAGTTACATAGAGATTACAGATGCACATAAGTCAACAACTCATGCATAATCTTAAAAATGCTAAATTTCAACACAACAATGAAGATAGAAAATATCATCTAAGGTTCTGTCTTATCTCTCTAGCCAAGTAGTGTTACTTTGATAAATTTTGAATTTATTTTTGGGCACGTTTTTACTTATTTTCCAGGAAAACATTCTTAACATGGACAAACTTGAGCACTGCAATATGCTTTGAGGTTAATTTTTAAATCATCAGTATACTCTTCTAAAATTGAAAGTCTTACAAATAGGCCTCTTTATCCTTCAGAGAGCCATTTCATCAATAATGAGCTTTTACAAATCAGATTAGAAGTAGAGGTAATTAGCAAAACTACCATTTTGTTCAGTGCCTTAGAGATATGAAGGGCTTAGTTTCAGACCATTACAATGAAGGGAATATCAAAATAAAGTGAGTTACACAAGGTTTCCCAGTGCATATAAACATTATGTTTACATTATACCATAGTATATTAAGAGTGCAATAGAATTATGTCTAAAAAACCATGTATACACTGTAATTTAAAAATACTTTGTTGCTAATGATTATCTAAGCCTTTAGTTGAGTCCCAATCTTTTTGCTGGTGGAGAGTCTTATACTGATGTTGATGGCTGCTGACTAATCAGCATGGTGGCTATTGAAAATTAGAGTGTCTGTGATGAGGAAATTAAAGAAAGAAAAATAAAATTAAAAAGAAAAAAGAAATAAGCTTTCCTGTATTAGGCTGACTTATCCCAGAGGCAGCAACAGGCACATCCCAGACCCAAGAAGAGCCTAGATAAACACTATCTGAAAAGCTAAGACACAAAAGAATGTGTTCTAGAGACTCCCAGCACTCCCTCAACATAAGGAAGAAAAAAAAAAATTTCCTTTCTTTTATAGTATGAGTTTATAAAGATTCCTGATATCTGTAACTAGTAACTTCAAGTATTCCATTTTATCTAAGCAGTACAATGAAAGTCATGAGCTGTCCGAGCAGGCCTGAGCTACAGCCACCTGGGCGCCATAGTGAAGGTTATGAGATAAGCCAGTGCAAGGCTCGTTTGAGCAAGCCTAGATAACAGCCGTCTAGGCTTCATAGATAACAGCCATCTAGGATGTATAGCAACAGTCATGTGTAATCCTGAGTTATGCACCTGTCACAATTTAATTAACTGCCTTTGTTCTGCCTCTGTATCCTTGCTTTTGTGCCAGTACACTTTGAGCCACTGTAAGCTTATTTCAGGCCAGCCCACCCCCTTTTTGAAGTGTGTATAAAGGTTAAGTGCTGTCTTTGTTCTAAGGCCCAGTCCCAAGATGTTAAACCACTAGATCTGAGTGCACTCAATACATCCTCCCACTTTACCCCGAGGTCTCTCTAGTCCTCCTGATTCCCGCAACATCTGTGGCAATTTCTCAAAATAAGACACCAATAAAATTTGCCACATAAACTGACTCTTCCTTTCATGAAATGTATCTCCATAGACAGTGATGTTGTTTGATAGCATTTTACCCACAGCAGAACTTCTTTCAAAATTAGAGTCAATCCTCTCAAAATCTGCCCCTGCTTTATCAACCAAGTTTATGTAATATTCTAAATCATTTGTTGTAATCTCAGCAATGTCTGAAGAATCTTCACCAGAAGTAAATTCTAAATCAAGAAACCACTTTATGTGCTCATCCATAAGAAACAATTTCTCATTCATCAAAGTTTTATCATGAGATTGCAGTAATTCAGTCACATCTTCAGGCTCCACTTCTAATTATAGTTATCCTGCTATTGCTACTACATCTTCAGTTACTTCTTCCACTGAAGTCTTGAACTCCTCAAAATCATCTATGAGGGTTGAAATCAGCATCTTCCGAACTCCTCTTAATGTTGATATTTTGATCTCCTCCCTTGAATCAAGAATGTCCTTAATGGGCCGGGTGTGGTGGCTCATGTCTGTAATCCTAGCAGTTTGGGAGGCCGAGAAGGTGGATCACCTGAGGTCAGGGGTTCATATGTTCTTCTCGACATATGAAAAGGCTCAAGCAACCACACTATAAGAGTGGAAGACTTAAATAGCCCACTGGCAGTGTTAGATAGATCATTGAGGCAGAAAACTTACAAAGAAATACTGGAATTGTACTCAATATGTGACCTATTGAACCTAAGAGACATCAACAAATACTCCACCCACTAAATGCAAATTACACATTTTTCTCAACTGCACACAGAACATATTCTATAATCAGCCACATGCTTGGCCACAGAGCACATCTCAATAAATTAAAAAAAAATGAAATCATACCAAACACTTTCAGACTACAGTGAAAAAAAATAGAAATCAATATCAAGATCCCGCAAAACTACAAAAGTACATAGAAATTTAAAAAATTCTAAATTAAGGTAAAAATTAAAAATTATTTGAAATGAATGAAAATGGAGACACAATACACCAAAATTGTTGGAATGTAGCTAAAGCAGTGTGAAGAGGAAAGTTTACAGTGCTAAATACAAACATCAAGAAGTTAGAAAGGTCTCAAATGAACAATCTAGGATCACACCTAGAGGAACTTAAAAGGAAAAAAAAAGAAATTTACCCCAAAGCTAACAGAAAGAAGAAATAACTATAATATGACAATAATGGAATGAAATCAAGGTGTAAAAAGCTATACAAAAAATCAATAAAAACAATATTTGGTTCTTTGAAAGAGTAAGTAAGATTGATAGACTGCTAGCTAGATTAACAAAATATAAATAAATAAAAGATCCGAATAAGCACAATCAGGAATGACAAAGATGACACTCTAATCCCAAAGAAATATAAAAGATCCTTAGAGACTATTATGAACACTTAAATGCACACAAATTAAAATATCTTGAGGAAATGGATAACAATTCCTCAAAACAAAGAACCTCCCAAGAATGAACCAGGAAGAAAGTGAAAACCTGAAGAGACCAATAATGGGTTTCAAAATTGAATGAGAAAGACAATCAAACAAACAAACAAAACAATGAGAACAACAACAAAAAAAAACAGGTGCCAACCAAAAAAGGTCTGGAACAGATGGATTCACAGCAGAGTTCTAGCAGACATACAAAGAACTGTTATCAGTTTTACTGAAACTATTCCAAAAAATTGAGGAGGAGGAACTCCTCCTTATCTCTTTCTATGAATCCAGCATCATCCTGATATCAAAATTTCACAGAGACACAGCAAAAAATAAAAACTTTAAGCCAACATTCTCGATGAACATAGATGCAAAAATCCTCAATAAAATGCTAACAAAATGTTAACCAAATCTTTCAGCACATCAAAAATTAATTCACTATGATCAAGTAGGCTTTAGTCCTGGGATGCAATGTTGGTTCAACATATGCAAATCAATAAATGTGATTCACCACATAAACGGAATGAAAAACAAAAACCACATGATCATCTCAATAGACGTAGAAAAAGCATTCAATAAACTCCAACATCCCTTCATGATAAAATCCCTTAATAAATAAAGAAACATACCTGAAAATTATAAGAGCCATATAGGACAAACCCACAGCCAATATTATACTAAATGGGCAAAAGCTGAAATCATACGCCTTGAAAACTGGAACAAGACAAAACTGGAACAAGATGCTTACTCCCACCACTCCTATTCAACATAGTACTGGAAGTCCTTGACAGAGCAATCGAACAAGAGAAAGAAATAAAAGGCATCCAAATAGGAAAAGGAGTTAAACTCTCTCTCTCTTTGCTGACAATATGATTACATACCTAGAAAACCCTAAAGACTCTGCCAAAAGGCTCCTAGAGCCACAAAATGACTTCAGTAGAGTTTCAGGATACAAAATTAAAGCATAAAAATCAGTACCGTTACTATGCACTAATAGTACTCTAGCTGAAAGCCAATTCAAGAATGTCACTTCAATACCATTTACAATAGCCGCAAAGAAAATGAAATACCTGGGGCACGGGGGTGTTCCAAGATGGCCGAAGAGGAACAGCTCCAGTCTGCAGCTCCCAGTGTGATCGACACAGAAGATGGGTGATTTCTGCATTTCCAATTGAGGTACCGGGTTCATCTCATTGGGACTGGTTGGACTGTGGGTGCAGCCCACGGAGGGTGAGCTGAAGCAGGGAGGGGCATTGCCTAAGCTAGGAAGCACAAGTGGTGGGGGGATTTCCCTTTCCTAGCCAAGGGGAGCCATGGGAGACTACCTGGAAAAACGGGACATTCCCCACCCAAAAACTACACTTTTCCCAAGGTCTCAGCAACCAGCAGACATGGTGATCCTCTCCCATGCCTCGCTTGGCAGGTCACACGCCCATGGAGCCTTGCTCACTGCTAGCACAGCAGTCTGAGATTGATCTTCAAGGCGGCAGCCTGGCTGGCGGAGGGGCGTCTGCCATTGCTGAGGATTGAGTAGGTAAACAAAGCAGCTGGGAAGCTCAAACTGGGTGGAGCCCACCGCAGCTCAACAAGGCCTACTGCCTCTAGACTCGACCTCTGTGGGCAGGGCATAGCTGAACAAAAGGCAGCAGACAACTTCTGCAGACTTAAACGTCCCTGTCTAACAGCTCTGAAGAGAGCAGTGGTTCTCCCAGCACAGCGTTTGAGCTCTGAGAATGGACAGACTGCCTCCTTAAGTGGGTCCCTGAACCCCATGTAGCCTAACTGGGAGACACCTCCCAGTAGGGGCCAACAGAAACCTCATATAGGTGGCTGCCTCTCTGGGATGAAGCTTCCAGAGGAAGGATCAGGCAGCAATACTTGCTGTTCTGCATTATTTGCTGTTCTACAGCCTCCGCTGGTGATACCCAGGCAAATGGGGTCTGGAGTGGAACTCCAGCAAACTCCAACAGACCTGCAGCTGAGAGACATGACTGTTAGAAGGAAAACTAACAAACAGAAAGGTATAGCATCAACATCAACAAAAAGGTCATCTACACCAAAACCCCATCTGTAGGTCACCAACATCAAAGACCAAAGGTAGATAAATCACAAAGATAGGGGGACACCAGAGGAGAAAAGCTGAAAATTATAAAAATCAGAGTGCCTCTTGTCCCCCAAAGGATTGCAGCGCCTCACCAGCAACGGAACAAAGCTGGACGGAGAATGATTTTGACAAGTTGACAGAAGGAGGCTTCAGAAGGCCAGTAATAACAAACTTCTCCAAGCAAAAGGAGGATTTTTTTTTTTTTTTTGAGAAGGAGTCTTGCTCTGTCGCCCAGGCTGGAGTGCAGTGGCGTGATCTCAGCTCACTGCAAGCTCCGCCTCCTGGGATCATGCCATTCTCCTGCCTCAACCTCCCAAGTGGCTGGGACTACAGGTGCCCGCCACCACGCCCAGCTAATTTTTTGTATTTTTAGTAGAGACGGGGTTTCACCGTGTTAGCCAGGATGGTCTTGATCTCCTGACCTCGTGATCTACCCACCTTGGCCTCCCAAAGTGCTGGGATTACAGGCGTGAGCCACCATGCACGGCCGTTAAAGGAGGATGTTTGAAGCCATTGCAAGGAAGCTAAAAACCTAGAGAAAAGATTAGACGAATGGCTAACTAGAAGGTAGAGAAGACCTTAAATGACATGATGGAGCTGAAAACCATAGCATGAGAACTTCGTGACGCATGCACAAGCTTCAATAGAAGATTTTTTCAAGTGTAAGAAAGGGTATCAGTGATTAAAGATCAAATTAATAAAATACAGTGAGAAGACAAGGTTAGAGAAAAAAAAGTAAAAATAAATGAAGAAAGCCACCAAGAAATATGGGACTATGTGAAAAGAACAAATCTACGTCTGATTGGTGTACCTGAAAGTGATGCGGAGAATAGAACCAAGTTGGAAAACACTCTGCAGGATATTATCCAGGAAAACTTCCCCAATCTAGCAAGGCAGGCCCACGTTCAAATTCAGGAAATACAGAGAACACCACAAAGATACTCCTAGAGAAGAGCAACCCCAAGACACAAAATTGTCAGATTTACTAAGGTTGAAATGAAGGAAAAAGTGTTAAGGACAGCCAGAGAGAAAGGTAGAGTTACATACAAAGGGAAGCCCATCAGACTGACAGCAGATCTCTCAGCAGAAACGCTACAAGCCAGAAGAGAGTGGGGGCCAATATTTGACATACTTAAAGAAAAGAATTTTCAATGCAGAATTTCATGTCCAGTCAAACTAAGCTTCATAACTGAAGGAGAAATAAAATCCTTTACAGACGAGCAAATGCTGAGAGATTTTGTCACCACCAGGCCTGCCTTACAAGAGCTCTTCAAGGAAGCACTAAACACGGAAAGAAACAACCGGTACCAGCCACTGCAAAAACATGCCAAATTGTAAAGACCATTGATGCTATGAAGAATCTGCATCAATTAATGGGCAAAATAACCAGCTAACATCATAATGACAGGATCAAATTCACACATAACAGTATTAACCTTAAATACAAATAAGCTAAATGCCCCAATTAAAACACACAGCCTGGCAAATAGGATAGAGTCAAGACCCATCAGTGTACTGTATTCAGGAGACCCATCTCACATGCAAAGACACACATAGGCTCAAAACAAAGGGATAGAGGAAAATCTACTAAGCAAATGGAAAACAAAAAAATACAGGGGTTGCAATCCTAGCCTCTGATAAAACAGACTCTAAACCAACACAGATCAAAAGAGACAAAGAAGTCCATTACATAATGGTAAAGGGATCAATTCAACAAGAAGAGCTAACTATCCTAAATATATATGCACCCAATACAGGAGCACCCAGATTCATAAAGGAAGTACTTAGAGACCTACAAAGAGACTTAGACTCCCACACAATCATAATGGGAGACTTTAACACCCCACTGTTAATATTAGACAGATCAAGAAGACAGAAGGTTAATAAGGATATCCAGGGCCTGTACTCAGTGCTGCAACAAGCAGATCTAATAGATATCTACAGAACTTGCCACCCCAAATCAACAGAATATACATTCTTCTCAGCACCACATCGCACTTACTCTAAAATTGACCACATAATTGGAAGTAAAACACTCCTCAGCAAATGTAAAAGAAAAGAAATCACAACAAACTGTCTCACAGACCACAGTGCAATCAAATTAGAACTCAGGATTAAGAAACTCACTTAAAACTGCACAACTACATGGAAACCTAACAAGTTGCTCCTGTGTGACTACTGGATAAATAACGAAATGAAGGCAGAAATAAAGATGTTCTTTGAAACCAATGAGAACAAAGACACAACATAGCAGAATCTCTAGGACACATTTAAAGCAGTCTGTAGAGGGAAATTTATAGCACTAAATGCCCAAAAGAGAAAGCAGGAAAGATCTAAAATCGACACCCTAACATCACAATTAAAAGAACTAGAGAAGCAAGGGCAAATACATTCAAAAGCTAGCAGAAGGCAAGAAATAACTAAGATCAGAGCAGAACTGAAGGAGATAGAGACACAAAAAAACCCTTCAAAAAAATCAATGAATCCATGAGCTGGTTTTCTGAAAAGATCAACAAAATTGATAGACTGCTAGCAAGACTAATGGAGAAGAAAAGAGAGAAGAATCAAATAGATGTAATAAAAAATGATAAAGGGGATATTACAACTGATCCCACAGAAATATGAACTACCATCAGAGAATACTATAAACACCTCTATGTAAATAAACTAGAAAATCTAGAAGAAATGGATAAATTCCTGGACACACACTTTCCCAAGACTAAACCAGGAGGAAGTTCAATCTCTGAATACACCAAAAACAGCCTCTGAAATTAAGGCAATAAATAATAGTCTACCAACCAAAAAAGTCCAGGACCACATGGATTCATAGCAGAATTCTACCAGATGTACAAAGAGGAGTTGGTATCATTCCTTCAAAAAATCCCAATCAATAGAAAAAGAGGGAATCCTCTCTAACTCATTTTATGAGGCCAACATCATCCTGATAACAAAACCTGGCAGAGACACAACAAAAAAGAGATTTTTAGACCAGTATCCCAGATGAACATCAATGCGAAAATCCTCAATAAAATACTGGCAAACTGAATCCAGCAGCACATCATAAAGCTTATCCACCATGATCAAGTCGGCTTCATCCCTGGGATGCAAGGCTGGTTCAATACGCCCAAATCAATAAATGTAATCCATCACGTAAACAGAACCAATGACAAAAAGCACATGATTATCTCAATAGATGCAGAAAAGGCCTTTGACAAAATTCAATAGCCCTTCATGCCAAAAACTCTCAATAAACTAGGTATTGATGGGACATATATCAAAAT
This sequence comes from Pan paniscus, assembly GCF_029289425.2. NCBI lineage: Eukaryota > Metazoa > Chordata > Mammalia > Primates > Hominidae > Pan > Pan paniscus. Next base: position 63,033,223 of record NC_073272.2, read on the forward strand.
AATAAGATCTATTTATGACAAACCCACAGCCAATATCATACCGAATGGGAAAAAACCAGAAGCATTGCCTTTGAAAACTGGCACAAGACAAGAATACCCTCTCTCACCACTTCTATTCAACAGAGTGTTGGAAGCTCTGGCCAGGGCAATCAGGCAGGAGAAGAAATAAAGGGTATTCAATTATGAAATGAGGAAGTCAAATTGTCCCTGTTTGCAGATGACATGACTGTATATTTAGAAAACCCTATCATCGCAGCCCCAAATCTCCTTAAGCTGATAAGCAAATTCAGCAAAGTCTCAGGATACAAAATTAATGTACAAAAATCACAAGCATTCCCATACACCATTAACAGACAGAGAGCCAAACCATGAGTGAACTCCCGTTCACAATTGCTTCAAAGAGAATAAAATACCTAGGAATCCAACTTACAAGGGATGTGAAGGACCTCTTCAATGAGAACTACAAACCACTGCTCAATGAAATAAAAGAGGACACAAACAAATGGAAGAATATTCCATGCTCATGGATAGGAAGAATCAATATCGTGAAAATGGCCATACTGCCCAAAGTAATTTGTAGATTCAATGTCATCCCCATCAAGCTACCAATTACTTTCTTTACAGAATTGGAAAAAACTAATTTCAATTTCATATGGATCCAAAAAAGAGCCTGCATTGCCAAGACAATCCTAAGGAAAAAGAACAAAGCTGGAGCCATCACGCTACTGGACTTCAAAGTATACTACAAGGCTACAGTAACCAAAACAGCATGGTACTGGTACCAAAACAGAGATATAGACCAATGGAACAGAACAGAGCCCTCAGAAATAATGCCACACATCTACAACCACCTGATCTTTGACAAACCTGATAAACATAAGAAATGGGGAGAGGATTACCTATTTAATAAATTGTGCTGGGAAAACTGGCTACCTATATGTAGAAAGCTAAAACTGGATCCCTTCCTTACACCTTATACAAAAATTAATTCAAGATGGATTAAAGACTTAAATGTTAGACCTAAAACCATAAAAGCCCTAGAAGAAAACTTAGGCAATACCATTCAGGACACAGGCATGGGCAAGGACTTCATGACTAAAACACCAAAAGCAATGGCAACAAAAGCCAAAATAGACGAATGGTATCTAATGAAACTAAAGAGCTTCTGCACAGGAAAAGAAACTACCATCAGAATGAACAGGCAACCTATAAAATGGGAGAAAAGTGTTGCAATCTACCTATCTGACAAAGGGCTAATATCCAGAATCTACAATGAACTCAAACAAATTTACAAGAAAAAAACAAACAACCACATCAAAAAGTGGGCAAAGGATATGAACAGACACTTTTCAAAAGAAGAAATTTATGCAGCCAACACACACATGAAAAAATGCTCATCATCACTGGTCATCAGAGAAATGCAAATCAAAACCACAATGAGATACCATCTCTTACCAGTTAGAATGGCAATCATTAAAAAGTCAGGAAACCACAGATGCTGGAGAGGATGTGGAGAAATAGGAATGCTTTTACACTGTTGGTGGGAGTGTAAATTGGTTCAACCATTTTGGAAGACAGTGTGGTGATTCCTCAAGGATCTAGAACTAGAATTGCCATTTGATCCAGTAATCCTATTACTGGGTGTATACCCAAAGGATTATAAATCATGCTACTATAAAGACACATGCACACCTATGTTTATTGCGGCACTACTCACAACAGCAAAGACTTGGAACCAACCCAAATATCCAACAATGATAGACTGGATTAAGAAAATGTGGCTCATATACACCGTGGAAAACTATGTAGCTATAAGAAAGGATGAGTTCATGTCCTTTGCAGGGACATGGATGAAGCTGGAAACCATCATTCTCAGCAAACTATCACAAGGACAGAAAACCAAACACCGCATGTTCTCACTCATAGGTCGGAATTGAGCAATGAGATCACTTGGACACAGGGCAGGGAACATCACAGACTGGGACCTGTCGGGGGGTGTGTGGCTGGAGGAGGGATAGCATTAGAAGAAATGTAAATGATGAGTTGATGGGTGCAGCAAAGCAACATGGCACATGTATACCTATGGAACAACCTGCACGTTGTGCACATGTACCCTAGAACTGAAAGTATAATAAAACAAACAATATTTATTTCTAAAAATCCACACAAACAACAAAAAAAGAAATACCTAGGAATACAGCTAACCAAGGAGGTGAAAGATTACTACAAAAAGAATTACAAAACACTGCTGAAAGAAATTAGAGATGATATAAATAAATAAACATTCCATGCTCATGTTCAGAAGACTTAATATTATTAAAATGGCCATAGCACCTAAAGCAATTGACAGATTCAATGCTATTCCTATTAAACTACCAACAACATTTTTTCACAGAATTAGAAAAAAAGACTTCTAAAATTCATATGGAACCAAAAAAAGAATCTGAATAACCAAAGCAACTCAAAGCAAAAAAAAAAAAAAAAAAAAAAAGCTGGAGCAGCACTTTTTCTGACTTCAAACTATACTAGAAGGCTACAGTAATCAAAACAGCATTGTACTGGTACAAAAAACAAAAACAAAGAAAGACACATACACCAAGGGAAGAGAAAACGGAACTGAGATGTAAAGATGCACACCTACCACCACCTAATCTTCAACAAACTTAAGAAAAACAAGCAATAGGAAAGACTCCCTATTCAATAAATGGTGCTGTGAGAACTGGCTATCCATATGCAGAAGAATGAAACTGGACCATTACCTACCACCATATACAAAAATTAGCTTGAGAAGGATTAAGGACCTAAATGTAAGACCTCAACCTATGAAAATCCTGGAAGAAAACCTAGAAAATGCCCTTCTTGATATTGGCCTTGGCAACATATTTATGGCTAAGTCCTCAAAATAAATTGCAACAAAAATAAAAATTGATTAAATAAGACTTAATTAATCTAAAGAGCTTCTGCATAGCAAAAGAAACTATCAAGGAAGTAAACAGACAACCTATAGAAGGGGAGAAAATACAAACTATGCAGCCAACAAAGGTCTAATATGCAGAATCTATAAGGAATTTAAACAAATCAATAAGCAAAAAACCACTCCATTTAAAATTGGGCAAGGGACATGAACGGACACTTCTGAAAAAAAGACATACAAGTGGCCAACAAACATATGAAAATATATCGTCATTAATCATAAGAGAATTGCAAATCAAACCATAATGATATGCCATCTCAAACCAGTCAGAATTTCTTTTGTGGAAAAATAAAAACATAATACGTTGGCAAGGCTGTGGAGAAAGGGGGACACATACCTTTTTGGTGTGAATGTAAATTAATTTAGCCATTGAGTAGAGCACTTTGGAGATTTCTCAAACAACCAACATTTGAACCACCATTCCACTCAGCAATCGCATTACTGGGTATATATCCAAAGGAAAATAAATCATTTTACCCAAAGGATGCATGCACCTGTATGTTCATCACAGCTCTATCCACAATAGCAGAAATATGGAATCAACCCAGGTGCTCATCAATGGTGGATTGTATAAGGAAAACGTAATCCATATACACCACGAAATACTACACAGTCATAAAAAAGAATGAAATCATTTCCTTTGCAGCAACATGGATGCAACTGGAGGCCATTATGCTAAGCAAACTAATGCAGAAACAGAAAACTAAGTACCACATGTTATTACTTATAAGTGAGAGCTAAACACTGGGTACACATGAACATAAAGATGGGAACAATAAACACTGAGAACTACTAGGGTGTGAGAGAAGGGGGAGGGGGAGGGCTGAACAACTACCTTTTGGATAGTATGTTCTCTACCTTGGTGACGGGTTCAGTCGTATCCCAAACCTCAGCATCACACAATAAACCTTTGTAATAAACCTGCACATGTTCCCACTGGTTCTAAAATAAAAGTTGAAAAAAATGATAATTATCCTCCTTTTTGTATTAAGATTATTTTGATTTCAAATGACAGGAAACCCAATCACAAGTGAGCTAAGTAAAAATTTTTTTTTTTTTTTTTTTTAGACAGAGTCTTGCTCTGTCACCCAGGCTGGAGTGCAGTGGCCTGATCTTAGCTCACTGCAACCTCTGTCTCCCAGGTTCAAGCAATTCTCATGCCTCAGCCTCCCAAGTAGTTGGGACTATAGGCACATGCTACCATGTCCAGCTAATTTTTGTATTTTTAGTAGAGACGGGGTTGCGCCATGTTGGCCAGGCTGGTCTTGAACTCCTGACCTCAAGTGATTCACCTGTCTCAGCCTCCCAAAGTGCTGGGATTGCAGGCGTGAGCCCCCTTGCCTGGCCAAAAAGATCAAATTTTGTCTCCCTAATTGCAAAGTCCCAGGGAAGACTTGCCTCTGTCATGGCTTGATCAAAGAGATAAAGTGATTACACTTAAACCAAATTGAGAATAAGATTAGTAGTTATGGTACAAGTTTGAAATTTTATGTCACATATATGAGGTCTTGGGTCTCCAGTGATTTGCCTTTTACTCACATAGAGAACACTGGACATTCTTACTGTTCCACGGAATCTTATCTGCAGGCCGAAGTCAGTTAATTATTATCTTGTATGGTTCAAATCTTGTTTACTGCAAATACCTCACAAATCTATGTTATCATGCCCTCTTTACAAATTGGGATTGGCAGAAATGCGGATAAATATCCTCATTCTGAGTGAACACACTACGGCTGTCTAGTTGAACAAATGATCCTTGTAGCCAGTTTGAACAAGGTGCCATCTCTCTGAGGTATGCTAACGTTCTGATATAATAATATTTTTGGATAAGAAAAATTTCAAATCAAACTGACAAACTTGCTTTTTTTTTTTTTTTTTTTTTCACTCTTGTTGCTCAGGCTGGAGTGCAATGGTGCGATCTTGGCTCACTGTAACCTCTGCCTACCAGGTTCAAGTTATTTTCCTGCCTCAGCCTCCTGAGTAGCTGGGATTACAGGCATGTGCCACCACGCCTAGCTAATTTTTGTATTTTTAGTAGAGACAGGGTTTCTCCATGTTGGTCAGGCTGGTCTCAAACTCCCTACTTCAGGTGATTAGCCTGCCTTGGCCTCCCAAAGTGCTGGGATTACAGGCGTGAGCCACTGCGCCCAGTCCGGAATTGCTTTTTTTTTTTGAGAATAAAATTTTGAAAGCTGGAAAAAGAATTTCCAATATATGCTAAAACTTGCAGAGGAAACAGATATGGTTGTGGTGCAAGCAGTAGCCATGGGTCCAGACCCCTTTATCATCCTTATCAAACTTCCCCAGTCACTCAGATTCTTTTCTGAATTCTATGATGAGCACTGCACTCAAGAGGAGCACTGTGTTAATTAGCAATGGATCTTAATTGTAGGAGGAGTCAGAAAGCACCTTATTTGTGGCTATAAGACAGACAGACAGTCCACTAACTGATGAAAGTGGTGAGGAGAAAAATGAAATCAGATATATAGTTTATTACTTTATAATGTATGATTTAGTTACAGTGGCATAACTTCAGCTAACAGCGTAAAAATAAATGTTTTTCTCCGGTTTGCCCTAGATTCAATAATTAGAATACATTTAACAATTGTACCTGTAATGTAAAACATTGCATTTTTTGCCTTTATACTTGGCCAAACTAGAGATATTTCATTTTCAGTTGACACTGACAGAACAAGGTTAATAAGTTACATAAATAGGACAAAGATATAAAATTCGTAAAGGATTATGAAACACCACAGAAAATTGAATATTAATTTGAAACGTTATTTGATATGGTGTTTTGATGTCATCACAGCAGCTACGTGGCACTTAGAATCTGTGCATCTGGGGGAGGGAGAGTGCGCTGATTGTGGAACTTACCATTGGAACTCAGTGCTGCCCTGTCCCAACAGAAAGCAACACCAGGCAGAACTCACATTGTGTCCACAGAGAAAGCAATTAAACCAGCTCTAGAAATCATCAATCCCAGCAGTAGGAACCTAAGTTCCAGCAAGCCTCTCACCATGGGATAAAATCCTCTGGAACCCTAAACAAACTGGAAAGGCAGTCTAGGAAATAATAATTGCAATTCTTGGGCAAGTCCTGGTTCTGTGCTTGGCTCAGAGCCAGTGGACTTGAGGGGAATATGACCTAGTGGGACACCACTTGGGTTGCCAAGGGAGTGCTTGTTCCACCCCCTCCTTAATCCCAGGAAGCACAAATAGCAGCTCCAGGAGAAACTCCTTCCCTCTGCTTGAGGGGAGAGGGAAGACTAAAGAGGACTTTGTCTTGCAACTTGGATACCAGTTCAGCCACAGTAGGACAGGGCAGCAAGCAGAGTCCTGAGGCACCTGCCTCAGGCCAAAGGGGAGTCCACTGCCTTGAATGGAGAATTCCAGGCCTGGCAGCATTCATCACAAGCTGAAGGCAGAGCCTTTGGGCCTTTTTGGTGCCAGCTCAGCTGCAGTAGAAAGAGCACTGGCTAGATTCCTAAGATTTCTGACTGTAGAATCTGGCTCCCTGATGGCATCTCTGGACCTGACTGGGGCTGCGGGGAACTTGCCAACCTGAATGGAAAGACACAAACCTGGCTGGCTCTGCCACCTTCTGATTGCAGAGGCCTAGGACCTTGTGCAAACAAGGCAGTGGTTACCCGAGGCCTTGAGTGAGACCAAGTACCATGCTGGCTTCAGGTCTGACCCATCACACAAGTACCATGCTGGCTTCAGATGTGACCCATCACAGTCCCAGTGGTGCGGACCACAGTAGTGCTTGTGTCACCCCTCATCCAGCTCCAGGTGGCTAATCACAGAGGAAGAAAGAGAGAAAGAGAGAAACAGAGAGAGAGAGAAGACAGAGAGACAGAGAGAGAGAGAGAGAGACTCTATTTATTTGGGAGAAAGTAAGGGAAGAGAACAAGAGTCCATGCCTGGTAATCCAAAGAATTCTTCCGAATCTTATCTAAGACTACCGAGGCAATACCTCTTCAAGTCTGTAAGAGCCACAGCTTAACTGGGCTTGTGGGGCCTCCTAATGTAGATATGGCTGCAGAAAACAAAAACTTAGATAACAACACCCAAGTCCCTTTGAATACCTGAAAAGCCTTCCCAAGATGGATGGGTACAAACAAGCCCAGACTGTAAAGAGTACAATAAATACTTAACTCTTTAATGTCCAGACACTGATGAACATCCATAAGACCATCCAGGAAAACATGACCTCACCAAATGAACTAAACAAAGGACCAGAAACTAATCCTGGAGAGACAGAGATAGGTTACCTTTCAGACTGAGATTTCAAAATAGCTGTTTTGAAGATTCTCAACTAAATCCAAGATAAAATAGAGAAGAAGTTAAGAATCCTAATAGATAAATTTAACAGAGATTAAAATAATTAAAAAGAATTAAGCAGAATTTTGAGATGAAAAAATGCAATTGACATACTGAAGAATATGTCAGAGTCTCTCACCAGCAGAACTGACCAAGGAGAAAGAAGAATTTAGTGAGCTTCAAGATAGGCTATTTGAAAATATAGTCAGGGGAGACAAAAAAAGAATGAAGCACACCTATGAGATCTAGAAAATAGCCTCAAAAAAGCACTTCTAAGAGTTATTGGCCTTAAAGAGGTCATTGAGAAAGAGATAGGGGTAGAAAGTTTACACAAATAGATAATAAGAGATAACTTCCCCAAACTAGAGAAAGATATTAATATACAAGTGCAAAAAGGTTATAGGACACCAAGCAGATTTAATGCAAAGAAGACTACATCAAGGCATTTAATAATCAAACTCCCAAAAGTCAAGGATAAAAAAAAAATGATATTAAAAGCAGCAAGATAAAAGAAACAAGTAATATACAAAAACAAGTAATATACAATGCAGCTCCAATACGTCTGGCAGTAGACTTTTCAGTGGAAACCTTATAGGCCAAGAGAGAGTGGCATGCCATATGTAATGTGCTGAAGAAAAACAAAAAAACAAAAAACCATTTTATCCAAAAGTATTTTATCCACTGAGAATATCCATGAAACATGAAGGAGAAATACTGTCCCAGCCATAGAAAGTAGAAGGATTTCATTAACACCAAGTTTGTCCTACAAGAAATGCTAAAGAGTTTTTCATTCTGAAAGAGAACAAAATTAATGTGCAATCAGAAATCATCTCACAGTGTAAAAATTACTGGTAATAGTAATTACTGGTAATAGTAAGTGCACAGAAAAATACAGAATATTATAACACTGTAATTATGGCATGTAAACTACTTACATCTTAGTAGAAAGACTAAAAAATCAAAATAATAAACAAAAACTTTTCAAGAGAGATAGTACAACAAAATATAAATGGAAACAACACAAAGTTAACAAGTGGAAGAAAAAAGTTAAAGGGTAGAGTTTTTATTAATTTTCTTTTTTCTGGTTTGCTTGTTTGTTGAGGCAATCAGTGTTGAGTTGTCATCAGTTTTAAGTAACAGGTTGTAAGACACTATTGCCATGAGGTAACCTCAAATTAAAAAAACATACGATATATTAAAAAATAGAGCAAGAAATTAAAATAAATCACCAAAGAAAATCACCTTCACTAAAGAAAGACAGGAAGGAAGGAAGGAAAGAAGGTAAAGAAGACCACAAAACAACCAGGAAACAAATAACAAAATGGTAAGAGTAAGTCCTTACTTGTCAAAAATCTTAAATGTAAATGTGCTCACCTCTCCAATGAGAATACATAGAGTGGCTAAATGGATAAATAAACAAGACCCAATGATCCCTTGCCTACAAGAAACACACTTTACATATAAAAAACACACAGAGACTGAAAATAAAGGGATGAAAAAATATTCCATGGAAATGGAAACCAAAAAAGAGCACAAATTGCCATACTTAAGAAGAAAAAACTATAAGAGACAAGGTCACTCTACAATGAGAAAAGGGTCAATTAACTCAGTAAGAGGATATAAGAATTATAAATATACATGCACCCAACACAGGAGCACCTGGTTATATAAAGAAAATATTATTATGCCTAAAGAGAGATAGACTCCAATACAATAGCTGGAGATTTCAACAGCTTATTTTCAGCATTCTGTCATAAAGACAGAAAATCAAAGAAACATTGGACTTAATCTGCACTACAGACTAAATGGACATAATAGATATTTATAGAACATTGGATTCGTGGGCACAGAAAACACATTCTTCTTCTCAGCAGATGTAACATTCTCACGGCTAGAACATATGTTAGGTTGCAAAACAATTCTTAAAGAATTAAAAAAATTGAAATTATATGAAATATCTTCTCTGATCAACATGAAATAAAACCAGAAATCAATAGCAAGAGGAATTCTGGAAACTATAAAAACACGTGGAAATTAAACAATATGTTCCTGAGTGACTGGTGGGTCAATGAATAAATTAAGAAGAAAAATGAACAATTTCTTAAAACCACTGATAATGATAACACAAGATATCAAAACGTATGGGATACAGTGAAAACAGTACAAAGAAGAAAATATATAGCTATAAGTGCCTATACCAAAAAAGTAGAAAAACTGTAAATAACCTAATGAGGTGTCTTAAAGAACTAGGAAAGCAAGAACAATGAAAACTCAAAATTAATAAAAGAAAAAAAGGAAATAATAAGGACCAGAGCAGAAATATAATTGAAATGAATAAAAGATCAATGAAATGAAAATTGGATTCTAGAAAAGATAAACAAAATTGACAAACCTTTACCCAGACCCAGAAAAAGAGAGAGAAGGTCCAAATAAATAAAATCAGTGATGAAAAAAAGAAATTAGGGGGCGGTTCCAAGATGGTCGAATAGGAACAGCTCCAGTCTACAGCTCCCAGCATGAGCAACACAGAAGACAGGTGGTTTCTGCATTTCCAACTGAGTTACCAGGTTTGTGTGACTGGGGCGTGTCGGACAGTGGGTGCAGGGCAGTGGGTGCAGCCCACTTTGAGAGCCGAAGCAGGGTGAGGCATCAGCTCACCTGGGAAGTGCAAGGGGTCAGGGAATTCCCTTTCCCAGCCAAGGGAAGCCTTGACAGACAGCACCTGGAAAATCTGTTCACTCCCACCCAAATACTACGCTTTCCCAAGGGTCTTAGCAAACAGCACACCAGCAGATTATAACCCGAGGCTGGCTCCGAGGGTCCCACACCCACAGAGCCTCGCTCATTGCTAGCACAGCAGTCTGAGATCGAACTGCAAGGTGGCAGCGAGGCTGGGGGAGGGGCGCCCACCATTGCCGAGGCTTGAGTAGGTAAACAAAGCAGCCGGGAAGCTCAAATTGGGTGGAGCCCACTGTAGCTCAAGGAGGCCCACCTGCCTCTGTAGACTCCACCTATGGGGCAGGGAATAGCTGATCGAAAGGCAGCAGAAACTTCTGCAGACTTAAACGTCCCTGTCTGACAGCTTTGAAGAGAGTAGTGGTTCTCCCAGCACGGAGTTTGAGATCTGAGAGCAAACAGACTGCCTCCTCAAGTGGGTCCCTGACCCCTGAGAAGCCTAACTGGGAGGCACCACCCAGTAGGGGCAGACTGACACCTCACATGGCCAGGTACACCTCTGAGACAAAGGTTCCAGAGGAACGATCAGGCAGCAACATTTCCTGTTCGGCAACATTCGCTGTTCTGCAACATTTGCTGTTCTGCAGCCTCTGCTGCTGATAACCAGGCAAACAGGGTCTAGAGTGGACCTCTAGCAAACTCCAACAGACCTGCAGCTGAGGGTCCTGACTGTTAGAAGGAAAACTGAAAAACAGAAAGGACATCCACACCAAAACCCCAACTGTACGTTACCATCATCAAAGACCAAAGGTAGATAAAACCACAAAGATGGGGAAAAAACAGAGCAGAAAAGCTGAAAATTCTAAAAATCAGAGTACCTCTCTGCCTCCAAAGGAATGCAGCTCCTCTCCAGCAACAGAACAAAGCTGGAGGGAGAATGACTTTGACGAGTGGAGAGAAGAAGGCTTCAGAAGATCAAACTTCTCTGAGCTAAAGGAGGAAGTTCAAACCCATCACAAAGAAGCTAAAAACCTTGAAAAAAAGATTAAACGAATGGCTAACTACAATAACCAGTGTAGAAAAGTCCTTAAATGACCTGATGGAGCTGAAAACCATGGCACGAGAACTATGTGACAAATGCACAAGCTTCAGTAGCCGATTCGATCCACTGGAAGAAAGGGTATCAGTGATTGAAGATCAAATGAATGAAACTGAGTGAGAAGAGAAGTTTAGAGAAAAAAGAGTAAAAAGAAACGAACAAAGCCTCCAAAAAATATGGGACTATGTGAAAAGACCAAACCTACGTCTGACTGGTATACCTGAAAGTGACAGGCGGAATGGAAAAAAGTTGGAAAACACTGCAGGATATTATCCAGGAGAACTTCCCCAATCTAGCAAGGCAGGTCAACATTCAAATTCAGGAAATACAGAGAATGCCACAAAGATAATCCTCGAGAAGAGCAACTCCAAGAACATACTTGTCAGATTCACGAAAGTCGAAATGAAGGAACAAATGTTAAGGGCAGCCAGAGACAAAGGTCAGGTTACCCACAAAGGGAAGCCCATCAGACTAACAGCTGATCTCTTGGCAGAAACTCTACAAGCCAGAAGAGAGTGGGGGACAATATTCAACATTCTTACAGAAAAGAATTTTCAACCCAGAATTTCATGTCCAGCCAAACTAAGCTTCATAAGTGAAGGAGAAATAAAATCCTTTACAGACAAGCAAATGCTGAGAGATTTTGTCACCACCAGGTCTGCCCTAAAAGACCTCCTGAAGGAAGCACGAAACATGGAAAGGAACAACCAGTACCAGCCACTGCAAAATCATGCCAAATTGTAAAGACCATCGAGGCTAGAAAGAAACTGCATCAACTAACGAGCAAAATAACCAGTTAACATCATAATGACAGGATCAAATTCACACATAACAATATTAAATTTAAATGTAAATGGGCTAAATGCTCCAATTAAAAGACACAGACTGGCAAACTGGATAAAGAGTCAAGACCCATCAGTGTGCTGTACTCAGGAGACCCATCTCACGTGCAGAGACACACATAGGCTCAAAATAAAGGGATGGAGAAAGATCTACCAAGCAAATGGAAAACAAAAAAACGCAGGGGTTGCAATCCTAGTCTCTGATAAAACAGACTTTAAACCAACAAAGATCAAAAGAGACAAAGAAGACCATTACATAATGGCAAAGGGATCAATTCAACAAGAAGAGCTAACTATCCTAAATATATATACACCCAACACAGGAGTACCCAGATTCATAAAGCAAGTCCTTAGAGACTTACAAAAAGACTTAGACTCCCACACAATAATAATGGAAGACTTTAACATCTCAATGTCAACATTAGACAGATCAACGAGACAGAAATTTAACAAGGATATCCAGGAATTGAATTTAGCTCTGCACCAAGTGGACCTAATAGACATCTATAGAACTCTCCACCACAAATCAACAGAATATACATTCTTCTCAGCACCACATTGCGCCTATTCCAAAATTGACCACATAGTTGGAAGTAAAGAACTCCTCAGCAAATGTAAAAGAACAGAAATTATAACAAACTGTCTCCCAGACCACAGTGCAATCAAACTAGAACTCAGGATTAAGAAACTCACTCAAAACCACTCAACTAAATGGAAACTGAACAACCTGCTGCTGAGTGACTACTGGGTACATAACAAAATGATGGCAGAAATAAAGATGTTCTTTGAAACCAATGAGAACAAAAACACAACCTACTTGAATCTCTGGCACACATTTAAAGCAGTGTGTAGAGGGAAATTTATAGCACTGAACACCCACAAGAGAAAGCAGAAAAGATCTAAAATTGACACTCTAACGTCACAATTGAAAGAACTAGAGAAGCAAGAGTAAACACTTTCAAAAGCTAGCAGAAGGCAAGAAATAACTAAGATCAGAGCAGAACTGATGGAGATACAGACACAAAAAACCTTTCAAAAAAATCAATGAATCCAGGGCTGGTTTTTTGAAAAGATCAACAAAATTGACAGAATGCCAGCAAGATTAATAAAGAAGAAAAGAGAGAAGAAAGAAATAGACATAATGAAAAATGAGAAAGGGGATATCACCACCGATCCCAGAGAAATACAAACTACCATCAGAGAATACTATAAACACCTCTACGCAAATAAACTAGAAAATCTAGAAGAAATGGATAAATTCCAGGACACATACACCCTCCCAGGACTAAACCAGGAAGAAGGTGAATCCCTGAATAGACCAAAAACAGGCTCTGAAATTGAGGCAATAATTAATAGCCTACCAACCAAAAAACGTCCAGGACCAGACGGATTCACAGCCAAATTCTACCAGAGGTACAAGGAGGAGCTGGTACTATTCCTTCTGAAACTATTCAAATCAACGAAAAAGAGGGAATCCTCCCTAACTCATTTTATGAGGCCAATATCATCCTGATACCATAGCCTGGCAGGGACGCAGCCAAAAAAGAGAATTTTATACCAATATCCCTGATGAACATTGATGTAAAAATCCTCAATAAAATACTGGCAAACTGAATCCAGCAGCACATCAAAAAGCTTATCCTCCATGATCAAGTGGGCTTCATCCCTGGGATGCAAGGCAGGTTCAATAGGCGGAAATCAATAAATATAATCAAGCATATAAACAGAACCAAATACAAAAACCACATGATTATCTCAATAGATGCAGAAAAGGCCTTTGACAAAAATTCAACAACCCTTCATGCTAAAAACTCTCAATACATTAGGTATTGATGAGACATATCTCAAAATAATAAGAGCTATTTCTGACAAACCCACAGGCAATATCACACTGAATGGGCAAAAACTGGAAGCATTCCTGTTGAAAAGTGGCACAAGACAGGGATGCCCTCTCTCACCACTCCTATTCAACATAGTGTTGGAAGTTCTGGCCAGGGCAATCAGGCAGGAGAAACATATAAAGGGTATTCAATTAGGAAAAGAGAAAGTCCAATTGTTCCTGCTTGCAGATGACATGATTGTATATCTAGAAAACCCCATTGTCTCAGCCCAAAATCTCCTTAAGTTGATAAGCAACAGCAAACTCTCAGGATACAAAATCAATGTGCAAAAATCACAAGCATTCTTGTACACCAATAACAGGGAAACAGGAAGCCGAATAATGAGTGAATTAACATTCACAATTGCTTCAAAGAGAATAAAATACCTAGGAATCCAACTTACAAGGGATGTGAGGGACCTCTTCAAGGAGAACTACAAACCACTGCTCAATGAAATAAAAGAGGACACAAACAAATGGAAGAACATTCCATGCTCATGGATAGGAAGAATCAATATTGTGAAAATGGCCATACTGCCCAAGGTAATTTATACATTCAATGCCATCCCCATCAAGCTCCCAATGACTTTCTTCACACAATTGGAAAAAACTACTTTAAAGTTCATAAGGCACCAAAAAAGAGCCCGCAATGCCCAAGAAAATCCTAAGCTAAAAGAACAAAGCTGGAGGCATCACGCTACCTGACTTCAAACTATACTACAAGGCTACAGTAACCAAAACAGCATGGTACTGGTACCAAAACAGAGATATAGACCAATGGAACAAAACAGAGCCCTCAGAAATAATGCCACATATCTACAACTATCTGATCTTTGACAAACCTGACAAAAACAAGAAATGGGGAAAGGATTCCCTGTTTAATAAATGGTACTGGGAAAACTGGCTCGCCATATGTAGAAAGCTGAAACTGGATCCCTTCATTACACCTTATACAAAAATAATTCAAGATGGATTAAAGACTTAAATGTTAGACCTAAAACCATAAAAGCCCTAGAAGAAAACCTAGGCATTACCATTCAGGACATAGGCATGGGCAAGGACTTCATGTCTAAAACACCAGAAGCAATGGCAACAAAAGCCAAAATTGACAAATGGGATCTAATTAAACTAAAGAGCTTCTGCACAGCAAAAGAAACTACCATCAGAGTGAACAGGCAACCTACAGAATGGGAGAAAATTTTTGCAATGTACTCATCTGACAAAGGGCTAATATCCAGAATCTACAAAGAACTCAAACAAATTTACAAGAAAAAAACAAATAACCCCATCAAAAAGTGGGTGAAGGATATGAACAGACACTTCTCAAAAGAAGACATTTATGCAGCCAACAGATACATGAAAAAATGCTCATCATCACTGGCCATCAGAGAATTTCACATCAAAACCACAGTGAGATACCATCTCAGACCAGTCAGAATGGCAATCATTAAAAATTCAGGAAACAACACATGCTGGAGAGGATGTGGAGATATACGAACACTTTTACACTGTTGGTAGGACTGTAAGCTAGTTCAACCATTGTGGAAGACAGTGTGGCTATTCCTCAAGGATATAGAACTAGAAATACCAATTGACCCAGCCATCCCATTACTGGGTATATACCCAAAGGATTATAAATCATGCTGCTATAAAGACACATGGACATGTATGTTTATTGTGGCACTATTCACAATAGCAAAGACTGGGAACCAATCGAAATGTCCATCAATGATAGACTGGATTAAAAAAATGTGGCACATATACACCATGGAATACTATGCAGCCATAAAAAAGGATGAGTTCATGTCCTTTGTAGGGACATGGATGAAGCTGGAAACCATCATTCTCAGCAAAGTATCGCAAGGACAGAAAATCAAACACCGCATGTTCTCACTCATAGGTGGTTATTGAACAATGAGAACACTTGGACACAGGAAGGGGAACATTGCACACCAGGGCTGTTGTGGGGTGGGGGGAGGGGGGAGGGATAGCATTAGGAGATATACCTAATGTAAATGATGAGTTAATGGGTGCAGCACACCAACATGGCACATGTATACATATGTAACAATCCTGCACGTTGTGCACATGTACCATAGAACTTAAAGTATAATTTAAAAAAAAGAAAAAAAGACATTAAAATTGATACTGCAGAAATCAAAGAATTATTAGATGTCCCTATGAACAACTATACACCAATAAATTGGAAAACCCAGAAGAAATGGATGAATTCCAAAATGCTTATAACCTACCATGACTGAACCATGAAGAAATCCAAAATGTAAGCTGATCACTAAGAAGTAACAAGATAGAAGCCAAAATAAATAGTCTCTCAGCAAAGAAAAGTCCAGGACCTGATGGCTTCACTGTTCAATTTTACCAAACACTTAAAGAGCTAATACCAATCCTACTCAAACTGTTCTGAAACAATGAGGAGTGAATACTTCCAAACTTTCTATGAGACCAGTAATACCCTGCTACCAAAACCAGAAAAAGACACATCAAAGAAAGAAAACCACATGCTAATATATGATAAACATTAATGCAAAAATCCTCAACAAAATACTAGCATATCAAATTCAGCAACATATTAAAAACATTATTCATCATGACCAGGTGAGATTTATCCCAGGGCTGGAAGGATGGATCCACATATGCTAATCAATCATTGTGTTACATCATATGAACAGAATGAAGGGAAAAAAATGATCATTTCAATTGATGCAGAAAAAACATTTGACAAAATTCAACATCCCTTCAAGATAAAAACTCTCAAAAAATAGGCATAGAAGGAACATACATCAAGACAATAAAAGCCATAAATGACAGACTGATAGCTAGTATCATACTGCATGGGGAAAAACTGAAAGCCTTTCCTCTAAATTCTGGAACATGAGGATGCCAAATTTCACCACTGTTATTCAACATAATACTGAAAGTCCTAACTATAAGAATCAGAAAATAGAAAGAGATAAAGGGTGTCCAAGTTGAAAAGAAATAAGTCAAATCATCCTCCTTTGTGAATAATATGATCTTGTATTTGGCAAAACCTAAAGACTCAACAGAAAATTATAGGAACTAATAAACAAATTCAGTAAAGTTCAAGAATACAACATTAACATAGAAAAATCAGTAACATCTCCATATGCAAACAGTGAACAATGTGAAAAAGAAACCAAGAAAGTAACACAATGTAAAACAGCTACAAATAAAATGTAAAACATTGAAATAAACTTAACTGAAGAAGTGAAAGATTTCTACAATGAAAACTATGAAACTTTGATGAAAGAAGTGAAGAGTATACAGAAAAGGAAATATATTCAATGTCCATGGATTGACAGTATCAATATTGTTAAAATGTCTACACTACCAGAAGCCATCTATAGATTCAATGTAATCCCTATCAAAATACCAATGACATTCTTCACAGAAATAGAAAAAACAACCCTAAAATGTATATGGAAACACCAAAAACTCAGAATATTAAAAACTGTTCTGAGCAAAAAGAACCAAACTGAAGGAATCACGTTACCTGATTTCAAATTATACTACAGAGCCATATAACCAAAACAGCATGGTAATGACATAAGAACAGACACATAAATTAATGGAACAGAACACAGGACCTGGAAACAAATCCAGACATCTGCAGTGAACTCAATTTCAACAAAGGTGCCAAGAACACATGTTATGGAAAGAACAGTCTGTTCAATAAATGTCACTGGCAAAACTGTGCAGAAGGATGAAACTTGATTCCTATCTCTCACCATATGCAAAAATCAAATGAATATGTATTAAATACTTAAATCGAAGACCTCATACTATGAAACTACTAAAAGAAAACCTTGGAGAAACTATCCAGTACATTGGAATAGGCAAAGATTTCTTGAGTAATACCCTGTAAGCACAGGCACCCAAACCAAAAGCGGACAAATGGGATCATGTTAAAATTAAAAAGCTTCTGCAGAGCAAAGGAAACAAAGAGCAAAGTGAAGAGACAATCCAGGTTGGGAAAAAAAAAGTTTGCAATCTCTCCACATGACAAGGGATTAATAATTAAAATATCTAAGGTGCTCAAACAACTCTATTGGGAAAAATCTAATAATCTCATTAAAAAATGGGCAAAAGATCTGAATTTTTCAAAAGAAGACATACAAATGGTAAGGAGGTATATGAAAAGTTCCTCATCATAAATGCTTATCAGAGAAATGCAAATCAAAACTACAATGAGATATTACCTTACCCCAGTTAAAATGGCTTATAGCCAAAAGACAGGCAATAACAAATGCTGGTGAGGATGTAGAGAACAGGGAACCCTCGTACACTGTTGGTGGGAATATAAATTGGTACAGTACTATGGAGAACAATTTGGAGTTTTCTCAAAATACTAAAAAGAGAGCTACCATATGATCCGTCAATCCTGTTATAAGGTATATACCCCAAAGAATGGGAGTCAGTATACTGAAAAAATACCTGCACTCTCATGCTTATTGTACCATTTTTCACAATAGCCAATATTTGAAAGCAATCTACATGTCCATCAACAGATGAATATATAAAGAAAATGTGGTAAATATACACAATGGAGCACTATTCAGCCATAAAAAGATTGAGATTCTGTCCTTTGCAATAACTTAGATGGAACTGGACATCATTATGTTAAGTGAAATAAGCCAGGCAGAGAAAGACAAAATTCTTATGTTCTCACTTACTTGTAGGAGCTAAAAATTAAAACAATTGAACTCATGGAGCTAGAGACTAAAACAATGGTTACCACAGGCCAAAAAGAATAGTGCAGTGGAAAGTTAATGGTTACAAAAATAAAGCTAGATAAAATGAGTAAGATCTAGTATTGGATGTCACAACATGGTAACTACAGTCTTCAATAATTTCTTATACATTTTAAAAGAACTAAAAGATTATAGCTGGATTGTTTGTAACACAAAGAAAATATAAATGCTTAAATGATTCATATCCCATTTACCCTGCTGTGATTATTAGGAAGTGTTTGCTTGTATCAAAATATCTCATGTTCTGCAGAAATATATTCACCTACTAAGTACACACAAACATAAAAAAAATTAAAAAATAAAATAAAAATAACAGTAAATAAAAAATGAGACAAGGACCTGAAGAGACATTTCTCAAATGAAGAAATATAAATGGCCAACTTGCATATGGAAAAAATGTTCTAAATCACTAGTCCGCAGAGAAGTGCAAATTAAAACCACAATGACATATGACCTCGCATTTTTTAGAATGCCTTTTATCAAAAAGGTAAAAGAATTGTTGACAAGGATGTGGAGAAAAAAGAACCCCTGCACACTGTTGGTGGAGATGTAAATTAGTACAGCCATTATGGAAATCAGTATGGAGGTTCCTCAATAAATTAAAAATAAAACTACTTCATGATCCAGAAGTCTCACTTCTGGGTATATCCAAAGGAAATGAAATCAGTATTTCAAAAGGATGTCTGTACTCCCATGTTCATTGCAGCATTATTCATAATAGCCAAGACACGTAATCAATCTAAGTATCTACTGATGAATAAACGAAGAATATATTATATATATTAGAATGCATTTTATGTTTATATATATGTATACACACACACACACAGTGGAATACTCTTCAGTCTTAAAAAGAGGGAAATTTTGTCTTTTGCAATAACATGGATCAACCTAGATAACATTAGGTAAAGTGAAATAAGGCAGGCACAGAAAGACAAATACTGCATTATCTTATTTGTATGTGGAATCCAAAAGAGTTGAATGCACACAGGTAGTGAGTAGAATGATGGTTACCTGAGACTTGGAGTGGTTACTGGGACTGGGTGTTGGGGGAATTTTTTCAAAGGATACAAAATTTCAACTAGATAGGGAGAATAAGTTTAAGAGATCTATTATATAAAGTGGTTAATATAGCTTTAATGCTTTGAAAATTGTTAAAACAGTAGATTTTCAGTGTTCTCACCAAAAAAATAAGCAGGATATATACATACATTATATATATATATATATATATATATATATATATATATATGCATGCTCAATTGAGCCATTCCACTATGTACACATATTTCAAGAGTTCATATTGTATACTATAAATATATTCAACTTTTATTTGTCAATGAAAAAACAAAAACTTCATAAATTTATGAGCTGCTATGGAGGTAAAGGTCTTAGAAAATTTTTAAAAAAGAGATTGGGTAAAATTTTCTTGCTCTAGCTGCAAGAGCATGGCTTTAGGTGTAAAGAGCTGGGAGAAGTACTCTCAATTAGTGAAGAGAAAATGTGAGGTAACTAATGTTTATTTCCATCTTTTACTAAATACTTTAAACAAGGATACACTTCCAATTACATAACAGCTAAACTTGTTATTTACATAATAAATTTTTAAAAACTTGTAAAAATTTACATTATTACATAATAGCTAAATAGATAATAGCTAAATTTTTTGTACCAAAATGTGTTTTATAATTCACCTTTTGAGGAACTTTATTCTTATCTATATCCAGGATACACTGTGAGGTATCCTCAAAAATAAGTTTTTAAAAATTATTATTATTATTATTATTATTTGAGACAGAGTCTCGCTCTGTGGCTCAGGCTGGAGTGCCATGGCGGGATCTCGGCTCACTGCAACCTCCGCCTCCCAGGTTCAAGCGATTCTCCTGCCTCAGCCTTCCGAGTAGCTGAGACTACAGGTGCCCACCACCTCGCCTGGCTAATCTTTGTGTTTTTAGTAGAGACGGGGTTTCTCCATATTGGCCAGGCTGGTGTCAAGCTCCTGACTTTGTGATCCACCTGCCTCAGCCTCCCAAAGTGCTGGGATTACAGGCTTGAGCCACGGCGCCTGGCCTAAAAATTATTTTTTAAAAAACTGCAGCTAATTTAACATCCTTACTCTTTATTCTCATTATATTTTCCTCTTTCTCTATCACAAATTATTACATATATTGACACAATGTTAAATTTTTTTCTTCTCCTTTCTTAGTGCCTTTTTGTAAAGACAAATTGAAGTTGGAGAGAGAGTAGGACTCTTCAGATTAGATAACAGTATTACAGTATTCACACAACTTAGGTTTAGATACCTTTTATTATACATAAACTGTTATGCTTGTATTTTTGATTAATTTTAAAATGTGGTAAAAAGTAGGAAAAATCACTGATAATCTTTACATATTCAAGATATTTAAGATTGAAAATATTTAGAAGAATAAATTTTGTTTTCAAAGAGATTAAATAAGCCTAAAATAATATATTTTACAGAATTTTTGAGGAATTATATTTATATTTGTAAAAGATTTTAATAGTAAGCTATAGTTAGATAATATATTTCGACAGTAAAGCCACTTTCAAAGAATATCTCAGAGACTCTGGCATAATTTAAATAGTAACTAAAAGGGCTATGTATTACTTTTCTATGGCTGCTCTAACAATTTATCACAAACTCAGTGACTTAATGCACATTTTTTCTCCTACAGTTTTAAAGGTTAGAAGTCTGAAATCAGCTTCACTGGAGGGAAATCAAAATGTAGGCAGAACCACACTTTCCCTAGAGGGTTTAGGGGATAAAAGACTTTGCCTTTGCAGCTTCTAGAGCTGCATTCCTTGCATTCCTTAGCTAGAGACTCCTTCCTTTGTCTTCAAAGCCAGCAAAATAGCATCTTGCTTCACTGGTAACACACTGTCTTCTGTCTCAAATCTGCCTCTGCCTTCTTCTTATAAGGACACTTATAATTTCATTCAGGGCCCACCCAGATAATTCGGAATAATCTCACCAACTCAAGATCCTTTAATTAATCACATCTGCAAGGTCTCAGTTACCTTATAAGGTAACATGCACGGATTCCAGGGATTAGGACCTGGATATCTTTGGAAGTCATTATTTGTCCTACCACAAGCTAAAATCAATTTCCGAAATTCATGTAAAATCTGTTGAAGGCACAGCACATCTCTGAATATAAACGGTTATTTTAATAGTCTTCTAAAATTTTCTTTTAAACACCAATAATTGCAATCTGCCTATTTTTCGTGTAGAAAAATATTTTTTTCTCCTAAAATTTGCATTTGAATGATACCTTTTTTTTTGAGAGGGAGGGGCGAGTCTTACTCTGTCACCTGAGCTGGAGATCAGTGGCTCCATCTTGGCTCCCTGCAACTTCCGCCTACATGGTTCAAGTGATTCTCCTGCCTCAGACCCCCACATAGCTGGGATTACAGGCACGTGCCACCACACCCGGCTAATTTTTGTATTTTTAGTAGAGATGGGGTTTCACTCTGTTGGCCAGGCTGGTCTTGAACTCCTGACTTCAGGTAATTCACCAGCCTCAGCCTCCCGAAGTGCTGGGATTACAGGTGTGAACCACCACGCCCAGCCTGAAAGGTACTTTTACACATGTTAAAATCCACAGCTAATTACTCTGTAAATATTTAATATTAAATTGTGACTACCAATTTTAAAAACAAGATAGAAAAAGTTGAAATCATGCATCACATACAAGAAATGAATCCTTACTCTCACAGCCCTTCCACAACTGATGTCAGACTCTTATGTTAGTTTCTTTTTTCTTCCCCTTGATAATTTTCTCTAATCTCCTTTAGTATTTAAATTTTCTCAAAACCCACTTCACTCTAATGCCATTACTCCTGTAGATGTTTGTCCTCTGACTACCTCTCCATTATTACTTCCTTTCCTACTTTTTTCATACCTTGCTTTATCCTCATGGAAAACATGTAAATCATTTCAACAAACACTGATTGGGCCCTAACTTTATGCAACTGCCTATCCTAGGGACTTCTTAGGCATAGTAAGGAATAAGAAGTAGCCCTTAAAAAGCTCATGCTATCTCAGAAAGGGAATAAGACAGGTGGAGTCAAAGACTAGAGCAAGCTCTATATAATGCAGGCAAACTCTGGAAGACGTATGATCCTATTGGGAGGATTATGCTTAATTTCAATGTTCATAATCAAATAATTTGTCAGGAGTGGGAATGGAGAGAAATAAAACACAGTAACACCAAGCGTCACTATTCTTTGCATGAACCCTGCCCACCATGTGCTCATCAATATGCTTCTGCCTACAGAAGAAAAGTTAACACTTTTGTAGAAGAATACGAGCTCTTTCAAATTATCAGACTCAGAGAGGCATTAAAGTAAGACAATAATCACATCCTACTCCCCCCTTTTGAGCCATTTATTCAACTATTAAAACTGCTTGGTAGCTATGAAGTAGCTATGAATTAACCTAATAATGTGGCACTGGACACTATATCCCATACCCTATAGCTTAACAATGTATAGCCAATCACTAATCAATGTTATTTTTGTAAACCAATGAGAATTCCTGACAAACAACTTTGTATCAGCCAACTCCCTGTGCCTCTTCTTTGCCTTTAGAAATCTGCTTGTAACAAAGGCCCAATGGAGCTCCTATCCTAGGTTACTTGGCTCTGAGTCTTCCCAGCAGCTGCCCTTACTTTGCCTGAAATAAAGTCTTTCAATCATATTTTGTCCTTCACTCTCCTTCTTTTAGGGTGACATATCTGGTGCTGTGAGCAGAATTCAGACACCTCTGACCATCTGACATTCCTCCTTGACTCAGCATTTGGTCAGCTCTGAACCTCTTGATTTATTTTGACTCTTTGAGAAAGTATTGAATGTGAAGTGTTGAGGCCTACTGAAATCTGGTCCTTCCCACTTTTTGGTTGAAGGTCTAGACTCTGCTTGAGGTGTTTTTTTCCAAACCTCACTTTCCAAACCTCAAAATTGAGGTTTTCCATCTTTACCCTAAAGGTAAGGTATTTGGGTTACAAGCAAAACAAAAACAAAACTGACTCTGCTGCCTCTGGCTCATGATAGGAGGTCTGGGTCACAGTCAGGCAAACAGCTCCCCAGAGAATTTCAGCCTTTTCTACCTCTGTCCCACGGAAGTAAGGTCTGGGTCAAGGTATTGGAAATTAGGCACTGGTGGTTTCATTTTAATAGCATGCTTTTTAATATTGCAGCAGTTGCTTAGAAATGCAGACCTACCTTTTCATTTGTGACAAATTCCTGTTAGTTCCTAATGGAAAAATGCAGAGGGTGAGTTCTCTTGCCCCAAGGAAAAGAGGAGATTTGCTTCCTCTGGCCCATTTGGGTGCTGCAGGTGACTGAAGACTATACCAAGGTGTCAGGGTCATTAACCATGACGCAACATGAAGTAGCCTCATGGGGCCCTCTCCCCCAGAAGAACATCTTTATGAACTCCCTTTTCTGCTCTTCCATTAGGATATAATATGAGGGACTGGTCCCCTATATGTTGAGTACCCTGCTGCCACCCAGCAGTTAGAAACAGTCTAGGATACATAAGAAAGCTATTCATGACTCTTGGGTGACATCTAGAGGAGTGATGTTCATAAGAAGCATACTTCAAACACAAAACATATTCATGACCTTGGTAACTTTTGAAAAGCTCCTAAATTATGGGAAATCAAGCTTCAAACTCTGAACACTCTTTTAAGAAACAACTGCCTCCCTCTCCCTCTCCCTCTCCCTCTCCCCACGGTCTCCCTCTCCCTCTCCCCACGGTCTCCCTCTCCCTCTCTTTCCACGGTCTCCCTCTAATGCCGAGCCGAAGCTGGACTGTACTGCTGCCATCTCGGCTCACTGCAACCTCCCTGCCTGATTCTCCTGCCTCAGCCTGCCGAGTGCCTGCGATTGCAGGCGCACGCCGCCACGCCTGACTGGTTTTCGTATTTTTTTGGTGGAGACGGGGTTTCGCTGTGTTGGCTGGGCTGGTCTCCAGCTCCTAACCACGAGTGATCCGCCAGCCTCGGCCTCCCGAGGTGCCGGGATTGCAGACGGAGTCTGGTTCACTCAGTGCTCAATGGTGCCCAGGCTGGAGTGCAGTGGCGTGATCTCGGCTCGCTACAACCTCCACCTCCCAGCCGCCTGCCTTGGCCTCCCAAAGTGCCGAGGTTGCAGCCTCTGCCCGGCCACCACCCCGTCTGGGAAGTGAGGAGCATCTCTGCCTGGCTGCCCATCGTCTGGGACGTGAGGAGCCCCTCTGCCTGGCTGCCCAGTCTGGAAAGTGAGGAGCGTCTCTGCCTGGCCGCCATCCCATCTAGGAAGTGAGGAGTGCCTCTTCCCGGCCGCCATCCCATCTTGGAAGTGAGGAGCGTCTCTGCTCCGCCGCCCATCATCTGAGATGTGGGGAGCGCCTCTGCCCCGCCGCACCGTCTGGGATGTGAGGAGCGCCTCTACCCGGCCGTGACCCCATCTGGGAGGTGAGGAGCATCTCTGCCCGGCCGCCCCGTCTGAGAAGTGAGGAGACCCTCCGCCTGGCAACTGCCCCACCTGAGAAGTGAGGAGCCCCTCCGCCCAGCAGCCGCCCCATCTGAGAAGTGAGGAGCCCCTCCGCCTGGCAGCCACACCGTCTGGGAAGTGAGGAGCGTCTCCGCCCGGCGGCCACCCCGTACGGGAGGGAGGTGGGGGTCAGCCCCCGCCAGGCCAGCCGCCCCGTCCAGGAGGTGAGGGGTGCCTCTGCCCAGCCGCCCCTACTGGGAAGTGAGGAGCCCCTCTGCCCGGCCAGCTGCCCCATCCGGGAGGGAGGTGGGGGGGTCAGACCCTGCCCGGCCAGCCACCCCGTCCGGGAGGGAGGTGGGGGGGTCAGCCCCCCGCCCGGCCAGCCACCCCGTCCGGGAGGGAGGTGGGGGGGTCAGCCCCCCGCCTAGCCAGCCGCCCCGCCCGGGAGGTGAGGGGCGCCTCTGCCCGGCCGCCCCTATGGGGAAGTGAGGAGCCCCTCTGCCCGGCCACCACCCTGTCTGGGAGGTGTACCCAACAGCTCATTGAGAACGGGCCATGATGACAATGGCGGTTTTGTGGAATAGAGAGGGGGTAAAGGTGGGGAAGAGATTGAGAAGTCGGATGGTTGCCGTGTCTGTGTAGAAAGAGGTAGACATGGGAGACTTTTCATTTTGTTCTGTACTAAGAAAAATTCTTCTGCCTTGTGATCCCGTTGATCTGTGACCTTACCCCCAACCCTGTGCTCTATGAAACATGTGCTGTGTCCACTCAGGGTTAAATGGATTAAGGGCGGTGCAAGATGTGCTTTGTTAAACAGATGCTTGAAGGCAGCATGCTCGTTAAGAGTCATCACCACTCCCTAATCTCAAGTACCCAGGGACACAAACACTGCGGAAGGCCGCAGGGTCCTCTGCCTAGGAAAACCAGAGACCTTTGTTCACTTGTTTATCTGCTGACCTTCCCTCCACTATTGTCCTGTGACCCTGCCAAATCCCCCTCTGCGAGAAACACCCAAGAATGATCAATAATAAATAAATAAATAAATAAATAAATAAATGCAACCATAAAAAAAAAAAAGAAACAACTGCCATTAGAAACACATTTTCCATTTCAACTCTAACTGCTCCTTCTTCTCCTACCCCTGCATCTTCATATTCTCCTTTATCTGAAACTTCCTGTCTTGATTTACTTCTTCTAGCATCAGTACCTGAGGGAACTTTCCATGTCTCTGATCCGCTCCCTGAAACTTCCATTCTGGCAGCCTTTTTCAAGGTGTGATTGTACAGCACCTCTTCCTGTATGGAAGAGGTGGGTCTAATATCCCTTGGGCAAAAATTGAATTTAAGAGTGTTATCAAAGGCTTCCCTGACCTCTTCCAAGATTCTATATGGTTTGCAAAAGAATTTGATCTGACTCTTTGAATTTATGAGCCTGGATATTCTGACCTATATCAATTAATTCACATGTTGGTGTCAGAAGGCAAGGCCATTGGGTGGTTAAAAAAGGCAAACTGAAATAATCCTTTAGAGGATTTTCAAAATCAGACTGAAGCAGACCATGAAGGGGTCTGCATTTTGTCCAAGTCTCTCCATGATGCCATTCCCCAGGTCTTTCCTTTAAAAAAATGTATATTGGAAGCGAGTTGAGCAATGTACTCAAAAGGCCAGATGAATCTGTAGTTATTTGGAATGGCAATGAGATAAGCTTTCAACAATATTCCAAAATGGTTGACACTAGCCTCCAAGATTACCAGAACAATTTTCTCATAAACTCTACTTTCTTCAATTGCTTAAATGAGGACTTGGTTACCTTAGTTAAAAGACACCAGTTTCTTAACGGGGTGAATATACAAACCCATGAATTAGTAAGCTTTCAGACCAAAATGATTCAGAAAAAAGATAGAACTAATGCCTCAAAGATTGTTAATTTGCACCTCAACAACTGGCTAGTTAAACCAGGCCTTTTAAGAAAAGACAAATGCCTCTTTCTAATGATAAAAGAAGTGTCTCCTTCTATTTCAAAAAGCCTGGCCATTTCGGAAAGGATTGTAGAAAACTTAAATAATAGCAGGAACAACAAAAGCACAGGATGCCATAAGATGAATAGGGTTGCTCTGAGGATCAAAATGGGATTTTCCCATTAGGAGAAGTGGAAATGCTCATAAATGGAGAACAGACATGCACCCTCATAGTCACTTTATGTCTTCAACCCTACACCCCTTAAATTGTCCCCTTCCTCAGAGTAATAAACTGTACAAACAGGAGGGGTATCTAATCAACCTACGACTGTATATAAGTCCAAATCCTTAGAATTTCATGAAGGCTCATTGAGTAACCTTCATTCCTTTCTGCATGGTCCCTTGGCTCCTATACACCTCTCAGGCAGAGATTTTTTGGAACTTTGCAATACATACATTTCCCTCTCTCAGAAAGGTGAAATGTTAAATTCAGAGTAGAAGGAGCTAATGGAACAATTACAGAATGAGAATTAAACTACTGAGATTATAAAACTACAGATCTGACATATTTTTTCTAAACCAAGAATAGGAAATGGCACTAATGATTTATTGCAAGCTTTGCTGGACCACTTATGGTCCCAATCTCCCATTAACATTAAGATATATTCAACTACTGGCTGGGCGCAGTGGCTCACGCCTGTAATCCCAGCACTTTGGGAGGCCGAGGAGGGTGGATCACGAGGTCAGGAGATCGAGACCATCCTGGCTAACATGGTGAAACCCCGTCTCTACTAAAAATACAAAAAATTAGCCGGGCGTGGTGGCGGGTGCCTGTAGTCCCAGCTACTCGGGAGGCTGAGGCAGGAGAATGGCGTGAACCTGGGAGGCGGAGATTGCAGTGAGCCGAGATCGTGCCACTGCACTCCAGCCTGGGCGAAAAAGTGAGACTCCATCTCAAAAAAATAAAAAAAAAGATATATTCAACTACCCCCATTAAAGTGAAAGTAAACCTGCTTAAGATTTACCCAATATTAGACAATACCCATTAGGGTCCGAAGCAATGGAAAGAACCAGACCTATAATAAGGTATAATTATTCCTTGTATCAGCCCATATAACATTCTGACCCTTTCCATAGGAAGCTGAACGGGAAGGGCTGGCATTTTCTGTAAGATTTGAGAGCTATCAACAACGCTGTGGTCCCAAGACATCCGATGGTACAAAACCCCCATATTCTTTTGGCAGCAGTCCCTCCTGAAAGTAAGAAATTTACTGTGGCTGATTTATGCAGTTTTTTTTTTTAAAGCATTCCAGTAGAGCCAGAGAGTCAATATTTATTTGCCTTTACTTATGACAACTGCCAGTATTCCCAGACCTTTATGCCCCAAGATTATAATGAGAGCCCTACCAATTTTTCTCAATTATTGAAATCTGACTTGGCTAATGTATATTTCTCAGAGGGATCTATACTTGTCCAATATGTGGATAATCTTTTCCTTTGTTCTCCAAATATGCAAACTTCTAAGGATGATAGCATAAATTTCTTAAAATAATTGGCATCTAAGGGACATAAAGTTTCTAAAAAGCAACTCCAATTTTGCCAGACAGAGGTAAAATACTTAGGATATTTTATTTCTAAGAAAGGATTGCTCATAAACCCAGACAGGATTAAAGGCGTCCTGCTTTACTCTAAGCCCTCAACAAAGAAGCAACTTTGAGGATTTCTGGGATTGGCTAGATACTGTTAAAATTAAATACATATTTTTTCTTTAATAGCTCACCCTTTATATACCCTCCTGGAAATGGATCAACCTGATCTTTGTGTTTGGACTTCAGAGAGACTAAAAGCCACATAAGTCATCAATGAACATCTTATAACTTGCACCTGTCTTAGGTCAACCTATTGACAGCTTTTTCTTTCCCCTGTTCATTCATGAAGACAAGGCAGATGCCCTGGGAATACTAACTCAGAAACATGGGGATTATAATGCACCCGGTGGATATTACAGCCGGCAACTTGATGCAGTTGCTAGGATGCCACCTTGCTTAAGAGCAATCTCTGCTACTGCTACCCTCTTTAGATATGGGATCCTCTTTCACCATGTACTTAACTCATACAGTGGAAACACTTCTGAACTTCTTTCATGCCCAACATTACTCTGTTTATATAATAGAGTTGTTTCTTATGCAGGTCTTCTTCTGCCCTCACCTAAGGTTACCATTTCCTGTTGTTATAATATTAACTCAGACACTCATTTGCTTTTTCCTACTGACAAGACACCACACTACTCTATCATCCTGACCAACCAAATTCTTACACTTCAACAGGACCTACAAGAAACAGTTATAAATAAAGCTGATGTAATTTGGTTCACTGATAATTCTTATTTGAAAGATAAATCTGGAACGTACAGCGATGTTTATGCCATTGTGTCTCTAACTGGGATTATAGAGAATAATCCTCTTCCAGATTATTAAATCAGCTCAGCAGGCAGAATTGACTGCCCCAACTCATGCTTGTCAATTGGTTAACATTTATACTGTCCCCAGATATGCACTTGAAGTAGCCCGTGATTGTGGAATGCTTTGGAAGCAACGTGGATATCTGATCTCATCAAGTCAACCTATCAAAAATGGTCAACAAGTCTCCGACCTCTTTGAAGCAATCCCTGAACCCAAATCATTGGCCATCATCAAAATCTCTGGTTATTCGACATTAGAAACTCCAGAGAGCAAGCACAACCATTTCACTAACACTTTAGGTAAGCATGCAGCCCTGAAGGTTATATCAGGCATGTCTTAAAATGACCTTACAAACTTACTACCCATTTACAATTTTACAAGCACAAATGGGAGCTCCTAAGAAGGAGATAGAGCTCTGGAAAAATAAAGACGGCAAGTTGTCCCCAGAAATGGGCTTATGTTATGGACTTGATGATAGACTGATCTTTCCCTTAAGGTTTCAATTACATGTCTTACAGTATGTTCTTGAGCTCACTCATTGAAATCTAGACAAAATGATAGCACGAGGAAAAAAAATATTAAAAACTATATCCTACTATTGCACAAACAATGTGTTCTCACTGTACCGTTTGTCCCAAACATAATCCTGCAAATCCCCTTCATGGGTCACAGGGGCATTTTCCTTCACCTTTGGATCCTTTGAGATATTGTAATTGGACTTTATCCAGCTGCCTCTATCTCAGGGTTACCAGTGTGTTCTGGTATTAATTTGCGTTTCTGTCATTGGGGGTTGAAACATTTCCATGCTGACAAGTCATGGCCAAAGTAATAGGAAAAGTGTTATTAGAAAAGGTTTTTTTTTTTTTTTTTCCATAGGGAGTTCAATCTGAGCTCCATGCCGACTGAGGAACACACTTCACTGGTCAGGTAATTTTATCTATTTGTAACATTTGGCCTATATTCCATCATTTCTGTTGTGCCCATCACCCCCAATCCTCTGAACTGGTGAAATGAACAAATGATATTAAAAAGCTCAATGCAAA
The DNA here is from genome assembly GCF_029289425.2 of Pan paniscus. Lineage (NCBI taxonomy): Eukaryota > Metazoa > Chordata > Mammalia > Primates > Hominidae > Pan > Pan paniscus. Next base: position 63,063,771 of record NC_073272.2, read on the forward strand.
GCTAACAGAAATTTTTAACTTTCTCTAGCCAGCATCTCTCCCATTAGTTCTGCTCAACCTACAATCCACCCCACTCATAAAACGTCAACTCTCTCTCTTTGAAATAATAACAAGAAGGCCTATGTGGCTAGATAAAAGAGCTTATGAACCTGTACTTCTTAAAGGTGATATCCTCCATTATTGCCAAGGTCTCACAAAACTTCCTACCATAAATTTCAAATTAATAAAGGATTCCTTTCACAATGAGCTCCAGGGAGATAAAGGTAACAGAGACCATGGCCTACAACCTGGAGATTTTGTTAACTGAAAACAACATCAAATAAAAGATTCCCTGCAACCCCACTGGAAGGGATCATATCAGGTATTGACCAATCCTTGTGCTGCCAAAGTTAAGGGTGTTGACTCAAGGATTCATGTTTCTCATTTTATAAAAGCGGCTCTACCAGAGTGGACATTTTCTATCACCAGACATGCTCAATTAAAGCTGACCTGCAATCTTCCTGATCAGCACCGCAAGTAACTGACATTTGCTGTAGTCTGCTTCTGCTTAAGATACTGGTTCAGGCCTGTATAACCAGTTCCTCATGATACCAATGATTACTGTGCCTGAAATTTTCATCTCCTTTTTCTGTTGACCGGAATATTATGTTTTTAGGCTGCCTTCATATTGTAGGAATCCTCTCTTGGTGGTTTTGGTAAAATAATCATATATATATATGTATATATATATATACACATACACACACATATATACACATTTATATATATACACACACACACACACATATATATATTATCTTAAGATATAGCATACTAGTCTTATTGTTAATATATGTACTTTAGCAACATGCCCATGATCAAGCTTCAGTTTTTACTGTCCCTAATTAATTGAATTACAGCATGGAGAAATAGTTCTCTGGTTCATATCTCACAAACTGCTATTACATTTGGAAATCTAACAAGATGCTGGGTTTGCCACCCTAAACCACCAACAACTTTCGACTACAGTGACCCATTGCTACATTCTGTCCTAAATGCCACCAGTATTTCTAATTGTACTCATAACCCAATTCAGGGGTCACATAAAGCAAAACCAAATAGGTCTGTCTGATTCATTCTAACCTGCCATGTTTCAATTTAACCCATCAGAATCTCACAGTCAAAACAACTGCTGCCTCACTCTGAAATGACAGTGGTAAAAACCATGATGCTGCTAGAATGTTAAAAGAAAAACAATCGCTCCTGCTATCAGGATCCAGTCTTTTCTCTTGATCTAACATTTCTGACCCATGGTTTAAAAATGTCCAAAAACTGATATATTGAAATTATAGTACACTCACCTCTACTCCACTAGGATTTACTTTTGTCTGTGAAGGAGATCACAGACATTTACTTTTGTCTGTGAAGGAGATTTTATATCCATGGATATAAAAATATCTAACGGCATAGAATGAGGAATAGTAGTGTCTTTTAAAATACTTGGTTTCATATATATATATATATGTATGTATATATATATGTATGTATATATGTATGTATATATATGTATGTATATATGTATGTATATATATATGTATGTATATATGTATGTGTATATATATGTATGTATATATATGTATGTATATATATGTATGTGTATATATATATATGTATGTGTGTGTGTGTGTGTGTATATATATATATATATATATATATATATATATCTATATATGGCTCAGAAGAAATCCGATATTGGACTAGCTCCTTCAAACTTTTCTCTGAGCATGACTAATGATCTATTTGAGATAAAGATTCTATTTGAGGGGAACCTGTTAATTATCTGATGGACCATCAAGAAGATAGTTCCATGCATGCTTTTGGAAGAGTGTTTTTGCCTTGGCGGGTTGTTGCTTCCCATTAACACATGATTAGAAGTCTTTCTATAACCTTAGGAAAGATTGCTAATGAAACTGCTACTTCTTCAGCAAATCAAAAAAAACCTACTAATTCACTAGCTAAGGCTGTACTAGAAAATCACATTGCTTTATATATTAGCTGAACAGAGATGTATATGTGTGGTGGCAAATATTCTTTGTTGTGTATACATAAACACTTCCTATGAAGTAGAAACTCATCTATGGAAAATTAGAAAAGAAGCCACTTAACTATAGCAAATCTCTAAAGAAGAACCAGCATTTAATTTTCTTCCTGATGTTTTAGTTTGCTCCATGAGGAAATAGTTTCTCTTTTTCTATTTGGCATATAAATTTTCTTGCTGATTATAATTCTTATGTACATTACATTTTTATTATCCAAATTATTAATGTTATGTATTTCTCATTTCTTTTCATTTTCTGAGAAAACTACATTCATGGTTCTCCAAAGAATAGAGATTATTCAGCAAGTGACACCAGCTGTAGATCAGTGACTTGACAGGTCTCATTTTTTGCCACTCTGTGATACCATCCCAATTTGGCTTTTGGGTGCTTTTCAAAATTCCTTGCTGAGATGTCTCCTTTCCTTCCCTCTACCTAGCATGGAATGAGATTACCAGGGAATGTGCTTTCCCAATGATGAGGGACATCTTCACGCTGGGACTTTGAAAGAACTATCCAGGAATGAGCTTTTCCAGCAATGAGGGACATCTTGACACACAGATTTTGATCATCAATGTTTTCAAGAAGAAACACTTTTTATCAAAAAAGAGAAACGAGTAAAGAAAAGAACTTCTATCTGAGGAATGTGAGCCCTTTCAAATTATCAGGCCCAGAAAGGCATTCAAATGAAATAACAATCACATCCTACTTCCCCCCATTTGGAGCTATGTATTTATCTATAAAAACTGCAAACTCTTGCCACAAGTAGCTAAAAATTAATCTAATAATGCTACACTGGACACAATATCCAACACCCTATACCATAAAAATATATAGCCAATCAATAATCAACGTAATTTCTGTAAACCAGTGAAAATTTCTGATGAACAACTTTGTGACAGCCCACTGCCTGTCATTTTTTGCCTTGAAAAACCTGCTTGTAACAAAGGCCAAATGGAACTCATATCCAAGGTTACTTGGGTCTGAGTCTTCCAGGCAGCTTTCCTTACTTTGGCTCAGGTTAACTCTTTCAATCATATTTTGTGCTTTAGCCTCTTCTTTTGGGATTGACACCAGGCAGATGTATCTGAGACACAGAAACAACGTCTCATAGAATCTCATATCTCTGAAGGTTTGTTCCATTTTTTACTTATTTCAGTAAAATTTTCAGAAAGTTTTTGGAGGAAATAATTGAGGAGTTTCACTGGAAAACAATGCTTTCCCCAGAGAGCACAAAATAACATCCAGCAACATCTGGCAGTTTTGGCTATATCTCAATGAGCTTTGCTTTGGCATGGCCTCAAGGAGAAACAAATAAAAAGCATTGCTGAGACAACTGCTTAAGGTCGGAGCATTCCAAATGGCAGAGGAAGCCATGATCTGGCCGCTGTGGAATGAAGTATGATGGGAAGAGAGTAATGTGTGTGAGCTCAAGGTGAACTGTCAGTATAATGGCATAGATACACTATCAAAGTGTGCCAAAGATCCATTCCAATAAAAACATTCACTATTGCCTCAATACACCTCAATGCAAACATCCATGCCTCTTTGTATCAGTAGCAGAGGCAGAATTTCCTTTCTATTTTTCCCACTTTTGTTTAAGACACAGTAATTCCATGTCTTTAGGCCTGAATTTGATTCCTTCCTCTTCTTCAACTCTCATATCCAATAAAGTATATTGGAAATCTCTGATTTAAAATACTTTGACTTGTGCTCCCTCTCTTGTGGCCAAAATTCCACTTAGATTGCCTAATAACTGTGCTGATGTTAAAAATGAAGCCCAGATAACTTCTTACTCTATCAGTTGCAATCACTGACAAGCCTGTCTGCAGCTAACTACTATAGAAATGGGAGAGCAAGAGATCAGGGAAGAAGACATTGTATTGGAAACTGCCACTCTCCAAATATGTGTATATGTATAAAATTGCAAATAACAATTCAAGCAGAAATCCCTAATTTTGAATTCAGTCCAAAGATTCTTGAACAATGAATTGCTCCAAGGCATTGTCATTCCCAATTTCACTGGATTCATATTTAAGCATCCTCAGTTGATATACAGAATATTTATCTGAAAGAAACATAAGCAGCTTTTTTACACTAATTGATTTTATGCATTTAATAATCATCTGTAAATGAATATAGATGTTTTATTTAATTTTCATTTCTTTTTATTATCAATTTTGATATTTCATTGTATTAAATGGGTTTCTAGGAATTTTATGTCAAAATATTACTTCGTCCTTCGGGAAATAAGCATCTGAGTTAAGGACTGACTTGAAATCATTGTCAAAGAAATAACTGAGGCTTAAATTAGGAGACGTCTCCAGTGTAAAGAACCTGGAATGAGCCAGGAGATCTGGATTCCAGTTCCTTTTGAGAAGCTAAAACACTGTGTGATCCTGGCCATGTCCCTTAACAGTTTTGGGCCTCAATTTTTCTAAGCATAAAATGAGCATTTCGATAGTATTAATTTTAAAGTTCAGGTGGAGTTTTTCTCTTTTCTACATTCCTCAGTACTTATTTATAACATGCATTAGCATTCAAGTTATTGCTCTCTCTAAGTGCTTAAACTTCCTAACTAGAATATAAATTCCCTGAGGCAGAAGATCTGTACTTCCAGAACACCTTCAGTGTTTAGCAGTATTGGACATATAGTATGTATGGCATACAATCACCCAAGATAAGTGAAATTTAACTGGGTTGGCTTAACTACACAGCTACTGCTTCTCTACTTTTGTCCTCAGCTTTGCACTGTAAAAAAAAAAAAAAACTTTTTGTGTTTTAGTTCAGGCTATTATGATCAAACTCCAAATGTATTCATGTATACCCAATCCACAAAGCTAATTTACCAACTGGAATCTCAGTTTATTCTTTTAACATGACCATTGTAAGTTCCAAGGGAATATTTTCTGCAAATTACAGCATACAACGGGATGCTTCCTAAAAACAGTTGGCACAGCAGAATACCTGAATATCAGAGAACAGCACTAAGCAATAGGGGCTGCTAGAGCAGCACGAAAGAACTTAAGAAAAATTATTTTGCTGAGATAAGATAGTTATCAGAGAACATATAAAAATTATTTTTCCTCTATGGAAATCAAAGAAATGTAAGATGAAAAAAGAATAGTATATCCTGTTTTAGCTGGTTGTGCTAAGTATAGATCAAGACATACACAGCAGAATTCAGTAGAACTTAGAATCTTTGACAGTTGAGAACAACAGTGAATTTGACGATGTTTTCTAGACCAAGTATATATTTTTGTACTGATGAAGAAATTTTCTAAATCATATTATGCAATAATTTAAAAACAACTGCCCTGATTATTTGCAAACATGGTCATATTCAACTTGGCACATGCCCATTTGAGGGATATTCCCTAATTTAAAAAGAGAAAAAAACCAAACAAATGTAATTTGAATTGACTATAAAAATATCTAGAGAGAAACAGCAGCTACATTAATATTAATTCTAAATTTAAAACAAACTAAACATTCAATCCAGATTTCATTAGCGGTGAGTGGCTTTTAATCTGAGTATTACTTTTGGGTATCTATATCATAAATGTCTTCAGGAACATTTAATCAATGCCTCAATTCCAAAAAGATAAAGCTTCTTTCTATTTTTTTATGAAAAAAATGCATTACAAAACAGTTTATTATATTAGCAGTTAATAGAAAATCTGGTATAGTTGCCAATAGCTTGAAAGAATTTAAAGATAAAACTAAGGGGACAAGGAGCCTTTTAAAAACAGTATCAACCGTTCTGGACAGTCAAGAAAAAAAGGTAGTAGTTTTTATGTATGCAAGACAAAGGTAAGAAAAGAACATTTTCAAAACAGCAGGACCTTACCTGGGAGCAAAGGAAAGCATATAATATTAGATAGGAACTTTTGCTCATGCTAACACTTTTCAGTCGGTATCTGTGGGGGCACAGAAGCTTTCTTCTTCCATTTGCCTTTCTCTACAGTCTCTTTCCAATACAACTCATTTTCTAGCAAATTTCAGCTGAATTTTCTTCCATACCTGAAATAATGAAAGACACTGATATTGTAACTTAATATATGGTAACTAAAGACATGGATATTGACATTGGCAAATCCTGCAATGATTCTGCTCTACGTTGATTTAAGCAATAAATCGTGGCTCCCATAATGACCTTCATTACTCCATCATGTTATTCCATAAGATCCATGTAACTCAGAATGATGGAATGAAGAGAAGAAAGGATAGGAAAAAATACATTGCAATACTAGGTACTTTTGCTTTGTTCGCCATTAGCCTTAGTGCTGCCACTAGGCTTTAATTAAGAGTAATAAGGGAAACGTTCTTAAGTCTGCATTACTCTCACTTAGTAGGAGTGCTTACAATAATAACCTAAAAAGTTTACTCTGTAAAAGATGTTATGCTACTACATTGGTCTCTTCTCAATATTTTCTTTCTGCCTCATGAATACTACCAAGGATGTATGGTCAAATTTCACCTTGTTTAATGGGAATCTTCCTCATATCATCTGATTCCTTTATAAATCCTCTTTAAGGTGCATATGCTTCCATTACATATCAGGAAACAGCTGCCAATTCTAGCTCAAAGGAATCCATTTAGAGTTATGTGAAAACAAAATGTATGAAGATTAAGTTTCCTCTGTATTAAATCTTGAGTGAACAAAAGCAAATATACTCTATTTTGCTAACACTCGCTATCCCTAAGTTCCAGACTCCCAAAGAAGAGAGAGAGAATTTTAGAAGGAAACACATCATCACACACTTTTAATCCTAAATGTTGGCACAGTAGGTGGAAAACAAGGAGAATGTGTATCCAGAACCTCCAGCCCCTGGGTCATCTATTTCCCTGCATGAGAGGGCAAGGGCCTCCCTAGCTGGAGCACAGCAGCCACACACCACTGCAATCAGGACACAAGACTCTGTTAAAGTGACTGCCCCATTTTCTTAATCCAGTCTATCATTGTTGGACATTTGGGTTGGTTCCAAGTCTTTGCTATTGTGAATAATGCCGCAATAAACATACGTGTGCATGTGTCTTTATAGCAGCATGATTTACAATCCTTTGGGTATATACCCAGTAATGGGATGGCTGGGTCAAATGGTATTTCTAGTTCTAGATCCCTGAGGAATCGCCACACTGACTTCCACAATGGTTGAACTAGTTTACAGTCCCACCAACAGTGTAAAAGTGTTCCTATTTCTCCACATCCTCTCCAGCACCTGTTGTTTCCTGACTTTTTAATGATTGCCATTCTAACTGGTGTGAGACGGTATCTCATTGTGGTTTTGATTTGCATTTCTCTGATGGCCAGTGATGATGAGCATTTTTTCATGTGTTTTTTGGCTGCATAAATGTCTTCTTTTGAGAAGTGTCTGTTCATGTCCTTCGCCCACTTTTTGATGGGGTTGTTTGTTTTTTTCTTGTAAATTTGTTTGAGTCCATTGTAGATTCTGGATATTAGCCCTTTGTCAGATGAGTAGGTTGCGAAAATTTTCTCCCATTTTGTAGGTTGCCTGTTCACTCTGATGGTAGTTTCTGGAATACTATGCAGCCATAAAAAATGATGAGTTCACATCCTTTGTAGGGACATGGATGAAATTGGAAATCATCATTCTCAGTAAACTATCGCAAGAACAAAAAACCAAACACCGCATATTCTCACTCATAGGTGGGAATTGAACAATGAGATCACATGGACACAGGAAGGGGAATATCACACTCTGGGGACTGTGGTGCGGTGGGGGGAGGGGGGAGGGATAGCACTGGGAGATACACCTAATGCTAGATGACGAGTTAGTGGGTGCAGCACACCAGCATGGCACATGTATACATATGTAACTAACCTGTACAATGTGCACATGTACCCTAAAACTTAAAGTATAATAAAAAAAATAATAATAATAACAAAAAAATAAAAAATAAAAAAAAAATAAAGTGACTGCCCCAATTTTAACTGAAGCACAGTGGCAGCTTACATTTCATCATTTAGGAAGAGATGTGGACCCAGGGAAGCAGGGAGCCAACAACTTTTACATATTTTCGGTGCTCATGTTAACAGTAAATTCAAGTACTTTAAAACATCCCTATGTCTACAGCTCCCAGCATGAGCAACGCAGAAGATGGGTGATTTCTCCATTTCCATCTGAGGTACCGGGTTCATCTCACTAGGGAGTGCCAGACAATGGGTGCAGGACAGTGGGCGCAGCACACCATGCGCGAGCAGAGGCAGGGCGAGGCATTGCCTCCACTCGGGAAGTGCAAGGGATCAGGGAGTTCCCTTTCCTACTAAGAAAGGGGTGACAGAGGGCACCTGGAAAATCGGGTCACCCCCACTCTAACACAGTGCTTTTCTGACGGGCTTAAAAAACGGCACACCGGGAGATTCTATCCTGCACCTGGCTCGGAGGGTCCTATGCCCACGGAGTCTCGCTTATTGCTAGCACAGCAGTCTGAGATCAAACTGCAAGGCGGCAGCGAGCCTGGGGGAGGGGCGCCCGCCATTGCCCAGGCTTGCTTAGGTAAACAAAGCAGGCAGGAAGCTGCAACTGGGTGGAGCCCACCACAGCTCAAGGAGGCCTGCCTGCCCCTGTAGGCTCCACCTCTGGGGGCAGGGCACAGACAAACAAAAAGACAGCAGTAACCTCTGCAGACTTAAATGTCCGTGTCTGACAGCTTTGAAGACAGCAGTGGTTCTCCCAGCAAGCAGCTGGAGATCTGAGAATGGGCAGACTGCCTCCTCAAGTGGGACCCTGACCCCTCACTCCTGAACAGCCTAACTGGGAGGCACCCCCCAGTAGGGGCAGACTGACACCTCATGCGGCCGGGTACTCCTCTGAGACAAAACTTCCAGAGGAACGATCAGACAGCAGCATTAGCGGTTCACGAAAATCCGCTGTTCTGCAGCCACCGCTGCTGGTACCCAGGCAAACAGGGTCTGGAGTGGACCTCTAGCAAACTCCAACAGACCTGCAGCTGAAGGTCCTGTCTGTTAGAAGGAAAACTAACAAAGAGAAAGGACATCCACACCAAAAACCCATCTGTACACCACCATCATCAAAGACCAAAAGTAGATAAAACCACACAGATGGGAAAAAACAGAGCAGAAAAACTGGAAACTCTAAAAATCAAAGTACCTCTCCTCCTCCAAAGGAACACAGCTCCTCACCAGTAACGGAAAAAAGCTGAACGGAGAATGACTTTGACGAGTTGAGAGAAGACGGCTTCAGATGATCAAACTACTCTGAGCTACAGGAGGAACTTCAAACCAAACGCACATAAGCTGAAAACTTTGAAAAAAATTTAGACAAATGTATAACTAGAATAACCAATACAGAGAAGTGCTTAAAGGAGCTGATGGAGCTGAAAGCCAAGGCTCGAGAACTACATGAAGAATGCAGAAGCCTCAGGAGCCAATGCAATCAACCGGAAGAAAGGGTATCAGTGATGGAAGATCAAATGAATGAAATGAAGCAAGAAGGGAAGTTTAGACAAAAAAGAATAAAAAGAAACGAACAAAGCCTCTAAGAAATATGGGACTATGTGAAAAGACCAAATCTACATCTGATTGGTGTACCTGAAAGTGACGGGGAGAATGGAACCAAGCTGGAAAACACTCTGCAGGATAGTATCCAGGAGAACTTCCCCAATCTAGCAAGGCAGGCCAACATTCAGATTCAGGAAATACAGAGAACGCCAGAAAGATACTCCTCGAGAAGAGCAACTCCAAGACACATAATTGTCAGATTCACCAAAGTTGAAATGAAGGAAAAAATGTTAAGGGCAGCCAGAGAGAAAGGTCGGGTTACCCACAAAGGGAAGCCCATCAGACTAACAGAGGATCTCTCAGCAGAAACTCTACAAGCCAGAAGAGAGTGGGGGCCAATATTCAACATTCTTAAAGAAAAGAATTTTCAACCCAGAATTTCATATCCAGCCAAACTAAGCTTCATAAGTGAAGGAGAAATAAAATCCTTTACAGACAAGCAAATGCTGAGAGATTTTTGTCACCACCAGGCCTGCCCTAAAAGAACTCCTGAAGGAAGCACTAGACATGGAAAGGAACGACTGGTACCAGCCACTGCAAAATCATGCCAAATTGTAAAGACCATCGAGGCTAGGAAGAAACTTCATCAACTAACGAGCAAAATAACCAGTTAACATCATAATGACAGGATCAAATTCACACATAAAAATATTAACTTTAAATGTAAATGGAATAAATGCTCCAATGAAAAGACACACACTGGCAAATTGGATAAAGAGTCAAGACCCATCAGTGTGCTGTATTCAGGAAATCCATCTCACGTGCAGAGACACACATAGGCTCAAAATAAAAGGATGGAGGAAGATCTACCAAGCAAATGGAAAACAAAAAAAGGCAGGGATTGCAATTCTAGTCTCTGATAAAACAGACTTTAAACCAACAAAATCAAAAGAGACAAACAAGGCCATTACATAATGGTAAAGGGATCAATTCAACAAGAAGAGCTAACTATCCTAAATATATATGCACCCAATACAGGAGCACCCAGATTCATAAAGCAAGTCCAGAGTGACCTACAAAGAGACTTAGACTCCCACACAATAATAATGGGAGAATTTAACACCCCACTGTCAACATTAGACAGATCAATGAGGCAGAAAGTTAACAAGGATACCCAGGAATTGAACTCAGCTCTGCACCAAGTGGACCTAATAGACATCTACAGAACTCTCCATCGCAAATCAACAGAATATACATTTTTTTCAGCACCACACCACACCTATTCCAAAATTGACCACATAGGTGGAAGTAAATCTCCCCTCAGCAAATGTAAAAGAACAGAAATTATAACAAACTGTCTCTCGGACCACAGTGAAATCAAACTAGAACTCAGGATTAAGAAACTCACTCAAAACCGCTCAACTACATGGAAACTGAACAACCTGCTCCTGAATGACTACTGGGTATATAACGAAATGATGGCAGAAATAAAGATGTTCCTTGAAACCAACAAGAACAAAGACACAACATAGCAGAATCTCTGGGACACGTTCAAAGCAGTGTGTAGAGGGAAATGTATAGCACTAAATGCCCACAAGAGAAAGCAGGAAAGATCCAAAATTGACGCCCTAACGTCACAATTAAAAGAACGAGAAAAGCAAGAGCAAACACATTCAAAAGCTAGCAGAAGGCAAGAAATAACTAAGATCAGAGCATAACTGAAGGAGACAGAAGCACAAAAAACCCTTCAAAATATCAATGAATCCAGGAGCTGGTTTTTTGAAAGGATCAACAAAATTGATAGACCGCTAGCAAGACTAATAAAGAAGAAAAGAGAGAAGAATCAAATAGACACAATAAAAAATGACAAAGGGGATATCACCACTGATCCCACAGAAACACAAACTACCATCAGAGAATACTACAAACACCTCTACGCAAATAAACTAGAAAATCTAGAAGAAATGAATAAATTCCTCGACACATACACCCTCCGAAGACTAAACCAGGAAGAAGTTGAATCTCTGAATAGAACAATAACAGGATCTGAAATTGTGGCAATAATCAATAGCTTACCAACCAAAAAGAGTCCAGGACCAGATGGATTCACAGCCGAATTCTACCAGAGGTGCAAGGAGGAACTGGTACCATTCCTTCTGAAATGATTCCAATCAATAGAAAAAGAGGGAATCCTCCCTAACTCATTTTATGAGGCCAGCATCATCCTGATAACAAAGCCGGGCAGAGACACAACCAAAAAAGAGAATTTTAGACCAATATCCTTGATGAACATTGATGCAAAAATCCTCAATAAAATACTGGCAAACTGAATCCAGCAGCATATCAAAAAGCTTATCCACCATGATCAAGTGGGCTTCATCCCTGGGATGCAAGGCTGTTTCAATATACGCAAATCAATAAACGTAATCCAGCATATAAACAGAACCAAAGACAAAAAACACATGATTATCTCAATAGATGAAGAAAAGGCCTTAGACAAAATTCAACAGCCCTTCATGCTAAAAACTCGCAATAAATTAGGTATTGATGGGACGTATCTCAAAATAATAAGAGCTATCTATGACAAACCCACAGCCAATATCATACTCAATGGGCAAAAACTGGAAGCAATCCCTTTGAAAACTGGCACAAGACAGGAATGCCCTCTCTCACCACTCTTATTCAACATAGTGTTGGAAGTTCTGGCCAGGGCAATCAGGCAGGAGAAGGAAATAAAGGGTATTCAATTAGGAAAAGAGGAAGTCAAATTGTCCCTGTTTGCAGATGACATGATTGCATACCTAGAAAACCCCATCGTCTCAGTCCAAAATCTCCTTAAGCTGATAAGCAACTTCAGCGAAGTCTCAGGATACAAAATCAATGTGCAAAAATCACAAGCATTCTTATACACCAATAACAGACAAACAGAGAGCCAAATCATGAGTGAACTCCCAGTCACAATTACTTCAAAGAGAATAAAATACCTAGGAATCCAACTGACAAGGGATGTGAAGGACCTCTTCAAGGAGAACTACAAATCACTGCTCAATGAAATAAAAGAGGACACAAAGAAATGGAACAACATTCCCTGCTCATGGGTAGGAAGAATCAATATCATGAAAATGGCCATACTGCCCAAGGTAATTTATAGATTCAATGCCATCCCCATCAAGCTACCAATGACTTTCTTCACAGAATTGGAAAAAACTACTTTAAAGTTCATATGGAACCAAAAAAGAGCCCGCATCGCCAAGTCAATCCTAAGCCAAAAGAACAAAGCTGGAGGCATCACGCTACATGACTTCAAACTATACTACGAGGCTACAGTAACCAAAACAGCATGGTACTGGTACCAAAACAGAGATATAGATCAATGGAACAGAACAGAGCCCTCAGAAATAACGCCGCATATCTACAACTATCTGATCTTTGACAAACCTGACAAAAACAAGAAATGGGGAAAGGATTCCCCATTTAATAAATGGTGCTGGGAAAACTGGCTAGCCATATGTAGAAAGCTGAAACTGGATCCCTTCATTACACCTTATACTAAAATTAATTCAAGATGGATTAAAGATTTAAATGTTAGACCTAAAACCATAAAAACCCTAGAAGAAATCCTAGGCAATACCATTCAGGACATAGGCATGGGCAAGGACTTCATGTCTAAAACACTAAAAGCAATGGCAACAAAAGCCAAAATTGACAAATGGGATCGAATTAAACTCAAGAGCTTCTGCACAGCAAAAGAAACTACCATCAGAGTGAACAGGAAACCTACAGAATGGGAGAAAATTTTTGCAGTCTACTCATCTGACAAAGGGCTAGTATACAGAATCTACAATGAACTCCAACAAATTTACAAGAAAAAACAAACAACCCCATCAAAAAGTGGGTGAAGGATATGAACAGACACTTCTCAAAAGAAGACATTTATGCAGCCAAAAGACACGTGAAAAAATGCTCATCATCACTGGCCATCAGAGAAATGCAAATCAAAACCGCACTGAGATACCATCTCACACCAGTTAGAATGGTGATCATTAAAAACTCAGGAAACCACAGGTGTTGGAGTGGATGTGGAGAAATAGGAACATTTTTACACTGTTGTGGGACTGTAAACTAGTTCCACCATTGTGGAAGTCAGTGTGGCGATTCCTCAGGGATCTAGAACTAGAAATACCATTTGACCCAGCCATCGCATTACTGGGTATATACCCAAAAGATTATAAATCATCCTGCTATAACGACACATGCACATGTATGTTTATTGTGGCACTATTCCCGATAGCAAAGACTTGGAAACAACCCAAATGTCCAACAATGATAGACTGGATTAAGAAAATGTGGCTCATATACACCATGGAATACTATGCAGCCATAAAAAATGATGAGTTCACGTCCTTTGTAGGGACATGGATGAAGCTGGAAACCATCATTCTCAGCAAACTATCGCAAGGACGAAAAACCAAACACCGCATGTTCTCACTCATAGATGAGAATTGAACAATGAGAACACATGGACACAGGAAGGGGAACATCATACACTGGGGCCTGTTGTGGGGTGTGGGGAGTGGGGAGGGATAGCATTAGGAGATATACCTAATGTTAATTGACGAGTTAATGGGTGCAGCACACCAACATGGCACATGTATATATATGTAACAAACCTGCACGTTGTGCACATGTACCCTAAAACTTAAAGTATATTTAAAAAAAGAAACCATAACTACCGTTAAAAAAAAAAAAAAGAGAAAGTCACTTAGCTTCTCTGGTTACATTTTTTCACATCCGCAAAATTAGTAGAGTAAAATTAGATAGTAATTTTATGGGACTTCGTAGTTTTAATAATCTGTGACGCTCAGACCAGTTTTTCCTAGACCAGATCACAAGAATGCTCATAAAAGCCTTTCGTTGCCTGGAGTTTTGTTGGTAGGCCAGGCTATAATTTAAAAGTTTAATCTGCTTAATAATTTAAGCAATTAAAGTGCATGAACATGTAGTGCTTGGGGCAGGAACACCTGCACTCTCTGACACTCACAACTCTGTGACCATAGCTGAGAAACGGAAATTAAATGACAAAGAAAACCTCTGTGAAACCAAATAGCTCCAGCCTTAAGACCCACAGAATGTACTCAAAAGAGAGTTCTTAGACTAGTCATAAAAACTGGAGTTAATCACGCTTAACGAGTTCTACTAATTAGGTAACTGCTGCCTGAAACACAGAGCAGTGTTAAGAAGAAATTTTGAGATCTTAAGTGGACTCTATGAGAATAGAAACTATGATAAATTGTCATTGTTTGCCATGGACAAGAGCAGACCTATGGTAGCAAATGTGCTCTATATCTTTACATGGAACTTAGTCTTAATTCACAAATAATTCTAGCAAGTTTAATGATTTAATCTGTTAGCATGTAGCAGAATAGAAACCATAATTTAGAAAGTTGGGAGAGGGGTTGCTAAAGTGGGCTCACTAAAAGCTGTGAAAGGCTGCAGCACAAAGCAAGGATACAAACATGATAATTTGTTTTTTCCTTTAAGTTGTAGGATACATGTGCAGAATGTGCAGGTTTGTTACATAGGTTATGTGTGTCATGGTGGTTTGCTGCACTTATCAACCTGTCATCTAGGCTTTAAGCCCTGCATGCATTAGCTATTTGTCCTAATGGTCTCCCTCCCCTCAGCCACCACCCTCCTTACAGGCCCCAGTGTGTGTTGTTCCCCTCCTTGTGTCCATGTGTTCTCACTGTTCAACTTCCACTTATGAGTGAAAACATGAGGTGTTTGTTTTTTTGTTCCTGTGTTAGTTTGCTGAGGGTGATGGCTTCCAGCTTCATCCATGTTCCTGCAAAGGACATGATCTCATTCCTTTTTATGGCTGCATAGTATTCAATGGTGTATATGTACCACATTTTCTTTATCTAGTCTATCATTGATGAGCATTTGGATTGGTTCCATGTCTTTGCTATTGTAAATAGTGCTGCAATAAACATACATGTGCAAAACATAGTAATTATTATAGTCATAGATCAAAGTCACAGAATTGTAACAAACTAGGGACCATCATGTAAGACACATTGGTCCTACAAACCATAGTAAGCTAGGCCTAAAAATGTCAGTCTATTACAATTCAGTTTGATAAGTGATACATATACTGGCGACCCAATGCATATATCAGGACAAAGGTACAGTTATTTTCACTACGTCCTGATAAATAAAATCCAAAATCCTGAACCTGATATATTAGGCCTAATTCATCCTCTTCTCCAGATGCCTGTAATCTAAAATCCAGCTATATAAATGCCTTGTTGTTTACAAAATATGGCATTGTTTCACTCAACTCAGGGCTTTTCAAATATTATTTCTTCTGGCTGTGACATCCTCATTTTAGTTACTTAATCGTAGCTATCCTTCATAACCCAGCTCTAATGGTTGACACCTCTAAGATACATTTCCTGGCACTATTCTGTCGCTTCACCACACCCCAGGATACCACACTTCATCCAAGTGTAAGATTATACCTCTTGCCCTCTGCTTCCCTGGCAACCTGTTCAAACCTCAATTGTAGCACCTATAACCTGGTACTGGATGTCTGCTCTTTCTTTCTACATTATTAGCTTATTCAGATTACTCATATTTCTCTTCAGTGCCTAGCTAGCCCAAGATGCTGTATTTCTTAGATATATTAAAATTTAAAATATCCACAAGGCTTAGAGATTTTCAAGATTTTCTAATATTTAGAAATAGCATGGCACATGTATACATATGTAACTAACCTGCACAATGTGCACATGTACCCTAAAACTTAAAGTATAATTAAAAATAAATAAATAAATAAATAAAATAAAATAAAAAATTAAAAAAAAGAAAAAAAAAAAGAAATTTGCCAATATATAAATGACTTGCTATTCAGAGCTTAGCCTGCTGGCCTGTTCAGGATGGCTCAATGAAACTTCCACTACGTAGTATTTTGCTAAAATTTTTTTCCAATCACTCAAGACTGTTAAAACTTTCTGTACTAAAAAGCATTATAAGATGCACTTGTACTAATCTGAGCATTTCACAATTGTTCTAAATTGCTGAATTATAATTTAAAGGCAAAATGCATAAATACTTTTTCATTTGTTCAGTCCAAAAATACTTACTGAGTATCTGTCATGAGTCAGACACTATGCTTGGCCCTAAAGATAGAGTGATCAGAAAGATGGTCATCAATCCTGTCCTCATAAAGATTACCAAGTATTTGCTTTCTCTGTGTACTGAAAAGAATTAACAAAATAATTCTTTCAATATAAAATAGCAAAAAAAAAAAAAAAAAACCCTCCAAATACAGTAATGGCACTATTCTAAATTTAAATAGCTCATTGCCTTCGATAGAATACTACAAATACCAAAAGAACAATACTATCAGGTGAGTATTACTGGTCCAATTCTGTAGACAATGAAATTGAGGTCATGAAATGTTAAATAACCTGGCAAACATCATAAAGCTGGAAGATGGTGGAGAGTGGACTCAAATCCAGAATTACGTGGGTTCAAGGCCTATTCACATTCCCAATTCTCATGGCCCATTAATAGTTACATGGAAAAAACACTGGGCCATGTATATGTATAACGTAACGTAATATTTGTAAAGGTGTTTTAAACTTTTTAATTTCTTATTGATACATAATATTTGTCCATATTTATGAGGTACATGTGATTTTTTTATATGTATATAATGTGTAATGATCAAGTCAAGGTGTTTGAGGTATCCATCACCTCAAGTATTTATTATCTATATGTATTGGGAAAATTTCCAGTCCTGTCTCCTAGCTATTTTGAAATATACATTGTTGTTAACTATAGTCACACTACTTTACTAAATTGATCTCAAGGAGGTAGAGATTAGAATGATAGATACCAAAGGCTAGGAAGTATGTATGGGTGAGGGGACAGTGAAGAGATGTAGAAATATACAGTTAGATCTTTGTAAAGATTTTTATGTCGTTGATAGTTTCCTTAGAACTTGGTTTAATCTTTACTAATTTACACGTAAAAGATTATAAATAATTAATTTGGTAGAGATACATATTTGCTAAGGCATACAGCTGTTCATACAATTTTTATAAATACATATCTAACAACAGAAAAGAAGGCGGCACAAAATGGCAAAATAAAAGGCTCCACTAATCATCCCTGCTGCAAGGACACCAACTTAACAACCATCTACACATACACACAAAAAAACACCTTCATAGAAAACAAAATTCAGATGAGTACTCAGAGTACCTGGTGTTAACTTCATATTGCTGAAGGACACACTGAAGAGATAGAAAAAACAGCCCTGAATCACCGATGCCCACCCTCCCCTACCCCCCAGCAGCAGCTGCATGGTGCAGAGAGCTTCCTGGGGTCGGGGAGAAAGAACACAGCAATTGTGAGGCATTGAACTCAGTGCTGTCCTTTAGAGCAGAAAGGAAAATTGGAACAAACTCAGCTGATGCCCGCACATGCAGGGAGCATTTAAACCAGCCCTAGCCAAAGGGAAATCACCAATCCTAGTGATCAGAACTTGAGTTCCCACAAACCTCGCCACCAAGGCCTACAGTGCTCTGTGTCTCCAAGTAAACTTGAAGGGCATTCTAGGCCATAAGGACTGAAACTCTTAGGAGAGAGCTATTACTGAACTTGGCCCAAAGACAGTGGACTGGAGTAGCTCATGAAATACTGAGACACCAGCTGGGGCAGCCAATGGAGTGCTGGCATCACTCCTTCCCTACCCCAGGCTGCACAGCTCATGGCTCCAAAAAAGACCCTTTCCTCTTGCTTGAGGAGAGGAGAGGGATGAGTAGGAAGGGCTTTGTTTTGCATCTTGGGCACCAGCTCAGCCACAGCAGGATAGGGTACCAATAAGAGTAGGGAGTCCCCCGTTCCAGGCTGTAGCTCCCAGATGACAGTTCTAGACATTTCTGGGCCAGAAGGGATCCTGCTGTCTTGAAGGAAAACATTCAGTTCTGGGACCATTCATCACCTGCTAACTGAAGGGCCCTTGGGCCCTAAATAATTAGCAGTGATACCTAGGTACTATGTTGAGGACCTTGGTGAGCCTCTGAGACTTGCTGGCTTTGGGAGGGACTCAGCACATAACCAGCTG
Source organism: Pan paniscus (assembly GCF_029289425.2). NCBI lineage: Eukaryota > Metazoa > Chordata > Mammalia > Primates > Hominidae > Pan > Pan paniscus. The sequence goes on from NC_073272.2 coordinate 63,082,468, forward strand.
TGGTGGCTATGGGGCAAAATCCCTTCTGCTAGAGAAAAGCAGAGAGAAAAAGGGACTTATTCTTGCACCTTAGGTACCAGCATAGCCACCGGGGTTTAGAGCACCAAGTGGGTTCCTGGGGCCCACTGCTCTGAATGGTGAGTCCCAGGCCAGGTAGCAATCACGACAAGCTAATTTAAGAGATCTTGAGCCTTAAGGGAAGATCAGAGGTATTCTGGCAGTACTCCTTGTGGCCTAAGAATGATAGCTACCAAGAGAGTCTCCTCCGCCTTTGGAAAGAGAAAGAGAGTGGGAAGTACTGCATCTTGTGGTTTGAGTCCCAGCTCAGCCTCAGTACTACAGAACATTAGGTAGACTTTGAAGGTTTTTGACTCTGGTCACTGACTCCCAGATGGCACCTCTGGACCTACCCAAGGCCTGGGTGACCCTGCTTCCCTGAAGGAAAGGAAACATCATAAAGCTGGAAGATGGCAGAGACTGGACTCAAACCCAGAATTATGTCTGCCTGGCTGGCTTTGCCACCCACTGACTGTAGAACCCCAGGGCCTTGAAAGAACATAGCCAGTAGCCAGGGAGTGGTTATAGCAGGCTTTGCGTGACACCCAGTGCTGTGCTGGCTTGAGGTCTGAGTCAGCACAGTCATGGTGGTGGTGGCAACAGGGGTGCTTGTGTCACATCAGCCCCAGCTTTAGGTGGCTAAGAATGAAGAGATTATCTGTATGTTTGGGAGAAAGAAGAAGAAGGGAACAAGAGTCTCTGCCTGGTAATCCAGAGAATTCTCCCAAGTCTTATCTAAAACCATCAAGGCAGTATCTCTACAAGTCTGCAAGAACTACAGAAGACTGGGCTTTGGATGCCTACTATAGCAGAAACAGCTTACATCACAGTACCCAAGTTTTCTTCAAATATCTGGAAAGCCTTCCCAAGAAGGATGGCTACAGATAAATCCAGACAGTGAAGACTACAATAAATACCTAACTCTTCAACACCCAGACAATGAAGAACATCTAGTAGTATTAACAACATCTAGGAAAACATGACTTCACCAAGTAAACTAAATAAAGCACCAGGGACCAATGCTGGAGAAACAGAGATATGTGACCTTTTAGACAAAGAAATCAAAATAGCTGTGTTGAAGAAACTCAAAGAAATTCAAGACAACACAAAGAAGAAATTCAGAATTCTATCATATATACTTAACAAAGAGAGTGAAATAATTAAAAAGAATCAAGCAAAAATTCTGGAGCTGAAAAATGCAACTGGCATACTGAAGACTGCATCAGAGTCCTTTAATAGCAGAATGGATCAAGGAGAAGAAAGAATTAGGGAGGTTGAAGACAGGCTATTTGAAAATACACAGAGGAGAAAAAAGAAAAAGAATAAAATACAATAAAGCATGCATACAGAATCCAGAATACAGCCTCAAAAGGGCACACGTAAGAGGTATTGGCCTTAAAGAGAAGGTAGAGAAAGCGAGGAGGGTAGAAATAGTATTCAAAGGGATAACAAGAAGAAACTTCAAAAACCTAGGGAAAGATAGCAATATTCAACTGCAAGAAAGTTATAGAACACAAAGCAGATTTAACCCAAAATAGACTACCTCAAGGTATTTAATAATCCAACTCCCAAATGCCAAGGATGAAGAAAGGATCCTAAAAGCAGTAAGGGAAAAGAAACAAAAAACATACAATGAAGCTCCAATACATCAGGCAGCAGACCTTTCAGTGGAAAACTTATAGGCCAGAAGACAGTGGCATGACATATTTAAAATGCTGAAGAAAAAATCTTTTACCCCAGAACAGTATATCTGGCAAAAATATCCTCCAAACATAAAGAAGAAATAAAGACTTTCCCAGACAAACAAAAGTTGAGGGATTTCATCAACACCAGTCCTTTCCTACAATAAATGCTAAAGGGAGTACTTCAATCAGAAGGAAAAAAACATTAAATGAGCAAACAGAAATCACCTGATGGTGTAAAACTCACTGGTAATAGTAAGTACACAGAAAAATACAGAATACTATAACACTGTAACTGGTATGTAAGCTACTCATCCTAAGTAGAAAGACTAAACAATGAACCAATCAAAAATAGTAAGTACAATAACTTTTCCAAACATAGTGAGTACAATAAGAAATAAATAGAAACAATAAAAAGTTTAAAAAGCAAGGGAATGGGATTAAAGTGTAGTTTTTATTAGCTCCCTTTCTGTTTGCTTGTTTGCTTATTTATGCAAATATTGTTAAGTTGTTATCAGGTTAAAATAACAGGTTATAAGATAGTATTTGCAAGCTTCATGGTAACCTCAAACCAAAAATCCTACAGTGGAGACACAAAAAATAAAAAGCAAGAAAACTAAATCATATCACCAGAGAAAATCACCTTCACTAAAGAAAGACAGGAAGGAAAGAAAGAGGGAAGAAGACCACAAAACAACAAGAAAATAACAACAAAATGACATGAGTAGGTCCCTATTTATCTATAATAACATTGTACAGGAATGGTCTAAACCGTCCAATCAAAAGACGTAAATTGGCCGAATGGGTAAAAAAACAAGACCCATTATTCTGTTGCCCATAAAAAACAAACTTCACATATAAATACACAAATAAACTGAAAATAAAAAGATAGAAATAGATATTCCATGCCGATGGAAAGCAAAAAGAGCAGGAGTCACTATACTTACATCAGACAAAAGAGATTTCAAGACAAACCTACAGGAAGAGACAAAGAAGGTCACTATATAATGATAAAGGGGTCAATTCAGCAAGAGGAAATTACAATTTTAAATATATATGCACCCAACACTGGAGTACCCAGATATATAAAGCAAATGTTATTAGAGCTAAAGAGATAGGCCCCAGTACAAAAACAGCTGGAGACGTCAACACCCTACTTTCAGCATTGTACAGATATTCCAGACATAAAAATCAACAAAGAAACATTGGACTTAATCTGTACTATAGACCAAATGGATCTAACACATATTTACAGGACATTTCATCTAAGAGCTGCAGAATATACATAGATCATTCAAAAAGACAAACCATATGATAGGTCAAAAAACAAGTCCTAAAACATTAAAAAAAGATTGATATAATATCAAGCATCTTTTCTGAAAACAATGGAATAAAACTACAAATTAATAACAAGGGATTTTGGAAATGATATAAATACATGGAAGCTAAACAATATGTTCCTGAATGACCAGTGAATCAATGAAGAAATTAAAAGGAAATTGAAAAATTTCTTCAAACAAATGACAATGGAAACACAACATATCAAAACCTCTGGGATACAGCAGCAAAAACAGTACTCAGAGTGAATTTTATAGTTATTAAGTGCCTATATCAAAAAAGAGGAAAAATTTCAAGTAAACAATCTAACAATGCATCTTAAAAACTAGAAAAGCAAGAAGAAACAAACCCAAAATTAGTAGAATAAAAGAACTAATAAAGACTAGAGCAAAAAATAAATAAATAAAATTGAAATAAAAAAAAAATCAGTGTGGCTGGGTGCGGTGGCTCACACCTGTAATCCCAGCACTTTGGGAGGCCGAGGTGGGCGGATCACCTGAGGTCAGGAGTTCGAGACCAGGCTGACCAACATGGAGAAACCCCGTCTCTACTAAAAATATGAAATTAGCTGGGTGTGGTGGTGCATGCTTGTAATCCTAGCAACTCAGGAGGCTGAGACAGAAGAATTGCTTGAACCCAGGAGGCAGAGGTTGCAGTAAGCCGAGATCACACCATTCCACTCCAGCCTGGGCAACAAGAGTGAAACTCTGTCTCAAAAAAAAAGAAAGAAACAAACAAAGAAAATCAACGAAAAAAAAGAAACCCTGGTTTCTTGAAAAGTTAAAAAAAAATAACAAAACTTTATCTAGACTAATAAAAAGAAATATTCATATAAATAAAATCAAAAATGACAAAGGAGACATTGCATCTGATACTGCAGGAACTCAAAGGATCATTAGTGGCTACTATGAGCAACTATTGGAAAATCTAGAATAAATAAAAAAATTCCTAGACTCATACAACCTACCAAGATTGAACCAAGAAATCTAATACCTGAACAAACCAGTAACAGTTAACGAGATCAAAGCCATAATAAAAATTCTTCCAGTAAACAAAAGCCCAGGACCTGACGGCTTCACTGCTGAATTCAATCAAACTTTTAAAGAAGAACTAATACCAATCCTACTCAAACTATTATGAAAGATAGAGGAGGAGGGAATACTTGCAAACTCATTGTATGAAGCTAGTATTACCCTGATACCAAGACCATACAAAGACACATAAAGAAAAAACCAACACAGGCCAATATCTTTGATGAATATTGAGGTGAAAATCCTTAACAAAATACTAGCAAACCGAATTCAACAATATATTAAAAAGATCATTTATCATGACCAAGTGAGATTTATCCCTTGGATGCAAGGATAGTTTAACATACACAAATGAATCAATGTAATATAAACAGAATGAAGGATAAAAACCACGTGATCATTTCAGTTGATGCTGAAAAGTCATTTGATAAGATTCAACATCCCTTCATGATAGAAACCCTCAAAAAACTGGGAATAGAAGAAACATACCTCAACATAATAAAACCACACGATCTCACTCATAGGTGAGAATTGAACAATTAGAACACTTGGACACAGGAAGGGGAACATCACACACCGGGGCCTGTCATGGGGTGGGGGGAACGGGGAGAGATAGCATTAGGAGATATACCTAATGTAAATTACGAGTTAATGGGTGCAGCACACCAACATGTCAAATGTATACATATGTAACAAACCTGCACGTTGTGCACATGTACCCTAGAACTTAAAGTGTAATTTAAAAAAAGGAAAAAAAAAAAGTCATATACAAGAGGCCAACAGCTAGTGTCATTACTGAATAAGGAAAAAACTGAAAGCCATTCCTCTGAGATCTGCAATGCAACAAGGATGCTCACTGTCACCACTGTTATTCAACACAATACTGAAAGTCCTAAGTAAGGCAATGAGACCAGATAAATATATAAAGACATCCAAGTTGGCAATGAAGAAATACAATTATCCTTGTTTGCTGATATGATCTTATATTTGGAAAAACCTAAAGACACCAGAAAAAAAAACTATTAGAACTGATAAATTCAAGAAGGTTGCTGGACACAAGATCACCATACAAGAATCAGTTGCATTTGTATATGCCAACAGTGAACAACGTAAAACAGAAATTTAAAAAGTAATCCCATTGACAACAGACACATAAAATTAAAATAACCAAATGAGTGAGAGATATCTATGATAAAAATTGTATAAAACACTGATGAAAGAAATTGAAGAGGGCACTAAAAAATGAAAAAATATTCCAGCTTTACAGATTGGAAGAATCAATATTGTTAAAATGTTCATACTACCCAAAGCAATCTCACATTCAATGCAATCCCTATCAAAATACGAATGACATTATTCACAGAAATAGAAAAAGCAATCCTAAAATTTAAACAGAACCATGAAAAACCTAGAATACCCAAAGCTTTCCTAAGCAAAAAGAGCAAAACTGGAGGAATCACATTACAGTACCTGACATCAAATTATACTCCAGAGCCGTAGTAACAAAAACAACATGGTACTGGCATACAAACAAACACATAGACCAATGGGATAGAATAGATAACCCAGTTACAAATCCACATACCTACAGTGAACACATTTTTGACAAAGGTACCAAGAACATACACTGGGGAAAAGACAGTCTCTTCAATAAATGGTGCTGGGAAAACTGGATATCCTTATGCAGAAGAATGAAACTAGACCCCTATATCTCACCAAATAAAAAGTCAAATCAAAATGTGTTAAAGACTTAAATCTAAGACCTCAATCCATGAAACTGCTGCAAGAAAACATTGGAGGAAATCACCAGGACATTGGTCTGGGCAAAAAAAATTTCTTGAGCACTACCCACAAGCACAGGCAAACAAACAAAAAAATGGACAAATGAGATCACAACGAGTTTAAAAGCTTCTGCATAACAAAGGATACAATAAACAAAATTAAGAGATAACCTACAAAATAGGAGAAAATAACTGCAAACTACTATCTGACAAAGGATTAATAACCAGAGCAAGGAGCTCAAACAATTCTACAGGAAAAAAATCTAATAATCTGATTAAAAAATGGGCAAAAGATTTAAACAGACATTTCTCAAAAGAAGACCTACAAATGGCAAACAGGGATATGAAAACATGCTCAACATCATTGATCATCAGAGAAACGCAAATAAAAATTTAATGAAATATTATTTCACCCCAGTTAAAATGACTTATAGTCAAACAAAAGGCAAGAACAAATGCTGGTGAGGATGTGCAGAAAAGGGAAGCCTCGACACTGTTGGTGGGAATGAAAATTAGTAAAACCACTATGGTGAACAGTTGAGAGTTTCCTCAAAAAACTAAAAATACAGCTACCATGTGATCCAGCAAGCCCACTGCTGGGTATATACCCCAAAGAAAGGAAATCAATATATCAAAGAAATATTTGCATTCTTATGTTTGTTGAAGCACTATTTACAACAGCTAAGATTTGGAAGCAAACTAAGTGTCCATCAACAGATGAATGGATAAAGAAAATGTGGTAGATATACACAATGGAGTATTACTCAGCCATAAAAAGACTGAGATCCTGTCATTTGCAAGAACATGGGTAAAACTTGAGATCATTATATTAAGTGAAGTAAGCCAGGCACAGAAAGACACACAATGCATTTTCTCACTTGTTTGTGGGACATAAAAATCAAAACAGTTGAACTCATGGGCACAGAAAGTAGAAGGACGGTTACCAGAGGCTAGGAAGGATAGTGGGAGGATTTGGGGGAGGTGGGGATGGTTAATGAGTACAAAAATTACTTAGAATGCATAAAACCTACTATTTGATAGCACAACAGGGCAAGTATAGTCAATAATAACTTAATTATACATTTTCAAATAAAGAGTATGATTTGTTTATTTGTATCTCAAAGGATAAATGCTTGAGGGGATGAATACCTCTTTCTCCTTGATGTTCTTATATCACATTGTATGCTTGTATCAAAACATCTCACGTATCCCATAAATATATACACTTACTATGTACCCACAAATATTAAAAATAAAAATAAAAACTTAAGGGGAGGGGCCAAGATATCCAAATAGAAACAGCTCTGGTCTGCACCTCCCAGAAAGACGAACGCAAAAGGAGAATGATTTCTGCATTTCCAACTGAGGTACCCAGTTCATCTCATTGGGACTGACTAGGTGGTTGGTGTGACCCACAGAGACCAAGGAAAAGCAGGGTGGGGCGTTGCTTCACCTAGGAGCTACACGGGGCAAAGGGACCTCCCTGCCCCAGCCAAGAAAAGTGGTGAGGGACTGTGCTACCTACCAGGGTACCATGATTTTCCCACAGATTTTTGCAATTCATGGATCAGGAGATTTCCTCGTGGGCATAGACCACATGGGCCTTGGGTCTTAAGCACAAAACTGGGCAGACAAATGACAGCCACTCCCACTGGCGGCTGTTAGGCACTGAGCTGCAGGAGTTTTTAAATACTCCAGCGGTGCCTGGAACTCAAGTGAGGCAAGAGAACCATCCACTCCCATGGAAAGGGGGCTGAGACAAACGGCTTTGCTCAGCAGGTCCCACTCCCATGGAACCCTGCAAGCTAAGACCCACTGGCTTGAAATCCCCACTGCCTTCACAGCAGTCTGGAGTCTGCTTAAGAAGACCAAGTTCCTGGGGGGAGGAACGACCACCATTACTGTGGCTCTAGTTGGTGGTTTCCCCCTGCCAGTGTTAAAGAGACTGGGAGGTTTGGACAGTATTCCCCAAAGTGCAGCACTGCAGCTGTGACAGATCATGGCCAGACTGCTTCTTTGAGACCTAGATCCACCCCTCCTCATTGGGCAAGGCCTCCCTGCAGGAATTCCAGCAGCTCCAGTCAGGGGCTTCGAGACAGACCCTCATCTCCCTGAGACAGAGCACATGGGAGGAGGGATGGCCACGGTCTCAGGTTCAGCGGACCAAATCTTTCCTGACTGCTGGCTCTGAAGATACCAGCTGATCCTGACAAGGGGGATTCCCACAGCACAGCACACCAGCTTTGCTAAAGGACAGTAAGATTGCCTCCTTAAGCGGGTCTCTGATCCCATGCCTCCTGACTGGGTGAAACCTCCCAACAGGGGTTGCCAGACACCTCAGACAGGAGAGTTCTGGCTGGCATCAGGTCAGTGCCCCTCTGGAATGAAGCTTCCAGAGGAAAAAGCAGGCAGCAATCTTTGCTGTTCTGCAGCCTCCACTGGTGATACCCAGGCAAACAGGTTCTGGAGTGGACCCCCAGCAAACTGCAGCAGACGTGCAGAAGAGGAGCCTGACTGTTAGAATCAAAACAAACAGAAAGCAACAACAACAACAACAACAAAGATCCGCAAAAACCCCAATCCAAAGGTCAACAGCCTCAAAGATCAAAGGTAGATAAACTCACGGAGATGAGAAAAAAACAACGTAAAAACCCAAAAAATTTCAAAAGCCAGAATGCCTCTTCTCCTCCAAATAACTGCAACACTTCTCCAGCAAGGGCACAGAAAAAGGCTGAAGCTGACTTGGATGAACTGACAGAATTAGGCTTCAGAAAGTGGGTAATAATGAATTTTTATGAGCTAAAGAATTATGTTCTAGCCCAATGAAAAGAAGCTAAGAACCATAATAAAAGATTACAGGAGCTGTTACCTAGAATAACCAGTTTAGAGAGGAACATAAATGACCTGATGGAGCTGAAGAACACAGCATGAGAACTTCATGATGCAAACACAAGTATCAATAGCTGAATTGACCAAGCAGAAGAGAGAAGACGAAAGCTTGAAGACTGTCTTGCTGAAATAAGGCAGGCAGACAAGATTAGAGAAAAAAGAAATGAAAAGGAACAACCAACACCTCCAAGAACTATGGAAATATGTGAAAAGACTGAAGCTATGACTGATTGGAGTACCTGAAAGAGATGGGGAGAATGGAACCAACTTGGAAAATACTCTTTAGGAGCTCATCCAGGAGAGCTTCCCCAACCTGTCAAGAAAGGCCAATATTCAAATTCAGGAAATCCAGAGAACCCCAGTAAGATACTCCATGAAAAGATCTACTACAAGCCATACTCACGAGATACTCCAAGGTTGAAATAAAGAAAAAAATATTAAGGGCAGCCAGAGAGAAAGGTCAGGTCACCTACAAAGGGAAGCCCATCAGACAAACAGTGGACCTCTCAGTGGAAACCAGAAAAGCCAAAAGAGATTGAAGGCCAATAGTCAACATTCTTAAAAAAAGAAATTCCAACCAAGAATTTCATATCCAACCAAACTAAGCTTCATAAGCAAAGGAGAAATAAAATCTTTTTCATACAAGCAAATGTTGAGGGATTTTGTCACTGCCAGGCCCACCTTGCAAGAGCTGCAGAAGAAAGCACTAAAAATGGATAGGAAAAACTGTTACCATCCACTATAAAAACAAACTGAAGTAAACAGACCAAGAACACTATGAAGAAACTACATTAACTCGTCTGCAAAATTAGCCAGCCAGCAGCATCATGACAGGATTAAATTCATACATAACAATATTACCCTTAAGTGAAAATGGGCTAAATGTCCCAGCTAAAAGACACAGAATGGCGAGCTGGATACGAAAACAAGATCCATTGGTGTACCATATTCAAGAGACACATCTCATGTGCAAAGACACACATAGACTCAAAAATAAAGTGATGGAGGAAAATTTACCAAGCAATTGGAAAACAGAAAAAAGTAGGGGTTACAATTCTAATTTATGACAAAAATAGACGTTAAATGAACAAAGATCAAAAAAGTCAAAGAAGGGCATTACGTAATGGTAAAGGGTTAAGAAAAACTATCCCAAATATATATGCACCCAATACAGGAGCACCCAGGTTCATAAAACTAGTTCTTAAAGACCTACAAAGAGACTTAGATCCACACACAATAAAAGTGGGAGACTTTAATACCCCACTGTCAGTATTAGATCATCAAGACAGAAAATTAACAAAGATATTCAGGACTTAAACTGAGCTCTAGACCAAGTGCATCTGATATATGTCTACAGAACTCCCCACCCCAAAACAACAGAAAATACATATTATTTTTTGGTGCCACACAGCACTTACTCTAAACCTAATCACATAATTGGAAGTAAAACACTCCTCAGAAAATGCAAAAGAACTGAAATAATAACAGTCTCTCAGACCACAGTGCAATCAAATTAGAACTCAAGATTAAGAGTCCCACTCAAAACCACACAACTGCATGGAAATCGAACAACTTGCTCCAGAATGGCATCAGAGTAAATAATGAAATTAAAGCAGAAATAAAGACATTCTTTGAAACCAATGAGAACAAAGAGACAATGTACCAGAATCTCTGGGATGCAGCTAAAGCAGTCTTAAGAGGGAAATTTATAGCACTCAATGCCCACATCAAAAAGCCAGAAACATCTCCAATTTGCAAGCTAACATCACAGCTAAAAGAACTAGAGAACCAAGAGCAAATAAACTCCAGAGGTAGCAGAAGACAAGAAATAAGCAAGTTCAGAGAGGAACTGAAGGCAATAGAGACACAAAAAAGCCCTTCAAAAAAATGAACAAATCCAAGAGCTGGTTCTTTGAAAAAAAATCAATAAATAGAACACTAGTGAGATTAATGAAGACAAAAAGAGAGAAGATTAAAATAAACACAGTAAAAAAGATAAGGGAGATACCACCACTGACCCCACAGAATACAAACAATGATCAGAAAATACTATAAACACTTCTATGGAAATAAACTGGAAAATCTAGAAGAAATGGATAAATTCCTGGACACAGGCATCCTCCCAAGACTGAACCAGAAAGAAGCTGAATCCCTGAATGAACCAATAACAAGTTCTGAAATTGAGGCAATAATAAATAGCCTACCAACAAAGAAAGCCCAGGTCCAGATGGATTTACAGCTGAATTGTACCAGAGGCACAAAGAGGAGCTAGTACCATTTCTTCTGAAACTATTCCAAACAATTGAAAAGGAGGGACTCCTCCCTAACTCATTTTATGAGGCCAACATCATCCTGATACCAAAATCTGGCAGAGATAGAACAAAAAAAGGAAAACTTCAGGCCAATATCCCTGATTAACACTGATGCAAAAATCCTCAATAAAATACTGGTAAACTGAGACAAGCAGCACGTCAAAAAGCTTATCAACCATGATCAAGTTGGCTTCATCCCCAGGATGCAAGGCTGGTTCAACATACGCAAATCAATAAAGGTGATTAATCGCATAAACAGAACTAAAGAAAACAAAAACACAGGATTATCTCAATAGATGCAGAAAACATCCTTGATAAAGTTTAACATCCCTTCATGTTAAAAACTCTCAATAAACTAGGTATTTATGCAACATACCTCAAAATAATAAGAGTCATTTATGACAAACCCACAGTCAATATCATACTGAATGGGCAAAAGCCGGAAGCATTCCCCTTGAAAACGGGCACAAAAAAAGGATGCCCTCTGTAACCACTCTTATTCAGAACAGTGTCGGATGTTCTGGCCAGGGCAATAAGGCAAGAGAAAGAAATAAAGGATATTCAAATAGGAAGAGAGGAAGTCAAAATGTCTTTTTTTTTTTTTTTTTTTTTTTTGCAGATGACATGATCCTCTATCTAGAAAACCCCATCAACTCAGCCCAAAGCTTCTTAAGCTGATAAGCAACTTCAGCAAAGTCTCAGGATACAAAAACCAATGTGCAGAAATCACAGGCATTTCTATACACCAATTACAGACAAGCAGAGAGCCAAATCATGAATGAACTCCCATTCACAATTGCCACAAAGAGAATAAAACACCTAACAATACAGCTAGCAAGGGAAGTGAAGGACCTCTTCAAGGAGAACTACGAGCCACTGCTCAAGGAAATCAGAGACAAAACAAGCAGATGGAAAATAAAAAGGGACATGGATGAAATTGGAAATCATCATTCTCAGTAAACTATCGCAAGAACAAAAAACCAAACACCACATATTCTCACTCATAGGTGGGAATTGAACAATGAGATCACATGGACACAGGAAGGGGAATATCACACTCTGGGGACTGTTGTGGGGTGGGGGGAGGGGGGAGGGATAGCATTGGGAGATATACCTAATGCTAGATGACGAGTTAGTGGGTGCAGCGCACCAGCATGGCACATGTATACATATGTAACTAACCTGCACAATGTGCACATGTACCCTAAAACTTATAGTATAATAATAATAAAAATAATAATAATCAAAAAAAAATATTGTGAAAATGGCCATACTGTCCAAAGCGATTTATACATGCAATGCTATTCTCATTAAATTACCACTGACATCCTTCAAAGAATTAGAAAAATCTATGTAAAATTCATATGGAACCAAAAAATAGCTTGTATAAGCAGGACTATCCTAAGCAAAAAGAGCAGCGTTAAAAGGGAAATCTATAGCACTAAATGCCCACATCAAAAAACTAGAAAGATCTCCAATTGACAGTCTAACATCACAACTAAAGGAACTAGAAAACCAAGAGCAAACAAACCCCAAAGCTAGCAGAAGACAAGAAATAAGCAAGATCAGAGTGTAACTGAAGGAGATAGAGACATGAAAAACGCTTCAAAAAAATCAACAAATCCAGGAGCTGTCTTTTGAAAAAAAAAATGCAAATAAACTAGAAAATCGAGAAAAAATGGACAAATTCCTGGACACATACATCCTCCCAAGACTGAACCAGGAAGAAGCTGAATCCTTGAATAGATCAATAACAAGTTCTGAAATTGAGGCAGTAATAAATAGCCTGCTAACCAAAAAAAGATCAGGAACAGATGGATTTACATCTGAATTATATCAGAGTTACAAAGAGAAGCTGGTGCCATTTCTTCTGAAACGATTCCAAACAATTAAAAAGGAGGGACTCCTCCCTAACTCATTTTACGAGGCCAGCATCATCCTGATACTAAAACCTGGCAGGGACACAACAGAAAACTTCAGGCCAATATCCCTGCTGAACATTGATGCAAAAATTCTCAATAAAATACTGACAAACCGAATCCAGCAGCACATCAAAAAGCTTATTCACCATGATCAAGTTGGCTTCATCCCCAGGATACAAGGATGGATCAGCAAACACAAATCAATAAAAGTTATTCATCACATAACCAGAACTAAAGACAAAAACCACATGATTATCTCAATAGACACAAAAAAGCCCTTTGATGAAATTCAACATCCCTTCATGTTAAAAACACTCAATAAACTAGATATTTATGCAACATACCTCAAAATAATAAGAGCCATTTATGACAAACCCACAGCCAATATCATACTGAATGGGCAAAAGCTGGAAGCATTTCTCTTGAAAACAGGCACAAGACAAGGATGCCCTCTGTCACCACCATTTTTCAACATAGTGTCAGAAGTTCTGGCTAGGGCAATCAGGCAAGAGAAAGAAATAAAGGGAATTCAAATGGGAAGACAGAAAGTCAAATTATCTTTGCAGATGACATGATTCTATATCTAGAAATCCCCATCATATTCACCCAAAAGCTTCTTAAGCTGATAAGAAACTTCAGAAAAGTCTCAGGATACAAAATCAATGTGCAAAACTAATAAGCATTCCCATACACCAACAACAGACAAGCAGAGAGCCAAATCATGAATGAACTCCCATTCATAATTTCTACAAAGAGAATAAAATACCTAGGAGTACCACTGTCAAGGGAAGTGAAGGAACTCTTCAAGGAGAACTACAAACCACTGCTCAAGAAAGTCAGAGAGAACACTAACAAATGAAAAATCATTCCATGCTCATGGATAGGAACAATCAACATTGTGAAAATGGCCATACTGCCAAAGTAATTTATAGATGCAATGTTATTCCCATTAAACTATCATTGTCATTCTTCCCAGAATTAGAAGAAATTACTTTAAAATTCATATGGAACCAAAAAAGAGCCCATGTAGCCAAGACAATCATTAGCAAAAAGAACAAAGCTGGAGGCATCTTGCTACCTGACTTAAAGCTATACTACAAGGCTACACAGTAACCAAAACAGTATGGTACTAGTACAATAGACCAATGTACATAGACCAATGGAACAGAATGGAGAACTCAGAAATAAGACTGCACATCTACAACCACTTGATCTTGGCCAACCTGACAAAAACAAGCAATTGGGAAAGAATTCCCTATTTAAAAAATGGTGCTGGGAGAACTGGCTAGCCATAGGCAGAATAGAGAAACTGGATCCCTTCCTTACACATCATACAAAAATTAACTCAAGATGGGTTAAAGACTTAAATGTAAAACTCCAAAGTATAAAAACTCTAGAAGAAAATCTAGGCAATACCATTCAGAACACAGGCAAGGGCAAAGACTTCATGATGAAAATGCCAAAAGCAATTGCCACAAAAGCCAAAATTGACAAATGGGATCCAATTAGACTAAAGAGCTGCTGCACAGCAAAAGAAAGTATCATCAGGGTGAAAAGGCAACCTACAGAGTGGAAGTAAATTTTTGCAATCTATCCATCTGACAAAAGTCTAATATCCAGAATCTACAAGGAGCTTAAACAAATTTACAAGAAAAAAACAAACCCCATTAAAAACTGGGCAAAGGATATGAACAGACACTTCTCAAAACAAGACATTCATGTGACCAACAAATATATATTTTAAAAAATCTCAACATCAGAGATCATTAGAGAAATGCAAATCAAAACCACAATGAAGTACCATCTCACCTCAGTGAGAATGGTGTTTATTAAAAAGCCAAGAAACAACAATTGCTGGTGAGGTTGCAGAGAAATAGGAATGCTTTTCATTGTTGGTGGGGATGTAAATTAATTCAATCATTGTGGAAGATGGTGTGGCAATTCCTCAAAGATCTAGAACTGGAAATACCATTTGACCCAGCAATCCCATTACTGGGTACATACCTAAAGGAATATAAATCATTCTATTGCAAAGATATATGCACATGTATGGTCATTGCAGCACTATTCACAATATCAAAGACATGGAATCAACTCAAATGCCCATCAATCATAGACTGGATAAAGAAAATGTGGTACATACACATCATGGAATACTATGTTATGCAGCCATAAAAAGGAACGAGAACATGTCCTTTGCAGGAACATGGATGGAGCTGGAAGCCATTATCCTCTGCATACTGATGCTGGAACAGAATACCAAATACCACACGTTCTTACTTATAAGTGGGAGCTGAACAATGAGAACACATGGACAAAGGGAGGGGAACAACACACACTGAGGCCTGCCAGAGGGTGGGGTGGGGGAGGAAGAGCATTTGGAAAAATAGCCAATGCATGCTGGACTTAATACATAGGTGATGGACTGATACGCGCAGCAAACCACCATGGCACATGTTTTACCTATGTACCAAACCTGCACATCCTGTACATGTACTCCAGAATTAAAAATAAAAATAAAACGTTAATCCACCACAATTAAGTAGGCTTTATCCCTGGAATGGATGATTGGATGAACATATGTAAATCAATAAATGTGGTTCACTGCATAAACAGAACTAAAAACAAAACCAACATGATTATCTCAATAGATGCAGAAAAAGTTTTCAATAAAATCCAACATCTCTTTGTGTTAAAAACCCTCAATAAAAAACAAAAAAATAAAGGTATTGAAGAAAAATGTTTCAAAATAATAAGAGCCATCTATGAAAAACTCACAGCCAAAGTCATAATGAATGGGCAAAAGCTGAAAATATTCCCTTTGAGAACTAGAAAAAGGCAAGGATGCCCTCTCTCACCACTCATATTTAACACAGTACTGGAAGTCCTAGGCAGAGCAATCAGTCAAGAGAAAGAAATAGAGGGCATCCAAATAGGAATAGAGGGAGTCAAACTAACCCTGTTAGCAAACATTATGATTCTATTCCTAGAAATCTTTATATTGTGTGTCCCAAAGCTCCTTGATCTGATACAGAAGGTTAGCAAAGTTTCACAGTACAAAAACAATGTGCAAAGATCAGTGGAATTCCTATACATTGACAACATCTAAGCAGACAGCCAAATCAAGAATGTAATCCCATTCACAATAGCCACACACACACAAAAATCTAGAAATTCCACTAACCAAGGTGGCAAAAGACTTCTACAATGAGAATTACAAAACACTACTCAAAGAAATAAGAGGTGTCAAAAAAAATGGAAAAACATTTCATGCTCATGGAAAGGAATAATCAATATTGTCAAAATGGCCATAGTGTCCTAACCAATTTACAGAGTCAATGTTATCACTGTCAAAGTACCAATGACATTGTTCACAGAATTAAATCAAAGTATTTTAAAATACATATGGAACAACAACAACAACAAAGAGCTTGAATAGCCAAGGCAATCCCAAGCAAAAAGAACAAGGCTGGCGGCATCACATTACCTGACTTCAAACTATACTACAAGGCTACAGTAATGAAAACAGCATGGCACTGGTACAAAAAAAGACACATAGATCAATGGAACAGAACAGAGAGCCCAAAAATATTGCCACACACCTACAATTATCTGATCTTTAAGGAAAATACACAAGCATAAGAAATGTGGAAAGGACTCTCTATTCAATAAATGTTGCTGGGAAAACTGTGTAGCCATATGCAGAAGATTTAAACTGGACCCCTTAACTCAAGTTGAATTAAAAACCTAAATGTATAACTGAATACTAGAAAAACTCTGAAAGATAACCTAGGAAGTACCATTCTGGACATTCTTGACATAGGACCTAGCAAAGCCTTCATGACAAAGGCGCCAAAAGCAACTGCAACAATAACAAAAAAAAAATTGTAAGATATCTAATTAAGTTAAAGAGTTTCTGCACAGCAAAATAAACTATTAACACAGTAAACAACCCACAGAATAGGAGAAAATATTTGCAAAGTATACTATCCAGCATCTATATCTAGCATCTATAACAACATACAGCATCTATAAGAAACTTAAACAAATTTACAAAAAAAAAAAAACCAAACAACTTTATTAAGAAAGTGGGCAAAGTACATGAACAGACACTTTACAAAAGAAGACATTCATGTGGCTAACAAGCTATGGAAAAAATGCTCAATATCACTAATCATTAGGAAAATGTAAATCAAAACCACAAAGAGATACCATCTCATACCAGTCAGAATGGCTATCATTAAATGTCAAAAAATAGAAGATGCTGGTAAGGTTGTGGAGAAAAGAACACTTATCCACTGCTGCTGGGAATGTAAACTAGTTCAGCCAGTGTGGAAAGCAGTTTGGCAATTTCTTAAAGAACTTAAAACAGAATTAACATTTGACCCAGCAATCACCATCATTGGGTATATTTCCCCCAAAAGTATAATTCACTCTACCAGAAAGACACATGCCTGCACATGTTCACTGCAGCACTATTCACAATGGCAAAGACATGGAATCAACCTAAATGCCCATTAGTAGTAGACTGGATAAAGAAAATGTGGTATATGTACGCCACAGAATACTATGCAGCCATAAAAAAAGAATGAGATAATATCCTTTGCAGGAACGTGGATGCATCTGAATGCTGTTTTCCTAAGCAAGGTAACACAGGATAAAGAAACCAAATATCACATGCTCTCACTTATAAGTGGGAGCTAATCACTGAGTAGATATGGACACAAAGAAGGGAACAATAGACACTGGGGCCTACTTGTGGGTGGAGGGTGAGAGGAGGGTAAGGATTGAAAAACTACCTATTGGGTACTATGTTTATTACCTGGGTGACAAAATAATTTGTACACCAAACCCCTGTGACATGCAATTTACCTATATAGCAAACCTGCACATGTGCTCTCAAACCTAAAGTAAAATTTAAAAATATGTTCTTCTTTCTGATAAATGCATGATGAGGAATTTTCAGATGAAGAAAATTCTACATTTTCCCAAAAGGGAAGGCCATATATATGTTCAGAAAATCTTTGGGTGGATTAGCCAAGATTAACCAGATTAACAATGTGAATCTGGTGAGTAGTATCCCATGATAAGCATATTCATTGGTGAGTGGGATAACCTGTTAAGAATATTCTTTGTATTAGTCCTTTTGTCTTTTCTGTAAATTTGAAATACTTCAAAACAAAACAAATTTAAAAAACAAGGTCCCTGCTCTTAACATTGTGTTTCTTGAGTAATTATTCTTTTCCTCAAACCCCATTAAATAGATATTAATACACAGGAATAGTTGCAGGTCAGAGATAAATAGGAGATAAAAACATCTGAAATATGTTTTGAAAAATGGCTGCATTATCATATCCATTTAACTGATCTGAATAATGATTATTACTAATAACTCAATAATAATTACGATATCATGCTAAGCCAGTCTATGAAATTTATAGTCAAAATTTATTTGATTCGTGTTTTTCTAACATACAGTTCCTTTTGAAATACTACATTGTAAAATTATCTGGAATAATTTTTATTATTAATATAGATTCATATATATTAAGGCATACATACAAGATTTGGTATGTTTCAAAATTATTATAGTGTGGCAAAATCATTGCAGTATATTGTGTTAATGTTCCCAATTATTTGTTACCTCTCCCCATGAAAGGATTATAGTTTCTTGCTCTGTGGATGTCAAGCTTGATATTGACATATGTCATGTTTATGTTTTAAGAGGCATTGCATGAGTCCATCATTCTTTTCATTATACAAATAGCTTGTCTCAGATTGGGGGGCTCCTCCAAACTAGATCCTGGAACAAAAATGATGCAGGGAACACCTCCAGAGCTAACAAGTAACATGTATAAGAAGCAAATCTTTGTTGTTGTAAGTCACTGAGCTTTTAGGGCTGTTTGTTCTCAAAGCACAAAATAACAAAAACTAATAATAACATAATACTAATCATGGTAACACCTATTTTAGAATATATTTAGAAATTATGTATTACATTCATATTGAGAACTGAAAGAAATTCCAGACTCTTCAAGTTTAGATTTAAAATACATAAAAATTCTTTGCTAGATGTGTGGGGCATGAGGGGGATTGTAAAGTCACATTTCAGGTTCAGATCACTAGGAAAAGACGTTTTACCAAACTACACTTTTTTAAAACTTATACTTTAAGTTCTGGGATACATGTGCAGAACGTGTAGGTTTGTTACATAGGTATGCATGTGCCATGGTGGTTTGCTGCACCCAGAAACTCGTCATCTACATTAGGTATTTCTCTTAATGCTATACCTTCTCTAGCCCCCAACCCCTCGAGAGGCCCCTGTGTGTGATGTTCCCCTCCCTGTGTCCATGTGTTCTCATTGTTAAACTCCCACTTATGAGTGAGAACATGCAATGTTTGGTCTTCTGTTCCTGTATTAGCTTGCTGAGAATGATGGTTTCCAGTTTCATCAATGTCCCTGCAAAGGACATGAACTCATCCTTTTTTATGGCTGTATAGTATCCCATGGTGTATATGTGCCAAATTTTCTTTATCCAGTCTATCATTGATGGGCATTTGGGTTGATTCCAAGTCTTTGCTATTGTGAATAGTACTGCAATAAACATACGTGTGCATGTGTCTTTATAGGAGAATGATTTATAATCCTTTGGTTATATAACCAATAAGCGGTTGCTGGGTCAAACGGTATTTCTGGTTCTAGATCCTTGAGGAATCGCAACACTGTCTTCCACAACGGTTGAACTAATTTACACTCCCATCAACAGTGTAAAAGTGTTCCTATTTCTCCACATGCTCTCCAGCATCTGTTTTTTCCTGACTTTTTAATGATCGCCATTCTAACTGGCATGAGATACTATCTCACTGTGGTTTTGATTTGCATTTCTCTGATGACCAGTGATGATGAGCTTTTTTTCATATGTTTATTGGCTGCATAAATGTCTTCTTTTGAGAAGTGTCTGTTCATATCCCTTGCCCACTTTTTGATGGGGTTGTTTTTTTCTTGTAAATTTGTTTAAGTTCCTTGTAGATTCTGTGTATTACCCCTTGGTCAGATGGATAGATTGCAAAACTTTTCTCCCAGTCTGTCGGTTGCCTGTTCACTCTGATGATAGTTTCTTTTCCTGTGCAGAAGCTTTTTAGTTTAATTAGATCCCATTTGTCAATTCTGGGTTTTGATGCCATTGCTTTTGGTGTTTTAGTCATGAAGTATTTGCCCATGCTATGTCCTGAATGGTATTGCCTAGGTTTTCTTCTGGGGTTTTCACAGTTTTAGGTCTTACGTTTAGGTCTTTAATCCTTCTTGAGTTTATTTTTGTATAAGGTGTAAGGAAGGTGTCCAGTTTCAGTTTTCTGCATATGGCTAGCCAGTTTTCCCAACACCATTCATTAAATTGAGAATCCTTTCTCCATTGCTTTTGTCAGGTTTGTCAAAGATCAGATAGTTGTAGATGGGTGGCATTATTTCTGAGGCCTCTGTTCTTTTCCATTTGCCTATGTATCTGTTTTGGTACCAGCACCATGCTGTTTTGGTTACTGTAGCCTTGTAGTATAGTTTGAAGTCAAGTAGTGTGATGCCTCCAGCTTTGTTCTTTTTGCTTGGGATTGTCTTGGCTATATGGGCTCCTTTTTTGGTTTCCTATGAAATTTAAAGTAGGTTTTTCTAATTCTGTGAAGAGAGTCAGTGGTAGCTTGATGGGGATAGCATTGAATCTATAAATTACTTTGGGCAGTGTGGACATTTTCATGATATTGATTTTTCCTATCCATGAGCATGGAATGTTTTTCCATTTGTTTGTGTCCTCTCTTATTTACTTGAGCAGTGGTTTGTAGTTCTCCTTTAAGAGGTCCTTCACATCCCTTCTAAGTTGTATTCCTAGGTATTTTATTCTCTTTGTAACAATTGTGAATGGGAGTTCACTCATAATTTGTCTCTCTGTTTATCTATTATTGGTGTATAGGAATGCTTGTGATTTTTGCACATTTATTTTGTATCCTGAGAATTTGCTGAAGCTGCTTATCAGCTTCAGGAGATTTTGGGCTGAGACGATGGGGTTTTCTAAATATACAATCATGTCATCTGCAAACAGGGACAATTTGACTTCCTCTCTTCCTCCTTGAATATGCTTTATTTCTTTCTCTTGCCTGATTGCCCTGGCCAGAACTTCCAATACTATGTTGAATAAGTGAGAGAGGGCATGTTGAATATGGTGAGAGAGGGCATCCTTGTCTTGTACCAGTTTTCAAAGGGAATGCTTCCAGCTTTTGCCCATTCAGTATGATATTGGCTGTGGGTTTGACATAAATAGCTCTTATTATTTTGAGATACGTTGCATCAATACCTAATTTATGGAGAGTTTTTAGCATGAAGGATGTTAATATTTATTGAAGGACTTTTCTGCATCTGTTGAGATAATCATGTGGTTATTGTCATTGGTTCTGTTTATGTGATTAAGTTTATTGATTTGCATATGTTGAACCAGCCTTGCATCCCAGGGATGAAGCCCACTTGATCATGGTGGATAAGCTTTTTGATGTGCTGCTGGACTCAGTTTGCCAGTATTTTATTGAGAATTTTCGCATCGATGTTCGTCAGGGATATTGGCCTGAAATTTTCTGTTTTTGTTGTGTCTCTGCCAGGTTTTGGTCCCAGGATGATGCTGGCCTCATAAAATGAGTTAGGGAGGAGTCCCTCTTTTTATATTGCCTGGAATAGTTTCAGAAGGAATGGTACCAGCTCCTCTTTGTACCTCTGCTAGGATTCACCTGTAATTCCATCTGGTCATGGGTTGTTTTTTGGTTTGTAGGCTATTAATTACTGCCTGAATTTCAGAACTTCATATTGGTCTATTAAGGGATTCGACTTCTTCCTGGTTTAGTGTTGGGAAGGTGTATGTATACAGGAATTTATCAATTTCTTCTGGATTTTCTAGTTTATTCACGTAGAGGTGTTTATAGTATTCTCTGATGGTACAAACTACACTTTTGAGGTAAATGCTTGTGAGGTATATGGGAGTCATCAACTTTGAGGGAATCAGAGTACAGGGAACTCAAATTTCACAATGAATTATTTGAAAAGACTTTTAAAAATCTATTCTGTGGGACATATGTAACTTATAAATTGTCCTAATTCCCTATAACTGGAAATGAATTTTGTTTTTCCACTTTAATGTGAAAGACCCTAATTTTTATGACATCCTTTATAAAATCTTACTTTGAGACAAATGGAATTAAAAGGTTATTATGATAGCAATATGTTGCTATGTTAATAGTATGCTTGGACCATTATGAACACGCCTAACAGCTATGAAGACTGACAACAATGTGCTGGCTACAAGGACTTCACAATTTGTAAAGGTAGCCTGGACAAAAATACAGTTTTAAACTTTATTCTTTCATTCTTAAGTTTCACGGTACATGCCTATAATAAGATGCTAAAAGAACAAATCCTACTTAGAAGGAAATTTAGTGAGTACATTTACATACTCTTAAAAAATGTCTTGCGCAACTTTTAAAAAATGTATTTTAAATACAAAATAATACATAGGATAAAAATCAAATCATACCTAGATATACAAGGGGAAAATGTGAAAGCCTCATTTCAACTCCGTCTGATCTGAATCCTATCCCTCAGAGGCAACCACTTTTAAACGTTTGGAACATATTTATCTATCCACTTTTAAACGTTTGGAACATATTTATCTATCTGCCTGCAAATACACACAAATAAATAAGCTTTTTCCTTCTTGAGTGCTATCAGACTATACATTTGGTTCTATGATTTGCTTTCTTTACTAGTCGATATAACAGACATCTTTCCATGTCACTACACTACTACTACTCCTCCCTCATTCTCTTGCAACATTTTTTTTTTTTTTTTTGAGACGGAGTCTGGCTCTGTCGCCCAGGCTGGAGTGCAGTGGTGCAATCTCAGCTCACTGCAAGCTCCGCCTCCCGGGTTCACGCCATTCTCCTGCCTCAGCCTCCCGAGTAGCCGGGACTACAGGCACCCGCCACTACGCCCGGCTAATTTTTGTATTTTGAGTAGAGATGGGGTTTCACAGTGTTAGCCAGGATGGTCTCGATCTCCTGACCTCGTGATCCACCCGCCTTGGCCTCCCAAAGTGCTGGGATTACAGGCTTGAGCCACCGCGCCCGGCCATTCTCTTGCAACATTGTATAGTATTGCAGTGGGAATATCTCCACAATGTATTTGACCTTTCCTGTTGATGGGAACTTAGGCTATGTCAAATATTTTTGCTTCTACCAACCATGCCGCAACGAACATTCTTATACATTATCAATGTAGAGTATTATAAAAATATCTATCTCCCAGAAGTAATGGCTATTAAATCCTCAACGAGGTCCAGATAATTTGGTTTCCTTGCTTGAAAGGGACAAATATGCAGAGATGCCTCCATGACCACTCTTAAGCAGCATATTTATGATTATGATGATGGTAATGAGGATGATAATGGTAACTAATATTTGCTGAATACCCAAATGTCTGGCACTTTGCATTTATAAACTTATTTACTTGTCACAAAAAAGCCTGTGAGGTTAGCAATGCCGTATTTCCTCAATTCTAAGATTCACATCTTTTGAGATTTTTGGATTAGGGATGCTGAATTGGTAAGTATAATGCAAATATTCCAAAATTCGAAAAAAAAAAAATCCAAAACCTAAACACTTCTTGTCCCAAGCATTTCAGATAAGGCATACTCAACCTCTATTTACTGGTTGTGACAGCATACAGTATTGCTCTCATTTCATAAATGAGGAAACTGAGATTCAGAGAAGTTAAGTACTCTATTCAACATCAGACATTTAGTAAATGACAATAATGGGACACTCACCCAGGCAATCTGACGTGAGTTTGTACTTTTAACTCCTTTTCCTGAAGTGCATGAAGTTATAGTAACAAGGTAGAACAAATGTTGAGCACCAATCCCCCATGCATACACCACACACATCAAAATGTAGCACTGATTATAAATATCTAGAGGATTTATAGATGGTTTTTATTTACTTATATTCTTCTGCAATTTTCCAGTTTTCTACATTGAATTAGTTTTTTAACATATTGTAGGAAGTCTTGAACTCATACAAAACTAGAGAGAATAATAATCATGAACTCCCCCATATATCCATTACTGAGCTTCAACAATGATTAATTCATCTATTCCTGGACCCATTAGCCAACACTTATTATTTCCAAGCAAATTCCATGCTTCATATTATACCATATGTAAATATTTCTGAATTAATCTCTAAAGACAATGATTTTTAAAAACCATGATCCTATTATCTCAGGTAAAAGTTAATAATAATTATTTAATATCATCACATATCCAGTGTTCAGATATCCCCAATCATCTCATTTTTTAATCTTTCAATATCGAGATAATTTGTCTTAGGTGAAAATTGCAAAAATTTTGTAAAAAAATAGTGCAGAACTTTCTTGAATACTCTTTTCTGCTTCTCCTAATATTATCTGTAGGATCATAATTTAAAATACTACTTAAATCAGGAAATTAACATTGAAACAGTACTATCAACTAATCTACAGATCTTATTAGAATTTCAGCAGTTTTCCCACTGATTTCCTTTCTATGGTTCAATTGCAATCTGGGATCCCATATTGCTTTCAGTTGTCATACCTCCTTAGCCTCCTCCAGTCAATGACAGCCCCTCAGTCTTTCTATATCTTTCATGACCTTGACACTCTGAAATAGTATGGTATGCCAAGCAGTTATTTTCACAATGTCTTTGTAAAAATAAATAAACAGTGGTGTTGCCTCATGAGTGCATTTTGGCAAGAACACCATGGAGGTGATGTTATTTCCTTCTCGGTGCATAGTATCAGAAGGCGCACAAGGTTCACATGTCTTTTATTGGTGACTGGTGATGATGACTTTAATGATTTGGTTTAAAGTGGTTTCCACCAGTTTTCTCCATTGTAAAGTTACTATATTTTCCTTGCAATTAATACGTATCTTATGGGGAGACAGTCTGAGACTACACAGATACCCTATGTCTCATCTTTCCACCCACTAATTTTAGCATCCATTGACGATTCTTGTCTGTAATAAATGTTACAGTGGTTTGTGCTTAATGGTGGCTATTTCTATCACTTTTGCACATTTTTAATTGAAATTCATCTGCAAGAAGAGCTGTTTCCCAAATCTTAACTTTATTATTCATTTATTTATTATATGACTATAGATTTATGGGTATCTATTGTATTATATTATAATCCAAGACTATTACTATTTACTTTTTTGTTCGAATTATCACAGATTTGTTGACTGGGAGCTCCTTCAAGCTTTGTCCGCGTCTTTTCAACATGCCCCCATCATTTATTTATCCTTCCTTACATTTTGGCAACATAAGATGTTTCTGGCTACTCTTGTTTTGTTTCCTGCCCCAGGCTTGAAATCAACCATGACTCCAAAAAGCCCTAATTATTTTTATTGTAAAAAAAATTTAGAAACCACAATCCAGGCATTAAGTATGATCACAGCTAATGTTTTGTCATTGTTTCTAGGTCCTCTCAGTGAACAAAGCTAGGAAATATATGTATGTATACACCCACACAAATATCCACATCTACAATTATTTCTATATCTATCCTTATGTGTGCACATGTGTATATATTGATATATACATATTTACATATTGATAATGTTCTTACATCTATATTTATATATACATATATACACACATTTATACTGATGTCTCTGATTCTAATTCACATAGCTCATTTTAGCCTTCTCCCTTTCCCTTGTTTGTAACTCCTTTTATGAAACCTCTTATTACTCACAACATTTGTTCAGTCCTAATATACCCATTAAGTAATTATAAAATTGTTAACACACACCATTGTAAAAAACAACTTTCTTCACTAGAGTACAACTGCTGTGTACATTTATTTTTGTCTTTAGACTTACAGTATGCATTTTTAATAGTACTTTCCATAGTTACTTAGGTTAGCTTACTTTTTTTCTTCCCCACTCACTTCAGTGTGGTTATATTACTCATTTGTAATATAGCTAGGTTCACTTGTAATGAATTGCATTGAACTTTTGTTTCTTGCAAAATCATGGTTGATTTTAATTATTTGTTTATTTTTGGAGGGTATGTGAAACATTCTCATGGCTCTGTTACAGCTACACAAAAAAGTATATTCACAAAACTGTTGCTCCCCGTTATTTCTACCACCCCCTTCTCATTCTCTCATTCTTTGTACCCCATACACACTAACTACCGGTAGCCTCTCATTAAGTCTCTGGCTTCCTGTATTTCTTTTGCACAATTAAGCAGATATATGTACATATTTTTACACCTCCTTCATCACATGAAGGATAACATATTACAGATATTCTTTTGCCTTTAACACTTTTAATTTAATGATATGTTCCAGAAATCACTCCATATTAGCTCATAATTATCTTCCATTTTCTTTTTTACAGCTTCATGCCACCACACTGTATGAATGTGTCACAGTGTATATGGGTATTTATATTGTTTTCAATATTTTGCAAATATAAATAATGTTGCATATTCACTGAATAACTCTGTGCATATTCACTTTTGTATTGTTGAAAGTGTATCTACAGGGAAAACTTCTAGAAATGGGATTGGTAAGCCAAAAGATAAAGCTGTATTATTTGTTAGGTATAGATAGGATAGATATAAAAATATATGTAGATGTGGATATTTGTGTGGGTGTATACATGCATATATTTCCTAGCTTTGTTCACTGAGAGGACCTAGAAGCAATGCTTTCAAAAGCATTATACTAGCTTGCATTGGCACCAGCAATGTCTTATCTGTCTTTAACAATATGCTTGCTTAAATCAGGATCCAGATAAGCTCTATACGTTGCAAGCAGTTGATACGTTTCTTAATTCTCTTTTAATCTGTAGGTGTTCTGGACTACTCCAATCCCTGTCTGTCTTTTTTTATTTAAATGTATTTGTCTAAAAACCCATATCTGCATTGCAGAGTTTCCCACAGGTTGGATTTTTCTGACTGCATTCAATGATGTCGTTTGTCATGTAATTCTGTGCTTTGCATTTCCCATAAATTATTAAATTTAGAGGCTTGATCAGATTTGAGTGAACTTTTCTGGCAAAAATATTTCATAGAAGGTATTGTGTACCTTACTAAAAGGCACCTTGTGACTGGCAACCTAAAAATTTTTTAAACAGTTTATTATGTACCTTAAAGATGTATTTTTAAGATGAGGAAAAAAGTAAAGAAAAATATTTTCTATGTGTGCCACCACATATAAGCTACTTCAAAAATAATTTATTATTATATTTCATCTGGTAATAAAATTGACATATATTCATCTCAAAAAAAATGGTGAGTAGAACAGTAGATGCTGCTAGACAACATTAGGATGGCTTCCTGGCTCATAAGGATTACCTAATGGTTATGTCTATGTTATTTAACCTGCCTTCACAGCCACCTGTGACTCAAGCTGGGCAATCAGAATCTCTTCACTGGAAATTTAAAACTTGGAGACACAGAGAGAGAAATCATGTTAATAGCAGCACTTTAGAAAACAAATATAGAAAATTATTGTTGCTAACATCCTTGGACAGAGAAGTGCCCTATTCCGGCTTGGGTATTCACTCCTTTGATTCTGAGAGCTAATTAGAACTTCCTCTACCTGACACCAAATCTGCCACTACCTTGATCTTGGACTTCCCAACCTCCAGAAATGTGAAAAATAAATTTCTGTTCCTTATAAGTCATTCAGTTTGTGGTACTTAATTATAGCAGCCCGAACAAACTAAGACATCAACAAAAAAGAACCTTAACAGCTACAATGATACCAATCATTGATCAGAGATGAAATAATTTACCCAAGATGCTATGGGATAGTAATGGGAATCAGATCACCTAACACCCACTAAAAGATTGTACACAACAGGTCCTTCATTATCTTAGTTCTGTAGTATCTTGTCATTTTGGAAATATATCTTCTCTGATGCTAACATGGAAGGTAAAATAAGGGGTCAGAAAACTAAACAAGATAGGTAGTAAACCAGATAAGCTTCTTCTAATACCACAACTCACTGCACAAAACAATAAAGCCCATAAATAACATCATTGGGTACAGGCTATTTCTGGCCCTTACTTTTCTACAAGATCTCTATGCTAGTTATTGAACAGATAGTTGCACTCCCAGGTTTATTGCAGCACTATTTATGATACCAAAGATATGCAATCAACCTAGGTGTTCATCAGTGGATGAATGGATATAGAAAATATGGCATATATACACACACAATGAATTATTGAGCCACAAAAAATAATAGAATCTTGTCATTTACCATAGCATAGCTGGAACTGGAGGGCATTATGCTAAGTGAAATAAGCCAGGCAAACAGAGATAAATGTCACATGTTCTCATATATGGAAACTAAAAAATTCACCTTATGGAGGTAATGAATAGAATGGTGGTTACCAGAGGCTAGGAATTGCAGTTGGGTAGGGGGAGATAAAGACAGGTGGTTAATGGGAACAAAAATACAGTTAGATAGAAGGAAGATCTAGTCTAGCGTTCAGTAGTACAATAGGGCCACTAATAGTTAACAACGATTTATTGTACATTTCAAAACAAGCAGAAGAATATATTGGAATGCTCCCAACACAAAGAAATAATAGTTGATTGAGGTGATGGGTATCCCAGTTACCCAGATTTGATCATTATTCATTGCATGCTTGTATCAAAATATCACATTTACCTCATAAACACATACAACTATTATGTATATATAAAATTAAAAAATTAAAAATAATGTATGCTAGTTATGCTTTTCTGTTTAGGCCGAAGTCATCTCTTTTATGACAGGAAGATGGGAAAGGAGTGCTATCGTTGAAAGTTAATTTATTTCAAACCCTTTACACAGCTTCTTCATTCATGCCTCACAATATCCTGAGAATTAGGTAGCCATTATTCCCGTTTTACAACTGATAAAATAGAAGTATTGCTAGGCCTGGCATGGTGGCTCACACCTGTAATCACAGCACTTTGGGAGGCCCAGGCAGGTGGATCACTTGAGCTCAGAATTTTGAGACCAGCCTTGGCAACATGGTGAAATCCCGTCTCTACAAAAACAAACAAAAATTAGTTGGGCATGGTGGTGGGTGCCTGTAGTCCCAGCTACTCAGGAGGCTGAGGTGGGAGGACTGCTTGAGCCTGGGAGGCAGAGGTTGAAGTGAGCAGAGATTGTGCCACTGCACTTCAGCCTGGGCGACAGAGTGAGACTTTGTCTCAAAAAAAAAAGTGAAATAACTTTTCCAAAGTAATCCATCAAATAATTCATAGAGCAAGGAAATGCATTACAATGTCCATTAACATAAATACATGTACTGAAAACTGAAACAATCAAAGTGGTCATTCATAAAATGGAAAAATAAATTGTGGTAGAGTTACACATTAGAAACAGTACAGTAGGGAAAATAAATTAACTGTCAATAAAAGGTATCAACATAAAGCTCCCAACCATATTTTGACTAAAAACAAGTTGAGAAGAATATATACAGTATACCATTTATATTAGATTTTAAAGGAAGTAAAATATATATTTCTGAGATATAAATGTACATGTGGTAAAAAATTTAAAAAATTATTCATAGAAAAAATAAACACCAAATTCATGATTGGAGTAATGGAATTAAGGAAGGTTACACAGAAGATCTCAGCTGTATTGATCAAATTTTTACTTGTTAAACTAAGCTAAGGCTACAATGGTATCGGTTGAATTTTTCTTTACAACCTTGTGTATTGCTTAATATGTAATACTTTAAAAAAGAAAGTAAATGGTATCTGGAGTATAAAAATTAATGTTGAAATAAATGTACATGGATCTTTAAGAAAAAAAAGAAAGAAAGAAAGTTGGGGAAGGACGTTGAGAAGGAAAGCAGAAGTGGGGAGGAAAAACAAATGCTACAATTCCACTACCCAGAGATTTTCATTGCTAGTTGTTTTGTTCATAATTTCCTATAGCATTTTTTCTGTTCATATAGAAGTATGTATTCACATATATTGTAAAGAAATATTTGATAATATTATGACTACTACTAGAAAACCTATTTTGTAACTTATTTCACAGGCACCAAATCAGTCCCATTTAAAAGGGCCGTATTCTATCCAATCATATTGTTATACCACAATTTATTTTACCAATTCACTATTGATGGGCATTTAGATTATTTCCAAAATGTGCTATTACAAATAATGCTGCAATTAACACATTATATGTGTATGTGCATACCTGTGTGTATTTTCAGTAGTAACTGTGTTGAAAAAAAATTCCTAAGGGTAGAATTTCTAGGTCAAAGATTAAGAGGTTTTCAAGTTTGTTACATATGCCAAATAGCCCAACAATAAATGATTATACTAATTTACACACTTAATACTGTAATTGAGTGCCAGTGTCCCCAAACTCTGCACAACACTGGGCATAAACAGTCTTTTTATCCCCTTGTCAATCATAATCTGCTATTCCGTTTTTTCATGTGCATTTATTAGTGAAGCTGAGTCACTTTTTAAACGTTTACTCACCATACTTGAATAACTTCTTCTGATTTTTTGCCATTTTGTTAACATTTTTGAAGTTTTAATTATTATGGATACATAATAGTTGTACATATTTATGGGGTACATGTGATATTTTGATTAGAACATACAATGTGTAATAATCAAATCAGAGTAGATGGTATAACCATCACCTCAAGCATTTGTCATTTCTTTATGTTAGAATCATCTCAATTCCGCTTTTTAGTTATTTTGAAATACATAATAAATTATTGTTAACTATAGTCGTCCTATTACGCTACCAAACACGAAATCACAAATACCAGGAAAGTTAACGGAGAACTTGATCAGGAGCCAAAATGTTTACATTCGAATTAAGGCTCTGGATTAATGAAAATGCGTAACCAGGAAAAGAAAGAACAAGAATAATGGGGACATAGAGGGTGAGAAAGGAGAAAAACGAGAAGAAAAAGCCATGTAAGGAAAAAGAATTTGCGCCTCAGGGTCCCCCTCCCCCTCTGCCCTGTTCCAGACACCTATTCTCATTCCCGCACTCCTACCCCTGGCGTCCTGCTAGCTGGTCTGGCTTCCTTCCCTCTGGAAAAAGGCCAATTATTCAATAAAGGGAGGATGAGTCCTAGCTCATCCCCACTTCTTGTCTCCTGCCGGGTGTTCAAATACAACTTACCACGCAGTCACCGCCATCCAACTGCATGTCACTCTCCACTTCGCCACGGTCTGAACTCTTGGCCACAAGATCTAAGCCTTCCGGATGCCCCAGCCAGTTCAGGCTGCTGGTCTCTTGTCCCTAAGCCTTTGCCGAGGTAGTCGGCTTACTTGATGCCAGCACACCAGGCCCCCCACCACCCGCTGGAAGCACAGGCCCCAGCTCAGGTCAGGTTCCGGAACCTAGCGTCCCCAGGTTCTCACGTGACTTAGTTTCCCAGGCAATAGCGCTTTTCTCCCGGATGTAGCAGTCAGCTGAAATGGAGAGAGTGCTTCTTAAAGTTAACCCTCAAACCACCATGGCCAGTGAATGCAGAATAAGCCCGCTGAGAGTTTCGTCTATTTCTATGGCATTATGCTGGAAATTATAAAGAAAAGGGATGAAAAAAACTGGAGACTTTTCACCAACAACAACATACAGATCTGTATTATTAGGATTCTTAAAATGAGTATGTGTTGTTTTTATAATTAAACTAACAAAAGGAAAATAAATAATGATGAACAATTAAAGCGGGATTATGTATACAACAAAACCGTATGATTACAACAGCACCTTATGTAGCTTTGAAAATAGGTAATGCTTCATGAGAGAGGTTATAGCAGTGTGCAAATATCAATTCAGACCTTAAACAAGAAGAATATACACACCAAAAGAGATTTTTTTAAACAAAATCTATGCTGTATGTGCCCTATGATTGTCACAGGGCTTAGAACCTGATATTCGGCTATGCATTCCTGTCAGAAAGAGCATGTTGCAGCCATGTCAGAACCAACCAAGGTCAAGAATTTCTTGTGACCAGTCGTGAAGTCCCTGAAGCAAGAAACAGAGAAACCCATGCTGGTAAGAAATAAAGAGACTCAGACCCTGCAGAAAGATTAAGAATAGCGATCGAAGACGTTAACTTGGTTGCAATCTGGCTCTGCCCTTTACAAAGTTATGTGACCTTTTTCACCTGTTAATTGCTTGTTGTAAATATTAAATTAAACAAGTCAATGTGTATAAGGCATTTAAAACAATGTCTGGCAGTGAGAAGACCTATTTGATAAATAAATAAAATATGGACACAGACATTGCAGCATAGGAATCCCTCAATCAGGAATCCTAGGTCTCCAAGAACACTGGTGATACTAATTTAGCTGTACAAGAAGGAGGTGTCCTGTGTGGCTGACATAAATATTTCAGGGTTTGGAGAGAAACATTCCTACATTTTTTATTTAAGAAAACAACACACCAAAGTTGTTTAGAAAGGCAGAGTGGACTCTGGATCCATGCAGCCTAGATTTGGATCCTAGCTCTGCTATTATCTGCGTTATTAGCTCAAGTTATTTAAGCCTTCTGTGCCTCAGTTTCCCCATAGGTAAAATAAGGATAACAGTACTAATTTCATAGGTTTGTTGTGAGACAGTAACATATTAAATAAGCTTACAACGACTGCCACATAAGTACCATATAAATATTGATTAAAACTAGTAATAAGAGACAAAAAATATTGGAGAATTAAAAAGTAAACCCACAAGGAACTACTGTCTCAGCCTAAAGTAAATCAAATACATAACCACTGCCAGAGACCTTGTCAAGGTATTTCAGATAAGAAAATCTTGTCCAATGATGTTATCGTGAAGCTGATAAGATTGTAATGTCCTTGGAAAACAAAGGTAAGCCCCTCAGAAATCTACAACAAGTATGCTTACAACATAAAGTGTAATCCAACCTGACTAAGATGGGGAAATGATAACCTGAGCTACTAGAGTTGGAGCTGGGGCCAGTGAACTACAGCTCAAGGGCCAAAGCTTGTCTACTATCTGTTTTTGTTTGATCAGAGGACAAATAATTATTTTTACATATATAAGTGGTTAAAAAATTAAGAAACAAATATTTCATGACATGTACAAATTATATAAAATTTAAATTTAAATGTTCAAAAATAAAGTTTTATTGGAACACAAACACATTCATTTATATATTGTCTATGTCTACATTTACACTATAATGACAGTGTTCAGTACTTAAATTAGACATTAGAGCAACAACATAAAAGGATTTTAGGTCTCTGTTACCGTGGAGTCATCACACCGACCATGGATAAATTATCCTCAGACTGTCACATATTATTTTGAGTATTTTTATAGCAGTCGAATTAATCTGTATTCTGACCTGTACAGAGTACAGGCAAGTTTATACAATTGATTTGGTTTTCTAGATGAATGGGTTTAGATGATATTTATTTAAAGCTTTGCAAGATTCTGCTCAAACCAATTCAGCCCAAATTCATCAACTACAAATTAGTCATTTTAAAAATCATTTTCGTGAGTTTTGTTCCAAAAGCGATAAAAATGACTAATCACCTAAAATACCCTAGTATTACTAAATTATTCTCTACTTCATGTTGTTTTATATACAAGATTAATTGCAAAACCTTAGCCATCAAAATTTTCAGTGAGAAACACATGTAATATTAACATAATGAAATAATTACCATTGTTATATTTAACAATTTGTAAAACAATCCCAAGTTTGTTTAAACCTATAATGGTTTCTGCAAAGAAAGGCCCCAAGACAGTCACTAAGGCATGCAGCAGGTGTTAACTAAAGACTTGACTGACCTGATTTCCTGGGTGTGTAATCATTTCTACAATAAGTAGGTACCATGTAGGGTGAGGTGGTCCTAAAGCGGAATGTTTGCCTATTATACCTAGATAGCTATCCATGTGTGACTGATAACCAGATAGTCGAGGGAAGATAATTATCCCCCTTCTGAAAGAGGTATGAAAGATTCACTAAGCAAGTAATCAGATAAAAATTAAAACCAGAAAAAAATAATATATCCACATACTACATTTTTCAGCTAGATCTAACGAAAGAATTGGGGTTGTAATAATTTTGTAGATTTAATATTTTTTTAAGTTTTACTTTAAGTTCTGGGATACATGTGCAGAACGTGCAGTTTTGTTACATAGGTATACATGTGCCATGGTGCTCTGCTGAACCTATCAACCCATCATCTAGGTTTTAAGCCCCACATGCATTAAGTATTTGTCCTAATGCTCTCCCTCCCATTTGCCCCCACCCCCTGGCAGGCCCTGGTGTGTGATGTTCCCCTCCCTGTGTCCATGTGTTCTAATTGTTCAACTTCCACTTATGAGTGAGAACATGCATGTTTGGTTTTCTGTTCCTGTGTTAGTTTGCTGGGAATGGTGGCTTCCAGCTTAATCAATGTCCCTGCAAAGGACATGAACTCATCCTTTTTTATGGTTGCATAGTATTCTATGGTGTATATGTGCCACATTTTCTTTATCCAGTCTATCATTGATGAGCATTTGGGTTGGTTCCAAGTCTTTGCTATGGTAAATAGAGCTGCAATAAATATATGTGTGCAGGTGTCTTTATAGTAGAAATGATTTCTAATCCTTTGATTATATACCCAGTAATGGGATTGCTGGGTCAAATGGTGTTTCTGGTTCTAGATCTTTGAGGAATCACCACACTGTCTTCCACAATGGTTGAACTAATTTACACTGCCACTAACAGTGTACAAGTGTTCCTATTTCTCCATATGCTCTCCAGCATCTGTTGTTTCCTGACTTTTTAATGATCACCATTCTAACTGGCGTGAGATGGTATCTCACTGTGGTTTTGATTTGCATTTCTCTAATGACCAGTGATGATGAGCTTTTTTTTCATGTTTGTTGCCTGCGTAAATGTCGCCTTTTGAGAAGTGCCTGTTCATATCCTTTGCCTACTTTGTGATGGGGTTGTTTTTTTTCTTGTAAATTTGTTTAAGTTCTTTGTCCATTCTGGATATTAGCCCTTTGTTAGATGGATAGATTGCAAAAATTTTCTCTCATTCTATAGGTTGCCTGTTCACTCTGATGATAGTTTCTTTTCCCATGCAGAAGCTCTTTAGTTTAATTATATCCCATTTGTCAGTTTTGGCTTTTGTTGCCATTACTTTTGGTGTTTTAGTTATGAAGTGTTTGCCCATGCCTATGTTCTGAATGGTATTGCCTAGGTTTTCTTCTAGGGTTTTTTTGGTTTTAGGTTTTATGTTTAAGTCTTTAATGCATCTTGAGTTCATTTTCATATGAGTTATAAGGAAGGTGCCCAGTTTCATTTTCCTGCATATGGCTAGTCAGTTTTCCCAGCACCATTTATTAAATAGGGAATCCTTTCCCCATTGCTTGCTTTTGTCAGGTTTGTCAAAGATCAGATGGTTGTAGATCCACATACTACATATTTTTTAAGGCAAAATTTATTAAAAACCTCTACTGTAGAAGAATCACATCAGCAAAATGGTAGAGTAGGTAGCTTTAAGTTTGTATCTGCCCACAAAATCTCTGAAAAATAATTAGGAACTGTCAGAACCAACTTTGTAAAAACCCTGGGAAATAGTCAAAGGTTTACAGCCAAGCAAATGCTGAAATAAAAATGATAAAAATCAAAAAGACAGGAAGATTTTTGGCATTTTTACTTGCTCTTTCCACCTTCTTCCATGGCACAGTAGCAGTCTTGAAGAGGGAAGCCCACATGTCCAGACTAGGACCCTGATCCCTGGTTCCAGAAGGAGCAGAAAATACTTTGTTTGCAAATTATTTTGTTCCAATTTGTCTGGGGGCTAACTTAAGGATTAAAACAAGGTGTTCATCTTTGCCTTTACTAACCTGGAACTCAGGCCAAAAAAGCAGTGGGCAATGCTTAAAACACCACCAACTGAACCCAAAGGCTCCTGAAACAAAGATTATAGTTGAGACATGCACTATATTATCTACAGCCTGAAAGCAAAACCTAGGAAGAGTTTCTCTGTAAAATATTTGAAAACAATAACATTTATGAGTAATTTAAAAGACGATGCACATGCCCCAGGAAAGAGACATATGCAGAAAACACCAGGGAAGTTTTCACATTGGGCTGATCCCTGGGCTGAGTGAAAACCTGGCTAAGTGTTAAAGAAGTGCCCAGGCACAGAGCTAATCTACCAAGATTGGGGGGTGGGGGTTTGTTTGTTTTTTTAGCTCCTCACATTCAAGGAGAGCTCTATCAATACACTAGCTGAACTCAAGCAAAGAAACAGAGACTTCAGTGACCACACAAATCAAGGAATATAGTCCTTACAAAAAAAAATTCTCGGAAAATCACTAATCAAATTACTGTCACAATCTTCAACAATCAGAAAAATAACAAACCCTAGGAAAGGGGGAGGATCTGATTTGCAGAGATACAACATTATAATATTCAAGTGACTAGTTTTCAACAAGAAAAGACAAGGCATACAAAGGAACAGCAAAGTTTGGCCCATTCAAGGGAACACCATAAATTGAGAGAATTTATCTTTGAGGCAGCCAACGTAGATCTACTAGAAAAAGACTTTAAAATAACTCTCTTAAATATGCATAAAAAGCTAAATAAAAACATGGAAAAATAACTACATTAAATTAGAGAAATAATGTATGACCCAAATGAGAATATCAATGATGTGACAGACACTATAAAAACAAATAAAAATTGTGATGTGAAAAACTACCATAACTGAAAGAAAAGTTATTAAAAGTAGATTTAAACAAGCAGAATCAGTGAACCTAAAATAGGACAATTGAAATTGAGTTTGAGGAGCAGACAGAAAAAAATGAAGAAAAGTGAATAAAGCCTAAGAGGCTTGCAGGATGCCATCAAGCAGACAAACATATGCATCAGGAGAATAATAATAAGAGAAGAGGGAGATAGGGTAAAAGAATATTTGAAGAAATAGCCAAAAACTTGCCAAATTTGATGAAAGACATGAATCTATGAATTCACGAACCTCAAAAAATCCAAATAAGATAAACTTAAATAAACACCATGAGACATATTATAATCAAACATGTAAAGTCAATAACAGAATCTTGAAAGGAACAAAATAGAAGAGACTCATCATGTAAATGGATCTTAAATAAGATAATCAGCTGATTTCTCTGCAGAAGTCTTGAAGCTGAGAAGACAGTGGAATGATATATTTAATGTGCTGAAAGAAAAGCAAATGGTTGACTAAGTATTCTATGTTCAGCAAAACTATCCTTCAAAAAATTAGAGAAGTTAAGACATTCCCAGAAAAACAAATGCTGGACTAGTTCATTACCATTGCATTTGCCCTACATAAAATGCTGATGAGAGTCCTTCAGACTGAAATGAAAGAACTCTAGATAATAAATCAAATTCATATGAAAACATAAAATTTTCTAGTAAAGATAAATATATGAGCAAATATAAAAGCCAATATTGTATTTTTGCTTTGTAACTTCAGTTTAAAATTTTTTTCTACAGAATTTTAAGGACAATTAAATATAAATGTATATTATTGGGTCATAATGTATAAAGATATAATTTATAAAAATCACAACATAAAAAAGGGGTAGAATGGAAATTTTAGGAGCATAGCTTGTATATGCTTTGGAAGTTCAGTGAGTAACAATTTGAACTAGATTGTTATAAATTTAGGATGTTAAATGTCATTTATATGCCAAACAAAATTGTTTGATTTAAAAATTATATACAAAAGAATGAGAAGAAAATCAAAATGCTTTACTACAAAAAAACAAGTAAACACAACAGATGTCAATAATGGAAAAATAAAGACCAAAAAATGTATAAGACAAACTTAGAACCAGTATCAAATGCAGATATAAGTTCTTTCCAATTAGTAACTACTTTAAATGAAAATTAATTAAAATTTTCAATCAAAAGGCAGACAAAGGCAAAATGGGTTTACATTTAAAAATGATCAAACTATATCCTCTCTACAAGAAACTCACTTTAGATCCAAGGACACATTTCAGTTGAAAGTAAAAAGATAGAAAAATACACTCCATTCAAACAGTAATGAAAACAGATCTGTGATCACTATATTAATGTTAGACAAAGCAGAATTCAAGTGAAAAATTGTTATGAGAGGAAAAGAAGGACAATATACATACATAAAGTGGTGAATTCATGAAGGTATAACAATTATAATCATACAAGCACTAAATAACAGACTCCCAAAGTATATGACACCCTCACATTGCCAGAATTGCAGGTACAAATAGATAGCTGTGCAGTAAGAAATTAATAGTGAAAGAAGACTTGAACAACAGTATAAATCAACTAGCCCTAAAAGACATACTCAGACTACTAAACTTGAAAACAGCAGAACACACATTCTTCTCAAGTGCACAAGAAGAATTCTCCAGGAAGAACCATATGTTAGGCCAAAAAATAAGTACCATTAAGTTTTGAAATGTCGAAGTCACACAAAGTATCTTTATCAACAACAGGGAGATAAGGCTAGAAATCAGTAACAGAAGGAAAGCTGGAAAATTTACAAATATGTGGAGATTAAACAATACACCCTTAAATCATCAAAGTATTAAAAGAGAAATAACCAGAATAATTTACATATACATAGAAAAGAATTAAAATGAAAACATAACATACAAAAACTTTAGGGATGCAACCAAAGCAGTGCTCAGAGGAAAATCTGTACTTTAAATTACTATATTAAGAAAGAAGAAAAATGTCATGTTAATAATCTAACTTTACACCTTGAGGCACTAAAAGTAGGGAGGCTGAGGCAGTGAGACAACTTGAGATCAGGAGATAGAGACCAGCCTGGCCAACATGGTGAAACCCCCGTCTCTACCAAATATACAAAAATTAGCCAGGCATGGTGGCAGGCACCTGTAATCCCAGGTACTCAGAAGGCTGAGACAGGAGAATCGCTTGAACCTGGGAGGTGGAGGTTGCAGTGAGCCATTGCACTCCAGCCTGGGTGACAAGGTGAGACTACATCTCAACCAAAAAAAAAAAAAAAAAAAAGATCAGAGTCAATTGTTGGTTCCTTAAAAAGATAAAAATTGACAACACATTATAGACCATAGAAGATAAAATTGATTATATGGGAAAACTAAAAACAATTGTATGCCAAAAAATTAGATAATGTAGATAAAATTGACAAATTCATGGAAAAACACAAGTTGCTGAATCTGACTC
The DNA here is from genome assembly GCF_029289425.2 of Pan paniscus. Lineage (NCBI taxonomy): Eukaryota > Metazoa > Chordata > Mammalia > Primates > Hominidae > Pan > Pan paniscus. The sequence goes on from NC_073272.2 coordinate 63,121,762, forward strand.
AAGAAGTATAGAATTTGAATATACCTATAAGAGATAAAGAGATTGAATCAGTACTCAAAAACTTTTCCATAAAGAAAAGCCCAGTTTATGATCGCATCTCTGGTGAATTCTACCAAACACTTAAACAGTTAATAGAAAATCTTCACAAAATTGGCCAAAATTTAGAAGAGAAGGGAAGATTTCTGAATTCATCCTGAGCCCAATATTACACATATACCAAAACAAATCAGACATTACATGAAATGTTCAAATGTATATCTCACCTAAATACAGATGCACAAATCATCAACTTAATGCCAACAAACTAAGTCCAGCAGCATATTAAATGCCAAATGAAATTCTTCTTAGGAAGGCAAAGTTGGCTTAACATCTGATAATCAATTAATGTAATGAATGCATTATATCAGTAGATTAAAAAAAAACACAAATGTGCCTCAATGGATGTAGGCAAAACTTTTAATAATATCCAAACTCTTTCATTATAAAATTAGCCAACATAGTAGAAATAAAAATGACTATTGTCATTCTGCTAAATGACACATACAAAGAACCCATGGCTAACATCATAACTAATGATAAAAAAACTGAATGTTTTTCTCTGAATTCAGGAACAGGAAAAGGAGGTCTGCTTTCATTATTTCTATTTTACATTGTACTAGCATCTCTAATGAGACAAATTTGTAGAAATATGAAATAAAAGGCATGTAAAATGGAAAGGAAAAAATAAAACTATATCTTCCCTAATTTATAATGACATGATCTGTTATGCAGAAAATCATAAAAAATCGACTAAACACCTCTTAGATATAATAAATGAGTTTTTCAAGGTTGCAGGATGTAAGTTCAATACAAAATATTCTATTGTATGTCTATACAGTTGCAATGAACAATCCAGAAATGGAATTAAGGAAAGCAATTCCATTTACAATACAACCAAAATAAATAAAATAATTAGGAATAAATTTAACAAAAGAACTGAAAAACCAATCATCTGGAAACCACAAAATAATGTTTACAGGAATAAAAATACCTAAACAAATGAAAAGACATTTTATACTCATTTATTGGAAGAATTAATATTTTCAAGATGGTGATTCACCCCAAAAGGATATACAGACTTGACACAATCCCTAACAAAATTTCACATTGCTTCTTTGCAGATATTGGCAAGCTGATGCTAAAATTTATGTGGAATTTTAAGGGTCCCAAAATAGCAAAAATAAGCTTGATAAAGAACAAAGTTTGAGTACCCACCTGATATACTGATTTCAAAACTAATTCAAAGTTACAGTAACAAAGACAAGATGCAATTTAAATCAGAGGAATAGAATTGAGTGTCCAAATATAAGCCTTCACATTTCAGTCAATTTATATCTAAATGCTCTGAAAACAATTTAGTGGGGGGAAAAGAGGTTTTGAAAAATGGTGCTAGAGAAACTAGGTATCTATATTCAAAGGAAAGAAGTTGAGCTCTTACCTCGTACCATATATATGCTTTTAGTAAAAATGGAACATGGACATGTGTATAAGGGTTAAAACTATAAAACTCTTAAATTATCAAAGTTGTACATTTGGGGTCTTTTGATTAAGGAATGGGTTTATAGACAAGGTGCTAAAAGCCAATAAAAGAGAAATTCTAAAGACAGATACATTTGATTTCATAAAAATTAATAACTTGTGTCCATCAAAGGGAATTAGCACAAAAGTAAAATGGCACACCACAGAATGAAAGAAAACATTTGCAAATTATATATGTATATATGTGTGTGTATATGTATATTTGTTTGTGTTTGTATATATAATGTTATATATGGACTTGTGTCAGGAATATATAAAAATGGTTAGAACTCAATAATTAACATATAAACTACCAAATACTTAAATGTGCAGAAATCCAAATAGACATATCTCCAAAGAAGATATAAAAATGTTCAAAAACAAAAGAAAAAAATCTCAAAATCATTACATAACAAAGAAATACAAACGAAAATCACAATGTGATACCTCTTTACACTCATTAGGATGGCTATAATCAAAAAGAAATATAATACCCCGTGATGAGATGGATGGGAAGAAAGTAGAACCCACTTGCACTGCTGGTAGCAATGTAAAATGTTGCAGCCAGTTTAGACAACGGTTGGGCAGTTCTTTAAAAATTTAAACATATCGTTTCAGTATCACCTTAATTTTCACCCTTGGGTATATACCCAATAGGTATGAAATCATATGTTCTCACAAAAACTTGTACACAAATATTAATACCAGCATTATTTATGGTGGCCAAAAAGTGTCCATCAACTGATGAATGCATAAATAAAATGTAGTAAAACAATAATATTCAGTAATCAGTATAGATGAATTTATTACTGATACAACTTGGTTGAACCTTAAAAACCTTATGTTAAATAAAGGAAGGAAATAACAAATACACATGGTGTATGATTCTACCTGTATAAAATATCTAGAAAAGCCAAATATGTAGACAGAGAAATGATATTAGTTGTTGCCTAGGGCTTCATTGGTGGTAAGTGTGCGAGTGTTGAAGGAGAAATAGAGTGTGACTCTGAGTGGTTGTAAGGTTTCTTTTATGGGGAACCAAAATATTATAAAATCAGGCTACAGTATTGATTGTGCAATCCTGTGGTTGTACTTAATACAAAACAGTATGGTACACTTTAAATAGATTAATTTACAGTATATGACATATCTCAATGAAGCTGTCATCAAAAAAATTATTGCAAAATATTTTCAAAATGTTGAGGGAATTTTATGATATGTGGGCATCCTGCCCTTTAGAAACAATGTTCTCTGTAGGTAGTAACCACCTGTTACAAACACTGGATGCAATAATACTTTCAAGCATAAGGAATATTTATTTTAAGACCCATAAAAAAATTTTTAGAAGCATTATCTGTAAAACATGTTTATAACATCTGTATAGCTTGAAATTAATAATAAAATAATCATGAACATTTTTAAAGTAGAAAATTTTACCAAACTATATTCCACAAGATATACAAATGATAATATACACTTGAGTTTATTCCAGAAATGCAAGTTTGTTTTAACATTTGAAATTCAAACATTATGATTTACCACATTAACAGGCTAAAAAAGAAAAAGCACATGATCACTTCAATATGCCACAAATTTATATGACAAAATTTACTACATATTCATGGAAAAATTTTCACCAAAGAATAGAAAAAATATTACAAATATTGATGGGCATCTACCAAAATCCTATGGAAAACATGATAATTAATGTGAAAGACTGAGTGTTTTTTCACTAAGGTTAGGACCAAGCCAGGAAGACTTTTCTCATCACTTCTATTAAATATTTTACTTGACTTTCTAGACGCTTCAATCAAACAAGAAAATAAAGAAAAAAATAAAAGAAAGACATGAGAGAGGAAAAGACAAGAAAGATAGGCACATATGTAAGAAAGAAAGAAGTATCACTGTTCCATTTGCAGATATTATTATTATTACCAAGAAAATTCCCATGAACCTCTGAAATGAATACTATAACTTATAGAATGTAACAATGTTGCATATTACAAATTCAATATATATAAATTAATTATATTCTTAGGTACTACCAGCAAACAACTGGAAAACAAAATGACAAAATAATTCTACTTGCAGTAGCACTCATCTGTGGGAAGACTTGCTTGATGAAGAATGGCCACAAACTTTCAATTTATAAAAAGTGCAATATCTGCAAAGTGCAATAAAATTAGATATGCTGGCACGTGTATCTCAAGTCATTACTTGTGAATCTCAAACGCACATAAATTTATTTTGTAGAAGGAGAATAGTATGAGAAATTTACACCAATAAATTATGTATCCTAGATAACATAGACAAATTCCTAGAAATGCAAATTACCACAATTGATTCAGGAACAAAGAACCAAACACTGCATATTCTCACTCATAGGTGGGAATTGAACAACGAGAACACATGGACACAGGAAGGGGAACATCACAAACTGGGGACTGTTGTGGGGTGGGGGGAGGGGGGAGGGATAGCATTAGGAGATATACCTAATGCTAAATGACGAGTTAATGGGTGCAGCACACCAGCATGGCACATGTATACATATGTAACTAACCTGCACATTGTGCACATGTACCCTAAAACTTAAAGTATAATAATAAAAAAAAAAATCGAACACATCTATAAACAGTTAAAAAAAATTGGAAAAACAATTAAAAACCTTCCAATGGAAAATAATGCAGAAACTGATGGGAATATGCTATTATAGATCCTAAAAAAGACTTATAATAGGTTGAGTCTAGCAACCTATGAAAGAATTACACATTATAACCAAGTAGAAATTATCTAGGGGTAAAGATAGTTCAACATACAAAATTCAATGAATATAATGCACCACATTAATAGTAGAAAAGAAAAAAAGATAATTTCAATTGATGCAGAAAATGTATATGACAAAGTCCAATAATCTTTTATGAAAAAACACCCAACAGTTAAAAATAGAAGGAAATTTCTTGAAACTGATTTTGAGCATTCACAAAACATCAAGAGCTAATTATGCTTAATTGTAAAAATGGACAATGTGTACAATCAAGAACAGAATGGAGATGACAGCCTTTATCACTGCTACTCACCATTGTGATGGAAGTTCTAGCCAGAACAATTAAGGAAGAAAAAAGAAATAAAAGACATTAAAATTGGAAAAAAAAAAGCAGCTAAACTATTTGCAGATAACATGACCTTATATGTAGAAAATACGAAGGAATTCATAGACTATTAAAGCTAAAAACAAATTCTGCAAAGGTGCAGGATACAAGATCATCATATAAAAGTCAGGAGGTGTTTCTATAAACTAGCAATTACCAGTCTGAAAAGGAAATTAAGAACACTATTTCACTTAAATATCATCAATAAAATGCTTACGAGTAAACTTAACCAAAGAGGCAAAGACTTTTACAATGAAAACTACAAAACATTGCTAGAGAAGTTAAAGAAAACATAAGTAGATTAAAAGATATCCCATGTTCATAGATTGGAAGCAATATTATTAAGATGTCAATACTACTTACAGTATACAGATATCTGCAAATTCAACATAATTTCTATCAAAATCTCAATGATGTTTTATTCCAGAAATAGAAAAATTCATCCTAAAATTAATATCAAAACTTAAGGAACCCAGATAGCCAAAACAATATTGAAAAATAAAACCCAATTTGGAGGACTTACACTTCTTGAACTTCAAAACTTACTATAAAACTTCAGTAATCAAAACATATAGACATACACATATAAAGACAGACATATAGACAAATGAAATATAATGAAAAGCCCAGATATAAACCCTTGAATATATTGTGATTTTCAACATGGATGCCAAGACAATTTAATGGGCAAAGCACAGCCTTTTTAACTGTCATTTTGGTATTGGAACAACTGGATATACACGTGCAAAAGAATAAATTTGAACGCCTAAACTACACCTGCTAGGGCTTGAATATTTGTCTCCTATGAAACTCACAGTTGAATCTTATTCCCAAATGTAATAGTGTCGGGGAGTGGTGTCATTGAAAAGTGATTGGGTCATGAGGCTTCTGCCTTCATGAATGGATTAATCCATTCACGGATTAATCAATTAATGGGTTATTGCAGAAGTGGGTTAGTTATCACAAGAATGAATCTAATATAAAATCCAGTTTGCTTCTCAGTGCACCTCTCTTGTCCTATAATGGCTTCCACCATGTTATCACACAGCATGAGGTCTTCACCAGTGGTCCAGTAGATGCAGCCATTCAATCTTGGACTCCTCAGCCTCCAGAACTGTGAGTCAAAATAAACCTTTTTAAACATAAATTCCCTTGTCTTAGGTATACTGTTATAGCTACAGAAAATTGATTAGAACAGAAAATTGGTACCAGGATGTGGGGCTGTTGCTAATAAAAAATATGGCATAAAGAAAATGTGGTACATATACACCATTGAATACTATACAGCCATAAAAAGGAATAAGATCATGTACATTTCAGGGACATAGATGAAGCTGAAAGCCATTACCACCAGGAAACTAATGCATGAACAGAAAACCAAACACCACATGATCTTGCTTATAAGTGGGAGCTGAACAATGAAACACCTGAACACAGGGAGGGGAAAAACACACACTGGGACATGTCAGGGGGTGGGTTGAGGGGAAGGAGAGCATTAGGAAAAATAGCTAATGCATTCTGGGCTCAAAAGCTAGGTGATGGGTTGACAGGTGTAGCAAATCACCATGGAACACGTTTACCTATGTAACAAACCTGCACATCCTGCACCAGAACTGAAAATAAAAATAAATACCTGAAGATGTGAAAAGAGCTTTCGAACTAGGTAATGGGTAGAAACTGAAAGAGTTTGAAGGAACAGGTTAGAAAAAGCTTGGGTTGCCATAAATAGAACATTGAGGATAATTTTGGTACAAGTTCAGGATATGAGAGACTGGAGAAAGTCTGAATCTTCATAGAAATTACTCACACTGTTGGTGGGACTGTAAACTAGTTCAACCATTGTGGAAGACAGTGTGGTGATTCCTCAAGGATCTAGAACTAGAAATACCATTTGACCCAGCCATCCCATTACTGGGTATATACCCAAAAGATTATAAATCATGCTGCTATAAAGACACATGCACATGTATGTTTATTGTGGCACTATTCACAATAGCAAAGACTTGGAACCAACCCAAATGTCCATCAATGATAGACTGGATTAAGAAAATGTGGCACATATACACCATGGAATACTACGCAGCCATGAAAAAGGATGAATTCATGTCCTTTGTAGGGACATGGATGAAGCTGGAAACCATCATTCTCAGCAAACTATTGCAAGGACAGAAAACCCAACACCGCATATTCTCACTCATAGGTAGGAATTGAACAATGAGAACACTTGGACACAGGGTGGGGAACATCACACACCAGGGCCTGTTGTGGGGTGGGGGGAGCAGGGAGGGATAGCATTAGGAGATATACCTAATGTAAATGACAGGTTAATGGGTGCAGCACACCAACATGGCACGTGTATACATATGTAACAAACCTTCATGTTGTGCACATGTACCATAGAACTTAAAGTATAATAAAAAAAAATACTTGTAAGGCAAGTACTCCAGGAGATAAATAAAAACTGAAAAATAAAAAAAGAAATTACTTAAATGGTCATAACCAGAATGCTGATAGAAATGTGGACAGTAGAGTCCATTCTGAGGAGGTCTCAGATGGAAGTGAGGCACAGGTACTGGAAACTGGAGTAAAGGCTATCCTTGTTATGTAGTGACAAACAACTTAACAACTTGAATGAATTTTGTCTGTGTTTACGGACTTTGTGGAAGGCTGATATTAAGGATGAACTAGGATATCTGACAGAAGAAACGTCTAAGCAGTAAAGTATTCAGCCTGCTGCATACTGACTGTTGGCCACTTACAATGAGATGTTGGAGCAAAAGAATAGTTTACGGACAGAATTAGTGATTGAAATGGATGCAGAACAGAAAGATGTGAAAAATTCATAGCCTGGCCACGTAAAGAGCAAAACAGTATGTATATGAGAACAAAACAAGGGTGTGGCTGAGAGACTGGTTACTAAAGAGATTAGCATGAATAGAAGGGAGCTAGGTGCTAATCATCAAGACAACAAGAAAATGGCCCTGAAGGCATTCTAGAGATCTTTGAGGCTGCCCATTTTATCCTAGGCCCAGAGTTCTATGAGGGAAGAACGCTTTTCTGAGATGGTCCCAGGGCACTCTCCAATCTCCATCCCTGTTGCCCAGGGATGACTCAGGACTCTACTTCATGCATCCTGGCATAGCACTTTTCAGCAAATCCTGCTGTGGTTCAAGTGGCCTCAGGTGTAGCTCAACTTGCTGCCCTGAAAGATATAAGCCATAAGCCTTTGTGGCACTATGGTATGGCACAAGTGGACCCAAATGTATCTCGAGAGGGTGCAAGCAGTAACCTTAGGCTATGTCCACATGGTGCTAACATTTCAGATGTGCAGAATGCAAGAGCTGTGGGGCCATGATAGACTGTACCTAGATTTCAGAAGATGTACTTAAAAGCCAGGGGGCCCAGGGAGAGACTTGTCCCAAAGCAGAGTCACCACTCAGGCCTCCCACAAGGGCAAGGCTGAACAAAAAAGTGGGGTCAGAGCCAGAGCCACCATCAATATCCCAGAACTGTGGAGCCACTGGAAGCATGCAAAGCCATTCTGGGAGATCTAAAGTATGGGATGAGCTCAGAAAAGCCATAGAGGTAAGGTTGCTCAATGTCTTGAGTTTCAACTTTCTCATATGTGTGGGCTGTGAGCATGCACACAGAACCCAGTGATCCTGTCCCCCTCTGTCCCCCTCCCCCTCAATGTCCTCCTCCCTATGCTGTCACCACTGTTGTTGCCAGTGCCTGCAGGGAGGCTGGCAGCCCCAGACACACTAGTGCCCCACCCCAACTGACAAGGGTGCACCTCAGCATGCTGTTAATGGTGCTTGCACATGCAAATGAGAACAGATTTTGCTTCCACCACCCAAAGAAACACTTTGGCTGGCACCACCATTCAGAGTGTTGTGACCAGCAGCCCAGGAACATCTTGACCCATCGAGTGCATCAGGTTTTTATACCTGAGGCGACAGATACCAAAGCTGGGGACCTGATATTTTCCCCTCAGAGTTAGAGCATACAGGTCAGGAGTGCTGACCTGAATCTTGGGCCCCTCCAAATCTACCACAAATGAAGGCAGTCAGCTGAATCTAACTTATAAAACAATCAAACCTGCAACGACATCAAAGAAGATAAAACTGAAAGAAAACCCATCCAAAGGACAGCAACTTCAAGGACTAAAGGAACATCATCCGACAAAGATGAGAAAGAGCCAGTGCAAGGTCTCTGGCTACTTAAAAGTCCAGAATGTCTTATAACCTCCAGACAATAACACTAGTTCCCCAGCAATGGTTGTTAACCAGGCTGAGATGCCTGAAATGACAGAAATGGAATTCAGAATATGAATAGGAATAAAGATCATTGATATTCACAAGAAATTCAAAACCCAATCAAATAATTCTAAGAAATACAATAAAACAATACAGGAAATAAAAGATGAATTTGTCATTTTAAGAAAGAGCCAAACTGAGCTATAGAGCTGAAAACCCCACTTTAAGAATTTCAGAACACAACTGCAACTATTAACAGCAGAACTGACCAAGGTGAGGAAAGAATCTCAGAGCTTGAAGACCTGCTTTTCAAAGTAACTCAGACAAAAATACAGAAAAACAATAAAAAGAATGAACAAAATCTCTGAGAAACATGGGCTTATGTAAACAGACTAAACTATGACTCATTGGCATCCTTCAAAGAAAAGGAGAAAAAGTAAGCAACTTGAAAAACATATTTCAGAACACTATCCATTAACATTTCCCCAACCTCACGAGAGATGCCAACATTCAAATTCAGAAACCCCTATGAAATACTACACAAGAAGATCATCCCCAAGACACATAATCATCAAATTGTTCAAGGTTGAAATGAAAGAAAAAATGTTAAAGACAACTAGAGAGAAGGGGGCAGGTGACATACAAAGGGAATCCCATCAGGTTAACAGCATACATTTCAGAAAAAAAAAAAAAAAAAAAAAAACCTACAAGACAGGAGAGAATGAGGACCTATATTCAACATTCCTAAATTCCTAAAGAAAAGAATTTTTAACCAAGAACTTCATATTCAACCAAACTAAGCTTCATGAGTAAAGGAGAAATAGGATCATTTTCAGACAACCACATGCTGAGGGAAGTTGTTACCACAAAACCTGTCTTATAAGAGGTCCTTAAGGGAGTGCTAAACATAAAAAGAAAAAATCATTACCAGCCACCACACAAACACACTTAAGTACACAGACCACTGAGACTATAAAGCAAACACACAGACAAGTCTAGATAATAAACAGCTAACAACACAAGGACAGTGAGAAATCATATCTATACTAAATTTGTTTTTTGATTTTCATCAACTTTTATTTTAAGTTCCAGGATACATGTGCAGGATGTGTATGTTTATTATGTGGTTTGCTGCACAGATCAACCCATCACCTAGGTATTAAGCCTAGCATCCATCATCTTTTCTTCTTGATGCTCTCCATCCTCCTGCCCCCACCAAGAGTCCCCAGTGTGTGTTATTCCCCCCATGTGTCCATGTGTTCCATCATTCAGCTCCCACTTATAAGTGAGAACATGTTTTGTTTGGTTTCCTGTTCCTGAGTTAGTTTGCTGAAAATAATGACTTCCAGCTCCATACATATTCCTGCAAAGGACATGATCTCATTCCTTTTTGTGGCTGCATAGTATTTCATGGTAAATATGTGGCACCTTTTCTTTATCCAGTCTATCATTGATGGGCATTTGGGTTGATTCCATGTCTTTGCTACTGTGAGTAGCACTGCAGTGAACATACATGTGCATGTATCTTTATAATAGAATAATTTATATTCCTTTGGGTATATACCCAGTAATGGGATTGCTGGGTCAAATGGTATTTCTGTACTAACTTTGAATGTAAATGGGCCAAATGCTCCAATTAAAAGGCTTAGGGTGGCAAGATGACATAGATTACTTTTTCCACTGAATTAGTAAGAGTTATTTAAAATAAAATATACTCATACAATTTATATTTGCATGTTCTAACTTATAAGTGGAAGTTAAACATCAGGAACATATGGACACAAAAAAGGGAACAACAGACACTGAAACCAACTTGAGGGTGGAGGGTGGAGGAGAGTGATGATCAAAAATTATCTATAGGCATATTACCTGTGTGGTGAAACAATCTGAACACCAAACACCTGTGACACACAATTTACCAATATAATAAACCTGCACATGTACCCTTGAACCTAAAATAAAAGTTAAAAAAAGATGGGACTACTGTTTTTTAAAAAAAAGTTCATAGGAACAGTAGTCACAATTGCTAAAAGGCAGAAAAAACCCAAATGTCCATCAATAAGTAAATGGATAAATAAAATGTTGTGTATACACACAATGGAATATTAGTCATAAAATGAAATGAAGTAGATACATACTACAATATAGACAAACTGCTAAAACATTTTTACATGAAAGAAGACAAACACAAAAGTTATATATTGTATAATTCCATATATGTAAATAATTTGCAGAATAGGTAAATTTCTAAAGTTGGAAAGCAAACTGGTGACTCTCAGGAGATGGGAATAAAGGGAAATAGGATGTTCCCACTTAATGGGAATTGTGTTTCCTTTGGGAAGATGAAAATATTTTGGAACTAGATAGAGGTGGTTGTTGTACAAAAATGTGAACATACTAAATATCACTGAATTGTACACTTTAAAATGGTGAATTTTGTTAAGTGAATTTCTCCTAAGCAAAAAATAATAATTTACTCACCAAAAAATCATTAAAGAAGGAGTTGAGATTCTAATAAACATTTTAGCTACTTCTACTTCTTATGTATCTTCTGAGATGATAAACTTATGGGGCTCATGTTTATTTTAAAGTTATTTGATTAAGGTGCCCAGGCTATTCCAGAAATTATGTGATCCCAATGAGCTACCCCCTCTTAATTAAGGTAATGGAGTGGAAATCCTTTTTGTTGCACTAAGAGGCCCAAGTCTGTAAATAACATTGATCAGGGGACCTGCAAATCTGCATGATATAGAGAAAAGAGGTTGAGCTTTTTGAAGGTAGAAGGACAGAGAGAAAAAGTGAGGAAATTAGCACTTATTTATTTAAATACTTTAGGTACAACACCTCATTTAAATCCCCTAACAACCTTCTGAGATAAGGTGCATTTTACCTATTCTAAAGATATAGAAACTGAGGTGCTAAAAGGTTGAGCAATTTCCACAATTAGAATGTGTCAGGAAAGGATTCAAACCCAAGTGTGTCACATTTTGTAGCCTGTTTTATTTCTACTATGCAACTCCTCTTCTTGAGTTTTGACTTCTGTTTATGCCTATAGTCCAAGAGGAAATGAATAAAAACATTTTTGTGTGAATATCAGGGGAATCTGCCCCCAATGATCCAATGTGAGTTCTTTTCTATTTTCTCTAAGTGTCAGCCGGTCTGAGAAATAAAGGGAAAGAGTACAAAAGAGAGAAATTTTAAAGCTGGGTGTCTGGGGGAGACATCACATGTTGGCAAGTTCCGTGATGCCCCCTGAGCCATAAAACCAGCAAGTTTTTATTAGCAATTTTCAGAGGGGAGGGAATGTACGAATAGGGTGTGGGTCACAGAGATCACATGCTTTAAGGGCAACAAAAAATCACAAGGCAGATGAGCAGGGCAAGATCACAAGTTCAGGGCAAAACTAGAGTCACTAATGAACTTCCATGTCCTGCTGTGCACGCATTGTCATTGATAAACATCTTAACAGGGTGCAAGAGCAGAGAACCGGTCTGACTAAAATTCGCCACGCTGGAATTTCCTAATCCTAGCAAGCCTGGGGGCACTGCAGGAGACTAGGGCGTGTTTCATCCCTACCTACATCTGCATAAAGGCAGACACTCCCAGGGCGGCCATTTCAGAGGCCTCCCTCTTGTTATTCACTACACTGTATTTGGTTTTTTGGTCCCTCCAATGAACTATAAGAAAATGTAATGTATTATATCAGGTTCATCACTATCTCCCCAGGACATAGCACAAAAAGCATTTGATTTTTTTTTTTGCTTGAGTTAATAACTGAATGGATTTTATTCAAAATTGTATACATATATTTTAATGACTATGTAACATTTCATCTTGTTGTGATGTATGATATGAGGTGAGAGTAATTTTCCATTTTTCTTCAAATGGCTAACCAATTCTCCCACTATGAGTTATGCAGCATCCCTTTCCACCTCCATTAATAATAAAGGGAAAATCCTGGTTCTTCGACTTAGAGGCCTGGGTTTTATAATCATGCAAATTATAAGGCTTCCAAGGCACCATAGTGTAGGAAAAACAGGATGACTAGGTTACAGCCCAGCCATTCTCACAGGTGAGGGAGTTGAGCCAGAAATCAGTAGCTTTTAAAGCTCTCCTGGTGATTCCAGTGTGTGGCCCAGTTTTTAAATGTCCTATTATACTGTATTGCCTAGCATTTACAATATCTGGCAATATATTATAGAATTAATCTTCATTGAATATCTTTCCTAGCAAATGTAAAACTCATGGGGACAGAGATTTTGTCTCTCTGGTTAACTTATATGTCTTCAAATATCTAGGACAGTAACTGGTACACAGTAAATTCTCAATAAATACTTATTGACTGAAAATAAACTCAAATCTCATTAGAAAATGTATTAGTGTGAAAATGAACAAAAATATGAGTAAATATTTTTCCACAAGATATACACAAGTAGCCAATAAACATATGAAAAGATTATCAATATCATTACTCATTAGGGAAATGCAAATCAAAACCACGGTAAGATATCACCTATACACTTGAATGGCTATAATTTAAAAGATAGATAATAACAAGTGTTGTTGTGGATATGGAGAAATTAGAATCATCATACACTGCTGATAGAAATAAATGTAAAACCGTGCAGCTGCTTTGCAAGACAGTATGACAGTTCTTCCAAAGATAAACACAGAGTTATTTAATTCAGGAATTGCACTCCTTGGTATTTAACACAGAGAAATGAAAACACATATCCATACAAACAGTTGTACATAAAAGTGCTTAGTAGCATTATTCATAATAGCCAAAAAGTGAAAATAGCACAAATGTCCATTACCGGACAAATAAACAAAATGTGTTATATCATAAAATGGGATATTATTTGGCAAAAAGAAATACAATATTTGTAAATGCTACATGCTACAACTTGTATGAATCTTAAAATCAAAAGTCAGACAGAAAAGGCTACATATTGTATAATTCTACTTATGTTAAATGTCCAGAAGAGTCACATTCATGGAGACAGACAGTAAATTTGTGGTTGCCTGTGCTTCATAATGGGGTGAAAATTGGGGGGTGAATGCTAAGGGGGTTCAAAGTATATTCTTGTTTTTACAGTGATTTCAAGAAGTTTAATGAAATTCCAAGACAAAAATGTGATGAATTTCTACACATATACAATATGTACATGTGGGTTTACAAATTTTAATTAATAAGTCGTTTCACCTCAGAGACCAGAAAAACATGATCAAAAAGAAACTGTGAGTAACAACCCATAATGTAGTTCACCACAATGGGACCCACCCTTTTCTTAGCCTATTGTTAGTAATATTACAATAAAAATAACTACATTCTTCTATATTTTTCTGTTAAAATAATCTCATAAATGTACAATGCTATTATTAGTTTCAAAGACTAATATAAATTCACTCTATTTTTCAACAAATAAAATGATTAATTTAAAAGCACACAATGTCATGATGAAAAACACAAGCATTTTAGTAGCAAGGACTTGATCAGTTAAGAATTCGTTTTCTTGTTAAACATTCTAAAGCCAAGTAAAATATTCATTCTTATAATATATCTATAATATTAGACTAAGGAATAGGCTACATATAGGTCTAAAACACTTTGGTTTGTAGTTTTTAAAAAGAAGGCTTTTATAAATAAAAAAGAGGCACAATTCACATAGGAAAAAGAGGAACATGAGAAAATGCAATTATTTTCACACAGATCCACATGCATGAACACTTTATTACAGGAACTGTATTGTGAAGAAACACAACAGACTGGAACTTTCACAGAATTATTGAGATTGAGCTAAGATAATCTGATAGGGAAAGATCTAAGCAAGGTGACCTTGGAGAGGGAGCCATGTTTCCTGGACTGATAACTGAGTGTCACCAGATCTCCTCTTCACTGTCCTCATTCTGGGGAGTGAGTCTCCAATCCAGAGTGTCCTGAATTCATGGGCACTCATGAATTCATATAGAAAGGTAAACATTTCTACAGATCTATTCTCTTTCCATCATGACGAATACAATTTTTGGAAAGATGATAGAATATCAGAGGCTGCAGCTCAATACATGTGGTCAAAGCAAAACAGGATAGAAAATTCCAGTCATTCTGATTTGTTGCCTAACTTACCCATCTTTGCCCTTGATGCTGGGACCTGGGAGAGCAGTGGCACCTTCAGGATTGGCTGGCTCCACTGTGATGAGGTGGATAACAAGGACCCAATGCCACATCTCAGCCCTAACTGTGTGGAGCAGCCTGGGACACAGCCCATGCTTATCTGAGACACCAGTGCTGACTCCAGCCTCTGAAGAGCTCTTCTTCAACCTCATCCATAGAGTTATACTTCTATCGAGTTTTGTTTTATACACAAAAACATATATATCAACATCTATATGTATACAGTGATTCTACTAAACTAGAAATTCTGCTACCCTAAAGTATGACTTTCTTGTATAATTCATTTGGTTATAAAAAACACACAAAGAGGATGAAGAGATGACTTAGGAGCCAGAGATGATTGTTCCCTGGAAAGTCCATGGAAGAAAGCTTTAAATGAGCAGTAACAAAAAAGAAGGGGGAAAGTGAAAGGGAGAAGGGAACCAGTTGACTTGAAGGCAATGTAAACAGGAATATCTATTTGGATCAGGGTGTGGGGTGTGCTTTCTGTTCCATTGAGAAGTCACAGAAAACTACCAAGGACGGACGCGGTCAAGCCAATTTCTACTTACCAAGTACTTCCTTATAAATTGAGAGAAACTTTTTAAACAATAACAGTCAATCCACTGACCCTCAACCCAGCGAACGACTCTCTTACAGGAAGGCAAGACCACCACTCTCAAGGCTAAGTGAGCCCTTCTTGCTGGCTCTCAAGCTTCCTAGGAGTCCTGGGCGCCTGAGTATGGGGCTGTGGTGACAGCAGGGCAGAGGCAGAGGTAGCCACAGCAACAGTGACCCAATGTAATGAGGGAGTGGTAGTTCCAGGAGAGATTCGTTTGGAGATTGGTTGAAATAAGACTAGAGAGAGCAAAGGCAGAATCCTTTTTCTGATACAACATACATTTTGAATTTTTAAAAAGTCAATTTTCATATTTCTTAAAAATATGTGTAGCATCCAACGACAGTGACACAAAATTCCTTTGGTTAATTCATGTGAAGGAAAAAAGTACAAATAGGAAAGTGGGAGTATGATTAGGTGGGGTGAGATAGAAAATATTTTATAACATATTTACAAAAAAAAATTGTCATAACACACTGTCAATGCAGTTCACAGGGACAAAGAAAATTAGTCATTTACTTTTTTAAAAAAGCTTCCTAGTTCCAGGAGTTTTGCATTTTTCAAGGTCTTATCTGCTAAAGGAATGCCCTTTAGGTCACAGCAGGTTCTCTGCAGTTTGGTTGTGGCACAAGAGAAAACACAAAATGAACCAAAACCCTTAGGTAAACTGGCATTACCTTAAGGGTAAGTCTGTTCCTGTGTAACAGCAGGGCCCTTTCCCATCTCTGAAGCAACTCTTTTGTTACAAACATGTCTGTTTACAGCTAACCTCAATGGACCATGCTAAGCTACCCTTCAGTCTCTGCCTCATTTTCCTGCTCACCAACACTGGCCATCTAGGAAAGGAAGCTAAGGTTCCCCTCCCACCCAACCAGGCTTTGAGTCTAAGTTTGACAATGAGTAAAACATAAGCATAGCCTATTACGTTGATTTTGCTTAAAGGAGAAAATGAACAAATGACAGCAGATATATGAAAAATCCTGACAGTGACCATGGGAACAGAGTTAGCACAAGGGCAGGGCACTGACAGGGAGAAGGCTTGCTAGCCCTGTGTTCACCACGGCTGCATCTGCAATGATTGTTGGTAGGGGAATGGAGGTGGGGGATGTTGACTGCATTCCCATGTGCTGGAGGGACAAGTAAAGCAAATACCCACCCATGCAGTAAGGCACACCAGCAAAGTGGTGTGGGGAGTTGCCATGGGCTCAGGGGAAACTGCAGTATGGGGAGAGCATGTGTGGGCTGGTGTACAGCCATAGGGGCCGCCTCGCTGGAGCTTTCTACTGCTTACTAATGGTCTGCTGGCACAGAAGGTATGGTGTGGGCCCCCAGGGTACCTGAGACTGTCCTGTGAGAAGGTATTGCCAGGCTGGAATCCCGGGAAAGGCCAGAAAACCAAGGGATGCTCAGGTCGGACCAGCCCTGTCTGATGTGCATGACCACCTTGCAAAGATCAAGTCTGACAGTTCCCCTAGGGCTAAAGTCTTCTTCTTTTTTTTTTTTTTTTTTTTTTTTGATGGAGCCTCGCTGTGTTGCCCAGGCTGGAGTGCACTGGCAGGATCTTGGCTCACTGCAAGCTCCGTCTCCTGGGTTCACGCCCTTCTCCTGCTTCAGCCTCCCGAGTAGCTGGGACTACAGATGCCTGCCATCACGCCTGGCTAATTTTTGTGTATTTTTAGTAGAGACGGGGTTTCACCGTGTTAGCCAGGATGGTCTTGATTTCCTGACCTCGTGATCCGCTTGCCTCGGCCTCCCAAAGTGCTGGGATTACAGATGTGAGCCACTGCGCCCGGCTGAGCTAAAGTCTTTTATGGGAGCAAGTAGAGCCTAGAGGGATTGCCATCCATGGCCATGCTCCACTATAGACACTCCCACACCAAATCCGCTGGGCTCCATCCACATCAGCTGGCTTGCTGCCCCTCCGCTTCTCTAAAGTAGCAGCTCTCCCTGCCATCTTAAGTGTTCATGGTAATTGAGGGGTTCCCTCCTTCTGTGGATCCAGAAGCCCGAGGCAAGAGCAGGTTGCTCCTTGCTAGTTAAACTCACCTGTTTCCCCAGAGCTGTTGTGGTTCAACATTGAGTCTCAGTATGTGGTAGCCTATGCAGGGTTCCCAGTTTTCTTCCCCTTCAGCCCAGCTTCTGTGCCTTCCCTCCATCCTCTCTTGGCGTGTTCCCTCTGAAGATCTGTTAAAAGCACGCCAGTCATGTTTTTAACAGACTACATCACCTCTCAGTCCCTCCGTGGGAGCTGTTCCACTTGTTTGTGTCTAATTGGCCACGTCACTCTCCCCTCTGATTCCATTCTTTTTTATGACTGAATAGTATTCCATTTGGCATATATACTATATTTTCTTTATCTAATTATCCATAGAGGAAACATAGGTTGATTTCATGTCTTTGCTATTGTGAATAGTGCCAATATAAGCATACACCTGCAGGTAACTTTTTCACATGATGATTTATTTTCCTTTGGGTAGATACACAGTAGTGGAGTTGCTGAATCAAATTGTAGTTGTATTTTTAGTTCTTTGAAAAATCACCAAACTGTTTTCCATAGAGTTTATACTGATTTGCATTGTCCCAACAGTATATAAGCATTTCCTTTTATCCACATATTTGCCAACATTTGCTATTTTTGACTTTTTAATAAAAGCCATACTGACTATGATAAGACGATATTTTATTGTGATTTTAATTTGCATGTCTCTGATGGTCAGTGACATTGAGCATTTTTTCATATACCTGTTGGCCATTTCTATGTCTTCTTTTGGAAAATGTCTATTATTTGCCCACTTTTTAATGAAATTTTTTGGAAGTTTTGATTGAGTTGTTTGAATTCCTTGTATATTCTATCAGAAAAACATCCCATGCTCATAGATAGGAAAAATTAATATTGTTAAAATGACAATAGTGCCCAAAGCAATCTACAGATTCAATGTAATACCTATCAAAATACCAACATCATTTTTCACAGAATTAAAAAAACCAATTTTAAAATTCATACGGAACCAAAAAAGGACTCAAATATTCAAAGAAATTCTAAGCAAAAAGAACACAGTTAGTGGCATCACATTACCTGACTTCAAATAATGCTACAAGGCTATAGTACCCAAAACAGCATGGTAGTGGAATTAAAATGGACACATAGATCAATGGAACAGAATAGAAAATCCAGAAATAAAGCCACTCATATTTACAGACAACCTATCTTTGACAAAGTCGACAAGAATATACATTGGGAAAAGGACACCCCTTTCAATAAATAGGTTTTGGAAAATGGGAAAATTGGGTTGCCACATGCAGAAGTATAAAAGTGGACCCCTGTCTCCCAAAATATATAAAAATCAACTCAAGAAGAATTAAAGACTTAAATGGAGTACTAGAATAAAACCTAAGGAAAACTCATTTGTACCATGGTCTAGGCAACAAACTTATGACTAAGACCTCAAAAGCAAGCCGACAAAAACAAAAATAGTCAAATGAGCCTTAATTAAACTAGAAATTTTCAGCTCAGCAAAATGAATAATTAACAGAGTGAACAGAGTATCTGCAGAATGGGAGAAAATACTTGAAATACATGCATCATGGAGTTTTTGTACTTCATCTCTGTAGATATTCATTGCAGACACATTCATTCGTAATTACCCAAAAACTTTATTATTGAGAGCCTCCTGTTTTATTTAAACAATGTATTCTTTTAGAATATCTTGCCATAGTCATGTGCCTCTTTTCCCTTCCAAGCTTTGGAAATATCTGCTTCCTCAAGTCTAGGACAGACTTCTGGTTATAACTACTCCTTTGTTGTTTTAAAATCCAAAATAATATGATTATTTCTCCTAAGACTCCTCATACTTGCATTTCATTCAGACTTTTTTCATTTTGGTCAGCATTATGTTGAAAATCATTCCTATTATTATCGCTACCTCTACCTTCTGATAAATGAGTTGAAACTTCTCAGCTGGACCATAGCTGAATTCATTTTCTATTCTCCAAATTTTCTTATATGTCTCACATGTTGCCCTTTGCATCACCTGCATTTATCACTTTTATTTTTGTCCCATATTCTACAATATTTAAGCAAGCTTTCAAGATGCTCTTAAATAGATGTAGTGAAAGAAGTATTCCTGCTGTTACATAACATAATTTATTTATACTTATTGAGATTTTTCCTTACTCTTTTTCACCTGCAATATCTGGAGTACATGTCCTAATAATTTCTTCTCTATATTTCTATCTAATATTTTGATTTATTAACTCATTATTAATTCTCTCCATCTAATACAAGCTCCATATTGTCACTAGAAATGTATTCCTAGAACCCAAATATGTTAAAATTATACTTTTTATAAAAATCACTCAGCAACAGCCTATCACACACAGGATAAAATTCAAAAAATGTTCCATGGTTACACAATGATTTGTGATCTTCTATTTTATGTGAAAAATTACAGAACTTTCTTCCATTCTGACTTTTGCAAGAAGACAAGAAGAAAGATTGCTACAAATGTAGCTTAAGCAAATCACAGGGAACAGTAGATACTTTTCTTTCTCTGGTTGTCCTTCCCTTAGGTCTAGACATCAGCCTTTTCTTACTTTAAGGAACATTTACTTTTACTGACAAAATTATAATTGTATATATAGATACACATATATATTTAAGTACATTGTGATGGTTTAATATATGAATGCAATGTGAAATAATTTAATCAAGTGATTTAACATATCCATTGCATCACTTACCTGACTATTTTTCTAGGGAGAACATTTGTAATTTACTCTTATTGTTTTGAAATGCACAATACATTATTATTAATTATAGTCACCATGCTGTACAATAGGTCCTAAAAATTCATTTTTTCCATCTAACTGAAGTTTTGTATCTTTTAACTAACGTCTCCCCATGACTCAACACTGCTCCTAACTTTGGCAACCATCATTCTACTTGCTACTTCTGTGAGTTCAACTTTTTTAGATTCCACATATAAGTGACAGTATGTGATTTTTGTCTTTCTGAGTCTGGTTTATTTCCTTTAGCATAATTTTCTTCAAGTTTATTCTTCAAGTTCATCCATGTTGTCATAAAGACAGGACAGAATTTTCTTCTGTTCTAGGATGAATAGTATTCCATTGTGCATAAATAAAACATTTTTTTGGTCCATTCATCTATTGATGGACAGTTAGGTTGATTCCATATCTTGCTTATTGTGAATAATGCTGTCATAAACATAAAAGTGCAGATAACTTTTAGACATGGCCATTTCATTTTTTGATATATACCCAGCAGTGAAATTGCTGGAGCATACAACAGTTCTATTTTTATTTTTTTTAAAACCTCCATAATGGCTGTAGTAATTTACATTTCCACCAACAGTATGCAAGTGCTCCCTTTCCTCCCCATGTTGATCAACACTAGTTATTTTTCATCTTTTTGATAATAGCCATTTATACAGGTGTGACATAATATCTCACTGTGATTTTAAACTGCATTTCTCTAATAATTAGTTATGTTGAGCATTTTATATATATCTATTGGCTATTTGTGTGTCTTCTTTTGAAAAATGTCTATTCAGATAATTCAGTGTCTAGAAAACAAATAACATGAATCAAAAAGACATTAGCATTCTTGATCTGATGGTAAGCATCCCAGAAGTCAGCCAAATTGAAAAATATGGGGTTGACAACATGAGATCCCTCTTTTATTATTTATTTATTTAACTTTTAGGTTCTGGGGTACATGTGCAAGTTTGTTACATAGGAAAACTTACGTCATGGGGGTTTGTTGTACAGATTATTTTACCACCCAGGAATTAAGCCTAGTACCAGTTACTTATTTTTCCTGATCCTCTCCCTCCTCCCACCCTCCACCCTCTGAATAGGCCCCAATGTGTGTTGTTCCCCTTTATGCATCCATGTGTTCTCATCATTTAGTTCCCGCTTATAAGTGAGAACATGTGGTATTTGGTTTTCTTTTCCTGCATTAGTTTGCTAAAGATAATGGCCTCCAACTCCATTTGTGTTCCTGCAAAGGACACTATCTTAGTTTTTTTATGGCTGTATAGTATTCCATGATGTATATCTACCACATTTTAAAAATCCAGTCTATCATTGATGGGCATTTAGGTTGCTTCCATGTGATTACTATTGGGAATAATGCTGCAATGAACATACATGTGCATGTATATTTATAATAGAAAAATTTATATACCCTTGGGTGTACACCCTGTAATAGGATTGCTGGGTTGAATGGTAGTTTTGTCTTTAGGTCTTTGAGGAATCACCACGCTGCTTTCCACAATCAACTAACTAATTTACACCCTCGGCAACAGTGTATAAGCATTACTTTTTCTCCACAACCTTGCCAGGTCTGCTGGTTTTTGACATTATAATTTTAGTAATAGCCGGCCAGGCACGGTGGTTCATGCCTGTACTCCCAGCACGTTGGGCGGCCGAGGTGGGCGGATCACTTGAGGTCGGGAGTTAGAGACCAGCCTGACCAACACAGAGAAACCCCGTCTCTACTAAAAATACAAAATTAGCAGGGAGTGGTGGTGAATACCTGTAATTCCAGCTACTCGGGAGGCTGAGGCAAGAGAATCACTTGAACCCAGGAGGTGGAGGTTGCCGTGAGCCAAGACCTTGCTGTTGCACTCCAGTCTGGCCAACAAGAGCAAAACTCCATCTCAAATAATAATAATAATACTAGTAATAGCCGATGTAACTGCTGTGAGTCAGTATCTCATTATAGTTTTGATTTGCATGTCTCTAATAATCACCGATGCTGAGCTTTTTGTTTTCACCTTTGTTGGCCGCATGTAAGTCTACTTTTGAAAAGTGTCCATTCGTGTTATTTGCCCAGTTTTTAATGGGGTTGTTTTTTTCTTGTAGATTTGTTTAAGTTCCTTATAGATGCTGAATATTATACTTTTGTCAGATGCATACTTTACAAATATTTTCTCCCATTCTATAGGTTGTCTGTTTAATCTCTTGTCAATTTCTTTTGCTGTTCTTTTGGCATCTTTGTCATAAAATTTTTGCCCATTCCTATGTTCAGAGTGATATTGCCTAGGTTGACTTCCAGGGTTTTTATAGTTTTGGGTTTTACATTTGTCTTTAATCCATCTTGACTTTTGTATATGGTATAAGGAAGGGATTCAGTTTCGATCTTCTGCATATGACTAGCCAGTTATCCCAGCACTATTTATTAAATAGGGAGTTCTTTCCCCATTACTTGTTTTTGTCAGGTTTGTTGGAGATTAGATGGTTGTAGGTATATAGCCTTACTTCTGGGCTCTCTATTCTGTTTCATTGGTCTACGTGTCTGTTTTTGTACAAATACTATACTGTTTTGGTTTGTGTAGCCCCATAGTATAGTTTGAAGTCAAGTAGCAAGATGCCTTCTTCTTTGTTCTTTTTGCTTAGGATTGCATGGCTAGTTTTCTTTTTCCATATGAATTGTAAAATAGTTTTTATCTAGTTCTGTGAAAAATGTCATTGGTAGTTTGACAGAAATAGCATTGAATCTATAAATTACTTTGGGCATTATGGCCATTTTAACAATATTAATTCTTTCTATCCATGAGCATGGAATGTTTTCCTATTCATATCATCTCTGATTTATTTGAGCAGTGTTTCGTAGTTCTCCTTTTAGAGGTCTTTTGCCTCCCTGGTTAGCTGTATTCCTAGATATTTTATTCTTTTGCCCCAAATGCCAAATTTTAACAGTTTTATTCAGCATATTTCTGGAGTTCCTAGCCAGACCAATTAGACAAGAGAAATAAATAAAGGGCATCCATTTAGAATAATGGCTTTCAGTTTAATCCATACACTAAGGGGCCACACTTCACCAATGTGGAATATATACATGTAAGATATTTGCACTTGTACCAAACATATATATATGTGTATATATAACATATATACACATATATAACATATATACACATATATAACATATATATACATATATACAACATATATACATATATAACATATATACATATATACAACATATATACATATATAACATATATACATATATAACATATACATATATAACATATATATAACATATATACATACACACATATATGTATACATGTTTGACACATGTATATATGTATACATTTGTGTATATATGTGTGTGTGTGTGTGTGTGTGTGTATAACAAATATATTATCTTACCCCAGGTCAAACGACTTTTTTCAAATAGACAAATTATAATGAATGCTAGTGAGGATGTGAAGAAGAGGGAACACTCACCCAGTGTTGGTGGCAATTTAAATTTGTATGGTCACTATGGAGGAGAGTATGGAAATGCCTCAAAAGCTAAAAATAGAACTATCATATTCTCTATCTATATATCTATATCTATATAGACAAAGAGAGAATATATATAATTAAATGACAAATTATTCTTGTTTGGAAATGATATAATCTTATATTTAGGAAAACTAAAAATCTACCAAAAATTAGAACTGAGAAATCCAGTAAAGTTGCAGGATACAAAATCAACACAAAAAAGTGAATAGCGTTTCTATTTACAAACAGCATACAACCTGAAAAAGAAACCAAGAAAGCAATCTCATTTGCAATAACAACTAAAATTAATTATCTGAACATAAACTTAATCAAAAAAGTTATATATCTAAATGATAAAAAATAAAACACTGATGAAAGAAATGTAAAAGAAGAGAAGAAGTAGAAAAACATTCCATGTTCACAGATTGAAATAATCAATACTTTTTAAATGTCCATACTACTTAAAGCAATCCTTGCATTCAATACAATCCCTAACAAAATACCAAATACCTTCTTCATGGAAATAAAACAAACAATCCTAAAATTCATAGGCGACCAAAAAAGATCTAGAATCGCCAAAGCAATCCTGAGAAAAGAAGAAGAAACCTGGAGGCATCACATTACCTGACTTCAAATTATACTATAAAACTATAGTAACCAAAACAGCATGGTACTGGCATAAAAGTAGACATATAGACCAATGGAACAGAATAGAGAACACAGAAATAAATCCATGCATTTACAGTCAATTCATATTTGACAAAGACACCAAGGCCGCACATTAGGAAAGGACAGTCTGTTAAATAAATGGTGCTGGAAAAACTTGACATGCATAGGCATAATAATGAAATTAGAACCCTCTCTCTCAGAATATACAAAAATCAAGTAAAAATAGATTGAAGACTATAGTGTAAGACCAGAAACTAAAATACTATGAGAAACAAATATTGTGGAACTCTTTCTAGATATTGGTCTAGGCAAAGATTTCTTGAGTAAAACCTAAAAAGCACAGGTAACAAAAGCAAAAATGGACAACAGGATTACATCAAGCTAAAAATACTCTGTACAGCAAAGGAAACAACAAAGTGAAGAGACAACCTACAGAATGGGAAACAATTTTTGAAAAGTCTTCAACTAATAGGGAATTAATAAACAGAATATAAAAGAACTCAATTTAATAACAAAAAGCCATGAATAATCTGATTTAAAAATGGGCAAAAGATCTAAATAGACTTTTCTCAAAAGAAGACATACACGTTGCCATCAAGTATGTGAAAAAATGCTCAAAAGCATTAATCTTCAGAAAAAAATGTAAATTATTGCCACAATGAGATAGCATCACTGTCTGGGTTAAATGACTTTATCAAAAAGAGAAATTCTAACAAATATTGTTGAGGGTGAGAAGAAGAGTGAACACTCATTTAATGTTCGTGGTAATTTAAATTAATATGGCTATTGTGAAGGAGAGTATGGAAGTGTCTCGAAAAAGTAAAAATAGAGTTATTATATGATTCATGAATCCTACTGCTGGATCTATGTTCAAAAGAAAGAAAATCACTATATCGAAGACATATCTACACTCAAGTGCTTATTATAGCACTATTCACAATAGCCAAGATATGGAATCAACCTAAGTTTCTATGATTGAATGAATGGATAAAAAATGTGAAATATATACATGGTGAAACATTATACAGTCATAAAGAATGAAATCCTATTATTTTCAAGAGTATGGCTGGAATTGGAGACTATTATGTTAAATGAAATAAGCCAAACACAGAAAAAAATATGAAGTATCACCTTTTTACTCATATGTGGAAGCTAAAAATTTGATCTCATAATGGTAGAGACTAGAAGGATAGTTACCAGAAGTTGGGAGAAGTAGTGAGAAGGAAGAATATAGAGGTTTGGCCTAATGAGTACAAAAATACAGTTAGATAGAAAAAAATAAGATCTAATGATTTGTGGTAGAATTGGACAGCTAAAATTAACAATCATTTATTGTACATTTTAAAGTAGCTAGAGAAGGAGATTTGAAATGTTTCCACCACCAAAGAAAAGTAAGTGTTTGAGGTGATGGATATTTTATTTGCTTGATTT
Source organism: Pan paniscus (assembly GCF_029289425.2). Taxonomy (NCBI): domain Eukaryota; kingdom Metazoa; phylum Chordata; class Mammalia; order Primates; family Hominidae; genus Pan; species Pan paniscus. The sequence goes on from NC_073272.2 coordinate 63,147,895, forward strand.
GATCATTACATATTGTACACTTATATCAAAATATTACATGTATTGCATAAATATGTACAATTATGTATCTATAAAAATTAAAATAAAAAGTTTTAAGAGAAACTTGCAAGCATCTCAAAATCAAACAGAAGAATATTTTCTTTTTGATTTTTATGAAAGAAATTATAGTTTGTAAAACAAATTTTAATTTTTGATTCTTGTGGATACATAGTGTATATGCATATGGGGTTCATGACATATCTTGATACAGTCATATAATATGTAATAATCACATCAGGATAAATGGTGTATACATCACCTCAAATATTTATACTTTTTCTGTGTTACAAACAATCCAATTATACTCTTTTAGCTATTCAAAAATGTAAGATAAATTATTGTAGACTGTAGTCACCCAGTTTTGCTATCAAATATTAGATCTTATTAATTCAACCTAACTGTATTTTTGCACCCATTAACAATTCCTTTTTCCCACCTACTACCATTCCCAGCCTCTCGATATCATTCTTCTAGATCTTCATGAGTTCAATTATTTTCATTTTTGGCTCCCACGAATAAATGAGAAGAAACAAGTAATGTTTGTCTTTTTGTGCCTGGGATATTTCACTTAACATAATGACCTCCAGTTCAATCCACGTTTTTGCAAATAACAGGATCTCATTCATTTTTATGGCTGAATAGAAATCCATTGTGTATATGTATCATTTTTTCTTTGTTTTTAAACTTTTTTTTAGGCTCAGGGGTACATGTATAAGATTTCTTATATAGGTAAACTTGTGTTACAGGGGTTTGATGTATATATTATTTTATCCCTCAGGTATTAAGCCTGGTACCCAATCGTTATTATATTATTTTCTGCTCCTTTCCCTTCTCCCATTCTCTACCCTATGATAAGCCCCAGTGTCCGTTATCCTGCTCTTTGTTTCCGTGTGATCTCATTATTTAGTTCTTACTTATAAGTGAAAACATGCGGTATTTGGTTTTCTGTTCTTGCATTAGTTTGCTAAGAATAATGAACTCTCCATCCATGTTCCTTCCAAAAATATGATATCCTTATGTTTTATGGCTGCATAGTAGTCCATGGTGCACATATATCACATTTTTTATCCAGTCTTTCATTAATAGGCATTTAGGTTGATTTCATGTCTTTACTGTTGTGAATAGTGCTGCAATAAACATACATACGCATTTGTTTTTATGTTAGAATGATTCATGTTCAGTTGGGTATATATCAAGTAATGGGATTGCTGGTCCAAATGGTAGTTGTGTTTCTAGGTTTTTCAGGAATCACAACACTGTTTTCCACAATAGTTGAACTAAGTTACACTTCCACCAACATAACTGTTCCCTTTTCTCCAAACCTTGCCAGCACCTGTTTTTTTTTTTTTGACTTTTTAAAAATAGCCATTGTGAGTTGTGTCAGATGAAATCTCATTGTAGTTTTGATTTGAACTTCTGTAATGATTAGTGATGTTGAGCCTTTTCTTCATATGCTTGTTGGCTGCGTGCATGTCTATGTCTTTTTTCAAAAAGTGTCTATTCATGTCTTATGTTTACTTTTTAATGAGGTGGTTTACTTCTTACTTGCAAATTTCTTTAATTTTCTTATAGATGTTGGACATTAGACCTTTGTCAGATGGATAGCTTGCAAATATTTTCTCTTACTGTGTACGTTGTATGTTTTATCTGTTTATAGTTTCTTCTGCTGTGCAGAAGTGCTACAGTTTAATTAGATCTCATGTCAATTATTGTTATTGGTTTATTTGTCATGAAATATTTGCCCATTCCTATGTCCAGAATGGTATTGCCTAGGTTGTCTTTCAGGGATTTGAGAGTTTTTGGTTTTATATTTAAGTCTGTAATCCAACTTGAGTTGATTTTTTTTTATTATACTTTAAGTTTTAGGATACATGTGCACATTGTACAGGTTAGTTACATATGTATACATGTGCCATGCTGGTGTGCCGCACCCACTAACTCATCATCTAGCATTAGGTATATCTCCCGCAGCTATCCCTCCCCCCTCCCCCCACCCCACAACAGTCCCCAGAGTGTGATGTTCCCCTTCCTGTGTCCATGTGATCTCATTGTTCAATTCCCACCAATGAGTGAGAATATGCGGTGCTTGGTTTTTTGTTCTTGTGATAGTTTACTGAGAATGATGATTTCCAATTTCATCCATGTCCCTACAAAGGACATGAACTCATCATTTTTTATGGCTGCATAGTATTCCATGGTGTATATGTGCCACATTTTCTTAATCCAGTCTATCATTGTTGGACATTTCGGTTGGTTCCAAGTCTTTGCTATTGTGAATAATGCCACAATAAACATACGTGTGCATCTGTCTTTATAGCAGCAGGATTTACAGTCCTTTGGGTATATATCCAGTAATGGGATGGCTGGGTCAAATGGTATTTCTAGTTCTAGATCCCTGAGGAATTGCCACACTGACTTCCACAATGGTTGAACTAGTTTAGAGTCCCACCCACAGTGTAAAATTGTTCCTATTTCTCCACATCCTCTCCAGCACCTGTTGTTTCCTGACTTTTTAATGATTGCCATTCTAACTGGTGTGAGATGGTATCTCATTGTGGTTTTGATTTGCATTTCTCTGATGGCCAGTGATGATGAGCATTTTTTCATGTGTTTTTTGGCTGCATAAATGTCTTCTTTTGAGAAGTGTCTGTTAATGTCCTTCGCCCACTTTTTGATGGGGTTGTTTGTTTTTTTCTTGTAAATTTGTTTGAGTTCATTGTAGATTCTGGATATTAGCCCTTTGTCAGATGAGTAGGTTGCGAAAATTTTCTCCCATTCTGTAGGTTGCCTGCTCACTCTGATGGTGGTTTCTTTTGCTGTGCAGAAGCTCTTTAGTTTAATTAGATCCCAGTTGTCCATTTTGGCTTTTGTTGCCATTGCTTTTGGTGTTTTAGACATGAAGTCCTTGCCCATGCCTATGTCCTGAATGGTAATGCCTAGGTTTTCTTCTAGGGTTTTTATGGTATTAGGTCTAACGTTTAAGTCTTTAATCCATCTTGAATTGATTTTTGTATAAGGTGTAAAGAAGGGATCCAGTTTCAGCTTTCTGCATATGGCTAGCCAGTTTTCCCAGCACCATTTATTAAATAGGGAATCCTTTCCCCACTGCTTGTTTTTGTCAGGTTTGTCAAAGATCAGATAGTTGTAGATATGCAGCATTATTTCTGAGGGCTCTGTTCTGTTCCATTGATCTATATCTCTGTTTTGGTACCAGTACCATGCTGTTTTGGTTACTGTAGCCTTGTAGTATAGTTTGAAGTCAGGTAGTGTGATGCCTCCAGCTTTGTTCTTTTGGCTTAGGATTGACTTGGCGATGCGGGCTCTTTTTTGGTCCCATATGAACTTTAAAGTAGTTTTTTCCAATTCTGTGAAGAAAGTCATTGGTAGCTTGATGGGGATGGCATTGAATGTATAAATTACCTTGGGCAGTATGGCCATTTTCACGATATTGTTTCTTCCTACCCATGAGCATGGAATGTTCTTCCATTTGTTTGTATCCTCTTTTATTTCATTGAGCAGTGGTTTGTAGTTCTCCTTTAAGAGTTCCTTCACATCCCTTGTAAGTTGGATTCCTAGGTATTTTATTCTCTTTGAAGCAATTGTGAATGGGAGTTCACTCATGATTTGGCTCTCTGTTTGTCTGTTGTTGGTGTATAAGAATGCTTGTGATTTTTGCACATTGATTTTGTATCCTGAGACTTTGCTGAAATTGCTTATCAGCTTAAGGAGATTTTGGGCTGAGACTATGGGGTTTTCTAGATATACAATCATGTCGTCTGCAAACAGGGACTATTTGACTTCCTCTTTTCCTAATTGAATACCCTTTATTTCCTTCTCCTGCCTAATTGCCCTGGCCAGAACTTCCAACACTATGTTGAATAGGAGTGGTGAGAGAGGGCATCCCTGTCTTGTGCCAGTTTTCAAAGGGAATGCTTCCAGTTTTTGCCCATTCAGTATGATATTGGCTGTGGGTTTCTCATAGACAGCTCTTATTATTTTGAAATACGTCCCATCAATACCTAATTTATTGAGAATTTTTAGCATGAAGGGTTGTTGAATTTTGTCAAAGGCTTTTTCTGCATCTATTGAGATAATCATGTGGTTTTTGTCTTTGGCTCTGTTTATATGCTGGATTACATTTATTGATTTGCATATATTGAAACAGCCTTGCATCCCAGGGATGAAGCCCACTTGATCATGGTGGATAAGCTTTTTGATGTGCTGCTGGATTCGTTTTGCCAGTATTTTATTGAGGATTTTTGCATCAATGTTCATCAAGGATATTGGTCTAAAATTCTCTTTTTTGGTTGTGTCTCTGCCTGGCTTTGATATCAGAATGATGCTGGCCTCATAAAATGAGTTAGGGAGGATTCCCTCTTTTTCTATTGATTGGAATAGTTTCAGAAGGAATGGTACCAGTTCCTCCTTGTACCTCTGGTAGAATTCGGCTGTGAATCCATCTGGTCCTGGACTCTTTTTGGTTGGTAAGCTATTGATTATTGCCACAATTTCAGATCCTGTTATTGGTCTATTCAGAAATTCACCTTCTTCCTGGTTTAGTCTTGGGAGAGTGTATGTGTCAAGGAATTTATCCATTTCTTCTAGATTTTCTAGTTTATTTGCATAGAGGTGTTTGTAGTATTCCCTGATGGTAGTTTGTATTTCTGTGGGATCAGTGGTGATATCCCCTTTATCATTTTTTATTGCATCTATTTGATTCTTCTCTCTTTTTTTCTTTATTAGTCTTGCTAGTGGTCTATCAATTTTGTTGATCCTTTCAAAAAACCAGCTCCTGGATTCATTAATTTTTTGAAGGGTTTTTTGTGTCTCCATTTCCTTCAGTTCTGCTCTGATTTTACTTATTTATTGCCTTCTGCTAGCTTTTGAATGTGTTTGCTCTTGCTTTTCTAGTTCTTTTAATTGTGATGTTAGGGTGTCAATTTTGAATCTTTCCTGCTTTCTCTTGTGGGCATTTAGTGCTCTAAATTTCCCTCTACACACTGCTTTGAATGAGTCACAGAGATTCTGGTATGTTGTGTCTTTGTTCTCGTTGGTTTCAAAGAACATCCTTATTTCTGCCTTCATTTCCTTATGTACCCAGTAGTCATTCAGGAGCAGGTTGTTCAGTTTCCATGTAGTTGCGCAGTTTTGAGTGAGATTCTTAATCCTGAGTTCTAGTTTGAGTGCACTGTGGTCTGAGAGATTGTTATAATTTCTGCTCTTTTACATTTGCTGAGGAGAGCTTTACTTCCAAGTATGTGGTCAATTTTGGAATAGGTGTGGTGTGGTGCTGAGAAGAATGTATATTCTGTTGATTTAGGGTGGAGAGTTCTGTAGATGTCTATTAGGTCCGCTTGGTGCAGAGCTGAGTTCAGTTCCTGGGTATCCTTGTTGACTTTCTGTCTCGTTGATCTTCTAATGTTGACAGTGGGGTGTTAAAGTCTCCCATTATTAATGTGTGTGAGTCTAAGTCTCCTTGTAGGTCACTCAGGACTTGCTTTATGAATCTTGGTGCTCCTGTATTAGGTGCATATATATTTAGGTTAGTTAGTTCTTGTTGAATTGATCCCTTTACCATTACATAATGGCCTTCTTTGTCTCTTTTGATCTTTGTTGGTTTAAAGTCTGTTTTATCAGAGACTAGGATTGCAACCCCTGCCTTTTTTTGTTTTCCATTTGCTTGGTAGATCTTCCTCCATCCTTTTATTTTGAGCCTATGTGTGTCTCTGCACGTGAGATGGTTTTCCTGAATAAGGCACACTAATGGGTCTTGACTCTTTATCCAATTTGCCAGTCTGTGTGTTTTAATTGGAGCATTTAGTCCATTTACATTTAAAGTTAATATTGTTATGTGTGTATTTGATCCTGTCATTATGATGTTAGCTGGTTATTTTGCTCATTAGTTGATGCAGTTTCTTCCTAGTCTCGATGGTCTTTACATTTTGGCATGATTTTGCAGCGGCTGGTACCGGTTGTTCCTTTCCATGTTTAGTGCTTCCTTCAGGAGCTCTTGTAAGGCAGGCCTGGTGGTGACAAAATCTCTCAGCATTTGCTTGTCTGTTAAGTATTTTATTTCTCCTTCACTTATGAAGCTTAGTTTGGCTGGATATGAAATTCTTGGTTGCAAATTCTTTTCTTTAAGAATGTTGAATATTGGCCCCCACTCTCTTCTGGCTTGTAGGGTTTCTGCCAAGACATCAGCTGTTAGTCTGATGGGCTTCCCTTTGAGGATAACCTGACCTTTCTCTCTGGCTGCCCTTAACATGTTTTCCTTCATTTCAACTTTGGTGAATCTGACAATTATGTGTCTTGGAGTTGCTCTTCTCGAGGAGTATCTTTGTGGCATTCTCTGTATTTCCTGAATCTGAACGTTGGCCTACCTTGCTAGATTGGGGATGTTCTCCTGGATAATACCCTGCAGAGTGTTTTCCAACTTGGTTCCATTCTCCCCATCACTTTCAGGTACACCAATCAGATGTAGATTTGGTCTTTTCACATAGTCCCATATTTCTTGGAGGCTTTGCTCATTTCTTTTTGTTCTTTTTTCTCTAGACTTCCCTTCTCACTTCATTTCATTCATTTCATCTTCCATCACTGATACCCTTTCTTCCAGTTGATCGCATTGGCTCCTGAGGCTTCTGCATTCTTCACGTAGTTCTCGAGCCTTGGTTTTCAGCTCCATTAGCTCCTTTAAGCACTTCTCTGTATTGGTTATTCTAGTTATACATTCTTCTAAATTTTTTTCAAAGTTTTCAACTTCTTTGCCTTTGGTTTGAATGTCCTCCCGTAGCTCAGAGTAATTTGATCGTCTGAAGCCTTCTTCTCTCAGCTTGTCAAAGTCATTCTCCATCCAGCTTTGTTCCGTTGCTGGTGAGGAACTGCGTTCCTTTGGAGGAGGAGAGGTGCTCTGCTTTTTAGAGTTTCCAGTTTTTCTGTTCTGTTTTTTCACCATCTTTGTGGTTTTATCTACTTTTGGTCTTTGATGATAGTGATGTACAGATGGGTTTTTGGTGTGGATGTCGTTTCTGTTTGTTCGTTTTCCTTCTAACAGATAGGACCCTCAGCTGCAGGTCTGTTGGAGTACCCTGCCGTGTGAGGTGTCAGTGTGCCCCTGCTGGGGGTTGCCTCCCAGTTAGGCTGCTCGGAGGTCAGGGGTCAGGGACCCACTTGAGGAGGCAGTCTGCGGGTTCTCACATCTCCAGCTGCGTGCTGGGAGAACCAGTGCTCTCTTCAAAGCTGTCAGACTGGGCCATTTAAGTCTGCAGAGGTTACTGCTGTGTTTTTGTTTGTCTGTGCCCTGCCCCCAGAGGTGGAGCCTACAGAGGCAGGCAGGCCTCCTTCAGCTGTGGTGGGCTCCGCCCAGTTCCAGCTCCCCGGCTGCTTTGTTTACCTATTAAAGCCTGGGCAATGGTGGGCGCCCCTCCCCCAGCCTCGCTGCTGCCTTGCAGTTTGATCTCAGACTGCTGTGCTAGCAATCAGCAAGACTCCGTGGGCGTAGGACCCTCCGAGCCAGGTGCAGGATACAATCTCGTGGTGCGCCATGTCTTAAGCCCATCGGAAAAGTGCAGTATTTGGGTGGGAGTGACCCAATTTTCCAGGTGCCCCAGGTCCGTCACCCCTTTCTTTGGCTCAGAAAGGGAACTCCCTGACCCCTTGTGCTTCCCAAGTGAGGCAATGCCTCGCCCTGCTTCAGCTCGCGCATGGTGCGCGCACCCACTGACCTGTGCCCACTGTCTGGCACTCCCTAGTGAGATGACCCCGGTACCTCAGATGGAAATGCAGAAATCACCCGTCTTCTGCGTCGCTCACACTGGGAGCTGTAGACCGGAGCTGTTCCTATTCGGCCATCTTGGCTCCTCCACATTGAGTTGATTCTTGTATGTGGTATAAGGAGGGTGTCTGGTTTTGACTTCTGCATATGGCTAGCCAGTTATTCCAGCACCATTTATTGAGTAGGGAGTTATTTTCCCATTGCTTGTTTTTGTCAGGCTTGTCAAAGATCAGATGGTGACCTTATTTCTGGGTTCTCCATTCTTCTCCATTGGTCTATGTATATTTTCGCGCTGCTACCATGCAGTTTTGGTTACTGTAGTCTTAATTCAGGTAGTGTGATGCCTTTTTCTTTGTTCTTTTTGCTTAGACTTTGCATGGGTATTTGGGCTTGTTTTGTTTTATATGAATTTTAAAATAGTTTTTATCTAGTTCTATGAAAAATGGCTTTGGTAGTTTCATAGGAATAGCATCCAATCTATAAATTGGGCAGCATAACCATTTTAATGATATTGATTCTTTCTGTTATACAAATGAACATAAAATTTTCTTCCATTTGTTTGTTGATATTGTTTGTCACTGTGTCCCCACCCAAATTTCATCTCAAATTTTAATCCCCACAGGTTGAGGGAGGGACCTGGTAGGAGGTGATTGAATCTCCAGGGCGGTTTTTCCCATGGTGTTCTCATGATAGTGAGGAATTTCTCATTAGAGCACATGGTTTTAAAAGTGGCAGTTTCCCCTGTGCCCTCTCTCTCTCCTGTTGCCTTGTGAAAAGAAGGTGCTTGCTTTTCCTTTACCTTCTGCCATGTTTGTAAGTTTCCAGAGGCCTCCCAGCCATGTGAAACTGTGAGTCAATTAAACGTCTTTCTTTATAAATTACTCAGTCTCAGGTAGTACCTTTATGGCAGTCTGTGAACAAACTAATAGAGAATATTCGCATTGGGTTAGTGGGTTATTCTATAAAGATGACCTGAAAAGGTGAAAGTGACTTTGGAACTGGGTAATGGGCATAGGTAGAAACAATTTGGAGGCCTTATAAGAAAACCAGAAAGATGTGGGAAAGCGTGGAACTTCCTGGAGACTTGTTGAATGATTTTGACCAAAATGCTGATACTGACATGAACAGTGAAGTCCAGGTTGAGGTGGTCTCAGATGGAGATGAGGAACTTCTTTGGAACTGGAGCAAAGTTCACTCTTGCTATGAAAAGGGACTGGTGGCATTTTGCCCCTGCCCTAGAGATCTCCAGACTTTTGAACTTGAGAGAGATGATTTAGGGTATCTGGTGAAAGAAATTTCTAAGCAGCAAAGCAGTCAAGAGGTGACCTGGCTGATTCTGAAAACATTCAGTCATATGTGTGCATAAAAAGATTATCAGAAACTGAAACTTTTATTCAAAAGGGGAAAACAGCATAAAAGTTTGGAAAACTTGCAGCTTGACCATGAGGTAGAAGAGAAATACCAATTTTTTGAAAGAAATTCAAGCTGGCTGCAGAAAATTGCATAAGTAACAAGGAACCAAATGTTAGTCACCAACACAATGGGGAAAATGTCTCCAGGGCATTTCAGCGATCTTCATGGCAGCCTCTGCCATCACAGACCCAGAGGCCTAGGAGAAAAAAAGTGCTTCATGGGCTGGGCCCAGGGCCCCAATGCTTTGTGCAGCCTCAGAACTTGGTACTCTGCATCCCATCAGCTTCAGCTCCAGCCATGGCTAAAAGGGGACAACATACAGCTCAAGGTATTGATTCAGAGTGTGTAAGCCCCAAGCCTTGGTGGCTTCCATGTGCTGTGGGGCCTGTGGGTGTGCAGACACAACAGTTCAGTTTTGGAAATCCCTGCCTAGATTTCAGAGGATGTATGGAAACACCTGGATGTTCAGGCAGAAGTCTGATGCAGAGGTGGAGCCCTCATGAAGAACTTCTGCTAGGACAATACAGAGGGTAACTGCGGGGTAGAAACCAATATCTTGCACCATGCATCTGGAAAAGCCACAGGCACTCAAAGACAGCCCATGAAAGCAACTGTGGGGAATGTACCCTGCATAGCCACAAAGGTGTAGATGCCCAAGACTTTAGGACCCCATCCCTTGCATCAGTATGTCCTGGATGTAACATAGAGTCATATGAGATTATTTTGGACCTTTAAGATTTAATGAATTACCTGCCAAATTTCACACTTGCATGGGCCTGTGGCACCTTTGTTTTGGTCATTTTCTCCCATTTAGAATGGGAATATTTACCCAATGCCTGCAACCCCAGTGTTCTTGAAAGTAATCAACTTGTTTTTTATTTTGCAGGCTCATAGGCATAAGGGACATGCCTTGTCTCAGATGAGATTTGGCCTAGGACATTTGAGTTAATGCTGGAATGAGTTAAGGCTTTGGGAGACTGAAGGGAAGGCATGACTGGTTCTGAAATGTGAAAAGAACATGAGATTTGAGAGGGAGAGGCCATGGGTGGAATTATATGGTTTGAGGATTATAAAAAAGTCAGGAAACAATAGATGCTTTGAGGTTGCAGAGAAATAGGAATGCTTTTACACTGTTGGTGGGAATGTAAATTAGTTCAATCATTGTGGAAGACAGTGTGGCAATTCCTCAAAGATTTAGAACCAGAAATACCAGTTGACCCAGCAATCCTATTACAGGGTATATACCCAAAGGAATATAAATCATTTTATTATTAAGATACATGAGCATGTATGTTCATTACAGCTCTATTCACAAGAGCAAAGACTTGGAATCAATCGAATTGCCCATCAGTGATACACTGGATAAAGAAAATATGCTACATATACATGATACAATACTATGCAGCCATAAAAAGAAACAAGATCATGTCCTTTGCAGGGACATGGATGAAGCTGGAAGCCATTATCTTCAGCAAACTAATGCAGAAACGAAAACCAAGCACCGCATGTTCTTACTTATGAGTGGGAGCTGAACAATGAGAACACTTGGACACAGGGAGGGGAACAACATTGACTGGGGCCTGTTGGCGGGGAGCAGGAGGATGGAGAGCATCAGGAAAAATAGCTAATGGATGCTGGACTTAATACCAAGGTGATGGGTTGATCTGTGCAGCAACTACCATGGCAAACTTTTGCCTATCAGGGAAAAGACATGATGCATGCTGGGCTTAATATCAAGTTGATGGGTTGATAGGTGCAGCAAACCACCATGGCACTCATTTACCTATGTAACACAACTGCACATCCTGCACATGTACCCCAAAACTTAATTAAAATCAATAAATAATAACAATAAAAAATTTTCATAGCATTTTTATACAGCAACAGTGTTCAATCTCAGAGCCAAATCAAAAATGCCCTGTCATTTAAAATAGCTACCAAAAAATCTAGGGAGACATTTAACGAAGGATATGAAAGATCTGTACAAGAAGAACTACAAACACTGTGGAAAGAAATCATAAATGACACAAACACATAAAAAATTATATGTTCATAAATTAGAAAATTAAATATTATTAAAATAGCCATTCTGCCCAAATCAATCTACAGGTACAATGCTACATGTATCAAATTATCAAGTAATTTTTCACAGAATTAGAATAAACTCATTCTAAAATTTATATGGAACCATAAAAAAGTGAGCCTGAATAGCCAAAGCAATCCTAGACAAAAACAAAAACACACAAACACCATAAGCAGTGTTATCACATTACCTGACTTCTAACAGCACCACCAGGACACAGTAGCTCAAACAGCATTTTATTGGTTACAAAAGCAGGCACATAGACAATAGAAGAGGAAGTACCCAGAAATAGAGCCAAAAATCTATAGTTATCTGATCATTAACAAAGTCAATAAATGTAAGCAATGGCGAAAGAACTCCTTATTCAATAAGTGGTGCGGGGGGCAGTTCCAAGATAGCCAAAGAGGAACAGCTCCAGTCTACAGCTCCCAGTGTGAGTAACGCAGAAGACAGGTTATTTCTGCATTTCCAACTGAGGTACCAGCTTCATCTCATTGGGGTTCATAGGGCAGTGGGGGCAGGACAGTGGGTGCAGCCCACCGAGTGTGAGCTGAAGCAGGGAGAGACATCGCCTCACCTGGGAAGTGCAAGGGGTCAGGGAATTCCCTTTCCTAGCCAAGCGAAGGGGTGACAGACGGCACATGGAAAATCAGGTCACTCCCACCCTAATACTGCACTTTTCCAATGGTCTTAGCAAATGGCACACCAGGAGATAATATCCCGTGCCTGGCTTGGAGGGTCCGACGCCCATGGAGCCTCACTCACTGCTAGCACAGCAGTCTGAGATCGAACTGCAAGGTGGCAGCAAGGCTGGGTGAGGGGTGCCCACCATTGCTGAGGCTTGAGTAGGTAAACAAAGCAGCCGGAAAGCTCAAACTGGGTGGAGCCCACTGCAACTCAAGGAGGCCTGCCTACCTCTATAGACTCCACCTCTAGGGGAAGAGCATAGCTGAACAAAAGGCAGCAGAAACCTCTGCAGACTGCAGACTTAAATGTCCCTGTCTGACAGCTTTGAAGAGAGTAGCGGTTCTCCCAGCATGGAGTTTGAGATCTGAGAATGGACAGACTGCCTCCTCAAATGGATCCCTGACCCCTGAGCAGCCTAACTGGGAGGCACCCCCCAGTAGGGGCAGACTGACACCTCACAGGGCCGGGTACCCCTCTGAGATGAAGCTTCCAGAGGAACGATCAGGCAGCAGCATTTGCTGTTCAGCAATATTCGCTGCTCTGCAGCCTCTGCTGCTGATATCTAGGCAAACAGGGTCTGGAGTGGACCTCCAGCAAACTCCAATAGACCTGCAGCTGGGGGTCCTGACTGTTAGAAGGAAAACTAACAAACAGAAAGGACATCCACACCAAAACCCCACCTGTACGTAACCATCATCAAAGACAAAAGGTAGATAAAACCACAAAGACGGGGAAAAAACAGAGCAGGAAAGCTGAAAATTCTACAAATCAGAGCATCTCTCCCTCTCCAAAGGAATGCAGCTCCTCTCAAGCAACGGAACAAAGCTGGATGCAGAATGACTTGGATGAGTTGAGAGAAGAAGGCTTCAGACGATCAAACTTCTTCAAGCTAAAGGCGGAAGTTCGAACCCAATGCAAAGAAACTAAAAACCTTGAAAAAACATTAGACAAATGGCTAACTAGAAAAACCAGTGTAGAGAAGTCCTTAAATGACCTGATGGAGCTGAAAACCATGGTACGAGGACTACGTGACAAATGCACAAACTTCAGTAACCGATTTGATCAACTGGAAGAAAGGGTATCAGTGATTGAAGAACAAATGAATGAAATGAAGCAAGAAAAGAAGTATAGAGAAAAAAAGGGTAAAAAGAAATGAACAATACCTCCAAGAAATATGGAACTATGTGAAAAGATGAAATCTACGTCTGATTGGTGTACTGAAATTGATGGGGAGAATGGAACCAAGTTGGGAAACATTCTTCAGGATATTATCCAGGAGAACTTCCCCAACCTAGCAAGGCAGGCCAACATTCAAATTCAGGAAATGCAGAGAATGCCACAAAGATACTCCTCGAGAAGAGCAACTCCAAGACACATAATTGTCAGATTCACCAAAGTTGAAATGAAGGAAAACATGTTAAGGGCAGCCAGAGAGAAAGGTCGGCTTACCCACAAAGGGAAGCCCAACAAGAGATCAGACTAACAGCTAATCTCCTGGCAGAAACTCTAAAAGCCAGAAGAGAGTTGGGGCCAATATTCAAAATTCTTAAAGAAAAGAATTTTCAACCAAGAATTTCATATCCAGCCAAATTAAGCTTCATAAGTGAAGGAGAAATAAAATCCTTTACAGACAAGCATATGCCGAGAGATTTTGTCACCACCAGGCCTGCCCTAAAAGAGCTCCTGAAGGAAGCACTAAACATGGAAAGGAACAATCGGTACCAGCCACTGCAAAAACATGTCAAATGGTACAGACCAGCGAGGTTAGGAGAAACTGCATCAACTAACGAGCAAAATAACCAGCTAACATCATAATGACAGGATCAAATTCACATACAACAATATTAGCCTTAAATGTAAATGGGCTAAATGCTCCAATTAAAAGACACAGACTGGCAAATTGGATAAAGATTCAAGACCCATCAGTGTGCTGTATTCAGGAGACCCATCGCACGTGCAGAGATACACACAGGCTCAAAGTAAAGGGATGGAGGAAGATCTACCAAGCAAATGGAAAACAAAAAAAGGCAGGGGTTGCAATCCTAGTCTCTGATAAAACAGACTTTAAACCAACAAAGATCAAAAGAGACAAAGAAGGCCATTACATAATGGTAAAGTGATCAATTCAACAAGAAGAACTAAATATCCTAAATATATATGCACCAACTACAGGAGCACCCAGATTCATAAAGTGAGTCCTTGAGATCTACAAAGAGACTTGGACTCCCACACAATAATAATGGGAGACTTTAACACCCCACTGTCAACATTAGAAGATCAACGAGACAGAAAGTTAACAAGGATATCCAGGAACTGGACTCAGCTCTGCACCAAGCGGACCTAATAGACATCTACAGAACTCTCTGCCCCAAATCAACAGAATATACATTCTTCTCAGCACCACATCGCACCTATTCCAAAATTGACCACATAGTTGGAAGTAAAGCACTCCTCAGCAAATGTAAAAGAACAGAAATTATAACAAACTGTCTCTCAGACCACAGTGCAATCAAACTAGAACTCAGGATTAAGAAACTCACTCAAAACCACTCAACTACATGGAAACTGAACAATCTGCTCCTGAATGACTACTGGGTACATAACGAAATGAAGGCAGGAATAAAGATGTTCTTTGAAACCAATGAGAACAAAGACACAACATACCAGAATCTCTGGGACACATTCAAAGCAGTGTGTAGAGGGAAATTTAGAGCACTAAATGCCCACAAGAGAAAGCAGGAAAGATCTAAAATTGACACCCTAATATCACAATTAAAAGAACTAGAGAGGCAAGAGTTAACACATTCAAAAGCTAGCAGAATGCAAGAAATAACTAAGATCAGAGCAGAACAGAAGGAGAAAGAGACAGAAAAAACCCTTCAAAAAATCAACGAATCCAGGAGCTGTTTCTTTTAAAAGATCAACAAAACTGATAGACTGCTAGCAAGAGTAATAAAGAAGAAAAGAGAGAAGAATCAAATAGAGGTAATGGGATGCAAGGCTGGTTCAACATACGAAAATCAATAAACGTAACCCATCATATAAACAGAACAAACGACAAAAACCACACGATTATCTTAATAGATGCAGAAAAGGCCTTTGACACAATTCAACAACCCTTCATGCTAAAAACTCTCAATGAATTAGGTATTGATAGGATGTATCCCAAAATATTAAGAGCTATCTATGACAAACCCACAGCCAATATCATACTGAATGGGCAAAAACTGGAAGCATTCCTTTTGACAACTGGCACAAGACAGGGATGCCCTCCCTCACCACTCCTATTCAAAATAGTGTTCGAAGTTCTGGCCAGGGCAATCAGGCAGGAGAAGGAAATAAAGGGCATTCAATTAGGAAATGAGGAAGTCAAATTGTCCCTGTTTGCAGATGACAAGATTATACATCTAGAAAACCCCATTGTCTCAGCCCAAAATCTCCTTAAGCTGATAGGCAACTTCAGCAAAGTCTCAGGATACAAAATCATTGTGCAAAAATCACAAGCAGTCTTATACACCAATAACAGACAAACAGAGAGCCAAATCATGAGTGAACTCCCATTCACAATTGCTTCAAAGAGAATAAAATACCTAGGAATCCAACTTACAAGGGACACGAAGCACCTCGCCAAGGACAACTACAAACCACTGCTCAATGAAATAAAAGAGGATACAAACAAATGGAAGAACATTCCATGCTCATGGGTAGGAAGAATCAATATCGTGAAAATGGCCATATCAAGCTACCAATGACTTTCTTCACAGAATTGGAAAAAAACTACTTTAAAGTTCACATGGAACCAAAAAAAAGCCCACATTGCCAAGTCAATTATAAGCCAAAAGAATAAAGCTGGAGGCATCACGCTACCTGACTTCAAACTATACTGCAAGGCTACAGTAACCAAAACAGCATGGTACTGGTACCAAAACAGAGATATAAACCAATGGAACAGAACAGAGCCCTCAGAAATAATGATGCATATCTACAACCATCTGATCTTTGACAAACCTGACAAAAACAAGGAATGGGGAAAGGATTCCCTATTTAATAAATGATGCTGGGAAAACTCGCTAGCCATATGTAGAAAGCTGAAACTGGATCTCTTCCTTACACCTTATACAAAAATTAATTCAAGATGGATTAAAGTCTTAAATGTTAGACCTAAAACCATAAAAACCCCAGAAGAAAACCTAGGCATTACCATTCGGGACATATGCATGGGCAAGGACTTCATGTGTAAAACACTAAAAGCAATGGCAACAAAAGCCAAAATTGACAAATGAGATCTAATTAAACTCAAGAGCTTCTGCACAGCAAAAGAAACTACCATCAGAGTGAACAGGCAACCTACAGAATGGGAAAAAATTTTTGCAATCTACTCATCTGACAAAGGGCTAATATCCAGAATCTACAATGAACTCAAACAAATTTACAAGAAAAAAACAAACAACCCCATCAAAAAGTGGGCAAAGGATATGAACAGACACTTCTCAAAAGAAGACATTTATACAGCCAAAAGACACATGACAAAATGCTCATCATCACTGGCCATCAGAGAAATGCAAATCAAAACCACAATGAGATACCATCTTACACCAGTTAGAATGGTGATCATTAAAAAGTCAAGAAACAACTGGTGCTGGAGAGGTTGTGGAGAAATAGCAACACTTTTATACTGTTGGTGGGACTGTAAACTAGTTCAACCCTTGTGGAAGTCAGTGTGGTGATTCCTTAGGGATCTAGAACTAGAAATACCATTTGACCCAGCTATCCCATTACTGGGTATATACCCAAAGGATTATAAATCATGCTGCTATAAAGACACATGCACACGTATGTTTATTGCGGCACTATTCACAATAGCAAAGACTTGGAACAAACCCAAATGTCCAACAATGATAGATTGGATTAAGAAAATGTGGCACACATACACCATGGAATACTATGCAGCCATAAAAGATGATGAGTTCATGTCCTTTGTAGGGACATGAATGAAGCTGGAAACCATCATTCTCAGCAAACTATCTCAAGGACAGAAAACCAAACACTGCATGTTCTCACTCATAGGTGGGAATTGAACAATGAGAACACATGGACACAGGAATGGGAACATCACGCACTGGAGCCTGTTGTGGGGTGGGGGAGTGGGGAGGGATAGCATTAGGAGATATACCTAATGTTAAATGATGAGTTAATGGGTGCAGCACACCAATATGGCACATGTATACATATGTAACTAACATGCACGTTGTGCACATGTACCCTAAAACTTAAAGTATAATAATAATAAAAAAAGTTTTAGAACAAAGTCTGGAAGAGGAGTGGTTTTATAACCATAAAATCTGGACTTTGCTGGGAAGAAAAGGGTCAAATTAAATGTATATGTATACTAAAAAAAAAAAAAAAAAGAAAGTCTACATATCTTGTAAACCAATATTTTCATCAGTGAAAATTTGTTTTTAATATAAATTGTACTAATTAATAAAACCACTGGTGTTGATCAAATAGAAATATAGCTGAAGAGCTTTTAACAACTGCCTTTGGAGTACAAAATTTCAATTAAATACTAGCTAATTACCCCTGCAGTGTGTTTACTGGGTTAAGGCAATTGGTTGCTCATAGAATATATATTAAAGCTAATCAATATGCACACATATCACTGACTGAAAGAAGAAATAAAATAACAGAATAGAGATACAACTTTTGATTAAATTGAATAAATAGTTAAAATTTACCCCAATACACAAAAATAAACAAGCAAGCAAACATAAAAAATCAATTGGCCCAGGATTCCTGGACAAGATGGCCAAATAGGAAAAACTCTGGTCTGAAGCTCCCAGCAAGATCAATGCAGAAGGTGGGTGATTTCTGCATTTCCAACTGAGGTACCTGGCTCATCTCATTGTGACTAGTTAGACAGTCGGTACAGCACATGGAAGGCAAGCAGAAGCAGGGTGGGTCATCGCCTCATCTGGGAAGCACGAGGGGTTGAGGAACTCCCTCTCCTAGCCAAGGGAAGCCATGAGGGACTCTGCTGTGAGGAATGGTGTACTCTGGCCCAGATACTACGCTTTTCCCATGGTCTTCATGACCTGCAGACCAGAAGATTTCCTCGGGTGCCTACACAACCAGGGCCCTGGGTTTCAAGCATAAAACTGGGTGGCTGTTTGGGCAGACACCAAGACAGCTGCAGGAGTTTTTTTTTCCTACCCCAGTGGCGCCTGGACACCAGTGAGACAGAAGCATTCACTCCCCTAGAAAGGGAGCTGAAGCCAAGGAGCCAAGTAGTCTAGCTCAGCGGATCCCACACCCACAAAGCCCTTCAAGTTAAGATCCACTAGCTTGAAATTCTTGCTGCCAGCACAGCTGTCTGTAGTCAACCTGGGATGCTTGAGCTTGGTGTGCAGAGAGGCGTCTGCCATTACTGAGGCTTGAGTAGGCAATTTTCCCCCCACAGTGTAAACAACGCCACCAGGAAGTTCAAACAGGGTGGAGCCCACCGCAGCTCGGCAAAGCCACTGTAGCCAGACTGCCTCTCTAGATTCCTCCTCTCTGGGCAGGGCATCCCTGAAAAAAAGGGAGCAGCCCCCATCAGGGGCTTATAGATCAAACTCCCATCTCCCTGGGACAGAGCACCTGGGGAGGGGGTGGCTGTGGGGGCAGCATCAGCAGACTTAAACGTTCCTGCCAGCCAGCTCAGAAGAGAGAAGCAGATCTCCCAGCACAGCACTTGAGCTCTGCTAAGGGACAGACTGCCTCCTCAAGTGGGTCCCTGACCCCTGTGTATCCTGACTGGGGGACACCTCCCAGCAGGGGTCAAAAGACACCTCATACAAGAGAGCTCTGGCTGGCATCTGGCGAGTACACCTTCTGGGATGAAGCTTCCAGAAAAAGGAGCAGGCAGCAGTCTTTGCTGTTCTGCAGCCTCAACTGGAGATTCCCAGGCAAACAGGGCCTGGAATGGACCTCCAGCAAACTCCAGCAGACCTGCAGAAGAGGGGCCTGACTGTTAGAAGGAAAGCATACAAACAGAAAGGAATAGCAACAAAGTAAACAAAAAGGACATCCACACAAAAATCCCATCTGAAGGTCACGAACATCAAAGATCAAAGGTACATAAATCCATGAAGATGAGGAGAAACCAGCACAAAAAGACTGAAAATTCAAAAAAACAGAATGACTCTTCTTCTCCAAAGGATCACAACTCCTTGCCAGCAAGGGCACAAAACTGGATGGAGAATGAGTTTGATAAATTTACAGAAGTAGGCTTCAGATGGTGGGTAATAAGAAACTCCTCTGAGCTAAAATAACATGTCCTAACCCAATACAAGGAAGCTAAGAACCTTGAAAAAAGGTTAGAGGAATTACTAACTAGAATAACCAGTTAGAGAAAAACATAAATGACCTGATGAAGCTGAAAAACACAGCACAAGAACTTCTTGAAGCATACACAAGTATCAATAGCTGAATCAATCAAGTGGAAAAAAGGATATCAGAGATTGAAGATTAACTTAATGAAATAAAGTGTGAAGACAAGATTAGAGAACAAGAAAAAACAAAGCCTCCAAGAAATATGGGACTATGTGAAAAGACCAAGCCTACGTTTGATTGGTGTACCTGCAAGTGATAGGGAGAATGGAACCAAGTTGGAAAACACTCTTCAGGATATTATCCAGGAAAACTTCCCCAAACTAGCAAGACAGGCCAACATTCAAATTCAGGAAATACGAAAAACACTACAAAGATACTCCTCTAGAAGAGCAACCCCAAGACATATAATTGTCAGATCCACCAAGGTTGAAACGAAGGAAAAAATGTTAAGGGCAGCCAGAGAGAAATGTCTGGTTACCCACAAAGGGAAGCTCCTCAGACTAACAGCAGATCTCTCTGCAGAATATCTACAAGCCAGAAAAGAGTAAGGGCCAATATTCAACATTCTTAAAGGTAAGAATTTTCAACCCAGAATTTCATATCCAGCCAAACTAAGCTTCATAAGTGAAAGAGAGATAGAATCATTTACAGACAAGAAAATGCTGAGAGATGTTGACACCACCAGGCCAGCCTCACAAGAGCTCCTGAAAGAAGCACTGAATATGGAAAGGAAAAACCAGTACTAGCCACTGCAAAAACATACCAAATTGTAAAGACCATCAACAGTATGAAGAAACTGCATTAACTAACAGGCAAAATAATCAGCTAGCATCATAGTGACAGGATCAAATTCACACATAACAATATTAACCTTAAATGTAAACAGGCTAAATGCCCCAATTAAAAGGCACAGACTGGCAAATTGGATAAAGAGTCAAGACCCATCAGTGTGCTGTATTCAGGAGACCCATCTCATGTGCAAAGACACACACAGGCTCAAAATAAAGTAATGGAGGAAGATTTACCAAGCAAATGGAAAGCAAATAAAAAAAAAAGGAGAGGTTGCAATCCTAGTCCCTGTTAAAACAGACTTTAAACCAACAAAGATCAAAAAAGACAAAGATGGGCATTACATAATGGTAAAGGGATCAATGCAACAAGAATAGCTAACTAGCCTAAATATATATGCACCCAATACAGGAGCATCCAGATTCATAAAGCAAGCTCTTACAGAACTACAAAAAGACTTAGACTCCCACACAATAATAGTGGGATACTTAACACCTCACTGTCAATATTAGACAGATCAACGAGAGAGAAAATAAACAAGGATATTCAGGACTTGAACTCAGCTCTGGACCAAGCAGACAATAGACATCTATGGAACTCTCCACCTCAAATCAACAGAATATACATTTTTCTTAGCACTATATCACACTTATTCTAAAATTGACCACATAATTGGAAGTAAAACACTCCTCAGAAAATGCAAAAGAACAAAAATGATAAAAAACAGTCTCTCGGACCACAGTGCAATCATATTAGAACTCAGAATTAAGAAAAGCACTCAAAACTGCACAATTACATTAAAACTGAATAGCCTGCTCCTGAAGGACTACGGGGTAAATAACGAAATTAAGGCAGACATAAATAAGTTCTTTGAAACCAATCAGAACAAAGATACTACCAACCAGAATCTCTGGGACACAACTAAAACAGGGTTTAAAGGAAAGTTTATAGCACTAAATTTCCACAGGAGAAAGCAGGAAAGATCTAAAATTGAACTCACAATTAAAAGAACTAGAGAAGTAAGAGCAAACAAATTCAAAAACCGGCAGAAGACAAGAAATAACTAGGGCCTCAGAAATAATGCTACACATCTAAAACCATCTGATCTTTGACAAACCTGACAAAAACAAGAAATGGGGAAAGGATTTCCTATTTAATAAATGGTGTTGGGAAAACTGGCTAGCCATATGCAGAAAACTGAAACTGGACACCTTCTTTACACCTTATACAAACATTAACTCAAGATGGATTAAACACTTAAACCTAAGACCTAAAACCTAAAAGCCCTAGAAGAAATCCTACACAATACCATTCAGGACACAGGCATGGGCCCAGACTTCATGACTAAAACACCAAAAGCAATGGCACCAAAAGCCAAAATTGACAAATGGGATCTAATTACACCACAGAGCTTCTGCACAGCAAAAGAAACTATCATCAGAGTGAACAGGCATCCTACAAAATGGGAGAAAATTTTTGCAATGTATCCATCTGACAAAGGACTAATATCCAGAATCTACAAGGAACTTAATCAAATTTACTAGAAAAAAAAACAAACAGCCCCTTCAAAAAGTGGACAAAGGATAAGAACAGACACTTCTCAAGAGCAGACATTTATGCAGCCAACAAACATATGAAAAAAAGCTCATCATCCCTGATCATTAGAGAAATGCAAATCAAAATCGCAATGAGATACTATCTCACACCAGTTAGAATGGTGATCACTAAAAAGTCAGGAGACAACAGATGCTGGAGAGGTTGTGGAGAAATAAGAATGCTTTTACATTGTTGGTAGGAGTGTAAATTAGTTCAACCATTGTGGAAGACTGTGTGGCGATTCCTCTATGATCTAGAACCAGAAATACCATTTGACCCAGTGATCCCATTACTGGGTATATACCCAAAGGATTATAAATCATTCTACTATAAAGACACATGCACACATATGTTTATTGCAGCACTATTCACAATAGCAAAAACTTGGAACCAACCCAAATGCCCATCAATGACAGACTGGATAAAGAAAATATGGCACATATACACCATGGAATACTATGCAGCCATAAAAATGGATGAGTTCAGGTACTTTGCAGGGTTATGGATGAATCTGGAAACCATCATTCTCAGCAAACTACCACAGGAACAGAAAACCAAACACTGCATGTTCTCACTCATAAGTGGGAGTTCAACAATAAGAATACACGGACACAGGGGAGGAAACATCACACACCGGGGCCTGTTGGGGGTTGGAGGGCTAGGGGAGGGATACCTAATGTACATGATGGGTTGATGGGTACAGCAAACCACCATGGCACATGTATTCCTACGTAACAAACCTGCATGTTCTGCACATGTATCCCAGAACTTAAAGTGTAATTAAAAAAAAATCCACCAGGCCCAGATCGTTAAAAAATAACTTTTTTTTTTTTTTTTTAAGATAGTCTTACTGTGTCTCCCAGGCTAGAATGCAGTGGTGTTATCTTGGCTCACTGCAACCTCCACCTCCTGGCTTCAAGCGATTCTCCCTCCTCAGCCTCCCCAGTAGCTGAGACCACAGGCATGCACCACCATGCCTGGCTAATTTTTATGTTTTTTTATATAGAGATGGGGTTTCACTATGTTGGCCAGGCTGGTCTGGAATTCCTGGCCTCAACTGATCAGCCCACCTCAGCCTCCCAAAGTGCTGGGGTTACAGGTGTGAGGCACCACACCAGCCTAAACAGATAACTTTTAACACACCTTTAAGAAAGTGATAATCCTAATCATATACAAATTGTTTTAGAGAATGAAAGTGTGACAGCTTCCCAACTTATTTTAAGAAAGTAGATCCTTTTAATGATAACCAAACAAGACTAACTCAAGAAGAAAAAATTACAGGAGAATTTTACCCAGTGATATAGAGGAAATGATTCCAAATCATAAAGCAGAGTTAGCAAATATATTCATTTAAATATAAAATAATAATTTTACAATATTTCATATTGTTTATTTTATTATTTATATTAACATTATTTATTATTTATATTATTATTTAAATTATATTAATTATTTATTTATATTATTTATATTTATATTATCAATTGTTTATTTAAGATTATGTATAGTTACTTATTGATTATTATTTACATTATTTGACATTAATAATATTAATTTTATATTATATTAATAATAATTAATATAAAATATTAATTTCTATATATTATAAATATATATATATTATGCTTGATGTGCATTTTGGAAAGGATAGCCTTTATAATAAATGGTGTTGGTTATCCATTAGGGAAATTAATCTTAACTCCCTCACATCATATATAAAAATCAATTTCAGATTAATTATAGAATCTAAATCTGAATGGTAAAATAATAAAGCTTTAAAAAACAAACATATATTAGTTAGCTTTTCTGCATAACAACCACAAAATATCAGTGGCATAAACAATGAGCATGTATTTAGCTCTTGGGTCCATAGGACATTTGGAGGTTGGCTGATCTAGATTGGACTCAACTGGGCAGCTTTCCTTCAAGCTGCCAGTCTTATAGGACTTGTCGTTCCTTGTTTTGAAGGCAGCTGAGATGTGCTTTACTTATCTCTCCTTTTCTTGCACAAGTGGGCTAGCTGTGGTATGATTTTCTCAGTGTTGATGGCAGAGGAGTGAGAGAGCATGGCCAAATATGTAATTAATTTTCAAGCTTCTGCTTGCATCTCATCTGTTATCATTGAATTGACCAAAGCATTCACATGGCCAGGTCTAAAATCAAGGAACAAGGAAGTGAACTCTGTTCATGAAGGTAGAAAGGGGAAAGGTAGAACAGGGGAATCTAACCTACCACAGTAGAAAAATATCTTTATGACTTTGAGGTAGGCAAATATTTCCTTGAAAGGACATAAAAACTGTTGTGTTAACTATTAAGAAATTAGACTACCCTGAAATTAAAACTGCTTTATTAAAAACATACTATTTATTAAGAGAGGGTCAGAACTTAACATTAATGCCTTAGCAGGAATATCACAAAAGATGATATCCAAATGGCTAATATTAGTCATTACAAAAACGTATATTAAAACTATCATAAATCCACCAGAATTGTTAAAATAAAAAGAGCTAATACTGAGTGTTGACAAGGGTGTGGAATAAACTACTGCAACACATGACAGTATAGATGACTTTCATAAATATAATGTTAAGCAAATCCAGATACGACAGAAATACACTGCATGATTATGTTCATATAAAGTTCAAAAAAACAGGCAAAATGAATCCAAGTGGTAGAAGTCAGGATAGTATTTACTCTTGGGAGGTAGTGCCTGAAAGTCATCATGGGATGAAAGGCAATAGAGAGTTTCTGGATAATCTTTTTTTTAAAAAATTATTATTGTTTGAGAGTTGTTTAAATTTGATATTTTTAACTTGTGAAAATTTATTCATCTGAGTCCTTATAATTTGTTCACTTTTCTGTATATGTTCTATATTCCAATTAAAGAGTGAGCATAAAAAATACCATATTTCATGACTAAGTTGGGTTTATCTCAGAAACACATGTTTTTTATTGTTGTTGTTGTTTAGTTTAGTTTTTTTTTTTTTGAGATGGGGTCTCTCTCTGTCATCCAGGCTGGAGTGTAGTGGCATGATCTCATGTCATTGCAGCCTTGACCTCCCCGGCTGAAGTGATCCACCCACCTCAGCCTCCTGAGTAGCTGGGACTATAAGTACGTGCCACCATGCCTGGCTAATTTTTGTATTTTTTGGAGAGACAGGGTTTTGCTGTGTTTCCCAGGTTGGTCTTGAACTCCTGAGAGAGTTTTTTTTAAAGATCCAGAAAATATTAATATAACTTACCATATTAATACATCAGGAAAGAAAAACATAATATTGTCTCAACAGATACATAAGATGCATTTGGTGAAATTCAATACACATTCTAGATTTTTAAAAAAATACTTAGAAACTTAGAAATAGAGTGGAAACTTCTTTAATTTTCTTTTAGAAATGTTAATATATTCACGATTCAAAAATTTTAGAATGTAAAAAGGTGATCAAGTAAAAGTCTCAGACCCACTTCCATATACTCAGTCTTTTTATCTCAAGAAATTACTTTGTCAATCTCTTATGTATCTTTCCAGTTGTTCTGTGTAAATATAAATGTATGTCTTATTACCCCCACTCACTTTTTATACCAAGGCTAACATAATATAATAAACCATTCTATACCTTTTTCCTCCAAAATCATTTATTGAATATTCTATCTTTTCACCAGAGACTTATAAAGCTTATTGTGTTATGTGTTTGGTGACCATGTATTTCAGTTTGTTTAGACTAAAGCTAGTGTACATTTGTTGTCACAACATAATTATTAGTAGTTCCTCACTTCACTTTTAAATAAGTGCTACCGTTTATATAGTAAACTATATGATCACATGAGTTCTAGGCCAATTCTGCTTAAGTTTGTTCTTAGGCTTTCTATATTTCCATGCACTTTTTGTCTATGTCTGCACTTCTTCCATACTGTTTGTTTAAATAGGTTTAACTTTTATAATTGTTTTAGATTCACAGAAACTTTGAGATGATAGTGCAGAGAATGTTCTTATATTCGCCAGTGAATTTCTTCTATTAGCATCTTACTTTACTATGATGCATTTGCCCCAGTTAATGAATCAATTTTGATGCATAATGATTAACTAAACTACATACTTCATTTTATTAGTTTTCACCTAATGTCCTTTTTCTGTTTTAGGATCCCATCCAGGATAATACATTATATTTAGCTATCACTCTCCTTAGACTCTTTTGACTGTGATAGTTCCTCAAACTTTCCTTGGTTTTTGATGACATTAACAGTTTAAAGGAGTACTAGTCAGGTACGTTGTAGAATACCCATTTATTGGAATTTTTATGATATTTTTCTCATCATTAGATGGGCATTATGAGTTTGGGAAAGGAAGATCACAGAAGTAAAGTGCCATTCTCATAATATCTACTATAGTTTAGATGTTTGTCCCCCAATAAGTTATGTTAAAATTTGACACTCATTGTTGGAGATGAGGCCTACCAGGAGGTGTTTGGGTAATGGAGACAGATGTATCATTAATAGATTGGTGCTTTCCTTATGATAATGAGTGAGTTATTGCTCTATTAGTTCCCACTAGAGCTGCTTGTTAGAAAAAGCCTACCCACCCATCTCTTCCTTTCTCTGATCCCACATGATCTCTGCACACAGCACCTCCCCTTTGACTTCCACCATGAGCGGAAGTAGCCTGAAGCTTTCACCAAATGCCTAATCTTCCAGCGATTGTTATCATGAGTCAAATAAACCTTTTTTTCTTTATATATTACACAGTCTCAGACATTTCTTTATAACAATACAAACGGACTAGGAGAACATCATAACAAGAACACATATAAAAATGATTTGTCACTTTTGATGTTGACCCTGATTACTCAGCTAAGGTAGTGTTTGTCAGATTACTTGTTATAAAGTTAATCTCCTTCCCACCACTTTCCATGCTGTACTCTTTGAAAGAAAATCTCGTAAATTTGTTTGAGTTCATTGCAGATTCTGGATATTAGCCCTTTGTCAGATGAGTAGGTCGCAAAAATTTTCTCCCATTCTATAGGTTGCCTGTTCACTCTGATGGTGGTCTCTTTTGCTGTGCAGAAGCTCTTTAGTTTAATTAGATCCCATTTGTCAATTTTGGCTTTTGTTGTCATTGTTTTTGGGGTTTTCAGCTCTTGCCCATGCCTATGTCCTGAATGGTATTGCCTAGGTTTTCTTCTAGGGTTTTTATGGTTTTAGGTCTAACATGTGAGTCTTTAATCCATCTTGAATTAATGTTTGTATAAGGTGTAAGGAAGGGATCCAGTTTCAGCTTTCTACATATGGCTAGCCAGTTTTCCCAGCACCATTTATTAAATAGGGAATCCTTTTCCCATTTCTTGTTTTTGTCAGGTTTGTCAAAGATCAGATAGTTGTAGATATGTGGCATTATTTCTGAGGGCTCAGATCTGTTCCATTGGTCTATATCTCTGTTTTGGTACCAGTACCATGCTGTTTTGGTTACCGTAGCCTTGTAGTATAGTTTGAAGTCAGGTAGCGTGATGCCTCCAGCTTTGTTCTTTTGGCTTAGGACTGACTTGGCAATGCGGGCTCTTTTTTGGTTCCATATGAACTTTAAAGTAGTTTTTTCCAATTCTGTGAAGAAAGGCGTTGGTAGCTTGACAGGGATGGTATTGAATCTATAAATTACCTTGGGCAATATGGCCATTTTCACGATATTGATTCTTCCTACCCATGAGCATGGAATGTTCTTCCATTTGTTTGTATCCTCTTTTATTTCATTGAGCAGTGGTTTGTAGTTGTCCTTGACGAGGTGCTTCATGTCCCTTGTAAGTTGGATTCCTAGGTATTTTATTCTCTTTGAAGCAATTGTGAATGGGAGTTCACTCATGATTTGGCTCTCTGTTTGTCTGTTATTGGTGTATAAGAATGCTTGTGATTTTTGCACATTGATTTTGTATCCTGAGACTTCGCTGAAGTTGCTTATCAGTTTAAGGAGATTTTGGGCTGAGACAATGGGGTTTTCTAGATATACAATCATATCATCTGCAAACAGGGACAATTTGACTTCCTCTTTTCCTAATTGAATGCCCTTTATTTCCTTCTCCTGCCTGATTGCCCTGGCCAGAACTTCCAACACTATGTTGAATGGGAGTGGTGAGAGAGGGCATCCCTGCCTTGTGCCCATTTTTAAAGGGAATGCTTCCAGTTTTTGTCCATTCAGTATGATATTGGCTGTGGGTTTGTCATAGATAGCTCTTATTATTTTGAGATATGTCCCATCAATACCTAATTTATTGAGAGTTGTTAGCATGAAGGGTTGTTGAATTTTGTCAAAGGCCTTTTCTGCATCTATTGAGATAATCATGTGGTTTTTGTCTTTGTTTCTGTTTACATGCTGGATTACGTTTATTGATTTTCGTATGTTGAACCAGCCTTGCATCCCAGGGATGAAGCCCACTTGATCATGCTGGATAAGCTTTTTGATGTGTTGCTGGATTTGGTTTGCCAGTATTTTATTGAGGATTTTTGCATCAATGTCCATCAAGGATATTGGTCTACAATTCTCTTTTTTTGTTGTGTCTCTGCCAGGCTTTGGTATGAGGATGATGCTGGCCTCATAAAATGAAGTGGGCGAAGGGTATGAACAGACACTTCTCAAAACAAGACATTTATGCAGCCAAAAAACATGAAAAAATGCTCACCTTCACTGGCCATCAGAGAAATGCAAATCAAAACCTCAATGAGATACCATCTCACAGCAGTTAGAATGGTGATCATTAAAAAGTCAGGAAACAACAGGTGCTGGAGAGGATGTGGAGAAATAGGAACACTTTTACACTGTTGGTGGGACTGTAAACTAGTTCAAGCATTGTGGAAGTCAGTGTGGCGATTCCTCAGGGATCTAGAACTGGAAATACCATTTGACTCAGCCATCCCATTATTGGGTATATACCTAAAGGATTATAAATCATGCTGTTATAAAGACACATGCACACGTATGTTTATTGCAGCACTATTTACAACAGCAAAGACTTGGAACCAAGCCAAATGTCCAGCAATGATAGACTGGATTAAGAAAATTTGGCACATATACACTATGGAATACTATGCAGCCATAAAAAATGATGAGTTCATGTCCTTTGTAGGGACATAGATGAAACTGGAAACCATCATTCTTAGCAAACTATCGCAAGGACAAAAAAACAAACACCGCATGTTCTCATTCATAGGTGTGAACTGAACAATGACAACACATGGACAAAGGAAGGCGAACATCACAAACTGGGGACTGTTGTGGGGTGGGGGGAGGGGGGAGGGATAGCATTAGGAGATACACCTAATGCTAAATGAGGAGATAATGGGTGCAGCACACCAACATGGCACATGTATACATATGTAACAAACCTGCACATTGTGCACATGTACCCTAAAACTTAAAGTATAATAATAAAAATAAAAAAAATTCATTTAGCCTAGGTACGTGGTTCATCCTCATTGCCCACTGTCCTAGATCATAACTCAAAGGCCAGAGGAATTGCCAGCTGGCCCTGGCTTTACTATCTTCTAGCTATATTTTTACTTGGTAAAGAACATTTAGCTCTCTTGGCCCCAATTTTATCATCTGTTAAAAGAGGGAATTTTTTAACAGGTATGTTGTAATGTAAAAATGAGAAACTATATTGTCTGTAAAAAATATCTGAATGAGCTATAAGATACTATACAACAGTAAAATATTGTAATTATTAGAAAAAAAAAAGAAAATCTCTGTGTGTATCCCACAACTACGGAGTGGAGCGTTATGCTGCACTTTCTTGAGGGCAGAGTTTCTATGTGTATTATTTGAAAACATATAGTTTAAGTAGCTATAATTTTATAATCCATCTTAATATCTTACTACTGAATTTCAAAAAGCCTTGAAAAATCACTTTACTTTTCCATATAATGACTAGACTAGGTTCGTCAGGTAACATTAACTGTCTTGATCAAAACTGCATTTACTACATAGATGCTTGGAATAGATGTGCCACTACTAAGTCTTTGCAAACTTTGGACTTGTTACCTAGGTGTTTGGTTTCATGTTTTCTATATTTTACAGTTTTCTCTGTGAAAATCTTACATGTTGTTAAATTTATTCCTAGTTTTCAAATATTATTGATACTTTTGTAAATTTTATCTTTTTATTACACTTACTGACTCTTGCTGATATATAGGAGTGTTACTGATTATATAGATTAAATGTCTAGCAACTTTGCAGAACTAATTCTCTTAGCAAGTAAGTTTGTAAGTCATTGAGCTACTCTTCATGGTAATGATGAATATGAATTTATCATGCTGATCATATGGTGGTGTATTAGTCAGGGTTCTCTAGAGGGACAAAACTAATATTATATATGATATTATATATTATATATATATAATATATAATATATTATATATTATTTTATGTATAATATATGTAATATTTTATATATATAATTATATATATTATATATAATATTTCATATATATGTTTTATTATATATTTAATATACTTAAAATATTTAATATTATATATAATATTTTAAATATATAATATATAATATATGTAATATTTTATATATATAAGTTTCATATATATAATATTTTATATATATACACACATAATATTATATATATATATAAAAATATATATATATAGGCTGAGATGGGTGGATCACTTCAGCTGGGGAGGTCAAGGCCGCAATGACATGAGATCATGCCACTACACTCCAGTCTGCATGACAGAGACCCCATCTCGAAAAAACAAAACAAAAAACAACAACAACAACAAAAATGTGTTTCTGAGATAAACCTGACTTAGTCATGAAATATATATATGTATATACATATATACACACACATATATGTGTATGTGTATATACATATATACATACACATATATGTGTATGTGTATATACATATATACACACACATATACACATACACATACATATACACATACATATACATATACACACACATATACACATACATATACACATACATATGTATGTGTATATGTATATACATACACATATATGTGTATATATTTATATATACATATACACATATATGTGTATATGTATACACATATGTGTATATATGTATATACATATACACATATATGTGTATATGTTTATATACGTATATACATATACAGATATATGTGAATACATGTATATATGTATATACATATACAGATATGTGTATATGTATGTATATATGTATATACATATACAGATATGCGTATATGTATGTGTATATGTATATACATATACAGATATGCGTATATGTATGTGTATATGTATATACATATACAGATATGCGTATATGTATGTGTATATGTATATACATATACAGATATGCGTATATGTATGTGTATATGTATATACATATACAGATATGCGTATATGTATGTGTATATGTATATACATACAGATATGCGTATATGTATGTGTATATGTATATACATATACAGATATGCGTATATGTATGTGTATATGTATATACATAGACAGATATGCGTATATGTATGTGTATATGTATATACATAGACAGATATGCGTATATGTATGTGTATATGTATATACATAGACAGATATGCGTATATGTGTATATGTATATGTATATATGTATATACAGATATATGTGTATATATGTATATACAGATATATGTGTATATATGTATATACAGATATATGTGTATATATGTATATACAGATATATGTGTATATATGTATATATGTATATACAGATATATGTGTATATATATATGCAGATATATGTGTATATATGTATATACAGATATATGTGTATATATGTATATACAGATATATGTGTATATATGTATATATATGTATATACATATATATAGGGGAGTTTATTATTTACTTACATATACATAGATATACACATATATATGTGTATATGTATGTACATATGTATAGGGGAGTTTATTAAGTATTAACTTACATGATCACAAGGTCCCACAGTAGGCTGTCTGCAAGCTGAGGAGCAAGGAGAAGCAGTCCGAGTCCCACAACTGAAGAACTTGGGAGTCTGATACTCCATGGCAGGAAGCATCCAGCACGGGAGAAAGCTGTAGGCTTGGAGACCAGGCCAGTCTGTCTTTTCACATTTTTCTGTCTGCTTATATTCTAGCCATGCTGGCAGCTGATTCGATTGTGCCCACCCAGATTAATGGTGGGTCTGCCTTTCCCAGCCCACTGACTCAAATATTAATCTCTTTTGGCAACACCCTCACAGACACACCCAGGATCGATACTTTGTATCCTTCAATCCAGTCAGGTTGACGCTCAGTATTAACCATTAAAAGTCCACCCCTTGTCAACATGAACCCATACACATCTCCTGAGATTATACATAATCTTCAAATAAAGACAATAATACGGTCATACTTACACCTAACATAACACAGCTATCCTTCATACAACTGGAAATGCACCCAATTCCTACCCAAATACTATTACATAAGGTTAACAATACTTAAATGCTGATGTGAAATCAATAAATCTTATGTCACAGGATAAAAAAGAAAGGAAATAAAATTAAGATACTTTCTTAGTTTAAGTGTATATATGCCCGAACATTTTGTAACAAAAGAAGGAGAAAATACTCATGACAATTACAGTCCTCCTTTCTGTAGCTGTTCACATGGTCATAGCTAGTATTGATAACTACCTTCTTCTATTGCCCATTCTGTATTCCCTGTGACTTCAGCAAGCACCTCAGCAGGTCACGTTTTTTTTCGTGGTGGAGTGACCCAAATCTTCATTCCTGAGGGGTTTTGGACATTTGTAGTCCTGCCTGGATTGGGCTATTGTAGTTTCCCATTGACCTTAGGATCTTCACAGGGCATGGTAATACTAAGAGACATCCTAATGGATTTGCTGTATTCCATGCATACTCTTCCTTACCTCCATTGTGGAGTAGTAGACTGATTTCATCTTGATAGTCTGGGTCAATCACCCCAGCCAACACTGTAACTCCCTTCTAAGCCTGTTGACTTAAAGGTAGGAAGAGCCCAAAGTGTCCAGGTGAGAATTTTAACTTCCAGTTTAATGAAATTTTTGTTGTGTCTCCTGGTGGCAGTGTTTCTCCCTCTGGAACTAAGAACTCTAGGTCAGCAGAATGTAATGTCACAGGTACAGGAAGCAAAATTTTGCTAGTGGATCACAAGGAGTGATGGTGAGTGGTGCCACTTCCATTTCCACCCCTTGATTCCTGGACCCGTGAATCCCGGCTATTGGAGAAACAGTACTATGTATTGGCCGCTGATTCAGAGCATACATGGCCTTGTGGAGAACTTTGCCCAGCCCTGCAAAGTATTGTCACTTAGTTGGTATTGTAATTGTGACTTCAAAAAGCCATTCCACAGTTCTATCAATCCAGCTGCTTCAGGATGATGGGGAACATGGTAAGACCAGTGAATTCCATAAGCATGAGACCACTGCCACACTTCTTTAGCCATAAAGTGAGTGCCTTGGTTAAAGGCAATGCTGTGTGGAATACCATGACTGTGGATAAGGCATTCCATGAGTCCATGGATGGTAGTCTTGGCAGAAGCATTGAATGAAGGATAGGCAAACCTATATCTGGAGTAAGTGTCTATTCCAGTGATGACAAACCTCTGCCTTTTCCATGATGGAAGAGGTCCAATATAATCAACCTGCCACCATGTAGCTGGCTGATCACCTTGAGGAATGGTGCCATATTGAGGGCTCGGTGTTGGTCTCTGCTGCTGGAAAATTGGGCACTCAGCAGTGAACACAGCCAGGTCAGCCTTGGTGAATGGAAGTCCATGTTGCTGAGCCCATGCATGACCTCTATCCCTGACACCATGGCCACTTTTTTCATGGACCCATTGGGCGATGACAGGGGTGGCTGGGGAAAGAGGGTGAATGATATCCACAGAACGGCTCATCCTATCCACTTGATTATTAAAATCCTCCTCTGCTGAGCTCACCCGTTGGTGAACACTCACATGGGATACAGTTATCTTCACAGTTTTGACCATTCAGAGAGGTCCATCAACATACCTCTTCCCCAAATTTGTTTGTCACCAATTTTCCAATCATGCTTTTTTCCAAGTCCCTGACTATCCAGCCAAACCATTGGCTACAGCCCATGAATCAGCATATAATCACACATCTGTCCATTTCCCCTTCCATGCAAAGTGCACAACCAGGTGCAGTGATCAAAGTTCTGCCCATTGGGAACATTTCCCTTCACCTGTCCTTCAGGCAGGTCCTAGAAAGGGGCTGTAATGCTGCAGCTATCCACTTTTGGGTGGTGCCTTCACATTGTGTAGATCCATCTGTGAACCGGGCCCTAGTCTTCTCTTCCTTTGTCAACTGATCATAGGGAACTTGCCATGAGGCCATCAGTGCAGGCTGGAGTAGAGAAGGCAGGGTGGCAGGAGTGGAGACCATGGGTAATTTGCGCTAATTCCTCATGTAACTTATTTGTGCCTTCAGGACCTGCTCAAGCCTGTCATGTATATACCACTTCCATTTGATGATGGAATGCTGCTGTGCAGGACCGAAAGAACCCAGTTCAGGATAGGCAGTTCAGGTCGCATGGTGACTTGATGACCCATAGTCAAACGTTCAGTTTCAACCACAGCCCAGTAACAAGCCAAGAGCTGTCTTTAAAAAGGAGAGTAGTTATCTGCTGAAGATGGCAGGGCCTTGCTCCAAAATCCTAGAGGCCTCCACTGTGATTCACCTATGGGGGCCTTCCAGAGGCTCCAAACAGCATCCCTATCTGCCACTGACACCTCAAGCACCACTGGATCTGCTGGGTCATATGGCCCAAGTGGTAGAGCAGCTAGCACAGCAGCCTGGACATGATGCAGAGCCTTCTTCTATTCTGGACTCCACTCAAATCTGGCAGCCTTTCGGGTCACTTGATAAATGAGCTGGAGTAACATACGCAAATGAGGACTGTGTTGTCTCCAAAATTCAAATAGGCCCACTAGGCGTTGTGTCTCTTTCTTAGATGCAGGAGGCGCCAAATGCAGCAACTTATCCTTCACCTTTGAAGGAATATCTTGACAGGCCCCACACCACTGGAACCCTAGAAATTTTACTGAGGTAGAAGGTCCCTGAGTTATAGTTGGATTTATTTCCCATCCTCTGGCACACAAATGTCTCACCAATAAGTCCAGTGTGTTTGCTGCTTCTTGTTCACTGGATCGAATCAGCATAATGTCATCAATGTAATGGACTAGTGTGTTATCTTGCAGAAGCCAAAAGCGATCAAGGTCTCTCTGAGTAAGATTATGACACAAAGCCGGAGAGAGTTGATATACCCCTGAGATAAGACAGTAAAGGTATATTGCTGGCCTTGCCAGATGAAGGCAAATTGCTTCTGGTAGCACCTTATGCACAGCAATGGAGAAAAAGGCATTCACCAAGTCAATGGCTGCTATCAGGTACCAGGAGATGTGTTAATTTGCTCAAGCAATGAAACCACATCTAGTCCAGCAGCTGCAATTGGAGTAACCACTTGGTTAAGCTTACAATAATCCACTGCCATTGGTTAAGCTTACAATAATCCACTGTTAATTTCTTTTGGGAACACCCATACAGACACACCCAGGATCAATACTTTGTATCATTCAATCTAATCAAGTTGACACTCAGTATTAACCATTACAGGGGGTGTTCAGAAATGACTCTTATGGTGATAAGGGGTGTTTCATTTCACTCTCCAAGACCCATCTGTCTTCTGCACAGAGCAAATGGGAGAGTTGAACGGGGATGTAGTGGAAGTTAGCACCCCTGTGTATTTCAAGTCCTTGATGGTGGCAATAATCTTCACAATTCCTCTAGGGATGTATTTTTTTTTTTTTTATTTAGAATTTTCCTAGGTAGAGGCAGCTCAAATGGCTTCCGTTTGGCCTTTCTCACCATCATAGCCCTAACTGTACCAGTCAGGGAGCCAATGTGGGGTTTCTGCCAGCTGCTAAGTATGTCTATGCCAATTTTGCATTCGGGCACTAGGGAAATGAACAAAGGATAAGTCTAGGGACCCACTAGGCTCACTGTAAGTCAGACCCGAACTAAAACTCCATTAATTACCTGACCTCCATAAGCCCCTACTTTAACTGGAGAACCACAGTGACGTTTCAGATCCCCTGAATCAATGTCAGCTCAGAACCAGCATCCAGTAGTCCCTGAAAGTCTGATAATTTCCCTTTCCCCAATGTACAGTTACCCTGGTAAAAGGTCAGAGGTCTCCTTGGGGAAGGATGAGAGGAAGATTCACTGCATAAGTTGTCAGTAATGTAGTGGGGTCCTTCCTCAAGGGCACCTGGCCTTACCTTCATTCAAAGGGTTTTGGGTCTGTAAACTGGGTCAAGTATGGAAAATGATTGAGGTTGTCATGATTCTGTTTTTATAATTCAAATTTGTCTTTTGTCCATTCTACCTAGAAGCTTTCTCCTTATACAAATTAAGGAAGAATGCAGTAGGCTTCCTACCAATTTCACTTCTAGGAATGCCGTGATTAATTAGCCAATGCCAGAGCTCTACATGAGTCAGACTATTCTGATTGCTGCTTCTGTCTATGCTGTCCATTATGGTAGCTATGCCCACCTTGCCATTCATTGATAATTGAGTGCCAACACTTGGCATCTGCCACCTCGAGATCCAATTATTCCCATTGTATTTAAATTTTGTAGTTCAGTGACCATGGTTCCGACTGTTAAATCTGACATACAGAGAAGAGCAATTATAGGGCTCTTCAAAGATTCAAGTGCTGCCCTCACAAATCTATTTTGCAAGGCATTGGTCAAGGGTACATCTTCTGGACCCTCCCAGCTGGGATGAGTAGGTCTAAAGTGACTAATCCAGTCCACCATCCCAGTCTCCCTAAGCCTTTGGATCCCTTCCTCTATATTAAACCAAGGGAGATCAGGCACTTCCAGCTCACTCACCGTGGGCCACCTTTTAATCCATATTTCAGCTAATCAAGCAAATAAACTATTAGAATCTTTTTTTTTAACTCCCCAAGCTGCAACACTAAAAGCAGAGTCCCTATTTAATGGGTCAAATCAGTAAATTCAGCCTGATCCAACTCTATGTTCCTTCCACCATTATCCCATACTCTTAATATCCATTCCCATACCTGTTCTCCAGATTTGCTTATATAAATTAGAGAACTCAAGCAGTTCTTTTGGAGTGTAGCCCACTTTCTCATGGGTCACACTCTCAATCTCACCTCTAGAGGCCCGCCAGGACTTTACTCTAGTTATAGGTCTAGAAGCAAACAGGGATGTTGTGGGTTGCTCCTGAGGAAAATCAACATTATCTGTCCTGTCAACTGCCTCAGGGGAGGCCATCACTGTGGCCTTAGGCAATGCAAGGTTTATTTCCTCAGACAAAGGTGGAAAGGCTGATGGCAGCATGGGTCAAGGAGGGGATGTTGCCATTACTGGGGATGGGGAAGCTGTTCCTTCTGGCAAAAAGGTTCATCAGAGTTTACAAACTCAGTGTCCTCAGGTTCATCAGCATCCTCCCAAATGTCTCCATTCCAAGTTCCAGGGTCCCATTCTTTTCCAATCAATGTCCTCACTTTAACAGCAGACACCTGGCGAGGCTGTGCATGCACCTTTCATTGCAGGTCAGCCACATGCATGATAAGAGCTTGTGTCTGTTTTTCTCCTATTTCAACTCTTTCTCTAGAGTAGATAAGACTCTCACTAAGGGCAATCTTAGCAGATTGGAGGCTCAGTATTTGCTTCTGAAGCTGGGAGACAGAATCCATTGAGTTCATCATTTTCTTTCATCACTTTGTCCACTCCTTGCCTCTCATGAGCGGTGAATCAGGAGTATCAAATGCATTTATTTTACATTACTCTCTAAACAGTTCACATCAAGGACTATCAGTGTTCTCCATACTATTAGAAGTACAGTCCTTAGCATTTTTGGGCCTAATCATATTAAGCAGTCAACTCCAGAAACCCCAAAACCAAGGAAAGAACTCTATCCTTAATACTGCGTTCCTCTAGAACCACTCCCGTTACCAAAATTTGTATTAGTCATGGTTCTCTAGAGGGACAGAACTAGTAGGATGTGTGTGTATATATATATATATATATACACACACATATATATACACACATATATACACACACATATATACACACACACACACATATATATATATGTAAAGGGGAGTTTATTAAAGATTAACTTACATGATCACAAGGTCCCGCAATAGGCTGTCTGCAAGCTGAGGAGTAAGGAGAGCCAGTCCGAGTCCCAAAACTGAAGAACTTGGAGTCTGATGTTCGAGGGCAGGAAGCATACAGTATGAGAGAAAGATGTAGCCTGGGAGGCTAGGCCAGCCTCTCTTTTGACATTTTTCTGCCTGCTTATATTCTAGCCATGCTGGCGGCTTATTAGATTGTGCCCACCCAGATTAAGGGTAGGTCTGTCTTTTCCAGTCCACTGACTCAAATGTTAATTTCTTTTGGCAACACTGACACAGACACACCAGGATCAATACTTTGTATCATTCAATCGAATCAAGTTCACACTCAGTATTAACCATCACAGGCGGTGTTCAGAAATGATTCTTATGGTGATAATGGGTGTTTCATTTTAGGTACCGTAAGAGAGAACCAAGTTTATCTTAGAGTGTAAGACCCCCACCATTTGTCTCCCCACTTCTAGTGCCTTTGGAAAGTAGTCAGGGAAGACTGAGACCCGATGCTGCCCTCTTGCTCTCTGCAGGAGGTAAGTGAGATTTATTTCCAGAAATTGGGGAAGCTAGGAATTGGCAAGATGCAGAAGCGACTGCTGAGAGCTAAGTCCTGCTGATTTTGGTGGGGAGAGATGGCAGACTCTGGGGAAAAGGGAAATGATGGTGATAGCAGAGGAAGGGGTTAAATAAGGAGAGCCAAGAAATGGAGAAAGGGGAAAAGTTAGTAAACGAGAGGAGGGTTTAATTATCACTTTCTTCAAATCAAATCCTGGGGGTGGTGGTGGGAGGATCCTGAAGGCCAAGACAGACAGGGCTCACATTCTAATCCAGAGGCCCAACATCTGCTCCCCCTTCCAACTCTACAGATTGGAATAATTATCTGGATCCTTTTAGTAAATAAGCATTTAATTGGAGTGTTTAGTTGCTCTGAAGAAAGGCAGGTAAGGCAATGCCAGAAAGCAACCTCTATTGGGTTTCCCACAGGGAGCATCAGATACCACATAGAGGCCTACTGACAGCAAGGAACATCTACATCCAGGTGACACCATGATGGAAGAAATAGTAAGGTCACTCCACCCACTCTGAGGAATAGATAAGGAAGATAACTACCTCTGAAGAGACAGGACCAAAGGCTTTAGGAAGGAACTGAGAGTTGCAAATTCCTAAGTGATATGGTCTCTGGATGGGTTCAAAAGGCAGCCTTTAAGCTTCCATGAGGGCCCAGGGCCAGTACTGGACTTGCTGCTATAAGGAAAAAGAGCAAGGTCAGAAATGGACCTTTAAGTCTTGTCAAAGGGCTGGGTGACATGAAGGACAGTCCCATCCATAAAGACATTTGACTGCCCCTGGCTACAGGATCAAACATAGTCCTTGTGGTCCACTCTTCCAGAAAACACATGCAAGGCCATAGGTGGCCCATAGGATGCCTGGGAATAGAACAGCAGGGTTGGCAGGTCAAGGCTGGGTTGGGGTAAGCTGCCCCACACCAGGCAAATTCCCTTTATTTCACAATTGGCAAAACACACACACACACACACACACACACACACACACGAACGAGAGCTATGCCAGGAGGTGTCTTTTTACTTCTTTTATTGAACTCCATAAATATTTTCATAAGGCTTTGTGTCATTACAACATTTTTTTTGTTAAACATTTTTTAACACACAACTTTGACACTTGTTTGACAGAGTCAGTCAGATAAAAGAAACAAAAGAATAAACTGGCAAATGCAGAGCAGCAAGGGTAATCAAAGTCACTGTTGCCCATCCATCCACCCCAGCCCACCCCATCCCCAAAGCACTAAAAGATCACTATTTGGCTTCACACTAGAATTGTTAGAACTCTCTTGTTGCTGTTCTTATAGATCCATTAGAAATATACACATAGAGAGGGGGGGGAAAAAAGAGAGAATAATTAGGTGTCTGTCTTAGGACTCCCCACAGCAGGTCCCATAGAACACACTAGCAAAGCCTTTTGGAGAGCAAATCCTGGCCTCACTGAGTTGAGGAAAAGGGAGCTCAGGGCCATGCGGAAATTACAGCATTACAGAATTACTGGGGTTACCATTGCTGTCAGGACATAACAGGTTAGGATACTGAACCCAGGTATTTAATTGGGCTCCCCTTGGGGCTGTTGGCCACTGGTCTGCTTTGATGCTATAGGCTGAGGGAATACTCCAACCAATGGAGAAATGATTTCTTGTTGTTCACAAATTAGTGGCATCTGGTGATGCCAGTGGGTTCAGTAGAAGAGAAGTGCGGGTTGAGAAGTAATATCCCTGATCCTGGAGCCCTGGGCAGAAGCCCCAAGGAGGGAGGAAATGAGAGGGCCTAGTCAAGAAATGTAGGCCCAGAAACTTGTCCAAGCATCCCCTCCCGGTGTGCTGCCAACCCTCGAAGAAGCATGTCAAGGCCAAGCCTAGTAAGGAGGAGTGAGAAGTTGGAAAAAGAGGTACACTGAAGGGAGGCCTGCATAGCTACCAAAACACTCTGCCAGATAGGATATTTTAGCCTGGGTGCTGGGCACCAGGTCCCTTGCCAAAGAGGCTTACGTAGTTAGGTCATGTGCTGAACAGTGGTGGCCAGTCCCGAGCCCCGGCCCTCTCCCCAGATTAGGCTCATCCTTGACTTATAATACAAGTCTGACTTGGTTGTGATGGAATATAAACTTAAATAGCTTGTAATTTGATTCCCACAAAGAAAAGATTCCCAGGCTGGGCAATGCCTGGTCTGGATCAGGAGGCATAGAGCAGTAAACATGCTAGCTATGCTGAAGCCTCCACACAGCTATGGCTGCTGCTTGGTAAGCTGAAGTCCTGTCATGATGAAGTCTTCTCCCATGGGGTTTAGGACAGACTCCCAGTCTCCATATTCCTCACTACAGTGGCTTGCTCTTCACAGCAGAGTTCATCCTTATTCCCTTATACCCTTTTTGTTGTTCAAGGTCTATCCATGAAAAGGGCTATGTGTGGAGGAAAAACAGGTACTCCAACATCCATAGGAAGCCTGCCTCCTTGTGAAAGAAGTTAGATTTTCCCAAGCAAAAAGCTGGCCAAAAGCGAGCCTGAGGGTAGCATCCCTGCCTCAGACCCCTTATTCAGAGGGAAAATTGCCCCTGGGCCCCTAACTCACTTGCCCCAAATGTCCTGGGATGAGAGGATGTTGGAAACACGGCCTTCTTTGAGTGCCAGAACAGCTTTAACTATAGCAATACCAAAAATCCTCCTGTGCTAGGATGGCAGGAGAAAGAAGAAAGAGAGAGGGGAAGAAAGAAGCCAGGGAAGATTGTCCATGCAATCTGTTAACAATGGGAGAAGTCTCACACAATTTTAGGGTGGTAGAAAATGCAGGTACAATACTGTGGATCAAGGCTATCTCTTTCCATTCCCATCCCTGTTCTTTCTTGTAAAAGGTTACTATCAGCCTTGGACCCTGTCCAGGTCAATAATTTGAAGGTAGCTGATGATCTTGGTCAGGTGGGCTCTGTCTTGAACCCCTCCATACTTCTATCAATGCTGCCCAAACATCTGTAAATGGGAGCAGGGACAACCAGGACACTGAACTGATTGCTGTAGAGATCACTGCCCTAAACCTATCTGGTACTAGGGGGCAGGTAAATCCCTCTCCTGGGAGGCAGAATCTCAACCTCTGCTTCCAGTTCAGATCTTTTGGGCTAAGGGAGAGACAGGCCTAGGGGGAGACCTATAACAAAAGTGACTTGAAAAAAGAGAATAACTCGATCAAACTAACTCCTAGATGCAAAATTGCAATGACCCAGAAGTGCTGCAACATGGGAAACCCCAGTGATAGAAGAAACAGCCCGAATGCAAAATGTTCCCTGAACAGAAGTCCACTCCAGCATCATCATAGTCTGATACTCCCTTGCTTCTGTTTGGTTTTTTGATCCCTTCACAGTACCTAAAACACAGTAAAAGCAATAGGAATACTGAGCAGTTTTGTCACAGGGCACAACAGAGCATGTCCAGACTGGCATGACTGAGGACAGAGGATGCTGAAAAAAGGTTATTTGGGGCAACTGCAGGGCTGAAGGAACATTTGATAATGATTGGCTGAAGGAGAGGAGAAAGGAGCTCATTCCCTTCCTCAATGGAAAGTAAAAGAGGGGAAAAAACCCTGAAACCTCCCAACTCTACCACATCAAATAAAATTAAAAATTCATCAACATCAGTATCATCAGAAAAAAAAACAATACAAACACATCTATCGTAATAATGACAAGGCAGTGAATCACTCACAGGGGAGTAAAGAGATTATCTTAACAAGAAAAGCAATGAATAGAAATGTCAACTTCTGAAAGCAAAGGGAAGGGGGACAGGGTAAAAATGGAAAACTTTTAAGACGGAATCACATGTTTGGAAGTCATTGGTACCTCTTCCTACCAACCACATATTTCACTTCCCCAAAACAACAGAAAACACTTTTGTTCCTTATCTCTCTCTCTCTCTGTGTGTGTGTGTGTGTGTGTGTGTGTGTGTCTGTCTGTGTGTGTGTGTGTGTGTATGTGTACTCAAGGGTCTCTGTGTGTGTGTGTGTGTGTATAAATTTCAACAGTGCTTCTCCGAAAAAAGGTCCATCTATAAATATAATTTTATTTACTTTATTTTAAAATTATCTGCCTCCCTGTAGGTATCATTTTTTGAAGGGGGTTAACCTGCTGAAGTTTTGCCAGAATGGTGACTGGCTGCGCTTGGGTTCGGTGAACTCAAAGACCTGCGACTGAGCGATGCCGTCGGGGACCAGGTACTGGCCGTGGATTAACGGGTCCTGCGGTGGTGGGTAGGAAGGAGGAACTGAGCGGGCAGAGTTGACACCTAGAGGAGATGAGAGATCAAAGGGAAAGGGTATAAGTTATGTAACAAAGGGCCTCTCAAATTACCCAGTGACCACTCTGGGCAGACAACTCAAGGCAGACTGGTTTAGAGAGTGTGAACTGGTTTTACAAATCATCCAAGGGGAGAATTCCTCTTTCAAACAGATTTTGGAATACCATGGCTACTATTGCAACCCTACACACTTCCACATCTAGTCAGGTATCAAAGAAATTTGGGGTATTGCTATAATCTGTTTTACAGGTGAGAACACTGATATCTGAAAAGAAATGTTATACCCAAGGTCAAATGGTAAGTTAGCGACAAAGCAAGGGTTAGAACCTACATTCTTTGACTACTCAGTTCAGAGCTCTTTCCAAGACACCAGAATCCCTTATGCAGGGGTTGGTCCTGCAAAGAACCCAACAAACTCTATTTCGCCTTCTCCAGTTCCCCCTGGAAGTTTTAAAAGAGCCTGGTTAAGAACTATTGACTTCAGGACAGGTTTCTAGGAGAAATTTTCTAAAAGCATAAGGTGCAAGTGATTTAGTGTTCTGTCCTGGGTTGAGAGTGATGAACCTGCACTTAATAGAGAATTGACATTAGTAGGTGAAGGAGAAAGTAAACTTACTACCAGAAGGTATAATTCATGGGGAGCAAGGAAGACGGAATATGTGTGTGTCTTTTCAAACGGAATAGCTTAAATGACACTAATATTAAAAACCTTCTCAACATTTGTAGGTAGGTTTGCAA
The DNA here is from genome assembly GCF_029289425.2 of Pan paniscus. Lineage (NCBI taxonomy): Eukaryota > Metazoa > Chordata > Mammalia > Primates > Hominidae > Pan > Pan paniscus. The sequence goes on from NC_073272.2 coordinate 63,191,440, forward strand.
CCATCAAAGCAAAATCCACATTAATGGAGGATTCCAGGAACCTGGAGGCCTAAAGTGAAAGTTTAATCCTGATCTACATTCAGAGCAGAATAGGACAAGACATACAGCATATAATTCAGACATGCCAGGAAGGCTTCTCTGCTGCTCCCAAATACCTTCCTCATCTGCTACTCAGGGTCTGAAATTCCAACATTACAGTTACTTTTTTTGCCTTTGCTTGATGACTAAGTCCCTTTGCCTGGAAGTAGTATCATTTAAGCCATCATCAGCCACTGGCACTTCAGTGAGAAAGATCAGATTCTTTTCTAAGAGCTAGTTTTGCAAGGTGGTAAGTGTCAGAAGTATGAGGGTATTGAATGCCAACAGACAATACGCAGATATTAGAGAGGGAATTTTGTTACTAATTTGATTTTTTTAAAAGCATTTATTTGAAATCATTACAGATTCACATGCAGTTTTAAGAAATAATAGAGATCCTGTGTACTCTTTACCCAGTTTTCCCAATGGTAACATTTTGCAAAACAATAGTACAATAGTACAATATCACAGCCAGGATATTGACATTATAACAGGACACAGTCAAGATATAGAACATTTCCATCATCACAAGGATCCCTGTTGTTACACTTTTATAACCACAATCTCTTCTGGGTATATATCTAAAATAAAGGAAATCAGTACGTTGAAGAGATATTTGCACTCCTATGTTTATCACAGCACTATTCACAATAACCAAGATATGGAATCAACCAAAGTATCTGTCAATAGATGAATGGATGAGGAGAATGTAGTATACATACACAGTGGAATATTATTCAGCCACAAAAAGAATGAAATCCTATCATTTTCAGCAACATGGATGGAACTGGAGCTCATAATGTTAAGTGAAATAAGCCAGGCACAGAAAGACAAATATCAAATGATCTCACTCAAATGTAGGAGCTAAAAAAGTGGATTCCATGGAGGTAGAGAGTACAATGATGGTTACTAGAGGCTTGGAAGGATGGTGTTAGGGAAATGAAGAGAGGTTGGTTAATGGATTCAAAAATACAGTTTGATAGATGGAATAAGTTCTAGTGTTCAGTAGCACAGCAGGGTAACAGTAGTTAACAATAATTTATTGCATATTTCAAAATACATAAAACAGAAGACTTGAAATGTTCCCAACACAAAAAAATGATACACGTTTAAGGTGATAGATATCCTAATTACCCTAATTTGATCATTACACATTGTATGCATATCAAAATATCACATGTACTCAGTAAAGATTTACAATTATTACATATCAATACAAAATAAATTTAAAAATCAATTGGGCATATTTGTGTACATTTATTTCTGGGTTCTGTGGCATTGATTTAATATGTCCACCCTTCTGCCAAAATTACGCTGTCTTGGTTACTGTAACTATATAATGAGTGTTGAAACTGGGTAGATTGATTACTCACATTTTATTCTTTTTCGAGATCATTTTTGCTATTCTAGGGCACTCATTTGATTTTGTGCTGGCCCCAAGGCCTCTGGAGATGGAGTCTGTGCTCATAGCCATGGGGAGCTCTATATTGATCTAGTTAATTAGGTTTATGTACCAGGAATTAGCATAAAACTTTCAAGAAGTTATATATCAATACTTAAAATGAAAGCAGTGTGAAAGACAAAGGTCAAGTGAAAAGGCCTTTCTTGGAGCTAGATCTGGTATTCTCTACTGTTATTTCAGCCAGGTTCCCCCTCTCCCAGAGCAGTAGACTGAGTTGATAATGTCCCAGTGTTACAGATGGGGTTGGAAAGGGACATTAGAGTAGTTACCTATCTAATGACATCCGCATTGGAGACCTCTTAACAATGCCCCTCACTTCCTGTGATGGGTCATTGAAAAGCTCAAGGAAGCCAGCTTTCATGGTTATCTTAAATAATCCCTTCTTGCTCTTCCCATGTACATATTGTAACTACTGAATTCCTACATTTGAGAACCACTTCCACATGTATGGCACTCTTGAGTCTCAAAATATATCAGTTACTACAGCCCTGGACTAGGAGAGTCTTGAAGACCAAAAATAGAAATAAGGGAGGAGATTTGTAGTAATCCTGGGAGGTTTGAAACTAAATGAAGCTGGGTGCAGTGGCTCACATCTGTAATCCCAGAACTTTGGGAGGACGAGGCGGGGGGATCACCTGAGGTCAGGAGTTCAAGATCAGCCTGGCCAACATGGTGAAACCCCGCCTCTACTAAAAATACAAACATTAGTCGGGTGTGGTGGCAGGTGCCTGTAATCCCAGCTACTCGGGAGGGTGAGGCAGGAGAATCGCTTGAAACCAGGAGGCAGAGGTTGCAGTGAGCTAAGATCACACCATTGCACTCCAGCCTGCACGATGAGAGTGAAACTCCATCTCAGGGAAAAAAAAAAAAAAAGAAAGAAAGAAAGACAGAAACTAAATGAATTTCTTTGAAGACTTTAGAATTGCTGTTAAGGAAAGAAAACTGTTCAAGTGAACCAGTATTTAGACACTGGGAGACAAGAAAGGCCCTAAAAGGAATGGCCTGGAGATACATAGGGTGGGGAAGGACCTTGACCAAAATGCTTGGCATGAGTTAGCAGGGCTATCTTCTGGTTAACCAACTCCTGGTTGCTTTATAGATATTCCTTCGTTTGAAGTGTTCTCAGTGAAAAGACAATTCAGTCTCAGATATGCTTGAGGAACCCAGGCTTGGATAAAGGAGTACCATAAAGGTCAGTATGGTGGATGTGATGGTTAATAGTGTCAACTTGACTGGATTGAAGGATGCAAAGTATTGTTGCTGGGTGTGTCTGTGAGGGTGTTGCCAGAGATTAACATTTGAGTCAGTGGACTGGGAGAGGCAGACCCACGCTCAATCTGGATGGGCACCATTTAAACAGCTGCCAGCATGGCCAGAATAAAAAGCAGGCAGAAGAACCTAGAAACACTAGACTGGCTTAGCCTCCAAGCCTACACCTTTCTTCCGTGCTGGATGCTTCCTGCCCTCAAACATCAGACTCCAAATTCTTCAGCTTTGAGACTCGGACTGACTTCCTTGCTCCTCAGCTTGCAGATGGCCTATTGTGGGACCTGGCGATTGTGTGAGTTAATACTCCTTAATAAACTCATATATATATATATATATATATATATATATATATATATATATATATGTCTCCTATTAGTTCTGTCCCTCTAGAGAACGCTGAAGAATACAGTGGGGGAAGTAGAGGAAATCAGAGTGAGAAAGTTCAGGAGTTGAGAGCGTCCAGGAGACAAGCTGTTAGGACAGTATCCCTTTTGCAGCCTGAAAACTTCAGTTGGCTGGGCTCTTTTCTGCTCACATTTGTGTCTGAGGAACTGGAGCAAAATCTTGCCGAGTTCTGTTAATACAGGTCATATCCTTACTGACATTAACTCCAGATTGCTTTCTAACACCATCTCTCACATGTTATTATAGCAATCAAAAGGTTAGGAGTTAATTCCCCACCTTAAATTAACTCCCAACTTTTTGGTGGCTAATTAAGGCTGGCCTCATTCCCTATATAAGGGGAATCACATTCGCATCATGAGGAAAAGAGACAATAAGGGCCTCCCAAGAGCAAGAAGTAATAAGCAGTTGAAGGGGAGGCATGTCTAGTCAGCGGAGCTAGGTGCACTGCTTAACTGGAAATCAGATGTTCACAGGCATTCAGCCTCAATCAAAAGAAGCTTCAGTGGAAAAAAAATAGTGCTTTACATGGCTGCTGGAAATTTCAGGAGACTTGAATCTGATCATTTTGGATGGTGACTCATTCAGAACCACAAAGCCCACTGAGAAAGCAGAAGGAAAGGCCTGGGGAAAGTAAGGTCTCATTAAGATTGCCCACACCTGGGGACAGTGAACATGGCTATCAGTAATAGAAGCAGCTGTCAGTAATTGAGGTAAGACAGAAAACCAAACTCTTCTTTCCAAGCATGGGGCTTCATCAGGACCCTGAGATGGAGAGGAGAAAGCAGTGGACTCTGAGTCAAGTCAAATTAAGTTCAGTTACTTCACTCAAAGACCCTCAGCTACCTCATCTGAGAAATAGAGTTAATAGTGTCCAGCTTCTCAGGATTACCATAAAGATGAAATGAAATAACTTATATAAAGTGACTGACACTGAATAGGTATTCCAATAAGCAGAAGGTAGTTCCTTCCCTTTGTTTGGCTGAGCATGATAGTTTTGTTCTGGTTCATGAGAAAGGAGAAACTAAAGCTTAACTTCAGATTTAAATTGATTTGCAAGGTATTTTTTCTTAAGTACTTTGGCTTGTAGTTAAGAGAAAGAGAATATCTGAATCTTTTGTCTTGGCTTAGTTTGAGATTCTTTATTGTGATTTGGGGCTCCTGATTTGGCACATGCCTCCAGACCGGTGACAGAAAGCTGAGCAATATCTTTATACTTTTTTTTTTTTTTTGAGATGTAGTCTCGCTCTGTTGCCAGACTGGAGTGCAGTGGCACAATCTCGGCTCACTGCAACCTCCGCCTCCCAGGTTCAAGCGATTCTCCTGCCTCAATCTCCCCAGTAGCTGGGACTACAGGCGCTCAGCTGATTTTTGTATTTTTAGTAGAGGCGGGGTTTCACCAAGTTGGCCAGGCTGGTCTCAATCTCCTGACCTTGTGATCCGCCTGCCTCGGCCTCCCAAAGTGCTGGGATTACAGGCGTGAGCCATCATGCCCAAACTATACTTATTAAATAAAGATCATTTATTTAATTGATCTTTGTCCATTGATCTATAAATTGTTAGTAAAGTTTCCCTTATTTTTAAGTAAAAAAAAAAAAAAAAGAGGAACAGAGGTTATATTTTTTGCTATACTCAATGAGCTATCTTTGGATACCAATACCCTATACTATTCACTCCTTAGCCTTAAGCATTTAAAACCATTTGCTACCTGTCATCAAGGACACCTAGGGACCTGGATACTCCTCCACCACCCCCAAGTAAACCTCAGCACAGAAATGGGCCTAAGAATATGTAAGCATATAGCTTATGATTCCATAGTCTTTCACAGAGACTGAGTGGGGCAGCTTTACCTTTTTGCTTAGGGACTTTTCTCACAGTCATTGCAGCCTGCCTCTTCTGGTTTTCAGAAATTTCAAAGCCTAAAAAAGAAAAATATATGATTTTTTAAATGAGAAACACACACCCTTCCTGAGTGTATAAATGAGTAAACTTTTCTGTAAGAAAGATTTGCTAAGACATATCAAAAATCTTGAAATACAAAAAAAAAAAAAAATCATTCCCTTTAACCCAGTAATTTCTAGGAATTTCACTAAGGAAATTTGTCACAAACTTGAACAAAAACTTAGCTACAAAATGCACATCACAGAATAGAGAGCCAAAAAAAGAATTATGAACATGGGCTAAGAGTCTGTTAATGGAGAATCGTTAAATAAAGCATGACATTGGGAAAAAATATTTTGTAACCAAAAGCAAAATTAAAAAGAAAAGGACATAATGAGGCAAAAGATAATTCAAACAGCAAATGTATATATAGATTATAAAAGTTTAAGAAGGAGGAAAAAATCAAATGGAAAATAGTAACAAATAAGTAACAAAACACTCGGCTAAGGGGAAAAAAAGGATATACTTACTGTGGAAAGAATAAAAGGTCTTGCTAAGTCCCAGGCAGGATGAGCATACATAGATGCACATCTACATATTGACTAGTATAATTCCCAAACTTCAGGATAAAAAAAAAAATCTGACAAGCTTCACAACAGAAAGGACAGCTCACTTAACAAAAAACAGACATCATAATATTACTAGAATCCTAATCTGAAATATTGGAAGGAATAGCCTTCTATTATTATTATTATTTTTTTTTTTTTGGAGGCAAGGTTTTGCTTTGTCACTCAGGCTGGAGTGTAGTGGCATGATCATGATCATGGCTCACTGCAGCCTTGATCTCTCAAGCTTAAGCAATCCTCCAACCTTAGCCTCCTGAGTATCTGGGGCCACAGGCTCATGCCACCACACCTGGCTAATTGTTTTTTAATTGTTATTTTTTTGTAGACACGAGGTCTCCCTGGTGTTGAATTTACCAGGCTGGTGTTGAATTCCTGGGCTCAAGCGATCCTCCCACCTCAGCCTCCCAAAATGCTAGGATTACAGGCATGAGCCACTGTACCCAGTGTAATAGTCTTCTGAATAAACCCTGGATCAAAAGGAAACCATAACTGAAGTTATAAAATATCTAAAAACAAATAAAAAGGAAATTTTATATTAAAACCTCTGAGAGACAGTTGAGACTTTATTCAAAGGAAAATATACTCTAAAATGATTTTTTTTCACTTTTTTTAATATACTTTAAGTTTTAGGGCACATGTGCACAATGTACAGGTTTGTTACATATGTATACATGCGCCATGTTGGTGTGCTGCACCCATTAACTCGTCATTTAACATTACGTATATCTCCTAATGCTTTCCCTCTCCATTCCGCCCACCCCACAACAGGCCCCAGTGTGTGATGTTCCCCTTCCTGTGTCCATGTGTTCTCATTGTTCAATTCCTACCTATGAGCGAGAACGTGCGGCGTTTGGTTTTTTGTCCTTGAGATAGTTTGCTGAGAATGATGGTTTCCAGCTTCATCCATGTTCCCACAAAGGACATGAACTCATCGTTTCTTATGGCTGCATAGTATTCCATGGTGCATATGTGCCACATTTTCTTAATCCACCCTATCATTGTTGGACATTTGGCTTGGTTCCAAGTCCTTGCTATTGTGAATAGTGCCGCAATAAACATACGTGTGCATGTGTCTTTATAGTAGCATCATTTATAATCCTTTGGGTATATACCCAGTAATGGGATGGCTGGGTCAAATGGGATTTCTAGTTCTAGATCCCTGAGGAATCACCACACTGACTTCCACAATGGTTGGACTAGTTTACAGTCCCACCAACAGTGTAAAAATGTTCCTATTTCTCCACATCCTCTCCAGCACCTGTTGTTTCTTGACTTTTTAATGATCGCCATTCCAACTGGAGTGAGATGGTACCTCATTGTGGTTTTGATCTGCATTTCTCTGATGGCCAGTGATGATGAGCATTTTTTCATGTGTCTTTTGGCTGCATAAATGTCTTCTTTTGAGAAGTGTCTGTTCATATCCTTCACCCACTTGTTGATGGGGTTGCTTGTTTTTTTCTTGTAAATTTGTTTGAGTTCATTGTAGATTCTGGATATTAGCCCTTTTTCAGATGAGTAGATTGCAAAAATTTTCCCCCATTCTGTAGGTTGCCTGCTCACTCTGATGGTAGTTTCTTTTGCTGTGCAGAAGCTCTTTAGTTTCATTAGATCTCATTTGTCAATTTTGGCTTTTGTTGCCATTGCTTTTAGTGTTTTAGACATGAAGTCCTTGCCCATGCATATGTCCCGAATGGTAATGCCTAGGTTTTCTTCTGGGGTTTTTATGGTTTTAGGTCTAACATTTAAGTCTTTAATCCATCTTGAATTAATTTTTGTATAGGGTGTAAGGAAGGGATCCAGTTTCAGCTTTCTACATATGGCTAGCCAGTTTTCCCAGCACCATTTATTAAATAGGGAATCCTTTCCGCATTTCTCGTTTTTGGCAGGTTTGTCAAAGACCAGACAGTTGTAGATATGCATCATTATTTCTGAGGGCTCTGTTCTGTTCCATTGGTTTATATCTCTGTTTTGGTACCACTATCATGCTGTTTTGGTTACTGTAGCCTTGTAGTATAGTTTGAAGTCAGGTAGCGTGATGCCTCCAGCTTTGTTCTTTTGGCTTAGGATTGACTTGGCAATGAGGGCTCTTTTTTGGTTCCATATGAACCTTAAAGAGTTTTTTCCAATTGTGTGAAGAAAGTCATTGGTAGCTTGATGGGGATGGCATTGAATCTATAAATTACCTTGGGCAGTATGGCCATTTTCACAATATTGATTCTTCCTACCCATGAGCATGGAATGTTCTTCCACTTGTTTGTATCCTCTTTTATTTCATTGAGCAGTGGTTTGTAGTTGTCCTTGAAGAGTTCCTTCACGTCCCTTGTAAGTTGGATTCCTAGGTATTTTATTCTCTTTGAAGCAATTGTGAATGGGAGTTCACTCATGATTTGGCTCTCTGTTTGTCTGTTATTGGTGTATAAGAATGCTTGTGATTTTTGCACATTGATTTTGTATCCTGAGACTTCGCTGAAGTTGCTTATCAGTTTAAGGAGATTTTGGCCTGAGATGATGGGGTTTTCTAGATATACAATCATGTCATCTGCAAACAGGGACAATTTGACTTCCTCTTTTCCTAATTGAATACCCTTTATTTCCTTCTCCTGCCTGATTGCCCTGGCCAGAACTTCCAACACTATGTTGAATAGGAATGGTGACAGAGGGCATCCCTGTCTTGTGCCAGTTTTCAAAGGGAATGCTTCCAGTTTTTGCCCATTCAGTATGATATCGGCTGTGGGTTTGTCATAGATAGCTCTTATTATTTTGAAATACGTCCCATCAGTACCTAATTTATTGAGAGTTTTTAGCATGAAGTGTTGTTGAATTTTGTCAAAGGCCTTTTCTGCATCTATTGAGATAATCATGTGGTTTTTGTCATTGGTTCTGTTTATATGATGGATTACATTTACTGATTTGCATACGTTGAGCCAGCCTTGCATCCCAGGGATGAAGCCCACTTGATCATGGTGGATAAGCTTTTTGATGTGCTGCTGGATTCGGTTTGCCAGTATTTTACTGAGGATTTTTGCATCAATGTTCATCAGGGATATTGGTCTAAAATTCTCTTTTTTTGTGGTGTCTCTACCAGGCTTTGGTATCAGGATGATGCTTGCCTCATAAAATGAGTTAGGGAGGATTCCCTCTTTTTCTATTGATTGGAATAGTTTCATAAGGAATGGTACCAGCTCCTCCTTGTACCTCTGGTAGAATTCGGCTGTGAATCCGTCTGGTCCTGGACTTTTTTTGGTTAGTAGGCTATTAATTATTGCCTCAATTTTAGAGCCTGTAAACGAACAAAGCCTCCAGGAAATACGGGACTATGTGAAAAGACCAAATCTATGTTTGATTGGTGTACCTGAAAGTGACAGGGAGAATGGAACCAAGTTGGAAAACACTCTGCAGGATAGTATCCAGGAGAACTTCCCCAATCTAGCAAGGCAGGTCAACATTCAAATTCAGGAAATACAGAGAACACCACAGAGATATTCCTCGAAAAGAGCAACTCCAAGACACATAATTGTCAGATTTACCAAAGTTGAAATGAAGGAAAAAATGTTAAGGGCAACCAGAGAGAAAGGTCGGGTCACCCACAAAAGGAAGCCCATCAGACTAACAGCAGATCTCTCGGCAGAAACTCTACAAGCCAGAAGAGAGTGGGGGTCAATATTGAACATTCTTAAAGAAAATAATTTTCAACCCAGAATTTCATATCCAGCCAAACTAAGCTTCATAAGTGAAGGAGAAATAAAATCCTTTACAGACAAGCAAATGCTGAGAGATTTTGTCACCAGCAGGCCTGCCCTAAAAGAGCTCCTGAAGGAAGCACTAAACACAGAAAGGAACAACCGGTACCAGCCACTGCAAAAGCACGCCAAATTGTAAAGACCATCGAGGCTAGGAAGAAACTGCATCAACTAACGAGCAAAATAACCAGCTAAGATCATAATGACAGGATCAGATTCACACATAACAATACTAACCTTAAATGTAAATGGGCTAAATGCTCCAATTAAAAGACACAGACTGGCACTTTGGATAAAGAGTCAAGACCCATCAGTGTGCTGTATTCAGGAAACCCATCTCACATGCAGAGACACACATAGGCTCAAAATAAAGGGATGGAGGAAGATCTACCAAGCAAATGGAAAACAAAAAAAGGCAGGGGTTGCAATCCTAGTCTTGGTTAAAACAGACTTTAAACCAACAAAGATCAAAAGAGACAAAGAAGGCCATTACATAATGGTAAGGGCATCAATTCAAAAAGAAGAGCTAACTCTCCTAAATATATATGCACCCAATACAGGAGTACCCAGATTCATAAAGCAAATCCTGAGTGACCTACAAAGAGACTTAGACTCCCACACAATAATAATGGGAGACTTTAACACCCCACTGTCAACATTAGACAGATCAACGAGACAGAAAGTTAACAAGGATATCCAGGAATTGAACTCAGCTCTGCACCAAGCAGACCTAATAGACATGTACAGAACTCTCCACCCCAAATCAACAGAATATACATTCTTCTCAGCACCACACCTATTCCAAAATTGACCACATAGTAAAGCACTCCTCAGCAAATGTAAAAGAACAGAAATTCTAACAAACTGTCTCTCAGACCACAGTGAAATCAAACTAGAACTCAGGATTAAGAAACTCACTCAAAACCGCTCAACTACATGGAAACTGAACAACCTGCTCCTGAATGACTACTGGGTACATAACGAAATGAAGGCAGAAATAAAGATGTTCTTTGAAACCAATGAGAACAAAGACACAACATACCAGAATCTCTGGGACACATTCAAAGCAGTGTGTAGAGGGAAATTTAGAGCACTAAATGCCCACAAGAGAAAGTAGGAAAGATCTTAAATTGACACCCTAACATCACAATTAAAAGAACTAGAGAAGCAAGAGCCAATACATTCAAAAGGTAGCAGAATGCAAGAAATAACTAAGATCAGAGCAGAACTGAAGGAAATAGAGACACAAAAAACCCTTCAAAAAATCAATGAATCCAGGAGCTGGTTTTTTGAAAAGATCAACAAAATTGATAGACCACTAGCAAGACTAATAAAGAAGAAAAGAGAGAAGAATCAAATAGACGCAATAAAAAATGATAAAGGGGATATCACCACTGATCCCACAGAAATACAAACTACCATCAGAGAATACTATAAACACCTCTATGCAAATAAACTAGAAAATCTAGAAGAAATGGATAAATTCCTGGACACATACACCCTCCCATGTCTAAAATGATTTTCTAATTTTGTAAAAATCAAAATAAACAAAGTAAGTATTCGGTCAATGAAAGAGTGGAAAGAATCTAAAATATTCCTTAAATCCTGAAAGTAGGAAAAAGAAGGAAATAAAAGTGAAAATTAAGAAGAAACAGAAATAAACTGCAGAAGGGATAAACAAACCAAAAACACGTTCTTTGAAACGACCAAATGTAAATTAGTACAGCCATTATAGAAAAACAGTAGAAAAGTTCCTAAAAAAATTAAAAATAGAACTACTATATAATCCAGCAATGCCACTGCTGGGTATGTATCCAAAAGAAAGGATATCAATATACGGAGGAAATATCTATGCTCTCATGTTTATCACAGCATTATTCACAATAACCAAAATATGAAATCAACCTAAATGCCCATCAGTGGATTAATGTATAAAGGAAATGTGGCATATATACACGATGTTATATAATTCAGCCATAAAAAAATGAAATCCTGTCATCTGCAGAAACATGGATGGAACTGGAGGATATTATGTTAAGTGAAATAAGATTATTTTCCCTCATACATGGGAGCTGAAAGGTGGATTTCATAAAGATAGAGAGTAGAATGGTGATTATCAGTGGCTCAGAAAGAAAGGCTCAGGTCAATGGAGAGGGGCTGGTTAATAGGTACAAAAACACAGCTAGAAGGAATAAGATTTAGTTTGTGATAGGACAGTAGGGAAATTAGAGTTAATAATAATTTATTGTATATCTCAAAATAGCTAAAAAAAATATTTGGAATGTTCCCAACACAAAGAAAAGATGAGCATTTGAGGTGATGAATATCGCAATTACCCTGATTTGATCATTACACATTGTATACAGGTATCAAAATATCACATGTACCTTAAAAATATGTATAATGATTATATATACATAAAAAAGATCAATACTCCCTGATAAGCCTGATTAAAAGATTAAAGTGAGAAAATAAAAATATATGAAATATTATGAACCCAAAAGAAGAGAGATAACTACAATTATGGAAGATATGATAATTAGAAAATATTATGTGTAGATATATAGCATTAAATTAAAAATCCAGAGGAAATGAACAATTTCCCAGAAAAATAGAAATTATCAAAAGTAATGTACAAAGAGGCAGAAATGTACAGAATCTAAAGAAAACTCTACCATTTTCCTGAAGCATACAGAACAAGATTTTGATGAAAGGAGAGCAGAGCCTTGTCTTAAATGTGAAAACTTAATAACAATGCCAAGCCGTTACATATTAAAAAATTTAATATAATGCCAATCAGAATCCAAATGGGCTTTTTATGCCAGTTTTTACGGCAGTGTTTTTAAACCTAGAATAAATTTGATATTCATATCAAAGAATAAACATCTAAGAACTGCTAAGAAGCAATGATAAGAGTGAATAAGAATTGATTGTACCAGGCATTAAATCTTTCTCAAAATCTACTGTAATTGAAACAGCATAGTCTTGATACAAGAAATGACAAACAGAAGAGTGGAACAGAATAGAAAGTTTAAAAACACATCTAAGTATATATGCAGAGTTACTATATATGAAAAATGGCATTTAAACTGTGTGGAAAATAAATGATTTATTTAATAAATGATGCAGATGCAACTGACTATCCACCTTGAAGAAAAAAATGAGGTCCCCTTTCTCACATCATAAAAAAATGTAAATTCCGGATGGATTACTGTTCTAAAAATACACCAAAAATATATTTTTAATCAGGAAATTTTATAGTTTGGATGGCAAGAGATCTTAAGCAAGATGAAACTAGGGGCCAAAAAAGGAATAATAGATACATTTTTCAAAGTAAAAATTTAAATATTTATAGAAGTAGGCAATATAAACAAACTCAAAAGACAAAAAACAGACTGGTGAAAACGTGAAATTCGTGACTGACAAAGTGTCACATCAACAATATAGAGTCCTTCCAAATTTATGTTAAAAGAATGAGTAAAGGGTATGAGGCAATTCACAAAAGAAATGAAAATAGCCATTAAGCATATGAAAAAAAAAAAGGTTCCAACACTTTTTTTCAATTTACTAGTTGAGAAATGGCAAACTGAAACAAATAGATACTATCCAGTGCTGGTGAGGGTATGCGGAAGTGGGTACTCATAAAATTATGCTAGGAGTATAGATTCTACAAATCTTTCAGAATTTAATATGCAAGTATGTATTAAAACTGTTCACATCCTAACATTCAGTCATTCCACTTTAGGGTGCAGATCCTACAGGAATAAAAGCATCAGTAAGTAACAATCAGATACGTACATGGATATTTATTGCAGCAATATCTGTAGTGGGAAATAAAGCTAAATATAAAATGAATGTCTAGCAAAAAACGAACAGTCAGCCCTCTGTAACCATGGGTTCCACATCTGGATTCAATCAACTGTGGATCAAAAATATGCAGAAAAAAGCGGCTGGTTGCTTCTTTACTGAACACATATGGATTTTTGCCTTGTTTTTATTCCCTAAACAATACAGTATAACAATTATTTACATAGCATTTACATTGTGTTAGGTATTATAAATAATCTAGAAATGATTGAAAGTATATGGAGGATGTACATAGGTTATATGTAAATACTATATCATTTTATATAAGGGATTTGAGCATCCATGGATTTTGATATGCACAGGAGTCCTGGAACCAATATCCCGTGCATACCAAGAGATGACTGTGGTTATTACATAATATTATGGAATGTTATACAGCTGTTTATAATAAAAGTGTGATGAATTTATTGATGTGCCCATTCGACTAGACTGTAGTCCTCACTAATATAGGTGTTGCCATGAAGGTAATTTACAGATATAATCAAAGCCCCTGATACGGTTTGGCTCTGTGTCCCCACCCAAATCTCATGTGGAATGGTAATCCCCATGTGTTGGGGGAGGGGCCTAGTGGGAGGTGATTGGATCATGGGGGGAATTTCTCCCATGCTGTTCTCATGATAGTGGGTGAGTTCTCACGAGATCTGATGGTTTAAAAGTATGTGGCACTTCCCTCTTGCTCTCTCACTCTCTCTCCTGCCACTATGTGAAGAACATGCTTGCTTCCCCTTTGCCTTCTACTATGATTCTAAGTTTCCTGAGGCCTCCCAGTGATGCTTCCTGTTAAGCCTGCAGAACTGTGAGTCAATTAAACCTCTTTTCTTCATAAATTACCCAGTCTCAGGTATTTATAGCACTGTGAAAATGGGCTAATACAGGCCCTAATCAGTTGACTTTATATAAGGGACAATATCCTAGATAATCTGGACGGACCTGACTGAATCTGTTGCAAGACCTTAAAAGTAGAGCCTAGGTCTCACACAGAAAGGGCAGAAATTCTACCTGTGCACCACAGCTTTAGCCCATGTCTGTGCCATTTCATCCTTCTCATGAGCTTCTCTTCCTGACTGCCTGTAGATGACAGCTTTGGCCTATGTCCATGGGTTTGAGCCTGCCTGTGATCCTCCACTTCTGACTGCCTGCTCTATGGAATTCTGAGCCACTTAGTCAGCATTCACAATCACATAAGCCAATTCCTTGTAATGCAATTTTCAGCAGTGGTATGATATATCTCCTACAGGTTATGCCTCTTTGGTTGAACCCTAACTGATACAAGGGGTTATAGTTAGATTCTATATTATTTATCTGGGGAGTTACTTATGATAAATTAAGTTTAAAAAAGCAACCTACAAGGTAATATATATAATATAATTTTTGTAAATATAAAAGTATTATGTTTGTATATGTTTATATGGACATGAGATAAGTATGGAAAGATGCATACTGCACTGTTAACACTGGTTATTTCATTCAGTATGGAAGTGACAGAGAAGGGGAAAGAATGCTAAATTTTCTTTATATATTTCCATATTTGTTTAAATGGTTATAATGGTCATGCATTAATTTTATAATTAAAAAGTAAAAGTTTAAAAAAGCTATGATAAAACTATATGACCCTCATAAAATAATGATTAAAAATATGAAGTGATCTGATAGAAATGCTAATGATATAATGATGAGTGAAAATGAGGATACAAAGTTATATCTATCCACTATAGAGAGGCAGGTATGGGGAGAGAAAGAAAAAAGATTCAGTCACCTTGATTTTTCTAATTAGACACATTAAAAAGGCTGGAAATATATATCAAAATGTTTATGAAAGTTATTACTGAGTATGTTCATGTGTTTTTTTTTTCTTGTACTTTTCTGTTGCTTTTTCCCTAAATTTCCTACAATGAAAGTGATTTACTGTTATTATCAAACCAAAAAAAAGAACCTCAACATTTTTAAAGATGAAGATATGCCTGTTCAGAAAGTAATTTCTAGAAGCTTTTCTATTAGAAGCAGATAAAGTCACAGGTTTATTAGGGCATTGTGTGGGAGACATTGTGTTAGAGCCAATGGGAATGGCAGGGGCCTTCTAATTGATTCAGGGTCTGAACACTAAGACCATTCCTTTAATAACTCTAACAGCCTAGGCAAGGTCAGTGGCTGCTGCTGCTTGCCATTGAGAGAAGTAGCCAGCAACATTTATATGCCACTCCACATCATGTCCCAATGGAGTGTCCACATACTGAAAGCAGTCTGATTCCAATAAGACTCAAAGTGAGTTATTAATTTGCACTCTACCCAAGTTCTGAGGAGAAGACTGGGGTTAGATTTGTCTTTCTGACCATCCTTTCTTACCTCTGGATAATTTCAATCGCCCACATGGAAGGATAAGAGAACTCTTTTGCACCAGGATTCAATGAGTAGGCCCATTTTTCTAGAGACAATTTCCATAAACTTGAGCTTTCAGGCTTTCTAAAGTACAATTTCACTCCCATAAGCAATAGGGCAAAGACAGAAAATGTATGTCTTCTCAGGGAATTAACAAGTCTGGTTGCTTGGTATTTTTTATGACAGAAAGGCAGGACCATGAGCAAGAGACCAGACAGTACTTTATAAGTCACAAAGCTATAGCCAATGGCGTCTAAATCCCACAGTTGGGAAGCAGCATGAAAAATATCTCTACTATCTATATCCCCACTGGAAAAGAGAAACAACTTATTGTAAGGCAAAAAAGTATGTTTCAGTGTGATTTGAAATCATGAAAATGGTCATGGTTTTAAGTCCTGTTATATTTTCTATAATTTACTTTAAATACTTCCACACAGAAAGTGTGAAGTGTATGTGCATATTATTTGAATCTACAGTCTAGGGGGATTTAGTTAACATCTGAAGTATCCTAATCAGGAGTACAAACTATATACCTAATGACAGAGAGCTCAGGCTTTATGAAGATTACAGAACAGGTTGTATAACTGATTTTTGTTTATTTGCTAATAAATGTATGTTTGGGAGAATCAAGCCTGAGGCTGGCTTTCAGTGTCATATTCTTAGCTAGTAGGGGAGGACAACCTATAGTTCAAACCTACCACTGACTAATGGAAGCTATTGGTACTTACCAAAAAGAACCTAATAATAAGGAACCACCAAAGTAGCTTAAGTCAGTTTGCAACAGAAATCTTCCCTCTGACTCCAAGAAAATGGAAACCAATTCAAACCTCCTATGTTCTTCATAGCCATGTTCTTCTTTCTACTCTCAGGTCACTTACCAATTTTTTCATCTTCCTGTACCATTTTCCTCTCTTCTCTGAAAGCCCTGAGCCAGCGTATTTTTTCCTCCAGCTTCTTGGCAAAGAACAGATGTATCTCCTCAGTCTCCTTGTTGTGAAGCTTAAAGGCATTCTTCATGCTGACATTAAAGTCATCATCTCTGCCATCCTCAATGTCAACTACCTCATATTTATCCATGTCAATGCGGCCTTTGTAGTACAGGATGTCTCTCCGGATTAGGTCCTAGATGGGAAGGAAGAGGTTTCTTGAAGGTATGTGCACGGCGAGTACTAGAAGAGTTGGCACAGGGGCACAGCAGAATGCTAACACTGTCACCGTTTTGAAGTACCAATGGGGGTTGGTTTGTTCTAAATTTGGCCAGGTTATACTAGTAGTCTGACATTGACAGGTTGGTTAACTAGATGCCCAAAGAAAAAGCCTCTGTCTCACCTCGAAAGATCATTTCAGACACCAGAATCAATCCTTGGACGTGTGTGCAAGTCTGCTGATGGGAGGTAGGAAACAGTAAGCCACATAAACACGGCTAGCAAGGGCTTCTCCTTTTCTAAAACATCAGCAAGCCCACTAGAGGTATGAAATGAGCTGGCTGGTTGCCTGGAGTGTGTTCAAATATCTGTGCAGGCCAGTGAGACCTGAACATCAGAGGGGGACTGAGTAGTAAGAGTAGCTAGGAGGCCACAGACTGCTGGCAAAGGATTACCTAGGGGGTGTCTAACACTTAGCACTCTGGGGATTTTTAGAAAAGGCCCAGTCTGTCAAGAGAAATGGAGGTAAAATTAAATAAAGAAGTTCACATATCAACACAGATGAATGTCACAAATCTTATGGAGAAAAACAGAAGTTGTAGATGGATACAAACAGTATGTTGCCTATTTGTTATTGTTGTTTTGCTCTCATAGACACAAAATTGGATTAATCCTAACCCTAGTCCATGAGACACTCATAATTGGTCCATGCATGGCATTTTTATTTCTCTATTTATTCATTTACTTACTTATTTTAATAATATAAAGTACTGGTGAATCTGCCACCAATCCCAAAGTTACAACTCCAAGGCATCCTCCATCCTAAATCCTATGTTCATCATTTCCATGGTTTCCTTTCTATATAGTTTTACCTCATCTGTATCTGTTACCTTGAAAAACATACAAAAAAATGCCACATAATGTTTAAAGATACATATGTATGTAGAAAATTATAAAGAAATACGTGACAATGATATATGCCACGTTCCAGACAGTACAGAGCAGAAAACGGGGAGGGGCAAGAGAGGAAGGGGAAGAAAAAGAAGAAGAAGAGAGGGTGGGAAGGAAAACTATTTGTAATGAATTATTTCTTAATGCGGATAGTAAGCACGTGGGTACTCATTATATTATTTTTATATCTTTTTGAATGTCAAATATTTCATAAGTTAAAAAGGAAAATAGAGGGATGGAAGAAATGACATATAGGCCTATGGAATGTCAGATCTTATAAATATCTTGGAGTGGCCTTTCAGCCCCTCCTCCTCTTGGCGCTGCCCTCAGCCTCCTCTGAGAACACATCCACTGCTGGGAGATGTGGTATGGCTGAGTCAGGTTGAGGAAGGCCCCTATGAGTCCTGTCCTGACAGATGTCTTTGGGCCAGCTCTCCCTCCTCTCTGCTTTATCTGCTCTTTCAGTCAGCTGGACAGAGTCAGAAATGCTCATTAATTTTTATTAGCATTTTACAGTTCAATTAAACCATTTCCATTCTACTGAATTGCCTAACTTGACTCACTTCTCAGCTGTGTGCTCCCTATGAAGGATCTTCTTTTGCCCACTCACATTCCCAATCCTAACTCTTCACACTGTGCAGTACACTGAGATTTTCAGTTGGGCTGGGAAAGGCTACCTTGCAGGATTCCCAGCATAGCAAGGTTTCCCAGCATAGCTCTGTCAACCTCAAAGGCCCAGGCTGGAAAATACAGATGTCGTTGAATTGCTTTTGAAAAAATAACAATCATGTTACTTTGTTCCTCCCATAATGATTGTTCATATAAATAAGAAAAGAATATAGATGGATTCTGATCTATTGGTTGTCCCCAGGATCAAGTTCACAGGAGAGGAAGAGTTCAGCTATACAGAGAGGGCCAATGTTGCCCCAAGCCTATTTCAGAACCTGGGTTCCTTTTACCATGTTCAGTGTGCACAAGCTCAATCCTGGCCAAAAGGATAGAGTGATTCCCATACACTGAGTTCCACAATTCTCAGGAACAATTTTTGAGACACATGTATAAAAAGTGGGCCCTATCAGGCTAATCTAAGTACAAAAGCAGGATAAGCTAGGCAGAATGTATGAATGTAATTTATCTCGATCTCAGAAAGGTTTGAATTGTGCCTTACCATACATAATATAATACATACAAACCTGGAAAGCCAGATCTGAACCACACATTCTCACCGGACCACATTGCCTAAAACAGGCAGCCTCAACTTCCTTGTTGCTAACTTCAGTCCGCAGCCTCCTTCCGCTCCGCCCCCATTCCGAGTTGGTGTGTCATAGTCATTGAGAGCTTTCAACACATTTGCTAGTTCCCAAAAATAGAAAGAATATGCATGATCTTGGAGCTACATTAAAAGCATCAATTGAATCTCCTATTGTTTCTTTAGATATGTAAGGATGACAAGAAGCTAGAGAGAATTTCTGCTTCTGTGGTGGGGAAACAGGGCTAGAGAGATGTGTTACTAAAATTATCCCTTTGCCTGTTCTCCCTGGTCCCCCAGAGGGTTAAATGTGAGTTTTCAGGCGCTAGATTTGTCATAAGCCAAATGTAAAGATGTGATAGGAATAATTAAGAATGACCTACTAGTTGAGGAACTCCAATCAGAAAGAGTAGCTAAGACTATAAGCAGTAAGCAGCATGGAACAAAAGAAAGAGCATGATGTAGAGTCTGAAGCCCTGAGTTTGATGCCTTGCTGCCTAACCTACCAGCTGTATGGTTACGGACAAGCCAGTTAACCTCTCTGAGCCCCAATTTCCTCAACTAAGAAATGAAGACAGTTATCCTTACTCTGTAAAATAGCTATAAAGCTCTAATATAAACATGTCATTTCCAGGACATGAGGCCAGACTTGTCCACCAAATACAGCCCTGAGCTTTCTTGCTCCTGGGTCAGTGTTTCATAGTCCTTAAAACCCTCTTTTGATAAACTTAAAGGAAAAACATCTCACTACCTCCTTTAGCTCATTTAAACTTTCCAAATAATTTAAATATTGTGAGTAAAAATAAGTCAAAGCAAGGGTAACTCTGAATATTTTTTCAATTTACATAGCTGCCCCACTGTCCCTGGAAATTCTATACATCCTTTCAGGACAGGGTGGTATTTGCCAAATGGTATTTGTCACCAAAATAACAGATATATATTTGGGGTCACACTAATAGCTGCTCTCTGGCCCAACTATGCTTCCTATTCCAATCTTAGCCTTCGAGGTCAAACTTACACATTCTTCTTCCTCAAATAAACTTTCCCTGACTGCTCAAGCTGATGTGGCTCCCCTTCTCCAAATTCTGACACCAATTGTGAAGACACTTGGCACTTAGCCACCATGCTGCTCACAGCTTTTAGTTTGCCTGCCCATTAAGGCTGTGCCCAGCACTCTATCTTCTTTGGTCTTGCTTCAGTTAGGGGTTGTCCAGAGAAGAGCAGCTGACAAAGCCCCAGAGTTTCCTCTGGTTGTCCTCTGCACATGGCAAGGGGACAAAGTCCTCTTGAACCCTGGTTGCCTGTGGTCTTGTTGGAACCAGGCTGCCCATATGCCACTTGTTAATGGTAGTCTGAGTGCCTTCACAGGGACACGGTGAGCAGGTGCTCAAAACAGATGCTATTTGGATCATCTCAACTTTCCTGCCTAATGAAGTTTATCATTTCCAATAAAATGCCAGCCTTCCTCCTTTTTCCTTGTGCTCGTCTGAATTGGGAGACATTAAGGGAGCTAGTTCCTCCTTAGTAAGACATTGCAGGATATTCTCTACAAATGACAGATGCTGCAATCTGGGGAATGTAACTGTTCAGGATTGTAGCCTGCTTCACTTGTTTGTAAATAAGGTCCTCCCTGCCCCTTTATAGAGGGGACCCTAGTTACTCTTCTCCAGCCTTTTCTCTCCAGATCCTAGGGAAGGTACATGGGGTTTGGACTGGATTTATTTCGCTCACTACTATATTCCAGCATCCTAGAATGCATGCTTAATAATTACATCAAAATAATAACAACAACAATAATAGCAACAGTGACCCCTTAAATAGCATATATTATGTACCATGTACTGTCCTAAATGCTCTGCATTTATTAACCCAAATAATCCTCCAATGTAGGTACTGTTATAAACCCATCTGATGAGGAACTATAGACATAGAGCAGCTAAGAAGCTTTCTCAGGAATACAATGCTTATACACTGCTGGTGGGAATGTAAATTAGTACAGCCATGATAGAAAGCAGTTTGGATATTTCTTAAATAACTTAAAAAAGAACTACCTTTTGACCCAGCAATCCCATTATCGGGTATGTACCCAAAGGAATATAAATCGTTCTACCACAAAGACACATGCACGCGTATGTTCACTGCAGCACTTTTCACAATAACAAATACACGGAGTCAGCCTAAATGATGATCAATGATAGACTGGATAAAGAAAATGTGGTACATATACACCATAAAATGCCACAAAGCCATCAAAATAAATGAAATCATGCCTTTTGCAACAACATGGATGGAACTGGAGGCCATTATCCTAAGCAAATTAACACAGGAACAGAAAACCAAATACCGCATGTTCTCGCTTACAAGAGGTTGCTAAATATTGAGTACACAGGGACACAAAGAAGGAAACAACAGACACTGGGGTTTACTTAAGGGTGGAAGGTGGGAGGAGGGTGGGAATAAAAAACCACCTATCGGTACTATGTTCATTACCTGCGTGATGACATCATTTGTGTACCAAAACCCGGCAACATGCAATTTACCTACGTAACAAATTTGAATATGCACCCCCTAAAGCTAAAATAAAAATTGGAAGAAAAAACAGAAATTTTTCCAGGAATAAAAGCTACTAAATGGCAGAGCTTGGCTTTGGGTTCAGGCTGTCCAGCTCTAAAATCTCTGCTTTTGTTTACAATGTGCTATATTGCCTCTAAATAAAAAAGTACTGAATGAATTATTAGTAACACTGCATGTATAGTAATAGTATTAATAGCCAACATTCACTAAGTACCTACTATGTGCCAGGTACTACATCTGCATTGTCTCATTTAACCCTCACAACCTCCCTTCCTTGTAGATACACTGTCATTCTCATTTTGCAAACAAGGGCATAATTATAAGCACAGAAAGTTTGCCCAAGGTCATATAGCTCATGGGCGAAAGGAGATTGCCTTCTAGTCTGGCCCTAGCACCCATGCTCTTAACCCCATACTCCACTGTTCCCCACTACCTCAGGTGGTTCTCTCCCAAAGCCTCTTGAGATGACTTCTATCATCAGCCTGATTTGACACTGAGGAAAATAAGGACAAAGTTAAAGAACTGGCCAATGGTTAGAAAAGTTAGTAAGAGACAGAGTAAAGTTAAGTACTCAGGAGTTCTGGTTTCAAATCCCCTTCTTCTTTCTGCTCCAGCCCCATCTCTGTTGCTATTATTGGATTTATAAGCTGTCCCAAATAGCTCATCCTCCAAGTCTGACCCTTCAGTGCAAGAAGAAATTGTCCAAATGCAGAAACTTCCCCGAACAGAAGTCTTCTGCCCAACATCATTACACGTTGTTTAGTTCTGATCCCCTTGAATATGGTGAAAGCAACAGGAATAAAGAACAGTTATGACACAAGGGACAACAGAACATGGCCAGACTGGCACAATAGGACAGAGGGTGCAGGAAAAGCGGATCTGCTCCTTTCCACAGTAAATAGTCAAAGAGAAAAAAATCCCCTCAAAGCATCAAAATAATTTCCCAAATAATTATATCACGAAGAAAATAATAAAACACATCAAAAACTAAAATAAAAATGCAATGAAACACAGAGGAGCAGAGACTGACAGTATAGATAATACGAAGAAAAAGAACAGAGTCTTATCTGGATTTTTTGGAAGAAAAGTTAAAAGAGTGGTGACAGCAAAAATTAAAGAAGGGGTCACATAATTAGAAGCCACTGGTGACTTTCCCACACACTATAATTGCCATTTTAAAGGTACCTTCACACATGCCCACGTACTCTCTTGCTCTCCTTTTCTCTCTCTCTCTCTCTCTCTCTGAAACAAGCTACAAGCTGCATAAGTTGTTTAAGCTGTTCTGAGTGGATTAGTCAATCCCAATTCCCAATGTACAAAACAGGCACATTGTTGCATAATTGACTGGGAATTAAGGGAATCTTAACAGTTGGATGAGAACTTAGTGGTGAGGCCACATGCTCATGGAGAGAGATCAGTGTTTCAATGTTTACTATACTATCTTTGGCACATAATAATCTAGCCCATATTTGGGTACATCTAGTGATGGGGACCTCACTACTTTATAAGGCTATTTCTTTGTTGGAGGTTGGGTAAGATGAGATTAATGAGTACCAGGCACTCTATCAGGCATTTTATATGCATTGATTCCATTTAATCTTCATGACAATCCTGTAGAATAGTTATTCTCACCATTCACAACTGATATAATGGAGGTACAAGAAAGAAAAAGTCACTTGCTTGAAATCATATAGTTAGCGAGTGTTGAAATCAGGATTTGGGCCCAGAATTGTCTGATTACAAACTTTATGTTTTATCTATCACTCCATATGACTTCTGTCTGCAAGGAAACCATGGGAAAATCTGAAATGCAGGAGGACACTCTCTGTCCTGTGCAATCCTCCTATCAACTAATTAAGTTACTGGCAAAATAGAAACTGAGTTTTATGGGATACGACTTGTTCTCAGAAAGCCAAAGATGACCCCTGTGGCCACTGTATCTCTTTCTAAATGTTCACAGGCTGTTTAATAATCAAGTACAGAATTTTGACAAGCTCAATGGTAATAATGACATAAATATTACCAATGTGGAATCTGGAGCCAGCTTATCTGAATGTAATTCCTGGCTCTATCACTCATTAGCTATTTCACCTTGGGAAAATGATATAACTTATCTAGGTCTTACTTTACGTATCCTTAACATGGAAATAATATAATAATAGTACCTACCTCATAGGTTTGTTGTGAGGATTAAATTGAGTTAATAAGTGTAAAGTTCTTAGAACAGAATCATAGAAGCACTCAATAAATGCTAGTTCATTAATACTTTATTGTTGATTTCTACTTTCTAGAACATATTATTTTCTGCTTTGAAAACTGATACATTTTCCTATCTGTAGTCTTCTCACAGATCTCCTGGAACCCATAATTCTGTCAAGATGACCTAGAGCAATTCCACTTGGGACATCTTAGAATTATTTCAGTGCTCTGGGATGTATATATTTTTAAATAACATCATACTTAAGTTCTGTTAGACTAGAATCCTTATGAAAGTTGAGCTGGTTGGCACAGAAGAGGGGCTCAATATCTATAGCATGAAATAATTCAGAGCAGTAAAGTACTCTCTTACAACCTCAGATCCTTTGGGCTTCAATTCCCTTTGAAACAAGTTTATGCCTTCTTTTCCTTGATAGAGAAGGAATTTATATTCCCCTGTTATCAGTAAACCATCTGCCTCAAACAGGGGGTTGTCAGACTATCACTTCTTTTTTCTTCATTTGAACATAGCTTTAAAAGTAATTAAAATTAAGCATTTTTAAAAACTAATTTTGACTCATTCTAGGATTCATGAAACTATTTTGTCACCCCTGTTAAATATTATATCATATGTAAAATATTATATATTATTTAGCCACTTGCTAGGGGTCTTTGTTTCCTCCTTTTTAAATATGAGATCATCAGAAAGCTTAATGTGGCCATATTTCATTATTTAGCATCCTCACCTCCTTTCTTCCTGGTAAAAAGGATTACTGAACTTTCGGATATCCAATTAAATTGTGTGCCTGAGGTGAGCAAGGTGACAGCCTCACTCACCTTGGCCCAATCCAGACATTCCCTTCCTTTCCTCCATGGATTCTCTTTGTCAAAGGAATTTTCACCTCCAGAGAGCCTAGTCCATTCCTCCCAGCTCTATCTCAAGAAGAGAGTCTTTTGTAGTAATGGCAAAAGGTCCCTAAACAACCCAGCAGACAAAATACCTTGTCTCTTTGCATACCTTCTTTTGGTCCCATGATCATTTTTCAAAAGTTTATCCCTACTTGTTGAATGGAAAGTCTTATTGTAGATAACAAATGGAAATCTTCAAAACAAACATCAGGTAGTTTTAATGGCCTTTGAACAATTAGGCTATAACTGCTCGTGTTCTGGGAAGCCAGTGTCAAGAACACCCAGGTATATGGAGTTAGTAGCCTTTATACTCCAGACTCTAGGCTGGCTGTGTCTTGGGAAGAAAGCCTATGGTTCTTGTAAAAACAAGAAATCTCCCTTCTGTGGGAAGCTATGACTGCTTCGAGGTTTCTCTTGTTTTCACCATCCCTGTTATATGCTTCCCCTACCCTGCCAGCTTAGCTGGTTTGAATCCCCAGCCCTGGCTTGACTTCTAGTTTCTTCCTAATCATTGGCTCCCACTATCTGGCTTAGACATGGCTCATTACTCCATCTTGGTCTTCCACTGCCCGTTGAGTTCTAAGTTAAACCCATTGTTTATCTTGTTTCTTCCCCTTTATTCCTGGCTTCTGACTCACTGTTTTATGTTCTGGATCCTGGTCTATCTCTTATAGCCACTGCTTTCTAGAGCCTAGTTTCACAATTTAGTTAAAGTAATCCCAGCCTTGGCTAACAGATGCCAAAATTAACAGGGCCTAGGGGGTGCAGAACTATAAAATAAGCCAGGTTCCTATTTGTTTGCTGTCTCTATGGCTACTTGTTCTGAGTGTAAACACCTTAGTGGGAAGAACAGGCACATTAGTGTTGGTGACATGGCTGATATGCTGAGAATTTCCATGGCCACCTAAATTAACCCTCAAAAATCCTACCTCCTGATTTTATGAAAGTCCTGAGAAGAGTTGGGGGAGCTAAAAAGAAGCATTAGTGTTTGGCTGAGTTTCAGATTCATAAAAGTTCTCTGTTTGAGGGTCAGCTCCATACTGAGGTAAGTTATTATCCCCATTAACTGACTGGCTATTGGTTCCAGAGTGGACATTCAGAGCTTATCACCAAACACTGAGGCAGTCTGAACCTAAGCTCAGTGTTTTTCCCCTCAATCCACTGTCAAAGCAAATGGATAAAGATTCAATACAAGATATGGCACACACATACACACACAGAGGACAGGGGGCTTAAAACTGTGTGGTTCATGTTCCAGCCCAGAAAAATATAACACTATTTACTCTGGTGTTTTGTGACTCAGCACTACTTTTCAGAGGCATTCACTACTGGGTGAAGGAGAGGACAAAGGGACTAGATGATGGCAAAAGAGCCAAGGGTAGCATGGTGAATTTGTAAAGTCACTCTAAGCATTCTGGTTTCTTCTTCCATTTTTACTTTCCTTGGTCCCCAATTCTTCCCAGTTAGCCCCTGGAGCCAAAACTGGTCTGAACTCTCTACTATGAGTGAGGAAGTAGGGGTAAGAGTATCCCATAAGGAGGAGTGACGCTTAGAACATATGCTACCCTCCCCAGCCTCACAAAGGAGAAGAGTCCTAGAAACCAACATACACAGTTATCCAGAGTCAGTGACAAGAGTAAGACCTCTCCTCTAATGGATTACAAAGAAGGAAGAGTGGAGAAGAGCACGGTTGGGGGTTGTGGGGAACCAGTGCACCTTGTATAGGAAATAGGTAGAGGCATGGAAAAAATTCCTATATCACAAAGGTACCTACCTGTCAGGGCAAAAGTAGGAGGCTCCTCGTTGGTTCCCAGGGCAGAGAGGGGCCACATGGCCAGAGCCATTAGAGTGGAAATGAGGGAAAGTGCTCAGGGAAACTACTATTTACCAACTAAGATAGACATATTTCAATATTTTTTACAAATGGTGCAGACCAGCAGCTCTGGGTAGAAGAAAGTGAGAAGGAGCACCCCAGGGTCATTAGGGCAAAGGGTAAAAAAAATACCAAGACAAAATGCACCGACTTCAGAGTTTTTCACTGCCCACAAGCCAACCCTGCCTGTGACATTCATGCCACATTAGTGCTCCTGATACAGAATTGCTGCCAATCTCCTGTCTGTTTTCCCCCCATCAGTATTTGCCCACTTTGTTGGGAGCCTGCGGATGATGAAGAGGAGGGTCCGGTACCCTGTTAGGTACCCATCTCCCTCAGGGAAGAAGGGGGCAGGGTTACCTTCTTGCAGAGGACCATCTGGTGGTCAAACAGGAAGAAGACCCGCTGCTGGTTGCGGCCGTAGGGCTGGTAGATCCAGGCCATCTCCCCAGTGTAGATCAGCTCCGAGCTCCTGTCTAGGATGTCCTCGCCCTGGGAAGGACATGTGATGATGAGAGGCAGCCAGGCAGGAGGATGGCACCATCACCTGCCTGGAGGCACCCAAGGCTGGGCATAGACTGGGACAGGAAGAGGCCAGAAAGGCCCTGGTAGAGACAGAGGGAGAGAGGGACTCCTGGGACTCCTCAAAAAGCTTTACAGCTCTGTGAGCTAGGAAGACCCATTTTCTTATTCACCCCAAGGCCAAATGTGCCCTGCCACCCGGGACTGCTACAGCTTTTCTACACCAGTTACCCTCTGGTCCTATAAGTTCTCTGTCTGTCTGTCTCTCTCTGTGCCTGCCTCTCTCTCTCTCTCTCTCTACATACACACATATATGTGTGTGTGGAGAAAGAGAGAGAGATGTTTTTTATATATATATACACACACACACACACACACACACACATATATATATACATACACATACACACACACACACACACACACACACACACACACACACATATATATATATTTCTCCATCTCTCTTCTCTATAAATCTACTTTTCTGTCCCAGTCTCTCAATCCCTGCTCTGGTCCCTCAGTCTCTTTCTAATACTTGAAGAACAGGCCTTAATCTCACTGCCTCCCACATGAGTAGAAGGAAACAGGAGGACAAGAAGGAAGATGATAACAGAGGGAGAGAAAAAGAACCCACTCCCCTCTTATAATTGTTTTTCCTTCTCCTCTCAGTTCACTAAAATCTACTGATTGAATAAGAAACTTAACTGCCACATGATTCCTTGGTCTGTTATCCAGAAAGCCTAGAACTACTTCTCCTCCTTGCTACAAAGAGTCTGACACAAATAGGCACCAAGACACCTAAGTCCTAGCTAATTCAATTCTATAGAGTTTCCAAGTCCTACTCCTTCTTTATGGCAACTCTGATAGGTCAGAAGTATGTTGCAGGTGTGTGTCAGATGTCAAGGTAGACCTGGGCCCTGTCCTCAAGGAGCTTATGTCTTCATGGAGGAGACGAATGCAGGTATGCTCAAAACTCATGAAACACAAGGCAAACCAACACCGAAGTTGTGGGCACAGGGGTGAGTATTCCAGGGCCTATGTGAAGATAGGGACAAAGAGTAGTGTCCCAAGACACAGAAGAATTAATATTTCCTGAGCACCTATATGGGTCAGACAGTGCGCCAGATATTTTCAATCTATCTTATCTGAGACTCGCGATAGCCCTGGGAAGTAGATATTCTTGCTCCCATTTTACAGTTAGAGGTACAAAAAGATCAAGTGATAAGCCAAAGTTGCCCAACTAGTTAGCTACAGGTCCATGACCCAACTCCAACCTCTGGGGCTCCACAGAATATGCTCACTCCTTGTACTATATTATACTGTCTTTAGGCCAAAAAGGCATTGGAGAACCCGTTCCTTCCCCTCTCTCTCTAGGTGTCAGTTTTCCCAGATGTAGTATGAGGATGATCTTCATGATAGGGCTGATACCTTGATGCTAAGATCTCAGCCTTTCACCCAAAAGCTTCAAGGCAAGGTTAGAGATGGAGACCTTTATACCTCCCAGAAATAATCAGAGGCAAACACAAATCAGGCAGGGTAGTAGGCCAGAGAGTGGGGCATCTAGAAATGGTGTATTCGAGCATACCATTTTTTTCCCCAGTCTAAAGGATGGGAAGGAAAGGGGGAACTCAGTAGAATTATTTTCTAATAATAGAACCCCCCACCCCACTGCCGAAAAAAAGCTTAGAAATACTGCTTCAACTTTAGGCTCCCGACTTAGCCTCAATATTATCCAGGAACTAGGTAAACACTCCTTCTAGAGGGGCTGACATACTAGCACAGAACCTCTGGAGGCCTGATACTGGGAAAGAAAGCCACCAGGTTAGGGAGCAGTACAGCGATTTCCTGCTGGAGGGATGGGAAGCTGAGAGAGGTTCCCACCCTGATGCAGGCTAGGAAGATGTGCTACAGTCCACTTTGAATATGTATGAAGTCCAATAAAGCCATAAAAGAGAGCCAATGCCATAAGAAGATGGTCAGAATGACTTTTAAATATACAATTTACTAAATGTGGATGATACGACCAGGAGGGTTACCCAGTATTATCTGGTCCATCCACTCCACCAGCCAGGGGCATCTCAATTCTAAATTTTTTTTTTTTTTTTTTTTTTTTTTTTTTTTTTTTTTTTGGAGACAGAGTCTCCCTCTGTTGCCCAGGCTGGAGTATAGTGGCACGATCTCGGCTCACTGCAAACTCTGCCTCCTGGCCTCAAGCGATACTTGTGTCTCAGCCTCCCAAGTAGCTGGCATTACAGGCATGTGTGTGACACCATGCCCAGCTAATTTTTATATTTTTAGTAGAGATGATTTTTTGCTATGTTGGCCAGGCTGGTCTCAAACTCCTGACCTCAAGCGATCCACCGACCTCAGCCTCCCAAAGTGCTGGAATTACAGATGTTAGCCACGGTGCCCAGCATCAATTATATTTTAATTACTTGCAACATGTAACTCCACCAATTAGAAAAAAAATTAAAATAATACTCCTCTATGCTCACCAAGCTGACTAACCTTGAGTAACACACGTAGTCTCTCTATAACTCAGTTGCCTCATCATTAACATGGGGATAATAACAGTACCAACTTCATTTGGGTGTTGTGAGGATTATTTAAATTAAAACATATAAAGTGCCTAGAAGGTACACATCACACTATAAGCTCAACATAAGTGATACTTATTTTATACCTATCCTGTCTCCTAGTAATATAGCAACCCAGTAAGTGATGTTTTGTTATTACCCCAAAACCAAGGTCAAAGAAATTGGAAGTAATTTGCCCAAAGGGGCAGAACCTAGGTCAGAAGCCCTCCAAAGCCTATGCTCTTATCCACCAAACCACATTAGAATGATGGCCCCCACCCAATCTCCTCCTACTGTCACCAACCCAGGGGAACAACCAGATGCCATGGAAGATTTCTAAGGTGAGAATCTCAAAAGACCTGGGCTCTGAGTCCAATGCTGCTACCAACTCACTCTCGAGTTAGAAACTAGCTTAAACTCTTGCCATCTGTTTCCTCATTTGTAGAGTGGGAATATTAAAACAGTTCCTGTTTGACCCACTTCACATGGCTGTTTGAGAGCATCAAATGAGTTCATGGAAAGGAGACAGCCCTCTCATTGTTTAGAGATCTCACCCTTGCTTCCTCTGCTCCACTTATATAACACATCTCTTTGTCTTGCCCCCAAAAGTACAACTCCTTCCAAAAATCCCCAACCGTGGGCCTTCGGATCTGTTCACTCCCTCCAGGATTTTGCTCACACTGTTCCCTCTGCTGGAATATGTTTGTCCGCACTAGATGTTCAAGGCCACATCTCATTGATCTCAATATCCTCATTGCCCAGCATAGGGCCTGGCATATGAGGGGAAATGCTCAAAACATAAGTCTCATAATTTCACATATTTGCTCAAAAACCCTCCAGTGGCTCCCATCTCACTCAAACTAACAGTCAGTCTTATGAAGACAGGATCTGACCTCCAGTCACCTCCCTAACTTCATTTGCTCCCAATCTCTCACTCACTTACTCTACTCTGGGTAGAGTAACAACACTGGCTTCCGTGTTGTTCCTTTAGCACACACTCCTATATTTCAGGGTCTTCGTGTTTGTTTTCCCCTCTGTCTGGAATTCTGTGCCCCAAGAAAACCACATGGTTTGCTCCTTCCTCTCCTTCAGGTCTGTTCTTAACTGTTACTTCCTCAGGTAGTATCCACATTACTCCCTAACCTGTTATCCTACTTTATTTTTCTTCAGAGGCCCATCTACCTGATGATATATGTTTGTTTGTTGCCTCTTTTCCCTACTGGAATATGAATCAATGAGAGTGGAAACTTTGTCATGTTCACTGATGTCTTTGCAGAACCTAGAATAAGGTCTGACACAGAGTACTTGATACTTAAATACTCAATAAATACTGTTTGACAACTAAATCAATAGGTGTGGAATGAACAGTGGCCACCAAAAACTACCCAAAGCTTTCTTGCCAGCTTATCTACCTTCCTTCCTTGGGGTCAGAGCCCGAGCGAAGAGGCCTCACCCCATTCTAATTCTAATTCACCCCATTCTGCCTGATTTCACCCCATTCTAATTATAGGCCAATTGATGTGGGGCTGTAATCTGAGCAGATCCAGGAAAAGGACAAGGGGAATGCCATACTTTTTAACTAGTTTATTTTCAATGCTGCCTACTGACAGGAAGGCAGAGGAGTAACAAATCCATCTAGCCCTACATTTGATCTTCTTGTCCCAGGAGTATGCCTCATCAAGCCACTTTAGCTTTTAAGTAGATGCTTTTGCTGCCTTCATCATGTTGGGTTTTCTTGTTTCCTCCAACTTCTTTGGATTCAGTCATCAAATAGTAAAGTGGAACAGGTCCTTGGGTATTATACAACCAGGCTGGGAGGAGAGGGGTCCCACAAAGAGGAAATTACAACCACACACAATCAAGCTCCCAAATATGAGCTACAATGTTAGGTTCCTGCTACAAATCTCCAGAAAAAAAAAAAAAAGATTAAAAAGAAGCTATCCAGGATATGTTACCTTTCCCTTGTTTTCAAGTGGATTAAATGAGTGTGCAAGGTGGCAAAGTGACAGCTCAACCAAACCTCAGCATCATGGAAATTAGAAATAGAAATTTCCCAGAAACTGCAGTCCCTGGGAACAGATTATTCTCCCTGCTGCTCCCGCATACTGCTCTAATGTATTGATTAGTAGAGAGATGACTGACACTTTTACTCATCCATTTGATTTTCAGGAGCCCTGGGGGGTGGGGTAAAAGGAAAGTTACTTCAGGAACTCTAGTCCCTATAGAATGGTAGAGGGCAGGGATAATAACCAGAGTTGGGCAAAGAGACCAAGAATGTTCACGGAATAAGCTAAGAGAAGGGTCAGGCCTTGATATAATGCAGGGCTTCCTGCTCTCTAGCCAGACACTCTGATCTATTGAGCAGACACTAATTGCCTGCATGCTACCCTCCAAATTCCTCTTCAAGGGAGATTAAGCTCTGAAGGTTTCCCCTATGACTCCTCTTTTTCATTTGACAAATGAAGCTGAAATTATCATGCAGATGCTTTTGACAGCCACTCTGTTTGTTCAAACATCTGGGAGACAAGGGGGGTGGCAGAGACAGCAAAATATGGCATCTTTTTCTTGATTTGCATGGTCTGTTCACAGCAGTCCTCGGCAATCTGGCAGAATGTCTCTCCTTGCCTAGACAACTTCTTGGGCAGGTGGAATGCACAAAGAACCTATACCAGGGAACCTGTGAAATTGGGCCACCAATCCTAACCATCATCAAGCCATGGAGCATCCATGTCTCATTGCTTTCTTGGGGAGACTCCCCAGCACTCACCCACCACCTGACTGGGATTTGGATGACCTCCCCAAGGTAGTCTCACTGCCTTATTTAAATATAAACTCTTTACTACATACAAAAAGCAAGTTGCTGAAATATCACAAAGAACAGCAATTGGGCTGTGAGAGGCAGAAGGTTGAAGGAATATGTGGTACCTTACTGAAAACAATACCACACAAGGAATCAGGAGACTAGATTCAAGTTCCAGCTTTGTCACTGACTTGCTGTGTGGCCTTGGTAGGAAATAAACCTCTCTCTGCTTCTCTGTCTTTCACCATCATTGCAAGGTGTTTGAGAGTAAGTGTGTGAGAGTATGTGTACATGTGCATATGTGCATGTGTATACACACAAGAATCGTCAGGGTTGTAGGGGGAGTCCTCTAAGAGCCTTGGTGATTCTGACATTCTAGAAGTCTTTAACACAGGTATGGCAAATATGACAGAAACTTTAGGCTTGGCCTTTGAAATATATCCATCAGGCTTTACTAGAGAAAAGACTTCCTAGAGGACAACTTCGCTGGAACTGGCAAGTTCCACAGTGACCTCAGTCTGACAAGAAGACCATGAAGAATTTTTCTTCTTACAAATTGCTATAGGCTGAATGTTTGTATCCCCATAAAATTCACATGTTGAAACATAATCTCTACTGTGATGGTATTTGGAGGTAAGGCCTTGGGGGATGATGGTCATGAGAATGAGGCAGTCATGAATTAAATGGGAATAGCATTCATAAAAGAGACCCCAAAGAGTTCTCTCATCCTTTCTGCCATGTGAGGTTACAATGAGAAGACAACAGTCTATGCAGAGGGCCCTCACCAGGCACTGAATCTACTGGTTCCTTGATCTTGGACTTCCCAGCTTCCACAATTATGAGAAATAAATTTCTGTTGTTTATAAGCCACCCAGTCTATGGTATTTTGTTATAGCAGCCTGAATGAAGTAGGATGTCAATTTAGATGAAGAAAGGCTTCACCAAGCAGGAGCATACAAGGGATGTGTGGGCTTACATGAGATTAGAGTACCAATCAATCAGGCTAACAAAGGAGGCAGAAACTGTTAGAACTGTGTTTTTGTGGCCCCATTCAGACATACATGCAGGAAATTCCTTCTGAGATGCTGAGTGTTTAAATCATAGCTCAGTGTTACTGAGCTTGGTGCTACTGAAGCTCCCTGAGTAGGCCAGGTAATTTCATGCTATTTTTGGTTCCCCATGGCTCCTGCTCCAAGGACTGATGTCCCAGAGCACACAGGGGAATCAGAAGGTCTTCTAGGCATTGGGAAGTTGGGGAGATGCTCCAGGGAATAGGAAGACAACTGCTGCTGGGCACCTTCTCTTACAAAAAACCCTGCCAACGAGAGAGAATAAGGCCAGCTAATCCACCTTAATTTTAGAGTGTCTTAGAGTTGATGGGCTTGCTAGAAGTCATTTGGTCCAGCTCTCTGCCTCTAATCAGGCAAATGGCCAAAGCAAGGCCAACACAAGGAAAAAAGGACCCACAATTTTCTAGTAAGTCTGGCCCAGTGCTGGCTTCTGCTTAAGAGAATGAGGGTCTCTTCATCTAGACAAATTCCTTTCTCTGCAAATCAAAGTGCTGTTCTACTTATATGGGAACATTATCCTTCAAATATAGCCCAAAAGGATGTCAGCTGATCAGAATTGTGGTCTTTTTCAGCAATCTACATTAAGGTAGGACAGAGGTAGCAGAATAAAAGGAAGGTGACTTTTTTCTGGGCCTTGGTTAAGCAGCTGTTTGTGAGGATGATGCTTGGTTCCCTTGGAACGGGCTAAAATACTTTAAGTATTAAGAGAGATACTACCTCTTAATCACTGAAAATGACACTTGAGTTAAGGTCAGTGGAATAGGGAGCAGACCCTACCTCTATATTGTGACCACAAGGCTTAAGATTGCTAATCCCTCCCTAGTAGCACGTCCAGCCTCTCCTATCTTGGTTATTTTAGCCAGCAGACTATCAGATTGCACAACCTGGGCCTGCAAGACATATGTGAAATGTCATTACTCCTGATACTTTTGGTGGGCATCTAGGAAGGGAAGGTCTTTCAGAATTCAGAGAAGTCATGGCTGTCTGCAATGAAATAATCAGGGATTATTTTAAAAACAGATGTGAAAACTGTGGATTTGGCAGGGATGATGGTTGTGGCCTATAGTGTACAGGCCTAATAGAGAGACCTAATAGATGTGCCAGGGTGAGGTGGTAACACCGATAAAAAAAAAGTATGTTGGCTGTCCTGCATGGTTGGGAACAGGAGAACCAACCTCGTATTCTGTGTCTGGAAGTAAATTAGTATATACTATTTCTTATCTAAGTGTGAATCTGTTGGTCATAAATCCAGAAAGAGCTTTGAAAGGCTACTGAATCAACCCTAATTGTTCCTTGGCAATACCTGAAGAAATGAACCTTTCATTTCTTAATGAGGTATCATCACAAAAATTTCTCCAAGCTTCTTAGAAAGTTATTCAAGTATCCAACACTTCTCATTAGCAGGAAATTTTACCTTGAGTCTAATCTAAATCCTTACTGTTGCTCTTCAAATGTAATTTCTCTTCACCTGTCCTTAGCTAAGATGGGAAGCTTTTGCCAAGCTATTCAGATTTCCCAATACCCTGGTTGGTAAGTTTCCTACCTCCCAGTCTAGGACAGAAGCCTGCCACTGAGCAATCTTGTCAATATTCTCTAAACGTCGCTTGCGTTCGTTGATCTGCTGAGTCACATTTCTCATGACAGCCAAAGCAGCTGCCACATACCTGTAGTCACTGTGAAAACAAAAGAGCGCAAGTTGAACCAACCAATGTGCCAAAGAACCAATGTGCTAGGTGCCAATCTTAACATCCACTCTCCTCTACCTCCTTAGTAACAGAGTCCTGATTTTCAGATGGGAACCCACACCACCTAAAGACTACATTTTCTATCTTTTGTTTCAGCAAAAATGACTATGCAAGTAAGTTTTGTACACTGATATGTAAATAGAAGTGTTGCGTAGTGTAAGAATTAAAGAAAGAGGAGAGAAACATGAAGGATGGCTTTTCAGTCAACAGGGACAGGTTGATTTTAAATAAACCTGAGAGGAGCGGCTGGCCAAGTTAGGTCAGAGCCACACTTTCTTACAGACTAAGAGTTTTTAAGGATTCAGGGTGGGAGACTTTATCAGAGGCATAGACTGCTTTTGCGCCTCTTTGTTGTGCTTATCTGGGAAGAGAGAGTTGTGTGTCTGTTCCCATACATCTTTTTGCAGCTGCAGGCATATCCCCTGAGTCTGCTTTCATCTTCTCTATCTTAGTGCACCTGAAGGAAAAGGAATGTGCTTATTAACGCCCACTGTTTTACTGGGGCCCATTGTATGAGGGTGAAGTTTGGCAGTTACTCAAGAGACTTTCCCCCCCCACCTCCTTCTGTGCCTGAGCTCTCTTACTGTCTGCTCTTTCTGGCTGCTTGTAGTTAGAAAAGAAGTGATTTCCTTGAAATGCATGAGGCTAGAAAGGGAGCTGGAACTTGAAGTGGCGGTGTTTGTCCAAGATGACGGTGCTCCTGCTCTATCAGGTAGGCCTTCTGAGAAATCACCTTTAAGGTAGAGAGCATACCCTTCTTTAGCCTTTACTCAATCCTGATGCTTGGAATGTTGATGTGATGGCCGAACCTCTGGTAGCCATCTTGGACCATAAGGACAAGGTCAATACCCTAGGTATAGGATAGTAGATAGCTGTAGGGTGCTCATGTTTCTGATGACCATGAGGCCACCATACCAGTCATAAACTTCAGAATACATACTTCTTTTACATGAGAGACAAATGGACCACTATTTTGTTACATCACTTTTTTTGTGTCCTATCTGATACAGCCAGCCAAGGACCAAGAAGGGAGCCTCACACATGACACAGTATAGACCACCTTATCATCTCTTCCATCATCTATTTCTATGGAGCTTCTGCCCAAAATCACTCTGAAATATCCTCACGTTTGCTTTTGCACAATATAGAAACAGAATGTAGCACAGTGGGTAAGAGCATAAAGTCTGAAGCCAGACTTTGTGGGATCAAATGCCAGTTTTTCTCACTGACTAGCAGTATGGCCTTTGGCAAGCCTCACTCCCTCTCTCATTGACTCAATTTCCTCACCTGTAAAATGGGGAAAAGTATAGTTTATTGAAGGTTTCATAAATTAAATACAATCATCCATGTAAACTATTTTACTCTTGGCATATAACAAATGTTAGCGGTACTATTATTACAAATCAAACATTTCCGTAGTAGAGCCATCACATGGGATGCCTCTTAAAACCCCTAGTCTCAGACGTGTAACCCTTGGCCTCACATCCTGGGACTCTGGATAGCAGACGTGTTGAGAGTTACATATCCTATCCAGTTTTTTTCTGCTGTTCTTTTCTGATTTCCAATCAAATGGCTCTTGGGAAAGGCAGATTGATAGTGAGATCTCAGCCATTCAGTGGGGGCAAAAATAAACTGAGAAGACAAGAGGATGCATTACAGTTCAGTGTTAACACCTTTCTTTAGAGAAACTGAAAATGCCTTGTGGTCACTAGTCTGCTTAATCTCTCAGTACCATTTTTTAAAAAAGGAAGGAGAAAAAAATAGATGTGCAACAACCGCACATCTTTGCACAACTGCACAACTGCACGCCCACAACATTGAATAGTGGGTTGATGGACCAAAGAAAGGCAGAGGAAAGGGACTTCTAATTGCCAGGGCAGATCCTACGTAGTACCTCCTCCTAGCTCACATCCCTCACTCCAATCTGTGATCCGCACACCTGTCAGAGCCATGGCTCTCAAACAATGTTACATTATCACCTCCAGTGAAAGGCTTTTCACTATACTTCCTAACCAGTCTATTCTGTCTCAAGACAAATATGTTAGAAAAGTCTTTATTCTGAGCCTCAGTGAATGTTAGCTATTATCAGTTTTTCTTCTGGATCCCATTGCTGACCCATATTGAGCTTATGGCCAACTAACACTTCCTAAGTCTCTTCAAAACACACTCTAGAAGCTGTATCTGTCTCAGCCTGTCCGTGAGCTATTTATTTCTTATCTTAGACCCAATGGAAACACTCTACATTTGTTTCTGTTACATTTCATTCTTTTACAGTTAGTTGCTCCAATGTATGGGGATCTTTTGGGCTCTGTGACATCACCGAAGTTTCTCCTTGGCAAGATGTCTGAGCCTGACACTTAGAAGGAGGTAGAGTGGTGACAGAAGGGAAGATTGCAGCACAGAAGCTGCTAACATAAGTAAGTGCTCCTGCTCTTTGGACCCATTTTCTGCCCCTGTACCTTTCCTTTCTCTGATTTGAGGAGATCAGTGCTCTAAACCACTTTCTTGGAAGTAAAGCACAGAGCTGTACTGTCCAACATGGTAGCTATTAGCCATATTTAATCAAAATTAAGTAAAATTTAAAATTTAGTTCCTCAGTTGCACTAGCTGTTTCTTAGTACTCAAGTAGTCACATGTGGTTGGTAACTACTATATTGAATAACACAAATATAGACTATTTGCATTGTTGCAGAAAGTTCTACTGGGCAGTCCTGGCATGACAATGTTCATTTCCTCTACACCAAGACTACTCAGCCATGGATTGCTCACTGTCAGTGTCCCATACTGCCTATTTTTGCCATCTTTAGCTGGCTGCCTTTCTCAAAATGGCTAGAGGGGGAATGTGCCCATCTCTAACCTGTCCTACTAGTTTTAGCAGTCGGCAGGAGAAGAAAGGAATAGCTGTGGTCCAGCCTAACCCTGGTCAAAGCCCTCAGATGAGGTCTGGGCCCAGCCTCTTATTGGGGAGAACAACAGAACAAAGATTTTCTACTTCCAGACATGTCAGCTAGCCTCCCTCTTACATGCAGTCTTCATTCTCATCAACTTAAGGAAGGTAGGGTAGGGAATTATATCAATCATCTGTAAGCAAAGTCAGTATTCTTCTCTATTTATCATTCTTCATCTAATCTTCTCCCTCAGGGGCCATTCTGACTGCCTGTATTTCAGCCCTACCTATCTGAACACCTATCTTACTAAGCTTCCAAGCTGGCATCAGCCTTTAATTGCCTTCAAATCCGAGCTACTCTTGACATGCATGGCAGGAGCCATCATCTTAATACAGATTCCTGAGACCTGCCAAAAGGGGTTGTCTATGTCGTGGGAGTTGTGCTGGGCCCAACGGGTCACTCTGAGAAAGGGCAGAAATTGATGTCACCTGACACTGCCTGAGCTACTCTACTGTCACTCTGGAGCGCAAGGGGTGAGAGGAGAGGGAATCAGGGACCTAGGTGGCAAGAGGACTTTGAAGCAGGAGTTCCAGTCACAAGGTGAAAGTGTACAGAAATGGCAAATCCCAGGCGAATGTCCTATCTTTTTGGTGCCCACCAAACCCCCCAAAAGCTCTGAGGTTGTTTTGGCCTAAGAAACTAACATAGCTTTGAGCTATGCTTAAAAACTTTTTTCTGGAACTTTTAAGATGAATTATGCCATATATAATTTACCTAGTGAATATTATCAGTCCACAAGTATGATTTAGCTCCATTGCTTGGTCTCCTTGGGCTAACTTTCAGACCCAGATGCATGAGCCATGGGTGTGGGCCAGTTGGTTTGGTTTACATCTTTGGGTTCATTTTTGAATTGATGCTGCTTCTCTAACAAATCATATCTTATATGCTTTAGTGGTTCTGGAGCCCTAGGCAGATTTCAGATTTTAACCCAAATATAGTGGCAAAGGACCCTCCTTTTGTGTGAGTAACAAAGCCAGTGATAGCTCTGCCTTCTGTACCCTGTTGGATATGAGGCAATCAAGAATGTATCATCCTGTTTTGTAGATAAGTTAACAGAAGCTCAGAAAGGGCAAAAGGACATGTATTCTCAATGAGAACCAACAGATAGAGGAAGTTCCCTCATTCACTCCTGACTCCCTCAATCCCTTACCTGTGGTCTTGGGCAGTATACTTTAGGAGCTCAGCCAACTGTAAGGGATACTTGCAGATCTTCTGCACTGGAGTCAAAAGGAAACCATCGATAGCAATGTCAATCATCTGCTGCAAGAGGCGACAGGCCTCAAAGAAGTGCTGGTAGCGGCTGTCCTTCATCAGTTTGGAGAGCTCCATGCAAGCATCCAGGTGGTTGTTACAATACTCAGAGTATATCCAGAATCCATCTTGCTGTGGGAAAAGAAAAAAAGGAAAGGAAAAGTCTACCGAGGACCCCAAAAGAAGTCTTGAAGTAATGGAAAGACAGATCATATTCTTAGGCAGAAATATTAAAATGATAATGAGTCAATTATTCTTAAATTGATTCATAATTTAATAATAAATATCAAAACAAATTATTCAGTAACAAGACAAACTGACTGTAAATTTCTTATAGAAAAATGAGTACATAGGAATAGTAGGGACATTCTGTAAAAGAAGGGTAATGAAGGAACACTGGCCCTAATAAGAGTAAAACACAGCATGGAAATAAAACTCTGGGACTGGATCACAAAAAGCAAGAGATCAGTGACTCTACTTCTGGCAATGACAGACTAAGTTGTTGCAGGCAAACCCTGCCACTGAGAGTAGCTGGAAAAGCTAAAAATATAAATAAATATCTGTTTGAAGGAATCACACAATCCAGAGCCTGATATTATCTCCATAAAATGTCCCTAAGGAAACACAATGTGATGAAGTGTTTAGAGGTAAGGAATCTAAGATGTATGCAAGTTAAAACACTAATGGCTGAGAAAAAAATGTATGAGTGTGTGTATATGTATGTATGGACATATAAATATGTACATAAAGAGAGGGGAAGAGGAGAGAGTCAGGAGAGAGAGGGAGAGCATACTCAAATGATAAGACAAAATGGTAAAATGTTAACAACAGGGGAATCTGGGTATTTTTTGTATGGTTCTTATTTTTCAAACTTTCCATAAGTTTGAAATTAATTCCAAGTAAAGTTTTAAAAAAACTCTATAATTTTTATTATACATTGACAAGTACTTAATAAAAGATAACCTGATACATTAGAATAGAAAATATTTATAAAACCCAAGAGAAACAATAGGCAATAGAAACTGATCGACAAAAAATCAAGATAGAGTTGTTATATAAGGGTTGAAAAACAAGCAAAATAGCACATAAAAAGAATAATATACCATGATCAGGACAGACTTATCCCAATGCAATTTACCACATTGACAGATTAAAGGAGAAAAATTACATGATCGTTTCAATAATGCTGAATAAGCATTTGAGAAAATAAATTTATGACAAAGACATCAGCAAACTAGAAATAGAAAGAAACTACCACAATGTAATAAAGGGTACCCATGAAAAACGTTAAGCTAATTACTTGGTAAAATATTGAATGCTTGCCCCTAAGATCAAAACAAGACAAAGATGCCTGTTCTCACCATTTCTAGTTAACACTGTACTGTATATCCTGGCCAGTGAAATAAGATAAAAAAGGAAATAGACAGAATATAGACTGAAAAAAGAAGAAATTAAACTCTTTTTTTCAGAGATGACATAATTGTATATGCATAAAATCCTAAGAAATCTACAAAAAAAATACTGGAACCAATTAGTGAATTTGGTTATGTGTCAGGACACAAAGTCAATGTACAAAAATCAACCGTATTGCTGTGTAATAGTCATAGACTATAGGAAATTGACATTTTAAAATACCATTTACAATGGCAGCCGAAAAAATTTTAAATACTTAGAAATCAACTTTTAGGAGAGGATGTCAGTAAGATGGCAGAGTAGGAAATATCGCCTTCCTTTCTTCAGCAAACAACAACAATTTGGTAGCTATCCATGAACAAAAATAATTCTGGAAAAGCTTGGGGGTCCACTTAAGAAGCCACAGCAATATAGTGAAAGAAAAAGTCAGAAAACAAATACACAAAACAAGTAGGAAAAACAGTTTCATTTTGCTTGCATCACCCCGTCCCCATAGCTGGTACTGCTCATTATGAAACGGCAACTCCTTGGATCTTTTGTCCTACATACAGGGAGGAGACAGGAGTGTACAACCAGCTTCCCCAGCTTTATGGGACACTGCCCTAATGACCAGCTTCAGTTTCATCCCACCCAGATCTCTGAGAAGACAGATATAGCCTAGATGTCTGGAAACAGCAGAGAGCAAAGAATAGGGATTGGTTATATCAGTATCAGCAAAGTAGCAGGAGTCGCAGTGATCTGCTGTGGCCTCTTTGGCACAGGGCCCCAGTAGGCCTCTCTGTCAAGGACCTCAATAGCCCTCATAGCCACTGGGTACCTCCTGTAGATTTTACCTCTCAAGATTCTTCAGTGTTCACAGTCACAGACCCCAGAAGCTTTTTCAGCTTTTGCTGCTGAGAAAACCAACTGCTAGTATAGTATCAGCAGACGCCCTGCAGCTTATACTGCTAAGGGTCCATGGGTTGTTTTTTCTTCCTTCTGAGTTTTAGGAGAAAAAACAAACAAACGACAACAACAACAACAACAACAACAACAAACATGCCTGAGCCATGTCCCTTCTTCTTCTCTACTTCCTGGAGCCACCCAGAGCTGCCCAACTGCTGCTGTGGTTACTATAGCCCAGTGGGAAGGGGTGATGCAGGCCAATAGCTTTCACATTCTCCAGATCCCTGATCCACCAGAGCTTTCCCTCCCCCATGCCCAGAGCTGCCTGAGCTACTCCTACCACAGGTGCCTTGGCAAAGGGACTCAGCACAGGAGCCTTTGCATTCTCTAGGTACTTAAGCAAGTACTGCCTCCTTGGATGCTCTGGCCCAGTGACCCAGCACAGCTACCATGCATGTACCTGCAAACAGCCCTAGGGTCCCAAACTAGGGATTCTAGTCTCACTACCACATGTTACCAAAGCTGACCCACGCAGACAGGCTATCACACAAATTCTTCTAAAGCACACATGGAATACTGTCCAGAATAGACCACATGCTATACCACAAAATAAGTCTTAGCAAATTTAAGAAGATCAACATCATATCAAGTATCTTTTCTGGTCATGATGATATAAAACTACAAGTCAGTAACAGGAAGAAAACTAGAACATTCTTAAATCAGTAGAAATTAAACAACATATCCCTGAATAACAAATGGGTCAAAGAAAAAATCAAAAGGGAAATTTAAAAATATCTTGAGACAAATGAAATTGAAAGCACAACATACCAAATCCTTTGGGATGCAGCAAAAAAAGTTCTAAGAGGGGCGTTGATAGCATTAAAAAAAATCTGAAATAAACAATCTGATATTCCACCTCAAGGAACTAGAAAAAGAAGAACAAAGTAAACTCAAAGATAGCAGAAGGAAAAAAATAAAAGATCAAAGCAGATATAAATCAGAGAA
This sequence comes from Pan paniscus, assembly GCF_029289425.2. Taxonomy (NCBI): domain Eukaryota; kingdom Metazoa; phylum Chordata; class Mammalia; order Primates; family Hominidae; genus Pan; species Pan paniscus. Next base: position 63,234,256 of record NC_073272.2, read on the forward strand.
CAGAAAAACTTAGGGAAAAAAATCAACAAAACTAAGACTTGGTTTTTAGAGAAAAAGAATATAGGTAAATAAAATTAGAAATGAACATGAAGATATTACAAAAGATGTCTCAGAGATGAAAAGGATTACAAGGGACTATTATGAACAATTATATGACAACAACTTGGAAACACCAGAGGAAATGAATATATTCCTAGAAATATAAAACCTACCAAGATTGGATCAAGAAGAAATAGAGAGCCTGAACATGAACAAATAAAGAGATTGAAGTAGTCATTTAAAATCTCCTAACAACAAAAAATCCTAGGACCAGATGGCTTCACAGCTGAATTCTACCAAATACTCAGATAAGAATTAGTAGCAATCCCTCTTAAACTCTTCAATAAATAAATAAATAAATAAACAAATAAAAGAACTAAAGGGAATATTCCCAAATGATTCTAAAGTCAGACAGAAATACAAGAAAAGGGCCAGGCACTGTGGCTCATGCCTATAATCCCAGCACTTTGGGAGGCCGAGGTGGGCAGATCACAAGGTCAGGAGATCGAGACCATCCTGGCTAACACGGTGAAACCCCGTCTCTAATAAAAATACAAAAAAATTAGCCAGGCGTGGTGGCGGGCGCCTGTAGTCCCAGCTACTTGGGAGGCTGAGGCAGGAGAATGGCGTGAACCCAGGAGGTGGAGCTTGCAGTGAGCCGACATTGTGCCACTGCACTCCAGCCTGGGTGACAGAGCGAGACTCTGTCAAAAAAAAAAAAAAAAAAAAAAAAAAGAAGAAAAGAAAACTACAAGCCAGTATCACTAATGATCATAGGTATAAAGATTCTCAATAAAATAGTAGCTAACCCAATTCAGTAACATATCAAAAAGATCATACATCATGACCAAGTGGGATTTATCCCTGGGATGCAAGTATGGCTTAACAAATCCAAATCAATTATTATGATACATTACATTAGCAAAAGGAATAATTTAAAAACCACACAGTTATTTCAATAGATGTGGAAAAAGCTTTCACAAAGTTCAACATCCTTTCAGGATAAAATGTCTTCACAAATTAGGTATTAATATTAAAAATTTCCTCAGCATAAGAAAGGCCATTTATGAGATGCCCACAGGTAACATCATAATCAATGGTGAAAAATGGAAAGCTTTTCCTCTAAGATCTGGTATAAGGCAAGGATGCCCACCCTTGCCAATTTTATTCAAAATAGTACTAGAAATACTAACCATGGCAATCAGATAAGAAAAATAAATAAAAGGCATCCAAATTGGATCAGAAGTAAACTAGCCCTATTTGGAGATAAGATGATTATATATGTAGAAAGCCCAAAAGACTCCCTCCAAAAATTAAAAAGAAAAATACCTGTTAGAAAAAGTGAATTCAGTAAAGATGCAGGATACAAAAAAAAATCAGTATACAAAAATCAGTTGCACTCTTTATACCTATAATGATGTATCAAAAAAAGAAATTTTAAAAAATCATATTTATGATACCATCAAAAAGAATGAAATACTTAAGGAATACATTTATTCAAGAAGGTGAAAGATCTGTGCACAGAAAACCAAAACACCCTGATGAAAGAAACTGAAGAAGACACAAAGAAATAGAAAGATTTCCCATGTGCAAGGATTGGAAGAACCAATATTGTTAAAATGTCCCTACTACTCAAAGTGATATAGAGATTCAACACAACCCCTATCTAAATTCCAATGGCATTTTTCATGGAAATAGACAAAAACATATATAAAATTTCTATGGAACCAAAATAGACCCTTGATAGCCAAAGCAACTCTGAGAAATAAAAATAAATTTGGAGGCATCACACTCTTTGATTTCAAACAATATTAGAAAACTATGGAAATCAAAACAGTATGGTACTAGCATAAAAACAGATATACCAATGTAATAGAACAGAGAGTCCAGAAATAAACCCAAATGTAATAGAATAGAGAGTCCAGAAATAAACCGAAGCAAATATAGTGAACTAATTTTTGACAAGAGCACCAACAGGACACAATGGGGAACGTATAGTCTCTTCAATAAATGTTGTTGGAAAAACTGGATATCTATATGCAAAAGAACAAAATTGGGCCCATATTTTAGACCATACACAAAAATCAACTCAAAATGCATAAGAGACTGAAACATAAGAGCTGAAATAATAAAACTACTAAAAGCACTACTGCTGTGCTTTTTTATATGACACCAAAAGCACAGGCAACAAAAGCAAAAAGAAACAAGTGGGACTGCATCAAATTAAAAAGCTGCTATGCAGAAAAAAAAAATCAACAACATGCAAAGGTAGCCTATAGACTGAGTGAAAATATTTGCAAACTGTAAAGTGGTTAATATTCAAAATATATATAAAGTGGTTAATATATATAAAATATATAAAGTGGTTAATATTCAAAATATATAAGGAACTCACATCACTTCACAGCAAAAACAAACAAACAAACAAACAAACTAATTAAGAAATGAGCAAAGAATTTGAATAGACATTCCTCCAAAAAAGACATAAAAATAGCCAACAGGTATACGATGATGCTCAACATCATTAATCATCAGGAAAATGCATATCAAAACCACAATGAGAAATAACCTAGCATCTATTAGGATGGGTATTATCAAAAAGATAAGACATAACAAGTGTTGACAAGGGTTTAGAGAAAAGGAGACCCTTGTACACTGTTAGTAGGAATATATATTGGTACAGCAGCCACTGTGGAAAATAATACCTTTAAGATGTTCCCAAAGAAATCAAAAATAGAATTATCAAATTATCCAGTAATCCCTCTTTTGAGTATATGCCCAAAGGAAATGCACTCACCACCTTGTAAAGATATCTGCACTCCCATGTTCATTGCAGTATTATTAACAATAGCCAAGATGTGGAAGCAAACAAAGTGTCCATTAATGGATAAATGGGTAAAGAAACTGTCGGGTGTATATGTATATGTAATATGTTGCCTATATTTTAATACATTACCTCTATTTTTAATTTATTTATATATATATTACATATACATACAGAGACACAGAATAGAATATTATTCAGACTTTAAAAAGAAGGAGGGAAGGAGATTATGTCATTTGTCACAACATGGAGGAACCTAGAGGACATTATGCTACATGAAATAATCCAGTCACAGAAAGAAAACTACTGCATGATTTCACTTATATGTGGAATCAAAAGGAAAAAAAAAATGAATACATAGAAACAGATTAGGATGGTGGTGACCAGAGGTGAGGGGGTGGGAGAAAATGGGAAGATATAAGTCAAAGGGCACAAAGTTGTAGTTATGCAGGAAAAGTCTAGAGATCTAACCTACAGCATGGGGACTAGAGTCAACATTATTGTATTATACACTGGAAATTTGCTAAGAGAGTAGATTTTAGATACTATTACCACAAAAAAGTAACTATGTGAGATGATATGTTAATCTGTTTGACTGTAGTCATCACTTCATCATTTATATCAAAACATCACATTGTACATCTTAAATTTATACCTTAAATATTTTTTAAAACAATCAAATTTTAAAAGGTCAAAATCATACAATGAAAACTAAAAAACAATCCTGGGAGAAATCACAAAAAAATCGAAATAAACAGTTAAATGTTCATGGATCTGAAGACTCATCATATCAATGTTCCCAAAAGTGATCCACAGATTTAATGCAATCCCAACCAAAACACTGATAGGGTTTTTGTTTGCTTGTTTTTGGTAAAATTTGGCAAGATTATTCTTAAATTTATATAGAAATACAAATAACCTAAAATAGCTAAAATTGTTTTGAAAAAGAACTAAGTTGGAGGAGTTATGCTATCTGATTTAAAGACTTGCTATGAACCTATATTAATCAAGAAAGTGGGTTACTATTACAAGAATAGTCATATAGATCACTAGAACAGAAGAGTATACCTAAAAATAGATCTGCACATATATGCTTAATTGATTTTTGACAAAGGTGCCCAGGCAATTCAATAGGGGAATCAGTATTTTTTAACAAATATCCATACAGAAACCAATTAACCTTGATCTGTATTTTGTGCCATATATAAAAATTACCACAAAAGGGATCATAGGCCTAAATGTAAAAAATAAAACTATATAACTTCTATTTTTAAAAAAGTAGAAAACCGTTATGATTTTGAGATAGGCAAAGAAAGTAGGAAACAAAAAGTATGACCCATAAAATAAAATAAAGCGATAAACTGGATTTCAATAAAATTAAGATACTCTTAAAACTAAAAATCGAATTACCATTCAATCCAGCAATCCCATTACTGTGTATTGACTTAAAGAAAATAAATCATTATATCGAAGGAATACTGGCACTTGCATATTTACCGCAGCAACATTCATAATAGCAAAGATAAGGAATCAATCTAAGTGTCCATCAACAAATGAATGGATAAAGAAAATATGGTACTTCTACACAATGGAATAGTATTCAGCCATAAAAAGAATGAAATTATGTCATTTGCATCAACGTAGATGAAACTAGAGGTCATTGTCTTAAGTGAAATAAGCCAGGCACAAAAAGACAAATATCACATGTTCTCATTTATTTGGGGGTGCTAAAAAATTTGAACACATGGAGGTAGAGGGTGGAAAAATAACAGAGACGGAAGTGTGAGCAGGTGAGAAGGGAGAACATGAAGATAAGTGGGTTAAAGGGTACAAACATAAGATAGAAGGAATACATTCAATGTTCAATAGCAGAGTAGGATGACTATACTTAAAAAAATGCATTGTACCCTAAAACCCGACTTGATCACTATGCATTATACATATGTTAAAAATTTCCCACATACTCCATAAATATGCACAACTTAGAAAAGACACAGTTAAGAAAATGAAAGGCTAAGCCACAGACTGGGATATAATGTCTGCAAATAACTTATCTGACAAAGGACTTGTTAACAAAATATATAATTCTCATAACTGAGAATGTCACCAAAATAGCACAGTATATGTAGCTTTACTCTCCTCCACAGAAAACCAAAAAGAACTAGCCACTGCCCAGATTATCAAAAGGAATATTCCAGAACTCAATGACTGAAGTTGTGACAATCCCAGAGGCCACAGAGAACTGAAAAACTGCAAGCAAAAGGTAAAATAGCTCCTTCCCCAAGCTGCCAGGCACTGTGTAGAAAGGCACCCTCAAAATCAAGGTTCCTATAATACTGGAAAAAATAAAAGTGGACAGCTAGCTTCCCCACCATCTTAGATTCCTTTCCAGAAAAATTATTCCTGCCTCAACCTGTAAGAAGCCTCTTGAATGCCTGCAGAGTAAAAAATCTCAAAGGCAGCTAGAGTTAGAGGGTGGGGGTGGGGTTAGCAACACCCAGTGCATGAAACTCCAGCTTCCCTTCATCTGACCTCAAAAAAGACACCAAATCAGAAAGGCTGTTTAACAGCATCACGTTGCAGGAAGCACACTTCATCAGTCCTCTGGGAACAAACCTCCATCCAGCTTTCCCACAGAGCTGGGGTATCTTTGGGATTCCTCCCGATCCAGGATGAGTAGCACTCTGAACTTGAGAAAGACTATGTCAAATCTGGGTTCAGGGTGCCATCTAGTGTTGAAAAGGAGGCAGTGATCTCAGGCTAAGGGAACTAAATAGTCACTCTGCACAAAACCTCTAGACAGACATACTTCTGAAAGACCAAACCAAGCCAGACAGTGAAGACTGGAATAAAGAACTAATCCTTCAATGCAAATGCACAGACATATATCCATAGAAAGAGCAAACAGGAAACCATGACATTCCCAAATAGACAAAATAAGGAGCCAGTGACTGACCCTAATGAGATGATGTTGTGTGAGCTCTCAGATCAAGAATGCAGAATAGCAATTTTCAGGAAACTCAGAAAATGCCAATGTAACACAGAAAAGCAATTCAGAAATGTATTACAGAAATTTAACAATGAAATTGAAATTTTAAAAAATTAAACAGAAATCCTAGAGCTAAGAAATACAATAGTCAAACTGAAAAATACATGGGATGGTCTCAACAACAGAATTGATCAAGCAGAAGAAAGAACCGGTGAGCCCTAAGACTATTTGAAAATACACAATAAGAAGAGAAAAAATAATGAGAAAAATGAAGAACGCCAACAAGATATAGGGGATAGCCTCAAAAGAGCAAGTCAAAGGGTCATTGGCTTTAAAGAGGATGTTGAGAAAGAACAAAAGGTAGAAAGCTTATTCAAAGCAATAATAACAGAGACTTTTCCAAACCTAGAGAAAGATATAAATATCCAGGTACAGGGTTAAAGACAACCAAACATGTTCAATCTAAATAAGATTACCCTAAGGCATATAATAATCAAACTCTCAAAGGTAACAGACAAAGAGGGAAATCTTAAAAGCAGCAAGAGAAAAGAAGCAAATAACATATAAAGGAGTTTCAATTCCTGTGGTAACAGAGTTTTCAGTGTAAGTCCTACAGGGCAGGAGGGAGGGGGGCAACATATTCAAAGTACTGAATGAAAAAAACAAAAAAACAAACAAAAAAAACCTCCCATACTGTGCCCAGCAGAGCCACCCTTCAAACAGGAAGGAGAGATACAGACTTTCCCAGACAGAAGCTGAGGGAATTCATCAACAGAAGATTTGTCTTACATGAACTGCTGAAGCCAGTTGTTCAATCTTAAAAGAACACTAATATGTATCAAGAAAACACCTGAAGTTATAAAATAAACTGGTAAACGTATATAGACAAATTCAGAATAAACTATGCAGACAAATACTGAATTGTAGTGTGTAAACCGTTCACAACTTTAGTATGAAGACTGAAAAAAATCTATCAAAAATAATGACAATTTATTAAGGTCAGCCTGGCCAACATGGTGAAACTCCATCTGTACTAAAAAATACAAAAATTAGCTGAGTGTGATGGCACGTGCCTATAATCCCACCTACTCAGGAGGCTGAGATAGGAGAATCGCTTGAACTCAGGAGGCAGAGGTTGCAGTGAGCCGAGATCGTGCCACTGCACTCCAGCCTGGGAGACAGAGCAAGACTCCATCTCAAAAACAAAACAAAACAAAAAGGCAATTTATTAAGGGATAGGCAATATAAAAAGATGTAAACTGAGAAAACAAAAAGTTAAAATGGGGAAGTAATGGACTTAAATTTTAGAGATTTTAGTTTTTAATTTTTCTTTTGATCAAAGTTAAGTTGTCATCAGTTTATAATAAGATGTTCTAAGCCCCACAGTAACATCAAAGCAAAAACCTGTAAAAGATACACTAACAAAAGCAAATAATTAATACATGCCACCAGAGAAAAATCACTAAACAACAAAGGAAGATAGTAGTAAAATAATGGAAGAGAGGAGTTACAAAACAATCAGAAAATAATAACAAAATGGCAGTAGTAAGTCCTTACCTTTCAAAAATAACATTGAATGTAAATGGGACTAAATTCTCCAATTAAAAGAGAGTGGCTGAATGGATTAAAAAAAACAGCATCCAACTATATGCTGCCTACAAGAAGTTCACTTCTTTAAGTGAATTTCTAGTGAATAAGACACATAGAGACTAAAAGTGAAGGGACGGAAAAAGATACTGCGTATAAATAGAAACCACAAAAGAGCAGCAGTGGCTACACATATATCATACGAAACAGACTTCAGGTCAAAAACTGTAAGAAAAGACAAAGAATGTCATTATATAATAATAAATGGGTCAATTCAGCTAGAGGATATAACAATTATAAATTCACATGCACCCAACACTGGAGCACCCAAATATACACAACAAATATTAGTAGATTTAAACAGAGAGACAGACTACAACACCATAATAATAGGGAACTTCAACACTCACTTTCAGCAATGAACAGATTATCCAGACAAGATATCAACAAAGAAATACTGGATTTCAGTTGTACTATAGACCAAATGTACGTAACTGAAAATAACAGAACATATCATCCAACTGCTGGAGACTACACATTTTCCTCATCAGCATATAGAATATTCTTGAAAACAGGCCATATGTTAGGCCATAAACAAATCTCAACAAATTTTAAAAAGTCAAATTAATATCAAGTGTCTTTTCTGACCACAATGAAACAACACTAGAAATCAGTAAGAAGAGCACTTAAGAAACTGTACAAATACACCGAAATTAAATACATTGCTCCTGAATGATCAGTGGGTAAATAACAAAATTCTTTTAAAAAATAGAAATTTCTCAAAACAAATGAAAATGAAAACACAAGATACTAAAGCCTATGAAATAAAGCAAAAGCAGTACAAAGAGGAAAATTTATGGCAATAAAAGCTTTCATCAAAAAAGAAAAAGAAAGTCTTCAAATAAATAATCTAGCAAGTCACTTCAAAGAATTAGGAAGGCAAGAACAAACCAAACCCAAAGCTAGTAGAAGGAAATAAATAACAAACACCAGAGCAGAAATAAATGAAATTAAGGCTGAAAAATACAAAAGATCAATGAAATGAAAAGTTGTTTTTTTGAAAAGATATTCAAAATCAACAAATCTTTACCTAGACTAAGAAAAAAAGAATACTCAAATAAATGAAATCAGAGGTGAAAAGGGAGAATATAACTGATACCACAAAAATACAAAGGATCATTACAGAGAATATGAACAACTACAGGCAAACAAATTGGAAAACCTAGAAGAAATGGATAAATTCCTGGATACATATGACGTACCAAGATTGAACCATGAATAAATAGAAAACCTGAACAAACCAATAACAAGTAACAAGATCAAAACAGTAATAAAAAGTGTCTCATCAAAGAAAAGCCAAGGACCTTACGGTTTCACTGCTGAATTCCACCAAACATTTAAAAAAGAACTGATAACAATTCTATGCAAATTATTTCAAAAAAGTAAAGAGGAGGAATACTTCAAACTCATTCTATGAGGCCAGCATTACCCTGGTACCCAAACCAGACAAAAACACATCAAAAAAAGAAAACTACAGGCCAATATTACTGGCAAACATAGACGTAAAAATTCCAAACAAAATACTAGCAAACTGAATTAAACAACACATTAAAAAGATCACTCACGATGATCAAGTGGGTCTCATCCCAGGGACAAAAGTTTGGTTCAACATATGCAAATAAATAAAAGTGATACATTACATTAACAGAACCAAGGACAAAACCCGTATGATCACTTCAATAGATGCTGAAAAAGCATTTCATAAAATTCAAGATCCCTCCATGAGAAAAAGACAACAAACTGGGTACAGAAGGAACATGCATCAAAATAATAAAAGCCATATATCACAAACCCACAGCTATCATCATACTGAACAGGAAAAAAATCAAAAGCCTTTCCTCCAAGATCTAGACCAAGACAAGAATGCCCACTTTTACCACTTATGTTCAGTGTAGTACTGCATGTTCTAGCCAGAGCAATTTAGGCAAGAGAATGAAATAAAGGGTATCCATATTGAAAAGGAAGAAATCAAATTATCCTTGTTAGCAGATGATATAATCTTATATTTAGAAAAACCTAAAGACTACATACACACACGAAATGCTGGAAATGATCAACAAATTCAGTAAAGTTGCAGGATACAAAATCAACATACAAAAAGCAGGTGCACTTCTGTTTGCCAATAGTGAACAATCTGAAAAAGAAACCAAAAAAGCAATCCCATTTAAAACAGGATTTAAAAAAAAATAGGAATAAATTTAACCACAGAAGTGAAAGATCTCTAAAATAAAAATAAAAAGCACTGCTGAAAAAAATTGACAACTACACACAAAAAGGGAAAGATATCCCATATTGATGGATGGGAAGAATTAATATTGTTAAAATGTACTGCCTAAAGCAACCTATAGATTAAATGCAATTAATTAATATTAAATTAATATTGTTAAATTAATATTGCTAAAATATACTACCAAAAGCAATCTACAGATTAAATGCAATCTCTATCAAAATACCAATGACATTCACCACAGAAATGGGAAAAAAATCCTAAGGTTCATATGGACCCACAAAAGACCCAGAATAGCCAAAGCAATCCCGAGCAAAAAGAACAAAGCTGGAGGCATCACACTACCTAACTTCAAAATACACTATAAAGCTATAGTAACCAAAAAAGCATGGTACTGAAGTAAAAACAGACACATAGACCAATTGAACAGAATAGAGAATCCCAAAATATACCCATGCATTTACAGCCAATTCATTTTCAGTAAAGACACCAAGAACACATATTGGAGAAAGGACAGCCTCTTCAACTTATGTTCTTGGACAAACTGGATGTCCATATGCAAAAGAATAAAACTAGACCCCTATCTCTCACCATATGAAAAAATAAAATCAAAATAGATGAATGACTTAAACGTAAGACTTGAAACTATAAAACTACTAGAATAAAACACTGGAAAAATGCCTCAGGTCATTGATATGCACAAAGACTCTATTGAGTAATACCTCTAAAGCACAGATAACAAAAGCAGAAATACCCAAATGGGATTATATCAAGCTAAAAAGCTTCTGCACAGCAAAGGAAACAATCAACAGAGTGAAGCAACAACATACAGAATGAGAGAAAATATCTGCAAACTATCCATCTGACAAAACATTAATAGCCAAAATATGTAAGTGACTCAAACAACTCAATAGCAAAAAAACACAAATAATCTGATTTAAAAGTGGGCAAATGCTCTGAACAGTCATTTCTTAAAAGAAGACATACAAATGGCCAATAGGCATATGAAAAATGCCCAACATCATTAATCATCAGGGAAATGCAAATCAAAATCACAAGGACATATCATCTCACCGCAGTTAGAATGGTTATTATCAAAAAGACAAAAAATAACAAATGCTGAAGAGGATGCAGAGAACAGAGAACTCTCATACACTGCTGATCGGAATGTAAATTAGTACAGCCATTATGGAAAATGGTATGGAAAACTAAACACAGAAGTACCATATGATCCAGCAATCCCACTGCTGGGTATATATTGTATATAGCCAAAAGAAGAAAAATCAATATGTCAGAAGAGATATTTGCACTCCCTTGTTTATCACAGCACTATTCAAAATAGCCAAGATATGGAATCAACCTAAGTGCCCACTGATGGATCAATGGATGAAGAACATGTTGCTATATATACACAATGGAATATTATTGAGCTATAAAAAGAAAATCCTGTCATTTGCAGCAACATGGGTGGAACTGGAAGACATTATGTCAACTGAAATAAGCCAGGCACAGAAAGACAAATATCATATGTTTTCACTCATATGTGAGTAGGGGCTATCAAAGTTGATCTCATGGAGGTGGAGAGTATAGTAGTAGTTACCAGAAGTTAGGAAGGTTGTGGGGAGAGAAGGATGAAGAGAGGTTGGTTAATGGGTATAAAACTACAGTTATATAGAAGAATTAAGTTCTAGTGTTTGATATCACAGCAGTTAACAATAATTAATGGCATATTTCAAAATAGTTATAAAAACAATTGTAGTTAACAATAATTAATTGCTTGTTTCAAAATAGCTAGAAGATTTGGAATGCCCCCAACACAAATAAATGATAAATGTTTGAGATGATGGCTATCCCAATTACCCTGATTTAATCATTACACATTGTATTCATGTATCAAAACACCACATGTAGTCCCAGCAATTTGGGAGGCCAAGGTGGATGGATCACGAGGTCAGGAGTTCCAGACGAGCCTAGCTAATATGGTGAAACCCCGTCTCTACTAAAAAAATGCAAAAATTAGCTGGGCGTGGTAGCACATGCCTGTAATCCCAGCTACTCAGGAGGTTGAGGCAGGAGAATTGCTGGAACCCGGGAGTCAGAAGTTGCAGTGAGCTGAGATAGCACCACTGCACTCCAGCCTGCGTCACAGAGTGAGATTCCATCTCAAAAAAAAAAAAAAACACGTGTACCCCATAAATAAGTAAATTACATATTAATTTTTAATAAAAAAGAACTCTCAAAACTAAACAATAAAAAAACAAACAATACACTTAAAACGGGAAAAATACATGAATAGACACTTCACCAGTTTTCATATAGATGGCAAATAAACACATGAAAAAAATGCTCAACATCACTATCCATTGGAAATGTAAATTAAAATTACAATGAGATACCACTACACACCTACATGTTAGAATGGCGAAAATTAAAAAAAAAAATAGGGACTGGCCAGGCACGATGGCTCACGCTTATAATCCCAGTCAGCACTTTGGGAGGCCGAGGTGGGAAGATCACTTGAGGTAAGGGGTTTGAGACCAGCCTGGCCAACATGGTGAAACCCCATCTCTACTAAAAAGACAAAAATTAGCTGGGTGTAATGGCACATGCCTGTAATCCCAGCTACTTGGGACAGTGAGGCAGGAGAATTGCTTGAACCTGGGAGGCAGAGGTTGCTACAAGCCAAGATTGCACCACTGCACTCCAGCCTGGGTAACGAAGCAAGACTCTGTCTCCAAAAAAAAAAAAAAATACTGATAATATCAAGTGTTGATGACCATGTGGAGTAACTTCAACTCTTACGTATTAGTAGTGAAAATGCAAAATGGTATAGAAACTTTGGAAAACAGTTTGGCATTATCTAATAAGCTAAAAAATCTACCATGCCACCTAGCAACCCTAACCCTGGAAGCCCTTAACCAAGAAAAATGAAAACATATATTCTCAAAAAATATTGTACTAGAATGTTCATAGCAGCTTTATGCATTAGAGTTCAAAACTGGAAACAACTCAAATATCCATTAATTTGTGAATAGGTGGTATATCCATGCAATGGAGTGCTACTAAGCAATAAAAAAGGATAAACAAAAGATATATGCAACAACATGGATGGATATCAAAGGCACTATGTTAAATGAAAGAAGCTAAACATAAAAGATTATATACTGTATGATTTCACATATATGACATTCTAGAAAAAGCAAAATTTCAAATAAAAAGGAGATCAATGTTTGCCAGTAGCCAGGAGTAGGGGCACAGATTGTTTGCAATGTCTAGATAAGAGGACTTTGTGGAGTTATAGAAATGTCCTATATTTTGATTATTATGGTGGTTACACAACTATATACATTTGTTAAAACTCCTTAAAGTATACACTTAAAATCACTTAAAATGAATGAATCTTATTGTATGTAAATTATATCTACGTAAAGCTGATAAAAATGAAATTCTAGAACTAATAAAAGGGTAAACAATTAATTTTAAAAGCAAAAATAATACATTAAAAGAGATAACACACAGTGTTTAAGTGGGGTCTATCCCAGTAATACAATGTTCATTTCACATATGAAAATCATTCAATCCAAATTCACTGCATTAACAGATTAAAGGTAAAAGTATGTTATCATTTCAAAACATAAGTGATTCTTTTTTTTCCCCAGGGGACATTTGTCAATGTCTGGAGACATTTTTGGTTGTCACAACTGGGTAGAGCAAGGCATTGCTACAGACATCTAGTGGCTAGAGACCAGGAATGCTGTTAAACATCCTACAATGTACAGGGCAGCCCCCAGTTGAGAACCACTATTCTATATTCTACTTTCCCCATTCAATACTATGTTTCTGATATATGTTGCTATAAGGTACATACATCTAGTCTTCGGTTTGTTGCTACATAATACCTCACAATAAGCAAACCCCATCCACTTATATATCTCCCTGGTGATAAATACCTAGGTTGCTTCTAATGGTATTCCAACACATACGACACTGCCATGCAATCAACAACAGCCTTGTATGTGCTCCCTTGTGGACTTCCGTGAGAGTTTCTCTGGAATATACATTCAAGAATGGAACCAGAAGGTCATACACATCCTTAACATTTATAAATACTACCCAGGTGCTTTCTAGAATGGCTGAATGAGTTTACATACCATACAGAAAAGAGTTATCGTATCAGGCCTGAAATTGCTATTCTCAGAAAAACCTGCTGGAAATATTTCCCCTTGACTGGCATCTTGAAACTTGGTTCTCAAGAGGGTTCCCCCACTATTCCCTGATAAGAGTGGCTCACTGTGTCCAGACTGCCTGTACAAACAATGTGGTTTATGCTAAATACCTGCTTTCCTTCTGGGAGTCTGTAATTTTAGTACACACCAGGCAGAAGGTGTCTACATGATGAGCCCACAATAAGAACCTTGGACACTGAGTCTCTAATGAGTTTTCTTGGCAGACAACATTTTATATGTGTTGTCCCAACTCATTCCTAGGGGATTTATGTGCATCCTGTGTGACTCCATTGGGGGATGGACTCCTGAAAGCTTGTGCCTGGTTTCCTCTGCACTTTGCCCTGTGTGCCTTTTCCTTTTGCTGATTTTACTTCGAATCATTTTGCTATAATAAATCATAGCTATGAGTATAACCATATTCTGAGTCCTAAACCACATTCAATATAACCATATTCTGAGTCCAAATCACTAAACATAAGAGTGATCTTAGGGAACCCACCCCAACACAGAGTCTCATAAGTAAAACAGGAATATTTCCAAGAAGGCTTATTTTTAGCTGCATGCTTTTGTGTGTCATTTGAATTTTATATTAAGTGCACATATTAAATCTTTAAAAATAAATACTTTATTAAAAGGGGAAACGTGCTGTCAAAACAACTAGGTCACCTGTGAATGAGACTCAGATGATGTCAAAGAACCAGAGAGATCATACAGTGTAACCTCACATTCCAGATGAACAAACCAAAGCCCATGAAGGACTTGCCCAAAGTAACCCAGACAGACACTACAGATACAGGACTCAAATCGTCACTATCCTGTTTCCCAGAGCTCCATCCTCGAAGTCCATGTGTTCTTTTCCTATTTTTGTCACTTCAGCTTCTCCAGTGCCCTTCCCATAAATGTCTTGCAGGGACCACTTTCTTACTAACCATGGTCCTTGTTATTTCTCAGATTCCTTGATTCTCTGTGCAGTGAATATTTTGAATTCCTCCCAAAATACTGAGTCTCATGGAAACTTAACAGAAACAAAAAAGGGAAGATGAAGAAAAATTCTACTGGTAACTGCCAAGAAGGAAAGGGAGAGGGGAGGGGAATGGTAAAGAAGGAGAATCCTAGGTTGCTTCTAATGGTACTCCACCACATACGACACTGCCATGCAATCAACAACAGCCTTGTATGTGCTCCCTTGTGGACTTCTGTGAGTTTCTCTGGAATATACATTCGGGAATGGAACCAGCAGGTCATACACATGCTTAACATTTATAGGGCAAATCACAGCACTTTTCTAAGTCCTTGTTTCCTGGCTAGAGACCAGGGGCCAAAATGAAGGCCCAAGAGGAACCCATCCCCCACTGCAGGAAAAAGGAGCTGAACAGAACCAGACAGCTCAAACGCTCCTTCCATTGTTTCCTAACACCTCTCAAAACCCTCCCCAAATGGATAAGATACTTACGTGCTCTAGGAAGCAGGGTCCTATCTCGCTGAGGTGGGGGTCATCATTGTTATACTGTTTCTCCAGGTCTCTCACAAAGCCCATCTGAAATCTGTAGATATCTTCAATATTCCCAAAGATTACCTTCAGTTGCTCGTCACTGAACATGTCCCTTCTCTTCCGGCACTGCTTCAGATAGCCCTGTAGACAAAGAAAAAGCCTAGGCTGAGGAAGTCCCTGACTTCCAGAAGGCTTTACACTTCCTAAGCACTTAAGAGCCTCATTTTGGTCCCAAGAAGTAGGCATGGAATAATTATTTTCATTTTTCATATGAGGAAACAGGTTTACAGAAGGAAGTCACTCCCCCAGTGAGTAATTAGGAAAGCTGGATTGCCAGCAAAAGTCTTAAGAGTGCAAAGACTCCAAAGTCTTTTCCCTCCATCCTCTATGAAGAAGACCCCCAAAGTCAAATATCCCTTTCCAAGAAGCTGGTTGAGCACATTTTCACAGGTCTTATTAGCTACTGGTTTAGCTGGATCCATTCACATCTCTAAAGTTCTATTCCTTATAGGACCAAACCAAAGGTCTTAATAACATTGACAAAAAATTGGGAACAGAGGCCAGAACAGGAAAACTTCTCACAAGGGAACAGAAATTGACAAAACAAAACCATTTCTTCAAAAAAAAGTTCCCTCATGAACTTTAATGTCAGGAAATAACCAGGAATAATAGTTGTTTATCATTTTAGACTTTCCCTGTTGTGTACATCAAAGTACACACACAATATTTTCTTAGACATTCATGTCTTCACATACTTTAAGAAAATGCATTCATACTATTCACATTATGCAAATATCTGTCAAACCATTTCTCAAAGCAAATTTCTCAACTATCTGAGGTAGCTGGCCAGGAGTGATCATTTAGATGAGCTCAGCCAACAAGCCTATGTGTGCCTGGACATGGTGTTTTTAACAGAACAGGTGTTTAGGACACATTTATAAATTTATATATATATATATAAATTTATAAATATATCATATATATATATTTATAAATAAATGTGTCCTAACACATTAATATGTCCTAACACCTAACACATGTGTCTTAAACACATAAATGTGCCCTAAACACATAAAACACATTAATAAAGATAACCACTGATGAAAGAGAAAAAAAGGATGAAAGAGATTCTTGGTCTAGTAAGAAAGCATTGGGGTAACATAAACCAGACTCAAGGCATACTTAAGTCAGGACAAAAACAGCCCCGATCTAAATTGCATCTTCCATTTGGAACCTACTATCATAGGTTTTCACTTGATAGTTACTGTCCTCATTAGAAATCAGTAACACATAAAAATGTTCTTGGTGAGAAGAAATTATAGTCATTTGCTTTCATCAAAAAGCTAAGTGAAATTATCTTAACACTTTTCTTAAGGGTTGAACCCCTAAGGAAGAGTTTTACAGGGACTGATTTACCACATATAGCCCTGTCCCTATCCTCGCTTTGTCTCCCTTAACACAGCTACCAATGAGGTCATCTGGGCACACTCCAAGAAGATCCTCATCCCTGGCTTCAATGTCTTTTACTGACCTCTACAACAAATCTCACTTCCCCTTCCCATATCTGTTCTCACTCTCCAATTTAGCCATTAATTAGTAGGTGTCTTTAAATAGTTGGCAAATTAATAGTCTATGCCTGTGTTGACATCTGTTTAACTAATGATTTGTGCCCTCATTGACTGACATGTTGAAAATTTCCTGCATTCTTTCATATGCAATTTTTGATCAGGAAGAAAATTCCCAGAACACCCTTTTGGCTCCACTACCTTTACAGAGGTTGCTCCCCAAATTCTGCCTCCCTAGAAAGTTTTACATTGACTACCAGAAGGAATGGCAATAAACTCCTGTAGGCCCTTCCCTACCTAATATGTAATTCCCAGAGCCTAGTATGTCTGGGTTGGTCTGTGCCTGTGTGCCTGTCTATCTGTCTCTTTCACCCTACCATCTCTGGACGTGTCTTAGCTACAATGGAGCAGGGAGAGCAGTGAGCATATCATCTCAACATTAAATGGGAGTGAAGGCTTCCTTACCCCTTCTCCCACTTTTTTTTCCCTAAGGCAGGCTGAGGAGCACAGCTGGGGGAAAACAGTAACAGTGGCACATTCAACATATTACTTCTGGGTAAGCAATAGGTACTGATGAGTGACCACAATGAGAGACAGAAGAGGGCAGCATAGATAGCTCATTTATCTCCTGAGAAGCCAGTTCAGAAAATATTTAATAGTTGTGTCCACTGCTCCTATTTGAAAAGTCTCAGGGAAGAAACAAAACACCATAAAATCGCCAGAATTCAACAATGATACTAGAAGTCAACATCAGCAAAAAATATAACAGAAATAAAACTAAGAGAGTGGTCTTAGGAAAAGACAATGAATAAAGAATTCAGTCCAACTTCCTAAGTCCCTAAATATGTTATTTATTGCCACTCTCAAGGAAATCATTTTCTTTCTATTATATTATGTATGTTATGGCAGGGGATATATTAGGAAGAATGCCCACAGGATGGTAGGACCTTAGAATGTTTTATCAACTCTTATTTTTAAAGCCAATGATAGATTATAAATATATTCTGGTACATTTAGCTTGATGAAATATTACATAGCAGTTAAAATGATAATTAGGAAGACCATGTAGAAACATGGAAAATTGTTTATGATACAATGTTAAAAAGTAGGACATAAAATGGTATATCAGTGTGATTACAACTCTGTAAATATATACACATATGGACAGATTTGAAGGGATTATGCAAAAGTGCAAATAATTCTGTTATAGTTGATGGATTCTGGCTGGTTTTTGTTCCTATTTTTAAACTTCCTCTAATGCTGTTTTTTAATTGTCTTCATGATCAAAAATGGGATAAAAGTCTTTGCCAGAGAGTGTAAAGAAAAGAAAATGCAGCTATAAGAAGGCTGCCTGGAATGAAATATTATCAAGGAAAGAGGAGGGAAGACCCAATGTCTTCTCAAGATCTCCTGCAGCCATAGTATCTAAGATAGTCACTTGCTAAAGATTACAAATAATAGATGTAAACTGCCCTTATCAAAAAAATAAGCGATGAGACATAAGAATATGGGAGTAGCTGGATAACCCCAAAGGGTCACCCTCGACCTCTATACCACACAAGTTTCTGGAAAAGGAAAGGCCAGGAGAAATGATTAGCTCCCTGGAGTCTTGCTTTTTTTATCCCCTTCTTTTGGCTGGCCTGATGGCTATCAAATTTTCCACATCAGTGGTGAACAGAGGGTAGATTAGGGGGTCAATCAATACTTGTCTACTCTCATTCACTCATTTTTGAAGGTATGTAAGTTTAAAATGAGTTGGCAGTGAAATGTGATTGTCAAAAAGCCTAATACCATTTTCAGTTAGAAAAAAGAAGAAATATATTGAGAGGCAAAAATGGGAGAGGCAATTGGAAGGTAGTCATACCACTGCAGGAGAGCAGAATTAAATTTTGAGTCCACCCTCTTTTCAGAGGAACACCAAGAAAATAGCACACAGCCAGAGGGGAGTGAGCAGGGTAGGGAGGGGCCTGAAAAGCAACATCATGAAGAATGATGGAAGACATAAAATTTGTTTGTCTTAGATAACACTCAGGGCCCATTGAAGGCCTGTCACAGGGCAGGGGGAACAAAAGGGGTCTGTGGCTCTTACTGCCAGGTATGCTTTGAACGCCCCATCTGAATGGTCAGGGAACAGGGTACTATGGCTCAAGGGAGGCAGTTTCCTAGAGCCTAATCTCTGTGTCCTAGGAGTAAAGTGGGCATGGGTGGGAAGGCAGGCCAGAGAGTAGCTAAGATAAATGTGGGTATTATCAAATCAGTCACAATTGGCATAAATTAGCTCTGGCATTGTTATGGTAACAGCAAGGAAAGCTGCCCATCTATTTCACTTTGTTCTTAAACCCACCAGGGCTGATCTACGAGTTGAGACCTAGTGCATTGATCTAGAAGTAATGCCTTGATATGGGATATAAACAATACCCAAGATCTCCAGAAAAGATCCTAGAAACTACCAGAAAATAGGATGAACCAAACAGCCCCTGGATCACCTGGGGTTTAGGAAATTCTTTAGGGAAGGGCCCTCACAAAAAGTTTAGACCTCAGTGTCTCTGTCTCTAAAATGAAGACATTGAAAAAGATGTCCATGGATCCTTTCACTTCTGACATTCTAGGGGTTTCATATGTCTTTTTTTTTTGCCTGGAACCTGAGGCCTGATAGGAGACCTGACAAACATCTTGAAGACTTTTTTAAGAAAATTAGGAGATAATGACCATGGTTGTTATTCACAGCCGTATCCTCAAAGTTTAACAGAATACCTGGCATATAGTTGCTGCTCAGTTATTTGTCAACTAAATGCTAATTAGTTCTTCCCATGCTGGTGATGATCAAAGGTAAGTTAGAAGCAGAATGTTCAAATTGGTGGTTTTCTTTTATTTCCTTCTTCCTCTGAGATAGGAAACCCTTTCTTCAAATGAAGTAAAAAAGATATTCAAAAACAAGAGAATAAAGAAGATACCTGCAACATGGAAAGTTGACAAGGAGTTCATATCTAGAATATACAAGGAACTCTTACAAATCAGCAAGAAAAAACATAAGAAACTCTATGAAAATGGGCAAAGAATAGGAACACGGCACAGAATGTCCAGACAGAATGGACAGGTAGGGCCTATGGCAGGCAGAAACCCCTGGGCTTGGCATTTTAGGCTGACTAGCTGACTCATATTTTTATCCTAGGATACTGTACAAATATTACTATCTTATACAATGTGTTATCATTTTCTATGTGCCAAGATGTAAAGACTATTGGGATGTATTGAGATAGGCAATTTGCAGAAGGGAAAACCCAAATGGCTAATACGTTTGAAAACCTCAGGCTTAAAATATACCAAATGGAAATGACTTGTAGCTACAGCATGCCTAAGGAAGAATTTCTTGATAGTGAATGGTATGATCACTAATACAGAGTGAGTGAGGAAAGCTAGGCCAGCTTCTCTGGAGGCATTTGAAGACAGAAGGTATTTCATAGGTATCAGATGGCTGAGATTATCTTCCTCAAGAGAAAGCAGACAAGACAGCTTTATAAAGCATCGTTAGCTCTGCTTACTCTTGCCTCAGTTTCCTTGATTGTACTTTGAGTTCTAAGGTTATAAGAGGCAATATCACCAATTGTTGGTCAAGGTGATCTAGAACTAAACTGAAGGTATTTTATACCACTGTCTGGGTTTAGAAAGAAGAATGTAATCTGCAGAGAGCTCATTTGAAAAGATTATGTCTCTTACTGACCTCATTGAATAACTTCAATTAAAAACCCCTTTATTTCCTATTTCTTCATTTGTAAAATAAGGGTGTTATAACTTAAATGTTTGTAAAGCACTTTCTGCTCCCAGGAGGGAAAAAGAATGTCCTCTAATAAATAGTGTGACTTTTTTTATATTGAATATAATTTTCCCCCTTTCCCCTTCAACAAGTACAAGAGTAGGAAGTGTTTAGAGCTCTCCCATAACCTACAGAAAGAGTGGTTTATGCCATGTTAACACATCCATGCTTGAGTAAGACATGCTTCCAACGGTACCAAGAAGGAAGAAGCAGAAAATGCAGAAGTAGCCTGGCTGGCTATCACAGTTTTTCTCTAGTGAGGGCATATCTACATCTTACAGAACTAGAGAAAAAGTAAGAGCCAGACAGAACTTAAAGAGCTCCTCCAACCTATGCAATTTAGAGATCGGGTACAAGGCCTAGGGTGAAAAGACTCATCTGAGATTCCCCAGTCAGTTAGTGACCAAGGTAGGTCCTGAACCCAGCACTCCCAATTCTGAGTCTGGTATTCTTTCTGATAAACCATTCGCTCCTCACAGCTTTTGGTTTAAAGATTACACAATCCTGGGCTAAACTACTGTCTTCTGATCCAGCTAGATGCAGCTTTCTCCACTTCCCTTTGATGCCCGTGATTATAGGGTGAGAAAAGGAGATAGCTCCCATTTAAATACTTACCTTCAGCACCAATAATTGTTGAAAAATAAGGAACCAGCAAATTGTCAACAAAAGGTTTGATTGGGTTGGCTGGATTGGAAACTCCTTAAAGCAGGATCATATCACCCCCCACTTTCTGGAAAGACAAATAACTTCCATTGCTGTCCTGAGTCTGTGTCCCATAGGAAGAGGCCAAGATGTGTGGGAGTTGAGAGAACCTTCTAAGGACTTCCACTGGGCTAGTACCTGAGAGCTTTGGGAAAATAATTTTGCTTCTTAGAGATTAAATCTGTTGATCTAGAAGATAGGAATAACAATAACAACTTTTGTCCTGTTTGAAGATCAAATGACATATGATGTGAATGTACTTTGCCAATCAAAGCAGTACATACATGTGAGCAATTATATTTAATTTTGACTTTAAGCAATATTTATCGAGCATCTACTATGTACCAGGCACTGTGCTGGGGGAATATATCAGTAAATCAATAGATGAAAATCCCTGCCCTTCATGAAAAGTACATTCCAGTAGAGGAGACAGACAATAAACAAAATATATAAGTTAAATATATAATATGTCAGACAGATAAATGTAACAGATAGAAATAAAGCAGGAAAGGGGCAGAGGCAGTGCAAGGTTACAGGTTTCAATAGAATGCTTAGAGAAGTCTCAAGAAGATGATATTTGAGCAAAGACTTGAAGGAGCTGAGGATGGGAGCCATGTAAATGTGGGGTGGGGAGGGGAATGCTTTAAGCAGAGGGAAAAACCAGTGCAAAGGCTCTAAGGGAGGAATATATTAGTAATGCTGAAGGAAAAGCAAGAGGCCAGTATAGCTGGAGTAGTAACGAAAGCATAACAGAAAGGAGCAGGAGGTGAAAGTCATAGAGGCAAGGATGGGTTGACCACACAGGCCCCTGTAAACAATAATAACTTTGACTTTTACTCAGGTAGAAATGGTGAGCCATTGGAAGGTTCTGAGCAGAGGAGTGATATGACCTGACTTAGATCTTGACAGCATCCCTCAGCTACCAAGCGAAGAATAGATTGTACTTAATTTTATGAAAAACACTATGACATTGTAATATAGGTATCATTTTGGAGCAATGCTCCTCAAACTTTAATATGTATTATACATCAAATAGTAACTTTGTTAAAATGCATAATCTGATTCAGTAAGTCTGGGTTGGAGCCAAAGATTTTGCATTTATAACAAGTTTCCAGGTGATGCAGATGCTGCTCTAAAGTACAACACTTTGAGGCTAGAAGTTATGTCCAGGCCTGGCACAGAACAGAATTCCACTAAAAGTTTGCCGAATGAATGAAATGTCAGTGGTTTGATGCTGAATGCCATGTAGCACATTCCGAGGGGGAATTTTTTTAGCATCAGCCATTGATGTGAAGGGAGGAGGAAGAAGAAAAAGACATATGGATGGATGGGTGAATAAATTTAAAAAGGAGGCAAAAAAGAAAATTACCTTTTTCCAAATACAGCATACGTTATTGCAATATCCTATTTACTTAATTTCCTCAACAAACTTAAGAGATTGCTATAATGAAGCCCATTGGAAAAATAAGAAAATTGAATGTCAGAGGAGTTAAGGGGTATCTTCAAGCCCACAGGGTTAATTAATGACCAAGTAAGAATGTGAAAAACCAGCATTCCATGTCCCCAGACCTCTTGTTCTTTCTACTCTATCTGCCTCATGGCAGGGCAGGGAGTGGGGCAGTGGGAAAAGATAACTTTTAATCTTCCTGAAAGGGGTGAGAAAATGAGTTGAGATAAAGAAAGTTCAGGCACAAAATCCTTGGCCTTGGTGTTTCCAGAGCTATACTGTTCAATGTGGCTGTCATTACAGATATATGGTTACCTAAATTAAAGTTAATTAAATGTAAATACAATTTAAAATTCCATTTCTCAGTCATACCAGCCACATTTTAACTCTTCAACAACCATAAATTGTTGGCTTATAGCTACTATATTGGAGAATGCAGACATGGAACATTTTCATCATTGCAGGAAGTTCCATTGGGCAGTACTGATGTAGAGAAATAAGAACTTTGAAAAATGTTGCAGCTGTACTACTGACTCCACAGTGGACCCTAGGCTGGGGGACAGAAAATAGAACCTAACCCCTCCTCTGGAAGGAAGGAGACAAAAAGATTCAATGCAGAGTTTTCCGAGTCAAGAAGAAAGATATAAGAGAGAGAGAGAGAGAGAGTGTGTGTGTGTGTGTGTGTGTGTGTGTGTGTGTTTAATCCTTTTAAAACGCTGCCTTCATTTCCCATTGGTTTTCCCTTCCTGTTCAGTAAAATGCCCTTTAAAAATGCCAACTTGCAGCTACTAAGCTTAAGAGAGTACGAGAGTGAAGGCTCTCATCTTCATTTAGGACAGAGAGATGGAAGGAATGGGGTTAGGGAATGTAGAGAGACAGCTCTTGGGGAAAAAAAGTGACATACTGAAGGAGCCCAGGTTTGTCCATCCAGCCTCCATCTTCTGTGGAGTCCTGTCTCCAAGCTCTTTTCTGCTTAAACTCACAACCGGTGTTCTCCAAGTGAGAGAGTAGGACCAGCAGCATCAGCATCACCAGGGATGCTCATTAAACCTAAAAATGCTCATGCCTTACCTGAGACTGATAATTCATGACTTGGGGGACAAGAGTGAGAGGGCTGCTTAACAAGCTCCCCCAGAAACTCTGGTACATATTGAAGTCTGTGAATCACTGGCTTGGCGGGAGATGCATTTTGCTTTAATGAGTGAGGTTAAGCCCTTACATGAGATGGCTGTAACTGGATCAGATACCAAAAAGATAAAGGTAGAGATGCAGGGGAGAGAAGGAGGAAGACTAAGAAAGGGTAAAGACAGAGAGACAATGAATATAAATGAATAAATATTAAAACTAGACAGAGAGAAAAATGTGAAAAACAGAGATTGAGAAACCCTAAGGAAGCAGTTTTACCTCACTGACCCTAAGGAAGCAGTTTCACCTCACTGAACAGAATCTGGGAGGCTATGTGCCCTTTCCAACATCTTGGGACTGTCACAGGCAGGGCCCAGGAGGGTTGCTGGTTCTTCGTGGAAGTGCCTCCACATGAACCACCATGGTTACCTCACAAATATCCTTGAGGTGCTTGATGTAGTGACGCTCAGTGCTCATTATCTCATTGATGACATTGGCCCGCATCTGGTCCCGGTTCTGTAGTGGCCGCCCCAGACAGAGGCAGTCTGAATTGGGGTCCAGGTGTCCGTTCTGCACATCGCTGGGCCCCTCCTCCACCTCATCCTCCTGGTTCACCCAGAGCTGTGGAAGCAGGCAAAAGAAAAATAATGAGTTAGCTTCCTTCTTTGAGAGGTTTCCAGGCAAGTAGAAAAAGGATGAACTGAACTTCTCAGGTATTCAGAGAACCTTCAACCAGAGACCTCTGCAAGTAGAATTCCAAACCTGGCTCTAGGGTGACTTTTTGCCCTGGGCATGGGTTTAATCTTCTCTAGGTCTCTGGTGACCTATCTGTAAATAGAGTGGAGGGACTAAATTCATTCATGCTGGAGCACATCTAGGTAGCACAACTGGATTTTTAAAAAGGTTAAGCTATACATCTTGAGTGCCACATTTGGATTGCTGTCAAAACACAGCATTTATGCACCTGCAAGTATAGAGGCCAAAGTTAAATACTAGAGTGGGTGTCTTGAAAACAAAGTTTAGTGTTGATTTCTGTGATGGGATATACAAATAATCATCAAAATTTGACTGTAAAGTGCCTTGGACATGCAAAGATCTCTACCTCTTCAAGATTGGGATAGGGATGGGAGAATACTTCCCCACCACATACTAGCAATAGCTATTAATTGGCACCAACTATACACCATTCACTGTGCTAAGAGCTTGCAATATACTGTATTCAGCCCTGCTAGATAGGTACCACCATTATCACCATTTCACAGAAGAGGAGACTGAGGCTCAGAGAAGTTAAGTAATCTATCCCAAGTCACACAGGAAGCAGAGGAGCTGGGATAGGAGCCAGTCTGTCTCTAGAGCCTATGCTTTTAAACACTGTGCTAGAATCTTTGTGCCTCTGGTTCTAAGGAAGACAGGAAAAGAAAAGGAAAGGGCTTGGGCCAAGGTGGGCAGACAATTATTAGAATCATCAGAAACTGATAAATTTGCTAACAGTTGAGACTGTCCATCCTAAATCATGAAGGCAGTGGGAAGCTAAAAAAAAAAAAAAAAAAAAAAACCTTTGGGACGGCCGAGTGAGATGTCTCTGGATATTCTAGATGACTTTGACTGAAAATCAAGAAGAAGGCCCAAGAAGATAGCCCTTCCCGCCACCCCCCACAGTCCTAGGAAGTGGGGAAACCATGGGGGCAGGAAGGAAACGAAGGGTGGGCCCGCTTGGCAGAGTGACAAAATCTGTCAGGGGTAATTAGCCAAAGAGCTTGCCAGTTGTCTCAACAGGTTTAATCAATTCTCCATATTTTCCATATTTTCCCTCCTTAAACCCCAGTTTTTTCCACATTCCTGCCTCAAGAAGCTAAAATCACACAATTTAGATGCATCCCTATTTCTGCCATCAGAAAAGCCTTTTAGTGGGTAATCACTCGGGGGGAAGAGGCTTTGGGATAGAACTAGAAGGATGGTAGTTACTTCCCAACTCTGTATATTCTTCCTTCTTTTTCTCACAGGAGGTGAGGGGGCATGATTACCACTCAGTGAACTTAGAGATGTCACCAGCGTATATCTCACTGAATTGTCACAGGCCAAAGTAAATAGGGCTCACTCTGTTTTTATGTATTTTGTATATACAGCCAAATTTGCAAAATGTATCTCTATCCAAAACCTATCACCCTCTGCAAGTGCTCCATTATAAATCTCTTTCCAGCTTCTAAAAGGTCAGCTTTGTGTCTTCAATATGCTAATAGCTGTCCTTTAATGCAATCAGTAGGCAATATGAGAGATAATTATTCAAAAGAATGGACCTGGGCAAAAAAAAAGTGATTTAAGGCACTGAAACAAACATCTCATATACATGATGCTGTCTATTTGTAACAATGAAAACCTCACCCTCTTAATAATCCATTAGCTTTTCCCTGCTTCTCACAAAGCAAGCTAAACCCTGCTATGGAAAGGGTAACATAGGCAGGCCTTTAAGGAATAAGAATCATTTCTTTTCTTCTTAGGAGTTTAAGAAAAGTCAGGTCCAAATGTTCACTTCTGGATAGCTGGAATAAGATGAATATTTTGAACAATTCTAGTGGGAATGAAGACAGGATATGAAGGAAAGGGGAAGCAGATGTAAAGGCAGAAATAGAACCACATTTAGGTTCAAGCTATACACCATGACACTGTCGTTCCAAATAACAATGAGAAAAGACGAAGGCAACTGCAGCCAAGTGAAAACAGATTCCTTATAAAGAATTTGGTAGAGAAGTCCTTCTGGTTATAACTAAAGGCCTGTGTAGCAGGGTCCTTCATAAGGAGCTTCTGAGAAGACACCTTCATCTACTCTACTGCAACAACCCCAGAAGCCCATTCCTTAGGTTAAGATGCTGCTTTCATCCCAAAGAACTACTAACAGATTCATTCATTCATTAAATCTATGCCAAGTGCAGATAATGTGCCAGATATTAGGGATACAACAGCAAATAAAAAAGACAGAAATCACTGCCCTTTATAGAGCTGACATTTGAGGGAAGATGTTTCTTAGCCTAGAAAAAGGTGGCATATAAGGCCTAACTGTTTTTCTCCTGATCCCAGGTTCCCACAAAACATCCCCCGGGCCTAATGATAAGACTTTCTGGTCTAACCTCTAAGTCCTCTGCTCTTGAGAGCTTCTCTGTTCTGTACAGAGCAAGGTCTTTGTCTGCATGTATGTCAGAGTGCACTGACACAGGTCAGCCCATAAGCTTATCTGCCCTGGTTGAAATATCAGACCAGAGAGCCATTATCAACCCTGCCCAACAATCCGTGCAGGCTAATGTGTACCTTTTCTTCATTGATGCTGCAATTAGCACATATAGATGCCTGGGTGACAAGTAAGAAGATAGACAATGCCTGGAACATGCCAGGTTGAAAGGCTGTCCTGGAAGTCCTCTTAGAGTGCTTAAAGGCTGGGGAAACCAGCCTTTGAACTTCACTGAACTCCGAAGCAAGGCTGATTAATGCAGTTCAATTTAACAAATACTTTGGACCTATTCTGTGCCTAACCACTAACTGTGAAGGACATGCAGATGAGCAAGACAACTCACTCCTCCCTCCTCCTTCTAAACCACGGAGTGCTTTCCAAATTGGAGACAATCTCTGGTCTTTATTACTCCCTTTTCTGTTTTCACTGTCATTGCTCTCATACTTTTATACCTGAACAAGTCCCTGGGTGATCCTCTAGCTTTTACCCTTCCCACATACCACTATTAGACCAATTTCCCTGACTATCACATTGACTGGCTAATCCCATAAACCCAAAATCCTTAATAGCTCTCCACTGATTATAAAGCAAGTCCAAATCCCTCACCCCGACATTAAAATATTACCATAATCTGACTCCAATCTGTATTTCCACTCTTACTTCCTACTACTTCCTTTAGGAATATTGGGTTCCTCCCAGACTGGTCTATTTTCCGTCCACAAATATTCTCATCTATGTCCTTTAATCCCATGCTCAAACATAGAAATACTATAGTCCAAAGGCTTTCAAAAACTTCAGCAACAGTAATCCATCCTCTCAATTTCGTAATATAGAAACTGATACCCACAGAGACAGCCAGGGAGTTAGCAATATACCCATATCTTTAATATGCATTTTTATTTTGTGCCTTCCATTTTTTTTCTGTTTTTAAAATTATACGTTATACAAGAACACATTTGCCTTGCAAAAAGTTAAAATAGAAAAAATAGATTAAAATTATTAAAATCATGGATGAAAGACGAAATATTACTACCAGTCTTACAGAAATAAGAATTAAAGGGAATATTATGACCAATTGTATGCCAATAAATTACATAACCTGGTGAAATGGATAAAGTCCTAGAAAGACACAACCTACAGAAACTGACTCAGGAAGAAGTAGAAAATCTGAGAAGACCTATAACAAGAAAAAGATTTAATAAATAATTTCATTCAATCTTGAAAACTTCCCACATGGGGGAAAAAAAAAAAAAAACCTCAGGACTAGATGGCTTCACTGGTGAATTCTACCAAACATTTAAAAAATAACTAACATCAATCTTTCACAAACCCTTCCAAATAACAAAACTATAGAAATCCTCAATAAAATACTAGCAAACCAAATCCAGCAACATATTAAAAACAAATTGCCCATCTTACCAGATGCGATTCCAGGAATGGAAGGTTGCTTCACATATGAAAATCAGTCCATGTAAATTACACCATATGAGTGAAATAAGGTTACAAAATCCCACATGATCATCTCAACAGGCACAGAAAAAGCATTTGCAAAATCCAACACCCTTTCATGATTAAAAAAAAATACTAAACAAACTAGAAATAGAAGGGAACTTTTCTCCAAATAATAATGAACATTTATAAAAAATCCATAGTTAATATCATATTTAATGGTGAAAGACTGAAGGCTTTCATCCTACAATCAAGAACAAGACAAGGATATTCACTTTCATCACTTTTATTCAACCTTATACTGAAGGTTCTAGCCAGAGCAATTGGACAAGAAAAAGAAATAAAAGACATTGCATCAGAAAGAAGTAAAACTATCTCTAGTCACAGATCATATAACGTGATATACAGGAAATCATAAGGAATCCACCAAAAAAAAACCTTTTATAATGAATAAATAAGTTCAGCAATGTTGCAGGATATAAAAATCAATTATGTTTCTATATACTAGCAATGAACAATCTGAGAGTTAAATTAAGAAAATGATCACATTTAAATAGGAAAAGAAAGAATACATAGGAATAAATTTAACAAAAGAAGTGCAGTCTTATACAATGAAAACTGCAAAGCATTACTGAAAGAAAGTAAAGAAGAACTAAATAGAAAAACCTCTCCTATTCATGGATTGGAAGATTTAATGGTGCTAATATAGCAATACTCCTCAGATTAATTCAGATTCAACTCAATACCTATCAAAATCTCACCTGGTGTCTGCAGAAAATTGAAAAACTGGTACTAAAACTCGTATGGAATTTCAAGGGACCTAGGATAACCAAAACAATTTTGAAAAAGGAGAATAAAGTTGGAGGACTCACACTTTCTGATTTCAAAACTTACTACAAACCTACAGTAATCAAGAGAATGGGGGACTGGCACAAGAATAGATATAAAGATCAATGAAATAAAACCAGGAGTCCAGAAATATATCCTACATTCATGCTGAATTGATATTTGTCAAAGGTGCCAGGATTATTCAAGGGGGAAAATATAGTTTTTTCAACAAATGGTGCTGGTACAACTGGATATCCACATGCAGGAGAATGAACTTTGGCTCCTACTTTACACTATACACAAAAATTAAATCAAAATGGATGAAATATCTGAATGGAATCAGATTATAAAAGTCATTAAAGAAAACATAGAGGAAAATCTGTAACATTAGACAATAGTTTCTTAGATATGACACCTAGAACACAAGCAACCAAGCAAAAATAAAGTGGACTTCAACAAAATTAAAAACTTTGTGCTACAAATGATACCATCAATAAAGTGAAAAGGCAACCCAGTAATGGGAAAAATATCTGCATATCATATATCTGATAAAGATGTAGTATTCAGAATATATGTAACTTAACAATAAAGTAACAACTTGCTTAAAAATGGGCAAAATATCTGAATAGACATTTCTCCAAAGAAGACATATAAATGGCCAATAAATACATGAAAAGATGCTCAATATCATTAGCCATCTGAGAAATGCAAACCAAAACCATAAAAAGATACCACTTCACACATCCTAGAATGGCTGTAATAATTTAAAAGGTCAATAACAAGTATTGACGAGCATGTGAAGAAATTGGAACTCTCACGCACTGCTGGCAGGAATGTAAAATGGTAGAGCTGCTGTGGAAAATATTTTGGCAGTTCCTCAAAAAGTTAAGCATATAGTTACCATATGATTCAACAATTCCACTCGTAGGTGCGTACTCAAGAGAAATAAAAACACATGCTCACACAAATTCTTGTACACAAATGTTCATAGTAGCATTATACATAACAACCAAAAGTAGAAACAACCCAAATGTTCATTAATTGATGAATGGATAAACCAAAATATGGCATAGTTATGTAATAGAATACTATTATTATTGGAAAATTGCTAAGAAAGTACAGTTTTAAATGTTCTTACTACAAAAAATGATAAGTATGCGAGATGATGATATGTTAATCATTCCACAATATGTGTATACATATATATATATCAAAACGTTACATCCCCCAAATATATACAGTTTTATCTATTAAAAATGATTTTAAAAATATGTTCCAGAATTAGACAATGGTGATGGTTATACAACTTTGTGAATATACTAAAACCCACTAAACTGTATACTTTAAAATGGTAAATTTTATGGTATGGAAATTATATCTCTATTAAAATAAATACATAAAAAGCTAAAACTGTCTAGATAAGGTGAAATTTCCCCTGATTGTTCCCCATCCTAACCATATTCTACCTCTCCTGAGGGAACCATGGTTATGGATTTTGTGTGAAATCCTTGTCAACCTCTCTCCTTGCATTTATATACCTATATGCATATTCCAACAGACTCACCATTGTTCCATATGATAAAGTGATGATTACCCAGCCCTTGGTACAACCTCTTCAACATCTTTAGTAGCCCCTCCCTGCAAATGGATCAGTAGTTCTAAAAGAAAACTACCATAATATCCAGCCAGTAATTCCTTCATAAAGTCAATAAAGGCTCAAGGAGTGTCTTAGAAAGCCAGCCGGCCCCTGTCTCCAGCAGTGTAATATTTCTGAGAAGAGAATGGGTAAGCGGTATTGTCTAAATCTCACCTTGATATTTTCAAAGGCCAAATCTAATCAACCAGAGAGGAGTAAAAAGCAAGACATCCTTTGAGAAGGTGAGGGGTTATTGCCAGTCTTATTGAACAATAGACTCTCAGAGCTATAGAATCAGTTTATAAAGGAAATGGAAGGTGGACTAGTCCATGCCACCCCTTGCTCCCCAATCAATACATAAACTCCCTTGACAACATACCCTGCCAGCAATTGCACAGCCTATCTGCTTGAACACAACGAATGAGGAGATTACTGTCTCCCAAGGCAGCCCTTTCCTTTTTCAGATAATTCTAATCATTCTAATCATGAGCTCTGTCTCTGTCTGAATAAAGTTGCCAGCCAAAAATCTCAGCAAACACTACAAAAGGGCAAAACACAGATAAAGGAGAGATTGGAGGGAACGTGAACTCTTCAATAACAAAGGTCACCAAAAGGCCTTTTCTCTGCCACCACAGTGAAGCAATGGTGAAGTGTGGATACAAAGGTGAATGTGAGGGACTGAGAGGAACCTGGTTAGTTGCAAGCAGAGCTCCCACTTCACACACACACACACACACACACACACACACACACACCCAGTTTTGGAGCCCCAGTCTCAGCTTTCAGGAGGATCAGAAGTGCTTAGGGATTCCTGAATGTGCATGCCAGGAAGCACTTAGCATTCCTGCCTGGCACAAAGACAATCAGCACGGTATGTACAGTCAGGCACAGAAACTACTCCTCTACCCCTCAAGGGAAGATTTAATAACTCTCACTAATTATATGAAGTATCATAATAAGAAGGCTGCTAACAAATTGTTCTCCCTCTCCGGCACCAACACAATGAGAAATAAGGAGCTTCAACCAGAGCAATGAAAATTTTTGTTATATAACAGACAAAAAGAGAAAAAGAAAAGACCTGTGTGAATATACTGTTTTTGCATTCATGGCTTTCCATCAGCACATTAAAATGGGACCGACCCACCGAGTTTCACTGCTCTTCAACACAGACGTGTGACCTCAGGCAAGCTACCCTTTCCATTCATTCCAACACATTCTGTTTATTCACACCTCTGTACCTTGTATCCTTCTAAAGCCTGCCCCCTACTCCCTCTTCAGGAAGGCCTTCCCTACTCTTTTCTATCATTCTTCTTTTGTCCCTGGCTTCTCTGAAAACCTAGTTCAAGAACAGTGCCTTCCCACGAACTCTCTTACTTGGACTTCAAAACAGCCCTGCAAGGCAGGCAAGCAAACCTTTTTATTTCCATTTCCCAGATGAGAAATCCAAGGCCAGACAGGGGGATGCATCAAAGTGGCAGTCAGGATTGAAGCAAAGTCTCTGGACTCTTAGGCCAAAATTAGGAGAGACAGTCTGTGACAGTGGTAAAGGGTGAAGACTCGGGAGCCTGATTTCAAATCCTGGCTCTACAACTACCTCTGAGTAACACAGAGTAAGCAACTTTAAGTTTTCTGATCCTCAGTTTCCTTACCTCTGAAATAGAAATAATATCTATCTATCTCATGGGGCTGTTGTGAGGATTAAATAAGGTAATTTATTTAATCCTTATTAAACTGTGCATGTAAAACAGTTTCTAGCACAGAGTCAAATATTAGCTGTTCTTGTTATTATCCCCTAGGTTGGCATCATCTGCCCCTAGAACAATGAAGCAACATATGAGAAACATTGTCCTCTCTAGTCAGGGAAGAGTTTTAGGAAGTACTTTTGTAATTGCTTTGCAATTGTCCCAAATTTCTTATACCCCAAATGCCACCTCCTTGACAACCAGACTCAAAAACCCTTCCCAACGAATGGAGACTTACTTAGTCGAGGCTGGAGGTATTGATGATTTCTGCCCATGACAAGGCTTCTTAAAGTGAGAACTCAAGCTAGAATGGGGGTGGATTGGAGTGTAGGGAAACCCTTCACAGATAACATAGCTTCCTTCCCAGTCAAGAAAACTAGATGCCTCTAATAAGAACTACACTCCACTCTACCCCTAAGTCTTCTCCTTTCATTGGTTTTCATGGAATTATCCTGCTTAGACGTTGATAGAATTTAGGTTAATTAGTTAAGCAGCCAAAAAAGGAGTGCTCTGCCAGGACCTTTAGAAGTTCATTTATTCTGTATTTCCTTTGATTTTCTTTCTGTTTGAGCTAAAATGAAGAGAAGACTTCCATTTAAGCTATTCAGATATGGAAGTACCGATTTCATGATGAAAGCCACGCTAAGCAGAATGCTGAAATCAAGCTGACCTGAGTTATCCATCTCCCAGAAAGCTTGCAATTATTTGACAGACATTTAGAAAAGAAAAACAAAAAAAAAAAAACACTTCAGGATGGTCATGTGGCAAACACTGGCTTTGGAGTTGGAATGCGATCTTGTTTGGGCTATGCCATTTACTAACAAGTTAAAGGCAAGTCTGGCAGGGTCTCATTTACTTTCTGATCCTCCAGGATAGTACCAATGCCTTAGATGACACCTGTTCCCTATTGAGGCTTTTCCCGCAACATCTGTCTTATGTTTTTTACTCCTTTTAGCCTGTATCCAGGCTGATGTAGTCTCCTATAGCTACTGAAGTCATATGCCTCTTCCTGACCTCAGTTCCTATGAATTTAATCCCTTCCCTAACTATCCTGTATTTTCTACCTGCTAACATTTGTACAAAACATTATACCATCTACAGACTGAGAGGAGAGAGGAGTGAGGAATGAGTGTGAATGGGTATGGAGTTCTTTTTGTGGTGATAAAAAAGTTCTGGAATGAGATAGTGGTGATGGTTGTACAACATTGCAAATGCATTGAATTGTATACTTTAAAATGATTGAAATGGGGAAGGTGATGTTATGTTTATTTTACCTCAACTAAAAAAAGATTAGCCAGGGTGGTGGCTCACGCCTATAATCCCAGCACTTTGGGAGGCTGAGGCAGGTGGATTGCTTGAATCTAGGAGTTCAAGACCAGTCTGGGCAACATGGTGAAATCCTGCATCTACAAAAAATACAAAAAATTAGCTGGGTGTGGTGGCAGGTGCCTGTAGTCCCAGCTACTCATGAGGCTGAGGTGGCAGGACTGCCTGGGCCCAAGAGTTTGGGGCTACAGCGAGCCATGATCACACCACTACACTTCCAGCCAGGGCAAAAGCATAAGATCCTGTCTCAAAGAAAAAAAAAAAAAAGAAGAAATTATGGAGAATGGGCTAGAAAAATTCTTGGAGTATATCTGTTCCAACCCCTACATCTTTCAGGGGAGAAAAGTGAGATTTGGCAAAGGTAAAGAACTTGACTAAAGTGACAGAGCTTTGGCAAATCACCTCCCTTATGCGTAAGTTTTCACATCTACTATCAGACTCTTAGAGGATGGGCTGAAGTTCTAGAGTACCTCTGTATCTTCTCAGTAGCCATTTGATGATCATCTGTTGGGTGAATGAATTTTTATTAAGTCCTTCATTCTACAAATTAAGAAACCATTTTCACTGCATACTCCCTGCCTCTGGATACCTGGTCACCATGCTTTACCTGCTTATTGAAGCACACTAAACAACCTGACGTTGGACCAATAATACCAGTCACTTGTCATGACAACAAACCACCCTCTGTCTGCTGCCTACTGATGCTACACTCTACCTACTGGGCTGGACTTTCTCCCAATATTTTCAGTTGGGAGGGACCTTACCCACTGCACACATACTCTCAGCCTATCCCAACCCACAAGGGAAAGTGAACCTCCAGGACCTGCCCCAAATTCAAGTTCATCTGGCTGCACTGTTTTTCAGGGCTACTGCTGGCCCTGTCCCGTATATAGCATCTTTATTAAATGTACGCTTAACAGTAAGCTATGCTTACTTTATATAAATATGGGAATGAGTCCATCACACACATGGCATTCAGGGCCAAGCTCTACTGAGCAGCAATGTCAATAACTGTACTACCTTAATAAGCTTATCAAAACAAAGAGTTGGACCAATGGGCAGAATGTTCAGGTCTATTATTATGGCTTTTTTCCCCAGTATATTTTAAAAAGAAGTTTTTCAATCCATTCTTGGGTTCCTACATATAACACAATGTTCCACCATTTATTTGTTCCTAAATGGAAGCTAACTGCTGATGTATGGCCCCAGTAACATTATTATGCCTCTTGGTAGAGGTCAGAACAGCCAAGAAAGAACATTGTCCAATTACATGTTCAGCAGGGTCATTAGTTGTAATATCATTCCTATTAGTCTTGAAAGCCTGGCAGTGTCAGCATGTCCAGGCCTCCATGTAGCCCATGTTCTCATACAAGTGGCTGAATGGAGTGGGCCTTGCATGCCCGGATGGCCTCAGTCTAGCCACTCACACATAGCAGCAACAAGAAACTGATTCATCCAAATAATGGCTAAAAGATGAAAGCTCAGAAGCCTGGAGGACAGGAGAGGCTTGGCTGACCTGGTCTGAGGTTTCAGATCTCTGATGGGCTGTAGACAGAGTGGAGAGTCAGTATATTCCAAGAGGGTTTGAGAGAGGAGCAGGGAAAAATGAGGACATTATTTCTACTATTTACATTAAGAGTTTGCTGCAAGTATTACCAGTATTATTATTGAGTGTTTCCTATGTGTCAGATCCCATTGTCAGTGCTCTTCCTGTATTTTGTTTAGTTCTCCTGACAACTTAATGAGATAGGTGTTGTTATATCCTCAATTTAATGATGAGATCACTGAAGCATACAATGGCCACTTTGCTAATAAATGGAAAGGCTCTGATTCTAATCCAGAAAGATTATCTCCAGAGCCAGTTCTCTTGGACATTTACACCCTTCCCATGAGTAGAAGCTCCAGAAAGACAGATTCTAGTTCAACATAAGGACAAACTATTTCAGATCTGTCCTGAGGTATAACTGGTGGCCTGAAGAGGTATGGAGCTGTCAGTTTTCACTTCTGAAAACTAAAAGAAAGAGACCAACCCACTTCTGAGTATTGTTTCTCTAGTGACCCTCTAATATAGAGGACAACAGACCTCTCAAGATGCCAGATACCCTTAGTACTTGTCTAGACCACTCCAGGAGGTGGCTGTTGCTAAGTGCTAGACAGTCACTTTTGTTCAGGACTTAGTAAATACTGGTGAGAAGATATTAATAGCACTAGAGCCATGTAAAGATAAGTGGTTTCACTCTTACTCATAATGATAAATATACTGATGAAAAAAGAAAATATATATATACAAGTATGATGATTTTCCAAAAATGTTGTACTTTACAAAGAGCCACAGAAACAGACCTCATCTCCAGGTACTCAGTCATGGTCCTCCTCTCCTCAAGTCATCACACCACCAAGGCAGCATATACACGATGCTAGGAAGGTCTAAGCTAATCCCCAAATAAACCCGGGGGTTGATTACACAGAGAAAAACAGGTGCCAGGCCCAAGATCATAGCCTCAACTCAGGCAGCCAACCAGGTTACAAATCCATGCTATGGGTCAACAATAGGGCCTTGGAAAGCCCCAGAGCCAAGAAAACCATTCAGAATGTCTCCTACTGGTGTCAACTCTTAAATACCATCTTCCTATTGAAAAAAGCAACATGTTTCAAGAAATTGGCTCAGACTACAGCATAAGGGCTAGTAACTGGAAATAACAGAGTAGTTCAAGCTTGGTTTACAGATGCTGGCCAGGTTCTCAAAAGCCCAGGGTAATTTTAGCTCTGGTCCTGCCTGGAGGCTGAGGGATAGGCTATATGACTCTCAAGGTTGCTTTCAACTTGGGATTTCTATGAGGGTGACCTGTGCTACCTAATTTGGAGGAATCATCTGGGTGATGTAACAGCTACATTTAAGATTCTCTCTGAGCTGAAGAGGTCTCCATATTAAAATAAAAAAATAAAAAACCTCCAATTAGCCAAATGATGTACTAGATGATGTAATCCAAAAAATGTGCATAGTGAGAAGCCATTAAGATGGATTATGTGAATGCAAATGAGTTATAATAATGTCATTTGAAATTCTAGTACAGGGGAGAGAAATAGCCATAATCCAGGGAGAAAGACTCTCCCTGCTAATGTCAGCCTAAACTCACAACCTATAATGTGTTACCTCTAGGGCCACAAGCAAGACCTTCTACATAAATGATATAAATGTTTAAGACTAGAGACTTATGAACACTTTGAAGCTTGAATGGATAAACAAGGGTTGGTATAGTGAAACTCCTCTCAAGAACGCAAAAACACTATTGCCTTTAGTCTGGAATGGAAGGTAAGTCCTCAAGTGTTAACAGTCTTGTTAGCAGCCCAAGCCTGCCCTTTCTTGATTATGCTATAGGCCAGAAAGCACAGGATTAAGATTCAGAAGGGGACAACATCACTAAAAGTGGTGGAGCAGGGCACACAAAGAATCAGTTCTTCCACTGAAACAACCTTAAACTGGCAATGAATGACAGAACACATTGTTTTGGAACTCTAGAATCTAATCCAAAACTTGCAGCAACTCACAGGGGACTGTGTAATGCAGAAAAGGGCAGCAAAAATTTGGTAAGAGAGCATTGAAGCACTTTTGCTTATCCTCTTACCATTCCCCATTCCCCAGCGGCTGAGGTGACAGTGGCCCACATTGCTGGTGTGGCTTGCTGGTGCCAGGAGATAATGACCTTGTTCTTTACAATATTGTAGCTGTGCATTTTGACCTTTTTGGCACTGAGGGACTAGCACAGAGGTTGACCTCTGGCTGGAGAGGCTTTCCAGGCTGTGGCTGCCTTTGTTGAAAGATTTAAAGACATACACTGCTCATGCCCACTTGGGACAAGGGATTGTGGACAGGACAAATAGCAAACACATGCAATAGCACAGGAAGGAGGAAGCTAAAAAGGAAGTTTCTTTGGGGAATAAGGATTCATAAGGGCCACCATGCATACCAGGGAAGTCACACTATAACACGCATGCCCAGGACCAGATGCATGCTCAGAAAAAAACCTCAGAGGACCATAGGCTTGTATTTCTGGAGGATGTGTGATCTACATACAAACAGGAGGAGAAGGCTGAGACAGAAGAGTTGATGACCTGGCACAGTCTCAAGTGGGTACTCCAGCTCAGAGTCAAGCTGCAAAAACCAGGAAAGTAGTATTGTTTGTTTCTTCTTGGATCCAGATGTTTAAAGAAATGTCAGGTTATTGGCTGACCAATGAGATAAAAGAACAGAGACTTCAGTGACCATATATAACAAGAATACGGTCTTGCAAAAATAGTTGGAAAAAGTCACTAAACAAATGGACAACCACAGCCCTCAACAATCAACAGTAGCAAACCCTGGGGAGAGAAGAAAATCTGATTTCTAGAGTTACCACATTATAATATTCAAAATGCCAAGTTTTCAACAAAAAATTGCAAGGCCTACAAGAAAACAGGAACATGTGACCTATTCACAGGAAAAAAATAATTTGGCAGAAAACATACCAAAGGAAGCCAAGACATTAAACTTATTAGACAAAGACTGTCTAGTAAAATTGTCTTAAGATTCAGGAGGCCTGGGTTCAAGTCCTGGCTTTGCCACTAATTCCCTACATGAGAAAGCAAGTCATTTCCATTTTCTGGGCCCATGTTGCCTCAGTATTTATACAACGTGGAGGTAGGGTGACCAATGGCAACAAGCTGGGTCCTTGGGAGATAATTTATCCTACAGATGTGTTTTGTTTGACTCTCACTGTGCTTCTTTAAAAATATGAATTCCTCATTAACATTTTTTTAAACATAAAGAGTTTTACATAAAAATCCAATTCCCGGCTTTTCTTGAAATACTAGAAGATCTGGCCCCTCTGGGCTTTCCTCTCCACTATATCCCACTCTAATGATGGGAACCATCCAAGTCACTTTTGCTGTCTTTAGATGGGGCATGGATCTCCCAGTTGGACACAGGTGCCCACTTATCCCTTGTCTCAATTTGTTTCACTCACTTAATTGGCCCCTGTAAGCATCTAAGTTGGCCACTCTTGGCTAAGATGGTTCTTTTCAGTTCTAAATCTACAGTGAATCTAGGGTTTCATAGAGGTGAAAAGCTTTTCCCAAGTATCTCTTTTTGCAGCCAAAAAGAGATAATACATAAATAAAAGCCAGGTCACACTCTGGAACAATGGGCTTTCCTTTGAAAAGGAAAAGTTGGGTTTCCATGACATCTGGTCTGTAGAAAGCCAAGAAATGATGGTAATGATTGGCTTAGGTGATCCTTTCATCTCCATACTTCCAAGCAGGCCAGAAACCAGAGAAATAAAGAATTTGAAAGAACAAGAAAAGTATATATCCAGCTCCTGATGACACCTCAGCAAGCTCTTTACTTTCTGACCAAACCCATGCCTTGTCACACGAGCCTCACCTCCCATCAGTAACAGGTTGTCAGGTGTCCTGTCCACAACCTACCCTTAATTAGGCAGCAAGCTCTCCTCAGGCCATGGCCCAAAGTCAGAAAAAAAAGGTTCATTTTGTGCACAGTGACAAAGGAAAAGAGCCTGAATGACTTGAAGTTAGGGTCTATTAGACAAAAGGAGGCCCACCACAGAGGTGGGATTTGCTACTTAGAGACACAATCATATCCTAGCAGTCTACCCTTAGCTCCTAGCAGGGAAACCAGCCCAGGAAAACAGCTGACGATGTCGACAACTAGATATGAGGACTGATGTTCAGCAAGTTTAATTCATTTAACCTTACCAACTACTGGGAAGGTATATCAGCTCCTACATTGCTCTTGTGAAGCCATGTCCCCAGTACAGAAAGGAAAGAACCTGAGAACACACACACACACATATACACACACATAAGCACATACAAGTATGAAATTCTGAACAACAGAGGAGACAGGTGTGAATAGGTCAAGACACATATACCTGGTAAGTTCCTGTACAGTGGCTAAATGGTATTATAATTCCTCTTTACAAGTATCCAGCATATCACAGGTAACAAAGCATTTTTACAAGACCGAATTGTCCCCATTTTACAAGGAAGAAAACTGATATTTGAAGATGCATAGGAAGCTGCTCAAGTTGCATTTCTAATAATAGAACTGAGGCAAGCATCTGGGTTTCCCAGACTGCAGGTTGGGTTTTAATGTATAACAACAGGTAGGGCTAACTTGAACAGAACCACACTAACCACCCTTGATTATCCATCCTAGGGTTCAAATGTCAGCAATGAGACTTCCAGGTAGGGAATGAAGATACCTCACCATGTCAGTTACCAATTTAGTCAAATGATCTTATTTTACTAGCCTGGAGGCTGGGTGTTAGTGTTTTTGTTTGTTTGGGTTCTTCTTGTTGTTTTTTGTTTTTTTTGTGTGTGCTACTGAAGTGATTCTGTTGTATAGCCAGGGTAGAGAACCACTTGAGCTAGACTCTGGCTGCTGGGGCTTTGTTCCTGTAGGAACACTCCTCCCGGCCTTGGACTTAGGGGCATTAATGGCTGCCCACTGATATTCTGAAGTCTGGCTCTGTCATTTGCTTCCCTGAGCCATCCTGGCTTGCTCAATCATTTCCCCCCATCCTTGGATTTACTATTTATTATAAAAGTAACATTTCCCTGAAAATGAAATGCATTTGGATTTGGGTGACATCATCATTTGGTACAGTTTAATCCTTCTTTTAAAGAGGGAGGTCTGTAAGCACAAGACATACCAGCTGTATGCGTACAGGGCCTCACATTAGTCCTGAAGGTCTGTGGTTATTGATACGCCTTTTCTGACTATCCCTGGGACTGATTCTTTAACCAGCAAAGATGAGATGGGACACAGATGGCATTTGCAGACTCTGACTGAAGAGAAGAAAAGATTGGATATTTCATTAGAAGATTCTCATGATAGAAGGGAATGAGAGGTAATTTTGTCCATTCCTCTGCTTCTAGGCAGTGCCCTCACCTTAACTGTCCCAACCAGGTAACAATACTTTCTGGATTTTTTACCTTGAGGAAGGAGGCCTCTATCAACCTCAAGGGAAGCCTTGATACATGGACCTTCTTGGAGCTAAAAAGGTAGTGGTGATGATTATAATTATGATGATAATCATAAAATAAGTTACCATTTGCTAAGTTCCTAATATCTGTCTAGCACTGTGCTAGACACCTTATTGGCATGTATGATCTAATTCCTTATAAAAAGTCTGTTATCCCTATTTTTCAGATGAGGAAATCAGGGCTCAGGGAAGTTAAAAATCTTACCAAAAGCTACAGAGCTAGAAGGTAGTAAAACTGTATCTAGAGTTTTCTAACTCCAAATGCCCTGTTCCTTTCTTTATATCACATTGCCATAATTCTAATATTGGGGCCCTTCAACCTCTAGGAGCCCTAGCTAGCCCTTCTGACCTTTTGTTTGGGGTCTAGAAGACTTCAGCCTAATTTTACAGGAGAAACTAACAAAACGTGATAGGCTGTTGTAAGGATAGTTATAACACACCCTCATGTAGCTTCAGTACTTGTCTTGCCACAAAGCAGTTTTCGCATGTTTTATCTCATTCACTGTGA
Organism: Pan paniscus; assembly: GCF_029289425.2. Classification (NCBI taxonomy): domain Eukaryota; kingdom Metazoa; phylum Chordata; class Mammalia; order Primates; family Hominidae; genus Pan; species Pan paniscus. The sequence continues at coordinate 63,276,108 of NC_073272.2, forward strand.
CATGCCCTGGCATTAAAGAACTGTCAAGACCATTGTGCAGATGAGGAAAATCAGAGCTCAAAATAGTCAAATAGCTGATTCCAGCTCACAATTCCCAGAAAAAATAAGAGCTGAGACACCTAACCAATGTTATTCTCCCATAGCACCCTGAGGTCATAAGCACATTGGGATCACTTCCTTTACAGTGACCCAGAAAAAGCAAAAACTGCTGAGAAATTCCTCCCAAGAGCCTCTCTGTTAAGGGCCAGGTTCTTCATGGTACAATGTCAAAGAGGCAGAAGGCTTGCAAGACCTTACATGCCACTTGCTTCCCACCCCCAGCACATTTAGATCCCAGCCACTTGATTCTCTTGAAAAAAGTAAAATTTGATATCAGTAAGCTCTAGCGCCTGGGGGGCAGGGAGCTCACACTCTTATATTAACATCTGAATACACAGTGACAACACACAGGGGTGTGAGAGGCAAAGAAGTAGACAGGAAGGAGAGGAGAAGAGCAGAGGAGCAAGAGGAGGAGATGGGAAGAAACTACGAGAAGAAAGAATAAAAAAAAGATGAGAAATAGAAAGCAGAAAAAAGAGAGATAAGAAAGACAAAAGTTCACAGCAATATAGGGTTAAAAAGTCTTATTCAAAAACCACCAAGGCCAACCCCAAAAGAGGAAACCAAGACCCAGACAAGGTAAGTGATTTGTACAAAGGTGGGAGGTGGTGGGGCGGGGGTGTTAAACAAGAGACAAATGAAAAATCTAAAAATTAAAAGGGCACAGATTAAAGGAAGCCCAGGTTCTCTGTATGAGACAATTTTAAAAAAAGGAAAAAAATATGAGAAAAGCCACCAGGAGAGAAATAAACAGGAGAACAGAGGCTGGTGAAGGGGAAGCCAGGTACAGGCAGCCAAGGAAATAGGAGAGGAGAGTGAAGACTGACACTCACCCTCACAAAGCTGGCAGGAAACCATCCCTCCTCATCGTCGATCTGGCCCCACCACCAATCCTTGTTGGAAGCATCCAAGACTTTGATGACGTCGCCAGCTTTAAATGCCAACTCCCGGTTGGCCATGGTGACGTGATCCCATACTGCCTCAGCACTAACGATGGAATCTCCAGTGATCAGCTTAGGAGACAAAATGAGAATGTGTTCAGTCCACACAGCTACCTTGCTTGCCCCTTCCCCCACCCACAGAGCTCTACTACTTATAGAGAAACTCATATACTCAAGTGGTGAGAGATAGGGGTGAGGGGGATGGCACTGGAACAAAAGTTCCATTAGACCGCAAGACAAACAATACTGTCAACTCTCTGTTAGCCAGTGCATGGAATGACCCAGAATATGAATATGTACTACATATGCCTCATGCTTTTTATCCCTAATCATGAACTTCTCCTGTGCAGAACAAAGAAAGTTCCAGTCCATCTCTCCTTGGTGCTTCAAGGCAGCTCTAGGTCAGGAATGGGTGGAGAGGCTGAAAGCAATGGCTAAAATGAGACTCAAGCTTATTTGCTTTCAATTCCCTGTGCTCCTCCCCCTTTCCTCCTCCTCCTTGGAACTGACCAATTGAGAGTTGGTGGTACATTATTTAACCCCACCGTGACCCTCCTCCTGGGGTAACAGACCATAACATTCCTCACGCATAATGGACCCCAGTCCTGCAGCCTCCTCCTCTCACTCACACATGATGCCATCCAGAGAGGTCATGGGTAGGAAAGAATATGGCTTTCTGTGATGCCTTGCACCCAAGAAACTCAACTTTAGAACACATTCTCTCAGTGATTTGTACAACCATCCTGTGAGATACAGTAGGGGGAGAGGTCTGGGTTGAATTCTGCATTTGATGGATGGCAAAACTGAACAAGCAAGTGATGAGCTGGAGATCAGCTGGCAAGGCAGGACCTGTGCATGGAATACACGCTAACCCTGCTCACTAGACTTCATGGCTAGCAGGACTGGGCTCCACACAAGAGCAGGCAGACATCTATTCCACTGCCATACCAGCAAACAGACATTCATGAAACTCATCTAAGCACGGTGATAGGGATGGGGTGGGGGTGGGGAGGTAGTCTGCCTCTCTCTACCATCCTGCTCACTGTGTTATTTGTTCTTTTTCCCTCAACTGTTCCAGCTTGTATGGGCCATCAGTCTTCTCAGCATTTGGGGTAACAGATTCCAGAATAGAGAACACATGGCCTATCAGGCAAAGAGACTCAAGCACTCTCTCCCAAGCATTGAATTTCTGAACAAGTCCTCTAGAAGTCAGCTTTTCCATCAGCCTACTTTGCTCAAGGCAATAATGGCTCCATAAGACCAAAACTAAAACAACTTTAAGACAATAGAAATAGTCTATAGAATATACATCCTGTCTCATATATCTGCCCTCCAACATGCTAGCCACAGAATAACCCTAGGTTCTCAAAATAAATGCACAACACATACGAACACATATATATGAACACACACACACATACACACATGCTGATCTTTGACTTAAGTTAACATGTTTTCTTCAGGTCCTGCCAGATGCATCTGTCATGGCTCAGGATTCATCTTTGTGCCTTCCACAGAAGGTAAGGCATAGGGTGAGCTCTTCAGGATAGATAAAAAATAAATTTCCAGCAGGACCTTTCACAACACCACCTTTCAAATACCTCATGCTTTACGCTTTGCTAAGTGTTTTCACATCTACTACATCACTTGATCCTTACGGAATAAACTGGGCCTCACTATTACCATTCATTCATTCATTCATTCATTTTTATTTTTTGGGACGGAATCTCTCTCTGTTGCCCAGGTTGGAGTGCAGTGGCGCAGTCTTGGCTCACTGCAACCTCCACCTCCTGGGTTCAAGCGATTCTGGTGTCTCGGCCTCCCAAGTAGCTGGGACTACAGGCGCACGCCACCATGCCCAGCTAATTTTTGTATTTTTAGTAGAGATGGGGGTTTTTCCATGTTGGCCAGGGTGGTCTCAAACTCCTGACCTCAAGTGATCTGCCCACCTCAGCCTCCCAAAGTGCTAGGATTACAGGTGTGAGCAACTGCACCTGGCCATTTACCTATATTTTAAAGATGAGGAAACTGAGGCTCAGAAAGGCGACCTAGTCCTTCAGCCAATAACACAAGTAATACATTATGAAGCTGGGTCTTCTAACTCTGTGTGCTCTTATAATTATCAAACTGTACTACCAATGTCTACTCATTATCTATACTGAACTCCATCTATGATATCATAAGCCAGTTGGCTCCTATTCTTAAAGAACCCTACAGGAGATTTACACAGCCACCTTTAATCATAGGTGCCCCTGATGCTGAGGACATTCATTTTTATGTTGAACTTGCTTTCTTCCAATTGTACTAAAAGTCAATTTCTCCTTGTTTTGGCCTCAGTGAAGAAAAAGAAAAGCTGGTCACTGGCTTACTAAAGTAAATTTTTATAGAGAAGTCTGCCCTCTCCTGGAAAAGATGGGTCCCAAGTGGGCATTGTTAGAACTCAGTAAGCACATACAACCCCAACCCAGAGCACCATTAAGACCTGTAGTTTAAAGCTATATCCATAGCTTTTTATCAAGGGTCAAAGAGTATCTCAGTATCAATTACCAACCTTCTGCTCAGGACACTATCTGTGGTGCTCTTTGAGGTCTCCCAGGCCCAGATCTGGCTGATTCCACTGTCTATACTTTTTTACTTTGCAGTCTTCTTTTCAGGAACTCCATGCCTGGCTTTTCCCAGAAGCAGATCGCTGACTTTTGTCCCCCATTTAGTCCAGCTGATATACCTGGGCCCTCAGGTCACAAGGCTCAGCTATACCCTGCACAAAGCCAATCTAGGACCTAGTGGTCACAAAAACAACTAACCAACTTGCAAGCCTGTTGTCAGGGCCTACTTAGAATCAATGACTGTCAGAATTGGACAGAATTTTAAAGATCATCACCTTCATGCCCTCATTTTATAGATGAGGTTTAACAAAAGTAACTTGCCTACAGTCATCAAATGGTCAGCCTCCTGGACTAGTGTTTTTTCTAACATAACACCACAGAGAGGGAATACAGGTAGAAAAAATAATCTGAATTTAAGACCTTGTTATACTACTAGCTAAAGGTGTAATGACAATTATGACGATGTTAGCTAATACAGAGCGCTATTATGTCAGGCACTATTCTAAACACGTTATATACATTAATTCATTCAAGCCTCACAGCAGCCCTTTAAGGAAAAACTATTACTATTCATATCTTACAGATGAGGTAGCTGAAGCTCAAGGAAGTTAAATAATTTGCAGTTCACACAGCCAATAACTATTGAAGCCATTATTCCAGTAGAGGCACAGTCTGGCTCTAGAGACTCTGCTCTTAACTTATAAACTATTCTGCCTCTGGGTCCCAGTTTCTTCACCTATAAAATGGGGATAATTCTACTCTACCATCTGCTTTGTAGGGTATAAAACACTGAACTGAGAGCTGACAGGCATGTGCATGGAGGTGAGAGGAACGCTAATCCAGAAGGCGTTAACAGCTGTGTGGGGCTTCTGCGTTCTCTCCTCACAAACACAAGCCGGAGCAAGGGGATGTTCCTCCCTCATCTTCTGAGTTGTTTTGAAAATGTAAACTAAACTTAACCTGGAAATTGGTTCCAAATCTTCCATTTGTGTACAGAATTAACTTTTAACTTGCTATAATTTTTGTTAAAATGCACTTTGCTCTGCTCATCCATCTTCCATCCAACATTCATTCATTGAGCTCCTACTGTGTGCAGGGATCTGCTCACTGTGACTCAGCTGCAGTCCTTACCTGAAGAACAAAGGGTTTCCAGGTACCAACAATGCATATCTTTCCAGCAGGACGCAAAGGTGGTTTTATGGGCACGCATACCTACCTTCGATTCTGGGCTTTACTACTTTAGAAAGTAGCAATGACAATAGGAGGTGAGGAATAGAAGAGGAGTCAGAAACACAAACTTAAATGTAATTGTCAGCATGTAATTATGACATCTAGGAGTATAATTTCACAAAAGCCAAAGAGTTTCTAACTATACAACCTTGGGTCTCAGTTTTTTCATCTGCAAAATGGGGGTAATAATGTTTGCCTCACAGGCAGGGTTATAGAGAGGGTGAACTCAGATGGTGGATATACAGTGCCTGGCATGTGCTGGCCTAGTACAAGACTTCAGAGAAAGGAGGTTGATTACACATGGGTATTGGGCTATAGAAAGGTTTTGTGTGGCAATGAAGATAGCCCTTAAAGGATGGGTAGGATGGTACCAGATACAGAAGGAAAGGGAGGGGCATTTGAAGCAGAGAAATGAGATTAAGCCAAGTCTCAGAGAAGAAGACTGGGAAATGTGATGGTGAACAAGTAGTGGAGTTTGGAGAGGTTAGGGTTGGGAAAGGGGAGTGGAGGGAGTGATGGCTAAAAAGGTGAGTGAAGTCATGTTTGAAGGACCTTGAATCTAGTTTGAGGAAAAGAAAAAGGTCAAAGTTAATTTTTGGGTGCAAACGTCAATTAAAGCATAGGACAAATTAGGAGGAAATATTGGCTTGGCTTTGCAAAAGAAGTGATGACAAATTTTCTCTTTAAGGTGTTAAATATGGGGGGCCAGCAGGACATGCAGGTGGGTGGGAAGCTCAAGAGAGATTAGGGTATATATACAGGTTTGGGAATCAATGGCCCAGAAGAAATTACGAAAATCACAGTTTGCCCTGGAAAAAAGTGCTAAGAAGGCCAGAAGCCTTGGGAAATCAAGATTTATGCTTAAAGATGGAACGTGAGGTAAGGAACAGAAAAAGAGCTACATAAATAAAACTAAAAGAAGCTGTTAGCACATCATTAGGATACAAAGGAGCATGATCTCTCAAAAGTCAAAGACAAGAGTTTCAAGCAGCAAGAGCTCATCAACATTATCAAATGGTACAGAGCTATAAAAAAGAAAACCAAGAAAAGGCCATTTGGGAGTAGCTATAGCAGAGATTATATTCTCTATTCCCAAACTGGTTTATATTCCCTCCCTGCCAAAATCCAACTGTTACCATCCTTCATCTTGCAAGCCTATCATAAAGCCAGAAGATGGAGCAGCATCATTCTAGCAAGGTACTCAAAGAGCTCTGAGCCTTAGGACAGCACTACTGTGGCTTCTAACAAAATAATTCCCAATCCCCAGGACATTTCAGAGGAAGCACTAAATATAGGGAAGCTCTTGCTCAGACTTACAAGTGAGTGGGACACATAATGTTTCCCACTCCCACATCAACAAAACTTTTGGACATGAATAAGAGGATGGGGAGGGTTAAGAGTCCTGCATTATGCTTAAAGACAGAATAGGATATTATTTCTTTGTATCCAGATTTCCGAAGACAATCCTAATATCAAATATTCTATCTAATTGCTCCCCAAAGTAGATATATCTGTTTATCAGCTGTCATGTGCCTTGATTTTTAACCTAGAAATATGATTGTTATACCCTGGAGGCACTGGGAGTCTGAGATCTAAGGCTGGTCTCTGTGACCAAAAAAGGCATGTGTGTTTGCAGTGAGCTTGGGGTGGCCAGTGGACCCTTTCAGTGGGAACAAAAGAAGAAATGGAAAAGACAGAAGGAAAGTAAAAGAGTTATAAAGGGAAGGACGAAGCAAGAGAAGCTTATACTTGTAGAAAACATACGCTGCAAACTGGATAAAGGGCTTTCTTTTGTGATTTCAACCTCTATAATTCTCCAATGTAAGCACTAACATCTCCATTTTTACTGAAGATGACTTGTGAGATAAAACAAGTAACCCACAGTTACCCAGTTAGTAGGTGGTGGAGCAGATTTCAATCTCCAGTTGGCCTTACTCTACAGCTTTGCTATTTGCCAGTCCCCCATGGAACCAGTCAAATGGCAGGGAGGGGGACCAGCTCACCCTGTGAATGACCTACAGCAGTGATTCTCAGTTCCTCAGAGGTCTTGTTAAAACACAGGTTGCTGGGCCACATAGGCCTTGAGTATTGATTAGGTAGGTCTGAAGTGCAGCTTGAGAACCTGCATTTCAAATAGATCCCCAGGTGATACTGATGCTGCTGGTCTGGGAATCACATCTGGAGAACCACTGCCCTAATGGACTGTCCTAGTGTAGGCCCTACCCTTGCCTCTTCTGATGCCTCATTCTTCACAGATTTCCCCATGCCACACCATATGTTGTGCTCCCTGCCTCCAGCACTCCCTGCCTATCTACAAGGCCTTCCTCAGTTTTTGGTAAATGTCTGCAAAAGGGTATTTGGGGTCATGTAAGCAGCATGCCCAATGTCAGGCTGTGTTAACACAGGAAAAAACTTGGGATTATGGCTGTCACCCAGTCTTTTAGAGCCATGCCACTTATCTACAACTTCTTGTTCTTCCCCTCTAGTTCAACAGCACCACCCCCAAAATAGATATTTAATTAGCCTTGGTGGCTGTCAGAAATATTAGTGTTTTAATAAGAAGCAGCACAAGGGAGAATGGGTTAAAAAATGTGAACCTCACATGTATGGAATAGCAAATATGCCAATTGCCATGAAGGTAGATGAGCTGGACCTGCCTTCCAAGAAGCTCCGTAGGAGGAAAAGGAGGGACATGACAGGGGTTTGCCTATGAGGTTTTCTCAGGTTGGTGTCTGCCCGTATCCTCTCAGAAGGCCCCCTTCTCCTGAACAGCTAAACTTGGGCAAGAGCAAATTATTTTCCCTTGCTCCCTTAAGCATATCTAAAACAAGCTGAGATTTTATGCTCTCTCCTGAAAAAGCTAGATTCCTTTTAATACAGCCTTGAAAACGCTCTGGCTATCTTGCCCAAAGTGTTGAAGGATAATCATCCTCCCTATTTTTGGGAAGGTGTGAACCAGGCTGCCCCAACAACAGCTATGAGGTACCATGGTGTACAGTAAAGACTCAGATTGGCTATTGGAAGAAAATCTGCCAGTAACTCACCAAATGATCTTGGACAGGTCCCTTTCCCTGTCTCAGTTTTTTTTTTTTTTTTTTTTTTTTTTTAGATAGAGTCTTGCTCTGTTGCCCAGGCTGGAGTGCAGTGGTACAATCTCGGTTCACTGCAACCTCCATCTCCCGGGTTCAAGTGATTCTCCTGCCTCAGCCTCTAAAGCAGCTGGGATTACAGGCATCTTCCACCACACCTGGCTAATTTTTTGTATTTTTCGTAGAGACAGGGTTTCACCATGTTGGCCAGGCTGGTCTTGAACCCCTGACCTCAGGTGATCCGCCTGCCTTGGCCTCCCAAAGTGCTGGGACTACAGGCGTGAGCCACCGCACCCAGCCCGTCTCAGTTTTTTTACATGTCAAGTGACAGACTGGAACCATACAGATGACCTCTCAAGTCCCTTCCAGCTCTGGTATTCTACTGAGGCTAACACTTACTCTGCAAAGGACGGGGATGTCATTATTGCAGCTTAATTCTCCTCACCCTTCTTTGTGCTTGATAGGATGCTTTTACTGCTTTCTGCTCAAAAAAATGAGAACTTTTTCCTGAAGATAACTCACTCAAGCATTGCTGGCAACACAGTCAGACTACCTGGGAAAATTGAGAAGTGGGCTTCCCACTTAAACCTTTGACTGCCGCATTCAAAAGTCAATAGGGACCTTTGCTTTTTGTTCTCTCCACTTAGTTCTTCAGATAAATCATCCTTCTCATGACATCAGTTCTCACTCACCTCCAGTCCCATATTTCCTACTGCCTGCTCCACATTTCACTGGATGGCCTGCTACCACCTCCAATAAAATGCAAAATTCATCATATTCCCCCAATCCCCCTCCTTCTCAATTTTTCCCATTTAAGGAAAATCTTCTGGCCCTGCTATTTCTTTCTTCTTCATGTCTCTCCCTCTCAGATACAACGCATTCTCTTCATTCCCACTGTCTCATCCTGGTCCTCATCAGCTCAAACTGTCTCCCAACCGGCTTCCTTGGCCCTTACAGGTCTGTCCCTTCCTCAAGCTATGCCTTAATGATGCAAATCTTAAAGCATTTTTGCTAGTATCCCTCCTCAAGCTCAAGAAGCTTCAGTAACTCCCCACTATCTCAAAGCTCTCCTTAATCTAGCCTCATCTCTGGATCCAACCTTTACCTCTAACAAGGCAGGGGCTTTCCACCACTCTTGCCAAAATGAGTCTCTTGCATCCTTCTCATGACATCAGCTGTCACTCACCTCCAGTCCCACATTTCCTACTGCCTGCTCAACATTTCACTGGATGGCCTGCTACTGCCTCCAATAAAATAATGATCAATCCTACTTCTGTGCCTCTGATTTGGCCATATCCTTAGCCAATGGTTACATGTAGCGACACTGGGGCCAGGCTGCTTCTTCCTAGCTGTGTGATTGTGGCCGACCTACTCCTTAATCCCTTCTCTGATGACTCCAGGCTGTATCCTCTCTCTCTCTCTGCCTCTTTCAGTAACCTTATCTACCTAGGATAAGCAGAAAACAAAAATTTGGAAGAGTTATTCAAGTTGCTGACCAGAGTGTTATTCTTCAAATAACCAGAGTATATACTTCTGAATGATAGGTCTAAAACATAAGCTTAATCCATAATGAACAATGTGTATACTCCACCTAAAGTTCTGACTTGAGTTCTAAAAGCAAGCAAACTCTGAGGCAGAACACAGCAATAGAGTAAGCATCTCTGTCAGGTGGCAGAACAATTTATGGGGCCAAGAAAATTGTTTACATAATATGTACCCAGCTGCCCTATATGCCAGTCCATTGTTGCCAGGATTTATTGCTAGGTGGCTTCTATGGCAGGCCAGGTTTTGCTAAAGATCTGCACTGGTGCCCAGTGATCACCAGGGAAAGAAGCAGAGATAGATGCTAGGTAAGAAAAATCCCACTGTGAATATCAAAAACATCCCAAGAGTTGCCTTTTCTTTTCCTCAGGTTTTAACATTTTGCACTTGATTGTTTCCAGTTTCAATGTGGGTGTTGCTATTGCCCACAAGTAAATAATTTCATTTCTTGGCAGAATAATTAATGCACTCAAGTGATAATGACTCTAAATATGCTGAATGGAAGTATGTACATATATTTTTTCATGACACAAAATCATCTTTTTCCTAATTTGGGTGTGTGATTTGTGAGTCATTACACATCAGTTTCCTTCAATATCCCATTATACTATCCAGTTTTCACTTTAATAAAATGAAAGATCTACTGTTCAGCCACACCTGGCAGACACAAAAGGTAGGCCTAGATGGGTTCAGCCTTGAGCAAGACAGACCACCTGATCTAGAGCCCAATATGAACAGTGGTCATAAGCCGATTCACACTTTCCAGGACCTTTTAGGACATTTTAGCTTGGAAAACCCAGAGAAGCCCCTTAGGGCATGATGCCATCCAGAATATTTTCTCACTGAGGCTAATAACAAAGAACAGCTTCTTCCTGCACTTCTTCCAAAGGAAGTTAAAAGGTGATCTCTGCTCTAATGGTGACCCAACAGATGAGAGAAGGGTTGTTGCTTGCTTGTCTGGACCTTAGCAATAGATGGTAAGAAACCCAAGCCAGTAGCTCAGCCAAATGGGCCCAGGAGTTTCTGAAGTGAGACCCAGCTGCTGCCTCAAAGTTCACAATGTTAAGAACTTGGTCTTGTTTAGAGAATGATCCCCTTTAAAGAAAATGCAGCCAAATGGGCCAAGGATTGCACAGATCAGAGAGAAGACATGTTTCTGAATGGCCAACCTAGATGATGTTGGCTAGAGAAGGTCCTATATACTACAACAGCTCCCAATCTGATAAACATTAGCTTGTATCTACAAAATATCTTGGAAACAGGAGTAATTGTCAAGTTATTCTGGGATATTTTGGCACTTCTGACGCATTACAACACTGTTTCTTAATGTGAGGTCCACAGACCCCTGCTCAGAACCACCCTACCATATTTATTAATAACAAGCAACCAGAGTGATTCTGAATCACGTGCCACACTGAAACCAACTGTCTTAATCTTTCTGGGACCAGAGAGTTTATATTGCAGGAACTTCCTCTTACTCCACTGGGCCACTCAAAAGAAACCAGAATCTCTGAAACTCCAACTCTAGGCTTATCCTTCTTGTGTCAGATTCCAGAAAGGCTGAGGAATTACGGTGGCCTGTCGGAGAGGATTTCTCCCAGCCTGCCTTGAGAGACTATTTGCTTCTGCTCTGTTCCACCCTCATTCCCGTCCCAACCTTCAGGCACTGAAGCTACCACTAGTTCTAAAAGCAAGTCCTAGCAGCATCTCTCTATGCTATAATCTGGAATAAATTTCCTAGAGCTGTATTAAATCTCCCCAAGGCAACCTCCAATATTCTAAGAGACAGATGGTTAGTAAAAATAATAATAATGGACTCAGCAATGCCCTCTCCATGAGTTCCTGAGTCAGAACATGCCATCTCAAGCTTGAGGTCACCCTGACCTTCACCCATCTGTTGAGCCAGCGTGGGTCTTATACCCAAAATGTCCCTGCCCTGGGAGCCATGCTTGTCTTCTTGGACTTGGTGTGAATGCCGAGCTCCAGCTACCCACTGGAGTCTTTTGTTGCCTTACTACCCTGAGATATGGGAGCTGACCAGGACAAACCTAGGGAATATGCAGGGATGCTCTAAGAGCCACAGATCCCTTAGGCGACCTAAACTCATCTTAAGGTCTGCATCTGGGTTCCTGAATTTCTTCATGTAGTCGCCTTAGGACCAGTCCTGGGAGCTTTAACTTTTCCTGGACTACGACTTGAAGCCAGGCCTTGGAGTTTTCTGGGCAGGGGTGGGGTTCCTTTGTTTCCAGAAGGTAGGAGGAGGGGGCTAGAACTACAAGAAGAATCTGTCCTCCATGACTCCCACATGCATGGTTCTATACTCAACACCACAGGCAGAGGGTGGGTGGGCAAGGCAGAGAGAAAAAGGGAAATTCATTTTTTATCCATTTGTCAGATGTCGTGTTAAAATCTTGTAGAGAAAGGAGAGCTGAAGGTAGCGGGAGGAGCAGGGGAGGAGATAGGTTGGAACTAACGGTCCTAACGTCGTTAAATGTGACCATCTGGTTTACAGTGACAAGAACAGAAACAACATTTAGTTAGGAGCACTGTGACCTGCTCCTATATCTAGAGATGAAGCAGGAAAAATAAATATATTTCAATTAACTGAAACCACCTTTACGTCTACTGAGCATGCCCAGCAAGGACACAGGCTTGCAAAAACTCTAGACCTTGGCATACGTTTCCAAAGAGAGTGTAAGTATCTCCCAGGGAGTTTTTACAGCCCAGAGAGGACATCTGCATTTAAACAGCCCATCAAAAAGTGGAAGATAGTTTCCAGTGGTGCAATGATTTCCCTCTACCTACTGGCTCACTGTGAGAGAAAAGACATCCAGCCAAGGCCAAGGCACCTAGCAATGCCTCTAGTCCATGTCAGAAGCCTTTTATGCTCAGGAATGGACTATGTTCTCCTAAAAAAGTCTAGCCCAGTCCTGGATGAGGAAGTGGCAGAGGGATTCAGTGAGCAGCCATTGGGTCAGGCCCCAAGGGACTCAAACTGGCTGAGCTGGCTTCCCCTCAGACCTTGAAACCAAAGACTTAGCCAGAGGGATACAACGACTAAACCTAGGCTGCCAGAGAGGACAAAATAGAAGCAAAATCAGACACACCCTCAAAGCTCAGAAGGGATGGCACCAGGTCTGTGTCTATAGGAAAAGTGGTTGTGCTTGTAACAAAACAATGTCAAGTAGGTTCGCTAAACTTATGTAAGGAAGCATCTACCAGTCTGGGCTAGGTGAAAGTGGTGAGGGTAGAGAAGGGAAGGAAACCAAGGCAGCTGATAAAGGGATAAAGCATCTAGTAAGGTGTCAGGGCTTGAACTCCTTTTAACTGTCTCAGCTCAAGAGCCCCAAAGGCAGTGGATTCTTATACTCAGAGGTGGTCAGGATTGGAGATTTCCAAGTAACTAGTTAGCACACCTAGCTCAGTCCTCCCTTTCTTACAGGTAAGAAAAATGAGGCTCCAATGAGAAAAGCTTCCTAAGGCATCAAGTTAGTTAGCAGCAGAGCTGCCAAGATTAGAAACCAAGCCTATAGTCTTAGAAGAATGGTAGCCAATAGTTTTTGGATCATGTACCTCTAATGTTAAAAACAAAAATACAAACATTTAGCTATTCTTGTCACAAAAAAGTAATTCTGTGAAATGACAGATATGCTTCACTACAGTAACCATTTTACTATCTATCTATATTACAATATCATGTTGTAAACCTCAAATATACACAATAAAATTTATTTTACAAAAAACAAAACAAGAAACACCTATCCCAATATTTAAATACTAATGTAGTATGTGTTTTATAAAAAAAAAACTCCACAAAATAGAAATTAAATAACAATGAGATTAACAATTTAATATATAAAGAACTAATATTTTCTCCCTAAGTCTCACCTTGGAGGTTACCGCTTTCAACATTTTCTGATGCTCTTCTCTCCCACTGCTCTATAGACATCATCCCTTCAGTACTAAAACCAGAACCTGACTTTCCCTCCCTGCTCAGGGTCCCAAACAGGTCTGACCCTGAAGATTAAAAGATAAGAACACTTCAGTATGAAGGATTAGTAAAGATACTTCCAGAATCTCCCCCACGACCAGATGGTTTTTGCTAAGGAATCTCAAATTCAAATTCACACTAAAATGCAAATGTCAGTAATAAAAACTGGGATGGGAAGAATGAGCTCTAGGTGTAGCTTGATTCTGGACTTGCTGTATGAACTTGGGCAGATCCAGCGCCTCTCTGAGCCAGCTGTATTAAATTATTTCAAATGGAAAGTTGAGGTCATCTTTGACATATGCTGCTGCTTTGCTTCTAAAAGCAGGTTTTGACAGGGGTGGGGTGGCCCCTCAAAAAAAATGAAACAAGGAAGTCAGGAGAGGGAAGGGGTGGAATAAAAAAGGTCAGAAGACAAAACCTGAGTATTTCAAAATTTTGCCATGGGCTATCTCCCACTCAAAATACAACTCCAGTACAGGGATGGCTTTTGGGTTCCACTGGCAGAAGGAAAAACACTGCCTTTTCCACCCAGTTCAGACCACTGGGTTCAAGCCACCCAAAGTAGTGTCTATGAAAATATTAAGTTGCACTTCTTCCATCTGCTCAGAACATCACAATTGCTAAGTTGCCTTCATATTCATGAGCTCACTGGACCCACCCAGAAATCCTGGGGATAAGCAGAGTGGGGATGAGTTGTTCCATTTTAAAGGTAAGGAAACTAATTTGTGAACAAAGGAAGTTACCCAGCTATCCCAGGAGCACAGAGGCCAGGAGAAAACCTAGATCTACTGGCGCTGGTCCAGTGGGGTTTTTTTCCTAATAATAAAAAATGGCTAACATTTATTGAATGTTTACTATGTGTCAGAGACAAATCTAAGTTTTTACATATAATAACTCGTTTGATCCCAAGTTTAAAGATAAGGAAACCAAAGTTCAGAAAAACAATGAAGTAACTGTTGAAGTTCATAGAGCCAGAATCCAAACCTGAACCCAGACAGTTTCCCTCTAGAATCAGTGCTCTTAACCTCTACTTTCCACAGCACATCTTCACATCCCCAAAAGGTGAAATTCAATGAAGTATCAAAGAATCTCCAAAGCATAGCAAGGTACAGAACAATATGTGTTGTATATTACCATAAAAAAGAGAAAGAGGAATATATTCATATTTGTTTATACATCCACATAACATTTTTCTGGAAGGACTCATTGGTAGCCTCTGCAGAGGGCAGGGAGTGGAAGGGAGACTTTTCACTGTGCACTCTCTTGGACCTTTTGAATTTTGAAACATGTGAATATATTTCCTATCCAAAAATAAAATTTTAAAAATAAGGTATCTATGGTCAAAAGAGATTAGGAAACTGCATGGCTACTTCTTGGCAGGGCTGTGCCAGCTAACCTTTTCCTATTCACTTCTCTGGGCTCTCAAATTTGAAGAAAAGAAAGTTCCTCTCCCCATTTTTCCTGAAGCACTGCATTCCCCCCACCCCACTTCCCTGCCCCATTGCTTATCCAATCCCACAGAAGACATCCCTCAAAATGAATACTGTAGTCATTTTGGAGGTTTGAGCAGCAAAAGTGAAGATAACAACAGATTGGATTAGGCTCCCACAGCCAATCAGTGGAAGATAGGAAAATAATGCATCAGCAGCAATACAAATGAAGGGAGACACAAAAGCCCTTTTCCTCCAATGCCTGCCCCTCAAGGCCTGAGCTCATCAGATTCCTCCATCTCTTTCCTCTCACCACTCCACTCAATGTGTCACCCCTTCCCTCTTCTGGGCTCAGAATAGCAAAAACAAGCAAGCTAGAAAGACTCCAGGAAATCTGACTGAACACGAGAATCTGTGGTGTACAAAGGAAAACCACACTAAGGGAGAAAAGGTAAGCCCAGCTGGGTTTTAATGTCCTCATTGAGGCCAGGTGAAATTCAGCCCAAATGGTCTCCAGAGACACTCCCAGTTTTGGTTCTTGGATTATTTCCATAATCTTATCCCTCAACTATTAGCACAATCCTCCAGAGATCAAGGCCCTCAAATATATTTCCTTAGATCCCTTTCAGCCAACCCCTTAGGCAGGTCAGGGGTACCCAAAAAACTGTGAGGAGGTGCGGGTGACCAAGGTGGATTTTGTGCCTCCAAGAATCCTCCTATTGTCTTGAAGTGGCTTAAACCGGCAGAAGGATTGCTTCTCACAACAGCCTAACATCTCCAATTCTTCACTGCTTCCAACATGCAGGAGACAGCAGGACATGAGCTGCTGTGGGAGGGATGAAGGGTCAATCAGCGTGTCTCTCTTGGGCAAGCAGGGAGAGTGCTGGGTAAAGCTGTGCCCCAGAGAACCCCCTGTACTGCTTGTCAGAGAAAAATCTAACTCTTTATATATACTTACTTAAGTAACCTCTGGCAGATTCCTTTAGCACTGGAATTCATTGGTGGCAGCCCAGGGCCAGAGTACATTGGGTTGGGAATCTGAAGGCATGGCTTCTAGTCCTGAATCTACCACCACCTAATCCTGCCACCTCAGACTTGTTTCTCTTTTCTCTGAGCCTCAGTATCCCCATTTGTAAAATGGATATAATAATGCCTTAAAAGAACGGTATGGGAAAGGGGTAGAGAAATAAAGTGAAGTTTCTCAATTACCTCCAAACTATGTGTAATTACAACCTGGATGAAATCTTAACAATCCAAACAGCAGGAACACATGTTCAACATTTTACAAGACACTTTTCACATCCTATGTCACAATGAAGTCTTGCACTTAAAACTCTTACGAGAGACTACAGTTAAGCCCATTCCACAGACCAGAAAACTGAGGGTCAGGATAACTTTGCCCACAATGTCTGCAGCAGGGGGAAACTTGAACTACATAGTCTAGTTTCTGACCTTCTCCCTCTCAGCAAACCAGATAAAATGGCCATGAGCACAAACACAAAGAGGATTCTCTTAGAGCCAGAGCTGGCACTCTAGGCTGCCTCCTCTGGCAGGTGGCAGGTACAGGTGACCTGGTCTTGCATTTCCTAGTTTAGGAAGAAATCCCTGCTCCTGATGCCTCCCCTTCTCTCATTACCTAGGAGATTCCTGAGGAGCCAAAGCTACATGACCACCTAAATGCTGCAAATCTGTTTTCTTTCCCAGAATGACTGACCTGGCATTGAAAAGCATCTGTATACGTGGGGGTAATCTCAGCATGACTTTGACCAACCTGACTCCATGAGGGTGTCTTCTCTTGGCTCCTTTTTTTGGCCCTTGCTGTCTACAGCTACTCCAATAGGATTCAGGTCCAATTGTTGGCAGGAATTGAATCCAGCTTAGGGACAATGATGATGCAGCTTTATGCATGGAGAAAAGTGTATCTTCAAAACATTTTCTCAACTCTTAGCCTAGCTGAGCCTTTCCATCATCTAAGGGCAATACTGGATGTTTTATAAATAAAGCAAGTAAGACTCAGACAGCAGAGGGGAACGTGACTGAGACACACTGTAAGAGGCAGAGTAGCAACTGAAACTCATGTTTCTTGACCTCAAAGCCAAAGCTGAGAAATGGGCATGAGGCTGTTATAGTTAATAGTAACCCAACTGAGGCTCTGAGG
The DNA here is from genome assembly GCF_029289425.2 of Pan paniscus. NCBI lineage: Eukaryota > Metazoa > Chordata > Mammalia > Primates > Hominidae > Pan > Pan paniscus. Next base: position 63,293,194 of record NC_073272.2, read on the forward strand.
ATGCTGATCCCAGGCAAGCCTGGTATTCCCCAGCTACGTGTCCCCCTGCTTCCCACCCTTCACTCAGACCCAATCTAGGGCCCTGTCTTTCCAGCTTCAGCCTTAGGTACCAAGGACCACAAAGGCTTCCCCAGGACACCATGACCTGGTTTCCAGCTTGAGGAACTCTAAAAATAGCAGGTATTCCTTAGTGGGGCCAGATGACCCAAGCTGCTGTGCCTAGGGGCTAGGTTGTGGTCATTAAGGATGAGGCTGGTCTCAGACCACCACTAACCCAGGAGAGGATGGGCCACTGCCCAAAGGGATCTCCCACTTATGCATCCTACCACTTCCCCTCACACCCTAACACCCACAATTTAGATATCTTTGCTCTAGTCCAGACTGTTATTTCATTCCCAAGAAAGATGAACTTTAATATCCAGTGACTTTAGGCCTTCTGTGACATTGCTTCATAACCATATCACTCCACAATGGTTTGTAAGTGAACTGGGGGATGAAGGAGCAGGCTCAAGCTTTCTGCATTGATCAATCCCAATTTGTGTTTTCCATTCTTCTGCATCTGCCTGTTAACTCACATCTGAGGGCTCTGCTCTGAACCCTGTTTACCTGACAGAGCCTGCTACAAAACATGCCATCTTGAACATCCATTTTATTACTGAGCATACTGCCCTCTCAAGTCTAATTTCAAGGTTAAAGGAGAGCCAGAGCAAACTTATGGAGGCCCACCAGCTGGGACCAGTTAGTTCCCTGTCATGCCCACTTAGGAAAAAGTGACAGCTGGCTGGCCCTAAGGGAAGGACGTGTTCTGCATCAAAATATGTCCCACATGGCTGTGTGGAGCATGTGGATATGTCCCATAGGTGTGTTCAAGTGTGACTCAACACTCAAGTGTGGAGTGTTGTTTGCCCAAGTAGTCTTTAGGAGTGTGTATCTCAGGTATAGGAGTGCATGTCCTGGGTAACAGTATATCTGAGAGTGCATCTCAGCATGCCCCATATGTATGTGGGTGCACAATTGTGCCTTATATGCATCCATGTGCATTCACACATGCAGATGTGTACAAGTATCCCTCATGTGTGTTCCTGTGTGTGTATCCTGCCTGTGCTGAGAATGTGCAAGTGTGAATATTCCTCCCATGTTTAACTGTATGTGTGTTCCAAGTGTGTTAATGTGAAAATATGTTCCAGCTGTGTGTCCCATGTGTGTCCCAAATATATCCCATGTGTCTATGTGTAAGTGTGCATCACATATGATCTATCATGTATGTATGTATGTGTATGTGAAGGTACGGGCATAGAGCATGGATAGACAGCAAAGCTGAACCAATTTTCTTCCCCATCAATTTGTTTCTAACAGCTTTCCTTCAAGTCTGGGTCAATCTGCTCTTAAGCAGGACAAAAGACCTGGGTTCAGATTTCATCTCTGTCACTTCCTGAATGTGGTAATCACAGGTGCTTTTCCCAAGAGGCTTAGTTACCCTTCATTCATCTAAAGAGCCTCACAAATGTAAGGTAAATTAGCCATTGGCTGACTAGAGAGAATAGGCAAAGATCACGGACAAATTCTGAGACTCTGGGCAAGTTCCTGCCTCTCCTTAGACCTCAGTTTCCCCAGAAGTACACTGAAGGAACGAGCTCAATGCTTGGGTTCCTCTCACTGTTACCCAGTCACTTCTCAGCTGAAGTACTATGGACAAACTCTGCTTGCTCCCCCCAACACCACAAAGAATCAGTGTGTAGATATGTGCACGTGGATTAGCACCTGCAGATGTCTCATCCCAGCTAGGCCCCCTCTAACCCTCAGCAAGCTATTGGTTGTCTCCCTATTCTTGTCATTCCACACTCATTTTCCCAGTGGCCTGAACCAACTGGAGTAAAAGGAATGACATACAATCTCCACCAAAGCCCAGGCAAAATGACATGTAGTTTATCCAAATCATTCTTCCCCATCCTTTGGGATGACCATAGAAACTGGTAATGGTAAAGAGCCTGCTTTTAGGATCAAGGCCCAGTCTTTAAGAACATGGCCAGATAAACCCACAAAGAGAAAGCGTCCAAACTAAGTAGGTCACCAAAGACTACAGAATCTGGGGCCACTTTTCTTCATTTTGAAAGGCCTCTCATGTGTCCCTGGACAATATGATATCCAGATGAATTTATTGTAGATCCAGTAGATGCACCAAAATACCAATTAATGGTTCAATGCCAACCTATCCAATTATCCAGTAGCATATGCCTACTTCTTTCTTCTATCTTGATTAACTTTTGTAAAAATGCTTAGAGCCAGGTGTGGTGGCTCACTCCTGTAATCCCAGCATTTTGGGAGGCTGAGGTGGGTGGATCACTTGAGGTCAGGAATTCAAGACTAGCCTGGCCACCATGGCAAAACCCCGTCTCTACTAGAAATACAAAAATTAGCTGGGCATGGTGGCGTGCAGGAGAATTGCTTGAACCTGGGAGGCGGAGGTTGCAGTGAGCTGAGATTGTACCACTGCACTCCAGCCTGGGAGACAGAGCAAGACTCCATCTCAAAAAATAAACAAACAAACAACAACAACAAAATACTTAGACAGAAGCAAACTACAGAGGGAATCTTAATAAATGGCTTGCCTAGAGACACTTGGTACTGGTGAGTTGATAATACCTAACCCTATATATTATGTTCTTCCTAGCACACCACTGACTTTAAGATGCAGTACTGACCTGAGTCAATCAAAGCAATTCTCTGAGCTTCAATTTCCTTAGCCATAAAATTGGGAAAATAATCTTGGCTTTGGCCACCTAATAGTGTAATGGAGAAAAGAACATGTGTCAGGAGCAGAAGACTATACAATAGTCTTTATCTTCTTGTCCTGCCCCCAGATCAGTGAGATGTTTCCAAACAAAATAATGCGAGTATAAGTGAAGAGTGTTGATTTGTTCTACACAGCTCATTGGGCAAGAACCTGCAATTTCTAAAACAGTTTTTGATCATATCATGAAAACCCAGTAATCCATCACAAATCCTAGCCAAGGATCTAGGGGCCAAGAATTGTTTTTTAATTGCCATGTGCCTACGTGGTTTATGGCTTGATGGACTTAAGAAGGTGCTAAATAAAAACACAATTAATTTTGGCTTTCTTCCAAGTTCCTCTTTTAACTTTGCAGGAGATGAGGAGAGACAAAGTTAGTCTGCTCTTCATAGCAGCAAGTGTGTGACTGCATGGGAAATGGAGCTTGGGATAAATAAAAGAAAGCTTATTTAAAAACAACAACAACAACAAAAATCAGAAAACAAAACAGCTTTCCACCAAGCACCCAAGACATGGGCCAGGTCACAGGGCCTTTCTTCTTCCAAGGGAGAGAAGTAAAAAGAGTCCTCCAAAAATGACAGACAGAAATGAGGGACAGAGACAATGGGATTTGTTCAAGGTCACACAGCAACTGACTTCACATTTGCACCTCCTTTTTACTCATGTGTACATCTTCCATTCAACCAAATCTTTATAGAGGGCTTACTGAGTGTCAGGCCTCCACTGGGGCAGTCACCCACAGTTCTGCCTGAACTGAAAAATAACAAACTCCTAGTTCTGTGACACTTTGCTTTCCATCACACCACACAGGTTTCCCAAACAACCCTTGAAAGACCACAGTGGCTTGCACATCTTGTAGGTCCAGGAATTCACATCCTTGCATGGCAATGTTCTAATTCCAGCACTACTACAGATGTACTACATTTCCTTGGGCAAGTCCTTTTCTTCTCTGGACCTAGTTCCCCAGCTTCCACAATGAGGAGATTAGAATCAGGACAGCTCCAGCACCTATTTTTCTAGAAAATATAGCTGTCTGCAGTGACTTTAAGTGGCACTGTAACTTCCAGAGCTGAAGCCCAGAAGGCCAGGCTAGAAGCAGCTATGTGACAATAAGTCTTTGAACATTCTTTTTCTCACCTGTGAAATGGAGATAATCTCTGCCCTACCCAATTCATAGGGCCACAGAGAAAATCAAGTGAGACGATGTACAAAATCCACTGAAAAGTGTAAGACTGTTCAAGAGGAGTAGTTAAGAATCAAGTGAGTACCCACTAGCCCCAGTTGCTTTCCTCTTAATCCAAGTAGAGTGTAAGTCTTCCCATGCAGTTCAGTCTAAATTTACAAGACATGAACTTCAGCTGGTTGCATGCTCCAAAGGAAATTAATAAATCCCTCAACTCCCTTTGGGTCCTAAGCACAAAGCAATCTCATCATTTTGCTTTTGTTCTGAGCCCTCCTGCCATGCAGGGCTTATCAGAGCCCCTCCTAGAGATGCCTAGCTCCTCCTCTGCCTCTATCCCAATGCCAAGGCACCTACTCCCCAGCCTTCTTGCCATCCTGCACAATTCACAGAGGGAGGAGGGAGAGAGTGGGTGGAGGAGAGGCTGTGGGAGGTTCAGCTAAAAGTAGCTACTGCCTTTAGGCACCACACTCTGAGGGGGTGGGGGGTGGGCTCTTAGCACATCCTTCCTGCAGCCAGCTGGGCACGGAGGTACATGGCTTTCCTTTCTCTAATGAAGGCAGGCAGGCGGAGAAATCAGCTGCCAAAGCCATTCCCAGAGCTGGCTATGGATGTGCAGTGCTGGCCTCCTCTGGGCCCTGAGGGTAGATGGCCACTCACAGGGCTGCATCTACTGCTCTGCCTCAGGAGAGCTAATGTGGCCTTCAGGAGACTCTGTGTTCCCCTCATCCCCATCCTACTCCCTGGAACTCCAAGGACTACTAACAGGCCTGCTCCCTCTCCAGGAGGTTATATAAAGCTCTTGTTCTCCCAGCCTCTCGTCAGCTTGCTTTCTCCAACCAAACCTGAAAGAGCATTCAGGTCTCTGATCCAGCCAAGGGAGCATACAGCCAGAAACCTATAGGGGAGGTAGCAAGTTACAGCAGGCAAGAGCCCTATCTAAAGAATCAGAATCCCAGAACCATCACTGCAACCTTGGACCCATCCCTTTCCCCTCCTGTGCCTTAGTTTTCTCACTTGTAAAAAAAGGAGTGGGGGCAGTGTGTCGTACTAGGCACTTTAATATCTGCCCCTAAGTGATTCTCTGTAAATCCTGGCCACTTAAATGAAATACCCACCCCCATCACACAACTCCATCCAAGGATGCTCTATCTCCCCAAGCACTATGGCTGGGCTTGGCAGAGCCATCTCCACTCTTCTAATTCCAGTTCCCCTAGTGACCAAAATCTGCATACGCAAGGTGGTTCCCTGGAACTTTAGACTCTGTCCTCCATACCTGTCCCATGCCCATTTCAACCAGACCAGCTGTGCTTTTTCCTGTTTTATATAGAAGCTTCTGGCTAACATTCCATTTGAGAACATAGTTCTTCTACTGAAACCATTCTCATTTTAGTGACGTGGAAACTGACGCCTAGGTGGGAAGGGCCTTGATCAAGATCTGGCAGCAAGGTAGGTACAGAGCCAGGGCTTAATCCTAGGGCTCCTAAGGCCTTTTCTTGTTTTTTCTCCTACTGCAAGTCTGCCTTCCCTGTGCTATCCTTCTGCCATGCATGTACAACTTTCCTTCTTCTCTGCTACCAACACTCAACCTTGGTGCTCAAAGATCAATGGCCAATTCCCATCAGGGGCCTGGAACTAGCACATAAGAGTGATAAGGGCAAGAGAAAAACTGGCCTGAACACATCCCTCTCTAAACCATTTTTCTTCCTCCACATTGCCCCTTTTGCTCCTTTCTTCAAAGCTTCCTCCTGAATACTGCTCTATGTCAGTAAAACCCCTTTAATTCTCAGAGTCATGACTGCATCCTGACCACAGAGTCCACATGCAGGCTATACCAGAAGCACTGCAGGATGTGGTATCAAGACGCCTAGGTTCTAGGCCACTAGAACTACCACTACCACTAGTCACTACCACTACCTGTTTGACACTGAGTAAGCTGCTTAATCTCTATGAGCCTCACTTTCTTAACTACTTTTAGGTTTGAGGAAGAAGCCCATGAAATACATAGGAAACCTTATTTGTTGAAATTCTTATTAATAGAAGTAGTATTATTAACCAAGTGAATGGCTACTTAAAATACTGCAGGAAGGGGCTCTGAGCTGTCAAAGCAATCCATCTTTTTCAGACCTATGAGACTGGTATTATATCTATGAGAGGCAATTCTCAATTATCCATGACATATCTCTTTAATAAACAGAATCCCAAACTGGCATACCCTAGCTACTCAATTCACTGTACCACTTCCTTCCCTGTTTGGCAGCCAATGCGTGTTCATACAGTCTCCTTTCCTGCTTGGCGGCCAGTGTGTGCTCAAAGAATACAACCTAAGTTCACTTGTTCTAAAAGAAACCTAAGCCAAGTATAATTAAGAAGGCAAAACTGCTATCCTTAAAACCACTCTGTGTATTCTAAACCTGCTAAAATGGATTTCTGGATTACCTGCTAGATTTAAATAATATCTGTACTTGTGTTGATCATTAATATTAATCACAAAATAAGCACATATTGTTGGAGCTAGAAGAAATCTTTGAAGTCATCAAATCCACCTATCCTTATTTTGCTGATTAAGAAAACCAAATTTCAGAGGAGAGAAGTAATTTGCCTGAGGTCACTAGCAAATGAGCAGAATCTTCCCCATCATTACAGCAAATGTGTAGGAACTGACTTTTTTTTTATTCCTGAAGTGTTCAAACCATCTCACAGCTGATTATTTTAAATACAATTAGGTCTCCAGACTACTCATTCCCTAGGGTTGATTCCTCCTTTTTAGAGTGAGCACAAGCCCCTGGGACTTATCGAGGCTCCCACAGTCCTAGAATAAAATTTCACCATCTGTGAAGCTTGCCTAGTCACATGTGTGATAAGTCAGACAGGCTGAGCTAACATTTCCTATGAAGCATTCCATAGCAGTCATTCTCACCCCTGGCTGAACATTCCCATCACCTCAGGGAACTCTTAGAAAAAGACTGATGCCAGGAAACCACTATGATCAACTCAATCAGATCTCTCCCAAAGATTCTAGGAATTGTTGTTACTCTTAATATTCCAGGTGATTCCGATGTGCAGCCAGTGCTGAGAACCACTGGGTTAATGGAAACAATTAAGCAAAACAACAAGAGAAACATACACAAAGAATTTCCAGAACTCTTTGAGCACAAAATATATTCTGTTTTAAAGCTAAATCCATTATGTCCTGCTTTTTCAAAGAGGAGAAAGTAATACACAGAAACTACAGTTGTAGTACTGACCCTCAGCCAAGTTCTGAACCCAGTTTAGAAACATTTGCATTGTAGGCACAGAAAGAAAACAAGAAGCTCTGGAGCCTGCAACCAGATTTACCATGAGTAAGAGGCCAAGTAACTTATACTCCTTTTTCTGATGGGGCTATCAGTTTGGCAGATGCTTGCTATGAACCTAGCATATCTTGATGCCCACAAAGCATACAACAAATCTATCGTGCTATGTTATTCACATTAACACCCTGGTAGGATAAATGCTGGCACAGCCAGGTGCAGTCTGCACTGGTTGACCAGATACATACAAAAATTAACAAGTCCCAACTCCAAGAGGGGCTCTGGTGAGGTGATAGAAGAGCTAGCATTAATCATATCATAGTAAACATTTCTTTGAATCAACGACTCGAATGCCATTTATTTGGTGTTCAAATAATGCAACACTAGAAGAGGCTGCTAACCTGTTGTGTGACATGAAGAAAAAAAATAAAAACCTCCCAAAGGCTAGAACAATAGTCCAAACAAACAAATAGAATTTAACTGATGCAGTGCTAGAAGGGACTGCTAATTTGTAGCACAGCATGAAGAAAAAATTTTAAAATCCACAGAAAGCTAGAATAATGGACCAACATATCAAGATAAAATGTAGCAAGTTTGGTTCAAAAAACCCTGAAGTGGCCAACTTCACAAGAGAGTAGAGGACTGGACTAGACAGTAAATGGTTTGGACCTACATGCTCAAAAGGCTAACTCTTAACCCTGGCTGCACATTTGAATCACCTTAGGGAACTTTAAATTAAAAAAAAAATAAATAAAGCTCCCTGGGATCTAGCCCATGAAAATTAAATCAGAATCTCTCAGGTAGGGGACCTGGCATGGGTATTTAAAAAAAAGCTTCCCAAGTGATCTGAATGTTCAGTGAGGGTTGAGAATCAGTAGAAGGCTGCATTATTAGACATTTCACAGACAAAACAAAGTTCTTTTGCACTTGATCTCAGTCAGGTGGCACCTAGAGTAGCATGAACAGTTCTAGGCAGCAGATTTTTAAAGAAATATAGAAAAATAAGTGTGCTTCAAAGAGAAGAACAATTGTATTAAAACTACAGTTCCTTGAAAACATTCTGTATTTTAGGCTTCAGCAATTCACACTGGCCTTTCACCTTGAAGATCCCAAATAGTGAGTTTTCATAAAACTAAACAGAACTCTTTGATGCATATTCAAGGCAAAAAGGCATTTTATAGAATGAAAATTCTGAGCAAAAGTGCTATACAAATGAAAGTTATTAAAAATGTGAGTAGCTGAGGAAGCTAGTATGACTTCAGGGATGACTCCCAAATCTCCCTTCTTTCTTTTGTTTCCTTTTCTTTCTTTTTTTTGGGGACGGACTCTCGCTCTGTCACCCAGGCTGGAGTGCAGTGGCATGATCTCGGCTCACTGCATCCTCCGCCTCCTGGGTTCAAGTGACTCTCCTGCCTCAGCCTCCCAAGTAGCTGGACTACAGGCGCGTGCTACCACGCCCGGCTAATTTTTGTATTTTTAGTAGAGACAGGGTTTCACCATGTTGGCCAGGCTGGTCTCGAAATCCTGACCTCAGGTGATCCACCAGCCTCAGCCTCCCAAAGTGCTGGGATTACAGGCGTGAGCCACCACGTCAGGTCCTCCCTCCCTACATTCAACATCACACTAGTTAGGAATGACCAACTCTGACTCTCCTCTCTATTTGAAAGGCAGACCCACTCCCATCCCAACAATCTTGCTGACCTTTACTTTCCTCATCTGTAACACTGGGAATTACAATCATCTCTACCCACTTCACAAGGCTGATGTGATGCTCAAGTTAGAAAGGATGTGAAATTCCTTCATAAACGCTATAGGCCCATGCACTGATAAGGAGTTATTAGTATTGTCATTACTGGACTGCTTCCTGAGCCTTCTCTCCCCTCTATGTTCTTCCCCTTCTAGTTTTTCCTCTTTGTACTTTGGTGCTAGAGCAAAGTACAATAAACTAAATACTCTATGGAGCTAGATCCACCTAAGACAGAAGGAGACACTCTGAGCAGATACTGGAGAAGCTAAACTTTCATCAAGGATTCTTGGAAAGCCAGAGACTCAGTTGGCCTAGAACAAGTTGCAGAGCTGGAAATAAGAGCTAGAGTGTCCAAGATTCCCCTCCTCCATCCCATTTCTTGGGGCAAAGCCACTGGAGCAAGATCCAGATGCCTTGTAGGAGGTCTTCTGAGGAGGCAGTTATTTCGGGAGAAAAGGCTCAATTCTTATATCCCTGCCCAGAGCAAGCACTCTGCAGGTCAAGGGACCAGAAACTGAGATGGCAGACAAAGGCTAAAGAGGAAGACATGCTTTGTTACCATCCTTCAAACCACCAGACTGTGCCCTCTGGTTGCTCTCAATCTGGGCCTTACCTCAACGGCAGAAGAGCACCTCACCTACAGCCTTGTTGGGATCTTTCAGCTCCCTAGTAGCTGAATCACACACACACCGGTGGGTGAGAGCCTCTGAGCCAGGGTCCAAGCCCTGTTTACCAGCTCCATTATCAAACTTGCTCTTTCAACTTGTCCAGCCTCCCCCGTCAGAAACTACTACACCAAAACCACAGAAAGAAAAATTCCCAAATTCTATAAAGCTAGGCTGATCAGGATTCCCCAAGCCACAGACAAAATTGGGGCACACTGCACAAGCACACTGCAGGTTCTGACAGATGGAGGCTGTCTCAATGGAAGAAGAATGCTGTTCAGTTTGTTCCCACCAAGATATCACTTCACCCCCTCCCTGATGCAGCCAAAAGTTAGGGTGAAAAAAATTGTTTTTTCAGGACCGGCAGAGCTTCTGGCACTAAAGCTAGGCAGTAAAATGGCACAGTTAATCTTAAGGAGATGGGACTGACTAGAAAGGAATTTGAAACCAGGAGTTTTCTAATAAATAATCTCATAGCTGGACGAGGCTAGGCTCTACATGTCTGCTGTGGACATGTTTCCGAGGCATTTGCAGGAAATTGGGATTCTGTTCTTTCTTTGTTCCCTCCCCAAAAGCATCTCTCCAAGTCCCGCTAGGCTCTAGTCCCATTTTTCTAGAGTTATTGGTGCCTGGGCCTTTAAAGGGTGGGCTCTGGAGCTCAGTGGGTGCTCAGTGATACAGGGGTTGCTAGGATACCAGTAGAGGGCATTTTCTTTAATTCTTTGATGGGGATCCAGGAGCCAAAATCCCTAAGCTGGGATTTTGCCCCTCCTACATGGCAAAAGCTTATCCTCTACTCAAAGGGGCCAGAGAGGAGGGAAGGGAATGGAGGAGCTTTATTGGGAAAAGTTGGGACAAATCAGAGAGGAAAAGTCCTCTTCTCTTTTTTACTTCTCACCCATTTACAGTGGGGAGGTGGGAGGAGGAGGTGGTGTCAGGGGTGGGAAGAAAGGAAGAAGGAGAAAGATTAAGAGAGAAGGCAGAGGAGGAAGGAAAAAAGAAGACAAGTCAAAATGCATAGGGTTCCGCTTCTCTGGGCTGCATTTCTCATTTTCTCCCACTCTTTTCTCTTTTTGCTAGAGAAAAATATCCTCACAAGTCTGAAGCAGAAATGCCAAACCTTTAGGATTCACACAAGTAAAAAGTCACACTGCTACCTTTTGTTCTCTACTCTCAAATTCCCTTCTGGTTGCTAGATGGTGGCCTGCCATCTGGCTAGCAACATCCCTTTATTTGCCTGGAGACAATTTTAAAAGCGCTAACCCATTTCAACAGCTAAATTACTAATGGAAGGGCTCATTCAAGACACCTCCTTAGCCTGAGGGGTTTTAGGTGGTGAAAAGAGGAATGGCATGGGTGATACCCATCCATCCCAGCATTTGTGAAATCCTTATAGGTCCTAGCACAAGGAGGCTATTCAGAACCGTGGAACTCAATACTGTCTTTCTTCATTCCTACCACCACACCCCGCATCCACACTCAGGAGTGTGCTCCCCCCCACACACCCCCATGAACATACTGCCACACACCCTACACACACACATACATTCCCAGAGGCTTTCTGCCAAAGGTCTGTCAGGCTCACAGAGGAGAAGGCATTTCGTGACACTATTTAAGTCATAAACCTAGATCAAAGACTAGTCTCAGAGACCCCTTCTCCCCTTGGGGGAAAAAAAAGTCAAAAAGCATTCCCTTATTGCTGTCCCAGTTTCCTTCCCAAATAACTAGGCAAAAAAAAACCCTTCGCTTAAACTTGTTATCCAGGCTGTAGTACCAGATATCCTTCCCCTCCTCCCATCACCCTTTGATTAACATTTTCTTTTCCTTTTCACTTGTCTTTCCAGCTCATCCCCCCCACCCCCCACAACTTCAAGTGTCTAGGGGTCATAAAATCATAAAATGCAAGAACTTGGAAGTCACCTAGTGGAGCCATCAAAAAATGCCAATGTTACTGGGAATCCCAAACCCACCGAGGAGGAAAAAAATTGTCCAAGGTCAAACAGCTGCTGAATGGAAAAAACAAAAAACAAAACAAAACAAAACAAAAAAAACAGGTCTGCAGCTGCCCAGCATAGAGCCATTCCCCACTCTCCAACACTGTATCAAAACAAAGTGCCCAGAAAAGATATAAGCTTACTTTAAATAATACAATGAAGCTAAGGGGGGGAAAAAACTCACTAAATTATCTTTGCAAAGAAATAGGTTCTCAGTTCCATCCAGGGGGTCTCCACAAACGGACCAAAGAGTAATTAATAAGAACCAATGCCAGCAAACCTCCCAGATCATGTTTACACCATGGTACTAATCTCACAAAAACCTCAGCTTCTCACCCACACCAAGTCAAGGATAGCATGCTTTGAGGCCCAAAACACCCTCTGACGCCATTAAATAATACTCTCTGGGTCCTGTGGCCAAGACAATTTCAAAGGCCCCCTTCACAGCCCCTCTCCTTTCATAACCATTTCCAAAGAGACTGAACAACCGGACATGGAACTTGACAGCATAATGCCAGCAGATTTGCACATCAGACATGAACAGCCACCCACATGGGTGGAGGGGGAGCATGTGTGTAGATGTGTATGTGCCCTGATTCACTGCTATAATACATGAGCCATAAATGGCATTATTTCAAGCCAGGTAAGCAATGGAATGGGGAAAGCCTGCCTACATTAACAGGGGAGAAAGAAAATCAAAACGCAAAAAAACAAGTATTATACAGACTGGCATGAGACATTTTTTTTTCCTGGCTCTGCCAAGAGCTTTCTCAGAGGAAACAGAAATATAAAAATAATAGCAATAGCAATAACAACAGAAACCACCACCACCATCTGATACAGACAAGCAGTCATATCTCAAACTGGAATGTTGCTTCCAGCTCATGTTTTCCATGCTCTCATCCCTTTCCTTCTAGACGTTTTTGGGTTTTGGTGGTCAAATTTAGCACCAAAATTGATAACTCTTAATTTAGCACATTACAGACTTTCAGTTTGTTATGGGAATGTTTCAATTACAGAGACCTCTGATCTTAAAGTAACAAACAGGGGAGCAAACAATAGCATCACCACTTTATCATCAGCCTTATCAAGTTACATTTAAAATGTAGTTCAAGAACATCATTGCAAACGAGATTATCCCAAAGGACCCATATCCAAATACTATTATTCCCAAGGTGGATAAAGAGCTGGTTTTTCTTTCTTGTGGTTTTTTTTTTTTTTTTTTTTTTTGATGAGACAAACAAAATCCCCAAACTCAAATCCAGGGGTACAATCTTCGGGAAAGGGAGCCCAAATAGCTCCTGTCAAAGTCCTCTCTTGCCAGTTCAAAAAATCAGAGAATGCTTTCACATACTATTTCATGATTCCAAGGAAATTGACATTTTAAATATCTTAAAGCTTTAAGGTTCAAGAAGTGTTTTAAATGTGGCTTCTTTCAAAATTGAAAATTGTGAACCCTGGAGAGCAAATTGAGATTCAAAGGACACAGTCACCAACTGCCAGCACAACACACCCGTGTCACTTCCCAAATTCTTGCTTCTCCTTAGACACTAAAGAAGCATTTTCCCTAAATCCATTCCTTGCATCGATTATTTTCCCTCTAAATATCCACTGCAAAGACTCTCTTTCCTATGATGTCAAATATTCATCATGCTCTTCCACAAACCCTTTTCCCCTCAAACAAACCCAAATGCACTCCTGATGGCAAGAGAGAAATTTTGACTAAAATTCCCTGATGGAGTTTAAAGGTAGTCTTCAAGGAAATGAGTTAAGACACCACAGACAGCAAAGCCACTGTTTAAGGACGCAGAGCTTGCTCCATGAACGCCACATAGATTAAAAATGCACACACGCATGCATACTTAAATAGAAAGCATTTCTTCATCAACAATTTCACTCAAGCAATAGGCAACTATACGCGCAGGCATTCTTAAAAGACAAGACACGACAAAAGATTTAGGGAGAGATAATATACCAACGTCATACATATCACAGCGAGGCCATGTTGAAGCTCAAAACGTTTTCCCCCCTGAGTAAGAAAGCTTGTTCTTTCTCTCTCTTTCCCTGTCTCTGTCTGTGATTTTTTTTTTCTCGGTGGCTCTCGGGATGAAATCAAAGCGAGAGTTCGCGACAGCTCAGGTGGCTGGACTCCATTCAGCGCGTTCCCAGGAAAAACATGAGTATGACATTGACAAGCAGGAGGACTACAATCACGGCAAAAACGACTACAGTTTGCACATCCAGGGTCATGGTGCAATGCAGAACACTGTAGTGTTCCAGGTGGGGGGCCGGCAGATTGGGAGATGTCAGTCTCTGTTCTGTCAGACTGTCCATACAGCCACCATGCTAGAAAGGAGAGGAGGAAGTAGGGTGGTTAGAGAAGGGCTGGGTTTGGCGCCCGAGTTTAGTCGGGGGAGGGGAGGGGGATGGGGACGGGGTGCTTGGTTCCCCCCTTCTCAGGATTGGGCTGATCTTTTGTCCCTAGCTGAGAAATCTTAGCTTGCGCTGAAGTCGGCAGAGTCCAGCATTCTCTCTCGGGCGCCACGGGAAAGGCAAAATCCTAGCTTTCAAAGGGAAAGGCGGGGGGAACCTGTGAGTGGTTCTCCGGCGCCTGCTCAGTCTGTCCGGGCGTGCGTCCGTCCGCCTGCCTGGCTACCGGTCAGTCTCAGTCTCCCCTACTCCCTTTACTTCGCTCGTTTTCCTAAGCTTGTTCGCTCTCTTCGCTGGGCTCCCGGCTGCCAGACACTCGTTCGATCCCTGCCTTGCTGGCCCTATCCCTCTTCTCTCCCCATCCCCCGCTCAGCCCATAGGCTGCCTTTTTATTCACCGAGCGACTGCGGGCGCTTGCGTGAGGCGCGGCCAGAGCCACTGACATACCCGCCGACCAATAACAGATGCCGCAGTAGCACGTTCGCTGCCCAGGGGCGGGACTTGCGCTGGCGTGCTAGCCGCGACCGCCAATCAGAGCCTCAAGGCTCCCAAGCAAGCTCGCTCTCCCCAGACCGGCGAGAGTCACCAGCCACCAGTTCTGGTTTGGGGGTGGGGAGCTTCTTGGGGGCGGATAGAGGGGGTATATAAGGAGATGGGGAGGAAAAGGACTGGGAAAGAGGGAGGGAAGGGACCCAATAGGATGCAGGGGGAGGAGATCACGTGAAGAGGGAGAAAAAGAAGAAAAGACGAGGAGGAAGGAGAAGAGAGGGAAGATAATGAAGAAAGAGAATTGTGGGGAAAGGCAGAAAAAAGGATGGGGAGGAGAAAGAAGGAATGGGGGAAAAACGGATAGGTAGCTGTGGAGAATGCATGTGCCTAGCAGCCACTTTGTTTGGAGCCTGGGCCAAGGAGGAAGCAAAGGTGCTTTTGGCCACTGCCTAAGAATTTACAGGCAACCCACAATTAGCTATAAAAAGCCAACAAACCAGTATTGTGGACAGAATCACAGGGACACACGACAGAATTTCCAAAATCCAATTCTATTTGGCTTTCCCTGATACCACTGCCCTTACCTGGTCAGATTTCCTTTCTTGATTATAGTTTCTTCAGACTAGGACAGTTAGCTTGCAATTTTCCAGCATTCTGGGTACTATGAAGGGAAGCCAGCATAGGGTTAAACATTCGCCATGGAAAATCCTCTACAGAACTTGCAATCTGCTTCTAATGATTGCCCTGCTCTGTGACCTGGTATCTAGAGCTAAGGAGGGAAAAGCCATGGAGTGGAGACCAGAAGGTTTCAAATTTACTCTCAGCCCTACCTCAAACTTGCTGTATGACTTTTGGGCAATTCCCTTTTCCTCTCAGGGGTCTGTCTTCTGTCTCCCTCCTGTCAATGAGGACTTAGACTTATCTGAGAATTCAGTTAAACTTCAGAACACTCACCTCAGAAAAAAACAATTTCAGTGGTTCCCTGGGCCTTCAAACCAAGGATTCCCTTATACAGGAGATCTCTCAGAGCCTTTTTGCTCTTATATTATAGGATTATATGACTGAACAGATAGGTATATACCTAAGAAAAATGAAAACATGCCAACACAAAAACTTATACATGAATGCTTATAACAGCATTATTCACAATAGCCAGAAGATGGAAACAATTCAAATGTCCAACAACTGATGAATGGGTAAACAAAATGTGGTATATACATACAATGAAGTATTATTTAACCATAAAAAGGAATGAACTACTGATACATGCTACAACATAGATGAGCTTTGAAAACATGCTAAGTGAAAGACGTGAGAAAAAGGCTTTTGTATGATTCCATTTATAGAAAATGTTCATATAGTTAGCATAAATACTGTTTCATGATGCTTTTGTTTCAGTTATATATAAATATAAATGTACTGGCCTGTAATGTGAAATGTGTTTCTTATAGCAAGTAATAGTCAAAACGGTTTGAAAACTACTCTTCTAGATTATGTTGAGACAGATACTGGTGATCAGGACAGTACCATAATATAAACAACTAGTCTTTCTCCTAGTCTTTGAAAGTTCAGTCTTATCCTGTCTCTATTTCCTCATTATCTTTTGACCCCTCAACCCACTGCATCCTGGCTTTACCCTCATTGTCCTATAGAAAACTGAAACCTCTTGTGAATAGGAAAAAAAACAACCAACTTGTTACTAAATCTCATGGCCAACTTTCAATCTTTACCTTTCGTAACTTTTCTCCCATTTGACTCCACTGAGGCCTTCCTCAATCCTGAAATGCTCCTTTTCCTTGGGAACACCATCCACATGACCTGTATGTTTATGCTGTCTTCACTTCCTGCATGGGTTCTTCTTCATCCAGTCATTAATGCCATGATTTCTGAGTTCTTCTGATTGCAGTCCCCTTTTCTTCTCATTCTGCATTTGCACTGAATGGGCTCATCTACTTCCAAGGCTTGAACTACCATCTACATTGCACATTGATGCACCTCCTTTCAACAAAATTACACCACCACTGGGAAACAAAACAGACATAGGACCTTGCTTGCACGTAAGCAGAGAGCTGCTGATGACTCCAAGGTAGCTCTCCTGGACCCCAGAATGAAAGTTCTACTGCTTTCTGGATATCTCCTCCTTAGTATCTCACAAGCATATCAAACTTAAAAAGTCCCAAATTGAAGTCATCTCCTCCCACTCTTGCTGGTTTCCTTCTTCCCCTGAGTCCTTTGTCTCCTGGGAATGGCAGTCACACACTGAACTTGCCAGAAACCAAGAAAATATCTACAAGTTTTTTCTCTCCCTCACCTCACTGGTGGCCAACAAGTCTTTTAGTTCTGTTGATCCTCTTCCTCCTTAATCTCTCTCATTTGTCCCTTTCTCTCTTCCTGCTGTCACTACTTTTAATCAGTTCCTCATCATCTCTGATCCATCACAATTCATTACCAGTTATCTTATGCTGCTCTCCCTCCCCAATTAAGCCTCTACTCTTCTGCCCAAATTCTTTCCTCAAAAGCAGTTTTGCTCTTGTCAATCTTGGGTAGATACTCTGGATTGGTTTTTAAGGATCCACTCCTTCTAGCCTGCCTTCCTATATTGCTGAAAAGCTAAAAACCAAAAAAACTACAACAACAATAAACTGGCATTTCCAAGATTCCTTTGCAGCCAGCGTTCTGGATATGACATAGTGATGCCAATCATATGCACATGCACAGTATTTAGAAGGAGGTGGTTGGTGAGCCAGAAGTCATGTCTCTGTTGCTTCTGTTGGAAAGCACAATGGTGAAAGTGTTGGGGTTTTTTTGTGTGTGTTACCGTAGGTTCCAGTGTCTAGCCATTGGCTTTATGCATTCTGAGAGCCAGAGAATGGGACTTTTTTTTTTTTTTGTCACTGAGGATCTGGTAGGCATAGTGATACTCTAGCCAACAGATGGTTAGAGCTGTGGCAGCTTCCTCATTCCTAAATTGCAGACAAGGCAGCATGCTCCTAGAGCCCCTGACGCCTCATCTTCCTGCTTGTCAGAGAGAGCAGCTACCCTGACACTGTTCTTGGAGGCATAGCCTAAAGCTTGCCCCTCCAGCCCTCCCACCAATTTTGTAAGCACTTTATTTTCTATATTAAAACTCCTTCTGCTGAAAAGAACTACAGTGGTTTATTTTTGCAGCTGAAACCTGACTTATATAATGCCTCTGTTCAAAGGCCTTCAATAGCTCCTCGGCGCATTTAAGGCAAATTCTGTAGTGTGGCATAAAATGTCCTGCCAATCTGATGTCCTTCGGCCTCTGTATCCTCAGCTCTTACCAGTGCCCTCTCATTCTCTGTTATCTAGCTACATAGAACCTACAGTAGTTCTCATAACTCATGAGGTTCTCTTGCCTCAGGGCCTATATAAACTGCTGCTTTATTTTTCCAGCTCCCCATCTCAAAGCTCAGCTGAGGTGCCACCACCTCCAGAAGGCTTTCTCTAATGTTCTCTTCCTCAACAATATTCTGAATGATAGTCCTCTCCCATAGGATCCTACGTTTAGCCCTCTTGAAACATTTATTAAACTGTATTGTATTTTTTTCTTGTTTGTATCCTTTACTGGACTGTGAAGCTAGGAGGGCAGAGACCACGACTGTCTTGTTCACTGCTTTCTCCCTTTGTGCCCAGCGCAGTGTCTGACACTTAGCAGGTGCTTCATAACAAACACCTATTGGATGCATGAATGTCTCCTTCATCCACTGGTCTCCACTCAAAGACTCATATCTTCCAACCACAGAAGGCAGGACCTGATGGAACCACAGAGAAAAATCTAAGCCCTTATATTCCAGGTTCACAGAGAAGGGAAGCAACTTGTCTAAGATTATACAGCTAATTGCTGGCAGAGTGGGAACCAAAGCCCTTGTATCTTAAGTCTCAAAAGTACTTTTGAGAGATTTCAGACCCTGGAACACGGTATTTGATACCAGCCCTGTCCATGTGTGGGTAGCTTTCTGAGTTATGTGACCAATCAACTTTGCTCACAATTTTTTTTAATGGAGTCCTCTACATTTGGAGTAGCAATACCCCTCCCGAGATCTATCCCTTCTTGCTGACAAGTCTCAAGGAATTAGATAATCTCTTGGTCTAGCACAACTCCAGTTCCATCCTGCCATCCCTTCTGCAACATCCCCACTAATTGGTTATCCAGTCTCAGCTCCAACACCTATAATGATGGGGCAGTTCCTCCCTCCCAAGACAGCCCCTTCATCTTTGGGACAATCTCAGATGGTAGAAAGTTCTTCCATCTCTTTGAGCCAGATGTTGTCACTACTTCTACCACAGCCAGGGCTGAGGAGCTAATCACTCCATGAGAGGGTCTGGGATAATAATGCCCTCAAATTCACACTAGTTCTCAGATCTGAAAGGCAGTTCAATAGATTATGATAATGATGGTTAACACTTACAAACTGCTTACTCTGTGTCAGGCACTGTTTGAAGCCCTGTACATACATAAACTCTTTTAATCCTCACAACAACTCTATGAGGTAGGTACTATTATTGTCCTTATTTTATAGATGAGGAAACTGAGGCAGAATGAAGTTTGCCTAAGGTCACATGGCTAGTAAGATATGGAGCGCAGATGTAAACTCAAATTGTCTAGCTCTAGAGTCTGCTATTAAACACTATTCTATATAAATGCCAATAAGTGACACATGTCCCATCTTTCAATAACATCTGACATGATGTCTCCTAGGTCACAGGGATAAACTGTTTCAGTGTCTTGATCTGGGCCTCAGTGGCCTACCTCCCAAACCCAAGATCCCTAGTTCTCAAACCTTTTCCTTCTGTCAGGGAAAAAAAAAAAATTCCTGGTTGTCCTTTGCTTCTCATGTTTTGCATAGCTCCCAAAGACCCACTTCTGCCAGGAAGCACTCCCAGGCAAAGTTCCATTTTTTTTTGTCCCGATCTCCACTGCTGCTCACTTCCCATCCAACCCCTACCCTAGCTTCCTCATAGTCCCTCATGCTTGCTACAGTCTACAGATACTGAATCCTGTCTGTTTATTGTCTTAGCTACTGATACGACTAGATGCTCTTGCATGTTCATGGGTATCATCTCTATTTAAGACAGGCTGCCCCCTAAGGACAAAAACTCCTGTTTAGTTCAATTATTCAGCACAGAAATCACTACTCCTCCAAAATCAGTTCAATTCAATACGCCCTTATTCTGACAGCTAAGGGATACAGAGTGGATCTCAGGGATTTTACAGTTTAGTGGGAGAGCTAATCAGTGATGCACATAATTTCAATGTCATACAGTAAGTATCCCAAGCACAATCAGGTGATGAATAAAGTTGTTGATGATTACAGAACAAATAAATAATTTTATGTTCAAAAGGGAAAAAGAGATCATCTCCTCCCAACCTCCCTGTGTAGGTATCCTCTCTATAGTACATGAAAGGTGAGGGGGAGGAGGAGAAGGAAACACCTACTCACCTACTTTGGGCCCACATGGTGCTAGGCCTTTTAACATATTATTTTACTTAATTATCCCTAGAAGTTTGAGAAGAAGAAATTGTCATCATTATTTTAAAAGAGTAACTATACCTGAGAGTGTTTACATCATTTGCCCATAACCATACAAGTTTGAGGAAGCAGTAGCAGGATTTGAATTGAGATCTCTTTCCAAAGCCACTCTTCCAAAGCAGTTTGTAAGTGTTAACTATCATTATCATAATCTATTGAACTGCCTTTCAGACCTGAGAACTAGTGTGAATTTGAGGGCATTATTATCCCAGACCCTCTCATGGAGTGATTAGCTCCTCAGCCCTGGCTTTCCAAAGCCACAAATCACCCATGGTCATTTGTGCAGGTTACTGCCTGAGACCAAGGGTATGCCTGCCACACCTTTGGCAAGGCTGTTGAAGATTTAAAACTACCAATGCTTTTAAAAATCTACCACTAAAAATAAGTCAGCCGTTTGAGCTTTTGGGAAGACAAGAGACTTGTTTGAGGTCACACAGCTACCACGAAGCAGAGGCTGGACTTACATCTGCCTAAAATATTACATATTTTTATTGTTTATTGATTTATTGTCTCCTCTATAAAATGTAAGCTCCATGAAAGCACATTGCTTTGTTCATATCTGTATCCTCAGCACCTAAAATAGTGCTTAGCACTCAATAAATATATTTTTAATGACTGAATAACTAAATTAATGAATGAATGAGTGAATGAAGAGCAAGGCATAGCCCTGAGGACTCGCAATGTAAAATGTAAAGGAAGTCTTGTTATGGAAAGTATTCTCTGCTACAGCCTGAGAATACCAATCTTCACCCTTCTCCCACCCCAAGGGCCTTCATTAGTAAGTACTCCTCCAAAAGGTACTATAAAGATTACAGTTTGAGAATTTCAAGATCTCTTTAGTTTTCTGTTCTCCGATGACATAGTTGCCACCCTAAACCACCACCCAGAAACTTTTCCCTCAAGAAAAACTGCCTATACCACCCTCCTGTGGCTAATGACTGAATAAATACCTGAGTAAATACCCAGGAAACAGCAGTTTCCTTCTGTTCCTTCACATGAATCTATTTTGGGCCTATTTCACATTTATTTTAGGCCTCTTTCAGTTCTATTTCAAGCAAGCTAGTAGGCCAGACCATCTGGCTCTACTCAGGGTAGAGAGAGAACTGGTTGGAAAAGAGCAGCAAAGGTCTAAAAGCCCCTTTAGAGGAAGTACAATGGTTTTCTGTCAAGCTCAGGATCTTTCTGGGGCAGCTAAAGTCAATCATGCATCAGTTCAAGACTGTGGTGGGGAGTGAACATTTCTCTCAGTATCAGAACCCAGTGTTTAGTTGTAGAGCCTAATCTCCTGGATAATTCCACTCCTGAGCCTCATAACTCATTCAGTCAGCTAAGCCCCTCTGACCTCCATGTCCAGGTGTATTTGTTTACAAGCTTTATTTGAACTGCAAGCCATTGGACATTTGGGACACTAATCACTCATCATCAAATTAAGCATGGAGCTTTGCTTATAAGAGGTACTCTACAAGAATCACATAGATAAGCAGGTAGGTGGGCAGGTAGGTAGCCAGGATATGGTAATATGTTGAAATTGCAAAACAAGAAAGGAGGTAAGTATAGCTGGGGAGTTTGTAAGAGGCTAGATTATATGTTGGAGGGAGACTAAGGAATTCACTTTGAGGAGCTGTATTTTCTGTAGAAGGCCAAGATAGTCTAGCAATGAGACTCTAAGTGAAGATGTTAAGAAAGGGCTGGACATCCCCAAATATTGGTAAAGAAGAGAAGAGTGCAGGACACATAAATAGATGGGGGCTTATAGAAATTCATGAGGGCCTAGCTAAGACTACTGAAGCTCTCTGTGGACTGATAGGGAGAGATTTTGAAGATATGCAATGTGGAAAAAGCAAGATGCAGAATACTGTTGACCCTTGAACAACACAGGTTTGAACTGCACAGGTCCACTTATACCAGGACTTTTTTCAATAAAAGTTAATACCAAGTATACCTGCCTCTCCTGCCTCCCATTCTACCTCCTTAACTTCGTCTGCCTCTGCTATCCCTGAGACATCAAGACCAACCCCTCCTCTTCCTTCTCCTCTTAAGCCCACTCAATGTGAAAACATTGAGAATGAAGATCTTTGTGGTGATCTACTTCCACATAATGAATAGTAAATATATTTTCACTTTCTTAGGATTTTATTGATAACATTTTATTTTCTCTAGCTACTTTATTGTAATAATACAGTATATAAAACATATACAAAATATGTGTCAATCAACTGTGTTTGTTATAGATAAGGCTTCCAGTCAACAGTAGGCTATTAGTAGTTAAGTTTTTAGGGAGTGAAAAGTTACACGTTGATTTTCAACTGCATGGAGGGTGGGATTTGGGGCCCCTAATCCCCATGTTGTTAAAGGGTCAAATTTAGTATTATGATGTGTGATCTTTTAGGTAAAGAAGAGGGGAAAAATATATTTGGATTTGCTTATATCTGCATAAAGAAACTCTGGAAGGATACATAGAAAGCCATTAAGTTTGTGATCTCTGATGGGTAGATAGAGAGACAGACTGTACACATTTTTATAGTTTGATTTTTTAGCATATAAATATATTATGTATTAATATATTAAATTTAAAAATGTTAAATCCATTATGTGATCTTAATAAGTTCTCTCTCTCTCTCTCTCTTTCCCCACCCCCTCCCTCCACCCCGTGCTTCAGTTTATCAAGCTAGGAAGATCCTAAGAGTTAGAAGTAGTATATAGCCTAATGGCTAAGAATACAGGCTCTAGAACCAGCCTACTGAGATCCAACCTTAGTTCTTCCAGTTGCTAGTTGTGAGAACTTGAACAACTTATTTAATGTCATCGAGCCTCACTTTACTCATCTTTAAATCAGGGAGAATGGTATAATGTCATGATACTCATGCTGCCCCTCATTTCGAGCAAACTCCTGACTCTCAGTCACCTAGTTTCCTCATTTGCAAAACAGGGGTAGGTTTTCATGAGGATTTAATGAGTGAAAAGCTATAAAGTACTTAGAACAATGTCCAGCACATAGTAATGCTCAGTAAATGACAATAAATACTATTATTTGAGGGTGTGATTATATGTGCCTAGCTTTAGGCAAATCATAACCTCTCTGAGCCTCAGTTTCCTCATCTATAAATAGAAGACATAATACCTGTCAAAGAGATGATGAGATCATGGATTTGAAAGTACTCTATGGAATGAAAAATTCAGTTAGTATGTCAAAAATTGTCATAGTTCAACTTACAGAATGGAAGAACATTGTTGCAATGAATCCATCTGACAAAGGTCTAATATCCAGAATCTACAAGGAACTTAAACAAATTTACAAGGAAAAAACTAACAACCTCATTAAAAAGTGGGCAAAGGACATGAACAGACACTTCTCAAAAGAAGACATTCATGTGACCAACAAACATAAGAAAAAAGCTCAACAATACTGATCATTACAGAAATGCAAATCAAAACCACAATGACATACCATCTCATCGCCATTCTGACTGGCAATTATTAAAAAGTCAAGAAACAACAGATACTGGCAAGGATGTGGAGAAAAAGGAATGCTTTTACACTGTTGGTGGGAATGTAAATTAGATCAACAAGGGTGGAAGACACTGTGGCAATTCCTCAAAGATACAGAAGCAGAAATACCACTTAATGCAGCAATCCCATTACTGGGTATATACCCAAAGGAATATAAATCATTCTCTTATAAAGATATATGCACGTGTATGTTCACTGCAGCACTACTCACAATCACAAAGACATGGAATCAACCCAAATGCCCATCAATGATAGGCCGGATAAAGAAAATGTAGTACATATACACCATGAGATACTATGCAGAATTAAGAAGGAATGAGATCATGTCCTTTGCAGGGACATGGATGGAGCTGGAAGCCATTATCCTCAGCAAACTAATGCAGAAGCAGAAAACCAAACACTGCATGTTTTCCCTTATAAGTGGGAGCTGAATGATGAGAACACATGGTGGGGGAACAACACACAATGGGGCTTGTTGGTGGGGCTGGGGGAGGGAGAGGATCAGGGAGAATAGCTAATGGATGCTGGGCTTAATACCTGGGTGATGGGTTGATCTGTGCAACAAACCACCATGGCACATGTTTACCTATGTAACAAAGCTGCACATCCTGCACGTGTACCCTGGAATTTAAAAGTTGAAGAAAAATAAAACAACACAAAAGAATTGTCATAGTAGAAAAAGGTGAGGTACTAAATGAAGATCTCACGTATTCAAGGCTCCCCCTTCCCACCCCCAGCATTCCAAATGAGATTGTATCAGAGGGGCAAGTGGAGGTCTTTAAAGGCCATGAGTCATTTGTGTATTAAGTTTCTGGAAATGAGTCCCAGTTCCCACCTCCCAAAAGCAGAGTGGACAAAATGAGCTGCACATCAGTGGTTGCCAGTCTATCATGAGATGCCACGTGTTTCCATGTAACTGTTCCTATTTCTAGGAGATGCTGGGGCTCAGTGCTGCCCCTGCTCCCCTCAGCTGCTTCTCAGAAAGGAAAGGAAGTAGCACCAGTTCCAAAGGCTCACTCTCACCACTCCACACATACACCCAGTTAAAAAGGATAAAAAAAATTTAAAAAAAACCCTCGCTTAAGCAGGAGCACCAACTCTCTAGATCTTAGCAACCTTAGCAACCAGCCCTTACAATCTTATTTTATGACATAGAAAGTTGTTTCATAAGCATTATCTGATTTGTACCTCACAAAAGCCCAAGGAGACTGGAAAGGGATAGTGGTGGGGGTGGGGTGGTTCATCATTCCCATTTTCCAGAAGGGAAAGACTGTTTCTGAGGAAGCAAATGAGTTGCCACTGCTCTTACTGCTTCATGGAAGAGTGGAAAGAACAAAGGATTAACAGCCAGAAGACCCAGTTCCGGGAAAAGTGTTTTAGAATCTGTACAGTTCTACACATTTGGGATTTTTAAAAATTGTCATGCTAGAGTGAAGCCTAGAACCTGAGTTTCCCATCCTCCCGGCCAGAATTCTTGAAGCTTTACTATACTGTTAATGGAGAAGGGAAGAGCAAATAAGGAACTAGAAAAAATTATCGCCCAAGAATAACTGCACCTTACATGTAAACGGAAATTCACAGCTTCCTAAATACTGGGCTTTTTATCACATATCAACCTCATGACAACCTTGTGAGGGAAATGCAGCAGGAAATAGGAACCTAAAATTTTAACCACCCACATACATATTTCTTATCCCTCTTCCCTGCTGTATTTTTTCTCCTTAGCATGTAAAACTACCATATTACATATTTAGTCATTTACTTAGCATATAACTTCCCTTCTAGAATATATGTTCCCTGAAGACAGAATTTTGGTCTGTTTTGTAAACCATCTGTTTTGTCTGTTTTGTACACACATCTAGTGCCTAAAACAGTGCCTGCTACATAACAGATGCTCAATAGTACTGAATGACTGAATGAATGTGTGTGTATGCACACTGAGAGGAGGAAATGGAGGGAGGGAGAAAGGCCCCATTTGTGTGTGAATAAACTGATATCCAGAGGAGTTAGGTAATTTTTCTAGGAATGACTTCTGAAGTGTTTTGTTTCAGCCTATTCCCCTCACCCTACTGCTTGGCTGGTTCAGTGGCATCTTACCTGGGCCAAAAGAAATGTTTGCTACCAATGCCTCTGTCCTCTCTCAGGGCCAGCTCCAGGCTTGATGGCTACAGGTTGCCTGAGGTTCACGGTAACAGAGTGCCTGTTATGTCTACAAAATGCATTCTGTCAGGCATCACTGCCTTTACATACCCCAATGTATGCACCTCACAAACACTCAAAGGACTTCTCTGAGTTTTCATCCTCTCTGGAATGTACAATGGTGAAAGAAGAAAGGGCAAAAGTCATTTGAGTCTTCTCAGCGTATGAACTGAGTGTCCCTCTCCTCCATGCCCTACCTGCATTTTCCTCACTAAAGAACTGTGCCCCTCTAGCTCCCATCTTGTGTCTCTGCATGTGCGTGCCTAACCTCAGCTGAGCCATCCAAGACCCCTGATCACCAACCCTAGTCCCCCACGCGGCCCCTCATCCACTCCGACAAGATGAAAGAAACAATCATGGGCCAGGAAAACCCACCAAACTGCAGGAAAGGAACTGCTCACAGAAAGAAGGAGGTGGTTCATAAAACAGCCACAGCAGATGATTAAAAACTTCAGTTCTCCTTAAAGAAGTTAGAGGTAAACACTGTCTCTGGTATTGAAGAGGTGAATATGTTTACAAACCAAGGAACAGTGATCCACTTTAACAACCCTAAAGTTTAGGCATCTCTAGCAGTGAACACTTTCACCATTACAGGCCATGCTGTGACAAAGCAGCTGACAGAAATGCCATGCAGCATCTTAAACCAGCTTGGTGCAGTTTGGCTAGTTTAAGGAGACTGGCTGAAGCTCTGCCTAAACAATACGTGGATGGAAAGCACCACTTGCTACTGGAGAGGATGACGATGATGAAGTTCCAGATCTTGTAGAAAATTTTGATGAGGCTTCCAAGAATGAGGCAAACTGAATTGAGTCAACTTCTGAAGAAGATAAAACTTGAAGAAGTTACTGGGAGCTGCTATTTTATATTATGACTGCTTTTAAAAAATTTTTGTTTATGGATCTGATAAAATCTAGTTCTGTAATATTTTTAAGCCCAAGCCCCTTGGACACTGCAGCTGTTTTCACTTTTTGCTTATAAACAATTCACCCTTTGCAGCTAATTAAGATGAAGAAGCCTGGGAATAAAGTTTGAGACAAAGGTTAATAAAGTTCTTTAGTTAAAAAAAGAAGAATTGTGCTGACCTCATAAGATTGTTGAGAAGATTGTATTAGATACACATGCAAAAACATTTAGAACAGTGCCTGGCACAAAATAAACGCTGGCTTGGGAAAGGTAAGCTATCTTTCTTAAGACATACTGCATTTATAACCTTATTCCTGGTACCCCTCACCTCTAGAATGAAGGAGGCTGGGCAGTGTTCACTCCTGGCAAGTGAGAAGAGTAATGACCAAATAACTACTATGGAGTTACACACCTGGTTTTCATTCTGGCTCTGTTTGGAGATAGTTGCATGGAGAAGATATTCCCCCTCTTCCAGCCTTAGTTTCCCCACCTTTAAAGTAGGGAGAGTGTTGTTGTGAGGATTACATGAATTCATGCATGTCAAGGCACTTGTTCTTTATTTCAGTAGCTTTTGGAGAACAAGTGGTTTTTGGTTACATGGATGAATTGTATAGTGGTGAAGTCAGATTTTAGTGCACCAGCCACCCAAGTATTGTACATTGTACCCAATATGTAGTTTTTTATTTTTTGTCCTCCAACCCTTCCCCTTCTGAGTCTCCAATATCAATTATACCACTTTGTATGCCTTTGTGTACCCATAGCTTAGTTCCCACTTATAAGTGAGAACATACAGTATTTGATTTTCCATTCCTGAGTTACTTCACTTGTAATAAGAGCCTCTAGCTCCATCCAAGTTACTTCAAAAAACATTACTTAGTCCTTTTTTATGGCCGAGTAGTATTCCACAGTGTTTATATACCATATTTTCTTCATCCACTCATCAATTGTTGGGCACATAGGTTAATTCCATATCTTTGCAATTGTGAATTGTGCTGTGATAAACATATGTGTGTGGGTGTCTTTTTGATATAATGACTTCTTTCCCTCTGGGCAGATACCCAGTAGTGAGATAGCTGGATCAAATGGAAGATCTACTTTTGGTTCTTTGAGAAATCTCTATACTGTTTTCCATAGAGGTTGTACTAATGTATACAATATTGTTTGACTCTGTGTCACCACACAAATTTTACCTTTAATTGTAATAATTCCCACATGTTAAGGGAGGGGCCAGGTGGAGGTAATTAAATCATGGGGCAGTCTCCCCCATATGGTTCTTGTAATAGTGAGTGAGTTCTCATGACAGCTGATGGTTTTATAAACATTTGGCATTTCCCCTGCTGGTACATTTTTTCTTTGCCTGCCACCATCCACTTAAAATGTAACTTGCTCCTCCTTGCCTTCCACCATACTTGTAAGACCTCCCCAGCCATGTGAAACTGTAAGTCCAATTAAAACTCTTTCTTTTGTAAATTGCCCAGTTTCAGGTATGTATTTATCAGCAGTGTGAAAACAAACAAATACAGTAAATTGGTACCGGGAGTGGGGTGCTACTAAAAAAAAATCCCAAAAATGTGAAAGAAACTTTGGAACTGGGTAACAGGCAGAGGTTGAAACAGTTTGAAGGGCTCAGAAGAAGACAGGAAAATGTGGGAAAGTTAAAAACTTCTAAAAACTTGTTACACGGCTTTGCCCAAAATGCTAATAGCAATATGAACAATAAAGTCCAGCTGTGGTGGTCTCAGATAAACATAAGGATCTTGTTGGTAACTGAAGCAAAGGTAACTCTTGTTATGTTTTGGCAAAGAGACTGGCGGCATTTTGCCCCTGCCCTAGAAATTTGTGAAACTAAACTTAAAAAAAAAATTTAGGGTATCAGGTGAAAAAAAAATTCTAAGCAGCAAAGCATTCAAGATGTGACTTGGGTGCTACTAAAGACATTCAGTTTTATAATAAAAGCAAAGCATAAAAGTTTGAAAAATTTGCAGCCTAACAATGCAATGAAAAAAAAATCCCATTTTCTAAGGAAAAACTGAAGCAGGCTGCAGAAATTTGCGTAAGTAACAAGAAGTTAAATGTTAATCCCCAAGACAATGGGGAAAGTGTCTCCAGGGCATGTCAAAGGTCTTCATGGCAAGCCCTCCCATCATAGACATAGAGGTTTAGGAGGAAAAAATTGTTTCTTGGGCTGGGCCCAGGGTCCCTCTGCTGTATTCAATCTAGGGACTTGGTGCCCTGTGTCCCAGCCACTCCAGCCATAAATAAAAGGGGCCAAGATACAGCTCAGGCTGTTGCTTCAGAGGGTGCAAGGCCCGAGCCTTGGCAGCTCCCATGTAGTGTTAAGCCTGCGGATGCACAAAAGTCAAAAATTAAGGTTTAGAAAACTCCACCTAAATTTCAAAAAATGTATAAAAATGCCTGGATGCCCAGGCAAAAGTTTGCTGTGGGAGGGGGAGATGCATAAAAAACCTCTGCTAGGGCAGTGTGAAAGGAAAATGTGGGGTCGAGCCCCCACACTGAGTCCCTACTGGGCACCACCTAGTGGAGCTGTGAGAAGAGGGCCACTGTCCTCCAAACCCCAAAATGGTAAATCCACTAACAGCTTGCATCTTGTGCCTAAAAAAGCTGCAAACACTCAATGCCAACCCGCGAAGGCAGCCAGGAGGGAGGCTGTTCCCTGCAAAGCCACAGGGGTGGAGCTGCCCAAAACCATAAAAACCCACCTCTTCCATCAGCATAACCTGAATGTAAAATATAAAGTCAAAGGAAATCATTTTAAAGCTTTAAAATTTAACTGCCCACCTCTTACATCAGCGTAACTGGAATGTAAAGTATAAAGTCAAAGGAAATCATTTTAAAGATTTAAAATTTAATTGCTCCACTGTATTTGAAACTTGCATGGGGCCTGGAGCCCCTTTGTTTTGGCCAATTTCTCCCATTTAAAATGGCTGTGTTTACCCAATACCTGTACCCCCACTGTATCTAGAAAGTAACTAGCTTGCTTTTAATTTTGCAGGCTCATAGGTGGAAGGAACCTGCTTTGCCTCAAATTTTAAAATGTAAACTTTTGGGTTAATGCTAAAATAAATTAAGGCTTTGGGGGACTGTTGGAAAGGCAAAATTGGTTTTAAAATGTAAAAACATAAAATTTGGGAGGGACCAAGGGCGGAATAATATGGTTTAGCTCTGTGTCCCCACCCAAATCTCACCTAAAATTGTAATAATCCCTACTTGTTCAATGGTGGGACCAGGTGGAGATAATTAAATCATGGGAGTGGTTTCCTCCTACTACTCTCATAACAGTGAGTGAGTTCTCACAAGATCTGATGGTTTTATAAGTACCTGGCATTTCCTCTGGTGGTACATTCTCTTTGCCTGCTGCCATCCACATACAATGTAACTTGCTCCTCCTTGCCTTCTGCCATAATTGTGAGGCTTCCCCAGGCATGTGAAACTGTAAGTCCAATTAAACCTCTTTCTTTTGCAAACTGCCCAGTCTCAGGTATATCTTTATCGGCAGCGTGAAAACAAACTAATACAGTACATTTCTACCAGCAGTATATAAGTGTTCCCTTTTTACCACATAAACGCCAACATCTATTGTTTGTAGACTTTTTAATAATAGCTATTCTGGCTGAGTAAGGTTGTATCTCATTGTGGTTTTAGTTTGCATTTCCCTGATCATTAGTCACACTGAGCATTTTTTCACATGTTTGTTGACCATTTGTATATCTTGTGAAGGTACTTTGAAAATATGAAATACCAAATGAATGTGAAGGATTATTATTACATTGAAATAGTAAAGGCTATCATTAATTGAGCCCTTGCTATATGAAAGACACTGTACCAAGTGCTTTAAATGAATATTATTCACTTAAATTCATATTATTTCATGCTCAAAACAATAGTACCAATGACTGGATATTATCATTTTTCCAATTTCATAGGAAAGGCATGATGGTCAATTTTATGTGTCAACTTGGCTGAGCCACCGTGCTCAGATAATTGGTTGATTATTCTGGATATTTCTGTCAAGGTATTTTAATAGACGAGATTTACGTTTAAATTGGTGGACTTTGAGTAAGGCAGAATACCCTGCATAATGTAGGTGGGCTTCATCCAGTCAGTTGAAGAACTTTTTTTTTTTTGAGACAGAGTCTCATTCCATCATCCAGGCTGGAGTGCAGTGGTATGATCTCAACCCACTGCAACCTCTGCCTCCCAGGTTCAAGTGATTCTCATGCCTCAGCCTCCCGAGTAGCTGGAATTACAGGCATGAGCCACCGCGCCTGGCTAATTTTTGTATTTTTAGTAGATACAGGGTTTCACCATGTTGGCCAGGCTGGTCTTTAATTCCTGACCTCAAGTGATCCACCTGCCTCAGCCTCCCCGACTGCTGGGATTACAGTCATGAGTCACCATGCCCGGCTTGAAGATCTTAATGCAATGCAATTAAAGTCTGACCTTCCCTGAGCAAGAAGGAATTCTGACAGCAGACTGCCTTTGGACTCTGACTGCAACTCTTCCCTGGGTCTCCAGCCTGCCTACCTACCCTGCAGATTTTGGACTTGCACCACCAAAACTGTGTGAGCCAATTCCTTAAAATAAATCTCTCTTTCTCTATGTATGTGCATATCTTATTGGTTCTGTTTCTCTGGAGAACCCTCACTAATAAATATGGAAACTGAAGCTTAAACAGGTGAAGTCACTTACTCAAAATTACACAGCTGGTCTGTGGCAGAGCCAGAAACCTAGGGGTCATCTTCCTTGTTACCTCTCTGTCTTATATGTCTCTGAATTAATTCACCAGCAAGTCCCATTGATTTTATTTCAAAAATGGATGTCGGTCTTCCTTCCTCTATCCAACTCCAATAGCTGCATGGATTTTTGCAGCAGCCACTCAATTGGGCTTACCATCTTCTATCCATTCTCTACAGGGCCTGCAAAAGTCCTTTTCTTGTATCACAAAGCAGACCCTATCATTCCACTCTTTCGAACACTTCCTACTGTGTTTAAAATAAATAATGCTTGCTATGTGCCTAGTACTGCCATGCACACTGTGAGCATGTTAACTCACTTAATCCTCACAATAACAGTATGAATAGTGTCATTATTTTCCTCACTTTTCAGAGGGCATTACTGAGGCACAGAAAGATTAGGTAACATTCTCAAGGTCACATAGCTAAGAAGTGACACAGTCAGAATTTGAACCCAGGGAGTATGGTTTCAGAGTCTGTGCTATTGACCACTGAACCGCACTAACTTTGAGTATAGCCAATGCATACTTTCCTAGGGCTTACAAGGTTCTTTGTGAGCTGGTCCCTGCCTTACTCTCTACCCTCCTATCATGCCATTTGTCCCCCTCTCTCACTGTGTCAGTCACACTAGCCTTCTTTCTGTCTCTCAAGTGTACCAAGTTGTTTCAACCTGAAGGCCTTTGCATATGCTATTCCTGCTGCCTCCCCTCAACTTCCCGTAAGCCTCACTGTCTCTTCCTTTTTTAAATTGTAATCCAAATGTGTCAGGATCTTTCCCCAAGTCTCTACACAACTGACTCAGCTGAAATGTCACTTCTCTGGTGTGCTAGGATGACCCTTTGACAGTATACGTCCTCATGGCAATAGGATCTCTTAGAGATAGCTAAATGCATTTCTCTCCTCCACTGTCTAGTTTCCATCATCTAGCAGCTTAACCACTTACAGAACTAACCACATTCTAACACACATACACACAAACACAAAAAACAAAATCAGCATCATATGAAAACTTTAAAAGCAATGATATCTTAAGAAGAAGCTCCTCACATTATATCATAGGACTGTTTGGTGTTTTCTCAGTCTTTTCTCTAGCACAGAATCCAGGAAGCCTTGGGTTGGGGCAGGAGGGATTGTTCCTTGTGAATAAAATTCCTATTGGATTTCTTAGCACTCATAGAAGGAGAAGGTATGATCTTCTAAGGTATAAATTCAGGGAAGTGGGAAAGATCATACTCTGCCCACCCAAGTGTGTGTCTCCTCTGTCCTGTCAGGAATAATAATTACTCCCCACACAGATACAGAGTAGCGCAGTTCACACAACACTTTCCCATCTATACCTACTCAATCATCTGATTCTCACAGCAGACTGGGAAGACAAGCAAGGGCTATGTGATAGTTAATTTTAATGTATCAACTTGACTGAGCCACAGGGTGCCCAGATATTTAATCAAACATTACTCTGGGTGTGTCTGTGAGGACTTTTCCAGATGCAATTAGCATTTGAATCAGTAGACAAAGTAAAGAAGATTGCCCTCCACAATGTGGATGAGCCTCCATCCAATCAGTTGAAGATATGAATAGAACAAAAAGGCCAAGTAAAAGGGAATTCCTCCTGCCTGACTGCTTGAACTAGGACATTGTTTTTTTCTAGCCTTAAGACTTTGGACTGAAACATCAATTTTTCTTGTGTCTCAAGTCTGATGGCTTTCAGACTGGCATTCACACCATCAGTTCTTCTGGTTCTCAGGCCTTCATACTAGGGCTACACCTACACATTGGCTCTCCTGGGACTTGAGCTTGCAGAATGCAGATCTTAGGACTTATCAGCCTCCATAATCATGAGCAAATCCATTATAATTATCTATCTATCTATCTATCTATCTATCTATCTATCTATCTACTTATC
This sequence comes from Pan paniscus, assembly GCF_029289425.2. Lineage (NCBI taxonomy): Eukaryota > Metazoa > Chordata > Mammalia > Primates > Hominidae > Pan > Pan paniscus. The sequence goes on from NC_073272.2 coordinate 63,326,610, forward strand.
CACTCACCCATCCATTCTATTGGTTTTACTTCTCTAAAGAACCTTTACTAATACAAGGTATTACCCTCATTTAATTGATAAGGATCTGAAGTTCAGAGAGGTTTAGGATTCTGGCCAAGGACACATTGTGACAGCTGCTGGTGGAGGCAGGACTCAAACCCAGGTCCATCTGACTTTTAATCATACGTTTTTCCCATGAAACTTCTACAACAGACATTCATTTCAGTCAGAGTATTTGAGATTGCCTATCATAATATCTGTGTAATTTGCCTCTGGTTGTCAAATGCAACCCCTCTCCTTTTCCAACCCACTCTGCCAGTGTCCTGTGTTGCCAAAGGAATCCTCTACTACTTTGTTTCATCATGTATCCTTTCTACCAAGCAAAGCTTCTGAGCTCTTCTTGTTCTAGCCCCAGTACACATTGCCAGAATTACAGGCTCCAGCCACACCAGAACACTAATGTGCTATTTCCAGAACGTATTATTCCTTTAATGCCTTGATTCTTTATCTTATGTTGTACCCTCTGCTTGGAACAACTCATGCTTCACCTACCATGCCTACTCCCCATCCTATGCAACTGTGCTATGTGAAAGGCTGTAAAAATGCAGTTTATATAAAAACCCTAGAAGATAACATAGAAAACACTATTCTGGACATAGGCCCTGGAAAAGATTTCATGACAAAGACACCAACAGCAATTGCAACAAAAACAAAAGTTAACATATGCAACTAATCAAACTAAAGAGCTTCTGCACAGCAAAAAAAAAAATCCTCCAGAAACACTGCTCTATTTTGCACCCCCTATCTCCAGGAAGCATGTCATGTATTAGCCCATTCTCGAACTGCTAATAAAGACATATCTGAGACTGGGCAATTTATAAAGGAAAGAGGTGTAATTGACTCACAGTTCAGCATTGGCTGGGGAGGCCTCAGGAAACTTACAATCATGGCAGAAGGGGAAGCAAACACATCATTATTCACATGGAGGCAGCAAGGAGAAGTGTAGAGAAAAGAGGAGGAAAAGCCCCTTATGAAACCATCAGATCTTGTGAGAACTCAGGCACTATCACAAGAATAGCATGAGGGTAACTGCCCGCATGATTCAATTACCTCCCCAGGTCCCTTCCATGACACATGGGGATTATGGGAACTACAATTAAAGATGAGATTTGGGTGGGGACACAGCCAAACCATAGCATTCCACCACCGGCCCCTCCCAAATCTCATGTCCTCACATTTCAGAACACAATCATGCCCTTCCAACAGTCCCTCAAAGTCTTAATTCACTCCAGCATTAACTCAAAAGTCCAAGTCCAAAGTCTCATCTGAGACAAGGCAAGTCCCTTCTGCCTATGAGCCTGGAAAATAAAAAGCAAGTTAGTTACTTCTTAGATACAATGAAATTATAGACATAAAGATGCCTAGATACAAAGACATTGGGTAAATAAGCCTGTTCCAAATGGGATAAATTGGCCAAAAGAAAGGAGTTACAGGTCCCATGCAAGTCCAGAATCCAGTGGAGCAGCCAAATCTTAAAGCTCCAAAATAATCTTCTTTGACGCCATGTCTCACATCAGGTCACTGTGAAACAAGAGGTGGACTCCCACAGGCTTGGGCAACTATGCCCCTCTGGCTTTGCAGGGTACAGTCCCCCTCCAGGCTGCCTTCATGGCTGGCATTGAGTGTCCATGGCTTTTCCAGGCACACAGTGCAAGCTATTGAATCTATCATTCTGGGGTCCGGAGGACAGTGGCCCTCTTCTCACAACTCCACTAGGCAGTGCCCCAGTGGGGACTCTGTGTGGGAGCTCCAACCCCACATTTCCCTTCCACACTGCCTGAGCAGAAGTTCTCCATGAGGGCTCCACTGCTGCATTGAACTCCTTCCTGGACATCCAGGCATTTCCATACATCCTCTGAAATCTAGGCAGACGTTCCCAAACCTCAATTCTTGACTTCTGTGTACCCGCAGGCCCAACATCATGTATAACCTGCCACGGCTTGGGGCTTGTACCCTCTGAAGCAATGGCCTGAGCTCTACGTTGGCCCCTTTTAGCCACAGCTGAGATGCAGGTCACCAAGTCCCAAAACCTTACAAAGTAGCAAGGCCCTGGGCTGGCCCATGAAACCATTTTTTCCTCCTAGACCTCCAGGCACTTGATGGGAGGGGCTGCTGGGAAGACCTCTGACATGCCCTGAAGACATTTTCCTCATTGTCTTGGCAATTAACATTTGGCTCCTTGTTACTTATTCAAATTTCTGCAGCCAGCTTCAATTTCTCCCCCAGAAAATGGGTTTTGCTTTTCTATTGCATGGCCAGGTCGCAAATTTTCCAAACTTGTATGCTCTGCTTCCCTTTTCAACATAAGTTCTAATTCCAAGCCATATCTGTGTGAATTAATAAAACAGAATGCTTTTAAGGGCACCCAAGTCATCTCTTGAATGCTTTGCTGCTTTGAAATTTCTTCCACCAGATATCCTAAATCATCTCTCTCAAGTTCAAAGTTCCACAGATCTCTAGGGCAGGGGCAAAATGTTGCCAGCCTCTTTGCTAAAACATAGCAAGAATCACCTTTGCTCCAGTTCGCAATAAGTTTCTCATCTCTATCTGAGACCACCTCAGCCTGGACTTTTTGGTCAAAACCATTCAGTGGTTGATCAGTGTCAATTCATAGTAGATCCTCTACATTTGTGTTGAATAAATTAATAACCTGAAAGTACCTATAAAAAGGCACTTTATCCCCATTTTATGTAAGATAATACTGAGAATAAAGTAGATTTGCCAATTGGTAATAGTTTCAGGACTGAGAAACGTAAAAGCCAGGTCCTAAACCTAGGCCCTAAACCATTCTCTAGGAAGCTCCAAACTTTCCCACATCTTCCTGTCTTCTTCTGAGCCCTCCAAACTGTTCCAACCTCTGCCCGTTACCCGGTTCCAAAGTTGCTTCCATATTTTGGGGTATCTTAATAGAAGTATCCTACTCTACTGGTACCAATTTACTGTATTAGTCCATTTTCATACTGCTATGAAGAAATACCGGATACTAGGTAATTCATAAAGAAAAATAGGTTTAATGGACTCACAGTTCCACATGGGTGGGGAGGCCTCACGATCACGGCAGAAGGTGAAGGAGGAGCACAGGCACATCTTACATGGTGGCAGACAAGAGAGCCTGTGCAGGGGAACTGCCCTTTATAAAACCATCAGATCTTTTGAGAACTCACTTACTATCATGAGAACAACATGAGGGTAACTGACCCCATGATTTGATTACCTTCCCCCAGGTCCCTCCCATGACACATGGGGATTATGGGAACTACAATTCAAGATGAGATTGGGGTGGGGACACAGCAAAACCATATAACCATCCATCTAGTTTCACAAAAAGACTGTCACTAGAAGGAAGCATAGGAGGACTAGGATATGACCGGTGTTTATTGATCCTTCACAAGATTGATAGCAGCATTTTTACTATTAGCAACATCTATCAGGCTTTGGCCCACAGTCCAAAGCTGACTACAAGCCCTTAGATTCTGTGTTTCTACAATCGCAGGCATATAGTTCAACTAATCATGACAATGACTGCAGGTTGTCTCCCAAAAACATCGTTTTTCCCTTCTTCCTCTGTATTAGAAACCCTACTCCCAATTTTTAGGTGTACACTTGCCACCTAGTTTATATAACTGCATTTCCTAGCTTCCCTTGCAGCTAGCAGCAGCCATGTGACACAGTTCTTCAATGAGACATAAGTAGAAGTATTAAATAGGACTTCTAGGAAGACTTCTTAAAAAGGAGGGGTGAAGAACTTTTCCTTCTCTTTTGCCTTCCAAAATTATGGATGTTAATAGATTTTCTTGAGCTTTAGCACTCATCTTGGACTATGAATAATGGAAGCCAAGTGCTATGGATGATAGAGGAGAAAAGTCTCTAAAGACTACCTGAAGCTGCCATACTGGCCCAGGTATGCCTGTCTCCTGATTTTTTTTTATGTGAAAAAATAAAACCTGTGTGTTTTAAGTCAGTATAGATATACTTCTGTTATTCATAGCTGAATAAAGTAAAATCAGCTGTTAAACCTTGCAGTTGGTCATTCCATCTGGAGAGATGGCCACCGAGTCATATATGACTCTTACACAGGTCATATGGTATTTGGCATGGAATTGGTCCACAATTCCATATTCTTATCCAGAGTGGTGGCACACCAAAGGTGTGGCAATGGGAGCAGACAACCCTGAGTGCAAGCAACAAGAGTACACTAGCTATAGATAATTTTTTTTAAGACTAAAAGTCAAAGCGTTTTATATCACCTTGCACCAGCAATTTTAAACAATGTTAGAAATAAAACACTCCTTCCTTAATACAAAAACAAACAACAACAACAACAAAAACAAAACAAAACAACTTTGGTTGGTCAAAGTTTAAAACAATTGTGGTTACTTTTAATAATATATATGAAGCTTGAAATTAGCACCTTTTTATTTATCCTTTAATCGACACTTTATTCTACATGGAAGTTGACTCAGAGAGCTCCCAGTTGCATCGTTGGCCCCTGACGCACACAGTTGTAACTACAAGTGTTCGTTCAGCTCATTTCAGTTTGTAAAGGTTCAAAATCATTCAAGATACCATTAGGTCAGTTTTGTGTCCATAATCCCTCTGGTACTATATGTTCCAGCATTTACACAGTAGGTTGAAAGTAAACAATAATAACGTAGTGATTATAAAGACAAAAAAAACAGAATGTGGGTCACTTCAATTCTGTCATTCTGTGTGACCAATTGTAGTTTTATGTGTGCTTAAAATCTAAAACAGTGAAACAATGAAAATTGAAAGGTGTAATACTTCTATTTAGTGAGTGCACATTGTAGTTTATACATGAGTTAAATTTTGAATTTGAATATCTTTACCATTAAAATGTATTGTTTTCCTCGGTAATTGAAAATAAAAGAATAAATCAAGAAAATAATAAATAGTACTGATTATTACTGAAAATAATTTTTTCATATATAAGACTATTAAAAATGATCCATTCTAGATATTACAGATAAACAGTAGGTATACCACAACACTGAAGTGCTAATAATACACTTAATCTTCTTCTCCAGAATTCCAGAAAGCAGGGTATTAATTTATTGGTAATCCACATAGAACCAAGTCTCAATTAGCCCTACCATGGTCAGAAGTCCAAAAGCAGATCACTCGAACATTGACTTAGATATGAAATGCCCCTCCATGTATACACCCACTCTATGTTCTTTCTAGCTCCACTCTTAGCAATCTGAGGGTCCGAGCAGGTGATCAGAAAGGAGAAAGACATGTATCATCTATAAACAATGATGTCAGTCATTTCATATAGATCATCTCCACCATTATCACCCTGATCCAAGCAACCATCACGTCTAATCTGGGCCTCCTCACAGTTCTCGTCCTTGTCCCACTACAATTTAGCCTCCTGTTAAAATTTAAGTCAGATCATGTCCCTCATCTGTTCAAAACCTTTCAATGGCTCCCAATCTCACTCAGAATAATGCCCTATAAAAGTGGCTGTTTTCTCTCTGATTTCATCTATCCTTCTTCCATGTACTAATTCTTTATCCCAAGGACATTGGCCTCCTTGCTGTTCTTTAAACAAACCAGCTGTGTTCTTTCTGGATGTTCCTTATGCCTAAAATCCTCTTCTCCTAAACATATACACAGAGCTTGTTCCTGCACTTCCTTCACATCTTTGCTCAAATGCCCCTTAACTGGTGAGGCTTTGATGGATCTAATATACCATCCAACTTCCCATGTGTCTCTATGCTCTTAACAGGTTTTATTTTTTTTCCTAGTGATTACCACCTGCTGACATAGTGTATATTCATTTCTGTTATGGTTTAATGAACTTCACAACCCCTAGAATATAAGCTCCATGAAAGTGAGGAATTTTTTTTCATTGTGATCTCCCCTGAACTTAGATCAGTGTCAATTCATAGCAGATCCTCTACATTTGTGTTGAATAAATTAATGACCCGATAGTACCTATAAAAAGGCACTTTATCCCCATTTTATGTAAGAGAATACGAGAATAAAGTAGGTTCGACAATTGGTAATAGTTTCAGGACTGAGAAACATAAAAGCCAGGTCCTAAACCTCAGATTTGTTACTCTGAGAACAGTGTTCTTTCCAATTTAGGCATACTGGCTAACCCAGCACAAACTGGCATTGCAGAAAGAAGCCAAGAATAAATAACAATTTACCATCCAGTGTGAACTCACAGTTTAGCATCCTCTATCTATGAGACAGATTTTATTCTGTAAAATCTTGAACAATGTTTTATGTTCAAGGCCCATGATTTACATGTAACACTTGAAATAAGTTACTACAGTCAAATGTACTAAAAAGAAATCTCACTGTTATAAAAAGCTCAGTTTGTACTTCGGGCACCTTGCAAACGAAAGAACAAGGAGCAAAGATCTTTCAGCTAGCCACGTTATAAAATGGTGGCTAGATACACAATCCCTATTTGTTCGTAATGAGCCACTAGTTAAATTTTATCCAACACATACTTCTAGGAATCTGAGAATCTAAGGCCTGGAAGGAATTTTGGTGCTTATTAACATCCGCATTTAATAGGTAAGAAATCTGAGGCCCAAAGGATTTCTGTTAGTGGCAAGGCCAAAACTTAGAGGTTCCCTGCCTCTCAGGCAAGAATAGAGTTTACTACTCCCATCTCTTGAATTCTGGTAAACAGCTAAATAAATGCTTTCATCATATAATATTCATTGTCTCAGTCCTCTAAGAATATTATGAGATTTTTCCCCATCAACCAATCCTTAATTACACAGTCTCCACAAGATGTCTGCCACCCTTTTCTCTCTCATACACTGTTGGCAAAACTTCAAATTTCTTCATTAATTTAACCTGTTGTCAATGAGTGGCTCTGGGCCCCTATACTTCAATATATTTGGGAGAGGAAGTAAGTCTCACCCTGACCCAGTTCCCAGTTGCCAGAAATGCCAGGACTGGCATGGATTTTTTTCAGGTAATTTTTTTTTTTTTTTTTTTTTTTTGAGATGGAGTTTCGCTCTTGTTGCTCAGGCTGGAGTGCAACGGCACAATCTCGGCTCACCGCAACCTCCGCCTCCTGGGTTCGAGTGATTCTCCTGCCTCAGCCTCAGGCATGTGCCACTATGCCCAGCTAATTTTGTCTTTTTAGTAGAGACGGGGTTTCTCCACGTTGGTCAGGCTCTTCTTGAGCTCCCGACCTCAGATGATCCACCCGCCTCGGCCTCCCAAAGTGCTGGGATTACAGGCGTGGGCGGCCGCGCCCGGCTTTCAGGTAAATTTAATGGCACTAGATCATCCTGAAGAAAGTCCTTTCCCAAGATCATGACTATGTTCCTTTCTTCCCCTCTCAGCACCATTTGAGCAAATGATTGGTGGAGCAGTGGGGAAGGACTGTGGCAGTCAGGAGACTCAAGTGCTAGACTCAGCTTTGCCTCCAAGGAGTTTGTGGTCCTGGGCAAGTCTCTCCCACTCTCTGGATCCCAGCTTTCCTGGCTGGACAGCAAGGACTCTAAGGTCTTTACCTGCTCTAATCTTTTCTGGTTCTACAAACATTTGATGTAGCTTTAATGGGACCTCAGGGAAGTAGGGAGGTCTGGGAAGAAGGGTCTTTTGAAGCCCCAGCACATAGGCATATGAACCGGATGCCCTTAAGAACCACTGAAACAGAGATCTAACAAAACTCTGAGGAAGGGAAGAGGACAGCTCCTCTGAATATAGTCCTAGCCCACACCAGATTCCCTCTTCCCCTCCACAATGAAAGCAAAAATGGAGTTAAATATCAGTTTTTGCCCAACCACTTCAGGCTACTTTCCTTCATCTGCGGGTTATGGGTGGCAGCGTAGAAGTGTGGGCTATTGCCATCAGTGCCTGCTGACCCAACCTAACTGCCTTCTAAGGCCCTTTTGCTTATGCCTCCCAGCTGAGGACAAAGTCATGGGGGCCTCCCACTCCCCAGAGGCCCTAACCAGGCTTAAGCTGCTCCTGGCTAAGTCAGAGAGGCATCAAAATGCAGCCACCACTTCCTCTCTGCAAAAGGAAGTCATTCCAAGGTCTCCAGGTGGAGAAGGGAACACCATGGCATAAAATGAACTGTTGGAGGATTATACTAAACACACACACAAGCACACACTCCTTGGGAGGGAGAGAAGAGCTCTGTTAACTGACTGTGGCCCAAGCCCATTTCCAGAATGTGGGTTTCTGCAGCTGTCTCTCCTTGACAAAGCCCCAAGTGTGGACAGGGTGACCCCAGCCCGGACAAGGAAGGGCTTTAGGGCTCCCTCAGGCAGCTTCCTGAGAGAGAGAGAGTGGCTCTCTGGCCCTCATGCTCTGGGGCTGACCAGGGAAAGGAGTTGCAGAAAATCTAGTTGGGGGCAGGGGGGAGTCATGCAGCTCTCCCATAAGGCCCCCTCCACAATTCCAGGCTTTGTGACCGTCCCCTCCCCCACAACCCCGTGCCAGCTTGTCAGCCTCCTGTGAGCTTCACTGCTTCCAGACAAGCCCTCTGCCATCCCCCTTCCCTCTCTGGCCTCCCAAGTGACCCCTGGGATGTTCCTGGGCACATAATCTGGCCCCCACCCCTATTCCACCTTAATCTCAGAGGGAGATAGAAAAGTGGAGGGGGATGGTAGGGGGGTTTCCTGGGCAGGCAGGCTAGCAGGGACTCCTAAAATGGCCACAGCAAGCTCACTGGTGTCTCAAGGACGGCGGCTAGGGCGGTGGGCAGAGGCCAGGGTGCTCACTGCCTTGTGGCTCGTTGGAGGAACTGGAGGTGGGCCTGGGGGACTGAGAGGCTCAAGCAAGGGAAGCCAAGGTTACATGCACTCACCATTCCCGATCCGCCCCTTATCCACTGCATGGTGCTTGCGAAGTCCGGCTTCTCTGAGGCCCCGTAGCTGGCGCGAGTTGTCGCGGGCTGACTAGAAGGGCTGGGCTGAAGCAAGCGAGAGCCCCAGCGCCCCCTCCGCCGCCCCTCCTCCACAGCCCTACAACCCAATCCCCTCCGCCCCGGACCTCGCCTTCAGTCAGTTTGTTCCATGCCAACCGGCAGGCTCTGTCTCTCCGCCCTGCTGCTCCTAGAGGTCTTGGCAGGGAGAGGTGCGAGTGTGGGGGGGTCCTAATGGGCTGCTTTTGTCCCCCACCAAGGCTTGAGAACTGTGGGGGTGGAGTGCAGGGAGAGGATGGGGGCGAATAGCCTCCGCCCGCCCAGGAGAAGGCAGCTGCTACCTCTGCCTGCCTCCCGCTGCGCTGGAGTTAGATGCTGTTTATTGTGGGGCTTCCCAATTGTGTCGAGTCAGCGGAAAGTCCTTTCCAAAGTTACCAGAGGTGTTGGGCCAATCTCCAGAATAATAAGATCCTGCCCCAGTGGAGCCAAGCCAGCACTCTCATGCCTCCCTCCCCCACCCTCCCTCTGCATACTCCCCTAGGGTCTTCTCTCTTTGTGTACTATCTGAGAGCTTTCATCTGCATTACTTTCACTTCTCAGAACAACCCTGTAGAGGCAGGCATTAGTATCTCCAAGTTATAGATAAATAAATGGAGGTTTGGAAGAGGGAAGGGGCATAAGGTCACATTAAAGAAAAAAAAAGATAAATCCTCGACTTTACCCTCTGCGGCTTTCCAAGCCTCTTTCGGCTATCTCTCCCTTTCTATCTCACACACACCACTCCAGGCTTCTCCTTCATGCCCTTAGGAACATGAAAGGTAGCTTGTTGATGGACTAATTTTCCATTTGCTTATTTTGCTGAGAATGAGTTGAATGTACATCAGCGAAACAGGCAAACGGAGAAACCACCCACCTCTTTATGATTCCCCCAACTCTGGGGAACACAACACAGGCTGGTACCTTTGCTTAGGCTAAAAATTGACTTTGTCAGTCACACTAACATCTGTTATTATCCCTTATAATCCTCACAGTAACTCTATGAGATGGACACAACAAGGATTCTTAATTGCCCACCATTACAGACTTGAACACTGAAGCCCAGAGATTGAAAGACTTCTGCTTAAAGTAGCACAGCCAAACAAGACAAGAATCCAAGGCTCCTGACTAGAAGAGCAGGTCAGGCAAAGACAGAATTGCAAAAACAGAGGTTGCAACCAAAGTAAAAGGAGTTACAGTATGATATTAGAAAGAAGTTCCTGGAGATAATTGGCATGAAGACATCACTGGCCTGTTACACGTACAACTTTATTTGTCCTCTTCTTTTTAGCACAACTTCTGCACTTCATCCAACCTGTTGTTTTGTCCATGCAGAGCTGGGCAAAGATAGAAGCAGTACCTTAATGAGCACCCCATCATGGGAGGTGTACAAGCAGAAGCTGAATGACCCTTTGGCAAGGGATTCCTGAATCAAATGGGAGGTTGCCCTGGATGACCTTTCAACTTCCCTCCCAAGTCTGGTAACCCAGGCATCAGTGATTCCACAATGTTCTCTCACTTTCCCATCTCTGGGCCTTCTCTCATGCTCAGTATCTTGGATGCACCTCCCCTGCCAACCAGCCCATTCAAACTGTCATGACTGTTCAAGATCTGGCACCAGGCACACCACCTTTAGAAAGCTTTCCAGGAATACCTCCAGGCCCTGATTTTGTCATCTTTCATTTGATTCCTATAGCACTACAATTTCACTCTCTCGATTAAAAATGATCTTTTTATTTCCTGGATGTTACGGGCTGAATTGTTTTCCCCCAAAATTTATATGTTGAAGTCCTTCCAGTACCTCAGAATCTGATGACTCGGAGAAGACAGTCATCTAAACAGCAAGCCAAGGAGAGAGGCCTCAGAAGACCCAACCCCACTGATACCTTGTTCTCAGACTTCTGGCCTCCAGGACTATAAGAAACTCAATTTCTGTTGTTTAAGCCACAGAGTCTGTGGTATTTTGTTATGGCACAGCCCTAGCGAACTAACACAATGGTCATATGAACATTTTACTGTCCCCTTTCACTTAAATGGCATTATGTGTTTTTGAAGCAGTGGCAATGAATTACTAATTTCTGCATCTTCTACAACAGTGACTGGCACATAGTAAATACCCAATAAAAACTTGGAATTTGTTGATGGATGCATTCATTCAACATTATCATTTAGCCCCTGTGTGCCAGGCATTGTGACAGATGCTCAGGATACAAGACAAAGTTCCTCATGGACCTTACAATCTACTTACAGAAGAGAGATAGACAATAAATAAGTAAACAAGCAAAAATATTTAGAGATTGTAATATGTGCTCTGAAGGATATAAACCAATTTATGTGATGTGAGTTGCCCTGGAATTGTGGAAAGTATCTGTGTCGGTCATGGTCAAATCAGGAAAATAAAAACCACCCTAGGTCTTTTAAACTGTGAGCATTTAATGCATGACACTTGCAGAGCTAACAAGCCAGACAGAGGATAAGGATGCAGCAACCTAGCATTTAACAAACACAGAAAGCTGCTACCACTCGTAGGGATGGATGGATAACAGATGAAGCCATGCAGAAGCTAAAATCATGGGTTGGACAGCCTATTGGAAGCAGGTGCCATGAATGGAGGAGTTGTTCAAGAGGAGCTGGAGCCATGGAGGGAATACAGCTACCACCAGAAAACACCTCTCTGATACAGGTGGTGGGAGAAATACCCTGGGTTCTCCCTTCCTCCTAGCCACCAATCTCCTGTACATGTCTCCCATTGGACAAAAGAAGTGAGAAAGCAAGGAAATCTAAGAAATGTAATTTTCAGGAGAAGAGTGGAGAATGGATCTGGATGCAAACAGGCCAGTGTTAATATAAAGCCTAGGGACTCCTGCAAAAAACAGGTGCCTAGAGACTCCTGCAAAAAACAGGTGTTGATCCCAGAGGTGTAAATAGATGCTGTTGAATCCAGTCATTATGTCTTGAGCACCTATTTGCCTAGAATCATATGAGTAGTTAGAGGAGATATAATGTAGTTGGTAGGGCATAATCTCTGAAGTCAGAACAACTTGGATTGTATTCAGTTATTGGCTTTGCCACTTACTTGGGCAGATTATTCAATGTTCTATGCCCTGACAGTTTCTTTATCTGTGAATAGGGCTGACAAGATAGTTACAAAGATTTGATAAATTTGTCCAAGGAAAGTACTTAGCACAGGGCCTGGAAGCCAGTAAGAATTCAGGACAGGACAATAGAAATCTGGAAAAGGGGTTTCCATAATCTCTGTGTTCACTCTCTTGAAGTCATGTGATCTCCCAGAAGCCTATTTGGTACCTAGCCAGGCACCAGCTCTCCACTCTAGTAGAGGGCCATGAGCAAAATGAAGAGAAAGACAGTCATGTCCCAGCTTATCTGTGATTCAGGTTCTCCAGTCATACAATGAACACACTAATTGTGTACCTAAGAATGTTAAAGAATCACTGATCCATAGATATCAGAGTTGGCCTTAATAATTGTAAAGATTATTTCCTCCAACAGTCTCATTTTACTGATGAGAAGATATAGCCCCAGGGAATGGAAGGAGCTCCCAAAGTCACAAAGTAAGTTAGTGGCTGAGCTGGGATAAAAACTCAAACCCTTGATTCTCCAGTGAGTGGAGTGCAGTAGTGAAAACGGGTAAATACTGAAAGGACACAACTACTATAATTCCAAATATTGGAGGCCCAAGACTAACGTGTATATTATAAACTCTTATCTTTACAAAGCAATATTTCGTACATACATTACTACCTATTTTTATTTATTCATAAAATCAATAAATATGTGTGCCTACAATGTGCCAGGTATAGTATGTTAAGCACTGATGCCATAGCAGTGAACAAGATGGACAGAGTTTATGCCCTCATTTCTATTCAATAAACAACTAAATCTGGTAAGTAAATGTGCTAATACAGATGGTGATAAGTGCTATAAAAGAAAGAAAGTGAAGGGATAGAGTAACTCTGGGGGAGGAAAGGGAGTTTAGATAAGGAAGGCTTCTCCAAGGAGAAGGTATTCAAATTAAGGCCTAAAGGCTTAAGGCGAGCCAGCCATGTAAGAGGTAGGGGGAAAGTATTCCAGGCACAGAAAACAGAAAGTACAGAAGCCCAAAGGACTGAACTGGCATGTAATGTTGCAGGAATTAGAAGCACAATGAGGCTGAAACCTAGAAAGAAAGAGGGAGAATGATAGGAGACAAATTTGACAGAAGCCAGGTCATATAAAGCCTTGAAGACCATAGTAAAACAATCTGGATTTATTCTATGAACTACAGGGAGAGAGGCGTGGGAACTGAGGGATTTTTAAGCAGGAGAATTAACTGATCCGATTTACATTTTTAAAAGATTTACATTGTCTTTTAAAAAACTGTTGTTTTTACAGGGGAAAGATGATGGTGACTTGGACTGGAAGAACAGTAAAGATGATGGACAGAGGTAAAAAGATTTGAGATATATTTTAGAGATAGAAATAACAGAGCTTGATGATGGATTGGATGTGGAGTGTGAGGGGAAAAAATGAAGAAATTCCAGAAAACTTTAGGTTTTTGGTTTGCAATACTGGGTAGATGGTGGCACTTTGGCTAATGTGGGGAGACTGGCATAAGCTCGGGTTTGAAGAGGGAAAAAACTCAAGACTTCCATTTGAATGTATTGAGAATGAGCTGCCCAATAGTTATATTATTAGAGGGGATGTCAGGAAGACAACTAGATATGAAAGCCTGGAGCTCAGGAGAGAAGATCTGGCTGGACATACACATTTTGGAGTCTTCCTCATATTTATGATATTTAAAGTCCCAAGACAGGATGTAATCATCTAGGAGAGAACATAGATTTTAAAAAGGGCCCTGGACAAATCCTGAGGTTCTTAACAATTAGATAAAAGTTCCATAGAGAAGGAGAGATTTATCTATAGAGACTGAGAAGCAGTGGCCAATAAGGTAAAAATAAAACGAGGATAAATCATATTCAGGTGAATGTTTCAAGACTAGGTGTGTGAAATGTTGAAAAGTTAAATGATATGCCCATTGTACTGGCAACAAGGTTGGTGATTTTGACAAAAGTAGCTTCACTGGCATGAGAGTAAGAAAGATCATATTGGAGGGGTAGAGGAGTGAATGAAGGGAATAAAGAGTGAGCAAAAGTAAACAAGTAGAGACAATGAGTGTAGACAACTCTTTGAGAAGTTCTCCTGTGAAGGGAATAAGACAAGACAATATTTGGAAGGGGATGTGAGGTCAAGGAAGTCCTTTTTATTCTTTTAACATGCAAATAAGGACATATTGATATAATGATGGGAATGAGAGGAAAGGCTTATCACATAAGACCTTGCTAGTTGAAGCATGGTCGACAAACCAACAACATCATCATCACCTGGGTGCTTGTTAGAAATGCAGAACCTCAAGCCCCATCCCACATCTGCTTAATCATAATCTACATTTCAACTAGATCCTCAGATGATCTGCATGTACATTTAAGTTTGAGAAGCACTGGTTTAAGAGAGGGGATACCTGCGGGAACAAAGTCCTTCAGAAAGTGAGAGGGGATGGATTCCAGAGCAAAAAAGATTTGCCTTGATAGGAGCAAAATCACTTCCTGAACTGTAGCAGACAAGAAGAGAAAATGGGTAAATGTGCAGGTGATGGTGAGCCTATAGATTTGGTGAATAAAAGGGAAGGAAATGCCCCTACAACGTTTTAAAAATTTTTCTCCATGAAGCTGAGAGAGGATTATGGAGGGAGGTGTCAGTGGAGGTTACAGAAAGGAGGAGCAAGTGTGAAATAGTTCTTTCAGCACAGTGGCTCTCAATCTTGGCTGCACATTGGAATTATGTGGGAAGCTTTAAAAACCATAGATGTCTAAATCCCACCTTCAGGGATTATTATTTAATTGGAATGGGATACAGCCTGGGCATCAGGATTTTAAAAAGCTCCCCAGATGATTCTAATGTGCAACTAAGGTTGAGAGATGCTGTCTGAGAGGGAGTGGAAAAGTAAGTACATCAGGGACATATGGTAGGGCTTGCAGGAAATGTTAAGTATCTACAAAAAAATAAATAAAAATCAGTATCTCTTAGGAATAGGGGCACACACAAAAAATAAATGTTGAGTGCCTAATTCAGACTTGTGCTAAAGAAAAATAAATCAGCCCAACTGTAGCAATTGTCTCCAGTCTATTTTTATCTTCAGGCACAGGTATAGAGATGACAGGTGGGTGGGTGAAATCTAGAGGAGATTTGCCGTGCAAATACAATGGGAAAATAAATGGATAATAGAGTTGCAAGCATTTGCAAGGAAGTGATCATAATAGTGGACCAAGGAATCTAACCCAGACACAAGGAAAAAGAGGGCATGAAAAAAGGTGTTGGGTAATGGGGTAAGGTCAATTAAATGGTAGGGACAATGAATTGGAGATTCTGATATGCGGAAGAATTGTTGGAAATGTATCAAAGTGAACTGGAATAAGAGGACACAGTAGTCAGAGAGAAGACGCTTGAAATCAATCAAGATTGTGAAAGTAATCCAGTTGGTTACTGGTTATGACAAGATCTAGAGTGTTATCACAGAAGTGTTCCGGCTGAGTGAAGTGAAGAAAAAAGCTGTGAAAGGTGAGGTCAAAGTTGAATAGGCCACCTACAGGAATGTTGAGGTCATACAGACAGAAGAAAGGATTAAGACAAGTGATGATCTAGAAGTTAAAGTCTTCGGTGAATGAAAAAGAATGTCCAGAAAGACAGTCTATCAGCCAAGAATTATGCACCAAGTGCCTACTATATGCCAAGGTCTGTTCTAGGTGCTGGGTATACAGCAGTGAGTAAGACAGACTAGGCCTCTATCCTCCAGGAGCTTATGTTCTAATACAGATTTAGACATTGAACACAAAACAAAAAATAAGGCAACATAGGTACTAAATAATTATTATAAAAATAATAATGTAATAGGAGGTGACTGGTAGAGGGAGATACTGCTTTACCTAGGCACACAAAGTAGGCCCCTCTAAAGAAGTGACATCTGAGTTGACACTGGAATAATTAGAAGAAACCATTCATTCAAAGGTCTGGGGAAATAGCATTCCAAACGAGAAGGAACAACAAAAGCAAAGGCCCAGAGATGGAAATGAGGCTGAGATGCACAAGGGATAGGAGAAGGCCAATGTGACAGAGTTTGGGTAACTATAATTATTGATAGAAAATGATATCAGGGACTCAGGCAGGGCCAGAACGTCAGGAAATGAAAGCACAAGGAAGAGATAGTGGGTGGCAGAGGCAGATGGCATGTGCTGCAAAGAAGCCGGGGTTCTGAAGGCAGAGGGGAAGAAATGGGAAACATGATAGATGTTATCCTCAAATAAGCTAATACAAAATAATTTCAAGCAAGATGTTAGTGCAATAGGAAAAGTGCATGTAGGTGCATACATAAATACAATCTTAGACTTTGAGAAGAAAAATCCAGCTGAACGAATTATCAAGGTAATCTAGCCCCTTGATACTACTCAAAGTATGGGGCTTGGAATAGCAGCATCAACATCACCTGGGAGCTTACTAGAAATGCAGAATCCCAGATGTACCCCAGACCTACTGACTCAGCATGAAGATTTTCATAAGTTCGCCAGTGACTCATGTGCACATTAAAGTGTGAGAAGCTCAGCTCTAGACCAAACTCCTGTCATTGTGTTGGAGCCATTAAGGTAATTTTATTTGCCCTCCCCCCACCTCAAAAGGAAACATCTTTATCAGCATTTGGAAGCATGATAGTCAGAGATGCTGAGGACAGGCAGAATTCCTGATTTTAAAAAAAGGTTTACTGAGCATGTGGGCTCCCATCTCCTCTGTGGGAACATCAGCTAGGTAGTCATTCCCCTCAGAACACAATTCTTCATCCCCATGTTTTCCAAACATGTCCCTGACACTGTAAACCCATGATCCCCAGGGAAACTTGAAGCAAGCTCTTGAAGCAGCTCCAAGCAGATCAAGGAAGAGCAGGAAGTGGTCATGCTTGTCTTCCTTCAGACAACAACAGTCAAAGCTTGGAGACAGGATCAGATGCTGCTCAATAGGCTGCTGTAGAAAGCATCACCCTGGAAAGTAGGGGGTCTTGGCCCAGTACTCTTCCCCCAGGCCACTTCAGCTTGATCACCCAGTCAAATGAAAGGCCTGTTCCTTCCACCAAGGTATATACCCACTAGTTAGTCTCGTTCTTTAAGCTCTCCATGGGCTCTCTACTCTCAAATTTGTAGAACTGAAGTGACTTTAAGTTCACTTCTTCCTAACGTCTGTCTCTTTTCTCTTTACCTCCCTCTTATCTTCCTCCCATGCCATGCCTTCATCCTCAAACAGCTTCTTGTCTACCAAATAATTTGCTCTCCAGTTCACTATTAATTTTCAGGACAAAGGCAGGAACTGAAATAATGGCATGAGGAGTTTCAATTAGATGAGCAGATTTAACCTCTATCCAGACAATGGTGTTGATTAAATCACTTGGGTGGATTCAGGACCTGCAAATCTCACATATATTATGTATCTCTTCGAAGATTCTCTGAAAAGCTAAATTCAAATATTAATGTCCAACCTTATGAAATCCCATCATTGAAGGTATCCAAGCAGAGTCTAGAAAAGTACCTGCCAGAGATGCTGTAGAATGACTCTTCCATTGATAGAAGGCTGCACTAGAGAACCATGCAAAGAAGTCAGTGAGCCAAGGGGAGAAGGGCACCGGACTAGCAGTTGGGTGACTGCTAACTTCCTATGTAACCTCAGATAAGCTACTCAGTCTCCTCATCTGTCAAATGATGTGTGTGATTAGAACCTCTCAATACTTTTTGACCTCTGCTTTTGTAGAATGTAGGGAGGGTCCTTCAGAGGCTACTTCTTGTCCTGGGGTACATGTGGGAGGCTGATTGGGAGGAGCTCTAGGCTCCACTTTAACCAAAGTGGTTCTCCTTTCACCTGTTTTACACATTAAGCTTCCAGGTAAGATTATGATTGAACATAGTTCCTGCTTCTAAAAAAACAAAGTGAAACTACATCAAATGGAAAGTCTGGGCAACTGACCTCCTGTTTTATTTGCCCACCACAGTGTCTTAAATGCTTGTTGGATGCTAAACAATATGTATTTCAAAAAGCTCAATATATTTTACATAAAAATCTGGACTTCATATAAAAATACAGCTTCTCTTGAAACACTGGAAAGTCTGGAAGCCCTGGGCTTGTATTCCCACCTTGCAATAATGAGCTTGAGCTCGGCAGCAGCTACGTTCCTTAAAGCCAGAGCCCCTGCCCACTGGCCCCTGCCCAGCTTCTGCAGGCATCTGCATGGTGACCAGATGCCTGGTCGCCAGAGACCACTGCCCTCCAGGTCTCTCTGATTTTCAGCTTCTTTACCCCTCCACAGGTCTAGGATACCAAACCCAGAATGGGTTGCTCTAGAAATGGCTGTGTCCATACATGAGGGGTGAGGTCTATGTAGAGCAGTGCTTCTCAAACTTTAACGTTCATGGATGTTTTTGTTAAAATGAAAATTCTGATTCAGTAGGTCTGGGGTGGTGCCTAAGGGTCTGCATTTCTAACAGGCCTTCAGGTAATGTGGATACTGCTAGTCCAGGGACCACACTTTAGATGTTAGTGTCCCGTAGAAAAGAGAAACAAGTGAGGAAACAAGCGGGTTGGCCTTCAGCCCCTATTCTTACTAACCTTCAGTATTCTGGGGAAACCACTAAACCTTCTGTTTGGTGGGCCTGCTAAGCCTTTCTCCAGTGAGGTGGTGAGAAGACAAAAAGAGAATCTTCCAGCCAGGGGAATGCTTGAAGAGAAAAAGAATTACAAAGAAAGCCAGCATGGTGTCTGTTTAGAGGGAGGTGAGGCTTCTTCCAGGGGATCTGACCCCCTTCCCTGACCTCAAATGTCTTAGGCCATCTCTCAGGTTTGAGGAGCTGATTCCTGAGCTCCAAGGGAAACTTGCTTTACTGGTGAAAGTTTTGAGAGGGTGAAAGAAAGGAGAAGAAAAGGAGGAAGAGGAGGAAGATAAACAGGAGGATGAGGAAGAGAGGGAGGGGACGAAAAGGAGAGACAAGAAAAATGGAAAAGAAGGAGGATGAAGACATGGTGATGAATGAGGAGAAAAGAAGAGGAGGAGGGGGAAGGAGAGAGGAGAAGGGAAAGAAGGAAGGATGAGGAAGAGGGAACCTTAAGAGATCAAGGCTGAGGTTTTTCCTAAAGTCCCTGTATTAGTTCATTCACATGCTGCATGAAGAAATACCCGAAACTGAGCAATTTATAAAGAAAAGAGGTTTAATTGACTCACAGTTCTGAATGACTTGGTGGACGGTGGCTCAGGAAACTTACAATCATGGCATAAGGCACCTCTTCAAAGGGCAGCAGGAGAGAGAATGTACAATGAGTAAAGGGGGAAGCCCCTTATAAAACCATCAGATCTCATGAGAACTCAGTATCATGAGAACACCATAGAGGAAACCACCCCCATGATTCAATTACCTCCCACCAGGTCCCTCTCTTGACACATGGGGATTTTTACAATTCAAGGTGAGATTTGGGTGGGGACACATAGCCAAAACATATCAGGCTTCTCCCTTGCTAGAATCCTCTATCCTCATCGGGCCCCTCCTCACAGTAAGGCATTCTCACAGGACAATCCTAAGGTCCACTTTCCAGCTCTAAAATTCAATGCTTTTCTGAAGTGCTATGACAACAGAATGAGCTGGCTCCATCCAGCCTGCCTATGGTGAACTGTCTCCTCTTCCTCTCCTGTCTCACAGCAGGAGCCACCCAACAAAGCCAATGCTTCATCTTCCTGATACGATAGATTCCCAGAGATCATATAGGCTGCTGTGGAATCCCTAATGGGGTAAACTGGGAAGGAGAAGAGAAGGCATTGCCTCTACAAATATACATATTAGTTGCCAAGGCCTGTTACCTCTACTCCTATGGCATTTCTTCTGTGTGCCCCCTCCTCTCCATACCCATAACCACTACCCTGGGTTAGACTCTTGTTTATTATGTCTCTCCTGGACCATCCCGTCAGCCTCCTATGTGTCCCCTCACCTCAATTTTTGCTGCCTTCCAATAAATTCTCACAAGGCTGCTGAAGTTATATTCTGAAAGCACTGCGTGAATCAGATCCTCCCCTGATCAAACACTTTTAATGACTCCCAACTGCATACAAGATTAACTTCAAATTCCTTAGCAAGATATTAACAAGTATCTACAACCTGTCCCTAAGTACTCTTCTACCTACTCTTTAGTCTCTTTGTATATTCTTTCAGAATTTATTTTCCCCTACTTCTGGCTGTCTACGTCCTAGCCATCCTTCCAGGCCTGGATCAAATGCCATCTATTAATTAAAGCCTGGACCCAAGTTGAAATCCATCTCCCTTTCTGTAAATGCAAATGATGTTTTGCTGGTGCACTTTCTCAGCCACTTGCCACAGCTTCGTTTATGTAGTTAGCCATTTATGAACTTGTCTCCTACATATAATTTTTCTTGCTCATAGCCTCTGTCAGAGCCCCTAGTGTTGAGAGGCTCTCAGAAAATGTTTGTTGAGTGAATTGGTGTTCAGAGAAAGGAGAAAAAAAGGCCAGAGCTTGGGTTCTGAGAAAGGCAGAGCAAACTCTGAGAGGACTAGAGCAAGCCATGCAGGGTCCAACTTTCACCACTCTGAGGCTTGCTAAGGATGCCTCCATCTCCTCTCATGCCTCTCTTGATGCCTGAAATTCTGCAGAGTGACACCTTTTGGGGTTGGAAACATTTTGGAGGTATCTGAGAAATGCAAACAGCCTTGAAAGAGGGAAACACCTAAGGCAGTGATTCTCAAAGGGTGGTTTGCAAACTTTTAGTGAATGATGAAGTGGATCCATATGTGTGGTAAAATCAATTAGATATATCCTGATGAGATTTTTTTTGACAGGAAATATCAGACTACAGGTAAGGTTACACCAACATCAGCTGGAAGCAATATAGAACTTGAGCTAGTTTACCTCTCTGTACCTCAGTTTCTTCATCTGGAAAACAAGAATAATATTAATACCTATATCAAAAAGTTGCTCTGAGGAGTAAACAAGTGAGTTCATGTAAAGTTTTTAGCACAATGCCTGGCATATGTTAGCTCTGATAATAGTGATTAGCTGTTGGGTGGAAGTAGAGGTAGGGTTGAGGGGATTGCAGAAATGACCACTAAGGATGGTGAAGGACTTTGCCAAACCTGATGCAGACCATGTGGACTGACACCCATTCATGATGGGTGCAGATATAAAAAGACTTGTGTGGGCAGCTGGCAAGATGGCCAAATAAGAAAAGCTCAGGTCTGCAGTTCCCAGCAAGATCAACACAGAAGGTGGATGATTTCTGCATTTCCAACTGAGGTACCAGACTCATCTCACTGGGACTGGTTAGACAGTGGGTGCAGCCCACAGAGGGTGAGCAGAAGCAGGGTGGGACATCACCTCACCCGTGAAGCTCAGGGGGTAGGGGAATTCCCTCCCCTAGCCAAGGGAAGCCATGGGTGACTGTGCCATGAGGAAAGATGCATTGCAGCCTAGATACTACACTTTTCCCATGGTCTTCACAAGATACAGACCAGGAGATTCCCTCCAGTACCTATGCCACAAGGGCCCTGGGTTTCAAGCACAAAACTGGGTGGCTGTTTGGGTGGACACCGAGCTAGCTGCAGGAGTTTCTTTTCATATCACAGTGGTGCCTGGAATGCCAGTGAGACAGAACCATTCACTTCCCTGGAAAGGGGGCTGAAGCCAGGGAGCCAAGGGATCTAGCTCAGTGGATCCCACTCACCATCTTAGCAAGCTAAGATCCACTGGCTTGAAATTCTTGCTGGCAGCACAGCAGTCTGAAGTCGATCTGGGATGCTCCAGCTTGGTGGGGTTAGGGGCATCCACTATTACTGAGGCATGAGTAAGCAGTTTTCCCCTCACAGCATAAACAAAGCCACTGGGAAGTTACAACTGGGCAGAGCCCACTAGTCCACCTCTCTAGATTCCTCCTCTCTGGGCAGGGCATCTCTGGAAAAAGGCAGCAGCCCCAGTCAGGGGATTTTAGGTAAAACTCCCATCTCCCTGGGACAGAGCATCTGGGGGCAAAGGCGGCTGTGGGTGCAGCTTCAGTGGACTTAAACATATTTCTGCCTACCAGCTCTAAAGAAAGCAGTGGATCTCCCAGCACAGCACTTGAGCTCTGCTAAGGGACAGACTGCCTCCTCAAATGGGTCCCTTACCCACGTATCTCCTGACTGGGAGACACCTCTCAGCAGGGGTTGACAGACACCTCATACAGGAGAGCTCTGACTGGCATCTGGTGAGTACCCCTCTGGAACGAAGCTTCCAGAGGAAGAAACAGGCAGCAATCTTTGCTCTTCTGCATGCTCTGCTGGTGATACCCAGGCAAACAGGGTCTGGAGTGGATGTCCAGCAAACTCCAGCAGACCTGCAGCAGACGGGCCTGTTAGAAGAAAAACTAACAAACAGATAGGAATAGTATCACCATCAACAAAAAGGACATCCACACCAAAACCATGTCCAAAGATCACCAACATCAAAGACCAAAGGTAGATAAATCCACAAAGATGGGGAGAAACAAGTGCAAAAAGGCTGAAAATCGCAAAAACCAGAATGCCTCTTCTCCTCCAAAGGATCACAACTCCTCACCGGCAAGGGAAGAAAACTGGATGGAGAATGAGTTTGACAAATTGACAGAAGTAGGGTTCTGAAGGTGGGTAATAACAAACTCCTCCGAGCTAAAGGAGCATGTTCTAACCCAATGCAAGGAAGGTAAGAACCTTGAAAAAAGGTTAGGCAAATTGCTAACTAGAATAACCAATTTAGAGAAGAACATAACCTGATGGGGCTAAAAAACATAGTGTTGCTTCACTCCTATGAGGAATCTGTGCCTGTCACAGAATTAAGGTGCTTGAGGCCAAGAGGAGAAGGGGGCCCAGGCTTGTGGCAGCAACTATTAGAAGCCGTGAAAATATCCCAGCCCCAAACCCCGGAGCCTAGATTGAGAAAGTCTCATGAAACCCTGGCAGCCAGACAAATTAAATCCAGGCAGGCATAAGGCAACGTGTTTATTTTTCTTCACTCTTTCTCTCCTTTTGTGCTATGATTCTTTTGTGAGCCTCCCTCTAGAACCTCTCAGGGTGTTTAGGTTTATTTTATATTCTTGAAGAGAAGGAAAGCTATAAAGGGAAGGATACAGTGGGGGAAGCATTTGTTTTATTTATTTATTCAAATAATATTTATCTCATACCTTCTATGTGCTAGGCACTGTTCCTTTTCCAGGCATTGGGGATATTTTGGTGAATAAAACTGTCAAAATCCTTGCTCTCATGGTGCTTATATTCTAGCAGGGAGAGAAAAATGACAAACAAATAAAATATATAGTATATCAGATGGTTATAACTGCTACTGATGGGAAAGGCAGAGAGGGTGGGGAAAAGTATTATGCAATTTTTAAAATGATGGACAGGGTAAGTCTCATTGAGAAGATGACTTATAAACAATACTTGAGCAAGGTGAGATGGCCAGCCATGCAGACATCTGAAAACAGAATGTTCCAGACGAAAGGAATAGCCAGCAAGGGCTTAAGGCTGGCATGTGCCAGGCAACTCTAAAGAAGAGTGAGGAGGCTGGTGTGACTGAAGTGGAATGAGCACTGAACTATAGTAGAAGATAACGTGACCGAGGTAATGGGGACCTGATCATGTAAGGTCTTAAATATCATTGTGAGAATTGAGCATTTACTCTTAGTGAGATGGGAGACAACTGAAGGATTCTGAGCAGAAGAGTGACATGTGATATGATTTGACTTAAGTTTCAATACACTCACACTGGATATTGTGTAAATAATTGACTGTAGGATGTTAAGAGAGGAAACAGAGCAGTAAGGAGGATATTGTAGCATTCCTAGATAACGGTAGTTTAGACTAGAGTGATAGCAGAGGAGGTGGTGAGAAGTAATCAATTTTAAATATATTTTGAAGGTAGAACCAACAGGATTTCTGGAGGGATTAGATGTGGGATGTGGAAGAAAATGAGCCATAAGGCTTTTATTCTGAGCATCTAGAAGGAAGTATCTGGAATTTGCTATTAATTGAGGTAGGGAGGGAAAAGTGCAGAAGAACTTGATCTTGATTTTTGTATCAGGAGTTCAGTTTGGGACATATTAAATTTGTAATGACTATTAGATATGTAAGTGGAGAGGTTAAGTAATCAGTTAGATATACATGTTGAAGGAAAAGGCCAGGCTGGAGATATAAATTTTGGAGACATTAACATATTAGTTTTACTTAGAGTAATGAGTCTAAATGAGGTCACCAAGGAAGGAAATAGAAATGAAGAAAAGAAGAGGTCCAATGACTAACACCTGAAGACTTCTAATATTTAGAGGTTGGGGAGGTGAGAAGAAAATAGCAAAGAAGTCTGAGAAGGAGCAATCAGTGAGGTGGGAGTGAAACTAGGAGAGTCTTGAAAGCCAAGGAAGTCTAGGAAGCCAAGGAAGAAAGAGTTTCAAGGAGGAAAGAGTTGTCAACTTTGTCAAGTGCTGATGAGAGGAATTCTTTTGTGGTTGAGAAGAGGTCCAGCTCCATGACAAGCTGATACAATGGTGGTATATGTTCTCAAGGAATAGGGGAGGTTGAAAACTCCTTGAGTGGCTTATACAGAGGCAGTGTGGCATTCAGGTTCTAGGCTGAAAGGCACACTAACCTAGGCAAGATTGGCCAGCAATTCTGTGTGTCTGGTGTGTCATCTGAGGCATTTAATACAGACAGCAGAGCTGATGGAGCAGCGAACCTCACTGGAAAACCTGGCCCACCAGTCACAGATGTAGAGAAAGTGGCTACTCATAGGGTACAATCAGACGCATGTTAGAGAGGTCTCTGTTTCCAAACATACCTCCACCCTTTCAACATCAGAGTCTAGGGTCTCTTATTTATCTGACAAGAACTTATGTGTGAAGCACTTTTCTAAGCATTTACAAATAACAACTTAGTGAATCCGCACAACAACCCTGTGAGGTAAGTTCTATACTTATCCCATTTTTACAGATGAAGAAATGGAGGCAGAGAAAGGCTAAGTACCTTCCTCAATTGCACATAGTTATAAGAAGTAGAGCCCAGAGTCAAGTATAATAATAATAATAATAATAATAATAATAATAATAATAATAAAGAAGTAGAGCCCAGACTCTAACTCTGCTGTCTCCAGTGTCCATGCTTTTAGCATTTACACGTAGGCACTGGCCAACTACAGTGTGAGCCAAATCCTGCCTACAGCCTGTTTCTGTATATTTTTGTACTTTTCTATAGGATTGTTTTAAAAGAAAAAAAAAACATGCAACATGCACCTAGTTTAGCCCATAAAGCCTAAACTATTTACTGTCTGTCCCTTCACTGAAAAAGTTTATCGTCCCCTGCTTAACACTGTAAAATGGGCAAGACAATACCTCTAATTCGTTTGTGGGTAGATCAAATGATGTAATTTATAGGAAGTGTTGGTAGGTATTCAAAAAATAACAGATTTTATGATTAATTTTATACTCCTTCTGCCATTAGCTCTTTGCTTCCTGCACTCTCCCCTAAAGGAATTCCTCTTAGATTTGACTCATTCCCAGCCCTCATGTTTCCCTCAGCCTTTCCTGAAAAGTTATTATAGACAGCCATATCAATCATTATTTGTTGAACATATACATTAAAAGAATAAGTTAGTAGGAATTTCAGTAGCTTTAAAATACCTAAGTGAAATGGATGAAGCAAGTACGTTCTAACTAAGGAAGTCTTGGCAATAAATGCTAAATAAGCCACTAGATGTTTTTCCCAAATGGCAATTGTAGAGTTAGCAAATAAATATATAATGGGTTATGTCCCCTAAAAGGTAACATTTGAAATCAGCATTGAAATTTTTTAAAGCAAGTAATCTTTCATTTGGTTATTAGATATAAGGAAAAATTATAGAACATCAGAACCTGAAGACTCCATAGAAATTCTCTAGGCAAATACCTCAGATTAAAGATTGGAAACGTGAATCCCAGAGACCAAAAGATACTTGCACATGGCCACACAGCAAATTGAGCTAGAACCTTGTTCTCCTAATGTAGTGTTCTTTCCATTACACCAGTGCTTGGAAACTAGTTATGTGGGGCTGGATTCTATGTTTAGTTTGTCCCACATAATGTAAAAATGAAGTTGATCCATTATTTAAAGAGCAAAATATTACATAAGAAAATCTGGATTTCCAGATTCCATTGAAGAAAATCAGAAGATCTGGCCATTTAGGGAAATCAACTAGAACTGGGTAGTGGCTGGCTTCATTTAGACACAGCATGTGATCTCTAGTTTGACATACTCCCCACCACTCTTTTTTTTTTTTTTTTTGTGAGATGGAGTCTTGCTCTGTCACTCAGGCTGGAGTGCAGTAGCACAATCTTGGCTCACTGCCACCACCGCCTCCTGGGTTCAAGCAATTCTCCTGTCTCAGCCTCCCAAGTAGCTGGGACTACAGGTGCACGCTACCGCGCCTGGGTAATTTTTGTATTTTTAGTAGAGAAGAGGTTTCACCATATTGGTCAGGCTGGTCTTGAACTCTTAACCTCAGGTGATCCACCCATCTCGGCCTCCCAAAGTGCTGGGATTACAGGTGTGAGTCACTGCTCCCAGCCCCACCACTCTCAAATGCAATGTCTTTGTCTTTCATGTAACTTACCAACCAATTCTATATAAGATTTTGCAGTTGACCTTCCCTGCCCTACAACTTGCAGCGTTTTCCCAAACAAGGGGTGAAAGCTTCCTTCTAAGGGTTCCCAGGAGGACCATGGGCTGAGGCATCATAGCCATGGACTATGGTAAGACACTAGTTTTTCATTCTTGATAGTTGTGGTAGAGAGACTACCAGTTACCTACTGAAAATCAAATTTCCCTGAAAGCTGTCATGCACCATTTTTGTTTTTCCCACTGTTTGCAATGGGGATATGATAATGGAGCTCCACCAGCCATCTTGTGACCTTCAGGATAAAAACCATGGTATGAAGTTACCATACCAACCCTGAACAGCCTATCTCTAGATCTTTTTTACATAATATAAAAATAAATGTCTGCCTCATTTAGGCCACATTTATATCCCATTTCTGTTACTAGCAGTCAAATGTAATTCCTAATATATAAAGCAAGCATAAAAGTTCTTGGCCTTGGGGTGGTAAAAATAATTAAATCATATAACTACTTAACCTCTGCATGCTTCAGTCTCCTTGTACGTAAAGTGGAAGTAGTAATACTGTCTACTTCAGAGGATTATTATATGAGTTTGATACATATGAGGATTAAATAAATTTAATACATAAAAAGTACTTAGAATAGTGCCTGATGCAGGGTGTGGTAGTTATAATAAAGACCCCCTCCCCCATCCACCAAACATATTCACATACCACTAATCCCTAGAAACTGTGAATATGTTAGGTTACATGGCAAAAGGGGCATGGGGAATTAGAGTAGCAGATGGGATTAAAGTTGCTAATCAGTGACCTTAAAATAGGGAGATTATCCTGGATCACCCAGGGGACCCAATGCAATTGCAAAGGTGCTTAAATGTGAAGGAAGCAGCAGAGTTAGTTTCAGAGTACTGCAGTGTGAGAAAGACTTGCCTAGCCATTGCTGGCTTTGAAGATGGAAGGGAGCCATGAGTCAAGGAATGCTAGCAGCCTCTAGAAGCTTGAAAAAGCAGGAAAGTTCCTCCTCTAGAGCCTCCAGAAAAGAATGCAATCCTGTTGACAACTTAATTTTAGCCACTGAGATAAATTTTGGAATTTTGACTTCCAGAACTGTAAGATAATAAATGTTTGTTGTTTTAAGCCATCAAATTTGTGGCAATTTCTTCAGGAACAATAGGAAACTAATATACCTAGTAAATGCTCTATAAATGAAAAATATAAAACTAAATAATTCAATCTAAGTTTGTATTTGCAGAAAAGAATGAAGACATTTTTCATTTGATATTTGCAAACTAGTCCCATTTTATAGCTGGGAAAACTAAGGTTCAGAAACAAGTAATGACTTACCTAAATTCAGCCAGTGAGTTAGCAGCAGGATGCTTTCTCCTCACTTGCTACCAGCAACTGCCTGGCTACCCTGTAACTTGCATCTCCAGCTCCAGCAGTGGCAATTTTGCAGACAGACGCCCACATCTGCTGTAACTAAAGTGTGATAATTGGTTGCTAAGCCATGCAATCGGTTGCTAGGCTCCTTTCCCCCTTTCAGGCTCCAACACACTTCAGCAACTGGAAGTTAATAATCTGCCAGCAAATTAAATTTGGTGAAAAGATCAGACAGCATGTTAATGGAGAACCAGGCAATCCAGGCTCATCTCAGAGGACTGTGTGAGCTTCTACCAAGTACACTCCCTGTGTGGGCTGCAGTTTCCATACCAGATACATGAACTCCTGGACCTCCGTGTATCTAAAGGGGGTTAGATACATTTCTTTGAGCTGCTAACGAATATCTTCATGCCTTTTCCTGAGCATTTCTCTGTCTCAAATGCCCTAAGCTTGCTCGTGTTTCCCAGAGTGTTGTAATTAAAGGGGTGATTATAGATGGGTGGTAGAGGCCTTATTGCATAGGGCAGATGTTCTCACCCCTGGCTGTACCTGAGAATCAGCTGGGGAACTTTGCAAAGACCCAGATGCTGGAGACCCATCCCAAATATTCTAATTTAATTGGTTTGGGTGGGGCCTATACATGGGTATTAAAATAAAAACAAACACAAAAACTCCCCAGGTAACTCTCATGTGCAGCCAAAGGTACTCTCCCCTGAGCACTGCTGGAGAAGTCAATCAGCAAAGAGACCTGGAGCACAAAGCCCAGCTTTGCTACTTACTATTTGTGCAACCCTGGTAAATTGCTCAAATCCTCTGGGCTATAGCTTCCCTGTCTATAAAACAGGGAAGACAATACCCCCATAGCATAACACTGCCACAGGGATTAAATGAGTTAGTACACATAAAGCACTTAGGAACGAGCTGTGTCCGGGCAAATGAAATTATTGATTTGTAGCACTTAGAACTGCTCCTAGCAGTACTCAACAAATGCTAGCTATTATTACAGTAACAACACATTTAATAGATGTTTATTTTTAATGTGTATTTAAGAACAGATAACTAAATCAATTTACAGCACTAGAATAAAGCTCTCTTTTTAAATTATTTAACTTTCCAAAATTGAGTCACTTTAGTGAAAATAGTATGCGAAATGATGTCTGTAAATGACAGAAATTATTGTGTTTGAAAAACAGTGACCTAACCTCTTCCCATCCTTCCTCTCCTCACTAACTCCGTATTCCCAACCCTACGTCTTTTTCCAAGCCCAGAATAGCATAGTTGCCACCTTCACTGGAAAACCCCCTCCAATTTCCTCACCTGGAAATGTGTTTCTCCTCCTCTGGATTCCCAGTTTTTTTTTTTTTTCTCTTATATATGCATCTTAAACTTGGCCAGTAAAGGCTCTTGAGTTTCACTTGTTTCATTCCCCTCCCCCACCCCATATTCCCCATTTCTTCAACTAGCAGTGCCACCATTCATGTAGTTGATGGGGCCAAAATGTAGCAGTAATCCTTGATTTCTCACTTTCCCTCACACTCCCTACCTAGTCTGTCTGCAAAGCCTGTTGTTTTACCTTCCAAATATATCCAGTCACTGGCCACTTTCCATCCACCTTGCTCTAAGTCAACACCCTCTCTCACTTGGATATTACAATAGCCTCTTCACTGAGCTTCTGGCTCCCTTGACCCCTACAGACCATTCCACACACAGAAACCAAAGAGCCATTTACGTCATGCCACTGCCTAGCCCAAATCTTTCCAGTACATTCTCATCACAGAATAAAATCCAAACTCTTTATCATGGCTTCCAAGGCTCTTGCAGGATCCTGCCAACCTCTTTGACTTCATTTGGCTACCACTACCTCCCAACAGCTATAGCCACATGGACCTCCTTAAGGGTCTAAAGGGCCTTTGTCCAAAAACCAAAGGAGAGCCATTTAACGAAGTTTGTTTATATTTACATTTCAAACACACTACTGGCTGAAGTGTGGAGAATAGATACAGAGGGGCTATGAAGGTAGACAGTTGGGAAGGTTTCTCTACCCATAGGCTTGGCTGGAGGAAAGACAAGAGTTCAAATGCCAACTCCAACACCTACTAGCTTTGTGATGTTGTGTCTCCGCTCTTAAAACTTATGTTATTTGGTGGGACTGTAAACTAGTTCAACCACTGTGGAAGTCAGTGTGGCGATTCCTCAGGGATCTAGAACTAGAAATACCATTTGACCCAGCCATCCCATTACTGGGTATATACCCAAAGGATTATAAATCATGCTGCTATAAAGACACATGCACACGTATGTTTATAGCGGCACTATTCACAATAGCAAAGACTTGGAACCAACCTAAATGTCCAACAATGATAGACTGGATTAAGAAAATGTGGCACATATACACCGTGGAATACTATGCAGCCATAAAAATGATGAGTTCATGTCCTTTGTAGGGACATGGATGAAACTGGAAACCATCATTCTCAGCAAACTATCGCAAGGACAAAAAACCAAACACCGCATGTTCTCACTCATAGGTGGGAATTGAACAATGAGAACACATGGACACAGGAAGGGGAACATCACACACCGGGGACTGTTGTGGGGTGGGGGGAGGGGGGAGGGATAGCATTAGGAGATATACCTAATGGTAAATGACGAGTTACTGGGTGCAGCACACCAACATAGCACATGTATACACATGTAACAAACCTGCACGTTGTGCACAGGTACCCTAAAACTTAAAGTATAATAATAATAAAATTTTAAAAAAGGAGTAGGAAGTTACACTCAACCTCTTTGAGAGTAAAATATCTATTATAAATAAATCATTTTGAATTATTCTGCAAAAAAAAGAAAAAAAAACTTATGTTATTTGCTTGTAGTAGTAACTCATGTAACCTTTCTAATTCTCAATTTCCTTTTGTCAAATGGGGATTTAAAAATACAGTCCCTGACTCTCAGGGTTATTGTCAAGATTAAAGACATTGTTCATTTGTAATGACTGTTATCACAGTGTCTGATAGTCAGCACTCAATAAATGTTAATTATTTTACCAATCCAGGCTTCACAAACAGAAAAGAATATAAAGTGAATGTATTTAGGCAGTAATTTATGAGAGATGAGCACAGTGGACTCTGAGGCCAGACTATCTGAGTTGTGAATCCTTTCCCTTCCAAATCCCATGTTGAAATGTGATCCTCAATGTTGACGGCAGAACCTAGTGGGAGATGTATGGGTCATGGGGGCAGATT
The DNA here is from genome assembly GCF_029289425.2 of Pan paniscus. Taxonomy (NCBI): domain Eukaryota; kingdom Metazoa; phylum Chordata; class Mammalia; order Primates; family Hominidae; genus Pan; species Pan paniscus. Next base: position 63,357,934 of record NC_073272.2, read on the forward strand.
CCTCATGAATGGCTTGGTGCCTTCTCCACAGAAATGAGTTCACAAGAGATCTCGTTGTTAAAAAGAGTCTGGGATCCCCTCTCTTGCTCCTTCTCTAGCCATATGACATGCCTGCTTCCCCTTTGCCTTCTGCCATGAATAAAAGTTTCTCGGGCCTCAACAGAAGTCAAGCAGTTGCCAGTGTCATGCTTGTACAGCCTGCAGAACTATGAGCCAGGAATTCATTTATAGCAACACAAATAGGCTAATACACCCTACCATTTACTAGCCCGTAGAACCCTCGTCACAGTATCTAACCTCCCAGTGCCTCATTTATCTCATGTGTAAATGGGTATGATAACAAATGCACCTATCTCCATAGAGTAGTTGTAAGGATTAAGCGAATTGATATGCATACATTGCTTCGGTGTTTGACCCATAGTAAATGATGCAATAAACTCAATAAGCATTTAACACGAAAAAATGTTAGCTATTTTCACTACTGTTGTGGTCTGAGGCATGTCTGCCCCATTCTGCTGAGTCAGTGATTTCATTTGCCCATTTTTTTTATCATCATAGATTCAAATTTCTTACAGACTCAACTCATTTCAGTTAGCTGTTACGTTTTGTTTTCATGTGTATATGTTTTCGTTTTGTTTTTTCACTTGTCACTATTTGGCCAGTGGGGGCGCTTTTCAGGCTGGATTGTCATTAAACAACAAAATTACCTTACAACTCTAAAAAGACCCTTTCTGAAAGCTTGTAGCACAGTATTTACAAGTATGCATTCCAAAATCAAACTACCTAGGTTCAGATCCCAGATCTGCCACTTACTGGCTGTGTGACCTACAGCAAGTGATTTCACCTGTTTGTGCATCAATGTCACCTCTGTTCAACAAGGTTGAAGATGATACTAGTAATTACCCGCTAGAATTGTTGTGAGAACTAATTCATGTGAAGCTTACAGAATAGCATCTGACAAGGAGTAACACTACAAAAGTGTCAGCTACCATTATTAAAAACATGTAGCCCAATATAGATACTCAGTACATAGTTAGAGTTAATATTACTGTTAGCATTCATACATATATATCATTTTATAATTTTTTACTCATTTTGACATTCATGATCACATCTTAGTTATACCATGGTCCTGCTGAACAACCAAAAAATAGATTATCAATTCCAGTTTACAGATGGGAAACTAAGGCTTGACTAAACTCTTTATTCACATTTCTCATGCTTTACATGGTCATTTAAAAATTTTGCATGAAAATCCCAAAACTCCAATGTAAGATTAGGTGTTGTTTACCACAATGTTATCTTTTAAAGAAAGTTTTTAAACTAGTAAATTATCTATGATTCCTTTAAGAAAAGTGACTGAATAAAAGTACTCTGACCTTATTATTAAATATCAGCTGTAACCTAACTACATGAAAATGTTAAGCTGTAATAGTCAAAAGTAACATGTAGCTGTGAAATCCTTTACTGTATAAGAAATTAAAGGTGTGTAGGTGTGTGTGTGTGTGTGTAAAAGAGAGAGAGAGAGACCTCCTAATGTCATCCAGAACGTAGCTTGGTGCCACCCTCCACAGATAATCTCAGATATCTAACTCACTATATAAAGGCCACTAGTCTTATATACACCTTAATTGTCTCAACTTGCATTATAACTATAGCCAAAATCCCACTGAATCCTGTCCCCAGGGAGGGTGCTCCCAATACTGCACCGCAACCTCAGAACACTGCATCTTGTATGACTTCTCTTAGCATAGTGCTTTCTCGTCCATTTGGTCCCTCACCTCAGGAGCTATACAGGGTAAGCATTATTGCATTGCACAGATGAGGAAATGGAGGCCCCCCAAAAGGGGCAGTGATTAGAGCAAGTTCTTAACTTATAACCTATAATCTATGAGCTAGGCACAATTCTAGCAACTTTACCTGGAGGAGGAGATCATTGAACCCTCACAACAATCCAGTGAGATAGGTATTATTATCATCCCCAATTTATAGACAAAGATACTGATGGTAGAGAGATTAAATATATTGTCTAGATCACACAGATTGGCAGTAACAGAGGCAGGCTCCAAACACAGCAGTTTGTTTTCAGAGCCCACACGCTTTCACCACTATGTTCACAGCAAGCAAACGACAAGGAGAAAACCAGTGATCTTGCCATGCAATCTGCTCCTGCCATAAGGGGGAAGAAAGGCAGTCTTATATGGCAGCCCTATCAGTGGTATCATAAGAAATGATAAGCCCACGTTGGGGTCCCAAGTAAGCTCTCCTTTCCCCTCCACTGAGAGGCCAAAGGTCTGGAAGCCATTCCTGACTCTGTCTCACTGGAACACGGGCTGGAGACATGGCACCACCAGGGTCTTGCTAGCTTTCAGTGGGGAAACAGGTACTATGGGACTGGAGGGGAAAAAGCCAGAAGAGAATGTACTTGGACTCTAGACATTGAATCACCTTGGCCAGTATTTGTGGCCCTTCCAGTTCCCTAGAGCCACTATGCCTCTGGGTTTGGTAGGCCTGACTATAACTTCAGCAGATCTCTGTGAGAAATTCAGCTCAGAACAATAAGGACTTGTATGTCTTTTGCCAAGGATCAACACTGGATTTATTCCCTCGGCGGGACTTGCTAAAATTCTGGTCACTTTATAAATACATACACCAACACAAACACACACACATCATGGAACTAAAGCTCTGTCACTCACCTCCATTCTCAAATATGGGAAAATAAAGATCTTCTCTTACCCTTAACCCAGTCAAAAAATCCCCAGTCTGGGATCATTTTCTTACTTTATCAACATCTCCATACTGTGTTTCAAATCCCAAGGGCCTGGGAAGTCTTCGGCCTGGCCTGTCAGGGCCTTTCCAGCTCTTTCCTCTCCCACTCATTTATAAGGTCAAGCTCAAATGCCATTTTCCTTCACCTTCCTCTGAGCTTGGACACCTGTCAGGACAGCATTCTGAAGAGGGCTGGAGTTAAATGGAAGGGCAGACAGGTGGGCACAATATTCACTGCTCTGACACATCCCTTTTGCTAAATTGTAGTTTAGCCTAAAGCATTCATTAGGTACTATGTCTGTGCCAAGCACCTTGCATGCATTCTCTCATTTACCCCTCCCCATATGCTGGGAGGTGAGGAGATTGTTTGTAAATATTCCCCCTACTGGAATGTCAGCTCCACAAAGTTAGAGATTTCTGTCTGAAGTGTTCATTGTTGTATCTCAGGTACATAGAAGAGTACCTGACTGGTATGTGTTCAGTAAACATTTGTGAATAATGAGTTCCATTTTCTAGGTGAGGAAACTAAGGCTTGGAGAACTTAACTGACTTGCCCAAGGTCACAGGGCTAATATGTAGTGAAATCAAAATTTGAACCGAGGCAGACTAGTCTGGAGCCAATGCTCTTACATGCTACCTAAGAAGTGAGGGACTACTGCAGCCCTTACAATCATATTATATATTCATGCAACAAACTACTTCTCTTTCTGTGGCCCTTAACAACATACATTGGGTCATTTTTTTACTGCCTGTCAGATTCCAGGCCTGCATTCTAAGGCTGTAGGCAATACCTTTTCCTTGCCATTTGTTGCAGTGATGCTCTTAGGTTTTCTAGGCCTCAGATTTTTGCCTGGAGATGCCTCTTGACCTGCTTCCTTCAGTCCTTTGGAGGCTCCATTCCCAATCATCCATCACTTCATCCTTGGACTCTTGTAAAGAGAAATGATGGCAAGGGCAGCTTCTGATTTCCAGTCTGGGCCTGCCCTTGCCGTGTGACCTTGGGCAAGTCAGTTCTCTTTTCTGATGTCTCCAGCTCCACAGCTGGGAAGCAGGCAGAAGAAATAGTTTTGTGTCCAGATTTAACAACACAGTATGTAAAAATGATGACTTTTGTATACTAAGTGACAGCTTAGGAGCAAAAAAAAAAAAAAAATAGCCATCATTTCAAAGAAAGGTCAAAAGAAGATTCAAATGAAGAAGTTTAAAATGGGGGTGGGCTGAAGAGGTATCTGCTGCTAAAAGTCTAAATGGGCCCTCAGCTACTGTAGGTTTCACATGATAAGCTATCTTGCAATTAAAGTCACCATGCATTTTTTTTCCAGCATAAATCAGGTTTTGACCTGCATATTTGGCCTTGTTGCTCTCTGAGCCTCCCCATCCTACTGCTGAGCAGCTGCTGCTAGATGGGGGGAGCTCGTTCAATCCCTCTTTGCCCCCACCTCCCTATCCCTCTCTGAGAGGTGCTTGCTGAGTTGGGTGCTGAGCATGAAGCAGCTGATAAGCCTAGTCTATAAGCTGACCCAATTTGGAAGATTTTTTAAAAACCTGAGAGTGCTGCTTTTTATGCTGCACTACAGCAGTACACAGAGAGACTTGAGCAGAAAGCTTCAACATTTTCCAAGTCACTCAAGCAATATTTACTAGGCACCTGCTGTGAGCCAAACATCGTGTAGAACACTATGATGAGGAAGACTCAGACTCTGCCTAAACACAATCATATTGTGTTAGTGTATGTTTGGAAGAGTGACAAAGGAGATATGTAGTTCTGAGACAGGGTAGAATATGTTAAGTGCTACTGAAGAGATATAAACACAGCCTGAGGAACAAAAGCTCATATGGGATGTAAGGGCTTTGTGGAGACTGTGGCCTTTCAGCTAAAAATCTACTTAGGTGAACAAAGGGGAGGACATTATAGAGAACAGAATTGGCACAGGACAAGGCTCAGAGATTGGGAAAGCAGCTGTTTCTGAGGAGAGAAGCCACTGGCAGATCTGTGCTTGATGATGGTGACTCTTGTATGTCAGACAGGATAGACCAGAAGGAGAGGCTAAATGGGAGGCAGGGAGAGCAGCTGGGAGGTTACTGTACCCTTCCAGGTGAGAAGAAATAATGCCATTTGATTAGGGCAGTAGCAGGGGAGAAGCAGGGCAAGACAAAATCAAGACATCATAAAACTAGAATCTGCAAGACCTTGCAAGTGATAATACAGAGAGAGAAGAGAGGAGGAATTAGAGAAAACTCTGAGGTTTCATAGCTGCATAACTGGGATGATGGTAAAGCTAATAACCCAGAGGGATCACTCAGGAGGTGAGCCAAGTTTAGGTGAGGTCATAGCAGTGGTAGAAGGTAAAGCATATTGATTAGGACAGAGATGCTCATGGGATTTGTAGATATACTTAGTCCAGCAGGCAGTTGATATATAGGTCTGACTATCAAGAAACAAACTGATACTGATAGTCTTTGGGGGAGAGTCATCAGATGATGAGTGTCATGGGGTAAATTGTGTCCCTCCCACAAATTATTATGTTGATATAACTCCCAGGACCTCAGAACATGAACTTATTCAGAAATAGGGCGGCTGCAGATGTCATTAGTTAAGAAAATATGAGATCACCCTGGAGTAGGGTGGGCCCATAATCCAATATGACTGGTGTCCTTATAAAAAGGGGAAACTTAAACACAGACACAGATACACACACACACACATACACACACACACACACACGAAGAACACCATGTGAAGATGAAGGCAGAGATCTAGGTGATGCAGCAGAATACAAGGAATGCCCAAGATTTCCAGCAAACCACCAGAAGCTAGGAGAAAGCCATGTAACAGATACTCCCTCACATCCCTCAGCAAATGGGAGTTCTAGTGCTGGCTGAGCAATTAACTTATCTCTTCAGGGAGGTCACTTAACTCCATAGCACCAGAAAACTTGGGGGAAAATTTAAGATGGTGGTAAGGGTTATCTTCATGAAGCTTTGGTGGAGTTGGTAAGTTTGTATTCACACTGTGAGGAGATTGCTCTACCCCACCCCCCTGCCCCAGGGTTGCCTTTTGCCTCTTTCTGTCTCTCTCATCTGCATTTGCTCTGACAGCCTGGAATAGTACCAGATATGCTTGTCGCTATTTACTGAGACCTTATTTTCCTTCCATGCCAATTTCTAATTAGTCCCCAGTTCCAACATCCCTTGACCGTTTTCCTCTTTCCCTTTTGCATGTTCCTGTTACCATAACTTGCAATGACTTCCTAGACCATACCCACAATATTCTCAAGGTACCCCAGGCTGGTTCACAGCCCCTCTAGTCCAGATCTCCTTCAGTGGAGATTCTGTAAGAGCAGGGCTTGAATGACCAGATGACAGCAAACCCCAAGGCCAAGGAAATTGCCTAACATCCTTGTTTTCCTTAGTAATCTATTATGCTGCTGTCATTCGACTACTTAGCTCAATCTTTTTTATTTTATATTTTTATTCACAGATAAAATTGTTTGTATATGTCATGTAGAGCATGATGTTTTAAAGTATTGTGGAATGTCTAAATCTAGCCAAATTAACATAACTTTACCTCACACGGTTATAATTTTTGTGGTAAAAGCACTTTATATACACTTTCTTAGCATTTTTCAAGATATATTAACTATTGTCACTATGTACTGTAATAGATCTTTTGAACCTAATTCCTCCTATCTAACACAAATTTTGTATCTTTTGACCAACATCTCTCCAACCACCACCTCCTCAACTGTCCCAGCCCATGGTAACCACCATCCTACTCTCCAGTTCTATGAAAACATTTTTTTTAAGGTTCCAAATATAAGTAACATCAAGCAGTATATGCCTTTCTCTGCCAGGTTTATCTCACTTAACATAATGTCCTCCAGGCTCATTCGTCTTGTGGTAAATGGCAAAATTTCCTTCTGTTTATGGCTGTATAGTATTCCACTATGTATATATGCCACATTTTCTTTATTCATTCATCCACCCATAGACACTTAGGTTAATTCCATATTTTGGCTGCAGTAAACATGGGAGTGCAATTATCTCTTCAACATTACTGATTTTATTTCCTGTGGACATATACTCAAAAGTGAGATTGCTTGCTCATATAGTACTTCTGTTTTTAATTTTTTGAGAAACCTCATAAAGATTTCCATAATGGCTGTACTAATTTACATTGCCACCAACAGTATGCAAGGGTTCCTTTTTCTCTATATCCTTGCCAATACTTGTTTTCTTCTGTATTTTTGATAGTAGCCATTCAAACAGGTGAGAGGTAATATTTTCTTTTGGTTTTAATTTGCATTTCCCTGATTATTAGTGATGCTGACTATTTGATCATATAATTTTTGGCCATTAGTATGTCTTCATTTGAGACATTTCTATTTAGACCCTTTGTCCATTTTTTAAAATTTAACTTTTATTTAAGTTCAGAGGTACATGTGCAGGTTTGTTAAACAGGTACACTTGTGTCATGAGAGTTTGTTTTACAGATTATTTTGTCAATCAGATAATAAGCCTAGTACCTATTAGTTATTTTTCCTGATCCTCTCCCTCCTCCGACCGTTCATGCTGAAGTAGGCCCCAGTGTCTGTTGTTCCCCCCATGTGTCCATGTGTTCTCATCATTTAGCTCCCACTTATAAGTGAGAACATGTGGTATTTAGTTTTCTGTTCCTGAGTTAGTTTGCTAAGGATAATGGCTTCCAGCTCCACCCATATTCCTGCAAAGGATATAATCTTGTCCATTTTTATGACTGCATAGTACACCATGGTGTATATGTACCACATTTTCTTTATCCAGTCTACCACTGATGGGCATTTAGGTTGATTCCATGTCTTCACTATTGTGAATAGCGCTGCAATGAAAATACCTCTGCATGTGTCTTTATGTCTTTATGACAGAACAATTTATACTCCTTTGAGTATATACCCAGTAATGGGATTGCTGGGTCGAAAGGTATTTCTGTTTTTAGGTCTTTGAGTAATCACCACACTGTTTTCCACAATAGTTAAACTAGTTTACACTCCCAACAACAGTGTATAAGCATTCCTTTTTCTCCTCAACCTTGCCATATCTGTTATTTTTGATGTTTCTTAAAATTATTATTCCTATAGGTTTTTGGGGATCAGACTGTGTTTGGTAACATGGATAAATTCTTTAGATGTGATTTCTGAGATTTCAGTGCACCCATCAACGCAGCAGTGCACACTGCACCCAATGTGTAGTCTTTTATTCTTTATTCCACTCCCTCCCTTCCCCTAGAGTCCATTATTCCTTCTTATCCCTTTGCATACTCATAGCTTAGCTCCCACTTATAAGTGAGAATATATGATGTTTGGTTTTCCATTCCTGAGTTACTTCACTTACAGTAATAACCTTCAACTCCATCTAGGTTGCTGTGGATGCCATTATTCCGTTCCTTTTTATGGCTGAGTAATATTCCATTATATATATATATACACATATATATTATATATGTATACATATAATATATATATTATATATGTATACATATATATATTATATGTATACATATAATATATATATTATATATGTATACATATAATATATATGTATATATATACACACATATATATACATATATACATATAATATACATATGTATATATAATATATATGTATATAATATATACATATATAATATATATTATATACATATATTATATACATATATAATATATGTATATAATATATATTATATATACATATTATATATGTATATTATATATTATATACATATTATATATAATATACATATATATTATATACATATAATATATATAATATACATATATAATATATACATATTATATATAATATACATATATGATATATACATATTACATATAATATACATATATAATATACAAATTATATATATAATATACATATATATTATATATACATATTATATATATAATATACATGTATATTATATGTATATACATGTATATTATATATACATATAATATACATGTATATTATATGTATATATAATATATAATATACATATATAATATATACATATAATATATAATATATAATATATACATATTATATATATTATATATCCATATATAATGTATATATTATATATATATTACATATCCATATATAATATATATTACATATATATAATATATCCATATATAATATGTATACACATATATATATATGTCACATTTTCTTAATCCACTTAATCCACTCATTGGTTGATGGGCATTTACTTTAGTTCCACATTTTTTCAATTGCAAATTGTGCTGCTATAAACATGTGCATGCAAGTGTCTTTTTTCATATGATGACTTCTTTTCTCTGGGTAGATACCCAGTAGTGGGATTGCTGGATCACATGGTAGTTTTTTAGTTCTTTAAGGAATCTCCATACTGTTTTCTATAGTGGTTGTAGTAGTTTACATTCCTACCAGCAGTATAAAGGTATTCCCTTTTCAGCACATTCACGCCGACATTTATTATTTCTTTGATTTTTAAATTATGGCCATTCTTGAAGGAGTGAGGTGGTATCACATTGTGCTTTTGATTTGCATTTCCCTGATTATTAGTTGTATTAGACTGCTTTCATGCAGCTGATAAAGACACACCCAAAACTGGGAATAAAAGAGGTTTAATTGCACTTACAGTTTGGGATGGCTGGGAAGGCTTCAGAATCATGGCAGGAGGTGAAATGCATTTCTTACATGGTGGGAGCAAGAGAAAATGAGAGAAAAAGCAACAGCAGAAACCCCTGATAAACCCATCAGATCTTGTGAGACTTTCACTATCACGAGAATAGCACGGGAAAGACTGGCCCCCATGATTCAATTACCTCCCTCTGGGTCTCTTCCACAACATGTACAACATGTGGGAATTCTGGGAGATACAATTCAAGTTGAAATTTGGTTGGGGACACAGCCAAACCATATCATTAGTGATGATGGGCATTTTTCATGTCTGTTGGCCATTTGGATATCTTCTTTTGAGAATTGTTTATTCATGCCCTTAGCTCACATTTTGATGGGATTTTTTTTTCTTGCTGATTTTTTTGAGTTCCTTGTAGATTCCAGACATTAGTCTTTTGTTGGATGCATAGTTGCAAAGATTTTCTCCCACTCTGGGAGTTGTTTGCTTACTCTGCTGATTATTATTATTATTTTTTGCTGTGCAGAAGCTTTTTAATTTAATTAAGTCCCATCTATTTATCTTAGTTTTTGTTGCATTTGCTTTTGGGTTCTTACTCATAAAGTCTTTGCCTAAGCCAATGTCTAGAAGAGTTTTTTCAATGTTATCTTCTATAATTTTTATGCCTTCTGGTTTTAGATTTAAGTCTTTCATTCATCTTGAGTTGATTTTTGTATAGGCTGAGAGATGAGGATCTGGTTTCATTCTTCTATAAGTGGCTTGCCAATTATCCCAGCACAACTTGTTAAATAGGGTATTCTTTCCCTACTTCATAGTTTTGTTGGGTTTGTCAAAGATCAGTTGGCTGTAAGTATTTTGTTTTACTTCTGGGTTCTCTATTCTGTTCCATTTTTCTATGTGTGTATTTTTATACCAGTGCCATGCTGTTTTGGTGACTACAGCCTTATGGTATAGTTTGAAGTTGGGTAATGTGATGCCTCCAGATTTGTTCTTTTTGTTTCGTCTTGCTTTGGCTATGTGGGCTGAGTTTTGGTTCCATGTAAATTTTAGAATTGTTTCTTCTAGTTTTGTGAAGACTGATGATAGTATTTTGATGGAAATTGCAGTGAATTTGTAGATCGCTTTTGGCAGCATGGTCATTTTTACAGTATTGATTCCATTCATCCATGAGCGTGGGGTATGTTTTCATTTGTTTGTGTTGTCTATTATTTATTTCAGCAGTGTTTTGTAGTTTTCCTTGTAGAGGTCTTTCACCTCCTTGGTTAGGTCTGTTCCTAAGGATTTTATTTTATTTTTTGCAGCTATTGTAAAAGTGATCGAGTTCCTGATTTGATTCTCAGCTTGGTCACTGTTGGTGTATAGCAGTGCCCCTGATTTGTGTACATTAATTTTGTATCCTGAAACTTTACTGAATTCATTTGTAGAATTAAGGAGCTTTTTAGATGAGTCTTTAGGGTTTTCTAGGTATACGATCATATCATCAGCAAATAGTGACATTTTGACTTCCCCTTTAGCAATTTGGATGCCCTTTATTTTTTTCTCTTGTCTGATTCCTCTGGCTAGGACTTCCAGTACTATGTTAAATAGAAGTGGTGAAAGTGACAGCTTTGTCTTGTTCAACTTCTCAGGGGGAGTGTTTTCAACTTTTCCCTGTTCAGTATAATGTTGGATATGGGTTTGTCATACATGGCTTATGTTACCTTAAGGTAAGTCTCTTCTATACCAGTTTTGCTGAGGGTTTTAATCATTAAGTGATGCTGGATTTTGTCAAATCCTTATTGTGCATCTATTGAGATGATCATGTGATTTTTGTTTGTAATTCTGTTTATGTAGTGTATGACATTTACTGACTTACATATGTTAAACCATCCATGCATTTCTGGTAGGAAGCTCTCTTGATCATGGTGGATTATCTTTTTTGGATATGCTGTTGGATTCCATTTGCTAAAATTTTGTTGAGGATTTTTGCATCTATGGTAATCAGGGATATTGGTCTGTAGCTTTTTTTATGTCCTCTGGTTTTGGTATTAGGGTGATACTGGCTTCATAGAATGATTTAGGGAGTATTCCCTCTTTCTCCATCTTTTGGAATAGTTTCAGTAGGATTGGTACCTATGCTTCTTTGAATATCTGATAGAATTCAGCTGTGAATCCCTCTGGTCCTGGACTTATTTTTGTTGAAAATATTTTATTACCATTCAAGCTTCTTGGAGGCTTTGTTCATTTTATTTTTTTAATTCTTTCTTTGTCTTTGTCAGGTTGGGTTAATATGAAAGCCTTGTCCTCAAGCTCTGAAGGTCTTTCTTCTACTTGTTCAATTTTATTGTTGAAACTTTCCAGTTTAGTTAGCATTTCTCTAAGTGTGGCTTTCATTGCCAGAAATTGCGATTGTTTTTTATTTATGCTATATATTTCTCTAAAGATTTTTTATATTCTTATCCTGTATTATTATTTTATTTTCTTTAATTTGGTTTTTGCCTTTCTCTGGTGCCTCCTTGAGTAGCTTAATAATCAGCCTTCTGAATTCTTACTGACAATTCAGAGATTTCTTCTGGGTTTGGATCTATTACTGGTGAGCTAGTGTGATCTTTTGAGGGTGTTAAAGAACCTTCCTTTTCCGTATTACCAGAGATGTTTTTCTGGTTCCTTCTCTTTTCTCATTGGGTAGGCCATGTCAGAGGAAAGATATGGGGCTCAAGGGCTGATGTTCAGATTATTTTGTCCCACAGGGTGGTTCCTTGATGTGGTGCTCTCCCCATTTGCCTAGGGATGGGGCTTCCTGAGAGCCAGACTGCAGTGATGGTTATTGCTCTTCTGGGTCTAGTCAACCAGTAGAGCTACCAGGCTTCAGGCTGGTACTAGGGAGTGTCTGCAAAGAGTCTTTTTTTTTTTTTTTTTTAGTATTTATTGATCATCCTTGGGTGTTTCTTGGAGAGGGGGATTTGGCAGGGTCATAGGACAATAGTGGAGGGAAGGTCAGCAGATAAACATGTGAACAAAGGTCTCTGGTTTTCCTAGGCAGAGGGCCCTGCTGCCTTCCGCAGTGTTTGTGTCCCTGGGTACTTGAGATTAAGGAGTGGTGATGACTCTTAACGAGTATGCTGCCTTCAAGCATCTGTTTAACAAAGCACGTCTTGCACTGCCCTTAATCCATTTAACCCTTAGTGGACACAGCACATGTTTCAGAGAGCACGGGGTTGGGGGTAAGGTTATAGATTAACAGCATCCCAAGACAGAAGAATTTTTCTTAGTACAGAACAAAATGGAGTCTCCTATGTCTCCTTCTTTCTACACAGTCACAGTAACAATCTGATCTCTCTTTCTTTTCCCCACATTTTCCCCTTTTCTATTCGACAAAACCGCCATCATCATCATGGCCCGTTCTCAATGAGCTATTGGGTACACCTCCCAGACGGGGTGGTGGCCGGGCAGAGGGGCTCCTCACTTCCAAGACGGGGTGGCCTGGCAGAGGTGCCCCCCACCTCCCAGATGGGGTGGCGGCTGAGCGGGGGCTGCCCCCCACCTCCCGGACGGGGCGGCTGGCTGGGCGGGGGCTGCCCCCCACCTCCCGGATGGGGTGGCTGCCGGGTGGAGACACTCCTCACTTCCCAGATGGGGTGGCTGCCAGGCGGAGGGGCTCCTCACTTCCCAGAAAAGGTGGCTGCCAGGCGGAGGGGCTCCTCACTTCTCAGACCGGGCGGCCGGTCAGAGACACTCCTCACCTCCCAGATGGGGTGGCGGCGGGGCAGAGACACTCCTCAGTTCCCAGACGGGGTCATTGCCGGGCAGAGGCACTCTTCACATCTCAGGTGGGGCGGCGGGGCAGAGGCACTCCCCACATCCCAGACGATGGGCAGCTGGGCAGAGACGCTCCTCACTTCCTAGATGAGATGACGGCCGGGAAGAGGTGCTCCTCACTTCCCAGACTGGGTGGCCGGGCAGAGGGGCTCCTCACATCCCAGATGATGCTCCTCACTTCCTAGATGGGGTGGCGGCTGGGCAGAGGCTGCAATCTCGGCACTTTGGGAGGCCAAGGCAGGCGGCTGGGAGGTGGAGGTTGTAGCGAGCCGAGATCACGCTACTGCACTCCAGCCTGGGCAACATTGAGCACTGAGTGAGCGAGACTCCGTCTGCAATCCCGGCACCTCAGGAGGCCGAGGCTGGCAGATCACTCACGGTCAGGAGCTGGAGACCAGCCCGGCCAGCGCAGCGAAACCCCATCTCCACCAAAAAATACGAAAACCAGTCAGGTGTGGTGGCACGCACCTGCAATCCCAGGCACTCAGCAGGCTGAGGCAGGAGAATCAGGCAGGGAGGTTGCAGTGAGTCGAGATGGCAGCAGTACAGTCCAGCCTCGGCTCGGCATCAGAGGGAGACCATGCAAAGGGGAGAGGGAGAGGGAGAAGGACAGGAAGAGGGAGAGGGAGAGTCTGCAAAGAGTCTTATGATGTGATCAATCTTCAGGTCTCTCAGCCATGGATACCACAGCCTGCTCCAGTGGAGGTAGTAGGGAAGTGAAGTGGACTCTGTGATGATCTTTAGTTATAGTTTTGTTTAGTGTGCTGGTTTTCTCAAATGCTGGTTGTACTAGCAGTGAAGATGTCAAATAGGCAGACTCAGGACCTCTGGATAGCCAAGATTTTAACAGGTGGTGAAAGTAGATGTTGTTTTCTCCCTCCTTGAAGCAGGGTTGCTCTGTTATGAGTTGCTGTAATGGCTTGAGTTGGTTGGCCTCCAACCAGGAGGTAGCACGCTAAAGAGAGCATCAGTTGTGGTAGTATGGGGGGATACAAGCTTGACCTAAGGTCACCCAGATAAGTATTCTTTTGACATTTTAATAATAGCCATTTTGACAGGTGTGAGATGGTATCTCATGTGGTTTTGATTTGCATTTCTCTAATTATCAGTGATATTGAGTTCTTTTTCATATGCTTGTTGGCTGCACGTATGTCTTCCTTTAAAAAGTGTCTGTTCATGTTCTTTGCCCACTTTTTAATGGGGTTGTTTTTTTCTTGTACATTTAAGTTTCTTACAGGTGCAGGATATTAGACCTTTGTCAAATGTATAGTTTGCAAAAATTTTCTCCTACACTGTAGGTTGTCTGTTTACTCTGTTGATAGTTTATTTTGCTGTACAGAAGCTCTTTAGTTGAATTATATCCAATTTATCAATTTTTGCTTTTGTTGCAATTGCTTTTCGCATCTTTGTCATGAAATATTTGCCCATTCCTATGTCAAGAATGGTATTGCCTAGGTTGTCTTCCAGGATTTTTATAGTTTTAGGTTTTATATTTACATCTTAATCTATCTTCAGGTGATTTTTGTATATGGTGTAAGGAAGGGGTTCAGTTTCAATCTTCTGCATATGACTAGCCAGTTATCCCAGGCACTATTTATTGAATAGGGAATCTTCTCCTTGTTGCTTCTTTTTGTCAGCTTTGTCAACAATCAGATAGTTGTAGGTGTGTGGCCTTATTTCTGGGCTTTCTAGTCTGTTCCATTGGTCTATGTGTCTGTTTGTGTACCAGTGCCATGCTTTTTTGGTTACAGTAGCCCTGTAGTATAGTTTGAAGTTGGGTAGCATGATGCCTCCTGCTTTGTTATTTTTACTTAGAATTGCCTTGACTATTCATGCTCTTTTTCAGTTCCACATGAATTTTAAAATAGTTTTTTTTTCTAGTTCTATGAAGTATATTCTTGATAATTTCATAGAAATAGCATTGAATCTATACATTGCTTTGGGCCATATGGCCATTTTAATGGTATTGATCCTTCATATCCATGAACACGGAATGTTTTTCCATTTGGTTATGCAATCTCTGATTACTTCAAGCAGTGTTTTGTAGATCTCCATGTAGTAATCCTTCACCTCCCTGATTAGCTGCATTCCAAGGTATTTTATTATTTTTGTTCCTTGCCCATTTTTAATCATGTTATTTGTTTTCTTGTTATTGAGTTGTTTGAGTTTCTTATATATTATGGAACTCAACCTCTTATCAGATACAAGATTTACAGATATTTTCTCCCATTCTGTATGTTGTCTCTTCCCTCAGGCTTGTTTCCTTGGCTGTGCAGAAGCTTTTCAATTTGATACTATCTCATTTGTTAATGTTGCTTTTGTTGCCTGTACTTTCAGGGTCATATCCAAAAAACCAATGTCATGGAGACTTCCCCCTATGTTTTTTTCTTGTATTTTCATAGTTTAGAGTCTTATACTTAATTCTTTATCCGTTTTCAGTTGATTTTTTTTATATAAAAGGAGGTCACAGTCTAATTTCATTATTATACATGTGGATATCCAGTTTTTAAGCACCATTTATTGAAGACTGTCTTTTCCTCAATGTGTGTTCCTGGTACTTTTGTCAAAAATCAGTTGGCTGTATACAAAAAGGAATAAATTAATAACACTTTCAGTGACCTGGATGAGATTGGAGACTATTATTTTAAGTGAAGTAACTCAGGAATGGAAAACTAAACATTGTATATTCTCACTGATATGTGGGAGCTAATCTATGAGGATGCAAAGGCATAAGAATGATATAATGTACTTTGGGGACTTGGGAGGAAGGGAGAGGGGGGCAAAGATAAAAGACTACAAATATGGTGCAGTGTATACTGCTTGGGTGATGGGTGAACCAAAATCTCACAAATTACCACTAAATAACTTACTCATGTAACCAAATACCAACTGTATCCCAATAACTTACATAAAAAAAATCAGTTGACTACAAATGTGTGAACTTACTTCTGGCTCTCTATTCTGTTTTTTTGCTCTATATGTCTGTTTTCATGCCCTTTCCATACTGTTTTTGTTACTATAGCTTTGTAGTACATTTTGAAGTCAAGTAAGTGTGATGCTTCCAACTTTGTTCTTTTTGCCCAGGATTGCTTTAGCTATTCAAGATCTTTCATGGTTCCATACAAACTTTAGCATTGGTTTTTCTATTTCTGTGAGGAATGTCATTGGTGAGAAGAGCCTGGTTCCTGGGGTGAGTGATGTTGCTCCTGAAGTGGTGCAGACTGGAAATGGACTCTGCCTCACAGACGTGAACTGGGGCTGTAAGGTCCCACCTGCTACCAGGATAGGTCTGGTGCCTAAGTCTGCAAGTTTCTACCTGGAGTGTGGAGCCCTGGTGACCTGCCTGGTGCTTGATTTTACTGTGGCAGGCCCAGTGTTCCAGTCTAAGGCAAAGGTCTCTGCTCACTTCCTTCTTTTCCCCAAGCAAGTAAAATATCTCTCTACACTGTGCTAACTGGGGTTGAGGGAGGGGTGACATGGGTCATATAAGACTCTCCTTCCTACCCACTTCCATGTGTCTTTACTCATTATTGTGGAAGCAAACAGTATATCTCTCTACATTGTGCTGACTGGGGTTGAGGGAGGGGTGACATGGGTCATATAAGACTCTCCTTCCTACCCACTTCCATGTGTTTTTACTTATTATTGTGCTACAATCCGGTGCTGTGGTTTCCTTAGCTCCTGTTAAGATATTTTCATCTGTAGATTGTTGTTTGAATTGATGTTTCTGTAGGAGGGCTATGACTGCAGAGTCCCATTCCACCACCTTCTGCTGCCTCTCCTCAATCTTATTTATTTATTTAATCTGGGAAAAGTGGTGAGATATAGTGGAAAGAGCACTGAACTAGGAGTCAGAAGACTATGCTTTTGCCTTTCGGCCTTTCTTCAAGAAGTCTACCTCAGTACCCTCCACCAATCTACCTCTTCTCTTCTCCCTTCACTCATGAGTGATCAGTGCATTTTATTCTTCACCATTCCTCACTCAGGATAAGGCTCTATGTCTCATGCTCAGAGTGTAGAGAATAAAAAAAAAAACAACACATAAACTGACCTTGATAACATGTTTCTGACCCTGAGGATACGTTTCTTACCTTGAAGAAACATTCCTGAACCTGAGGAGCAACCAATGTGGTAGGAGGTCTGTGTTCTGGAGGACACAGCACAAAATTTGGAGTTAGAAACCCTGTCTACACTTCCCCACTCTGCCACTTCACATTTCTGTCACCTTGGAGTAGCCATTTTAACCTATTTGAGCCTTAGTATCTGTATTTACAAAACAGAATTAATAATATTTTACTGATAATTTGGCTGTGTCCCCACCCAAATATCATCTTGAATTGTAGTTCCCATAATCCCCATATGTTGAGGGAGGGACCTAGAGGGAGGTAATTGAATCATGGGGGCAGTCCCCCCATGCTGCTTTTCTCATTATACTGAGTGAGTTCTCATGAGATCTGATGTTTTATAAGGGCCCTTTCCCCTTTTTGCTTGGCACTTCTCCTTGCTGCTGCCATGTAAAGAACATGTTCGCTTCCCCTTCTGCCATGATTGTAAGTTTTCGGAGGCCCCCAGCCATGAGAAACTGTGAGTCAATTAAATCTCTTCTCTTTATAAATTACCCAGTCTTGGGTATGTCTTCATTAGCACTGTGAGAAAGGACTAATACAGTAAATTGGTACTGGCCAGTGGGTTGCTACTGCAAATTCCCAAAAATGTGGAAGCAACTTTGGAAATGGGTAATAGGCAGAGGTTGGAACAGTTTGGAGGGCTCAGAAGAAATCAGGAAGATGTAGAAAAGCTTGGAACTTCCTAGAGACCTGTTGAATGGCTTTGACCAAAATGCTGATAGTGATATGGACAAACAAGTCCGGGTTGAAGTTGTCTCAGATGGAGATGAAGGACTTCTTGAGAACTGGAGTAGGCATGACTGCATTTTGCCCTTGCCCTAGAGATCTGTGAAAATTTGAACAGGAAAGAAATGATTTAGGATATCTGGCTGAAGAAATTTCTAAAGAGCAAAGCATTCGACAGGAGAAAGAGCATAAAAGTTTCAAAAATTTTCAGCTTGGTGATGCAGTAGAAAAGAAAATCCTGGCTGGGTACAGTGGCTCACGCTTGTAATCCCAGCACTTTGGGAGGCTGAGGCAGGTGGATCACGAGGTCAGGAGTTCAAGACAAGCCTGGCCAAGATAATGAAACCCCGTCTCTACTAAATGTACAAAAAAAAAAAAAATTAGCTGAGTGTGGTGGTGGGTGCCTGTAGTGCCAGCTACTTGAGAGGCTGAGGCAGGGGAATCGCTTGAACCTGGGAGGTGGAGGTTGCAGTGAGCCAAGACCATGCCACTACACTCAAGCCTTGGTGACACAGCGAGACTCTGTCTGAAAAAAAAAAAAAGAAAAGAAAAAGAAAAACCCATTTTCTGGAGAGAAATTCAAGCCAGCTGCAGAAATTTGCATAAGTAATGAGGGGCCAAATGTTAATCACGAAGACAATGAGGAAAATGTCTCCAGGGGATGTCAAATACCTTCATGGCACACCCTCCTATCACAGTCCTTGAGGCCTGGGAGGGAAAAATGGTTTCCTGGGCCAGGCTCAGTGCCCCCCTGCTCTGTACAGCCTTGGGACAGGGTGCCCTGAATCATAGCTGCTTCAGCTCCAGCCATGGCGAAAAGGGGCCAAGGTACAGCTCAGACTATTGCTTCACAGGGTGCAAGCCCCAAGCCTTGATGGCTTCCATGTGGTGTTGAGCCTGTGGGTGCACAGATGTCAAGAATTGAGGTTTGGGAACCTCCACCTAGATTTCAGAGGATGTATGGAAATGTCTGCATGTCCAGGAATAAGTTTGCTGAAGGGGAAGAGCCCTCATGGAGAACCTTTGTTAGGGCAGTGCAGAAGGGAAATGTGGGACTGGAGTCCCCACACAGAGTCCCCACTGGGACTCTTGCATCAGAGTAATCTGGATGTGAGACATGGAGTCAAAGGAGATAATTTTGGAACTTTAAGATTTAATGACTGCCCTATTGAATTTCAGACTTGCATGGGGCCTGTAGCCCCTTTGTTTTGGCCCATTTTTCCCATTTAGAATGGGTGTATTTACCCAATGCCTGCACCCCCATTGTATCTAGGAAGTAACTACCTTGCTTTTGATTTTACAGGCTCATAGGTGGAAGAGACTTGCCTTGTCTCAGATGAAACTTTGGACTTGGTCTTTTTGGTTAATGCTGGAATTAGTTAAGATGTTTGGGGACTGTTGGGAAGGCATGATTGTGTTTTTAAATGTGAGGACATGACATTTGGGAGGGGCCGGGGTGGAATGGTATGGTTTGGCTGTGTCTCCACCCAAATCTCATCTTGAATTGTAGTTCCCGTAATCCCAGCGTGTCATGGTAGGGACCTGGTGGGAGGTAATTGCATCATGGGAGCAGTTACCCCCGTGTTGCTTTTCTCATGATAGTGAGTGAGTTCTCATGAGATCTGATGGTTTTATAAGGGGCTTTCCCCCCTTTTGCTTGGCACTTCTCTTTTTTGCCTCGATGTGATGAAGGATGTGTTTGCTTCCCCTTCTGCCTTAATTGTAAGTTTTTTGAGGCCTCCCAAGCCATGCAGAACTGAGTCAGTGAAGTCTCTTTCCTTTATAAATTACCTAATCTTGGGTATTTCTTTATTAGCAGTGTGAGAACAGACTAATACACTTACAGTGTAACCTACCAATGTTGTTGTGAAGTTTACATAAGCTCACATATCTTGCTAAACTTTTTAAACCAGGAATTCTTAGCCCTGGCTATGCATCAGAATCACCTGAGAAGATTTAAAAATTAGAAATTTCCAGTCCCCACCCCAGACCAGTTATGTCAGAATCACTAGGTATGGCACCCAGGACTCAGCAGTTTCTAAATATCCGTAGGTGATCCCAGTGTACAGCCAGGACTGAGACTTTGATTTTTTCTTTTTTCTTTTTTTTTTTTTTTTGAGATGGAGTCTCGCTTTGTCACCCAGGCTGGAGTGCAGTGGCGTGATCTTGGCTCATTGCAACCTCCACCTCCCAGAGAACCTTTGATTTAAACAGCAAAATATACAGGAATAATACCATCCCCACTGACTGAACATTGGACTGAATAGTAGGTGTGTTTCAGGTAATTTCCCTTACGGTAGTCCCATTAAGATAGTCACATGTAAATGATGACAGCACATGGCAATATACGGGGATATTATAAGGGCTGTACAAAGAAAATTGTTCTGGAAGTATAGGAAAGAAAGAGATTGCTTCCAACTGAAGAGCCCAGAAAAGGTTTCATATAGGAGGTAGCATCTGAGCTAGACTTAGAAGCAAGGTAGTATTTCAAGAAACAGAAATAGAGGGACAGTATGGAATGATTAGTTCAGGCATAAAAATGCATAGCCTAAATTATGTATGTGCCTCATACATATTTAATCTTCACAAACACTATATAAAGGTTGTTAGTTCTATTTTACAGATGGGGAAACTGAGGCACAGATAAGTTGAGGTCATACAGCTAGGAAGTAGCCCAACCAGGACAGTTGTCCAAGCAGGCACCAAGATGTAGAGCATCTCTGACATGTGCAGTGCTTTTCCTTGGGAAGATTAATCTGGCCATAGTATAGATGATGATGACAGAAGGAGTGAAAGATGAGGCCGAGAGATAGGCTAGTGCAATATTTAGCCTCGGATGTGACAGAGGTTTGAACTAGAATATTAAGCCCTTGAGTTATTACTATAGGTAAGGCTGCTCTTCTTCTCTATGAAGGAGAAGAGGAAATGGGCTTATGTTTTATCAGGAAGGATTTGAATTAACTCTGAGAAAGGACTGCCCTATGGTGAAGGTTGGTAGAAAAGGAAACAGAACTGGAGGGGAAGGAAATTGGGGTATCTCTTAGGAAGGTTGGGAGATGGAGAAGACCTCCTAGCGTCCATCCAGGTCTTAGACTCTCTGAATCGGCTATGCTTAATAAATAGCCCACCTGGATCCATGAAACATGATGGAAATCTAAAATGTACACAAATGAGCAGACAAACCATTCTTTTCATTAAGAGTCTGAACTTGCTAATGAGTAATCTTCAGGCAGAAAGGGTTTTTCTTAGCTAGGCTGGAACTCCCTGCTTCCATTCCGCAAAGAACAGTAGCGCCAGAGGCTGACCTCTTCCTTCAAGGTGATTCTCCAGAATTCTATGCCCCATACTTTCTCTTGCTTCTCCCCTCTCTCCCTTCCCTTCCTTTTCTCCAATCCATTGGCACTAAGCCCAGGATACTCCTCCTACAAGGAAGGGCAGTAGGCTCATCCACCCAGTTTAACCAGTTTGCAAGCACATCCCACCTTGCTGTTCTGAGACCAACAACCCGTTTCTTCTCCCATACTGAAAGACCACTTTGCCCCACTCTGTTTGAGATTTGCCAGAACAAATAGGGAAACCTACCTCGATCTATTTTTTTCAGATGGGGACTTCCCAAACTATGCCATAGGAATACTGGGCTGGAGTGGGAGCTAGAGAGCCCTAGGAAACTAAGGGGATGTTCTGCTTAAAACAGAAAAAGTAGGCAGCCCTTCCCAGTGTGGTCTTCTTGACCTACTCATGAAGTGCCTCAGTCAAGAGCCTGGTGGTATGTGGCACAGGGCATAGAATACTACATGG
Organism: Pan paniscus; assembly: GCF_029289425.2. Taxonomy (NCBI): domain Eukaryota; kingdom Metazoa; phylum Chordata; class Mammalia; order Primates; family Hominidae; genus Pan; species Pan paniscus. The sequence continues at coordinate 63,379,816 of NC_073272.2, forward strand.
AGAATCAGAAGACCTGGGCTACATAGAGTGCCCAGTTCTGTCAGTCTCATCCTGGTTTGAATGTGTTTCCCTCATCTGTAAAGAAAAGAGATGATATTATCACAGAAAGAGAGCTTCCTATCTGTGAAGGAGTTTTGCCAAAAAAACTGAATCGGAATCTGATCAAGTCTCTATATCACCTCAATTTACAGGGAATAGAACATAGAAAAACATTATATCAAAATATACGTAGTCAGTAAAATGCCTTTCACATTGTGCAAAATGCTAAAACAAACAAAGAAACAAAGAAAAAAAGGCTTCCCCAATAAATACAAGGAGGGAAGGATAGAGGCAAGGAGAGGGAGAGGGAGATGGAACTCAGAAACTAAGCTTAACAGAGCCTTAAGAGACATATCAGTCTTTCGTAATATACGGACCTTTGTATTCTTATGGGAACACAGCTGTTTGAAAATTAAATTTGTGAGACACTCAGTGAAATCTGAACACTGAATGAATACTGTATGATATTAAGAAGGTATTCTTAGTATTTTTTAGATTTGATAATGGTATTACACTTATAATTTTTAAAGAGTCTATATTATTCAGAGATACATGCTATTTTCAGACAAAATGATATGATGACATCAAGGATTTGCTTCACAATAACCCAGAGATGTGTGCTGAGGGAGTGAATGGAGAAATAAAGTTACTAATTGCTGAAACTGGATATTGGGTATATGAGGGTTCATTATACTGTTTTCTCTACTTTTGTATGTGTTTGAAAGTTTCAATAACAAAATTTAAAAACAGAAAGGATCGTCTACTCCAGCAATTTTGGAGTCCCAGAATTCTGAGAAAAGACCTGGAAGGCTATTATAAGGTAAGAGGATGTATGTATGGGAATGAAGGCATATAAAGCCCATCCCTGCTTCATTCTCAGCAATGCCACTTTAATATGTTTTCTGGATAGCTTGAATACTCTATCTTTGGCAGCCCAGGCATACTTAAGCTTGGTTTGAGGCTAGCCAAGCTGCTTATGCTTTAGCCTGAGGGAGATCCACTTTCAAACTTTTAAATACAAGCAAAAGTAGAGAAGAGTATAAACCGTAGATTTTCCAGCCAGCATTCTTGGGCTGCTCTGCAGCCTGAGGTCCCTGGAATTTATTGCCTCCTGAATCAGGGGTCTCTAAGACCTCTACCCTGGTTCTAGGCACAGTCAGTAAGTGTCAGGAATATAATTTCCAGTTTGCCTCAGAGAGCCCTCCCTCACTGCCAGGCCTCCCTCTCTCCCCTAGTGAATAAGACACACCGACACCTCCAGCCTGGATGACTCATTCTTCAGAGGCCTACCTGCCTCCACTCTTCCACTCCCAGTAGTTTTCTGGAACCAATCATTACCTTTGTGTTGAAAATGCCTTTCACATACAATACAACGAAAAGTCATAATTTTCAGGAATAGGAGAGCTAGAAAGACTTTAGGGGAGGGCCAGGGGAGGGTCATAATTTTGTGTCGGGTCTGCCTTGACTAGGGAATAAATGACTGTGCGACTTAGAATGTGCAATGACGTGAACCCTACTGATATGGTTTGGTTCTGTGTCCCCACCCAAATCTCATCTCTAATTGCAATCTTCATAATCCCCATGTGTTGAGGGAGGGGCCTGGTGGGAGGTGATTGGATCATAGAGGCAGTTTCCTTTATGCTGTTCTCATGACTGTGAGTGAGTTTTCACAAGATCTGATGGTTTTATTAAGTGTTTGACAGTTCCTACATCACACACACACACTTTCTCTTTTTCCTGCTGCCTTGTGAAGAAGGTACTTGCTTCTCCTTCACCTTCGTTCATGATTATAAGTTTCCTGAGGCCTCCCCAGCCATGAAGAACTACGAGTCAATTAAAAATCTTTCATTTATAAATTACCTAGTCTCTAGTAGTATCTTTATAGCAGTGTGAAAATGGACTAATACATCAACCAAATGAACATGTCAACAGGCAGGCATATTGTTAAATATTCTGTTGGGGTAGGAGTCAGCTATGGATGCTGAGCTGGAAGAACAAGGTCACTCTCAGAGCCTGGATGAGACAAAAGGTGGTCCTCAGTTGATGCCACAGTTTAGATATTTGAGCCTTCCAAAACTCATGTTAAAATTTGATCCCCAGTGTTGGAAGTGGGGCGTGGTCATGGGGGCAGATTCCTCATCAATCGCTTGGTGCCTTCCTCGAGGTAATGAGTGAGTTCTTGCTCTATTACTTCTGCAACAGATGGTTGCTTAAAAGAGCCTGGCACTCCCTCCTGTCTCTCGTGCTTCTTCTTGCCATGCGATCTGCACATACCAGCTCTCATTCATGTTCCACCATGAGTAGAAGCTTCCTGGGGCCCTCATCACAAGCAGATATTGATGCCTTGCTTTCTGTACAGCCTGCAAAACCATGAGACAAATAAACCTCTTTTCTTTATAAATTACTCAGTCTCAAGTATTCCTTTATATCAATACAAAAATAGGCTAAGACAGCTGGAAGGCAAGACCCTGTCAGACTGCCCCTCTCATTCTCTAACTTCATAGTCCTCTCCTATCCTATGATAGCCCTAAAACGGAAATAGAAGTAGCTCTGAGAGACAATTCTAGAAGCACTGAAGGGGAAGCTTCAGTGACTTTGTGGCTTCCGAGAGTCAGTCAATCAGATGGGAGCTAGGATGCTGAAGTAGGGCCAGTCTACCAGCCACACTTTCTGAATTTTACTTCAAACCTGTGAAAAACAAATCTTTGCCTACCCAGAGAGGTATGCAGCACCTCATTCCTGCTCCCAATTCTCGCTGTTGGCTTGCAGCCATCAGCTCTCTGCAAAATCCAGCAAGCATACTGTCATATTTAGAACCAATATGAAAGGACAGCTTTCACATTCTCCCCAAATTTACTTTTGCTGAATGTCAACTTGGAGGAAACATTTCCCTACTTGCCCCTATCCCAGTCTCTGTTCATCCCTAGCAATAGATGCTTTCCAAACAGCTTGGGTTGGAGATGCCTGACAGGGTATCCTTTCAGTGTGTCAGGATCTAATGAGATGATAAGTTCTGCTTTACAGAATTTGGTACTCATCTTCAAGCCTTCTCCTCCCTCAATTGGTGGAGGCACCAGAATGCTAATTATAAAAATGCAAGGCAGCTCCAAGCACCAGATACTCAAGCTCTTAAGGAGAGGAAGCATCTTTTCCTGGGATTGGAACCCAAGCTTCCCTCCTGCCTGGGACCCATACAGCTGCTGAGCATTTATGCACATGGCCCACTCCACCAGTAAGTGAAATCCACAAAGAATTTGAAAACCTAATTTCAGCTACTATCATATTACCAGAACTCCCTGCTCCACTACACTTTTCCTCATTTTACTTTTTAATATGGAAATATTCAGACATACATACAAATAGAATCATATAGTGAATCCCCATTTACCCACTACCCAGCTTCAAAAGTTAAGACTTAATGGCCATTCTTGTTTCAAACTTCCTTTCTGGAGTATTGTAAAGCATATTGCAAGCACACCATCATATCTTTTCACCCATATATACCTCAGATTATACCTTTTATACTTTTTTTAACCAGATATAAACAAAAGATGTAAAAGGCCTCTTTATAGATAGAGAAATTCTGGTCTTAGTTCTGCCACTGACATACACTTTAATTTTGGGATAGTCCCTTTCCCTCTCTAGACCTCAATTTTCTCATCTGTGTAATGGAGTAGAAGACGTTGAAGCTGTGTGTGTGTGTATCTGTGTGTGTGTGAGTGCACGTGCCTTTGTGTTGTGAGAATGGCATACTAACCTAGTGCTTTTCAAGTTTTAAAGTGCACAGGGGTTCCCTGCTACAATGGATATTCTGATTCAGTGAATCTGAAGTGGAATCTTGGATCATGCATTTCTAAGTTTTCAGGTAATAAAACTGCTGCTGATCCACATGACACACCTTGAGTAAGAAGGCTAAGTATCTCAAAGTCAGGGATATTCCAAGTTTTGCAATTCCACAAGACCAAAATTCCTGATAATTTTGTCCATCTTTCTACAAGTAGGTGGGAAGCATGGATTAAATCCTCCCAGGCAAACTGGCCCAATTTTTAAATCTTCAAGTGAAGGCTAATCACTGATTCCAGGCAATGGGGTGTTAAAGCCAGCTCACACCAACTCTCAAGAGCTGATTGTAAACAGTTTTCAAGAAATTTGTGAGCCAGTTGTCAAAAATCAAACCATCATTAAAAATTAAATTAGCATCCATATTCCTAGTGGTATTATTTGCAATAGGCAAAAGATCTGCCCACAGATAAATGGATAAATGAAATGTGGTATACACACACAATAGAATACTATTCAGCCTTAAAAAGGAAGTAAATCCTGGGGAGGCAGCCAAGATGGCCGAATAGGAACAGCTCCAGTCTACAGCTCCCAGCGTGAGTGACGCAGAAGATGGGTGATTTCTGCATTTCCATCTGAGGTACCAGGTTCATCTCACGAGGGAGTGCAAGACAGTGGGTGCAGGACAGTGGGTGCAGTGCACCATGAGCTAGCCAAAGCAGGGTGAGGCATTGCCTCACTCGGGAAGCACAAGGGATCAGGGAGTTCCCTTTCCTAGTCAAAGAAAGGTGTGACAGACGGCACCTGGAAAATCGGGTCACTCCCGCTCTAATACTTCGCTTTTCTGACAGGCTTAAAAAACGGTGCACCAGGAGATTATATCCTGCACACGGCTCAGAGGGTCCTACGGCCACAGAGTCTCGCTGATTGCTAGCACAGCAGTCTGAGATCAAACTGCAAGGCGGCAGCGAGGCTAGGGGAGGGGCGCCCGCAATTGCCCAGGCTTGCTTAGGTAAACAAAGCAGCTGGGAAGCTCGAACTGGGTGGAGCCCACCACAGCTCAAGGAGGCCTGCCTGCCTCTGTAGGCTCCACCTCTGGGGGCAGGGCACAGACAAAAAGAGAGCAGTAACCTCTGCAGACTTAAATGTCCCTGTCTGACAGCTTTGAAGAGAGCAGTGGTTCTCCCAGCAAGCAGATGGAGATATGAGAATGGGCAGACTGCCTCCTCAAGTGGGTCCCTGACCCCTGACCCCCAAGCAGCCTAACTAGGAGGCACCCCCCAGTAGGGGCAGATTGACAACTCACACGACCAGGTACTCCTCTGAGACAAAACTTCCAGAGGAACGATCAGACAGCAGCATTCGCGGTTCATGAAAATCTGCTGTTCTGCAGACACCGCTGCTGATACCCAGGCAAACCGGGTCTGAGTGGACCTCTAGCAAACTCCAACAGGCCTGCAGCTGAGGGTCCTGTCTGTTAGAAGGAAAACTAACAAACAGAAAGGACATCCACACCAAAAACCCATCTGTACACCACCATCATCAAAGGCCAAAAGTAGATAAAACCACAAAGATGGGGAAAAAACAGGGCAGAAAAACTGGAAACTCTAAAAAGCAGAGCACCTCTCCTCCTCCAAAGGAACACAGTTCCTCACCAGCAATGGAACAAAGCCAGACGGAGAATGACTTGGACAAGTTGAGAGAAGAAGGCTTCAGATGATCAAATTACTCCAAGCTACAGGAGGAAATTCCAACCAAAGGCAAAGAAGTTAAAAACTTTGAAAAAAATTTAGACGAATGTATAACTAGAATAACCAATACAGAGAAGTGCTTAAAGGAGCTGACGGAGCTGAAAGCCAAAGCTTGAGAACTACATGAAGAATGCAGAAGCCTCAGGAGTCGATGCGATCAACTGGAAGAAAGGGTATCAGTGATGGAAGATGAAATGAATGAAATGAAGCAACAAGGGAAGTTTAGAGAAAAAAGAATAAAAAGAAATGAATAAAGCCTCCAAGAAATATGGGACTATGTGAAAAGACCAAATCTACATCGGATTGGTGTACCTGAAGTGATGGGGAGAATGGAACCAAGTTGGAAAACACTCTGCAGGATAGTATCCAGGAGAACTTCCCCAATCTAGCAAGGCAGGCCAACATTCAGATTCAGGAAATACAGAGAATGCCACAAAGATACTCCTTGAGAAGAGCAACTCCAAGACACATAATTGTCAGATTCACCAAAGTTGAAATGAAGGAAAAAATGTTAAGGGCAGCCAGAGAGAAAAGTCGGGTTACTCACAAAGGGAAGCCCATCAGACTAACAGCAGATCTCTCAGCAGAAACTCTACAAGCCAGAAGAGAGTGGGGGCCAATATTCAACATTCTAAAAGAAAAGAATTTTCAACCCAGAATTTCATATCCAGCCAAACTAAGCTTCATAAGTGAAGGAGAAATAAAATACTTTACAGACAAGCAAATGCTGAGAGATTTTGTCACCACCAGGCCTGCCCTAAAAGACCTCCTGAAGGAAGCACTAAACACGGAAAAGAATAACCGGTACCAGCCACTGCAAAATCATGCCAAATTGTAAAAAGAACATCGAGGCTAGGAAGAAACTGCATGAACCAATGAGTAAAATAACCAGCTAACATCATAATGACAGGATCAAATTCACACATAATAATATTAACTTTAAATGTAAATGGACTAAATGCTCCAATGAAAAGACACAGACTGGCAAACTGGATAAACAGTCAATACCCATCAGTGTGCTGTATTCAGGAAACTCATCTCACGTGCAAAGGCACACATAGGCTCAAAATAAAAGGATGGCGGAAGATCTACCAAGCAAATGGAAAACAAAAAAAGGCAGGGGTTGCAAACCTAGTCTCTGATAAAACAGACTTTAAACCAACAAAGATCAAAAGAGACAAAGAAGGCCATTACATAATGGTAAAGGGATCAATTCAACAAGAAGAGCTAACTATCCTAAATATATATGCACCCAATACAGGAGCACCCAGATTCATAAAGCAAGTCCTTAGTGACCTACAAAGAGACTTAGACTCCCACACAACAATAATGGGAGACTTTAACACCCCACTGTCAATATTAGACCGATCAATGAGACAGAAAGTTAACAAGGATACCCAGGAATTGAACTCAGCTCTGCACCAAGTGGACCTAATAGACATCTACTGAACTCTCCACCCCAAATCAACAAGAATATACATTTTTTTCAGCACCACACCACACCTATTCCAAAATTGATCACATAGTTGGAAGTAAAGGACTACTCAGCAAATGTAAAAGAACAGAAATTAAAACAAACTATCACTCAGACCACAGTGCAATCAAACTAGAACTCAGGATTAAGAAACTCACTCAAAACCACTCAACTACATGGAAACTGAACAACCTGCTCCTGAATGACTACTGGGTACATAACAAAATGAAGACAGAAATAAAGATTTTCTTTGAAACCAATGAGAACAAAGACACAACATACCAGAATCTCTGGGACACATTCAAAGCAGTGTGTGGAGGGAAATTTATAGCACTAAATGCCCACAAGAGAAAGCATGAAAGATCCAAAATTGACACCTTAACATCACAATTAAAAGAACTAGAAAAGCAAGAGCAAACACATTCAAAAGCTAGCAGAAGGCAAGAAATAACTAAATCAGAGCACAGCTGAAGGAAATAGAGACACAAAAAACCCTTCAAAAATTAATGAATCCAGGAGCTGGTTTTTTGAAAGGATCAACAAAATTGATAGACTGCTAGCAAGACTAATGAAGAAAAGAGAGAAGATTCAAACAGACACAATAAAAAATGATGAAGGGGATATCACCACTGATCCCACAGAAATACAAACTACCATCAGAGAATACTACAAACACCTCTACACAAATAAACTAGAAAATCTAGAAGAAATGGATAAATTCCTTGACACATGCACCCTCCCAAGACTAAACCAGGAAGAAGTTGAATCTCTGAATAGACCAATAAGAGGCTCTGAAATTGTGGCAATAATCAATAACTTACCAACCAAAAAAGTCCAGGACCAGATGGATTCACAGCCGAATTCTACCAGAGGTACAAGGAGGAACTGGTACCATTCCTTCCGAAACTATTCCAATCAATAGAAAAAGAGGGAATCCTCCCTAACTCATTTTATGAGGCCAGCATCATCCTGATACTAAAGCCGGGCAGAGACACAACCAAAAAAGAGAATTTTAGACCAATATCCTTGATGAACATTGATGCAAAAATCCTCAATAAAATACTGGCAAACGGAATCCAGCAGCACATCAAAAAGCTTATCCACCATGATCAAGTGGGCTTCATCCCTGGGACGCAAGGCTGGTTCAATATATACAAATCAATAAGTGTAATCCAGCATATAAACAGAACCAAAGACAAAAACCACATGATTATCTCAATAGATGCAGAAAAGGCCTTTGACAAAATTCAACAATACTTCATGCTAAAGTCTCTCAATAAATTAGGTATTGATGGGACGTATCTCAAAATAATAAGAGCAATATATGACAAACCCACAGCCAATATCATACTGAATGGGCAAAAACTGGAAGCATTCCTTTTGAAAACCGGGACAAGACAGGGATGCCCTCTCTCACCACTCCTATTCAACATAGTGTTGGAAGTTCTGGCCAGGGCAATTAGGCAGGAGAAGGAAATAAAGTGTATTCAATTAGGAAAAGAGGAAGTCAAATTGTCCCTGTTTGCAGATGACATGATTGTATATCTAGAAAACCTCGTTGTCTCAGCCCAAAATCTCCTTAAGCTGATAAGCAACTTCAGCAAAGTCTCAGGATACAAAATCAATATACAAAAATCACAAGCATTCTTATACACCAATAACAGACAAACAGAGAGCCAAATCATGAGTGAACCCCCATTCACAATTGCTTCAAAGAGAATAAAATACCTAGGAATCCAACTTACAAGGGATGTGAAGGAACTCTTCAAGGAGAACTACAAACCACTGCTCAATGGAATAAAAGAGGATACAAAGAAATGGAAGAACATTCCATGCTCATGGGTAGGAAGAATCGATATCATGAAAATGGCCATACTGCCCAAGGTAATTTATAGATTCAATGCCATCCCAATCAAGCTACCAATGACTTTCTTCACAGAATTGGAAAAAACTACTTTAAAGTTCATATGGAACCAAAAAAGAGCCTGCATTGCCAAGTCAATCCTAAGCCAAAAGAACAAAGCTGGAGGCATCACGCTACCTGACTTCAAACTATACTACAAGGCTACAGTAACCAAAACAGCATGGTACTGGTACCAAAACAGAGATATAGATCAATGGAACAGAACACAGCCCTCAGAAATAACGCCACATGTCTACAAATATCTGATCTTCGACAAACCTGACAAAAACAAGTAATGGGGAAAGGATTCCCTATTTAATAAATGGTGCTGGGAAAATTGGCTAGCCATATGTAGAAAGCTGAAACTGGATCCCTTCCTTACACCTTATACAAAAATTAATTCAAGATGGATTAAAGACTTAAACATTAGACCTAAAACCATAAAAACCCTAGAAGAAAACCTAGGCATTACCATTCAGGACATAGGCATGGGCAAGGACTTCATGTCTAAAATACCAAAAGCAATGGCAACAAAAGAAAAAATGGACAAGTGGGATCTAATTAAACTAAAGAGCTTCTGCACAGCAAAAGAAACTACCATCAGAGTGAACAGACAACCTACAAAATGGGAGAAAATTTTCGCAACCTACTCATCTGACAGAGGGCTAATATCCAGAATCTACAACGAACTCAAACAAATTTACAAGAAAAAACAAACAACCCCATCAAAAAGTGGGTGAAGGTCATGAACAGACAGTTCTGAAAAGAAGACATTTATGCAGCCAAAAGACACATGAAAAAATGCTCATCATCACTGGCCATCAGAGAAATGCAAATCAAAACCACAATGAGATACCATCTCATGCCAGTTAGAATGGCAATCATTAAAAAGTCAGGAAACAACAGGTGCTGGAGAGGATGTGGAGAAATAGGAACAATTTTACACTGTTGGTGGGACTGTAAACTAGTTCAACCGTTGTGGAAGTCAGTGTGGCGATTCCTCAGGGATCTAGAACTAGAAATACCATTTGACCCAGCAATCCCATTACTGGGTGTATACCCAAATGACTATAAATCATGCTGCTATAAAGACACATGCACACGTATGTTTATTGCGGCTCTATTCACAATAGCAAAGACTTGGAACCAACCCAAATGTCCAACAATGATAGACTGGATTAAGAAAATATGGCACATATACACCATGGAATACTATGCAGCCATAAAAAATGATGAGTTCATGTCCCTTGTAGGGACATGGATGAAATTGGAAATCATCATTCTCAGTGTACTATCGCAAGAACAAAAAACCAAACACCACATATTCTCACTCATAGGTGGGAATTGATCAATGAGAACACATGGACATAGGAAGGGGAACATCACTCTCTGGGGACTGTTGTGGGGTGGGGGGAGGGGGGAGGGATAGCATTAGGAGATATACCTAATGCTAAATGGCGAGTTAATGGGTGCTGCACACCAGCATGGCACTTGTATACATACGTAAGTAACCTGCACATTATGCACGTGTACCCTAAAACTTAAAGTATAATAATAAAATAAAAAATAAAAAATAAATTAAAAAAAAGGAAGTGAATCCTGTCACACGCTACAACATGAATGAACTTTGAGGACATTATGCTAAGTGAAATAAACCAGTCACAAAAAGACACTGTATGATTCCACTCATATGAGATATCTGAAGTAGTGAAATCATAGAGGCAGAAAGTAGAATGGCGGTTATTAAAGGCTGGGGGAGGGGGAAATGAGGAGTTATTGTTTAATGGGTATAGAGTTTCAGTTTTACAAGATGGAGAAGTTCTAGAGATCTGTTTCGCAACAATCTAAATGTGCTGTGTTTTTTTAGTGCAATTAAATTTTCATTAAATTATATAAACTTTAAACTATATTAGAAACAAAAGTGATAACTATTCAGCATTCATCATTTCCAAAATATTTTACTACATTTTACTATTGTCTGTCATATTATTACTATATTATACATATGTATTATATATGTAATATATAACAAATATTTTTACTATTTTATTTGCATGTTAGGAACACTGTATAATAGTGTGCTACTGTGTGTCTCTTCCCAATTCTGTATTCAGTAGCATGGAGTTGATAGTTTGAAACTGGCAAATGCTGCAAATTAGGTTGCTCCCTTCCATCCATGTCCTGGAGAGCTGCTTGTTAAATATCTACCAGCCCACCACTTGTTCCAGGGCCTAACAAACTTTCACTGCTAGTAAATGCTTCCTCTAGAATTACCTCAAAACCCACCTGTTGCATTTTAAAATTTCTTTTCCAGAATGGAGGTGGAAATCAAGTTTTTGTTAAAGCATAGCTTTAAATTGACCTTCCAGCCACTATGGTAAGGAAATAAGAATGAGGCTTAGAACAACTCATTACTCAATGAATATTAACTGAGCATCTATATGTGCCAGACTCTGAAATATTAAAACTGCAAATAATTTAGAAAACCTATGCATGACAGAATTCATCTTTGAAGAATAATCTGGCACTGGCCAAAACTGGTTCTATGACTTCTATTAAACCATTTTTCTGCATGAGTGGTTTCACCTTAGTATAGAAACGGCATTGGGTTAAGAGACCTGGGCACAAATACTGGGTTTAACACTAGCTGTAGGACCTTAAGCAAATTATTTCAACTCTCTGTGCCTCACTTTCCTCATGTGCCACATGGGAGTAGAAGGATCATCATCATCATCATCATAGCTAACACATATATATATATATATGCTCACTGTGTGTCAGGCACTGTTTTAAGGGCTTTACGTAAATTCACTCATTTAATCCTCACAACAACTCTAAGAAGTTATTTGCTATTAGTTTCACCGCCAGTTTACTGATAAGTAAACTGAGGCACAGATAGGTGAAGTTGCTTTCTCAAGGTTATAACAGTTAGTAGATGAAGGGGGGTTATTATAGGACCTCACAACTCAAAGAGTCATTCAATTCTCTTCTGAAGGAACCATTGCCAAGCTGAAGCTGGGAGCCCTGATTAGGCCTCAAGGCTACACTCTGTTGATTAAACCTGAGTCACAGGGCAGGACCTCACAGATCTGAGAAGCAATGAGGGCAGATTTGAGTCTCTTGAGACTTGGGAAATGAAGCCAGGACTTATCTGTTCAAATTGGAGCAGGAAATCCAGAGGGCAGGACAGGTGGTGGGAAGTCCCCTTCTATAGCTTCAGTCTAGAGACAGAATGTCACATTTTCATTGGCAACCCAGATTCCAGCAGGTTCCATCAAATGTTTTACATGGGATGTTCTCAAGGCTGATGTTTGGAACTGAGCAGGGTCAGGAAACTGGTTCTATACTGTTTCTTGGTGGACTTAGTTTGTTCTCTGGATTTGAGTGATTTGTATGCATTTCCCTTGACCCATGGAGGCCCCAAAGGACAAAATGATAGGTGTTCCTAATTGGAATCTGCAGTGAATTCACTCTTTCACTGAAAGAAAAAAATGTTACAGAGTTACGTGTCAGGAACTTGGGTATCATTTGGCTTGGCCAAAGGCTCTCATGAACCATTCCCCAGCCTTCTCTTCCATGGACAGCTTCTTTACTTGGCTTCTTGCTTTTTGCCTCCAACCTGAAAACTATTTCCAAGCACCACAACAACCTAGAGAGCCACTGCAATGTTCATTTTAAAAAAAACCCTTTTCTCATTTGTCCATCTACCAAAATGTCCCAGGGAAAGGTAATATGCCCACCTGTAAGAATAACAAAATATATCAAAATGTAAAGAGTTAAAAATCAGCTTGTTCTCAAAGGCACCAGAGCCATTTCACCCAAAATGAAACTTTGTCAGAGGCCAGAATATTAGCTACCAATAGTGACTCCAATATCTTATAGTCCAGAAAACAGGAAGCTAGAAATGACCTTGAGGCATCATCTGATCCAGCCCCCTTTTTTTTAGTTGAGTGACTATACCAGAGATCGGCTCACTTATAGGGACAACTTCTGGGGTGTTGATGACCAATTTGCTTTGAACACAAATTGGCTTATCTACCAACTTCCCAAGGGATGCTACAGGTTATGTTCATTCCACTGGAGAGACTCTATTATGCTTCAGATCTCTCTTGGTCTCCAGTCTATTGTGATTATAATTTTATCTTCCACATTGCTGCTGTTGTTTGGAAAATGACTACTTTGTGGAGAACAACAAACAGAGGCTAGTCCATATAGTGTCATACAGTTCAGAGATCTATTATTATCCTCTAAATGTTCATTGATACTGAAGACAAACCTGGAAATCTGATACCTGTCCTTGGAAGCTTATAATTCTTCCTTTTATTCTAACTCAAATCTAACCAAGGACCTCACACAAGGTCACTCTCTAACAGATATAAATGCATGCCTGCACCAAATGAGAGGCAATGTGGAGGAGTGGAATGAGCACGGGTTTTGGAAACAGGCTTTTGGTGTCTCAGTTTCCTCATCAATAAAACGAATGTAGTGTATATAAAAGTCCTGGCATGGAATAGGAATTTAGTAAGTGTATGAGTTCTTAGCAAATGATAGTCCAGTACAGGGGTGATCATTTCCCGCTTTCCTTCAACAGTGCTCCCCAACTCAATTCCACCCCAAAGGCATTGAGGACACTGGAGCCATTCTAGCCTGACCTTCCCATTTCTTGTTCTTTCTTTTTTTTCTGTTTATTCCTCCCCATTCCCCCTCATCTTTAATTCTCCTCTTCGTCTTTAATTTCTCACCATCTCCTTCACCTTACTTCTTTTACCTCCCCCTCTAGCTAACACAGTGAGTTCTGTTTGCACACAGCAGGTGAGAAAACGTAATTCAGCTAGATGGCAAATGACTCGCCAAGTGGATTTGAGGGGTTGCAGTCCTCCTTCCTGCTGTGGTGTGTGATTATTACTTTGATTAAGCCTCTGGAGAAAAGAGTGACAACTGAGACAGATACACCAATGTATGCCTATCCCATAGGCTTTTGCTGTAGGCCTAGCAGTTGACCCGTCCTTATCTACGGGACTTATCTATGGGATTCAGGCAACTCCCAGCCCCCAAGTTAGAGTGCCAGAAAAATTAGCTCCTGATCTTAAAACACTCTGTTCTTGGGGGAAAGAGGAGGGAGGAATACAGTCTCTGTAACTAAAAGGGTTATGGAAATTGCCTAGCTAGGGGATCATTTCTAGGCAGAAAGTGATGATAAAAATAGTCACTTGTAACTGAAATAAAGCTACACCCGGGTGGCTTCAAATAATGTTTCCTTCTTCTTTTACTGACACAGACACATTTCTGCTACAGTTAGCACCACACAGGCAACTGGACAAGAATAGGGCAGTGTGAATCCAGACCCTAAGCTGCTGCATTTTGGGGACTGATGACTGAAGCACAGCAAACAGGGCTGAATTCCCAGGAGACAGCGAGGATCCTCGGACTCAGGTGGAGTTTGTTGGACTGTGTATTAGTTAGTATTGCCATAATCCTGTGTATTAGGATTCTACCACAGACTGGACGACCTTTACAACAGAAATTTATTGTCTCACAGTTTTGGAGGCTAGATGTCTGAAAGTGCTCGGAATCAACTTAAGTGTCCATCAACAAATGTACAGATAAAGAAAATGTACTAATACCATACAAACCAGAATACTCTCCAGCTTTAATAAAGAAGAAAATCCTGCCATTTGCAACAGCATGAATGAATCTGGAAGACATTTTGTTAAGTGAAATAAGCCAGGAACAGAAAGACAAATACAGCATGATCTCACTTATATGTAGAATCTTAAAAAGTTGAACTCATAGAAGTAGAGAATAGAATGGTGGTTACCAGGGGCTGGGGCTGGAGGTGTTGAGGAGATGTTGGTCCAAGGACACAAGTTTCAGTTAGATTTAAGGAATAATGCAAGACATCTATTATACAACATGGTTACTATAGTTGATAGCAATGTATCATATACTTAAAAATCACTAAGAGAGGAGATTTTAAGTGTTGTCAACACACAAAAAAAGTTCGAGGTAATGTGTACATTAATTCGCTCAATCTAGCCATTTCATATTGTATACATATTTCAAAACATGTTGTACATGATAAATATACGAAATATTTATCTGTCAATTAAAAGGATAATTAGATTAGAAAAAAAAAGAAAACCTAAGTGCTGTGGAAATGAGGGCTTATTGATAATCCTGAGGATGAAATAGCCAGTGTCTGTTGTTATTCAAAGCCTATGGTAATATCCTGAGCTCTAGTAACATCCACCTAGCCTGGGCCACCTAGTTTGAGGCCATTATCTTACACTGTACTTCACTTAACTCTTCACTTTCCAAATTCCAAAATGAAACCACCGGAGTGACCTCCCTGTACTTTTAAATTAGTTGAGAATGCTTCAATTTTCTCTAATAGATGATCTGCCCTTTTTCCTAAATGAAATTAGCTGGTAGCAGGAAGCTGGAGAATAAAAAACAACATTTTTCATTAATCAGAAAGCTATTTTGTAAAAGTTGGAGCTGCAGAAATTATTCCAGAGAAATGGTTGCTAGCTATGTCTACTTTCACTCTTCCTATATCTGTGGATCATAAAATTGCACCATTTCTATTCTTTCTTGAAGTTAAACTGTCAACTCAATGTTTTGCACATATTTATCTCTCAACACATGTTTGCTAATAGATTGACTCATGCTACTCAAAACTGAACCATCATATAAATGTGTGGCCTGAGAGCTACATGAGAATGGAGTCCAAAACTTGGCTTCATGCAGCAAGATACACAAGATAACTTCACATGACATGGATATTGATAAACTTTTTAATTTGTAAATATTGTACATTAGATTATATCTTCTTATTGGGGAGAAGAGTTCTCAAAACCAACTCTAGGATTCCAATACGTTTTGAAACAATTAACTAAAACTTCTGCTAGTTTTTAGTAGAGACCTAAGCAACCATTTCAGTTGGCAAAAAGCTTCCAGGCCATGGTGTCTCTCAATTCACGTACTGTGAGGAATGAATAATGTCTTTCTCCCCCTACGCCATACTACTCTCAGTGTAATCCCTAACATAATTAAAATTTATGGAAAATTAGAGCTGGCTGGTAGTTTTGGGAAAATTTAGTGGCTAAGCTCATTGCTATGGTTTGAATGTCCCCTCCAAAATTCATGCTGAAATTTAATTGCCATTGTGATGGTATTAGGAGGTGGGACCTTTAAGAGGTGATTAGGTGATAAGGGCACTACTAATGCTGTTGTTACAGGAGTGGGCTCCTGATTAAAGGATAAATTTGGCCCTGATTTTCTACCTGTTGCATACACTTCCTCACCATGATGCCTTCAACCATGGGATGACCCTCATTATATGCAAGTGACATGCTCTTGTACTTCCCAACCTCCAGAGCAGTAAGCCAAATAAATACCATTTCTTTATAAGTTGCCCAGTCTGTGGTATGCTGTTATAGCAGAAAAAAAAGACTAAGACACTCATCTTGTCTTCAAAAGTGAAGATGAAATCCTTACCAATGAATAATGAATATAGCACTCCCTTCACAGTAGGTTGGCAGGCCATCTGCTGCCAATTTGAGGTTTTGAGCAGCTTTTGCCTTGTGCCATTGCCTCTTGTAGCCATTCCCTACTAGACAGCCCCTAGAGGAGGCTGTTGGGTCTTTGAATTGGCCAGTCTACCTGTTGGGCTGGCCTTTTGCTGAGATCAGACTGGCCAGCCTCCTCTATGTAAACTTGCCAAGTTACCTCATTCTTTTTACTATCTACTGTTGTCCTAAAGTAAGACTTTCCTGAGAATTAATCAATGGAGAAAAATTAAAGGACTTGGGGTTAGTTGATGGAGCAAAGAAAGAGAAAAGTAAAGAAGGATAGTTAACACTTTATTGAATTAAAAGCCATTTTATTTATTAAAGAACATTGTTCTTGGTGAAAACAGAAAAAGATAAACTAAACTAAGGCAACAACTTTAAATATTTAAGTTATATTTAAAGAATCATTTTGGGAATTGAATTGGAATGATAACCAAGAGAGGAACATCTTCCTGGAGCTCTTTAGGGATAAAGATGGGGGAAATGTGGAGACAGGCACCTCACAAGGGGCTCCTTGCCCATTTCTGATGCTTACACACCTCTTTACGGTTTAAAATGCCATTTCCCATGGACTTAGTGAAGGAAAGAGGGAATATTAAAGAGGCAACTCAGCCACTCTCTAATTTCAGGTCCATGTTTACATTCTCCCAGAAGGAAAATCTATCCCATGTAAAAGAACTCCAGAGAAGAAAGTTCTGAGGCCTCTCTCTCATTCATCTTAAAGTTTAACAGCTCTCAATGTCAAGAACGTTGCTTTATATTTATCCCAAATCTTTCTTATTAAAAAGAATCCATTTTCTTTTGTTCTAGCCTCTGGAAACAAAGAACAATTGGTCATACATTTGAAGACCATTTTTCAATAGCCTCGAAGTCTCCTTTTCTCCAAGATAAACATTCTCAGCTTCTTTAATCTTTTTTGAAGATGTTCCCAATGCCCTTTGTGCCTCTCCTCAGGATTCCCTTCACTCTCTCTTCATCTGCCTTTAAGCATGGAACCTAAAATTATATAAAGTCTTCTAGTACATTTTTGAGTACAATAGAAAGCTCCCTTTTCCAGTGATCAGACTGTTTTTGCATATTCAGGTTGCACAGCCTGTACTGTGATAATAGCTACACTCCTGTTATTGGTCACTGAGGTTGTCTTCCATTATTTTTGCTTAGTAAATTATGGAATCACTCAATGGAATATTATGCAGCCACTGAAAAGGATCATAATTATTAAGAGTGTATAGCCACAGGTGGAGAAAAAGTTTATTTTTAGCAGATGGGTAAGTGAAAAGATGCAAATTACAAAATTATGTGGCCTCTTATCTATGGACACACGGTACTTTATACATCACTTTATTACAGCACTTAGCATTTTCTATTACTGTCATTTGTTTCTGTGCCTATCCATTCTTCCAAGCCAATGAACTCTGAGGGCCTAGGTAGTACTTGAGTCAACTCTGTTGTGCCAGCACTGTGTGCAGTTCCAGGCAGAGAATGGGTGCTCAGATGTGTTTGTTAAATGAATAAAGTGGATAAATTTCATGCTATATAAAAATACCTAAGCATGGAAATAGAGACTTGGATATAGTGTGCTAGTATGGTAAAATTACAAGGGTTTCATTCTTCTCAATTTTTTTCACCTATTGTTATTACCTGGAAAAAAAGGGAGGACAGGAAATCAGGCTTACAGTGTTTACTCATGGCTGACAGGTCTCTCAATGTCCTACTTTCCATGCAGCTTGTTTCATTGTTACTGGACTGTGCACTGTCTTAGTATCTGAGTGGACCATTTGGTTTACTTTTAGTAAGAACCCTCAGAAATTTTGAACTGCCTTCCAAAGGCACTGCTTACCAACATCCCCTTTCCCCCAACCTGGTCTTCCTTCTCTCAAACCACACACGGTGTGACCATAATAAGCAAGTATTAGGGACATCGTCTCATTTTAACTTTCTAACAATGGTGGAAGGTAGTCAAGATAGGGACAAATCTATGTTTGAAAGATGTGAAAACAAAGGCTTAAAGAGGCCCATGGTGACAGAGCTAATAAAGGGAAGAAAAGAACTAGAAACCAGGTTCTGACTTCAAACCCATGAATCATACTGTCCACTGCTGTGCTGCAGGAACTCAGATCTAATGACCCTCAGATTCCCTATGCCCCCAAGCCTATAACTACTTGATCCTTTCAGCTGCTAGGTGAAAAGGCAGGTAGGGATAGAAATGAAAAGTTAACATTTACTGTATGCCTACTATGTATCAGTTAACCAATCTCTGGTATGTACTATTATTATCCAGACTTTTTAGAAAAGAGGCAGCAGGCTCAGGGGGGTTAAAGTGATTTCCCATGGTCACACAGCTGGTAAATGGCAGAGCTAATATTCAAACACAGATCTGTCTAACTCCAAAACCCACGCCCTTGGCACTACATCAGATAGAGTATAAGCTTTACCTCAATTTAGTAACATGGCCCAGGCTCCAAGATCAACCACCGACAAGCTCTTTCCTTGAACCCCATCTTAGACATATCTCTTGGAAGGGAGAAGCCGGGCTTAGAAGAAAAAGCCAAGCTTGGCAGGTAGCAGCTGTGGCTTGAATTTCTGTTGAGTGACATTAACTAAGTCAACCATCTGCTGCTCCCCAGCCTGCAGGTGTCACTCTGAAAGGGTTTAGCCTTTCTACCAGGCCCAGAATTATGCTATTTCAGCTTTAATCCTATGTCAAACTAAGTGTCCCTTCTCACCATCACCAACCTCTTTGCTAATCTGTGTTAATATGGGTAGAATAATGGAAGGAACATAAGCCACTGCATTCTCAAAGTGCTCTGTGCCAGATATGTTCTAAACGCCTAACATATTTAATCCTTACCACAACCTTATGAGGTAGATACTCTCATATTCCCAATTTTACTAAGGAGCAAGCTGAGGTACAGAAAGGTTAAATTGGTGCCCAAGATCACACAGCCAGTGAGTGGCAGAGCTGAGATTTGAACTTGAACAAATCTGCAAGAGTGCATGCTTTTAAGCACAACAATGTATTGATAGCCCAAGTGTGATGTGATAGCAGCAAAAAAGCAGGACAGGAAAGGCCTAAATTATTGCTAAAACTGACAATAGCAACAATATAGCTTCCATCTAGACAATGCTTTACAGTTTGCATAGCACTTTGCTCATCTATAGACTCAATTCGTCCTCACAACAATGGCATGGGGAAGGCAGCACTAATTTTATGAGCCTCCATTTTTAAGGAGGCAGTATAGAACAAAGGTTCCATATCCATGTTCTGGAATTTGACTTGGATTCAAGTCCTGGCTCTGTTCTTTCTTAGTTATGTTTCACTAAACATATCTTTTCTAGGCCTGAAGATTTTCATATGTAAAAATAGCTTCATAGTGTTATAGGGAGGAATGAATGCAGCAATATACATACTATGTTTCACAGAGTTCCTGACCCAAAGAAAGCCATCAATGAATGTTGGCTATTATGATTAGATGATGGAACTAAAGGCCTAAATATGGAGGTACTCATATATACAGCATTCAGGGAGGCAGGAGCAGAGCAGTCTAGATTCCATGCTCTTTTCCCCATTCCAGTGTTATTCTAGGATTTCTCACCCTGAGGCTGCCATTTTGTGTTTTGACAGATAGGCCAGTGGCCTGCCACAATGCCATTATGAGGATGAGCACAATATCAGATCAGAATGTTCACTTTGTCTGCCACTTCCACCCCCTCCTTGCCACTGATAATTGAAATACAGCACCTGGCATAAGGTTGGCCAATAGCAGGCCCTCAGTAGGTATCTACTGAATGAATGAAATACGTGTGCCATGAAAGTGTTCCCATTGTATCCGAGGAGAGAGAGAGAGAAGAGAGAGAGGAAGAGAGAGAGAGACAGAGATAAATTAAACCACAGTCTTTGCCTTCAATAAATTTACAGTCCTACAAGAAATGTAGATTCCCAAATCAATGATTGCCCAATAATGTGATAAATAATGTACTATAAGGATAAAAAGGAGCTACAGGAATACCTTGGAGGGGAGGAAAGCCTCTTTCTATCCATTTGTTACTAATCCCACCATCCTCTGGAAGCAAAGAGAAGAAAGTGACAAAATTATTTCTAAGAAAGTGGATACCCTGAGGTGACAGCCAGAGCTCAATTTCTGACCTCAAATCCAAAGTGTTTTCAGTGATAAACTTCTGTATTTCTAGATGAGAACTAGCTTTCTTTACTATCAAAAAAGGGCAAGCAGCAAGGGACCTGTATTGACTTATCCAAGGGGACTAAAGTTAGCTTTTTTTAAATTAAGAACTCCTTAAATAAGGAGTTGGGAGACATTGCATGGCACCGATGCAAGGTAGGTTTTAAAATCTCATGGCTGTGTCAAAGCCTAGAAGATTGCCTGTCCAAGATTATTAGGGTGTGAACTGGAGGCAAAAGGAAATCCTTCATACCTTTGATAGGGCTCTACTCTAATAATGACTTGGAGCATCAAAATGGATTTCAGTTCTGCTAAGTAAATGGGCCTCTTAAATCAGGGCTATAGATTAGGCATTCTGAGCTCACTGGGCATTGAGCATGGCAATCCATTGCCCACTGGGAGTTTATGGTCAGAGATAACAAGAAAACTGCCAGTTTTATTCCATGTCTATTTGGCATCACTGCAGAACTATATGTACCCCTCAACCTGCTGCAGGAAGAAAACATAAAAATGATTACTCTGATTATTAGCAGCATTATCTTATTCAGTTATTCCACAGAAATTACCACTCAGCATCAATACCTAAAAAGAAGAACTGCATTTTGTGCCCTTTCTAGAGAAGCAAAGGAGGTTTTGGCATCTCTGCCCTAACCCCTCAGACCCAACAGTCTCTCTCTGTTTCACTCTCTCTCTCTTCCCTTCTCCCTCTCTCTCAGTCTCTGTCACATGGACACACACACACGTGCGTGCACACACACACACACACCATTTCCTTCAGCTCAGTTTGATATCTAGGCCAATTCATTAAACACTAGTTCAATTATTTATTAGCTGTGTGACCTACAGAAAGTTACTCAACCACTCAGAACTTTTTTTAATCTTTAAAATGCAGATACCATTATCTACCATAGAGAGAGCTTGGTACCCAGTAGGGCTGTTCAATAGCTGGAAACTGAGTCAGAGTAGGTGCTACCTCCTGGATGGTAGAGAGAGAGTGTCTCAGCATGGAGGAATGTGAGTTGAAAAGTGCTGGTTTTTCTAGGCATTTGAGAGACTGAGATGGGCTGACTCATTAGGCATTCTGCTTGCATCAGGCAGCATCAGTAATCTTAATGGAGGCTATTATATAAGTTATAAGACAAAGCAACTCTCCTCTGGTATTAACACTTACTTGGACAACAAGACTGCTGTAAAAGCATGATTTCAACTCTTCACCTCCTTTCCACCTACCCCAGACCCCTGCCATTTCCAGATCCTTTCACTCACTGTCCCATGCCCACCACATCCTGTAAAACTCCAAACTCATTTTGTCACTCACTTACCATCCCATCTCTCCCAATTAAAACAACACACGTTTCTTCAATTATCCTCCTCCTGCTGGCAGATGACAAGCGTGGGCTGTTATAACAATGGATTCCCTAGGTAGGTTTTCAAAAGAAACCAGGGGATTGAAGATGATGTATACAGAGTTTTGGAATATTTTAATTAAAGTGTATAAAAACGAACTGTTTCACTCCAGATACAGTGGTGCTGCTGCTGTGTCTTGTCACTGCAATATTTATCTTCTGGCCATGTGATGAGAGGACTTGTGCTCCCCTCTACCTGACAGGTCAATAAGTCCCCCGTGCTCTCCTTCTCCCCTGGGGCCAATGTGTGGGCAGAATTTTCAGCAGGGTCAGCTCTTTAAGCAGACTGCAGCAACAGCAGCCTGGTAGAACTGGAGCAGCAGTGTTGTAAAGGGCCCTCAGAAACCCAGTGCTCCATAACTTCAACTGGCCACTATAGACAAAAGGGAGAGAGGAAATGAAAAAGAACAGATCCTGAGGAAAGGACAGACTCAGAGAGAGATTCAGAATAAGATCCATGGGCTACAGAAAAATAAAGGAAAGAGGGAAAAGTCAAGTAAGAGAGAGAAACTAAGCATGAGAAAGAACAAGAGAAAGACTGGCCAAATGTGAGAATTTGAGACAACAGAAAGAAAAGAACAAGATAAAGAAAAACTTAGAAAAAGACAAAAGTAGCAAAAAGGCCTTTGAAGAGAGGAAAAATGAGAGGCAAAATGAAAAGAAAGATAAAAAAGAAGCAATTACATGGGCTGTTTGGGGGAGGGGCAGAAATTACCAGGGCCCTAACTAATCTGTTTCTTACTTGGCAGTAAACAACTCTTGCTGTATTCATAATAGGATTACACTTGACAGATGTCAGGGTTAGCACCTTGACAAGCAAGTGTGGAAGATATTTGTTTTGATATCCACTGCACACCTGTCGACATTTAGAAGCTGCAGTAATTAGGGCAAGTTGGGAAGAGACAAAGAAAGAAAAGCTAGGAAGAGTCTTGGCAAGCCCAGAACTTTTGCCCAAAGGTAGGGGGGAGAGAGAGAGAGAGAAGAAAGAAAGAAAAAGAAAGAAAGAAAGAAAGAAAGAAAGGGAAATAGAAAGACAAATGTACACACATGACGCTAATTTTTGTTTGGAAATTAATAGCTTTGCCATACACTCTTCTAGCAAATGAAATTGGCCACTTTTTCCGTACCTCCATTTCCAAAGTTGGCATCCTTTTCTCCATCACTACAACCCAGCCTCTATACAGGTGCTCCTAAATCGTCACTTGGGGTGATTGGAACCCTATCCTTCCTAGCCTCCCTGCCTCCAGCCCTGCCTGCCTATCTAAACCCTTACTCCCAATCATGTTCTGGACCATCCTGCACTCTGGGATGTTTATCCTGGCATGCTAGAGTTGGGGGTGCCATGGCGGCAGTGACAGACTTGTCCCAAGTTGAACAGTGGTGACTGGGCTATAGTCTGAAGAGGCTTTCACTCTTTTTTTTCCCTGTAAATAAAAGAGGTAGAGGGTTTGGGAGACTGAGGCAGGAGGATTACTTGAGGTCAGGAGTTCAAGACCAGCCTGGCCAACACGGTGAACCTTCATCTCTACTAAAAATACAAAGAATTAGTCAGGCGTGGTGGCATGTGCCTGTAGTCCCAGCTACTTAGGAAGCTGAGGTGGGAGGATTGCTTGAGCCTAGGAGGCAGAGGTTGCAGTGAGCTGAGATCATGCCACTGCACTCCAGCCTGGGTAACAGAGCAAGACCCTGTCTCAAACAAAGAGGGTGGAGAGGAAGAAGATTTTGTGTTTTCTACCGAACTGTTTTTCTATCAACCTAATTTACATCATTGTTCTATTAAAAACATAAAGTTAAATTAGTTCAGCCCAAATGGTCTCCAATTACATACAGACAATTAACATGTTCAATGATTAAGTATAACTATGGTCTAGTATAGAGAAAACATAACTTAGAGTCAGGCCAATCCTCCAACCTTTCCCCTTTCATGTGCCTGAATGCTTTGTTCCCACCTTGCCAATGGCATGTATATAACATGTGTATAATTAGAAGTTGACTTTCTTGTCTCCTCAGCTGGACTCTTGAGTTTCTAAAAGGTAACCATTCCTCTTTCATCTCTGGACAGCCTAAGAGATTCATAAGAGTTGGCCTTAACAAACATCTGTTTGTGAATTAGAGCACTTTCTTGTCTAGTTAAATCCTGTAGATCCAATCACCGTTTAGATAAGCAATGAAATTCTTCTCTTGGAAGGGGGCAGGGAAAGGGGACAAATTGAATGAACATTTATTGAACACCTATATATCAGGCACTGTGCCAATCCTTTTCACACATTGTTTCCTCCAATTCTCAAAATAATACTCAGCAGTAGATATTACTCTCATTTGATAGAAACCTGAGGTCCTAAGAGGTTGAATGACTTGCCCATTGTCACTGAGCTTATAATTACCAGGGTTTTAGGTTTGGATGCAGGTCTACTCAATTGCAAAGCCCATACTCTTATCTCTAGAATACCTTAGCTCCTAAGGTTAGTAAAACCTCTATGGCCAAAGCCAACTGCCTTTTTTTTTTTTTTGGGGGGGGGACTTACCCTATTCAATTCCTCTGAATACTGATACCATGAAATTATTTCTACTTCTTGAAAACTTTTCTTCCTGTGCTTTCTGTGGCACTATTCTGCCCTGATTTTATTCCTATGCCTCTGACCACTACTTCTCAGTTTTCTCTACCCTGCTGTCCCAGACTCTTAATTCAAGGTCTTCATATTCTCTTTGGGCAGTATCATTAAATCCTACATTTTCTCCAAGCATTTAGATGTGCTAGGCTCCCAAGATTGTATTTTCAGCTCAACCCTTTTCCCCAAGGTTAGACTAAAATCATTACTGCCTCCTGAGCCTTACTACATGAATAGGGTACTGTCACCTCAAAACCAACATCACCAAAGTTCAACTTACCAGCCTTACCCCCATCAAGCCAAGGTGGGGGCTTCCCCACTTTCTTCCCATCTCCAGCATGACAATTCCAGTATGTGAATTATAAATAAATCAATAAATCCCTTATCTCAACAAAAATATAAAGATTTTCACTAATGCACTTTTTATTGTAGTAAAATATACATAAGATATAATATATCATTGTAACCATTTTTTTTGAGACAGAGTCTCACTCTGTCACCCAGGCTGGAGTATAGTGGTGTGACCACAGCTGACTGCAGCCTCAACCTTCCAGGCTCAAGCAATTCTCCCAAATCAGCCTCTTGGAGTAGCTGGGACTATAGGTGCACACCATCACATCTAGCTAATTTTTTATTTTTCTTTTTTATAGAGACAGAGTCTCACTATGTGGCCAGTGCTGGTCTATTGTTATTATTGTTTAGAGACTGGGTCTTGCTCTGTCACCCAGGCTGCAGTGCAGTGGCACTATCATAGCTCACTGTAGCCTTGAACTCCCAGGCTCAAGCAATCCTCTTGCCTCAGCCTTCTGAGTAGCTAGGACTACAGGCATGTGCCACCACACCCAGCTGATGTAGGAAAAAAAATTGGTAAAGACTTGGTATGTTGCCCAAGCCGGTCTCAAACTCCAGGGCTCAAGCTATCCTCCCACCTTGGCTTCCCAAAGTGCTGGGATTAGAGGGATAAGGAACCATGCCCTGCCTATTATAACCATTTTTAAGTGTACAATTCAGTGGCATTAACTATATTTACAATGTCATGAAACCATTTCTCACTATGTATTTCAAGAACATTTTCATCAGCCCAAACAGACACTTTGAATCCATAACTCTCCATTACCTACACCCTGCCCCTTGGGCCTTCTGTCCTTATGAATTTGACTACTCTAAGTACCTCACATTAGTGGAATGACACACAATCTGTCCTTCTGTGTCTGGCTTATTTCAGTGAGCATAATGTTTTCTTTATTATTATTATTATTATACTTTAAGTTTTAGGGTACATGTGCACAATGTGCAGGTTTGTTACATATGTATACATGTGACATGTTGGTGTGCTGCACCCAGTAACTCGTCATTTAGCATTAGGTATATCTCCCAATGCTATCCCTCAACCCTCCCCCGCAAAAAACAGTCCCCAGTGTGTGGTGCTCCCCTTCCTGTGTCCATGTGTTCCCATTGTTAAATTCCCACCTATGAGTGAGAACATGTGGTGTTTGGTTTTTTGTCCTTGTGATAGTTTGCTGAGAATGATGGTTTCTAGCTTCATCCATGTCTCTACAAAGGACATGAACTCATCATTTTTTATGGCTGCATAGTATTCCATGGTGTATATGTGCCACATTTTCTTAATCCAGTCTACCATTGTTGGATATTTGGGTTGGTACCAAGTCTTTGCTACTGTGAATAGTGCCGCAATAAAAATACATGTGCATGTGTCTTTATAGCAGCATGATTTATAATCCTTTGAGTATATACCCAGTAATGGGATTGCTGGGTCAAATGGTATTTCTAGCTCTAGATCCCTGAGGAATCGCCACACTGACATCCACAATGGTTGAACTAGTTTACAGTCCCACCAACAGTGTAAAAGTGTTCCTATTTCTCCACATCCTCTCCAGCATCTGTTGTTTCCTGACTTTTTAATGATTGCCATTCTAACTGGTGTGAGATGGTATCTCATTGTGGTTTTGATTTGCATTTCTCTGATGGCCAGTGATGATGAGCATTTTGTCATGTGTCTTTTGGCTGTATAAATGCCTTCTTTCGAGAAGTGTCTGTTCATAACCTTTGCCCACTTTTTGATGGGGTTGTTTGTTTTTTTCTTGTAAATTTGTTTGAGTTCATTGTAGATTCTGGATATTAGCCCTTTGTCAGCTGAGTAGATTGCAAAAATTTTCTCCCATTTTGTAGGTTGCCTGTTCACTCTGATGGTAGTTTCTTTTGCTGTGCAGCAGCTCTTTAGTTTAATTAGATCCCATTTGTCCATTTTGGCTTTTGTTGCCATTGCTTTCGGTGTTTTAGACATGAAGTCTTTGCACATGCCTATGTCCTGAATGGTATTGCCTAGGTTTTCTTCTAGGGTTTTTATGGTTTTAGGTCTAACATTTAAGTCTTTAATACATCTTGAATTAATTTTTGTATAAGGTATAAGGAAAGGATACAGTTTCAGCTTTCTACATATGGCTAGTTAGTTTTCCCAGCACCATTTATTAAATAGGGAATCCTTTCCCCATTTCTTGTTTTTGTCAGCTTTGTCAAAGATCAGATAGTTGTAGATATGTGGCATTATTTCTGAGGGCTCTGTTCTGTTCCATTGGTCTATATCTCTGTTTTGGTACCAGTACCATGCTGTTTTGGTTACCGTAGCTTTGCAGTATAGTTTGAAGTCAGGTAGCATGATGCCTCCAGCTTTGTTCTTTTGGCTTAGGATTGACTTGGCGATGCAGGCTCTTTTTAGGTTCCATATGAACTTTAAAGTAGTTTTTTCCAATTCTGTGAAGAAAGTCATTGGTAGCTTGATGGGGATGCCATTGAATGTATAAATTACCCTGGGCAGGATGGCCATTTTCACGATATTGATTCTTCCTACCCATGAGCATGGAATGTTCTTCCACTTGTTTGTATCCTCTTTTATTTCATTGAGCAGTGGTTTGTAGCTCTCCTTGAAGAGGTCCTTCACGTCCCTTGTGAGTTGGATTCCTAGGTATTTTATTCTATTTGAAGCAATTGTGAATGGGAGTTCACTCATGATTTGGCTCTCTGTTTGTCTGTTATTGGTGTATAAGAATGCTTGCGATTTTTGCACATTGATTTTGTATCCTGAGACTTTGCCGAAGTTGCTTATCAGCTTAAGGAGTTTTTGGGCTGAGACGATGGGGTTTTCTAGATATACAATCATGTCATCTGCAAACAGGGACAATTTGACTTCCTCTTTTCCTAATTGAATACCCTTTATTTCCTTCCCCTGCCTGATTGCCCTGGCCAGAACTTCCAACACTATGTTGAATAGGAGTGGTGAGAGAGGGCATCCCTGTCTTGTGCCAGTTTTCAAAGGGAATGCTTCCAGTTTTTGCCCATTCAGTATGATATTGGCATGGGTTTGTCATAGACAGCTCTTATTATTTTGAGATACATCCCATCAATACCTAATTTATTGAGAGTTTTTAGCATGAAGTGTTGTTGAATTTTGTCAAAGGCCTTTTCTGCATCTATTGAGATAATCATGTGGTTTTTGTCTTTGGTTCTGTTTATATGGTGGATTACATTTACTGATTTGTGTATATTGAACCAGCCTTGCGTCCCAGGGATGAAGCCCACTTGATCATGGTGGATAAGCTTATTGGTGTGCTGCTGGATTCCGTTTGCCAGTATTTTATTGAGGATTTTTGCATCAATGTTCATCAAGGATATTGGTCTAAAATTCTCTTTTCTGGTTGTGTCTCTGCCAGGCTTTGGTATCAGGGTGATGCTGGCGTCATAAAATGAGTTAGGGAGGATTCTCTCTTTTTCTATAGGTTGGAATAGTTTCAGAAGGAATGGTACCAGCTCCTCCTTGTACCTCTGGTAGAATTCGGCTGTGAATCCATCTGGTCCTGGACTCTTTTGGGTTGGTAAGCCATTGATTATTGCCACAATTTCAGAGCCTCTTATTGGTCTATTCAGAGATTCAACTTCTTCCTGGTTTAGTCTTGGGAGAGTGTATGTGTCGAGGAATTTATCCATTTCCTCTAGATTTTCTAGTTTATTTGTGTAGAGGTGTTTGTAGTATTCTCTGATGGTAGTTTGTATTTCTGTGGGATCGGTGGTGATATCCCCTTTATCAGTTTTTATTGTGTCTATTTGATTCTTCTCTCTTTTCTTCTTTATTAGTCTTGCTAGCGGTCTATCAATTTTGTTGATCCTTTCAAAAAACCAGCTCCTGGGTTCATTAATTTTTTGAAGGTTTTTTTGTGTCTCTATTTCCTTCAGTTCTGCTCTGATTTTAGTTATTTCTTGCCTTCTGCTAGCTTTTGAATGTGTTTGCTCTTGCTTTTCTAGTTCTTTTAATTGTGATGTTAAGGTGTCAATTTTGGATCTTTCCTGCTTTCTCTTGTGGGCATTTAGTGCTATAAATTTCCCTCTACACTCTGCTTTGAATGTGTCCCAGAGATTCTGGTATGTTGTGTCTTTGTTCTTGTTGGTTTCAAAGAACATCTTTATTTCTGCCTTCATTTCCTTATGTACCCAGTAGTCATTCAGGAGCAGGTTGTTCAGTTTCCATGTAGTTGAGCAGTTCTGAGTGAGTTTCTTAATCCTGAGTTCTAGTTTGATTTCACTGTGGTCTGAGAGACAGTTTGTTATAATTTCTGTTCTTTTACATTTGCTGAGTAGTCCTTTACTTCCAACTATGTGGTCAATTTTGGAATAGGCGTGATGTGGTGCTGAAAAGAATGTATATTCTGTTGACTTGGGGTGGAGGGTTCTGTAGATGTCTATTAGGTCCACTTGGTGCAGAGCTGAGTTCAATTCCTGGATATGCTTTTTAAATTTTTGTCTCGTTGATCTGTCTAATGTTGACAGTGGGGTGTTAAATTCTCCCATTATTATTGTGTGGGAGTCTAAGTCTCTTTGTAGGTCCCTGAGGACTTGCTTTATGAATCTGGGTGCTCCTGTATTGGGTGCATATATATTTAGGATAGTTAGCTCTTCTTGTTGAATTGATCCCTTTATCATTACGTAACGGTCTTCTTTGTCTCTTTTGATCTTTGTTGCTTTAAAGTCTGTTTCATCAGAGACTAGAATTGCAACCCCTGCCCTTTTTTTGTTTTCCATTTGGATGGTAGATCTTCTTCCATCCCTTTATTTTGAGCCTATGTGTGTCTCTGCATGTGAGATGGGTTTCCTGAATACAGCACACTGATGGCTTTTGTCTCTTTATCCAATTTGCCAGTCTGTGTCTTTTCATTGGAGCATTTAGTCCATTTACATTTAAAGTTAATATTATTATGTGTGAATTTGATCCTGTCATTATGATGTTAGCTGGTTATTTTGCTCGTTAATTGATGCAGTTTCTTCCTAGCCTCGATAGTCTTTAAAATTTGGCATGTTTTTGCAGTGACTGGTACCTGTCGTTCCTTTCCGTGTTTAGTGCTTCCTTCAGGAGGTCTTTTAGGGCAGGCCTGGTGGTGACAAAATCTCTCAGCATTTGCTTGTCTGTAAAGTATTTTATTTCTCCTTCACTTATGAAGCTTAATTTGGCTGGATATGAAATTCTGGGTTGAAAATTGTTTTGTTTAAGAATGTTTAATATTGGCCCCCACTCTCTTCTGGCTTGTGGAGTTTCTGCTGAGAGATCCACTGTTAGTCTGATGGGCTTCCCTTTGTGGGTAACCCGACCTTTCTCTCTGGCTGCCCTTAACATTTTTTGCTTCATTTCAACTTTGGTGAATCTGACAATTTTGTGTCTTGGAGTTGCTCTTCTCAAGGAATATCTTTGTGGAATTCTCTGTATTTCCTGAATCTGAATGTTGACCTGCCTTGCTAGATTGGGGAAGTTCTCCTGGATACTATCCTGCAGAGTGTTTTCCAACTTGGTTCCATTCTCCCCGTCACTTTCAGGTACACGGATCAGACATAGATTTGGTCTTTTCACATATTCCCATATTTCTTGGAGGCTTTGTTCATTTCTTTTTATTCTTTTTTCTCTGAACTTCTCTTTTCACTTCATTTCATTCATTTCATCTTCCATCACTGATGCCCTTTCTTCTAGTTGATCACATTGGCTACTGAGGCTTGTGCATTCGTCACGTAGTTCTCGTGCCATGGTTTTCAGCTCCATCAGGTCCTTTAAGGCATTCTCTGCATTGGTTATTCTAGTTAGCCATTTGTCTAATTTTTTTTCAAGGTTTTTAACTTCTTTGCCTTGGATTTGAACTTCCTCCTTTAGCTCGGAATAGTTTGATCTTCTGAAGCCTTCTTCTCTCAACTCATCAAAGTCATTCTTTGTCCAGCTTTGTTCCATTGTTGGTGAGGAGCTGCATTCCTTTGGAGGACGAGAGGCACTCTGCTTTTTAGAGTTTCCAGTTTTTCTGCTTTGTTTTTTCCCCATCTTTGTGGTTTTATCTACCTTTGGTCTTTGATGATGGTGACGTACAGATGGGTTTTTGGTATGGATGTCCTTTCTGTTTGTTAGTTTTCCTTCAAACAGTCAGGACCCTCAGCTGCAGGTCTGTTGGAGTTTGCTGGAGGTCCACTCCAGACCCTGTTTGCCTGGGTATCAGCAGTGGTGGCTGCAGAACAGCAGATTTTGGTGAGCCACAAATGCTGTTGCCTGATCGTTCCTCTAGAAGTTTTGTCTTAGAGTAGTACCCAGCCGTGTGTGCTGCCAGTCCACCCCTACTGGGGGGTGCCTCCCAGTTAGGCTACTTGGGGGTCAGGGACCCCCTTTGAGGAGGCAGTCTGCCCCTTCTCAGATCTCCAGCTGTGTGCTGGGAGAACCACTACTCTCTTCAAAGCTGTCAGACAGGGACATTTAAGTCTGCAGAGGATTCTGCTGCCTTTTGTTTGTCTGTGCCCTGCCCCCAGAGGTGGAGCCTACAGAGGCAGGCAGGCCTCCTTGAGCTGTGGTGGGCTCCACCCAGTTCGAGCTTCCCAGCCACTTTGTTTATCTACTCAAGCCTCGGCAATGGCAGGCACCCCTCCCCCAGCCCAGCTGCCACCTTGCAGTTTGATTTCAGACAGCTGTGCTACCAGTGAGCGTGGGCATAGGTCCCTCTGAGCCATGTGCGGCATATAATCTCCTGGTGTGCTTTTTGTTAAGCCCTTTGGAAAAGCACAGTATTAGGGTGGAAGTGACCCAATTTTCCAGATGCCATCTGTCACCCCATTCTTTGACTAGGACAGGGAATTCCCTGACCCCTTACACTTCCCAGGTGAGGCGATGCCTCGCCCTGCTTCGGCTCACGCATGGTGCGCTGCACCCTCTGTCTGGCACTCCCCAGTGAGATGAACCCGGTACCTCAGTTGGAAATGCAGAAATCACCCGCTTTCTGCATCGCTCATGCTGGGAGCTGTAGACTGGAGCTGTTCCTATTCGTCCATCTTGGCTCTCTTCCTCAGTGAGCATAATGTTTTCAAGTTTCCTCCATGTGGTAGCATGTATCAAAATTTTATTCTTGTTTATGGCTAAATAATATTCCACTTCATGTGTATATACCACAATTCACACATTTTTATCCATTCATCTGCTGATGGACACTTGAGCTGTTTCTACCTTTTGGCTATTGTGAATAGTTCTTCTATGAACATAGGTAGATAAGTATATGTTTGTGGTCCCTGCATTTAATATTTTGGGGTATAGTGCTAGGAGTAAAATTGTTGGATCATATGGTGATTCTATATTTAACTTTTTGAGGAGCTCCAAAATTGTTTTTCAGAGCATCTGCACCATTTTACACTTCCACCAGCAATGGAAGGGGGTTCCATTTTCTCCACATCCTTGTCATCACTTTTTATTTTCAGGTTTGTGTGTGTGTGTGTGTGTGTTTTTTCTCTTTTGATGGTGTCTCCCTCTGTTTCACAGGCTGTAGTGCAGTGGTAACCTCTGCCTCCTGGGTTCAAGAGATTCTCCTGCCTCAGCTGCCCAAGTAGCTGGGATTACAGACTTGCACCACCAAGCCTGGCTAATTTTTGTATTTTTAGTAGAGATGGGGTTTCACCATGTTGGCCAGACTGGTCTCGAACTCCTGACCTCAAGTGATCTGCCTGCCTCAGCTTCCCAAAGTGCTGGGATTACAGCCATGCACTGCTGCACCCAGCTTGTGTGTTTGCTTTTTAATAATAGTCCTCCTAATGGGTGTGAAGTGGTATTTCATTGTGGTTTTGGTTTGCATTTCCCTAGTGACTAACAATATTGAACATTTGTTTTTGTGCTTATCAGTCATTTGTATATCTTCTTAGGAGAATTGTCTATTCAAGTCCTTTGTCCATTTTTTAATTGGCTTGTTTGATTTTTTATTGTGGATTCATAAAGATTCTTTATATATTATGGATATTAATCCCTTATCAGATATATGGTTTGCATATATTATCTCTCATTCTATGGTTTTTCTTTTCACTTTCTTGATAGTGCTCTTTGAAGCACAACAGATTTTAATTTTGATAAAGTCCAATTTATTCTTTCATTACCTGTGCCTTTGGTGCCATTCCTAAGAAATAATTGACAAATACAATCATAAAAACTTTCCCTTATATTTTCTTCTAAGTATGTTCTAGTTTTAGCTGAAGCATTATCTCCAACAGTAAAAAAAAAAAAAAAAAAAAAAAAAAAAAACAGTAAAAACCTAAATGGCCACCAACTGAGTCCTGGAAAATAGTTAAAATATTTAAAAAAGTGATGCATAATGTAAAGTATTTGGTAACATTTTGTACTTTTTCTAGGTAGAAATCATTATTGACTCAGTAGAATAAGGTAGACATCCTCAGGCAACATTGATAATAAGTAATTATAATAAAATAATTAAATATGATTAAATGTTTATATGAGATGAGCACAAATCTAAGCACTTTTCATTATCTCCTTTAATCCTCACATGAGTCTAAAAGGGGAGGGATAGTATCATTATAACCATTTTACAGTTGAAAAAACTGAGGCATATCCATGTTCAATACCTTGGCAAAGATTACACAGCTAAGAAATGTTAGGTCAAGATATGAATCCAACCAATCTGGGTTTCAGAGCCCACATTCCAATAAAACATTATTCTGTATTGTCTCACATGTGGGTCAGAAAACTACTTGGGAATGCAGGCATGATGAGGTAGAAAAGACTAATTTTTGCTTTCTTGCAACTAGAAGAAACAGGGCAGAACTGAGAGGAGAAGGCAAAGGAAACTTGCCTGATATCATGTGAAGAAAGATTTAAGTTGAGGGTAAGAGGAGACAGATTGAGTTGCCACAGGCATGCTATTTCTCCCACTGACCAGGCCTCAATAAACCACGTATTCAAATTAATTGATGCTACCTATACTAGATCACCCACGGACACCACATTATTGTTCAGAGCTCAGGACTACAAAGTTAATTAATCCCTAATGGCTTTGGAGAAGTAACATAGGTTACTAAGTTACTGTGGCAACCTGAAACTGTGACTGTTTTCCCTACTCCTTGGCATTCTCATGCCTCACTCACCACTTGCTGAACAAATCAAGAGAATTGATTCCTCTGTGCCTTTACTTAGGCTGTGCATTCTCCCTGGAATGCTTGTCACTAGCCCTAACGTTTTGTATAGTTGGAAAACACATACTAAAAAATTCCCTAAAAAATCCCATTCACATGCCATCGGCCATGATAGCTTATAAATTAATGAGTTCCTTCATTGTTCTCTAACACTTGTTATTTCATCATATGTCTGTATACCATTCCTACCCTTCATTAGACCATCTGCACTTTGAGAGAACATACTGTGCTGTGTCTGACTCATCTCTGTAACCCTCGTACATAGCATAGTGCCAAGAGGGGAAAGGCAGGAGCAAATATTAAATTTTCATCACCATCATGGTTGTGGTATCTCCACCCCAAAGGCCCAATCTGAACTTATCTAGTCATGGGGCTGAGGTAAACCATCTATAGGTGCACAGCTTCATGAAAGCATGACCTTCAGAACCAGGTAGATGTGGGTTTAAATCCCAACTTTACCACTTACTGACTATGTGACCTTGGATACGTCATATTACCCCTCTGAGCTTCAGTTTCCTCATCTA
Source organism: Pan paniscus (assembly GCF_029289425.2). Lineage (NCBI taxonomy): Eukaryota > Metazoa > Chordata > Mammalia > Primates > Hominidae > Pan > Pan paniscus. Next base: position 63,414,552 of record NC_073272.2, read on the forward strand.
TAAAAGAGAAATAATAATTGCCTTTCCCTCATAAGTTTTTATAAGGATTAAATATAATCATGCATGTACAGCACAGAGTATTTAATTAATAGACACTTAAATAGTAGCTCTTATTAATAGGGGAGTGTATCTGTGGGTACAAGTGGAGACCTGTGTCTGCTTAGGCCCAGCTATTTGTCTATTATCACTCATTTTCTCAGCAACTCCACAGCAGAAATGTTGTATCAAGCCATCCCGGGGGCCTTGAACAGGCCCACAGATGACAAAGGAGCCAGAGTATAAATTTCTGCTATGGATGCAAGAAAAACCCCTGTGGAGTTAGTAGCCCATTGCTTAGGAGAAGAAGAACTTGGTCCCCAATTCCTGAGAGGACTCCAATAAAACTGTTACATTTGTCATCACCTAAAAAAATCTTAGTGTGGAGATGTGAGTCTGAGGGGCCAAAGTGAACCTAAGATGGAAAAGATGACTCTTTCCTTCCCCCATAGCCTGGCTTCTGGCCTTAGCTCTATCACAAACTGGACAAGTTACCTCCCTTCTTTTGACCTGTTTCCCCAGCTGTGCAACAGTGCTATTGGATAAAATGTTCCATCCAGACCTTTCAGCTCTGACACTCGAATTCCTGTTTTTACTCCTTTCCTACATGGCTCTCTGCCCTTGGCTAATTCTAATGTCTCAAGAGCCAAGGTGGAATCTACTGACTGAAAGGATAGAAAAGATGTACTCTCTACAACAGGAGGTGGCCGCATCCCAAAGTAGAGCAGCAAGACCCTGGCGTTTGACATTCTAAGTTATGGCATGTGTGCCCATACATGCATGCCCAGAATGATGGGGCATGCTGTCTCCTAAGTGAAGAGGGCAGACAGAAGAACACAAAGAGAGGAGACCCTCCCAAGGGTGCTGGTATTTTTAGCAACCACCACGTGACTGACAAGCAGCCAAGCCTGGGCTAGGATTTTGGTCTATCCAACTCAGTCCACACCATCCCATGAAAGAAAAGGAGAAACTAAGGGAGACAGGGACCCTGGCCTCCAGAAGTGCCGCTCTCCCTCTACTTGCATCTGATATCCAGAGGCTGACTGATGTGAAAAGCCATCCCATTAACTCACAAAGATTTAGGCAAAAGCCTCAGGTCCTGTGGGCTAAAAGAAACTTGTCAAAGGAGTAAATGCAATTAACATTTGTTGAATCTTTGCAGTTGTCATGTAAGCACATGGTAACCTTAGAGTAACCCAAGAAAAGTAGGGTGGAAAATGCTTGCCCAGATGTAAAAATGCAGTGAGGATTTATGTTTCAGAAGCTATGAATATTTTTATTTTCTCAAGAGATCTCTGTCAAGAAAACAGATGTCTAAGAGTGACTCCTCTTCTGGCAGAGACAGGAACTAGAATTAAGTGTTTATATAGAACAAAATAGTAGGAATGGGCTATAGTGGATCCAGCTAAGCATCAAGAAGGGAGGTAAGTGGCCATTATACAGGCCAGTAAAAAGAAAGAGGGGAGCTACATTTCAGAAGTAAAGTGGCAGAAAGAGAGTTAAGTGGTAGTGAAAGGTATTAAGAGAGAAGATGGGGCATAGAAGGTATATAAGGGTTTAGAGAGAAGTTGGAAGCTTCAAGAAGGAAGCGAGCCACAGCTAAAAGATAGGGAACTGGCAGAGAACCAGCGGATAAGTGAGGAAAGGAAAGAGTTTGAGGGTTATAGAAGAGGGCCAGAAGGAGGTTGCTGGGGCCAGCGGAAAAGGATTCCACCTACAAAACTAATGCTTCTGCAATGGGAAAGAAAACAAGCAAATGTAGATACAAAGGGAAGAGTGTCTTAGAAGGTAGTCAAAATAAATAAGGGGTTGGGAACTCAATGATTGGATAGGGGCTTAGAGTGAGGGAGTTTCTAAGAGAGGTGACCAGGGCTGTATGAAGGGTAAGAAGTACTGTCATGAGATGATGTTAATTGAGGGATAAAGCTAATTAAGCCATGAAGGCATGTGAGGAGTAGGGATAGGAAATAAAGAAAAGAGAGGGGGTCTTAGTGAGCAAATATGAGTAATCCAGGGGATTAGGATGAGTGATAGAATGATCATCGATCATTATGCATATGGGGGCTAAGAGAAGGGACAGGACCTTCAGGATGAGGTGCAGTTGACTGTGGAAAAGGTAGCTCAAAGAGAAAAAGAGGGCTCAGGAGAAGGGGATTTAGTAAGGAAAAATGAAATACAAAAGAAGGAAGATTCATTAGGGAAATGGGAGCTCTGTGAGTGACTACGGTTAAGTGAGAAGGGGCCTCAAAGAGAGATGAGGCTTCAACAATCATCAGTAAGGAGAAGGGAATTCACTAGGAAAGGAGTTCAGTGACAGAGTATGGGCTCTGTAAATTTGAAAGTATATGTGAGATGGAACTGCAGTTTGGACTGGATGTTGAAGACCCATTTCTCTCCGATCCTCTTTGTTAAGATGACTATAAACCCTGGAAATAATACAGGAAGCAACCAGAGGATAACTATGAAAGGTAGTAAGAGAAAAGCAGTCTGGTTAGGGACATCAGGACTAAAGGAGTAACACAGAGGCCTGGCATCGTATGACTCCCTCCCATCCAACAGAGGAAGGCAGCCCAAACCCAACATTTCACAACCTCTATTCTAGCAACTGAAGGCAGCCTAGGTAGATTCATCCCTCCCCTGATTGAAGGGAAGTTCCACCAAAAAGGTAAACTAACAGAATGAACAAGGAGGATACATTGAGATCCCCACTGACAATAAGCAGTCAGATCAAGCACTCCTTTGCTGGAGCTGACACTACCTACTGCCCCAAGAGATATAGGGGCAGGCAGGCAGAACCACAAAACCAACAAAAGAGACTCAGCTACGGTAAGCAGCCTATTCATGAAGTCTCTATGTACCCACATGTCTGAGAGTGTCCTTCCCCTCCTAGACAAACCAGGACAGCTGCGGATCACCAGGGAAGAGATCTAGTCACATGCACTGAGCTAGAGAAGCTTCTTTGTTTCCATGGGCCTCAGAATCCAGTCCCCACCAGTTATACTGGGCTGCCAAGGGACACGAGCAAGGGGGATCCACCAGAACAAGAAGCCCAATCCAGAAAGCTTCTTTGTCCCAATAGCACTAGATAATTTAAGGAAACCATAAGAGCACCACAAAAGGCTCTAAAAATTAAATCGTCATTGGAATGGCAGCTCACAAAAATAGGTGAGGACCTGTGTGCTAGAGCCAAACATGGTGACAGCCTATTAAAAGAAAATATGTAAGAAAATATTTAAATAAGATCCAGAATTGTCACACATGATAGCCGATATGTCCAGGATACACTGAAAATCACCCATCATACCAAGATCCAAGAAAATACAATCTAAATTAGAAATGACAACCAACAGATGCCAATGCCAAGATGAGTAAGATGTTGGAATTATCCAGCAATGGTTTTAATGCAACTGCCATCATAATGTTTCAAAAAACAATTACAAATTCTCTTGAATTTATATTTTGAATTTTTATCTTTTTAATATATAAAGTTGTAAGAAAAGAAATAGAAGTTGTAAATAACAAATGAAAATTATAGACTAAAAATGTACATTAGCTGAACTAAAAAAATGCTGGATGGGCTTAGTAGTAGAGAGATGACAGAGGACAGAATTAGTGAACATGGAGACTGACTAACACAATTTATGCAATCTAGACAGAAGTGAGAAAATAGAATTGAAAAAATGAACAGAGACTCAGGATCCTGTGGGACTATAACAAAAGTTTCTCACGTCCATATCATCAGATTGGCAGAAGGAGATGAAAAAGAAAGTAGAGCTGAAAGTGTATTGGAAGCAATAATGGCTAAAAATTTCCCAAATGTGGGAAGAGACAAACCTACAGATTAAAAAACCTGCATGAACTTCAAACAGAATATATCCAAAGAAATCCATGGCAAGAAACATTATAATTAAACTTATGAACACTAAAGACAAAGAAAAGTTAAGATGAGTAAAGAGATGGAATTAGTAGTAAACAATACCCACAAAGAAATGCCCGAGCATAGATTACTTCACTGGTAAATTATATCAAGTATTTAAAAAAGAATTATTAACAATACTTCATAAATTATTCCAAAATATAGAAGAGAACACACTTTCCAACTCCTTCTATGATGCCAGTATTAACTACCCTCAAACCAAAACCACACAGAGAATAAAGAAAGAGGAATGGGGAGGGAGGGAGAAATGGAGGAAAGAAAGGAAGAAAGAAAAGTAAACTACAAACTTACATCGCTCATGAACATAGAATCACAAACTCCCAAAATATTAGCAACTGAAAACCAGAAATGTATAAAAATTCATATATTATGAGCAAATCAAATTTATTGCTGGAAACAGAATGGTTCAATATCAATCAATGTAATTCCCCAAATCAGGAAGCTAAACAAGAAAAATCATATGATCATATCAATTTATGCAGAAACAATATTTGACAAAAATCAAACAAGAATTCATGATAAAAACCTGTCAACACAAGCAAGGAATACAGGATAATTACTTTAACTTGATAAAGAACATCCACAAAATCCCTACATTAACATCATATGTAATAGTGAAAGACTAATATGTTTCCTCTAAGATGGAGAGCAAGACAAGTATGTCTACTCTTACCACTACTATTCAACATAGTACTGGCAGTTCCAGCCACTGCAGTAAGGAAAAGAAAAGAAATAAAAGACATGTGAATTGGAAAATAAGAGATAAAAATGTCCTTGTTTAATATAAGCTAATTAAGACAAGAAATATAAATAAAAAGCATACAGATAGGAGAGGAAGAAATAAAACTGTCTTTGTTAACAGAAGACATCATCATTCACATAGAAATCTAAAATCATAAAAAACCTTTCCAGGAACTAATAAGTGATTATAGTAGGGTTGCAGGATTCAAGATTAGTACACAAAAGTCAACTTCTTTTTTTTTTTATCTTTTTTCTTCTTTTTTTATTTTATTATTATTATACTTTAAGTTTTAGGGTACATGTGCATAATGTGCAAGTTATTTACATATGTATACATGTGCCATGCTGGTATGCTGCACCCATTAACTCGTCATTTAACATTAGGTATATCTCCTAATGCTATCCCTCCCCCCTCCCCCCACCCCACAACAGTCCCCAGAGTGTGATGTTCCCCTTCCTGTGTCCATGTGTTCTCATTGTTCAATTCCCACCTATGAGTGAGAACATGTGGTGTTTGGTTTTTTGTTCTTACGATAGTTTACTGAGAATGATGATTTCCAATTTCATCCATGTCCCTACAAAGGACATGAACTCATCATTTTTTATGGCTGCATAGTATTCCATGGTGCATATGTGCCACATTTTCTGAATCCAGTCTATCATTGTTGGACATTTGGGTTGGTTCCAAGTCTTTGCTATTGTGAATAGTGCCACAGTAAACATACGTGTGCATGTGTCTTTATAGCAGCATGATTTATAATCCCTTGGGTATATACCCAGTAATGGGATAGCTGGGTCAAATGGTATTTCTAGTTCTAGATCCTTGAGGAATCGCCACACTGACTTCCACAACAGTTGAACTAGCTTACAGTCCCACCAACAGTGTAAAAGTGTTCCTATTTCTTCACATCCTCTCCAGCACCTGTTGTTTCCTGACTTTTTAATGACTGCCATTCTAACTGGTGTGAGATGGTATCTCATTGTGGTTTTGATTTGCATTTCCCTGATGGCTAGTTATGATGAGCAATTTTTCATGTGTCTTTTGGCTGTATAAATGTCTTCTTTTGAGAAGTGTCTGTTCATATACTTCGCCCACTTTTTGATGGGGTTGTTTGTTTTTTTCTTGTAAATTTGTTTGAGTTCATTGTAGATTCTGGATATTAGCCCTTTGTCAGATGAGTAGGTTGCAAAAATTTTCTCCCATTTTGTAGGTTACCTGTTCACTCTGATGGTAGTTTCTTCTGCTGTGCAGAAGCTCTTTAGTTTAATTAGATCCCATTTGTCAATTTTGGCTTTTGTTGCCATTGCTTTTGGTGTTTCAGACATGAAGTCCTTGCCCGTGCCTATGTCCTGAATGGTAATGCCTAGGTTTTCTTCTAGGCTTTTTATGGTTTTAGGTCTAACGTTTAAGTCTTTAATCCATCTTGAATTAATTTTTGGATAAGGTTGTCCCTGTTTGCAGATGACATGATTGTATATCTAGAAAACCCCATTGTCTCAGCCCAAAATCTCCTTAAGCTGATAAGCAACTTCAGCAAGGACTCAGGATACAAAATAAATGTACAAAAATCACAAGCATTCTTATACAGCAATAACCGACAAGCAGAAAGCCAAATCATGAGTGAACTCCCATTCATAATTGCTTCAAAGATAATAAAATACCTAGGAATCCAACTTACAAGGGACGTGAAGGACTTCTTCAAGGAGAACTACAAACCACTGTTCAATGAAATAAAAGAGGATACAAACAAATGGAAGAACATTCCATGCTCATGGGTAGGAAGAATCAATATTGTGAAAATGGCCATACTGCCCAAGGTAATTTATAGATTCAATGCCATCCCCATCAAGCTACCAATGACTTTCTTCACAGAATCGGAAAAAACTATTTTAAAGTTCATATGGAACCAAAAAAGTCAACTTCTTTCTTACATATCATCAATAAATTTGTGTAGTTTGAAATTCAAAATACAATGCCATTTACATTAGCACCACCCCAAATGCAACACTTAGGTATAAATCCAACAAAATATTTACAATATTTGTATGAGAAAAAACACAAAACTCTGATGAAAAAATAAAATAACTAAATAAATGGAGACATATTTCATGCTTATAAATACGAATACTCAATATTGTCAAGATGTCAGTTCTTCCCAACTTGATCTACAGATTCAACACAATCCCAATAAAAATCCCAGCAAGTTGTTTTGTGGATATCAACAACGTGATTCTAAAATTTATATGAAAAAGCAAAAGACTGGGAATAGTCAATTCAATATTGAAAGAGAAGAACAAAATCAGAGGACTGACACTATCATACTTTAAGCCATACTATAAGGCTACAGTAGTGAAAACATTGTGGTACTGAAAACAAAACAAAACAAAAAAACAGAGTAATGGAACAGAATAGAAGGTGCAGAAATAGACAAACATAAATATAGTCAACTGAACTTTGACAAGGGAGCAAAGGCAATAGAATAGAGAAAAGATAATCTTTTCAAAAAGTCGTGCTGGAACAACTAGACATCAACATGACAAAAAATGAATCTACACACAAACCTCAGGTCTTTAACAATTAACTCAAAATGGATGAACTTAAAAAAGATCTAAATGTAAAACATAACATGATACAAATCCTAGAAGACAACATAGAAGAAAAATCTAGATCATCGTGGGTTTGGCAATTTTTTTTTTTTTTTTGACAGAGTCTCACTCTGTCGCGCAGGCTGGAGTGCAGTGGTGCGATCTCAGCTCACTGCAAGCTCTGCCTTCCGGGTTCATGCCATTCTTCTGCCTCAGCCTCCCGAGTAGCTGGGACTACAGGCGCCTGCCACCACGCCCACCTAATTTTTTTTGTAGTTTTTTAGTAGAGACGGGGTTTCACCATGTTAGCCAGGATGGTCTCGATCTCCTGACCTCGTGATCCGCCCGCCTCGGCCTCCCAAAGTGCTGGGATGACAAGCGTGAGCCACCACGCCCGGCCCGCGATTACTTTTTATTTGCAATACTAAAGACACAATCCATGAAAGAAAAACGTGATAATCTGGGCTTCATTAAAATTAAAATTTCCTATTCTGCAAATGACACTGCCAAGAGTATAAAAAGAAGGCAAAAGACTGAGAGAAAATATTTGCAAAAGGTATTACATAAAAGACTGTTATCAAACATATGCAAATAACTCTTAAAACTCAATAAGAATGCAAACAATCAAATTTAAAAATGGCCTAAAAATCTTAACAGACACTTCATTTAAAAAGACATAGAAGGTTCCTGACTTATGATAGTTAAATCTATTATTTTTCTACTTTATGAGGGTGTGCAAGTGATATATATTCAGTAGACACTGTACTTTGAGTACTTATACAACAAATTTGTTTTTCACTTTCAGTACAGTATTCAACAAATTGCATCAGATATTCAACATTTTATTATAAATTAGGCTTTGTGTTAGATGTGTTAGATGATTTTATCCAATTGAAGGCTAATGTAAGTGTTCTGAGTATATTTAATGTAGGACAGGCTAAGCTATGATATTTAGTAGGTTAGGTGTGTTAAATGCATTTTCTATTTATGATAGTTTTAACTTATAAAGGGTTTATCAGGACATAACCCCATTGTAAGTCAAGGAGCATCTGTGCAGATGAAAAACAAACATGTAAAAAGATGCTTCACATTATATGTCATAAGGGAAATGTAAGTTAAAACAACAATGAAGTACCATAGCACATCTGTTGGAATGGCCAAAATTCAAATGCTGAAAACACCAAATGCTGGTGAACAGGTAAAACAGCAGAAATTGCTGGTTGGAATGCAAAATGGTGCAGCCATTTTGGAAGACAGTTTGGTGGTGTCTTACAAAACTAGACTCTTACCATATGATCTAGCAATCGGAATCCTTGGTTTTTGCCCAAAAGAGTTGAAAACTTATGTCCACATAAAAACCTGTACATAAATGTTTACTTCAGCTTTATTTATAATTGTCAAAGCACAGAAGCAGCCGAGAGGTCCTTCAATAGGTGAATGGATAAACAACCTGTGATACACTCATGCAATGGAATTTTATTCAGTGATAAAAAGAAGTGAGTTATTAAGCCATGAAAACCCATGCAGGAAACATAAATGCATATTAGTAAGTAAAATCCAAAATTAAAAGGCTGCATATGCTATGATTCCAACCATATGACATTCTGGAAAAGGCCAATCTATGAAGACAGTAAAAAATATATATATATATCAGTAGTTGCCAGGGGTTAGTGGGGAGGGAGCCATGAATAGGCAGGGCACAGAGAATTTTTACAGCAATTAAAATAATTGGTGACACTACAATGGTAGATACCTGCCATTAAATATTTGTCCAAACTTATAGAACACACAACACCAAGAGTGAACCCTAATGTAAACTACAGACTTTGGGTGATAAGGATGTATCAATGTGGGTTAATCAATTTTAACAAATGTACCACCATGGGGGAGTTGTATACGCATGGTGGTGAGAGGCAAGGAATATATGAGAAAGCTCTACCTTCTGCTCAATTTTATTGTGAACCTAAAACTGCTATAAAAATAAATCCTATTAAAATTTTCTATAGGGGAGGGGCTTCAAGATGACTGACTAGAGGCATCTGGTATTTACCTCCTCCACAAAGAAGAACCAAAATAGCAAGTAGATAATCATACTTTGAATAGATCATCTAAAAGGAAACACTGGAATTTTCGGGAGAAGTGACAGGAAGCATCTAAGGCAAGGGAGGAGAGGGAAGTGAGTGAGGCAGCCTTCTCATCCAGGATTGGCTGGGAGCCCAGAGAGGCTTCCCAATGCAAAGAAAAGGTGAATGAGACATCTCCAGCAATCCACATTCCCACTGAAGACTCCTGCAATCCTAGCCACAGGAGAGTCCCTCGACCCTCGTGGGCCCTGAGACTAACACAGGGAGATGCATGGAGATCATATGACAACATTGCTCCAGAGACAGATAGCTCATGCTGAGTCCCACACCCCACAAGTCCTAAACATTTACACCATAGAGCCATTTTGAGAGCCCAACAACCCACCAGACTGCATCCTGTTCTGGGGCCCAACAGCTCTCACACCTCCACATCCCTGGATCCCCATTAATTTCCACCATCCACAGCCACTGACACTGCTGGCTGCTGCCACCAAGGTAGGAGCCATTGGCAGTGACCATGCCATCCCCAGCAGCACGGCTGCTGCACATTTTCACATGCCCTGAGTACAGACTTTCCTAGCCTGTAGCCAACAACACTGCTGGCTGCTGACACCAGGGCAGAAGGGTGAGCCACTGCTGGCAATCCCACCATCCCCAGTAGGACCTCTGTGCATTTACAATCACCCCAGGGATAGGCTACCCCAGGTACGGATGCCACCTGAAACCAAAGTATGTGCTCCCCAGCCTCCTACCAATGGCTGCTGCCACTGAAAGAAACCTGACCCTTCTCAGCAGAAGGGCTACAACAAAGCCATTGCTGCCCCTACCTGAGCATTCTGCTGGAGGCCTAGGTATTATTCTACCCTTGCTTACCATAGCCAGTGCCTACATGCACTGAGAAGGAGGCTGAGGGCACATCCACCTGTACTGGCTTTGTCCTCGGTGCCCAAGTACACCATTTGGGGACTTAGAGAATACCTTGCTCCATCACCACCATTAGTACCTGAGCATTCCTACCAGGGGCCTAAGGACAGGTTCTTCCAACCTGCCACCATGACCACAGTTGGCACCCACTTACATGTGTCACCTGTGAGCCTGGGGATTGGCATGCACAGCCAACTGCAGCCACTGCCAACACCAGTGTGAACCACTTAAGAGTGAGCGAGTTGTGTACCATGGTTACTGCCATTGTCCAGACCACACCCACTGCCAAGGGGCCCAAGAATGTGCCCACTAGTCCATGCCACCACTGCCACTGCTGGCACCTGAGGACCAAGAATCAGCCTGCCTGGACACACTTCCACCAGTGGAAGGATATGCCATCATGGAGCCCCAAAACAGGCATGCTCAGCCTACAACTGCCACCACTGGGGCCAGAGAACTGGCCCAGCTGGTGTCCCTGTGTCCAAAAAGACATCAGCAAAGCCTTCATTAAGAACTGCACCCCAAGCTACTGAGGAAATCACAGACATCACTAACATTGTTTACAGTCAAATAAATTATATAAATGGAATACTGTGTGCACCCAGGATCAAAGCCAAAGTGCCCTGCTCAACCAATACCATAGATGTATCTTCAGGGAAAAGTCATCCCTTGCAAAAATAAAGCAAAAAAAAAAAAATTAAAAGAAATGACTGTTACACCAGATGCACAGATATCAAGGTAAGTACCTAAGAAATATAAAAAAGAAAGAAAATATAACATCTCCAAAAGAACACAGTAATCAAAAATTTAATACAACATGATCAAGTGGAATTTATCCCAGGGATGCAAGGATGAGATGTAAGCAAATCAAAAAACATGATTCACCACATCAAGAGAAAGAATGATAGAAACCATGTAGTCATCCTGTAGATACAGGAAAATCATTTGAAAAAGTTCAAATCCCTTTATGAAAAAGACTACGCATAGAAGGAACATACCTCAACATAATAAGGGCCATAAATTACAAACCCACAGCCAACATCACACTAAATGGAGAAAAGCTGAAAGCCTTTTCCACTAACAACTGGAAAAAGAAAACAATGACCATTTTTACAACTCATTCAATATAATACTGGAAGTCCTGAATGGTAATGCCTAGGTTTTCTTCTAGGGTTTTTATGGTTTTAGGTCTAACGTTTAAGTCTTTAATCCATCCTGAATTAATTTTTGTATAAGGTGTAAGGAAGGGATCCAGTGTCAGTTTTCTACATACGGCTAGCCAGTTTTCCCAGCACCATTTATTAAATAGGGAATCGTTTCCCCATTACTTGTTTTTGTCAGGGTTGTCAAAGATCAGATAGTTGTAGATATGTGGCATTATTTCTGAGGGCTCTGTTCTGTTCCATTGATCTATATCTCTGTTCTGGTACCAGTACCATGCTGTTTTGGTTACTGTAGCCTTGCAGTACAGTTTGAAGTCAGGTAGTGTGATGCTTCCAGTTTTGTTCTTTTGGCTTAGGATTGACTTGGCAATGCGGGCTCTTTTTTGGTTCCATATGAACTTTAAAAGTAGTTTTTTCCAATTCTTTGAAGAAAGTCATTGGTAGCTTGATGGGGATGGCATTGAATCTATAAATTACCTTGGGCAGTATGACCATTTTCACGATATTGATTCTTCCTACTCATGAGCATGGAATGTTCTTCCATTTGTTTGTATCCTCTTTGATTTCATTGAGCAGTGGTTTGTAGTTCTTCTTGAAGAGGTCCTTCACGTCCCTTGTAAGTTGGATTCCTAGGTATTTTATTCTCTTTGAAGCAATCGTGAATGGGAGTTCACTCATGATTTGGCTCTCTGTTTGTCTGTTATTGCTGTATAAGAGTGCTTGTGATTTTTGTACATTGATTTTGTATCCTGAGACTTTGCTGAAGTTGCTTATCAGCTTAAGGAGATTTTGGGCTGAGACAATGGGGTTTTCTAGATATACAATCATGTCATCTGCAAACAGGGACAATTTGACTTTCTCTTTTCCTAATTGAATACCCATTATTTCCTTCTCCTGCCTAATTGCCCTGGCCAGAACTTCCAATACCATGTTGAATAAGAGTGGTGAGAGAGGGCATCCCTGTCTTGTGCCAGTATTCAAAGGGAATGCTTCCAGTTTTTGCCCATTCAGTATGATATTGGCTGTGGGTTTGTCATAGATAGCTCTTATTATTTTGAGATACGTCCCATCGATACCTAATTTTTTGAGAGTTTTTAGTATGAAGAGTTGTTGAATTTTGTCAAAGGCCTTTTCTGCATCTATTGAGATAATCATGTGGTTTTTGTCTTTGGTTCTGTTTATATGGTGGATTACATTTATTGATTTGTGTATATTGAACCAGCCTTGCATCCCAGGGATGAAGCACACTTGATCATGGTGGGTAAGCTTTTTGATGTGCTGCTGGATTTGGTTTACAAGTATTTTATTGAGGATTTTTGCATCACTGGGCAAGGACTTCATGTCTAAAACACCAAAAGCAATGGCAACAAAAGCCAAAATGGACAAATGGGATCTAATTAAACTAAAAAGCTTCTGCACAGCAAAAGAAACTACCATCAGAGTGAACAGGCAACCTACAAGATGGGAGAAAATTTTTGCAACCTACTCATCTGACAAAGGGCTAATATCCAGAATCTACAATGAACTCAAACAAATTTACATGAAGAAAAACAAACAACCCCATCAAAAAGTGGGTGAAGGACATGAACAGACACTCCTCAAAAGAAGACATTTATGCAGCCAAAAAACACATGAAAAAATGCTCACCATCACTGGCCATCAGAGAAATGCAAATCAAAACCACAATGAGATACCATCTCACACCAGTTAGAATGGCAGTCATTAAAAAGGCAGGAATCAACAGGTTCTGGAGAGGATGTGGAGAAATAGGAACACTTTTATACTGTTGGTGGGACTGTAAACTAGTTCAACCGTTGTGGAAGTCAGTGTGGCGATTCCTCAGGGATCTAGAACTAGAAATACCATTTGACCCAGCTATCCCATTACTGGGTATATACCCAAAGGACTATAAATCATGCTGCTATAAAGACACATGCACACGTATGTTTATTGTGGCACTATTCACAATAGCAAAGACTTGGAACGAAGCCAAATGTCAAACAATGATAGACTGGATTAAGAAAATGTGGCACATATACACCATGGAATACTATGCAGCCACAAAAAATGATGAGTTCATGTCCTTTGTAGGGACATGGATGAAATTGGAAATCATCATACTCAGTAAACTATCGCAAGAACAAAAAACCAAACACCGCATGTTCTCACTCATAGGTGGGAACTGAACAATGAGAACACATGGACACAGGAAGGGGAACATCACACTCTGGGTACTGTTGTGGGGTGGGGGGAGAGGGGAGGGATAGCATTAGGAGATATACCTAATGCTGAATGACGAGTTAATGGGTGCAGCACACAAGCATGGCACATGTATACATATGTAACTAACCTGCACATTATGCACATGTACCCTAAAACTTAAAGTATAATTAAAATAAAAAAAAGAAAATAATACTGGAAGTCCTATTCAGAGCAATCAGGAAAATAAATAAATAAAAGGCATTCAAATAAGAAAAGCAGAAGTCAAACTGTCCCTCTTTGCAGATAACATGATCTTTTATCTAGAAAATCCTAAATACTCCACTAGAAAACTCTTAAATCAGATAAATAAGTTCAGAAAAGTTTCAGGATAAAAAATTAATTTACAAAAATCAGTAGCATTTCTATACACCAGTAATGAACTAGCTTAAAATGAAACCGAGAAGACAATCCCATTTACAATAACTACAAGAAAAATATCAAGGAATAAATTTAACCAAGGAAGTGGAAGACATCTACAAGGACAACTACAAAACAGTGGTGAATTAAATTGAAAAAAACACACAAAAAAATGGAAACCATGCTCACGAATTAAAAAAAAAAAAAAGGCCGGGCTCAGTGGCTCACGCCTGTAATCCCATCACTTTGGGAGGCCAAGGTAGGTGGATCATGAGGTGAAGAGATTGAGACCATCCTGGCCAACATGGTGAAACCCCATCTCTACTAAAAATACAAAAGATTAGCTGCATCTGGTGGCACATGCCTGTAGTCCCAGCTACTCGGGAGGCTGAGGCAGAAGAATCTCTTAAATCCAAGAGGTGGAGGTTGCAGTAAGCCGAGATTGCACCACTACACTCCAGCCTGTTGATAGAGCAAGGCTCCGTCTCAAAAAAAAAAAAAAAAAAAAGTTGTCTAAATGACCATACTACACAAAGCTATCTTCAAATTCAATTTAACCCCTATCAAAATACCAATGTGACTTTTCACAGAAAGAGATGAAACAATCACAAAATTCATATGAAAACAAGAAATAACTTTAATAAAAAAGAAATCCTAAGCAAAGAGCAAAAAGTTGAAGGAATCACACCACCTGATTTAAAAATATATTACACGGCAATAGTAATCAAATAGCATTAGTATAAAAACAGACACATAGACCAACAGATCAGAATAAAGAACCCAGAAATAAATTCACGCATTTACAGCCAACTGATTTTTTCAAAGGTGCAAAGAATATATACTGGGGAAAGGACATTCTTTTCAGCAAATAGTTCAGGAAAAATGTGAAATCCATATGCAGAATTATGATACTGGATCCCTATCCCTTACCATATACAAAAATTACCCCAAGATAAATTAAAGACTTAAATATAAGACCTAAAACTGTAAAACTACTGACAGTACATAGAGGAACCACTCCAGGACATTGGTCTAGGAAAATATTTTCTGGGTAAGACATCAAAAGCACAGACAACAAAAATAGAAATAGTCAAATGGAACTATGTTAAACTACAAACTTTTGCACAGCAAAGGATACAGTCAACAGAGTGAATAGACAAACTCTGGAATAGAAGAAAACATTTGCAAACTATTCATTTAATAAGGGACTAAATATTCACAGTATACAAGCAACTGGGGAAGAGGAGCCAAGATGTTCAACTTGATGCAGCCAGGAAGAGCATCTCCCACTGAGACCAGACCATCAAGAAGACTGGAACACTCTGAGCAGATATTTGGAAGGAAGGCCTTGACAGTAGTTGCAGCTAGGACACAGACCCTGGGATTAAAGAGGAGGAAGCTGGGAACCCTGCACAAGGGCTGCCAAGCACCAAGACTTGTTCCTGGCCCCCAGAGATTCTTCAGGAAGGAGTGAGTTAACTAGGCAAAGGGTGGCCTACTCTCACCATGGACCTCCTGAGTCCTAGCTGCAGGAGACTCCATGACCCTCACATATATTTGAGTTGATGGGAGAGCTACTTGGAGAGGTGACAGGGACAGCAGTCTAGCCTGTGGGGATCTCCTAGAATTTGGGATGGAAATGGCTGCAGGGGAACAGAAACAGGGAATGACCATCCTGTAAGGCTCACCATGATCCTCTAGGTGGATGTGGCCTTTGTTGACTGTCAGACCTGCACAGAGCAGGGCAATCTTGCCCATGGGACAGGGCCAGTCTCATCTGAGCACTGCCCTGTCTGCTGGGCACTCTTGGGGACTCTGTCTGTCTGTGCCCACTTGCAGTGCAGCCTCAAATGACAACTCATGCTCCTTTGGTGACAGACCACACCTGACCATCGGGGGCTACAGCAGGAGGGCACTCCTCTTTTGATGTGCACGCACCCACTCACAGGCTCGTCCCACCACACACTGCCCCCAGTGCTTTTCCTGGATAAACTCACCCACAGGGCTCCTCCATGGCATTGCCAACACACACTTGCCCACAGCCACCCAGTTGCTCTGCAAAAGCACGTGTACAGGAGGATCTCACTGCCTTGCACCTGATGGCACTTGTGTGCAGACATTGCCACCACACTCCTTCTGGTATGCACAAGCTGCTGCCCTGCCCCTGCTGACAGGTGCAGCATACTGTAGCCACTGTCACATACACATGCGTGGGTATTGCAACCCTGCATCCATGAGGACGCTGCTCTTATCTCCACCAACATACACAGAAAATCCTGCCACACCCCCGCCGGCACCACAAACCTGCTGCTGTGCCTGCATCCTGCCATGTGCTGCCACTGGGGACACACATGCATGAGCATGGACCCTGCTGCCACCACCCTAATGATGTGATTTAGTTGGTACCCCCCACATCAGAGTGTTGTTGCCAGTGGAACAGGAACACCTTAGCCCTTCCAGTGCAGCAGGTGCTTAACTTTGAGGGGCAAGATAACAAAGCTGTGGGCCTGGTACCAGCACCCCAGGGTTAGAGCATGCATCCTAGGAGTGTAGAGCTGAGCCTAGGCTCACTGAAATCTTTCAGAAAAGAAGACAGTAGACAGAACCCACCATATACCACAGCCAAACCCTCAAGGACATCAAAGAATATAAAAGCCAAAAGCCCTTTCCAAAGGAGAGCAAATTCAAACATTAAAGGGACATCAACCCACACAGATGAGAAAGAACCAGTGCAAAAACTCTGGAAATTCAAAAATCCAGTGTCTTCTCATCTCCAAATGACCACACTAGCTCCCCAGCAATGGCTCTTAACTAGGCTGAAAGAGCTGAAATGAAAAACATAGAATTCAGAATCTGGATAGGAATGAAAATCATCAAGATTAAAGAGAAATTCGAAACCCAATCTAAACAATCCAAGGCATCCGAGAAATCAAATCAAGATCTGAAATATGAAGTAGCCATTTTAAGAAAGAACCAAAGTGAACAAAAGGAGCTGAAAAAGACACTGCAAGAATGTCATAAAATACAGTTGCAAGAATTAACAGCAGGATAGACCAGGCTGAGGAAAGAATCTCAGAACACAAAGACTAGTTCTTCAAATCAACTCAATAGGACAAAAATGAAGAAAAAAGAATTTTAAAAGAATAAACAAAACCTCCAAGAAATATGGAATTATGTAAAGAAATAAAACCTATGACTTATTGGCATCCCTGGAAAAGTGGAAGAAAGAGCAAGCAACTTGGAAAATATGTTTGACAATATTGTCCAAAAGAAAATTCCCTAACCTTTCTAGAGAGGTCAACATTCAAATTCAGGAAATGAAGAGAATACAAGATTACCATCTCCAAGACACATTGTCATCAAATTATCCAAGAACGATCTGAAAGAAAAAATACTAAAGGCAGCTAGAGATAAGGAGCAGGTCCCCTACAAAGGGAACCTCATCAGCCAAACAGCAGACCCTTCAGCAGAAACCCTACAAGACAGAAGAGATTGGAGACCTATATTCAACATTCTTGAGAAAAAAAAATTCCGATCAATAATTTCATATTCAGTCCAACTAGGCTTCACAAGTGAGGGAGAAATGTGTTTATCTTTTTCAGATAAACAAATCCTAAGGGAAGAAAATTTGTTACTACCACATCTACCTTACAAGAGGTCCTTAAGTGAGTGCCAAACATGGAAATGAAAGACCTGTACTGGTTAGCACAAAAATATATGTAAGTACATAAATGATTGACACTATAAAGCAACTACAAAATCAAGTCCGCATAATGACCAGCTAATATCACAATGACAGAATTAAATCCTCACATATTAATATTAAACTTGAATGTAAATGGGCTAACTGCTCCACTTAATAGGCAATGAGTGGCAAGTTGAATAAATAATTTAAAGCATAATGAAAAAATATATTTAAAAAAAAGAAGCAAGTCTCAATGGTATGCTGTCTTCAAATGACCCATCTCAAATGCAAAGATATCCACAGTCTTAACGTAAAAGGATGGAGAAAAATCTTCCAAGCAAACGAAAACAAACAAAGCAATAAAGCAGGAGTTGCTATCTTAATTTCAGACAAAACAGATTGAAACAATGATGATCCAATAAGACAAAGAACAGCATTACATAATTATAAAGGGTACAATTCAACAAGAAGACTTAACTATCCTAAGTATATATGTACCCAAATCTGGAGCACCCAGATTCATAAAACAAGTCCTTAGAGACCTATGAACAGACTTAGATAAACACCCAATAATAGTGGAACTCTTCAACAACTGGCAGTACTAGATAGATTATTGAGACAGAAAACTTACAAAGATATTTAGAACCTGACCTCAACGCTTTACAAAATGGATGTAACAGACTTCTACAGAACACTCAACCCAACAATGAAATATACAATTTTCTCATCTGCACATGCCACATATACTAAAATTGACCACATAATTGGTCATAAAACAATTCTCAACCAATCAAAAAATCTGAAATCATATCATCCAAACTCTCAGACTGCAGTGCAATAAAAATAGACATCAATACTAAGAAGATATCTCGAATCCACACAGTTACGTACAAATTTAAAAACCTGCTCCTGAATGACTTTTGGGTAAAACATGAAATTAAAGCAAAAATCAAGACATTTTTTAAAACCAATGAAAACAAAGATAAGACATATTAGAATGTCTGAGATGCGGCTAAAGCAGAGCTAAGATTAACAAGCTAAGATCACACCTACAGGAACTAAAAAAAAAACACACAAAACAAAACAAAAGCAAACCAACCTCAAAGCTAGCAGAAGATGAGAAATAACTAAAATTAGAATTAAACAGATTGAAATTGAGATGTGAAAAAACGTACAAAAGACCAACATAACCAAAAGTTGGTTATTTGAATAAATAAATAAGATTGATAGATGGATAATTAGACTAATAAAGAAAAGAAGAAGATGCAAAAAAGCTATCAGAAGTGACCAAGGGGACATTACCACTGACCCCATAAAAATACATAAAACCTCAGAGACTATTGCAAACGTATCTATACAAACAAACTAGAAAACTTTGGAAAAATTGATGAATTTCTAGAAACTTATAACCTCTCAAGATTGAAATGGGAAGAAACTGAAACCTTGAACAGACTAATAATGAGTTCCAAAACTGAATCAGTAATAAAATACCTAATAATCAGAAAGTGTGTTGGACCAGATAGATTTACAGGCAAATTCTAATAGACACACAAAGAGCTGGCACAAATCCTACTGAAATTACCAAAATTGAGAGAAAGGAACTCTCCTCAATTCATTCTATGAGGCCAGCATCATTCTTGATACCAAAACCTGGTAAAGACACTACGAAAAAAGAAACCTCAGTCCAATATCTCTGATGAACATCGATGCCAAAATACTAGCAAATTGAATCCAGCAGCATATCAAAAACTAATCCCCCATGATCAAGTAGGCTTTACTCCTGGGATGCAAGGTAGATTCAACATACACAAATCAATAAATGTGATTCATCACATAGACAGAACTAAAAGAAAACCCACATGATTATCTCAACAGATGCAGAAAGGCTTTTGATAAAACTCAACATCCTCTCACGTTAAAAATCCTCAAGAAAGCAAGGCACAGTGGCTCACACCTGTAATCCCAGTACTTTCAAAGGCAGATGCCGTCAGATCACTTGAGCTCAGAAGTTCAAGACCAGCCTGGGCAACATGGTGAAACCACATCTCTACCAAAAATACAAAAAACAAAACAAAACAAAACAAAACAAAAAAATTTCACTGAGTGGTCTCAGCTATTCAAGAGGCTGAGGTGAGAGGATCAGTTGAGTCCTGGGAGGCAGAGGTTGTAGTGAACCGAGATCACACCACTACACTCCAGCCTGGGTGACAGAGCAGGAACCTGTCTCAAAAAAAAAAAAATCCTTAACATACCAGTCATTTTAAAAACATACCACGAAATAATGAGTCATCTGTGAAAAAGCCAACAGTCAACATCTTACTAAATGAGCAAATGCTAGAAGCATTCTCCTTGAAAACTGGAACAAGACAAGAATCCCCACTCTCACCACTCTTATTCAACATAGTACTGGAAGTCCTAGCTAAAGCAATCAGGCAGGAGGAAAAAAAAAGCATCCAAATAGGAAGAGAGGAAGCAAAACTATCTCTCTTCACAGACAATCTGATCTTATATCTAGAAAGCCCCATAGTATCTGCCCAAAAGCTCCTAAATCTGATAAATAAATTCAGCAAAGTTTCATGCTACAAAATCAATGTAAAAGAATAAATATCAGTTTTGCATACTAAAAACATCCAATCTGAGATCCAAATCAAGAATATAATCACAGTCACAATAGCCACAAACACAAAAAAAGAAAATACCTAGGATTATGGCTAACCAAAGTGGTGAAATATGTCTACAAAGAGAATTACAAAACACTACTGAAAGAAATCAGTGATAACAAAAACAAATAGAAAAACATTTCATGTGCATGTGGATAGGATGAATCAATATTGTTAAAATGGACATACTCCCCAAATCAATGTAGATTCAATAATATTCCTATTAAACTACCAATGATATTTTTTCACAGAACTAGAGAAAACTATTGTAACATTCCCCTGCAATGAAAAAAGAGCCCAAATAGCCAAAGCAATTCTAAGCATTAAAAAGAAAGCTGGAGACATCACATTCCCTGATTTCAAACTATACTACAAAGCTGCAGTATCCAAAACAGCATGGTATTTGTGGAAAAAAAAAAGAGGCACAAAGACCCATAGAATGGTTAGAGAATCCAGAAATAAAACTGCACACCTATGACCATATGAATTTAAATACTGTCTACAAAAACAAGCAATGGGAAATGACTCCTTATTCAATAAATGGCACTGAGATAACTGGCTAGCCATACGCAGAAGACTGAAACTGGACCCCTTCCTTACACTATATAAAGAAATCAACTCAACATGAATTAAAGACTTACACATAACACCTATGGGTAACAAAGGAAATACCATTTTGGACATAAGCCCTGGCAAAGATTTCATGACAAAGATGCCAAAAGCAATCATAATAAAAACAAAAATTGACAAATGGGAACTAATTAAACCAAAGAGCTTCTGTGCAGCAAAAGAAACTGTCAATAGAGTAAACAGATAACTTAAAAATGGGAGAAAATATCTGCACTCTACACAGCCGACAAAAGTTGAATATCCAGAATCTATAAGGAACTTAAATCAACAAGCAAAAAACAAACAACCCAATTAAAAAATGAGCAATGGACATCAACAGACACTTCTCAAAAGAAATACATGCAGCCAACAAGCATATGAAAAAATATTCCATATCACTAATTAATAAAGTAATGGAAATCAAAACCACAATGACATACCGTCTCACAT
This sequence comes from Pan paniscus, assembly GCF_029289425.2. NCBI lineage: Eukaryota > Metazoa > Chordata > Mammalia > Primates > Hominidae > Pan > Pan paniscus. The sequence goes on from NC_073272.2 coordinate 63,436,046, forward strand.
CAGTGGGAATGGCTGTTATTAAGAAGTCAAAAAAATAACACATGCTGTGCTGGTGAGGTTGTGGAGAAAAGGAAACACTTATACTCTGCTGGTAGAAATGAAAATTTGTTCAGCCACTGCAAAAATCAGTTTGGAAATTTCTCAAAGAACTGAAAGCAGAGCCAACATTCAACCTAGCAATCCCATTACTGGGTATTCACAATAGCAAAGACATAGAATTAGCCTAAATGCTCAATAGTGGACTGGATAAAAATATGTGGTACATATACACCATTGAATATTGTGCATCCATAAAAATGAAAGAAATCATGTCTTCTGTAGCAATATGGATAGAGTTAGAGGCCATTACCCTAAGCAAATTAACACAGGAACAGAAAAGCAAATACCACACCTTCTTACCTATTAGTGGGAGATAAACATTGAGTACACATGGACACAAAGAGGACAATAGGCACCAGTGCCTACTTGAAGGTGGCAGTGGGAGGAGGGTGAGGTTTGAAAAACTATCTATCAGGTACTATGCATGGATGATGAAATAACCTGTACACCAAACCTCTATGACACAAAATTTACCCATATAATAAACCTACACTTGTACTTTTTGAACCTAAAATTAAAGTTGGAAGAAAAAAAAGAAATTGAAACAACTCAACAGCAAAACAAAACAATTATCCCATTAAAAATGGGGAAAGGATATGAATACACATTTCTTAAATGAAGACATACAAATGGCCAAAATTTATATGGAAAAATGTTAAACATCAGTAATCAGCTGGGAAATGCAAATGAAAACCATGATGAAATATCATCTTACTGCAGTTAGAATGGCTATTATTAAGAAGACAAAAAATAACAGATACTTGTGAGGATGTAGATAAAATGAACTCATACACTGTAAGTGAGAATGTAAATTAGTATAGCCATTATGGAAAACAATATGGAGATTTCTCAAAAAATTAACAACAGAGCTACCATACAAACCAGCAATACCACTACTAGGTATTTATCCAAAGGAAAGGAAATCAATATCTCAAAGGGATACCTGCATCCCCATGTTTATTGCAGCACTGCTCACAATAGCAAAAATATGGACTCAACCTAAGTATCCATCCACAGATGAATGGATAAAGAAAATGTGTGGTATATATACATATAAAATAATATTCAGCCAAAAAGATATGAAATTATGTCATTTTCAGCAACATGGACAGAACTGGAGGTCATCGGCTTTTAGTGTGCCTCGGCCACTTGGAAATAGCAAAATTAGTACATAAAGATCCACACTGTCAGCTTTAATTCAAGAAAGAGAACAGGAATTCCCCGGGGAAAAAAAAGGATACACTAAATCTCTGGAGCCAACCTGTTGCAGGATGGCGCCATTTTGAGAGCAGAACCAACACTGTACTGTATGCTGCCCTGAGGCCCAATAGCCCCTGCATTTTCGCATCTCTTGGACCCCACAGGCTTCTCCTCACATCTACTCAGAGGGCCACTGTGTTGTGGTACCCACTGGACCCAGTAGTGCAGCCACATCCAGGCTCCCAAGCCCGTGCAGCACCCAACACCCTAGGAAACACAAAATCCGGCACATCAGGGAGGCTGCCTCCAGAATATATGGAATGAAAGAATGTGCCCCCCAGAGCCTGAGAGAAGACTGCCTGGGACTGTGGCTACCAAGAGCAATCCCCTCCCACTTCAGCAGCAGGATAATACTCACCACTGCACCCTGCCTGGTGACCTGGGTAGTAGCCTGCCTGCCATGCTGCAGACATTGCTGGTGCCCACCCAACCAAGCAGAGAGCTCAGGGATAGGCAGGTCTCCACATCCTATCCTTGGGCTTGAGTATCTACCCACCCACCCTGCCACTGACACTATCAGCACCAATGCATACCACTCAGGGATTCAAGTACTGGCCTTCCTGTCCCATTCCTACCCCCATCAGTGCAAACGTGCACCATATACGGGCCTGAGGACCAGCCTGGCTGATGACCTATCATCAGCAAAGCCTCACCACAGCCTCCGCAAACAACTTGAGTCCAAGCCCGTAAAGAACTCATAGATACTGCTGATGTTGATTACACCTAAAGTAATCATATGGAGACTACACTATAGTGCCCACCCAGAACCAAAGCCAAAGCACGCTGCCCAACAAACATTGTAGATACATATACATTAAATGGCTTTCCCTATGGAAGCTATTCCATAAAATTAGAAGAAACAGCAGTTACACCAAATGCACAGATGTCAATGTGAGAACACAAGGAACATAAAAAAGCAATGAAACATAACATATATAAAAGAACAAAAGCTCCCCAGTAACAGATATCAAAGAAAAAAATGAAATTTCAGAAAAGGAATTCAAAATCATGATCTTCAGGGAACTCCGTGAGATATAAAAGGAAAACAAACAATACAAAGTAATAAGGGAATTACCTCTGGATCTGAATTGGAAAGTCAAAAAAGAGATAGATATCATATAAAAGAGCCAAATAGAAATCCTAGAATTAAATAATTCAATGAATGAAATAAAAAATAGAATCGAGAATATAGGTTAGATCAAGCAGAAGAAAGACTTTTGAACATCAAAAAACGTCTTTTGAAATAACTGAGTTGGACAGGAAAAAAAAGAAAGAAGAAAGTCCACATAACATATAGGGCACCATCAAGTCAGCAAATACTTGAATTTGGGGAGTTCCAAAAGGAGAAGAGATGGGAAAAGACATTGAAAACCTATTTATGAAAAAATAGCTTGTAAATTTCCCAAGACTTGGAAGAGGTATAGACATTGAGACCCAGGGAAGCTAAAAAGTCCCCAAATAGACTCAACCAAAATAGGTCCTCACTGAGGCACATTATAGTCAAACTTTTAAAAAATGAAGGCAAAGAGAGAATTATAAATATAGTAAGAGGAAAGCATCAACTTACACATAAAAGTATCCAAATTAGATTAACAGCCGATTTCTCAGCAGAAACCTTACAGTCCAGGAGACAATAAAATAATATATTCAAAGTGCTGAAAGAAAAATACTCCTAGCCACGAAGACTATACCCAACAATGCTATCAGTAACGAAGGAGAAATAGTATTTCCCACACAAGCAAAAGCAGAGGAAAATCATCACCACTAGAATGACCCTACAATAAATGCTTAAAGTAGTATTTCTACATCTGAAAGTGAAAGGATGATATCTACCATCATGAAAATACATAAAAGTATAAAACTCACTGGTAGAGCAGAAACACAGATGAGAAAGAGAAAGGAATCAAACATTTTCAATAGAGAAAGCCACCAAATCACAAAGATAAACAGTAAGAGAGGAATAAATAAATTAAAAATATAAAAAAATTATAAACCAATTGACAAAATGAGAAGAGTAAGTCTTAACAAACCAATAACAACCTTAAATTAAAACAAATTAAATTTCCCAATTTAAAGATACAGACTGGCTGAATGGATTAAAAAAAAAAAAATGACCTGACTACATACTGTCTACAAGAACCTAACTTCTGTAAAGACACACATCGACTAAAAGTGAAGAAATGACAAAAGATATTCCACAGAAACCAAAAGTGAAAAGGGATAGCTGATATCAGGCAAAATAGGCTTTAAGTCACAAAACATAAAGGAATATAAAGAAGGTCATATATAATGATAAGGAGATCAATTCAGCAAGAGAATATACCAATTGTAATTGTATATGTACCCAGTACCAGAACACTCAGATATATAAAGCAAATATTACTAGAGTTAAAGAAAAAAATAGAAGCCAATACAATAATAGTTGGAGAATTAAGCACCCCACTTTCAACATTGGACAGATCATCCATACACAAAATCAACAAAGAAACATCAAACTTAAACTGGACTATAGGCCAAATGGACCTAACAGATATTTATAGAACATTTCATCCAACAGCTACAAAATACACATCCTTCTCATCAGCACGTGGATTACTCCAGAATAGATCATGTGTTAGGCAAGAAAACAAGTCTCAACATATATTTCAAGAGTCAATATCACATCAAGTATTTTTTCAGGCCACAATAGAATAAAACTGGAAATCAATAACAAGAGGAACACTGGAAACTGTACAAATGCATATAAATTAAATAATATGCTCTTGAATGACCATGAAGTCAAAAAAGAAATTAAAAGGAAATCAAAAAATGTCTTGAAACAAAGGAAAATGTAAATACAACATACCCAAACTGATGGGATACAGCAAAAGCAGTGCTAAGTGGGAAGTTTATAGCAATAAATGCCTACAACAGAAAAGAAGAAAGATTTCAAATAAACAACCTATCCATGAACCTCAAGGAACTAGAAAAGTAAGAACAGGCCAAACCCAAAAGTAGCAGGAGGAAGAAATGATAAAGATCAGAGCAGAACTAAACAACAGAAAGAATTTTAAAAAACACAAAAGATCAACAAAATAAAAAGCCGTTTTTTTAAAAAAAGATTAAAAAATCCACAAACTATTAGCTAGAATAACTAAAAAAAATTAGAAGGCTCAAGTAAATGAACCAAAAAATATTAAAAAAGGAGGTACTAAATCTTATACCACAGAAATACAAAAAATCATTAAAAACTATTATAAACAACTATGCACCAACAAATTGAAAAACCTAGGGGGAATGGACAAATCTCTAGGCACATACCACATAGCAAGACTGATCCAAGAAGAAATAGAAAACCCAAACCAACTAATGAAATTAAATCAGTAATAAAAAGTATACTAACAGGCTGGGTGTGGTGGCTCATGCCTGTAACCCCAGCACTTTGGGAGTCCAAGGTGGGTAGTTTACTTGAGGTCAGGAGTTCAAGACCAAACTGGCCAAGATGGTGAAACCCCATCTCTACTAAAAATATAAAAAGTAGCTGGGCTTGGTGGTGCACACCTGTAATCCCAGCTACTTGAGTGGCTGAGGCAGGAGAATCGCTTGAACCCAGGAAGTGGAGGTTGCAGTGAGCTGAGATCATGCCACTGCACTCCAGCCTGGGTTACAGAGCAAGATTCTATCTAAAAAAAAAAAAAAAAAAAAATTATCCTAACAATGTAAATCCAGATAGCTTTACCACTAAATTCTACCTAACATCTAAGAAGAACTAACACCAACTGTCCTCAAACTATGCCCCAAAGTTGAAGAGATTAGAATTCTCCCTAACTCATTTTACAAGGCAAGCATTAGCCTGATGCCAAAACCAAACAAGTATATGACAAATAGAAAACTACAAAACAATATTTCTGAGAAACATGGATGCAAAAATCCTCAATGAAATACTAGCAAACCAATTCCAACAGCACATCAAAGAAAAATACACCATGATCAAATAAGATTTACTCCAGGAATGCAAGAATGGTTCAACATATGCAAATCAATAAATTTGATACATCACATTCATATATCAAAACAAAAACTATATGACCATCTCAAAAGATGCAGAAAAAGCATCTGATAAAATACATGGTTTCTTGATAAAAACTCTCAATAAACTATACATAGAAGAAACATACCTCAAAACAATAGAGTCCATATATGACAAACCCACAGGTAGCATTAAGATGAATGGGGAAAATTGAATACCTTTCCTGTAAGATCTGAAACAGGACAAAGATGCCCACTTTCACCACTTTAATTAAACACAGCACTGGATGTCTGAGCCAGAGCAATTAGACAAGAGAAAAAAATCAATGGCATCCAAATTGGAAGGAAGAAGTCAAATTATTCTGTTTTACAGATAAAATAATTTTACATTAAAAAAAATCTTTTGAACAAACAGTTTTTAGCTGCTAAAAATGAGTTTCATAAATGAAATCAAAAAAGTGGCCAAATACAAAATCAACATGCACAACTCAGTAGTATTTCTATATGCCAACAGTGAATAATCTCAAAAGGGAATCATGAAAACAATCCCATTAACAATAGCTACAAAAAATAAAATACCAAGGAATAAATGTAACCAAAGAATGAAAGATCTCTACAATAAAAACTATAAAATGCCAATGACAGAAATTAAAGAGGAAACAGAAAGAAATGAAAAGATTTCCCATAGTTCATGGAATGGAAGAATTAATATTGTTATTAGGTCCGTACTTCACAAAGCAATCTGTATATTTGTGTAATCCTTACCAAAATACCAGTGATATTCTTCACAGAAATAGGAAAACAAATCCTAAAATTTGTGTGGAACCACAAAGACCCCAAATAGCCAAAGGAATCCTGAGCAAAAAGAAAAAAGCTGGAAGTTTCACATTACCTGACTTCCATATGTACTACAAAGCCATAATAACCAAAACAGCCTGGTACTGGTGTAAAAACTGACACATAGGCCAATAGAACAGACTAGAGAGCCAATAAATAAATTCATGCATTTATAGCCAACTTATTTTTGATAAAGTCATCAAGAACTTACATTGAAGAAAGGACAGACTCTTCAAGAAATTATGCTGGGAAAACTGGATAATGATATGCAGAAGAATAAAATTAGACCCCTATATCTCACCATATAAAAATAAAAATTATTAAAGACTTAAATGTAATACCCCAATCTCTGAAAACACTAGAAGAAAACATTGAGAAAATGCTTTAGGACATTGGTTTGAGCAAAGACTTTTTAGGTAAGATTTCCAAAGTGCAGGCAACAAAGAAAAAATAGACAAATGGAATTACATCAAGCTAAAGAGCTCTGTATAGCAAAGGAAACAATCAACAGTGAAAAAGACAACCTACAGAATTGAAGAAAATATTTGCAATCTATCCTTCTGACAAGGAATTAATAACCAGTATCTATAAGAAACTTAGCAGCAAAAAAACAAATAACCCAATTAAAAGGGGGCAAATGATCTGAATAGACATTTCTAAAAAGAAGACATGCAAATGGCTATCTGGATACATGAAAAAGTACTCAACATCACTAATCGTCAAGGAAATGCAAATCAATACCACAAGGATATATCATCTCACCTCCGTTAAAATGGCTATTATCAAAAAGACCATAAAAATTACAAATGTTGGCAAGAATATAGAGAAAGGGGAACACTTGTACACGGTTGGTGAGAATGTAAATTAGTATAGTCACTCTACGTAACCATATGGAGTTTCCTTAAACACCTAAAAATAGAAATGCCATATGATCCAGCAATCCTACTACTGGGTATATATCCAAAAGAAAGGAAGTCAGTGTGTTGAAGAGATCTGCACTTCCATGTTAATCTCAGTATTATTCAAAACAACCAAGATATAAATCAACCTAAGTGTCTATCAACAGATGAATGATTAAATAAAATGTAGTATATATACAAAATGGAGTATTACTCAGACAAAAAAGAATGAAATCCTGTCGTTTGCAGCAACATGGATGAGCCTGGAGGATATTATGTTAAGTGAAATAAGCCAGGTTTAGAAGGACAAATACTGCATATTGTCATACATGTGAGCTTAAAAAGTGGATCTCATGGGTATAGAGAATAGAATGGTAGTTACTAGAGCGTGGGAATAGTGGGGAAAAGGAAGGATGAAGAGGGGTTGGTTGATGGGTTCAAAAATACAGTTAGGCCAGCCGTGGTGGCTCAAGCCTATATTCTCAGCACTTTGGGAGGCTGATATGGGCAGATCACGAGGTCAGGAGTTCAATTCCAGCCTGGCCGACATAGTGAAACCCAGTCTCTACTAAAAATACAAAAATTTGCTGGGTGCGGCAGTAGGCGCCTGTAGTCCCAGCTACTTGGGAGGCTGAGGCAGGAGAATCGCTTGAACCCAGGAGTCGGAGGTTGTAGTGAGCCAAGATCACATCACTGCACTCCAGCCTGGGTGACACAGCAAGACTCTGTCTCAAAAAAACAAACAAAAATATGGAGGATTGCTGGCAAGATGGCTGAATAGGAACAGGTCCGGTCTGCAGCTCCCAGCGTGACTGACTTAAAAGGCGGGTGATTTCTTTTTATTTAATTTATTTTATTATTATTATACTTTAAGTTTTAGGGTCTGGAATGAACCTCCAGCAAACTCCAGGAGACCAGAGGCAGAGGGGCCTGACTGTTAGAAGGAAAACTAACAAACAGTAAGAAATAGCATGTCCACTCAGAGACTCCATCCGAAGGTCACCTACATCAAAGACCAAAGGTAGATAAATCTACAAAGATGGGGAGAAACAAGTGCAAAAAGGCTGAAAATTCCAAAAACCAGAACGCCTCTTCTGCTACAAAGGATCAGAACTCCTCAGCAGCAAAACAAAGCAACACTGGACAGAGAATGAGTTTGACGAATTGACAGAAGTAGGCGTCAGAAGGTGGGTAATAACAAACTCCTCCAAGCTAAAGGAACATGTTCTAACACAAGGCAAGGAAGATAAGAACCTTGAAAAAAGGTTAGACTAATTGCTAACTAGAATAACCAGTTTAGAGAAGAACATAAATGAGCTGATGGAACTGAAAAACACACAACAAGAACTTCATAAAATATACACAAGTATCAATAGCCAAATTGATCAAGCGGAAAAAAGGATATCAGAGACTGAAGATTCACTTAATGAAACAAAGCGAGAAGACAAGATTAGAGAAAAAAATAAAAAGGAACGAAGAAAGCCCTAAGAAATATGGGACGATGTGAAAAGACCAAATCTACATTTGATTGGTGTACCTGAAAGTGACAGAGAGAATGGAACCAAGTTGGAAAACACTCTGCAGGATATTACCGAGGAGAACTACCCCAACCTAGAAAGACAGGCCAAAATGCAAATTCAGGAAATACAGAGAACACCACAAAGATACTCCTCAAGAAGAGCAACCCCAAGACATATAATCTTCAAATTCACCAAGGTTGAAATGAAGGAAAAAATGTTAAGGGCAGCCAGAGAGAAAGGTCGGGTTACCCACAAAGGGAAGCCCATCAGACTAACAGTGGATCTCTTGGCAGAAACCCTACAAGCCAGAAGAGAGTGGGGGCCAATATTCAACATTCTTTCAGCTGTGAATCCATCTGGTCCTGGACTCTTTTTGGTTGGTAAGCTATTGATTATTACCACAATTTCAGAGCCTCTTATTGGTCTATTCAGAGATTCAACTTCTTCCTGGTTTAGTCTTGGGAGAGTGTATGTGTCCAGGAATTTATCCATTTCTTCTACATTTTCTAGTTTATTTGTGTAGAGGTGTTTGTAGTATTCTCTGATGGTAGTTTGTATTACTGTGGGATTGGTGGTGATATCCCCTTTATCATTTTTTTATTGCATCTATTTGATTCTTCTCTCTTTTCTTCTTTATTAGTCTTGCTAGCGGTCTATCAATTTTGTTGATCCTTTCAAAAAACCAGCTCCTGGATTCATTAATTTTTTGAAGGGTTTTTTGTGTCTCTATTTCCTTCAGTTCTGCTCTGATTTTAGTTATTTCTTGCCTTCTGCTAGCTTTTGAATGTGTTTGTTCTTGCTTTTCTAGTTCTTTTAATTGTGATGTTAGGGTGTCAATTTTGGATCTTTCCTGCTTTCTCTTGTGGGCATTTAGTGCTATAAATTTCGCTCTACACACTGCTTTGAATGTGTCCCAGAGATTCTGGTATGTTGTGTCTTTGTTCTCATTGGTTTCAAAGAACATCTTTATTTCTGCCTTCATTTCGTTATGTACCCAGTAGTCATTCAGGAGCAGGTTGTTCAGTTTCCATGTAGTTGAGCGGTGTTGAGTCAGTTTCTTAATCCTGAGTTCTAGTTTGATTGCACTGTGGTCTGAGAGACAGTTTGTTATAATTTCTGTTCTTTCACATTTGCTGAGGAGAGCTTTACTTCCAAGTATGTGGTCAATTTTGGAATAGGTGTGGTGTGGTGCTGAAAAAAATGTATATTCTGTTGATTTGGGGTGGAGAGTTCTGTAGATGTCTATTAGGTCTGCTTGGTGCAGACCTGAGTGCAATTCCTGGATATCCTTGTTTACTTTCTGTCTCGTTGATCTGTCCAGTGTTGATAGTGGGGTGTTAAAATCTCCCATTATTATTGTGTGGGAGTCTAAGTCTCTTTGTAGGTCACTCAAGACTTGCTTTATGAATCTGGGTGCTCCTGTATTGGGTGCATATATATTTAGGATAGTTAGCTCTTCTTGTTGTATTGATCCCTTTACCATTATGTAATGGCCTTCTTTGTCTCTTTTGATCTTTGTTGGTTTAAAGTCTGTTTTATCAGAGACTAGGATTGCAACCCCTGCCCTTTTTTTGTTTTCCATTTGCTTGGTAGATCTTCCTCCATCCTTTTATTTTGAGCCTATGTGTGTCTCTGCACATGAGATGGGTTTCCTGAATGCAGCACACTGATGGGTCTTGACTCTTTATCCAATTTGCCAGTGTGTGTCTTTTCATTGGAGCATTTAGTCCATTTACATTTAAAGTTAACATTGTTATGTGTGAATTTGATCCTGTCATTATGATGTCCGCTGGTTATTTTGCTCGTTAGTTGATGCCGTTTCTTCCCAGCCTCGATGGTCTTTACAATTTGGCATGATTTTGCAGTGGCTGGTACCGGTCGTTCCTTTCCATGTGTAGTGCTTCCTTCAGGAGGTCTTTTAGGGCAGGCCTGGTGGTGACAAAATCTCTCAGCATTTGCTTGTCTGTAAAGTATTTTATTTCTCCTTCACTTATGAAGCTTAGTTTGGCTGGATATGAAATTCTGGGTTGAAAATTCTTTTCTTTAAGAATGTTGAGTATTGGCCCCCACTCTCTTCTGGCTTGTAGAGTTGCTGCCACGAGATCCACTGTTAGTCTGATGGGCTTCCCTTTGTGGGTAACCCGACCTTTCTCTCTGACTGCCCTTAACATTTTTTCCTTAATTTCAACTTTGGTGAATCTGACAATTATGTGTCTTGGAGTTGCTCTTCTCGAGGAGTATCCTTGTGGCATTCTCTGTATTTCCTGAATCTGAATGTTTTCCTGCCTTGCTAGATTGGGGAAGTTCTCCTGGATACTATCCTGCAGAGTGTTTTCCAACTTGGTTCCATTCTCCCCGTCACTTTCAGGTACACCGATCAGACGTAGATTTGGTCTTTTCACATAGTCCCATATTTCTTGGAGGGTTTGTTCATTTCTTTTTATTCTTTTTTCTCTAAACTTCCCTTGTCACTTCATTTCATTCATTTCATCTTCCAACACTGAAACCCTTTCTTCCAGTTGATCTCATTGGCTCCTGAGGCTTCTGCATTCTTCACATACTTCTTGAGCCTTGGCTTTCAGCTCCATCAGCTCCTTTAAGCACTTCTCTGTATTGGTTATTCTAGTTATACATTTGTCTAAATTTTTTTCAAAGTTTTTAACTTCTTTGCCTTTGGTTTGAATTTCCTCCGGTAGCTCTGAGTAGTTTGACCATCTGAAGCCTTCTTCTCTCAACTCGTCAAAGTCATTCTCCGTCCAGCTTTGTTCCGTTGCTGGTGAGGAACTGTGTTCCTTTGGAGGAGGAGAGGCGCTCTGCTTTTTAGAGTTTCCAGTTTTTCTGCTCTCTTTTTTCCCCATGTTTGTGGTTTTGTCTACTTTTGGTCTTTGATGATGGTGATGTACAGATGGGTTTTTGGTGTGGATGTCCTTTCTGTTTGTTAGTTTTCCTTCTAGCAGACAGGACCGTCAGCTGCAGGTCTGTTGGAGTTTGCTGGAGGTCTACCCCAGACCCTGTTTGTGTTTGCCTGGGTGTCAGCAGCAGTGGCTGCAGCACAGTGGATTTTCGTGAACCGCAAATGCTGCTGTCTTATCGTTCCTCTGGAAGTTTTGTCTCAGAGGAGTACCCGGCCCTGTGAGGTGTCAGTCTGCCCCTACTGGGGGGTGCTTCCCTGTTAGGCTGCTCGGGGGTCAGGGGTCAGGGACCCACTTGAGGAGGCAGTCTGCCCGTTCTCAGATCTCCAGCTGTGTACTGGGAGAACCACTGCTGTCTTCAAAGCTGTCAGACAGGGACATTTAAGTCTGCAGAGGTTACTGCTGTCTTTTTGTTTGTCTGTGCCCTGCCCCCAGAGGTGGAGCCTACAGAGGCAGGCAGGCCTCCTTGAGCTGTGGTGGGCTCCACCCAGTTCGAGCTTCCGGGCTGCTTTGTTTACCTAAGCAAGCCTGGGCAATGGGGGGTGCCCCTCCCCCAGCCTTGCTGCCACCTTTCTGTTTGATCTCAGACTGCTGTGCTAGCAACCAGCGAGACTCCGTGGGTGTAGGACCCTCCAAGCCATGTGTGGGATATAATCTCCTGGTGCACCGTTTTTTAAGCCCATCGGAAAAGCGCAGTATTAGGGTGGGAGTGACCCGATTTTCCAGGTGCCGTCTGTCACCCCTTTCTTTGACTAGGAAAGGGAATTCCCTGACCCCTTGCACTTCCCAAGTGAGGCAATGCCTCGCCCTGCTTCGGCTCACACACAGTTCACTGCACCCACTGTCCTGCACCCACTGTCTGGCACTCCCTAGTGAGATGAACCCGGTACCTCGGATGGAAATGCAAAAGTCACCCATCTTCTGTGTCACTCACTCTGGGAGTTGTAGACCAGAGCTGTTCCTATTTGGCCATCTTGGCTGCCACTCAGCATTCTTAAAGAGAAGAATTTTCAACCCAAAATTTCATGTCCAGCCAAAGTAATCTTTATAAGTGAAGGAGAAATAAAATACTTTACAGACAAGCAAATCCTGAGAGATTTTGTCACCACCAGGCCTGCCTTACAAGAGCTCCTGAAGGAAGCATTAACATGGAAAAGAACAATCAGTACCAGCCACGGAAAAAACATACCAAATTGTAAAGTCCATCGACACTATGAAGAAACTGCATCAACTAATGGGCAAAATAACTAGCTAGGATCATAATGACAAGATCCAATTCACACATAACAATATTAACGTTAAATGTAAATGAGCTAAATGCCCCAATTAAAAGACAGACTGGCAAATTAGAGAAAGAGTTAAGACTCATCAGTGTGCTGGATTCAGGAGACCCATCTCAGGTGCAAAGACACACATAGGCTCAAAATAAAGGGATGGAGGAATATTTACCAAGCAAATAGAAAGAAAAATAAGCAGGAGTTGCAATCCAAATCTCTGATAAAACAGACTTTAAACCAAAAAGATCAAAAGATACAAAGAAGGACATTACATAATGGTAAAGGGATCAATGTAACAAGAAGAGCTAACTATACTAAACATATATGCACCCAATACAGGAGAACCCAGATTCAGAAAGCAAACTGTTAGAGACCTACAAAGAGACTTATACTCCCACACAATAATAGTGGGTGACTTTAACTCACCACTGTCAATATCAGAGAGATCAATGCAGCAGAAAATTAACAAGGATATCCAGGACTTGAACTCAGCTCTGCACCAAGCGGACCTAGTAGACATGTACAGAACTCTCTACCCAAAATCAACAGAATATACATTCTTCTCAGCACTACATTGCACTCATTCTGAAACTGACCACATAATTGGAAGTAAAACACTCCTCAGCAAATGCAAAAGAATGGAAATAAAACACTCCTCAGCAAATGCAAAAGAATGGAAATCATAGCAAACAGTCTCTCAGACCACAGCACAATCAAATTAAAATTCAGGATTAAGAAACTCACTGAAAACCACATAACTACATGGAAACTGAACAACCTGCTCCTGAATGACTACTAAGTAAATAACGAAATGAATGGAGAAATAAAAGTGTTCTTTGAAATCAATGAGTACAAAGATACAAGGTACCAGAATCTCTGGGACACATTTAAAGCAGCGTGTAGAGGAAAATTCATGGCACTAAATGCCCATAAGAGAAAGCAGGAAAAATCTAAAATCGACACCCTGATATCAAAATTAAAACTAGAGAAGCAAGAACAAACAAATTCAGAAGCTAGCAGAAGACAAGAAATCACTAATATCAGAGCAGAATTTAAGGAGATTGAGACACAAAAAGCCCTTCAAAAAAATCAACAAATGAAGGAGCTGGTTTTTTGAAAAGAACAACAAAATAGATAGACCGCTAGCCAGACTAATAAAGAAGAAACGAGAGAAGAATCAAATAGAGGCAATAGAAAATGATATAAGGGATATCACCATTGATCCCACAGAATTACAAACTAGTATCAGAGAATACTATAAACACCTCTACACAAATAAACTAGAACATCTAGAAAAAATGGATAAATTCATGGACACATACACCTTCCCAAGTCTAAACCAGGAAGAAGATGAATCTTTGAATAAACCAATAACAAGTTCTGAAATTTAGGCAGTAATTAATAGCCTATCAACCACAAAAATTCCAGGACCAGATGGATTCACAGCCGGATTCTACCAGAGGTACAAAGAGGAGCTGGTACCATTCCTTCTGAAATGATTCCAAACAATAGAAAACAATAGAAAAAGAAATTATTCCAAACATCAACAAAACCAATGACCAAAACCACATGATTATCTCTATAGAGGCAAAAAAGGCCTTTGACAAAATTCAACTCCCCTTCATGCTAAAAACTCTGAGTAAGCTAGTTATCGATGGAATGTATCTCAAAATAATAAGAGCCATTTATGACAAACCCACAGCTAATATGATACTGAATGGGAAAAAACTGGAAGATTTCCCTTTGAAAACTGGCACAAGACAAGAATGCCCTCTCTCACCCCTCCTATTCTACATAGTATTGAAAATTCTGGCCAGGGCAATCAGGCAATGGAAAGAAATAAATGGTATTCTAATAGGAAAAGAGGTAGTCAAACTGTCTCTGTTTGCAGATGACATGACTGTATATTTAGAAAACCCCATCATCTCAGCCCAAACTCTCCTGAAGCTGAAAAGCAACTTCAGTAAAGTCTCAGGATACAAAATCAATATACAAAAATCACAAGCATTCCTATACACCAATAACAGACAAACAGAGAGCCAAATCATGAGTCAACTCCCATTCACAATTGCTACTAAGAGAATAAAATACCTAGGAATACAACTTACAAGAGATGTGAAGGACCTCTTCAAGAAGAACCACAAACCACTGCTCAAGGAAATAAGAGAGGACACAAACAAATGGAAAAACATTCCATGCTCATGGATAGGAAGAATCAATATTGTGAAAATGGCCATACTGGGCATAGTAATTTATAGATTCAATGCTATCCCCATCGAACTACCATTGGCTTTCTTCACAGAATTGGACAAAAACTATTTTAAACTTCATACGGAACCAAAAAAAAAAGCCCGCATAGCCAATACAATCCTAAGCAAAAAGAGCAAAGCTTGAGGCATCATGCTACCTGACTTCAAACTATACTACAAGGTTACAGTAACCAAAACAGCATGGTACTGGTACCAAAACAGATATGTAAACCAATGGAACAGAACAGAGGCCTCAGAAATAACACCACACATCTACAACTGTCTGATATTTGACAAACCTGGCAAAAACAAGCAATGGGGAAAGGATTCCCTATTTAATAAATGGTGTTGGAAAAACTGGCTAGCCATATGCAGAAAACTGAAACTGGACCACTTCCTCACACCTTATACAAAAATTAACTCAAGATGCATTAAGGAGTTAAATGTAAGATATAAAACCATAAAAATTCTTTAAAAAAAACCCGAGGCAATACCATTCAGGACATAGTCATGGGCAAATACTTCATGTCTAAAACACCAAAAGCAATGTCAGCAGTAGCCAAAATTGACAAATGGGATCTAATTAAACTAAAGAGCTTCTGCACAGCAAAGGAACCTATCATCAGAGTGAACAGGTAGCCTACAGAATGGGAGAAAAGTTTTGTAAACTATCCATTTTACAAAGGGCTAATATCCAGGATCTACAAAGAAGTTAAATAAATTTACAAGATGAAAACAAACAACCCCATCAAAAAGTGGGTAAAGGATACTTCTCAAAAGAAGACATTTATGCAGCCAACAAACTTATGAAAAAAGGCTCATCATCACAGGTCATTAGAGAAATGCAAATCAAAACCACAATGAAATACCATCTCATGCCAGTTAGAATGGCGATCATTAAAAAGTCAAGAAACAACAGATACTGGAGAGGATGTGGAGAAATCGAAATGCTTTTACACTGTTGTTGGGAGTGTAAATTAGTTCAACCCTTGGGGAAGACAATGTGGCGATTCCTCAAGGATCTAGAACTAGAAATACCATTTGATGCAGCAATCCCATTACTGGTATATACCCAAAGGATTATAAATCATTCTACTATAAAGACACCTGCACACGTATATTTATTGTGGCAATATTCACAACAGCAAAGACTTGGAACCAACCCAAATATCCATCAATGATAGACTAGATAAAGAAAAGGTGGCGCATATACACCATGAAATACTATTCAGCCATAAGAAATAGTGAGTTCATGTCCTTTGCAGGGACATGAATGAAGCTGGGAACCATCATTCTCAGCAAAGTAACACAAGAAGAAAAAACCAAACACCTCATGTTCTCACTCATAAGTGGGAGTTGAACAATGAGAACACATGGGCATAGGGAGGGGAACATCACACACCAGGGCCTGTCAAGGTTTGGGGGCTAGGGAAGGGATAGCATTAGAAGAAATACCTAATGTAGGTGACGGGTTGATGGGTGCAGCAAACCACCATGGCTAGTGTATACCTATGTAACAAAACTGCATGTTCGGCATGTGTACCCCGGAAATTAAAGTATAATAAAAAAACACAGTTAGGTGAAAGAAATAAGTTGTAGTGTCAGCACAATCACATGACTATAGTTAATAATTTATTGCATATTTCAAATTACATTGAAGAGAAAATTTAGAATGTTCTCAACAGAAAATAATCAGAAATGTTTGATGTGATGAGTATTCCAATTACTTTTTAAATTATTACACATTGTATTCATGTATCAAAATATCACATGTACCCCACAAATTTGTAAAAAATTATTATGTAGCAATAATTTTCTTAAAGAATAGTCCAGCACGTTTTGAATAGTTTAGATAGATCCATACAAATTAGTTGTTCTCAACCCAAATTTCAAAACTATTTGTCACAGGCATCATAAAAAATGGAAACAAATTTTAAACATCATGTACTTCATCTCTCTGCCTCAAGCAAAGCTGCACCTAAGAACTTTCAGAAGCTCTGATAAAACAGCAGTAAGAATTACTCAACAATCTGCCTCAGTCACCTACTGCAGTACCACTACACATCTTCAATAAGTTCTAAACTAAATTCTTCCTACATATAACAAGAGTAAATGTTCACTAGGCACATGTCACATGCCCAATTCTTTGTTTGGATATTTACACATATTAATTAATTTAACCCTCAGAGAGACCCCATGAAGTAAGTACTGTCATTATCCCTATTTTATGCAAGAGGAATCAGGGACACAAAAAGTTAAATAATTTTTTCAGGGTCACACAAGTAATAAGTAGCAGACTTAAATACTTATATGCTGGCTGTCTAGCTCCAGAGGCAATACTCTTCTTAACCATTATGCTTTTCTACACCTCTTATTATATACCAGCCACTTTTCTTTGAAAGCAAGCCCTAAACCAATGCAGATACTCTCCATCTTGGATCCCTAAGTGAGGCATATTTGCCTACTGGGGAGAAATGCAAGGAGCCTGAGCAGTGCTGTGCCAAGCCATATTGGAGCCCAAGGCAAAAGGAAAAATCAGTAATACTAGTCCTGTCTTTATTTAAAATTTTGATGTTTTGTTAATGGTGGATTTTCATATTAATTTTTATTTTTAAAAATATTGTATTAAAATATTATTTATCTTGATTACTGATTTTTTTTGGCACCCCTTTACATTTTCCCCCCAAGGTAAGAGCCTCACTTGCCTCACCCTAGTCCCAGCCCTGGGACTAAGTGGGGCAGAAGGAAAAGAACATCCTTGATCACTTTTTTCTATCCCATGATGTTCTCTCTATGGATCTCAAGCACCTATTTCCTGAGCAATTCAGACAATAGTTAGGCCTGGTTTTATTAAGAAAGCTATGAGGACCTCCTTGGTCACCAGAACATGCCTTTGGTAACACTGGAAAGGACCTCTGAAAGCATTCAGTTGAAGTTGGTCATGTCCAGATCAGGAAACTTGACTTCTCCCAACAGAATTAATCACTTCTATAGTCCTATGTTAGAGTCCTTGCTTTCTCCTAAGGCTCAGTGATGGAAGGGAAAGAAGGGCCCTCAAGTTACCCAAGGCCAGGACTGGAGCCCAGGGCTCTTGACTCTCCATTCTGGCTTTTCTATGGCTTGCCATGAGAAAGGCCTCTGGGTCTCTATCCAGCCAGGTTGAAGATGGAAACCCCTATCTTTCTCGCTCCAGAACCCAACTTCTGAGCCTTATGCCAAGTGGTTGAGTGAGGGAAGCAACTCCTTCAGGGAAGGCTTTGGCCTCTGCAAATGTGAGGTTAATCTACTTCTACAGGCCATAGTGAGCTACAAAAATGCTGGCACCTTAACAGTTTCATGACAAATATATCACTCCTGGTTTTGAGATCACTATCATCTGAAGCCTCCGTAATATGTAGCCAATGGTAGGGCTGGGAAGAATAGCCTCTAATGCTTCTATCCTCCTGGGAAAACACAAATGATAAAAAATGCTCCAGGTCTCTGGGATAACATCTCTCTGCTATCTGAGCAAAAAATGAAAGCTGGCCTCAATACTGAACTTTTCTCCAACTCCGAACACGGTCGAAAGCCCCAATACCTTAGAGCTTCATAAAATAGCGATCACTGGCACTGCCTGAAACTTTCCAACATCAGGTCAGGATTATTATGAAGCCTACTAGGATTTTTGCCCTTTGGAACTCCTTTAAGCTTTTGCCAGAATGTCCACCATCTCATCCATCCATCTTGTAGTTCCCCAAGCCCAGTATGCTAGTTCTTGTCTCAACACCTTTGCCCTATCTTGGCCTGGAAAGAGTCTCCAATCCTATCCCTCTCAATCCCTCCCACCTGTTTCAGAATTCCTGATCATTTTCAAAAGAATATCTCCTCTGGGATTCAAGATCCAGTCTATTTCTTTGACTTCTCTAAGCATGATTAAACATTCTTAGTACTGGATTCAAGCTTTTTTTTGGACATACCACAATACTGTGATTCTTCATTGATGTATGAGTTTCTTCTGATTAGACCGTGAATTGAACACAGATCTTTTAAAATTCAGTATTCCAGCATACAGCATGATTCCTGGAATAGAGGTTTCTGAATGAATAAATAAGCAAACAAACAAATAAATGTATAGGATGACAGAGAAATTCATTTCACTTGCCTGTTAAGTCTCAAGATTCAGAAAATGGATGATTATTGTCCTCACACCTTTTTCAAGACAAACTAATTATTAATTGTTACCAGTTTAAAAATTCTGGCAAAATTATAGATGTAGAAAAGAGATCAGTGGCTGCCAAGGGAAAAAGGGAGGGGGACTGATTACAAAAGAACGTGAGGAAATTTGAGGGAGTAAGGAAAATGTTCTACACCACAACTGTGTTGTGGTTATATGACTATACAAATTTGTCAAAATGTATCAAACTGTACACTTGGTGAGTTTTATTATATGTAAATTACAGATTAATAAAGCTTACTTGAAATTGTATGGATTCTCAGGAAGAAAGGAGCTTTGACATCCAAAGCCATGAAAGTAATCCATGGCTGTAGCAAAAGAACACAAACATGATTGTCAAGATACCAGTTTCCAAATCTGGTTCTGCCAGGTTTAGCTGATCTAAAATAAACTATTTAACCTCTCTGAGACCCATCCTTCTGCCTCTATTAAATAGAGACAATAATATCTCCTTTGTCCTCCCACAGTGTGGGGCTCCAAAGAGATAACAGATGTGGCTGGACTTTGAACAGCTCAACACTTTTCTTATTATGTTCAGAATACATAATCTATACAGCCAAAATTTAACCAGATTCAGAGCATAGTTTGCCTAGAACTCAGAGTGAAGGGAAACAGACTAAATCCTGAATCCAGAACTTACTCCAGCTCCTCTGAATCAATTTCCTCTCATCAACAGGTTAATACATTTCCTTTAAAAATATATTTTTTTTCAGGCTACACTTTGAGAGAAAAGGAGACTGGCCAATTTTAAATTGTGGAAGAAGGTTTGGCCAGCTTTTTGACAGAAGACACACAAGGGTTGCAAAAGAAAAAAGAAACAACCGATAGAGAGACAAAAGAGAAAGATTCTTCCCTCAGAGTGCTGGAGGTCTATCTGGGTGCTGGTCTTGCCTTGAGAATGTCCCCACAAGAGCTTCCTGACTTGGTAAGATGGGACAACTGCCACAGCAGGTTTTCTTAGCTGAGATCATCAGCTGATGCTCAGCCTGCCAAGGCCAAGGCCAGCCAAGATGGAGACCCAGAAAGGCAGCAAATGGTAAGAGTGGTAGAGGCAGAATATGGCTACATCTACATGGTTTGAGACCTACTGCAGATATCCTGCATCTTCCTCAAGTGGGGATATGAATTAAGTATCAGGTCACTGGGCTTTGGGACACAAGGTCCACCCAGACTCTGATATCAACCTGCTTTCCGACCTTAACAAAGTCCTTTCTTTTCTTTTAGCTTCATTTCCTCATCTGAAAAATGAATATTATTTAGTGTTCTCAGGGTAGTTGTGGTGCACTCATATGTCACCATCCGAACCTCATCTTGAATTGTAGCTCCCATAATTCCCACATGTCATGGGAGGATCCTGGTGGGAGATAATTGAATCAGGGTGTGGTTTTCCCACAATACTGCTCTTGTGATGTTGAATAAGTCTCAAGAGATATGATGGTTTTATAAGGGGTTTCCCCTTTTGCATGTCTCTCTTGTTGGTGACAATGTAAGGTGTGACTTTGCTCCTCCTTTGCCTTCCACCATGATTGTGATGCCTCCCCAGCCACGTGGAACTGTGAGTCCATTAATCCTCTTTCCTTAAAAAATTACCCAGTTGCAGGTATGTTTTTATTAGCAGCATGAAAACAGAATAATACAGTAAATTGGTACTGGCAGAGTGGGGTGCTGCTGTAAAGATATCCAAAAATGTGGAAGCGACTTTGGAACTGGGTGACAGGCAGAGGAACAGTTTGGAGGGCTCAAAAGAAGATAAGAAAATGTGAGAAAATTTGGACCTTCCTAGAGACTAGGAGGGCTCAGAAGACAGGAAGGTGTGGGAAAGTTTGGAACTTGCTAGAGACATGTTGAATGGTTTTGGTCAAAATGCTGATAGTGACATGGACAATAAAGTCCAGGCAGACATGGTCTCAGATGGAGATGGGGAACTAGTTAAGAACTGGAATAAAAGTGACTCATGCTATGTTTTAGCAAAGAGACTGGTGGCGTTTTGCCCCTGCCCTAGAGATTTGTGGAACTTTGAATTTGAGGGAGATGATTTAGGGCATCTGCCAGAAGAAATTTCTAAGCAGTAAAGCATTCAAGAGGTGACTTGGGTGCTACAAAAAGCATTCAGTTTTAAAAGGGAAACAGAGCATAAAAGTTCAAAAAATTTTGAGCCTGATGATGCAATAGAAAACAAAAACTCATTTTCTGAGGAGAAATTGAAGCTGGCTGTAGAAATGTGCATAAGTAATGAGGAGCCTAATGTTGATTACCAAGACAATGGGGAAAATATCTTCTGGGCATGTCAGAGACCTTTGTGGCAGTCCCTCCCATCACAGGCCTGGTGGTTTAGGAGGAAAAAATGGTTTCATGTGCCAGGCCCAGGGATCCTGCTGTCTGCAGCCTAGGGACTTGGTGCCCTGCATCCCAGCTGTTCTAGCCATGGCTAAAAAATGCCAAGGTACACCTCAAGCTGTGGCCTCAGAGAGTGCAAGCCCCAAGCCTTGGTAGCTTCCACATGGTGTTGACCCTGTGGGTGCACAAAAGTCAAGAACTGAGGTTTGGGAACCTCCACCTAGATTTCAGAGGATGTGGGGAAATGCCTGGATGTCCAGGCAGAAGTTTGCTGCAGGGGTGGGGCCCTCATGCAGAACCTCTGCTAAGGCAGTGTGGAAGGGAAATGTGGGGTTGGAGCCCCCTATGCAGAGTCCTCACTGGAGTACTGCCTAGTGGAGCTGTGAAAAGAGAGCCATCATCCTTCAGACCACAGAATGATAGATCCACAGCTTGCACCATGTCCCTAAAAAGCCACAGACACTCAATGCCAACCTGTGAAAGCAGCTGGAAGGGAGGCTGTACCATGAAAAGCCACAGGGGCAGAGTTGCCCAAGACCATGGGAACCCATCTCTTGTATCAGTGTGACCTTAATGTGAGACTTGGAGTCAAAGGAGATCATTTTGTTGCTTTAAGATTTGACTGACCCACTGGATTTTTGATTGCTCCTTTAGCCCTTGTATTGGCCAATTTCTCCCACTTGGAATGGGTGTATTTATCTAATGCTTGCACCCCCATTGTATCTATGAAGTAACTAACTTGCTTTTGATTTTACAGGATCATTGGCAGAAGGGACTTACTTTGTCTCAGATGAGATTTTGTACTGTGGACTTTTGAGTTAATGCTGAAATAAGTTAAGACTTTGGGGGACTGTTGAGAAGGCATGATTGGTTTTGAAATGGGAGAACATGAGATTTGGGAGGGGCCAGGGTGGAATAATATAGTCTGGCTGTGTCCCCATTATATCTCATTTTGAATTGTAGCTCCCATAATTTCTACATGTTGGGGAGGGACCTGGTGGGAAATAATTAAATCATGGGAGCAGTTTCCCCCATACTGTTCTCATGGTAGTGAATAATTCTCATGAGAGAAGATGGTTTTACTAAGGGGATTCCCCCTTTGCTTGGCTCTTATTCTGTCTTGTCTGCCACCATGTAAGACGTGTCTTTGCTTCTCCTTTTCCTTCTACCATGATTATGAGGCCTCCCCAGCCATGTGGAACTGTGAGTCCACTAAACCTCTTTCCTTTATAAATTACCCAGTCTCAGGTATATCTTTATTGGCAGCATGAAAACAGACTAATACATGAACACATGTAAAAATTATCTCCCTTTGACTCCTAGCACTATTAAAGTGAAACCAGCTTGAACTGCTCTCAGGGAACAGGAAGAGAGGTTCTTTCCTGGTCATGTAGCACCTGCCATCTGACCAGGCCACCTCCCTCTCCTCCACCTATTTCATTACTTCTCATTATTCAGAGTGCAGCTCAAATTCCACCTTCTCTAAGAAGTCAGGAATATTGTAGCCTACCACATAGCTAGACTCTTTGTTGTAACTTATCTTTGATTAATCCCTTGAAATACTGTTTTTCTCCAAATTCTGGATTCTCCAGGGTTATGAAAGACAAAGCAGAGATGTAGGTTCTGCCTCCTGATTTGGAAACATACAGAGGCATTAAGTTCTGACTCTACCACTTACTGGCAGGGTGACATTAGAAAAGTCATGTCACCTCTTTGAATCTCAGAGTTTTAATGTACAAAATGGAGATGATATTAATTGATGGAACTGCTATGAAGTCAAATGAAACACTGGATTTGAAAGCATTTTGTAAAATGCCACAGCAATAAAGGCTATTGTTGTTACTGTAATAGGAGATCCAAGGGCTTATCACAGCTGCAAAGCATTTCAAGTCCTTGAACGCCATGGAGCACCCCCTGAAAGCTTTCATGGTGACTCAAATCACTCCTCTAAACCCCTGACCATGGATACTTCACCTTTTCAGAACCACTACCTACATGGATTTCCTCTCTTGGGGGTCTTACAAATGTTGGCTTTCCCAGGGAAAGGGCCTTATCACGAATGACTAATTCCTGTATTTGAGCATACGTAATTTATTTTTTTCTTTTCTTTTTGTTTCTGAGATGGAGTCTCACTCTGTCACCCAGGCTGGAGTGCAATGGCATGATTTTGGTTCACTGAAACCTCCACCTCCAAGGTTCAAGTGATTCTCTGCCTCAGCCTCCTGAGTAGCTGGGATTACAGGTGCCTGACACCACACCCAGCTAACTTTTTTTTTTTTTTGTATTTTTAGTAGAGACGGAATTTCACCATGTTGGCCAGGCTGGTCTTGAACTTCTGACCTCAAATGATCTGCCTGCTTTGGCCTCCCAAAGTGCTAGGATTACAGGTGTGAGCCACCACACCTGGTCGTGCATACATAATTTCTAATTAGAAGGAAGCTGGTTATTTGTCTTCTGAGTACAAAGAGACCCAGCATAGAGACCAGGCTAAAATGAAAGTAAATGTTTAGACCCATTTGTTGGTGCTCTTTTTCTCCGGAGGAATGGACAAGCCTGAGTTTGGACCAAGGAAGCCAAGTGAGGGAAGGCTGGTAAGAGGGTAACTGAGCAGAGGCAGAAATCAAGAGAATTCAAGCCAAGTGTCATTAAGCTTTTCCTGTGGGCCTCAATTTGCAACTTCTAAACCATAAAAACAAAAACAAAAACAAAAAAAACAAAAATCTTAACTTCATGATACATCTCCCTGGTCGTGAATCTCTACAGGGTGGCTGACTATAAACCTGTTTCTAAGTGGAAATATTCAAATTGGTGGGTGATGGTAGTAAAAGCTAAGCCAGTAGGCCAGATATATCTGAGGGTTGCATTCTCAGGTGCCATTGCTCACCAGAGTTTAGACACAGATCTGTAGCCTTATGTGTCCAATCACACTTGCTCGCAGACAAACTATGCAAAAACACAGACAGACACTGAAAGGCAGATATGTATACATACCCTCAGCAAGGAGATACAAATAGGCAGGTCTGTAGACTCAAACACATACAAAAAGGCATCAGATGTCAAAACACCCAAAGATACACTCAGAAAAAAGCATAGACAGATAGATAGATAAATAGATGATAGATAGATAGACACAAGCACACAGAATAGACAGTTAAAAAATTCACGTTGTAGTTCATGCTCAGGGACATCCACACATGCACCAAAGAAGTGTTTTAACAGGTGTGCCATGGGCAAAGATGCATAGATAGGCATATACCGACAGACATTCATATGCACAGAGATACAGCAAGAAAGCTACACTTATAAAGGTCTATATAAGTACCCAACAGACATGGATATAAAGACATCGAGATAAAGAAGCTGACCTCCTAAGCACCAGCTTAAATATCTCCATTTATAAAACAACTTCTCCAAAAAATGCCCATAAATATGCCACCAGTTAGCTCTGAAGATGATCATGAACCCAAAGAATGTAATAAAAGCAAACCGAAGTACTCAATTTAAAATTTCACAGCTCCTCCATCTGCCACAGCACAGGCAGCCAGAGACAATGGCAACAGCAAGCTGCATGGAAACCATAAAAAGTCCTTGATTTATCTCGTAAAAATTAACCTCAGGGAAAAAATGTTAATGCTCCCAACTTTTATGCAGCCATAAAATAGCTCAGAAACCCATTTTAAAAATTGCTTCCATTCCACATGGTGGAAATTTCAATACTTGCAATATGTCTAGGAAGAGAGAAGCTTAGAGGAGATAAATGGTGCTGGAGGACAGGCAGGTTCCAAAGAAACTAAGAAAGGGGTCTTACTTCATTAACTGGCTTGTTTCCTGGTCCCTGGAGCTTCCAGTATTCACCAATGTTCTTGTGGGTTTCTAGCATCTTGGAGGCCTGGTCCAAGTTACCTGTGGTGAAAGAATACTCTTTAGGTTGAGACCAAACTTCAGCTCCTTTGGGAGAAACTTGGTTGCTGATCACCCTGGTCCACCTTGCAGAACCACCAGGATTGGGGTGGTGGAGCATGAGAGGGAAGGGTATACTCATGTAAGGCCAGTAATAGAGAGAAAAAGGGCTGAAATTAGTCAAGAAGAAATTCATAACCAGTATCTGAAGTATGCTGGGCCTTCTTCCATTGCTCAGGGAATATCTTGGGAAAAGAAGAACCTCAGGCTCCTGCCTGGAATTATAAAGTAAGAATCCCAGTTCCTAACAATTCTCATTATTTGAAGTCTTAGGTGACATGAAGAGCCTGGTTAATTAAAATATGAAAACATTGTCAAAACCTTGTTTCCACCAATAGCTCTAATTTCGTGCCCCTCCCAACACTTCCCCAGAGTATCATAAACAGTTCTAAATTTTCACCCCTCTCTGTAACCCACCCATTAAGAGGAAATGTGAGCAGTAGATGTGTCCAAAAACCAGGTGGTAGGAGGAAAAACCAAGGTTATATCTAATCAGACCCAATTAGAAAGTAAAATCTGTGTTCCCAGGACAGCCAAATAACAATGCTTCCATTTCCAAAATGAGGATATTAAGGCTTACAGGAGGGGAATGATTGGAACTGACTACACACAAAAAATCACATTGTAGTCATAATGTGATACACAAAAATACACACAGAAATTCAGCAACATAACTAAGGTCTCCTGACACCTGGCTCAATTATCAAATGTTGCTAACTGGTACCATCAACAGATAAATACTCAAATAAAGAGTAAAAATACATCAGCTCTTCTTACCTGCTCAGAAACCAGTGTCCTATTTAATATTCCTTCCAACTGCTTCCTGGCCATTCATTCCAGTGGTGTTAAATTCTTCTAAGTGTATCCTAAAACCCTCTAGATCAAGACCAACCCAGAGCGACCCCTACTGGGAGGGACATAACCTCAGTGGGAAATGATTTGAATGCCTCTGCCTAAACAGGCTTCTGAGTCAGCCCAGTCTCAAGTGGTTTGAGTAGAGCCCAGCCAATATGTGAGGTGACATGTGTGTGGGTACTATTTCAGTGTGTCTGTTTTTGGGATTATATTTTGTTAGGTTTTTCTTAAGTATAAGAACCCCTCTACTTCATTTGGAAAGCAAATCTTAAATTTTAATATTGGTATCAACAGATATTCATGAATATCAACTATGTACCTATCCAGCCCAGGCCTGGATAGAGCTTATAAAGCACTTTCACGTCTGTTAGCTCTTTTTAGCCTACAGTATTGTCTGTGAGGTATAAACTATTAACCCAAGGTTACAAATAAATAACTGAGGCTCAAAGAGGTAAAGTGACCTATTCCAGATCATACAGGTAGTAAGAAGCACAGCCAAAATTCAAGTCCAAGCATGTCTGACTTCAAAACTGTTGTCCTTTCCAGCACCGGGTTGTCAGAATGCAAACTCCACTGACTTTGCTATTTTGCTCAATCAATGTTTGTTGAATGAGCAAGTGAGTGAGTCAATTAATAATTAGAAGAAGCAGCTCATGTACTAGGGCAGATTCAGGTTGGCCCCACAGTGGGCAGAGCTCTTGGGCATATGGAATTGGTGGAGGGCAGTGGGGAGAAGAAAACTACTGCCATCACTGAGCACCCCTGTGTGCTAGGAACTGTGCTGGGAACATCAATAGATTCTATTTCATGTGAAGATGTTATTCAGCACCCCATCCCTCAAATTGAGAAATTGAGGTCCAGAGAGATTATACAACTTGCCCAAGTTTGCAGAGCAAATATTTGAACCTGAGTCTGTTCAGTCCCAAAGTTGATCCTCTTTCTACGATATTGGTCTGCCCTGGGAACCTCCAGATTAAAAGCTTCAAGGGAGGGGCTTGTAAGAATATGTGTAGAATAAGGTAGAAGAACAGAAATTGAGCAGTAGAAAACAAACTGAAGTTTGGTGGTCAGTGAAGGGGGCACTATTTGAAACCCACAGAACACTGGCAGTGAACAAATGGAGGTAAATCAGGTACTAATTATGATATAAATATGATTCTTGGATCCCATAGCCAGGAGGGTCAGAGATATAAGAAGAGCTAGATGACACCTGGCTTTCCAAATGGAGTCCTGATGTCATCCTCCTTCCCAGGAATAGTTTTAGCCCCAAGTGTTTAGTTGGGACCTTAAGAATCAGAGCTGCAACATGAGAGCCACTTATATCCCACAGGTGAGTGTGGCTGCTGAGGTGATGGTGGGACATAAGCCAATCTCAGGGGTATATTTTTCTACCCATGGCCTATAAATAAGCCCAGATAAATCCCTAGGGTAAAGACTAATAGCCTCATCTCTGCAGCTCCCTGACCCCACCCCACCAGGAGTTGTCATCTGCTTCTGACAATCAGAAGGATGGTAGACAGGGCCTATCTGATTCACTTGGCAGTGGAATGATATCAGCTGCTCAAAAGCCTTCGAATTGCCAGGGGGTAGGTCCACTTCCTAAGAGGAATGGAGGGAGAGGAGGAATAGTTGTGACTATATTCCTTCCATTAGATACTCCAGGCCTGACCTCCTAGGGGATTATGAGAGAGTGCCTTATCCTCAGGCAGGGGAATTAGAAAATATGGCAGGCATCTGCTGCTGCCTTGATGGCTTGATTTGCACCCACCACCTGCAGTCTCCTTAGGGGATGGGGGGAGGCTGGCAACTCCACTGCAGGTGAGCTTGAGTGGAACCTGAGGCTTGGCATCTTAACATTTAAGACTTGGTCTAGGAGTGAAGTAAAATCACATTCTGGCATGATGAAAAGTCATGAGGTTGAAGCCTGAGTCACAACTCTGCTATAAATTGACTGTGTGACCTTGGACTGGTAGGTCCCATCCCCTGTCTGATCCTGTTTCCCCATCTGTAAAATATGAGGACCATGTGACCTCTAAGCACTCTCCTAGTTACGATAGTAAAGGATTATCTCCCTGTCCTCAGAATTCTTTCTCTTTATTCTTACTGCCTCCCTAGCTTCTGGGAATTTCTGAGGGAAATGATGCCACACAAGACCGAAGCCAGTGATTTCTTTGGCTCCTACCTTCCTGGAATGCTGGGAAGGAGCCACTGGGTTGGAAATAAGCTCTGAGTCAAAGCATCCCACAAGGGCCACACACATGGAGTAAGAAGAATAAAGGAGGAAATAGGAGGAGGAGGAGAAGCAGGTCCAGAGGAGCTACAAGGCCTTCAGGGCTAAGGCAAACTTTGAGGCATGGGGAAGTGAAACTGGTGCTCTTAGAGCTTTTAGAGACTTCACAAAAAGCTTTTAGAAAGGAATGCTGTGAGGTCCTGAGAATCACAGCATTCATGCAAATTTTGTTGCTGTAAAAGGGCCTAGGAACTGTTAGGATATGGTGTAAGGAATAGGGATCCAAAAGCATGGATTCCTTCCATTTGTGGCAAAAGACAGATTTTTGCAAATGACAAAGGTGTGGCAGGCAGGGCCCATGGGCTGAGTCTGAAAGGGCACACTCTGAAGCTCTGGGAGGTAACTGAAGTGTTAGAGGGAATGTCTCTGGATTTTGAGTTCTTTAAATGAAGTTGCTTTGAGACTTGAGGAGCTTTCCATAGTTGGTGGTCAGTGAAGGAGGAGGGATTTGAAACCCACAGAAACCATGTCTATGTAAGGTGTTAAAATGATCCCATGTGGGGTTTGCTCTATGGGACTAGTCCCTTTGAGGCCTGCAGGCTGTATATAAGATCACTGTAAATGGGGTGAAGAGGAGGAACTGCTGTGTACGAGTTCTGGAAAGCATTAGGTACAGAGAGCCTGGGAGTGTGGTGGGGGAGGGGAACACAAGACTTTGAGAAGAATAGGATATTTGAGTGCTTTGAGTTAATGAGTACCCCAATAGGATATTTGCATTTTAAAAGAAGAGCATGGGGAAGTCAAAGTCTATACCAAGGCATTGCTAATAGTTGATTTTCAGGTTTTAATGAGGAGCAGTACTGGGGGACTACAGGGTGGGGAAGAGGATAAATGTCAACACAGTCTGACTATGCATGAGGCCTGCCTAGCATATCCTGCCATAGAAACCAGGGCATAAAAGGCATCCCAATGCAAAGCATCATAGGTCTACTCCAGCCCACTTGGTCCAGCTCTGTGGGGATACTCTGTGAGATGGGCAGAGAGTGGCATTTTTCCAGAAGGATTTTAAGTGGCAGAGTCCTTGGTGATGGTTCAGCTGTAGGAGAGAAGGCCTGCAAAGAAAACCAACCAGGATTAGTTACTCAGTGGAGGTAGGAAACAGGCCAACACTTGGCCTAAAAAGTAGAGCTTCCAATTTGAAATATTAACTGGTCTAGCCCCCAAATCCAAGCAATGTTAACGTGTGTCAACAATAAACACAAGCAAAGGCCCAACTACTAACAGCGTAAAAGACATCAGGCAGAGGAACAAATGTAAAGCAGGCAACTGATTTAAGGAAAAAAGTGTAATATCTAAATCATGCAGCTAGTAAATGGAATGTCTGTATGACTACAGATCTACCATGCTGCCTTTCTAGACAAAATGAAAATAGCTCCTGGGCCCCTACATTCTTCAAATTCCAGCACTCCTAAGTCACCGTGGACACAGTACAAATTTCTTCCACCTACGTCATTCATTCCTAAAAGAATTGGATGTGGGGAGGAGTTAAAAGTTTTGGTGACCCAGAGAAGGGTCTCTACACAGATGCTAACCCTACTAAGGGCAGAAACCAGCTTTCAAAGTCAGTTCATTCTTTTGAACAGCAAAAGTCACTTGGTTATACTGTAAATAGCGTTTCAGAAGGTATAAGGGACTACTAAATCTATGAATCTGAAGTAAAGGTCTCAAGGTTGCTTTTCAATCACTCCTCCTAATCCTAACTTATTTGCCTTGTTTCATAGACATATAAACTGTTAGAACTGAAAGCCCCCTTAAAAGTTGGAAAATCTAACCCTCTAAACAGATAGAAAAAAACAGCTGAGGCTCAGCAATGGAAGGGACTGGACAATTGAATTATTTTGATTTGAGATAGAAGGAATGGGAGCTACCTGTAGAGTATGGCATCAATATCTGTGATAAGATTTTTGTGATATTTGTTTCTCTCTACCTGATTTCTCCAGAATTTGTAAACTATTTGTGAGTATTCTTATGGTAATATAGTTATTTGCATAAGTGCAATAAGAATCTGTTTTCATTTGTAACAGGATACAATTGGAGAAACAGATTATTTTACCAAGCTTTGACTGGAATAGTGTGCTTTCTTTTAAGAAATCAAACTTGACTTATAGAGCCAATAAAAGCCCCTTGGGCCTGGGCATGGTGGCTCATGCCTGTAATCCTAGGACTTTGGGAGGCCAAGGTCGGTGGATTACCTGAGGTCAGCAGACAAGACCAGCCTGTACAAAGTGGTGAAACCCCATCTCTACCGAAAATACAAAATTAGCTGAGCATGGTGGTGCAAGCCTGTAATCCCAGCTACTTGGGAGGCTGAGGCAGGAGAATCACTTGAACCTGGGAAGTGGAGGCTGCAGTGAAGTAAGACCACGCCATTGCACTCCCTCCTGGGCAACAAGCATGAAACTATCTCAAAAATAAAAAATAAAAGGCCGCTTTGGAAATCTGGCCTTATACACTGTCTACACATTCCCTGTACAGTGTTCCTGATCTGTGGTAAGTAAAGAATGTCACTATCTGACAGACCCAGGAGCCCCAAGTTATCTTGAGGACAAGAATTCACCCAACTCACTGGTATATGAGTGGTGAATTGGTATCAGCCATAGATGGTACAAATTCATGGCTGGGCTCGGCTTTTAAAAAGTCTTATCTGAGATTCCTTCTATGGAACCAAGTTCCATCAAAGCAAGTCTTTAAAGCTTATATGAAAAATAATTATTCTTGGTGTACTTTATACAAATAATCTGGCCAAGTATAATAAAGCAAATCACTCCTATCATGATTTATCTTTAGTAAACATGGAAAACTGGAGAGAGAAAAATTATGTTTCCAAAGCTGTAGTAAACCTGTTGTTTGATTCTGGCCTTGTTTAATGTTTTTTTTTTCAATTTTTATTGTTTTCTACAGTTTAGATGGAATTCTAATTTTTCCTGGCTACAAGTCTCCAACATAACATTTTCAACTTTTTATTATTTATTTTCCTTTTTTGCCCATTTTTCCTAACTTAAAATTACTGAAAACTAAGCTGTGCTTTATTAAAGCTCTGTGAACTGAATCTAGACAACTTAAACTTCAGAAGAAAATAACAGCAACCCATTTACATACATAAGCCACTTTCATACCTGCCTACTGATGTATAGACTTCAGAGTAATGTGTCTCATATCAATTTTTCATAATTGTTCTTTTGTTTATTGTTGTTTTTCTCCCCCACTCCCCACCATTTTCTCTTCATAGGACATGAAACTTCTCAACCTGATAAAAATGAGCTTTCCTAATAACTTGAGACCTACCTGTCTAAAAATAAACTATCGTAGCCATGACTGATCCGACAAAATCTGAGACCAGAGACTCATTTTCTTCTCAAATGCTTTCTCCAGAAGATTTTTTAAAGAACAAGGTATGGGGGTTGAATGTGAAAGGAAAATAAATATTGGGGGCCCAAAATCACTAATTTAAGAGAAGAAGTCAAACTGGGCACTGCTTAGGGCAAACCTGCCTCCCATTCTGTTCAAAGTCATGTCTCTGCTCACCAAGATAAATGCATATCTGATTACCTCCTTTGGAAAGACAATCAGAAACTCAAAAAAAAAATGCAACTGTTTGTCTCTCACCTACCTGTGACCTGGAATTCACCTCCCCGCTCAAGTTGTCCGCCTTTCCAGACAGAACTAATGTACATGTTACATATATTGATTGATGTCTCACTTCTTCCTAAAATGGATAAAACCAAACCGTGCTCTGACAACCTCGGGCACATGTTGTCAGGACCTACTGAGGTGGTGTCCTCAACCCTGGAAAAATAAACTTTCTAAATTAACTGAGACCTGTCTCAGATATTCAGGGTTCACAATACAAAAGTCTTATTTCCAAATCAGGTCACAGTCACATGTACACGGGGTTAAGACATGAAAATATATTTTGGTGAGGTGGGGGGCACAATTCTACCAAATACAAAAGGATACAGCCTTTTGGAAACGGCAGCTTGGGGAGGGACCAGTGCTAAGCATCTTAAATCTTAGACGATAGAGTGACAGGGGCCCCTAGATCTGGAAGAGGATAAGAAAAGTGGAAGGCAACCATATTTACTTTTGCTAAGGCACATCCCAAAATAAGGGTACAATTTCTGCCGCCTCAAATGTCTTAAAGAAATCTACTACTTGGCTTCCCAAACTGAGGCTTCTACAGCCTTGACTTCATAGTTTGGTGTGTCCAGAAACACTGTGATGTTTTACCCGTTTTGGACTTTCTTTTGTCAAGTTGTAACTGAGCAGCTTGGCTTCAAACTGCATTTTACAACTTTTTTTTCCTTTCCTCTTTTTGCGCAGTGAGAAAAACTCCAGGTGTGTTTTCTCTTGTCTTGAAAAACAGCCTTGGAAGGTGCTCTAACACTCCATCTTATGCTCCCAGGCCTTATGCACATTTGTTTATCTGGATGTTTGTTAAACTCACATCATATTCACTTATCTGGTCATATATTTCCTTAGGAATCTTCAGGGGCCAAATCCTGACACAATGAGGCACCTTCTGAATTCTCTCTCCAATAAAAGCTTACTTCAAGACTGGAACCCACTCCCAGATACAGACTGACTACAAGATTGACTGTGATTAATTTGTAACCTGGTACGGCCCTCAATGGCCCCAGCCCCTACATCAGAGGGAACAATAATTCAAGATGAGCCATTGGAGCAAGTCTCATCACCTGGCACTTCCTAGCATTCCCTGCCTCTTCTGCATTCCAAACTCTCTCTTAAAAAAACCCCTGCATTCCCTCCAAAAATTGAAAAGTAAAATTTTTCTTAGCCACTCTTCCCCTTGCTGGCACGAATAATAAAGTTTCAGTCTTTTTCTATCACATCTCGTTATTATTTTGGCTTCTTTCTACAAGTGGCGAGCAGTCAAACCCTTTTGCCAGTTACAAAGTGACTTTGAGAGTCTGGATAGCAGAACCTACCACAGGGGACAGCCTTGCTCACTCAAGAAGCCCCCTGCCCACCCCTCCCTTGGACTCCCACAGGAATCAACTATGAAGGAGGAACTAAACCCATCCAGAGTGTGTAGGGGATAATGGAAGAGGGCCAGAAAAGAGAGGCCAGAGTAGTGGACAATTTGGTTGGCAAAACCTGACTATTGCTCCCTTTATAGTGCATAGGTTGTCCCACTAGATTTGAAATAGGCAGCAGGTAAGAGACTAAGGAAATTGGGTTCAATAATTCTCAAGAGACCCCAGGGTGGAATGAAAGGCAGTGTAGACCTAGCAGCATGGGCCTGAGGGCCAGAACCTTGTGTCCTGATCCCACGTATAAAAAGGACTCACTCTGTGTGTCCTTAGAAAAGGCTTAGTCTCTTCATCTGTGAGATGGAAACAAGAGCCACTGCCCTAGCTGCTTCTGAGTATGGTTATGAGTATTGATACTGTTTGGCTGTATCCCCACCCAAATCTCATTTGAATTGTAGTTCCGATAATCTCCACATGTCATGAGAGGGACTGAGTGAAAGGTAGTTAAAGTGAAAGGTAATTGAACAGCTGTAGTTACCCACATGCTGCTGTTCTCATGATAGTGAGTAAGTTCTCATGAGATTTGGTTTTATAAGGGGCCTTTTCCCCTTTTGCACAGCACTTCTCCTTCCTTCCATCATGGGAAGAAGAACATGTTTGTTTCCCCTTCCACCATGATTTTAAGTTTCCTGAGGCCTCCCCAGCTATGCAGAACTGTGAATCAATTCAACTTCTTTCCTTTATAAATTACCCAGTCTTGGGTATGTCCTTTATATCAGTGTGAGAACAGACTAATACAGTAAATTGGTACCAAAGAGAGAGGGGCACTGCTGCTAAAAATAACTGAACATCTGGAAGTGACTTTGGAGCTGCATAACAAGCAGAGGCTGGAACAGTTTGGAGGTTTCAGAAGAAGACAGAAAGATGTGGGAAAGTTTGGAACTTCTAGGACTTTTTGATTGGTTTTGACCAAAATGCTGATAGTGATGTGGACAATGAAGTCCAGCCTGAGGTGGTCTCAGACGGAGGTAAGGAACTTGTTGGGAACTTGAATAAAGGTCATTCTTGCTATGTTTTAGCACAGAGGCTGGTGGCAGTTTGCCCCTGCCATAGAGATCTGTGGAAATTTGAACTTGAAAGAGATTTTTTAGGGTATCTGTTGGAAGAAATGTCTAAGCAGCAAAGCATTCAAGAAGTGACTTGGGTGCTCTTAAAAACATTCAGTTTTAGGCATTCAAAAGGATATGGTTTGGGACTTATGTTTAAAATATATAAAAATATATATCAAAATATAAAATAGGGACTTATGTTTAAAAGGGATGCAGAGCATAAAAGTTCAGAAATTTTGCAGCCTGACAATGTGATAGGAAAGAAAAACCCATTTTCTGAGGAGAAATTCAAGGTGACTGCAGAAATTTGCATAAGTAGCAAGGATCCAAATGCTAGTTGCCAAGACAATAAGGAAAATGTCTCCAGGGCATATCAGAGGTCTTCATGGCAGCCTCTCCCTTCACAGGCCCAGAGACCTAGGAGAACAAAATGCTCTCATGGCTCGGGCCCAGGGCCACCCTGCTGTGTGCAATCCAGGGATTTGGTGCTCTGCATTCTAGCTGTGGCTCAAAGGGGCCAAAGTGCAGCTCAGGCTGTGGCTTCAGAGGGTGCAAGTCCCAAGCCTTAGCAGCTTCCACATGGTGTTGAGCCTGCAGGTGTACAGAAGTCAAGAATTGAGGTTTGGGAACTTCTGACTAGATCTCAGAGGATGTATGGAAACGCCTGGATATCCAGGAAGAAGTTTGCTGTAAGGGTGGAGTCCTCATGGAGACCCTCTCCTAAGGCAGTGCAGAAGGAAAATGTGGGGTCAGAGCCCCCACACACAATCCCCACTGGGGCACTGCCTAGTGGAGCTTTGAGAAAAGGGCCACCATCTTCCAGAGCTTAGAATGGTAGATCCATTGACAGCTTGCACCATGTGCCTGGAAAAGCTGCAGACATGCAACACCAGCCTGTGAAGGAAGCTGGGAGGGGGACTGTACTATGCAAACCTACTGGGGTGGAGCTGCCCAAGGCCATGGGAGCTCAATTCTTGCATCAGCATGACCTATTGTGAGACACGGAGTCAAAGAAGATCATTTTGAAGCTTTAGGATTTGACTGCCCCACTGGATTTTGGACTTGCATGGGTCCTGTAGCCCCTTTGTTTTGGCCAATTGCTCCCATTTGGAACAGGTGTATTTACCCAATGCCTGTGCTCCCATTGTATCTAGGAAGTAACTAACTTGCTTTTGATTTTACAGGCTCATAGGTGGAAGGGACTTGCTTTGTCTCAGATGAGATTTTGGACTTGGACTTTTAGGTTAATGATGGAATGAGTTAAGACTTTGGGGGACTGTTGGGAAGGCATGATTATATTTTGAAAGGTGAGGACATTAGATTTGGGAGGGGTCAGGAGTGGAATGATATAGTTTGGCTGTGTCCCCACCCAAATTTCATCTTGTAGTTCCCATAAGCCCCATGAGTTGTCAAAAGGTAATTGAATCATGGGGGCGGTTACCCCATGCTGTTGTTCTCATGATAGTGAGTGAGTTCTCAGGAGAGCTTATGGTTTTATAAAAGGCCTTTCACCCTTTTGCTCAGCACTTCTTCTTCCTACCATCATGTGAAGAAGGACACGTTTGCTTTCTTTTCACCATGTTTGTACATTTCCTGAGGTTTCCACAGCCATGCGGAACTGTGAGTCAATTAAATCTGTTTCCTTTATAAATTACCCAATGTTGGGCATTCCTTAAAGCAGTATAAGAACAGACTAATACAAGTATCATTTGGAAGCAGAAGCATAACCAAATGGAATAATGATGATGAGACCAACAGAGCACTGGTCAGCAGGAACACTTGGGGGATCAAATGAGATAACAAAAAGTAGAAGCACACAGTAAGTGTTCAATATATCTGCACCTTTTTCCTTCCTTAGGAAGGAAACCGAGGAGACTTCCTATTTCCAGTTGTCAAATGAAGATAATCGACAGTCAAAGTGATTAAAATCAAAAGTCACATATCTGTTAATGTCCCAGAGCCAGGACTTTGAAACTAAGCGTTTTGACTGCAAATTCAATACTTTTTTCTCCCGTATGTCATGCTTCAAGTTCCTCATCTGTCATCTGGGAATAATGATAATAATAATGATAACTGTAATTTGTTTTGCCAATCAATTTATATTGGAAAGCATTCTGAAAAGTATAAAGTCCTGTACAAATTTAATGAATTCTTATTATTATTCCACTTCCTCAACTTGTATTCCACCAATTCTCACTAAGGTGTTAGCTAAGGATAGGCTTAAGGTACAGTCCCTTCCTGCGATATCTGCTTTTTAACAACTAATGCAAATAGCTAACATTTATTGCACTATGACTCTTGGCCACACAGTGTTATAAGCACTTATGTGTATTTACTCATTTCATATTAACAATACTATCTTCATTTTAAAGATAGTCCCTGACTCGCAGAGTAGTTGTGATGATGAAATACATTCACATATGTAAAATGCTGAGAACAATGCCTTGGCATATCATAAGTACTGTGTAAATGTTAGCTATAATTACTAGTATTACTCTCGTCATTTTCCAGGTGCAGGGAGGGAGGCACGGAGAAATTTAAGACCTGGATGACCCTTGGTAAGACCTCATCTCTGCCCTCTGACATCATCTCCTTAAAGCTGTGCCCCCTCTTTGGCTAAGATAGCAGTCCCAGGCTTGATCACAGCCAAGTCTGGGCCAAAGTAATCACAATTTCAAGAGCTATTTAGTTCTGGAGTGTTGGATGACTAGACCTCAAAAATAAAACACCCCAGAGGAAGCCTGCCAAAGCCTAGTTTCCCTGTAAAACATAGAAGGACCTGAGTCTGTTCAGCTTACTAGGTTTTTCAGTTTCATTGTATATAATAATCCGATGCAATCATGTGACCTTTTCTGCTTAACAATGCATTGTTTTCATATCGATTATCCCAGTTTAGTCACACAACAGACCTGCGAGGTGACCGTGCTGAAGATAAGAATTTCCAGCTCGTAAAGAGGGCTGCCAAAACTCAGAAAGAGAATAAGATTTGTGGTAGAGCCCATGTTGGAACTCTCAGATCCTACTTGCCTCCCAGTTTCTGTGCGCCCAAGGAAATTCCTTCCCTTTGGGACTGTGTTCCCATCATCTGTAAAGTGAAGTGACTGGATGAACATGGCTCCTGACCCACATCGACGTCCCTTGACATTCGGGTTTTTCAAGCTACTTTGCTTTTTCCCTGGGCCCCAGTCCATGTGTGGACTGGGGTTCAACATCCCAAGGAAAGCTACGCAGCATCTCCTTGAAACCAGCAGAGGGCACAGGAAGCCTACAGAGGAGAACCAGTAGGAAATGAGGCATTAGGCTGAACCCAGGTGATCAGTTTCCCGCTGGACATAGATAAATACAGGTTTATGTGGAAGGAAAGAACTAGAAAAAATCAAGGCATAAAGAACCTTAGAAACTGATCCTTCAGGTGGAAAAACTGAGGCAGAGAGAGGAAAGAGCTAGCTGGAGGTCACAAAGCAAGTCAGGCAAAAAAAAAAAAAAAAACAAAAAACAAAAACTAGAACCCAGTGTTTCCTGATTTTCAGACACAGTTTCCTCAACTGCGTCAATCTGCTGCTACAACAGTACTGTTTTGAATTGTTTTTCTGGATGAATGTTCACATTTATTTATAATGTACCATGTCTCAGTAATAGAGACAACTGGTACCACACTGTGGATTCCCACAAAATGTTATGAATGGTACTAGGCTGGGTGGCTTACATACAATGGCTCTTTCGATCCTCACAACAGCCCTCTTAGGTAGGTAGTGTTTAGTCCCATTTCACAGATGAGAGGGCATGTCACATCCAAGCCTTTGTAATTCTGTAGCTTATGCTTTAAAAAAATCCACTGTTTATCTCCGTGTCCAGTCCATAATAAGGTGATGTGCTCATCTGTGACCCTCTTCCTGGCCACTGGTAACCTTGGACATGCAGTGTCCAGATGCAATTATCAGCTAATGGAGTCATTAGATGTGTTTGTTTGCTTGTTTGATTATTGGTCTTAAAAACCACTGCAATAAAATTTACTCCCAACAATATTATGCCAATTTTTATGTCCTTGAAGCTTATAATAAATGATATGGAAAGAGAATGTTCATAAACATATTAATGTCCTTTCAGAAAAAGCAGGCTTATTACTTCTGTCCTAATGAAGCCCAAATTCTCTGACAGTGAGATGTGAGAGATGACAGGGACAGGTCAAGAACTACCAAGGTAATCCATCCACCCACACTCTACCACCACCAAGAAGAACTTTAACTATGCTTAAAAAATACTTTGCCCTGGCTAGGTGCGGTGGCTCATGCTTGTAATCCCAGCAGAGGCTGAGGCGGGTAGATCACAAGGTCAGGAGATCGAGACCACCCTGGCTAACATGGTCTACTAAAACACAAAAAATTAGCCGGGCATGGTCGCGGGCGCCTGTAGTTCCAGCTACTCGGGAGGGTGAGGCAGGAGAATGGAGTGAACCCGGGAAGTGGAGCTTGCAGTGAGCCAAGATGGTGCCATTGCACTCCAGCCTGGGTGACAGAGCAAAACTCTGTCTCAAAAACAAAACAAAACAAAAAAAAAACTTTGCCCTAAAATAATCTGGAGAAACTACAGTATTACAGCATACTCCCTCATAAAGACATCCTTAATTCTCAAAGCCAGAGAATCCCTTCTGTGTTTATTCAACATTTCTTTTACTGTATTTCTAGAATATTTCTTTTTGTCCATGAGTAAGGGTGTGGTAAACAGCTGCCCATCACCATTAAAATTAAACCACCTGAAAACTATAGATGGGATACTAGACTTAGAGTAAAAAGTAAGAACCCAAATTTGAACCCAAATTCTGTCATAATCTATATGATTTTGAATAAGTCACTCAACACCCCTGAGCTTGTTTCCTTGCTGTTAAAATGAGGATAATCACTCTTACCTCACAAGGTTACTATACGAATTAAATGAAAACAATGTACATGAGAATGCCCTGAAAGGTGCCCATAGAAAGCTACCACTCAATGAATGCTAGGAGAAGAATGCTAGTTGGCTGCCCTAGGACTACATTTTTGAGGTCAAATAACACAGAGTGTTGTTACTAGAAGGTGCCTCTAGATGTCCCAGACACCAAGCATAGCCTGCTCCCCTCTATAGGGAAACCGAGGTCCATCAAGATAAAAGGACTTGTCTCAAAATCATACAGACAGCAGGGCAGAGCTGGGACACAAATATAGATATTCTGAAACCCAGACAAGTGGCTTTCCTCAACCGCAGTCTCTGCATCTAGCTGATGCTAGAGGGGGAGGGCAGGGAGAAGGGAGCCAAAGCTAGAAAAATGTCTCACCACCTAAGGAAAACAGGAGGTCATGGCTGTCTTAGACATCATTAAATAATCATGGTCACTTTCCTGCTACTCCCAGAGCTTCAGGTTTCTGTCCATGGCTGAACTGAGGTGTGAATACAGGAACACAGCTCCAGGAAGAGGCAAAGGTCACCCAGGGTTTTAGGATCAGTCAAGTCTCCTGCAACTGACTACTGAGAACATTCCTTTTGGGGCATTTCTGGCTAGAGGTGGGCTGGGTGGGGCAGGGCATGGGAGTTTAGCTGGCTTTTGGGGCCCCAAATGTTACAAACAGTGATAAAACAACAACGACAACAAAAACAGCCTTACGTGAGCACCACAGACTCCAGTGTAGGGCTTTCTGGCTTTGCCCTTTGCCTTGGCTGCCCCCATTTCCAACTGAGGCTCCTGGGGTTGTCTGGCCTGGCTGGACACCTCAGGCTCCCTACCAGCCTCTTGCCCCTTCATCTCATTGAGCTTCTCCTCTACTTTCTCCATGACAACCTCAGTGGTAAACCTCCTTGCATAGGCACCTAGCTCACGGGACTCCCTAGCATTGTCATCTTCCTTGAGGAAGCTGACCACGGTCTCAGTGTCTTCCTCGAGTTCCTCAGAAGAGTGCTCCCTGGTGAAGGTGCCGCAGTAGACTCGGCCACGACTGCCACGCCCATGGCTGTTCTGCTGCACTGGGTTGTCCTGGAACTCAAAGATGGCCAAGGTTGGGGCAGAGGTGGCAGCAGTACAGGGACCTGCTAGGGCCTGGTCCAGCGTCTCTTCGCCCTCAATGCTCATCTCAAAAGTGCATGAGGTCTGTGAAGGCTTCAGGTGGCGGTGGTTTGGCCAGTGCCTCCCCAAGGTGCTACTCCACAGTGAGGCCTCAATGGCCCAGCAGGACAGGTTGAGTGTTAAGGAGGACAGGGAGGCAGCACCCTCCGGATGAAGCTATTGCTGCAACTGCTGAAGTAGGCCTCCCATTGGCGGCGGGGCAACTGTGGCTCTTCACGGGTGAATGCCCACCGCTTGCAGGCCACCTCAGCCACATTGTTAAAGAATTTGATGATGACGCTCAGTGGCGCAGTCTTGTCTCAGCACTGGTGTTCGTGGCTCCCTTCATAGCTGCCTCCGAGCCTGCTTCCAATGTGGAGTCCTCGATGGCATCCTCAAACTTCTGGATTTTGGCAGCTTTGGCCCATGTACGCAGGCCTTCACAGCCCCTGGGGAATATGCTTTTCAGATAGCTTCTGCCTTTCCTTTCACCCGCAAGCTGTTCAGGGGCCTCCTCCTGCCAGGATTTGTCCTCCACTTGGATGCCAAACTCATCGAAGGCCAGCACTTTCCAGTTCACCCTCTTGGGGGCTTGGCCAGGCCCCAGCACTTCTGTGAGGAAGGACTCCAGGCCCTTGATGAAACCAGCATAGGAATGGCTAAAGGGCTTCCCGGCCTCCTCAGCTTTCCTCATTTGATAGATACCTGGGGCATCCTGCGGCTCCTGGATCTTGCTGCTCCTTGTTCTTGGAGGCCCCAGTAGAAGGCTTCAGCCTCCTGAATGACTTCATTCAATCCATGAACCTGAATTTCGTTTCACTTCTGACAGCCTGGAGGTGTCTCCCAGTAAAAGCATGGACTGGGGTCGCTTTTCCTGGCTGGAGGCGCCTTTTCTGCAGCTCACAAAATTCCAGATCTTGTTGACTTTGATTTTCCTCTTATTCCAACCACTCTCTTCCCCGGTACTCAAGTCACTCTGGTCATACTGCTCAGATTTCTCCAATTCCTCCAGCCCTACCTCTCTGGTCAGGCTTTCTACCTCAGGGTGGTCTGGGATGACTTGAGTCACGTAACCATTGGGCAGCATCTCTGAGAGAGAGTTAGCACAGCAGCTGCTGAGAGTCTCCATGGTAGCAGCAGAGGATGGGGCCAAAAAGGCACAGAGGGAGGGCTGGCCCTTTATTTCCATCTGAAGGAGAGAAATAAGGAGAGAGAGAAGGGAAGGGGAGGGAAGGGGAAGAGAGATGAGGAAAAAGAAAAGAGAGCTAAATTAGGCAAGTCCACAAACGGGGTCATTTACAGATTTGTAATGATCAAATATATGAACACACTTCAGCACTGGGCCACCAAATCTTTAGGACCTTTACAGAACAAAAACTAACTTGGATTCTACTAGTATAGGATCAGGATTGGAGGAAAGCAAAGCTTAACCTGTGTACCAAGGAAAGCTTTGATTCCTATTTAAGTGCAAATACACCTAAGAGGGACACAACTTAAGGCTATTGTCAGACCCCTAAAAACTGAGCAAATACATTTTTTAAAAAGAAAAAAAAAGCTGAAGCTATCTCAGAAATCTGTCACTTTAATCTTTTCCATTTTACGAGGAGGCACTGGAGATCCAGAGAAGACATCTGTCTTGCTTAGGCCACAGAGCCAAGGAAACAGCAGGGAGGAATCATCCAGGCCATGCTTCCCTTTCTCATTTGCTCCTCCATTCACTCAGGAAGGCTGCCTGAGAGAGCTCCCCTACCAGATCACCTGCTCAGCACTGGCGCCTCAGCTAGGTGCTGAACACCAGTGAGATGAGTAAGGCACACACGGCTAGTCACCTGAGCTCACAGGCTACTGGGAGAGATAGGTGAATGTAAACAAACAGTTACAATACAGCCCGATAAGTGCTCTAATGGAGATATGCACAAAGACCACAGAAGCTTAGAGCAAGTTGGGAGGGGATGATGGGCTGAGATAGGTGTGAGGGCTAGAGAGCTGCAGACAGA
The DNA here is from genome assembly GCF_029289425.2 of Pan paniscus. Classification (NCBI taxonomy): domain Eukaryota; kingdom Metazoa; phylum Chordata; class Mammalia; order Primates; family Hominidae; genus Pan; species Pan paniscus. Next base: position 63,478,932 of record NC_073272.2, read on the forward strand.
GAAAGGACTGGGGCTCCCAGGAATGCTTTCCAGAATAACGTAGACTAAAAATGGGAGCTCACTCATGATAGAGTCTCTCTCCATCCAGTGTTCTTTGCCCCTCTGCCCTGCACAGCCTAAGAGCAGGGTTTGCCACGAGAAGTGAAGAGAGGAGAGCAGGCACATTGAGCCTGGTGCCTTAAAGACAACATCTGCTTTCTTGGTAGTTTGGCCAAGAGCCAACTCACTAACTCAGAGTCTATTACCTCCTTCTTCTCTAGTCTTCAAGGTTAACTTCACCTGACCTGGATCATGCCTTTACTCTGTGTTCTTTCTGTACTTACATGAATAGCCTTCACAGAATCTGTTTGACTCAAAAAATGTTCAAGTAGAAGGAGGCCAGGAAGATGATCTAGTTTGGAAAAATGGAACAAAAAGAGAGCAGACATTTGGCTAAGGTCACACAGCAAGCCAGTGGCAAGCCAAGAACAGAAGCCTAGTCTTCCTGGCTTCCAGGCCAGGCAGGGACATTAACTCTCTACCACACTGCCACCCTTATCCAAGAGTTTTGTTTCCCCTAGTCTATTCCACTCAGGATGATAATAACATCTTAACATTGATAAGTGCCAGATACTGCACTAAGTTCTTTATTCATTTAGTTCTCACAACAACCTTATAAGGTGGACATTATTGTGTCCCCATTTTAGAGATGGTTCAACTGAGGCACAGAAAGGTTAAATGACTTGCCTAGGTTCTCCACAGACACTAACTAATAGAGTTGGGATTTGAATCCAAGCAGTGTGGCTCCAGAGGCCAAGCCTTTAACCACTATGCAATACTCCCTTTTTAGAACAGGGTGTTTGCACACAGAGGATGATTCATATACAAGTCTGCCTTCCTGCCTGCCTGCCCTCTGACTTCTTTTGGTAGTACCAGAGCAGAATGAGCTTCCGAAAAGGCATCTGTACACATTCTTGGTGCCAGGGCCTAGCATGGGGTATGGTGGGGAAGGGGGATTTGGTGGAAGATGACCACTGTACCTGATAAACTTCCTACAGAAATCCTTTCCACACTAGGCAAGTGAACTCAGAACTCTCACTTTTCCCAGTTCTCCACTTGGCTATAGCCCTTCTCCTTGGGATTTTCTCTAAGCATAACTCAAATAACAACCTTATTGACCTTAAAAAATATTGACCTTAAAAAGCCATCCTTAGCCTTTAAGTACAATTAAAATCAAAGAGAGCTTTGAGGTCCCCTAGTCCACTCCACCCATCATTTCACAGGATGAAATTTTAGCACATAAATTTCAATGGAAAAGCACAATATACAAAAAAAAAATTAAGAATCCAATTTACAACAGCATAAAACACTACTTAGAAATAAATTGAACTGAAGAGATGAAAAAGATGAAAGAACTGCCAAGGCTCAAGAACTACGTGAAGAATGCAGAAGCCTCAGGAGCCGATGCGATCAACTGGAAGAAAGGGTATCAGTGATGGAAGATGAAATGAATAAAATGAAACGACATGGGAAGTTTAGAGAAAAAAGAACAAAAAGAAACAAACAAAGCCTCCAAGAAATATGGGACTATGTGAAAAGACCAAATCTACGTCTGATTGGTGTACCTGAAAGTGATGGGGAGAATGGAATCAAGTTGGAAAAGCCTCTGCAGGATATTACCTGTGAGAACTTTCCCAATCTAGCAAGGCAGGCCAACATTCAGATTCAGGAAATATAGAGAATGCCACAAAGATACTCCTCGAGAAGAGCTACTCCAAGACACATAATTGTCAGATTCACCAAAGTTGAAATGAAGGACAAAATGTTAAGGGAAGCAAGAGAGAAAGGTCGGGTTACCACAAAGGGAAGCCCATCAGACTAACAGCTGATCTCTCTGCAGAAACTCTACAAGCCAGAAGAGAGTGGGGGCCAATATTCAACATTCTTACAGAAAAGAATTTTCAACCCAGAATTTCATATCCCTCCAAACTAAGCTTCATAAGTGAAGGAGAAATAAAATACTTCACAGACAAGCAAATGCTGAGAGATTTTGTCACCACCAGGCCTGCCCTAAAAGACCTCCTGAAGGAAGCACTAAACATGGAAAGGAACAACTGGTACCAGCCGCTGCAAAATCATGCCAAATTGTAAAGACCATCGAGGCTAGGAACAAACTGCATCAACTAACGAGCAAAATAACCAGCTAACATCATAATGACAGGATCAAATTCACACATAATAATATTAACTTTAAATGTAAATGGACTAAATGCTCCAATGAAAAGACACACACTGGCAAATTGGTTAAAGAGTCAAGACCCATTTGTGTACTGTATTCAGGAAACCCATCTCGTGTGCAGAGACACACATAGGCTCAAAACAAAAGGATGCAGGAAGATATACCAAGCAAATGGAAAACAAAAAAAAGGCCGGGGTTGCAATCCTAGTCTCTGATAAAACAAACTTTAAAGCAACGAAGATCAAAAGACACAAAGAAGGCCATTACATAATGGTAAAGGGATCAATTCAACAAGAAGAGCTAACTATCCTAAATATATATGCACCCAATACAGGAGCACCCAGATTCATAAAGCAAGTCCTCAGGACCTACAAAGAGACTTAGACTCCCACACAATAATAATGGGAGACTTTAACACCCCACTGTCAACATTAGACAGATCAACGAGGCAGAAAGTCAACAAGGATACCAGGAATAGAACTCATCTCTGAACCAAGCGGACCTAATTGAAATCTACAGAACTCTCCACCCCAAATCAACAGAATATACATTTTTTTCAGCACTACACCACACCTATTCCAAAATTGACCACATAGTTGGAAGTAAAGCTCTCCTCAGCAAATGTAAAAGAACAGAAATTATAACAAACTGTCTCTCAGACCACAGTGCAATCAAACTAGAACTCAGGATTAAGAAACTGACTCAAAACCACTCAACTACATGGAAACTGAACAACCTGCTCCTGAATGACTACTGGGTACATAACGAAATGAAGGCAGAAATAAAGATGTTATTTGAAACCAACGAGAACAAAGACACAACATACCAGAATCTCTGGGACACATTCAATGCAGTGTGTGGAGGGAAATTTATAGCACTAAATGCCGACAAGAGAAAGCAGGAAAGATCCAAAATTAACACCCTAACATCACAATCCAAAGAATTAGAAAAGCAAGAGCAAACACATTCAAAAGCCAGCAGAAGGCAAGAAATAACTAAAATCAGAGCAGAACTGAAGGTAATAGAGACACAAAAAACCCTTCAAAAAATAATGAATCCAGGAGCTGGTTTTTTAAAAGGATCAACAAAATTGATAAACCGCTAGCAAGACTAATAAAGAAGAAAAGAGAGAAAAATCAAATAGATGCAATGAGAAATGATAAAGGGGATAGCACCACCAATCCTACAGAAATACAAACTACCATCAGAGAATACTACAAACACCTCTACACAAATAAACTAGAAAATCTAGAAGAAATGGATAAATTCCTTGACACATACACCCTTCCAAGACTAAACTAGGAAGAAGTTGAATCTCTGAATAGACCAATAAGAGGCTCTGAAATTGTGGCAATAATCAATAGCTTACCAACCAAAAAGAGTCCAGGATCAGATGGATTCACAGCCGAATTCTACCAGAGGTACAAGGAGGAACTGGTACCATTCCTTCTGAAACTATTCCAATCAATAGAAAAAGAGGGAATCCTCCCTAACTCATTTTATGAGGCCAGCATCATCCTGATACCAAAGCCGGGCAGAGACACAACCGAAAAAGAGAATTTTAGACCAATATCCTTGATGAACATTGATGCAAAAATCCTCAATAAAATACTGGCAAACTGAATCCAGCAGCACATCAAAAAGATTATCCACCATGATCAAGTGGGCTTCATCCATGGGATGCAAGTCTGGTTCAACATACGCAAATCAATAAATGTAATCCAGCATATAAACAGAACCAAAGACAAAAACCACATGATTATTTCAATAGATGCAGAAAAGGCCTTTGACAAAATTCAACAATGCTTCATGCTAATAACTCTCAATAAATTAGGTATTGATGGGACGTCTCTCAAAATAATAAGAGCTATCTATGACAGACCCACAGCCAATATCATACTGAATGGGCAAAAACTGAAAGCATTCCCTTTGAAAACTGGCACAAGACATGGATGCCCTCTCTCACCACTCCTATTCAACATAGTGTTGGAAGTTCTGGTCAGGGCAATTAGGCAGGAGAAGGAAATAAAGGGTATTCAATTAGGAAAAGAGGAAGTCAAATTGTCCCTGTTTGCAGATGACATGATTGTATATCTAGAAAACCCCATTGTCTCAGCCCAAAATCTCTGTAAGCTGATAAGCAACTTCAGCAAAGTCTCACGATACAAAATCAATGTACAAAAATCACAAGCATTCTTATACACCAATAACAGAGAAAGAGAGAGCCAAATCATGAGAGAACTCCCATTCACAATTGCTTCAAAGAGAATAAAATAGCTAGGAATCCAACTTACAAGGGATGTGAAGGAACTCTTAAAGGAGAACCACAAACCACTGCTCAGTGAAATCAAAGAGGATACAAAGAAATGGAAGAACATTCCATGCTCATGGGTAGGAAGAATCAATATCATGAAAATGGCCATACTGCCCAAGGTAATTTTTAGATTCAATGCCATCCCTATCAAGCTACCAATGACTTTCTTCACAGAATTGGAAAAAACTACTTTAAATTCATATGGAACCAAAAAAGAGCCTGCATCGCCAAGTCAATCCTAAGCCAAAAGAACAAAGCTGGAGGTATCACGGTACCTGACTTCAAACTATACTACAAGGCTACAGTAACCAAAACAGCATGGTACTGGTACCAAAACAGAGATGTAGATCAATGGAACAGAACAGAGCCCTCAGAAATAACACTGCATATCTACAACTATCTGATCTTTGACAAACCTGACAAAAACAAGCAATGGGGAAAGGATTCCCTATTTAATAAATGGTGCTGGGAAAACTGGCTAGCCATATGTAGAAAGCTGAAACTGGATCCCTTCCTTACACCTTATACAAAAATTAATTCATGATGAATTAAATACTTAAACGTTAGACCTAAAACCATAAAAACCCTAGAAGAAAACCATGGCATTACCGTTCAGGACATAGGAATGGGCAAGGACTTCATGTCTGAAACACCAAAAGCAATGGCAACAAAAGCCAAAATGGACAAATGGGATCTAATTAAACTAAAGAGCTTCTGCACAGCAAAAGAAACTACCATCAGAGTGAACAGGCAACCTACAAAATGGGAGAAAATTTTCACAACCTACTCATCTGACAAAGGGCTAATATCCAGAATCTATAATGAACTCAAACAAATTTACAAGAAAAAAACAACCTCATCAAAAAGTGGGCAAAGGACATGAACAGACACTTCTCAAAAGAAGACATTTATGCAGCCAAAAAACACAAGAAAAAATGCTCACCCTCACTGGCCATCAGAGAAATGCAAATCAAAACCACAATGAGATACCATCTCACACCAGTTAGAATGGCAATCATTAAAAAGTCAGGAAACAACAGATGCTGGAGAGGATGTGGAGAAATAGGAACACTTTTACACTGTTGGTGGGACTGTAAACTAGTTCAACCATTGTGGAAGTCAGTGTGGTGATTCCTCAGGGATCTAGAACTAGAAATACCATTTGACCCAGCCATCCCATTACTGGGTATATACCCAAAGGACTATAAATCATGCTGCTATAAAGACATATGCACACATATGTTTATCGCAGCACTATTCGCAATAGCAAAGACTTGGAACCAGGCCAAATGTCCAACAATGATAGACTGGATTAAGAAAATGTGGCACAGACACACCATGGAATACTATGCAGCCATAAAAAATGATGAGTTCATGTCCTTTGTAGGGGCATGGATGAAATTGGAAATCATTATTCTCAGTAAACTATCACAAGAACAAAAAACCAAACACCGCATATTCTCACTCATAGGTGGGAATTGAACAGTGAGAACACATGGACACAGGAAGGGGAATATCACACTCTGGGGACTGTTGTGGGGTGGGGGGAGGGGGGAGGGATAGCATTAGGAGATATACCTAATGCTAAATGACGAGTTAATGGGTGCATCACACCAGCATGGCACATGTATATGTATGTAACTAACCTGCACATTGTGCACATGTACCCTAAAACTTGAAGTATAATAATAATAAAATAAATAAAAATAAAAAAGAACTGTACACTCAACAGTATAAAATATTGATGAAATAAATTGAAGAAGACACAAATAAATGGAAAGATATCCCATGTTCATTTACTAGATGAACTAACATTGCTAAAATATCCATGCTGCTTAAAGCAATCTACAGATTCAGTGCAATCCCTATCAAAACTCCAATGACATCTTTCACTGAAATAGAGGAAACAAACCTAAGATTCATATGAAACCACGAAAGACCCCAAATAGCCCAAACAATCTTGAGTGAAAAGAACAACACTGGAAACCTTACCCTACTTGATCTCAAAATCTACTACAAAGCTATAGTGATCAAGACAGCATGGTACTGACACAAAAACAAACATACAAACCAATGGAACAGAATATAAAGCCCAGAAATAAGTCCACACACTTATGCCCAAGTAATTTTTCAAGAAATGTGGCAATAACACACAATGGGGAAAGGACTGTTTCTTCAATAAATGATCTTAAGAGAACTGGATATCCACATGCCAAAAATGAAATTGGACCCTTATCTCACCCCATATACAAAACTTAACTCAAAATTGATTAAAGACTTAAACATAAGACTTGCAACTACTAGAAAAAAGCATACGGGAAAAGGTTCATGACTTTCATCTTGGCAAAGATTTTTTGAATCTGAACCCAAAAGCACAGGCAACAAAATTGAAAACAGACACATTGGACTATATCAAACTAAAAAATCTTCTGTACAGCAAAGGAAACAATCAACAGTGTGATGAGATAACCTACAGAAATAGGAGAAAATGTTTGGGAAATAGACTTCTGATAAGAGGTTAGTATCCAAAACATACTTGGAAGGAATTCAAATGACTTAAAAGTAAGAAAACAAATAATCCAGTTTTTAAAATGGGCAAAAGACCAAAAAAGACATTTCTAAAGAGGAAATACAATATAACCAACAGATAAAATGAAAAAATGCTTAATATCACTAATCATAACAGAAATGAAATTAAAACCACAATGAAGTACCACCTCACATCTCGTAAGATGGCTGTTATCAACAAGATGAAAGATAACAAATGTTGGTGAGGATTGGAGAAAAGGGAACTCTTGCAGACTGTTAGTGAGAATGTAAATTATTACAGCCATTATGGAAAACAGTATAGATGTTCCTCAAACAATTTCAAATAATCTAGCAATTCCACTCCTGGTATATATCCAAAGGAAATCAAATCTGTATGTCAAATAGTATCTGCACCTCCATGTTCATTGCAGCATTCCACATCAATAGCCAAGATATGGAATCAACCTGTGTCCATCAACAGATCAATGGATAAATTGTGGAATAGATATGCAATGGAATACTATCCAGCTTTAGCAGTACAATCCTGCCATTTCCAATAGCATGAATGAACTCAGAGGACATTATGTTAAGTGAAATAAGCCTTCAGAAAAGACAAATATTGCATGATTTCACTTACATGTGAAATCTTAAAAAGTCAAACTCATAGAAGCAGAGAATAGAATGGTAGTTACTAGGGACTGGAGGTGGGGAAAAGGGTGGTGAGACTAGGGAGATCTTGACCAAAGGATACAAAAATTTATTTTTGTTTTTTTGGGGTCTTTTTTGAGATTGGGCCTCACTCTGTTAACAAAGATGGAATGCAGTGGTGTGATCATGGTTCACTAAAATTTCATAAATAAAATTTTATTGGAACACAACCACATTCATTTGTTTCTGTATTTTCTATGGCTGCTTTTGTGCTACAAAAGCAGAATGAGTAGTCGTGATAGAAACTGCATGGATCTCCAAAGCCTAAAACATGCACTATCTGGCCTTTTATTTAAAAAGTTTGCTGACCCCTGTTGTAAGTAACATTTTGCATATATAGTCCTCTACATTATACCATACACTTTTACATCCCTCTAGAATGGGTATCCATTTTAGAAGGCTCCATTTTACATATGGGCACAATGGGATTCAGAAGGTGAACTGGTTTTTATGACTCAGAAGTATTTTGCACATGGGTAAGATATTACAATGGAAACATTTTTCATGAACCCAGTCAAACGCTCCTGCTCCCACAGGCAGTGAGTGACAGAGGTAGGACAAGAACACTGGGTATCTGGTGCCAAGTCCAATGCCCACTGTCCTGCACCTGACTCCTTCCTTAGGAGCTTTAGGTGGACTAATAAAAGACATGTGTTTCATTGCTAATTCCTACCTAGGTACTACTGCACGATACAATAATTGTTTGGGTCAGCAGACACTCATTCCCAGGCTCACTGGAATCTGAACACACTTCTCCTAAATATCAAGCAGTCTTGCAATCAGCTTTCTGCGGCATATGGTTGTTAAATGATATAATGCCTAACACAATAAAAGTAGTGATGACTAATATTTCTTAGCACTTACTTTGAACCAAGCATTGGGCTAAGCACTTTCTTTATATGTATAGCACTTTCTTTATATGTATAATCTTATTAATCCTCATCACGCAGCTAGAAAGTATTATGATCCCCATTTTAAATGTGGCAAAGAAGGTAGAGGTGGCTTGCCCAAGGCTACACTTAGTGCTAAGATTTGAACAAGGTCTTTTTAATGTCAGAGCCTGTGTTCTTTAACTACTGCCCCTGTAAGGATAACACAGTTTCTGGCACATCATACTACTCAATCAGCAATTCCTATGATTGTTTTTTAATTTTCTTTATCAATTTCTACCAATTATTGAATGCTTGCTACATAGCAGGCATTGTGCTGTGTACTTTCTTAAGTGTTAATCAGTTAACCTTCACCACCACACACTGACGTTTGTACTATTATTATCTCCATTTTGCAACTGAGGAAGCTGAGGTGCAGAGAGACTAAGAAAATTGCCAAAAGTCACACAGCTAGTAGATAGATGCTTGGTACTAACGGTGTGTTTTGTACTCTGGGCATGGGGAATGGATGAGTGTCTCAGCATCTTTTGCACTGGATGCAGGCCTGGAGTCTAGAAAGCCACCTAGCTGTCCATGTGCCCTCCAACTCTACCTCACCAACTGCAGACCGAGTGTATAAGGGAAAGAGAATGGGTTTTGGAGTCAGTGAGAACCATTCTCTTGAATGGTTCTGGTAATGGCCAGAACAAAGTCAAAAGCCCTGAGAACACATAGAACTTGACCTCAGCCGGAAGTATGGTTAAAAACATAAACCAAATGGGGGCTCCACTGAAGATGTGGCCAAAGGTCTCCACCAGACCCTTCACCAGAAAGAAAGCAAGACTGAAAGGCTGCAGGTGCAGGTGGCTGGTTTGTCCTTTCTAATTGTTTTGCCTGTCTTGAAGTCTTGCCAAATGCTGGACTTTCTCCTAGCTATCCTGCTACCCCGGGCACAAGTAGTTGCACATTTAGTCATTTCGTATCTGAAATCTAATAGTGTTTTGGAAAACAATAATAGAATGTCAAGAGTTAGAACTCATCTGGTCTAATCCCTCATTTAATATGGGAAAATTGAGGACCCAAGAGATTAAGTTCCTTAACCACATTCATCTAGAGAATTGGAAGCACAGAAGTCATCAGGAAAAGGCTAATTTGAATTAAATGTAGCTTGTTTAAGAAGGCAGGGAATTGTGTAATGCATATTTAGATAGGTTTCCATATAAGCAAGAGTTAAATGTTCTGAAATCTTCAGCACTAAATTTGGTCTACGTTAGCTACCTGGACAACTCATCTCTATGGAATGCCTCATTCCACTAAATTTTTGAAGAAATGAGACATAGCTTTATATAGGTTTTTCACATATAAAAAGATTTAACCCCAAATATTTGTACTATTAAACATCCAGTTACCTTATAAAACTGATATGTTAAGTAATTGCCCCAAATTCAGGGCTGAATCTGGTTCAGCCCTTGTATCTTGACAAGTACCTGCTTTAAGTCACTTTGGCAATAAAATAACTGATAAATCCTCTGATTTCCTGAATTAGTTTCAAAATTAATCACTGCTTCTAGATGTCTTGGGTGCACCATCAACAACTGAAACCAATATCTCAGGATGGGCTGTGAATAATGTGAATATTATGTGAATGTCAAGAAACAAATAGGCGATCTTTTCAGGGGAAAATATTAAGTAAAGCTGCTTGGCTTAGTTATTAAAATTGTGAGTGAAATCCACTAGATTTCAATCAAATCTAGACCTCAGCACCCAGAATCTAAGTGCCCAATATAGCCCTGTCAGAATTTGGGCAGTGAGACTAAAGCAACCATAGTCCTCATGTCACCTTTTTAGTCCTTTGTCTGGTTTTCATGGAAATGTGGTGAGGAGGAGAACATTCTGGGTGTGTCCACTATTAGCAGATGCTGACAGATAGGGCCCCAAAGGGAGAAACAAGAGGTGAAGGGAGGTGCGGAATTCCGGGAGATGACAAAAAAAAGGAGGACTCAGTACTTAATGGAACAAAAACAACTTTTATAGTAAATTTTAAACAAGGATAAATGTTCTTAAACTGCATTGGGTATTATTGAGGGTGGTCACAAAGAAGACTTGGAGAAGTAATGAGATGATCTGAGGCACTGAAATAGGAGGATCTCCTCCAAAGGGAGAGGCTTACTCTCACCTCTTGGAGTCTCTGTTTTCCCATCTAGAGCTTGGTAATAACTAATGTCATTTTACCTTACTTCAGGGGGATGGTGTATAGCTAACAGAAAGGATCCTTCAAAGGACATTTTCCCCTTCAATGTAAAGGTGTTCTAGAAATTTAAGTGATTATAATTGTAACTACTACACTTGAATCACTATTTCAGTGGATATTTTCAAATATCTGTCACTAGAGCTCTGATGTTACTACTAAGGCAATTGACAAGTTACTTCTACCCTTCACCACATAGCATCAAGGCAAAGCAGCAGCTTCTGCTTATACTGGATACCTTGCCTCTATACCATTTTATTTAATTTCCACAACAATACCCACTTAGCAGAGGAGGAAACTGAGGGTGAGAGGTTGTGACTTGCCTCAGGTCTCAGAAAAACAAGCCAATGGTAAAGCTTTGCCTAAAATACACATCTGTTAAGTCCCAGATCAAATTCCCTTCTCTTACACTTTTCAGGTCCCTGTTCGAGGGTGAAAAGAGACAAGGAAGTAAATTCCAGAAAGAACTCCTACCATATCTAGCCATTCAGGGACCATTCAAGCTACCAATTTCTTCTTGAGTAAACTTTGGTAGTTTGTACTTTCAAAGAGAATACCATTTTCATCAAAGTTGTCAAATCTATTGGCATAAAGTTGTTCCTAACATTTTATTTTTTTAAATATGTATAGCATCTGTAGTGATGTTATTGCTCTTGTTTCTGATATTGGTAATTTGTGTCTTCCCTCTTTTGTTCTTGGCTGTTCTGGCTAGAGGCTAATGTTATTGATTTTCTCAAAGAGTCAGCTTTTGGTTTTATTAATTTTCCTCCGCTGTTTTTCTGTTTTGTATTTCATTTACTTCCACTCTGATATTTCCTATTTTTTTCTTCAGCTTACTTAGGGTTTACTTTGCTCTTCTTTTTCTGGTCTCCTACAGTGAAGTCTAAGGTCATTAACATGACCTTTCTTCTTTTATAATAAAGGGATTTAGTACTATAAATTTCCCCGATAAAAGTGCTTTAACTGTATACCACAAAATGTTATATTCTACCTATTCTTTAATTCAATAAAAATATCTTAGACATTTCCTATGTTCCAGGCACTATGATAGGTGCTGGAGATAGATTAGTGAATAAGAAAAGGTCCTTACTCTTATGAATCTGACATCCCATCCCAGTGGGGAGAGATAGATGATAACAGATAAATAAGTAACACGACAATTTCAGCTAGAGGTAAAGTGCCTCTGCAAGCAATCAATAAACTGCTGGGAGTGAGGAGGCAGTTCTAGAGGGCCATGAAAGGATTTTCTGAGGAAGTGACATCTGAGCTGACAGCTACATGATATGAAGGAGCCAGGTAGGTCAACATCTGGGCCCAGAGAACATTGCTAATGTGATTCTACTGGCATGTGAAGCTCAATGGTATATGGGGTTCAAGGGATTTGTGGGATGATCATGGAAATATATATGAAAATCAGGTGGCAGTAGGAGACAATGAGCTTTATTTGGGTGGCTCTTTGACAGGCTATATGATAAGGAAAGTCTTTCATGGCAAAAGAAATTCCACAGCCACTTAGGGGTATATATCCAATAGAAATAGAATGAGGATCTTGAAGATATATCTGCACTCCAATGTTCACTGTAGCATTATTTGCAATAGCCAATGTATAGAAATAATCAAAGTATCCATCAGTGGATGAATGGATAAAGAAATCATGGTACATATATAGAAAGGAATATTATTCAGTCATTGAAGAAAATAATTCTGCTTTTTGCAACATGTATTAACCTGGAGGGCATTATGCTAAGTGAAATAAACCCGAAACAGAAAGACAAATACTGTAACATCTCACTTACATGTGCAATCTGAAAAAGTCAAAGTCATGGAAACATAGAATTGAATGGTGGTTGCCAGGGACTGTGGTGGTAGAGATGGGGATATGTTGATCAAAGGGTACAAATTTTCAGTTATAGGATGAACAAGCTCTGGAGTTCTAACATATAGCATGAGTGGTGATGGACATGTTAATTTGATTGTGGTAATCATCACACAATGTATATGCATACTAAATCAGCCTATTGCACATCCTGAATATTTTCAATGTTTATTTAACAATTAAATTTTTTTAAAAAATTAAAGTTATCTGAAAGGAATTTAAAAATAAAGTGTGTAATTCAATGGTTATTAGTATAGTCACAGACATGTGCAACCATTACCACAGAATATTTTCATCACCTTAAAAAGATACCTCATACCTTGTATCTATCACCCCTTTGCCCACCACCCCAGATCTCCGCAATGTTGTTAAGCAACCAATTTTTTACTTTATATCTCTATACATTTCCCCTGTTCTGGATATTTCTTATAAATGGAATAATATACTACATGGCTTTTTGTGATTATTTTCATTTCACACAATATTTTCAAGATTTGTCCATGTTATAGCACGTATCTGGTACTTTATTACTTTTCATGGATAAATAATATTCATTTTTATGGGTGTAACACATTTTGTTTATTCATCAGTTTATGGATATTTGGGTTGTTTCCATCCTTTGGCTATTGTAAAAGGTGAAACATTTATACAATCTGAAGATAAACCAGAGTATTGACTATTGTAAATAATGCTGCTGTAAACATTCATGTATGGCTATTTGTGTGGACATATGTTTTCATTTATCTTGCCTATATGCATAGAAATGGAATTCTTGGGTCATATGGTAAACTCTATGCTTCAATGCTTGAAGACCTGCCAGATTATTTCCTAAGACAGCTGCATCATTTTACATTCCTGCCAGCAGTGCATGAAAGTTCTGATTTCTTCATATCTATGGCAATACTTGTTAATTCTAGCCAACCTGTTGAGTGTGAAGTGGTATATTATTGTGGTTTTAATTTGCATGTCACTGATGACTAATGACATAAAACACGTTTTCATATGCTTTTTGGCCATTTGTATACCTTCCTTGGAGAAATATCTTCAGATCCTTTGCCTACATTTAAAACTATGTTCTTTGTCTTTTTATTTTTGGGTTGCCAGGGTTCTTTATATATTCTGTATACAAGTCCCTTATCAGATATATGCTTTGCAAATACTCTCTCTCATTCTGTGAGTTGTTTTTTCACTTTCTTGATACTGCCCATTGAAGAACAAAAGTTTTTAATTTTAATGAAGTCCAATTTATCTTTTGTTGCTTATGTTTTTAGTGCCAAACCTCAGAAACCTTTGCCAAACCTAAAGTTATGAAGGCTTACCCCTATGTTTTCTTCTAAGAGTTTTAGACTTCCAGCTCTTACATTGAGGTCTTTAATACATTTTTAGTTAATTTTTGTAAATGGTGTGAGATAAGGGTCCAACTTCATTCTTTTGCATGTGGCTATCAAGTTGTCCCAGCACAATTTGTTGAAAAGACTAATCCCCCATTGGCTGGTTTGGCACACTTGTTGAAAATCAGTAGATCATAGATGCATTTATGGAGTCTCAATTCTATTCCATTCATCTATGTATCTGTCCTTGTGCCAGTGCCACACTGTCTCTGATTACTGTTGCTTTGTAGTAAATTTAGAATCAGGAATTTTGGGTCCTCCTACTTTTTTGTTTTTAGTTTTAAGGAATGGTTTGGCCATTCTATGTCTCTTGAAATTCCATATGAATTTTAGAATTAGCTTGTCTAGTTCTAACAGAAAAATAGCTAGACTTATGATATATATTTCACTGAATCTGTAGATTCAGTTGGGGAGTATTGCCATCTTAACAAGGTTAAGAGTTCCTGTCCATTAAGATAGGATATTCTTCTAATTATTTGGATCATTTTTCTTTCAGCAGTGTTTTGTAGTTTTCAGAGCATAAGTTTTGTACTTCTTAAAAATATAATGTTATGTATTTTAATCTTTTTGATGCTATGGTGAAGAGAATGTTTTTAAATTTTATTTCCAGATTTTTCACTGCAAGTGTATTGAAATACAATGAATTTTGCAAATGGATTATGATGGTTAATTTAAAGTGTCAACTCGACTGGATTGAGAGATGTCTAGATGGCTGGTGAAGCATTGTTTCTGGGTGGGTCTGTAATGGAGCTTCCAGAGGAGACTGACTCAAGAATCAGTGGACTAAGAGAGGAAGACCCAGTGGGCAGGCACCATTCAATAAGCTGGGGCCTGGTTGGGAAAAACAGGCAGAAAAAAGAGAATTCTCTTTTCCTACTCTCTCTCTCAACCTTCCAGAGCAATACACTTTTTGTTTTCCATCTTTTTCTTTTTCTTTTTCTCTTCTTCTTCTTCTTCTTCTTCTTCTTCTTCTTCTTCTTCTTCTTCTTCTTCTTCTTCTTCTTTCTTCTTCTTCTTTTTTTTTTGAGACAGATTCTTGCTCTGTTGCCCAGGATGGAGTGCAGTGGTGTGATCTTGGCTCACTGCAATCTCTGCCTCCTGGGTTCAAGCAATTGTCCTGCTTCAGCCTCCCATAATCTCAGCACCTGTAATCTTCAGCTGAGATTACAGGTGCACACCACCACAACCCAGCTAATTTTTGTGTACTTTTAGTACAGTCGGGGTTTCACTGTGTTGGCTAGGCTGGTCTTGAACTCCTAACCTCATGTGATCTGCCCACCTCGACCTCCCAAAGTACTGGGATTACAGGAGTGAGCCACCACGCCCAGCCATATACTTTTTCTCTTCCTGCCCTTTGACATCAGACTAGGTTCTTCAGGTTTTGGACTCTGAAACTTGTACCAGCTGCCTCCCAGATTCTCTTGGGATTTGTAGCTTGGACTGGAGGTGGCACCACCAGCTTCCCTTGTTCTGTGGCTTCTGGACTGAGCCATGTTGCCAGCTCATTTGCAGATGGCCTGTTGTAGGACATCACCTCTGTAATAATACAATTCAATTCTCCTAATAAATCCCCTCTCATGTGTCTTATTGGTTCTGTGTCTCTGAAGAACCCTGACTAATACATTGTATTAGTATATGAAAACTTGTTGAAATTGTTTATTAGCTTTATTAGTTCTGTAGTGGATTCCTTAAGGTTTTCTATAATAAAAATCATGTCATCTGTGAATAGAGATAGGTTTACTTCTTCTTTTCCAATGTGATGACTTTCATTTTATTCTCTTGCTGAATTTCCCTGACTGGAACTTCCAGAACTGCAATGTTCAATAGAAGTGGTGCCTTCTTTCTGATGTTAAGGGAAAAGCTTCCAGTCTTTCTCCATTAAGTATGATGTTAGTTGTGAGTTTTTCATGCCCTGTCTATGAAATAGTCCTTGAGGAATATGAACTAGGGTTGAGGAAGTTCCTTTCCATTCCTAGTTCGTCAAGTGTTTTTTATCATGAAAGTGTTCTGGATTTTGTAAAATGCTCTTTCTGCATCTATTGAGATGATCATGTGAATTCTTTTTTTGTTCTATTGACACAATGTATTACATTAATTGATTTTCTGATATTAAACTAACCTTGCATTCCTGAGACAACTTCCACTTGGTTGTGAGGTATAATTATTTTATTATGTTGCTGGATTTAGTTTGGTAGTACTTTGTTGAGGACGACTACATCCATGTTCATAAATATTAGTCTGCAGTTTTATTATCTTATGATGTCCTTTTCTGGTTTTGGTATCAAGGTAATACTGGCCTCATAAAATAAGTCGGGAAGTGTTACCTCCTCTTAATTTTTTTTGGAAAGAGTTTGTGAAGGATTGATATTAATCCTTCTTTAACAGTTTGATATAACTTAGTATTGAAGCCATCTGGATTTTTGGCTTTTGTTTGTGGATAGTGTTGTCTTCTTCATTCAATCTCCTCCCTTATGATAAATCTACTCATATTAGCTAGTTGTCCATGAGTCAGTACCAGTAGTTTGAGTCCCTCTTGGAATTTGTCAGTTTCATCTAAGTTATCTAATTTGTTGGCTTATAATTGTTCATTATATTCCTTTATAATTATTTTATTTCCACAAGGCCAATAGTAATGTCCCTGTTTTACTTCTCATTCCAGTTATTTGAGTCTTCTCTTTTTACCTTGGTAAACCTACTTAAAGATTTGTCAATTTTGTTGATCTTTTCAAAAAACCAGCTTTTGGGAGATCATGGTGGATGGGAGGCAAGACTAGACTGCAGCTCTCACTCAGATGGACAGAACAGCGTGTATAGGCTCGCATCATGAACTTTTGCTCCAGAATGACTGTGGGAATACATTAAGAAAGCAAAAAGAACCCGCAGATCCTCTGAAGGCAATGGATTGCTCCTGCAGGGCCTGGGAGACACCACAAATACTGCAAATGTCAAAACTGTGGAAATGGGAAAGGGAAATCATCCATCCCTGAACACACACCCCAACTGGGGAACCTGAGGTCTAAATTATGGGAGAAGATTCTGACCTTACCTGGAGTTGAGTCAATTTAGAGAGCCGAGTGAAATACAGGGCTAGAGGAAGCAGTGGGTAAATCCCTGTGGGCTCACTGTGTCCCCTACCAAGCCATTTCTGCCTTGCCTCACAGGGGTTCTTGACGAGGGCTGCCAGAGGTACTAGGAAAAGGCCACAGGGAGAATGAAACCTCCAGCTGAACTTTGTAACAATTTGAACTGGTTGAGAAGTCTCCCGGCCAGAACTCAGGGAAAGGCGTGAATCTGGTGTGAAGACTCCATAGGCAGTGGAAGAAGCAAAGCCCTACTTATTTTTGCAGCTGGGAGGTGGGTAGCCTGGAGCAAGTTCTCAGCCCTGCTCACCCACTGCCTAGAAACAAACTTGGTGCTGTTGGGGGGAGGGGACACGGTGGGAGTGAGATGGCCCTTTGGGTTGCATGGGAGGTGGGTGAAGCCTGTAACTGCCGACTTTTCCCCACTTCCCTGACAACCTGCATGGCAGCAAAGGAAGCCATAATCCTTCTAGAAACGTAAATCCATTGACCTAGAAACCTCAACTGCATTGCCCACAGCAGCCGCAATAAGAGCTGCCCAAGTAGAGTCTGAGCTCAGACACACCTAGCCTTGTCCCCACCTAATGGTCCTTCTTTACCCACCCTGGTAACTGAAGACAATGGGCATATACTCTTGGGAGTTCTAGGGCCATGGGCACCACCTATTCCTCCCCATACTACCATAGCTGATGCTGTCTTGAAAGTGCCATCTCGCAGCAGGAGCAGAACTAAATGAACTTGAAGCAAAAGAAAAAATACAAAATATAAATGAAATAAAAAGTTGGTTCTTTGAAAAGATGAATGAAATTGATAGACCATTAGCAAGATTAACCAAGAAAACAAGAAAGAAAATCCAAATAAGCTCAATTAGAAATGAAACGGGAGATATTACAACTGACACCACAGAAATACAAAATATCATTCGAGGCTACTATGAACACCTTTATGCACATAAACTAGAAAACCTAGAGGAGATGGATAGATTCCTGGAAAGATACAACCTTCCCAGCTTAAATCAGGAAGAAGTAGATACTCTGAATAAACCAATAACAAGCAGTGAGATTGAAATGGTAATTTAAAAATTACAAAAACAAAAACAAACAAATGAACAAGAAAAACTCCAAGACCAGAATGATCCACAGCAAAATTCTACCAGACATTCAAAGAATAATTGGTATGAATCCTATTGACACTAGATGTTCCATAAGATTGAGAAAGGGGGCACCCTCCCT
Source organism: Pan paniscus (assembly GCF_029289425.2). Classification (NCBI taxonomy): domain Eukaryota; kingdom Metazoa; phylum Chordata; class Mammalia; order Primates; family Hominidae; genus Pan; species Pan paniscus. Next base: position 63,497,397 of record NC_073272.2, read on the forward strand.
AAATCATTCTATGAAGCCAGTATTACCAAAACCAGGAAAGGACATAACAAAAAAAGAAAACTACAGATTAATATCCCTGATTAATACAGATCCTAAGATCCTTAACAAAATACTATCTAACTGAACCAAACAACATATCAAAAAGATAATCCACCATGATCAAGTGAGTTTCATACCAGGGATGCAGGGATAGTTTAACATATGCAAGTCAACAAATGTGATACACCACATAAACAGAATCAAAAACAAAAATCACATGATCATCTCAATAGATGCAGAAAAAAGCATTCAACAAAATCCAGCATCCATTTATAATTAAAACTCTCAGCCAAATCAACATACAAGGGACATACCTTGATGTAATAAAAGCCATCTATGACAAACCTACAACAAACATAATAGTGAATGAGGAAAAGTTGAAAGCAGTCCCTCTGAGATCTGGAGCAAGACAAGGATGCCCACTCTCACCACCCCCTTCAACATAGTACAGGAAGTCCTAGCCAGAGCAATCAGACAAGAGAAAGAAATAAGGGGCATCCAAATTGGAAAAGCAGAAGTCGAACTGTTGCTGTTTGATGGTAATATGATTGTTTACCTAGAAAACCCTAAAGACTCCTCCAGAAACCTCCTCGAACTGATAAAAAGAATTCATCAAAGTTTCCAGATACAAAATGAATCTATACAAATCAGTAGCTCTTCTATACACCAACTGCAACTAGCTGAGCATCAGATCAAGAACTCAATATCTTTCACAATAGCTGCAAAACAAAAAAATACTTAGGAATATAGCTAACCAAGGAGGTGAACGACCTCTACAAGGAAAACTACAAAACACTGCTGAAAGAAATCATAGACGACACAAACAAATGGAAACACATTCCATGCTCATGGATAGGTAAAATCAATATGGTGAAAATTACCATACTGCCAAAAGCAATCTACAAATGTAATGCAATTCCCATCAGAATACCATCATCATTTTTCACAGAACTAGAAAAAACAATTCTCAAATTTATATGGAACCAAAAAAGAGCCCACAAAGCCAAAGCAAGACTAAGCAAAAATAACAAATCTGGAGGCATCACATTACCTGATTTCAATCTATACTATAAGGCCATAGTCACCAAAACACCATAATACTGGCATAAAAATAGGCATGTAGACCAATGGAACAGAATAGAGAGCCCAGAAATAAACCCTAATACTTACAGCCAATTGATCTTTGACAAAGCAAACAAAAACATAAAGTGAGGAAAGGACACCCTGTTCAACAAATGGTGCTGAGGTAATTGGCAAGCCACATGTAGGAGAATTAAAGTGGATCCTCATCTCACACCTTATTCAAAAATCAACTCAAGATGGATCAAGAATTTAAATGTAAGGCCTGAAACTATAAAAATTCTAGATGAGAAGATGGGAAAAACCCTTCTTGACATTGGCTTAGGCAAGGATTTCATGATCAAGAACCCAAAAGCAAAGGCAATAAAAACAAAGATAAATAGCTGGAACTTAATTACACTAAAAAGCTTCTGCATGGCAAAGGGAACAGTCAGCAGAGTAAAAAGAAAACCCACAGAGTGGGAGAAAATATTCACAGTCTATACATCTGACAAAGGACTAATTTCCAGAATCTAAAAAGAACTCAAACAAATTAGCAAGAAAAAAGACAAACAATCCCATCAAAAAGTGGGCTAAGGATATGAATAGACAATTCTCAAAAGATGATACGCAAATAGCCAACAAACATATGAAAAAATGCTCAACATCACTAATGATCAGGGAAATGCAAATCAAAACCACAATGCGACACCACCTTACTCCTTCAAGAATGGCCATAATCAAATAATCAAAAAATAGTAGATGTTGGCATGGATGCAGTGAACAGGGAACACTGCTACACTGCTGGTAGGAATGTAAACTAGTACAACCACTATGCAAAACAGTGTGGAGATTCCTCAAAGAACTGAAAGTAAAACCACTGTTTGATCCAGCAATCCCACTATTGGGTATCCACACAGAGAAAAAGAAGTCCTTATATGAAAAAGATACTCACACACGCAGGTTTATAGGAGCAAAATTTGCAATTGCAAAAATGTAGAACCAACCCAAATGCCCATAAATCAACAAGTGGATAAAGAAGCTGGTATATATGTGTGTGTGTGTGTGTGTGTGTGTGTATATATATATATACACCAAGTATATACATATACTGTGTATGTGTGTGTGTGTGTGTGTATATATATATATATCTGTATGATGGAGTACTATGTGAAATAATGGAATGAATTAATGGCATTTGCAATGACCTGGATGAGACTGGAGACTATTATTCTAAGTGAAGTAACTCACGAATGAAAAAGCAAACATCATATGTTCTCACTCATATGTGGAAGCTAAGCTATGAGGATGCAAAGGCATAAGAAAGACATAATGGACTTTGAGGACTCAGGGAGAAAGGGTGGGAAGGGTTGACGGATAAAAGACCACAAACTGGATGTTGTGTATACTGCTTGGGTGATGGGGGCACTAAAATCTCACAAATCACCACCAAAGAACTTACTCATGTAACCAAACACCACCTGTTCCCCAATAACCTATGGAAATAAAAAATAAGAATAATAAAAGAAAAAAACAGCTTTTGGTTTCATTGATTTCCTCTGTCTTCATTTTTATTCATCTTGAAATATTTTCTAATTTCCCCTTTAATTTCTTCTTTGGACCATTCTTTACTTAGTTGTGTTGCTTAATTGCCTCATTATATCTGAAACATTTCTCATATGCTTAACAGCCAGCTGATTAGTAAGTTGTTTCCAGCAATGACCTGAGGCATAAGTTACTCTACAAGCAATCTACTAAAATTGTGGATCTTTTAAAGAAATACTTCTAATATCATGGTTTGATATTTGTTCTGACACAATAGGGCTCCTCCCAGCTGTCTTACTCTTCAGTTCTCATCCATAACCTAGCTGGCTTACAGTTGAGTATGTATCTTGAATCTCCTCCATATGATTTTTGCCACAACTTAAACTGTTTTTAAAAGTGTCCTCAGTTTTGAACTTCTCCATGCTTCCTTGCTAATGACATCAGTTTCTCTGGGAAAAGATTAGTTCTCTGTTTATGGCCTGGCACAATCTCTGAAACAGGGCTCTGGGGCTGGGTTTGGGGACAGTGGTGAGCTTCTGTCTGAGTGACTCCTCCACTCTAAGAGATTAGTACTTGGTGGGAGAGGGCAGCATGAGGTTTTCTCCATTTGCCTGTCCTGGTGTGGAACTACATCCGTAAGAACTGGGGCAAGGTGACCAAGACCCCAGTCTTCTCAACGTGCTGTGTCCAAGGTACAGCCTTCATTCCACAAATGTAGGCTGGGTGGCAAAAGGGAGAACCCCCTCAACTGCACTTGCCTTTGGACTTAGCCTCAGCAACAGGTAGCTGGAGCCATGATAAGAAATGTTGACATACTACTCCTATTCAGAAGTAAGTCCTCTGGAAGCTAGAGGGAGAGGGAACCTGCTGTTTTTGGCTGTAGGAGTATAGAATGGAGTCTCTGCTTCTCTGAACTGAGTGAGAGAAGGGAGAGAGTGGTCTTGGTCCACATACCATACCAAAGTCTGACCCATTCACCTTTCTTAGTGAATTTTCATATTTTTAAAATAGATGTGTCTTCATCTGCTGTTTGCTTCTAGGATTGTTTTCATCCTAGACTTTTAAATAACTCTGGTACCTTTGTTTTGCTACATTTATTAATTCATTCCTCCCTATTGCCAGGAGAGTCTTAAGGACAGAAGTATCCAAAGGGTAGCACACATTTCACTGAGGTATTATCAACACCTGGCAGACGATTTTCTAAAGTACCTAGATATGTAGATATGGCAAAATTTTGAAAATGTCCCAAAATGGTTGAAGTTTGGGAAATAGTACCATAGGGGAAAGGTTGTGGACTTTGAACACAGGCATATATTTTCATTCTTTCATTCAACAAACATGTATTGAGACCCTACTATAGATCAAGCACTGGTCAGGGATATGGAGTCATAAGAGTAAAGAAAACAGAAAAACATTCCTGGCCTCATGGCCATTCTGTTAGGTTGAAGCATATAAAAATGCCAATATTTGATCATCATTGACCCATAAAAACAGCAATTTCATATGGTTCAACCTAATAGTAGGGGGAAATCCCCAGCTTTATCATTTGCCGGCTGTGTGGCTCTACATAAGTCATTCTACTACTCTAAGCCTCAATTTCACCATGTAGAAAATAAAAATAATTAATGCATATTTTTGTTGATTATTCTATACGTTGATAAGTAGAGTGGCATCCAGCACCATGCTTAGCACATAGCAGGCATTCGATAAATCTGAGTTTTCTTACTTTTGAACAGCCTCCCCACAAAACATAAGTAGGGTGTATATTCTTATTTCAAAAGACAAAGGGTAGGCTATGCAGAAGAAAATAATGTCATTCTTTTCTGACAGTCTTGGTGCCAAGAAATTAACTGGGAAAAGAGAGAAGGTGGAATAGGAGCCAAATTCCTGGAACCTGAAGGACAAGAAAGGCATGGAAATGTCCTGGGAGAACTAACAGCAAGGGGACCTGAAGTCTATAGAAAAAGCTCACTAACACCCACAGATTCAAGCCAAATAAAACTAGGGAAATAGTTTGAAAAAAGAATGTGGGGCTCCAAAGATTCACTATCCAATTTCACCTTCTAATCCCTTATGGTTTGTTTTCCTTGGAAATAGTTTCAGGTGTTGCTATGGATTAAATGTCTCTTCCAAAACTCACGTGGAAACATAATCCGCAATGTGGCAGTATTGAGAGGTGGGGCCTTTAACAGTGATTGAGTCATGAGGACTCTGCCAGATATGCTCCCTTGACCTTGGACTTCACAACCTCCAGAACTGTGAGAAATAAATTTCAGTCTCAGGTATTCTGTTATAAGCAACAGAAAACAGACTAACACAGGGGTGGAGGGGAGAGGCAAAAGGGAGACAGAAATCAAGGTGTACTGCTGTTAGGGAGAGGGGGAAAGGAAGCCAGTAAGGAATTCTAGGAAATGGACAAGAGCCGCAGGGGATGAGCACTTTAAGAAACAACAACAACAAAACTTTTACAGAAAATTTTTACCAAGGGTTAATGGCCTTAAACAGCACCATGAGGTTGGGAGGCTGAGGCTGGGGGATCATGAGGTCAGGAGATCCAGACCATCCTGGCTAACACAGTGAAACCCCATCTCCACTAAAAATACAAAAAATTAGCCGGGCGTGGTGGCGGGTGCCTGTTACTCAGGAGGCTGAGGCAGGAGAAAGGTGTGAACCCAGGAGGCGGAGCTTGCAGTGAGCCAAGATCGTGCCACTGCACTCCAGCCTGGGCGACAGAGCGAGACTCCATCTCAAAAAACAAACAAAACAAAAACAAAAAAACAGAAAAACAACAACAACAAAAAAACAAACAAACAGAAAAACAGCACCACGAGGACAAAAGTTAGATGCTGAGGAGAATTTTATTCTCACTTTCTCTATTTTTTACTTTTATTTTTATTTTTGTTTTTTAGAGATAGGGTCACACTCTGTTGCCCAGGGTGAAGTACAGTGGTGTAATCACAGTTCACTGAAGCTTCAAACTCCTGGGTTCCAGCAATCCTGCTACCTAGGCCTCCCAAAGTACTGAGACTACAGTTATGAGCCACTGCACCCGGCCTGGAGAATTTCTTGACAGTGAAGTTGTTAAACAATGAATTGAGAGAATCTTGTTGAGCAGGTATTGGCAAATTGCTAAATTTGAGCCGAGTCCAGCCAGGGGCCTGTTTCTGAAAGGTCTATAGGTGAAAACTGATTTTTACTTTTTAAAGAATTGTTTTAAAGAAGAATGTGTAATAGAGACTGCAAGTGACGCACAAAGCTTAAAATATTTACAATCTGTCCTTTTACAGAAAAAAAAAAAAGCTTGCTAACCCCTGTCCTAGAAGAACTGGCTCATCCTACACCCTTGGGGCCTCAGTTTCCCTAATTAAAATTTGAGTATGAGGGAGACTGAAAGTCAGCTTAGAGAGGTGGGAGAAAGACAGGAATTTGCTGAAGAGTAAATTACTATTTGGTCAACCTTGAGGCCATGTTGTGGAGCTCCAGGCTAGCTTGGGGACGGGGTAGAGGAGGCTGGGGCTGGAAGTTGAGAGGAAGCACCATGGTAAAGGGAGAAAAGAGAAAGCAGCAGGAAGAGATGGGAAGAGCAATTTATACCAGCCCCATTCCACAGGCCAAGTCTCAAGGAGGACAGGCAGGAGGAAAAGAAACAAAAATAAGTCAGACAAGTGGCTTGCATAGCCCAGGGTATTGCTCTTAGAAGTGAGACTGAGAGGAAACAGATGTTTCAGTCTAGAGAAAAGGCACAGAAAACCAGCCATTCATTTGTAGAGAAGTTAACTAGCTGGACTGTCAGAAAAACAAAGAGGGATTTAGCCTCTGTCTCTGGGGGACTGGGGTGGGATGCTGAGCAGGTATTTCAGGGTCAGCCCTGCTCTAAAAATACTGCTTAGAAAGAGCTGGGTGACTGGGAAGGCTTGTCAATGGCAGCCTCAGAAGCAATCTATTCCTCAGCTCCCTTCTAGGTTTGGATTCTCTCTTTAACATTCCCAGCAAGAAATCTTCCAGTTTCTACTTCCTGGCACTGAGGATCTCACTCATTCTCAAAGCAGCCCTCTATCGCCAAGGCTAAAATTTTTGTTTTGTTTGTAACTTGACATCTGTCTTCCATAATTTCTGTCCTCTGGTCCTGATACAGTTCTTTGGAATAGCACAAAGTTGGTCAACTCTTTTGTTTATAGTAGGAGAAATGGGTGAGATGTATTAGAAAAAGAGCACTAGATTTGGGATCAAAATCTCTTGTTGGAAATGCTAGCTCTAGGGTAATATCCAATCCTGTTGAACTTCATTTACCTTATCTGAAAAATTCTCAAAATGATGCCTTCCCTAAGCACCTCCAAGCTTCATTTGTGTGGATCAAGTAACAATAATAATAAAAACACATAATGCTCTTCAAAGAACAATTCGCAAACTTGCAAGAAGTTCACAATTGTGGGCATTTTGACCCTTGCTATTCTGAGCACGTGGAAAAAGCACAGGCTTTGGAGACTGTCAGGCTCAAGCTCTTTTCCCAGGACTGGCTTCATTCTGTTTATCACAGGTAACTGCTCCCCTTCTGCCCTGACAGGGGGCTGAGGTGACCTCTGGGAGTTGGAGGCACAGAGCTCACAGAGTTAGGGAGAGAGGGAGAAAATGGAACAAATTTTGCAGAAAACCAAGGGCAAAAAGGATTTAAGGGTCCTCTAATAAACCCTACCACATAAGTATCACTACTGTAGTATCCTACACTTGTTCTGCTTTATTTCTTTTACAAACAAGGAACTCCTGTCTCTTAGGGCTTCCTTTTCTGGTCACTGCTAATCCTTTCACGAGTTCCTTATTCTGTTGAATCATCATTGACCTCCCTATAACTTTGTAACCCTGGATCTGTTCTTGCAGAAAATTGAACAGACTCTGTACAAAGGAAAATAAGCACACAGCCCCATTCCTGAAAAAGTGCATTACATGCTGTGGCACTAAGAGAAGAACATGATACAAAGATTGTAATATGGGAGGTCAAGGTGGGCAGATCACGAGGTCAGGAGATCAAGACCATACTGGCTAACACAGGGAAACCCCGTCTCCACTAAAAATACAAAAAATTAGCCAGGTGTGGTGGCAGACGCCTGTAGTCCCAGCTACTTGGGAGACTGAGGAAGGAGAATGGCATGAACCCGGAAGGCAGAGCTTGCAGTGAGCCGAGATCGCACCACTGCACTCCAGCCTGGGCGACAGAGCGAGACTCCGTCTCAAAAAAAAAACAAGCAAAAACAAACAAACAAACAAAAAAACAAAGATTGTAATGTAAGGTAGGATAAAACAAGAGGAAGAACTTCTCATCTATGAGTCATTAAGCAGTGCAACAGGCATGTAGAGGAGGCTGCATAATATTTCTCTCTGCAGAGCTTTAAACACAGGACAGATCTGTCTGAGAGGGGTTACGTGTAGTCCTGCATGGAGGCAGGGGAATGGACTAAATAACCTTGAAGAAGTCCTCTCAGTCTTGGCATTCTAGAATTTGAGAAGTCTCCTAACCAACAGTGCATGCTCACACATATCTCAGCCAAAGGGGAAAGCCTGGTCTAGTCTTGCTGCTCCTACAATTGCTGCCACAGACATTTATTTGCTCAGTGTGGCAGCATGCTTCTTGGCCTAGGCAGGAATTCATGTGTCAGTCAAGAAGTTGGCAGTGTGTGAGATCTGGTACATGAGCCTATTATCAGTGTCCTATAGAGCAGTTTCAGTTGCCATATCTCCCGTTGCCACAGCCTAGCAGTTAGCAAAGGTTTATCTTTGTGAGAAGTGGAAGGTGGCAGCACAGCCTCACCTCTCTCCACTCTGCCCCCAGCCAATCATGCTTGAGAGAATTTCCTTCCCCCAGTGGAATGAAAACTCTACTTCTTCTCAGCTCCTGGTCATTGGTTCATAGAAACAAACTCCCCTGTATGTAAGTATCACAAGAAATGGAAGCAGAATCTTCTCCTGTTCATTTTGAAAGGCTATCAGTCCCACATGTACCTGAAGTGACTTTTCCTGACCCTATTGAGCAGGGTGTTGAAGTCTGAGGGTGCTTAACAGATTCCCAGCCATTATTATTTTGACGTTCACAGAGATCCTCTGATGTCCATATTATTTTCCATCATTTTAACGGATGACAAAACTGAGGCCTAGAGTAATTAAATAATGTATCATGGCTTACCTGGACAGGGAGTGAGCTCCTTGTTCTGAAGGCATGCAAACAGAATCTGACTATCCTTTTATGGCAGGCAGTAGGGAGTTTATGTATCATCAGATCGCAAGAGAGAAATGTTGGACCAGATGACCTCCACTTCAACCTACTATTGTACAGTTTTGAGTAGTAGAGCAAGGTATTAAACTGAGATCTTCAGCCTCATCATTCTAGGTTATTTGCATGACACCACCACATATGAAGTCCTTCAGAGCAGGTACTACATCTTATACATCATTTTTATGTTCTGTATCCAGCATGGCACAGAGTCAACATTGGTGACTTAATTGTTGATTTAACTGCTTATTGGTTTAAAGGCAATAATAATCACTCATAGAATGGTCACTGTATTACAGGCACTGTTTTCATCTATAAACTTACTTAATACTGACAACAAGTCTACAAGGTATGTATTATTATCTGCATTTTAAAGATGTGGAAACTGAGGCTCAGAGAACTAAATGAACACAGCTGGTAAGTTTTTGAGAAAGGATTCAAACCCAAGCAGTCTAGCTTCAGTCCTGCTCTTAACCATTCCATTACACTGCCTCTCAGTATGTAATGAATGCATGAATGCATATTCTCCATTATCACAGTTCACTGACTCACCAAGAAGCACTATTTTCAAGCACATATGGGAGACTTGATGGGAGAAATCAGTGCAGAACCCACTTGGCTAACACTAGAATGTGAACTAAACTGGGCAGGTAGGGCCCTGAGGCTACTGGAGCTCTCATCTGTCTATCTTTTCTCTCTTTCTTCCCTGCTCAGGTATTCCAGCTGGGGCCCTCTCCTCCTATTGTTCATGCTTACCAGCTACAAAGCCTGGCCCCATCCCAGTCTGTATTTCCTCTGCTCCCTGGCCAAATTCCCAGCTGGAGGAAAACAGTTCACTACTCCCTGGCTCACATCCTCCAAGCCAGCAGGAGCACTTCCCTGCTAAAGGCATGAGTAGCGAAAAACCGAGGTTTGTGGATGTGCTCAGCCCAGAAGTAACCACAAGCCCTAGCCCAAAGCCAATGGAGGAAGAAGATACCACTCCACCTGTCTCACCCTCCAGAGAGGAAGCAAATAGCCTCTTCTTGCTGTGACAATCATGATTTGCAAACTTTTCCCTACTTAAGCAACAAAACTCCTGTCCATGGTGTGATGTGGATAAAAGTCAAGGACACCAGAAGCAGTGGAATGATTATCATAATAACAACTACCGCATTTATTCAGCCCTTACTCTGGCACAAACTGTGCTGAGTACTGGCAACCACTGTCTCACTCCATATTCCCAACAATCCTGTGAGGCAAGTGCTATTAGGTGCTCCTTGTATAAATGGAAACAATGAGAACTTAAGTGACTTTCCCAAAGCCACATAACTCCTAGGTAAAAGACTCAATATTGATACTGAGGACTAGCTGTGCTCTTAAACATCACCCTCTACTGCCTTTCCAATGGCCTCTCACGGCCCTTCAAGCTCTGCCATGTGGGCATTCAAGGATTGGAGGTAAGATTAATGAGAGTGTTACATCTTACCTGACCAATGGGGATCAGGCTCTGGCCCAACTCCTCTTCCTGTCTCATAACCCAAGCCCTTCACCTTACAGAGAGTATCACTAAGGACCAGAGAAAGAAATCAGTTTGCTTGAGGTTCTTGGTAGCAGGGCTGCTCCCAGCCCAGTATGCTTTCCAATACTCCACAAGGCTGCCTTCTCTCACACCTCCTTCCTTCAGCTATTTACACAGAATCAAGGGGTCAGACAGTCCTCAGATGGAGGTGCTTTAGTTCTTCAGCCCCTTTGCTTAAATTTCAAGCCAGTTTTACAGCTTTAACATCTATGTTATTTTCTCGTTATTCATGTTCTTCCCCCCACCCAATAGACACAAAACAATTATGTTCTAAAATTGTGCATCCTTTTACATGACAGAAAACCTATAGCTGGGAATCCTCAGACCAGATGCTGGTAACTAACTCTTTGAAAAGTTTCAGATTTTTCTGACATCACAGGTGCTCAAAGCCTAGGGCAAGATAATACCAACAGGTGGATAAACCTACATGTTCCCAGGCTCTATACAGGGGCACTTTATGCCTAGGAACAACCTTATATGTAGAAATAATGTGAACGACAGCCTCTGCATTGAGGGTTCAGGACATCTCCAAATGTCTGATACCCAAAATGCTACCATTAGGTTCTGCATTACTTCTTATGCAGCTCTGCTTTTAAAATGCCAATGTCTCTGGGGAGTGAAAGGGTTGCTCAGGTCCCAGAAGCCTCAGTCTATCTTTTGACAGGCTAGGCAGGCATCATAAGGAGTCTGTGGTTCAGAGGTCACAGAATAGGGAAGCAGGCGTGCCAAAGCCTAACTTTATTTACTCTTAGTGTTTTGCCAAAGGGCCTTAAAAACCATCTGGTCCAGCCCTCTCCTTCCCTCACTCCTCAAGCACCATTGCTAGCATCACTACTTAATGATTAATTCTTCCCTGCGGCATCCACATATAGAAAAGATATCATTGGTTTGCACAATTCCAGTGATGTGTGTCTCGTTACCCTTGTGGCAGCCCATCCATCATTAGAAATGTCTTTTTGTGGGGCTTAAAACTGCCATCCTGTAGCTTTCAGATTAGTATATATTCAATAAATACTAGTTTCCTCTCACTTTCCCTTTAACACATTGGAGGTACACAGACCCAACAGGGTGTTCCTTCTTCCCCATATCAGCTTTCCTTAAGCCAAAAGCCACATCTCTCTGAGTTTTCACTCTTGAGGCTATACAATCTCAGTTCCTTCAATCCCTCTCCAGCCTACTTATCTGACCATACTCCTGGTTTGTTTAGGGCCCCTTTCACATGTGGGGCCCAGACATTTTTCTTAGCTTTCATGCTCCTACCTTCTCCTTCATAGGATACTCACCGACTAATTTGCACATACACATCTAAAGACCATGGGAAACATCTGGTGTGGCCAATCTAAAATGGTAAATACTGATAGGCACACTAAGGCCTGGAGAGGAGAAAAATCATTGCTTATTAAAAAGTTTTCATATGGCCAGTATATTTCCTGATAAACAATGTTTCTCAAAGTTTTGTCTGGACCACCTCAGTCAGAACCACAAGAAACTGAATCTCTGGGAGTTGGAACCAAGGCATCTACATATTTAACAAGCATGCTGAGTGATTCTGAGGCACACTGGAGTTTTAGAAGTAGGGCCTAAGAATGAGATAGCATTTCACCAACGTTGTTTTTCATTCTGTGAACATTTGTTTCTAATTACAAACTGAGGCTCCTTCTCCAAGCCTCATTAATCAACACCTTGGACAGCCTGACATACCTCCCTGGCCTAAGCCCAGACAGCCCCAATAACCCTGCAGCAGTTTAAGATTTTTTACTTAGAGAGAAAAATTTCTAGGGAATGTTATCCAAATATCCAGACCTAGGTCTAGCCACTATTTCAAACATATAACCAGACCTGGGAGCTGCTATTACTTCTCTGCATTATCAATCAGAATGCGTTCCTACTTCAATCAGAGATCTTCCTTTCTCAAAATGAAATTTCAAAACCACAGCACAAAAGCATAAGTGTCAACCTAAATGTTCCTGTCTTGCCTCTTCAGATTATCTGGATTGTTTTTCTGCCCACTTCTCCATCTTCTTCCTTTCCTTCATAGGCTTAATTCCACACTTCAACTCTTCTTACAATTATTTTCTGCTGTCACTCTCCTGAGTAAAGCATTCAGTGCAGCAGCTGCCTCACAATGTTTTAACGCACAAAACACAGACAATGGCTCCCCTTGGTGTGCAAGCAAGTTAGATACAGGTGTACCTATCATTCTTTGAGTTATGTGACTTGTATGCTTTAGATATTGTTATCTTGTCAATCTACAAGGCAGGCACCATCAGACCACATCACCATAGAGGGATTGGGAGGAAGAAAGGGGGGGACTTTCTCCGCTATGAATCACCCCAGAAAGCATCAAAGGTGGGGGAATCCTAGGAACTTGAGCCTCTCATAGGGAGAGAAATAGGAAATCAATAGGCTGTGTGCCAAGCACTGTCCAAAGCTTCTATTCTTTAAACCTCTAAATTGTCCAGTCTTCTTGGGGTTCAACAACTGTCCTTTTTTCCATCTGAAAGTCTAAATCTGAACTAGGATTGAGAGAAAAGGACCTTGAGTCATTCGAGAAGTTTAAAAAGTGAAGTAGAGGCCTCTGATGTCTGCTCTTGCTCATGGCAAGACACTGCCATGGATCAAGAGATAAGATAGTACCTGCCCTATGTTGCTGGGAAGGACCTGAGAGGGAGAAAACCCAAGCAAATGACTGAAGAGCAATGCCAGTCCACCTGAGCAAGAGAAGGGTTAGTTAGCTTGAGAGAAAGCAAATAAGACTCAGGAAAACCTTTCTTTTGCTGTGCTTACTACATTTGTATGATCAGACACCTGAAATTCGTATTCTACCAGTGGGTTATTGTGTTGGTGATCCCTCAGATGTGAAAAAAAATTACTGTTGCTATATGAAAAAAGTATATTTTGAAAGTCTGTATTATGCATATTGCCTGCCATAGGCTTATTTACTACTCTAGAAGTTTCTAGCTTCTGGATATATAAATTGTGGTATACTCAGACAATGGACTACTATATAACAATGGAAATAAAAGAACTGTAACTACAAATAACTCTAGCTTCTCACACTTGAATGTATACATGAATAATATGTAGATCTTTCTGAAATACAGATTCTGATTCTGGCCTGGAGTGGGACCTCAGGTTCTTCATTTCCAATCAGTTACCAGATGATGCTAATGTTGCTGATCTGCGGACCAAATTTTGAGTAGCAAGAGGCTAGAACACCTCTCAGCAAAAACAGAAGTATCTCACCCCTTTCTTGAATTGACATCCTCTGTAGCCCTCCCAAGGCCCCATGTGTCTGGGATACTCTTCTCAAATTATTCCTCAGATTCTCACAAAGAGTTGCCTCAAGATTCAGAGAAATCTCTTTCATTCCACGGGGCTTACACCCAGTCTTATCTTCTGTGAAAATCCATTGGTAACTTCCTGAAAAGAAATGAATCACTGCAAGTAGAATTTCAGGCATCTGGGAAAGAAATTTAGGGGCAGGGAACTTTCCTGGCACCTGTAAAATGACATCACAGAGACAGCCACTGACTTTCCTTCCACTACACTTGCCTACCTCTTCCTCATCTTCTGCCCACTGCCTCTTCTCCTCTCTTGAGAGAAGGAAACACCTTTCTCTGCTACACATAATCTCCAAGATATTACTTTGCCTCTTCTCTACTGGGCCCTGCTCCCTGATCTCCCCTCCCAAAGCCAAATCTCTTCCAAGTCTAGTTTGAAATCAGCTCGACTCATTGAAGAAATGAGCAGGTATTTGGAGGAGCAGGAGAAAGAATGCCAGTTTGAGCTCCACAGACAGGTTAGAAAGCTGACTTTCCTAGTCGCTAGCTGTGTCACCTTAGGCTAGTGACTGACTGGGTACAAGGCCTCTTCGGGAACTAAGGTACAAGGAAAAACAAGTCAGACAAGGACCCTTTCTTCAAGAATCCCTCAAAGAGTTCACACTCTAGTGAAAAAAGACAGACAAAAACAAATATGCAGCATGCTGGGTGCTGGCAAGTACTCTAAAAATGAAGTGGAGTAAGAGGCCAGAATGATGGGGGTTGTTATTTGAGATATCAGGGAAAACACCTCTGCCATGTGTTACTGGAGCAGAGAAGTGAGTGAAATGAGACTGAGCCATCAGGCTAAGGGCAAGAGTGTTTTAGGCTGAAGAAATCACCAGGGCAAAGGGCTTCAGGTAGAAGTAAGCTTGGTATATTTGAGAGATGGCAGGAGTTTGTAATAAACAGATTGGTGACAGAGGTGGTAAGAAGTGGGCACATTATGGTAATACTTTTACTTCTCTATGCCTCATCCACAGAAAAATGAGAATAATATCTATTTCTCAGGGTGACACACTCATGCCATAGAGTATTGAGCCTAGCCTCGCACACAGGGATTAAATAATGTAAGTTACTTACATCCACCCCCACTTCCCTCAATGACTCTTAATTAATCTAACAGATGACAGTTTGTTCAAAATAATAATAGCAGGTATGTATTTAGGAATTAAAGCTTATAGATAAATAAAATGAATGACATCAATGTTACAAGGGACTGGAGGGAGGAATTGGAAATAATCTGTTATATTTTCACTACATGGGAAGTGATACATATTATTCGAAAGAGGACTTGGACTACTTCTAAATGTATATTGCAGACTCAAAGGCAACCACTTTTAAAAAGTTTAAGAAGAAGTATAATTTGCATGCCTAAAGAGCAGACAAAATGGAATCATACAAAATGTGCAATTAAAACCAGAGTAGAAGACAATAACACAAAGAACAAGATCAATAAAGAGAAAACAGTAGTGAAAATGATAAGTATAAATCCACCTATGTTAATAATCACTTAAAATGTCAATGTTCTAAATACACCAATTATAAGACAGAGACTATCAGAGTGGATTTAAAACATAAGACTCGAATATATGCTGTCGAAGCCATGAAGAGATTAAAAGGAAAGGTACGAAGAAAGATGTACCATGCTAACAGTCATAAAAGGAAGTTGAAGTAGCTATATTAATTTCAGAAAAAGGAGACTTCAGATAGCGTGATGCCTCCAGCTTTGTTCTTTTGGTTTAGGATTGACTTGGCGATGCGGGCTCTTTTTTGGTTCCATATGAACTTTAAAGTAGGTTTTTCCAATTCTGTGAAGAAAGTCATTGGTAGCTTGATGGGGATGGCATTGAATCTATAAATTACCTTGGGCAGTATGGCCATTTTCACGATATTGATTCTTCCTACCCATGAGCATGCAATGTTCTTCCATTTCTTTGTATCCTCTTTTATTTCATTGAGCAGTGGTTTGTGATTCTCCTTGAAGAGGTCCTTCACGTCCCTTGTAAGTTGGATTTCTAGGTATTTTATTCTCTTTGAAGCAATTGTGAATGGGAGTTCACTCATGATTTGGCTCTCTCTTTCTCTGTTATTGATGTATAAGAATGCTTGTGATTTTTGTACATTGATTTTGTATCCTGAGACTTTGCTGAAGTTGCTTGTCAGCTTAAGGAGATTTTGGGCTGATACGATGGGGTTTTCTAGATATACAATCATGTCATCTGCAAACAGGGACAATTTGACTTCCTCTTTTCCTAATTGAATACCCTTTACTTCTTTCTCCTGCCTAATTGACCTGGCCAGAACTTCCAACACTATGTTGAATAGGAGTGGTGAGAGAGGGCATCCCTGTCTTGTGCCAGTTTTCAAAGGGAATGCTTCCAGTTTTCGCCCATTCAGTATGATATTGGCTGCGGGTTTGTCATGGATAGCTCTTATTATTTTGAGATATATCCCATCAATACCTAATTTATTGAGAGTTTTTAGCATGAAGAGTTGTTGAATTTTGTCAAAGGCCTTTTCTGCATCTATTAAGATAATCATGTGGTTTTTGTCTTTGGTTCTGTTTATATGCTGGATTACATTTATTGATTTGTGTACATTGAACCAGCCTTGCATCCCAGGGATGAAGCCCACTTGATCATGGTGGATAAGCTTTTTGATGTGCTTCTGGATTCGGTTTGCCAGTATTTTATTGAGGATTTTTGCATCAATGTTCATCAAGGATATTGGTCTAAAATTCTCTTTTTCGGTTGTGTCTCTGCCCAGCTTTGGTATCAGGATGATTCTGGCGTCATGAAATGAGTTAGGGAGGATTCCCTCTTTTTCTATTGATTGGAATAGTTTCAGAAGGAATCGTACCAGTTCCTCCTTGTACCTCTGGTAGAATTCGGCTGTGAATCCATCTGGTCCTGGACTCTTTTTGGTTGGTAAGTTATTGATTATTGCCACAGTTTCAGAGCCTGTTATTGGTCTATTCAGAGATTCAACTTCTTCTTGATTTAGTCTTGGGAGGGTGCATGTGTCGAGGAATTTATCCATTTCTTCTAGATTTTCTAGTTTTTTTGCATAGAGGTGTTTGTAGTATTCTCTGATGGTAGTTTATATTTCTGTGGGATCGGTGGTGATATCCCCTTTATCATTTTTTATTGCGTCTATTTGATTCTTCTCTCTTTTCTTCTTTATTAGTCTTGCTAGCGGTCTATCAATTAAGCCTACAGTAACCAAAACAGCATGGTACTAGTACCAAAACAGAGATATAGATCAATGGAACAGAACAGAGCCCTCAGAAATAATGCCACATATCTACAACTATCTGATCTTTGACAAACCTGACAAAAACAAGGAATGGGGAAAGGATTCTCTATTTAATAAATGGTGCTGGGAAAACTGGCTAGCCATATGTAGAAAGCTGAAACTGGATCCCTTCCTTACACCTTATACAAAAATTAATTCAAGATGGATTAAAGACTTAAATGATAGACCTAAAACCATAAAAACCCTAGAAGAAAACCTAGGCATTACCATTCAGGACATAGGCATGGGCAAGTACTTCATGACTAAAACACCAAAAGCAATGGCAACAAAAGCCAAAATGGACAAATGGGATGTAATTAAACTACAGAGCTTCTGCACAGTAAAAGAAACTACCATCAGAGTGAACAGGCAACCTACAAAATGGGAGAAAATTTTCGCAACCTACTCATCTGACAAAGGGCTAATATCCAGAATCTATAATGAACTCAAACAAATTCACAAGAAAAAAAAACCATCAAAAAGTGGGTGAAGGATATGAACAGACACTTCTCAAAAGAAGACATTTATGCAGCCAAAAAACACATGGAAAATTGCTCACCATCACTGGCCATCAGAGAAATGCAAATCAAAACCACAATGAGATACCATCTCACACCAGTTAGAATGGCAATCATTAAAAAGTCAGGAAACAACAGATGCTGGAGAGGATGTGGAGAAATAGGAACACTTTTACACTGTTGGTGGGACTGTAAACTAGTTCAACCATTGTGGAAGTCTGTGTGACAATTCCTCAGGGATCTAGAACTAGAAATACCATTTGACCCAGCCATCCCATTACTGGGTATATACCCAAAGGACTATAAATCATGCTGCTATAAAGACACATGCACACATATGTTTATTGTGGCACTATTCACAATAGCAAAGACTTGGAACCAAGCCAAATGTCCAACAATGATAGACTGGATTAAGAAAATGTGGCACATATACACCATGGAATACTATGCAGCCATAAAAAAGATGAGTTCATGTCCTTTGTAGGGACATGGATGAAATTGGAAATCATCATTCTCAGTAAACTATTGCAAGAACAAAAAACCAAACACCACATGTTCTCACTCATAGGTGGGAATTGAACAATGAGAACACATGGACACAGGAAGGGGAATATCACACTCTGGGGACTGTTGTGGGGTGGGGGGAGGGGGGAAGGGTAGCATTAGGAGATATACCTAATGCTAAATGACGAGTTAATGGGTGAAGCACACCAGCATGGCACATGTGTACATATGTAACTAATCTGCACGTTGTGCACTTGTACCATAAAACTTAAAGTATAATAATAATAAAATAAAAAACAAAAGAAAAGAATAAGGAGACTTCATAGTAAAGAAAATTGTCAAGGATAAGAGGAGCATTATATAATGATAAAGAGGTTACTTTTCCAAGAAGACAAACAATTATCCTTAGCAAGAGAGCATCAAAATATATAAGGCAAATACTGATAGAACTGCAAGGAGAAATAGATGGATCCGATGTTATCATTGGAGATTTCGACACCCTTCTCTCAGTAATTGACAGATCCAGATCCAGTATAGAGGAAATCTGTAAGGACACAGTTGAACTGAAGAATATCATCAATCAACTGGATCTTAGTGACATTGATAGAGTATTCAACCAGCAACAGCAGCATACACATTCTTTTCAAACTCACAGTAAACATTCACCAAGGCAGACCACATTCTAGGATAAAATGCACATTAAAAATTAGACAGAAGCAAAAAGAATACCACTCAAGTTTGATCAATAAATTCAGTAAAGTTTCAGGGCACAAAATTAATGTACATAAATCAGTAACATTTCTATACAACAATAGTGATCTAGCTAAGAACAAAGTCAAGAAGACAATTCCATTTATAATAGCTACAAAAAGATACAACATCTTGAAAAATATATATTTATCTATTATAAATATATCAGTTTATATATTATATATAAATGTATATCAGTTTATATATATAATATATATCAATATATAGTATATACATAAAACCAAGGAGGTGAAAAAAAATCTCTACAAGGAAAACTACAAAACGCTGATGAAAGAAATCATCAGCTGACATAAGATGACATAAACAAATACAAAAATCCCATGCACATGCATCAGAAGAATTAATATGATTAAAATGATTATACTGCACAAAACAATCTATGAATTAAATGTAATTCCTATCAAAATATCAATGTCATCTTTTACAGTTAGGAAAATAATTCTAAAATTAATATGGAATCAAATAGAGCCCAAATACCCAAAGCAATCCTCAGAAAGAAAAAAAAAAAGCTGAAGGCATCATATTACCTGACTTCAAATTATACTACAAAACTATAGTAACCAAAAAAAGGAAGACATTCATAGAATAGATGACCCAGAAATAAAGTCACTTGTTTACAGCCAAATGATCGCTGACAAAATAAAAAATATACATGGGGAAACGACACCCTTTTCAGTAAATGGTTCTGGGAAATTTGAATTGCCATATGCAGAAGAATGAAACTTGACCCCTATCTCCCACCATATACAAAAATCAACTCAAGATGGATCAAAGACTTAAATGTAAAACCTAGAGAAAATTCTTCTGGACATTGGTCTAGGCAAAGAGTTCATGACTAAGATTTCAAAAGCAGAGGCAACAAAACAAAAATTGACAAATACGACTTAAGCTAAAAACCTCCTGCACATCAAAAGAAATAACACAGTGAAGAAACAACATTTTAAATGGGAGAAAATATTGGCAAGCTATGCATCTGACAGAGAACTAATATACAAAATTTACAAGGAACTTAAAAAGCTCAATGAAAAATAAACAAATAATCCCATTAAAAAGTGGGTAAAAGACATGAATAAACATTTCTCAAAAGAAGACATGCAAACAACCTAGGTGTCCATTGACAGATGAATGGATAAATAAAACCTGGTGCGATATACCCAATGGATTATTATTCAGTCATAAAAAAGAATGAGATCCTGTCATTTGTAACAACATGGATAGAATTGGAGATCATTATGTTAAGTGAAATAAGCCAGGTATAGAAAGAAAAAATTTGGATGTTCTCATTCATTTGTGGGAGCTAAAAGTTAAAACAACTGAACTCATGGAGTTAGAGATTACAATGGTGATTACCAGAATCTGGGAAGGATAGCGGGTGGTGGGGGTTGCAGAATGAGGATGGTTAATGGGCACAAAAAATTCATTAGAAAGAATAAATAAAATCTAGTATTTGATAGTATAACAGAGTGACCATAGTTAATAATTTAATTGTACAGTTTAAGATAACTAAAAGTATAATTGGATGGTTTGTCACACAAAGGATGAATGCATGATGTGATGGATACCCCACTTATCCTGATGTGATTATTACACATTTTATGCCTTCATCAAAGTATCTCATATACCCCATAAGTATATAAACTTACTAAGTACTCACAGAAAATAAAATTATTTTAAAGAATACAGGCAAATAGCCAACAGGCATACATAAATAAAAGCTCAACATCACTAATCATCAGATAAATGCAAATTAAAACCACAAGGAGATACAATGTTATACCAGTTAGAATGGCTATTAATAAAAAGACAAAAAAAATCAGATGTTGGTGAGGATGCAGAGAAAAGGGAAGGCTTATACATTGTTCTTAGGAATGTAAATTAGTACAACCTCTATTGAAAACAGTATGGAAATGTTGCAAAGAAAAAGAACTACCAGGATCCAGTAATCTCATTACTGGGTAACAACCAAAAGGAAATATATGTATATAAAATATCTTCCTCCATATGTTTATCACAGCACTATTCACAGCAGCAAAAATATGGAATCAACCTAAGTGTCCATCAAAAGATGACTGGTTAAAAAAATTGTGACATATATACAAAATGGAATAATATTCAGCCACAAAAAAGAATGAAATCATGTCTTTTGCAGAAATATGAAGCTGGAGGCCATTATCTTCAGTGAAACAAGTCAGATGCAGAAAAACAAACACCACATGTTCTCACTTATAAATGGGAGCTAAATAATGTATGCATATTAACTTATATGGGATGATTGACAATGAAGATGCAAAAGGGTGAAGGAGTGGGAGGGGTGGATGATGAAAAATTATTTAATGGGTACAATGTACATTATTCAGATGATGTTTACTCTAAAAGCCCTGACTTCATAAATGTGCAATCTGTGCATGTAACAAAATTACACTAGTACCCCATAAATTTATACAAATGAAAATAGTTGAAACAGAAATCATACAAAGTATGCTCTTAGACCATAACTGAATTAAACTATAAATTAATAACA
Source organism: Pan paniscus (assembly GCF_029289425.2). Classification (NCBI taxonomy): domain Eukaryota; kingdom Metazoa; phylum Chordata; class Mammalia; order Primates; family Hominidae; genus Pan; species Pan paniscus. Next base: position 63,518,797 of record NC_073272.2, read on the forward strand.
GAAACATAGCTAGGAAAATCTCAAAATACAAGGATATTAAACAACAAACTTCTAAATAATACATGGACATGGGCTGAAGAAGTCTGAGAAAAATTAAAAATAATTCAACCTAAATGAAAATGAACATACAACTAGTCAACATTTGCAAGGTGAAGTTAAAGCAATGTTTAGAAGGAAATTTACAGCAATGAATGTATATACTAGAAAAGAAGAAAGATGCAAAATCAATTATCTAAGTTTCCTGCCTTAGCAAAAAGAAGAACTTAGAGAAAGAAGAGCTAAATATGTCCAAAGTAAGTGTAAGAAAAAATAAATTAAAATTACAGATAAAAATCAGCAAAATTGCAATAGGAAATTAATAGAGAAAATAAATAAAATCCAAAGCTGTTCTTTAAAAAATATCAATAAAATTGGTACGTCTCTAACCAGGCTAGAAAAGACACAAATTACTAATATCAGAAAATGATAGAGGAGATATAACTACAATTTCCATAGACATTAAAGGGATAGCTAAAAAAAAAGAACAACTCTATGCCCACAAATTTGAAAACTTATATAAAATGAACCAATTCCTTGCAATGCACCATTCATCAAAACTCATACAGGAGAAAGAGATATTTTCAGTAAGACTGTATCTACTAACAAATTAAATCAATAATTAATTACTTTCAGAAACAAAAAGAAAACACCAGGTCCAGATGGGTTCACTGGTAATTTTGGGGGGAAGTGTTGGGACAGGGTCTTATTATGTTGCCCAGTTTGGCATTGAATTCCTGAGCTCCTGCCTCAGCCTCCCGAGTATGTAAAACTACAGGCATGTGTTGCCTCGCCCATCAATTCACTGGTAAATTTGACCAAATATTCAATGAAGAAATTATACCAGTTCTCTACAATTTCTTCCAAAAAATAGAAGCAGAGGGAACACTTCCTAACTCACTCTATAAGGCCAGCATTAGCCTACCGCTAAAACCAGAAAAATACATTACAAGACAGAAAAACAAGAGTCCAATATCTCTCATAAACATGATGCAAAAACCCTCAAAAAATTTGCAAATTGATTCAAACAATTTATAAAAAGAATTATATGCCACAACCAAGTGAAATTAATTCCAAGTAGGCAAACAGGTTCAACATTCAAAAATCAATTAATATAGTCTAGTATATTAACAGGCTAAAAATTAAAAAAGCACATGATCATATCAACAGATGTAGAAAATGTTTTTGACAAACTCCAATCCCCATCTGTAATAAAAAAAACTCAGCAAAATAAAAATGGGGGAGCTTCCTCGCTTGGAATAGAACATGTGCAAAAAACCTATAGCCAGCATCCAGTATCATACTTAATGGTGAGAATCTAGATGCCTTCCCAATAAGATTAGGAAGAGTGAAGCAAGATGGCAGAACAGAAGGCCCCACCAATTGCCCCTCCCACCCCCGCAAGAACAAGTTCCTGCAAACCTTGCCACTGCAGGCTAAAGTGCTTTGTGCTTTAAATAAACTTGAAAGGCAGCCTAGGCCATAAAGACTGCAACTCATAGGAGAGTTACAGTGCTGAACTGGGCCAAGATACAGTGGACTGGGTAGACACGTGACTTACTAAGACACCAGCTGGGGCTGCTAAGGGAGTACTGGCATCACCCCTCCCTTAACCCCAGGCTGGAAAGCTCCCAGCTCCAAAAAAGACCCCTGGCTTCCACTTAAGGAGAGGGAAAAGTGGGGAGGACTTTGTCTTTCTAGATGACAATTCTAGACACACCCTGGCCAAGAAGGGAACCTGCTACTTTGAAGAGAATGACCCAATCCTGGAAGCATTCATCACCTGTTAACTAAAGAACCCTCGAGGCCTGAATAACCAGAAGCAATACCCAGGTACTACATTGAGGGCATTGGTAAGCCTCTAAGAGCTGCTGACTTCAGGTGAGACTTGGCAAATTACCAGCTCTGGTGGCTACAGGGCAAAACTCCTTCTGCTTGAGAAAAGTAGAGGGAAAAGTAAAGGGGACTTTGTCTTATACCATAGGTACCAGCACAGCCAAAGATGGATACAGCACCAAGCAGACTCTTGGGGTCCCTGATTCCATGGACTTGATACATGGACAGCATATCTGGACCTGCCCTAGGCCAGCAGGGAGCCCAGTGCCCTGAAGGGTGAGTCATAGACCAGGCAGTATTTACCACAAACTGACTTAAGAGCCCTTTGAACTTAAGAAAACATTGGCAGTAGTCTGGCAGTACTCCCCTTGACCTGTGGTGGTGGTGGCTACAGAGTGAGACTCCTCTGTCTTTGGAAAGGGGAAAGAAGAGTGGGAAGAACTGTGTCTTGTGGTTTAAGTACCAGCTCAGCTACAGTACAATAGAACAACAGGTAGACCTCTAAGATTTTTAACCCTAGTTCCTGGCTCCTGTGTAGCACCTCTGGCCCAACCTGAAGCCTGGGGGAGCTTCCCACCTTGAATGAAAAGACACAGTCAAAGATGGCCTTGCCACATAATAATTGTATGGCCCCAGGGCCTTGAGTGAACATAGGCAGTGTAGCTAGGAAGTGGTTACAGCAGGCCTTGGGCAAGAACTACTGCTGTGCTCACTTCAGGTCTGATCCAGCACAGTCATAGTGGTGGTGGCCACAGGAGTATTTGTGCCACTCCACCCCCAGCTTTAGGTGGCTCAGAACACAGAGAGAAACTCTGTATTAGTCCAGTCTCACACTACTATAAAGAACTACCTGTGACTGTGTAATTTATGAAGAAAAGAGGTTTATTTGACTCACAGTTCTGCAGGCTTAAGAGGAAGCATGACTAGGAGGCTTCAGGAAGTCTACAATTATGGCAGAAGGGAAACGGAAAGCAAGCATGTCTTACCATAGTGAAGCAGGAGAGATCAAGTGAAGGAGGAAGTGCCACACACTTTTAAACAACCAGATCTCCTAATAACTCACTCACTATCATAAGAACAGAAAGGGGGCTATCCACCCCCATGATTCAATCACCTCCCACTAGGTCCCTCCACCAAAAGGTGAAGGGTTACAATTCAAGATGAGATTTGGGTGGGAGCACAGAGCCAAAGCACATCATTCTTCCCCTGGCTCCTCTCAAATCTCATGTCCTTCTCCTCACATTTCAAAACCAATCATGCCTTCCCAACAGTCCCTTAAAGTCTTAGCTCATTCCAGCATTAACTCAAAAGTCCAAGTCCAAAGTCTCATCTGAAACAAGGTTAGTTCCTTCCACCTATGACCCTGTAAAACAAAAAACAAGTTAGTTACTCCCAAGATACAATGGGGATATACACATTGGGTAAATGCTCCCATTATAAATGGAAAACATTGCCAAAACAAAGGGGCTTCAGGCCCCATGCAAGTCTGAAACCCAGCAGGGCAGTCATTAAATCTTAAAGCTCCAAAATAATCTCCTTTGACTCCATGTCTCACCTCCAGCACAGGCTGATGCAAAGGGTTGGCTCTCAAGGCCTTGGGCAGCTCTGCCCCGTGGCTTTGCAGGGTGGAACACCCTCACTGGCTTCTTTCAAGGGCTGACATTGAGTGCTTGTGGCTTTTCCAGGTGCATGGAATAAGCTGTTGGTGGATCTACCATTCTGAGATCTGGAGGACAGTGTCCCTCTTCTCACAGCTCCACTTGGCAGTGCCCCAATGGGGACTCTAGCAGGGAGCTCCAACCCCATGTTTCCCCTCTGCACTGCCTGATATGGTTTGGCTGGGCCCCCACCCAAATCTCACCTTGAATTGTAGCTCCCATAATTCCCATGTGTTATGGGAGGGACCTGGTGGGAGATAATTGAAGCATGGGGGCAGTCTCCCTCATACTGTTCTTGTGGTAGTGAATAAGTCTCATGAGATCTGATGATTTTATAAGGTGTTTCCCTTTTCACTTGGTTCTCATTCTCTTTCTTGCCTGCCACCATGTAAAATGCACCTTTCACCTTCTACCATGAATGAGAGGCCTCCCCAGCCACGTGGAATTGTGAGTCCACTAAACCTCTTTTTCTTTCTAAATTACCTAGTCTTGGGTATATCTTTATCAGCAGCATAAAAATGGACTAATGCACTGTCCTAGTAGAGGTTCTCCATCAGGGCTATACCCCTGAAGCAGACTTCTGCCTGGATATCCAGGCATTTCCATACATCCTCTGAAATCTAGGCAGAGGCTCCCAAAGCTCAACTCCTGTCCTCTGGGCACCTTCAATCCCAACACAAAGTGGAAGCCACCAAGGCTTGCGGCTTGCTCCTGTGAAGCAATGGCATGATGTGTACCTTGGCTCCTTTTAGCCACGCTGGAGCTGGAGTAGCTGGGATGCAGGGTGCCATGTCCTGAGGCAACACAGAGCAACAGGGCTCAAGGCTTGGCCCAGAAAACCATTGTTCCCATTTAGGCCTCCTAGCCCTCTGGGCCAGTGCTAAGCAGCAAAGCATTCAACATATAACCTGGGTGCTCTTAAAAGCATTCAGTTAACTCATTCACAAAGATAGGATTTGGAATTGAATCTTATATTTAAAAGGGACACAGAGACAAACCATATCAGACTCTGGGAGAATGTAAGGGAAGAGAATGAGAGTCTCTACCTGGTAATCCAGAGAATGCTTCTGGATCTTGTCTAAGACCTCTAAGGCAATATCCCTATGAGTCAGTAAGAATCATAGTGTTACTGGGTTTGGGGTGCCTCTGAAAGCAGATAAAGCTTAGATCAAAACACCCAAGTCCTTTTGAATATCTGGAAAACCTTCTCAAGAAGGAAAGTTACAAACAAGCCCACTCAGTGAAGACTACAACAAATACCTAGCCCTTCAATGCCCAGACACCAAACAACATCTGCTAGCATCAATACCATCAAGGAAAACATGACCTCACCAAATGAATTAAATAAGCCACCAGGAAGCAAACTTGAAGAAACAGAGTTATGTGACCTTTCAGACAAAGAATTCAAAATAGCTCCCATGAGGAAACACAAAGAAATTTAGAAAAACACAAAGAAGGAATTCAGAATTCTATCAGATAAATTTAACAAATAAATTGAAATAATTAGAAAGACTCAAGCAGAAATTCTAGAGATGAGAAATGCAAGTGGCATAGTGAAGAATGCATCAGAGTCTTTTAATTGCAGAATTGATCAAGCAGAAAATTAGTGAGCTGGAAGACAGGCTATTTGAAAATACAGTCAGAGGTAACAAAACAAGAAAGAAAAAGAAAACAATGAAGCAAACCAACAGGATCTAGAAAATAGTCTCAAAAGAGTAAATCTAAGAGTTATTGGCCTTAAAGAGAAGGTAGAGAAAAATATAGGGTAGAAAATTTCTTCCAAGGACTTTCAAATTTAGAGAAATATATCAATATCCAAGTACAAGAAGGTTATATAGATCACCAAGCAGACTGAACCCAAAGAAGACCATCACAAGGCATTTAATAATCAAGAAACCTAAAAGAAGCAAGAAAAAAGAAACAAATAACATGCAAAGGAACCTCAGTAAATATGTCAGCAGACTTTTCCGTGGAAACCTTACAGACCAGGAGAGAGTGGCGTGGCATCTTTAAAGTGCTTAAGAAAAAAATCTTTTACCCTAGAATAGGACATCTAGTGAAAATATCCTTCAAACGTGAGGAAGAAATACAGACTTTTCAAAGACAAACAAAAAATGAGGCATTTCATCAACACCATACCTATCCTAAAAGAAATGCTAAAGGGAGAACTTCAATCACAAAAAAAGGACATTAATGAGCAATAAGTAATCACCTGAAGGTACAAAATTCACTAGGAAAGGTAAATATACCAAAACCCAGAATATTCTAACAGTGTATTTAAACTTCTCTTATCCTAAACAGAAAGTCTAAATAATGAACCAGTCAAAAATAATATTATAAAAACTTTTCAAGTAATAGACAGTACAATAAGATATAAATAGAAACAACAAAAAGTTAAAAACTGGAATGATGAAGTTAAAGTGTTGAGTTTTTATTAGTTTTCTTTTTGCTTGTTTCTTTATGCACAATGTTTAGTTTTTGTCAGGATAGAATAATGGGTTATAAGATAGAATCTGCAATCCTGATGGTAAGCCCAAACCAAAAAAAACATACAATGGTTACAAAAAAATTAAAAGTAAGAAACTAAATCATATTACCACCAAAATTCACCATCACTAAAGGAAGACAGAAATAAAAGAGCACGGTGGCTCATGCCTGTAATCCTAGCACTTTGGGAGGCCAAGGCAGGTGGATCACGAGGTCGGGAGATCGAGACCATCCTGGCTAACATGGTGAAACCCCGTCTGTACTAAAAATACAAAAGCCAGGCGTGGTGGCGGGTGCCTGTAGTCCCAGCTACTGGGGAGGCTGAGGCAGGAGAATGGTGTGAACCCAGGAGGCAGAGCTTGCAGTGAGCCGAGATCACACCACTGTACTCCAGCCTGGGTGACAGAACGAGACTCCATCTCAAAAAAAAAAAAAAAAAAAAAAAAAAAAAAAAAAAAAAAAGAAGAAGGGAAAACCCACAAAACAATCAGAAAACAAGTAATAAAATAACTGGAGTAAGTTATTTCTTACCAGAAACAACATTGAATTTAAATGGACTAAACACTCCAGTCAAGAAACATAGAGTGGCTGAATGTATGGAAAAAAACAAGACCCAAGAATCTGTTGCCCATAAGAAACGCAAGTCACCCTTAAAGACACATATAGACTGAAAAGAAAGGGATGAAAAAAGATATTCCATGCCAATGGAAAACAAAAAAGAACAGGAGTAACTATACTTATATAAAAAAAAATAGATTTCAAGACAAAAACTATGAGACAAAGAAGGTCACTATATAATGATAAAAGGGGTCAATTCAGCAAGAGGATATAACAAGTTTAAATATATATGCACCCAACATTGGATCACCCACATATATAAAGCAAATATTATTAGAGCTAACAAAAAAGATAGACCTCAATATAATAACAGTTGTAGACTTCAACACCCCACTGTCAGCATTGGACAGATCTTCCAGAAAGAAAATCAATGAAGAAACATCATGGCCAGGTGCGGTGGCTCACGTCTGTAATCCCAGCACTTTGGGAGGCTGAGGTGGGTGGATCACCTGAGGTCAGGAGTTTGAGACCAGTCTGGCCAAAATGGTGAAACCCCATCTCTAATAAACATACAAAAAAATTAGCCTGGTGTGATGGTGCTTGCCTGTAATCCCAGCTACTCAGAAGGCTGATGCAGGAGAATCGCTTGAACCCAGGAGACAGAGATTGCAGTGAGCCAAGATCATACCACTGCACTCCAGCCTGGGCAACAGAGTGAGACTCTGTCTCAAAGGAAAAAAAAGAAACATCAGACTTAATCTACACTATAGACCAAAAGTATCTAATAAACATTTACAGAACATCTCATCAAATGACTATAAAAACACATTCTTCTTTTCAGCACATGTATCACCCTTGAGGATAAACCATATATTAGGTCAGAAACAAGACTTAAAACATTCAAAAAAATTGAAATAATATCAACCATCTTCTCTGAACACATTGGAATAAAACAAGAAATCAATAACAAGAAGAATTTTGGAAAGTTTACAAACACATGGAAATTAAACAATGTGATTCTGATTGACCAGTGGGTCAATGAAGAAATTTTTTAAAAATTGAAAAATTTCTTGAAACAAATGATAATGAAAACACAAAATACCAAAACCAAGGAGACACTGTAAATCAGTGATAAGAGGGAAGTTTATAGCTATAAGTGCCTACATAAAAAAAGAACTTCAAATAAACAATCTAACAATCCATCTGAAAGAACTAGAAAAGCAAGAACAAACCAAATTCAAAATTAGTAGAAGAAAAGCAATAATAAACATCAGAGCAGAAATAAATGAAATTAAAAAATGAAGAAAACAATACAAAAGCTCATGAAACAAAAAGTTTTTTTTAAATTAAACAAAATCTACAAAGATTTAGCCAGACTAGCTCAGAAAAAAACAGAGATAAGCTCAAAATAAATCAGAAATGAAGAAGGAGACATTACAACTAATACTGCAGAAATTCAAAGGATGATTAGTGGCTACTATGAGCAAGAGTATGCTGAAAAATTGGAAAATCTAGAAGAAATTGTTTAATTTCCAAACACATACAGCCTACCAAGATTGAACCAGGAAAATATCCAAAACTTGAATAGACCACGTATTTGTCCATTCTTGAATTGCTACAAAGAAATACCTGAGACTGGGTAATTTATTAAGAAAAAAAAGATTAATTGGCTCATGGTTCTGCAGGCTGTACAGGAAGCATGATTCTGGCATCCACTCAGCTTCTAAGGAATTCTCAGGAAATTTAAAATCATGGCAGAAGGCAAAGGGAAAGTGAGGCATCTTACACAGTGGGAGCAGGAGCAAGAGAGCAAGGTGGAAGGTGCTTCACACTTTTAAACAGCTAGATCTCATGAGAACTCACTATCATAAGAACAAGAGGGATAGTATTAAACTATTCATGAGAAATCGCCTCTATGATACAGTAAATTCCCACCAGGCTCCTCCTCCAACATTGGGGACTACAACTTGACATGACATTTGGGTGGAACACAGATCAAAACCACACCAGACCAATAAAAAGTAACAAGATCAAAGCTGTAATAACAAGTCTGTCGGTAAAGAAAAGCCCAGGATCTGATGGCTTCACACTGAATTCTAGCAAACATTTGAAGAAAAACTAATATCAATCATATTAAAACTATCCCAAAATATAGAGGGGTAGGACATACTTTCAAACTCATTCTACAAGGCCAGTATTGCCCTGATACTAAATCAAAAACAAAGACATAACAAAATAAGAAAACTACAGGCCAATATCTTTGATGATTATTGATGCAAAAATCCTCAAAAAATACTAGTAAATAGAATTCAACAATACATCAGAAAGATCATTCATCATGACCAATTGGAATTTATCCGTGGGATGCAAAAATAGTTCAACATATGCAAACTAATCAATGTGGTACATCATATCAACAGAATGAAGGACAAAAACCATATGATCATTTCAAATGATGCTGAAATAGCATGTGATATAATTCATTATCCCTTCATGTTAAAAAAAAACCCTCAGAAAACTGGGTATAGTAAGAACATACTTCAACATAATAAAAGCAACATATGACAGACACACAGCTAGTGTCATAATGAATGGAGAAAAACTGAAAGCCTTTCCTCTGAGATGTAGAAAATGACAAAAATGCCCACATTTCCCCTGTTATTCAACACAGTACTGGAAGTCCTAGGAAGACCAATCATGCAAGAGAAAGAAATAGAGGGCACCCAAATTGGAAAGGAAAAAGTTAAATTATCCTTGCTTGCATGTAATATCATCTTACATTTGGAAAAATATAGACTACACAAAAAATTCTTAGAACTTATAAATTAAATAAAGTTGCAGGATACAAAATCAGTATACAAAAATCAGTAGCATTTCTCCATGTCAATAGTTAACAAAAGAAATTTAAGCAAGTAATCCCATTTACAAAAGCCACAAATAAAATTAAATACCTAGGAATTAACCAAAGAAGTGAAAGTTCTCTATAATGGAAATTATAAAACACTAAGGCAAGAAATAGAAGAGAACACCAAAAAAATCAAAAGATATTTTATGAACACTGCATGGGGCTACTGCACACTGGGTCTCATTCCTGGCCCCCGAAGACTCCAGGGGAATGGATGAGTTGGACTGGCAAGGAGCAACATATGTTGCCACAGGCCTCTGTAATCCTGGCAGGAGGATATCTGTCAACCACCATGAAATACTTAGGTTGGCAGATAGAGCTGCTTAGAGAAGTGGTACAGGCAGCATGTCAGCTGAAATGAAGCCTAGACAGTTTGGTGCGGGAGCATGTGTAGCAGAGAATGGCCAGGGAGCTCATCTACCTAGGCTCAACATGCTCTCCTCGGAGACTTTAGCTGTAGGGGAACTGTTGGACCTAAACTCTGCAGGGTGGTCTTGCCCATCAAATGGGGCAACCCTGAACACCTCTTGGTCTCCTGAACTCTCCTGGGGCCCCAGGCTAGTTACAGCTGCTTGGAGGGCATCCTTAGGTACCCTGGGGACTGCACGGTAGCTTCTGCACTGGTGGACCATGCCTGACCAGTGCAGAACTCCAGTGGAGCAGAAGCTATGGCAACGCACCAACTCACCCACTCCCTCATGATACTGCAGTTTCCCCCAGGCCCACAGCAAACCCTCACATCAGTTTGCCAGCACATGTGTGTGTGGAAGGGTTTTGCCTTCCTTGTCCCACCAGAATGCCAGTGTGCGTGCACCCTTCCTTGACAATGCTACAGCAAGAGTGTACTCCACCCTCCACCCCCATTGCTGGACCACCAGTGCACTCAGAGCCTTGATGGCCAAAGAACCAACCAGCCTCGCCCCTGCCAGCACCCTGCCCTTGCACCAACACTGCCACCAGAGTGAAACTAGGCACAGAGAACAGTGAAACCTTCCTCCCTGCACGCCTCACTCACCCCCCAACAATCCCTGCCTGCAGAGATGCACAGAGAATGCACAAAGACCAGTACCCATCAGTGCCCTCCCCCATGCTAACATGACCACTAGCGTGAATGTGCACAGTCACCAGTAAGGACCCCCATGCCCCACCGAGCTGTGCTTCCTCTGCCACTGGGTTGAATGCCACATGAAGGCAGGAACCCTGGAATCTGCTAGCACTCTGCCACAGCCGATAAGTGTGCACCCCACCACACTGCCACTGCTGCTGCTACTAGCACATGCAAATGAAGACAGATCCCGCTGCCGCTTTGGCTGACACCACCCATGTGCTGTGTACTGACCAGCGGTCTGGAAGTACCTCATCCCCCCAACTTCAGTGGATTCATAACCTTAAGAAGCCAGAGAACAAAGGTGGGTACCAACACAAGTCCCCCTGAGTTAGAATACGCAGTCCAGGAGTTGGGAGCTGAGCAATGGTCCACTAAAATCTTACAGAAACCAAGCCAGTTGGCTGAATCCACATTATACCACAATCAAACCCTCAACGCAATCAAATAGGATAAAAGGGGGGAAAAACACATCCAAAGGTCAGCAACTTCAAAGATTGAAGAAACATCAGCCCACAAAGATAAATAAAGAACCAACGCTTTAAATGTGTCCCAGAGATTCTGGTATGTTGTGTCTTTGTTCTCATTGGTTTCAAAGAACATCTTTATTTCTGTCTCAATTTCGTTATTTACCCAGTAGTCATTCAGGAGCAGGTTGTTCAGTTTCCATGTAGTTGTGGAGTTTTGAGTGAGTTTATTAATCCTGAGTTCTAATTTGATTGCACTGTGGTCTGAGAGACAGTTTGTTGTGATTTCTGTTATTTTACATTTGCTGAGGAGTGTTTTACTTCCAATTATGTGGTCAGTTTTAGAATAAGTATGATGTAGTGCTGAGAAGAATGTATATTCTGTTCATTTGGGGTACAGAGTTCTGTAGATGTCTATTAGGTCCACTTTCTCCAGAGCTGAGTTCAAGTCCTGGATATACTTGTTAACCTTCTGTCTCATTCATCTGTCTAATATTGACAGTGGGGTGTAAAAGTCTCCCATTATCATTTAAAGCAGTGTGTAGAGGGAAATTTATAGCACTAAATGCCCACAAAAGAAAGCAGGAAAGATCTAAAATCGACACCCTAACATCACAACTAAAACAACTAGAGAAGCAAGAGCAAACAAATCCAAAAGTTAGCAGAAGGCAAGAAATAACTAAGATCAGAGCAGAACTGAAGGAGATAGAGAAACAAAAAAACCCTTCAAAAAAATCAACGAATCCATGAGATGGTTTTTTTAAAAGATCAACAAAATAGATAGACCGCTAGCGAGACTAATAAAGAAGAAAAGAGAGAAGAATCAAACAGACGCAATAAAAAATGATAAAGGGGATATCACCACTGATCCCACAGAAATACAAACTACCATCAGAGAATACTTTAAGCACCTCTATGCAAACAAACTAGAAAATCTAGAAGAAATTGACAAATTCCTGCGCACATATACCCTCCCAAGACTAAACCAGGAAGAAGTTGAATCTCTGAATAGACCAATAACAGGCTCTGAAATTAAGGCAATAATCAATAGCCTACCAACCAAAAAAAGTCCAGGACCAGATGGATTCACAGCTGAATTCTACCAGAGGTACAAGGAGGAATTGGTACCATTCCTTCTGAAACTATTCCAATCAATAGAAAAAGAGGGACTTCTCCCTAACTCATTTTATGAGGCCAGCATCATCCTGATACCAAAGCCTGGCAGAGACACAACAAAAAGAGAGAACTTTAGGCTAATATCCCTGATGAACATCGATGTGAAAATCCTCAATAAAATACTGGCAAGCCAAATCCAGCAGCACATCAAAAAGGTTATCCATCACGATCGAGTCGGCTTCATCCCTGAGATGTAAGGCTGCTTCAACATATGCAAATCAATAAACGTAATCCATCACATAAACAGGACCAATGACAAAAACCACATGACTATCTCAATAGATGCAGAAAAGGCCTTTGACAAAATTCAACAGCCCTTCGTGCTAAAAACTATCAATAAACTAGGTGTGGATGGAACGTATCTCAAAATAGTAAGAGCTATTTATGACAAACCCACAGCTAATATCATACTGAATGGGCAAAAACTGGAAGCATTCTCTTTGCAAACTGGCACAAGACAAGATGCCGTCTCTCAGCACTCCTACTCAACATAGTGTTGGAAGTTCTGGCTAGGGCAATCAGGCAAGAGAAAGAAATAAAGGGTATTCATTTAGGGAAAGAGAAAGTCAAATTGTCTCTGTTTGCAGATGACATGATTGTATATTTAGAAAACCCCATCATCTCAGCCCAAAATCTCCTTAAGCTGGTAAGCAAATTCAGCAAAGTCTCAGGATACAGAATCAATGTGCAAAAATCACAAGCATTCCTATAATAGACAAACAGAGAGCCAAATAATGAGTGAACTCTCATTCACAATTACTACAAAGAGAATAAAATACCTAGGAATCCAACTTAAAGGGCTGTGAAGGACCTCTTCAAGGAGAACTACAAACCACTGCTCAATGAAATAAAAGAGGACACAAACTAATGGAAGAAGATTCCATGCTCATGGGTAGGAAGAATCAATATCATGAAAATGGCCCATATTTCCCAAGGTAATTTATAGATTCAATGCTATCCCCATCAAGCTACCAATGACTTTCTTCACAGAATTGGAAAAAATTACTTTAAAGTTTATATGGAACCAAAAAAATGGCCTGCATAGCCAAGACAATCCTAAGCCAAAGGAACAAAGCTGGAGGCAACATGCTACCTGACTTCAAACTGTACTATAAGGCTGCAGTAAACAAAGCAACATGGTACTGGTACCAAAACAGATATATAGACCAATGGAACAGAACAGAGGCCTCAGAAATAACACCACACATCTATAACCATCTGATCTTTGACAAAGCTGACAAAAACAAGCAATGGGGAAAGGATTCCCTATTTAATAAATGGTGCTGGGAAAACTGGCTAGCCATATGCAGAAAGCTGAAACTGGATCCCTTCCTTACACCTTATATAAAAATTAATTCAAGATGGGTTAAAGACTTAAACATAAATCCTAAAACCATAAAAACCCTAGAAGAAAACCTAGGCAATACCACTCAGGACACAGGCATGGGCAAATACTTCATGACTTATACACCAAGAGCAATGGCAACTAAAGCCAAAATTGACTAATGGAATCTAATTGAACTAAAGAGCTTCTGCACAGCAAAAGAAACTATCATCAGAGTGAACAGGCAACCTACAGAATGGGAGAAAATGTTCGCAATCTACCCATCTGACAAAGGGCTAATATCCAGAATCTACAAAGTGGGCAAAGGATATGAACAGACACTTCTCAAAAGAAGACATGTATGCAGCCAACAGACTTATGAAAAAATGCTCATCATCACTGGTCATCAGAGAATTGCAAATCAAAATCACAATGAAATACCATCTCACACCAGTCAGAATGGCGATCATTAAAAAGTCAGGAAAAAACAGATGCTGGAGAGGATGTGGAGAAATAGGAATGCTTTTACACTGTTGGTGGGACTGTAAACTAATTCAACCATTGAGGAAGACAATGTGGCAATTCCTCAAGGATCTAGAACTAGAAATACCATTTGACCCAGCAATCCCATTACTGGGTATATACCCAAAGGATTATAAATCATGCTACCATAAAGACACATACACATGTATGTTTATTGTGGATCTATTAACAATAGCAAAGACTTGGAACCAATCCAAATGTCCAACAATGATAGACTGGATTAAGAGAATGTGGCACATATACTGCATGGAATACTATGCAGCTATATAAAAGGATGAGTTCATGTCATTTGCAGGGACATGGATGAAGCTGGAAACCATCATTCTAAGCAAACTATCACAAGGACAGAAAGCCAAACACTGCATGTTCTCACTCATAGTTGGGAGTTGAACAATGAGAACACTTGGACACAGGGCAGGGAACATCACACACCTGGGCCCATCGAGGGGTGGGGGACTGGGGGAGGGATAGTATTAGGATAAATACCTATTGTAAATGATGAGTTGATAGGTGCAGCAAACCAGCATGGCACATGTATACCTATATATACCTATATATATAATTTATATATATTTATATTACATATATTATTTTATATAATTTATATATACATATACCAATGCAAGAACTCTGCAACTCAAAAAGCCAGAGTGTCTTCTTTCTTTCTACCAAACGACCACACTACCTCTCCAGAAAGGGTTCTGAACCAGGTTCAGATAACTGAAATGACAGCAATAGTATCCAGAATATGAATAGGAATGAAGATCATCGAGATGCAGGTTTATGTTGAATCCCAATCCAAGTTAGCTAAGAACCAAAATAAAATGATACAGGAGATGACAGACAAAATAGCCAATGTAGGAAAGAACATAACCAACATGTTAGGACTGAAAAACACACTATAAGAATTTCATAATGCAATCACAAACCTTAATAGCAGAATAGACCAAGCTGAGGAAAGAATTTAAGACCTTGAAGCCTGGCTTTCCGAAACAAGCCAGTCAGAGAAAAAAGAATGTGAAGGAATAAGCAAAACTTCTGAGAAACATGGGATTACATAAAGAGACAAAATATACGACTCACTGACGTCCCTGGAAAGGATGCACAGAGTGTAAGGAACTTGGAAAACATATTTCGGGATACCATTCTTGAGAAATTGAGGCCAACTGAGCTACGGAGGCCAACATTAAAATTCAGGAAATGCAGAGTACACCAGTAAGATACTCCACAAGAAGATCTTTCACAAGACACATAATCATCAGATTCTCCAAGGCGGATATGAAAAAAAAAGTTAAAGGCAGCTAGAAAGAGAGAAAGGGCAGGTCACCTGCAAAGGAAAGCCCATAAGACTAAAAGAAGACCTCTCAGAAGAAACCCTACAAACCAGAAGAGATGTAGGGGCCAATATTCAATATTCTTAAAGGAAAGACATTTCAACCCGGAATTTCACGTCCAGCCAAACAAAACTTTATAAGCAAAGGAGAAATAAGATTCTTTTCAGACAAGCAAATGCTGAAAAAATGTGTTACCACTAGATGTCCCTTATAAGAGTTCCTGAAGGAAGGAATAGATACAAAAGGGAAAGACCCTTACCACCCACTAAAAAATACACTTCAGTACACAAACCAGTGACACCATAAAGCAACCACATAAACAAGTCTGTATAACAACTAGCCAACATCATGAAGACAGGAACAAATCCACCACGATCAAGTAGTCTTTATTGCTGATATGCAAGGTTGCTTCAACACATGCAAATCAATAAATGTGATTCACCACATAAATGGAACTAAAGACAAAAACCACATGATCATCTCAATAGATGCAGAAAAGGCTTTTGATAAAATTCAACATCCCTTCATGTTTAAAACTCTCAAAAATTAGATATTGAAGAAACATACCTCAAAACGGTAAGAGCCAGCTATGACAAACCCTCAGCAAACATCATAATGAATGGGCAAAAGCTGGAAAAATTCCCCTTGAAAACCGGCACAAGACAAGGATGTCCTCTCTCACCACTTCTAGTCAATATACTATTGGAAGTCCTGGCCAGAACAATCAAGCAAGAGAAAAAAAAAAAAAGCATCCAAGTAGGAAAAGAGGAAGTCTAATTATTTCTGTTTGCAGAAGACAAAATCCTGTATCTAGAAAACCCCATAGTCTTGATACCAAAGCTCCTTAAGTTGACAAGCAACTTCAGCAAAGGTTCAGAGTGCAAAATCAATGTACAAAGATCACTAGCATTCCTGTACATCAACAACAGTAAAGCCAACAGCCCAATCAGGAAAGCAATCCCATTTAAAATTGCCACAGAAAGAATAAAATACTTAGGAATACAGCTGACCAGGGAGGTGAAAGAGCTGTACAAGAAGAACTACAAAACACTTAAAGAAATCAGAGATGACTCAAACAAATGGAAAAACATTCCACGCTTGTGGATAGCAACCATCAATATCATTAAAATAGATATACTGCCCAAAGCAACTACAGACTCAATTATTTTCCTATCAAACTACCAATGACTTCACACGACTAGGTAAATCTATTTTAAAATTAATATGGCACAAAAAAACTCAGCCGAAATAGCCAAGGCAATTGTAGGCAAAAAAACAAAACAAAACAAAACAGAACAAAACTGAAGGCATTATGCTACCTGACTTCAAACTATATTACAGGGCTACAGTAACCAAAAAAAGCATGTTACAGATACAAAAACAGACACACAGACCAATGGAACAAAACAGCACCCAGAAATAAGGCCACACACCTACAATTATCTGATCTTTGACAAAATCTACAAAAACAAGCAATGGGGAAAGGAATCCCTATTCAATAAAGGGTACTGGGAAAATGTCTAGCCATATGCAGAAGATTGAAACTGAACCCCTTCCTTACACCATAAACAAAAATTAACTCAAGATGGATTAAAGACTTAAATGTAAAACCTAAAAACTATAAAAACTCTGGAAGACAACCTAGGCAGTACCATTCTGGACATAGGAACAGGAAAAGATGTCATGATGAAGAAACCAAAGCAATTGCAACAAAAGCAAAAATTGACAAATGGAATCTAATTAAATTAAAGAGCTTCTGTACAGCAAAAAGAAACTATCAACACAATAAACGGACAACCTACAGAGTAGAAGAAAATTTTTCCAAACCATGCATCTGACAAAGGTCTAATATCCAGCTTCTATAAGGAACTTAAATTTACAAGAAAAAAAATCAAACAAACTCATTAAAAAGTGGGTAACAAACACGAACAGACACTTCTAACCAAAACAGCATGGTACCTGCCTAAAAACAGACACAGAGAACAAGGACATAAAATAAAGATTCCAGAAACAGATCCACACACCTACAGTGAACTTATTTTCAAAACAGGTGCCAAGAACATACAATTGGGGAAAAGTCAGGCTCCTCAATAAATCCTGCTGGGGAAACTGAATGTCTATATGCAGAAGAATGAAACCAGACCTCTATCTCTTACCATATACAAAAATCAAATAGAAATGAATTAAAGACTTAAATCTAAGATCTCAAGCTATGAAACTACTACAAGAAAACATTGAGGAAAAATCTCCAGGACATTGATCTGGGCAAAAATTTTTGAGCAATAATCCATAAGCACAGGCAAAAAATAAAAATGGACAAATAGGGTCACATTAATTTAAAAGCCTTCTGCACAGAAACAGAAACAATCAACAAAGGGAAGAGACAACTTACAGAATGGTAGAAAATATCTGCAAACTACCCATCTGACAAGAGATTAATAACCAGAATATATGAGGAGCTCAAACAACTCTATAGAAATAAAATGTAAAAGAGAAATACAAATCGAAACTATAAGAAGATATCATCTCACCCCAGCTAAAATGGTTTTTGTTTGTTTGTTTGTTTGTTTGTTTTAGACAGAGTCTTGCTCTGTCATCCAGGTTGGAGTGTGGAGTGCAGTGGTGCGATCTTGGCTCACTGCACACTCCACCTCCCAGGTTCAGGTGTTTCTCCTGCCTCAGCCTCCCGAGTAGCTGGAACTACAGGCAAATGCCACCATGACCAGCTAATTTTTGTATTTTTTTGTAGAGATAAGGTTTCGCCACGTTGGCCAGGGTGGTCTCGAACTCCTGACCTCAAGTGATCCACCCTCCTTGGCCTCCCAAAATGCTGGCATTACAGGTGTGAGCCACCGCGCCTGGCCTTGAAATGGCTTTTATCCAAAAGACAGGCAATAAAAAATGCTGGCAAGGATGTGGAGAAAAGAGGAACCTTGTAGACTCTGGGTGGGAATGTAAATTAGTACCACTACTATGGAGAACAGTTTGGAGGTTCCTCAAAAACCAAACATTGAGCTACCATATGATCCAGCAATCCCACTGCTGGGTATATACCCTAAAATAAGGAAATTGGTATATCAAATAGATATCTGCACTCTTATGTTTGTTGCAGCACTGTTCACAACAGCAAAGATTTAGAAGCAACCTATGTGTCCATTAACTGATGAATGGATAAAGAACACTTGCTATGTATACAAAATGGATATGTATAATGTATATGGAATATTCAGCCATAAAAAATGAGATCCTCTCATTTACAACAGCATAGGTGGAATTGGAGGTCATTATGTTAAGTAAAATAAGCCTGTCATAGAAAGACAAACAACACATGTTCTCACTTATTTGTGGGATTGAAAATTCAAAACAATTGAGTTCATGGACATAGAGAGTAGAAGGATGGTTACCAAAGGCTAGGAAGGGTAGCGGGGGAATAGAAGGGTGGGGATAGTTAATAAGTACAAAAAACATAGAAAAAATTAATAAAACCTACTCTCTGATAGCATAATAGGGTGACTATAGTCAATAATAACTTAATTGTATATTTTAAAATAACATTAAAAATGTAATTGGATTGTTTGTAACTAAATGGATGAATGCTTGAGGGGATGAATACCCCATTCTCCAAGATGTGCTTATTTCACATTGCATTCCTGTATCAAAACATCTCATGTACCCTATAAATATGTACACCTACTCTGTACCAACCAAAAATTTAAAATAATTTTTAAAAAGAAATCAATTCAAAAATAGACAAAGGATTTGAATAGATATTTGTCTCCAAAAAGATATACAAATGGCCCATAAACACATGTAATGATGCTTAACATCATTAGTCATCACAGAAGTGCAAACAAAATACAATGAAATATCACTTCACACTCTCTAAAATGCCTATGTAATTTAAAAAAGTGAGAAAATAACAAATGTTCACAAGAATGCGGAGATTGGACCCTGCAGACTTTGCTGGCAGGATGTGGAAAGGTGTAGCCACTGTGATAAACAGGCTGGCAATCCCTCAAAAAGTTAAATACGGAAATACCATATAACTCAGCTATTTCACATGCAGGTATATAGCCACGAGAAATGAAAATGTATTCCTATTCAAAAATTTATATACAAATGTTCACAGCAGCATTATTCATAATGACCCCAAACTGGAAACAAACCAAATGTTCATGAATTGATGAATGGACAAATAAAATGTGGTATATCCTTCCAATAAAACAATATTCAGCTATAGGAATGAATGAAGTATGGACATATGCTACAACATGGATCAACTTTTGGAAAATGTTATGCTAAGTGAAAGAAACCAATCACAGAAAACCCCATATTGCATAATTCTACTTATATGAAATGTACAGAATAGGTGAATCTTAGACACAGAAAGTGGATTAGTTGTTGCCAGGCACTGGGGTGAGAGGGGAATGGGGAGTGACTACTAATGGGTATGAGGTTTATATTGGTGGTTATAAAAAAGCTCTGGAACCAACTATCATAGTTGCACAACCTTATAAACAGACTTAATACCACTGAATTGTACACTTGAAAAGGGTGAATTTTATAATGTGTGAATTATATAAAAATAAAGTGTCAATTTGTATAGGTAAGATAGTGGTATTGTGGTTATAGGAGAAAATATTTTAAATTTTTTGAGATGCATGCTGAAGTATTTAGAGTAAAATGCCATGATGTCTGTAATTTACCTTAAAATATATCAGCAAAAACTTGACAAAGTAAGTAGGGCAGTTGTTAGCAATTGTTAAATCTACAACGTATATATCCAAGAGATGCCTTTTTGAGAAACTGATGGGTACATGGGGTCCCACATACTATTCTCTCTACTTTCTAGTACTCAAAAACTATTTGGTAGATGAATGAATAAATGAATGAAGCAAAGGACAAACATTAACCTCATAGACTGGCAACTCTAGGTGTCTTTTTAATTTTTTCCTTATTTTTAGCTAGTTAATATAATTTTATGTAAATAAACTTCATTAACATAGCACAAAACTGAAAACTATTAAAAGATGTGTGGTAAAGTCTATCTGCCTCTCCCTACCACAGGTAACCACTATTAGTTTTTTGAGTAGCTTTCCAGAGGATTTTGTAAATGCATATTAAAAACAAACACCAATATATAATTTAATTCCCACCCTTTTTACACAAACAGAATATCATATATAATATTTGGTACTTTGCTTTTTCAACTTTTCAACTCCACCCCTCCCCCTTTCAAGACTGCTTGGAGACAAACCAATTTGAATCAACCCAAGGTTAATCTGTAAAGAAGATCTAGCCATCTGTAAGTGTGTGTCTTCAGTCAGTCCAGCAAGGTACTGAATGATGATATGGACTCTAGTTAAGCCCAGTTCCCCAATGATATGGTCTGAATGTGTCTCCCAAAAGATCATGTGCTGGAAAGTTAATCTCCAGTGCAATAGTGTTGGCAGGTGGAGCCTAATAAGAGGTGACTGGATCATAAAGTGGAGTCCTCATAAATCATTTACTGTGGTTATCATGGGAGTGGGTTAGTAATTGCAAGACTGGGTTGTTCTAAAGCAAGTTCGATCCCTCATGCTTTTTTTCTATCTCACATGCTCACTTCTGCCTTCTGCTATGGGATGACCATAATCAGATGCCTATGCCATGTTCTTGGGCTTCCTAGCCTCCAAAACCATGAGAAATGCATTTTTTTTCTTTATAAATTACCCAATTGGTGGTATTCTGTTTTATCAGCAGAAAAAAGACTAAGACATTCATGTCTAAATTCCTGTGCTGAACTGTATTTGCTCCCAACATCTATGTGAACCTGCAGGTGCTTGTGTATTGTGTGGAGGCAGGTGGACACGAAAGGGCTGCTATATTTTGCTGCCTCTGGTTTTGCTGCATACAGAACTCTTAACTAGTATCTTGACAAGTTCATCTATTGGAATGAAGCACAGTGCTAAAACAGAGGCAGACTGCCTTGCCCAGTACCCCAGTTGGGCAACCACTAAATCTAAAATAGGTGAAAAGATAAATAAAATATTGCTTTTGAAATCACCCATTAGGAAGATGGAGGAAAGGAAGAAAAGAAGTGGGCAGTCTTTTAGTGGCTCCTTGGCCAAAAAAAATGACTTCATAGGTCTTTCTCATCTTAGATTATTCTGATGTGCCCAACAGTAGCTGAACACTAAGTATTGGCATGAGGCCCAGGCTCTGTGACTCTCAGTTGTGCCCACACCATTGCTGAGGCTGTTCCTTTCCTCACTGCTTCAGGGGTGAGTTATATACCAAAACAAACAAACATTTCCTCACATAAAATAAGCCTGTATTCCAGTACTTTGGACCCCAGTATGTAGGCTCTCACCTGTGGGATTTGTTTCATAGTGATCAATCTCTTCTGAAGCTGGCATAGAGGCTGTCTTCAACAGGCCTGGTATAGCCAATTGGCGAGTAAACATTTGATTACCCATATTGAAAAATTTGTCCACAGCTCCCTCCTCTTCTCCGTTCCAGAAATCTGATTTGCTAAGGAGAACGCAAAGGAGTCCTCTAGAAGCAGCGCCTGCTCTGATTAGCTAAAATTCCTTGTTGCATTCCGCATTATGTCCTTCAATTCCAGAAGGAGTATATCTCAAATCAGTAGAACAGCTGACCATTTGGGTGGGCAAGCCTATTGGAGGTGTGGAAAGGAAAGACTACTATTAACCATGAAATGGTAAAAGGGAGACCTTCAAGGAATTAAAATGTTAATGGAGGCAGGCACAGTGGTTCATGCCTGGAATCCCAGCATTTTGGGAGGCCTAGGCAGGCAGATCACTTGAGGACAAGAGTTCAAGATCAGCCTAGCCAATATGGCAAAACCCTATCTCTGCAAAAAATATTAAAAATTAGCCGGGCATGGTGGTCCATGCCTGTAATCTCAGCTACTTGGGAGGCTAAGGCACAAGAATCGCTTAAACCTTGTGGGAGGCGGAGGTTGCAGTGAGCCAAGATTGTGCCACTACACTCCAGCCTGGGTGACAGAGCAAGACTGTCTAAAAAAATGTTAATGTGTAGAACTAGGATGTTACATTATGGAACACTTTGGTTTTATCCATAACCAAAATGTCAGTCAGAAAAACATTATATCTTTTCCTTCAGGAACAGCTGTGTCTTGTGCAGAGAAATTCTAAAGATGTTCAGCAGTCACCTCGATCAAGGAACGTAATAGTATAGACCCAATGGAGATAAAATCAAAGAAGAAAGAAATCTTTCCTCTCTTGAGCTCTCCTTAGTCTTGTGTAGGGACTGCTAGTGAAGATTGAGGAAGCAGGAGGAAAAGGGAAGTTGAGGTATACTCATTACTACTGTTGTTCCTGGACAAAAGGGATGTGGGGGTTGTCTCACTTCCTCCCCATCTGCTCTCAAGATAGTGGACGTGCATTAGAGGAATGCAGAGGCTTCACTTGCTATACAAACCAGCTGGGCTCATGTATTAGTCCGCTTACATACTGCTATAAAGAACTACCTGAGACTGGGTACTTTATAAAGGAAATAGGTTTAATTGACTCATAGTTCAGCATGATTAGGGAGGCCTCAGGAAACTTACAATCTTGGCAGAAGTGAAGGGGAAGCAAGACACCTTCTTCACAAAGTAGCAGGAAGGAGAAATGCTGAGCAAAGTGGGGAAATGCCCCCTATAAAACCATTAGATCTCGTGAGAACTCACTTACTATAATGAGAAGAGCATGGGGGTAACCACCCCATGACTCAGTTACCTCCCACTTAGGTATTCTGATCTGATTGCTGACATTTAGACTTTGTTTTCCTTTTGTGAGTTTTGTTTATTATCTATTATTTTCTCCTCTAAGAACTTTGCAAGCCCTAAAACTAGCCAGGCCTTTCAGGGGTCCTATGTGCATATCTTGCCTCCCGTCAGGAGTATACTCAAATCAGCTGGGAAAAAAAAACTTTCTTTTTTTTTTTCCTTAACTCACCCAAAAAAGACTATTATGTAACATTTCTTGACCACACCTCCTTGTGCCTCAGAGTAAGAAAGAAAGACCCCAGTGATCCCTCCCACAAAGGTAGGGATTATGGGAACTACAGTTTAAGATGAGATTTGGGTGCAGACACAGCCAAACCATATCAGCTAACTTTTGGCCTTTTTGGTTCATAGGGCTCTCAGAGGGCCACTATGCTGCACAACTTCAGGAGGTACCATTGACATTGCAAGTTAGATGACTGGCAACCCCTGAAGTTGACCAGTGCACAGTCTGTGTAGCTTTATACATCAGCCTTAGCTTTCTTAGGGGACCCTTAATGACAATTGAGAGGCAGGGGAGAAAATAAGATTTATCATGAGCTGCTGATTACAGGTTTCCCAACAGCCAGGCAAGACAATATTATGTTATGTTATTATATGCTATTATATATTATAATATTATTATGTAATGCCAAGAACAATAGTTTGGCTTCATGCTAGACAACATTAAAAACTTCCTTACGCTGATGCATGAGAAGATGTGGTCAATAAATGTTACATAATAGTCTTTTTCAGAGAGTTAAGGGAAAAAAATGGAAGCTTTTCTTTTCCTAGCTGTATTGAGTACAGTCCTGACTGGAGGCAAGAGATGCACATAGGACCCTTGGGAGGCCTGGCTAGTTTTAGGGCTTGCAAAGTTCTCAGAGAAGAAAAGCACTGATACGGTTTGGCTGTGTCACCACCCAAATCTGAATTGTAACTCCCACAATTCCCAGGTGTCCTGGGAGGAATCTGCTGAAGGCGATGGAATTATGGGGATGGGTCTTTCCTGTGCTGTCCTTGTGATATTGAATGAGTCTCATGAGATCTGATGGTTTTAAAAAGAGGAGTTCCCCTGCACAAGCTCTCTCTTTTCTTGTCTGCTACCAGGTGAGACATGTCTTTCACCTTCCACCATTATTGTGAGACCTCCCCAGCCACGTGGAACCGTAAGTCCATTAAACCTCATTCTTTTGTAAATTGCTCAGTCTTGGTATGTCTTTATCAACCGCGTGAAAATGGACTAATACAGTAAATTGGTATTGGGAGTGGGACACTGCTGTAGATACCCGAAAATGTGGAAGGAACACTGAAACTGGATAACAGGCAGAGTTTAGAACGTTTGGAAGGCTCAGAAGAAGACAGGAAAATGTGGAAATGTTTGGAACTTCCTAGAGACTTGTTGAATGGCTTTGGCCAAAATGCTGATAATGATATGGACAGTAAAATCCAGGCTGAGGTGGTCTCAGATGGAGATGAGGAACTTGCTGGGAACTAGAGCAAAGGTGACTCATGTTATGTTTTAGCAAAGAAACTGGTGGCATTTTGCCCCTGCCCTAGAGATTTGTAGAATGCTGAACTTGAGAGAGATGATTTAGGGTATCTGGTGGAAGAAACTTCTAAGCAGCAAAACATTCAAAAGGTGACTTTGGCACTGTTAAAGGCATTCCATTTTAAAAGGGAAACAGGGCATAAAAGTTCAGAAAGTTTTCAGCCTGACAATGAGATAGAAAAGAAAATCTCATTTGCTGAGGAGAAACTCAAGCCTACTGCAGAAATTTGCATAATTAATTAGAAGCCAAGTGTTAATCACCAAGGCGATGGGGAAAATGTCCCCAGAGGATATCAGAGACCTTTGCAGCAGCCCCTCCCACCACAGGCCTGGAGGTTTAGAAGGAATAAAAGGTTTCCTGGGCTGGGCCCAGGGTCCCTCTGCTGTCTAGGGACTTGGTGCCCTGCTGCCCAGCTGCTCCCGTGATGACTAAAAGGAGCCAAGGTGTACCTCAGGCTGTTACTTCAGAGGGTGGAAGCCCCAAGCCTTGGCAACCTCCACTTGGAGTTGAGCCTGTGGTGCACAGAAGTCAAGAGTTGAGGTTTGGGAACTACCGCCTAGGCTTCAGAGGATGTATGGAAATGCCTGGATGCCCAGGCAGAAGTTTGCTACAGGGGCAGGGCCCTCATGTAGAACCTCTGCTAGGGCAGTGTGGAAGGGAAATATGGGGTCAGAGCCCCCACACAGAGTCCCCACTGGGACACTGCCTTGTGGAGCTGTGAAAAGAAGGCCACTGTTTTCCAGACCCCAGAATGAAAGACTCACCAACAGCTTGCACTGTGCATCTGGAAAAGCCTCAGACACTCAATGCCAGCCCATGAAAGCAGCTTGGAAAAGGGTTATACCCTGCAAAGCCACAGGGGCGGAGCTGCCCAAGACCATGAGATCCACCTCTTGCATCAGTGTGCCTTGGATGTGAGGCATGGAATCAAAGGAGATCATTTTGGAGCTTTAAGATTTGACTGCCCCATTGGATTTTGGACTTGCATGGACCCTGTAGCCCCTTTGTTTTGGTCAAATTCTCCCATTTGGAACAGCTGTACTTACCCAATTTCTGTACCCCCATTGTATCTAGGAAGTAACTAACTTGCTTTTGATTTTACAGGCTCATAGGTGGAAGGGACTTGCCTTGTCTCAGATGAGACATTGGACTGTGGACTTTTGAGTTAATGCTGAAATGAGTTAAGATTTTGGGGGACTGTTGAGAAGGCATGACTGGTTTTGAAATGTGAGGACATGAGATTGGGAAGGGCCAGGGGTGGAATGATATGGTTTGGCTGTGTCCCCACCCAAAACTCATCTTGAATTGTAACTCCCACAATTCCCATGTGTCACGGGAGGAACCCAGTGGAAGGTGACTGAATTATGGGGGTGGATCCTTCCTTTGCTGTTCTCATTATAGTGAATGAGTCTCATGAGATATGATAGATTTAAAAACTGGAGGTTCCCTGCACAGGCTCTCTCTCTTTTCTTGTCTGCCACCATGTGAGACGTGCCTTTTACCTTCTTCCATTATTGTGAGGCCTCCCCAGCCATGTGGAACTGTAAGTCAATTAAACCTCTTTCTTTTGTAAATTGCCTAGTCTCAGGTATGTCTTATCAGCAGTGTGAAATGGACTAATACAAGCACCTAGATAATAAACCAAACCCCCAAAGGAAAAAAAAGTGTAAATGCCAACAGTCAGATCAAAATATCTAAGGTTGGCAAACACAATCAAGGCAATAACCAGACTAAAACAATAACCAGAATAAGTCAGACTGTAGACAAGTGCACTGAAATGGTGAGGAAATTGTCATTCTGGTGATCCAGCCCTATAACTGATGACATAGCTTTATAGAAAACTAATGCTATTAGAGAAATTTAGGCCTCCTAACATTAAAGATAAGCAACATGGAGTTTTTTTTTTTTTGAGTCTGAGTCTCACTGTGTCACCTAGGCTGGAATGCAGTGGCATGATGGCTTACTGCAACCTCTGCTTCCCGGGTTCAAACAATTTTCTTTCCTTAGCCTCCTGAGTACCTTGGATTACAGGCATGCCCCAGCATTCCCAGCTAATCTTTGTGTTTTTAGTAGAAACAGGGTTTCACTATGTTGGCCATGCTGGTCTCGAACTCCTGGCCCTATGTGATCCACCTACCTCGGCCTCCCAAGGTGCTTGCGATTACCAGCGTGAGCCACCACGCCCAGCCAACACCATAGACTTTTATGTCAAAGTGCACACACACGCACACACACACACACACACATCTCAAAGGAATAAATAACCCAATGATAATTCCACAAAGCGTCTTATTAGTGAAACTCTGATTTCTTCTTTTGATTTTCCCACCATAGAAAAAGACTTGTTTTTATGTCGACTAAGGACACATTTCCTTACAATTAGGACAATTGGGAACCTTGAGGTTTGATTCCACTGAGAAATAGTGGTAAAAGAGACACTGAGCTGGGGTAGAAAAAAGAAAAATAATGATAAAGATAAAAAAAAATACTCTAGTTGGAGAAATCATATATATACAGATGATCCCCTACTTGTTTTGGTTCAACTTATATATATTTTTTTATTTTACAATGGTGTGAAAGCAATAGGCAAATAATTATCAATATAATTATATGATAAAAATATTGTAAGTATTTTCAATTTATGCAAAGTTTATCCAGATGTAACCCCATTTTAAGTTGAGGAGCATCTGTATGTGAAACTGACAACACAGGATAATGATGTAATATACATAAAAGTCAGATTATTGTTATTAGGAAAAGAATACAGAATTTTGCTGTGTGACCTTGAACAAATCCCTTCTCTTCTCTCTGCCTTGGATTCTTTATTTCTAAAATGAAGAAATTGGATTCCATTTTTAGAGCGACCTGCTGCCCCTGCTGCTCTTTGGCACTGTAATTGGGGACATTCTGCACTGTGCTAGTGTTGGTAAAGACCCCAGGATTTCAATTATCCAGGTGTTTGGAAAGATTGATGTGTGCAGATTTCAATGATCCCACTTGTAGGTGAAATTGATGAGTGGGGATTTTTATGATTTAGATTTTAGATGAAATTGATGGGCAAGATTTCAATGATTTAGGTTTCAAATAAAATTGATAAGTGGGGATTTTAATGCTTCAGGTGTCAGGTAAAATTGATGTGCAGAGATTTCTATGATAGAAATTTGCCTATTTCCTATGGACGTAAATGAATGAAAATATATTTAACAGGATCAAGTGTGTGCCCTATGCCTTAGACAGTCTTGGGATCAGGCTGCCATTAAGGCTAAGTAAGCTGTTGCTTCCTGCTAACTTTTCTTATTTTCAATCATGTCACCAGGCATTCGTTGTGGAACAGGAATTAAAATAAATTAAAGAATGTGTAAGCAGAAACTCAGTTGTATGTAAGAAAACCCAATTCCCCCTGAGAAAGAGAAAGAGCTGGAGTCCTTTAAAAATTAACTGCCTGTTTTTCTGTGGCTAGTGAGCCTTATCTCTCCTCCTTTCTCAGGCATTGTGAAGACCCTGTTTCTCTAGCTGTGCAGCTGTAAGGTCACTAGACAGATAAACTCACGTCGTAAAACATGTTTTTCCTTGAAAAGTAAGAAATGATGTAATGTATGTCTCAATTAATTGAATAACTGTCTTTGTTTCTCACTTCTGTAATATGCTTCCCCCTGCACAGATCTCCCCACGCCCCAAAAAACGCTTAAGAGGTAACTTAACTCTTTGTTCAGGGCTCAGTCCTTTGGATGTTAATCGGACTGGGCCAGTGCACCTAAAAAATAAATATCCTCCTGAACCCCATTGGTGTCTCTGATTCCTTAAAAAATCCCACCACGATTGGGGCCCTTCTATGTTCAGTATGGGTGAGTAAAAACTACAGCAAACTGAGTGTTAGGAGAAATGGATTTGAATTTCTTCTCTGTCCTGCGACCTTGACCAAGTCTCTTCTCCTCTCTAAACCTAAATATTCTCTTTTGTTAAATGGATAAGACATTTGTCATGTCACATTCACAGGATTTTCTTGAGGTTCAACTAAAATGATAGAGAATGAAGTGATTTTTAGACTATAAAACATCATATTATTATGAGGTGCCCAGTCTTTTGAGCACTATAAACTACCTACCCTTGAAAAGTTTACAATTCAGTAGAGGATGTGAAAGATATAAGTGAAACTGAATAATAAACCAAGGTAGGAAATAATCAAATCCAAATTTGTATTCTACAGACTAAGTGTTACAGGAATTCGGAAATGGGGGAGATCAATCCTGGGGCAGAACAGATCAGAGAAAACTTACTAAAGAAAGAGATATCAAAAGATTATTTTAAAACTTATTTTGTATGTTTGGTCAGATTTTCTTTGAACATAGGATACCACTGCAATTAAAAAAAATCAACACAAACCACCAACCTGGTTCAATTTCTTTTCTTTTCTCTTTCTTTCTTTCTTTCTTTCTTTTTTTTTTTTTTACAGGGTCTCACTTTGTTGCCCAACCTGGAGTTGTGTGATTGCAGCTCACTGCAGCCTCAACCTCTCAGGCTCAAACGATTCTCCCACCTCAACTCCCAACTAGCTAGGACCACAGTCTTGCACCACCACACCTGGCAAATATTTATTTTTTTTTTGTAGAGTCGGGGTTTTGCCATGTTGCCCAGGGTGGTCTTGAACTCCTGGGCTCAAGCCATCCTCTCTCCTTGGCCTCCCGAAGTGCTAGGATTACAGGCATCAGCCACAACGCCTGGCCCAATTCTTTCATTTTACAGATGGAAAAGCTAAGGCCTGATGCTTGGGCCACAGCAGGGAATTGGCATTTCTTGAATTGTTGGGCCTTAGTGTAATGATCCAGTCTAAAGTACTTTGTCTTTTGGTCATGGTGCCCACTTCTGAGAGTCAGAAATAAAACCCAGACCACCTACTTGTCAAACTCCTGCGCTTTTGATGACAGACTGCTCCTCACAAGAAAGAAGCCAGGGGTTCTGGACATCTGAAATACAGGCTATTAGGAAGATTAAATCTCACAGCATGGGCTGGAAGGACTGGAGACAGGGGAACTTGATGGAATATTGTTTCAGTAACCCAAGCTAGAGAGTAGAAAAGCCTTGACCATGGAAACAGAAAGGAAGAGAAGGAAACTGACAAAGCAAACACTTGATAGGTCATATTGATTGATGCTACAAGACAAGATGAAAGAGAAATTGCAAGGTTTGTATCCAGGATGGGGTGGGAATATACAAGGATATCCTTGACAAAGGCATAGTGGTGCGATTGCTGTGGAAGGTGACAGGGAAAAGTAAAAGTACTGTCAGAGGCATTTGAACCAGAGTGACTCAATTTTCAGTGAGGGCTAGGAAAATGAAGCTGGGACTTGCTGGGCTGCATTCTCAGAAAGTTAGGTGTTCCTAACCTCTAGATATTTACAGTTAAGGGAACAAATTAATAATGTTTACTAAACAGACCCTAACTTGGGAGTGTCCAGATAGCCCAATAACTGGAGAAAAAAGGCATTCCTAATTTTGCTTTAAAGATAATAACATCGATTCTTGCAAAATATAGTAATTAAGAAAATTAATCCTTTATCACAAACCCTTGTAGCAGAATACATCTTTCCATGTATACAAGCATTGTACCTAGGATGGATGCATTCCTCCTCTTACTTTCGGGAACATCCTACTCTGTGGAGCAGCTGTCTTTTCACCACTTTACTTTCTTAATAAACTTGCTTTGCTTTGTACTGTGAATGCGCCCTGAATTCTTTCTTGCACGAGATCCAAGAACCCTCTCTTGGGGTCTGGATTTGGACCGCTTTCCTGTAATCGTACTTTATTTCAGATAAGCTGTATTTGAGATGATGGAAGAGTGTACAAGTACACATATCCTCCAGGTAATGAGACAGGAATTTAAGATGCAGATTGAGTAGAGATATGAAATTACACAAGGCAATGAATTTTCTGAATTAGTTCACAGGATAAAGACTGGAGTATCTGCATGGATAAAGGGACATATAGATAACGAAGATCCAATGCAGGAAGCCAAAACACAATGCAGCAGTCCATACATTACTGTCTGCAAATCACTGACATATATATTACCCCATGGAATTCTCATAATAGCTCTTGCAGATTCCATTCATTAATTCATTCATATGTTCATTCAATACATATTTGAACACCTATTCTGTAAACAATATTCTCTAAAAGGGAAATTAGATAATAAACAAATGAGAAAAGATTAGTCAGGCAAGGATAAATAATATGAAATAAAATAAACCAGGGTTAGGAGATTGAGAGAAACAAGGGGTGCTGTTTAAAATGGGTGGTTGCAGCAGTGCTCCTTTCGAGTGGGCACCAGCTATGGGGAGTCTGTTCCTTGCAGACCCCTGACCCAGTGATGGATGAATAAATTACACTGACACACAGATATTCTGCTCTGCCAGTCCAGCTGAGGTTGTCCGAACCGCTTACAGACTTCCTGCTGAGTTCTGCAAACAGTTGCAACTCCACCCTGATCAGCTAGTCATACTCGCACTTATTCAGTAAGATTAATGAACAAAAGCTTGAGTCAACACCATTAGAGGGTAACTGACATTGTGGACTTCTTGAGTAAAAAGCACTTAAGCAATTGCGGTACATCAAAGGTTACTCTTAAGATTATATGAGTCCTTTCTTATTACTATTTTAATTTGTTTAACTAAAGGTAAAGGGATCAGGCTGCCTTTGGCCAGATCTATTACCAAAGTTATACAAGCTTCTCGGCCTTCCAAGATTTGTGTCTATTTCTATAACTATCTCTAATATTTCTCCTACCAGCTTGGCAGGACTCCAACAGGTGGTCAGGGAGGGCCTCTCTGACAAAGTGACATTTGAGTAATACCCTGAAAGAAGTGATGGAGTAAGCCACTCAATATCTGAGAGCAGAGCAGTCCAAGGCAAGCAATGGGGGAAAGTAGGTTCAAAGGCCCCAAGGCAGGAAGGCACCTGTGTGTTTAAAGAAACAAGAAAGTCAGTGTAGTTGGAGTGGAGTGAGCAAGACGAGCAGAGTACAAGATGAGGCCAGAGAGAATAAGGTCATGTAGGGATTCTGTGGGCCATTATCAGGACTTTTGATTTTATTCTGTGTGGATTGGAAAGCCACTGGAGGGTTTAAAGTAGAAAAAAATGTAAAGCCACTTATGTAAAGCTATAGAACTCATGAGTAACAGTGCCAGGATCCTAACCCAGGGTGTACTGCCTCTAGGTCCACAGAGTAGTCAGAGAGGTTGAAGGAGAACTAGGGAAGGAGCAAATAAATGACTACTTTGGTAACCAAGCACCCTCCTTTCAACCCCCTAAAAGAAAGTGGCTTTGGCCTCACAATCCTGGAAGTCAGATGCCCCCCATGCACACTATCCTCAAAACGAACC
This sequence comes from Pan paniscus, assembly GCF_029289425.2. Classification (NCBI taxonomy): domain Eukaryota; kingdom Metazoa; phylum Chordata; class Mammalia; order Primates; family Hominidae; genus Pan; species Pan paniscus. Next base: position 63,550,929 of record NC_073272.2, read on the forward strand.
TCCTTTGTCCAACACTTGTTTCTTCCCTCCCATAGGTCAGAAAGGGGAACATATACCAGGATATTCAATAGAAAAGCTATCAAGATATGAAAATAGAACCCTCCCTTTCAGACCAGTAAACATGCTCATTCTTAACAGTTGCTTGCAAAATGAAAGGGTCCAAAGAGGAAAGGGCATCTATGTATGCTGCAGCCTAAAAAGGAGTGATGTTTGGTGTGACTTTTCCCAGAGAGGGACTAAAAGTGACTAGACCCCTAGGACTACCCCCTCTCTGTGGTCTGGCATCTGGCCCACTCAGGGAAGTATCCCTGTTGACCCTTGTACCTTCTGCCCATCACCTACAGAAAACATGACCCTCAAATGACTGGAGAGTGTTTCATTCTCATGAAAATTTAGATAGGGTGGCCATCATTTCCCACTTTAGGGATCCTCACCTCACATTCAAAATGCAAGCAGCCCTCAGACTTTGGAAAAAATACTTTTCTAGAAAAAGCACATCTAGGCAAATCAAATGTAAGCCGAATCTGATGTTCCCATAAAGGTAATGTCATAACTGGAACTTAGAGACTTATCCGAAGCTTATTATTTAAATATTTATAGTAATCTACCAGAGATCTTAAAAGCAATAGACTTCCAGGGCTGGGCGCGGTGGCTCACGCCTGTAATCCCAGCACTTTGGGAGGCTGAGGCAGGTGGATGACGAGGTCAGGAGATTGAGACCATCCTGGCTAACATGGTGAAACCCCGTCTCTAAAAAAAAACAAAAACAAAACTCACCAGGTGTGGTGGTGGGCACTGTAGTCCCAGCTACTCAGAAGGCTGAGGTGGGAGAATGGCGTGAACCTGGGAGGCAAAGCTTGCAATGAGCTGAGATCGCGCCACTCCACTCCAGCCTCGGTGACAGAGCGAGACTGCATCTCAAAAAAAAAAAAAAAAAAAAAAGCAATAGAATTCCATAAATTATTTTTATTCCCTGTATAAAGAGTTCTAAAACTTTACTATTTGAATCAATTAAACAGGGCAATGATTTAATTAATTTTATATATTTAAGAATGGTTTCCAAAAATAAAATACCACATGCTTTCACTTGTAAGTGGGAGCTAAACATTGGGTACTCATGGACATAAAGATGGCAACAATAGACACTGGGGACTACCAGAAAGGGGAGAAAGGGAAGGGGACAAGGGTTAAAAAACTAACGATTGGTTACTATGCATAGTATCTCAGTAACAGGATCGTTCATACCACAAACCTCAGCATCACAAAATATACCCAAGTAACAAATTGGACATGTACCCCTGAATCTAAAATAAAAATTAGAAAAAAAAAGAAGTTTCCCCCTTTCCCCCAACACCAGGAGAGAAATGTACCTGTAATCTGGAGCCAAAAAAGAGGATTTTTCTAAATCAGAAAGATCAATTGAGTTCCACAGGACAAAAGCTGCTTGCTTCAAGTTTTGTGTATATGATCATGGGTACAATTAAGGAATAAAAAAGGTAATGAAGTCTGTAATGGAGTCTCATTGACTTGAAAGTAACCTATAGGTCACACAAAACATTGAGTTCAAACTGTACCTGCTTCTTGTGGTTACACTAACAGGAAATCCTCTGTATTAGCCTGTTCTCATGCTACTATAAAGACATACCTGAGACTGGATAATTTATAAGGAAAATGGGTTTAATTGACTCACAGTTCTGCAGAGTTGGAGAGGCCTCAGGAAACTTACAATTATGGCAGAAGGGGAAGCAGTCATGTCCTTCTTCACATGGCAGCAGGGAAGAGAAGAACAAAAGCCCAGTGAAGTGGGAAGACCCTTATAAAACCATCATATCTTGTCAGAACTAACTCACTATTACAAGAACAGGATGGGGGAAACCACCCCCATGATTATATTGCTTCCCACATGGTCCTTCCCACAGCATGTGGGGGATTATAGGAACTAAAATTCAAAATGACTTTTAGGTGGGTCCACAACCAAACCGTATCATTTCATCACTGGCCTCTCCCAAATCCCATGTCCTCACATTTCACAACACAATTGTGCCCTTCCAACAGTCCCCTAAAATCTTAAATCATTCCAGCATTAACACAAAAGTCCAAGTCCAAAGTCTTATCTGAGACAAAGCAAGTACCTTCCACCTAGGAACCTGTAAAATCAAAAGCAAGTTAGTTACTTCCTAGATACAATGGGGCTACAGGCATTGGGTAAATACACCTATTCCAAATGGGAGAAATTGGCCAAAAGAAAGAGGCTACAGGCCCCATGCAAGTCCAAAATCAAATAGGGCAGTCATTAAACCTTCAAGTTTCAAAATGGTCTCTTTTGACTCCATGTCTCACATCCAGGGCACACTGATGCAAGAGGTAGGTTCCTATCACCTTGGACAGCTCTATCCCTGTGGCTTTGCAGGGTACAACTCCCCTCTCAGCTGCTTTCATGGGCTGGCATTGAGTGTCTGCAGCTTTTCCAGGTGCACAGTGCAAGCTGTTGGTGGAGCTACAATTCTGGGGTCCGGAGGATAGTGACCCTCTTCTCACAGATCCTCTAGGCAGTGTCCCAGTGTGGATTCTGTGTAGGGGCTTCAACCCCACATTTCCCTATTACACTGACCTAGCATAAGTTCTCTATGAGGGTTCTGCCCCTGCAGCAAAACTTCTGTCTGGGCATCCAGGCATTTACATACATCCTCTGAAACCTAGGTGGTGATTCCCAAACCTCAGTTCTCAACTTCTGTGCACCCACAGGCTCAGCACCACATGGAAGCCACCAAAGCTTGGGGCTTGCATCCTCTGAAGCAATGCCCTGTGCTCTACATTTGCCCCTTTTAGCCATGGCTGGGATGCAAAGCACCAAGTCCCGAGACTGCACTAAGCAGCAAGGCCCCGGGCCTGGCCCACAAAATCAATTTTCCTCCTAGGCCTCTGGGCCTGTGATGGGAGGGGTTTCCATGAAGACTTCTGACATGCCCTGGAGACATTTTCCCCATTGTCTTTGTGATTAACATTTGGCTCCTCATTACTTATGCAAATTTCTGCAGTCAGTTTCAATTTCTTCTCAGAAAATGGGTTTTTCTTTTCTATAACATCATCAGGCTGCAAATTTTCTAAACTTCTATGCTCTGCTTCACTTTTAAACATAAGTTGCAATTCCAAACAATATCTTCATGAACATATAAAATTGAATGCTTTTAACAGCACCCAAGTCACCTCTTGAATGCTTTGCTGCTTAGAAATTTCTTCTGCCAGGCACCCTAAATCATCTCTCTCATGTTCAAAGTTCCATAGATCTCTAAGGCAGGGGCAAAATGCTGCCAGTCTCTTTGCTAAAACACAGCAAGAGTCACCTTTATTCCAATTCCTATCAGGTTCCTTATCTCCATCTGAGACCACCTTAGCCTGGACTTCATTGTCCGTGTCAAATGGTCAAAGCCATTCAACAAGTCTCTAGGAAGTTCCAAACTTTCTCACATTTTGTTGCCCTTTTTCTGAGCCCTCCAAACTGTCCCAACGTCTGCCTATAACCCATTTCCAAAGTCACTTCCAGATTTTTGGTTATCTTTACAGCAGCACCCCACTCTCCCCCACTCTCTGTTGTACCTATTTATTATATTAGTCCATTTTCAGTTGCTATAAGGACATACTCGAGACTGGGTAATTTATAAATGAAAGAGGTTTAATTGACTCAGTTCCACAAGACTGAGGAGGCCTCAGGAAACTTACAATCATGGTGGAGAGGAAAGTAAATACGTCCTTTTCCACATGGTGGCAGGAAGGAGAAGAATAAAAGCCCACCTAAGGGGGAAGCCCCTTATAAAAACATCGGATTTTGTGAGAACTAACTCACTGTCACATGAACAGGATGAGTGAAGCCACCCACCATGATTAAATTGCCTCCCACTGGGTCCCTCCCACCACATGCGTGGATTATGGGAAATAAAATTCCAGATGAGATTTGGGTGGGAACACAGCCAAACCATAGCACCCTGGCATCAGGCCATCTTGAGTAATTCCAGGTGTCACAGTCTCTAAAACAAGCCCTAGCCCACACATCACTGACCTTGGGAATGTGGCCTATGCATAGATGTGCATCTTGACTTAGAGCTCCTGAGGGGGAGAGCAGGACAGCCAATGAACCTTTCCAATGGGTATCTTGAGGGATCCTTCATATCATAGACCCCTTCATCTGGGTGGTGAAAGAGTTGTGACATCAAAAAAGCGGGTGTCAGCAATGAGGCAGGGAACATGATAGGCCTTAGCAAAAAGGCACAGCTCTTTCTAGGTTGTGTCAAGTTTCCCTCTACCAGTTTTATACTTCCCTAAATGCCAGCTTTCCTAGCCCTGCTATACATCCATCTTCTGATTGAGAGACCTGTCATGCTGCTCTCACAGAACTGTCTGGTTGTAAATGCAAAGAATGGAGAAGAATAGATTGACTGGCTGTAGGAAGGGGAAATTAGTTTAAAAAAAGAGGGGCTAGGGCACTAAAATTCTGATTACCAATTGTCTTGCAGGTGCTCTTCAGAGAAGGCAAGCTGTGGCAGAGGAAAATAAAAACTCAATCAAAAATGATAAGTGTGAAGTCCCTGTTGATGTATGTGTTTACAAAATAAGGATAATTAAAAAGTGGGATGCAAAATTCTCCATGCATACAGACCACAGCTAGGCATAAAAAGATTGGGAGGGAGTTTAATGGAAAGGGTTTCTTCCATTAGTGTGCTGGAGCTGACCTGCACAAGCTGGTGAGAAAAGCTATTGTGCCTTCTTTCCACCTACACATTAAGTAACATCATGTCAGTAGCTTGGAATTGTCTATGGTTTGAGTATTTACGCTATGGAAATTGCCAATGAATAAAAATCACGTTGTTGTCGCTGTTTTTTCTGGAGAGTCGATTTTGTTTTTTTTTGAGATGGAGTCTCACTCTGTTGCCAAGGCTGGAGTGCAGTGGCGCGATCTCGGCTCACTGTAACCTCTACCTCCAGGGTTCAAGCAATTCTCTGCCTTAGTCTCCTGAGTAGCTGGCATTACAGGTGCCCAACACCATGCTCAGCTAACTTTTTTGTATTTTTAGTAGAGACGGGGTTTCACCATCTTGGCCAGGCTGGTCTTGAACTTCTGGCCTCATGATTCACCCACCTCAGCTTCCCAGAGTGCTGGGATTATAGGCGTGAGCCACTGCACCTGGCTGAGAGTCGATTGTTAAACATTTACCAAGACATCACTTAACAGAGCCTGTTTCAATTCTCAAAAGATTTGAGGAGCAGCTGAAAGGTAAGGCTGGTATTTTATGTCCAAGGGTATTGGATCTCCTCCACTAGACTATAAGCCACTTGGTGATAAAACTATCCCTTGTTCTTATATGCTTTCTCAACACCAACTGCAATATGTGACACATTGTAGGTGCTCAATCAATATATTTAGATATAAATGTGTACATTCTAATGCAACAATTGATTTTTGAAATTCATGAGTTTTCCTACTCAAGTGAAGAGCATAAATAATTTTTTCCAAAGGTTGCATTTCATTTATTTTGAGCACCTCCTTTATTAATCTTATGTATACACAACAGTGTGAAAAATAGCACAGCTCTGTATCAGGACTGAAAAATTCTAGTGTAAGGCTGCCATGCTGCATTACTATGGATAGATAACATGGGAATTGTACCCTCCAGAGTTGCGTGGTAGGACATCCCTGAGTCCTGACTCTATCATTGGCTGGCTGTGTGTCCTCAGCTTCCATTTCAGGTCCTGTAAAATGGCAGGGTTTAATGTAAGCAATTGTTTTCCAAGTCTTTATTTTGTTTTTGCCATGGAACCCTTTCTTCTAATGAAACACAATGCAGATGCTCAGTGGGGATGCTCTAGTTGAAGTTCAGACTGGAGCTCAGAGCCACCCACTCAAATTCCAAGTATAGTCCCCAGCCAGTGTACCATCAAGGCACCTTTGGTGAATTCTTAAAGTTCTAGACATCATGGGCTGAAAACCACAGGCCTGGCTAGCTTTTTCTTAAAGGACCTCCAGCTCAGCAATCTCTAATTCAATGGTGGGCTTCAGGAACATTTGTTAAATTATTAGTTACGTAAAGTTGGTTTACTTAGAAGAAGGGATAACTGCAACTTCATATTATATTTCTCACCAAAGTGGTTCTCTCAAACCTTTTAGACATCACATAACCTAGTGGGGCAGCTAGCCTATAATAAGTCCACTTTTCTTCTGCCAATTTTGCATGGGGAATAAGATGTTAAGACCTCTGGATCTCCTTTTCCATGCTCTTATACCTTTATACCACAGAGGTAAAACTCTAAAGAGATTTTGCCCCATGGTTTAGCTTTGAGACTTGGATAAAGAAATGGCCTAGTGATGTGGGCTTTCTGTCCTTGATATTTTTTTTTTTTTTTTAGGTTTATTTTTTAATTTTATTTTTAATTGTAAGTTGACAAATTATGGTTGTACATACCTGTAGAATGCAAGGTAATGTTACTATTTATGAATACAACATGAAAAAGTTGAACCAAGATAATATATTCATCATCTCCAATATTTATTAATTTTATGGTTAGAACATATAAAATTTATTCTCCTACCAATTTTGAAATGAACAATACATTATTCTTTACTATATTCACTACACTGTACAATATTGAAGAAAAAATTATTCTTCCTGTCTGAGATTTTGTACTCTTTGACCATAATCTTTTCACTTCTATTCTGTTCCATTGGTTGATGAGTCTGTTTTCATGCTAGTGCCATGGTCTTTTAATTACTACTGCTTTGTAGTATAATTTGAAATCATGCAGTGTGATGCCTCCAGCTTTGTTATTTTTGCTCATAATTGCATTGGCTATTTGAGGTCTATGTGGTTCCATATGAAATTTGGAATTGTTTTTTCTATTTGTCAAAAAATTAACTTCGATATTTTGATAGAAATTACATTGAATCTGTAGTTAGCTTTATGTAGTACAGAAATTTTAAAATATTACTTTTTCTAACCCAAGAACACAAGATAATCTTTCTACTTAATTGTACTTTCTTCAGATCTTTCATTAACATTTATAGTTTTCAGGGCACATGTACCCTAAAACTTAAAGTATAATTAAAAAAAAAAAAAAAAAAAAAAAGAAAAATAATCTGGAAGACGTAATTAGTAACACTGAGTTAAATATATAAAAATTAAATTTTGTACTAAAAAAATAAAAAAATAAAAAAATTAAAAAATAAACAAATAAACACACAAAAATCAGTAGTTTCTATACACCATCAATGAACTATCTGAAAAAGAAATCGAAAGAGCAATCCCATTTACAATAGCTAGAAAAATAAATTATTTAGGAATAAATTTAAATAAGGAAGTCCTTGATATTTTTGACTATGAAAAACATATGAGATCCCTACCTCCGAACCTTCAAGTGAGTCTACTTCCAGCCATATCAGACTACTCACTATCTTCTCAATGTATAAAACGTATCCTTTACCACTAGTCTCTTTATGCATACTTTACATATTCATTTACTCAACCAACATATATCCATTAGGTATAGTCATACATTGCTTAATGACAGGGATATTTTCAGAGAAATATGTTGTTAGGTGATTTCCTTATTGTATGAATATCAGAGTACTTACACAAACCTAGACTGCATAGCCTACTACACACTTAAATTAAGCTACATGTTATAGCCTATTTTTCTTAAGCTACAAATCTGCACTACATGTTACTATACTGAATACTGTAGTCACTTGTAACACAATGGCAAATATTTGTGTATCTAAACATATATAAACATAGAAAAGGTACAGTAAAAATGGTATAAAAGATTTTTTAAATGGTACACACTATATAGGCTACTTATTCTGAATGGAGCTTGAAGGACTGAAAGTTGCTGCAGGTGACTCAGTGAGTAAGTAGTGACCGAATGTGAAGGCTTAAGACATTACTGTACACTACTGCAGATTATATAAGCACTATACACTTAGGCTATGCTAAATTGATATAAAAACCTTTGTCTTTCTTCAATAATAAATTGACTTTAGCTTACTGTAACTTTTTACTTCATAAACTTTTTATTTTTTTAACTTTTGGACAGTTTTGTACTAACACTTAGCTTAAAACGCAAACACGTTGTACAGTTTTACAAAAATATTTTCTTTCTTTACATCCTTATTTTATAAGCTTTTTCCCATTTTTTTATTTTTTATTTTTATTTTTTACTTTTTAAACTTTTCTGTTAAAACAAAGACACAAACATACATATTATTCTAAGCCTACACAGAGTCAGGATCAACAGTATCACTGTTTTCCACCTCCACATCTTATCACACTAGGAGGTCTTTGGGAGCAATAGCATGCATGGAGCTTTCACATACTGTAATAACAATGCCTTCCTCAGGAAAACCCCCTGAAGAACCTGTGGGGTTATTTTACAGGAACCACCATTGTACATGCAGTCTATTATTTATTGATTAGTGATTAGTGATTATTATTAATATGGTCTATCATGACTTGAACTTACTGTGTGCTTAACACTGGATAAAAAGAACAAACAAGACAAACGTCATCCCTGCCTCATGGAACTTCAAATATAATGGAGCTGTTCCATTTTTTGGGAATTGTATCCTCATTCTCATCACAATTATTTTTCATTCAGAAAAATCTTTTTCATCCTTCAATTACCAACTCAGATACCAACTTCTCTGTTGAGTAGTTTTTCCTACAGCATTAAGCACCACATCTATCTTTATAAGTGTATAGCACTTATGTTTATCTTTTCAACTAAATAGGAACTTTTAAAAAGCCACAACTTTGTTTAATTTGCCTTTTTATGTCCTCCTATTACATATCTGGCACACAACAGGTAATAAATATTGGAATGACCATTTCTATAAGTGATATCATTCTCAAAGTATTTTCAAATTACATTTATTATTCTTAAAGCACTGATCTCTTTGGCTTCACAACACAACCATCAGGTACTTATCTCTGGCTTCTCAAGACAAAATAACAATAAGTCAGGTAGGCAAGGCAAAGATTACTATTTCCAGGTTACAAGTGAGTGAACTGGGCCCTGGAGCAGGACTTTGCATCCCTTAAGTTCAAGGTGGGATTGTAGCTGGATCCCTCAACCCTACCTCACTGTTCTTTTCTGTCCATTATGCTGCTGCCCTAAATTCAAGGCTCATTATTAACCTTTTAATACACATGGCAATCTGCAGACATAAGGGAGGGGGGCTGCACAGTATTTTAAAAAGTTAAATTAGCATCCAATAGTTACAAATAAGGAGATTTCACATTTAAAAATTCAGATTTCAACTCTTTCTTACATATTTGCCCATGATCCTAATCAGTTGGAGCTGAGGTCCAGTTGCTCTCTTTAGTCAGAGTGTGTAGTCTTCAGTGTGCCAAAATTCTCACTACTCTTTGTTGTATTGCATTAAACATCCTCCATTTATTTACCCATGTTAATGATTTGGGGCTCATTTGTGTATGCACCCTTGGACTAATCTGAATGCCATCTTTTCCCAAATGAGAAAATGGAAGGATAGGGAGAGAAAAGGACATGTCGAAGGTCACAGAAAAAAATCTAGACCTCTCTCACCACTCCTATTCAACATAGTGTTGGAAGTTCTGGCCAGGGCAATCTAGCAAGAGGAAGAAATAAAGGGTAATCGAAAAAAAGACAAGGAGTCAAACTGTCTTTGTTTGCAGATGACATGATCCTATTTCTAGAAAGCCCCATTGTCTCAGCGCAAAAGCTTCCTAAGCTGATAAGAAACTTCAAAGTCTCAGGATACAAAATCGATGTGCAAAAATCATAAGCATTCCTATACACCAACAACAGACAAGCTGAGAGCCAAATCATGACTGAACTTCCATTCACAATTGCTACAAAAAGAATACAATACTTAGGAATACAGCTAACAAGGGTAATGAAGGAAATCTTCAAGGAGAACTACAAACCACTGCTCAAAGAAATCAAAGAGGACACAAACAAATGTAAAAAACATTCCCTGCTCATGGACGGGAAGAATAAATATCGTGAAAATGGCCATACTGCCCAAAGTAATTTATAGATTCAATATTATTCCCATCAAGCTACCATTGATAGTCTTGATATTCTTCACAGAATTAGATAAAACAATTTTATAATTCATATGAAACAAAAAAAAAAAAGCCCAGGTAGCCAAGATAATCCTCAGCAAAAAAAACAAAGCTGGAGGCATCATGCTACCTGACTTCAAACTATACTACAAGGCTACAGTAACCAAAACAGCATGGTACTGGTACAAAAACAGACACATAGACCAATGAAACAGAATAGAGAACTCAGAAATAATACCACTCAGAAATAATACCATTTACAACCATCTGATTTGACAAACTTGACAAAAACCAGCAATGGGGAAAAGATCCCCTAGTTAATAAATGGTGCTGGGAGAACTGGCTAACCATATGCAGAAAATTGAAAGTGAATCCCTTCATTATACCTTATACAAAAACTGACTCAAGATGGATTAAAGACTTAAATGTGAAACCCAAACCTATAAACAACCTAGAAAAAAACTTAGGCAATACCATTCAGGACATAGGCATGGGCAATAGCAACAAAGGTGAAAGTTGAAAAATGGGATCCTATTAAACTAAAGAGCTTCTGCAGAGCAAAAGAAACTATCGCCGTAGTGAACAGACAACCTACAGAATGGGAGAAAAGTTTTGCAACCTATCCATAAGACAAAGGTCTAATATCTAGAGTCTAGAAGGAATTTAAACAAATTTACAAGAAAAAAGCAAACAACCCCATTAAAAAGTAGGCAAATGATATGAACAGACACTTCTCAAAAGAAAACATTTATGCAGCCAACAAACATATGAAAAAAAGCTTAACATCACTGATCATTAGAGAAATGCAAATTGAAACCACGATGAGATACCATCTCACTCCAGTGAGAACGGCGATTACTAAAGTCAAGAGACAACAGATGCTGGCAAAGCTGTGGAGAGATAGGAATGCTTTTACACTGTAGGTGGGAATGTAAATTAGTTCAACCATTGTGGAAGACAGTGTGGCAATTCCTCAAAGACCTAGAACCAGAAATACTATATGACCCAGCAATCTCATTATAGGTTATATAACCAAAGGTATAAAATAATTCTATTATAAAGATGCATGCATGCATATATTCATTGCAGCACTATCCACACTAGCAAAGACATGCAATCGACCTAAATGTCCATCAATGATAGGCTGTATAAAGAAAATGTGGTACATACGCACTCTGGAATATTATGCAGCCATAAAAATAAATGAGTTCATGTCCTTTGCAGGGAAATGGATAGAGCCGGAATCCATTATCCTCAGCAAACTAATGCAGGAACAGAAAACCAAACACCACATGCAATGAAAACATGGAGACAGGGAGGGGAACAATACACATGGTGGCCTGTTGGGGAGGGTGGGGGAGGGAGAGTATCAGAAAAAATAGCTAATGCATGTTGGGCTTAATACCTAGATTATGGGTTGATAGGTGCAGCAAACCACCATGGCACACGCTTACCTATGTAACAAACCTGCACACCCTGCACATGTACCCCAGAGGTTAAAAAAAATAAAAAGAATCTAGGGCAGTGAAAGTTCAAGTACGCAGGCCTTCAGTCCCTAGGTTAATGCTTTCTCCTCTGCCTGGGTTTGCATGACCTATAACCATCTGCCATTTCATGGTTGTGCTTAGGTAAGCTAGGAATCCATGCATCTTACTACAGTGACTAAAGACTTGTCAGGTCACACTATGTGAAGGGAGACACATGCAGCACACATTGGGTCACGTTCTTTCACCCTGTAGTCTGGCTGAGAAAAAGAGTTTGGTGCTGCTCCAGAGATAGCAAAAAGAAGGAAGTTCTGGCTACTGGCAGGTAGGGGAACTGGACTCAGTAGAGGGTCAGGGCCTTGGAGGGCTTGCCATGGAAGTGGGGATTGGGCCTCAGTTTTGTAGGGCCAGAAGTAGAATTTTACTGCCCTATGTTGAGATACGCCAGCTGAGGAAAACAAATCCCCTTAACTGAAGTTTTCAGAGCTTGATATAAGAAATATCTTCTGTCATCTTGCTAATTTCCCCTGGGGACAGAGCTTATCAAGTTACCCACAACCACAATTCACTCAGTAGCCTTTTTTCCTGGTAGGTCATTTGGCTTGAGAAGCTGAATGTATCCACAGGAAGCTTCTTGGTCATAAGAGAATTAGGACAAAGGAGGTTTAACATTCCTCAAGGATGTTTCTCTTGATTTAAGGAGACTGTGGTTCAAATTTTCCTCTGAGTATCAGAGCCAAACTGACTCCTTCTTAGAAATTGTAAAACTACACTACTCCCCCTTTTCCAGCCTCTACATATCCCCTGACACACACACTCTGTTAAGACAACACAACAACGACCTCAGACAAGTTACAATACATTTGAGTGGAGTCATCAAGTATTTTAGCTAGGAGGTACTTAGATATCCCCTGGTCTTATCTCTTCATTTTAGAAATAAGGAAACCGATCTCCACTGAAAAAGCAGGATTTTCTGAACATCATGTGGTAAATTAAGAGCAAAGCTAGTATCCAAACTCTAGGGTTCTCAATCTCCATGAGAACTTCTCTCTCCAAAGTAAGATACTTTTTTGAGGATCAACTTATCTACCTGACTGAATTGAGAAACACAGGGATCCTGTCACCAGCCATTTGCACATGCCCTCCTCAGTTTTTGGCTGGGTCACTTTTGTAGTCAGCTAGCCTCATCTAGTAAGAGTTGATGTTTGCTAGTTTTTATTTCAGGGATCTTGGCCTGCTTTCATACCCTGTGATTGTTAATTTTATGTGTCACCTTCATTGGGTCCAGGGGTGTCCAAATTAAACACCATTTCTGGGCATGTCTGTGAGAGTGTATCCAGATGAGATTAGCATTTGAATTGGTGGACTCAGGAAAGTAGATTTTCTTTCCCGTTGTAAGGAGGCATCACCAATCTGTTGAGAGCTCAAGTAAAACAAAAGGCAGAGGAAGGAGGAATTTGTTGGGATTCTTCCTGCTTCAATGATTGAGCTCGAATATCTCACCTCATCTCATCTCATCTCATCTCATCATCTCATCTCATCAACATCTCATCTCATCTCATCTCATGTCATCTCCCCCTTGGACTGGGATTTACACAGTTGGCTTCCCTGGCTCTCAGGCTTTTAGACACAAACTAAATTACACCACTGACTTTCCTGAATCTCCAGCTTGCAAATGGCAGATCTTGGAACTTCTCAGCCTTTATAATCCTGTAAGCCAATTCATATATATCACATGTCTGTTTCTCTGGAGAACCTTGAGTAATATATACCCCGTGTCCTGGGACTGTAGCTTCTTTGACTGTTGTAGGTCTTAATACACACCCATAGTGGGTTGTGGTCCCTTTCTGTGCTGGAGGAGCCTCTTTCATATCTGGAAAAAGACTTTGAAGTGGGGTTGCAATCCTCCTGAGAACTCACATTTAAGTTTTTTCTTCTGAAAAACAGAAAAAGGATCATAACCCACTCCTCTAGAAACTCATTAACAGAAATGGGAAGCCCTTTCAGGTCTGAATGTTTGTATTCCTCCAAAGTTCACATGTTGAAATCAAGTCATCAGTTTGTTGGTGTTCAGAGCTGTGGTCTTTGGGAAGTGATTAGATTGTGAGGGCAGAACACTCATGAATGGATTAGTACTCATAAAAGAGGCCCCAGAGAGACCTCTTGCACTTTTCATCATGTGAGAACACAGTGAGAAGGTACTGTTAATGAACTAGATAGTGAGCCCCCACCAGACACCAAATCCGCTGGTGTCTTGATCTTGGACTTACCAATCTCCAGAACTATTTCTGTTGTTTATGTGCCACCACGGTTAATGGTAATTTCTTATAGTAGCCTGAACAGACTAAGCCATCATTCATGAAACCACATGCATTAAAGAATGTTCCTTTCTCCACTGACACCTGACTGGCCTGTCCCTATGGTTCTCTTGGCATCTTTCTGTCATCTGTCTTTATATCCAGAATAGAAGCCCCAGGTAAAGACAACCATCCGCCATTAGCGTCATTGGCAGAGGAGGACACATAAACACACACACACACACACACACTACACACACACACACACATACACACATATATATATTGCATGAGGCCCAGTATCAGCTGTGTTTCTCATCAGAGGTGTTTGGGAAAGCAAGACAAATGGGTAACTTTAGCCCATCCAGAGATGGAATAAAAGTATACTGGAATGTCTGTGTCTTGACACTAACTGTATAAAAAAGTCTCAGGTCTAGCTTTCATCCCAGTTTTTAGCACCTGATCTCTTTCCTGGAGCTTAGGGATGGCTCTGTCCAGGTGAAGCTTAGAAGAAGACTGAGAAATGCTCCAGACTCATTCTGAAGGGTAACTGAAAATGCCCTTTGCTTGCTTTTCCATAGTCTTCTAAACATGATCCTCCAGAGACCATCTTCATCCTCCTGCAAGAGTCAGAAGTGTTCTTTCCACCAAGAGTCACCTTAATCTCTTAGGAAAGACTGTTTAAAAGTTGCTATTGTCATCTTCAAAGCATGCTCAAAATATCCAGAAGGAAAAAATGATTTAGCTCTTTAAGTAAGAAAATTTTTGAAGAAAGAGAGTCTTTGAAATTTCTCCTGTAATAAGGTAGAAATAACAATATACAGAATTTTGTCATCTAAACTCTAGAGGAGATGAGATGACCAGATACATATTATTTAATGTACTAGATAGGAAAGGCTGGAGGCATCTAGAGTTTTATATGCTTCCATCCTGAACTCCAGCGACCAAGGTTCTGGAAATAAAGAAAACTGAACCATAGTGGAATGATATATGCATAAAGCCCAGTCACAGTGGCCTGAAGACCGGAAACAAGGAGACAGGGATTTTGGTATATTTTAGGAAAAGAAAACTAACATTTACACAACATCTGCCATAGGACACACTGTGCTAGACACCCTACATGTTATCTCATCAATCCTCATAACAATTCTATGTAGTGGGCATGATTATTTCAGTCCTACCGATAAGCAAAATGAGGCACAGAGAGGGTGATATGTATTTTGGCTGCCAAATATGCATTTCCCCTCCTCTCGATAAAATACCTCTGGTTGTATTTTAAGGACACAAGCTCCCCTCTGTTCTCAGTACATGTGCTTCAGGCACAGTTCCAAGAGTCGAGCATGTGGCCCAGCCATAGCCAATCATCACACTGATTCCCAGCCACCATGAACTATACATGCAGCCACAGAGAACTGCATATGATCTGAAGTGGTCAGATTAGAGTGAATTCTATACTTGCATGGGAATTTCCAGGAAGCATCCCTTCTCCAACACACACAGACATGCACGTGTGCACACGTGCATGCAGGGGTGTGCACCCCCCCCCCCCGCCCCACACACACACACTTGGAATTATGTAGCATGGAACTGCTGGCAGATATCTTGCCATCCTGAAAGGAGAACCTTCCTATGTGTGTAGCCAACCAATGAAACAGGACCAAGAGAGAGAGAAAGAGATAGAGAGACAAAGACAGAGACAGAGGCTAGATACAAGTGACAGACTTGGAGCCCCTGGATCAAGCTCCATCTACCCCTGAACTTTTCAGTTATATGGGCTCATACATTCGTTTTTCTGCTTAATCCAATTTTAGTTGTAATCTCTGTCACTTGCAATGAAAATAATGGACTAATAGAGTAAACGACATGTTCATCTTTATCAACCTAATAAGCAAAGAAACTGGAACTGAAATTTATGTAACTAAGCTTTTTCTCAACTATGTTGCCTCCTAGAGGATCTTTAAATCCTCTAGGCCAATCCTTTTCTTGAATCGACTTCAAGTCTATGTATACCCTGAGCACTCTCCTTTAGCCATGTTTCAGATAATTAAATGCTTTCTTAAAGGGTAGGGCCAGAACTAAATGCAGTCCTTCAGTTATGGCCTGGGCAGCCAGGAAAGAACAAGATGACTGCTTTCCTTCTTATAGAGCACATACTTCTATATGTGTAGCCTCAGATCACATTAGCTTTTTTAAAAGCCAAGCCACACTGTTGACTCACTATGAATATAACTATTAACTACTATCCCTGAATCTGCCAATGCTAAACCACACTTTTCTCAGCCTGACCTTGACTTAGTAGATATTTTAAATTATTGTTACAATTCAGCATTTTTAGTATATTCACCAAGTTGTACAACCATTACCACTATCTAATTCCAGAACATTTTCATCACCCCATAAAGAAACACTTTTAGGACCTGCACCACATTTTCCCTTCCTATCACCTTCTAGAAGCCACTAATGTACCTTCTCTGTCTATGAATTTTCTCATTATGGACATTTAATATGGGTGAAATCATACAGTAGGTAGCCATCTGTGTCTTGCTTATTTCACTTAACATGTTCTCAAGTTTCACACATGTTATAGAATATATCATTATCTCATTGCTTTAAAATTTTTATTGTGGGAAAATGTATACAGTATTTATCATCTTAATCATTTGTAAGTGTACAATTCAGTGACATTAATTACAACCACAATGTTTTATAACCATCACTAGTATCTGTGCCCAAAACCTTTTCATCATTCCCGACGTAAACTACGTACCCATTAAACAATCCTTTACCTTCCTACCCATCTTCCCTCAGCCCCCAGTTACTTCTATTCTATTTTCTGTCTCTATGAATTTGCCTATTTGAGGTACCTCATATAAGTAGAATCATATGATATGTATCATGTTGTGCTTGGCTTGTGGTAATTATCATAACATTGTTGCATGTAGCAGAATTTCATTCCCTTTTAAGGTTGAATAATATTTTTTGGTTATACCATATTTGTTGATCCATTCATCTGTTGACACAGGTGGTTGTTTCCACCTTTTAGCTATTGTGAATATTGCTGCTATAAACATTGGTGTACAAGTATCTGTTTTAGTCCCTGATTTCAATACTTTTGGGTGTATACCTAGAAGTGGAATTGCTGGGTCTATTTCTAACTTTTTGAGGAACCACCAAATTGTTTTTCAAAGCAGCCATACCATTTTGTATTCCAACCAGCAATGCATGAGAGTTTCAATTTCTCCACATCTTCAGCAACACTTGTTATTTTCTGTTGTGTTTTATTTCATTTTGTTTCTAGCCATCCTAGTGGATGTGGAGTATGGCATTGTGATTTTGATTTGCATTTCCCTAATGTCTAATGATGTTGAGCACCTTTTCATGTGTTTTGTGGCCATTTGTATATCTTTTTTGGAGAAATGTTCATTCAAATATTTTGTTAATTTTCAATTGGGTTGTGTGTCATTTTGTTGTGGATTTGTAGAATTTCTTTATATATTATGGATGTTAATAGCCTGCCAGATATATATTTTGTAAACGTTTTCTTCTGTTTTGTGGATTGCCTTTTCACCTTGATATTGTTCTTTGATGCACTAAAGTTCTTAATATTGATGAACTCCAATATACCTATTTTTTGTTTTGTTTGTTTTCTGTACTTTTGGCAAAGTCCAATGCTATAAAGATTTTCCCTACATTTTTTCCTAAAAGTTTTATAGTTTTAGCTCTTATACTAAATTCTTATATATTCTGCAGGATATATATTCTCATTAGCACATGGAATGTTCTCCAAAATAGACCATATGACAAGCCGCAAAACAAGTCTCAATACATTTTTTAAGAATCAAAATCATATTAAGTACCTTCTCAGACCACAGTGGAATAAAACTAGAAATCCATTCCAGAAGGAACCCTCAAAATTATATAAATACTTCAAAATTAAACAATCCACTCCTAAATGAATTTGGGGTTAACAATAAAATCAAGATGGAAATTTAAAAATTCTTCCAAGTAAATGATAGCAATGACACAAGTTATCAAAACCTCTGAGATACAGCAAAAGCAGTGCCAAAGAGGACAGCTTATAGCATGAAATGCCTATATTGAAAAGCCTGAAAGATCACAAATTGACAACCTAATGTCACCTCAAGGAACTAGAGAAACAAGAACAAACCAAACCCAAAGCTAGCAGAAGAAAATAAAAAATAAAGATCAGAGCAGAACGAAATGAAATTGAAACAAACAAAAAGAAAACAGTACAAAAAATTAATGAAATGAAAGTTTGGTTCTTTGAAAAGATAAAATTGATAGACCATTAGCTAGTTTATCCATTTTTTGGTTAATTTTTATAAGGTGGTAGGTAATAATTCAATTTCATACTTTTGCATGTGGTTATCCAATTCTCCCAGCATGATTTGTTAAAAAGACTGTCCTTTCTTTATTTAATGGTCTTGATAACCTTATCAAAAATCAATTGACCATACATGTGTTTTTTTTTTTTTCTGGACTCCTCTATTTTATTCAGTAGGTCTACATATATGTCCTTATTCCAAAAAACATATTGTTCAATTGCTGTACCTTTGCAGTAAGTTTTGAAGTAAGGAAGTCTGGGTCTTCCAACTTTAGTTTTCTTTTTCAAGATTATTTTGGCCACTTCGTGCCCCTTACAACTGCACAAGAATTGGAGGAATGGCTTTTCCAGTTCTGTGAAAAAAACCTGTTGACATTTTTTTAGGAATGCTGATGAATCTATAGATTACTTTGGGTAGTACTAAAGTCTAAACAATGCTAAGGCTTCCTATTCCTATTCATGTCATTCATTTATTTATATCTTTAATTTCTTTTCACATTGTTTTGTAGTTTTTAGCATACAAATCATTATCCTTAGTTACATTTATTTCTAAGTATTTAATTATTTAGATACTCTGGTAATAGAGTTAGTTTCTTAAATTCCTGTTTGGGTTGTTCATTCTTGGTATATAGTAACACAATGGATTTTTGTGTGTTGATCTTGTAGCCTATAACTGCTCAATTTGTTTTTTAGCTCTAGTAGCTTTCTTGTGGAGGCTTTGGGATTTTTGTATATATAGAATCATGTTCTCTGTGAATAGGGATAGTTTTACTTCTTCCTTTTCAATTTGGATAGCTTTTATTTCTTTTTCTTTTCTAATAGCTCTGGCTAGAACTTCCAATGCAGTGTTGAATAGCAGGGGTGAAAGTGGGCATCCTTGTCTTGTTCTTAGGTGAAAGCTTTTCTTTATTCACCATTGAATATGAAGTAAGTTGTGGATTTTTTATAAATACCATTTTTCATGTTGAGGAACTTTCTATCATTTGCTGTCTGAGTGCTTTTATCATGAAAGATAGTTGATTTTTATTCAATTGCCCTTTCTGTGTTAATTGAGATAATCATTTGGGTTTTTTTCTTTATTTTATTATTGTGAATGTATTACATTGATTTTCTTTTTTTGTTGTTGTTGTTGCTGCTGTTTTTGTTTTTGAGACGGAGTCTTGCTCTGTCGTCCAGGCTGGAGTGCAATGGCATCATTTTGGCTCACTGCAACCTCCACCTCCCGGGTTCAAGTGATTCTCCTGCCTCAGCCTCCCAGGTAGCTGGGATTACAGGCATGCACCACCATGCCGGGAAATTTTTGTATTTTTAGTAGAGACGGTGTTTCACCATGTTGGCCAGGCTGGTCTCGGCTTCCTGACCTCAGGATCAGCCCACCTCGGGCTCCCAAAGTGCTGGGATTACAGGCATGAGCCACCTCGCCCGGCCATTACATTGATTTTTCTAATGTCGTACTACCCTTGGATTTTTAAGAAAAATTCTGCTTAGCCATGGTGAATAATTCTTTCAATGTGCTGTTAGATTCTATTTGCTAATATTTTGTTGAAGATTTTTGCATCATACTCATAAGGGATATTGTTCTGTAATTTTCTTTACTTGTGATGTCTTTACTTGGCCTTGGTATCAGGGTAACACTGGCCTTATAAAATGAGTTAGAAAGTATTTTCTCCTTTTCAATGTTTTTGGAAGCATTTTAGAAGAACTGGTATTACTAATTCTGTAAATGTTTGGTAGACTCGAATAGTCAAGCCAGAACTTTTAGTTTTGAGAAGGTGTTTGATCAACTTTTTAACTTGTTATAAGTCTATTGATATTTACTGTTTCTTCTTGAGTTAGTTTAGGTTGTGTGTTTTGAAAAATCTGTTTTTCAGGACCAGGTTGGGCAACATAGTGAGACCTCATTTCTCTATATTTTTTTAAGCCAGGTGTGGTGCATGCCTGTATTCCTAGATGCTTGGGCAGCTGAGGCAGCAGGGTTGCTTGAGTCCAGGACTTCAAGGTTGCAGTGAGCTATTATTGTGCCACTGAACTCCAGCCTAGGCAATAGAGCAAGACCCTCTATTAAAAAAAATAGACCCTAACTAAAAAATAATAATAAATAAATTAATAAGTAAATTTGTTCATTTCGTGTTATCTAATTTGTTTGCATATAATTGCTCATAGTATTATCTTATAATCTATAATCCTTTTGTGTCTCTGTAAGGTTGGTAGTAATGTCCTCACTTTCATTTCTGATTTTAGTTATCTGTATCTTCTTCAGTCTAGCTAAAGGTTTGTCAATTTTGTTAATCTTTTTAAAGAACCAATTTTTGGTATTATTAATTTTCTGTTATTTTTCTATTTTCTACATTGTCCTATCCTATTATCTACATTCTCTACATAGGTCATCTCTGCAAATATTTTTTCTTCTGCAAGTTTTGGGTTCATTTTGCTCTTCCTTTTCCTTAAGGTTTAAAGTTAGATAATTTATTTGAAATCTTCCCTTTTTTAATGAAGGTATTTGCAGCTATAAATTTTCCTTCTGAGCACCACTTTTACTGCATCCCATGAGTTTTGGTATGTTGTGCATTTATTTTCATTTGTCTTTAAGTGTTTTCTAATTTCTTTCGTAATTTATTCTTTGATTCATTGGATGTTCAAAAGAATGTTGTTTAATTTCTGGTGAGATGTGCGATCTATCCTGGAGAATGCCCCATGTGCACTTGAGAATACTGGGTGTTCTGCTGTTATTGGATTAGTGTTCTGTATCTATATGTTAAGTATAGTTAGTTTATTGTGTTGTTCGAGCCCTCTAGTTCCTTACTTAGCTTTTGTCTGATTGTTCTATCCATTATTGAAAGTGGGGGTATTGAAATGTCCACCTCATTGTAGAGTTGTCCATCACTCCCTTCGATTATGACAATGTTTGCTTCATATATTTTGAAGGTTGGATATTAGGCTTGTAAATTTTTATAATATTTATGTATTCTTCGTATATCAAACTTGTAATTAAAATATAAGGTTCTTTTTTTTCTCTCATAGGCTTGTTAGATGTAAAGTCTGTTTTGTCTGATAGTATTATAGCCACTAGCTATCTTTTGGTTATTATTTGTATGGAATATCTTTTTCCATCTCTTCATTTTCAATCTATTTGTGTCTTTAGATCTAAAGTGAATCTCTTATAGACAGCATATAATTGGGTCATTTAAAAAATCCATTTTGCTTATCTTTGCCTTTTGAATAAACTACTTAATCCATTCACATTTAAAGCAATTACTGATGAGAAAGGACTTAGTTCTGCCATTTTGCTAGTTGTTTTCTGTATGTCTCATATAACATTGTTCCTCATTTTCTTCATTAGTGCTTTCTTGTGTGGTTTGTCAAATTTTTGTAGTGAAGTGTTTTGATTCCCCTCTCATTTTCTTTTGTGTATATTCTATAGATATTTTTTGTTATGGCTACCATTGGGATTACAATTAACATGCTAAGGTAATAGTAATTTAATTTAAATGTATACCAACTTAACTTCAACAGCATATAAAAATTTTACTCCTAATCAGCTTCAAACACCTTTTTGAATTACTTGTATCACAAATTACATCTGTACACTGTATGCCCAATAACATAGGTTAATAATTGCTTTTATGCATGTCTTTTAAATCACACAGAAAATAAAAAGTGGAGTTAAAAACCAAAATTATAATAATTCTAGCTTTTATAGCTGTCCATGCATTTACCTTTATTGAGAACCTTTATTTTTTCATATGGCTTTGATTTACTATCTAGTATCCTTTCATGGCAACCTGAAGATCATCCTTCAGCATTTCTTGCAGGGTAAGTTTAATGGTAATATGCTCCCTTATCTTTTATTTATCTGAGAATGTCATAGTTTCTCCCTCATTTTTGAAAGACAATTTGTTGAGTATAGAACTCTCAATTGACAGGATTTTTTTCTTTCAGCTTTTGTAATGTATCAACTCAGTGCCTTCTGGTTTCTAACATTTCTGGCGATAAATCTGCTGATAATCTTATTGAGGATTCCTTATTTGTAACAAGATGCTTTTCTCTTTCTGATTCCAAGGTTCTGTCTTGACTTTCAACAGTGTGATTATAATGTGTCTCAGTGTGGGTCTCTTTCAGTTCATTTTATTTGGATTTCATTGAGCCTCTTGGACATTTACAGTCATGTCTTTCATTAGATTTGGAAAGTGTTCAGCCATTATTTCTTCAAATATTCTTACTGTTTTATTCCCCTCTCCCTTCTTCTTCTGGGATTGACACAATAAATATGTTGGTCAGTTTCATGGTGTCCCACATGTTCCCTAGACTCTGTTTACTTTTCTTCTATCTTTTTTCTTCCTCTTCCCCAGACTTGAGTATTTCAATTGTCCTATTTCATATTTGATAATTCTTTGTCTGCCAGATTAAATCTTTTCTGAAGCATCTAGTTTCTTTTTCATTTCAGTTATTACAGTTCTTAGCTCCAGAATTTCCTTTTAGTTCCTTTTTATATTTTCTCTTTATTGATAGTCTCGTTTGGTTCATACATTATTTTCCTGTATTTGTCCATGTCTTCCTTTAGCTCTTTAGGCATCTTTAAGACAGTTGTTTTAAGGTCTTAGTCTGGTAATCTCCCAGCTACTTTTCTTCAGGAGAGGTTTCTGCTCACTTATTTTGTTTCTTTAATTGAGTCATACATAGTTTCCTGTTTCTTCATATGCCCAGTGACTTTTTTTGTTAAAAATTGGACATTTGCATCGTTATAATGTGGTAAATCTGGAAACTAGATTCCCCCTTTTTTGAGAGTTTGCTGTTTATTATTATTTATTGTAGAATTTTTCTTTGCCAGGGATCAGCCTGAGGTGAAAAAATAAAGTCTTCTGAGGTATTTTCTGAATCTGTGTCTTTCCCTGGGCATATGCAGCGGTTTTGTAAATCCCTCCTGTATATTAAGTTGCTTTGAATATTCTAGTCCTTAAATGTCTTTCTCCCAAAAAAGGTGAAAATTGGAAAAGTAGAAGACACAAACAACAAAACCAAAAAATAATCACCAAACAAAAGCAACAAAAAAGGAGCTGTCAATTTAAGTCTTTTGGAAGCTTCTTCAGCTCAAGAGGGATGAACCAATACATGTGGGGGATTAAACAATAGCAGCCTGCCTCTGTGTCTGCACCAATGTGATCAGAAGCAGCAACCATCTATTAGAGCACAGATTCCTGATATTTGCAGGATAAAGCCCATATTGCTGACTCTGTCTGTCTGCAAAACCCTTTCCATAATAAGGACATGGCTGCCTATCATGAGGCTGAGTTGGGGAATGGGTAGTTGATACTGCTGATACTGCATTAACGGCTGAAATTGATTGAAACTGATTACAATTTATCATCCAGCTTTTCCCTTGATGCTGAAATTGTTTGGATAGAATCCAGAGTTCCAAAATAGACACTTCATAAGTTTTGATCCTATAGTTCTTGTCTAGGTGGAGAGACAGATTTCTGATGCTTCTTAATCTGCATTCTTGCATCTTTCCTGATGTCATGTGTATTTCTTTGCTTTTAATGATGTTGAATAATATTCCACTGTACAGATAAACCATATTTTGCCTATTCATTCTTTAATTGATGGAGATTTGGATTGTTTTCACTTCTTTGGCTATTATAAATTGTACTGCCATAAAAATTGTTTACAAGTTTTTGTGTGGACATAAGTTTTCATTTCTCTGGATTATATATCTAGGAGTGGGAATGCAAGGTCATGTAATTACTGTATGTTTAACTCTTTCAAGAATGACAGACTGTTTTCCACAGGGGTTATACCATTCTGCATTTCCACCAGTAATTTATAAAGGTTCCAGTTTCTCCATATCCTCACCAACTGTTGTTAATTTTTATTTTTTATTATAGACATCAAAAGAGATATGAAGTGGCATTTCATTGTGATTTTAATTTCCATTTTCCTAATGATTAATGATGTTGAGCAACTTTTAATGTGTTTATCAGACATTTGTATATCTTCTTTGGAGAAATGTCTACTTGTATCCTTATGCATTTTTAAATTGTATTACTTGTCTTATATTGTTGACTTTTAAGAGTTATTTAGATGTTCTATATACCAGACACTGAGAGAAACGATTTACAAATATTTTCTCCCATTCAGTGGGTTGTCTTATAACTTTCTTGATTATATTCTTTGAAGTGTCAACTTTTTAATTTTGATAAAGTTTATCTGTTTTTTCTTGTGGTGGTTAAGCTTTTGGTGCCATACCTTTAAAAACTATTGCCTAATTCAAAGACATGAAAATGTGTAACTATGTTTGTCATTGAAGTACTTACATTTAGGTCTTTGATCCATTTTGAGTTATTTTTAGTATATGGTGTGCGGTGGGGGCCCAAACTTATTATTTGTCATGTGAATCTAGTTTTTCCAGACATTTATTAGAAAGACTATTCTTTCCTCATGGAATGTTCTTGTCATCCTTATCACAAATCAATGGACTACAGATTACTGCTCTATTTATTGTTACTAGTCAAAATATTTTTGTATTTAACCTGATGCAGTTTATACTATTAATTTTAATAATATAGCAGCAAATGGTGAGAGCAAGATGGGTGACTGGAAGCTCCTAACAATAAACAACAAAACAAAAATTTAAAAAATGTAAACAAAAGCAATGAATAAACAAGTACTTTTTGGATAAAATAACCAAAAAACAGCATGACAGAACAGCATAAAAGCAAAGAAATTCTATAGAGCACAGAAACCCAGTATGGCTGAATGGAGAATGGAAGAAAGTGCCTTGCCTCCACCACTCTATTCCTCCAGTTGGGATTATCTCAGAACCAGGAGAGACTGCATGGAAGAGGTAAGCAAGAGGACCCCAGGAGCCCCTATCACCAGAGCAGAACATGCAGTCTTTGTTACTGAAGCCTCCTGCAGTCATCACAGGCTTGATCACATCTGAGGAAGCTCCCCAAAGTCTACATACTGAGCTAATCCCAGAGGAAAAGCCGATGCTATGCCTCAACTCCCACCCCATGGCCCATGCTGCTACTACTCTGCACTATCTTGGAGCTGGAGCCACTACTAGAGTGACTCCATGGAGCGAACAGCTATTGCTTCTCTTTATTCCTGAAGCTCAGCCACTTCTGCACCATGCCCACCCAGCCCACCCAGTAGTGTGCTGTCATTGAGCGGAGCTGCTGCTATGCCCTACCCACTAGAGCCAAGCTACTGGAAAGCTGTTCCATCCCCCTCATCCCAGTTGCTGGTAAACCTTCTCTTAGGGCTGAGCTGAAGTGGCTCCCTATGCCCCAGGACCCAAAATCTAGATGGACCATAGAAATCATGCCCTCTAAATGCCACAGCTGATGTAGCACCCTATGCCTCAGGTCCCTCAGGCTGCCTGCACACTGGAACAGTCATGCTCCCTTGGCACTACACCTGAGATATCACCCTGCCTCCAAGGGACCTCAGGCCTTCTGTGCACCAAAGCAGTGGTGCCCCTAGCCCCAGAGCAGATGCAGCACCCCACCAGAGACCTCAGGCTTCCTGTACACCAGAGTAATTACTCCCTCTAGAACCACAACTGAGACAGTGCACTGCTCCCAGAGGACCTCACACCTCATGCACACTGAGCAGTCACATTCTTTGACCCTACAGCTGAAGGAGTCCCATGCTCTCCACCCAAGGACATCAGGCCTCCAGCACACTGGAGCAGTTGTACCTCTCAGCACGACAGCTGATACAATGCCCCACCCTTAGTGATCCGAAGGCTACATTGACCTATGTAGCCACTTTCTGAGGCTGAGCAGACAAAGCGGCTTAAATCCCATTAAATCAGAACCTTGGCTGAGTTGAGCCACCCTGCCCTCCAGGCCATACATCCAGAGCATTTCACCCACCTGGAATTCAAGCAGCACCCCGTGGTCTGAGCCTCTGTTACCCTTTCTCTCCAAGAAGTAGAGTCATCACTGCACTGTTCCCCCTCCCACTGAGGCCCAAGCCACAGTGGCATCTTGCCATTCCTGGATCCTTCTTGCTGCTGTACCTGGCCTCACAGATTCTAGCCTACTTTCATGTTCCACCATCCTAGAATTTAGAGTCACCCAGGAGCCTGAGCTACCACTGTGCCCTGTTGGTTCTAGGTCCCAAATTGCAGCTGTGTCCTGCTGGAGTACTCCTTCTTCTAGAGATCAATACCAGGGCCAGAAACACAACTATATCCAGTCCTCTGGGACTGAGCTGCTGGGATGTGCCTCAACAATAGACCACAAGTTAGTGAGAGAACCACAACTGGATATGCCTTAATGAATAAACCTGCATCTCAAATCCCAGGTGGTATAGTAGTTTTGCATGACTCTGAGCCCAGGGACCTGGCTCCCCAGCCATTCCAAGCACTTGAGTCCTGAATCTCTGTTCTGTTGTGGCTGCTTGTAAGCCATGCCAAACTCAACCCCAAGAGAGATTCCCACAGCTAAAACTCTGCACTGTGAGGAAGACAAGAACAGAAGGACCCTAGAGCCCTTACTTAATAACTTAAACAGCCACCATCAGAGCTCCAAACTCCTGAAGCCTAGACCACTGAGGCACCCACAGTCATTGCTGATGACTAAAACTGAAGAAGCTACATGGACACCACACCACTGCTCACATGAAACCAGAGCCAGCACACCTCGCTCAACTGGCACCTTCAGGCCCATCTACAGTTAAAAGCCTTCTCCTATGAATGCCACTCTAAAGTTTGAAAGATGTAACTGCATCATCAGAAACACAGACATCAACACAGGGACACAAAAAATATGAAAAAGCAAGGAAACGTAATATCACCAAAAGAATACAATAATTATTCAGTAAATGATCCCTAATAAACCAAAAATTATAAATTGCCTGAAAAAGAATTCAAATTAATAATCTTAAGAAAGCAAGATAAAAGAAAATACAAATAGACAATTCAATGAATTCAAGAAAATAACTCATAATCTGAATAATAAATTTAACAAAGAAAATATCATAAAAAAGAACCAAACAGAAATCTTGGAGCTAAAAATTCAATCAACTAAATAAAAAAAATTATTGAAAGCTTCAACATAGACTAGGTCAAGAAGAAAGAATTGGTGAAATTTTAATATAGGTCTTTTTAAATGACTCAGAAGGAAAAAAGAAAGAAAAAAATATTAAAGACAGGCTATAGGACTTATGACACACTATTAAGTGAACAAATATTTGCATTATGGTATTTCCATAAGGAAAGAAGACAGAGAAAGGGACAAACAGCTCGTTCAATAAAATAATTCCTGAAAACGTCCTAAGTCTTGGGAGAGATATGGACGTCCAGAATCAGGAAGCTCAAAACTCCCACAATAGATTCACCTCAATGAGGTTCTCTCCAAGTCACATTATAATCAAATTATCAAAATTCAAAGACATCACTAATCATTAGAGAAATACAAATCAAAATCACAGTGAGATACCATCTCACACCAGTCAGAATGGCTATTATTAAAAATTAAGAACATAACAGATGCTGGTGAGGCTGTGAAGAAAAGGAAATGCTTATACACTGATGGTGGGAATGTAAATTAGTTCAGTCATTGTAGAAAGCAGTATGGCGATTTCTCAAAGAACTTAAAACACAATTACCATTCAGCCCCACAATCCAATTATTGGGTATATACCCAAAGGAATAGAAATCATTCTACCATAAAGACACACACACACATACTTTATTGCAGCACTATTCACAATAGCAAAGACATAAAATCAACCTAAATGCTTATCAGTGGCAGGCTGGATAAAGAAAATGTGGTACATACATACCATGGAATACTATGCAACCATCAAAAAGAGTGAGATTATGTCCTTTGCAATAACACAGATGGAGTTGGAGGCCATTATCCTAAGTGAACTAATGCAAGAACAGAAAACCAAATACTGCATGTGTTTACTTATAAGTAGGAGCTAAAATATTGAGTACACATGGGCACAAAGAAGGGAACAACACACACTGAGGCCTATCAGAGGCTGGACGGTGGGAGGAGGGAAAGGATTGAAAAACTGCCTATTGGGTACTATACTTACCATCACCATTACCTGGGTGATGAAATAATCTATACACCAAACACCCATGACATGCGATTTACCTATATGACAAACCAGTACATGTACCCCTGAACCTAAAATAAGTTTTTTTTTTAAACTCAAAGACAAGGCTAGGCATAGTAGCTTGTGCCTATAATTCCAGTACTTTGAGAGGCTGAGACTGGAAAATCGCTTGAGTCCAGGAGTTCAGGACTAGCCTTGGAAACATGGTGAAATCCCATCTTTACAAAAAAATACAAAAAAAAAAAAAAAAGTTGGGCATGGCAGAACACTTGTGTAGTCCCAGCTATTCAGAAGGCTGAGGTAGGAGGATCACTTGAGCCTAGGATGTTGAGGCTGCAGTGAGCCATGATTGTGCCACTGCACTACAGCCTGGGTGACACAGTAATACTATGTCAAAAAAAAAAAAAAAAAAAGAAAGAAAATCTTAAAAAGTAGCAAGAGAAAAGTATCAAATCACATATAAGGAAATGTCCATTAGACCATTGGGATATTCTTCACAGAAACCTTGTAGACAAGGAGAGAATGGGATGATATATATAATGTGATGAAAGATTAAAAGTGCATCGAAGGATACTTTTTCCAGCAAAGCTGTCCTTCCGAAATGAAGGAAAAATAAAGTCTTTCATAGACAAGCAGAAGCTGAGATAATTTGTTACCACCAGACCTGCCTTGCAAAAAAATGTTTAAGAGAATTCTTCAAGTAGAAACAAAAGCTCAATAATTACTATCATAAATAAATATGAACATATAAGACTCACTGGTGGAGGTAAATATGTAGTCAAACCCAGAATACACAAATACTGTAATGGTGGTATGTAAATCATATATATCTCTAGTATGAATGTTAAAAGTCAAAATGGTCAAAATAAATAAGGCCATAATAAGTTGTTAAGGGATAAACAATAGAAAAAGATGAAAATTGTACATCAATAATGTAAATTTGGGGAAGGATGGTAAACGTCTAGAGTTTTTGTATGTGACAGAAGTTATTAGATTAAAATAAATTATATGATGTTTTATGTAAACCCCATGGTAACCATAAAACAAAAAATACAGCAGATATACAAATAATGAAGAGAAAGGGATCAAAGCTTAGAAATACAGAAAATGATTAAATCACAACAGCAGACAACAAGAAAGGAAGAAAAAAAGGAGGCATAAAACAGCCAGAAAACCAAAAACTGCAGTAATAAGTTCTTAACTATTGATGATGACTTTGAATGTAAATAGATTAGATTGTCCAAGCAAAAGACAGACTGGCTGAATGGGTTAAAAATAAATAGGATCTAAGGGCAGAGCAAGATGGCCAAATAGAAGCCTCCACTAATTGTCCCCTGCAGCAGGAAAACCAATCTTTACAACTAGCTACACACAAAAAAGCACCGCCATAAGTACCAAAAATCAGGTGACCAATTGCAGTACCTGGTTTTAAGTTTACATGACTGAAAGAGGCACTGAAGAGGGTAGAAGAGATAGTCTTGAATCACTAATGTCACCATCTGCCACCCCCCAGGAGCAGCCATGTGGCCCAGAGAGAATCTCTCCATGCGGGGGAAGGAGAGCACAGCAACAGAGGAACTTGGAATTGAACTCTGTGCTGCCCTGTAAAGTAGAGAGAAAGCAGTGCTGGGCTCAGCAGGTGCCCACTCATGGGGGTAGCATTTGAACCAGCCCATGACAGAGAGAAATCATCCATCCCAGCAGTTGGCATCGAGATGCTCTGGGATACTAGGTAAACGTGAAAGGCAGTCTAGGAGAAAAGAACTGCAATTCCAAAGCAAGTCCTATTGCTGGACTGGGCTTAGAAACAAAGGACTAAAGCAGCACATAACTTAGGGAGACACAGGCAGAGCAGCTAAGAAAGTGTTTTTACCACCTCTCCCTCAATCCCAGGCAGCGTAGCTCACAGCAACAAAAGTAACACCTTCCTTCTACTTGAGGAGAGAAGTGGGAAAAGTAAGAGGACTTCTTGCTGCATCTTGGATACTAGCTCAGCCATAATAAGATAGGGCCCCAGGCAGAACTGTGACAGCCTAGCTCCTGAACAACATTTCTTGACACATCCTGGGCCAGAAGAGAACATAGTTCCTTTTAAGGGATGATGCCAGTCCTGATAGAATTTATCACCTGCTGATTAATGGGTCTCTGGGCCCTGAATAGATAACAGCAATACCCAGGTCACATGTCATGGGCCATGGGTGAGACTCTGAGATGTGTTGGCTTCAGGTGAGACCCAGAACATTCCCAGCAGTGGTGGCTACAGTGAGAGACTCCTTCTGCTTGAGAAAAGCAGAGGTAAAAGTAAAGGGGACTTTGGCACCTTCGGTATCAGCTCAGCCACAGTGAGGTAGAGCACCAAGCAAGCTCTTGGGGTCCCCAGCTTCAGGCCTAGGCTTTTGGACAGCATTTCTGGACCTGTCCTGGGTCAGAGGGGAGCCCAGTGCCCTGAAGGTGAGTCTCAGGCCTGGCAGCATTCACCACAAACTGACTGAAGAGTCCTTGGGCTTTAAGTGGACATTGGAGGTGGTCAGGCAGAATTCCCCAGGAAGCAATGATGGTAGTGGCCACTGGGAGATACTTCTCAGCCTTTAGAAAAGGGAAAGAAAAACAATAAGGACGTTGACTTGTAATTTGAGCTTCAAGCTTAGCTTCAGTAGAATAGACCAGGAAGTAGATTTCTAAGGTTTGTGATTCCAATCCCTGGCTCTCAGACAAGATCTCTAGATCCACCAGAGGCCTGGCGGAACTTGGTGCTCTGAAGGGAAGAACACAAACATGGTTGGCTTCACCATCTGCTGATTGTACAGAGCGAGGGACTTGAATGAACATAGGTGGTAGCCAGGTAGTGGTTACAGCAGGCCTTGTGTGAGACCAAGTGTTATACTGCTTAAGTTCTGACCCATTGCAGTCCCATTGGTGGTGGCCAAAGTGGTGCCTGCATCACTCCATCCACAGCTCCAGGTGAGTCAACATAGAGAGAGTGGCTCAGTTTGTTTGGGAGAAAGTAAAGGAAGAGAACAAGAGTCTCTTCTTGGAAATCCAGAGAATTCTTTCAGATCTTATCCAAGACTACCAAAGTGGTACCTCTAAGAGACTGCAAGAACCACAGCGTCACTGGGCTTGAGGCACAAGTCACTTTGAATATCTAGAAAATCTTTTCAAGAAAGATGGGCACAAGCAAGTCCAGACTGTGAAGACTGCAATAAATACGTAACTCTTCAA
This sequence comes from Pan paniscus, assembly GCF_029289425.2. NCBI lineage: Eukaryota > Metazoa > Chordata > Mammalia > Primates > Hominidae > Pan > Pan paniscus. The sequence goes on from NC_073272.2 coordinate 63,582,451, forward strand.
TGCCCAAACACCAGTGAACATCCCCAAGCTTCAAGACCATTCCAGAAAACATGACCTCACCAAATGAACTAAATAAGTCACCAGGGACCAATCCTGAAGGAACAGAGATATGGGATCTTTCAGAAAGAATTCATAATAGCTGCTTTGAGGAACTTCAAATAAACTGAAGATAACACAGAGAAAGAATTTAAAATTCTGTCAGATAAATTTAATGAAGAGATTGAAATAATTTAAAAGACAAGTATAAATTCTAGAGTTAAAAACTGCAAGCCTCATACTGAAGAATGCATCAGAGTCACTTATTAGCAGACTAGATCAAGCAGAATAAAGAATGAGACTGAAGACAGGTTATGTGATAATACACTGAGGAAACAATAAAAAGACTACAAGCAATAAAGCAACACCAATAAGATCTACAAAATAATCTCAAAAGGTCAAATCTAAGGGGTGCTGCCTTTAAAGAGTAGGTAGACAAAGGCATAGGGGTAGAAAGTTTATTCAAAGGGGTATATCAGAGAATTTCCCAAACCTAGAGAAATATATCAACATTCAAGTATAAGAAGGTTATAAAACACCAAGCAGATTTAATCCAAAGAAGATTACCTCAAGGCATTTAATAATCAATCCCAAATAACAAGGATAAATAAAGGATCCTAAAAGCAACACGAGAAAAAAAGAAAAAAAAATAGATAACATACAATGGAGCTCCAATGCATCTGGCAGCAGATGTTTCAGTAAAAGCTTTACAGGCCAGGCTAGAGTGGCATGACATGTTGAAAGTGCTAAAGGAAAAAAAAAATACTTTTACCTTAGAATAATATATTCAGTTAAAATATCCTCCATGTGTGAAGGAGAAATAAAGACTTTCCCAAACAAAAGCTGAGGAATTTCATTAACATGAGACCTATCTTACAATAAATGTTAAAGGGAGTCATTCAGTCTGGAAGTAAAGCATTTTAATGAGCAACAAGAAATCATCTTAAGATGCAAAAGTCACTGGTAATAGAAAGCACCCAGAAAAACACAGGCTAATATAACACTGTATTTGTGGTGAGTAAACTACACTTATAAGTAGAAAGACTAAATCAAAAATAATAACTACAACATTTCAATACATAGAAAGTACAAGAAGACATAAAGAGAAACAATAAAAAGATAAAAAAAGTAAGATGCAATGAAAGTGTGGAGTTTTTATTTGTTTTCCTTGTGTGTGTTTGTTTATGCAATCAGTGTTAAGTTGTCATCATTTACAATAATGGGTTATAAGACAGCATTAGAAAGCCTCATGGTAACTTCAAATAAAAAACATACAACAGATACACCAAAAACTAAGATGCAAGAAATTCAATCATATAACTAGAGAAAATCTCCTTCACTGTAAAAAAGATAGGAAAGAAGAAAAGGAAGAGAAGACCACAAAACAACCAAAAAACAAATAAGAAATGGGCAGGAGTAATTTCCCACTTATCAATAATAACACTGAATGTAAATAAACTAAACTCTAATTAAAATACATACAGTGGCTGAAAGGATTAAAAAAAAATACAAGACCCAATGATCCATTGCCTACAAGAAATACACCACCTATTAAGATACATATAGACTAAAAATAAGGATATGTAAAAAGATATTCCATGACAATGGAAACTTAAGCAGAGCAGAAGAAGCTATACTTATATCAGACAGAAAAAATTTCCATAAAAACCTATAAGAAACAAAGGTCATTATATGATAAAGGAATCAATTCATAGACAGGATACAACAATTGTAAATATATATGCACCAAACTCTGGAATACCAGATATATAAAGCAAATATTATTAAACAGAGAGAGATAGATTTCAATACAATAATAGCTGGAGAGTTCAACATCGCATTTGCAGCATTGGACAGATCCTCTAGACAAAAAAAAATCAACAAAGAAATATCTAACTTAATCTGCACTGTGGAACAAATAGACCTAAAAGATATTTATAGAACATTTCATTGAAGGCCTGCACAACCCACATTCTTCTCCTCAGCACATAAATTATTCTCAAGGATAGACCATACATTAGGTCACAAAACAAGTCTTAAAACATTCAAAAAAGTGAAATATCAAGAATCTTCTCTGACCACAATGAAATAAAACTAGAAATAAATAACAAGAAGAATTTTGCAAATTATACAAATACATTGCAATTAAACAAGATTCTCATGAATGACCTGTGTGTCAATGAACAAATTAAGAAGAAAATTTAAAAATTTCTTGAAACAAATGATAAAGAAAACACAACATACCAAATACTATGGAACACAGTGAAAGCATTACTTAGAGGAAAATATAGCTATAAGTGCCTATATTAAAATGAAGCAAAACTTCAAATAAGTAACTTAATAATACATCTTAAAGAACTAGAAAAGCAACAGCAAACAAAACCCGAAATTAGTAGAAACACATAAATAATAAAGATCAGAGAAGAAAGAAATAAAATTGAAAAGAAAAATGATACAAAAATAAATAATATGAAAAGTTAGTCTTTTTAAAAGATAAATCAAATGGACAAACTGTTAGCCAGGCTAACTAAGAAAAAAAGAGGAAATCAAAATAAATATAAGCAGAGATTTAAAAATTCAAAGAATTGATGGTGGCTACTATAAACAACTATATGCCAATAAATTGGAAAATCCAGAAGAAATGGATAAATTTCTAGACACATACAACCTACCAAGATTGAGCCATGAATAAATCCAAAACCAGAACAGAAAAATGACAAGTAATAAAATGGAAGCCACAGTAAAAAGTCTCCCAATAAAGCAAAACCCAGGACTTGATGGCTTCACTGCCAAATTCTACAAAACATAAAGAACTAATACAAATACTAACAAAACTAATCTGAAAAATAGAGGAGGAAGAAATACTTTCCAACTCCTTTTATGAGGGTAGTTTTATTCTGATACCAAAACCAGACAAAGACATATCAAAAAGAAGGCCAGGGGCAGTGGCGCGTGCCTGTAATCCCAGCGCTTTGGGAGGCCGAGGTGAGCAGATCACGTGAGGTTAGGAGTTCAAGACCAGCTTGGCCAACATGGTGAGACCCTGTCTCTACTAAAAATATAAAAATTAGCCATGCGTGGTGGCGGGTGCCTGTAATCCCATCTACTCGGGAGGCTGAGGCAGAAGAATTGCTTGAACCCAGGAGGCGGAAGGTGCAATGAGCTGAGATCATGACATTGCACTCCAGCCTGGGACAAGAGCAAAACTCCATATCAAACAAACAAACAAATAAACAAACAAACGAACAAAAACCTACGGGCCAATATCCCTAATGAATATTGATGCAAATATGCTCAAGAAAATACTAGCAAAACCAATTCAATAATACATTAAAAAATCATTTAACATGACCAAGTCAGATTTATCCCAGGGATGCAAGGATTTGTCAATATACACAAATCAATCATTGTAATACATCATATCAACAAAAGGAAATGCAAAATCCATATGATCATCTCAATTTATTTTGAAAAAGCATTTGATAAAGTTCAACACTTCTTCATGTTAACCACTATTAAAAAACTGGGTATAAAAGAAACATACCTAAACATAATAAGAGCCATGTATGACAGACCCACAGCTAGTATTATACTGAATGGAGAAGAACTGAAAGTCTTTCCTCTAAAATCTGAAACATGACAAGGATGCCCACTTTCACCACTGTTATTCAACACAGTACTAGAAGCCCTCACTAAAGCAATCAGAAAGAAATAAAGGGCATCTAAATCGAAAAGAAAGACTTCTTATTATTCTTACTTGCAGATGATATAATCTTACATTTGGAAAAATCAAAAAGAGCTCAAACAACTCCTTAAGAATAAATTGAACAATCTGATTTAAAAATAGGCTAAACAGCCAGGCGTGGAGGCTCACGCCTGTAATCCCAGTACTATGGGAGGCTGAGGTGGGCGAATCACGAGGTCAGGAGTTCGAGACCAGCCTGGCCAACATGGTAAAACTCCATCTCTACTAAAAATACAAAAAAATAGCTAGGCGTAGTGGTGGGCACCTGTAATCCCAGCTACTCGGGAGGCTGAGGCAGGAAAATGGCTTGAACCCGGGAGGCAGAGGTTGCAGTGAGCCAAGATCACGCCACTGCCGGGACCACAGAGCAAGACTCTGTCCCAAACAGAAATAAAATAAAATAAAATAAAAAATGGGCAAAACTGCATTTTAGGTGGCCTGTGGGGGCGCCATCAAAGTGAGGAGGAGGCAAGAACTGTTGCCACTGCTGCTTATTTTTTTATTTTTATTTTTTATTTTGAGACGGAGTCTCGCTCTGTCACCAGGCTGGAGTGCTGTGGCGTGATCTCAGCTCACTGCAACCTCTGACTCCCTGGTTCAAGCGATTCTCCTGCCTTAGCCTCCAGAGTAGCTGGGATTACAGGCACGCGTCACCACGCCCAGCTAATTTTTGTATTTTGGGTAGAGACAGAGTTTCACCATGTTGGCCAGCATGGTCTCGATCTCCCGACCTTATGATCCGCCCGCCTTGGCCTCCCAAAGTGTTGGGATTACAGGCGTGAGCCACCGCGCCCAGCCTGCTTACTCTTTTTCAGTGCAGCCGGAGAGAGGCGGAGTGTGAGCCGCTCGAGAGTGGGAGGCGAAGGGGGAAGGCCAGGGAGAGGCACAGGAGCCTTTGCGGCCATGTGCGCGCCTTCCTTGTCTTGTGTGCTTCGCCAGGTAGAGCGGGCTCACAGCAGCGGTGGGGATTACTTTGCTGCTAGTTTCGGTTTGCAGCATGCCGCGGGTGTAGTCTCGGTGGTGACGGAGACGGTAGCACTATGTCGGAGGAGGAGTTCAGCTGGGACAGGGCGGCGGCGGCAGCAACCGCGGCGGTAGGCGGCTTGGTGGGCGAGCCGGAGGGAACTATGGTGGCGGCGGCACAGGAGGCAGCAGCAGTGGCGGGAAGCGGAGCCGCGATCGGGGGCTGAACCGAGTCTGGAGGCACCAAAAGGGACAGCGCCGAGTCGGAGGGGGCGAAGATAGGCGCCAGTAAGAACTAGGAGGATGAAGGCCATTCAAACTCCTACCCATGACACTCTGAAGCAACGACGGCACGGCGGGAAGAAGGGAAGATGTTTATAGGACACTACAAGGAAAGATCTGAAGGACTACTTTTCCATTTTGATAAAGCTGTAGAGTGCACCCAATCACAGGGCGATCAAGGAGTTTTGGCTTTGTGCTTTTTAAAGAATCAGAGAGTGCAGATAAGGTCATGGATCAAAAAGAACATAAATTGAATGGGAATGTGATTGATCCTAAAAGGGCCAAAGTCATGAAAACAAAAGAGCCATCTAAAAAAATTTTTGTTGGAGACCTTTCTCCAGATACACCTGAAGAGAAAATAAGGGAGTACTATGATGGTTTCAGTGAGGTGGAATCCATAGAGCTCCCCATGGACAACAAGACCAATAAGAGGCTTGGATTCAGCTTTATTATCTTTAAGGAAGAAGAACAAGTGAAGAAGATAATGAAAAGGAAATACTACAATGTTGGTCTTGGTAAATGTGAATTAAAAGTAGCCATGTCAAAGGAATAATATCAGCAACAGCAATAGTGGGGATCTAGAGGAGGATTTGCAGGAAGAGCTCGTGGAAGAGGTGGTGGCCCCAGTCAAAACTAGAACCAGCGATATAGTAACTATTGGAATCAAGGCTATGGCAACTATGGATATAACACCCAAGGTTATGGTGGTTATGGAGGATATGTCTACACTAGTTACAACAACTACTATGGATATTGTGATTATAGCAGCAGAGTGGTTATGGGAAGGTATCCAGGGGAGATGATCATCAAAATAGCTAAAAAACATACTAAATTATTCCATTTGCAGCTTATCCCCAACAAGTGGTGAAGCAGTATTTTCCAATTTGAAAATTCACTTGAAGGTGGCTCCTGCCACCTGCTAATAGCAGTTCAAACTAAATTTTTGTATCAAGTCCCTGAATGGAAGTATGATTTTGGGTCCCTCTGAAGTTTAATTCTGAGTTCCCATTAAAAGAAATTTGTTTTCTTTGTTTTATTTCTTAATTGCTATGTTTCAGAATCAATTTGTGTTTTATGCCCTTCCTCCCAGTATTGTAGAGCAAGTCTTGTGTTAAAAGCCTAGTGTGCTAGTGTGACAGTGTCATGATGTAGTAGTGTCTTACTGGTGTTTTAATAAATCCTTTTGTATTAAAAAATAGGCAAAACGTTTCTCGAAAGATAACATGCTATCTTGACAAAATGAGAAATAAGCATTTCTCAAAAGAAGAAATGCAAACGGCAAACAGGCATATGAAAAGATGCTCAATATTATTGATCATCAGAGAAATGCAAATCAAAACTCCAATGAGATATCTCACTCCAGTTAAAATGGCTTTTATCCAGAAGCCAGGCAATAACAAATTCTGATGAGGATTTGGAGAAAAGGGAATCTTTATACACTTTTTGTGGACATGTAAATTAATACAGTCACTATGGAGAACACTTTGAAGGTTTCTCGAAAAACTGTAACTAGACCCACCATACGTCCAGATATCCCACTGCTGGGTATATACCCGAAAGAAGATAAATCAACATATCAAAGGGATATCTGCACAACCATGTTTGTTCCAGAGCGGTTCACAATGGCCAAGATTTGGAAGCAGACAAACTGTCCATCGACAGATGAAATGATTTTTTAAATGTGCTACATATACACAATGGAGTACTATTCAGCCACAAAAAAGAATGAGATTTTGTCATTTTTAATAACATGGATGGAAGTGGAGGCCATTATATTAAGTGAAATAAGCCAGGAACAGAAAGACACTTCTCATGCTCTCACTTATTTGTGGGAGCTAAAAATTAAAACAATTGAAATGGAGAGAGAGAATGGAACAATGGTTCCCAGGGGCTGGGAATCATAGTGGGTGTATTTGAGGCAGGTAGTGAGGCTTGGTAATGGATACAAAAAAATAGCTAGAAAGAATGAATAAGATCTATTATTTGTTAGCAGAACAGGATGGCTACAGTAAAAATAATTTAATTGTATATTTTAAAATAACTAAAAGAGTATAATTGGATTATTTGTAGCATAAAGGATAAATGCTTCAAGGCATGGATATCCCATTTATCCTAATGCGATTATCTTGCATTGCATGCCTGTATCAAAGTATCTTATGTATCCCCTAAATATACACACCTACTATATACCAACAAAAATTAAAAATATAAGAACTAACTATATGTTGCCTACAAGAGATGTATTTATGCTTTAAGGACACACATAGGCTGAATATGAAAGATAAAAGAAGATATTCCATGCAAATCATAACCAAAAGATTGCAAAGGTGGCTATACTTGTGACTAGTAAAATAGGCTTCAAGTCATAAACTATTGCAAGATATATGTATATAAATCTTCTTAATGAATTGACATCTTTATCATTAAATACTGACATTCTATATCAGTATATATATTAAAAAAAAAAAAAGATAAAAATGGGGTAGGGGCCAAGATGGCCAATTAGAAGCAGCTGTGTTCTTCAGCTCTCATTAAGAGGAATGGAAATAGAGAGTGAATTCAGCGCCTTCAATTGAAATATTCATGTTCTCACACTGGGACTGATTAGGCAGACAATTGGACCCACGGAGAATGAGGGAAAGAAGGGTGGGGCAACAACCGACCCTGAGCAAAAGGAACCAAACTGGAGGAATCTCATTATGTGACTTCAAATTATACTACAGAGCTATAGTAATCAAAACCACATGATACTGGCATAAGAACAGACACATAGACCAAAGGAACAGAATACACAACCCAGAAGTGACATGAAGCCAAAAGAACCCCCACCCCTTGCTAAGGGAAGCAGTGAGTGATTGCATGACCCCACCTAAGAAACCATGCTTCTCCCATGGATCTTTGCAACCCATGGATCAGGAGATCCCCTCATAAGCCCACACCACCAGGGCCTTGGGTTTGATACACATAGCTGTTTGGAGTCTCAGCAGAGCGGTTGCTTAGGCTCACACAAAGATCCAGGAGTTTTACAGACTCTGGCCCCAGGAATCCTGGCAAGGTGGGAGATCCATCTGTACATTCCTCTAGAAAGAGGACTGAAACCAGAGAGCTAAGCAGCATCATTCTGTAGGTCCCACTTCCATGGCACCTCACAAGTTAAAACCCACTGCCTTGGAATTCCAGCCATCTAGCACAACCAGCTGGAGACTGCCTGAGATGAATGAGTTCCTGTGGGGAGGGGCAGCCACCATTTCTGCAGTTAGGTTGACTCAGACATTCTAGCCTGCTGGCTCTGGGAGATCCAGGTGTTCCTGATGAGAAGGAGCACCCCACAACATAGCACAGCTGCTGTACCAGATCATGGCCAGATTGCTTAAGTGGGACCCCGATCCATCCCTCCTCACTGGGTGGGGCCTCCCAATGGGAATTTCAGCAACTCCAGCCAGGGTTATACAGACAGATTTCTGATCTTTCCTTCAGGCAGAGCCCCCAGGGGAAGGGGTGGCCACAGTCTCTGCAGTTTAATCCACTCAGCCATTTTAGCCTGCTGGCTCTGGAAATTCTAGGTGGCCTGGAGAAGGAGGAGCCCCCACAACACAGCGTACCTGCTGTGTTAGGTTGTGGTCAGACTTCTTCTTTAAGTGGAACCCCGATCCATCCCTCCTCATTGGGCAGGGGTTCCCAGTGGGAATTTCAGCAACTCCAGCCAGGGTTATATGGAAAGAACTCTGATCTCTCCCTTGGATGAAGACCAGAGGGAAGGGGTGGCCAATGTCTCTGTAGTTTAGTTAACTCAGCCATTCTAGCCTGCTGACTCTGGAGAGCCTAGGTACTCTGGATAAGGAAGGGTCCCCCCAATGCAGCACACCTTCTCAATCAAAAAGTAGCCAAGCTTCTTTTTAAAGCAGGTCCTTGATTCTTTTCCTCCTGACTGGATGAGAACTCTCAAACAGAGGTCTCCAGACACCTCCTACAGGAGTCTCCAGGCTAGCATCGGGTCAGTACCCACATGGGATGGAGCTTCCAGAGGAGGAAGCAGGCTGCCATCTGTGCTTTTACACAGCAAGCACTGGTGATACCTCCAGGTAAAGAAAAATCTGAGGCAACTAGGGTCTGGAGCAATCCCCCAGCAAACCACAGCAGCTTTACATAAGAGTGACCTGACTGTTAAAAGACAAACAAACAAACAAACAAAAATCAACAACAATAACATCAAAAAAAAAAAACCCACAAGACCCCATTCACAGGTCAGCAACTTCAAAAATTGAAGGTAGATAATAAGATCATGAGGATAAGAAAGAATCAACACAAAAATACTGAAAACTCAAAAAGCCAGAGTGCCTCTTTTCCTCTAAATGATTGCAACACCTCTCCAGGAAGGGCACAGAAGTTGGCTGAGGCTGAGATGGATGAACTGACAGAAGTAGGCTTCAGAAGGTGGGTAATAAAAAAATTCATTGAGCTAAAGGAGTATGTTCTAACCTCAAACCAAAAAGAGCTTGTATAGCCAAGACAATCCAAGGCAAAAAGAACAAAGCTGGAGGCATCACACTACCCGACTTCAAACTTTACTATAAGGCTACAGTAACCAACACAGCATGGTACAGGTACAAAAACAGACACAAAGAACAATGGAACAGAACACAAAACTCAGAAATAAGACTACACATCTACAACCATCTGGTCTTTGCCAAACCTGACAAAACAAGCAATGGGGAAAAGATTCCCTATTTAATAAATGGTACTGGAAGATCTGGCTAGCCATATGCAGAAAATTGAAACTGGATCCCTTCCTTACACCTTATACTAAAATTAATTCAACATACATTAAAGACTCAAAAACCCAAAACTCTAGAAACCATAGAAGAAAATCTAGGCAATACCATTCAGGACTTATGTATGGGCAAAGATTTCATGACAAAAACATCAAAAGCAATAGCAACAAAACCAAAAATTGACAAATTTGGATCTAATTAAACTAAAGAGTTTCTGCACAATAAAAGAAAATATCTTCAGAGTGAAGGACATACAGAATGGGAGAAAATTTTTGCAATCTATCAATCTGTCAAAGGTCTAATATCCAGAATCTACAAGGAACTTAAACAAATTTATAACAAACAAACAACCCCATTAAATAGTGGGCAAAGGACATGAACAGACACATCTCAAAAGAAGACATTATACATTTATGAAAAAAAGCTCAATGTGACTGATCATTAGAGAAATACAAATTGAAACCAGAATAAGAACCATCTCACACCAGCCAGAATGGCTATCATCAAAAAGTCAAGAAACAACAGATGCTGGTGGGTCGTTGGAAAAATGAGAACGTTTCTACACTTTTTGTGGGAATGTAAATTAGTTCAACTATTGTGGAAGACAGTGTGGCAATTCTTCAAAGACCTAGAACCAGAAATACCATTTGACCCATTAATCCCATTACTAGGTATATACTCAAAGGAATATAAATTATTCTATTATAAATATACATGCATGACTATGTTTATTGCAGCACTATTCACAATAGCAAGACATGGAATCAACCCAAATGCCCATCAATGGTAGAGTAGATGCAGGAAATGTGGTACATATACATCATGGAATACTATGCAGCCATAAAAAGGAACACGATCATGTCCTTTGCAGGGACATGGATGAGACTGGAAGCCATTATCCTCAACAAACTAATGCAGGAAATGGAAACCAAATCCCACATGTTCTCGCTTATAAGTAGGAGCTGAACAATTAGAACATATGGACACATGGGAAGGAACAACCCACACTGGGATCTGCTAGGGGGATTGGGTGGAGGGAGAACATCAGGAAGAATAGCTAATGGATGTTGGGCTTAATACCCAGGTGATGAGTTTATCTGTGCAGCAAACCACCATGGCACACGTTTGCCTATATGACAAACCTGAACATCCTGCACATGTACCATGAAGCTTAAAATAAAGGTTGAAGGGATAAAAAGGAAAATCTATCCAAAATAAATAAATTAATTAACAAAATTGATAAACAGATAGTATAATAAAAATAGTTGGAAGATTCAAAATTTAAAATGAAAGTAGAAATTATAACAAATGCCTCAGAAACAAAAAGGATCATAAGGTAGTCGTAAGAATAATTTTATACCAATAAGTTGAGTAACCTAGAGGAAATGTATAAATTCCTAGAAGAATACAACCTAGCAATATTGACTCAGAAATATAAAGCTTGATTCGATCAATAACAAATAAAGTTATTAAGGAAGTAACAAAAAATCTCCCAACAAAGAAAAGCCCAGGATCAGATGGCTTCAGAGCTGAATTCTATCAAACATTCAAAGAAGAATTAATACCAACACTTCTTTAACTCTTCCAAAAAATAAAGCTAGAGTGAATACTTACAAATACATTTTATGAGGCCAGCATCACCTTGATACCTATGGCAGAAAAAGACATCACAAGAAAAAAACTTACAACCTGATAAATATTGATGCAAAAATTCTCAATTAGATATTAGTAATCCAGATACAATAATATGTCAAAAAGATTGTACATCATGACCAAGTGGGATTTACCTGTGGCATGTGGGTCTGTTCAACATATGCAAATCAATCAATGTGATACACCACATTAAAAGAGTGAAAGATAAAAACCATATCATCATCCCAATCGAGGCACAAAAGCAGTTGACAAATTCCTAAATACTTTCTTGTTAAAATCTCTTAACAGTTTAGGTATAGAAGGAAGTTCCTCAACATAATAAAAGCCATTTATGAAAAACTCACAGCTAACATTATAATCAATGGAGAAAAACTAAAACCTTTTCCAGTAAGATTGAGTACAAGGCAAGGAAGCCCACTATCACAGTTCTATTCAATGTAGTACTGGAAGTACTAGCAAGAACCGTCAGACAAGAAAAAGAAATAAATGGCCTCTAAATCCAAAAGGAAGTAAAATAATCTCTATTGCAGATGAGATGATCCTACATGTAAAATCTCCAAAGATTTTACAAAAAAAATTGTTAAAACTAATAAATTTAGTAAAGTTGCAGAATATAAAATCAACATAAAAAATTTAGTAGAATGTTTATACTTAAATAATCTTAAAAAAGAAAACAATCTTATTACACATAGGATTTTGAAAACACCTAGGAATAAATTTAACCAAGGAAGTGAAATATCTGTATACTAAAAACTGTAAAACACAGATGAAAGAAATTGAAGAAGACATAAACAAATGGAAAGATATGGAAGACATAAACAAATGCTCATGGGTTGGAAGAATAAATTTTCGTACTACCCAAAGCAATGTACAGATTCAATGGAATTTGTATCAAAATCCCAGTGGCATTCTTCAAGAAATTTTTTAAAAGCCTAAAATTTGTGTGAAACCATAAAAGACCCAAATAGCCAAAAGAATTCTGTGAAAGAAGAATAAAGTTGGAGACATCAAACTTCCTGATTTAAAATTGTATTACAAAGCTATAGTAACCAAAACAGTATGGTACTGGCATTAAAACCAGGTACATAGTGGAACATAATACAGAAGACATAAATACAAAAATTTATGGTAACTTAATTTTTGACAAGGGCATCAAGAGTACACAATGAAGAAAAAATACTCTCTTCAATAAATGGTGCTTGGAAAACTGGATTTCCACATGCAAAATAATAAAAATTTTACCTCTGTCTTACATCATACACAAACTCAACTCAAACAGGATAAAAGACCCATATAGGACAAGAACCTATAAAACTCCTAGAAGGGAAAATAGAGGAAAATCTCCTGGACTTTGGCTTTGACAATATTTTTTTAAAATATCACTGCAAAAGTTCAGACCACAAAAGCAAAAATACGTGGGACTAAATCACACACAAAAAACCTTCTTCACATCAAGGAAACAATCAACAAAATGAAATGGCAGCCTATAGATGGAAACAAAATTATTTGCAAGCCATATATTTGATAAGGAGTTAACAACAAAAAATTATAAAGAACTTATACAACTCAGTAGTGGGAAAACAAATAACCCAATTTAAAAATGGCCAAAGACATGATTGATATTTCTCTAAAGAAAATACAAAATTGGCTAACAGGTGTATGAAAAGGTGCTCAATATAATTATTCATCAGGGAAATGGAAATCAAAATCACTGTGAGATAACACCTCACACCCATTAGGATGACTATTATCAGGAAGTCAAAAGATAAATGTTAACGAGGAGTTGGAGAAAAGAGAACTCTTATACACTGTTGGTAGGAATGTAGACTGATACAGCCATTACGGAAAACAATATGAAGGTTTCCAAAGAAATCTTAAAAATAGTTGTACCATGTGACCCACCAATCCCTCTTCTAGGCACATATACCCAAAGGAAGTGAAATAACCACCTCATAAAGTTATCTGCACCTCCTTGTTCATTGTAGTATTATTCATGGTAGTCAAGGTAAGGAAGCAAATAAGTGTTAATTGATGGAAAAATGAATAAAGAAACAGTGTCTGGTACATATACACAATGGAATATTGTTCATCCATTAAAAAAAGAACAAGATTTTCCATTTGCCAGAACATGGATGAGTCTGAAGGATGTTATGCTAAGTGAAGTAAGCCAAATACAGAAAGAAAAAAATACTGCATGATCTCATTTATATGTGGAATATTTAAAAATTCGAATATAGAAATAGAGAGCAAAAAAAATATGTTACATGATACAAAGTAGAAAATATGTAGGATGAACAAATCCAGAGATCTAATGTACAACTTGAGGATTATAAGAAATAAAATTGTACCATATATGGGATTCATGCTAAATGAGTAGATTTTAGTTGCTCTAGCCACAATAACAAAAAAATGGGTAACTATGTGAGATGGTAGATATATTAGTCTGCTTCACTATAGTAACTTTTTTGCCATCTGTATTATTTATTCCAAACATCATGTTGTACACTTTAAATATGTACAATAAAATTTATTTAAACAATAAAATGAAAACAAAATTATAGCAGTAGCAACAGCAAAAAGAGTGGCAATAGTAGTAGCAGCAGCAGTACCCATATATTGGGTATGATCATTTAGCCAATCTCTATTTGTCCGTTTTGACCAAGAGACATTCAAAAAAGATGTGGTAATTTGCCTACCATAGGCCAGATAATCACATATTTCATTTCCCCCAATTTATTAGGCTAGTTACAATAAAGGCAATGCAGCTGATTCATCTGACAAGTAATTTGTTTTCAAGGTAAGCCTATGATAGCTGTACTGACTACTGCTTCCTTTTCTACATTCCCACACATTATTCTTCCCATGATCTGTTCCAGAATCTTGCCTAAAAACAAAGTTAAGCTGTTTGGTCTCTGGTTTTCAATATCTGTTACCTTCCTTTTTTTTTTTTTTTTGGAGAAATGAGGCATTTTTCTATCTCCTGCCTTTGGAATTATTCCTACTTTCCAGGATTATTGGCTAATGGTTAAACTTGGAATGAAACCCAGCATGGCAACAAAGATTTTGGAAACTTCAATGAGGTGCTCTGAGACATACCTAGGTTGGTTTGCCTGGGGATGGAAAAAATCTTGTTTAGGATACCTCTTTTTATCTCAGTTACCTGGAGTAGAGTGTCTGAGCTGTGACAAATTTAGGGATCCCAGGGAGTGGTATAGCTACTCAGAAAAGCTGAGCCACCTGATTCTCTAGGGCAGTCTAAAGACTCACAGAAGAGATAACTCACTGGGTAACCTTGGGCAAATCTCATTTGCCTCTTTGGATTTTTATTTCCCACCTGCAAGATGAGAGAATGGGCCAAGAAGATGGTGAAGATCCCTTTCAGTTCTGAGACTGGCTGTCCCTATGTGAAGGCTGTAGGACTCCAGTAGGGCTCGAGGGTGGAGAGATACTTATGAAAGAGGTAAAAGGGACTGGGCACAGTGGCTCACTCCCATAATCCCAGCACTTTGGGAGGCCGAGGCAGGAGGATCACTTGAGGTCAGGAGTTCAAGATCAGCCTGGCCAACATGATAAAACCCCATCTCTACTAAAAATACAAAAATCAGCTGGGCATGGTGTCATGTGCCTGTAGTCCCAGTTACTTGAGGGGTTGAGGAAGGTGGATCACCTGAGCCTGGGAGGCAGAAGTTGCAGTGAGCCGAGATCCCACCAATGCACTAAAGTCTGGGTGATACAGCAAGACTCTGTCTCACAAATTTTTAAAAAAGGTAAAAGGTAAAAGGTACTGATCCTTTCATTTCCCCGGGGCATGGGAAACTTGCCTATTTCCAGTCCCTCCCCACAACACCAATGTATTCTTGACCCAAAAATAGATATAAAATAAACACACAAAAATAAGGCCTAAGCGTCCAAAGGAATGCAGGCTGGCAGGAGTCTGCAAGGCTATAATCTCTGGGTTGTTTCCATTGCTTGGCTCCCAGGAGCCTAGAACAGCAAGTCTCTCAGGAGAGGAGAGAGACAAGGCTGTCTAAGTCAGTACCAATTTCTCCTTCCCTTAGAGGAGAGGGCATGACAGCCCCACTGGCAGATTGGAGGTTGGGGGCAGAGGTGTGGCAGAGAGCACAAATCCTCTGTGGGATTTTAAATCCAGGAAAAACAATTAAAAAGCAACAGCCATTGGCTCCAGAATAGTCAAGCACTAACAAGAAAAGGGCCCTGGGTCAGTCTGATGACCCAGGATAACAGCACTTCTGCATAGGGTGAAACAGAAACCCCAAGTCAGAATTCTGTCCTGTGGAGAGGACCCAAGCTTTCTCAGAAGCTGGGAGGAAAGGGACTGAGACATCTCGAGAGTTGACAGAGCACAGGAGAAAAGGAGAGTTTATGGAGGTGAGGGGAGAAAGTGCTTGGAAACACACCAGGACGACAAGTCAACACAGTAGGGAGAGGATGGAAGTTTATGTGGGCTATCTTCATTCATATGATGATACACTAGGCTGCTTTTGTGAGTGCTGTTTCCCTTACTACTCACAATACTCCTAGAAGTCATTATTAGCCCATGCTACTGATACAGAAACTGGGGCACAAAGCTGTGAAGTGATTTGGCCAAGGTTACACAAATATTAACAAAGCTAGGATTTAAAGCCAGGTCTTCCTGCCTTCAAAGGTCTCCTTCTACTACATAAGCTGCCTTATATTTTTTAGGACCCCTTAAGTTCTTAAAACCACAGTCACTTGATTATATTCTCACTATCCCAGCTCATTCACTCATTTTTAAATTCATCTGTCTATTCAGCAAGCACTTTTGCACCCCATATTACACAGTGTGAATTCTCTAGGTGCTGGGGACATAAAGAAGAGTTGTGTCTAGACCATGAGGATCTTCCAGCTCAGTGGAGGATTCTAAAGGCAAGCAACTAACTCCATTATAATGTAGTTGGTGCTATAATGGAGAAAGTGCTGGTATAGGCTTTCCCAATAAGTTAATGGGTGAACAGAGCTTTCAATTACAATATCATAAATAATAATTTCACTGCCCTAAATATACCTTGTGATCCACCTATTCATCCCTCCCTCACTTCGCTGGAAGAACCTCTAGAAACCACTGATCTTTTTACTCTATCCGTAGTTTTGCCTTTTCCAAGATGTCATACAGCTGGAATTTTACAGTATACCATATTTTCAGATTAGCTTCTTTCATTCAGTAGCGTGTAGGTAAGGTTCCTCCATGTCTTTGTGGCTTGATAGCTGATATCATTTTATTGCTGAATAATATTTCATTGTATAGATGTAGCAAAGTTTGTTGATCTCTTCACCTCTTGAAGGATATCTTGTTTGCTTATGCATAAAATTGTTACACACATTCATATCCAGGTATTTGTGTACATATACATTTGTGACTTTTTGGGGTAAATACCAAGAAGTGCAATTACTGGATTGTATGGTAAGATTATGTTTGGTTTCATAAGAAACTGCCAAACTGTCTTCAAAGCGGCTGTAACATTTTTTATTTTCACCAGCAATGAATGAGTTCCTGTTGCTACACATTCTCATCAGCATTTTGTGTTATCAGGGTTTGAGATTTTAGCCATTCTAACAGGCGTATAGTGATATTTCACTGTTGTTGCAATTTGCAATTCCCTGATGATATATAATGTTGAGCATCTTTTCATATACTATCTATATTTTATTTGGTAAGATATATGTTCAGATCTATTTATCATTCTTTAAATTGAGTTTTTGTTTTTCTTATTGAGTTTTGAGTGTTCTTTGTATATTTTGGATACCAGTAATATCAGATGTGTTTTGCAAAGATTTTCCTCTGGTGTGTGGCTTGCCTTTATATTCTCTTAACAATGTCTTTAACAGCATAAATATTTAATTTTAATAAAATCCAACTTACCCATTTTTCGTGTCATGGATCATGCTTTTAGTATTTATCTAAAAATTTTTGCCAAACCCAAGATTACCTAGATTTCCTCTTATGCTATCTTCCAGGAGCTTTATAAGATACCACACTATCTTGATTATTGCTGCTTTATAGTAAGTCTTCAGGTCATGTAGTTTCACTCCTCCAACTTCGTTCTTCTCCTTCTGTACTGTGTTGGCTATTCTGGGTCTTTTGCCTTTTCACATAAACATTAGAAGCAGTTTATCAATATCCACGAAAAACTTGAAGGCATTTTAATTGGGATTGTATTGGTTCTCTAGATCAAATAGGGAAGAACTGGCATCTTGATAATATTGAGTATCCCAATCCATGCGCTTGAAATATTTACTCACTTATTTAAATTTTTGATTTTTTTAATCAGAATTGAATAGTTTTCCTCACTTTTTGTGCATATTCATTAGATTTATATCATATATTTTTTGGTGCTCATGTAAATGGTGTTGTGTTTTGTTTGTTTTGTTATTTTTGTATTGCTAAATTCTTTTTAATATATTCATTCACTCAAAAATATTTATTTCCTTTTTTCTCATTTTAAATATTGACTTTATGACATCATTTAATTCTTTATTACATAAGTTTATTTACCCTAAATAGATATTGAATTTATTACTTAATTTTAGAGCCCCACAATTGTATATCTTTCAGGCTCCACAGAGCATATATCCACTCTTTATTTATTTTTAATTATACTTTAAGTTTTAGGGTACATGTGCACAACATGCAGGTTAGTTACATATGTATACATGTGTCATGTTGGTGTGCTGCACCCATTCACTAGTCATTTAACATTAGGTATATCTCCTAATGCTATCCCTCCCCCTTCCCCCCACCCCAAAACGGGCCCTGGTGTGTGATGTTCCCTTCCAGGGTCCATGTGTTCTCATTGTTCAATTCCCACCTATGAGTGAGAACATACGGAGTTTGGTTTTTTTATCCTTGCGATAGTTTGCTGAGAAGGATGGTTTCCAGCTTCATTCATGTCCCTAAAAAGGATATGAACTCATCCTTTTTTATGGCTGCATAGTATTGCATGGTGTATGTGTGCCACATTTTCTTAATCCAGTCTATCATTGTTGGACATTTGGCTTGGTTTCAAGTCTTTGCTATTGTGAATAGTGCCACAATAAACATATGTCTGCATGTGTCTGTATAGCAGCATGATTTATAATCCTTTGGGTATATACCCAGTAATGGGATTGCTGGGTCAAATGGTATTTCTAGTTCTAGATCCCTGAGGAATTGTCACACAGACTTCCACAATGGTTGAACTAGTTTACAGTCCCACCAACAGTGTAAACGTGTTCCTATTTCTCCACATCCTCTCCAGCACCTGTTGTTTCCTGACTTTTTAATGATCGCCATTCTAACTGGTGTGAGATGGTATCTCACTGTGGTTTTGATTTCCATTTCCCTGATGGCCAGTGATGATGAGCATTTTTTCATGTGTCTTTTGGCTGCATAAATGTCTTCTTTTGAGAAGTGTCTGTTCATATCCTTCACCCACTTGTTGATGGGGTTGTTTTTTTCTTGTAAATTTGTTTGAGTTCATTGTAGATTCTGGATATTAGCCTTTTGTCAGATGAGTAGATTGCAAAAATTTTTTCCCATTCTGTAGGTTGCCTGTTCACTCTGATGGTAGTTTCTTTTGCTGTGCAGAAGCTCTTTAGTTTAATTAGATCCCATTTGTCAATTTCAGCGTTTGTTGCCATTGCTTTTGGTGTTTTAGACATGAAGTCCTTGCCCATGCCTATGTCCTGAATGGTATTGCCTAGGTTTTCTTCTAGGGTTTTTATGGTTTTAGGTCTACCACTTAAGTCTTTAATACATCTTGAATTAATTTTTGTATAAGGTGTAAGGAAGGGATCCAGTTTCAGCTTTCTACATATGGCTAGCCAGTTTTCCCGGCATCATTTATTAAATAGGAAATCCTTTCCCCATTGCTTGTTTTTGTCAGATTTGTCAAAGATCAGATGGTTGTAGATATGTGGCATTATTTCTGAGGGCTCTGTTCTGTTCCATTGATCTATATCTCTGTTTTGGTAGCAGTACCATGCTGTTTTGGTTAGGGTGGCCTTGTAGTATAGTTTGAAGTCAGGTAGCGTGATACCTCCAGCTTTGTTCTTTTGGCTTAGGATTGACTTGGTGATGCGGGCTCTATTTGTGGTTCCATATGAACTTTAAAGTAGTTTTTTCCAATTCTGTGAAGAAAGTCATTGGTGGCTTGATGGGGATGGCATTGAATCTATAAATTACCTTGGGCAGTATGGCCATTTTCACTATATTGATTCTTCCTACCCATGAGCATGGAATGTTCTTCCATTTCTTTGTATCCTCTTTTATTTCATTGAGCAGTGATTTGTAGCTCTCCTTGAAGAGGTCCTTCACGTCCCTTGTAAGTTGGATTCCTAGGTATTTTATTCTCTTTGAAGCAATTGTGAATGGGAGTTCACTCATGATTTGGCTCTCTGTTTGTCTGTTATTGGTGTATAAGAATGCTTGTGATTTTTGAACATTGATTTTGTATCCTGAGACTTTGCTGAAGTTGCCTATCAGCTTAAGGAGATTTTGTGCTGATACAATGGGGTTTTCTAGATATACAATCATGTCATCTGCAAACAGGGACAATTTGACTTCCACTTTCCCTAATTGAATACCCTTTATTTCCTTCTCCTGCCTGATTGCCCTGGCCAGAACTTCCAACAGTATGTTGAATAGGAGTGGTGAGAGAGGGCATTCCTGTCTTGTGCCAGATTTCAAGGGGAATGCTTCCAGTTTTTGCCCATTCAGTATGATATTGGCTCTGGGTTTGCCATAGATAGCTCTTATTATTTTGACATATATCCCATCAATAGCTAATTTATTGAGAGTTATTAGCATGAAGCATTGTGGAATTTTGTCAAAGACTTTTTCTGCATCTATTGAGATAATCATATGGTTTTTGTTGTTGGTTCTGTATATGCTGGATTATGTTTATTGATTTTCGTATGTTGAACCAGCCTCGCATCCCAGGGATGAAGCCCACTTGATCATGGTGGATAAGCTTTTTGATGTGCTGCTGGATTCCGTTTGCCAGTATTTTATTGAGGATTTTTGCATCGATGTTCATCAGGGATATTGGTCTTAAATTATCTTTTTTTGTTGTCTCTCTGCCAGGCTTTGGTATCAGGATGATGCTGGCCTCATAAAATGAGTTAGGGAGGATTCCCTCTGTTTCTGTGTTTGGAATAGTTTCAGAAGGAATGGTACCAGCTCCTCCTTGTACCTCTGGTAGAATTCGGCTGTGAATCCATCTGGTCCTGGACTTTTTTTGGTTGGTAAGCTATCAATTATTGTCTGAACTTCAGAGCCTGTTTTTGGCCTATTCAGAGATTCAACTTCTTCCTGGTTTAGTCTGGGGAGGGTGTATGTGTGGAGGAATTTATCAATTTCTTCTAGATTTTCTAGTTTATTTGCTTAGAGGTGTTTATAGTATTCTCTGATGGTAGTTTGTATTTCTGTGGGATCGGTGGTGATATCCCATTTATCATTTTTTATTGCATCTATTTGATTCCTCTCTCTTTCCTTCTTCTTGCTAGCAGTCTGTCAATTTTGTTGATCTTTTCTCAAAACCAGCTCCTGGTTTCATTGATTTTTTGAAGGGTCTTTTGTGTCGCTATTTCCTTCAGTTCTGCTCTGATCTTAGTTATTTCTTGCCTTCTGCTAGCTTTTGAGTGTGTTTGCTCTTGCTTCTCTCGTTCTTTTAATTGTGATGTTAGGGTGTCAGTTTTGGATCTTTCCTGTTTTCTCTTGTGGGCATTTAGTGCTAAAAATTTCCCTCTACACACTGCTTTGAATGTGTTCCAGAGATTCTGGTATGTTGTGTCTTTGTTCCTGTTGGTTTCAAAGAACGTCTTTATTTTTGCCTTCATTTCGTTATGTACCCAGTAGTCATTCAGGAGCAGGTTGTTCAGTTTCCATATAGTTGAGTGGTTTTGAGTGAGTTTCTTAATCCTGAGTTCTAGTTTGATTGCACTGTGGTCTTAGAGATAGTTTGTTATAATTTCTGTTGTTTTACATTTGCTGAGGAGTGCTTTACTTCCAACTATGTGGTCAATTTTGGAATAAGTGCGGTGTGGTGCTGAGAATGTATATTCAGTTGATTTGGGGTGGAGGGTTCTGTAGATGTCTATTAGGTCTGCTTGGTGCAGAGCTGAGTTCAGTTCCTGGATATCCTTGTTAACTTTCTGTCTTGTTGGTCTGTCTAATGTTAACAGTGGGGTGTCAAAGTCTCCCATTATTATTGTGTGGGAGTCTAAGTCTCTTTGTAGGTCTCTAAGGACTTGCTGTATGAATCTGGGTGCTCCTGTATTAGGTGCATATACATTTAGGATAGTTAGCTCTTCTTGTTGAATTGATCCCTTTACCATTATGTAATGGCCTTCATTGTCTCTTTTGATCTTTGTTGGTTTAAAGTCTGTTTTATCAGAGACTAGGATTGCAACCACTGCCTTTTTTTGTTTTCCATTTGCTTGGTAGATCTTCCTCCATCCCTTTATTTTGAGCCTATGTGTGTCTCTGCACATGAGATGGGTTTCCTGAATATAGCACACTGATGGCTCTTGACTCTTTATCCAATTTGCCAGCCTGTGTCTTTTAATTGGAGCATTTAGCCCATTTACATTTAAGGTTAATACTATTATGTGTGAATTTGATCCTGTCATTATGATGTTAGCTGGTTATTTTGCTCGTTAGTTGATGCAGTTTCTTCCTAGCCTTGATGGTCTTTACAATTTGGCATGTTTTCGCAGTGGCTGGTACCAGTTGTTCCTGTCCATGTTTAGTGCTTCCTTCAGGAGCTCTTTTAGGGCAGGCCTGGTGGTGAAAAAATATCTCAGCATTTGCTTGTCTGTTAAGGACTTTATTTCTCCTTCACTTATGAAGCTTAGTTTGGCTGCATATGAAATTCTGGGTTGAAAATTCTTTTCTTTAAGATTGTTGAATATTGGCCCCCACTCTCTTCTGGTTTGTAGAGTTTCTGCCAAGAAATCAGCTGTTAGTCTGATGGGCTTCCCTTTGTTGGTAACCCGACCTTTCTCTCTGGCTGCCCTTAACATTTTTTCCTTCATTTCAACTTTGGTAAAACTGACAATTATGTGCCTTGGAGTTGCTCTTCTCGAGGAATATCTTTGTGGCGTTCTCTGTATTTCCTGAATTTGAATATTGGCCTACTTTGCTAGATTGGGGAAGTTCTCCTGGATTATATCTTGCAGAGTGTTTTCCAACTTGGTGCCATTCTCCCCATCACTTTCACGTACACCAATCAGATGTAGATTTGGTCTTTTCACATAGTCCCAGAGTTCTTGGAGGCTTTGTTCATTTCTTTTTATTCTTTTTTCTCTAAACTTCTCTTCTCGCTTTATTTCATTCATTTCATCTTCCATCACTGATACCCTTTCTTCCAGTTGATTGAATCGGCTACTGAGGCTTGTGCATTTGTCACATAGTTCTCATGCCTTGGTTTTCAGCTCCATCAGGTCCTTTAAGGACTTCTCTGCATTGGTTATTCTAGTTAGCCATTTGTCTAATTTTTTTCAAGGTTTTTAACTTCTTTGCCATGGGTTCGAACTTCCTCCTTTAGCTTGTAGTAGTTTGATCATCTGAAGCCTTCTCTCGACTCATCAAAGTCATTCTCCATCCAGCTTTGTTCCATTGCTGGTGAGGAGCTGCGTTCCTTTGAAGGAGGAGAGGCACTCTGATTTTTAGAGTTTCCATTTTTTCTGCTCTGTTTTTTCCCCATCTTTGTGATTTTATCTCCCTTTGGTCTTTGATGATGGTGACGTACAGGTGGGGTTTTGGTGTGTATGTCTTTACTGTTTGTTAGTTTTCCTTCTAACAGACAGGACCCTCAACTGCAGGTCTGTTGGAGTTTGCTGGAGGTCCACTCCAGACGCTGTTTGCCTGGGTATCAGCAACGGAGGCTGCAGAACAGCGGATATTGGTGAGCAGCAAATGTTGCTGCCTGATCTTTCCTCTGTAAGTTTTGTCTCAGAGGAGTACCTGGCCATGTGAGGTGTCAGTCTGCCCCTACTGGGGGGTGCCTCCCAGTTAGGCTACTCTGGGGTCAGGGACCCACTTGAGGAGGCAGTCTGTCAGTTCTCAGATCTCCAGCTGCGTGCTGTGAGAACCACTAGTCTCTTCAAAGCTGTCAGACAGGGACATTTAAGTCTGCAGAGGATTCTGCTGCCTTTTGTTTGGCAATGCCCTGCCCCCAGAAGTGGATTCTACAGAGGCAGGCAGGCCTCCTTGAGCTGTGGTGGGCTCCACCCAGTTCGAGCTTCCTGGCTGCTTTGTTTACCTACTCAAGCCTTGGCAATGGTGGGCGCCCCTCCCCCAGCCTCACTGCGGCCTTGCAGGTTGATCTCAGACTGCTGTGCTAGCAATCAGCGAGGCTCCATGGGCGTAGGTCCCTCCAGAGTCATTCGTGGGATATAATCTCCTGTTGTGCCATTTGCTCAGTTGGAAATGCAGAAATCACCTGTCTTCTGCATCACTCACGCTGGGAGCTGTAGACTGGAGCTGTTCCTATTCAGACATCTTGGCTCCACCTGGTGTTGTGTTTTTAATTCCAAATTCTAATTGTTTATTGCTGGTATATAAAAAGGCAATTGAATTTTATAGCTTTACTTTGCATCCTGCAAACTTATTATACTTACTTATTAGTTTCAGGAATTCCTTGTTGATCTTTGGTATTTTCTAATATAATATAATCATGTTATCTGTGAATAAAGACAGTTTTATTTCTTACTTCCAAATGTGTATACATTTTCTTTACTTGTCTTACTCCATCAGCTAGGACATCCACTATGATGTTGAATAAGAGTAGAGAGAGTGGTCATTGTTCCCTTATCCCTGCTCTTAAGGAGAAATCATTCTGTTTCTCAATATTAAGTATGATATTAGTTGTAGGGTTTGTTTTGTTTTGTTTTTTTTTTGACAGATATCCTTTATCAAATTGACGAAGTTCCCCTTTATTCATAGTTTGCTGGGAGTTTTTATCCTGAATATGGGGTTGGATTTTGTCAAATGCTTTTCCTACATCTATTGATTAGAATCATATACTTTTTTTTAGCCTGTTGATAGATAAACTACATTAATTAATTTTCAAATGTTGAATCAGTCTTACATACTTGAAGAAATCCCTCTTGGCCCCAGTGTATAATTATTTTTCTAAATTATTAGATTCTCCCTGGGATGGAGTTCCCAGGAGAACAAGCGAGCTGCCACCTGTGCTCTTTGGGTGACTCAGCCCTTCCAGCCTGAGGGCTTTGGAAAGTCCAAATCGTCTGAGAACAGAAGGGAACCCCCAGGACAGCACAACTCCTCTACCAAAACGTGGCCAGGCTGTTTCGAGTGGGTCCCCCATTTGTTCCTCCTCCTTTGTTTGGGCAGGACCTCCTGACCAGGGCCTCCAGCCACTCCTGCTGGTGTTCACTGGCTGACAGACATTTGAAAACTTCCTGGGAAAGAGTTACCAGAGGGAGAGGCAGGTCACCACCTTTGCTGTTTGGGCAATTTAACCATTCCATCCTCCAGGCTTTGGAAAGTCCCAGCTGGCTGAGGGCAGAAGAAGTACCCCAGCACAGCACAGCTGCTTTATGAAAGCATGGCCAAACAGCTTCTTTAAGTGGGTCCCCAATCTTGTTCCTCCTGACTGGGTGAGACCTTCCAACTGGGGTCTCCAGTCACCTCCTACAGGTGTATTTTGGTTGGCAACATGTTTGTGCTTCCCTGAGACAAAGCTCCCAGAGGAAGGGGCAGGCTGCTATCTTTGCTGTTTTGCAGCCATCACTGGTGATACCCCCAGGTACTGGAAAATCTGAAGTGACTAGGGACTGGAGTGGGCTCCCAGAAAACAGCAGCAGGCCTAAGGAAAGGTGGCAAGTCTGTTAAAAGAAAAGAACACAATAAAAAACAGAAAACTCCATCCAACGGTCATCAACTTCAAAGACTGGAGGTAGATAAGCCCACAAAGATGAGAAAGATAAAGCACAAAAACACTGAAAACTCAAAAAAGTCAGAGTGCCCTCGTTTCTCCAAATGACCACATCACTTCTTCAGCAGGCGTTCAAAACTGGGCTGAGGTTGAAATGGCTGAAATGGCTGAAATGACAGAGATAGAATTTGAAATATGGATAAAAATGAACTTGCTAAAAGAGCATGTTGTAATCCAATTCAATAAAGCTAAAACTTATGATAAAACATTGCAGGAGCTGACAGACAAAATAGCCAGGATAGGAAAATATGTAACCAACCTGATAGAGCTGAAAAATCCTCTCTCCTCCCACCTTCCACCCTTTGATAGACCCCAGTGTGTGTTGCTCCTCTCTACGTGCCCAAGTGTTATCCTCATTTATCTCCCACTTATAAGTGAGAAAATGTAGTATTTGGTTTTTTATTCCCGTGTCAGTTTTCTAAGGATAATGGCCTCCAGCTCCATCCATGTCCCTGCAGAAGACACGATCTCATTCTTTTATGTGGTTGCATAGTATTCCATAGTGTATATGTACCACATTTTCTTTATCTAGTCTATCATTAATGGGCATTTAGGTTGACTGCATGTCTTTGCTATTGTGAATACTGCTGCAATAAACATGTGTGTGCATGTGGCTTTGTAATAGAATGATTTGTATTCCTTTGGATATATACCCAATTATGGGATTTCTGGGTCAAATGGTGTTTCTGTCTTTAGGTCTTTGAGAAATTGCCACACTGCCCTCCACAATGGTTAAACTAATTTACTATCCCATCAACAGTGCATAAATGTTTCTTTTTCTCCACAACCTCACCAGGATCTGTTATTTTTTGCCTTTTTAATAATAGCCATTCTGGCTCATGTGAGATGGTATCTCATTGTGGTTTTGATTTGCATTTCTCCAGTGATCAGTTGCCAAGACCAGCTCGGTCGGGGAGACCCTAACACAGTGGCGCTAGAGGAATTAAAGACACACCAACAGAAATATAGAGGTGTGAAGTGGGAAATCAGGGGTCTCACAGCCTTCAGAACTGAGAGCCCCGAACAGAGATTTACCCACATATTTATTAACAGCAAACCAGTCATTAAGCATTGTTTCTATAGATATTAAATTAACTAAAAGTATCCCTTATGGGAAATGAAGGGATGGGCCAAATTAGAGGGATAGGTTGGGCTAGTTAACTGCAGCAGGAACATGCTGTTAAGACACAGATCGCTCATGCTATTGTTTGTGGCTTAAGAATGCCTTTAAGCGGTTTTCTGCCCTGGGTGGGCCAGGTTTTCCTTGCCCTCATTCCTGTAAACCCACAACCTTCCAGCTTGGGTGTTAGTGCCATGATGAACATGTCACAGTGCTGCAGAGATTTTGTTTATGACCAGTTTTGGGGCCAGATTATGGCCAGATTTTGGGGGGCTTGCTCCCAACAATCAGTGATGTTGAGCTTTTTTTTTATGTGATTATTGGCCACATGTATTTTTTTTTTTTTTGAGAAGCATCTGTTCCTGTCCTTTGCCCCCTTTTTAATGGGGTTGTTTGTTTCTTGTAAATTTGTTTAAGTTCCTTATAGGAGCTGGATATTAGACCTTTGTCAGATCCAGTTTGCACAAATTTTCTCCCATTATGTAGGTTGTCTGTTTACTCTGTTGATACTCTTGCTGTGCAGAAGTTCCTTAGTCTGATTAGATCAATTTGTCAAATTTGCTTTTTTGCAACTTTAACTGTTTTTGGTGACTTTGTCATGAAATCTTTGCCTGTGTCTATGTCCTAAATGATTTTGCTTAGGTTATCTTCCAGAGTTTTCATCATTTTGGATTTTACATTTAAGTCTTTAATCCATCATGAGTTAATTTTTGTATATGGTGTAAGGAAGGGGGTCCAGTTTCAATCTTCTGATTTTGGCTAGCCAGTTATCTCAGCATCATTTATTGAATAGGGAATTCTTTCCCCAGTGCTCGTTTTAGTCAGGTAGAAGATGAGATACTTGTAGGTGTGCAGTCTTATTTCTGGGTTCTCTCTTCTGTTCCATTTATCCATGTGCCTGTTCTTGTACCAGTATCATGCTGTTTTGGTTACTGTATCCTTGTAGCATGGTTTGAAGTTGGGTAGTGTGATGCCTCCAGCTTTGTTCTTTTTGCTTAGGATTGCCTTGGCTATCTGGGATTTTTGGTGTTGTTGTTCCATATGGATTTGTAAATATTTTTTTCTAGTTCTGTGAAGAATCCCAATGGTAGTCTAATGGGAATAGTATTGAATCTATAAATTGTTTTGGGCAGTATGGCCATTTTAATGATATTGATTCTTCTGGTCCATGACCCTGGAATGCATTTTTATTGGTTTGTGTCATCTCTGATTTCTTTGAGCAGTGGTTTTTAGTTCTCCTTGTAGAGATCTTTCACCTCCCTAGTTAGCTACATTCTTAGGTATTTGCTTTTTTTGTGGCAGTTGTGAATGGAATTACCTTTCTGATTTGGCACTCATCTTGACTGTTGTTGGTATATAGGAATACTAAAAATTTTTGCACTTTGATTTTGTATCCTGAGACTTCGCTGAAGTTGCTTATCAACTTATGATGCTTTTTGGCTGAGAATATGGGTTTTTCTAGATATAGGATCATGTCATCTGCAAACAGGGATAGTTTGACTTCCTCTCTTTCTATTTGAAAGCGCTTTATTTCTTTTTCTTGCCTGATTGCCCTGGCCAGAACTTCCAATACTATGTTGAATAGGAGTGATAAGAGAGGGCATCCTTGTCTAGTGCCAGTTTTCAATGGGAATGCTTCCAGCTTTTGCCCATTCAGTATAATGTTTGCTGCAAGTTTGTCATGTATGGTTCTTATTGTTTTGAAGTATGTTTCTTCAATATTTGTTTATTGAGAGTTTTCAACTTGAAGGTATGTTGAATTTTATCAAAACCCTTTTCTGCACCTACTGAGATAATGATGTGGCTTTTTTCTTTAGTTCTGTTTATGTGATGAATCACATTTATTTATTTGCATATGTTGAACCAACCTTGCATCCCAGGAATAAAGCTTACTTGGTCATGTCTGATAAGTTTTTTGATGTTCTGCTGGATTCCGTTTGCCAGTATTTTGTTGAGGATTTTTGCATAGATGGTCATTAAGGATATTGGCCTGATGTTTTGTTTTTTGTTGTTGCTGTTGTGTCTTTGCCAGGTTTTGGTATCAGGGTGATGCTAGCCCCACAGAATGAGTTAAAGAGAAGTCCCTCTTTTTCCATTTTTTTTTTTGGAATAGTTTTAGTAGAAATGGTACCAACTCTTCTTTGTACATCAGGTAGAATTCAGCCATGAACCTGTCGGTTCCTGGGTTTTTGTTGTTGTTGTTTTGCAGGTTATTACTGCCTCAATTTCAGATCTTGTTATTGGTTTGTTCAGGAATTCAATTTCTTCCTGGTTCAGTCTTGGGAAGGTGTATGTGTCTAGGAATTTATCATTTCTTCTACATTTTCTAGTTTATGTGCATAAAGGTGTTTATAATATTCTCTGATGTTTGTTTTTATTTTCGTAGGGTTAATGGTAATATCCCCTTTGTCATTTCTGATTTTGTTTATTTGAATCTTCTCTCTTTTCTTGTTTTTTTTTTTAGTTTAGCTAGCAGTCTAACTATTTTATATCTTTTTTTCAAAAAATCAGCTCCTGAATTCATTGACCTTTTGAATTTGTGTGTGTGTGTTTGTGTGTGTGTGTGTGTTGGTGTGTGTGTGTGTGTGTGTGTGAATCCCCTTCATTTCAGCTCTGATTTTGGTTATATCTTGTCTTCTGCTAGCTTTGGATTTGTTTTCTGTTGTTTCTCTAGTTCATTTAGTTATTATGTTAAGTTGTTAACTTTGTAACTTTTTGCTGTGGACATTTAGTGCTATAAATTTCCCTCTTTCCTACTGGCTAGGAGTTAGTCTGTGTTTATTGTTTGCTGTAGCTGTAGAGGTCAGAGGCTAAAATTTCTTCTAATGTCCTCATTATTGTCTTCATCGTTGTCTCTGGATTTTTTTAGATATTTCTTCCTCATTATGTTTGGAGACATGTAATTCTTTCATTGTATTTCCCTGTCATTGTCCAGGACACCGGTTTATGTGGTACGAAGGTGTTGAGGGAGGAGAAGCATTCTATATTCTTATAATTAGGTCTCACTCTGTTAGTGAGCCTGTGACCTTGGGCTATAACTTCTACAAGTGCTTCTCAGTTTTTGTCCCCATCTGTTGTGAGACAGAAGGGACAGAGAGGGATGGAGTTGGTTATTTCTCTTAGCCCAGGTTAGTTAAGCTTTAGAAAAATTAAGTCAATTAAGATCTGATGAAACAGTTTCACTTGAAGGCAGGTATTGTTTAGAAAAACAGAAAACTCTGGGCCTATTGCAGAACTCTGGGCATATTTCCCACTCACCAGCTGGAATTAGTAGGAGATTATTCTCAGATTTTCTCTGTGAGAACCTCTGGACTCAGAGGGGTAAAACTCACACAAATGTGTATGTCCCCAGCTTTTCTACGCAGAGCCTTCAGCAATTCATAACTCTTGAGTTAACTTTTTTCTACTCCTATACTGTTACCAATGGAGATTTTTTTTTCTTTTTTTTATTATACTTTAGGTTTTAGGGTACATATAAACAACGTGCAGGTTAGTTACATGTGTATACATGTGCCATGTTGGTGTGCTGCACCCAGTAACTCGTCATTTAACATTAGGTATATCTCCAAGTGCTATCCCTCCACCCTCCCCCCACCGCACAACAGGCCCCAGTGTGCGATGTTCCCCTTCTGGTGTCCATATATTCTCATTGTTCAAATCCCACCTATGAATGACAACATGCAGTGTCTGGTTTCTTGTCCTTGGGGTAGTTTGCTGAGAATGATGGCTTCCAGCTTCATTCACGTCCCTACGAAGGACATGAACTCATCATTTTTTACGGCTGCATAGTATTCCATGCCGTATATGTGCCACATTTTCTTAATCCAGTCTATCATTGTTGGACATTTGGCTTGGTTTCAAGTCTTTGCTATTGTGAATAGTGCCACAATAAACATACGTGTGCATGTGTCTTTATAGCAGCATGATTTATAATCCTTTGGGTATATACCCAGTAATGGGATGGATGGGTCAAATGGTATTTCTAGTTCTAGATCCCTGAGGAATCGCCACACTGACTTCCACAAGGGTTGAACTAGTTTACAGTCCCACCAACAGTGTAAAAGTGTTCCTATTCCTCCACATCCTCTCCAGTGCCTGTTGTTTCCTGACTTTTTAATGATTACCATTCTAACTGGTGTGAGATGGTATCTCCTTGTGGTTTTGATTTGCAATTCTCTGATGGCCAGTGATGATGAGCATTTTTTCATGGGTCTGTTGGCTGCATAAATGTCCTCTTTTGAGAAGTGTCTGTTCATATCCTTCACCCACTTTTTGATGGGGTTTTTTGTGTTTTTCTTGTAAATTTGTTTGAGTTCACTGTAGATTCTGCATATTAGCCCTTTGTCAGATGAGTAGATTGCAAAAATTTTCTCCCATTCTGTAGGTTGCCTGTTCACTCTGATGGTAGTTTCTTTTGCTGTGCAGAAGCTCTTTAGTTAAATTAGATCCCATTTGTCAATTTAGTCTTTTGTTGCCATTGCTTTTGGTGTTTTAGACATGAAGTCCTTGCCCATGCCCAAGTCCTGAATGGTATTGCCTAGGTTTTCTTCTAGGGTTTTTATGGTTTTAGGTCAAATGTTTAAGTCTTTAATCCATCTTGAATTAATTTTTGTATAAGGTGTAAGGAAGGGATCCAGTTTCAGCTTTCTCCATATGGCTAGCCAGTTTTCCCAGCACCATTTATTAAATAGGGAATCCTTTCCCCATTGCTTGTTTTTCTCAGGTTTGTCAAAGATCAGATGGTTGTAGGTATGTGGCATTATTTCTGAGGGCTCTGTTCTGTTCCATTGGTCTATATCTCTGTTTTGGTAGCAGTACCATGCTGTTATGGTTACTGTAGCCTTGTAGTATAGTTTGAAGTCAGGTAGCGTGATGCCTCCAGCTTTGTTCTTTTGGCTTAGGATTGACTTGGCGACGCAGGCTCTTTTTTGGTTCCATATGAACTTTAAAGTAGGTTTTTCCAATTCTGTGAAGAAAGTCATTGGTAGCTTGATGGGAACGGCATTGAATGTATAAATTACCTTGGACAGTATGGCCATTCTCACGATATTGATTCTTCCTACCCATGAGCATGGAATGTTTTTTCATTTCTTTGTGTCCTCTTTTATGTCATTGAGCAGTGGTTTATAGTTCTCTTGAAGAGGTCCTTCACGTCCCTTGTAAGTTGGATTCCTAGGTATTTTATTCTCTTTGAAGCAATTGTGAATGGGAGTTCACTCATGATTTGGCTCTCTGTTTGTCTGTTATTGGTGTATAAGAATGCTTGTGATTTTTGTACATTGATTTTGTATCCTGAGACTTTGCTGAAGTTGCCTATCTGCTTAAGGAGATTTTCGGCTGAGACAATGGGGTTTTCTAGGTATACAATCATGTCATCTGCAAACAGGGACAATTTGACTTCCTCTTTCCCAAATTGAATACCCTATATTTCCTTCTCCTGCCTGATTTCCCTGGCCAGAACTTCCAACACTATGTTGAATAAGAGTGGTGAGAGAGGGCATCCCTATTTTGTGCCAGTTTTCAAAGGGAATGCTTCCAGTTTTTGCCCATTCAGTAAGATATTGGCTGTGGGTTTGTCATAGATAGCTCTTATTATTTTGAGATACATCCCATCAATACCTAATTTATTGAGAGTTTTTAGCATGAAGGGTTGTTGAATTTTTTCAAAGGCCTTTTCTGCATCTATTGAGATAATCATGTGGTTTTTGTTGTTGGTTCTGTTTATATGCTGGATTATGTTTATTCAATTGCATATGCTGAACCAGCCTTGCATCCCAGGGATGAAGCCCACTTGATCATGGTGGATAAGCTTTTTGATGTGCTGCTGGATTCAGTTGCCCAGTATTTTATTGAGGATTTTTGCATCAATGTTCATCAAGGATATTGGTCTAAAATACTCTTTTTTTGTTGTGTCTCTGCCAGGCTTTGGTATCAGGATGATGCTGACCTCATAAAATGAGTTAGGGAGGGTTCCCTCTTTTTCTATTGATTGGAATAGTTTCAGAAGGAATGGCACCAGTTCCTCCTTGTACTTCTGGTAGAAATCGGCTGTGAATCCATCTGGTCCTTGACCCTTTTTTAGTTGGTAAGCTATTAATTATTGCCTCAATTTCAGAGCCTGTTATTGGTCTATTCAGGGATTCAACTTCTTCCTGGTTCAGTCTTGGGAGGGTGTATGTGTCGAGGAATTTATCCATTCCTGCTAGATTTTCTAGTTTATTTGCGTAGAGGTGTTTATAGTATTCTTTGATGGTAGTTTGTATTTCTGTGGGATCAGTGGTGATATCCCCTTTATCATTTTTTATTGCATGCATTTGATTCTTCTCTCTTTTCTTTTTTATTAGTCTTGCTAGTAGTCTATCAATTTTGTTGATCTTTTCTCAAAACCAGCTCCTGGATTCATTGATTTTTTGAAGGGTGTTTTGTGTCGCTATTTCCTTCAGTTCTGCTCTGATCTTAGTTATTTCTTGCCTCTGCTAGCTTTTGAGTGTGTTTGCTCTTGCTTCTCTAGTTCTTTTAATTGTGATGTTAGGGTGTCAGTTTTAGATCTTTCCTGCTTTCTCTTGTCGGCATTCAGTGCTATAAATTTCCCTCTACACTGCTTTGAATGTGTCCCAGAGATTCTGGTATGTTGTGTATTTGTTCTCGTTGGTTTCAAACAACATCTTTATTTCTGCCTTCATTTTGTTATGTACCCAGTAATCATTCACAGTCAGGTTGTTCAGTTTCCATATAGTTGAGTGGTTTTGAGTGAGTTTCTTTATCCTGAGTTCTAGTTTGATTGCACTGTGGTCTGAGAGACAAAATTTGTTATAATTTCTGTTGTTTTACATTTGCTGAGGAGAGCTTTACTTCCAACTATGTGGTCAATTTTGGAATAAGTGCAGTGTGGTGCTGAGAAGAATGTATATTCTGTTGATTTTGGGTGGAGAGTTCTTTAGATGTCTATTTGGTCTGCTTCATGCAGAGCCGAGTTCAATTCCTGGATATCCTTGTTAACTTTCCGTCTCGTTGATCTGTCTCATGTTGACAGTGAGGTATTAAAATCTCCCATTATTATTGTGTGGGGGTCTAAGTCTCTTTGTAGGTCTCTAAGGACTTACTTTATGGATCTGGGTGCTCCTGTATTGCGTGCATGTATATTTAGGATAGTTAGCTCTTCTTGTTGAATTGATCCCTTTACCATTATGTAATGGCCTTGTCTCTTTTGATCTTTGTTGATTTAAAGTCTGTTTTATCAGAGACTAGGATTGCAACCCCTGCCTTTTTTTGTTTTCCATTTGCTTGGTAGATCTTCCTCCATCCCTTTATTTTGAGCCTATGTGTGTCTCTGCATGTGAGATGGGTTTCCTCAATACAGCACACTGATGGGTCTTGACTCTTTATCCAATTTGTCATTCTGTGTCTTTTATATGGAGCATTTAGCCCATTTACATTTAAGGTTAATACTGTTATGTGTGAATTTGGTCCTGTTGTTATGATGTTAGCTGGTTATTTTTTTCGTTAGTTGATGCAGTTTCTTCCTAGCCTTGATGGTATTTACACTTTGGCATGTTTTCACAGTGGCTGGTAACGGTTGTTCCTTTCCATGTTTAGTGCTTCCTTCCGGAGCTCTTTTAGGGCAGGCCTGGTGGTGACAAAATCTCTCAGCATTTGCTTGTCTGTAAAGGATTTTATTTCTCCTTCACTTATGAAGCTTAGTTTGGCTGGATATGAAATTCTGGGTTGAAATTTCTTTTCATTACGAATGTTGAATATTGGCCCCCACTCTCTTCTGGCTTGTAGAGTTTCTGCCGAGAGATTGGCTGTTAGTCTGATGGGCTTCCTTTTGAGGGTAACCCGACCTTTCTCTCTGGCTGCCCTTAAAATTTTTTCCTTTATTTCAACTTTGGTGAATCTGATAATTATGTGTCTTGGAGTTGCTCTTCTCGAGGAGTATCTTTGTAGCATTCTCTGTATTTCCTGAATTTGAATGTTGGCCTGCCTTGCTAAATTGGGGAAGTTCTCCTGGATAATATCCTGCAGAGTGTTTTCCAGCTTGGTGCCATTCTCCCCATCACTTTCAGGTACACCAATCAGATGTAGATTTGGTCTTTTCACATAGTCCCAGATTTCTTGGAGGCTTTGTTCATTTCTTTTTATTCTTTTTTCTCTAAACTTCTCTTCTCACTTCATTTCATTCATTTCATCTTCCATCACTGATACCCTTTCTTCCAGTTGATTGAATCGGCTACAGAGGCTTGTGCATTTGTCACATAGTTCTCGTGCCTTGGTTTTCTGCTCCATCAGGTCCTTTAAGGACTTCTCTGCATTGGTTATTCGAATTAGCCATTCATCTAATTTTTTTCAAGGTTTTTAACTTCTTTGACATGGATTTGAACTTCCTCCTTTAGCTCGTAGTAGTTTGATCATCTGAAGCCTTCTTCTCTCAACTCATCAAAGTCATTCTCCATCCAGCTTTGTTCCATTGGTGGTGAGGAGCTGCATTCCTTTGGTGGAGGAGAGGCACTCTGATTTTTAGAGTTTCCATTTTTTCTGCTCTGTTTTTTCTCCATCTTTGTGGTTTTATCTCCCTTTGGTCTTTGATGATGGTGACGTACAGATGGGGTTTTGATGTGGATATCCTTTCTGTTTGTTAGTTTTCCTTCTAACAGTCAGGACCCTCAGCTGCAAGTCTGTTGGAGTTTGCTGGAGGTCCACTCCAGACCCTGTTTGCCTGGGTATCAGCAGTGGAGGCTGCAGAACAGCGGATATTGGTGAGCAGCAAATGTTGCTGCCTGATCGTTCCTCTGTAAGTTTTGTCTCAGAGGAGTACCCAGCTGTGTGAGGTGTCCTTCTGCCGCTACTGGGAGGTGCCTCCCAGTTAGGCTACTCTGGGGTCAGGTACCCACTTGAGGAGGCAGTCTGTCCATTCTCGGATCTCCAGTTGCGTGCTGAGAGAACCACTAGTCTCTTCAAAGCTGTCAGACAGGGACATTTAAGTCTGCAGAGGATTCTGCTGCCTTTTGTTTGGCTGTTCCCTGCCCCCAGAGGTGGAGTCTACAGAGGCAGGCAGGCCTCCTTGAGCTGTGGTGGGCTTCACCCAGTTCGCGCTTCCTGGCTGCTTTGTTTACCTACTCAAGCCTCGGCAATGGTGGGCTCCCCTCCCCCAGCCTGGCTGCCACCTTGTAGTTTGATCTCAGACTGCTGTGCTAGCACTGAGCAAGGCTCCATGGCCATAGAACCCTCTGAGCCAGGCACGGGATACAATCTCCTGGTGTGCCGTTTGCTAAGACCATTGGAAAAGCACAGTATTAGGGTGGGAGTGACCTGATTTTCCAGATGCCATCTGTCACCCCTTTCTTTGACTGGGAAAGGAATTCCCTGACCCCTTGCACTTCCCGGGTGAGGCAATGCCTTGCCCTGCTTCGTCTCATGCTCAGTGCACTGCACCCACTGTTCTGAACCCAGTTTCTGACACTCCCTAGTGAGATGAACCTGGTACCTCAGTTGGAAATGCAGAAATCACCTGTCTTCTGCATCGCTCATGCTGGGAGCTGTATACTGGATCTGTTTGTATTCGGCCATCTTCACCAATGGAGATTTTTGCTCCTGGGCTTCTGTTCTGGTTAGCTATGATTCTCTGTATTTGCAAATCTATCTCTTCAATTTTGTGGCCAGCATTTTGCTCTATGATCTGAATTATTGTATGGATCTAAGAAGAGATATTGACTTTTGATTTGCTCAGTTTTTTTTCTTACTGAAGATGGAAGTGACAACATCTGAGCTTCTTACATGGAAGACCTGAACCTGGAAGTCCATTTATTCTTTTAAAAATTAATTCAGGATTCATTGAGCAGATACTACATGTCAAGCATTGATGTAGGAACAAGAAATACAGCAGTGAGTAAGATAGACAAAAGTCCTGCTCTCAAGTTTATATTCTGGTTGATAAGAATGAATAAAAAAATAAACATTCAAAGTAATAGCTATGGGGAAGCTGGAAAGATGGCTGAATAGGAACAGCTCTGGTCTGCAGCTCCTAGAGATTTCAACACAGAAGGCAGGTGTTTTCTGCATTCCAGCTGAGGTACCCAGTTCATCTCTTTGGGACTGGTTGGACAGTGGGTGCAGCCCACAGAGGGTGAGTTGAAGCAGGATGGGGCTTTGCCTCACCCAGGAAGTGCAAGGGGTTGAGGAATTCTCTCCCCTACCCAAGGGAGGCCATGAGGAATGGTGCACTCTGGCCCAGATACTATGCTTTTCCCATGGTCTTCACATACCTCAGACCAGGAGATTCCCTCCAGTGCCTATGCCACCAGAGCCCTGGGTATCAAGCACAAAACAGGGTGGCCATTTGGGCAGACACCGTGCTAGCTGCAGGAGTTTATTTTTCCATATCCCAATGGTGCCTGGAATTCCAGCAAGACAGAACTCTTCACTCCCCTGAAAAGGGGGCTGAAGCCAGGGAGCAAAGTGGTCTGGTTTGGTGGGTCCCACCCCCACAGAGCCCAGCAAGCTAAGATCCACTGGCTTGAAATTCTTGCTGCCAGCACAGCAGTATGAGGTCCGCCTGGGACACTCAAACTTGGTGATGGGAGGGGTGTCTGCCTTTGCTGAGGCTTGAGTACACGGTTTTACCCTCACAGTGTAAACAAAGCTGCTGGGAAGTTCAAACTGGGCACAGCCTGCCACAGCTCAGCAAGGCCTCTCTAGATTCCTCCTCTCTGGGCAAGGAATCTCTGAAAAAAAGACAGCAGCCTCAGTTAGGGGCTTATAGATAAAATGCCCATCTCACTGGGACAGAGCACCTGGGGGAAGGGGCAACTGTGGGTGCAGCTTCAGCAGACTTAAACGTCCCTACCTGATGGCTTTGACGAGAGGAGTGGATCTCCCAGCACAGCATTCAAGCTCTGCTAAGGGACAGACAAATGGATCCCTGACCCCCGTGTATCCTAACTTGGAGAACACTCCCAGTGGGGGCTGACAGTCACCTCATACAGAGAGCTCTGTCTGGCATCTGGTGGGTGCCCCTCTGGGATGAATCTTCCAGAGGAAGGAATGAACCAGGGTCTGGATTGCACCTGCAGCAAACACCAGCAGACCTGCAGCAGAGGGGCCTGACTCTTAGAAGGAAAACTAACCAACAGAATGGGATAGCATCAACATCAACAAAAAGGACATCCACTCAGAGACCCCATCCAAAAGTCACCAACATCAAAGACCAAAGGTAGAAAAATCCATGAAGTTGTGGAGAAACCAGCACAAAAAGGCTGAAAATTCCAAAAACCAGAATGATTCTTTTCCTGCAAAGGATCACAACACCTTGCCTGCAAGGGAACAAAACTGGATGGAGAATGAGTTTGATGAATAGACAGAAGTAGGCTTCAGAAGGTGGGTAATAACAAACTTCTCTGAGCTAAAGGAGCATGTTCTAATCCAATGGAAAGAAGCTAAAAACCTTGAAAAATGGTTAGACTAATTGCTTACTAGAATAACCAGTTTAGAGAAGAACTTAAAAGACCTGATGGAAGTGAAAAACACAGCACAAGAACTTCGTGAAGTATACACAAGTATCAATAGCTGAATAAATCAAGAAGAAGAAAGGATATCAGAGATTGAAGATTCACTTAATGAAATAGAGAGAAGACAAGATTAGAGAATAAAGAATGAAAAGGAATGAACAAAGCCTCCAAACAATGTGGGTCTATGTGAAAAGACCAAGCCTACATTTGATTGGTGTACCTAAAAGTGATGAGGAGAATGGAACCAAGTTGGAAAACACTCTTCAGGATATTATCCAGGAGAACTTTTCCAACCTAGAAAGACAGGCTAACATTCAAATTCAGGAAATAGAGAGAACACAACAAAGATTCTCCTCAAGAAGAGCAACCCCAAAACACATAATCATCAGATTCACCAAGGTAGAAATGAAGGAAAAAATGTTAAGGGCAGCCAGAGAGAAAGGTCGGGTTACCCACAAAGGGAAGCCCATCAGACTAACAGCAGATCTCTCTGCAGAAACTCTACAAGCCAGAAGAGAGTGGGGGCCAATATTCAACATTCTTAAAGAAAAGAATTTTCAACCCAGAATTTCATATCCAGCCAAACTAAGTTTCATAAGCAAAGGAGAAATAAAATCCTTTACAGACACAAATACTGAGAGATTTTCTCAAAACCAGGATTGCCTTACAAGAGCTCCTGAAAGAAGCACTAAACATAAAAAGGAACAACTGGTACCAGCCACTGCAAAAACATATGAAATTGTAAAGACCATCAACACTATGAAGAAACTGCATCAACTAATGGACAAAATAACCAGCTAGCATCACAATGACAGGATTAATTTTATACAAAAGCAATATTAAACTTAAATGTAAATGGGCTAAATGCCACAATCAAAAGACACAGGTTGGCAAGTTGGATAAAGAGTCAAGACCCATTGGTGTGCTGTATTCAAGAGACCCATCTTACATTTAAAGTCACACATATGCTCAAAATAAAGGGATGGAAGAATATTTACCAAGCAAATGGAAAGCCAAAAAAAAAAAAGCAGGGGTTGCAATCATAGTCTCTGATAAAACTGTCTTTAAACCAACAAAGATCAATAGAGACAAAGAAGATCATTATATAACGGTAAAGAGATCAATGCAACAAGAAGAGTTAAGTATCCTAAATATATATTCACCCAATACAGGAGCACCCAGATTCATAAAGCAATTTCTTAGAGACCTACAAAGAGACTTAGACTCCCACACAAGAACAGTGGGAGAATTTAGCACCCCACTGTCAGTATTAGACAGATCAATGAGACATAAAATTAACAAGGATATTCAGGTCTTGAACTCAGCTCTAGACCAAGTGAACCTAATAGGAAAATACAAAACTCTCCACCCCAAATCAACAGAATATACCTACTTCTCAGAACCTCATTGCACTTATGCTAAAATTGACCACATAATTGGAGGTAAAAAACTTCTCAGCAAATGCAAAAGAACAAAAACCATAACAGTCTCTCAGACAACAGTGCAATCAAATTAGAACTCAGGATTAAGAAACTTACTCAAAACCACACAACTACTTGCAAACTGAACAACCTGCTCCTGAATGACTAATGGGTAAATAATGAAATTAAGGCAGAAATAAAGATGTTCTTTGAAACCAATGAGAACAAAGACACAACATACCAGAATCTCTGGAACACATTTAATGCAGTGTTTAGAGAAGAATTTACAGCACTAAATGCCCACAAGAGAAAGCAGGAAAGATCTAAAATCAACAAGCTAACATTAAAATTAAAAGAACTAGAGAAGCAAGAGCAAACACATTCAAAAGCTAGCAGAAGACAAGAAATAACTAAGATCAGAGAAGAAATGAAGGAGATAGAGACGCAAAAAAACCCTTCAAAAAATCCATGAATCCAGGAGCTGGTTTTTTGAAAAGATTAACAAATAGATAGACTGCTAGCCAGAATAATAAAGAAGAAAAGAGAGAGGAATCAAATAGATGCAATAAAAAAAGATAAAAAAAGATATAACCACAGATCCCACAGAAATACAAACTACCATCAGAGAATACTATAAAATTTTTCTATGCAAATAAACTAGAAAATCTAGAAAAAAATGGATAAATTCCTGGATACATACACCCTGCCAAGCCTAAACCAGGAAGAAGTCAAATCCCCGAATAAACCAATAACAAGTTCTAAAATTGAGGCAGTAATTAATAGCCTACCAAGCAAAAAAAGTCCAGGACCAGACGGATTCACAGCCAAATTCTAACAAAGGTACAAAGAGGAGCTGGTGCCATTTTTTTTCTGAAACTATTCCAAACAATAGAAAAAGAGGGATTCCTTCCTAACTCATTTTATGAGGCAACATCATCCTGATAACAAAACCTGGCAGAGACACACACAAAAAAAGAAAATTTCAGACCAATATTCCTGATAAAATCCTCAATAAAATACTGGCAAACCAAATCCAGCAGCACATCAAAAAGCTTATCCACCACGATCAAGTAGGCTTCAACCCTGGGACGCAAGCTTGGTTCAACATAACAAAACAATAAACGTAATCCATCACATCAACAGAACCAACAACAAAAACCACATGATTATCTCAATAGATGCAGAAAGGTCTTCAATAAAATTCAACAGCTCTTCATGCTAAAAACTCTCAATAAACTAGGTATCAAGGGAACGTATCTCAAAATAACAAGAGCTATTTATGACAAACCCACAGCCAATATCATACTGAATAGGAAAAAACTGGAAGCATTCCCTTTGAAAACTGACACAAGACAAAGATGCCCTCTCTCACCACTCTTATTCAACATTGTATTGGAAGTTCTGGCCAGGGAAATCAGACAAGAGAAAGAAATAAAGGGTATTCAAATAGGAATAGAAAAAGTCAAATTGTCTCTGTTTGCAGATGACAAGATTGTATATTTAGAAAACCCCATGGTCTCAGCCCAAAATCTCCTTAAGCTGATAAGCAACTTCAGCAAAGTCTCAAGATACAAAATCAATGTGCAAAAATCACAAGCGTTCCTATACACTAATAATAGAGAACAAAATCTTGAGTGAACTCCCATTAAAAATTGCTTAAAAGAGAACAAAATACCTAGGAATCCAACTTACAAGGGATGTGAAGGACCTCTTTAAGGAGAACTACAAACCACTGCTCAAGGAAATAAGAGAGGACACAAATAAATGGAAAAACATTCCATGCTCATGGATAGGAGGAATCAATATCGTGTAAATGGACATACTGCCCAAAGTAATTTATAGAGTCAATGCTATCCCCATCAAGCTACCATTGACTTTCATCACAGAATTAGAAAAAAGAACTTTAAATTTCATATGGAAACAAAAAAGAGCCTGCATATCCAAGAAAATCCTAAGCAAAAAGAGCAAAGCTGGAGGCATCACGCTACCTGACTTCAAACTATACTACAAGGCTACAATAACCAAAACAGCATGGTACTGGTACCAAAACAGAGATATAGACCAATGGAACAGAACAGACGCCACAGAAATAATACCACACATCTACAATCATCTGATCTTTGACAAACCTGACAAAAACAAGCAATGGGAAAAGGATTCCCTATTTAATATATGGTGTTGGGAAAACTGGCTAGCCATATGCAGAAAACTGAAACTGGATCCCTTCCTTACACCTTATACAAAAATTAGCTCAAGATGGATTAAAGACTTAAACATAAGACCTAAAACCATAAAAACCCTAGAAGAAAACCCAGGCAATACCATTCAAGACATAGGCATGGGCAAAGACTTCATGAGTAAAACACCAAAAGCAATGGCAACAAAAGCCAAAATTGACAAATGGAATCTAATTAAACTAAAGACTGTCTTCATAGCAAAAGAAACTATCATGAGGGTGAACAGGCAACCTACAGAATGGGAGAAAATTTTTGCAATCTGTCCATCTAACAAAGGGCTGATATCCAAAATCTACAAATAACAAACTAATTTACAAGAGAAAAACAACCCCATCAAAAAGTGAGTAAAGGATATGAACAGACGCTTCTCAAAAGAAGACATTTATGTGGTCAACAAACATATGAAAAAAAGCTCATCATCTCTGGTCATTAGAGAATGCAAATCAAAACCACAATGAGATACCATCTCACACCAGTTAGAATGGTGATCATTAAAAAGTCAGGAAACAACAGATGCTGGAGAGGATGTAGAGAAATAGTAACGCTTTTACGCTGTTGGTGGGAGTGTAAGTTAGTTCAACCGTTGTGGAAAACAGTGTGGCGATTCCTTAAGGATCTAGAACCAGAAATACCAGTTGACCCAGCAATCCCATTACTGGGTATATACCCAAAGGATTATAAATCATTCTACTATAAAGACGCATGCAGAAGGTTTTTTTTTTTTCAACACTATTCACAATAGCA
This sequence comes from Pan paniscus, assembly GCF_029289425.2. NCBI lineage: Eukaryota > Metazoa > Chordata > Mammalia > Primates > Hominidae > Pan > Pan paniscus. The sequence continues at coordinate 63,624,910 of NC_073272.2, forward strand.
AAGACTTGGAATCAACCCAAATGTCCATCAATGATAGACTGGATGAAGAAAATGTGGCACATATACACCATGGACTACTATGCAGCCATAAAAAAGATGATTTCATGTCCTTTGCAGGGACATGGATGAAGCTGGAAAACATCATTCTCAGCAAACTAACACAACAACAGAAAACCAAACACCGTTCTCACTCATAAGTGGGAACTGAACAATGAGAACACATGGACACAGGGAGGGGAACATCACACACTGGGGCCTGTCAGGGGGTGGGGGCTAGGGGAGGGATAAAATTAGGAGAAATACCTAATGTAGATGATAGGTTGATGGGTGAAGCAAACCACCATGGCACATGTATACCTATGTAACAAAACTGTACATTCTGCACATGCACCCAAGAACTTAAAGTATAATTTAAAAACTACTAGGTATGCAACTGTATACAAAATATTTTATTTAAATCAACTATTTTTTTACTTGCAGAAATTCATTTTAAAAGGAAACTATAGCACTTTTTTAAGTGGAGAAGCAGCAATATTCCATCATCAAAAGATAAGCATAAAATAAATTTCTAACTTGTAAAAAAATGATCATGGTAGCCACTATAATCATATCCAATGTCACCTCTAGAACCCATGCCACACGTTGGGAAGCATTTAGTTGAGCCCATTGCTTTTTATATGAGGAAATCAAGATTCATAAGGCAAGAGTAATTTGAGCACATCCTCAGTCAGATCTCATATATCCAAGGGCCAAATATATTCCCTCATTTTTTTTATCAAAGAGAAGAGACACACAAGACAGCTGCATATGGTCATGCAAGTTCTCCATAGCACAACTCTAGGACATGCCAGTTACTTGGACTACAGTGTGAATGATGTTCCTTGGAGTTGAACAGTGTACAACCTGAACCTGTGTGACCATATGCAAAGTCCCTCAGGACTCAATATTAGGGAAATAAAGCACAGTGATTAAAAGTGCAAGATTTGGAGACAGCTGCTACCCCTCTTCTGGCCCTCACTGTGCTCTTGGTAGAAGGTGGTTGCTCTTATTTTGATGCTTACAGGACAGAAAAGCATCAGAAGGGTGAACCTAGAAGGACAATCACTGCTCTCAAGTAATCCATGTTTTTCTTTTGTCTCTCCAAGGATAAAAGATGTGGGGTCTCTATGGAGTAGATACTCCTGGTCTTTCCACACTGAAGATGCATCAGGGGCATAAGTAAAAATTACAAAACAAGTCGTAACTGCAAAGGAAAAACGTACCTTTATAAAGGAAAGGTCACTTCATCAAATGATCAAACATAGCTTCGTTAATAAAACACAAACCAATGTGTGTGTGTGTCTTGATGTGCTGTACAATACTAAATACCAGCATCACCTATGAAGTACTCTTACCAAAAATATTTAATCTAAAGCTATTTATTCCTTTAGACCTAAATTCCAGTTTTACAGAAAATATAGGGGATGGAGGATCAAATTAAATTACACCCTGGGGAAGCAATTAAACAAATCCAGGATGTGGAACATTTATAAGACAATTGATCTGGTCTCGTTAAAATATCAATATCATGTGGGAAAACAGATGAGAGGACCTTCCTAGATTAAAGAGACATAATGAAATACAACTTGAGGACCTCCGTTGGATTCTGCTTCAAAAATTCCATTTTGGGGATCTACTGGGGAAAATTTGAATGTGGATTATATATTAGATAATATTGTGAGTTATTACTAATTTTCTATACCATGGGGATTGTATTACAGTTACGTAGGAAAATGCTCCCCATTTTTAAAAGCTGCCTGCTAAAGTATTTAGGGGTAAAGTATCATGTTATCTGCTACTTACTTTCAAATGGCTAGCCAAAACTAAAGAATATACACGAAGTAACATTTCTCAGGAAATCTTTTGTGGACTATATGGAAAACTTTAACCGGACGATGCTACAGTTTGGTGGACTTAGGTGTTCAAAAACCCATACCTAAATGGAGCTCAACTTATACCAACAGATGAATGGAAAACAACAATGTGATATCCAAAAGGGATAAAGTGAAATCCTAAGCTTGGATTTAAAAAGAAATCAATTGTATAAATACAGGATGAGGAAGATCTGGCTTAACAGCAAGTCAAGTGCAAAACACAGAATAAAATCCAGGCTCTTCAGGTGACTCAGAGGGGAATTTTAAGCAATGGCCCCGCATGATTTACATACACATCAAGGACTTGGTGAACTTAGTGACTGACCAGACATGGGACGGAAGGAGGGGAAAGGAAAGAGACAAAAGAGGAGCTTGGGCTAAGGAGTCAAACTGCCTGGGTCTTAATTCTGATTCTACCACTTATTAGCAGGCAAACATGAATAAGTCAGTTAATCTCTCTATGCCTCATTTCCTCTATAGTGGAAAAACACACTTGCCTAGAATCGATGGGGCTTAATTCAGTCACTATCTGTCTGGGCCTACCTTTAAATTAGGGAAGCACTAGGTCATCTATACGGCCCTATCAAGCTCCATCTTTCAGTGCCCCTGGAATTCTGCACCTCCTACTTTGAGGCTGGGGCAGAGATTAGTTTAAATGCCTGAGGGGATGCATTCTTGAAGTTGGAAAAACTATCAATTTGCCATAAAGCTCGGCCTGCATTGGTAAAATGTGGTCTCTAGAGGGTGCTCAAAACACAAAAAGTACTCAATTAAAGGTTCTCAGAAAGAGAACCTAATCAGTAGGATTCCTATAAGCAGGAATAAGCAGAGGAGACAGCTATTGTCAAAGAGAAGGCCTAATTGGTGACTGCTGTTCTAGATACATGAGGGCTCTCCCAGAGTACAGTCAAGGGTGGGGTGAGTACTCATTTATCAGCCCCTGTCCTACAGTTTAGCTGTGAGCACAATCCCAATGTTGACAAGAAATGGTACTGAAGTTTTGACATCTCATTTCCCAATAGCTTCCCAGCTGGGTCCAAGTGTTATGTAGGATTTCAGAGACCCTGGGAAGAAGTGATACTGGTGGAAGTATATTCAAAGGTTTCCTCTCCCAAATGAGATTTGGAGGTGGAGGAGGTGAGGGGAATGTGAATAGCCTAAAAGAGAGGACATACAGATACTCAAAAGATTACTCGTTCCTGGACTGGGCTTAAGTGACCATGGAGCCCTCTAGAAAAGGAACTAAGCTAATGAGGCCTAAGTGAGGTCATGAGGCAGAGAGAACTTAAACGTTCTTCCGTGACCTGAGCAGTGAGAGTTTGAGAGTCTGGTTTCTGAGTGGGGTGCCCCAGCTTTCTTCCCCATTCCCAAACATGGCAGGCCTCTTTCCTGCTACGAGCAACTCTGACACTCAAACGAGACAATTTCTAAAAATATTATCTGCCGTTTGCCTATTTCCAATCTTTGTAAAGTATAAAATCTTAATCTTTGGGTTTAAGGAGGTGCTCACCCACACACTTTAGCTGGAATCCTTCCCTCATGACCTTCTTCCCCTTTCCTCTACCAAATTAGGGCTCAAAAGGCACAAGGAGAATGAGCTTTCTACTAGAGATCCCTTCCCAGGTCTGATGTCTTGTCTTGTTGTTTTTTTCCTCAGAAATGATTTCATCTGAACATAAATCTCCTCAAGAATGAAGATGGTTATTTCTCTGGGCCTGTTTCTCCATGTCAAAAAAGGAAAAGACCTCAGTGAATTTATGTTAGTGTTAAACCTCTTAAGGAGTCTAAAGACTATTAGCCAAGCTTTTCCTGAGAGCCATTTGGGGAAAGGAAAGAAAGGAAGAGAACATGAGAAGAGCATAGAGGCCTTTAAAGGAGTATTATCACAAAGGGACTCAGCATTCTGGGGGCAGTGCTTACTTACTCTGGCCTTTTGCTGCCTGAATGTGGTGATTGGTGATACCCCAGGGCAGCAAAAGAAATATTCCTCCCCTGAGTCTATACCCACAGGATACTCCTGGTTCTGACTGGAACCTTCCCCAGGCACAGCAGTCCACTGTACTAAAATATGCCAGGTCATATTATAAGAAATCTAGGAATGTTTTGTTATGCCTTTGCTTTGTTTTTGTTTTTTTGCAAGGTGACATAAAACATGGAGAACATGTGGGGTTTAGGCATCAGACAGCTCTCAGCTGGAATCCAAGTTTGACCACTTCTCCTGGTGACCCCAGGCAACTTACCTAACTTTTCTATGCTCCTCTTTCTTCACCTGTGAATTATGGATAATCATATTCTGATTTATGGTGAGTACTAATTATAATGTACCCAATTATAGTGCTCAGTTCATATTGTACTCAGCAAAGTGGAGGTTTCTTCCTTCATGAGTCCTTGTCACACAATGGCTTCTGAAAAATATTCTGTAATCTTTCTGGGCCAACATTTCTTCATCTGCAGAATTGGGGTAGTGTGGATAGGAGACTGTCACTCAGAGGAAATGTGGGCCTAAATGGAATGAAGTCATGGATAGTGAGGGACCTTTATTACATCTCAAGAGCTAATGCCAAAAAACAAACAAACAAACAAAAACAAAAAACAAACAAAAAACCCTGTAGTTGTAGGAACTAAACACCTGATGATTTTGCCAGCTGGTTTGGAGGTCAAATTCGGTTTTGGACTCTGAGCTTTGCTTATTCCTGAAAGATTTGGAGGAGCTGTGGGCCCAACCTCAGATTCTAAGTGTGAGAAGAGAACAAACTGCTCACTCTGAGTAACTTAAATCACAGGCTGGGTACACTGAGCAGGAGTATCTTGCTGCTATTTAACCCACACACAAATGCTCGCTGCCAAGGTAAGGTGTAGAAGGTGGCTCCAGTGCTAACACTGAACTTAAGGCCATTTGGGGATGGCTATCTAGTGCCAAAGAAATTAAAAAGCAGGAAACAGAGGGCAAACACAAAGTCTCACTGATGGAGTTCAAATTGACCACTGTAGCCTCATTCTGACCCTCCCCCAACTCACATGCATGTGTTTGCACACATACATACAAACACTCAGGCTGTGGTAACCAGGAGCAGGAAGATAGGATGGAAGGGGGTATTTTTCAGCCCAGAGAGAGTTTCTGATGGTACTCTGTCAGAGAATGAGATAGAAGAGCCAGAGGTTTTCAGACTGAAAATGCTTCCATTCCACTTGTCTGGAATCTACAGGTCTTGGTCAGCCAAGGCTGCCTCCTCCAACTGTCAGGGCTATGGTCACCTAGAGGACAGCTTCTCCTTGCTGGGATCAGAAAGCAATGGAAAAAGTGAGGACATTCACTTACCCAGCTTCCTGAAAAGCCTAAACTGCTATATAAATGTCAGGAACAGCAATTTGTATTGTACTTGATTGGATTCTGCTTGTTGGACGTAAGGTCTGTCCTGAAGATAATTGTGTTCCAAATCAGATAAGTGCACGAGTTACCTTTGTTGGATTTTTTCCTCCTGACTTTATGAAGCTCTTTGGAGAAAATAATGTTTTCCACAAGGCAACTGGAGGTAGTCTTAACAGCTCTCAAATTGAACTGGAAATACTAAAATTTTGTCACTGAAAGGGCCCTAAGAAATTCTTTAGAAAAGCAGCTTCATGTTATGAATGGAGACACTGAGGCATAGAGAGAGGTTAGATAATAAAACAGATTTATGATCAGTGACTGAGACATACATCTGGCAACAAAAGTCTTCTTTGCTATAATTTGGATCATTCTCAGGTTCAGTCCCCTCCCCAAGAATCAGGAGGGAAGAAAAGAGGTTAATTGGAAGGACAGATCCTTACCTATTTACCCCACCGAGACAATTCAGAAGTAAATCCAGCAGCCCCAAGGGGCATACCATAGCCTGATTTAAGAAGCCTCACCCCATATTAGAGTTAGTTGGCAGTCAGATAACTAAAATAATGGTAACAATAGTTTAAACTATGCTGGTTAATACTGGTTTAGTATCTCTCATCTGGTTCCTGTACTAAATGCTTCACACACAATCTCTCATTTCATTGTCACATTCACCCTGCAGGGTAGGTCTGAATGTCCCCATCTTATAGATGACAGAACGGAGGTTTAAAAAGGTTGCATAACTTGTGTAAGGACACATAGCTAAGCAGTGGAGGTGCTGGCTTTGGAACCCAAGTCTAGCTGAACCCAAGGTCTGGGAGCTTAATTATTACAGTCTCCTACATGGGGTCACAAATGTCTCCTTCATCTGAGGGCTACCCAATCTTTCCTATCAAGAGCTCTCTCACTCTCTCGCTCTCTCTCCTAAATTCCCTTGTCATGGCTTTCTGTCTTATATTCTCACTATTTGTGTCTTTGTCTTATTTCCCTCACAGGCTATAAGCTTTTTGATAATATAGGCTGTGTGCATGTGTGTGTGTGTCTGTATATTATTAGCATCTAGACCAATGTCACGTATATAGAAAGTACTTCCATTTCATAAATGTTTATTGACTAAAAGATGTTGATGACAGCCAGGTTTGCAGAGCAGCTATGCAAAAATGACAAGCCAGGTTCACATCCCTGTCTTTCTACCAGTTTGAAGTAAAAAGGCTATCTTCAGGCTTTGCCTGAAGTCAGACCACTGATACCAAGCCACCAGTGGTGACAGCCTTTTCAATATTTCCTTTCCTCCTTCATCTCCATGGAAACACCATCCTCAGCTTCTACTGGGGGGAAAACGACCCCCATAGAGTGGCTTTATGGCTGACAGAAGCATAAAAAGGGCTGGCCTAATTCTAAACAGGAGGCTTTGAGTCAACAAATGCTCCTAGACTTTGATGGTAGGTGCTGGCAATAGGCTGAACACCCCATGAATCATATCAGCCAAGCCACTGTGGGTTAGACCTGAACATCTCGATAGAGACATGAAAGACCAGCCATCCTCACTTCACAGACAGGGGAACTGAAGCCCAGAGAGGGGAAAGGACTGCCTCAGTATCACATGTGCATTCAGTGGCCAAGCCAAATCTGGATCCCTAGGCACATTGTTGCTTAGCATGGGGCTGTCCCCATTCCACCATACTGTGTTTTTGATCAGAAAGGCTTCCATGGATTGTCACCCTAGGGGGTGACAGTGCTCCCTGAAGTAGATTTGAAAAGTGATACAATAGTTTTATTTTCCAGAGTGGGAAAATGGAGGCCTGGGCAATGAGCTCCCTCACACAAAAGTAAATAAAAATTCAATAAAAGGGAAATTGTTTGATGAGGAGAAAAAAGGAAGAGATAATTCTAAATAAATATATCACTTTTCCATGTTTTTTCTTGGTTCTCCCACACATTATTATAAGGTGGCAGTGGGTTACAACTCCCTAATAGGTCTACTAAAACACACCTTGAGATTGTACAATCTTCCCATGCTGATTGCCATTGCCAACACCCTGTCTCCTCTATCCATGCTTTGGGAGATTTCAAGAGAATGGAAATACGAAAATGTTTCCATTCTCCTGCCAGCAAGGAGTTATCACAGGGTTCTTGAAATAACATTATTTTTTTACTTTGCTTAGCAGAAAAACATTAAGGACTTCTGTTGGTAATAGTAAGATCTAGGTACTGGCTCCAGGCAGAATTAATATTAGTTATATAGCATTTAACAGTTTATTTATCCTTTTTAAGCCTCAGTTTCCTCAATCTCTTTGGGATCCCACTCATTCACCTGACCACCCACCCTCTATTTTCTGAACCACCTGCCTATTTACCCACCCATCCACATATCCATTTGCCCACTGTTTGCGTATCTACTGCTTATCCTGGAGAGGTTAAGGGGTTAAGTAATAGCTCTGGTGACAAAATTGCTCAGTTTGAATCCTAACTTCTTACTTTCTGACTGAGTGATATTAAGCAAGTAACTGAATCTCTCTGTGCCTCAGTTTTCTCATGTAAAATTGGAGATGATAATAATATCTATGTCATATGGATGTTTTGAAAATTAAATGAGTTAGTCTGTTTAAAGCATTTGAAAGGTGCTTGACATATAATACACACCAGAAAGTAAATGTTAGCTTCTATTGTTGCCTCCCCACTAGATGTCAGGCACTTTTCTGGGTTCTGAGGATTCAAAGTGAGTTAAGATAGTCCCCCAGACTTTCAGAGTTCCATGTAGAGGGGAAGGCAGATATAGAAAAAAAGAATACATTATAATTTAGTGAGAAAATTGTATTAATATAAGTTTTTGCAAGGTACAGTAGTAGCAAGAGAAGTGAGGGACCAAGATTGCTGCTGGTGTTGGGGTTGAGGAATGCCTAGCAGAGAGAAGATAACACTGAGCTTGGTATTAATGGGCAAGGTACAAGGGATGATGTGAGAGTGCAGTGCCTGCAAACGTGTGTAGAAGTCCCAGATGATGTGGTGCATTTGGAGAACTACAGCTCTGTCAGTATGGCTGGTGAGCTAGGCCTAGGCCGGAGTGGCAGGTCCAATCAGAAAAGTCCTCATAAGCCATGATAAGGAGCTTATCCTTTACTGACAGCAGTGGGAAAAAAACAGAAGTAGGTTTCTAGCAAGGTAGGGACAAAATCAGACATTTCCTTGGGGACAGGCACTCTAGGCACTGGGTGAATCTATAGGGTAAGGTGGAAGCAGGAGAAGAGTCTGGAGATATGTTGAGGGCCTGAGTAGACAGGAAGATAGAAGAAGTGCAGGCAGCCTCAGAACATTTGCATTCAAATATAATGTTGCATTCAAATATAACCTTGCATCAGAGAATAAACAAATAAAGAAACTCAGAACAGAGGTGTCCTAGATGAGGTAGGCATGGGAATCCTAAGGGACCTCTAAGGAGGTTCCACCAAATCCAGAGTTCAAAAACCCTGAGCTTGGCAAAAAATCTAATGAAAAGTGACCTCTCAGCCCATGTAGCTATTTTTAGACTTGTGTATTGGGAGCAACATGTGCAGAAGAGCATGTACATGGCTCATTTCTGCTCTTCATTTAGATCTCTGGGCACACATCACAAACTCAGAGAGGCCTTCCCTGACCACTGTGTCTAAAATAGTAGGGTTCTATTCATGGGTTACCGCTCTCTGCCCAGGCCAGACTAGGTTCTACTGTGGGCAGAGGGAAAAGAAACAGCCCCTTGCCCTCAAGATTCCCACAGTTTGTGGCTCTGTCTCTCCCTCTCTCTCTCTCTCTCTCTCACACACACACACACACACAAACAAACACACCATCCACCAAACAAGAAAGCAGCTAGTTAGTATAAATATTATGGTGCGGCCTAGAAGTGTAACAGAAGTTGACAAGATAAACAGAAGAGTGTGGGAGGGGAGCGAGCTAAGTTTCTTCAGAAAGAGGGTGGAATCTGAAAGTGCACTGAAAGATGAGCAGGAATTTAGGTGAAGTGGACAGGTGGCAGAATAGTGGTGAAGAACTTGGGCTCTGAAATCAGCCAGTCTTAGGTATGAAAGTGGATTCTGCTTACTATATGTTCTTGGACAACTTGCTTTGGCTTTGCCTATCTAAACTCCAGTACTCATCCATAAAATGGAAAAAGCGAAAATACTTATTTTATAATGTGATTGTGAGTATAAAGGACATGGTGAAGCAGTCAGAAAATCTTAGCTGTTGCTTTTATTGATCTTCCATGCCTTCTGACATTCATTTTCTGTGATCTTCTCACTTAAGATGGTCGCTTCCTCACAGGGTCCCAAAGACCTACACCCACTGTGGCACCCCACTCAGGCTTTCCTTCTAGGGAAAATTCCATGTGTTATCAGTGCTTTTTCTTCCTTTTCCTCTTCATATCTGACCTGGTCTGTGTCGCATTTCCATAGGACTCTGTTTCCTAGCTCTTTGATCTGATAAATTAATTTCTAGTAAGAGGTCAGTAATTGATAATGACCTCTTTCAGAGATTTTTCATTTATTTGTAGGACTCCTAGGCACATAATATTAATCCCCAGAGGCATCTAGAGAAACCAGAGGTTGTCCAAACAGTCTACATCTTTAAGAATTGGAGACATGCCCCTGCTCAGGCCTTAGGTACCTCTAAGGCATTCCTTTCCAGTCACCTGCTCTAAGAGGAACCTCTTCCCACTGTTCTCCTCAGGCCCCAAACTGCTTGCTTCTCCATTTTTCTTTGGCTTGTCCTGCATTTCAGCTCAAAATGGTTTACCTTAGCATTTCTGATTGGAAACGCACAGGACACTGTTTTTCAGTAACCTTAAGACACCTGGCCGAGCACCAAGCCCAGACCCACATTCTTCCTTGACCTGAAGTAATTGAGCTGAAGGGACACCATGCCCTTCAGGCAGACCAGAGGCCTGTCTTTTGATCTCTTGCTCAGACTCATCAATTATTCCTTTAACACTGGTGCAGCAAGCACACTATGCAGATCTCCCTGGCCAAGCTGTTCTTGCCAAATCCTGCACCTAAGTGCAGGGGAGTGTTACAGCCTAGAAAGTGTTACAACATTAGGAAGGGTTAAAGATAAAAGATAGCACAGAAATTGACACCTGGAAAGTATCTGGGGTAAATTTCATATTATCAGCCTGGCTTCATCCTGTTGCCATGATTAACCCTATTCCGAGTGTTAGGTTCCTATTCTTGCTAGAAGTTGGCATTTTCTGGGAAGGATTTTACTGTTCTTTCCTTCTGGAGTGATAATCACTACTTATCTGTGTGGCCCCCCGACAGACAACATAGTCACAATGGCCATGTATAACAATAACAACATCAGCAAAACCCCACTTATGAGCAGCTTACTTTGTGCCAGGCACTGCATTAAGTACTTAACAGACAGTAACTCATTTAATCCTCACAATAACCCTAGAAGGAAGGTGCTATCATCGTGATTATTATCCCCCATTTTACAGATGAGAAAACTTAGACACAGAGAGGTTGAGTGACTTGGTCAAGGTCACACACCTAGCAAGTGGTAAATCTGGGACTCAGAACCAAACAGTGTAGCTCTCTCAGCCATGTCCTTAATCCCCATTCTATATAGTCGCTCAACATTGACTTCACATATTGAGTGAAGCCTTATTAACGGAGCACCAACGGTAATGGATTTGCTGCATCTATGTGCAAGAGGTTTGTTGAGCTGATTGCAAGTAAACTGGTAACCCACTTAAGAAAAAATATCTTTCCTTTTATAGCTGCTAAAATTAAAAACAGAAACACCACCACGGCCTTGAATTTTTGTATCCACCAGATCTACACACATTTGCACATATTTGACGTTCCAAAGAGTCTGTATTCATTAAGGCAAGCCCACTCTATGTGAGTAGATAATTCATGCTATTGTATGTGCTAACATGAAACAGCATATTGTTCTCCCAAATTCAACGATTCAGATAAGCTTCATTCCAAATTAATCTTAGTTTGTATAGTACAACATATCTTGGCTTTTTAGGGTCCCTTTACTCAACAGGCTTACCAAACACCTACCATGTGCCAGGCACTGCTTGGGGTGCTAGAGCCAGAGACTGATGTAATATGAGCCCCACCTCCAGCAGTCCACAATATTTCCATGTCGAATGTGGAGCACCATAGGTACTAGGAGAGGCATGGTTTGGAGGCTCTGGGAGGGCAGGGACTGCTGTATCCCCAATGTCTTTAATATAGTGGGCACACAACAAATATTTGTTGAATGAATGAGCAAGAGCAATATTTAAATGAGTTGTTAAAATTGTGGTTTTGCCCACAGAAATTTGTAATTGGGAAAATATCACATGCAAAACAGACTTAATATTTACCAAATATAATAAACTAAATCACAAGTGTGATCCAACTAGTTCTGAGCACTCCTATAGCTGCCCTTCTTTTTTCTCATAACAGTCATGAGTTAGAGAGGGACAGGAACTTTTCTCTGCAGGATACAGGTGGAGAAATTGAAGCCCAGAAAAACATAGACTTGTAGGGTCAGAAGGGATCTTAGAGGTCATCCTGTGCAACTTCTAACCCTGCCCAAAATGATGTTTTCCCTCCACCCCGCCCCATAACTATTGGAAAATTCTGAAAGCTGGAGATAAACCTCTCATTCCCTAGTAAAAGGGTCCAGAATTCTCCCCACAGCATCTCTGACCAGAGGTCATTCAGGCCTTCATGTTTACTGGTCCTTTGTTGGACAGCTTGTCTTAATAGACAAGTCTTCATTAGATAGGACTGCAACTTTCCTCCCTATAACGTGTCCTGGGTTTTCCTCTCTGGAAATCATCCAAATGATCCTCCCTCTTCCACATGCCAGCCCTTCAGAGAAAGAAAGAGGTGTATCCAAGGCCACTGGAGGTCCTCCCATTTCTACCATCCAACTTGTGATTTTCAAGATAACAGACATCTTTTCATAGAAAGCAGTGATGATATTCACTCAATAAATACTCTTTGAACATTGGGCTAAGGAAGGCTGTGCCCTCTAAAAATTACCAATCTAGTAAAAAAAAAATGTTTATTTTCCTCATAAACTTGTTGCCATATATGGAGTAATTAATGCAATACCTGAGGTGCTGTACATAAGAAGGGGATCTAGTTGGTAAGGGACTCAGGGAATGCTTCACAGAAGTGGCATATATTTTGGCCTTAACAATTGAGAAAGGGTTCTCTAGATGGAGAACCTAAAGAGCTTCAAGAAAGAGAACAATGTGCGAAAGTTCAAGAAAACATGTGCTTAGGGATATAGGAAAAAGATTGGTGTGGCTGGGGTAAGCCTAAGGAGAGGAAATGGTGGAAAATAAAGAGGTAGATCTGTAAGGGCCTCCTTTGGTCATGCCAAAGTGAATGGACTTTACCTGCTGACCAAGAGCCTAGTAAGTTATCTATGGTTTAAAAGTAGGAAAGCCAAAGTCAAAGAGTGTCATAGATTAAATGTGAGAATGAACTTGGGTGGTAGCAGCAGCAAGGATAGAGGTTAAAAGACAATACCAATTCATGATTACTAATGTATATGCCCACAGAAACAAGGCAGACAACATAAATGAGTGAAATGGGCTAGATGCAATACTACAGGGAGTGCTGGGGACTGCGACAATTGAGATATAAACTGTGCCAAAAGGGAGTTGATACTCAGTTCTAGTTGATAAATACCCTGCAGGAATAGGGGAAATCAGATTTTTATGCGAAACTTCCCAATCACATTTAGTGACTTCTGTGCTAAGTGTAAACTCAAAATGACTAATGGAGATGGTAAGGAAGGGGGAGAAGTCTACTTTGGGGAACTGGGAGGAATGGTTGTGCCACTCAACTAGACATGGAATAGAAGAGGAGGGGCTGCTCTACCTTGGAGGTGGGGGTACAGAGTAGCAGAGGATAATGAGTTCTGTCTTGGACATAATGAATTACAGGATATGTAGAAAGCCAGATGGCGATGGCAGCTAGGATTTTGGAAATATCATGGATCTGGAGAAAGCAAGTTGAGATTAGAGGTTTAGGGGACACTGACATAGGTAGAAAGCACATATGAAACTAATGATCCTTTTGGCTCTTTCTCAAGACAGAAAAGCCCAGATCACAGTTCCTGGACCGTTCATTGAATCATAGGCCCAGGGAGTTCTCTGGATACATATGGCTGTGTTGAAGGTGGGGAATTGGAGAAAGCTAAGAGTACTCAGGGAAAAAGGAAGGAAGGAAGGAATGAAAGAAGGAAGGAAGGAAGGAAGGAAGGAAGGAAGGAAGGAAGGATGGAAGGAAGGAAAGAAGGAAGGGAAGGAGGGAGGGGGGGTGAGGGGGCGAGGGGAGGAAAATGGAAGGCTCACCTTCAGTGGGGCCACCAAAATCAGTTTCCCATTAGCTAGCTGTTTCATATCATTTAGGGAACCTTTTAAAATATGGATTCCCAGCTCCCCCATATACCTACTGAGTCTGAATGTTTCTCTTCACGACTACCCCAATCAGTCTTAGTCCTCACCACCTCCTTACTCTATTATTCAAGAAGCCATAGTCCTTAAGGCTCACGAGGGCCCCAGAAACCATCTCATTCAAGTCTTTTAATAACTCAGATGGGGAGCTGAAGACCAGGAAGGAGACAAGACTTCTAAAAGTAAGTCATAAAGCCAGGACCATATTCTGTAATCTGAATTACTCAGCCTCTTTTCTGATGTGTATGTCTGTGAGAGAGATCATTCATGATCTGTCTTTCAGCATAAGGCTGAGTTCCTGCCCTTGGTGAGTGACTTGGAGCAATTCCGTCTTCCCAGCTGAGCCAGAGACTAACCATGAATGTTGCCTCCTGAGTAGCATCTGGCGCCTGACTATCCCCAAAGCAGCAGGAATATATATGTATAAAATGAGGCACTGATGCAGATACATAGACAGGTCTTGAGAGAAAATCAATACCGGAAAATGCACAGCAATGAAACACCAAAGAACCCATAATAGGAAGCCCTGCCCCCCATTAAGGAACAGATGGACAACCCTGTTCATACCTGTCAAAGTCTTAGAGTCTGACGCCCAGCTGCTTGGCCACAGGAAAAGACTTTCAGAAGTCTTTCCACCTCAGAATGGATGCAAATCAGGCAATTTTCAAACCATTCATTTACTATCTTTCTGGATATCCAGTGTTTGGGTTTGAAAACACCATCCTCTAAATTAAAACCTGGCTGAAAGCCAGGGCCTGAGGAGTGCAAGGGGGCAAGAGCAAGCCACAGCTAACCACAGAAAAGGTCTGCCTGCTTAAGGGTCTCCTCAGTGCTCCCAAGAATGTGGAAATGCCACTAGCTTTGTGGGGAAATAGGTCCCAAAATAACTGTCATGCAGTGGAGTCATAGAAGTAAACACAGGTGCTGGAGAAATACAAAGGAGGCATAGTCACAATAGCTAAGAGATGGTCAGGGAATGCATTCTAGAAATGTTATCTCAGCCAAGTACTGAAGGGTGTCAGTCAGATGCAGGAGAAAAGGTAGGCAATCCATGTGAATGGAGTAACACAGAAGTGAGGGAGACATGGGCCCTAAAAGAACTGTAATGTCAGTCTGCAGAGGAGGTTATGAATGAGAGAGCCGAGAGAGATGGAGCTGGAGAGGCTGATAGCAGTCAACTCAGGAACATTGCCGTAAACCAATCAAAGAATTGGGACTATACATGGAAGGAAATTGATAGCTATGGAATTGGCTTTAAGGTAGATTAATATGGTTAGCATTCACTGTAGCAACAGCATTGAGAATAAATTGGAGGGTGAAAAATTGGAGGTTGAGTGACCACTTGGAAGATTGAGGCAATAATCTAGGCAAAAGCTAGTAAGAACATAGAAGTTCCCTCATGCTGCCCCTTTGTAGGCATATCCTCCCCACCTCTAGTCCTTGGCAACACCATTGATCTGTTCTTCATCACTACAGTTTTATCTTTTCAAGAATGCCATATAAATGGAACCATACAGTATGTAACCTCCTAAGGCTAGCTTATTTCACTGAGCACAATATCTTTGGGATTCATCCATATTGTTCTGTGAATCAGTAGTGTATCCTGTTTATTGCTGAATAATATTCCATTGTATGCATATACTATATTTACCTATTCATTCATTGAAGGACATTTAGTTTGTTTCCACTTTTTGGCTATTATAAATACTGCTGCTATGAGCATTTATGTACAAGTTTTTGTGTAGGCATATGTTTCCATTTTTCTTGCCTACCTATATACCTAGGATTAGAATGGCTGGGTCATATGGTAACTCTGTGTTTAACCTTGTGAGTAACTTCAAACTGTTCTTCAAAAGTGGCTGCAATTGATGATCCGTGCAGTGAACCACCATGGCACACTTCTACCTATGTAACCTGTACATCCTGCACATTTTATTTTATTTTACTTTATTCTTCAACTTAAAATAAAAGTTGAAGAATAAAATAAAATAAAATCCCACCATCAATGTATGAGGATTCCAGGTGTTCCATATCCTCATCAGCATTTTGTATTGTCAGAGTTTTGTTTTGTTTTGAGACATTCTAGTGAATGTGCCATAGTGTCTCATTGTGGTCTCAATTTGAATTTTTTGCATTTTCCTAATAGCTAATGATGTTGAACTTCTTTTCATGTATTTATTTAACATCTGTATATTCTTTTTAGTGAAATGTGTGTTCATGTCTTTTGCCCATTTTCTAATTGGATTTATTTTTGCTGAATTTTGAACACTATTTTAGACACTAGTTCTTTGTCAGATATGTGGTTTACAAATATTTTCTCTCAGTATATAGCTTATCTTTTCATTCTCTTAACAGGATCTTTTGAAGAGTAGAAGTTTTGATTTTGACAAAGTCCAATTTCTTTTTTTAATGAATTACGCTTTTGATGTCTTGTCTAAGAACTGTTCACAATGCTTTTGATGTCTTGTGTGAGAACTCTTCACAAAGCACTAGGTCCCAAAGATTTTTCTCTTGAGTTTTCTTCTCAAACTTTTAAAGTTTTATGTTTTATATTTAAATACGTGATCTGTTTCGTGTTAATATTTGTATAAGATGTGGGGTTTATACTGTTTCCTTTAAAAATTTTTTTTCTTCTTATGGATGTAAACAATTGCTCTATCATTTGTTTTAAAAGGTTATCTTTCCTTCATTGAAATGTTCTTTTAATTTTGTCAAAAATCAGTTGGCCATAATTTGTGAAACTATATCTGTGTTCTTTATTCTGGTCCACATTCCATGTGTTTATCCAGTCACCAACACCATCTTATCTCGATTACTCTAACTTTACAGTAGGTCTTAGAGTCAAGTAGTTTATGTTCTACAACTTTTTCTTTTATCAAGATTGGGTGAGTCTAGTTTCTCTGTCCTTTCATTTAAATTTTAGAATATGCTTGTCTATATATACAAAAATCATACTAGGATATTGATCAGAATTGTGTCATATCTATAGATCAATTTTAGAGAATTGAATCTTAGCGATACTGAATCTTCCAACCCATGAACACATTATGTTTCTCTTTATTTAGATCCTCTTTGATTTATTTCATCAGCACTTTGTAGTTTTGAGCAACAGATATTGCAAATGTTTTGTTAGATTTATACCTTATATTTTCTGAGCTATTCTAAATTTTATTTACTTTAAGATTTTCTTCTCTCATTGTGTGTTGCTAGTATATAGACATACAATTTGTTTTATAAATTGATCTAATAACCTGTGGCTGCACTCAATTTGCTTCTTAGTCCTAGGCATTTCTTTGTAGATTCCTTGGGATTTTCTATGTACAAAATCATATTGTCTGTAAATAGAGCCTGTTTCAGTTCTTACTTTCCTGACTTTATGCCCTTCATTTTCCTGCCCTGTTGCACTGGGTAGGACTTCTAAAACAATGTTGAATAGGAGTGGTGATAAAGGAGATCACTGACTTGTTATGAAATTGAAGGAGGACGCATTTAGTTTTTCATCATTAAATATGATGTCAACTATAGGGATTTTGTAGATGTCCTCTGTCAGGTTAAGAAAGTTCTCTTCCATTCTTAGTTTCCTGAGTTTTTATAATGAATAGATGCTGAATTTTGTTAAATCCTTTTAATGAATCCATTGATATCATTATGCAAATTTTCTTCTGTTTATAATATGGTGGGTTGCATTGATGGACTTTCTTTTTTTTATTATTATTATACTTTAAGTTTTAGGGTACATGTGCACAATGTGCAGGTTAGTTTCACATGTATACATGTGCCATGCTGGTGCGCTGCACCACTAACTCGTCATCTACCATTAGGTATATTTCCCAATGCTATCCCTCCCCCCTCCCCCCACCCCACAACGGTCCCCAGAGTGTGATGTTCCCCTTCCTGTGTCCATGTGTTCTCCTTGTTCAGTTCCCACCTATGAGTGAGAACATGCGGTGTTTGGTTTTTTGTTCTTGTGATAGTTTACTGAGAATGATGATTTCCAATTACATCCATGTCCCTACAAAGGACATGAACTCATCATTTTTTATGGCTGCATAGTATTCCATGGTGTATATGTGCCACATTTTCTTAATCCAGTCTATCATTGTTGGACATTTAGGTTGGTTCCAAGTCTTTGCTATTGTGAATAATGCCACAATAAACATACGTGTGCATGTGTCTTTATAGCAGCATGATTTATAGTCCTTTGGGTATATACCCAGTAATGGGATGGCTGGGTCAAATGATATTTCTAGTTCTAGATCCCTGAGGAAGCGCCACACTGACTTCCACAATGGTTGAACTAGTTTACAGTCTCACCAACAGTGTAAAAGTGTTCCTATTTCTCCACATCCTCTCCAGCACCTGTTGTTTCCTGACTTTTTAATGATTGCCATTCTAACTGGTGTGAGATGGTATCTCATTGAGGTTTTGATTTGCATTTCTCTGATGGCCAGTGATGGTGAGCATTTTTTCATGTGTTTTTTGGCTGCATAAATGTCTTCTTTTGAGAAGTGTCTATTCATGTCCTTTGCCCACTTTTTCATGGGGTTGTTTGTTTTTTTCTTGTAAATTTGTTTGAGTTCATTGTAGATTCTGGATATTAGCCTTTTGTCAGATGAGTAGGTTGCGAAAATTTTCTCCCATTTTGTAGGTTGCCTGTTCACTCTGATGGTAGCTTCTTTTGCTGTGCAAAATTAGATCCTGTTTGTCAATTTTGGCTTTTGTTGCCATTGCTTTTGGTGTTTTTGACATGAAGTCCTTGCCCATGCCTATGTCCTGAATGGTAATGCCCAGGTTTTCTTCTAGGGTTTTTATGGTTTTAGGTCTAAAGTTTAAGTCTTTATTCCATCTTGAAATGATGGATTAAATTCATCCATTATCCCTGGTGTAAGGAAGGGATCCAGTTTCAGCTTTCTACATATGGCTAGCCAATTTTCCCAGTAGCATTTATTAAATAGGGAATCCTTTCCCCATTGCTTGTTTTTGTCAGGTTTGTCAAAGATCAGATAGCTGCAGATATGTGGCATTATTTCTGAGGGCTCTGTTCTATTCCATTGATCTATATCTCTGTTTCGGTACCAGTACCATGCTGTTTTGGTTACTGTAGCCTTGTAGTATAGTTTGAAGTCGGGTAGTGTGATGCCTCCAGCTTTGTTCTTTTGGCTTAGGATTGACTTGGCGATGCGGGCTCTATTTTGATTCCATATGAACTTTAAAGTAGTTTTTTCCAATTCTGTGAAGAAAGTCATTGGTAGCTTGATGGGGATGGCATTGAATGTATAAATTACCTTGGGCAGTATGGCCATTTTCACGATATTGATTCTTCCTACCCATGAGCATGGAATGTTCTTCCACTTGTTTGTATCCTCTTTTATTTCCTTGAGCACTGGTTTGTAGTTCTCCTTGAAGAGGTCCTTCACATCCCTTGTAAGTTGGATTCCTAGGTATTTTATTCTCTTTGAAGAAATTGTGAATGGGAGTTCACTCATGATTTGGCTCTCTGTTGTTGGTGTATAAGAATGCTTGTGATTTTTGTACATTGATTTTGTATCCTGAAACTATGCTGAAGTTGCTTATCAGCTTAAGGAGATTTTGGGCTGAGACCATGGGGTTTTCTAGATATACAATCATGTCATCTGCAAACAGGGACAATTTGACTTCCTCTTTTCCTAATTGAATACCCTTTATTTCCTTCTCCTGCCTAATTGCCCTGGCCCGAACTTCCAACACTATGTTGAATAAGAGTGGTGAAAGAGGGCATCCCTGTTTTGTGCCAGTTTTCAAAGGGAATGCTTCCAGTTTTTGCCCATTCAGTATGATACTGGCTGTGGGTTTGTCATAGATAGCTCTTATTATTTTGAAATATGTCCCATCAATACTTAATGTATTGAGAGTTTTTAGCATGAAGGGTTGTTGAATTTTGTCAAAGGCCTTTTCTGCATCTATTGAGATAATCATGTGGTTTTTGTCTTTGGTTCTGTTTATATGCTGGATTACATTTATTGATTTGCGTATATTGGACCAGGCTTGCATCCTAGGGATGAAGCCCACTTGATCATGGTGGATAAGCTTTTTGATGTGCTGCTGGATTCGGTTTGCCAGTATTTTATTGAGGATTTTTGCATCAATATTCATTAAGGATATTGGTCTAAAATTCTCTTTTTTGGTTGTGTCTCTGCCCGGCTTTGGTATCAGGATGATGCTGGCCTCATAAAATGAGTTAGGGAGGATTCCCTCTTTTTCTCCTGATGGGAATAGTTTCAGAAGGAATGGTACCACTTCCTCCTTGTACCTCTGGTAGAATTCGGCTGTGAATCCATCTGGTCCTGGACTCTTTTTAGTTGGTAAGCTATTGATTATTGCCACAATTTCAGATCCTGTTATTGGTCTATTCAGAGATTCAACTTCTTCCTGGTTTAGTATTGGGAGAGTGTATATGTCCAGGAATTTATCCATTTCTTCTAGATTTTCTAGTTTATTTGCATAGAGATGTTTGTAGTATTCTCTGATGGTAGTTTGTATTTCTGTGGGATCGGTGGTGATATCCCCTTTATCATTTTTTATTGCGTCTATTTGATTCTTCTCTCTTTTTTTCTTTATTAGTCTTGCTAGCGGTCTATCAATTTTGTTGATCCTTTCAAAAACCAGCTCCTGGATTCATTAATTTTTTGAAGGGTTTTTTGTGTCTCTATTTCCTTCAGTTCTGCTCTGATTTAGTTATTTATTGCCTTCTGCTAGCTTCTGAATGTGTTTGCTCTTGCTTCTCTGATTCTTTTAATTGTGATGTTAGAGTGTCAATTTTGGATCTTTCCTGCTGTCTCTTGTGGGCATTTAGTGCTATAAATTTCCTTCTACACACTGCTTTGAATGTGTCCCAGAGATTCTGGTATGTTGTGTCTTTGTTCTCGTTGGTTTCAAAGAACATCTTTATTTCTGCCTTCATTTCGTTATGTACCCAGTAGTCATTCAGGAGCAGGTTGTTCAGTTTCCATGTAGTTGAGCGGTTTTGGGTGAGTTTCTTAATCCTGAGTTCTAGTTTGATTGCACTGTGGTCTGAGAGATCGTTTGTTACAATTTCTGTTCTTTTACGTTTGCTGAGGAGAGCTTTACTTCCAACTATGTGGTCAGTTTTGGAATAGGTGTGGTGTGGTGCTGAAAAAAATGTATATTCTGTTGATTTGGGGTGGAGAGTTCTGTAGATGTCTATTAGGTCCGCTTGGTGCAGAGCTGAGTTCAATTCCTGGGTATCCCTGTTGACTTTCTGTCTCGTTGATCTGTCTAATGTTGACAGTGGGGTGTTAAAGTCTCCCATTATTAATGTGTGGGAGTCTAAGTCTCTTTGTAGGTCACTCAGGACTTGCTTTATGAATCTGGGTGCTCCTGTATTGGGTGCATATATATTTAGGATAGTTAGCTCTTCTTGTTGAATTGATCCCTTTACCATTAAGTAATGGCCTTCTTTGACTCTTTTGATCTTTGTTGGTTTAAAGTCTGTTTTATCAGACACTAGGATTGCAACCACTGCCTTTTTTTGTTTTCCATTTGCTTGGTAGATCTTCCTCCATCCTTTTATTTTGAGCCTATGTGTGTCTCTGCCCGTGAGATGGGTTTCCTGAATACAGCACACTGATGGGTCTTGACTCTTTATCCAATTTGCCAGTCTGTGTCTTTTAATTGGAGCATTTAGTCCATTTACATTTAAAGTTAATATTGTTATGTGTGAATTTGATCCTGTCATTATGATGTTAGCTGGTTATTTTGCTCGTTAGTTGATGCAGTTTCTTCCTAGTCTTGATGGTCTTTACATTTTGGTGTGCTTTTGCAGTGGCTGGTACCGGTTGTTCCTTTCCATGTTTAGTGCTTCCTTCAGGAGCTCTTTTAGGGCAGGCCTGGTGGTGACAAAATCTCTCAGCCTTTGCTTGTCTGTAAAGTATTTTATTTCTCCTTCACATGTGAAGCTTAGTTTGGCTGGATATGAAATTCTGGGTTGAAAATTCTTTCCTTTAAGAATGTTGAATATTGGCCCCCACTCTCTTCTGGCTTGTAGGGTTTCTGCCGAGAGATCCACTGTTAGTCTGATGGGCTTCCCTTTGAGGGTAACCCGACCTTTCTCTCTGGCTGCCCTTAACATTTTTTCCTTCATTTCAACTTTGGTGAATCTGACAATTATGTGTCTTGGAGTTGCTCTTCTCGAGGAGTATCTTTGTGGCATTCTCTGTATTTCCTGAATCTGAATGTTGGCCTGCCTTGCTAGATTGGGGAAGTTCTCCTGGATAATATCCTGCAGAGTGTTTTCCAACTTGGTTCCATTCTCCCCGTCACTTTCAGGTACACCAATCAGACGTAGATTTGGTCTTTTCACATAGTCCCATATTTCTTGGAGGCTTTGCTCGTTTCTTTTTATTCTTTTTTCTCTAAACTTCCCTTCTTGCTTCATTTCATTCATTTCATCTTCCATTACTGATACCCTTTCTTTCAGTTGATCGCATAGGCTCCTGAGGCTTCTGCATTCTTCACGTAGTTCTCGAGCCTTGGTGTTCAGCTCCATCAGCTCCTTTAAGCACTTCTCTGTACTGGTTATTCTAGTTATACATTCTTCTGAATTTTTTTCAAGTTTTCAACTTCTTTGCCTTTGGTTTGAATGTCCTCCTGTAGGTCAGAGTAATTTGATCATCTGAAGCCTTCTTCTCTCAGCTCGTCAAAGTCATTCTCCGTCCAGCTTTGTTCTGTTGCTGGTGAGGAACTGCGTTCCTTTGGAGGAGGAGAGGTGCTCTGCTTTTTAGAGTTTCCAGTTTTTCTGCTCTGTTTTTTCCCCATCTTTGTGGTTTTATGTACTTTTGGTCTTTGATGATGGTGATTTACAGATGGGTTTTTGGTGTGGATGTCCTTTCTCTTTTTTAGTTTTCCTTCTAACAGACAGGACCCTCAGCTGCAGGTCTGTAGTACTACCCAGCCGTGTGAGGTGTCAGTCTGCCCCTGCTGCGGGGTGCCTCCCAGTTAGGCTGCTCGGGGGTCAGGGGTCAGGAACCCACTTGAGGAGGCAGTCTGCCCATTCTCAGATCTCCAGCTGCGTGCTTGGAGAACCACTGCTCTCTTCAAAGCTGTCAGACAGGGACATTTAAGTCTGCAGAGGTTACTGCTGTCTTTTTGTTTGTCTGTGCCCTGCCCCCAGAGGTGGAGCCTACAGAGGCAGGCAGGCCTCCTTGAGCTGTGGTGGGCTCCACCCAGTTGGAGCTTCCCGCCTGCTTTGTTTACCTAAGCAAGCCTGGGCAATGGCGGGCGCCCCTCCCCCAGCCTCGCTGCCGCCTTGCAGCTTGATCTCAGACTGCTGTGCTAGCAATCAGCGAGACTCCATGGTCATAGGACCCTCCGAGCCAGGTGCGGGATATAGTCTCCTGGTGCGCCGTTTTTTAAGCCCATTGGAAAAGTGCAGTATTCGGGTGGGAGTGACCCGATTTTCCAGGTGCCGTCTGTCACCCCTTTCTTTGACTAGGAAAGGGAAATCCCTGACCCCTTATGCTTCCCGAGTGAGGCAATGCCTCGCCATGCTTCGGCTCGTGCACGGTGTGCACACCCACTGACCTGCGCCCACTGTCTGGCACTCCCTAGTGAGATGAACCCGGTACCTCAGATGGAAATGCAGAAATCACCTGTCTTCTGCGTCGCTCACGCTGGGAGCTGTAGACTAGAGCTGTTCCTATTCGGCCATCTTGGCTCCTCCCCGGACTTTCTAATATGGAATCAGCCTTGCATTACTAGAATAAGCCCCATGTGGTCATGGTGCATTAACCATTTTTCCTTTTTGTTTGTTTTGATCAAATTTTTATTGTGGTAAAATATAAATAGCCTAAAACTTACTATTTTAACCATTTTTAAGTGTATACTTCAATGCCATTAAGCATATTCTTTTTTTGGCTTTTATTTTAGGTTCAGGGGTACGTGTGCAGCTTTGCTACATAAGCAATCTTGTATCACAGGGGTTTGATGTACAGATTATTTCATCACGCAAATACTAAGCATATTACCAAATAGTTATTTTTCCTGCTCCTCTCCCTCCTTCCACCCTCCAACCTCTGGTAGGCCCGAGTGTCTGTTGTTCCTCTCTTTGTGTCCATATGTTCACATCATTTAGCTCAGAATTATAAGTGAGAGCATGCAATATTTGGTTTTCTGTTTCTGTTAGTTTGCTAGGGATAATGCCCTCCAGCTCAATCCATGTTCCTGCAAAGGACATGATCTTATTCTTCTTTATGGCTGCATAGTATTCCGTAGTGTATGTGTACCACATTTTCTTTATTCAAGTCTTCCATTGATGAGCATTTAGGTTGACTCTATGTCTTTGTTATTTTGAATACTGCTGCAGTGAACACACATGAGCAGTTGTCTTTATGATAGAAAGATTTATATTCCTTTAGGTATATACCCAGTAATTGCTGGATAGAATGGTAGTTCTGTTTTTAGGTCTTTGAGGAATTTCCACACTGCTTTCCACAAAGGTGTAACTAATTTTCACTCCCACCAACAGTATATAAGCATTCCCTTTTCTCTGCAACCTCTCCAACATCTATTTTTGACATTTTTCCTTTTTTTCTTCAAATTTTGCTTTAAGTTCAGGGATACATGTGCAGGATGTGCAGGTTTGTTACATAGGTAAATGTGTGCCATGGTGGTTTGCTGCATAGATCATCCCATCACCTAGGTATTAAGCCCAGCATCCATTAGCTATTCTTCCTGATGCACTCCCTCCTTCACACCCTCCTCCAACAGGCCCCAGTGTGTGTTGTTCCCCACTTGTGTCCATGTGTTCTCATCATTGAGTTCCCACTTATAAATGAGAACATGTGGTATTTGGTTTCATATCCTGTGTTAGTTTGCTGAAGGTAATAGCTTACACCTCCATCCATGTCCCTACAAAGGACATGATCTCATTCCTTTTTATTGCTCCATACTATTCCATGGTGTATATGAACCACATTTTTGTTATCCAGTCTATCATTGATAGGCATTTAGGTTGATTCCTAAATGCCCATTTTCACTATTGTGAATATGCTGCAATGAACATACATGTGCATGTGTCTTTATGATAGAACAATTTATATCCTTTTGGGTATATATACAGTAATGGGATTGCTGGGTCAAATGGTATTTCTGACCTCTAGGCCTCTGAGGAATTTTCACACTGTCTTCCACAATGGTTGAACTAATTTACACTCCCACCAACAGTGTAAAAGTGTTCCCTTTTATCTGCAACCTTGCCAGCATCTGTTGTTTTTTGACTTTTAAATAATAGCCATTCTGACTGGTGTGAGATGGTATCTCATTGTGGTTTTGATTTGCATTTCTCTAATGATTAGTGATGTTGAGGGTTTTGTTCATATGTTTTTTTGACTGCATGGATGTCTTCTTTTGAAAAGTGTCTTGTCCTTTGTCCACTTTTTAATTGGGTTGTTTGTTTGTTTCTTGTAAATTTGTTTAAGTTCCTTTTAGACTCTGGATATTAGACATTTGTCAGAAGGATAGATTGAAAAAAAATGTCTCCCATTCTGTAGGTTGTCTGTTCACTATGATAATAGTTTCTTTGGCTGTGCAGAAGCTCTTTAGTTTAATTAGGTCCCATTTGTCAATTTTTGCTTTTGTTGCAATTGCTTTTGGTGTCTTCATCATGAAACCTTTGCCCATGCCTATGTCATGAATAGTATTGCCTAGAACTTTTTCTATGGTTTTTATGGTTTTTACATTTAAGTCTTTAATCCATCTCGAATTAAGTTTTGTATATGGTGTAAGGAAGGAGAAAAGTTTTATTTTTCAGCATATGGCTAGCCAGCTCTTCCAGCACCATTTATTAAATAGGGAATACTTTCCCCATTGCTTGTTTTTGTCAGGTTTGTCAAAGATCTATGGTTGTAGGTATGCCACCTCCTTTCTGGGCTCTCTATTCTGTTCCATTGGTTTATGTGCCTGTTTTTGTACCAGTACCTTGCGTTTTGGTTACTGTATCCCTATAGTATATTTTGAATTCAGGTAGTTTTAGGTCACCCACTTTGTTGTTTTGCTTAGGATTGCCTTGGCTATTTGGGCTCCTTTTTGTTTTCATGTGAATTTTAAAATAGTTTTTCTAATTCTGTGAAGAATGCCTTTGGAAATTTTGTAAGGATAGCATTACATCTGTAAATTGCTTTGGGCAGTATGGACTTGTTAACAATATCGATTCATCCTATTCATGAGCATGGAATATTTTTCCATTTGTTTGTCTCGTCTCTATTTCTTTGAGCTGTGTCTTTGTAATTCTCATTGCATAGTTCTTACACTTCCTGGGTCAGCTGAATTCCTATGTATTTTATTCTTTTTTATGTCTATTGTGAATGGGATTGCATTCTTGATTTGGATCTTGGCTTGGCTGTTGTTGGTGTATAAGCATGCTAGTGATTTTCATACATTGATTTTGTATCCTGCTACATTGCTGAAGTTGTTTATCAGCTTAAGGAACTTTAGGATTGAGACTATGGGGTTTTCATGATGATATGGAATCATGTTATCTGCAAACAGGGATAGTTCAACTTCCTCTCCTCCTATTTGGACGTGTTTTATTCCTTTCCATTGCCTGATTGCTCTGACCAGGACTTTACATACTATTTTGAATAGGAGTGGTGAGAGAGGGCAACCTTGTCTTCTGCCAGTGTTCAAGGGAACTGCTTCCAGCTTTTGCCCATTCGGTATCACATTGTCTATGGGTTTGTCATTGATGTTTCTTAATTTTTTGAGGTATGTTTCTTGAATACCTAGTTTTTTGAGAGTTTTTAACATGAAGAGGTGTTGAATGTTATTGAAAGCCTTTTCTGCATCTATTGAAGTGATCATGTGATTTTTGTCTTTAACTCTGTTGATGTGATGAATCACATTTATTGACTTGCCTGTGTTGAACCAACCTTGTATTCCAGGGATAAAGCCTACTTGATTGTAGGGGATAAGTTTTTGATGTGATACTGGGTGCATTTTGCTAGTATTTTATTGAGGATCTTTGCATCAATGTTTATCAAAGATATTGGCCTGAGGTTTTCTTTCTCTGTTGTGTCTCTTGCAAAGTTTTGCTATCAGGGTGATAACTTATTAGAATGAGTTAGTGAGAAGTCGCTCCTCCTCAATTTTTTGGAAGAGTTTCAGTAGAAATGATACTAGTTCTTCTTTGTACATCTGGTAGAATTTAGCTCTGAATCAATCTGGTCCAGGGCTTTTATTGGTTGGTAGGCTATTTATTACTGATTAAATTTCAGAGCCCATTATTGGTTTGTTCAATGATTGAATTTCTTCGTGGTTCAGTCTTTGAATGGCATATGTGTCCAGGAATTTATCAGTTTCTCCTAGATTTTCTAGTTTCTATGCATAGAGCTGTTCATAATAGTGTCCGACAATTATTTGTATTTCTATGTGGCTAGTGGTTATATCTCCTTTGTCATTCTTGATTGTGTTTATTTGGTTCTTCTGTTTTTATACTGTATTATTCTACAAGTAGTCTATCTTATTAATTTCTTTGAAAAACCACTCAGCTTCTGAATTTATTGATCTTTCTAATGTTTATTTTGTGTCTCAATCTCCTTTAGTTCAGCTCTGATTTTGTTTATTTCTTGTCTTCTGCTCACTTTGGGCTCAGTTTTTCTCTTTCTTCTCTGGTTCTTTTTGTTGTGATGTTAGGTTAATTTGAGATCTTTCTAACCTTTTCATGTGGCTATTTAGTGCTACAAATTTTCCTCTTAACAGTGCCTTAGCTGCGTTCCAGAGATTCTGGTACATTGTATCTTTGTTTTCATTAGTTTCAAAGAACATCTTGATTTCTTCCTTAAATTCATTATTTACCCAAAAGTCATTCAGAAGCAGGCTGTTTAATTTCCATGTAATTATGTGATTTTGAGCAATTTTCTTAGTCTTGAATTCTATTTTTATTGCACTGTGGTCTGTGAGAATGGTTGGTATAATTTTTGTTATTTTGCATTTGCTGAGGATTGTTTTATGTCTGACTGTGTGGTCAATTTTAGAGTATGTGCCATGTGCAGATGAGAAGAATGTATATTCTGTTGTTTTAGGGTGGAGAGTCCTATAGATGTCTGTCAGATCCATTTGGTCCAGTGTTGAATTCAGGTCCTGAATATATTTGTTAATTTTCTGCCTTGATGATCTAATATTGTCAGTGGATTGTTGAAGTCTCCCACTATTATTGTGTGGGATTCTATGTCTTTTTGAAGGTCTCTAAAACTTGTTTTATAAATCTGAGTGTTCTTGTTTTGCATGCATGTATATTTAGGATAGTTAGGTCTTCTGGTTCAAGAAGACCTTTACCATTATGTAATATCCTTCTTTCTTTGTCTTTTTTGATCTTTGTTGATTTAAAGTCTGTCTTATCTGAAATTAGAATTGCAACCCCTGATTTTTCTGTTTTCCATTTGCTTGGTAGATTTTTCTCCATTCCTTTATTTTGAGCCAATGTTTGTCATTGCATGTGAGATGGGTCTCTTGAAGACAGCATACTATTGGGTCTTCCTTCCTTATCCAGCTTGCCCCTCTGTGCCTTTTAGTTAGGGCGTTTAGCCCATTTACATTGAAGGTTAATATTGATATGTGTGGATTTGATCCTGTCATCATTAATCATATTTTATGTTGCTGGATTCAACTCACCAATATTTCGTTGAATGTTTTCAGGTCTATGTTCATGAAAAAATACTGGTTGACATTTTCTTTTCCTGTATTGTCTTCATCTGGCCTTTTAAAAATTAATTTTTAATTTTTGGGGTACATGGTAGGCATATGTCTTTATGGGCTACATGAGATATTTTGATACAGATGTGTATTGTGTATTAATCACATCAGGGTGAATGGATCTTGCTCATTCTTTCTAAATAATTTTTGTACTCGATAACCATCCCCACTTTTCCCCACCCACTACGTTTCTCATCCTCTGATAACTATCCTTCTACTCTCTATGTTCATCAGTTCAATTATTTTAAATTTTAGCTCCAACAAATATGTGTGAACAGGCAAATCTTGTCTTTCTGGCTTATTTCACTTAACACTTAAAAATGACATCACGATTAACAAATGACAGGATCTCTTTCTTTTTATGGCTGAATTGTACTCCATTGCATATACATACCACACTTTCATTATCCATTCATCTGTTGATAGACAGTTTGCTTCCAAATCTTGGCAATTGTCAATAATGCTGCAGTGAACATCGGAGTGCAGATATATCTTTGATATACTGATTTCCTTTCTTTTGGTTATATACCTAGTACTGGGATTGCTGGATTATATGGTAGCCCTATTTTTAGTTTTGTGAGGAACTTCCAAACTCTTCTGGTTGTACTAATTTACACTTCCAGCAACAGTGTACAAGTGTTCCCTTTTCTCCACATCCTTGCCAGCAGTTGTTATTGCCTATCTTTTGGATACAAGACATTTTCACTGGGGTAAGAGGATATCTCATTGTAGTTTTGATTTTAATTTCTGTGATGATCAGTGATGTTGAGCACCTTTTCATATACCTGTTTGCCATTTGTGTGTCTTCTTTTGAGAAATGTCTATTCATATTTTCTGTCCATTTTTAAATTGGATTATTTGATTTATTCCTATAGAGTTGTTTGGCTCCTTATATGTTCTGGCTATTAATCCCTTGTCAAACAGATAGCTTGCAAACATTTTCTACCATTATGTGGGTTGTCTGTTCACTTTGTTGATTATTTCCTTTGCTGTGCAGACAGTTTTTTACTTCATGTAATCCCATTTGATCACTTTTGCTTTGATTGCCGGTGCTTGTGGGGTATTATTTGAGAAATATTTGCCCAGCTCAATGTCCTGGAAAGTTTCCCCAATGTTTTTATAGTAGTTTCATAGTTTAAGGTCTTAGATATAAGTCCTTAATCTATTTTGATTTGATTTTTTGTAGAAGTCTAGTTTCATTCTTCTGCATAAGTATATTCAGTTTTTCCAGTACCATTTATTAAAGAGACAGTCCTTTCCCCAGTTTATGTTCTTGGCAACATTGTCAAAAATGACTTTACTGTTGATGTATATATTTGTTCTGGGTTCTCTATCCTGTTCCATTTGTCTATGTCTCTGTTTTTATATCAGTACCATGTCTTTTTTTTTTTTTTTGCTATAGTTCTGTAATGTAATTTGAAGTTAGGTAATATGATGCCTAGAGTTTTTTTATGTGTTTTTTTTTTTTTTTCCCCTCAGGATAGATTTGGCTATTCTGGGTCTTTTGTGGTTCCATATAAATTTTAGGATTTATTTTTTCTGTTTTTGTGAAGATTGCCATTAGTGTTTTGACAGAGAGTGTTTCGAATCTGTAGATTGATTTGGGTAGTATGGACATGTTAACAATATTGATTCCTCCAATCCATAAATATGCGATATATTTACATTGTTTCATGTCCTCTTTAATTTCTTTCATCTATGTTTTATAGGTTTAATTGTAGAGATCTTTCACTTCTTTGGTTAATTCCTAGGTATTATATTTTATTTGTAATTACTGAAAAAGTGACAACTTTCTTAATCTCTTTTTCAGATTGTTCACTGTTGCCATATAGAAATGCTACTAAATGTGTATGTTGATTTTGTATCCTGAAACTTTATTAAATTTATCAGTTCTGATAAATGAAAGAAGAGACATTAAAACTGATACCACATAAATGCAAAGGATCATAAGAGGCTATTGTAAATAATTATCTGCCAAAAATGGATAACCTAGAAGAAATGGATAAAGTACTAGACACATACCAGACCAATAATAAGTGAGGAGATTTAATCAGTAACAAAAATTCTTCAATCAAAGAGAAGACCAGGACCTGATGGCTTCACAGCTAAATTCTAAAAAACATTTAAAGAACTAATACCAATTCTCCACCAACTTCCAAAAAATCAAAGAGAAGGCAACACTTCCAAATCTTTTTTACAAGACCGGCATTACCCTGATATCAAAGCAAGACAGACATCACAAGAAAAGAAAACTACAGGACAATATCCTTGATGAACATAGGTGCAAAAATCTTCAACAAAATGCTAGCAAACAAAATTCAACAACACATTAACAGGATCACTCACCATGATTAAGTGGGATTTATCACTGGAATACACGGATGGTTCAATATACAAAAATCAATAAACATGATATACCACATTAAAAGAATGAAAGAGAAAAATGATATTATCATCTCATTAGATGCAGAAAAAAGTATGGGACAAAAGTCAACATCCCTTCATGATAAAAACTCTCAACAAATAAGGTATAGGAGAAATGTACCTGAACACAATAAAGGCCATATACAGTAAACCCATGAAAACATCATACTGAACAGGGCAAAGTTGAAAGCTTTTTCCTGAAGATCCAGATAAGACAAGGATGCCCACTCTCTCCACTTTGATTCAACAACTATTGTAAGTTCTTAACTTAGCAATAAGGCAAGAAAAAATAAATAAAAGGCATCCAAATTTGAAAGGAAGAAGTAAAATGTTGCTGTTTACTGATTACACAATTTTATATATAGAAAACTCTGAAGATTCTGCTAAAAAAAAACCTGTTAGAATTGGTGAACAGATTCAGTAGAGTTGCAGGGTACAAAATCAACATACAAAAATCAGTAGTGTTTCTATAGACTAACAATAAACTTTCTATAAAAGAAATAAAGAAAATAATCCCATTTATTATAGCAACAACAAATGAGAATAAATTTAACCAAGGAGGTGAAAGATGTGTCCATTGAAAACTATAAAACATTAATGAAAGAAATTGAATAAGATACAAATAAATAAAAAGATATCTTGTGTTCATCAATTGGAAGAATTAAAATTGTTAAAATGTCCAAACTACCAAAGTGTCTACAGATTCAATGCAATCCCTAACAAAACTCCAATGTCATTTTTTATAGAAACAGAAAAAAATTCCTAAAATTCAGATAGAACCATAATAAGCTCCAAATTGCAAGGCAGCTATGAACAAAAAGAACAAAGCTGAAAGCATCAAACTATACATCAAAGAGATAGTAATTAAAACAGCATAGTACTGGCATAAAAAATAGGCACAATGACTAACAGAAGAAAATAAAGGGCCCAGAAATGAACTCACACATCTACAGACAAGTGATTTTTGACAAAGGTGCCAAGAATATACATATAGGAAAAGGATTGTTTCTTCCATAATGTTGGGAAAACTGGATGTCCATATGCAAAACAATAAAATTGGATCCTTAACTGACATCATATACAAAATCAACCCAAAATAGATTGCAGACTTAAACATAAGACCTGAAAACATAAGACCTTAAGCATAAAACTACTAGAGAAAAACATAGGGCAGGAAACTGTGCAACATTGGTCTGGGCAATATTTTTTTAGATATGATCCCAAAAGCACAAGAAACAAAAGCAAAAATACACCAAGAGGATTACATCAAAATAAAAAGTGTCTGCACAACAAAGGAAACAAAACTGAAAGGACAACCTATGGATTGGGAAAAATATTTGCAAGTCATATATTTGAAAAGGAATTAATATCCAAAATATATAAGGAACTCAACTCTACAGTATGAAAACAAATAATTCAATTAAGAAATGGGCAAAAGACCAGAATACACATTTCTCAAAAGAAGGCATACAAATAGCTAACAACTAAATGAAAATGCTCAACATCATTGATCATTAGGGAGATACAAATTAAAACCACAGTGAGATATCACCTCATACCTGTTAAAAAGGCTGTTATCCAAAAGATGAAAGATAAGTCTGGGCAAAGGTATAGAGTAAGGAGAATGTTTGTATACTGTTGATGATAATGTAAATTAGTACAGCCATGAAAAAAGTACAAAGTTTCCTCAAAAAACTGAAAGAATTTGCATATAATCCAGCAATCTCACCTCTGGGTATTTACCTGAAAGATTTGAAATCAGTATGTTGAAGACATGTCTGCACTCTGATGTTCACTGCAGCACTATTCACAATAACCAAGTTATGAAATCACCTAAGTTTTCATCAAGGAATGAATTAATAAATAAATTGTAGTATATATAGACAGTAGAATATTTTTCAGCCATAGAAAAGAAGAAATTCTGTCATTTATGATGACATGAATGAAATTGGAGAATACTATGCTAAGCAAAATAAACCAAACCCAGAAAAACAGTTCATATGTGCAACCTAAAACAATTAAACTCATAGAAGCAGAGTATAGTATGATGGCTACCAGAGGAAGAGGGTGAGGGAAATAGGGAAATTTTAATAAAGGGTACATAGCTTCAGTTAGATAGGAGGAATTAGCTTGATTTTTTTAGAGCTATTCACAGTGCAATAAATACAGCTAATAAGTAATGCACACTTCAATATTACTAAAAGTAAATTTCAAATGTTCTCATTGTACAAAATGTTTGATATTTGAGGTGAGGTGTTGAATATGTTAAATAGCTTGATTCAATCATTTCACATTGTATTCAAACGTCATAATATTGCTTGTTACTTCATAAATATATACACCTATAATTTCAATACATTAATACAAGAAATACATTAATACAACAAAAATCAACACATTAATACATTAATACATTAATACGAGAAAAATTTTAAAAGATATTGAACAATTCATGTTGTCTATTTATTCTTTTAATCTTGGATAAAGTTTAATAGTTCATGGGTTTCAAGGAATTGGTCCATTTCAACTAACTTGAATTTCTTTGCATAGTATTCTTCATTTTATTTTCTTATTTTGTTTTTAATGTTTGTAAACTCTCTACTGATATCCCCTTCTTTTATATGAGATATTGTTGACTTATGTCTCTTTCTATTTCTCTCTGTCAGTTGGGCTAGAAGTTTATTGGTTGTATTGAACTTTTCAAAGAGCTAGCTTTTGGTTTCCTTAAATTTTCTCAATTTCATTTCTGCTTTTTTCATTATTATTTCCTTTCTTCTACAGCTTTGGGTTTACTTTGCTCTTTTTTCTAGTTTCTTAAGTTGGAAGCTGAGATTATTGATTTGAGGTGTTTTCTTCTTTGGTAGTATTAGCATTAAAAATATAAATTTCCCTCTGAGCACTGCTTTAGCTGCATTGCACAACATTGACATGTTGTATTTTCTTTTCTTCATTGAAAATATTTTCTAATTTTATTTGAGACATTTTCTTTGACCCACGAGTTATTTATAATTGTTTTGTTTACTTTCTAAGGATTTGGAGATTTTCCAATTATTTTTCTGCTATCAATTTCTAGTTAATTCTATTGTCAGAAAAAAATTCATTGTTGGATTTCAATTCTCTTTAATTTCTTAAAGTTTATTTTCTGATTCAGCATATGGTCTATCTTAGTGAATGTTCCATGTTTATTTGTAAAGAATGTGTATTGTACTGTTGTTGTATAAAGTGTTTTATAAATTTCTATTATATCTAGTTGGTTGACGATGTTTAAATTTTCTATATCCTTGCTGATTTTCTGAGTACTTCTCTGAATTACTGAAAAATGAATGTTGGAAGTTTCCAACTATAATTGTGAAATTTTGTATTTCTTCTTTCATTTTTATGAGCTATTGCTTTATTTGTTTTGAAACTCTGTTGTTAAATGCATAGGCATTTAGGATTGTTATATCTTCTTGGTGAATTGACCCCTTTATCATTACATAATGTCTCTCTGTATCCTGGGTAAGTTCCTTACTCTGAAGTCTAGTTGAGTTGGTATTAAATATAGCCACTCCAGCTTTCTTTTGAAGAGTGTTTGCATGCTATATTTTTCCCATAATTTCCTTTTGAACTACCTACATCATTATATATAAAGTAGGTTTCTTTTTTCCTTTCTTTCTTTCTTTCTTTCTTTTTCTTTCTTCTCCTTTTTTTTTTCTTTTTTCTTTTGAGAAGGACTCTTGCTCTGTCCCCTATGCTGGAGTGCAGTGACATAATCTCGGCTCACTGCAACCTCTGCCTCCCAAGTTCAAGTGATTCTCCTGCTTCAGCCTTCCGAGTAGCTGGGGTTACAGGCACGGCGCCGCCACAGCCGGCTAATTTTTGTTTTTTAAGGAGAGACGGGGTTTCACCATGTTCGCCAGGGTAGTCTCTAACTCCTGACCTCAAGTGATCCACCCGCCTCGGCCTTCCAAAGTGCTGGGATTACAGGCGTGAGCCACTGCACCCGGCGCTAAAGTAGCTTTTTTTATAGGTAGCACATAGGTGGATTGTGTTCTTTTATCCGCTCTGCCAAACTTTGTCTTTTAATTAATGTGTTTAGGTCATTTACCATTAATGTAATTATAGATATGTTTGAATTTAAATCTACTTTTCAATGATTTTTCAGTTTTTTGAATTCCTGTTTCTTAATCCTTGCCATCTTTTAGATTATTTGATTTTAAAATTCAACTCTAATGTATCTGTTGGCTTTTTGTGTGTGCTTATTTTTTACTGTATCTCTTTGTATAGTTTCTCCTGGTCACACTGGGAATTAAACTATACATAATTACTTTTTCACAGTTTATTTACCTCTTCAGGTGAAATGTAGAGCTCTTATTACCCTATAGGTCACTTTACTCTCCCCCCTTTTTGTTGTAGATGTAGGTGTATTACATCTACATACATTAAAGTCTACATACCTTACATCTACATACATTAAAGTACGTGTATAATTTTGTATTTTAACCAATCAAACATTTTAAGTACTTAAGAAGACAAAATTATCTGCTATATTTACCCAGATGTTTACCATTTCTATTGCTCTTCCTTCATTCCTGATATTCCAGGTATCTCACAATCCTTTTTATTTCTGTGGAATTGGAAGTAATGCCCCAACTTTCATTTCTGATTTCAGTAACTTAGGTCTTATTTCTTTTTATCTTAGTCAGTCTAGTTAAAGGTATGTTAATTTTGTTAATTGGGACAAATAGTCAATTACACAATAATACAGACTCCAAAATCTCAACTTGTAATAATAGATAAAACAACCAGACAGAAGATCACTAAGGAAAAAAAAAGACTTCAGCAACACTATAAACCAATTACACCTAAAAGAAATTATAAAAAAAAACTCCACCTAACAACAGCAGAATCCATACTCTGTATTAACATGTAACTAGTAAGGAGATTGAATCAGTAATCAAAAACCTCCTAACAGAAGCCCTGGATCACATGGTTTCACTCACGAATTTTACCAAACACTTAAAGAAGAAGGAACACAAAGAGCTACCATCATTCTCAAAGGTGAAAGTGTAACAGTTTTTTCTCTAAGATCAAGAATAAGGCAAGGATGCCAGCTTGCACCACTTCTATTAAACTTAATTTTGAAAATTTTAGCTAGAACAATTAGGCAAGATAAAGAAATACAAGGCATCCAAGTTTTGAAAGGGAGAATAAAGTTATTTCTGTTAACAGATGACACAATGTCATATTTATAAAATCCTAAAGATTCTACAAAAGTCTGTTAGAGCTAGTAAACAAATTCGGCAAACTTGCAGGTTACAAAATGATCAATAAACATCACTTGCATTTCTTTACACTAACAACGAGCCATCTGGAAAGGAAATTAAGAAAACAATTCCATTTACAGTAGGATCTAAAAGAATAAAATATTTTGGGATAAATTTAATCAGGGAGATGAAAGTCTAGTACCCTGAAAACTGTAAAACATTGCTAAAATAAACTAAAGACATAAACAAATGGAAATTCATCTTGTGTTCATGCATAGGAACACCTAATACTGTAAGGATGACAATATCCCCAAAGTGATTGATGGATGCAATCCCTATCAGAATTCTAATGGCTTTTTTTTTTACAGAAATGGAAAATATGGCCCTAAAATTCATATGGAATCTCAAGGGACCCTAAGCAGTGAAACAATCTTGAAAAAGAACACAGTTGGAGGATTCACACTTTCTGATTTCAAAACCTACTACAAAGTTACAGTCATCAAAACAGCGTGGCACTGGCCTAAGGACAGACTTATAGACCTTTAGAATAGAATGGAGATCCCCAAAATAAACCCTCACCTGTGTGGTCAATTGATTTTTGACAAGGATTCCAAGACCATTCAATTGAGAATGGACAGTCTTTTCAATAAATGGTGCTGGAAAAACTGGATATCCATTTCCAAAATAATGAAGTTGTACCCTTACCTTACATCACACACACAAAAAATTAGTGAAAATGGATAAAAAATCTAAATATAAGAGCTAATAGTATAAAACTCAAGGAAAAAAAACATAGCAAATCTTCACAGTATTGATTTTGGCAATGATTTCTTGGATATGACATTCAAAGCACTAGCAACAAAAGAAAAACAGATAAACTGTACTTTATCAAGATTAAAAGTATTTTTTAATCAAAGAACACTTTCAAGGAGGTAAAATATAACCCTCAGAAAGGGAGAAAATATTTGCAAATAATATATCTGACAAGTAATTAATATCCACAATATATGAAGAACTCCTCCAAGTCTATTGTAACAACCAAAAATGCCATTAAATAATGGACAATGAACTTGAACAGACATTTTTCCAAAGAAGACATACAGGTTCTCAATAAGCATATCAAAAGATATTCAATGTCACTAGTTATTAGGGAAATGCAAATCAATCCCACAGTGAGATACCACTTCACACCCACTAATATGGCTATTTTAAAAAATGGAAACTAACAAGTATTGGCAAAAATGTAGAGAAACTGAAATATTCGTGCATTGTTAGTGGTAAAGCTAACAATGGTACAGCCACAGTAGAAAATGGGTTGGCAGTCACTCAAAAAAGTTAAAGAATTACCACATGATCCAGCAATTCCACTTCTATGTATACACCCAAAAAAATAAAATCAGTGCTGGGCATGGTGGCTCACACCTGTAATCCTAGCATTTGGAGACCAAGGCAGGTGAATCACTTGAACCCAGGAGTTTGAGACCAGCCTTGGCAACATGAAAAAAACCCTATCTCTACAAAAAATACAAAAACTAGCCAGGTATCGTGGCATGCACCTGTCATCCCAGCTACTTGGGAGGCTGAGGTGTATGGAATGCTTGAGCTCTGATCACATCACTACACTTCAGGCCAGGTGACAGAGTGAGACCCCGTCTAAAACAAATAAACAACAACAAGAACAACAAAAATTAAAAGCAGGGACTCAATCAGATTTGTGTACACCAATGTTCATAGCAACATTATTCACAATAGCCAAAAGGTGGAAACAACTTGTGTCCATCAAAACAGATAAACAATGGATAATCAAAATGTGAGATACATATGTATTTACATATATATATAGGAATATTATTCAGCCTTAAGCCTTAAAAGGAATACAATTCTGATATATGCAATAACATGGATGAACCTTAAAAACATTATGCTAAGTGAAATAAACTAGATACAAAATGCCAAATGTTGTATGGTTCCATTCATGTGGGGTACCTAAAATGGGCAAATTCATAAAGACTGAGAATAGAATAGAGGTTAACAGAGGCTACAGAGAGAGAGAAATGGACGTTATTATTTAATGAGTACATACTTTCTGTTTGGGATATTGATGAAAATGTTCTGGAAATGGATAGTGGTGATGGTTGCATAATATCATGAATGTACTTAATGCTTCTGAACTGTACACTCAAAATTTAGAAAATCATAGAGTTTTAAAATTTTTATCTATAAGTATCTTTAATATGCTTGGTTAATTTCTAGATACTTAATTCCTAGACACTAGGAATTAAGTGTTTTCATTGTTATTGCACCGCTATCTCAATAAACATGGCAATACCTTCACCGCTATCTGTATAAACATGGAAATATCTACATTTTCATTGTTATTGCAAATGGTACCTCACATATCTTTTTTATTATGTTGCTGAGACAGAGAAATGT
The DNA here is from genome assembly GCF_029289425.2 of Pan paniscus. NCBI lineage: Eukaryota > Metazoa > Chordata > Mammalia > Primates > Hominidae > Pan > Pan paniscus. The sequence continues at coordinate 63,663,481 of NC_073272.2, forward strand.
TATTAATTTTTGTAAGGTGAGTTTTATTTGGCATGCTAAACTCACTTATTAGTTTTAATAGTTTATTTTTTGGTATTTCGTATCTGCAAATAATGAAAACTTTAGGCCTTCTCTTCCCATACTCACGCCTCTTTTTAAAAATTCTACACTGAATCGTGTAGAAACTCCCATACTCTGTGAAACAGTATGAGTGATAGTAGGCATGGATCTTGATCTCAGTCTTAAATGGCATTTTATTTAAAGTTCCTCTATTGAGTACAGACAGTCCCCAACTTATAATGGCTCAATTTATGATTTTTTTTGACTTTAGATGGTGCGAAAACAATATGCATTCAGTAGAAACTATACTTCGAGTTCCCATACAATGATTCTGTTTTTCACTGTCACTAAAGTATTCAATAAATTACATGAGATATTCTTTTTTTATGTAAAATAGGCTTTGTTTTCAATGATTTTTTTCCCAACTGTAGGTTAATGTAAGTGTTCTGAGCATCTTTAAGACAGGCCAGGCTAAGCTAGGATGCTCAGTAGATTAGGTATATTAAATGCATTTTTGACTGATGATATTTTCAATTTACAATGAGTTTATCAGGAAGTAACTCCATCAAAAGTCAAGGAGCACCTGTATGTTTGCTGGCTTTTTCATACATAACCTCTACAAAGTTAAAAAGTTTTCTTTTTATTCCTAATTTACAAAGACTTTCTGTTGTTACTGTCAATAAGACTTGAACCTTATCAAATATATTTCCTGCAACAATATGTCTGCCTCCCTTGACAGACTGTGAACATCATGAGTGCAGGCCTCAACTCTGTCTTGTTCATTGTTTGTTTTTATTTATTAATTATTATTATATTTTAAGTTTTAGGATACATGTGCACAATGTGCAGGTTAGTTACCTATGTATACATGTGCCATGCTGGTGCGCTGCACCCACTAACTTGTCATCTAGCATTAGGTATATCTCCCAATGCTATCCCTCACCCCTCCCACACCCTACAACAGTCCCCACAGTGTGATGTTCCCCTTCCTGTGTCCATGTGTTCTCATTGTTCAGTTCCCACCTATGAGTGAGAATATGCGGTGTTTGGTTTTTTTTCTTGTGATAGTTTACTGAGAATGATGATTTCCAATTTCATCCATGTCCCTACAAAGGACATGAACTCATCATTTTTTATGGCTGCATAGTATTCCACGGTGTATATGTGCCACATTTTCTTAATCCAGTCTATCATTGTTGGACATTTGGGTTGGTTCCAAGTCTTTGCTATTGTGAATAGTGCCGCAATAAACATACATGTGCATGTGTCTTTACAGTGGCATGATTTATAGTCCTTTGGGTCTATACCCAGTAATGGGATGGCTGGGTCAAATGGTATTTCTAGTTGTAGATCCCTGAAGAATTGCCACACTGACTTCCACAATGGTTGAACTAGTTTACAGTCCCACCAACAGTGTAAAAGTGTTCCTATTTCTCCACATCCTCTCCAGCACCTGTTGTTTCCTGACTTTTTAATGATTGCCATTCTAACTGGTGTGAGATGGTATCTCATTGTGGTTTTGATTTGCATTTCTCTGATGGCCAGTGATGGTGAGCATTTTTTCATGTGTTTTTTGGCTGCATAAATGTCTTCTTTTGAGAAGTGTCTGTTCATGTCCTTTGCCCACTTTTCGATGGGGTTGTTTGTTTTTTTCTTGTAAATTTGTTTGAGTTCATTGTAGATTCTGGATATTAGTCCTTTGTCAGATGAGTAGGTTGCGAAAATTTTCTCCCATTTTGTAGGTTGCCTGTTCACTCTGATGGTAGTTTCTTTTGCTGTGCAGAAGCTCTTTAGTTTAATTAGATCCCATTTGTCAATTTTGGCTTTTGTTGCCATTGCTTTTGGTATTTTAGACATGAAGTCCTTGCCTATGCCTATGTCCTGAATGGTAATGCCTAGGTTTTCTTCTAGGGTTTTTATGGTTTTAGGTCTAACGTTTAAGTCTTTAAACCACCTTGAATTGATTTTTGTATAAGGTGTAAGGAAGGGATCCAGCTTCAACTTTCTACATATGGCTAGCCAGTTTTCCCAGCACCATTTATTAAATAGGGAATCCTTTCCCCATTGCTTGTTTTTCTCAGGATTGTCAAAGATCAGATGGCTGTAGATGCGTGGTATTATTTCTGAGGGCTCTGTTCTGTTCCATTGGTCTATATCTCTGTTTTGGTAGCAGTACCATACTGTTTTGGTTACTGTAGCCTTGTAGTATAGTTTGAAGTCAGGTAGTGTGATGCCTCCAGCTTTGTTCTTTTGGCTCAGGATTGACTTGGTGATGCGGGCTCTTTTTTGGTTCCATATGAACTTTAAAGTAGTTTTTCCAATTCTCTGAAGAAAGTCATTGGTAGCTTGATGGGGATGGCATTGAATCTGTAAATTACCTTGGGCAGTATGGCCATTTTCACGATATTGATTCTTCCTACCCATGAGCATGGAATGTTCTTCCATTTGTTTGTATCCTCTTTTATTTCCTTGAGCAGTGGTTTGTAGTTCTCCTTGAAGTGGTCCTTCACATCCCTTGTAAGTTGGATTCCTAGGTATTTTATTCTCTTTGAAGCAATTGTGAATGGGAGTTCACTCATGATTTGGCTCTCTGTCTGTTGTTGGTGTATAAGAATGCTTGTGATTTTTGCACATTGATTTTGTATCCTGAGACTTTGCTGAAGTTCCTTATCAGCTTGAGGAGATTTTGGGCTGAGACAATGGGGTTTTCTAGATATACAATCATGTCATCTGCAAACAGGGACAATTTGACTTCCGCTTTTCCTAATTGAATACCCTTTATTTACTTCTCCTGCCAAATTGTCCTGGTCAGAACTTCCAACACTATATTGAATAGGAGTGGTGAGAGAGGGCATCCCTGTCTTATGCCAGATTTCAAAGGTAATGCTCCCAGTTTTTGCCCATTCAGTATGATATTGGCTGTGGGTTTGCCATAGATAGCTCTTATTATTTTGAGAGATGTCCCATCAATACCTAATTTATTGAGAGTTTTTAGCATGAAGCGTTGTTGAATTTTGTAAAAGGCCTTTTCTGCATCTATTGAGATAATCATGTGGTTTTTGTCTTTGGTTCTGTTTATATGCTGGAATACATTTATTGATTTGTGTATATTGAACAAGCCTTGCATCCCAGGGATGAAGCCCACTTGATCATGGTGGATAAGCTTTTTGATGTGCTGCTGGATTCGGTTTGCCAGTATTTTATTGAGGATTTTTGCATCAATGTTCATCAAGGATATTGGTCTAAAATTCTCTTTTTTGGTTGTGTCTCTGCCCGGCTTTGGTATCAGGATGATGCTGGCCTCATAAAATGAGTTAGGGAGGATTCCCTCTTTTTCTACTGATTGGAATAGTTTCAGAAGGAATGGTGCCAGTTCCTCCTTATACCTCTGGTAGAATTCGGCTGTGAATCCATCTGGTCCTTGACTCTTTTTAGTTGGTAAGCTATTGATTATTGCCACAATTTCAGATCCTGTTATTGGTCTATTCAGAGATTCAACTCCTTCCTGGTTTAGTCTTGGGAGAGTGTATGTGTCCAGGAATTTATCCATTAATTCTAGATTTTCTAGTTTATTTGTGTAGAGGTGTTTGTAGTATTCTCTGATGGCAGTTTGTATTTCTGTGGGATCGGTGGTGATATCCCCTTTATCATTTTTTATTGCATCTATTTGATTCTTCTCTCTTTTTTTCTTTATTAGTCTTGCTGGCGGTCTATCAATTTTGTTGATTCTTTCAAAAAACCAGCTCCTGGATTCGTTAATTTTTTGAAGGGTTTTCTGTGTCTCTATTTCCTTCAGTTCTGCTCTGATTTTAGTTATTTCTTGCCTTCTGCTAGCTTTTGAATGTGTTTGCTCTTGCTTTTCTAGTTCTTTTAATTGTGATGTTAGGGTGTCAATTTTGGATCTTTCCTGCTTTCTCTTGTGGGCATTTAGTGCTATAAATTTCCCTCTACACACTGCTTTGAATGAGTCCCAGAGATTCTGGTATGTTGTGTCTTTATTCTCATTGGTTTTAAAGAACATCTTTATTTCTGCCTTCATTTCGTTATGTACCCAGTAGTCATTCAGGAGCAGGTTGTTCAGTTTCCATGTAGTTGAGCAGTTTTGAGTGAGATTCTTAATCCTGAGTTCTAGTTTGATTGCACTGTGGTCTGAGAGATCGTTTGTTACAATTTCTGTTCTTTTACATTTGCTGAGGAGAGCTTTACTTCCAACTATGTGGTCAGTTTTGGAATAGGTGTGGTGTGGTGCTGAAAAAAATGTATATTCTGTTGATTTGGGGTGGAGAGTTCTGTATATGTCTATTAGGTCCACTTGGTGCAGAGCTGAGTTCAATTCCTGGGTATCCTTGTTGACTTTCTGTCTCGTTGATCTGTCTAATGTTGACAGTGGGGTGTTAAAGTCTCCCATTATTCATGTGTGGGAGTCTAAGTCTCTTTGTAGGTCACTCAGGACTTATTTTATGAATCTGGGTGCTCCTGTATTGGGTGCATATATATTTAGGATAGTTAGCTCTTCTTGTTGTATTGATCCCTTTACCATTATGTAATGGCCTTCTTTGTCTCTTTTGATCTTTGTTGGTTTAAAGTCTGTTTTATCAGAGACTAGGATGGCAACCCCTGTTTTTTTTTTTTTTGTTTTCCATTTGCTTGGTAGATCTTCCTCCATCCTTTTATTTTGAGCCTATGTGTGTCTCTGCCCGTGAGATGGGTTTCCTGAATACAGCACACTGATGGGTCTTGACTCTTTATCCAATTTGCCAGTCTGTGTCTTTTAATTGGAGCATTTAGTCCATTTACATTTAAAGTTAATATTGTTATGTGTGAATTTGATCCTGTCATTATGATGTTAGCTGGTTGTTTTGCTCATTAGTTGATGCAGTTTCTTCCTAGTTTCGATGATCTCTACATTTTGTCATGATTTTGCAGCGGTTGGTACCTGTTGTTCCTTTCCATGTTTAGCGCTTCCTTCAGGAGCTCTTTTAGGGCAGGCCTCGTGGTGACAAAATCTCTCAGCATTTCCTTGTCTGTAAAGGATTTTATTTCTCCTTCACTTATGAAGCTTAGTTTGGCTGGATATGAAATTCTGGGTTGACAATTCTTTTCTTTAAGAATGTTGAATATTGGCCCCCACTCTCTTCTGACTTGTAGAGTGTCTGCCAAGAGATCCGCTGTTAGTCTCATGGGCTTCCCTTTGAGGGTAACCCGACCTTTCTCTCTGGCTGCCCTTAACATTTTTTCCTTCATTTCAACTTTGGTGAATCTGACAATTATGTGTCTTGGTGTTGCTCTTCTCAAGGAGTATCTTTGTGGCGTTCTCTGTATTTCCAGAATTTGAATGTTGGCCTGCCTTGCTAGATTGGGGAAGTTCTCCTGAATAATATCCTGCAGAGTGTTTCCCAACTTGGTTCCATTCTCCCCATCACTTTCAGGTACACCAATTAGATGTAGATTTGGTCTTTTCACATAGTCCCATATTTCTTGGAGGCTTTGCTCGTTTCTTTTTATTCTTTTTTCTCTAAACTTCCCTTCTCGCTTCATTTCATTCACTTCATCTTCCAGCGCTGATACCCTTTCTTCCAGTTGATCGCATCGGCTCCTGGGGCTTCTGCATTCTTCACGTAGTTCTCAAGCCTTGGTGTTCAGCTCCATCAGCTCCTTTAAGCACTTCCCTGTATTGGTTATTCTAGTTATTCATTCTTCTGAATTTTTTTCCAAGTTTTCAACTTATTTGCCTTTGGTTTGAATGTCCTCCCGTAGCTCGGAGTAATTTGATCGTCTGAAGACTTCTTCTCTCAGCTCGTCAAAGTCATTCTCCGTCCAGCTTTGTTCCGTTGCTGGTGAGGAACTGCGTTCCTTTGGAGGAGGAGAGGTGCTCTGCTTTTTAGAGTTTCCAGTTTTTCTGCTCTGTTTTTTCTACATCTTTGTGGTTTATCTACTTTTGATCTTTGATGATGGTGATGTACAGATGGGTTTTTGGTGTGGATGTCCTTTCTCTTTGTTAGTTTTCCTTCTAACAGACAGGACCCTCAGCTGCAGGTCTGTTGTAGTACCCGGCCATGTGAAGTGTCAGTCTGCCCCTGCTGGGGGATGCCCACCAGTTAGGCTGCTCAGGCATCAGGGGTCAGGGTCCCACTTGAGGAGGCAGTCTGCCCGTTCTCAGATCAGTTGCGTGTTGGGAGAACTACTGCTCTCTTCAAAGCTGTCAGACAGGGACATTTAAGTCTGCAGAGGTTACTGCTGTCTTTTTGTTTGTCTGTGCCCTGCCCCCAGAGGTGGAGCCTACAGAGGCAGGCAGGCCTCCTTGAGCTGTGGTGGGCTCCACCCAGTTCGAGCTTCCCACCTGCTTTGTTTACCTAAGCAAGCCTGGGCAATGGCGGGTGCCCCTCCCCCAGCCTCGCTGCCACCTTTCAGCTTGATCTCAGACTGCTGCGCTAGCAATCAGTGAGACTCTGTGGGCGTAGGACCCTCCGAGCCAGGTGCAGGATATAATCTCCTAGTGCGCTCTTTTTAAAGCGCTTCAGAAAAGTGCAGTATTCGGGTGGGAGTGACCCGATTTTCCAGGTGCCGTCTGTCACCACTTTCTTTGACTAGGAAAGGGAACTCCCTGACCCCTTGTGCTTCCCGAGTGAGGCAATGCCTCACCCTGCTTTGGCTCACGCATGGTTCACACACCCACTGACCTTTGCCCACTGTCTGGCACTCCCTAGTGAGATGAACCCGGTACCTCAGATGGAATTGCAGAAATCACCTGTCGTCTGCATCGCTCACGCTGGGAGCTGTAGACCGGAGCTGTTACTATTCGGCCATCTTGGCTCCTCCCCAGGGGTCCTTGTTCATTGTTATATTTTCAATGTTCAGCAGTATTCCTGACACATAGTGGTTACACAATGAAGGTACATTGAAGTGAATAGATTCAAACCTTTGAGTACCTGTGTGCATAGAAGCCATCAATCTTGGACTTCAGCTCAATATATTCTTTCAATAAATACAATTTTTTAATTGTATAACTCAAATGACACTGAGCATCTCACTAGTTTATGGACTGTCTTGAATGCCACGGCACTCTCTTATTCATCTACCCGAATCCTCTAGCATCTAGCCTCGTCCTGGCACATAACCAGTTTATAGTTCATGAATGGATTTCATTTTTGAATTTTTTTGTTTTTAAAATCTCATCCTTTGAAAGCACAAGTAGAAAAACATTCTGTTTTGTCAGGCCACACATTTAGATTTTCTATTTGGAAAATAGGGATTCTGTACCTGTATGCTAGGAACTGGGTTAGCTATGCCACCAACACCATCCTTTCCCTTTCTTGACTTCTACTCATTGTCTAGACCACACAGCCCAACACTCAACACTCAATTTTATTGATAATAACGAAGTAATTGCTATTTCCTCTGTGCCAGGTACTATGATAAGCATGTTGATATTTATTCTTACATTCACTTCTCCATGAGATAAATACCATTATTAGCCTTATTTTACAGATGGGGAAAGTCAGGATCACAAAAAGTTACACAACACATAATTGGTGGATCTGGAATTCAAATTCAAACCCAGGTGAGTCTGACTACAAAGGCATACACTCTCAACCATTATATCAGTGGCTTTCAAATATTTGTCCACTACCCACAGTAAGAAATTCACTTTAAATTGCAAATCTCTATACACTATTAAACTTATGCATGTGTGTATATAACATACATATGTATGTGTGTTTATATCTAATAAATATAACTATATATAATACATACATAACAGATAGTTTCACAAACCAATACCTGGAATGACTGCTATTTTTTATTCTATTCTGTTCTGTTCTTTAAAACACAAATATCTATATGCTGTATTGATTTCACAACTCACTAATGAATTGTGACCACCAGTTTGGAAAACACTGCACTACACTGTGCTAAATCCTGAAACTTATTTGTCCTTCACCACCTCCATTGCTACCACCTTAGTCCAGGACACCATCATCTCATGCTTGAATTATGGAAAGAACTCCTTCGCTGGGCTGTTTACTTTTGCTCTTGCCCCATTCTTAACACAACAGCCAGAGGAATCTTTTCCAAATCTAAACCATGTCAATCCTATTCAAAACTCTCCAAAAATTTCCCATCACATTCAGAATAAAATCTGAACTCCCAATCAGCCTACAGAGGCTTGCATATGCTAGACACTGCCTACCTTTCTGATGTCATGTTTTTCTCCTCTCCCCTTTGCTGGCTATGCTCCAATCACATAGGCCTTCTTTGTGTTCCTTGAACACCACAGCTCGCTCCTGATAAAGGTTTTTGCACTTGCTTTCCCTCGATCTGGATCACTCTGTGCTCCAATTTTCTTGTGCCTGACTCTTTCTCCTCCTTCAGATTTTAGCACCAATGTCATATCTTCAGAGAGGAATATTCTGACCACTTCATATCAAGTAGCTCCTTAAACCAACCCAATTTTCTTTCTTATAACACCACCATCTTATTTTCCACATAGCACTCTATCACTATCCAAAATTACTTTAATTTTTATATATGATTATTGTCTGTCTTATTCACTGTTGCATTCCCAGCACCCAAAACAATGACTAGAACGTAGTAGTTGTTAAGTAATATATTTGATAAAGGAGTGCTTCCTGGTCTACTCCCTCAACTTAAGTCTGAGTACAGGCAATATGCACATTTTTTCTGACTCCTCCAGGGCCCAGCCTAGGCCAGTGCCCACATTTTTGACACAATTTATGTTTGCCCAATGGTTGTTTCAGCTGGTCCTTATCAAGAGAAGAACAAGCCTTCTCTTTGTCCTCATAGTCCCTCCAAGAAGCAGGGAGAGGCAACCATCCTGGTTCCTTCTTGAAGGCCAGAAATGAGGGCCAGAGAGAGATTCATGAAAATTCTATACCCAGTCAGTGGCTATAACCCAGGCATTCTGGAAACTTGGACTCCTTGCATCTAAATCTCATGGTTTTAAGAGAAGAAGTCTTATCCTAATCAGTTCAGGACTCTGGAACCAGATGAGGCATCAGAGTCAAGGGGCTACTTCATTTAAAGATGGGACACAGGGAAGAGAGGAGGCAACCTCCAGCCCTAGACAGCAGTCTTCTCAGGCAAGGGACTTTGACCTCCCCTGCTCACAAGGGGTGAGTCAGTGACGAGGTGTGTCCCTCAGTCTCAGGTGGCCCTAGCCACCTAGCAAGAGTAAAAAAAAGCAGATTCAAGGGAATATAGTGTCTGGTTTCTGGACCTATCAAAGGTTGTCACTAGCAGAGGGAGCAGACTGCTCTGTGTTGCCCCAGGGTGCTTAACTAAGACCTGTGGGTAAAAAATCCCAGGGAGGTAGATATCAGCTAAGCACAAACATAATATCAATGACAATATGTACTGTTTTGTGAAGCAATGAACTCTCTGTTACTAGAATTGCTCATGCAAAATTGTATGAGCACCAACTTAAAGCCATTGACCTAGCAGTTTTTTCACCTCTAAAGGTTCTTCCCTATGATACTTGTATGGCTGGGTGCTTCTTGGCCTTCAGATCTCAGCCCACATGTCCCTTTCTCAGAGAGGACTTCCTGACCATCCAATACAGAGTAGCAACCCAGGCAATCCTATTTCAATTCTCTGCTCAACACTAATCATTATCTAATACATATTGTGTTTGTTCCTTGCCCCCACACCATGACAATACCCTCTAAAATATAGGCTTCATGAGAGCAAGGACCTTCTTTTGTCTGTCTTATTTAATTTTATATCCACAGAGGCTAGAGCATTGTGTATCACATTGCTAGTGCTTAATAAATACTTGTTGAATGGCTAAGTGAAAAGGCCAAATGACATATGTCAGGAATATTGCAGAAAAGACTTCTACATACTTCTACATACATAGTAAATCTTCTACAAGGTTTACTAGATGACTTTTTTTATACTAGATAATGATTTACTTTATGTAATAATATTATTCAAATCTCTTTAAATATAGATGAAGTCTATGGCTATACCACCCTGAACATGCCCAATCTCATCTAAATATAGATGCAAAAACTCTCAACAATATACTAGAGAAGTGAATCTATCAATATATAAAAAGACATATACTTCATTACTGAGAGGTAACCCAGGAAAACAATGTATTTTTGCATCCGAAAGTCAATTAATGTAACACACCGTATTAATAGGATAAATGTCAACAACCACAGGATCATCCAAAAAGATGCTGAAAAATCATTTGAAAGGTTCAATGCTCCTTCACAATAAAATACTCAATAAATAATAAACATAAGAGAAATTTTTCAACTTACTTTAAAGCATGGATGAAAAGCCCACAGCTAACATCATTAAAAAAAGTTTCCCATAAGAAAAAAAAAGTAGAATATGTATATAGTGGATAAGGATATCCAGTACCTGCCAAGTAAGGAAAGTAAATATTCAAACAATTAAAAAAGACTAATTTTTCAATGACCCATTAATTATAGAACAATTAAACAACTATATACATTTACACTTACCTATAAATTAGAAAAACGTTTCAATTTACCCGTAGATTTAACACACTTTAGAATGAATAGAAAAAAAAATACTCTGGGACACATTTAAAGCAGTGTGCAGAAATTTATAGAACTAAATGCCCTCAAGAGAAAGCAGGAAAGATCTAAAATTGACACCCTAACATCACAATTAAAAGAACTAGAGAAGCAAGAGCAAACACATTCAAAAGCTAGCAGAAGGCAAGAAATAACTAAGATCAGAGCAGAACTGAAGGAGACAGAGACACAAAAAACCCTTCAAAAAATCAATGAATCCAGGAGTTGGTTTTTTGAAAAGATCAACAAAATTAATAGATTGCTAGCAAGACTAATAAAGAAGAAAAGAGAGAAGAATCAAATAGATGCAATAAAAAATGATAAAGGGGATATCACCACCGATCCTACAAAAATACAAACTACCATCAAAAAATACTACAAACACCTCTATGCAAATAAACTAGAAAATCTAGAAGAAATGGATAAATTCCTCCATACATACACCCTCCCCAGAATAAAACAGGAAGAAGTTGAATGCCGGAATAGATCAATAACAGGATCTGAAACTGAGGCAATAATTAATAGCCTACCAACCAAAAAAAGTCCCAGACCAGACGGATTCGCAGCCGAATTCTACCAGATGTACAAGGAGGAGCTGGCACCATTCCTTCTGAAACTGTTCCAGTCAACAGGAAAAGAGGGAATCCTCCCTAACTCATTTTATGAGGCCAGCATCATCCTGATATTAAGGTCTGGCAGAGACACTACAAAAAAAGAGAATTTTAGACCAATATTCCTGATGAACATCAATGCAAAAATCCTCAATAAAATACTGGCAAACCGAATCCAGCAGCACATCAAAAAGCTTATCCACCATGATCAAGTGGGCTTCATCCCTGGGATGGAAGGCTGGTTCAACATATGCAAATCAATAAATGTAATCCAGCATATAAACAGAACCAAAGACAAAAACCACATGATTATCTCAATAGATGCAGAAAAGGCCTTTGACAAAATTCAACAGCCCTTCCTGCTGACAACTCTCAATAAATTTTGTATTGATGGGACATCTCTCAAAATAATAAGAGCTACTTCTGACAAACCCACAGACAAGATCATACAGAATGAGCAAAAACTGGAAGCATTCCCTTTGAAAACTGGCACAAGACAGGGATGCCCTCTCTCACCACTCCTATTCAACATAGTGTTGGAAGTTCTGGCCAGGGCAATCAGGCAAGAGAAAGAAATCAAGGGTATTCAATTAGGAAAAGAGGACGTCAAATTGTCCCTTTTGCAGACGACATGATTGTATTTTAGAAAAGCCCATCATCTCAGCCCAAAATCTCCTTAAGCTGATAAGCAACTTCAGCAAAGTCTCAAGATACAAAATCAATGTGCAAAAATCACAAGCATTCTTATACACCAATAACAGACAAACAACCAAATCATGAGTGAACTCCCATTCACAATTGCTTCAAAGAGAATAAAATACCTAGGAATCCAACTTACAAGGGATGTGAAGGACCTCTTCAAAGAGAACTACAAACCACTGCTGAACGAAATAAAAGAGGACACAAACAAATGGAAGAACATTCCATGCTCATGGATAGCAAGAATCAATATCATGAAAATGGTCATACTGCCCAAGGTAATTTATAGATTCAGTGACATCCCCATCAAGCTACCAATGACTTTCTTCACAGAATTGGAAAAACTACTTTAAGGTTCATATGGAACCAAAAAAGAGCCCACATTGCCAAGACAATCCTAAGCCAAAAGAACAAAGCTGGAGGCATCACGCTACCTGACTTCAAACTATACTACAAGGCTACAGTAACCAAAACAGCATGGTACTGCTACCAAAACAGAGATATAGACCAATGGAACAGAACAGAGCCTTTAGAAATAATACCATGCATCTACAGCCATCTGATCTTTGACAAACCTGACAAAAACAAGAAATGGGGAAACGATTCCCTATTTAATAAATGGTGCTGGGAAAACTGGCTAGCCATATGTAGAAAGTTGAAACTGGATCCCTTCCTTACACCTTATACAAAAATTAATTCAAGGTGGATTAAAGACCTAAATGTTAGACCTAAAACCATAAAAACCCTAGAAGAAAACCTAGGCATTACCATTCAGGACATAGGCATGGGCAAGGACTTAATGTCTAAAACACGAAAAGCAATGTCAACAAAAGCCAAAATTGACAAATGCAATCTAATTAAACTGAAGAGCTTCTGCACAGCAAAAGAAACTACCATCAGAGTGAACCGGCAACCTACAGAATGGGAGAAAATGTTTGCAATCTACTCATCTGACAAAGGGCTAATATCCAGAATCTACAAAGAACTCAAACAAATTTACAAGAAAAAGTCAACGCTATCAAAAAGTGGGTGAAGGACATGAACAGACACTTCTCAAAAGAAGACATTTATGCAGCTAATGGACACATGAAAAAATACTCATCATCACTTGCCATCAGGGAAATGCAAATCAAAACCACAATGAGATACCATCTCACACCAGTTTAAATGGTGATCATTAAAAAGTCAGGAAACAATAGGTGCTGGAGAGGTTGTGGAGGAGTAGGAACACTTTTACACTGTTGATGGGACTGTAAACTGGTTCAACCATTGTGGAAGACAGTGTGGTGATTCCTCAAGGATCTAGAACTAGAAATACCATTAGGATCTAGAACTAGAAATACCATTTCACCCAGGAATCCCATTACTGGGTATATACTCAAAGGATTATAAATCTTGCTGCTATAAGGACACATGCACATGTAGGTTTATTGCGGCACTATTCACAATAGCAAAGACTTGGAACCAACCCAAATGTCCAAGAATGATAGACTGGATTAAGAAAATGTGGTACATATACACCATGTAATACTATGCAGCCATAACAAAGGATGAGTTCATGTCCTTTGGAGAGACATGGATGAAGCTGGAAACCATCATTCTCAGCAAACTATTGCAAGGATAGAAAACCAAACACTGCATGTTCTCACTCATAGGTGGGAATTGAACAATGAGAACACTTTGACACAGGAAGGGGAACATCACACACCAGGGCCTGTCGTGGGGTGGGGGGTGGGGGGAGGGATAGCATTAGAAGATATGCCTAATGTAAATGACGAGTTAATGGGTGCAGCACACCAACATGACACATGTATACATATGTAACAAACCTGCATATTGTGCACATGTACCCTAGAACTTAAAGTATAATAAAAAAATAAAAATAAAAAAATATAACTGCCTTTTAAAAAAAATACCTATTAAACTCATGCACTATTTCTTTAAAAGTACCTACTGAATTCTCACTGCAAAGCTTACTTGCAAAAGCAGTGAAAATCCAGTCTAGATATCCTCTTTAATAATGAGTTACTGATAAACACAATAAATAACTCATATACCATTTCATTCATGTTCTGAATTTTCTCAACCACTCTACAATAATGAGTTTGCATCAGGCTTTCCATATTACTTACATTTATAGGATTTCATTCCGATAGATGTCATGTGATTTTTAATATAATTAAAATGGAATATTTCTGTATTTTCCATATTATTATGCACAGTTGCACAGTAAGGGGCGCATTCTTATATTTATATGGTCCATTTCCAGTGTGCATTATCATGTGTCTTTGAATAAATATGAAAGAAATGAAGGCATTCCCACATTTTAGACATTTATAGAGTTTTCCTCCACAATGAGTTATTTTATGTCATCAAATAGAACTGGAAGAGCTGAAAGCCTCATAATATTTCTAACACTCATAAGGTTTTTCTTCAGAGTCCTTTCCCATTTTCAAACCACATTTCTTCTAGTCATAGGGTTTTTTATTCAGTTTGTTTTGTTTCATATCTTTGAAAGAAACCAAGAAAATTAAATGCTCTTCTACATTTCTTCCATTCACAAGATTTCACTCCAGTGAGTTCTTTCATGTATTCGAGAATCACCAGTATATCTGAAGGCTTTAACCACATTTTTTTAGGTTTATAGAATTTTCATAGGGTTTATCTCTGGTATGAGTTATTCCACGGTTATAAAGATGGCTGGAACAACTGAAGGCTTCCCCACATTCCTTATATTCACAGGGTTTCTCTCCGCTATGGTTCTTTTATGTCTATAAAGGTAACTGGAATGACTGAAGGCTTTCCCACATTCCTTACATTAATAAGGTTTCTCTTCATGATAAATTATTTCATGTCTATAAAGGTTCCTGGAATGACTGAAGGCTTTACCGCATTTCTTACATTCATAGGATTTGTCTCCACTGTGAGTTCTTTCATGTCTTTGAATAAAATGCTCAATAAATAATGAACAGAACAGAATGACTGAAGGATTTACCATATTGCTTTCATTAATAGGGTTTCTCTCCAGAATGATATTTTTCATGGTTATAAAGAGAAATAAAATAGCAAAGGATTTACCCCATTTCTTACACTGAGAGGGCTTTCCTCCAGAGTGAATACTTTCATGTCTTTTATTAAAAAACAAGGGAAAATCAAATGATTTCCCACATTCCTTATATTCACTGGGCTTTGCTCCAGTGTAAGTTCTTTTATGTATTGGACAGGAAATAGAAAACCTGAAGAGATTACAATTTTGTTTACATCCACAGGGCTTACTGCAATGGGAATTCTCTGCTTTATTTGAAATAAATTGGAAAAATCAAAGGCGTTCTCACATACTGTACATTCATAAGGTTCATTTACAATGGGAGTTACCATGTGTCTTTGAGTAGTTGTGAGATAAATGAGGGCTTTCTGACACTGTTTAGATTTAGATGGCTTCTCTCCACATTCTGCACACTCATATTGTTTGTATCCAGAGTGAGATATAATGTGCCTATGAAGGGACAAGTGATATATGAACACTTTTCAACACAATGCATTCATGTAGTTTTACTCCAGTGCTAAGGATTTTTGTTCAGGCTAAGATTTGGAACCTGGGTGAAGGTTTCTCTCCACTGACTACATTATTTAATTTCATCCAGTCTCTTTATCATATGATATCTGGAAAAATGACTACCACATTATTAATCGTTGTCCCATTAATGATTTTCTATTTATTAAAAGGTCTTTAACTTAGATTGCTACCAATATCAGAAAATTCCAGATTTTCTGCCCTGACTAAAATGTTTGAAAGTAAATGGATTGATTACTCCCCAGCAGAGCTACCTCCATCATAGCTATTATCAAATATTTATATATGCAGTTTCTTAGCACTGTTTCCAAGTGAACTACTTTGCAAACACTGAGCATTTATGTTACATGGAAGCATATATTTTTGGTCAACATTTTTTATGAATAAATATATTCAAACTTTGCTTATTTTTTTGGTTTGCTTGAAGTTAAATGACTGTGACATGTTGAGATTCCCTTAAGGAATAATGTTTTCTCTTGTGAGTGGAAATTACCTTAAATCTCTGAAAGAATTTTTTGTACTGATTTTCAATATGTTTGTCTCTCCATTGGTTTTCTATATAACCCAAGTTCCTTAAGATTTGTTGGATCACATTTTTATGTAGATTCTTCCAGGAAGGACCTTGCAAAGGCCGCTCTTCCCAGGTAAAAGTCACAATCACATCTTCAAACGCCACTGAGTCCATTTCCTGACTTATTGGGTGTGCTAGCACCCTTTCTGCAGATCTCCCAGTACCTACAGGTCACAAGGGTTACAGAGGTTGTGATGAAGCCCCCGTGGGATTCCAGGAGCTGAGGAGAAGAGCAATAGAGATGGGACCCGGACCTCATGCCATGGAAACCAAAGTCTCACGAGATTGTGGAAAGCAGTCCCATTCTCTCTGGCTGCATGCCTGATTGGACCTACTAGATGACTTTCTTTAACTTTTATTTTAGGTTTAGGGCTATCTGTGCAGGTTTGTTATATAGGTAAAATTGTGTCATGGGGATTTGGTTGTACAGATTATTTCATCAACCAGGTACTAAGCATAGTATCCATTAGTTATTTTTCCTAATCCTCTCCCTCCTCACACCATCATCCCTCAAGTAGGCCCCAGTGTCTGTTGTTCCCCTCTATGTGTCCATATGTTCTTATCATTTAGCTCCCACTTATAAGTGAGAACACGTGGTGTTTGGTTTTCTGTTCTTGCATTAGTTTGCTAAGGATAATGGCCTCTAGCTCCATCCATGTTCTTGCAAAGGAAATTATCTTGTTCTTTTTTACGGTTGCATAGTATACCATGGTGTATATGTATCACATTTTTTTTTATCCAGCCTACCGTAGATGGGCCTTTAGGTTGAGTCCATGTTTTTGCTATTATGAATAGTGCTACAATGAACATACACATACATTTGTCTTTATGGTAGAATAATTTATATTCTTTTGGGTATATACCCGGTAATGGGATACTAAATGACTTTTAAGGTTTTTGCAGTTTCAAACACAAAGGTATCAGAGCTTGTGACATGTGTGAGGCAACCATATGGGTCTCAGAGTTGTTCTTGAGAAGTGATTCTCAAAGTGCAGTCCCCAAGCCAGGAATATCAGCATTATCTGAGAACTTGTTAGAAATGCAAATCCTTGAGCTTCACCCAGACTGACTGCACCCAGGCCAACTGAATCATAAACTTTTGTGGAAGGGCTGAGAATGTGTGTTTAGATATGCTCTTCAGGTAATTCTGATGCATGCTCAAGTTTGAGAATCACTGGTCTAGAGAAAGCAGTAGTTGGCTCCCTATGGCAGCCCAACACACAGCACTAGGCAGGGCACATCTTATTCCTACTTCCATGGCCTCAACTGCCACCTTTCTGTATCTCGCCAAGACCCTCGCCAAGGCTCTTGGTATTGCCTTACATTCAAATTGTCTAAATGAGAACTTACAGAATTCTCCCCAAACCTGACTCTTTTCCCTTGAGCCAAATTTTGTCCTTTACACAGAATCCCTCAGACTCCAAATCCTGAGTCCTTCTATTTCCCTCTCTCTTTCAAATAGTCACCAAATCCTGTTGAGTCTTTTGGACAGCACCTGTTGCATCTGTCTTTTTCTTTTCATCTCCACTGTTTTCCCCCTTCCATTTCTTCCCCTCCACAGCCTGAGCCTTCATGGCCTCATCTCAGTGGACTAGCTCCTAGTTGATCTTTCTGCCTCCAGCTTCCACTGGGAGGCAAAAATGGCCTCCAGAGCTTTGTTCACAGGAGCTCCCACTCTCAGCATAGAATACCCTTCATCCTTATTGCCATGCACTGTGGCAATGTAGTTCAGAATGAAAAAGCATGGATTCTTGCAGGTAGGCTGCTTGAGTTCAAATAGTGGTCTCACCTTGTATTAGTCCATTTTCACACTGCTATAAAGAAATACCCAAGATTGAGTAATTTATAAAGAAAAGAGGTTTAATTGACTTACAGTTCCACATGGCTGAGGAGGCCTCAAGAAACCTACAATCATGGTGGAAGGAAAAGGGGAAGAAAGGCACCTTTTACATGGTGAGAGAAGAGAGAGAAGGGGGGAACTGCCAAACACTTTTAAAACCATCAGATCTCATGAGAACTCCTTCACTATGATGAGAACAGCATGGGGAAAACTGCCCCCATGATTCCATCACCTCTCACCAGGTCCCTCCCTCGACATGTGGGGATTACAATTCAGGATGATATTTGGGTGGGGACACAGAGCCCAACCATATAATTGCACCCCTGGTCCCTCCCAAATCTTGTGCTTTTCACATTGCAATACCAATCATGCCTTCCCAACAGTTCCCCAAAGTCTCAACTCATTGTAACACTAACTCAAAAGTAAAAGTCCAAAGTTTCATCTGAGTCAAGGCAAATCCCTCTCACCTATGAGCCTGTAAAATCAAAAGCCAGTTAGTTACTTCCAAGATACAATGGGGGTACAGGCATTTGGTAAATGTTCCCATTCCAAATGGGAGAAATTGGCCAAAACAAAGGGGCCACATGCCCCATGCATGTCTAAAACCTGGCCGGGCAATCATTAAATCATAAAGCTCAAAAATCTCCTTTCACTCCATGTCTCACATCCGGGGCATGCTGGTGGAAGGGGTGGGCTCCCAAGGCCTTGGGCAGCTCTGCCCCTGTGGCTCTGTAGAGTACAGCCCTCTTGCATGCTTTCACTGGCCAGCATTGAGGGCCTGCAGCTTTTTCAGGTGCACGATGCAAGCTGTTAGTGGATCGATCTTTCTGGGATCTGGAGGATGATGGCACACTTCTCACAGCTCCTCTAGGCAGTGCTTCAGTGGAGACTCTGTGTGGGGGGCCCAACCCCACATTTTCCTACCATACTGCCCTAGCAGAGGTTCTCCATGAGGACTCCTCCCCTGCAGTAGACTTCTGTCTGAACATCCAGGCATTTCCATACATTCTCTGAAATCTAGGTGGAGGTTCCCAGAGCTCAATTCTTGTCTTCTGCATACCTGCAGGCCCAAAACCATGTGGAAGCTACCAAGGCTTATGGCTTGCACCCTCTGAACCCATGGTCAGAGGTGTACCTTGTCCCCTTTTAGCCATGGCTGGAGCTGGAGCATCTAGGACACAGGGCACCAAGTCCCAAGGGTGCACAGAGCAGTGGGGTCCTGAACCTGGCCCACAAAACCGTTTTTCCTTTCTAGTCCTCTGGGCCTGTGATGGGAGGGGCTGCAGTGAAGATTTCTGACATGCCCTGGAGACATATTCCCCATTGTCTTGGTGATTAACATTCGGGTCCTTGTTACTTACGCAAATTTCTGCAGTTAGCTTGAATTCCTCTCCAGAAAATGGGTTTTTCTTTTCTACCACATAGTGATGCTGTAAATTTTCCAAAACTTTATGCTCTGCTTCTCTTTTAAACCTAAGTTCCAATTTCAAACCATCTTTTTGTGAATGCATGTAACTGAAAGCTTTCAGAATAATCCAAGTCACCTCTTGAATGCTTTGCTGCTTAGAAATTTCTTCCATTAGATACCTTAAATCACCTCTCTCAAGTCAAAAATTCCACAGATCTTGCACCCTCTGAAGCCATGGTCAGAGCTGTACCTTGGCCCCTTTTAGCTGTGGCTGGAGCTGGAGCATCTGGGACGCAGGACACCAAGTCCCAAGGCTGCACTATTGTGCAGGGGTAAAAATGATGCCAGTCTCTTTGCTAAAGCATAGCAAAAGTGACTTTCACTCCAGTTCCCAATAAGTTCCTCATTTCCATCTGAGACTACATCAGTCTGGACTTCATTGTCCATATCACTATAAGCATTTTGGTCAAAAAAATTCAGCAAGTCTCTAGGAAGTTCCAAACTTCCCCACATATTCCTATCTTGATCTGAGACCTCCAAACTGTTTCAACCTCTTCATGTTACGCAGTTCCAAAGTTGCTTCCACATTTTCAGGCTATCTTTATTGCAGTACACCACTATTCTGGTACCAATTATCTGTATTAGTCCGGTTTCACACTGCTATAAAGAAATATCTGAGAATAGGCAATTTATTTAAAAAATATGGGTTAATCGACTCAGTTCCCCATGGCTGGAGAGGCCTCGGGAAACCTACAGTCATTTCAGAAGGTGAAAGGAAAGCAAGGCACCTCTTACATTGTGGCAGGAGAGAGAGAGAGAAGTAGGGAATTGCCAAACACTTTTAAAGCCTTCAGATCTCCTGAGGACTCCTTCACTATCATGAGAACAGCATGGAGGAAACTCCTCCCATAATCCAATCAACAACCACCAGGTACCTCCCTTGACACATGGGGATTACAATTCAGGATGAGATTTGGGTGAGGGCCCAGAGCCAAACCATATCACACCTCTTCCTAGCTGTGTGATCCTGGGCATGACCTCTGACATCTCTGTGACTCTTATTTCTCATCTGAAAAATGGGGATCATGGTCAGAGTTCCTACTTTATGGGATTGTGGTGAGAATTAAATGGGTTACTGTATGTAAAGTTCATAGAATGATGCTTAGTTTGAGGTAAGTATAATATATGTGTTTGTTATTGTTGGTAGTAGTAGTCTTAATACCTAATCTTGAAACCCAAATCAATTCCTATCCTTTCTTTGAAGACTGCCTTGACATTCAGAAGAAACTTCTCTTTCTTTTGTTTTCCTGTAACATTTAATCTCAGTGATAGAGTCAGATGGAACATTAAGGCTCAGAGAGGTTCTAAGACTTATCCAAGGTCAACCTAAGTCACTACTAGTTAAGACTAAGGCTCCCTGGCACCACAACATTCTCAGATGCTTCTGAATCCTTCATTTCAATCCCTTTCAATCTTACGTGTCCAGAAAAAATAAACATAGCAGGGGCCCCAGTATAATCAGAAAACACATATTTTAAAATAGCCTTTAAGGTGCCTTTAGTCTTCTTGGTCAGAAGAATGGGAGTACAGGGGGTTGGTGTTGAGAAAAAGACCAAGTGTGAGGAATGTGAGCACTAAATGTGTGAAGATGGAATCCAGCTGTGTCTACACTCAGGATCAGGCATACACATTATCTCCATTCTTTTGCCAACTTTTGCCAGGTAAATGGCAGGGGGATGACCATTGCTCAAGGAGGCTGAGTCCTTTGACTCATTGCTCAAGGAGGCTTTTCCTTGA
The DNA here is from genome assembly GCF_029289425.2 of Pan paniscus. NCBI lineage: Eukaryota > Metazoa > Chordata > Mammalia > Primates > Hominidae > Pan > Pan paniscus. The sequence goes on from NC_073272.2 coordinate 63,684,591, forward strand.
GGAAAAGGGGGAGAGGGATGGGTAGACTAAAACAGGTGGCTATGATTTAATGGATGTCTGTATGATTTGAGAACCCTGAGGCATTGGGCTAGGCACTGAAAGAGAAAGTCATAAAGATGACTAATGATTGGCTTGGCTCTGTGACATGGCAGTCTTCTTCCAGCTTCCTTGACAGGCTGGAGAAGCCATTAAAATATGTGCAGAGCTAGTTCTAACAAGTTGCTGCAGGACCAAAAAAGAGATTTGAAAGAATTGTGGCTTTCCAGACAGCAACCTTTCTGGCAAGCAGGACTCAGTCTGGACTGTCAGAGATTGGGATATCCTGGGTTTTAGTGTCCATAGGCTCAGCTGTCCAGAAAGGTAAGCTCCCTTCACAGAATGAAACACCTAAGTAAATTGAGGACAAGGTAGTCAAGTAGGTGTTATGGTTTGAACGTTTGTCCCCCTAAACCTCATACTGAAATTTGATCCTAATTGCTGGAGATGCAGCCAAATGGAAGGTGTTTGAGTCATGGGAGCAGATAGCTCACTAATAGATTAATGCCCTCCCTGTGAAGAGGGGTGGGGAGGGTGAGTGAATTCTCACCTTATTAGTTCCCAGGACAGCTGGTTGTTAAAATCAGTCTGGGAATATAATTTGAATTGGATTTCCAAGATGGCCAAATAGGAACAGCTCTGGTCTGCTGTTCCCAGGGAGATCAACACAGAAGATGGGCGATTTCTTCATTTCCAACTGAGGTACCTGGTTCATCTCACTGGAACTGGTTGGAGAGTGGGTGCAGCCCACAGAAGGTGAGCTGAAGCAAGGCAGGGCATCGCCTCACCCAAGAAGCATAAGGGTTTGGGGGATTTCCCTTTCCTAGCCAAGGGAAGCCATGACAGACTGTGCCTGAAGAAATGGTACACCTCTGACCAAATACTTCACTTTTCCCACAGTCTTAGCAACTGGCAGTCCAGGAGATACCCTCCCATGCCTGGCTCAGTGGGTCCCACGCCCACACAGCCTTGCTCACTGCAGTCTGAGATTGACCTGCGATGCTGCAGCTTGATGGGGGGAGGGGTGTCTGCCATTGCTGAGGTTTGAGTAGCTTACAGTGTAAACAAAGCAGCTGGGAAGCACAAACTGGGCAGAGCCCACCACAGCTCAGCAGGGCCTACTACCTCTATAGATTCCACCTCTGGGGGCAGGGCATAGTAGAACAAAAGGCAGCAGACAGCTTCTACAGACTTAAACGTCCCTGTCTGACAGCACTGAAGAGAGCAGTGGTTCTCTCAGCATGGTATTCGATCTCTGAGAATGGACAGACTGCCTCCTCAAGCGGGTCTCTGATCCCTGTGTAGCCTGAGTGGGAAACACCTCCCAGTAGGGGCCGACAGACACCTCAAACATGCAGGTGCCCCTCTGGGATGAAACTTCCAGAGGAAGGATCAGGCAGCAATATTTGCTGTTCTGCAGCCTCTGCTGGTGATACCCAGGAAAACAGGGTCTGGAGTGGACCTCCAGCAAATGCCAATAGACCTGCAGCTGAGACTGTTAGAAGGAAAACTAAGAAACAGAAAGGAATAGCATCAACATCAACAAAAAGAACATCCACACCAAAACCCCATCTGTAGGTCACCACCAACAAAGACCAAAGGTAGATAAAACCACAAAGATGGGGAGAAATCGAGCAGAAAAGCTGAAAATTCCAAAAAGCAGAGCATCTCTTCTCCTCCAGAGGATTGCAGCTCCTCGCCAGCAAGGGAACAAAACTGGATGGAGAATGACTTTGATGAGTTGACAGAAGTAGGCTTCAGAAGGTTGGTAATAACAAACTTCTCTGAGCTAAAGAAGCATGTTCTAACTCATTGCAAGGAAGCTAAAAACCTTGAAAAAAATGTTAGATGAATGGCTAACTAAAATAAACAGTGTAGAGAAGACCTTAAATGACCTGATGGAGCTGAAAATCACAGCACAAGAGTTTCGTGATGCATGCACAAACTTCAATACGCGATTTGATCAAGTGGAAGAAATGGTATCAGTGATTGAAGATAAAATTAATGAAATAAAGCAAGAAGACAAGATTAGAGAAAAAAGAGCGAAAAGAAATGAACAAAGCCTCCAGGAAATATGGGACTATGTGAAAAGACCAAATATACATTTGATTGGTGTACCAGAAAGTGACGGGGAGAATGGAACCAAGTTAGAAAACACTCTTCAGGATATTGTCCAAGAGAACTTCCCTAACCTAGCAAGGCAGGCCAACATTCAAAATCAGGAAATAGAGAACACCATAAAGATACTCCTTAAGAAGAGCAACCCCAAGACACATAATTGTCAGATTCACCAAGGATGAAATGAAAGAAAAAATGTAAAGGGCAGCCAGAGAGAAAGGTCAGGTTACCCACAAAGGGAAACCCATCAGGCTAACAGCAGATCTCTCAGGAGAAACCCTACAACCAAGAAGAGAGAGGGGGCCAATATTCAACATTCTTAAAGAAAAGAATTTTCAACCCAGAATCTCATATCCAGTCAAAAGAAGCTTCATAAGTGAAGGAGAAATGAAATCCTTTACAGACAAGCAAATGCTGAGAGATTTTGTCACCACCAGGCCTGCCTTACAAGAGCTCCTGAATGAAGCACTAAACATGGAAAGAAACAATCAGTACCTGCCACTGCAAAAACATGCCAAATGGTAAAAACCATCGACACTATGAAGAAACTGCATCAATTAATGGGCAAAATAACCAGCTAATATCATAATGACAGGATCAAAGTCAAACATAACAATATCAACCTTAAATGTCAATGGGCTAAATGCCCCAGTTAAAAGACACAGACTGGCAAATGGGATAAAGAGTCAAGACTCATTGGTGTGCTGTATTCAGGAGACCCAACTCAAATGCAAAGACACATATAGGCTCAAAATAAAGGGATGGAGGAAGATCTAACAAGCAAATGGAAAGCAAAAAAAAAAAAAAAAAAAGCAGGGGTTGCAATCCTAGTCTCTGATAAAACAGACTTTAAACCAACAGAGATCAAAAAAGACAAAGAAGGCCACTACATAATGGTAAAGGGATCCATGTAACAAGAAGAGCTAACTATCCTAAATGTATATGCACCCAATATGGGAGCAGCCAGATTCATAAAGCAAGTCCTTAGAGACCTACAAAGAGACTTAGACTCACACAATAATAATGGGAGACTTTAACACTCCACTGTCAATATTAGATCAATAAGACAGAAGGTTAACAAGGATATACAGGACTTGAACTCAGCTCTGGACCAAGCAGACCTAATAGACATCTACAGAACTCTCCACCCTAAATCAACAGAATATACATTCTTCTCAGCACCACATCACACTTATTCTAAAATTGACCATGTAATTGGTAGTAAAACACTCCTCAGCAAATGTAAAAGAACAGAAATCACAACAAACTGTCTCTCAGACCACAGTGCAATCCAATTAGAATTCAGGATCAATAAACTCACTCAAAATCACACAACTACATGGAAGCTGAACAAGCTGCTCCTGAATGACTATTGTGTAAATAACGAAATTAAGGCAAAAATAAAGATGTTCTTTAAAACCAATGAGAAGAAAGACACAAAGTACCAGAATCTCTGGGACACATTTAAAGCAGTATGTAGAGGGAAATTTATACCACTAAATGCCCACAAAAGAAAGCAGGAAAGTTCTAAAATTGACACCCTAACATCACAATTTAAAGAAATAGAGAAGCAAGAGCAAACACATTCAAAAGCCAGCAGAAGGAAAGAAATAACTAAGATCAGAGGAAACTGAAGAAGATAGAGACACAAAAAAAACCCTTCAAAAAATCAATGGATCCAGGAGCTGGTTTTTTGAAAAAATCAACAAAATTGATAGACCACTAGCAAGACTAATAAAGAAGAAAAGAGAGAAGAATCAAATAGATGCAATAAAAAATGATAAAGGGGATATCACCAATGATCCCACAGAAATACAAACTACCATCAAAGAATACTATAAACACCTCTATGCAAATAAACTAGAAAATCTAGAAGAAATGAATAATTTCCTGGACAACATACACTCTCCCAAGACTAAACTAGAAAGAAGTTGAATCTCTGAATAGACCAATAACAGGATCTGAAATTGAGGTAATAATTAATAGCTGACCAACCAAAAAAAGTCCAGGACCAGATGGATTCACAGCCGAATTCTACCAGAGGTACAAAGAGGAGCTGGTACCATTCCTTTTGAAACTATTTCAATCAATAGAAAAAGAGGGAATCCTCCCTAACTCATTTTATGGGTCTAGTGTCATCCTGATAACAAAGCCTGGTAGAGATAAAACAAAAAAAGAGACTTTTAGACCAATGTCCCTGATGAACATCGATGTGAAAATAGTCAATAAAATATGGGCAAACCAAATCCAGCAGCACATCAAAAAGCTTATCCATCACGATCAAGTCGGCTTCATACTTGGGATGCAAGGCTGGTTCAACATATGCAAATCAATAAACGTAATCCATCATATAAACAGAACCAAAGACAAAAACCACATGATTATCTCAATAGACACAGAAAAGGCATTCAAAAAAATTCAACAGCCTTCATGCTAAAAACTCTCAAAAAACTAGGTATTGATGGAACATATCTCAAAATAATAAGAGCTATTTATGACAAACCCACAGTCAAGATCATACTGAATGGGCAAAAACCGGAAGCATTCCCTTTGAAAACTGGCACAAGACAGGGATGCCCTCTCTCACCACTCCTATTCAACATAGTATTGGAAGTTCTGGCTAGGGCAATCAGGCAAGAGAAAGAAATAAAGGGTATTCAATTAGGAAAACAGGAAGTCAAGTTGTCTCTGTTTGCAGATGACATGATTGTATATTTATAAAACTCCATCAGCTCAGCCCAAAATCTCCTTAAGCTGATAAGCAAATTCAGCAAAGTCTCAGGATACAAAATCAATGTGCAAAAATCACAAGCATTCCTATACACCAATAATAGACAAACAGAGGGCCAAGTCATAAGTGAATTCCCATTCACAACTACTAAAAAGAGAATAAAATACCTGGGAATCCAACTTACAAGGGATGTGAAGGACCTCTTCAAGGACAACTACAAACCACTGCTCAATGAAATAAAAGAGGACACAAGAAAATGGAAGAACATTCCATGCTCATGGATAGGAAGAATCAATGTCATGAAAATGGCCATACTGCCCAAGGTAATTTATAGATTCAATGCTATCTCCATCAAGCTCCAACTGACTTTCTTCACAGAGTTGGAAAAAACTACTTTAAAGTTCATATGGAACCGAAAAAGACCCTGCATTGCCAAGACAATCCTAAGCAAAAGAAACAAAGCTGGAGGCATCACGCTACCTGACTTCAAACTATACTACAAGGCTACAGTAACCAAAACAGCATGGTACTGCTACCAAAACAGAGAGGTAGACAAATGGAACAGAACAGAGCCCTCAGAAATAACACCACACATCTAGAACCATCTGATCTTTGACAAACCTGACAAAAACAAGCAATGGGGAAATTATTCCCTATTTAATAAATGGTGCTGGGAAAACTGGCTATCCATATGTGGAAAACTGGCTAGCCATATGTAGAAAGCTGAAACTGGATCACTTCCTTACAACATATACACAAATTAACTCAAGATGAATTAAAGACTTAAATGTAAGACCTAATACCATATAAACCCTAGAAGAAAATCTAGGCAATACCATTCAAGACATAGGCATGGGCAAAGCCTTCATGACTAAAACACGAAAAGCAATGGCAATAAAAGCCAAAATAGACAAATGGGATCTGATTAAACTGAAGAGCTTCTGCACAGCAAAAGAAATTATCATCAGAGTGAACAGGCAACCTACAGAATGGGAGAAAATTTTTGCAATCTACCCATCTGACAAAGGGCTAATATCCAGAATCTAAAAAGAACTTAAACAAATTTACAAGAAAAAAAACAACCCCATCAAAAAGTGGGCAAAGGATATGAACAGACACTTTTCAAAAGAAGACATTTATGCAGCCAACAGACATATGAAAAAATGCTCATCATCACTGATCATTAGAGAAATGCAAATCAAAATCACAATGAGATACCATCTCACACCAGTTAGAACGGCGGTCATTAAAAAGTCAAGAAACAACAGATGCTGGAGAGGATGTGGAGAAATAGGAATGCTTTTACACTGTTGGTGGGACTGTAAATTAGTTCAATCATTGTGGAAGACAGTGTGGCGATTCCTCAAGGATCTAGAACTAGAAATGCCATTTGACCCAGCAATCCCATTACTGGGTATATACCCAGAGGATTATAAATCATGCTACTATAAAGACACACACACACGTATGTTTATTGTGGCTCTATTCACAAAAGCAAAGACTTGGAACCAACCCAAATGTCCATCAATGATAGACTGATTAAGAAAATGTGGCACATACACACCTTGGAATACTATGCAGCCATAAAAAAAGATGAGTTCATGTCCTTTGCAGGGACATGGATGAAGCTGGAAACCATCATTCTAAGCAAACTATCACAAGGACAGAAAACCAAACACCACATGTTCTCACTCATAGGTCGGAGTTGAGCAGCAATAACACATGGACACAGGGCGGGGAACATCACACACCAGGGCCTGTCAGAGGTGGGGTGCTGTGGGTGAGATAGCATTAGGAGAAATACCTAATGTAAATGACAAGTTGATGGGTGCAGCAAACCAACATGGCACATGTATACCTATGTAACAAACCTGCATGTTGTGCACATATACCCTAGAACTTAAAGTATAATAAAAAACAAACAAACAAAAAAAACAAAAAAAAAGAATTGTCAGGAGGGAGAGGGGATGGGTTGAGAAACTAACTGTTGGATACTATGCTCAGTACCTGGGTGAGGTGATTAATCATATCCTGAACCTCAGCATCACACATTATACCCAGGTAACAAACCTGAACAAGTACCTCCTGAATCTCAAATAAAAGTTGAAATTATTTTTAAAAAATGAATATAATTCACAAGTGTTCAGCTCAGCAACTTTTCAAAAATTGTACATGTTTATGTAACTGGCATTCTAGATCAAAAAATAGAACATTATCAGGACTCTAAAAGCTCCCTCCTTCCTGTACTACTTACCCTTCCAAAGTAATCACTGTTCTGATTTCTAGACAATAAATTAATCATGTCTGATTTTGAAAGTCATATAAAAGGAATCATAGAAAAAAAAAAGTCTGGCACCCCCACCCCTTTCTGCCTTTGGTCCTTTCTTCCCTTGTGATCTCTGCATGTGTCAGCTCCCCTTCACCATCTGCCATGAGTGGAAGCAGCCTGAGGCCCTCATCAGATGCATAATCTTGAACTTTTCAAGACATCAGAATCATGAGCCAAACAAATCTTTTTTCTTTATGAATTACCCAGCTTCAGATATTTCTTTGTAGCAATACTAAACAAACTAAGATGAAAGGTTTACTCAGGGACAAAAAGCAGTCAAGGGGAGATTGAGATGGGATCACAGAATCTTAGAACTGAAAGGCTCTCTCCTCCTCCATTGCTCAGACAGGAAACAAGGGTACCAAAAAGGGAAGAAAGGAGCCCAAAGTCACACAGTAAGATACAGATATCAGATATCAGATTGAGGTCGAGGGATCTTAATTTCCAATCTATTCACTGATTTTTTTTTTACTAATTTTTTAAGGCATGTAATTGATATCAAGTTACATATTTAACACTAGTATGACCCTTAAAATAAGATGGAGGTTGAAGACAATTTTTTTTTATTTGAGTATAGCTTCAGTCTCTTAAAATAATATGAAATTTGATCCATAGTTTGAGGCTGGGAGAGACTCAATGTACAGAACATTTATGGTATTAATGTTGCCCCCCCACCCCCAGTATTCTTTCTCTCTCCTAGAATGGCTATGGCAATCAAATAAAATAATATTAGTGAAAAATTCCATCCCCACAACACAGACAGACACTTATCCTCTGATTTCTGTAAAATAAATAACAAATTTTTATTGAGTACAGTGTCTGTGACAGGGATTCTTCTGAATTCTTTACAGATAGTAATCCATCTTCTCATTACAGCAATCCTTTAAGGCAGTTGCTGTGTTATCATCCCAATGTTAAGGCAGGTACTGTAATTATCACCTCAACTTTAGGGATGACAAACTCAGGCACAGTTACGTGACTTCCCCTGAGTCACAATGAGAGGAGCAAGAAAGAGTTGTCTGAACCCTAATTTTCAGAGCAAAGGCTTTTAAGAAGAAAACTGAGGTCAGGTGGAGTTGTTCGGTTTCAATATTATGGTCTCTAGCATTTTCTGACCACATTATATTTTCTACGTGATTCTCTACACATTCTCTCTTTGCTTCCTCACAGTAAACCTAGTGGCTAAGGAGGGAGGGAGGGAAGGACATACCACATCCATTTTACTGATAGATGAGAAAACTGAGTTCCAGAGAAAGAAAGAGCAATGCAGGTCTAGGAGAACAAGAAAGTCAGAATTTTGCCCTGACTGCTAGGTGGGCAGTAGGCAGGCACTTCTACAATGCAGGGCTATGGGATTCCATCCCAAGGCTTCAGGGAAGACACTCCCTGATTCCTGAGAAAGTTGCTGGGAGGCTGTAGACCAACTTCATCTGTGTGGTGCCTGCCATAGGTTCAGCTAGCCAGAGAGGAATCAACATGAGACCATCCACACTGTCTTCTGGCCAAGCCTAGAGTGGCTCAGAAAGGAAAGACATGGCAGCATCAGGACCTGAAACTTCATCACCCTGTTGTTGAATGTTGGTTCAGATTTTATTTTCAGATAGCAAATTACTAATTCATCTAAATGGCATAGTGAAACTAGGGAACCAAGCTTTGAATAGAGAGTCAGGAGATACAGGGGACCCAGCTGCTTAGCTTCCTTTGTGACTTTGGCCAAGTGCTGCCCCTGATTTGAGCCTGAGTTCCTCCTTTTGTTACATGAGGAGGTTGGACTCCTTTGTTAATTAAATTTCCCTCTAGTACAGGAGTTTTTAGCCTGAGGTCCAAATTTAAAATTCAGGAGTTAATTTGAATGGAAAAAAATATGTCTTTATTTTTACTAAGCTCTGACTGAAAATTGCCATTTCCTTCAAGGATGAATGTTGGCACCAAACCACAGCAGTATTAGAAGCAGACATATTTTTGTATCATATTACAGTTGTGGCAAAAATAGTAAAGTATTATTAAAGCTCATCACCCTTTGTAATTGTGTTAATAGACTAACTAATGCATCAACGATAGACATATATTACTGTATTATAGATTTTAACGGCTTCATTGATATATAATTTACATACCATGAAGTTCACCTGTTTAAAGTATAGAATCCAATGATTCTCTATATTTAGATTTGTGCAATCATCGTCACAATCTAAATTTAGAACATTTTCATCACTCTAGAAGGAAATCTTGAACCCACTGTTGAAATTCTTCAGGCCAAAGACCACCAGGGAATACATCTATGTTTGGGTTTATTACTTATTGCAGGAAGAGAGAACACACACCATGGGGAACCAGGGGGTGTCTCAGTAAGAGGTATAAGAAAATAACTCATTATAGGATTCGGGTTTTCGTTGGGTGATTTCAAAGTGTATCTGAAGAAGTGGAGGTTTTTTCTAGATTGTATGCTATCGAAATGGAGGACAATTTTATGATTGCACATCTTAATAACTGCTATCTATAGGGAGGGAGACTAGAGCAAGGATAAAGGTGTAATTGGTAAAGAAGTAGCAATCATTCATTTTGGCAAGGAGGGGTGCTTGGTACAGATAGCATAGCAAGCTGATTTCTGCCTGTGCTTAGACAGAAGTAAGAAGTGACCTTGACCTGTCTCATTATATCATGGTCTCATAGTAATCTTGTCTGAAGTTGGTATTTTGTGAGACTATTGATAACGTCTGTGAAAATAACATTATTTAGCTGTGAGTGCGAGGCCAGCCTTAAATGTTAGAGACTGCTATTTTTTTTTAATTCTCTTATTTGGATAAGGACAGATGAAACTGGGCCATAGCACATCAATCCAGAGTAACCAGCTATTAACCACTGAAAGATGTTGATTACAATCTATAGGGTGTCCATCAATGTTGTTTGTAGTTTATCTGGGGTTAACCCTTTCTACTACTTCTGTTATAGGATGAGATTTTGAAACACCTGACTTGACAATAGCTGCTTAGTAGCATTTAAGACTCTGGACAGGATATATTGGCCAACCATAACATAGGCAATTGTCAGAAACAAAATGATTATTAGTCTTTGCCATAAGTCCAAACTCAGGCAGTGGAAACATGTCCAAGAATTCAGTGGGGTCTGTTTCAGAAATCTAGGTGGCTTTTTCTCTTAGCCTAGTCACAGACTGTTCTATTTGTCCTGTAGTATTTATATAGATGCAATAAAAAAATTGCCATAGCACAATTCCCCTTGGCTGGCTAAGAGGAAAGAAAGGGCTATACAATTACCCATGACAACTTTAGTTAATTAATTCAGACTAATTTGTTGGGCTTCCAAAACAGAAGTATTCATGGAGAAGAAACTGGTTATCCCTCCAGGAAGTTTTACTGAATAACCTGTACTTGTTTTATTTTGGAGGCTTCAGGGTATTGCCTTTAAATAAATGAAATTTACTGAAGGGATAGTTTTAAATATCTGGAAATCTCTAACAATTGCTGTTAACACACAGGAAAAATTAAGGAACACTATAACTCATTTTTCCTATCTACCTGCAATGTATCCTTTACCCAACCTCTCCCCATTCTCCCCTCCTCCCTACTCTCCCCAGCCTCCAATACTTGGTTTTTCTTTATAGGAAGTTTCTTGGTTACTTATTCAATCTTTTTACTTTTAATAGGTCTAAGGAGACTTTCTGTTTCTTCTTGAGTCAGTTACAGTAGCTTATATCTTTCTAGGAATTTTTGTTCATTTTATTTACATTATTTATTGACATATAAATGTTCCCAGGATTGTTTCATAATTTTTATTTCTATATAGTTAGTAGGAGTAATATCTCCTGATTTTAGTAATTTCAGTCTTCTCTTTTATTTGTCAGTCTAGCTAAAAGTTTGTCAACTTTATCAAACTTTTAAAAGAAACAACTTTTGGGTTTGTTCATTTTCTCTATTTTTTTCTATTTTCTATTTCATTTTTTTTAGTGATAACTGTGAAAAGAAAATAAAAACTCAGGACCCCAATTCACTATGCCAAAAGGAAAAAATTTAAGCTAAAAGCTGAGTCATGCAAGAAATTGCCTTTCCTTTTGTTCCTAAGCAGATAGCTACAGATAAAAGTTTAAATATTTCCACAGGTAGCTACTATATGTTCACCTTATCTTTATGTAAAGTGCAGATTTACTGAGCATGAGAGTAATACATAACTGACTATTCCCCTACCTGCTCCTCTTCTCTTGCAACATGCAGATTCAATAATGTGACCATAGCCTCCCACTTTCCCTTCTAGCCTGCTTTTCTCCTTTAAATATCGAAGCCCCCCAAATCATCTTTGGATAAAGGCATAGACTTGTCTCCCAGGCATGTCCTTAACCTTGGCAAAATAAACATAAATTGATTGAGACCTGTCTCAGATACTTTTTGGTTTACATAACTTTCAGGTCACATTTGACAGAAACCAGTCTTCCAAATTAATCCATCTTGGGGAAGTCTTGTGACTCAAGGGCAACATTCTCTCTCTGAGTAAATAATCTTATTGTAAATTTCTCAAATTGTTGATATGTTGATCAATGTATAACCTACGGACACTAAATTGGATGCTGATTTATTTTAAGGTTAGCTCAAGCATGAATTTCCACTGGATTGCCTTGCACCTAGACATATTTAGCCTCTATGATATAATCTGTTTATAACTTTTGTATTGTATTCTCCAATGAAAAGAGGACAACTCCAGTATGAGGAGTCCCTCTCCCTTCTTTTAAACTTTTCTATAAAATCCTTTCACCTAGTGACAGATTTCAGAACACCCCCCAGCTCTGATGGTATGTCTTCCAGCTTCATCCTCACATTTGGCTTCCAATAAAGTTTTATCAAATTACTTCTGCCTCAATAGCCTTAATTTCAGTCAAATTTAATTATAATCCTTATTATTTTCTTCTTTCTGCTCACTTTGGCTTTACTTTGGGTTAGGTAATTGGTTTAAGATCATTCTTCTTTTGTAATATAGGCATTTATAGCTATAAATTTTCAAGAACTACTTTAGCTGCATCTCAAGTTTTGGTATGTTATGTTGGTGCTTTTATTCATCTTAAACTGTTAATTTTTTGAGTAGTCTCTTCTTTGAACCATTAATTATTTAGAAGTGTGTTTTATAAATTCCACATATATATGAACTGAAATTTTCTTCTGCTGTTGATTTTTAATTTTATTTCATTGTGGTCAGAGAGTCTGATATCGTGAAATATATATTTGGTCTTTGTCCCCATTCCCAGCATACAACTCCCTAAATCCTTGGAACCTTCAAAGTAATAAGTATATTTTTGTATGCTAATGAGTTGACCACAGGAGGCATGGTAGTGCATGCCTGTAATTCCAGCACTTTGAGAGGCCGAGGTGGGTGGATTGCTTGAGCTCGGGAGTTTGAGACCAACCTGGGCAACATAGTGAGACCTAATCTCTAAAAAAAGAAAGAAAAAATGAGTTGACTGATGGCTGTAGCCTCTAGGTAGCTTCAGGATGGATGCTGGTCACCAGAAAGACAAAGGCAGAATTAGAGGGCTGGAACTTTGAGCCCCACCCCCTGACCTCTAAGGAGAGAGGGGCTGAAGATGAAGCTGATCATCTATGGCCAATGATTTAATCAATCATGACTACGTAATGAGGCATCCATAAAACCCCCAAAAAGAGTGGATTCGAAGAGCTTCCTGATAGCTGAACACATAGAGATTTCTGGAAGGTGGTGCACCGAGGAAGGATTTGGACAATTCGCGCATGTAATCCTGTACCTCCACCCTATGCATCTCTTCATCTGTATCCTTTGTAATGTTATTTTAAAAAAACAGTAAGTGTAAATAAATGTTTACCTGAGTTCTGTGAGCCACTCTAGTAAATTGATCAAACACGAGTAGGGAATCATGGGAACCTCAATTTATAGCCCATCAGTCAGAAGCACAGGTGAAACAACCTGGGCCTTGCAATTGGCATTAGAAGCAGGGAGCAGCCTTGTGGGACTGAGCCCTCAACCTGTGGGATCTGGTGCTATCTCCAGGTAGATAGTGTTGGAATTGAACTGGTTAGAGGATATCCAGCTGGTGTCTGCCGCAGAATTGCTGGCTTGCTTGCTGTGCACTTACATATGCTGTCAGAAGCACCTTGAGAGAGTATAGTGGGAGAAACTGAGGGTTTTTTTTTTTCTCAGAGAGCACGAAGTGCATGATTTCAATCCTCCTAAATCTACTGAAGCTGGTTTTATGACCTAGCATGTGATCTATCCTAGAGGATGTTGCATGTGCACTTGAAAAGAATGTGTATTCTGCTGTTGTTGGATAGAGTGTTACACAGATATTGTATAGTTGATTTATAATGTTGGTCAGTTCTTCTATATCATTGATATATTCTGTTATTCTGCTATCTTTACTATTCTAAAATGGCCATCTTTATGTATGTTAACAGTTTTTGCCTCAGTGTCTATTTTGTCTCATATTAATAAAGCCACTCATGTTCTTGGCCAGGTGCAGTGGCTCATGTCTACAATCCCAGCATTTTGGGAGGCCAAGGTAGGTGGATCACTTGAGGTCAGGAGTTCCAGACCAGCCTGGCCAACATGGTGAAACCCCAGCTCTACTAAAAAAATACAAAAATTAACCAGGCATTGTGGTGGGTGCCTGTAATCCCAGCTACTCAGGAGGCTGAGGTGGGTGAATCACTTGAGCCCAGGAGGCAGAGGTTGCAGTGAGCCGAGATGGCACCAATGCACTGCAGCCTGGGCAACAGAATGTGAGACTCCATCAAAAAAAAAAAAAAAAAGAAAAGAAAAAGAAAAGCCACTCATGTTCTCATACGATTGCTGTTTGTATAGTATATCTTTTTCTTCCCTTTTACTTTCAACCTATTTGTATCTTTGAATTTAAATTGTGCTTCCTGTGGAGAGCATGAAGTCTGATTATGCCTTTGATTGGATTATTTAATCCATTCACATATTATGTTACTATTGATACGATTGGACTTATGTCTGCCATTTTATTTTATTTTATTTTAAAACATTTTTCTGTAGAGATGGGGTCTCGCTGTGTTGCCCAGGCTGGCCTCAAACTCCTGGCCCCAAGTGATCCTCCTGCCTTGGACTCCCAAAATGCTGGCATAACAGGTGTGAGCCACGATGTCTGGCCTTTGTTTTCTATGTGCTTCATGACTATGTATTTCCTCTGTTCCTCCTTCACTATGTCCTTATGTCATAAATGGATGCTTTTTAGTGTAAAATATTAATTTCTTTAATTTTTTAACCATAATTATTTGAAATATTTTATGAATGATTGCTCCAGGAGTTACAATATGAATCATAGTGAATCACAATCTACTTTAGATTTATATAAAATTATTTCTAGTAAGGTATAGAAACTTTACTCCTATGTAGCTCCCTTCCCCCTTTTTCATGTTATTACTATTATAAATATTACACCTATATATGTTTTTAAACAATACATTTTTATAATTTTCATTTCACATAATTTAATGTCTTTTTTTTTTTTTTTTTTTTTGATGGAGTTTTGCTCTTGTTGCCCAGGTTGGAGTGCAATGGCACGATCTCGGCTCACTGCAACCTCCACCTCCTGGGTTCAAGCGATTCTCCTGCCTCAACCTTCAAAGTAGCTGGGATTACAGGCATGTGCCACCACGCCCGATTAATTTTGTATTTTTAGCAGAGACAGGGTTTCTCCATGTTGTTCAGGCTGGTCTCAAACTCCCGACCTCAGGTGATCCGCCCACCTCGGCCTCCCAAAGTGCTGGGATTACAGGCTGAGCCACTGTGCCTGGCCAATTTTATGCCTTCTTCAAGAAACAAAGAGAGTAAAGAAGAGCACACATATTTATAGTTTTTTTTAATTAAACTTCTTATTTACCATTTCTGGTTGTCTCTATTTCTTTCTGTAGATTTGAGTTGTCCTCTGCTCTGTTTCCTCACTTTCATATAGCTTAATTCCTACTCTCTCCCTTTATATTGTTGTTGTCAAATATGTTGCATTTCTATATGTTATAGACCCCAAAATAAATTTTATGTCATTGTTTTATGTAATTGTTTTTTAATTGGCATATTATAGAATTCACTGTTTTAAAGGGTACATTTCAGCAGAATTTCAGATATTCACAGAGATGTGCAAGCATCACCACTAAGTCCAGTTATATTCATAACCCCCGAAAGAAACTACTTACCCATTACCAGTCACTCTGCATTCTTTTCTATGCCTAACCCTTTGCAGCCACTAATCTGCTTTCTGTCTCTAAATTTGCCTATTGTGGGCATTTCATATAAACAGAATCACATAGTATGTGGCCCTTTGTGTCTGGTTTCTTTCACTTAGCATAATATTTTCAAGGTTTATCCATTATGTAGCATGTATTGGGACTTTATTTCTTTTTATGGTTGAATAAAATTCCATTGCATAGATAAACCATATATTATTTACCTATTCATCAGTTTACGGACATTGTGTTGTTTCCATCTTCTGGCTATTATTAACAATGGTGCTATGAGTATTGGGGTCCAAGTTTTCATGGGAACATGCTTCCAATTATCCTGGGTGAATACTTAGGATTGGACATTCTGAGTCATATAGTAACACTACTAAATACTATGTTTGGAACTATTTGAGGGACAGCAAAACTGTTGTCCACAGAAGCTGCACTACTTTACATTCCCATCAGCAATATATGACAGTTCTAATATGTCCACATCCTTACCAACATATTTTATTTTCTGTTTTAAAAAAATTATAGCCATAATAGTGAGTGTTAAATAATACCATGTTGAAGGCTAGATTTGCATTTTCCTAATGAATAAATATGCTGAACATATTTTATTATTGCTTATTGGCCATTTGTATATCTTCTTTGGAGAAACGTCTATTCAAATTTTCTATCCATTTAAAACATTTTATTATTTATCTTTTTATTGATGAGTTTTAAAGTTCTTTAGATACTCTGAATACTAGACAGTAAATCAGACGTGATTTATATTTTTTCCCATTTGTGTATTGTCTTTTTCTTTACAGTGTTTTTAAATGCACATTTTTAATTTTGATGAAGTTCAGTTAATCTATTTTTGGTTTTGTTTTGTTGCTTGCTCTTTTTGGTGTCATATATATATATATATATATATATATATATATATATATATACCAATCTAAGTTCATAAAGATTTACTCCTATGTTTTCTTATAAGAATTTTACAGTTTTAGCTTTTACATGTATGCCTCTGATCTATTTTGAGTTAATTTTTGTATATGGTGTGAGGTAAGGGTCCAAACTCATTCTTTTGTATGTGGAAATCCAGTTGACATAGCACCATTTGTTGAAAAGATTATTTTCCCTCACTGAATTATCTTGACACCCTTGTCAAAAATCAGTCAACCTATAACATAAGGTTTTATTTCTAGACTTTCTGTTTTATTCCATTTATCTATATCTATATCTATCTATCTATACATCTTTATATCAGAATCACACATTCTTGATTACTGTAGCTTTATAGTCATATCTGAAATTGAGAATATAACTTTTCCAAATTTGTTTTTCTCTTTCAAGAACTTTTTGGCTTTTGGATTGCTTGCATTTTCATATGAGTTTTAGAATCAACTTGTCAATTTCTGGAAAACAAAACAAACTAAAAAAAACCAAAAAAATAAATAACTTAACTGTGATCTTAATAGAGACCATATGCAATCTGTAGATCAATTTGGGGATTAATGTTATCTTAACAATATTAAGTTTTCCAATTCATGAACATGGGATAGCTTTCCATTTTTTTATGTCTTTAAATTCCATCAACATTTTTTGTTTTAGTTTCAGGATACAAGTTTTACACTTGTTTTGTTAAATTTATTCACAGGTATTTTATTTTTGATACTATTATACATGGAATTTTAAAATGTTTATTTCCACATTGTTCACTATTAGTACATAGTGTGTGCAATTGATTTTTGTATATTGAGCTTGTAGCCTGCAACATTGCTGAGTTGATTTATTGACTCTCAACTCTTTGGGTGAATTCCTAAGGATTTTCTATATATAAGATGGTGTCATCTGCCAATAGAAACATTTCACTTCTTCCTTTCTAATACTGACACCTATTTTTGTCTAATAGCTCTCACTAGATTCTCAACTACAGTGTTGAATAGAAGTGGCACAAGTGGACCATCCTTGCTGGTTAATGATTTTAGGAGGAAAGCTTTCAGTATTTAAACATTAAGAATTATGCTAGCTGAGGGTTTTTTGTAGACGCCCTTACTTAGGTTGAGGAAGTTCCTTTCTATTCCTAGTTTTTGAATGTTTTTGTCATGAATGGATGTTGGATTTTGTCAAATGATTTTTTTGTGTGTCTATTAAGATGATCATTGCGGTTTTGGTCTTTTATCATATGGTGTATTGCATTGATTGATTTTTCATATGTAAAACCAGTCTCTCATTTCTGGAATAAATCTCACTTTGGTCATAGTGTGCAATCTTTTGTAAGCTTCTGGATATTTGTCTGCTAGTATTTTTGTTGAGGGTTTTTACATCTATATTCACAAAGAACGTTAGTCTGTAGTTTTATTGTCTTATGATATCTTTGCTTTGTTTACTTTTGGTAACAGAGTAGTTTTGGCCCAACAGAATGAGTCGGGAAGTGTTCCCTCCTCTTCCACTTATTTTGGAAGAGTTGTAAGAGATTGGTGTTAATTTTTCTTTAAACCTTTGGTACAAGTCACTAATAAAGTTATCTCATCCTTGACTTTTCAAGATTTTAGAATAATATTCAATCTCTTTACTTGTGATGTATCTATTTATATCTTCTCTTTTTTTCTTGTGTCATTTTCAGTAGTTTGTGTCTTCATGGAAATTTCCTATAGGTTCTCTAAATTGTTGCATACAGATGTTCATAGTACTCATTTATAATCCTTTTTATTTATTTAAAATCAGTAGTAATGTCCCCTCCTTTATTTCTTATTTTAGTAATTTGAGGTTCTTTCTTTTTTCTTGGTCACTTAATGTACAAGTTTGCCAAATGTCTTGATCTTTTCAAAGAACAAACCTTTTTTTTTTTTTTTTGGACAAACTTTTTGTTTTTTTTTTTATTTTTGTGATTGTTTTTCTATTGCATGTACTTATAGTCTATTCTTCGAGTGGACATACATGAAAATGCCCTAATTTCTCACTTTTGGCTGACTTTTTGGCTCTGCACAAATTAAGGCAGAGTTTTAAACTGCTTGCCTGAATGTTGAAGACTTGTTCCAACATATACACTGAGCTACTTGGCAAGAGCTAAGAAGCTTACTGGTTCCAAGCATTTAAGAATATCTCTGTCCAGTTATTAGTCAACCACTCAGCTAACCAAACAGAAACTTCAGTGGCCACACAGGTTAAAGAATACAGAATTTACAGAGTTAGTTGAGGAAAGTCACTAATCAAGCAAATAGTAACAAGTGACAGCAAACACACACCCAGCAGAATCTGATTTCCAGAGTTGCCACATTATATTACTTAAAAGGTAAATTTTTTAACACATGCAAAGAAACAAGTATGACGGATATACAGTGGGGGAATCATTCAATAGAAACTGGTTCCGAGGAAGGACTTTGGACTTACTAAATAAAGACTTAAAATGAGCTATTTTGAATATGTTCAAAGAACTAAAGAAAACATTTCTAAAGAATTTTCTCTAAAGAAAAGTATATGAATAATGTCTCACTAAATAGGGATTATCAATAAGGAGAATGAATGTATAATAAAGAACCAAATAAAAACTCTGGAATTGAAAAGTTAGGTAACTGAAATTAAAAATTAATTAGATGTGCTCAGTGAAAGATTTGATATGGCAGAAGAAAGAATCAGCGAGTTTGAAGATAGGTCATTTTTGGTTATCTAATCTGAGGAAAAGAAAAAAAAGAATGAAGAATAAACAGGCCTGTGGGACATAGGTGTCACAAAGTAAAAACCATGGAATTCCCAGAAGGCAAGGGTAGAAAGAAAGGGACAGAAAGAATATTTGAAGAAATAATAGCTGAAATCATCCCAATTTTGATGAAAAACACTAATTTACATATCCAGGATGCTCGATGAACTTTACGTAGGATGAACTCCACAAACTTCACACCTAGGCACATCATAATCAAACTGCCAAACCAAAGACAAAGAAAGAATCTTGAAAACAAGAAAAAAATGACTCAGCATATACAAGAAACCACAAGAAGATCAACCTTTACCTTCTCATCAGAAACAATGGAAGCAGTGGGATGGCTGAGTCTAAGTACAGAAAGAAACAAAAAATTCCTGCCAATCAAGAATCATATATATGGCAAAGGTATCCTTCAAAGTTGAAGGAAAGATTCCTAGATAAACAAAAACAGACAGAATTCATTGCTAGAAGACATGTTTTACAGGAAATACTAATGGATATTCTTCAGGCTGAAAAAAGTGACAGCAGGCAGTAATTTGAACATACCTGAAAAAAAAAACAGCTCCAGTAAATGTAATTATATAGATAATGATAATAGACAATATAATTACATATTTGTTTCTTAACCAATTTAAAAAGCAATTGCATAGGATAACATTGGTAAAGTCCTTTCAGAGTAAAAACCTCCAAAAATTTCCCCATCCATTAAAGCAATATAAAACCTGGTAAAAATTGTCAGAATCAACTTTTTCAGAACGCTGGAAGTTAGCCAAAGGCTTGCAGTAGCTGGGTAGTGTTTACTCAAGAGATACGACTGACTCTTGGTAAGAGCAGTGAGATTTGTAGTGTTTTAACTTGCCCTAGTCCCATTCTCCACTATCCAGTTAAGCAGTAACTTTGAAAAATAACAGCCTACTTTCTTCAGCATCTTATCAGCCCTTGGAGAAAGCAGAATGGAGCTGCACCTCTTTAAAAATCTTATTCCCAAAGAATTGTCATTATCTGACCTGTCTGGTGGTTTCCTGGAGGAACCCCCTTACAAGCCTGACTCAGAGTTTTCCCAGTGATAAAAGCCCTCTATCTTGGCAGGGGGCAGGGGGGATGTTTGTTGAAAATAATTACAGGCAGGAGTTTTAAATTTGCAGCTGCCTAAGACAATTGATAATATTTGGGGTAAACAGCAGACTAACCAAAATATTAACAGGAAAAGCTGAACAATAAGATGTACATACAAACTTTGAAAAGGTCCAACATATTCTTAGGAATTTGGAAGACCGTACATGTGCCTAGGAATGTCTGTATACTCAGAAAGACTTGAGAAGGCTCTAAGCTGTCACTTCTGGCTAACCTTGAAGCTGCGCACAAATAAGAAGAGAAAGCTTAGGTAAACATGTAAACTACCTGGCTAAGTATACAGTTGTAAACTGCCTGGATGAATACCCCAACAAAGTACCCCTCAGCAAAGACTAGGAGATGTATTGGTTCCAGGCATTTAAGGAAATAACTGTGCAATTTTTAACTGACCACTAAGCTAACTGAGCGGAGACTTTAGTGGTCACACACAAAGTATATGAACTTTACAGAATCCGTTCTTAAAATTTGCAAAAGAAACAAAAACAACAATTACAATAAGCATCAACAACAGCAAACCCTGGGAAGCAGGGAAAATCTGCTGTCCAGAGTTACCATATTATATCACTTAAATTATGGTGTTTTAATTTTTAAAATTATGAGATGAGCAAAAGCATGGGAAATTATGGTCCACACGCATGATAAAAAGCAAATAATTAGAAACTGTCCCTGTGAAAACTCAGACATGGGACTTACTAGACATTACTTTAAATCAATTATTTTAAATATTTTCAAAGAACTCCTTTAGTTCTTCATGATTTCCTTTAAACCATATCTAAAGAATTAAAAGAAAGCATGAAACTGATTTCTCACCAAATATCAATAAAGTGATAGAAATTATCCAAAGGACCAATAGATATTCTAGAGTTTGATATAGGTAAATATAAAAGACAATATAAATTTTACTACTATGTGACTTAAAATACAACTATATAAAGCAACAATTATGAATCTATGTTAGTGGGTACACAATGTATAAAGATGTAACTTGTGACAATAATGGCATAAAGATGGGGGGGCACAGTGGGATAAAAGCAGTATTTTTGTATATTATTGAAATAAAGTTGGTATCAATCCAAATTAAATTGTTATATATTAAGATATTATTTATAATCCTCAGGGAAACCACTAAAAAAATAAAACCAAGAAATGTGGTAAAAGAAACAGTAAGAGAATGAAAATGGTACACAGGAAAATATCTATTTAACTCAAAGGAATATAGTAATAGAGGAAGAAAAAGACCTCGGAAACTTGAAAACAAGTAGCAAACTGGCAAGCAGAAATCCTACCTTATCCATAATTAGGTTAAAAGTCAATGAACTTAAATTTTCCATTTAAAAGGAAGATACAAAACAAATAGCTAACTGGCCGGCAGAAATCCTACCTTATCCATAATTAGGTTAAATGTAAATGAACTTAAATTGTTCATTTAAAAGGAAGATACTGAGAGATTTGATAAAAATAACATGATGCACATACTTTCTATGAGAGACACGATTTAGAATCAAAGACACAAATAGGCTGAAAGTAAATAGTTGCAAAAATGTATATCATGCAAATAATAACCAAAAGAGAAGTAGAGTGGCTATACTAGTATCAGGCAAAACAGACTCCTTCAAATTATCTACAGAATGATGTAGTCCCTATTAAAATCTCAATTTATTTCTTTTCTTTTTATTTTTTATTTTTATTTTCATTTTTTTGAGACAAAGCTGGAGTGCAGTGGTGTGATCTCTGCTAACTGCAACCTCTGCCTCCCAGGTTCCAGTGATTCTCCTGCTTCAGCTTCCCAAGTAGCTGGGATTATGGGTGCCTGCCACCATGCCCGGCTAATGTTTTTGTATTTTTAGTAGAGGCAGGGTTTCGCCATGTTGGCCAGGCTGGTCTCGAACTCCTGACCTCAGGTGATCCGCCTGCCTCGGTCTCCCAAACTACTGGGATTATTGGCGTGAACCACTGCACCTAGCTCCAACTGATTTCTTCACAGAAGGCATTAACGTTTGATTTTTCTGGCTCTTGTTATAATGAGTGATTTTTTTTTATTGTATCCTAGACATTTTGTATATTATGTTAGGGGGCTCTGCTCCCATATAAATGTTTTACTTTAGCAGGGAGTCATCTTGTTTATGTTAGGAGGCAGGTCCTGGTCTACTTTTGTGGGCCGTGGTTCCAATGACAATTTAATTTTCCTTAGGATCTTTATGCTGCGATTTCAGTCTGCTTAATTTATCTGTTGCTTCTGGGGCCCCAACTTGCTTCTGCTGATGCTGCCTGAGGGGTGGGAGGAGTTTTCCCTAGGCCAAACCACCTGGCAAATCTAGGTTAGGGCAAAAGAGTCCTGCAGGGAGAATGAGCACTTCCCAGGCAGGGCTGCTTATTTTGATGGGCCAACCCTGTTAATGCCACCTAGTCACCTCGTGTGTCTCAATGGGAAAGGGGAGTCTCAGGCCTGTTAGGGAAAGGAAGTGGTTCCTTTAGCTGCTTATTGTCAGTGGGGCTCCCAATCAACCCTCTTTGACCGTGCTGCCAGGATAACCTTACGTTGGGACACCTATTCTATCTTGGGGAAGGTTGAGCCTTCCTGGGCTGCCTTCTGTTGCTAGGTTGACAATTGGGAAATGCCAGGTTGTGGTTGCCTACTTCTCTTGGATGTGTGATCCGTGATGCCCTGTGGTTGTGCTATTCCTTCAATCCTGTGGTCCCATCCCAACTTGCTTTCTTCTTATCACTTTTTCAAGTTTTGGTGGTGTCTTGCACTATTTTCAGAGTTTATAGTTGTACTTTGAGAGGAAGAGCAGGGAGAAATTAGCTGAAACTATCTTTTCTAGGCCAGAAGTTCCTGCGAAGCATTTCAAAAAATCCTTATTAATTGTCACAAACAATGAGCAATATGTGATTTCTACCATCAAGGAACTATGGTCTAGTGGAAAAGATGAGACAAGAATATAAACAATTATAATAGCTGCATTTACTATTCAACATATTTCAGTTTATAGTTAATAAATATTCAGTTTCAAACATTTATTAACTTGTGCAACTTCTGAGGGAAGTACTTATATGTTGCCCATTTTAAGGATAATCAAGAAAACTTAAGCAACTTGTTCAATGTCACATAGCTAATAGGTAGCAAAGTCAGGATTGGGACCTAAGCAGTCTAGCTGAAAAGCTGCTGCTCTTACGACTATGCTAAGTCACGTGCCAACAGAAAGAGACAAATGAATGACTATAGTGTTTAGGAGGGCAAATGAGCCCATCATGATATGGAATTCAGGAGGAAGT
This sequence comes from Pan paniscus, assembly GCF_029289425.2. NCBI lineage: Eukaryota > Metazoa > Chordata > Mammalia > Primates > Hominidae > Pan > Pan paniscus. The sequence continues at coordinate 63,708,125 of NC_073272.2, forward strand.
GGCCTTTAGGAGGCATCATGAGAGATAAACAGGATTTCAATGGGCAAAAATGATGGAAGTCTAGGTGGAGGGAAGAGCATGTAGAAACGCCCTGTGGTGGTAACAATGGGGGCCTACCAAGGAAACAGCTGAAGTATCTAGTATATCAAGAGGTGGGAGTTGGGGCTGCAAAGGAGGTTGGAACCATAAGAGAAAAGGCTTTTAATGTCAGGCTGAAGAAGTCATTCTTAATTTCATAGGCAATAGTGATCTCACAAAAGGCATTGCCTGAACAGTTGGGTGATACTTAAGTCACTAACCTGCACAATGTGCACATGTACCCTAAAACTTAAAGTATAATAATAATAAAAAAAGAAGAACATTCTGGTGGCGGTAGTTGAGAAGGATGGAGCCCAGTGGAGGCTAGGAATAAAGGCCTGACCTAGGACCATGGCAGCTGAGATGAAGAAGAAGGGACAGATTCAAGAGATATTTAAGAGGTAGAATCAGTAGAATTCTTGGACTGATTAGAAATAGAGACTGAGTGAGACAAATGAGTCAATGATAACTCTCAGTTTAGGAGCCTGGATGGCTTGTAATACCGTTAACCAAAATGTTGAATTCTTCTTGCTTCATGAAATGGAAAAGGCAGTATAGATCCTCTGTATAGCAGTTATTTTGAGACATAAAGCCTATTATTCTGTTGACAGGCGGACTTCTTTTTTTCAAGGCAAAATTACTTTCACCTTTCCTCATGGATTCTATTTCCAACTGCTATATTCATTTTCCTTTGCTTTCTTCTGGACATGCTCTAATCTCTGACACTCTCAGAATGCAAGACACAGGCAGAGTGGTGAGGGTAGGGTGGAGGGAGGGAGGCAGAGAGAAAGAAAAAAAAGTGTGTTGGGACAATGAGTCTAAGACATAAGAATATCCGCTGGATTCTAACCTTTAACTCGGAGGACACAAAGAGAAAAAAGACCTGTGGATATCCTACTCTATCAGTACTGCAGTTCCCACATCAGAGCCTTGTCCATTTTGACAAAGAATCAGAGGACAAAAGAGTGATGATGAAGCCTTCAGGGTTAAGACAAGGAACCATGAGTCCTGGAGCCTAACTCCAGCTCAGCCTCAGATCTTTGGAGGGACCCTGGGAAATTCTCTTCTATTCCAGGTACTCTTCTGCTATAAATACTCAATTAGGTTTAACCATATGCAATTGTCAATAGTAGGCTAGTTTTGATTGACACAAATAGCAATATCTCATGGTTCAACTTAATACTCTTATCTATTGTAGTCATGTACCTGCTTATTTTACCAGCCTGTATGCATGTGCATTCACACACAGGTGCAAGCATGCACACACACACACACACACACACCACTGCTAGATTGGCAACTCCCTTGTGGCTGAGACAGGTCTGGATCTCTGGGAAAAAAAATTAAAGCCCTGATTTATAGTATCTTCTGATTTCCATTATGGAAATTATTCCCACCATAGTCAATTTCAGTCTACCAATGTGATGTCACTGGACGTAGAATTAGGAAGAGATGTGCACAATTGGCTCTTGAGAGCTGTTACCAGCTGGCCCCGGCACATCACTGCTTGTTTCCATATCTATAGCACCTAGCGCAGGATCTCAGACTTAGCATGCGGGAAGTAAAAATTTATTACTTTGGAGATGCAGCCTCCTCCCTGAGAATTCAAGCTGCACAGATAATGCCAGTAATAATGACCACCATTTTGTCTTCTTCCTTTACAGTTTTCAAAATACTCTTTATAACCATTGCACAAGAGGGGGACATGGCAGAGAACCATATTCTTACCTAATGACTGAGGAAGCTGAGCCCTAGACCAGTGAGGGAAGTGCCCAAGGTCACACAGATGAGCAGGCCAGAACCAGAAAGGCAAGTCTTTGATCCAACTCCCAGGAGGATAAGTGAACACTCCTACTGCCATTGGACTGTACTCATTGGAGCTCAGCTCTATCTCAGGTTATGGTAAAGATAATTTTTGACTCATGAGCCTGAACCTGGGATGCTGCAAACAGTTTCCACCAGCTGCCCACAATTACTCTAAATAGTGGCTGCCATGAATAAAGCCAGCCAAGGAGGAAGTTACATGAGACCATCTGTACCCTGCATGGTCTTCTGGCTAAGCCAAGAACATAGTCAGTCTTGGTACTGAGAATGAGAGTGAGAAAGAGAGGAATATCAAAAGATTGAAATTGAGGAGTTGGGAGCAGCAAGAGAGTGAATTCCCCTAAGTATGCCAATTTTTCATTTTCCTAAAAAAAAACCCACTCACAAGTCACAACTAAAACTCTAAACTTACTGTGTCCAATGACTGGCCTATCACAGTGTTGGTCTCGCTACTGGCTGGTTTAAAGGTTTTTTTTTAAAAAAATTTCTATTATTAAAAAAACTGCGGGTACACAATAGGTGTATATATTTATGGGGTTCTTAACATGTTTTGATACAGGCATGCAATGTGAAATAATCACATCATGGAGAATAGGGTATCCATCCCCTCAGGGCCCAAGCCTCGTGAGAGAGATGAATTCATAGAGGGCAGAAGACAACCAGTGCCAGAGTATTTGCATAATACTACCACCTTGAATTTCTATATCCTTTTACAATTTTCAAAAATTAATTTAATATCCCGTGTTTACAGCGTTGTTCAGTGGGGGAAATTAGAATGGCCTTCACTGGATCACAGGACTGGTGAGAGGGAGGATCACTGGGCATTACTGGTCCTGTTTAGCAGCTAAGAAAACAGGCTCAGACCTATCCAGGTTCTCAAAGACTTGCCTGTTACTCTGGCTGCTCCCAACACAGGCCTGTCCCAAGCAATTATTTCAACTTCCAAGTGAACAGGGTTACTTCTCAGACTGGCCTACCACTAAGCCCAGCCACAAAGGTGGAACCAGAGATATCCTACAAATACTTGGCTTTATGTCTGGACTACCCTGAAAGTAGTGCTCAAGGGACCCTGAGGAAAGCATCTTGGTGGGTCCCCTGTTTGCAACCTGTATGCAGATATGGCTCACTTGCTCACACAAAAAGCTACTGGAGACTCGTAAAAGCCCAGCCTTGGCACTAAGCACCAGCGACTGTCATCTCCTTCCTGCTCACCTGTTTGGTCCCACTGTTATGCATTTGCTTCCCCCCTTGGCATTGGGCTTCTGATGCCCACTTTAGGTCCCTTGCGTGCATGATGATTTTAATTCTGATTAAGCAGCTCACACCTTAGCCTGGTTTTTCAGGTACAATGTGATGCAGGTCTCTGGGCTTTCAATTGCAGGTCAAATAAACACTTGCCACTGACTTCGTTTGAAGTCTCCATTTCAACCTTCCCTCAGAGAAGAAGCATTAAACTTTGAGCCTGAATGCTTACAGCCCTGTCTCTCCTGAGACCCTGGGTCTAGCCACCAATAGACACTCACATAACTCAATGGGAGAAGCACACGAGGTCCACACTCTCACTTCTCCATCTGCTGAGCGCTACAAAAATGTGATCAGTTTAACCAAATTCTCTCCAACTACAGGGTCCTACCAAAGATCCAAAATGAGGCTGCCTATGTGCCAAGGATAGGAGCCACAATGATAGTTAAGATTGACCACCATATGTGCAGGGCCTGCATGGGCCAGGCAGTAGACAGAGAGGCTTCATACACATTATTGCTATCTCCCATGATGAGGTGAAGATTATTTCTTCTATTTTATAGATTAAGATGCTGAGGCTTAAAGATTTTAAAGATTAAGATGCTGAGGCTTAATCTATTTTATAGATTAAGATGCTGAGGCTTAAAGAAGATCTCATTTATCAAGGTCATACAGCTGGTAGATCATGGAGCCAGGAATAAGACTTGGGTCTGTTTGACTCCAAAATTCATAATATCACGTAGACTCTTACAGGTATCCAGGAATCATGACAAAGAGCTTCAGTAAATTTGTCCAAAGTGTTCACCTTAGCATACTAAAATATAGAATTACCTGCTCTATGATGGTGGCTTTTTAAATCTTATTCATTCTTCCTCAAAGAATGTCAGCATTAGGCCAGGCACAGTGGCTCATGCCTCTAGTTCCAGCACTTTTGGAGGCTGAGGTGGGCAGAGAGCTTGGGTCCAATAGTTGGAGAGCAGCCTAGGCAACATGGTGAAAGCCCAGTTCTACCAAAAATACCAAAAATTAGCCTGGTGTAGTGGCCTGTGCCTGTAGTCCCAGCTACTTGAGAGGCTGAGGTGGGAGGATTGCTTGAACTTGGAAGGCGGAGGTTGCAGTAAGCCAAGATTGGGCCACTGCTCTCCAGAGTGAGACCCTGTCTCAAAAAAAAAAAAAAAAAAAAAAAAAGTCAGTGTTAAAAGTATGTTAGAGAACATCAAGGAAAGTAATGGCCCCATACCTCTCTGCCTAAGTTAGGTAGTCCCTAAGAGATCATATCCTATTCTGGGACCCATGCTTGAAGGGGGCACCAACACACTGGGGTATATCTAAGAGGGAGCAAGAAGGCTGGGGAGGGGGCTAAGACCCAAGGCACATAAGGAAGGACTGGAAGGAGCTTACTTATTATGGTCTGAATGTTTGTGTAATCCCCAAATTCATATGTTGAAATCTTGCCCCCAATGTGATAGTATTAGTAAGTGAGGCCTTTAGGAGGTGATAGGTCATGAGGGTTCCATTCTTATGAAAGGGATTAATGTCCTTATAAAAAAGGCCCAAGGAAGCTGTTTGCTCCTTCTACCATGCTTGCTTCTACAAAGCAAGAAGGCACCGGCTGGGCGTGGTGGCTCACGCCTGTAATCCTAGCACTTTGGGAGGCCGAGGTGGGAGGATCACCTGAGGTCAGGAGTTCGAGAGCAGCCTGGCCAACATGGCAAAACCCCGTCTCTAATACAAATACAAAAATTATCTGGGTGTGGTGGCGCAAACCTGTAATCCCAGCTACTGCAGGAGAATCACTTAAAACCAGGAGGTGGAGGTTGCAGTGAGATGAGATCACGCCACTGTACTCCGGCCTGGGTAACAGAATGAGACTCCGTCTGAGGGAAAAAAAAATAAAAAATAAAAGCAAGAAGGGGCACCATCTATGAGGAAGTGGGCCTCACTAGACACTGAATCTGCTGGCACTTTAATCGTGTGCTACCTAGCCTCCAGAACTGTGAGATATAAATTTCAGTTGTTTATAAGCTACTGAGTATGTTATAGCAGGCCAAATGGACTAAGACAGAGCTGAAGCTAGTTAGGCCTGGAAAAGACACATCTACAGGTGACTTAAGTCAGCTCATGTCACTGCTCCCATCTCAGAAGTCTTTACAATGTCTTTACAGTTGTCTACAAGGCCCTGTTTCATCTCCCTAGCCCCAACACTACCTCTATGATATTATCTCCTAACATTGTCCCCCTCACTCACTCTACTTCAGCCATTCTGGGCTCATGTTTGTTCCTGCAATACATTATATGCTCTCACCTCAGAGCTTTAGCTCTTCTCTCAAATGTGACCTGCTCAGTGAGTCTTCTCTGACCACTCTATTTTAAACTGCGATCCCTGTCTCTCCTCCTCTACTTAATTTTTCTCCATTGTACCTATCATCATTTGACACTCTATTTTATTTTATTTTCTGCCTCCCCACTCTCACAAAAAAAGTAAGCTCTGTGAAGGTAAGGGTTTTATCTCTCCTGTTCACTTCCACATGCTTGGCATGTAGAACAGAGTCTGACACAAAACAGGCACTCAATGATATTTATTGATCCAAAGAATACCACCTCTGCCTTCAGATCTAGAAGGGCTGTGATGGGGTAGATAGCAGACAAGATCTGTGTGGCACCCAAGGACTAAGCTAGGCCAATTCCAGCTCAATATAAGAAGGGGCATCTCAGGTATTAAAACTTCTCCAGGAGTCTATGCCAGTTGCAGTGAGCAGGCAGAGGACACATGGTGTAGGGGGGACTTCGAGCATCAAAAGGGGCAGGGTGAGAAAAGAACTGCAGCTCAAAATTCCATGTTCTCCAACCCTCTCATTTACAGTGAGGAAACTGAGACTCTGAGAAATCACCCAAGTTCCCAAGAGTTATAGGAAGAGCAGTGACTAAAATCTTGGAGTCTTGAGTTCCAGGATAGTGAAATCACTTTTTTCCCCAATGAGAAAGTCTTCTGTGGCAGAGTAATTTCTAGAAATATTTATGTTTGTGTCTGTTGTCTCCCTATGTCCCCATTCCCCATTTTTCTGCTCCATGGAGGTAACCAGGCCCTTGACAGACCTCTTACAAGAGGGATTTTGCAGTGTAGAAAGAAGAATCAGACTGAAGCCACTAAATCTATCATTCTTTTATAAAACCCCCCAAACCACAGTGAAGACATAATATCCTACAGGCAAAGGAAAGAGGGAAGAGACTTCTGAGAGCCCAGAGAGAGAAAAGAAGAACCAGAAAAGAGAGAAAAGAGAAAAGAAGCTCCAGCTGGGAAGGAAGAGTTCCTGAGTCTGGGACTGTAGGAACCCTTAGCTGTAGAAACTCCTCCTCAAGGAGAGGGTGGACATAGCCCTAAGGTGCTCAGAGGGAGGAAGAACCTAACATCTCAGGGCTTTTAGCTTTCCTTCCCCTACTATTGGTGTAAAAAATGAGGGTGTCAGTGGCGACTGGAATAGATGGGAGATTAGTTGCCCTTGACCTGATTTTTGAGCACCACAAATAGTCCCTGGATTCCAGTGCCACCCTTGAGGGAGTGGGGACTCCCAGTCATGACTGACATGGAATTTCCCACTTCCCTGTTTGGATGGGGAGTCTGGGGTCAGAATTCAGTTACTTCCAAGAAAACAAACAGTGGCTGTTTCTTGCCCTGTCACATCTGAGTTTGAAGATGGAGATGGATGCCCATTCCGTTTTCGGCCTCTTAAAGGACATAACATTACTTAGAGCATCATCCACTTCCTGTTGGTGATGGGTGCTGCACAGGAGCCCTTAGAAAGCTGCATGAAGTGCCTCATAGGCTGGAAGGAGCAGAGAAAATGTGCTCGGGCATCCAGAGGGAGCAAGTGGGAAAGTAGGAGAGAAACTGAGGGAACAAAGAACAGCCTTCAAGAGCCCATCAGACAGCAATTATTCTCCCAAAGAAAGAGACTATTTACCACTGTGACTATTAAGTGATTTACAATTAAGTAGCTCCTCATGAGGCAGCGCTCCAATTGATGATAAAGGTCTGAGTGGCGAAAGCTGAGTGGTGGGAGGCCCTGTCTCCAGGCATCTAAGTGCTCATGTCTATTGACTCACTCTGCTATTCATCATCTTTCCCAGGGCACTTATTAGCAGATTTAAGTGGGAGGAGTGTTGAGCTCACCTAGAGGGAAACAATTCTCAGAGATCCAAGGCTGGGGGTTGGGTGGGGGATGGGAGTCCCACCCTGGACTCCACCAGGGCCACAGCCACCAAGCTCCCCTGCTGACTGGGGGAGAGGGCCTTGGAGCTTGGAGGCTGGGCTGGGCATAGTGGGATAGGGAGGCAGCTAGAGGTCCCTTTCAGCTTTAGGATGCTCTGGCCTGAGGCCAGCTGCTGGGGCCATTGCTATGAGTTACCCCTAACGTTCAGCTGACAGCTTCACTATAAGTGCAAAGGTAAAAGCACAAGATTTGGAGTCCAGTGAGCTAGTTGGGTGAATTTTGGAAAGGGTCTTAACCTCTCTGAGTCTCAGTTTTCTTATCTGAAAATAGGGATAACACCAAATGTCAACTTCATAGGGTTAAATTGAGGATTACACAAGAAAATGTAGTGTTTAGTGCGTGGCACATATCAATGATGTTATTCATTCTGTGCTTGGAGAATTATTAGCAGTAAACTTTCTCTTCTACCACCTCTTCTACCCCAGCCTGCCCTACCCTTTTCCACACTGACTTGCAGTCAGTATTCTATATAACCACGAGCAAGCCACTCTACTTCTCCATGACTCTTTTATTCATCTATAAAGTGGGGATGAAATTACCTGCTCTTTTCATCTACTTTTTAGGGCCATTTAGAAGATAACAAAGATGGAAAGAGTTTGCAAACTACAAAATGTCACGCTTAGGTCACTTGCTCTTACTGGCTAGTTTTGGCTCCCAGAAGCCAGGCAGCTCAGCTAAAGCCTAGGAGTTATTAAGCAAAGGAAGAACACGATCAGTAGGGCCCAGAGCCCAGTCAACTTCCTTGGAAGTGGGGCAGTGGGGAACTAGCAGCTTGTCCACAGCAGTTTCAAAAAGGCTTACAAAAAGCTCTCTTATCTGTTGGATTTACGTCTGCTTTAAACATTAACTGGAAACAAGGGCTGACCACTTGCTAGGCACAACCCCAGCCCTCAAACAGACCATAGAACAGTGCTGGAGCTGACCAAAGTGAGTTTCTTGATGATAAAAGGAAGTTCTTAAGAAATTCCCTCCATCAACGCCACCCACCCCCCCGACCCCCACCCCAATAAGCACTGCAAAGCACTCCTCAGGGGACCACAGCAAAGGCAGCCATCTGTCATGGCAGAACAGGAAAAGCTCTTGTCCAGCAGGTTCAATACACCAGCATCATGTGGGTAAAACAAAAAATACTCCCTCCCAGGCCACCTGAGTCAGAATCAGGGTGAGAAATCCTGCACTTAGGTAGTTGAAAAAGTCCTGAGTCATTTGAGGTAGCCCAGACTCTGACTTGCATATGGGAACCAGTCAGGTAAAATCTAGCCCAAGATTTGCCAAAGATGAGATTTGCCCACAGCCCAGTTGATTAACTGGGGGCAAAAATTGGCAGAAACACAGGCCTCTCAGACTCCAGGACCCTTATGAATTTCTAATAGATATAATGAGATTTTATGGACTTTCCCAGAGGGTCTTGCTCCAAAAGTTCCTTTAGCAATCATGCCTGCTCCTTCCCTCCCTGGACAGCCCAGGACAGTTAATCCAATTTCTATGAAATATCAACTCCCCTCCCGTAAGTTTCTCTTTTTTTGTCTTGCTAATTTGCTTTTAATTGGCTTTGCTTGATTCATGAAATACTGAGGGCCACCAAGCTTCTTTGCTGGCCTGGGAAGGGGCCCTAGGGATCCCTTCAATTATATCCGCGGCAGCACTGCCCACAGCACTTTCAAGCAACTGCTATTTCAGGCCTTTTGGCTTGCTTAGAGATTGCAGTTGGGGGGAACTCAGGAATGCATCTACAGCAGGTGCCAGATGCCCTTGCTTGCCAGGGAGCAAGGGTACGAATCTGGATTAGAGAAACCAAAGCCATGAGCACAATCACCTTCTCTTGGTTGGTGGCACAGGTAGGCATTTGTGTGGTAACAGAAAGTGGCAAGTGATTCCTACCTAGGCTAGGACAGGCCTGGAAATCAGCACATGCCCCCAAGGTGACTGATTGTTGCTATGGTATACCACTGGTGCTCACTGGATAAGATGCCCTGCAATAAGTGGCAGAAGCCACATCTCCCCACCCAGCCCAACAGCTGAATAGGTGGGGCAGGCAGCTATCTGGCCAGCATCTCTGCCCATAGGCCCGGATAAAAGATGCCATTCCTGCAGCTTGGCCTGCTGGTCCCACCATTAGATATAACCTTTTGATTGAGCCATCAGCAGGAGGTACACACATTTGTCTCCTGGCTGGTAGGGAGGCCACATACTTGCAGAAATTGAGGCTAATTTTAGAAGTGCTAGCCAGCCCCTGGCAGTGCACAGGGACTTAAGGGGCAGGTCTTAAGGCATAGAAGGTGTGATAGAGAGTTTACCAATATGGCATCTGACTGGGATATAAGGCATGGCTTGGATGAAAAACTGCAATTTCCTCTACTTTCAATTTCAGCCCTGGCTTCTGTTTCCCCTGCTGGTTCTCCCTACTCCACCTCCACCCACCACCTCCTTGGTTTCTCAATTTCTCTCCAAGGGCAATCCCAACAACCATGGGTTACAGGCATACTACTGTGGAACAAACCACAAGAATGCACATTAGTGACTGAGGGGTTCCCTCTTGAACCCAGAAGTTTATTAGCATTCAGCAAAGAAGTATATGTTGTTACAAACAGGCAGTGCATCAAGATATCCAGATGTCAGTGAGAGCTAGAAGTGGAGAGGTCAGAACCTGGGTGATTCTGTGATGTCTCAGGGATGGAGAAGAGGAAGCTCAGGTATAGCCAGGGGCCACACTCCCCTTTCTGCACTGGGAGAGAAATAACTCTTACACCTGGGGTGATGATGTACTGCAGTTCCTAATTTCTTCCCTCCTTCCTCCAGCCATTTTATTTAACATGACCTAAATATACATTCCTGTTTTATTCCCCCCCACCCCCACCCCCATATACAGCAGGAAAAATAAGCACCAATAATAATAACAATAATTAAAGTCCCACCTCTCAATAGACCCAACCCTCACACATATACATACCATGTGGATTTTCTTCTTTGGAGTGACTATAGGATTGGAAAGTCGGGGATCAGGCCAGCAAGCCATCACCCTGAAAGTCACTGTTCCCCAAAGTACCATCCACGTGTGAGCTGGAGCAGGGCAGGGGAGGGGGAATGGTGGTAGGGGAGGAGATTCCCCCAAAGCAGCAAGAGGGGTGAAGGAGTTCCCCAAAGCCTCTCTTCTGGGCAAATGTCACAATCAACTGAGCTCCTAGGAAGTCCTATGCAAGGGTTTCCTCAACGAAATGGTAAATTCCTGATAGTGCAAGCATCATTGTCATCTGTCTCCCACAGCTTCTTGGGGAAAGGGGACATGGTTGAAACCCCCTTCCTTCCCCATTGGGTGGAGAATGTTCCCAAAATGCTCCTTTGGAGAAACTCAACAAGACAAATAGCACAACATGGGCACTCTGATTTCAAAACTAAAGCACAAAACATAACGAGGAAAAAAAATAAGACACATGAGTACTCTCAGAGGGTCTAGACATGGGGAAGAAGGGTTCAAAAGAAAGAAAAACATAAAGCCAGAAAATGACAAGCTGTCTACCAGGTCCCACACGCCTGAGTCACTTGGCGTTTGTCTTCAGTACCTGGGCATCTTCTGCTGTCCCTATCATGGGGGGAGGGAACGGACAGTGTGGTACAGCTAAGGTAGGGAGAGGGGAAAGAGGGAGGGCCCTAGGCAGTTGAGATGCCAGCCCTCTGCACAAGCAGCAGCAATTTTTGTGTCATCTTTGTTTTGTTTAAAACTGTAAACAGCACCGCTTAAAAATAAATCAGAAAAGAACAATTGATAAACATTGTTTTCCATGAATATAAAATGCAAACAATATAAAAATAGATAATTGACTTTTGATATATATATATATATATATATTAAAAACAACTTGAATGCAACATACACATGGGTAAACTTGAAGTCTCCCTGCTAAACCCCATGCCTCCCTCTAGCAACTGGGCCTGGGGGCTGAGGGCAGGTGGGGTGGTGGCACTGGCACAGGTAAGGAAAGCTGCTGGCAGCAGGATGAAGGGTACACACCCAGCCTCCTGAGTGTGTGAAGCTACTTCCCTTCTTGGCATAGGACTAAGGAGGGAGAGAGACTGGTGTTTACTGAACCCATTATCCGGGCAGTCTTGTGGCCTGGTACCCAAGCTGAGGCCAGATAGGTAGGGCTGGCTTGAACTGGGCCCCAAGGCAGTGCTTCCTTGGAGACTAAAGCACCAAGAAACTGGCATCCTGGCCCTGGGAGAGGCCTACTAGGTGGCCTTCTCTATCCACATTCACTGGTCCTCCAAGGACCAGTCTCATCTGGGAATTCTCAGGATCACAGCTGTTTGGCACTAGGCCTATTGGGTAATAAGATGAAGGCAGCTGCTTCCACTAAGTCCCATTTTCCCTTAAAATCACATCCAAAAGCATTATTCCAGGACCTTGCAATGGAGACATGGTGTTCATCTAGTAGTACTCTTGGAGGTGTGGACATGATATCAACAGTTTTAGTGGTCTGGGGTGTATTTGCTGCCACCCAAGCCAGCACTAGTCTGTGTTTGGAAACAGGCCTGAAGCTTGGCTGGCTCTCCCAATGTCACCCTGTGCTGTCAACACCATGGGTCCCCAGACAGGTCTTCCTTCCTCCTCTAGGCTGCCATTGGGTTTCAGCCACAAACTGCTTAGCTCTAGAAATTCAAAGGAACCTGCTTCTGCAGCCACATATCCTGGCTGCCCCACTTCAGGTGGTAAGGATCCTATTCCTGGGCTGGCTAGGGCAGTGAAGGGACTTGCAGGCAGCAAGGCTGTCCAAACCATGAACTCTCACTCAGCCCCAGGCCCTACTCTGTGGTGTGTGACCTTCCAAAGCCCAACAAAGTGTGTCAGGGCTATGCCAGTGCCCCTCAGAGACAATGCCTCATGCTGCCTTCCTGACCCTGAGGGCAGCTCTCAGCCCTTAGCCAAAGGTTGGCCACCTTCTTTTTCTCTTCCCAGATAGGCTGGTGGCCCTTCTCCAGCAGGGTCTGGAGGCTGGTGATGGCTCTACCGCCTGCTGTGGCTGGCACAGGCCACATGTAGACAGGAGCTCAAGCTGCCCTGAAAGAAGAGGCAAGAGGTGGGTTTTTCCCTGTTGTAAAGGCATTTGGTGAGTGTTTACTTCCTGCCAAATAGCCAGGCCAATTTCAGCCCCACCATCCCAGAGCAGCTTTGGTAAGAGGCCAGAAAGTTGGAATTTGGGCACTTCTCTCTTGGAATGCTGTGCTTGGGGTAAGGAGGGCCTTCCTCACCCTCTTTCATTCTCCAGCTCCACAACAGATACATTTCTTCACAATGTATCTGTAGCCAAAGTCAGCCTGAAGAGCTGGTCTGGGTCCCTTGAGTGGTGGTGTTAGTGCCATGCAAATTCATGTGGTGCTTCCAGGGGTGCAGCTTCTACCAGCCAGGTCTGCTATTTGTGAGTAAGGGCACTGGGCCAACCCCAATCTGAGAAATGGTGACAAAGACCAGCATGGACACATCCCCTGGCCAAGAAACAGTTTGCCCACAAAGTCACCTTGACTTAGGGGGCAAACAGCATCTGTTCCCAAGCTAAATTGCCATATCTCAGGAATGGCAAGAACCCTGTTGACTTCTTCTCTCAACAGGCATGGAGATGGTGGGATGTGAGGGCGGGGGTGCAATAATCATAATTTGAGTGAACACAGCCAAGCAAAAAATGTTCCATATGCCATTTCCAATAAAGACATGTAAAAGGAACCCTCTCCTATAGGTGATTAAGGAGAGGTTGAGCTTGGCAAGATTAGCCTGTTCCAATGTCTTCCTGACAGCAAGCTCTTCCCCACCAGTATTTCCAACCTAGTTTAACATGAAAACTGCATGGATGCAGGAGAAGGGAGGGTGCCATTCATTCCATAAAGGGCTGCAACTGCCAAGAAGCCCTGTCATTTGATGATGCTGAGGACTCGGCTAATTGGAAGATAAAAGCTCTTTAAAGGGCCCAGAACAGCAGCTGAGATGCCTTTGGTATCCTGTCTTGGGAGTGCAAACCTGGGGCCTTATTACAGAGTCCAAATGATGGGATGGGCAAGGCTTAAGGAACATTTTGTGTTGGGAGGCTTGAGAAGGGAGTTTTCCCTTTTAAGAAACAGAGATACCTTAAGCTCTGCACGGTCTGAAATCCCCTTTCTTGCTGGCTATGATAAATGGACCCTCATTTTCTATCTTTCCCCTACACTCCACAAAAACCCCAGCCCCTATAGTCAAGCCTAATTTAGGTTGCTTCTCTTCCATTATCTCAATTAAAAGACCGTGTTCCTTGTGATGAGATTATGAAAATTTCCTTTAGAGGAAAAAAGAACAAAAATTCAAAAGCATCTGCAACTCAGGTAGTCACAAGCTTAAAAGAAGGAAAAAAAAATCCTATCATTCCAGAGCTCAACACTCTATGGCAGTGTCCACAACAGAACCTTGTTTTGTCTTCTGTTTGCAAATGGATGAATTTTATCACTCCATCAAGGGGATTAGCATTTTTGTCTTTAACCCAAGCTATGGCAGGACAGGTTAAAAGGCCCCCATCTGGTCATGATGCCAAAGTCCACAGCGATAGGCTGTGAGACACACGCTACTTGATCCTCTCTAAGGACAGCTAGCTGGGATGAATAGCTTATAGTCATCTGATATAATGATGGCAGCTATGCCAAGGCCAAAAGGAATAGGGGTGCGGAGGATCTGTACCATAATTTCACATTGCTAATAGCAAATAAGCCCCACTTCCCCAAGCGGGAGGCAATGCAGACTTGGCTGCTAATCAGTGGTTCATCATTCATTGGGGGAAAGGGGCAGGGGGCACTAAAGGTTTAGCCTGTGTCAAGGATGCATGCTATATATGTGTGTGCATGTGTGTTTGTGTGTGTGTGTGTATGTATATGTGTGTGTGTGTGTGTGTGTGCATATATATATATATATATATATATATATATATATATATATATATAATCACTAACTTGGCAACTGGAATAGGCACAAAATTACAGCATCCCAAACCCGGCGTGGGTCACAGGAAGAAACCTCGAAAGCAAAAACTGGAGTGCAGTAGCAGCAGCAGCCTCCCTGGGCAGATGCACTTGAGTTGAACGTGGCCATAGATGGCAGAAGAGGCAAGTGGGAAAACCAAGGTGAAAACTCACAGGAGTTTTCCTTGGCCCAAAGGGTTTTCAAGTTAAACAACAACCCCCACCCCCCCCACCCTTCTGCCCAACCCCTGATCCCCATTCACATGCTCAGGCCCCGTGTCCCTACTCCAGAATTGATAATAACTACTTGGCTAGGTTTCCATTCATGGCAGTGGAGGAGTAGCTGGTGGCAAGAGAGGCACCTTGCTCAGCCCTCTCCTTTGACAGGTCAAGGCTGGAAGGCCCATAGTGAGTGGGCTGAGGCTGGGGGTGCTCAGGCCGGACCCTGGGCAGCTGAGGAATGCCATGGGTGATGCCCACAGGCTTGGCCTGTGGTAGAGGGCTGGGGCTGAAGCCTCCAGAACTGGAAGAGCAACTGGGCTCATCAACAGGCAGCAGCACATCTCGAGGCCTGGCCCTCATGCTCTGGGAGGCCTGTGGCTGGAGGTTATAGCAAGGGCCCATGGGCAGGTGTAGGTGTGAGGGACGAGCTAGCTGAGGCCCAGATTCCCCAGGTGCCCTTGACTCTGGCACTGATAGTGATATTGACGTGGTCATAGGAGGTATGCAACAGGTTGCCTGCCTATATGGAGACTGGCTGGAAGGCCTGTCCAACTGGTTGGGGCTTATCCAGGCAGGACCTGGCCCCACTGGAAGAGGACAGGGAGCCCAAGCAGGCCAATCATAGGCCCCTGGGGGTTCAGTATAGAGGGAAAGGGGACTGTCTCGGCTCCATTCTCCTTCTTCCTCCTCTTCGTCCTCCTCATCTGAATCTTCCTGCTGGGCCTGCAGCTCATCAGACTCGAGGTAGCCCTGGACCAAGTGGGAATTGGAGAGCTCCATCTCCAGGGTCTCTGCAGTGTCGAGAGAGCGGCTTCTCCTGTTGAGGGCCATAGCAGCAGGTGGAGGTCGAGGGTGCAGGCCAGGCAGTCCCAAGTATCGAGGGAGGCTGCTCACACCCCAGGGCAGGCCTTGGTAGAATCGACTATGGTAGTTGTTGAAGGCATGTTTGTGATAGTAGCCCAGCTCAAAGGCTTCCAAGGAGGCTGCAAGATCTTCATCACTGTGGAACTCAGGATTCTCTTCACACTTGCCTTCCCCATCCCGTTCCACATCAGCGATGTCAAAGGTCACCATGGGAGGCAGCTCAGGGAGGTTTTGAGTGAAAGATGAGTCAGAGTCAGAGCTGCAGGACATGCTGGAAAAGAGGTTCCCATTGCTGGTGAACTCTACCAGGGCCTGTGAGAAACTCACAGTGGCATTCCCTTCCTTCTCAACCTCCTCTTCCTCTGGATCTTCAGGGGGTGAATAAGTGGGGTAGGCCCTCCTGGGAGATCCTCCAAAATTTGCTTCTTGCATGTCTGGCTCAAACATGGCATCACTCTGGAAGAGCTGCATCAGGCAGGTACTTTGATCTTTCTTGGAGCAGGTTCCTTCATAACGCTTCTCCAGAGGACGGAAGTCCCTCCAGTCTGGCTCGCTGCTCGCAGTGGTGGGGAAAGCTGAGGTAATTCCCCGGTGGGAAATCTGAGAGGTCCCTGATACCCCTGCTGCCAGGCCCATCACTGATGGGCCTAAGGGCCTCATCTGATACTCTAAGACGGGCTTCTCCTGCCGGGCCTGGGTCTCTCGGACTTGAGTCTCTCTAGAACGAACCTCTCGGGCCTGGGCTTCTCGGGTTCTGGCCTCCCTGCCATGAGCTTCCCAAGTGTGGGCCTCCCTGGCATAGGCTTCCCTGCCATAAGCCTCTCGAGTATAGGCCTCCCTGGCGTGGGCCTCCCTGGCATGAGCTTCTCGGGCACGTGCCTCCTGGGCCTCAAGCTGCTCCCGCCGAAGCTCCCAATACAACAACTGTTTCTGGATGGTCACTAGCCGTTCTTCCTCTGTCTCCATTGCCCCAGGTGGCCGGGAGGAAGAAAAGGGCTCAAAGTTTAAGAAGGGGTCAAACATCTCAGAGCTTCGACCATGGAGGTCATAAAGGCAGTCATCTCCAGGTGGAGAGTTCTCAAGGCTGTCATCTGGCTCATAGAACTCATATAGGGCATCTCCACTGTAGCTGTCTCGGGGTAGACAATCCCTGCGGACAAGCCCCAGGGCCTCACCTGAATCATCCTCAAATCCAGGTGTGGTGGAGTCATAATAACCTTCATCACTATTGGGGGCGGATTCTTGCTGGTCACTCTGAGGAGTCAAAAGTTCCCCAGGGGCTAGGCCAGGATAAGACCTAACTGGGTCAAGGAGCATGTGGCCGTGGTGGCCTGGGGATGTGGTGGGATGGTAGCCCAGGTTCATATTGGGCCGTGGATACATTTGGGCAGTTTCCCACAGATATTCTAAGTCATCATCTTCTTCCTCCTCCTTAACCTCCTCTTCTTCCTCCTCTAATTCCACCTCTTCTTCCTCTTCTTCTTCCTCCTCGTCATCATCATCTGGCAAGGCCATCTCCTCCCCACCTCCTTGGTAGGTCACCAGGCAGGAACTTCGCTTGGTCCCATCTCGGTTTGCTCTCTGGCCCCCAGAGGCCATGCTGTCTGTCATACTGTCCATGTCCTGTTCTGCTATTATGTCACCACAACCTGTCAATGAATCAAAGCTTTTCAGGGATGTCACATCCCCAAACAAGAGGCTCAGTGGGTCCCCCACAGGGCCATTGGGTGGGTTTACCTCTCCTGCTACTACCTTCTCCCCTGTTTCTGGGCTATGGGGCTCCTCTAGGCTACTGGCTTCAGGGGCAGGCTTGGGTTGCACATGTGCTGAGGCACAGGCCTCCATGGGTTTTTCTGGATCTTTACAGGCCATTTTCTCAGTAGCTGGTGGAGAAGGCTCTGGTGTTGGAGAAACTTTTGGCCCAGGGGCATCTTGGGGGTTAGCATTTTCCTTTCTAGGGGCTTGGAAGGTCTCCTCAAAGCAGGGCACCTGAGGGGCTGAGCTCACGTGCTCATGAGGCCTGGCTCTGACCCTCTCAGGCCCCTTGGCCCCTGGCTCACTTTGCTCAGCCCCAGTGACCTTGCTCTTCCGGTGACGGCGGATACTGCTAAAAAAGCCTTTTAGGCCTTTCTTTGGCTTGGGCATAGAGGGAAACTTCTCAGCCACAGCTTTCTCTGTGGCTCCAGCCACAGATGTCTTACATCTGGAGCCTGTCTCCAAAGCCCCATGGGCACTCTGAGAGCTGGGAAATTGGCAGGGTAACTCAGGCAAAGGCAGGGAGAAGCCAGTTCCTTCACTGACAACATCTTCAGGGCCATGGGCTGCTTCACTCAGGCCATCGTGGGTCTTGCTCTTGCTGAGACCTTTCTTGGAGCTGCCTTTCCCAGAACCTTTGCTCCGTCCCCCTCCAAAGAAACTAGGCAGAGTGCAGATACCCTTCTTGCCACCAAAGAGTTTCATGGCAGTTTTCTTCAGCCTACCTGGGCCGGACGAGGATGGCTCTGAGGTTGGTCCTTCTGTCGCCTCAGCTGCCTTGTTCTTGGCTCCTTTTTCTGCTGTTTGTTCACGGGTACTCCCAGAGGTTGCAGCTCCCTTGGCCTGAGCAGCTTCATCCTTTTGGGTCTCCATGATGATGGGGACAACTGAGGTACGTCCAGCTGGAAATGCAGCCTCAGGCTTCCAGGCACTGTTATAACATTATCAGTCAGGAAGCATCACAGTGGGGTCTGGAGGAGATAGGAGAGACAAAGACAGAGAGACAGATACTAGTGAGCAAGCATCCAGGCTGGGTTTGCTTTCACCGGACGTCAGGCTTGAGTGGAACAAGAAAGAAAATAATGGAAAATGTGGGGCAAATCTTAATCCACTCGATATGCTTGGCTTGCTGGGCCAGCTCTCTCTGGGCCCCAAGGAAGCAAAACTCTACACTGAGCAACAAGAAGCCTT
This sequence comes from Pan paniscus, assembly GCF_029289425.2. Classification (NCBI taxonomy): domain Eukaryota; kingdom Metazoa; phylum Chordata; class Mammalia; order Primates; family Hominidae; genus Pan; species Pan paniscus. The sequence goes on from NC_073272.2 coordinate 63,726,544, forward strand.
CATCCCCTACCTTCTTGCTGGGTCCACTCCCTTCAGACCATCCTAAGCTCAGGGGACCACTGGGCAGGGGGACCTGCAGTTGTGTGAAAGGCCTAGTGGTGCTATTGGCTGTGGGAGGTATTATCAATTATCAAAGGGGATGAGGATAGGGAGAGACAAGAAAGGCAAAAGGGATGTTGGCTCCAACATCACAGAATTTTTGAAAACCATCTGGCAAAACAGTCCATTGAGTCCTCACAGGGTTCTGTTGGATTCAAGCTTCAGTTTCACATTAGTCTGGGCTCTCACTGACATTTTGTCTGAGACTGAAAAGTGGACCTGAAGTTTCACCTCCCATCCAAAGCTTCCTAAATTGCCTGCAGAACCATGCTCAGGCTTCAGAATCTCAGAATAGGAGCCTCACACATCCACAAAGTAGGTCTGCAATCTAGAACCTGCTAAGACAATGAAATGGGAGCCTCAAGAAAGGTACTCTCTGGGCTTCAATATTCGCCATTCAAGAGGCCTATCAATATCTCTCCCTCAGAGAGGTGATATGAGGGTGGGTCTAAGCCAGACCCTCTATTGGCTGTCCTGCTGGGAAGATACTTTAATGCGGTCATCAATGGAACCCCAAATTCCACTTGAGAACCATGAGGTGGACTGTTTCTCCTCTACTCTCCTCCTCTTATTATTTTTGTCCCCATCTAGCTCCCTATCTAGGAAGGGAACTCCTTGAAGGCCCTACATGATTCATATTCCTGGTGTGTGAGATAGGTTCCCAATGGCTTTTTAAATAAATAAACCTGGTGCAAGCCACACCCTTCTGGTCAAGGCTCTCAATCCTCCAAATGCCCAAATACCAACAGAGATGGAATAAAAACAAGACCTAGCCACTACCCACCACAATATACCTCTGCTCCTCTGGTCATCCGCTAGCTCAGTGACCAGCCTGCTAAAACCCAATGACCCCTCCCTGGGAAGTCCCTCACCAATTTGTCCCCTCTCTGTAGAGTGGCACCAGCAGATGGGGGAATCTGGGAGGAGAGGGGAGAGGGGAAGGGGAAGGGTAGGGAAGGAAGAGTAAGAGAGGGAGAGAGAAGCAAGCACCCTTGGTCCCAGAACAGCTGGACAGTACACCAGGCCTGTGATTGCTTGCCGTAATAATAAGACTCACACATTCACCTAAAGTGGAAGACTGTGGACCAGCACTGAGCGTGGAAAGAGGCTGGCAGCTACACTCTAGCCTTGGAGCCCCTGGTTCTGTCTTGCAAACATTAATTTTGTGCCTGCTGCCTTGCTTGGCTTGACACTTGAATCATCAGTGTGATGATCCAAGCTTCCATAAAGAACACTCTACATAACTGAATATTAAAATTGGAGCAAGATAACAGCTGGTTATCCAGAAAAGAAAAGAGCAGGTGAAAAGGAAAGTTCATTTGAACCTCTCTCTGCAGAGATCTGAATTGCCATTTGCTCAGGTTAGAGATTTTTCTGTAACATATTTTGACATCACACTGTTCCAACTCAGCCCTGCAACTGATAGTCCCACAATAGACAGTGCCCCCTCCCACCTCCAAATACACACACAATCACACCTAAACACACAATCACCCAGTTTTCTGCCCCTGGGTCTGGTGGGAATAGGGGCCCTATCATGTCTGAATGCCCCACTTTCTACAGCACATTTTTACCTCAGCCTTAAAATTACTGCTAAGGTTATCGTCACGGTGTTGGGGATAGGGGAGTTGGGGAGGCAGTACTGGAGTTGTTTGTGAAATTCCATTCCCCTCTGGAATTCAGTGCTTCAGGGCAGGACAAGAAGGGAGAACTCCCAGCCTTTGCTTCTAAGGAGCTCCTAGGCTAACAGGGAGAGTCCTATATGTAACAGTCTGTTAGAAACTGGACCAAACAACAGGAAGTGACCGGCAGGCAGGAGGGTGAGGTGAACATTACCTGAGCTCTGCCTTCTGTCAGATCAGCAGAGGCATTAGATTCTCATAGGAGCGTGAACCCTATTGCAAACTGCGCATGTGAAGGATCTAGGGTGCACTCTCCTTATGAGAATCTAACAAATGCCTGATGATCTGAGATGGAACACTTTTATCCCAAAACCTTCCTCCTCTCCATCCGTGGAAAAATCGTCTTCCATGAAACAGGTCCCTGGTTCCAAAAAGGTTGGGAACCGCTGCCTTAAAGAATAGCCCCTGTTATTTCTAAAGCTGGTTGGTGGAGTATCATTCTTTATACCTTGTAAACATATTCCAAGATAAATGTGAAAGGGAGAAAGACACTTCTTGGGCAGTAAGGCTGGGCCTCAAGGAAAACCTCACAGCCAAGTGAAAAACTCTAGGACCTACACATCCTTGTGAATCAAAGGCTGACTTGTCCTGCTGGGTTTGGGGCTGGAGTTCCTGGGAACAGAGTGATTTGGCAAATTGAATCACAAAGAAGGCTGCTTTCCAGAGCCTTGACGCCCCAGTTAGAGGACAGTCTCTTTGGGCTTTCCCTTGCCCTTGCTCCTATGCTCTGTGGGGGTAGAGGCCAGCCCACTCACCTCTCTCTGTATTGTCCCCTTTCCTGTCACAGGGAGCTGCAGTGTGTTGTGGAAGGAGCCATGGACCACAGGGCTGGGGTCCAGGCCATGTCAGCCTCCCATCTGCCAAGGGACCCTGAATGGGCCAGTGTAGCCTGCTGAGACGCAGGTACTTGTGAGCTATTTTGAGATCAAAACAGCTCCTCTACCTATCCTTCTACCTGCCCACTCCAACTACAGTGGTGTGATGAGTTGATGTGATAATAGGCACAAAAAAAAGCACTTTATAAACTGTATAGTACAGTGCAAATGAGAAAGACTGTCATTACTGTTATTATTACTCCTTCCAGGTCAGATCCCAGTTTCTTAGGAAGCAACTGACCATGTGTTAAAGGCTGTTCATTTGGGAAAGCCATTCACTGTGGGAAGCTCAGGGACTTGCTGCCTTGGCCCATGCTGAGAGGGAGACAGATATGAGGGGATTTTAAAAAGGTGTGTATATCTATACAAACTCCTCTGCTAAGAGGTTTGAAAAGCCCTCTGTGTGTGTTGTGGGAGACAGATGAATTACGCAGGGTGTCCCTGGGATGGAGTTTCTCTCCGTCCAGTTCAGGCCGTTCTCCTAACCAAGTCCAGAGTCATCTTTGCTGGCAGATACCAGCCTTAAACTGGTACTCTGTGTTCTCTTTCCCACAGCCATGTCCTCCCACAGTCATTCACAGTATCTCTGCCTATGTCACCCAGAACACTGGGAAGGAAGGTGGCAGGGTCACCCATAGCTGGTAGCTCCCTAGCCTAGCCCCACCTAGCTACCTCTGCCCTAGGCCTCTTCTCCATACTCTTTGCTATCCAACCAGGTGCCAAAGCTATCCTTCCTCAATGGGTTATGCTGCCTTTACTTAGGACCACAAGAGTTCACCAGGAGAGTGAGGTGGGGCAGAAAGCAAAGGAGACAGGAAAGGACAGACTCTGCAGATCCCCTAGGCTGGGACTGGCTTTCCCTGGGGGTCCTGTCAAGAAAGTGGCACTGCCAAATGCAGGGCCCCACAACCCTCATGTTCCTTAACCAGTGTGGCTGAGTTTCAGGTGGGCTGGGGGTTAAGAGAACCCTCCCAAGCCACTCTGTGGTCCCTTGCAGGGACTGCCTGCTGCAGCAGCTGCTATCATGGCAGAAAGCAGGCTGTGGTAGAAAGTGCTGGGGCCATTCCAGCTCCCTGAGCCAGATTCAGGCCATTCTGGGGCCAGTGGAAGGCTGGCTACAAAGGAAGAGCTTCTTCCTTCTCCTCTCCACTTAAAACATAGGCAGGAGGCCAGCCACATACCTGCCCTAGAGACCCTTCTCAAGGAGAAGGGACAGCTGCAATATGAGCCTTGCACATTCTGCTCCAAATCAGCTTCCCGGGGCCAGCATGGCCAACTTAAAGAGGGCTGAATTGGGGGAAGAAAAAGAAGCATGTGGATTTATGCAGTAGCTCCAGAGACATGGCCTTGACCAGCCATAGTTCCTCAGGCCTGTTCCAAACAGTCTTCCTGAAAGCAAGGCCACTTCAGGCCCACCTGCCCTTCTGTATGTTGGGGAGGGTTGGTTAAAGAAAAAATGGTGAGGATGGCCCTCCAGAGAGCTGGCCATTTCAGCGCTGGAATCAACTCTGCCCAGCTAGGGGAAATCCAGCAAGTTTTTTCCCATGTTTATGCCTCAATTTCCTTAACTGTAAAATGACGCCATTGAGAGTGCCTACCTCTTAAGGCTATTGTAAGAAGTAAAACCAATGCACATAATGTACCAAATCAAGTGCATTACATAGCAGAAGCTAAAAACATTATAGTAACCAACTTTTATTCATATTTTATTCAAACTGTGGTAGAACAATTTCTAGAAGTAAAATCATCTCAGTCAGGTTGAGTAGGGTGCTCCCTAGGGCTCTGTGGGTAAGTCACCAAACCTCCTTGGGGCAAGTCACCAAACCTCCTTGGGGCTCAGTTTCCCCAAATGGCAAATGGTAAATGAAGATAACTGTGTGGTCATGTCATAGGAGGCTTTACTTGCTCATTTAGCCAACTTTTGATATTCAGGGACCTAAAAGAGTCAGCTACTGGCTAGCAGCCAAGGATTATCTGGGACTTTCAACTAGCCAGGTTCTCTAGCCCAGGTCAAACTCAGCTAAAAGTACCAACATCAAAGGAAATGCAAATCAACAGATATCCTTCACCCTCAGGGTATTTACCACTTTATAAAGCACTCCCTACTCCCATACCCCCCCATTTGCCCTCCTCAGCCACCTATTACTCAGGCCTGGTGGGGGATGGCAACTCCTTGTCACAGAGAAGGAAACTGTGCCTAGACTTGGGAAAAGACTTGTCCAAGGTCACATAGTGAAATGGTGACAGAGCCACACTAGCTCCCAGAACTGTTGAGTCTCAATTTCATGCCATTCTGCTGCACTGTGCAGGCCACCAATCAAAGGAGGAAGACTGAGCAAGAGAACTGCAAAGTTTACCCTCACACCAGCAAGAACTATAATCTCCCACTCCCATCCCACCTCTGTCCCAGCCCTGCTAAGCCTTCTTTGCCACATTTCCAGTCCTCACTGGTTGCCACTGTTTGGGTCCTACCAAACACATTCCAGGAAGCCTGCTGACATCAGAATCTAGGGGCCAACAACCCAGCCTGTGGCTGCTCTCCTCATCAGCAACCCTACCACCACTCCTCTCAAACTACAGGACATGTCACTCTACTCCCCTTTTCCTTAAGAGATAGGTTTGAGTGGCCCAAAAACGAGAAACCTGCCAACGTGGACAAAGATGCAGAATTTGAGCTATTTGAAGAAAATGACTTATCAGATGATCTGGAACTTGAATGATCCATTTTTAACACCCATAGCCAAGTACTGCCCTCAAAACTATTTGGTCAGAGCCTAAAGGAAGGGCTGCTTGGCTTGGTGCCCTCTGATGGAGTTGTAGATGCAGCTGGCAGAGCCCCTTCAGCTACCCCTTCATCTACTCCTCCCCTAATTTGCAGCCTTCCTGCTGAGGGGCACCTCCTGCCCAGAGGGCATCTCACCAACTCCAGATGCAGCAAGACCCCAAATTGGGACTTCTCTCTCCTGTCCCAATTCCCCCACCAGCCCCTCTCAACTGATTTGTTTACATACTGAGCTTTGTATAATTCATCCTTTGGTCTGTTCATTCATCTCTCTCAAATTGACCCTCCTTCATCTTACAGTCACTACAACTAGCACACAGCAGGAGCTCAAACAATGCTGATTCAACTGAATTCTAATTCACCTGAAGTTTCTTGGTGCGGAACTGGAATGCCAGCCTCACCTTCTATAGGCTGTGTGGTTTGAGAAAGTGGCCTAACCTCTCTGACACTCAAATGCCTTATCTGTAAAATGAAGAAAATGCTATCTACCATGCAGGATTGTGGTAAGGATTAGAGATGATCAATGTAAAAGCAAACTGGTAACTACATACTAAGCAGATATTCAATAAAGGGCTCTTGTGATGAGGCCACTTGCAGGCACCTTTTCCTCTCCAGCTCCCCAATTGCCACCCCACATTCTCCGAAGATGACACAAGCCTCTTAGCTGAGCTCCCTCTAGTCCCTCCCTACCGCAGCACCCCCTGGCTCCCCTCTCCCATCTCATTCATCCTGTACGTTGTTGCCAGATTCATTTTCTTACAACTCCTGTTTCAGCACTTCACTCCTCCACTTACCAAATTATTCTGCATTGCCTACAGGATAAGGGCCAAAACCCTATGTCTGATGTTAAAGGCTTGCTCTCCCTGAATGCTCCTTACAAGTTTCTCAGCCTTGTTTCTCTGCCTCTTGGCCCCAGCCCCAAATACACAGGGGTTTGCCCAGTCTGGGAGATGTGGTCACCCAGATACCACCTCTCCCTAGAAATGGGCTTTCCTGGTGAGTCTTCTTAGTGCCCCAGGTTCCTCCTCAGGCTCTTGAGGTCCCCTCCCTGCCCAGCTTGCCTTGAATGACAGGGACTTTGGGAGCCACTTACTTGCCACTCCCATCTTAGGCTCCCAAACTTTCTTAGAGAGAAGTGTATCTGAAGTGGGTACCATGCCCGCCTGCATAGGCTTCCACTAAGTCAGTACTAGCCCAGCTAGAGCGAGATCAGACAGGTGCCAACCCTTCCCCACCCCCTGTTCAAATGAAGAATAGGAGAGGAGCTAACTCCAGAGAAACAGATGTGACAGAGCAGCCAAGGAAACCCTACAGAGGAGCAGCTGGGTCAAGTGAACAATGGATACCTCTGACTTTCCTATGTGTCCACTCCCCTCTACTAACCATGCCCTGTGTGAGAAACCAAGTGAGGAAACTGAAGCTTGGGAGGGGACAAGGAGAGTGTGATTCGAGGAAGAACTCTGGAATTGAATTGGGGACCAGGAGCTTTGGACTTCTGAGTTAACTTGAGCAAATCCTTTCCCTGTTCTGGACCTCCGTTTCTTCATATAGAAATGGGAGATTGGACCAGGGAGTCTGCTTGCTCCAAGTTGCCCTGAGAGGCTGGGGGAGGAGTGGTCTTGTGCCCAGTTTTCTAATGGCTGCTGAGTCAGAAGGCATAGCAGGGGGCACTGGATTGGCTTTGAGGGTCCTAGGTCTTACTGTTAGGCCTGGTTACCTAGCTGGTTCGACCTAGTTCACCACTTCAGGACAAAGGTGCACTGTGGCCCAGCCTCACTCCTTACACCACCCCTCAACATTTTGCTCTTTCAAAATGCACTGAGTCTGGCCTGTGAATATTTCCAACATATCCAGAAAGGAGGGGGGCCAGAACTGGTCATGCCATTCCTCATTCCCCTGAAAAGAGCCACAGCCCCCAGCAAGAAGGGCTGAGCAGATGGAGAGGGAGGGTTGAGGCATACTCACTAGGGATGGAGGGTTAGTATCCACTTGGAAGCCCAGCGGGGGGGAAAATTGTAGGAGATGAAAGCAATGAAACCTCTATGCTGAAAAAAAATGCACATCAAAGGGTCACAAAGGCCACTGCAGCACCAGTATGCCTGCCTATGACCACACCAAGCCCCTCAGGTCATTTTCTCCATTGTTCATATTTTCCCCTAATTCCAAAGGGGGAGGTGGAGGGAGCAACATACTCTTACTGGGCTAGCACCTGTACCTCTGTAGTGGTTCTGGTTCCACTGCCTGCCTTTCCTAGAAATACACTTACACACGCACAGGTTTGAAAAATAAGACAAAGCAGAGGAGATGGAAGACTCTGAGATTATTTAATTCAGAGAACAGAAGTTGGGGGTGGAGAGAGAGTTTAATGCCTATGAAATCTCCAATAGATCTTTAAGCAGAAGAGCAATGGTGGCCAGCTGCTCGCAACTCCTTCCCCCAACACACACACACACACACACACACACACACACGCAAGGTTTAACTATAGCATGACAGGCTCAGATTATCCCTGAGAAAGAACTGGGCAATGAGGCAGGTGACCCAGGAATGAGTGACACAGAAAGGCTATGAAATATTGCCTCAGGGGCTTAACCCTTTATCACCCACTGTATCTGCCCAGACAAGATTCAGGTAGGGAAATTGAAATAACATTGGACATTCTCTCTTCTAGCCTCAGATAGCCTATCTGTTAAGCAAGGGGGCTGGAAACCCCTTCTCCCTCTTGGTTCTACCTGCCAGGCTTGCTACTGTTTCCTAGTGGAGCAGGGTTGTTTCTTCCATACACACTATCTACGAGTGGAGATGTAACAGTTCTTCAGGAAATTTCGTGTTTCTTTGAGACAGGGTCTTGCTCTGCTGCCCAGCCTGGAGTGCAGTGGCATGATCATGGCTCACTGCAGCCTTGATGTCTCAGGCCCAAGAGAGGCTCCTGCCTCAGCCTTCCAAGTAGCTGGGACTACAGGTGCAAACCACCACACCTGGCTAAATTTTTGTATTTTTTGTAGAGATGAGGTTTTGCCATGTTGCCCAAGCTGGTCTCGAACTCCTGGGGTCAAGTGATCCACCCGGCTAGGCCTCCCAAAGTGCTGGAATTGCAGGTGTGAGCCACCAGGCCCAGCCCTTAAGGAATTTTTAATACCTCCACTATGCTAGGAGGGGATCATTAGACTGCCAAATTCTTCCAACTACCTCCTCTCCTTTTGAAATTTTCAGTCCCAGCAAAGCTATAGGCCAAGACCAAGAGGCAAAAGAGACATTAAACGAGTGAGAGGCTCCCCTTATGAAGCTCCCAAGTTAACTCAGCCCCTCTTTCCTCTTAGGGAATGAGGGAGGTAAGATGAGGGGGATGGTTAATGAAATCTACATTGATTGGAGGCTGCTGGTTCCATGGAACATAGTGGAAAGAGCCACTGCACGGGAAGCAGGAGCCTATCCTTAAATAGCTGTGTGACCTTAAGCGAGCCCCTGTTGCTTTCCAAGGCTAAGGATTCTCATCTGTAAGCATAGCAGTTCAAACTGGTGCTCCCCAAGGACTGCCCATCTGAGAGGAAGGTGTTCAGCAGAGGCCTGGGGAACACTTCTCAGCCCCACTTCCCACCTCTTCCTGCCCTTTCCCCTGCAATGCCAAAGGGAGGCTGACATAGTAAAACTTTCCTTTGGAGGTAGCCTGCCCGCAGCTCTACTTCCAGATCCAAAGGTGACCTCTTAACTGGCTGACTTTGCAGCATGCTTCTGATCCCTTTCTAAGACCCCATTCTAAAACTCATTCAAAAACCTTGTTTTTATTACTGCATAGTTACATACAAAAATAGCAACTCCCTGTCAATTCCCTACTCTTTGATGCCCCCTTCCCCTAAAAGGATCAGATTTTCATTCCACAGCCTGGCATCCGGGAAACCCCATCACTGAGCCTCAATCTCTTCTCTACCTCTGAGCCACACCATCTCAACCAGAATAGACTCATTCACTCCCTTCACCCTGCCTGTCAATCACTTTCTCCCCTCCCATTCCTGGGTCTGCTTATGCTTTGCCTACTAAACCCCTCTACTTTCTGGCAGCTTCCAAGGATGATCCCCCTGCTTATACAGATCTTTCATCTCTCTCCACGTAGTTTGTCTCTTGGCTCATGAATCAGCAACCAAAGATATGCATGGTCTGGGATCTGAGCATTCCAAATCCTGGGCCTGTTGTTGGGGGAAGATATATCATGATTTTTTTCTTGTAGTTGCAATCATCCCCCTTCTAATCCATCCTCATTAGGCACACTCAATACATATCTGAGCCTTGAGTATCATTTCTCTAGCCACTTTCATATGAATCAGGACAAGCGCAAGTTGGAAAGGTAAAGGTCTTCTGGAAAACTCTACAAAGAAAGCAAGTCCTTCCGGAACAATCATTAACTGCTCTGCACTGCTTGGCTTTGAGAGGGTTGTGGCTGAGGTCCAGGTTTTATTTACTCCTCCAAAGGGTTCTGAGAGAACCCAGACATCCATGATATCAGACAAAACAGAGGCAGGCCAACTTAATTATAGTCTTCATCCTATTATAATTTAAGCCTGAATATGCCCAGGAGAAGTAGGCAGCCCTGGAGGAGTTCTGAGAAGAAAGAAGTCATCATGGGTGGGCAAGAGCCAGGCAGAAAGGCACCAAGGAAAAGGTAGGCCCAGAACTGAGGTTTGAGAAGGAAGAAGATTTGGACAGGTGTAGGCTGAGTGGGTTTGGGTGTGGGGAAGGGAGTTACATAGAGCAGATACATTAGGTGCCTGTTGGCCTGAGACAAGGCAGAGGGCAGGTCCAGCCCTGGGCTAGAGATGCCCAGCTGCAAGTAGAGGTTTGTGTTGGGGCCTAATCAAGGTGGGAGGAGGTGACTGTAGTGTGATATCTGTGGTCCTGGCTCCTGTCATAAAGGTCCAGAGCTAGCCTTCCCCCAGGTGAGGAATTTACTGGGTCTCGTTGCCCCTCCTCAAAGTGCCCAAGCTTTGTCTGGGCCCTGCAGCCCACAGGGCTCTCCACACCAGAGGTTAATCAAAGGTCCAAGAGCTTACCAAGCCCCCAGTGGCTTCCTCTGTCCTATTCCTCAAAAAGGCCTAGAGAGCCCACTGCCAGAGGTGCACCATGGTGCAGTGACTGTGCAGTGGGTGGTGCCGAATGAGGGGAGCCACACTGGGGGAGGGGGCTCTGCTGGAATCCCGGTGGGGCAGGCAGTCCAACAGTGCAGTGCCCTCTGCCTTGCCCATGCCCACGCCGCTGCAGCAGGCAGGCAGAGCCGCAGAGGAAGATGTTTGTGTGTGGAACAAGGCTCGCCTTGACCCCGCGGCCCTTGCCGAAAGCAGCCTGGCCAAACGGAGACCAGCTCTGCGGGGCCAGTCCAGCTGCCGCCTAGGCGCTTGGGCTGTGACGCATGTAGCGGGCACAGCCCCTTACCACCGGGGGAGCCAAGCAAAGTCCAGCGTTCGGGCGGTCACCAGTGTCAGAAGTGTCTCCAGCAGACAATGACAGGGGCCTGGCGGGCTGGGTATGTTAAGTAACTGCGAAGTTGGAGGGTTTGGCCACCTCGCTAGCTCTCCTGTACACAGAGATGGTATGATACGTTCCGTACTACAATGAGGGCTCCTTCGGCCTCTGGCAAGGAAATGCCCCCCAAACACCGTGCCTATTGCTATTTTTAAACGGGAGGCTGGAGAGGAAAACGCGGCCAGTATCCTCCAAGGGAAAAGGAGGGGAGGCGAGGCGAGGCGGGAGACAAAGCGGCCTTGCAGCTCTAACTCAAGGACTAGCTTGCGCCGCTGCTCTAACCCAAGGACCAGCAAGAGCCCGGCTGCCAGCCAGCCTGCCCGACCGCGGGGGCGGGCGCCAGATGCGCCCGGAGGCCCAGGAGGAGGGGCGCGGCTAGTTGGGGCCACAAGGCCAAGGTTCTGAAGGGAAGTGTGCGACTGAGCTCAGCCCACAGGCCCAACTGAGCTCCTCTGGGGAGGGGGCAGTCTGTGGATGTCCCAATCCACGCCAAAGCCGGTCTCCGTCGGGCCCAAGCCAGCACGCCAGCTTGAGTCCGCAGAAAGGAGGGAGAGGCTGGAGATGCACAGGGGAGGGGAGGGGCGGCAGCCAGGCAGCCGGAGAGAGGGGTGAGCGGTACCCGCGTTACACAGCTGTTCCAGCAAATGTGCTACAACAAAGCTGCAGAGCTCCTGGCCTACAAATGCATGGCTTGGGGTGCTTGCTGGCGGCGCCCTTCCCGGGACTGTGCGGCAGCACGTGCGGGCCCATCCCCGCCCCCCCGAAAGCCGGGAGGCTTGGCCCAGGCTAGCCTGCCTTCCTACCCGCCCTCTCCAACCCCCCTCCCCCCAGCCGTGGTCGCTTGTGCCCAGGGGACTCAAGGCCGCTCTGCCTCTCCACCCGACAGTCCGCAAAGCGGGTTCCAAAGGAGAGGGGCGAGCGACCGGGACTCCGACCCGCCTAGTCCTTAGTGCCCTCCTCCAGTCCATAGGAGCAGAGCACGCGGGAATGCACCCGACGGCGGGCAGGCGGAGGCTCCTGGCTGTACGCAACGCTTACCCAGCCCGGTCAGGTTCCTAGCCCGGTTATTGTCTGCTGAGCCGCCCTGGGCCGGGCTGCAGCCTCGGCTGCCACGGCTGAGAGCGCCGCCACCGCAGCTGCTGCCGCCGTCGCCGCGGCTCCAGTCACCTCCAGCACTGACTCCCCTTCCCCAGGCTTTGGGTAGCTCCCCCATACCCCCTCCCCCAGTACTCCAAGGCCACCGGGTGGGGCATCTGCGTCCTGATTGGCAGGCACATGGCCCAATCGCTATGGTGGGAAGGCGTGCCCCGGCCCGCCCACTGTTTTCCTTGGTGCGTTTCTCTTTAAATGCAAATAAGTGCAGGCGTGGTGTTGGCAGGGGGCGGAGAGGGTGCGGAACCACTGGCTGGGGCTCCCCACTCCCGCCCCCACGCCGGGCTGGTAGTGGCGTGGCTACACCGTGGCCTCAAGGAGCCAGTCCTGCCCGGATGGGGCTCGCCGGATCGGTTTCGGTTTTCACGCACTCCCATTTCTGTGGCCGCTGTGCATTCGCGGTACTGTGCCCTGGCCGCCACCAGGACGTTTATTCCTGAGCTAGAGGCCGGTGGGGAGTAACGAGGCAGAGAGGTTGAGGAATCTGGGAAGACTGCAGAAACCTAAGGGCCGGCCTATCCTTAGTCGTAGAGACAAGGCCCTGCGGATCGCGCCGCCAGGCCACCCGGAGGAGGGACTCACCTGCCAGGAAAGCTAGCTGCAGCGCCTGCGCCCTAACTTCGTCCGCCTCTCTGGCACACCAGTGCCCTTAGAGACCATAGAGGCCAACTTCCACCCGTTACCGACGGGCCCTCTGCTGCCCAGAGTGAGGAAAGTCCCTCCCCACAGTTACCCAGCCTGCCGGCGACAAGGGCCAATTTGGAATCCAGAGCCCCGGGCTCCCTTTCCAGGATTGCTTTCACTTTTCTTCTCTGAGGTGATACCTGTTTCCATAGTTTGACCCTCACCCAAATTTCGCACCTTCTATGGAATGTGGAGGGAATCCCCAAGGTCTCCAGAGTCCCCCTTCCCCCATCCTTTGTGAGCCTGGCTTTCTGCAGGCCTTTTTCCTTGAAATGTCTAAATATTGAGAGGAAAATCTTGTCTGGGCCCAAACCGGAGGTCAGGCTGAGGACAAAGTGAGGAGGCCTGTACCAGCCTTGTCTGCTACTGTGTGTGGGATGTGGCAGGGAGCCAGGCGAACTTGGGTCTCTAGCCTAAGGACATTAAGTGTCATCAGTGGCTGCCAGGGCCAGGTGAGCTGAGGCAGCAAAGAATCTAGTTCCACCACTAGTTCAAGAATATCCAGAAGGCCCAGCCCTAAAACTCTGTGTGTGTCTAAAAAGGGAGGTGGGTGGATTAAAGCTGAGGATAGAGAGAAGGATTAGAGAACAATGCGTGCTATTTTTGCATTGCAGGAGTGTTCTCTGCTGCTTCTGGGTCCTGACAGTCTTGAAAAGATCCAGCTGCTGAACTGGTAAGAGGTGGACTGCTGCCTCTTCATGTGTAGAGCACAGGAACTGACATGGCTGCTAGGGATCTGACTCTAGCTCTACCTCAGACTTGCTGGACACCTTGGCCAATTCATTTTTTTCTCTGGGCCAGGGCATCACCCCACCTCCACAAGGAGAGGGTAAGCATCATCAGGCTCCCTTGATATCTTTGAGATCTGACAGTTCAACTCATTTTTTTCTATAATATTCCATGACCTTCCACAGAATATTATAGAAAATATAGATGTTCCATGACCTTCCATGGCATTCTATACATTGCCAACAAAAATCAATATTGAACATCAGACTCCCATCCTAGTACTGAGTCTAAATAAATGGTGAGGAGTAGGGAGCTGCTGCTGGCTCATTATGCAACTTTTTTCCCATCTGGATGGCTGGACTATAAAAGTTTCCCTGGGGCTATGCTTTCCTGCTTTGCAAAGTCCTGATTCTCATTTGTGGGCCTGATTTGGAAGTTTATTTTCTTTTCCAGAATCTCCATTATAGACTTCCTCCCTACCTTGTGCCTCTGGTCACTGCCACTTGCTCACATTTCTCTCAGAACCTTGATTCTCTGAATTAGACTAAGATTATGAGAAAGCAGTTTGCAAACCTGGGGTCCAGGGAAACAAAGAGCCAGAGCAGTCTCAGTTGTGGAAGCAGGGAGAGAGGAGGTGTGCAAAGTAGTCAGGTGGCAGGCTTGAAATAGTCCCAGGCACTATAGTGCTGCTCCTGTCACAGGGGCTAGTCTTCTATGCCTTCTGCCCAGCCACCAAACATTCTGTCACACCAGTCAGTTTTTGGAGTGACTAGTGTGGGAGGAACAATTCGTGAGAAATTGAGCTAAACCCAAAAGAAATGGGGCTTCAGGAAAAAAAAATATTCTTTGTGATCCTAGAGAACTCCCAGCTGAGCACCCTTCTTTATGGTCCAGATATTACTGAGTCTTGGGAGGATACTGTATGTGTGTATTAAAGGGGAAAAGATGTGGGAGGGGACAACACAGCTTCTTGTTTGTATAGCTCACTTCTCTCCAGGGACGATGTATGGAAAGACCAAGTGTGTGCATAAACTTGCACCTCAAAATGCCTCCTCATAAAGAGAGTACTGTAAGACCCCATTCCACATGCTGACTGACACGTGGTCAACTTGCTTAGTCAAGACAGGCACTGGTTGTGAGGAGCTGGAAATCTTTCTTAAGTTTGTTTACCTGCAAAATGGAGATAATCCTCGTGCTGCCTAGTGTCTTGTGGCTGCAGTGAAAAGCCCATAAGAACAGATGTGTGGGCTGTGTGGAGGCAACTTCATAAACTCAAGTAGACACATCATTACAGGGCACATCATTACAATGCTCATTTCTTTCTTCACCAAGTATTCCATAGTCATTTCCTCTATGCCAGGCCTGTTGATAGTTATTGGGAGAAGCAGTACAGTGTTAACCTTTTTGAGGCACCTGGGTATGGAGTTCTGAGAGGAACTGAAATCTACACTAGAGGTCTGGCAAAGGTGTTCTGGAGCATTGCAGATGAAGAGACTCCTTCTCCCCAGGGTGGCAAGGGGTATCAGAGAAAAGTTCTATGGAGGATAGCTTTGACGGTTGGGTCAAGTCAGAAAAGTAGGGGAAGGATTCCTGCCCAAGCCAAAGCCCATCAGTGAGAGGGTATGGTGGGTTGGGCAAGAGCTACAATTCTGGATGGCTGTGGCTAAGTATTTGTGTGGTGGGGAGAGGAAGAGCTGGACATTAGACTAGAAAGAAAGGCCTGGGGCCAAAGTGTAAAAGACCATGACTGCGTGGGTAAATTGGGGCTCAACTAGCTAAGTTCATCTTTTCCAGGAAAGTGGTATGTTGTAGTGGCTCTGCCACCAGACTGCCTGGGCTGGGTTGTGAAGCTTGCCACTTAGGAGCAGGATGATCTGGGCAGGTCAATTTACCTCTCTGAGTCTCAACATTTTTTTCTGCAAAATGAAAATAATAGCACCCATGTCAGAGAATTGTGGTAAGAATTGAGTAGTCCATATGAAGTGGCACAGAGGCTAGTACATAAGATGGTATCAATAAATGTTAGTTACTGATGCTGTTATTATTATTGCTATCCTTCTGATCCAATGTACAGATCTTCAAAGTTATGGAACTGCTAATATGACTTTGAAACCAGTTTTTGTTTTGTTTTTGGTTTTTTTTTTGAGACGGAGTCACGCTCTGTCGCCCGGACTGGAGTGCAGTGGAGCGATCTCGGCTCACTGCAAGCTCCGCCTCCCGGGTTCACGCCATTCTCCTGCCTCAGCCTCCCGAGTAGCTAGGACTACAGGTACCTGCCACCACACCCAGCTAATTTTTCGTATTATTAGTAGAGGCGGGGTTTCACTGTGTTAGCCAGGATGGTCTAGATCTCCTGACCTCATGATCCATCTGCCTTGGCCTCCCAAAGCGCTGGGATTACAGGCGTGAGCCACCACACCTGGCCGAAACCGGTTTTTAATATAAACACACATGAGCCTATGATTCCTTATGAACAGACTCACTTTATTGTGCAGACCCAGACTCAGTTTCCCAGGGCAGAATATTTTGTTCATCTTCATATCCTCAGCACTCAACAGAGAGTTTGGCACAAACTTGTTGACGAGTATGTATTTACTGAACATGAAATGAGGCATTTTCAGGCCTAATATCAAGCTTAAGTGCCAGCATCCACCAATGAAGTGTGATGTTACCACTCATTGGGCATCTCCTTTGTGCCAGGCCCTGTGTTAAGTGACACACTCATTACCCAGAATGAGGGACTACACACAGCTTCTGGTCTCAAGGGCAACCAGTCTAGTGGAAGAGGAAGAAAACTCCTGAGTTTCTTACTTGGACAAGGGACTGCTGGATGGTGTTGTCATCCACTGAACTGAGTAATATAGGAACAGAATTAGGAAAATGTGGCCGGGCGCGGTGGCTCACGCCTGTAATCCCAGCACTTTGGGAGGCCGAGGTGGGCGGATCACAAGGTCAGGAGATCAAGACCATCCTGGCTAACACGGTGAAACCCCGTCTCTACTAAAAATACAAAAAATTAGCCGGGCGTGGTGGCGGGCACCTGTAGTCCCAGCTACTTGGGAGGCTGAGGCGGGAGAATGGCATGAACCTGGGAGGCAGAACTTGGAGTGATCCTTGATCGCTCCACTGCACTCCAGCCTGGGCGACAGAGCGAGACTCCGTCTCCAAAAAAAAAAAAAATGATTTTGTTTAGGACATACTGAATTTGACTTGTCAGAAATCCCACCTCAGGGCCTTTGCACTGGCTGCTCCCTCTGCCTACAGTGTTTGTCCTCTGAATATTGGCATAGTTTGCACCTCATTTCCTTCAGGTGGCTGCTCAAATGTCATTAATAGTGACACCTTCACTGAACAGTTGATATATAAAATAGCAATCCCCATTTCCACCCCCTTCACTCTCCAATTCTTTAATAGGCCTTTTTTTCTTATCCACAGCATTTACCACCTCTTGGTATATTTTTTATTGTTATTTATTTTAGAGTCATTTTTAAATTTTCTCTTTCTTATCATGAAAATGGAAGCTCCGTGAGGGATAGACAATGAACAAATATATACATAAAATATACAGTAGGTCAGATGGCAATAAATGTGATGGATATGCTGGGGCAGTGGCACATGCCTGTAGTCCCAGCTACTTGGGAGGCTGAAGCAGGAGGATAGCTTAAGTTCAGGAGTTCTGGGATGTAGTGCACTATGCTGATAGGGTGTCTGCACTAAGTTCAGCATCAACATGGTGACCTCCCAGGAGCAGGGGACCACCAGGCTGCCTAAGGAGGTATGAACTGGCCGAGATCAGAAACGGAGCACATAAAAACTTGCATCTTGATCAGTAGTGGGATTGTGCCTACAAATAGCCACTGCACTGCAGACTGGGCAACATAGTGAGACCTTGTCTCTTGAAAAAATAATGTGATGGAGAAAAATAGAGCAGGGAATGGGTATAGGGAGTACTGAGGGGTGCTGTTTTAAACAAGGAAGTAGGAGAAGGTGATATTCTAGCAAAGACCTAGAGGAACTGAGAGAGCAAACCATGAGGATATCTGGAGGAAAAGCATTCCAGGTAGAGAGACCAGTAAATACAAAGTTCCTGAGGTGGTGACATGCTGAAATGTTAGAGGAGCATCTAGGCAAGCCAGTGCACCTGGAACACAGTGAGTGAGGAGGAAAGTGGTAGGAGAGGAGGTCAGAGAGGACACAGGGAAACAGACAATGTATAGTTTTCTGAGTCATTTTAAAGACTTTAGATTTTGCAGGATTTTGAGCTGAGGAGTTACATGACCTTAGTAAAACATTTAGGGAGCTATAGCAACAAAGGAAGAAGCAGAGAGGCCAGGAAGGAGGCACTGATAGTGATCCATATCAGAATAGAGGCAGTGGAGGTGGTGGAAACTGATTGGACTCTGGATGTATTTGGAAGATAGAACTGGCTGGACTTGGTGTTGACACCTTAGATGAATGATGTGAGGGCAAGAGAAGAGTGAGGAATAGAAGCCCACAAGGCCCGGAGAAAGAGGGATTGGCAATGTGAAACCAGAGCAAAGAGAACTGGCTCTCCTGGAAGCCAAGTAAAGTACTGGGATTTTATAAAAGACAGAGTTACCAAGAGTGTATGTGTCAGATGCTGCCCAGAAATCCAGCAAGATACAGGCAGAAAAGATGCCATTGGTTGTGGATCTGGCAAGTCACTGGTGATATGGGCAAGGCCAGTTTAGGACAGAGCTGTAGATATACACCAGACTGCCCTGGGGTGTCAAGAGAATGGTCTGTGAGAAAAGGGAGAATGTATACAGCTTCCTTATTCTAGAAGTTTGACCGCAAAGATGTGGTAGCTAGAGGGGGCCCTGGTGTTCAGGTTTGTTTTTACAAGATGGAAGGATGTGAGTTTGTTTATGTGCTGAGAGGAAAAGAAATCAATCAAGTAGAAGATACAGGAAACAAGGTAATTGATGGGTGGGGGCTACGGGTGGGAGTGGGGGATGGAATCCAGAGCCCTTACAGATGAATTAACCTTTGCTGGGATGAGGGATCAAGACAAGAGGGAAAAATGGGTGGACTCAGTAGAGTTTGTTGTTATGGAAGGTTGAAGATGTCACTCCTTATGACCTCTACCTGCTCTGGGAGGAAGGAGGCAAAATTCCTTGTTGACAGTGAGAGGAAAAGCAGTACTAGACGGAGGTTCAAGGAAGTCTGTTAATATTGGACAAGGTTTGAAATAGCCACTGCAGACAATGGGCTAGTTGGTAAAGGTCCAGCTAGGCTGTCACCCAGGAATGTATAGCCACCCCATTCTGTAGTTTTGTGACATCCTGCTTCCTAGCTGTGTGACCTAGAGCAACTTCACTTAGCCTACTTAACTTCACTGCACCTGAATTTCCTCATCTATAAAATGGGCATGAATAAAACAAAGCCATTGAAATAAATGAGTTAATCCATGTGAAGTGATTACTGAGGACACTGCCTGGAACATATAAGTGCTTGATGGAAATCAACTCTTTAGAGTTATTTTTATTTTTGATTGACAAATCATAATTGTGTACACTTATGGGATATAATATGATGTTTTGATATATGTATACAATGTGGCATGATTAAATCAAGCTAATTAACATATCCATCACCTTGTTTACCTGTCATTGCTTTATGGTGAGACATTTGAAATTTACTCTCTTAGTTACTTTGAAATAAATCATGCATTCTTATTGACTATAGTCACCCTCCTGTGCAATTGATCTCAAAACCTATTTCTCCTGTATATTAGTCAGTGTTCTCTAGAGGGACAGGACTAATAGGATATATGTATATATGAAAGGGAGTTTATTAAGGAGAATTGACTCACACGATCACAAGGTGAAGTCCCACAATAGGCCGTGTGCAAGCTGAGGAGCAAGGAAGCCAGTCCGAGTCACAACACCTCAAAGGTAGGGAAGCTGACACTGCAGCCTTCAGTGAATGGTGAAGGCCTGAGAGCACCTGGCAAACCACTGGTGTAAGTCCAAGAGTCCAAAAGCTGAAGAACTTGGAGTCTGATGTTCTAGGGCAGGAAACATCCAGCACAGGAGAATGAGGAAGGCTGGAAGATTCAGCCAGTCTATTCCTTCCACGTTATTCTGCCTGCTATATTCTAGCCGAGCTGGCAGCTGATTAGATTGTGCCCACCCAGATTGAGGGTGGGTCTGCCTCTCCCAGTCCACTGACTCAAATGTTAATCTCTTTTGGCAACACCCTCACAGATACACCCAGGAACAATACTTTGCATCCTTCAATCTGATCAAGTGGGCACTCAATATTAACCATAAGTCCACGCCTTGTCAACTTGAACCCATACACATCTCCTGAAATCATATATAATCTTTAAATAAAGGCAATAATAATGTCAAAATTAAGCCTAACATAATACAGCTATCCTTTGTACAACCGGAAGCTGACTAATCCTTAGCCGAAATGCTATTACATAAAGATAACAACACTTAAATGCTGATAGGAAGTCAATAAATCTTATGTCACATGATGAAGGAAAAAGAAAGGAAATAAAGTGAAGATATTCTCTCAGTACAAGTGTATACATACACAAACATGTTCTTAACAAAATAAGGAGGAAATACTCATGACAATTACAGTCCTTATTTCTGCAACTGGTCTGCAGCTGTTATTGATGACTATAATCTTCTAATACCCATTTGGCATCCCCTTTGCCTTCAGCAAGCAACTCAGCAGGTCGTGGTTTTGTACTGGTGGAGTGACCCAAACTTCCATTCCTGAAGGGTCTGGGCTATTTGTAGTCCTGCCTGGATTGTGTTGTTGTAGTTTCTCATTGACCTTAATCACAGGGTATGGTAATACTAAGAGATGCCCGAAGGGACCTCCTGTATTCCACACATACTCTTCCTTACCTCCGTTGTGGAGTAGTAGACTGATTTCATCTTGATAGTCCGGGTCATTCACCCCAGCCAACATTGGAACTCCCTTCTTAGCCTGTTGACTTAGAGGTAGGAGGAGCCCAAAGTGTCCAGGTGGCAATCTTAACTTCCAGTTTAATGGAATCATTGTTGTGCCTCCTAGTGGCAGTATTCCTCCCTCTGGAACTAAGACCTCTAGGCCAATAGAAAGTAATGAACATGAAGCAAAAATTTTGTTAGTGGGTCACTAGGGGTGATAGTGAGTGGTGCTACTTCCACCCATTGATGACTGAACCCTGTGAATCCTGGCTATGAGAGGAACAGTACCATATATATTGGACACTGATTTAGAGTATACACAGCCTTCTGGAGAATTTTGCCCCAGCCCTACAAAGTATTGTCACCTAGTTCGCATTCTACTTGTGACTTCAAAAGGCCATTTCACCGTTCTATCATTCCAACTGCTTCAGGATGATGGGAAACATGGTAAGACCAGTGAATTCCATGAGCATGAGCCCACTGTTGCACTTCTTTAGCCATAAAGTGAGGGTCTTGGTCAGAGGCAATGCTGTGTGGAATACCATGACTGTGGATAAGGCATTCTGTGAGTCCACGGATGGTAGTCTTTGCAGAATGGTTGCACACAGGATATGCAAACCCATATCCAGAATAAGTGTCTGTCCTGGGGAGGACAAACCACTGCCCTTTCCATGATGGAAGAGGTGCAATATAATCAACCTGCCACAGAGTAGCTGGCTGATCATCCAGAGGAATGGTGTCATATGGAGGGCTCAGTGTTGGTCTCTGCTGCTGGCAAATTGGGCACTCAGTGGTGGCTGCAGCCAGGTCAGCCTTGGTGAGTGGAAGTTCTTGTTGCAAAACCCGTGCATAACCTCCATCCTTGGCACCACGGTCACTTTGTTCATAGGCTCATTGGGCTATGATGGTGGTGGCTGGGGAAAGAGGCTGAGTGGCGTCCACAGAATGAGTCATCCTATCCACTTGATTATTAAAATCCTCCTCCGCTGAGGTCACCCTTTGGTGAGCACTCACATGAGATACAAATATCCTCTTAGTTTTAGACCACTCAGAGAGGTCCATCCACATACCTCTTCCTCAAATTTCTTTGTCACCAATTTTCCAATCATGCTTATTCCAAGTCCCTGACCATTTAACCAAATTATTGGCTATAGCTCATGAAACAGTAAAAAATCACACATCTGGCCATTCCTCCTTCCAAGCAAAGTGCACAACCAGGTGCACTGCTCCAAGCTCTGCCCACTGGGAAAATTTCCCTTCACTGCTGTACTTCAGGGATGTCCTAGAAAGGGGCTGCAGCTGTCCACTTTTGGGTGGTGCCTGCATATCATGCAGAACCATCTGTGAACCAGGTCCTAGTCTTCTCTTCCTCTGTTAACTGATCATAAGAAACTCCCCATGAGGCCACTGGTGCAGGCTCGAGGAGAGAAGGCAGGGTGGCAGGAGTGGGGACCATGGACATTTGAGCCATTTCTTCATGTAACTGACTTGTGTCCTCAGTACCTGCTCAAGCCCAATCTTGTATATACTACCACTTTCATTTGATGATGGAATGATACTATGCATGCCCCACTTTATGGATAGATGGGTCAGAAAGCACCCAGTTCATGACAGGCAGTTCAGGTCGCATGGTGATTTGATGACCCAGAGTCAAAAGTTCAGTTTCCACCAAAGCCCAGTAACAGGCGAGGAGCTGTCTTTCAAAAGGAGAGTAGTTATCTGCAGAAGATGGCAGGGCCTTGCTCCAAAATCCTAGAGGCCTCCACTGTGATTCACCTGTGGGGGCCTGTCAAAGGCTCCAAAAAGCATCCCTATCTGCCACTGACATTTTGAGCATCATTGGATCTGTAGGGTCATATGGCCAAAGTGGCAGAGCAGCTTGCACAGCAGCCTGGACCTATTTCAGAGCCTTCTCCTGTTCTGGACCCCACTCAAAACTGCTAGCCTTTCAGGTCACTCAATAAATGGGCCAGAGTAACACACCCAAATGAGGAATGTGTTGCCTCTGAAATCCAAGTAGGTCCACTAGGCATCGTGCCTCTTTCTTGGTTGTAGGAGGGGCCAAATGCAGCAACTTATCCTTCACCTTAGAAGGAATATCTCAACAGACCCCACACCACTGGACCCCTAGAAATTTTACTGAGGTAGAAGTTCCCTGAATTTTAGTTGGATTTATTTCCCATCCCTTGGCATGCAAATGTCTCACCAATAAGTCCAGTGTGTTTGCTACTTCTTGCTCACTGGATCTAATCAGCATAAGGTCATCAATGTAATGGACCAGTGTGATATTTTGTGGAGGGGAAATGTGATCAAGATCTCTGTGAACAAGATTATGGCATAAAGCTGGAGAGTAGGTATACCCCTGAGGTAAGACAGTGAAGGTATATTTCTGGCCTTGCCAGCTAAAGGCAAATTGCTTCATATGGTCCTTATGGACAAGAATGAAGAAAAAGGCATTTGCCAAATCAAAGTCTGCATACCAGGTACCAGGAGATGTGTTAATTTGCTCAAGCAATGAAACCACATCTGGTATAGCAGCTGCAATTGGAGTCACCATTTGGCTAAGCTTATGATAATTTGCTGTCAGTCTCTAAGATTCATCTGTCTTCTGCACAGGCCAAATAAGAGTGTTGAATGGGGTTGTGGTGGGAATCACCACCCTGCATCTTTTAAGTCCTTGATGGTAGCACTAATCTCTGCAATCTCTCCAGGGATGTGATATTGTTTTTGATTTACTTGTAGCCCTCACCCTACAAGCTAACGAACCAATGTGGGGATTCTGCCAGCTGCTAGGTATGTCTATGCCAATTATGCATTCATGTACTGGGGAGCTGACCATAGGTTGAGTCTGGGGACCCACTGGACCCACTGTAAGTCAGACCTGAGCTAAAACTCCATTAATTACCTGACCTCCATAAGCCCCTACTTTAACTAGAGAACCACAATGACGTTTTGGGCCCCCTGGAATCAATGTCAGCTCAGAGCCAGTGTCCAGTAGTCCCCCAAAAATCTAATAATTCCCCTTTCCCCAGTGCAGTTACTCTGGTAAAAGGCCAGAAGTCTCCTTGGGGAAGGATGGGAGAAAGATTAACAGCATAAATTGTTGGTATTGTAGTTGGGTCTTTCCTCAAGGGGATTCGGCTTCCCCTTCATTCAAGGGGTTCTGGGTCTGTAAACTGGTTCAGGTCTGGAAATTGATTGAGGGGCTGTGATTCTATATTTTTACAATTCCAATTAGTCTTTTGTCCACTTGACCTCGAAGTTTTCTGCTCCTACAAATTAAGAAAGAATGCAGTAGGCTTTCTATCAATTTCACTTCCAGGAACACCGTGTTTAATTGGCCAAAGCCAGAGCTCTGCACAAGTTAGACTATTCTGATGGCTGCTTTGCCTTGCTCTCCATTATGGTAACTACACCCATCTTGCCTTTGACGGTTGAGTGCTGCCACTTGACCCCTTCCACCTCAGGATCCAATTATTCCCATTGCATTTAAATTTTTCTAATTTAGTTACTGCGGTTCCCAATGTAAGATCTGGCATACAGAGAAGAGCAATCACAGAGCTCTTCAAGGATGCAGATGTTCCCATCACAAATCTGTTTCACAAACTACTGGTGAAGGGTATGTCTTCTGGATCCTCCCAGCTGGGATGAGTAGGTCTAAAGTGATTAATCCACTCTAGCATTCCAATCCTCCTAAGCCTTTGGATCCCTTCCTCTATAAGTAAACCAAGGGAGATCAGGCATTTCCAGCTTGCTCACAGTAGGCCATCTTTTGATCCATATTTCAGCTAACCAAGCAAATAAACTATTAGAATGTTTATTAACTCCCCAAGCTGCAACATTAAATGCAGGATCCCTGCTTAGTTGGCCCATATCAATAAATTCAGCCTGATCCAACTTTATGTTCCTTCCACCATTATCCCACACCCTTAGTATCCATTCCCATGCCTGTTCTCCAGATTTCTGCTTATGTAAATTAGAAAACACAAGCAGTTCTTTTGGAGTGTGTAGTGCACCTCCTTGTGTGTCACACTCTAAACCTCATCTCTAGGGTCTCGCCGGGACTTGAGTCTAGTTATAGGACTAGAAGCAAACAGCGGTGTTGTGGGTGGGTCCTGAGGAGAATCAGCATTGTCTTGCCTGACAAGTGCCTCAAGGGAGGACATTACTGTTGCCTCAGGCAGTTCATGGTTAATCTCCTCAGACAAAGGTGGGAAGGCTGATGGCAGCATGGGTAGGGAGGGGATCTTGCCACCACTGGGGGTAAGCAGGCTGTTTTCTCTGGCAAAAAAAGGATAATCACAATTTAGGGGCTCAGTGCCCGCAGCCTCATCAGGGTCCTCCCACATGTCCTCATTCCAAATTGCAGGGTCCCACTCTTTTCTAATCAGTGTCCTCACTTTAACAATAGACACCTGGTGAGGCTGCACATGCACCTTTCATTGCAGGTCAGCCACTCGCATGACAAGAATTTGTGTCTGGTTTTACACAATTTCAGCTGTTTCTCTACAGGAGATAAGACTCTCACTCAGGGCAATCTTAGAAGATTTGAGGATCAGTATGTACTTCTGGGGCTGAGAGTTAGAATCCCTGAGTTCATCATTTTCTTTCATCATTTTGTCCAGTTAACTTAGGAGCAACCAACCAACATTATTATATTACTTGGTTCTCCACATATGGTCAAAGGTATTATGTATAGTCACTAAACTCCTTGCCTCTCACAAGCAGTGAATCAGGAGTATCAAATGTGTTTATTTTGCATAACTCTCTAAACAGTTCACACCAAGCACTATCAATGTTCTCCATACTATTAGAAGTAGAGTCCTTAGCATTTTGGGTTCTAATCATATTAAGCAGCCAACCCCAGAAACCCCAAAACCAACTAAAGAACTCCATCCTTAATATTCTGTTTCTCTAGAACCACCCCACATCTGGTACCAAAATCTGTAATAGGGTTCTCTAGAGGGACAGGACTAATAGGATATATGTATATGTAAAAGGGAGTTTATTAAGGAGTATTATTGACTCACACAATCACAAGGTGAAGTCCCACAGTAGGCCTTGTGCAAGTTGAGGAGCAAGAAAACCAGTCTGAGTCGCAACACCTCAAATGTAGGGAAGCCAACATTGCAGCCTTCAGTCAGTGGCCAAAGGCCTGAGAGCCCCTGGCAAACCACTGGGGTAAGTCCAAGAGTCCAAAAGCTGAAGAACTTGGAGTTTGATGATCAAGGGCAGGAAGCATCCAGCACAGGAGAATGGTGAAGGCTGGAAGACTCAGGCAGTCTATTCCTTCCACGTTCTTCTGCCTGCTTTATTCTAGCCGAGCAGGCAGCTGGTTTGATTGTGCCCACCCAGACTGTGTGAGGCAGGGTCTGCCTCTCCCAGTCCACCGACTCAGATTTTAATAATCTCTTTTGGCAACCACCTCACAGACACACCCAGGAACAATACTTTGCATCCTTCAATCCAATCAATTTGACACTCGATATTAACCACCACATCCTGTTTATCTGAAACTTTGTACCCTTTGATGAATAATCCCCCATTTCTTTTCCCCCAAAGTCCCCCAGCCTCTGATGACCATCATTCTTCTCTCGATTATTTAGATTTCTATGATGATTAGTTATTTCTATTTCTTCTATAGTGTTCCTTAGACCAGGCTTAGGAGAGGACAACGGCTTGATCCAAAGTTAGTGTGGAGACTGAAGTGACTGAAGACAGAGTCAAAGATGGACAGTGAGGGAAGGGAAGACAGGGGAGAGGGGAAATGCAGATAAATTAGGCTTGTGTGGTGCCTGAAATGCAGTTCCTGGCACAGAATAGGTACTCAATAAATATCTGTTGAATAGATTCTGTGGAATCAAACCATAGAGTTCCAGGAATGTAACTTCTGGGAAAGCAAGCAATTCTGACTAAAAAGGGGAACCTGCATTTCCAGGTAAGGCCAAGGATACTAAAATGGAGAGTGAGGGGTGGTGCAAGAGTCAAGAAGGTGAAGGAACTGCAAGCCAGAGCATTGGAGGTATCACTGGACCAGATTCTGCCACCAGCCTAGCCTCTGATTTTCTCCAGGGAAGAAGCAGCCTACTTGGAGACTGGCAAAGTAGGAGCTAACAAGTAGGCTAGTAGCTGGAAGTTAATGTCTTCTGTGCCTGTAGGTGGATAGAGCTCAGAAGATACCAGGATGAAACAGATGGTCATTGGCTTGACTGTTTAGGAGCAGGGTTTCCTCAAGGCTGAGGGAACAATGAAACCCCATTAGAGTTTGGAAATAACCAGCAAAGTAGAATCGGGGCCCCTCTGATCCCTAGGCAGGGAGAGGGAGGCCTCTGATCCTCCCATATGCCCAGCCCCTCACTGTAGGCTTAGCCCAGCCCCTTTAGCTTATCCCCAGTCACTGGAGCTGCCACCTTTTCCTACCTTGCTACATCACTCCTTAGTGCTAAGTTCTATCGGCGGGAGGGCGGGGACCCAGGCCTGGAAAATGAAGTCAGAGCTTGCAACCTCCATGCACCACCCCTGCCTCAGTGCTAACATTCACACATGAAGCAAAGCAGCATCTTGGGAAATGACACTGGCTTGGGCATCAGGAGTCTTGTGGGTTCAGTCCTGGCTCTGCCACTGCCTCACTGTGTCAAGTCCCCTCCCTTCTCTGGGCTTTAGTTGCAACATCTGTACAAAAACTGTTCTGCTTACCTCACAGAATTGTTCTAAGAAGTAAATGAAATTATAGGTGTGCAAATAACTTGTAAGTAAATTGATATGTGCACACACGACAGTGCTTTAGTTAATGCTAGCAGATATGTCCTGGGAAATCAGGGAACATGTTCTCCATATGCTCAGGAAGTCATTCCTGTGAGTATAAGTGTCCCATTCTAAGAACTGAAACCTTCAAGTCTAAAAAACCAAGGTATTCATGGCTGTCTTCGGTTTAGTCTGCAACCTAGCTCCTGTTCAAATTCACTGAACTGAAACCAAGCTGCCCTGCATTTTCCCACTTCTATGCTTTTGCTCATAGAGTTCCCTCCACTAATACCTTTTGCTTCCTCTCTGCTGATTAAAATTCTTTCCACCTTTCAAAGCAAAGATCAAATACCACCTTCTCCATCAGGCTGTCAAGTTAGCAGCTGAATGGGGATCTCTCTGGTTTCTGGAGTCCCATGGGCCATTTTACACTTTGGATGTAGTCCTTGGGGGCCATCTTTTTGAATAAAGCAAAATAATTTTCCCATTGCAGGAGAGAGTGCAGACTGATAGTGGCATGTACAAAGCAGAGCCAAGATCCAGGATAATGGCAATGTCAGGAAGGAAGAAAGGGAGGTGTCTTAGTCTGCTTGCACTGCTATAACAAAATACCTTAGACTGGGCAATTTAGAAACAACAGAAATTTATTTCTCTCAGTTTGGGAGGCTGGAAAGTCCAAGATCAAGGTGCCAGCAGATTTGGTGTCCGGTGAGGGCCCACTTTCTAGTTTATTAACAGCATCTTCTTGCTGTGTCCTCACATGGTGAAAGGGGTGAGGGATGTCTTTGGGGTCTCTTTTACAAGGTCACTAATCCCATTCATGAAACTGGAGCCTTCATGATTTAATCATTTCCCAAAGGCCTCACCACCTAATACTGTCACACTGGAGATTAGGTTCCAACATTTGAATTTGGGAAGTACAACATTAACATGATAGCAGGAGAGAAGAAAGGAGGGAGAGAGGAAGGAAGAAAGGCAGAAAGGAAAGGGAGGTCAGGAGAGATAAAAGGGAGATAAGGGGCCTAGCTTACCTGAAGTAGTTAAGATTTGGCCTTCTGAAAGCTAGTGACTGTGCTGGGGGTAAGGGGGATTGAGGAAACTGAGCTTTCACCTGGAGTCAGTGCCAACAAGACACTAAAGGCCAAGAGGAAGATTTCACTCTAGGTGCAGTAATAGCATCTCTGCTTTCTTCTCATACTTCCTAGGCAAAATTGCCTTGGAAAAGTCATCATCAGAATTTGAGGTGATTCATTCCAACTCCTGGCCCATTTTCTGGATGGGAATGATGAGGCCTGGGGAGGGGACAAAATTAAGGTACCAGGACTTAAAGTTGTCTCTTCTCACTAACAGCACAGGCAACCAGAGAAAGAACAGCTAGAAGTACTTTGAAGAGCTGGACCATAAATAATAACATGGGCACTTACCTTAGTTGGGTTCTCAATTCCCTCATCTGGGAAATTGAAGCTAAGAGTTTTGGCCCTTCCTCTTTACCTAGAATTTTGTACATTCCTATAACCTCCTCAAGCACATGTACTTTGAAATGCCCAGAGTGTCCATGTGCCTTCTTGGGTCAACCAGAGTCTGTGTCCCAGATGCCATGGAGGAGGCCACCTTGGCCAGGCCCCATTCGAAGGATGTACTTTCCTGGGGATCTATAGCAGATAGGGCTGCTGAGGTTGACTTAGTCCCCAAGGGCCCTAAGGGAATGGCAGGCAGGGCTAGGGGTGGGGTTTTGCATAAACTACCACCTAGGATCCCAGATTGAGAGAAAGACAGAAGAGAGCTGAAGATGCCTACCCTGAAGCCCTCAGTTCTTTAGTTCTTATGTTCCTTGGAGAAAAACAGTTGCACTGTTTCCCAAAGTGCCTAAGAATGAAAATCTGAAAGCTAGGTGGGGCGGGAGCATGGAGATAGATGTCCAATTTTCTCACCTTCCTTCCTAAAGTCTCTCAGGCAGAAGTAGCTAGGGAGAGTGGGGGAGGTGAGAGAGGTGAGGGGCAAATCAGATTAAGACTCCGTGCTCTGCCTTCCTTTCCCAGTGATAGGGGAGCATGATGTAGGAGACCATCAAAGCAGCTCCCAGGAAGGGCTCTAAATATGTAAAGTGCTTCCTGGGGACAGATTATCTGGGCTCCCTCCTCTACCCCTTAATCTTGTGTCCCTTTCACTGCTCATCCATGTCCTCACCCACAGTTGTACAGAAGAAATACAAGAAGGTCCTGTGGAGGGATTAAAATTTAGTAAAATGAATTTCCCTGGATTTAAGTGGATATCTGTGCTGTTCCAGGGTCTGTTTGCCTCCTTCCCCAGTTCTCCACATTATAGGGGGTCTGACCCCTACAGGCTGCATTTCCCAGGCTTCCAAGTCAACTACCTTCTGGCTGGGTTTAACCAATAGAAGGCACTGGTGGGAAGGCAGGGAAAATGGAGAAGCCAGGGTACTTAGCCTCTGCCTTCTCTGCCTTGAGTGCTGCCCCTGCTGTGTCTCCTCTGTGGTTCCTGCTATCAGCATACTTTCAATTCTGCTGTGTGATTCCAGCTCCTGGTTTAGGTCATACTACCTCCTCCCATGGTCTCTCCATTCTTCACCACCTCACCCTCACTCTGATTGCAAGGGGGTTGACCCCTGTAAGCTGTGTTTCTCAGGTTCTAATATTAATTGACTTCTGGTTTCCTCAATGAGAGAGACTTCAGAGGCAGATTGAAGGGCAGGAATGAGGGAAAGAAGAGGCTACCTCTTCCCATCCTCTAGCTCAGGCGCATTTCTCATCTGTGGCTTTAGCCCTTGAGGGCAGGCCTGCGATTTCACTTTCAATCAGATGACCCCTCTCCCTCCTCCCTTACCCCTGAAGCCTAGAAGTTATGTTGGCTTCCTGCATTTGCTAATCTCTAAGTTATCTGCTTGTCTTACTTGGATTCTCAGCCTATCACCTATGTAACCAATTTATTTTTCACATTAGATATTCTGTCATAAATATTTGATAGTTTGTTTACCCAGGTAGATCTTGAATATAAACTGGACTAGCGGAAATGCAGCCTATGATTCAAGGTGAGTGAATGGGAGGCTCCTCAGTCACTTGACTCAAGTAATATGGGACTGGGGGACAGCCAATGAAAAGGTGTCTTGTAGCAGCCAGAGAATTGAAGGGAGGCACAGGGCTGGGCAAGCTGATGCTACCCTTCTACCCACTTGTATTATTCAGGACCTTGCTTCCAGGGCAACACAGCTCCCAAAACTCTCTAAAGGATCTTGGTGGGGAGGTATAGGCCATTGGGTTAGTTTCCTCTTTTGGTCTTACAGACTCCTGTGCCTGTCAGATACCAGACCATTTGCTATCCTTCTCCATGGCCAATCATACCCCTTCCCTCAATAACGCCCATGCCCCCATCCATGCCCACACACACCAGACACAGCAGACACTGGGACTTATTTTCTGGAGAATTTTATTGTGGAGGATAATACAGGAGAGCAGCTCCAGGTAAGTGGATGAGGCTGTAATGCCCTCCAGCTACCTGAGTCCCCAGGTGGTTTTCGGAGGCATCATAAGTTCCTGGGGAGACTGCAAGATTACAGTTGGTGTTTTAGGTAGCTAATCAACATGGGAGGAATATCCAGCTGGTTGATGGCTTGTGGCTGGCCAGCCTGGCACAAGGCTCTGCGGACGACTAAACGGGCCTGTGATAGAAGTGACCGTGGAGTGGCTACAGCAAGAAGAAACAGGTCATGAGGAGCAATTATCAGCAAAATTCTCCCACACAAGCCTACATCCACTCTCCCCTGGCTACTACAGCCCTAATGCTCTATCCTTTCCAAGAAATAAAACAGTCATTGGCAGAGCCAGAACCAGAAATTGGGCTAATGCTCCCCACCCCCACCCAACCTTATCTTAGTGACCTTTCTCTAACATGGAATACATAACCCCTCTTCTCTACTGGGGCCCCAGGAGAGGGAGGAAGATGGAGTTTTCTCCAGTGCACCTCAGAGGATTGGCTTATACGTGATTTAGAGCCCTGGGACCTCCAAGCCAGGTGGCCTAGGAGGCTGGCCTGTTCACCACTCACCTCGGGCCTGTCGCAGCAATGCAATGCCTTTATCATCTTGTGAGGTCAGGTCAAGGGAGAGAGATGGAAGGTAGATATTAGCACCAAAATCGATTAACAGCTGGATGTACTCTGGCTCACAATTATGATGGAGGCAGATTTCAAGGAGGGTGCGGGGTCTTGGGACACGAGCCAATAGGCCCTGGTCAGTGCAATTGTAGTCAGGGTCTGCCCCGTGGAGCAAAAGCAGGCGGAAACAGTCCAGGTGCCCGTAGACTGCGGCCAAATAGAGGGGGCCAGAACATGAAGCTATGTTTGATGCCCAGACTGGTAGTTTAGCTTTGACGTTGGCCTCTGCACCATGGCCTAGGAGCTCCTGCAGGATAGCAACAGCACCATCACGGGCAGCTGTGAGCACGGGAGAACAGTTGTTGTAGATGCTACCACCAGGACAGGCACCAGCTTCCAAAAGCACACGTACACAGTCCAGATGGCCATGACTGACAGCAGTGAAAAGTGGCGTCTGTGCCTTGACATCCAAGCTGTCAACATCAGCACCATGGGCTAAGAGGACTTGCAAACAGCTCAAGTGGCCATAAGAAGCAGCCAAGCGCAAGGGTGTCCCAGGAACGCCCCAGCCACTCCTGCTGTTGATGAAACGTTTGTAACGCTCCTGGCGCAAAAGCTGGTCCAAAGTATAGGAGTCGTTGTCATACACTGCTTGATTGAGAGCCTGCTTCTCCTCTGTGTCAGTGTCCTCCTCCTCCTTGTCGGGCTGCAGGAGGGAGAAGATCTTGGTGATGTCCATGAGGTTCATCTTGGCTAATTGGAGAACTATTCTCATTATGAGCACAAGGAAATGCCAGATCTGTGGGTGACAAACAAGTGGGAGAGAATGAGGGTACCCATCAAAAGCCTGACCACGCACGCTCCTTGAAATCTCCCTCCATTTCACCATCAGGCTACTCATTCATGGGTCTCCTACTTCTCACTCCCAATCCCACTGTCTTATTTCAGGCCCCAAAGACACTGCCAAAACAGGTCAGGGCATTTTACAGTTTGATGCCTTTGCATACACTCTTCTGCCTACCCCTCAAACTCCTACTTCTAGGAAGCCTTCTCTAATCTCCTCTTCCTGCTCAGGGATTCTGAAGGATCACAACCAAACTTCAGCTATGAACTTTCACACCACATTTCCGCTTATCTATGTTCCATTAGTGTATAAACTCCAGGGCAAGGACCCTGTATTCATCTTGTATTCCTCTACCCCTTGTAGGGCTATATCATGGCTGGAAATCTGGTAGATGCATTTTCCTCAGTTCAGAATGTGTGGATTAGTAAGGTGGCTCTGGCCTGGCGCTGGCTAAGCCAATAGAACCATACTTTGTGGTGTCAAGTTGCCATCCCTGAGCTTTCTGACATCAATCTTTTGGGGCAAGCCCTTAACTCCATTTTCAGATAGTTTAACTCTTCACAGCTCCTCATATATGACTAAAGCTCCCTCATCTGAGCCTTCTGTAACCTTCCCTCAGATGAAGTCCCACATTTCAGGAAAAGAAGTATTCAGGAAACTGGTATTGAATGATATTTACTGATTAAATGAAGAGGTGGCATTACAAAGAACATATTTCAAGTAAAATGAAGACAGATGGCAGGAAACAGTCGAGGCTCCCAGGGCAAGTTTCCTCTCTGATTACAACTAGATTCTCCCCCAGGACCAATTTAATCCAGGAGTCCCTTTGATTGCCAACACTGCCTCCCCATTCCTCTGGCTTAAGCCTTTTTCCATCCTGTCTGACCCAGGCTAGAGCCTTTGACTCAACCTTCAACTCTTCTCTTCCCATAATCCTCACCCTACAAAACCACTCATGGCTCAATGTCTGACTCAACCTAACCTCTGACCTTACCAGTGCTTCAGTGTCAAGGTCGCCCACCTCAGTTTGTAATGTCATCAGGGCGAGCTGGCAGGTTTCTCAGAGCTTAAGTTCCCCTACTCTCCCATACCCTGCAGCTGAGGTCTCAGGACCTCATACCTTCTTTTATTCACTGTCTACCCCCACCCCTCTTTGTTAGTCTGGGACCTCAGGTACCTACCTCATAGAAAGAAAATTATGAGGTGGGTGGGTAGGGTCACCCTAAACTTTAGGCCCCTCCCCACCCACCAGCATCAGCTCCATATATGGTGTTATTATTTATTCATTCTTGGGGTGCAATGGAAAGGACAGGATTTTGGAAATCCAGCAGACCCAGGTTTGCAGCTCAGCACTCTCAGTTCTTTGCTGAGTAACCTTGGGTAAGTCTCTTCCCTTCTTTGGGACTCAGTTTCCTCATCTATAAGACAGAAATGGAAGTCACTTTCTCATGAGGTTATTAGGAGTAAGAGAGCTACTACATACTCTGCACCTTTAGCCTCCATCTTAGGAGACAAAACTTAGGAGAATAAACTTCTATGGTCCTTTGTCCCATTCTAGCTATCTTTCTCTTCGTCTCTCCCTTCTTTATACCAAACATATCCAAATAGTTTTCTACTATGTACTTCACCACCTTCCATTCACTTATCCATTCTCTGCAGTCTGGCTTCACCCACACTCAAACATACACCAAGAAAGCTCTTCAAAAGGTCATCTTTGTGGTTAAATCCAGTGGATGTCTTGAAGATCTTTTCTTCCCTGACTTTTCTGGAATATCTATCCCTACAGACCACTCCTCCCTACAAACTCCTCCATCAGCTTCCTTGCCAGCACACTCTCCTGATTTTTCTCCCTTCCCATTCTCCCCTGAAATATTTGTGTTCTCCTCTCCGTCCTCTTCTCTCCAGTCGCTCTCACCTTTATTCTGATTATTTTAAGCGTCTCTATCCGAGCCCCCAGCTCTCTCTTTAGCTCCAGGCATGTATCCACTGAGTTTCTTCAAGCACTTCAAAGACAGCAGTATCACATCACCACCACTACCACCATGACTAAACTTGATCCATATATCATTTCCTCACCATCTACCTGGTCAACCAAACCAAAAACCAAGACTCCTGTCAATGCTCTTGCCTCTTTATCCCACTCTCATAAAATCCCATCAAGTCCTGTGGATTTTACCTACTAAAGACTTCTCTAGACCATCTGTGCTCTTCAGGGACCATTATCATTGACTATGCTTCATCTAGGCCCCCACTGCCTTTTGCCTCAGCAGTTATAGTGGTCTCATAGGTAGTTTCTCTTTTCAATATTTTCTCCACATTGTTGCTAAAGTGGTAATTTAAAAATACATATCTGATCTCTACCAATCCTCTGTTTTAAATACCTTAATGGCTCCCCTTTCTTTCCAGCTACAGCCCAAATACTTTAGCCCAGCTCAGAGGTCCTTCATGAATAAATCTTGGCCAATCTCTCCAGCCTCACTTCCTACTACTCCTTGACTTATATCCTGAGATCCAGTGACAAGAGACAAAAAGTGATGGCTCTCCATATACACCATGTTTCTTTCTGCCACATGCAACTCCTTCTGCCAAGTTAATTCCTGCAGAGTCTGTGTTATAGCACTATAGCAGTCATCACACTGTATTGTAACTTCTATATGGGTCTTTGTTTGCCCTAGTGCAGATAAAGAGGCCTTATGTGGTAGTGGCAAAACATGGGAGTTCTGCTTCTACCCCAGCTCTAGCATTTAGTAGCTGTGTGACCTGGGGCAGGTCACTTAATCTCTCTGTGCCCATTTCTTCATCTGTAAAGACAAAATAACAATAGTATCTGCCTTGGAGGGTTGTTAGGATTAAATGAGTTAGTACATAGTAAGTGCTTAGAATAGTGCCTGAAAGTAGTTCTCAGTAACTATTTTTACTATGATGATGATTGTTACTTATGTCTCCATTTTCTAAGGCGATTGCTCCCTACTTAATGTTCTAGAACCTCAGAGCTGCAAGGGACCTTGTAGATCATTTAATTTAATTTTTTCAATTTACAGATGGGGAAACCAAGGTTCAGAGCAGAGCAGGGACTTTGGTAAGGTCACATGGTTGTTATTGTTAGTTGTCTCATTAACAAGAACTCAGAACACACTTATAATCCTGTGCTTTTCAAAGCAATTTCATGTAACAAAATAGGTAATATTATCCCCATTTTTTGGATGGAGGAAACTGAGTCCAGAGAGGGTAAGGGGTTTTCCATATACCTTACATCAAGGCAAAAGCAGAGTCAGAAATAGAATCCAGGTTTCTCTACTCCTCCTCCTGTTCTTTCTATTACAAGATGAAACACAAACACATACCCCCCTCCCTTGACTCCAGCAGAGTCACATTGCAGCTCCCAGGATCTTCAGCTTTTGAGTGTCATGCTGAATTCCAGGGTCTTAGGTAATGGAAGGTTCCTTTACAAATAATTTATTCTGATAACTGGTAGGAATTCCCTCCTTAATATTTTATTTTGGCGACTGGGATCTGGGCAGATAATTGGCAGGGAGTGGCAGAGGGAAATGCTGAAGTTCTTGCTAAGGTCATACCAAGAGCCCACAGCAGAGCTCATATAATGAGCCTCCAGAGGGAGACCAAGCCATGCTCTCCAGCTGGCTGTGGCACTGGAGTGAATCGTGCCTCCATTAGATAAGGACAAGGAAATCCAGCTAGCCTGTTGTCTTACCTCACTTTGCTGTAGTTTATTAATCAAAGAGTTACTATGTGCCTGTTATGTGCATGTAGCTCCTTCCTGA
Source organism: Pan paniscus (assembly GCF_029289425.2). NCBI lineage: Eukaryota > Metazoa > Chordata > Mammalia > Primates > Hominidae > Pan > Pan paniscus. The sequence goes on from NC_073272.2 coordinate 63,762,476, forward strand.
TCCTAAAGATGTAGGAGTTTTAAACCTTTTTTTTGTGATATTGGTTCCTGTGACAAACTAGCGAAGTCTGTAAACACCTTTCAGAATGGTTTTTGCTACATAAAACACATAAAATTAAAGGAAACCAATTATATTAAAATGTGACTGTCAAAATATTTTTAAATGCATGATATAGTAAGAGATGTTCTTTAGTAACACATTAAATAAAAAGGTCTAGTAATAATTTCTAAGTGGTAATAAATGACATTTCAAGATCTCTGCCACAACTGTAATATGATATGAAATATCTGTGGTTTCTTCTGGTAACCAAATTACATGAACTGGTTATGCTACTGCCATTTGATACCTGCATTCATCCTTGAAGGAAATAGTAAATTTTAGTAAGAGGTTAGGGGGAAAAAAGGTAATTGTCTACTCATCCAAGTTTCTGGACCCCTTGAATTCTATCTAAGGCCCTCTTGGTGTCTGTGAATCCAGGTTAAGTACTCCTACAGGAAAGTGGTTGGTTTCCGTGCATCCTAGAGCATTCCTTCAGGCATTAGCAGAACGTTTTTAAGCCTCATCTTCCTTCTCCCACCCTTACGAGTTCTGCCCTTATGCCCTTAAACCCACTCTAAGGCACTCACACACACAGACTAGCCAACACCACACAGGGACACAAAGACAAATCTCCACACTTCCTGTAGTGTATAATCACAATTGCTCTCAAGAAGCAGGTCTGTTTAGACCCGAGGTCCTAGGCAGACATATCCTCTTGGGACACACAAGGCAGGGAGCTGGCATTATATCCCTCCTCCCTCCTCCTGGTGGGTTGCCCTAACGACCTTCCAAGCGCCTCCCCCAACTCCCACCACGTCCCAGACCCAGCGGAAACAGCCTACAACGGGTAGTGGGTGATCACAGGTCTGTGGGCCCGCAGTGGTCACTCTTCTCAAACCGGTCCTAGGCTCCAGGTACTCACCGGGCTTCAGCCTGAGGTCATGCTGCCCAGGGTCGCTGCCCCCCGCCCCTCTGTGAAACATTGGGGCCCTGGTGTCCCCTCCTTAGGGAGCCCCTACAGCCCCAACCTGGAGCAGCTGGGGCTCTCGGTTCCCACTGTTAACAATGCCGTTGAAAGACTAGGAGTCAGCCCCTAGTCTTGGTCCAAGGGGCTAATTTTAGGCTACCCTCCACCCCCTCTTCCCAGGCCGTGTTATCTTACCAGTGCCATTCTGGGAGCGATTTCAGTAAGAGGAGGGGCTCTCCCATGGGGAAGTCCTGGAAGGACTGACTGACAGATAGACAGGTGCCTGACGAGGCTAGGGTTCCTGCTCCCAGCCTATCCTCCTATATCCCTCCCTGCCACTCAAATGGGAGACAGGGTGAGGCCCCTGAGCTGCGGTTGTTCCCACACCTCCACCAGGGGCCACTGAGAAGGTCCAGCCTCAGCCTAGCACACTTTTTTTTTTTTCTCTTCTTCTTTTTTTTAATTATACTTTAAGTTTTAGGGTACATGTGCACAACGTGCAGGTTAGTTACATATGTATACATGTGCCATGTTGGTATGCTGCACCCAGTAACTCGTCATTTAACATTAGGTATATCTCCAAATGCTATCCCTCCCACCTCCCCCCACCCCACAACAGGCCCCGGTGTGTGATGTTCCCCTTCCTGTGTCCATGTGTTCTCATTGTTCAATTCCCACCTATGAGTGAGAACATGCAGTGTTTGGTTTTTTGTCCTTGCGATAGTTTGCTGAGAATGATGGTTTCCAGCTTCATCCATGTCCCTACAAAGGACATGAACTCATCATTTTTTATGGCTGCGTAGTATTCCATGGTGTATATGTGCCACATTTTCTTAATCCAGTCTATCATTGTTGGACATTTGGCTTGGTTCCAAGTCTTTGCTATTGTGAACAGTGCCGCAATAAACATACGTGTGCATGTGTCTTTACAGCTGCATGATTTATAATCCCTTGGGTATATACCCAGTAATGGGATTGCTGGGTCAAATGGTATTTCTAGTTCTATATCCCTGAGGAATCTCTTCTTTTTTCTCTTCTGAACTGAGCCTCTCTGCATATCCTCCAACTCGTTGCCCCTCCCCTTCCCCCACTGCTCAGAGTGAGGAGGAAGGTAGGAAGGAGAAGCCTCCATAACAGAATGTGTTCTCACTCAGCTTTTCTATAGCTTAAGAAGGCCTTGGTCATTTATAAAGACCTTCCCAGTCCACTGACCCACCAGGCTCAGCCTGAAGAAAATGCCCACAACCTCCCACTCTCCTCACCCTAAAGCATCACCATTACTTTAATGTGTCCAGCACTGGGAACTTTGTCAAAAACTCAGCTCTCACTTTTTCTGCCCCAAAACAGCCCTCTAGGGATCTGAACCCAGTTATTATATCCTCCATGTCACCTTGTTTCAGGGAAAACAGCCCCAGCTCCTTCAACTATTTCTTTCAATCTGTTATCTATTTAGTTCCCTCCCCAGTCTTGTCTACCTCACTCATGAAGTGGTCAAGCAATCTGCTTGCACATTGATAGTGCCAGGGAGCTCACAGAAGACCAGATAACTCCTCTGGAAAATGTCGGAATGTCCTAGTGTGATCAGTGACTCTGAAGATCAGAAACATCAAAAAGCATACCAGTTTCAGCTTAGCTTGAGCCAGGGGACTTTGTCTGAGGCCTCATGCAAGCCCAATTAGCAGTCAACAAATAAGCTATTATGATGCTAAAGATGACAGAGTAAGGTGTTATTCTTGAAAAAAAGATTTGCAGGATTTTTTAATGTAAGTTTTTGTTGAGATAATTGTAATTCACATGTGGTTGTGGAATTAATACAGATTCCAAGTACACTTTACTGAGTTTCTCCCAATGCTAACATCCTGCAATACTATAGTACAATATCTCAAGCATGACATTGGCATTGATACAATCCACTTATCTTATTTAAATCTCCCCAGGTTTACTTGTACTTTTTTGTGTCTGTGTGCGTACATTTAATTCTATACAATTTTATTACATGTAGCTTGTGTATACCACCTTAGACAATATACAGAATAGTTCTATCCCAATTAGGATATTTCACATTGCCTTTTATAGCCATATCTACTTCCTTCCTACTTCCTTGCCATTCTTCCCACCTTGGTACCTAACCCCTGGAAACCTCTAATCTGTTCTTCATATCTATAATTTCAAAATTATATGAATGAAACCATACATGATATAAACATTTGGAATTAGGTTTTTCACTCAGCATGTCCTTGAAATTAATTCAAGTTGCTGTATGTATCAAGTTTGTTTATTTTTATTGCTAAATGTGATTTATAGTAGGTATGTAGCATAATTTGTTTAATTATTGACCGATTGAAGGACATGTGGGTTCTATTTACTATCTGTCTACTATGAATAAAGCTGCTATGAACATCTGTGTACAGGTCTTTATCATTGTCGTTTTATAGTAGAGTAGAGTGACTCCTTTAGCTTTACTATTTCATTTCAAGATTGTTTTAGCTATTTTAGTATCTGCACCTCTTTATATAAATTTTAGAACCAGCTTGTCTATGCCTACAAAAAACCTCTTTGAGATTTTGATAGAAATTGTGTTAAATCTATATATCAGTTTGGGGAGAATTGAGTGCTTTGTTATACTGAGTCTTCCAGTGTATGCACATGATATGTTTTTACATTTATTTAGGTCTTCTTTGATTTCTTTTATCAGCATTTCTGATTTTTCAGCATATGGATTGTATATTTTGTTAAGAATATACCTAAATATTTCAATTTCTGTGGTGCAAATGGCATTGGATTTTGATTTGGGTTTCCATGTATTTGGTTCTTCTTGTTCCATATGTTTGTTTCTTCTTAGAAATGCAATTGGTTCACATGCACATGTATGTTTATTGCAGCACTATTTGCAATAGAAAAGACATGGAACCAACACAGATGCCCATCAATGATAGACTGGATAAATAAAATGTGGTACATATACACCATGGAATACTATGCAGCCATAAAAAAGAGTGAGATCATGTCCTTTGCAGGGACATGGATGAAGCTCGAAGCCAAATCCTCAGCAAACTAACACAGGAGCAGAAAACCAAACACTGCAGATTCTCACTCATAAGTGGGAGTTAAACAGTGAGAACATATGGACACGGGGAGGGGGACAACACACACCGGGGCCTGCCGGGAGGTGGGGGGCAAGGGGAGGGAGAGAATGAGGACAAATATCTAATGCTTGTGGGGCTTCAAACCTAGATAATGGGTTGATAGGTGCAGCAAACCATCATGGCACATGTAACAAACCTGCATGTTCTGCACATGTATCCTGGAACTTAAAGTAAAATTAAATTAAATTTTAAAAAAAGAAATGCGATTTTTTTTGTGTGTGTTGATCTTGTATCCTAACTGAACTCCTTAGTCACAGGAAAGATTTTGTAGTTGTTGATTGTTTACTTTTGTTTTTGTTTTTTGGTAAGTTTATTGGGATTTTCTACATAGCCATTCATGCCATCTGCAAATGAGGGCAATTTTATTTTTCCTTTTCCAATCTGTATGCCTTATTTGTTTTATTTGCCTTAATACAATAGCCAGAACATCCAAGACTATGTTGAATAAGAGCTGTGAGAGTGGACATGTGTGCCTTTTCCCAGTCTTAGAGAATTAGCATTCAGTCATTCACAATTAGGTATGATGTTAATTGTACGTTTCAAAGATGCCCTTTATCAAGCTTATGAAATTCTCTTCATAGTTTTCTGAGTTTATCAGGAATGAATGTTAAATTTTGTTAAATGCTTTTTTCTCCATCAGCTGATGTGATCATTTCATTTTGCTTTCTTTAATCTCTTGACTGGTGGATTATGTTTGTTAGTTTCAAATGTTGAACCAGACTTGCATTCTTGGAATGATCCGCATTTGGTAATGACATATAACTCTTTTTTTATGCATTGTGGGATTCAGTTTGCTAATACTTTTGGTGAGGAATTTTGCATCTGACTTGATGAGAAATATTGGTTTGTAGTTTTCTTTTTTTGTTCTGTCTTTGGTTTTAGTATCAGAGTAATAATGACCTCATAAAATGAGTTGGGAAATGTTCTCTCCTTTTCTATTTCTGGAAGAAATTGTGTAAAATTGGTGTTAATTCTTCTTTACATTTTTGGTAGAATTGTCCAGTGAAACTGCCTGGACCCAGAGATTTCTTTTTCCGAAAACTTTAAATAATAAACTGCATTTCTTTAATGGGTATAGGATTATTCATATAACCTATTTCACCTCTTTTAAAGTTTTGATAGTTTGTGGTTTTTGAAAAATTGGTCCATTTTTTCTAAGTTGTTGAATTTATGATGGTAAAGTTATTCCTAGTATTCTTATTTGTAATTATTTTATTATGATTATATATATACATATATACATACATATATATACACACACACATACATACATACACACAGACATATATATTACCGATTTAACCATTTATAAGTGTACAATTCAGTGACACTAACTACATTCACGGTGTTGTGCAAACACCATCATTATCCGTTTCCAGAGTTTTTTTCTAATCATCTCAAACAGAAACTTTGTACCCATTAAATAAAAATTCCCCATTCCCCCCTCCTTTCAGCATCTTATAAACTTCTGTCTCTATGAATTTGCCTATTCTAGGTACTTCATGTGAGTGGAATAATACAATAATTTGGTTGTGTGTGTGTGTGTGTGTGTAGCTTATTTCACATAGAATAATGCTTACAAGGTTCGTCCATGCTGCAGCCTATATCAGAACTTCATTCATTTTTAAGGCTGAATAGCGTTCCATTTTATGTATGTACCATATTTTGTTTATCCATTAATCCTTTGATGGACGCTCAGATTGTTTTTTCTTTTGGGCTATTATGAATGCTACTATGAACATTCACGTGTAAGTTTTTGTATGAACTTGTCTTCATACATTTCTCTTGTGTGTATACCTAGGAGTAGAACTGCAGGGTTATATAGTAGCTCTATAATTTTTTGAGGAAAAGAGACACACTGTTTTTCCATTACAGGTGCACCATTTTATATTCCCACCAGCAATCTATGAGAGTTCCAATTTCTTCATATCCTAGCCAATATTTGTCATTTTCCTTGTTTTTGATTATAGCCATCCCAGTAGGTGTGAGGTGGAATCTTGTGGTTTTGGTTTTCATTTCTCTAATTACTAACGATGTTGGCCTCTTTTAATGTGCTTATTGGTCATTTATACATCTTCTTTGGAAATATGTCTATTCAAGTACTTTGCCTTTTTTTAAATTTTAGAACATACTCATGTTTATTAGCCAGTTTATACTTGAGAAAGCAAAGGCAGGTGCACAAAGAGCTGTTTGACAAAGTCTCAGATATCAAAAAATAATAGTATTTATCTGTCTGCCCTACTCAGAGGGCACTTACATCCACTTCTAGGTGACTGTCTTCTGGAATGCAACCATTTGGTTTATGACATTGCACTGTTGTTGTATTGCACACAGAGTGCAGGCCTGTGTGCATCTAGTATCAAAGAAGTGGTCCATTAAACACCAAAAGCACTAGTTCTAAATGTCAAACTTGAATGTTAGTAACTAGCAAATACTAATTACGTAATAGAATGGTCAGAAAAACAACAAGCTTTGAATACTTTGTAAACTACAGGCTCTTATAAAATATAGGCTCTTATGAGCTGCTTCCAACTTATTTCCTTCCTTTGCCAAAGCCTGTGCATTCATGCCAAATCAAGTACCTATAACACAACACTTATTGTGGTAAAAACAGATAACATAAAATTTACCATTTCAACCATTTTAAAGTATACAGTTCAGTAGTGTTAAGTATATTTACATGTTTGTGCAACAGATCTCCAGAACTTTTTCCCACTTGCAAAATTGAAACTCTGTATTCATTAAACAACTCTCCAACTCTCCTTTCCCCTAACCCCCGGAAAGCACTATTTTACTTTTTATTTCTATGAATTTGACTACTGTAAATATGTAATATAAGTGCAACCACGTGATATTTGTCTTTTCGTGACTGACTTATTTCACTTAGCAGATGTCCTCAAGGTTCATCAAAGTTTTCATTAGTAGTATGTATTAGTCCGTTCTCACATTGCTATAAAGAACTATGTGAGACTGGGTAATTTATAAAGAAAAAAGGTTTAATTGGCTCACAGTTCCACAGACTGTACAGGAAGCATGGTTGGGGAGGCCTCAGCAAGCTTACAATCATGTCAGAAGGCAAAAAGGAAGGAGTCACATCTTACATGTCCAGAGCATCAGGAAGAGAACAAAAGGGTAGGTGGTACACACTTTTAAACAACAAGATCTCATGAGAACTCACTCACTGTCATGGGAACAGAAAAAGGGAAATCTGCCCCATGATCCAATCACTTCCCACTAGGCCCCTCCTCCAACACTGGTGTATTAGTCAGGGTTATCTAGAGGGACAGAAGTAATTGAATATATAGAGAGAACTATATATATAGAACATATATATATATACACACATATATATGGAGAGAGAGAGAGAGATTATTATTAAGTATTAACTCACACAATCACAAGATTCACACAATAGGCTGTCTGCAGGTTAAGGAGCAAGGAAAGCCAGTCTGAGTTCCAAAACTGAAGAACTTGGAGTCTGATGTTTGAGGGCAGAAAGCATCCAGCTTGGGAGGAAGATGTAGGCTGAGAAGCTAGGCCAGTTTCACATTTTCACGTTTTTCTGCCTGTTTTATATTTGCTGGCAGCTGATTAGATTGTGCCCACCAGATTAAGGGTAGGTCTGCCTTCCCCAGCCCACTGACTCAAATGTTAATCTCCTTTGTCAACACCCTCACACACACACCCAGGATCAATACTTTGAGTCCTTCAACCCAATCAAGTTGACACTCAGTATTAACCATCACAACTGGGGATTACAATTCAACATAAGATTTGGGTGGTGACAAAAATCCAAACCATATCATAGTATGTTACAGAATTTTCTTCCTTTTTAAAGATGAATAATATTCCATTGTATGTATATATCACATTTTGTTCATTCATCCATCACTGGATGCTTGGGTTGCTCCCACCTTTGGCTTTTGTTAATAATGATGCTACGAACGTTGGTCTACAAGCATCTATTTGAGCTCCTGCTTTCATTCAATTCTCTTTGGTATGTACCCAGAAGTGGGATTGCTGGATCATGTGGAAGCCCTATTTTTAAGTTTTTAGGAACTGCCATATTGTTTTCCATATCGGCTGCACCATTTTAAAATCCCATCAACAATCCACAAGGGTTCAGATTTCTCTACATCTTCGCCAACATTTGTTATATTCTGATTTTTATTTTATAGTAGCCATTCTAATGGGTGTAAGATAATATTTCATTGTGGGTTCAATCTGTATTTCCCTAATGATTAATGATATTGAGCATTTTTTCATGTGCTTTTTTGTCATTTGTATATTACCTTTGGAGAAATGTCTATTCAAGTTCTTTGCACATTTTAAATTTATTATTTGGTTTGATTCATTGTTGTTTTGTTGTACGAGTTCTTTATTATTCTGGGTATTAACCCTTTATCAGATATATAATTTGTAAATGTTTTCTACCATTCCATAAGTTGCCTTTTCACTCTGTTGATATTAATTTTTGATGCACAAAAGTTTTTAAGTTTGATGTATTACCATTTGTCAATTTTTGCTTCTGTTGCCTGTGCATTTCATGTCATAGCCATGAAATCACTTCCAAATCCCATGTCACGAAGATTTGGTCTATGTTTTCTTCTAGGAGTTTTATATTTTGGGGTCTTACATTTAGGTCTTTAATCCATTTTGAGTTATTTTTTGTATATGATATAAGATAAGGGTTCTTTTGTATGTGAATGTCTATCGGGGGAAACCAGCCCCCAATATTTCAACATAAGTTCTTTTCTATTTTGCCTAAGTGTCAGCTGGTCTGAGAAATAAAGGGAAAGAGTACAAAAGAGAGAAATTTTAAAGCTGGGTGTCTGGGGGCGATATCACATGTTGGCAGGTTCCATGATGCCCCCTGAGCTGCAAAACCAGCAAGTTTTTATTAGCGATTTTCAAAGGGGAGGGAGTGTACGAACAGGGTGTGGGTCACAGAGATCACATGCTTCATAGGGCAACTAAAGATCATAAGGCAGAAGGTCAGGGCGAGATCACAAGGTCAGGGCGAAACTAGAATTACTAATGAAGTTCCATGTCCCGCTGTGCATGCATTGTCATTGATAAACATCTTAACAGGGTTCAAGAGCAGAGAACCAGTCTGACTAGAATTCGCCAGGCTGGAATTTCCTAATCCTAGCAAGCCTGGGGGCGCTGCAGGAGGCCAGGGCGTGTTTCATGCCTTATCGGCGACTGCATAAGGCAGACACCCCTACAGCAGCCATTTTAGAGGCCTCCTCCTGGGAATGCATTCTTTTCCCAGGGCTGTTAATTATTAATATTCCTTACTGGGGAAATAATTCAGCGATATTTCTCTTACTCGTTTTTGGCAATAAGAGAAATATGGCTCTGTCCTGCTCGGCTCCAGGCAGTCAGACCCAATGGTTATCTCCCTTGTTCCCTGAACATCACTGTTATCCTGTTCTTTTTTCAAGGTGCCCAGATTTCAGACTGTTCAAACACACATGCTTTATGAACAATTTGTGCAGTTAATGCAATCATCACAGGGTCCTGAGGAAACATACATCCTCAGTTTATGAAGATGATGGGATTAAGAGATTTAAGTAAAGACAGGCAAAGGAAATTATAAGAGTATTGATTGGGGAAGTGATAAATGTCTATGAAGTCTTCACAATTTATGTTCTTCTGTCACGGCTTCAGCAGGTCCCTCCGTTCTGGGTCCCTGACTTCCTACAACAAATATCCAGTTTTGCCAGAATCATTTTTTGAAAAGACTCTCCTTTTCCCCACTGAGTGGCCTTAGAATTTGTGGAAGATAATTTAACCATATATGTGAGGATTTATTTCTGGTATTTCTATTTTGTTTCATTGGTCTGCATGTCTGTTTTTATGCTAGTACTACATTGTTTTAATGCTAGTACTACATTGTTTTAATTACTATAGCTCTGTCTCGGACTTCCAGTACTGTTTTGAATAGAAATGGTGAGAATGAATATCTTTGTCTTATTCCTGACCTTACATGAAATGCTTTCAATCTTTAATCATTGAGTATGATGTTAGCTGTGTACTTTTCCCATTTATAAATTAGGTTTTTGTCTATTTGTTGTCGAGTTTAGGAGTTCATATATCTGAGACAGTAGACCCTTATTAGATAAAAGTTGTCAAATATTTCCCACCATTTTGTGGGTTGTCTTTTCACTTTATTTGGTCCTCTTTCTACACTGCCATCCCAAGTTTCCATATCTGAGAATGTTTTTATCATTTCCTTGCTGGAATTACAGTGTTATCTCAAGTGTGGTTATTTGTTACTAAGGTCTTTCTTTGTGAGTGAAAAGAGCATGAGACACATCTAGTCAGCCATCTTGATAATGTCTCTTTTTCACTTTCTTAATAATGAGCTTTGATACATAAAAGTATTTAATTTTAATGAAGTTCAATTTATCTATTTACTGCTTTGTGGTTTGTGCTTCTTGTGTCCTCTACAAATGCATTGCTAAACCCAAGTACATGAAGATTTATATCTTTTTTTAACAATAGTTTCACAATTTTATCTATTATATCTGGGTCGTTGATCCATTTGAGTTAATTTTTGTATATGTTGTGGGGTAAAGATCCAACTTCGTTATTTTGCATATGCGAATTCAGTTTTTCTAGCATCATTTTTGAAGAGTTTTTTTTTTTTTCACTCACTGAATATACCCGGAAGCTTTGTCAAAAAAAAAAAAAAAAAAAAGGCCATAGGTGTGTTGGTTTGTTAGGACTCTCAGTTCTATGTCACTGGTCCATATGTCTATCACTATGTGAAAATCACACTTTTAAAAAATTTATACAAATTTATAGGGTACATGTGAAATTTTGTTACATATATATACTGTGTGGTGATCAATTCAGGGTGTTTAGGGTTTCCATCAAGTGAGTATAATACAGTTTTGTTAACTGTACTCACCCTACTCTGCTATCAAATATTGGATATATTTCTTCAATCTAACTGTATGTTTGTACTCATTAACCCACTTCTCTTCAACCTCCTCAATTCTCCCATTCACCCTTCCCAGATATAGTTTGGATATTTGTCCCTTCCAATCTCAAGTTGAAATTTGATCTCCAGTGTTGGAGGAGGTTCCTCATGGGAGGTGTTTGAGTTATGGGGATGGAACCTTCATGAATGGCTTTGTTCCATCCCCATGGTAATGCCTGAGTTGTTACTCTATCAGTTCATGGGAGATCTGGTTGTTTAAAAGAGTATGACACTGTTCCCCACCCTCTCTTTCTTCCTCATCCCTGATCATGTGTTGCCTGCTCTGCTTCACCTTGCATCATGATTGGAAACTCCCTGAAACTTTCACTAGAAGCAGATGTTAGTGCCATGCTTTTTGTACAGCTTGCAGAACCAGGAACCCAATAAACCTACTTTTTAAAATAAATTACCTAGCCTCAGGTATAGTAATGCGAATGGACTAAGGCATCAGTATCTGTTATCTATCTTTTCACTCTCTACTTCCATGTAATCAAACTTTTTAGCTCCCACATATGAGTGAGAACATGTGATATTTGTATTTTTGTACCTGGCTTATTTCTTTTAAGATAATGACTGCTAGTTCCATCCATGCTTTGCTGCAAATGATATGACTTCATTCTCTCATATAGCTAAATAGTATTCCATTATGTACACATACCACATTTTCTTTATCCATTCATCCATTGATGGACATATTGATGGAGTGCAAGTATTATTTGATATATTTCTTTCCCTTTGAATAGATACACAGTAGTGGGATTGAATGGTAATTTTACTTTTATTTTTTGAGATGTCTCTCTACTTCTTTCCACAGCAGCTGTACTAATTTACATTCCCACCGACAGTGTATAAGAGTTCTGTTTTCTCTGCATCCTTGACAGCATATGATTTTTTTGTATTTTTAATAATAGCCATTCTGACTGGGGTAAAATAATATCTTATTGTGGTTTTGATTTGCATTTCTCTAATGATTAGTGATGTTGAGAATTTTTTATATACCTGTTGGATATATACCTGTTTATATATTCTTTTAAGAAATGTCTATTCATGTTCTTTGCCCAGTTTTATTCTGCATGTGGCTTTGCAATTTTTCTAGCAACTTTTATTAACGAGGGTGTCTTTCCCTCAGTGTAAGTTCTTGTTTACTTGGTTGAAGATCAGTTGGCTGCAAATATGTGGTTTTATTTCTGGGTTCTCTATTCTGTTCCATTGGTCTATGTGACTGTTTTTAAACCAATACCATGCTGTTTTGGTTACCATAGCTGTGTAATATATTTTCAAGTTTAGTAGTGTGATACCTCCTGCTTTGTTATTTTTGCACATGATTGCTTTGGCTATTTGGGCCCTTTTTTGCTGCTATAAGAATATTGGGATTGATTTTTTTCCATTTCTGTGAAGAATGTCATTGATATTTTGATAGGGACTATATTGAATCTGTAGATTGCTTTGGGTAGTATAATTATTTTAACAATATTTACTCTTATTCATGAGCATGGGATGATCTTTTCACTAGTTGGTGTCCTCTTCCGTTTTGCTTCATTGGTATTTTGTAGTTTCCTTGAAGAGGTCCTTTACCTCCTTGGTTACATTTATTCCTAGGTATTTTTTTGTAGCTAGTATAAATAGGATTTTCTTCTTGATTTATTTTTTCAGCTAATTCATAATAGGTATATAGATACACTGCTGATTTTTGTATGTTGATTTTGTATTCTGCAACTTTACTGAGTTTATCAGTTCTAAGAATTCTTTGGTAAACTCTTTAAGGTTTTCTAAATATAAAGTCATGTCATCTGAAAAGAGGAAATTTTTGACTTCATCTTTTCCAGTTCAAATGCCTTTTATTTCTTTCTCTTGCCTCATTGCTCTGCCTAGAATTTCCAGTGCTATGTTAAGTGAGAGCAGTAAAAGTTGGTATCCTTGTATTATTCTAGTTTTTATAGGAAATATTTTTAGCTTTTCCCCATCTGGTGTGATGTTAGCTGTGGATTTTTCATATATGCCTTCATTATGTTAGGGTATGCTCCTGCTATGCCTACATTGTTGAGAGTTTTTATCATGTAGGAATGATGAATTTTATCAAATGCTTTTTTCTGTACCTGATGAGATAATCATATGGCTTTTGTTCTTAATTGTGTTGATGTGTTTTATCATGTTTACTGATTTGTGTATGTTGAACCATCCTTTCATCCCTGGATTAAATCCCAATTGATAATGATGTATTATCTTTTTCTTGTCCTGTTGGATTCAGTTTGCTCTTTTGTTGAGAATTTTTCCAGCTATGTTCATCAGGAATATTGGCCTATAGTTTTCTTTTTCTGTTGTATCTTTATCTGGTTTTGGTATCAAGGTAATGCTGGCCCTGTAGAATGAGTTAGGGAGAATGTCCTCTTCAACAACCTTTGCAACAGTTTGAAGAAAACTGGTGTTAGTTTTTCTTTATATGTTTGGTAGAAATAGGCAGTGAAGCCACCCAGTACTGGGTTTTCTTTGTTGGGAGACTTTTAGTTACTGAATAAATCTGGTTACTCATTATTGGTCTGTTCAGGTTTTCTATTTCTTCATGATTCAGTCTTGGTAGGTTGTATGTGGCTAGGACTTCATCCATTGCTTTTAGGTTATCCAATTTTTGGCATATAATTATTCATAATAGTCTCTTATAATCTTGTTTTATATGTGATACTAATGTCTTCTCTTTCATTTATGATTATTTTAACTTTTATTTTAGGTTCAGGGGTACATGGGCAGGTTTGTGATTAGCAATGTTGAGCACTTTTTCATAAGCTTATTGGCTGTGTGTATATCTTTTTTTGAAAAGTGCCCATGACCTTTGCTACTTTTTAATGTTTTTTTTAACTTGTAAATTTGTTTAAGTTTCTTGTAGATTCTGGATATTAGACCTTAGTTAGATGCATAGTTTGCAAATATTTTCTCCCATTCTGCAGGTTGTCAATTTACTATGTTGATAGTTTCTTTAGCTGGGCAGAAGCTCTTTAGTTAGATCCCATTTGTCAATTTTTGTTTTTGTTGCTATTGCTTTTGGCATGTTCATCATGAATTCTTTACAAGACCTTATGTCCAGAATGTTATTTCCTAGGTTGTCTTCCAAGATTTTTATAGTCTTAAGTTTTATATGTAAGTGTTTAATCCATTTTGAGTTGATTTTTGTATATGGTGTATGGAAGGCACCCCGTTGCAGTCTTCTGCATATGGCCGGCCAGTTATCCTAGCACTGTTTGTTGAACAGGAACTCCTTTTCCCATTACCTGTTTTTGTCAACTTTGCCGAAGATTATATGGTTGTAGGTCTGCAGCATTATTTTGGGGTTCTCTATTCTGTTCCAGTTTTCCATGTCTGTTTTGTTTTTTCTAATATGCTGTTTTGTGTTTTGGTTAGTGTAGCCTTGTAGTATAGTTTGAAATTGGGTAACGTGATACCTCCAGCTTTGGTTTTGTTTGTTGTTGTTGTTTTGTTTGTTTGTTTTTGCTTAGGATTGCCTTAGGTATTTGGGCTCTCTTTTGGTATAAACTTCAAAATAGTTTTTCTAATTCTGTGAAGAATTTCGTTGGTAGTTTGATAGAAATAGCATTGAATCTGCAAATTGCTTTGGGAAGTATGGACATTTTAAAGATATTGACTCATCCTGTCTGTGAACATGGATGGAGTGTTTTTCCATTTGTTTGTCTCATCTCTGATTTCTTTGAGCAGTGTTTTATAATTATCATTGTATAGTTCTTTCACCTCCCTGGTTAGCTGTATTCCAAGATATTTTATTCTTTTTGTGGCTATTGTGAATGAGATTGCATTCTTGATTTGGCTCTCAGCTTGGATGTTGTTGGCGTATAGGAATGCTACTTATTTTTCTATGTTAATTTTGTATCCTGAAACTTTGCTGAAATTGTATATCAGATCAAGTTGTTTGTCAGCTTAAGCAGCTTTTGGGCAGAGACTATGGGATAGCATTATATCTAGCATTATATTCTAGGTATAGCATTATATTATCTGCAAACAGAGATTGTTTGATTTCCTCTCTATTTGGATGCCTTTTATTCCTTTCTCTTGCCTGATTTCTCTGTCTAGTACTTCCAGTACTATGTTGAATAGGAATGGTGATAGTGGACATCCTTGTCTTGTTCCAGTTCTCAAGTGGAATTATTCCAAGTTCTGCCCATTCAGTATGATTTTGGCTACTGCTATGTCATAGATGGCTTTTATTGATTTGAGGTATGTTCCTTGAATGCCTACTTCCTTGGGGTTTTTAACATGAAATCATACTGCATTTTATCAAAAGTCTTTTCTTCATTTAGTGAGATAATTATGTGGCTTTAAAAATAGATCTATTTATGTAATTAGTCACATTTATTCATTTGTATATCTTGAATCAACCTTGGATCTCAGGGATAGAGCCTACTTGATTGTGGTAGATTACCTTTTTGATGTGCTCCTTGATTCAGTTTGGTAGTATTTTGTTGAGGATTTTTGCATATATGTTCATCAAGGACATTGGCCTAAAGTTTTTTGTTGTTGTTGTTGTGTCTCTGCCAGGTTTTGCAGTCAGAATAATGCTGGCTTCAAAGAATGAGTTAGGGAGGAATCACACTTCCTCAACTTTTTGGAATAGTTTCAGTAAGAATGCTGGTACCAGCTCTTCTTTATACACTTGGTAGAATACAGCTGCGAATCTGCCTGGTCCTGGATGGCAGGCTTTTTATTACTGATTCAGTTTTAGAATCCATTATTGGCCTGTTCAGGGATTCAATTTCTTCACGGTTCAATCTTGAGAAGCTGTATTTTTTTCAGACATTTATCCATTTTGTCTAGGTTTTCTAGTTTGTTTACATAGAGGTGTTTGTGGCAGCCTTTGAGGATTTTTGTATTTCTCTGGGGTTGGTGGTAATGTGCCCTTTGTCATTTCTGGTTATGTTTATTTGTCTAGTTATCAGTCCATCAATCTTATTTATTCTTTTAATGAACCAATTCATAGATTCGTTGATTTTTTTTTTTTTTTTTTTTTTTTTTTTTTTTTTTTTTTTTTTTGCATCTCAGTATCCTTCCCTTCTGCTCTGATTTTGGCTATTTCTTGTCTTCTTCTATCTTTGGATTTAGCTTGTTTTTGTAGTTTCTCGAGGTGTGATGTTGGGTTGTTAATTTGAGATGTTTCTACCTTTTTCATGTGGGTGTTTAGTGCTATAAACTTCCTTCTTAACACTGCTTTAGCTGTGTCCCCAAATTGAACAAAACTAAAGAAGTGTTAAGAAGGAATGTTGTATCTTTGTTCTTAGCGGTTTCAAAGAAGTTGTTAATTTCTGCCCTAATTTCATTATTTACCCAAAAGTCATTCAGGAGCAGGTTGGTTAATTTCCATGTAATTGTATAGTTTTGAGTGATTTTCTTAGTATTGGTTTCTATTTTTATTGTGCTGTGGTCCAAGAGTGTGTTTGGTAAGATACTGGGGTTTTTTGAATTTGCTGAGGATTGTTTTATGGCTGATTGTGTGGTTGACTTTAGAGTATGTGCCATGTGCTTCTGAGAAGAACGTATATTCTGTTGTTTTTTGGGGAAGATTTCTGTAGATGTCTGTTAGGCCCATTTGGTCAAGCGTCGAGTTCAGGTCACAAATATCTTTGTTAATTTTCTGCCTTGATGACCTGTCTAATATTGTCAGTGGGTTGTTGAAGTCTCCTACTATTATTGTGTGGTTATCTAAGTCTCTTCATAGGTCTCTAAGAACTTGCTTTATGAATCTGGGTGCTCCTGTGTTGGGTGTGTATATATTTATGAAGGGTGGGTCTTCTTGTTAAATTGAACCCTTTACCATTATGTAATGCCCTTCTTTTTTTTTTTTTTTTTACCATTGTTGGTTTAAGTCTGTTTTGACTAAAAGTAGAATAGCAACCCCTACTTCTTTCTGTTTTCTTAGTAGATTTTTCTTCATCCCTTTACTTTGAGCCTATGGGTGTCATTGCAGGTGGATGGGTGTCTTGAAGACAGCATACTGTTGGTCTTGCCTTCTTTATCCAACTTGTCACTCTGTGCCTTTTAATTAAAGCACTTATCCTGTTTACATTCAACGTTAATATTGATATGTGTGGATTTGGTCCTGCCACCAAGTTGTTAGCTGGTTATTATACAGACTTGATTGTGTGGTCACTTCTTAGTGTCATAGACCAAGTACATGGTCTATGCATTTAAGTGTGTTTTTGTGGTGGCTGGTAACAGTCTTACCTTTCCATATTTAGTACTCCCTTCAGGGCCTCTTGTAAGGCAAGTCTGGAGCTAACAAATTCCCATAGCATTTGCTTGTCTGAGAAGGATCCTATTTCTCCTTTGCTTATGAAGCTTAGTATGGCTGGATACGATATTCTTGATTGAAATTTCTTTTCATTAAAGATGCTGTATATAGGCACTAATTCTCTTCTGACTTATAGGGTTTTTGCTGAAATGTCCTTTGTTTTCCTAACGGGGTTCCCTTTGTAAGTGACCTGTCCCTTCTCTTTGGATGCCTTTAATATGTTTTCTTTAATTTTGACCTTGGAAAATCTATGTGTCTTGGGGATGGTCATCTTGTATAGTATCTTGAAGGGTTCTCTGCATTTTCTGAATTTGAATGTTGGCCTCTGTAGCAATGTTGGGTAAATTTTCTTGAATGATATCCTTAAATGTGTTGCCCACATTGCTTGCTATTTCTTCCTCTCTCCCAGGGACACCAATGATTCATAGATTTGGTGTCTACATAATACCATATTTCTCAGAGCTTTCGTTCATTCTTGTGTTTACTTTTTATTGTGGTGGTTGTTGTCTGAGTTATTTTGTAGAACCAGTCTTCGAGCTCTGAGATTTGTTCCTCAGCTTGATCTGTTCTTGCTGTTAATACTTGCAATTGTATTCTGAAATTCTTGGAGTTTTTCAGCTCTATCAGATCAATTTCGTTGTTTCTTAAAATGGCCATTTTGTTTTTTATCTCCTGTATCATTTTATTGTATTCCTTAGATTCCTTGAATTGGGGTTCCACTTTATTCTGAATGTTGATGATCTTCATTCCTCTCCATATTCTGAATTCTATTTTTGTCATTTCAGCCTTGTTAGGAACCACTGCTGTGGAACTGGTGCAGTCATTTGGAGGTAAGACACTCTGGGTTTTTGAGTTGCCACAGTTTTTGCACTGGTTATTTATTATCTGTGTAGACTAATGTTTTTTGATCTTTGAAGCTGCTGTCCTTTTGGTGTTTTTGCTGTTATCTTCTTTGATGCCCTTGAGAGTTTGATTGTGGTATAAGGTCGGTTTGACTGTCTTCATTTCTGGAAGATTTTATGGGGCTCAGGCTCAGCTCAGCACTCCTGATTTGCATGCTCTGACTCTGAGGGGCAGGTACCAGGCTCCTGGCTTTCTTCTCCAGCTCCTTGCAGTTAGAAGCCTGCTGTGCTGGAGGGGCTGAGGTGTTCCCACCCCAATGGCCACAACACTCTAAAGGCTGGTGCCAACCAAACCACTTCATTGGGGCAGTGACAGCACAAGCTGTGGCTGCTTGAATGTGCCAGCAGCTGTGGCAGCATGGTGGAGTGCATGTACATTGGCTGGGGTGGGTTGCTGGCAGAAGCGAGGTTGAAGCATTCCTGTGCATACTCCTGCTGGCAGTGGGCCACAGGCAGGGGAAAGGTTGCCAGTGCCTGTGCTTGCACTTATGCTGGTGGCAGTGGCAGTGGGGCACTGGTGGATGTGGGGCTGCTGGCCTCCATGTGTACATTTGCACTGTTGGCAGTGTCAGGGTATGGGGCTGCCAGCATTCAGCACTTATTCATACCAGCTGTGGTGGCAGCATGGAAGAGTTGTGATCGCCAGTGTGTGTGCACATTCACATGAAATTGTTGCACAGCTGAATGCTGAAACATTAGTGGTGGTGGTGGGGCAATGGGTTGCACTCACACTGGCAGCAGTGGTGGGGTGCATGCACACTTCCACACTGGCAGAGGAAAGGAGGTGACATCCACTTGCACATATGTGCCAGCAAAGCAGTTGCAGGGTGGCCATGAGCGAGAGTGTGCTGGCAAAGTGGTGTGGGGAAGGCTGTAATGGGGAGGGTGTGTGGGGGGCTGGTGTACTCTGTCAGTGGATGCTCTGCTGGGGCCCTCTCGTGGTGAGGCACGGTCTGCTGGTGAAGGAGATATAATGAGGGTCCCCAGGAAGCACCCTGGTTGGGCATCCAAGGCTGCACTGCCAGCAGGCGCAGTCAGCCTAGGGTCCTGGGAGACGGCAACAGACAGGTGGGCACTCAGATTGAACTGGCCTCATTCCACAAGCAAGATAGCCCTGTTCTGTCCAGGTCTGACATTGATCCTATGGCCAAAGTATCCTAGAAAAGCATGGGAAGCCTTGGAGGATGGGCATCCCTGGCATTGCTCCCATGCAGATATTCCCACACCAAATCCTTTGGGCTCTGTGCAAGCTGGAGACCAGGTCCTAGCACCTGTCTAAGAAGTACTCCCTGCCAGCTCAAGTGTCCATGGGGGTCATGGCATTTCCTGCTGCCCAGATTTCAGAGGTCCATGATAGGAGCAGGCTGCTTCTTGCCTGTTCCCCCCATTGCTCATCCCCATAAGGAATGAGTCCCAGTGCTTTGTATTCCCTTGCAGGGTTTCCAGATACCCCCCTCCCCTACCCGTTCAGCCCAGCATCTACTCCTTCCCTCCATCTACTCTTAATGCCTTCCCTCTGAAGATCTGCTTGGAATTTGCCAGTCTTCCTGATGTTCCAGTCTCTCAGTGGTAGAGGTTCCTACTGGCTGTGTCTAGTTAGCCATCTTTGGCCTATCACTGTCAATCTTGAAGGACAGTTTTGCCAGATATAGAATTCTCAATTTTCAGGGTACTTTTTTTTCTTTCAGCACTTTAAATGTATGAATTTTCTGTCTTCTGGTCTTGAAGGTTTCTGCTGAGAAACAAACTGATGATCTTATTGAGAATACCTTGTATGTGATGAATTGCTTTTCTCTTCCTCTTTTCAAGATTTTTCTCATCCAACAATTTGATAATAATGTCATTGTCTTGGTGTGAGTCTCATTGGCTAAATCCTACTTGGAATTTGTTGAACTTCTTATATTTACATATTCATTTCTTTCCTCAAATTTGGGAGGGCTTTGGACATTATTTCTTCAAATAATCTCCTTGACCCTTTTCCTTTCTCTTCTTCTGGAAATTTTATAAGGTGTTTTATTTATTTATTTACTTTTGTCTCCTTCATGGTGTCTCATTAATCCATTAGACTCTGTTCACTTTTCTTCATTCTTTTAAAATTTTTGCTCCTCAGATTTGACAACTTTAAATGACCTGTCTCCAAGTTCTCTGATTCTTTCTTCTGTCTATTAGAGTCTGATGTTGAACCACTCTAGCAAGTATTTCAATGCAGTTTTTGTATTTTTTAGCCCACAATTTAAAAAAATAATTTCTACCTTTCAGTGATTTTTAAAATTTTGCTCACATACTGTTTGCTTTTTTTTAAAAAAAATTTATTATTATTATACTTTAAGTTTTAGGGTACATGTGCACAATGTGCAGGTTTGTTACATATGTATACATGTGCCATGTTGGTGTGCTACACCCATTAACTCGTCATTTAGCATTAGGTATATCTCCTAATGCTATCCCTCTGCCCCCCGTCCCACCCCACAACAGTCCCCGGAGTGTGATGTTCCCCTTCCTGTGTCCATGTGTTCTCATTGTTCAATTCCCACCTATGAGTGAGAACATGCGGTGTTTGGTTTTTTGTCCTGGCGATAGTTTGCTGAGAATGAGTTCTTTTCACATATTTAAGGAAGTGTGTTAAAGTCTTTATCTAGTACATTTGATGCCTAATGTCTCTTTTTGGATGATTTCTGTAGATTTACTTTGTTTCTATAAATAGACTATGCTTTTGTGTTTTTTTCTATGACTTGCTATATATTTTTCGAAAATTAGGCATTTGAAAAAAAAAAATCCCAGCCACTTTTTCCAGTCTTTGCAGAATGGCTCCTTGCAGGGATAGACTTTTATTACTTAGCAGGGTACATTTTTGTCCTTGGGATTGGCCCAGGCAATCCCAGCCTTTGCAGGCCTTTTCTCAGCCTGTATTTCCCCTGAGCTCTTTTTCTCCAATTTCTCCACATATAATCAAATTTTATGTGTCTTAGTTTCCCTACGAGTCTCACTGCTGCTTCTTTTTGGGGACATGGCAGTTAAATTGTATTCCCCTACCAATAATCTCCTGCCCTTGGGGTCTGTGGGTCTATAGTCCCCCTGCGGTTTTCATGAGCTGTACTCACTGCTTCTCGTGACTTTTCTTAGCTTGAGATCTGGGCCGTATCAATTTTGGCCATCTAAGCTCCATTTTAGGTGACAGAAATCAATCCGTCAGGTTGCCCTCAGACAGGTTAGAACATGGAAAATTAGGTCTACTCTTCTCTCTCTGGTTTGAAGGAGAGCTGGGGACTGAGCCACCTCTTCCCCAAAAGCATGTAACACCAGCAAGGTGTGGGTCAAAGGCAAGTAACAATGTCATGAAATTTCCTAGCTTTTTGAATGTGACTTTTTCTTCATTGGGCATTTGCTTGGTTTCTATTGATCTCTGACTGATTTCCAGAACTCCTATAGAGTTATATAGTTTTTAGTAGTTTCTTTTTAATGTGTTTTATGGGGGAAAGATGGCTTGAATCTTCCTAGTTCACCATTCTTCTTTAAGTTTTTAACTTTTGAAGGAAAATTTCACTGGACACAAATTTCTAGATTGGGGCTTTTCTACCTTTGATGCTTTAAATTTTTGCTTCACTACCTTCCTTCTGGCATGGCTCTGAGAAGTCCAATGTAATTCTTATCCTTGCTACTCTAAATTTAAGTTTTCTTCCCCCTCTAAAGCTCCTTTCAAGATTTTTTCTTTGTCTTTGATTTTCTGCAGTTTGAATATGATATGCCTAGGTATGGAGTTTTGGGTATTTATTCTTCTTGGAGTTCTTTGAGCTTCCTAGATCTGTGGTTTGGTGTCTATAATTACCTTTGGGAAATTCTCAGTCATTATTGCTTCAAATTTTTCTTCTCTTCATTTTTCTCTTTCTCCTTCTTCTGGTATTGTCATTACATCTTTATGTAATGTTATGCTACACTACATAAAGTTATGTTACACCTTTTCTAATTGTCCCACATTTCTTGGATATTGTTATGTCTTTCCATTTTTTT
Organism: Pan paniscus; assembly: GCF_029289425.2. Taxonomy (NCBI): domain Eukaryota; kingdom Metazoa; phylum Chordata; class Mammalia; order Primates; family Hominidae; genus Pan; species Pan paniscus. The sequence continues at coordinate 63,784,818 of NC_073272.2, forward strand.
TCTTGTTGCATTTCAGCTTAGGAGGGTTCTATTAACATTTCTTTAAACTCACGGATTTTCTTTTTCCTTGGCCATGCTCAGCCTAATAGTCTATTGGTGAGCCCATCAAAGCCATTCTTCATTTCTATTACATTTGATTTGTAGCATTTAGTTTTCATTCTTTTTTTTATTATTATACTTTAAGTTTTAGGGTACATGTGCACAATATGCAGGTTAGTTACATATGTATACATGTGACATGCTGGTGCGCTGCACCCACTAACTCATCATCTAGCATTAGGTGTATCTCCCAATGCTATCCCTCCCCTCTGCCCCCACCCCACAACAGTCCCCAGAGTGTGATGTTCCCCTTCCTGTGTCCATGTTTTCTCATTGTTCAATTCCCACCTATGAGTAAGAATATGCGGTGTTTGGTTTTTTGTTCTTGCGATAGTTTACTGAGAATGATGATTTCCAATTTCATCCATGTCCCTACAAAGGACATGAACTCATCATTTTTTATGGCTGAATAGTATCCATGGTGTATATGTGCCACATTTTCTTAATCCAGTCTATCATTGTTGGACATTTGGCTTCGTTCCAAGTCTTTGCTATTGTGAATAGTGCCACAATAAACATACGTGTGCATGTGTCTTCATAGCGGCATGATTTATAGTCCTTTGGGTCTATACCCAGTAATGGGATGGCTGGGTCAAATGGTATTTCTAGTTCTAGATCCCTGAGGAATCACCACACTGACTTCCACAATGGTTGAACTAGTTTACAGTCCCACCAACAGTGTAAAAGTGTTCCTATTTCTCCACATCCTCTCCAGCATGTGTTGTTTCCTGACTTTTTAATGATTGCCATTCTAACTGGTGTGAGATGATATCTCATTGTGGTTTTGATTTGCATTTCTCTGATGGCCAGTGATGGTGAGCATTTTTTCATGTGTTTTTTGGCTGCATAAATGTCTTCTTTTGAGAAGTGTCTGCTCATGTCCTTTGCCCACTTTTTGATGGGGTTGTTTTTTTCTTGTAAATTTGTTTGAGTTCATTGTAGATTCTGGATATTAGCCCTTTGTCAGATGAGTAGGTTGCGAAAATTTTCTCCCATTTTGTGGGTTGCCTGTTCACTCTGATGGTAGTTTCTTTTGCTGTGCAGAAGCTCTTTAGTTTAATTAGATCTCATTTGTCAATTTTGGCTTTTGTTGCCATTGCTTTTGGTGTTTTAGACATGAAGTCCTTGCCCATGCCTGTGTCCTGAATGGTAATGCCTAGGTTTTCTTCTAGGGTTTTTATGGTTTTAGGTCTAACGTTTAAGTCTTTAATCCATCTTGAATTGATTTTTGTATAAGGTGTAAGGAAGGGATCCAGTTTCAGCTTTCTACATATGGCTAGCCAGTTTTCCCAGCACCATTTATTAAATAGGGAATCCTTTCCCCATTGCTTGTTTTTGTCAGGTTTGTCAAAGATCAGATAGTTGTAGATATGCGGCATTATTTCTGAGGGCTCTGTTCTGTTCCATTGATCTATATCTCTGTTTTGGTACCAGCACCATGCTGTTTTGGTTACTGTAGCCTTGTGGTATAGTTTGAAGTCAGGTAGCATGATGCCTCCAGCTTTGTTCTTTTGGCTTAGGATTGACTTGGAGATGAGGGCTCTTTTTTGGTTCCATATGAACTTGAAAATAGTTTTTTCCAATTCTGTGAAGAAAGTCATTGGTAGCTTGATGGGGATGGCATTGAATCTATAAATTACCTTGGGCAATATGGCCATTTTCACGATATTGATTCTTCCTACCCATGAGCATGGAATGTTCTTCCATTTGTTTGTATCCTCTTTTATTTCATTGAGCAGTGGTTTGTAGTTCTCCTTGAAGAGGTACTTCACATTCGTTTTCATTCTTATGTTCTTGCACACTGTCCATTTTCTTCGTTGGTCCCCTAAGTATATTAATCATAATTCTTCTAAATTCTTTCAGATATATTACCCTGTTATTATGCAGGAGCCTAACTGATGTGGTGGTAAGATATGGAGGGAATGGAGATGTTCTATTGTCCCATGATTGGGTCACAGTGTTTTAGTGGGCTTATGCCCCAGGGCTGTGACTTTCAGGAATGTTTTTTATACTTCTCCACCTGCTGTGTTGAGACAGAAAGGCTAAGTATTTTCCTCCCCCACATGTGGAAGGCTAGAGAGGACTGGAGGTGGGTATTACTCTTCTCCCAGTTCAATTAGACTGTGGCAAAACTCAAGCCAGTTACGTTCCAGTGAAGTAGTTTGATGTCAGGCCTTCTTAAGAACAGAAACCTTGGTGTATTTCAAAATGGTTACTTTCAAAATGGAATTTTCTTTTCCACTGTGAGAATCTGGTAGTGCTCTTGGTGAAGATGCTCACAAAACAATGGAGTCATCCCTAAGATGGTCTCCTGGAGGGTTTCTTTGTTTTTTGCTGTTGTTGTTTTAATTCTTAAATTTGTCCACACTGAGCCTCCAATAATTGTTCAATTTAAGTTTTCCCTACTCTTGTACTGATTCCTGTTGGAGCGTTCTGCTCATGGATTTCTGCTCTGTTTGGTAAATTGTGGTTCTTCTGTATTTACCTGTCTGTCTCTAATTTTGAGGGTAGCAGTTTGTCCTGTGAACTCTGACAGATTTAAGAAAAGTTGTTAATTTTTAGACTGTTAGCTCTTTTCTTGTTATTTGGATGGGAGTGATGAGTTCCAAGCTCTTTACATGCTAGACTGGACAGAGGAAGGTTTATGGTGTGTTTTTAAATTTTCTTTGAGACTTCCTATTTGTCCCATGGACTATTTAGAAACATGTTGTCAAAGTGTCCAGAGAGTTTTATTACTATCTTTTCATTTTTAATTTCTAGTTGTTTTACATTGTGGTCATAATGCACAGTCTGTAATGATTACACTTACTTTCGATTTGTTGAGGCTTGTTTTAGGGCCAGGATATGGTCTTTTTTTCTTTGTATATGCTCTATCTGAGCTTGAATATCTATGCTGCTGCTGAGTGTAGTACTCAATATATGTCAATTAGATTGTGTTGGGTGACTGTATTTTTCACTTCTATATTCTTTAAGAGACAGGGTCTCTGTCACTCAGCCTGGAAGGCACTGGTATGATCACAGTTCACTGCAGCCTCAAACTCCTGGACTCATGTGATCCTCCCACCTCAGCCGCCCCACTAGCTGGAACTACAGGCATGTGCCACCATACCCAGCAAATTTTGTTACTTTTTGTAGACAGGGTCTTGCTATATTGCCCAGACTGGTCTCAAACTCCTGGCTCCTGGCCACAGACAATCCTTTTGCCTTGACCTCTCAAAGTGCTGGGATCACAGGTGTGAGCCAGCATGCCTGGCCTTTCAGTTCTATATTCTTGATGATTTTCTACCTAATAGTTTTATAAGCTGGTGAGAGGTGAATGTTGGAGTCCCCAAATATAATTGTGGGTTTCTCTCTCTCATTTCACTAGTTTTTCTTTTATGTATTTTGAGATTCTGGTTTGTACACATTTAAGATTATTATGCCACTCTGATAGAGTGATCCTATAATCATTATGTTATATCCCTCTAATAACTTTTTTGCTCTAAAGTATATTTTATTAGATATTAATATAGGCAATGTTTTCCCACTCTTAATTTTGATCTACCTATGTTGTTAAATTTGAAATGATTTCTACGCATCTGTCTTTTGATTGGTGTATTTAGACCATATACATTTAAGGTAGTTGTTGGTATTTTAGCACTTAAGTCAGACATTTTAGTATTTGTTTTCTATTTATTTCCTTTGGTTCTTGTTCTCAATGTCCTGTGCGTTACTTGAACATTTGAAGGATTTCATTTAGATTTATTTATAGTGCTTCTGAATATATGTCTTTGTATAGTTTTGTAGTGGCTACTCAGGGTATTAAAACATATCTGTGTGACTTAGCCTCTGAGTATTAACGATTTACCACTCTGTGAAGTGTGGAAACCTTACATCCATTTAGGTCCCTTTATTTATTCACTTTTAAAATGCCATTGTCTTGCATACCAGATGGTGTTACAATTTAATAATCAAGTTTGATCTATAAAACTTAGGAGAATAAGTCATTGTACATACCCATATTTCTTCTCTATTGTTCCTCTTCTTTCCTGATACTTTATTTTTTCTTCTTTCATTATTTCCTTTCTGTTTGAAGAATTTCATTTAGCCAATCTCTAAGAGTAGGTCTGCAAGCAACAAATTCTTTTAGTTTTCCTTCAACTGAGGATATCTTTATTTCCCATTTATTCCTGAAAGATAGTTTAACTGATAATGCAATTTGAAGCTGATAGTTTTTTGTTTGTTTCCTGTCAGCAGTTAAAAACTTTTGTCCCATTTTTTTTTTTCTGGCTTTCAGTTTCACATGAGAAATCCACTTTCATTTGATATTCTCCTGTCAATAATACATCATCTTTCTCTGGGTGTTTTCAATAATTTTCTTTCTTTTTAGTTGTCAGAAGTTTAATTATCATGTATCCTGGTGTGAGTCTTTTGGTGGTTTGCTCCCTTTAGGGTTTGCTCAGCTTCTTGAATCTATAGGTTTGTATCTTTCACTAAATTTGGAAATTTTTCGGCCATTATTTCTTCAAAGACTCTTTCAGCCCTGCTCTCTTCCTCCTTTCTTGAACTCCAAATATATGAATGGTTTTTAAATTTAAATTTAATTATTTTTTGATTACACAAGACCCTGATGCTTGATTTTTTTTTGTTTTCTCCTTTTATAAGACTGGGTAAATTCCATTTATATATCCTCAAGTTCACTGATTCTCTTATCTGTTATCTTATCTGTTATCACCATTCTACTAGGAGCTCATCCAGTGAGTTTTTTGTTTCTCTTGTTATTGTTACTGGTGGAGGAGATCCAAGTTATCCCAAGTTACCAGTGGCATATTCGAATGGGTCTGCAGCAACTTCAGTCTTCCTCAGTAGAAAGAATTTGACTGAGGGGGCATAAAGCAGAAGCAGAGACCAAGGCAAGTTTCAGAGCAGGAGTGGAAGTTTATTTAAGAAGCTTTAGAACAGTAAGGAAAAAAAGGAAAGGAAAGAAGGAAAGTACAACTTAGAAGAGAGCCAAGTTGGTGACTTGAACAACCAAGTGCACAGCTTGACCTCTTGACTTGGGGCTTTATATGCTGGCATACTTCCAGGATTTTATTGGGAAGCTGCTGATCAGTTTTAGGTGTTTTCTAGCTATTAGGAGAGTGCCTTTCCCTGGCACCGGCTGTGAACAATTATTACTTTAGAGAAACTGTTAACCACTTGACCATCAGCTGAAGGTCACCCAACACTCCTGGTGTGTGTGGGGGGGAGCCCTGTCCTGCCCTGCTCATACCTGATTAGTTACCTACTGTAACATTATTGCATCTTTCACTTGTACTATTTCCATTTCATTTGGTTCCTTTTTTTTTTTTTTTGAGTCAAGGCCTCACTCTGTCACCCAGGCTGGAGTGTAGTGGTGCGATCACAGCTCACTGTAGCCTCAACCTCCTCAGCTCAAGTGATCCTCCCACCACAGCTTCCCGAGTAGCTAGGACTACAGGCTCACACCAACATGCCCAGTTAATTTTTGTATTTTCTGTAGAGAAGGGGGGTTTCACCATGTTGCCCAGGCTGGTCTCAAACTCCTGGGCTCAAGCAATCAGGGGACCATGCCCCACTTTCATTTGGTTCTCTTTTTTTTTTCTTTTGATGGAGTCTCGTTCTGTCACCCAGGCTGGAGAGCACTGGCATGATCTTGGGTCACTGCAACATCTGCCTCTTGGGTTCAAGCAAATCTCCTGTCTCAGCCTCCTGAGTAGCTGGGACTACAGGCGCACACCACCACACCCGGCTAATTTTTGTACTTTTAGTAGAGATGGGGTTTCACCAAATTGGTCAGGCTGGTCTCTAACTCCTGACCTCAGGTGATCCACCTACCTCGGCCTCCCAAAGTGCTGGGATTACAGGTGTGAGCCACCGTGCCCATCCTCATTTGGTTCTGTTTAAAAATAACTTTTATTTCTTTGCTGAAATTTTCCATTTTTTCATTTGTTTCAAAGGATTTTTTATTCCTTTTTGAATCTTTTTATGATAGCAGTTTTAAAATCCTAGTAATTCCAACATCTGATTTATCTCAGTGTCAACGTTACTCGATTGTCTTTTCTTACTTAAATTGTGAGTTTTCTATTATATCCTGGACATTTTGTCTATTCTGTTAGGAGTCTCTATTTAAACTTTCTATTTTAGCAGGCAGTCATCTTGTCTAGCCGTAGCATGCAGATCCTCTCCTACTTTTGTCAGCTATCATTCCAGGGAAGTTGTTTTTGAAAGCTTTTTGGTGCTGTTTTGGTCTGATTGGTTTGTCTGTTGCCACTGGGGTTCCTCCTGTTTTCTGCTTGTGCTGCCTGAGGGGAGCAGAAATGGTTTCCCTAGGCCTGTTGCCCAATGTCTCTCAGTTGGGCATAGAACTTTCAGACTTGCAGTGACAAAGAGGCTTCCCTGCCTAGTCCCTTGTTTTGACAGGGTCCGCATCTGGCTGTGGAGATGAAGTGGTCGTCCTGGGATAAGCACTTGTGGCAGGGCCTCTTTTGCTGATGTCTCCTGGTTGCCCATGTCTCTGAGTAGGAAAGGGTAGAGATGGAGAGCCCTTCGCCTGGCTGCTTATTGTTAGTGGGGAATGCGGGAGTTCTTGATGTCTTGATTAATCTCCCTTGATGATGCTGTCAGGCTCACCTCTTGTTGGAGGGAATCCTGCTTGATCTAGGGGAAGAATAAGCCTACCTGGGCTGCCTTCTTTTGTTAGGCTGGGGGTCAAGAAATACCCAGCCTGGACTGCCACCTTGTTGGGTGACAGGACATAAAACATCTTGCTGCTGTGTTGTTACTCCAGCCCTGGGATCCCAAAACAGCTCTCCTTCATACCACCTTTCAGAGTTCTCCTTTGGTTGCCACTTATGTTATTTCCAGGCCTTATGGTTGTACTTAGTGGGAAGGAATAGTGAGAAATGAATCTACACTGTCTTGTCTGGACTGGAAGTCCAATCAATCAATAGGGTTTTAGAGTATGAAATTCTCAAGATAGACAATATTTTAGTCAGTCTTTTGTTTCAGTAGCCTACATACTAGCTTGGTGACTTTGAACAGGACTTCAGTTATTTCATCCACACAACATATATTTAAAGCTCCCAGCCCAAGACCTGGCACAGATGAACCACTCAATAGGTATTCAGTCTTTTCCTAGAAATCACCTAGTTCAAACCACCTGTCTTAAATATAAGGTAACAGAGGCCTAGAGAAACAAGGTAGCCTTTCAATTGTGCTGTGCCTTGCGTATATACCCAAGTAGCATTTTCCTCCCAAAGGCCAAAAGCATACTCCATTAATTCTTGATTTTGTTCCTTACTTCTATATGTAGTTCTAGTTCAGTTGGACAGGATTTGAAGATTGAAACTAATAATACCAATTTATATTTGAAAAGTACTTCCAAATTTCCAAAATTGCAATTTCCCTTGGTTGTCACAATCACAGCATGAGACTGGCAGGGTAGAGATTATTCCTGTTTTGCAAATAAGGAAGCACAGTAAGTCAGGGGGCTGACTAATCCAGAAGTGCTTTCTCATTTAGGGGCTTCCTTTGACACCCTCTCTCCTGTGAAACTAGGCCTTTACTGAATGACAGGAGGCTGTGAACATAGTTGATTTCAGAGTGCCCAGCTTGCCACACCCTCAGCCACAGCTAACACAGTGCATTACCTTGGGACTGCAGAGTGAATAAATTCCAAGATCAGGCTTATGTTCTGTACAAAGTACCATGAAAATTTAGAGCTCAAATTACCCTTAGGGTTTGATATGGTTTGGATCTGCGTTCTCACCCAAATCTCATGTTCAATTGTAATCCCCGGTGTTGGAGGTGGGGATCCTTCATTAATGGTTTAGCATCATCCACTTGGTGTTGTTCTCCTGATAGTGAGTTCTTGTGAGATCTGGTTGTTTAAAAGTGTGTAGCACCTCCCTCTTCACTCTCCTGCTCCTGCTCCAGCCATGTGAGATGCCTCACTCCCACTTTGCCTTATGCCCTGATTGTAAGTTTTCCCGAGGCCTCCTCAGAAGCCAAGCAGATGCCAGCACCATGCTTCCTGGACAGCCTGCGGAACTGTGAGCCAATTAAACCTCTTTTCTTGATAAATTACTCACTCTCAGGTATTTCTTTATAGCAATGGGAGAAAGGACTAATACAGAGTTTGTTGGTTAAAAAAAAAATCCTACCAGAATAGATGAAATTGCCCATCTGTATAGGTCACCTCAGGGAAGGCGGTTACCTCAAATTAGAAAGCAGGTTGCTGAATTCTAACCAATGAAAATAGGGTATAGCTCAGAAAGGCAAGATTGAAATTTGATATAGAAGAAGGCTGTAGCGTGTTTAACAATAGGAGGGTGGTTGAATAAACTATAGCTCATATAGTGAGATACTATGTGGCCATTAAAATAGCAAAATAAACCTATATTTATAGAAATGGAAAGATGTTCAAAATTAAGTGAGACTATTACATAAGAGTGAACAGTACAGTCCTATTTTGTTCTCTGCATGTAGATTTCTCCCTGCATAGAAAAATTATGATGTCTTCTTTTTTGGTTCTCGATATTTTAAAAACATTCTATAATGAACAAAGATTTATTGGTTAATTTAGCATAATATATTATATTATAATCTGACTGTCTAAAGACAATATGTCAAGAGTAGGAAGGGGCTGAATAGAGTTGAAAAAAGAAGCATAAGAGTGAGAACTTGTCAGTGTAATCAGCAGCATCAGGGCTGAAAGTAGGAGGAGGCTGACTAATGCATTTTGACTGTTTTTATGTGCCAGGGACTTTACCAGGTAGTACTTTACATGTTAGCTCTGTTAACTTGCACAACGACCCTGTGTGGTAGGTACAATTATCATTCCCATTTTATAGATAAGACGTCTAAGGCTGAGAGAGAGAAAATGACTTGCCCAAAACCACTGGGCCAGTGAATGGCAGAGCCAGGACTAGAACGCAGGTCTCTCTGTGTTCTACCCACTAGAGGCCCAGATCACATAGTCCCCAGAGAGGGAAGCTCTTTTGAGGCCTGGAGGAAATAACCCCCAAGTTCATGAGTGAGAATTCTTGCTGGGAGAGGGGGCAGTGGGGGCAGGAGAGAAGGCCCTGAAAGAGGATGAAGAGCTTGGTCTGTAAACAGGTCTGTCCCCAATGTGAATGAACAAACTGGTATACTGTCAGCGCTCTTTTGTGAGTTAAGTTGGTGTCAGTCTTGCCCTCACAGCTGGTCACTGACAGTGCTCTTCAGAACCAGGTGCCCTGATACCTTTCTTGTCTTATTTTAACATCAACAGAGAGTATTTTAACCTACCTGTGGTTCATCTGTTGAGGCTAGGTCAGCGTACCATTTTTGGAGGTATGCCATCTTTTCTTTTATTTGTAGCTAATACACAGTAACCTCACACATGCAAAAGACTGAAGGTTTTTAATTTTGGATAAAAAACATGGTATCATCCAAACATTTGCAAATTGTAACACAACTGCAGTAGAGGGCCAATGATCTCTGTGGCACTGGACAAAACTGGCAGTGAACATTGTCACTGGGTCACACATCCATACCGCAGTGGTGTAACAGGCTCAAGAAAACACATGACAGGGAATTAAAGTCAATCATTCACACTGTTGTACCTTGGCAAGTTCAGACTTGAGCTGCTGTGACAGTGTCAGTCTGTAAACCTGGAGCTAATAAAAAGTCAGGTTCTCAAAGAACCTATATGGTTCAATTCTGAATTATACATCAGTTGCATGATCTTCATGCAGGTATGTGGCTGACATTAACATATTACAGATAACACTGGTCATATACTTGAATCTTACTTTTAAAGCTGCCTGATAATATATCCCAGAGAAAAGGCCAATTGCTTCACTTTGGTTTGTATCTCTGGCTTGGCATGTCCCAAAGTACTCATTAAACTTAGGTAGACAATATCAAAGTAAGAGGCTTAGCACTAAAAGAGTTTCTAATTTCTGGGACAAATCTTCTTCATCTGAATGCCCAAATAACCTATGAGACCAGATGCTACTAAAGTTCTAGTAAACACACACACATACACACATACACACACATACAAAGACACACACACACACATACACACACACACACAAATAGCTATACTATGAGTAATATTCCAAAAGGACTGAACTTGTTAGCTGTTCCTAAGCCAGAGGCATTGTCAAACTATAATATACAACATGCTCTGCTTCAGAAACAGAATATGTGCTCTGCATTCTCATTGGCATTCACAAAATGAAGACACCACCCTGTCTGCAAATGCAAGTGAAGTGGAGACTTGGCGGCACTTTATGTGAACTGGTATGGCCAAATGCATGTGAATTGGGACCAGAGGACATGGGTCTTTGAACACTGATTATCTATGACTTTGGTGTATGTTTCTCACCTGACAGGTGAGAAATCCAGTGTTGCTTCAGCAAAAGAAGCAAAAGAGAGATAAGGACTGATCTGCCTCAGGGATATATTAAGGGGAGAGAATACCACCCGTCATCCTTCACTCTCTAAAAGAAGAGAAAACCCAGGACTACATATCACAACAGAGAAAAATGTTGACAAAGAAAATACACAACTTACAGCATTCTTAAGGAAACAGTTTCTACCAGTGTAAAAGCCTTAAAAAAGAAAATATATTAGTCCCAGTACCACTTGGAAAAGACTTTTGGACCTTATTGTGAACAATTTAATCTCAAGGAGCACATGAAATTTTAAACAACCGGAATGCTGGTAATCATGGATAGGTATATACTTTTTTTGTTGAACTGGCCAGGTATATTTCTGTATTACTCTCTTCCTCCGACCCTTCCCACCTCCTTCTCCACAACTGGGATTCTGTAAAGGCTGGTGTAGAGCCCTCTAAAAAGTTAAGAGTACAAAGCCATGAAAATGGTTGAAGGGTTAATAAAGCTTTGGAAGAGAAAAAAGCTTTTAGGTTACCCCCAATGCTTTAAAAAGCACCAAGAGACAGGACACCAGACTTAATATGGAAGCCACTGGTTTCACACATGCCAACTTCCAAGCATATTTTTGTTCAGCTCCTGCAAGACCCATGGGTCTAAATGAGACAGCTGCTTTTTTATTTTTGCTTTTTTGTAATACGTTCTTTATTATTATTATTATTATTATTATTTAAGTTTTAGGGTACATGTGCACAACGTGCAGGTTTGTTACATATGTATATATATGCCATGTTGGTGTGTTGCACCCATTAACTTGTCATTTAACATTAGGTATATCTACTAATGCTATCCCTCCCCCCTCCCGACCCCACAACAGGCCCCGGTGTGTGATGTTCCCCTTCCTGTGTCCATGTGTTCTCATTGTTCAATTTCGAACTATGAGTGAGAACATGTGATGTTTGGTTTTTTGTCCTTGCAATAGTTTACTGAGAATGATGGTTTCCAGCTTCCTCCATGTCCCTACAAAGGACATGAACTCATCATTTTTTATGGCTGCATAGTATTCCATGGTGTATATGTGCCACATTTTCTTAATCCAGTCTATCATTGTTGGACATTTGGCTTGGTTCCAAGTCTTTGCTATTGTGAATAGTGCCATGATAAACATACGTGTGCATGGAGACAGCTGCTTTCAAAGCACACTTCTCTTTTGTGAAAACAGTCACAAATCGCAGAGAATGTAACATGCTTTTACTTGCATTGACATGTAAAGGAGACATGGGCTGCCAAGACTGGTGACAATACTAGTACTTCCTATTTAAGGGGAAGGCAAAGACTGTCAGTATCACAGCCAGGGAATCAGAGAAGACATGTTTTATAGGGCTTGAAAAGTAAGTTTTTTGCTTTTGTTTTTTGCTTTGGAAAAGTTTCTATGCCACCACCAAATACTTTGAAATCACAACTGCTTTTAAAAGGACAAGAAAACAAGAGTCCGTTATGACCTCACATCTTTCCATTTGTCTGTTTTTGCCTGACAGCTCAACCATTTCTTCACAGTATATTTAAAAAAAAAAAAAAAGGAATAACATGTAAGGCTTAAGCCTTGTCTTTCTATTTGTTTTTAAATGTGTACATAAAAAGGCAGGTTTAGATTTGGCACTTAGAATAAAGCAACCAGATTTGGTTGGAATCATATCTGTCTGTATCATACAAAGAATTCTCAGAGTGAGACGCCTAAAGGTGGGGTAAAGATTTGGTTTAGATATCACTAAATCATACACATTGGAAATTAATAAAGTGAGAATTATCTTCCTAGGTATAAACCAATCTGGACTACAGTAAACCCCTTTTGAGAAGGATATTTTAACATAAAGGTAATTTACATTACCCTACACAATTGTTTAGAAAAAGGACACTTAATGAAATACTCTCATAGAAAGATTTCCCAATAGTATATCAAAGCCTAATTACCATCAAGAAGAGTTGGGTGTTTAATAAAAGCCAGTATGTAACAAAGAACTGACATGATCATCTTTAGTTATTAAACTTCTCTTTCTACTAAATTAAGACCAAGCTTAAATAGTTACCAATTAGGTTTGAAAAGCACCTCTTAAAAAGACTTGGATTCCTTTTGGCTGGAAGTGTTCTGAGAAAGGTCTCACTTCCAGTGAAGTGTGAGGGGTATCTTAGACAAAAGGTGTTTCATGCATGTTGGCAGGCAATGACAACTGACTTGCTGGTAATTGAACATAATTTCTAAGGGTACTTTCCAAAGATACACATGTCTAATATATGCACCATAAGCTTTAGATTCTTGTAGTTAGTTCTATATAGAGTTTCAGGTTTTCTTTCATAAAGCAAACCTTATTCGTGAATTTATTCTTTAAAACGTCAAACTGTTAGCTGTTATTTGTTACTTAAAATTGTTTTATTTATTACTGTGATAAATCTGTCATTCCATAAACTAAGTAAATAATTAATGAATTTTTAAAACGGTGGCCACAGTAGAATCTGAGCATGGTCACAAGCACAGGAACAGAGCCTGCCTCATGCATAGAAAAGATAAGCAGTAACCCCAGGCCTGTGAAACCTGTGTAGAAAGTAGGCAGAGGTCAGATTAGTGGATGACAGTGGCAGGTGGTTAAATGCCTTCCTATTTAAGTAGAGTAGTCACATGAGAATGGAATTTCTGCTTGGGGAACTGGAAAGGTAGGACAGTGGGTGAAGGGAGTCACATTTCTTTCACAGGATAGGTGCTATATCAGAGTATGAAGTGAAAGCCATTAATAGATCATCTTTTCTAGTATTCCTGGCAACTTGCCTTAAAGAGTCTCCTCACTATTGCTGGGCTCCTACCTATAGATAGCTAATCTGCTTTTAATAGTGTGTAAATACCTGGATTCCATCTTTTTCTTCTCTCAGATTTTTAAATTCAACTGTAAAACTAAAAGGTGTTTGGTGTTGAGAATAAATAGTTGATTTTCATGCAGTTTATTTTTTAAGTTCTGTATATTTTATACGTAAGCAATAATGTAGCATGTTGGGGAATAAAAATATCAAAGACCAAACAAATTGACCTCACAGATTTTGAGACTGAGATTGATCCCATGGCCTTAGATAATTAACAAAATAATCCAGTCTTTTAAAAATGTTGTTTTCGCTTTTGGAAATACCAGGGTTGTGGTTTACTACTTCTTAGTTTAGAATTATATTGAAAAGACCTTCCTTTCACTATTGACTAATTTTGTTTTTGATCTAAGACATAAGATTAGGTACTGTGTACTGTCCCTGTACAGACCTTTAGGAATAAATCAAGACTCTTTAGTTTTTTATAGAATTTGCAAAAACTACTACGTCTTGCCATTTACCTTTTTACTTTCAGCTTCCCTGAAAACTAAACACACTCTATCCAGAACATCATGCTAGTTAATAAACTGCAAAATACAGATTGAGATATGGGAGAAAGATCTGGGAGCAAGATCCAGAATGGCTCACTGGAGGCAGATTGGTACCATCATCCTTTTTGGCAACTTCCTTCACAAAGCCAGGAGTAGTTGTAGCCTCCAGATTAAAATGGTGTGCACAAACCCCATTTTTTTCCCCAAAAGAAGTCAAATGACAACTGGCAACATCTGATAATTTAGGTTATATAAAGCAAGGACTAAAGCATGGAAAGAGGAGGACCAGAGAGATTAAAAAAAAAGGAAATCGTCTTGATGCTTTAAAATTATAAGATCAAGGCAGCTATCAAGAATATGTAAGTAAAATATGGCCCTTATTTATTAATGGGAAAGACCCAAATAAATTAGGAGTTATTCAAAAACAAAAAATTTACCAAGAGGAAGTAAATAGAAAAATGACTCCTGCTTACATATAAAAAAAGACAACCAAAATGATTTAGAGTTCTTCCACTAAAGAGGATGTTTTGGGTCTACAGTTTACAGCTAGAGATAAGAAATCAAGGAGCTATCCTGGCACTCCTCTCCTATATTTAAATTAAACCCTTAAAAGGCACCTCTTTCTTTCAAAGGAAAGCACCTAATGAGGTAATCCTTTAGAGATTTCTATGTGCACAACTGGATGTGATAATCAAGGGATGCCTCTTTAAGTCATCTAATGTTTTAGCTTAAGCCAAATATAGAGTATTTGGAACAGATTTTGGGTGAACACCTGGATTCTGTTGGCATTAAGAGTTCTGGAATTGCTGAGAATATACAGAGCATGACCCAAACTGACTGAGGCCTATCCTACTCTCAGTATGTGGAAGTAGCAAAATCATGACTGAATATCCAATAGGACAGATGAAAAACCCATCAAGTGTATCAACCCCTAGGAGAAAAACTGGTGTTTAAATAAAAATACATCCTTTTCCCCAGAAGTATCTGGATCTGCTATCAGAATGGACTTTTTTCAAAACTGTACATTAGCACAAGGTGATAAACCTACTAGATTTAAAAGTAGTGACAATTGTGTCTAAAAAATCTACAAACCTCATGTGATATCTAGATAAGCAAAACCACTTGTCTTCATAAAAAGAAGACCTAAAAAGGGTCCTATTTTGCACAAACCCAGATGGGCACACAGACCATGTCTCAGTCTGAGTCTGAAGCACTGAGATTTTCAGTTACTTCCTGAACTGATGCAATTAATGTTACTAATTCAAACCCCATTAATTTGAAATTTATAATTTTAGACTGTAGTGGATTCAAGTTTACCTATGGGCTATCTATGAAAAAAGGAATTGGCTAAGTATTATAACAAGACCTAGCTGGGGTGTGGGTTGGGGAAAGCAAGTGTTGTAACTTAAGAAAACTTTCCTTACATGTTTCAAACCACCAAGCACCCATGCACTCATGCTAACAATTAAGCATCATTTTGATTTCCTTCTCAGGAAAATATTGTATGTCTCCATTGGCAATAATGTTAGCTAACATCCCATGACTAAGCATACCTGAAAGTAAAATTTTCTTTTAATTTATTCTGCAATTCACAGTTACCTGCTGTATACCATCTCTCCATACCCTCAAAAGGGTCATTATTGACCATTGTGACAATATTTCCACTTCACTTTCACATTACAGCAGTGAGGATAGAAAATAGGGCAGGTCGATCATTAAGGAAAACAGACAGTAGAACCAGCTTAATATGTGTCTCAGCTGAGAGGCAACATTTCTACAGTTAAATCCCATTTTAGAACAATAACATATTATTTCTCTTGCCTACACTCTGTACTGCTTAATATGAACATATTGGTCACTTAATCAGTAAAGTAATTCCCTTCCAGACTTAAGTGGGGAGAGGGGTGCCCTGGCTTCACCCACTTAAACCAATTGGAAAAGCAGCATAGCCCTCTCTGGGACAAGAATCATTGTAGCTGCTGTAGGTATACCTAGCATGGAAGATGAGTAACTAACTCACTGATGCTTGGAGTAGTCTGCCTCCTTGGTGCTGGCCTTGGAGATGCCTGTGTCCCCCAAGATGCCCATGTCCCCAGAGAAACCCCTGGCCTCAGAAATACCCAAGTTTCCAGAGATGCCAGTGGCCTCAGAGATGTCCATGGCCCCACAGATTCCTAAGTCTTCGGAGAAGCCCGTAGCCTCAAAGGTGCTCATGTCTCCAGAGATGCCCATGGCCTCAGAGATGCCTGTCCCTCCAGAGATGCCCACATCCCCAGAGATATTTATGGCCCTAAGGCTGCCCACAATCTCACAACAGTTATGGTGGAGGTCTGCACACTGGCTTTTTACTTGATCCATCTGAGCTCGGAGGCCTCCTTCCCTGGATAGGGTGCCATTCTCCATCAGGGTATTCAGGTCTCCATTGATACCCATAAAGCCAAGAGGATTGGTCAAAGGACTTCCCAGATGCTGGGATAATATGTTTCCTAATTGAGAGCAGGTACAGATCTCTTCTGGTGGCTCATCACGGACTTTTAGTTTCTGCCTCAGGAGCAAGAAAGGGTTGAGAAGAATTAGAAACAGGAGAAAAACTAGGCAAACATTACCTTGATCTGCAGAGATCCTATTGCTGTCACTTATAATGGTAGCAAATGACCTTTTGCTCACCCCTCCCCCACAACATCTTTCCCTCATCACATGCCATAGTACTTTAGAAGCCCTAACATTGAAGAATCTCAAAGGTCTTATATCTATAAAAGTCCTCTTTTATGATAAGTGCAATTTTGTTCATGAGATGGGGAGAGGGCAGGGGAAAACATCACTAATATTTATTGAATACCTCTATGTGCTAGGCACTTTACACACAGTATTTCCTTTTATCCTTATAATAAACCTATTAGTTTAGGTATTAGCTATATTTTACAGATGAAGAAACTGAGGCTCAGAGAAGTTAAGTAAGTCACCCAAATTCGCACATGTACAAAGTAAAGAACTGGGATCTGACCCTGCATCTGCCTGATGCCAAAGTCTATGACCTGTCGTCTACATCATGCTACCTCTAACAGATATTTTCACTTTCAGAGATAATATAATGATTCACTGATACTTCACAACAGTGATTCTTTGGGGTCATACGTCCCCATTGAAAATCTGATGAAAATTATGGACCTTCTCTTCAGAAAAATGCATACATTTTTCTGAAGGTGGTGGGGGGAGTCTTTTAAACTTTTCATGTTTTACCTTGTTGTATTCTGTATTTTCTAACTTAACACTTATATTGTCTTTAAAAAAAAAGTCAACAGGGTTGTCTGGGTGATATTATCAGCAGCTTTGTTTTTCTGCTCTGTATTAAAAAAAGAAAGTTAATAACACACATATATAAAAACACATACACACTTCAAAAGGAAGTCTTTCTAGAGTGATCTGAGTATATGTGAAATGAATCTGATTCTCTCTCAAGAGTCAGGCAGGGATAAGTGAGAGGGCTGGGTCAATAATAGGGCACCTTTCCTGGCCTTGTGGAAGAATCTGCTAGTAGCTAAAAGAGGAGCCGTTAAGAAGAAGTTTCTCTACTACATCTAATCTACTTAGGACTGGGCCTTCTCGGGGATGCATGTTTCCTACGATTTTAACTTATGCTTTAGTTTGCCCCCCTCCACCTTTTAAAAAAATGGAACCAAGTAACTGGCTGTTGCCTCCCAAGAGGACATTAAAAAGTTTGGGATCTGATGTAATCACAACACATTTATTTTCACAATAAAATGACATTTGTTTACTTACAGGGAGCAGAAAAGCTATGCCTTATCTGGCTTAAAGTGGGTTCACACCCAGTTCCTAAATAGCACACCATTTCCAATAATTCTTTTCTAAGAGGTACCTTTCCCCTGTCCTTCAAACAAACCCTTAGGGATTCCTACATTTCATAAGCAGCTCAGTTTATGAAATCAACAAGAAATACTTTTTGACTTCTGTAACGTGTAATTAAAAAACAAGTGTCCAACATGGTCACTCAATAAGCAGAGTTTGCAGTTTACGTGGGAAGGAAATAAGAATCTTCTTTTATAAGATTTTCCTAATTGGAAAACAGCAATTGCACTGTTCTTATCAGTATACCCAAGATGTTATACTTATTCTCTTGATGGATAACAAATGCTATGTGATTTCCCTAGTCATTCCCTCTTGTTCCTCCTATTCATTCCATCCAGATCCAAAAAGAGATAAAGGGAACAAATTCACTTGTTTATCTAGTTGAGTGACATATTTAACACATTTTGGGAAGTAAGAAAAGGAGTTATGCTCAAAGGTTTGTAGACATGGGACACATGAAAAGCCAAAGAGTATAAAAAAGCCAGCCAGTCAGCTTTCCACAAGTATAAATTCAACTCCAAGCAGGCTGGACCTACCCAGAAGGGGCAAGAAGATCTCTCTTTGGGACTTTTCTCCTCACCTTTTCTAGTTCATGCACATCTGTCTCCAGCATTGCTCTCTGTTTCTTAATTTCCAGGAGGCTCTCTAGCATACTCTGCTTGGGCTGCAGCCCTTTGTCAAAGCGGTTATACATCCCACACCAGAACCTCAAATAGACAAAAATGGGGGGAAAAGTGGGTTAGTTTAGCTGGAGTAATTGATTACCGATGTTTTCCTTGTGCCAAGAAAATATTGGCTTAGTAGGTGGGAAAATCTCATGAGTACTGTAATTTGATGACATTAAAAAGCCTGGACATGCTCATAATTGGGAAGAGTAAAGATACCAGCAGAAAAATCTCAGCTGAAGGAGACATTTTAGACTTGAGCAAACTTGAGGTTCTTTTAAACAATCAAATTATGATTTTACTTTGAGATAATTATAGACTCACATGTAGTTTTATGAAATAATAAGGGAGAGGAGTGACATCAGCAAGATGGCAGAATAGGAAGCCCTGGACTCTCCTTCCCCCAATGGATACACTGATTTAATTGCAACACAAGGATCAATTCCTTTTATGAGAAATCCAGCAACTTATGGAGAGGCTTCTGCACCCTGGATAAGTATGAAACCAACCAGATTGTAAACAAAACATCTGTAGAAAAAGCAGAAACATCCACTCATCATAATCCCAACTCCCAGCACAGTGCCATAGGATCAGGAGGAAACCCCCATTCCCAGCTTCTACCTCAGAATGGAAGAAGTTGGACTGCACACCTAACATCCCAACTTCTCCAGGTGCCACCTGAAAGACTGGCTTCTTTCTCACCTGTTTCAAAGAGTTGAAAGGGTCTGGCATGTGATAGTATCCTGAGGGCTACAGAGAAGAAAGTGGCAGTTTCAACTAGCATGTAGGCATGTACCACAGCTCCTGTACCTGGCTCAACACAGGGTAGGGGGAAAATCCCAGTTCCCAGCTTCTCCCTGGGAAGGGAAAAGAGTTGGAACATGCACACAGCATTCTAAATTCTCCAGGAGCTACCAAGGGAATGGCTTTTGTGCCACCTGTCTAGGAACACTGATGAAACTGGACATACTCTGGATGCCTGGGGGACACTAATAACAAAGACAGCAGTTTAAACTAGGACAATGGGTTGAAAGGCCCACAGAAGCTCTGGCTTGGTTGGCTGGTGAATGTCTTCTCCTGTACAAGGCCAATCCATATGACTGGGGGTGAGAGTGGATTCTTCTGATGTGCAGAAAAAGGGTAACACAATCTGAACAAAGAAACAAGCTAAAACTCCAGAAACTGACTCTAATGAAAATATATGAATTACCCGACATAGAATTAGAAATATCCATCATGGAAAATCTCAAGCAGCTCAGGAGAACAATCCATGAACAAAATGAAAATTTCAACAAAGAGACAGAAAATGTAAAAGAACAGGCAGATGTCTTAAAGCTGAAGAATACAATAACTGAAGAATCCAATAGAGGAGTTCAACGACAGACTAGAGCAAGCAGAAAAAAGACTAAGCAGACTCAAACACAGATTATTTGTCATTATCCAGTCAGAGGGACACAAAGAAAAAAGAATAAAAAAATAAAATAGCTTAAAGGACCTATGGGACACCATTAATTAGCAGACCAATATATGCATTATGGGAGTCCCAAGAGAATATAGGAAGGACTAGAAATCTTATTTAAAGAAGTAATGACTGAAAACCCCCTAAATCTGAGGAAGGAAATGGACATCTAGATCTAGGAGGCCAAAATGACCCAAACACGATGAATCTAAAGAAATCCACACTAAGACATATGATAATAAAATTGTCAAAAGTCAAAGACAGAGAGAATTTTGAAAGCAGTAAGATAAAACCAACTTGTCATATGCAGGAAAATCCATTAGGACCATCAGCAGACATCTCAGCAAAAAAAAACTTTCAGGAGAGAAGAGAGTAGAGAGTGGGATAATATATTCAAAGCACTGAAGGAAAACTAAAACTATGAACCAATAATGATATATGTAGCAAAACTGTTCTTCAAAAACGAAAGAGAGATCAAGACTTTCCCAGACAAACAAAAGCTAAGGGAGTTCATTACCAACAGACCTGCCTTACAGGAAATCTAAAGGGATGTCTTCTCCTTAGATTGAAAGGGAAATGAAAATGAAAATGAAAGAATGCTAAATAGCAACACAGTAGCATAAAAAAGTACAAAAGTTGTTGGTGAAGGTAAGTATATAAACTAATAAAGAATACTATATTACTGTAATGGTTGTGGGTAAATCACTTTTAATTGTAGTATAAAGTTTAAAAAAGTATTACAATAATTATAAAGTATGCTAATGAATATACAATATAAATAAATGTAAACTTTGACATGAATAACATAGAGAAGAAGAAAATGTGTAATGTGTGCATAATTGAAGTTAAGTTGTTACATGCTTAAGACAAGAGTGTTAGACTGTTAGACATTTTATGTAAGCCCCATGGTAGTTACAAAGGAAATACCTACAGAAGTTAAAAAAAAAAGAAAGAAGTGAAAGGAATCAAAGCATACTAATATAAAAACTAAACAAACAAACAAACAAAAAAACAAAACATAAAGGAAGAAAGCAAGAAATGAAAAGAACAACAACAACAAAATCCCTACAAGGCAAACAGAAAACAATGAACAAAATGGCAACAGTAAATCCTCCCCTGTCAATAATTACTTGAAATATATACATGGATTAAACTCCCCAATAAAAATACACAGAATGACTGAATAGTTTAAGAAAAACATCCTATTATATGCTGTCTATAAGAGACTCACTTTAGATTTAAGGGCACACATAGGCTGAAAGTGAAGGGATAAAAAAAGATATTCCATGCAAATCGTAACTTAAAAAAAGCAGGTGTGGCAATAGTAATATCAGACAAAATGAACTGTAAGTCAAAAAATGTCACGGAGACAATGAAGAATTTTATATAATGACGAAAGGATCAATACACCAGGAAAATATAACAATTATAAATGTATATGCATTCAACATCAGAATACCTAAATATGTAAAGCAAACACTGATGGAACTGAAGGGAGAAACAGACAGAAATACAGTAATAGATTACTTCAATACTCTACTTTCAATTATGGATAGAACAATCAGAGAGGAAAATCAAAAAACAAATAGCAGACTTGAACAAGTCTGTGGACCAAATGGACCTAACAGATATACAGAATATTCAACCCAATAACAGTACAATACACATTCTTTTCAAAAGCACATGTAACATTCTCCAAGATAGATCACATGTTAGGTCATAAAAGAGAGCTTATCAAATTTAAGAAGATTAAAATCATACCAAGTATTTTCTTCTGTTCACAATGGAATGAAACTAGAAATCAATAGCATAAAGGAAACTTGTAAAGTTAAAACATATATGGAAATTAAAAACTTAAACACTCTTAAACAACCAATGGGTCAAAGAAGAAATCAAAAGGGAAATTGGAAAGTATCTTGAAACAAACAAAACCACAACATACCAAAACATGTAGGATGCAGCAAAGGCAGTATTAAGAAGGAAATTTATTAGCACAGCTATTACAGAAAATGGTACAGAGGTTCGACAAAAATTAAAAATAGAACTACCATATGATCCAGCAATCCCACTTCTGGGTAGAGGAACTGAAATCAGTATTTTGAAGAAATATCTGCACTCTCATGTTCATTCTGGCATTATTCACAAGAGTCAAGATATGGACTCAACCTAAGAGTCCATCAATAGATGACTGAATAAAGAAAATGCGATATATACATACATAATGGAATACTATTCTACCTTAAAGAAGAAATAAATGCTGTCATTTGTGACAACGTAGAAGGAACCGGAGGATACTATGTAAGTGAAATAAGCCAGACACAGAAAGACAAAAACTATATCTTCTCACTTATACGTGGAATCTAAAACAATCAAACTCATGGAAACAGAGAGTAAAATTGTGGTTATCAGAGGCTGAGATAGGAGAGAATGGGGAGATGTTGGCCAAAGGGTAGAAAGATACAGTTAGATAAAAGGAATGACTTTTTGAGGTCTTCTGCCCAGCATGGTGACCATGGTTGACAATAATGTATTGCATATTTCAAAACTGAAGAGAAGAGAGTAAATTTCAAGTGTCTCACCACAAAAATGATGTCTAAATGAGGTGATGGATATGTTAATTAGCTTGATTTAATCATTCCATATTTTATTCATATATCAAAACATCACATTGTACCCCTGAAATATATACAATTATGACTGGCCAATTAAAAATGTTAATAAAAAAGAGAAATTTATAGTGATAAATTATAGTGATAATTTATAGTGATACTAAAAAAGAAGAAAGATCTAAAATCAAAAACCTAACTTTATATCTCAGGAACTAGGAAAAGAACAAACTAGCCCAAAGGTAGTGGAGGAAGGAATAATAAAGGTTAGAGAAGAAATAAATGAAATAGTGAATATGAAATCAAAGAAACTAAGAGGTGGGGCCAGGTGCAGTGGCTCACGTCTATAATCCCAGCACCTTGGGAGGCCAAGGCAGGAGAACTGTTTGAGGCCAGGAGTTCGAGACCAGCCTGGACTACATAGAGAGACCCCATCGCTAAAAAAACATTTAGAAAATAGCACATGCTTGTAGTCCCAGCTACTTGGGAGCTAGGTTTGGAGGACTGCTTGAGCCTCGTCCAGTCTGCAGCCAGGCCAACAGAGTAAGTCTCTGTCAAAAAAAAAAAAAAAAAAAAAAAAACAAGAAAGAAACTAAGAAGTGTTTATTTTTTGGAAAAAAAAAATTCCAAAACTGATAAAACTTTAGCTAGACCAAGAAATAAAAAGAGAAGACTTGAATAAATAAAATCAGAAACAAAAAAGGAGACATTACAACCGATGCAACAAAAATAAAAAAGATCATAAGGACAACAATGTACCAATAAATTGGATAACCTAGAATAAATGGATAAATCCCCAGAAACACACAACCTACCAAGACTAAATCACAAAGAAAAACTGAACAGACTAATATTAAGTAGAGAAATTGAATCAGGAATCAAAAATCTCCCAGCAAAGAAAAGCCCAGGGCTAGAGGCTTCACTGAAGAATTCTCCCAAATATTTAAAGAATTAATGCTTTTTAAATTGTGTCTATTTGATTCTTCTCTCTTTTCTTCTTTATTAGTCTGGCTAGTGGTCTATCTATTTTGTTGATCTTTTGAAAAAAACAGCTCCTGGACTCATTAATTTTTTGAAGGGTTTTTCATGTCTCTATCTCCTTCAGTTCTGATCTGATCTTAGTCACTTCTGGTCTTCTGCTAGAATTTGTTTGCTCTTGCTTCTCTAGTTCTAGATGTTAAGGTGTTGATCTAGTTCCAGATCTAGATTCTAGTTCTAGATGTTAGGGTGTTGATCTAGTTCTAGATCTAGATTCTAGTTCTAGACCTAGAACATCTCTAGTTCTAGATGTTAGGGTGCTGATCTTAGATCTTTCCTGCTTTCCCCTGTGGGCATTTGGTACTATAAATTTCCCTCTAAACGCTGTGTCTTTGTTCTCATTGGTTTCAAAGAACTTATTTATCTCTGCCTTAATTTCAATAATTACCCAGTAGTCATTCAGGATCATTAATTACCCAGTAGTCATTCAGGAGCAGGTTGTGCAGTTTCCATGTAGTTGTGCAGTTTTGAGTGAGTTTCTTAATCCTGAGTTCTAAATTGATTGCACTGTGGTCTGAGACACTGTTTGTTATGATTTCCATTCTTTTGTATTTGCTGAGGAGTGTTTTACTTCCAATTATGTGATCAATTTTAGAATAAGTGCAATGTCGTGCTGAGAAGAATGTATATTCTGTTGATTTGGGTTGGAGAGTTCTGTAGATGTCTATTAGGTAGGCTTGGTCTAGAGCTGAGTTCAAGTCTCATTTATCTAATATTGACAGCAGGGTATTAAAGTCTCCTACTATTATTCTGTGGGAGTCTAAGTCTCTTTGTAGGTCTCTAAGAACTTGCTTTATGAATTTAGGTGTTCCTGTATTGGGTGCATATATATTTAGGATAGTTAACTCTTCTTGTTGTATTGATCCCTTTACCATTATGTAATGCCCTTCTTTGTCTTTTTTGACCTTTGTTGGTTTAAAGTCTGTTTTAAGACTAGGATTGCAACCCCTGCTTTTTTTTTGCTTTCCATTTGCTGGGTATATATTCCTCCATCCCTTTATTTTGAGCCTATGTGTGTCTTTGCATGTGAGATGGGTCTCCTGAATACAGCACACCAATGGGTCTTGACTCTATCCAATTTGCCAGTCTGTGTCTTTTAATTGGGGCATTTAGCCCATTTACATTTAAGGTTAATATTGTTATGCGTGAATTTGATCCTGTCATTATGATGCTAGCTGGTTATTTTGCCTGTCAGTTGATGCGATTTCTTCATAGTGCTGATGGTCTTTACAATTTGGTATGTTTCTGCAGCAGCTGGTACCAGTTGTTGCTTTCCATGTTTAGTGCTTCCTTCAGGAGCTCTTGTAAGGCAGGCCTGGTGGTGACAAAATCTCTCAGCATTTGCTTGTCTGTAAAGGATTTTATTTCTCCTTCACTTATGAAGCTTAGTTTGGCTGGATATGAGATTCTGGGTTGAAAATTCTTTAAGAATGTTGAATATTGGCCCCCACTCTCTTCTGGTTTGTAGGGTTTCTGCAGAGAGATCTGCTGTTAGTCTGATGGGCTTCCCTTTGTGGGTAACCCAACCTTTCTCTCCTTTATCATTTTTTCCTTCATTTCAACCTTGGTGAATCTGATGATTATGTGTCTTGGTGTTGTTCTTGAGGAGTATCTTTGTGGTATTCTCTTATTTCCTGAATTTGAATGTCGGTCTGTCTTGCTAGGTTGGGGAAGTTCTCCTGGATAATATCCTGGAGTGTTTTCCAACTTGGTTCCATTCTCCTCATCACTTTCAGGTACACCAATCAAATGTAGGTTTGGTCCTTTCACATAGTCCCATATTTCTTGGAGGCTTTGTTCGTTTCTTTTCATTCTTTTTTCTTTAATCTTGTCTTCATGCTGTATTTCATTAAGTTGATCTTCAATCTCTGATATCTTTTCTTCTGCTTGGTCAATTTGGCTATTGATACTTGTGTATGCTTCACAAAGTTCTCGTGCTGTGTTTTTCAGCTCTATCAGGTCATTTATGTTCTTCTCTAAACTGGTTATTCTAGTTAGCAGTTCCTCTAACTTTTTTTCAATGTTCTTAGCTTCCTTGAATTGAGTTAGAAAATGCTCCTTTAGCTCGGAAGAGTTTGTTATTACCCACCTTCTGAAGCCTACTTTTGTCAATTCGTCAAACTCATTCTCCCTCCAGTTTTATTCCCTTGCTGGTAAGGAGTTGTGATCCTTTGGAGGAAAAGAGGCGTTCTGGCTTATGGAATTCTCAGCCTTTTTGCACTGGTTTTTCCTCATTTTTGTGGATTTATCTACCTTTGGTCTTTGTAGCTGGTGAGGTTCAGATGGGGTTTCTGTGTGGATGTCCTTTTTGTTGATGTTGATGCTATTTATTTTGCTGTTTTTTTTTTTTTTTGAGATGGAGTGTCACTTTGTCCTCCAGGCTGGAGTACAATGGTGAGATCTCAGCTCACTGCAACCTCCGCCTCCCAGGTTCAAGTGATTCCCCTGCCTCAGCCTCCTGAGGAGCTGGGACTACAGGTGGGTGCCACCATGCTCAACTCATTTTTTGTATTTTAGTAGTACACCATGTTTATCAGGCTGGTCTCGAACTCCTGACCTTGTGATCTGCCCACCTCGGCCTTCCAAAGTACTGGGATTACAGGCATGAGCCACCATGCCCGGCCAATGTTGATGCTACTTCTTTCTGTTTGTTAGTTTTCCTTCTAAAAGTCAGGCCCCTCTGTTGCAGGTCTGCTGGAGTTTGCTGGATGCCCACTCCAGACCCTATTTGCCTGGTTATCACCAGTGGAGGCTGCAGAATAGCAAAGATTGCTGCCTGTTCCTTCCTCTGGAAGCTTCATCCCAGAGGGGCACCTGCCAGATGCCAGCCAGAGCTCTCCTGTATGAGGTGTCTGTCGACTCCTGCTGGGAGGTATCTCCTAGTCAGGAGGCATGGGGGTCAGGGACCCACCTGAGGAAGCAGTCTGCCCCTTAGCAGAGCTCAAGCGCTGTGCTGGGAGATCCACTGCTCTCTTCAGAGCTGGCAGGCAGGAACACTTAAGTCTGATGAAGCTGTGCCCAAAGCCACCCCTTCCCCCTAACACTTCTCAAATTATTTCAAGAAATGAAAAAGGAGGGCATGCTTCCAAACTCATTTCATGTTAGCCAGAGTTACCCTTATACCAAGGAAAATTATAGGCTAATATTGCTGATATTGAATATAGATGCAAAAATCTTCATGAAAATACTAAACATCATACTCAATGTTGAAAGACTGAAAGCTTTACCTTTAAGATTGGGAATAAGACAAGAAAGCCTGCTTTCACTAAACTTAAGCATGCAGGTAAGAGGCTTATACACAATAAACTACAAAATATTGTTGAAAGAAATTAAAGATGACACAAATGAATGGAAAGACATTTCCTGTTCATGAATTGAAAGACTTAATATTGTTACGATGTCAATACTACCCAAAGTGATTTACAGATTTAATGCAGTTTCCATCAAAATCACAACAGTGTTTTTTTACAGAAATGGAAAAAATACATCCTAAAATTCATATGGAATTGCAAGGGACCCTGAATAGCAAAAACAATCTTGAAAAATAAGACAAAGTTGGAGGTCACACACTTCTTGACTTCAAAAGATATTATTAAGCTACAGTAATCAGTACAATATTGTACTGGCATGAATACACATATATAGACCAATGGAATAGAACGGAGAACCCAGAAATAAACCATTGCATATACAATTAAGTGATTTTTGATAACAGTGCCAAGATAATTCAATGCAGAAAGGACAGTCTTTCAAACAAATGGGTGCTGGGAAAACTTTATATCCACATGCAAAAGAATGAAATTGAAATGAATAAATTCCTGGACACATACACCCTCCCAAGACTAAACCAGGAAGAAGTCGAGTTATTGAATAGACAAATAACAAGTTCTGAAATTGCAGCTGTAATAAATAGCCTACCAACTAAAAAAAGCCCAGGACCAGATGAATTCACAGCCAAATTCTGCTAGAGGTACAAAGAGGAAATGGTACCATTCCTTCTGAAACTATTCCAAACAATTGAAAAGGAACGACTTCTCCTTAACTCACTTTATGAGGCCAGCATCATCCTGATACCAAAACCTGGCAGAGACACAATAAAGAAAGAAAACTTCAGGCCAATATCCCTGATGAACATTGATGCAAAAATCCACAATAAAATACTGGCAAACTGAATCCAGTAGCACATCCAAAAGATTATCCACCACAATCAAGTCGGCTTCATCTCTGGGAGGCAAGGCTGGTTCAACATACAGAAATCAATAAACATAATTCATCACATAAACAGAACCAATGACAAAAACCACATAATTATCTCAATAGATGCAGAAAAGGCCTTCGATAAAATTCAATGTCCTTCATGTTAAAAACTCTCAATAAACTAGGTACTGACAGAACATATCTCAAAATAATAGGAGTTATTTATGACAAACCCACAGCCAATATCATACTGAATGGGCAAAAGCTGGAAGCATTCCCTTTGAATATAGGCACAAGACAAGGATGCCCTCTCTAACTACTCCTGTTCAACATAGTACTGGAAGTTCCAGCCAGGGCAATCAGTCAAGAGAATGAAATAAAGGGTATTCAAATAGGAAAAGAGGAAGTCAAATTGTCTCTGTTTGCTGACGACATGATCCTATATCCAGAAAACATTATTGTCTCAGTTCAAAAGCTCCTTAAGCTGATAAGCAACTTCAGCAAAGTCTCAGGATACAAAATCAATGTGCAAAAATCTCAAGCATTGCTATACCACCCCCAACAGACAAGCAGAGAGTCAAATCATGAATGAACTTCCATTCACAATTGCTACAAAGAGAATACAATTCCTAGGAATACAGCTAACAAGGGATGTGAAGGACCTCTTCAAGGAGAACTATAAACCACTGCTCAAGGAAATGAAAGAGGACACAAACAAATGGAAAAACATTGCATCCTCATGGATAGGAAGAATCAGTATCATGAAAATGGCCATACTGCCCAAGGTAATTTAGAGATTCAATGCTCTTCCCATCAAACTACTATTGACATTTTTCATAGAATTAGAAATAACTACTTAAAAATTAATATGAAATCAAAAAACAGCTCATATATCCAAGACAATCCCAAGCAAAAAGAACACAGCTAGAGGTATCACACTACTTGACTTCAAACTATACTACAAGGCTATACAGTAACCAAAACAGCATGGTATTGGTCCCAAAACAGACACATAGACCAATGAAACAGAATAGAGATCTCAGAAAAAAACACCACACATCTACTACCATCTGATGTTCAACAAACCTGACAACAACAAGTAATGGAGAAAGGATTCCCTATTTAATAAAAGGTGCTGAGAAAACTGGCTAGCCATTTGCAGAAAACTGAAACTGGACCCCTTCCTTATACCTTATACAAAAATTAACTCAAGATGGACTAAATACTTAAATACAAAACCCAAAACCATAAAAACCATAGAAGAAAATCTAGGCAATACCATTCAGAAAATAGGCATGGGCAAAGATTTTATGATGAAATTGCCAAAAGCAGTTGCAACAAAAGCTAAAATTGACAAATGGGATCTAATTAAACCAAAGAGCTTCCGAATAGCAAAAGAAACTATCATCAGAGTGAACAGACAACCTATAAAATGGGAGAAAATTTTTGCAATCTACCCATCTGACAAAGTTCTAATATCCAGAATTTACAAGGAACTTAAACAAATTTACAAGGAACTTAAACAAATTTACAAGGAAAAAAACAACCCCATCAAAAAGAGGGCAAAGGACATGAACAGATACTTCTAAAAAAAAAAAAGATATTTATGCGGCCAACAAACATATGAAAGAAAGCTCAACTTCACTGATCATTAGAGAAACACAAATCAAAACCACCTGATACTATCTCACGCCAGTCAGAATGGCGATTATTAAAAAGTCAAGAAACAACAGATGCTGGCAAGGCTGGGGAG
Organism: Pan paniscus; assembly: GCF_029289425.2. Taxonomy (NCBI): domain Eukaryota; kingdom Metazoa; phylum Chordata; class Mammalia; order Primates; family Hominidae; genus Pan; species Pan paniscus. The sequence goes on from NC_073272.2 coordinate 63,814,285, forward strand.
AAATAGGAACACTTTTACACTGTTGCTGGGAATGTAAATCAGTTCAACCACTGTGGAAGACAGGGTGGAGATTCCTCAATGATCTAGAGCCAGAAATACCATTTGACCTAGCAATGCCATTACTGGGTATATACCCAAAAGAATATAAATAATTATATTATAAAGATATAAGCACACGTATGTTTATTGCAGCAGTATTCACAATAGCTAAGACTTGGAACCACATGTGGACACAGGGAGGGGAACAACACACACTGAGGCCTGTCAGAAGGGGTGGGGGTAGGGAGAGCATCATGTGGGGCTTAATACCTAGATGACAGGTTGATAGGTGCAGCAAACCACCATGGCACACGTTTACCTATGTAACAAACCTGCACATTCTGTACATGTATCCTGCAACCTAAAATAAAATAAAATTAGAAAAAAAGAGACAAAAAAAAGAATAAAGTTGGACTCTTACTTTACACCATAAACAAAAATTAACTCAAAGTGTATAAAAGACCTAAAGGTAAGGGTGAAAATTGTAAAATTATTGACAGTGAACACAGGATAAAACATCATGATACTGAATTCAGCAATCTTATATCACAGATATAAGACCAAAAGAATAAAAATGGATAAATTGGGCTACATCAAAATTAAACTTTTGTGTATCAAAATACACTATCAGAAGAGTGAAAAGGCAACCTGCAGAATGGGAGAAAATATTTGCAAATCATATATCTAGTAAGGAGTTAATATCCAGAAGGGGAGAGCCCCAAGATGGCCAAATAGGAACAGCTCCAGTCTACAGCTCCCAGCGTGAGTGATGCAGAAGACGGGTGATTTCTGTATTTCCAACTGAGGTACGGGGTTCATCTCACTAGGGCTTGTTGGACAGTGGGGGCAGGACAGTGGGTGCAGCCCACCGACTGTGAGCTGAAACAGGGCGAGGCATTGCCTCACCCAGGAAGCGCAAGGGGTCAGGGAATTCCCTTTCATAGCCAAGCAAAGCTGTGACAGATGGCACCTGGAATTTTGGGTCACTCCCACCCTAATACTGCACTTTTCCAATGGTCACAGCAGACGGCACACCAGGAGATTATATCCGGCACCTGGCTCAGAGGGTCCCACGCCCAAAGAGCCTCGCTCATTGCTAGCACAGCAGTCTGAGATGGAACTGCAAGGCAGCAGTGAGGCTAGCGGAGGGGTGCCCGCCATTGCTGAGGCTTCAGTAAGTAAACAAAGCAGCCTGGAAGCTCGAAATGGGTGGAGCGCACTGCAGCTCAAGGAGGCCTGCCTGCATCTGTACACTCCACCTCTGGGGGCAGGGTATAGCTGAACAAAAGGCAGCAGAAATCTCTGCAGATTTAAATGTCTCTGTCTGACAGCTTGGAAGACAGTAGTGGTTCTCCCAGCACGGAGTTTGAGATCTGAGAATGGACAGACTGCCTACTCAAGTGGGTCCCTGATCCCAGAATAGCCTAGCTGGGAGACACCCCCCAGTAGGGGCAGACTGACACCTCACACAGCTGGGTACCCCTCTGAGATGAAACCTCCAGAGGAACGATCATACAGCAACATTTGCTGTTGAGCAATATTCGCTGTTCTGCAGCCTCTGCTGCTGATACCCAGGCAAACAGGGTCTGGAGTGGACCTCCAGCAAACTCCAACAGACTTGCAGCTCATGGTCCTGACTGTTAAAAGGAAAACTAACAAACAGAAAGGACATCCACAACAAAACCCCATCTGTATGTCTCCATCATCAAAGACCAAAGGTAGATAAAACCACAAAGATGGGGAAAAAACAGAAGAGAAAAACTGAAAATTCTAAAAATCAGAGCGCCTCTCCTTCTCCAAAGGAACGCAGCTCCTCACCAGCAATGGAACAAAGCTGGATGGAGAACGACTTTGGCGAGTTGAGAGAAGAAGGCTTCAGATGATCAAACTACTACGAGCTAAAGGAGGAAGTTCGAACCCATGGCAAAGAAGTTAAAAACATTGAAAACAAATTAGATGAATGGCTAACTAGAATAACCAATGCAGAGAAGTCCTTAAATGACCAGATGGAGCCGAAAACCATGGCACGAGAACTATGTGACGTATGCACAAGCTTCAGTAGATGATTCGATCAATTGGAAGAAAGGGTATCAGTGATTGAAGACCATATGAATGAAATGAAGTGAGAGAGAAGAGAAGTTTAGAGAAAAAAGAATAAAAAGAAATGAATAAAGCCTCTAAAAAATATGGGACTATGTGAAAAGACCAAATCTATGTCTGATTGGTGTACCTGACAGTGACGGGGAGAATGGAACCAAGTTGGAAAACACTCTGCAGGATATTATCCAGGAGAACTTCCCCAATCCAGCAAGGCAGGCCAACATTCAAATTCTGGAAATACAGAGAACACAACAAAGATACTCTTCGAGAAGAGCAACTCCAAGACACATAATTGTCAGATTCACCGAAGTTGAAATGAAGGAAAAAATGTTAAGGTCAGCCAGAGAGAAAGGTCGCATTACCCACAAAGGGAACCCCATCACACTAACAGAGAATCTCTCAGCAGAAACTCTACAAGCCAGAAGAGTGTGGGGGCCAATATTCAACATTCTTAAAGAAAAGAATTTTCAACCCAGAATTGCATATCCAGCCAAACTAAGCTTCATAAGTGAAGGAGAAATAAAATCCTTTACAGACAAGCAAATGCTGAGAGATTTTGTCACCACCAGGCCTGCCCTACAAGAGCTCCTGAAGGAAGCATTAAACATGGAAAGGAACAGCCATTACCAGCCACTGCAAAAACAGGCTAAATTGTAAAGACCATCGAAGCTAGGAAGAAACTGAATCAACTAATGAGCAAAATAACCAGCTAACATCATAACGACAGGATCAAATTCACACATAGCAATATTAACCTTAAATGTAAATGGGCTAAATGCTCCAATTAAGACACAGACTGGCAAATTGGATAAAGAGTCAAGACCCATTAGTGTGCTGTATTCAGGAAACCCATCTCATGTGCAGAGACACACATAGGCTCAAAATAAAGGGATGGAGGAAGATCTACCAAGCAAATGGAAAACAAAAAAAGTCAGGGTTTGCAATCCTAGTCTCTGATAAAACAGACTTTAAACCAACAAAGATCAAAAGAGACAAAGAAGGCCATTACATAATGGTAAAGGGATCAATTCAACAAGAAGAGCTAACTATCCTAAATATATATGCACCCAATACAGAAGCACCCAGATTCATAAAGCAAGTCCTTAGAGACCTATAAAGAGACTTAGACTCCCACACAATAATAATGGGAGACTTTAACACCCCACTGTCAACATTAGACAGATCAACGAGACAGAAAGTTCACAAGGATATCCAGGAACTGAATTCAGCTCTGCACCAAGCAGACCTAATAGACATCTACAGAACACTCCACCCCAAATCAACAGAATATACATTCTTCTCAGCACCACACCACACCTATTCCAAAACTGACCACATAGTTGGAAGTAAAACACTCCTCAGCAAATGTAAAAGAACAGAAATTATAAAAAATTTTGTCTCTCAGACCACAGTCCAATCAAACTAGAACTCAGGATTAAGAAACTTACTCAAAACTGCTCAACTACATGGAAACTGAACAAGCTGCTCCTGAATGACTACTGGGTACATAACGAAATGAAGGCAGAAATGAAGATGTTCTTTGAAACCAACGAGAACAAAGACACAACATACCAGAATCTCTGGGACACATTCAAAGCAGTGTGTAGAGGGAAATTTATAGCACTAAATGCCCACAAGAGAAAGCAGAAAAGATCTAAAATTGACACCCTAACATCACAATTAAAAGAACTAGAGAAACAAGAACAAACACACTCAAAAGCTAGCAGAAGGCAAGAAATAACTAAGATCAGAGCAGAACTGAAGGACACAGAGACACAGAAAACTCTTCAAAAAATCAATGAATCCAGGAACTGAGTTTTTGAAAAGATCAACAAAACTGATAGACCGCTAGCAAGACTAATAAAGAATAAAAGAGAGAAGAATCAAATAGATGCAATAAAAAATGATAAAGGGGATGTCACCACTGATCCCACAGAAATACAAACTACCATCAGAGAATACTATAAACAACTCTACGCAAATAAACTAGAAAATCTAGAAGAAATGGATAAATTCCTTGACACATACACCCTCCCAAGAGCAAACCAGGAAGATGTTGACCAATAACAGACTCTGAAATTGAGGCAATAATTAATAGCTTACCAACCAAAAAAGTCCACGACCAGAAGGATTCACAGCCAAATTCTACCAGAGGTACAAGGAGGAGCTGGTACCATTCCTTCTGAAACTATTCCAATCAACAGAAAAAGAGGGAATGCTCCCTAACTCATTTCATGAGGCCAGCATCATCCTGATATCAAAGCCTGGCAGAGACACAACAAAAGAAGATAATTTTAGACCAATATCCCTGATGAACATTGATGCAAAAATCCTCAATAAAATACTGGCAAACTGAATCCAGCAGCACATCAAAAAGCTTATCCACCATGATCAAGTGGGCTTTATCCCTGGGATGCAAGGCTGGTTCAATGTACGCAAATCAATAAACGTAATCTAGCATATAAACAGAACCAAAGACAAAAACCACATGATTATCTCAATAGATGCAGAAAAGGCCTTTGACAAAATTCAACAGCCCTTCATGCTAAAAACTCTCAATTAATTAGGTATTGATGGGATATATCTCAAAATAATAAGAGCTATTTATGACAAACCCACAGCCAATATCATACCGAATGGGCAAAAACTGGAAGCATTCCCTTTGAAAACTGGCAACAGACAGGGATGCCCTCTCTCACCACTCCTATTCAACATAGTGTTGGAAGTTCTGGCCAGGGCAATCAGGCAGGAGAAAGAAAAAAAGGGTATTCAATTAGGAAAAGAGGAAGTAAAATTGTCCCTGTTTCCAGATGACATGATCGTATATCTAGAAAACCCCATTGTCTCAGCCCAAAATCTCCTTAAGCTGATAAGCAACTTCAGCAAAATCTCAGGATACAAAATCAATGTGCAAAAATCACAAGCATTCTTATACCCAATAACAGACAAACAGAGAGCCAAATCATGAGTGAACTCCCATTCACAATTGCTTCAAAGAGAATAAAATACCTAGGAATCCAACTTACAAGGGATGTGAAGGACCTCTTCAAGGAGAACTACAAACCACTGCTCAACGAAATAAAAGAGGATACAAACAAATGGAAGAACATTCCATGCTCATGGATAGGAAGACTCAATATCATGAAAATGGCCATACTGCCTAAGGTAATTTATAGATTCAATGCCATCCCCATCAAGCTACCAATGACTTTCTTCACGGAATTGGAAAAAACTACTTTAAAGTTCATATGGAACCAAAAAAAGAGCCCGCATTGCCAAGTCAATCCTAAGCCAAAAGAGCAAAGCTGGAGGCATCATGCTACCTGACTTCAAACTGTACTACAAGGCTACAGTAACCAATACAGCATGGTACTGCTACCAAAACAGAGATATAGACCAATGGAACAGAACAGAGCCCTCAGAAATAATACCACACATCTACAGCTATCTGATCTTTGACAAACCTGAGAAAAACAAGCAATGGGGAAAGGATTCCCTACTTAATAAATGGTGCTGGGAAAACTGGCTAGCCATATGTAGAAAGCTGAAACTGGATCCCTTCCTTATACCTTATACAAAAATTAATTCAAGATGGATTAAAGACTTACATGTTAGACCTAAAACCATAAAAACCCTAGAAGAAAACCTAGACAATACCTTTCAGGACATAGGCATGGGCAAGGACTTGATGTCTAAAACACCAAAAGCAATGTCAACAAAAGCCAAAATTGACAAATGGGATCTAATTAAACTAAAGAGCTGCTACACAGCAAAAAAAAAAAAAAAAAAAAAAAAAAAAACTACCATAAGAGTGAACAGGAAACCTACAGAATGGGAGAAAATTTTTGCAATCTACTCCTCTGACAAACGGCTAACATCCAGAATCTAAAAGAACTCAAAAAAATTTACAAGAAAAAACGAACAACCCCATCAAAAAGTGGGTAAAGGATCTGAACAGACACTTCTCAGAAGAAGACATTTATGCAGCCAACAGCTGCATTTATGAGCCATGAAACAATGCTCATCATCACTGGCCATCAGAGAAATGCAAATCAAAACCACAATGAGATACCATCTCACACCAGTTACAATGGCGATCATTAAAAAGTCAGGAAACAACACGTGCTGGAGAGGATGTGGAGAAATAGGAACACTTTTACTCTGTTGGTGGGACTGTAAACTAGTTCAACCATTGTGGAAGACAGTGTGGCGATTCCTCAGGGATCTAGAACTAGAAATACCATTTGACCCAGCAATCCCATTACTGGGTATATACCCAAAGGAATATAAATCATGCTGCTATAAAGACACATGCAGACATATGTTTATTGCGTCACTACTCACAATAGCAAAGACTTGGAACCAACCCAAATGTCCAACAATGATAGATTGGATTTAGAAAATGTGGCACATATACACCATGGAATACTATGCAGCCATAAAAAATGATGAGTTCATGTCCTTTGCAGGGACATGGATGAAGCTGGAAACCATCATTCTCAGCAAACTATCGCAAGGACAAAAAACCAAACACCGCATGTTGTCACTCATAGGTGGGAAATGAACAATGAGAACACTTGGACACAGGGTGAGGAACATCACACACCAGGGCCTGTTGTAGGGTGGGGGTAGGGGGGAGGGATAGCATTAGGAGATATATCTAATATAAATGAAGAGTTAATGGTTGCAGCTCACCAATATGCCACATGTATACATATGTAACAAACATGCATGTTGTGCACATGTACCCTAGAATTTAAAGTATAATAAAAAAAAATATAAATATCCAGAATACATTAAAAACTCCTACAACAACAACAACAACAATGAAAAACAATTATAAAGTGTGCAAAGGACTTTGTCATTTCTCCAAAGAAATTAAAATGGACAAGACACACATTAAAAAGATGTTCAACAACACTAATAGAGAAATGAAAATCAAAACCACAATGATATATCACCTCACACCCATAAGAATGGCTACTATCCCAATAAAAGGAACAAAGAACAAAGAATAACAAGTTTTGGTGAGGATGTGGAAAAATTGGAAACCTTGTCCACTGCTGTTGGGAATATAAAATGATGCAGCCATTATTTAAAACACTATGGTGCTTCCTCAACAACGTAAAAACAGATTTAACATATAATCCAGAAATTCCACTTCCAGATACGTATCAAAAGAATAGGAGCCTGAACAACATAGCAAGACCCTGTCTCTACAAAAATAAAATAATTAGCTGGGCGTGGTGGCACATGTATGTAGTCCTAGCTACTTGGGAGGCTGAGGTGGGAGGATCACTTGAGCCCAGGAATTAGGGATTACAATATGCTATAACTGTGCCACTGCATTCCAGCCTGGGTGACAGAGTGAGACTCCATCGCAAAAAAAAAAAAAAATTAAGTTGGGAGCAAGGACTCAAAAATATACTTTTACAAAAATGTTCCATTCAGTATTATTCACAAAAGCCAAAAGGAGGAAGCAACCCAACGTCCACTGCCAGATGATAAAAACAATATGGTATATACAACCAATTAAATATTACTCAGCCTTAAAGAGGAAGGAAATTGTGACACATGCTACAATATGGATGACTTTTGGGGACACTATGCTAAGTAAAATAAGCCAGATACAAAAGGAAAAACATTGTATGATTCCTCTTATATGAGGTACCTGGTCAAGTCATGTTCAGAGATAGAAAGTAGATTGGTGGTTGTCAGGGGTAGGTGGCATGATTTATTTAATGGTTAGGGTTTCAGTTGAAATGATTTGTTTAATGGGTAGGGTTTCAGATGAAAAAGTTCTAAAGATTGACCTAACACTACTGAATTAAAACCTAAAAATGGAAGTAATCTAAAACCTAAAAAAGTGGACTAACGCCTAAAAATGGTCAAGAAGGTAATGGACCTTCTTGGAACTAACCTAAAACCTAAAAAAGTGAACTGACACCTAAAAATGGTAAAAAAGATAAATTTTAAGTGCATTTTACTACACTTAAAAGTAAATTACTAGTAGGACAAAGAGCACTAAACTGGGAGTCGTGGGACACAAGACCAAGCCCCTGATCACCTTATGAACCAGAGGATCTTGCACATGCTGTTTAGTTTTTTATTTTATCTTATTTTTTACTTATAACATTTATTACCATCTCTGACCAGATGCACATTAAACATTTTGTATATAAAAAAAAAAAAGAAATAATAGCGTTCCCATGGACTCTTTACCCAGTTTCCCCAGTGGGTAACTGCAGTACAATATCACAACCAGGATACTGAAACTGATAGTCAAGATACCAACAATTCCACTAGGCAAACTCCTGCTCTCCTTTAGTAGCCACACCCACCTCCCCCTCATACCCACCACCTCCTCGGAGTGTGGACTCTGTCCTTAGCCCTTCATAACCATTAATCTGTTCTCTATTTCTTTAATTTTGTCACGAAATTTATGTAAATGAAACCATACAGTACATAGCATTTTGAAATTGGCATTTTTCATTTAACATATTCTCTGCAAGGTGTTGCATATATTTAGTTTGTTCTTTATTGCTGAGCAGTATTCCATGGTACAGATGGACCACAGTTTGTTTAACCCTTTACCTGTTGAAGGACATCTGGGTTGTTTTCAGTTTTTGACTATATGAATAAAAATGCTATAAGTATTCATGTAGAGGTTTTCATATAAACAGAAAGTTTGATTTTTTTCTGGCATATATGGCCAAGAGTACAATTTGTACAATTGTTGGGGCATATGGCATTTGCATATTCAATTTTTTAGAAAACTGACAAACTGTTTTTCAAAGTGGCTCCATACTATTTCATATTTCTATTACATAAATGAGCCAAAGGTAGCCTCTGCATATGGACCTTATGTTATTTTTTCTTAGCAGGCTGGGAACTCATTCACTCAAAAGCCTGCTAGTACCAAACTCAAATTTTTACACATCCAATTGTTTTAAATAGCCAAACTAAGCATATTTTTAACCCTTTAGAGCCTGCCTGTCTTGCATACCCCACAAAACTGCCCCCAACATCTGCTAACCAAAGATAAGATTAACTCCAGAGTAATAAAGACCCCACATCACTGCTGCCCTTCAGAACCCTCTGACCCAGCAACTTCCTGACATGCTGCCTAGTCATCTAAACACGTAAGCCCCTCTGATATTCCTCTTTCTTGAAGAGAAGTTTCCTTGCCTTCCTCCCCTTCTGCGTGCTGGCCTCTACACTCATGCTAACCTGTCAAAGTGTTGCCTGCTGAACACCCCACACACCCCTCAAAAAGCTTGTTGTGTGCTACTGTGGTCATTATCTTTTCCTTCTTTCCTTGATCAGTCCTGAAATCCCTCAACTCATTACAAGTGGCAACAAGGATGGAATTTTGGTGATGACCAGGAAATCAATATGGGACCTACCAAGTCAATAGGAGGATTAACTGTCAAAACAACCCTGGACGACCTTAGTGTTTGGGACTCAGAATTTGGAACACGTTCGCATAACTTTGGCATGGCATTCTTCTGTACTGAATTACACTCTATATTTTCTATGGTCTCCCCCATGCCTCATGAGCCTGGACAAGTGGTAGTGCCAGTATTTGAGTAAATCCTCGCCATCAGAACTGACTTTTGAGAGAGAGGCACCAAGCTGCCCAGGGAAGGTCAGCCTGATCACCTGGGTCTCCCACTAGAAAGTCACTAGGTAGGCACTTGTGGGCCTGAATAGAAAAAGGGAAAGTACATACCTCTGGACCACATGTGGGTTACCCCAGATCCCATAATGGGCTGTAGGAGAGTTCCCCATGTCCAGACTGGTGATATGTGATGAGAATACTCTGAGATGAGAGAATATCCTTGTCCTTGGACACTGCTATGGCAGGCAAACAAGCTGATAAGGCAGAGATGTCAGTCCGATGCTGGTCTCCTAAGCACAATTGGGAGACACTTGCAAGCAGCTAGTAGTCCTCTGCTATCATGACAATTATGCTTTAGATACTCTCATTCTAGTCCTTTGTTGGAAGTACGTTGAGCTCTCCATCTTTTGGCTGAGCCGACTAAAGCATTATTTCAAGTGACTAAATCAAGGAAAGTTACATTCCAGGACACCAAAGGAAGTGGCTATCCTACTCAAGGGATGCTCCAAACCATAAAGTAGGTGCATGTTGGACCTCACTGTTGGTTGCTTTTCACCAGGGTTTGCACAGAGAGGAGGTAGAAACTCAAACTCCTGCAGGAGATGAGTCGGAAGGGAAGATCCTGGGGAAGAGAATTGGTGACCTCTAAAGAAGAAAGCAGCAGCATGGTGTCATCATGCTAGGGACTAGGATCATTTACCCTCTGCTTTGCCAGTAACCACTGGCAAAGTCATAAAGACAGAAAAACAAAAGAAGAGGGCCACTTCTCTTTTGGAGCAGAAAATGCATCATCTTTCTTGCCCTTATGTCCAGTCTCTCCGTAAGGACCTGACCCAGGAACTGAATGAATAAGGGACTGCCTGACTATATATACAGAATGTATCTGTCAGGGAGCAAACTCCACCTAATAGGGGAATTAAACAATTGGCTGCCATAGTACAAGATGGAAAAAAATGGTGTCACTGCCAAAGTATCCCGCATAATAAGCATGGAAGGTAGGAGTGACCCTCAAAAGAGGCTTTGTGCCTCAGTCCACATATACCTTGTTGATGTGGATTTTTACGGCTTGGCTTGGTGGGCTTTCCATCCTATATTAGGCCTTATAAAGGCCTGGGAAGACTGTCAATGGAAAATGTTAACCAAGGTCAAAGATCTCCTACATCAGCTGGGGATGCTGAAGTGGGTTTATCAGGCAACAGATGACCTGCAGCATGATGACTTGGCAAGTCCAGAGGAAACGGAATTCAATCCCTTGTCTAACGACTTATTTCTCAGGAGGGCGCCTGACAAGTGTAAGTCCTCTTTTTGGGCAATAATGGCTAATGCTAAAACAACTGAAGAGTTCATAGCTTCACTGGATTTAGTAGAAATACATGAAAGACAAACTCAAGTGTTGCCTGTTAATTCAATGACTATAACCCCATCTAGCCTAAATCAAAATTACTATCAACAGTTATGCTGCACCCTTCTAGACCAAGCAAACCACGTAAAGCCAGGTCCGTGGTTTAGCTTGAACCCTGAGTAAACAAAAGGGGTTACATTGGACCCTAAGGGACAAAGGGGCCCAAATTGGATGTTCTCTCATACATTGGTGAAGCAAGTATTAACATTTACTAGGGTTAGATTACAATCTGCAGCAGGTATTCAAAGTCAGCCTCACTTGGGAAGCCTGCTCCTGATCTCCTCCAGTGGCAGGGACCCACCCCCACATAGGGATCTGGTGGTTGCAGAAGGTGGCTACTTCCAGTAGACAATCACCCTTTTACCATATTAACTGTAGTTTGGCTCTACAACATTGGCTGGCTTTGTTGGACATGGGTGCCCAAATCTCCCTAATCCTAAGAATCACTCATGCTCTAAAGGAATCCCCTCACCCCTCACCCTGTCCAGGAGGATGATTATGTAAAGGAGCAATTACTTACTTAACTATTAAAATTGATCCAGTTCTGCTAAAAGATGCTTTGATTCTGGTTGTACCCCTGAGACTATCCCCTTTCCTTATTTGAATGGACTTCTTCAATCAGCTAGTAACTCCATAGAACCTAATGCTTTTATGGTATTGGTGGGCACTACCTGGTGGGAACCAGTTAACTTTCCCCTACCAGGGCAGGTGGTAAATACGGCACAGTACAAGCTAAGGCAAGACCCTGAAGGATTATAGGCTATCATAGCTTATTTAAATAACGTGTACTGATTCTTACCATCTCACCTGTCAATCCTCTGGTATAGCCTATGTGTAAAGCCACTATTAATAAATGGAGAGAGTTAAATAAGAGCACCTTTTTATTGGAGCACTTCTACTAGATATCATCACCTTAATGGATGACATTCAAAACAACATAGATAAATGGCATGGAGTTATAGACTTGCCTAACATGCTCCAATTGGGAAATATTTTGTAGGAGAGTTAATCACAATTTGCCTTCACTTTTGAGGGTGAAGAGTATATTTTTTCCCAGCCACCTATGGGATACTCAAATAGCCCTGTGATCGAACTTGTGCAGATATGACCTAGATGCCTGCCCCATTATTTCCACCAGAAATTCAGCTTTGGCATTATATTGATAAAATCCTCCTTACTAAATCTTACCAAGATTCTGTCTCTGAGGCTATCACAACTGTGAGAAAACACTTCAATGAGAGGGGATGGTATCTTAGTCCACTTAGGCTGCTATAACAGAATACCATAAATTGGGTGGCTTATAAACAATAGATATTTATTCCTCACAGTCATGGAGGCTAGGAAGTGCAAGATCAAGATGCCAGCAGGTTTGGCATCTGGTGAAGGTCCTCTTACTACTTCATAGATGGCTGTCTTTTTGCTGTGTCCTCACATGACAGAAGGAGAAAACAATGTCTCTGGGGTCTCATTTATAAGGGAACTAATCCCATTCATGAGGGCTTCGCCTTCTCTTAATGCCTAGGCCTCAACTCCTAATACCATCACATTGGGAGTTAGGATTTCAACATATGAATTTGGGAGAACATAAATATCGCCTATAGCAGATGGGCAACTGCCCCACATAAGGTACAAGACCTCTCTATTAAATCTTGGGGTTACCTTTGGAACTCAGAAGGATGAACTATTCTCAGTCTGGTAAGACAAGCTCCTAGTGCTCCAACCTCCCACACTGGTAAAGAAGATCCAACATTTGATAGGAATGTTTATATTCTGGCTCCAACACACTCCTCACCTCCAATATTTGCTACTGAGTCACCTGTAAGTCTCACTTTTCAGTGAGAACCTGAGCAACGAGGTACTAGATAAACTAAAGGAAGCTATTACTTTGGCTCTCCCGTTAGTGCACCTGAATAAAACTTAAAATGAGATGTTTCTGACACACACACACACACACACACACACACAAAATTGTTTCCTAGACTCTCTTGAGGTAAACCTAAATGCAAGAACTAAAACTGTAAAATTCTTTTTTTCTCTCACAAGATTTACAAGACTAAAACTGTAAAATTCTTAGAAGAGAACATAGGGGGAAATCTTCATGACATGGAATTTGGCAATGATTTCCTCAACATGACACTAAAAGCACAGGCAACAAAGAATAAATTGATAAACTGTACTTTATCAAAATTTTGTGCATCAAAAGATACTATCAAGAGAATAAAAAGGTAACCAGAGAATGGGAGAAAATATTTGCAGATCATATATATGGTAAGGGATTGATATAAATAATATATAGAGAATTCCTAAAACTCAACCACAAAAAACAACCCAATTCAAAAATGGGCAATGGACTTGAATAGATATTTCTCCAAAGAAGATATACAAATGGACAATAAGCACATGAAAATATGCTCAATGCCACTAGTCATAAGGAAAATGCAAATCGAAACCACGAGATACTACTTCATACCCACTAGGATGGATACTATCCAAAAAACAAAAGGAAAAATGCAATTATTGGTGAGGATACAGAAAAAATAGAGTCCTTGTGCATTGCTGATGGGAATGTAAAATGGCACAGCCACTGTGGAAAACAACTTGGAAGTCGTTTAAAAAGTTAAATATAAAATTACCATATGATCCAACAATCCACTTTTAGGTATATACCCCAAAGAACTCGAAGCAGGAAATCAAACAGACAGTTGAATACCAATATTCATAGACAAATTATTAACCAAAGCTAAAAGGTGGAAGCAACCCAGATGTCCATCAATGGATGACTAAACAAAATGTGCTATATCCATACAATAGAATATTTTTCAGCCTCAAAAAGGAATGAAGTTCTGATACATGCTGCAACATGGATGGACCCTGAAAACACCATGCTAAGTGACATAAGCCAGACACAAACACATACAAAAACAAATATTATATGACTTCACTTACATGAGCTACCTAGAATAGGTAAATTCATAAAGACCAGAAAGTAGAATAGAGGGTTGCCAGGGGCTGCTGGGAGGGGAAAATGGAGAGTTATTTTGTTATGCTATGGAGTTTCTGTTTGGGATGATGAAAGAGTTCTGGAAATGGATAATGATGGTAGATGCACAACTTCTGATTGCTGATTACACTGTACACTTAAAATGATTAAAATGGTAAATTTTATGTTATGTATATTTTACAAAAACCAAAACAAGCAAAAAATACCATGGGGCCAGAGGACGGACTGTTATATAAATGAACCACAGATAGCCTCTGTATATGGACCCTATGCTGTTTATTTCTTCATTACAGGTTAGGAACCCATTAGCTGAAAAGCTTGATAGTACCAATCTGAAAATGTTACACAGCCAATTGTTTTAAATATAGCCCACATGAGTATATTTTTAGGCATTAGAGCCTGCCTGCTTTACATACACTGCAAAACTTCACAAAATATCTACTACCCATAGACAAGAAAAACTGTAGGGCAATAAAGACCCCAAGCTGCTGCTGGTCTTCAGAGTTCCCTGACCCACAGACTCCCTGCTGTGCTGCCTAGCAACATCATATATTAATAGACATGTCAGCTCCGTCTCCTTCATGAGTTCCTTAGCCCTCCTCCCCTTATGGGTTGTGCCCTCAGGCCTATACCAGAGAGTCTGGATGGCCTCGTGCTGTGAAGGATTTTCCCAGGTGCAAATCTGTCAAAGGATCACTTAAAGTTTGCTGTGCGTTAACGCCATCTCGTGATTCTTATCAGATGTAAAATCCTTCAAAGTCACTATAATCCCCACCAGGAAGGCAGGAAAAATTCAGCTTTTCAGTATCTTTGACAGCACTTTGTATTGTAACCATTTTTTTTTTATTTTAGCCATTCTGATAAATGTGTAGTAGTATCTGATTGAGCATTTGCATTTACCAAATTGGCTAATGATGTTGAACATTTATCTTTTTTTTCTTTTAAGTTTTAATGTTTATTTCTCCAAGACAGCCTAGCTTGTACTCTATTTGGATAAATTTCATAAGCTAGTTTTCTGCTGTTACTAGTTTTAAACTTTATATTTCTGATGACAAGACACGCTGCAAAAATACTCTAGTTCAACAGAGTTATGTTCACAAAACAATTTTTATCCATTCTACACTGTTTCAGAATTACTAGTTGATTTTTAAACACAAAGTAGATATAGAGGCTAATGGTGGTTAACGTGATATATTTCTTATAGCAAACTGTGGTTCACACAATACTTGTGCTCAAAGGGGAAGGCACATGATTTCCTAAAATGAGCCACCTTATAAAGAGTTCTTACTGTATAAATTACATCACATTTACTGTACATAACCTCAAAACTGAGGTATTATTCAATTTATAAAAACTACTTTATCAGTCTTTACGAAGCAGTACATATGTGCCAAATTCCATTTTAGAAGTTTCCACATCATTTTCATATAAAACAAAGTTTGAAAACAAGTAACATTTAAATACAGCATGGTATTCTAACACAACTGAAACTTTTTTCTTCTTCTTCTCTACAGGAGCCAACAAAATCTGAAAATGAACTATGCTGTAAATTTACCTCATGCAAAGATCTTTATGTTCTCTCTGAAAGTGAAAAGCATGGCCTTTTAAGCACATTTTACTGTTTTATACTATTATGGCAACTTGTGTACTGCAGCACAGTCTGTTTTGAGAAAAAGTTATGATTTTTTTCATGCAAAAATCTACACAAATTAGCTTTGATAAGGAAAGACATTCATAGCATCAAACATTCATTCAGTGCAAATGCACAAGGAAACCTTCCTGAAATGTTTTCTGACTTGAGAGTCAACTAAAAAGAAAGCCATACTAGGTAAATAAAAACTTACAGGGGCAGGGAGGAAAAGGGGTAAGGGGAAATAGAAAACATAAGTTGCAGAGTAAACAAATGTCTGCTGCTGATCCAGTATTTGTTTTTATGTCCAGTGTACATTAACACTCAGGATCTCATTTTGATGATTTACTAGGCTATCAGCCACCTGAAGGCAAATCAAGCTTGCATGTGTTCACATACAGCACCACTACCACACTCCTGTACATAGTCACTCCAGGACTAGGAGTCTAATTCATGAATGAGAGCCCTAGATTTTAAAGATGATACTGACTGTCCATCACTGAGCCAGACATTCATTCAACATTTTCCATTTGGACACTGCTTCATAGCAAGGCCTAGGCTCATTTTCCTTTTACTTATGTGGGCATCCAATTCTCTTTTACGCTTACAAGCCTTGAAGATAATAGTACTACACTTTCCCCTCAGTTTATATAGAGTAAGTCAATGTTCTTTCTCAGGCACTGAAGATCTGTGACCTGTAGCCCTTTTTACTATGAACAGCCTAAATAAGCATTCATGTAAAGTTTTCATTACATTTTGCCACTCATTCTCACTCATACCCATTCACCATCTTGACCACATTTGGGCATTTTCTGTGATTCCAAATGAAATCTTCACATTTTCTTTCCCAATTTAATGCAGAAGCAGATCCCATGAGCTAAGCTTGATGGATCAAACCTTCATATATATATATATATATATACATACATACATATATATATACACATATACACACATATATGTATATACATATATATATATATACGTATGTATGTATGTATATAAATTGTACCTAACTTCCACAATACTGTTCTAAAACTGGAACTGTTCTATTGGTATACTGGCAGATAAATTGAAACCAAATGTTCCACCTTGAATTGCCTCTGGATCAAGGCTAAGATCTTCATCAATATCATTTGAAGAGAACTGAGCAATCATCTCATAGGCTAATTTGTAGATGTCTCCATTTTTATGATTTTGAAGTTGTTCAATTTTCTCCAGTCCTCCACATTTTTCTATAAGATTGGCTATGGATTCTGCGTCATTTTTAGCCATTTTTAATATATTACTTAATTCATCCAGTACTACTTGTACAACTTGTGCATCTTTTACAGTCAGCTTCTGAGTGCCAATATCCCCCTTATCCAAAAGGTTTATTATTCTTGGTACAATATTGGCATCAATTACTGCCTGTATCTGCAGCTGATTACCTGCAGTGATGTTACAGAGAAACCATACTGCCTCTTTATTAATTTTCTCTTTGGGATGTGTCAGGATTGCCCGCAAGTATGAAAGAGCATCATAATTCACAACTACTTCTGTTTGCTCTTCAATTCCAGTAGCCATGTTGCTCACAGCTTGAGGTGCAGCAGTCTGAACCACCCGGCGGCTGAGCAGAGGAACCTAATAAGGAACTATTCCAGAGTCTATTACCATCTGTATTTGTTCATTGCCAGCACCAGTAAGGTAAGAGAGGGCCCAGTCTGTATCTACTAATATATTTACAAATGTATGATGAATTAGAACACAAAGAGCTGAAAGCATTTCCTGTATGGTTTCCATTGGTGGTGGTGGGTCTTTGTGGTGACATAAATTGGCCATAACCCAGGCTGGGCATGGTGGCTCACACTTGGAATGCTAGCACTTTGGGAGGCTGAGGCAGGAGGATTCTTGAGTCCAGGAGTTAGAGACCAGCCTAGGCAACATGGTGAGACCCTGTCTCTACAAACAATTTAAACATTTAGCTGGGTGTGGTGGCATGCACTTGTGGTTCCAGCTACTCGGGAGGCTAAGGCAGGATGATTTCTTGAGCTCCAGAGGTTGAGGGTGCAGTTAGCTGTGTTTGCGCCACTGCATTCCAGCCTGGGTGAGCCCCTATCACAGAAAAAAAAATGTTTTGAAGTAAAATAAAGGTTTCACAACTCCAAGACTTATGACATAATCTCTACATCGGGAGAACCATCACCTATGATAGTTCTCAATGCCCACACTGCTTGCTCACAAACATTCTGATGAAGTGAATGGAGGAGCCTCAGGAAATGTGGCACAGCATTGGACTGAACTACTGTTTGAGCTTGTTCAGAGGTTCTAGATGCAGTGTTTGTCAAAGCCCATGCAGCTTCTAACTGTAAAGCATTGTCATCTCTTTCAAGACAATAGACTAGAACAGGCAGTATTCCAGATTTTATTTTTATAAATTGGTAGACTTCAATCACTGGACAAAGCTTCCTAGCAGCCCAAACTGCATTTAATTGAATTTCTTAGTTATCACTTGAAGCATTTTGAATAATAGCTACTAGAGAGGTATTTTACACTCCATAATCATCATTTGTATCATTCTTCACAGGTATCTTCATTCAGTACGTTCCTTCTCTTTAAGAGATGTTCATCTCTTTTATTCTTCCTTAATTCAACTACAACTTCATTTTGCTGTCTTCTCATAATCCCCAAGTTGTGGACTTTGTTCTCAAAATTCTTGAGCCATTGGCTGTCTAGTTTTTCATTGTCCACTATGAACGAGCTGATGACTCCTTCCCCTACCCAGACCCCACAGGATCTGCCCCAACCACCATGCCACACCGACACTCCCAGGAACCAGGCTGCCTGTGCTGCTATGCCGGCTGTGCCACTGCTTCCTTCCTCCTCCTCAACTGCCTCAGCTGAGGCCTTCTCCTCTCCCTGTACAACTCCCTTCCTCAACCCCAGCATGAGAGCAGATCAGGTGGAGACAACTACGGGAGCGGAATGGCAGCAACGGTGGCGGAATGTAATGCATGCTGAGAGTGAGATGGCCTCAATCTCTGCACACCTTTTCATGTGCTTATTTTCCATCTGTTATATTTTCTTCAGTGAAATGTTTATGTCTTTTGCCTATTTTTAACTAGGCTTGTTTTTACTATTACGTGTTAAGAGTTCTTGATATATTCTAGATACTAGTTTGTTACTGGATATGTTATTTGTAGTATTTTCTCCCAGTCTGTAGCTCTGTAGCTTCTGTAGAGGAAAAGTTTTTAATTTTATTGAGGTCTAATATATCAACTTTTCCTTTTATGAATCATACTTTTAGTATCAAGTGACTTACCTGAAATTTTTCTAAGTTTTCTTCTAAAAGATTTATAGTTTGAGCATTTTACATTTAAATTTATGATCCATTTTGTATAAAGTATGAGGTGTAGGTGAAGGTTAATTTTGAGCAGAGAGGGCAATGGATTGCTCAGCATCATTTGTTGAAAAGACTATCCTTCCCCCATTTAATTACTTCTGTAATAATTTAGGCGTATCTTTGCAGGTTGGCTTTTGGGTTCTCTATTCTCTTCTATTGAGTTTTGTATCTATCCCTCTACCACTGCCGCACAGACTTGATTACCATAGCCATATAAATGTCTTGAAATTGAGTATAATGGTTCCTCCCACCTTATACTTCTTTGTCAAATTGTCTTAGCTATTCTACCTCCGCTGACTTTACATACACATTTTAGAATAATGTTGACTACATCTCCAAAAAAAATCTGCCTGCGATTTTCATAGGAAATGTATTGTAATTGCATACCAATTTGGGAAGGGCTGACATTTTTACTGTGTTGATTTTGACAATCCACGAACATGCAATGTGCCTCTCCATTCATTTAGATCTTTAATTTCTCTATCAGCATTTTCTAGTTGTGAGCAGATCTTATACATGTTTTGCTACATTTGCATTTACGTATTTATTTGAATGATTGTGAATGATATATTTTTTATTTCAATATCTGTATGTTCATTGCTAGTATATGAAGCACAAGTGATTTATGTATGTTGATATTGTGTCCTATGATTGTGTTGAAGTCACCTATGTTGATGGGTGCAGCACACCAACATGGCACATGTATACATATGTAACAAACCTGCACATTGTGCACATGTGCCCTAAAACTTAAAGTATAATAATAATAATAATAATAATAATAAAAAGAGAATTAGCTAAGAATTCAAAAAAACTTTTGACGAGGCATAATACTTTTTTTTTTTATTTTATTTTTTGAGACAGAGTCTCACGCCATTCTCCTGTCTCAGCCTCCAGAGCAGCTGGGACTACAGGTGCCCACCACCGCGGCTGGCTAATTTTTTTTTTTTTTTGTATTTTTAGTAGAGACGGGGTTTCACTGTGTTAGCCAGGAGGGTCTCGATCTCCTGACCTCATGATCCACTGGACTCGGCCTCCCAAAGTGCTGGGATTACAGGCATGAGCCACTGTGCCCAGCTGACAGGGCATAATACTTTTTATGATTTCTTTATTTTTTAGTTTTTTGGCTTTCCTATTTATAATTCAGAATATAGTATCATCTATTATAGTTATACCTATATTTTTCTGACAATATTTCCTAATTTTTTATTTTCCAATTTTATAAACAATATTTTCATTTGATTCCAGTCTATAAACTATTTCTACATAATGATTAATAATACCATTTCTATAAACGTCATGTGCTGTATACGTGGCATGGCGTATACAGATAGTTTTGTGTTTTATGTTTTGTTATATAACCTATATTGAGTTAAATTTTGTGGAGTGTGTAAGCTCTGTGTCTAGATTCAATTTTTTCTTTTTTAATATGTGGATGTTGAGTTGTTCTGGCACCATTGGTTAAAAAGACTTTCCTTTCTCTGTTGAATTGTCTTTGTTCCTTTGTCAAAGCTGAGTTGATTATATTTCTGTGGGTCAATTTCTGGGCTCTCCATTCTGTTCCATTGATCTATTTGTACTTGTTGTTTGTTTGTTTCCAATAACACCCTGTCTTAATTATTGTAGCTTTGCAGTAAGTGTTAAAGTCAGGTAGTTTCAGTTCTCCAACTTTGTTATTCTGATTCAATATTGTGTTGGCTATTCTGAGTCTTTGGTGTCTCTATATAAACTTTACAATCAGCCTGTCAGTATTCACAAAGTAACTTGCTAAGATTTTGATTGAGATTTTATTGGATCTATAAAGTTGGGAAGAACTGACAGATTGGCAATATTGAATCTTTCTATCCATGAGCATAGAATATCTCTTCATTTATTTAGTTCTTTGATTTATTTCATCAGATTTTTATAGTTTTCCTTGTGTTGATCTTGCATATATTTCGTTAGATTTATAGCTAAGTATGTCATTTTTTGTGTGCTAATGTAAATGGTATTGTGTTTTTAATCTGAAATTCCACTTGTTCATTGCTAGTATGTTGGAAAGCAATTGATTTGTGTATATTATATTAAACTTGTAAATGCAAAAAAAAGAGTTGTTCTCTGGTTTTCTAGATTCGTTGGGATTTTTTCTACATAAACAATCATGTCATCTGCAAATAGAGACAGTTTTATTTCTTCCTTTCCAATCTGTAGGTCTTTCATTTATTTTTCTTGCCTTAATTCTATGGCTAGGACTTCCAATACTAGTTAAGATTTTGAAGTCACAAATTATGAATTAAATTACTGTCAAACCTTGGAGATAATATAGGTTCAGTTCCAGGCCACTGCAATAAAGCAATTGTCACAGTAAAGTGAGTATCACAATAAAGCCAGTCACACAATTTTTTGGCATGTGATTATGTTTACAATATACTGTAGTCTATTAAGTATGCAACAACATTACATCTAAAAACTGTATATATCTTAATTAAAAATACTTTATTACTAAAAAATGCCAGCAATCGTTTGAGCTTTCAGCAGGTAGTAATCTTTTTGCTGGTGGGAAGTCTTGCCTCGATGTTGATGGCTGCTGACTGCTCAGGGTACTGGTGGTTGAAGGTTGGAGTGGCTGTGGTAATGTCTTAAAATATGACAACAATGAAGTGTGCCACATCGATGTACTCATCCTTTCATGAAAGATTCCTCTGTAGCATGTGATGCTATTTCAGGCATTTTACCCACAGCAGAACTTCCTTGAAAACTGGAGACGATCCTCTGAAACCGTGACACTGCTTTTTCAACTAAGTTTATATAATATTATAAATCCTTTGCTATCATTTCAACAATGTTCACAGCATCTTTACTAGCAGTAAATTCCATCAAATAAATCACTTTCTTTGCTCATCCATAAGAAGCAACTCCTCATCCATTCAAGTTTTATCATGAGATTGCAGCAATTCAGTCACATCTTCAGGAACCACTTCTATTTATATTTCTCTTGGTATTTCACCATATCTGCCGTTATATCCTCCACTGAAGTCTTGAACTCATCAAAATCATCCATGAGAGTTGGCATCAACTCTTTCTAAACTTCTGTTAATGTTGATATTCTGACTTCCTCCCATAAATCATGAATATTCTTTTTTTTAGAAAAATTATACTTTAAGTTTTAGGGTACAAGTGCACAATGTGCAGGTTTGATACATAGGTATACATGTGTCATGTTGGTTTGCTGCACCCATCAACTCGTCATTTACATAAGGTATTTCTCCTAATGCTATCCATCCCCTAGCCCCTCACCCCCCAACAGGCCCCAGTGTGTGATGTTCCTTACCCTGTGTCCAAGTGTTCTCATTGTTCAATTCCCACCTATGAGTGACAACATGCGGTATTTGGTTTTCTGTCTTTGTGATAGTTTGCTGAGAACGACAGTTTCCAGCTTCATCCATGTCCCTGCAAAGGACATAAACTCATCCTTTATTATGGCTGCATAGTATTCCATGGTGTATATGTGCCACATTTCCTTAATCCAGTCTATCATTGATAAACATTTGGGCTGGTTCCAAGTCTTTGCTATTGTGAATAGTGCCACAATATACATACGTGTGCATGTGTCTTTATAGTAGCATGATTTATAATCCTTTTTTTTTTTTTAATTTTTTTTTATTGATAATTCTTGGGTGTTTCTCACAGAGGGGGATTTGGCAGGGTCATGGGACAATAGTGGAGGGAAGGTCAGCAGATAAACAAGTGAACAAAGGTCTCTGGTTTTCCTAGGCAGAGGACCCTGCGGCCTTCCGCAGTGTTTGTGTCCCTGGTTACTTGAGATTAGGGAGTGGTGATGACTCTTAACGAGCATGCTGCCTTCAAGCACCTGTTTAACAAAGCACATCTTGCACCGCCCTTAATCCATTTAACCCTGAGTGGACACAGCACATGTTTCAGAGAGCACAGGGTTGGGGGTAAGGTCACAGATCAACAGGATCCCATGGCAGAAGAATTTTTCTTAGTACAGAACAAAATGAAAAGTCTCCCATGTCTACTTCTTTCTACACAGACATGGCAATCATCCGATTTCTCAATCTTTTCCCCACCTTTCCCGCCTTTCTATTCCACAAAGCCGCCACTGTCATCCTGGCCCGTTCTCAATGAGCTGTTGGGCACACCTCCCAGACGGGGTGGTGGCCGGGCAGAGGGGCTCCTCACTTCCCAGAAGGGGCGGCCGGGCAGAGGCGCCCCTCACCTCCCGGACGGGGTGGCTGGCCGGGCGGGGGGCTGACCCCCCCACCTCCCTCCCGGATGGGGCGGCTGGCCGGGTGGGGGGCTGACCCCCCCACCTCCCTCCCGGACGGGGCGGCTGGCCGGGCAGAGGGGCTACTCACTTCCCAGTAGGGGCGGCCGGGCAGAGGGGCCCCTCACCTCCCAGATGGGGCGGCCGGGCGGGGGGCTGACCCCCCACCTCCCTCCCGGACAGGGCGGCTGGCCGGGCGGGGGGGCTGATCCCCCCACCTCCCTCCCGGACGGGGTGGCTGGCCGGGCAGAGGGGCTCCTCACTTCCCAGTAGGGGCGGCCGGGCAGAGGCGCCCCTCACCTCCCGGACGGGGCGGCTGGCCGGGCGGGGGGCTGACCCCCCCACCTCCCTCCCAGACGGGGCAGCTGGCCGGGCGGGGGGCTGACACCCCACCTCCCTCACGGACGGGGCGGCTGGCCGGGCAGAGGGGCTCCTCACTTCCCAGTAGGGGCGGCCGGGCAGAGGGGCCCCTCACCTCCCAGACGGGGCGGCTGGCTGGGCAGGGGGCTGACCCCCCCACCTCCCTCCTGGACAGCGTGGCTGGCCGGGTTGGGGGGCTGATCCCCCCACCTCCCTCCCGGACGGGGCGGCTGGCCGGGCAGAGGGGCTCCTCACTTCCCAGTAGGGGCGGCCGGGCAGAGGCGCCCCTCACCTCCCGGACGGGGCAGCTGGCCGGGCGGGGGGCTGACCCCCCCACCTCCCTCCCGGATGGGGTGGCTGCCGGGCGGAGACGCTCCTCAGTTCCCAGATGGGGTGGCTGCCCGGCGGAGAGGCTCCTCACTTCTCAGACGGGGCGGCTGCCGGGCGGAGGGGCTCCTCACTTCTCAAACGGGGTGGTTGCCAGGCAGAGGGTCTCCTCACTTCTCAGACGGGGTGGCCGGGCAGAGACGCTCCTCACCTCCCAGACGGGGTCGCGGCCGGGCAGAGGCGCTCCTCACATCCCAGATGGGGCGGCGGGGCAGAGGCGCTCCCCACATCTCAGACGATGGGCGGCCGGGCAGAGACGCTCCTCACTTCCTAGATGTGATGGCGGCTGGGAAGAGGCGCTCCTCACTTCCTAGATGGGATGGCGGCCGGGCGGAGATGCTCCTCACTTTCCAGACTGGGCAGCCAGGCAGAGGGGCTCCTCACATCCCAGACAATGGGCGGCCAGGCAGAGACACTCCTCACTTCCCAGACAATGGGCGGCCAGGCAGAGACACTCCTCACTTCCCAGACGGGGTGGCGGCCGGGCAGATGCTGCAATCTCGGCACTTTGGGAGGCCAAGGCAGGCGGCTGGGAGGTGGAGGTTGTAGCGAGCCGAGATCACGCCACTGCACTCCAGCCTGGGCACCATTGAGCACTGAGTGAACGAGACTCCGTCTGCAATCCTGGCACCTCGGGAGGCCGAGGCTGGCGGATCACTCGCGGTTAGGGGCTGGAGACCGGCCCGGCCAACACAGCGAAACCCCGTCTCCACCAAAACCAGTCAGGCATGGCGGCGCGTGCCTGCACTCGCAGGCACTTGTTAGGCTGAGGCAGGAGAGTCAGGCAGGGAGGTTGCAGTGAGCTGAGATGGCAGCAGTACAGTCCAGCTTCGGCTCCGCATGAGAGGGAGACCGTGGGGAGAGGGAGAGGGAGAGGGAGAGGGAGAGGGACATAATCCTTTCGGTATATACCCAGTAATGGGATTGCTGGGTCAAATGGTATTTCTAGTTCTAGATCCTTGAGGAATCACCGCACTGTCTTCCACAATGGTTGAACCAATTTACACTCCCACCAACAGTGTAAAAGCATTCCTATTTCTCAACATCCTCCCCAGCATCTGTTGTATCCTGACTTTTTAATGTTCGCCATTCTAATTGGTGTGAGATGGTATCTCACTGTGGTTTTGATTTGCATTTCTCTGATGACCAGTGATGACGAGAATTTTTTCATGTCTGTTGGCTGCATAAATGTCTTCTTTTGAGAAGTGTCTGTTCACATGCTTTGCCCACTTTTTGATGGGATTGTTTTTTTCTTGTAAATTTGTTTAAATTATTTGTAGATTCTGGATATTAGCCCTTTGTCAGATGGGTAGATTGCAAAAATTTTCTCCCATTCTGTAGGTTGCCTGTTCACTCTGATGATAGTTTCTTTTGCAGTGCAGAAGCCCTTTAGTTTAATTAGATCCCATTTGTCTATTTTGGCTTTTATTGCCATTGCTTTTGGTGTTTTAGTCATGAAGTCCTTGCCTATGCCTATGTCCTGAATAGTATTGCCTAGGTTTTCTTCTAGGGTTTTTATGGTTTTAGGTCTAACATTTAAGTCTTTAATCCATTTTGAATTAATTTTTGTATAAGGTGTAAGGAAGGGATCCAGTTTCAGCTTTCTACATATGGCTAGCCAGTTTTCCCAGCACCATTTATTAAATAGGGAATCCTTTCCCCATTGCTTTTTTTTTTTTTTTTTGGCAGGTTTGTCAAAGATCAGATGGTTCTAGATGTGTGGTGTTATTTCTGAGGGCTCAGTTTGGTTCCATTGGTTTATATATCTGCTTTGGTACCAGCACGATGCTGTTTTGGTTACTGTAGCCTTGTAGAATAGTTTGAAGTCAGGTAGCGTGATGCCTCCAGCTTTGTTCTTTTTGCTTAGGATTGTCTTGGCAATGCAGGCTCTTTTTTGGTTCCATATGAACTTTAAAGCAGTTTTTTTTTCCAATTCTGTGAAGGAAGTCATTGGTAGCCTGATGGGGATAGCATTGAATCTATAAATTACCTTGGGCAGTATGGCCATTTTCACTATATTGATTCTTCCTACCCATGAGCATGGAATGTTATTTCATTTGTTTGTTCCTCTTTTATTTCGTTGAGCAGTGGTTTTTAGTTGTTCTTGAAGAGGTCCTTCACATCCCTTGTAAGCTGGATTCCTAGGTATTTTATTCTCTTTGTAGCAATTCTGAATGGGAATTCACTCATGATTTGGCTCTCTGTTTGTTTGTTATTGGTGTATAGGAATCCTTGTGATTTCTGCACATTGATTTTGCATCCTGAGACTTTGCTGAAGTTGCTTATCAGCTTAAGGAGCATTCCCTTTGAAAACCGGCACAAGACATGGATGCCCTCTCTCACCACTCCCATTCAACATAGTGTTGGAAGTTCTGGCCAGGGCAATCAGGCAAGAGAAAGAAATAAAGGATATTCAATTAGGAAAAGAGGAAGTCAAATTGTCCCTGTTTGCACATGACATGATTGTATATTTAGAAAACCCCATTGTCTCAGCCCAAAATCATGAATATTCTTAATGGCATCTAAAATAGTGAATCGTTCCCAGAAATTTATTTACTTGGCCCATGTCCATTGGAGCAATTACAATCTATGGCAGCTATGGCCATACAAAGTGTATTTCCTAAATAATAAGACCTGAAAGTCAAAGTTACTACTTGATCCATGGGCTGCAGAATGGATATTATGTTAGCGGCCATGAAAACATTCATCTGCATGCAGATCTCCATAAGAGCTCCTAGATTACTTGGTGTACTGTTATTGAGCAGTAATACTCTGAAAGAAACCTTTTCTTCTGTACAGTGCACCTCAACAGTGACCTTAAAATATTTAGTAAACCATGCTGTGAGCAGACATGCTATCATCTAGGCTTTTTTGTTCTATTTATAGAGCACAGGCAGAATAGATTTATTATAATTGTTAAGGGCCCTAGGATTTTTGGAATGATAAATGAGCACTGGCTTCATCTGAATGTCACCAGCTGCATTAACCCCTAACAAAAGTTAGGCTGTCCTTTGGAAATTTGAAGCCAGACACTGACTTCTTCTTTCTAATTATGAAAGTACTAGGTAGCAGCTTCTTCCAATAGAAAGCTGCTTCATCTATATTGAAAAATCTGTCCTTCAGTGTGGCCATCTTCACCAATTATCTTAGCTAGATCTTCTAGATAACTTGTGCAGCTTCTACATCAGTACTTGTTGCTTCACCTTGCACTTTTGTGTTATGGAGATGACTCCTTTCTGTAAAGCTCATGAACCAAGCTCAGGTAGCTTCCAACTTTTCTCCTGCAGCTTCCTCACTTTTCTCAGCCTTCAAAGAATTGAAGACAGTTAGGAACTTTTATCAACAATAGGACTGTTTTGCTTTCTTATCGTTTGTGTTTTCACTAGAGTAGCACTTTTAATTTCCTTCAAGAACTTTTCCTTCACAGTCACAACTTGGGCTGTTTGGTGCAAGAGCCCTAGCTTTTGTCCTTTCTCAGCTTTTGACGTGTCTTCCTTGCTAAGCTTAATGATTTCTAACTTTTGATTTAAAGTGAGAAACATGTGACTCTTCGTTTCACTTGAACACTTAAAGGCCATTGCATGGTTATTAGTTGGCCTAATTTCAATATTGTTGTGTCTTGAATCCAGAAGACTGAAAAGATGGAGCAATTATCTTCATTTCTTTCCATATTCTGCATTCTAGTTCTGTGATTTCAGCCATCTTAGCCTGGTTAAGAACCCTTGTTGAAGAACTAGTACTGTCATTTGGAGGAAAGAAGACACTCTGGCTTTTCAAGCTGTCATAGTTCTTGCACTGGTTCTCATTTTTATCAGCTGATGTTTCTTCAATCTTTGAAGTCACTGTCCTTTGGATTTTTTTAAATTTTATTCTATTTGAGGACCTTGGGGTTTGATTGTGGCAAAAGGTGGGTTCAGTTGACTGGGTTCATTTCTGGAAGATTTTAGGAGGCCAAGCCTCAGCTCAGGACTCCAGAACTGCATGTGCTAACTCTGGATGACTGCTATCAAGCCTCTGCTTTGTTCTTTGGCTCCTTGAAATTATGAACCTGCTGTGCTAGAAGGGCCGAGGTGCTCACAGACCGCTGGTCACTACACTCTAATGAGTGGTAACAGCTAAAGTGTTTCATAGGGTGATGGTAGTGGGATTCATCTTTGTTTGCATGTGTCAGCAGTGGTGGCAGTGGCAGCACAGCGGGGTGCATGCTTGTTTGCTGCAGCAGGGTGCTAGGAGGTGCCAGCATGCCTGCCTCCATGCAGGCATTCACAGTAGTGGCGGTGGAGGCTCAGGAGGGCAGAGGCCTGACTGGTGACTGTGTGTGTGGTCCTGCTAGTGGTGTTAGCATGGGGGTAGTGCACTGGTGGGTGCAGGACTGTGTCCACCCTCTGTGCATGTTTATGCAGGCTCAGGGCAGGGGAGGGTCTGCTAGTCTCTGTGCCTAGTTTCACTTGCAGGGGCAGAACTGCCTGGCTTTGTGCCTGCCAAGGCTCCAACTGCAATGGCGGTACAGCAGCGGTGGAGGGTAGAGGGTTGTAGTGAACAGTGGCACAGCATGGTTCAGTGCATATATGTGCTGGCCAGGCAGGGAAGAAGGCAAGATTGGCCCCATGTACACATGTGTGGTCAAGGCAATGTGGGAAGTGGCCCTGGGCCCACAGGAAGCTGTATTGTGGGTATCGAGTGGGTGGGGTGGTACGTGACCTCAGGGGCCACCCTGCTATAGCTCATCAGCAGTCAGGTGCAGTCCACCAGCTCAGAAGCTATGATGCAGACCCCCAGGGTACCGAGACTGCACTGCAAACTAATGTGGCCAGGCTGGGGCCCTAAGAGAGGCCAGAAGACCAAGGGGTGCACAGATCAGACTGGCCTGAGTGATGGGCAAGACCACCCTGCAGAGTTCAGGCCCACTAGTTCCCCTAAGACTAAAGTCTACTATGAGAGCAAGTGGAGTTAGGGGGATGGGCATCCCTGGCTCTGCTCCAATACAGATGTTCCTGCACCAAGCCCTCTGTGCTCCACAACTGGCTGGCATGCTGCCCCTAACACTTCTCTAAACTGCTCTCCCTGCCAACTCAAGTGTCCATCATGGTCTGGGGGTCTTCTCCTGCCAGGATTCCAGAGGCCCATGGCAAGAGAGGGTTGCTCCTTGCCAGTTCAACTCACCCATTCCCTCATTGTTGTTAGGAGCCAGTAACAAGTCCCAGGCATGGTGGCCCCGTGCAGGGTCCCCAGCTTCCTCCAACTTCAGCCCAGCTTCTGTGTCTTCCCTCTGCCTACTCTCAGTGCCTTCCCTCTGCCCACTCTCAGTGCCTTCCCCCTGAAGATCTTCCAGGAGTGCACCAGTTGTCCCAGTTCCCTTGGTGGCAGCTGTTCCACCTGGCTGTGTCATCAGCCATCTTGCCCAAATAAATTTCTTCTGAAGTCTATTTAATCTGATACTATGTGATATGGCCTCTGCTGCTTCCATTTATGTTTTCATAATGCTTCTCTTTCCATCTTTTTTTTTTACTTTCAACTTGTCTATTTCATTATAATTGAAGTGCAATTCTTGTAGACAGCATATATTTTTTATCCACTCTGCTAATTTTTTTCATTTAATTGGTGTATTAAGATCATTTACATTTAAGATAATTATATATGTTAGAGCTTAATTCCCCATGTTATTGTTTTTGTTTGTTCAATCTGTCATTTCTGTTTTCTTGTCATGCCTTCCTGTGGGTTACTTTTTTACAATTTCATTTTGATTAATCTAAAGTGTTTTTGAGTGTATCTCCTTGTATAGGTCTTTCAGTGGTTTCTCTAGGCAGTATATTATATGTGTGCCTATACATACTCTCTCTGTGTGTCCGTGTATCATCGTGTAGTGGTGTCAGCATTTTATAAGTTTGAATGAAGTCTACAAATCCTCCTTCCTTTTACATCCCTTTTCCCTCCCCTATTTATAATATAATTATCTTAAACATTTCCTCTCTATACATTTAGAATCATATCGGATAGCGTTATAATTTTTGCTTCCACTGTCATACATTTGAGACAATTCAAGAGGAGATGAAAAGTCTATTGTATTTATACATATTTCTATTCTTTCCATTCTTCTTTCTTCTTTTCTGATGTTCCAAGATTCCTTCTTTTATCATTGCCATTCTCTTTAGAGAACTTCCTTAAGTCTTCCTTTTAAGGTAGGTCTGCTGGTGACAAACACGTTTTATTTCATCTGAGAATATCATCATTTCTCCTTCATTCCTAAAGAATATTTTTGGGCCAGATGCAGTGGCTCACACCTGTAATACCAGTACTTTGGGAGCCCAAGGTGGGCAAATCACTTAAGCTCAGGAGTTCAAGACCAGCCTGGAGAATGTGGCAAAACCCCAACTCTGCAGAAAATCAAAAATTAGGTGGACATGATTGGTGCATGCCTGTTGTCCCAGCTACTCAGGAGGCTGAGGCAGGAGGATCATTTGAGCCTGGGAGGTCAAGGCTGCAGTGAGCCATGATTGCACCAATGCACACCAGCCTGGGTGACAGAGCGAGGCCCAGTCTCAAAAAAAGACTATTTTCACCATTTATAAGATTTCACATTGATATATTTTTTTGGCACTTAAAAATGTGCAACTTCCTTCTGGCTTCCATGATTTCTGATGAGAAATCCACTGTCATTTAAACTGTTTTTCCCCTATAAGTAAGGTGTAATTTCTCTCCTGCTGCTTTCAATAGTTTTTTAGGCCAGGTGCAGTGGCTCATGGCTGTAATCATAGCACTTTGGGAGGTCAAGGAAGGTGGATCACTTGAGGTGAGGAGTTCGAGACCAGCCTGGCCAACATAGCAAAATCCCGTCTGTACTAAAAAGACAAAAAGTTAGCCAGGCGTGGTGATGTGTGCCTGTAGTCCCAGCTACTCGGGAGGCTGAGGTGGGAGGATCACTTGAACTTGGGAGACAGAGGTTGCAGTGAGCCGAGATCATGCCACTGCACTCCAGACTGGATGACAGAGCGAGACTGTCTCAAAAAAAAAAAAAAAAAAAAAAAAGAATATTTTAGTTTTCACAAATTTTGCTATGATGTATTTTCATGTAACTTTATTTGGGGTTTATCCTGTTTGATGTTCACTCAGCTTCTCGAATCTATACGTATAAGCCTTTTGCCATACTGGAATATTATCAGCCATTATTTATTTGAGTGCTTTTTGAGGTTTTCCATCTTTCCTCTTTCCTTCCAAGTTTCCAATTATACGAGTGTTAGAACTTTCATTATTGTCCCACAGACCCCTGTGACTCTGTTTATTTATTTTTTTCAGTCAGTTTTCTCCCAGACTGGGTACTTTCTATTTTTATATCTCAAGCTCATGTATTCTTTCCTCTTTCCCTTCCACTCTGCTGTTGAGCTGATCCATTTAGTTTTCTTCATTTCTATATTATTCATGTGAATAATTTTCATTTGGTTCTCCTTTATATCTTGAATTTCTTTGCTGAGACTTTTTTCATTTGTTTCAATCATGTTTGCAATTGTTTCTTGAGGCATCGTAATGATGGCATCCATTGACTGCCTTTTTTCAGTTGTTAGTTTCCTTGTTCTTGGTCTGATGGCTGATTTTCAACTAAAACCTAAATATTTAGGTAATTTTGTGAAGAGACTCTGGATTGCATTTAGATCTGCTGTTTTAGCAGGCTTACTATAAAACTGTTTTGGCAGGGGATAATAAAGAAGGAGGAGTGCCTCCTCATTATTGCCAGGTGGGAATGTAAGTCAAGGTTCTCCATTTAGTTTCCACTGACACTTGAGTTGGGGAGGTGCCCCATAGTACTACTGGGTAGAAGTGGGGATTCAGGCCCCCCATTCGGTCTATGCTAATAACACCCTAGCTGCATTGGATAAAAGTGGCTCATTGCTTTTCCCCATGTGACCTCCAATGACAACACAGGGCATGGCCACATTAATGCTAGGTGAAAGTCCAGACTCTCCACTAGGCTTCCTCTGATCATATCCAAGTGGGGAGGGGAAGAGTTACCTTATTACCACTTAGTGGAAGTCCAGACTTTCCATATGGTCTCCACTGACACCTCAGGAACAGAAGTGTCTTTTAGGGATTTAAATTCCAACTCCCCACTTGGCTTTTTCTGACACCACCCTGGCAGGGGGCCATTTGGGTATTTTGTGATAGCTTGATGAGGCCAGAAATCTAGACTCCTGACATGGCCTTTTCTGGCTAAGTAGAGCCATAGTGTTTTCTGTAGTATTTGACATAGAGCAGTTATTTTCTCAAGTTTTCTGTGTTACTAGGCTCTTTTCTGGTCCTTTGGCTAGAAAGAGATGGCTTCTATTTGTGGCTTTTTTTCTGTTCCCATGTTATTTATGGGTTGCCAGCTTCTTCAGCTCCAAGTCTGGGTTATATGAGGCAAAAAGAAAACCCATGAAACTCACAATCATGTTGTTCCTTAGGTCCTGTGGACCCTAGTCAATCTGCCTTCTACTCTGAATTTTTCATGATGGGTTAATATTTGTTTCATAATGTCCATGGGCTTTAGTTTTACTTAGTGGGGGGAGTAGGAAAAATATGTTGACTCCATCTTCCCCTAAAACTGGTTTGTTTTGTTTGGTTTGGTTTGGTTTGGTTTTTTGTTTTTTTTTTTTTGAGATGGAGTCTCCCTCTGTCGCCCAGGCTGGAGTGCAGTGGCGCAATCTTGGCTTACTGCAACCTCCACCTCCAGGGTTCAAGCAATTCTCCAGTCTCAGCCTCCCAAGTAGCTGGGGTTATTTTTGTATTTTTAGTAGAGACGGGATTTCACCATACTGGTCAGGCTGGTCCCGAACTCCTGACCTCAGGTGATCCACCCGCCTTGGCCTTCCAAAGTGCTGGGATTACAGGCGTTAGCCACCACGCCCAGCCTAAATCTGGTTTTTATATCTTAAGGAAATGCAGAATTTCTGGCACTACAGTTGTCAATAAGTACATGTAAACTACCTTCGCTTCACTGAGAAGTTCCCATTTGAAATACTCAAAGCTAAAAAGAATAATTGGTGGCAATGAAAAATACCTATCGTTGGTGATATCACCAAAAATGGTGGAGTAGGGAACTCCGTACCTCCATGAAAGCAATAACTAAGCAGGAAGAAACTATAAGAATAAACATTTTCAAATTCTAGAATCTAATTTAAATAAACTTACACCAACTACAAAAACCAGGGAAATGCTTAGTTAAAAAAAGAGACTACTTTGTCAGATGAGTAGATTGCAAAAATTTTCTCCCATTCTGTATGTTGCCTGTTCACTCTGATGGTAGTTTCTTCTGATGTGCAGAAGCTCTTTAGTTTAATTAGATCCCATTTGTCAATTTTGGCTTTTGTTGACATTGCACTTGGTGTTTTAGATATGAAGTCCTTGCCCATGCCTATGTCCTGAATGGTATTGCCTAGGTTTTCTTCTAGGGTTTTTATGGTTTTAGGTCTAACATTTAAGTCTTTAATCCATTTTGAATTAATTTTTGTATAAGGTGTAAGGAAGGGATCCAGTTTCAGCTTTCTACATATGGCTAGCCAGTTTTCCCAGCACCATTTAGTAAATAGGCAATCCTTTCCCCATTGCTTGTTTTTGTCAGGTTTGTCAAAAATCAGATAGTTGTAGATATGTGGCATTATTTCTGAGGGCTCTGTTCTGTTCCATTGGTCTATATCTCTGTTTTGGTAGCAGTATCATGCTGTTTTGGTTACTGTAGCCTTGTAGTATAGTTTGAAGTCAGGTAGCGTGA
Organism: Pan paniscus; assembly: GCF_029289425.2. Lineage (NCBI taxonomy): Eukaryota > Metazoa > Chordata > Mammalia > Primates > Hominidae > Pan > Pan paniscus. The sequence goes on from NC_073272.2 coordinate 63,848,216, forward strand.
TGCCTCCAGCTTTGTTCTTTTGGCTTGGGATTGACTCGGCGATGCGGGCTCTTTTTTGGTTCCATATGAACTTTAAAGTAGTTTTTTCCAATTCTGTGAAGTAACTTATTGGTAGCTTGATGGGGATGACATTGAATCTATAAATTACCTTGGGCAGTATGGCTATTTTCACGATATTGATTCTTGCTATCCATGAGCATGGAATGTTCTTCCATTTGTTTGTATCCTCTTTTATTTCGTTGAGCAGTGGTTTGTAGTTCTCCTTGAAGAGTTCCTTCACATCCCTTGTAAGTTGGATTCCTAGGTATTTTATTCTCTTTGAAGCAACTGTGAATGAGAGTTCACTCATGATTTGGCTCTCTGTTTATCTGCTATTGGTGTACAAGAATGCTTGTGATTTTTGCACATTGATTTTGTATCCTGAGACTTAAGAGACTACTAAATTTTGGTAAGAGGGTGATACAACATGCTGACTTCCGTCTCTGCCATCCCCTATTCCCCAGCTTAGTGGTGGCCTTGGAGATGGTAGTCTACATTACTGATGTGGCTCGCTGCTGCAAGGGAAGCAATATACATCTTCATCTCAGAAAACTATGGTTATATATTTTGGCCTGCCTGGTAGCTCCCTAAGGTATGGGCTCAGGACCTTGACTTTATTTTGCCCACCTTGGAACTTTCTCAGAGCTAGAGTGGCCTTTTTCATAATATTTGTTGAAAGCACTTAAAGGTAAATGTACTAGCCACAGCCAACTGAGGCAAGGGATAATAGATGGAGCAAGCAGCAGACAGAATAAAAAGCCTGGGAAGGAAAAGGCTGGGGAAGCAGATACATGAGAAAAAAAATGCTCTGGAAAGCTCCTGCAAATATCAGGGAATGTAGGAGGTCAGATACATGCTGAGGGTCAGACCTATTCTCAGAAAATATGTGAGAAGACCCTAAGCTTTCACCTGTGGCTTACTTTTAAGCTCTACAGAAGCAGGACATGGCTAAGATATAAGTGGCCCAGCTAAGCATTGAAGATAATACACCAACAAAAAGCCAATCTGCAAAGACTAGGAGAACTATTGTTATTTTTCTGGAATTTAAGGAAATCTCTGCGAAATCACTATCTGAGAACTAAGCTAACTGACAGAGAATTCACTGACTACATGTGGCAAATAACACAACCTTTACAAACATAATTTAGAAAAGCTACTAAACTAACAATTACAACCCACAACAAGTAGCAACAAAAAATCCTAGAGAGAGGTAAAAATCTGATTTCTACCACATTATAATATTGAAACTACCCAGTTTTCAACAACAACAACAAAAAATTATGAGGCATTCAGAAAAAAAACAAAAACGTATGCCCCATTCATAGGAAAAACAATTAATAGAAACTGTTTATGAGGAAACCCAGATATTAGACTTGCTAGTCAACAAATTTAAATCAACTGTTTTAAATATGCTCAAACGGCTAAAGGAAACCATAGAAAAATAACTAAGGGAAACCTGGAGAATAGTATCTCACCAAATAGACAGCATCAATAAAGAGACAGAAATAATAAAAACAAAACAAAACAGAAATTTTGGATATGAAAAGTACAATAATTGAAATGAAAAACTCACTAGAACAGTTAAACAACAGATTTCAGCAGGTAAAAGAATGAATTAATGAACTTGAAGATAGGTCCATTGGGGTTACCCTGTCTGTAAGACAAAAAGAAAGAAAAATGATGAAAAGAGCCTCAGGGGCCTGTAGAAGATTAGTAAGCAGACCAATAAGTGCACAGAGAGAGTCCTAAAAGGATAGGAGTGATAGAAAGGAGCGGAAAGAATATTCCAAGACATAATGATAGAGTATGTCACAAATTTGATGAAAGACATTAATCTACATATCTACAAAGCTCAATAAACTCCAAGTAGGAAAGCTTTAAACTTTTCCCTGATGAATATAGTATTACCTGTGGGTTTGTCATATGTGGTCTTTATTGTATTGAGGTACATACTTTCCATACATAATTCGTTAAGTTTTTATCATGAAGAGATGTTAAATTTTGTCAAATACTTTTTCTTCATCTGTTGAAATGATCATAGGGTTTAGTCCTTCATTCCACTAGCATTCTGTATCACATTTATTGATTTGCATATGTTGAGCCATTCTTGTATCCTTGGGATGAATTCCACTTCATCATAGTGAATTATGTTTTTAACGTGCTGTCGAATTCTGTTTGTTAGTATTTTTGTTTTTTTTTTTTTTGAGGCAGGGTCTTGCTCTGTGACCCAGGTGGGAGTGCAGTGGTGCAACCATGCCTCACTGCAACCTTGATCTCCTAGGCTTCAGTCATTCTCCTGCCTCATTTTTTGATTTTTTTTTTGTAGAGACAAGGTCTCACTATGTTGCCCAGACTGGTCTCAAACTCCTGGGATCAAGTGATCCTCCACGTTAGCCTCCCAAAGTAATGGGATTACAGGTGTGAGCCACCATGACAAGGCCCTGTTTGCTTGTATTTTGTTGAGGATTTTTGCATTCGTGTTCATCAGGGGTATTGGCCAGGGATATTCCTTTTACTGTTATGTCCTTCTCTGGTTTTTGTATTAGAGTATGCTGTTTTTATAGAATGAGTTTGGATGTATTGTCTCCCTTCAATTTTGTTGACTAGTTTGAGAAGAATTGGTATTTGTTCTTTAAATGTTTGGTAGAATTCAGCAGTGAGGCCATTAAGTCCTGGGCTTTTCTTTGATTGGAGACTTTCTATTATGGTTTCAATTTAATTACTCACTGTACACCTTTCCCTCACCAAAACCCAGGCTGCAGCTATACAGTGCCATCTTGAAAACAGAGCCACAGCTAGCATGTATCCTGCTCCAAGAGCCAGCAATAACTGCATCTTTTCATTGCTGAAGCTGCACTGCCATTACACCACCTTGGTGGTGGTGCACCATTCCCCAGCCAAGCTGTTACAGCACTCTATCCTCTGAGAACAAGCTGCCTAGGAAGGGCTCTGTCTTGCACATTCAGGTGACTGCAGCAACCAACCCTAGCCTCTCAGAGCCTAAGTCCACTGCTCCAGCACAAAGGCAAGTGGTACTCTGTCCCTAGAGGAATAGGTAATCTTGCCAAGTAAAGAAATTGAGTACTGCCCAGTGATGTGCACAGTCAGCACACTCACCAGCCAGGTTCACTGTCCATGTGCAACCCTGTGCGCTCACTAGCCAGGCATGTTGCTTCCAGGTGCCCCTGCCCCAAGTTGGTGATTTGGCCCCCGTGTGACAATGGCATACCAGCCAGACATGTTGCTTCCATGGAGCCCTGCCCCAAACTGGCAGACTTCTGCTGCCTACATACTTACCAGCCAGGCATACCAATTCCAGGGGGTACTTGCTCAGAGTGACACGTACACTGAAAGTGAAGAGATGGAAAATGATATTCCATGCAAATGGAAACCAAGAGAGAGCAGGAGTAGCTATAATCATAACAGATAAAATAGGCTTTAAGGCAAAAACTATAAAAAGAGAAAAGAAGTTCATTATATAATGAAAAGGAGTCATTTCCACAAGATGATACGAAAAATTTTAATATGTATACACCTAACACCAGAGTACCCAAATAAATGAAGCAATTATTATAGATCTAAGGGAATAGACTGCAATAAAATAATATAAGGAGACTTCAGCATGCCACTCTCAGCAATGGACAGATCATCCAGACAGAAAATAAAGAAACATCACATTTAAATGACACACTAAATCAAATGGACCTAGCAAACATTTACAGCATATTCGACCAAACAGCTGCAGAATAAACAGTCTTCTCAACAGAACATGAAACTTTCTCTAGGACAGATCATATGGTAGCCTGTAGAACAAGCCTTAACAAATTTAAGAAAACCAAAATCATTTCCAGTATATTTTTTTTACCACAATGGTATAAAACTAGAAATCAGTAACAACAGGAACTTCTGAAAATTCACAAATACACATGGAAATTAAACAACATGCTCTTATATGACCAACAGGTCAATGAAGAAATTAAAAGGAAGTCTAAAAATTTCTTGAGAGAAATGAAAATGGAAATACAGCATACCAAAATCCTTGGGACACAGCTAATGCAGTTCTAAAAGGAAATCTTATAGCAATAAATGTCTACATTGAAAAAGAAGAAAGATCACAAATAAAAACATAACAATGCACCAAAGGAATTAAACATTTTAAAACCCAAGTAAACCTAAAACTAGTAAAAGGAAAGAAATAATAAAGAGTAGAAATAAATGAAAGTGCCCAGGCACAGTAGCTTATGCCTATAATCCCAGCACTTTTGGGGAGGCCAAAGTGGGAGGATCACTTGAAGCCAGGAGTTTCCACCAGCCTGGGCAACAAAGCAAGACCTCATCTCTACAAAAAATTAAGATTAGCCAGGTGTGGTTGCATGTACCAGTAGTCCTAGCCACTTGGGAGGCTGAAACAGGAGGATCATGTGAGCTCAGGAGTTTGAGGCTACAATGAGCTATGATTGCATTACTGTACTGCAGCTTGGTAAACAGAGTGAGATCCTATCTCAAGAAAGAAAGAAAATAAAGAAAAGAGAAGAGAAGAAAGAGGATGGACTTGGTGGCTCACACTTGTAATCCCAGCACTTTGGGAGGCCAAGAGGGAGGACTGCTTGAGGCCAGGAGTTCAAGACCAGCCTGGGCAACATAGTGAGACCCCCATCTCTACAAAGAAATTAAACAACTAGCCAGATGTGGTGGCATGCACCTGTAGTCCCAGATACTCAGGGAGCTGAGGCAGGAGGATCACCTGAGCACAGGAGGTCAAGGCTGCAGTCAACCATGATTGTGGCATTGCACTGCAGCCTGGGTGACAGAGCAGGACCCTGTCTCAAAAAAAGAAAAGGAAAGAAAAGAAGCCCAAATCTTATAAAACGGCCCTACCCCTATCTCCCTTTGCTGACTCTCTTTTCGGACTCAGCCCGCCTGCACCCAGGTGAAATAAACAGCCTTGTTGCTCACCAAAAAAAAAAAAAAAAAAGAGAGGTTTAAAATAAAATAGATCAATGAAACAAAGAGTTGTTTTTTTGAAAAGATAAACAAAATTGAGATGCCTTTAGCTGGCCTAAGAAAAAACAGAGAAGACTCAAGTAAAATTAGATACCAAAAAAAGAGACACTACAACTGATGCTACAGAAATAAAAAGCATCACAAGACAGTATCAGGAACAATTCTATGCCAGAAAACCCAGATAACCTATAAAAAATGGATAAATTCCTGGTCATATACAACCTTCCAAGATTAAAGAATGAAGAAATAGAAAATCTGAACAGACCAATAGTGAGTAATGAAATCAAAGCAGTAATAAAAATCTCGCATCAAAGAAAAGCCCAGGACTTGATGGCTTCACTGCTGAATTCTACCAAACATTTAAAGAATGAATGCCAATTTTCCTCAAACTAGTCGGCACAACTGAAGAGGAGACAATATTTCTAAACTCATTTTATAAGGATAGCATTACCCTGATAGCAAAGCCAGGCAAGGACACAATTAAAAAAGAATATCCCTGATGAACACAAATGCAAAAATCATCAACAAAATACTAGCAAACAGAATTCAATAGCACATTAAAAACATTATTCACTATGATCAAGTGGAAATCATCCCAGGGATGCAAGAATGGCTCAACATATGCCAATCAATAAATGTGACACAGAACACTAATGGAATGAAGGACAAAAACCGTATGATCATTTCAATAGATGAAGAAAAGGCATTTGACAAAATTAAATATCCCTTCATGATAAAAACAATACATTATGTATAGAAAGTATGTACCTCACTACAAATAAAAGCCACATATGACAAACCCACAGCTAACACCATATTGAACAGGGAAAAGTTGGAAGCTTTTCCTTAAGATAGGGAACAAGACAACAATGCCTACTTTTACCACTTCTATTCTACTTAGTATTTGAATTCCTAGCCACAGCAATTAGGCAAGAGAAAGAAATGAAAGCTATCCAAATTGGAAAGGAGGAAGTTAAACTATCCCTGGTTGCAGATGACATGAGTGTATACAGTTGGCCCTCAAACAATACCAGTGTTAGAAGTGTCAGACCCTTGCACACTGGAAAATCAATATATAAGTTCTTACTTACCAAAAACTTAACTACCAGTAGCCCACTATTGACCAGAAGCCTGATCAATAACATAAATCATTGATTAACACCTATTTTGTATATTATATGTATTATACACTGTATTCTTATAAGTTAAGCTAAAGAAAAAATTATTATTAAGAAAATACATCTACTATTAATTAAGGGGACGTGGCTCATCATAAACATCTACATCTTTATCATCTTTGTGTTGAGTAGGCGGAGGAAGAGGAAGAAGAAGGGTTGGTCTTGCTGACTCAGTGGCTGCAGAGATGGAAGAAAATCCACATATAAATGGACTCACACATTTCAAATCTGTGTTGTTTAAGGGTCCACCATATACAGAAAACCCAAAAGACTCCACCAAAAAACTGCTAGAGCTAATAAACAAATTCAGTAAAGTTGCAAGATACAAAAATCAGCAGTATTTTTATACATCAATAGTAAACTATCTGAAAAAGAAATCAAGAAAACAATCCCACTTACAATAGTTTCAAAAAACATATACTTAGGGATAAGTTTAACCAAGGAGGTGAAAGATCTTCACACTGAAAACTATAAAACATTGATGGAGGAAATTGAAGAGGACACAGATAAACAGAAGGATATCCCATCTTCATGGACTGGAAGAATTAATATTGTTAAAGTGTCTACACTACCCAAAGTGATCTACAGATTCAACGTAATCTCTAACAAAATACCAATGGCATTCTTCACAGAAATAGAAAAAAGAATCCTAAAATTCGTAAGGAACCACAAAAGATCCCGAATAGCTGAGGCAAACTTGTGGGGGGAAAAAAAAAAAAAGAAAGAAAGCCGAAGATATCACACTATCTGACTTCAAAATGTACTACAAAGCTATAGCAACCAAAATAGCATGATACTGATCTAAAAATAGACACACAGACCAATGGAATAGAGAGCCCAGAAAAAAAATGCATATACAGGCAAAGGTGTGAAGAACAAACATTGGGGAAAATACAATCTTCAGTAAATGGTGCTGAAAAAAAAATGGATGCCCATATGCAGAAGAATGGAACTAGGTACATATCTCTCATCACATATAAAAATCAACTCAAAATGGATTAAAAACTTAAATGAAAGACCGAAAGCTATGAAACTACTGGAAGAAAACATAGGGAAAACACTTCATAATATTGGACTAGGCAACAATTTTTTGGCTATGACTCTAAAAGCACAGGTAACAAAAGCAAAAGTAGACAAATGGGATTACATCAAACTAAAAAGCTTCTGCTGCACAGTAAAGGAAACAATCAACAAAGTGAAGAGATAACCCACAGAATGGAAGAAAATATTTGCAAACTACCCTTCTAAAAAGGATTAATAACCAGAATATATAAGAAACTCAACTAAATAGCAAAGCAAACAATCTGATTTTAGATTGGGCAAAAGATCTGAATAGATACTTTTCAAAAGAAGATATACAAATGGCCAATAGGTATATGAAAAAAATGCAACATCACCAATCATCACGAAAATGCAAATCAAAACCACAATGAGATATCATTTCACCAAGTTTGAATGGCTATTCACAAAAAGACAAAACATATCAAGTGCTGACAAGGATGTGGAAAAAGGGGAACACTCACATACTATCAGTGGAAATGTAAATTCGTACATTCATTATGAAAAACAGTATGGACTTCCTAAAAATATAAAAATAGAACTGCCCTATGATCTATCTGGCAATCCCATTACTGGGTATATATCCAAAGAAAATGTAGTCATTGTGTCGAACAGATATGTGCACTCCCATGTTTATTGCAGCACTATTCACAATAGCCAAGATATGAAGTCAACCTAAGTGTCCCTATGGATGGATTGAGAAGGAGAATGTGGTATACATACACGAGGAAATACTATTTTAGCAATAAAAAAGAAAGAAATGCTGTCATTCACAGCAACACAGATGAGGTTGGAGAACATTATGTTAAGCGAAATAAGCCAGCCACACAAAGGCAAATACAGCATAATCACTCTATACCTCATATGTAGTACAATTATTGTGTCAATTAAAATTTAAAATGTAATAGCAAAAAAATACAATAAATACTCAACTGAAAACAGAAGAGAATATCCTAAACATGAAAAAGGAAATTTGTGAAAAACCTACAGCTAACATCAATACTCAATAGCGAAAGACTGAAAGCTTTCCCCCTAAAATCAGGAACAGGACACCAGTGCCTCTTTTCACTACTTTTACTCAACACTGTACTGGAAGTTCTAGCCAGAGCAATTAGGCAAGGAAATAAAAGACATCCAAATTGAAAATGAAGAAATAAAATTCTCTTTTCAGAGATGACATGATCTAATATTTACAAAATCCTAAAGAATCCACAAAATGAGCTATTAGAGCTAATAAATATATTAATCTCTGTTTTGTATTCTTTGTGAGTGCCTCAGCCTGCAGAAGCTTTGGAAAAATATAGCAAACATTACCAGCACACTCCTGATTTGTCTCATTTTTCTTTTCTTTGTTGGGGAAGGGAAAGACAAGTAGAAGATACAGAGGAAGAGTAAATGAATCAAACAAACGTTATCTTGACTGGTTGTATTCCTACAAATCAACTATAATTTCTTATTTATTTCCCTAAGCAGGTAACAGCAAAGCCCTGAAAACCAAAAGGAATTGGGCTCTTGTTTTCAGAAGCAGCAATGTATGGGTGATATGAGGACAGAGTATCCTACTCCATAGCCAGGCTATCCAAGGAGAAGCAAGGAAGCTGAGACCCTGGGACCTGCTATAAGAAAGGAGGGAAAAACTTAAGAACTTACTGAATGTTGTAGGGCACAGTACTAGGATTGAGTACCCCATACATAGTGAAGCCTTTATAGAGAGCGTTCCTGAAGTCTGGTTTCCTCTGAACCAAGAAAGGCCACACAGAATGTGTTTTCTCATAGACTCTGTTAGAAAAGAAAAACAAGCCAAAAAATTAAAAGCAGTAAGCAAGTAATCTCAATAGTCCTGTTGAACTGATAAGCAGCAAATTTTACTAATAAGTAACCCAGCTCAAGAAAGGACGACAGGATATGACAGAAGAAAAATAAGTGGATAAAAAGTGTTGATGGAGTAACAAATTATCTGGGCTTCAATTTATCCATCTTTAAAATAAATGAGAGGTTAGAAAGAGTTCCATATTGGAGAACAGGAGATTCTAAGTCCAGTCTCTGTGTGGAATAGCTGTGTGATCTTAAGAAAATCCCGAGTTTTTTTCTGGGCCTATTTCCTCACCGTTAAATGTGACCTCTAAGTTATCTTCCAAATCAAGGATTTTATGAACTAATGACTTTTCTGGTTTTAAAAATTCTGGAATTGCTTTTACAAGTCTGGTAAGTTAAGTGATAGGTTCTATGGGGTGAATTTCTGGCTCTTCTATATTTCATTTTACTTAAAGCCAGCTACTTCTCCCTTCAGAAGGTTTAAGACAGTGAAAGACAATTGGAAATTTATACTAGAAAATGTCATGAGTTATCCCAGGTGGGCAACTAAAGATTATGGCATTTATATTACAAAATTGATTCTTATACTTTAGTTCAGTCCATGGGGAGGCTGCTTAACCAGTAAGCAAGTCCCTTAGTTAACACCTCAAAATACATGAGATCCACTGGTTCCCAAAGAGAGTTACTGTATAACCACCCATGAGAAGGTCATTTGCACACACACCATGTCAAAGGAAGCTAAAGGAGAACTGAAGAGTGATATAAGTGGTAAGACCTAAAATTGTGGTCTTGTAACTTTTGCAATTGTCAGAGCATTTCAGTGAGGCCAAAGGCTTTGTATATCCATCTTTCTCATTTGCTGTTGGTTTATAACAGAAAAAAAAATATTGCGTTGGTAAGGTAACTAATTTGTTGAGTATTTACTATGTGTTCAAACACTATTCCAGACTCTTTACCTAAAATACCTCCTTAAATTTTCCCAATAAAACCTTGTGAGATATTTTAGCCCAAAATTACTAATGAGAAAATGAGACTAAATATTAATTTGCTCAAGGTCACATAGCTAGTAGGTGACAGAGCCAAAGTTTGAACCCAAGTCTGCCTGATTCTAAAGCCCATCCTTTTCTGTTCATGAATGAATGACACTTCTGCTTATTTTAAGTAATCACTATTTTAAAATATGTTAAAATGTTCAACTGTTATGTTTTTTAAATGGATATTCAGATTTGTGTGAAAAATACCACATATATTGACCAATTTTAAGAGAAGGAAAAAGATTATGGAAAAGATTCTGGGTTTTAATGTGTAGGTAAACAAAGACAGAATGAATATCTTAAAAGAATTTGGGGAGAAAGTGACAAAGATCTAGTTGTAAAGACAGAGAGAGAGAAACATGCATGGCATCAAGAGAGAAACTACCAAGTAAGTACAAATGTTGAAACAGAAAGACTCATTATTGTTCTCTATGTTGACAGGAAAACCAAATCACAGAGAAGTAACTTCATCTTGCTATGCTATAAAGGGGCCTGAGGGTTGGGCTAACTACTAACTCAGCCAACAGCTGTGAAATAGGAGTGAGTTGTGAAACAGCTACTTTCCTATTTCTTTTTCTCTGTCTCTAACATAATGAAAATACTGTTCATAGGAGCTCTACCTTGTCAATTTTGAAAAGTACTTATGTCTCATATATTGCCAAGCTGTTAGTTTAAGTGAGGGGTGCAAACTCAACTGCCTACTAGAACTAGGCAGATAACATTAGAAATGGGCTAAGAATAAACTATAGAGAATGGTAAGAACTGCAGTCAACAAGAGTGAGTTTGCCTCATCCAAATGGAACAGCTACTATTCAGCTCTAGCTGTTTATTATCATGAGAAAATAGTCTAGTGTTGCCAGAGCTCCTGATTTTTCAGAATATTTAGAAAAAACATCCTAAAATAACTGGATTTTAATGTGAAATCTACTGATATTTAAATGTTAGCAACTAGGCATAAGAATGACACAATGGACTTTGGGAACTCAGAGGGAAAGGGTAGGAAGGGGGTGAGGGATAAAAGACTACAAATTGGGTTCAGTGTATACTGCTCAGGAGATGGGTGAACCAAAGTCTCACAAATCACCACTAAAGAACTCATTCATGTAACCAAATATCACCTGTTCCTCAAAAACCTACGGAAATAAACAAAAATGTCGGCAACGAATTAGGAGTTTTAAAAAATACTCCACAGATTAAACAAACCACGCCTGTTGGGTTGGGTTCGGCCTATGAGCTGCTAGTTTGTAATCTCTGATATGAGTGAGAAAGGACTGTAGATAATGACTACTCATACCTGCACAGCAATTAATTATTTGCAAAGGCCTTGTACATCCATTATTTTACTGGATCCTCATGACTGCTCTAAAAAGTAGGCATTATTATCCCTATTTTACAGATGAGATATCTTAGGGTTCTGAGAGATCTCTGTGCAAACATTGAGTGCTTTATGCTTCAAAAGTTCTTTTTATTATTGTTATCTCCCCCCCTTTCTTGACTGCTATGCCAAATTCAGGGTGGTAGGTACATTCTTTTTGCACTGACCCCCTTCTCCCTGTTCAGTGTCTTCTCACAAAGTAAATTCACCTTAGATCTTCCCGATCCTTCTGGCAGTTACCAAGGAAGTTTCCAAACTGGCAGGAGAAAACATGGTCATGAATCTCCAGCAGGAAGTTTTCATTAAACTCAAAGGCACAGGGAAACTGTTCCATTAATTGCCAGATACAGTCTAGGAACTGGGTGAAGATAGGGGACACTTCTTTAGAGTCCCCATCGAGGTGGCCACACCTGAGAGATGAAAATAAAGGTAAAGAAAGACACTAGTTAGCATTAAGGATTACACTGTTGGGAATAGGCTGTAAGAGGGTCATCTTTTGTCTCTGTTGGTAGTGGCAAGGAAACACCTCATACCAAAATGCCAGCCAGAATCTCAAAGCTAGTCAATCCCAGCAGACCTCTTAGCTGCTGGTGTCCTTCACTGTCATCCATACTGTAAACCCTTTGGTCATCTAGTCTATTTTTTTATACACCCTCTTTCCAATAGAACTTTCTGCAATGATGGAAAATTTCTACAGTTGTGTTGTCCAATATAGCAGCCACTAACTGTTAAGCACTTGAAATGTGGATACTGTGACTGAGGAACTGAATTTTTAATTGTATTTAATTTTAATTAATTTAATTTAAATAGCTACATTTAGCTCTATGTGAGCAACGACCATATCTATATTGTTTACTGCATAGTGCCTGGCACAAAATAGGTATTAAAGAAACATTTATTAAGTACATGAATGAAACCTCATCCCAGAACTGTTTAATATTTCCTCCCCACAATGTTTTCTTTACCAACCCTATCATCGACTGAAACACTATTCCACTGGAAACGAACACGGCACTCTCAGTTTCTACACTGAATGTTCTCTACCTTCTGATATAATTACAACCTGGCTCACAAGGATACCACCTTTCCTTGGGGTCAAATAAAAATGGAGAATGCTGATCATTCCACTTTCCACATACCATAATTCTAAAACAAAGCAGAGGTGGGTTTAGCTTTCTCCTTGCACCTACTGCTGCTTCTGCTGCTTCCAAGCTACTATTCTTTTCATGCCCTTAAGAACACTTCCTTTATGGGTCATGCTATTTAGCTTATTTACCTTCTCCTTCCACAATGCTGTCTTCTAGAATCTCTGTGTCACTTCCGTACATTCTCTGAATAATCTGATGGTCTTAAGCTTTTGTGTTGATGTAGATGACTTACACTAGCTCAACAGATTCCTTAACTAACGCAAATCAAATTACCTTCACTGATCTTTACCTCTACTCCAGCCTTTTGAATCCACTGGCCACAGGCTGGCTAGTAGTTCTTACTCCATCTTTGAAATCTTAATCACAATATCCCACTCTGAACACCATATATTTCCAAAGGCTGCTCATCTTCTTAACTCCTGCAGACCTCATCTCAGGACATCTCCACATGCTAGATTCCTGTTGGCTTCTCCTTTTTCTTATCAAGCCTAAATTCCATGATCTGCCCTATTAACTACTCTCTCCCCATTTTGTTCAACTTTCTGGTCTTTCTTGTAATTATTTTCCTTCTAAATCCAACCACAGATCAGCCTGAAAAGCTATGTTCTCTGCTTCCACATCCTGACTGATTAATAATGCTCAAGAAAATTATAAAATCATACAAATTCACACCATTCAAATTGAGTCTCCACATTCAGCTGTGTTTTAACTGCTCTCAAATAATCTTTGTGTAGGTCCTTAACAACATTTTCTCATTACCTTTACAGCTCATACAAATTTTCAACTACCTTGTCAAACCCCTAATCCATTTCATATCTTCCTTCACTCCAGTGCCACTGAAAAATATCAAGGCCATTAAGTAGAAAAAAAAATTTCTAACTTCTGCCTCTAATATTCACATATAGCACCTTTTCTGCCTGTCTTTCCACCTAATCTCCATGGAAAAGGTGTTCTTCATTATAGCTCAAGCTAATCTTTCATTTGGACTGGAACTTTCACCGATTTGCCCAGAAGTCTTACTCTACCAAAAACTCACTGTTTTGGCATATCTTCCACCTTATCTTCTTTAATGTTTCTTTCTTCTCAGCATAAGAAACTGCTCAAATATCTCCTGTCTTGAAATACACTTCCTCAGACCCAAACCCGACCCCTTCTCTTCTACCCCCTTGAGAGCCAACGTTCTTGGAAAGAGATTTATATACTCACATTCCACTTCTTCATCCCTCACTCATGCCTCCATTCACAAACATTTGGCTTCTGCTTTCACCACTTTGCTCAACCAGTTATCACTAAAGATCATTAAAACCTGCATATTGCCAAAGTCGATTCTTGGGTTATTCTGAGGCATATAACACTGCTGACTACTCCCTTGAGATTCTCCTCTCTTATGTTTCTTCTTTCCTATCCTTAGATTTATTCTTATCTCACTAATCACTCTTTCACAGTCAACTTCATGGACTTCATTCTTCACTAGACTTTGAGGTGTCAGTATTATCCAAGGCTCTGTCCCACCCCTTGGCTCTTCTTCCTCTATATACAATTTTTTGAGTTACCTTATCTGAATCCACGGTTTAAACTACCAATTATATGCAGATAACTCTTAAACGTCTATACCACCTCTCTATCCAACCCAGAACTAGTGAGCTCCAGATTACTACTGAATAGTCTCCCTACTGGATATCTTCTCCTGGATGCCCCATGCCAAATAAGTCCCAAACTGAAGCCATCTTCCCCACCAAACCTGCCCTGTATTATCCTATATCCTCTATCTCAATAAACCCAGCTACCTCAGGCAGAAACCTTTGAGTTTTATTGGACTTTTTCTCCCATCTTCTGGTGAGTTCTACTTCCTGAATACCCTTGTATCTATATCATTGCTTCTGTCTTTTTTTCAGGCCCTCATCAATTCTGGTAGCCTACTAATTCAGCCCCTTGCCACCAATTTCAATCTTCTACATGCTGTCAGAGGGATATTTGTAAAATATAGATCTGAACATCATGTCACTGCCTTGTTCAAAGTCCTCCAATATAGCTTTACTATGTACACAAAACACTCAAATCTTTCAGCTTAAAAAAAAAAAAAAAAAAAACAGGGCTCTGAATGATCTTCTCCTCACTGGCTCGGCTTCCCTGGCCTCATTTCCTCTATTCTCCCTACACACCCTTTGACCCAGCCACACTGAATTGCTTGCAGCTCCTCAAACACGTAATCCTGTTTAATGCCTTTATGGTTTCAAACACATCAGGGCTAGAATGCTTTCTCCCTTTCTAAATAACATCTACTCATACTTTAAATCTCAGTTAAAATGTCACCTATTACAGGAAGCCTTCTTTGCCCCAGAATGGATAAACGTCCTTTGTTTATGTTTTCCTCTGTCTTAAGCACTTATCATACTACACCGTCATCACTGATTTTTCTTTTCTTTCAAAGAAGAGATAGGAACTATATCTGATTCAGCTCTGTCTTCTCAATACCTAACATAATGACTGGTCCAATGTTTGTGGGTGAAGGAAGAATAAATAAACGGACCCAAATGGCTAGAGAGTGGCAACCAAATGAAATTAAATTAATGCATATCAATGGGGGAAAATAAGACCTGAATTATAATCTCCTTGGGGTAAAACTCAATTTTTTTTTTTTTTTGGAGATGGAGTTTCAGTCTTGTCACCCAGGCTGGAGTGCAATGGCATGGCCTCAGCTCACTGCAACCTCCGCCTCCCGGGTTCAAGTGATTCTCCTACCTCTGCCTCCCAAGGAGTCAGGATTATAGGCACCTGCCACCATGTCTGGCTAATTTCTGTATTTTTAGTAGAGAAGGGGTTTCACCATATTGGCCAGGCTGGTCTCGAACTCCTGACCTCAGGCGATTTGCCCGCCTTGGCCTCCCAAAGTGCTAGGATCACAGGTATGAGCCACTGCACCCGGCCAAATCTCAAATTTTATTTGCCTTTGGAATCAGCTTAGTGTCTGATATAATATACAGCACATTGTTAGGCATTTGACAAATATTTATCGATTGTTCTGATAACACAGGTAAAGCCTTAGTGAGGCAGTTTGGTTTATAGCAGCCCTTGTCCTCACCCCTTAAAAAAGAACAAATCTGCACCTTTTATCTTACAAAAGGTTAAAAGGTGCATTGTCTTGATATTAGTCCCTCTGAATGACCTCATCATTCCCTTGTTCTTCCTGTTAAATTTCTATTCATTTCCAAAAATTCATCCTCAAATGCTGTGTACTCCTGGAAGCCTACCCTGACCTCTTCGTGCAATGTTAAGCACTTTTCCTTCTGTAGCCTGTGATGCCTTGTTCTTCCTTGAAATATTTAACAATTTGATATAATTACTTGTACTCCTTGAAAACAGGGATAATATTCTGGTTACTTTTGTCACCTTAGTGCTCTAGCATAGTATCTAGAATACTTGCTTCTTGATGAAAAGAGATTTATGCCATGTTCAACTTCCTCTTCCTTCCTTTACATGTACATACTGAGGTTTTGATATACTTCACCCTAATGAACTATCCTCAGCCCCTTCCTTCAAAATGAGTATATTTTTACCTTTGGGAAAACTTGTGGCCCATGGATATCCATTCCTTCTCTATCAAGATCTTCATTTTATAGAAAAGAAAGTGTTTGCATTAGGAAAATCATAAAATGAATTAACCATACACACAAGAATGTCAAAACACTTTGCTGAAATAGTTGAACTGATCATAAAATAGTTAATTTCCTAAATGATAAATAAGTAAGTAACTTAGATTTCATTCATAAGCCTATACAGGGTGCCTTCAAATTTCAGATGCTCTCAGACATATCCAGAGTCAAATTTCCTTTGGCTTTCACATGTGTGACAAGCCACTGAGCCATAACTAAATGCAATCCTGATAAGCACGATATTAAATTCAAACTTTGAAAAACAGAAATCCAAAGGCAGCTCTTAGCTTTATACCAGTAACAAAACCATTTTTAACCATTAAAAAAAAAAAAATTCTAGCCAGGCATGGTGGCTTACACCTGTAATCCCAGCATTTTGGGAGGCCGAGGAGGGCAGATCACATGAGGCCAGGAGTTTGAGACCAGCCTGGCCAATGTGGTAAACCCAGTCACTACTAAAAATACAAAAATTAGCCAAGCATGGTGGTGCACATCTGTAATCCCAGCTACTTGGGAGGCTATGGCACAAGAATCACTTGAACCCAGGAGGCGGAGGTTGCAGTGAGTCAATATCGCACCACTGCACTCCAGCCTGGGTGACAGAGTAAGACTACTTCAAAACAAAAAAACAAAACAAAACAAAAAAAAGCTTTCCAAAGAAATGAGAATAAACCACTATGGTGAGTTCTGTTTCTTAGAAAGATCAACTAAGAGGCTTTAGATTCAGCACTAGAAAACAATCATAAGTCTGACATTCAAACAGCTGACATGTTAAAGATGATGAGCCCCTTGGACAGTCTATTTGACAGTCATCCATTAAGCTCTGCAAACTTTTTGAGCTTTTCCTACTCTGTACAGTAGTCTACTACATATAACTTACCTTCTGATAGGTAAGAAGTATGTTGAACATACAAAAGAAAGTATACAGATAGTACACACCTAAATTTAATGAAAAGAAGCTAAATTGGAAAAGCTATTTTTGTAGACTTAGAGCTAACTCTGGCAAAAAAAATATTGTTTGACAGTTATTTTTTATTTTGTCGCAATCTGTCTCTTACACAAAGTAAAATATAGTAGCGTGCTCTCTTACCATGAGTCCTTTGAATGTCCTATAAAATGGATCTAGGAGGATGCTAGCCACTGAGCAGACTTGTGCTGTGCGGTCCCATCCATCAGAACAATGGACTAAGACACTGGCCTTTTCTACCTTCACTGCCTGTGAAGACAAGAGGCAAAAAAGTACCACAAGCAACCTTTGCACAGCTTGTTGGATTAAAGAGTTGCCAAATACAGTCCCTAAAGCACAGAGAACCTGGTCTTATGGGCTACATTAATTTTTTCTCATAACATTAACATCCTCTATGGGGAATGAAAAGGAAAACAATGGAGTTCAAGAGAAGGAGAGCTTACCACATAGGAAAAGAATATCAAAACTAACCCATAATGCAGGGCAAAAAGAAAGATGAGGGGAGTTCTAAATTCACTAAACTTCTGAAGAAACCAAGGATCAATTCTCAGAGGAATAGGGGAACTGGAGGAAGAATTCACACTCAAAAACACAGACAGCTCTGCATTCTAGTCCCAGATCTGACAACAATCTCCTCTAGCTGTTTTAGTGTTACTAACACAAATGCTTTCAACTTAAGATGGAGGTGCTTGCCTGTCTTAGGTCACTTTAACAAGTGATTGTATAAACACAATCAGAATGATGTAAAGATCTGGGCAGTTATTTAACCTGGGAAATTTTGGCAATGGTACATATTGACCACTCATTTATTCATTCTAACAATTTTGTGCCTCTATGTGCCAGGTATTAGACATACAAAGACTCAGTTTCTGCTTTCAAGGAACCCACAAACTAGTCAGGGTGACCGAAAATAAATAAATAATTAAAATACAATGGAAAAACTACTGGTAATATACAGTAATGTGTAGTAACAATATTCTTTTGCAGGAGCCAGGGAAGCTTGACCCTTGAAGAAAGAGCTGGATTTCCTTAGGTGAAGAAGGACATTAATTCACCCATTCATTCATCCACACACCTAGCCAATAATTACTGAGTGACTGTACAAGAGGCACTATGATGTGCATTGGGAATACAAAAGAGACAAACACTTAAATGCATGACTGCAAACCAATGAAAAATAAAAGGGGAAAATCCATGCCAGGTATAATAAAGGCACAAAAGATAACCAGCAAGGAGGAGACAACTAAGGTGGGTCTGGAAAGATGAATAAGAATTTACCAGATGGACCAGGAGGAAAGGACATTCCAGGCTGGGGAATGATGTAACAGCGTGTACATTGCAAGGAGGCATGACATAGAGGAAGAACAATTAATGGCTCAGGCTAAGCTGGAAGTGAGAGAATAAGGAGAGATAGAGCCAGCTAGGAGGACAAGGGTCAGACCAATCAAGTATACATTTTATCTGATGGCAATAGGGAGTTGGAAGCAGAGGAGTGCCATGATCAGATGTACATCTTTGAAAGATCACTGTGGTGGCAGTAAGGAGAATGGATTGAGAAGACATGAGTTTGGATACAGGAAGACCAGTTAGGGAGCTACTAAAATCGTGGAAGTCCATATAGGCCTGAGGTAAGGTAGTAGCAGTGGAGCTGAAAAACAGAAGAAGGATTTTAATTATGAACATTTTAACAGGACAGAGTGAGAGACTAGTCATGGGATGAAAGAAAAGGAAAAGTTAAAGATAACTCTGAAATGTGTGGTTTAGCAACCAGGTGGATGGTAGTGCCATTAGACTAAATAACGAACACAAAAGCAAGTTTTAGGTAGTAGTGGTGGTATGTAAGAAGATTTATGTTTTGGCCATGGTGAGTTTGAGGTAGTTTGGGAACATCTAATGGAAAGTCCAGTGAGACAACTGGATATGTGGGTTTGAAGTTCAGGAGAGGGAAAGATCCGAACCAGAGTATAGATTTCACCACTATCTGAATAGAGATAGTAGTATACACTGTGTGCATAGTTGACGCTGCCCAGGCAGAGACCAAATGTGACAAAAGAAAAGACCTTAAAAAGCAGTGACCCTTAAAGGGCAAGCAGAGGAAGGAGGATTATTATAGGAGTCAGCCTGTTCAAAAAAGCCCAAAAGGTAAAAAGAGAGCCAGGAGGGAATAGTTGGATAAAAGTCAGGACTACAAAAAGGGTTCAAAGTGAAAAGGAGTGAACTGTGCCAAACGCAACAGAGAGGTCAAAATAGAGTGAAGACTAACAAGTGACTCTTAGATATGACAAGTCAAAGGTCATAAGACCTCTGGAAGAGCAATAGTAATTATATGAAAATTGGATCACAGTGGGCTGAAAGGTGAAGGGAGATGAAGTACTAATAGGAAAGACTAACTACTTTTCAGAAGGCTCCAACCAAGAGGAAAGAGGGCAATAACCAGAAGATTGAAAAAGTACTTTTTCTTTAGGAATGAGAAAATATTTGAGCATACTACTGAGAGAAGAAGCCAGTCGAAAAGAATAGGTTGAAAATGTAAGACAAAGAGGGTTTAACTGACAGAGTTGGTTCCTTAAAGTAGGAAGAGATGGAATTTCAAATATAGGTAGAGTGAGTATCCTTACACAGAAGATGGGGCACTATGTCCGCTGAGATAGCAAAGAAGTCGGTAAGGATAATAGTGAGAAGAGGTATTATATACATTTTTCCATGAAGGACATGTTTCAATATGTGCTTACAGAGAGGGGAGTTACCATGGTGTAGCCAGTTTGAAAGCAAGGTACAAGGAATATCTGCTTGGTGAAACAGGACTGGGAGCCAACCAAAAACACATAAAATAACTGTTCAGCTCAGCTAAGACTATAAGGCATAAACCTGTGATAGTACCAACTAACATATCTATGGGATACATCTATTTGCAGCAATGCTTAGAGGTCAGGGTGTAAGAGCAGAGAATGACCGTGGCTAGCAGGGCAGGTAGAGTGGAAGGATAAGAGACAAGGTGAAATGGATGAAGTGCTACACCACCCGGTCTTGGTATATAGGGAAGAAAAAAGAAGTTTGGAAAAAGAGGAGTTAAAAGTACAGAGGTTTCCATGAGATAGAAGAACTATGCTAGCTGGATTAAGAATGTGAAAGCTGGAATTATAAAAAGTCCAAAGAATTGTAAGTGTAGAATGTTTGATAAGTTGTACATTGACACTCAAATCTCTTCAGATGACGGGAAGAACCAGGATGGAAAAGAAGATGGCAAGGCTGTTCCCAACATCCTTAATGGAGGGGGAAGAGTAACTAGAAGGTGTAGAGGATGGTATAGCTAAATGAAATAGATCTGAAAGGAGGGGGAGGCTTTTGTAAGGAGCAAGGAGAATAGTGAAACTGCCCTGGGCCATGTGGTTCATATGATGTGGGACAATGAGTAATCTTTGTAATAGGGGTACAAGAAAAAATCGTATTCCTAGAAAGGTAATCAGGTTTCAGGTAAAAAAGGAGTTAAAGAGATCTGGAAAAAAGTTTTTCAACCTTTTTGACTTCTCAATTAAGCAGACACCTCAGGTAGTAGCAGAACATGATGGCAGCAACCATGTTCTTTGTTTAGGGCTCCAAACAGAGTCAAAAGTCACTGGTGGACAGAAAATGATACTGGATTTCACTAATGATTAAAGAAATACAAATTAAAACATGATACAAAATATATCACCTATCACATTGGCAAAGATCAAAAAGATTGATGATAACCATTGCTGCCAAAATGGAGAAATAGGCACTGTTGGTAGGAATGGAAACTGGTATTACCTACTTGGAGGGCAATTTGGCCACATCTATTAAAATCTGAAATATTCATACTCTTTGACTCAGAAAATCCACTTCTATAAAGATATATGTTTAAGAATATTTGGTGCAGCAATATCTGCATTAGAGAAAAATTAGAAACAACTAAGTTACCACAATTGAATATAACATAGTTGCTGAAAAGAATGACGTAGTACTGACTGAACTGTCTTAAGAAATGCTCATTAAATAGTATAAGTATAAAAGGTCAATTAAAGAACAGTATGGGCCGGGCGTGGTAGCTTACGCCTGTAATCCCAGCACTTTGGGAGGCCAAGGCTGGTGGATCACCTGAGGTCAGGAGTTCGAGACCAGCCTGGCCAACATGGCAAAACCCCGTCTCTGCTAAAAATACAAAAATTAGTCAGGCGTGGTGGCATGCTCCTATAATCTCAGCTACTCAGGAGGCTGAGGCAGAAGAATCCCTTGAATCCAGTAGGCGGAGGTTGCAGTGAACCGAGATCGTGCCACTGCACTCCAGCCTGGGCAACAAGAGCAAAACTCTGTCTCAAAAAAAAAAAAAAAAAAAAAAAAAAAGAGTATGCACAGTATGAGCTCATTTTCACAAAGTATTAATATGTGTAACTCTATATGTTGAAAAATTCTACAGCAGCACTGTCCAATATGGTAGTAACCAGCCACCTATAGCTACTTAAATTTGAATTTGTTAAAACTAAATAAAATCATAAATTCAGTTCCTCAGTCTCACTAGCCACATTTCAAGTGCTCAATTTCCACATGTAGTGGTACTGTATTAGACAGTACAGATACAGAATATTTCCATCATCACAAAAAGTTCAAATGGACAGTGCTGACTGAAGGACATAAACATTAAACTACTATCAGTGATGTGTATGCACTGTGGTACAAACTATGGGGAATGTTTACATTTTATGTTATATATTTCTGAAATGTTTACTTCTTTGATAATGTACATGTATTGCTTTTGTAATGAGAAAATAGGTAAATAAAATAAACATTTAAAAAAGAGAGAGAAAAAGAAGTAACATAGTATGTTAGAGAACAGCAAGAGGTCCACTACAGCCAAGCTGGGGCGACATTGTGAAAGACTCTGAATGTCAAGCTTATGGGGTCTTATTGGCAATAGAACTGATAACCAGTGGAGGATTTTGAGTTTAAAGTGACATGATCAGACATGTTCAAGAAAAATAACTTTAGTAGCAATTTGGTTCCCGAACTAAAGAGTAACTACTAGAGACAAGTAAAGCAGTTAAGAGGTTATTACACTGTGAACAATGGATTGTGGCTATCTTAACTAGAGAAATAGCAGTGGAGACTGGGAAGAAAGGACAGATTTGAGAAACACTTTTGAAGCAGAACACATGGGACTTGGCAATAGCCAGATGGAGGAGAAGAGGTAGAGTTCAAGGCTGACTGAAATTCTCAAGCTTGGGATATTGGATAGGTGGTAACAGAGATAGGGAACACAGAAACACTGTGCAATCCAAGCCTATCTTTTTGGTTCATTCATTTTAATTCAACCAATATTTATAAGGCTGTACTGTCTATCAAATCTCCCTCTTATCCATCCTCACTCTCTTTGGTCTAATAAATTTGGTTTCAGAAAGGGACTATAGATATATGGATATAGAATCTATGAAAAAGGAACAGAACAAAGAATAGTTAGAATAGTGGGCTTGAAACAACTGACAGGGTCACATAGTGAACATCAATAACAATGAAAAGTGCAGGCAACAGGATTAGGAAAGCAAAAAGCATTAGGGCTTGGATATTTAAGGCAGTTCATTATATACAATCTTCAAACCTTTTAAGCCAGAAGCTATATATAACATTGCCTTCAACTGAGAAAATTATAGCAGATGTATGAAAAGTCATTGTCTCCTTTGCTTTTACCAAATAATGGGGGTGGGATGAAGAGGTAGAGTACTCATGTAGAAATACATAAAAACAAAACGTCAAAATGAGAAAATATACACTGAATTTTGTTTTTGTTTTTTGTAAGAAAACAAACCACTTAACAAAGGCTACAGAGCCTAGGGTCCTAGAGATCAGAAAATAAATGAGTCAGCATAAATACAGGGTGACAAAGCCTGCCTAGACTGCATTTGGAGGCAGATCAATACAAAGAAGTTTAAAAAAATAGGTCTTTGTACTCAGAGTTCTGAAAACTCATAGATACATAAGCTCTGCATTTATTTCACACCCACCCTTGTACTTAATACCTTAGAATCAACACAAAAATATATCACAGAATAACTGAGCTAGAGATCAATTATTATCAATTATCAATTAGAGATCACCTAAGAGTTTTTAATGTGAAGTCCAGGGGTCTGTGGACCCCCTGAAATTGAGGTTCATTTTCTGTATGTATCATCATATGTTCATTTTTCCAGTGGGGGAGAGGGTTAATCATATTCCCAAAGAATTCTGTGGCCGCCTAAAAGTTACATCATTAGATTATAGTTCAACCACCTTGTTTAAAGATGGAGACACTGAGACCCAGAGAAGAAAAGAGACTTGCCCAAGGGCACACAGTGAATTAGTGGCAGAGCTGAATCTAGAAACTAGATTTCTTTTCAATATTCTTTCCACCATGGCACACTACTACTTCAATATATCCCATAATTAAAGTCAGTGCAAATTTTAAAAGTCCTGATTATTACCTTTGTAATGAAAATTCCAGCATCCATAATAGCTTTAATGTGTCTTAACCACCCTGAGCTCTCCAGGCCGCTAAGAAATTCACTCATTGTTGGAGTTTTCAATTCACAAACTAAGGTAGAAAAGGAAGCAGAGATTGAAATTCACAATCAACTCAGTTTATTCATTAAGGGGAGAAAGTGGATCTCCATATCGTAAGTGAGGAAGCTGAGGCAGAAAGGTTAAATGATTAGTTAGAAACCACACAGTGAGTCAGGGACAGAACTAGGTCTAAAGCCTACCAGATCTCCTCGCCTGGGCCTCTGCTCTATCACGCTGTAAAACCCACTCTCAAGCCCTTAGAAATCTCTCAAGAAGAGAGCCAGAAGACTGAATTAGCATCTACAGGAAAACACACCTCCTCTGATTAGAAAACATATTTGATCCCTATCCTAATCCCACCCACTTATGCTAACTCTGAAGGCCCTCAGCATCTGTCTCTACTCCCACACCCCCATCTACTCCCTGTAGCCCTGTTCTGTCAACAGGTTGAAAAAAAAAATACCAGTTAATTTTTATGCACTTTGCAATAATTATCCAGCGGAGGGAAATCTTTTGCCTTAAAAATCTGTAAAACAAAGTCCTCTTCCATAAAATATTCTGGGGCAAAAAAGAAAGGAGTAAGAGACCTAAGGAAGAGGGACATTAATATTTTAAAAGGGATGCAGACTGAGCAGCTGAGATCTGGCAAGGGTGATGTAAAGGAGAGGTCATGGCAGACTACGCAAGTACAAAGTTGAAGAAAGAAGAGGAAGAATGGGGAGTTCATTAAAGAAGGCAGGTTTTCACTATCTCTGCCTGAGTTGACATAGAACATCATGGAATCCTGGGTAGTGGTTTTAGGAGAAATGCTCTACACCCAAGAGTCTTGTAAGGCCCCAATCCCACCTTGCCCCCTTTCTGACCCTAATCATTTTGTAGTCGATAACAGATCACCAAAACTGTCTGATATCAACTTTATTCTTTTGAGGTCTAAATTCAACTTCATCAGCACAGTGATGAAATCAGACTGAATCCTTATACCAAATTAAAGAAGATAATTTCTTACCTTAAGGATGATAAAATGAATCCCAAATTTATTTAATACTTCTGCTGGTTTGCCTATCCCTGAAAATCAACCTCTGTATTTCCAAAGAGAGGAATAATTTTCATACCAACTAGACCCAGATGAACTTTATTGAATTATGAAACTGCACATCTTAGTCCCTTTTCCAGATCAACACTGCTATAATTCAGTACTATTTAAGCTAGATTTGTACAATAGTTAAACACCTAACCACTTATTGACTCTGCTCACCTGCTTGCTTTTATATTCCACCCCAAATCAGGCATGCTTTCTGCTTACATAATAATGCAAAGCTATGGCCGCTTGCCTAGCCAAGGTGAAATCCCTGTACCTTCCAAGAGTTTCTGCAGACTGCTCCGCATTACATGGATGTTCTCAATGCCCATGAATCTGAAGCGAATGTTGGCATAGTTGTCTTCATTTTCATACCCCTTCCCAGCTGCTCGGTTGGCCATGGCATTCAACTGCAATAGCAGAGGACATAATAGAGCAGATAGGCCAGATGATGAAAGAATGGAGTTCATCAATCTCAATGCCTCATTCTGAACCGTTTAAAATCCTACCCAATTAAAAAGAAGTTAAATCAGATGAGATACATTCTGGAATGGAGAGAATTTCACTAGTTTTTACATCAGGTACTTTTAGTAACAGACTCATATAGGGGAAAAATAGGGAGATACAGTGTTTTGTTTCATTATGAAAACCTTTCTTAAGAGAGAAAAGTTATGGCAGCTATGAGGATATCTGATCTAAAAAACTGAAATAATAATTTTGAGCTGCCTACCACAAATGTTTTCTCAGCTGAAAGGGTTTTATACTGAGAAACATGCAAAAGTTCAAAAATATTTACAACTGAGAAGCTCTAGAAAGAAGCCTAAGAACTTCAGGATGAATTAATTTTATTTATTTATTTAAGAGACAGTGTCTCACTCTGTCATTAAGGCTGGAGTGCAGCAGCACAATCACAGAGTTCACTGCAGCCTTGAACTCCTGGGCTCAGGCAATCCTTCTGCCTCAGCCTCCTGAACAGCTAAGACTACAGGCACGCACCACCATGCCTGGCTAATTTTTTTTACAAAAAATGTTTTTTGTAAAGACAGTCTCGCTGTTCCCCACACTGGCCTTGAACTCTTGGACTCATGTAATCCTCTTGCCTTGGCTTCCCAAAGTGCTGGGATTACAGGCATAAGCCACCACATACAGCCCAATTAAATAGCTATTCTAGAAAAATGTCTAAAATGTGACTGCATGAGATAAATGACTTTTACTCACTGACAAAATTGAAATGGAGACATCACCAACTGTTTTAACACTATGTTCAGTTTGTGGTAATCAGAAAATCTCTAGGTCATATGAAGAATGCTGGGTGGGGTAGGGAGTAAATGAGACTTGTGGAAATATGAATATAATAACTAGAAGGCAGCCAAGATACTGTCTATGATAATGACCATCTTACTAATTAAGTGATTTTCTGTTTTCTGGGCCTATTTTCTCATCTCCCAATATTGTGCATTTCAGAAGGCAGGAGGAGCACGTATGTGGACAGGGTATAATTTTTGTATTAAAAGAATACAAAAACCTCAAGGCACAAACTATTCAAGTTAGAACATGCAGAGGGAAAAAAGTCAGTGTGCTAAACATATTCTGTTTACAATGCAAGACATCTGTTAAAAGGGGAAATGTGATGGTAATTTTGATCTTTTATCACATTGATAGTGTTACTGAGCTTTCATTAAATTAATGACAAATGTCAAAGGAACACCTGTGGAAGCATAAGCAATAGTCACCTAGTAGCAAGGATGTTTGTTATGAGTGATGCTTCAGCAAAAATAATAATAATAATAATAATTACAGTAGTCACTACCCAGGCCTGGGTAGGCCACCTAATGCAGATAACTAGCTACCTCATACCAGTATTCACTCTTTAAAAATATGTCTGGCAGATCTGAGTAACAGATACCTATTTAATGTTCAGGTGGCAAACTGAGAGGAAAATGGAGAGACAAAAATGGAACCTGTTAAAAGGGGCTTTTTGGTGTTGGATTTGAACAAATGGCACCAACCCTTTTGTTTCTTCAAAAGCTTGGTGTAGTTCTCTTTACTATTTTAAGATTATTTAATCTTTAAAGATGCAGACACGATTAAACTCTTTCCAATTGCAGAATGTCAGATGTAATATTTATTGTAATGTAATATTTATTGAGCTCCTAATATATGCCTGACACTGTGCTAAATCCTTTACGTACATTATCTCACTTAATCCTCATTACAGCCTCTCAAAATGGGTGCTATATTATCCCCATAAGAAAACAGGCTCAGAGAGATGAACCAATTTGCCCAAGATGATATGGATAAAGGCTGAAAGCAGGATTTGACCTCAGGTTTGACTGACTCCTAGAACAAAATTTTGTCAGTATAATATAGTTCCTACTAAAAGTACGGATCTAGCCATCCAGAAGAGAGGGAATGCCAGATATTTCTAGGCCTGTCTTAATTTGCTCAAATTGGAGAGAGGAAAATGGAACCTGTTTAAAAAAAGGGGGCTTTTTGGTGTTAGATTTGAACAAAAGGCACCAACTCTTTTGTTTCTTCAAAAGCTTGGTGTATTTCTCTTTACTATTTTAAGATTATTTAATTTTTAAAGATACAGACTCGATTAAACTCTTTTCAATTGCAGAATTTCAGATGCAGTTATGGCTGAAACAAGACAGCAAGCTTCTGAGAAACTGAAGGATGGGCCTGAGCAGAAAGGGAAATTATTTTCTCTCCTGAGCTCAGTCAGTCCTAGGTAGCTCTGGAGAATAGCCACTGAGGGATCACAAAGATGGGGCAGAAAGCTGTCTAAGGCAACTATCTGGTTTCATGTACATCCAACTGCTCAACTCTTAAGTCACAACCATCTGGCTTAGGCTTAGATGAAAATCACCAATTTAGTAATGACTAGAATCAGCAATGAAACCTCTTAGTCACACTTTACATACCAAATTATAAGCAAAATTATTTCTTTCTGGGGCTGTTTGTAAAAAGGACAACATTTAAGAATATGGAATCTATCCTTTACTTCTTTTGTGGGACACAATGAGTTCTTCTACAGCCCATATAGAGCTACACAAAACTTTGAAGGTTAAGGAATTAATGCAGAGAGGAGTTTAAGCTGATACTTAGGTTAATATGAGGACACTCTGTTCAGCAATGTTCATATTTGAAAGAGACAAAGCCTGAGAAAACACATTGCAACAAATCATGCAGCATTAGATTATTGGAAAGATCAAAGGATTTGACTAGGTCTATCCATGTCCACTGCCAAAATCCATGGCAAATTTATGAACTTGGTCTTTTTAATTCTCTGGGACCAAGATTTAAACTGCACTGTACTAAACCGGAAAAAATTTAATCAGCTAACAGTACTAGATGCTAAAAAAGAATTACTGCCATATGAGCTAAAGATTTTTTGTTAATTGCATAGCAGTAAAATTTGTGAACCATGGTGCTTTGGGAGAACCAAAATATTATTAAATTACTGTGCCCTAACACATTTACAGAAAAAAAAAAAAAAAACATGTTGGTTGTAGTAAGTTTCCAATGTCTAAGTTGAAGCTCTTTCTCTAACAGTAAATTTAGACCACAGAATGGGAATACTGAAAATTCTGGTTAAGGAACAGACTTGGTAAAAAAGATGAGGGATGTTAAGGAGCCTTCTATGCAGGACGTCACACTGAGGTGGGAAAGCCAGGTTGCTTGAAATACCCTCTCATAACCTCACTTGACAGTGACAACCTTATAAAAGGAGCCCCAAATGGCTTCCTGAAATGATTTTACACAATGTCTGACATAATAAACACACATACAAAAACCTAACTTTCCCAATAACACTGCATGTCTCAATATATGAGGAGGTAGACTGCAAGAGGCAGAAATATCAAAGAAATCACTGAGAAATAGATACCTTTGGTCTTGTGTCTACAACATACATAAACTGGCTCCCTGGGTTTGTTTGGCTAATGGCCTCCAACAAGAGCTCATCATCTACACAGCGAGTGTAAAATCCAGAGAGAGGCTGGCTACAGCGGCAAATGGCAGCCTGTAAGGAAAAGGTGTGTCAGTTGAGTGATTATATTCACAAATGGTCAAAAATCTTTCTTGACCCTTGCCAGGTTCCATGAGTAGAGGGAGAGGATGAGCCAACTTAAGATAGTGTCCAAAGCAAAGAGAAATGTGACTCTAAAGTCATTCTCCACTGACATTGGGCTTAACCTCCTGCCTACCCTGGGCATGTGGCTCTAATTTCCAACCCAGTCTTGGTAAATCAGACTACAAAAAAAAATCACATCATGAGTATTTCCTTAGTGAAATTCTATTCTCGATATATAATGGGCTATTTTTCTGAAACCGCCTCACTTTTTACAGTCCCAGTAATATTGCCCACATAAACCATAAGCTTGCGGAGGCAGCAGAATTCAAGATAGAGCAAAGATCTACAGCGTCTTAAGAAAACAGGGTTCACTAGTTTCAGAAGTTAATGCCAAATCAGAAGGGTGGTTTGTTTCAAGCCACTTTAACACAAAAACAACGTAACTATTTAACATGAATGTCTGGTAATGATTAGTTCATGAAATTCGTTACACTTTGATGTGGCTTTTAAGGGGTCAACTCACTTCAATAATATGGCACCCAATTGCATTACTATACTCCTTAGCACTTGAATGGTTGCCCACCTGACAACTTGCCTATTTGTCTAACCCCAGATCTCAGAGTGATTACAAGAGGTGATAAATATTATCACTTCCTACATAAGTAAGGGGATTGAAACACAGAGGAGTCAAGTGCTTTCTTACTACTACCTGAAATTATATGAAAAGCACTAAGAAAGTATCAAGGATATCTGTATTCTACTGGGAGGCCACAGCCCCCCAAAAATCCTGTATACAACTAATTTTCTGTCATTTCACAACTTTCCACAAAGCTGGATCCCACAGAAAAGGAAAAAAAGAAAAAGAAATAAACATACTAAAATGACACTTAACATCTGCGTAACATTTTACAATTTACAAAGTACATTGTACATATTATTCCTACTGAGATCCTCTCAAAAACCTTCAGAAGTATGAAAGTCCAGAGAAGTTAAGTAACTTGCTTGAGGTCACACAGCTACTAAGTGGCAGCATGAAACTTAAAACAGGTCTTCCAGAGCCATGTTTAATTATCATTAGAGAAATCTGCTTAACTTACATTGTTCTCTTTGTAGAGGTAGGAGAGCACAGGGACACGTTCTTTACTTCTGAACTTTGAACTTCCAACCACCGTTCCCAAGGTAACAGATTTAGGAACCACTATTTCAGGAGGGTAGGTGCTGCATATCTAAAAGAAAATAAGCACAATATATATAAATATATATTTATACATTTATATATAACTGTCTCTTTGGAAATACGTATTTTGGTAACCACTAAAAGCTGATAAACTTAAGAAAATATGTCAGTCTTTTCATAGAGTAAGTCACACCTAAAATGTCAACACCTCCACCCCAAGACTAGTGTTTTAAAGACCGTCCAGATATGAATACTAGGAACCTAGTATGTAGTTTATGAAAGAGTACATCATATTTCCTCCTCCTCTACCTGTCTGCTTCATATTTGTGTCTGTTCATATTAATTCACTTGTTTACAGTTATTGTTTTTGCTCTGATATGCACACGTAGGAATTTCAACATGGGGTTTTATGTGTGTTTCTGTCTATGATTTTTGTTTTTCTAATTCTAAAAGTACATTTTGTTCTCATATGTCTCAATCCCTTCCTTTCTAGAAAATAATAGCACACTTGGAAAAGCTTTTATACCAAGGATATTTTCATTTCTATTTCTGAGGAATAGATGATTAAATACCAGCTAGCTAATGCTTGAGTGATTGCTAATTCCAGCCTGTTGCTAGCAAGTGAAAAATGTATATATATAAACTGCATACTAGGTTCCTAGTGTTCATATCTGGACGGCCTTTAAACCACTAGTCTGGGGGTTGGAGGTGTTGACATTTTAGGTGTGACTTACTCTATGAAAAGACTGACATATTTTCTCAAGTTTATCAGCTTTTAGTGGTTACCAAAATACATATTTCCAAAGAGACAGTGACAAAATATTATAACACCACAGACCTGACATTGCAAAATTAATTCTAATCACTCCCCTAACTAAAGAACACCCCCAAACATTTAACAACAGATGAAACAAATATAAACTGAACAGGCAAAAATAAAAAAAGTTAAAGGTAGATAAGATTAAGAATGCTCTATGTAACTCATTAAAGTCAATGTCCCCAGAATGCAGACCATTTGAAAATGTTTTCTACCCACCCCCTTACCTGGACTTAAACTTTGGAGAAGACAGTCATACAAAGAAAAATAAATGGAGCTCCCCATTCAGCTTAGAAGGTTATACACATCAAAAAGACCAACAAGAGTATTTCAGACCTTCTTTGGGAGACTCAGACACACATTTGAAGTGGACAGATTTCACCCCCAATCTCTACTCATTCCTCTCAAGCATGACCCTAACAAGCCACCTCACAGATGACCCTGCGAAGTCACAGCTCATCAATCCCCATACCTAGTAGACATTCAAAGCTATGTTACCAGAAAGTCAATGCAATAACAGTCTTATTATGATAGTAAAAACACTGTTAAAGATGAACGATTCAGGAATATCACTTAAACACCAATGACTCTCTCTGCAGAAAAATTATCCTAGCAGGCCAGATTGCTACCTGTGTTAGAGTTCTCTAGAGAGACAGAACTAATAGGATATATGTATATAGGAAAGGGAGTTTATTAAGGAGAATTGACTCATACAATCAAAAGGTAAAATCCCACAGTAGGCCGTCTGCAAGTTGAGGAGCAAGAAAGCCAGTAGTGGATCATTCCGAGTCCCAAAACCTCTAAAGTAGGGAAGCCAACAGAGCAGCCTTCAGTCTGTGGCTGAAGGCCCGAGAGCCCCTGGCAAACCACTAGTGTAAGTCCAAGAATCCAAAAGCTGAAGTACTTGAAGTCTGATGTTCGAGGGCAGGAAGCATTTAGCATGGGAGAAAGATGAAGACTGGAAGATTCAGCAAGTCTGCTCATTCCACCTTCTTCTGCCTGCTTTTTCTAGCTGCACTGGCAGCTGAGGGAATGGTGCCCACCCAGATTAAGGGTAGGTCTGCCTCTCCCAGTCCACTGACTCAAAGGTTAATCTCCCCTCTAGTAACACCCTCACAGACACACCCAGAAACAATACTTTGCATACTTCAATCCAATCAAATTGACAATATTAACCATCAGACTACCCTTAGAAAGGCCTACTTGCATTGTGCTTAAAACTGTTTGTACAAACAATGTGGCTTATCCTGAACACCTGCCTTCCTTCTGGACTTCTGGAATTCTGGCATACACTAGGCAGAACGTGCCTATGTGGGCAGGCTCCAATAGAATCCCTGAGCACTTTGCCTCTAATGAGCATCCTGGCAGACAACATTTCATAAGTGTTGTCACAATTTCTGCTGGAGGAATTCAGTGTGTCCTACGTCACTCTGCTGAGAGAGGACTCTGGAAGCTTGTTCCTGGTTTTGTTGACTTTGTTCCCTGAACCTTTTCCCTTTGCTGATTTTTGCTTTGGATCCTTTCATGGTAATAAATCACTGTCATAAGTATGACTATACACCAAGTCCTATGAATTTTCCTAGTAAATCACAAGACCTGAGGAATGGTCTTTGGGACCTTCAACACATTCCCAGATGTCCATATTTGGCCCAGAGCTCTTTCTTGAGATCCAAACCCAAATGCTTGAAATCAAATACTTGATATCTGTTTAATCACCTTGAAGTCAAGTGTAAAATTGAAGACACCATCTGCCCCTCTTCTTGTGGTCCTTATCTTTGTTAACATCACCACTACTCATTGGTCATCAAAGCCAAAACCAGGAAAGCTGGGATGCATATTAAATTCCTCCACTTTTCTAGCCACATTTGATCTGTCACCAGTTGCTTTCAATTCTACCACCTAAATATCTTTTAAAACCATCTCCTTTCCATCTACAGCCATTGCCTTAGTTCAGGTTCTCATAACTTCACATATCATTCTTCTGCATTCTTAGCTCCAGCAAACGAATTCTCCACACTAATAACAGTTATCCTTCTAAAACACAAATATATATATATGTTCCTTTCAAGCGTAAATACTCTTGTGGCTCACAACTGTCTTCATGATAAAGTTCAAATTCCTTAATTTGGTCACGAAGCGCTTTATGATATGGCTTCACTTCCTGACCTCCTTCCTTCTCCCCCTGTATAAATTAGGAGAAATAATCCAGACATTTACAGTTCAGTCATTTTCAACAAAGGCACCAAGGACACATATTTGGGGGAAAGAAGTCTCTTCAATAAATGGTTCTGGGAAAACTGGATGTCCATATGCAAAGAAACACTTTAGGATATTGGTCTGGGCAAAGACTTCTCGAGTAAGACCTCAAAAGCATACGCAGCCAACTAAAGCAAAAATAGGCAAATGGGTTAACACTGAGCCAAAAATCTCCATGGCAAAGGAAACAACCAACAAAGTGAAAAGACAACCCACAGAATAGGAGAAAATATTTGCAGATTACCCATCTGACAAGGGATTAATAACCAGAAAATATAAGGAGCCCAAGAAACTCAATAGAATGAAAACAAATAATCCAATTAAATATGGAGAAAGTATCTGAATAGACATTTCTCAAAAGAGGACACACAAATGACCAACAAGTATATGAAAAAATGCTCAACATCAATAATCATCAGAAAGATGCAAACCAAAACCACAATGAGATATCATTTCACCTGTTAAAATGGCTTTTATCAAAAAGGCAATAATGGATACTGGTGAGGATATGGAGAAAATGAAATCTTCATACACAATTGGTAGGAATGTAAATTAGTACAGCCACTACTGGCCAGGGGTGGTGGTTCACACCTATAATCCCAGCACTTGGAGAGGCCAAGGAGGGAGGATCACTTGAGCCCAGGAGTTCAAGAATCCCATCTCTACAAAAAATGAAACAAATTAGCCAGGCATGGGGGTGGGTGCTTATGGTCCCAGCTACATGGGAGGCTGAGATGGGAGGACCAATTGAGCCCAAGAGATTGAGGCTACACTGAGCTATGGTCATGCCACTACACTCTACCTTGGGCAACAGAGTGAGGCCTTGTCTCAAAAAGAAAGAAAAGAAAACTGTGGTACATATGCACAATAGAATATAACTCAGTCACAAAAAAATGTAATCCTGTCATTTGCAACAACATGGATGGAACTGGGGGACATTATATTAAGTGAAATGAACAAAGCATAGAAAGACAAATATTGCATAATCTCATTCACATGTTGTAGGAGCAAAAAAAAAAAAAAAAATGAACTCATAGAGACAGAGAGTAGAATGATGGTTACCAAAGGTTGGTAAGGGTAGTGGAGTGGGGGGGATAAAAAGAGGATCCTCAACAGGTACAAAAATACAGTTAGATAGAAGGAATAAGATCTAGTATTCAGTAGCAAAACAGGACGACTACAGATAACAATAATAAAATAACTGAAAATGGAATTGGAATGTTCCTAACACAAATAAATGATAAATACTTGTGGTGATGGATACCCCAATTACCCTGATCTGATCATTACATATTGTATGCCTGTATAAAAATACAGCATGTACCCTATAAATATGTACAACTATTATATATCCATAATAATTAAAAATAAAAAATGTTAAAATAAATTAGCCTTCACAAGGTTCACAAGGCTACTCTGCAAAGCATCAGGCTGTTTCTGGCTTCCTTAGGCTGATTTTCATGCCCCGCACCTATGCTCCCATAACACCCTATGCTTTAGGCCATGAGATCTCTTACTCAGTGCCTATTGCACTGTAGGTACTCAATAAATGTCTGTTGAATGGCTGAATGTTGAATGGAAAGGAGAGAGAGATTATGAGTCATTTCTCTCTTTTTTCAAAATCTTGTTTCCTGATATTCTACCATCTTAATTAAATGCACCAAAAGGCAAACAACAAGGACAAAATTACCTCATAGTTTCTGTTGGCATCTGTTATGGTCCAGTTTCTGTTGGGTATTCCCATACGCCCAAAGTCTGATATTGGGTCAATCAGTTTCCATCCACTTTCCCTCATCTCTTTTGAGGATTTGGGATTATAAGAAAAAGCATAAAGATCTTCAGGTAATGCTGGAGAAGAGAGATAGGCATGGAAAACAAAATGATGAATGAAACCTAAAAATCATCAAACAATGCAAATAAAGGCTAGATTTCCTTTTCCTAAGGGAATGTTTGTCAAACAGTCCCAGAAAAGGACTGTGGTGTGTGCAAGTTTGCCTTTATGTAAGGAATAAAAACTGGAATATTGTTTGGGTTCTTTGAAAAAATGTCTTAATTTTTTGTGTTATCAATACAAAGTGGGATCTTTCTGCCTGGCTTCCTATAAAAAAAGAATGCTGGATAATTGACTGAACTGAGGCTTCAGGGTTTCACATGTTAAGAAAAGAGTCCTTACCAAAAGTTTTTAACTGGGCTCCCATGTCCTAATAGTACTGCTTATTGTAACATGTTGCACATCTTTAACAATGTTTTTGCATTGTACTTGTCAGACCAACAGCAACTTCTGACTTATAAATGGCCCCTTCCTCTCTTTTCTTTGTCAGTCCTGCTTCCTCCCTTCACGAGATACAGCATCCAATCAAATAACTCATTTGACCAATTTATATGGCAACAACTTCTCCAGAGATTAATGGAGCCTATCAGAGACTTGTAAAATGCTAGGCCATCCAGCAGGTAACTTTATCAATAAAAATCAGCAAATATTGAGGAATTACTCTGAGGGAAAAGGGGAAAAATGGGAGAGAAAATGTAAGAGCATGATTAAAATCAAAGACTAAAATCAGAGGAAGCTGGTTAATTGCCTAGGGGTGGGGGCTGGGGAATGAAAGGGTGACGCTGGAGGAAGCATTAAGTCCTACATTAATGAGGACTTTGATGAACTGCCTTAGTCTTCTAGTTGGAATTAAAAGTAGGGGTGGAAATCGTGGGCCAAACAAAAAGTCTGCAGGACAGCAGGAAACAAATTTTCTTCCAAAGCAGTCTTCCTTCCTGAACTGAGAAAACATTCACAAGTTGATACTTTAAAGGAGGGAAGGAGAGAGAAGAAAATATCTATTAAACATCTACTATATACTAATACATGAAGGTATTCAAGGCTCAAAACAACCCCCTTGAAGAGCTTTTACTCTCCTTACTTTTACAGGTAAAGAAAATGAGTTCAGAGGTTATATAACTTGCCCAAATATAATGGAGCTAATAAGTGGTACAGCCCAGATCCAAACCCTCCTCTGACTCCATAGCCCTGATCTTTCCATTATGCCATTTTGGAAAAATATTAAAATGGTTTTAGATAAAAATACTATCATAACTACCTGGCTGAGAAAGCTTGAGCAGTGAAATATAAACCTCATGGCACACAAGGTCGGAATCTAAAACAAAGTGGGCCACCCGGAAATTCTTGCAGCGGAGGGTCAGGGGACAACCCAGGCTAGTGATGGGTAACTTCTCCACAGTGGCAATGTGATGGAGTGCAATCTGAAAAACATAAAAGAACCAGCGTAAACATACAGATGTGCAATATCTCTATCACTATCAGTATTCCTGACTCTCCGTAATGGTAACAGCATGACCAGATCTGTAGGCTACATCTACAGCCTACAACCATTCTTTGTAAGACACAACTGGGGTTCTCTCAAATAGAACTAAAGCATAATAGTGGTAAAGCAACAAGAAGCAGACTGCAGTGTTAGAAAACTTCTCTATCCTTAAGGATACGAGATTACCAAGTTTGTGGGACAATTTTGGTAGATCAGCTCAGAATAGATGACTTTTAGCATGCTGTGATAGAGTTCACAATCAGAATAATTGTTACAGAGGAAAACAGGAATTTCTTTTCTTATATCAAATTACTAATTAAGATAATTATTAATAGCAGGTATTGTGCTTTATCATAAACAAAGTAGTCCATGACCATTAGCTATTTAAGAAGAGCCATTTGACGTGTAATCATCCTATTTCAGGAATGAAAAAAAACAAAGCTCTGAGAAGTGAATTCCTCATCAGATATCATATAGCCAAGAAGTGGCACAAACAGAATTTGAACCATAGCAGTCTAAACTTAAGTCCAGGATTAAGTTCTGGAATAAGGATTTAACTAGAAATGTTAGGGAGGAACTATTCCTCTACATTTTAAACTCTAGTGACAGTAAAGCAAAGAATGTAGGATGATTACTTCTGTTCATGCTGATGCCAGCAAAAAAAGAAATGCATGGAAAGGTAACTGATGAAACAAAATGTGTCCAAATAATATAATTCTCTCTTAATTGATTCAAAAAGCCATATAATCATGGTTTTGCATTTTGATCTTTGATGTTCTCCTCCTATCCCTGTATTATGTTTCTGCAACTATGGAGCCTGGATGTGCTCTTTCCATTCTCTAGACTCCCTGTCCTGTGCCTGGAATGGTCTTCCAATCAATAGTGCCTTTTCTGCTCTCCCATCACCTCAATGCCCCAGTCCCTAATTTCTTTGGAAAAGTCATCTCTTCAATGAAGTCTTTCAATCACATCCACCATCTAAGAATGGAGCAAGTGTGGAAATGATTCAGATATTCCTAGGATAAATTTTCTATTTTTTTAAGGCAGGGTCTCGCTCTGTTGCCTAGGCTAGAGTGCAGTGGCTTAATCATGACTCACTGCAGCCTCAACCTCCTGGGTTCAAAGGAGATCATCTTGCCTCAGCCTCCTGAGTAAGCTAGGAATACAGTTGTGTGCTACCATGCCTGGCTAATTTTTTTAACTTTTGTAGAGACTAGGTATTGCTTTGTTGCCCAAGCTGGTCTCAAACTCCTGGCCTCAAGCGATCCTTCTTCCTTAGCCTCCCAAACTGCTGGGATCACAGGTATAATTAAGTTCTATCTTAACTGTTTCGTCACACTCAAGTCCTGCAATGGCAGTTCTGGAGGCATCACAAAATGTAATATGAATTAATATATTCAACCTCAAGAAAATCAAAGATCTTCCAGTCAACATGAGAGATGTGTGTTTTGGTAGTACGATACTGATAATTGAGATCAGGGCCCAGGCAAACAATTGTGGTGAAACTGGGAAGGGTCCAGGGAAGGTAGGCAGACTAAGGCTGGGAAGAACTTCCCTAATTGGGTAAATAAGCCTCCTTTGACATGCAGAAATAAGTGTAAGTGCTCCCTTCCAGATACAGTCCACTGGGTTTGAAATAATACCCAAAAGGAACAAATCTGGAGACATCTGTACTGTCTATAAATGCAGGTAGATAGGAGATAGGCTTACGGCACAGTACTAAAGAACTGGTTCCTAAACTGTTAGAATTACAAGAATCCTTACTAATTATATAATCTAACCACCTCATTTTACACATGAAGAAACAAGCCCAGGGAGTAAGAATCACTTGCCTAAGGTTACATAGCCAGTTAGCATCAGAGCTTAGTCTAGCCCAGTTCTCATTCCTCTTTTGACATTCTTATCACAGCAAAAGGAGCAAGATACAATCTCATATGGGGAAAGTTCAGTTTTAAAAGGAAGTATTAAGATACTTCTTTCATATGCATACTCAATTCATTTTATACTTATATGATAGTATTTACCATGTTCCAGGCATTGTTGTAAGCACTTATAAACATTCACTTTATAATTCTTGTATCTTGACTTTTTAAAACTAATTCAAGGTATTATTTTATCTGTATTTTACAGATGAAGGAAGCGAGACACAGAAAAGTTAAACAACTTGCCCAAGGTTACAAAAGTAGTAAATGTTGAAGCTGGGATTTCAACCTGAGCAGACTGGCTCTAAAGCTTTAATCACTAAGCTATGCGGTATAAAAGAAGCATGTTGTACTTCTTATAAATGGAGAGGTCTAAGCATAAATCTAACTAATGATTAAGTTAAGATTAAATTATGATCTTTAGGATGGGTAAGGCATAAAGTAATGTTGGGGTGCTGAATTAATTAGAAAACATTACTTACAGGTATAAAAAGAAACACATACACATGCCCGTGCATGCACACACACACACACACACATATATATACCCAGGTAAAATCCTGTCTTAGGACAGAGAGATGGTCTAAATTAGTGTTGCCCAAGGTAAAGTCCATGAGGCCTTAGCATCAGCATAACCTGAGCCCTTTTTAGAAATTCAAAATCTTAGGCTTGAGATTTTGCATTTTTATCAAGTTCCCATACGCTACAGATGCTGCTGGTTCTTGAACTATATTTTATGGGCAGCAAGGCTTTAAATTACTTCAAGATGCTTACAAACATAGTTCAGAAAATTAGCAGAAACTATTCTACCTAAAAATAATTTAGCTAAACCCCAGGAATATTCCCATGTAGAATAAAATGACTATGATGACCAGAGCCAATAACTTGAAAAAAGAGGAGTAATACAATTCAGACCATAAAAAGATTATTAGAATAGGTCCTCTGAAGAAAAGGTTTTACAGCAATTTAAAAATTACACTTGAAATTTCAAGAAACTACCATATAGAGAGCATGTATGCACAACTCTTTAAGACTCTTTGATACTTCTTCTCATGAACATACCCATGTTTCTTTCCGGGCTGCACCTGAAGCCTCCACATAGATCAGGTGGGTTGCAGTAAGATAAAGAATCCCATTAGCTGGTTTCTTACTCACATAACGATCCACCAATTTCACGTTTTCTACCTGTTATTGGAGGAAAAAATACTGATTAAGTTACCAACTCACCACCTATGATTGAAGTGGGGCCATTCAAAGCAAGATAAATGCTGTTAATTTGCTACAAAAC
Organism: Pan paniscus; assembly: GCF_029289425.2. Classification (NCBI taxonomy): domain Eukaryota; kingdom Metazoa; phylum Chordata; class Mammalia; order Primates; family Hominidae; genus Pan; species Pan paniscus. The sequence continues at coordinate 63,887,967 of NC_073272.2, forward strand.
TTGAGTCTTTCCAGTTCCTGCCAAGGTGGCAAACTACTATGATCTGTATTACCTTTTCTGAAATCAGTGCGGGAAAAACTATGAAAGTGAGAGGAAAACCCGTATTCTAGAAAAGATAAAAATTCTAGACAAAGTTTACAAGATGAGGTACGTATAACTGGAAAATATATAGAACCTGAGAGCCTGCTGAGGTACTTATCTTGTTGGAAGAAGGTGCAGTTATTGTATGTGTACAAAAATCAGTAAGGGTAAATAACATGAAGATAGATCTTACGTTACAGGGCAAGAATAGAAAAAAAAAAACAGAAAAAGAGAAAAACAAAACAAAAAAAAGGAGTACCATAAATAAAACACATAAAAAGAAATGCCAGAATTAAATCCCAATATAGAAGTAATTGCAATAAATGTACATGAATTAAACTTACCAATTAAAAGAAAGACACAGACTGAAACAAAAGATTCAACAATATTCAGACTAGAAGAGATATACTTTAGAGTCACAAACTGAAAATAATAAGATATGCCAGGCAAATATGAACCAAAATAAAGCTGAGGTAGCAGTCTCAATATCTGACTAAATAGAATTTACGTGACAAAAATCAACAGGACAAGAAGATATAGCCATCATAAATATAAACATATTGTATAATACAGTCTCGAACTATATCAAGCAACTAGCAGAACTGCAAAGAGAAAAGGAACAAGTGCACATGGATATTTTAATACTCTTCTTAGGAACTGATAGGTCAAGCAGACCAAAAAAAAAAAAAAAAAAATCAAATGAAGATACGGAACACTTACACATTACAACTGAAAAACTCAAGCTATTATATACAGAGTAGGACTCTATATCCAACAAATAGAACATTCAAGACAACAAAAAAAAAAAATTCCCAAAAAGAGACCATGATTACAGCTGTAAATGAAACATCAATAAATTCCAAACGTTCAATATCATACAGTTTAGGTTCTCCAACCACAATGCAATAGCACTAGAAATTAATAACAAAATAATAGCCAAAATGTAGCATATGTTTGAAAACACAATAGCTTATTACTAAATTAACCTGGGGTTAAAAAGAAAAAGGAAAGGAAACTAAGAAATATTTAAAAGTGAACGATAATAAAAACACAACAAATAAAAATTTGAAGGACAGAGTTAAACAAGAACTAAGAAGTAAATGTATAGTAGTAAGTAAGTTTACCATGAAATGAGAAAGGTTAACAACATACTAGTTAAACAGTCAATGTAATGGAAATAAGCAAAAGAACAGAGAAATAAGATGATAAAGCACAGAAATTTAAAACCAGAGAATCCTCCTCCACAGATACACACACACAGCCTGAACAGAAAAGATCAACAAACCAGAATTTAATTATTTCAAAAGGTTAATAGGATAGATCTTTGCTAAAAAAGAGAAAAGATGCAAATAAACAAAATACAGAATGAAAAAGGGAAAATACAAAAAATTAAAACTATCACTATTATGAACAACAATATGCTAATAAATTGGAAAACTTATAAGAAATGTTTTTAAATATCAAGAAAAAAATAAAATGGCAATGGTAGTCAAAGATTTTCCCTAACAAAACCCTCAGGCCCAGATGATGTTATAGGTTTATTCTACTAAACTTCCAAAATATAATTAATTACTACCTTATCCAATTGATTCCGGTCACTGGAAAAAGAATAAAGTTACTCAGTCCATTTTATGAGGGCAATTTAATCTTGATTCTAAAATCAAATAAAGACAATTATAAAGTAAGAAAGTTTAGGGCTATTTCATTTATGAAATGTAGACACAAAAAATGCTAAATAATGTTAATGAATCAACAGTATATTTTAAAAAATACATTTTGATCAAGTGCAGTTTATCACAAGAAAGCATGGGGAGTTCAACTTCAGAAAATGTCAGCGTAATACATCACCAAGACTAAAAAGAAAAATCATATGCTTTATCTCAATTGATACAGAAAAAGAAGTATTTAATATAGCTTAATTCTATTTATAATGATAATCCTTAGTGAACAAGGAATAAAAGTAAACGATCTTAACTTGGTAAAAATTATATACAAAAAACCTACAAAGTATGTTATGAATAATGAAGAAACTAACTGCATTAATTTAAAATCATGAACACGACAAACTTGACTCTAACTATTACTGCTACTGTTTTAAATATCCTGGCTAAATACTATGAGGAAAGGGGGTGTGGAATTAAGAAATGCAAGGATCAGAAGGGAAGTTCTATATTTGGCACCACTAACAGAAGGTAATCATTCAACCACAAAAAAATGAAAGAAAAGAATCAACCAAACTCTCAGAACTAATATAAAAGAGTTCAGCAAGGATACCAAATATAATATCAACCACAAAAGTCAATAACATTTTCCTATATCAGCAATGATCACTTAAAAAACATAATTAAAAAAATACCATTCACGATGGCAACAAAAATTATATAGAATCTAGAAATTAGCTTAATTAACCAAGTATACACAAGACCTTTACAGAGAAAACTTTAAAAGTCTAATGAAGGATATAGAATATAATCTAAAGAAATAATGTCTATGCTCTTGGATAGGCCAACTTAATATAATAAAGATGGCAATTATCCCTCAATCTATAAATTCAATACAATTTCAATCATATTTCAAAGTGGATTTTCTAATAAACTTATTCTAAATTTACATAGAAGAACAAAACCCCACAAATTGCTAAATCAACCTTAAAAAAAGTAAAGGGGAAAGATTTGCTCTACTAGGTATTAAAACATACTCAAAGCTGTGGGGGAAAAAAATCAACAACAACAACAACAAAAAACCTCTAGCACTATTGCAAAAAAAAAAAAAAAAAACAGAAAAATAAACCAATGGAAAAGGACTAGAGCTCAAAATCAGATTGATGTAAAAAATGGGAGTCTAATAGAGCATAAACATGGCACTACAAATTGACAGACAAAAGAGTATTTGCTAGATGTGTTGGGGAAACAGTATTAGTACATGCAGTAAGATAAGGCCATATCCCTACCTAACACCATATACAAAACTAGACTCTAGATATATCTATATGTAACTCTTACATAAAATATAAAGTTACTGAAAAAATGCAGAGTACCTTGGATCTATGAACAGGGAAAAACTTTTTAAAAATTAATAAGAGAATAGGAGAACATATGTGCCACTCCTAAAACTAACAAGGAATTATTATCTAGAATATACAAGGGACTTTTGCAACTCAATAAGAAAAAGAGGCCCCAAAAGAAAAATATATGAAGCATAAGAACAGGCAAGTTGCATAAGAGGCAATCCCAGAAGCATATAACCATGAAGAGAAGCTCAAAACATTGGGAATAAAATAAAGTTAAATTAAAATAAGATATTGCTTTAAGACTACAAGATTTGCAAAAACTAGACAGCTAGAAGATGCCAAGTGTTGGTAGGGTTCAAGGCGTATAGGAATCCTCATCCACTACAACCAGGGGGTTACAGATAGGTGGGGACCATTCGGAAGGGCAATCTGGCACTACTTAATAAAAAAAAAATGTATTTCCTATGACTCAGCAAATGTCCATCACTCTGAGAATAGTCAGGCAATACAGTTTGGATACTTGTCCCCACCCAAATCTCATGTTGAAATATAATGCCCAATGTTGGTGGTGGGGCCTGGTGGGAAGTGACTGGATCATGGGGGTGAATTCCTCATGAATGATTTAGCCCCATCCTTTCATGCTGTCCTCATGATAATGACTGAATTCTTGTGAGATCTGGTTGTCTAAAGGTGTGTGGCACTTTGCACTCTCTTGGACCTGCTCCAAACATGTGAGATGCCTGCTCCTCACCTACAATTTATGCCATGATTGTAAGCTGTCTGAGGCCTACCCAGAGGCAGATGCCTGTGTTATGGTTTCTGCACAGACCGCAGAACTGTGAGCCAATTAAACTTCTTTTCTTTAAAAATTACTCAGTCTCTTCTGTTCTAATATGGCCGAATAGGAACAGCTACAGTCTGCAGCTCCCAGCGTGACTGACGCAAAAGATAGTGATTTCTGCATTTCCAACTGAGGTACCTGGTTCATCTAATTGGGACTGGTTGGACAGTGGGTGCAGGCCATGGAGGGCAAGCTGAAGCAGGGTGGGGCATCGCCTAACCCAGGAAGTGCAAGGGGTGGGAGATTTCCATTTCCTAGCCAAGGGAAGATGTGACGGACTGTACCTGGAAAATCAGGACACTCCCTCCCAAATACTGTGCTTTTCCAACAGTATAAGCAAATGGCACACCAGGAGATTATATCCCGTGCCTAGCTCAGTGGGTCCCACGCCCACGGAGCCTTGCTCACTGCTAGCACAGCAGTCTGAGATTGACCTGCAAGGCAGCAGCCTGGCAGGGGGAGGGGTGTCCACCATTGCTGAGGCTTGAGTAGGTAAACAAAGCTGCCAGGAAGCTCGAACTGGGCAGAGCCCACTGCAACTCTGCAAGGCCTGCTGCCTCTCTAGAGCCCAACTCTGGGGGCAGGGCATAGCTGAACAAAAGGCAGCAGAAACTGCTGCAGACTTAAATGTCCCTGTCTGACGCTCTGAAGAGAGCAGTGGTTCTCCCAGCATGGTGTTTGAGCTCTGAGAAAGGACAGAATGCATCTTCAAGTGGGTTCCTGACCACTGTGTAGCCTAACTGGGAGACACCTCCCAGTAGGGGCCGAATGATACCTCATACAGGTGGGTGCCCCTCTGGAATGAAGCTTACAGAAGAAGGATCAGGCAGCAATATTTGCTGCTCTGCAATATTTGCTGTTCTGCAGCCTCCACTGGTGATACCCAGGCAAACAGGGTCTGGAGTGGACCGCCAGCAAACTCCAACAGACCTGCAGCTGAGGGACCTGACTATTAGAAGGAAAAGTAACAAACAGAAAGGAATAGCATCATCATCAACAAAAAGGATGTCCACACCAAAATCCCATCTGTACATAACCAGCATCAAAGACCAAAGGTAGATAAAACCACAAAGATGGGGAGAAACCAGAGCAGAAAAGCTAAAAATTCTAAAAACCAGAGCGCCTCTTCTCCTCCAAAGGATTGCAGCTCCTCACCAGCAACGGAACAAAGCTAGATGAAGAATGGCTTTCACAAGCTGACAGAAGTAGGCATCAGAAGGTCAGTAATAAACTTCTACGAGCTAAAGAAGGATGTTCGAACCCATCGCAAGAAAGCTAAAAACCTTGAAAAAATATTAGACGAATGGCTAACTAGAATAAACAGTGTAGAGAAGACCTTAAATGACCTGATGGAGATGAAAACCATGGCACGAGAAATTCATGATGCATGCACAAGCTTCAATAGCTGATTCGATCAAGTGGAAGAAAGGGTATCAGTGACTGAAAACCAAATTGATGAAATAAAGTGAGAAGAGAAGTTTAGAGACAAAAGAGTAAAAAGAAAGAAAAAGCCTCCAAGAAATATGGGATTATGAGAAAAGACCAAATCTACATTTGATTGGTGTGCCTGAAAGTGACAGGGAGAATGGAACCAAGTTGGAAAACACTTTTCAGGATACTATCCAAGGGAAAGTCCCCAACCTAGCAAGGAAGGCGAACATTCAAATTCAGGAAACACAGAGAACACAACAAAGATACTCCTCGAGAAGAACACCACCAAGATACATAATTGTCAGATTCACCAAGCTCTACATGAAGGAAAAAATGTTAAGGGCAGCCAGAGAGAAAGGTCAAGTTACCCACAAAGGGAAGCCCACCAGACTAACAGCGGATCTCTCGGCAGAAATTCTACAAGCCAGAAGAGAGTAGGGGGCAATATTCAACATTCTTAAAGAAAAGAATTTTCAACCCAGAATTTCATGTCCAGCCAAACTAAGCTTCATAAGTGAAGGAGAAATAAAATCCTTTACAGACAAGCAAATGTTGAGAGATTTTGTCACCACCAGGCTTGCCTTACAAGGGCTCCTGAAGGAAGCACTAAACATGGAAAGGAACAACCATTACCAGCCACTGCAAAAACAGGCTAAATTGTAAAGACCATCAAGGCTAGGAAGAAACTGCATCAACTACCAAGCAAAATGACCAGCTAACATCATAATGACAGGATCAAATTCACACATAACAATATTAACCTTAAATGTAAATGGGCTAAACACCCCAATTAAAAGACACAGACTGGCAAATTGGATAGAGTCCAAGACCCATCAGTGTGCTGTATTCCGGAGACCCATCTCACATGCAGAGACACACATAGGCTCAAAATAAAGGGATGGAGGAAGATCTACCAAGCAAATGGAAAGCAAAAAAAAGCAGGGGTTACAATCCTAGTCTCTCATAAAACAGACTTTAAACCAACAAAGATCAAAAGAGACAAAGAAGGCCATTACATAATGGTAAAGGGATAAATTCAACAAGAAGAACTATCTTAAATATATATGCACCCAATACGGGAACACCCAGATTCATAAAGCAAGTACTTAGAGAACAACAAAGACACTTAGACTCGCACACAATAATGATGGGAGACTTTAACACCCCACTGTCACTATCAGACAGATCAACGAGACAGAAGGTTAAAAAGGATATCCAGGACTTGAACTCAGGTTGGCACCAAGCAGACCTAATAGACATCTACAGCACTATCCACCCCAAATCAACAGAATATACATTCTTCTCAGCACTACATCACACTTATTCCAAAATTCACCACATAGTTGGAAGTAAAGCACTCCTCAGAAAATATAAAAGAACAGAAATCACAACAAACTGTCTCTCAGACCACAGTGCAATCAAATTAGAACTCAGGGTTAAGAAACTCACTCAAAACCACTCAACTACATGGAAGCTGAACAACCTGCTCCTGAATGACTACTGGGTATATAACAAAATGAAGGCACAAATAAAGATGTTCTTTGAAACCAATGAGAACAAACACACAATGTAACAGAATCTCTGGGACACATTTAAAGCAGTGTGTAGACGGAAATGTACAGCACTAAATGCCCACAAGAGAAAACAGGACGGATCTAAATTTGACACCCTAACATCACAATTAAAAGAACTAGAGAAGCAAGAGCAAACACATTCAAAAGCTAGCAGAAGGCAAGAAATAATTAAGATCAGAGCAGAACCGAAGGAGATAGAGACAAAAAAAAACTTCAAAAAAATCAATGAATCCAGGAGCTGGGTTTTTGAAAAGATCAACAAAATTGATAGACCACTAGCAAGACTAATAAAGAAGAAAACAGAGAAGAATCAAATAGATGCAATAAAAAATGATAAAGGTGATATCACCATCGATCCCACAGAAATAGAAACTAACTACCATCAGAGAATACTATAAACACCTCTACACAAATAAACTAGAAAATCCAGAAGAAATGGAAAAATTCCTGGGCACATACACCCTCCCAAGACTAAACTAGGAAGAAGCTGAATCTCTGAATAGACCAATAACAAGCTCTGAAACTGAGGCAATAATTAATAGCCTATCAACCAAAAAAAAGTCCAGGACCAGACAGATTCATAGCCGAATTCTACCAGAGGTAAAAAGAGGAGCTGGCACCATCCTTTCTGAAACTATTCAAATCAATAGAAAAAGAGGGAATCCTCCCTAACTCATTTTATGAGGCCAGCATCATCCTGATAACAAAGCCGGGCAGAGACACAACCAAAAAAAGAGAATTTTAGACCAATATCCCTGATGAACATCGATGCAAAAATCCTCAATAAAATACTGGCAAACCGTATTCAGCAGCACATCAAAAATCTTATCCACCATGATCAATTTGGCTTCATCCCTGGGATGCAAGGCTGGTTCAACATATGCAAATCAATAAACTTAATCCATCACATAAACACAACCAACGACAAAAACCACATGATTATCTCAATAGATGCAGAAAAGGCCTCGACAAAATTCAACAGCCCTTCATGCTAAAAACTCCCAATAAATTAGGTATTGATGGAACGTATCTCAAAATAATAAGAGCTATTTATGACAAACCCACAGCCAATATCATACTGAATGGGCAAAAACTGGAAGCATTCCCTTTGAAAACTGGCACAAGACAGGGATGCCCTCTCTCACCACTCCTATTCAACATAGTATTGGAAGTTCTGGCCAGGGCAATCAGGCAAGAGAAAGAAATAAAGGGTATTCAATTAGGAAAAGAGGAAGTCAAATTGTCCCTGTTTGCAGATGACATGATTGTATATCTAGAAAACCCCATCGTCTCAGCCCAAAATCTCATTAAGCTGATAGGAAACTTCAGCAAGGTCTCAGGATACAAAATCAATGTGCAAAAATCACAAGCATTCCTATACACCAACAACAGACAGAGAGCCAAATCATGAGTGAACTCACATTCACAAATGCTACAAAGAGAATAAAATACTTAGGAATCAAACTTACAAGGGATGTGAAGGACCTCTTCATTGACAACTACAAACTACTGCTCAACAAAATAAAAGAGGACACAAACAAATGGAAGAACATTCCATACTCATGGGTAGGAAGAATCAATATCGTGAAAATGGCCATACTGCCCAAGGTAATTTATAGATTCAATGCCATCCCCATCAAGATACCAATTACTTTCTTCATAGAATTGGAAAAAAACTACTTTAAAGTTCATATGGAATCAAAAAAGAGCCCGCATTGCCAAGACAATCGTAAGCAGAAAGAACAAAGCTGGAGGGGTCACACTACCTGACTTCAAACTATACTTCAAGGCTATAGTAACCAAAACAGCATGGTACTGGTACCAAAACAGAGAGACAGACTAATGGAACAGAACAGAGGCCTCAGGAATAACACCACACATCTAGAACCATCTGATCTTTGACAAACCTGACAAAAACAAGAAATGGGGAAAGAATTCCCTATTTAATAAATGGTGCTGGGAAAACTGGCTAGCCATATGTAGAAAGCTGAAACTGGATCCCTTCCTTACACCTTATACAAAAATTAATTCAAGATGGATTAAAGACTTAAATGTTAGACCTAAAGCCATAAAAACCCTAGAAGAAAACCTAGGCAATACCATTCAGGACATAGGCATGGGCAAGGACTTCAGGACTAAAACACCAAAAGCAATGGCAATGAAAGCCAAAATATACAAATGGAATCTAATTAAACTAAAGAGCTTCTGCAATGCAAAAGAAACTACCATCAGAGTGAACAGGCAACCTACAGAATGGGAGAAAATTTTTGCAATCTACCCATCTGACAAAGGGCTAATATCCAGAATCTACAAATAATTTAAACAAAATTACAAGAAAAAGTCAAACAACCCCATCAAAAAGTTGGTGAAGGATATGAACAGACACTTCTCAAAAGAAGACATTTATGCAGTCTAAAGACACATGAAAAATTGCTCATCATCACTGGTCATCAAAGAAATGCAAATCGTTTTAAACCACAATGAGATACCATCTCACACCAGTTAGAATGGTGATCATTAAAAAGTCAGGAAACCACAGATGCTGTAGAGGATGTGGAGAAATAGGAATGCCTTTACACTGTTGATGGGAGTGTAAACTAGTTCAACCACTGTGGAAGACAGTGTGGCAATTCCTCAAGGATCTAGAACTAGAAATACCATTTGACCCAGCAATCCCATTACTGGCTATATACCCAAAGGATTATAAATCATGCTACTATAAAGACACATGCACACGTGTGTTTATTGCGGCACTATTCACAATAGCAAAAGCTTGGAACCAACCCAGATGTCCATCAATGATAGATGGGATTAAGAAAATGTGGCACATATACACCATGGAATACTATGCAGCCATAAAAACGGCTGAGTTCATGTCCTTTGCAGGAACATGGATGAAGTTGGAAACCATCATTCTCAGCAAACTATCACAAGGACAGAAAACCAAACACTGCATGTTCTCACTCACAGGTAGGAATTGAACAATGAGAACACTTGGACACAGGGCAGTGAGCATCACACATGGGGGCCTGTCATGGAGTAGGGGGCAGGGGAAGCGATAGCATTAGGAGAAATACCTAATGTAAATGATGAGTTGATGGGTGCAGCAAACCAACATGGCACATGTATACCTATGTAACAAACCTGCACATTGTCCACATGTACCCTAGAACTTAAAGTATAATTTAAAAAAAAATTATCCAGTCTCAGGTATTTCTTTATTGCAATGCAAGAACAGGCCAGTTCAGAAGGTCAAATGTGATGGGATATTATGCAGCTATTAGAAGCAATGGGTTAGATGTACATATAGCAATATAAATATGACAGGGAAAAAAGTAAGAAACAGAATGATATACAGAAGGCATCACTATATAAACTAAAATTTCATGTGTATAAAACAACTATCATGTTTTGAAAGACTTATTCTAATACAAATCACATTAATCATATTAGAATGCTTGCCTGTGATGGGGGAGTGGAATGGGAAAAAAATGGGCTAAGTAATTAAATAAAAACAAGAGGTAGCTTTTCATGGACGAATGATGATAAGTACCAAGAATTGAGGAGCACATTATGAACTCAATGCAATACACCTGAGGTTAGAAAAATAGAACAAAACAAACTAAAAAGCCATCTTTCCTTTTCAGAAACATGAGAAATAATCTTAGATATTTAAATGGTGTTGTATGATGTTGGCCTCTTTAACACATAGGTGAATGAGTGGTTCAGAACCCCTGCTTCTAACATGTATATTCATATCCTTAGGTGTCATGATTTTCATTTACAAAATGAAAATTTTCATTTATAAAGAAAAAAAAAGGAAAGGCGAGATGCTTGTGAACATAAAATCCCTAGCCCAATGATCTTTTCATTCACATGTTCTCTTGTTGACATCCACGAGTCATTAGCCCAAAGTCTGCCAGTGTGACAAATTATGTAGGCAAATTACATATAGCTAAAAGGGATAACACAAAAATGGTATCACCTTTTTCCCTGAAGGCATTTAAGAAAAGGATATTCATTTATCTACTGAGGCCTTGATACTTTCTCTTATATAGTCATGCACCACATAACAACATTTCAGTCAACAATGTACCACAAATACAATGGTGGTGGGAGCAATAGGCTATATACCACATAGCCTAGGTGTGTAGTAGGTTTGTGTAAGTACACTCTATGTTGTTCACACAATGACAAAATTGCCTAGTGAGGCACTTCTCAGAACATATCCCCATGGTAAAGTGATGCATGACTGTAACTGTAAATGTGCTCTAATTAGGGATCCTCAATATCCAAGACAGACCAGGTATGGTGGATCAAACCTGTAATCCCAGCACTTTGGGAAGCCAAGGTGGGAGGATTGCTTGAGCCCAGGAGTTCAACACTATCCTGGGCAACATAGCAAGAACTCGTCTCTACAAAAAACAATAAAAATAATTAGCCAGACATGGTGGTGCATGCCTGTAATCCCAGCTACTTGGGAGGCTGAATCAGAAGGATCACTTGAACTCAGGAGTTTGAGGCTGCGATTGCACCATGACACTCCACACCAGCCTAAGTGAGACAGCAAGTCCCTAGCTCAATCAATTAACAAATCAATCAGTATCAAAAATGTTCTCCTTATTAATCTTGTAAAGTATAAATAGCTTATTTACATTTATAAGAAAAGCATTACAAGCTCAACAGATGAAGTAGCCAAAGAACATGAACAGATAATTCACATAAAATAAAAATGTGATGAGTTAAATTTCACTAGTAATGACAGAAATGCTAATTTTAAATGACATGGAGCTACTATTTTATACGTATTAAATTTGAAAAACATCAAATACTAGCATGGTTGTGGTAAAACTGGTATGCTTATACAGTGCTGATTGCAATGCTATATCACGTTTAGAAAGCAATATGGAAAAACTGTCAAGAACATATAAGTATAAACCAGTATCCTTTGACCCAATACCCTACTGTTAGAAGTTTATCCTCAGAAATGTATCTTTATACATTGCTGATTGCAATGCTATATCACTTTTAGAAAGCAATATGGAAAAACTGTCAAGAACATATAAGTATGAACCAGTATCTTTTGACCCAATATCCCTACACTTAGAAGTTTATCCTCAGAAAATCAAATTTATACACATGAGAATATTCCCTGAGATTCTGCCAATAATAGGAGAAAACTAGAAATACCTGTATGTCCAATAATAGGGGAAAGGATTAGGTAAATTTAAGAACATTATATTAAAATGGACTATTAAGTAGATAAATAATACTATGGTTCCTAGGTAGGTGCCTTTCACATATTAAGTGTACAAAAATTAACTAGATCTGAAATTTGGTGCCATTAAAAATTTTTCAAGAACTGTATAAAAATATTTAACATAATAATAAATTTAAAAGTTAAGTAAAAATATTATAAATATGTTAAACAATGTAGGTATGCATACAAAGAGTAGATGAGAACATAATGGAATGAAAACGGTAGCCTAAATTTAGAATGACAGGATTTGGGGTAATCCTTAATGTTAAGATTTTTAAAACTTTTTTATTATGAAATAATTATAGATTCATAGGAAATTGCAAAAAAATAAAAAATTTACAGGAAGGTCCCAAGGACCTTTTGCCCAGTCTCTCAAAATTTAACATCTTACAATAACTATATTATGTCATCAAAACCAGGAAAATGATATTGGTACAATCCACAGATCTTATTTGGATTATACCCATTATATATGTAGTTATACATGTATACCAGGTAACAGTTATAAATTGTGTGTGTGTGTATGGCTATATGCAATTATATCACACGTATAGCTTTGTGTAACTATCAGCACAATCATGATACATACATACATACCACAAAACTCCCTTCTGCTATTTCTTTAGAGTCACACCCATCCCTTCTCCATCAAACCCTTGGCAAACACTAATCTGTTCTTCATCTCTACAATTAATTCTTAAAGAATATTATATAAACAGAACCATTCAGTATGTAACCTTTTGAGATTGGCCTTATTCACCCAGCATAATTCTCTTAAGATTCATCCAGGTGTTTGCCTATATCAATAGTTTACCTCTTTTCATTGATTAACAGTATTGCAACTGTATGGATATATCATAAGTTATCTAACCATTTACTCACTGAAGGGACATATGGGTAGTTTCCAGTTTGGGGCTATTATGAATAAAGCTGCTATGAACATAGTACACAAGTTTCTGCATGAAAATAGGTTTTCATTTCTCTGGGATAAATGGCCAAGAGTGCAATTTCTGTAATATTTTTTAATGACAAATTAAAATTCATATGTATGCACTTAAAGGAAAAGAGTACTTCATTGTCAGACAAATAACTCTGACAGGGCTGGGCCAATCAATCCACAGACCCCAATAACACCAATCTAGGAAGTATGTCCAAGCCAAAAGTGGGAACAAAGAGAGATGATAAACACTGTGCTATGCTCTACATGTGTTATCTCATTTAATCCTCATAATAACTATTTAAGGTAGGTGATATTGTTAATCCCATTTCATATATGTGGAAATTGGGTCTCAGAGAGGTAAATTAACTTATCGAAGACCACATGGGTGGTTAAGTGGTGAGGTAAAGGCAGGCAGTGAGAAGCAAGAACCCAAACTCTTAACCATTTGATATGGTTTGGATTTGTGTCCTTTCCCAAATCCTATGTTGAATTGTAATCCCCAATGTTAAAGGAGGGGCCCAGTGGGAGGTGATTAGATCACGAGGGCAGATTTCCCCCTGGCTGTTCTCATGATAGTGAGTTCTCATGAGATCTGGTTGTTTAAAAGTGTGTAGCACGTCCCTCTCTCTCCCTCTCTCCTGCTCCAGCCATTTGAAAATAAACCTGCTTCCCCTTCACCTTCTGCCATGACTGAAAATTTCCTGAGGCCTCTTCAGCCATACTACTCATACAGCTTGCAGAACTATGAGTCAATTAAACCTCTTGTCTTTATAAACTACCCAATCTTCAGTTATTTCTTTATAGCAGTGTGAGAATGAACTAATACACCATTATACTATACTGCCACAGACTTATTAACCGTGTGTGGTTGGGGAGAGGAAGGGAACTGAAAAAACCTCCCACCCCTATGGCCCACCCTCTAAAAGAGGAAAGGTAACAAAAATGTAGTCAAAGCATGGAGGCTAGGGGAAGATGCCAAGATACCCCAATCTAAGCACACCACATTCTCTTTGGGCAGGGACAGATTAGAAGAGACAAGGCAGTAATAATGGGAACTTCCTGCCAAAGTAACTGTATCTGAAGAATACTGATCTTGTAGTAAGATGGTACAGCACTGGGCTCAAAGAAAAAAAGCCAAATGGACTCAGGAAGTTTTCTTTCAGCCAGATATCTTGATGTTCACTCTACCACAGAGCCAGACAACAGCAAAAATACAAACAACTAAAGCTAGATTTAATTCAGTAATTCTTTTTTGAATGCCTACTATGTACCAGATTCTGTGCTAAACCATCCCATGGGAAATAAAAGTAGAATGTATGAGACATTATAAATTATAAACTCCCAGGAGTTTATAATTTGTTGAAGAATGCAAACATGAACCCAACTCAATGCAACATAACAAAAGACATCCTGTGGTAAATGCCAAAACAGGTGCATGAGCAGAGCACTAGGGCAACCAGAGGTCCAAGTTTCAGAAAGATTCCCCTGGGAGACACCTAGAACTGAATATTCAAAGGTATTCTTTCTTTAATTCAAGATTCTGTAGTATCTACTATTTTCAGACTATGGAGTTAGGCATTTTAAGGGAAAATGAAATAAACAAGGCATGATCCCTCCCTACAACCATCCATTTAACAAACATTCATTGAGAATCTACTATATGCCAGGCACTGTGTCAAATGTTATAGAATTAAAGATGTCTAAGCACGCTCTTTATCCTAAAGGACTAACAGAGTTAGTGCTCACAAATCAGGCAAGGAAGTACCATCAGTATTTAGGAAACAGAATAAGGATTGTACTCAGCCAAGAGTGGAATGAAAGTAGTTAAAGAGAACTGAAAAAGGTTGCTGAACACCTATAGTAGGTTGAATGGCAGCCTCCTGAAAGACAGGTCTTCTTTCTAATACCTGGACCCTGTGAATGTGACCCTATTTGGAAAAGGGGTCTTTGCAGATATAAGTAAGTTAAAGATCTAAGATGAAATCATCCAGGACTGCCAAGGTGGGCTGCAAATCCAGTGATAAGTGTCCTTATAACAGACAGAGAGGAGACGGCACACAGAGAAGGATATGTGAAATGGAGGCAGAGATTGGAGTGATGGATATAGCCACCAGGAATGCTGACAGCTACCAGAAATTGGAAGATGCAATAAGGAAGGATTCTCCCTTAAAGCCTCCAGAGAGAGGGCAACCCTGCCAACATGTGAATTTCAGACTTCTGGGCTCCTGAACGGTGAGGGAATAAATTTCTATTGTTTTAAGCCAAAAAAAAAAAAAGTGAAGGAAGGGCCAGCTGTGGTGGCTCACACTTGTAATCCCAGCACTTTTGGGAGGCCAAGGCAGGAGAATCATTTGAGCCCAGGAGTTTGAGACCAGCCTGGGAAACACAGCAAAACCCCATCTCTACAAAACTTAGCCAGGCATGCTGGTGGGTGCCTGTAGTCCCCGCTACTCAGGAGACTGAGGAGGTGGGAGGATTGCCTGAGCTTGGGAGGCAGAGACTGCAGTGAGCTGAGAGCACACTACTGCACTCCACTCTGGGTGACAGAGAGAGACTGTCTCAATAGAAAAAAAAAAAAAGTAAAGGGATGGAGAAAGATATACCATGCTTACACTAATCAAAATAAGTTGAAGTACATATATTAATATAAGACATAAAAGACTTCAGAGCAAGGAAAGTTATCAGGAATGAAGAGAGGTGGAATGGTCTGAATGCTGGTGTCCCTCAAAAATTCATATGTTGAAATCTAACCCCTGCCAATGCAATAGTATTAACAGGTGGGGTATTTAGGTGGTGATTAGCTCATGAGGGTTCTCTGCTCATAAATGGGATTAGTGCTCTTATGAAAGAGGCTTAAAGGAGCTGTTTGCCCCTTCTGCCATGTGAGGAGGCAGCAAAAAGACCACTGTCTATGAACCAGGAAGTAGGCCCTCTCCAGATATCAAATCTGCATGCATCTTATCTTGGACTTCACATCCTCCAGAACTGTGGGCAATAAATTCTACTGTCTCACTGAGCGATATGGTTTGGCTCTGTGTCCCCACCCAAATCTCATGTTGAATTGTAATCCTCAGTGGTGGAGGACAGGCCTGGTGGGAGGTGACTGGATCATGAGGGTGGACTTCCCCCTTGCTGTTCTCATGATAGTGAGTAAGTTCTCACACGATCTGGTTGTTTAAAAGTGTGTAGCACTTCCCCTTCACTCTTTCCTGTTCCACCATGTGAAGATGTGCCTACTTCCCCTTTGCTTCCACCATTATTGTAAGTTTCCTGAGGCTTCTCCAGCCATGCTTCCTGTACAGCCTGAAGAGCTGTGAGTCAATTAAACCTCTTTTCTTCATAAATTACCCAGTCCCAGGTAGTTCTTATAGCAATTCAAGAACAGACTAATACAGAAAATTGGTACCAGAAAAGAAGAACACTGCTAAAAAGATACCTGAAAATGTGGAAGCAGCTTTGAAACTGGGTAATAGGCTTTGGGTGGAAAAGTTTGGAGGGCTCACAAGAAGACAGGAAGATAAAAGTTTGGAACTTCCTAGAGTTGTTGAATGGTCGTGACCAAAATGTTGATAGTGATATGGACAATAAAGTCCAGGCTGAGGTGGTCTCAGATGGAGATGAGGAACCTATTGGGAACTGGAGTAAAAGTCACTCTTGCTATGCTTTAGCAAAGAGATTAGTGGCATTGTGCCCTTGCTCTAGGGATCTGTGGAACTCTGAACTTGAGAGTGATGATTGAGGGTATGTGGCGGAATAAATTTCTAAGCAGCAAAATGTTCAAGAAGTGCCCTGGCTGCCTCTAACAGCATACGCTCATATATGTGAGCAAAGAGATAATCTGAAACTCTAACTTATATTTAAAAGAGAAGCACAGCATAAAAGTTTAGAAAACTTGCAGCCTGGTCATGTGGTAGAAAAGAAAACCCATTTTCAGGGGAGGAATTCAAACTGGATGCAGAAATTTGCATAAGTAAAGAAGAGCCAGATGTTAATAGCCAAAACAATGGAGAAAATACCTCAAAGGCATTTCAGAGACCTTCACAGCAGCCCCTCCCATCACAGGGGAGGCCCAGGAGTGAATCAAGGTTTTGTGGTCTGGGCCCAGGGCCCTGCTGCCATACACAACCTCGGGACACTGCTGTGTCCCAGCCACTCCAGCTCCAGCCATGGCTAAAAGAACCCCAGATACGTCTCAGGATGCTGCTCCAGAGAGTGCAAGCTACAAGCCTTGGCAGCTTCCACATGGTGTTAAGCCTGCAGGTGCTCAAAGGGCAAGAGTTGAGGCCTAGGAGCCTCCACCTAGATTTCAGAGGATGTAGGGAGATGCCTGGATGTCCAGGCAGAAGTCTGCTACAGAGCTAGAGCCTTCATGAAGAACCTCTACTAGGGTAGTGTGGAAGGGAAATGTGGGATTGGAGCCCTCACAAAGAGTTTCCACTGGGGCACTGCCTAGTGGAGCTGTGAGAAGAGGGCCACCATCCTCCAGACCCCAGAATGGTAGATCCACCCACAGCTTGCACTGTGCACCTGGAAAAGATCCACCCACAGCAAGCACTCTACACCAGTCTGTGAAAGCAGCCAAGAGGGCTGTACCCTGCAGAGCCACAAGGCAAAATGCCCAAGGTCTTCTGAGCCCACCCCTTGCATCACTGTGGCCTGGATGTGAGACATAGAGTCAAAGGAGATTATTTTGGAGCTTTAATATTTAATGACTACGCTGCTGGGTTTCAAACTTGCATGGTGCCTCTTTGTTTTGGCCAATATATCCCCTTTGGAATGGGAATATTTACCCAATGCCTGTACCTCTATTGTATCTGGAAGTAACTAACTTGTTTTTTATTTTACAGGCTCATAAGCACAAGGGATGTGTCTTGTCTCAGATGAGACTTTGGACTTGAACTTTGAATTAATGCTAGAATGAGTTAAGACTCTGGGGAACTGTTAAAAAGGCATGACTGTTTTGAAATGTGAGAAGGACATAAGATTTGGGACGGGCCAGGGTGGAATGATATGGTCTGGCTCTATGTCCCCACCCAAATATCATGTCGAACTGTAATCCCCAATGTTTGAGGAAGGGCTTGGTGAGGGTAATTGGATCATGGGGCAGACTTCCCCCTTGCTGTTCTCATGACAGTGAATTCTCACGAGATCTCATTGTTTAAAAGTGTGTAGCACTTCCCCTTTTGCTCTGTCTCTCTCTTACTCTGCCATGTGAAGATGTGCTTGCTTCCCCTTCACCTTCTGCCATGACTGTAAATTTCCTGAGTCCTTCCCAGCCATGTTTCTTGTACAGCCTGTGGATCTGTGAGTCAATTAAACTTCTTTTCTTCATAAATTATGCAGTTTCAGGTAGTTCCTTACAGCAATGCAAGAAAAAACTAATACACTAAATCTATAGTATTTTTGTTATAGCAGCCTGAACAGACTAAAACAAGAAGAAATACATAAAAATAGAGGAGTCAGTTCTCTAAGAACATATTTTTTAATATGATCATGGCTCATTGCAGCCTTAACCTCCTGGACTCAAGTGATTCTCCCATCTCAACCTCCCAAGTAGCTGGGATTACAGGCATAGATCACCATGCCAACGTAATTTTTTAACTTTTTGTAGAGAAAAGTTCTTACTATGTTTCCCAGGCTGGTCTCAAACTCCTCGCCTCAAATGATCCTCCTGCCTTGGCCTCCCAAAATGCTAGGGTCTCAGGCATGAGCCACTGTGCCCAGCCTGACACTTGAATGTAACAACACAGTTCTAAATAGCACATGGATCAAACAAGTTGCAAGAAAAATGTTTTTAAAACATTTCAAACTAAAAGAAAATACCTCTTAAAATTTGAAGGATATAGCAAAAGCAGTGCTTAGAAGAACATCTATAGCATTGAATGCATATATTAGAACAAAGAAAAATCTAAGGTCAATAATCTAAGCTTTTACCTTAGAAAACTAAAAAATACAAGAGCAAATTTAATCCAAAGTAAACTTCTGAAATATTATAGAGTAGAAATCAATGAAATTGATAACAGGAAATCAATAGAGAAAATCAACAAAACCCAAAGCTGGCTCTTTGAAAAGATCAAGAAATTGATAAGATGCTAGCCAGGCTAAGAAAGAGAGTGAAGACACAAATAACACCAGAAATGAAAGAGGGGCCATCACTACTGATCCTATGTACATTAAAAGGATAATGAAACAATATTATGAATAACTGTATGTCCACAAATTTGATAATCTAGGTGAAATGGACCAATACATCAAAAGACACAGTCTACCAAAACTCATACAAGGAGAAACAGATCATCTGAGTGGGCCATATCTATTAGAGAAACAAAATCCAAAATTAGCAATCTTCTAAAACAGAAAGGTTTAGGTCCAGATGGTTTCACTGGTGAATTCCACCAAACAATTAACAAAAAAATTATAGCAATTATCTACCATCTCTTCAAAATGGAAGCAGACAGAATACTTCCTAACTCATTCTATAAGGCCAGCATTACCCTAATTCCAAAACCAGAAAATACATTACTAGAAAGGAAAAGAACAGACTAATATTTTTCATGAACATAGATGCAAATATCCTCAACAAAATATTGGTGTATTAGTTTGCTAGGGCTGCCATAACAAAGTACCAGAAACTGGGCAGCTTAAGCAACAGAAATTTATTACCTCACAGTTCTGAAGTCCAGACAACCAAAATCAAGGTGTCAGCAGAACCGATTCCTTCTCAAAGATGTGAGGGAAGGATCTAACCCAGTCCTCTCCCCTAGGCTTATAGATAGACATCTTCTCCCTCTGTCTTTTCACATCAGCTTCCTAATATGCATGCCTGTGTCCAAATTTCTCCTTATAACCCAGTCACATTGGGTTAGGGCTCACCCTAATGACATCATTTTAACTTGATTACCTTTGTAAAGTCCCCATCTCAAAAAAAGTCATATTCTGAGGTTAGGACTTCAACATATGAACTTTTTGGGGGACACAATTCATACCATAAAAATTAGTAAATTGAATCCAACAATGTATAAAAATAATTATACACTACAACCAAGTGGGTTTTATTCCAGGTATGTAATGTTGGTTCATCATTTAACAATCAATTAATGTAATCCATTACATCAACAAGCTAAAAAGGAAAAAAAAAAATCACAGTGTCATACCACTAGATGCAGAAAAGCATTTGACAAAATCCAATCCCCATTAATGATAAAAACCTCTCAGCAAACTAGGAACAGAGGGGCATTTCCTCAGCTTGATAAATAACATCTACAAAAAACCTACAGATAACATCAGTGGCTTAGCCTCACAAACACAAACCTCCTTTCAGTTAAACCAGGGAACTGACTTCACTGCACTGTGCCAGTTTCCCAACTATGCCTGCCACTGAGGTTATTACAAACACCAAATGAATATGTGTCTGACTTCACTTTGTAAACCACAAGAGATGGTTATTCCAGAATAGTGTTACCCAGAAATGCTCACACGTTTCAGATTTCCATTAAATAATTATGTTATGGCTGTAGCAATTAAACTCTGCAGTGACTTAGCCTCACAACACAAACCTTCTTTCAGTTAAACCACTGGTACTACCTGGGCTATATGCCAGGGGAGATTTAAAAAAACATATTCGGGCTCCACCCTCAAAGGTTAACTTAATTGGTCTGAGGTGAGGCATTTAAATATTTTAAGCTCCATGGGTGATTCCATTGTGTAGCCACTGTTGAGAACCACTGAATTAATCCAAACTTCATCTAAATAAAATTTTTATTTGAGAAAAATTAAGGACATGGAAAAATCCATTGATCTGGAATTATTTTTTCATATTATACTTTAAGTTTTAGGGTACATGTGCACAATGTGCAGGTTAGTTACATATGTATACATGTGCCATGTTGGTGTGCTGCACCCAGTAACTCGTCATTTAACATTAGGTATATCTCCTAATGCTATCCCTCCCCGCTCCTCCCACCCTACAACAGGCCCTGGTTTGTGATGTTCCCCTTGCTGTGTCCATGTGTTCTCATTGTTCAATTCCCATCTATCAGTGACAACATGCTGTGTTTGGTTTTTTGTCCTTGCGATAGTTTGCTGAGAATGATGGTTTCCAGCTTCATCCATGACCCCACAAAGGACATGAACTCATCATTTTTTAGGGCTGCATAGTATTCCATGGTGTATATGTGCCACATTTTCTTAATCCAGTCTATCATTGTTGGACATTTGGCTTGGTTCCAAGTCTTTGCTATTGTGAATAGTGCCGCAATAAACATATGTGTACATGTGTCTTTATAGCAGCATGACTTATAATCCTTTGGGTATATACCCAGTAATGGGATGGCTGGGTCAAATGGCATTTCTAGTTCTAGATCCCTGAGGAATCGCCACACTGAATTCCACAATGTTTGAACTAGTTTACAGTCCCACCAACAGTGTAAAAGTGTTCCTATTTCTCCACATCCTCTACAGCACCTGTTGTTTCCTTACTTTTTAATGATCACCATTCTAACTGGTATGAGATGGTATCTCATTGTGGTTTAAAACAATGTGCATTTCTCTGATGGCCAGTGATGATGAGCATTTTTTCATGTGTCTTTTGGCTGCATGAATGTCTTTTTTTGAGAAGTGTCTGTGCATATCCTTCGCCTACTTTTCGATGGGGTTGTTTGTTTTTTTCTTGTAAATTTGTTGGAGTTCATTGTAGATTCTGGATATTAGCCCTTTGTCAGATGGGTAGATTGCAAAAATTTTCTCCCATTCTGTAGGTTGCCTGTTCTCTCTGATGGTAGTTTCTTTCGCTGTGCAGAAGCTCTTTGGTTTAATTAGATCTCATTTGTCAATTTTGGCTTTGTTGCCACTGCTTTTGGTGTTTTAGACATGAAGTCCTTGCCCATGCCTATGTCCTGAATGGTATTGCCTAGGTTTTCTTCTAGGGTTTTTATGGTTTTAGGTCTAACATTTAAGTCTTCAATCCATTTTGAATTAATTTTTGTATAAGGTGTAAGGAAGGGATCCAGTTTCAGCTTTCCACATATGGCTAGCCATTTTTCCAAGCACCATTTATTAAATAGGGAATCGTTTCCCCATTTCTTGTTTTTGTCAGGTTTGTCAAAGATCAGATGGTTGCAGATATGTGGCATTATTTCTGAGGGCTCTGTTCTGTTCCATTGGTCTATATCTCTGTTTTGGTAGCAGTACCATGCTGTTTTGGTTATTGTAGCCTTGTAGTATAGTTTGAAGTCAGGTAGCGTGATGCCTCCAGCTTTGTTCTTTTGGTTTAGGATTGACTTGGCAATGCGGGCTCTTTTTTGGTTCCATATGAACTTTACAGTAGTTTTTCCAATTCTGTGAAGAAAGTCATTGGTAGCTTGATGGGGATGGCATTGAATCTATAAATTACCTTGGGCAGTATAGCCATTTTCACGATATTGATTCCTCCTGCCCATGAGCATGGAATGTTCTTCCATTTGTTTGTATCCTCTTTTATTTCGTTGAGCAGTGGCTTGTAGTTCTCCTTGAAGAGGTCCTTCACGTCCCTTGTAAGTTGGATTCCTAGGTATTTTATTCTCTTTGAAGCAATTGTGAATGGGAGTTCATTCATGATTTGGCTCTCTGTTTGTCTGCTATTGGTGTATAAGAATGCTTGTGATTTTGGCACATTGATTTTGTATCCTGAGACTTTGCTGAAGTTGCCTATCAGCTTAAGGAGATTTTGGGCTGATACGATGGGGTTTTCTAGATATACAATCATGTCATCTGCAAACAGGGACAATTTGACTTCCTATTTCCCTAATTGAATACCCTTTCTTTCCTTCTCCTGCCTTATTGCCCTGGCCAGAACTTCCAACACTATGTTGAATAGGAGTGGTGAGAGAGGGCATCCCTGTCTCATGCCAGTTTTCAAAGGGAATGCTTCCAGTTTTTGCCCATTCAGTATGATATTGGCTGTGGGTTTGTCATAGATAGCTCTTATTATTTTGAGATACAGAATTATTTTTAAAAACAACAACAAATTTAGGCCAATGGCTCTCCCTCTTAGCTGAATATTGGAATTGGAGAAGTTTAAGAAATACTGATTCTTTGGTCCCACCCCTAGATATTCTAACATAAATGATCTCAAGAGTGAAAAAGTTCCCCAGGTGATTCTAGTATGCAGCCAAGGATGAGAACACAGTCATCCCATTCATCCTCTTATTTTCCAGGGGTAGGTTCCAAGCTTCACACTTAAATACAGAAACAACAACAACAACTATAATAACAAAATAGAGAAGTTACTATACACCAAGTATTGAGCTTTACATGTCATATTTCATTTGAGTCCTTACTACAACACAGTGCAGTTATGCTTCAAAGAAAAAAGATCTCTTTTGATCACCTGCCCCTAGGATTCTGTCCTGCAAAGTCATTCTTAAAACTGTTTTCCAATCCCAAGAGGTCTTATTTTCATGTACAAGCTAGGAAGGCATTCATTTCCAGCATAGAGCCATCCTTGCTGGAGGCATATAAATACAGATTAGATATATAGATAGATATAGCTACAGATATATTTTAACAAAATTATTGGAGACAGTATTATATATATGATATAATTTATAATTATATAGAATTCCAAAACCAAAAATTATATATATGATATATAAAACCAAAATCAGAAATTATGTATATTATTATACATATATAATTTATTATATATTATATAATTTGGTTCATGGTTCTGCAGGCTGTACAGTAAGCATGATGTTGGCATGTACTCAGCTACTAGGTAGGCCTCAGGAAACTCACAATCATGGTGGAAGGTGAAGAGGGAGCAGACACTCACACTGCGAGAGAAGAAGTAAAATGGGGGGAAGAAGCCACACACTTTCAAATGACCAGATTTCATGAGAACTCACACACTATCATGAGAACAGCACCAGAAGGATGGTACTAAACCACTCATGAGAGATGCACCCCCATCATCCAATCACCTCCTACCAGTTCCCACCTCCAACACCAAAGATTATAATTCAACATGAGGTTTGGTGGGGACAGAACCAAACCATATCATTCTGCTCCTGGTCCCCCAAATCTCATGTCCTACTCACATTGGAAAATACAATCATGCCTTCCCAATCGTCCCCAGAAAATCTTAACTCATCCCAGCATTAACTCAAAAGTCCAAAGTCTCATCTGAAACAAGGTAAGTTCCTTCTACTTTCTAGCCTGTAAAATCAAAAACAAGTTAGCTACTTCCAAGATACAATGGGGTTATAAGCATTGGGTAAACATTTCCATTCCAAAAGGGAAAAATCAGCCAAAAGAAAGGAGTTATAGGCCCCATGCAAGTACAAAACCCAGCAGGGCAGTCATTAAAACTTAAAACTCCTAAGTAAATAATATCCTTTGACTCCATGTCCCACATCCAGGGCACACTGCTGTGAGGGGTGGACTCTGAAGGCCTTCTGCATCTCTGCCCCTGTGGTTTTGCATTGTTCAGAACCTGCAGCTGCTCTCACAGGTTGTAGGTGAATGCCTCCAGGTTTTTCAGGTGCAGGGTGCAAACTACCAGTGGATCTCCCATTCTGTGGTCTAGAGGGTGGTGGCCTCCTTCTCACTGCTCCACTAGGTAGTGCCCTGGCGGAGACTCTGTGTGTAGGCTCCAACCCTACATTTCTCCTCTATACTGCCCTAGTAGAGGTTCTCTGTGAGGGCTCTGCCCCTGTAGCAGGCTTCTGCCTGGGTACCCAGGCATTTTCATACATCCTCTGAAATATAGGCAGAGGCCCCCAAGCTTCCTCTTTTGCAATCTGTGCCCCTGCAAGCTTAACACCATGTGGAAGCCACCAAGGCTTATGGCTTGAACCCTTTGGAGCTAGAATCCAAGCTATATCTGGGCCCCTTTGTGCCAAGGCTGGAGCCAGAGTAGCCCAGATTTGAGAACCAGTGTCTTAAGGATGCCCAGGGCTGCAGGGCCTTCGGCCTGACCCACAAAACTATTCTTCCTCCTAAGTCTCTGGGTCTGTGATGGGAGGGGCTGCCATTAAGGTCTCTGAAATGCCTTTGAGGTCTTTTTCCCATTGTCTTGGCTATCACTATTTGCCTCATTTTTAGTTATGCAAATTTATCCAGCAAGTGGTTGCTCAGGAACCCATTTGAATTCTTCTTCTGAAAATGTGCTTTTCTTTTCTACCACATAGCCAGGCTTCAAATTTTCCAAATTTTTATACCCTGAAATATAAGTTCCAACCTTAGGACATTTCATTGCTTGTGCATCTGAGCATAGGCAGTTAGAAGCAGCCATGCCATTCTTGAACACTTTGCTGATTAGAATTTTTTTCATGCTAGATACACTAAATCATCATTCTCAAGCTCAAACTTCCACAGATCCCTAGGGCATGGACACAATCCAGCCAAGTTCTTTGCTAAGGCATAACACATGTGACTATTGCTCTAGTTCCCAGTAAGTTCTTTGTTTCCATCTGAGACCTCATCAGCCTGGACTTCATTGTCCATATCACTATCAGCATTTTGTTCACAACCATTTAACCAGTCTCTAGGAAGGTCCAAACTTTCCCTCATCTTCCTGTCTTCCTCTGAGCCCTCCAAACTCTTCCAACCTCTGCCCATGACCCAGTTCCAAAGCTGCTTCCAGATTTGCAGGTATCTTTATAGTAATGCCCCACTCCTTGGTATCAATTTTCTGTATTAGGCTGTTCTTGCATTGCTATAAAGGAATATCTGGGACTGGGTAATTTATAAAGACAAAAGGTTTAATTGGCTCACAGTTTTGAAGGCTTTAAAGGAAGAATGGTGGTGGTATCTGCACAGCTTCTTGGGAGGCCTCAGGAAGCTTATAACCATGGTGGAAGGTGAAGGGAGAGCAGGCATCTCACATGGCAGAGCAAGAGCAAGGGTAGGCGGTGAGGTGCCACATACTTTTAAACAACCAGATCTCATAATTCACTCACTATCATGAGGACAGCACCAGAAGGATGGTGCTAAACCATTCATGAGAAGTCCATCCCCATGATCCAATTACCTCTCACTAGGCCCCGTCTTCAACATTGGGGACTACAATTCAACTTGAGACTTGGTGGGGACAAAGATCCTAATCACTTCAGAGACCATTGTTTTGGACAGAGCTCCTGCACTTGGTCCCAAGAGGCCAGACCAAACCAATAGGGAGTCACTCAAGTTAAATGTCTCATAATCAAACTGAAACTTTAAAGAAACATACAGATCCCCAAACGGACCAGTTTTTCCTGAGAACAGGAGACTCCAATCTACCTGAATCAGCTTAATAAGGAAGTCTTCTCTGCTTTCACCCTGACAAAAAAAAAGTAACCTGAAGTAACCTCATGTTAACTGATTATTTTTATTCTATTCTGTTTTCTGGTTCCCACCTTACAAAATACACTGTTCTGTTAATGCCCAGTGGGAACGCTCATTCTATTTTGTAGAATGGAGGTTCCCCAATTCATGAATTAGATCTATAACTAAATTTTCTTGTAATTTTGTCTTTTGATAATATAGAAGGTGGCTAAAGGGTGGCTGGAGAAGAAGAGGCAAGTGAAGTCAGCTACAAGGGGCCAGCTATAGAAAGGAGGGAGCAAGGTGGGACAAGGCCAGAGAAGGATTAAACAGTTAAGTGAAAAGCCAGAGGGACCAGTGTAAGATAAATGAAAAAGAACTCTCAGAATTCAGGGGGCACTTTAAAACCAAAAACCCACATGGGGATGAGAGGGGAAAAACAACTCACAGGAATCTTCAGGCACAGAATAAGTAGAACACTCCCCCTACCACCATGGAAAATACTTATGGGAAAAGCTGCAAAGAACTACAGCAAGAGAACCATGGGTATAAACCATTTCCTTACCTGATGGGGAAGCTGCAGGGAGGCATTGTGCTCATCTCAATGCAGAAGGATATGTAAACATGATAGAAATAGTTTGGTGAAAGCATGTCATCATTTCAGCCAACTAAAAGTCAAAAAGTGCCAGGTACAGTGGCTTTCACCTGTAATTCCAGAACTTTGGGAGGCCCAAGTAGGAGGATTGCTTGGGCCCAGGAGTTCAAGACCAGCCTGGGCAACATAGTGAGACCTCATATCTACAAAAAAAAAAATGTTAAAAAAATTAGCCATGTGTGGGGCCATGCTCCTGTGGTCCCAGCCACTCAGAAGGCTGTGGTGGGAAGGATCGCTTAAGCCTGGGAAGTTGAGGCTGCAGTGAGCCAAGTTCATGCCACTGCACTCCAGCCCAGGCGACAGAGCAAGGCCTTGTCTCAAAAAAGGAAAGAAAGAAACTAGGCTTGCCCCTGCTAGACAAAGTGTATTGTGATTAGATTAAAAGAAAAACATCAGTGTCAATTGCACAGGGCCTCACTCACTCACACTCAGGAAAAGAAGTCACACTTCAGCGGAAAGAAATGGTCAAGGGATGAGTAGTAGGAATTGAAAAAAACAAAGCATCTTTAGCTTTCTCCTGACTGTCCCAGAGATCCTTATGCAGTCCTGAATGGTAGGAGATGCTCAACAAGAGGAAAAACTGGTCACTCAGAAGAAATTCCTGCTAAGGCCCAGGGCACTACCTACCAAACGGCTACATTATGCAAGTACAAAGAGTGCTGTGTGACACTTGGAGAACAGTCTTTGAGGAAGCCTGAAGGGAGGGGAAAATTATTGATATCCAGGCTGAACTTCCTCTATAGTATGTCTCCCAAAGGCAGGAATCCTGTGCCTATTAGCAGGTAGGACCTTCTAGGAGACTTGCAGTTACTCAGACCCTCCCCTCTTTCTACTCAAAGGCACCAGGGCCCCATCTGTTTCTGATACAGTGTTATAAGAGGGTTCCTCTACCCGTTGTGCTTTTACCTGGCAGAAACTGAGGTCTCACAGAATATGTGTGTGGGGTTGGGGGTGAGGGGAAGAGAGAACGAGAGAGAGAGATTGGGGGGAGAGAGAAGGAAAAGACAAAAAGGAAGGGGAGAGAAGGGGATGCAAGAGGGAAGGTAAAAAAGAAGGGAGGAGAGAGGAAAGGAGGGAGGAGGAGAGAGAAGAACAAGGAGAAGAGAGGGAGAGTAAAGAGAAGGAGACAGAGAAAGATGAAAAAAGAGAGAAAAGGAGAGAAAAGAGGCTGACCACCACTAGGTACGGTACAGATTTTAATTCCCAGGCAGGCCACCCAATTGTTTTGTTATTTCTCCACTCCTGAGCTGTAGATAGAGCACTCTGACATTTATAAGAACTTTGCTCTTGGAGAAGCTGTGAACCATAATCCACGTTTGTCTGTTTGTTTTTCTCATTTTCTTTCTAGGAAGGGAGGAAGAGAGGAAATCAGGTGTACTTCAGAGGTCTCTGAATCCATCTACCGTCCTGATTTGCCACAATTATTGGTAACAACTTAGATGCACTGCAATAATAAATAAAAGAAGTGACACCTGGCTCTAGAATACCAACCAGTGTAATGATATTCATCAGTCACATCCATGTCCCAAGCAAGTCCTGCCCCTTGTGTCATTGCCCCCAACAGCAGAGAGCATTCATCATGAAAACAACTGCTGTGCCCTGTATGTATTAAAAACGGCAGGCTTTTATGACAAGCCTCTCTAATTTAGGTCTCTTCTTTAAAGTAATAAGCGAGAAAATATGTAACAGGAGGAAGGAAGGGGAATGGTGGAATACTTTTGTGTCAAGATGTACAAGGTCATTGAAGGTTAAGTGTTAAAAATACAATCCAGACTAGCCTTGAACTTATGCCTCTCCACACCCTACTTCTCCATGTCCCTCCAACTAAAGCAAATTTCAGACTTGGAAAGGAATCCTGCATCTTGCGGTCCCCACATCTATCATTTTTAAATGCTGAAAGCACTCAAGAGTTAGAAGGAACCTTCCAGATTGATACCAGCATTTCTTAAGGCATGTTCTATGAATCCTAGTTCCACAGATGTTAATAGGCATGTACACACATGCACACACACAGTTCTGTGGTCAGCATAGGGGAACACTGGGTGAAACAAACATAAGCAGGTTTATTGCAGGGCTTCTCGGAGCCTTTAATAGGTGAACATTCACTATGAATCTCCACAGTGTTTGTGGTGTTAATATATTTTACCTTAGAATCATTTTTTTAAAACAAATTATCTTGTGGGACTAGTGTTCATCAGGAACATAGTTTAGGAAATGCTAGTATATCCACTCAGCTCATTTTATTGAAGCACTATAGTACATGGGTAAAGAGCACAAACTTGGGTCACAGACTGTTTGGCTTCGTATTTCCAGCTCTGGGCAAGTTGCTTAAGCTTTCTGGATGCTTTCTTTATATTTAAAATGAAGATAATAGTATTGTTGCAAGGGTTAAATTAGCATATAAATATGTAATACTTACATAAAGCACTTAGAATAGTACCTGGCACATAGCAATTGCTCTATAAAGGTTAAATATTATTTTACTGATGAAGAAA
Source organism: Pan paniscus (assembly GCF_029289425.2). NCBI lineage: Eukaryota > Metazoa > Chordata > Mammalia > Primates > Hominidae > Pan > Pan paniscus. The sequence continues at coordinate 63,917,535 of NC_073272.2, forward strand.
GTGAAGCCTAGAGAGGTAAAAAGACAGTCTAAGGTCACATAGCATGTCAGTATCAGAAGTGGGGCCAGAATTCAGGTCTCCTAACTCTCTGTCTAGTATTGGTGTCTCAAATGATGAAAATGTCTTTAGTACTTAGCAAAACATCTCTCTAAAGCACTTAAGTATTTTACCACAAAAACCAGAAAATGATATCTAAAAAGACACAACCCTAAAACAAATCCCAGTGGTTTCTAGGAGTAACTGCTTAGTTGGGGTGTCCCAAGTACAAAATGAGGTTGAAGGAGTGGGTTTTGGTGGTGAGGAAAATTATTCCAATGCCTATAAAACAGTGTCTAAAATGCCAGACCACTGCCACCAGGGCTTTCTAGGTAGCCTCTTTCCTTGCAATGTAGTACCAAGAGGCTTTCTGGATGCTCAGGCAAATCTCCCTGAGACAGGCTGATCTTTGACACCTCCCATGACTAATGTATACTAAAGCCTCTACTATTGTTTGGCTCTGATAGAGAGGAAAAAACACACAGTTATAGAGCACTTATAATGTGCCAGGCCCTCATCATACCTTATCTTAATCTTCATCATAGTCCCAACAGACTCAGAGTGTTTAAGTGATTGCCCAAGAACTCAGAGCTAATAAATAATATAGATTGAATTCAAAGCCAGCTTTGTCCATGCTTTTTCCATTATATCACACTATTTCCTAGACTGGAAGGATCACAGTGAAGCCAACTGGAGTTGCAATTTTGGGAACTGGAAGGGGAGCACAATTCTCACCTCTGGAAATCTCATTTCCTTCATAATGAAAAACACTTCTTTACCCAGTTTTATGTTTCTTTATTTTGACCCTGCTTCTTGTCTAAATGCATTTCAGGTTGTTAATAATAAAAGACAGATCTACAAATAGGTTATTAGAATGAAAACCAAAGCCATGAAGAGTGGGAGGAAGCAATTATGCTAAGTACAAGGGCTAATGTAGTTAACATGACTGAACATTTGGCCTTAGTTTCCTGGAAGTAAAGGCAAAAATTATCTGCTTTTAAGAAAGCTTCATACAAATTGTAATCTCCTGTGTGGTACTACAAAGTGTTACAAAGTGTTATTAACATACTACAAAGTGTTATTATTTTTTATTATTACTATCGAGGATAGCATTCTGTACCCATCTGGCACTCCAATTATTTTGGATGTCGTTTCTGTGATAACTCCACAGTTTATTATAGTCTGAACAAGCTATGCATACTAAACAATTAAAAGACAATGCTACATCTGCTACTTGCTAGATGTTTGACCTTGGATAAAAAACTCTAGCTCTCTGGACTCAGTTTTCACATCTGTGAAATGAGAGGCTTGGACCATCACTAGATGATCTTTATTTATTAATTAACTTAGTTATTAGCAGCTTTATTGAACTATAATTTACATACCATAAAATTCACCCTTTTTTTTGAAACAGGGTGTCACTCTGTCGCCTAGGCCAGAGTGAAGTGGCACTATCAGAGCTCACTGCAGCCTCGACCTCCCAGATTCAAGCCATCCCCACCCGCCCCCCCAAGCCTCTCGAGTAGCTGAGACCACAGGTGCAAACCACCACACCCAGCTAATTTTTTTAAATTTTTTGTACAGATGAGGTTTCACTATGTCACCCAGGCTGGTCTCAAACTCCTGGGCTCAAGTGATCCTCCCATCTGGGGCTCCCAAAATGTTGGGATTACAGGCTTGAGCCAACCAGGCCCAGACAAATTCACTCTTTTAAGTATACAATTCAATTAGTTTTAGTAAATTTGGAGTTGTACAACCATCACCACAATGTAATTTTAGAACATTTCCATCATTCCAAAAAGAAACTTCATCCCCATTCCTCATTTAGATAATCTTTTAAAAGGTCCTTTCTAACTTTTCCATTTCTAGACTTATAAAGCTTTAGTAGCTCCTTGGCTATTTACAAGTTCAAATTCCTCAGTGTAACATTCAAAGTCCTTTACAATCTATAAAATCTTTCACTGTCTTTTTTTTCTACCCACACAAATGTAGAAATTACTTTTTTTGTGTTAAAACATTCCTTAATGAGCTAGCAATTATTTATGTGAAGGAGAGTCCAGAAAACAGATTTTTGACTAAATTATCCTTGTCCTTGATTAAAGAGATTCATGAATTAAACACATAACACTATTCTCTAGAGTAGTTACTGAGGTCTAAGAGGCTGTAAACTTGGAAGAGCTTCTCCCTGCCTGTCAGGCTGCTCCCATCAGATCACAAGACAGAATAGACATATTTTTCAGTCTCTTTCATTTTTGGACCTTGTGCTTGGCATCTCATCACCTTACTTAAGAGATCCCAGAGGGCAGTTGCCATATCCATATCCAGTTATGTATCCTTGACTCCCAATGTGATATTCTGCATATAATAATTAATAACGATGATGATAGTGACTGGTAGCTAAATTAAGCATCTACCATGTGCCAGACATTGTTCTAAGCACTTTACAGATACTAACTTATTTAATTCTTATAACAACCCTGTGAGATAGGTACTATTTTCAACACCATCTTATAGATGAAGAAACTGAGGCAAAAGAGATTATATATTTGCCAAAATCACAAAGCTAGTTAAGTAGCAGAGTTGAGATTTTATTTCAGACAGCCTGGCTCCAAAGTATGCACTCTTAAACCACAGCAAATTGTCAAACCAGTTGAAGCTCAATAAATGTTAATTGCATAAAGCCTTATTATTAAGCTTCCATTCCAGGAAAGAAAAGTAATTAAGAATTCTGGGTGCCAACTGACACAGATGTAATGAGGGTAGGGAAAAATACATAGAACAAATTCTGATTCAGATAGGGGAGTCACCAAACTTTAGGGCAGGTCTGAGATGCTCCAAAAATGGTTGTTGAACCCTAAGCTATATCTTAGAAAGATAGATCTGTTCTCATACATAGGTTGTGGGAATGTAAAATTGGTAGTGTCTAGATGAACATATGCATATTCTACGGCCCAGAAATTCCACTCCGATGGCATATACCAACAAAAATGTATATTTAAATCTGTCAAAATGTACTATTGGCAAAAGGCAGAAACTGGAAATTCCCCATCAACAGAAGAATGGATAAATCGCATGTGGCATGTTAACAAAACATAATATAGCAATGAGAATGATCTATAACTTCAAGAAATAATATGGATAAATCTTTCAAACAATGTTGAGCAAAAGAAGTCAAACACAAAAGAGAATGTATTAATCCATTTATATTAAGTACAACAAAAGAGTAAAATGAATGTATCCTGTTAGAGGTCAGTATAGTAGTTTACCCTTGGGAGGGGTATTGACTGGAAGGGGGCATGAAGTGGACTTCTCGTAATGTTCTTTTTTTTTTTTTTTTTGGTTTTTTTTTGTTTTTGTTTTTTTTAATCTCAGTAGCGGTTGCACAGGTGTGTCCAGTTTTTAAGTTTATAGCACAATGAATACTTCCAATCTATACACTTTTCTTTATGTGTACTGTACTTCAATAATTTTTTAAAGTCTTCCTGAGTAAAGAAAAAGACTCAAGCAAGAGCCAAAAATAAAAGTCACTTTTGTACTTGACATACACAACTAATGACTGACAAACTCAAAGTTATCCCTTTGACCTGAGATGGACAAGGCAGATGTCTCTCTCTTTTATGGAAACAGTGAGTTAACAAAAGGGAGGCCATTTTAATCCCGAGCCATTAATGCAACCCTAATCCTTTCTAGAAACTGAGAAAAAAACAGACTCACAGCAGCATACCACCTGTGGGCACTCACAGCCCTGCCAGGCACCAAAACAAATACTAATTCTGCTTAAAGAATCAAGTCTTCATTTGGAGTTTTTATTTATATTTCAAGACTAATCACACTATCCATGCAGTACAAATGGAGTCTGACCATGATGCAAGTTTAAGTTTTCTTGAGCACGAACCCTATCCCAGCACCAGTCTGAGCACTCCTATCTTTGTTTATTAGGCAAGCATTCCACATCTATGGATCTCAGTTTCCTCATCTGTAACATGGGAATAATAATAGTATCTCCTAATAGGTTATTGTAAGGATTCAAGGCATATTTCAGGTAAAATATTGAACACAGTGCCTGTCACATAGTTAAATATTCTATACGTATTAGCTGCTATTATAATTTTCGTATGGGCCCGTTAATGGTTTCTTCTCCCTTCCAATTTCCATACAGCCAGCCCAGTTTATAGCTTCAATCCCTAACAGGGGAATTTTAATATTTTAACACTCAAGGACAGGAGCAGTTCTGCCTCCCCATCTTCCCCAGTTGTCAAAAGAGAGAAAAAAGGAGTATTCGAGTGAGCTGATTTTGAACTAGACAAGTAACGTGGCCCAAGCTTAGGTGGGTTGGGAGAAAAGGGAGTCTGGACAACAGAAGTTCCTTTCCTTTAATGGTACCACCTTCTTATACCATGTCAGAGGACCCGTACAAATGACATGATCCGGAAACAAAGGGACACAGAAAAAGGCAAGGCTGGCTGGCTTTTACACGGGATGTGGTTATCCTCCCCGAGAAAGGCCCTGAAGAGGAGGGAGTCAGAAAAAAAGGTTAAAGGTTGGAGTTTGTGCTTTGCCCATCAGGCAGCATCAAAGTTTTATGCTAAAAAGTGGGCAAAACATTACTAGTTACAAAAACTCTTTCACACACATCCTCTTATTTAATCCCACAACCATCTTGTGAAGTGAGCCGGGCAAATTTCATTATCCTCATTTGGTAGGTGTATCAGTCTGTTTTCAAGCTGCTGATGACATACCCGAGACTGGGCAATTTACCAAAGAGGTTTATTGGACTTAACAGTTCCACATGGCTGGGGAGACCTCACAATTATGGAGGAAGGCAAGGAGGAGCAAGTCACATCTTACGTGCATGGCAGCAGGCAAAGAGAGAGCCTGTGCAAAGAAACTCCCGTTTTTAAAACCATCAGATCTCATGAGACCCATTCACTATCACAAGAACAGCACAGGAAAGCCCTGCCCCCATGATTCAACCGTCTCCCACCGGGTCCCTCCCACAACACGTGAGAATTACGGAAGCTACAAGATGAGATTTGGGTGGGGACACAGAGAAAAACCCTATCAGTAGGTGAGGAAAGCTAAGGCTCAGAGAGGTTAAATAATTTGTCCGAAGTCATTAGCTAAGTAGTTGGTGGGGGTGCAGTGGGCAGCACTTTAATTCAAGTCTTCTGGCTTCAAAATCCATGCTCTTTCCATTAAAAACACGCTGGATTTTTTACCAGGACTTCAATTAGCCTGGACCACGTGTGTTATGATCAACAGGAAAAAATAACCACAGACTAGTTGTGAACTTTTCACTGTTCCCCAGCCCCAGACAGGAGAAAGGAGGGAAGTGGATTTGAAACAGAAAGGGGCTGGCGTTGGGAAGGGAGGGAGTAGGATCTGGAAAGATGAGAGGAAAAAGTAGCAGAAGTAACTCTAACTCGGGACTGGCTAAAAACAGGTGACAACTGGCTAGATAAACCTCTTGGGTTTCTCCTACCGGCTGAGCAGAGCCAGATCCACTCTGCCCCACTCCTCTTCCTTTTCCATTGCCCAGCTTTGGCTGAAGAGATGCTGTGGCCCCCACAAACCCTCACAGGCATGCCGTGGAGCTGGAGCGAGAGTGGGGTTCTGGGCAGTCCCTGGGGAAGGTTAGTGGCTGGAGGAGCCAAGAGGATGGTGAAGAAACGCTCGATAAAGGAAGTAACTCCGCAGGAGGCAGAGCAATGTGGGGTATTCGCGAATGGCGGTTACAAGTGCAGCTAGTATAAAAAGCTGAGATAAGGGTGAGTGTGAGGTCAAGGCTAGGGAGGAGCTGGAGTCAGAGGGCCAGAACAGGCGTGCACCAGGAGCGGGGGCGGTGTCGCGTAAGGGGACAGTGGTGCAGACCACCTCTTTCCCGGCCGCTGACGCCCGCAAGCAGATCCTAAGAAGAGGTGTTTGGTTGAAAGGGGGTGTGGACCCAGAAAGAGAACCCGGGACCCCGCACAGGAAAGACGCGTCAAAGAAGGCTGAGAAGGCTGAGGAGGTGTGTCTGGGCTCCCAGGTGAGCACCAAGAGGAAGCTCGCAGCTGTCAGCCTCGCTTAACTCTTCTCCTTACCTTGGGTACCGTAATATGATCCATGACTGCAGTTCCCGCCACCGGAAGATCTCAGTGCTACTCCGGATGCCGCCGCCACCGGTCTAGCCGCCTCCTGCCTCAACCCGGGTTTCTACCCCCGCCCTCCCGGTCCTGGCTCAAACTCTCGTCACCTGATCCTCGGCGAAAGCTCCTATCGCGACACTTTGACCGTAGCCGTTCCCGCCATCTTGCTTCCTGGCAAGTGCCCTTTTCTTCGGGAAATTGATTATTCTGGTTCAGGTTCAACGTTTGGCCGAGTCTTTAAGTCCCAGATTCGAGTACTGCCACCCTTCTCACCCTTCTTGATGCTATAAGGACTCTGAACACAGATGTCACTCCTTTAATATTACAATGATAGCATCCTGCAGCAGTAACACAGGCTGCCCCATGCTGGCAATTGGGTTTCTGAAGAGCTTCCTAGCTGTGAGACCTTGGGCAAGTCACCAGAGAATATTTTTTGAAATATGGAAAGGTATATCCTCCTCTCTATCTCTCCTTTATGTGTCTGCTGCCATCAACCTAGTTAAAATCTGGAATACTACAGTATCCTCATCACTTTTGCCATCGTAGATATGGGAAGAGGACCAAGAAAGGGCCCACTGGACCAGCTATCAGATGAGGGGTAAATAGGTGCAGACCCTCAGTGGTGTGCTCCAAGTTAGATTTGTGGTGGAAAAAAGAACAATCTGACAGTTGGGAAATCTGGATTCTACTCCTCTCAGGTCTGCCACTAACTTGCTATGTGACCTTGGGGAAATCATGCCACCTCTCTGGGTCTTAAGCTGACCAAGGTTACAATGAGGGTATTGGCCACTATCTCAGGGTAATTTCTAGCTCTACTATTGCAGTGTTATGGTTTGCAATCTCACTGCCCCTACAAAATAATTTTGTTCTTCTTTGAGTTCTTATAACATTTGCTAGCAAAACTACTCGTTTATCACATTCTGCCTTCTTCCCTAGCCTGAAGGCCCTTCCCTCGATCCATGACCCTATTCTCCCTTGTACCATCGTTCCATCATGTTCAGCCCTTTCACTGCCAAATATCTCAAAAGAATAGTCTACTTATCATCACCTTCACTTCTCCATAACAAACTCACTCCTCCCTACCACTCCACTCAATTGGCTCTTTCACATCATCCTAAATTCCAGCTGCTGATTCCAACAGCTCTTCTCAGTGCTCCTTTTCTATTTGTTTTACAGCATTTAAAACTATTGATTCATATTCCTTTTTGACATTCTTTCTTCCCTTGACCTTTATTATAAACAAACTCACTGCCTGCATCCCCAACTGTTCCTTCTCTGACTCCTTCCCAGCAACTTTCTCTTTTTTTTAAGCCATTTTCCTGGCTTCTATCCTCATTCCTCTTCTATTTTCTTTCTTTTGGTTATCTTGATCTCTTCCACAAGTTAAACCCTTACTCCTGGATATGGCTTGGATCTGTGTCCCCACCAAATCTCATGTTTAATTGTAATCCCTTATGTTGGAAGTGGGGCCTGGTAGGAGGTGATTGGATCATGGGGGTGGTTTCTTCTGAATGGTTTAACACTAGCCTCCTTGGTATTGTCGTTGCCATAGTGAGTGAGTTCTCACGAGATCTGATGGCTTAGAAGTGTGTGGCACCTTCCCCTGCCCACTTTCCTCCTGCTCTGGCCATGTGAAGTGCCTCACTCCCCATTTGCCTTCCACCATGACTGGAAGTTTCCTGAGGCCTCCCCAGAACCAGAAGCCACTATGCTTCCTGTACAGCCTGCAGAACGGTGAGCCAATTAAACTTCTTTTCTTTGTAAATTACCCAGTCTTGGGTATTTATTTATAGCAGTGTGAAAAGGGGCTAATGAACCCTCAGTAGGGGACACCCAACTTCATATCTCAAGTACCATGACCTTTTTCCTGAGTTCAAATTTAGAACTTCCAATTGCCCTCTGACAGTTCTACTTGCATGTTCCTGCTAGCACATTAAAGGCATCATGGCCCAAAACAAACTCATCTTTCACACTGTCTCACAACCCCCTTGCATTTTCCCACCTCTATCACTTGCTCTTTCTCAAGTTTTTCCTATCCCTACTAATTGCACCACCATATACCCAGTTACTCAGACTCAAAACCTTGTTTCCATGCTGTTTAGGATAGTGGAAAGAGTGTGTGGACTCTAGTCAGACAAGGTTCAAATTTTGGTTTAGCAATATGCTAATAATACATGGCCCTGGGCAAATTACACAAACTCTCTGTGCCTTAGTTTTCTCAGCTGTAAACCTATTCTCTTAAAGTCCTTGTGGGAATTCAAAATGTAATGTATATGAGGTTCCAGGAACACTGTAAAGACACAATGAATATTGATAGGTTCCTTCCTTTCCTCAACTTTATTATCAAATATTTCTGTTTTCTCTCTCAAATGCTTACCTTCTTCCTAGTTTGCTGATAAAAATAGAAGCTATGAGAAGGGAACTTCCACATCATCCCCAAACCAAATTTGCTTGATGCCCTGCATGTGAGCCCATATAATCTGTCTTCAATTAACGAACTCTTCCTGAGCTTTCCTAAGGCAACCCTTCCACTTGTCCACTCAATTTCATTCTCTTTAGCCTGCTCAATTGTTTCCTTGCCTTTATTACTAAATGTTCCCACTTTACTGGATCACTGCCATCAGCATGAAAGCATTCCATAGTATTTCCAATCTTAAAAAATATCTTTTTGGATGCACATTTCTGTCCCCAACCTGCCATCCCCCCATTCCTCTTATACTTTACGGCAGAACTCTTCAAAAGATTTATCTAAATCCATTCTCTTCTATTCCTATCCTATTCTCACTTGAAACCTCTCTAATCAGGCATTTCTTCCACCACTCCACCAAACTGTTCTTGTCAAAGTTACCAATATTCTCCCCATTGCAAAATCCATTGGTCATCCTCAGATCTCTTTTTGTCCTCTCAGCAGTATTTGATCACTCCCTTCTCCTTGATACATTTTGTTCACTTGGCTCCAGGGATAGGGATACCACTCTCTCTCCTACATCACTGACTTCTCATTCCCAATCTCTTTTGCTGTTTCACTTCACTTTACCTATCTCTACATGTTGTAATGCTGCCAGTGCTCAGACGTTGGTCCTCTTCTTTATTTACACTTATTCCTTGGGTGCTGTCATCCAGTGCCATGGCTTTAAATAGCATCTATTTGTGGACAGCTCCCAAAATTTTATCTCTAATCTTTATCTGTCCTCTGAACTCAAAGCTTACATAATATTCAGCAGCCTACTGACATGTCTGCTCAGATATCTTAGAGACCTCTCAAACTTATTACATCCAAAACAGAATTTTTTATTTCCACCTGAATCCTCAAGCCTGCTCTTTACACAGTATTACTCATCTCAGGAAATTGCAATTTTATCCTTCCAAGTTTATCCTAGTGCATTTGTGCTGCTAAAACTAAATACTCTAGACTGGATAATTTGTACAGAACAGAAATGTACTTATCACAGTTCTGAAGGCTGGAAAACCAAGATCAAGGTGCCAGTAGGTTCAGTGTCTGGTGAGAAGTACTCTCTCTTTGCTTCCAAGATGACATCTTAAATGCCATCTGGAGTGATGAATGCTGTATCCTCACATAGCAGGAGATACTCACATGGCTAGTTCCATCCAGCCCTTTTATAAGGCACTGATCCCATCTGTAAGAATACAGCCCTCATGGCCTAATTACCTTTTAAATGCCCCTTAATAATTAATTCTTAATACTGTTGCATTGGGATTAAGGTTCAATACCAATTTTGGAGGAGACACAAACATTAAAACATAGCACAGTCATTCAGGACAAAAGTCTTGGAGGCATCATTTTCTCTCATATCCCACACCTGATTCATCATCAAATCCCATAAGTTCTTCCTTCAAAATTGTCTCCAAATTCAATCACTTCTCACTGCTGTATCCTGGCCCAAGCCTCTGTTTTATTTTATTTTATTTTTTATTTTTTAAGACAATGTCTCTGTCATCGAGGCTGGAGTGCAGTGGTGTGATCATAGCTCACTGCAGCCTCCAACTCCCAGGCCCAAGTGATCCTCCTGTCTCAGCCTGCCAAGTAGATGGAACTACAGGTGTACCACCGTGCCTGGCTAAATTTTTTTCTTTTTAATTTTTTTTAGTGGACACAATGTCTTTCTATGTTGCCTAGGCTGGTTTCCAACTCCTGGACTCCAGCAATCCTCCCAGCTCCACCTCACAAAGTGCTGGGACTATAGGAATGAGCCACTGTGGCTGGCCTCAAGCCTCTGTTACCTCTTACCTGGATTGCTGCCACAGCCTCCAGCTGGTCTGCATGTTTTGGCCTTGGTCCCCCTAGAACCTATAATCTACATAGCATCTATCTAAAATCTAGAATGATATGATTCCTTGATTTAAAACTGTCTACCAGCTCTCCATTTTAGAGTAAAAGCCAAACATTAACCATAGTATATAAATCCCTACATAATATCTAAGCCCAGTACAACTCTTATTATATCAATCTTCTATCACCCTTTTTTCTGTCTCCTCAAGTCATATTGATTTCCTTGCTGTTTCTTAAATATACCAGGCATTCTTCTGCCTCAGGGACTTTATGTTTGTTATTTCCTTTGCCTAGAATGCTCTTCCCCCAGATATTTATATGTTTACTCCCTCATCTCTGTCAGGTCTCTGATGAAATGTCTCTGTATTGACACACATAGGCTCAAAATAAAAGGATGGAGGAAGATCTACCAAGCAAATGGAAAACAAAAAAAGGCAGGGGTTGCAATCCTAGTCACTGATCAAACAGACTTTAAACCAACAAAGATCAAAAGAGACAAAGAAGGCCATTACATAATGGTAAAGGGATCAATTCAACAAGAAGAGCTAACTATCCTAAATATATATGCACCCAATACAGGAGCACCCAGATGCATAAAGCAAGTCCTGAGTGACCTACAAAGAGACTTAGACTCCCACATAATAATAATGGGAGACTTTAACACCCCACTGTCAACATTAGACAAATCAACGAGACAGAAAGTTAACAAGGATATCCAGGAATTGAACTCAGCTCTGCACCAAGCGGACCTAATAGACATCTACAGAATTCTCCACCCCAAATAAACAGAATATACATTTTTTCAGCACCACACCACACATATTCCAAAATTGACCACATAGTTGGAAGTAAAGCTCTCCTCAGCAAATGTAAAATAACAGAAATTATAACACACTGTCTCTCAGACCACAGTGCAATCAAACTAAAACTTAGGATTAAGAAACTCACTCAAAACCACTCAACTACATGGAAACTGAACAACCTGCTCCTGAATGACTACTGGGTACATAACGAAATGAAGGCAGAAATAAAGATGTTCTTTGAAACCAATGAGAACAAAGACACAGCATACCAGAATCTCTGGGACACATTCAAAGCAGTGTATAGAGGGAAATTTATAGCACTAAATGCCCACAAGAGAAAGCAGGAAAGATCCAAAATTGACACCCTAACATCACAACTAAAAGAACTAGAAAAGAAAGAGCGAACACATTCAAAAGTTAAGCAGAAGGCAAGAAATAACTAAAATCAGAGCAGAACTGAAGGAAATAGAGACACAAAAAACCCTTCAAAAAATTAATGAATCCAGGAGCTGGTTTTTTGAAAGGATCAACAAAATTGATAGACCGCTAGCAAGACTAATAAAGAAGAAAAGAGAGAAGAATCAAATAGATGCAATAAAAAATGATAAAGGGGATATCACCACCGATGCCACAGAAATACAAACTACCATCAGAGAATACTACAAACACCTCTACGCAAATAAACTAGAAAATCTAGAAGAAATGGATAAATTCCTCGACACATACACCCTCCCAAGACTATACCAGGAAGAAGTTGAATCTCTGAATAGACCAATAACAGGATCTGAAATTGTGGCAATAATCAACTGCTTACCAACCAAAAAGAGTCCAGGACCAGATGGATTCACAGCCGAATTCCAATAGACGTATAAGGAGGAACTGGTACCATTCCTTCTGAAACTATTCCAATCAATAGAAAAAGAGGGAATCCTCCCTAACTCATTTTATGAGGCCAGCATCATCCTGATACCAAAGCTGGGCAGAGACACAACAAAAAAAGAGAATTTTAGACCAATATCCCTGATGATCATTGATGCAAAAATCCTGAATAAAATACTGGCAAACCAAATCCAGCAGCACATCAAAAAGCTTATCCACCATGATCAAGTGGGCTTCATCCCTGGGATGCAAGGCTGGTTCAATATACGCAAATCAATAAATGTAATCCAGCATATAAACAGAACCAAAGACAAAAACCACATGATTATCTCAATAGATGCAGAAAAGACCTTTGACAAAATTCAACAACCCTTCATGCTAAAAACTCTCAATAAATTAGGTATTGATGGGACATATCTCAAAATAATAACAGCTATCTATGACAAACCCACAGCCAATATCATACTGAATGGACAAAAACTGGAAGCATTCCCTTTGAAAACTGGCACAAGACAGGGATGCCCTCTCTCACCACTCCTATTCAACATAGTGTTGGAAGTTCTGGCCAGGGCAATTAGTCAGGAGAAGGAAATGAAGGGTATTCAATTAGGAAAAGAGGGAGTCAAATTGTCCCTGTTTGCAGACGACATGATAGTATATCTAGAAAACCCCATTGTCTCAGCCCAAAATCTCCTTAAGCTGATAAGCAACTTCAGCAAAGTCCCAGGATACAAAATCAATGTACAAAAATCACAAGCATTCTTATACACCAATAACAGACAAACAGAGAACCAAATCATGAGTGAACTCCCATTCACAATTGCTTCGAAGAGAATAAAATACCTAGGAATCCAACTTACAAGGGATGTGAAGGACCTCTTCAAGGAGAACTACAAACCACTGCTCAAGGAAATAAGAGGATACAAACAAATGGAAGAACATTCCATACTCATGGGTAGGAAGAATCAATATCGTGAAAATGGCCATACTGCCCAAGGTAATTTATAGATTCAATGCCATCCCCATCAAGCTACCAATGACTTTCTTCACAGAATTGGAAAAAACTTCTTTAAAGTTCATATGGAACTAAAGAAGAGCCCGCATCGCCAAGTCAATCCTAAGCCAAAAGAGCAAAGCTGGAGGCATCACGCTACCTGACTTCAAACTGTACTACAAGGCTACAGTAACCAAAACAGCATGGTACTGGTACCAAAACAGAGATGTAGATCAATGGAACAGAACAGAGCCCTCAGAAATAACGCCGCATATCTACAACTATCTGATCTTTGACAAACCTGACAAAAACAAGCAATGGGGAAAGGATTCCTTATTTAATAAATGGTACTGGGAAAACTGGCTAGCCATATGGAGAAAGCTGAAACTGGATCCCTTCCTTACACCTTATACAAAAATTAATTCAAGATGGATTAAAGACTTAAACATTAGACCTAAAACCATAAAAACCCTAGAAGAAATCCCAGGCATTACCATTCAGGACATAGGCATGGGCAAGGACTTCATGTCTAAAACACCAAAAGCAATGGCAACAAAAGCCAAAATTGACAAATGGGATCTAATTAAACTAAAGAGCTTCTGCACAGCAGAAGATACTACCATCAGAGTGAACAGGCAACCTACAAAGTGGGAGAAAATTTTCACAACCTACTCATCTGACAAAGGGCTAATATCCAGAATCTACAATGAACTCAAACAAATTTACAAGAAAAAAACAAACAACCCCATCAAAAAGTGAGCAAAGGACATGAACAGACACTTCTCAAAAGAAGACATTTATGCAGCCAAAAAACACATGAAAAAATGCTCACCATCACTGGCCATCAGAGAAATGCAAATCAAAACCACAAGGAGATACCATCTCACACCAGTTAGAATGGCAATCATTAAAAAGTCAGGAAACAACAGGTGCTGGAGAGCATGTGGAGAAATAGGAACACTTTTACACTGTTGGTAGGACTGTAAACTAGTTCAACCATTGTGGAAGTCAGTGTGACAATTCTTCAGGGATCTAGAACTAGAAATGCCATTTGACCCAGCCATCCCATTACTGGGTATATACCCAAAGGACTATAAATCATGCTGCTATAAAGACACATGCACACATATATTTATTGCGGCACTATTCACAATAGCAAAGACTTGGAACCAAGCCAAATGTCCAACAATGATAGACTGGATTAAGAAAATGTGGCACATATACACCATGGAATACTATGCAGCCATAAAAATTGATGAGTTCATGTCCTTTGTAGGGACATGGATGAAATTGGAAATCATCATTCTCAGTAAACTATTGCAAGGACAGAAAACCAAATACCACATGTTCTCACTCATAGGTGGGAATTCAACAATGAGAACACATGGACACAGGAAGGGGAACATCACACTCTGGGGCCTGTTGTGGGGTGGGGGGAGGGGGGAGGGATAGCATTAGGAGATATACCTGATGCTAAATGACGAGTTAATGGGTGCAGCACACCAGCATGGCACATGTATACATATGTAACTAACCTGCACATTGTGCACATGTACCCTAAAACTTAAAGTATAATAATAATAAAATAAAATAAAAAAAGAAATGTCTCTGTATCAGAGAATCCTTAGCTACCTGAACACCATATATAAAATAAAACTATCACTACTTCTTCTCCAACATTCTCTACACTCCTAAGTTTTTTCCTTCATAGTTGTCAATACTACCTGTTATATTATAGATGTATTTGTCATTTATTACCTCCCTCTCTAGTATGTCATCTCTGTGAGGGCAGGGATTTTTGTTCACTGTTGGATTTCCAAAGTCTAGAATAGTCCTAACACATAGTAGGTACTCAATAAATATTTGTTGAATAAAAACAACAAATATTTTTATCTGTAGCTCATATTTTTCCCACCATTAATATTAGTGATTTCTCATAATATTCCCTTTTTAAGGCAAGTTGGTGTCATTTCAGGGTAAACTGATGCACTCACACTGACTTGCCAAAGGTTACAGAAGAGCCGCAAGTCAGAATGTACCCCCATAGGAATAGAGAAAGCCTGGAAATAAGAGAGAAAATCTGGAAGAAAAAACTGCTAGGCTAATGAAAATATTTTCAGTGAAAGAGATACTAGTAGCATCTATTATTTGTTTCTTCCCTGTAGAATGTCACCTCCATGAGGGCAGCAGTTTGTCTCTGTTCTGTTCACTACTGTACCCTACTGCCTAGACAAGTTCTTGGCAAAGAGTAAATGTTTGATAAATAACTAAATGAATGACTTTGGACTAACAGCTAATGTAGGCCAGAGGGTAAACTAAAGGGAAGAAGTCTGGAGGCAAGGAAACCAAGTAGGAAGCTGTTGTGATCATCTCAAAAGAAGTTGTGAACTGAAAGTCCTGTGGGCTTTTTGATTTTGCACCTATAGCTCGGGTCTCAGTAAGATTAACCAACATATGAGATACTAATTACTGCAGTAAATCTCACCTGTCCTATTTCACATCTAAGCCTTCAACTCAATTATTTCCCACTTATGTTCTACTAAGGTCTTTCCTACTATTGGGAGTTGGTATTTTTCCCACAGTACACCAGGGGAGTAAGTAAGTATACTTTGCACCCACTGTCTTTATAGCTATAGATACAGCCTCAGAAAGCTACTGCCAGAAATCACCAATGATATAGTTGATTATGACTCTTTAAAAAGTCACAGAACCTTTGTGACCTCACTCCTATTCTTGAGGTAGCTTGATAAATCACAGCAGATGGCAGCTGAGACACAACTTTATTCAAGTCACCAAGACCTCCTCTACCTTGCTTCTGGGGAAAGGCCATAAAAAATAGACTGTATTTTTAGTTTATTTCAGTCTCAGCTGATCAGACTTCTTGAGCCAAGTGCTAACTAGTTTCCTTTGAAGACCAACTTGCTAGAGACAGCTTACCTGAATCATGCAGTGCATACAGGATGTCAGTGAAGAGGTCTGGCAGGACTGCCTCACTCTCTTCCTACTGACTGGTACGTGTTATGATGCAGTAATTATCACCAATTCCCCACCCTGGTTATTAGCATCTTACTCTGAAGGTAACTTGTTCCAGTTGACCCAGGAAGAAATTCAGATTTTACTGGCAAGAGAGGGGAGAGAGAAATTGTTTCTCCAAGGAGTCACCCTTGCAGGGACCAAATGCTTGTTGATTTGAGACAATCTGTACACTGAAGGCAACAACACCATGTACCTGCGCACCAAAGGCCAGAGTCAGGGCAGCCGGGCAGTGACGGTAGTTCAGATCGAGTCTGTAAGGCTTGTGGTGATTGGACAAAAAGGAACAGAAGGAGGGCCTCTCAACCTCGAAGCTTTTGAGATGGCAGGTTATGTCAGAGAGGCCATTGAGCAACATGTGGCCCATTTATAACTAAATAAAAAATAGTTGGTGTTTGACCTGTAATTTGAATTCAGTGTTATGTGTTTCACCTACTAAATTAATATGTTCTTCAGGAAAATAGAAGATTCCAGACCAGGTTTGGAGGTGTGTGTGTGTGTGTGTGTGTGTGTGTGTGTGTGTGTTGGGAAGAGATATGGGTTAGAGTAGTTCCTTCAACGGTTTGGGATCTGGTCCATTATTTAACAATTGTGTGCACCTAGAATACAACCCTTTCTGTATTAGTCTATTCTTGCACTTCTATAAAGAAATATATGAGACTGGGTAATTTATGAGAAAAAGAGGATTAATTGGCTCATGGTTCCACAGGCTGTAGAGGAAGCACGATGCTGACACCTGCTTGGCTTGTGGAGAGAACTAAGAAAACTTACAATCATGACAGAAGGCAAAGGGGTAGCAGACACTTCACATGGTTGAAGCAGGAGCAAAAAAGATTGAGAGGAGAGGCACAACACACTTTTAAATGATCATATCACACAAGAACTCACTGACTATTTTGAGGACAGTATTGAGAGAGATGGTGATCAAACATTCAGGAGAAATCCAACCCCATCATCCAATCACCTCCCACCAGGCCACACATCCAACATTGAGGATTACAATTTGACATTAGATTTGGTAGAGACACAGATCCAAACGATATCATTCCACTCCTGGCCCCCAAATCTTATATCCTTCTCACATTGTGAAATACAATTATGCCTTCCCAAATGTCCCCCAAAGTCTTAACTCATTCCAGCATTAACTCAAAGTCCAAAGTCTCATCTGAGACAAGGGAAGTCCCTTCCACCTGTGAGCCTGTAAAATCAAAAACAAGTTATTTACTTACAAGGTGCAATGGGGGTATAAGAATTGGGTAAATATTCTTATTCCAAAAGGGAGAAATTGGCCAAAAGAAAGGGTCTACAGGCCCTACGCAAGTTTGAAACCCAGTAGGGCAGTCATTAAATCTTAAATTTCCAAAGTAATATTCTTTGACTCTAAGTCCCAAATCCAGGGCATACTGGTGTGAGAAGTGGGCTCCCAAGGCCTTGAGCAGCTCCACCCTTGTGGTTTTGTAGGGTTAAGCCTCCACAGATGCTTTCATGCGCTGGTGTTGAGTGCCTGTGGCTTTTAAAGGTGCAGAGTGCAAGTTGATAATGTACCAACCATTCTGGGGCTGGAAGATGGTGGCCCTCCTCTCACAGCTCCACTAGGCAAAGACACAGTGGGTACTCTGTGTGGGGGCTCCAGTGCCACATATCCCCTCTGCATTGCCCTAGTAGAGGTTCTCTGTGGGGGTTCCAATCCTGCAGGAATCTTCTGCCTGGACACCTAGGCTTTTTCGTACATCTTCTGAAATCTAGGCAAAGGCTTCCAAGCACTAACTCTTTCACTCTGTGCAGCAGAAGGCTTAACATCATGTGGAAGCCACCAAGCCTTATGGCTTGCACCCTCCAAAGCTGCAGTCCTGAGCTGTGCCTGGGCATTTTTGAGCCACAGCTGGAGCAGGAGTGGCCAGGATGCAGAAAGCAGCATCCTAAGGCTATGTAGAGCATTGGGGGCTGCGGGCCTGGCATACAAAATCATGCAGTTCTCCTAGGCCTCTGGGCCTGTGATGAGAGGGACTGCTGCAAAGGTCTCTGAAATGTCTTTGAGGCCTTTTCCCCATTGTATTGGCTATTAGCACTTGGCTCCTTTTTACTTATGCAAATTTCTGTAGCCTGCTTCAATTACTTCCATGAGAATTGGCTTTTCTTTTCTTCCACATGGCCAGGCTGCAAATTTTTCGATCTGCTTTACACTCTGCTTCACCTTTATATATAAGTTCCAACTTTAGATCATTTCTTCACTCACATATATGATGATAGGATGTTAGAAGTAACCAGGACACATGTTGAACACTTTGCTGGCTAGAATTTTTTCTACAAGATACCCTAAATTGTCACTGTAAAGTTCAAAGTTCCACAGATCCCTAGGACAGGAAAACAGTACAGCCAAGTTCATTTCTTAGGCAAAAAAAGTGACCTTTGCTCCAGTTCCAAATAAATTCCTTATTTTCACCTGAGACCTCATCAACCTGGACTTTATCATACATATGTCTATCAGCATTTTGGTCAAAATCATTTGGCCAATCTCTAGGAAGTTCTAAACTTTCCCTCATCTTTCTGTTTTCTTCTGAGCCCTTCAAACTCTTGGTCTCTTAACCAATTCTAAAGCTGCTTCCACATTTTCAGGTATTTTTATAGCAATGCCCCACTCCTGGTGCAATTTTCTGTATCAGTCTGTTCTTGCATTACTATAGAGAAATACCCGAGACTCAGGATACAAAATCAACGTGCAAAAATCACAAGCATTCCTATACAACAATAGCAGACAAACAGACAGAAAAATCATGAGTGAACTCACATTCATAATTGCTTCAAAGAGAATAAAATACCTAGGAATCCAATTTACAAGGGATGTGAAGGACCCCTTCAAGGAGAACTACAAACCACTGCTCAACGAAATAAAAGAGGACACAAACAAATGGAAGAGCATTCCATGCTCATGGGTAGGAAGAATCAATATAGTGAAAATGGCCTTACTGCCCAAGGTAATTTATAGATTCAATGCAATCCCCATCAAGATACCAATGACTTTCTCCACAGAATTGGAAAAACAACTTTAAAGTTCATATGGAAACAAAAAAGAGCCCTCATTGCCAAGACAATCCTAAGCCAAAAGAACAAAGATGGAGGCATCACGCTACCAGACTTCAAACTATAATACAAGGCTACAGTAACCAAAACAGCATGGTACTAGTACCAAAACAGAGATATAGACCAATGGAACAGAACAGAGACCTCAGAAATAACACCACACATCTACAGCCATCTGATCTTTGACAACCCTGACAACAACAAGCAATAGGGAAAGGATTCCCTATTTAATAAATGGTGCTGGGAAAACTGGCTAGCCATATGTACAAATCTGAAATTGGATCCCTTCCTTACACCTTACACAAAAATCAATTCAAGATGGATTAAAGACTTAAATGTTAGACCTAAAACCATAAAAACCCTAGAAGAAAACCTAGGCAATACCATTCAGGACATAGGCATGAGCAAGGACTTCATGACTAAAACACCAAAAGCAATGGCAACAAAAGCCAAAATAGACAAATGGGATCTAATTAAACAGCTTCTGCATGGCAAAAGTAACTACCATCAGAGTGAACAGTAAAACCTACAGAATGAGAGAAAATTTTTGCAATCTACCCATCTGACCAAGAGTTAATATTCAGAATCTACAAAGAACTCAAACAAATTTACAAGAAAAAAACAAACAACCCCATCAACAAGTGGGTGAAGGATATGAACAGACACTTCTCAAAAGAAGACATTTATGCAGCCAACTGACACATGAAAAAAATGCTCATCATCACTGGTCATCAGAGAAATGCAAATCAAAACCGCAGTGAGATACCATCTCACACCAGTTAGAATCGTGATCATTAAAAAGTCAGGAAACAACAGATGCTGGAGAGGATGAGGAAAAATAGGAATGCTTTTACACTGTTGGTGGGAGTGTAAATTAGTTCAACCATTGTGGAAGACAGTGTGATAATTCCTCAAGGATCTAGAACTAGAAATACCATTTGACCCAGCAACTCCATTACTGGGTATATACCCAAAGGATTATAAATCATGCTTCTATAAAGACACATGCACATGTATGTTTATTGTGGCACTATTCACAATAGCAAAGACTTGGAACCAGCCCAAATGTCCATCAGTGATATATTGGATTAAGAAAATGTGGCACATATACACCATGGAATACTATGCAGCCATAAAAAAGGATGAGTTCATGTCCTTTGCAGGGACATGGATGAAGCTGGAAACCATCATTCTCAGCAAACTATCACAAAGACAGAAAACGAAACACTGCATGCTCTCACTCATAGGTGGGAATTGAACAATGAGAACACTTGGACACAGGGTGGGGAACATCACACACCGGGGCCTGTCGGGGGCTGGGGAGCTGGGGGAGGAATAGCATTAGGAGAAATACCTAATGTAAATGATGAGTTGATGGGTGCAGCAAACCAACATGGCACGTGTATACCTATGTATCAAACCTGCATGTTGTGCACATGTACCCTAGAACTTAAAGTATAAAAAAAAGAAAAGAAAAAAGAAGAAGTACCTGAGACTGGGTAATTGATAAAGGAAAGAAGTTAAATTCATTCATGGCTCCATAGGGTGCACAGGAGGCATGATTCTGGCATCTGCTCAGCTTCTGTGGAAGCAACCGGAAACTTACAATCATGGTGAAAGGCAAAGGGGAAACAGGCACTTCACAAGACCAGAGCAAGAACAAGTGAGAATATTGGGAGAGGTGCCACACACTTTTATGTGACCAGATCTTATGAAAACTCACTCACTATCATGAGGACAATACCAAGGGGGATGGTGCTAAAACATTAATGAGAAATCCACCCCCATGATCCAATCACATCTCACCAGGGCCCACATCCAACACTGGGGATTATCAATTCCACATGAGTTTTTCTGGGGACACAGATCTAAACCATATCACCCCACTTCTCAACACCTGGTGAACAGAGCAGTCGACTGGGAACCCAAAATCCTTAGTTCTTTTGTTTTTTTAAAAAAGTTTTAACTTATTTTAGGTTCAGGGGTACATGTGCAGGTTTGTTATATAGATAAATTCGAGGTCATGGGGATTTGTTGTACAGATTATTTTGTCATCTGAGTACTAAGCCTAGTACCCAATATTTACTGTTTTTAACTCTTATTTTAGGTTTGGGGGTACATGTCAAGGTTTGTTACATAGGTGAACTCGTGTCATAAGGGTTTGTTGTACAGATTCTTTCATCGCACATGTATTAAGCCCAGTACACAATAGTTACATTTTCTGCTCCTCTCCCTCCTCCCACCCTCTACCCTCAAGTAGAATCCAGGGTCCGTTGTTCCCTTCTTTGTGTTCATGAGTTCTAATCATTTAGCTCCCACTTATAAGTGAGAATGTGCAGTATTTGGTTTTCTGTTCCTGCATTAGTTTGCTAAGAATAATAGCCTTCAGCTCCATCCATGTTCCTGCAATGACATAATCTTCTTTCCTATGAATGCACGGTATTCCACGGTATATATGTACCACATTTTCTTTAACCAGTCTGTCATTAACAGGCATTTAGGTTGATTCCATGTCTTTGTTATTGTAAATAGTGTTGCAATAAAGATTCTCATACATGTGTCTGTATGGTAGGATGATTTAAATTCCTCTGGGTATATAACCAATAATGGGATTGCTGAGTCAAATGGTGCTTCCACTTTTAGCTCTTTGAGGAATCACCATACTGCTTTCCACAATGGTTGAACTAATTTACACTCCCATCAGCAGCGTATAAGTGTTCCCTTTTCTCCACAAACTCACCAGCATCTGTTATTTTTTTTGGCTTTTTAGTAATAGCCATTCTGACTGGTGTGAGATGGTATCTCATTGTGGTTTTGACTTGCAAATCATTCTGTAACGATCAGTGATGTTGAGCTTTTTTATATATATGCTTTTTGGCCACATGTGTGTCTTTTGAAAAGTGTCTGTCCTTGTTGTTTGCCCACTTTTTAATGTGGTTGCTTGTTTTTCTCTTGTAAATTTATTTAAGTTCCTTACAGAAACTGGATATTAGACCTTTGTTGAATGCATAATTTGCAAATATTTGCTTTCATTCTGTAGGTTGTCTGTTTACTCTTTGATAGTTTCTCTTGCTGTGCAGATGCTGTTAATTACATCCCATTTGTCATTTTTTTTGCTTTTTATGTGATTGCTTTGGATGTCTTCGTCATGAAATCATTGTCCATTCCTATGTCCAGGATGCATAGGTTGTCTTCCAGGGATTTCAAAGTTTGAGGTTTTTCATTTAAATCTTTAATCCATCTTGTGTTGATTTTTGTATATGTTGAAGGAAGGGGTTCAGTTTCTACCTTCTGCATTTGGCTAGATATGTAACCCAGCACCATTTATTGAGTCGTGAGTCTTTTCCTCATAGCTTCTTTTTTTCAGCTTTGATCAGTTGGTAATAGGTGTGCAGCTTTATTTCTGGGTTCGCTTTTACCTCCCTGGTTAGCTGTATTTCTAAATATTTTATTCTTTTTGTGGCTACTGTGAATGGAATTTCCTTCCTGATTTGGCTCTTGGCTGGACTATTGTGGATGTGTAGGAATGCTAATGATTTTTGTACATTGATTTTGCATCCGGAAACTTTGCTGAAGTTGTTCATCAGCTGAAGGAGCTTTTGGGACAAGACTATGGGGTTTTCTAGACATGGAATCATGTCATCTGCAAGCAGGGATGGTTTGACTTCTTTTCTTATTTGGATGCCTTTTATTTCTTTCTCCTGCCTGATTGCTCTGGCTAGAACTTCCAATACAAAGTTGAATAGGAATGGTGAAAGAGGGCATCTTTATATTGTGCTGATTTTCCAGGGGCAATGCTTCCAGTTTTTGCCCATTCAATGTGATATTGGCTGTCGGTATGTCCTTGATGACTTTTATTATTTTGAGATATGTTACTTCAATACCTGGTGTATTGACATTTTTTAACCTGAAAGGGTGTTGAATTTTATTGACAGGCTTTTCTGCACCTGTTGAGATAATCATGGGGTTTTGCCTCTAGCTCTGTTTATGTGATGAATCACATTTATTGACCTGCATATGTTGATCCAACCTTGCATCTCAGGGATAAAGTCTACTTGATTATGGTGGATTAGCTTTGTGATGTGCCACTGGATTCGATTTGCAAGTATTTTGTTCAGGATTTTTGCACTGATGTTCATCAGGGATATTGGCCTTAAGTTTATTATTTATTTATTTTTATTTTTTTGTTTTTTTTATTGTGTCTCTGCCAGTTTTTGGTATCAGGATGATGCTGGCCTCATAGAATGAGTTGGAGAGGAGTGTAACCTCAATTTTTTGGCATAGTTTCAGTGAGAATGGTGTCATCTCTTCTTTGTACATCTGGTAGAATATGACTGTGAATTCATCAGGTCCTGGGCTTTTTTTTGGTTGGTAGGCTATTTATTACTGATAAATTACTGATTCAATTGTGGGGCTCATTTTCAGTCTCTTCAGGAAACGCATCTCTTCCTGGTTCCGTCTTGGAAGGGCGTGTGTGTGTGTGTCCAGGAATGTATCCATCTCGTCTAGGTTTTCTAGTTTGTGTGCATAGAAGAGCTCATCGTAGATTCTGATGGTTACTTTTATTTCTATGGGGTCAGTGATAGCATTCCCCTTGTCATTTCTAATTGTGTTTATTTGGCTCTTCTCTCTTTTATTCCTTATTAGTCTAGCTAGTGGCCTATATATTTTGTTACTTTTTTAAAAACTGAATTTATTGATCTTTGGAATTTTTTTTGTGTGTTTCAATTTCCTTCAGTTAATTTCTGATTTAGGTTATTTCTTGTCTTCTGTTAGCTTTGGGGTTGATTCATTCTTGCTTCTCTAGTTCTTTTAGTTGTGATGTTAGGTTGTTAATTTGAGATCTTTCTAACTTTTTGTTGTGGACATTTAGTGCTTTGAATGTTCCTTTTAATACTACCTTAGCTGTGTCCCAGAGATTCTAGTATGTTGTATCTTTGTTTTCATTAGTTTCAAAAAACTTCTTGATTTCTTCCTCAATTTCATTATTTACCCAAGAGCCATTCTGGAACTTGTTTAATTTGTATATAATTGCATGGTTTTTAGCAATATCTTAGTCTTGACTTCTATTTTGATTGTTCTGTGGTCTGAGAGAGTGTTTGTTTGGTATGGTTTAGGTTCTTTTGCATTTGCTGAGGATTGCTTTATGTCTAATTAGGTGGTCAATTTTAGATTATGTGCCATGTGGCAATGAGAAGAGTGTGTATTTTGCTGTTTTTAATTGGAGAGTTCTGTAGAGGTCTATCAGATTCATTTGGTCTAACGTTGATGCCCAAGGCCTTGGAAGCGCACCCCTTGCATCAGCGTGGCCAGGATGTGAGACATGGAGTCAAAGGACTTTATTTTGGAACTTTGAGATTTAATGATTGCCCTGCTGAGTTTCAAATTTGCATGGGGCCTGTAGTCCCTTTGTTTTGGCCAATTCCTCTCTTTTGAAATAGGAACATTTACCCAATGCCTGTACCTTCATTGTATCATGGAAGTAACTAACTTGTTTTTTATTTTACAGGCCCATAAGCACAAGGGACTTGCCTTGTCTCAGATGGGACTTTGGACTTGGACTTTTGAGTTAATGCTGGAATGAGTTAAGACCTTGGGGGACTGTTGGGAAGGCATGATTGTGTTTTGAAATATGAGAAGGACATGAGATTTGGGAGGGGCCGGGGCAGAATGATATGATTTGGCTCTGTGTTCCCACACAAATTTCATGTTGGATTGTATTTCCCAGTTTTGGAGGAGGGGCCTAGTGGAAGGTGATTGAATCATGGAGAGTGGACTTCCCCCTTGCTGTTCTCATGATAGAGTTCTCACAAGATCTGGTAATTTGAAAGTGTGCAGCATGTCCCCGTTTGCTTTCTCTCTTCCTCCTGCTCTGACCATGTGAAGATGTGCCTTGCTTCCCCTTCATCTTTGCCATGATTATAAGTTTCCTGAGGCCTCCCCAGCCAGTTGGAACTCTGAGTCAATTAAAGCCTTTTTCTTTATAAATTACCCAGTCTCCGGTGTGTCTTTATAGCAGTGCAAGAATGGACTAATACGTTTGAGTTCTGGTCCAGATTATCTTTATTAATTTTCTGCCTCAATGATCTATCTAATATTGGCAGTGGAATGTTGAAGTATCCCACTATTATTGCGTGGGAGTCTGTTTTTCTTTACAGGTCTCTAAACACTTGCTTTATGAATCTGGCTGCTTCTGTGTTTGATCTTTGTTGTTTTAAAGTCTGTTTTGTCTGAAATTAGGATTGCAACTCTTGTTTTTTTCTGTTTTCCATTTGCTTCGTAGATTTTCCTCCATCTTTTTATTTTGGGCTTATGGGTGTCATTACATGTGTGATGGATCTCTTAAAGACAGCATACCTTTGGGTCTTGCTTTTTTTATCCAGCTTGCCACTTTGTGGTGGCATTTATCCTGTTGACATTCAAGGTTAGTATTGATAAGTATGGATTTGACCCTGTCATTGTGTTGTTACCTTGTTATTACGCTGGCTTTAAGAATATTGAATATAGGCCCCCCATCTCTTCTGAATTGGAGTGTTTCATCTCAGAAGTCCACTGTTAGCCTGATGGGGTTTTCTTTGCAGGTAACCTTCCCTTTCTCTCTAGCTTCCTTTAACATTCTTTTTTTCATTTTGATCTTGAAAAATCTGAGGATTCTGTGTCTTGGTGATGACCTTCTTGTGTAGAATGTTTCAGGAGTTCTCTGTATTTTCTGAATTTGACTATTGGCCTCTTTCACAAGGTTGAGGAAGTTTTCACAGATGGTATTTTGAGATATGTTTTCAAGTTGTTTGCTTTCTTCCCCTCCCTTTCAGGGATGCTAATGATTCACAGATTTGGCCTCTTTACATAATCCTATACTTCTTGAAGTTTTTTTTCCTTCCTTTCAAAAAAAAATTTTGTCTAACTGTCTTCTTTTAGAGAGCCAGTCTTCAAGTTCTGAGATTCTTCTCTCAGCTTGGTTTATTCTGTTGTTAATACTTGTGATTGCATTGTGAAACTCTCCTATTGTGTTACTCAGCACTGTCAGATCCATTAGGTACTTTTTTATACTGGCTACTTTGTCCTTCATCTCCTATAACGTTTTATTGTGGTTTTCAGTTTCCTTGGATTGCATTTTTCCATTCTCCTGAACCTGGATAATCTTTGTTCTTATCCGTATTCTGAATTATAGTTCTGTTATTTCAGCAAGCTCAGTCTGGTTAAGAATTCTTCTTGGAGAACTGGTGCAATTGTTTGGAGGACATACAACACTCTTTCCATTTGAGTTACTGGAGTTCTTTCTCATTTCTGTGTGTGTGTGTTTGTGTGTGTGTGTGTTCATTTAATTGTAGTGTTGATTAATTACAGTCAATAGACTTCTTTTCTGGATGTTTTCCCAGGGCTGATTCTTTGTGAAGCATCTTTATTTGAAGCTGATTTCTTGTCCTTGGTTTCAGTGGGGGGTATGTTAGCAAGGTATTTCTGGTGTTGAAGCTTTGGGGTATAATCTGATAGGTAGCACTTAGGTGTATTAGTCAGTTGATAGGCTCTTGCTCAGTTGTGTGATTTCCCTATGTTTCCTCACAGTTACAGCCATGTTCCTTCTGAATGCTCTGAAAGTGTGGATTCCTCTCCCTCTTGAGTGCTGGCTGTAGATAGGAGCATGGCACTCCTGGGCTGCCCACTGCAGCTCTGGAGTGATATCAGTGCTTATGTTCCTTCCCAAACTTGGAGGCAGCAGAGGAAGGGAACTTAGTAGTGGTTGTAGCTAAGGGTCTTTTGCTTGTATCCTGGAGACACCACCCCAGAAAGATGCAGGTCAGTCATCACTCAGTGCAATCAGCCCAGGATAAAGGGTCTGTGTTCTGTGCCCAAACTGTGGGTTTCCTGTCTGGTGACAAGTAGTGGGGGTGGGTGGGACCTGTGGGAGATGGACTGGCCTTCTCTCCTTGGCTCAACTACAGCTTATTGCAGGTGTGGACTTAGGGTCTCCGCACCTTCATTAGTCCGAGGATAGCAAGGGCAATTCCACTGCATAGGTGGTGGCAGAAAGGCTTTCAGTTGCCCCTGGAGACTCTGTCCAGGAAGTTGCAGAGCTGCTATTGGCTCAACAGCTCTGGTGGGGACTGGTTGGAGGCCCAGGCCTGGAGGGCCTGCCTAATGAGGAGTTATAGAAATGGGCACCGATGTAACAGTCTGGCCAATTTTCCATAGGGCTGCTGTGATATGCTAGTGGCCCACTCCACTTCCTAGTTACCTCGGATTTTCCAGTATCTAGAGGTATCAACAGTGAAGGCTGTAAAATATTAAAGATGACAGCCTGCCCCTCCCTCTGCAAGCTCAGTCCCAGTGAGGTATGCATCTTCTGCTGGCTTGAACACACTTCTAGGAGGTGGCTGGAGACCCCAGTTGAAAGGTCCTACCCAATGAGAAAGAAATGGATCCGGGACCCGCTTTAAAAAACCAGTCTGGCTACATTTCTGTAGGGTAGCTGTGCTGTGCTAGGGGTCTGCTTCAGCCCCTGGTCATATCAGAGACTCCAAAGCTCAAAGGCTGGAACAGCTAAGTCACCCAAACAGCAAAGACTGTGGCCCACCCCTTCTTCTGGGAGCTCTATCCCAGGATGATTGGAAACCTCTCCTGGCTAGAGAACACTAGCAGGTGTAGCTGGAGAACTCGGTTGGGAGGTCTCACCCAGTGTGGAGGAATGAGATCAGGAACCTGCTTTAAAAAGCAGTCTGGCCATGTTTTCATAGAGGAGCTGTGCTGTGCTGGGACTCTGCTCCAGCCCTCAGACACCTTGGACTCTCCAAAGTCCAAAGACTGAAACAGCTAAGTCACCCAAACAGCAAAGATGGCAGCCCACTCCTTCCTCTTGGAGCTTCATTCCAGGGAGGTTTGAAACCTCTGTCAGCCAGAGAACACCAGTGGGTGTAGCTGGAGACTTTGGTTGGGAGGTCCCACCCAGTGATGAGGAACAAGATGGGGAACTTTAAAAAGCAGTCTGGCCACATTTTCATAGAGCAGCTGTGCTGTGCTGGGTGTCTGTGTTAGCCCCAGTTCACTTGGACTCTTCAAAGTCTTAAGGCTGGAATGGCTAAGTTACCCAAACAGTAATGATGGTGTCCTGTCCCTCCCACTGGAAGCTTCATCCCAGGGAGGTTTGAAATTTCTGCAAGCCAGAAATCACTAGCGGAGATGGCTGGAGACCTTGGTTGGGAGGTCCCACCCAGTGATAAGGAACAGGATTGGGGACACGCTGTAACAAGCAGTCTGGTCACGTTTTCATAGAGCAGCTGTGGTGTGCTGGGGAACTGGTTCTGTCCGCAGGTGGCTTGGACTCTCCAAAGTCCTAAGGCTGAAATGGCTAAGTAGCCCAAACAGCAAAGATCGTGGCCCACCTCTCCCCCAGGAGCTCTGTTTCAGGGAGTTGCAACACTCATACCAGTGGCTGGCTGGGATTCCAAGCCAGTGGGTCTTATCCTGTGAGGTGCCATGAAAGTGGGACCTGAAAACTGTTGCTACCCAGCCCCCTGGTTTCAACCCCTTTCCTAGAGGCATGTACAGGGGTTTAACTTCCCACTTTACTAGAGTTGCCGCTACTTTTGCTGAGAAGCCCAGAAACCCTGGGTATCTAAGGCTCCCAGGTCTCTATGTGTGCTTGAGTGGCTGCCCTGCTGACACTCCATGTAGCTGTGTATATCAGACTGAAGGCCCTAATGGAGTGGGTTCCAAGGAGATCTCCTGAGCCTAGGGTTGCAAAGATCCATGGGAGAAGCATAGGTTTCTGGGGTTGCACATTTACTCACTGCTTTTCTGAATGGGAGAGGTTCTCCTGGCTCTATGTCACTCCTGGGTAGGCTGTCATCTTGCCTTGCTTTTCTCCATTCCCTGTGGGTTGAGTTGTTTTCTTTTTCTTTTTCTTTTCTTTTCTGTTTTTTCTTTCTTTCTTTTTGTTGTTTGTTTGTTTGTTTTTTGAGATGGAGTCTTGCTCTGTTGCCCAGGCTAGAGTGCAGTGGTGCGATCTCGGCTCACTGCAACCTCCACCTCCCGGGTTCAAGTGATTCTCCTGCCTCAGCCTCTGAGTAGCTGAGATTACAGGCCTGCCACCATGCCTGGCTAATTTTTGTATTTTTAGTAGAGATGGGGTTTCACCATCTTGGCCAGGCTGGTCTCGAACTGACCTGGTGATCCACCTGCCTCAGCCTCCCGAAGTGCTGGGATTACAGCCGTGAGCCACCACTCCCGGTCGAGTTGTTCTCTTGATTAGTCCCAATGCATGCACCTGGATGTTTCAGTTAACGTTACTGTATCTACTCGCCCCTTGCATTCCTCTCTGTGAGAGCTGTGCACACTAGCTGCTTTTAGTTAGCCATCTTGGCAAACCCCCAAATAGTTATTTTTTTCTGATACTCCCCCTCCTCTCACCTTCCACTCCCTGATAGGCCCCAGTGTGTTGTTCCCCTCTGTGTGTACATGTGCTCTCTTCACTTAGCTCCCACTTATAAGTGAAAACATGTGGTATTTAATTTCCTGTTTCTGTGTTAGTTTGCTAAGGATAATGTCCTCTAGCTCTAACCATGTTCCTGCAAAAAACAGGATTGAATTCTTTTTATGGCTGCATAGTATTCCATGGTGTATACGTACCACATTTTCTTTACCCAATCTGCCACTGATGGGTGTTTGGGTTGATTACATGTCTTTGCTATTGTAAATAGTGTTGCAATGAACATACACATGCATATGTATTATGGTAGAATTATTTATATTCCTTTGGGTATATGCCCAGTAATAGAATGGCTGGGAATAATGGCAGTTCTGTTTTTACCTATTTAAAGAATTGCCATGCTGCTTTCCACAATGACTGAACTAATTTACACTCCTACCAGCAGTGTATAAGCATTCCTTTTTCTCCACAACCTAGCCAGCATCTGTTATTTTGAATTTTTTGTAATAGCCATTCTGACTGGTGTGAGATGGTATCTCATTGTGGTTTTGAGTTGCATTTCTCTAATGATCAGTGGTATTGAGATTTTTTTCATGTGCTTGTCAGTCACATGTTTGTCTTCTTTTGAAAAGTGTATGTTCATGTCTATTACCCACTTTTCAATGGAATTGTTTGGTATTTTTTATTGTAAATTTGTTTAAGTTCCTTGTAGATGCTGGATATTAGACCTTTATCAGATGCATAGTTCACTAAATTTTTCTCCCATTCTGTAGGTTGTCTCTTTACTCTGTTAATAGTTTCTTTTACTGTGCAGAATCTCTTAAGTCTAATGAGATATTTGTCAATTTTTGCTTTTGTTGTGATTGCTTTTGGTGTCTTTGTCATGCAACCTTTGCCAGTTTCTATGTTCAGAATGATATTGCCTAGGTTGTCTTCCAGGGTTTTTATACTTTTGGGTTCTACATTTAAGTCTTTCATCTATCTTGAGTTAATTTTTGCATATGGCGTAAGAAATGGTCCAGTTTTTATCTGCTGCATATGGCTAGCCAGTTATCCTGGCATTATTTATTGAATAATATTGAATATTGAATTTATTGTTTTCATTGATTTCATAAAAGATCAGATGGTCATAAGTGTGTGGCCTTATTTCTGGGCTCTCTATTCTGTTCCACTGGTCTATTTGTATTTGTCGCAGTATCATGCTCTTTTGCTTACAGTAGCCCTGAGGTATAGTTTGAAGTTGAGAAACATGAAAATAATCTTAGTTCTAATCTCAACATTTTCCTGTGATTTTATTTCTCTCTGGGCCTCAGTTTTCTTATCTGTACAATGAGAAGTGCACTATGTCATGTAGGGTCCTTCAAGCTCTGGAAATCCTGGATCTTGAAACATCACACACATTCTTCAAGGAATAACTCAAGTACTACCCCCTCCGAAAAGCTTTCTCTGACTGTCTTAGCCCTTGGACCTATCCCTTATTTGAACTCCTAGAGCACCAACTTTCTGGGTCATTTGCTTTCCTCTTAATCACTTTTTTCCCATCATTTCTTGGATGACTGTTCTTCATTCTTGTTTAACTTTTCTCCCACATGTGAGCTTTAGTTCCCGACTTTCTAATTTCCTAGAGGGTAATTAGAAAAAGTCTCTTACTTTTCTATTGCCTTCTTGGGATAACCCAGCATACAGATCTGCTGTGGGAGTTGGTTACAGGTATAAAATTATTTATCAGGCAGAGATATATTTTCTGAAGTGGTGGATTTTGCAGGGTGTGGATGGTTCGGAGTGCTTGTGGCTAGATTTTCTTCTTCCAATTTGTAGCTCACCTTTGCACCATTTATGTGTTCATTAATGTCACCATCAGGGGAAACATGGGTGGGCAGCAAGAAGGAAGGTTAAAAAAATGTAACCACTTATTCTGGCTTGTGGCTACCAGCTCTGTGACAAGCTTGGATGACAAATGGCACAAATGAGAAAGATGAGGTAGAGTAATAAATCATAGTGCTTATTTGACCCTGCTGTCACCAGTCCCTAGTAGCAGTGATTATGAAGAACCCTCTTCTGTGTAAATTACAAAGAGCTACCTCTACCACACACACATGCACGCATGCACACACACACACACACACACCTCACAAGCTTGTAAAGGTGACAGTTTAAACACGGAGGTGGTCAAAATTTCCAAAGCAGTGCTACTTAATACAGATACGATGCTGGTTACATATGTAATTCTAAGTTTTCTAGTGGACACATTTAAAAAGAAAAAAGAAGCAGGTGATCGTAAATTTAGGAACATATTTTATTTAACCTAGTACATTCAAATTATTATTTAAATATATAATCAATAAAAACATGATTACAGAAATATTTTACATGTGTTTCTGCCAAAGCTTCAAAATCTGTTGTATATTTTACATTTGCAACACATCACAATTCAGACAAGCCTCATTTCAAGTGCTCAATAGTCACATGTGTCTAGTAACTACCGTACTGGGTGGTGTGGGTCTAGGCAAACCCCCATCCAATGTTTAAACCCCCATGCAACGTCATTGCCAATACATTCATCAATTTATCCAATACATACCAATCCAGGCATTGGCTAAGTAATTAGTGAAAATGTCAAGAAAGCCTAAAAAGAGGCTTCCTAGGTAAATTTCCAGCCAGCTCTAATATTTGTCAGGTATTGTTATAGACACAACAGTGGACAAAGCACACAAAACCCTATGATGACAGATAATTTGAATCAGAAGATTGTAAGTGCTATAAAGATAATGAAGTGTCAGAGAAGATAGACAATGATGGAAGGAACTATTTTAAATAGAGGGTTTGAGGCAGCCTCTCTGGAGAAAATATATCTGTACACAGGCCTAAGGAAGTAAGGGAATGAGCCATGTCAAAAACTGCAGGAAGTGTTTTAGGCATAGAGAATGGCCTATTCAAAGCCCTTTAAGGCAGGAGCATTCTTGGTCTGGTGAGAAACCAACAGGAGGCCAGTGTCATTGCAGTCTCCCAGGACAGTGCCCTTTTTTCTTCCATCTGTAGCATCCTTAATCATGGCAGTGAAGCAGCAAGCACTGCCTCCCAGGGTGGAGCAGCAAAGCAGCATAAAGCTCTTGCCACTTTCCTTCTGGGCCCTGTTTTCTGATTAAATCGTATTAATTTTTTTGGCAGCCACATCACACCGCTGACTCATATTGAGCTCCTAGTTAACTAAACCCCTAAGGTTGTTTTGCTCTGGCACTGCTAAGAGCTCAAAAAAGTGGTGGGACAATGAGCCAGAGAAATAATTTAATGTGAAATTTCCTTCACTAGAGTCCTCATCTTGGACAGAGCATCAGTATGGCATGACACAGATCCCTGAAGGGAGAGGGAGGTGAGCTGGAGAGAGAGGAAGATGAATTCTTAAGAAAATTGAGCCTTCTACACTAGTATTTGAAGCCTGGATCTCCCAAATAAAGAGACAAAAATAGAACCACTGAAGAAAAGGGACCTTGCCAGTTCATTGGAGGGGCCCAGCCAAATCATTAGAGGACAAGCTAAAGCAACCATACGCCCCATTGAACAAGAAACTTAATTGGACCTAAGGCTGACTGAGGCTCACAACTGGTAGGCTGGGAAAGGGAAAGGAGCCCAGGTGGTAGCCACCCAGCAGAAATTCTGCCTTTTCCAGCAAGAAGGAAGCACTTCACTGCTGGGCCAGGAAATGGCCCTAGCCTGTTTCTATGGTGAAGTCTTTCCCTGGAGACTGAATGTTTCTTGTACAAATAAGCTTGAACTGAATGTGAAGAGAAACCACTGAGCTCTCCTATGTCCAGAAGATATCAGAGAAGGCTGTAATAGGAGGGATAAAGGCCAGAAAAGAAAAGCTTGAGTCTCACTGAGAGGACCCATCTCCTCTCTCCATCCACCATTAGCCCATGGTGTTTTCGGTGCCCATAATGGAACTCAGGTCCCTTCAGAAGCTACTCTTACCTTCCTCTGCCGCCTTGGCACCCACTTTTTCTCTATAGCATTCTACAGTCTATTCACATCGAACTCCTCTGTTTTCAGGACATGCATCTCAGTTTCTCCCGTGGTGTTCTCAGAATTCTTTCTGACTCCCTGTCTCTGCTCCTCCCTTCATTCTTTAAGGATCTCAAGTCCATGTCTGTAACCATCAGACGAGTTCTTTCTACTTGCTGCACAAACAAAGACCATGGAATTGCTGTAAAGGAAGTTTAATTTATGTGAAGTCAGCCATACCACACAGGAGATGGGGTAATTACTCAAATTAATCTCATCAAAGGCTGAGATGTTAGGGATTTTTCAAATACAGTTTGGTTGGCAGGGGGCTATGGTATGGGGAGTGCTGACTGGTTAGGTTGGAGATTAAATCATAGGGAGTCAAAGCTGTCCTCTTGCACAGAGTTGCTTCTGGGTGGGGCCACAGGAGTGTTTGGTGAGTCCAGATGGAGCTATTATCGTCAGACAGGAAAATAACATAAAACAGATATCTCAAAAGCAGGGCAGGAGACTGCCCCTTTTTCCAACCAAGAATGTCAGGCAACCATCAGGTGATGGTCAGGAGGTTGATAACTATCTCTCTAAAATAATAATTGATCACAGCCAGCACCAGGAAAAGGCAGTCTCCCAATAGATAAGAACATCTGAACTTGGTGATAAGCAGCTTTTCAATAACATCTCAGGAGTTGTGTGAGTGGGCTCAAGCATGTGCACTAAGAGGCAAAATGGCAGATGAACTTCTTCTAGGAACACTGGACTTGTATGGGAAAAATGCCACAAGTGAGCATGCATACAACTTTAGTAAATCCACTGCACGTGACCCCTCCCAAGTGCTGGCAGGCTACTGTGTATGTGGACAGCCCACTTCATGGGAAGAATTAGGGAAGAAGAAACAAAACCCTCCGGAAGCATGCCAACATATAAAGCCCCAAGTCAAAGGTCAAGCTGCGCACTTGATCTCTCAGGTCACCCACTCGGCCCTCTTTCAAGTGTACTTCACTTCCTTTTATTCCTGCCCTAAAACATTTCAATAAACTTTCACTCCTGCTATAAAACTTGCCTTTGTCTCTTCTTCTGTCTTTTTTTTTTTTTTTTTTGGTCAGGGTTATTTTCTTTTTTTTCTTTTTTTTTTTTATTATACTTTAAGTTTTAGGGTACATGTGCACATTGTGCAGGTTAGTTACATATGTATACATGTGCCATGCTGGTGCGTTGCACCCACTAACTCGTCATCTAGCATTACGTATATCTCCCGATGCTATCCCTCCCCCCTCCCCCCACCCCACAACAGTCCCCAGAGTGTGATATTCCCCTTTCTGTGTCCATGTGATCTCATTGTTCAATTCCTACCTATGAGTGAGAATATGCGGTGTTTGGTTTTTTGTTCTTGCGATAGTTTACTGAGAATGGTGATTTCCAATTTCATCCATGTCCCTACAAAGGACATGAACTCATCATTTTTTATGGCTGCATAGTATTCCATGGTGTATATGTGCCACATTTTCTTAATCCAGTCTATCATTGTTGGACATTTGGGTTTAATACCCCTCGGTTGAATTATTTCTTCTGAGGAGGCAATAATTGAGGTTGCTGCAGACACATATGGATTCACTGCTGCTAATACTTGCACATTACCCCAGTAAAGATACATATTGTTTGCTAATTAGGAGTTCTACAAGTTGCATATTCACTTCTTTATATATTTGTTTTCACGTCAAGTTGTCTACAATGGCATTTACAGCTGAGTGAAAAGGCTTGAAATCTGAATCCTAGCCACGTCACCTCTCCTGGCCTCTGGTTCTTCACCTAGAATGTGAAAATGTTGGTCCCTGCAGGGTTGGTATGGGGATAAAATGAATGAATGGAAACAATGTGCTTTGGAAAATGTAAAAATGCTGTAGGTATTGTAAATCCAAAATATTGGAGTCAGGTCTCAGTCAGCTAAGAAAGTTTATTTTGTCAAGGTTAAGGATGCACCCATTATACAGCCTCAGGAGGAACTGACAACATGTGCCCAACGTGGTTGGGGTACAGCTTGCTTTTATACAATTTAGGGAGACATGAGGCAATAATTAATACATGTAAGATTTACATTGGTTTGATCTGGAAGGGCAGGATAACTTGAAGCAGAGGATTCCCGGTCATAGATAGATTTAAACATATTCTGATTGGCAATTGGCTGAAAGAGTTATTATCAGTAGATAGGAATGTCTGGGGAAGATAAGGGGTTATGGAGACCAATGATTTATCATACAGATGAAGCCTTCAGATAGCAGACTCCAGGGAAAACAGATTGTAATTTTTTTTAATCATACTTAAGGTCTGTGTTAATGTTAATACTGGAGGGGTATAATGAGGCATGTCCAACCCCCTCTTCCATCATGGCCTGAACTAGATTTTTAGGTTAACTCTGAAATACCCTTAGCCAAGAGGAGGGGGAAATTCAGATGAGTGGGGCACAGCTTAAAATTTCATTTTTGGTTTACAGTATCAGGTAGGAGAAAGGAGGCAGACTGAACACCCGTGTGGTTGACAACAGAATCTAGAAACCTTGGATTTAAAGCTCCAATTACAGCAAAGGCTTTAATTGATATTAAGGTGACAGGGGAGGGGTAGAATGAAGTGCTGCCTTTTGTGTAAAGTGTTGGAGCAGCTCTTAGGAGCAGCAGCAAACAGCCTCATCCTTGTGGTCTAGACGGAAAGAGAATGGCCATTTGTTAATGATAAAGCATGGTTTAGCTGGGTGTGGTGGCTCATGCCTGCAATCTCAACAATTTGGGAGACTAAGGCAGAAGGATGGCTTGAGCCTAGGAGTTTGAGACCAGCTTGAGCAACATATTGAGACCCCCATCTCTACAAAAGAAAATTTTAAATGAGCCGGGTATGGTGGCACACACCTGTAGTCTCAGTTACTCAGGAGGCTGAGGCAGGAGAATCCCTTGAGCACAGGAGTTTGAGGTTATAGTGGGCTAATTGTGCCACTGCACTCCAGCTGAGTGACAGAGAGAGACCCTGTCTCAAAAAAAAAAAAAAAAAGTTTGTGAAAGGAAAGTATCTTCGGCACCCAAAATCACTAAGCTAAAAGGAAAATTCAAGCTGGGAACTGCTTAGGGCAAACCTGACTCCCATTATATTTAAAGTCATCCCTCTGCTCACTGAGACAAATGCATATCTGATTGCCTCCTTTGGAGGCTTTGTCAAGGGCAGGCATCCTCAACCTTGATAAAATAAGCTTTCTAAATTAACTGAGCCCTGTCTCAAATTTTCAGGTTCACATTTGGTTACCATGAAGGGATTCTGAGTGGAGATGCCCCTGACATTTGACAAATCTCCTATCGGTGCTTGGTACCAGCATGAGCTAACTTTATGGCTCAAATCAATAGGAAATTTTGCTGAGGTCTGAGAGAACACCCTCCAGAGAATCCCTGTTCTCCCCAGATTTGGTCAAGATCTAAAGTTTATTTTGCAGTACAACTCCACTTCCTTTTTGGAGTGTTACTTGCTTCCAACACAAGAAAGGCAAGTTTTTCCTGCTTCCATGACAATGGAAGGCAGATAACTCCTTTATGGAGTTTGAGCTCACTTCCAACAGGGAAGATAAGGGTTCTTTTTCTGCTTCTAAGGTGGTAGAGAGCAGTCTTCACCCTGAGACCCATCCCTAGGTAAGTAACTGAATTGGGGTTTGTCTTGGCTAAAGTTAAGATTAACAACCAGTTGATCTTAATTTCTCTTTACCATTAGAGCACTCCTCAATGATCATATTGCTGGGCTTTGTTGTTGTTTGTTCCAGTGTTCCTCCCAACAGATTTGACCTACTCTGCCTGACTTGGTCAAATCCGAGTGAGAATTCCAAATTGTGTGTAACAAGTCCTCTCTAGTTGGGCTAAAATTCCTCACAGGTGCAAAAGGAAAAAAAAAAAAAAGGAGAAAATGGAAACCATGTGTTTGGTTTCTGTGTTTGCTTCTTGT
The DNA here is from genome assembly GCF_029289425.2 of Pan paniscus. Taxonomy (NCBI): domain Eukaryota; kingdom Metazoa; phylum Chordata; class Mammalia; order Primates; family Hominidae; genus Pan; species Pan paniscus. Next base: position 63,955,174 of record NC_073272.2, read on the forward strand.
CTTTAAAAAATTCCATAATTGTTATTTTCATTTACTTTTCTTTCACCCTATACCTCCTTCCCCATTTGCCATCTGCAGTACCAAAAAATCTAGAAAGGGCTTCTAATGACTTGAACTCCTTTAAAGAATTCAGATTATTTTTAGGCCTAAACCTCTGTTTTCCTGTATTGCATGACCTGACCTTTTTGGCTTTTGCATTGTGAGAGGATTTGACCTTGGCATGTATGGTGGCACACAAGAGCTACAAAGTTATGGGTGACTGAGCACAGTTTACAGGAAGTTGTCTTGGCTGGGTTTTTTTTTTTTCTTTTTTCTTTCTTTTCTTTCCTAGGAAGTTGTTGTTTAAGGATCCTAGTTCTTGTTCAGAGATGCATTCTAAAGGGTCTTCTCTATTGATTTTTCTCCCAGAATTAATCTTAATTCAATTTGTCTCTGCACATTTGCATGAGGAACTGAACTGTTGTTTTCATATGTTAATGACAGGCTGAGATTTCCTCAGCTCCAAAGAGAAAGGGCATTTGCTCCTCCAAGCTGAAAGGCACCCCTGGGTGATCAGGAGCCTTGTAGGAGTTTCTAGGGGGTTGACCCGCATGACATGCAGTGACCCTGTAGAGAAATCCCCAAGAAAAATAATTTTAAAAATGTCTCATCCAGGAAACACATATAAGGGCTGATCATCTGGCATTTTGAGCCCTCTCAGAGGTTATAGACCTCTGGAGTGAAACTGAGACACGTAAGAGGGTGGAATTGACTCAGTTGTGACCAACTGTGGAGTCCTGCCCACAAGCAGCACATATTGATCCACAACACAAAACCCCTAGGCCACAGCTCAGTTTCTCCTTTTAAGAAAAAAAAAAAAAAAGTAGGAAATGAATAATCTAAGAATGAAGAGAAAATAAGGAGAATGACCCCGTTTTGAGCACTCTGTAAGTTTTATGGAACCTCTACTTACCAGAGTAAAATGGAAGTAATATGGTTTTTGTGCATATTTACATTAAAGTAAAAGAGTCCCAAGGTTGACCTGCAGACTATAGAGTTTGTAGGTCCCAATTTTCTATATTTTTCTTTTCTGCCTGCTTTAAATCTGCCGTTATTTTCCACTGAAATAAAAACCACTGTTTGGATCTAACTTTTTTTTTTTTTACAAGCTGGTGAATTTGTATTTATCTCATGGCTGAAGTAAAAGCTATAGAATCTTTGTGTGTGTGTAGTATGTGTGTATGTATATGTTTGTGTATATATTTGAAGGCCTTTATAATAGACTACTGTAATTTTATGTTCAATTGGCAATTAAATCCCTTTCAATTTCCCTCTAGCTCACCAGACAGTCTCTTTGTACCTTATAATGTAAATTTTGCTATCTGATTTTCACCAGAATTGTTTCCTTTAATATGCAGATTTAGGGCTGTGAAGCTGACAACTGCCAGGGTAAGGAAACAAGTTATCAAGAGTTTGCAAGTTTAAGACAGGAAAAAAAAGAGGAGGTTTTGGAAATCTATAAGATGTACTTCTATCAGCATGCCTAATACATCTATGTATTTGTGTGTTGTGTACAAAATGTTTCACTACTGAAAATATATAAAGAGCTCTAATTAATTGGCTTAAGAAAATAAAAGCACTTGAATCAAATACTTTGTCAGGAAAAAAGAAAAGACTAGTCAAATACTTTTTCAAGTTTATGTAACTTAAAATTTTTATTAAATAAGCTAGCTTTAACATTATTGGTAAAGTAATATTAGAAATGTCTTAAGAATTGCCAGCATACATTTTATTTGCATTTATTAATCAAGCAATTTCATACTTATTCCTGCCAAATACTGTAAGTTGTCAAAATTTGGCATAGGGATTGCAAAACTATAAACCCAACCCTAAACAGAATAATATTTGCTTGTGTAGTTTTAATAAATAAGACTGATATTGGTTTATAAGACTGATATTGGTTTAATGAAAATAGCTGCATCTTGAATTTAGTAAGATTATCATAGCTTCTAATCCTGTGGCTTTAGGCAGTCTAGTTCCCTGGCAATAAGGTTTGTTTTCGGAAAGGACTGTTATCATATTCATTTCAAAGCTAAACTATAAACTAAGTTCCTCCCAAAGTTAGTTCAGCCTATGCCCAGGAATGAACAAGGACAGCTTGGAGGTTAAAAGCAAGATGGAGTCAGTTAGGTCAAATATTTTTCTCTGTCTCAGTTATAATTTTGCAATTGTTGTTCAATAACTTTAAATGATGACTATCACAGTTTTCCTAAATAATCTATGTAAACAATTAAAATAAAATGAGTAAACGTAATGGGATAAATACTTGTAAACAAACTTGTCATAACTTAGAATATACAGTTATATTAAATTAAATAATAGATATTTCATTATTTGGGTATTTTCCAATAAAAATATATTATAGGAAAACATTCTTGCTAAAAAAGTGTGTACTTTTTAAAATGATGAAAACTTTTGTGTAATTTGAACCTTATTTAAAGGTTATATATAAAACAAGGAAAAGGAAGCAGGAAATAAGAGATGTAAAGAAAGTTATAAAAATAGAGAGGTTTTTTATGGAAGAAAGCTTAACGAGAAATAATTTTACATGAGAAAGAATCTTGTATGGTAAATTTAGACCTAAAATAAAATGACTAGTTGTTTTAGAAAGAGTGATATTCAGGATGAACCAGAAAGTTCCAGCATGTCATGAGCGGTCTGTGTAAGTCACAAAAGAGGATTTAAAAAAAAAAAAAAAAACCCCTTTTATATGATCAAGTTGTATATAATTAAAGAAAAATTATAATGCTCTTTCTAGAGATTGGGCTTGATGTAAAAAAAAAAAAACACATACACTAAATCATTTGTTAGAACAATGAAATTTTCTTAAGGGGTTGATTTACTCTTTATAAATTATAAGATATTTTAATTTCTTTTAACCCAAAGTTCAACTTTTATTGCATCTCACTGTTTTTCAGCTTTCTCTCACTCCCCTTTTAAAAGGTACATTTTCTTAAAGGTCTAAAGGAAATGTTTTCTTCCAACGTAATATTCTGTGCACTGCAGAAGGTCTTTTATTTTGCCTTTTGGTAACTGGCCTAATACATTGTAAGTTTTATCAAAATAATTTCTATGCCATTATTATTACATTTGGTTTGCTTAGGAAAAAAACTGAGATTTAATTTTTTTAATTAATGTTATTACATTCATGTATCTTCCTGTATTTGCTTTTAATGTCCTTGTGACATTGAGTTACAGGGCTTTGACTCCTGGGTGTAAAAAGGGCACCAAGTCTTGCTAGATCTTAAACACTGAGAGCAATTAAAGTCTCATCTTCAGGCCCTATAGAAGATACCAACCAAAATAAACTGTATTCCTGAGATACAGGCCAAAAATTAAAGCTATGTCAACTCAAGGCCCAGAGACTATCATGGAAAAGTTGGACATGGAAGATTGTAAGGGCTGATTTTGAAAGATAAAATAAATTCAGTTTCACTATAAATTAATCATTAATGTCAGAGACACACTGATGCAAAACCAGCATATGGGCCCCTGTGTCAAATTAACAAGGTTTTCTTGAAGCATTAACCAACTCCTTAATAAAGGTTATAAAGGCTTATGGAGGTTATATCTGATGGTCAAAAATTAAAATTTTATAGATTGTTTATAAAATTTTGAGAAACAAATTTAATCAGCTTCATGCTGTTATTAGGAGTTATTTTGAAAATCAAGTCTCCTCTCACAACAGATAATGTTTTTTGCCTATTTTTTGAAACCCTTGAGTTATCACTTTGGTGATTCATTGAGAATGACATATTTTATAATGACATGTGATTCTATTTTGTAATATCAAGTGTTTTAAACCTTTTATATTTGACAAGGTTTCCAAAATGAAATGATAGATTATGTATTTTTGGACCTGATTAATTCTTCAAGATATTAGGTTCCCTAAAGTTCAAAAATGACATAATTTGACTTATTTGGTACAAAAAATATACAGGAAGCATTGTCAAATATGAAATTGTGTTTGGTTTTCTTTGGGGTGTATTTGTATAAATATGTTATTGGTATGTTTTCCAAAATTATGGGAAACTCCTGTAATTCTGATATGATTTAGTGTTCATTATCGGTAATAATAATAATTGTTATGTTAAAATTATTGTGTGCCACAGAGGTAACACATTTCATTGTCAATTGTGTCTTTGAGTATGGCTGCCCTAAAATTTTTGTTATCCATAGACAATTGTCATGTTGTTTTGGTCCTCTTTAGAAGGTAGTTTTATAATTAGCTATAAAGTTCTTAACAAGTGCTCTTGAATGCAGGTTTCTGATAACTTTGGAGACTGTGACATGAGAATAAACAGTTTCAGGACTCATGGAGAGCTAAAACTTTAATGACTATCAAGCAAAACAGGAATTAATGGCATGGACTGGACTAATCTTTTTGACTTTTCACTAAAAATATTGCTGATCCTTTGTTTTGTTTTTTAGTCTCGAAACTTTTCTTTAAAGCTATTGACAGCTTTTAACAATTTAGTATGCTCCTCTGAACAAAATTTGGAGCAATTTTTTTCTCTCTACCTGATTTCTCCAGGATTTGGAAACTATTTTTAAGTATTCTTAACTTATGACAATACAATTATTTGCATAAAGAATCTGTTTTCATTTGCAACAGGACACAATTGGAGAAGCTGATTATTTTACCAGGGCTTTGACTGGAATAGTGTGCTTTACTTTAAGGAATCAAAACTGCCCTCATACTTTTGTCTACACAACCCTTGTACAGGGTTTCTGACCTGTGGTAGTTAAAGAATGCCACTTTCTGACAGGTCCAGGAGCCCCAGGTTTATCTTGGAACCTCAAGAGGAGAGGAAACTTACCCAACTTATAGGTATTTGATGATACAAATCCATGGCTGGGCTCAGCTTAAAAAGTTTTATCTGAGGAAGAGGCTCCACATTGGGTGGGGATGGGGCCCAAAACTGTCTGGGTGTGAGCTGGGGAGCAGAAACCACCTGTCCCTCTCATTCCCCAGGACTTCTGTGACTCCTGGGCCACAGAGGTCCGATCAGGCTAAGGGCTTGGGCATACCCCCTGCCTGGCCTCCTTGCCCAAACTGACAGAGGGGCCAGGCTGAGCAGCAGCCCCTCTCTTACCTCAGCTATGAATCTCCTGCCCCCCAAGTCCAAGTGCAATCCACTGTGGAATGAGTCTCTGTCATCGCTGGAGGAGGGGCCTTCAGGGTCCACCCCACCAGAGGAGCTGCCTTCCCCATCAGCCTCATCCCTGGGGCCCATCCTGCCCCCTCTGCCTGGGAACCATAGTCCCACTACCCTGTGCTCCTTCTTCCCCTGGATGAGCAACCTGAGGCTGGCCAATTGGGCCGGGGGACACCTGGGGCCTAAGGGGGAGCCAGGAAGGGCAGCCAATGATGGGGAGGGCATTGTAGGGGCAACCATGCCAGACTCATTCCCCTACCCCTCCTCCAGGACATGAACAAGCTGAGTGGAGGTGGTGGGTGCAGGACTCAGGTGGAAGGGGGCCAGCTGGGGGGTGAGGAGTGGACCCGCCATGGGAGCTTTATCAATAAGCCCATGTGGGGCTAGCTGCATCCCAATGACAAAGTCACGAGACCTGGGGTTTCCTACTTGATTTGGTACATGGGCTGTGTGGAGGTCCTGTAGTCAATGAGTGCCCTGGACTTCAACACCTGGACTCAGGTCACCAGGGAGGCCATCAGTCTTGTGTGTGAGGCTGTGCCAGGTGCCAAGGGGGTGACAAGGAGGAGAAAGCCCTGTAACCATCCACTCAGCTCTATCCTGGGAAGGAGTAACCTGAAATTTGCTGCAATGACAATCACTCTCACCATCTCCACCAGCAGCCTCAACGTCATGGTTGCAGACTGCAAACAGATTATCACTAACCACCATATGCAATCTATCTCATTTACATCCAGTGGGGATCCAGACACAGCCAAGTATGTCGCCAACGTTGCCAAAGACCCTGTGAGTCAGAAAGCATGCCACATTCTGGAGTGTCCTGAAGGGCTTGCTCAGGATGTCATCAGCACCATTGGCCAGGCCTTCAAGTTGCACTTTAAACAATACCTCAGAAAACCACCCAAACTGGTCACCCCCCATGACAGGATGACTGGCTTTGATGGCTTAGCTTGGGATGAGGAGGAGGAAGAGCCACCTGGCCATCAGCACTATAATGACTTCCTGGGAAGGAATCCCCTCTTTGGCATGTGGTATACATGAGGCTTCGGGAAGGAGCCACTCCAGGGGCTGCTCGACCCACTCCACCCAGTGCCCAGACCCCCAGCCACTTGGGATCTACACTGCCTGTAGGACAGTCTGTTGGGGGAGATCCAGAAGTTTGCAAATAGATGCCACCTCCACCACCCTGTCCAGGCAGAGAGCTCTTTGATGATCCCTCCAATGTCAACGTGCAGAACCTAGACAAGGCCCGGCAAGCAGGGGGTGGTGCTGGGAGCCCCAATCCTGCCATCAATGGCAGCACACCCTGAGACCTGTTTGACATGAAGCCCTTTGAAGACGCTCTTCACATGCCTCCTCCTCCCCAGTTGGTGTCCATGGTTAAGCAGCTCTGAGGGGACCCTGGTTCCATGGGAAGCTGAGCTAGCAGGAGGCTGAGGCACTGCTGCAGCTCAACGGGGACTTCCTGGTGCAGGAGAGCATGACCACACCTGGCCAGTATGTGCTCACTGGCTTGCAGAGTGGGGAGTCCAAGCATCTGCTACTGGTGGACCCTGAGGGTGTAGTTCGGACAAAGGATCACCGCTTTGAGAGTGTCAGTCACCTCATCAGCTACCACATAGACAATCACTTGCCCATCACCTCTGCTGGCAGTGAACTGTGTCTACAGCAACCTGTGGAGCAGAAACTGTGATCTGCCCCAGCGCTCTCTTCCAGAAGATGCCCTCCAACCCCTTTCCACCCTATTCCCTAACTCTCAGGACCTCAGTTGGGAGTGTTCTGTGGGCATGGCCTTGTGTCAGAGCTGAGAGTAGTGTGGACACTGGGTTTCATATCCAGCTGAGTGAGAGGGTTTGAGTCAGAAACTTGGGGGAGAATACTGCTTCTCCCCAAGCATTAATCAATCATCAAAGTATTAATGTACAGAGTGGCCCCTTACCTGGGCCTTTTCTGTGCCAACCTGATGCCCCTTCCCCAAGAAGGTGAGTGCTTGTCATGGAAAATGTCCTGGGGTGATAGGCCCAGTGGAACAGTCACCCTTCTGGGCAAGGGGGAACGAATCACACCTCTGGGTTTCAGGGTACCCCAGACCCCTCTCAACACCCCCACCCCCATGTTTAAACTTTGTGCCTTTGACCATCTCTTAGGTCTGAAGATATTTTATGCAAAGAGTTTTTGGGACCTTGAGTTCAATGACAGGGATGCCAACACCTTCTTGGCTTCTGGGACCTGTCTTCTCCTTGCTCAGCACCCTCTCCAGTTTGGGTTGGGAGAACAGAGGCAGGAGTGGCAGCTGTCTCCTCTCCCTGGGGATATGTAACCCTTAGAGATTGCCCCAGGGCCCTCTCCTGGCCAGGGAGGAGATGGATCCCTCCCTTGCTCAGTGCCTCCTGGCCGGGGGGGCCCCTCACCCCAAGGCGTGTGCATATACATTTCATAAGGCCCACCCTCCCATGTTGCATGCCTATTGTACTCTACAGCCAAAGTGTAGCCCTCCCTCCTGGAGCCTCTGCCCTGCTTCCCTTTCTGGGAGGGGGGTGGGGGTGACTGAATTTGGGCCTCTTGTACAGTTAATGCTCCCAGGTGGATTTTGTGGAGGTAGGAAAAGGGGCATTGAGACTCTAAAGCAGTAGACAATCCCCAAATACCATCTGTAGAGTTGGAACTGCATTCTTTTAAAATTTTATATGCATATATTTTAGGGCTGTAGACTTACTTTTCTAATTTTGTTTTCCATGGCTTATTCTTGAGCACAAAATGATAATCAATTATTACATTTATACATCACCTTTTTGACTTTTCTGAGCCCTTTTACAGCTCTTGGCATTTTCCTCACCCAGGCCTGTGAGGTAACTGGGACCGGCAGCATTATCTTTTATACCAGAGACCTGAGGCAGATGAAATTGATTTCCAGCTAGGACTAGAAAACCTTGGGCCTCTTACTGCGAGGCTGAGAGGCAGAAGTTTGCTTGAATGCCTGTCAGTTTCACGGATGATAAATGCAAAACCTACAATTCATGAGTACCTTCTACAGGCCTGGAACAGCCTAGGCCTGGGGTGGCCACACCACAGCAAAAAGACCCCGCTCTTTCGGCCTTGTGGTTAATGGAGAGTTCACTGTTTTCATCCTGCCCTCCTTTTGTTGTTGTTTGGATGTTTCCATGGTCTCACTTATACCAAAAGGAAAACTCTTCATTAAAGTCCGTATTTCTTCTAAAAAAAAAAAAAAAAGTTTTATCTGAGATTCCTTCTATGGAACAAAGTTTCATCAAAGCCAACCCAAGTCTATGTAAAAAATAATTATTCTTGCTGCACTGTATACAAATAATTAGGCCAAGTATAATAAAGCTAACCAGTCCTACCATAATTTGTCTTTAGTTAAAATGGAAAACTGAAGAGAGAAAAGTTCTGTTTCAAAAACTGTAGTACACTTGTTGTTAAGAGTCTAGCCTTGCCTAATTTTTTAAATTTTTATTATTTTCTACAGTTTGAACCAAATTCTAATTTTTCTTGACTATAAAACTGCAAAATAATGCTTTTATTTTTTTCCTTTTTCCCCATTTTTCCTAATTTGAAATTACTGAAAACTAAGCTGTGCTTTCATAAAGCCATGAATACTGAAGCTAGAAAACTTAACTTCAGAAGAAAATAATAGTCCTATATACATACATAAGTGACTTTCATATCTGGCTACTGATATATGAACTTCAGACTATGTGGCCTATATTGATTTTCCAGGATTGTTCTTTTGTTTGTTGTTGTTTTCCTCCCTTTTTTACCCCTATTTTCTTTTCACAGGACATGAGACTTCATAACCTTCTAAAAATGAGCTTTCCTAATAACTCGGGGCCTACCTTTCTAGGAATAAAACATCCTAGCCATGAGAGATCAGATGAAACCGGAGACCAAAGACTCATTTTCTTTTAATATGCTTTCTCTAAAAGATTTTTCAAAAGAAAAGGGGGAAAATGTGAAAGAAAAATATCTTGGGCCCCCAAAATCACTGAGCTAAAAGGAAAATTTAAGCTGGGAACTGCTTAGGGCAAAACTGCCTCCCATTCTATTAAAAGTCATCTCTCTGCTCACTGAGATGAATGCATATCTGATTGTCTCCTTGGAAAGGCTAATTAGAAACTCACAATAATGAAACTATTTTTCTCTCATCTACCTGTGACTTGGAAGCCCCCTCTCTGCTTTGAGTTGCCCCACTTTTACTTCAAGGTGTCTCACCTTTCTGGATAGACCAATGTTCATTTTACATATATTGATTGATGTCTCACGTCTCCCTAAAATGTATAAAACCAACCTGTGCTCTGACCACCTTGGGTGCATGTTATCAGGACTTCCTGAGGCTGTGTCATGGGCAAGCATCCTCATCTTGGCAAAATAAACTTTCTAAATTAACTGAGACCTGTTTCAAATTTTCAGGTTTTATAAGATAAAGCATTGTATGAGTGCTTTAGGGTTCATAAAAGACTTTTATTATTTATTAATTCAACAAATATTCATTGAGTGCCTATTATATACTTAGTGTGAAGAGATAAATTACAGTATTATGTAGTAAGTGATATTAGAAAATGTATTTATTTATTCTTTCAAATATTTACTGAGTGTTGACTATGTTTCAAGCACTGTTGCAAGCACTGACAACACAATAGTAAGCAAAATAGGAGAAAAAAAAACAAACCCTGCTGTCATGGTGTAGCAGGATGAGCCACGGACAGAACACCACAGACACTGAGGTAGTAAAGGAAGTAGCTTTAATCAGCTGGAAGCATCCGCAGACTAACGTCTCAAAATCTGAGCTTCTTGAGTGCACAATTTCTGTCCCTTTTAAGGGCTCACAACGCTAAAGATTTTACATGAAAGGGCCATAATCGATTGAGCAATCTAGGGGGTAAGTGACAGGGGCTGCATGCACCAGTAATCAGAGTGAAACAGAACAGAATGGGAAGTTTCACAATGTCCTTCCATACAATGTCTGGAATCTATGGATAACATTGGTTGCTAGGTCATGGGTTGAATTTTAACTACCAGGTTAGGTCAGGCAGGCCCAGGCCTGAATTTGGGTCTGGTGCCTGGTGCCAGGCTGCCTGCCTTTGGTTTCGCTTCCTTGTTTCTTCTTAAAATAGGTACGGAGTATAAAATACTATAAAACAATATGGGGGGTCTCTTTGTCTCTTCTCTCAATGGAACTTACATTTTAACCTGGGAGATAGATAGTACACAAAATAAATGAAATACACAATGTGTCAGATGATGATGAGTTCCAAGAAAGAAAGAAAGAAAGAAAGAAAGAAAAAAAAAAAAAACAGAAAAGGTAAACAGGGAGTGCTGGAGCAGAGTGGGGGAAGTTTTACAATTTTAAATGTTGGAGTTAAGGAGTGCCTTACCTATATCTTATGCTGAGTCAGCTCCTGGGTGGAGGCCACAGGACTAGTTGGTGTGTCCTGGTGGTGAAGGCATCCAGTTGTCAAAAATGCAAAAATCTGAAAAGACATCTCAAAAGGCAGTTCTTGGGTTCTATAATAGTGATGTTACCTTCAAGAGTAATTGAGGAAGTTGAAAATCTTATGACCTCCAGAATAATGACTGGCAATTATTTAAAATTCAGGTTTCCCTCATTCTCCTAACTTGGTGTCCTTTCACTAGTTTTAAACAGTTTAGTTTTTGCGAAAGGTTATTATCATTTAAACTATAAACTAAATTTATCCCAAAGTTAGCTTGGCCCACACCCAGGAATGAGCAAAGACAGCCAACTTGTGAGGCTAGACGCAAGATGGAGTCAGCTATGTCAGATTTCTCTTACTGTCATATTTTTGCAAAGGTAGTTTCAATAACACCAGGGTTTCAGACCTTAACAACTGGAGGAATTTTTCATTTGCTAAAATGGACAAGAAAGCAGGGGAAATTTTGTGGTGGGGAGCATGAGGGGATTTTAGATTGGGAGGTCAGTTTAAGTCATGCTAAGTTTAAGATGACTATTAGACATACAAATGAAAACAAAAAATTTTAAATAGGCAGTTGGTTATACAAGTCTGCTATATAGGTTTTGCATCCAGAAGATATGTCTGGATTGGAGATATCAATTTGGGAGCTTTCAGAATATATATGGTATTTAAAATCACAAGAATGGATGAAGTTAACAAAGATGTGAGTGCAGACAGAGAAGCCACATGGTTAGTCTGTGGCAGTGATATAGGAGCTAAGAATAAATTACTTAGGCAGATAGTAAGGGTATGGGAATCCTTGGTAAGGCTTTTCTTCTTAATGAAAAGCAGCCCCAAGTTATTTTCCTTTTTAACAAAGAGCAGCCTGTAAAATTGAGCTACAGACATAGATACCAGAAGTTGTGCCAATCATGTTCAAGATGGCGCCTCCATCTTCCCTTCTCTTTGTTAGCCACGTGTACAGTAAGAAGCAGACAAGATGGTGCCAATCAACTGGAATGCTCATTTGCATAATAAGATTAGAGTGGGGCAACCAGCCTTCCCCACCCACTATGTAGACATCATAACTGATTGAACCAATCTATGAGCCCCATGTAAATCAGACACCACCTCCTCAAACTGGACTATAAAACTCAGCGCATTCACACCAGCAAGTTCTTTTTTCCACTCTGACGTTCTCTTTTGGGCTTTCTCAACATGAGGTAGCTTTTTCTCTCTCTTTTATTTTTCTGTTAAACCCTTCTGCTCTAAAACCCACTCCTCATGTGTGTCTGTGTCCTGAATTCCTTCTCCACTGACCAAGAGCCAGGGTATATACCCCAGACAACAGAGTCATTTCAGCAGGACTGAAATCAGTGGTGTGCTAATAAATGTTTAACAACAAATTGTCTAAAGGACAGAAGCCCTAATTTGTAGCATTTACCAGTTTTTGTGATGTAAATTCTTCTACTGCGGCCAATTTCAAGCTACAAGATGATGCCAATTAGTCATGAAATTCCTGAAAATTTACCAATTATCTCCCACTAGCATAGGTGAGTTCCAGCATACCATCAGCTGGGATAGAATGGGATAGAATGGGATAGACGTGGGCTTTTCCACTGAGTCCCAGTCTTCCTGACATTTGGGCCAAATCAGAGATGTACTAAAAAAAAAAAAAAAAAAAAAAAAAAAGAGGTTAGAAGCGGTATCCGAGTCTTGGGTCCTTTTGGGTTTGGCCTACTGTTACTTACCAGAGGGATATAGATTACTTCACCCTTTGTTGGGAAAAAAAAAAAACCTTCTTATCTGCAAATCAGTTTTCAATTTTCCACACTGCCTCTTTTAATAAAATCATCCTCTGCAAAAGACTATTGGCAAAATGCCAAGGTCAGTTCTATAAGGGGTGGCATATTAACTCATTAGCACTAATTAATATTACTTAGCTCTAGTCAGTTACTCTGCTGAGCACAAAGGTCCTGAGGAAATGATACCCAGGAAAACCAAATTTGGATAGGATATGAGGGTAATGGAAAGACAGTAGGGGATAGAAGTGACTACAATAAGATCTATATGATTTCAGTATTTCTTCTCTTCAGAAATTCACCACCATCTTCCCAAATGCTTAAGACAGGCACTTGGCGATCATCTTTAACTAGTCCTTCTCTTGCAAACCTACCACCACTCATCGTCAGTCACCAAGTTCTGTTTATTATATTTCCTAAGTCTCTCGAAAGTCTGTCCACTTTCTTTTCATTGCCACCTGCACTACACTAATATATGTCACCCTCATCTCATTCCTAATTTCACCTTCCAGCTAGTGTCTCCTCCTTCAGGCTATTTATCCCACCACCAGCCTATTCTCCACAAAGTAGCTAGAATGATGTTTTTAACATGCAAATCTGATGGCACTCTCTTACCTAAAACACTTCGGGGCTTCCACTTACCCTTAGAATAAAAACAGAAAACCCCACCATAGCCTACAAAAGCCTGGCAACATTAGGTTCTATCTACCTATTCAACTTTACTTTTTACTACAGTCCTTTCCTGTACACTTTAGTCATACCTTAGGGAGCTTTGCGCATATGTTTCCCTCTGCCTGAACCCCTCTTTCTCTCCCTCCTTTACATCTGCCCTCTGGTGTCTCTTGATGATGCTTTCTCAGCCTTCAGATTTCATTAGAAAAGTTGCTTTCTCTAGAAAGCCCTCAAAGAATATTCATACTAAGTTAGGTCCATCCAGGATATGCTCCTAAGCACCCTGCACTTGTCTTTCAGATATTCAAAGAACTTGGTCATTGGTCATCCTTCTCTATCAGGCTGATAGCATGAGAAGAGTTGAAATTAGTTTGCCTCATTCACTATTTCACCTCTCCACAATCACATAATAAATGACAAGTAGATATTTCTTGAATGAATCAATGAATTAATATTTTTTAGGATCCTAATCCAAGCACATTCAGAGGCTGAAGTGGAAGAATTGCTTGAGCCCAGGAGTTCAAGACCAGCCCAGACAACATAGGGATACTCCATCTTTACAAAAAATAATTTTAAAATTAGTTGGGCTGGGCTCAGTGGCTCACACCTATAATCTCAGCACTTCGAGAAGCTGAGGCAGGCATATTACTTGAGGTCAGGAGTTTGGGACCAGCCTGACCAACATGGTGAACCTTGTCTATACTAAAAATAAAAAAATTAGCCAGGCATGGTGGTGCACCTGTAGTCCCAGTTACTCAAGAGGCTGAAACAGGAGAATTGCTTGTACCCAGGATGTGGAAGTTACAGTGAGCTGAGATTGTGCCACTGCACTGCAGCTTGGGTGACAGAGTGAGACTCCATCTCAAAAAAATAAGTTAATTAATTAAAATAAAAATTAGCCAGGCATGATGTCACATACCTGTAGTCCCAGCTACTTTGGAGGCTGAGGCAAAAGGATGCTTAAACTCAGGATTCAAGGCTGCAGTCAGCTGTGATTGTGCCATTGCACTCCAGCCTGGGTTGTAGAGTGAGAATTTCTCTATTATCTATCTATCTATCATCTATCTATCTATCTATCTATCTATCTATCTATCTATCTATCTATATCTGTCTATCTATCTATCCATCTATCATCTGTCTGTCTGTCTATCTATCTATCTGTCTATCTATCTATCTCTATACTCCTGCTCACTTTTAGTTTCCATTTGCATAAAATATCTTTTTATGCGTTATTTCCATTACCTTCACATCCTATCAAAATTTGCTTTTCCTGGGTCTTATTCCCTCAGGACCCTTGTGCTCAGCAGAGTAACTGATATATATGTATATCAAAGTACATACAGAGATATCTATATATATATATACATAGAGAGAGAGATTTATATCTTTCTCTCTCTGTACATATATATACATATATGTACATGTATATGATATATATATCTACAGATAGATATACATATATGTACATGTATATGATATATATCTACAGATAGATATACAAATATGTACATATATGTATATATATGTACAGAGAGAGACAGAGAGATAGCATATGTCTCACTTTCTCTCTCTATATATATAGAGAGAGACAGAGAGATATAGCAGGTTAAAAACATATAGACGGCATAAACAAAAAGCAGTAACAACTTCTGGAAATGAGGGACGCACTTAAAGAAATGCAAAATGCACTGGAAAGTCTCAGAAATAGAATCAAACAAGCAGAAGAAAGAAATTCAGAGCTCAAAGAAAAGGCTTTTGAATTAACCAAATCCAACAAAGAAAAAAGAAAAAAATAATTAAAATAAATGAACAAAGCCTCCAAGAAGTTTGGGATTATGTTAAATGACCAAATCTAAGAACAATTGGTTTTCCTTAGGAAGAAGAGAAATCTAAAAGTTTGGAAAACATATTTGAGGAAGTAATCAAGGAAAACTTTCCTGGTCTTGCTAGAGATACAGATATCCAAATACAAGAGCTGAAAAAACACCTGGGAAATTCATCACAAAAAGGTCATCACCTAGGCACCTATTCATCAGGTTATCTAAAGCCAAGATGAAAGAAAGAATCTTAAAAGCTGTGAGGCAAAACATCAGGTAACCTGTAAAAGAAAACATATCAGATTAACAGCAGATTTCTCAGCAGAAATCCTACAAGCTAGAAGGGATTGGAGCCCTATCTTTAGTCTCCTTAAACAAAACAATTGTCAGCCAAGAATTTTGTATCCAGTAAAACTAAGCTTCATAAATGAAGGAAAGATACAGTCATTTTTCAGACAAACAAATGCTGTGAGAATTTGCCACTACAAAGCCAGCACTACAAGAACTGCTAAAAGCAGATGTAAATTTTAAAATAAATCTTGGAAATACCCAAGAATAGAACATTCTTAAAACACAAATCTTACAACACCTACAAAACAATAATACAATAAAAACAACAACAACAAGGTATTCAGGCAACAAATAACACAATGAATAGAAGAATAGAAGAGTACCTCATATCTCAATACTAACGTTGAATGTAAATGACCTAAATGCTCCACTGAAAAGGTACAAAATGACAGACTAGATAAGAATTCACCAACCAAGAATCTGCTGTCTTCAAGATATTCACCTAACACATAAGGACTCATATAGACTTAAGGTAAAGGGGCAGAAAAAGATATTTCATGCAAATGGAAACCAAGTGTGAGCAGGCATAGCTAATTTTATGTGAGACAAAAGAAACTTTAAAGCAACAGCCCTTTAAAAAGTCAAAGATGAACATTATATAATGATAAAAAGACTTGTCCAACAGGAAAAAATCACAATTCTAAATATATATACACCTAACACTCGAGCTTCCTAATATATAAAAGAATTATTACTAGACCTAAGAAATGAGATGGACAGCAACACAATAACAGTGAGGGACTTCAATACGCTGGTGGGAATGTAAACTATTACAACCCTATGGAAAACAGTGTGGTGATTTCCTAAGAACTAAAAGTAGATCTACCATTTGAGTTAGCAATCTCACTACTGGATATCTACTTAGAGGAAAATAAGTCATTATACCGAAAATATATTTGCACACACATGTTTATAGCAGCACAATTTGCAATTGCAAAAATATAGAACCAGACCAAACGCCCTTCAATCGACAAGTAGATAAAGAATTCCTGGATGGAATTGGTGACCATTGTTCTAATTTGAGCAACTCTGGAATGGAAAACCAAACATCATATATTCTCACTCATAAGTGGTAGATAAGCTATGAGGGTGCAAAGGCATAAGAATGATACAATGGACTTTGCAGACTTGGAGGAAAGTGTGGAAAGGGGGTTAGAGATAAAAGATCATTAATTGGGTACAGTGTATACTGCTTGGGTGATAGGTCACCAAAATCTCAGAAATCACCATTAAAGAACTTATTCATGTAACCAAACATCTCCTGTTTTCCAAACATCTATTGAAATAAAAAATTAAGAAAAGAATTGTCTTCCTGAACATCATTCAGAGGCTAGAAGATACAGTTTATCCTATCAGTTCCCTTTCTCTACTAATTGAATGTTGCCTCTGGGACCATTAATTTTCTCTGCATTTCTAAGCTACTTTTGAGCAAGCTCTACAGCATCAGAAAAGGCAGTGGGGAAGAATGTAGAAAGATGTTTATTGTGCTCTTGAGGTAGGATATTAGTAGCTTCAGGTGAGTCAGAGCTGTCCACCACAGCTGCAGGTAGACTCAGAGATAGCTCAAAAGGATGTGATGTGGGTTCCAAAGGTTTCTGCTCAACTACTGCATTAATTTCTATTGATGTGTAAAACAAATTACCTACCATCTTAGCAGTTTTGTTTGTTTGTTTGTTTGTTTGTTTGTTGGAGACAGGGTCTTGCTCTGTCACCCAGGATGGAGTGCAGTGGTGCCATCATAGCTGCCTGCAGCCTCAACCTTCTAGTCTCAAGTAATCCTCCCACCTCAGCCTCTGGAGTAGCTAGGGCAACAGGCGCATGCCACCATGCCAAGCTAATTTTTTAAAAGAAAAAAATTAGTAGTGAGGAGGTTTTGCTATGTTGGTGAAACTCATTTCAAACTCCTTAGCTTAAATGACCTTCCTGCCTCAGCCTCCCAAGTGCTGAGATCACAGGTGTGAGCCACAGCACCTGTCCAAATTTAGTAGTTTAAAACAAAACTCATTTATTAACTTGCAGTTCTGTATGTCAGAAATCTAGATGGGTTTAGCTGAGTTCTTTGCTTAAAGTTTTACAATGCTCAAATCAAGATGTCAACCAGGCTGGCCTCCAATCTGAAGGCTCTGAGGAAGAATCCACTTCCAAAATCATTCAGATTACTGGCAGAATTCAATTTCTTATGGTTATAAGACTGAGGTACCTATTTCATTGCTAGTGTCAGCTGCTGAAGGTCACTATCAGATCCTAGAGGCCATTCTCAGGCACTTTCATATGGCCTCCCCCACATCAGAAATGAAAAATCTTCCTCATTTTAAATTTAACTCACTTTGAACCTCTCTGGCTTCTTCTTTTGCTTCCTTCTGGATCTGCTTTTGAAGGGCTCATATGATTAGGTTAGGCCCACCTGAATAATCTTCTTTCTTATGGTCAACTGATTAGTAACATTAGCAATATCTGCAAAATCCCTTTAGCAATGTAACGTCACATAATTATGGGAGCAATACCAAGGAACAAAGGTTATGGGGGTCATCTTAGAATTCTTCCTAGTTTAACTATTAACTACTTAGTTGCATCCTTTTTCTCCTCTCTGCCCATATTCAATCACTACATCATATCAATTCTGCCTTATCTCTAATTTCTTCTATTTCTACCCTCAATCATTACATCATATCAATTCTGCCTTATGTCTAATTTCTTCTATTTCTACCCTCTCCTCTCCATCCCTCTACTATGTGGAGTCAGGTCCTCATCTTCTCCCAGCTGTACAATTGAAACAATCTCTTGACTGATCTCTCCACTTTCAATCTCACTTCTCTCTAGTTCATTTTTCACAATACAGTTAGTCAGAATTGTGTTTCTAAAGTGTTGTCAAAGTCATGTCACTCTGCTTTTAAACTTTTTTATGGTTTAAAGGAGAAAGCTCAAATCATGTATATTTTATTTATGTATTCATACTCTGCCTTTCCAACAAACAAATGACAACTTATAAAATATCTCATACAATATTATAGTAAATAATAAAGTCACAACACACAATAATGGAAGACAAACAGAAAATGAGGATCAAGGGAAAGAAAAAATATAAAATGAAGATTGTAGAGCTTGTTGAGTTTTACCCTAGGTTCTGAGCTTCCCCATAAGCAAGAAAATGGTGGGATATGATCAATTACATTAATCTTATTACCCAGAAAGGAGAAAGTAAATATGTGGTTATCACTTGGTGATGAAATAAATGATGTTTTGCCCCAACATTTTTATAGTATAAGCAGCGAGATTTCAAATAACTATATGAAACAGCTGGGCAGAACATAGCAAATTCTTTGCAGTCCATCTTTTGCTTTCTTTTCAGATCCACTTCTGCCACTCCTTAAGAAAACAATTCTGCCTTGGGGCTGGGTGCAGTGGCTCATGCCTGTATTCCCAGCACTTTGGGAGGCCGAAGCGGGCAGATCACCTGAGGTCAGGAGGTCGAGACCAGCCTGACCAACATGGAGAAACCCCGTCTCTACTAAAAATACAAAATTAGCCGGGCATGGTGGTGCATGCCTGTAATCCCAGCTACTCAGGAGGCTGAGGAAGGAGAATTGCTTGAATCTGGGAGGTGGACGTTGCAGTGAGCTGAGATCGTGCCATTGCACTCCAGCCTGGGCAACAAGAGCAAAACTCTGTCTCAAACAAACACACAAACAAACAAAACACAATTCTGCCTTAGCTCTCAAAACTACTTTCTGCCCTGCAAACATAGCATGAGGGTTGATGCATCCGTGACTTTGCTCGAGCCTGTCCCTCTGCCCTATTTTTAAAGGCCTAGGTCAAACATTTCCTTTGTGAAGTGTTTTTGTCACCTACTCTAGAGTACTCCCCTTTATAACAGAGGTTGGAAACTCAAATGCTTTCAGGAGTCAGACAAATAAAATAGCAGCCATGGAGAGCTTATTACATTAACTCTTTAAATGCTCACAACTATAAATTGGCACTATTATCTTCCCCATATTACAGATAAGGAAATTGAAGGACAGATAGTAAGTGACAGGTGCAGGCTATGTAAGCAGGAAATCTGACACCAGAGCCCCAGTATTCTTAGCCGTTGCACATACTGGCTCTCAGAAAGCAGGTATGATGATACGGAGTTGTATGGACTCCAGAGTTTATACCCCATGTAAAAGTCATCAGGCTAATATTTTTTAAAACACCATGCTGGCAAAACATACATGACCTCGGGTCATTAGGGCACTAATTACTAGTTTGCCACCTTTGTTTTATCCTCTTAACCATAAGCTGTTTGACATTTATCTTAATGAGCTGTATCCCACACCATGTGCATCCTGAGGCCAAGTCTGCTTTCATAAATATTTCCTCTACATAGCCCCCCACCTCTCATCCAGGTTTCAGCTAGCCAGAGTGTGAAGCAGCTGTATTGCCAATTGCCACTTCCAAGGGACCGGGAGTAATATAGAGCTTAAGCTCTGTCTTTTTTTTTTTCAAGATAGTTTCTGGAACTGAGTCTATGAGAGAGGGATCTTATATCTAATGGGGTTCTATCCATCTTGTGGATCTGCTGTTCAATGTCCTTTGACTAAATAAGTTTCAATACCAAATGCTGGTAACAAAAATAGTCACATTGCTGCTTGTGGTCTGGGTCTTTCCTCCTTCTCTTCCTCACTATTTCCTTTGGTGCAGCACCCCAGGACTATGCAAGACTCTAGTCCATCTCTCTTTGTCCATCTCCACTGAACACCCTCCACAAAAACAGGGTCTTATTCTACTTCTGGCATGGCCTGAGAAGAGAGACAGAGATGCACTTTTCTTCAGATATTGAACCTATTTGAGGAGGGAGAATTCCCTTCTTTGGGCAAACCAAGAGGATAACCCAGAGTGTAATTGATTCAACAAAGAGCAAGCCAAACCACCTCTCAATTCTAGAAATCTGCTCTGAATCTCTGTTTCAGTTTAGAAAACTCTATGAGTTTCCTGCCTCAAGCAGCTTTCAGATCCTTCCTTAGGGTTGAATTATGGGTGTGCCTAGTGTAGTCCATACACTTGGCTCTACCTGGGACACAGGCAGTAAGCACCTGGGAAATGGGGTGGTTGTCCGAAGATCAGTGAGCAAAGAGTGAGTAGCTAAACCTAGAAGGTGAAAGCCCTGTGTCTGAGGTGAGCCGTGGAGTCTAAACTGGCCATAGGCTTAGTATTCTTTCAACAAGCCCTGCCACTTCTACTTCATCAGTTTTCTATCCTCATCTTTTAAATTTATTTTTAACTCAGTTGTTGTCAACAGAGTCTAAGAGATTTGACTCTGCACTACTCTGACCTTGTCTTTGACACTGGTTTTCTCACTTATTCTGCTTCAGCTACACTGGCCCCTATGCATGGTCTTACCTCATGACATTTGCACTTGCTGAATCCACAACTTAAGACACACTTTCTCCAGGTATCCTGATATATAATTCTCTTTCTTATGGTAGATTTCTACTCAAATGTCATCTTTTATGAGAGGCCTTCCCATACTCTCCTAACACAAACTTTACCCCTGTAATTTTATGCCTCTTACACTGCTTAATTTTTATAGTATTTGTCACTACCTTACCTATGCTATATTTATTTGTTTATTATCTGTATCCCATGTATTAGTCTGTTTTTATATTGCTATAAAGCAATACTCGAGACAGGGTAATTCATAAAGGAAAGAGGTTTAATTGACTCACAGTTCTGCATGGCTGGGGAGGCCTCAGAAAACTTACAATCATGGTGGAATATGAATGGGAAGCAAGTACCTTCTTCACATGGTGGCCAGAGAGAAAGAGTGTGTGTAGGAAAAAATGTCAAAGACTTATAAAGCTATCAGACCTTGTGAGGACTCACTATCATGAGAGCAGCATGGGGGAAACTGCCCCCATAATCCATTCAGCTCTGACCAGATTCTGCCCTCCACATGTGGGGATTATAAGGATTACAATTTGAGATGAGATTTAGGTGGAAACACAAAGCCAAACCATATGATCCTGCCCCTGGTGCCTCCCAAATTTCACATCCATTTTACATTTCAAAACCAATCATGCTTTCCTGACAGTCCCCCAAACTGTTATCTTATTTCAGCATTAACTCAAATGTCCAAGTCCAAAGTCTCATCTGAGACAAAGCAAGTCCCTTCCACCTAGGAGCCTGTAAAATCTAAAGCAAGTTAGTTACTTCCTAGATACGATGGAGCTACAGGCACTGGGTAAATTCTCCTCTTTCAAATGAGAGTCATTAGCCAAAACAAAGGGGCTTTAGGCCCCAGGCAGGTCCAAAATCTGTGGGCAGTCAATAAATCTTAAAGCTCCAAAATGATCCCCTTTGACTTTATGTCTTACATCCAAGTCATGCTGATGCAAGAGGTGGGCTCCCATGGACTTGAGCAGCACCACCCCCATGGTTTTGCAGGGTACAGTCCCTCTCCAAGCTTCTTTTATGAGCTGACATTGAGTGTCTTTGGGTTTCCCAGGTGCATGGTGCAAGCTGTGGGTGGATCTACCATTCTGGCTTCTGGAAGATGGTGGTCCTCTTCTCACAGCTCCACTAAGCAGTGCCCCAGTGGGGACTCTGTGTGGGGGCTCCAACTCCACATTTCCCTTCTGCACTGCCCTAGCAGAGGTTCTCCATGAGGGCTCTATCCCTGCAGCAAACTTCTGCCTGGACATCCAGGCATTTCTATACATCCTCTGGAATGTAGGCAGAGGTTCCCAAACCTCAACTTGACTTCTGTGCATCTGCAGGCCCAACACCACATGGAAGTCATCACTGTTTGGGACTTGCACACCCTGAAGCAATGGCCTGAGCTGTACATTGGCCCATTTTAGCCACAGCTGGGATGTGAGATGCCAAGTCCCTAGGCTGCACAGAGCAGCCATGGGACCCTGTGTCCAGCCCATTAAAACATTCTTCCCTCTTAGGCCTCTGGGTCTGTGGCAGGAGGGGTTGCATGAAGTTCTCTGACATGCCCTGGAGACATTTTCCCCATTATCTTGGATATTAACATTCCTCATATTAATGAGGAACATTCAGTTTCTGATTATTTATGCAAATTTCTGCAGCTGGCTTGAATTTCAATCCAGAAAATGTTTTTTATTTTCCTTATCACATCATCAGGCTGCAAAGTTTCCAAACTTGTGTGCTCTGCTTCCCTTTTAAACATGTTTCAATTTCAAACCATCTCTTTGTGAATGCATGTGACTAAACACCTTTGAAAGCACCCACGTTATCTCTAGAACACTTTGCTGCTTAGAAATTTCTTCCACCAGATACCCTAAATCATCTCTCTCAAGTTCAAAGTTCCACAGATCTCCAGGGCCGAACAAAATGCTTTCAGTCTCTTTGGTAAAGCACAGCAAGAGTGATCTTTGCTCTAATTCCCAACAAGTTTCTCATCTCAATCTGAGACTTCTTCTGCCTGGACTTCATTGTCAACATCAGTATCAGCATTTTTGGTCAAAATCATTCAATAAGTCTCTAGGAAGCTCCAAATTTTCTCATATCTTTCTGTCCTCTTCTTAGCCTCCAAAACTGTTCCAACCTTTCCTTTTACTAGTTCCAAAGTCACTTCCACATTTTCAAGTATCTTTATGGCAGTACCCCACTCTCTGTGGCACCAATTTACTGTATTAGTCCATTTTTACACTGCTATAAAGAAATGCCCAAAACTGGGTAATTTATAAAGAAAAGAGGTCTAATTGCCTCTTTCATATGGCTGGGGATGCCACAGAAAACTTACAATAATGGTAGAATGTGAATGGGTAGCAAATACCTTCTTCACATGGTGGCCTGAGAGAGAAGAGTGTATAGGAGGAAATGTCAAAAACTTATGAAACCATCAGATCTTGTGAGAATTCACTCACTATCATGAGAACAGCATGAGGGAAACTGCCCCCATTATTCAATCAGCTCTGACCAAGATCCACACTTTATATGTGGGGATTATGGAGATAATGATTTGAGATTAGATTTGGGTGGGGAGACAGAGCCAAACCAAATCATCCAATAATAGAGTGTAAGTACATATAAATATGGATGTTTGAGTGTTATAGTTACTGCTGTACCCCAGTAACTAGCACAGTGCCTGCCACGTAATAGGTACCCAATAAATATTTGTTGAAAGAATGAATGAGTAAAAAAATAAAGATTTACAAGGGCCTACTATTCAGCAGATGTTATGTTAGACTATGCTGAGAAAATGAGATGGATGGTATATTACTCAGGGTTCTTTACAGCGAAAGAAGTAATGGAATATATATATACATATATATATACACACACACACACACATATATATATATATATATATATATATATATATATATATACATGAAGAGGAGTTTAGTAAGTATTGACTTACACATAACAAGGCCCCACAAGAGGCCATCTGCAGACAGAGGAGAAAGGAGAGCCAGTCTGAGTTTCAAAACTGAAGAACTTGGAGTCTGATGTTCAAAGACAGGAGTATCCAGCATGAGAGAGTGATGTAGGTTGGGAGGCTAGGCCAGTTTCTCTTTTTACATTTTTCTGCCTGCTAATATTCTAGCAATGCTGGCAGCTGATTAGATTGTACCCACTCAGATTAAGGGTGGATCTGCTTTTCCCAGCTCATGGAGTCAAATGTTAATTTTTCTTGGCAACACCCTCACAGACACACCCAGGATCAATACTTTGTATCGTTCAATTCAATCAAGTTGACACTCAATATTAACCATCACAAGTGCACTCCTGGTCAAATTGAACCCATACACATCTCCTGAGATCATATATAATCTTCAAATAAAGACAATGACAATGCTGACTTGATGACAATGGCGACTTGATGACTCATACTCAAACATTCAGTTACCATCAAAGCCCAGTAACAGGCCAATAGCTGTTTCTCAAAAGGAGGGTAGTTATCTGCAGAAGATGGCAAGGCCTTGGTCCAAAATCCTAGAGGCTTCCACGTGAGTCACCTAAGGGGCTTGCCAAAGGCTCCAAACAGCATCCCTGTCTGCCACTGACACCTCAAGAACCATTGAATCTTCTGGGTCATATGGCCTAAGTTGCAGAGCAGCTTGCACAGCAGCCTGGACCTGTTGCAGAGCTTTCTCCTGTTCTGGACCCCACTCAAAACTGGCAGCCTTTTTGGTCACTCAATAATGGGCCAGACTAATACACTCAAATGTGGAATGTGTTGTCTCCAAAGTCCAAATAGGCCCACTAGGTGTTATGCCTCTTTCTTCATTGTAGGAGAGGCCAAATACATCAACTTATCCTGCACCTTAGAAGGACTATCTCAACAGGCCCCACACCACTGGCCCCTAGAAATTTTACTGAGGTAGAAGGTCCCTGAATTTCAGTCGGATTCATTTCCCATCCTCTGGCATGCAAATGTCTCACCAATAAGTCCAGTGTGTTTGCTACTTCTTGCTCACTTGATCCAATCAGCATAATGTCATCAATGTAATGGACCAGTGTAACATCTTGTGGAAGCAAAATGCAATCAAGTTCTTGTTGAATAAGATTACGATGCAAAGCTGGGGAGTTGATATATTTCTGAGGTAGGACAGGAAAGGTATATTGCTGGCCTTGCCAACTGAAGACAAATTGCTTCTGGTGGGCCTTATGGACAGGAATGGAGAAAAAGGCATTTGCCAATTCAATGACTGCATACCAGGTACCAGGAGATGCATTAATTTGCTGAAGCAATGAAATCAAATCTGTTAGCACAGCTGCAACTTGAGTCATTACTTGGTTAAGCTTACAATAATCCGTCATTCTCCAAGATCCATCTGTCTTCTGCACAGGTCAAATGGGTGAGTTGAATGTGGATGTGGTGGGAATCACCACTCCTGTATCTTTCAAGTCCTTGATGGTGGCACTCATCTCTGCAACCGCTCCAGGGATGCGATATAGTTTTTGATTTACTATTTTCTAGGTAGAGGAAGCTCTAATGGCCTCTGTTTGGCCTTTCCCACCATAATAGCCCTCACCCTACCAGTCAGAGAGCCAATGTGGAGGTTCTGCCAGCTGCTAAGTAAGTCTATGCCAATTATACATTCCGGCACTGGGGAAATAACCAAAGCATAAGTTGGGGGACCCACTGGACCCACTGTAAGTTGGACCTGAGCAAAAACTCCATTAATTACTTGACCTCCATTAGCCCCTAATTTAACTGGCAGACCAAAATGACGCTTTGGGTTCCTTGGAATCGACATCAGCTCAGAGCCAGTTTCCAGTAGTCCCCAAAATGTTTGATCATTTCCTTTTCCTCAATGCAGTTACCCTGGTGAAAATCCAGAGGTCTCCTTGGAGAAGAATGGGAGAAAGATTCACTGCATAAATTGTCAGTAATGTAGTGGGGTCCTTTCTCAAGGGAACACGGCCTGTCCTTTATTCAAGAAGTTCTGGGTCTATAAACTGGCTCAAGTCTGGAAATTGAGGGGCCATGATTCTCTGATTTTATAATTCAAATTAGTCCTTTGTACATTTGACCTAGAAGTTTTCTGCTTGCATGAATTAAGTAGAAATGTATTAGGCTTCCTATGAATTTCACTTCTAGGCACACCATGATTAATTAGCCTATGCCAGAGCTCTACACAAGTCAGACTATTCTGATTGCTGGTTTGCCTCTGCTATCCATTATGGTAGCTATGCCCAGCTCACTTTTGACAGTTGGGTGCCACCACTTGGCCCCTGCCACCCTGGGATTTAATTATTCCCATTGTATTTCAATTTTATGGTTTAGCGACTGCAGTTTCCACCATTAGATCTGAGATACGGAGAAGAGCAATTACAGGGCTCTTCAAAGATGCAGGTGCTGCCCTCACAAATCTATTTCACAAGGTATTGGTCAAAGGTATGTCTTCTGGACCCTCCCAACTGGGATGAGTAGGTCTAAAGTGACTAATCCACTCCACCATCCCAACCTCCCTAAGCCTTTTGATCCTTCTCTACATTAAACCAAGGGAGATCAGGCATTTCCAGCTCGCTCACAGTGGGCCACCTTTTAATCCATATTTCGGCAGACCAACCAAAGAAACTATTAGAACCTTCTTAGCTTCCCGAGCTGAAACATTAAATGCAGCGTCCCTACTTAGTGGGCCCAAATCAATAAATTCAGCCTGATCCAACTCCATGTTCCTTCCACAATTTTCTCAAACCATTAATATCCATTCCCATGCCTGTTCTCCAGATTTCTGTTTCTATAAATTAGAAAACTCAAGCAGTTCTTTTTGCATGTAGTACACCTCCTCATGGATTACACTGTTAACCTTACCACTAGGGGCCCACCAGGACTCGAATCTAGTTATAGGTCTAGAAGCAAAGAGGGGTGTTGGAGGTGGCTCCTGAGGAGAATCAATATTACCTTGCCTGGCAACTGCCTCAGGGGAGGCCACCACTGTTGCCTCAGGCAGTGCAGGGTTTATCTCCTAAGACAAAGGTGGAAAGGCTGATGGCAGCATGTGTAGGGGAGGAGATATTGCCATTACTGCAGATGGGGAGCTGTATCTTCTGGCAAAAAAGGTTCATCAGAGTTTACAAACTCAGTGTCCCCAGGTTCATCAGGGTCATCCCACAAGTCCTCATTCCAAGTTGCAATTTCCCACTCTTTTTCAGTCAATGCCCTCACTTTAACAGTAGAAACCTGGCGAGGCTGTGCATACATCTTTCATTGCAGGTCAGCCACTTGCATGATAAGAGCTGTGTCTGTTTTTCTACGATTTCAGCTCTTTCTCTACAGGAGGTAAGACTCTCACTCAGGGCAATCTTAGTATATTTGAGGCTCAGTATCTTCTTCTGAAGCCGGGAGATAGAGTCTCTGAATTCATTTTCTTTCATCACTTTGTCCACTGAACTTAGGAGCAACCAACCAGCTTCATTATGTCCCTTGGTTCTCCAAGTATGGTCAAAGTTATTATGTATAGAGTCACTAAACTCCTTGCCTCCCATGAGCAATTAATCATAATTGTCAAATGCATTTTTTGTATTACTCTCTAAACAGCTTACACAAAGACTATCAGTGCTCTCTATACTATTAAAAGTAGAGTCCTTAGCACTTTTGCGTCTAATCATATCAAGCAGCCAACTCCAGAAACCCCAAAACCAACAAAATAACTCCATCATTAATATTCTGTTCATCCAGAACCACTCCTGGTACAAAAATCTGTTTTATTCAGGGTTCTCTATAGAGACAGAAATGATGGAATATACGTATATTTAAAGGGGATTTTATTAAGTGTTAACTCACACAATCACATGGTCCAACAATAGGCTGTCTGCAGGCTGAGGAGCAAGGACAGCCAGTCCACGTTCCAAAACTGAAGAACTTGGTGCCTGCTTATATTCTAGCTGTGCTGGCAGCTGATTAGATTGTGCCCACTCTGATTAAGTGGGGTCTGCCTTTCCCAGCTCACTGACTCAAATGATAATCTTTTTTGGCAACACCCTCAGACACACACCTAAGATCAATACTTTGTATACTTCAATCAAATGAAGTTGACACTCAATATTAACCATCACAGGTGGAGATAGAGTCTCTATCTTGTTTTGGAAAGAGAGACTTTATAAATCAGTCAGGCAGCCAAATCTACCCATGAGTAGCTCTCTTGAGGTACAATGTGGTAGCTGCCATGACAAGAGCCAAAGAATGTTCAACTGGAGGCCACAGGTGAGAAAAATTAATCCAGAATGAAGTAATTTGTGGAATATTTTGAAGGAAATGGAATTTGAGTTGTGGTTATGGGGATGTCAAAGGTGAGAAGCAGCAAACAGAAGAGAATTTTGGGTATAGAGGGGATAGTTTAAGCAATGGCACAAAAAATGGCAAAAAACATTTGGACAAAAAACAGGTTGTCTACGACGGCTGGCTGAAAAGTAATTTGCATTGATGGAGGCTAGAGTGAGTGAGAAAGGCTAACTAGGGTCAGGGAGAGAGATGTCTGGCTCTTTAGACAAATAATAAAAATTAACAGGCACCTGAGAGAGATAAATAGTGTGCATTTATAAAAGCAAGCAGTAAGCATACTGGCCTCACTTTTTTTTTTTTTTTTTAAAAAAACTCTAACCTTTTTCTCCAATTAATGCAATGAAACAACAGAAAAGTCCATGCAGGAATACTTGTGGATGTTGAAATATATAGAATATATTTTTCAGGCTCTTTGATTTTTCTGAACCTGAGTAGAAGTCTGATTTTAGATGTCTCAAAAGGCTGCTACCTCATTCTCAAAACTTGAGACAAATTATTGTGACCAAAAACATCTGTATTTTTTTTTTGTCAAATGACCCATCATCCATGAAATCTGGAACAATTGCTTGCTATTTATAAAAAAAATTCCATGCACATTTCTAGTTTAAAATCTCCCAAGCCTCCATTGCTTTCTTGTAATGTCAGCTGTCTAGTACATTTTGCCCCATCACTGTCATCTTTGTTATTGTCATCATCACTGCCACCACTGTATTTATGCTATTATTTCTTTAGAGTAAGAAGAGGGAACAAGGAGTATTTCAGGGCTTACTTGAAAATGCCCTTTATCCTTGCAGATCTTTCCTCTCTCAGCCAAGAAGGACCTTAGTATGAGCATCTTTGTTATGAGTGTTTGTTTTTACATTCCCAGTAGCTTTTTTTTTTTTTTTTGCCTTTTGGTAACAGCCTCCTCAATTTCCTTTTGGGGAACATCCCCTTTCATTGTAAGTCCATGTGGGTCAGATGGGCTAATACACTTCCTCCTCCTGACTCCAGTGGGCTGGTACATAATACAACTCTGGCCAACGAGATCTCACAGTGAATGTTTGGGGATGGAAAATGACCAAAACTGAACCAACTCTCGGAATTTTGCTGGGACTATTGGTAACAGTATGTTTTATTTCCATTGGAATTAATGGATGTTCAAATTAAGATAGTAACAGCAAGTACTTGATGAATATTTATTATTGTTCTAAATCTTTTATGTATATTAACTTGTTTCATCATCACAAAAACTTGGTGAGGTAGATAGTAGTATTATCCAGATTTTATAGAGGATACAGAGTCAAGTAACATTCAAAGTCATACAGAGTAAGTGGCAGAACCAGGATTCAAACTCCAGCAGTGGGACTCCAGAGCTTGTGCTCTTTACCACAATGGTATATTGTAGATGAATGTGTGATA
This sequence comes from Pan paniscus, assembly GCF_029289425.2. NCBI lineage: Eukaryota > Metazoa > Chordata > Mammalia > Primates > Hominidae > Pan > Pan paniscus. The sequence continues at coordinate 63,984,589 of NC_073272.2, forward strand.
AAAGCCTGAAGTTGCTGAGGGTGGAGCTGGAGATGACTGAGGGTGAACGTGAATTATGAAGAGAGAGGCCAGGTTCTAAAGATGTAATTGAACTTCTGAATCCAAACTTCCTTGGTCTATTTAGGTATCTGAATTAATACAGTTTTTTGTTTGTTTGTTTGTTTGTTTTTTGTTTGCTTAGGCCAGTTAGAATTGAGTTTCTGTCACTGGCGACCAAAATAATTTTGACTAGCCTCCCTTCCCTTCTTCCCTGTTATCTTATTCACAGCCTCAGATTTCCGTGAGTTGGAGGAAGGAAGGAAGAGTCCTGGATAGCATCAGGCTCTTACTGGCCTCCTCATCTCTCACATCTAGAGCCACATGACCTCTGCCTATAGGTCGAAGACCACACTGGCCTTTGGAACTATCACTGACTAGAGACAAGGGAAGTGAAAGCATGGCTCATGAGATTACTCATCAAGTGTCATTTGCTGGGAACCTTACTTAAATCTTGAATCACAATACTGTTCACTGGCTTCCAATTTGTTATCCAGACACTGCCCCTACCTTAAATCTTGGTTTTAGTCAGTCATTCACTTCCTGTATTACTTTTTTTCCCCATTGCCTTGGAAATCTGCCTAAAATTCCTGGCTCTCACGAACAAGGATCAAGGCTTGTTCTTGTCATTTACTCTTAGCTACTGGAGTCCATCTTGAAGCCCCAAGTTGATAGCTGGGGTTCTGCTACCTGCTGAGAGATGTCCCAAATGCCAAATATCTGCTGAATTTCCTTGTATCTCACATATCTGTCTTCCGTATGGGTCTTGCTATCAATCTGTCTTTGGTCTCTTGAATATAGGACAAGCCCTGTAAAAGATAGCTTATTGTAATGGACACTTATTGTTTACCTTTTAAACACCCATTGTGAAACAATTAACAACCCCCTTCCCAACAATTCCAGATTTCTATTTTTTTTAGACCCACCATTTTCCTCGCATATATTTATAGGGTACAATGTGATTTTTTAAAACTTTTATTATAAGTTCAGGGGTACATGTGCAGGTTTGTTACACAGGTAAACTTTGGTGATGGGGGCTTGTTGTACAGGTTATTTAATCACTGAAGTATTAAGCCTAGTACCCATTAGTTATCTTTCCTGATTCTCTACCTCCTCCCACCCTCCACTCTCTAATAGGCACTAGTGTGTGTTGTTCCCCTCTATGCATCCGTGTGTTCTCATTATTTAGCTTCCACTTATATGTGAGAACATGTGGTATTTGGTTTTCTGTTTCTGTGTTAGGTTGCTAAGAATAATGGCCTCTAGCTACATCTATGTCCTTGCAAAGAACATGATCTCATTCTTTTATATGACTGCATAGTATTCCATGGTGTATATGCACCACATTTTCTTTATCCAGTCTAATATCGATAGGTATTTGTGTGGATTCCATGCCTTTGCTATTGTAAATACTGTTGCAGTGAACATACGCATGAATGTGTCTTTATAATAGAATGATTTATATTTCTTTAGGTATATACCCAGTAGTGAGATTGCTGGCTCAAATGGTATTTCTGTCTTTAGGTCTTTGAGGAATCACCACACTGTCTCCCACAATGGTTGAACTGGTTTACACTAACAGCAACAGTGGATAAGCATTCCTTTTTCTTCAAAACATTGACAGCATCTGTATTTTTTTTGGCTTTTAATAATAGCCGTTCTGACTGGTGTGAGATAGTATCTCATTGTGGTTTTGAGCAGCATTTCTCTAATGATCAGTGACGTTGAGCTTTTTTTTTTCATACGCTTTTTGGCCTTCTGTATGTCTTCTTTTGAAAAGTGTCTGTTCATGTCCATTGCCCACTTTTCAATGGAGTTTTTTGATTTTTTTTTTTGTTCCTGTAAATTTATTTAAGATCCTTATAAATGCTGAATATTAGATCTTTGTTGGATGTATAGTTTGCAAATATTTGTTCACTTTCTGTAGGTTGTCTGTTTACTCTGTTGATAGTTTCTTTTGTTGTGCAGAAGCTAATTTGTTTAATTAAATTCCATTTGTCAATTTTTCCTTTTGTTTTAATTGCTTTTGGTGTCTTTGTTATGAAATCTTTGCCTGTGCCTATGTCCAGGATTGTATTACCTAGGTTGTCTTAAAGGCTTTTTTTTAGTTTTGGGTCTTACACTTAAGTCTTTAATCCATCTTGAGTTATTTTTTGTATATGGTGTAAGGAAGGGGTCCAATTTCAATCTTCTGCATACTGCTAGCCAGTTATCCTAACACCATTTATTAATACGAAATTATTTTCCCATTCCCTGTTTTTGTCAGGTTTTTTGAAGATCAGGTAGTTGTAGTTGTGCTATCTTATTTCTGGTTCTCTATTCTGTTCCATTGGTCTACATGCCTGTTTTAGTCCCAGTACCATGCTGCTTTGGTTATACTACCCTGTAGTATAGTTTGAAGTCAGGTGGCATGATGCCTCCAGCTTTGTTCTTTTTGCTTAGGATTGTCTTGGCTATTTGGGATCTTTTTCGACTCCATATACATTTTAAGATTTTTTTCTAGTTCTGTGAAGTATTGCAATGATAGTTTATTAGAAATAAAGCATTGAATGTGTAAATTACTTTGGGCAGTATGGCCATTTTAACAATATGATTTATTTCTACCTATGAGCTTGGAATTTTTTTTCATTTGTTTGTGTCAACTTTGATTTCTTTGAGTATTGATTTTTACTTCCCCTTGTAGGGATCTTTCACTCCTCTAGTTAGCTGAATTTCTAGGTATTTGATTCTTTTTGTGGCAATTGTGAATGGAAGTTCATTCCTGATTTGGCTCTTGACTTGATTGTTGATGGTGTGTAGGAATGCTAGTAATTTTTGCACATTGATTTTGTATCCTGAGACTTTGCTATACTTGTTTATCAGCTTAAGCTTTTGGGCTGAGACTATAAAGTTTTCTCGGTATAGGATTTTGTCATCTGCAAACAGGGATAGTTTGACTTTCTCTCTTCCAATTTAGATGCCCTTTATTTTTTTTCTTTTGCATGATTGCTGTAGCCAGGACTTCCAATACTGTGTTGAATGTAAGCAGTGAGACAGGGCATCCTTGTCATGTGTTGATTTTCAAGGGGAATGCTTTCAGCTTTTGCTCATTCTTTGGGTTTGTCACATATGGCTCTTATTATTTTGAAAATAGTTTTTTTTTTCTTTTAATATGAATGGATGTTTAATTTTATTGGAAGAATTTTCTGCATCTATTGAGATAGTCACGTGTTTTTTGTCTTTAGTTGTGTTTATGTGATGAATCATGTTTCTTGATTTGTGTATGTTAAACCAAACTTGCATCCTGGGGATGAAGCCTACTTGGTCATGGTGGATAGACTTTTTGGTGTGGTGCTAGATTCAGTTTGCTAGTATTTGTTGAGAATTTTTACATCAATGTTCATCAAAGATATTGGCCTGAAGTTTTCTTTTTTTATTGTATCTCTGTCAGGTTTTGGTATCAGGATGGTTCTGGCCTCAGAGAATGAGTTAGGGAGAAGTCCATCTTCCTCGTTTTTTTGGAGTAATTTCAGTAGGAATTGCACCGCTTTTTTTTTGTAAATCTGGTACAATTCAGCTGTGAGTCTGTCTGGTCCTGGGCTTGTTTGTTTGTTTGTTTGTAGGCTATGTGTTACTGCCTTAATTTCAGAGCTCATTATTGTTCTGTTCAGGGATTTAATTTCTTTCTGGTTCAGTCTTGAGAGGGTGTATGTGTCCAGAAATTTATCATTTTTTTCCTAGATTTTCTAATTTGTGTGCATGGAGGTGTTCATAATATTCTCCAATGGTTGTTTGTATTTCTAAGGGCTCTGTGGTAATATCTTCCTTGTCATTTCTGATTATGTTCATTGAAATCTTCTCTATTTTTTTATTTTTCTAGCTAGCAGTCTCTTTGTTTTATTACTTTTTAAAAAAAAAACAGCTCCTGGATTCATTAATTTTTTGAATCTTTTTTTGTGTCTCAGGCTCCTTCAGTTCAGCTCTGATTTTGTTTTTTTCTTGTCTTCTGCTAGATTTGGGGTTAATTTGCTCTTGGTTCCCTAGTTCTTTCAGTTGTGATGTTGGATTGTTAACTTGAGCTCTTTCTAGCTTTTTGATGTGAGCATGTAGCACTATGAATTTCTCTCTTAACACTGCCTTAGCTGTGTTTAAGAGATTCTGGTATGGTTTATCTCTGTTCTCTTTAGTTTCAAAGAACTTCTTGATTTCTGTCAATTTCATTATCTACCCAAAAGTCATTCAGGAGCAGGATATTACACTTCTATTTAATTGTATGGTTTTGGGTAAATTTTTAAGTCTTTAATTGTAATTTGATTGTGCTCTGGTCTGAGAGACTGTTACAATTTAAGTTCCTTTGCATTTGCTAAGTGGTGTTTTACTTCCAATTATGTGATTGATTTTAGAGTATCTGCCATGTGACAATGAGAAGAACGTATATTCTGTTGTTTTGGGTGAAGAGTACCGTAGATATTTATCATGTTAATTTGATCCAGTGCTGACTTCAGGTCCTGAATATCTTTGTTAATTTTATGTCTCAATGATCTGTCTTATGTTGTCATTGGGGTGTTAACACCACTCACCATTATTGTGTGGGAGTCTAAGTCTCTTTGAAGGCTTCTAAGAACTTACTTCATAAATCTGGGTGCTCCGATGATGGGTGCATGTACATTTAGAATAGTTAGGTCTTGTTGAATTGAACCCTTTACCATTATGTAGTACTCGTCTTTGTTTTTTTTGTTCTTTGTTGGATTAAAGTTTGTTTTTTTTTTTTTCAGAGACTAGGATTGCAATCTCTGCTTTTTTTCTGCTTTCCATTTGCATGGTAGATTTTTCTCTATCCCTTTATTTTGCATGAGAGATGGGTCTCTTGAAGACAGCATACCAATGGGTCTTGGTTCTCTATTCAGCTTGCCACTCTGTGTCTTTTAATTGGGGCATTTAGCTCACTTAAATTTAAGGCTATTATTTATATGTGTAGATTTGTTCCTGTCATCATGATTTTAGCTGGTTATTTTGCAAACTTGTTTATGTGGTTACTTTATAGTGTCACTTGTCTGTTTACTTTGGTGTGTTTTTTTAGTGGCTGGTAATGGTTTTTTATTTTCATATTGAGTGCTTACTTCAGGAGCTCCTGTAAGGCAGGTCTGGCGTTAAGGAATTCCCTCAGCATTTGTTTGTCTGAAAATAATCTTTTATTCCCCCTTCACTTTTGAAGCTTAGTTTCCTCAGTTATGAAATTCTGGGTTGGATTTTTTTTCTTTAAAAATGTCTAATATTTGCCACCAATCTCTTCTGGCTTGCAGAATTTCCACTGAGACATATGCTGTTAGTCTAATTTGTCTTTTAGATGATCTGACCTTTCTCTCTAGTTGCCTTTAACATTTTTTGTTTCATTTCAACCATGGAGAATCTGCTAATTATGTGTCCTGGGGATGATCTTCTTATGAAGTGTCTTACTGGGGTTCTCTGCATTTCCTGAATTTGAATGTTGGCCTCTGTAGCTAGGTTGGATAAATTATCATGAATAATATCCTGAAATGCTTTTCAAGTTGGTTCCAATCTTTTCATCTCTTTCAGGTACACCAATCTGTCATGGATTCCATCTCTTTACATAATCCCATATTTTGTGGAGCTTTTGTTTATTTATTTGTATTTTTTTTCTCTATTCTTATCTGTCTGTTTTATTTTGGAAAGGCAGTCTTCAAGCACTTAGATTCTTTCCTCTGCTTGTCCTACTCTACCATTAATACTTATGATTGCCTTGTGAAATATTTGTAGTGTGTTTTTTAGCTCTGTCAGGTCAGTTACATTCTTCTCTATACTGGCTATGTTGTCTATTAACTCCTGCAGTGTTTAATCATGATTTTTAGCTTCCTTGCATTAGGTTATAACATACTCCTCTAGCTCAATGAATTTCATACCTATCCTTCTTCTGATTTCTACTTCTGTCATTTCAGCCATCTCAGCATCAGCCTGATTCCAAACCCTTGCTAGAGAGGTGATGTGGTCACTTGGAGGAAAGAAGCCACTCTGGCTTTTTGTGGTTTCAGTGTTCTCGTGCTGATTCTTCCTCATTTTTGTGGGCTTATCTAACTTTAATATTTGAGGTTACTGAGCTTTTGATGTTTCTTTTTCTTTTATCTTATTCAACGACCTTCAGGGTTTGATTGTGGAGTTAGGTGGATTCAGCCAACAGTCTTCATTTCTGGGAGATTTTTAGGGGGCCAATGCTCAGCTCCCAATTCCATGATTGCATGCTCTAACTCTGGGGGTCTTTTATTGGGCCCTGACTTTGTTCTCTAGCTCCTTGAGGTTTAAAATTTACTGCGTTGTGAAGACTGAGATGTGGCAGCTGCTGCAGAGTGCTAGCAAATGCAAGGATGCCTGTTTCCCTGTGGATGTTCACCACAGCGGCAGAGGCAAGGCAGCTTGGGTGGGGGGGTGCAGGGGGTCCCCGTTGGACACTGTGTGCACTGTTGCACTTGAGGTGGTGTTGGCTTAGGACAGTGTGCTGGCCAGCACAGATCTGGGTACCTTCTCTGTGTCCTGTAAGCAGGAGTGATTGGTCATTTTCTGAGACCCTGGGAGAGGCCAGCAAATGAAGGAGTGCTCAGGTAAAACCAGCCTTGTCTGATGTGCAAGAACACCCTGAGATATCAGGTCACCCTGAGAGATCAGGTCCAACAGTTCTGCTAGGGCTAATGTCTCTTATGGTAGCAAGTAGAGCCTAATGGGATAGCTGTCCCTGGCTTTGGTCCACTACAGACACTCCAGCACCAAACCCTCTGGGATCCATATCTGCTGGCTTGCTGTGCCACCATGTTGCTTGTCTCCTGGGTGTTCTACCCTGGAGAGATGCAGGCCATCAATTGCTCATGGCAATCAGCCCAGGATGGAGACTCTGTGCTGTGGGCCCAAGCCAGGGGTTCTTTTTCTGGTTATGAGCACTGGAGTGTGTATGGGACCCATAGGAGACGGACTGTCCTCCTTTCCTTGGGTCGATTGCAGCTTATTAGAGATGTGGATAAGGCATTTAAGTTCTTGGCACCTTCGTTAGTCTGAGGGAAGCAAGGAGAGTTCCACTGCAGAGGCAGTAGCAGAGAGGCTTTCAGTTACTCCTGGATGCTCTGTCCAGAGAGTTGCAGAGCTGCTACTACTGGTTCAATAGCGCTAGTGGGGGCCAGGTAGAGGCCCAGGCCTGGAAAGTCTGCCCAGTGAGAAGATATGGGAACGTACATCCACATAACAGTCTGGCCACTTTCCGATAATGCTGCTGCAGTATGCTGGAGGTTCCTAGTCATCTTGGATTTTCCAGTACCTGGAGGTATCATCAGTGAAGAGTGTGAAACAGCAATGATGGCAGCCTACTCCTCCTCCTGGGAGCTCCATCCCAGGAAAGTATGGACCTGTTGCTGGCTCAAATGCACCTGTAGGAGGTGGCTCCTTGTTGGAAGGTCTCACCCAGTGAGGAGAAATGGGGTTTGGGTCCTGCTTTAAAAAGCAGACTGGCCACATTTTCATAGAGCAGCTGTGCTGTGCTGGAGGTATGCTTCATCTCCTTGTCACCTCAGACAAGCCAAATCCCAAAGGCTGGAATGGCTAGGTCATACAAACAGCAAAAATAGTGGCTTGCCCCTCTCTCTGGGAGCTCTGTCCGAGAGAGGTCTGAAACCTCTGTCAGCTGGAGAACACTGGTTGGGGTAGCTGGAGTTTCTGGTTGGGAGACTGCACAAATGATGAGGAATGGGATTGAAGACCCACTTAAAAAAGCAGTCTGGCCATGTTTTTGTAGGACAGCTGTGCTGTGCTGGAGTACTCTTCCTGGCCCCAGTCAGCGTGAACTCTCCAAAGCCCAAAGGCTGGAATGGCTAAATTGTCCAAACAGCAAAGATGACAGCCTTCCCCTCCCTCTGGGAGCTCTGATCCAGGGAGGTTTCAAAGCTATGTGGGCTGGAGAACACTGACAGGGGTGGCTGGAGACACCAGTTTGGAGGTCTTGCCCAGTAAAGATGAAAAGAATTGGAGACTTGCTTTAAGAAGCAGTCTGACCAAGTTTTCACAGAGCAGCTGTGTTGTTCATGGGGACAACCTCCACCCTTGTTTGGCTTGGACTCTCCAAAGCCTGAAAGCTGGAATGGCTAAGTCACCCAAACAGCAAAGATGGTGGCTTACCCCTCTCTCTGAGAGCTTCATCTCAGGGAGGTTTCAAAACTCTGTTTGCCAGAGAACACTGGCAGATGTGGCTGGAGACCCTAGTTGGGAGGTCCCACCCAGTGAGAAGAAACGAGATCACGAACCCACTTTAAAAAGCATTCTGGCCACATTTTTGTAAAGCAGCTGTGCTGGGATTTCTTCTGCCTTCGATTGGCTTGGACTCTCCAAAACTAAAAGGCTGGAACAGCTAAGTTGCCCAGACAGGAAAAATAGCAAACCAAACCTCCCCTTGGGAGGCCCATCTCAGAGAGGTGTAACGCTACTACTGGTGTCCAGCTGTAATTCCAAGCCAGTGGGTCTTGTCCTGAGAGGCGCCATGGAAGTGAAGCCTGAAGACTCTTGCTGCTCAGCCCCCCTGGATTTAGTCTCTTTCCTAGGAGTATGTATGAGAGTCTAACCTCCTGCTTTAATGGAGTTGAAGCTGCTTTAGCCAGAAAGCCCAGAAAGTCTGAGTATTTAAGGTTCCTGGGTCTCTGTGTGTGCCTGAGCAGCTGCTCTGCCAAGGCTCCACATAGCTCTGTGTGTCAGACTGAAGGCCTTGGGTTCATGAGGTGATCTCCTGACCCAAGGGTTACAAAAATCCATGGGAGAAGCATGGATTTCCAGGTTCCCACATCCATTCACCACTTCCGTGGGCAGGGGAAGTTCTCTTGGCTCTGTGTCACTCCTAAATGGGCCATCATCCTGCCTTGCTTTTCTCCATTCTGTGTGGGTTAAGTTGTTTTCTTGATTGTTCCTAGTGGGAGTACCTGGATGGGATGTTTGATTGATGGTACTGTGTTTACTTGCCCCTTTCGGTGTTTTACCTGCTTTTAATCGACCATCTTGGTCACCTCCCCTTCCTGATTTCTTTTGGGGATCTATGTGATGTGGATTCAAGGAGGTTAGCTTATCCATAACTCTAGGGGGTTGAGCAATCAATAAATTGTATCCCCCATACACAGAGATTAATGTGTGGTTATGTGATTCAAGCTGGTCAAATCAGAATGAATCTCAGGAATATAAAGGGAGCACTGAAATGACAATGCTTTCTTTTTTTTGTAGAAAAATTTGTAAAAATTGAATCAGGTAGCCCTTGTAGATATTGTCAGCCATCTTGGGATTCAACCTTAGTTTGAAGCCAGCATCATGGCAAGTAGGGTGGAGAGAAGAAAAGAAACCAAGTGCTTTTAGACAATGTTGAGCTACCAGATAAAGCCTCACCTGAATCTAACACTATCCCTGGACTTCTCAGTTATGTGAAATCATTTTATTTCTCAAATTGGTTTGGACAGGATCTCATTTTATATGCAACCAGAAGAATCCTAGTTGATATACCTATTGTTTTTGTGGTCCCAAGTATTTCTGGCCAGCTGCTAACCAGTCTACTCACAATAGCTTTGAGATATAAGAAGCTAACATATGCTTTATGAAAGGCAGAAATGAGTAGGGACAGTGTATGGAAACAATGTAAGAACAAGATACTTGAGTTAGAGGAAGGCTATTTTTTAAAGTCTAGAGATGTACTGTCTAATACAATAGCTGTTAGCTACATATGGCAATTCAAATTTAAATAAATTAGAAATTGTGTTTCTCTATTTCACTAGCCACATTTCTGGCTTTTGTTGTTGTTGTTGTTGCTGTTTTGAGACAAGGTCTTACTCTGTCACCCAGGCTGGAGTGCAGTAGAGCAACTACCAATCTCTGCAGCCTTAACCTCTTGGGCTCAAGTAATCCTCCCTCATCAGCCTCCTGAGTAGTGGGAACTACAGGTGTACATTACCATGCCTGGCTAATTTTTAATTTTTTTTGTAGAGATGGGGTTCTCACTATGTTACTAAGGCTGGTCATGAACTCCTTGGCTTAAACAATCCTCTCACCTTGGCCTCTCAAAGTGCTGGGATTACAAGTGCGAGCCACTGTACCAGGCTGATAGTCATATTTCTAGTCCTTAACTGCCACATGAGTGGCAACTGTATTGGATAATGCAAATTAACGAAAGTTTTCATCATCAGAGAAAGTTCAATTGGACAGTGCTGCTCTAGAGTAAGAAGCAAGAGCAATGATTCTCAACCATAACTGTACATTGGAAACATCTGGGGAGCTTAAAAAACCAAAAATGCTAACACTCACACTCCAAAGAAGATCAAGTTAATCAGGGTTTCAGGGGCTGGGACACAGTATCAATTTTTTAAAAAGCTTCCCAGACGTTTCTAATGTGCATCCATGGCTGCAAAACATTATGAGACTTGCTTTTTAAAATGTGGGCAAAGAAAATCAGCAGCATTGATGTTAAGGCTATAAAATCTTAGACCCTGCTTCAGATCTACTGAACCAGAAACTGAATTTTAACAGAATTCCTAGGTGATTTATATGCACATTAAAAGTTGAGAGGCACTTTTCTGTGAGAAATCAGGAAGGGTCAATAAAGAAACTGTATTAAAAGGTATGAGTCTTAGGGGATACCTAAGCCTAACTGGAAGGTGTTGCTTTTCTCTCTAAGCTTCCATTTAATCTAACTGTAAAATGAAAGGGTCAGACAACATATCTATGGTCCTCCAATTTGCTTGGCTTTGTGTTGTCAGGGACCTTAAAAGTCTGTGGCTCAAGGTTTCCAAGCCTAAACTAGACTTCAGACCAGTAAGTGCTCTACTATGAATCCTAGGAATGAGGAACAGAAATTGAGGAGCAAAAGATTTGAGATTGAACACGTTTTACCTTGAAAAGGGTGAGAGAGGGAACAAGCTTGAATAAGTAAAAATCTGCCTCAGTGAGTTAAGGACCAGTGGCTTGGAAACAGTACTTGTGGCTAACTGCTCCCAACCTAAAGCTTGAATTCATCTATGGCATTTCATCTAACTGGCTGTTCTACCACTTCTTACAGATGTGCAGTGATCAGATGTCCCCTAACTCATCAACAAGGTCACTCATTCCATTCATGGTCAGCCCTGCAAATTCTTCCTTGTGGTGAGAACTCAATATCCCTGTTTCTAACTATGAGTCCTATAGCTCTGGCCCTTGAGTTATATAGACTGCACCCTCTGTCGTGTGAGAGCACATCAATGGTTCAAAGACAGAGACCTTGTCCCCCTTAGTCTTTTCTTCTGCAGACCACATACTCCTGGTTTCTTCAATTAGTCTTCATGGAGCTTGGCTTAGAGCCCTCTCCCCAACCTGCTCACTCCCCTCTGGACATGCCTAACATTGTCTACCTCATTGAATTGCAAGACCTAAAACTGAACAAATTCTCCTGGAGATGTCATACCAGTACAGAATCAACTATTTAATGTAGACCTACAGCAGAGGAGGCACATGTATCAGCAGGCAATATTATTTCATGAGTAGAAGCTAAGGCATTGCCAAGATCTGTGACCAATTCAAGATCCCCATCCTTGGCCAAGCATGGTGGCTCATGTCTGTAATCCCAACACTTTGGAAGGCGGAGGTGGGAAGATTGCTTGAGCCCAGGAGTTTGAGACCAACCTGGGCAACATAGTGAGACCCCCGTCTCTACAAAAAAAATTGAAAAGTAGCTGGGTATAGTGTCATTCACCTATTGTTCCAGCTACTCTGGAGGCTGAGGTGGAAGGATAGCTTGAGCGTGGGAGTTCGAGCTGCAGTGAGCCATGATCATGCCACTGCAATGCAGCCTGGGTGATGGAGTGATGCCCTGTCTCTAAAAATAAAAAAAATAAATAAAAATTTTAAAAAGATCCCCATCCTTAAGCTGTGAGTCATCCAGCTATGTTAATGTCCTGGTGACTTCTTCCCCAAATGTCAGAGCCAAAATTCATGCTTTCCTGCCCTAATGAAGATCAATAATTCTATAAAACCAAATGATCTAAGTTCACTTAGGTGCATGTGTATTCCCTTGTAAAAACCTGTATGGATTTATATTAAAACATTAATTCAATTAATACAATTACTTGGCAGCTCTTTTAAGGGGTATAGGATCTGCTGGCAGTATTTCTGAAAGACAAAGTGCAGGAGGAAGAGTATTAGTCTACTCAGCTTAGGAAGCAGCTGTAGTCACTGTCAACAACATTAAGTTCAATCAAATTGCTAGTTTTTTGTTTTTTTTTCAGAACCTATGATTCCTTTCTGCAAAGGGAGTGTCATCTGAGAATGAGGATTTTTAATGTAAGTGGAAGTTACAATACATGTTCTTCTAGCCTCTGGATCCAACTGCTATACACCTAGTGATCAAAGGAAATCCCCAAACCTTGAAAGACTGACCTGCATTTACTGAGCACCAACTATGTGCCAAATACAGTACTAAGCACTTTACATATACAAGCACACCTAATATTTACCATCTATGGAAGGTAGATATTATGATCCCCACTTTTCAGATGGTCTAAAGTTTAAGGTCTATAGATGCTGTGAGTCTTTCAAGGTTACCTTCCCAGTGTGGTGGAGCTACAGCCCAAACTCAGGATTGCCTGTAAAGATCATGCTTTTTTCCTATTATGCCACAGATATTCCCTTCAAAATTAACTAGTATTTCTCAAAGACAGCCAGTAAGCCTACCCAACTTGAGTGATCATGATTTGGATATTACACTGATGGCTGCAATTCTCAACCAGCACTATGTTTTAGGTGGGCCAATGGGTCTGAGATAGCAGAGGATCTGAACCAGAACAAGTTTGCTTATTTGTGTACTGATAGATTGAAAGTTTCCTCTATCTCCTAATACATAAACACTTAGATAATAGTTTTACAGGTGTGAATTAAATAGAACTGGAGTCCAGCAAGCCTCACGAATTTGACAAAATCTGGATTTAGACAAAGGAGCAACTGGAGAGGTAGAAGAATGGTTGGTAGGCATGACTATAACTAAGCATGAGGGCATGATTAACCAAGACAAAATTCTAGGCTGGCAGATAAGTGGTAGAGTTAGGGCTGAGAAATCAGAAGGGAGGATTCAGAAGGCCTTACATATACATTATCATTTGATCCAGTAATGCCATTTTGGGAAATTTATTTTACAGATACATTTTCACAAGTGTGAAATGATGCATGTATGAAGTTATCCATTGTAATGAATGTAAAATTTGCTTCTAATAGCAAAAGACTGAAAAAAGACTGCTTCTAATAGCAAAAGACTGAAAACCTTTGTTCATCAACAAAAATTTGGTTAAATACTATATATACATACTATACTATAATTAGTATGATCATACAAATAAATATTATGAAACTACAGAAAAAATATGAAGACATTCTCTGTAATTATGAAAGATCACCAAGACAAATTATTAAGGGAAAACAGAGGACAAACAATATGCTATTTTTTGTTTAAGAAAGAGAGAGAATAACAACATATATTTATATTTGTTATATTTGGTTATATTTCCATAAATAAAATATATCTGCAAGGTCATAGAAAAAAATTAATAGAAGTGGCTAATTGTGCAAGAGGAGTGTGGGGAAGAAAAGAAGCAGACAAAGCAGGGGTGGGAATCAGACTTTTTGCTTTATACCTTTTTATATTTGTTGATGTTTTAATCATGTGGGATTTTTTTAACATTGGTTTTTATTGTTAGAAAAGACAGAGTGAGAAGGGAGAGAGATATAATGAGAGACAGAATAAAGAAGCAGGGCAGCTTGAGGGTTAAGTTCTGGGGCAAGAAGCACAAAGATTCTAATGAAAGCTATTGTAAGTATGACAAATATGCAGAAAAGTGTATGTGGCTTTCCAGATCCCAGGGTCAGCTGGAAGCCACAGGCTACTCAGCTTCAAATCCAGGACTCATTAAAGTAGGCTCAACTCTTAACAAAGTAATATACTGCGTCCTTATCTTCCCAGGACTTGAGCATCCATGTAGGTGTGTAATGTGGGTGGATTTAGGTCATTCTGAATGGGGAAAGCTCCTAGTTGTTCTCTTGGGCCCCTCAGGTTTCCATTTTCCTGAGACTTCCTTTAGGATTCTCTACCACTAAGCGTGGCATCCAGGTTTTGGCAGAAAGCCTCCAACTCACTCCTGGACAATTAAGGTATTTTGGCACTTCAAAATGGACTATGTTCAGCCTGGCAGAGTGATCCATTCTGCCTCTATTTGCGTGTGTATGTATGTGCTTTTACTTTATTTTATTTTTATTTTTTTCCAGCTTTTTTCCCAGCTTTATTAAGATATAATTGACAAAAATATGTATATTTATGGTGTACAATGTGATGTTATGTGATATATATGTGTTTGTATATATAGTGAAATGAGTAAATCAAGGTAATTAACATATTCATCAACTCACATACTTATTTTTTTTTTGGTGAGAACATTTAAGATCTATTATCTCAGCAATTTTCAAGTATACCATGTTATTTTTAACTATAGTCAGCTTGCTGTGTGATAGATCTCCAGAATGTATTCTTTCCATGTAACTGAAATATTATATACTTTGACTAACATCTCCCCATTTCACCACACCCCCACCATATCCACCTCCTGCCAACCACCACTCTACTGTCTGCTTCTATGAATTCAACTTTTTTAGATTCCACATGTAAGTGAGATTATACAATATTTGTCTTCCCGTGTCTGATTTATTTTACCCAACATAATATCCTCCAGGTTCATTCATGCTGTTACAGATAGCAGGATTTCATTCTTTATTAAAGTTGGATAGTATTCCATTGTGTATATATACCATATTTTAAAAATCCATTCATCTGTTTATGGACACTTAGGTTGATCCTGCAGTAAACATGGGAGTGTAGACATCTCTTCAACATCCTAATTTCAATTCCTTTGGATATATACCCAGAAGTAGGGTTGCTTCATAATGTTCTTGCCTGGCTTTGGTTTCAGGGTAATACTGACCTAGTAAAAAAGGTTTGGAAGCGTTCCCTCCTCTTCAGGTTTTTGGACGAGTTTGAGAAGTATGGGTATTAATTCTTCTTTAAATATTTGGTAGAATTCACCAATAAAGCCACTTGGTCCTGGGCTTTTCTTTTTGGGGAGATATTTGAACAGATTCAATCTCTTTACTCATTATTGTTCTGTACAGATTGCCTATTTCTTCATGATTCAAGCCTGGTAGGTTGTAAATAAAATTATAAATGAAAGAGGACACGTTACAATTGATACCACAGAAATACAAAGGGTCATAACAGACCACTATGAATAATTATATACCAAATTGGATAAACAAAGAGAAATGGTTTTTCAAATAACATTTTATTGATATATAATTCATATACCATAAAGTTCACCTTTTTAAGGTGTAATATTCGATAATTTTTTGTATACTCACAGAGTTCTGTGACCACAATCAATTTGAGAATATGTTCATCAACCCAAAATGAAACACTGTATCAAGTACTCACTATGTCTCCCTGAGACCTTCCCCACAAGCCCAGAACTTGGCAATCACTAATTAACTTTTTGCCGTTATAGATTTGTTTATTCTGGAAATTTTGTATAAATGGAATTCTACAATATACAGCTTTTCAGGACTGATTTGAACATTCATATAATTTTTCTATAGAAATATAATTTACATATCATCAAATTTACCCTCTTAAAGTAAAAGATTGATCGTTTTTAGTATATGTATGAAATTGTACAACCATCACCGCTTTCTCTTTTTTTTTTTTTACTTTTAGGTTAAGGGGTACACGTGCAGGTTTTTTATATAGGTAAATTGAGTGTAACAGTTGGTGTACACATTATTTCATCACTCAGATAATAACCATAGTGCCTGGTAGTTTTTCAAGGCTCTCCATCCTCCCACCTTCCACCTTCAAGTACACATGTATCCATGCGTATTCAAAGTTTAGCTACCACTTATAAATGAGAACATGCAGTATTTGGTTTTATGTCCCTGCATTATCGTTCACTTAGGACAATAACTTCTAGCTCCATCCATGTTGCTGCAAAAGACATTGTATTAATTTGTTCTCACACTGCTCATAAAGACATACCCAAGACTGGATAGTTTATAAAGGAAAGAGGTTTAATTAAGTCACAGTTCAGCATGGCAGGGAAGGCCTCAGGAAACTTACAATCATTGGGGCAGGGAAAGTGAACACATCCTTCTTCACATGGTAGCAGGAAGGAAAATGAGTGCTGAGCAAAGGTGCAAAAGCCCCTTATAAAACAATCAGATCTCATATGAACTCACTATCACAAGAACAGTAGCAGGGGGATTACCGCTCCCATGATTCAATTACCTCCCATCAGGTCTCTCCCAGGACACATGGGGATTATGGGAACCACAATTCAAGATGAAATCTGGGTGAGAACACAGCCAAACCATGTCAGACATGATCTCATTTTTTTCGTGGCTGTATAGTATTCCATGGTATATATGTACCATATTTTCCTTTTATTTATTTATTTTTAATTGTTGTGAGTACATAGTAGGTATATAAATTTATGAGGTATATGAGATATTTTGGTATAGGCATGCAATGTGAAATAAGCACATCACAGAAAATGGGGTATCCATCCTCTCAAGTATTTGTCCATTGAGTTACAAACAATTCAATTACACTCTTTATTTTAAAATGTACAACTATTATTGCCTACAGTCACCTAGTTGTGCTATCAAATAGTAGGTCTTATTTATTTTTTTAACTATTTTTTGTACCCATTAACTATCCCTGCCTTCCCCACTTTGGCCTCCCACTATATTTCTGAGACTCTGGTAACCATCCTTCTTTTATCTATGTCCATTAGTTCAGTGGTTTTGAGCCTTAGGTCCCACAAATAAGTAAGAACATGTGATGTTTGTCTTTCTGGGCCTGGATTATTTCACTTAACAAAATGATCTCCAGTTCCATCCATGCTGTTGCAAATAAATTAATTCCATTCTTTTTATGGCTAGATAGTGCTCCATTGTGTACACATAACATATTTTCCTTATCCATTAATCAGTTGATGAACACTTAGCTTGCTTCGAAATATTACCTATTGTAAACAGTGCTACAACAAACATAAGAGTGCAGATATCTCTTCAATATACTAATTTCCTTTCTTTTGGGCATATACCAGGCAGTGGAATTGCTGGATCATATGGTAACTCAGAATTTAGTGTTTTGAAGAGCCTCCAAACTGTTCTCCAGAGTGATTGTATTAATTGATATTTCCACCAGTAGGGTACAAGGGTTCTCCTTTTTTCACGTTATCGCCAGCATGTTATTGCCTGTCTTTTGAATATAAGCCATTTTAAACTGGTGTAAAATGGTATCTCATTGTACTTTGATTTGCATTACTCTGATGATCAATGACGTTGAGCACATTTTCATATGTCTATATACCATTTACATGCCTTCTTTTGAGAAAGGTCTATTCAAATCTTTAAGCCATTTTTTGATAAGATTATTACATTTTTTTCCAATAGAGCTGTTTAAGCTCCTTATATATTCTGGTTATTAATACCTTGTCAAATGGGTAGTTTGCAAATATTTTCTCTCATTCTGTCAAGTGTCTATTCACTTTGTTGACTGTATTCCTTACTATGCAGAAGCTTTATAACTTGATGTAATCCAATTTGTCAATTTTTTGTTTAGTTTACTTGTGCTTGTGGGGTATTGTTTAAGACATTTTTACCCTGACAAATGTTGTGAAAATTAGTATATTGAAGAGATATCTGCACTCTTATGTTTGTTGTAGCACGTTTACAATAGGTAATGTTGCTGGCCTCATAAAATGAGTTAGGGAAGATTCCCTCTTTTTCTATTGATTGGAATAGTTTCAGAAGGAATGGTACCAGCTCCTCTTTGCACCTCCGGTAGAATTCGGCTGTGAATCCATCTGGTCCTGGACTATTTTTGGTTGTTAGGCTATTAATTATTACCTCAATTTCAGAGCCAGTTATTGGTCTATTCAGAGATTCAACTTCTTCCTGGTTTATTCTTGGGAGGGTGTATGTGTCCAGGAATTTATCCATTTCTACTAGATTTTCTAGTTTATTGTGGGATTGATGGTCATATCCTCTTTACTATTTTTTATTGCGTCTATTTGATTCTTCTCTTTTTTATCCTTTATTAGTCTTGCTACTGGTCTATCAATTTTGTTGATCTTTTCAAAGAAACAGCTCCTGGATTCATTGATTTTTTTGAGGGATTTTTTTGTGTCTCTATCTTCTTCAGTTCTGTTCTGATCTTAGTTATTTCTTGCCTTCTGCTAACTTTTGAATGCGTTTGCTCTTGCTTCTCTAGTTCTTTTAATTGTGATGTTAGGGTGTCCATTTTAGATCTTTCCTGCTTTCTCTTGTGGGCATTTAGTGCTATAAATTTCCCTCTACACACTGCTTTGAATGTGTCCCAGAGATTCAGGTATGTTATGTCTTTGTTCTCCTTGGTTTCAAAGAACATCTTTTTCTCTGCCTTCATTTCATTATTTACCCAGTAGTCATTCAGCAGCAGGTTGTTCAGTTTCCATGTAGTTGTGTGGTTTTGAGTAAGTTTCTTAATCCTGAGTTCTAATTTGATTGCACTGTGGTCTGAACATCAGTTTGTCATGATTTCTGTTCTTTTACATTTGCTGAGGAGTGCTTTACTTCCAATTACATAGTCAATTTTAGAATAAGTGTGATGTGGTGCTGAGAAGAATGCATAATCTGTTGATTTGGGGTGGAGAGTTCTGTAGATGGTTAGGTCTGCTTAGTGCAGAGCTGAGTTCAAGTCCTGGATATGTTTGTTAACCTACTCTCTCGTTGCCCTGTCTAATATTGACAGTGGGGAGTTAAAGTCTCCCATCATTATTGTCTACAAGTCTAAGTCTCTTTGTAGGTCTATAAGGACTTGCTTTATGAATCTGGGTGCTCCTGTATTGGGTGCATATATATTTAGGATAGTTAGCCCTTCTTGTTGAATTGATCCCTTTACCATTATGTAATGGCCTTCTTTGTCTCTTTTGATCTTTGTTTGTTCTGTTTTATCAGAGACTAGGATTGCAAACCCTGCTTTTTTTTTTCTCTCCATTTGCTTGGTAGATCTTCCTCCATCCCTTTATTTTGAGCCTATGTGTGTCTCTGCATGTGAGATGGGTTTCCTGAATACAGCACACTCATGGGTCTTGACTCTATCCAATTTGCCAGTCTGTGACTTTTAATTGGGGCATTTAGCCCATTTACATTTAAGGTTAATACTCTTATGTGTGAATTTGGTCCTGTCATTATGATGTTAGCTCATTATTTTGCTCTTTAGTTGATGCAGTTTCTTCCTAGCCTCGATGGTCTTTAAAATTGGCATGTTTTTGCAGTGACTGGTACCAGTTGTTCCTTTCCATGTTAGTGCTTCCTTCAGGAGCTCTTGTAGGGCAGGCCTGCTGGTGACAAAATCTCTCAGCATTTGCTTGCCTGTAAAGGATTTTATTTCCCTTTCACTTATGAAGCTTAGTTTGGCTGGATATGCAATTCTGGGTTGAAAATTCTTTTCTCTAAGAATGTTGAATATTGGCCCCCACTCTCTTCTGGCTTGTAGTGTTTCTGCAAAGAGATCCACTGTTAGTCTGATGGGCTTCCCTTTGTGGGTCACCTGATCTTTCTCTCTGGCTACCCTTGACATTATTTCCTTCATTTCATCCTTGGTGAAGGTGATGATTATGTGTCTTTGTGTTGCTCTTCTCGATGAGCAACTTTGTTATGTTCTCTGTATTTCCTGAATTTGAATGTTTGCCTGCCTTGCTATGTTGGGGAAGTTTTCTTGGATAATATCCTGAAGTGTGTTTTCCAACTTGGTTCCATTCTCTCCTCACTTTCAGGTACACCAATCAAACATATATTTTGTCTTTTCACATAGTCTCATATTTCTTGGAGGCTTTGTTCATTTCTTTTTATTGTTTTTTCTCTAATCTTGTGTTCTCACCTTGTTTCATTAATTTGATATTCAATCACTGATATCCTTTCTTCCACTTGATTGAATCAGCTATTGAAGCTTGTGCATGTGTCACAAAGTTCTCATGCCATGGTTTTCAGCTCCATCAGGTCATTTAAGGTGTTCTCTACATTGTGTATACTAGTTATCCATTCATCTAACCATTTTTCAAGGTTTTTAGCTTCCTTGTGATGGGTTAGAACATGCTCCTTTAGCTCAGAAGTTTGTTATTACCAACCTTCTGAAGCCTACTTCTATCAACTTGTCAAGGTCATTCTCCATCCAGCTTTGTTCCATTGCTGGTGAGGAGCTGCAATCCTTTGGAGGAGAAGAGGCGCTCTGATTTTTAGAATTGTCAGGTTTTCTGCTCTGGTTTTTTCCCATCTTTGTGGTTTTATCTACTTTTGGTCTTTGATGGTGACCTACAGATGTTGTTTTCATGTGGATGTCCTTTTTGTTGATGTTGATGCTATTCCTTTCTGTTTGTTAGTGTTCCTTCTAACAGTCAGTTCCCTCAACTGCCGGTCTGTGAGAGTTTGCTGGAGGTCCACTCCAGATGCTGTTTGCCTGTGTATTACCAGAGGAGGCTGCAGAACAGCAAATATTGCTGCCTGATTCTTCCTCTGGCGGCTTTGTCCTGGAGGGTCACCCACCAGTATGAGGTGTCTGTCGGCCCCTACTGGCAGGTGTCTCCCAGTTAGGCTGCATGGGGGTCAGGGACCCACCTGAGGAGGCACTCCATCCATTCTCAGCACTTAAACACCATGCTGGGAGAACCACTGCTCTCTTCAGAGCTGTCAGACAGGGACGTTTAAGTCTGCAGAAGTTTCTGCTGCCTTTTGTTCAGCTATGCCCTGCCCATCGAGGTGGAGTCTATAGAGGCAGTAGACTTTGCTGAGTTGCATTGTGCTCTGCCCAGTTTGAGCTTCCAGGAAGCTTTGTTTACCTATTCAAGCCTCAGCAATGGCAGACGCCCTTCCCCCCATGAGGCCGCAGTCTTGCAGGTCAATCTCAGACTGCTGCACTAGCAGTGAGCAAGTCTCTGTGGGTGTGGGACCCACTGAATCAGGCAAAGGAGAGAATCCTCTGGTCTGCCAGTTGTTAAGACTGTGGGAAAATCACCATATTTGGGTGGGAGCTTCCCATTTTTCCAGACAGTCTGTCTCAGCTTCCCTTGGCTGGGAAAATGAAATCTTCAGACCGCTTTCACTTCCCAGGTGCAGAGACACCCTACCCTGCTTTGGCTCACCCTTCGTGGGCTACACCCACTGTCCAACCAGTCCCAGTGAGATGAACCAGGTACCTCAGTTGGAAATGCAGAAATCACCCATTTTCTGCATTGATCACGCTGAGAGGTGCATACCAGAGCTGTCCCTATTTAGACATTTTGGAACTGCCTCCTACATTGATACCTCTTCTTATAGTTTTTATGTTGAAATCTATTCTGTCTAGGTACAGCGATTTATTTCTTTTCTTTTTTTTTTTTGGTTTCCATCAACATGGGATGTCTTTTTCTATTTTTAAATTTTCAGTCTATGTGTGTGTTTACAGGTGAAATGTCTTTCTTGTAGGCAACAGATCAATGAGTCTTGATTTTTTCATCCATTTAGACAGTTTATGTCTTTTGTTTGGAAAGTTTAGTCCATTTATATTCAATGCTATTATTTTATTTTATTTTATTATTATTATACCTTAAGTTTCAGGGTACATGTGCACAATGTGCAGGTTTGTTACCTATGTATACATGTGCCATGTTGGTGTGCTGCACCCATTAACTTGTCATTTAGCATTAGGTATATCACCTAATGCTATCCCTCCCCCTTCCCCCACCCCACAACAGTCCCTGGAGTGTGATGTTCCCCTTCTTGTGTCCATGTGTTCTCATTGTTCAATTCCCACCTATGAGTGAGAACATGCAGTGTTTGGTTTTCTGTCCTTGCAATTGTTTGCTGAGAATGATGGTTTCTAGCATCATCTATGACCCTACAAAGGACATGAATTCATCCTTTTTAATGGTTGCATAGTATTCCGTGGTGTATATGTGCCACATTTTCTTAATCCACTCTATCGTTGTTGGACATTTGGGTTTGTTCCAAGTCTTTGCTATTGTGAATACTGCCACAATAAACATATGTGTGCATGTGTCTTTATAGCAGCATGATTCATAATCCTTTGGGTATATACCCAGTAATGGGATGGCTGGGTCAAATGGTATTTCTAGTTCTAGATCCCTGAGGAATTGCCACACTGACTTCCACAATGGTTGAGCTAGTTTACAGTCCCTACAACAGTGTAAAAGAGTTCCTGTTTCTCCACATCCTCTCCAGCACCTGTTGTTTCCTGACTTTTTAAGGATCACAATTGTAACTGGTGTGAGATGGTATCTCATTGTAGTTTTGATTTGCATTTCTCTGATGGCCAGTGATGATGAGCATTTTTTCATGTGTTTTTTGGCTGCATAAATGTCTTCTTTGGAGAAGTGTCTGTTCACTTTGCCCACTTTTTGATGAGGTTGTTTGTTTGTTTCTTGTAAATTTGTTTGAGTTCATTGTAGATTCTGGATATTAGCCCTATATCAGATGAGTAGGTTGCAAAAATTTTCTCCCATTTTGTAGGTTGCCTGTTCACTCTGATGGTAGTTTCTTTGCTGTGCAGCAGCTCTTTAGTTTAATTAGATCCCATTTGTCCATTTTGGCTTTTGTTGTCATTGCTTTTGGTGTTTTAGACATGAAGTTCTTGTGCATGCCTATATCCTGAATGGTATTGCCGAGGTTTTCTTCTAGGGTTTTTATGGTTTTAGGTCTATCATTTAAGTCTTTAATCCATCTTGAATTAATTTTTGTAAAAGGTGTAAGGAAGGGATCCAGTTTTAGCTTTCTACATACGGCTAACCAGTTTTCCCAGCACCATTTATTAAATAGGGAATCCTTTCCCCATTGCTTGTTTTTGTCAGGTTTGTCAAAGATCAGATAGTTGTAGATAAGTGGCATTATTTCTGAGGGCTCTGTTCCATTCCATTGCTCTATATCTCTGTTTTGGTACCAGTACTATGCTGTTTTGGTTACTGTGGCCTGTAGTATAGTTTGAAGTCAGGTAGCATGATGCCTCCAGCTTTGTTCTTTTGGCTTAGGATTGACTTGGCAATGCCAGCTGTTTTTTGGTTCCATATGAAGTTTAAAGTAGTTTTTTCCAATTCTGTGAAGAAAGTCATTGGTAACTTGATGGGGATGGCATTGAATCTATAAATTACCTTGGGAGGTATGGCCATTTTCAGGATATTGATTCTTCCTACCCATGAGCATGGAATGTTCTTCCATTTGTTTGTATCCTCATTTATTTCATGGAGCAGTGGTTTGTAGTTCTCCTTGAAGAGGTCCTTCACATCCATTGTAAGTTGGATTCCTAGGTATTTTATTCTCTTTGAAGCAATTGTGAATGGGAGTTCACTCATGATTTGCCTCTCTGTTTGTCTGTTATTAGTGTATAAGAATGCTTGTGATTTTTGCACATTGATTTTGTATCCTGAGACTTTGCTGAAGTTGCTTGTCAGCTTAAGGAGATTTTGGTCTGAGACAATGGGCTTTTCTAGATATACAGTCATGTCATCTGGAAACAGGGACAATCTGACTTCCTCTTTTCCTAATTGAATGTCCTTTACTTCTTTCTCCTGCCTGATTGCCCTGGCCAGAACTTCCAACACTATGTTGAATAGGAGTGGTGAGAGAGGGCATCCCTGTCTTATGCCAGTTTTCAAAGGGAATGCTTCCAGTTTTTGCCCATTCAGTATGATATTGGCTGTGGGTTTGTCATAGATAGCTCTTATTATTCTGAGATACGTCCCATCGATACCTAATTTATTGAGAGTTTTTAGCATGAAGGGCTGTTGAATTTTGTCAAAGGCCTTTTCTGCATCTATTGAGATAATCATGTGGTTTTTGTCTTTGGTTCTGTTTATATGCTGGATTACATTTATTGATTTGCCTATGTTGAACCAGCCTTGCATCCCAGGGATGGAGCCCACGTGATCATAGTGGATAAGCTTTTTGATGTGCTGCTGGATTCATTTTGCCAGTATTTTATTGAGGATTTTTGCATCAATGTTCATAAGGATATTGGTCCAAAATTCTCTTTTTTGGTTGTGTCTCTGCCAGGCTTTGGTATCAGGATGATGCTGGCCTCATAAAATGAGTTAGGGAGGATTCCCTCTTTTTGTGTTGATTGGAATAGTTTCAGAAGGAATGGTACCAGCTCCTCCTTTTAGCTCTGGGAGAATTTGGCTGTGTATCCATCTGGTCCTGGACTTTTTTTGGTTGTTAAGGTATTAATTATTGCCTCAATTTCAGAGCTTGTTATTGGTCTATTCAGAGATTCAACTTCTTGGTTTAGTTTTGGGAGGGTGTATGTGTCAAGGAATTTATCCATTTCTTCTAGATTTTCTAGTTTATTTGCATAGAGGTGTTTATAGTGTTCTCTGATGGTAGTTTGTATTTCTGTGGAATCAATGGTGTTATCTCCTTTATCATTTTTTATTGCATCTATTTGATTCTTCTCTCTTTTATTCTTTATTAGTCTTGCTAGCGGTGTATCAATTTTGTTTATCTTTTCAAAAAACGAGCTCCTGGATTTATTGATTCTTTGAAGGGTTTTTTTGTGTCTCTATTTCCTTCAGTTTTTCTCTGATCTTAGTTATTTCTTGCCTTCTGCTAGCTTTTGAATGTGTTTGCTCTTGCTTCTCTAGTTCTTTTAATTGTGATGTTAGGGTGTCAATTTTAGATCTTTCCTGCTTTCTCTTGTGGACATTTAGTGCTATAAATTTCCCTCTACACACTGCTTTGAATGTGTCCCAGAGATTCTGGTATGTTGTGTCTTTGTTCTCATTGGTTTCAAAGAACATCTTTATTTCTGCCTTCATTTCACTATGTACCCAGTAGTCATTCAGTAGCAGGTTGTTCAGTTTCCATGTAGTTGAGCGGTTTTGAGTGAGTTGCTTAGTCCTCAGTTCTAGTTGGATTGCACTGTGGTCTGAGAGATAGTTTGTTATAATTTCTCTTCTTTTCCATTTGCTGAAGAGTGCTTTACTTCCAACTATGTGGTCAATTTTGGAATAGATGTGGTGTGGTGCTGAAAAGAATGTATATTTTGTTGATTTGTGTGGAGAATTCTGTAGATATCTATTAGGTCCGCTTAGTGCAGAGCTGAGTTTAATTCCTGGATATCCTTGTCAACTTTCTGTCTCGTTGATCTGTCTAATGTTGATAGTGGGCTCTTACAGTCTCCAATTATTATTGTGTGGGAATCTAAGTCTCTTTCTAGGTCACTAAGGACTTGCTTTATGAATCTGGGTGCTCCTGTGTTGGGTGCATATATATTTAGGTTGGTTAGCTCTTCTTATTGAATTGATCCCTTTACCATTATGTAATGGCCTTCTTTGTCTCTTTTGATCTTTTTTGGTTTAAGGTCTGTTTTATCTGAGACTAGGATTGCAATCCCTGCCTCTTTTTGTTTTCAGTTTTCTTGGTAGATCTTCCTCCATCCCTTTATTTTGAGCCTATGTGTGTCTCTGCACATGAGATGGGTTTCCTGAATACAGCACACTGATGGGTCTTGACTCTTTACCCAATTTGCCAGTCTGTGTCTTTTCATTGGAGCATTTAGTCCATTTACATTTAAGGTTAATATTGTTATGTGTGAATTTGATCCTGTCATTATGATGTTAGCTGGTTATTTAGCTCATTAGTTGATGCAGTTTCTTCCTAGCCTTGACAGTCTTTACAATTTGGCATGTTTTTGCAGTGGCTGTTAATGGTTGTTCCTTTCCATGTTTAGTGCTTCCTTCAGGAGCTCTTTTAGGGCAGGCCTGGTGGTGACAAAATCTCTCAGCATTTGCTTGTCTGTTAAGGATTTTATTTCTCCCTCTCTTATGAAGCTTAGTTTGGCTGGATATGAAATTCTGGGTTGAAAATTCTTTTTTTTAAGAATGTTGAGTATTGGCCCCCACTCTCTTCTGGCTTGTAGAGTTTCTGCCTAGAGATCAGCTGTTAGTCTGATGGGCTTCCCTTTGTGGGTAACCCGACCTTTCTCTCTGGGTGCCCTTAACATTTTTTCCTTCATTTCAACTTTGGTGAATCTGACAATTATGTGTCTTGGAGTTGCTCTTCTCCAGGAGTATCTTTGTTGTGTTCTCCATATTTCCTGAATTTGCATGTTGGCCTGCCTTGCTAGATTGGTGAAGTTCTCCTGGATAGTATCTTACAGAGTGTTTCCAACTTGGTTCCATTCTCCCCGTCACTTTCAGGTACACCAATCAGACATAGATTTAGTCTTTTCACATAGTCCCATATTTCTTGGAGGCTTTGTTCATTTCTTTTTATTCTTTTTTCTCTAAACTTCTCTTCTCGCTTCATTTCATTCATTTCATCTTCCATCACTGATACCCTTTCTTCCAGTTGATCGCATCTGCTACTGAGGCTTCTGCATTCATCATGTAGTTCTCGTGCCATGGTTTTCAGCTCCGTCAGGTCCTTTAAGGACTTCTCTGCATTGGTTATTCTAGTTAGCCATTTGTCTAATTTTTTTTCAAGGTTTTTAACTTCTTTGCCATTGGTTCGAACTTCCTCCTTTAGCTCAGAGTAGTTTGATCTTCTGAAGCTTTCTTCTCTCAACTCGTCAAAGTCATTCTCCGTCCATGTTTTTTCCATTGCTGGTGAGGAGCTCTGTTCCTTTGTAGGAGGAGAGGTGCTCTGATTTTTAGAGTTTCTGGTTTTTCTACTCTCTTTTTTCCCCATCTTTTTGGTTTCATCTACCTTTCGTCTCAGATGATGGTGACATACAGATGAGTTTTTGGTGTGGATGTCCTTTCTGTTTGTTAGTTTTCCTTGTAACAGTCAGGACCCTCAGCTGCAGGTCTGTTGGAGTTTGCTGGAGGTCCACTCCAGACCCTGTTTGCCTGGGTATCAGCAGCGGTGGCTGCAGAACAGCAGATATTGGTGAATCGCAAATGCTGCTGCCTGACCGTTGCTCTGGAATTTTTGTGTCAGAGGAGTACCCATCCATGTGAGGTGTCAGTCCACCCCTACTTGGGGGTGACTCTCAGTTAGGCTACTTGGGGGTCAGGTACACACTTGAGGAGGCAGTCTGCTCATTCTCAAATCTCCAGCTGCCTGCTGGGAGAACCACTAATCTCTTCAAAGCTGTCAGACAGGGACATTTAAGTCTGCAGAGGTTACTGCTGCCTTTTGTTTGTCTGTGCGCTGCCCCCAGAGCTGTAGCCTACAGAGGCAGGCAGGCCTCCTTGAGCTGTAGTGGGCTCCACCCAATTCGAGCTTCCTGGTTGCTTTGTTTACCTACTCAAGCCTTGGCAATTGTGGGCGCCCCTCCCCCAGCCTCTCTGCTGTCTTGCAGTTTGATCTCAGACTGCTGTGCTAGCAATGAGCGAGGTTGTGTGGGCTTAGGACCCTCCAAGCCAGGTGCAGGATATCATCTCATGGTGTGCCATTTGTTAAGCCTGTTGGAAAAGTGCAGTATTTGGGTGGGAGTGACCCGATTTTCCAGGTGCCATCTGTCACCCCTTTCTTTGACTAGGAAAGTGAATACCCTGACCACTTGTGCTTCCCGGGTGAGGTGATGCCTCGCCCTGCTTCGGCTCATGCATGGTGCCCTGCACCCACTGTCCTGCACCCACTGTCCAGCACTGCCCAGTGAGAAGAACCTAGTACCTCAGTTGGAAATGCAGAAATCACCCTTCTTCGGCATCACTCAGGCTGGGAGCTGTAGGCTGGAGCTGTTCCTATTCGGCCATCTTGGCTCCACCCTCTCAATGTGATTATTGATAAAACTTACTCCTGCCATTTTTTATTTGTTTTCTGATTGTGAGGTGGTTTTGTTTTCTTATTTCTTTCCTTCCTGTCTTTTTTATTGAATATAATTTTCTCTGGTAATATGATACAATTCCTTGCTTTTTATTTT
This sequence comes from Pan paniscus, assembly GCF_029289425.2. NCBI lineage: Eukaryota > Metazoa > Chordata > Mammalia > Primates > Hominidae > Pan > Pan paniscus. The sequence goes on from NC_073272.2 coordinate 64,012,586, forward strand.
GGTGTACATTGTATGTTTTTTGTTTGAGGTTACCCTGAGGATTGCAAATACTTTATTATAATCCATTGTTTCAACCTGATAACAACAAAACTGTTTGTAAAAACAAGCAAAAAGAAAACTAATAAAAACTCAATGCTTTTACAGTAACCATAACGGCATGCTACTGGTACCAAAACAGAGATATAGACCAATGGAACAGAATAGAGCCCCTGGAAATAATACCACCCATCTACAACCATCTGATCTTTGACAAACCAGACAAAAACAAGAAATGGGGAAAGGACTCCCTATTTAATAAATGGTCCTGGGTAATCTGGCTAGCCATATGTAGAAAGGTGAAACTGGATCCCTTCCTTACACCTTATACAAAAATTAATTCAAGATGGATTAAAGACTTAACTCTTAGACCTATAACCATAAAAGCCCTAGAAGAAAACCTAGGCAATACCGTTCAGGACATAGGCATGGGCAAGGTCTTCATTACTAAAACACCAAGAGCAATGACAACAAAAGCCAAAATTGACGAATGGGACCTAATTAAACTAAAAGGCTTCTGCACAGCAAAATAAACTGTCATCAGAGTGAACAGGCAACCTACAGAATGGGAGAAAATTTTTGCAATCTACTCATCTGAAAAAGGGCTAATATCCAGAATCTACAAAGAACTTAAAGAAATTTACAAGAAAAAAACAAACAACCCCATCAGAAAGTGGGTGAAGGATATGAACAGACACTTCTCAAAGGAAGACATTTATGCTGCCAAAAAACACATGAAAAAATGCTCATCATCACTGGCCATCAGAGAAATGCAAATCAAAACCACAATGAGATACCATCTCACACCAGTTACAATTGTGATCCTTATAAAGTCAGGAAACAACAGGTGCTGGAGAGGGTGTGGAGAAATAGGAACACTTTTACACTGTTGGTGGTACTGTAAACTGGTTCAACCATTGTGGAAAACAGTGTGGTGATTCCTCAGGGATGTAGAACTAGAAATATCATTTGACCCAGCAATCCCATTACTGGGCATATACCCAAAGGATTATAAATCATGCTTCTATAAAGACACATGCACACGTATGTTTATTTCAGCACTATTCACAATAGCAAAGACTTGTAACCAACCCAAATGTCCATCAATGATAGACTGGATTAAGAAAATGTGGCACATATGCACCATGGAATACTATGCCTCCATAGAAAAGGATGAGTTCATGTCCTTTGTAGGGACATGGATGAAGCCAGAGACCGTCATTCTGAGCACACTATTGCAAGGACAGAAAACCAAACACAGCATATTCTCACTCATAGGTGGGAGTTGATCAATGAGAACACTTGGACACAGGGTGGGGAACGTCACACACTGGGGCCTGTCGTGGGGTGAGGGGAGGGAAGAGGGATAGCATTAGGAGATATACCTAATATAAATGACGAGTTAATGGGTGCAGCACAACAACATGGCACATGTATGCATGTGTAACAAACCTGCATGTTGTGCACATGTACCCTAGAAGTTAAAGTATAATTAAAAAAAAAACTCAGTGCCTTAACTTTGTCCCCCAGCTTTTTACCTTTTTGTTTTTTCTATTTATATTTAATTATACTACTATGTTTTGAAAACTTGTTGTAGTTATTATTTTTGATTGGCTCATCATTTAATCTTTTTACTTAGGATTTAATCTTTTTACTTAGGATAAAGGCAGTTTACACACCACTGGTTTAGTGTTATAATATGCTGTGTTTTTCTGTGTACTAACTATTTTTTTCAAGTTTTATTTGAAGTCCTGGGGTACATGTGCAGGATGTGTAGGTTTGTTATATAGGTAAACGTGTGCAATGGTAGTTTGCTGCATAGATGAATCCATCACCTAGGTATTAAGTTCAGCATCAATTAGCTATTCTTTTTGATGTTCTTCCTCTCCCCACTTCCTCCTGACAGGCCCCAGTGTGTGTTCTTTTCCCATATATCTGTGTGTTATCGTTCAGTTCCCACTCATAAGTGAAAACGTATGGTGTTTGGTTTTCTGTTCCCATGTTAGTTTGCAGAGAATAACAGCTTCCAGCTCCATACATGTCCACACAAATGACCTAATCTCATTCCTTTTTATTGCTGTGTTGTATTCTATGCTGTGTATATACCATATTTTTAAAATTCATTCTAACATTGATGGGCATTTGGGTGAATTCCATGTCTTTGCTATTGTGAATAGGGCTTAAATGAACACACACATGCATGTATGTTTGTAATAGAATAACCTATATTCCTTTGGTTATATATTCAGTAATGGGGATTGCTGAGTCCATTGTATTTCTGACTCTAGGTCTTTGAGGAATCACCACACTGTCTTTCACAATGGTTGAACTAATTTACACTTCCACCAATAGTTTAAGAGCATTTTTTTCTCTGCAACCTGGCCAGCATCTGTTGTTTTTTGACATTTAATAATTGCCATTCTGACTGGTGTGAGATGGTATCTCATTGTGCTTTTGAGTTGCATTTCTCTAATAATTGGTGATGCTTAGCTTGTTTTATATGTTTGTTGGCTGCATGTATGCCTTTTATTGAAAAGTGTCTGTTCATTTTCTTTGCCCACTTTTTAGTGGGGTTGTTTGTTTTTTTCTAGTAGATTTGTTTAAGTTCCTTGTAGATTCTGGATATTAGATCTTTGTCAGATGGATAGGTTGCAAATTTTTTCTCCTATTCTGTAGGTGGTCTCTTCACTTTGATGATAGTTTCTTTTGCTGTGCAGAGCTCTTTAATTTAATTAGATTCTATCTGTCAATTTTCATTTTTGTTGCAATTGATTTTGGCATTTACATCATGAAATATTTGCCCATGTTTATGTCCTGAATGGTATTGCCCAGATTCTCTTTTTGGCTTTTTATAGTTTCGGGTTTTACATTTAAGTCTTTCATCTATCATGAGTTAATTTTTGTATAAGATGTAAAGAAGGAGCCCAGTTTCAATTTTCTACATTTGGCTAGTCAGTTCTTCTAGCCTCATTTATTAAATAGAATATCTTTTCCCAATAGCTTGTTTTTGTCAGGTTTGTCAAAGATCAGATGGTTGTAGGTGTGCAGTTTTATTTCTTATTTTTCTATTCTGTTCTATTAATCTATGTATCTGTTTTTGTACCAGTACCATGCTGTTTTGCTTACTGTAGCCTTGTAGTATAGTTAGAAGTCGGGTAGTGTGATGCTTCTAGCTGTGTTCTGTTTGCTTAGGACTGTCCTGGTTATTCGTGCTCTTTTTTGGTTCCATATGAATTTTGAAATAGTTTTCTCTAATTCTATGAAGAATATCAATGGTAGTTTAGTGGGAATAGCATTGAATTTATAAATTACTTTGGGCAGTATGGCCATTTTTATAATACTGATACTTTTTATCCATGAGCATGAAATGTTTTTCCATTTCTTTGTGTCCTCTCTGATTTCCTTGAGCAATGGTTTCTAATTCTCCTCGAAGAGGTCCTTCATTTTCTTGTTAGCTGTATTCATAGGTATTTTATTCTCTTTGTAGCAATAGTGGATGGGAGTTAATTCATGATTTGGCTCTCTGCTTGCTTGTTTGTTGTTGATGTTCAGAAATTCTTGTAATTTTTGCACATTGATTTTTATCTTGAGACTTTGCTGAAGTTTTTTGTCAGCTTAAGAAGTTTTTAGGCTAAGACTATGGGATTTTCTAGATATAGAATTATGTCATATGCAAATAAAGATGATTTGACTTTCTTCCTTTTTATTTGAATATCCTTTATTTCTTTCTCTTGCCTGATTGCCCTCGCCAGAAATTCAAATACTGTTGAATAGGAGTGGTGGTAGAGGACAGTCTTGTCTTGTGCTGGTTTTCAAGGGGTATGCTTCCAACTTTTGCCCATTCAGTATAATATTGGCTGTGGAATTGTCACATATGGCTTTTATTATTTTGAGGTATGTTTCTTCACAACCTAGTTTATTGAGAGTTTTTTTTTTTTTTACATGAAGGGATGTTGAATTTTATCAATGGTCTTTTCTGCATCTATTGAGGTAATCATGTGGTTTTTGTCTTTAGTTCTGTTTATGTCATGAATTACATTATTTGATTTGCATATGTTGAACCAATTTTGCATGTTGGGAATTAAGCCAAGTTTATCGTGGTTGACATGTTTTTTGATGTGATGCTGGATTTGGTTTTCCAGTATTTTATTGAAGATTTTTGTGCCAGTGTTCATCAGGGATATTGGCCTGAAGTTTTTTTTTTTTTTTTTTTTTTTTTTGTATCTGCTAAGTTTTGGTATCAGGATAATGCTGGCCTCATAAAGTGATTTAGGGAGGAGTCCCTCCTTTTCAATTGCATGGAATAGTTTCAGTAGAAATGTTACCATCTCTTCTTTGTATATCTTGTAGGACTCAGCTGTAAATCCGTCTGGTCCTGCATTTTTTTGTTTGTTTGTTTGTTAGGCTATTTATTACCACCTCAGTTTCAGAACTTGTTATTGATTTATTCAGGAATTCAGTTTCTTCATGATTCAGTCTTGGGAGGGTATATGTATCCAGTAATTTATTAATTTCTTCCTGGATTTTCTGGCTTATGTGCATAGAAGTGTTTATAGTATTTTCTGATGATTGTTTATGTATTTCTGTGGAGTCAGTGATAATATTCTCCTTATCATTTCTGATTGTGTCTATTTGATTCTTCTCTTTTTTCTTCTTTATTAGCATAGCTAGCTGTCTATCTATTTTATGAATTTTTTTTTCAAAATACTAGCTCCTGGATTGATTGTTTTTTTGCAGGGATATTTATGTCTCTATCTCCTTCAGTTCCTATCTGATCTTGGTTATTTCTTGTCTTCTGCTAACTTTGGGGTTTGTTTGCTCTTGGCTCTCTAGTTCTTTTAGTTGTGATGTTAGATTGTTGATTTTAGATCTTTATAGATTTTTAATGTGGGCATTTAGGGCTGTAAATTTTCCTCTTAACACTGCTTTAGATGCATTCCAGAGATTCTGGTACATTATCTCTTTGTTTTCAGTAGTTCTGAAGAACTTCTTGATTTCTTCCTTAATTTCCTTATTTACCCAGGAGTTATTCAGGAGTGGGTTGTTCAATTTCTATGTATTTGTGTAGTATTGGGTGAATTTTTTAGTCTTGTGTTGTAGTTTGATTGCACAGTGGTGTGAGAGACTGTTATAATTTCAGTTATTTTGCATTTATTTAGGAGTGTTTTTCTTCTTATTATATGAGCAATTTTAGAGTAACTGCCATGCGACAATGAGAAGAGTGTATATTCTTTTTTTTTTTTTTTTTGAGATAGGGGTGTGGAGAGTTCTATAGATATCTATCAGGTCCTCTTTATCCAGAGCTGAGTTCAGGTCCTGAATATCTTTGTTAATTTTCCATCTTGATGATCTGTCCAGTATTGTCATTTGGGTGTTAAAGGCCCCCATTATTATTGTTTGGGAGTCTAAGTCTCTTTGTAGGTGTCTAAGAACCTGCTTTATGAATCTGGGTGTTCTTGTATTGGGTGTATATAAATTTAGGATAGTTAGCTCTTCTTGTTGAATTGCTTTCCTTAAGTATCAAGCTGATTGTTTGTCATATCTTCAAGTACAGTCAGAGCTTAGCAACTTGTTGAATAAAATATTAGAAATGTCAAAAAGGCAGACTAAATTTCAAACTAGAAAAAAATCCATTCAATTATTGCATTCAGTTTTTGAAACAGTTACTAACATGACAACAGATTTGGTTTCAGGTGCTTTTGTATACACTCACACTCACAAGAGGCACTCCAGCCACTGGTCTTCTTTGCAATACAAGACTGTATAGTCAGAGATGGCATTTTCCAAGCCAAACTTTAAATAGATTTTAAAAAGTAAATTTTAATTTTACAGAAATGCTACTTCAAAAAATGTTTCCTCTCACTCCCTCATCTCTTATACTAAAAAGTGTAAATTTTTTATTTCTTCCAAGCTAAATCCAAAGCCTCAAAATTGATTCCTGGAAAAAAATCTCTGCAAATAATAATTAAAAACAGAAATATAGAAAATTATACTTTTTATCTATGTACGTGTGGATAAATAGATAAAGTAATGGATAGCTAGATATAGATAGACAGATAGATGATAGATAGATAGATAGATAGATAGATAGATGATAGGAATCCTGCAGCCTTTAAAAATCACATTAAAGGTGAATTTTTGGGATCATATCTGATATGGTTTGGCTGTGTCCTTACCAAAATCTTATCTTAAATTTTATTCCCATCATCTCCACTTGTCATAGGAGGGACCTGGTGGAAGGTAATTAAATCATGGGGGAAGTTACCTCATGCTATTCTCATGATAGTGAGTGAGTTTTCTTGAGATCTGATGGTTTTATAAGAGACTTTTCCCCCTTTGCTTGGCACTTCTCTTTCCTGCCACAATGTGAAGGAGGACATGTTTGCTTTCACTTCCACCATGATTGTAAGTTTCCTGAGTCCTTCCCAGCCCTGCAAAACTGTGAGTCAATTAAACTTCTTTTCTTTATAACTTACCCAGTTGTGGGCAGCTCTTTATAGCAGCATGAGAATGAATTAATATAGTAAATTGGAACTGAGGGAGCGGGACGCTGATGTTAGGCTATGCAAAAATGTGGAAGTGACTTTTTAACTGGGTCACAGGCAGAGGTTGAAGCAGTTTGGAAGGCTCAGAAGAAGACAGAAATATGTGGCAGAGTTTGAAACTTCCTAGAGACTTGTTGAATGACTTTGACCAAAATGCTGATAGTGATATGGACAATAAAGTCCTGGCTGAGGTGGTCTCAGATGGAGATGAGGAACTTGTTGGCAACAAGCACAGGTGACTGTTGTGATGCTTTAGTAGAGACTGACAGCATTTTGCCCCAGCCCTAGAGATCTGTGGAACTTTGAACTTGAGAAAGGTGATTTAGGGTATCTGGTGGAAGAAAGTTCTAAGTGGCAAAGCATTCAAAAGGAAGCAGAGTGTAATAGTTTGGAAAATTTGCAGCCTGATGATGAGATAGATAGAAAAGAAAAACCAATTTTCTGGGGAGAAATTCAAGTTAGCTGTAGAAATTTGCATCAATAACAAGAAGCTAAATGTTAATCTCCAAGAAAATATCTACAGGGAATGTCAGAGACCTTTATGACAGACCCTCCCATCACAAGCATTAGGAGATATAATGTTAAATGGCGAGTTGATGGGTGCAGCACACCAACATGGCACATGTATACATATGTAACTAACCTGCACGTTGTGTACATGTACCCTAAAATTTAAAGTATAATAAAAAAAAATCTTGGGATACCAGCAACAAAAAAGAAAGGATTATAAAACCAGCAAGAGGAAAAAAAACCAAATAGCATACAATAGAGATTCAACACATCTGGCAGCAGACTTTTCAGTGGAAACCTTACAGTCCAGGAGAGTGTGTCATAGCATATTTAAAGAGCTGAAGAAAAAACAAAAACAAACAAAAAAAAAACTTTTGCCCTAGAAGAAGATATCTGGTGAAAACATTCTTCAACCCCAAAGGAGAAATAAAAACTTTTTCAGACAAACAAAAGCTGAGGGATTACATCAGCACCAGATTTGTCCTAAAAACAAATGCTGAAAAACGTTCTTCAATCTGAAAGCAAAGGATTTCAATGAGCAAGAATAAATTATCTAAAGATACAGAACTCACTAGTAATAGTCAGCACACAGAATATTATAACACTGTAATTGTGGTGTATAAATACTAACATCTTAAGTAGAAAGACTAAATGATGAACCAACAAAAAAAAATGACTACAACATCTTGCAACAAGAAGTTAAAAAGTGAGAGGATAAAGTTGAAGTGTAGAGTTTTTATTAGTGTTTTTTGCATGTTTTTTTATTTGTTTCTTTATGCAATTAGTGTTAAGTTGTCATCAGTTTGAAATAATGAGTTGTAAGATAGGAATTGCAAGTTTCAGAGTAACCTCAAATCAAAAAACATACAATAGATACAAAAATAAAAATAAAAAGCAAGAAATTAAATCATACCACCAGAGAAAATTTATCTTCACTGAAAAGAAGACAGGAAGGAAGGAAGGAAAGAGGGAAGATAATACCACAAAACATTCAGGAAACTAACAAAATGGCAGGAGTAAGTTCCTATTTATCATTAATAACATTGAATGTGAATGGACTAAACTCCCCAATCAAAAGACATAGAGTGGCTTAATGCATGAAAGAACAAGCCCTTATGCTCTATTGCCTACAAGAAACACACTTTGCTTGCAAAGATATGCATAGACTAAAAATAAAGAGGTAGAAAAAGATACTTCATGCCAATGAAAACCAAAACAAGGGCAAGAGTAGCTATTTTGATATCAGAGAAAATAGATTGCAAGGAAAAAACTGTAAAAGATAAAGAAGGTTATTATATAATGCTAAAAGGCTCAATCCAACAACAGGATATAATGGTTGTAAATCTTTATGCACCCAACACTGGAGCACCCAGATAAATGTAGCAAATATCATTAAAGCTAAAGAAAGAAATATATCTCAATAAAATAATAGCTGTAGATATTACAAACTCAGTGTCAGCATTGGGCACATCTCCCAGACAGAAACTCAACAAAGAAACATCAGACTTAATCTGCACTACACAGCAAATGGACTTAACAGATATTTATAGAACATTTCATCTAATAGCTCTAAAATACACATTCTTCTGCTCAGAACATAGATCATTCTTAAGGACAAACAATATGTTAGGTGACAAAACAAGGCATAAAACATTTAAAAAATTTAAATATAAGCATTTTCTCTGACCACAATGGAATAAAATGATAAATCAATAACAAGAAGAAATTTGGAAACTAAAAAACATATGTAATCTAAACAATATGCTTTTGAATGACCAGTGGGACAATGAAGACATTATAAGGAAAATTGAAAAATTTCTTGAGACAAAGTATAATGGAAACATCAAAACCTATGGGATACAGCAAAAGCAGTAATAAGAGGAAAGTTTATAGCTGTAAGTGCCTACATCAAAAAAGAAAAAAATAACTTCAAATACACAACTTTAACATTGCATCTCTAAAAATTAGAAAAGCAAGAGCAAACCAAACGCAAAATTATTAAAAGAAAAAAATAAGTATGAGGGCAGAAATAAAATAATTTGAAATGGAGAAAACAACATAAAAGATAAACAAAACAAAAAGTTGTTTTTTTGAAAAGAACAACAAAATTGACAAACATTTAAGGAGACTAAGGAAAAAAGGGAGAAGACTCAAATAAATAATAGCAGAGATTCAAAAGGAGACATTATGACTGATATTGCAGAAATTGAAGGGATCATTAGTGGCTACTATGTGCAACAATATGCCAATAAATTGAAAAATCTAGAAAAAATAGACAAATTCCCAAACACACACCACCTACAAGGATTGAACCATGGAGAAATTAGAAACCTAAGCAGACCAATAACAAATAAAAAAATTAAAGCCATAATAAATACTTTCCCAGTGAAGAAAAGCCTGAGATCTGATGGTTTCACTGCTGCATTCTACCAAATAGTTAAAGAAGAAATAATACCAATTCTACTCAAACTATTCTGCAGAATAGTGGAAAAGGGAATACTTCTAAACTCATTCTATGAGGCCAGTATTACCCTGACACCAAAACTGAAGACACATTAAAAAAACAAACAAACTACAGGCCAATATCACTGATGAATAGCGATGCAGAAATTTCCAACAAAATACTAGTAAACCAAATCCAGCAACACATTAAAAAGATCATCCATTATGATCAAGTGAGATTTTTCCCTGAGATGCAAGTATGGCTTAATAAATGTAAAAATGACAAAAACCTTATGATTATTTTAATTGATGCTGAAATAGCATTTGATAAAATTCAACATCCCTTCATGATAAAAACCCTTAAAAAACTGGTTATTGAATAAATACATCTCAACATAATAAAAGCCATGTACAATGGACCCATGGCTAGTAGCATACTGAATGGGGAAAAACTGAAAGCTTTTCAGTTTGTAGTAAGTGGCATGATCATAATTCACTGCAGCCTTGACCTCTCAGGCCGAGTGATTCTCCCACACTTAGCATCCAAAGTGTGCGCCACCATGCCTGGCTAATTCTTTTATTTTTCTGTGAGGTGGGATCTCACTATTTTGCCCAGGCTGGTCTTAAAATCCTAGGCTCAAGTGATCCTCCTACCTTGGCCTCCCAAGGTGCTGGGCTTTCAGGTGTGAGCTACCTTGTCTGACCCTAATTCTTGTATTTAACCTACCATTTGTATTTCAATTTTATCAACTGACTCAATAATTTCTTTTTATAGTTTTTCCCTCTCCAGTACAGACTCTGGTGTAGCACAATCAATAAAAGGAAATAGATGAATTGGACTTCATTGAAATTATAAATGTTTGTGTTCCAAAAGACACCACTAGAAAATGGAATGAAAAACAACAGGGAGACAATATTTGTACAGATACTTGCTACAACATGATGAACTTTGAAGGCATACTATGTGAAATAATCCAGTTACAAAATATCACATCATAGATTTTGATTTATATAAAATCCCTGGAATGGGCCAATTAATAGAAATAGAAAATATATTAGTTTTCACCAAGGGCTGAGGGTAGGGATGTAGTGGATGGGGAATGACTACTAAAGAGGTTTCTTTTGGGAATGATGAACAAGTTCTGAAATTAGAAAGTAGTGATGGACCCTAAACCCCATCCCCACCTAAGCCCTGCCACTGGAGTAAGCACACACAAGAAAACCACAGTCTCACTCCCAATGTTCCCCCTCACCTCTTGACATATGTTTACCCCACTTTGCTGCCATGGATCCTGGCACATGTAAGTGAGCATGGATCGTGCTTCCACAGCCCAAAAGAAGCACATAGGTTGGCACTACCGACTGAAATGTTGTGGCCAGTGGGCCAGGAACACATCAGCACCTCCAGTGCTGCAGGTTCCTAACTTTGAGGGCCCAGAGAACAAAGCCAGGGTCCCAGTATCAGGCACACAGAGTAAGAGTATGCAGACCAGGAGTGCTGAGCTGAGTTTTGGTCCCCTAGAATCTTTCAGAAATAAACACAGTTGAGTGAACCTACCTTATACAACAATCAAACCTTCAAGGGCATCAACAAAGAAAAATAATAAAAAAGCCATCCAAAGGAAAACAACTTCAAAGATAGAAGGAACATCAGCTTACACAGATGAGAAATAAAGAACACAAGAACTCTGGCAACTCAAACAGCCAGATGTCTTCTCACATCCAAACAAGTCTATACTTCCCCAGCAATGAATTTTAACCAGGCTGAAATGGCTGAAATAACAAAAATATAATTTAGAATATGGATAGAAAAAAAAGTCACGGAGATTCAGGGGAAAATTTAAACAAACCAAAGAAATTTAAGAAATAGAATAAAATAATACAGGAGATGAATAATAAAATGGCCATTAAAAAAACTAAACTGTATGATAGCTAAGAAAAACTCACTTCAAGAATTGTATAATACAATTGCAAGTATTAACAGCCGAATCAACTCAACTGAGGAAAGCATCTCAGAGCTCAAAGGTTAGTTCTCTGAAATAACTCAGTAAGCAAAAATTTTAAAAAATGAAGGAAAAAAAACTCTTCTGAGCAACATGGGATTATGTAAACATACCAAATCTATGACTCATTGGCATCCCTAAAAGAGAAAGAGAAAACAAGCAACATGGAAAACATAAGTGAAGATGTCATCCATGAAAATTTCCTCAAACTCACTTGAGAGGCTAACATTCAAATTCAGGAAATGCAGAGAATGCCATCAAGATACTATACAAGATGGCCATCCCCAAGAAAAATATGCATGAGATTCTCCAAAGTCAAAATGGAAGAAAAAATGTTAAAGGCAGCTAGAGAGGAGGCCACCTAAAAAAGGGAACCCTAACAGGCTAACAGCAGAACTTTCAACTGAAAACCTGCAAGCGAGAACAGGTTGGGTATCTATATAAAGCATACCCAAAGAAAAGAATTCCACCAATAATTTTATATCTAGGAAAACTATGCTTCATAAACAAGAGAGAAATGAAATCCTTTTCAGAAAAGCAAATACTAAGAAAACTTATTATCACCAGACTTACCTTATAAGTGGTTTTTAAGGAAGTGCTAAATACAGAAAGCAAGACTACTGCTGGCCAACATAAAAACACACTTAACTATATAGACAATTGAAACTAAAAAGCAATCACACCATCAAGTCTGCAAAATGACCAGCTATCAACACGCTGACAGGAAAAAATCTAGACATAATATTAACGTTGAATATAAATGGGATAAATACCTCAAATTAAAAGGCAGAGTGTCAAGTTGGATAAAGAAGCAAGACCCAACTGTTCACTCTCTTCAAGAGACCCTTCTCACATACAGTGACAACCATAGGTCTCAAGTAAGAAGATGGAGAAAAATACACCAAGCAAACAGAAAACAGAAGAAATGGGCTTCTATTCTAATTTCAAATAAAACAGACTTTGAACCAACAAAAATTTTTATTTATTTATTTATTTTTATTTTTCTTATTATCATTATACTTTAAGTTTTAGGGTACATGTGCACAATGTGCAGGTTAGTTACATATGTATACATGTGCCATGCTGGTGCGCTGCACCCACTAACTCGTCATCTAGCATTAGGTATATCTCCGAATGCTATCCCTCCCTCCTCTCCCCACCCCACAACAGTCCCCAGAGTGTGATGTTCCCTGTCCTGTGTCCATGTGTTCTCATTGTTCAATTCCCACTTATGAGTGAAAATATGCAGTGTTTGGTTTTTTGTTCTTGTGATAGTTTACTGAGAATGATGATTTCCAATTTCATCCATGTCCCTACAAAGGACATGAACTCATCATTTTTTATGGCTGCATAGTATTCCATGGTGTATATGTGCCACATTTTCTTAATTCAGTCTATCATTGTTGGACATTTAGGTTAGTTCCAACTCTTTGCTATTGTGAATAATGCCACAATAAACATACGTGTGCATGTGTCTTTAGAGCAGCATGATTTATAGTTATTTGGGTATATACCCAGTAATGGGATGGCTGGGTCAAATGGTATTTCCAGTTCTAGATCCCTGAGGAATTGCCACACTGACTTCCACAATGGTTGAACTAGTTTACAGTCCCACCAACAGTGTAAAAGTGTTCCTATTTCTCCACATCCTCTCCAGCACTTGTTGTTTCCTGACTTTTTAATGATTGCCATTCTAACTGGTATGAGATGGTATCTCATTGTGGTTTTGATTTGCATTTCTCTGATGGCCAGTGATGGTGAGCATTTTTCATGTGTTTTTTGGCTGCATAAATGTCTTCTTTTGAGAAGTGTCTGTTCATGTCCTTCACCCACTTTTTGATGGGGTTGTTTGTTTTCTCCTTGTAAATTTGTTTGAGTTCATTGTAGATTCTGGATATTAGCCCTTTGTCAGATGAGCAGGTTGTGAAAATTTTCTCCCATTTTGTAGGTTACCTGTTCACTCTGATGGTAGTTTCTTTTGCTGTGCAGAAGCTCTTTAGTTTAATTAGATCCCATTTGTCAATTTTGGCTTTTGTTGCCATTGCTTTTGGCGTTTTAGACATGAAGTCCTTGCCCATGCCTATGTCCTGAATGGTAATGCCTAGGTTTTCTTCTAGGGTTTTTATGGTTTTAGGTCTATCATTTAAGTCTTTAATCCATGTTGAATTGATTTTTGTATAAGGTGTAAGGAAGAGATCCAGTTTCAGCTTTCTACATATGGCTAGCTAGTTTTCCCAGCACCATTTATTAAATACGGAATCCTTTCCCCATTGCTTGTTTTTCTCAGGTTTGTCAAAGATCAGACAGTTGTAGATATGCGGCGTTATTTCTGAGGGCTCTGTTCTGTTCCATTGATCTACATCTCTGTTTTGGTACCAGTACCATGCTGTTTTGGTTATTGTAGCCTTGTAGTATAGTTTGAAGTCAGGTAGCGTGATGCCTCCAGCTTTGTTCTTTTGGCTTAGGATTGACTTGGCGATGCAGGCTCTATTTTGGTTCCATAAGAACTTTAAAGTAGTTTTTTCCAATTCTGTGAAGAAAGTCATTGGTAGCTTGATGGGGATGGCATTGAATCTGTAAATTACCTTGGACAGTATGGCCATTTTCATGATATTGATTCTTCCTACCCATGAGCATGGAATGTTCTTCCATTTCTTTGTATCCTCTTTTGTTTCCTTGAGAAGTGGTTTGTAGTTCTCCTTGAAGAAGTCCTTCACATCCCTTGTAAGTTGGATTCCTAGGTATTTTATTGTCTTTGAAGCAATTGTAAATGGGAGTTCACTCATTATTTGCCTCTCTGTGTGTTGTTGGTGTATAAGAATGCTTGTGATTTTCGTACATTGATGTTGTATCCTGAGACTTTGCTGAAGTTGCTTATCAGTTTAAGGAGATTTTGGGCTGAGACCATGGGGTTTTCTAGATATACAATCATGTTGTCTGCAAACAGGGGCAATTTGACTTCCTCTTTTCCTAATTGAATACGCTTTATTTCCTTCTCCTGCCTAATTGCCCTGACCAGAACTTCCAACACTACGTTGAATAGGAGTGGTGAGAGAGGGCATCCCTGTCTTGTGCCAGTTTTCAAAGGGAATGCTTCCAGTTTTTGCCCATTCAGTATGATATTGGCTGTGGGTTTGTCCTAAATAGCTCTTATTATTTTGAGATACGTCCCATCAATACCTAATTTATTGAGAGTTTTTAGCATGAAGCATTGTTGAATTTTGTCAAAGGCCTTTTCTGCATCTATTGAGATAATCATGTGGTTTTTGTCTTTGGTTCTGTTTATATGCTGGATTACATTTATTGATTTGCCTATGTTGAACCAGCCTTGCATCCCAGGGATGGAGCCCGCTTGATCATGGTGGATAATCTTTTTGATGTGCTGCTGGATTCGGTTTGCCAGTATTTTATTGAGGATTTTTGCATCAATATTCATCAGGGATATTGGTATAAAATTCTCTTTTGTGGTTGTGTCTCTGCCCAGCTTTGGTATCAGGATGATGCTGGCCTCATAAAATGAGTTAGGGAGGATTCCCTCTTTTTCTATTGATTGCAGCAATTTCAGAACGAATGGTACAAGTTCCTCCTTGTACCTCTGGTAGAATTCGGCTGTGAATCCGTCTGGTCCTGGACTCTTTTTGGTTGGTAAGCTATTGATTATTGCCACAATTTCAGAGCTTGTTATTGGTCTATTCAGAGATTCAACTTCTTCCTGGTTTAGTCTTGGGAAAGTGTATGTGTGGAGGAATTTATCCATTTCTTCTAGATTTTCTAGTTTATTTGCATAGAGGTGTTTGTAGTATTCTCTGATGGTAGTTTCTATTTCTGTGGGATTGGTGGTGATATCCCCTTTATCATTTTTTTTTGCGTCTATTTGATTCTTCTCTCTTTTTGTCTTTATTAGTCTTGCTAGCAGTCCATCAATGTTGTCGATCCTTTCAAAAAAACCAGCTCCTGGATTCATTAATTTTTTGAAGGGTTTTTGTGTCTCTATTTCCTTCAGTTCTGCTCTGATTTTAGTTATTTCTTGCCTTCTGCTAGCTTTTCAATGTGTTTGCTCTTGCTTTTCTAGTTCTTTTAATTGTGAAGTTAGGGTGTCAATTTTGGCTCTTTCCTGCTTTCTCTAGTGGGCATTTAGTGCTATAAATTTCCCTCTACTCACTGCTTTGAATGTGTCCCAGAGATTCTGGTATGTTGTGTCTTTGTTCTCATTGGTTTCAAAGAACATCTTTATTTCTGCCTTCATTTCGTTATGTACTCAGTAGTCATTCAGTAGCAGGTTGTTCAGTTTCCATGTAGTTGAGCAGTTTTGAGTGAGATTCTTAATCCGGAGTTCTAGTTTGATTGCACTGTGGTGTGAGAGACAGTTTGTTATAATTTCTGTTCTTTTACATTTGCTGAGGAGAGCTTTAGTTCCAACTATGTGGTCAATTTTTGAATAGGTGTGGTGTGTTGCTGAAAAAAATGTATATTCTCTTGATTTGGGGTGGAGAGTTCTGTAGATGTCTATTAGGTCCACTTGGTTCAGAGCTGAGTTCAATTCCTGGGTATCCTTGTGGACTTTCTGTCTCATTGATCTGTCTAATGTTGACAGTGGGGTGTTAAAGTCTCCCATTATTAATGTGTGGGAGTCTAAGTCTCTTTGTAGGTCACTAAGGACTTGCTTTATGCATCTGGGTGCTTCTGTATTGGGTGCATATATATTTAGGACAGTTAGCTCTTCTTATTGCATTGATCCCTTTACCATTATGTAATGGCCTTCTTTGTCTCTTTTGATCTTTGTTGGCTTAAGGTCTGTTTTATCAGAGACTAGGATTGCAACCCCTGCCTTTTTTTGTTTTCCATTTGCTTGGTAGATCTTCCTCCATCCTTTTATTTTGAGCCTATGTGTGTCTCTGCACGTGAGATGGGTTTCCTGAATACAGCACACTGATGGGTCTTGACTCTTTATCCAATTTGCCAGTCTGTGTCTTTTAATTGGAGCATTTAATCCATTTACATTTAAAGTTAATATTGTTATGTGTGAATTTGATCCTATCATTATGATATTAGCTGGTTATTTTGCTCGTTAGCTGATGCAGTTTCTTCCTAGTCTCAATGGTCTTTACATTTTGGCATGATTTTCAGTGGCTGGTACCAGTTGTTCCTTTCCATGTTTAGTGCTTCCTTCAGGAGCTCTTTTAGGGCAGGCCTAGTGGTGACAAAATCTCTCAGCATTTGCTTGTCTGTAAAGTATTTTATTTCTCCTTCACTTATGAAGCTTAGTTTGGCTGGATATGAAATTCTGGGTTGACAATTCTTTTCTTTAAGAATGTTGAATATTGGCCCCCACTCTCTTCTGACTTGTAGAGTGTCTGCCAAGAGATCCGCTGTTAGTCTCATGGGCTTCCCTTTGAGGGTAACCCGACCTTTCTCTCTGGCTGCCCTTAACATTTTTTCCTTCATTTCAACTTTGGTGAATCTGACAATTATGTGTCTTGGTGTTGCTCTTCTCAAGGAGTATCTTTGTGGCGTTCTCTGTATTTCCAGAAATTGAATGTTGGCCTGCCTTGATAGATTGGGGAAGTTCTCCTGAATAATATCCTGCAGCGTGTTTTCCAACTTGGTTCCATTCTCCCCATCACTTTCAGGTACACCAATTAGATGTAGATTTGGTCTTTTCACATAGTCCCATATTTCTTGGAGGCTTTGCTCGTTTCTTTTTATTCTTTTTTCTCTAAACTTCCCTTCTCGCTTCATTTCATTCACTTCATCTTCCAGCGCTGATACCCTTTCTTCCAGTTGATTGCATCGGCTCCTGGGGCTTCTGCATTCTTCACGTAGTTCTCAAGCCTTGGTGTTCAGCTCCATCAGCTCCTTTAAGCACTTCCCTGTATTGGTTATTCTAGTTATTCATTCTTCTGAATTTTTTCCAAGTTTTCAACTTATTTGCCTTTGGTTTGAATGTCCTCCCGTAGCTCGGAGTAATTTGATCATCTGAAGACTTCTTCTCTCAGCTCGTCAAAGTCATTCTCCGTCCAGCTTTGTTCCGTTGCTGGTGAGGAACTGCGTTCCTTTGGAGGAGGAGAGGTGCTCTGCTTTTTAGAGTTTCCAGTTTTTCTGCTCTGTTTTTTCTACATCTTTGTGGTTTATCTACTTTTGATCTTTGATGATGGTGATGTACAGATGGGTTTTTGGTGTGGATGTTCTTTCTGTTTGTTAGTTTTCCTTCTAACAGTGAGGACCCTCAGCTGCAGCTCTGTTGGAGTACCCGGCCATGTGAGGTGTCAGTCTGCTCCTGCTGGGGGGTGCCTCCCAGTGAGGCTGCTCAGTGGTCAGGGGTCAGGGACCCACTTGAGGAGGCAGTCTGCCTGTTCTCAGATCTCCAGCTGCGTGCTGGGAGAGCCACTGCTCTCTTCAATGCTGTCAGACAGGGACATTTAAGTCTGCAGAGGTTACTGCTGTGTTTTTGTTTGTCTGTGCCCTGCCCCCAGAGGTGGAGCCTACAGAGGCAGGCAGGCCTCCTTGAGCTGTGGTAGGCTCCACCCAGTTCGAGCTTCCCGCCTGCTTTGTTTACCTAAGCAAGCCTGGGCAATGGCGGGCGCCCCTCCCCCAGCCTCGCTGCCACCTTGCAGTTTGATCTCAGACTGCTGTGCTAGCAATCAGCGAGACTCCCTGGGCGTAGGACCCTCCAAGCCAGTTGCGGGATATAATCTGGTGCGCCGTTTTTTAAGCCCATCAGAAAAGGTCAGTATTCAGGTGGGAGTGACCCAATTTTCCAGGTGCCGTCTGTCACCCCTTTCTTTGACTAGGAAAGGGAACTCCCTGTTCCCTTGCACTTCCCGAGTGAGGCAATGCCTTGCCCTGCTTTGGCTGGCACACGGTGCTCACAGCCACTGACCTGCGCCCACTGTCTGGCACTCCCTAGTGAGATGAACCCAGTACCTCAGATGGAACTGCAGAAATCACCCGTCTTCTGCGTCACTCACGCTGGGAGCTATAGACCAGAGCTGTTCCTCTTCAGCCTTCTTGGCTTCTCCTTCTAAACTAACAAACAGTTAAAAAAAAAAGAGAGAGAGAGAGAGAAAGGAATTACATAATGGTAAACGGTTCAATTCAACAAAAAGACCTAACCATCCTAAGTACATATGCACCCAACACAGGAGCACCTAGATTTATAAAGTAAGTTTTTAGAGACCTATGAAAAAACTTAGATACCCATACAATAATAGTGAGAGACTTCAGTGCCCTACTAACTGTTTTAGACAGACCACTGAGGCAAAAAATTAACAAAGATATTTGGGGCCTGAGCTTGGCACTTGACCAAATGGGCTTAACAGACATCTACAGGATTTTTCACTCCCAAAAAACAGAATATACATTCCCATCTGCACATGGCACATACTTTAAAACTGAACACAAAATAAGCCATAAAACAATTATCAGCAAATTCAAAAAACCAAAATTGTACCAAACGCAATCTCAGACCACAGCCCAATAACAATAGAAACCAATACTAAGAAAATCACTCAGAATCATACATTCACATGGAAATAAATAACCTGCTCCTGAATGATTTTTGGTAAGCAATGAAATTAAGGCAGAAACTAAGAAATTCTTTAACACTGAAAACAAATATACCACATACCAGAATCTCTGAGACACAGCTAAAGCACTGTTAAGCGGCAAGTTTATAGCACTAAAATCCCACATCAAAAAGATAGAAAAATCTCAAATTAACAACCTAACATCACACCCAGAGGAACTACTGAAAGAAGAACAAACTAACCCCAAAGCTAGCAGAAAATGAGAATAAAACAAAATCAGTCCTGAACTGAGGGAAATTGAGAAGTGAAAACCATACAAAAGGTCAACAAATCTAGGATCTGCTGTATTGAAAGAATAAATAAGATTTATATACCACTAGCTAGACTAATAAAGGAAAAGAGAGAGAGAAAATCCAAATAAACATAATCAAAAATAACAAAGGGGAGTTAACCTCTCACCCCACAGAAATACAGCAAACAAACCTTAGACACTGCTACAGACACATCTATGCACACAAAATAGAAAACCTCCTATGTTTTCCTAGAAACATACAAATTCCTGGAAACACACAACCTCCCAAGTTTGAACTAGTAAGTTGAATCCCGGAATGTACCAATAAGGAGTTCAAAAACTAGTCGGTATTAAAAAGCCTACCAATGAAAAAAAAGCCCAGGATAAGACAGAGTCACAACTAAATTCTGCCAGCTCTATAAAGAGCTATTACAATTACAACTGAAACTATTCCAAAAAATTGAGGAGGAGAGATTCCTCCCCAACTCATTCTAGGAGGCCCGCATCATCTTAATACCAAAACCTGGTAGAGACACAATGAAAAGAGAAAAACTCAGGCCAGTATGCTTGATGAACATAGATGATTGAATCCAGCAGCACATCAAAAAGCTAATCCACAATGCTCTAGTCTATTTTACCCCTGGGATGCAAGGTTGGTTCAGCATATGCAAATAAATAAATTTGATTCATCATATAAACAGAGCTAAAAACAGAAACCACATAATCATCTCAATAGATGTAAAAAAAGTTTGTGATAAAACTCAACATTTCTTCATGTTAAAAATTCTCAAGAAATTGGCATGGAAGGATCATACCTTGAAATCAGAGCTATCCATGGCAAACCCACAGGCAACATCAACTAAATGAAAAAAAAAAAAGCCAAAAGCATTCCCCTTTGGAACCAGAACAAGACAAGGATGGCTATTCTAACCACACTTATTCAACAGGGTACTGGAATTCCTAGCCAGAGCAATCAGGAAGGAGAAATAAATAAAAGGCATCCAAATAAGAAGAGAGGAAGTTAAACTCTCCCTATTGGTAGATGACATGATTCTATATGTAAAAAATTGCACAGTCTCTGCCCAAAAGCTCCTTCACCTAATAAACAACTTCAGCAAAGTTTCAGGATACAAAATCAATGTACAAAACGCAGTAGTATTTCTACACACTAACAGCATGCAAGATGACAGCCAAATCAGGATCATAATCCAACTCATATCTACCACGAAAAGAACAAAATACTTAGAAATACAGCTAGCCAGGAAGGTGAATGTTCTGTACAATAAGAATTACAAAACACTGCTCAAAGAAATCAGAGATGGCACAAACAAGTAAAAATTATTACATGTTCATAGATAAATAGAATCAATGTGATAACCATGGCCACACTGCTCAAAGCAACTTACAGATTTAATGCTATTCCCACTGACCTACTAATGACATGCTTCACAGAATTAGAAAAAAAAAATCTTAAAAAAATTCATATGAAACCACAAACAGCCTAAATACCCAAGGCAAATTTAAGCAAAAAGAACAAAGCTAAAGGTGTCATGCTACCTGACTTTCAACTACATTATAAGACAACAGTAACCAAAAATACATGGCACTGGTACCAAAACAGACACATAGACCAATGGAACAGAATAGGGAGCCCAGAAGTAAGGCCCTACACCTGCCACCATCTGCTCTTTGACAAAGTTGACAAAAACAAGAACTAGGGAAAACACTCACTATTTAATAAGTGGTGCTGGAATAACTGGCTAGCCATATGCAGAAGATTAAAACTGGATTCCTTCCTACCCTACATACAAAAATCAACTGAAGATAGGTTAAAGAAATGAATGTAAAATCTAAAACTATAAAAAACTTAGGCAATACCATTCTGAATATGGAAACTGACAAAGATTTCATGATGAAGATAGCAAAAGCAATTGCACAAAATGAAACATGAGCAAATGATACCTAATTAACCTAAAGAGCTCCTGCAGCAAAAGAAACTATCAACAAAGTAAACAACCTACAGAAAGGGAGAAAAAATTTTCAAACTATGCATCCAACAAAAATTGGATCCATAATTCTTAAGAAACTTAAATTTACAAGCAAGAATCAAAAACATTTGTTAAAAATGGGCAAAGGACATGAACAGACACATTTCCAAAGAAGTCATACATGCAGCCAAAAAGCATATGAAATAGTGCTCAACATCACTAATCATTAGAGAAATGCAAATTAAAGCCACAATGAAATACCATCTCACACCAGTCTGAATGACTATTGTTAAGAAGTCCACAAACTGAATCCAGCAACACATCAAAAAGCGTATCCACCATGATCAAGTTGGCTTCATCCCTGGGATGCAAGACTGGTTCAACATACACAAATCAATAAACATAATCCAGCATATAAATAGAACCAAATACAAAAACCACATGATTATCTCAATAGATGCAGAAAAGGCCTTCGACAAAATTCAACAGCCCTTCATGCTAACAACTCTCAATAAACTAAGTATTGATGGAAAGTATATCAAAATGCTAAGAGCTATTTATGACAAACCCTCAGCCAATATCATACTGAATGGGCAAAAACTGGAAGCATTCCCTTTGAAATATGGCACAAGACAGGAATGCCCTCTCTCACCACTCCTATTCAACATATTGTTGGAAGTTCTGGCCAGGGCAATCAGGTAGGAGAAAGAAATAAAGCGTATTCAATTAGGAAAAGAGGAAGTCAAATTGTCCCTGTTTGCAGATGACATGATTGTACATCTAGAAAACCCCATCGTCTCAGCCCAAAATCTCCTTAAGCTGATAAGCAACTTCAGCAAAGTTTCAGGATACAAAATCCATGTGTAAAAATCACAAGCACTCTTATACACCAATAACAGTCAAACAGAGAGCCAAATCATGAGTGAACTCCCATTCACAATTGCTTCAAAGACAATAAAATACCTAGGAATCCAGCTTACAAGGGACATGAAGGACCTCTTCAAGGAGAGCTACAAACCACTGCTCCATGAAATAAAAGAGGATACAAAGAAATGGAAGAACATTCCATGCTCATGGGTAGGAAGAATCAATATCGTGAAAATGGCCATACTGCCCAAGGTACTTTATAGATTCAATGACATCCCCATCAAGTTACCAATGACTTTCTTCACAGAATTGGAAAAAGCTACTTTAAAGTTCATATGGAACCAAAACAGAGCCCGCATTGCCAAGACAATCCTAAGCCAAAAGAACAAAACTGGAGGCATCACGCTACCTGACTTCAAACTATACTACAAGGCTACAGTAACCAAAACAGCATGGTACTGCTACCAAAACAGAGATATAGACCAATGGAACAAAAGAGAGCCCCCTGAAATAATACCACACATCTACAAGCATCTGATCTTTGACAAACCTGTCAAAAACAAGAAATGGGGAAAGGATTCCGTATTTAATAAATGGTACTGGGAAAATTGGCTAGCCATATGTAAAAAGCTGAAACCGGATCCCTTCCTTACACCTTATACAAAAATTAATTCAAGATGGATTAAAGACTTAAATGTTAGACCTAAAACCATAAAAACCCTAGAAGAAAACCTAGGCGATACCATTGAAGACACAGGCTTGGTCAAGGACTTCATGTCTAAAACACCAAAAGCAATGGCAACAAAAGCCAAAATGGACAAATGGGATCTAATTAAACTAAAGAGCTTCTGCATAGCAAAAGAAACTACCATCAGAGTTAAGAGGAAACCTACAGAATGGGGAAAAATTTTTGCAATCTACTCATATGACAAAGGGCTAATATCCAAAGTTTACCAAGAACTTAACCAAATTTACAAGAGAAAATCAAACAACCCCATCAAAAAGTGGGCAAAGGATATGAACAGGCACTTCTCAAAAGAAGAGATTTATGCAACCAAAAAGACACATGAAAAAATGCTCATCATCACTGGCCATCAGAGAAATGCAAATCAAAACCACAATCAGATACCATCTCACACCAGTTACAATGGCGATCATTAAAAAGTCAGGAAACAACAGGTGCTGGAGAGGGTGTGGAGACATAGGAATGCTTTTACACTGTTGGTGGGACTGTAATCTAGTTCAACCACTGTGGGAGACAGTGTGGCGATTCCTCAAGGATCTGGAACTAGAAACACCCTTTGACCCAGCCATCCCATTACTGGGTATATACTCAAAGGATTATAAATCATGCTGCTATAAAGAGACATACACACGTAGGTTTATTGCGGCACTTTTCACAATAGCAAAGACTTGGAACCAACCCAAGTGGCCATCAGTGATAGAGTGGATTAAGAAAATGTGACACATATACACCATGGAATACTATGCGGCCATAAAAAAGGATGAGTTTATGTCCTTTGTAGGGACATGGATGAAGCTGGAAACCATCATTCTCAGCAAACTATTGCAAGGACAGAAAACCAAATACCACATGTTCTCACTCATAGGTGGGAATTGAACAAAGTGGGGCGAGGGGAGAGGGAAAGCATTAGGAGACATACCTAATGTAAATGATGAGTTAATGGGTACAGTACACCATCATGGCACATGTATACATATGTAACAAACCTGCACGTTGTGCACATGTACCCTAAAACTTAAAATACAATAAAAAAAACAAAGAAGAAAAAAGAGCACTTCTAACCAGATTTCAACAATTCAAATATTAAGTAAAGCCCTTCTTTGCCTGTGGTAACATGGCTTCAAAGTTCCACTGCTCTAAATGTCATCTTCCATTACGATCTGACCCTTTGTATAAAGGAGCAGAAACTATGAAAATACAGGGAAAGCAATTCAGTAGAGACATTCCCTGATATCTCTGCTTTGTTAGAGAGAGATCAAAAAGAGGCTAATTTTACTCTGACGAACAAGAAATGAAGTTGAGGCACTTTAAAATGCCTGAGTCCTGGCAACACAACAGATTAGAATGGTGCCTTTAAACTCAATCTCAGTTGCCTAGTTTTCTCTATTAGATTTTTTTTTTTTTTTTTGAGACAGTGTCTCCTTCTGTTGCTTAGAATAGAGTGCAGTGGTGTGATCACAGCTCACTGCAGCCTTGAATTCCTGGGCTCAAGCAATCCTTGCACCTCTGTCTCCCAAGTAGCTGGAACTACAGGGGCATGTCACCACACCCAGCTAATTTTTATTTATTTACTTATTTATTTTAGAGATGGGGTCTTGCCATATTTCCCAGGCTGATCTTGAACTCCTGGCCTCAAGGAATCCTCCTGCTTCAGCCTTCCAAAGGGCTGGGATTACAGGCATGAAACACAGCATCTGGCAAGTTTTCTTTAGAACAGGTCATGTAAAGGCCTACAGGTGAGAGACGGTCCAAGAGGCGACATTAATACTGAGTCTGCCACAGGCCATTTATCCTGAGTTGAAGAATGCTCAGATCCCTAGACAATTCACACCATTTTAATCTTTGTCCTTTTTTCCACATACATGGTAAATGGATCTCTTCTCTCTCGTTCTCTGTCTCACTCTTTTGTTTTTTAAGCACCCAACATTAAAGACAGCTTAATTGAGATGAATCATGTGGGTGGGCAAGGAAGGAATGAAATAGACTATAACTTACTGAAGTCAGCCCATATGTGTCAATT
The DNA here is from genome assembly GCF_029289425.2 of Pan paniscus. Lineage (NCBI taxonomy): Eukaryota > Metazoa > Chordata > Mammalia > Primates > Hominidae > Pan > Pan paniscus. The sequence continues at coordinate 64,037,560 of NC_073272.2, forward strand.
TTGCAATAGACATACAATCTGATTACCCAAGCCGGAAGCATCTGCAAACTCAGTCAGTGCCAGATGTAGGGCTTCCTAGGTTCTTATATATGGGAGTTTCATAGCACCTAGGTACTTGGTAAACAAAAGCAAAGCAACACTCTACACTTTCAAGACTTCTAGTAGTCCCACATCTGGTTAGATAATCAAAAGTATATCAAATGCGTGGAATATTTCCAGAATGTCCCCAGTGGTGTTGATGCTGTTGGTCCAGGGCCCACACTTTATAAACTACTGATGTAGACTAAGGCTTGTTTGAGTAGCTTCTCGACACTTATCTTCTCCCTATGACTGCAGTATAACCAGTCTAAGCTTCCCCCTTCATAGCTTCTTTCCTATGGAGCCCACTGATCCTACTGGGCTTACCACATTAGCTATATGGAAGTGAAAAATAGAGAGTTATCTAAATGAGAGTGCACCATGAAGATGCATATTATCAGTAAGAAAAGACGTATTAACAACTCTTACCCCTACTAATTGTACCTTTCTTTCTGTTCCCCACCCACAAACCCTTAGCAATTCCTCCACAGTAGTAGTAGTGATAGTGGAAATCTTGACCACTTTCTGTAGTTAGCATGTGTTACAGACAGTTCTCTACATTTTCTTCTTCCTCTAGCTAAATAAAATGAGCCTAACTGTAGGGCTTGTAGTCAACCAGGGTTGCTTTTGTCTTCTTCATGGGAAACAATCAGCAGAGTACCAGAAAAGTCCTGTTGTACCACCAGTAAACCTGTCTCTCTAGTTGTTGGCACTGTACCTGGGACCAATGAGATGATTAGATCATTAGATCAGCCCCTCAAGGTCTTCAATGAATGTCTCTCTGAAACTCTCCTTAGAGTCCACTTAAATGCATAAGGACATTGCTTCAATTAAGCTAATTCCAAAGCTATGCTACAAAAAATGCCAGGAAGTCATCTTCTTATTTTCCATCTTTAATTGTGCTCAATTATATTATACCAGATAATAGCATCAGTATAGTCCCAAGAATTCAGTTCCAGTAATACAAAATGTACCAATTTTCTACCTTTTCTTTTTTTTTTTAATTATACTTTAAGTTTTAGGGTACACGTGCACAATGTGCAGGTTAGTTACATATGTATGCATGTGCCATGTTGGTGTGATGCACCCATTAACTCGTCATTTAACATTAGGTATATCTCCTAATGCTATCCCTCCCCACTCCCCCCACCCCACAACAGACCCCGGTGTGTGATGTTCCCCTTCCTGTGTCCATGACTTCTTGTTGTTCAATTCCCACCTATGAGTGAGAATATGTGGTGTTTGGCTTTTTGTCCTTGCAATAGTTTGATGAGAATGATGGTTTTCAGCTTCATCCATGTCCCTACAAAGGACATAAACTCATCCTTTTTTATGGCTGCATAGTATTCCATGGTGTATATGTGCCACATTTTCTTAATCCAGTCTATCATTTTTGGACATTTGGCTTGGATTCAAGTCTTTGCTATTGTGAACAGTGCCGCAATAAACATACGTGTGTGGGTGTCTTTATAGCAGCGTGATTTATAATCCTTTGGGTATATACCCAGTAATGGGATGGCTGGGTCAAATGGTAATTCTAGTTCTAGATCCTTGAGGAATCACCACACTGTCTTCCACAATGGTTGAACTAGTTTACAGTCCTACCTACAGTGCGAAAGTGCTCCTATTTCTCCACATCCTCTCCAGCACCTGTTGTTTCCTGACTTTTTAATGATTGCCATTCTAACTGGTGTGAGATGGTATCTCATTGTGGTTTTGATTTGCATTTCCCTGATGGCCAGTGATGATGAGCATTTTTTCATGTGTCTGTTGGTTACATAAATATCTTCTTTTGAGAAGTGTCTGTTCATATCCTTTGCCCACTTTTTGATGAGGTTGTTTGTTTTTTTCTTGTAAATTTGTTTGAGTTCATTGTAGATTCTGGATATTAGCCCTTTGTCAGATGAGTAGATTGCAAAAATTTTCTCCCATTCTGTAGGTTGCCTTTTCACTCTGATGGTAGTTTCTTTTGCTGTGCAGAAGCTCTTTAGTTTAATTAGATCCCATTTGTCAATTTTGGCTTTTGTTGCCATTGCTTTTGGTGTTTTAGACATGAAGTCCTTGCCCATGCCTATGTCCTGAATGGTATCGCCTAGGTTTTCTTCTAGGGTTTTTATGGTTTTAGGTCTAACATTTAAGTCTTTAATCTATCTTGGATTAATTTTTGTATAAGGTGTAAGGAAGGGATCCAGTTTCAACTTTCTACATATGGCTAGCCAATTTTCCCAGCACCATTTATTAAATAGGGAATCCTTTCCCCATTGCTTGTTTTTGTCAGGTTTGTCAAAGATGATATGGTTGTAGATATGCAGCATTATTTTGGAGGGCTCTGTTCTGTTCCATTGATCTATATCTCTGTTTTGGTAGCAGTACCATGCTGTTTTGGTTACTGTAGCTTTGTGGTATAGTTTGAAGTCAGGTAGCGTGATGCCTCCAGTTTTGTTCTTTTGGCTTAGGATTGTCTTGGCAATGTGGGCTCTTTTTTGGTTCCATATGAACTTTAAAGCAGTTTTTTTCCAATTCTGTGAAGAAAGTCATTGATAGTTTGATGGGGATGGCATTGAATCTATAAATTACCTTGGGCAGTATGGCCATTTTCTTGATATTGATTCTTCCTACCCATGAGCATGGAGTGCTCTTCCATTTGTATGTATCCTCTTTTATTTCATTGAGCAGTGGTTTGTAGTTCTCCTTGAAGAGGTCTTTCACATCCCTTGTAAGTTGGATTCCTAGGTATTTTATTTTCTTTGAAGCAATTGTGAATGGGAGTTCACTCATGATTTGGCTCTCTGTTTGTCTGTTATTGGTGTATACGAATGCTTGTGGTTTTTACACATTGATTTTGTATCCTGAGACTTTGCTGAAGTTGCTTATCAGTTTAAGGAGATTTTGGGCTGAGACAATGGGGTTTTCTAGATATACAATCATGTCATCTGCAAACAGGGACAATTTGACTTCCTCTTTTCCTAATTGAATACCCTTGATTTCCTTCTCCTGCCTAATTGCCCTGGCCAGAACTTCCAACACTATGTTGAATAGGAGTGGTGAGAGAGGGCATCCCTGTCTTGTGCCATATTTCAAAGGGAATGCTTCCAGTTTTTGCCCATTCAGTATGATGTTGGCTGTGGGTTTGTCATGGATAGCTCTTATTATTTTGAGATATGTCCCATCAATACCTAATTTATTGAGAGTTTTTAGTATGAAGAGTTGTTGAATTTTTCAAAGGCCTTTTCTGCATCTATTGAGATAATCACGGAGCCAAGATGGCCGAATAGGAACAACTCCAGTCTACAGCTCCCAGCCTGAGTGATGGAGAAGATGGGTGATTTCTGCATTTCCAACTGAGTTAATGGGTTCATCTCACTGGGGAGTGTTGGAAAGTGGGTACGGGACAGTGGGTGCAGCACACTGAGCATGAGCTGAAGCAGAGTGAAGCATCGCCTCACCCTGGAAGCACAAGGGGTCAGGGAATTCCCTTACCTAGTCAAAGAAAGGGGGTGACAGATGGTACCTGGCAAATCGGGTAACTCCCACCCCAATACTGTGCTTTTCCAATGGTCTTAGCAAATGGCACACCAGGAGATTATATCCCATGCATGGCTCAGAGGGTCCTACTCCCAGGGAGCTCACTCATTTGTAGCACAGTAGTCTGAGATCAAACTGCAGGGTGGCAGTGAGGCTTGGGGAGGAGCACCTGCCATTGCTGAGGCTTGAATAGGTAAACAGAGTGGCCAGGAAGCTCGAACTGGGTGAAGTCTACCACAGCCCTAGGAGGCCTGACTGCCTCTGTAGACTCCACCTCTGGGGGCAGGGCATAGCCAAGCAAAAGGCTGCAGAATCCTCTGCAGACTTAATTGTCCCTGTCTGACAGCTTTGAGGAGAGTAGTGGTTCTGCCAGCATGCAGCTTGAGATCTGAGAACGGACAGACTGCCTCCTCAAGTGGGTCCCCGAACCCTGAATAGCCTAACTGGGAGGCACCCCCCAGTAGGGACAGACTGACACCTCACGTGGCTGGGTACTCCTCTGAGACAAAACTTCCAGAGGAACGATCAGACAGCAACGTTTGCTGTTCACCAATATCCGCTGTTCTGCAGCCTCTGCTGCTGATACCCAGGCAAACAGGGTCTGGAGTGGACCTCCAGCAAACTCCAACAGACCTGCAGGGGAGGGTCCTGACTGTTAGAAGGAAAACTAACAAACAGAAAGGACATCCACACAAAAACCCCATCTGTATGTCACCATCATCAAAGACCAAAGGTAGACAAAATCACAAAGATGGGGAAAAAACAGCAGAAGAACTGGAAACTCTAAAAATCAGAACACATCTCCTCCTCCAAAGGAACACAGCTCCTCACCAGCAACGGAACAAAGCTGAATGGAGAATGACTTTGACGAGTTGAGAGAAGAAGACTTCTCCCTTTTCTACAACTTCTTTAACTTAGCAGTAAAAATGCCTCCTGTTACCACATTAGTCCTTTGTTATCAGAAAGAAATTTGACTTCCCAGATGTACAGCAGTAACTTTCCTTCCACTTTATTGTCATTATGCTTATTCTTAGACCTGCTGAATAAGAAATTCTGGACCTAAATCCTTGCTTCTCAAAATGTTGTCTGTACAACAACAACATTGATATCTCCTGACAACTTGTTAGAAATGCAGAATGTGAGGCCGTGCTCCATATTTACAGAATCAGAATCGTCATTTTGACAAAATTCCCAGAAAGTTCCTACAGATCATAAGAATTAAGGATCACTGGTTCTTAACATTGGCTGCTCCTAATGTGAGAAGCTTTGTAAAATCCCATTGCTCAGACCACAGCTCAGAGCAATTACAACACAATCTCTGAGCTTGGGATCCAGGCATTAGCATTTTCAAAATCTCCTCAGGCAATTTCAATGTGTAGTCAATGTTGAAAACTCTTGCTCTAGACCATAAGTTATGGGGCCAAAATTAGGTCCATGGGCTTATACTTGGTCTAGTTTCATTTATCATGGAAGAAAATCACACAAGTATTTGGTGCCAAAGTTTCTAGCTAGTAATAATATATATTTGCCTGGAGTGACTCTGCATATGGCCCACAAGGACATGCAGGAACCTCTGGCCAGTTTCAAGGACTTGGGATTCCAGTGAAATATCTCATTCTTTCTCTGAAGGCAATCTGGCTTATGATTTCTAAGACTCACATCTCTAAGACCTATTCTGGGAATAGGTCATCACGTTTGCCACAGTATCAGGTGGCCTGAACATAGTGCCAGCAGAGCAACATAAGTTTCTCCCCTTGGATGGCCCTCTCTGCTGCCTGGTGCTTGCTGGCAAAGGCTTGGTAATGGTATTTGTTTTGCCAGTCCTCCCAGCTAGCCTAAAGCTCTTGCTCTAGACCATAAGCTATGGAGGGGAAAGCGCCTCCAAATTCTGGCTCCTCTAGATTCTGACTAGGTTGTAGAGTTATGATGGTGTGTTGCAAGAAAGAAGCAAGGTGGACACCAAAAATACTGTGGTGAAGGATGATCTGTTTGAAGTAATGACAACATTAGGGAATTAATGTGACAGGGACAAAAAATTAATATTTAAGTATTCACAGGCTTTTCTGTTCCTTGGTATTCTAACCCACAGGTTGGCAAACTACGGGTCTTGGGACAAATCTGGCTCCATGACTGTCTATGTATGGCTCTCAAGTTGAGAATGATTTTAATTTTTTTAATGGCTGGAAAAACTCAAAAGAAGCATATTTTGTGACATGTGAAAATTATTCCATGACTGCTTTTAAGCTTCAACAGTAGAATTAAATAGTTGTGACAGAGACTATATGACTCACAAAGCCTAACATATTTACTATTTGGCCCTTTAGAGAAAAAGTTTGCCACCCCTTGCCAGTGCTTCTCAAACTTTTAATATGCACTGGAATCAAATCATCTGGGGATCTTGTGGAAAAGCAGATTTTGAGTCGATAGGTCCTGGGGGGAAGGGGTTGAAATTCTTCATTTTTAACAAGCTCCCAGCAAAAGGTCCATGTGCCACATGTGTATCAAGGGGCTAGAAAGATTGTTTGTTCATTTGTGTTGCTCAGCTCCCAAGGTTTTATTGTGCTGATCAAGTTAATGGGTGATTATCCCAGGGGTGAAAAATAGGCAGTCAGAAAGCCAAATTCATTTCATAGATGTGTTTTCGGTGTTTTAGAGATCTCTGGCTTCCCATGAAAAACTGAAAGATCATGGGCCCAATTTTCAAATGACAACAATTGTCTGGGCTGAATATGCTGCCCCCTTCAGACAAGACATGCACTGTCTAATTTTCCACAGTCTTCACCATTCCCTCCAGTATTACCCTTGGCCTATTTTACCTTCAGGTTACCTGCCTGGCCCACGTAGTTACTGGAGCTTGCTCTTCCTATGGAAGAGACTTCTATGTGCCATCCAATATTTATTATCCCACTTTCTCCCTATTAATGGAATCACTTAGTTTTAGTTTGCACATAGCTGATCCAGCCACTCCCAACCTCTCTGTAGCTAAATGTGGCTACACAACTAAATTATAGCCAAGGGGATATGAGTAAAAGTGATGGGTATAACTTCTATGATGCATTTTTAAAAGGATGAATATGCCCACTCCTTATACTTTCCCTCTTCCTAATGTCTGTGATATGGTTAGGCTTTGTGTCCCCACCCAAATCCCATCTTGAATTGTAATCCCCAGGTGTTGAGAAAGAGACCCGGTGGGAGATGGTTGGGTCATGGTAGTGGTTTCCCCCATGCAGTTCTCATGATAGCGAGTGAGTTCTCTCAAGATCTGATGGTTTTATAAGGGGCTTTTCCCCTTCCCCCTTCGCTCCTCACATTTCTCTCCTGCCACCATGTAAGGAAGCTCCTTGCTTCTTTGCCTTCCACCATGATTGTAACTTTCCTGATGCCTCCCCAGCCATGTAGAATTGTGAGTCAATTAAACCTCTTTTCTTTATAAATTACGCAGTCTCGGGTATTTATAGCAGTGTGAACATGGACTAATACAGCCTGGAAAGCTGATGTGCAAGCAGGAGCTAGAGCAGCCTTCTTAAACCATGACACGCGAAAGCATGTTGAAGACGATACAACAACATGATCTCCAACACCATGGAGCCAACACGTCAGCCCTGGACTACATTTTCTCAGAAATTTACATGAGATAAAACTTTCACTCATAAGCCACTATATTTTTTTTTACAGTAGCTGAACTGGCACCCTAAGTTATATACAACTCCCAGACTACTCCAAAATGAAGTGTCAGTTGTGTCATGTATTCAATGGCTCCAGCAAGCTATCAGAGAATATAAACATATCAAAACATACTAAAATTAATTTCCAGAACCAAATTGATCTACTGAAGCTGTTTATAATCTTATTTCACCCTCCAAATCTACATTGTTATCAGCTGCAGACCATGACAGATATGTAGTGTAACTTGGAAAATGGGGCAAGGAGGTAATCAGGAAAAAAAAAAAAGAAAAAAGAAAAAAGAAAAAGAAAATCACTAGAACTTCATGGTTTCTGCTTCTCTAAGTATATCAGGCCATCCAAGAGCACTGTCCAGAGGGTGTACATGTGATCTGCAAACTCAATTGGAAGAATTCTCCTAACAAAAGGTTAACTGTGGTATTAAGATTTCCACATCCTTGAGAGGTTAGAACCCTCCATGCATGTAGTTTTCCTTTTCTCTTGAAAAATAGTATCTGAAACATGTCTGTATTCTAACAAAACTTAGAAATTTGCTTTGCTGATCCTTCCATGTAGGCCTTCTCCACTTCTCCAAAGTGCCCCCCTTTTTTTCAATACCTTTTAAAAGCTCTAAAACATTTTATTTTCCTAGTTTACAATATTTCAATATATTATTCTTCCATATTCTCTTCTTCCCATGTCCTGTCTCCTCACCCTAAAATGAGTGTGGACTGTCTATAGACAGGATCTACACATTTTCTTGTGTGCAAGCATCCTCACATTGATAATAGACAACTTTCTAGGCAAAATTTGATTTGAAGTGTTTGAAATCTGTCATCTGCTTAGGATTTCTGGAACATCTTTTCATGCAAGTCCAGTTGAATTTGTCAGATATCAACTTGCCTCATAAGATGTTAACTAACAAGGTTTGCTGTGTCTTGCTACAGCCTCTGTGACCTCCCACCTCCTTCCGTTCATTTACCCCATTCTCTCTGAAACACATGCTTAATAGTTGGATCCTCCTTGAGGTCCAAGAGTCAAGGTAAATCTGAGTCATAGAATCAAAAGAAACAGCATTGGCCTTACTTGGATAATGGAAGCAGGTAATTTTACATCTGAAACATAACAAAATGAGTATATATTGATCAAGTAAAAAAAGGGAAAACCTCCCATTGCAACATTTTAATTTTATAATCTTCTCCCAGTTCAGCACCTTCACAATGTTTTTCTCATGGCAAACAACAGGACTATTATGAGGAGTGAAAAAAAAGGCATGCACTGGCAGATCTTTGATCATCAGTGCAGATATGTTAGTTACAGATATCTCAACCAATAATCTTATCTTTATCTTGGGGACATTTGGCTTTTTCTGACATAATCAGCACCTGCCTATGCAATATATGCAGTTTCCAGATGGGCTTTCTCAAAAATGTGGCACCCAAGGAAACTACTTAGGCCAACCCACAAGAGTATTGTCTCTTCAAGTGTGGACTGTGGATCACCAGTACCAGAATCACCTATTGAATCAGAACCTTTGGGAAAATGGATCTGGGGAATCTGCATGTTTAACAAACTCCATTTGTTTTCTTATATAAAAATAATTTTTACCACATAAAAGTACATAGATATTAGAATATTAGAAACTCATATACTAACCACCCAGCTTAAGAAATAACTTCTTAATCCAGTCTATCATTGTTGGATATTTGGGTTGGTTCCAAGTCTTTGCTATTGTGAATAGTGCCAAAATAAACATATGTGTGTATGTGTCTTTATAGCAGCATGATTTATAATCCTTTGGGTATATACCCAGTAATGGGATTGCTGGGTCAAATGGTATTTCTAGTTCTAGATCCCTGAGGAATCGCCACACTGACTTCTACAATGGTTGAACTAGTTTACAGTCCCACCAACAGTGTAAAAGTGTTCCTATTTCTCCACATCCTCTCCAGCACCTGTTGTTTCCTGACTTTTTAATGATCGCCATTCTAACTGGTGTGAGATGGTATCTCATTGTGGTTTTGATTTGCATTTCTCTGATGGCCAGTGATGATGAGCATTTTCTCATGTGTCTTTTGGCTGCATAAATGTCTTCTTTTGAGAAGTGTCTGTTCATATCTTTTGCCCACTTTTTGATGGGTTTTTTTTTCCTGTAAATTTGTTTGAGTTCATTGTAGATTCTGGATATTGGCCCTTTGTCAGATGAGTAGATTGCAAAAATTTTCTCCCATTCTTTTGGAATACTATGCAGCCATAAAAAATGATGAGTTCATGTCCTTTGTAGGGACATGGATGAAGCTGGGAACCATCATTCTCAGCAAACTTTCACAAGGACAAAAAACCAAACACTGCATGTTCTCACTCATAGGTGGGAATTGAACAATGTGAACACATGGACACAGGAAGGGGAACATCACACACTTGGGCCTGTTGTCAGGTGGGGGAAGGGGGGAGGGATAGCATTAGGAGATATACCTAATGTTAAATGACGATGAGTTAATGGGTGCAGCCCACCAACATTGCACATGTATACATATGTAACTAACCTGCATGTTGTGCACATGTACCCTAAAACTTAAAGTATAATACTAAAAAAAAAGAAATAACTTCTGAGATAATCTTATATACATCACAGCCTGTGAATCAGTGAATTTGGGAAACATGAAAGCAAAGGATTTTGAGTCAAGAGAGTGCAGGTAACTATAAAATAGCCTGGATTAATGGGTGAGAACAAAATGACAGCACGAATGTGGGGAAAAACAATAATAAATTTTCAAAGAAATACCATCAATCATCAAAGTATACTATGAACACCTCTATGCATATAAACTACAAAATCAAGGAGAAATTGATAAATTCCTGGATACATACATCCTCCTAAGACAAAACCAGGAAGAAACTGAATCCCTGAACAGAACAATAATGAGCTCTGAAATTGAGGCAGTAATAAATAGCTTACAAACCAAAAAAAACCCAAGACCAGACAGACTCACAGTTGAATTCTACCAGATTTACAAAAAAGAGCTGCTACCATTCCTACTGAAACTACTCCAAAAATTGGGAAGGAGAGACTTCTTCCTAACTCATTCTATGAGACCAGCATCATCCTGATACCTGGCAGAGATACAACAACAAAAACAAAAACTTCAGGCCAATATCCTTGATGAACATCAATGTAAAAATTCTCAAGAAAATACTGGCAAATCAAATCCAGCAGCACATCAAAAAGCTTATCCACCACAAGCAAGTAAACTTTCTCATGGTTATCAACCTTATGCAAGGTTGGTTAAACATACACAAATCAAGAAATGTGATTCATCACATAAACAGAACTAAAGACAAAAAGCACATGATTATCCCAATAGATGCAGAAAAGGCTTTCAATAAAAATTCAATGTCCATTCATGTTAAAAGAAAACTCTCAATAAACTAGGTGTTGAAGGAACATTCCTTAAAATAATAAGAGTTATATATGGCAAACCCACAGCCAACATAATACTGAATGGGCAAAAGTTAAAAGCATTCCCCTTAAAAGTCCGTACAAGACAAAGATGATCTCTCTCACCACTCCTATTCAACATAGTATTTGAAGTCCTGGCCAGGGCAATCAGGCAAGAGAAAGAAATAAAGCCCATCCAAATAGGAAGAGAGGAAGTCAAACTATCCCTATTTGCAGATGACATGATCCATAATCCTGTATCTACAAAACCCCATAGTCTCAGCTCAAAAGCTTGTTAAGCTGATAATCAACTTCAGCAGTCTCAGAAAACAAAATCAATGTGAAAAAATCACTAGTATTCCTATATACCAACAGCAGTCAAGCTGAGAACCAAACTAGGAATGAACTCCTATTCACAATTACCACAAAAATAATAAAATACCTGGGAATACAGCTAACTGGGGAGGTGAAAGAACTCTAAAAGGAGAACTACTCAAAGAAATCACTGCCCTAAGAAATTAGAGATCATACAAACAAATGGAAAAAAGCATTCCATGCTCGTGAATAGGAAGAATTAATATCGTTAAAATACCCATACTGCCCAAATCAGTTTACAGATTAAATGCTATTCCTGTTGAGCTACTATTAAGATTATTCAGAGAACTAGAAAAAAACTATTGTAAAATTCATATAGAACCAAAAAAGATCCTGAATAGCCAAGGCAATCCTAAGCAAAAAGAACAAAGCTGGAGGCATTTTGTTACCTGACTTCAAACTATACTACAGAGCTACAGAAACAAACAGAGCATGGTACGGGGCAAAAACAGACATGTAGATTAAAGGAAGAGAATAGAGAGCCCAGAAGTAAGACCACACTCCAACAGCTATCTGATCTTTGACAAACCTGACAAAAACAAGCAATGTGGAAAGGATTACTTATTCAATAAATGGTGCTGAGATAACTGGTTAGCCATATGCAGAAGATTGAAACTGGACCTCTTTTTTATACCATATTCAAAAATTAACTCAAGACAGATTAAAGACTTAAATGTAAAACCCCAAACCATAAAAACCCTGAAAGTCAACTTAGGTAATACCATTCAGCATATAGGCACAGGCAAAGATTTCATGACAAAGATACCAAAATCAATTGCAACAAAAGCAAAAATTAACAAATGGGATCTAATTCAACTGAAGAGCTTCTACACAGCAAAAGATAGTATCAACAGAGTAAACAGATGACCTACAGAATGAGAGAAAATTTTTGCAAACTCTACATTTGACAAAGGTCCAATATCCAGCATCTATAAGGAACTTAAACAAATTTACACACACACAAAAAAACCCAAACAACCCCATTAAAAAGTGGTCAGTGGACATGAACAGACACTTTTCAAAAGAAGACACACATGTGGCCACCAATCATATGAAAAAAGCTCAACACCCCTGATCATTAGAGAAATGCAACTCAAAACCACAATGAGATGCTATCTCACACTAGTCAGAACGGCTATTACTATAAAGGCAAAGCATAACAGATGCTGGTGAGGTTTTGGAGAAAAATAAATGCTTAAACCCTGTTGATGGGAGTGTAAATTAGTTCAACCATCGTGGAAGACAGTGTGGCGATTCCTCAAAGACCAAAGGCAGAAGTACCATTCGACCCAGCAATCCCATTACTGGGTATATACCCAACCAAAGGAATACAGATTGTTCTATTATGAAGATACATGCATGCCTATGTTCATTGCAGCACTGCTCACAATAGCAAAGATATAGAACCAACTTAAATGGCCACCAGTGATAGATTGAATTTGAAAATGTGGTACATATACACAATGGAATACTATGCAGCCATAAAAAGAACAAGATTATGTCCTTTGCAGGGACATGTATGGAGCTGGAGGCCATTATCCTTAGTAACCTAATGCAGGAACAGAAAACCAAATACCACATGTTCTCACTTATAAGTGGGAGCTAAATGATGAGAACACATGGACACATACAGGGGAACAACACACATTTGGCCTACTTGAGGGTGGAGGCTGGGATGAGAGAGAGGATCAGGGAAAATAACTAATGGGTATTATGCCTAACACTTGGGTGATGAAATAATCTGTACAACAAACCCTCATGCCAGAAGTTTACCTAAGTTAACAAACCTGCACATGAACATCTTAACTTAAAATAAAACTTAATAAGTAAATACAAAAGAGAAAGCTAAAAAATTAATGGGAGAGGAAATGCAGGGCATTGCTAAACTGAAGAATAAAGTAGAGGAAAGACCAGCCAAGGCCAAAACTCCAGCTCCTTAAGTGAGGATTTCCAATGATAAATTATTCCTGAATTAAACCTGAATTTTTTTTTTAAGAGACAAGGCCTTGTTATGTTGCCCAGGCTAATCTTGAACTCCTAGCCTCAGGTGATTCTCCAGCCTTGGCCTTTCAAAGTGATCATTGATTTTTAAGCCTCCCTTACTAGTTGTAAATGGCTGTCTCCTTTAACCTCTCTTGCTGCCACGGTTCATCTTTTGAGGACCAGGACAAAATATGCATTTGTGTAAGGTGGTTCTATTCCTTCTGGATATGATTTTTTCTCTCCAAAGCCAGGGAAGGTTTTCTCATCACTTGACTCACCCTAAAAGCTCTAGATCCTTTTTCTATTTCTGTACAAATGTGATTTCCAGAGCCAAGGCACAAGAGCTATGGTTGGTTAAAACTAACACTTTGGCCATTGGATTTGTAATTGGTTTAATTTCCACTTCACTTCAGCCCACAGGGATAACTCCTTCCTTATACAGCTTATGCCTTGCTCCCTCTTTGTGGTATATATGTGTTTTGGCCATGGAAGAACCCCACTGATACCTCTCAGGCTCCTGACATATATGTTCAAGGCCAAGTATCTCCTCTTTATGTAAGAGGGCCAGGATAAAGAGGCAAAGAGAACATGGGGCAGTGGCCACGGGGTCATAGACTATTTTAGAAGTCTACACAGAGGAATGTCGCCAATTTTAATGTGAGCCAACCCTGGCCAAAGAAATAAATCCCTGGTACTGCCAGGAACAGATCCTGCCTGTTCCTGGCAGCTTCATAGATTCATTTTGTCCTTGCCCAGGTCTGACTATATTTTCCTGTGGGGTGGAACTTTAGGGAGCAGAGTTCTGATCTCCTCTGGTGTAGCAATAATACTAGCAATAATACTGACAATAATGATAATGATAAAGATTTCACAGCTTGATTAAAATGCTACTTCCTTTAGGAGGAAATCTGATTTCTCATCTAGAAATGAGCCTAGCTTGCTCTTTCTCCCACAGCATATATATTTGTCTTATTATACATGCCCCATCTCCTGTGTGTTAAAGTGATTCAGGTATCTGTTAACTTTCACTTGGTTCTGTGCTATTTGGAAACTAGGGTCATGTCTTTTTTATGCTTGTACTTACCACAGTGTCTATCATAGAGCTCTGCACATGGCTGGCCTTTAAACATTTTGCCATCCACATTGTTGTGAGCTCTTCAGCTCACCCTGCCAGTGTCCATGTTGACTAAAAAGTATTCAATATACTCAGTCAAGAAAAAGCTTTTCTGAAAACTTCATTGTGCCATGTATTTTAGCCAGTGGCCAGAGCATGTGAGCAGATCGAAAAGAAATAGAAATCGGAATGCCCTTCTTTCAAATCCAGAGATCCTTCTAGTCCATATGGAAGTACATCAATGAAAATCTACAGTAAACCCTGAAATTCCTCTTCACTGGAATCTTGGTACTATCCATGGAGGCAAAAAGAGGAATACATTACAACCTTGCTGAGACTATGGTGGGCTGAAGAGCATAGTGGTGTAGCAGCCAACATATGTCTCTATTTTTCTTCCCAGACTTGCTGTAAGGGTCTTCCCGTTTGTGTTCTCACCTTTATCCTGCTGTCCTTTCCCTTCTTTTCCTACCTCACTATGCATTTGAGGTCAAACTTCTGCAATCTCAGGCAGCTCCAGGCCTTCCAGAAGTTAAGCTAGAAAGAGGTACACATTCCAGGTAGCAAGAACCATTGTACAAATGTTCAAGCCCACTAAGTGTGTTGGAAGCTTTCCTTTATCAAAAAATCTCCTACCTAGAACACACTGTTGTCCTGCATTTTCACCAGGACCTCAAGGTTTATCTAGTGACTGCAGAGGAGACACATACATGGTTGAATCTCCAGGATTACTGGGTCCTGGCCCCAGAAAAGGTCAAGTGCAAAAATTTTTCATAAACTCAAATCCACCTAAAAGTCTTAAAGGCAAGGCCCAAACCCAGCTAAACATATTGCTCTTGTAAAGAACATAATCTAGGGCAGCAATCTCTAAACTTGCATCAGTCAAGTAAACTCAATATGATGGAGGAGCTTCTTTGGTTGAAGACAAGGTAGGGCCTTTTCCTTTTCCCCCACAGTGGTCTCTAGTGAATCTCCACTGAATTCAGGAATAAAGCTCAGACTTCAGAAATCTTAGGGCCTTGGCAGTGAGGGCTATTGGGCCACTAGAGAAGTGATCATGAACTTTTTGCTTCTCTATCTACACTCACTTCCTAGGTTATGATTTTAAATACCACCTGTACACTGATGAACTTCAAATGTACATATTGAACCCTGATGACTTTCCTGAAATTGAGAGTCATATGTCCAATTGCCTACTCAATATCTCTATGTAAATATCTAATGCTTATCCCAAACTTAACATATACAAAACTGATCTCTTGTTCTTTCTCTTAATCCTTGTCCCTCACTCTTCATTTTATTAAATGGCAACATCATCCTTCCAATTTCTCAGACAAAATACCTTTGAGTCATTTTTTACTCCTCTCGTTCACACAGTATCATCAAGAAACTGTATAGGCTCCACTTTGAAATATATCAAGAGATATATAAATACATTTTATAAAATCCAACTCCCTCTCATAATAAAAACACTCACACATTATAGATAGAAGGGAATTTTCTCTACCTGTGAAAAGACATCTATATAACCTGACAACTAACATCATACTTAATGGTGAAAGACTGAATGCAAACATCAGGAACAAGACAGAGATGTCTGTTCTCACCATTGCTGTTTATTGTAGTGGGGATTCTAGCCAGGGCAATTAGGGAAGCAAATGAAACAAAACACATCCAGATTGGAAAGGAAAAAGAAAAACTACTCTATTCACAGATACATGCATGGATGTGGTGAAAAAGAAACATTTTTACATTACTGGTGGGAATGTAAACTAACTAGTACAATCACTATGGGAAACAGTATGGAGATGATTTAAGAAACTAAAAGTAGAACTACCATTTGATCCAGCAATCCCACCACTGGGTATCTACCCAGAGTAAAAGAAGTTATTATATGAAAAAGACACTTGCACGCACATATTTACAGCAGAACAATTTGCAATTGCAAAAATATGGAACCAGCACGAGTGCCCAACAACCAATGAAAGACCATTATTCTTTGTGAAGTAACTCGGGAATGGAAAACCAAACATCATGTGTTCTCACTCATAAGTGAGAGCTAAGCTATGAGGATGCAAAGGGTGAAGAATGATACAATGAACTCTGGGGACTTGAGGGGGAAGGGTGGAAGGGAGATGATGGATAGTTTTAAGGAACTAAAAGTAGAACTACATTGGTGCAGTGTACACTGCATGGGTGGTGGGTGCACTGAAATCTCAGAAATCACAACTAAATAACTTATCCATGTAACCAAATACTACTTGTTACCCTAAAACCATTGAAATAAAAAAATAAGGAAAGTCTCAAATCAGTAACCTAAGTTTCTACCTTAAAAAACCAGAATAGAGTAGAAATTAATAAAATGGAGAAGAGAAAAGCAATACAGAAAATCAACAAGGCCAAAGTTTGGTTATTTGAAAAAATAAAATTGACAAATCTTTACTTAGACTGATGTGTGTGTGTGTATGTGTGTGTGTGTGAGAGAGAGAGAGAGAGAGAGAGAAAGAGAGAGGAGAGAATAGACATGAGAAAGACTCAAATTACTAAAATCAGAAATAAAACAAATATCAGTACTCCATTCCTTTCATGGCTAAATAATATTACATTGTGTAGATATACAAACACTTTACCACATTTTGTTGTCAATTCACCAGTTTAGGGACATTGGGTTGTTTTCACCTTTTGGCTACTATTAATGCTGATATGAACATTCATATATAAGCTTTTGTGTAGACATATGTTTTTCTGGGGTATATATATAGGAGTGGAGTTGATGGATCAAATAATAACTTTATATTTAACTTTTTGAAAATTGTCATATTGTTTTCCACCAGCAAAAGTAGCTCAGTGGCAAAATATGAACACTCCAATTTCTCTACATCCTCTCCAACACTTACTGCTATTGTGTGACTTTTTGTTATTACAGCCATACTAATATGCATGAAGTGGTATCTCATTGTAGTTTTGATTTGCATTTTCCTAGTTACTGACAATGTTGAGTGTTTGTTCTTATTTATTGACTATTTGTATATCTTCCTTGGAGAAGTGTCTATTCAAATCATCTGCTCATTTTAAAATTTAATTATTTGTTGCTACAGTCCAAATGTTTGTGTCCTCCCCAAATTCATATATTGAAATCCCAACCTCCAAGGTGATAATATTAGGAGGTGAGGCCTTTTTGTGATGATTAGGTCAGAAGGGTGGAGTCTTCATGACTGGTATTAGTGCCCTTATAAAGAGACCCCAGAGAGGTAGTAAGTCCATTCTACCATGTGAAGACACAACTAGAAGGTGGCATCTATGAACCCCAAAGTAGACCCTCGTAAGACACTGGATCTGCTGACATCTTGATCTTGGGCTTCCTAGCCAAGAAATAAATACATTTTTGTTGTTTCTAAGCTACATAGCTTAGGGTATTTTGTTGTTGCAGCCCAAAGAGACTGAGACATTTTCTTTTTTATTGTTGAGCTGAAAATATTCCTTATATATCCTGGAAACAAGTTCCCTATCAGATGCATTATTTGGTAAAATTATCTCCCATTTTGTGGCTTGTCTTTTCTTTTTCTTGTAATGCCATTTGATGCACAAAAGTTTACAGTCTTGGTAAAGGCCTATTTATCTATTTTTTGTCTGATGTTGCTTGTGCTTATGGTATCATATATAAGGATTTTTTTCTTAATCTAAGATTTCAATGACTTATGTTTTTTTTTCTAAGAGTTTTATGGTGTTAGCACTTACATTTAGGTCTGTGATTCATTTTGAGTTAATTTTCCTGTGTGGTGTGAGGTATTTTTTCAACTCCATTCTTTTAGATATGGGTATCTAATTGTCTCAACACAATTTGTTGCAAAGATTTCTTTCTCCATTTAATGTCTTGATATCCTTTCAAAAAGAAATTGAAGACAATTGTATGGGTTTAACTCTCTTTTCTGTTCCATCAATCTATATTTCTTTATTTATGCCAGTACAACACCGTTTTGATTACTACAGCTTTGTGGTAAGTTTTGAAATCAGGACACATAAGCCTTTACAGTTTGCTCCTCTTTTTAAATATTATTTTGGCTATTGTGGGTCCCTTGCATTTCCATATGAATTTTAGGATTAGCTTGTCACTTCTAAAAAGAAGGGCTTAGGTGTTATTCTTAGCTCTCTTTTCTTTTGGCTTTATATCTCTTTATTAGTTAGGGATCTCCAGGTAAACAGAACGAATAAGAGGGAGAAAAAGAGAGAGAGAGAGAGAGAGAGAGAGAGATTCATCTAGATAATAGATAAATAGATTTATTATAAGGAATTGGCTAGCAAGTCCAAAATATGTATTGTGGGCTGGCAGGTCCAAGACCCAGGAGAGTTTATAGTGCAGTTTCAGTCCAAAGACTGGGCAGCCAGGAAACCCAAGAAGGCTGATGGTGCAGATGAATTCTAATGGCATTATTCTGGGGAATTTTCTTTTGCTTAGGGAGGCTGGTCTTTTATTCTATTTAGGCTTTCAACTACTTGTGTAAGGTCCATTCACATAGACAGCAACCTGCTTTAGTCAAGGTTCAATGATTTAAATATCAGCCTCATCCAAAAATACCTTCAGAGTTGATGCATAAAATTAACCATCATGACCTCCTCCCCAGCATTTAAAACCTTTGCCATAAATTACTTATGATTTACAAGCCTCTATCTTCTGCTAAATAGTTCTCTTGAGAAATTTATTTATATACACACACAAACACCTACTTCCATATATCTATTTACCTATTTCACATCTTCATCTGAATATCCATCGAGCCCCTCAAACCAGGTTTGTTCAAAACTAAATTCATCTTCTCTCCCTCCCTCACTGAGGAAGCAAACAAACCTGCTACTCATCCTCACCATTCACCCACTCAATTGAGTAAGAAACTTGGGAATCTCTCATTCCTGTCACTCATCATCCAACCCAGTGACATCCTAACTATTCCTCCCCTGTATCTCTCCTATTACCTCTTTCCTTTCATTGCACCATCTCATTGTTGCTGCCACTTCCTTGCTACAAGCCCTTATCCTCTACTACCTTGGCAAGAGCCTACTAACTGTTCTCCCTTTTCTAGCCTCACTTTCTACGTAACCAACCTACATGTTGATTCCAAAGTAGCCTGTTTAAAATTTGCATCTGCTTAAATCTCTTCTTGCTTAAAACCTTCTGATGGCCACTTAACACCTAAGGTACATCCAACCCACATGATGCAGCTATCAAGTTATTTCAAGATATGGGTCTTGCCTGCCTCTCCAACCTCATCTCTATCTAGACCTCCTTGGCACTCCCTCACATTTTATGCTCCAGCAATACCAAATTGGATACTATTTCCAAAATACACCACATCATTTATCACCTTTGCACACACTACTGCCTCCATATAAACTTTTGCTCCCACCCCCTTAATCCTCTGGAAAACTTGAATGCGTTGCTCAATATCCTGCTGCCATGGTTTCTCCACAATGATGCTTCCCATGACCCCCAGAGTTGTAGACAATCATCAATTTCTCCATGTTACTGTCACAAAATATACCTGTTTACATTTTTGCTCTTTTCATAATGTCTTGGCTTTAGATTTATTATACATCTCTCCTATTAGTCAAAAAACAGGAAACTATGTCATATTCAGCACTGATCTCCAATGCCTTGCTAAGGGCTTAGCTCATACAGGACTCAATAAATATTTGAGATGGAGTTATTGTTGAATACATGTTCAAGCAACTGATTGAAATGAAAATGGTTTCACTTGATACTTATATGCTGTTGGCTCCCAGATCTTTGTTGCCAGTCCTTTCCTGAATTCTAGACCTATGTGCAGCTGTTACCTAAACATTTCCACTTGGATACAATAACTTCCACTCAACCTATTCAAACTTACCTCATCAAACCTGCTCCTTCAACTTATGTAGGTAAATGGCATCACCTAGAAACACAAGTTCAGGATCTGAAACTTATTCTAAACTTTCCACAACCCTGCCCTTCAGCTTCTGTCACCTCCCCTCCAATCAGTCACAAGGTCCCCCTGATTCCAATTCCATAACTTCTCTTATATGTGTTCCCCCATCCCCTGTCTGACCTAGTGGGAGCATTTAATATGGCAGTCTACATCAAGGTATGGGTTTCTAGGAATTGTGTGGAACCAGAAGAGTTGTGAAGCTCAAATAATATAGTAAGTGAGAAAGGCCCAAGAACACTCTAACATGTTTCTAATTCCTATTTTGATATGACTGTGAGCAGCTCCTCCTCTCTTCATCACTTATCAGAAATCATCACTTTGCCAATGCCACACATCAGCCAGAGAAAATGACTGAATCCCTTTTGCACGGGCTGGAGCAGACCAGGCAGAAATGCTGGCCTTATCATCTGACACCAAGGTATGGCCCTGAGAGTTGAGGTTAGATAAGACAGCTTTGTTCACAAAACAAAAATATTTTGTGTGACTAATAAGCCCTCAGAGAGACAGGATAGAACAGCGATTAAGAGTAAACTGCTAGGTTTGACTTACGCTACTGTGGTATGTGACCTTGGAAAAGGAACGTAGTCTTTTCTCTTTGTATAACGATAGTACCTACAGGATAATTATAGTACCTACAGATTATGAGGTTGTTGTGAAAATTAAAAGAATCATTACATAGAAGGCTCACTGAATCATACTTGACACATTGTAAACACAATATAAATATCTGTTATATATTATCATTATTTTATGGGCCAGGCCCTGTGTTCCTTGCAACATTGTTGCTCCTATAGCTTGAGACAAATAAAATGCATAAATTGAAAACACATTCTATGTGGAGAAGAGACAAGGCCTGTGTTGGAGTTGTAGTATCATGTGTCAGGTCCAAAGATCAAAGGGAAAGCCAAAGACAAGAGAGGGTGAAAGAGACAAAGACCAAAGATAAAACCAGAGGTGGAAAGCAAGGCAAGTAGAGAGACTATATGGGTCAGGAGATGGGGCAGAAGACACCAACTAGCAGCGGGGTCAGAGCCTAGGAACCGCATCAGACTAGATGAACTGTTTTACTGAAGCAGCAGAAAGTGGTATAATCAGAAGAGCAGTGTAGGGGAATAGAACCTGGATGGAGCTGGGAGAACCTTCCCAAGTGTCAAGGATGAAGAATGATGAAGAGCTGTGTAAAGGTGTCAAAATCTGCGAAGATCAGGGCATGAGAAGTAGGATGAAGGCATTTGTGTATTTTGGGGTTGAGGGAAGGGTCTGCCAGGGTCTTAGGGCCAGGCCGCACGTGGGGTACAGGCTGGGGTCTAAGCAGGTGGGCTCTGATAAGGAGCAGTAACAGTGATCATGGTAATATTAGCCAAGAACTAAGTCTACTAATCACTTGGTATGGGAGCTAAACCCACTCAACAATTATTATGGGCTGGAGAAAGTGGACATGATGGTTGAGCCAGACTGGGGGAGAGGAAGCTGGAAGGACACAAGGCTGGGCCATGAGCTCTGAGATTTTGACTGGGCCTAGGAACAATTCCTTGACATTGGTCTGGGACAAGACATGCAGTCAGGGTAGGAAGAGATCCAGAAGGAGGCACCTACCTGCACTGATTGTCTAGGGACCCATGCTCTTTGGCAGAAGTGATATCAATCAGAAAGGGCCCTGCTTGTTCCCATGGGCAGGCTGGCACTTCCCCAGAGAAAGACCAGGAGTTGAGGTTGTGGTGATGCTATCAGTAAAGAACTGACTGGAAATGAGAAACAGGAAGGCAGGTATCTACATGGACAAATTCAGAGAGGTATATACACATAGAAACAGTGTGTTGGAGAGGAAAAGATCACTTGACCTGTAATATGTCATGCCTGTGGTGGAATATAAGGCGCTGTGACCTTAGGCAAGTTGTTTAGCCTTTCTGAGCTTCTGTTTCTTTCTTGTCATACAGGAGCCAAGAGTCATGCTTCTCTCATGAGCCTCTTGTGAAGGTGAAATGATATGGTGCCTGTGAAGCACATAGCATGGCATCTGATGTAGAGTGAATGTAAGATGAATACTAGTTATCATTATCATCAGTATTATTACTATACTCTCAAACAGAGGGCATCAGGACTATGCTCCCACAAGTTCCATTCTAGAGGAAAATAAAATCAGACCTGGGCAAGGACAAAATGAAATCTTCGAAGCTGCCAGGAGCAAACAGAAATCCGTTCCTGGCAGGACCAGGGATTTATTTATTTTACCAGGGATGGCTCACATTAAAATTGTCCTCATTTCTGTGTGTGGACTTCTGTGCAGTCTATAGCCCTCTGATCTACTGGCTGAGCTATTGAATGGCGCACCTTTGAGTGAACTTCCAAAAGAGCCTATAACCCCATGGCCACTGTTCCGCATTATCTCTGCCTCTTTATCCTGATCTTCTTGGGTTCTGGGGAAAAGAGGAGGTACTTGGCCTTGATCATGTATGTCAGCAGCCTGGAAGGAATGGATGGGGTTCTCCCATGACTAACATACACACACACACACCCCCTAAACAGACAAAGAGAGAGCAGAGACTGAGCTCTATAGGGTATGAGTCATCTCCATGGGCTGAAATGGAGTGGAAATTAAACTGACTACAAATTCAATGGCCAAAGAACTATTTTTATCTGCCTATACCTGTTGTATCTTGGCTCTGGAAACTACATTTGTACAGAAATAGAGGAAGAATCTGGAGGTTTTAGGATGGGTAAAATGATGAAAAGACTTACTCAGGTTTTAGAGAGAGAAAAAAAAATCATGTCCAGAAGGATAAGACCACCTTATGCAAATGTAGATTTTGATCTGGTCCTCAAAAGATGAACTGTGACAAAGAGACAAAGAGGTTAAAAGGGGCAGCCATTTAGAACTAGCGAGGGAAGCTTAAAAATCAGTCAGAATTCGGGGATGATTCATGTGGGATCTCCACTTAAGGGACTGGTGGTTTGAAGACAAATATGCCTTAGCTGGTCTTCCCCTTCCCCGCTTTGTCCTTTTGTATATATACACACACAGAAGATACAAAAATCATTCATATTTTCATATATATATATACATACATATATAAAAATGATTTTCAAAGAAATAATGTAATAATGGAAATTAAAAAGAAAATTCAATGGACATATACAAAAGAAATGAACCACTGAACAGATTTGAAGAAATAGCCTAGGATACAACATAGATAGCACAGAGATGGAAAATATAAATGAGAGACAAAGAAAGTAGAGTGAGATGCTGTAATATACATCTAATTGGATTTCCATAAAAAGACAATAGAAATATTTTTTTGAATTGAGGAAATGCAGCTGTAGTTGAATTCAGATAGCCTAATTGATCCTAAGCAAACATTCTAAGATGTCTCACCCTAGAACCATTATGGTGAAACTGTAGAACCCCAAAGACAAAGAAAAAAAAATCATTAAAAAGAACCAAGAAAGATAGATTACTTACTCAGGAATAATAATTAGATTGACAATTTACTTCTCATAACAATGAAAATGAGAAAAAATAAATTTATATTACCAATGTGTTGAAAAAGAATAATTGTCAATTAGGAATTCTATACCTGGTAAACTGTCTTTAAAGAATGAAGGAAAAATAAAGCCATTTTTAACCAAACCAAACCAAGCCAAAAAGAAAACTGAGATGGTCTGTCATAAAGAGACTTTTGCCACAGGAAATTCTAAAGGATACATTTGAGTCAGAAAGATACCCCAGATGGAACGTCTGAGATGCAAGAAAGAAGGATGGGTAAAATAAGAATGTAAATATGTGAGCAGATGTTTAACTACTGACTGAATGAAATATTGATAATAATGTCTATTTTGTGGGGTTAAAAAAGATAACTAAAATACTAAGAAGAAAAGCATATATATTGGTATGCAGTAAATAGAGCTAAGATTTTCTGTGGCTTCTGTATTTTTCTGGATGAGTATATGAATGTTGATTTTAATATTATTATTATTATTATTACTATACTTTAAGTTTTAGGGTACATGTGCACAATGTGCAGGTTTGTTACATATGTATACATGTGCCATGTTGGTGTACTGCACCCATTAACTCATCATTTAGCATTAGGTATATCTCCTAATGTTATCCCTCCCCCCTCCCCCCACCCCACAACAGTCCCCAGAGTGTGATGTTCCCTTTCCTGTGTCCATGTGTTCTCATTGTTCAATTCCCACCTATAAGTGAGAACATGTGGTGTTTGGTTTTTTGTCCTTGCGACAGTTCACTGAGAATGATGATTTCCAGTTTCATCCATGTCCCTACAAAGGACATGAACTCAACATTTTTTATGGCTGCGTAGTATTCCATGGTGTATATGTGCCACATTTTCTTAATCCAGTCTATCGTATGGATATTTGGCTTGGTTCCAAGTGTTTGCTACTGTGAATAGTGCTGCAATAAACATATGTGTGCATGTGTCTTTATAGCAGCATGATTTACAGTCCTTTGGTTATATACCCAGTAATGAGATGGCTGGGTCAAATGGAATTTCTAGTTCTAGATCCCTGAGGAATCGCCACACTGACTTCCACAATGGTTGAACTAGTTTACAGTCCCAACACATGTTGATTTTTTTTTAACTTTGTTAAGCATACATGTTAAATATTCTAGATAAAGTGATTGCTAAAAGCAAAAACAAACAAACAAACAAACAAAAAAGAGTGTGCTTCCAAAGTAGTAAAGAGAAAAAAAAAACGTGTAATATAAATGAAAAGGGAAAATTTTCTCCCATTTCTTAGGTTGCCTGTTCACTCTGATGGTAGTTTCTTTTGCTGTGCAGAAGCTCTTTAGTTTAATTAGATCCCATTTGTCAATTTTGGCTTTAAGAAAATTTTCAGAACCTACTCATCTGACAAAGGGCTAATATCCAGAATCTACAATGAACTCCAACAAATTTACAAGAAAAAAGCAAACAACCCCATCAAAAAGTGGGCAAAGGACATGAATAGACATTTCTCAAAAGAAGACATTTATGCAGCCAAAAAACACATGAAGAAATGCTCACTATCACTGGCCGTCAGAGAAATGCAAATCAAAACCACAATGAGATACCATCTCATATCAGTTAGAATGGCAATCATTAAAAGTCAGGAAACAACAGGTGCTGGAGAGGATGCGGAGAAATAGAAACACTTTTACGCTGTTGGTGGGACTGTAAACTAGTTCAACCATTGTGGAAGTCAGTGTGGTGATTCCTCAGGGATCTAGAACTAGAAATACCATTTGACCCAGCCATTCCATTACTGGGTACATACCCAAAGGACTATAAATCATGCTGCTATAAAGACACATGCACACGTATGTTTATTGCGGCACTATTCAAAATAGCAAAGACTTGGAACCAACCCAAATGTCCAACACTGATAGACTGGATTAAGAAAATGTGGCACATATACACCATGGAATACTATGCAGCCATAAAAAATGATGAGTTCATGTCCTTTGTAGGGACATGGATGAAATTGGAAATCATCATTCTCAGTAAACTATCGCAAGGGCAAAAAACCAAACACAGCATGTTCTCACTCATAGGTGGGAATTGAACAATGAGAACACATGGACACAAGAAGGGGAACATCACACTCTGGGGACTGTTGTGGGGTGGAAGGAGGGGGAGGGATAGCATTAAGAGATATACGTAATGTTAAATGACGAGTTAATGGGTGCAGCACACCAGCATGGCACATGTATACATATGCAACTAACCTGCACATTGTGCACATGTACCCTAAAATTTAAAGTATAATAATAATAAAATAAAAAAAGAAAAGGGAAAGGTAGAAAAAGTGGGTTAAAGAGAAATTCCAAAATAAGATGGTAAAAATAAATTCAAATATATCAGTAACAACAAGTGTACTAAATTATCCAGGTAAAAGACAGTTTGTTCAAAATGGAAAAATCTATCTATATTCTGTTACAAAGGACATATTTAAACAGAGTAATATAGAGAGACTGGCTGTAGGAAAAACAGTGGGGAAAAATGTACTAGGTAAATACTAACTGACAGAAAGCTGGTGTAGCTATATTAATGGCAAACCAAATAGACCAAGGCAAAAAGCATTACTAGAAATAAAGCCACTACATAATTGTAATAGATTTAATTTACTTTGAAGGTACAACAATTTTACATGTATCTAATAACACAGCTTTAAATATTTATATTAGAAAGTAAGGAAGGCTGAAAATTAAGATGTTGAGCATATCTTATTAAATCAAAAAAGACCAGTGGAATTAAAGCAAGGAAAATAAAAAGAATGAGTGGTGGCTCATGCCTGTAATCCCAGCATATTGGAAGGCTTAGGCGGGCAGATTGCTTCAGCCCAGAAGTCTGAGACCAGCCTGGGGAACATGGCAAAACTCTGTCTCTACAAAAAATACGAAAATCAGCCAGGTGTGTTGGAGCCCAATTTAGTCTCAGCTACTTGGGAGGCTGAGGTAGGAGGATTGCCTAAGCCCAAGGAGGTCAAGGCTGCAGTGAGCTGTGATTGTGCCACTGCACTCCAGCCTGGGCAAAAGAGTAAGACACTGTCTGAAAATTAATAAAAATTAAAGGAAGAAAGAAAGAAAGAAAAATGTCAGTAATCACAAGTGAAATAGAAAATAAATATATGTCAAAGAATATTAACTGAGCCAAAAGATGATGCGCTAAAAATGTTAGTAAACCCCTGGCAAGTATTCTCAATGAAAAAGCAAAACAACAACAATGACAACAAAACATGGCTTGGCAGGATGATGCATGCCTAAGATCTCAACATTCTGGGAGTTTGAGGTGGGAGGATTGCTTGAGCCCAGGAGTTAGAGATCAACCTGGGCAACATGGAGAGATCCTGTCTCTACAAAAAGTTTAAAAATTGGCCTTGTGCGGTGGCTCATGCCTGTAATCCCAACACTTTGGGAGGCCGAGGCAGGTGGATTACCTGAGGTCAGGAGTTCAAGTCAAGCCTGGCCAACATGGTGAAACCTCGTCTCTACTAAAAATACAAAAATTAGCCAGGCGTGGTGACAGATGCCTGTAATCCCAGATACTCTGGAGGCTGAGGCAGTAGAATCACTTGAGCCCGGGAGGTGGAGGTTGCAGTGAGCCAAGATTGCCCCATTGCACTCCAGCCTGGGCGATGGAGCGAGACTCTGTCTCCAAAACAACAACAACAAAAAATTTAAAAAATTTAGCAGGTTGTGGCAGCACATGCTGATAGTACCAGCTGCTCGAGAGGCTGCGATGGGAGGATCAGTTTAGCCTGGGAGTTTGAGGATGCAGTGAGCCATGATCTCACTACTGCACTTCAGCCACTCCAGCCTGGGTGACAGAGCAAGACCCTGTCTTAAAAGAAAAAATAAAAAGAGCAGGAGAGAGAAAGCACAATATTAAAAATAAGAAAAGGTACATGCCTACAAGGTCTGCAGAGGTTATAAAGATACTAAGAGGATACTATAAACAATATAAACATTTTTTTCTATAAAGACCGAACTTGCCAAAAGTGATTCAAAGAGAAATTAAAACCTTGACTAATTATTCAATAATTTTTAAAATGATCTGGTAGTGGAAAAAACATCCTTAATAGACATTAGGCAGAGATAGTTTAAAGGCAATTTGAAAAACTGGTAATTCCAACCTTATAAATACTCTTCTAGAATACAGGAAAAGAGGGAATAATTTCCAACATTTTTTTTTTTTTTTTAGAAAAGGCCTCGCTCTGTCACCTAGACTGGAGTGCAGTGGTGTGATCATGCTCTCTGTAGCCTAGTACTCCCAAGCTGAAGTGATCTTCCCACATCAACCTCCCAACTAGCTGGTACTTCAGGCACCTGCCACCACGCCTGGCTAATTTTTTTATTTTTATTTTCTGTACAGACGAGGTTTCACCATGTTGCCTTGGCTGGTCTCAAACTCCTGGGCTCAATGGATCCTCCTGCCTTGGGCCTCCCAAAGTGCTGGGATTACAGGCATAAGCCATCATGCCTGACTCCCAGCTGTTTTTATGAGACTAGCTTAAACTTGGTACAAAAACCAAACAATAACTAAATGACAAAGGAAAACCCACGGATCATTTAACTTTTGAATATGAATGCAACAATCCAGCAATATATGACAAAAGAAAAGATCAAAGTGGGTTTAGCCCAGGAATGCAGGAATAGTGTTACTTTGAAAAATCTGGTAATGTATTTCACATTAGCAGATCAAAGCAGGGGGATAAACTATGTGATCGCTCTAAGAGATACAGAGAAAGCATATAATAAAATTCAACATTCTTTCATGGTGACTAAAAAAAAAAAAAAGTAGCAGGCCAGACTCAGTGGATCATGCCTGTAATCCTAGCATTTTGGGAGGCCAAGGTGGGCAGATCGCTTGAATTCAAGAGTTCAAGACCAGTCTGGGCAACATGATGAAACGCTGTCTCTATAAAAATACAAAAAATGTGGCCAGGTTTGGTGGTTGCATGTCTGTAGTCCCAGCTACTTGGGATGCTGAAGTAGGAGGATGGCTTGAGCTTGGGAGGCAGATGTTTCAGTGAGCTGAGATTGTGCCACTGTACTCCCACCTGGGAGCAAGACACAGTCAAAAAAAAAAAAAAACCTTAGCAAACTAGAAATAGAACGGAACTTCCTTGAGCTAATAGAGAATAACCATTAAAAAACCCTACAAGCAATATCATTACTTAATGGTGAAATATTTTTATTTCTATTTTTAATTAATTCATTAGACAGGGTCTTGCTCTGTTGCCCAGGATGGAGTGCAGCGGTAAAGACAGCTCACTGCAGCATCAACCTCCTGTGGTGAAGTGATCCTCTGCCTCAGCCTCCCTCATAGCTGGAATCACAGGTATGCAACACACCCAGCTAATTCCTTTATTTTTTGTAGAGATGGGAGTGTCACATCATTGCCCAGGCTGGTCTCTTACTCCTGGGCTCAAGCAATCCTCCAGCCTTTGCCTCCCAAATGAACCGCCAAAAGGCCAATGGTGAAATCTTAAAAGTGTTCACATTACTATCAGAGAAAAGCAAGAAATAAACAAAACTGTTATTATAGACACAGAGATAAATGTCCATGTAGAAAATGTTCCAAATTATTGACAAATTATTATAATCAGTAAGTTATTTTGTAAAAAGATGGAAGGGGGGAAAACTAATGCCTAAACTGTAACACATTTCTCAATCTCAGTGCAAAACTGAAAACATAATTTTTAAAAGATAATTTACAAATGTGGTAATAAATGCAAAGGTAGTAGGAATAAATTTAACAAAAGATGTATATGATGTTTGTGTATGGCATGAGAAAATATTTTTTAATTTCTTTTTTCTAATTTTATTATTATTGTACTTTAAGTTTTAGGGTACATGTGCACAATGTGCAGGTTAGTTACATATGTATACATGTGCCATGCTGGTGTGCTGCACCCATTAACTCGTCATTTAACATTAGGTATATCTCCTAATGCTATCCCTCCCCCCTCCTATCACCCCACAGCAGTCCCCAGAGTGTGATGTTCCCCTTCCTGTGTCCATGTGTTCTCATTGTTCAATTCCCACCTATGAGTGAGAACATGCAGTGTTTTTATTTGTCCTTGCAATACTGAGAATGATGATTTCCAATTTCATCCATGTCCCTACAAAGGACATGAACTCATCATTTTTTATGGCTGCATAGTATTCCATGGTGTATATGTGCCACATTTTCTTAATCCAGTCTATCATTGTTGGACATTTGGCTTGGTTCCAAGTCTTTGCTATTGTGAATAGTGCCACAATAAACATACATGTGCATGTGTCTTTATAGCAGAATGATTTATAGTCTTTTGGGTATATACCCAGTAATGGGATTGCTGGGTCAAATGGTATTTCTAGTTCTAGATCCCTGAGGAATCACCACACTGACTTCCACAATGGTTGAACTAGTTTACAGTCCCACCAACAGTGTAAAAGTGTTCCTATTTCTCCACAGCCTCTCCAGCACCTGTTGTTTCCTGACTTGTTAATGACTGCCATTCTAAATGGTGTGAGATGGTATCTCATTGAGGTTTTGATTTGCATTTCTCTGATGGCCAGTGAAGGTGAGCATTTTTTCATGTGTTTTTTGGCTGCATAAATGTCTTCTTTTGAGAAATGTCTGTTCATGTCTTTCGCCCACTTTTTCATGGGGTTGTTTGTTTTTTTCTTGTAAATTTGTTGGAGTTCATTGTAGATTCTGGATATTAGACCTTTGTCAGATGTGTAGGTTGCAAAAATTTTCTCCCATTCTGTAGGTTGCCTGTACAATCTGATGGTAGTTTCTTTTGCTGTGCAGAAGCTCTTTAGTTTAATTAGATCCCATTTGTCAATTTTGGCTTTTGTTGCCATTGCTTTTGGTGTTTTAGACATGAAGTCCTTGCCCATGCCTATGTCCTGAATGGTAATGCCTAGGTTTTCTTCTAGGGTTTTTATGGTTTTAGGTCTATCATTTAAGTCTTTAATCCATGTTGAATTAATTTTTGTATAAGGTGTAAGGAAGGGATCCAGTTTCAGCTTTCTACATATGGCTAGCCAGTTTTCCTAGCACCATTTATTAAATAGGGAATCCTTTCCCCATTGCTTGTGTTTCTCAGGTTTGTCAAAGATCAGATAGTTGTAGATATGTGGCATTATTTCTGAGGGCTCTGTTCTGTTCCATTTATCTATATCTCTGTTTTGGTACCAGTACCATGCTGTTTTGGTACCAGTACCATGCTGTTTTGGTTACTGTAACCTTGTAGTATAGTTTGAAGTCAGGTAACATGATGTCTCCAGCTTTGTTCCTTTGGCTAAGAATTGACTTGGCGATGCAGGCTCTTTTTTGGTTCCATATGAACTTTGAAGTAGTTTTTTCCAATTCTGTGAAGAAAGTCATTGGTAGCTTGATGGGGATGGCATTGAATCTATAAATTACCTTGAGTAGTATGGCCATTTTCATGATATTGATTCTTCCTACCCATGAGCATGGAATGTTCTTCCATTTGTATCCTCTTTTATTTCATTGAGCAGTGGTTTGTAGTTCTCCTTGAAGAGGTCTTTCACATCCCTTGTAAGTTGGATTCCTAGGTATTTTATTCTCTTCAAAGAGAATTAAATTGTGAATGGGAGTTCAGTCATGATTTGACTCTCTGTTGGTCTGTTATTGGTGTATAAGAATGCTTGTGATTTTTGCACATTGATTTTGTATCCTGAGACTTTGCTGAATTTGCTTATCAGCTTAAGGAGATTTTGGGCTGAGACAATGGGATTTTCTAGATATACAATCAGGTCATCTGCAAACAGGGACAATTTGACTTCTTCTTTTCCTAATTGAATACCCTTTATTTCCTTCTTCTGCCTGATTGCCCTGGCCAGAACTTCCAACACTATGTTGAATAGGAGTGGTGAGCGAGGGCATCCCTGTCTTGTGCCAGTTTTCAAAGGGAATGCTTCCAGTTTTTGCCCATTCAGTATGACATTGGCTGTGGGTTTGTCATAGATAGCTCTTATTATTTTGAGATACGTCCTATCAGTACCTAATTTATTGAGAGTTTTTAGCATGAAGGGTTGTTGAATTTTGTCAAAGGCCTTTTCTGCATCTATTGAGATAATCATGTGTTTTTTGTCTTTGGTTCTGTTTATATGCTGGATTAAAGTTATTGATTTGTGTATATTGAACCAGCCTTGCATCCCAGGGATGAAGCCCACTTGATCATGGTGGATAAACTTTTTGATGTGCTGCTGGACTCAGTTTGCCAGTATTTTATTTAGGATTTTTGCATCAATGTTCATCAAGGATATTGGTCTAAAATTCTCTTTTTTTGTTGTGTCTCTGCCAGGCTTTGGTATCAGGATGATGCTGGCCTCATAAAATGAGTTAGGGAGGATTCCTTCTTTTTCTATTGATTGGAATAGTTCAGAAGGAATGGTACCAGTTCCTCCTTGTACCTCTGGTAGAAGTCGGCTGTGAATCCATCTGGTCCTGGACTTTTTTGGTTGGTAAGCTATTGATTATTGCCACAATTTCAGATTCTGTTATTGGTCTATTCAGAGATTCAACTTCTTTCTGGTTTAGTCTTGGGAGAGTGTATGTGTCGAGGAATTTATCCATTTCTTCTAGATTTTCTACTTTATTTGCATAGAGGTGTTTGTAGTATTCTCTGATGGTAGTTTCTATTTCTGTTGGATCAGTGGTGATATCCCCTTTATCATTTTTTATTGCATCTATTTGATTCTTCTCTCTTTTCTTCTTTATCAGTCTTGCGAGCAGTCTATCAATTTTGTTGATCCTTTCAAAAAACAAGCTCCTGGATTCTTTAATTTTTTGAAGGGTTTTTTTTTTGTCTCTATTTCCTTCAGTTCTGCTCTGATTTTAGTTATTTCTTGCCTTCTGTAGCTTTTGAATGTGTTTGCTCTTGCTTTTCTAGTTCTTTTAATTATGATGTTAGGGTGTCAATTTTGGATCTTTTCTGCTTTCTCTTGTGGGCCTTTAGTGGTATTAATTTCCCTTGACACAAGGCTTTGAATGTGTCCCAGAGATTCTGGTATGTTGTGTCTTTGTTCTCATTGGTTTCAAAGAACATCTTTATTTCTGCCTTCATTTCGTTATGTACCCAGTAGTCATTCAGGAGCAGGTTGTTCAGTTTCCATGTAGTTGAGCGGTTTTGAGTGAGTTTCTTAATCCTGAGTTCTAGTTTGATTGCACTGTGGTCTGAGAGACAGTGTGTCATTATTTCTGTTCTTTTACATTTGCTGAGGAGAACTTTAGTTCCAACTATGTGGTCAATTTTGGAATAGGTGTGGTGTGGTGCTAAAACAATGTATATCGTGTTGATTTGGGGTGGAGAGTTCTGTAGATGTCTCTTAGGTCCACTTGGTGCAGAGCTGAGTTCAATTCCTGGGTATACTTGTTAACTTTCTGTCTCGTCGATCCATCTAATGTTGACAGTGGGGTATTGAAGTCTCCCATTTTTATTGTGTGGGAGTCTAAGTCTCTTTGTAGGTCACTCAGGACTTGCTTTGTGAATCTGGGTGCTCCTGTATTGGGTGGATATATACTTAGGATAGTTAGCTCTTCTTGTTGAATTGATCCCTTTACCATTATGTAATGGCCTTCTTTGTCTCTTTTGATCTTTGTTGGTTTAAAGTCTGTTTTATCAGAGACTAGGATTGCAACCCCTGCCTTTTTTTGTTTTCCATGTGCTTGGTAGATCTTCCTCCATCCTTTTATTTTGAGCCTATGTGTGTCTCTGCACATGAGATGGGTTTCCTGAATACAGCACACTTATGGGTCTTGACTCTTTATCCAATTTGCCAGTGTGTGTCTTTTAATTGGAGCATTTAGTCCATTTACATTTAAAGTTAATATTGTTATGTGTGAATTTGATCCTGTCATTATGATGTTAGCTGGTTATTTTGTTCGTTAGTTGATGCAGTTTCTTCCTAGCCTTGATGGTCTTTACAATTTGGCATGATTTTGCAGCAGCTGGTACTGTTTGTTCCTTTGCATGTTTAGTGCTTCCTTCGGGAGCTCTTTTAGGGTGGGCCTGGTGGTGACAAAATCTCTCAGCATTTACTTGTCTGTAAAGGATTTTATTTCCCCTTCACTTATGAAGCTTAGTTTGGCTGGATATGAAATTCTGGGTTGAAATTTCTTTTCTGGCTTGTAGAGTTTCTGCCGAGAGATCCACTGTTAGTCTGATGGGCTTCCCTTTGTGCGTAACCCGACCTTTCTCTCTGGCTGCCCTTAACATTTTTTCTTTCATTTCAACTGTGGTGAATCTCACAATTATATGTCCTGGAGTTACTCTTCTTGAGGAGTATCTTTGTGGCATTCTCTGTATTTCCTGAATCTGAATGTTGGCCTACCTTGCTAGATTGGGGAAGTTCTCCTGAATAATATCCTGCAGAGTGTTTTCCAAGTTGCTTCCATTCTCCCCTTCACTTTCAGGTACACCAACCAGACATAGATTTGGTCTTTTCACAGAGTCCCATATTTCTTGGAGGCTTTGTTCATTTCTTTTTATTCTTTTTTCTCTAAACTTCCCTTCTCGCTTCATTTCATTCATTTCAACTTCCATCACTGATACCTTTTCTTCCAGTTGATCACATTGGCTCCTGAGGCTTCTGCATTCTTCATGTAGTTCTTGAGCCTTGGCTTTCAGCTCCATCAGCTGCTTTAAGCACTTCTCTGTATTGGTTATTCTAGTTATACATTTGTCTAAATTTTTTTCAAAGTTTTCAACTTCTTTTCCTTTGATTTGAATTTCCTCCTGTAGCTCGTAGTAGTTTGGTCCTCTGAAGCCTTCTTCTCTCAACTCGTCAAAGTCATTCTCCGTCCAGTTTTGTTCCGTTGCTGGTGAGGAACTGCGTTCCTTTGGAGGAGGAGAGGCGCTCTGCTTTTTAGAGTTTCCAGTTTTTCTGCTCTGGTTTTTTCCCCATGTTTGTGGTTTTATCTACTTTTGGTCTTTGATGATGGTGACATACAGATGGGTTCTTGGTGTGGATGTCCTTTCTGTTTGTTAGTTTTCATTCTAACAGACAGGACCCTCAGCTGCAGGTCTGTTGGAGTTTGCTAGAGGTCCACTCAGACCCTGTTTGCCTGGGTATCAGCAGCGCTGGCTGCAGAACAACGGATTTTCATAAACCGTGAATGCTGCTGTCTGATCGTTCCTCTGGAATTTTTGTATCAGAGGAGTACCTGGCCGTGTGAGATGTCAGTCTGCCCCTACTTGGGGGTGCCTCCCAGTTAGGCTATTCGGGGGTCGGGGGTCAGGGACCCACTTGTGGAGGCAGTCTGCTTGTTCTCAGATCTCCAGCTGCGTGCTGGGAGAACCACTGCTCTCTTCAAAGCTGTCAGAGAGGGACATTTAAGTCTGCAGAGTTTATTGCTGTCTTTTTGTTTGTCTGTGCCCTGCCCCCAGAGGTGGAGCCTAAGGAGGCAGGGTGGCCTCCTTGAGCTGTGGTGGGCTCCACCAAGTTCGAGCTTCCTGGCTGCATTGTTTACCAAAGCAAGCCTGGGCTATAGTGGGCACCCCTTCCCCAGCCTCATTGCCGCCTTGCAGTTTGATCTCAGACTGCTGTGCTAGCAATCAGTGAGACTCCGTGGGCATAGGACCCTCCAAGGCAGGTGTGGGATATAATCTCCTGGTGTCCCACTTTTTAAGCCCATTGAAAAAGTGCAGTATTAGGGTGGGAGTGATGGATTTTGCAGGTGCCATCTGTCACCCTTTTCTTTGACTAGGAAAGGGAACTCCCTGACCCCTTGCACTTCCCGAGTGAGGCAATGCCTCACCCTGCTTTGGCTCGTGTATGGTGCACTGCACCCACTGTCCTGCACCCACTCTCTGGCACTCCCTAGTGAGATGAACCCAGTACCTCAGATAGAAATGCAGAAATCACCTGTCTTCTGCATCTCTCCCACTGGGAGCTGTAGACTGGAGCTGTTCCTATTTGGCCATCTTGGCTGCCTGAGCCAGGCATGAGAAAAATTTTATTGAAAGACATTAAAGGCTATGCACAGTGGCTCATGCCTGTAATCCCAGTATTTTGGGAGGACAAGGCAGGAGGATCACTTGAGGACAGGAGTTTGAGACCAGCCTGGGCAAGATAGCAATATCTCACCTCTACAAAATAATTTAAAATTAGCCAGGCATTGTGGCATGTGCCTGCCATCTCAGCTACTCAGAAGGTTGAGGTGGGAGGATTACTTGAGCCTGGGATGTTGAGGCTGCGGTGAGTCATGATTATGCCAGTGCACTTCAGCTTGGGCAACAGAGCAAGACCCTGTCTCAAAAAAAAAAAAAAAAAAAAAAGACAGACATTAAAGAAGAGCTAAATGTAGGGAGACATGTAACATCCTCATGGAAAGAAAAAAACTATTTCATAGAGATGCCATGGCTTCCAATATTAATGTATGCATTCAGTGCAATTTCAATAGAATTTCAACAGCATATTTATGACATTTGGCAAGCTGGTTCTAAAATTTTTATGAAAAAGAAAACTTCCAAGTACAGCCAAGATATTTCCAAAGAAGACGAAAAGTTAGGGTTTTTGCCATACCAAATGTCAACATTTACCATAATTCTATAGAAATTAAGACAGTGTGATTTTAGTGTAGGGATACAGAAATACACTAGTGCAACAGTACAAAGGCCCCATAAAATGACCAATGCACATAATGAAAGCTTATTAATTACATAGCTTGCATAAGGATCTTGAGGAAAAGAGTCAGTAAATGGTACTGAGAAATTGATTATCAATTTGGGGAAAAGATAATTGTAATCCTAATTCACATCACATACAATTTTATTTCAGTTGGATTAAGGAGTCAAATATGAAAGAAAACTGTAACATTTTAGAAGATAATATAGGAAAATGTCTTTATGACTTTTAGGTAAAAAGTGAGTTCTCAACAAGTCACACACACATAAATGATCATAAAATAACAGAGTAGTAAAATCCCCAAATTCTGTTTATCAAAAGAGTATGTAAGAAGACTTGTACATCGAAAACTGCAAAACAGTGAAATAACCCTTATACACTGAGCAGTGGTTCATGTTTGTAATCTCAGTACTTTGGGAGGCCGAGGCAGGTGGATTTCTTGTGCCCTTGAGTTCGAGACAAGCCAGGGTAACATAGCACGACCCCATCTCTACAAAAGCTTTTAAAAAATTAGCCAGATGTGGTGGTTTGTGCCTGTAGTTCTATCTATGTGAAAGCCTGAGATGGAAGGGTCACTTGAGCCCAGTAGTTTGAGGTTGCAGTGAGCTATGATTGTGCCACTGCACTCCAATCTGAACAAAAGAGTGAGACCTTGTCTCTAAAAAGGAAAAGAAAAAGGAAAGGAAAGAAAAAAGAGAACACTTAAACTTAATGAAAAGACAAATAACCCAATTTAAAAATGAGAAAAAGGTCTGAATAGATATTTTAACAAAGAAGATATAAAATAGCCAATAAACATATGAATGGATGCTCAACCTCATTAGTCAA
Source organism: Pan paniscus (assembly GCF_029289425.2). Classification (NCBI taxonomy): domain Eukaryota; kingdom Metazoa; phylum Chordata; class Mammalia; order Primates; family Hominidae; genus Pan; species Pan paniscus. Next base: position 64,074,672 of record NC_073272.2, read on the forward strand.
TAAGAAAATGCAAATCAAAATCATGAGAAAATACCACTGCTCGCCCGTGAGGATGACTGTAAGAAAAATGTCAGAGGATAACAAGTATTGGTGAAGATGTAGAGAAATTGAGACACTCACGTTGCTAGTGGAAATTTATTTATTTATTTATTTATTTATTTTTATACTTTTAAGTTTTAGGGTACATGTGCACAATGTGCAGGTTTGTTACATATGTATACATGTGCCATGTTGGTGTGCTGCACCCATTAACTCATCATTTAACATTAGGTATATCTCCTAACGCTATCCCTCCCACCTCCCCCCACCCCACAACAGGCCCCAGTGTGTGATGTTTGCCTTCCTGGGTCCATGTGTTCTCATTGTTCAATTCCCACCTATGAGTGAGAACATGCGGTGTTTGGTTTTTTGTCCTTGTGATAGTTTGCTGAGAATGATGGTTTCCAGCTTCACCCATGTCCCTACAAAGGACATGAACTCATCCTTTTTTATGGTTGCATAGTATTCCATGGTGTATATGTGCCACATTTTCTTAATCCAGTCTATCAGTGTTGGACATTTGGGTTGGTTTCCAACCCAAATGGAAAATAGTCTGGCAGTTCCTCAAAAAAGCTGAAATAGGTTGTGCGCAGTGTCTCACTACAGTAATCCCATCACTTTTTGGCACCAAGGCAGGAGGATCACTTGAGGCCAAGAATTCAAGACCAGCCTGCTTAGCACAGCAAGAACCTGTCTCTACAAAAAAAAATAAATAAATAAAGTTAAAAAAAAGCCAGGCATTTCACATTTACAGCCATCATCTGATCTTCAATAAACCTGACAGAAACAAGCAATGGGGAAATAATTCCCTATTTAATAAGTGGTGCTGGGAAAACTGGTGAGTTATTTGCAGAAAACTAAAACTGGACTCCTTCTTTACACCCTATACAAAAATTAACTTAAGATGGATTAAAGACTTAAATGTAAAGTCCAAAACCATAAAAAACCCTAGAAGAAAACCTAGGCATTACCATTCAGGACATAGGCATGGGCAAAGATTTTATTATGGAAACATCAAAAGCAATTGCAACAAAAGCCAGAATTGACAAATGGGATCTAATTAAACTAAACAGCTTCTGCACAGCAAAAGAAACTATCATCAGAGTGAACAGGCAAACCACAGACTGGAGGAAAATTTTTCAATCTACCCATCTGACAAAGGTCTAGTATCCAGACTCTACAAGGAACTTAAACAAATTTACAAGAAAATCACAAACAACTCCATCAAAAAGTGGGCAAAGGATATGAAGAGACACTTCTCAAAGGAAGACATTCATGTGGCCAAAAAACACATGAAAAAAGCTTAACATCACTGATCATTAGAGAAATGCAAATCAAAACCACAATGAGATAAAATCTCATGCCAGTCAGAATGGTGATTATTAAAAAGTCAAGAAACAACAGATGCTGGCAAGGATGTGGAGAAATAAGAATGCTTTTACACTGTTGGTGGGAATGTAAATTAGTTCAACCATTGTGGAAGACAGTGTGGTGATTCCTCAAGGATCTAGAACTGAAAATGCCATTTGACCCAGCAATCCCATTACTGGGTATATACTCAAAGAAATATAAACCATTCTACTATATAGACACATGCACACATATGTTTATTACAGCACTATCTACAATAGCAAAGAAATGAAACCAACCCAAATGCCCATCAATGATCGACTGAATAGAGAAAATGTGGTACATATACACCATGGAATACCATGCAGCCATGAAAAGGAATGAGATCATGTCCTTTTCAGGGACATTAATAAAGTTGGAAGCCATCATCCTCAACAAACTATCACAGGAACAGAAAACCAAACACCACATATTCTCACTCACAAGTGGGTGTTGAACAATGAGAACACGTGGACACAGGGAGGGGAAAAACACACACCAGGGCCTGTTGGTGGGGGCAACAGGAGGGAGAGCATTAGGACAAATAGCTAATGCACACAGGGCTTAACACATAGATGTTGGGTTGATAGGTGCAGCAAACCACCAAGGCACAAATATACCTGTGTAACAAACCTGCATGTTCTGCACAGGTATCCCGAGACTTAAAGTAAAAAAAAAGAAATGAGCAAAAAAGCAAATTAAACTTAGAATAAGCAAATGAAAGGAAATAAGGAAGGTTAGACTGGAAGTCAATAAAGTAGAGAACAGAAAAATGATTTTATAAGTCAATTAAATCAAAGTTAGTTCTTTGAGAAGAGCAATAACCTTGATAAATTTCTTACAAGACTAATCGGCAAAAAAGAGAGAAGACGCAAATTGGTGGTATTGAGAATGGGAGAGGTGACATCAATACACATTTTATAGATGATAAAAAGTTAAAAAGGGAACATTATGTACAACTTTATGTTGATAAATTTGACAAGTTATAAAAAATTAACAAATTACTTGAAAGGCAAACTACTGAAGCTCACTTAATAAGAAACAGATAACTTGTATAGCCTAAATCTCTTTTAAAAATTGAACTTTCAATCAAGCACAGTAGCTCATGTCTATCATCCCAATAATTTGAGAGGCCAAGGTGGGAGAATCACTTGAGCTCAGGAATTCAAGACCAGCTTGGGCAACATAGTGAGACTCTGCCTCTTAAAAAAAAAAATGAACTTTCAGTTCATAACCTTCCCACAAATAAAGCACTAAGTCCATATAATTTTACTGGCTAATTCATCCAAAAATTTAAGAAATAATACCATTGGACATGATGTCACAGGCCTGTAATCTCAGCACTTTGGGAGGCTGAAGTGGGATGATTACTTGAGCTCATGAGTTTGAGACCAGCCTGGGAAGAATCATGAAACTTTGTCTCTGCTGAAAAGTTTCTTTTAAAAAAAATTGCTGGGTGTGGCAGTGCGCACCCATCCCAGCTACTTGGGAGGCTGTGGTGGGAGGATTCCTTGAGTCAGGAGTTTGAGACCACTGTGAGCTGTGATGGCACCACTGCACCCCAGCCTGGGTGACAGAGTGAGACTCTGTCTGGAGAAATAAAAAAAAAGGAAAAAGAATGAATACCTATTCTATAGCAACTCTTCCTGAAAATTGAAGGGGAGAGAATATTTCACAACTCATTCTATGAGACAAGCATTACTCTAATACCAAAACAAACAGACACAGTACAAGAAATGAAAACTACAGACAAATATCCCTCATAAGCATAGATGCAGATATTCTAAACTAAATTTCATTAAATCAAATTCAACAACATAAAAAATATATTATGGTCAAGTAAGAATGCTGGGTTGAACAAATACTTCTGAAAAGAAGACATAAACACATCCAACAAGCATATGGAAAAATGCTCAACATCATTAATCATTAGAGACTTGCAAATCAAAACCACAATGAGATACTATCTCATGCCAGTAAGAATGGCTATTTAAAAAGTTAAAAGATAGGCCGGGTGCGGTGCCTCATGCCTGTAATCCCAGCACATTGGGAGGCCAAGGCAGGCGGATCATTTGAGGTCAGGAGTTCAAGACCAGCCTGGCCAACATGGTGAAACCCTGTCTCTATTAACAATACAAAAAAATGAGTCAGGTGTGGTGGTGCACGCCTTATATTCTCGGCTACTCTGGGGGCTGAGGCATGAAAATCGCTTGAACCCAGGAGGTGGAGGTTGCAGTGAGCCGAGATTGCAACACTGCACCCCAACCTGGGTGACAGAGTGAGACTCTGTCTCAAAAAATAACAAATGATGAGGCTGTGAAGAAAAGGGAACACTTATACACTGCTGGTGGGAATGTAAATTATTTCAGCCACTGTGGGAAGCAGTTTGGAGATTTCTCAAACAACTTAAGACAGAGCTACCATTCAACCCAACAATGCCATTACTGGATATATACCCAAAGGAATATAAATACTTCTACCAAAAAGACACACACATGGATATGTTTATCACAGTCCTATGCACAATATCAAAGACAAAAATCCAACTAGATGTCCATCAGTTGTGGACTGGTTAAAGAAAATATGTCACAAAGCCAGGCGTGGTGGTTCACACCTGTAATCCCAGGATTTTGGGAGGCTGAGGAGGGCGAATCACTTGAGCTCAAGAGTTCGAAACCAACCTTGGCAACATGGCGAAACGCTGTCTCTATTAAAAATACAAAAATAAAAATAAAAAATCAGCTGGACATGGTGGCACCTGCTTGCGATCTCAGCTACTCGGGAGGCTGAGCTTGCTGTGAGCTGAGATTGTGCCACTGCACTTCATCTTGGGTGACAGAGTGAGACACTGTCTTAAAAAAGAAGAAGAAAGAAGAAAAAGAAGAAGAAGGAGGAGGAGGAGGAGAAAATGTGGTATATATACACCATGGAATACTACAAAGCCATAAAAAAAAAAAAAGAAACCATGTCCTTTGCAGCAGCACGGATGGAGCTAGAGGCTGAGGTGGGGAGAATGGGAGGAGGGTGAGAGTTGAAAAACTATCTATTGAGTACCATACTTACTAATTGGGTGATAAAATCATTTGTACAGCAAACCCCACTGACACGCAATCTACCAATGTAACCAACCTGCACATGTACCCCCTGAACCTAAAATAAAAATTTTCAAAAGAAAAACAAAGGAATGCTTGGTTGGCTTAATACTTACTACATATGGATACATATGCAAAAAAAGAAACTTTGATCCATACCTTGCACTATAGGCAATAATTAACTCAAAATGGCTCATAGACCTAGCTGTAAAATCCCCAACCCTAAGTTTTCTAGGAGAAAATCTTTGTTTCTTGATGTCATGGACTGAATGTGTCCTCACCAAACTTCATATGTAGAAGTCCTAACCCCCAATCTGACTGTATTTGGAGAAGGGCCAATTATGATTAAATGAGGACATAAACATGTGGCCCTAATCCAATACGGTAGTACTGATGTCCTTATAAGAAGAGTAAGAGACACCAGACACCAGGGATCTATCTCTCTTTCCACTCACAAAGGAAAGTCCATGTGGAAAACACAGTGAGAAAGTGGTCATTTTCAAACCAGGAATAGAAAATTCACCAGGTGCCAAACGGTTGGCACCTTGATCTTGGACTTCCAGCCTCCAGATTGAGAAAATAAATGTTTTTTAAGCTATCCAATCTGTGTTACCTTGTTATGACAGCCTGAGATGGTTTAGGCAAGTCTTAGATATGTCACCAAAAGCAGGATCCATTAAAAAAAAGATAAATTGGACTTCATTAAAATTAAAATATTCTGTTTTCAAAATGTATTTCTGGGAGAATGAAAAGACAAGCCAAAGATGGTGAGAAAATATTTGCATAGCAGATTTTGATAAACAATCTGTATCCAAATTATACGTATAAGGAATTTTCAAGTCTTAATGCTATGAAAATAACCCAATAACAAAATGGACAAATTATTTGCACAGACATGTTACCAAAGAGGCTAACATGGGTGGCAAATAAGCACATAAAAAGATGTTTATCATTATTAGTAATTAGAGAAGTGCAAATTTAAACCACAATGTAGGCTGGATGTGGTGGTTCCCACCTGTAATTCCAAAACTTTGGGAGGCGAAGAGGAGCACTTGAGACCAGGAGGTTGAAGCTGCAGTGGGTCGTGATTGCACCACTGCACTTCAGTCTGGTGACAGAGTGAGATCCTGTCTCAAAAAACAAAATTAAATAAATAAAACCACAAGGGGATACCACCGTTGGCAGAGATGTGGAGGAATTGGTGGCCTGAATGAAAAATGATAAAACCACATTGGAAAACAGCTTGGCAGTTTCTTTTTATTTTTCCCTTTTAAAATGTAGTCTATTTTCATCAATCAAAACACACATAATGTATTTTATTGTAAAACATTAGGCAATATTACTTTTGAGATATGCAACCTTAAAGGTCACACCTGTATTTACTAACAATATGGAATACCAGAGGAGTTACATTAAAAATCAACCAGATACACTCACACATTATTATCATGACTTACACAGCATTAAATCCTTATTAAATCAGTATCCCATTCAGTGTTTCAAATATGAACCTTGGGTATCATCAAGGAGCCCTGCAGAGGGCCCCAGTTCTTTTCAGCACTGGGGCTCTGAGTTTCATGTGTCAAAGATAAGAGCAGAGCTCTGTTTTCATCTTTAGGCTCAAGGCTGATTCAATGTGTGCAACCAGTGATTCCAGAGTGCGTTCCTATTCTAATAGAACCCTGCCTGTTATCCGGAATCTGTACTTGAGATTCACACTTGAACAGAGAGGAGGCAGTCATTTCCTTTTTGACTAAAAACAGCTAACAAATGAAACAAACCTAGTCCAAATTCCATGATGACAATAAATTACCTGGTTTATAAAAATACATGTCCAAAATGGTGACTTCCAATGCTGTGTGCAATATAAATTACAAAAATAAAATAGAAAAAAATGAACAAGTTGAGCACATTGTTCGGTTCTATATCCAATATCAGCATTTATCCATAGAGATCACTTTGAAGCCATTTGACATTGCAACAGGACCCTGGCATATCTAGGCTCAGGAGAGAGGACCCTGAAATTGGGGTGAGGTATTTCAATGGAGTTAAGTGGCCTGTCTTAGGTGCACTGACCCATACTGGATGGATCCCAATCATGGGATCCATCTGTGATAACAGACTGAATGCACAAAGGAGTGTATACGCAGCAAGCCAATCTGTGGGGCCCCTTGCTCCGCTTACAAATGTCTCCTTCTCGTAAGTGGAACCTTGATGGGTCTTCATAGGGCAGATAACACATTTTAAAAACTTTCCTGTTTTTGGTTTTCCCTTTTAAATGTAAATTTAGTAAAGTCTTCCAAAAGAATATGCATTAGAGAAAAGGCCATTTTAAGATGTTTAAATATGTATAGTGATTACTTTCTTAACTGTACCACCAGGCCTCCAAGGCTAAAATAACCTATACCATCTAATAGGTGTTTTTGCCTAATCTGAGTTAGTGCTACCATTTTGTACTTGACACAATATAAAACAATTTCTTATTTCAATATTAATTTTGTTCATCGAAGTTTTCAGTTTCCAGTGACAAGATCAACTAATAAGATACAACTGGTGCAGAGATAATCATATATTTTAGATGACATTTGTGACAAACTTGTAAGTCAGTTTCTCCTCAGAATTCATTCTAGAGAATGCTGACAAAATATCTTCCAAAATAACTGAACACAAGGTACAAATCAGTAGCAAAATAAGCTCAAATAATAAAACATTATGAACACAGGTAGCCAAAATGTGACCATCATAACACTATTTCTTCAGTGACACTTAAACACTCAATATTTTAATGAATTTTGAATAATTTAACTACCATAAAATATGAAAGTATAAATTTTAGGCTATCGGTTTGTTTGTTTGTTTGTTTGTTTTGAGACAGGGTCTTACTCTATCACCCAGGCTGGAGTGCAGTGGTGTGATCTCAGGTCACTACAGCCTCAACCTTCCAGGCTCAAGTGATCCTTCTACCTCAGCCTCCAGAGTAGATGGGACTGTAGTCACACACCACAACACCTGGTTTTTTTTCTTTTTTCTTTTTGGTATTTTTTGTAGGGACAAAGTTTTGCCATGTTGCCTGGGGCGGTCTCTCCTGAACTCAAGCGTTCTGTCCACCTTGGCCTCCAAAAGTGCTGGAATTACAGGCGTGAGCCACCAAGCCCAGCCTAGCAAGCAGTTTTAAATCAGAAAATATTCAGTAGTTAATCCCTATTCTTTAGGGTATTTCCTTCATATCCCTCTGAAGAGTTTTCTCACAATATTCATGGATTTCACTGAGGAAAAGAAAACAGTTGGCATTTTCTAAAAAAGTTAAACATATACATACCACATGATCTGTCCTTTCAAATTCTAGGTATTTACCCAAGAGAAGGGAAAACATACATCCACACAAAACTTGTACATGAATGTTCATAGAAGCTTTATTTATTTATTTATTTATTTATTTTTGAGATGGAGTCTCGCTCTGTCACCTAGGCTGGAGTGCAGTGGCATGATCTCAGCTCACTGCAGCCTCCACCTCCTGGGTTCAAGCAATTTTCCTGCCTCAGCCTCCCCAGTAGCTGGGATTACAGGTGCCCACTACCATGACTGGCTAATTTTTGTATTTTTAGTAGAGACGGGCTTTCACCATGTTGGCCAGGCTAGTCTTGAACTCCTGACCTCAGGTTATCCGCCTGCCTCAGCCTCCCAAAGTGCTGGGATTACAGGCATGAACCACTGTGCCCGGCCAGAAACTTTATTTTTAATAACAAAAAACTGGAAATGACCTAAATGTCCCTTAGTGAGTTAATAAATAAACACATCTTGGTATATCCATAAACTTGAATATTACTTAGCAATATAAAGAAATGAACCATTGACACTAAACAGCTGGATGATTAACAACATAATTATGTTGAGTGAAAAATCCAGATAAATAAGAATATATACTTTATGGTTCCATTATATGAATCTCTAGATAATTCAAACTAATTTATGCTGATAGAAAATATGTCAGTGATTTCCTGGGAATGGGTGGGAGGGATTGCAAAGGGACATGAAAAAATGTTTGGGAGTGGTGGATTTGTTCATTTTCTTGATTGTGATGTTGGTTTTGTGGCTTTATGCATATATCTGAAGTTATCTAATGGTACACTTTATACATGTGCACTTTACTAGATATCAATTATACCTTAATAAAGCTGTCCAAATGTATCAACAACAACCATAAATCCAAATAACAATGGATTAAATAAGATAGGGTCATTTTTTTCTCTCTCATCATGACAAGAAGTACAGAGATGGGCAGTCCAGGGCAGGAACAGTGGCTCCAAGGATGTCAGAATAAGGTTTCCGATTCTTTTGGCTTTTCTCTCATGGTGGAGCACAGTATGGCTGCTGACACTCCAGTCATTACTTACACATTTCAGTGAGGAAGAAGGATCAAATACAAAGGGAAAATTATATGTGTTATCTGAGCTTCTTTCATATTTCTGAAAACATACACACAAGCTGCTATGGTTTAGATATTTTTTTTGCCTCATCGAGTCTCTTGTTAAAATTTGATCCCCAGTATTCAAAGTGGGGCGTGGTGGGAGGTATCTGGGTCATTGTGGCAGATTCCTCATGAATGGATTAGTGTGATCCTGGTAGTAATGAGTGATTTCTCCCTGTATTACCCACTCCCTAGCTGATTGTTAAAAAGAGCCTGACACCTCCTACACTCTGTCTTGCCTCCTTTCTCATCATATTATCTCTGCACGCACCATCTCCCCTTCCCCTTCCTTCATGAATGGAAGCAGCCTAAGGCCCTCCCAAACGCTGGCACCTTGCTTCTTATACAGCCTGCAGAAATGTAAGCCAAATTAACCTCTTCTCTTTTTAAATTATCCAGCCTCAGGCATTCCTTTATTAGGAAAACGAATGGACTAAGACACACCCATATTTTAAGAGCTTGCCACAAAGTGCCACCAAATAACTTTTGGTTACATTTATTGTCCAGTACTGTGTTGCATGACCATCCTTATCTGCAAGGAGGTAGGGAAGTGTTGACTCCTTAAAGTCTGCAAACATTTCTACCCCTAACAAAATCAGAGTTCTTTTAGTCAGAGAGAAGGGGAGACTGGATATTGAGTAGACAATTAGCAATCTCCACCACAGATGAGAGCTACCTTTATTTTTTAAATTTATTTTATTTTTTATTTATTTTTTGAGGCAGGATCTTGCACTGACACCCAGACTAGAGTATGATGTTGCAATCATGGCTCACTGCAGCCTGAATATCCCAGGCTCAAGTGATCCTCCCACCTCACCCTCTCAAGTAGCTAAGACCACAGGCATGTGTCACCATACTTGGCTAATTTTTTTTTTTTAATGTAGAAATGGGGTCTCACTATGCTTCCCAGGCTGGCCTTGATTTCCTGGACTCAAGCAATCCACTAACCTCGGCTTCCCAAAGTGTTGGGATTACAGATGTGAGCCACTGTACCTGGTCCAGAGCTACCTTAGTCTGATAAAAAGTTTCTACAAAAAGTGTACAGCAGACATCACACTTAAAAGTGAAACATTAGAAGTATTTCTTTCAAAGTCAGGAAGAAGACAAGGAGACCCATTACTAGTTAATACCTTCTACTACCACCACTACTACTCAATGCTGTTCAAAAGGTTTTAGCTGGTACAGTAAGACACACACACACACACACACACGCACACACACACGAGAGAGAGAGAGAGAAAAAGTACTATTAATTGGAAACGAATAAATAAAACTCATTTTTCATAAAAAATATATTTGCCTACCATTAAACTCAAATAAAAAACTTCAAATAATCTATGTAAAAATTATAATAAAAAATTGAGCAGTGCTGTTGGGTATATGATCAATATATAAAAATCCACTGCATTTCTATATACCAGCAATAAACAGCCTGAAAATGTAATTTTTTAAAAAATTACCATTAAAATGGCAATAAAATTTATCAAGTATCTAGAAGTAAATTTAACCAAAGATGGACATGACCTTCATGGAAAAAAGGATAAAAATTTATTGAAAGACTTTAAAGAAGAACAAAAACATGGTGAGGCATATTACTCTTATTTATAATATACAAAATCATAAAAATGTTAATCCCCCCAAATTAATTTATAAATTCAGTGCAAATCCCAACAAGATTTCTAAAATGAAATTTGACAGACTTAGTCTAAAATATATATGGTATATTAAATATGCAAGAATAGCCAGAATAATTTTTATAAAGGACAAAGATAAAGTACTCTCTCTGTAAGATATCAAGATAGATAATAAGGCCATAGTGATGAAAACAGTGTGGTATTGATAAGAAAAGTGCAGACAAATATATAAATGGACCAAGAATAAGAATAAAGAATCCAGAAACAGACTAATGTATATATGAAAATTTAGTACATCATAAAGGTGACATATCAAATAAGTTGAAAACAAACAATTTAATAAATATCTGTGGACAACTGGGCATTCATTGGGGGAAAAATTAACTCTTTGTTCTCTATCATACACTTTTCATAAAATACATCCCAGTTATATTAAAAGTTTAGCCACCAAAACCAAAATTATAAAAAAAGTATTTGAAAAATGTATAGGCACATATGCTCATGGGTTTAGAGTATGGAATGCCCTTTTAAAGAGGACACAAAAAAGTTAAGAAAAATATTGGTAAATTTGACCACATTCCACATAAAATTTTTGTGCAGAAAATAATCATAAATAACATAAAAGACAAATCACAGGCTAGGAGAAAATATTTGCGATATAAATAATAGACAAAATATTTGCATCCAAAATAAATCACCGGCCTCTACAAATCATAAAAAGAGACAAATGACTCAAGAGAAAAACAGGCAAAGGACAATTCACAGAAAAGTATGTTGAAATCCCGACCTAGACAATTCACAGAAAAAGAATTATAATGTGGCCTACAACCTGATAAAATTATACATGATTATGGAACCTCATTAGTGTAATCAAGGAAATGCAAATTAAAATAATTATGAGAAACCATTTTATACCAGCAGTTTGTTAAAAAGTTAAAATATTAATAATATAAAGTTTTGAGGGTATGGGGAAATGAATAGACAGTTTGACCAAGTGCATATGAGTATGGCTACTGTAGAGGCCTAAGAAAAAAATGAGATGCTTCTAATGATTTAGCAAACAGCAGCTGTCATCCAAAAGGCCCTCACATTCCAGTCACACAATGCCTTTTTTTTTTTTTTTTTTGAGACGGAGTCTCGCTCTGTCCCCCAGGCTGGAGTGCAGTGGCGCGATCTCAGCTCACTGCAAGCTCCGCCTCCCAGGTTCATGCCATTCTCCTGCCTCAGTCTCCCTAGTAGCTGGGACTACAGGCACCCGCCACCACGTCTGGCTAATTTTTGTATTTTTAGTAGAGACGAGGTTTCACCATGTTAGCCAGGATGGTCTCGATCTCCTGACCTCGTGATCTACCTGCCTCGGCCTCCCAAAGTGCTGGGATTACAGGCATGAGCCACCGCGCCTGGCCCACAATGCCTTCTTAGAAGTAAGGAGGAGGTATATTGGGAGGTAAACTTATTTCATAGGTTATACACCAGGTAGACTTACACTGACCTTCATCACCAGGTAGACCTGTACTGACCTTCATCGTCAGGGAGACTGAGACTGTGCAGATCTTGGGGCTAGAATAATTTCTCACTGAGACAATGGAGAGTACTTAATCAAGGAAACAAGTAGAGCCAAGAACTATGTGGAAACCAGTGTTGGAAATGCCTGAAGAAAGTGAGTCTCAAGGATCCACATCCAAGGGGTCAAGACAGATTCAGGTGCTGAGGTTTCTTTTATGTGTCAAGCACTGTACTAGGCATTGGGGTTTTACATCAGCTGAACAAAATAAACAAGGTCCCTGACTGCATTTCAAATAAATATGTTAGTTGGTGATACTTACGATGAATTATCAGGATATAATATAGAGTGATGGAAGGGAAAAGTGGTAGTAGCTATTTTAGAAAATCTCTAGAGAAAATGTTTTGGGTCCTTAAATAAGTTTGGTGTTTGAAGAACAGCAAGAAAGTTAGTGAGGCTGAGGGAAAGTGGCTGGGAGCAGAAGATAAAACTGAAAAGGCAAGGAAGGGCTAGATCCTGTAGGGCCTTTTTAGACTTTAGTAAAAAGTTTGATTTTGTTCCAAGTATAATGAGAAGCCACTTGAAGATTTTGAGTAGGAAAGGATTGTGACCTACCTTATTTAAAAAAACAAAACAAAACAAAAAAAACTTGGCTGCTGGTGCAGAATGGACTTTAAGGGGACAAGAACAGAAACAAGTAAACAAATAAGGAGGCTACTGCAAGTGTCCAGATGAAAGATTATAGTGGCTTGGACCAGGGTGGAGTTAGTAGAGGTGATTAGAAAGGATTAGATTTCCTCTTTTCCTAATCATCTCAGCCCAAAATCTCCTTAAACTGATAGGCAACTTCAGCAAAGTCTAAGGATACAAAATCAATGCACAAAAATCCCAAGCATTCTTATACGACAATAACAGACAAACAGAGAGCCAAATCATGAGTGAACTTCCATTCACCATTGCTTCAAAGAGAATAAAATACCTAGGAATGCAACTTATAAGGGATGTAAAGGACCTCTTCAAGGAGAACTACAAACCACTGCTCAATGAAATAAAAGAGGATACAAACAAATGGAAGAACATTCCATGCTCACATGTAGGAAGAATCAATATCATCAAAATGGCCATACTGCCCAAGGTAATTTATAGATTCAATGCCATCCCCATCAAGCTGCCAATGACCTTCTTCACAGAATTGGAAAAAACCACTGTAAAGTTCATATGGAACCAAAAAAGAGCCCTCATTGCCAAGTCAATACTAAGCCAGAAGAACAAAGCTGGAGGCATCACACTACCTGACTTCAAACTATACTACAAGGCTACAGTAACCAAAACAGCATGGTAGTGGTACCAAAACAGAGATATAGACCAATGGAACATAATAGAGCCCTCAGAAATAATACCACATATCTACAACTATCTGATCTTTGACAAACCTGACAAAAACAAGCAATGGGGAAAGGATTCCCTATTTAATAAATGGTGCCAGGAAAACTGGCTAGCCATATGTAGAAAGCTGAAACTGGATCACTTCCTTACACCTTATACAAAAATTAATTCAAGATGAATTAAAGACTTACATGTTAGACCTAAAACCATAAAAACCCTAGAAGAAAACCTAGGCAATACCATTCAGGACATAGGCATGGGCAAGGACTTCATGACTAAAACACCAAAAGCAATGGCAATAAAAGCCAAAATTGACAAATGGGATCTAATTAAACTAAAGAACTTCTGCACAGCAAAAGAAACTACCATCAGAGTGAATAGGCAACCTACAGAATGGGATAAAATTTTTGCAATCTACTCATCTGACAAAGGGCTAATATCCAGAATCTACAATGAACTCAAACAAATTTCCAAGAAAAAAGCAACCCCATCAACAAGTGGGTGAAGGATATGAACAGACACTTCTCAAAAGAAGACATTTATGCAGCCTAAAGACGCATGAAAAAATGCTCACCATCACTGGCCATCAGAGAAATGCAAATCAAAACCACAATGAGATACCATCTCACATCAGTTAGAATGGTGATCATTAAAAAGTCAGGAAACAACAGGTGCTGGAGAGGATGTGGAGAAATAGGAACACTTTTACACTGTTGGTGGGACTGTAAACTAGTTCCACCATTGTGGAAGTCAGTGTGGTGATTCCTCAAGGATCTAGAACTAGAATTACCATTTGACCCAGCCATCCCATTACTGGGTATATACTCAAAGGATTATAAATCATGCTGCTATAAAGACACATGCACACGTATGTTTATTGTGGCACTATTCACAATAGCAAAGACTTGGAATCAAGCCAAATGTCCAACAATGATAGACTGGATTAAGAAAATGTGGCACATATACACCATGGAATACTATGCAGCCATAAAAAATGATGAGTTCATGTCCTCTGTAGAGACATGGATGAAGCTGGAAATCATCATTCTCAGCAAACTATCGCAAGGACAAAAAACCAAACACCACATGTTCTCACTCATAGGTGGGAATTGAACAATGAGAACACATGGACACAGGAAGGGGAACATCACACTCTGGGGCCTGTTGTGGGGTGGGGGGAGGGGGGAGGGATAGCATTAGGAGATATGCCTAATGCTAAATGTTGAGTTAATGGGTGCAGCACACCAACATGGCACATGTATACATGTGTAACAAACCTACATGTTGTGCACATGTACCCTAAAACTTAAAGTATAATTAAAAAAAAAGAAAGGATTAGATTTGGGTTATATTTTGAAGATACAGCTGATGGTAAGCCTTTCTCAGGTGGAAGATAAAGAAAAGAAGGAATCAACACTAAAAACTGGGACCAGAAGCCAGATCTTCTAACTTGTAGGTCGGTGCTTGGAGTGTCATTCGACTCCAGCATTAAAGCAATAGGTTATCATTTATTGCACTCTTACTGTGTAGTATCTACCTTACTTATATTATTCACAACCATCCTGTAAAGTATCTGTTAGTATTCCCATTTCCAAGATTTGGAAACTAGAGTTCAAAGAGGTGAAGTTAGTTGCTTAAAGACACAAAGGCTACCAACTTGGGATTTCAACCTACATCTTTTGAACTACAAAGCCTGTGCTCCTTCTATTATACCACTGATTTTCAAATTTTTTCATAAAAGCAGAATCTTTTTTTCAAACAAGGTTTCTCATGGAAACCTAATACATAAATAAACACACAAACAAAAAACAGAATTCCCTTGGTTGAAGCATAGGTGAAGGACCTGGTACCCTATACACTAGGTCCTTCTTAATAACAGCTCCTTTCTTAATAACAGCTGACAATATTCTGTGGCCAGCATTGAGCTAAACACTTGTGAAAGGAAAATAAATCAAGATCACTTGAGCTCAGGAGTTCGAGACCAGTCTGGCCAATGTGGTGAAACCTCGTCTCTACTAAAAATACAAAAATTAGCTAGGCTTGGTGCCAGGCGCCTGTAATCTTAGCTACTCAGGAGGCTGAGGAAGGAGAATCACTTGAACCCAAAGGCAAAGGCTGCAGTGAACCGAGATCTTGCCACTTCACCACTGCATTCCAGCCTGGGTGACAGAGTAAGACTCCATCTCAAAAGAAAAAAAAAAAAAAGGAGAGAAAGAGAGAGAGAGAAAAGAAAAGAAAAAAATCCACCACACTACCTTCATACTTAGTCAATACAATAGAATACATCCTTCCCATCAATGCCACCCCTTCACCATGGCATATTTGTCCATATTCATTCTTGCCTTTGTGCCTTTGCTTATGCTGTTCTCCTACCTGGAACATCCTACTTGTTCAAGTGATCTAAACTGTCCTCCGTCCTTCAAAATATGCTCGAATCTCACTTCCTTCAGGAAGTTTCCTCCTAAAACCTGAGTCCTCAGTGACTTCCTTCTTCTTTGAAAACCTGCATATGGAGTCTGAATTACATACTAAGGTTTTGCATTATTCTCCAATGCAGTGATTTGCAAATTGTATTCCAGGAAGCCATAGGATTTGTTAGGGATGCCTCAGGGACTTCCTGGGAAGAGATAGGGAGCCAAGCAGACAGGACTCCAGGCTTCCAGGCTTGACACCTTGTTCGCTAAAAGCCATTTATTTTATCTGTTTTTCAGATATGGCTTTCACATAAAATATTTTATGAATAAAGGGTCTGTTAAAATCAACAACAAGGTAAAAGTGTAAACATCTGCTGCTCCTTTTCAAGATGTTTTACCTCCCAAATATTAGGCTGAACCACAAGAAAGTGCCATTTGTATAGGTCAATAGCCATCAGATACCAGCAATTTTTGTGGTTCAAATTCATACTCCTGTTGTTCCTGAATTGTCCAGCACAGGTTGGAAGATAATCACAGAAGGCTTTAAATTGAATCTGTAGTGGCAACTGGATCCTATTTCATGTAGGCATTTGTCTAGGCAACTATTGGAGGATCAGTAGAAAGAGCTGGGAGGAGATGAGACAAACATATACTGAAAACGATGGTTCGGGCCAGTGAATATTCTGTGGCCTCTGAAGCCATTTCATTTCAGCTGCTAAGTGAGTCTTAAGCTATTTGAAGGGCCCAATTAACCCAGAAATAGGTCTGGGAGCATGGTGTTCCCCATAAATGCAAAACCATTGAAATATGATGCTACACATTTCTTAAAAGTGGTCTCCGAATATTCTGTTCCAAAGGCATATTTTGCATAATGCAGCTGGGTTATATGAAAAAAAAATAGATTCTTTTCAGAAGTCCTTGGGGATGGTCTCTTTTGTTTTCATTAGATTTGCATAAGAAATCATTATTTGCCCAAGTTGGAACTGCCATTGCAAAGGGCTTTTTACAGAAGCGTGATCTTTTTCCCTTTTTTTATTATTATAGTTCTGTGGTATATGTGCAGAACGTGCAGGTTTGTTACATAGGTGTACACCCATCAACCCATCATCTAAATTAGGTATTTCTCCTAATGCTATCCCTCCCCTAGCCCCAAAACCCAACAGGCCTAGGTGTGTAATGTCCCCCTTCCTGTGTCCATGTGTTCTCATTGTTCAACTCTCACTTATGAGTGAGAACATGTAGTGCTTGGTTTTCTGTTCTTGTGTTAGTTTGCTGAGAATGATGGTTTCCAGCTTCATCCATGTCCCTGCAAAGGACATAAACTCATCCTTTTTTATGGCTGCATAGCATTCCATGGTGTATAAGTGCCACATTTTCTTTATCCAGTCTATCATTGATGGGCATTTGGGTTGGTTCAAAGTCTTTGCTATTGTGAACAATGCCACAGTAAACATATGTGTGCATGTGTCTTTATAGTAGAATGATTCATAATCTTTTTGGTATATACCCAGTAATAGGATTGCTGGGCCAAATGGTATTTCTAGTTCTAGATCTTTGAGGAATTGCCACACTGTCTTCCACAATGATTGAACTAGTTTACAGTCCCACCAACAGTGTAAAAGTGTTCCTATTTCTCCACATCCTCTCCAGCACCTGTTGTTTCCTGATTTTTTAATAATCGCCATTCTGACTGGTGTGAGATGGTATCTCATTGTGGTTTCGATTTGCATTTCTCTAATGATCAGTGATGATGAGCTTTTTTTCATATGTTTGTTGGCTGCATAAATGTCTTCTTTTGAGAAGTGTCTGTTCATATCCTTCACTCACTTTTTGATGTTTTATTCTTGTAAATTTGTTTAAGTTATTTGTAGATTCTGGATATTAGCCCTTTGTCAGATGGATAGATTGCAAAAATTTTCTCCCAGTTCACTCTGATAGTTTTTTTTTTCTTTGCTGTACAGAAGCTCTTTAGTTTAATTAGGTCCCATTTGTCAATTTTGGCTTTTGTTCCCACTGCTTTTTGTGTTTTAGCCATGAAGTATTTGCCATGCCTATGTCCTGAATGGTATTGCCTAGGTTTTCTTCTAGGGTTTTCATGGTTTTGGACCTAATGTTTAAATCTTTAATCCATCTTGAGTTAATTTTTGTATAAAGTGTAAGGAAGGGATCCAGTTTCAGTTTTCTGCATATGGCTAGCCAGTTTTCCCAGCACCATTTATTAAATAGGGAATTCTTTCTCCATTGCTTGTTTTTTGTCAGGTTTATCAAAGATCAGATGGTTGTAGATATGTGGTCTTATTTCTGAGCCCTCTGTTCAGTTCCATTGGTCTATATATCTGTTTTGGTACCAGTACCATGCTGTTTTGGTTACTGTAGCTTTGTAGTATAGTTTGAAGTCAGATAGCGTGATGCCTCCCAGCTTTGTTCTTGCTTAGGATTGCCTTGGCTATGTGGGCTCTTTTTTGGTTCCATATGAAATTTAAAGTAGTTTTTTTTTCTAATTTTGTGAAAAAATTCAATGGTAGCTTGATGAGGATAGCATTGAATCTATAAATTACTTTGGACAGTATGGCCATTTTCACGATATTGTTTCTTCCTATCCACGAGCATGGACTGTTTTTCCATTTGCTTGTGTCCTTTCTTACTTCCTTGAGCAGCGGTTTGTAATTCTCCTTGAAGAAGTTCTTCATATCCATTGCTAGTTGGATTCCTAGGTATTTTATTCCTTTGTAGAAATTGTGAATGTGAATGTGAATTCACTCATGATTTGGCTCTCTGTTTGTCATTACCTCAGTCAGTATTTAAAAATTGCTGAGGAAAGTATTGACTTTCAAAGGATTGCAGACCTCTTTGTGCATGTACAGTACAAACTCCTGTATTCTACTGATCCCTTTACTGTACCACAAATTAAGACCCAGCTCTCAATAGTACTAGCTAAAGCTATGCTGCTGCCAGGCCACCAGAGGGAGGACAAGTACAGAGCACTACATTTTCCCAGCTGGAGGAGAGAGGAAGCATGAAGAGCCAGAAAAACAACCATTTCCAAAATTTTGGAAAAAAATTTCCCCTAAATTTTGTCAAGGATCCTCACAAGATCCCATGTGGTGGGCAGAGCATGTGTATGTCTAAATCTATTTAACCAATGAAGAATGGATCTCAGGGAGGTGAAGAGACTGAGCATCTTTCCCAGAGGCTTCTGAATTTCTCCAAAGAAGCAGAAGACAGGATAGCCATGGAAGGAGTTGGGAAAGAGCTTGCTGACTAGGTCTCTTCAGGAAGAAGATATAATCTTGCATATGGGAGCTAGAGTTGGCAGGGCTCAGGAAATACCCCAATCCCAAAGAATGCCTATAGAGTGAGGTTCAACAATTGAGGTATACAGGAACAGAATTTTTATGATGGAGATAGGCAGATCTGACTTAATATTTGTGGTGCTATGATCTAGATGTGTAACTTCAGACAAGTTATTTTTGCCTCTCTGAGACTATTGTCTCACTTATAAAATGGGGCCAATACTACTAATCTCATGCAATTATTCTGAGGACAAAAAGTTCAATGTATGTGGAGTACCTGGCAAAAAGTAGGCATTCAGTAAATGATGGCTACTATCGTGCAAGCACCCAGCAGCCAGCAGAGTGGGATATTTCAGTAGGTCCTCTCACACAGAAACCTGGGCTGACTGGGCTCCTGACACCAGGGAGGGGAAAGAACTTGCCAGGTATTTTGACTCCCATGTCTGGGCTCTTTCTGCTGCTCTGAGGGAGGTAATTACATTAAAGAGGCTCTGTTTCTGTGTGGTGCTAACCTTAGTTGCTGAAAGGAACTGAGAAAAGAAAAGAACTCTTGTCTGAGGAATGCAAGTCCTTTCAGATTATCAGGCCCAGAGGGACATTCAAATGCGACAGCAATCACGTCCTACTCCTCCGTTTGAGCTATGTATTCATCTCTTAAAACTGCTCACTATTGCCACAAACAGCTAGAAACTAACCTAATAAGGCCACATCAGACATTATGACCTACACCCCATAGCTTAACAATGTTATTAATACTATTTCTGTAAAACATCTTATACAAATAATCAGGCCAAATAAAATATTATAATTTATTTTACAAATAAATTACTCCTGGTAAAATTTATCTGTAGTAAAAAAAAGACTGAAAAAATATGTTTTAAAACACCTATAGTGTACCTGTTATTTAATTCTAGCCTTGTCCATTGTTTTTAAGTTTCATTATTTGTTTTTTGTTTCTTTTAATTTTGTTATTATTATTATACTTTAAGTTTTAGGGTACATGTGCACAATGTGCGGGTTAGTTACATATGTATACATGTGCCATGCTGGTGTGCTGCACCCATTAACTCGTCATTTAGCATTAGGTATATCTCGTAATGCTATACCTCCCTCCTCCCCCCACCCCACAACAGGCCCCAGAGTGGATGTTCCCCTCTCTGTGTCCATGTGTTCTCATTGTTCAATTCCCACCCTTTGTCCGATGAGTAGGTTGCGAAAATTTTCTCCCACTTTGTAGATTGCCTGTTCACTCTGATGGTAGTTTCTTTTGCTGTGCAGAAGCTCTTTAGTTTAATTAGATCCCATTTGTCAATTTTGGCTTTTGTTGCCATTGCTTTTGGTGTTTTAGACATGAAGTCCTTGCCCATGCCTATGTCCTGAATGGTATCGCCTAGGTTTTCTTCTAGGGTTTTTATGGTTTTAGGTCTAACGTTTAAGTCTTTAATCCATCTTGGATTAATTTTTGTATAAGGTGTAAGGAAGTGATCCAGTTTCAGCTTTCTACATATGGCTAGCCAGTTTGCCCAGCACCATTTATTAAATAGGGAATCCTTTCCCCATTGCTTGTTTTTCTCAGGTTTGTTAAAGATCAGATAGTTGTAGATATGCAGCGTTATTTCTGAGGGCTCTGTTCTGTTCCATTGATCTATATCTCTGTTTTGGTACCAATACCATGCTGTTTTGGTTACTGTAGCCTTGTAGCATAGTTTGAAGTCAGGTAGCGTGATTCCTCCAGCTTCGTTCTTTTGGCTTAGGATTGACTTGGTGATATGGGCTCTTTTTTGGTTCCATATGAACTTTAAAGTAGTTTTTTCCAATTCTGAACTTTAAAGTAGTTTTTTCCAATTAGCAGCTTGATGGGAATGGCATTGAATCTATAAATTACCTTGGGCAGTATGGCCATTTTCATGATATTGATTCTTCCTACCCATGAGCATGGAATGTTCTTCCATTTCTTTGTATCCTCTTTTATTTCATTGAGCAGTGGTTTGTAGTTCTCCATAAAGAGTCCTTCACGTCCCTTATAAGTTGGATTCCTAGGTATTTTATTGTCTTTGAAGCAATTGTGAATGGGAGTTCACTCATGATTTGGCTCTCTGTTTGTCTGTTATTGGTGTATAAGAATGCTTCTGATTTTTGTACATTGATTTTGTATCCTGAGACTTTGCTGAAGTTGCCTATCAGCTTGAGGAGATTTTGGGCTGAGACAATGGGGTTTGCTAGATATACAATCATGTCATCTGCAAACAGAGACAATTTGACTTCCTCCTTTCCTAATTGAATACCCTTTATTTCCTTCTCCTGTCTGATTGCCCTGACCAGAACTTCCAACACTATGTTGAATAGGAGTGGTGAGAGAGGGCATCCCTGTCTTGTGCCAGTTTTCAAAGGGAATGCTTCCAGTTTTTGCCCATTCAGTATGATATTGGCTGTGGGTTTGTCATATATAGCTCTTATTATTTTGAGATATGTCCCATCAATACCTAATTTATTGAGAGTTTTTAGCATGAAGGGTTGTTGAATTTTGTCAAAGGCCTTTTCTGCATCTATTGAGATAATCATGTGTTTTTTGTCTTTGGTTCTGTTTATATGCTGGATTACATTTATTGATTTGCATATATTGAACCAGGCTTGTATCCCAGGGATGAAGCCCACTTGATCATGGTAGATAAGCTTTTTGATGTGCTGCTGGATTCGGTTTGCCTGTATTTTATTGAGGATTTTTGCATCAATGTTCATCAAGGATATTGGTCAAAAATTCTCTTTTTTGGTTGTGTCTCTGCCAGGCTTTGTTATCAGGATGATGCTGGCCTCATAAAATGAGAGGGAAGATTCCTTCTTTTTCTATTGGTTGGAATAGTTTCAGAAGTAATGGTACCAGTTCCTCCTTGTACCTCTGGTAGAATTCTGCTGTGAATCCATCTGGTCCCGGACTCTTTTTGGTTGGTAAGCTGTTGATTAGTGTCACAATTTCAGATCCTGTTATTGATCTATTCAGAGATTCAAATTCTTCCTGGTTTAGTCTTGGGAGAGTGTATGTGTGGAGGAATTTATCCATTTCTTCTAGATTTTCTAGTTTATTTGCGTAGAGGTGTTTGTAGTATTCTCTGATGGTAGTTTGTATTTCTGTGGAATCGGTCGTGATATCTCCTTTATCATTTTTTCTTGTGTCTATTTGATTATTCTCTCTTTTTTTCTTTATTAGTCTTGCTAGCGGTCCATCAATTTTGTTGATCCTTTCAAAAAACTAGCTCCTGGATTCACTAATTTTTTGAAGGGTTTTTTGTGTCTCTATTTCCTTCAGTTCTGCTCTGATTTTAGTTATTTCTTGCCTTCTGCTAGCTTTTGAATGTGTTTGCTCTTGCTTTTCTAGCTCTTTTAATTGTGATGTTAGAGTGTCAATTTTGGATCTTTCCTGCTTTCTCTTGTGGGCCTTTAGTGCTATAAATTTCCCTTGACACAGTGCTTTGAATGTGTCCCAGAGATTCTGGTATGTTGTGTCTTTGTTCTCATTGGTTTCAAAGAACATCTTTATTTCTGCCTTCATTTCGTTATGTACCCAGTAGTCATTCAGAAGTGGGTTGTTCAGTTTCCATGTAGTTGAGCAGTTTGGAGTGAGTTTCTTAATCCTGAGTTCTAGTTTGATTGCACTGTGGTCTGAGAGATAGTTTGTTATAATTTCTGTTCTTTTGCATTTGCTGAGGAGAGCTTTAGTTCCAACTATGTGGTCAATTTTGGAACAGGTGTGGTGTGGTGCTGAAAATAATTTATATTCTGTTGATTTGGGGTGGAGAGTTCTGTAGATGTCTATTAGGTCCACGTGGTGCAGAGCTGAGTTCAATTCCTGGGTATCCTTGTTAACTTTCTGTCTCATTGATCTGTCTAATGTTGACAGTGGGGTGTTAAAATCTCCCATTATTATTGTGTGGGAGTCTAAGTCTCTTTGTAGGTCACTCAGGACTTGCTTTATGAATCTGGGTGCTCCTGTATTGGGTGGATATATATTTAGGATAGTTAGCTCTTCTTGTTGAATTGATCCCTTTACCATTATGTAATGGCCTTCTTTGTCTCTTTTGATCTTTGTTGGTTTAAAGTCTGTTTTATCAGAGACTAGGATTGCAACCCCTGCCTTTTTTTGTTTTCCATGTGCTTGGTAGATCTTCCTCCATCCTTTTATTTTGAGCCTATGTGTGTATCTGCACGTGAGATGGGTTTCCTGAATACAGCACACTTATGGGTCTTGACTCTTTATCCAATTTGCCAGCCTGTGTCTTTTAATTGGAGCATTTAGTCCATTTACATTTAAAGTTAATATTGTTATGTGTGAATTTGATCCTGTCATTATGATGATAGCTGGTTATTTTGCTCATTAGCACCCCCCAGTAGGGGCAGACTGACACCTTACATGTCCAGGTACTCCTCTGAGAAAAAACTTCCACAGGAACGTTCAGACAGCAGCATTCATGGTTCACAAATATCCACGGTTCTGCAGACACCGCTGCTGATACTCAGGCAAACAGGGTCTGAAGTGGACCTCTAGCAAACTCCAACAGACCTACAGCTGAGGGTCCTGTCTGTTAAAAGGAAAACTAACAAAGAGAAAGGACATCCACACCAGAAACCCATCTGTACATCACCATCATCAAAGACCAAAAGTAGATAAAACCACAAACATGGGGAAAAAACCAGAGCAGAAAAACTGGAAACTCTAAAAAGCAGAGCACCTCTCCTCCTCCAAAGGAATGCAGTTCCTCACCAGCAATGGAACAAAGCTGGATGGAGGATGACTTTGATGAGCTGAGAGAAGAAGGCTTCAGAGGATCAAACCACTCAGAGCTACAGGAGGAAATTCATACCAAAGGCTAAGAAGTTGAATACTTTGAAAAAAATTTAGACGAATGTATAACTAGAATAACCAATACAGAGAAGTGCTTAAAGGATCTGATGGAGCTGAAGGCCAAGACTTGAGAACTATGTGAACAATGCAGAAGCCTCAGGAGCCAATGCGATCAACTGGAAGAAAGGGTATCAGTCATGGAAGATGAAATGAATGAAATGAAGCAAGAAGGGAAGTTTAGAGAAAAAAGAACAGAAAGAAATGAACAAAGCCTCCAAGAAATATAGGACTCTGTGAAAAGATCAAATCTACATCTGATTGGTGTACCTGAAAGTGACGGGGAGAATGGAAGCAAGTTGGAAAACACTCTGCAGGATATTATCCAGGAGAACTTCCCCAATGTAGCAAGGCAGGCCAACATTCAGATTCAGGAAATACAGAGAACACCACAAAGATACTCCTTGAGAAGAGCAACTCCAAGACACATAATTGTCAGATTCACCAAAGTTGAAATGAAGGAAAAAATTTTAGGGGCAGCCAGAGAGAAAGGTTGGGTTACCCACAAAGGGAAGCCCATCGGACTAACAGCCGATCTCTCGGCAGAAACTCTACAAGCCAGAAGAGAGTGGGGGCCAATATTCAACATTCTTAAAGAAAAGAAATTTCAACCCAGAATTTCATATGCAGCCAAACTAAGCTTCATAAGTGAAGGAGAAATAAAATCCTTTACAGACAAGCAAATACTGAGAGATTTTGTCACCACCAGGCCTGCCCTAAAAGAGCTCCCGAAGGAAGCACTAAACATGGAAAGGAACAACCGGTACCAGCCACTGCAAAATCATGCCAAAATGGAAAGACCATCGAGACCAGGAAGAAACTGCATCAACTAATGAGCAAAAGTTTCATTATTTGCCTACTTCCTGACTATGAGTCTCTTAAGAAAACCTACATTTCATTTTCTTCATGTTTTTAATTGACTCCTCAATAGAATACTTTTTTCGTTCTAACATACAAATGTTCTTTTTGTTATAATCCACATATGTAGTTGTTTTACTTCATAAAAAACTAAATTCATAATACTCCAAAGATTCTACAAGCAACAACAGCCATAAATCAGTAACTTTGACAGGACTACCCAGAAATGTGCCTTCCTGGCAATGAGAGACATCTCAACACTCAAATTTTGATCATCAATATGAATATTTCAATCTGGTGAGAGCTAAAGAGAAAATACAGAAGGGATGCAGAGTATAGATCTGGATCAGTGGGATTCATAATAATAGCAGCAGGAGGCAGCCAAATGCCTAGGCAGATGGGTGAGTCCCCAGTGAAACCCCATCTCCAGGCAGAAGACAGTTTAAAGCCTGAAAGCCAAGCTAGAAGTCAAATCCACGAACCGGATTGAGAACATGTCTCCCCTTTTGACATGCTTTCCTCTGATTGATTCCCACCCCTCATCTATTTTACATTTCCCTTCCCTTTCCTAGTTGGTTTTCTACGCTGTCATGTCCACCTTTGAGTGGTGTCTTTACCTTAACCATTTCTGAGTACTCACAAACCAATCAGCGTGCACTCCCCATTCTGAGTCCATAAAAAAGCCTCAGACCCAGCCACACTGAGAGAAAAATTACCCGATTACGGGGATGGGGGACCACCCCCCGTGTCCCCTCTCTGCTGAGAGCTGTTCTGTGGCTCAAGAAAATTCTTCTCTGCCCATCTTCACCCTTCTGATTGTCGGTGTAACTTCATTCTTCTTGGATGTGGAACAAGAGCTCACGAACTGCAGAATGTGGGTACAATCCATAACACAGGCAGGCCAAGTAAACAGGGTGCCTCCAGGGGCAGGCCTGAGGACAAGCAAACCTCCAGGCATGGGGGCATTGCCATCCATGGAGGTCCCTGGTTGGCAAAGTGGCTGAGAAAAATCCTGCATCAATAACATATGCATCACATGTTCTTAGGCAATACTAGATATTAGGTATCAAATGCCTACCCTTTGCCAGGCATTCCACATACATTATGTTTTTCTCTTCAAGAGAATTATATGTGATAAGTAGTATTAAACTTTATGTGTGTGTGTTTGTGTGTCATATTCAAGTAATTCAGTCAGTGGGCCAGGAGTGAGTGAAATGAGAATTGTGAGCTGCACCATGGTGTGGAGGGAAGAATACTTGCAGTCTTCTGGTAAGATCTATATTTTTTAAGTTCATATTTTGAATTGGTAAAAAACACTAATAACATAAAATTCAAGCTATAAAAATATATATAGTGAATAGAAAGATTCCCTCCCTCCCCTGTACCTAAGTCACGCCAAATTCACCTTCCTGGAAAAAATCACTATTATGGTTTCTTAAATTTCCACACAAATGATAGCATACCTATAACATGCTGCTTTGCATATTGCATTTTAAACTTATATTATTCTGCAAGAGCAAATAGAGTTCATACTTGTCAATGGCCGCATAGTACTCTGACATATAGATAGATGTACTGTAATTTATTTAAAGAGACCCCTGATAGACATTTAGATTGTTTATAAACTACACTTCATTGAATCTCCTTGTATATCCATAATATGCAAGTATATCTGTGAGATAAATTCCCACAAGTGGAATTGCTGGGTCAAGGGATATGCACATTAAAAATCTTGATATAGACAAAATGCCCACTGTAGAGGTTGTTCTTGATTTATATTCTCACTGGCCATGCATAAGAATGACTGTTTCTTTATATCCTTGCTAATACAGTGCTTACAAACATTTTCATTTATGCCAATATGATAGGTGAAAAATGATATAGCACAGTTTGATTTTGCTTTCCTTTTATTATGATGAGACTATAAGCATCTTTTATATATTTAAAAGACACTTGTGTTTCCTTTTGTATAAACTGTTCTATTAATATATTTTGCCAATTTTTTTGTCACTGAGTTTTTGGTCTTATTCCTATGACTTGGAGCTTTTGTTTTTTGAGACAAGATCTAGCTCTGTCAACCAGGCTGGAGTGTAGTGGTGCAATCTCTGCTCACTGCAACCTCCACCTCCTGATCTCAAGCTATCCTCTCACTTCAGCCTCCTGAGTAGCTGGGACCACAGGCCCATGAATCATGTCTGGCTATTTTTTTTTTTTTTTTTTTGGTAGAGACAGGGTTTCACCATGTTGCTCAGGCTGGTCTTGAATTCCTGGGCTCAAGCCATCTGCCCAACTCAGCCTCCCAAAGTGCTGGGATTACAGGCATGAGTCACTGCCCTAGGCCAACTTTTAGGAGCTTTTTAAACAGAAAATTAGCCATTTGTGATAAGAAAGTTGCAAATATTTATTGTTGCATTTTGCTTTCTGTTGCCATGCAGAAAATTTGAATTTTATAGAGTCAAATTTATCCTTTTTTTTTTTGTGGTTTCTGGATTCTATGTCATTGTTAGATTGATTATTAAAAATGTATTTAATATTTTATCTTATAATAATAACTTGTTTTACACTTAAGTTATTGATCCATAGGGAAATTATTTTGATGTATGACATGAATTAGAGAGGTATATAGCTCTGTTTTTTTCCAGATGACTACTCAATTGTCCCAATGCCATTTACTGCAATTTTTTTCTCTACTGATTTGAAAAACCACCTTTACCATGTATATTTGAATTCCCATGTGTATTTGAATCAACTTCTGAACTTTCTATTCTGTTCTAATTTATCAGACAGTCCTGGATGAGTCCTGGCCCTGTCACTTCTGTCTGTGTGAGTCTGGGCAGACTACAATTCTTACCAAGTCTCAGTTTTCTCATCTGTGAAGTGGAAGATCACTTACCTCATGGGCTTGTAAGGAATGCAAGAGATAACAGATGGGAAGATGCTTTGTAAACTGCAAATACCACACAGTTGAATATTATGGGAACTGTATAGTTGGAGAAAAAATTGTTAAGAATTAATTTTTTAATCAAAGATCAAAATAAGCACATCTAGACCCTAAAGAAAGAATCAACTGGATCCTGGCAAAATTAAAGAAAACTGGGGTCAATTGTAACAGTGAGATAGTACAGTGCTATGACCTAGAAAACACTTAACAAATATTAATGTTTATTATAAGGAACTGTGTATGAATTAGGGTGTAGGTATATATGTGTGTGTGGTTGTGGGGAGGGTTATAAAGAAAAGAGCCCAGAAGTAACCCTAGCAGAGACTGATAGGTGCTTGGCAGTCTGTGGGGAGAGGGCCTGCCATAGTGAGTCAGGAAAGAGAAGGGCAGAAATTAAGGGTTACTGAAAGAACAGGTCGAGATTGTTGTTACTGTGCATTTCTCTGTGAAATAAATCCCCAAAACATATAACATTTGAGCTGGAAAAGACTCAAGAGGTTATCTTCTGCAATTTCCCATTGTATAGGATTTGAAAGTGAATTTCAATAATATTATAAGGTTATAGATCTTATGCTAAAATATTTTCAGCTTTAATATTAACAATTGAGCACCCAGCAATTCCCATGTTAACACATGTACATCCCTCTGGACTGCACTGGTGTGAATAAAGGGAGGCAGCCAGTAAAGGGAAATGGGAGAAGGGGAGGGAAGTGGGTAGAAACCCAGCCTCTCAGCTGCTAGCTAGAGGCAGCAGGTGGCTGGGGCACGGATGGGGGCGGGGCAAGAGTGGAGAGCAGGATGAGTAGTTCAGGCTTCTCACGAAGGAGCTGTAAGGTCAGCCGAGAGAAAGGAAGAGTAGACCCAAAGCCAGGTGAGTAAGTTTATTGAACCTGCCAGGATGCTCCACCACACTCAGAGGAGACAGCCCTGAGCTTACAAAATGAGGGGTTTGTATTGGGGAGGGGAGTTTGGGGCAGTTCTTTGGTATGGCCGCATTATGGGCTTGTTTGCTGGCTAATTTTGCCACATATCACCTTGTGACGTTTATGGTAGCAGGAACTTACAGAAGGGTGTAGGTAAAGTTTGTTTATGCTTCCCATGACCTCCCCCTGTGTGGTCTGGATGGTTTGTAATTGGGGTTTGCTTATTGCAGCAAGGTCTGATAAGTGAAGTCTGCTGGCTTCACTGTGGTGCCTTGATAAGGGCTTAGAAATGTAAAGTGGCTTGGGGGAAGGGTGGGCAGTGCGGAGAGGTTTGGGGAAAGTGTCTGCAGTACTAAGAAGCTTTTTGGGGCCGTCTGTCCCTAACAGGAGCCACCTGAGACCTGCCCTGGGCTTCCAAGCAAGACAAGCTGTGGCTAATGGGTGGCTGAGCAGTGCTGGGCGATCAGAGCCATGTGTGTGGGAGGGTGTCTAGGCCACTTGTTATGGGTAAGGCTCGGCGGTCTGGTTTGAGGCTGCTATTCCAGGCCAGTGTCCTGTTGCTGGCTATGCCCAGAGGTGAGTTCTGGATGGATAGTACCTGGTTATGGCATGGAGGCTTCCAGTGCCCAGAGGGATGTGATAAGCCCAATACTACTTTCTGCTGTGGGATACATAATCTTCATTACTGTTGTACCACCTTCCAGGCTCGGCTAGATCAGGGACAGTCTCCAGAGGATGCACCTTGGCACTCCGATGAGGCTATGATTCCATCTCCAGAAGCTAATCCTGGGGTTGAGGTGAGTAGCAGAGGGGAGCTAAGACTGAGGCAGGGGAGGGAGATGTCTTCTTTCCACTGGGTTGATGTATTGGTGCCAGGGGAATTCAAGGTAGTTGGCATGGTAAATGGAGGGTCAGATGACCAATGTTGGAACTCCAATTCCACCCCATCCTAACTGTGTGACTTTAGGTCAGGCACTTTGCTTCTCAAAACCTGCTTCCTCAATAGCCTGCTACTTATATCATGTTGGGATGGAGCTATGAGGAATCAAATGTTTTCTATGAATTACAAAAGTCTTGTTATATCTGAGAGGAAAGTGCTTCGGGATAGTCTTGAACCCAGCAACCTAGGTCTACCTTGGGAAGTCAGACCCCAAGACCCTTTGCCTCATAATTTTGCTTTCAAATGTGTTTGTCAGGCAGGGGTTTGGAATGCTCCCACAGTCCACCTTCACCTGAGCTATTGGGGAAGTATGGGACTCCCTGTCTAGGAGAAGCAGTTACTCATCAGATTCCCTTCACCCACTAAGGTGTGTTCCTGATTGGTCTCAGCTTGAGATAAATAAAATACCATTTATTTGCTTATTATTGAGCACCTACCCTGTACCAGACAGCAGAGACCCCATGCTGAAAAGTATTGCCTTTGCTTCCCCCTCCCTTTGAGGATGTGTTGGGGAAGAAAAGATTTTGAGAATTGTGACAGGGACAGGACTTCTAGAAGGCTTGTCTGTCCCTCCTCATTCCTGTTTGTCTTCCCTGTGCTCAAATAGCCTGGATGTCCTGGGACTCTTGCAAGCAGTACTCCCCAGTCCCCAAACCCAAGGCTACCCTGGAGGCTTTGCATTTCTTTGGGCCTAGGATGGCCTTAGCCAGAAAAATTAATACCCGTGGAGGCATCAGGGAGCTCAGTATCAGATTTCCTCCAGCCCAACATGTCCTCTGTATAGTGTCTTCACTACTCAAGTCCCTAGATCTGAGGGCTTGGAGTATCCCAAAGTATTGGAAAGGGCCAGCAGGCCTAGGGGGACCTGGACCACAGCCACGTGTGGCCTTGTGTAAAACAGGTCTAACCCCTGCTTTGCAGGATGGCTGAGGACTAAAGGAGACCATACATGTAGCATTGTGCCTGGCACATACATATTTTAAATATATATGATAATGTCTCCACTGCCTACTGGTGTCCCCTGAGGTTCTACTATAAACTGCCCGACTGGCTGGCTGAACTCCCCTTCCAGGGTCACTTCTGAAGT
The DNA here is from genome assembly GCF_029289425.2 of Pan paniscus. NCBI lineage: Eukaryota > Metazoa > Chordata > Mammalia > Primates > Hominidae > Pan > Pan paniscus. The sequence goes on from NC_073272.2 coordinate 64,105,534, forward strand.
GAAGAAAGATCCCTCCTCTAACCCACAAAGCAGAGCAGAGGTGCTCATTTAGACACCTGCAGAGCCTGCCCCACTTGGTAGGTGGAAGTACCAAGAAGTACTTCCTATTTTCCCATCCTATTTTCCCTCACAGATCCCACCTCTTCCAGAATGTATCCTCATTTCTCTTACTCTGCCACCCTTATTCCTTTTGCTTGGAACTTCCATTACCTCTGTCTGTTGTCTCAAGAGTCAGTAGAACACAGCAATTAAGAAGCATTTAAGGGTCAGTTGCCATGGTTCAAGCCTGTAATCCTGGCACTTTGTGGGGCTAAGATGAGAGGATTGCTTGAACTCAGGAATTCAAGACCAGCCTGGACAACATAGTGGGACCTTTGTCTCTACAAAACATACAAAATAACTGCATGTGGTGATGTGCGCCTGTAGTTTCAGCTATTCGGGAGGCTGAGGCGGGAGGATCACCAGAGCCCAGGAGGTCATGGCTGCAGTGAGCCGTGATGGCACTACTGAGCTCCAGCCTGGGTAACAGAATTAGACCCTGTCTTGAAAAAATAAAAATAAAACAAAATAAAAAGGAAGCAATTGAGATCTGGAATCAGAAAAAGTGGATTTAAATCTGGCCTCTTTCTATTTAGCAACTGGTTCACCTTGGGTAAATTACTTTATCTTTGAGACTCAGTTTTCTCATTTGTAAAATAAGGTTGTTGTGAGGATTAAATAAATGCATGCAAAACACTTAGCATAGCATCTGGCACACAATAAGTGCTAAATAAATGGTACTACATTTCCTTGAAACAGCATCTGGCATACAATAGTGCTTTTTCTTGAAATTTCTGATCCAATTCCAGCTCTTCCAAGAAGCCAGAGTGAAATTCTCTCCCTTCTCACAACTCCCAACCTTCTATTACAATATTTGTCAGAGTCATCTTTCTAGTAGACACACTTTTTTACCTGTCTCTACTAGACTAGGGTGGAGATAGTATCTTATTCATCTTTGCATTCCCTACAGTGGGGAGGAGCAGAGTGCCTGGCACTTATATACTCAGGAAATACTGATCAAATTTGCTTTGGCCTCCCACTAAAAGGCAGTCCCCTGTCCCACTTCTTCATGGCCTTACTCTAAGTTGTTGTAACTTTCTATGATGGTGTGAGGTATTTCTCTCCAAGGTTTAAATATTCACTGGTGGCATTTGAGGAACAATGGCAAGGAGTAAAAATAAGATTGCTTTGGGGAGGGATACCTGCTGGTACCACTCAGATAATACTCCACAAATAGCTGCCATTTCTCAAAAATAGCTCTGCCCTGGATTCCCTCATGGCTGCTACAGACACTTTTAGAGGTTTAGAGAAATTATATAGCCATTGTTTTTGAAATTTGGAGCTGATAAAACCACCTCATATGAGGATGTGGAACTTTAGTTTCTATTGAACTTTAAAAATATCTAGTTCACATTGTCCTCACATTTTTTGGTAACTAGTAGACCTAGTATTTTTTTTTAACAAGTAGCCCTCTTAGTTTGGTAGCTTCTCCATGCCACTACAGCTGCCACAGGGGTCGGGAATTCTTACATGGCATCAGGATTTTTTTTTTTAAGACAGGGTTGCACTCTCTTACCCAGGGTCTCACTCCTTTTACAGGCAGAGCACAGTTGCATGATCACTGCTCACTGCAGCCTTGTGGGCTCAGGTGATCCTCTCACCTCAGCCTCACAAGTAGCTGGGTCTACAGGCATCCATCCTCATGACCAGCTAATTTTTTTTTCTATTTTTTTGTAGGGACAGGGTTTTGCCATGTTACCCAGCCTGGTCTTGAACTCCTGGGCTCAAGCGACTCATGCGCCTTAGCCTCCCAAAGTGCTGGGATTACAAGCAGGACATTTTATTAAAGACATTTTATTTGTACTTACTTCCACTCAGTTCAATATGCTCTGGCGGTTTTATGAGCCAGTAAACATATCTAACTCAAGGGTGGTGTCAGCAAGAAGCATAGGGTTTCCTATTCAGTCTCCAAATGAACCAATTTAGGTTTGTTACTACTAATAAGCAGTTGAGACCATCAGCATTTCATTTGTTCTCTCTGAATCTCAGATTTTTCACTTATAATATGGTATAATAATAGTAACTGGGTTGTTGAAGAAATTTAGAAATGATGGGAAAACATTAGACATAAACTAACTGTCTATCAGGTCTATCAATAGTGTGCAGGTTACATTATGATACAGAGACAATGGCATACTATAAAGCCAACCAAAAAATTTGAAGAAGTTCTCTATAAACTGATAATGGAAAGATTTCCAGAACATATTGTTTGGTAGAAAAAAAGTGAGGTGCAAAACCGTATGTGCTATGCTACCTTTTGTGGAGGGGAGCAGGTGTGAGAATACAGATTTAAAATTTCCTGTGTTTTCATGTAAGAACACTGGAGGGATATAACGGACATTAATAAAAGAGGCAATCCTTGGGGGCTTCAAGGATGATACTAGTACTATGTGGACAGGGACAGAGGTAGGAACAAGATTTCTCAAGGATGATACTAGTACTATGTGGACAGGGACAGAGGTAGGAACAAGATTTCTCAATTGCATGTCATTGTTTATGATTTTGACTTTTGAGCCATATGAATGCATTTTCTACAAAAATACTTTGAAAACTATAAGCATTGTGCTAGGAATAGCAAGTTATTTGTAGATGCCTAAAATCATTATGGCGTTTTGTATTGTACTTTATATATTTTGTTCCCTTTGTTTGAATGTTCCTCACTTTCTTGTCCACCTTGAAAATTCCTAAATAGTAATTCTTCAAAATTCAGCTCTAGACAGAAACCATCCTTCACTGTCTCTCCCGAATTTGTGTTTTAGAGTAGTTCTGCCTCTATCTTTACTAATTCTGATTTCTAAATTCAGTATTTTCTTTCCATTGAAAGTTACGCCTGTTCTTTGGGAAACACATCTTCACTGTCTCAGATAGAGCTGCCCACTCACAATCTCTGATGTATATTTGCAGACTTGCCTGCTTATAGCAGGATTGTACTTGGTTGTTTGCCAGTCATCTTCCCAATTGGGCAGAGCTCCTTGCAGGACAGGGCCCACATCTCTGTCATCTCTGATTCCACAGTAAACCAGATAATCAGGCTGCCTATTATGAGTAAGATTCAGGATCAGAAAGCCCAGGCATGTGTGATACAGAGGACTGCAGAGCCTCTCCAAGAGCAAAGGCTAAACATGAGCTTATTCTACTCTTCACAACCTATTATGGGGCTGCCATAAAATAATTGAGCGATATCCCCCAAATCTCACTTTCTGCACCATCTCTTAGGACAAGATTACTTCAAGGTGACCACCTCCCCACAACTGCCTATCAATAACCAATCTTTTACTGGTTCTAAGTGAATATTTTCTGAGTGTGGGAAGTTCCAATGCTCTACAAGCATAAAAGCCCTTGTATTCTTCAAGTGTTCAGTAAGCTTGAAGATTTTGATTCCACTTTATTACAACCCTCCTTCCCATTGTTTTGCCCCCTCCTTCCCTATTGGTTGGCATAATTTCATATGGACCAGCCTCTGGTCCACACACCCCAGGCACACTACTCCAGGACTCCTTGTTCTATCCTGAACCTCATTGTTGAGGGAAGCAACAAGCAAACGGGAAAACAAAGCTCAAACCCAGCCCTGGATCTTAGAGGTGATTTTCTGTTTTCTTTTCTTTTCTTTTTTTTTTTCAGACGGAGTCTCGCTCTGTCGCCCAGGCTGGAGTGCGATGGCGCAAATCTCGGCTCACTGCAAGCTCCGCCTCCAGGGTTCACGCCATTCTCCTGCCTCAGCTGGGACTACAGGCGCCTGCCACCACGCCCAGCTAATTTTTTGTATTTTTAGTAGAGACGGGGTTTCACCGTGTTAGCCAGCATGGTCTCGATCTCCTGACCTCATGATCCGCCTGCCTCGGCTTCCCAAAGTGCTGGGATTACAGGCGTGAGCCACCGCGCCCAGCCGATTTTCTGTTTTCTAATAAAAAAAGTTCCTCTTAAGATGGACAAGAGTCTCGTCTGCCTGGTTTTTATTAACAGTACACTGTGGCTGCTGTCATTGCTTTCTCATAAAGGGGAAGGGCTTCACTTGCAAACAATATAATTTAGCTGATGAGTGGGGGAAACTATGTCTACAGTGGGAACGTTCTCATCAGTTCCAAGGTGGTCTTAAGGTTTCTTAACGCATTAAAAAGTGTATCCCATGTTTATATGCTGAGGGAAACATAAGAAGGCAGTATTTCACTTGTGCTGGTTAATATTTACTCCAGAATTAGCCATTTAATCTCCCATTTAGACCCTGGCTTCCTACAAGATAGATGAGGGAGTTTGGGGATTCAGCTCACTCTTATAACTGTGGGGCTTTTCTTTCTTTTTTTCTTTTTTTTTTTTGAGATGGAGTCTCACTCTGTCACCTAGATTGGAGTGCAATGGTGTGATCTCAAGTCACTGCAAACTCCGCCTCCTGGGTTCAAGCGATTCTCTTGCCTCATCCTCCCGAGTAGCTGAGAATACAGACACATGCCACCACGCCTGGCTAATTTTTGTATTTTTAGTAGAGACGGGGTTTCGCCATGTTGGCCAGGCTGGTCTCAAACTCCTGACCTCAAACGATCTGCTCGTCTCAGCCTCCCAAAGTGTTGTGATTACAGGTGTGAGCCATCCTCGGCCAACTGTGGGACTTTTACTGTCAGCATGAAATACATGCACACGTATGCATGCATATATAGATACATATTTCTTTTTCAGAACAATATTTAATGGAGAACTTTAAAGACAGCTAGAGATCAATGGGGACTGCACCTGCACCTCACAGGAGAAAGTAGGGTTTCTAGAAAAAGACTGCAGGTTGTAAATTTTAAAGGAAATAGAAAAGGATTTATTGCTCTTTTCCTAAGGGCCGAAACCTGCTGCTGCTAATAGATGGCCTGACCTCTGAGATATAATTAATCCAAAATATTTTTCAAAGGGGCAAACATGCAAAACGTCCCCAAAGTAATCTGAATGGTTTAAATTACAAGTGTTTAAGTTTACAGTTGCAAATTAATAACTTCCTCCAGGATCAATCAGGTAGGGAGAATTATTCATAATTTACTCATGAATAGTTTCTTCTGGTCCTTGAACCAATGAAGCCTGAATTAGAGACCTCAGGGACACAGAGGTGATTACTGCTTTAGTATAGATCAGATCTGTGGAAGAATAAGAAAGGCTACCACAAACACTGAATTTAAGGGAAAAAAAAATGCCCATCCCATTCACCTCCCTTCATGTTGATTTGCTTGCTTATTGCCAGTTTAGTGATTTTTTTCAGGAATGCTCACACATGCTGATTAGACACTTTCTTGTTGTAGGCTTGGCTATCAGTTTTCTGTGTGACCTTGGGCAAGTTACTTCACCCCATAGGCCTCAGTTTATCCTCCTGTCAAAATAGGATGATGAAATAAATAGTTATGCTCATTTCCAGCTCTATCTATGACAGTGGTTACTTCTGACTGCACATTAGAATCACCTGGGAACTTGGAAAAAGTACAGATGGGGACCTACCTCAGACCAGCTATATCTGGGCACAGATATTAAATTTTTTTAAAAAAGATTTCTGTTTGATGTAATGTGCAGCTAGGACTGAAAACCACTGATTTCTGTTCTGTGCCTTTCCATCTTGGGCTAGATCTGATCCAACTTAGAAGCAGTTGCAAGGTAAGTGTCTCTGTTTCCTATTGCTGCTGTAAAAAATTACTACAAATGTACTGGCTTAAAATAATACAAATGTGTTATCTGACATTTCTGGAGGTCAGAAGTCCAAAATTAGTTTCATTGCACTAAAGTCAAGGTGTGTCACCAGGAATGGTCTCTCCGAAGGCTCTGGGGTTGAGGTAGGGGAGGGGAGAATCCGTTTCCTTGCCTATTTCAGCTTCTAGTGGCTGCCTGTATTCATTGGTTTGTGATCCTTTCCTCCGTCTTCATGTGCATCGCTCTAATATCTGCTTCTGTAATCACATCACTCATTCCTTTGGCTCTGAATCCTCCTGCCTTCTTTTTATAAGGACCATTGTCATTATGTTGGGCCCATCCAGATGGTCCAGGATGGTCACCCCATCAAAAGATCCTTAATTTAATCACATCTGAAAATTTCCTTTGCCATATAAGGTAACATTCACAGGTTTCAAAGATTAGGACATGGACTTATATATGGGGGAATATTATTCAGCCTATTACAGTAATCTTTCACTTTTCCTACTGTGTATACTGAGTGATTTAAGAGACAGATAAAATGTTTGATTATAGCTGGAATTTTCTCAGTAAGAGAAGCAGAAAGTGTCTCAGAGTGGAATAAAAATAATACCTTGCACTTGTGTAATGCTTCACTTTTACATCCTTTACCTTCTTTGATCCTTAGAGTCAGCTTGGGAGGTTGCTGGGGTTAGTTGAGGCCGTAGGGAATGAGGTAAGTTATCCAAAGTAAAGTGATGGGGTAGGACTTGGTATAGGGTTGCTAAATTTAGTAAAGAAGAGTGCAGATGCTCAATTACAATTTAAATTTAGATAAACCACACATTTGTTTTACTATATATGTGTCCCGTGTAATGTTTGGAGCACACTAAAAAAGTATTCATTGTTTATCTGAAATTTAAATTTAATTTGGCATGCAATTTAAATTTAATTTCCTGTAATGTCTGTTGTATTTTATCTGGCATCTCTACTTTGATATGTTCACTCCATTATATTCCAGTTGTCTCTTGTTATTCCATGGTCCCATGCCCCTGCTCCTACCATTATCAGTAATATTTTAAAACTTTTCATTATATATAGTTTTATAGTTTATGAAGCTCTTTGACATATTATTTACTTTGCTCCTCAAAATAAACCTGCTCTTCCCAGAGACAAAGCAGAGTACATATTGTGAATTTTCATTTTACAGATAGAAATCAAACCCAAGAAAGATCACTGACTTGCCCACTGTCAACTGAAACCTGAATCTTTTGCTCTTTCATCTTATCCTGGACTTGCTCCCCTGTGATGTTCCACGTTCATCCACAGGGCCTCAGTTATTTCCCTCTTTCCTAGCTCCTTGAATTCATCCCTTCAACACTTTGAACTCATATAGACCTTGCTGCAATGTCTGTAAGATGAGCCCTTTCTGGTCTGAACTGCTGGTCTCCCAGGGTGAGGATGTCCTCATCCTATAGCTTCCTTCATGCAAGCTTCAGATTCCTGTATGGCAATCTAGCTTTGCTGATTCCATGAACCACTATCTGCTTCTCACTTACGGAGATGGAGAAATGGTGTGCCTGAGAAGTGACTTGGTTCACTCATTGGTGCACACAGTGTGACATGAATTTGAGGAGACAAGTGAAGTAAAATGCTAAGAATTGAAGAAAGAGAATTTGGAAGACAGAACCAAACTTCAGCGCTATGAATCCTGCAATGGTCCCCAGAATTTATACTGTTTCTCCAGAAGATTCTATGCATGGGCTTTGATGGGATTGGCCACAAGGTATAGGCAGACTGGACAGCAAAATTACCCCTTCCTTTTACAGGTAAGGAAGCAGGTCCAGGGAGGAGTCATAATGTGTGAGCTACAGCGCTGGAGCTAGATTTCAGTTTTATTCAATTTCCAGTCCAGTTTACTTTCCACCCACAAAGATGGGAAACTATTTAGTATTTTTTTGTAGCAATCTCTTGCTTGAACAAGACACACTCTTGTCATTATCTTAGTGTTGTTTGTAGAAGGACTAGTCTGAGACCCACTTCTAGTAGAGGTACCAGCAAGCTAGGCTTATTTGCAACTGTGTATGCTTCTAAATTTTTTTTTTTTTTTTGAGATGGAGTTTCGCTTTTGTCACCCAGGCTGGAGTGCAATGGTGTGATCAGCTCACTGCAACCTCCGCCCCTTGGGTTCAAGTGATTCTCCTGCCTCAGCCTCCTCAGTAGCTGGGACCACAGGCATGCACCACTATGCCTAGCTAATTTTTTATTTTGAGTAGAGATGGGGTTTCACTGTGTTTGCCAGGTTAGTCTCAAAACTCCTGACCTCAGGTGATCTACTCACCTCGGCCTCCCAAAGTGTTGGGATTACAGGCGTGAGCCACCGCCCCTGTCCTGTCTCTTAATTTGAACTGAAAATAGTTCAGTGATCCCCTCTCTTCCTTCCCAACTGGCTGCCCCACCACCACCTCCCTCTCTACTCAGAAGAAAACAGAAAAGACTCAGGTAGGCTTGATATGCCTTCAAGTTGTTGGCATTAATTGATCCTGGCTTGAAATATTTTTATGCTAAGATACTTTCCTCCTTTATATTTTTCTGTATCCAAATGTAAGGAACAGTGCTTAGCCAAGCTGGATGGATCACTGGATGCCTATTGTACTGAGGTGCTTTAAAGAATGAGACCTCTTTTACTCCCTACCCCTTTCTACCCTCAATCAAGAAATAATGATGGGCCTTTCATTGGCACCTCTGCTAATGAAGTGAGGCCTCTGGGTCCAGGATTCTAATCTTAGTTGAACAATGAACAAAGCAATGGCTTTGGACTTACATGCAAAAGACAATCAGAGGATATAAGACAGGGTTTGATAAAGTGCTACATTGTATAGTACAGGCTATGAGTGCATTGGAGATAGCCAGAATTGCTAAGGAAAAAATTATTACAACAGTTAAAATGGTAAGAAAAACTTTAGGAACATTGTTAGTAGATGTTGAGACTATCATAATATGGGAGAGATCAGGCTCAACTCCAAATGCAGCAGGGACAAGTGGGGATTTATAGCCAACAAGCAGAACCTCATTCTGCTTGTTGGGATGGAGCAAGTGGATGGAAAGTTACTAAAAAGTCACATCAAGGGTTGGGTGTTTCTTGCTAAACTGATTTAACAGAATTCTTGCTGAAGGCAGGCCAGGGTGATCAGATGTTAAGGGTGAGATATTCTCTCTATACTGACTTAGAAGGATTCTTGCTACCACTGGACTAGATGGGCCAAAGATAAGGCCCAAGGACAAAGCCTAGTCAAAAAGAGGACTCAGAGGAGCCTAGCTAAAGTTTGGTCAAGGAGATGGTCTTTATTGGAATCCAGTGGATACCAGGAGAACAGCGATGAACTGACTATAGCACTCAATATGGAATCTGTGGGTGTTTGATGGCAATTAATTGATTAGGCTCACATGACTGCTAGTCTCTACCAAGTTCTAAATCCTGGGGGGTAGAAGTCTTAGTGTTCTGTAAAAATCTGCAAATACCTTGGCAATAGTAATAATGTCTTATGCTGATCAGTGTATTTAACTCTTCTAATGTCCTCTTTTCAGAAGTGTACAATCTCTTGGACTTAGAAAATTTCAGAAGTGGATACACCCTTGTAAGTCACATCTAGTATAATAACTATAATTATAATAATAGCAGATAAGATTTTTTAAGGGCTTATTGCAACCTGGGCACTGCATTAAGGAGCATTACATGCAGTATTTCATTGAATCCTTACAACAAACCTACTTCCAGGCCTGACCCAGAGACCCTGGCCGAGCAATGGATGAAAAAATGTACACAGACACAGGTTTTTTCCCTGGCTGCATGGTAGGGGACCAGGCTGCTCACAGACATCGAAGAGGATGCCATAAAGAGTCACAGTGGCCACAGCCATGACAAGCTGGCACTGCAGGCATTTATTTAGTACAGATTTAATGACAAAGGCTTTGAGTCAACACACTTGTGGGTAATTAACATGGTGGCATGGTCGTGCCCTGCCCCACATCTTGCGCAGGGATAATTAAAGGCCAGGTTCCGAGGCCTAAGTAAACTAACTTATCTAGATCAATTTATTTACATCCTCTTGTTATCTAACCTTTGCTTTCAGGCTCTGGATAAGAGAATCTGGCTGGCTTCAGCCAAATCCTCTTTGGAAGCTTTTGTAAAATCTCCTGGCCTTCCAAGAAGGTTTGCATCTTTTTTCTATAATTTCTGCCACCACCCTGACAGATCTCCTACAACCTACAAAATGTGTACTACTATACAGTTTCACAGATGAGAAAACAGATTCAAAGAGGTAAATCAATTAGCCAAAGATCACACAATTAGTAACTGACCAAGCTAGGATTTGAACTCAAGTTTGTCTGAAATTAAAGTCTAAGATCTTAGCCATTACTCTCACTTTACAGGACAGAGGACTTGAGCCCTAGGGATAGGAAGTGACTTTTCAAAATCACAGAGCAAATTGGGTGATCAGGTAAGGACTGTAACCCAGAAATCTTGGCTCTTAGTTCAGTGGGCCTTTATAGTATCTACCCTGTCTCACCAGTTTGCTGACAGCAAGGTAGACTTAAAAGAATGTCAGATTAAGTCCTGACTATCTCACCTACTGGCTGTGTGTGACCTGGGGTTAGTTACTTAACTTGGCTTCACCTCAATTTTCTCATTTGTAGAACAGAAGCCAGAATAACTACTCTGACCTGTGAAGCTGTTATGAGAATCAAATGAGATATGGGTATGAAAATGCTTTGTAAATAACAAAAGACTCTACACTTCAGAGGGCAATTTTCCAGTCCGGAACACCTAGTGAATTCTTGATGTAATCTATTATCAATAAGTCCTCATTGGAGAACTATTGGCTAGCAATGACAACTGAATACTTGAGGCCTGACTCCAGCCCGAGTAAACGGAACAATAATTGCTGGCTATCCATAACTTTCCAGTGGTTTAAAAGATTAATTTGAAAGAACATTGCTTTAAAGGAGGATAGGCAGAATGAAATGATTTAAGGTCTATAAAGTAGAAGACACTCCCCCAGAGAGAAGTGGTAGAATCAATGAAAACTACTATTGCTGAGACAACCCCAATGAGAAATTGCAGTGCCCACAAGCTTCATTTGGTGTTTGCAGTTGGAGAGAATCAATTTGCTAAATTGGAAATGAAATCTGAATTGAATTCAGTGACTGAAGATTAAGTTTCTTCAGCTCTTTGCATTCTTAAAGTTTCTACTAGCACACAGAAAACAGCTTGCATGCTAAATCCCCTTTCCTTCTCAAGAAGGTGAACATTTATGGTCAATACTGGAGAGAGAGAGAGAGAGAGCCCTTAATCTCCATGTGTTCCCTTTCCTCCAACAAGAGTTTAACAGGGAGAAGAGTAGAGACAGTAGGAAAGTTTGCAAAAACACATCATGATGATTTTTCAGATGCAGCCTCTTAAAGAGGATGTAAGCAAAATTTCCCCTTTTTAAGAACAAAAACGGAAAGAAAAAACTATCTGTAGCTACAAGTAAACACAGTCCCCAAAAGCTTCAGGCCCAATTTTCTATTAAGGGGCAATAAACCTAGATTCCTTAATTGTCTGGCTTATTTCCCAAACTGTCTCTACTTTCCAAATTCATCTCTGACCAGAGACTGTATTTGCATAACTCCCAGACCATGGTGCTGAAAGAGCTGTTACATTCGGCCAAGTCCCAGGCAATTAGACTTGGGGCATCTGTCAAAAGAATTCCTCGTGTGCTTTAGGGGCACTTAGTTGACAAATTATTTTCACTTGAACTTTTCTCTTTTGATCCTCCTTAAACTTCAGAGAAGTTGGGCCAAACAGGTATTATTCATATTTCACAGTTAAGGAAGTAGGTCCAGCGGAATGATTTGTCTAGTATCTCAGAGTGATTAAGAGGCAAAGACAGTCTAGGTGTTCTGATTTCTAACTAAGGACTTTCCAGGAAATACTATAGCTTCCTTATCCAACCCTCCTCACTGCCCCAGGATTCTCAGAGCTCTCAAGCATTCTCTCCCTTTTCACCTATTAAATAAGGAGAGGAGGTAATGATAGTCACTGCTGGGAAATATATATATTTTTGGAAGGACAATGCCTCACCCCAAAGGAATCAGTCGAATTATGAATTTCAGATTATTTGTAGCCAGGTGAGGGTAGAATCTGAGGAGTAGAGGACCATTTTGGCTCCAGAAAAGGTCCCATCATGTGGGCCCAGGTATGATCATCCATGTTTATAGTAGGAAATAATAGACTGTGCAACCTCTGGCCTGGTTTTAGTGTCCAGAGAGATTGGAGAGTGTTCTGAGCTGAACCAGGACATCGAGGTTCCATTCTTGCCTTCAGTGATGATTCACTTCGGTTTATTCTGTTCGGCAATGGTTACATCCAGCAGAAGGCCTCAGAGGCCATTTCCCAGGGCCAGTGATCTGGAAAAGTCCTCAGAGACCTTTGACTCTATCTCCCTTCATTGTACAGGCAGTAAAAGAGAAGCCCACTCAGGGCACAGGCTTAGGGGCCCGAGGTGACAAAAACAATGTGAAGGTTAGAAGTAAGGCCCCCTGTATCTGGTAAAGGAAGAATAAGGAGAGTGAGTACCTGGTATTCAACTTTGTTTGTAATAGCAAAAACGTTGGTAAGCACACAAGTCCCTAAGAACACTCAAGAATGTTTAAGACAAGTATTGCAGATGATTGAATATCTCCATCTATAAAGGGTGGCAATGTTTATTTAATGCTTAATATATGGTTACCAAATGCATGAATATGTGCACAGTGGGTGCTCAATACAGATTGTTTGATACAAACAGAGGTGGGGATAGCTAGCAACACACTTTTGTTCCTCCTAGGCTGTTAAGAGCCATAAATAATCTTAGAAATCATCCCAATCATTTTTCCATTCTCCATTTTAAACTGAGGCATAAAAAGAAGTAGTGGTTTGCCTACAATCATACAGTTAGTGGTAGAGCTAGTACTCTAGTCTTCTGACTACCAAAGCAACATTTTCCCTACCATATCACATCATTTTACAAAGTCTTGGAGAAGGAAAGTGTCCTGCCCAAAGCCACACAGCTATTCAGTCACACAGCAGTATTAAAGCCAGGACTAAATAAATATTTTGTGTTATTCCTTTTTTTTTTTTGAGACAGGATCTTGTTCTGTTTCCCAGGCTGGAGTGTAATGGTATGATCACAGCACACTGCAGCCTTCATCTCCTGGGCTCAAGCGATCCTCCCACATCAGTCTCCCAAGTAGCTGGGACTACCGGTGTGCACTAACGTGCCTGGCTATCTTTTTTTTTTTATATTTTTAGTAGAGGTAAGGTCTCACAATGTTGCCCAGGCTGGTCTTGAACTCCTGGGCTCAAGTGATCATCCTACCTCACTCTCCCAAAGTGCTGGGAGCACAGGCATGAGCTGTCATGCCTGGCCTTATTATCTCTCTTAATCTTTGAAACAACCTGTGAGGTAGAGAGTACTACAGCCACAATTTTATAGATGAAAACTCATAATTCTGAGAGGCTAATTTGTCTGAAGCACAGCTGAGATTCATACTCAGATCTGACTCCAAAGCCTGTGTTTTTAACCACTGTATTCTCAATAGATACCAGGTAAATCAAGCCAGAGAAGTTAGTTCTAGTGGGGCTCTAAAAAAACTGTGTAAATTTGAAAAATAAAAAATTATTAAAATACCTCCTTTGGGTGCAAATAAAAGTAATTCATTTTTTCCATTATAAAATTTGGAAAATATTAAAAACATTAAAAAATTACCATAATCCTACCACCCAGACTTACTATCTTGGTATATTGTTTTCCCCAGTCTTCTGATAGAATCAAAGTTTAGATAGCCTGAATTCTATGATTCCAAAGAACTCTGTGGTCAAACAATACATTCTTTGAACTAGACCAATCTCCCCCAGTACATTTCAAAAGTTGACCAATCTCCCCCAGTACATTTCAAAAGTTGACCAATCTCCAAATTGCCCATATAGCTGACAAGTTCCTGTGGAAGTCCTCATACCTTGCTACTCTCAGATAATCAAGCATTTGTTTATCAACTGTAAGCAATCTTACCATCTAATTCAGTATTATTCAATGTATTATCCATGGAATGGTAGTCTTCTAAGATACTCTGGGGGAAGAGAGTCATGTGGTTGAATAAGATTGGAAAATACTATGTACTAGTTTCCTTGCCTGAGATTTATGATACTCAAAGTTCTTCAGAAAAGAGCCATGTATAGGCACAATTTTCCAGGTTTCTTTCATCCTAGAACTCCCTTTTCTACAAAAAAAAAAATCTATTAGTGTCAAGCAGTATTTTGAAAAAGGCTGATCTAGTTAAGGTGACCAACCATTCAGTTTGTGTGGGACTTAGGGGGTTTCCAGGATGTTGGACTCTCAGTGTTAAAACCATGAAAGCCCTGGGTAAACAAGGAAAAATTAGTCAGCACAGATTTCTATCTAAACTTCCTCTCCTTGAACTACAAACCACTGCTCAACAAAATAAAAGAGGACACAAACAAATGGAAGAACATTCCATGCTCATGGATAGGAAGAATCAATATCGTGAAAATGGCCACACTGTACAAGGTAATTTATAGATTCAATGCCATGCCCATCAAGCTACCAATGACTTTCTTCACATAATTGGAAAAAAAAATTACTTTAAAGTTCATATGGAACCAAAAAAGAGCCCACATTGCCAAGTCAATCCTAAGAAAAAAGAACAAAGCTGGAGGCATCACACTACCTGACTTCAAACTATACTACAAGGCTACAGTAACCAAAACAGCATGGTACTGGTACCAAAACAGAGATATAGACCAATGGAACACAACAGAGCCCTCAGAAATAATACCACACATCTACAACTGTCTGGTCTTTGACAAACCTGCCAAAAACGAGAAATGGGGAAAGGATTCCCTATTTAATAAATGGTGCTGGGAAAACTGGCTAGCCATATGTAAAAAGCTGAAACTGGATCCCTTCCTTACACCTTATACAAAAATTAATTCAAGATGGATTAAAGACTTAAATGTTAGACCTAAAACCATAAAAACCCTAGAAGAAAACCTAGGCAATACCATTCAGGACATAGGCATGGGCAAGGACTTCATAACTGAAACACCAAAAGCAATGGCAACAAAAACCAAAATTGACAAATAAGATCTAATTAAACTAAAGAGCTTCTGCACAGCAAAAGAAACTAACATCAGAGTGAATAGCCACCTACAGAATGGGAGAAAATTTTTGCAATCTACTCATCTGACAAAGGGCTAATATCCAGAATCTACAATGAACTCAAACAAATTGACAAGAAAAAAACAACTGCATCAAAAAGTGGGTGAAGGATATGAACAGACACTTCTCAAAAGAAGACATTTATGCAGCCAAAAGACACATGAAAAAAGTGCTCATCATCACTGGTCATCAGAGAAATGCAAATCAAAACCACAATGAGATACCATCTCAAACCAGTTAGAATGGTGATCATTAAAACATCAGGAAACAACAGGTGCTGGAGAGGATGTGGAGAAATAGGAACACTTTTACACTGTTGGTGGGACTGTAAAGTAGTTCAACCATTGTGGAAGTCAGTGTGGCGATTCCTCGAGGATCTAGAACTAGAATTACCATTTGACCCAGCCATCCCATTACTGGGTATATACCCAAAGGATTATAAATCATGCTGCTATAAAGACACACGCACACTTATGTTTATTGTGGCACTATTCACAATAGCAAAGACTTGGATCCAAGCCAAATGTCCAACAATGACAGACGGATTAAGAAAATGTGGCACATATACACCATGGAATGCTATGCAGCCATAAAAAATGATGAGTTCATGTCCTTTGTAAATCATTCTCAGCAAACTGTTGCAAGGACAGAAAACCAAACACTGCATGTTCTCACTCATAGGTGGGAATTGAATAATGAGAACACATGGACACAGGAAGGTGAACATCATACACCGGGGTCTGTTGTGGGGTTGGGGGATGGGGGAGGGATAGCATTAGGAGATATACCTAATGTAAATGATGAGTTAATGGGTACAGCACACCAACATGGCACATGTATACATATGTAACAATCCTGCACGTTGTGCACATGTACCCTAGAACTTAAAGTATAATAATAATAAAAAAGAAATAAAAAATGAAAAAATAAACTTCCTCTCCTTATCTCCCATTTTACAGATAAAGAAATTATGATCTAGAAAGGAAAAAGTAATTTTATACACCTATCCAATGTCAAAACTGGAATTCAAACCCATTACTCATGGATCCCAAGGAAGTAATCTTTCTATACTCTACTAGGGAGAAATTTATGGGAGAGTAAAATTAAGGCATCTAAGAATCTAATACGCTAATTCATGACTATTTCTTATAGGTAATAATCATACTAAATTTGAATCAGGCATTATGACCTAAAAGATGGATGTCTCATGCACTAGGCTTTTACTGAATTCTTGACAGGAGGAAAATAGGGCTGCCTGTTGTCCAAGTATGAGGGTGGTATAAAGCTAGGTAGAAGTAGTCTCTCCTTTCTGATCTTCACTGACATTTGGTCAAAAAGTCAGGAGTTTTAAGCTTGACTCCTACTTTTGCCTGGAAGTTGTGGAATGTTTTTTAGTAGGCTGACTTTTCTCTTCCCTGAGATTATATAACTTTCCATTTACTAAAACTTCCTGCAAATTCTTCTCCCCACCTCCCTTTCAGCTGATGATCTTGCCTCATACTTCATTGAGGAAATATAAGCCATGTAAAGCAAACTCTTCTCTCCCTCCCACCACACCTTGCTATTGCCTCCTTAGCCATACTCTCTGCCTTCCTTTATGCCGCAACATAAGAAGTCAGTCTGCTCTTAGCTAAGACCACATGTGTTCTGGCTCCTATCTCTTTTTGTTCACTTTTGTATCCCTAGCACATAAGACACAGTGCTAGACACATAGCCATCATGCAATAGGTATTTGACAGATGAGTGAATATGTGAATGGGTGAATAAGGCATTTCTCTCTCTGAATTTCAGTTTCTCTATCTATAAATGGAGTTCCAGAGAGGTAGCTTGGACTGAGTGAGAAAGGTTTCCCTGTTGCTTAAGAATAGCTCTGTTTTATCTGTTTTACACATCAAGATTCATATAAGGCTTCCTTTTAAGGAAAGGATTTTGTGGACTCACCCCCTAAAAAGCCTTTGAAAACCAGTAGCTAGGTTAATTCAAAGGATTCTTCTGGTTTCAAATGATGGATCTTGAAATCTGATCCATCTGATTTGGGATTCTTTCAGTCAACCAACATTTATCAAGCCTCTTTGGGTATTGAATGTGAATATAAATATATGGCAGAGGCCCTTCAGTCCTCGTTTCCAAGCCCCACACTGCCAAACCCAGACTTGTAAAGCATGAATATAAATTAAAATAATATATGCTCATATTATCATATCTAAAAGATTTGTCACTTTACAAAAAGGATTGACACCACTTTTAAATGATAAGCCTACTATTGTACTTCAAATAGATTTAACATAAATTAATTTTTACCCTATTTTTAGTTTCCTGATTATAGCTGAATGAGATCTACTTCTATCCTTTAAGATACTTGATCCTCTTGGCTTTCAAATGTCTATACAAATTATGAAATGCTTTAATATCTCACTGGTTATCATAAATAACACCTAGCAAGTTATGGTGCACATAGGAGATGCTGCTGAAGACTTGATCAACACTTTTCACAACATTACGTCTTTGACTGTACTGTTCTAGCTGTTTGGAATGCCTTCCCCTCTTCCACCCCTATCCACCTGGCAATCTCTTACTCATTCTTTAAGGTTAGGTTTAAATACCATTTTTCTGAAGTGCTTCCTGAGAAGCTCTTTCTGTTTTTATCCCAAGTGGAATTAATTATTGTCTTATCTAGAGTCTTACAATATTTCAAAAACACTTCTACAGTATATACCATATTGCATTATTGAATTTGCTTATTCATTTATCTTCCCTACTAGACTAAGAACTTGTTGAGGGTAGTGATTGAGTCACCAGTGTGTATGTCAGTGTTTGGTGTATGGTAGACATCGTGTTTGTTGAATGAATGACAGATCTCTCTTCATTAAGATCTCTGCTAAGTGTCTCCCTCAGTAAGGCTTTCCCTGACAAGCCTATTTAAACTAACACCTCTGGTAACTCCCTATCTGTGTCATTAACCTTTTTTCTTTTTCTTCATAGTAATAATAACTACCTAATTTTATATGTTTCCAATTTTCTTGTTACCTGTCTCCTTCCTAGATTGTAAGACCCATGAGGGCAGGGTCTCTTTTCATTCTTGAATCCCTAGTACTTGAAAAAGAGTCAGACACTCGTTTTTCATAAATGAATGAATTTCAATGCTATATCACCAAAGGATATAGCAGGTGTTCAGTGAACATACCTGAACTACCATGTAAGACTGCTATGAGGATCAAATGATTCAATATTTCAGAATTTTTGTTTGTGGATTGTAAGTACTACAGGAATGTAATTACTAATATTAATACAACCACATTTTTAAAAGCTTTATTTTTAATTAATACTTCATCATTGTACATACTTATGGGGTACAATGTGATGCACTAACACATGTATACATGTGTAATAATCAAATCAGGGTAATTAGCAAATATTTCATTGAAACATTTATCATTTATTTCTAGTGAGAACATCAAAATATTTTCCTCTAGCTATTTTGAAATATACAATACATTATTGTTAACTATACTCACCCTACTGTGCAATATAATCTTAAAATGATAAATTTCTAAACTCCACATTATGCATAAAGATTTTGTAGTACCACTATTTTTTTTTTTTATTTAAGATCTAGGGTACATGTGCACAACTTGCAGGTTTGATACATAGGTATATGTGTGCCATTTGGTGTGCTGCACCCATCAACTCATCATTTACATTAGGTATTTCTCCTAATGCTATCCCTACCCCATCCCCTGCACCCATGACAGGCCCCAGTATGTGATGTTCCCTGCCCTGTGTCCAAGTGTTCCCATTGTTCAATTCCCACCTATGAGTGAGAACATGTGGTGGTTGGTTTTCTGTCCTTGTGATAGTTTGCTCAGAATGATGGTTTCCAGCTTCATCCATGTCCCTGAAAAGGACATGAACTCAGCCTTCTTTGTGGCTGCATAGTATTCCATGGTGTATATGTGCCACATTTTCTTAATCCAGTCTTCCATTGATGGATATTTTGCTTGGTTCCAAGTCTCTATTATTGTGAATAGGGCCACAATAAACATACATATGCATGTGTCTTTATAGTAGCATGGCTTATAATCCTTTGGGTATATACCCAGTAATGGGATGGCTGGGTCAAATGGCATTTCTAGTTCTAGATCCTTCAGGAATTGCCACACTGTCTTCTACAATGGTTGAACTAGTTTATAGTCCCACCAACAGTGTAAAAGCATTCCTATTTCTCCACATCCTCTCCAGCACCTGTTATTTCCTGACTTTTTAGTGATCGCCATTCTAACTGGCATGAGATGCTATCTCATTGTGGTTTTGTGCCTTTCTCTGATAACCAGTGATGATGAGCATTTTTTCACGTGTCTGTTGGCTGCATAGATGTCTTCCTTTGAAAAGTGTCTGTTCATTTCCTTTGCCCACATTTTGATGGGGTTGTTTTTATCTTGTAAATTTGTTTAAGTTCTTTGTAGACTCTGGATATTAGCCTTTTGTCAGATGGGTAGATTGCAAAAATTTTCTCCCATTCTGTATATTGCCTATTCACTCTGATGGTAGTTTCTTTTGCTGTGCAGAAGCTGTTTAGTTTAATTACATCCCATTTGTCTATTTTGGCTTTCGTTGCCATTGCTTTTGGTGTTTTAGTCATGAAGTCCTTGCCCATGTCTATCTCCTGAATGATATTGCCTAGGTTTTCTTCTAGGGTTTTTATGGTTTTAGGTCTAACATTTAAGTGTTTAATCCATCCTGAGTTAATTTTTGTGTAAGGTGTAAGGAAGGGATCCAGTTTCAGCTTTCTACATATGGCTAGCCAGTTTTCCCAGCACCATTTATTAAATAGGGAATCCTTTCCCCATTTCTTGTTTTTGTCAGGTTTGTCAAAGATCAGATGGTTCTAGATGTATGGCGTTATTTTGGAGGGCTCTGTTCTTTTCCATTGGTCGACCTCTCTGTTTTGGTACCAGTACCATGCTGTTTTGGTTACTGTAGCCTTGTAGTATAGTTTGAAGTCAGGTAGCATGATGCCTCCAGCTATGTTCTTTTCGCTTAGGATTGTCTTGGCAATGCGGGCTCTTTTTTGGTTCCATACGAACTTTAAAGTAGTTTTTTCCAATTCTGTGAAGAAAGTCATTGGTAGCTTGATGGGGGGATGGCATTGAATTTATAAATTACTTTGGGCAGTATGGCCATTTTCACGATATTGATTTCTGCTGTCCACGAGCATGGAATGTTCTTCTATTTCTTTGTGTCTTCTTTTATTTCATTGAGCAGTGGTTTGTAGTTCTCCTTGAAGAGGTCCTTCACATCTCTTGTAAGTTGGATTCCTAGGTATTTTATTCTCTTTGAACCAATTGTGAAAGGGAGTTCACTCATGATTTGGCTCTCTGTTTTTCTATTAATGGTGTATGGGAATGCTTGTGATTTTCGCACATTGATTTTGTATCCTGAGACTCTGCTGAAATTGCTTATCAGCTTCAGTCGGTTTTGGGCTGAGACAATGGGGTTTCTAAATATACAATCATGTCATCTGCAAATAGGGACAATTTGAGTTCCTCTTTTCCTAATTGAATACCATTTATTTCTTTATATTGCCTGACTGTCCTGGCCCAAAATTCCAACAATATGTTGAATAGGAGTGGTGAGAGAGGGCAACCCTGTCTTATGCCAGTTTTCAAAGGGAGTGCTTCCAGTTTTTGCCAATTCAGTATGATATTGGCTGAGGGTTTGTCATAAACAGCTCTTATTATTTTGAGATATGTTCCATCAATACCTAGTTTATTGAGAGTTTTTTAGCATGAAGCGTTGTTGAATTTTGTTGAAGGCCTTTTCTGCATCTATTGAGATAATCATGTGGTTTTTGTCTTTGATTCTGTTCATGTGATGGATTATGATTATCGATTTGAATATGTTGAACCAGACTTGCATCCCAGGGATGAAGCTGACTTGATAATGGTGCATAAGCTTTGTGATGTGCTGCTGGATTCAGTTTGCCAGTATTTTATTGAGGATTTTCACATCAATGTTCATCAGGCATATTGGTCTAAAATTTTCTTTTTTTGTTGTGTCTCTGCCAGTCTTTGTTATCAGGTTTATTTTGGCCTCATAAAATGTGTTAGGGAGGATTTTCTCTTTTTCTGTAGATAGGAATAGTTTCAGAAGGAATGGTACCAGCTTCTCTATGTACCTCTGGTAGAATTTGGCTGTGAATCTGTCTGGTCCTGGACTTTTTTTGGTTGGTAGTCTATGAATTATTGCCTCAATTTCAGAGCCTCTTATTGGTCTATTCAGAGATTCGACTTCTTCCTGGTTTAGTCTTGGGAGGGTGTATGTGTCCAGGAATTTATCCATTCCTTCTAGATTTTCTAGTTTCTTTGGGTAGATGTGTTTATAGTATTCTCTGATGGTAGTGTGTATTTCAGTGGGATCAGTGGTGATATCCCCTTTATCATTTTTTAGTGCATCTGTTTGATTCTTCCCTCTTTTCTTCTTTATAAGTCTTGCTAGCAGTCTATCAATTTTATTGATCTTTTCAAAAAACCAGCTCCTAGATTCATTAATTTTTTGAAGGTTTTTTTGTGTCTCTATCTCTTTCAGTTCTGCTCTGATCTTAGTTTTTTGTTGCCTTCTGCTAGCTTTTGAATTTGTTTGCTCTTGCTTCTCTAGTTCTTTTAATTGTGATGTTAGGGTGCTGATTTTAGATCTTTCCTCCTTTCTCTTGTGGGTATTATTGCTATAAATTTCTCTCTACACACTGCTTTAAAAGTGTCACTGAGATTCTGGTACGTTGTGTTTTTGTTCTCATTTGTTTTAAGGTACATCTTTATTTCTGCCTTCATTTCGTTATTTACCCAGTAGTCATTGAGGAGCAAGTTGTTCAGTTTCCATGTAGTTGTGTAGTTTTCAGTGAGTTTCTTAATCCTGAGTTCTAATCTGATTGCACTGTGGTCTCAGAGACAGCTTTTGTGATTTCTGTTCTTTTACATTTTCTGAGGAGTGCTTTACTTCCGATTACGTGGTCAATTTTAGAATAAGTGCAATGTGGTGCTGAGAAGAATGTGCATTCTGTTGATTTGGGGCGGAGAGATCTGTAGATGTCTGTTGGTCTGGTTGTTGCAGAGCTGATTTCAGGTCTTGGATATCCTTGTTAACCTTGTGTCTCATTGATCTGTCTAATATTGACAGTGTTGTGTTAAAATCTCCCATTATTATTGTGTGAGAGTTGAAGTCTCTTTTTACTTCTCTAAGTATTGCTTTATGAATCTGGGTGCTCCTGTATTGGGTGCATATATATTTAGGATAGTTAGCTCTTCTTGTTGAATTGATCCCTTTACCATTATGTAATGGCCTTCTTTGTCTCTTTTGATCTTGGTTGGTTTAAAGTCTGTTTTATCATACAGTAAGATTGCATCCCTGCTTTTTTTTTTTTTCTTTCCATTTGCTTGATACATCTTCCTCCATCCCTTTATTTTGAGCCTATGTGCATCTTTGCATGTGAGATGGGTCTCCCGAATACAGCACAGTGGTGGGT
Source organism: Pan paniscus (assembly GCF_029289425.2). NCBI lineage: Eukaryota > Metazoa > Chordata > Mammalia > Primates > Hominidae > Pan > Pan paniscus. The sequence goes on from NC_073272.2 coordinate 64,128,046, forward strand.
CTTGACCCTTTATCCAATTTGCCAGTCTGTGTCTTTTAATTGTGGGATTTAGCCCACTTACATTTAAGGTTAATATTGTTATGTGTGAATTTGATCCTGTCATTATGAGTTTTGCTGGTTATTTTGCCAGTTAATTGATGCAGTTTCTTCATAGCATCGATGGACTTTACAATTTGACCTGTTTTTGAAATGGCTGGTACTGGTTGTTTCTTTCCATGTTTAGTGCTTCCTTCAGGAGCTCTTGTAAGGCAGGCCTGGTGGTGACGAAATCTCTCAGCATTTGCTTGTCTGTAAAGGATTTTATTTCTCCTTCACTTATGAAGCTTAGTTTGGCTGAATATAAAATTCTGGGTTGAAACTTCTTTTCTTTAAGAATGTTGAATATTGGCCCTCACTCTCTTCCGGCTTGCAGAGATTTTGCAGAGATATCCGCTGTTAGTCTGATGGGCTTCCCTTTGTGGGTAACTCGACCTTTCTCTCTGGCTGCCCTTAACACTTTTTGCTTCATTTCAACCTTGGAGAATCTGACAATTATGTGTCTTGGGGTTGCTCTTCTCAAGGAGTATCTTTGTGGTGTTCTCAGTATTTCCTAAATTTGAATGTTGGCCTACCTTGCTAGGTTGGGGAAGTTCTCCTGGATAATATACCGAAGAGTGTTTTCCAACTTGGTTCCATTCTCCCTATCACTTTCAGGCATACCAATCAAATGTAGATTTTGTCTTTTCACATAGTCCCATATTTCTTGGAGACTTTGTTCATTTCTTTTTACTCTTTTATCTCTAACCTTGTTTTCTCACTTTATTTCATTAATTTGATCTTCAGTCACTGGTACCCTTTATTCCACTTGATCGAATCAGCTATTGAAGCTTATGCATGCCTCACAAAGTTCTCATGCCATGGTTTTCAGCTCCATCAGGTCATTTAAGGTCTTCTCTACACTGTTTATACTAGTTAGCCATTTGTTTAATCTTTTTTCAAGGTTTTTAGCTCCCTTGCAATGGGTTTGAACATGCTCCTTTAAGTTGGAGGAGTTTGTTATTACCGACCTTCTGAGGCCTACTTCTGTCAACTTTTCAAAGTCATTCTCCATCCAGCTTTGTTCCATTGCTGGAGAGGAGCTGCAATCCTTTCGAGGAAAACAGTGAGTCTGATTTTTAGAATTTTCAGCTTTTCTGCTCTGGTTTCTCCCCATCTTTGTGGTTTTATCTACCTTTGGTCTTTGATAATGGTGAATTACAGATGGGGTTTTGGTGTGGATGTCCTTTTTGTTGATGTTGATGCTATTCCTTTCTGTTTGTTAGTTTTCCTTCGAACAGTCAGGTCCCTCAGTTGGAGTTTTCTGGAGTTCCACCTTGACCCTGTTTTCCTGGGTATCACCAGCAGAGGCTACAGAACAGCAAATATTGCAGAATAGCAAATATTGCTGCCTGGTCTTTCCTCTGGAAGCTTTGTCCCAGAAGGGCAGTCGCCTATATGAGGTGTCATTCAGCCCCTACTGGGAGGTGTCTCCCAGTTAGTCCACACAGGGTTCAGGGACCCACTTCAGGAGGCAGTCTGTCCATTCTCAGAGTTCAAACGCCATGCTGGGAGAACCACTGCTTTCTTCAGAGCTGTCAGACAGGGACATTTAGGTTTGCAGAAGTTGTCTGCTGCCTTTTGTTCATCTATGCCCTGCCCACAGAGGTGGAGTCTAGAGGCCATAGGCCTTGTTGAGCTGCACTGTGCTCTGCTCAGTTCGAGTTTCCTGGAGGCTTTATTTACCTACTCAAGCCTCAGCAATACTGCACCCCTCTCCCCCAGCCAAGCTGCCATCTCACAGTTCAATCTCAGACTGCTGCGCTAGCAGTGATCAAGGCTCCATGGGTGTGGGAGCCACTGAGTCAGGCATAGGAGAGAATCACTTTGAGACCTTGGAAAAAGCACAGGATTTGTGTGCGAGTGTCCTGTATTTACAAGTAGTCTGTCATGGCTTCCTTTGGCTAGGAAAGGGAAATCCCCTCACCCTTTGTGCTTCCCAGGTGAGGTGATGCCCCACCCTGCTTCGCCTCACTCTCTGTGGGCTGCACCCACTGTGCAACCAGTCCTAATGAGAATAAACCAGGTACCTCAGTTGGAAATTCAGAAATCACCTGTCTTCTGCATTGATCACGCTGGGACCTGCAGACTGGAGCTGTTCCTCTTCAGACAACCACTGTTTCAAATCCCATCCCTGAAACGCAGGATTAGATGGGTTGACTGCAGAATTTTTTAAGAATATTTTAAGGACTATTTTAAGAATCATTTGATAAAATGTTTCAATGACATTTTAGAAGAAGGCACAATTCTCATAGACAGACACATCATAATTTCGCTTAAACCTGAAACAGATCCTCAAAAGAATGGGTCTTATAGTCAGTCCTTTATCATTTTTTTCCAAGATAGTTTATGTCCATATTAGCTAAGAATGGATTAATATAATTTTAGAATGTATTCATAAAGACTAAAGCAGATTTATCATAAATAGGCACTTGGCAGGTAGTGGAAGAATTTTTAAATGAGTGCACTACTATAAATAGTACAAATTGTCGATGTCAACAGTAACATCAGACAGGCACTGAAAAAGCTTTTGTCTGCCTTAAATGAATATTACTTTGAAAACTTTTTTTAAAAAAAGCAATTTGGATAAATTTTCCTCCAGCTAGTTAATGCTTTAAGTAAGGAATGAAACCACATAAAATTAAAGAATTTTTTTTTTAAATTTTGCAGTTAAGAAAGAAATGAGTTGTCTACTCTCTGCACTCCATTTTGCTTGAAAAGGAAAACCACTGGCAATTTCTGTAAGAAAATAACTGAAAATCTCAAGTGCTTCATGCATTATTAGCCTATTTATGGATGATATAATTTACCTATTGCAAGAAATGAAGATTCACAAGTTATCCAGTTACCAACAAGTTTTAGGCTTCAAAGTGGCATAAAATCAGAATTTATAGCTGGGTATACACCAAATGATCTACTCTGTTTAGTCCCTATTAATTTAAACGAGTTTAGGTGATGTTTTATTTATAGACCACTGGGAATAAAAATGTCCTATGTAATCTGTAATTTGATCATAAACAGTCATGCAAAATTATTCTGTGGAATTTAAAAAGACCTATTTTATTGGCCAACTCTCCAAATGTGATTGGCAAAAATCCAGATGGTTAAGACAGTTATTTTGCTTCCAAAATCAAAATCATATTTTTTGAAATCACCATTGCAACTGCTCAAATCTACCCACTAACTGGAAAAAAATGAATAGGCAATGATATTTGGGACAGCAAAATGATTAGACTATTAATAGATTCAATATGATACTACTGAAATACGAAAGCCTGGGAACCTCAGACCTTAGCGCACAAATAGGCATTATGATGGAACGTGAGACTGAACAAAGGAGATAATGTATATAACTGAAGAGCTCTAAGAATATATGACAAATCACAAAGGAAAGATGTACATGCTGGTACCTGAGCAACATGGGCAGTGGTAGTGGATACCCACTCACTGTGGTGAAGCAGAGTGGGATGATGCCAAGGTTGGGTGACAGTGGCTTGGTTACTAGGAATGGTTCTGAAAAGAAAGGCCATTCATCATAGACAGAGTATGTAAGAGTGTTCCATTGTCTCAAGCCTAGCTTTCAAAGCAGTTGTTTTCTCAGTATCCAATCAGAGATATGTGGCATGTCTGTAAGGTGTCCAGGTAGTCATGATGAGAGACCAGTCTACATATAGCAGTATTCCTATTAGGGGTCAGAGAATGGAGGCAGGGTTTGGCCCTTGGAGAATGGAGGCTGCCAGTACCTGGTGGGGTATCAGGACTGAGGTGTAACTTAAGCACCAGTCTCAAGAAAGGGAGGTTTGCTAGGTACTGCAACAGGTCAGCAATGAGCAACATGAGGACTGTTGTTAATACTACTAATTCATTGCATTTAGGATTTTTGCTAAATGACTGCCAGTAACTGTTGGGGTATCAGGGATGAGGTGCAACTTAAGGACCAGTTTCAGGAAAGGGAGGATTACTAGGCAATGCAACTAGACAGCAATGTGCAGCATGAGGACTATAGTTAATATTAATTAGTTCATTATATTCAAGATTTTCACTAAATGAGTAGGCTATGAGTTTCTCTTGCCACAGGGAGAAAAATGGGTAACTATGTGAGATAATGGATTTATTCATTTGCTCCATTATAGTAACCATTTTACTATATATGTATTTTATAACATCATGTTGTACATAGTAAATATACACAATAAAATTCATTTTTAAAAGGCAAAGAAAATCTGGGCATGGTGGTGGACACCTGTAATCCCAGCACTTTGGGAGGCTGAGGTGGGTGGGTCACCTGAGGTCAGGAGTTCGAGACCAGCCTGACCAACATGGAGAAACCTCATCTCTACTAAAAATACAAAATTAGCCGGGTGCGGTGGCACATGCCTGTAATCCCAGCTACTCGGGAGGCTGAGGCAGAAGAATTGCTTGAAGCCGGGAGGCAGAAGTTGAGGTGAGCTGAGATCATGCCATTGCACTCCAGCCTGGGCAACAAGAGTGAAATTCCATCTCAAAAAAAAAAAAAAGGAAAAACCCAGTAAAAGTCTAGATCTAGGTTCTTTGAAAGTTCTAGGCTAACAAAAATTGTTTTATGCCACATTGCTTTTGGTTAATGACATCTATACTACAATATTTACTTTTTACTCTAGTCCTCTTTTATTAAAAAGTCTTTTTTTCTCATTAAAAATTTAAGAGTCAATACACATTTTTTATGGTTGCTTTTTTATTATTATTATACTTTTAGTTTTAGGGTACATGTGCACAATGTGCAGGTTTGTTACATATGTATACATGTGCCATGTTGGTGTGCTGCACCCATTAACTCGTCATTTAGCATTAGGTATATCTCCTAATGCTATCCCTCCCCCCTCCCCCTACCCCACAACAGTCCCTGGAGTGTGATGTTCCCCTTCCTGTGTCCATGTGTTCTCATTGTTCAATTCCCACCTATAAGTGAGAACATACGGTGTTTGGTTTTTTGTCCTTGCGATAGTTTGCTGAGAATGATGGTTTCCAGTTTCATCCATGTCCCTACAAAGGACATGAACTCTTCATTTTTTATGGCTGCATAGTATTCCATGGTGTATATGTGCCACATTTTCTGAGATACCATCTCACACCAGTTAGAATGGCGATCATTAAAAAGTCAGAAAACAGCAGGTGCTGGAGAGGATGTGGAGAAATAGGGACACTTTTACACTGTTGGTGGGACTGTAAACTAGTTCAACCACTGTGGAAGTCAGTCTGGCGATTCCTCAGGGATCTAGAACTAGAAATACCATTTGACCGAGCCATCCCATTACTGGTTATATACCCAAAGGATTATAAATCATGCTGCTATAAAGACACATGCACACGTATGTTTATTGCAGCACTATTCACTATGGTTGCTTTTTTATGGATAGTAGGGTGGGTAACCACATTTGAGGATAGCTATTACTTTGGTCTCTAAGATTTATATGTTGAGGAGCTTGCATTCTTTTTATTTTTGCTATTATTATCATCATTAGAGAATATTTAAAATATGAAAATACACATTCTGTCTTAATATAAACTATTAATAAAAGTGTGGCTCCCCTAGGATGGTGCACTGGATGATCTTAAGCCTTCAAGCAGTCCTCTTGCCAGTGACATCAGCACAACAATCTTTTTATTTTTTAAATTCTTATTTGTATAGATTTAAAAAGTACAAGTGCAGATTTGTTACATGGATAGTTGTGTAGTGGTGAAATCTAGGCTTTTAGTATAACCATCTCAGCACACCAATCTTTAGTAAGGACATTAACAAGTTTTCCATACAGCTGTCTTGCTTGTCAAAACTAAAATTCAGATGATTTGTTTGATAGAGTTATGGCATTATCGTGTATATGAAATTCAAAACAAGTTCTTCTACAGTAATGCTGTTTGACTGAACTGAGTCTGATGTTCGAAATGTCCAAGATGTTACTTCAGTGCCTCATATCTCAGAAATCAAAGGAACAGCTTGCAATATAAATGCAGCACTTAACTCATGGGCTGTTACAAAGAGGGTCAGCAAAATAACAACATGCAGGAAAATGACGCTACAGAAAATTTTCAGAGAATTTCAAATCTGCCAAGCCCAGCTGAAGCTGTGGAAGGTTACACATCAAAATTTGGCCTACAGATTCCAGAATTTATGCAATAGATTCTATTATGGTCTCACTACCTTGAGAGTATGTTCTGTTCAAAAATCTATTAAAATGAAATCCAGGAACTGACACCACAGAGGTAACATATCCTGTGTTGTTAAACAGTTTGAGATCTTATTATTCACACAACAGCAAAGGTCAGGAGGCATAAGGATAGTTAGAGTTCAAGGCAGGATGCCTTGAGATGTGGTCTATTAATAATAACTCAAATGTGGCCTATTAATTATCTCTATATCTTCATCTCACAAGACTGTGGGGGACACCACATATTAAGATAATAATTATCACACAATTGAGACTGCTGGAATATAGTCTTTTCATAGAGATTTCACTGATCTCAAGAAGGAGAGATGCCAAACTGCTGCCTGGGAGGAAGTGATTTACTTTAATGGCAATAGTTTCCAAATCACTGATACCATTAGAATACCTCAACTATAAGAAGCCAGTAACAGATTTCCTAAAGTATCTTTTAGGATGTAAGGGCTCCAAACCTTAAAGTGCCCACAATTACTTGTGAGTGGACCCAAGGTACCAATGATCCCTTTTATTCCCCACTGAGACAAACCAATATGTAGGCAGTTTTCTTTGCTTAGACATGGAAGTGTTAACACCGACCCTTGGGAAGCCACAATGTAGCAAAAGTACTATGCCAAACATTTATAGCTTGTATAAAAATTCCACATCCCCATATTGGCCACCTCAAGATGAAAACAGATAACTCCCTAAATGTTAACTGGCTTTAATCTCCTAACATTAAATATAAAAACCACATGAGAAATATAGAAATTCAAATAGAAGTAAAATAAACATGTCAAAAATCATTAACAAAAAGCTATTCGTGGTACAGCATGGAGGACAAATGTTCTACTGTGTAAATTTTAGAATGAGGCAGACAAAAGTTGGAAGGTCAGCTTATTTTCCCCTACTTCTATTGCTTCAGCTTCATCTCCTTGGCATCCGATGTCCACAATGTCGAGTTGTCTATCAGTAATTGCATTACTAGCGTGCTATCTTTGTATGACTTAATGTATCAAGTTCAGCAATAGCTTCATTGGCAGCTGTCTTTGCAAGTCAGCAGGCTTTCTCTGGGGGAGTTCAGAATCTCATAATAAAACACAAAGTAGTTAAGGCCCAGCCCCAATCTGATAGGATGTGCTCGTTGCATTTCCTTTTTGCTGATTCCAAAAGCTTCTTGGTATGCTTGTTGTGACTGATCCACAATCCCCTTCTTGTGATCACCAGCAGCAACCTCAGACAAGTAACCGTAGTAGTCTCCTTTCATTTTCAAATAGAAGACTTTGCTCTCTGCTTGTGAAGCACTGGGGATCAAGAACTTTTCCAAAAAAGGAGTAAATCATTGCAGATATCTCCTAGCTCTATCTCAATTTTCTCTTTGTATTCTCATACTATCTACTGTTTTTTTTCTCAGCACCTTCCGTCTTTTGTTCAATACTTGAGAAGATCCTCCAAGATGATCTACGGGCTTCTACAACATTTTTATAAGCAGCTGAGAGAAGGTTCCTCTCCTCATTGGACAATTCAGCTCCTTACTCAGTTACAAGACTTCATGCAGGCTGCCATGTCATCATATGGCCTACTCGGCCAGTTTGGCCTTCTGAAAGTGAGTGGTGGCCTATGAACCGGGGCTCAGCAGTCTCTTGGCGGTGTCGGCAGCGGCAGGGCTGAGACTCTGTCCCTGGGTCTCGCTGCTCACAGGCTAAAGCCACTCTGCAGACAGGGTTTCCCTGCTATTTTTCATCTTTTTGATACTAGCCATTTTGACAAGTGTGAGGTGATATTTCATTGTGGTTTTAGTTTGCATTTCCCTAATGATTAGTGATGTTGAGCATTGTTTTATATATCTGTTAGCCATTTGTATGTCTTGAGAAATGTCTATTCAGGTTCTCTGTCCATTTTTATTTTATTTATTTACTGATTTTTTTATTTAGTTTTGAGACAGAGTGCCCCTGCGACACCCAGGCTGGAGTGCAATGGCACGATCTCAGCTCACTGCAACCTCCGCTTCCTGGGTTCAAGCAATTCTTCTGCCTCAGCCTCCCAAGTAGCTAGGACTACAGGAGCATGCCACCACGCCTGGCTAATTTTTGTGTTTTAGGAGAGATGGGGTTTCACTGTATTGGCCAGGCTGGTCTCCAACTCCTGACCTCAAATGATTTGCCCTCCTCGGCCTCTCAAAGTGCTGGAATTACAGGCATGAGTCACCATGCACGGTCTAAATTGGGTTATTTGTTCTTTTGCTATTGAGTTGTTTGAGTTCCTTATATATTTTGGAAATTCATCCCTTATAAAATGTATTACTTCCAAATATTTTCTCCTAATCTGTAGGTTGTCTATTCATTTTGTTCATTGTTTCTTTTGTTATGCAGAAGCTATTTAGTTTGATGTAATTGCATTTGACTATTTGTGCTTCTGTTGCCTAATCTTTTGGAGCCAAATCCAACAAATCATTGCCCAGACCAATGTCATTTCAGTTTTCCCTGCATTTTCTTTTAGTCTTAAGTTCATTCTGAGTTGATTTTGGTATGTGATATGAGATAAGGGTCCAATTTCCTTCATTGTCTGTGCATATCTAATTTTCCCAGCATTATTTATTGAAGAGAGTACCCTTTCCCCAGTGTATGTTCTTGGCACCTTTGTCAAAAATAAGTTAACTGTAAATGTGTGGATTTATTTCAGGGTTCTCTATTCCATTCCATTGGTCTGTGTGTCTGTTTTTAGGCCACCACCACTATGCTGTTTTGGTTATTATAATGTTGTTGTATATTTTGAAGTCAGGTAGGGTGATGCCTACAGCTTTGTTATTTTTTCCCCAAGATTGCTTTGAGTATTTAGAGACTCTTGTGGTTTCATATAAATTTTCAATTTTTTTCCTATATCTGTGAAAAATATCATGGGTATTTTGATTGGGATGACATTTAACCTGTAAATTGCTTTGGGTAGCATTGTCATTTGAACAATATTAATTCTCCCAATCTATAAGCATGGCATATTTTTCCATTTTTGTGTTCTCATCTATTTCTTTCATCAAAGTCTTATAGTTTTCCTTGTATAGATCTTTCAGCTCTTTGGTTACATTGATTCCTAGGTATTTTATATATTATAATTTTTTGTAAATGAGATTGCTTTCTTGATATTCAGATCATTTGCTATTGGTGTATATAAGTGCTACTAATATTTTTGTGTTTATTTGCATCCTGCAATTTTACTGAATTCATTTATCAATTCTAACGTTGGTGGAGTCCTTAGGTTTTTCTACATATAAGATCTTGTCATCTGGCTGGGTGTGGTGGCTCACGCCTGTGGTCCCATCACTTTGGGAGGCCGAGGCAGGTGGATCGCGAGGTCAGGAGATCAAGACCATCCTGGCTAACAAGATGGAACCCCATCTCTACTAAGAGTGCAGAAAATTAGCTGGGCATGGTGGCTGGCGCCCGTAGTCCCAGCTACTCGGGAGGCTGAGGCAGGAGAATGGCGTGAACCCGGGAGGCGGAGCTTGCAGTGAGCAAAGATCGCGCCACTGCACTCCAGCCTGGGCAACAGAGCAAGACTCCGTCTCAAAAAAAAAAAAAAAAAAAAAAAAGATCTTCTCATCTGTGAACAAGGCTAATTTGACTTCTTCCATCACAATTTGGATGTCCTTTATTTCTGTCTTTTGTTTAGTTCCCCTGGCTAAGACTTCCAGTACTATGTTGAATACTGTTGTTGAAAGTGGGCATCCTTGTTTTGTTACAGTCCCTAGAGGAAAGGCTTCCAATTTTTCCCAATTTAGTACAGTGTTAGCCATGGGCTTGTCTTATATAGCCTTCATTATTTTGAGGTATGTTCCCTCTATACCCCTGATTAGGGTTTTTTATCATAAAGGAATCCTGAATTTAATCAAGTTTTTGCACCTACTGAAATAATCATATAATTTTTGTTCATAATTCTATTAATGTAATACATCATGTTTATTGATTTGTTTATAAGGAACCATCCTTGTATCCCTGGGATGAATTTCACTTGACCATGGTGAATGATCTTTTTACTGTGTTGTTGAATTTGGTTTGCTAGTATTTGATTGAGGATTTTTGTATCTATTTTCATCAGTAAATAATGCCCTGTAGTTTTTGTTTCTTGTTTCATCTGTGTCTGGTTTTGGTGTCAGGTTAATGCTGATCTCATAGAATGAGCTTGGAAGTATTCCCTCCTCTTTAATTTTTTTGAAGAGTTTGAGTAGGATTTTTATTAATTCTTCTTGAAATGTTTGGTAGAATTCAGCAGTGAATCCACCAATTACTGGGCTTCTCTTTGATCAGAGACTTTTTATTATGACTTTGATCTCATTACTTGTTACTGGTTTACTGAGGATTACTATTTCTTCATGGTTTGATTTTGGTAGGTTGTATGTATCCAGGAATGTATCCGTTTCTTTTTGGTTTTCCAATTTGTTAGTGTATAGTTAGTTTTTCATAGTAGTCTCTAACGATTTTTTTGTACTTCAGAGGTCTAAGTTGTTAGGTCAACTTTTTCATTTCTGATTTTGTTTATTTGGGTCTTCTCTTTTTTTTCTTAGTCTAGCTGAAGGTTTGCTGATTTTGTTTTTCTTTTCAGTAAACCAACTTTTTCTTTTGTTAATCACCTGTATTGTGTTTTTAGTCTCAATTTCATTTATTTCTGCTCAGATCTGTATTATTTCTTTCTCCCTGCTAATTTGAGATTTGGTTTGTTCTTACTTTTCTAGTTCCTGAGGTGCAGTATGAATTTATTTGAAGAGTTTCTACTTTTTTTATATAGGCATTCATTGCTGTAAACTTTCCTCTTAATACTGCTTTTGTTGCATCTCATTGATTTCCATATGTTGTATTTCTGTTCTCATTTGTTTGAAGAAATTTTCAAGTTTCCTTCTTTTTTTTATTATTACTATACTTTAAGTTCTAGGGTACATGTGCACAATGTGCAGGTTAGTTACATATGTATACATGTGCCATGCTGGTGCGCTGCACCCACTAACTCGTCATCTAGCATTAGGTATATCTCGAATGCTATCCCTCCTTCCTCCCCTCACCCCACAACAGTCCCCAGAGTGTGATGTTCCCCTTCCTGTGTCCATGTGTTCTCATTGTTCAATTCCCACCTATGAGTGAGAATATGCAGTGTTTGTTTTTTTGTTCTTGAGATAGTTTACTGAGAATGATGATTTCCAATTTCATCCATGTCCCTACAAAGGACATGAACTCATCATTTTTATGGCTGCATAGTATTCCATGGTGTATATGTGCCACATTTTCTTAATCCAGTCTATCATTGTTGGACATTTGGCTTGGTTCCAAGTCTTTGCTATTGTGAATAATGCCACAATAAAAATACCTGTGCATGTGTCTTTATAGCAGCATGATTTATAGTCCTTTGGGTATATACCCAGTAATGGGATGGCTGGGTCAAATGGTATTTCTAATTCTAGATCCCTGAGGAATCGCCACACTGACTTCCACAGTGATTGAACTAGTTTACAGTCCCACCAATAGTGTAAAAGTGTTCCTATGTCTCCACATCCTCTCCAGCACCTGTTGTTTCCTGACTTTTTAATGATTGCCTTTCTAACTGGTGTGAGATGGTATCTCAATTTGGTTTTGATTTGCATTTCTCTGATGGCCAGTGATGGTGAGCATTTTTTCATGTGTTTTTTGGCTGCATAAATGTCTTCTTTTGAGAAGTGTCTGTTCATGTCCTTCGCCCACTTTTTGATGGGGTTGTTTGTTTTTTCCTTGTAAATTTGTTTGAGTTCATTGTAGATTCTAGATATTAGCCCTTTGTCAGATGAGTAGGTTACAAAAATTTTCTCCCATTTTGTAGGTTGCCTGTTCACTCTGATGGTAGTTTCTTTTGCTGTGCAGAAGTTCTTTAGTTTAATTAGATCCCATTTGTCAATTTTGGCTTTTGTTGCCATTGCTTTTGGTGTTTTAGACAGGAAGTCCTTGCCCATGCCTATGTCCTGAATGGTATTGCCTAGGTTTTCTTCTAGTGTTTTTATGGTTTTAGGTCTAACATTTAAGTCTTTGATCCATCTTGAATTGATTTTTGTATAAGGTGTAAGGAAGGGATCCAGTTTCAGCTTTCTACATCTGGCTAGCCAGTTTTCCCAGCACCATTTATTAAATAGGGAATCCTTTCCCCATTGCTTGTTTTTCTCAGGTTTGTCAAAGATCAGATAGTTGTAGATATGTGGCATTATTTCTGAGGGCTCTGTTCTGTTCCTCTCATCTGTTCTGATCAGATTCTCTGATCTATTTATCTGTTTTGGTACCAGTACCATGCTGTTTTGGTTACTGTAGCCTTGTAGTATAGTTTGAAGTCAGGTAGTATGATGCGTCCAGCTTTGTTCTTTTGGCTTAGGATTGACTTGGCAATGTGGGCTCTTTTTTGGTTCCATATGAACTTTAAAGTAGTTTTTTCCAATTCTGTGAAGAAAGTCATTGGTAGCTTGATGGGGATGGCATTGAATCTGTAAATTACCTTGGGCAGTATGGCCATTTTCACGATATTGATTCTTCCTATCCATGAGCATGGAATGTTCTTCCATTTGTTTGTATCCTCTTTTATTTCATTGAGCAGTGGTTTGTAGTTCTCCTTGAAGAGGTCTTTCACATCCCTTGTAAGTTGGATTCCTGGGTATTTTATTATCTTTGAAGCAATTGTGAATGGGAGTTCACTCATGATTTGGCTCTCTGTTTGTCTGTTGTTGGTATATAAGAATGCTTGTGATTTTTGCACATTGGTTTTGTATCCTGAGACTTTGCTGAAGTTGCTTATCAGCTTAAGGAGATTTTGGGCTGAGACAATGGGGTTTTCTAGATATACAATCTTATCTGCAAACAGGGACAATTTGACTTCCTCTTTTCCTAATTGAATACTCTTTATTTCTTTCTCCTGCCTGATTGCCCTGGCCAGAACTTCCAACACTATGTTGAATAGGAGTGGTGAGAGAGAGCATCCCTGTGTTGTGCCAGTTTTCAAAGGGAATGCTTCCAGTTTTTGCCCATTCAGTATGATATTGGCTGTGGGTTTGTCATAGATAGCTCTTATTATTTTGAGATACGTCCCATCAATACCTAATTTATTGAAAGTTTTTAGCATAAAGGGTTGTTGAATTTTGTCAAAGGCCTTTTCTTCATCTATTGAGATAATCATGTGTTTTTTTGTCTTTGGTTCTGTTTATATGCTGGATTACATTTATTGATTTGCATATATTGAACCAGCCTTGCATCCCAGGGATGAAACACATTCAAAAGCTAGTAGAAGTCAAGAAATAACTAAAATCAGAGCAGAACTGAAGGAAATAGAGACACAAAAAACCCTTCAAAAAATTAATGAATCCAGGAGCTGGTTTTTTGAAAGGATCAACAAAATTGATAAACCGCTAGCAAGACTAATAAAGAAAAAAAGAGAGAAGAATCAAATAGATGTAATAAAAAATGATAAAGGGGATATCAACACCAATCCCACAGAAATACAAACTACCATCAGAGAATACTACAAACACCTCTATGCAAATAAACTAGAAAATCTAGAAGAAATGGATAAATTCCTCCACACATACACTCTCCCAAGACTAAACCAGGAAGAATTTGAATTTCTGAATAGACCAATAACAGGATCTGAAATTGTGGCAATAATCAATAGCTCACCAACCAAAAAGAGTGCAGGATGAGATGGATTCACAGCCGAATTCTACCAGAGGTACAAGGAGGAGCTGGTACCATTCCTTCTGAAACTATTCCAATCAATAGAAGAAGAGGGAGTCCTCCCTAACTGATTTTATGAGGCCAGCATCATCCTGATACCAAAGGCGGGCAGAGACACAACCAAAAAAGAGAATTTTAGACCAATATCCTTGATGAACATTGATGCAAAAATCCTCATGAAATACTGGCAAACCGAATTCAGCAGCACATCAAAAACTTTATCCACCATGATCAAATTTCCTTCTTAATTTCTTTATTGACCCTTCAGTTGTTCAGGAGCATATTTTTTAATTTCCATGTGTTTGTGTATTTTCTGAGGTTTCTCTTGTTATTGATTTCTAATTTTATTCCATTGTGGTCAGAAAAGATATTTGATAGGATTTTTATTTAAAACATTGTTCAGACTTGTTTGTGGCCTAATATATGATCTATTCTGAAGAATGTTCCATGTGCTGCTGAAAATAATGTGTATTCTGCAGCAGTTGAGTGAAATGTTTTGTAAATGTCAGTTAAGCCTATTATATCTAATGTGTAGTTTAACTCCGCTGTTTCTTTTGTTACTTTTCTGTCTGTATGAAGTCTGCTTTTATGTATTGATGATCTGTCAATTACGGAGAGTGAGGTATTAAAGGTCCCTACTATTATTGTATTGTACTCTATCTCTCTTTAGGTCTATTAATCTTTGCTTATGTACTTGGGAACTCTGATATTGGATGCATAGATATTTATAATATTTATGTTCTTGCTGAATTGACCCCTTTATCATTATATAGTGACTTGTTTTTTTATACAGTGTTTGATTTGTAATATATTTTATCTGATATGAGTATAGCTGCTACTGCTCTTTTATTGGTTTCTTTTTCCTTTTTTTTTTTTTCTTGGAGATGGAGTTTCTCTCTTGTCACCCAGGCTGAATCTCAGCTCACTGCAATGTCTGCCTCCCAGGTTCAAGCAATTCTCCTGCATCAGCCACCCAAATAGCTGGGGATTACAGGCGTGTGCTACTGTGCCTGGGCCTTTTTTTTTTTTAATTTCTAGTTGTATAAAATATCTTTTCTACTCCTTCACCTTCATTTTATGTGTTTATAGGTGAAGTGGGTTTCATGAAGGCAGGATATAGTTGGATCTTGTATCTTTGTACACTCAACCACTCTGTGTCTTTTAATTGCAAAATGGAGACCATCACATTCATTGTTACTATTGATAAGAAAGGACTTACTACTACCATTTTGTTGCTTGTATTCTCGTTGTTTTGAGACTCCTCTCTTACTTTCATCCTTTATTTATGTCTTACTTTGCAGTTAAGTGATTATTTCTGGTAGTATGTTTTAATGCGTTGCTTTTTATTTTTAGTGAATCTGTTATAGAATTTTGTACTGTGAGTATCATGAAGCTTACAAGAAAAGCACCTTATAAATACAAGTTATTTAAAAGATATGACAACTAATCTTAGATCACACGGAAAAAAATAGAAACAAAGGCAAAGAACACACAAAAAATCTACACTTTAAATTCATCCCTTCCACATGTTGATTTTTAATTGTCCTAATCTACCTATCTTATATTACTTATCTCTGAAGTTGCTGTAGCAATTATTATTTTTGATAGATTTTTCTTTTGTGCTTCATTTGTCTTTTGGGCTAGACTTATAAGTGGATTTGCACATCACAAATACAGTAATAGAGTATTCTGGGTTTGTCCATGTATTTAATTTTACTAATGGGTTTCATACCTTGAAAAGTTTTCTTTTGAATTTTTTTTTTTTTCTTTGTAAGACTGCCTCTAGCATTTCTTGCAAGATTTACCTGGTGATGTTGAATTATCTCAGATTTTCTTTGTCTGGGAAAGACTTTATCTCTTTATACCTTCATATTTAACTGATAGTTTTCTGGACTACAATACTCTTTCATGGTAATTTTTTCTCTGAGTACTTTGAAAAATTAATTCAATTCTTTGCAGGCCTGTATGGTTTCCACTGAGAAGTTTATTGCCAGATGAATTGGAGCTCCTTTAAATGTTATTTGCTTCTTTCCTCTTGCTGCTTTTAGGATCCTCTCTTTGTCCTCGATCTTTGCTGTTTTGATTATTGGAGTAGTCCTATTGAGCTGACGATGTTTGGTATTTTAAGAACAAAAAACCAAACACCGCATATTCTCACTCATAGGTGGGAATTGAACAATGAGATCACATGGACACAGGAAGGGGAATATCACACTCTGAGGACTGTGGTGGGGTGGGGGGAGGGGGAGGGATAGCATTAGGAGATATACCTAATGCTAGATGACGAGTTAGTGGGTGCAACGCACCAGCATGGCACATGTATACATATGTAACTAACCTGCACAATGTGCACATGTACCCTAAAACTTAAAGTATAATAAAAAAAAAGAAGAAAAAAAAAAAAAGAACTTCTTGTACCTGGATATTTATATATTTCTCAAGTTTTGGACAGTTTTCTGTTATTATCTCTTTGAATAAGCTTTCTACTCCTTGTTCTTGCTCAGTTACCTCTTGAACACCAATAATTTTTACCTTTGATCTTTTCAGAGATTTTTATGTATCTTGTAGGTGCTCTTCATTCATTTTGCTTCACCTATTATTGTGCATTTTCAAACACCTGGTCTTCAAGCTCATTGATTCTTTCCTCTTCTTCGTACATTTCCACTGTTGAGAACCTGTAAATAGTTCTTCAGTTTAGCAAAAGTATTTATCAGTTTTGAAATTTCTGTTTGATTTTTTAAAAATTACTTTAGGCCAGGCATGATTACTCATGACTATAATCCCATCACTTTGGGAGGCTGAGGCAGGAGGATTGCTTAAGCCCAGGAGTTTGAGGCTGCAGTGAACTGTGACTGCACCACTGCATTTCAGCCTGGGCAACAGCAGAAGGCCCAGTCTCTAAATTTAAAAAGAAATTACTTTAATCTCTTTGTTAAATTTATCTGATAAATTTCTAAACTAACTCCTTAACTGTGTTATCTTGGAGATCATTGTGCTGGCTGACTACTTCAGTTTCACTTATTCCAGAGTAAAAATTGTCATTTGGAGGGAGATTTTCCACCTGCTTGGTGCCTGGCAGAGTGAGTGGGAGGGTTGTCACAAACGTAGAAGTCTGATTCTCCTTCCTTATGACTACTTTATGGATTCCACTCATCAGAAACCTGTGCCATTACCACTGCAAGCAAACCTGTGAATTAGACCTGGTGACAAGAGGAATCCCCTTGGCTATGTCTTCCCCTGTGGGAAAAAAAGAGAACAGAACACTCCCAGAAGCTTTTGCTGTTGAAAAACCCCATAGCTCTCAATGTCACTGAGGACACCCACAGCCTTAATCTCTAGGAACCTCTTCAATATTTGTTGACATTGATCCTAGCTACATGGAGACAACATCCCTTGGCTCCTACTGAAGCTGAAAACACCACACTCCGCCCCAGCATCACCCTCACACTCACATGTAGGTGAATGTCTTTTGCTCCCAGAACAAGCCAGTAATATATGGAAAACGTGACTGCTCCATCAAATGCACAGACAGCAATGCAAGGCAATAAGAAACATGAAAAATCAGGGAAACATAGCACCATCAAAGAAACACAATAGTTTTCTAGTAATCTACCTCCCCAAAATAGATATGTTTGATTTTCCTGACAAAGAACTTAAAATAATTGTTTAAGGATGCTCAGTGAGCTATAAGTGAGCACAGATAGACAAACATCAGAAAAACAATAAACACACACAGAAAACAAGAAGTTCAATAAAGAGATAGAAATGATTTAAAAAAGAAACAGAAATTCTGGAGCTGAAGAATACAATGCATAAAAAATGCAATGGAGAGCATCAATAGCAGACTTGATCAAACAGAAGAATTTGTGAACTCAAAGATAGGTCATTTAAGCCGACCTAGAAGCAGCTTCTTGGTTCCTTCTCAAATCTCTGTTTGGTTTGGCCCACCTGGCTCCACTCCTGACTCTATCATGTCCATCAGGGTGACCCAGAATTCCTACAAAGCATCCAGCTCTGGCCCCTGGGCCTTCAACAGCCACTCTTACATAAGCAGGCCCAGTACCTGCATCAGCTCTTCAAGCTTTTCCTGAGTCTGTAGCAACACCAGCTTCTGTAGTGGCCTGGTTACTGGCATGGTTCTAGGTGGAGGATATGCTGGGGCCAGTGGTATAGGAGGCATTACAGCTGTCATGGTGAACCAGAGCCTGCTGGGCCCCTTTAAGTTGGATGTGGACCCCAACATCAAGGCCATGAAAACCCAGTAGAAGGAGCCCATCAAGACATTCAACAACAAGTTTGTCTCCTTCATCATCAAGGTATGGTTCCTGGAGTAGCAGGACAGGATGCTGAAGATGAAGTGAAGCCTCTTGCAGCAGCAGCAGAAGACAGATTGGAGCAACATGAACATATTCAAGAGCTACATCAACAAGCTTTGCAGGCAACTGGAAAGGTTGGAACAAGAGAAGCTGAAGCTGGAGGCAGAGCTTGGCAATATGCATGGGCTGGTGGAGGACTTCAGTAATGTGTATGAGGATGAGATCAACAAGTGTGCAGAGATGGAAAATGAATTTGTCCCCTTTAAGAAGAATGTGAATGAAGCTTACATGAGTAAGATAGAGCTGGAGTCTCACCTGGAAGGGCTGACTGATGAGATCAGCTTTCTCAGGCAGCTATGTAAAGAAGATCTCTGCAAGCTGCAGTCCCATATCTTTAACATATCTGTGGTTCTGTTCAGGAACAACAGCCACTCCTTGCACATGGATAGCACCATGGCCAACGGCTGTGCCCAGTATGAGAAGATTGTCAACCACAGCTGAACCAAGGCTAAAAACATGTACCAGATTAAGTATGAGAAGCTGCAGACACTGGCTGGGAAGCAGAGGGATGATTTGTGTTGAAGAAAGATGGAGTTCTCCAAAATGAACCAGAACATCAGCTGGCTCCAGGCACAGATTGAGGGTCTTAAAGGCCAGAGGGCTTCCTTGGAGGCTGCCATTGTGGATGCAAAGCAGTGTGAAGAGCTGGTCATTAAGAATGCCTACACCAAGCTGGTGAAACTGGAGGCTGTCTTGCCGTGGGCCAAGCAGGATATGGCATGGGAGCTGCATAATTATCAGGAACTGATGAGAGTCAATCAGGCCCCGGACATTGAGACTGCCACCTACAGGAAGCTTCTGGAAGGTGAATAGAGCTGCCTGGAGTCTGGAATGCAGAACATTATTATCCATATGAAGACTACAAGTGGCTATTCAGGTGGTATGAGCTCAGCTTATGAAGGCCTCACAAGCTCTGGCTTTAACAATGGCCTGGGCTCCAGCTGTGGCTTTGGCAGGGCCTCTGGCTCCTTCAGCTGTACCAGCTCCTATAGGGCCATGGTTGTGAGGAAGATCAAGACCTGTGATGGGAAGCCAATGTTCGAGTCCTCTGATGCACTGCCCAAGTGAATAGCTGTAGCAGCCCCTCCCAACCTCCCCTTCCTGTGGCTGCCCCAGAGCCTGTGAGGGATGCTGCAGTACAGGGGAGCATAGGGAACAGGAGATCCATCTGAGGCTCATCCTTATCCCTCAGCCCACCCTTGTGGGCAGTTTATTGCATGGGGTACCCCCACTTGCCCATGCCCCCAAATAAAAACAAATTTATTTATATTTTTCCCAAAATAAAGCCTCAGTTAGATCTGCTGAACGAATAAAAAAAGGTCATCAAAAAGGATCCAGTGAGTGGAGAAAAAGGAATGAAGAACATCCACAGGACTTATAGACACCATTGAGAAAGCTAGCGTTTTCATTATAAGAATAAAATAGAGAAAGCTTATGTAAATAAATAATAGTTGCCAATTTTTCAAATCTCTGAAGAGATACGAACATGCAGATACATGAATCTCACAGTCTCCATTGAGATCACCCCATAGAATCCATCAAGACATACTCAAACTGTTAAAAAGAAAAGACAAGGAGCAAATTTTGAAAGCAGCAAGAGAAAATATATTCCTCACATGTAAGGACATACTTATAAGGGTATCAGTAGATTTCCCAAGAGAAACATTGCATGCCAGGAGAAAGGGAAATGGTATATTCAAATTGCTGAATGAAACCTCTGCCAACCAAGAATATCTAGCAAAGCT
The DNA here is from genome assembly GCF_029289425.2 of Pan paniscus. NCBI lineage: Eukaryota > Metazoa > Chordata > Mammalia > Primates > Hominidae > Pan > Pan paniscus. Next base: position 64,148,145 of record NC_073272.2, read on the forward strand.
ATCATTTGCAAATGAAAAAAGAGATTAAGACTTTCCCAGATTAAAAAAAAAAAAGCTTAAAGGAGTTCGTTACCACTAGACTGGCCTTAAAAGAAATGCCACAAGAAGTTCATCAACCAGAAAAAAGAGTGCTAATTAGTGACATAAAAATGTATGAAACTATAAAATGCACTGGTAAAAGTGAGTATATGGTCAAATTCAGAATACTCTAAGATTATAATGGTGATAAGTAAATCACTTATAACTCTAGAATAAAGGTTAAAAGACAAAAATGTTAAAAATAACTACAGGCAAAATAATGTGTTAATTGAAACATTATATAAACATGAATTGTTGTACCAAAAACAAAAAAAATATGGGAGGAGTAGAAGTGCAGAGCTTTTGTATCCCAATAAAGTTGTTCTCAGCTTATAATAAATCTGCATAACTAGAAGATGTTTTACATAAGTCTTATGATAGCCTAAAGCAAAAACTTTTAGTAGGTACACACACAAAATAGAAATTAAAACATACATACCTTTAGAGAAAATAATCATCAAATCACAAATCAAAACAGCAAGAAACAAGGGACGAAAGTATCTTTAAAAAGTCAGAAAACAATTAACAAAATGTCAATAATAACTTATTGCTCATCAGTAATTACTTTGACTACAAACGAATTAAATTCTCCAATGAAAACTCATAGAATGAATAGCTAAAAAGAGACCTAACTATATGCTGCCTACAAGAGAATCAATTTTTTGTTTTTATTTTTAGATTCGGAGGTATATGTGCAGGTTTGTTACAAGGGAGTGTTGCACAATGGTGAGATTTAGGCTTCCAGTGTACCTATCAACCAAATAGTGAACATTGTATTCAATAGGTAATTTTTTAACCCTTACTCCACTCCCACTCTCCCACCTTGTAGAGTGTGATGGTTAATACTGAGTGTCAACTTCATTGGATTGATTGATACTAAGTAATAATCCTGGGTGTGTCTGTGTGGGTGTTGCCAAAAGAGATTAACATTTGAGTCAGTGATCTGGGAAAGGCAGATCAACCCCTAATCTGGTGGGCACAATCTAACCAGCTTCCAGTGACTATAAAGCAGGCAGAAAAATGTGAAAAGGAGAGATGGGCCAAACCTCCCAGCCCACATGTTACTCCCGTGCTGGATGCTTCTTGCCCTTGAACATTGGACTCCATGTTCTTCAGTTTTGGGATTCAGACTGGCTCATCTTACTCCTCAGCTTGATGACAGCCTATTGTGGATCTTGTGATCATGTAAGTTAATGCTTAATAAATTCCTGTGTGTGTGTGTGTGTGTGTGTGTGTGTGTGTGTGTGTGTATTTCCAATTAGTTATGTCCCTCTAAGAGAGCCGTGACTAATACAGACTTTGGTACCAGGAGTAGGGATAGAGGAGCAGAATATTAAGGATAGGGTTCTTTCATTAGTTTGGGGGTTTCTGGAGTTGGCTGCCTAATGTGATTAGATCCAAAGATGCTTCTAATAGTATGGAGAACACTGATAGTCCTTGGAATAAATTGTTTGGAGAGTTATGTAAAATAAATGCATTTGACACTTCTGATTTACCACTTATGTGAGGCAAGTAGTTTAGTGACTCTGCATAATACCTTTGACCATATGTGGAGAACCAAGGAACATAATGAAGCTGATTGGTTGCTCCTAAGTTGAGTGGACAAAGTGGTGAAAGAAAATGATGAACTCAGGGATTCTGTCTCCTGGCTTCAGAAGCAGATACTGAGCCTCAAATCTGCTAAGATTGCCCTGAGTGAGAGTCTTATTTCCTGTAGAAAAAGAACTGAAATTGTGGGGAAAAAAAAAAAAAACAGACATAAGCTCTTATCATGCAAGTGGCTGACCTGCAATGAGAGGTACACGGACAGCTGTGCCAGGTGTATACTGTTAAAGTAAGAGCATTGATTGGAAAAGAATGGGACCTTGAAACTTGGAATGGGGACGTGTTGGAGGACCCTGATGAAGCTGGGGACACAGAGTTAGTAAACTCTTATGAAGCTGTTTTGCCAAAAGGAAGAGTTTCCCTGTCTCCGATAGTGGCAACATTCCCTCCCTGACCCATGCTGCCATCAGCCTTTCCACGTTTGTCTGAGAAGATAAATGCTGTGCTGCTTGAGGCAACAGTGATGCCCGCTCCTGAGGCAGTTGCCAGGCTAGATAATGTTGATTCTCCTCAAGGGCCACCCCCAAAACCTCTGTTTGCTTCTAGACATATAGACTAAAGTCTTGGTGGGCCCCTAGAGGTGAGGTTGAGAGTGTGACCCATAAGGAGGTGTGCTACACTCAAAAAGAACTGTTTGAGTTCTGTAATTCATATAAACAGAAATCATGAGAACAGGTATGGGTATGGGATAATGGTGGAAGGAACGTAGAGTTGTATCAGGCTGAATTTATTTATTTGGGCCCACTAAGTAGGGACTCTGCATTTAATGGGTCCACTAAGTAGGGATTCTGCATTTAATGTTGCAGCTCAGGGAGTTAAAAAAGGTTCCAATAGTTTATTTGTTTGGTTAGCTGAAATATGAATTAAAATATGACCCACTGTGAGCAAGCTGGAAATGGCTGCTCACTTTTGGTTTAATGTAGAGGAAGGGATCCAAAGGCTTAGGGAGATTGGGCTGGTGGAGTGGATTAGTCACTTTAGTCCTACTCATCCCAGCTTGGAAGGTCCAGAAGATATACCCTTAACCAATGCCTTGCAAAATAGATTTGTGAGGGCAGCATCTGCATTTTTGAAGAGCCCTGTAATTGTTCTTCTCTGTATGTCAGATCTAACAATGGAAACCACAGTCACTCAACTATAAAATTTAAATACAATGGGAATAATTGGATCTTGAGATGGCAGGGGCCAAGTGGCAGCACACAACCGTCAAAGGCAAGGTGAGTGTAGCTGCCATAATATATAGCAGATGCAAAGCAGCAAACAGAATAGTCTGACTCATGCAGAGCTCTGGAATTGGCTAACTACCATGTTCCTAGAAGTGAAATTGATAGAAAGCCTACTACATTCCTACATATATTATACAAACAGAAAACTTTTATGTTGAATGGATGAAAGACTAATTTAAATTATAAAAACAGACAATCATGGGCCCTAAATCAATTTCCTGACCTGAGCCAATTTACAGATCCAGAACCCCTTGAATAAAGGGGAGGCAGGGTCCCCTTGTGGAAGGATCCCACTACATTAATGACAATTTATGAAGTGAATCTTTCTCCCATCCTTCCCCAAGGATACACCTGGCCTTCCACCAGGGTAACCATGCACTGGGAAAAGTGAAATGATCAGACATTTCAGGGACTGCTAAACACTGACTCTGACTGATGTTGATTCCAGGGGACCCAAAACGTCATTGTGGTACTCCAGTTAAAATAGGGGCTTATGGAGGTCAGGTAATTAATGGAGTTTTATCTCAGGTCTGACTTACAGTGGGTCCAGTGGGTTCCCAGACTCATCCTATGGTCACTTCCCCAGTGCCAGAATGCATAATTGGCATGACATATTTAGCAGCTGGCAGAATCCCCACATTGGCTCCCTGACTGGTAGGGTGAGAGCGATAATGGTGGGAAAGGCCAAATGGAAGCCGTTAGAACTGCCTCTTCCTAGAAAAATAGTAAATCAAAAACAATATCACATCCCTGGAGGGATTGCAGAGATTATTGCCACCATCAAAGACTTGACAGATGCAGGGGTTGTGATTCCCACCCCATCCCAATTCAACTCTCCCATTTAGACTGTGCCGAAGACAGATGGATCTTGGAGAATAACAGTGAATTATCGTAAGCTTAACCAAGTGGTGACTCCAATTGCAGTTGCTGTATCAGATGTGGGTTCATTGCTTGAGCAAATTAGCACGTCTCCTGGTACCTGGTATTGCAGCCATTGACTTGACAAATGCCTTTTTCTCCATTCCTGTCCATAAAGCCTGCCAGAAGTAATTTGCCTTCAGCTGGCAAGGTTAACAATATACCTTTACTGTCCTACCTCAGGGGTATATTAACTCTCTGGCTTTGTGTCATAATCTTATTTGGAGAGACCTTGATCACTTTTTGCTCCCACAAGATATCACATTGGTCTATTACATTGATGACATTATGCAGATTGGATCCAGTGAGCAAGAAGTAGCAAACACACTGGACTTATTGGGGAGACATTTGTGTACTAGAGGATGGGAAATAAATCTGACTAAAATTCAGGGACCTTCTACCTCAGTAAAATTTCTAGGGGTCCAGTGGTGTGGGACCTGTTGAGATATTCCTTGTAAGGTAAAGGATAAGTTGCTGTACTGGGCCCCTCCTACAACCAAGAAAGAAGCACAACGCCTAGTGGGCCTATTTGGATTTTGGAAGCAACACTTTCCTCATTTGGGTGTGTTGCTTGGGCTGATTTATTAAGTGCTCTGAAAGTCTGCCAGTTTTGAGTGGGATCCAGAAGAGGAGAAGGCTCTGCAACATGTCCAGGCTGTTGTGCAAGCTGCTCTGCCACTTCAGCCATGTGACCCAGCATATCCAAAGCTGCTTGAGGTGTCAGTGGCAGATAGTGATGCTGCTTGGAACCTTTGGCAGGTTCCCATAGGTGAATCACAGATGAGGTCTCTGGAATTTTGGAGCAAGCCCCTGCCATCTTCTGCAGATAACTACTCTCCTTCTGAAAGACAGCTCTTGGCCTGTTACTGGGCTTTAGTGGAAACTGAATGTTTGACTGTGGGTCATCAAGTCACCATGTGACCTGAACTGCCTATCATGAACTGGGTGCTTTCTGACCCATCTAGCCATAAAGTGGGTCATGCACAGAAGCATTCCATCATCAAATGAACTGGTATATATGTGATCAAGCTCGAGCAGGTCCTGAAGGCACAAGTAAGTTACATGAGGAAGTGGCTCAAATGCCCATGGTCTCCACTCCTGTGATCCAGCCTGCACCAATGGCCTCACGGGGAGTTTTCTATGATCTGTTGACAGATGAAGAGAAGACTCAGGCCTGGTTCACAGACAGTTCTGCACGATATGCAAGCACCACCCAAAAGTGGACAGCTGCAGCACTACAGCCCCTTTCCAGGACATCCCTGAAGGACAGTGGTGAAAGGAAATCTTCCTAATGGGCAGAACTTTGAGAAGAGCACCTGGTTGTGCATTTTGTATGGAAGGAGAAATGGCCAGGTGTGTGATTATATACTAACTCATGCGCTGTAGCCAACAGTTTGGCTGGATGGGCAGGGACTTGGAAGAAGCATGATTGTAAAATTGGTGACAAAGAAATTTGGAGGAGAGGTATGTGGATGGTCCTCTCTGAATGGTCAAAAACTATGAAGATATTTATACCCCCTGTGAGTGTGCACCAACAGATGGCCTCAGCAGAGGAGGATTTTAATAATCAAGTGGATAGGATGACCCATTCTTTGGCTATCACTCAGCCTCTTTCCCCAGCCAACCATGTCATCGCCCAATGGGACCATGAGAAAAGTGGCCATGGGGGCAGGCGTGGAGGTTATACATGGGTTCAGAAACACGGACTTCCACTCACCAAGGCTGATCTGGCTACAGACAATTTTCCGGGAGCAGAAACCAACTCCAAGCCCTCGATATGGCACCATTCCCCGGGGTGATCAGCCAGCTACGTGGTGGCAGGTTGATTATATTGGACCTCTTTCATCATGGAAAGGGCAGATGTTTGTCCTCACTAGAATAGACACTTACTCCAGATATTGGTTTGCCTATCCTGATTGCAATGCTTCTGCTAAGACTACCATCCGTGGACTCACAGAATGCCTTATCCACCGTTATGATATTCCATACAGCATTGCCTCTCACCAAGGCACTCACTTTATGGCTAAAGAAGTACAGCAGTGGGCTCATGCTCATGGAATTCACCGGTCTTACCATATTCCCCATCACCCTGAAGCAGCTGGATTGGTAGAATGATGGAATGGCCTTTTGAAGTCACAATTACAATGCCAACTAGGTGACAATACTTGGCAGGGCTGGGGCAAAATTCTCCAGAAGGCCTTGTATGCTCTGAATCAACATTCAGTATATGTTACTTTCTCCCATTGCCAGGATTCAAGGGTCCTGAAATCAAGGCGTGGAAGTGAAAGTGGCACAACTCAACATCACCCTTAGTGATCCACTAGCAAAAATTTTGCTTCCTCTTCCTGCAACATTACGTTCTGCTGGCCTAGAGGTTCCAAAGGGAGGAATGCTGCCACCAGGAGACACGACAATGATTCCATTAAACTGGAAGTTAAGTTTGCCACCTGGACACTTTGAGCTCCTCCTACCTTTAAGTCAAAAGGCTAAGAAGGGACTTATAGTGTTGGCTGGAGTGATTACCTGGACGATCAAGATGAAATCAGTCTGCTACTCCACAATGGAAGTAAGGAAGAGCACACATGGAATACAGGAGATCCATTAGGGCGTGTCTTCATCAATACCAGCTACAACCATGTGACCAGCTGCAGAAATGAGGACGATAACTGTCATGAGTATTTCCTCCTTGTTTTGTTAAAAACATGTTTGTGCGTGTACCAGTTGTACTAAGGAAATATCTTCCTCTTATTTTCTTTTCTTTATCATGTTACATAAGATTTATTGACTTCATATAAACATTTAATTATTTATGTAATAGTATTGGGGTTGGGGATTGGTTCGTTTTCGGTTGTATGAAGCATAGTGTATTATGTTCAGCATAATTATGACCTCATTATTTTCTTAACATAAAAATTATGTATGATCTCAGGAGGTATATATGGGTTCAAGTTGACAAGGGGCGTAGTTGTGATGGTTAATACTGAGTGTCAACTTCATTGGATTGAAGAATACAAAGTATTAATCCTGGGTGTTCCTGTCTGGGTGTTGCCAAAAGAGATTAATGTTTGAGTCAGTGGGTTGGGGAAGGCATATCCACTCTTAATCTGGTGGCACAACCTAATCAGCTTCCAGCCAATGTAAAGCAGGCAGAAAAACGTGAAATGCAGAGATGGGCCTAGCCCCCCATCCTATATGTTTCTCCCGTGCTGGATGCTTCCTGCTTTCGAACATTGGACTCCAGGTTCTTCAGTTTTGGGACTCATATTGGCTCTCCTTGCTCCTCAGCTTGTAGACAGCCTATTATGGGACCTTTTGAAAATGTAAGTTAATAGTTAATAAGCTTCTCTCTCTCTATCTCTCTTTCTCTCTCTCTCTCTCTCTCTCTCTCTATATATATATATATATACACACACACATATATATATACATATGACATATAGTCATGTATATGAATACTATATGTGTATATATATGACTGTATATAGTTCTCTACATATATATAGATTTATATATATAGAAATAATAAGGTATGTATATATCCTATACATAACTATAGGGCTAATAGGATATATATATATCCTATTAGTTCTGTCCCTCTAAGAGAACCCTGACTAATACATAGCTTTTACTGTTGATTATTTCCATCCTTATGTCCATGTGTACCCAATGCTCAGCTCCCACATACAAATGAGAACATGCAGTATTTGATTTCCTGTTTCTGAATTATTTTACTCATGATAATGGCCTCCAGCTCTATCCATGTTGCTGAAAAGAATATGATTTCCTACATTTCTATAATTTTTAATTATTTTTATAATTTTTTGAGTACCTAGTAGGTGTTCATATTTATAGGGTACATGAGATTTTTTTTTCTTATACTTTAAGTTTTAGGGTACATGTGCACAATATGCAGGTTAGTTATACATGTATACATGTGCCATGCTGGTGTGCTGCACCCATTAACTCGTCATTTAACATTAGGTATATCTCCTAATGCTATCCCTCCCCACTCCCCCCACCCTACAACAGTCCCCAGAGTGTGATGTTCCCCTTCTTTGTCCATGTGTTCTCATTGTTCAATTCCCACCTATGAGTGAGAATATGTGGTGTTTGGTTTTTTGTCCTTGCAATAGTTTACTGAGAATGATGATTTCCAATTTCATCCATGTCCCTACAAAGGACATGAACTCATCATTTTTTTATGGCTGCATAGTATTCCATGGTGTATATGTGCCACATTTTCTTAATACAGTCAATCATTGTTGGACATTTGGGTTGGTTCCAAGTCTTTGCTATTGTGAATAGTGCCACAATAAACACACGTGTGCATGTGTCTTTATAGTACCATGATTTATAGTCCTTTGGGTATATACCAAGTAATGGGATGGCTGGGTCAAATGGTATTTCTAGTTCCAGATCCCTGAGGAATCCCCACACTGACTTCCACAATGGTTGAACTAGTTTACAGTCCCACCAATGGTGTGAAAGTGTTCCTATGTCTCCACATCCTCTCCAGCACCTGTTGTTTCCTGACTTTTTAATGATTGCCACTCTAACTGGTGTGAGATGGTATCTCATTGTGGTTTTGATTTGCATTTCTCTGATGGCCAGTGATGGTGAGGATTTTTTCATGTTTTTTGGCTGCATAAATGTCTACTTTTGAGAAGTGTCTGCTCATGTCCTTCGCCCACTTTTTGATGGGGTTGTTTGTTTTTTTCTTGTACATTTGTTTGAGTTCATTGTAGATTCTGGATATTAGCCCTTTGTCAGATGAGTAGGTTGCAAAAATTTTCTCCCATTGTGTAGGTTGCCTGTTCACTCTGATGGTAGTTTCTTTTGCTGTGCAGAAACTCTTTAGTTTAATTAGATCCCATTTGTCAATTTTGGCTTTTGTTGCCATTGCTTTTGGTGTTTTAGACATGAAGTTCTTACCCATGCCTATGTCCTGAATGGTATTGCCTAGGTTTTCTTCTAGGGATTTTATGGTTTTAGGTCTAACATTTAAGTCTTTAATCCATCTTGAATTAATTTTTGTATAAGATGTAAGGAAGGGATCCAGTTTCAGCTTTCTACATATGGCTAGCCAGTTTTCTCAGCACCTTTATTAAAAAGGGAATCCTTTCCCCATTTCTTGTTTTTGTCAGGTTTGTCAAAGATCAGATTGTTGTAAATGTGTGGTATTATTTCTGAGGGCTCTGTTCTGTTCCATTGGTCTATATCTCTGTTTTGGTAACAGTACCATGCTGTTTTGGTTACTGTACCTTGTAGTATAGTTTGAAGTCAGGTAGCGTGATGTCTCCAGCTTTGTTCTTTTGGCTTAGGATTGACTTGGCAATGTGGGCTCTTTTTGGTTCTGTATGAACTTTGAAGTAGTTTTTTCCAATTCTGCGATGAAACTCATTGGTAGCTTGATGGAGATGGCATTGAATCTATAAATTACTTTGGGCAGTATGGCCATTTTCAAGATATCAATTCTTCCTACCCATGAGCATGGGATAATCTTCCATTTGTTTGTATCATCATTTATTTCATTGAGCAGTGGTTTGTAGGTCTCCTTGAAGAGGTCTTTCATGTCCTTTGTAAGTTGGATTCCTAGGTATTTTATTCTCTTTGAAGCAGTTGTGAATAGGAGTTCACTCATGATTTGGCTCTCTGTTTGTCTGTTATTGGTGTAGAAGAATGCTTGTGATTTTTACACATTGATTTTGTATCCTGAGACTTTGCTGAAGTTGCCTATCAGCTTAAGGAGATTTTGGGCTGAGATGATGGGGTTTTCTATATTTTCAATCATGTCATCTGCAAACAGGGACAATTTGACTTCCTCTTTTCCTAGTTGAATACCCTTTATTTCTTTCTCCTCCCTGATTGCCCTGCCCAGAACTTCCAACACTATGTTGAATAGGAGTGGTGGGAGAGGGCATCCCTGTGTTGTGCCAGTTTTCAAAGGGAATGCTTCTAGTTTTTGCCCATTCAGTATGATATTGGCTGTGGGTTTCTCATAGGTAGCTCATATTATTTTGAGTTACATCCCATCAACACCTAATTTATTGAGAGTTTTTAGCATGAAGGGTTGTTGAATTTTGTCAAAGGCCTTTTCTGCATCTATGGAGATAATCATGTGGTTTTTGTCGTTGGTTCTGTTTACATGTCAGATTAGATTTATTGGTTTGTGTATGTTGAACCAGCCTTGCATCCCAGGGATGAAGCCCACTTGATCATGGTGGATAAGCTTTTTGATGTGCTGCTGGATTCAGTTCTGCAGTATTTTATTGAGGATTTTTGCATCGATGTTCATCAGGGTTATTGGTCTAAAATTATCTTTTTTTGTGGTGTCTCTGCCAGGCTTTGGTTGAATCTCTGAATACACCAATAACAGGCTCTGAAATTGAGGCAATAATTAACAGCTTACCAACCAATAAAAGTCCAGGACCAGATGCATTCACAGCCAAATTCCACCAGAGATACAAGGAGGAGCTGGTACCATTCCTTCTGAAACTATTCCAATCAATAGAAAGAGGGAATCCTCACTAACTCATTTTATGAGGCCAGCATCATCCTGATACCAAAGCCTGGCAGAGACACAATAAGGCCACTAACTCTTAGATTTGCCCTTTGGGGACTATTTTTTAGCTTTTGTGGGAGTGCTTTATTTTTTAAATATGTTTGTACTTTGTCTTCTCAGACTGTGTTTGTTTTCAAGTAACTTGTTTTCAAGTAACTTGTTTTCAAGTTCTCTAATTTTTTGTTTGATAAATTATGCTTTTATGAGACTCTGATGTATTCTTCAGTATGTCAGTTGCATTCATCAACTCCAGAATTTCTGTTTGGTTCTTTATAATTATTTAAGTCTCCTCAGTCTACCTGACAGAATTCTGAATTCTTTCTCCGTGTTGTCCTTAATTTCCTCTAGTTTCCTCAAAACAGGTATTTTATGTTCCCTATCTGAAATGTTACATATCTTCGTCTCTCCAAGATTAGTTCTTGGTGATTTATTTAGTTTGTTTGGTGAAGTTACATTTTCCCGGGTAGTCTAAATGCTTGTGAATGTGTGTTGGTTTCTGAGTATTGAAGGTTTAGGTATTCATTGTAGCCTTTGCTGTCTCAGACTGTTTTTTCCCAGCCTTCTTATGACGCCTTTTCAGATATTTGATGGAACTCAGGTGTTTTGAGTTTTCAGTAACTGTAGTCGTATCTGCATTTGTTGGTAACCCAAGCTCAGTAATCATGTGGCACTTGCAGACTTGTAGAGACCTACTCGGTGGTCTTGGATAGAATCCAGATTTCTCTGGATTACCAGGCAGGGGCTCTTGTTCTCTTTCCTTATGTTATCCCAAAGAAACAGAGCCTCTCTTTCTGTTCTTAGGTATCTGGAGCTATGAGAGGGGTTACACAGGTACTCCTGTGGTCAACAAATGTGTATATGTTGAGTCAGGCCTGAAGCCAGCACATTATGCAGTTTTGCTCAAGGTCTGTGGTAATCACTACCTGGCTACTGCCTGTGATTGTTCAGGTCTGTGTAGTCAGCAGGTGGTGAATCTTGCCAGGACTGAGTCCTTTCATTCATTGCAACAGGTTCCATTCTGGTGAAGGGCATGTTTATAAATGTGATCCAGGAGCTAGAGTGTGAAATGGGTTCCTCAAGACTCTGCATGATATTCTATCCTACTATAGCTGAGCTGGTTTCCAAGTTGGAAGAAAATGTTCTTTTTACTCTTCCCTCTCTTCTCCTCAGGTGGCAGGGTGGCAGAAGGAGTTTCTCCTATAATGGTTAACTTTGTTGTCTGAGGTTGGAAGAAAAGTGGTGTAAGCACTCTCTTGTCCACTCCAGCTTGTGTTTCACTGGGTTGTGTGTCCCCCAAGTCCACTCACTCTGAGGCCAACAAAGCAACATGACTTGCCCCGAAATTTCAGTCCTTGTAGCCTAGACTGCCTTTCAAGTTTATTTAAAACCCCAGAGCACTATAGCCCAAAGTTGTAATGCTTTCTGGAATTCAGGTTACAACTAGTGGGATGGGTGATTCCCCTCTGGCTCTGGCTGGTTAAAACGCTCCCTTCATGGGCACCAGTTGATTTCTGCCCCATGTTGCTTTCTATTGTGACAGGAAAACACTGAGTTCCAGTGCATGGTTCCACTGTGATTCATCTCCCTAAAGTACACAGATTCTCTCTGATTGCCACATGGCCACTGTCAAGGGATGAGGGATGGATAGCATTAGCAATTCAAGATGGCCTTTTCTATCCTCTTTAGTGCCTCTTTTAGTGATACAAAGTTAAAACTAGGTACTGTGATTGTTCATCTGAGTTTTGGTTTTAATAAATGTGCTGTTTTATGTGAATAGTTGCTGAATTAGTTTTTCTTGCAGGGAGGAAGATCGGCGAAAACTTCTATTAACTCATCTTGCTCCACATCCCACTGATTTAATCAGTTTTTTTATGGCTGCATTGTATTTCATGTTGTGTATATGCCACACTATTTTTATCCAATCATACATTGAAGAAGAGTTAGGTTGATTACATGACTATCTTATTGTGAATGACATTGTGATAAACATGAGTTCAGGTGTATTTTTTTTGTAATAATTTTTTTTTCTTTTGGATAGATGTCCAGTACTGACACTGCTAGGTGAAATGGTAGTTCTATGTTTAGTTCTTTGAGACATCTCCATAATTTTCCCATAGATGTTGTATTAATTTACATTCTCACCAACAGTGTGGGAAACAAAAGGTGATCTTTTCTTTCACACAAATATCTGTTCTTTTTTGATTTTTAAATAATACCCTTTCTCTCTGATATAAGATGATATATCATTTTTCTAACTATTAGTGATGTTGAGTATTTTTAGTAGGTTTCTTGCCCACTTGTATGTCTTATTTTTTAAAAAGTCTGTTCATGTTCTTTTCCCATTTTAAAATGGGATTTGTTTTCTTCTTGTTGAGTTTTTGAAGTTCATCATAGACTCTGGATATTAGTCCTTTGTCAGAGGCATAATTTGTAAATGTTTTATCCCATTTTTTACATTGTCCATTTACCCTGTTGATTATTATTTTTTGCTGTGCGGAAGCTTCTTAGTTTGGTTAAGTTCCATTTGTCTATTTTTGCTTCTTTTGTATTTTCTTTTGGGGTCACGGACATAAATTCTTTGGCTAGACCAATGTCCTAAAAAGTATTTCCTAGGTTTTCTTCTAGGACTTTATAGTTTTAAGTCTTAGATTTAGGTCTTTAATTCACCTTGAGTTAACTTTTGTATATGGTGAGACATAGTGATCTAGTTTTATTCTTCTTCATATGGCTAGAAAATTTTTCCAGCACCATTTAATAAAATATGAGTTTTTCCCCTTTAGTTTTGTCAACCTTGTCAAAGATCAGTTGGTTGTAGGTATGCAACTTTATTTCTGGGTTCTCTGTTCTGATCTATGTGTCTATTTTTGGACCAGCACCATACCATTTAAGTCACCGTTGCTTTCTAGTATTATTTGAAGTCAGGTAATGTAATTACTCCAACTATTTTCTTTTTGCTTATGGTTGCTTTGGCTATTCAGGCTCTTTTTTGGTTTCTTGTGAATTTTGTGATTGTTTCTTGTAATTCTGTAAAAAACGACATTAGTCTTTTTGATAGATATTATATTGAACCCGTAGATTGCTTTGGGCAGTATAGACATTTTATATTGATTCTTTCAATCCATAAGCATGAAACGTTTTTCCATTTGTTTGTGTCATCTATGGTTTCGTTCATTAGTGTTTTGTAGTTCTCCTTGTAGGAGTTTTCACCTCTATATTAGTCCATTTTTTACACTGCTGATAAAGACCTACCTGAGACTGGTTAATTTATAAAGGAAAAAAGGGTGAAAAGGACTTTTCTGCATGGCTGGGGAGGCCTCATAATCATGGTGGAATGCAAGGAGGGGTAAGTCACATTTTACATGAATGGCAGCAGGTAAAAAGAGCTTGTGCAGGGAAACTCCTTCTTATAAAACCATCAGGTCTCCTGAGATGTTATTCACTATCATGAGAACAGCATGGGAAAAACCTGTCCCTATGATTCAATTACCTGTCACTGGATCCCTCCCACAATACGTGGGAATTCAAGATGAGATTTTGGTGGGGACACAGCCAAACCATATCAACCTCTTTGGTTAAATATATTCCTACCTATTTTATTCTTTTGTGTGGCTCTCATAAATAGGTTTGAGTTCTTCATTATTTCTCAGCCTGTATACTGTTGGTGTATGGAAATTCTATTTTTTTTACATTGATTGTGTGTCCTAAAACTTTATTGAGGTCAGTCATCCAGTCTAGGAGTGTTTTGAAAAAGTCTGTAGAATTTTCTAGGTATAAGATCATGTCATAAGCAAACAGAGCTAATTTGACTTTCTTTTTTTTTTTTTTTTCAATTTGGATGACTTTTATTTTTTTCTCTTGCTTGAGATTTTGAGTTCCATGTTGAAAAGGAGTGGTGAATGTTTTTTGAGGCATGTTCCTTCAATGTCTAGTTTATTAAGTGTTTTTTATCATGAGGGAATGTTGGAATTTATTAACTACTTTTAGTGTATCTTTTTAGATGCTCATAATGTTTTTCTTTCTAATTCTTTTTATGTGGTGAATCACTTTCATTGATTTGCAAATATGCAAATGTATTTTCATTCTTGGAATAAATTACCCTTCATCATGATAAATTATCTTTTTGATGTGCAGATGGATGGTTTGCTAATATTTTGTTTAGGATTTTTTGTTCACATTCATCAAAGCTATTATCCTGTAGCTTCCTTTCTTTGTGATGTCCTTGCATGATTTTTGTATCAGGGTGATACAGTTTTGAAGAATGGATTAGTGGGGAATGTCTCCTCCTTGATTATTTGAAATAGTTTTAGTAAGATTGGTACTCGCTTTTCTTTATATCTGGTAAAATTTGCCTGTAAATTTATCTGGCCATGGGCTTATTTTATGTTGTAAGATTTTTTAAAATTATCAATTCACATTCAATACTTATTGGTTTGTTCATGATTTCTATTTCTTCCTGATTCAGTCTTGGGAGGTTGTATGTTTCCAAAAATTTATCTATTTCCCCTGGGTTTTCTAGTTTGTGCACAGAGATGTTTATAGTAATCTCTGATGATCTTTTGTATTTATGTGATATCTGTTGTCATGTCACCTTTATTATATCTAATTGTGCTTTATAAAATTTTCTTACTCTTTTTTCTTGGTTAAACTAACTAACAGTCTATTGATTTTGTTTATCCTCTAAAAATCTAATTTTTTAATCTTTTTTTGGTCTTAATTTTATTTAGCTCTGTTCTGATTTTTTTTTATTTTTTCCTTTATGTTAGCTTTTGTTTTGACTTGTTCTTGCTTTTTATAGTTCCTTGAGGTGTAGTGTTAGGTTGTTAATGTGAGATCTTTCTATCTTTTCGATGTAAGCATTTAATACTACAAAATTTCCTCTTAGTACTGCTATCACTATATCCCAGACATCTTGGTATATTGTATTTGTAATTTATTTGTTTCAAATTTTTTTTTTGATTCCTACCTTAATTTCATTGTTTTCTCAAAAGTCATTCAAGAGGAATTTGTCTAGTTTCTATGTACTTGTTTCATTCTGAGAGTTTCTTCTGGTATTGATTTCTATTTTTATTTTACTGTTTTCTGAGACAATATTTGGCTTTATTTTTTAATTGTTAGAGACTTACTCTGTGGACAAACATATGGTCAATATTAGAGAATATTCTATGCAGAGTTGAGAAAAATGAACATTCAACAATTGTTGGGAAGAATGTTCTATACATGTCTATTAAGGACATTGGTGTAGAGTCCAGTTCAAGTCAAGAGTTTTTTGGTTGACTTTCTGCCTGTCTTCTTTGTCTTTTTGAACCTGTTTAATCTGATATAAGCATGGCCACTGCCGCTTGCTTTTGTTTTTCATTTTGCTTTGAGTCTGTGGGCAACTTTATCCGTATGGTGGATCTTTTGTAGGCAAGAGATGGTTGAATTTTTTTAAATCCAAATTACTAGTCTATATCTTTTAAATGGAGCATTTAGGCCATTTATGTTCATGGTTAATATTGATTTGTGAGATCTTGTTCCTGTCACAGTTTTGTTAGGTAATTGCTTTGGAGTCTCAATTGTGTAATTGCTCACTAGAACCTGTGAGCTTTCTAGTTACATATATTTTTTGTGATAGTAAATATTGTCCTTTTGTTTCCATGTTTGGAATTCTTTTGAGCAGTTCCTGTAGTATCAGTTTGGTGGTGACAAATTCCCTTAGTGTTTGGTGGTCTGGGAAAGACTTTATTTCTCCTTCATTTATGAAACATAGTTTGGCAGGATATAAAATTTTTGGCTAATGTTTCTATTTCTTTTTTTAAAAGACAATCGAGATGGGGTCTTTCTGTGTTGCTCAGACTGGTCTTAACTCCCAGGTTCAAGTGATCCTCCTACCATGGCCTCCCAATGTGCTAAGATTACAGGCATGAGCCACCATGCCTAGCCTCTTTTTTCTTCAAAGAGGCTACAAATAGGCTCCCAATCTCTTCTGGCTTATAACATTTCTACTGAGAAATCTACTGTTAGTCTGATAGAATTTACTTTATAAGTAATTTGGCACTTCTCTCTAGCTCCTTTGAGCATTTGTTCTTGCATGACGACCTTGGAAAGTTTGATGACTCTATTCTTTGGTGATGCTCATCTTGTATAGTGTCTTCTGGATGTTCTCTGAATCTCTTGTATCTTGAGGTCTATGTCTCTAGAAAAAATGGTAAAATTTCCCTAAATTTTTTCCTTAAATATGCTTTCCAATATTCTTAGTTTTTATTCTCCCTCAGGGATGTCTAGATATCATAGGTTTGGTTAATTTAAATAATCTCATATTTCTCAAGGGCTTTATTCAGGTTTTAAAATTATTTTTTCTTTTCCTTTTTTGTCTAGCTGAGTTAATTCAAAAGATCAGTCTCCGAGCTCTAAAATTTTTTCTTCTGCTTGGTTTATTCTATTGCTAAAGCTTTCAACTGTGTTTTAAAATTTTTTCAGTAAATATTCTATTTCCAGAAACTCTGCTCAGTAAAAAAAAACTCTCCTAAATTATTATCTCTTGTTTGTTTGTATTGGTGTTAAATTTTCTTTTGTTATTAAGCCTTCTTACTCTCCATTTATTCGTTTATTGAAGTCATTGCACTTCCTTATTCACCATTTTTTGAATTCTTTATCTGTCATTTCAAAATTTTTGTTTAGGATTCATTGCTAGAGAACTAGTGTGATAATTTGGGGATGTCGTAACTCTCTGTTTCTTCATGTTGCAGGATTTCTTGTACCGGTTTTTTCTTACCTATAGAAAGTTCAGTTCTTATTTTTGTATTTACTTTTCTGAGGGTGGAATTGTTTTATTTCCCCCTTGAGAATGTGACTGTTGTCCGTGTTAGGTACCATCTTTTAGGTTTTCTTATATGTGCTTTTATTAGGCCAAGGCTCTGTATGAATTCCTTGGTTATGGATAGACTTAATGTTGTAGTGGTGGTCTCTCAAATGATAGTTGTGTGTAGATTTTAGTAGTGGTGTGTTGTGTGTGGTTAGGCTCACTGTCTCCTACAGAGATGAGAAGATATAGGTCTTAGGAGGCTTATATTATTTCCCATTGCCTTGTGTTTCTGTCAGCAGGAATTATATTGGATTGTGCAGTTCATTTTGCAGGCCTGACATTTTTAAGTATGACCCAGCTGAGCTCTGCACAATGATGTCAGCAGTTGTGAAGGGCCGTGCAGTTTGATTCTCTGGCCAGTAGGTGGCATTTGAATGTGAGAAGTAATTTCAGTAATGGCAGTGGGATTTTTACTTGGCCCTTGCTGATTGTGGGAAGTACTGAAATGTTCCTTGCTATGAGTGGTCAGTAGGCCTCTCAAGACCTTGTTCCATGCTCTTCTTCCATGGTGGCTGGAGAGGGCAGAGCTGGGTGGAGTTAGGTTAAGTGAGCCCACAACAAGGCTCTCTAAGGTGGGTGCAAGAACTGACCATGGTTGGGGTCTATAGGCAACTCACAGGCAGTTTGGACAACACATCAGGGAGGGTTGGAATTATGTTCCTTCCATCACAGAGCCTACTCAGGAAAAAGTGGCAGCTTTGGGCTTTTAGCCCATTGGTCTACAATAGGACCTCTTCAGCACCCACACTCCTGACTCAGCAGGTGTTCCTCCAGCATCTGACAACAGGCCTGACTCATTATGCTATTGCCAAGCCATCCATGCCAAGACTGATGAGCCTTTTTATACATTCGAGACTGTGAGACTCCTTGTAGCAGAAACCTTGGCTATCTGGTCATAATCTTCCCAGTTCAGTCCTGCAAAGTGAAAGGCACCCAGCTCTTACACAGCCACACTCTTCTGAGCCACACTCTTCTCTGTTATCA
Source organism: Pan paniscus (assembly GCF_029289425.2). NCBI lineage: Eukaryota > Metazoa > Chordata > Mammalia > Primates > Hominidae > Pan > Pan paniscus. Next base: position 64,166,362 of record NC_073272.2, read on the forward strand.
GAAGGTGAGAGCTCCTCCTTCACTTGAAATCAGTCGACAAATCTTATTTCAATACCCCTGGGCAGTGTGCTTGACCACTGGGGAACTGTGACCAGGCCATTGGATTTGTCCTCTTGCCCTTCAGAGTCAAGCATTAGCTGTAATGTGGGGGTAAACTGCTCCCAGCATACCAAAAAACCACTCAGGCAGGGCAATGGAGGCTGTGCTGTGAATACTCCTATGTGGAAACAGCCAGGCAAGCAGCCTTGCAAGTAACCAACAGTTATGGGGGTACATGATTCAGATGCATTTCAGTCCTATGGCAATGACAGTGGGGACTACCTTGGACATGTGAGTGTGCATGGGCTCTTTCTCCCTACTTGTCACATAGTAGGAGCTGTAGCTGCTTAGGGCAGGATACACAGTCTTGAGAGTTAGGCCTCCAGAGTTTCATTTTGCTGGTTTTGCTCAGCACATTGAAGTCTTTTGGGCTCCATATGTGTTCAGGCAATGCCTTTCTGTGTTCCTCACACAGCTTCCCTGCTAGTTCAAAGTTCTGTGGGGCTGATGGAAACTCCTACAGGTAGCATACCAGAAGTTCATGGTAAAAATGTGGTGTCCCAGGTTTCTTTACTCATCCTAGTTTTGGGTCTGGTCCAGGTCTTGGGGCCATTTTTCCTGGCAACACCAAGCTGGCAGCCCCACTTCCTTTATCTTCAATTACAGCATCTTCCAAAATTCCACCAAAAAGTTAGAACTAGTAAATAAATTCAGTAAAGTTGCAGGATGCAAATCAACATACAAAAATTAGTAGCATTTCTACATAGAAATGACAACTTAGCTGAAAAAATAATCAGAAAAATCCCACATATAATAGCATCAAAATTTTAAAATACAAAGGGAGAAATTTTATTGAGGAGGTGAGATTTAAACAATGAAAACATAAAATGTTGAAAAATGAAAGAAGAAACAAATAAGTGGAAAAATATGAAAAAATTATATGCTCATGGATTGAAAGAATTAATATTGTTAATGTGTCCACACTACCCAAAGCTATATAGAAATTCAATGCAATTCTCACCAAAATTCTGACAAAATTCTTCACAGAAACAGAAAAAAAAATCCTAACGTTCACATGGAACCACAAAAGACCCCATATAGTCAAAGTAATATGGAGAAAAAAAAAGTTGGAGTGAGTATGCTTCCTGGATTAAAATTATATTACAAAGCTGTAGTAATTGAAACAGTATAGTACTGGCATAAAAACAAAAACATGTAGAAATGAAACAGAATATGAAGCTAAGAAATAAATCTAAACTTAATACAGCCAATAATTTTTGGGAAGGTCACTAAGAATATAATGAGAAAAAAATGACCTCTTCAATAAATTGTGCTGAGAAAACGACACTTCCACATGCAAAAATAAAACAAAATAAAAGTTGATAAAAGGCATAAAGGCAAGACCTGAAATCACAAAGTTTCTAGAAAGAAACGTAGGAGAAATGCTCCCTAACATTGGTCAAAACAATGAGTTTTTTGATATTACACTGGCTACAAAAAAGAAAAAATAAATAAATGGTACTACATCAAACTAAAATGCTACTGCACTGCAAAGGATACAATCAATAAAATGAAAAGACAACCTATACATTGGGAAAACATTTGCAAACTACTTGTCTGATAAGGGATTAATAGCCAAAATTTATAACGAACTCTTCCAATATAATAGCAGAAAAACAAATAACCCAAATAAAGCAAGGACAAATGACCTAAACTGACATTATTTTTTCAAAGAAAATATAAAAATGTTCAGCAGCTATATAAGAAGTTGCTCAACATCCCTAATCACTAGTTACATGCAAGTTAAAAACACTGCAATATCACTTCACACCTGACAGAATGGCTATTATTGAAAAGTCAAGAGATAACAAATGTTGGCAATGGTGTGGAGAAAAGGAAACCCCACTATACTGTTTGTGGAAATTTAAATTGGTGCAGTCATTATGGAAAACAGTATGGAGGCTCCTGAAAAATGTTAAAATAGAAATATCATATATTCCAGCAATATTTCTGGTTGTATTTCTACAGGAGTTGAAGTAATTAACTTTTGTGAGAAGTATCTGCACTCCCATGTTTACTGTGGCATTATTCACAATAGCCAAAATATGGAAACACCTAATCATCTGTTGTTGGTGGATGAATTTATAAACGCAATGAGGTATATATACAAAATAAAATACTATTCACCCTTAAATATGAAGAAAATCCTGTCACTTGCAACACATGGATAAGTCTGTAGGATATTATGTTAAGTAAAATAAACCAGAAAGAGAAGAAAAAATATTTCATTATGTCACACACAGATAAAATTTAAAAGAAAAACAACAAACAGACAAAGATAAAGAATAAAACAGTGGTTATCAAGGGGCTGGTAAAGAAGGAAATGGGGAGATGTAAGGGAAAAAATTCTAAAGTGCAGACATGTAGGATCAACAAGTCCAGAGATCTAATGTACATTATGAGGAATATAGTTAGCAAACTTTTATTGTGTTCTATAAAAAAAAGTAATGAGTTGTCTAAAAAAATCAAGAAAACCATCTTATATGGTTTGGTTCTGTGTCCCCACCGAAATGTTACATTGAATTGTAGTTTCCAATGTTTGGGGACCTGGTAGCAGGTGATTGGATCATAGGGGATAGATTTTTCCCTTGCTGTTCTGGTGACAGTGAGTTCTCACAAGATATGATGATTTAAAAGTCTGTGGCAATTCCTCCTTTTTTCTCTCTCTCTCTCCCTCTCTTTTCTGTTGCCATGTTACATGCTTGATTTCCCTTCATCTTCTGCTATTATTGTAAGTTTCTTGAGGCCTCCCAAGCCATGCCTCCTGTACAGCCTGCAGAACTATGAGTCAATTAAACATCTTTTTTTTATAAACTACCCAGTACCGTTGGTCCTTTATAGCAATGTAAGAATAGAAAAATACAAAAAAAAAACGGTGTCAGAGAAGTGAGGCATTTCTATAAAGATACCTGAAAATGTGGAAGCAGCTTTGGAACTAGGTAATAAGCAGAAGTAGGAACAGTTTTGAGGGCTCAGAAGAAGACAGGAAGATTAGGAAAAGTTTTAAACTTCCTAGATACTTGTTGAATTATTGACCAAAATGTTGATAGTAATATGGGCAATGGATTCCAGGAAGAAGTGGTGTCAGATGGAGATGAGAAACTTATTGGGAACTAGAGTAAGGGTCACTCTTGCTAAGCTTTACCAAAGAGACTGGCAGCATTGTGCCCCTTTTCTAGAGATCTGTGGAACTTTGAACTTGCAAGAAATGAATTAGTGTATCTGGCAGAAAAAAAATCCTAAGCAACAAATCATACAAGTTATAACCTGGCTGCTTCTAACAGCCTACATCACATGCATGGGCAAATAAATGATGTAAAACTGGAACTTAAAGAGTAAGTATAGTGTAAAAGTTTGGAAAATTTGCAGCCTATGTGTGGGGAAGAAACATTTTCCAAGGAGAAATTCAAGCTGGCTGCAGAAATTTGCATAAGTAAAGGGGAGACAAATGCTAATAGCCAAGACAATGGTGAAAATGCCTCCAATGTATTTTAGAGATCTTAGCAGCCGCCTCTCTTATCACAGGCCTGGGTTTATGGGGAAGAATGGTTTCATGTGCCAGGCCCAGGGCCCTGCTGTTCTGTGCAGCCTTGGGACATAACACCCTGTGTCCCAGCCACTCCAGATTTAGCCATGGCTAAAAGGGACCAATGTACAGCTTGGGCCATTGTTTCAGGGGGCATAAGCCCCAATGCTTGGCAACACCCATGTGATGTTGGGCCTGTAGGTGCACAGAAGGCATGATTTGAGGTTTGGGAGCCTCCACCTAGATTTCAAATGATGTATAGATATGCCTGGATATCCAGGCAGAAGTCTTCTGCAGAGACAGAGCCTTAATGGAGAGCCTCTACTAGTAAAGTGCAGAGGGGAAATGTGGGGTTGGAGACCCGACTCAGAGTACCTATGGAGGCACTGCCTGTTGGAGCAGTGAGGAGAGGGCCTTCGTTCTCCAGCCTCCAGAATGGTAGATTCATCAACAGCTTGCACCATGCAACTGGAAAAGCTGCAGGCACTCAACGCCAGCCTGAGAAAGCAGCCACGGGGGCTTTACCACGCAGAGACACAGGGCCAAAGCTGCCAAAGGCCTTGGGAGCTCAACCCTCATATCATTGTGGTCTGGATGTGAGACATGGAATCAAAGGAAATTATTCTGAAGCTTTAAGATTTAGTGACTGCCCTGCTTGGTTTTAGACTTGCATAGGGCCTGTAGCCTCTTTGTTTTGGCCAATTTATGCCATTTGGAATGAGAATATTTACCCAATGCCTGAACCCTTATTGTATGTTGGAAGTAACTAACTTGTTTTTGATTTTACAGGCTCATAGGCAGAAGGAACTTGCCTTGTCTCAGATGAGACTTTGGACATGAATTTTTGAGTTAATGCTGGAATGAGTTAATACTTTGGGGAGTGTCAGGAAGGCATGATTGTGTTTTGAAATGTGAGGAGGACATGATATTTGAGAGGGGCCAAGCGTGGGATAATATGGTTTTGCTCTGTGTCCCCACCCAAATCTCATGTCAAATTGTAATTTCCAGTGGTGGGTTTGGGACCTGGTGAGAGGTGATTAAATCATGGGGGTGGATTTTTATATTGCTGTTCTGGTGATAGTGAGTGAGTTCTCATGATATCTGATAGTTTAAATATCTATGGTACTTCCCCATCCACCACTCTGTTGTCACCATGTGGCAATGTGCTTGCTTCCCCTTCACCTTCTGACATGATTGTAAATTTCCTGAGGCCTCCTCAGCCATGTCTCCTGTATAGCCTGCAGAACTGTGAGGCAATTAAGCCTCTTTTCTTTATAAACTACTCAGTCTCAGGTAGTTTGTTATACTAATGTGAGAACAGACTAATACACCATTCCATTTATTATAGCAACAAAAAAAAATAAACTTAACAAAGAAAGTAAACAATTTGTGTACTGAAAACTATATAATGTTGATAAAATAAATTGAAGAAGACACAAATAAATGGAAAAATATCTTGTGTTCATGAATTGGAAAAATCAGTATTGTTCAAATGTACATACTCTCCAAAGTGATATACAGATCCAATTTAGTCTTGCCCAAAATTCCAATGGCATGTTTCACAAAAATAGAAAAGTAAATTCTACAATCCTTATGGAACCATAAAAATCCCTGCCTAGCCAAAGCAATACAGAAAGAAAAACGAAGTTGGAAATATCATGCTACCTTACTTAGAAGTATACTACAAAACTATAGTAATCAAAATGGTATGTTACTGTCATGAAAACAGACACATTGACAAATGAAACAGAATAGAACCCCTAGAAATAAATCCAAGCATATATGGTAAACTAAGTTTTGATAGTGACATCAAGAAAACACAATGGAGAAAAAATAGTCCTTCTAGTACATTGTTTTGAAAAAAACTGCTTACAAAAAAGTAATAGAATAAAATTCGCCCTAATTTCACCTCATACAAAAATCAATTCAAAATATATTAGAGGCCTAAACATAAAATCTAAAATAGTAAGACTCCTAAAAAATAGGAAAAAGCTCTGACAAAATTTTTTGGCAAGAATTTTTTTAATACACAAATAAAAGCACAGACAACAAAAGGAAAAATAAATAATGGAGACTACTTCAAACTAAGACACTTCCAACCAACAAAGAAAGCAATCAATATAATGAAAAGGAAGTCTACGAACTGGGAGAAAACATTTGTGAACCATATGTCTGATAAGAGGAAAAGACGAAGTCAATTTTTCCCTGTTTGCAGATGTATATCTAGAAAACCCCATTGTCTCAGCCCAAAATCTCCTTAAGCTGATAAGTAACTTCAGCAAAGTCTCAGGATACAAAATCAATGTACAAAAATCACAAGCATTCTTATACACCAACAACAGACAGAGAGCCAAATCATGAGTGAACTCCCATTCACAATTGCTTCAAAGGGAATAAAATACCTAGGAATCCAACTTACAAGGGATGTGAAGGACCTCTTCAAGGAGAACTACAAACCACTGCTCAATGAAATAAAAGAGGACACAAACAATTGGAAGAACATACCATGCTCGTGGGTAGGAATAATCAATATCGTGAAAATGGCCATACTGCCCAAGGTAATTTACAGATTCAATGCCATCCCCATAAAGCTACCAATGACTTTCTTCACAGAATTGGAAAAAACTACTTTAAAGTTCATATGGAACCAAAAAAGAGCCCGCATCGCCAAGTCAATCTTAAGCCAAAAGAACAAAGCTGGAGGCATCACACTACCTGACTTCAAACTATACTACAAGGCTACAGTAACCAAAACAACATGGTGCTGGTACCAAAACAGAGATATAGATCAATGGAACAGAACAGAGCCCTCAGAAATAATGCCACATATCTACAACTATCTGATCTTTGACAAACCTGAGAAAAACAAGAAATGGGGAAAGGATTCCCTATTTAATAAATGGTGCTGGGAAAACTGGCTAGCCATATGTAGAAAGCTGAAACTGGATCCCTTCCTTACACCTTATACAAAAATCAATTCAAGATGGATTAAAGACTTAAACTTTAGACCTAAAACCATAAAAACCCTAGAAGAAAACCTAGGCATTACCATTCAGGACATAGGCATGGGCAAGGACTTCATGTCCAAAACACCAAAAGCAATGGCAACAAAAGACAAAATTGACAAATGGGACCTAATTAAATTAAAGAGCTTCTGCTATGCAGAAGCATAGCAAAAGAAACTACCATCAGAGTGAACAGGCAACCTACAAAATGGGAGAAAATTTTCTCAACCTACTCATCTGACAAAGGGCTAATATCCAGAATCTACAAAGAACTCAAACAAATTTACAAGAAAAAAACAAACAACCCCATCAAAAAGTGGGCGAAGGACATGAACAGACACTTCTCAAAAGAAGACATTTATGCAGCCAAAAAACACATGAAAAAATGCTCATCATCACTGGCCATCAGAGAAATGCAAATCAAAACCACAATGAGATACCATCTCACACCAGTTAGAATGGCGATCATTAAAAATCAGGAAACAACAGGTGCTGGAGAGGATGTGGAGAAATAGGAACACTTTTACACTGTTGGTGGGACTGTAAACTAGTTCAACCATTGTGGAAGTCAGTGTGGCGATTCCTCAGGGATCTAGAATTAGAAATACCATTTGACCCAGCCATCCCATTACTGGGTATATACCCAAAGGACTATAAATCATGCTGCTATAAAGACACATGCACACATATGTTTATTGCGGCATTATTCACAATAGCAAAGACTTGGAACCAACCCAAATGTCCAACAATGATACACTGGATTAAGAAAATGTGGCACATATACACCATGGAATACTATGCAGCCATAAAAAATGATGAGTTCATGTCCTTTGTAGGGACATGGATGAAATTGGAAATCATCATTTTCAGTAAACTATTGCAAGAATAAAAAACCAAACACCGCATATTCTCACTCATAGGTGGGAATTGAACAATGAGATCACATGGACACAGGAAGGGGAATATCACACTCTGGGGGCTGTGGTGGGGTGGGGGGAGGGGAGAGGGATAGCACTGGGAGATATACCTAATGCTAGATGAGGAGTTAGTGGGTGCAGCGCACCAGCATGGCACATGTATATGTATATGTAACTAACCTGCACAATGTGCACATGTACCCTAAAACATAAAGTATAATAAAAAAATGAGGTTAATATCCAAAATATAAAAGAAACTGAAACAGCTTAGTAGAAAAAAGAAAAAACTCAAAGAGCCTGAATCAAAATGGGCAAAAGACCCGAGTAGGCATTTCTCCAAAGATGACATAAAAATAGACAAAAGGTATATGCTCAACATCACTAATCATCAGGAATGTAAATAAAAATTACCTCATTCCTGTTAGGATGACTATCATCAAAAAGGAAAGAGATAACAAGTGTTGGTGAGAGTGTGTAGAAAAAGGGACCTTTGTTTAATGGTGAGAATGTAAGTTCATGCAGCTATTGGGTAAAATACTGTAGATATTCCTAAACAAACTGAAAATATAACTACTGTATAACCCTGCAATTTCTCTTTTTGGTACATACGTACATTTGTTTGTTACGTGCTGCTGTAATAAAATATCACAAACTGCATAATTTATAATTTACAGAAATGTACTGGTTCATAGTTTTGGAGGTGGGAAATTCCAATATTAGGGAGCTGGTATAGCAGGAGGACCTTACTACACCATTATTTCATGTCAGAAAACAACACATGGAGAAAGGGCAAAAGGTGGACAAGGGAGAGAAAAAGAGGGACAAACTTGTTCTTTTACAAAGAACCTACACCTGTGATAATGAAAACAGTCCTGTTGTAATGACACTCCTTCATTCATGAGGGTCATGCCCCCATGAGCCAAACACATCCCATTAGACCTCATTTCCTGACGTTGCCACATTAGGTATTAAGTTTCCAACCCATGAACCTTGGGGGAAATATTCAAACCATAGGTATACTGAAAAAAAAAGACATATCCACCCCATAATGATATATGCACTCTTAAATTCATTACAGCATTATTCACAACAGCTAAAGTTGGAAACAACTGAAATATCTGTTGTTAAATACAGAAATAGATAAATTGTTATTTAAATATTATTTAGCTTTTTTGTATTATTATACTTAAAGTTATGGGGTACATGTGATGAACGTGCAGTTTTGTTACATAGGTATACATGTGACATAGTGGTTTGCTGCACCCATCAACCCATCAACCCATCACCTATATTAGGTATTTCTCCTAATGCTATTCCTCCCCTAGCCCCTCACCCACCAACAGGCCCCAGTGTGTGATGTTCCCCTCTCTGTGTCCATGTGTTCTCTTTGTTCAACTCCCACTTATGAGTGAGAACATGTGGTGCTTGGTTTTCTGTTTCTGTGTTAGTTTGCTGAGAATGATGGTTTCCAGCTCCATCCATGTCCCTGCAAAGGACATGAACTCATCATTTTTTATGGCTGCATAGTATTCCATGTTGTATATGTGCCACATTTTCTTTATCCAGTCTATCACTGATGTGCATTTGGGTTGATTCCAAGTCTTTGCTATTGTGAACAGTGCTGCAATAAACATACATGTGCATGTGTCTTTATAGTAGAATGATTCATAATCCTTTGGGTATATACCCAGTAATGGGAATGCTGGGTCAAATAGTATTTCTGGTTCTAGATCCTTGAGGAATTGCCATACTGTCTTCCACAATGGTTGAACTAATTTACATGCCCAACAACAGTGTAAAAGTGTTCCTATTTCTTCACATCCTCTCTAGCATCTGTTGTTTCTTGACGTTTTAATAATTGCCATTCTAACTTGAGTGAAGATGATGTCTCATTGCGGTTTTGATTTGCATTTCTCTAATGAACAGTGATGATGAGCATATTTTCATAAGTTTGTTGGCTGCATAAATGTCTTCTTTTGAGAAGGGTCTGTTCATATCCTTTGCCCGCTTTTTGATGGGGTTGTTTTTTCTCAAAAATTTGTTGAAGTTCTTTGTAGATTCTGGATATTAGATCTTTTCCAGATAAATAGATTGCAAAAGTTTTCTCCCATTCTGTAGCTTCCCTGTTCATCCTGATGATAGTTTCTTTTGCTATGTGGAAGTGCTTTAGTTTAATTAGATCCTATTAGTCTATTTTGGCTTTTGTTGCCATTGCTTTTGGTGTTTTAGACATGAAGACTTTGCCCATGCTTATGTCCTGAATGGTATTACCTAGTTTTTTTTCTAGGAGTTTTATGGTTTTAGGTCTTAGGTTTAAGACTTTATGTCTTACATTTAAGTCTTTAATCCATCTTGACTTAATTTTTATATAAGGTGTAAGGAAGGGGCCCAGTTTCAGTTTTCTGCATATGGCTAGCTAGTTTTTCCAACACCACTTATTCAATAGAAAATCCATTTCCCATTGCTTGTCTGTGTCAGGTTTGTCAAAGATCAGATGGTTGTTGATGTGTGGTGTTATTTCTGAGGCCTCTTTTCTGTTCCATTGGTCTACATATCTGTTTTGGAACTAGTACTATGCTGTTTTGGTTGTTGTAGCCTTGTAGTGTAGTTTGAAGTCAGATAGCGTGATGCCTCCAGCTTTGTTCTTCTTGCTTAGGATTGTCTTGGCTATGCAGGCTTTTTTTTTGTTCCATATGAAGTTTAAAGTAGTTTTCTTCTAATTCTGTGAAGAAAATCAATGGTAGTTTGATGGGGATAGCATTGAATCTATAAAATACTTTGGGCATTATGGCCATTTTCACGATATTGATTCTTCCTACAAATGAGCGTGGAACGTTTTTCCATTTGTTCGTGTCCGCTCTTATTTTCTTGAGCAGTTGTTAGTAATTCTCCTTGAAGAGGTCCTTCACATTCTTTGTAAGTTGTATTCCTAGGTATTTCATTCTCTTAGTAGCAATTGTGAATGGGAGTTCACTCATGATTTGGCTCTTTGTCTGATATTGGTGTATAGAAATGCTTATGATTTTTGCACATCGATTTTGAATCCTGAGACTTTGCTGAAGTTGCTTATCAGATTAAGGTGATTTGAGGCTGAGAAGATGGGGTTTTCTAAACGTATGATCATCTCATCTGCAAACAGAGACAATTGGACTTCCTCTTTTCCTATTTGAATACATTTTATTTCTTTATCTTGCCTGATTGCCCCGCCCAGAACTTCCAACACTATGTTGAATAGGAGTGGTGAGAGAGGGCATCCTTGTCTTGTGCTGGTTTTGAAAGGGAATGCTTCCAACTTTAGCCTATTCAGTATGATATTGGCTGTGGGTTTTTCATAAATAGCTCTTATTATTTTCAAATATGTTCCATTAATACCTAGTTTATTTTGAGTTTTTAGTATGAAGGGGTGTTGAATTTTGTTGATTTGTGTCAGGCCTCTAAGCCCAAGCCAAGCCATCGCAACCCCTGTGACTTGCACGGGTATGCCCAGATGGCCTGAAGTAACTGAAGAATCACAAAAGAAGTGAAAATGCCCTCCCCTGCCTTAACTGATGACATTCCACCACAAAAGAAGTGTAAATGGCCAGTCCTTGCCTTAACTGATGACATTCCACCACAAAAGAAGTGAAAATGGCCGGTCCTTGCCTTAAATGATGACATTACTTTGTGAAAGTCCTTTTCCTGGCTCATCCTGGCTCAAGAAGCTCCCCTACTGAGCACCTTGCGACCCCCACTCCTGCCCGCCAGAGAACAAACCCCCTTTGACTGTAATTTTCCTTTACCTACCCAAATCTTATAGGCCCCACCCCTATCTCCCTTCACTGACTCTCTTTTCGGACTCAACCCGCCTGCACCCAGGTGATTAAAAGCTTTATTGCTCACACAAAGCCTGTTTGGCGGTCTCTTTGCACAGATGTGCATGAAAATTTGCATATGTTGAACAAGCCTTTTATCGCAGGGATGAAGCCAACTTGATCGTGGTGGATAAGCTTTTTGATGTGCTGCTGGATTTCGTTTGCCAATATTTTATTGAGGATTTTGGCATCAATGTTCATCAGGGATATTGGCCTGAAATTTTCTTTTTTTATTGTGTCTCTGCCAGGTTTCGGTGTCAGGAAGATGCTCGTCTCATAAAATGAGTTAGGGAGGATTCTCTCTCTATTGTTTGGAATAGTTTTAGAAGGAATAGGATCAGCTCCTCTTTGTGCCTCTGGTAGAATTTGGCTGTGATTCCATCTGATCCTGGACTTTTTTTGGTTGGTAGGCTATTAATTACTGCCTCAATTTCAGAACCTTTATGGGCCTATTTAGGGATTTGACTTCTTTCTGGTTTAGGCTTGGAAGGGTGTGTGTGTCCAGTAATATATCCATTTCATCTAGATTTTCTAGTTTATTTGTGTAGAGCTGTTTAGAGTATTCTCTGATGGTAGTTTGTATTTCTGTGGAATCAGTAGTTATATTCTCTATATCATTTTTTATTGCTTCTGTTTGATTCTTCTCTCTTTTCTTTTGTATTAGTCTGGATAGCAGTCTATCTATTTTGTTGATCTTTTCTTTTTTTTCTGTTAACACATTTATTAGAGAAAGCTAAGTTTCATTTTTTTCTTTTTTAAAAATTTTATTATTATTATACTTTAAGTTTTAGGGTACATGTGCACAATGTGCAGGTTAGTTACATATGTATACATGTGCCATGCTGGTGTGCTGCACCCATTAACTCGTCATTTAGCATTAGGTATATCTCCTAATGCTATCCCTCCCCCCTCCCTCCACCCCACAACAGTCCCCAGAGTGTGATGTTCCCATTCCTGTGTCCATGTGTTCTCATTGTTCAATTCCCACCTATGAGTGAGAACATGCGGTGTTTGGTTTTTTGTCCTTGCAATAGTTTACTGAGAATGATGATTTCCAATTTCATCCATGTCCCTACAAAGGACATGAACTTATCATTTTTTTATGGCTGCATAGTATTCCATGGTGTATATGTGCCACATTTTCTTAATCCAGTGTATCATTGTTGGACATTTGGGTTGGTTCCAAGTCTTTGCTATTGTGAATAGTGCCACAATAAACATACATGTGCATGTGTCTTTATAGCAGCATGATTTATAGTCCTTTGGGTATATACCCAGTAATGGGATGGCTGGGTCAAATGGTATCTCTAGTTCTAGATCCCTGAGGAATTGCCACACTGACTTCCACAATGGTTGAACTAGTTTACAGTCCCACCAACAGTGTAAAAGTGTTCCTATTTCTCCACATCCTCTCCAGCACCTGTTGTTTCCTGACTTTTTAATGATTGCCATTCTAACTGGTGTGAGATGGTATCTCCTTGTGGTTTTGATTTGCATTTCTCTGATGGCCAGTGATGGTGAGCATTTTTTTTTCATGTGTATTTTGTTGATCTTTTCTAAAAACCACCTCCTGGATTCACTGATTTTTTGGAGTTTTTGTATCTCTACTTCCTTCAGTTCTGCTCTGATGTTAGTTATTTCTTGTCTTCTGCTACCTTTTCAATTTGTTTTCTCTTGCTTCTCCAGTTCTTTTAACTGTGAGGTTAGGGTTGATTTTAGATCTTTCCTGCTTTCTCTTGTGGGCATCTAGTGCTATAAATTTCCCTCTACGTACTGCTTTACATGTGTCCCAGAGATTCTGGTACATTGTGTCTTTGTTCTCATTCGTTTCAAAGATATTCTTTATTTCTGCCTTCATTTCATTATTTACCCAGTAGTCATTCAGGAGCAGGTTGTGCAGTTTCCATGCAGTTGTGTGGTTTTGAGTTAATTTCTTAATCCTGAGTTCTAATATGATTGCACTGTGGTCTGAGAGACAGTTTATTATGATTCCTATTCTTCTGCATTTGCTAAGGAGTGTTTTACTTCCAATTATGAGGTCATTTTTAGAATAAGTGCAGTGAGGTACTGAGAAGAATGTATATTCTGTTGATTTGGGGTGGAGAGTTCCATAGATGTCTATTACAACTGCTTGGTCCAGAGCTGAGTTTAATCCTAAATATTCTTGTTAATTATCTGTCTCATTGATCTGTCTAATATTTACAATGGGGTGTTAAAGTCTCCCATTATTATTGTGTGGGAGTCTAAGTTTCTTTGTAAATCTCTGAGAACTTGCTTCATGAATCTGGGTGCTCCTGTATTGGGTGCATATATATTTAAGATAGTTAGCTCTTCTTGCTGCATTGATCCCTTTACCATTATGTAATGCCCTTTTTTGTCTCTTTTGATCTTTGTTGGTTTAAAGTCTGTTTTATCAGAGATTGGGATTGCAACTCCTGCCTTTTTTTGTTTTCCATTTACTTGGTAAATATTCCTCCATCCCTTTATTTTGAGCCTATGTATGTCTTTACATGTGAGATGGGCCTCCTGAATACAGCACACTAGTAGGTCTTGACTTTTTATCCAATTTGCCAGTCTGTGTCTTTTAATTGGGGGCATTTAGCCCATTTACGTTTAATATTGTTATGTGTGAATTTGATCCTGTCATTATGATATTAGTTAGTTATTTTGCCCATCAGTTGATGCAGTTTCTTCATAGCATTGATGGTCTTTACAATTTGGCATGTTTTTGGAGTGGCTGGTACCAGTTGTTCCTTTCCATGTTTAGTGCTTCCTTCTGGGGCTCTGGTAAGGTAGGTATGGTCGTGACAAAATCTCTCAGCATTTGCTTCTCTGTAAGGGATTTTATTTCTGCTTCACTTATTAAGCTTACGTTGGCTGGATATGAAATTCTGGGTTAAAATTTTTTTTGTTTAAGAATGTTGAATATTGTCCCCCACTGTCTTCTGGCTTGTAGTGTTTCTGCCAAGAGATCTGATGTTAGTCTGATGGGCTTCCCTTTGTAGGTAACCCGACCTTTCTCTCTGGCTGTCCTTGGCATTTTTTCCTTCATTTCAACCTTGGTGAATCTGACGATTATGTATCTTGGGGTTTCTCTTCTCGAGGAGTATCTTTGTGTTGTCCTCTACATTTCCTGAATTTGAATGTTGTCCTGTCTTGCTAGGTTGGGGAAGTTCCCCTGGATAATATCCTGAAAAGTGTTTTCCAACTTGGTTCCATTCTCCCCATCACTTTCATGTACACAAATCAAATGTAGACTTGGTCTTTTCACATAGTCCCATATTTCTTGGAGGCTTTGTTTGTTCCTTGTCATTCCTTTTTCTCTAATCTTGTCTGCTCGCTTTATTTCATTAAGTTGATCTTCAATCTCTGATATCCTTTCTTCCACTCGATTGATTCAACTATTGATACTTGTGTATGCTTCACGAAGTTCTTGTGCTATGTTTTTCAGTTCCATCAGGTCATTTATGTTGTTCTCTAAACTGGTTATTCTAATTAGCAATTCATCTAATCTTTTTTCAAGGTTCTTAGCTTCCTTGCCTTGGGTTAGAACATGCTCCTTTAGCTCAGAGGAGTTTGTTATTACCCACCTTCCGAAGCCTAATTCTGTGAATTCATCAAACTCATTCTCCATCCTATTTTGTTCCCTTGCTAGTAAGAAGTTATAATCCCTTGGAGGAGAATATGTGTTCTGGTTTTTGGAATTTTCAGACTTTTTGTGCTGGTTTCTCCCCATCTTTGTGGATTTACCTACCTTTTGTCTTTGATGTTGGTGACCTTTGTATGGGGTCTCTGAGTGGATGTGTTCTTTCTTTGTGTTTGTTAATTTTTCTTCTAACAGTCATGCCCCTCTGCTGCCAGTCTGCTGGAGTTTGCTGGAGGTCCACTCAAGACCCTGTTTTCCTGGAGTTTTGCAGCCACCAGTGGAGGCTGCAGAATAGCAAAGATTGCTGTCTGTTCTTTCCTCTGAAACTTCATCCCAGTGGGGCACCTGACTTATGCCAACCAGAACTGTCCTGTATGAGATGTCTGCCAGCCCCTACTGGGAGATGTCTCCCAGTCAGGATGCCTGGGGTTCAGGGGCCAACTTGAGGAGGCAGTCTGACCCTTAGAAGAGCTCGAGTACAGTGCTAGGAGGTCTGCTGCTCTCTTCAGAGCCATCAGGCAGGGACATTTTAGTCTGCTGAAGCTGCACCCATAGCCACCCCTTCCCCAGGTGCTCTGTCCCAGGGAGATGGGGGTTTTATCTATAAGTCCCTGACTGGGGCTGCTGCCTTTTATTCAGAGATGCCCTGCCCAGAGAAGAGAAATCGGGCAGTCTGGCCACAGCAGCCTTGTTGAGCTGCTGAGGGCTCTGACAAGTTCAAACTTCCCAGCTGATTTGTTTACACTGTGAAGGGAAATCAACCTACTAAAGCCTCAGCAATGGCAGATGCCCCTCCCTCCACCAGGCTCAATCCAAGCCAGACTATTTGTCATCCTGGCTTCAGCCCTCTTTCCAGAGGAGTGAACAGTTCTGTCTCATTGGCATTACAGGCGCCACTGGGATATGGGGGAAAAAAAACTCCCGCAGCTAGTTTGGTGTCTGCACAAATGGCTGCCCAGTTTTGTGCTTGAAACACAGGGCCCTGGTGGGGTAGGCACCAGAGGTAATCTCCTGGTCAGCAGGTTGTGAAGACCACAGGAAAAGCACAGTATCTGGGCTGGAGTGAAGAGTTTCCCAGGCTCAGTCCCTCATGGCTTCCACTGGGTAGGGGTTAAAATTCCCTGACCCCTTGCACTTCCTAGGTGAGGTTACTCCCCACCCTGCTTTGCACTTCCCAGGTGAGGCGACTCCCCACCCTGCTTTGGCTTTCCCTCCATGGGCTGCAACCACTGTCCAACCAGTCCCAATGAGATGAACCCGGTACCTCAGCTAGAAATGCAGAAATCACCCTCCCTTACACATCAATCTCACTGGGAGCTGCATACTGGAGTTGTTCCTATTTGGCCATCTTGCCAGCAATCCCCCTAAGTATTATTTAGCTTTTAAAACAGGGATCCTGCCATTTGTGACAACATGGATAAACCCAGAAGAAAAGATTAGGCTAAAAAAATTAACCCAGATAGAGAAAGAAAAATATCACATATTCTAATTTATATGTGTGATCCTTAAAAAAGACATAGGGCAGGGCCAAGATGGCAGACTAGAAGCAGCTCATGTGCACTGCTCTCATGGAGAGGAAACAATGGCTAGCGAACACTGACCCTGCAGGTTGATCTTCTGGGAAGACCCATCGGCATCCATCAAGGCAGGAAAAGAGCACAAAAAGCAGAGAGGAGAAAAGCTGGGCACCAGCTTGTCTCAGCTCAGAGCAGAGCCAGAAAAATCTCTCTAACAGGGAAAAAGGTGGGTGAGAGTTCCTAAGGGATTCACACTCTCCACAAGAACCTTTGCAAGACTAGGAATAGGAGAATCCCCACCTCCCATGCACCCCTCCCCCAACTGTGCTTCTAGACTTAGCCACCCTGTGGAAGCAACTCTGAAGTCCAAGTGATATCTATAAGCCTTGGGCCATGGAGGTGACAAGCCCTGGTCCCATAACCCCAGTAGAGGCTGCAGTTATGGTATCTGGGAGCAGAAAGATTGTTCTACCCACCATTGCCAGTTGAGATCCAGCATCAGCTTCTGATCCAGCAGTCCTGCTTTGGCCCAAATTTGGCTGACTACCCCACCTACCCCCACCACTCATAGCCAGGTAGACAATGCTTGCTAGAACTTCCAGCCCAGTGGTCCCACTTTTGGGTGAATTCAGCTGGAGGGCACAGCCTCCTGATGTCCCAGGAAACACCCAGAGGGCAGAGTACATAACCCTACCCACCTCTGCCACTGATAGCCAAAAGGGCTATGTTTACTAGAGCTTCTGCCCCAGCTGTCCCACTTCTTTGTAAACTCAGCTGGAGGGCACAGCTTTCTGTTCTCTGGGAAATACCCAGATGACAGAACACGTGACCCCATATGCCCCACTACTGGTAGCCAGGTGAGCAACATCTGTTAAAACTTGCAGCCCAGCAGCCCCACTTCTGTGTGAGCTCAGCTAGAGGACACAGCTTTCTGTTGTCCCAAGAAACACCCAGATGGTAGAGCACATGAATCCATCCACACCCACCACTGGTGGCCAAGTGGGAAATACTTACTAGAGCTTCTGGACCAGTGGCCCCACTTCTGCATGAACTCAGCCAGAAGGCTCAGCTTCCTGTTGTCCAGGAAACACCCAGACAGCTGAATGCAAGACCCCACCCACCTCCACCACTGGCAGCCAGGTAACTCTTGGTAGAGCTTCCAGCTCAGCAGCTTTGCTTCTGTGTAAACTCAACCAGCATGTGCAGCCTCCTGTTGTCTCAAGAAGCACCCAGATGGCAGGGACAGTGACCCCACTAAACCCTACCACTGATAGCCAGGCAGGAAATGCTGGTTAGAGCTTCAACCCAGTGGTCCAGCTTCTGTGGAAACTTGGCTGAAGGGTACTGCCTCCTGATGTCCCAGGAAACACTGAGATGGCAGGGCATGTGATATGGTTTGGCTGCATCTCCACCCAAATCTCATCTTGAATTCCCACTTGTTGTGAGAGGGACAGGATGGGAGGTAATTGAATCATGTGGGCAAGTCTTTTCTGTGCTGTTCTCATGATAGTAAATAAGTCTCACAAAATCTGGCCACTGATGGCCAGGCAGGCAACACCTGCTAGGGCTTCTGGCCCAGTGGTCCTGCATCTATGGGAACTTAGCTGATGAACACAACCTCCTGATGTTCCAGGAAGCACCTAGACAGCAGAGTGGGCATCCTCACCCACACTTGCCGCTGGTAGCCAGGTGAGCCATGCCTGCTAGAGCTTCCAGCCCATTGGTCCTATTTCTGCCTGAATTTGCCAAGGGGCACAGCGTTCTGTTGCCCTAGAAACACCTAGACAACAGGGTGGGCAACTACACTCAACCCTGCCTCCCATAGCCAGATGGGACACACCCACTGGGGCTTCCACCTAGTGGTCTCACTTCTCCCTAAACTCTGCAGGCAGGGGCAACCCCATGTTTCCCCAGAAAGCACATGAACCGCAGATTAGGTCTGCTGGGAAGGATACTTTTGGCGGCTAGGTACAATCTCTGCCTGAGGGAGACTTGTGGACCAGAACACCCAACAAAAGAAATGCAGGTAAAGACATAGTAATTGGAGGGGGCTCCTCCAAGAACCAGGAGCAGACTAGAATTGAAGCCAGTGAACCAAACCCACCTTATACCATAATCAAACCCTATGGGTGTCAAAGAAGGAAAAAGCAGAACAAAATCTGTCCAAAAAAACAGCAACTTTAAATATTGAAGGAACATCAGCCCACCCAAATGACAAAGAGCTAGCACAAGAACTCTGGCAGCTCAAAAAGTCAGAGTGCTTTCTTTCATCCAAATTACCACACTAGTTCCCAAGCTAGGGTTCTTTATGAGGCTAAAATGGCTGAAATGACAGAAATAGAATTCAGAATATAGTTAGAAATGAAGATCACTGAAATTCAGGAGAACATTGAAACCCAATTGAAGGAAGCTACAAATCACAGTAAAAAGAACAGGAGTTGATAGACAAAATGGCTATAATAAAAAACAACCAAATTGATCTTATAGGGCTGAAAACACACTATAAGAATTGCATAGGCCAGGCACGGTGGTTCACGCCTGCAATCTCAGCACTTTGGGAGGCCAAGGCAAGCAGATCATGAGGTCAGGAGATCAAGACCATCCTAGCTAACATGGTGAAACCCCATCTATACTAAAAATACAAAAAATTAGCCAGGCATGGTGGCGGGCACCTGTAGTCCCAGCTACCTGGGAGGTGGAGCTTGCAGTGAGCCAAGATCGCACCACTGCACTCCAGCCTGGGTGACAGTATGAGACTCTGTCTCAAAAAAAAAAAAAAAAAAAAAAAAAAAAAAAAGAATTGCATAATGCAATCACCAGTATTAACAACAGAATTGACCAAGCTGAGAGAAAAAAATCTCAGAGCTCGAAGACTGGCTCTCTGAAATAATTCAGTCAGACAAAAATAAAGAAAAAAGAATGAACAAAACATCTGAGAAATATGAAATTATGTAAAGCAACAAAATATATGACCCATTGGTATCCCTGGATAAGATGAGGAGAAAGTAAGCAACTTGGAAAGTGTATTAGGGATATTGTCCATGAGAATTTTCCCAACATTGCTAGAGAGGTCAGTATTCAAGTCCAGGAAATGAGGAGTACCTCTGTGAGATAGTACACAAGAAGGCCATTCCCAAAACACATAATCATCAGAATCTTCAAAGTAAAAATGAAAGAAAAAATGTTAAATGCAGCTAGAGGGAAGGGGAAGGTCACCTATAAAGGGGAGCCCATCAGACTAGCAGCATATCTTTTACTAAAAACCCCAACATGTCAAAAGAGATTGAGGACCTATATTCAGCATTCTTTTTTTTTAGTTTTATTATTATTATATTTTAAGTTTTAGGGTACATGTGCACAATGTGCAGGTTTGTTACATATGTATACATGTGCCATGTTGGTGTGCTGCACCCATTAACTCTTCATTTAGCATTAGGTATATCTCCTAATGCTTTCCCTCCCCCCTCCCAAGAAGAAAATTTGCAAGCAAGAGTTTTATGTCTAGCCAAACCAAGCTTCACAAGTGAAGGAACAATAAAATCCTCGTCAGACAAGCAAATGCTAAGGAAATTTTTTACCACCAGATCTGCCTTACACGAAGTCCTAAAAGGACCACTACATAAGAAAAGAAAAGACCATTACCAAACACTACAAAAACACACTGAACTACACAGATCAGAGACACTATAAAGCAACCACACAAACAAGTCTGCAAAATAACGAGCTAACAACAAGATGACAGGATCAAATCTGCAAATATCAATACTGACCTTGAATGAAAATGAGGTAAATGTCCCAATTAAAAGACACAGAGGGGCAAGCTGGAAAAGAAGCAAGACCCAATGGTATACTGTCTTCAGGAGACCCATCTCACATGCAATGACATCCATAGTCTGAAAATAAATGGATGGGGAAATATCTACCAAGCAAATGGAAAACAGAAACATGCAGGAGTTGCAATCTTAATTTCAGACAAAGTGGACTTTAAACCAACAAAGGTAAAAAAAAAAAAAAAAAAGATAAAGAAAAACATTATATAATGGTAAAGTGTTCAATTTAAAAAGAAGACCTAACTATCCAAAATATATATGCACCCAACACAGGAGCACTCTGATTCATAAAGCAAGTTCTAAGAGACATACAAAGAGGCTTAGATTCCCACACAATAATAATGGGAGAACTCAACACTCTACAGACAATATTAGATCACTGAGGCAGAAAATTAACAAAAATATTCAGGACCTGAACTCAACACTTGACTGAATAGACCTAATATGAATCTACAGAACTGCCCACTCAAAAACAAGAGAATATACATTCTTCTCATTAACGCATGGCATGTACTCCAAAGTTGACCACACAATTGGACATAAAATAGTACTAAGCAAATTAAAAAAAAAATCATACCAACCACACACTAGGGCTGCAGCACAATAAAGACAGAAATCAATACTAAGGACTTTTCTGCATCTATTGAGATAATCATGTGGTTTTTGTCTTTGGATCTGTTTATATGCTGGATTACATTTATTGATTTGCGTATATTGAACCAGCCTTGCATCCCAGGGATGAAGCCCACTTGATCGTGGTGGATAAGCTTTTTGATGTGCTGCTGGATTCAGTTGGCCAGTATTTTATTGAGGATTTTTGCATCAATGTTCATCAAGGATATTGGTCTAAAATTCCCTTTTTTGGTTGTGTCTCTGCCCGGCTTTGGTATCAGGATGATCCTGGCCTCATAAAATCAGTTAGGGAGGATTCCCTCTTTCTCTATTGATTGGAATAGTTTCAGAAGGAATGGTACCAGTTCCTCCTTGTACCTCTGGTAGAATTCGGCTGTGAATTCATCCGGTCCTGCACTCTTTCTGGTTGGTAAGCTATTGATTATTGTGACAATTTCAGATCCTGTTGTTGGTCTATTCAGAGATTCAACTTCTTCCTGGTTTAGTCTTGGGAGTGTGTATGTGTCAAGGAATTTTTCCA
The DNA here is from genome assembly GCF_029289425.2 of Pan paniscus. Taxonomy (NCBI): domain Eukaryota; kingdom Metazoa; phylum Chordata; class Mammalia; order Primates; family Hominidae; genus Pan; species Pan paniscus. The sequence goes on from NC_073272.2 coordinate 64,187,906, forward strand.
TTTCTTCTAGATTTTCTAGTTTATTTGCGTAGAGGTGTTTGTATTTCTGTGGGATCAGTGTTGATACCCCCTTTATCATTTTTTATTGCGTCTATTTGATTCTTCTCTCTTTTTTTCTTTATCAGTCTTGCTAGCAGTCTATCAATTTTGTTGATCCTTTCAAAAAACCAGCTCCTGTATTCATTAATTTTTTGAAGGGTTTTGTGTGTCTCTATTTCCTTCAGTTCTGCTCCGATTTTAGTTATATCTTGCCTTTTGCTAGTTTTTGAATGTGTTTGCTCTTGCTTTCCTAGTTCTTTTAATTGTGATGTTAGGGTGTCAATTTTGGATCTTTCCTGCTTTCTCTTGCTGGCATTTAGTGCTATAAATTTCCCTCTACACACTGCTTTGAATGTGTCCCAGAGATTCTGGTATGTTTTGTCTTTGTTCTCATTGGTTTCAAAGAACATCTTTAAACTCTCAATAAATTAGTTATTGATGGGACATATTTCAAAATAATAAGAGCTATCTATGACAAACCCACAGCCAATATCATACTGAATGGGCAAAAACTGGAAGCATTCCCTTTGAAAACTGGCACAAGACAGGGATGCCATCTCTCACCACTCCTATTCAACATAGTGATGGAAGTTCTGGCCAGGGCAATTAGGCAGGAGAAGGAAATAAAGGTTATTCAATTAGGAAAAGAGGGAGTCAAATTGTCCCTGTTTCCGGAAGACATGATTGTATATCTAGAAAACTCCATTGTCTCAGCCCAAAATCTCCTTAGGCTGATAAGCAAGTTCAACAAATCTCAGGATACAAAATCAATGTACAAAAATCACAAGCATTCTTATATACCAATAACAGACAAACAGAGAGTCAAATCATGAGTGAATTCCCATTCACAATTGCTTCAAAGAGAATAAAATACCTAGGAATCAACTTACAAGGGACGTGAAGGACCTCTTCAAGAAGAACTACAAACCACTGCTCAATGAAATAAAAGAGGATACAAAGAAATGGAAGAACATTCCATGCTCATGGGTAGGAAGAATCAATATCGTGAAAATGGCCATAATGCCCAAGGTAATTTATAGATTCAATGCCATGCCCATCAAGCTACCAATGACTTTCTTCACAGAATTGGAAAAAAACTACTTTAAAGTTCATATGGAACCAAAAAAGAGCCCACATTGCCAAGACAATCCTAAGCCAAAAGAACAAAGCTGGAGGAATCACGCTACCTGACTTCAAACTATACTACAAGGCTACAGTAACCAAAACAGCATGGTACTGGTACCAAAACAGAGGTATAGATCAATGGAACAGAACAGAGCCCTCAGAAATAATGCTGCATATATACAACTATCTGATCTTTGACAAACCGGACAAAAACAAGCAATGGGGAAAGGATTCCCTATTTAATAAATGGTGCTGGGAAAACTGGCTAACCATATGTAGAAAGCTGAAACTGGATCCCTTCCTTACACCTTATACAAAAATTAATTCAAGATGGATTAAAGACTTAAATGATAGACCTAAAACCATAAAAACCCTAGAAGAAAACCTAGGCATTACCATTCAGGACATAGGCATGGGCAAGGACTTCATGTCTAAAACACCAAAAGCAATGGCAACAAAAGCCAAAACTGACAAATGGGATCTAATTAAACTAAAGAGCTTCTGCACAGCAAGAGAAACTACCATCAGAGTGAACAGGCAACCTATAAAATGGGAGAAAATATTCGCAGCCTACTCATCTGACAAAGGGCTAATATCCAGAATCTACAATGGACTCAAACAAATTTACAAGAAAAAAACAAACAACACCATCAAAAAGTGGGTGAAGGACATGAACAGACACTTCTCAAAAGAAGACATTTATGCAGCCAAAAAACACATGAAAAAATGCTCACCATCACTGGCCATCAGAGAAATACAAATCAAAACCACAATGAGATACCATCTCACACCAGTTAGAATGGCGATCATTAAAAAGTCAGGAAACAACAGATGCTGGAGAGGATGTGGAGAAATAGGAACACTTTTACACTGTTGGTGGGACTGTAAACTAGTTCAACCATTGTGGAAGTCAGTGTGGTGATTCCTCAGGGATCTAGAACTAGAAATACCATTTGACCCAGCCATCCCATTACTGGGTATATACCCAAAGGACTATAAATCATGCTGCTATAAAGACACATGCACATGTATGTTTATTGTGGCACTATTCACAATAGCAAAGACTTGGAACCAACCCAAATGTCCAACAATGATAGACTGGATTAAGCAAATGTGGCACATATACACCCTGGAATACTATGCAGCCATAAAAATGATGAGTTCATTTCCTTTGTAGGGACATGGATGAAATTGGAAATCATCATTCTCAGTAAACTATTGCAAGGACAAAAAACCAAACACCGCATGTTCTCACTCATAGGTGGGAATTGAACAATGAGAACACATGGACACAGGAAGGGGAACATCACACTCTGGGGACTGTTGTGGGGTGGGGGGAGGGGGGAGGGATAGCATTAGGAGATATACCTAATGCTAAATGACGAGTTAATGGGTGCAGCACACCAGCATGGCACATGTATACACATGTAACTAATCTGCACATTGTGCACATGTACCCTAAAACTTAAAGTATAATAATAAAAAAAAAGAAATCAGTACTAAGAACATCACTCAAAACCATACAATTAAATGGAAATTAAACAACCTCCTCCTGAATAACTTTTAGGGAATTAATTAAATTTAGGCAGAAATCAGGAAATTCTTAGAAACTGAGCACAAAGAAACAACATACCAGTATCTCTAGGACACAGCCAAGGCAGTGTTAAGAGGGAAGTTTATAGCACTAAACACTCATATAAAGAGTTGCAAATATCTCAAATCAGCAACCTAACATCACAACTAGAAGAACTAGAAAAGCAAGAGCAAACCAGCCCCAAAGCTAGCAGAAGAAAAGAAGTAACCAAGATCAGAGCTGAGTTGAAGGAAACGGAGACACAAAAAAATCATACAAACTATCAATTAATTTAGTATTTTATTATTTGAAAACATTAATAAGACAGACCACTACCTAAATTAATAAAAAATAGACAAAGATCCTAATAAACATGATTAAAAATGAAAAAGGGGACATAACGACTGGCTCCACAGAAATATAAAAAACATCCAGACTACTATGAACCTCTCTATGCAGACAAACTGAAAATCTAGAAGAAATAAATACATTTGTAGACACATACAACCTCTCAAGACTGAACCACGAAGAAATAGAGTCCCTGAAACACCAATAATGGTTCTGAAATTAAATCAGTAATAAAAAGTCTACCAAGCAGAATAAGTCCAGGACCAGAGAGATTCACAGGTGAATTTTATCAGCTATACAAAGAAGAGCTGGTACTATTCTCACGGAAACTAATCCAAAAAATCTAGGAGGAGGATGTCCTCCTCACCTCATTCTATGAGGCAACAAGCATCACTCTGGTAGCAAAACGTTGCAGAGACACACTAACAAAAGAAAACTTCAGGCTGATATCCTTGATGAACATAGATGCAAAAATCATCAACAAAATACTAGCAAACTGAGTCCAGCAACACACTGCAAAGCTAATCCACTATGATCCCGTTGGTTTTATCCCTGGAATGCAAGGTTTGCTCAACATACACAATTGATAAATGTAATTTATTAAATAAACAGAGCTAAAAAATCAAATGACATGATCATCTCTGTAAATGCAGACAAGCTTTCAACAAAATTCAACATCCCATCATGTTGAAAAGATTCAATAAACTAGGCATTGAAAAAACATACCTCAAAACAATAAGATCCATCTGTGACAAATGTACAGCTAACATCAAACTGAATGTGCAAAAGCTGGAAGCATTCCTCTTGAAAACTGGCACAAGAAAATGATACCTTCTCTCACCACTCATATTCAAAATATTATTGGAAACCCTGGCCAAAGAAATCAGGAAAGAGAAAGAAATAAAAGGCATCCAAATAAAGAGAGGAAGTCAAACTATTGCTGTTTGTGGATGACATAATTCTATATCTAGAAAACTCCGTAGTCTCTGCCCAAAAACTCTAGATCTGACAAACAAATCCAACAAAGCTTCAGGATACACGATGAATGTACAAAAGTTATTAGCGTTTCTATACAACAACATCCAACCTGAGTGTCAAATCAGGAATACAGTCTCATTCACCATTCCCACAAAAAGAATAAAATACCTAGGAATACAACTAATGAAAGAGGTGAAAGATCTCTACAAGGGGAATTACAAAACAGTGCTCAATATAATCAGAGGTGGCACAAACAAATGAAAAAACATTTTATGCTCATGGATGGAAAGAATCAATATCATTAAAATAGCTATACTCCCCAAAGCATGTATAGATTCCATGCTATCCCTATCAAAATACCAATTACATTCTTCACAGAACTAGAAAAACAATTTAAAATTTCATATGGAATCAAAAAAGAGCCTGAATATCCAAGGCAATCCTAAGAAAAAAGAACAAAATGGGAGGCATCACCTTATCTGACTTCAAACTATAGGGCCACAGTAGCCAAAACAGCACGGTACTGGTAACTGAAAAACAGACACATAGACTAATGAAGCAGAATAGAAAGTTCAGAAATAAGGCTGAACACCTACAAGTATCTGATCTTTGACAAAACAGACAATAACAAGCAGTGGGGAAAGGACTCTTTTTCAATAAATGGTGCTAGGATAACTGGTTAGCCATATGAAGAAGATTGGAAATGGACCCTTACCTTACACCACTATTCAAAAATCAATTCAAGATTAATTAAATACTTAAATGTAAAACCTAAAGCTATAATAACTCTGGAAAATAATGGAGGACATACAATTCTGGACATAAAACTTGGCAACAATTACATGAAGAAGTGAAAAGAAATTGCAACAAGAGCAGAAATTGACAAATGGATCTAGTTAAACTACAGAGCTTCTGCACAGCAAAAGTAACTATCAACAGAGTAGTCAGACAACCTACAGAATGAGAGAACATATGTATTTGACAAAGGTCTAATATACAGAATCTATAATCAACTTAAACACATCTACAAGGAAAGATGAAACAACTTTGTTAAAAAGTGGGCAATGGACACAAGCAGACATTTTTTCAAAAGAAGATATACACATGGCCAACAAGCATATGAAAAAAATGCTCAACATCACTAGTCATTAGATAATATCAAATCAAAACCGCAATGAGATACCATCTCACACCAGTCAGAATGGCTATTGTTAAAAAGTCTAAATCAATATTATCTAGTGAGGTTGTAGAGAATAGGGAATACTTATGCATTGCTGGTGGGAGTGTATATTAGCTCAGCCATTGTTGAAAGCAGTGCGATGATTCATTAAAGAACTTAAAACATAATTACCATTCAACTTAACAATCTCATTGTTCAAGTTATACCCATAGGAATATAAATCATTCTACCATAAAGATACAGGCACATGTAAGTTCATCAGAGCACTATTCATGATAGCAAAGACATGGAATCAACCTAAATGCCTACCAATGGTAGACTGTATAGAGAAAATGTGGTACAGGCACATTATGGAATATATACAGCCATAAAAAAAAAGCTCTTGAAAACTTGCACAAGACAACGCTGCCTTCTCTCACCACGTGTAATCAAAATAATATTGGAAGCCCTGGCCAGAGCAAGAAACTAGAGAGAAACAAACAAGATCATGTCCTTTGCAGCAACATGAATAAAGCTTGAGGCCATTATTCTTAGTAAACGTATGCTGGAACAGAAAACTAAATACCACATGTTCTCACTTGCAGAATGGAGCTGGAGGCCGTTATCCATAACAAATTATGCAGGAACAGAAAACCAAATACCACATATTCTAACTTATAAATGAGAGCTAAATAATGAAAACATATAGACATTAGGAGGGGAACAACAGGCACCAGGGCCTACTTGAGGGTTGAGGGTGGGTGGAGGGAGAGGATCAGAAAAAAATGCCTATTGAGCACTATGTTCATTACCTGGATGGCAAAAAATTTGTACACCCAACCCTCATGACATGCAATTTACCTATATAAAAAATTTTAACATGTGCCCCTGAACATAAAATAAAAGTTTTTTTAAGAAACAGAATACATAGCAACAGATAGCAGAACAGTGGTAGTTACCAGGGGTGTGTGGGGGTGTGAGGAAGATAGGAGGATAGAGACCAAAGGTACAAAGTTATCGTTGTGTAGAATGAGTAGGTCTAGAGATATAATGTACAGCATGTGAGTTATAATCAGTAATATTGTATTGTACACTGGAAATTTACTAGCAGAGTAGATTTTGGTTACTGTTACCAAGAAAAAGAAGAGGAAAAGTAACTATGTGATGTAACAGATACATTAATTTACTTGGCTGCAGTAAATACTCTACTCTATAGTAAATATATACTCTACTATATATATCAAAACATCATGTTGTACACCTTAAATTTATCCATACAATAATAAAAATAATTGTACAAAATAATCTAAGAGTGCTATTTTAACATTAAAAAACCTTAGTAGAAGGAAAACTGAAAAATTCAGAAATATGTGGAAATTAAATAGCACAATTGGCCAAAGAAGAAATCAAAAAGGAAATTAGAGATGATCTTGAGAAAAAAAATAAAAATACAACATGCTGAAACCTATAGGATGCAACAAAAGCAATCCAGTACTAAGAAGGAAGTTTATAGTGATAAATGTATACTTTGAGAAAAGAAAGATCTCAAGTGAGCAACCTAATTTTACTACAAGGAACTAGAAAAAGAACAACGTAAACCCAAATTTAGCAGAAGGAATAACAATAATAAAGATCAGAGCAGAATTATACAAAGAATAAAAAACAGTAGAAATATTTCAAAACTGAGGTTTTTTTGAAAAGACAAAATTGATTTTCAGCTAGGCTTAATAAGAAAAAAGAGAAAAATCAATAAAATCAGAAATGAAAGAAGAAAACATTACAACTGACGTCACAGAAATAAAAAAGGTCATAAGAAAATCATAAGAAAAATTATATGCCAACATTGGCTAACTTAGAAAAACAGATAAATTCCTGAAACCATAAAACTTACCAAGATTGAATCATGAAGAAACAGAAAATTTAGAAAGAAAAATAACGAGCAAGGAGATTGAATAGGTAATAAAATGTCTCAAAAAAAAAAAAAAAAGAAAAAAAAGAAAAAAACAACCCAGGACCAGATGGCTTCACGTGTCTACCAACATTTAAAGAATTATTACCAATCCTAAAACTCTTCCAAAAAACTGAAAAGAAGAAAAACTTATTTTATAATGCCAGTAATTATCCTGATACCAAATCCAAATAAAGACACACAAGAAAACAAACTACAGGCCAATATCTCTGATGAACATAGTTGCAAAAATCCTCAACAATATACTTGCAAACTGAATTCAACAGCACATTAGAAGGCTCATACAGCATGACAAAGTGAGATTTATTCCTGTAATGCAAGAATGTTTCAACATGAGGAAATAAATTAATGTGGTACACCACATTAACAGAATAAACAATAAAAACATATGATAATCTCAATAGATGAAGAATAGCCACTTGCCAAAATTTACCATCCTTTCATGATAAAAACTCTCAACATACTTTACCAGGCTAGTGTGGTGGTTCAGGCCTGAAATCCCAGCACTTTGGGAGGCTGAGGCAGAAGGATTGTTTGAGGCTAGAATTTTGAGACCAGTCTGGGCAACATAATGAGACCCATCTCTACAAAAAACAATAAATTTTGCTGGGTGTGATAGCACATGCCTGTAGTCCCAGCTACTCAGGAGGCTGAGGTGGGAGGATCACTTGAGTTTGCCAGGTTGACGTTGCAGTGAGCAGTAATTCTGCCACTGCACCCCAGCCTGTGCAACAGAGTGAGACCCTGTCTCAAAAAAAAAAAAAAAAAAAGCGAAAGTACCTCAACATAATAAAGGTTATATATGCGAAGTCTATAGCTAACATTATACCCAACCTTGAAAATCTGAAAGCTTTTCCTCCAAGATTAAGATTGAGGCAAGTATGCCCACTCCTGCCACTTCTATTCAACATAGTAGTAGAAGTCCTAGACAAAGCAAGTCTGCAAATAAATAAATAAAAACAAAGAAATAAAAGACATACAAATCAGAAAGGAGGAGTTAAAACCATCCCTGTTTGAAGATGACATTATTTTGTGTATAGAAAGCCCTGAATACTTCATTTAAATACTGTTAGAACTAATAAATGAATTCAGTAAAGTTGTAGGATACCAAATCAACATACAAAAACAAGTTGTGTTTTTATAGACCAACAATGAAATATCTGTAAAAGAAATGTTTAAAAATCCCATTTACAATAACACCTAAAGAATAAAATAGGAATAAACTTGACTAAGGAGGAAAAAGACTTGTACATTGATAACTTTAAAACATTAACAGATAAAATTAAAGATGATGCAAACAAATGGAAAGACCTCTGGTGTTCATGGATTGAAAGATTTAATATTATTAAAATGTCCGTAATACTCAGAGATTCAATGCAATTCCAGTGGCATTTTTACATTTTAAACATCCCAGTGGCTACAAAATAAAAAAAAAAAATTAAATTCATGTGAAACCACGAAGGACCTCAAAAAGCCAAATCAAGCTTGGGGAAGAACACAGCTGGAGACATCACACTGCTTTAAAAATATATTACAAAGGTGCAATAATTAAGCTGTATGGTAGTAGCATAAAGTCAGACATAAAGACCAATAAAATAGAATACAAGGCTCAGAAATAAATCCTTGCATATATATGTTTAACTAATCCTCTGCAAGGATGCCATGAATACACAGCATGGATGAGATAGTCTCTTCAACATATATTTCTGGGAAAACTAGACATCCATATGCAAAATCTAACCCTTATCTCACAACATATACAGAAAATCCAAATGGATTAATGCTTTACATCTAGGACCTGTAACTATAAAACTGCTAGAAAAAAAAAACATACAATAAAAGCTTTATGACATTGGTCTTGGCAGTGCTTTCATGGACATGATACCAAAAGCAAAGGAAAGAGAAGCAAAAATAAGTAAGTGGGACTACATCAAACTCAGAAGCTTTGATACAGCAAAAGAAACAACCAACAGAGTGAAAAAGCAAACTACAGAATGGGAGACCACACTTACATATTTCTGGGGATCTTGAAGAATATCATATATCTGAAAAGGAGGTTAATCTCCAAAATGTGTAAGGAACTCCAACAACTCAACAGCAATGAGCTGATAACCTTATTTTAAAAATAGGCTATAGTAATGGATAGTCATACAGATATTTCTCCAAAGAAGATATATAAATAGCCAATAGGTGTATGAAAAGATGCTCAATGTCATTAATCATCAGGGAAGTGAAAATCAAAACCCCAATGAGATTATTATTTCACACCTATTAGAATTGGATATTGTTTAAAAAACTAGACAAAAACCCACAAGTGTCATCGAGGATGTGGAAAAAATTGGAACCCTTGTATAGCAATGGGGAGTATGTGAATTGGTTCAGCCACTATGAAAAACAATATGAAAGTTCTTTAAAAAGTTAAAAATAAAATTATCATGTGATCCAGCAATCCCCTATCTGGGTATTTATTTCACAAAGTTGAAATAAGCATCTCAAACAGACAGTAGTACTCCTGTGTTTATTGATTTTAGCACTATTTACAATAGCCAATATGTGGAAACAAATGTCCATCAATGGGTGAATTGATGAAGAATATATGGTATATACGTACAATGAAATATTATTGGTGTTTTAAAGACAATTCTGGGGCACGGCATGGTAGCTCATGCCTGTAATCCCAGCACTCTAAGAGGCTGAGGCAGGAGGATTATTTGAGGCTGGGAGTTCAAGACAAGCCTGGGCAACATAGCAAGACCCTATCTCAATATTTTTATTTAAAAAAATTATCTGGTGTTTGCCTGTTGTCCTAGCTACTTGGCAGGCTGACATGGGAGGATCGCTTGAGCCCTGGGGTCTGAGGCTACAGTGTACTATTACTGTGCCACTGCACTCCAACTCCAGCCTGGGCAATGGAGCAAGATCCTTCCTCTTAAAAAAAAAAAGAAGAAAATTCTGAAATATGCTACAATCTGATTAAAGCTGAGGACATTAAATGAAATAAGCCAGGCACAGGACAAATACTGCATGATTCCACTTATATGAAATATCTAAAACAGTCGTACTCATATTCTATGAGTTCACAGAGTGGAATGGTAGAATAGTCAAACTCATAGAATCAGAAAGTGGTTGCCAGGGGCTGCAGGGAGGGGAAAATGAGCAGTTACTAAACAATAAGGATAAAATTTCAGTTATGAAAGATAAATAAGTTCTAGCGATCTTCTGTACAACATTGTGCCTAGAGTTAAGAATACAGTAGTATACACTCGAACATTTTTAAGTTGGTAGATCTTACAATTTGACCCTCTTACCAAAATAAAATAAAATAAAAATTCAGAGAACAACACACACACTACAGGATAGTGTGTGTGTTAACTAGATGTTAACTAGATAAGTGGTCAAGTTCATTAATACCTCACCTGATACAATGCAGATATTTAATAAATGGTTGATATTATTACTAGCTTCTAAATAAAAATAGAATAAATGAATGAATGAATGTTTGTGAGTCCAAGTAAGATAGAAAAGACAGCTATAATCTTGTCTAAACTAGCACATCATTTAAATCTTTTTCTAGCCATGAAAGTTTATTTTGTCTTTTTTTTTTTTTTTTTTCAGACAGGCCCTCGCTTTGTCACTCAGGCTGGATGGAATTCAGTGGTACGATCTTGGCTCACTGCAGCCTCAACTTCACATGCTCAAGCTATCCTCCCTCCTTAGCCCATGAAATAGCTGGGACTACAGGTGTGCACCACCACACCAGTCTAATTTTTGTATTTTTTGTAGAGATGGGGTTTCACCATGTTGCAAAGGCTGTTCTCAAACTCCAGGACTGAAGCGAACTGCCCACCTTGGTCCCCCAAAGTATTGGGAGTACAAGCATGAGGCACAGTGCCAGGTGCCTTTTTTTTTTTTTTTTTTTTGCCAGAGTCTTGTTCTGGCATTCAGATTGGAGTGCAGTTGTGTAGTCTTAGCTCACTGAAGTCTTGAACTTCTGGGTTCAAGCAATTCTCCCACCTCAGTCTCCCAAAGAGCTGGGACTACAGGTGCAGCTACCATGGCTGGCTAATTTTTTAATTTTTTTTCTGTAAAAATGGGATCTTGCTTTGTTTCCCAGGCTGATCTTGAACTCCTGGTCTCAAGCGATCTTCCTGCTTCAGTCACACAAAATGCTGAGATTACAGGCATAAGCCACTGTGCCTGGCCTTGTTTAATTTTTTAAAGAGAACATATAGGTGTCTAAGTTTTGGGGCGCTGTGGGAGGAAGATTGTAAAGTAGCTATGCTATCATGGCATTAGAGTTAAAAATGAGGGAGGAGGGCGTCAAGCACAGAGAACATGGCTAGAAAAATTAATGGCAAGGAAGGTGATGAAAACGGAGGCTGTTTTATAAAGTATATCTGCCTGGAGATTAGATACACTAGCCAAAGTTTTAAGGTGCAAGAGATATAAAACCAAATCAAATTTTGGACTCCCAGTCATAATACATGTAATATTATTTCGTTTTCTCACTATTCGAGATAGCCTGAGCTCCTGAAGGATGTGTGTGTGTGTGTGTGTGCACATGTGTGCGTGCGTGCGAGAGAGAGAGAGAAAGTGTTTCTTCTTTTCTTCTATGGAAGAAGTTTACTTCATAAAATACCTGCAGGTTACTTTTCAGTGTTTTCTTCTTCCTTGCCTGGTAGGGCCCTCTAGTACTCATTCCATCACTAGAACAAGACTTTAAATGCTCCAGCTTTGGAATAAGCACCAGTTTTATCCGCCCACCATTTTCTGGATGCCTACAGTGTGTCAGACACAGGTTCTGGGCAAAATGCTGGGTATACAAAGATAGCTTCTCTGCTTCACTTTCCTCCTTTGAAAAAATGGTGTAATAATTGAGTATACTTCATAGGACTGTTATGAGTCTTAATGATTTAATAGGTTTAAACACTTGAAATGGAATCTGCACATAGTTTAGTGTTGCTACTGTCATTAATATGAATAAGATATGGTCCTTGTTCTTAAGTCTAATACTGTGGGACTTTAGGCAAGTCTCATAGTCTCTCTACATACTTTGCAGAGTGTGTATTTTAAAAGATAAAAACTCTGATATACTTAATACAATAAGTGGCAAAAAGTAGAGACTCAATTTATGTTCCTTCTTTTCCTCCATCCCAGGAACACTGTAACATCAAATCTGTCACATTAATTCACTTACCTCTAGAGTGAGGTTTAATGAGGTCTTGTTCTATCATTAACTACAATGTTCCCGTTTAGAACTTTGATTTGGCTAACATCTTTCTAAACCCATAGTCAGCCTTCCCTCTCCCTCACCAGCACCCCATCCCCGCAAACAAGTTTATTCATTCTTTGTGATCCCTCAAATACTGTAAGTTCCTTTGAGAGTAAGAACCACAACATTCATTTATACATCACCCACAACATTCATTTATACATTGCCCACAACACTCAGTGTAAAACTGAACACAAATTAGGGACTCCATAAATGCTTGTGAAACTAAACAACTGATAATCAAAAATCTTTCATTATATGCCTTCTAGGAATTATGCAGTATAACTGAAAATATTTCCAGTATCCTCCAATCTAGCAACATGCTTTTTTCCTGAACAACTGATGATCAAAAATCTTTCATTATATGCCTTCTAGGAATTATGCAATATAACTGAAAATTTTTCCAGTATCCTCCAATCTAGCAGCATGCTTTTTTCCTGTCTCCTTCACCCCTCTTAAGCTAAATTTCTTTGGCTTCAAGCTTAGAGATTTTTCTTTTCTGAATAGGAGGTTAAAATGGACAGGTTTAAAAAAACTTTGTGCCTTGTATCCTTTTCCTTACAGGAACAGCACAGATGAAAACAACCAATCCTTTCCCAGACATTCAGACAGTAAGAGGGGGGACTTAATTTCAGCTGGTAATAAATTCTGGTGTTTAATAATTAACTCAGATAACAGCTCAAATAAACATGGAGAGTCACACTGAATATGTCTTCTCACTTTATCTCTCTTTTCCTCTCCCCATTTATTTGACATTTCTGCTCTGAATTGCTATGTGAGTGTACTTGGAGACCTATTAAAACAGATATTTTTGTAAGTCATGTGGCATTAACTGAGGGCCATTTAAATTGATTGTCCAGAATATAATCCAAACCATTTCATCAAATACTACTACACGTCACTATATGCTTTCAGACATTCTGAATCAAAAGACATACTGATGCACCAACGGGTGCATACATGCCTTCATTTATTATTCACCCATTCATTTATTTATTCATGCAAACATTTATGAGCACCTGGGGCTAGACTATGTGTAATTTTGCAAGGAGATAAGGATGAGCAAGATACAGCCTCTGCTTTTGTGTAACAGTCAGACATGAAAATGGACAACTATAAAGTCAGCAGAATATGAACAGATATACTTAGAAGGGTGGTAAGGTCTACTGAGAATAGGGGAATGAACTGTCCCTAGGGATGGACACAGGAATGACTTTACAGAGCCCAGTATTGAAGACAAAGTATAAATTTATCTGATAAGGGTAGGAAAGAGAAAATTCATTCCAAACAGAGGAAATATCATGTGTAAAAGCACCAAGAATAAAAATGCATAAACTATTTAAGGACCTAGATGTACCCAAACAGGTATAAATTAGCAAGTGGTAGGAAATGAGATTGGAATGGTTGGCAGGAGCCAGATTATTGTACATAATGAAGAGTTTTAGATTATATACTTTAGGCCAGTGTTCCCTAACCTTTTTGGCAGCAGGGACTAGTTTTGTGGAATACAGTTTTTCCACAGACAAGGGAGAGGATGGATATGGGATAAAACTGTTCCACCTCAGATCATCAGGCATTAGATTATCATAAGAAGTTCATAACCTAGATCCCTGGTATGCACTGTTCACAATAGGGTTTGTGCTTCTATGAGAATCTAATGCTTGTAGCTGATCTGACCGGGGCGCAGCTCAGGTGGTAATGCTCCCTTGCCCACTGCTCACCTCCTGCTGTGTAGCCTGGTTCTTAGCAGGCCACAGACCAGTACCATGTTGGTGACAGCATGGAGGAGGACTTGGGAGGGAAAACAGAACTAGGGAGGCAGAGAGACCAGTTGAGAGACTATGTTACTATTCCTGGTAAAATATAATAATAAGGGCCTGAAATAGACTGGTGGCAGTGGGGATAAAGAATGAGAGAAATCGAAGAGGCAATTAGGCGTAGAACAGAGGTGATGTGGTAACTAATTGAAGATGGAGGCAGTAGGAAGAAGGAGATCGAGTAATCAAGGACAAGTAAATTTTTTGGGTACAGAGTGGTGCTATTCCCAGAGCAGGGGACACAGGAGGAAGGGGGGATCACAGAGAGAGAATGATTTCTGCAAACACGGTGAGTATGAAGTTCTTAAGACCCAGCCAGGTGGAGATGTGCAGTCAGCAGTTTGAAATGTGGATCTGAATACAGGAAAAGAGGTGAGTATATATTTTGGAGCAATTAGTATGTTGGGAGTAGCTACCTAAATCCTGGACATTCAATACATGCAGAAATGGAAAAAAAGGAGGATGGAATAGTGGGAAAGAACAACATTGAAGGGGTCAGTAAAGAAGAAGTGATCTAGAAGAAATAGTATCACAGAAGCCAAGGGTGGGGTAGGGGTGGTGTTACTTGTGGCTATCATTATTACTGGTGTTGTTTACCTTTGTTGAGGATCTGATTGACAAGGTTATATTTGTACTAAGAAAATAAATTCAAATCATGGACTATTTCAATGTCACACATGCTAAATCTTAAATTGGCTACCAAAGTCTCATTGGGACCACTATACAGGTAACGTAGTCAGTACAGGTAGAGTGCTGAGTTTAGTTCTGGGTCCTTTACATTAGAGAGGAAAATTCAAATAGAAGTACATTTATTGGGAGACATCCTAGAGGATAAAAGATCTAACAGAGGCAACAATTAAAGAAACTAGCCGTGCTTAGCATAGTGAAGAGAATACGCTAGAGAAGGTGATCACTGCCTTCAAATATCTGAAAGGCTAACATATAGTTGGGGAATTCATCTTCTCTCTGTTGTTCTACAAAACAGACTTAGAAACAATTAGAATCTGACTTTAGTGGAATACAAAGAACTGCCTAGCAACAGGAATTGCTCATTAACGTAACTGGCCTCATTTTACTAGAAATAGTGAACTCCCTATCCTGGTGGTATTTAAGCAAAGCCTATATGGCAAAATATCGGGAATACTGTATAGAAGTCTTCTGCACTGACTGGGAGGTTAAAATAGATCTTCAAGGCCACTTTAAAGGTTTTTTTTTTTATTTCATGTGGAGCTGTGTGGTAACAAGTGAGGCTATAGCTTTCAATTCCTGTTAGGTTTTTTTGTTTTTTTTTTTTTTTTTTTTTTTTTTTAGAGTCAACAGTCTCAATTCCTTTCACTACAGTATAGGTTTCTACTTATCCCTGGTATTGGTCCACTTTATTTCTTTATTGTTATAATATTCATTAACTTACATTTGTCGAGCACCTATTCTACCAGTAAAAGGTAGCACTGGTCCTAAAGAAATTTGAAAGAAAGATTAATATCAGAAAATCAAGCAATAGGCATCTGATTCTACTTTCCAGCCTTTGGATATTAGTTTCTTGGTGTCTCTGGGTCTTGAGTGCAGAAACTCTGAGTTAAAGGTTGTAGGCATATGTTGGGTTCTGAGAAGTATATGGAAATCATTGAGGCAGGGAAAGGCATATCTTGGCTGGAGGTAGGAATTTGGAAACAGATTGGGGGGCACTGAAAATGCTATGTCAAAAAAGATTTTAAAAGTGAGTGAAGGATGAAAGAGGGAGGTTATGATAAGCAGAGGAGCCCTTTCTTTAAAAAGTCCAAGTATCTCTCAGTGAATCACTTTCATTTTTTATTATTTAGGATTAATTTTACTTTTCGCTTTTTCTTCCTGACTTAAGGCTGCTATGTCACCAAAAATGAGTATTACATATGCTATGGTTTACATATGGTTTGTTGTCCCTACAAAAACTCATGTTGAAATTTGTTCCCCAGTATGGCAGTGTTCGGTAGTAGGAACTAAGGGGAAGTGTTTGGGTCATGGGACGCTGTCCTCACTGGTGGCTTGGTGTCATTCTTGCAGTAGTGAGTTCTTTTTCTGGCAAGATTGGATTAGTTCTTGAGAGAATCAATTAGTTCCCATAAGAATGGATTTTTATAAAGGATACTACTCAGAGTTTGTCTCTTCTCATGTGTCTTCTTCCCCTTTGACTTTATACACTGTTGAGTCCCAATTAGGGAAAAGGATTCAGGGTGGTGGGAGCAGAGGAAAGCCGAAAGAGAGATCAGATAAGCTATAAGTCTGCTTTTCTGCATGGTCCAGGACACGTAGCCCTCCTGTGTAAATGATTCACAATTTTCCTGTGCTCAACTATCAACAGACCTTCAGCTGACACAAAAAATACAAGTTAGCTCACTGCAACCTTGGCATTATCAGTACTGCACAAAGCCCTCTTCAGCTCATAGCACAGCACCATTCTATAAAATCCCCTGCAAGCCTTTGTCTGTTTGCAGTCAGTTCCTCTCATGCTGATCTTCCTATTGCTTTCTTGCAAAGTATTTTCATACTTTTTCTAATAAATCTGCCTTCTTTTACTCAGAGCTGTCTTAGTAAATTCTTCTTACCACTGTGCCAATGGCCTCAGATAGTCGCTGCTCACCCACAACATACACCATGTTATGATGCAGCATGAAAGCCCTCTCCAGAAGCTAAGACTCTCTGGGAGTCACAATGAAACAAATTTGTGTCTTTTTTTCCACAGCAGCTTTTCAGAAGTCTAAAGGGACAGTGCTCTCCTTCAATCCTCTCTCAGCTTCTTTTACGTCTAGATTCTGGTGACTCATCTGTCCCCACTTTATTTCTTTGGCCCTTCACAGCTGGGTTAACCGGTAGGTTCTATCTGTCCCATTCCCATTCTGTATCAATCTTGACCCTACCTTGAAGTGACATTCAGGTTGGTTAACAGTATCAGTCACATAATCCAGTGGGTCTTGAGGTTAAGTCTCATAGACCAGATATAGGACCTATAGATTCACCCCTGACTGCAGGGCTCCCACATGTCCCTATACTTCTACCCATGACTCCTTTGTTGAGGGAATGATTGTATCCTGCTTTATCTTGCAATGCTTGGGAATATATAATTCTCAGGTACACTACCCAATAGAACAAGTATCTACATATGTATAGTGTCCTAAGTTCTCCTAAGGAAAAAAGTTCCAAGGAGACAAGAATGGGTAATTCTGATAAATTCTGGCAAATACTTAGAAAATTCAGAAGTATTGACAAGCTTATTTTCATTCTATATCCCACAGTCTAAATGAAGTAGGGGTTGTGCCCAACTAACAAATGATTTATGTACCAAAAGTGTGATTTTTGTATCAGTTTTTGGAACTTGATGATGCATTTCCATAGAATTTTTATAAAGTTCTACTCATCCTTTAGAATCTATTTTACATGTTAATGAACCTCAGAGCTGTTCTTGATCCCACCAGACAAACTAGATCTTTTTACTTACATAACATTTTGTGACATTTAACATATACCTCTATTATTTATCACATTTCATTGTAATTTCTTGTTTATAGATCTGTGCTTTCCTTTTGAAGATAAATTCTTAAAGGAAGAAACTGTCTGTTTTTTTGCACCTGTAGCACATGGTATACTGTCTGCTCACCAATATAATGTCAAATTAATATACAAATAGCTAAATGTGCCCACATAATATTTGTTCTGTAATTTCCTAAATAAATGAATCTGGGTAAGTTACTTACACTTTTGAAGTTGAACTTCCTAGACTATGAACTAAAGGTAAAAACTATTTCCATGGGGTCTCTGTGAGAATGTTCAGTGAGATACCCCAAATGAAAGTTCATGAAACAGAGTACAATCTCAATTAATGTTTGTTGTATTAGAGTGATGGGAATCAATGTTATATATGATGGTCTTTTCTCAGGTACAGAGGTAATATAAAAAGAGAGAAGGAAATTAAAATTTGACTACAGGACATCTGCAAGTTATATTTTATGTTAATTTGGAATATTATTATATCAATCAGTGATTTAATACAAAGAGAGACCTGAAATGCTAAGATTAGATAGCCAGAAGACCAAGATCAGGGAGAAAAGAAAGAGAAAAATAGCTGAGAAGTAGGAAAGAAGCAAAAAAGCTGTAGAGACTATAAGAGCAGAGTTATAGGAGGACAGGGTGATTATTTTGTGTCAAATTCTGCTGATGAGCATATAAGGAGGAATATTGAGAAATGGTCACTAAAAATGGCAAGAAAATCACCAAGTATAATCTTCAATGTACATATTTTTTAAAGTCTCCTTCAAAAAACAACGAACATAAGCTAGGTGCCCACACTAACTGGAAGTGGTTTCTTCCAAGAGATCTCATTTTTTGTACTTTTCTTTGAATCCTCTTAGTAAACAGTTGGAGAAGTGTCCAAGGACAATCTTATTGGCGCAAGATGGTAATCTAGAGGGTCTTCTGGATGATATAGGTGCTCTAGGATGCCTCAGCTGTTCCGGGACTACAACTGTCTCATGGAAGGACCAAAACACAGGGAAGCAGTTTGATAGTTAAAATATAGTTTATAGATGACAGCATGTCCTTTGTAGGAACATGGATTGAGCTGGAGGCCATTATTATTAGCAAGCTAATGCAGGAACAGAAAACCAAATACCTCATGTTCTCACTTATAAGTGGGAGCTAAATGATGAGGACACATGGATACATAGAGCGGAACAACACACTGGGGTCTATCAGAGTCAGAGGGTGGAGGGTGGGAGGAGGAAAAGTATCAGAAAAAATAACTAATGAGTACTAGATTTAATACTGGGGTGACAAAAATAATCTGTACAATAAACTTCCATGACACAAGTTTACCTAGATAACAAACCTGCACCTGTACCCCTGAACTTAAAATAAAAGTTAAATAAAAAAATAATAAAAGTAAGCCCTTATTTGTAAAAATTTAAAAAGAAATATAATCTCCAGGTATATATCCTGCTCTTAAAAATATTTAATTAATAAAGTAATTAATTCATTTTTTTTAAAGTTGATGGGTAAACAAGAAAGTGTCTCCAGAAACCACAGAGCCTACTGAGGCACCTCCTAACCCCAAAACAACAACAACAACAAAAAGGGCAATAAAACAATCACAACAAGAATATAATTACAATCACATCAGATAGGGAAACATTATTAAATCTAGAATTCAGCCAGCAATCAGGATGAGCCTGGTGGCCCAATTACCATCTAAACAAGAGCTGTTATGTATTGTTAAATGGACTCTCCAGATAAATATTTTTTTTTACTCCAGCCTTTTGCAGCATCAAAGAACATTAAACATGAGAGAGATGTGTTATAAACAAAAAATTTGAGGAAAGCAAAAGTAGCTTGAACCATGCTAGTGAAATCCTAGAGGCTCAAAAGATGTAACTTTGTGTGTGTGTGTGGTGTGTGTGTGTGTGCATGTTTTAATTAAACACTGTTTGTTTCTCCTCATCTCCCAAATGGAGCTATGAAATATTAAGCATGCATTTCTTGCCTCCTAAAATCAGTGGATAAGTCTTGTAAAACTCAACATAGCTCAAGATAAGCAGAGCAGAATTTCTCTGTGAGTTTTCCCTTTTCCTGCAGTTTCGGCGTACTCTATTAACATTTCTTGGATGTCGACAAAGGTTCATTGCTTGACCAAATTTTTGTCAGTCTCTTGAATTTTTTCTATACCTATCTGTGTACTTGCTTGTGAAATCTAGTTTTAGGAAGAATCCTGCTGTCAGCTTAGCAAGAACTCCCCACCCTTGATATCTGATCACCCTTAATATGTGATCGAGTTTCTCATGCTCTATTATGCCCCAGGTGATATCTGCTCACCTTGGCCTGTCTTCAGAATGAGTTCTGTCAAGCTGATTTAGCCAGAATGCCTCATACCCCTGACGTTTCCTCGTGATTTTCCATTTGCTGACCCTCACCCTGCTCCTTGGCTGTAAATCTCTGCTTGCCCATGGTGTATTTTGAATTGAGCCCAGTTCTGTACTGAAGTCTCTTTTTACCTACTGCAATAGCCCTGAATAAAATCTGTTTTTACCACTTTACTCTCCAGCTCTGTCTTTTTTTTTTTTTTTTTGATAGTGGCTCTCATTGTGTTCAGATTCTAGGTGCTCAGTGAGGCCACCCAATTTCACAAGATAAAAAAGTACTGTGAGTTTTTTTCTGGAAATAATTAAATAAAAAAATGAATGGTCCACGTTTCCTTTCCTTTAATTTCCTAATGGGTTAATTAATGTGCTCTAAGGTGAGAATAAGAGGCAGAGAGGATGACGACAAAGCAGACCAATGTAACCCAGTCACTGGATATTCAACTCTGTATCACTGGGGGGTAACTCTGTAAGTACTTCTCTTTTTTTTGCAGTTATTTTAATTCAGGTTTTATTAATGTTGTTTCCGAATATTTTTTCTCAGTGATCCTTGTTCTGATGAATATTACATTTCATCCTTAGTTTTGCTCATTTGATTTTTGCTTTGGTGTTTTAAGAACTTTTATTCATTTATCAAATCCTTTGCCATGAATGAGAGCACCAAATAACCCCAACTACCTGGTTCGTTTATAGCAGTAAAAATGTCAGTAAAAGGTTTGTACAATCCAACTACCAAACCACCAAGATCCCCCCCTTCAAGATAGAGTGAGCCAAAGCTTCCTTAGTATCATCTATAAGCCAATGTATTTTCACTATACCATTAAGATGAAAATAATGAAGAGCACCTGACACAATTTTCTTGCTCTTTCCATCTAAAAATGTGGGTTTCTTGTGGTGTGGCTAATTTTTAAAAAACCAAAAACTGGAGGGAAAATTTGTCAGTGAATGATTAGCTCACATGTTTTTTCTACTCATGATTAATCAGTCTTCCCATTTCCGTAGACTTTAGGCAACCATAAAAAGCCAGGAAAACAATGTGCATAATAAAAAAATAAAAATAAATATCTGAGAGCCTACTGTAGTAGGCATTTAACACATTTCACTTAATCCTCACAATGTTGTGAAAGAATTATTATAATCATTTTAGAAATAAAGAATCAGGCTCAGGAGGGTGAAATGACTGGTGCCTAAAGTCGTGTAGGTGACTGAGCTGGGATTTAAGTACAAGCCTATGCTCTATTATGCTGCTTTGGCTCCCCAAACCCCTTCAACTTGAGATTCTTACTGTTATAGCTTCATCTTCTACTTCCAAATTTACACTTTTAAGTCTGCAAAGCTACTGAATAATAAAAGAACCTAAAATTATTCTCAATTCACTTGGCAAAATGGGAGATGTACTAGAGTACTAGAAAATTCTTCTAGCCTGGGCAATATAGTGAGACTCCACCTGTAAAAAACAAACAAAAAAAAAACGAAGAAAAAAAAAAAACTCTCCGGGCATGGTGGTGCATTTGCCTGTAGTCCTGGCTACTTGGTAGGCTGAGGTGAGAGGATCACTTGAGCCCGGTAGGTAGAGACATCTCTAGGTAATCATAACATTCCATACCTAAAATTATTAATTTTAATTAATGTGAATTTGAACTGGTAATGATAGCTAGCAATAAAAAAAATTTTAAAAAGACACACAGAGAATAATTAAAATCAGCTCATTTTCTTATTGTAACCACCTGTCAATCTCATAGAAATGAAGGCCAAAAAAGACAACTTCCTATTGTGAACCCTGATTGTTCATTAAATTTACAATATACACTTAGCGAAATGCCAAAAGATGTTCTGGTTTTAAAAGCTTACCACCAGTCTTTTGATTGCATTTTATTTCTTTAGTTTTAGTTTTATTTCTTTAGTTTAGATATATATATATCATACTTTAAGTTCTAGGGTACATGGGCACAACATACAGGTTTGTTACATATGTATACATGTGCCATGTTGGTGTGCTGCACCCATTAACTCGTCATTTACATTAGGTATATCTCCTAATGCTATCCCTCCCCCCTCTCCCCACCCCACAACAGGCCCCGGTATGTGATGTTCCCCTTCCTGTGTCCAAGTGTTCTCATTGTTCAATTCCCACCTATGAGTGAGAACATGCAGTGTCTGGTTTTTTGTCCTTGCAATAGTTTGCTGAGAATGATGGTTTCCAGCTTCATCCATGTCCCTACAAAGGACATGAACTCATCCTTTTTTATGGCTGCATAGTATTCCATGGTGCATATGTGCCACATTTTCTTAATCCAGTCTATCATTGTTGGACATTTGGGTTGGTTCCAAGTCTTTGCTATTGTGAGTAGTGCTGCAATAAACATACATGTGCATGTGTCTTTATAGCAGCATGATTTATATTCCTTTGGTTATATACCCAGTAATGGGATGGATGGGTCAAATGGTATTTCTAGTTCCACATCCCTGAAGAATCACCACACTGTTTTCTACAATGGTTGAACTAGTTTCCAGTCCCAACAACAGTGTAAAAGTGTTCCTATTTCTCCACATCCTCTCAGCACCTGTCGCTTCCTGACTTTTTAATGATCGTCATTCTAACTGGTGTGAGATGATATCTCACTGTGGTTTTGATTTGCATTTCTCTGATGGCCAATGATGATGAGCATTTTTTCATGTGTCTGTTGGCTGCATAAATGTCTTCTTTTGAGAAGTGTCTGTTCATATCCTTTGCCCACTTTCTGATGGGGTTGTTTTTTTTCTTGTAAATTTGTTTGAATTCTTTGTAGATTCTGGATATTAGCCCTTAGTCAGATGAGTAGATTGCAAAAATTTTCTCCCATTCTGCAGGTTGCCTGTTCACTCTGATGGTAGTTTCTTTTGCTGTGCAGAAGTTCTTGAGTTTAACTAGATCCCATTTATCAATTTTGGCTTTTGTTGACATTGCTTTTGGTGTTTTAGACATGAAGTCCTTGCCCATGCCTATGACCTGAATGGTATTGCCTAGGTTTTCTTCTAGGGTTTTTATGGTTTAGGTCTAATCTTTAAGTGTTTAATCCGTCTTGAATTAATTTTTGTATAAGGTGTAAGGAAGGGATCCAGTTTCAGCTTTCTACACATGGCTAGCCAGTTTTCCCAGCACCATTTATTAAATAAGGAATCCTTTCCCCATTTCTCGTTTTTGTGAGGTTTGTCAAAGACCAGATAGTTGTAGATGTATGGTATTATTTCTGAGGGCTCTGTTCTGTTCCGTTGGTCTATCTCTTTGTGTTTTTACCAGTACTATACTGTTTTGGTTACTGTAGCCTTGTAGTACAGTTTAAAGTCAGGTATCATGATGCCGCCAGCTTTGTCCTTTTGGCTTAGGATTGACTTGGTGATGCGGGCTCTTTTTTGTTTCCATATGAACTTTAAAGTAGTTTTTTCCAATTCTGTGAAGAAAGTCATTGGTAGCTTGATGAGGATGGCATTGAATCTATAAATTACCTTGGGCAGTATGGCCATTTTCACGATATTGATTCTTCCTATCCATGAGCATGGAATGTTCTTCCATTTGTTTATGTCCTCTTTTATTTCATTGAGCAGTGGTTTGTAGTTCTCCTTGAAGAGGTCCTTCACATCCCTTGTAAGTTGGATTCCTAGGTATTTTATTACCTTTGAAGCAATTGTGAATGGGAGTTCACTCATGATTTGGATCTCTGTTTGCCTGTTATTGGTGTATAAGAATGCTTGTGATTTTTGCACTTTGATTTTGTATCGTGAGACTTTGCTGAAGTTGCTTATCAGCTTAAGGAGATTTTGGGCTGAGACAATGGGGTTTTCTAGATATACAATCATGTCATCTGCAAACAGGGACAATTTGACTTCCTCTTTTCCTAATTGAATACCCTTTATTTCTTTCTCCTGCCTAATTGCCCTGGCCAGAACTTCCAACACTATTTTGAATAGGAGTGGTGAGAGATGACATCCCTGTCTTGTGCCAGTTTTCAAAGGGAATGCTTCCAGTTTTTGCCCATTCAGTATGATATTGGCTGTGGGTTTGTCATAGATAGCTCTTATTATTTTTAGATATGTCCCATCAATACATAGTTTGTTAAAAGTTTTTAGCATGAAGAGCTGTTAAATTTTGTTGAAGGCCTTTTCTATGTCTATTGACATAATCATGTGTTTTTTGTCTTTGTTTCTGTTTATATGCTGGATTACATTTATTGATTTGCATATGTTGAAGCAGCCTTGCATCCCAGGGATGAAGCCCACTTGATCATGGTGGATAAGCTTTTTGATATGCTGCTGGATTTGGTTTTCCAATATTTTGTTGAGGATTTTGGCATCGATGTATATCAGGGATATTGGTCTAAAATTCCCTTTTTTTGTTGTGTCTCTGCCAGGCTTTGGTATCAGGATGATGCTGGCCTCATAAAATGGGTTGGGGAGGATTTCCCCATTTTCTATGGTTTGGAATAGTTTCAGAAGGAATGGTACCAGCTCCTCCTTGTACCTCTGGTAGAATTCGGCTATGAATCCATCTGGTCCTGGACTTTTTTTGGTTGGTAAGCTATTAATTATTGCCTCAATTTCAGAGCCTGTTATTGGTCTATTAAGAGATTCAACTTCTTCCTGGTTTAGTCTTGGGAGGGTTCATGTTTTGAGGAATTTATCCATTTCTTCTAGATTTTCTAGTTTATTTGCATAGAGGTGTTTATAGTGTTCTCTGATGGTAGTTTGTATTTCCATGAGATCGGTGGTGATATCCCCTTTATCATCTTTGATTGCATCTATTTGATTCTTCTCTCTTTTCTTCTTTATTAATCTTTCTAGTTGTCTATCAATTCTGTTGATGTTTTCAAAAAACCAGCTCCTGGATTCATTGATTTTTTTGAAGGGATTTTTTGTGTCTCCATTTCCTTCAGTTTTGCTCTGATCTTAGTTATTTCTTGCCTTCTGCTAGATTTTGAATGTGTTTGCTCTTGCTTCTCTAGTTCTTTTAATTGTGATGTTATGGTATCTGTTTTAGATCTTTCCTGCCTTCTCTTGTGGGCATTTAGTGCTATAAATTTCCCTCTACACACTACTTTGAATGTACCAGAGATTCTGGTATGTTGTGTCTTTGTTCTCGTTGGTTTCAAAGAACATCTTTATTTCTGCCTTCATTTCCTTATGTACCCAGTAGTCACTCAGGAGCAGGTTGTTCAATTTCCATGTAGTTGAGAAGTTTTGAGTGAGTTTCTTAATCCTGAGATCTAGTTTGATTGTACTGTGGTCTGAGAGACAGTTTGTTATAATTTCTGTTCTTTTACATTTGCTGAGGAATGCTTTCCAACTATGTGGTCAATGTTGGCATAGGTGCAGTGTGGTGCTGAGAAGAGTGTATATTCTGTTGATTTGGGGTGGAGAGTTCTGTAGATGTCTAATAGGTCTGCTTGTTGCAGAGCTGAGTTCAATTCCTAGATATCCTTTTTAACTTTCTGTCTCATTGATCTGTCTAATGTTGACAGTGGAGTGTTAAAGTCTCCCATTATTATTGTGCGGGAGTCTAAGTCTCTTTGTAGGTCTCTAAGGAATTGCTTTATGAATCTGGATGCTCCTGTATTGGGTGCATATATATTTAGGATAGTTAGCTCTTCTTGTTGAATTGATCCCTTTACCATTATGTAATGACCTTCTTTGTCTCTTTTGATCCTTGCGGGTTTAAAGTCTGTTTTATCAGAGACTAGGATTGCAACCCCTGCCTTTTTTGTTTTCCATTTGCTTGGTAGATCTTCCTCTATCCCTTTATTTTGCGCCTTTGTGTGTCTCTGCACGTGAGATGGGTTTCCTGAATACAGCACACTGATGAGTCTTGACTCTTTATCCAATTTGCCAATGTGTGTCTTTTAATTGGAGCATTTAGCCCATTTACATTTAAGGTTAATATTGTTATGTGTGAATTTGATCCTGTCATTATGATGTTAGCTGGTTATGTTGCTCATTAGTTGATGCAGTTTCTTCCCAGCATCGATGGTCTTTACAATTTGACATGTTTTTGCAGTGGCTGGTACCAATTGTTTCTTTCCTGGCAGGCCTGCTGGTGACAAAATCTCTCAACATTTGTTTGTCTGTAAAGGATTTTATTTCTCCTTCACTTATGAAGCTTAGTTTGCCTGAATGTGAAATTCTGGGTTGAAAATTCTTTTCTTTAAGAATGTTGAATATTGGCCCCCACTCTCTTCTGGCTTGTAGAGTTTCTGCCGAGAGATCAGCTGTTACTCTGATGGGCTTCCCTTTGTGGGTAACCAGACCTTTCTCTCTGGCTGCCCTTAACATTTTTTCCTTCATTTCAACTTTGGTGAATCTGACAATTATGTGTCTTGGAGTTGCTCTTCTCGAAGAGTATCTTTGTGGCGTTCTCTGTATTTCCTGAATTTGAATGTTGGCCTGCCTTGGTAGGTTGGGGAAGTTCTCCTGGATAATATCCTGCAGAGTGTTTTCCAACTTGGTTCCACTCTCCCTGTCACTTTCAGGTACACCAATCAGATGTAGATTTGGTCTTTTCACATAGTCCCACATCTCTCGGAGGCTTTGTTCATTTCTTTTTATTCTTTTTTCTCTAAACTTCTCTTCTCACTTCATTTCATTCATTTGATCTTCAATCACTGATACTCTTTCTTCCCGTTGATTTAATCAGCTACTGAAGCTTGTTCATTCATCATGTAGTTCTCATGCCATGGTTTTCAGCTCCATCAGGTCCTTTAAGGACTTCTCTGCATTGGTTATTCTAGTTAGCCATTCATCTAATCCTTTTTCAAGGTTCATTCTCTGTCCAGCTTTATTCCATTGCTGGTGAGGAGCTGCGTTCCTTTGGAGGAGGAGAGGTGCTCTGATTGTTAGTATTTTCAGTTTTTCTTTTCTGTTTTTTCCCCATCTTTGTGGTTTTATCTACCTTTGGTCTTTGATAATGGTGATGTATCGATGAGGTTTTGGTGTGGATGTCCTTTATGTTTGTTAGTTTTCCTTTTAACAGTCAGGATCCTCAGCTGCAGTTCTGTTGGAATTTGCTGGAGGTCCACTCCAGACCCTGTTTGCCTGGGTATCAGCAGTGGAGTCTGCAGAACAGCAAATATTGCTGAACAGCAAATGTTGCTGTCTGATCTTTCCTCTGGCAGTTTCATCTCAGAGGGGTACCTGGCTGTTTGAGGTGTCAGTCTACCCCTACTGGGGTGTGCCTCCCACATAGTCTACTTGGGGGTCAGGGGCCCACTTGAGGAGGCAGTCTGTCTATTCTCAGATCTCAAACTCCATGCTAGGAGAGCCACTACTCTCTTCAAGTCTGTCAGACAGGGACATTTAAGTCTGCAGGTTTCTGCTGCCTTTTGTTCGGCTATGCCCTGTCCCCAGAGGTGGAGTCTACAGAGGCTGGCAGGCCTCCTTGAGCTGCGGTGGGCTCCACCCATTTCGAGCTTCCTGGCTGCTTTGTTTACCTACTCAAGCCTCAACAATGGTGTGCACCCCTCCCCCAGCCTTGCTGCCGCCTTGCAATTCGGTCTCAGACTGCTGTGTTAGCAATGAGCGAAGCTCCATGGGCATGGGACCCTCTGAGCCAGGCATGGGATATAATCTCCTGGTGTGCCATTTGCTAAGACCATTGGAAAAGCACAGTATTAGGGTGGGAGTGACCCAATTTTCCGGGTGCCACCTGTCACAAATTTGCTTGGCTATTAAAGGGAATTCCATGACCCCTTGTGCTTTCCAGGTGAGGTGATGCCTCGCCCTGCTTTGGCTCATGCTTGGTGTACTGTACCCACTGTCCTGCACCCACTGTCTGACAAGCCCCAGTGAGATGAACCTGGTACCTCAGTTGGAAATGCAGAAATCACCCATCTTCTGCGTCGCTCATGCTGGGAGCTGTAGGCTGGAGCTCTTCCTATTCGGCCATCTTGGAACCCCCCTGTCTTGATTGCATTTTAAAAGTGCTTATTTACTTGTTTTTTAAGAGTCTAAATCTGATGAAGATGGTAGGGTCTACAAGGAGATGGCTTTGTTGATACGTTTGTGTGCTGTCTTAGAATTATCTATAATGTATAAAAGGATAACATTTTACCACTCCACTGAATGAGGTCATAGAGTTCCAGTGGAAATAGATTTATTTTATGAGTAGTAACTTAAACCTAAACCTATACAATCTGGACATCCAACAACATCTGATTGTCTGCTGGAAACTTATTTGCATGCCCATTAATCTTAAAAGTTGGATGTTAATATCTAGTTGTTCTTTATATTCTCACTGAAATTTAGTCAATAGTTTAGAGATTATTTTCCTTGGGTCCAGTCTTAAAATGACCAGATTTTCATACTTCAGAAGCAGAAAAGGTGAGATTTGATTGTTAAGTCCTATTCCAACATTAAAATATCCATAATTGACTGCCTCCCTAAAGTTTGACTGATGTATCATTCATTCATTAAGTCATTTTTTGGACAAATCTTTTACAGAATGCCAGCTATAAGACTGAAAAAAAAAAAAACAAACACTTAAGCCCATTAACTCTAGGAGGTTAATACATAAAAGGTGAGCTAGATGTTTACACAAATGTGAACTAACAGATACAAAAAATAGGAAATAAACTTGTCAATATAACAGAGGTAGTGATTTTTGAGTACCAACTAAAAAAAAAATTCTCAGGCACAGTGGTGAGCGCCTGTAGTCCTAGCTACTTGGCAGGCTGAGGCAGAATTGCTTGATCCCAGGAGTTGGAGGTCAGCCTGGGCAACACAGAAAAAAAAATTGCTAAAAGGAGTGAATGCTTATGTTTAGTGTTCTTATCACAAAAATAACATAAATAGATCAAGAGGAAACTTAGAAAATGTCAGCATAACTATTAATAAATGAAAGGAGAAATCATGGGAACCTAACACTTTTGTCTTGATCATCACCTCCCATCATCTAATAAAGGATTATAAGGCAAAATTGACAAAGGGTAAGAGGAGTAAGGGCTGGTGGAATAAGAAGTTGTAGGTAAATTATCTGAATACAGCCATCTGGGTCATTAGCTGTTAGTACTGACTCAATTTGCCAGAAATGATTATATGACAGGGAGGCTGAAAATTATTCGAAGATAACTCAGAGCAAAGACAGCCCAAGGCTTTTTGGTCATTCTTGCTTGAAAGGGTCCTGGGTATCTCAAATTTCCTCATGTTCCTTTCCTTCCAAGTCTCACCTAGACCTTTAGCCCCTGCAACTGAGGATGAGAAAGGGTGGGTATGAGACAATGATGTGAGCATAAAGCCTATCTAGTTGCATTACAATTACAAAAGATGACTAAAAGGAAAGAAAACAAAAGGTAAAGTCCTGAAAATCTATGTGTATAAAATACATCCAAATGATCTAAATGTATACAAGAATAAATTTACAAGAATACAAAGGAGCTTTATCCTCTAAGTACCTAAAATTTGAACCAATCCCTAACATCTCCTTTTTCCACAAAATACAATATACTATACAATTCCTGTTATAGGGACCACTAGGAAGGAACATGGAGTTTAAAACACATAGTTAAAAAAATTTTGGATTCAAGTTCATCAGAGTACCAATTTTCCTAACCATGTTTTCATAAAGGCCATCGGAAGATGTCACACTATTCAAATGCCCAATGATAAGACTTCTGATGAGACCAAACAGGTCACATTAAATCAATAGAATATCTTAGAAATAAAACCAATATGACTAAATCCAAAACATATCACATGAAGTACCACATGTGCAATACAAACCTACTTTAATAAATAAAAGAAACACAGGTAGCTGCACTCAGGGAGAACATTCAGTTCCTGATGGCCTCTTAGTCTTCTCTGAGACTCCACTGCCACTTCTACCTGGGCAAGTCTAATGGTGCAGCCATGAAGTTTTTAACCATCTTGTCTCATTAATGCCGTGGTGCCAGACTGCACCACAACACCAGCTGGCACATGACAGAGGATTCATGCTCATGGGAATCATATTTGTCACCAATGGGTGTCAGCTTCTCAAGGCCATGCTTGGCAAACACTTTTCAGCTTTGCTTCTAAAAGTGACAACCGTTTGAAGACCTTCTCCAGAGTGAGCTTCTGGTCCCCAGGCTCTGATTCTTCAGAAATGCACTCTGTAGTCTTCTCCAAAATGTCAGCCACCTCCACCAAGTCCTTACAGAAATGCTGGATTCCAAATATCTTGGCGTCTTCCACACATCTCCGGGTTCACCTCCTTATGTTTTCACAATCAGCTATAGCTCTCCGGTATCTCACCATTAAATCCTGGACTTCCTTCTCCAGTTTAACAGCTTTTACCCTTAAGGCTTGTTCAGCAAGAGAGGGCCCAAGGTCATCAGGAAGGTCCTCGGAATGGCAGTCCTCACCAGCGGTTCCCTGGGTGGCAGTGCTGAATGGAAGTGGGCATCCCTTGCTCTCCCATGAGGCACTCTAAGCCAGTAGGTGCTACACCCGCTGGCAGCCCGCCCACATTGACCACATGGCCATGTTCCCGACTTGGGCTGATGGAAGCAGCACAGGCGCACTTGCTCAATATTTCTTTTTTTAGTTATATTTTTTTTTTTTGAGATGGAGTGTTGCTCTTGTTGCCCAGGCTGGAGTGCAATAGCGCAATCTCGGCTCACTGTAACCTCCACATCCCAGGTTCAAGCCATTCTCCTGCCTCAGCCTCCTGAGTAGCTGGGATTACAGGTGCCTGCCACCACGCCTGGCTAATTTTTTGTATTATTAGTAGAATTGGGGTTTCCTCATGTTGGCCAGGCTGGTCTTGAACTCCTGACCTCAATTGATCCACCTGCCTTGGCCTCCCAAAGTGCTGGGAATACAGGCTTAGCCACCACCTGGCCTATTTTTAATTTTCGTGGGTACATAGTAGGTGTATATAATTATAGGTTACATGAAATATTTTGATACAGGTATGCCATGCATAATAATCACATCAGGGTGATTACCTCAAACATTTATCCTTTGTGTTATAAACAATCCAACTATACTCTTTTAGTTATTTCAAAATGTACAATTAACTTATTTTTTACTATAGTCATACTGTTGTGCTAGCAAATACTAGGTCTTATTCTATTTTTTGTACCCATTAACCATCCCCATTTCCCTCCCACCACTACTATTCTTTCCAGCCTCTGGTAACCATCCTTCTACCATCTATCTCCATGAGTACAATTGTTTTATTTTTAAATTTATTTTTGATTTTTTTTTCTTTAAGTTCTGGAGTACATGTGCAGGATGTGCAGGTTTGTTACATAGGTAAGCATGTGCCATAGTGGCTTTCTGCACCTATCAACCCATCACCTAGGTATTAATGCCAGCAGGCATCAGCTTTTTTCCTTAATGCTCTCCCCCATCCCCAACAGGCCCCAGTAAGTGTTGTTCCCCTTTCTGTGTACATGTGTTCTCATTGTTCACCTCCCACTTATAAGTGTGAACATGCCGTGTTTGGTTTTCTGTTTCTGCATTAGTTTGCTGAGGATAATGGCTTCCAGCTTCATCCATCTTTCTGCAAAGGACATGATCTAGTTCCTTTTTATGGCTGCATAGTATTCCATGGTGTATATGTACCACATTTTCTTTATCCAGCCCATCATTGATGGGCATTTGGGTTGATTCCATGTCTTTTCTATTGTGAATAATGCTTCAGTGAACATATGCATGCATGTATCTTTATAATAGAATGATTTATATTCCTTCGGATATACACCCAGGAATGGGATTGCTGGGTCAAATGGTATTTCTGGTTCTAAATCTTTGAGGAATCACCCTACTACCTTCCACAATGGTTGAACTAATTTACATTCCCACCAACAGTGTAAAAGTGTTCTTATTCCTTTGCAACCTTGCTAGCATCTGTTGTTTGTTGACTTTTTAATAATTGACATTCTGACTGGCATGAGATGGTATCTCATTGTGTTTTTTATTTGCATTTCTCTAATGATCAGTGATGTTGAACTATTCTTCATGGGTTTGTTGGCTGCATGTATGTCTCTTTTTTTCAGAAGTGTCTGTTCATGTCCTTTTGCTCCTTTTTAATGGGGTTGTATTTTTTAAATGGTAAATTTCCTTGTAAATTCCAGATAATAGACCTTTGTCAGATGGGTAGATTGCAACAGTTTCCCCCCATTCTATAGATTGTCTGTTCTCTCTGGTAATAGTTTTGTTTGCTGTGTAGAAGCTCTTTAGTTTTATTAGATCCCATTTGTCAATTTTTGATTTTGTTGCAATTGCTTTCGATAATTTCATCATAAATTCTTTGCACATGCCTATATCCCTAATGACACAGCCTAGATTTTCTTCTAGGGTTTTTATGGTTTTGGGTTTTACATTTAAGTCTTTAATCCATCTTGAGTTAATTTCTGTGTAAGTTGTAAGAAAGGGATCCTGTTTCAATTTTCTGCCTATTGCTAGCCAGTTCTCCCAGCACCATTTATTAAATAGGGAATCCTTTCCCCATTGCTTGTTTTTTGGGGGTTTGTCAAAGATCAGATGGTTGTAGATGTGCTGTTTTATTTCTGAGTTCTCTATTCTCTTCCATTGGTCTATGTGCCTGTTTCTGTACAAGTACCATGCTGTTTTGTTTATTGTGGCCTTGTAGTATAGTTTGAAGTAGGGTAGTGTGATGCCTCCAGCTGTGTTCTTTTTGCTTAGGATTGTCTTTAAAATAGTTTTTTTTTTTTCTAATTCTATGAAGAATGTCAGTGGTAGGTCAATTGGAATACCATTGAATGCATAAATTGCTTTGGGCACTATGGCCATGTTCATGATATTGATTCTTCCTATACATGTGCATGGAATGTTTTTCCATCTGCTTGTGTCCTCTCTGATTTCCTTGAGCAGTGGTTTGTAGTACTCCTTGAAGAGACCCTTCACTTCTCTTTTTAGCTGCATTTCTAGGTATTTTACTCTCTTTGTGGCAATTGTGAATTGGAGCTCATTTATGATTTGGGTCTCTGCTCATTTGTTGTTGGTGTATAGGAATGCTTGTGATTTCTGCACATTGATTTTGTATCCTGAGACTTTGCTAGACTTGCTCATCAGCTTAAGAAGCTTTTGGGCTGAGATGACGGGGTCACAACAAAGACAATTTGACTTCCTCTTATCCTAACTGAATACCCTTTATTTCTTTCTCTTGCCTGAGTGTCCTGGCCAGAACTTCCATCACTATGTTAAATAAGAGAGGTGAGGGAGGGCTTCTTTGTCTTGTGCCAGTTTTCAAGGGGAATGCCTCTGACTTTTGCAAATTCAGTATGATATTGGCTGTGGATTTGTCATAAATAACTCATTATTTTGAGGTATGTTCCATCAAGACATAGTTTATTGAGAGTTCTAAACATGAAGAGATGTTGAATTTCATCAAATTCAAGGCCTTTTCTGCATCTATTGAGATAATCATGTGGTTTTTCTCTTTAGTTCTATTTTTGTGATGAATTACATTTATTGATTTTTGTATGTTGAACCAGCCTTGCATCCCATGGATGAAGCCGACTTGATCATGGTGCATAAGATTTTTGATGTGCTGCTGGATTCAGTTTGCCAGTATTTTATTGAGGATATTTGCATCAATGTTCATCAGGAATATTGGCCTGAAGTGTTTTGTTGTTGTTGTTGTATCTCTGCCAATTTTTTGTATCAGGATGATGCTGGCCTCATAAAATGAGTTAGAGAGGAGTCCTTCCTTTTCAATTGTTTGTAATAGTTTCAGAAGAAATGATACAAACTCCTCTTTGTATCTCTGGTACAATTCAGCTGAAATTCATCTGGACATGGTTTTTTGTTTTTGTTTTTGTTTTCTTTTTGGTAGGCTATTTATTACTGCCTCAATTTCAGAACTTGTTATTGGTCTATTCAGGGATTCAACTTCTTTCTGGTTGAGAATTTAGAGGGTGTAGGTTTCCAGGAATTTATCAATTTCTTCTAGATTTTCTAGTTTATTTGCATAGAAGTGTTCATAGTATTCTCTGATGGTTGTTTGTATTTCTTTGGGTACAGTGGTGGTATCCCGTTTAACATTTCTGATTGTGTTTATTTGAAACTTCTTTCTTTTCTTCTTTATTAATCTTACTAGTGGTCTATTTTATTGACTTTTTCAAATAAACAGTTCCTGAATTTGTTGATTTTTTGAAGGGTTTTTTTGTGTCTCTATCTCCTTCAGTTCCACTCTAAGCTTAGTTATTTCCTGTCTTTTGCTAGCTCTGGAGTTTGTTTCCTCTTGGTTCTCTAGTTCTTTTAGTTGTGATGTTAGGGTGTAGATTTGAGATCTTTCTAGTTTTTCGATGTGGGCATTTAGTGCTATAAATTTCCCTCATAATACTGCTTTAGGTGTGTCCCAGAGATTCTGGTACATTGTCTGTTTTTCTCATTGTTTTCAAATAACTTCTTGATTTCTACCTTAATTTCATTATTTACCCAGGAGTCATTCAGGAGTATGTTGTTCAATATCCATGTAGTTGTGTGTTTCAGTGGGCTTTTTAATATTGAGTTCTCATTTGATTGTGCTGTGGTCTGAGAGACTGTTTGTTATGATTTCAGGTTTTTTGCATTTCCTGAGGAGTGTTTTACTTCCAATTATGTGATCAATTTTAGAGTAACTCTCATGTGGCACCAAAAAATGTATATTCTGTTGTTTTTGGGTGGAGAATTCTGTAGATATCTATCAGGTCCACTTTGTCTAGGGCTGAGTTCAAATCCCAAATATCTTTTCTAATTTTCTGTCCTCATGATGTGTCTAGTACTGACAGTGGGGTATTAAAGTCTCCCACTATTATTGTGTGGGGGTCTAAGTCTCTGTGTAGGTCTCTAAGAACTTGTTTTATGAATCTGGGTGCTCTTGTATTAGGTGCACATATATTTAATGTAGTTGGCTTATTTTGTTGAATTGAACCTTTTAACATTATGTAATGCCCTTATTTGTCTTTTTTGACCTTTGTTGGTTTAAAATCTATTTTGTCAGAAACTGCTATTGCAACATCTGCTTTTTTCTGCTTTCCCTTTGCTTGGTACATTTTCCTCCATCCCTTTACTCTGAGTCTATGTGTGTCTTTGCACATGAGATGTGTCTCTTGAATACAGCACACCAATGGGTCTTGTCTTTGTATCCAGCTTGCCATTCTGTGTCTTTTAATTGGGGAATTGAGCCCATTTACATTTAAGGTTAATCTTGTTATGTGTGAATTTGAACCTCTCATCATTATGCTCACTGGTTAATTTTGCAGACTTGTTAATGTTGTTGCTTTATAGTGTCATTGGTCTGTGGATTTCAATGTGTTTTTGTAGAGGCTGGTAATGGTTTTTCCTATCCATGTTTAGTGCTTCCTTCTGGAAGGCCGGGTGGTGACAAAATCCCTCAGGATTTGCTTGTCTGAAAAAGTTTTTATTTCTCCTTCGCTTATGAAGCTTAGTTTGGCCAAATATAAAATTCTGGGTTGGAATTTCTTTTCTTTACACATTTTGAATATTAGCCCCCAATCTCTTCTGGGTTGCAGAGTTTCTGCTAAGAGTTCAGCTGTTAATCTGATGGGATTCCCTTTGTAGGTGACCTGGCCTTTCACTCTTTCTGCCCTTAACATTTTTTTCCCTTATTTTTACCTTAGAGAATCTGATGATTATTTGTCTTGGGGTAGATCTTTTCATGAAGTATCTTATTAGGGTTCTTTGGATTTCCTGAATTTGGATATTGGCCTGTCTTGTTAGGTTGGGGAAGTTCTCCTGGATGACATAATTAAGTGTGTTTTCCAACTTTTCTCCATCCTCCTCATCTCTTTCAGGTACTCCAGTTAGTCATAGATTCAGTCTTTTTACATAGTCCCATAATTCTCAGAGATTTTGTTTGTTCCTTTTCATTCTTTTTTCTCAAATCTTGTCTGCCTGCCTTATTTCAGCAAGATAGTCTTTATGCTTTGATATTCTCTCTTCTGCTTGGTCTATTTGGCTATTAATACTTGTTTTTGCCTCATTAAGTTCTTCTGTTATGTTATTCAGCTCCATCAGGTCATTTATGTTTCTCTCTGGGCTGGTTTTTCTGGTTAACAGCTCCTGTAATATTTTTTCATGGTTCTTAGCTTCTTTGCATTGGGTAAGAACTTAATCCTTTAGCTCAATGAAATTCATTATTACCCACTTTCTAAAACCCACTTCTATCAGTTCATCCATCTCAGCTTCAGCCTCATTCTGTGCCCTTGCTGGAGAAGTGTTGCAATTATTTGGAGGAGAAGAGGCATTCTGGCTTTGGGGATTTTCAGCGTTTTTGCATTGGTTTTTCCTCATCTTTATTGTTTTCCTTATCTTCATTGATTTTTCCTCATCCACCTCTGATCTTTGAGGCTGATGACCTTTGGATGGGTTTTTGTGGGGTCTTTTTTGTTGATGTTGTTGTTGTTGCTTTTTGTTTGTGTTTGTTTGTTTGTTTTTTCTAAAAGTCAGGCCCTTCTTCTGTAGGTCTGCTGCAATTTGCTGGGGTCCACTCTAGTCCCTGTTCGCCTCCTATCACCAGTGAAGTTTGCAGAACAGCAAAGATTGCTTCCTGCTCCTTCCTCCAGAAGATTTTTCCCACAGAAGCACCAACCTGACACCAGCCAGAGCTCTCCTGTCTGAGGTGTCTGCTGATCCCTGTTGGGAGGTCTCACCCAGACAGGAGGCACTGGGTCAGGGACCCTCTTAAGGAGGCAGTCTGTCCCTTAGCAGGGCTGGTGTGTTGTTGAAATGGGAAAAGTTTCCTTATCCCCCTCGCAGGACATGCAGTGGGGGTGTGGCTCACTCCTTCGTTGCCCCAGTGCTCAAACCCCAAGGGAAATCATGCAGATGGGCAAGTTGTGGGACTCTGACCTGACAGCAGTGTCTAGGGGTGAATGTTTACAGCTCCTGAGGCCCCGGTGGGTGTGTGTTATTGTGTGCTCTTTCAGTTTAGCCATCTGCAGGTAGCTTGTGTTAGTTGGCTCAATTAGACCCTCTGCCTTATCACAAGGACAGAGGGTTTTCTGTATCCAGGGGTTTCTTGCCTTGGTGTACCAGAAGAATCAGATCACATGTGGGCTTGGAGAATGAATGCAAGATTTTATTGAGTGGAAGTAGCTCTCAGCAGATTGGGGAGCCAGAAGCGAATGGAGTGGGAAGGTAGTTTCCCCTGGAGACAGACCACTTAGCAGCTGGGCTCCTTTCCAACCACCCCAGAAAAACTCCACATAGTACTGCTGGTTGATGCCTGCTGGCCTGCCAGTGTCTGTCAGTGTGCTCTTACACCGACATGCTCCTCCTAACATTCTCTCAACATCCACCTGCTAGTGTTTTCTCCCAGCGATGTGTTCTTCTCAACATATAGTGTGCATGTCCACTAGGGTCTCAGAGTTTTTATAGGCATAGGATGGGGGTGTGGTGGGTCAGGGTGTTCTTGGGAAATGCAACATTTGGGCATAAAAAACAGAAATGCTTGTCCT
Organism: Pan paniscus; assembly: GCF_029289425.2. NCBI lineage: Eukaryota > Metazoa > Chordata > Mammalia > Primates > Hominidae > Pan > Pan paniscus. The sequence continues at coordinate 64,225,503 of NC_073272.2, forward strand.
CACCTAGGTCTGTGAGCACAGGCCTGGGGGGTGAAGCCCTAGCCAGGGACCAGACACTTCCCTTTCCAGGACTTCCCTGCCCCACTCCCATATCACTGTGTTGGGGGAATCCCCCTCATTGGGATCAGCTGATCTCTTCAGAGACAGCAGGAAGGAAAAATTAAGTCTGCTGTACCTGGGACTGTGGCCAACCCTCCCCCAATGTGCTCTATCCTAGGGAGATGAGAGTTCTGTTTATAAGTCCTTGACTGGAGCTGGTGGACTTCCTGCAGGGATGCCCTGCCTAGTGAGGAGAGATCTAAAGGAGGAGTCTGGCCACAGCTGCTTTGCTGTAATGTGGGGAATTCCACCCAGTCCAAACCTCCAAGTCTCCTTAGCACTGTCAGAGGAAAAGCACCTACTAAAGCCACAGTAATGGCAGTCACCCCTCCCTCCTCAGAACTTGGTCATCCCAGGCAAACTCCAGACTACTGTGCTGGCAATGGGGATTTCAAGCCACTGGTTCTTAGCTTGCTGGGCTCCGTGTGAGTGGGACTCGCTGAGTGAGACTGCTTGGCTCCCCGGCTTCAGCCCCCCTTCCACTGGAGTAAATGGTTATCCTGTCTCCCTAGAGTTCCAGGTGCCACTGGAGTATGTAAAAATTCCTGCAGCTCAGTGCCTGCCTGAACAGCCACCCAGTTTCATGCTTGAGACTCAGGGCCTGGTGGTATAGGCCTGATCTGAAGACTGCAAAACTCCATGGGAAAAGTGTAGTACCCGTGGTGGGTAGCACAGTCTCTCATGTCTTCCCTTGGCTAGGGGAGGAAGGTCCTCCACTCCGTGCACTTCCCAGGTGAAGTGTCACCCCACCCTGCTTCTGCTCACTCTCCGTGGGTCACATCCACTGCCTAGCCGGTTTCAATGAGATGAACTGGGTACCTCAGTTGGAAACGCAGAAATTACCCACCTTCTGCATTGGTCTCACTGGGAGCTGCAGACCAGAGCTGTTACTATTCCAATTGTTTTAACTTTTCACCCCCACCAGTAAGCAAGAATATGCAAAGTTTGTCTTTCTGTGCCTGGCTTATTTCACTTAACATAATAACATTCAGTCCCATCCATGTTGCTGCTAATGACAGAATCTCATTCTTTTTTATGACTGATTAGTACTCCATTATTTATATGTACCACATTTTCTTTATGCATTCATCTTTTGATGGACATTTAGGTTGCCTCCAAATCTTGGCTATTGTAAACAGTGCTGCAATAAACATAAGAGTTTAGATATCTCTTCCATTTACTGATTTCCTTTCTTTTGGGTATATATCTAGAAGTGGAATTGCTGGGTTGTGTGTTAGCTCTCTTTTTAGTTTTTTGAGAAACCTCCAAAATGTTCTCTATAGTGGTTGTACTAATCTACATTATCATCAACAGTGTATGAGAGTTCCCTTTTCTTCACATTCTCACCAGCATTTGTTATTGCCTGACTTTTGGAGAAAAGTAATTTTAACGGGGATAAGATGGCATCTAATTGTAGTTTTGATATGCATTTCTCTGATGATTAATGATGTTCAGCACCTTTTCATATACTTGTTTGCCATTTGTATGTCTTCCTTTGAAAAGTTTCTATTCAGATCTTTTGCCCATTTTTGTAATTATTTCTCTAGTTGCAAACACCTAGCTTTAAAAACGTGTCTTGCATATCCACAGCTGTTTCTATACTGCTTTCCCCTCCAATCCCCAATGGGATAACTACATGTTACTTTACCATTCCATACTCACTTTGAATAGCAACCAAGCCATTTTGGGATGATGATACTTTGAAACAACAAAGCAACATTGCTGACAGTCTTTCTACATTGATTTCCTTTTAGAAGAATATTGTTTACTTGTTTAACGAATGTATGAACATGTTAAACTTTCTTTGTCTTTTATGGCTGACAGCTCAGGATAATTCCTCAGACAATTTTTTAAATGAACACCCTCTTGAAACATTTGGTCTCTTCTTTTTATCAACCACTGCTCAGTGATCTTTGGGAACACTCTCAATCCTTTTCTTGATTTTGATCCCTACATTTTTTTCTATCTGTGAGCCCCTAATAACCCCAATGAAGGCCAGAAAGCAAGGGAAGGGTAGTACTAGTGATGCAAAATCCTGAGATTTTTAAGTGAAATAAGCAATTTAAAAAACACTATATCATAAAACTTGACAGGCAGGTGGCATGCACCTGTAGTTCCAGTCACTCAGCTGTTGTAGGTATGTGGACTACTTGAACCCAGGTGTTTGAGGCTGCCATGAGCTATAATCACACCACTTCACTCCATCCTAGATGACAGAGTAAGACCTTTTTCCTAAAAAATAAAAAAGAAAGCTCTGAAGCCTTTGAAAGTGTCTATGGAGCCCATTCAGAATCTCCATGAAATTCTATCAAATTCTGCAAATTCCTGTGTTTAAATTTGCTATTACCTCAAGTACTAGTATTCAAAACAGGGAATTTTTCTTATTCAATTTTCTTGCTTTTCCATTTTAACAACTAAAATTACAATAATATTTTATACTATTTATTGCAAATATATGTTATTTCAGTTGCATAACAAGATGAAATATACATTTGTGGTCTAATAGACATAATCACCACTTATAGTATTGCCTCTGTGAAAAACTACATTTTGAGTTCCAACACCAAAACTTACAAGTGAACTTTTGGAATGTGATAACTTTGAAAATTAGTGACTAACTATATATTTAGGTGTAACCTCTCATCTGCACTACAGTATCATATTTCCAACTGCCTTCAGGACATCTCTATTTCTATATGAAGCTGTCACTAAGTTCAACATGTCTAAAATCAAATTCTTTACATTCTCTAACTGATCCTTTACTCCCCCTTCCCTTATATATCAAGCTTCAAGCCTCAATTGCTCAGTAAAGTATTTTTGTTTGTTGTTTTTGTCTTGTTTTTAAACTGTTTTGACTTACTCATGCCAATACTGAGATTTCCCTTCTCTGAACTCATATGACATCTTGATCCTCCAGTCATGCCAGCCTTGGGGGACAATCAAGGCTTGGCAAAAGATGCATTGGCATTTTCTTGGAGCCTCCATTAGAGAAGTAAGCAAGGAAACATGCAGTCACTTAATTATGTTCAGTACCAGGTCAGATGCATAGAAAAGTAATATTAATATTTGCCCTCAAACGGTACGGTCTGGGGTAGGGAAAAGAGACAAGAGAAAAACAAGTAATTAACAAACAATGCAGTAACTGTTGTAAAAAAGTAAGTGAAAAGTGCTCTGTGTTACAGGACAGGAGGTGATACATTTTGCTTACTAAAATGGAGGTGAGAAAAATCTTCACAGAGAAGATGACAACTGACATACACTGTGAAGGATTAATAAGCACTTGTTGGTTGCAGAAAAAAGAAAAATCATATCACATGATAGAAAATAGCATCCATAAAAGTGAAGAGAAATTAAAGAGGATGGCACATTTGGAGAATGGCAATAATTATGGTGTGACTGACTTGGGGTGGAAAGTAGAGCAGGAAAGAAACAGAGTTGAAGTGAGGAGTAGGCTGGGATCCCTCAATGTGAGTATTCTAGGAAGTATTGAATAAACTTTATTCTAAGGTATAGTGGAACCACAAGGAAGGTTTCTGAATTGAGGAGTGATATTATCATGTGTGGGCTTGAAACATTATCTCATTGGTAAACTGGAGAGATTAAAGCAGACTAACACTAATTCATCCAGTAAATATTTATTGCACCAGCAGTATGAGTCAGGCATTATGCTAGAACTGGAAATATAATACTAAACAAAATCAGGCATGCTCCGCGCCATTCTGGAGTTTACCAGTCTAATGGGAGAGACAGGCAGGGGAACTGAATGGATACATCTCAAAAAAATACATACAAATGGCTAATAGATACATTTAAAAATGTTCTACATCACTAATCATTAGAAAGATGTAAACTAAAACCACAATGAGATATCACCTCAAACCTATTAAAAATGGCTATAATTAAAAAAACAAAAGATAACAAGTGCAGGTGAAGATGTTGAGAAAAAGGTATATTTGTACACTGTTGAGGGGAATATAAATTAGAACAAATGAGACAAGATAGCTCCCTTGACCCCTCCATGGGACTCTTGAAGGGATGGCTTGCTTACTCAGTCCACAGTGCTCAATCTCCTTGTGGGCAGGACAGCATACAGGTGAGGGGGTGGGGTGCAGGAGCTTGGGTGGGTTCCTTTGAGCACCGGTAGGAACAAACACTGAACTGGCCCCCAGCAGCATCTAGGGATTGCCTGTGAGCCCTGGAACTCCGGAGGATGTGTTTTACAGTAAGCACGTTTAGATTTGATATCCATGGATGGCTTAAATGTTAAACAGCTCAGTGAAGAGTCAGTGTGACAGCCTCTTGCACCTGCACCTGGGTTCTTGTCTGGCATCCAGAAGGACTGAGGTTGCATGAACAAATTGGAGGGTGGTGAATGTGGAGAATTTTACTGATTGGTGGAAGTGGCTCTCAGTGAGAAGGGGAGCTGGAAGGGGGATGGAGCAGGAAGGTAATTTTTCCCTGGACTTTGACTGTCCCTGCCAAACTCTTCTCCAAAATTCCATTGTCAAGTCCCTCTGAAGTCAAGCTGCTTCTCTTTGATGTCCAGCTGCTGCTTCTCCTCTCTCCTTCTCTGCTGCTTCACTCTGCTCCTCTGCCAGTGGAGCTTGGGTTTTTTATGGGTACAGGATAGCGAGTGTGGTGGCCCAGGGTGGTTTTTGAAAAGGCAAGATTTGTGTGGGAAAACAGAAATGTGAACTTCTCATTTAGGGCTATCGGTCCAGGCTTTAGGGTGGAACCCTTGCCAGGGACCCTGCCCTTTTCTACCTAGTATTTCCTGCCCTCCTGTTCATATCACAACCATAAGAAAATGGTATGGAAGTTCCTCAATAAATTGAAAATAGAATTACGATATGACTCAGCAACTCCACTTCTGTGTATATATCCTAAAAACTTGAAATCAGTATGTCAAAGAACTATTAATACTCTCATGTCCATTGCAGCACTGTCTTTAATACCCAAGTTATGGAATAAACATATGCATCCATCAAGGTACAAGTGGATAGAGAAAATGTAACATATTTACAAAATGCGTTCCTATTTGGCCTTAAGAAAAAAGAAACTCAGTCATTTGCCACAAAATGGATGGAATTGTAGAACATTATACCAAGTGAAATAAGCCAAACACAGAAAGACAAATACAGCTTTTTCTTACATATATGTGAAATCTAAAACAATCTCACTTACCCAAGCAAAGAGTAGAATGGTGGTTACCAGATGCTGGGAAATAGGAAGATGATGGTCAGAGGGTACAAAAGCCTCAGTTAGATGGAAGGAATAAGTTTTGAATATAGCTAAAAGTACATTGCTAATGTTATCACAAAAATGTTAAATATTTGAGGTGACAGATATGTTAATTAGATTAATTGTATATTTCCCCATTGTATTAAAAAATTATAACACCATTTTGGACCCCATAAATATATAAAACTATAATTTGTCAATATTGAGTAAGTTTTTTAAAAAATGTTCTTTAAAGCACTCATAGAAAACATCTTTTGGGGAACTTGGAATTAAGTCAGAGTTTTGCTCCCTTTAGGGAATGAACAATGTGTAGGTACCCCTGAGGTAATGAATGACCAATCCAAATGTGATGCAAAAAATGACAAATGCAGGACTGTTGTTTTATGTATTTGCTTGGTTTTGCATGTGTGTGTGCTAATTAAACCATAAACTTGGGAGTAGTTGGCTTTGGTAATTCATCCAAAGCCATAGATTGATAAATTTGAAACTAGAGAACTCACGGAAGGATGTTACAAAAGTAAGAGACAGCAACAAGTGGACCACAATGCCTGTGTAATCACTTCACCTATTCGTGTAAATTACGTCCAGGCGGAAATGTAGTAACTGCACTCTGTAACATGAAACATTTGTGTTTTGATATATGGATAATAGCAAGAAATCTCTGTGTTTACAGTTAATAAGTGGATCAACAACACTTCATTGTTACACACTATATACCCAACACTGTGTTAAGGACTGAGAGGAATATAATGAAATATTATAGTTTGCTCGCATCCTATTTAGAGAGTTTAGAGAGAAAATAAATACACCTGAAATATTTAGAGAGCAATTAAGTGCTAAAGTAGGTGATAATGACTATAAATTTCATAGAATCTTAAAGAAGCAGGAGCTGCGGTATTATGAAATAGCTTCCTAGACATGGTGAGATTTGAGCTACATCTTAAAACATGGCTAAGGCTAAAAGCAGAGAACAAGAGAGAAAAAGATGAATCAAGAACTCAGGAGGTAAAATTAACACAGTAAGGGGAAATAAAAGGGAGGTCAGAAAATGAATGATGTCACTAGATAAATGAGAGCCAAATTGTAGAGGGCGAATCCACAGAAGTTATCATGGTATAGTAGGAAGACAACTAATATAGAAGTTCTGGATTTGGGTCCCATTTACACATCACCTAACTTTGTGACCTTGAACCAGTAAACTCACTTCTGTGGGCCTCAAATTACTTATAGCTAAAATGAGGAGATTGGACCAATGCAGCTTTAATTGGTCTCAAATCCACATGAATATTTATAGCACTTTGTGAAAAAGTATAGCTACTGGAAGAGGACCCAGGCATAAAAAGATGGTGGTACATGGTGCCCTTAGGGAAGATGAGGGGTCAGATTCCTCTTTCCTTAAATCCTTACAAGTCTTCCTTAATGTTCATCAATCTAAAAGCCCTTGCTTATCAGGCAATAAAAGATAGTAATATATAAAACTGACAAATATTCTTCCATGTGGACCTCTGAGTATGGTTGTTTTAAAAAAATGTGATAAAATATTTTACCCATAGAAGCAGTGTAAAGAATAATGTATCAAACACCTGTGTATTCACCATCCAGTTTTTAAAAATAAGGAATTACAAATATAATTGAAATCTCATTTATCTCCCTGATTGCATTATTCCTACATCTCAGAGGTAATGATTATATTTTTTTCTTTTATTATTATACTTTAAGTTTTAGGGTACATGTGCACATTGTGCAGGTTAGTTACATATGTATACATGTGCCACGCTGGTGCGCTGCACCCACTAACTCGTCATCTAGCATTAGTTATATCTCCCAGTGCTATCCCTCCCCCCTCCCCCCACCCCACAACAGTCCCCAGAGTGTGATGTTCCCCTTCCTGTGTCCATATTTTACATTTGATGTTTATTATTTTCATGCCTGTTTTTATATTTTTATTACATGTATAAATATCTACAAAATGGCAGTATTTTTCATGGAGTTAAACTTGTTTATAAATGGCTCCATATACACATATAATTCTGCAATTTATTTACTCCACTTTTAGTTTTTATTTATGTCAATATATGTAGTTATTTATTCATTTCCATTGAAATATAGTATCTGTATTACTTACTATACCATAGTTTATCCATTTTTCTGCCGATGACCATTTAGACAGTTTTTAGTTTTTCACTATTACAAACAATGCTACAATGAACAAACTTGCCCATGTCATGTATACACATGTTTAAGAGTTTATCTGGGGTATATATCCCAAAGTGTAATTTCTGGGTTGTAGAATGTGTGCATATACAACTTTTCTAGATATTTCCAAATTGCCTCTTAAGTCTTCATTCCCACCAATAGTGTATAAGATATTCCATTTATCTGTCCCTGACAGATTATTGTACAGTCACACAGTTCTTAAAACTTCCATGTCTCAGAGGGCTTTCAGGCTGGTGAAAAAGAATACATCTACATGCCAGAGGGATAGATCTGGGGAAAAAAGCCCCTGTATTTAGAATTCTTCCAGATATCTCCATATAGCTGTTCATTTCACCTGAGGTAAGTCTCAAGGCTGTGAAGCAGCCTTGTGCTTCCCCAGAATGTGATCCAGCCTAGCACACCACCCCCAGGGGAGCAGCACCCAAGCAGATCCACTGGTTAACCAGCCCTGCTCTTTCTTGGAGCAGGCACCAGGCAGGCACACAACCCCCAGGAAAACATATCCCAAGTAGGCACATCAACTACACAAAATCCTATCACCTGAGCCATCAAAGCACATGAAGACATTGCTGATGTTGACTATAGCTGAATAAACTGCAGGGAGGCTACCCTCCTGCACCCACCCAGACCAAAATGAATGTACCCTATCCAACCAACACCCTAGACACACCTGCAGGAGAAAGTCTTTTTATATGAATACCTTACAAAATTATAGGAGGTGACCATTCCACCAGATGGACAGATATTAATGAAAAGAATACAAAGTACATGAAAGAGCAGAAAAATATAACACTACCTATAAACACAATAATTCTTTAGTAACTGACCTCAAAGAAATAGAAATTAATAATAGCTGGAAAAGAATTCAGAATAATAATCTTAGACTGGGCACAGTGACTCATACCTGTAATCCCAGCACTTTGGGAGGCCAAGGTGGGCAGATCACTTGAGGCCAGGAGTTCAAGACCAGGCTGGCCAACATGGTGAAACCCCGTCTCTACTAAAAGTATAAAAATTAGCTGGGTGTAGTGGCCCACATCTGTAATCCCAGCTACTTGGGTGGCTGAGGCACAAGAGTTGCTTGAACCCAGGAAGTAGAGGTTGTAGTGAGCCATGATCACACCACTGTACTCCAGCCTGGGTGAAAAAGTGAGACTCTGTATCAATAGAAAAAATATTGAGAAAACTCAGCAAGATACAAGATAATACAGTTAGACAATTCAATAAAATCAGGAAAATAATTTAGTATCTGAATAAGAAATTCAACAGAGATAGATATTATCAAAAGAACTGAACAGAAATCTTGGAGCTGAATGATTTAATGAATGAGAGATTTAACAACATACTAGATCCACCAGAAAAAATAATTTCTAAACTGGAACACTAGGTCTTCTTAAAATAACCCTGTCAGAAAAGAAAAGAATTAAAAATAATGGAGAAGGCCTCTAAGACTTATGAAACATTATTCAGCAACCAAATTTTCACCTTATGGAAGTTACCAAAGGAGAAGGGATACGAAAATGGATATAATAAAATAATTGTAGAAGAGTCCCAAATTTTGGGAAGATATGAAATTCAGATCCTGAAAGTCCCCAAACTGTGTAAACTCAAAAAGGTCCTTTCCAAGGTACATTATAGTCAAACTGTCAACAGTAAATTACAAAAATAATTCTAAAAACCTTAAGATAAAATCATCAAGTCATATATAAGGAAATCTCCATCAGACTAACAGCATTTTTCTGACCTTACATGCCAGTAGAGAATGAGATTGTATATTTAAAGCTCTAAAAGAAAAAGAAGTCAACCAAGAATACTATACCCAGCAAAGCTACTGTTAAGAAATGAAGGAGAAATAGAGTGTTTCCCACACAAGCAAAAACTGAGGGAATTCATCACCACTAGCTTGCCTTTATAAAGAATGCTAAAGGGAGTCCTACATCTGAAAGCAAAAGGATGATAACTACCATCATAAAAGCATCAAAAATTATAAAATTTACTTGTAGAGCAGATGCACAAATGAGAAAGGAATCAAACCCAGTCACTACAGAAAACCACCAAGCCTCAAAGGTAAACAATAAAAATAAGAGGGTGGGAGAAAAGTAGAAAAGATAGTTATTGGGTACTGAGCTTAATACCTGTGTGATGAAATAATCTGTACAACAAACCCCTATAACATGAATTTGCATATGTAGAAACCCTTCACATTTACCCCCAAGCCTAAAATAAAAGTTAAAAAAAAATAGAAAAAGAAAGAAACAAAGTATATACAAAAAACCAGAAACAACAAAATGACAAGGGTAAGTTCTCACCTATCAATAGTAACTATGAATGTAATCGGATTAAATTTCTCATTTAAAAGATATAGACTGGCTGAATGGATTTAAAATATGTCCCAAATATATAATGCCTACAAGAACCTCACTTCACCTGTAAAGATACAAACAGACTAAAAAGTGAAAGGATAGAAAAAAAATATTTTATGCAAATGAAAACCAAGAGCATGAAGCAATAGCTACACTTAGATAAAATAGATGGTAAGTCAAAACCTGTAGACAGAGACAAAGAAGGTCACTATATAATAAAGTGATTAATTCAGAAAGAGGAAGTAACAATATATGTAGACCCAATACTGTAGCAAGTAGATATATAAACAAGCATTATTAGAAATAAAGTGAGATAGACTCCAATACAACAATAATTGGGAACTTTAACACCCCACTTTCAGCATTAGATATCATATAGATAGAAAATCAAAAAAGAAACATCATATTTAAACTGCATTATACATCAAATTGATGTAACCACCATTTACAGAACAATTCATTCAATAGTTGCAGTGTATACATTTTTCTCATCAGCACATGAAACATTCTGCAGAATAGACCACATTGTAGGTCCCCAAACAAGCTTCCACAAATTTTGAAAAAACAAAATTATGTCAAGTGTCTTGTCTGACCACAATAGAATAAAACAAGAAATCAATAACAGGGAGAACTTTGGAAACTGTACAAACAGGTAGAAACTAAACAACATACTCCCAAATGGCCACTGGGTCAAGGAAGAAATGGAGAAAGAGATTTTAAGTTTCTTGAATTAATTGAAACTAGAAACACAGCATATAAAAAACTATGGGATACAGTAAAAAGAGTATTAAGAGAGAAATGTATAGCAATAAATGCCTACATCATAAAAGTTGAAACATTCAAACAATCTAACAATGTACCTCAAGGAAGTAGAAGAGCAAGAAAAAACTAAACCCAAAAACTAATAAAAGGAAAGAAATAAAAATAAAGCAGACATAAATTAAATAGAAACTAAAATATACAAAAGATTAATAAAACAAAATGTTGGTCTTTTGAAAAACTTAAAAAAAATTAGGTAGACTAACTAAAATAAAAAGAGGGAAGACCCAAATAAATAAAATGAGAAATGAAAAGGGAGACATTACAAATTATACCACATAAATAAAAATGATCAGTGGAGGTTATAATGAACAGCTATGTGCCAACAAATTGAAAACCTAGAGAAAATTATCAAATTCCTGGACACACAAAACCTACGAAGAGTGAACAAGGAAGAAATAGAACATCTGAAAACACCAATAGTAAATAATTCAATTGAATTAGTAATAAAATGTTTCCCCAAAAAGAATAGCACAGGACCAGATAGCTTCACTGCTGAATTCTACCAAACATTTAAAGAAGAACTAACACCAATTCTTTTCAAACAATTTCAAAAAAATGGAAGGGAATAATTATTCCAATCTCATTTAAGAGGCCAGCATTACTCTGATACCAAAATCAGACAAGGACAAAATAACAGAAGAAAACTACAACAAATATCCTTGATGATACATGCAAAAATAATAAAAAATACTAGCAAACCAAATTCATAGCACATCAAAAAGATTATACTCTATGATAAAGTGGAATTCAACCCAGAGATGCAAGAATTGTTTAACATATGCAAATCAATAAAAATGACACATCACATCAACAGATGAAAAAAGACATATGATCATCTCAATAGACACAGAAAAGCATTTGATAAAATTTAACATCTACACATGATAAAGAAAAAAGCTCTCAACAAATTACATATCGAATGATTATGCCTAAACACAATAAAGGCCGTATATATAACCAACCCACAATCAACATCATACTGAGTGGGGAAAAGTTGAAACTTTCTCTGAAAAAACTGAAATTAAACAAGGATGCTCACTTTCACTGCTCTAATTCAACATAATATTGGAAGATATAGCTACAGCAATTAGGCAAGAGCAAACAATAAAACACATCTAAATTGGAAAGGAATAAATTAAATTGTTCTTGTTTGCAGATGACATTATGTTATATATAGAAAAATCTGAAGCTTCTACCAATAAACTCTAGAACTGATGAACAAATTTAGTAAAGTTGCAGGATATAAAATCAACATGCAAAATTCAGTAGCATTTCTATACACCAATAATAAACTAGCTGAAAAAGAAATCAAGAAAGCAATTCCATTTATAATAGCAACAAAAAATAACTAGGAATAAATGGAATAAATTTAAACAAGAGTGTGAAAATCTAATGAAAACTCTAAGGCACAGATGAAAAAAATTGAAGAAGATACAGACAAAAAACCCTGAAGAAACATGTTATGTTTCTGGATTGGAGAAATAAATATTGTTAAACTGACCGTACTATCCAAAGTAATCTACAGATTCAATGAAATTATTTTCAAAATATCAATGATATTCTTCAGAGAAATACAATAAAGAATCCTAAAATGTGTATGAAACTGCAATAACCCTGAATAGCCAAAGCAATTCTGAGCAAAAAGAACAAATCTGGAGGTATCACACTATCTGATTTCAAAATATAGTATAAATCTACAGCAATAAAGACAACATGGTACGGGCATAAAAAAGACACACAGCCTAATGGAACAGAATAGGGAACCCCTAAATAAATCCACATATTTACAGCCAACTGATTTCTGACAAAGTTGCCAAGAATATACACTAAGAAAAGAACACGCTCTTCAATAAATAGTGCTGGGAAAACTGGATAACCATGTGCAGAAGAATAAAACTAGATTGCTACCTCTCACCATATACAAAAAAAAACTCAAAATGAATTAAAAATTTAAATGTAAGATCCCAAACTTTAAAGCTACTAGAAAAAAATATGGTAAATGATTCACTACATTGATCTGGGAAACGATTTTATGGTTGAAACCTCAAAAGCACAGGAAACAAAAACAAAAATAGACAAATGGAATTACAGCAAACTCAAAAGCTTCTGCATAGCAAAAGGAACAATCAACAGAATGAATAGACAACCTGAAGAATTGGAGAAAATATTTTCAATCTATTCACCTGATAAGGGATTAATATACAGAATATACAAGGAACTCAACTCAGCAGTAAGAAACAATCTTAGTAAAATATAGGCATAGAATTTGAATAGACATTTCTCAAAAGAAGACATGCAAATGACCAACAAATATAGGAAAAGCTGCTCAGCATCACTAATCATCAGAAAAATGCAAATCAAAACCACAGTGAGATATCACCCCACCTCTTTTTAAATGTCTTGTATCAAATAGACAAAAAATAACAAATGCTGATGATAATGCAAAGGAAAGGAAACTCTTGTACACTGTGGATGAGACTGTAAGTTAATACAGCCATTATGGAAAACAACACGGAGATTCTGAGTTAAAAATATAACTACCATGCAATCCAGAAATCCCACCTCTGGTTATATATCCAAAGGAAAGGAAATCAGTATGTCCAGAAGATAACTGCACTTTCATGTTTATTGCAGCACTATTCAGAATACCCAAAATATGGAATCCAACTAAGTGTCCATCAACAGATAAATGGATAAAAAACTGGTATATATAAACAATGAAATGCTATTCAGCCATAATAAAGAATGGAATTCTGTTATTTGCAGCAACATGGATAAGACTGGAGGACATTATGTTAAGTGAAATAAGTCAGGTACGGAAAGCTAAATATCACATGTTCTCACTTATGCATGGAAGCTGAAAAAAGTTGTTATAAAAAATGGAGAGTAGAATAGTTGTTACTAGAGGCTGAGAAGAGGAGGGAAGAGAGGGATAGAAAAAGATTAGTTATAGATACAAAATTACAGCTAGATAGGGGGAATAAGCTCCAGTATTTTATAGCGCTGTAGGGTAACTATAGCAAACAATAATTTATTGTATTTTTTAAAATTTCAAGAAGAGAGAATTTTGAATGTTACTAACAGAAATAAATGATAAGGATTTGAGGTAATGGATATGCTAATTGTTCTCCTTTATTACACATTGTACACATGTATCAAAATCACACTGTACCCCCAAAATATAATTACAATAATAAAATAATAATAAATACAAATATTACGTGTCAAAGAAAAAAATATATTTTATGTAGTCAAAAGTTTCAAACTTAATTTTCAAATTAAAAATAGAAAATCAAGACATACAACTGTATACTCAAATTCTAGCATACAAATATGTACTAATTCTATTTCTTTCATTGAATCTGTACATTTTATTTTCAATTCCAAAAATTGCTCCTCCTTCACTATTCTTATAATATCATGGGGAACCAGGATTATCAACAGGGTTGGGAGACCGTCCTGATTGGATTTTACTTATAGGATCAGCAGAGCCACAATCCTCAAACTGCAATCTGAGCCAATTTCCTCCATTATTCTTAGTTCTCCTCTCCTTCCTTCCAATACTACCACCTTCTTTCCATCCTGACTGCTGTCACCTATAAATATCTAAATCACTGTCTCACATGTGCTGTCATATTTGGAGTCTGGTTCAAAATCTGCCACTTTATTCCCAGGAGATGCTGGGATATATATATCTTTTATTTTCCCTCAATCACTACCTATTCTCTTAGGCTATCCAGATTCCAATTTTGCTTTATTTTCTTCCCTACCCAGCCCAGACCTCAGGGGCAAAAACTTCAATTGCATTCTCACAGGCACCATCCATTCCTTCAGTCCCTTAACCTTGTAGTGTAAATTCCCAACCTTGAAAACAAAAAACTAACAAACAAGCAAAACCACTTGTTCATTTTCTATACTCTGCTCCAGCTCCCAGGCTATACTCATATTCCATTACATTAGCTCCAGTCTCAGCTAGGCCCTCAGTGATGTTCAAAATCTTTCACTAAGCACCTTTCCTTTTCTCTACACCAACTTTTCTGAAATGTCATCATCCATACCCCTCTACCCTTTTCACTCTAAGGAAATTACTTAATTTTCTACTTAACAGAAAAAGATAGGCTTCAATTCCCATAACTTTGTTCTCTAGCATCTTCAAAATCATGTATATCTCCAACGATTTTTATCTCTTTATATAAATTTACTTTTAATTTTTATCAAAATTGTATGAGAACACAAAGAGACAAATAATTTTACAAGGCTCGTTAAGAAAACAACCGTCCCTTACTTGTCTCCACATGAGCCATTTCCCACTCCCTGGAAACAGTCACTTTCAGCTTTCTTAGATGATTCTTTTGTAAACATATCTCCATCTCTCTAAGTAAGAAAGAAGTGATTGCTCATTTATTTTTTATATGTAGGCATTATCTATTGAATTCCCTCCAACAAAGATGAGGATTTTTCTCTTTCACAATCCCCATTCTCCACCCTCAATCACACACTAGTAGCTTCCTAATAGCATAGGACTAAATTGTAACTTTGGTACTATAAATATGCAATGTTTACACTATTATGTTCAGGTAAAGCTATTCACAAACTGAACCACAGAGTAAACTATGATTACTTGTCTTTTACTGTGTAACTCTAATTTTCTCGAAGTAAATAACTATCTCATTTATTAGTTTTCTATGTGCTTATTACTACTTCAACCCAAGTTGTTCACCATTGGTCTCAATCCTTCAAGAAATTCAGACATATCAAGTATTTAACAAATTTATTTTCTTGAGGAAAACTCTCCAAAGAGTTCCAGTTTGAATTAGTGGTCTTTTATTCCTATTGTAAATATTTTCTCCCATTTGTGGGTTATCATCTTATTTTTAAGGTATCTTTGAAGCACAAAAGCTTTAATTTTTTAAAGTCCAGTTTACCTAAGTTTTCTTTCTTTGCTTGTGTTTTGGGGATCATATCTGAGGAATCATTGTCTAACCCAAAGTCACAAAGTTTTACAACTATGTAAAGTTTTATATTTTCAGCTCTCACATTTAGCTCTCTGATCAATCTTGGGTTAATTTTCATACTTTGTGTGAGGTACAGATCTGACTTCATTTCTTTGCATGGACTATCAAGTTTTCCCAGCGTCATTTGTAGGAAAGACTGTTATCCCTTTTTTCCTCAGTTGAATTTCTTGGCTTCCTTGTTAAAAATCAATTGACCCTAAATGTAAGGATTTATATGTGGACTCTCAACCCTTTTTGCTTATAAAGTGAGACTTTATTAATATCTTTATATTAAAGTGTCAAATAGACATAATGCAAAATATCATAAAACATGAGGATACTATACTGCCAAGTAACTTCAGTTTTAATCTGTCTAGTGAGGCTAGACTGTGAACTGCTCCAGGAAAGGCTTATCTGCTTATTTTTTATTCATTTGTGTCCCCCCATGCTAGCACAGTGCCTGGCGTCCAGCTCATAAAGAACAGTTAAATGAACACAATCTAATTCAAACAATACAGTTATGGGGTTTTATGTCTTTTGCAGTGGCTATCTTTAAGGTTATACTTGTAAATAGTTTTGTTTATCTTGGATTTATCACGTCTTTCTTTTCCTCCTTTAGAAAGGGGAAGAGAGGTAAGGGATCTTAGTAGCTGATAAGCAAAAAGGGCAGAAGTGAGGAAAACAAAGGTGAGCAATAGGACAAGAGTTCCATATTAAAGAATGGGCATCTTTATGTTCAGGATATGGAAATGTTTTATTTATCAGTTAAAGCATTTCTTTGACAGTGACGGAAACCGATTTTGAGTAACTTAACAAAACAGGGATTCAACTTAAGGTTCATGGGTGCTCCCTGGATCAAAATGAGGCTGGGAGGCTAGTCTTGGTTACAGGTACCAAGGGGGCTACCATGGAGCAGGAAGCAGGGCAGCCTGGTCAGGATGCTCCTCACAGTTTTTGTTGTTGTTGTTTTACAATGAGGCTGGGTGCTAAAAGGAAGGGGACGTGGATCCTGGTACGCCAAAGGGGATATGTGTCCCCCATTGGTACCACTGAATGATTAGCTAGAGAGGATTGTGAAGGTCATCTAGTCCCTCCTTCTTGCATCACAGAAGTGGACTCTAAATTCTATTTCTTACATCTATGTGTCTATCCCTATGCCAGTGCCATGAACTCTTAAGTACTGTAGCTTTGCAGCAAGATTAGAAATGAAGAATATGAGTCCTCTAACTTTGTCCTTTTCCAAGATTGTTTCAGGTGTTCAGGATCTCTTGTATTTCCATATGAATTTTAGAACTGTCTTGTCAATCTATTTAAAAAAGGCAGTTGGGATTTTTATAGGGATTGCATTGAATCAGTAGATCAAAATTTGGAGAATATTGCCATCTTAACAATTTTATATTTTTCCATTCATGAATACAGGATGTCTTTCCATTTATGCAGGATTTTTCATTTCTGATTTTGGTAATTTAAGTCTTCTTTAATTTCTCTAATAATGTTTTGTAATTTTTTGTTTATACCTTGCACTTCTTTTGTTAAATTTATTCCTCAGAATGTTATTATTTTTGATGCTATTGATACTATTTGATACTATTGTAAATGGAATTGTTTTCTTTCCATTAGTTTCATGTATATGCGAAACTAATAATAGTATATGACTATTTATGAGCTATATATAATATAGACATATAAAACTAATAATAATATATTACTATATATGAAGCTAATAATAATATATGACTTTCCATTCGTTTCCATTATTTGTATATAAATACATATATGAAACTTTCCTTTAGTTTATATACCTGTATGAAACTTTTCATTAGTTTCATATATATATACATTTTTATATAGTTTCATTTCAAACATGAACTATAAAACTATCAAAACTATATATAGTTTATCAAATATAAAAAACTATATATAGTTTTATTTTTGTATTGTTCATTGCTAGCGCATGAGTGTAACTAAATTTTGAATATTTATCTTTTATACTGCTTGCTCAGGTAGTTTATTAGCTCTAATAATTTTGTGTATGGATTCCTTAGGGTTTCCAAAATGCAAATCATGTCACTTGTGAATGAATGTACTTTTACTTACTCCTTTAAAGCCTGGAGGCTTTGTATTTGCCAAATTTCCTTCGCTGTAGCCTCTAGTACACTTTTGAACAGAAGTGGTGAGAGAAGACATCCTTGTCTTGTTCTTGATCTTAGGAGAACACTTTCAATCTTTCACTATTAAGTATGATAGTAGATGTGGGTTTTTCATAGGTGTGCCTCAGCAAATTGAGGATGTTCTCTTTTATAATTAGTTGTTAAGTGTTATTTTCATGAAATGGTGTTAGATTTTGTCAAATGACTTTTCTGCATCTGATGAGATGGTCAGTATATTATTCTATTAATAGAGTGTATTACATAGATTGATTTTTGTATGCTAAATTAACATTGCATTCCTGGGATAAATCCTACTTAATTATGGTGTATGATCCTTTTTATATACTGCTAAATTCAGTTGCTTATATATTGTTAATGCTTTTTGCATTTGTATTTATAAGGGATATTGGTCTGTAGTTTCCTTTAGATGTTTTTGCCTGGCTTTGTTCTCTGTGTAATGTAGTGCCCTCATAGAATGAATTGAAAAGTGTTTCCTCTTTTTATACTTTTGGAAGAGTTTGTGAAACATTTGGTAGAATTCACCAGAGAAACTATATGGCACTGGGTTTTTATTTTGGAAAAAAATATTACCACAACTCAGTCTCTTTATTTTATTTTATTATTATTATTATTATTGTTATTATTATTATTATTATTTGAGACGGAGTCTCACTGTGTCACCCAGGCTGGAGTGCAGTGGCGTTATCTCGGCTCACTGCAAGCTCCGCCTCCCGGGTTGACGCCATTCTCCTGCCTCAGCCTCCCAAGTAGATGGGACTACAGGCCCACCACCACGCCCCGCTAATTTTGTGTATTTTTAGTAGAGACAGGGTTTCACCGTGTTAGCCAGGATGGTCTCGACCTCCTGACCTCTTGATAAGCCAGCCTCGGCCTCCCAAAGTGCTGGGATTACAGGTGTGAGCCACCACGCCCGGGCTCAGTCTCTTTATTTTTAAGAGATATTCACATTTTCTGTTTATTCTTGACTCAGTTTTGGTAGTTTCTGTACATCTAGGAGTTTGACCATTTTGTCTGGATTACCTAATTTGTTGGAATGAATTGTTTATAGTATTTCATTAAAAGCATTTTTTGTGCATATGGTTCATAGTAATGTCTCATTTTTTATTCCTGATGTTGGTAATTCAAGTCTTCTCTCTTCTCTTTCAAGATTTATCAATTGTGTTGATCTTTCAAAGAACCAGCTTTTGGTTTCATTGATGTTCTCTATAGTTTTTAAATTCTCTATTTCATTAATTTCTGCTCTAATCTTTATAATTTCCTTCTCTGCTTGAATTATTTCGCTCTTCCTAGTGTCTTAAGGTGGAAGGTTATTGACTTCAGATTTTTTTCATTTCTAATATGGGCATTTATAGCTATAAATTTACTTCTAAGCATTGCTTTACTTGCATCCTATAAGTTTTGGCATGTTGTATTTTCATTATTATTCACTTTAAAGTGTTTTCTAATTTCTGATCGATTTTTTTCTTTGAATCTTTGCTAAAAGAATGTTGTTGAATTTTCACTTTTTTTTGAGTTTCCCAAATTTTATTCTGTTATGTATTTTATTTGATTGTGTTTGGGTAGGAGAACATACAGTGGACTACATTTCTATATACCACCAACAAACAGTTGTGAAATATAATTTAAAAAGACACTACTCTTAATAGCAATAGAAATATAGAGTATCTAAATCTAGTAAAATATGTGCAATATCTTTCTGTATAAATTATAAAACTTTACTAAGAGGCGTTAAAGAATACCTAAATAAATGGACAGATATAAAAAGTTCATGGACTAGAATATTAAATATTACAAAGATATTGATTTTTTTCCCCCAATTCATCTATAGATCTATAAAATTCAAAGTGGAGTCAAATCCCAGTAAAGATTTAAAAAACATTTTCCATGGAACTTGATGAGCTGATTCTAAAGTTTATATAGAACAACAAAGATTAAATAGTAGCCGAAATACTCTTGAAGAACTGCCTGGTCAGGGGACTAGATCTAGTGTGTATCAGTACGTTATAAAACTATAATAATTCCACCAGTGTAGACTTGGTCCTGGTATAGACAAATGAATGAGGGAATCAAATAGAAAGCCAGAAATAAACCCTTGCATATATGAAGCTGATATGTGTTGGAGCAGACATTTCTGATCAGCAGGAAAAAAAAGGGATACTTGTAGATAGTGCTGGGATTATAAAATTATTGTTAAGTACATGGTCATCACTAATCAATCATAAATAAATAAGTGTAGAAATAATGTGTATGTTGATTAGCTTGACTTAGAAATTCCACAATGCATACATGTATCAAAACATAATGTTGCACATCATAAATATAAAAAATGTTTTCAATTTTAAAAGGATGTGATAGTTCATATGTAAAAAGGGATATCTTTCTCCATATATCAAAAATCAATTCCAGATGGATCAAGGTCTGAAATAGAAAAAGCAAAACTTTGAAATGTTTTAAAAAATATATTAATAAAAATATTTTTATGACTGCAGGGTATAGAAGCATTTCTTCCTTTTAAAAATTTTTTTATTATACTTTAAGTTTTAGGGTACATGTGCACAATGTGCAGGTTTGTTAAAAATTTTATAAAATGCTATATTTTATGAGTGGCAGCTTCCATCTCCCCACCCAAATCATGCACAGATATACATATCTTGTCTTTAACACATTTCCAAAAGGGAGCACTTATCAAGATGTCATCCATCTCCAAACATCTGACTCACATAGAAGAGAAGAGAGGTGTTTATTTCATAGACCAAGCTATCAAAACATTCCTTTCACTATTTCTGCTCAACCTAAAAGATGCAGCCTGGAATTATTTTAAGATGTTTATGTTATTTGTAATATTATGGGAAAGTAAATTACTAACATTCACAAGGTTATAAGCTGCAAAATAACTACTTTGTTTTTTAAAAGAAAATTAGAATCTCATTAAGGATATATTAGCATCATTAACAGAAAAAAATCATTTACAATAACTTAAAAACCAGTCATGTAGGAAAATAATGTGGTAATCAACCACTACTAGAGAAAATAGGTCCTCTTATTTGATTTTACTTGAACTTTGAGATTCTCTATCCTGAATGGATGATGAAGCATTCAGGTAAAAATAAGAAGTTATAAGTGTGAGTTTTCAAGGGTTACTGCCTCAAAGGAGGTACAGAAGTAGCCACAGTCCTACAGTTTATTCCAACATTGAGATCTTCCTAGAAAGTTCAGCATAGTTTCATTTTGCGGAGATTTGACAATTCATCAGCCTCAGTATTCACATCTTATAAAACATCTTCCACATTAAAAAAGACTTCGTCCCATACAAATAAGTTTTTCATCGCTTCTCCAACTTCTTGTACTTGGCTTCCAGTTTTAAAAAAATGCATTTAACTTTTAAGCTGTCTGCTCAAGAGCTGCTACCTGCTCTTCAATGACATTGATCTGATCCAGATAAGGCTGCAGTCCAGCATACTACTGAACTTAAACTTAAGTCCTTTAAGTATCTACTAATGTTTATAGCAATATCTTTTATTTCCAGATACTTCAAGCTGAGTAGTTTATTCATTTTCTGGGAGCTTATAGTCTTCATTGGTGGTTGTCAATTCTCCAGTAAGATAAATGTCCATTTTGGAGAACATGTCCCAGCACAGCTCAGTGATCTCAGCTTCAGCAGGTTCCTTTGTTTCCTCAGCTGTTTTCATGGTGGCAATGTCTTAAGTGAGTTTCTCACATCAGGTCGCTAGGACACTTCAGGCACCATCATGTCAGGTTTTGCCCTGCTCGAGAAGTTTTTCTTTCCTTTTTCCATTTTTTATTTATTTTCTCTTCATTTTTTTTCATTTTTTATGTATTTTCTTTTCATTTTTTTTCATTATTTTATTTTGTGTTCCAGGATATGTGTGCAGGATGTGCAGGTTCGTTACACAGGTAAAAATGTACCACGATAGTTTGCTGCACCTGTCAACTCATCACCAAGGTATCAAGTCCAGCACACATTAGCTATTTTTTCTAATGCTCTCCATCCCCATGCCTGCCTTCCACTGACAGTGTGTGTTGTTTCCCTCCCTGTGTCCATGCGTTCTCATTGTTCAGCTCACATTTATAGGTGAGAACATGTGGTGTTTGGTTTACTGTCCCTGCATTAGTTTGCTGAGAATAATGGCTTCCAGCTCCATCCATGTCTCTGCAAAGGACATAATCTCATTTCATTTTATGGGTGCATAGTATTCCATGGTATATACATAACACATTTTCTTTATCCAGTCTATCATTGATTGAGCGTTTGGGTTAATTCTATGTTTTTGCTATTGTGAAAATTGCTGCGATGAACATACGTGTGCATGTATCTTTATAATAGAATGATATATTCCTTTGGGTATATACCCAGTAATAAAATTGCTGGGTCAAATGAAATGGTATTTCTGCCTCTAGGCTTTGAGGAATCGACACACCGTCTTCCACAATGGTTGAACTAATTTACATTCTCACCAACAGTGAAAAAGTGTTTTGATTTCTCCACAGCCTCGCCCATGTCTATTGTTTCTTGACTTTTACTAATCATCTTTCTGATTGGCATGAGGTGGCATCTCATTGTGGTTTTGTATTTGCATTTCTCTAATGATCAGTGATGTTGAACTTTTTTTCATATGTTTGTTGCCTACATAAATGTCTTCTTTAGAGAAGTGTCTGTTCATGTCCTTTGCCCACTTTTTGATAGGGTTGTTTTATTTTGTATGGTAAATTTGTTTAAGTTCCTTGGAGATTCCGAATATCATACCTTTGTCAGATGGATAGATTGCCAAAATTTTCTCCCATTCTGTAGGTTGCCTGTTCACTCTGATGATAGTTTCTTTTGCTGCGCAGAAGCTCTTTAGTTTAATTAGATCCCATTTGCCAGTTTTTTGTTTGTTGCAATTGCTTTTGATGTTTTCATCATAAAATGTTTGCCCATGCCTATGTCCTAAATGATATTGCCTAGATTTTCTTCTAGGATTTTTAGAGTTTGGGGTTTCACCCTTAAGACTTTAATCCATGTTGAGTTCATTTTTGTATAAGGTGTAAGAAAGGGGTCCAGTTTTAATTTTCTGCATATGGCTAGCCAGTTCTTCTGGCACCATTTAATAAATAGGGAATCCTTTTTCATTGGTTGTTTTTGTCAGATTTGCCAAAAATCAAATGGTTATAGATGTGTGGTCTTATTTCCGAGTTCTCTATTCTGTTCCATAGGTCTATGTGTCTGTTTTTGTACCAGTACCATTACCGTAGCCTTGTAGTACAGTTTGAAGTTGAGTAGTATGATGCCTCCAGCTTTGTTATTTTTGCTTAGGATCATTTTGGCTATATGGGCTCTCCTTTGGTTTCATATGAATTTTAATGTAATTTTTTCTAATTCTGTGAAGAATGTCAATGGTATTTTAATGGGAATAGCATTGAATCTGTAAATTATTTTGGGCAGTATGGCCATTTTCACAATATTGATTCTTCCCGTCTATGAGCTTGGAATGTTTCTCCGTTTGTTTGTGTCCTCTCTCATTTCCTTGAGAAGTGGTTTGTAGTTCTCTTTTAAGAGGTCCTTCACTTGCCTTGTTAGCTATATTCCTAGGTATGTTATTCTCTTTGTCGCAATTGTGAATGGGAATTCATTCACGATTTGGCTCTCTGTTTGTCTACTGATGGTGATAGGAATGCTTCTGATTTTTGCACATTGATTTGAATCCTGAGATTTTGCTGAAGTTTCTTATCATCTTAGGAAGTTTTTAATCTGAGAAAATGGAATTTTCTAGATATAGGATCATGTCATCTGCAAAAAGAGACCATTTGACTTCCTCTCTTCCTATTTGAATATGCTTTATTTCTTTCTGTTGCCTGATTGCCTTCGCCAGAACTTCCAATACTATGTTGAATAGGCATGGTGAGAGAGGTCACCCTTGTCTTATTTCATTTTTTAAGTGAAATGCTTCCAGCTTTTGCCTGATCAGTATGATATTGGCTGTAGTTTTGTCATAAATTATTCTAATTATTTTGACATATGTTTCATCAATACCTAGCTTATTGAGAGTTTTCAACATGAAAGGATGTTGAATTGTACTGAAGGCCTTTTTCTGCATCTATTGAGATAATCATGTGGTTTTTGTCTTTAGTTCTGTTTATGTTATTAATTATACTTATTGATTTGCATTTTTTGGAACCAGCCGTGCATCTGGGACACAAAGATGACTTCACTGTGGTGTGTAAGCTTTTTGATGTGCTTCTGAATTTGGTTTGCCAGTATTTTATTGAGAATTTTTGCATCATGTTCATCAGGGATATTGGCCTAAATTTTCTTTTTTCTTGTATCTCTGTCGGGTTTTGGTATCAGCATGATGCTGGCCTCATAAAAAGAGTTAGGGAGGAGTCCCTCATTTTCAGTTGCTTGAAATAGTTTCAGAAGAAATAGTACAAGCTCCTCTTTGTACCTCTTGTAGAATTCAGCTGTAAATTTATCTGTTCCTGGGCTTTTTTTAGTTGGTAGGCTATTTATTACTGTCTCAATTTCAGAACCTGTTATTGGTCTATTCAGGGATTCAACTTCTTCCTGGTTCAATCTTGAGAGGATGTATGTGTCCAGGAATTTATCCATTTCTTCTAGATTTTCTAGTAAATTTGCATAGTGTTGTTTGTAGTACTCTCTGATGGCTGCTTATATTTCTTTGGGGTCAGTAGTGATATCCCCTTTATCATTTTTCATTGTTTCTATTTTATTCTTCTCTCTTTTATTCTTTATTAGTCTAGCTAGTGGTCTATTTTATTACTTTTTCAAAAAAAAACAGCTTCAGGATTCGGTGATTTTTTGAAGGGTTTTATGTGTCTCTGTCTCCTTCAGTTCTACTATGATCTTGGTTATTCCTTGTCTTCTATAGCCTTGGGGTTTGTTTGTTATCAGTTCTCTAGTTCTTTTAGTTGTGATGTTAGAATGTATATTTGAGATCTTTCTAACTTTTTGATGTGAGCGTTTAGTGTTATAAATTTCCCTCTTAACACTGCTTTGGCTGTGTCCTAGAGATTCTGGTACTTTGTCTCTTTGTTCTCATTGGTTTCAAAAAACTTCTTGATTTCTCACTTAATTTCATTACTTACCCTGGAGTCATTCAGAGCAGGTTGTTCAATTTTCAGGCAGTAGTGTGATTTTGAGTGGGGTTTCTAATATTGAGTTCTAATTTGATTGCACTGTGGTCTGAGAGACTGTTTGTTATGATTTCAGTTTGGCATCATTTGCTGAAGAGCATTTTACTTCCAATTATGTGATCAATTTTAGAGTAAGTGCCATTTGATGTCAAGATGAATGTATACTCTATTGTTTTTGGGTGGAGAGTTCTGTATATATTTATCACATCCACTTGACCAAGAGCTGAGTTCTTGTCATGAATATTCTTGTTAATTTTCTGCCTCAATGAACTGTCTAATATTGACAGTGCGGTGTTAAATCTCCCATTATTATTGTGTGGAAGTCTAAGCCTCTTTGTGGGTCTATAAGAACTTGTTTTAAGAACCTGGGTGCTTCCATATTGGGTGTATATATATTTAGGATAGTAAGCTTTTCTTGTCAAATTGACTCCTTTACCATAATGTAATGCCCTTCTTTGTCTTTTTTGATCTTTGTTGATTTACAGTCTGTTTTGTCATAAGCTAGGATTGCAACCCCTGCTTTTTTCTGCTTTCCATTTGCTGTTATATTTTTCTTTTTCCCTTTCTGTTGAGCTTATTTGTGTCTTTGCACATGAGATGGGTCTCTTGAATACAGCACACCAATAGGTCTCCACTCTAATCAGTTTGCTATTCTGTGTCATTTAATTGCGGCATTTAGCCCACATACATTTAAGGTTAATATTGTTATGTGTGAATTTGATTATGTCACCATGATGCTAGCTGGTTATTTTGCAGGCTTGTTGATTTAATGCTTTGTAGTGTCGTTGGTCTGTGTACTTCAGTGTTTTTTTTTTTTTTTTTTTTTTTGTGACTGGCAAAGGATTTTCCTTTTTATAGTTAGTGCTTCCTTCAGCAACTCTTGCAAGGCAGGCCTGGTGGTGACAAATTCCCTCAGCATTTGGTTGTCTGAAAAGAATTTTATTTCTCCTTTGCTTATGAAGCTTAGTTTGGCCAGATATGAAATTCTGATTTGAAAATTATTTTCTTTAAGAATGTTGAATATTGGCCCCCAATCTCTTCTGGCTTGTAGAATTTCCACGAAGAGGTCTCCTGTTATTCTGATGGGCTTCCATTTGTAGGTGACTGGCCTTTCTTTCTGGCTGCCCTTAACAATGTCTTTCTTCATTTCAAACTTGGATAGTATCATGATTATGTGTCTTGGAGTTGCTCTTCTCATAGAGTATCTTACTGGGGTTCTATGGATTTCCTGAATTTTAACGTTGGCCTATCTTGCTAGGCTGGGGAAGATGATATCCTGAAATATGTTTTGGATGATATCCTGAAGTAGGTTTGTTAACTTGGTTTCATTCTCCCTGTTTCTTTCCAGCATCCCAATCAGTCACAGGTTCAGTCTTTTTACATAATCTCATAGTTCTAGGAGGTTTTGATTGTTCCTTTTCATTCTTTTTTCTCTAGTCTTGTCTGCCTGTCTTAATTTCAGCAAGAATGTCTTCAAGCTCTGAAATTCTTTCCTCCACTTGGTCTACTTGTCTATTGATACCTGCAGTTGCATTGTAAAGTTCTCTTGTTTTGTTTTTCAGCTTCATCTGGTCATTTTTGTACCTCTCCTAACTGGTTATTCTAGTTAACAGCTCCTTTAGTATTTTATTATGGTTTTTAGCTTCTTTGCATTGGGCTAGAACATGTTCCTTTAGCTCAGTGAAGTTTGTTATTACCCACCTTCTGAAGCCTGCTTCTGTCAGTTCATCCATCTCAGCCTCAGCTCAGTCCTGTGCCCTTCCTGGAGTGGTGTTGTGATCATCTGAAGGAGAAGAGGCACTCTGGCAATTATAGTTTTCAGCATTTTTTCATTGATTCTTTCTCATCTTCATAACTTTATCTACCTTCAATCTTTGAAACTGCCGACCTTTGGATGGGGTTTTATGGGGACTTTTTGTTGATGCTGTTGTTGTTGCTTTCTGTTTGTTTATCTTTTAATAGGCCTCTTTTCTATAGAGCTGCTGCAGGGTGTGCTGGGGGACCACTTTACACCCTATTAACCTGGGTCCCTCCTGCATCTGGTGATATCACCAGTGGAGGCTACAAAAGAGCAAAGATGGCTGCCTGCTTCTTTCTCTGGGAGCTCTGTCTCAGAGGGGCACCAAACTGATGCCAGCAGGAATGTTTGTGAATTAGGTGTCTGGTGACCCCTCTTGGGGGATCTCACTGAGTCAGGAGGTATGGTATCAGGGACCCACTTAGTGAAGCACTCTGGCTATCCATTGGTGGAGGGGTTGTGTTGCACTAGGGGGAATTCCACTTGTCTGGACTGCCCAGATTTCTCAGAGACAGCAGGGGAAAAGACTAAGTCTGATGATTCATGGAGATTATGGCCACACCTCCCTCTAGGGGTTCTATTCCAGGGAGATCAGAGTTTTGTCTGTAAACTCCTGGCTGGAGTTGCTAAAATTCCCACAGGGAGGCCCTGCCTGCTGAGGAGGGATGGGTCCAAGCTCACCCTAAGAAGGCAGTCTGGCCACAATCTGCCACAGCCACTGTGCTGCACTGTGGGAATTCCTCCAGGGTCCAAACTGCCCAGTGTCCCCAGCACCAGCAGGGGAAAACCACAGACTGGAGCTGAGCTGCAGTGATGGCTGCTGCCACTCCCTTTGGGAGCTCAGTCATCTTAGGAAGTAGGCAGCTGCAGTGATGGTGGCTGCCCCTCCCTTCAGAAACTCAGTTGTCTTAGGCAGCAGGCAGCCACAGTGATGGCAGCCACACCTCAACTAAGGAGCTCAATCATTTTAGGCAGCTGGCAGCTTCAGTGATGGTGGCTTCTTCTCCCCCCAGGAACTTGGTAGTCTTAGGCAGTCTCCAGTAGAGCAGCTGCTGAGAATCTGTATAGCTCTGTGCTTAAGGCCCAAGGCCCTGGTGGTATGGGCTCACAAGGGGATCTCCTGATCCATGGTGTGTACAGATCCGTGGAAAACATGTGGCTTCCTGGGCAAGGTAGCACAATCACTCAGTGCCTCCCTTGGCAGGGGTGGGTCCTTCCCTTGCCCCGTGCAGTTCCCAGGTGGGCCATCAATCCACCCTGCTTTTTATCACTCTCTGTGGGTCATGCCCACCACCTAATCAGTCTCAATAAGAGAACCTAGATACCTCAGTTGCCAGTGCAGGATTCACTTGCCACTTTTGTTCTTCTTGGTGGGAGCCTTCGACCACAGCTGTTTTTAGTCAGCCATCTTGGCCTCTTCCACGAGAAGCTTTTCTTAAACAAGACACTAAACATCCAAACCATAATGAAAAAGAGTAACAAGTTCAACTATGTTAAAATAAGAATTTATTGCCATCTAAAAATCACCATAAAAAGAATGGAAATAAGTAAGTTACAACTGGGAGAATAATATGCAATGTATCCAGCCAGAGTACTGGTAACCAGAAATACAACACATTTCTAGAAGGCAATAAGAAAAAGACAAACACAATAGAAAAATCGACAAAAAGCATGAATATGCCCTTGACAGAAGAGAAAATAAAAATGATACATAAATATATACAAATATACACAATCTCATTGGTTATGAGGAACATGAAAAATGAGTTCCTGAGATAATCTTTTACCAAAACCAGATGGGAAAATAATCAAAAGTTTTGTAAACCAAGTTTTGGTGAAGATATAGAACAATGGGAACTCTCACACATTGCTGAAGAGAATTTAAATTGGTAACCACTTCCAAAACTTACTATTTGTATCACCCAGCATAGTCAAGCATTTGCATACTCTTTCATCCAACAATTCCCCTTAAATGAATTCTTGCATATTTGCTCCCAGGAAACATATACAGGAATGTTTCAGCAGCACTGTTTATAATATTAAATATATGCAAACAATCCAAATGTCTATCAACAGTAGAATGGATAAATAAATTAATGTATAAATAAAGACAGAAAAGTACACAGCCTGAAAAAATAAATAAACTATAGCTGTATTGAGTGATACGTATGAGTCTCCAGAAAATAATGTTGAGTGAAAAAAGCATCTAAAAACCACATACAGTATGGTTTCATGTATTTAAGTTAAAAAAAAAGAAGATATATACACACAGTGGTCAAACTATAAAGAAAAAAAGGTATAATTAATACAAAACTTAAGATAGTGTTTATTACCATTGGCAAGAAAGGGCAGTGCATTCTGGGTGGGTTATACAGAGGACTTTTGCACTACTAGCCATATTCTATTTCTTGCCCTAGGTAGTAAGTATACAGATGTTAATTTTATTATTCTTTAAACTGTACATATATTATAGATAATTTTATGATGTATGCATAATTCACAATAAAAATTGAAAAAGGTATACTACAGAATTAAGGTATTGAAATACTGTATCAGAAAACAACTGAACAAATGAATAATGCATAGTAAAATTAAAAGCAGATGAGTAACACTGTATTAAATGTTGATAGACATAAAGCCAATAATTCGGAGTCCATTAATAGTGTAAAATTAAAATGTAAAAACATCATTTTTATTAAAACATACTTTTCTCCTTACTTAAAAATGAATTGTAACAGTAATAAGAAAATGGCAGAGCTAACACTTACATTAATATTTCTAGTGATCCTTCAGCCACTCTACTAGTAAAAGCAAGCAAATTAAAAAAGTACTGATCCAATCAGATTTCATAAATTTGGACATAAATTTCAAAATTATCAAGACAGGTGTATGAACAATAAAAATTAATATCTAAACACCCATTAACAGTAAACTGTGTATTTGTTCTCACACTGCTATAAAAAATACCTGAGATTGGTAAATTTATAAAGAAAATAGGTTTAATTGGGCTCAGGGTTCCACAGGCTGTACAGGAAGCATGGCAGCATTCGCTTCTGGGGAGGCCTCAGGGAACTCTTATTCATGGCGGAGGACAAAGTGGGAGCAAGCATTTTACATGGCAGGAGCAGAACCGAGAGGTGGGAGGTGCTACACACTTTTAAACAACCAGATCTCATGATAACTCACTCACTCATTGACGCAAGAACAGCACCAAGGGGGTGGTGCTAACCCATTCATGAGGACTCCGCCCCCATGATCCAATCTCCCACCAGGCCCCACCTTCAACACTGCCGGTTACAGTTCGACAAAAGTTTTGGTTTTGGTGGGGACACAGATCCAAAATGTATCACGTTGTCTTTAGTCTTTGTAAAATAAATACTAAACTGCTGAAACAAATTGAATATATTATCAGAGCTTTGGATTATCATACCAAATGTTATACCAAGATCTAAAAAAAGCGTATTTTATTTTACCACCAATAAACACAAATTTAAAATTTCAATAATATCATTTTCATCATCCTGTCATTAAAAATGTCATCTTTTGTGTACATTATTATAATGTTTATAATGTTCATACCATGATATATAATTTATAAATGAATAAATATGTATGAGGATGCCTTCTCAAAAAGGATTCACTGAAAGGGATGCATATTGCAGCATCAACAAGCATGATGACCACCACTGTAGGTCAGCATTAAGGTACTAAAAGTGATGTAAACTCTCAGTGTGTCATGGTTAGTTGTGAGGAGCTTGACAAATAATTATATTTATTTATTTATTAAATTTTACATTTAATTTTGAGTTTATTATTTTAAATGTCATAAATCTGAATGATGAAGCACCATTTTTTGTTCAGTTTTGAAGAAGCTTTAAATTCAAGTTCAGATGCAAGTATTTATACATTTTATTTTAAATCTTTCTTTAGAACTATTACTGTTTTGTATTATTGTAGTTATACTGTAGTCTCAAAAATGAAATAAAACAGATGTAACATTTATAATTGTTTGAATTTCAAGGTAAATAGGGCTCAGTGAAAATTTTCTACATTCATGACTGCATTGGCTGCTGTGAGTGGCAGGCTCCAATTCTTACTAACTCATTTATCTCACAATTTGAAAAATATTTTTATGTATTTACTTATTTTTTAATTAAATAAAAATTGTATCAATGTATGGTGTACAACATATTTTGAACTATGTATACAATGTGGAATGCCTAAATTGAGTTAATCAACATAAGAATTACCTCATCTAATTATATGTTTGGTAAAAACACTTAATATCTACTCTCTTACCAATTTCCAGGTATACGATACTTTGTTATTAACTATAGTCATTATATTGTGCAACAAATCACTTGAACTTATTTCTTTGTATCTTTTGACTAACATTTCCCCTTCAACAAGCCACTGGTAACTACCATTCTACCCTCTGCTTCTATGGGTTTTACTATTTTAGATTCTACATATAAGGAAAATCATGTGGTATTAATCATTCTGTGCCTGTGCCTGTCTTGTTTCACTTTACATAGTGTCCTCCAGGTTCATTCATATTCTCACAAGTGACAGTATTATCTTCTCTTTAAAGGCCGAATAGTATTCCAATTTGTATATCTACCACGTTTTCTTTATTCATTTATCTGTTGATGGCCAGTTAGGTTGTTTCCATATCTTGGCTACCTTGAATACAGCTGCAGTGAACACGGGAGTGCAGATATCTCTTCAACAAATTGATTTCATTTCCTTTGGCTTTATAATGAAAAGTGAGGTTTCTGAATCATACAGTAATCCTGTTTTAAATTTTTTGAGGAACATCCATACTGTTTTCCATATTGTATTAGTCAGGGTTTTCTAGAGGGACAGAACTGAATAGAATATTAGAATATTCTAATATATATTAGAATATTCTAATATATATTAGAATATTAGAATTATATTAGAATATTAGATTAAAATTATATTACAATATTAGAATAGAATTATTTTAGAAATATATTAAAATATTCTAATATATATTCTAATAGTATATATATTCTACTATATATATATATATATATATATATATATATATATATATATATATATTCTATTCCATTAGAGCCAATCCAAGTTCCAAAACTGAAGAACTTGGAGTCTGGTATTGAGGGCAGGAAACATCCAGCATGGGAGAAAGATTGAGGCTGGGAGGCTAGGCCAGTCTCTCTTTTTACATTTTTCTGCCTGTTTATATTCTAGCTGGGTTGGCAGCTGATTAGATTGTTCCCACCCAGATTAAGGGTAGGTCTGCCTTTCCCAGCCCAATGACTCAAATGTTATTCTCCTTTGGCAGCACCCTCACAGATACACTCAGGATCTATACTTTGTATACTTCAATCCAATCAAGTTGACAGTATTAACCATCACAAGTCCACCCCTTGTCAACTTAAACCCATACATATCTCCTGAGATCATATATAACCTTGAAATAAAGACAATGATAAGGACATGCTTATGTCTAACATAATACAACTATCCTTCATACAACCAGAAACTCACCAATCCCCAACCCAAATACTATTACATAAAGTTAACAATACTTACATGCTGATGTGAAGTCAATAAATTTTATGTCAGATGATAAAGGAGAAAGGAAATAAAGTGAAGATATTCTCTTAGTACAAGTGTATATATGCACAAACATGTTTTTAACAAAAGAAGGAGGAAATACTCAAGACAATTACAGTCTTTGTTTCAGCATCTGCTCAAGTGGTCTGAGCTGTTATTGATGACTACCTTCTTCTACTACCCATTTCTGTATTCCCTTTGCCTTCAGCAAGCACCTCAGCAGGTCGTGGGTTTTTTTCTTGGTGGAGTGACCCAAACCTTCATTCCTGAAGGGTCTGGGTCATTTGTAGTCCTGCCTGGACTAGGCTGTTGTAGTTTCCCATTGGCCTTAATCACAGGACATGGTAATACTAAGAAACACTCTAATGAATCTCCTGTATTCCATGCATACTCTCCCTTACCTCCATTGTAGGGTAGTAGACTGATTTCATATGGATAATCTGGGTCAGTCATGCCAGCAAACACTGTAATTCCCTTCTTAGCCTTTTGATTTAAAGGTAGGAGGAGCCCAAAGTGTCCAGGTGGCAATCTTAACTTGCAGTTTAATGGAATCATTGTGTCTCCTGGTGGCGGCATTTCTCCCCCTGGAACAAAGACCTCTAGGCCACCAGAACGTAGTGTCACAGGAACAGGAAGCAAAAATTTTGCTAGTGGATCACTAGGGGTGATGGTGAGTGGTGCCACTTCCACTTCCACCCCTTGATTCCTGGAGATGCAAATCTTGGCTATGGGAGAAATAGTGCCATATATTGGACGCTGATTCAGAGCATACATGGCATTCTGGAGAATTTTGCCCCAGCCCTGCAAAGTATTGTCACCTAGTTGACATTGTAATTGTGACTTCAAAGGGCCATTCTACTGTTCTATCAATCCAGCTGCTTCAGGATGATGGGGAACATGGTAAGACCAGCGAATTCCATGAGCATGAGCCCACTGCCATACTTCTTTAGCTGTAAAGTGAGTGCCTTGGTCAGAGGCAATGGCAATGCTGTGTGGAATACCATGACGTTGGACAAGCATTCCGTGAGTCCTTGGATGGTAGTCTTGACAGAAGCATGGCATGCAGGATAGATTAACTCACATCTGGAGTAAGTGTCCATTCCAGTGAGGAGAAACCTCTGCCTTTCCATCATGGAAAATGTTCAATATAATCAACATGCCACTAGGTACCTGGCTGATCACCCTGAGGAATGGTGCCATATCGAGGGCTCAGTGTTGGTCTCTGCTGCCAGAAAATTAGTCACTCAGCAGTGGCCATAGGCAGGTCAGCCCTGGTGAGTGGAAGTCCATGTTGCTGAACCCATGCATAACCTCCATCTCTGCCACCATGGCCACTTTGTTCATGGATCCCTTGGGCGATGACAGGGGTGGCTGGGGAAAGAGGCTTGGTGATGTCTGCTGAATGTGACATCCTATCCACTTGATTATTCAAATCCTCCTCTGCTGAGGTCACCCGATGGTGAGCACTCACATTAGACAGAAATATTTTCACAGTCTTTGATCACTCAGAGAGGTCCATCCACAGACGTCTTCCCCAAATTATTTTGTCACTAATTTTCTAATCATGCTTCTTCCAAGTCCCTGATAATCCAGCCAAACCATTGGTTACCGCCCATGAATCAGTATATAATCATACATCTGGCCATTTCTCCTTCAGTGCAAAGTGCACAACAAGGTGCTCTGCTTGAATTCTGCCCACTGGGAAGATTTCCCTTCACTACTGTCCTTCAGGGATGTCCTAGAAAGGGGCTGTAGTGCTGCAGCTGTTCAGTTTCAGGTGGTGCCTGCATATCGTGCAGGACCATCTGTGAACCAGGCCCTAGTCTTCTCTTTGCCTGTCAACTGATCATAGGAAACTCCACATGAGGCCATTGGTACAGGCTGGGGGAGAGAAGGCAGGGTGGCAGGAATGGAGACCATGGGCATTTGAACCACTTCCTCATGTAACTTACTTGTGCCTTCAGGACATGCTCAAACTGGATCTCGTATATAACACTTCCATTTGATGCTGGAATGCTGCTATGTATGACCCACTTTATGGCTAGATGGGTCACAAAGCACCCAATTTATTATAGGCAGTTCAGTTTGCATGGTGACTTGATGACTCATAGTCAAACGTTCAGTTTCCACTAAAGCCCAGTAACAGGCCAAAAGCTGTCCCTCAAAAGGAGAGTAGTTATTTTCAGAAGAAGGCAGGGCCATGCTCCAAAATCCTAGAACCCTCCGTGGTGACTCACTTATACGGGCCTGCCAAAGTCCCCAAACAACATCCTTATCTGCCACTGACACCTCAAGCACCATTGAATCTGCTGGGTCACATGGCCTAAGTGGCAGAGCAGCTTGCACAGCAGCCTGGACCTGTTAAAGAACCTTCTCCTGTTCTGGACCCCACTCAAAACTGGCAGCCTTTCGGGTCACTTGACATATGGGCCAAAGTAACACACCCAAATGAGGAATGTGTTGCCTCCAAAATCCAAATAGGCACACTAGGCATTGTGCCTTTTTTTTTCCTGTGGAGGGGACAAATGCAGCAACTTATCTTTCACCTTAGAATGAATATCTCAACAGGCCCCACACCACTGGAACCCTAGAAATTTTACTGAGGTAGAAGTTCCCCTGAATTTGATTCAGGTATTTTTCCCATCCTCTGGCATGCGATGTCTCGACAATAAGTCTAGTATGTTTGCTACTTCTTGCTCACTGGATCCAGTTGGCATAATGTAATAGACCAATGTGATATTTTGTGGAAATGAAAAGCAATCAAGGTCTCTCTGAATAAGATTATGACACAAAGCCAGAGAGTTGAAATATATCTGAGGTAGGAAAGTAACGGTATATTGCTGGCCTTGCCAGCTGAAGGCAAATTGCTTCTGGTGGGCCTTATAAAGAGTAATGGAGAAAAAGGCATTTGCCAAGTCAATGGCTGCATACCAGGTACCAGGAGATGTGTTAATTTGTTCAAGCAATGAAGCCACATCTGGTACAGCAGCTGCAATTGGTTAAGCTTATGATAATCCAAAGCTTATGATAATCCACTGTCATTCTCCAAGATCCATCTGTCTTCTGCACAGGCCAAATGGGAGAGTTGAACAAGGATGTGGTGAGAATCACTGCCCCTGCCTCTTTCAAGTCCTTGATGGTGGAACTAATCTCTGAAATCCCTCCAGGGACGCAATATTCTTTTTGATTTACTATTTTTCTAGGTAGAGACAGCACTTATGGCTTCCATTTGGCTTTTCCCACCATAATATCCCTCACCCTACCAATCATGGAGCCATGTGGGGGTTCCGCCAGCTGCTAAGTAGGTCTATGCCAATTATGCATTGCGGCACTAGGAAAATGACCACGGGATGAATCTGGGGACCCACTGGACCAACTATAAGTAGGACCTGAGCTAAAACTCCTTTAATTACCTGACCTCCATAAGTCCCTACTTTAACTGGAGGACCACGATGACGTTTTGGGTCCCCTGGAATCAATGTCAGCTCAGAGCCAGTAATGAGTAGTCCCCAAAATGTCCTATCATTTCACTTTCCCCAATGCACAGTTACCCTGGTGAAAGGCCAGAGGTCTCCTTGGGGAAGGATAGAAGAAAGATTCACTGCATACATTGTTGGTAATGTAGTGGGGTCCTTCCTCAAGGGGACCCAGCCTGTTTTTCATTCAAGGCATTCTGGGTCTATAAACTGGCTCAAGTCTAAAAATTGATTGAGGGTCCATGATTGTCTGTTTTTATAATTCAAATTAGTCTTTTGTCCATTTGACCTAGAAGTTTTCTGCTTGTATAAATTAAGTAGGAATGCAGTAGGCTTCCTATCAATTATACTTCTAGGAACACCATGATTAATGAGCCTATGCCAGAGCTCTACATGAATCAGACTACTCTTATTACTGCCTTGCCTCTGCTGTCCATTACAGTAGCTTTGTCCACCTTGCCTTTGATGGTTGAGTGCCACCACTTGGTGCCTGCCACCTTGGGACTCAATTATTCCCGTTGGATTTAAATTTTGTAGCTCAGTGACTGAAGTTCCAACTGTTAGATCTGACATACAGAAAAGAGCAATTACAGGGCTCTTCAAAGATGCAGGTGCCTCCCTCACAAATCTATTTCACAAGGCATTGGTCAAGCATGTATCTTCTGGACCTTCCCAGCTGAAATAAGTGGGTCTAAAGTGACTAATCCACTCCACCATCATTATCTCCCTAAGCCTTTGGATCCCTTCCTCTACATTAAACCAAGGGAGATCAGGCATTTCCAGCTTGCTCACAGTGGGCCATCTTGTAATCGATATTTCAGCTAACCCAGCAAATAAATTATTAGAACTTTTTAACTCCCCGAGATGCAACATTAAATGCAGAGTGCCTACTTAGTTGGCCCAAATAAATAAATTCAGCCTGACTCAACTCTATGTTCTTTTCACCATTATCCCACACCCTTAATACCCATTCCCATGACTGTGCTCCAGATTTCTGTTTATATAATTTAGAAAACTCAAGCAGTTCTTTTTGAGTGCAGCACACCTCCTCATGGGTCGCACTGTCAACCTCGCCTCTGGGGGCCCACCGGAACTTGAGTCTAGTTATAGGTCTAGAAGCAAATAGAGGTGTTGGTGGTGGCTTCTGAGCAGAATGAAAATTATCTTGCCTGGCAACTGCCTCAAGGCAGGCCATCACTGTTGCCTCAGGCAGCACAGGGTTTATCTCCTCAGACAAAAATGGAAAAGCTGACTGCAGTATGGATTGGGGAGGGGATGTTTCCACTACTGGGGATGAGAAAGCTGTTTTTTTTTTTTTTCTGGCAAAAAAGATTCATCAGAATTAACAAACTCAGTGTCCTCAGCTTCATCAGGGTCCTCCCACCCGTCTTCATTAGAAGTTGCAAGGGCCCATTCTTTTCCAATCAATGCCCTCACTTTAACAGTAGACACCTGGCAAGGTTGTGCATGCACGTTTCATTTCAGGTCAGCCATTCACATAAGAGCTTTTGTCTGCTTTTCTACAGTTTCAGCTATTTCTCTACAAGAGATAAGACTCTCACTCAGGGCAATCTTAGCAGATTTGAAGTTCAGTATCTACTTCTGAAGCCAGGAGATAGAATCTCTGAATATATCATGCATCATTTTCTTTCATCAGTTCATCCACCAAACTTAGAAGAAACCAACCAGCTTCATTATGTTTCTTGGTTCTCCCCATATGGTCAAAGGTAGTATCTATAGAGTCACTAAATTCCTCGCTTCACACGAGCAATGAATCGGGTGTCAAATGCATTTTTTTTGCATAAATCTCTAAAAAGTTTATGCCAAGGACTATCAGTGTTCTCCCTATTATTAGAAGTAGAGTCCTTAGCATTTTGGGGTCTAATCATAATAAGCAACCATCTCCAGGAAACCCAAAACCAATGAATTATCCCCATCCTTAATATTCTGTTCCTCTAGAACCAATCCTGGTACAAAAGTCTGTATTAGGGTTCTCTAGAGGGACAGAACTAATGGAATATACATAAAGTATTAATTATTACTTAATTATTACTTAATTAATTAATACTTAATTAATAATTAAGTATTAACTCACCCTATCACAAGGTCTCACAATAGGCTGGGAACTTGGAGTCCAGTGTTCAAGGGCAGGAAGCATTCAGCATGGGAGAAAGATGTAGGCTGGGAGGCCTGGCCAGTCTCTGTTTTCAAACTTTTCTGCCGGCTTATGTTCTAGCCATGCTGACACCTGATTAGATTTTGCCCACCTAGATTAAGGGTTGGTCTGCCTTTCCCAGCCTACTGACTCAAATATTAATCTTCTTTGGCAATACCCTCACAGACACACCCAGGGACAATACTTTGTATTCTTCAACCCAATCAAGTTGACACTCAGTATTAACCATCACACATATGAATGTACAAATTTACATTTCTGTCAACAGTTTGCAACAGTTTTCTTCTCTGCACGTCTTCTCCAACACTTGCTCTCTTTCATTTTGATAGCCATTCTTGCAGCTTTTAAGTCATATGTCATTATGGTTATAATATGTACTTCTCTGATTATTAATGATGTTGAGATTTTTATATGTTTATAGGGCATTTGTATGCCTTCTTTTGTGAAATGTCTGTTCAGGTCCTTTGCCCATTTTATAATTGAGTTATTTGTTTTCTAAGTATTAATTTATTTGAGTTCCTTGTATAGATTGCATATTAAACCCTGATCAGATGTATGGTTTGCAAGTATTTTCTCTCATTCTGTCAGTTGCCTCTTCATTCTGTTGATTGTTCCCTTGACATTACAGGAGCTTTTTGGTTTGATGTACTCTCATTTGTCTATTTTTGCTTTTTTGCCTTTTCTTTCGGGGTAATATATAAAAATATCATTGCCCAGACCAATGTTATGGAGATTTTCCTCTGGGTTATCTTCTAGTAGTTTTATGGTTTTAGTTCTTACACTTAGGTCTTTAATACATTTTGAATTATTTTATTTGATTTCTATTTATTTTTATTTGTAATTTTTAAAAATTTCAATAGTTTGGGGGTGCAGGTGGTTTTTGGTTACATGGATAAGTTCTTTAGTGGTGGTTTTTGAGATGTTAGTGCACGCATCACCCAAGCAGTGTACACTGTACCCAATATGTAATATTCTATCCCTCACCCCACTCCCAACCTTCCCCCACCTGAATCCCCAAAGTCCATTATATCAGTCATGCCTTATGCATCCTCATAGATTAGCTCCCACTTATAAGTGACAACCAATGATATTTGGTTTTCCATTCCTGAGTTACTTTAATTAGAATTAAAACCTCCAGCTTATTCATGTTGCTGCAAAAGACATTATTTTATTTCTTTCTATGGTTGAGTAGTATTCTATAGTGTATATGAACCACATTTCTTATCCAGTCATTTGCTGAATGGCATTTAGATTGGTCTCATATTTTGGCAACTGGAAATTGTGCTGCTATAAACATGTGTGTGCATATGTCTTTTTCATGTAATGACTTCTTTTCCTTTGGGTAGATACACAGTAGTGGGATTGCTGAATCAAATGGTAGTTCTACTTTTACTTCTTTAAGGAATCTTTATACTATTTTCCACAGTAGTTATATTAATTAACATTACCACCAGCAGTGTAAAAGTGTTCCCTTTTCACCACATCGATGCTAACATCTATTATTTTTGACTTTTTAATTAAGGCCATTCTTGCAGGAGTAAGGTGGTATCTCATTCTGGTTTTATTTTGCATTTCCCTGATGATTAGTAATTTGGGGCATTTTATACGTTTGTTGGCTGTTTGTATATCTTCTTTTGAGTATTGTCTATTCATGTCCTTTGCTATTTTTTGATGGGATTTTTTTTCTTGCTGATTTGTTTGAGTTCCTTGTAAATTCTGGGTACTATTCTTTTGTTAGATGCATAGTTTGAGACTATTTTCTCCCATTCTGTGGGTTCTCTCTTTACTCTAGTGATTATTTCTTTTGCTATGCAGAAGACTTTTAGTTTAATCAGGTCCCATCTATTTATTTTTGGATTTGTTGCATTTGCTTTTGGAGACTTAGTAATGAATTATTTGCCTAACCTAATGTCCAGAAAAGTTTTTCCTATGTTATCTTCTAGAATTTTTATGGTTTTAGGTCTTAGATGTAATTTTTTTATTTATCTTGAGCTGATTTTTGTATAAGGTGAAAGATGAGCATCCAGTTTCATTCTTCTACATGTGGCTTGTCAGTTTTCCCAGAACCATTTATTGAATAAAGTGTTCTTTCTCAAATTTATATTTTTGTATGCTTTGTCAAAGATTAGTTGGCTGTAAATATTTGGATTTTTTTCCAGGTTCTTTATCCTGTTTCATTGGTCTATGTTCCTATTTTTATAACAGTACCATGTTGTTTTGGTAACTGTAGCCTTGTATAATTTGAAGTCAGGTGATGTGATGCCTCCAGATTTGTTCTTTTTGTTTAGTATTGCTTCGGCTATGTGAGCTCTTTTTTGGTTCCATATGAATTTTAGGATGCTCTTACTACTTCTGTGAAGAATGATGATGGTATTTTGATGGGAATTGCATTGAATCTGTGGATTGCTTTTAGTACTACGGTCATTTTCACATTATTGATTCTACCCATCCATGAGCATGGGATGTGATTCCATTTGTTTGTGTCACCTGTGATTTCTTTCAGCAGTGTTTTGTAGTTTTCCTTGTAGAAATCTTCCATCTTCTTGGTTATGTATATTCCTAACTATTTTTCTGTAGCTGTTATAAAAAAGGTTAAGTTTTGGATTTGATTCTCAGCTTGGTTGTTGTTGGTGCTTAGCAGTGCTGCTGATTTGTCCACATTGATTTTGTAACCTGAAAATCTACTGAATTCATTTATCAGATCTAGAAATTTTTGGATGAGTCTTTAGGATTTTCTAGGTATACAATTATATCATCAGTGAACAATGACAGTTTGACTTCCTCTTTTCTAAGTTGGATACCCTTTAATTCCTTTTTTTTTTTTTGTCTGATTGCTCTGGCTAGGACTTCCTGTACTATGTTGAATAGAAGTGGTGAAAGTTGACATCCTTGTGTTTTCCATTTATCAGCAGAATTCTTTCAACTTCTCCCCATTCAGTATAATGTTGGCTGTGGGTTTGTCATATATGGCTTTTATTACTTTGAGGTAAGTCCACTGCATGCCTATTTTGTTGAGGGTTTCTATCATAAAGGGATACTGGATTTTATCAAATGCTTTTTGTCTGTCTATAGATATAATTATATGGTTTTTGTTTGCAATTCTATTACCTATGTGATGTATTACATTTATTGATTTGCACATGTTAAACCATTTCTGCATCCCTGGAATGATACTTACTTAGTCATGATATTTTAGATGTGCTGTTGAGTTCGGTTAGTGTATTAGTCCATTCTCACACTGCTATAAGTAGATACCTGAGATTGGGTAATTTATAAAGAAAAAAGTATAATTGGCCCAAAGTTCCACAGGCTGTACAGGAAGCATGATGCTGCCATCTGCTTAAATTCT
This sequence comes from Pan paniscus, assembly GCF_029289425.2. Classification (NCBI taxonomy): domain Eukaryota; kingdom Metazoa; phylum Chordata; class Mammalia; order Primates; family Hominidae; genus Pan; species Pan paniscus. Next base: position 64,266,968 of record NC_073272.2, read on the forward strand.
GGGGAGGCCTCAGGAAACTTAAAATCTTGGCAGAGCAGGTGAATCAAGGCATCTTACATGGTAGATAAGGGGCAAGAGAGAGTGAAGGGGGAGGGGCCCCACACTTTTAAACAACCAGATCTCATGAGTACTCTATCACAAGAACAGCGCCGAAGGGGAAAATCGGCCCCCATGATCCAAACACCTTCACCAGAGCCCACCTCCAACTCTGGATGTTACAATGCAATATAAGATTTGAGAAGGAACAGAAATCCAAATCATATCAGTTAGCTAGTACTTTGTTGAGGATTTTTACATCTATGTTAATCAGAGATATTGGTCTCTCATTTTCTTTTTATTTTGTTATGTCCCTTCCTGGTTTTGGTATTAGGGTTACTGGCTTCATAGAATGATTTAAAGAGAATTCCTTATTTCTATATCTTTTGGAATGGTTTCAGTAGGATTGGTACCAATTCATCAAATATCTGATAGTATTCAGCTGTGAATCACTCTGGTCCTGGACTTTTTTTGTTGTTGGCAATTATTTATTACTGATTCAATCTCACTGCCTGTTATTGGTCTGTTCAGGGTTTCTATTTTTTCTTGATTTAATTTAGCAGGGCTGTATGTTTCCAGGAATTTATCTATTTTCTCTCGATTTTCTAGTTTCTGCACAGAAAGATGTTCATAGTACCCTGAAATAATATTTTGTATTTCTGTGGTATTCTTTGTAATATCTCCAGTTTCATCTCTAATTGAGCTCATTTTGATCTTGTCTCTTCTTATATTGGTTTATCTTGCTAATGGCTCATCAATTTTGTTTATTTTTCCAAAGAACAAGATTTTGTTTTATTTATCTGTTGTATTGTTTATTTCATTTCAATTTCATTTATTACTGCTTTGATTTTTGTTATTTCTTTTCTTCAGCTGGCTTTGGGTTTAGTTTGTTCTCGTTTCTATAGTTCCTTGAGGTGTATCATTAGGTTGTCAATTTGTGCTTTTACAAACTTTTTGATGTAGCCATTTAATGCTATAAACTCTTAGCACTGCTTTTGCTTTATTCCAGAGTTTTTGGTAAGTTTTGTCACTATTATCTTTTATATTCAACCCAAAAATCATTCCAGAGCAGATTATTTAATTTCCATTTATTGGTATAGTTTTGAGTGTTCCTTTTGGAGTTGATTTTCAGTTTTATTCCACTGTGGATGGAGAAAATATTTTAGATTTTCTTAAATTTTATAGATGTGTTTTGTGGCCTATCATACAGTCTATCTTGAAAAATGTTTCATGTGCTGATGAAAAGAATGCATATTCTGCAATTGTTGGGAAGAATGTTCTGTAAACATCTGTTAAATCCATTTGCTCTAGGGTATGGCTTAAGCCCATTTTTTTGTTGTCGTGGCCTTTCTGTCTTGATTATCTGTATAGTGCTATCAGTACATTTTCAGTTCCCCACTATTATTGGGTTGCTGTCTATCACATATTTTAAGTCTAGTAGTAATTATTTTATAAATCTGGGAGCTTCAGTGTTAGCTTTATATAAATTTAGGGTTGTAATATCTTCTCATTGGACTAATCTTTTTATCATTATATAATGTATTTTTTTTACTGCTGTTGCTTTAATGTCTATTTTATCTTATATAAAAATAGCTACTCCTGCTTGTTTTGGTTTTCATTTGTATGTAATATATTTTTCCACCCCTTTCCTGTAAATTGATATGAGTCCTCACATGTTAGATGAGTCTCTTGAAGACAGCAGATATTTGGTTAGTGGATTTTTTTTTTTATTATTATTCATTCTGCCATTCTGTACTTTTTAAGTGGAGCATTTAGGCCATTTACATTTAATGTTAATACTGAGATGTGGGATACTGTTCTATTTATCATGTTAGTTGTTACCTAGCTACTTTTTTTCATTGTGTTATTGTTTTATAGGCCCTGTAAGATTTATACTTTATCTCCTGACCAACATGGTGAAACCCCATCTCTACTAAAAGTAAACAAAAAATTAGCCTTGCATGGTGGTGATGACCTCTAATCCCAGCTGCTTGGGAGGCTGAGTCAGGACAATCACTTGAACCTGGGAGGCAGAGGCTGTAGTTAGCCAAGATCATGTCATTGCACTCCAGCCTGGGCAACAAGAATAAAACTCCATCTCAAAAAAAGAAAAAACTAGATTTATGCTTTATTAAGGTACCACTTTGGTGCATATAAACCTTTTGTCTCAAAATTTAGAACTCCTTTTAACATTTCCTGTTGTGCTGGTTTGGTAGTGGTGAATTTTCTCAGCATTTGTTTGTCTGAAAAAGACTCTATTTCTCCTTCATTTATGAAACTTAATTTGGCTGGATATACAAATCTTGACAGAATCATTTTCTTTTGGGAGGCTGAAGATAGGACTCTGATCTATTCTGGCTTCTAAAGTTTCTGTTGAGAAATCTGCTATTAGTTTGATAGATTTCACTTTAGAGGTTACCTGATGTTTTTGTCCCATAGCTCTTAAAATTATTTACTTTGTGTTGACTTCAGATAGCCTGATGACTATGTGCCTTGGTAATGATCTTTTTGGAATAGATTTCCCAGGGGTGCCTTGAATTTCTTGTATTTCAATATCTGGATCTCTAGCAAGGCCAGGAAACTTTTTTTTTCAATTATTTCTTTAATTTTTCAAGCAATTAAACTTCTCTTCTTCCTCAGGAACACCAATCATTCTAAGGTTTGGCCATTTAACATAATCCCATATTTCTTGAAGACTTGGTTTGTTTCTTTCGAATCTATTTTTTAACATTGATTAGAAGTTCTGATTGTTGTTTTCTTTATGATACATATCTCTCTGGTAAATTTTTTATTGTATTCTAATTTTTAAAATTTCTTTATGTTGGTTTTTGCCTTCCTCTAGTGGCTCCCTGAATAGCTTTATAATCAACCTTCTGAATTATTTATCTGATATTTCTTGGTTTGGATTAATTACTGTGGAGCTAGTGTAATCTTTTTGGGGTTTTATAGAACCCTGGTTTCTCACATTACCAGATTTACTTTTCTAGTTTCTTCTCATTTGTGTAGAATATTTCTTCAAATTGTTTTCGAATTTATTTTTGATTTGACCATATTTTATTTTTTTCCTCTTAAGGATCTGATTTTAGTGTTTGTAGTTTATCATAGCCTGATTCGTTTCTTGGTGCCATTAAGTATGAATACTCTGTATGCATTTCTTAGTTATAGAGGGTCTTTGTGCACTGGCTTTCACAGATGCTGGTTGTAGTAGTTACGTACTTGGTGTGTGGGCAAGTTCATTGTCTCCTATGGAGTTGGAATGGCAAGAATGTTCTAAAGCCTATCTCATTCTCCCATAGTGCACACAATTTTAAGTTATTTTCCCAGTATTTTATTTACTGAGTTGATGATTCAAGATTCAGGTCAGTAGGGGAAGGATCCCTGGGTAGGCAATGGTTGTAGCTAAAGCAGGTAAGTTGATGTTGTACCCAATGGTTTTAAGTATTTGTAGACCTTGGTTTCAGTCCAAGCTTTGTCCCTACCTAATTTTGTGATTTTAAAAATGCTATATCACTTATCCATCTTTTAGTTTCATTACAGGTAAATGAGAAAATTGGTTTACATAATACTTGAGGTCTCTTCCGAGTGTAAAATTCTTTGATTTCATATTCATGCGCAAATCATCCAGTCTTGGATATGGAATAGGGAATTAGGCCCGAAGTTGTTTATTTTTAAGAAAGTTCACTTCCCTCCCACTTTCAAAGCATCAATGAGGAGAAAATCTTTTTTAAATGTTACTTATTTTATTTCATCCATATCTAATTACAAGGGCTAGTATTAAATTTTTAGGTTGCTGCACAACATCTGATTTATAGTAAGGCAGGTGTCAGCTTACTATTCTCCATAGCACAAAACTACAGGATAGTAGGAGAAACCAAGCAAACTTTTTGGGAGTGCAAATTAAGGCCTGACTTCAAAACTTCCACTTACATAAACAGAACTACCACTGCATGTGAAAAACTCTTATTTTTTTAATTATATGGTTGTATATGAAATACGATTCAGTGTGAGGCAGAAATGCAGTTAACTTTGGAGTAAATGTTCAGTCTAATGCAAAACAGATGATAGGTGTGAGTACTACTTAAACTCCTGATTCAAAGACATTAATATATTAATTAGGGAATAATTGCTGTATACACCAGACTAATACTATTTCTCAAGAGCACATCAACAAGTTTAGCAAACAGTGGCTTCTTGCTCTTAATCATCAATGCTCAAACACCCAGGAATCAAGCAGGACGTGGTTATGTTGATGCAGTAGGTGCTAAGAGAACTAAAAAGTCAAACAGCGAAAAATTTATCTTCATTCTACCAAATATATAAGTCGCTAGTCAATCAAGTGTCCAGAAATTTCAATCTCTAATGCTGTTATTTAAAATGAGAATCATCATAGGTACCAAAATAAGAAAAAATAAATAAAACCTATTATTTGATGAGCATAATAGGATTACTAGAATCAATAATAACTTAATTGCATGTTTTAGAGTTACTTAAATAATTTAACTTCATTGTAACACCCAGAATAAATACTTTAGGAATGGATGGATACCTCATTCTCCATGATGTGTTTATTTGACTTTGCAAACTTGTATCAAAACATCTTATGTACGTTGTAAATATATACACCTACTGTGTACCCACAAAAATTTTAAAAATATTAGGAATAATAAAATAAAATGAGAATAAAACATTTAAAAGAAGGGTTGACTGATACAGTTATACAGCTATCTATTCTAATAACTTATGTTCCCAAGTACTTTAAAAATTCCTTTGAGTCATTAGTATATAAAACAGACAGGATCTAACTCTTTTCAAACTCACTAAATACAGAACAAAAGCAATGAGATTTACTTGTGAGGAAGAAGAATTGAGGAATAAAAATGATTCTACTCTGAACAGGTGAATTATGTAGATCATCTGTAGATTAAAAAGAAAGGTGAACTACAATACCCTTGTCTGGAATCAACACATTACATTACTCTAATTAGATAATTCCCAAGATCTGTTGCAGATTAAGCAATTTATGATTAAAACTTGATGAAGAATAAGTGTCCCCTAGAAGGTTTCCCTAGGTCTTTTGTATTTTACTAACTTCCTTACAATTTCCAATACAAAGAATAGGAAGCTTACTCAGAACTCATTTTAACAAGATCAAAAACTAGGTATTAAACTAGCAAGAAAGCTTGCTCATTTGACCATCTAGCAGATTCCTTTTTCCAAAGTAATCGTGTGATCTTGTGTAAAATCTTAATCTAGACTTCAGTTTCTTTCTCTGAAAAAAAGCAATGGGAGAATGAACTAAATTATTTTTAACAATTCTTCCAATTTTATATTGTATGACTACAACTAAGGGAGACACAAAAGGAAATAATTGGTTAGACTTTAAGAGATAAGCCTTAAAAAGTCATTTTAAAAAGCTATTGGAAGCAAAGTAGGAGGGAAAAATTGAGATCAGTCAGGTGGATTCTGAGAAATAAAATTGTGAAGGCAAACTACCAGAGAATTGGGAGAATCACTAGCTTGCAATATGTGTTTTCCAAACTCTCAGATTGCTTTCCTCATGCTGATCCCACAGATACACATTTCACAAACCCACAAAGCTCATCAAGCCCAGCTAGAAAGTGATTCTTGCTTACGGCTTTATATAAAAGCATAGCAAATGGTGCATTTTTTGGATAACATTACATAGTAAATTTTAACTAATTAGGTGTAATTGAAGATGAAGTAGGGGTGTGAAAGGAGAGGGCAGTTTGAACTAACATTTAGATGTCTAAATTACTGACCAGATTTAAAATATGGAAGTCTATTACTTTCAAGAGGATGTAAAAACTTTCATTAAGTTCACAAAGCTCTTTTTTATCAATCAAAATAAGTTGTGTCTGTCAGGTGCTACCTCTTCATTGTGAAGCCTTCTCTGATATCCCCCAGTTAGAAAGAAACATTTCTTTTTTTATTCTTTCACAGTGTATACCTATCCTCTATTAAGTACTTATGACATTCTATAGTATGGTACTGGAAAGTATTTACACTTGTGTCTCACTCACTAGATTGTAAATCCACTCTGTAGCCTCTCTGGGTCAAGCAAAGTACCTTGTGAATATTGAGTATTAATTAGCAGATGTTAAATTGAATCAATTGGTAGAAATAAATCAGCTGATACATGTTTACAAGAATAGACAATCAAGAGATTTAAGTGAGCAAGTTAATTCTATGTAACGATCCCAGCAGCTTTTAACATGGTCAAGGATGCCTAAAAACAGCTTATTCTCTTAGCTTTTATCTGTTCCTTTCTGTACACCTCTGCCAATCTTGTTCATATAATAAATTTTCAGTATGAAGAGAAAGTTTGTCAAGAAAAGATACACTTTTCCAGAACCTCTGTCCATAATCATAAGTTTTGAATGAGCTCAAATTGAAGATTACACTATATAATGTAGATAGTCTCAGAATAAGCCATGTAATAACTAATATCTCCCTCATATGCTCTCAAGGAATGTGGAGTGCTTTGAAAACCTGTAGCTATTTCTTTAATGTTTAATGCTTTTTTATGGTTTCCTAAGACACAGTTAGTTTCAATAACCGTATTGATTTTATAATACTACTAATAACACCACACAGATTCACAGCCGAATTCTACTAGATGTTCAAAGAAGATCTAGTATCATTCCTACTGAAACTATTCTAAAAAGTTGCTTTTATTACTTGCTTTTAATCTTTTGGGTATCCATTTTATGATATTAGATTTAAGCTAACCATGAGGCTTGCAAATACAATCTTACAACTCATTCAGCTGTAAGCTGATAACAACTTAATACTGTTTGCATAAAGAAGCAAAGAACAAAAATAAAAACTAATAAAAATTCTATACCTTAACCTTTCCCTCTGCTTTTTCACTTTTTGTTGTTTCTGTTTCTATCTTATTGTACTGTCTGTTCCTTGAAAAGTTGTTGTAGTTATTAATTTTAATTGGTTTATCCTTTAATCCTAATTGAGAGTAGTTTACACAGTATAGTTACAGTTTCATAATATTCTGTTTTTCTGTCTTCTTACTATTACCAGTGAGTTTTGTATCTTCATATAAATATCTTTTTTTTTCTCATTAGCAACCTTTTCTTTTTTTCTTTCTGATCGAAGTACTCCCTTTAGCATTTCTTCTGTTCTTTTTTTTTTTTTTTTTTTTTTGAGATGGAGTCTTGCTCTGTCACCCAGGCTGGAGTGCAGTGGCACGACCTCATCTCACTGCAACTTCTGCCTCCTGGACTCAAGCCATTCTCCTGTCTCAGCCTCCCCAGTAGCTGTGATTACAGGTGTCCACCATCATGCCCAGCTAATTTTTGTATTTTTAGTAGAGACGGGGTTTCACCATGTTGGCCAGGCTAGTCTCGAATTCTTGACCTCATAATCGACCCAACTCAGCCTCCCAAAGTGCTGGGATTACAGCTGTGAGCCACGGCGCCCAGCATTTCTTGTAGGACACATCTGGTGTTGATGAAATCTCTCACCTTTGTTTGTCTGGGAAAGTCTTTATTTGTCCTTCATATTTGAAGAATATTTTCACGGGATATCCTATTCTAGAGTCAAAGATTTTTCCTTCAGCACTTTAAATATGTCATGCCATTCTTTCTTGGCCTATAAGGTTTCCACTGAAAATCTGCTGCCAGATGTATTGAAGATCCATTTTATGTTATTTGTTTCTTTTCTTTTGCTGATTTTAGGATCCTTTTTTTTATCCTTGACCTTTTGGAGTATGATTGTTAAATGCCTTGAAGTAGTCTTCTTTGTGTTAAGTCTTCTTGGTTTTCTTTAACCTTCTTGTGCTTGGATATTGATATATTTCTCTAAGTTTGGGATGTTCTCTTTTATTATCCCTTCGAATAAACTTTCTGCTTCTTTATCTTTCTCTACCTACTCTTTTAGGCCAATGACATTTAGATTTGCCTTTTTGAGGCTAGTTTCTAGATCTTGTAGGCATACTTCATTTAATTGTTTTTGTCTCTCCTGACTGTGTATTGTTAAATAGCCTACCTTCAAACTCACTAATTCTTTCTTCTGATGAGGCTGATGCATTTTTCAGTATGTGAATTGCATCTTTCAGCTTAAGAATTTCTGCTTGATTCTTTTTGGTTATTTCGATCTCTATTAAATTTATCTAATAGAAGTCTGAAGTCCTTCTCCTTGTTTTCTTGAATTGCTTTGAGATTCCTCTAAACAGCTATTTTGAATTCTCTGTATGAAAGTTCACATATCTCTGTTTTTCCAAGATTGATTTCTGATGCCTAGTTAGTTTGTTCGTTTGTTTGGTGAGGTTGTGTTCCTGAATGGTCTTGATGCTTGAAGATGTTTATCATCATCCAGACATTAAAGAGTTAGGTATTTTTTGTAGTCTTCACAGTCTGGGCCTCTTTGTACCTGTCTTTCTTGGAAGTATTTCCACATATTTGAAAAGACTTGGGTGTTGTGTTCTTAGCCATATATGCATTAGGGGGCACCCCAAGCCCAGTGACACTGTGGTTCTTGCAGACTCTTAGAGGTGACACCTTGATGGTCTTAAGATCTAGAATAATTCTCTGCATTACCAGGCAGATACTCCTGTTTTATTTCCTTACTTTCTCCCAAACAAACAGTCTCTGCCTCTGTGCTGAGACACCTGAAGTTGGAGAATGGGAGACATAAGCACCCCTGTTACCACACCACTGGGACTGTGCTGGTTTTTACTTAAAGCCAGTACAGCCCTAGGTCTCACCCAAGGTCTGCTGTAACCATTACCTGGCTACCACCTATGTTTATTCAAGACCCTAGGACTATGCAATCAGCAGATGCTGAGGCAAGCAGAACTTATGTCTTTTACACCAAGGCAGTAAGTTTCCCTGGGCCCTGGATATGTCCAGAGATGCCATCCAAGAGCTGGGTCTTGGAGTCAGAAACCTTAGAAATCTGTTTGGTGCTCTATTTTACTGTTTATGAGCTGACACCCAAACCACAAAATAAAGTCCTCACTTTCTTCTCTCCTTTCTCCAGGCAGTAGAGTCTCTTTTCATGTTCTTCAGCCAACAGGCCCAAGGAGAGTACTGCCAGGCTACTGCCAATGTTCACTCAAGTCTCAAGGGCTCTTCAGTCAACTTGGGGTGAATACTGATAGGCCTGCAGCTCACACTTCATGGCAGTGGCTTTTCTTCTGTTCAAGGGCAGTTCCAGAAACGCTGTCCTTAAGCCAATATATGGATTGAGCTCACCAAGAGCCCACTTGGTGGCTTAGGTGGTACCTAAGATGCAAGACAAAGGCCTCTTTACTTTTCCCTCTGCTTTTCTTAAGCAGAAGGAGTCTTTCACTGTAGCCACTACAGCTGGAAATGTGCTGGATCTCACCCGGAGCCAGCATAACTCAGATTCTCACCTAAGACCCGTGGCATACTACTTGAGTATTAGTGCTGGTTATTCAGGACCCAAGGGCTTTTTAGTCAACAGGTGATGAGTCCTGCTAAAAACTGGATTCTTCCCTTCAATACATTGCTTTCCCTTCTAGCTCAAGATGTGTCCAGAAATGTCATCTGGAAGCTGCAGCCTGGTATGGGGGCTTCACAACTCTGACTGTTACCCTGTCCTACTGTGGCTGAGCTGGTATTCAAAATAAAAGACAAAGTCCTCTTTACTCTTCCCTCTCCTCTACTTGAGCAGAAGGAAGGGATCTCTTTTGGTGCCATGAGATGTGCTGCCTGGGGTTCAAGAGGTGGCACAAGCCCTCCCTTAGCTGCCCTATCTGGTGTCTCAATAGTTCACATGCCTCTCAAGTATACTGGCTCTTAAGCACTGTTCAGCACTAGGACTTGTCGAGGATTTGCAGTTCTTGTGGCCCAGTCTGCCTTTCAAGTTTATTTAGAATCCCAGAGCACATTATCCCACAGTGGTAAGGCTTGCTGGAGCTCAAATTCTGACCACTGGGATGGCCAATACTCCTCTGCCTAGAGCTGGTCTAAATGCTCCCTCCATGGGCAAGCATCAGCTGAATTCAGCCTGGTTTTGCTTTTTGCTGTGACAGAGCAGCACTGAATTTAATGCAAAGTCTCACAAGCACTGTGTTCTACCTCTACCAAGCTCACAGATTCACTCTCCACGCCTGAATTTTGGTTCTTATGAAGGTGCTTTTTTGTACTGAGAATTATTAAATTTGGTGTTCTTGTGGGAGGGCATGATCAGAGGATCTTTCTATTGCTCTGTTCCTTCCCATTTTTTTGAATTGTTACATAGTATTCTACAAAGAAGATAGTCTATTATTTATTTAGCTAGTTTTATATTCATGAACATTTAAGTTGTTGCCAATCTTTTACTTTTTCAACCAGTGCTATCATAAGCACCTTTGTACCTTTCTCACTGTGTACATGCATGTTTTTCTTCTGAAAAGATGTCTATAAATGGAATTTCTGCGTTGAAAACTTGTGCATTTTTCCTTGCAATAGGTACTTTCAAAATGCCCTTCACTAAAATTGTACTAACTTACACTGTCATCAATAGCCAATGATAGTACCAGTTTTTTAAAGTGAGGCAATATTGAGTTTGTTAACTTGTGTATAGGCTGTGATATGGTTTGGCTTTGTCCCCACCCTAATCTCATCTTGAATTGTAGCTCCCATAATTCCCATGTGTTGTGGGAGGGACCCAGTAGGAGATAATTGAATCATGGAACAGTTTCCTCCATACTGTTCTCAGCGTAGTGAATAAGTCTCATAAGATCTGATGGATTTATAAGGACAAACCCCTTTCACTTGGCCCTCATTCTTTCTTGCCTGCTGCCATGTAAGATGTGCCTTTTGCCTTCCACCATGATTGTGAAGCCTCCCCAACCACATGGAACTCTGGGTCCATTAAACCTATTTTTTCTTTATAAATTTCTTAGTCTCAGGTATGTACCTCTCAGAAGTACTGAAATTTAGTTTCTCTGTATCTCCACTGCTGAAATTCCTAGGCTTGAAGAAATGAGAATGAACACAGTCCTAAAAAAAAGTAAAATTTTATTCTTATGTAAATAATATTGTAGAGTTCATATATGAAAACCTTTTTAAATTTGCTCATGCCTATAATTGCAACACTTTGGAAGACTGAGGCAAGTGGATCAATTGTGGTCAGGAGTTTGAGAGCCTGGCTAACATGGTGAAACTATGTCTCTACTAAAGATACAAAAATTAGCCAAGCATAGTGGTGAATGCCAGTAATCCCAGTTACTTGGCAGGCTGAGGCAGGAGAATACCTTGAACATGGCAGAGGTTGCAGTGAGCTGAAATTGCGCCACTGCCCTTTGGCCTGAGTGACAGAGTGAGACTCTGGCTCGATAAATAAATAAATAAATAAATAATAAATAAATAAATAAATAAAAATTTGCCTGTATTGTTTTACTCAGTGTGGTAAAGTTCTATAGGTTTTGACAAATGCATAAGGTCATCTATCTACCATTATAGTACAATACAGAAGAGTTTCACCACCCTAAACATACTTTATTCTTCATTATTTATCACTCACTCCTGGCAATCACTATTTTTTTTCCCCAGACAAGGGAGTACAGTTTTGAACTTCTGGGCTCACCAAACCTCTCACCTTGTTCTCCCAAAGTGCTGGATTATTTTTAGCTTGTTGTTATATATTTTCAGTTTTATAAAAAAGTTGCATAAATTGTTTAAAAATCCCATATGACCCTTAACCCCTATCTTCCAAATGTGAGCATTTTACCATCTTTATTCTTAATTCTCCACTCCTCCACATACACATACATCTTTCTTTTGAAATATGTGAAACTTGTAGACATGAGTTTTTTCCCCTAAATCCTCCAGTGAATATTTCCTGAAAACAAGGGTATTCTAAGAGAACTATTGTTTAAATGACTTATAGCATTTAATAAATTACATAGCAGTTAAAACAAATGAAATAGATCTGTGTGTGGTGGCTTTCATGGCCAACTGCAAAAAAAATTGTAAAATAGTATTATACCATTTTTTAAAATCATGATTTACAAAAAAACGTTTATTTTTCTGGAGAACAGAATTATGAATGATTTTTACTTTTTACAAAATCTATGTCTGAAACTGTTGAATTTGTTTTTTTAAATTATTAAACTTTATGTTCTAGGATACATGTGGAGAACATGCAGGTTTGTTACATAGGTATACACGTGCCATGGTGGTTTGCTGCACCCATCAACTCATCATCTAAATTAGGTATTTCGCCTAATGCTATCCCTTCCCTACACCCCCAACCCCCAACAGCCCCAGTGTGTGATGTTCCCCTCCTTGTGTCCATGTGTTCCCATTGTTCAACTCCCACTTATGAGTGAGAACATGTGGTGTTTGGTTTTCTGTTCCTGTGTTAGTTTGCTGAGACTGATGGTTTTCAGCTTCATCCATGTACCTGCAAAGGACATGAACTCATCCTTTTTTATGGCTGCATCATATTCTATGGTGTGTATGTGCCACATTTTCTTTATCCAGTCTATCATTGATGGGCATTTGGGTTGGTTCTAAGTCTTTGCTATTGTGAACAGTGTGACAATAAACATACCTGTGCATGTGTCTTTATAGTAGGATGATTTATAATCCTTTGGGTATATACCCAGTAAATTGCTGGGTCAAATGGTATTCTAGTTCTAGATACCTGAGAAATTGCCACACTGTCTTCCACAATGGTTGAACTAATTTATACTCCCATCAACCGTGTAAAAGAGTTCCTATTTCTCCACATCCTCTCCAGCATCTGTTGTTTCCTGACTTTTTAATCATCGCCTTTCTAACTGGCATGAGATGGTATCTCATTGTGGTTTTGATTTGCATTTCTCTAATGACCAGTGATGATGAGCTTTTTTGCATATATTTGTTGGCCACATAAATGTCTTCTTTTGAGATATGCCTGTTTATATCCCTCACCCACTTTTTGGTGAAGTTGTTTGTTTTCTTCTTGTAAATGTGTTTAAGTTCCTTGTAGATTCCGAATATTAGCCCTTTGTCAGATGGGTAGATTGCAAAGATTTTCTCCCATTCTGTAGGTTGCCTGTTTATTCTGATGATAGTTTCTTTTTGCTGTGCAGAAGCTCTTTAGTTTAATTAGATCTTATTTGTCAATTTTGGCTTTCATTGCCATTGCTTTTGTTATTTTGTTATGAAGTCTTTGCCCATGTCTATTTCCTGAATGGTACTGCCTAGGTTTTCTTCTAGGGTTTTTATGGTTTTAGGTCTTAGGTTTAAGTCTTTAATTCATCTTGAGTTAATTTTTGTATAAGGTGTATGGAAGGGGTCCAGTTTCAGTTTTCTGCATATGGCTAGCCAGTTGTCCCAGCACCATTTATTAAATAGGGAATTTTTTCCCCATTGCTTGTTTTTGTCAGGTTTGTCAAAGATCAGATAGTTGTAAACGTGTGGCATTATTTCTGTTCTGTTCCATTGGTCTATATCTCTGTTCCATTGGTCTATATCTCTGGCCTCTGTTCTGTTCCATTGGTCTATATCTCTGTTTTGTTACCAGTACCATGCTGTTTCAGTTATCGTAGCCTTGTGGTATACTTTGAAGTCAGGTAGCGTGATGCCTCCAACTTTGTTCTTTTTGTTCAGGATTGTCTTGGCTATGTAGGCTCTTTTTTGGTTCCATATGAAATTTAAAGTAGTTTTTTCTAATTCTGTGAAGAAAGTCAATGGTAGCTTGATGGGGAGAGCATTAAATCTATAAATTACTTTAGGAAGTATGGCCATTTTCACAACCTTGAGCAGTGGTTTGTAGTTCTCTATGAAGAGGTCCTTAACATCCTTTGAAAGTTGTATTCCTAGGTATTTTATTCTTTTTGTAGCAAGTGTGAATGAGAGTTCACTCATGATTTGGCTCTCTGTTTGTCTGTTATTGGTGTATAAGAATGCTTGTGATTTTTGCACATTGATTTTGTATCATGAGACTTTGCTGAAGTTGCTTATGAGCTTAAGGAGATTTTGGGCTGAGATTTTGGGGTTTTCTATATAGACACTCATGTCATCTGCAAACAGAGACAATTTGACTTCCTCTCTTCCTATTAGAATCTTTTATTTCTTTCTCTTGCTTGATTGCCCTGGCCAGAACTTGCAATACTATGTTGAATAGGAGGGATGAGAGAGGTCATCTTTGTCTTGTGCTGGTTTTCAAAGGGAATGCTTCCAGCTGTTGCCCATTCAGTATGATATCGGCTGTGGGTTTGTCATAAATAGCTCTTATTATTTTGAGATATGTTCTATCAATACCTGGTTTATTGAGAGTTTTTAGCAAGAAGGGGTGTTGAATTCTGTTGAAGGCCTTTCCTCCATCTATTGCAATAATCATGTAGTTTTTGTCATTGGCACTGTTTATGTGATGGATTACATTTATTGATTTGCATGTGTTGAATCAGCCTTGCAACCAAGGGACGAAGCCAACTTGAGCATGGTGGATAAGTTTTGTGATGTGCTGCTGCATTCAGTTTGCTAGTATTTTATTGAGGATTTTTGCACTGATGTTCATCAGGGATATTGGCCTGAAGTTTTTGGGTTTTTGTTGTTGTTGTTGTTGTTGTTGTTGTTCTTGTTGTTTCTCTGCCAGGTTTTGGAATCAAGATGATCCTGGCCTAATAAAATGAGTTAGGGAGAATTCCCTCCTTTTCTATTGTTTGGAATAGTTGCAGAAGGAATGGTACCAGCTCTTTTTTGTACCTCTGGTAGAATTTGGCTCTGAATTCATCTGATCCTAGGCTTTTTTAGGTTGGTGGGCTATTAATTACTACCTCAATTTCAGAACTTTTTATTGGTCTATTCAGGGATTCAACTTCTTCCTGGGTTAGTCTTTGGAGGGTGTATGTGTCCAGGAATATATCCATTTCTTCTAGATTTTCTAGTTTATTTGAATAGAGGTGTTTATAATATTCTCTGATGGTAGTTTGTATTTCTGTTGGGTCAGTGGTGATATCCCCTTTATCATTTTTTATTGTGTCTATTTTATTCTTCTCTCTTTTCTTCTTTATTAGTCTCACTAGTGGTCTATCTATTTTGTTAATCTTTTCAAAAAACCAGCTCCTGGATTCATTGATTATTTGAAGGGATTTTTGTGTCTCTGTCTTCTTCAGTTCTGCTCTGATGTTAGTTATTTCTTGATTTCTGCTAGCTTTTGAATTTGTTTGTTCTTGCTTCTCTAGTTTTTTAAATTGTGATGTTAGGGTGTTGATTTTAGATCTTTCCCACTTTCTCCTGTGGGCATTTAGTGCTATAAATTTCCCTCTTAACACTGCTTTAGCTGTGTCCCAGAGATTCTGGTACATTGTGTCTTTGTTCTCATTGGTTTTAAACAATTTATTTATTTCTGCTTAATTTTTTTATGTACCCAGTAGTCATTTAGGAGCAGGCTTTTCAATTTGCATGTAGTTGTGCAGTTTTGAGTGAGTTTCTTAATTCTGAGTTCTGACTTGATTGCACTGTGGTCTGAGAGACCGTTTGTTATGATTTCTGTTATTTTGCATTTGCTGAGGAGTGTTTTCCTTCCAATTATGCGGTTAATTTTAGAATCAGTGTGATGTGGTGGTGAGAAAAATGTATATTCTGTTGATTTGGGGTGGAGAGTTCTGTAGATGTCTATTAGCTTCACTTGGTCCACAGCTGAGTTCAAGTCCTGAATATCCTTGTTAATTTTGTGTCTCGTTGATCTGTCTAATATTGACAGTAAGGCATAAAAATCTCCCACTGTTGTTGTGTGGGAGTCTAAGTCTCTTTTCAGGTGTCAAAGAACTTGGTTTATGAATCTGGGTGCTTTTGTATTGGGTGCATATATATTTAGGAGAGTTAGCTCTTCTTGTTGCATTGATCCCTTTACCATTATGTAACGCCCTTCTTTGTCTTTTTTGATCTTTGTTGGTTTAAAGTTTGTTTTATCAGAGACTAGGATTGCAACCTCTGCTTTTTTTTCTTTCCATTTGCTTGGTAAATCTTCTTCCCTCCCTTTATTTTGAGCCTATGTATGTCTTTGCACATGAGATGTGTCTCCTGAATACAACACACTGATGGCTCTTGACTCTTTATCCAATTTTCCAGTCTGTGTCTTTTAATTGAGGCATTTAGCCCACTTACATTTAAGGTTAATATTGTTACATGTGAATTTGATCCTGTCATTATGATGCTAGCTGGTTATTTTTCCCCTTAGTTGATGCAGTTTCTTCATAGTGTTGATGGTCTTTACAATTTGGTATATTTTTGCAGTGGTTGGTATCATAGTTTTTTCTTTTTCTCCATGTTTAGTGCTTCCTTCAGGAGCTCTTGGTGACAGAAACCCTCATCATTTGCTTGTCTGTAAAGGATTTTATTTCTCCTTCACTTATGAAGCTTAGTTTGGCTGAATATTAAATTCTGGGTTGAAATTTTTTTTTAAGAATGCTGAATATTGGCCCCACTCTCTTCTGGCTTATAGGGTTTCTGCAGAGAGATCTGCTGTTAGTCTCATGGGCACCCCTTCATGGGTAACCCGACCCTTCTCTCTGGCTAACCTTAACATGTTTTCCTTCATTTCAACCTTGGTGAATCTGACGATTGTGTCTTGGAGTTGCTTTTCTCGAGGAATATCTCTGTGGTGTTCTCTTTATTTCCTGAATGTAAATATTGGCCTGTCTTCTGGGTTGAAGAAATTCTCATGGATAATATCCTGAAGAGTGGTTTCCAACTTGGTTCCATTCTCCTCATCACTTTCAGATACACCAATCAAACATAGGTTTTGTCTTTCCAAATAGTCCCATATTTCTTGGAGGCTTTCTTCATTCCTTTTTATTCTTTTATCTCTAATGTTGTCTTCAGGCTTCATTTCATTAAGTTTATCTTAAATCTCTGATATCCTTTCTTCCACTCGATCTATTATGCTATTGGTAGAAACTGTTGAATTCTTATAACAAACATGTATTGCCTTTTTAATAAAGTGAAACAATAATAAAATTTGAAAATATTTCTTTGATAAAAATGACAATACTGTTTTTCCACAAATTGTTTTCACTAATTGGAAATAAGCATACTCTTTTCAATAAAGGAAGCTGAAAAACATTTACTAAAAAGCATTTTATTATAAGTTGTTTCTAGATACTCTACTCGATGATTGTAATTAAATTTTACTTTATTTTATAATTATAGTTGCTTCTTTATTTAGACTAACATTTCCCCAATTAGTATAGGTAAAGAAGTTTGGGTCATACAATGTGCCTTCTATCATCACCAAGCTATTTCTCTAACATTATCTTATTACACTGACAATTTTTACATATTGAGAAAGCTTAAGCACAAAATAAAGTTTTGATTGAGAACTGATGTAGACCTGAAAACAACTTCCAGAAGATGGGCTGATAACAACTACTACTACTAACATTTATATATTACTCTTTTAGTTTACTAAATAGACAAACAAGCAAACTAAGGCTTGGAGAGATTGAATTACTATTAAAGGGGGGATCAGATACCTAAGGTTTTATTACTATGTAAACTCTTTTCAACTTGACAGAGGAAGGTGGAGAGACTTCTTGGTGGTAGAAAGCAGCACCTGGCATTTTCCTGGCTCCACTTAGTTCTTATTGGTAGAAGATGACTAGCTTCTGCTGTTGCTGCTGTGTCTGCCACTCTAGAGAGAGGCACCAGGGCATGAAAAGAGCTTGTAGATCTTTAGAGTCAGCAGGATGGTACTGCTGTTTCCCAGTAGTGTGTTATAGTGATGAGCTATACAGGCTCCTAGGCAAAATCTCAAAAACATTTTATTTGGAACTTGACAGATTCTGAAAATGTATGTGGAAGAATAAAGACCTAAGAATATCTTAGGCAATTCTGAGAAAAGAACAAGGAGAAGGGATCTTGTCCTAGCTAATATACAAAAACTTATAATGAAGTTCTGGCAATTGAAATATTGTGATATTATCATAGACATACCTAAATATATCAGTGGAATGAAAAAGAGAGACTAGAAGCAGATCCACACATATATAAGAACATACAATATGGGAGAGGTGTTGTTATATAAATAAGTGTACAAAAATTGTTTCAAGATAATTGACTATTCTTGCAGGCAAAATATAATTAAATAATATGCACAAACATACATTTCACATAGATTAAATATTTGAGTCCATTTATTAATTTATTTAACACATATGTATTATGTACCTACATGTCCCATAAACTTTTCTAGGTACTGAGGAATTAGTGAAATAAACAAAGTCACCAGCTTAATAAAGTTTGAAGAAGACAGACAAAAAATACGACAAGTAAATTTAATATATATAAAATGATATGGAAAACAAAGCTATAAAGGGATTAGTGAGTACCAGAGTGAAGGTGGGAGCATATTAAACAGTGTTCCTAGCATCATTGTCAATAACAGTGACAAACTAGGACCAATCTAACTCTTCATCAATAGGGGAATATAGTAGTGATATCGCCAATCAACAGAATACTACACAGCAGGTAAAAGTGAATGAACTCTAACTCTTTGTATCAACGGATGTAAAACATTGAATTAAAAAGCAAGTATTAATAGAAAAATGTTTACAGCATAATATCATTCATGTAATTTTAACAACAGAACAATTCTACATGCTATATTTGAATATATAACTATCTATAAATTATAGAAACATTGCGTGAAAGGATACATATTAAATCCAGGATAATGTCCACTTCTATGGAGTGAGTTATTCAAGAACGAGAATGGAGATGGAAAAAAAAGACTTCTTTTATAATAATGTCCACTTTTATTTACAAACAAAAAGACAGTCTCTTGAGTCGAACCAAGGTTCAAGTTCAGATTTGTACTTTACGGCTCTCTAATCTTACACAATTTACTAATGTTCCTATGCTTTGTTCCCTCATTTGTAAAATAGGGATATTGATAATACATATCTCTGAACCATATTGAGGTGATTAAAAGAAACACTGATTTTAAAACATCCCGCATGATAACCTGTATGCATTTTAATTATTTATTATATTTACCTTCGGCAAATTCCTGAGACACAGATTCACAAACTGTAAATGAGGGATGATGACACCACACAGATTGTTATGAGAATTAGATGACATAAAGGATGTAAATTGCCTTATAAACTTTATACATGTTCTAGCAATGTTATTATTACTATTACATGATTGACATAACTTCTGTCTCAAGTATAGCCCTGATTTTATCTTCAAGGTCTAATGCAGACAAATCTGATGCAATTATTAAGACAGAACTACTGACAAATCTCTGAAACAAATGTGACTGTTCTTTGAAGGCAGATGTAATAGGGTGTCTAAACAATAGATTGAGTCTGGTTCATGTAACTTTGGAAATAGCCACTCATCTACTGAGCCAGTAAAGTAAATGACTTATGCTAGGAGTAGGAAAAAGGTGATGTCATTCATTTCGCTACCACTATAAAACAAGATGTAATAGAACAACCTCTTGATGGTATTGGTTAAATTTTTATATTTGGGGAAAGTGAAATGGTCCTTCTCAATGTGATTTCATATGGGAAATGTCTCTTTGTATTCTGTTAACTAAAATGTAAGAACACAGAGATCTTCCACTTTAGTATTATGATTATTACCCTTCCTAAAATCAATAAACACTTTGTGACTAACGGATTGATGACCGTGAGTGGGGGATATTATTAATTACACAAGAATCCAATACTTCACTCTCTTCCTCTGTCTTTGTGATCTCACGAAATCTTAAACTTTAATTGTATCCTGTTGAGATCCCAGGCAGAGCATAAAAAGAACAGGTAATATCTAACTGTAGAATGATATCTTCATAAGCTAAAATGAAACAGAAAACACTACAGAATTGCCTAATACTAAGAGTCATTACTTACAGCAACAAAGAAACCCCAGTCCCTTTTGGAAATATGACACTCCTCCTGAGATTCTTAGCATTCTGCTTCACTTGCTTATTCAGATCATTTTTTAGAATGAAGAGTCTATGAGCATGAATAAGTGCCTGCCTCTGTAAATGGGGCCAGTATTTTAGCCACTCAGGACACTGGTTTAGCAGAGGCTGGATACTCAACTAAAGCTGGAAGCCTGTAGGAAAGAGGCTATAGATTCAGAGCATTTTATTTTTAGAAGAGTTAAGAGCAGAAGTAGGGGAGAGAATAGAACTTTGGAATAGGAAGGGTGTGTCATCTCAAAGCAATGCTAAAGGGATGAATGAGGAATGGCAGAAAAGTGATGAAAGAGGAGGTTAAAACTGAGACTTTGAGATAATGAAAGCCCTTTTTAGAAGGAAAGTAGTAAAGTTTAAAAAAAATCTGGGCCCGGGAGCATTGGCTCACACTTGTAATCCCAGCACTTTGGGAGGCCGAGATGGGTGGATCACAAGGTCAAGAGATTGAGACCATCCTGGCCAATATGGTGAAACCCCGTTTCTACTAAAAATACAAAAACTAGCTGGGCATGGTGACATGTACCTGTAGTTCCAGCTACTCGGGAGGCTAAGGCAGGAGGATCACTTGAACCCAGGAGGCAGAGGTTGCAGTGAGCAGAGATTGTGCCACTGCACTCCAGCCTGGATGACAGAGGAAGACTCTGTCAAAATAAATAAATAAAATCCCCTGGGCCAGGTGCAGTGGCTCACACCTGTAACCCCAGCACTTTGGGAGGCCGAGGTGGGTGGATCACTTGAGGTCAGGAGTTCGAGACCAGCCTGGCCAACATGGTGAAACCCTATTTCTAATAAAAATACAAAAATTAGCTGGGTGTGGTGGCATGCGCCTGTAATCCCAGTTACTCGGGAGGCAAAGGCAGGAGAACTGCTTGAGCCTGGGAGGCAGAGGTTGCAGTGAGCCAAGATTGAGCCACTGCCCTCAAGCCCAGGCCACAGAGCAAGACTCCATCTCAAAACAAACAAACAAACCAACAAGCAAAAAAACTGGATTCCTTGAAATTTCAGAATGCAATATAATCACTCAATTTTGCTTATATTTTATTAGCTCCAAATTTTCTGATGGTGACTGATATGATTTGGATGTCCCGCCCAAATTTTATGTTAAATTGTAATCCCCAGTGTTGGAGGTGGGGCTTGGTAGGAGGTGTTTGGATCCTGGGAACAGATCCCCTGTGAATGACTTGGGCTGTTCCTTGGTGATAAGTCAGCCCTAGCTCTGAATTCTCACAAGATCTGGTCATTTTAAAGTGTGTGGCACCTTCCCTCCACTCTCTCTCCGTCTCTCTCTCTCATTCCTGTTCTCACCATGTAATGTGCCTGCCCCACACCCCTTTGCCTTGCATCATGGTTGGAAGCTTCTTGAGGCATTCTCAGAAGCAGATGCCACTATGTTTCCTGTAGATGCTGCAGAACTGTGAGCCAATTAAGCCTCTTTACTTACAAATTAGTCAGTCTTAGGTATTTCTTTATAGCAATGCAAGAACAACCTTATATAATGACCCCGAGTTATTTATAAATTTCAGAACTAAGCAAACTGATTATCTGTATATATACATATACATATTGTTGCCACAAGTGGAAGTTACCAGTAGAGAAATTATGTCAATAACAAATTTCCAATAACATGTGAGAGACTCAAATAAAAAGCATACATCTGACAATAATGTGTTACAGAATTTAGAGGGTTTCAAAAAGCCATTCAACAGCCTTGAAGAGTTAGAAGACATGAAGTCCTCGAATTAAGAGCAAAACATCACAGAGAGAGACAGCTAAACTAAGTCCTAGCTCTTCCCCTTTGTAACTTTGTCACCTTGGGCAAATCACTTATTTTTTCTGGATTTCAGTTTCCTGATTTGTAAAATGAGTGGATTTGATCCTACTGTTCTTCAAGTCTGACATGTACCCTAGAACTTAAAGTATAATAAAAAAAAAGAGAAAATAAACATATTCATTCAATGCACAATGAAAAAAAAAGAAGAACAAAAAGAGGCTTTGAGATCAATCAGATACAAGATCACTTTTTGTATTTCTAATCACGTAAGATTTAAAAATGGCCATGGCTTAAATAGACTAATTTATACACTGAATGCATTTGAGCCCCTGCCATAGGGTAAATCCTAACCATCCTTGAAGTGGTGAAAATGAACAACGAGCTAAGCATATAAAATCCATTCAGCCAATGGAAGCTGCTATTGTTATTACGATTTACTTCTTTCTTTCTATTAACTCCTACATACAGGTTTTAATCCAAATTAAGAAAGTACTTTCTAAAACTTAGAAATTTTCATTTGGGGAGTGAGCTTCTTGTCAACCTGCACAAAGAGTGAGCTTCTTGTCATCAAGACATAGAAGTCAAAGGAGATCCTTACATTGGGTTGAGGTTATAAATTAAAAGACCAATAATGTACTTTTGACTTAATAAGCCGTTAACATTTTGAAAATCAAGTTTAGCTACATCATCACTCTTTCCCTTTCCGGTAATCAAAATGAATACTTTCTAGCTCTTGTATAGAACTGATTGGGGAACACGGAAGGAAACCACCTTAGATCTGCATATGCTGCAGGACGTCAATACTCAGTTGTGTTCCTCATTGTCTTAAAATGCATTTTGTCAGATTGTAAAATGGCAGTGAGAGCAAGATAATATGTGAGAGATTGAGCAAGCTAACTCAAAAGGTAGAATTCAAAAAAATGTTGACATGAAACATCATACCACCTTAATGTTATTCCTTAGAAGTGATCATATTCTTAAACTATTGCTTTTTCAGCTGCCTCTCTCGTTTTTTGTCACCCTTGTTTAATATTAATCTAATATCTACAATGTGCTAAGCTCTGAATAAAAGTATGAAAAAGCTAGAGCTCTGTGTTAAAAAACAAGATGGGCAAAAATAGGCCAGCCATTTGTTAAGTATGGCGTGGGATAAGATTCACATCCATTTTGAATGTCTATTGTCTTATAAAGTGGCACAAATACTATTACCTAACTCACAGGGCTACTATGAGAATGAAGTAAGATAATGAGTATGAAACACTTAGCAGCATCTGACACATAGGGCTTGGTAAAAGTGAGCCATTAATGTTTTTTTCTTTGTTTGTTTTGTTTTGTTTTTTTTCAGTTAGAAGGACCAAAGGTTTTGTTCATTTATTTATTTATTTATCTGTTGTTAATTCTTTTTTTTTAAATATACTTTAAGTTCTTGGGTACATGTGCACAACCTGCAGGTTTGTTACATATGTATACATGGGCCATGTTGGTTTGCTGCACCCATCAACTCGTCATTTACATTAGGTATTTCTCCTAATGCTATCCATCCCCCGGACCCCAGCCCCCAATGGGCCCCAGTGTGTGATGTTCCCCATCCTGTGTCCCAGTGTTCTCATAGTTCAATTCCCAACTGTGAGTGACAACATGCAGTGTTCGGTTTTCTGTCCTTGTTATAGTTTGCTGAGAATGATGGTTTCCAGCTTCATCCATGTCCCTGCAAAGGACAAGAACTTGTCCTTTTCTATGGCTGCATAGTATTGTCTGGTGTATATGTGCCATATTTTCTTAATCCAGTCTATCACTTACAGACATTTGGGTTGGTTCCAAGTCTTTTCTATTGTGAATAGTGCCACAATAAACATACATATGCATGTGTCTTTATAGCAGCACAATTTATAATCCTTTGCGTATATGCCCAGTAATGGGATCACTGGGTCAAATGGTATTTCTAATTCTAGATCCTTGAGGAATTGCCATACTCTTCCACAATGGTGGAACTAATTTACATTCCCATCAACAGTGTAAAAGTGTTCGTATTTCTCCACATCCTCACCAGCAACTGTTGTTTCCTGACTTTTTAATGATCACCATTCTAACTGGTGTGAGATGGTGTCACATTGCGATTTTGATTTTCATTTCTCTGATGACCAGTGATGATGAGCATTTTTTCATGTGTCTGTTGGCTGCATAAATGTCTTCTTTTGTGAAGCGTCTCTTCATATCCGTTGCCCACTTTTTGATGGGGTTGTTTTTTTCTTCTAAATTTGTTTGAGTTATTTGTAGATTCTGGATATTAGCCCTTCGTCAGATGGGTAGATGGCAAAAACTTTCTCCTATTTTGTAGATTTCCTGTTCATTCTGATGGTAATTTCTTTTGCCGTGCAGGAGCTCTTTAGTTTAATTAGATCCCATTTGTCAATTTTGGCTTTTGTTCTCATTGCTTTTGGTGGTTTAATCATGAAGTCCTTGCCTATGCCTATGTCCTGAATGGTATTGCCTAGGTATTCTTGTAGGGTTTTTATGGTTTTAGGTCTAACATTTAAGTCTTTAATCCATCTTGAATTAATTTTTGTATAAGGTGTAAGGAAAGGATCCAGTTTCAGCTTTCTACATATGGCTAGCCAGTTTTCCCAGCACCATTTATTAAATAGGGAATCCTTTCCCTGTTTCTTGTTTTTGACAGGTTTGTCAAAGATCAGATGATTGTAGATGTGTGGTGTTATTTCTGAGCCCTGTTTTGTTCCAGTGGTCTATATCTCTGTTTTGGTACCAGTACCATGCTGTTTTGGTTACTGTAGCCTTGTAGTATAGTTTGAAGTCAGGTAGCGTGATGCCTCCAGCTTTGCTCTTTTTCTTTGGGATTGTCTTGGCAATGCAGGCTCTTTTTTGGTTCCATATAAAATTTAAAGTAGTTTTTTTCCAATTCTGTGAAGAAAGTCATTGGTAGCTTGATGGGGATGGCATTGAATCTATAAATTACTTTCAGCAGTATGGCCATTTTCATGATGTTGATTCTTCCTATCCGTGAGTGTGGAATGTTCTTCTATTTCTTTGTGTCCTCTTTTATTGCACTGAGCAGTGGTTTGTAGTCCTCCTTGAAGAGGTCCTTCACATCCCTTGTAAGTTGGATTCCTAGGTATTTTATTCTCTTTGTAGCAATTGTGAATGGGAGTTCACTCATGATTTGGCTGTCTGTTTGTCTGTTATTGGTGTGTAGGAATACTTGTGATTTTTGCACATTGATTTTGTATCCTGAGACTTTGCTGAAGTTGCTTATCAGCTTAAGGAGATTTTGGGCTGAGACGATGGGGTTTTCTAAATATACAATCATGTCATCTGCAAACAGAGACAATTTGACTTCCTCTTTTCCTAATTAAATACTCTTTATTTCTTTCTCTTGCCTGATTGCCCTGTCCAGAACATCCAACACTATGTTGAATACGAGTGGTGAGAGAGGTCATCCTTGTCTTGTGTTGGTTTTCAAAGGGAATGCTTCCAGTTTTTGCCCATTCAGCATGATATTGGCTGTGGGTTTGTCATAAATAGCTCTTCTTATTTTGAGATACATTCCATCAAACCTAGTTTATTGAGAGTTTTTAGCATGAAGGGCTGTTGAATTATGTCGAAGGCCTATTCTGCATCTATTGAGATAATCATGTAGTTTTTGTCATTGGTTCTGTTTATGTGGTGGATTACATTTATTCATATGTGTATGTTGAACCAGCCTTGCATCCCAGGTATGAAGCCAACTTGATGGTGGTGTATAAGCTTTTTGATGTGTTGTTGGATTCAGTTTGCCAGAATTTTGTTGAGGATTTTCACATTGATGTTCATCAAGGATGTTGGTCTAAAAATTTCTTTTTTTGTTGTGTCTCTGCCAGGTTTTGGTATCAGGATGATGCTGGCTTCATAAAATGAGTTAGGGAGGATTCCCTCTTTTTCTATTGATCGGAATAATTTCAGAAGGAATGGTACCAGCTCCTCTTTGTACCTCTGGTAGAATTCAGCTGTGAATCCATCTGGTCCTGGCCTTTTTTTGCTTGGTAGTCTATTAATTATTGCCTCAATTTCAGAATGTGTTATTGGTCTATTCAGAGATTCAACTTCTTCCTGGTTTATTCTTGGGAGGGGGTGGGTGTCCAGGAATTTATCCATTTCTTCTAGATTTTCTAGTTTATTTGCATAGAGTTGTTTATAGTATTCTCTGATGGTAGTTTGTATTTCTCTGGGATCAGTGGTGATAGCCCCTTTATCATTTTCATTGCATCTACTTGATTGCTCTCTCTTTTTTATTAGTCTTGTTAGCGGTCTATCAATTTTGTTGACCTTTTCAAAACACCAGCTCCTGGATTCATTTATTTTTGAAGGTTTTCTTGTGTCTTTATCTCCTTCAATTCTGCTCTGATCTTAGTTATTTCTTGCCTTCTGCCTTCTGCTAGCTTTTGAATGTGTTTGCTCTTGCTTCTTTAGTTCTTTTAATTGTGATGTTAGCATGTCAATTTTACATCTTTCCTTCTGTCTCTTGTGGGCATTTAGTGCTATAAATTTCCCTCTACACACTGCTTTAAATGTGTCCCACAGATTGTGGTATGTTGTGTCTTTGTTCTCATTGGTTTCAAAGAAAATCTTTATTTCTGCCTTCATTTCGTTATTTACCCATTAGTCATTTAGGAGCAGGTTGTTCAGTTTCCATGTAGTTGTGTGGTTTTGAGTGAGTTTCTTAATCCTGAGTTCTAATTTGATTGCACTGTGTTCTGAGAGACAGTTTGTTGTGATTTCTGTTCTTTCAAATTTTCTGAGGAGTGTTTTAGTTCCAATTATGTGGTCAATTTTAGATTAAGTGCGAGATGGTGCTGAGAAGAATGAATATTTTGTTGATTTGTGGTAGAGAGTTCTGTAGATGTCTATTATGCCTGCTTGGTCCAGAGCTGAGTTCAAGTCCTGCATGTCTTGTTAACTTTCTGTCTTGTTGATCTGTCTAATATTGACAATGGGTTGTTAAAGTCTCCCATTATTATTGTGTGGGAGTCTAAGTCTCTTTGTAAGTCTTTAAGGACTTGCTTTATGAATCTGGGTGCTCTTGTATTGGGTGCATATTTATTTAGGATAGTTAGCTTTTCTTGCTGCATTGATCCCTTTACCATTATGTAATGGCCTTCTTTGTCTCTTCTGAACTTTTTTAGTTTAAAGTCAGTTTTGTCAGAGACTAGGATTGCAACCCCTGCTTCTTTTTGCTTTCCATTTGCTTGTTAGATCTTCCTCCATCCCTTTATTTTGAGCCTATGTGTGTCTCTGCATGTGAGATGGGTTTCCTGAATACAGCACACTGATGGGTCTTGACTCTTTATCCAATTTGCCAGTCTATGTCTTTTAATTGGGGCATTTAGCCCATCTGCATTCAAGGTTAATATTGTTATGTGTGAATTTGATCCTGTCATTATTATTTTAGCTAGTTATTTTGCCCATTAATTGATGCAGTTTTTTCATAGCATCTATGGTCTTTACAATTTGGCATGTTTTGGCAGTGGCTGGTACCGGTTGTTCCTTTCCATGTTTAGTGCTTCCTTCAGGAGCTCTTGTAAGGCAGGCCTGGTGGTGACAAAATCTCTCAGCATTTGCTTGTCTGTAAAGGATTTTATTTCTCCTTCACTTATGAAGCTTAGTTTGGCTGGATATGAAAGTCTGGTTTGAAAATTATTTTCTTTAATAATGTTGAATATTGGCCTTCACTCTCTTCTGGCTTGTAAGGTTCCTGCTGAGAGATCTGCTGTTAGTCTGATGGGCTTCCCTTTGTGGGTAACCCGACCTTTCTCTCTGGCTTCCCTTAACCTTTTTTGCTTTATTTCAACCTTGATGGATCTGACAATTATGTGTCTTGGGGTTGCTCTTCTCGAGGAGTATCTTTGTGGTGTTCTCTGTATTTCCTGTATTTGAATGTTGTATATTTTCACATATACCCCATAATTTGTGCAGATAAAAAAACATTAATGGCTTGTGATCCAAGATGGTCAAATAGGAAGAGCTCTGGTCTGCAGCTCCCAGTGTGACTCACACAGAAGACGGATGATTTCTGCATTTGCAACTGAGGTAACTGGTTCATCTCATTGTGAATGGTTAGACAGTGTGTGCAGTCCATGGAGTGCAAGCCGAAGCAGGGCAGGATGTCGCCTCACTTGGAAAGTGCAAGGGGTCAGTGGATTTCCCTTTCCTAGCCAAGGAAAGCCATGACACACTGTTCCTGGAAAAAGGGGACACTCCTGTCCAAATACTGTGGTTTTCCCAGTGTCTTAGCAACTGGCATACAAGGAGATTCTCTCCTGTCCCTGGATCTGCAGGTCCCATGCCCTTGGAGCCTTGCTCACTGCTAGAGCAGCAGTCTGAGATCAAACTGTGAGGTAGCAGCCTGGCTGGGGGAGGGGCATCCGCTATTGGTAAGGCTTGAGTTGGTAAACAAAGCAGCTGGGAAGCTCAAACTGAGCTCTGAGAATGGACAGACTGCCTCCTCAAGTGGGTCCCTGACCCCCATGTAGCCTAACTGGGAGACACCTCCCAGTAGGGGCCAACAGAAACCTCATACCGGCAGGTGCCCCTCTGGGATGAAGCTTCCAGAGGAAAGATCAGGCAGCAATATTTGCTGTTCTGCAATATTTGCTGTTCTGTAGCCTCTGCTGGTGATACCCAGGAAAACAGGGTCTAAGGTGGAACTCCAGCAAACTCCAACAGATCTGCAGCTAAGGGACCTGACTGTTAGAAGGAAAACTAAAAAACAGAAAGGAATAACATCAACATCAACAAAAAAGACAAGCACATCCACACCAAAACCCCATCTATAATTCACCATCATCAAAGACCAAAGGTAGATAAAACCACAAAGATGAGGAGAAACCAGAGCAGAAAAGCTGAAAATTCTAAAAATCAGAGTGACTCTTTCCCTCAAAAGGATTGCAGCTCCTCACCAACAATGGAACAAAGCTGGACAGAGAATGACTTTGACAAGTTGACAGAAGTAGGCTTCAGAAGGTCAGTAATAACAAACTTCTCTGAGCTAAAGGAGCATGTTCTAACCCATCCCAAGGAAGTTAAAAACCTTGAAAAAAGATTAGACGAAAGGCTAACTAGAATAAACAGTGTAGAGAAGACCTTAAATGACCTGATGGAGCTGAAAACCATGGCACGAGAACTTCATGATGCATGCACAAGCTTCAATAGCTGATTCAATCAAGTGGAAGAAAGGGTATCAGTGATTGAAGATCAAATTAATAAAATAAAGTGAGAAGAAAAGTTTAGAGAAAAAAGAGTAAAAAGGAATGAACAAAGCCCCCAAGAAATATGGGACTATGTGAAAGGAACAAATCTACGTTTCATTGGTGTACCTGAAAGTCATGGGGAGTCAAGTCAGGGTATCTAGGCTGTCCATTACCTGCATACAATGTTATTAACTAGTCACTCTACTCTGCTATCAGACATCAAATTTGTTCCTTCTATATAACTGAAATTCTGGGTTGAAAATTAAACATTTAAAGATGTTCTTTGAAACCAGTGAGAACAAAGACACAACGTACCAGAATCTCTGGAACACATTTAAAGCAGTGTGCAGAGGGAAATTTATAGCACTAAATGACCACAAGAGAAAGCAGGAAAGATCTTTATTTCTGCCTTCATTTCTTCATTTACCCAGTAGTCATTCAGGAGCAGGTTGTTCAGTTTCCTTGTAGTTGTGTGGTTTTGAGTGAGTTTCTTAATCCTGGTTTTAATTTGATTGCACTGTGGTCTGAGAGGGAGTTTGTTGTGATTTTTGTTCATTCACGTTTTCTGAGGAGTGCTTTACTTCCAATTATGTGGTCAATTTTAGAATAAGTGCATGATGGTGCTGAGAAGAATGTATATTCTGTTGATTTGGGGTGGAGAGTTCTGTAGATGTCTATTAGGTCTGCTTGGTCCAGAGCTGAGTTCAAGTCCTGGATATCCTTGTTAACCTTCTGTCTCGTTGATCTGTCTAATGTTGTCAGTGAGGTGTTAAAGTCTCCCATTTTTATTGTGTGGGAGTCTAAGTCTCTTTGAAGGTCTCTAAGGACTGCTTTATGAATCTGGGTGCTCCTGTATTGGGTGCATATATATTTAGGATAGTAAGCTCTGCTTGCTGCATTGATCCCTTTACCATTATGTAATGGCCTTCTTTGTCTCTTTTGATCTTTGTTGGTTTAAAGTCTGTTTTATCAGAGACTAGGATTGCAACCCCTGCTTCTTTTTGCTTTCCATTTGCTTGGTAAATCCTCCTCCATCTCTTTATTTTGAGCTTATGTGTGTCTCTGCACATGAGATGTGTCTCCTGAATACCGCACACTGATGGGTCTTGACTCTTTATCCAATTTGCCAGTCTATGTCTTTTAATTAGGGCATTTAGGCCATTAACATTTAAGGTTAATACTGTTATGTGTGAATTTGATCCTGTCATTATTATGTTAGCTGGTTATTTTGCCCATTGATTGATGCAGTTTTTTCATAGCATCTATGGTCTTTACAATTTGGCATGTTTTTGCAGTGGCTGGTACTGGTTGTTCCTTTCCATGTTTAGTGCCTCCTTCAGGAGCTCTTGTAAGGCAGGTCTGGTGGTGACAGAATCTCTCAGCATTTGCTTGTCTGTAAAGGATTTTATTTCTCCTTCACGTATGAAACTTAGTTTGGCTGGTTATGTTTGTACGTTTTAACCCACTTATCTTTATCCACCCACATCCCCCACACTCACCCTTCCCAGTATCTGTTATCTATCTTTCCATGCTCTACTTTGATAACTTGATGCTATGAAACTTTTTTAGCTCCCATGTATAGCAAGAATATGTGATATTTGTCTTTTTATGCCTGGCTTATTTAATTTAACATAATAACCTCCAGTTCCATCTATTTTGCCGCAAATGATATGATTTCATTTTTTTTAGCCAAATAGTATTCCATTGTGTATATATACACCACATTTTCTTTATCTGTTTATTTGTAGATGGACACTTAGTTTGATTTTATATATTTACTATTGTGAATAGTGCTGCAATAAACATGAGGGTAGAGATATCTTTTTGATATACTGGTTTTTCTTTCTCTGGGTAGATACCTAGTAGCGAGATTGCTAGATAGAATAGTAGTTTTATTTTTAGGTTTTGGATGAGCCACGGTAGTATTTTTCATAGGGCTTTACTAGTTTGCATTCCACCAATCAGTGTATGAGAGTTTCTCTGCATACTCATCAAGATTTTTTTTTGTTGTCTTTTTTAACAATAGCTATACTGGCTTAGGTAAGGTAGTATCTCATTGTGGTTTTGTTATGCATTTCTCTGATGATTCGTGATGTTGAGCATTTTTATACACATATTGGCCATTTGTGTATCTTCTTTGGAGACATGTCCATTCATATTATTTGCCCACTTTTTAATGGGATTTTTTTTCCCCGTTGAGTTCAGTTGCTTGTATATTTTGGATATTAGTACCTTGTTACATGAATAGCTTGCAAATATTTTCTGCAACTCAATAAAATCTCGTCAATCTATTATTTTGCTGTACAGAAGCTTTTTTGTTTAAGTCCCATTTGTCTATGTCTGTTTTTGTTGTCTGTGCTTTTGAGGTCTTAGTCATAAATCATTTGCCTAGACCAATGTTCAGGAGAGATTTTCCTATATTTTCTTCTAGTAGCTACATAATCTTGGGGCTCATGTTTAAGTCTCTAATTCATCTTGTGTTGATTCTTGTCTATGGTGAGAGATAAGGATCCACTTTCATTCCTCATCATGTGGCTATCCAATGTTCCAAGTACCATTTATTAGAAAGAGTGCCCTTTCCTCAAAATAACTTTGTTTGGCTGGACAAAGATTGGTTGATTATAAACATGTGGCTTTATTTCTGGGTCTTCTACTCTTTTTCATTGGTCTATGTGTCACTTTTATCTGACATCATGCTGTTTTGGTTACTATAGCCTTGAAATATATATTGAAGTCAGTTAATGTGATGCCTTTAGTTTTGCTCTTTTACTCAGGATTGCTTTGGCTATCTGAGCTTTTTTTTGGTATCATATGAGTTTTATAATTGTTTTTTCTAATTCTGTAAAGTAAAATGTTGTATTATCATAGGAATTGCACTGAATCTGTATATAGATTTGGGCAATATGGTCATTTTAATGATATTAATTCTTTTCATCAATGAGTATGGGATGTTTCTCCATTCACTCGTGTCATCTTATGTTTCTTTCATCAGTATTTTATAGCTTTCCTTGCAGAAATCTTTTGTTATATTTATTGCTAGAAATTTTATTTTTTCATCTATTGTAAATAAGACAGCTTTATTATTTATTTCTTAGCTGGATCATTATTGGTGTTTATAAATACTACTGATTCTTTTATGTCAATATTGTATCCTACAACTTTAGTGACTTCATTTATTAATATTAAGAGTTTTAGTAGAGTCTTTAGGCTTTTCTAGACATAAGATTATATCATCAGCAAAGAGGAACAATTTGACTTCTTTTTCAATTCAAATGCATTTTATTTTGTTCTCTTGCCTGAATTCTCTGGCTACAACTTCCAGTACTATGTTGAATAAGAGTGGTGAAGTTACGAAACCTTATTTTGTTTAAATTCTTAAAGGAAAGGCTTTTCCCCATTCAGTATGATGTTAGCTGTCTGCCTGTCATAAATAACCTTTATCATGTTGAGGTATGTTTCTTCTATGCCTAGTTTGTTGAGAGTTTTGATAGTGAAGGGATGTTGGATTTTATCAAATGCTTTTTCCATGTCTATTGAGATAAATTTATGGTTTTTGTTCATTTTGTTGGTATTACCTATCACTTTTATTGATTTGCATAGGTTGAACCATCCTTGCATCTGATATAAATCCAATCTGATTATGGTGTATTATCTTTTCCAAGTGTTGTTGGATTGGTTTACTCGTATTCAGTGGAGAATTTTTGTTATATGTTTATCATGGATACTGGCCTGTAGTTTTCTTCTTTTGTTGTATTTTTGTTTTGGTATAAGGGTTATGATGGTATTGTAGAATAAATTAGGGAGAACTTTCTCCTCTTCAATTTTTTTGGAAGAGTTTCAGGTAGTAGTTCTTCATTATTTTGTGTTTGCTACTCGGGTTTTCTTCTTCTTTTTTTTTTTCTGATTGAGTTTTCATAGCTTGCATGTTTCCAGGAATTTGTCCATTTCCTCTAGCTTTTCCAGGTTGCCAGCATATAATTGTTCATAATAGCCCCTGATGATCTTTTGTGTTTCTGTGGAATGAGTTTCAATGTCTCCTTTTTCATTTCTGATTTTGTTTGAGTCTTCTTTCTTTTTTTTTTTTTTGTTAGTCTAGCTAGTATTTTGTTAGTATTGCCTATCTTTTTGAAGAACCAACTTTTATTTCATTTATCATTTGTATTTTTTTGGTCTCTCTTTTATTTAGTTCTACTCTGATCTTTTCTTTAGTATGCTAATTTGGGGTTTGGTTTATTCTTGCTTGTCTAGTTCCTTGAGGAACATTGTTAGATTGTTAATTATAATCATTCTACTTTTCTGATGTAGGCATTTATTGCTATAAACCTCCTTGTTAGCACTGCTTCTGCTGTATCCCATAGGTTTTGGAATATTGTGTTTCTATTTCTTTTTTTGGAGAAATTTCTGATTTCCATCTTAATATCTACATTGACCCAGTGGTCATTCAGGAACATATTGTTTAATTTCCAATCACTGAAATTGTTTTCAAAGTTTCTCTTGTTATTGATTTCAATGTGGCCTGATAAGATATTTGATATAATTTTGGTTTTTTAAACTTATTGAGACTTGTTTTGTTGCCTAAAATATGGCCTTTCCTAGAATTGAAAAGATATATATTCTCTATTTGTTGGATAATTGTTCTGTAAATGTCTGTTAGGCCTAATTGACCTAAAGTCTAGTTTAAATTCAATGTTCCTGTGTTGGTTTTCTGTCTAGATGATCTTTCTAATGCTGAAAATATGATGTTGAGGTCGCCCACTTATTGTATTGCCCTCTATCTCTCTATTTAGATCTAGTAATATTTGCCTTATGAATATGGGTGCTCCAGTGTTGGGTGCATATAAATTTAGAATTTTTATATCTTCTTTCCGGATTGGTCTCCTTATATTATAATTTTCTTTGTCTCTCTTTTTTTAAAACTGTTTCCTACTTTAAGCCTGTTTAATCTGATACATATATAGCTAGTCCTGGTCACTTTTGGTTTCTGTTTGCATGAAATATGTTTTCCATCCCTCTACTCTCAGTTTATATCTGTCTTTACTAGTAAGGTGAGTTTCTGGAAAACAGCTTATAGTTGGATTTTTAACTTTATTTAGCCATCTTATGTCTTTTAAGTGGATAACTAAATCCATTTATGTTCAAGATTATTAATATTTGAGGCTTTGTTCATGTCAGGCTGCTTATTATTTTATGGTTGTTTTATATAATATTTGTTCTTCTTTTTTTATTTTTCTTTGTCATTGTGGGTTTTTTTTTCTGTAGTGGTATAATTTGAGTCCCTTTACTTCATCCTTTGAGTGATTGCCTTACCAGTAAGTTTTATAGTTTTGTGTATTTGCATTATGGTATGCCGCGTCCATCCTGCAGACCCTGGCTAAGTGATAGATGAAAGGAGTACTCAGACACAGGTATAAAGTGTAAGAGCCACTAGTGGGCTGCTGGTACTAGGGTCCAAAGAGAGAGAGCCGTCTTGATGAACTGGAGCTCTTTGCTCTTATTCAATACAGACATAATGCTGAAAACCTGAAGCCAACAGTCTGTGTGTAATTAACATTGTTTTTCCCCCTTGCAGGGAGCAGTCTCCTGCACAGATGATAAAAGGTCAGTTTCTGTACAACATAAGTAAACAAGCCTATTTAGATAAACTTCCTTACATTTCCTTGTACCTACTCGTCACCCTCTGCCTCAGGGTAAGAGAATAGCTGCCTTCAGCTTATTCTCCCCCGAAGCTTTGCAGAGCCTTCAGACCTTTCAAAAGGCCTGATTCTCTCCCTCTAGCTTCTTCTACCACTCTGACCGATCCCGCACAATTTCCCCTTTTCTGTTTTTTTGCATCTGGTCTTGTTGATTGAAGGGTACAGATGGGTGCAGCAACAGGTTTGTCAGGCATAGCAGTTATAGCTCATTTTCCAGCTTTGCATCCTCAAATTAGTAAATAACATGAGATAAATGTGAGTATAATTAATTATATTCTTTTCCAATCAAGGAGTGACATGTAGTGTTACTTGGCACCTCAGTCCAATGTGTGTCATTATTAAGGAACCCCACTGGGGGTATGTCAACTGCTCCCAGCCAATCAGTCGCATTGTTAGAGGATGGGGAGGGGGTGTCTGCCCAAGTAAGAGGGCGGAAGAAAGGTGGATCCAGAAGCTTGGCCCAATAGAGAGTAGCAAGTATGGATTGCAGGCAGAGTGAGAAAATAAGAAAGGTTAATTAATCTACAAGAGTTGCAATGTACAACAGAAAGCATAGCAATGAACAAATTACCTGGAGTGAATGGTGTCTTTTTCTGGAGCAGGATTCACTCAGGCTCCTGAGTTGTCTTCTTCACCATCCCCTCAGGTAATGTCCAGAGTCTGTGTTGTCCGAGGAAGCTGCATTGTCTGGGGCTGCAGGTCCTGCAGTATCATTTCTTTCATTTCTGGTACCGGGTTGGGTCCTAGCCACACTGTGGTATGGTTTGATGCATCGTGCTGGAATCCGAAGAGGACCTGAGGGGATGTGAACACAAGCATATCCTCTTCCACATGTTAACAAATTATTTGGACCACACCATAGATTACTATTTACATCTTTCCGTAAAACCGAGGTTTTTATGTCTTGAGGGGCTTTTGGAATATGCTTTTCCGTGGCTGATTAAAACTTGTCATCTAAGTTTTAAAAATTAAGGATAAATAAGGCTTGTGCCAATTGTGTTGCAGGGTCCTTACTCATATTCCCCCTTTTTTGTATTCTGAGCATATTTTTAAAGGTGGAGTGGACACAGACACATTCTACCATGGCCTGTCCTTGGGGGTTATATGGGATTCCTGTGGAATGTTGGATGTTCCACATGTGACAAAATTGTTGAAATTGTGAGCTGATATAAGCTGGGCTATTATCAGTTTTAATTTGTGTGGGCCACCCTCGAAACAGAAAAGTTAAGAGAAGATGTTTAATGACATATCGGGTGGAATCTCCAAGAGCATTAGTGCTAATTAAGTGGGAATTGGTATCAATGGAAATATGTACATATCTTAGTTTTCCAACTTCAGGGATGTGTGTAACATCTGTTTGCCATAACTGATTAGGTTCTAGTCCTCTAGGGTTAATGCCTATAAAAAAAGGGATGTGCCTGTGAGCTGGCAATCTGGGCATTGTAAAATAATTTGTTTAGCTAGTCTTTGGGTAAGTTGAAATTGTTCAGTTAAATTTCTCCAATTTTGGTGGAAAAATTGATGTGATTGGGTGGCTTGGTCAAGTGGTGACGTCATAACCTGCAGGTCTGCTTGATCATTGCCATAAGCCAGTGGGCCAGGCAGTGAGCTGTGGACTCAAATGTGTGTAATAAAAATAGGATATGTTCGTTGACCTAGCGATTGCTGAAGTCGAACAAAAAGTGCACACAGGGTGGGCTCAAGAGTGGACATGATGAGGGCTGTCTCAAGGTTCTGCAATAAATAAATGGAGTAAGCAGAGTCACTGACAATATTGATAGGCTGAGCAGAAAAGGTTTTTAGGGCCAATATTAGGGGTCCAACCTCAGCTCTCTGAGTGTTAGTAAATCCACATTGAGTGAGAGAGCTAGGCAGTTCCCACAAAAAAGCTGCTTTTCCTTTTTTACCAGAGCCATCCGTGAAAAGCATTAAAGCATTAGATATGAGGGAGTGAACTACCTTTGTAGGCATAACTACAGGAGTATGAGATAAGAACTGGAGTAGATTGTCAGCGGGAAGGACATGTACTATATGGCCCACATAATCAACGAGTGCTATCTGAAGGTCTAGAGATATACTCCTGAGATAAGAACTGGAGTAGACTGTCAGCAGGAAGGGCATGTACTATATGGCCCACATAATCAGTGAGTGCTATCTGAAGGTCTAGAGATAGAGGCAGGACTGTGTTAAACTGTTTTTCACTTAAGGGTATTCTTATGACATCAGGGTCATAACCTAGCAATTGATTGCATCATCTGTGGCCTCTGTAGATGACTTTACTAACTAGCTGGACATAAGGAGATAGCGTTTTAGTCCCAGTATGTGAGCAAAGCACCCATTCTAGGAAGCACAGCTCTGGGGCCATCTGTCCTACTAGTCCTGTTGGGGAATGTTTAGTAGGAAAAACAAACAATTGGACTAAATATCATAGGTCTATGTGATCTAGTTGCCTCTGAAAAATGGCTTCCTCTATTTCCTCAATTTCCCTTTTTGCAGCAGGGTTTAAATACCTAGAGGAGTCTAAGGCTGCATTGCCCTTTAGGATAGAAAACAGGTTCTGTAATTTGACAGTAGTTGTGCCCAAGGTGGGGTGACGCCAGTTAATATCATCCAGTAATTTTTGATAAACATTTAAGGTAAGTTGTCAGTGTTCAATTTAACCTTTTGAGGTCTCATTGACTGAGAAGTTAGTATGCATCCAAGATATTTCCAAAGAGAGGACATCTGTACTTTTTCAGATGCTGTGATTAAACCTCTTAACTGTGTATTCTTTTTGACAGAGGCATATAAATTTAAAAGTATCAGCTCTGTTGGGGCTGCCAGTAAGATATCATCCATAAAATGGATGATCTTGCAATTAGGAAATGCTTTCCTACTGGGGAGCAAAGCTTGAGTTACATGATACTGACACATGGTAGGACTATTTAGCATTCCTTGAGGAAGTACTTTCCAACGAAATTGGTAAGCTGGCCTTTCATTATTTGTAGCTGGTATTGTAAATGCAAGTTTTTCTCTGTCCTGTTTTGCAAGAGGAATAGCATAAAAACAAGTATTTTAAGTCAATAATGACTATAGGCCAATCTCAAGGAATCGCCACAGGGGAAGGGAGCCCCTGTTGAAGGGGCCCCATAGGTTGCAAATTAGCATTGATAGCACATACGTCATGCAAAATTCTCCATTTACCAGACTTTTTGAGAATAACGAAAATGGGTGAATTCCAAGGGCTGGTTGATGGTTCTATATGGCCAGCTTTTAATTGTGCCTCAACTAATTCATGGGCTCTTTATAATTTCTCTTTCTTTAAAGGCTACTGTTTTACCCAAATAGGATTTTGAGAGAGCCATGTCAGGGGTAGGGGAGGAATTATAACAGTGGTCATAATTAGAAAGGGGTCTGCAGAGTGACCCACCCAATGGGCTAATAGGTCCTGTCCCCAAAGATTACCAGAGATGGGCATGATTAGAGATTGTATCACTGCTCTCCTCACTTCTGAATAGCTATATGTTAGGGGGCACATGCTCTGCTTAGCTGTGTGTGCTTCCCCAATGCCAACAATGTTTTGTTTCTGTGTGACCCATTTGTTTTGCCCTGCCAATTGATTCTGGTTGGCTTGTTTGCACAACTCATCATATTTTGCCTTCCAGAAGAGGTAATGACTGGGCTCTAAAGTTGTTTTAGCTAGCACTGACCAGTCCCATGGGGTCATACGGAAGTTGTCTGCTATGATCTCAATTAATCCTTTCATAAGTGGGCTAGCGACTTTGTTTTCTCTAATGCTTTTTGTTATCACTTCATAAGTGTCTAAAGTAATGGGTTCATATACCCAATTGCCTTGTTGATCTTGCATCATCGGGCAGGCCAAGAGCTCCCCTTCTAATGCCACTTGCCTAAGACAGGATCCCATAACTGCAGTGTATCCCTTGTCTTTCTTCCAATTTATTGGGGGAGGGGGCTCAGGGACAAACTCCATCTCCTCTTTTGTATCTTTACTCGGTAATGGCGGGGCTGAGGGTGGAGGAGGAGGCAGTAAGGTAGGTGACGGTTCCTCCTCCCTTCCCTTTTTATGCTCTTCTGTGTAAAGTGGGGCCAAAGCAGCTCTGACTAAGGCCCATAATGTTAAAGATATTACTGGGACCTCTTGCCCTTGCACATGATGTTGTTTAAGATTTCTCCCCACTTGTTCCCAGAACTCTAGTTCTAGCATGCCTTCTTCCAGGAACCATGGGTTAAGGGAAACAACAATTTGTATTAGGTCCCTTAATTGAGTCTCTGAAACTGAGGCTCCGCTAGCTTTAAGCAGCTGTTTCAATACTTTTATATACTGTTGCTGTTGAGCTGTAACTGTTGTCCCATGATGAACCCTAGCTTGAAAATTCCCTCGGTCTTGCAAATCCCAGGTGGGCACCAATGACTTAGTGACTGTGGAGTCTCTTCACCTTCATTTTTGAGGGTTCCATCACAATCCGTTGCAGCATTCCTCACACGGGGCACCATGTGCCAGGTCTGTCCCACAGACCCTGGCTGAGTGATGGATGAAAGGAGTACTCAGATACAGGTATACAGTGTAAGAGCTGCTAGGGGACTGCTGGCACTAGGGGCCAAAGAGAGAGAGAGCAGTCTCGATAAGCTGAAGCTCTTTGCTTTTATTCAGTACAGACATAATGTTGAAAGCCTGAAGATAACACAATCTGTGGGTAATTAACACTGTTTTTCCTCCTTGCAGGGAGCAGTCTTTTGCACGGTCGGTTTGTGGACAACATAACTAAACAAGCCTATTTAGATAAACTTCTTTATGTTCCCTTGTACCTACTCCTTGCTCTCTGCCTCAGGGTAAGAGAACAGCTGCCTTCAGCTTATTCTCCCCCGAAACTTTGCAGAGCCCTCTGACCTTTCAAAAGGCCTGCTTCTCTCCTTATAGCTTCTTCCACTACTCTGACTGATCCCCGAAATGGTATATATTCTTTTTTTGCTTCCAGGTGTAGGATTCGCCTAATCACTTCCTGTAGGACTGTTCTTGTGGGGAATCCATCGATTCCCTCAATTTTTGCTTGCCTGGGAAATACTTTATTTCTCTTTCATTTATGAAGTATAACCTTGCTGGGTATAGTATTCTTGGGAGACCTTTTTTCCTTTCCTCATCCCATTCGCCTCTGGCCTGTAAGGTTTCTGCTGAGAAATTTGCTGTTAGTCTGATGGGTTTTTTTCATAGGTGACTAGGCACTTTTGCTGTTTTTAGGATTTGGACTTTATTTTTGACTTTAGACAGTTTGCCCATAATGCATCATGGAGAAGAACTCCTTACATTTTATCCTCCTGGGGGGTCCTTGAACCTCCTCTATCTAGTTGACTAAATCTCTTCCTAGATTTGGAAAGTTTTTGTCTATTACTTTATTAAATAGGTTTTGTAACGTTTTAGTACTGTCTTTGCCCTGAGGGATACTGATAATTCAAATATTCACTTGCTTTATGTTGTCCCAAATGTCACAAAAGTTTTGATCATCTTTTTATCCTTTTTTCTTTATTTTTTTCTGACTGAACTATTTCAAAATTCCTGTGTTCATGTTTGGAGATTCTCTGCTTGATGTAGTCCATTGTTGAAGCTTTCAAATGTATTTTGTATTTCCTTCAATGAGATCTTCAGTTCCAGAATTTCTATTTGGTTCCTTTTTAAAATATCTATCTCTTTGGTAAATTTCTCATTTATATCCTGAATTGCTTTTTTTTTAATTTCTTTGCATTATTTTTCAGAATTCTTTCATGTCTCACTGAGAATTTTTAAAATCAATATTCTTAAAGTTCTTGTAACATTTTAATGTAACATAAGTTTTGGAGAGTACATTATGTGTGTGATTTATGTAAGAAAGACAATATCAAACAGTGAGCTAATACCCCCCAAAATTTTTTTTAAATAATAAAGTTTATTTATCTGTAACCAATTAGAAATGTTAGATATGTTTGCAATAAAATATTTAAAAAATAAGATAATAATAATAAGAAATGTATATTGATAGTTTTATCCAAATATTAAACCACCTTTAGCGTTTTGGAACATTTGTCATCATTGTTATAAATATTTATACCATATATAAAATATTATATGGATTTTTACTTAACATTGGCTTACTAAAATCCGTTGATTTTACTATAGCATTGATACAGCGAGTAAGCACCGTACCCCCATTGGGTCCCTATACAGAGTTCACTCCCATTACCTTTGATAGGCTACCAACTCCTCACTCCTCCTCAAGGATCCCTACAACCCCTGCATATTTCACTCAATACCCTCCAGTCCCCAGAGCACCGTTGGCCCAGCCAGGCTACCTGGGATTAGAAACAGCTTCAAATAGGACTTTGGAAAGTTCCCAATCTGCTCTCTTGATTTAGACTTCCATTTTTCCAACTGTCTCTGAGGTGGTAGAGTATATTAGCTGTAAGCTTACTACTATCCAGAGCTTCCTGTCTCATATTCAAGTCTCTCCTATCACTCCTCTGTTTCAGATAGCTTCCTGTGCAGGGCAGATCAAGAACACTATCACTGCCTTAACATAGTATATATTTTGAGTTTAAATCCTAGGGAAAGTCAGTTAATTCTCCTGTTTCTCAAATTTTTTATTTGTAAACTGGAGATGATAATAGTACCCACCTCATAGGGCTGTTATAATAAAATTTGCACAACAGCCCAGGAAGGTGAGTTCCATTATTGTATAATTCTGTAGCAGAACAAGTTAATGGCTCAAGAAAGTCAATAAATTTTTCCAGGGTCATATAGCTTTAAAAATTATAATTAGAATTGAAACTGAAATCTGATTCAAGAGTGCTTGTCTCATTACTGTTATACTAAGCTACCTTTCTAACTTTTATCTTTCATGGCACCTATAAATTGTTGGTAGAAAAACACTGTGTTGACAGACATTCCAAAGCAGTTATCATGGCTCTACAAAGTAGGGAAAAAAAGCAATGATTGATTCGCATGTTCTTCCATAGACATGGGTGTGGAGAGTAGCACCACATATTTAACATTCCTGATTTTATCCAACTGCCTCATTACACACATGAGCAAACCGAGACTCAGGAAAGGGAGTGACTTGCTCCCAGGGAGCCCATGACAGAGCCAGAATTAGATTCCAGTACTTTTATAATTATTTCCTCTCCAACAGTCTTCCTGGCTGGGAGTGTAACAGTCCACTTTGCAGCCTACCTATTTTCTTGAGGGACCCTTAGGCCTCTGGTCAGATTTCCAGGCTCAGTTGACATAGAGAGATATTTGTGGAAAGCCGAGTCCTACGACATTCTTCTATCTCCCTACCTTTAGCTCTTCCTCCCTCAACAAGCACTTGTATATGTCCTGCCCAGTGCCTTAGGGAAGAGAAGAACTTAGTCCTCAGACTTGAGTGGCTCATTTCCCAGTGGTAACAATTGGGCTGGGGTGGGAACAGGGACAACATGGAACCACCATGGACTCAGGCCCAATAACACTGTGTTTAATTACCTAAAGGTTCACAACTGAGAGGTGAACAGGGGATGGAATTCAGCCCACAATCTACTCACCAGTATTTGCACCCTGGTGTCGGGCAACTTCCACCTAGAGAACAAAGGCATAGTCCTCTTGCTAAGGCTACAACTGCTCAGAAGGGACACCTTTGTCAAATTCATCTATAGAAATAGGGTGGTAGTAGGGCAAAACCTTTCTTACTAATTTGTGTGAAGGCTCAGAATGGACTTGCATCAGCTGGCCCTCACTGAGGAAGGTAGCTGCCCCTGTGAAAACTTCTGGATGCAAGCAGCCCCACTATGTGGCAAAAGTGGCTAAATTTCCATTTTGCTCCTCCCTGAGCATCTCCATCTAGGTCTCCTGGCACTAAACCTTGCTGTCTTTCTCCCCTTCAGAGTCAACATCTAACAACTTAATCCAAACATTCCTGCTCCCTAGAGCCTCCAGTATGTTTCAAAATGCCCAAACAATGAACTATTAAGCAGGTTATGAAGAAGACAGGTTTGAAGAGGCTGTGGAATCCACAGATCAAAGCCGAGGCTATGAAGTGCAGTCCAACATGCTGATAATGTGTGATCCTGAAGCTGGTAAAGGAGTTAAATGAGGGAGGGTAATGAAATGGGAGGAAGGAGGAGAGAGAGAGGGCACCCTCTGCCATGTCATACATTAGACAAGGCAGTGTGGACCTGAATGGAGGTGGTGGCTGTGGGACCAATAACCCTGTGCCCCAGATTGCATGGCTGACAAATCTTTACTGCTATGATTTGCACTACTACCTTGTTAGAAAAGGCAGATTAGCAGTTGGTATTGCCATTAGAGAGTTGATGAAACTGAGGCTCTGTGAGGTTAGGCCAAAGGTCACACAACTTGGAAGTGTCAGAGCTCTAATCCTAATAATATTTCCACTTTATCATTTGGCCTTGAATCCCCAGGAACTGGGACTTGTGTTTGTAACCCCAATCATTTAGCTGGATTCTCAGCTGGTCAAATTGCTCAGTGGGTATTCCCTGGCAGGAAAGCAAAAGCCTC
Organism: Pan paniscus; assembly: GCF_029289425.2. Classification (NCBI taxonomy): domain Eukaryota; kingdom Metazoa; phylum Chordata; class Mammalia; order Primates; family Hominidae; genus Pan; species Pan paniscus. The sequence continues at coordinate 64,310,138 of NC_073272.2, forward strand.
TCTTTAGGCCTTCCTCTCATCAGAATATGGGTACCCCTTGAGACTCAGTCTTTCAAAGAGATAGAGTCATGAGACCAGATAGAGGCTAGAAGAGAGGCAGAGAATGGTCAGTGTGAGCAAGCCCTTTCCAAAGTATTCACTGGAGACCCTGGATTCCCCAAATCTAGCATGAGAACAGAAAAAAGGATAGGGAAACACACACACACACACACACACACACACCATCAGAAGCTGCTGAAGCTAAAGATAAGTACCCTGCATGCAGAGTTCACTCCCAACTTACTGCTCCTAATTTATTTTCTCCCTTGGAAGTTTCCAGAAACAAAAGTAACAGTGGAGCTTTAGAGAGCCCTCATGCCTAATTTCTGTAGGTGTAGAAATACTATATTCTCTCGGCCCAAAGAAAATATATACAAACTTAATGGTGCAGAGGTTTGTTAAGTCTTCTTGGAGCCATAGACCTAAGAGACAGCAAACTTTCCCTTGGAAGTGGGCGTTTGGGAATCCACGCAGTGACTATGCCTTTAACCTCCCTGGGCAGGAGTTTCTAGAATATAATCTATGTAGGTCTAGGACCTAACATATGATGGCCATATTGCAGGCACCCAAGGAATGAGGAACACAAAAGAAATCTTCATACCACCTATCTGATCCATTTCCTATATGTCTTCTACATGCATCTTCCCTAACTCTGCTTATATTATGGTTCTTCCCTATTCAAGCATAGTCCATTGCAGCGGAGTGCAGTTATCAATATTTAGGAAACAACAGAATTCCCTGACAGCGTGCTTAGTAAAATTGTAGATTTTAACCCTTGACCTATATGGTTTTCTTTTAATAGGTCTTGGTGGGGGAGACTCATACATTTTTAGGTGGTTCTAATGCAGGTTCTAATTGCTATCCTTGAAAAAAAAAAACAAAATTGGCTTACTAAATAAAATTTAGTCTTCTTAGTTTGGCATTCAAAGTCCTTCCTGACCTCTTTCCAACTACTTAGTATCTCCCAACAATTTTATCAGACATTTGAGCTACTCAATTTTCTCCACTTCAATCTCGACACTTTCTTGTCTCTGTGCTATTACTTGTGCTATTGCCTCTAAGTGTAATATCCTCCACATGTTACCCCTACTTAGCTGCTTACTCAAATCCTACTTATTTTTAAATCACCAGCTCAAATGCCATTTAAAACTTTCTAATGATCACTCCACCTGGAAGTGGATCTTTCCTACATCTGTGCCCCAATAGCACTTTATGCCTATCTGGGAACACAGCTCACTTTCTTCCTTCTATCATGACACATATCATGTCATAGCTAGCTCGCTTACTAGTCTGTGTCCTAACCTGATGTTTTCCCTAATGTACCCTGATGCATCCCGAAGACAATAATGAATACTCTTAGGAATGTCATTAGGCCATACAGTACCTTTGGGCAAATTAAAAAATACTTTTTTCCTCTTGGCGGGGCACAGCCTAGTTGTAGGACACACAGTTTGGCTAGTGGAGTGCAGACTGGATTTCAGTCTTCATTTACTCCTTTAACCTGTACACAATGGTATGGAGCAGTCATGAATACCCTTGAAAGTCAGAGTAACTCTAAGTATCTAAGAAAATTGATTAAAAAGCTAAGAAAATGGCTCACAAAGAATGTAGCAGGATTATTAAAAAGTTCAGCGAAGATTTATTGAACTCCAGATCTGTGCCAGGATTCAGGGCTACAGCAGAACACGAGAGATATATAGCCACTACATTTAAGGTCCTCAGTCTCATGCCAGGCTCAGGAGTGCTGGCAATGGTGTTTCTGACAGTTTTACCTTCTGACATTTTAAGGGAAGCATCTTACCAAGCCTCTGGTTTCTATCCATCCTGATACGACTTCTTATGATACCCCAGACCCAGGACCCTTTCCTTCTCAAAGCAACAACACTCATTTTTCTGTAATCCTGAGCAGGAGTCATTGGCAATTATCTATAGGCATACTTCATTGTATTATGCTCTTCTTTATTGCACTTTGCAGACTTTGCATTTTTTACATATTGAAGATATGTGGCAACCCTGTGTTGAGTAAGTCTATTGCACCATTTTTTTAAACACCATGCACTCACTTTGTGTCTCTGTGTCACAGTTTGGTCATGTTTGCAATATACCAAACTTTTCCATTCTTATTATATATATTATGGTGATTTGTGATCAGTGATCTTTTATGTTGCTTTTGTAATTATTTTGAGGTGCCACAAACTGCATCCATATATAACAGCAAGCTTAATCAGTAAATGCGTATGTTCTGACTGCTGCACAAACTGGCCATTTCCTCAATCTTTCTTCCTCTTCTTGGGCCTTCCTATTGCCTGAAACACAACAATATTGAAATTAGGCCAATTAACAATCCTACAATGGCCTCTAAGTGTTCAAGTAAAAAGGAAAGTCACACATTTCTCACTTTAAATCAAAGGCTATGAATGATTAAGCTTAGTGATTAATGCATGTTGAAAATTTAGGTAGGCTGAAAGCTAGGCCTCTTGCACTAAACAGTTAGCCGGGCTGTAAATGCAAAGGAAAAGTTCTTAAAGAAAATTAATTGTGCTACACCAATGAATACGCAAATGATAAAGAAATGTAAAACGCCCTTATAGGGATAAAGCTTTAGGGGTCTGGGTAGATAATCAAACCAACCACAACATTCCCTTAAGCCAAAGCCTAGTCCAGAGCAAGGCCCTAACTCTCTTCAATTCTGTGAAAGGTGAGAGAGGTGAACAAGCTTCAGAAAAACAAAATTGGAAGCTAGCAAACGTTGGTTCATAAAATTTAAGAAAAAAGCTATCTTTATAACATAAAAATTACAAGGTGAGGCAGAAAGTGCTGTTGGAGAAGCTGCAGCAAGTTATCCAAAATATCTAGCTAAGATAATTGGTAAGGGTGGCTACACTAAGCAACGAATTTCCAATGTAGACAAAACAGCCTTCTATTGGAAAAGGCTACCACCTATGACTTTTATAGCTAGAGAAGACAACTCAATGTCTGGTTTCAAAGCTTCAAAAGACATACTGATTCACTTGTTAGGGGCTAACACAGCTGGTGACTAAGTTGAAGCCAATACTTGTTTATCACTTCCCAAATCTTATGTACTTTTAAAAATTATGCTAATTCTACTCTACCTATGCTTTCTAAATGGAAAAACAAAGCCTAGATGATAGCACATTTGTTTACAGCAGGGCTTACTGAATATTTTAAGCCCACTGTTGAGACCTACCACTCAGGAAAAAAAAAATTCTTTCAAAATCTCACTTATCATTGGCAATGCACGTAGTCACCCGAGAGCTCTGGTAGAGACGTACAAGGAGATTAATAGTGTTTCATGCCTGCTAACATAAATCCTTTCTGCAGCTCATGAATCAGACTAATTTCTACATTCAAGTCTTATTATTTAAGAAATATATTTCATAAGGCAATAACTGTCATAGTGATTCCTCTGAGGGATCTGGGAAAAGTACGTTGAAAACCTTCTGGAAAGGACTCACCATTCTAGATGCCATTAAGAACATTGATGCTTCAAAGGAGGAGTTCAAAATATCAACATTAACAGAGATTTGGAAGAAGTTGATTCAAACTCTCATAGATAAGTTTGAGGGGTTCACAACTTCAGTGAAGGAAGTCACTGCAGATGTGGAAGATGTGACTGAATTGCTGCAATTTCATGATAAAATCTTAATAAATTAGTAGTTGCTTCTTCTGGATGAGCAAAGAAAGTGGTTTCTTGAGATGAAATCTACTAGTGAAGATTATGTGAATATTATTGAAATGAAAACAAATATTTAGAATATTTATAATATTACACAAACATACACAAATACATAATACATAAACATACATAAAAATACATAAATACATAAATATATGTATTTAGAATATTACATAAACTTAGTTGACAAAGCAGTGAAAAGGTATGGGAAAATTGATTCCTATTTTGAAAAAAGTTTTTTCCAACACAGTAAATTAGAGGCTTTTATCATGGCGCAGCCACTTGGAAATAGTAAAAAGTGCATAAAGATCAATTCTGTGAGCTGTAATTTAAGAAGGAAAACAGGAATCTACCAGAATTGTGAATGACACTCCTGATCCTGGAAAGAAGATCATAAGAAAACAGCTCCTTTGATGGCATCCAACTGATAAAATTGCATGAAGCCCCAGTACATGAGAGAGGCAAAAAGCCTCCCTCTGTGATTTACCTTTCCCCTGGAGATCTGAGCAAACCAGGACAAGGGAAGCCCTTTATTTCTTTCAGCCTTGGAACTAATTTCAGGAGATGCTTGAAAGTGCTCAGAGGGAAAGACACTGAGAAAAGCTGCAGGTATCCTCCCAGACCTGGGACTAAGAGCAGGATGTCACTTTTAATCCAGGCACATACAAAGTCAGTTATTCTTTGGTGACCCAACAGCATGGCTGTGCCAGCATTTTAGTTTCAGGCCAAAGACTGGAGTACAGTAGGGGCTTTCCCAGACAGAATTGTGGAAAGCACCTAAGCATTAGGTGCCAGAAATGCTCTTCCCCATTGCAGAAGGTGAGAATGTGCTCTTCCCCATCCTGTCTCCCTGGGAGCCACTAAAGTCAGGGTTTCTTTTGGGCAAGAAGACTTGCAGCAGGGGCCAGTTTGGTAACCTGGTAAGGTTGGTGTGTCACTGATAGATGTCCCAGCCTGTTTCCCTGAGATGGTGGTGTAGTGCAGCCCCTTCCATTCCATCACCAGGCAGAACTCCAACCATTTGGAACACCCATTTGCCTGAAACAGCAGCTCAAGTTGCCCCATTCTTCCTGGGCATACATTGTGGTGCAGGAGTGCCCTCTTCACTTCACACCCAGCAGATGTCCAGGTATTTGGAGCACCTACTTGCCTGAATCAGCAGTCTGAGTCACCCACCCTTATTGTGCAGAGACTGTGGTGAATTGGGGCCCTCTCTGCTTCACATCCAGGTAGATCTACAGGTAGTCAGAGCACCTGTTTGTGTGGATCAGCAGCCTGAGTTACTCATCCTTCCTGCACAGAGGCTGTGGTGGAACAGGGCCCTCTCCACTCCATGCCCAAGCAGATCTCCAGGCATTTGAAGGACCTGCTCACCTGAATTAGTAGCCTGAGTAGCCCTATCCTTTCTGCGAAGAGATCATGGTGAAGTGGGGCTGTCCACACTTCACATCGAGGTATATCTTGCATTCAAAACAACTGCTTGCCTGGATTAGCAGCCTGAACCACCCAACCCTTCCTAAACAGAGATTCTGGTGCATTTGGGCATTCTATACTACACACCCAGGCAGATCTGAAAGCAGCTGGAGCACCCACTCTCCTGGATTAGGACTTTAGGCCACCCCCCATAAAGAGTACTTGGGACCAAGGAGGTTTACTAGCTCCACTTCCACATTTGGGCACACATCTGGGCACTTGGTTATCCACATTAGGCACACATCTGGGCACACTGGATTATCCCTTGGTGCTGGTGCTTGTGCCTGCCATTGGGAGGCCTGTGAGTAGGCCTGCCTACTCTGGACCCACCCATCTTGGTACTGCTTGGAGCTGAGCAGGGAGCTCAGATCACTGTACACTCCATGGATCAGCCCATTGCCTGAGTCAACATATAACTTCTCCCAGTAAGCAAAAATCATGTATATTCCCAGCCACAATGGCCACAGCTGGCTCTTATCAATAAGTGCTATCTATTGGCTTGTATGTTGAATCATAAAGCCCAATATAAAACTTGCCAAGAGAAGCACATAAGGCTACAGAAGCAAAGCCAAAAGACCCTACCCAGCCTTCTATACAGTCATATCCCTTACAGAGTAACAGAAAGGAAAGGAAAATGCAAAATGACAATATTATTGAGAAGGAAAGAAAAAAGTCTCTAACCAGGAAAATAATTACAAAAATTAGAAGTGTCAGTGTCTCCAGATGAGAAGAAACCAGCACAGAGATTACCTCATCATGAAAAATCTATGTGTAATGACTCCACTAAATGAGAACATTAGTTCTCCACAAATGGTTTCTAACCAAAATGGAAACTCAGAAATGACAAAGAATTCAAAGAATTCAAATGGAGTGTAATGACTCCACTAAATGATAACATTAGTTCTCCACAAATGGTTTCTAACCAAAATGGAAACTCAGAAGTGACAAAGAATTCAAAACATGGAATAAAAGGAAGCTCAATGAGATCCAAAAGAAGATTGAAAATCAACACAAAAAACCTTCTAAATCAATCCAGAAAATGAAGGAAAAGATAAACATTGCAAAAGGAAATAAATTAGAGCTTCTGGAACTGAAAAACTTACTTAAGAAATTTCAAAAACCAATTGAAAGCTTCATCAATAGACTGGACCAAGCAGAAGAAAGAATTTCAGAGTTTGATGACCATTCTTTTGAACTAAACCAGTCAGACAAAAATAAAGAAAATTGAATTAAAAGGCAATAAAGAAAATCTTTGAGAAGTATGAGATTGTGTAAAGTTACCAAACCTACAAATTATTGGCACTCTTGAGAGAGAAGATAAAGTAAACAACTTGGAAAACATGTATGAAAGAATAATTTTTTTAAAAATCCACTAACCTTGCTAGACAGGTACAAATCCAGATACAAGAGATCTGGAGAACACCTTATGAGATACTATACAAACAAAACATTACCAAGGCATATAGTCACCAGACTGTTCAAGGTCAACACTAAAGAAAAATCTTAAAGACACCTAGAGGAAAATGTCACATCATGTGCAAAAGGAACCCCATCAGGCTAAGAGCAAATTTCTCAGCAGGAAGATTAAAAGCTGGGGGCTTAGTTTTAGCATTCTTCAGGAAAGAAATTCCAACCAAGAATTTTTTGTCCCACTGAACTAAGCTTCAGAAGTGAAGGAGAAATGAAATATTTTCCAAGTAAGCAAGGTGTAAAGGAATTTATTAGCACCAGATCAGGCTTACAAGATATCCTTAAGGGAGATCTAAACATGGAAATAAAAACAATACCTGCTTCCAGAAAAACACACTTCAGTACATAGGCCACTCACCCTATAAAGCAATCACACAACAGAAACTACACAGCAACCAGCTAACAACTTCATAGTAGGATAAAAACCGCACATATCAATATTAATGTTGAATGTTAATGATGTTAATGCCCCACCTACAAGCCATGAGTGGCAAGTACGAAAAAAACAACAACAATAACAAAAAAAAGAGACCCACCTTACATGTAATGACAGCCTTAGGCTCAAAGTAAAGGGTTGGAGAAAGATCTATCACACAAATAAAAAACAAAAAAACAGGGGCTACTATTCTTATATCAGATAAAACAGTCTTTAAGCCAACAACACTAAAAAAGAAGAAAGAAGGGCATCACATACTTATAGAGGATTCAATTCAACAAGACTTAACTATACTAACTAGATAGGTACCCAAAATTGGAATACCCATATTCATAAAACAAGTACTTCCAGACCTACAATAAAGCATAGGCAGCCACACAATTATAGTGGAGAGCTTCAACACCCCACTGACAGCGTTAGACAGATCATCAAGGCAGACAACTAACAAAGAAATTCTGGACTTAAATTCAACACTTGACCAAAATTGAACCTAATAGACATCCACAAAATGTTCCACCCATTAACCACAAAATATACATTCTTCTCATCTGCACACAGAATATACTCCAAGATCAATTACATGGTCAGCCATAAAGCAAGTCTCAGTACATTTAAAAAAATTTTAAGTCATACCAAATATACTCTTGGACCATGGTGCAATAAAAGTACAAATCAATACCAATAAAATCTCTCAAAACTACACAATTACATGGAAATTGAAAAACTTGCTTCTGAATGGCTTTTTGGTAAAAAAATGAAATTAATGCCGACATCAAAAATTATTTGAATTTAATGAAAACAGAGACACAACATATCAAAATCTCTGGGATACAGCAAAAGCAGTGCTAACAGAAAAGTTTGTAGCACTATACACCTATCTCAAAAAGTTAGGAGATCTCAAATTAATGATATAATATCATATCTAGAGGAACTAGAAGAATAGAGACAAATTAATACCAAAGCTAGGAGAAAAAAAGAAATAAGTAAAATGGAAGCAAAAGCAAATGAAGCAAATGAAGTTGAGACTCAAATATTCATGCAAAGAATCAAAAAAAAAAAAAAAACCGAAAGTTGGTTTTTGTAAGGATAAACAAGATCAATAGGCCAGTAGCTAGATTAACAAAGAAAAAATGGGAGAAGATTCAAATAACCACAATCTGAAACAACAAAGGTGACATCACAACCAATCCCACAATAATGCAAAAGATTTTCAGACACTACTGTGAACACCTCTGTGCACACAAACTAGAAAATCTAGGGGAAATGGATGAATTCCTGGAAATATACAACCTCACAAGATTGAATCAGGAAAAAATTGGAACTCTGAACAAAACAATATCAAGTTCTGAAATTGAATCAGTAATAACCTACCAACCAAAAAAGGCTGCAGACTAGATGAATTGACAGAAAAATTCTACCATATATTCAAAGAAGAGCTGGTACCAACTCTACTAAAACTATTTCAAAAAATCAAAGAGGAACTCCTGTCTAACTCATTTTAACAAGCCAGCATCAATGTCATATGAAAACCTGGCAAAGGCACAACCGAAAAAAAAAAAATTAGAGGCCAATACCCCTGATGAACATAGCCACAGAAGTCCTCAATAAAATACAAACTAAAACCAGCAGCACATGAAAAAGGTAATTCACCATAAAGAAGTAGGCTTCATTCTTGAGATTCAAGGTTGGTTCAACATATGCAAATCAATAAATGTGACTCAAAGCATAAACAGAATTAAAAACAAAAACAATAAATTCAACATCCCTTCAAGACAGAAAATCTGCAACAAACTAGGCATTGAAAGTACATATCTAACAAAGAGGAGCCGATATCATTTCTTCTGAAACGATTCCGAACACTTGAAAAGGAGGGACTCCTCTCTAACTCATTTGATGAAGCCAGTATCATCCTGATACCAAAACCGGGCAGAGACACAACAAAAAAGAGAAAACTTCATGCAAATATCCCTGATGAACGTCCATGAGAAAATGCTCAATAAAATACTGGCAAGCCGAATCCAGCAGCATATCAAAAAACTTATCCACCACGATCAAGTCGGCTTCATTCCTGGGATGCAAGGCTGTTCAACATACACAAATCGATAAACATAATCCATCACAAAAACAGAACCAAAGACAAAAAACACATGATTATCTCAATAGATGCAGAAAAGGTCTTTGATAAAATTCAACATCACTTCATGCTAAAAACTCTCAATAAACTAGTTATTTATGGAACATATCTCAAAATAATAAGAAATTTATGGTCAACCCACAGCCAATATCATATTGAATGGGCAAAAGCTGGAAGCATTCCCTTTGAAAGCAGTGCAAGACAAGGATGCCCTCTCTCACCACTACTGTTCAACATAGTATTAGAAGTTCTGGTTAGGGCAATCAGGCAAGAGAAAGAAAGAAATGGTATGGAAATAGGAAGAGAGGAAGTCAAATTGTTTTTGTTTGCAGACGACATGATTGTATATTTAGAAAACCCCATTATCTCAGTCCAAAAACTCTTTAAGCCTATAACCAATTTTAGTGAAATCTCAGGATGCAAAATCAATGTGCAAAAATTGCAAGCATTCCTTTACACCAACAATAGACAAGCAGACAGCCAAATCATGAATGAACTCCCATTCACAATTCCTATGAAGAAAATAAAATACCTACAAATACAGCTAACAAAGGATGTGAATGATCTCTTCAAGGAGAGCTACAAACCACTGCTCAAGGAAATCAGAAAGCACACACACACAAAAATGGAAAAACATTTCATCCTCATGACAAAAATGAGCAATGGGTAAAGGATCTTCTATTCAATAAATGGTGCTGGGAAAACCGGCTAGCCATATCCAGAAAACAGAAACTGGACCGCTTTCTTACATCATATACAAAAATCAACCCAAGGTGGATTAAACACTTAAACGTAAAATCTAAAACCATAAAAACCCTAGAAGAAACCTAGGCAATACCATTCAGGACATAGGCATGGGAAAAGACTTCATGATGAAAATGCCAAAAACAATTGCAACAAAAACCAAAATTGACAAATGGGATCTAATTAAATTTTAGACCTAAGTTTTAGGTCTTACATTTAAGTGTCTAATCCATCTTGAGTTAATTTTTGCATGAAGTGTGAGGAAGAGGTCCAGTTTCTGTTTTCTGCATATGGCTAGCCAGTTTTTCCAGCATCATTTTTTAAATAGGGAATCCTTTCCCCATTGCTTGTTTTTGTCAGGTTTGTCCAAGATCAGATGCTTGTAGATGTGTGGTGTTATATCTGAGGCCTCTGTTATATTCCATTGATCTATATATCTGTTTTGGTACCAGTAAAAAGGCTGTTTTGAATACTGTAGCTTTGTAGTATAGTTCGAAGTCAGGTACAGTGATTCCTTCAGTTTTGTTCTTTTTGCTTAGAATTGGCTGGGCTATATGGGCTCTTTTTGTTTCCATATAAAATTTAAAGTAGTTTTTTCTAATAATATGAAGAAAGTCAATGGTAGCTTAATGAGAATAGCATTGAATCTGTAAAATACTTTGGGCAAGATGGCCATTTTCACAATATTGGTTCTACCTATCTATGAGCATGGAATTTTTTCCATTTGTTTGTGTCCTCTCTTATTTTCTTGAGAAGTGGTTTGTAGTTCTTTTTGAAGACCTCCTTCTTGTCCATTGTAAGTTGCATTCCTAGGTATTTTATTCTCTTTGTAGCAATTGTGAATGGGAGTTCACTCATGATTTGGCTCTCTGTTTGTGCATTACTGTTGTATAGGAATGCTTGTGATTTTTGCATGTTGATTTTCTATACTGGGACTTTGCTGAAGTTGCTTATAGGCTTAAGGAGTTTTTGGGCTGAGATGATGGGGTTTTCTAAATATTGAATCATGTCAACTGCAAACAGAGACAATTTGACATCCTCTCTTCCTATTTTAATATCTTTTATTTCTTTCTCCTGCCTGATGGCCCTGGTCAGAACTTTTAATACTATGTTGAATAAGAGTGGGAGAGAGGGCATCCTTGTCTTGTGCTGGTTTTCAAGGGGAATGCTTTCAGATTTTGCCCATTCAGTATGGTATTGACTATAAATAGCACTCATTATTTTGAGATATGTTTCATCAATACCTAGTTTACTGACAGTTTTTAGCATGAAGGTTGTTGAATTTTATTGAAGACCATTTCTGCATCTATTGAGATAATCATGTGATTTTAGCCATTGGTTCTGTTTTTCTGTGATGTATTATGTTTATTGATTTGCGTATGTTGAAACATCCTTGCATCCCAGGGATGAAGCCAACTTGATCATGGTGGATAATCTTTTTGATGTGCTGCTGGATTCAGTTTGCCAGTATTTTATTGAGGATTTTCGCATTGTTGTTCTTCAGAGTTGTTGACCTGAAATTTTTGTTGTTGTTGTTGTGTATATGCCAGGTTTTCATATCAGGATGATGCTGGCCTAACAAAATGAGTTAGGGAGGAGTATTTTTTATTCTAAAGGTTGGAATAGTTTCAGAAGGAATGGTACAAGCTCCTCTATGTGCCTCTGGTAGAATTTGGCTGTGAATCCATCTGATACTGGGCTTTTTTTGGTTGGTAGGCTATTAATTACTGCCTCAATTATACAACTTTTTATTGGTCTTTTCAGGGATTCAAATTCTTCCTGGTTTAGTCTTGGGAAGGTGTATGTGTCCAGGAATTTATCCATTTCTTCTAGATTTTCTAGTTTATTTGCATAGAGGTGTTTATAGTGCTCTCCGATGGTAGTTTTTATTTCTGTGGGATCAGTGGTGATGTGCCCTTAATTATTTTTTATTGTGCTTTTTTATTCTTCTCTCTTTTTTTCTTTATTAGTCTAGCTAGCAGTCTATCAATTTGGTTAGTATTTTCAAAAAAACAACTCCTGGATTCAGTGATTTGTTTTTTGTTTTTTGTTTTTTTTTGAGACAAAGTCTCGCTCTGTCACCCAGGCTGGTGCAGTGGTGGGATCTCAGTTCACTGCAAGCTCTGCCTCCTGGGTTCATGCCATTCTCCTGCCTCAGCCTCCCAAGTAGTTGGGACTAGAGGTGCCTGCCACCATGCCTGGTTAATTTTTTTTTTTTTTTTTTGGTATTTTTAGTAGAGACAGGGTTTCACCGTGTTCGCCTGGATGTCAGTGATTTTTTTGAAGGGTTTTTCGTTTCTCTATCCCATTCAGTTCTGCCCTGATTTAGTTATTTCTTGTCTTCTGCTATATTTTGAAATTTTTTGCTCTTGCTTCTCTAGTTATTTCAATTGTGATGTTAGTGCATTGATTTTAGGTCATTCCCACTTTCTGATGTGGGCACTTAGTGCTATAAGTTTCCCTCTTAACACTGTTTTAGCTGTGTCCCAGAGATAGATTCTAGTATGTTCTCTATTAGTTCTCATTGGTTTCAAAGAACTTCTTTATTTCTGCCTTAATTTCGTTATTTACCCAGTATCCACGCAGGAGTAGGTTTTTCAGTTTTCATGTAATTGTGCTATTTTGAGTGAGTTTCTTAATTCAGAGTTCTCATTTGATTGCACTATGGACTGAGAGACTGCTGGTTATAATTTCCATCCTTTTGCATTTGCTGAGGGGTGTTTTACTTCCAATTATGTGGTTGATTTTAGAATAAGTGCTATGTGTGCTGAGAAGAATGTATATTCTGTTGATTTGGGGTGGAGAGTTCCGTAGATGTCTATTAGGTCTGCTTGGTCCAGAGCTGAGTTCAAGTCCTGAATATCCTGGTTAATTTCCTGTCTCATTGATCTGTCTAATATAGACAATGTAGTGTAAAAGTCTCCCACTGTTATGGTGTGAGAGTCTGGGTCTCTTTGTAGGTCCCTAAGAACTTGTTTTATGAATCTGGATGCTCCTGGATTGGGTGTACATGTATTTAGAATAGTTAGCACTTCTTGTTAAATTAGCCCCTTTACCATTATGTAATGTCCTTCTTTGTCTTTTTTGACCTTTGTTGGCTTCAAGTCTGTTTTATCAGAGACTAGGATTGCAACCTTTGCTTTTTTTTTTTTTTTTTTTTTGCTTTCCATTTTCTTGGTATTGCTGAAAGAGGCACTGAAGAGATAGAAAAAAGCCCTGAATCACCAATCCTACCCTTTTCCTACCCCCAGCAGCAGCAGCATGGTGTAGAGAGCATCTCTGGGCACTGGGAGAGGAAGAACACTGCAATTCTGAGGCCTTGAACTCAGTGCTGTCCTGTTAAGACAGAAAGAGAAACTAGACCAAACTCAGCTGAGGCCCGCCCACAGAGGGAGCATTTAAATTAGCCCCAGCCAGAGAGGAATCACTGATCCCAGTGATCCGAACCTGAGTAGCTGCAAACCTCATCACCAAGGGCCAAAGTTCTCTTGGTCTCTAAGCAAATGCAAAAGGCAGTCTAGGCCATAAAGGCTTCAATTCGTCAGCAGTTCTAGAGGCTGAACTAGGTCCAGAGAGAGTGGACTGCTGTGGAGGGTGCCATGTGACATACTGAGAAACCAGCTGGGGCAGTCAAAGGAGTACTAGCATACCCCCTCCCATAGCCCCAGTCTGCAAAGTTCAAGGCTCCAAAAGAGACCTCTTCTTTCCACTTGATGAAAGAGTGGAAAATACTTTGTCTTGCATCTTAAGTACCAGCTCAGCCACAGCAGAAAAAGGCAACAGTCAATGTTGTGAGGCCCCTGTTCCAGGGCCTAGCTCCAAGACAACATTCCTAGACACCTTCTGGGCCAGAAGGGAAGTCACTGCCTTGAAGGAAAGGACTTAGTACAGACAACATTCATTACCTGCTACCTGAAGAGCCCTTGGGCCCTAAAAAACCAGCAATAATACCCAGCTACTACATCAAGAGACTGGATAAGCCTCTGAGACTTCCTGGCTTCAGGTGAGACTCAGCATATTACTAGCTGTGGTGGCTATGGGGCAAAATTTATTCTGCTTGAGAAAAGCAGAAGAAAAAGTAAAAGGGACTTTGTCTTGCGCCTTAGGTACCAACACCACCACAGGGGGATAGAGCACCAAGTGGGCTCCTGAGGTCCCCAATTTCAGGACTTGACTCCTCCTGGATGGCATTTCTGGACCTGCCCTAGGTCAGAAGGCTAAGTCCCAGGCAAAGCAGCATTCACCACAAGCTGACTTAAGAGACCTTGGGCCTTAGGGCGATATCAGTGGTCATCTGACAGTACTCCTCGTGGCCAGAAGTTGTGGTGACTACAAGGTGAGGCTTCTTTGTCTTTGGAAAGGGAAGGAAAGAGTGGGAAGAACCATGTCTTGTGGTTTGAGTGACAGCTCAGCTGCAATAAAATACAATGCAAGGTAGACTTCTAAGGTTTTTGACTGACTCCTGGATGGCACTTCTGGACACATGTGTGGTTTAGGGGAATTCACCACCCTGGAGGGAAGAATACAGGCCTAGCTGGCTTTGCCATCTGCTAACTGTAGAGCCCTAAGGACTTAAGTGAACATAAGCAGTAGCCAGGGAGTTGTTATAGCAGACCTTGCATGAGACACAGTTCTGTGCTGGCTTCAGGTCTGACCCAGTGCAGTCATAGTGGCAATAGCCACCAGGTTGTTTGTGTCACTCTGCCACCAGCTTTAGGTGGCTCAAAACAGAAAAAGAGACTGTATGTTTGGGAGAAAGTAAGGGGAGAGAACAAGAGTTTCTGCCTGACAACCCAGAAAATTCTCTTGGATCTTGTCCGAGACCATCAAGGCAGTACCTCTATGAGTCTGTAAGAACCACAGAATTACTGTGCCTGGGGTGTCCACTATAGCAGAAACACCTAAGATGACAGCAATCAAGTCCTATCAAATAGCTGGAAAGCCTTCTCAAGATGTATGGCTACAAATAAATCCAGACAGTGAAGGCTACAATAAATACCCAACTCTTCAATGCCCAGACACCAAAGTGCAACTGCTAGCATCAACATCATCCAGGAAAACATGACCTCAAACAATGAAGTGAATAAGCCACCAGGGACCAATCCTGGCAAAACAGAGATATGTGACTTTTCACACAGAGAATTCAAAATAGCTGTGTTGAAGAAACTCAAAAAAATTCAAGATAACACAAAGAAGAAATTCAAAATTTTCTTAGATAAATTTAACAAAGAGATTCAAATAAGTATTAAAAATCAAGCAGAAATTCTGGAGCTAAAAAATGCATACTGAAGAATACATTAGAGTTCTTTAATGGAAGAATGGATCAAGCAGAAGACAGAATTAGTGAGCTTGAAGATAGCCTATTTGAAAATACACAATCAGAGGAGACAAAATAAAAAAAAAATGAAGCACACCTACAGGATCCAGAAAACAGCTTCAAAAGGGCAAATCTAAGATTTATTGGACTTAATGTGGAGGTAGAGAAAGAGATGGGGTAGAAAATTTATTCAAAAGGATAATAACAGAGAAATTTCCAAACCTAGAGAAAGATATCAACATTCAATTACAAGATGGTTACAGGAAATGAAGCCGATTTAAGATTTAAGTGATTAAAAGACTACCTCTAGAGATGTAGACCAATGGAATAAAACAGAGCCCTCAGAAATAAAGCCACATATCTACAACTATCTGATCTTTGACAAACCTGACAAAAACAAGCAATGGGGAAAGGATTCCCTATTTAATAAATGGTGCTGGGAAAACTGGCTAGCCATATGTAGAAAGCTGAAACTGGATCCGTTCCTTACACCTTATACAAAAATTAATTCAAGATGGATTAAAGACTTACATGTTAGACCTAAAACCATAAAAACCCTAGAAGAAAACCTAGGCAATACCAATCAGGACATAGGCATGGGCAAGGACTTCATGTCTAAAACACCAAAAACAGTGGCAACAAAAGCCAAAATTGACAAATGGGATCTAATTAAACTAAAGAGCTTCTGCACAGCAAAAGAAACTACCATCAGAGTGAACAGGCAACCTACAGAATGGGAGAAAATTTTTGCAACCTACTCATCTGACAAATGGCTAATATCCAGAATCTACAATGAACTCAGACAAATTTATAAGAAAAAAACAAACAACCCCATCAAAAAGTGGGTGAAGGATATGAACAGACACTTCTCAAAAGAAGACATTTATGCAGCCAAAAGACACATGAGAAAATGCTCATCATCACTGGCCATCAGAGAAATGCAAATCAAAACCACAATGAGGTACCATCTCACACCAGTTAAAATGGCGATCATTAAAAAGTCAGGAAACAACAGGTGCTGGAGAGGATGTGGAGAAATAGGAACACTTTTACACTGTTGGTGGGACTGGAAACTAGTTCAACCATTGTGGAAGTCAGTGTGGCGATTCCTCAGGGATCTAGAACTAGAAATACCATTTGACCCAGCCATCCCATTACTGGGTATATACCCAGAGGAGTATAAATCATGCTGCTATAAAGACACATGCACACGTATGTTTATTGCAGCACTATTCACAATAGCAAAGACTTGGAACCAACCCCAATGTCCAACAGTGATAGACTGGATTAAGAAAATGTGGCACATATACACCATGGAATACTATGCAGCCATAAAAAGGATGAGTTCATGTCCTTTGTAGGGACATGGATGAAGCTGGAAACCATCTTTCTCAGCAAACTATCACAAGGACAAAAAACCGAACACCGCATGTTCTCACTCATAGGTGGGAATTGAACTATGAGTACACATGGACACAGGAAGGGGAACATCACACACTGGGGCCTGTTGTGGGGTGGGGGGAGGGTGGAGGGATAACATTAGGAGATATACCTAATGTAAATGAGGAGTTAATGGGTGCAGCACACCAACATGGCACATGTATACATATGTAACAAACCTGCACGTTATGCACATGTATCCTAAAACTTAAAGTATAATAATAATTTTTAAAAAAAGAAGGAGTTCTACAGTGGGTAAATTGCTATCAAACAGCACCACATGCTACATAGAAAAATTTTGTGAAAGGAAGAGCCAATTAATCTGGCAAACTTCATTGTTATATTAAGAAATTGCCACAACCATCTGAACCTTCAGCATACACCACCTTGATCAGTCAGCAGCCATCATCATTGAGGCAAAGCCTCCACCAGTAAAAAGATTACAACTCCTCGAGGGCTCAGATGATCATATGCATTTTTTGCAATAAACTATTTTTGATAAGATACATACACTTTTTAGACATAATGCTATTGCACACAATAGATTTCAGTATAGTATAAATAAAACTTTTATATGCACTGAGATACCAATAAATTTTAATGACCCACTTTACTGCTATATTCACTTTATTGCAGTGGTCTGAAACCAAATCTGTAATACTTGTGAGTTATACCTTCAAATCCATCTGCTCTCTGCGTCTGTAGCCTTTAAGTTGACCCCTCCTGTCATTAGAGGTAGAGAAGAGTCTCAAAAGTGAGGGTCATATGGTTGAGTTTTGTGGTTCTCAAGAGTGAGAGTCATGTGGTTCAGCTTTGATCATTAAATTACAAGCTGCTACACTAGCTATACCATATCTGGCTTGAGAAATAAAGTGGTTTGTGATTTATCATGACTGTACAAAGACTCTTGGCAAGTGTCAGTGGTTTCTTGCTCTTTGCATTATGGAAGACAGGCTGGGCCAGGAAAAATCTGGAGGCTTTTCTCTGGAAGGATGCTCACTCTACTATGGAGTTTTGTCAGCTTCCCTGCCACAAAGTGAAAACATAATGTTCCATATTGTGCAGATATCTTAGGACGCAGACTTATAAGACTTGTTTGACTACAATAGAGAAGGATGAAAAGAAAGGTGCCGGGATGTAGAACTAGATCCCTTCTTTCAAAGAGATAGGTATCTGAAGGAAGTTCAGTCCGGCAGGCAATGAATTGGATTCTAAGGAATACAACCAGAATAGGTGACAGATAAGCCAGATTCATGGCATTTGGGTCTGAGATAAGGTGGTTAGCAGAGCATAGTGTTAAAAAATTGGGACAGGAAGCTACACACAGAAAATCATTCATTCATTAGGAAAATCATCATTGAGCATCTACTATTTGCTAAGAATTATTCTAGACTGGTATACAACCTTGAACAGAACAGAAAAAAAAATTATCTCCTTATGTAACTTACACGCTGGTGGGAGAAAGATATATAGTAAACTTAAACAAATAAGTAAATTATATTATATATCTGATGATGATAAATGCTGTGGAAAAATAAGTCAGAAAAAAGGAGATGAAAAAAGACAGAGAAGGCTTCAATGAGAAGGCCTCACCTAAAAAAGGTGAGAGAGTAAGCCATGAAGATATCTAGGAGAGGACTGTTCCAAGGAAGACAGCAAATGCAAAGATATAAATGTGCTTAGAATTTTGAGGAGTAGCAAAAAAAAAAAAAAAAAAATCAGTGAATCCGGAATAAAATGGATGAAGAGGAGAGTAGTAGAAGAGGTCAGAGGGGTGACAAGTAGAAAGGGTTTTGCAGATCATATAAGACTTTATAGACCATTTTAATGACTTTGGCTTTTACTCCAAAATGGAAATTTAAATGGTTTTAAACAGGTAATGACATAATATGTTTTAAGTTTTAATGGCATCACTCTTGCTACTATGTGGAGAATACACTTAATGGAGACAAAAGTGGAAGCAAGGAGATCAACTAGGATACTATTGCAGTGTTCTAAGCAAGAGATGACGGTGACCTGGACTAGCATAGCAGCATAGAAGACATGAGAAGTGGTGAGATTGTGAATACATTTTAAAAGTAGAGCTTACAGCTTATATGTTACACTGTTCAGAAAATGGAAAGACAAGCTACAGACTGGGAGAAAATATTGCACAACACATATATGATAAAGGACTTGTATCCAGAATATATAACTGAATACAACCAAACAATAAAAACCCCAATTTTTAAGTAGGCAAAATATTTAAACAGGCTTTCACTTAAGATTTATGGGGGGCAGGGCCAAGCAGTGGCGATTGGAGGCTTCCAACAAAAAGATCCAAAACAGTGTGTGAATACTGCACCAGCAACTGAGGTACCCAGGTTTTGTCATTAGAACTGACTAGGTGGCTGTCATGACCCACGGAGAGGAAAGAAAAGCTGTGTAGTGCAGCAGACCACCTGAGAGCCACACAGGGCAGGAGAGTCTTCACCCCAGCCAAGGGAGGTGGTGAGTGAGCATGCTACCCAGCCTGGGAAACCATGCTTTTTCCACAGAATTGTGCAACCCACAGATTGGAAGATTCCACTCAGGAGCCCATGCCACTGGGACCTTGGGTCTCAACTACAGAGCTGCACAGATTCTCAACACCCACTAGGCTGGAATCAGCCTAAGTCTGTCAAGTTCCTGGGGGAAGTGGTGGCCATCACCACTGCTGCGGCTGCCTGCAGTCTAAGCCATATTAGCTCCGTGGGGGAGGGACAGCAGCCAACACTGAGGCCGCAGGGCCTCCAGAAGGAATTCCAACTCCAGCCAGGGGCTCAGGGACAGAACTCTAATCTCCCAGGGCATGAACCCTTAGGTGGAGGGGTGGCCATAGTACCTTTGGAACAGCAGACTTGGTCTTTCCTTTGGCTAGCTCTGAGAAATCCAGAACTCCAGAGGAGTGGGTTTCCCCCAGCGCAGCAGAGCCCCTCCACCAAGAGACAGCCAAAGTGCCTCGTTAAATGGGTCCTGCTTCCCTGGCTACCCAACTGGGTGAGATCTCCCAACAGGGGTTGTCAGACATCCTTTACAGGAACGGTTCTACCAACATAAGTTCAGTGACCCTTGAGGTCAGAGATCACAGAGGAAGGAGCAGGCACCCATCTCTGCTATTCTCCAGCCTTCTCAAGTGACATCTCCAAGCATGGGAGCAAACCGGATGAATAGGGCCTGAAGTGAATCCCCAGAAAACCAAGGCAGTTCTACAGAAGAGGAACTTGACTATTGGGGGAAAAAAAAAAAAAGAAAAAAGAAAACATAAAACAAACATACAAAAACAGAAAAGCAACAACAACAGAATCAACAACAACAAAAAATCCCCATAAGCAACTCCCTCCAAGATGGCCAAATAGGAACAGCTCCAGTCTACAGCTCCCAGCATGAGTGATGCAGAAGATGGGTGATTTCTGCATTTCCAACTGAGGTACAAGGTTCATCTCACTGGGGCTTGTTGGACAGTGGGTGCAATCCACGGACTGTGAGCTGAAGCAGGGCAGGGCATCACCTCACCCAGGAATCACAATGGGTAGGGGAATTCCCTTCCTAGTCAAGGGAAGCCATGACAGATTGTACCTGGAAAATTGGGACACTACCACCCTAATACTGTGCTTTTCCAATGGTCTTAGCAAACGGCACACCAAGAGATTATATCTCACACCTGGCTTGGAGGGTTCCACGCCCACGGAGCCTGGCTCACTGCTAGCACAGAAGTCTGAGATCAAACTGCAAGGTGGCAGCAAGGCTGAGAGAGGGGTGTCTGCCATTGCTGAGGCTTTAGTAGGTAAACAAAGCAGCTGGGAAGCTCGAACTGGGTGGAGCCAACTGCAGCTTAAGGAGGGCTGGCTGCCTCTGTAGACTCCACATCTTGGGGCAGGGCATAGCTGAACAAAGGGCAGCAGAAACTTCTGCAGACTTAAACATCCCTGTCTGACAGCTTTGAAGAGAGTAGTGGTTCTCCCAGCACAGAGTTTGAGATCTGAGAATGGACAGTCTACCTCCTCAAGTGAGTCCCTGACCCCTGAGTAGCCTAACTGGGAGACACCTCCCAGTAGGGGCCAACTGACACCTCATACAGCTGGGTGCCCCTCTGAGACGAAGCTTCCAGAGGACGGATCAGGCAGCAACATTTACCATTGTGCAATATTTGCTATTCTGCAGCCTCCACTGGTGATACCCAGGCAAACAGCATCTGGAGTGGAACTCCAGCAAAGTCCAACAGACCTGCAGCTGAAGGTCCTGACTGTTAGAAGGAAAACTGACAAACAGAAATTACATCACATGAAAACCCTGTCTGTACGTCACCATCATTAAAGACCAAAGGTAGATAAAACCACAAAGATAAGGAGAAACTAGAGCAGAAAAGTTGAAAATTCTAAAAATCAGAGTGCCTCTTCTCCTCCAAAGGAACACAGCTCCTCACCAGCAATGGATCAAAGATGGATGGAGAACGACTTTGATGGGTTGACAGAAGAAGGATTCAGATGATCAGTAATAACAAACTTCTCTGGGCTAAAGGAGGATGTTCCGACCCATTGCAAAGAAGCTAAAAACGTAGAAAAAAGATTACACAAATGGCTACCTACAATAAACAGCATAGAGAAGACCTTAAATGACCTAATGGAGCTGAAAACCATGGCATGAGAACTATGTGATGCATGCACAAGCTTGAGTAGCTGATTCAATCAAGTGGAAGAAAGGGTATCAGTGATTGGAGATCAAATGAATGAAAAGAAGTAAGAAAAGAAGTTTAGAGAGAAAAGAGTAAAAAGAAATGAACAAAGCCTCAAAGAAATATGGGATTATGTGAAAAGACCAAATCTATGTCTGATTGGTGTACCTGAAATGGACAGGGAGAATGGAACCAAGTTGGAAAACACTCTGCAGGATATTATCCAGGAGAACTTCCCCAACCTAGTGACGGAGGCCAACACTCAAATTCAGGAAATTCAGAGAATGCCACAAAGATAC
Organism: Pan paniscus; assembly: GCF_029289425.2. Taxonomy (NCBI): domain Eukaryota; kingdom Metazoa; phylum Chordata; class Mammalia; order Primates; family Hominidae; genus Pan; species Pan paniscus. The sequence continues at coordinate 64,331,880 of NC_073272.2, forward strand.
TCCTCGAGAAGAGCAACTCCAAGGCACATAATTGTCAGATTCACCAAAGTTGAAATGAAGAAAAAATGTTAAGGGCAGCCACAGAAAAAGATCAGGCTACCCACAAAGGGAAGCCCATCAGATTAACAGCAGACCTCTTGGCAGAAACTCTACAAGCCAAAAGAGAGTGGGGGCCAATATTCAACATCCTTAAAGAAAAGAATTTTCAACCCAGAATTTTATATCCACCCAAACTAAGCTTCGTAAGTGAAGGAGAAATAAAATACTTTACAGACAAGCAAAGGCTAAGAGATTTTGTCACCACCAGGCCTGCCTTACAAGAGCTCCTGAAGGAAGCACTAAACATGGAAAGGAACAACCAGTACCAGCCACTGCCAAAACATGCCAAATTGTAAAGACCATCGATGCTAGGATGAAACTGCATCAACTAACAAGCAAAATAACCAGCTAACATCATAATGACAGGATCAAATTCATATATAACAATATTAACCTTAAATGTAAATGGGCTAAATGCTCCAATTAAAAGACACAGACTGGCAAATTGGATAAAGAGTCAAGACGCATCAGTGTGCTGTATTCAGGAAACCCATCTCACGTGCAGAGACATGCATAGGCTCAAAATAAAGGGACGGAGGAAGATCTACAAAACAAAAAAAAAAGCAGGGGTTGCAATCCTACTCTCTCATAAAACAGACTTTAAAACAACAAAGATCAAAAGAGACAAGGCCATTACATAATGGTAAAGGGATCAATTAAACAATAAGAGCTAACTATCCTAAATATATATGCACCCAATTCAGGAGCACCCAGATTCATAAAGCAAGCCCTTAGAGACCTAAAAAGAGACTTAGACTCCCACACAATAATAATGGGAGACTTTAACAAACCACTGTCAACATTAGACAGATCAACGAGACAGAAAGTTAACAAGGAGATCCAGGAATTGAACTCAGCTTTGTACCAAGCAGACCTAATAGACATCTACAGAATTCTCCACCCCAAATCAACAGAACATACATTCTTCTCAGCACCACATTGCACTTATTCCAAAATTGACCACATAGTTGGAAGTAAAGCACTCCTCAGCAAATGTAAAAGAACAGAAATTATAACAAACTGTCTCTCAGACCACAGTGCAATCAAACTACAACTCAGGATTAAGAAACTCACTCAAAACTGCTCAACTACATGGAAAATGAAAAACCTGCTCCTGAATGACTACTGGGTACATAACGAAATGAAGGAAGAAATAAAGATGTTCTTTGAAACCAATGAGAAAAAAGACACAACATACCAGAACCTCTGGGACACTTTTAAAGCAGTGTGTAGAGGGAAATTTATAGCACTAAATGCCCACAAGAGAAAGCAGGAAAGATCTAAAATTGACACCCTAACATCACAATTAAAAGAACCAGAGAAGTAAGACCAAACACATTCAAAAGCTAACAGAAGGCAAGAAGTAACTGAGATCAGAGCAGAACTGAAGGAGATAGAGACACAAAAAAACCCTTCAAAAAATCAATGAATCCAGGAGCTGGTTATTTGAAAAGATCAACAAAATTGATAGACCACTAGCAAGACTAATAAAGAAGAAAAGAGAGAAGAATCAAATAGATGCAATAAAAAATGATAAAGCGGATATTCCCACTGATCCCACAGAAATACAAACTACCATCAGAGAATACTTTAAACACCTCTACACAAATAAACTAGAAAATCTAGAAGAAATGGATAAATTCCTCGACACATACACCCTCCCAAGACTAAACTAGAAAGAAGTTGAATCCCTGAATAGACCAATAACAGGCTCTGAAATTGCGACAATAATTAATAGACTACCAACCAAAAAAAGTCCAGGACCACATGGATTCACAACCAAATTCTACCAGAGGTACAAGGGGGAGCTGGTATCACTCCTTCTGAAACTATTCCAATCAATAGAAAAAGAGGGAATCCTCCCTAACTCATTTTATGAGGCCAGCATCATCCTGATACCAAAGCCTGGCAGAGACACAACAAAAAAAGAGAATTTTAGACCAATATCCCTGATGAACACTGATACAAAAATCCTCGATAAAATACTGGCAAACAGAATCCAGCAGCACATCAAAAAGCTTGTCCACCATGATGAAGTGGGATTCATCCCTGGGATGCAAGGCTGGTTCAACATACACAAATCAATAAACATAATCCAGCATATAAACAGAACCAAAGACGAAAACCACAGGATTATTTCAATAGAAGCAGAAAAGGCCTTTGAAAAAGTTCAACAGACCTTCATTCTAAAAACTCTCAATAAACTAGGTATTGAAGGGACGTATCTCAACATAATAAGAGCTATTTATGACAAACCCACAGCCAATATCATACCGAATGGGCAAAAACTGGAAGTATTCCCTTTGAAAACTGGCACAAGACAGGGATGCCCTCCCTCACCACTCCTATTCAACATAGTGTTGGAAGTTCTGGCCACAGGGCAATCAGGCAGGAGAAAGAAATAAAGGGTATTTAATTAGGAAAAGAGGAAGTCAAATTGTCCCTGTTTGCAGATGACATGATTGTATATCTAGAAAACCCCATCGTCTCAGCCCAAAATATCTTTAAGCTGATAAGCAACTTCAGCAAATTGTCAGGATATAAAATCAATGTGCAAAAATCACAAGTATTCCTATACACTAATAACAGACAAACAGAGAGCCAAATCATGAGTGAACTCCCATTCATAATTGCTTCAAAGAGAATAAAAAATCTAGGAATCCAACTTACAAGGGATGTGAAGGACCTCTTCAAGGAGAACTACAAAGCACTGCTGAATGAAATAAAAGAGGACAGAAACAGATAGAAATACATTACATGTTCATGGATAGGAAGAATCAACATCAAGAAAATGGCCATACTGCTCAAGGTAATTTATAGATTCAATGCCATCCTCATCAAGTTACCAATGACTTTCTTCACAGAATTGGAAAAAAAAACTACTTTAAAGTTCATATGGTACCAAAAAAGAGCCCACATTGCCAAGACAATTCTAAGCCAAAAGAACAAAGCTGGAGGCATCATGCTACCTGACTTCAAACTATACTGCAAGGCTACAGTAACCAAAACAGCATGGTACTGGTACCAAAACAGAGATATAAACCAATGGAACAGAACAGAGCCCTCAGAAATAATACCACACATCTACAACCATCTGATCTTTGACAAACATCACAAAAACAAGCAATGAGGAAAGGATTCCCTATTTAATAAATGGTGGTGGGAAAACAGGCTAGACATATGTAGAAAGCTGAAACTGGATCCCTTCCTTACACCTTATACAAAAATTAATTCAAGATGGATTAAAGACTTAAATCTTAGACCTAAATCCATAAAAACCCTAGAAGAAAACCTAGGCAATACCATTCAGGACATAGGCATGGGCAAGGACTTCATGTCTAAAACACCAAAAGCAATGGGAACAAAAGCCAAAATTGACAAATGAGATCTGATTAAACTCAAGAGCTTCTGCACAGCAAAAGAAACTACCATCAGAGTGAACAGGCAACCTACAGAATGGGAGAAAATTTTTACAATCTGCCCATCTGACAAAGTGCTAATATCCAGAATCTACAAAGAACTTAAAAAAATTTACAAGAAAAAATCAAACAACCCCATTAAAAAGTGGTCAAAGGATATGAACAGACACTTCTCAAAAGAAGACATTTATGTAGCCAACAGACACATGAAAAAATGCTCATCATCACTGGCCATCAGAGAAATGGAAATCAAAACCACAATGAGATACCATCTCACACCAGTTAGAATGGTGATCATTAAAAAGTTAGGAAACAACAGGTGCTGGAGAGGATGTGAAGAAATAGGAGCACTTTTACACTGTTGGTGGGACTGTCAACTAGTTCAACCATTTTGGAACACAGTGTGGCAATTCCTCAAGGATCTAAAACTAGAAATACCATTTGACCCAGCCATCCCATTACTGCATATATACCTAAAGGACTATAAATCATGCTGCTATAAAGACACATGCACACGTATGTTTATTGTGGCACTATTCACAATAGTACAGGCTTGGAACCAACCCAAATGTCCATCAATTATAGACTGGTTTTAGAAAATGTGGCATAAACACACCACGGAATACCATGCAGCCATATAAAAGGATGAGTTCATGTCCTTTGTAGGGACATGGATGAAGCTGGAAACCATCATTCTCAACAAACTATCACAAGGATAGAAAACCAAACACCATATATTCTCACTCATAGGTGGGAATTGAACAATGAGAACACTTGGACACAGGGTGGGGAGCATCACACACCAAGGCCTGTCATGGGGTGGGGTGAGGGGGCAGGGATAGCATTAGGAGATATACCTAATGTAAATGATGAGTTAATGGGTGCAGCACACCAACATGGCACATGTATACATATGTAACAAACCTGCACGTTGTGCACATGTACCCTAGAACTTAAAGTATAAAAAAAGAAAAAAAAATACCATATTTTGTTTCCTAATAATAAACATTTATTGAATTCTTTAAAAAATAAAATAAAATAAATAAAATAAAATAAATCCCCATAAAAACCTCATCCAAAGATCAAAACTAGACAAACTCATGAAGATGAGAAAGACTATCAACAAGAGCAACAACAACAATAAAAACCACTGAAAACCCTAAGAGATAAGAATGCCTCTTCGTTTCCAAATGATCACAACACCTTTTCAGCAAGGGCACAGAACTGGACATCAGATAAGTTGGACAAATTGACACAATTAGGTTTCAGAAGGTCTGTAATAACAAACTTCACTGAGGAAAAGGAGCATGTTCTACCTAATGCGAAAAAGCTATGAACATTGATCAAATATTAGAGGAGCTGCTCACTGTAAAACCAGTTAATGGGTGCAGGACACCAACATGGTGCATGTATACATATGTAACAAACCTGCACGTTGTGCACATGTATCCTAAAACTTAAAGTATAATAATAATAATATAAAAAAAGAAAACCAGTTTAGAGAGGAATATAAATGACCTGATGAAGCTGAAAAATGCAGCATGAGAACTTCGTGAAGCATATGCAAGTATCAATAGCCAAATCGATCAAGCAGAAGAAAGAATATCAGAGACGGAAGACTACCTTGCTGAAATAAGGCAGACAGACAAGATTAGAGAAAAAATAATTTAAAAGGACAACAAAACCTCTGAGAAATACAGGACTGTGTAGAAAGAGAAAACCCACAACAGATTAGAGTAACTGAAAGAGACAGGGAAAATGGAACCAAGTAGGAAAACACACTTCAGGATATTATCCAGGAGAACTTCCCCTACCTAGGAAGACAGGCCAACATTCAAATTTAGGAAATACAGAGAATCCCACTAAGATACTCCATGAGAAGGTCAACCACAAGACACATAATCATGAGATACTCCAAGGCCGTTATTATGGAAAAAATGTTAAGGGCAGCCAGAGATAAAGGTCAGGTCACCTACAAAGGGAAGCCCATCAGACTAAGAGCAAATCTCTCAACAGAAACCCTACAAGTCCAAAGAGAGTGGGAGCCAAGATTTGACATTCTTAAAGAAAAGAAGTTTGAACCCAGAATTTTATACCTGGCCAAACTAAGCTTCATAAGCGAAGAAGAAATAAAGTCCTTTCTAGACAAGCAAATGCTGAGGGAATTCATCACCACCAGGCCTACCTTGCAAGAGCTCCTGAAGGAAGCACTAAATATGGAAAGGAAAACTGGTACCAGCCACTCCAAAAACACACCAAAATATAAATGCCAATGATACTATGAAGAAAATGCATCAACTAATGTGCAAAATAGCCAATTAGCATCATGCTGACAGGATCAAATTCACACATAACAATATTAACATTAATGTAAGTTGACTAAATATCCCAATTAAAAGACACAAACTGTCAAACTGGATAAAGAGTCAAGACCCATCAGTGTGCTGTATTAAAGAGACCCATCTCACATGCAAAGACACACATAGGCTCAAAGTAAAATGATGGAGTAAAATTTACGAAGCAAATGGAAAGCAGAATGTAGCAGGGATTGCAATTCTAGTCTTGGACAAAACAGACTTTAAACTAACAAAGATCAAAGAAGACAAAGAAGGACATTACAAAATTGTAAAGAAATTAATTCAACAAGAAGAGCTAACTATCCTAAATATATATACACCCAATACAGCACTCAGGTTCATGAAACAAGTCCTTAGAGACCTACGAAGAGACTTAGACTCCCACACTATAATAGTGGGAAAATTTAACACCCCCTGTCAGACAGATCAACAAGACAGTAAATTAACAAGGGTATTCAGGACTTGAACTCAGCTCTGGATCAAGTGAACCTAACAGTTATCTACAGAACTCTCCACCACAAAACAACAGAACATACATTCTTCTCAATGCCATATGACATTTACTCTAAAATCAATCACACAATTGGAAGAAAAATACTCCTCAGCAAATGCAAAAAAAAAAATGAAATCATAACAGTCTCTCAGACCACAGTGCAATCAAATTAGAACTCAGGATTAAGAAATTCATTCAAAACCACACAACTACACGGAAATTGAATAACCTGTTTCTGAATTGTTTCTGGATAGATAATGAAATTAAGGCAGGAATCAAAAAGATTAATGAAATTAAGGCAGGAATCAACGAGAACAAGAAGACAAAGTACCAGAATCTCTGGGATGCAGCTAAAGCAGTGTTAAAAGGAAATTTTATGACACTAAATGCCCACATAAAAAAGCTAGAATAGTCTCAAACTGAAACCTTAACATCACAACTAAAAGAACTAGAAAAGCAAGGCAAAAAAATCCAAAGGCCAGCAGATGACAAGAAACAACTAAGAGCAGTGCGGAACTGAAAAAGAGAGAGACATGAAAAACCCTTCAAAAAATCAATTAACCCAGAAACTGTTTTTTTAAAAAAATTAAGAAAATAGATAGACTGCTATCTAGACTAACAAAAAAGAAAAGAGAGAAGAATCAAATAGACACAATATAAATAATAAAGGGAATATCACCACTGACCCTACAGAAATACAAAATACCATCAGAGAATACTATAAACACTTCTAAGCAAATAAACTAGAAAATCTAGAAGAAATGGATAAGTTCCTGGACACATACACTCTCCCAAGACTAAACCAGGAAGAAATTGAATCCCTGAAGAGACCAATAACCAGTTCTGAAATTCAGGCAGTAATAAATAGCCTACCAACCAAAAAAGCTCAGGACAAGATGGATTCACAGCCAAATTCCACCAGAAGCACAAAGAGGACCTGGTACCATTCCTTCTGAAACTATTCCAAGCAATTGAAAAACATAGAATTCTCCTCCCCAGCTCATTTTATGAGGCCAGCATCATTCTGATAGAAAAACTGGGCAGACACACACACACACACACACACACACACACAAACTTCAGGACAATATCACTGATGAACATAGATACAGAAATCCTCAATAAAATACTGGGAAACTGAATCTGGCAGCACATCAAAAAACTTCTCCACCATGAACAAGTCAGCTTCATCCCCGGGATGCAAGGCTGGTTTAACAAATACAAATCAATAAACATAATCCATCACATAAACAGAACTGATAACAAAAACCACATGATTATCTCAATAGATGCAGAAAAGGACTGCGATTAAATTCAACATCACTTTATGTTAAAAACTCTCAATAAACTAGGTATTGATGGAACATATTTCAAAATAATAAGAGCCATTACTGACAAACTGATAGCCAATATCATACTGAATGGGCAAAAGCTGGAGGCATTCTCTTCGTAAACTGGCACAAGACAAGGATGCTCTCTCTCACCACTCATATTCAACATATTTTTAGGAGTTCTGGCCAGGGCAATCAGGCAAGAGAAAGAAATAAAGGTTATTCAAATAAAAAGAGAGGAAGTCAATGCCTTTTGTTTGAAGATGACATGATTCTATATTTAGAAAACCCCATCATCTCAGCCCAAAAACTCTTTAAGCTGATAAGCAACTTCAGCAAAGTCTCGGGATCCAAAATCAGTGTGCAAAAATCACAAGAATTCCTATACACAAACAATAGACAAGCAGACAGCCAAATCATGAATGAACTCCCACTCACAGTTGCTACAAAGAGAATAAAACACCTTGGAATACAATTTACAAGGGATATGAAGGACCTCTTCAAGGAGAACTACAAAAGCCTACTCAAGGAAATAAGAGGGGACACAAACAAATGGCAAAACATTTCATCCTCATGGATAGAAAGAATCAATATCATGAAAATGGCCATACTGCCCAAAGTAATTTATAGATTCAATGATATTCCCATCAACCTACCATTGGCATTCTTCACAGAATTAGAAAGAAACTACCTTAAAATTCATATGGAACCAAAAAAGAGCCCACAAAGCCAAGATAATCCTAAGCAAAACGAATAATGCTGGAGGCATCACACTACCAGACTTCAAACTATACTACAAGGCTACAGTAACCAAAACAACATGGTAATGGTACCAAAACAGATATATAGACCAATGGAACATAAGACAGACTTCAGAAATAAGACCACACAACTACAACCATCTGATCTTTGACAAAGCTGACAAAGACAAACAATGCAGAAAGGATTTCATATTTAATAAATGATGCTAAAAAAAACTGGCTAGCCATATGCAGAAAATTGAAAATGGACCTCTTCCTTACACCTTATACAAAAAAATAATTCGAGATGGATTAAAGACTTAAATGTAAAACCCAAAACCATAAAAACCCTAGAAGAAAGCATAGGCGATACCATTCAGGACATAGGCATGGGCAAAGATTTTATGATGAAATAACCAAAAACAATTGCAACAAAAACTAAAATTGACAAATGGGATCTAATTAAACAAAGAGGTTCTACACAGCAAAAGAAACTGCCATCAGAGCAAGCGAAAAGGCAACCTACAGAATAGGAGAAATTTTTGCAATTTACCCATCTGACAAAGGTCTAATATCCAGAATTTACAAGAAATTTAAACAAATTTACAAACAAACAAACAACCCCATCAATAAGTGGGCAAGGAAATAAACAGACACTTCTCAAAAGAAGACATTTATGGGGCAAAGAAACATATGAAAAAAAGCTCAACATCACTAATTATTAGAGAAATGCAAATTAAAACCACAATGAAATACTATCTCACGCTAGTCAGAATGGCGATTATTAAAAAGTCAATAAACAACAGATGCTAGCAAGGCTGTGAATAAATAAGAACACTTTTACATTGTTGGTGGGAATGTAAATTAGTTCAACCATTTTCGGAGACAGTGTGGCGATTCCTCAAGGATCTAGAACCAGAAATATCATTTGAACCAGGAATCTCATTATTGGGTATATACCCAAAGGAATATAAATCATTCTATTATAAAGATACATGCACAAGTATGTTTATTGCAGCACTATTCACAATAGCAAAAACAAGGAACCAACCCAGGTGCCCATCAATGATAGAATGGATTTTAAAAATGTGGTACATATATAACATGGAATACTATACAGTCACAAAAAGGAGTGAGATCATGTCATTTGCAGGGACATGAATGAAGCTGGAAGCCACCATCCTCAGCAAACTAACACAGCAACAGAAAACCAAACACTGCATGTTCTCACTCATAAGTGGGAGTAGAACAATGAGAACACATGGACACAGGTAGTGGAATAACACACACCAGGGCCTATTGGGAAGGGTGAGGCAAGGGAGAGCATCAGGACAAATAGTCCTTTGTCAATTCATATGGGGCTTAAAACCTAGGTGACAGGTTGATAGTTACAGTAAACCACCGTGGCACATGTTTACCTATGTAACAAACCTGTACATTCTGCACATGTATCCCATAACTTAAAGTAAAAAAAAATATTATATATATATTACATATTATATATATTATATATTAGAAAATATAAATATATATTTATATATACAAATAAAAAATATGAATAACAAATAATGACATGAAAGGGTCTTCAGCATTATCAGGGAAAAGACAAATTGAAATCACAGTGAGATACAACTTTACACCCATTAGAAAATTCTTTTTAAAAAACTTGGAAATTCCAAGTGCTGATGAGGAAGATAAAACACCTATGCATAGGTGAAAGGAATCCAAAGTGCTACAGCCACAGCATACACCAGCCATATGATCCAACAATCCCACTCTTAGATATTTACCCAAGAGAAATAACAACATATGTCCTCATTAAATCCTAAGGATATTTATCTCATATTCAGTCATAATAACCAATCTGGAAACAATACAAATGTCTATCACTTGGTGAATGAAAAAATTGTGGTACACCCATACCATGGGATACTACTCTGCAATAAAAAAAGAAAAACTACTGATGCATGTAACAACACTGGTGAATCTCAAAAGCATTGTGCTAAATGAAAGAAACCAGAACTAAATGTATGATTGCATTTATCTGATATTCTGAAAAAGACAAAATTGTACAGACAGAAAACAGGAATAGTGGTTTCCAGGGGCTGGGATTCAGAGAAGTTGATTGCAAAAGGACCCAAGGTTACTTTTTTGAATTTGATACATCTGTTCCATATTTTGATTGGGGTGGTAATTACATGAATCGAAGAATTTGTCAAAATTCATGGAATTGTACATCTAAAAGGGTGAATTTTATTATATGTAAATTATACTTCATTAAGTCTGACTTTTACAAACAGTAAATAGGATTTGCTGATAGATTTGGTATGTGGTATGAGAGAAACAGAGGAATGAAGTGTGAGTACAGGGTTTTTAACCTGGACTTGGAAGGATTAGGCTGCCACTTCTAAGATGTTGGAGACTGGAAGAAAGTAGTTTGAGGGATACAATCAGAAGTTGAATTTGCATGTGTTAAAATTAAGTTACTCTAGGACATTCAGTAGATGTGATGGAAGGGCAGTTGAATATATATGCTTGGCATTTGGGAGAGAATTTTTGGCTGGGGAGAGAAATTTGAGAGACAGAAGTAAATAGCATTTAAAACCATAATACTGGATACGATCATCAAGAGAACATGGATAGAGAAGAAAAGAGGTGCAAGAATGAGCCCTGGGACCCTCCAATATTTGGAAGTCAAGTTAATAAGAAAGAACCAGCAAAGGAGACTGAGAAGGAGCAGCCATGACAGGGAGGAGAAAAAGCAGGAGAATATGGTATCTTGGAACCTGAGTCAGGAAAGAATTCTAAGGAGGACGGAGTGATCAGCCATGTCAAATGACATCGAGAGGTTGAGTAAATGAAGCCTGAGAACTGACTCTCAAATATCAGGGTACCAGGTAAACCCAGGTAAGTAGGGATACACGTAGTTAACCAATCCTGGTCTCTAAGACAGGAACTGAGGAAAACCTAAAGCCCAGTTACAGGACTGTTGTTGATGGCCAGGGGCTTGATTCTTACTTCCCTGGTTGCTTTAATCTCTAAGAATTACTCTCATCACTTAGGCCCTGCCCAACCTCTAGGTTAAAGTCTACTGGCTCCAAGATCATGTAGCAATAGCTGGAAGCAGATCAGAATGGGACCTTTTGTTTAGTGCACCTGCCCTGATGTATTATAAGATTGTGTCTTGTGACATTAGAAATTCTCTAGACCTCCGGCTTTGGAAACCCCAAAGTGATAATTATCAAAATTTGGAAAGATGTGGGTATGGCATGCTAAACTTCCCTGAGAACAAGGGTTTCGGGTAGTCGGTTGAATTGTTACATTTTCTCTCAGTGGGTTGATGAAGGCAGAAGACTCTGCCTAAAAATTCACGTATTAGACCGGGCGCGGTGGCTCACGCCTATAATCCCAGCACTTTGGGAGGCCAAGGTGGGTGGATCGCGAGGTCAGAAGATAGAGACCATCCTGGCTAACATGGTGAAACCCCGTCTCTACTAAAATACAAAAAAATTAGCTGGGAATTAGCTGGGTGTGGCGGTGTGCACCCATAGTCCCAGCTACTCAGGAGGCTGAGGCAGGAGAATCGCTTGAACCCGGAAGGCGGGGGTTGCAGTGAGCAGAGATAGTGCCACTGCACTCCAGCCCGGTGACAGAGTGAGAAAAAATAATAATAATAAATAAATAATAAAAATAAGTAAATATATAAATAAATAAATAACACGTATTGAAGTCTTAAGTTCCAGTATCTCAGATTGTGACTGTGTTTGAAAATAGGGTCTTTAAAGAGGTAAATAGATTAAAATAAGATAATTAGGGTGGGCCCTAATCTAATTTGACTGGTTTCCTTATTCAAAGAGGAAATTTGGACACAGATATGTACAAAAGGAAGAAAATGCAAAGACACATGGAAAAAGTGGACATCTACAAATCAAAGAAAGAGGACTGGAAGAGACCACAGCCCTCAGAAGAAATCATCACTGTGAACACTTCTTTCTCAGACTTCTAGCCTCCACAACTGTGAGAAATTAAATTTATATTGTTTAAGTCATCCAGTCTGTTGTACTTTTTTATGGCAGCCCTAGCAAACAAACACACTTATGTATCCATCCCCATGTAATACTTGGCTCTGATTCACAGCCTGAACAGTTAGAGTGAAAAGACAATGATGAAATTTCTTTCCCAGAGCACATGAAGAAAAGCATGCACCTTGGCAAAGATGTCAACACATTGAGTCTGATGAATTAGTCTGCTCTAGCCCATGCGTTCATGGATTCTGAGATACCTTTCTCCTTATAGATGGATTGAGGTTTTCTCAGGACTCTAAACAGCATGCCCTCTAGCTAGTCAGTGCAAGCAAATTTCCCCTGATTATTAGGAACCTCCTGACATCCAGCAAGATCACCTCAGCAGGGCATGATAAGCCAATTGGCTTCTCCAAGTGTTTTAAGCTTTTTGAAGAAAAAAATGTATATCCAATGGGATAATGGATTGATTAAAATTACAGAGGCCTGGAGGAAAAGATGAGCTCCTTCAAAATCCCCCCTTAACACTAGTGAGAAGAACAATAAAGCCAGAGAAACTTGGATTTTACAAGGACTCACAGAAGCCCAGTCCCTTTGTTTTACAGATGAGGAGACTGAGGCCCAGAGAAGGGAAGGGATGAACCAAGGTCCAATAGAGAGTTAATGTCAAAGTTGGGGCTAAAATCATAGTACCTGACTCTCAGTCCACTCAGTGCTTGTTCCACTGCCCTACCCACATCAAGCAAGGCTTCCCTACCGGAACTCAACTTCAACTTTCCTTTCTAAGGGCAACAATAATAATAGTTAACCTATATTAAGTTCTTAATATTTGGTAGGCTCTGTGCTAAGATGGATTTGCATTGTATTGTCTCAGCACCCTATGATAGCAGATAAAATTGACACTGTTTTCCAGATGAGAATAAATGCAGTTTGCACAGGTTAAGAAATTTGACCAGTGTGTTTTGACTAGAAGGTAGCAATACCAGAATTTTAACCTATAAAATCTGCATCCAGTGTCTACACATTGATCACCTATGCTTCACCTGCCTTTCGTCATGTAAGGAGCTTTTGTTTTTATCAGGAGCTACTAAAGGACATCAAAACCCTGCCACAAGCCCTGTTTAAAAGGGCAAATGGAATAGACGTACTTTTCCTATACTTTTTGCTCAGTACAACAAAACACTGGATGTAACATTTTTAAAACCATAAGAAGACTCTGATGTGTAGAAAGAAGACAGATGGGCTAGGGGCTTTGGGACCTGAAGAACTACATGGTTGGTAAATTCCCTGAGTTTTCTTTTCATATATCCCAGAAGGGATACTGGAGAAGCCAATAACCCAAAAACACCAATGGGCACAGACTAAAAAGAAAAGCCTGCTCTTTGCAGCCAAAGGACCAGGAAAGGGGCAGGCTAATAAGGCAAACAACTTTTAGATAATAATTGTTCTACTCCAAGCAAACATCACAGAAGAAAACTAGGGCCTCACACCACCCTCACGAAGAAAGGCCCAAATGAAGAGCCTAGACTTCCACCCTTACCAGGCTGTAGTGAGTAGTCCAAACCAACCCACTAGAGAGTTGTCAGAGAAGGATTAGTAGGGGTGTCATAATTGTCATCACTGCTCAGCAGTAATGAGCCCATCTGCCATGCTGTCATTGGAGACTACAGGTGGAACATGGACTTCCATTCGTATCTGGTAGTAACAAGAAAACCCTCAGTGGGGTCAGAGGAGGCCTAGTGGAGGGTCATATCTAAAATTAGTAGCATTTCTATGCACCAATAATAAACTAGCTAAAAAATTAATTAAGAAGGCAGTACTATTAACAATAGCTACCAATAAAAAAATAAATAAAATACCTAGGAATAAATTTAACCAAAGAGCTGAAAGCCCTCTACAGGAAAAACTACAGAACACTGATGAACAAAATTGTTGAAGAGGACACAAACAAATAAAAAGAAATCCCATGTTCATGGATTGGTAAAATTAATATAATTAAAATGACTGTACTCCCTAAAGCAATATGCAGATTTAATGAAATCTCTATCAAGATGCCAATTTCAGCCATGCACAGTGGTTCATGCCTGTGAACACTTTGAGAGACTGATGTAAGAGGATTGCTTGAGGACTGGAGTTCAAACCTGAACAATATAAAATACCCCATCTCTAAAAATAAAAATGATACAGTTCAGTGCCAGTGTCGAGAAGACTCTCACATATATAATTATTCTGATTTCTAGTTGCTTCATGCATAAGTCTATAGTTTCAGAGGACCCAGAGGACCATGACTGTTTGCCTTCTGCTAGTCCTTCTCAATTATGGACATTTGTCTCTTCATTTCTAAAATAATGAAGACAGATTTGATTAGTGGCTTTGAGATAATGTTCTGAGGAACCCAAGGAGTTCCAGGGAGGCTCATCAAGGGTACTCTGGTAAATTCAGGTGAGGATTGGATTTGTAGAGAGATTAAGAACTCTGGAGGCCCACTTTCACTTCCACTTGCACTTCTGCCATAAGAGTTATGACTTGTTCTATTTCTATATTTGGTCTCAGTAAAAAAATTACATTTGAAGGAAGGGAGCTTCTCTTCATTCACCTACAGGAACCAGCACACTGCTGGATATATGGTAGTTGCTTTATACAATTTTTTAGTCTGCTTGAATGATGGAAGTTTGTAAAGAGAGGGAATTTAGTATTGTGAGTGTATCTAAGCATGCAACTGGCATGATGCTCTGTGTCTAGATAAGAGAGAGTTAGGGCCTTTTATTTAGATTTAATCTTAGCTCAAACTTCTCAGTTGCTGGACAGAGAATGAAAGGATGGGAATTAGCTGTTAAGCCCAAAGAACATGATAAAAGCAATCCATCTCAAATCTAATAAGTCCTCATTTATTTTTTTCATCATTAGGCCCCTTCTCATTCCTCCTGGATTCCTTAATCAACCAACTTATTAAAAACCCATTCCCTCTACACAAGCCTTTTGACAACTCATTTATTTTTCTGGGAAAATACAAGCATGCTTAGAATTTGGTTTCAGAAGGAACTGTGGGTTTAGTTTTAACTCAGGTTGCAGTAAAAGACTTCATGACTAAAACACCAAAAGCAATGGCAACAAAACCCAAAATTGACATATGGGATCTAAATAAACTAAAGAGCTTCTGCTCAGCAAAAGAAACTATCATCAGAGTGAACAGGCAACCTACAGAATAGGAGAAAAGTTTTGCAATCTATCCATCTGAGAGAAAGCTAATATCCAGAATCTACAAGGAATTTAAACACATTTACAAGAAAAAAAACAATTCTATCAAAAAGTGGGTGAATGATATGAATAGATGCTTCTCAAAAGAAGACATTTATGCAGCAAACAAACATATGAGAAAAAGCTCATTATCACTGGTCATTAGAGAAATGCAAATCAAAACCACAATGAGATACCATCTCACGCCAGTTAGAATGGTGATCATTAAAAAGTCTGGAAACAAGAGATGCTGGTGAGGATGTGGAGAAATAGGAAGGCTTTTACACTGTTGGTGGGAGTGTAAATTAGTTCAACCATTGTGGAAGACAGTGTGGTGATTCTTCAAGGATCTAGAACTAGAAATACCATTTGACCCAGCAATCTCATTATTGGGTGTATACCCAAAGGATTACAAGTCATTCTACTATAAAGACACATGCACATGTATGTTTATTGCAGCACTATTCACAACAGCAAATATTTGGAACCAACCCAAAAGCCCATCAATGATAGACTGGATAAAGAAAATGTGGCACATATACACCATGAAATACTATGCAGTCATAAAAAAGGATGAGTTCATGTCCTTTGCAGGGACATGGATGAAGCCAGAAACCATCATTCTCAGCAAACTAACACAGGAAGAGAAAACCAAATACTGCATATTGTCACTCATCAGTGGGAGTTGAGCAATGAGAACACATGGAAAAAGGGAGGGGAACATCACACATTGGGGCCTGCCAGGGGTTGGGGGAAAGAGGAAGGAGAGCATTAGGACAAATACCTAATGCATGCAGGGCTTAAAACCTAGATGATGGGTTGATAGATGCAGCAAACCACTATGGCACGTATTGCAGGATCTGGCTAGCAGCCTGCAATGCAACGGCAATAGTTTCAGGGGATCTCCCTACAGGCACATGTATACCTATGTAACAAATATGCACGTTTAGCCCATGTATCACAGAACTTAAAGTAAAATTTTAAAAAAGAAGCCATTGCAGGATATTTATTGAGTTGTAATTCACATACCATAGAAACCATCTATTTCAAGTGTAAAATTCAATTATTTTTTTAAAAAGTTTACAGAGTTGTACAACTATCAACATGATACTATTTTAAAACACTTCCATCATCCCCAAATGAGCTCTAATGCTCAGTTTCAGTCAATCTCTGTTCCCACACACGGCTCCAGGAAAACAATCATATACTTTCTGTCTTTACAGATTTGCTTTTGCTGGTCATTGCATATAAATCGAGTTATATAAATGTGATCATTTGGGTCCAGTTTTTCTGTTGCTTAACATATTGTTTTGGAGATGCATCCACCTTTTAGCATGTATCAGAATTTTG
The DNA here is from genome assembly GCF_029289425.2 of Pan paniscus. Taxonomy (NCBI): domain Eukaryota; kingdom Metazoa; phylum Chordata; class Mammalia; order Primates; family Hominidae; genus Pan; species Pan paniscus. Next base: position 64,348,928 of record NC_073272.2, read on the forward strand.
CCCCTTTCATTAAAACAAATAATATGCCATTGAATGGATATGCCACATTTTGGTTATTTATTCATTAGTTCACAATGATTTCTGTTCTTTCCACATTTTTGGCATTTATGAATAATGCTGCTCTAAACATTTGTATACAGGTCTTTGTGTGGAAATATGTCTTCATTTCTCCTTCTTAGATTCCCAGGAATAAAATTTCTGTTTCATATGATAAATGCGTATATAACTTTTTAATATATTTAAAACATGTTTTCCAAAGAATTTGCCCAATTTTCATCTCCAGAAGCAGTGTATGAGGCTTCCAGTTTCTCTACATCCCCAACAATACTTGGTAGTGTCTGTCTCAAAAAGGCATTATAGCCATCCTAGTGGTATTAAGTAGTATCTCATTTCAGTTTTAACTTAGATTTTCTTATTGATTAACCCTGTCAAGCATCTCTTCATGACTATTTTTCACCCATATACCTGCTTTGTTGATGTATATATTCAAACTTTGCCTGTTTTACAGTTTGGTTGTTTAGCTACTGCTTGTGAATTTTGAGTGTTCTTTGTATTTTCTAAATACAAGTTCTTCATCAGACACTTTGCAAATATAGTCTCCCAGTCTGGAACTTATATTTTTATTCCTCTAACTGTCTATTGAATTGCAAAAGTTTTTAATGTTGATTTTGTAATATCCAATTCATCAGTATTTTCTTTCTTTTTTTATTATATTTTAAGTTTTAGGGTACATGTGCACAACATGCAGGTTTGTTACATATGTATACATGTGCCATGTTGGTGTGCTGCACCCATTAACTCGTCATCTACATTACGTATATCTCCTAATGCTATCCCCCCGCCCTCCCCCCACCCCACAACAGTCCCCGGTGTGTGATGTTCCCCTTCCTGTGTCCATGTGTTCTCATTGTTCAATTCCCACCTATGAGTGAGAACATGCGGTGTTTGGTTTTTTGTCCTTGCGACGGTTTGCTGAGAATGATGGTTTCCAGCTTCATCCATGTCCTCATCCTTTTTTATGGCTGCATAGTATTCCATGGTGTATGTGTGCCACATTTTCTTAATCCAGTCTATCATTGTTGGACATTTGGCTTGGTTCTAAGTCTTTGCTATTGTGAATAGTGCTGCAATAAACATACGTGTGCATGTGTCTTTATAGCAGCATGATTTATAATCCTTTGGGTATATACCCAGTAATGGGATTGCTGGGTCAAATGATATTTCTAGTTCTAGATCCCTGAGGAATCGCCACACTGACTTCCACAATGGTTGAACTAGTTTACAGTCCCACCAACAGTGTGAAAGTGTTCCTATTTCTCCACATCCTCTCCAGCACCCGTTGTTCCCTGACTTTTTAATGATCGCCATTCTAACTCATCAGTATTTTCTTTTATGGATAATGACTTTTTGTACAATATAAAAAATTATTTGCCTAAGCCATAGTCACAAACATTTTCTCCTAAAATTTCTTCCAGAAAGTTATTTTTAAATTTTACATTTAGATCTATGGTCCAGTTTTACTTAAATCATGTATGTGGTACCAGATATGAGTTAAAGATTTGTTTTGCATATGGATGTCCAGTTGTTTCAGAACTATTTGTTTGAAAAACTATCCTTTCTCCACAGCATTGCCTTTGCACCTTTATCAAAGATCAGTTTTCTATATATTTGTATGTTTATTTCTGAACTTTCTGCTTCATTAATTTATTTGTCTATCTTTATGCCAATACTTTGCTGCTTTTATTACTGTACCTTTATAATAATTCCTATAATCAGGTAGTATAAGTTTTCCAACTTTGTTATTCTTCTTCAGGTTTAATTTTGGCTATTCTGGGCCCTTTGCATTTCTATATGAATTTTAGATTCCACTTGTCAATTTCCACAAAAAAAATGCTTGGATTTTGATAGGATTCCATTGGATTTGTAAATTAATTTGTTGGATTTCACCAGTGTGAAAACAAATGTCTTATTTCTGTTCTAGGACCGAATCCAAGATACCACATTGCATTTTTATAATTTAATTTTATCACCTTTTTTGATTTATTAACTATGACTCTCTTTTGTTATTTTAGTGGTTGCTTTAGGTTTTATAATATAGATCTTTAGCTTATCATAATCTAACTTCAATTGAGCTTACTACCGCACATATACTGTAAAAAACTTGCAGCACTATATTTCTCCCTTTCTGTCCTCTATGCTATTACATTATTGTACTTTTTGGTTTAAAGTGTTGATTACCTTTTTAACTATTTTAAATAATAAGTAGTTTTTAAATGCTACTTAATAAATGTAGTTACCATTTTCGGTGCTTTTTGTTCCTTTGCTTAAATATATTTTTTCCTCTGCTGTCATTTTTCTTCTGCTTGAAGGACTTCCGTTAAAATTTCTTACAATGCAGGTTTTATGATGGTATATTATTTTATCTTTCCTCTGTCTGCAAAAGTAAAAGGGTAACCAAACACTGCTTCTGATATAGGAAAGTGAATTTTGTATTTAAAATGATTGCCAAAGGAACATAAAATTGTAAGAATTCATTATATAGGGAGGCAAAGGGAAAGGGTGTAATTAAGGTACAAGAATCAAAGGACACTGGTGCAAGTTCAGAAAGAAAGGAGCAAACTGTAGAGAGGACTTAAGTCCAGGATTTAGGATAAACACTCGAAGAGCCTGGTCTTTGTCTTCAGGTCTCTAAAGTCTAATCATTCATTCTATGAGAACCCAAGAGTGGAAGACATAGGGAACCAATTTCAGCTTTCTACTCTCAGAGGTATCCATGAATGAAATTAGATTCCTCTGGAGAGATATGAGTTCCCTGTCACTGGAGAAATCTAAAAACTTCACAACTAATGACAGTATGATGTCATGGAAAACAAAACATGAATACTGGTGCAGAAATGGACTGTGTACCCTTGCACAAATCCCTCCACCTCTCTAAGCTTCAGTTTCCACATTTGCTGAATTGGAGTTTTTTTGAGGTCCATGTGGTATAATGTGTGCAAAGAGCCTAGCCAAGAGTCTGGAACACCGGAAGCACATCATTCATGGCCACTCTTGTTCTTCAGCAGAGATACAGAATAAATTGAGGCATAATCAGTGTCTAAGAGAGAAGTGATTACATCCAGCTGAGAGTGGGGAGGTTGGTGTCTTGGTCCTTTTGGGCTGCTATAACAAAATACAGATGTTTCCTGACTTATGATGGGTTATGTCCTGTTAAATTTGTTGTAAGTTGAAAATATCCTAAGTCAAAAATGCATTTACATATAACATTCTGAACATCATAGGTTAGCCTAGCCTACCTTAAACATGCTTAGAACACTCACATGCTCCCACAGTTGGGCAAAATTTTCTAATACATAGCTGATTTTAGAATAAAATGTTGAATATCTTATGTAATTTATTGAATTCTATACTGAAAGTGTATTACTTTTACACTATCATAAAGTTGAAAAATCTTAAATAAAACCTTCATAAGTCATACATTCAATAGCAGGTTAACAACATAAATTTATTTCTTACAGTTTTGGAGCCAGAGAAGTCCAAGATCAAGACACCCACAGATTCAGTGTCTGGTGAGTGCCTATTTCTCACAGACAGCACCTTCTTGCTGTGTTCTCAAATTGTGGAAGAGTTTATATAGTTCTCTGAGGTCTCTTTTTCAAGGGGGCACCAATTTCATTCATGAGGGTGGAGCTCTCATGACCTAGTCACTTCCTAAAGGCCCCACCTTTCAACACCATCACAGTGGTAACTATGTTTTTATAAAAAATATATATTTTTAGTGAATTTGCTGTCTTCACTTATGACGTAACACTCAATGAGAACATTCAAAGGTGAGGACAGAGATTTTTATTTATTTTTAATTAACAAATAATTCTGTATATTTATGTGTTACAATGTAATGCTTTAATCCATGTACACATTGTACAAAGACTAAATCCAGCTAATTAACATATCCATCACATCACCAACTTATGGTGTTTTTGTGCTGAGAACATTAAAAATCTGTTCTTTTTAGCAGTTCTGAAATATACAACACCTTATTATTAACAGTGGTCCCCACGCAGTGCAATACATCACTAAAACTTATTTCTCCAGTCTGACTGAAATTTGGTACCCTTTGATCATTGTGTCCCATTTGTCTTTTTCTCCCTGTCCCCACTGCTCTGGTAACCTTTCTACTCTCTGTTTCTATGAGATTGACTGTTTTCAGATTCTACATGTAAGTAAAATCATACAATATTTTGTTTTCCATGCCTGGCTTATTTTGCTTAGAATAATATTCTCCAAGTTCACCCATGTTGTTGCAAATAATAGAATTTCCTTCCATTTTAAAGCTGAATAGTATTCCATTGTTAATATATACCACATTTTCTCTATTCATTCATCTATTCCTAGACACTTACCTTACTTCCATATATTGGGTATAGTGAATAATACTGCAATAAACATGGGAGTTCAGACATCTCTTTGCCATACCAATTTCAATTCCTTTGGATATATACTCAGAAGTGGGATTGCTGGGTCATATGATAGTTCTATTTTTAGTTTATTTAGGAATCTCCAAAGTGTTTTCCATAATGGTTGTACTAATTTTTAGTTTATTTAGGAATCTCCAAAGTGCTTTCCATAGATATTTCTATTTTTAGTTTATTTAGGAATCTCCAAAGTGCTTTCCATAATGGTTGTACTAATTTACATTTTCAACAACAGTGTACCAGGGTCTTTTTTTCTCCATGTTTTTGCCAGCACATACTATCTTTCATCTTTCTCATAGTAGCCATTCTAACAGGTATGAGGTGATATCTCATTGTGGTTTTAATTTGCATTTCCCAGATGATTAGTGGTGTTGAGCATATTTTCATTTATATGTTGGCCATTTGTATGTCTTCTTTTGTAAAATGTCTTTTCAGCTCCTTGGCCCATTTCTAAATTGGGTTATGTGCTTCTTGATATTGAGTTGCTTGAGTTCTGTATACATAGAATTGTAATGCTATATATATTGCACTGTATATAGCATATACAGCATATATTTATATATATATTGCACTATACATAGCATGTACAGCATATAAATATATATATATATATATAGCATACATATCTTTTAAGAAGTACTACATTACTAAAGGTGTTTTTTAAATTTAACTTTTATTTTAATTTTGGGGTATATGCACAGGTTTGTTATATAGGTAAATTTGTGTCATGGGGGTTTGTTGTACAGAATATTTCATACCCAGGTATTAATCCTAGTACCCATTAGTTATTTATCTTCTGATCCTCTCCCTCCTCCAACCCTCCACCCTCTGATAGGCCTCAATGTGTATGTTTCTCCCCTCTATGTGTCCATGCATTCTTATCATTTAGCTCTCAATTATAAGTGAGAACATGCAGTATTTGATTTTCTGTTCTTGCATTAGTTTGCTAACGGTAATGCCCTCTAGCTTCATCCATGTCCCAGCAAAATACATGATCTCATTCATTTTTATGTCTGCATAGTATTCCATGGTGTATATGTGCCACATTTTCTTTCTTCAGTCTACCATTGATGGGCATGTAGGTTGATTCCATGCCTTTGCTGTCATGAATAGTGCTGCAATGATCATACGCATGCATGTCTTTATGAAAGAACTATTTATATTCCTTTGAGTGTATATCCAGTAATGGGACTGCTGTGTTGCATGATATTTCTTTTTTTAGGTATTTGAGGAATCACCACACTGTCTCCCACAATAGCTGAACTAATTTACACTCCCACCAATAGTGTATAAGCATTTGTTTTTCTCTACAACCTCACCAGCATCTGTTATTTTTTGACTTGTAAAAAATAGTCATTCTGACTGGTTTGAGATGGTATCTCATTGTGGTTTTCATTTGTATTTCTCTAATGATCAGTGATGTTTAGCTTTTTTTTTCTCAAGTGATTGTAGGCCACATGTATGTCTTCTTTTGAGAACTATCTGGTCATGTCCTTTGCCCACTTTTAAATGGGGTTGTTCAGATTTTTGTGGTAAATATGTTTAAGTTCTGTGTAGATGCTGGATATTAGACCTTTCTCAGTAGCATAGTTTGCAAAAATTTTCTCCCATAATGTAGGCTTTCTGATCAATCTGTTTCTTTGGCTGTGCAGAAGCTGTTTAATTAGTGTCAATTTTTGCTTTTGTTGGAATTTCTTTGGTGTCTTTGTCATGAAATCTTAGGTTGTCTTCCAGGGCTTTTATAGTTTTGGGTTTTACATTTAAGTCTATAATCCATCTTGAGTTAATTTTTGTATACGATGTAAGGAAAAAGTCCAGTTTCAATCTTCTACATATGGCTAGCCAGTTCTCCCAGCACCATTTATTGAATAGGGAATTCTTTCCCCGTTACTTGTTTTTTTCAGCTTTGTCAAAGTTCAGATAGTTGTAGCTGTGCGGCTTTAATTCTGGGTTCTCTGTTCTGTTCCATTGGTCTATGTGTCCTTTTTGCATAGGAGTTCCTTGATTATTCAGGCTTCTTTTGGTTCCATATGAGATTTAAAATAGTTTTTTACTAGTACTGTAAAGAATGTGATTGGCAGTTTAGTAGAAATAGCATTGAATCTATAAATTTCTTTAGTCAGTATGGCCATATTAATAATATTGATTCTTCCTATCCATGCACATGGAATGTTTTTCTATTTGCCCCATCTCTGACTTATTTGAGCAGGGTTTTCTAGTTCTACTTGTAAAGATCTTTCACCTCCCTGGTTAGCTGTTTTCCTAGGTATTATATTCTTTCTGTGGCAATTTTGAATGAGACTGTTTCCTGATTTGGCTCTTGGCTTGACTGTTGTTGATGTATATAAGTGCTAGTAAAAGTTTTACATTGATTTTCTATCATGAGATTTTGCTGAAGTCTTTTTTTATCATTATACTTTAAGTTCTGGGGTGCATGTGCAGAACATGCAGGTTTGTTACATTGTTATACATATGCCATGGTGGTTTGCTGCACCCATCAACCCATCATCGACATTAGGTATTTCTCCTAATGCTACCCTTCCCCTAGCCCCCACCCCTCGACAGACCCCAGTATGTGATGTTCCCCTCCTTGTGTACTGTGTTCTCATTGTTCAACTCCCACTTATGAGTGAGAACATGCAGTGCTTGGTTTTCTGTTTTTGTGTCAGTTTGCTGAGAATGATGGTTTTCAGCTTCATCCATGTCCCTGCAAAGGACATGAACTCATCCTTTTTATGGCTGCATAGTATTCCATGGTGTATAAGTACCACATTTTCTTTATCCAGTCTGTAAATTATGGGCATTTGGATTGGTTCCAAGTCTTTGTTATTGTAAACAGTGCTGTAATAAACATACATGTGCATGTGTCTTTATATTAGAATGATTTATAATCCTTTGGGTATATACCCAGTAATAAGATTGCTGGGTCAAATGGTATTTCTGGTTCTAGATCCTTGAGGAATCACCACACTGTCTTCCACAATGGTTGAACGAATTTACACTCCCACCAAAAGTGTTCCTATTTCTCCACATCCTCTCCAGCATCAGTTTCCTGACTTTTTAATGACTGCCATTCTAACTGGTGTGAGATGGTATCTCATATGGTTTTGATTTGTATTTCTCTAATGACCAGTGATGATGAGCTTTTTTTCATATGTTTTTTGCCTACAAAAATATCTTCTTTCGAGAACTGTCTGTTCATATCCTTTGCCCACTTTTTGATGGGGTTGCTTATTTTTTTTCTTGTAAATCTGTTTAAGTTCTTTGTAGATTCTGGATATTAAGCCTTTGTCAGATAGATAGATTGTAAAAATATTCTCACATTCCGTAGGTTGCCTGTTCACTCTGATGATAGTTTCTTTTGCTGTGCAGAAGTTCTTTAGTTTAATCAGATGCCATTTGTCAATTTTGGTTTTTGTTGCCATTGCTTTTGGTGTTTCTGTCATGAAGTCTTTGACCATGCCTATGTCATGAATGGTATTGCCTAGGTTTTCTTCTACAGTTTTTATGGTTTTAGGTCTTATATTTAAGTCTTTAATCCATCTTGAGTTAATTTTTGTATAAATGGCAAACTGAATCCAGCAGCACATCAAAAATCTTATCCACCACAATCAATTAAGCTTTATTCCTAAGATGCATGGTTGGTTCCACATATGCAAATCAATAAATGTATTAATCATATCAACAGAATTAAAGACAAAAAGCCCATGATTATCTCAAAGATGCAGAAAAGGCTTTTGATAAAATTCAACACACTTTCACGTTAAAAACTCTCAATAAACAAGTTATTGAAGGAACATTCCTTAAAATAATAAGAGCCATCTAAGACAAACCCACAGCCAACATCATACTGAATGGGCAAAATCTGGAAGCATTACTCTTGAAAAGGTTGAGGACTTTTGCATCAGTGTTCATCAAAGACATTGGCCAGAAATTTTTTTTATTGTTTTGTCTCTGCCAGAGTTTGGTATCAGGATATGCTGATATCATGGAATGAGTTACAGGGGAGTCCCTTCTCTTCAATTTTTTGGAATAGTGTCAGAAGAAATGGTACCTGCTCTTCTACATTGGGTAGAATTCAGCTGTGAAACTATCTGGTCTTGGACTTTTTTTGGTCGGTAGGCTATACAATCAAATTTCAAAGCTTGTTACTGGTTTGTTTAGGGATTCAATTTCTTCCTGATTTAGTCTTGAACCTCATATATTTTTTATATAATCCCCTCATCAGATATATGGGTTGCAAGTATTTTCTCCCAATCTCTGTGATGTCTCCTGACTCTGTTAATTATTTTATTTTCTTCTCTGAAATATTGGTGTAATCCAATTTGTCAATTTTTGCTTTTCCTGCCTCTGCTTTTGGAGTCCTATCCAAGAAATCATTGCCCAGACCAGACCAATGTTGTGGTGCTTTGATCTATGCCTTATTCTAGTAGTTTTACAGTTTCAAGATTTTGTTGAAGTCTTTAATCTATTTTGTGTTCATTTCTCTATACAGTGTAAGACAGGGATTCAACTTTATTCTTCTGCGTGTGGATATTTAAGTTTTTCTAACATCATTTATATTTAAGACTGTCCTTTTTCCACTGGAGATTCTTGGCATCTTTGTCAAAAATCAACTGACTGTAAATACTTGGGTTTATTTCTTGGCTTTCTATACTTTTTTATTGGTTGGTGTGTCTGGTTTTATGCCAGTACCATGCTATTTTGTGTACAAAAAGTTTATATTTTGAAATCAGAGAGTGTGATGCTTTCAGCTTTATTTTTTCTCTTCAAGATTGCTTTGGCTATTTAGGCTATTTTGTGATTTCATATGAATTTGAGAATAGTATTTTTTTATTTCTGTGAGAAATGACATTGGAATTTTGAAAGGGATTCCATTGAATCTGTATGTAGCTTTCAGTAGTATGGACATTTAAACAATATTTATTCTTCCAATCCATGAACACAGTTTATCTTTACATTTATTTGGGTCTTCTTCTATTTCTTTCTTTGATGTGTTATAGTTTCCAATGTACAGATCATTCACCTGTTTGCTTAAATTTACTCGAAGTTGTTTTATTTTTTGATGTCATTGTAAATGGAATTGCATTTTTAAAGTTCTTCTCAAATACTTTGCTGTTGGTGTGTACAAATGCTACTGGTTTTTTAATATTTATTTTGTATTCTGTAATTTTATTAAACTTATTTAACAATTCTTGGTAAAGTCTTTAGGGTTTTCATTATATAAAACTATGTCATTAGCAAGCACAGAACATTTTACATTTTTTTTTTTTAATGGAGTGTCACTCTGTTACCCAGGCTGGAGTGCAGTGGTGCAAACTCGGCTCACTGCAACCTTCCCCTCCTGGGCTTAAGTTATTTTCCTGCCACAGCCTCCCAAGTAACTGGGATTACAGGTGCTCGCCACCACGCCTAGCTAATCTTTGTACTTTTAGTAGAGACGGGGTTTCTCCATTTTGGCCAGGATCGTCTTGAACTCCCAAACTGAAGTGATTCGTCTGCCTCGGCCTGCCAAAGTGTTGAGATTACAGGCATGAGCCACAGTGCCTGGCCTTACTTCCCTTTCTATCTGGATACCTTTTTATTTCTTTTTCTTGTCTATTTGCTCTCCATAAAACTTCCAGTAATATGTTGAATATATTTGGCTTCTTGTCTTTTTCCTGATCTTAAAGGGAAAGCTTTCCCTTTTTAATCATTGAGTATGACATTAGCTGTGGGCTTGTTATATATGGCCTTTATTGTGTTGAGGTACATTCCTTCTATACCCATTGAGAGTTTTCTTCATGACAGGATGTTGGATTTTTGTCAAAAGCTATATCTGCATATATTGAGATTATCATGTGGTTTCATCCTTCATTCTGTTAATGTGATGTATCACATTGATTGATTGCATATGTTGAAGCATCCTTGCATCCCTAGAATAATTCCCACTTGATTATGATGAATAATTTTTTAATGTGCTGTTGAATTTAGTTTACAAATATTTTCTTGAGCATTTTGCATCTAAATTCATCAGAGATATTGGCCTGTAGTTTTCTTTTCTTGCAGTGTCATAGTCTGGCTTGAGTATTAGCATGATGCTGGCCTTGTAGAATGAATTTGAAAGTATTTTTTCTTCATTTTTCTGAAGGAGTTGGAGAAAGATAGATATTAGTTATTCTTTAAATGCTTGTTTCTAGAAATTTTCTTTCTTTCTTCTAGGTTATGTTAAAAAATAAAGTTCATATTTTTCATTTTTATATTTTAATTTTATTTTTCCACACTTTTAAGTCCTCTCATATACTACATTTTCTTTATCCATTCATTCATTGATGGACACTTAGATTGATTTTTTTATCTTGGCAATTGTGAATAGTGCTGAAATAAACATGGGAGTGCAGGATTCCCCTTGATATACTTATTTCCTTTCCTTTGGATAAATAAAAAAACTGGGATTTCTGAATTATATGATAATTCTGTTTTTACTTTTTTATAGAAATCTCCATACTGCTTTCCATAACGACTGTACTAATTTATATTTTTCCCAGCGGTGTAGATACAGTTCTCTTTTCTCCACATCCACCAAATCCTGAGGTTTTTTTTTTTGTCTTTTTGATAATAGCCATTTTTAAAAAAAATTTATTTATTGGGGTACAGGTGGTATTTGGTTACATAAGTAAGTTCTTTAGTGGAGACTTGTGAGAACCTGGTGCACCCATAGCCCAAGCAGTATACTCTGCACCATATTTGTTGTCTTTTATGCCTCACCCCCTCCCACTCTTCCCCACAAGTCCCCAAAGTCCATTGTATCATTCTTATGCCTTTGCATCCTCATAGCTTAGCACCCATATATCAGTGAGAATATACGATGTTTGGTTTTCCATTCCTGAGTTACTTCACTTAGAATAATAGTCTCTAATCTCATCCAGGTCTTTGCAAATGCTGGTAATTCATTCCTTTTTATGGCTGAGTAGTATTCCACCATATATATATATATATACATATATATGTATCATATATATCTCATATATATCATATATATCTCATATATATGATATATATATCTCATATATCGATCTCATATATATATCTCATATATATACATGTATATATATAGACATGTATGTATATATATATATATACATGTATGTGTGTATATATATATATATATATATATATATATATATCAGAGATTTTTCTTCTCCACTGGTTGATTGATGGGCATTTGGGTTGGTTCCACCATTTTGCTATTGTAAATTGTGCTGCTATAAACACGCATGTCCAAGTATCTTTTTCGAATAATGACTTCTTTTCCTCTGGGTAGATACTGAGTGGTGGGATTGCTGGATCAAATGGTAGTTCTATTTTTAGCTATTTAAGGAATCTCCACACTGTTTTCCATAGCAGCTGTACTAGTTTACATTCTCACCAGCAGTGTAGAAGTGTTCCCTGATGGCCGCATCCATGCCAACATCTACAGTTTTTTAATTCTTTGATTGTGGCCATTCTTACAGGAGTACAGTGGTATCGCATTGTGGTTTTGATTTGCATTTCTCTGATTATTGGTGATGTTGAGCATTTTTTCATATGTTTGTTGGCCATTTTTATATCTTCTTTTGTGAATTGTTTATTCATGTCCTTAGCCCACTTTTTGATGAGATTGATTTTTTTTCTTACTGATTTGTTTGAGTTCATTGTAGACTCTGGATATTAGCTCTTTGTCACATGTATAGATTATGAAGATTTTTGCTCATTCTGTGAGTTGTCTGTTTACTCTGCTGACTGTTGCTTTTGCCATGTAAAAGCTCTTTAGTTTAATTAGGTCCCGGCTATTTATCTTTGTTTTTATTACAATGGCTTTTGGGTTTTTGGTCATGAAATCTTTGCTAAGCCAATGTCAAGGAGGGTTTTTCCAATGTTATCTTCTAGAATTTTTATATTTTCAGTTCTCAGGTTTAATTCCTTAATCCATCTTGAGTTGGTTTTTGTATAAGGTGAGAGATGAGGATCCAGTTTCATTCTCCTACATGTGGCTAGCCAATTATCCTAGCACCATTTGTTCAAAAGTGTGTCCTTTCCCCACTTTATGTTTTTGTTTACTTTGTTGAATATCAACTGGCTGTAAGTATTTGGATTTATTTCTGTGTTCTCTATTCCATTCCATTGGTTATGTGCCTATTTTTATAGCAGTGCCAAGCTGTTTTGGTTACTATGGCCTTATAGTATAGTTTGGAATCAGGTAGTGTGATGCCTCCAGGTTTGTTCTTTTTGCTTAGTCTCACTTTGGCTATGTGGGCTCTTTTTTGGTTCCATGTGAATTTTAGAATTTTTTTTTCTAACTCTGTGAGGAATGATGGTGGTATTTTGATGGGGATTGTGTTGAATTTGTAGATTGCTTTTGGCAGTACGGTCATTTTCACAATATTGATTCTACCCATCCATGAGTATGGGATGTGTTTTCATTTGTTTGTGTCATCTATGATTTCTTTTAGAAGTGTTTAGTAGTTTTCCTTGTAGAGGTCTTTCAACTCCTTTGTTAGGTATATTCCTAATTATTTTAATTTTTTTTGCAGCTGTTGTAAAAGGGGTTGAATTCTTGATTTGTTTCTCTGCTTGGTAAGTGTCAGTGTATAGAAGACCCACTGATTTGTGTATACTGATCTCGTATCCAGAAACTTTGCTGAATTCTTCTATCAGGTCTAGGAGCTTTCTGGAGGAGTACTTAGGGTTTTCAAGGTAAAACTATCATATCGTCAGCAAACAGAAACAGTTTGACTTCCTCTTTACCGATTTGGATGCCCTATATCTCTTTCTCTTGTCTGATTGCTCTGGAAAAGACTTCCAGTACTAAGTTGAAGAGGAGTGGTAAGAGTGGGCATTTTTATCTTGTTCCCATTCTCAGGGGGGAATGCTTTGAATTTTTCCCCATTCAGTATTATGTTGGTTGTGGGTTTGTCATAGATGGCTTTTATTGCATTAAGGTATGTCCCTTGTAAGCCAATTTTGCTGAGGGTTTTGATCATAAAGGATGCTGGATTTTGTCAAATGCTTTTTCTGCATCTATTGAGATGATCATGTGACTTTGGTTTTTAATTCTGTTTATGTGGTGAATCACATTGATTGACTTGTGTATGTTAAACTATGCCTGCATCCCTGGTATGAAACCCACTTGATCATGGTGGATTATCTTTTTGATACGTTGTTGGATTCAGTTAGCTAGTATTTTGTTAAGGATTTTAGAGTCTATGTTCATCAAGGATATCGATCTGTAGTTTTCTTTTTTGGTTGTATCTTTTCCTGGTTTGGGCATTAGGGTGATAGTGCCTTCATAGAATAAATTAGGGAGGATTCCTTCTTTCTCTTTCTTGTGGAATAGTGTCAAAAGTATTTGTACCAATCCTTCTTCTTTAAATGTCTGGTAAAATTTTGCTAGGAATCCTTCTGGTCCTCAAATTTTTTGTTGGTAATTTATAAATTAGGATTTAAATCTCACTGCTTGTTATTGATCTTCTCAGGGTATCTACATTTTCCTGATTTAAGCTAGCAGGGTTGTATCTTTCTAGGAATTTATCCAAATCTTCTAGGTTTTCTAGTTTATGTAAATAAAGGTGTTTATAGTAGCCTTGAATGATCTCTTGTATTTCACTGGTGTCACTTGTAATATCTCCTGTTTTGTTTCTCAGTGAGGTTATTTGGATTTTCTCTCTTATTTCCTTGGTTAATTTTGCTAATAGTCTATCAATCTTATTTATCTTCTCAAAGAACCAGCTCTTTCATTTATCTTTTGTAATTTTTTTTTGTTTTGTTTCAATTTCCTTTAGTTCTTCTCTGATCTTGGTTATTTCCTTTATTCTGCTGGGTTTCTGTTTGGTTTGTTCTTTTTTCTCTATTTCCTTGGGATGTGACCTTAGATTGCCTGTTTGTGCTCTTTCAAACTTTTTGATGTAGGCAATTAGGGCTATGAACTTTTGTCTTAGCACTGCCTTAGCTGTATCCCACAGGTTTTGATAGGTTATGCCATTATTGTCATTCAGTTTGAAGAATTTTTTTAAATTTCCATCTTGATTTCATTTTTGACCCAGTGCTCATTCAAGAGCAGGTTATTTAATTTCCATGTATTTGCACGGTTTTGAGGGTTCCTTTCGAAGTTGATTTACACTTTTATTCCACTGTGATCTGAGAGATTACTTGACATAATTTCAATTTTCTTAAATGTATTGAGGCTTATTTTACAGCCTATCTTATGGTCTATCTTGGAGAAAGTTCCATGAGTTGTTGAATAAAATGTGTATTCTGTGCTTGTGGATGAAGTGTTCTGTATGTATCTGTTAAGTGCATTTGTTCCAAGGTATAGTTTAAATCCATTGTTTCTTTGTTGACTTTCTGTCTTGATGACCTATCTAGTGCTTTCAATGTAGTATTAAATTCCCCCATTATAATTGTGTTGCCATGTATCTAATTTCTTAGGTACAATAGTAATTGTTTTATAAATTTAGGAGCTCCAGTGTTAGGTACATATTTGTTTAGGATTGTAATATTGTCCAGTTGGACAAGTCCTCTTACGATTGTATAATGTCCCTCTTTGTCTCTTTTGGCCTCTGTTGCTTTAAAGTTTGTTTTGTCTGATATAAAAATAGCTACCTCTGCTCGCTTTTGGTGTCCATTTGCATAAAATGCCTTTTTCCACCCACTTACTGTTAGAGATCCAAGCTACCCCTCCTCTTCGTCCATGACCTTTGCAATGCAGTCCTTTGTGACCATCTACAAACACCCCTTCCCCTTTTTCTACAGCCACTTTTGCAAGGCTTTCAGTAGAACTGGTAAACAGTTCCAGGATGTGGTTAAGACATCTGCCCACCTTGCCTAGCCAAGCTTGCCTAGCTGAGCAGACAAAAACATTTCCAGGAAATGGATGAAACATCTGCAACCCTACTCAGTTTCCCCCACCCCACCCTAGCCTCTTGCCCTATAAAACCCCACAATAGCCTGTAAGTGGGGCTGCCTCCTCTGTTTATAGTGGAGCAGCCCGACAGGTTAATAAAAACTTGCTTGCCCGACTCTGGGGTCTACTCGTTCCTTCTCTTGGCTAACCTTACATTTTGGTGCCAAAACCCGGGAAGGGGTAGGCTCTGGCCAGGTGTCCCTAGAGCATACTCTCTATCTCCTTTTCCCTCCCCCTTTCACCCCCTCACTCCTCCTGGGCTCACTCATTGGGATGCACTAGAGCCTTGGTTCCCTTCCCTATTTTCCAGCCACTCTCCCCTTCCTGAACCTGCCAAAGACCTGGAGGATTTATTGGACACTCCCATTGTTGGCAACTTCATTCATCACTAGAGTCTACACAGGGGTGAGTAAGAGAGACTCTTGCCATTTACCCGGGACACTTGACCATCTCTGTCTTCCTGAAAAACCCAGTGCTGGGCCAAGGGCTCCCTCCAGCCTCTAGGCCTATGGCTCCTCCATTTGAGTGACACCTGACTCAGTAGTTGCCTTCTGTATGCTAAACAAGGCCTGCAGGACTGGGGACACCCTCTCCCACTGTCCTTGCCACTGGCAGTCTCTTCTTCCTCTGCCCCATCCTCCATTCACTGTGGGAGCCTCTCAGTCTACTCTGTCTAAAACTACCCCTCTGGGGTGCCTCTTGCACAACCTTAACACTCTCAGGCTTCATTCAGAGGTTCATCCCAAGAGGCTTATTTTCTACTGTAATGTGGCTTGGCCACAATGTAAATTAGACAATGGCTCCCAGTGGCCTAAAAATAGTACTTTCGTTTTCAATATATTCAGGGACTTAGACAATTTTTGCCATTGCAGTGGGAAATGGTCTGAAATTCCTTATGTTCAGGCTTTCTTCACCTTCCATAACTGCCCTTCCCTTTGCCAATCCTGCTCCACTTTCCAAATCCTACTCACCCATTCTAAACCTGACTTGCTCTCAGCATACCCCCCTTCTGTACCAACTGATGACTCCTTCTTTGACCCTGCAGACTTTTTCATTCCCTGGCCTCATCCTGTTCCTCCTCCAGAACATCGTGACCCTCCACCATACACTCCTGCCCCAGCATTGACCCTCTTACCCCCTCTCTCTAACCACCCCACTTCTGATTCTGAGTCCTGTCTCTACCCCTTATCCACTCTCAGACCCAACATGCCCAACAACCAGATCCCATACTTCCCCTCCAGGAGGTTGCAGGGGCTGAAGAAATTGTCCATGTCCATGTTCCTTTCTCTCTTACCGATCTTTCCCAAATTGATGTGTCTCAGGTCCTTCTCCTCCAATCCCAATACTTATATCAAAGAGTTGAAATGTCTCACCCAGTCCTATGAACTTATTTGGCATGATCTCTATATAATTCTCTCTTCTACCTTCCTTCCAGAAGAAAAGGAGAGTGTGGCTCACGGCCCAAGCACACGCTAATTACCTCTATCAGCAAGATCCTTCTAAGCCAGTAGGGGCCACGGCAGTCCCCTGAGAAGAGCCCCCCTGGGAATACCAACCCACAGACCCTAGCTGGGCATCCTGTAACCATATGATTACTTGCTTCATTGCAGGCCTTAACAAAGCTGCCCATAAAGCTGTAAATTTTGAAAAAGTCAAAGAGATTTCCCAGAGGGCAGATGAAAATCCTGCTGAATTTCTCTCCTGCCTTACAGAGGCTCTCCAAAAATACACCCGTGTATTCCTACTTCCCGAGAAGAGACTATAGTACTTAATACCCATTATATCTCCCAATCAGCTCCCGACATCTGGCACAAACTCTGAAAGCTAAAGAAGGCCCTCAAACCCCACAACGAGACCTTCTCAACCTGGTTTTCAAAGCCTTCAATAATAGGGATGAGCAGGAAAAAATAAATAAGGCCCAATGAGATTGTGCCAAATACCAGCTACTAGCCATGGCTATTTGCCAACCTGGCAATAGCACCCAAGGTCACAAAAGACCCGATAGCAGTCTTCCTCCTGCTTTAAGAGTGGCAAAGAAGGCCACTGGGCATGGGCATGTCCTAACCCATGAGTACCGAAAAGCCCCTGCCCAGTCTGCCAAGAAACAGGCCACTGGAAATCTGACTGCCTTCTTAACCCACAAACAGAAAAGCCTGGCCCCCCGAGCCACTGTCCCCTCATCAAGCTGAAGAGTAGATAATCACTCATACTCCTGCAACTCCTTGGCCTGGCCACTGAAGACTGACGGGGCCCATGGCCCCAGCACCCTCTGCCATCACTGCATTGGAGCCCAGGGTAACTCTACTAGTGGCAGGTAAGTGGATCTCTTTTTTAATCGATACTGGGGCCACCTATTCAGATTTACCTGAATTTGTAGGACCAACTCATCCCTCTCAAGTCTCAGTTGTGGGAGTTGATGGACTTGTCTCCAATCCCCATGCCACCAGACCCCTGTACTGCTCCCTGTTTAATACCATTTTCTCACACTCTTTCCTTATCATGCCTCACTGCCCTACCCCCATGCTAGGCTGAAGACTCTTAGCAAAATTTAAGGCTTTTATCACCTTTTCCTGCCTCCCTCAACCAGAGTCTCTCCTGCTCCTTTCTGCTAGTCTGACACCTGACCTCTCTCCCCAGTACCCACTCCCTGCCTCTCTTGTTAACCCAGTAGTGTGGGACAGCACCACCCGTCCCTAGCTGCTCACCATGATCCCATCAAAATCCACTTAAAAGACCCCTCCAAATTTCACAACCTACCCCAATACCCCATCTCTCTCACCCACCAAAAAGGCCTGCAGCCCATTATAAACAAACTCTGCTCATGCAGTCTCCTTAGACCCACTCAGTCTCCATATAAAACCCCCATCCTCCCTGTTAAGGAATCAGATGGCTTCTACTGACTTGTCCAGGATCTCCAAGCCATCCACCAGGCTGTCCTCCCTATTCATCCCATAGTCCCTAATCCCTATACACTTCTCTCTCTCATCCCCTCCAATACCACCCACTACATTGCAATTGACTTAAAGGATGCCTTCTTTACCATTCCCCTACACCCTGATTCCCAAAACCTCTTTGCCTTCGCCTGGACTAATCCTGACACCTTTTAATCACAACTCACATGGACTGTCCTCCCTCAAGGCTTCAGAGACAGCCCTCACTTATTTGGACAAGCTCTAGCCCAAGACCTCACCTCCTTAGACCTTTCCCCCAGCTGTCTCCTTCAATGTGTAGATGATCTTCTTCTCTGCAGCCCCTCCCTAAAAGACTCTCAAACTCACACAATTACCCTTCTAAAGTTTCTTGCTAGAAAAGGATATAGGGTCTCCCCCTCCAAAGCCCAACTGTCCACCCAACAGTAATATACTTAGGAGTCCAACTCTCCCCCAGGGCCCAAGCCATGACCCCAGCACAGGCAGCCTTAATAAACAGCTTGCCTCCGCCTTCCTCAAAAAATGAAATTATCTCTTTCTTAGGACTAGCAGGTTTCTTTAGGAACTTTGCCCTCCTGGCTCCCTCAATGAACCTCTAAGCCCCACACATAACATACTTCCCAGTCTCCAAAAATTCCAAACTGCTCTTGTCACTGAACCTGCCCTGTCCTTACCCAATATCTCCCAACCCTTCATTCTCTACACTGCTGAAAGCCAAGGGACAGCCCTTGGTGTCTTATGGCAACAGAAAGGGGATCCTCCTTCCTTTGCCCCTGTAGCCTACTCTCTAAACAATTAGACAACACTGTCAAAGGGTGGCCAACCTGTCTTAGAGCATTAGCAGCCATGGCTGTTTTAGCTCTGGAAAGAAAAAACTAACATCAAGCCAAAGCACCACCATCCACAGCCCTCACAATTTACAGGATCTCCTCTCCTGGGCTTTCAGCTCCCTCTCTCCTCCCCAAATTCAGTCACTTCATGCCCTTTTTATTGAAAATCCCAAATTCAGTCTTGCCAAAAATACTACCCTCAACCCAGCATCCTTATTCCCTGTATCCTCTTCCCCTCCTACTCATTCTTGCACTGATATCTTGGACCACCTACAGCCACATTTCCCAAACTTTTCCTCTGAGCCTTTCACCATCCCCAATGACCAACTATTCATAAATGGCTCCTCTTCTGGACCCACCTACTCCCTCAAAATTGCTGGATATGCAGTTGTTTCCTTTGACTGAGTAATTGAAGCCAAGCACCTACACCGAAGAACCTCCTCTCAAAAAACAGAACTCATAGCTCTCACCAGGGCCCTAAACCTTCCAAAGGCAAATGAGTCAACATTTATACAGACTCCAAATATGCCTAGCACATTCTTCATTCCCATGCTGCCATCTGGCAAGAAAGACGATTCCTTACTGCCAAAGGAACCCCCATCACTAAAAGCCCCCTTATTTATCAACTCCTTCAGGCCGCCCACCTCCCAACTAAAGCAGGAGTTATACACTGTTGAGGACATCAAACAGGATCAGAAGAATCTCAAGAGGGAACAGAAAAGCTGATGAGGCAGCAAAGGAAGCCTCCCTCTTGTCTGCCCCTGCCCCTCTCCTCCTCATTACTCCAGCAATTCAACCTAAGTACTCTCCCACCAAAAAGACTTTGCTACTACAGGAGGGAGACTCCCTTCAAGGGGACTGGGTAATCAAAAATAAAAAGCTCACCCTTCCCAAAGAGCAAACCAAAGAAATTTTAACTTCTCTTCAGCAGTCCTTCCATATTGGTGCATGCCCCCTCTACCTACTCCTTCATCCTTATTTCTCCTCCCCCAACTTATTCACCTCACTAAAAAATGTAACCTCCAACTGTCATATATGCTTTGTTACTTCCTCCCAAAAGGCCCTCTGCTCTCCCTCCAACCCCATGCATCAGCTACGAGGAACACTTCCAGGGGAAGATTGGCAAGTGCACTTAACCCACATGCCTCCCATCAAAAAAACAGAATTTCTTCTGACCCTTGTAGACACCTTCTCTGGGTGGGTAGAGGCATTTCCTATGTCTTCAGAAAAAGCTGCAGTAGTCTCCCAAATTCTTATAACAGAAATCATCCCTAGATTTGGCCTCCCCCACTCCATACAATTAGACAATGGCCCTAGCTTCATCTCCCAAATCACCCAACAGACTTCTTAGTCCCTCGGTGTCCAGTGGCACCTCCATATACCCTACTGATCCCAGTCATCAGGGAAAGTTGAAAGGGCAAATGGAATTCTCAAAACACGGTTAACTAAACTCAGTCTTAAAGTCCAAAAACCCTGGACTTCTCTTTTGCCCATAGCTCTAGCCCACATTAGAGCCAGTCCAAGAGCACCCTCCTTCCTCAGCCCATTCGAATTAATGTATGGGCATCCCTTCCTCCTACAAAACAGGCCTCCATCTGATTCTCAGTTAGGAGAATACCTCCCCACACTCTCCCTCATCTGCCATCTCCTCCGTGAACAAGTGGACCAAGCTCTCGCAAAACCCCATGAACGCCCCACCAACCAGACTCTCCTACCAGGAGAGCACATTTTCCTAAAGACCCTCAACCCAACTAGTCTCAAGCTCAAATGGGAAGGTCCATTCCAAGTTACTGTCACAATTCCCACTGCAGTCAAACTCTCAGGACATACCTCTTGGTACCATCTTTCCAGATTATAGAGGGCTCCTGCACCTGACCCACCCACAGCCAATCCACCAATTGTCCTCCACAAATATCTCAGCACCCCCATCGGATGAACCCAGCTTCGCCTTACTCATATTTCAGAAGAACCACTTTCCACCTGAAGCTATAAAAGATAAGTAACACCCAACTTAATCTTCAACATCTCCTCTACCTCTACCCCCACCATCCGTAATGGAAGTCTTTCACTATGCCACCATCGCAATAAGCAGCATTCTAACCATACTCTTTGCAGTTGGATTATATACTGTAGCACCTTAATAGGCAAAAATCCCAGTCACTCTAACCTCTTGCCTATCAATTATCCTCATAACTGGAGTCACAGTTTATAATAATCACCACTCTTAAATGCCCTGTCCATGCCTATATTGCCACTTCACCCTCTTCCTCACCTCTGTTTGCCAAGATAGTTTTTGGTTTTATCCCCAAGCTCCCACTTTCAACTCTCTTTTACAGTGGATAGATGATCTTCTCTTCCAAGGTGCCTTGTGCGATTTTTCTCCAGATGAAATGCACTTCTTTACTTTCCTACTTACCCTTTGCCTGTCTACCCCTTCTACTCCCCCACACTCTAGCTCTCATTCCCCCACCAATGCCTAACTAACCTCACAAAACCCTAAATCTTACACTCTTAAACAGGCCAATCCTACCCTAGCCAGTGACTGCTGGTTCTGCTTCTATCTATCAACTACAGCTTACACCGCAATTCCTGCTTCAACCCATGGCTGGGTTTTTACTCAAGTAACTTTCCACCCCCATTATGAACTGGGCAGTCCCTACCAATACCCAGATTTACAGTCCTTAATACATCTCTCCAATTCCTATTCTGAAACAAACCTCTCACCACAATAGGGCAGGCAGTTCTGCTAATGTGCCCCTATTTCAATTATCTAGCCCCTTATACCAACCATACCAAGCCCATCCTCAGAACCATAATCACTAACATTTTCTTAACTTCTCAAGCCCCTCTATGCATCCAACGCCACCACCCCTCAGGTCACCTCTTAGGGCACCTGCCTTCAAATCACTGGAATTTCACTGTGCAACTCCAAGGCCCAATTGACCATATTAGCCTTCCCGTCTTTAGGGTCACCATGTACTTTCCTGCCCCCCCAAAAAAAATTAACATCACTCTACTATAAAACATAAATTCAAGTTACTGCAATGGAAGACACCTACCCTGCCTATCCCTTCAACCCTGGACTCCATCTGCCTGTGAGGTTCACCGCCCCCCACCACAAACAAATGTCTCCTAATTCCTCTATTAAACAATAACCACAGCCTTCTGATAGACAAAAAATGGTTTCTCCTCCACTTTGAAAACATAAATTCAGGTTCAACCCAACTGTCTCCCAATACCCCCTTACAGCCACTCAACACAGCTGCCTTAACAAGCACCCTGGGAGCATGGATATACAAAGACCACAAGCTTACACACCTTTTTAACATACACAACCAATTTTACTTACCTAGCCAAGGCATATTCTTCCTGTGCGGTACCTCCACCTACCTCTGCTACCCTATCAACTGGACTGGTACCTGTACTCTGGTTTTTCTAAGCCCAAAAATCGACATTGTCCCAGGAAACCAAAGCCTACCAATCCCTGTAAAAACTCAAGTGTGCCAATGCAGGGCCGTTCAGTTAATACCCATCCTAGTACGACTAGGAATGACTACTGCAGTTGGAACCGGAGTGGTCGGGCTTTCTACTTCCCTCATGTACTATTGCTCCCTCTCACAAGATCTTACAAACAGTTTGGAAGACTTACCTAATACTGCTTCAACCCTCCAATCACAGATAGACTCCTTAGCAGCAGTTGTCCTTCAAAATCGCAGAGGCCTTGGTTTGCTCACTGCTGAAAAAGGAGGGCTCTGCATCTTTTTAGATGAACAGTGCTGCTTTTATCCCAATAAATCAGGCCTAGTTCAAGATGCAGTAAAAAAATTCAAAGATTGAGCCCAAAAAATAAAAGAAAACACATCTGCTACCTGGTCCCTCTGGTCCTCATGGTCCCTCAGCTCCTGGGTTCCCTGGCGACTACCTCTCCTTGGCCCAGCTATAACCATCTTTCTTCTGTTAGCTTTTGGACCCTGCTTCATGTGTCTCCTTATCCAGTTTTTACAGGACCACATCAAAACCTTCACCCATGGGACAGTGCGAGGTATGCTGCTGCTTCAAGCATACCAGCGGCTTCAAGAACAACCATCCCAAGCCCCCCAAGCCTTTCCCCTTGCACACCGCCCCTCTACAGCTAGAAGCAGTCAGATGATAAAGTCACTCCTCTTCCTTTATCACCTATTAAAGGCTGGAATGTTAGAGAGCCAAGCTACCCCTCCTCCTCCTCCATGACCTTTGCAATACGGTCCTTTGTGACCACCTACAAACACCTCCCCGCTTTTTCTACAGCCACTTCTGCAAGACTTTCAGTAGAACTGGTAAACAGTTCCAGGATGTGGTTAAGACACCTGTCCACCTTGCCTAGCCAAGCTTGCCTAGCCAAGCAGGCAAAGACATTTCCAGGAAATGGTTGAAACACCTGCAACCCTAATCAGTTTCCCCCACCCCAACCTAGCCCCTTGCCCTATAAAACCCCACAGCAGCCTGTAAGCGGGGCTACCTCCTCCACAGTGGAGCAGCCCAGCAGGTTAATAAAAACTTGCTTGCCTGACTTTGGGGTCTCCTTGTTCCTTCTCTTGGCTAACCTTACACTTACTTTAAGTTTACATGAGTCCTTGTGTGTTAAATGAGTCTCCTGAAGGCAGCAGGTGGTTGGTGAGTTCTTACCCATTCTGCAGTTCTGTGTCTTTTAAGTGAAGCATTTAGGCCATTTACATTCTATGTTAGTATAGAAATGTGAGGTACTGTTGCATGCTCTTTGTTGCCTGCATACTTTGTTTTTTGTTTTTGCTTTTTAACTTGTATTTTTGTTTTATAGGTGCTGTGTGCTTTATGCTTTAAAGATACAATAATTTTGGAAAACAATGTGTGGGTAGAACATCTGTCTGTTAATTGCACACAAAACCACTTTTAATGGGTACAAAGTTAAATTCGGAGGAATAAGTTCTAGCTGAAGTATTATCGGCTCCAAATGATGCTTTGAGGACCTCCAAAGGTAAAAGTACTAATCCCTTTGGCCGTTTATTGAGAGAGAGAGAGTAGGGTGACTATAGTTAATGTATTGAATGTTCTTGCTACAAATAAATGATAAATGTTTGAGCTGATGGGTGTGCTAATTACACTGATTTAATCGATACCCATTGTATGTGAAACAGTATATACACCATATTTACAATTATGTATCAGTTTAACATTTAAAGAATCATTTCTAATATAAGTATCTCTCAAACTGGATTAACTTCTTGATTTATATTTAAATATGAATCTTGAGGAAAATAGTGAAAATAACCATCTTGATTTAGTGTATTTCTCCCATATGTGAATTGTATATACTTAGGTGAGGACAATAAAATCAACTGAGCTGTAAGCTTAGAATAGGACTGAGGGGTAATTTTGCACAGCAACTTTACTAATGGTACATTGTTGCCTCAAAACTCTCTCTCTCTCTCTCTCTCTCTCTCTCCCCCAATGAATGGCCAAAGGGATTAGTGGTTTACCTTTGGAGGTCCTCAAAGCATTATTTGGAGTTGATAATACTTCAGCTACAACCAAGCAGAATCTCTTCTTTTTGGAGGACCTCGAAGCATTATTTGGAGCTGATAATACTTCAACTTCAATTTGGAGTTGATAATACTTCAGCTAGAATCTAGTAGAATCTGTTTTTCCTTTGGAGGTCCTCAAAGCATTATTTGGAGTTCATAATACTGAAGCTAGAACCAAGCAGAATCTGTTTTCTTCTGAGGAGTATCAGTAGCATAAATGTGATTATGAACAAAGTACACTTGATATATGTATGCAATGACTGCTATTTATACAAAATTTAAATCTGCAAATGGATTCAACATGTTTATGGGTTATTAAAATTGACTAATTTCTTAGGTTCTTCATAGTACACATGTTGAAAATAAATGATTGATTAAGAAAAAAAAAAGATATTCTGTTTTGATGTGTTTCCAGGATTTGTTTCAAGATTTAGAGCTCCTTTTGATAGTGGTGGTGGCTTGGAAACGGTGAATTCGCTCAGCATTTGTTTGTCTGAAATACAACTGTATCTTTCCTTCATATATGTTGCTTAGTTTTGCTGGGTACAAAATTCTTGGCTGAAGATTGTTTTGTTTGAGGAGGTTGAAGATAGGGACCCAATCCCTTGTAGCTTGTAGGGTTTCTGCTGAAAAGTCTGCTGTTAATCTGATTCGTTTTCCTTTATATATTACCTGGTGATTCTGTCTCGCAGCTCTTAAGATTCTTTCCTTCAACTTAACTTTGGATAACCTGATGACAATATGCCTAGGTGAAGTTCTTTTTGCAATGAATTTCCCAGATGTTCTTTTTGCTTCTTCTATTTGCATGTCTAGGTCTCTAAAAAGGCTGGGGAAGTTTCCCTTGATTATTTTCCCAAATATGTCTTCCAAGCTTTTAGAATTGTCTTCTTCCTCAGGAACACCAATTATTCTTAAGTTTGGTCATTTAACATAATCCCAAACTTCTTGGAGGCTTTGTTTATATTTTCTTATTCTTTGTTTTTTGTCTTTCTTAGGTTGGGTTAGTTCAAAGACTTTGTCTTCAATCTCTGAATTTCTTTCTTCTACATGTTCAAATCTATTGCTGAGACTTTCCACAGCATTTCACATTTCTAAGAGTGTGTCCAAAGTCTCCTGAATTTTTTATTGTTTTTTTCTTTAAGCTATATATTTTATTGAATATTTCTCCCTTCACTTCTTGTATCATATTTTGGATTTCCTTGCATTGGGCTTCACCTTTCTCTGGTCCCTCCCTGATTAGCTTAATAACTAACCTCCTGAATTCTTTTTCAGGTAACTCAGGGATTTCTTCTTGGTTTGGATCCATTGCTGGTGAACCAGTGTGATTTTTGAGGGGTGTTGACAAGTCTTGTTTTGTCATATTACCAGGGTTGGTTTTCAGGTTCCTTCCCATTTAGGTAGGCTCTGTCAGAGGGAAGGTCTAGGAATGAAGGTTGTTGTTCAAATTTTTTTGTCCCACGGGCTGTATCCTTGATGTAATATTCACCTCCTTTTCCTGTGGTTGTGGCTTCCTGTGAGCCAAACTGCAGTGATTGTTGTCTCTCTTCTGGGTCTAGTCACCCAGAAAGACTACCCAGCTCCTGGCTGCTGCTGGGGGTTTCTGCATAGAGTCCTGTGATGTGAACCATCTATGGGTCTCTCAACCATGGATACCATCACCTGTTCTGGTGGAGGTGGCAGAGTGTTCAATGGACTTCATGAGGGTTCTTAGCTTTGGTGGTTTAATGCTTTATTTTTGTGCTGGTTGAACTCCTGCCAGGAGATGGTGCTTTCCAGAAAGCAGCAGCTGTAGCAACTGGCAGTGGGTAGGACCCTAGAACTCCAAAGATTATATGTCCTTTGTCTTCCACTACCAGGGTGGGTAGGGAAGGACCATCAGGTGGGGGCGGGGCTGGGTGTGTCTCAACTCAGGCTCCTTGGGAACGTCTTTCTGCAGCTGCTGTGCAGGATGGGATGAGATTCCCAGGTCACTGGAGTTGTGTACCTAGGAGGATTATGGCTCTCTGCTGAGTCATGCAGGTTGTCAGGGAAGTGGGAAAAGCCAGCAGTCATAGGCCTCACCCAGCTCCCATGCAAACCAAAGGGCTGGTTTCACTCCCACTGTGCCACCTGCAACAGCCCCAAGTCTGTTTCCAGATGGAGGGCAGTCTTGAAAACTTGCCTGAGGCTCTCCACCTCCCAGCTGTGAAAGAAAAGGATTTTAGTTCTTTCCCTACCTGTGAAGTCTGCAAGATGGATTCACACCCTCCCCCAAGTTCTGGCCAGGAGGCTTCTGGCCCCACTAAAATTTTTTAAGAGTTCAGCTGGAAAAGTCCTTCTCTCCAGTGGGGTTCTACCCCCTGCTCCTCTGGCCTCCCTCCTGATGGATCCCTGTGGTGCCAGGCAGGAATGGGCTGCTTGGAGATTCAGTGAGTTCCCAGGGCCTCCCTGCCACCTCCTTCACCTCTGTATTTCACTGGGCTCAGGTCTCCAACTTGACTTATCTCCAGGTAAAGCTGGGAATGTCTCCCACAAACAGACATTCAGCTTCTCCAGTGGAGGTGTGTGTTCAGGAAAGCTGAGGATCTCCCTTTTCCACTTCAGCAGTTGGGGCACTCATGGTATTTGGGGTGTCTCCCCGGTCCTGCAGGAGAAGGCTGCTTCCTTCAGAAGGTCTGTAAGTCCTCTCAGATTGCTGGTTTGTTCTTGCAGTCAATCTGGAGCTAAAATTCACAATGCAAGCCTCTGCAATGCTGCTCTATCCAGAGCTACAATCTAATCCTACCTCCTGTCTGCCATGATCCGCAGCTTTCTGATAATAGTCATTTTAACTGGGCTGGAAATGACATCTCATTGTTATTTTAATTTGTGTTTCACTGATGTTTACTCATGTTGAGCATTTTTTTCATATACCTGTTAGCCATCTATATGTCTCCTTTTGAGAAATGTCTATTTGGATATTTTGCCCTTCTTTTAAAGGGATTATTTGTGTGTGTTTGTTTTTTGCTGTTGAGTTGAGTTCTTCACATATTCTGGATCATTAAGTTTGCAAATATTTTCTCCCATACTGCATGATGTCTGTCTCTTCACTCTGTTCATTGTTTCCTTTGTTATGCAGTGGCTGTTTTATTCTTTATCTGCTATCTAGACTCCCAGACATTGGCTTGTTATAGACTAGAACCACAGGGAGCTGTTTGAAAATTGTGCAGCCAAATCTTTTACAGGGGGAAATTAGAAGTTGGGCTAATCCTGGGGGCTACAGCTGCTGAGAGTGCTCATGTGGTTCAAAACTCCCCTTTGTTCTTTGTGCTTGAGGGGAATGCTCCAATGACCTTTCCCTGCCATTCCTCAAGCAAGCTGATTTTAAGAGCCAATCCCTCCATCAGGGACTATAAATATTGGACACTATATGTGTGGTACAAACCCCTTACCCTTCAAGAAAAAGCTGGGAGCTGAGATTTCCTTCCTGATGGCGAAGTGGTGTGCTTAAGGTGGGGTTAACGCATGAGTGTATCTCCACTTTTCCTGTCTGTTTTGATGTGGATAATTTATCAATTGTCAAATTTGTAGGAGTTTTTCAACTGGATTTTGGCTTTCTCTTGGAGAAAATTGATCCATGTATAGATATCTACTAGTCATGTCTATGGGAGAGGGGACTGTCAGGATCCTCCTATTCCATCATCTTGCTGACATCACTCCTGGTGATTAGGTTTTAAAATATGAATTTCGGGGGCAGGGTTGAGACAGAAACATTCAGACCATAGCATTTAGATTAAGTGACCTTTGGGGTTCTTCTTGCCCAGAGGTTCTATGACTCTAGGATCTGAGGCTTCAAGCCTGGGAAATGAGGAAAATGATATCTGATTTGGAGCTGGGAAAGGAAGTGAAAGTCCAGTTGCTAACATGTGATCATCATTTCCAATGGTTCTGATCAGGTATTTTACACTGTTAGATGGAAAAATAGATTCTGAGAAACCTTCCTCCTGAGCCTCATGTGCCACCAATATTAAACTTGTTAACTGAACACTTTTTATAGCCCAGCACACTACGCAGACACTGGCCTAGTCACTAGGCTTTTCCCCAGGCTCCAGGAGCATCAGCAGAAACCACTTGTGGTCCCAAGAAATTTGGTTTTGTAACAAGCCCAGAGCACCCAGTTTTCTTTCTTGGAGGCAGCATTGAGCATGGCCATAGGCTGACTTTCTTGTGACTCAATGGGTATTTTTGCCATGCATTTCCCTCTATGCCAAGCACTACCTGGCACAGGTATTAAGAGGGATACTTTTAAGTAGGTCTCTCCCTCCTCTCCTCAATTTGACTTATCTATCTGGCAAAGAATACACCTAGTAGACACCCATTGGGTATCCACTCTGTGCCACCCTCCGTACTAGGCACTAGGGTTAGAGAGATTAACTAGCTATTATTTTTATCTCCAACTTACACATAAGAAAATGAAATTAGAAGGAGTCCCTTCTCTATCTCCACTAACACTTCTGGTACCACTCTCCTCCATCCACCTACTCTTTCTCACCATGATCCAGCCACAGTGGCCTACTTCTTTTTCCCCTAACAGCTCAACCACCTCCCCATTGAAATGGGGCCTTGAAAGGCCTTTTTAATAGAAGTTCCCTCTTTCTGAAGTACTCTTTCCTTGCCTCTTTGCATACTTGGCTTCCTCTTACCCTTTAGGTCTCAGCTGAGACACTTTTCCTGAATACCCTATGTTAAGTCGCCATCCCCCTTTCAGTTACGCTGTACTATGTTATTCCATTTCCCCCCCAGAAAATTACCTAACATAAGTGTTTGTTTATTTATTTATTACTTGTTTCTTGTATGCCCCTCCACCAACTGCCCACTAGAATGTAAGCTCCTTAGGGGGTAGAGCCTTTGTCTGACTTGTTCACTGTTCCATCCTCAGCGCCTCACACAGAGCTTGGC
Organism: Pan paniscus; assembly: GCF_029289425.2. NCBI lineage: Eukaryota > Metazoa > Chordata > Mammalia > Primates > Hominidae > Pan > Pan paniscus. The sequence goes on from NC_073272.2 coordinate 64,378,541, forward strand.
AGAAAAAAGTACTTGCTAATACTTGTTGACTGATGGTCTTTACCATGGTAAAATTGTGAGGTTATTTATCTAATCACTCTTAGCACAGTGCCTGGCACTTAGCTGGTGCTTAGTTAATGTTTGTTGAATGAATGAATGAATAAACTTGAACTTGTGCAGAAATGCTCAGCTACTAAGAGGGAGACTTAGGACTTTCTGGAGTCCCGTAAACTTTGAGGTCTTTCCATTTTACTCCCTCCTATCCAACTCCTCAACCTCTGGTAGCATCTTTGCCCGTTGAGTTGAATAAACAGCCTTTCTGCCAACTGTGGAGGTCGCAACTTACCTCTCATTTTTTCTATCAGCATGTGATTAGTATCACTAATCATCAGTAATAAGTCTGCATTGACCACAAACATATTAAAAACCACCCCTTATCCTATGAGGCAGGTTATAGCTCAGCCCCTCCCTGCAGCCAAATATACACGGTTGAGAAAGCAGCTTATGATCTCAGGGCCAGGGGCTAAGTTGAGAAAGAGGCAAGCCAGAGAACACCTCCTTCATTTCCTGATTTGTTGAGCCTCTGTGTTAGTCAGGGTTCTCTAGAAGGATAGAACTAATGAACAGATGTATATATAAAGGAGAGTCTATTAAGGAATATTGACTCACATGATCACAAGGTGAGGTCCCACAATAGGCTGTCTGCAAGCTGAGGAGCAAGGAAGCCAGTCCAAATTCCAAAGCTGAAGAACTTGGAGTTTGATGTTCAAGGGCAGGAAACATCCAGCACAGGAGAAAGATGTAGCCTGGGAGGTTGAGCCAGTCTAGTCTTTTAAGGTTCTTCTGCCTGCTTTTATTCTGGCCATGCTGGCAGCTGATTATATTGTGCCCACTCAGATTGAGGGTGGGTCTGCCTTTCCCAGTCCACTGACTTAAATGTTAATCTACTTTGGCAACACCCTCACAGACACACCCATGATCAATACTTTGCATCATTCAATCCAATCAAGTTGACACTCAATATTAACCATCATATCCTCTATTTGAATGCCACCAACAGAGGGAGGTTTCACAAAGCCACACTCTCGGCCCCTGTTACCGAACCTTTGGCTGTTCCTTTGGGATGTTGAATAAACAACTGACTGATTTCATTCAGCTCTTTGGTCTTAGGCAGACACAGCTAGTGACTCTCCAGGCTGAAAGCTTGGGCTCACATTGGCCTTTTAAGGTCTAGGAACTGTTCAAGCAATGGCACCATTTTATGCCAAGTACATATCTCTGAAATGTTGTCTCTTTCCCTACACAACTGCAATTTCTGATACAAAAGCAATTAACTTATTTAATGAAGAAATCTTCAGTTATTGCCAATATGTTAACAAAGGACTTGCTGATTTGTATTTTGACAATTCTTTTTTAGTTGTCTAACCCACCTCCTGGCCCAGACATGATATCATGTTGATTGTGGTGTGTACCTTCAGGAAAATGATGTGTTTTCACCCTGCCTCCACCCTACTCTCCAACCTGCAAACAGACATAGATATTTTTCTCACCACAAGGATTTCTAGTCTCTAAGGATTGCCCAGCTATTCAGACAGAAACCAACTTTTATTCCCCCTCAGGTGTTTTTGAAAACAGTTTTTCCATTCAAAGGCCATCAAGTGGAACCATAAACAATAATTAATAAACAGAAATACTTTGTTGAAATGAGTGACAACTTGGGGCCCTGTCCACCTGGGCCATCACCATGACCTTGATGGCTCTACTCAAGGATACCCAAAGAAACGATCTGGGGATCTTTAGAGCAGTTTAAAAACCTCTGGCCTGGGGAAAAAAAATCCTTAATGTTGGATGCCTAGCTGATAACATGACCAGTCCACTCAGGTCACTGCCACAAAATGTGTAACTTCCAACTGCAACAATTTATTGAGCACTTAGTATGTGCCAGGCCCTGTGTTGAGTGTTCTGTATGATTTTCATTCAGTACCCACCACAATCATATGAGGTGTGTACCCCTATTATCTCCACTAAGGAAACATGTTTGCTATGTCTTCCTCAAGCTCTGAGCCACAGTAAAACTGCATTTTTCAAATAGCAGCTTACAATTTAACAGATCATCCAACTATTTTATTTTTTTCTTAGTATTATTTTATTTTATTTTATTTTTTAAATTAATTTTAATTTTTATTTTAAGTTCTGGGGTACATGTGTAGGATGTGCACGTTCATTACATAGGTAAACGTGTACCATGATGGTTTGCTACATTTATCAACCCATCACCTAGGTTTTAAGCCCAGCATGCATTAGCTATTTCTCCTGCTCTCCCTCCTCCCAGCCTCCACCCTCTGATAGGCCTCAATGTGTGCGTTGCTCTGCTCTATGTGTCCATGTGTTATCATTTAGCTCTCACTTATAAGTGAGAATATGTGGTGTTTGGTTTTCTGTTCCTGGTTATTTTGCTGAGGATAATGGCTTCCAGCTCCATCCATGTCCCCGCAAAGGACATGATCTTATTCCTTTTTATGGCTGCATAGTATTCCATGGTGTATATGCACCACATTTTCTTTATCCAGTCTATCACTCATGGGCATTTGGGTTGATTCCATGTCTTTGCTATTGTGAATGGTGCTGCAAGGAACATACACATGTATGTATCTTTGTAATAGAATGATTTATATTCATTTGGGTATGTAAGTGGAATTGCTGAATTGAATGGTATTTCCTGTTCTAGATCTTTGAGGAATCACCACACAGTCTTCCACAATAGTTGAACTAATTTGCATTCCCCCCAACAGTGTAAAAGGATTACTATTTCTCCACAACCTCACCAGCATCTGTTGCTTCTTGACTTTTTAATAATCACCACTCTGACTGGCATGAGATGGTATCTCATTGTGTTTTTGATTTGCATTTCTCTAATAATCAGTAATGTTGAGCTTTCTTTCATATGTTTGTTGCCACATGAATGTCTTTTTTTCTTTTGAGAAGTGTACGTTCATGTCCTTTGCCCACTTTTTGATGGAGATGTTTGCTTTTTTTCTCATAAATTTGTTTACACTCTTGTAGATTCTGGTTATTACACCTTGTCAGATGGATAGATTGCAAAACTTCTTTCCCACTCTGTAGGTTGCCTCTTCGCTCTGATGATCGTTTCTTTTGCTGTGCATAAGCTCTTTAGTTTAATTTGATCCCATGTGTCAATGTTTGCTTTTGTTGCAATTGCTTTTGGTGATTTCATCATAAAATCTTGGCCTGTGCCCGTGTCCTGAATGGCATTGTCCAGATTTTCTTCTATGGTTTTTATAGTTTTGGGTTTTACATTTAAGTCTTTAATCCAATTTGTGTTAATTTTTGTATAAGGTGTAAGAAAGGGGTCCAGTTTCAATATTCTGCATATGGCTGGCCAGTTCTCCCAACGCTGTTTATTAAATAAGGAATCATTTCCCCATTGCTTTTTTTTGTCAGGTTTGTCAAAGATCAGATGGCTGTAGCTGTGCAGTCTTATTTCTGAGTTCTCTATTCTGTTCCATTGGTCTATGTGTCTGTTTTGACCAGTACCATGCTGTATTGGTTATTGTAGCCTTGTAGTGTAGTTTGAAGCCTGGTAGCATGATGCCTCCAGCTTTGTTCTTTTAGCTTAGGATTGTCTTTGCTATGTTGGCTGCTTTTTTGTTCCATATACATTTTAAAATAGTTTCCTTTAAATCTGTGAAGAAAGTCAATGTTCGTTTAATGGGAGTATCATTGAATCTATAAATTACTTTGGGCAGTATGACCATTTTCACGATATTGATTCTTCCTATTCATGATCATGGAATTTTTTTCCAGTTTGTGTGTCCTCTCTTATTTCTTTGAGCAGTGGTTTGTAGTTCTACTTGAAGAAGTCCTTAACTCCCATTTTCAGCTGTGTTCCTAGGTATTTCATTCTCTTTGTAGCAATTGTGAATGGGAGTTCATTCATGATTTGGCTCTCTGCTTGCCTGTTGTTGGTGTATAGAAAGGCTTGTGACTTTTGCACATTGATTTTGTCTCTGAAGACTTTGCTGAAGTTGCTTATCAGCTAAAGAAGCTTTTGGACAGAGACGATGGTGTTTTCTAGATGTAGGATTATGTCATCTTCAAACAGACAATTTGACTTCGTCTCTTCCTATTTGAATACCTTTATTTCTTTCTCTTGCCTGATTGCCCTGGGAAGAACTTTCAATACTATGTGGAATAGGAGTAGTAAGAGAGAGCCTCCTTGTCTTGTGCTGATATTCAAGGGGAATGCTTCCAGCTTTTGCCCATTAAGCATGATATTAGCTGTTGGTCTGTCATAAATGGCTCTTATTTTGAGTATGTTTCTTCAATACCTAGTTTATTGAGAGTTTTTAACATAAAGAGATGTTGAATTTTATTGAAGGCCTTTTCTGTGTCTATTAAGATAATCATATGGTTTTTGTCTTTAGATCTGTTTGTGTGATGAATTATATTTATTGATGTGCCTATGTTGAACCTGCCTTGCATCCCAGGGATTAAGCCAACTTGATTTTGTTGGATAAGCTTTTTGATATGCTACTCTATTTGGTTTGCCAGTATGTTATTGAGAATTTTCGCATCAATGTTCATCAGGGACATTGGCCTGAAGTTTTCTGTAGTTGTTTTATCTCTGCCAGATTTTGGTATCAGGATGATACTGGCCTCATAGAATGACTTTTGGAGGAGGCTTTCCTTTTCTCTTGTTTGAAATAGTTTCAGAAGAAAAGGTGTCAGCTCTTCTTCGTATTTTTGGTAGAATTCAGCTGTAAATCCAACTGGTCCTGAGCTTTTTTTAGTTGGTAGGTTATTTATTACTGACTCAATTTCAGAACTTGTTATTGGTCTATTCAGGAATTCACTTCTTCCTGTTTCAGTCTTGAGAGGGTGAATGTTTCCAGGAATTTATCCATTTCTTCTAAATTTCCTACTTTATTTGCATAGGGGTGTTTGTAGTATTCTCTGATGGTTGTTTGTATTTCTGTGAGGTCAGTGGTAATATTCCCCTTATCATTTTGTATTGTTTCTATTTAATTCTTCTCTCTTTTCTTTTTTTTAATTAATCAGGCTAGCAGTCTATCTATTTTAATTTTTCAAAAAAACAGCTTCTGGATTCATTAATTTCTCAAAGGGTTTTTTGTGCCTCTATCTCCTTCAGTTCCTCTCTGATCTTGTTTTTTTTTTTTTTTCTTCTGCTAACTTTGGGGTTTGTTTGCTCTTTGTTCTCCAGTTCTTCTAGTTATGATGTTAGCATGTCAATTTGAGATCTTTCTAGCTTTTTTATGTAGGCATTTAGTGCTATATATTTTCCTTTTAACAATGCTTTGGCTGTGTCCCCAAGATTCTGGCATGTTGTCTGTTTGTTCTCATTGGTTTAAAAAAAATTCTTGAATTCTGCCTTAATTTTATTACACACCCAAGAGTCATTCAGGAGCAAGTTGTTCAATTTCCATGTATTTGTGTGGTTTCTAGTGAGTTTTTTAATGTTGAGTTTTAATTTGATTGTGCTATGTTGGGTACATATATGTTTAGGATAGCTAGCTCTTCTTGTTGAATTGACCCCTTTACCATTATGTAATGTTCTTCTTTGTCTTTTTTATCTTGGTCGGTTTCAAGCCTCTTTTGTCAGAAACTAGTATTGCAATCCCTGCTCTTTTCTGTTTTCCATTTGATTGGTAAGTTTTTCTCTGTCCTTTTGTTTTGAATCTATGTGTGTCTTTGCATGTGAAGTGTGTCTCCTGAATACAGCAAACTGATGGATCTTGACTCTTTATCCAGTTTGCCATTCTGTTTCTTTTAATTGGGGCATTTAGCCCATTTACATTTAAGGTTAATATAGTTATGTGTGAATTTAATCCTGTCATCATGATGCTAGCTGGTTATTTTGCAGATTTGTTTATGTAGTTGCTTCATAGTGTAACTGGTCTGTGTACTTCAATGTGTTTTTGCAGTGGCTTGTAAGCATTTTTCCTTTCCATATTTAGTGCTTCCTTCAGGAGTTCTTGCAAGGCAGGCCTAGTGGTGACCAATTTCCTCAGCAATTGCTTGTCTGAAAATGATTTTATTTCTTCTTCACTTATGAAGCTTTGTTTGGCCAGATATATTAATGTAATTTAATTTTAAGTTCTGGGATACATGTACAGGATGTGCAGGTTTGTTACATAGGTAAACGTGTGCCATGGCTGCACCTATCAATCCATCACCTAAGCATTAAGCCCAGGATGCATTAGCTATTTTTCCTGGTGCTGTCCCTCTCCCCACCTCCCCCACAGCAGGCCCTAGTGTGTTTTGTTCCCATCCATGTGTCCATGTGTTTTCACTGTTCCCACTTATCAATGAGAACATGTGTTGTTTGGTTTTCTGTTCCTGCATTAGTTTGCTAAGGATAATGGCTTCCAGCTCCATCCATGTTCCTGCAAAGGACATGATCTCATTCCTTTTTATGGCTGCATAGTATTCCATGGTGTACATGTACCACATTTTCTTCATCCAGCCTATCAACTTAAATGATGGCATTTAAGTTGATTCCATGTCTTTGCCATTATGAATAGCATGCAAACATTTTCATGAATCATAACCACATTTTAGAACAGAATAGAAAATACCAGAGTACATCAAATTAAGTGAGTTTTTCCCTTTGTTTCAACTATAAATGTGTGTGCAGAGGGGTTTAGGTGCATATATACATAGTTGCCAGGTAAAATGTTTTTCTTGCTGTGAGTCACTCAGCTCCTGTCTTAGGCTTCTTTCTGGTACACCAGGGACTAGGTAAAGAACTTGTTACACTTAGTGCTGGTTCCAAAGAAAGGCATGGATATTGGTAATTGAGAGATGAGATCAGCCCAGACTCCACTTACCAAGCTATTTGTTCTTACCCAGGCCTGTGTCTTCCCTAAAGAGCAATCTTCTAATCTTTACAATGTTTCTGATCTTTCTAATTTCCAAAAGGGCCATGTGGGCTAGTGGCACTCCAGTTGACCCAAGAGAAGGAACATGGGTAAATTGAGGAGGTACTAGATTTCCAGTGGCCCATCCCTCAGTCAGCTCCAGGACCTGGTCCACCGGGAGAAGTCCAGACTAAAAGCGCAAGTCTGGGATCCTGCATCCCACCTCAGAAAGATTGCCAGGTTGTTATAAAAAGGTACTAGAGAATAAGTACTGTTCCTCTCAGCCACCTTCCTTTCCTCCACCCATTCTTCCTCACCTCTCAGTCCTGACACAGGAATTGGCTCTTGTTCTCAGTCTAGTCCCTTCTGCCAATTTCTTCTCTGCTTTGGTGCTGCTGTTTATATTGGTAAATATAAAGTTCACCAATAAATTGATTTTGAAGAGAACAGACTTTACACTTGTACATGCAAACTGTAAATTTTAACAGTTAAAACATCTATTTAGTGTTTAGTAAAGATTTCTAATAGAAAAGAAGACAATGGCAATTATTCCTTGTCCTTCCCCATATTCTATGTTTGAGTGTGAGTGTGTGGGGGTTGTTCTAAGAGGTTGTGCAGAGAGAGAGAGATCAATTTATTGTTTTTGCACCTCCATCTGAATTTTATGCATGTTGTAGTAACAATCAAGCTGTGTTGCTCTGAAGAGATTTTACAGTTTTTCTATGAACATAAGGTTTTCTGGCTTGTAATTTATTTCTTCACATTTTACACTTGTTTTTATAATGCTTTGTAAATGACCTTGCTATAATCATTTGCTTTTGAGACTCCTATTATGACTTACAAATATTTAAAAAATATTACAAGTGAATATGTGAAAAGAGCTAGCTAAATTTTGGCAATGGAAGAGAATATGAACATGCATCATATTTATTTACCAATCTATCTATGAAAAGAGTACAACATTGTGAAGGTAGGTTTCAGAAGTGACTAAATCAACCCCTAAAACAATCAAAAGGAAAAATATTGTAAGGACAAAGATTTTATACATTGTTAATCTCTTATTTTTATGTTCTGTAAAGTTAAAAAAAAGTTTTACCAGTGTGTGTGTGTGTGTGTGTGTGTGTGTGTGTGTGTGTGTAATCTTTTCAGCCAAATGAGACCATTAAACCTTTCTATACTTTGCTCTTTTAACAGATATATTCTGTTAGCAATATATCTTGCAGATCACTGCATTATCAAAAGGCACGAAGCTTACTCCTGGCTTTTAATTACTCCATAGATTACATTGTCCCTGTTTCCCTGTGTGGTCTTCTGATATAGGATCAGTAGGAGCAATTTGATTGTACATCCTCCTGGCAACAAATGAAGTGGGAATCCTGTTTCCCAAGACAACTGGCTTCTGGGACTTATGTCAAACCACCCAGAGTAGAAGTTTACACACACACTGGTCAAAAATTTGTATAAGTGGGGCGCCACCATTTTAATACTTCTAGTATCAAGGTAGGAAGAGGTTGTGTGTGTGTGTGTGTGTGTGTACAGGTGCATGCACATGCATATATGTCTGTGTGATGGAGAGACTATTTAAAAACCAGAACAGCATAGACACTGACCAGTCAGAACAGATACTTGCCATGAAAAACTCATTTGGCAGTACCAGACAGATAACATCCCATGTATGTATGTATGTATATATGTGTATATACATACGGTAGAGATATATATATATATATGTAACTTTGTATTTATTTGTGTCTATGCATGTTTATGTATGTGAATTACTGCATACCTCTCTATGCATGTGCTTGTGCCTGAATGTGCAATACTGTTTATTGGGAATCTGTGTGTGTATACGTGTGGGTCTTGGTGCTTACATTGGTGTATTCCATATCTACATGTACATATGTCTTCTTGAAGTGCCTTTGTATTGGGCTTTGTATGCTTTTATCTATGTCTGACTGTAATTGTATGTGGGATACATCTGTGTTGGAGGATAACATCACTGTCTCTAGGAAGATAGCAAGAAGAAATTATTCCACTAGTTCTAATTCCTTATCTGCAGTTACCTCCCAATGGATTTTTTTTCTTCTATTGTTGTCCTCTACAGTCCGTTCTTAGAACAGTTAAAGTTATCCTGTTAACTCCACTCATGTTACTCTCTTACTCAAACCTCTCCAATGACTCTCATATCATTCAGAATAGAAATAAAGTAAAAGCACAGTTATTTCAATGTGTGTTTACTGAATATACAAGGCACACTCCCTTCTTAGAGCTTTTGCACTTGCTGTTCTCTCTGCCAGTAATACTTTTCTTCCAGCTTCCAGCTTACTTCATTTACATCTCTGCTCTTCATTTAGGTCTCCCTCTCCTCAGAGGGGCCTTTTCTGACTTTCTTAATATACCACTTCTCAGTCACTTTATCTCTTCATCCAGCTCTACTTTTCTTCACAGAACAACATGATTATACTGACATTATATATTTAATTGTTAATTCTTTGTCACCCCCTCTATAATGAAGGCATCAAAAAGACAGAGATTTTGTCTGCTTTGTTTACTGCTGCTTTCCCAGCACCTAGAACATGTGTTTGGCATGTGATGAGTACTCAGTCAATATTTCTTGATTGATTTAAATAGAAAAGACACAGAAAGGACCTGATCTGAATAAATAAGTCTGTAAAATAAGGATAATAACACCTCCCATGCTGTTGTGCTTTTTTTAAAATTAAATGAAATGGAGTGCTTAAAAAAACACCACAGTGCCTCGTCCATAGTAGGAGTTTAATAATTTTTTAAGCAAAATCTCAAAGTCCTCAGAAGTCAAACCTTATTGACAGAAGGCAGTGTCTTCTGGAGGGCAGGGAGGGCTCTGGGAGCAGGTAGTGAGGGGGAGTTAAAGCTGCTCCCAATCTATACTTGTGAACATAGAGAGGTGGTCTGGGAACAATTTAGGGTTTCCTGAGTTTCAGCCATGGCACCTCAGGATCAGTATGGCAAGGTAGAACTTGTCCGATTCTTTCCTTCATTCTCTCTTTGCAACCCCACCTCTACTAACCCACCTCCTCCAGCTTGGAACATAGCAGCAGTAAGACCCAATGGGAATAGCAAAGAGGAGCCGCATTTAATTGACTCCTTTTCAGCCTCTGCCTGATTTCCGTTGAGCTCCAGAAGGCTCTCAGGTGAAATGACGCTCATCTTTCTTTCTCTGATTAATTTAAACAGAAGCCACTGGAAAGATTTAACTACTGCTAGTCAAACCTCAGGCAGGGTCAGGGCAGAGATTTTCTCCTGGGCCTTTTGCCCCAGTTGTCTCAGCTCCTCAGTGCACGTGACTCTTCAGTTCCAACACCCATTTTTTTGCCTTTCCCTTATTTGTGTTTTTTTAAATTTTCTTAAAATTTTTAGCCAGTAAAATTTAGCAGTAGCAGGTTGTATACAATATACTTTTCATTTATTGAGATATAATTTTCATACCACACACTTAGCCCTTTTTAAGTGTAAAATTACATGTGGTTTAGTATATTCACACAGTTAGTGGTATTCACATTACCACTAAGTGTAGAAACTTCTTATCACTACAAAGAGAAACCATGTACATATGAGTAATCACTTCCAATTCTCCATCCATCCAGCTTCTATCAACCACTAGTCTATTTTTCTGTCTCTATGGATTTGCCTATTCTGAACATTTCATATAAGTGGAATTATACAATATGTGGTCTTTGCTGACTGGCTACTTTCACTTAGCATGATGTTTTCAAGGCCTTCCATGTTGTAGCGTGTATTAATATTTCATTTCTTTTATTGCTTAATAATATTTCATTGCATGAATATTATTCCATTATATGGATATGCATTTTATCTATGCATTCATTAGTTGATGGATTTGGGAGTTATTTATACTTTTTAACCCTTATGAACAATTGTGTCAATATATATTTTTATTCCTTTTAGATATATACCTATGAGTAGAATTGCTAGATCATATGGTAACATTATGTTTAATATTTTGAGAAACAGCCAAACCACATTCCAAAGTGGCTGAACCATTTTATATCCCTATCAGCAATGTATTTAAGTTTTCATAAGTATTTGTTAATTTCATTCAGGTTATCTAATTTGTTGGCATACAGGTTATCCTAGTGTTCCCCCATAATATTTTTTATTTTTGTAAGGTTGATAGTAATGTTTTCTCTTTAATTCTCAACTTTAGTAATTTGAGTCTTTTCACTTTCTTTCTTGGTAATTCTAGTTAAGGCTTGTGGTTTGTCAATTTTGCTGATCTTGTCAAAGAACCAGCATTTGGTTTTGTTGATTTTCTTATTAATTTTCTATTCTCTATATCACTTGTTTCTGGTTTAATCTACTTTTTCTTTCCTTCTCTTGCTTTTGGTTTAGTTTATTCTTTTTTCAGCTTCTAAGATGGAAGGTTTAATTGTTGGTCTGAACTGTTTGTTCTTCTTTTAAGTAGACACAGCTATAAATTTCCTTCTAAGCACTGCTTCACTGCATCCCATAAGTTTTGGTGTGCTGTGTTTTCATCTTCATTTCAACTCTTCAACTCAAAGCATTTTTTTTAATGTCTTTTGTGATTTTTTTCTTTGACTTACTGACTAGTCAGAGGTGTGTTGTTTAATTTCAACATATTTGAGATTCTCCTAAATTTCCTTCTCCTATTGATTTTTAACTAAAATTTATTGTGGCCAGAGAATATATTTTGTATGATTTCAATTCATTTAAATTATTGAGGCTTTTGTGGCTTAACATGTGGAACACATGTTCCATGGACACTTGAGAAGAATGTGTATTTTGGTGATATTAGATAAACAGTACTATATATTTCTGCTAGGTCTAGATGGTTTATAGTGTTGTTCAAGTCTTCTATTTCCTTGTTGACCTTCTACCTAATTGTTCCATTATTGTAAGTGGTATACTGCAGTCTTCAACTATTGTTCACTTTTCCTTTCAATTCTGTCCTCATGTAATTTTAGGCTGTTTTCATGTACATGTGTGTTTGTCATTGTTATATCTTCTTGATGGGATGATCATTTTATTATCAAACAATGTCCAGTTTTTGTCTCTAAGGTCTATTTTGTTTGCTATTAGTACAGCATTCCTGCTCTCTTTTGGTAACTATCTGCATGGCATATCTATTTTCTATCCTCTTACTTTCAACTTATTTGTGTCTTTGAATCTAAAGTGTGTTTTTTAGAGACAACATATAGTTGCATTATGTTTCTTATCCATTATCTACCAATCTCTGCCTTTTGTCATAGGTTTCAGTATATTTACATTCATATAAGTAATAATAAGGTAATTTTTATGTCTGCCATTTTGCTATTTGTTTTTTTATGTCTTCCATCTTTTGTTGTTCGTCTGTTCTTTCATTAATGTTGTATTGTGTTAAGTATATATTTTCTAGTGTATCATGTTAATACCCTGTTGTTTCTTTTACTCTATTTCTGAGTCATTTTCTTAGTATTTCCTGTGAAGATTACAATTAACATCTTGACTTAATGCAATCAAAATTGAATTAATACCAACCACATTTCAATTGAACATAAAAACGTTGCTCCAATATAGGTCAATTCTCTGCCTTCTCCTTTAGGCTATTATTGTCATATATATTACATTTTTTTAAATTATAGTTTTAATTTTTATCAATATAGTTTTACAATAAGTGCTTTATACAGTTGTCTTCTATGTTATGTTGGACAAAAAACAGTTACAAAGAAAAGTATATTTTCTTACTGTATTTTATATATACACCTAAGTAGTTACCTTTGTTGGTAATCTTTATAGCTTCTTGTGGATTTAAGTTATTGTCTAGTGTCTTTATATTTCAGCCTAAAGAATTTATTTATTTATTTACTTATTTATTTATTTTGGTAGTGTGGGTCTGAGTGAAAAAATTGTCTCAGTTTTTGTTTATCTAGGAATGTTGTCATTTCACCTTTGTTTGAAAGATTTTTTTCTGGATATAGAATTCTTTATTGATAAATATTGCCTTTCAGCACTATGAATATGTCAATCCACTGTCTTCTAGTCTCAATGGTTTCTGATGAGAAGTCAACAGTTAATTTTATTGAGAATCCTTTTTATGTAATGAGTTGCTTTCCTCTTGCTGTTTTAAAGATGCTCTCTTTATCTTCATCTTTTGACACTTTTAATATGATGTGTCTAAGTCTGAATCCCTTGGTATTTGTGCTACTTGAAGTTTGTTGATTTTAGATTTACAGATATTTTTAACCAAATTTGGAAAGTTTTTGGCTATTATTCTTCAAATATTCTCTCTGTCTTTTTCTCCATTCTCTTCTTCTGAGACTCCTCTAATAAATATATTTGCATACTGTCCCATACGTGTTTAGTGCTTTGTTCATTTTCTTTCATTCTTTTCTCTTTCTGTTTCTCTGCCTGCATAATTTCAATTGATTTATTCTATTGGTTTCCTACAAATGTTGTAAAAAAATTACAACAAACTTGATGTCTTAAATAACAGAAATTTATTTTCTCACTGTACTGGAGGTCACAAGTCTGAAATCACGGTGTTTGCAGAGCCACGTTTCTTCTAGATGCTCTATGGGAGAATCTATTTCTTGAATATTCTAGCTTCTGGTGGCTACTGACATTCTTTAGCTTGAGGCTGCCTCACTTTAATCTCTGCCTCCATCTTCACATCACCTTCTCATGTGTGTGGTTTTGTGTGTGTGTGTGTGTGTGTGTGTGTTTTGAATCTCTCTCATAAGAATCCTTGTGATGGCATTTAGGGCACATCAGAATAATCTTCTCATCTCAAAATCGTGTACTTCATTACATCAGAAAAGACTTATTTTCCAAATAATGTAATATTTACAGCTTCCAGAGATTAGGACATGGGCATATTTTGGAAGCCATTGTCAGTCTTTAATGTCTATATTCAAGTTCACAGATTCTTTTTCTGCCAGATTGTCAGCTACTGAGCCCCTCTATGGAATTTTTTATTTCAGTTATTGCACTTTTCAATTCCAGAATATCTATTTGATGCTTTAAAAAATTTCTGTCCCTTTCTTGATATTCTCTCTTTAATGATATATCGTTTTGGTAATTTTCTTTCATTCTTTTTTTTTTTTTAATTGACCATTCTTGGGTGTTTCTCACAGAGGGGGATTTGGCAGGGTCATAGGACAATAGTGGAGGGAAGGTCAGCAGATAAACAAGTGAACAAAGGTCTCTGGTTTTCCTAGGCAGAGGACCCTGAGGCCTTCCTCAGTGTTTGTGTCCCTGGGTACTTGAGATTAGGGAGTGGTGATGACTCTTAACGAGCATGCTGCCTTCAAGCATCTGTTTAACAAAGCACATCTTGTACTGCCCTTAATCCATTTAACCCTGAGTGGACACAGCACATGTTTCAGAGAGCACAGGGTTGGGGGGTAAGGTCACAGATCAACAGGATCCCAAGGCAGAAGAATTTTTCTTAGTACAGAACAAAATGGAAGATGGCCGAATAGGAACAGCTCCGGTCTACAGCTCCCAGCGTGAGCGACGCAGAAGACGGGTGATTTCTGCATTTCCATCTGAGGTACCGGGTTCATCTCACTAGGGAGTGCCAGACAGTGGGCGCAGGCCAGTGGGTGCGCGTGCCGGGCGCGAGCCGAAGCAGGGCGAGGCATTGCCTCACCTGGGAAGCGCAACGGGTCAGGGAGTTCCCTTTCCGAGTCAAAGAAAGGGGTGACGGACGCACCTGGAAAACTCGGGTCACTCCCACCCGAATATTGCGCGTTTCAGACTGGCTTAAAAAACGGCGCACCACGAGACTATATCCCACACCTGGCTCGGAGGGTCCTACGCCCTCGGAATCTCGCTGATTGCTAGCACAGCAGTCTGCGATCAAACTGCAAGGCCGCAGCGAGGCTGGGGGAGGGGCGCCCGCCATTGCCCAGGCTTGCTTAGGTAAACAAAGCAGCCAGGAAGCTCGAACTGGGTGGAGCCCACCACAGCTCAAGGAGGCCTGCCTGCCTCTGTAGGCTCCACCTCTGGGGGCAGGGCACAGACAAACAAAAAGACAGCAGTAACCTCTGCAGACTTAAATGTCCCTGTCTGACAGCTTTGAAGAGAGCAGTGGTTCTCCCAGCACGCAGCTGGAGATCTGAGAACGGGCAGACTGCCTCCTCAAGTGGGTCCCTAACCCCTGACCCCCGAGCAGCCTAACTGGGAGGCACCCCCCAGCAGGGGCACACTGACACCTCACACGGCAGGGTATTCCAACAGACCTGCAGCTGAGGGTCCTGTCTGTTAGAAGGAAAACTAACAAACAGAAAGGACATCCACACCGAAAACCCATCTGTACATCACCATCATCAAAGACCAAAAGTAGATAAAACCACAAAGATGGGGAGAAAACAGAACAGAAAAACAGGAAACTCTAAAATGCAGAGCGCCTCTCCTCCTCCAAAGGAACGCAGTTCCTCACCAGCAACGGAACAAAGCTGGATGGAGAATGATTTTGACGAGCTGAGAGAAGAAGGCTTCAGACGATCAAATTACTCTGAGCTACGGGAGGACATTCAAACCAAAGGCAAAGAAGTTGAAAACTTTGAAAAAAATTTAGAAGAATGTATAACTAGAATAACCAATACAGAGAAGTGCTTAAAGGAGCTGATGGAGCTGAAAACCAAGGCTCGAGAACTACGTGAAGAATGCAGAAGCCTCAGGAGCCGATGCGATCAACTGGAAGAAAGGGTATCAGCAATGGAAGATGAAATGAATGAAACGAAGCGAGAAGGGAAGTCTAGAGAAAAAAGAATAAAAAGAAATGAGCAAAGCCTCCAAGAAATATGGGACTATGTGAAAAGACCAAATCTACGTCTGATTGGTGTACCTGAAAGTGATGCGGAGAATGAAACCAAGTTGGAAAACACTCTGCAGGATATTATCCAGGAGAACTTCCCCAATCTAGCAAGGCAGGCCAACGTTCAGATTCAGGAAATACAGAGAACGCCACAAAGATACTCCTCGAGAAGAGCAACTCCAAGACACATAATTGTCAGATTCACCAAAGTTGAAATGAAGGAAAAAATGTTAAGGGCAGCCAGACAGAAAGGTCGGGTTACCCTCAAAGGGAAGCCCATCAGACTAACAGCGGATCTCTCGGCAGAAACCCTACAAGCCAGAAGAGAGTGGGGGCCAATATTCAACATTCTTAAAGAAAAGAATTTTCAACCCAGAATTTCATATCCAGCCAAACTAAGCTTCATAAGTGAAGGAGAAATAAAATACTTTACAGACAAGCAAATGCTGACCGATTTTGTCACCACCAGGCCTGCCCTAAAAGAGCTCCTGAAGGAAGTGCTAAATATGGAAAGGACCAACCGGTACCAGCCGCTGCAAAATCATGCCAAAATGTAAAGACCATCAAGACTAGGAAGAAACTGCATCAACTAACGAGCAAAATCACCAGCTAACATCATAATGACAGGATCAAATTCACACATAACAATATTAACTTTAAATGTAAATGGACTAAATGCTCCAATTAAAAGACACAGACTGGCAAGTTGGATAAAGAGTCAAGACCCATCAGTGTGCTGTATTCAGGAAACCCATCTCACGTGCAGAGACACACATAGGCTCAAAATAAAAGGATGGAGGAAGATCTACCAAGCAAATGGAAAACAAAAAAAGGCAGGGGTTGCAATCCTAGTCTCTGATAAAACAGACTTTAAACCAACAAAGATCAAAAGAGACAAAGAAGGCCATTACATAATGGTAAAGGGATCAATTCAACAAGAGGAACTAACTATCCTAAATATTTATGCACCCAATACAGGAGCACCCAGATTCATAAAGCAAGTCCTGAGTGACCTACAAAGAGACTTAGACTCCCACACATTAATAATGGGAGACTTTAACACCCCACTGTCAACATTAGACAGATCAACGAGACAGAAAGTCAACAAGGATACCCAGGAATTGAACTCAGCTCTGCACCAAGCGGACCTAATAGACATCTACAGAACTCTCCACCCCAAATCAACAGAATATACATTTTTTTCAGCACCACACCACACCCATTCCAAAATTGACCACATAGTTGGAAGTAAAGCTCTCCTCAGCAAATGTAAAAGAACAGAAATTATAACAAACTATCTCTCAGACCACAGTGCAATCAAACTAGAACTCAGGATTAAGAATCTCACTCAAAGCCGCTCAACTACATGGAAACTGAACAACCTGCTCCTGAATGACTGCTGGGTACATAACGAAATGAAGGCAGAAATAAAGATGTTCTTTGAAACCAACGAGAACAAAGACACAACATACCAGAATCTCTGGGACGCATTCAAAGCAGTGTGCAGAGGGAAATTTATAGCACTAAATGCCCACAAGAGAAAGCAGGAAAGATCCAAAATTGACACCCTAACATCACAATTAAAAGAACTAGAAAAGCAAGAGCAAACACATTCAAAAGCTAGCAGAAGGCAAGAAATAACTAAAATCAGAGCAGAACTGAAGGAAATAGAGACACAAAAAACCCTTCAAAAAATTAATGAATCCAGGAGCTGGTTTTTTGAAAGGATCAACAAAATTGATAGACCGCTAGCAAGACTAATAAAGAAAAAAAGAGAGAAGAATCAAATAGACGCAATAAAAAATGATAAAGGGGATATCACCACCGATCCCACAGAAATACAAACTACCATCAGAGAATACTACAAACACCTCTACGCAAATAAACTAGAAAATCTAGAAGAAATGGATACATTCCTCGACACATACACTCTCCCAAGACTAAACCAGGAAGAAGTTGAATCTCTGAATAGACCAATAACAGGAGCTGAAATTGTGGCAATAATCAATAGTTTACCAACCAAAAAGAGTCCAGGACCAGATGGATTCACAGCCGAATTCTACCAGAGGTACAAGGAGGAACTGGTACCATTCCTTCTGAAACTATTCCAATCAATAGAAAAAGAGGGAATCCTCCCTAACTCATTTTATGAGGCCAGCATCATTCTGATACCAAAGCCTGGCAGAGACACAACCAAAAAAGAGAATTTTAGACCAATATCCTTGATGAACATTGATGCAAAAATCCTCAATAAAATACTGGCAAACCGAATCCAGCAGCACATCAAAAAGCTTATCCACCATGATCAAGTGGGCTTCATCCCTGGGATGCAAGGCTGGTTCAACATACGCAAATCAATAAATGTAATCCAGCATATAAACAGAGCCAAAGACAAAAACCACATGATTATCTCAATAGATGCAGAAAAAGCCTTTGACAAAATTCAACAACCCTTCATGCTAAAAACTCTCAATAAATTAGGTATTGATGGGACATATTTCAAAATAATAGGAGCTATCTATGACAAACCCACAGCCAATATCATACTGAATGGGCAAAAACTGGAAGCATTCCCTTTGAAAACTGGCACAAGACAGGGATGCCCTCTCTCACCGCTCCTATTCAACATAGTGTTGGAAGTTCTGGCCAGGGCAATCAGGCAGGAGAAGGAAATAAAGGGTATTCAATTAGGAAAAGAGGAAGTCAAATTGTCCCTGTTTGCAGACGACATGATTGTTTATCTAGAAAACCCCATCGTCTCAGCCCAAAATCTCCTTAAGCTGATAAGCAACTTCAGCAAAGTCTCAGGATACAAAATCAATGTACAAAAATCACAAGCATTCTTATACACCAACAACAGACAAACAGAGAGCCAAATCATGAGTGAACTCCCATTCACAATTGCTTCAAAGAGAATAAAATACCTAGGAATCCAACTTACAAGGGATGTGAAGCACCTCTTCAAGGAGAACTACAAACCACTGCTCAAGGAAATAAAAGAGGATACAAACAAATGGAAGAACATTCCTTGCTCATGGGTAGGAAGAATCAATATCGTGAAAATGGCCATACTGCCCAAGGTAATTTACAGATTCAATGCCATCCCCATCAAGCTACCAATGACTTTCTTCACAGAATTGGAAAAAACTACTTCAAAGTTCATATGGAACCAAAAGAGAGCCCGCATCGCCAAGTCAATCCTAAGCCAAAAGAACAAAGCTGGAGGCATCACACTACCTGACTTCAAACTATACTACAAGGCTACAGTAACCAAAACAGCATGGTACTGGTACCAAAACAGAAATATAGATCAATGGAACAGAACAGAGCCCTCAGAAATAACGCCGCTTACCTACAACTATCTGATCTTTGACAAACCTGAGAAAAACAAGCAATGGGGAAAGGATTCCCTATTTAATAAATGGTGCTGGGAAAACTGGCTAGCCATATGTAGAAAGCTGAAACTGGATCCCTTCCTTACACCTTATACAAAAATCAATTCAAGATGGATTAAAGATTTAAACGTTAGACCTAAAACCATAAAAACCCTAGAAGAAAACCTAGGCATTACCATTCAGGACATAGGCGTGGGCAAGGACTTCATGTCCAAAACACCAAAAGCAATGGCAACAAAAGACAAAATTGACAAATGGGATCTAATTAAACTAAAGAGCTTCTGCACAGCAAAAGAAACTACCATCAGAGCGAATAGGCAACCTACAACATGGGAGAAAATTTTCGCAACCTACTCATCTGACAAAGGGCTAATATCCAGAATCTACAGTGAACTCAAACAAATTTACAAGAAAAAAACAAACAACCCCATCAAAAAGTGGGCGAAGGACATGAACAGGCACTTCTCAAAAGAAGACATTTATGCAGCCAAAAAACACATGAAAAAATGCTCATCATCACTGGCCATCAGAGAAATGCAAATCAAAACCACTATGAGATATCATCTCACCCCAGTTAGAATGGCAATCATTAAAAAGTCAGGAAACAACAGGTGCTGGAGAGGATGTGGAGAAATAGGAACACTTTTACACTGTTGGTGGGACTGTAAACTAGTTCAACCATTGTGGAAGTCAGTGTGGCGATTCCTCAGGGATCTAGAACTAGAAATACCATTTGACCCAGCCATCCCATTACTGGGTATATACCCAAATGACTATAAATCATGCTGCTATAAAGACACATGCACACGTATGTTTATTGCGGCATTATTCACAATAGCAAAGACTTGGAACCAACCCAAATGTCCAACAATGATAGACTGGATTAAGAAAATGTGGCACATATACACCATGGAATACTATGCAGCCATAAAAAATGATGAGTTCATATCCTTTGTAGGGACATGGATGAAATTGGAAACCATCATTCTCAGTAAACTATCGCAAGAACAAAAAACCAAACACCGCATATTCTCACTCATAGGTGGGAATTGAACAATGAGATCACATGGACACAGGAAGGGGAATATCATACTCTGGGGACTGTGGTGGGGAGGGGGGAGGGGGGAGGGATAGCATTGGGAGATATACCTAATGCTAGATGACGAGTTAGTGGGTGCAGCGCACCAGCATGGCACATGTATACATATGTAACTAACCTGCACAATGTGCACATGTACCCTAAAACTTAAAGTATAATAAAAAATAAATAAAATAAAAAAATAAAAAAAATAAAAAAAAAAAACCATAAAATAAAAAAAAAAAAAAAAAAAAAAGAACAAAATGAAGTCTCCCATGTCTACTCCTTTCCACACAGACATGGCAACCATCCGATTTCTCAATCTTCTCCCCACCTTTCCCCGCTTTCTATTCCACAAAACCACCATTGTCATCATGGCCCGTTCTCAATGAGCTGTTGGACACACCTCCCAGACGGGGTGGTGGCCGGGCAGAGGGGTTCCTCACTTCCCAGTAGGGGTGGCCGGGCAGAGGCGCCCCTCACCTCCCGGACGGGGCGGCTGGCCGGGCGGGGGGCTGACCCCCCACCTCCCTCCCAGACAGGGCAGCTGGCCAGGTGGGGGCATGACCCCCACACCTCCTTCCCGGACAGGGCAGCTGGCCGGGCGGGGGGCTGACCCCCCCACCTCCCTCCCGGACGGGGCAGCTGGCCGGGCAGAGGGGCTCCTCACTTCCCAGTAGGGGCGGCCGGGCAGAGGCGCCCCTCACCTCCCGGACGAGGCGGCTGGCCGGGCCGGGGGGCTGACCCCCCCACCTCCCTCCCAGACGGGGCGGCTGGCTGGGCGGGGGGCTGACCACCCCCCCTCCCTCCCGGACGGGGTGGCTGGCCAGGCAGAGGGGCTCCTCACTTCCCAGTAGGGGCGGCCGGGCAGAGGCGCCCCTCACCTCCCGGACGAGGCGGCTGGCCAGGTGGGGTGCTGACCCCCCCACCTCCCTCCCGGACGGGGCGGCTGGCCGGGCAGAGGGGCTCCTCACTTCCCAATAGGGGCGGCCGGGCAGAGGCGCCCCTCACCTCCCGGATGAGGCGGCTGGCCGGGCGGGGGGCTGACCCCCCCACCTCCCTCCCGGACAGGGTGGCTGGCCAGGCGGGGGGCTGATCCCCCCACCTCCCTCCCGGACGGGGCGGCTGGCCTGGCGGGGGCTGACCCCCATCTCCCTCCTGGACAGGGTGGTTGCCGGGCGGAGACGCTCCTCACTTCCCAGACGGGGTGGCTGCCGGGCGGAGGGGCTCCTCACTTCTCAGACGGGGTGGCTGCCAGGCGGAGGGGCTCCTCACTTCTCAGATGGGGCGGTTGCCAGGTGGAGGGTCTCCTCCCTTCTCAGACGGGGCAGCTGGGCAGAGACGCTCCTCACCTCCCAGACAGGGTCACGGCCGGGCAGAGGCGCTCCTCACATCCCAGATGGGGCGGCGGGGCAAAGACGCTCCCCACATCTCAGACGATGGGCGGCCGGGCAGAGACGCCCCTCACTTCCTAGATGGGACAGCAGCCGGGAAGAGGCTGCACTCTGGGCACTTTGGGAGGCCAAGGCAGGCGGCCCTGGCAGGCCGGGTCCGGCTGCGAGAGCGGCTCCTCTGTCGCTGCAGCCGGGGCCGCCTCAGCAGCCGGTAGTAGTAGGAGGACCTCTCGGTGCTCTTCCTGGCGCTGCCACCTGCGGACATGCTGCCGCCCGCTGGGCACCGGGCCGGGCCTGGGCGCACTCACACGGGCCCCATCGGCTGCTCCGGACAGCCCAGCAGGTGCCCCCACGTTCTCCCGTGCTCGCCCGAGCAGCCGCCAAGGCCCTGGCTGCCCCACCAAGTTTTACTTCTTAAGCAGTAGAGCTCAAAAAAAGAAAAACAGTTTTCCTTCTTCCTTTCCAGTTTGTATACCTTTATTTTTTCTTGCCTAACTGCAGTGGCCATAGCCATCGGCATAATGTTGAAGAGAAGTGGTGAAGGCAGACATCCTTGTGTTAGTCAGCTAGAGTATAGTGTTTACATACAGTACGTGGACCTTTTTTTTTTTGGATAGAGTTTTCTTGTTCTCAGGCTGGAGTGCCATGGCACGATCTCGGCTCACTGCAACCTCTGCTTCCCAGGTTCAAGTGATTCTCCTTCTTTCATTCTTTAGATGAGGTTTTCTGTAATACTATGAACATATTTGTAGCAGGTGATTTAAAGTCTTCATTTACTGCATCCAGTATCTGGGATTTCTCAAGGGCAGTTTCTATTGATTTCTTTTTCCCTGTGTATGGCTTATACTTTTTCTGTTTCTTTGACTATTTCATATTTTTTGTTAAAAACTGGACATTTTACATTAAATAATGTGGCAACTCTGGAAATCAGAATTTCCCTGCCGCTGCTGCTATATTGTTTTGTTTTTGTTGATGATGATGATGATGATAATAATGTTGCTGTTGTTGCTCTTTGCTTCATGAATTTTACTAATTATGTAAAGTCTTCATTCCCTGTCAAGTGCAGCCACTGCAATCTTTCTCATTTAGCTTAATGGTTAGCTTGAACCAATAAGCCTGTCAGCCTTTGCTGAGGAGTTCTGTGTAAGCTTTGGGGCATACCTTCAATATTCTGGCAGGCAGTTGACAATTCAGCCTTAGCTTTCATTTCTTTCTTGTGCAGACCCTTGTGGCCAGCCAGAGGTGATGCATTAGGGCCTTCTCAGGTCTTTCCTTTGCAGACACACAGCCCTGAATATGTTTATAGTCCTCTAGATTCAGAAGACTGTGTTGGAGTTTTTTAAAGCCTGCCATGACTAATTCATTCTGTAGATTTTCTTACGTATTTAAACTAGCCTCTCATCTGACCCAAATAGTATTACTGCTTCAGGCAGCTGCAATATTAAACAATTGCCACTGATTGATTTCAGTGAAAACCTTGGGAATAGAGCTTTTCCTCCTGAGACTGAGCTCTAAATAAGGTCAAATAATGACAAGCCCTGTGAATGGGGTTTTGCTAGGGAACTTCCTGACAGGTAAACTGGTGACAATTTTTTGGAGACAGGATTTTTGTTCTTAGGAAGTCCAAACCCAGTTGGCTAGACCACTTATTTTCCCAGCTACCATGGTTGCCAAGCTGCTGGTTTTCAAGGCTTCCATGGGGAGCATGATGTGGCTTGTATACCCTGGCAAGGGGATAGAGCTGTTCAAAGAAGGTTTTTTTAAAGGCTTATTTATTAAAGGACCTCAATCCATGAAAGGGTGAACAAAACATCACCAAGGATTATGGAATAGCAAGGCTATAATTGAGTTCTCTTTCTCCAATATGATCAGCTAACTGTACTAGTCCATCAAGAACAAATTGCAATAAATAAAGTGCCAGAGCTGCACATGGCATCTATATATACAAGAGGGCTCATGCAACAACCCTCTTTTGTTCAAGAAAGGCCCACAGAAATGGAACTTTCCATTGAAAATACAACCTAATTCTCTCTTTCACCAAGTCCACTCAACACTGTATAAAAACCATGAAATCATGTTTGCTTTGTGTGTGTGTGTGTGAATGTGTGTGTCAGTGAAATTTTGGGATTAAATAATCTTTGGGTAAATATGTAATTTTGTTTCCTTAAGAAATTCAGCTTATACTTTTTTGTTGCCATTTGACAAAATAAAAGATAATATTCAATTGTTGTATGGCACAAGTGGGTGGTGTAAGTGGTAGCCAAGGGCAGCAAGAGCTGTCTTCAGATATGGAAGGCTGCCACAGAGAATAAATTGCTGATGACTTCTAAATAGATTCAGGGATACCATAAGGAAGACATAACAAACTCAAGCAAGCTACCAGGGGACGATTTCAGTTCAGCTTAAAAATGTAGCTTTCTCCCACACTGAACTACCCATTGTTGTAATGTGGTATGGAAGAAAGTGAGGGCCCCTTCTCAGAGCTTCTGCATGGGGGTTGTATGTGGGTTTTGAAAGCAAGAAAGAAGAATTTTCTTCTGAGTCTAAGGTTATGGGTTCCTATGTGCACTGAGCACTTAAAAATACCCAGGAGTATATTTTCCTCTCACATTTAAGTTTTCAATTTGCTTCCTAGAATCTTTTGGAAGGAAGTGGCAGTGAATGTGGAGTAGAGATATAAATGAAAGTTACTCCTTAGAGACTGTTTTCTACTTATGACATGATTTCTTTGGAATCCTTTTGACTGAGTACCCAGTCTAATTGAGGCCTGTCTCTATGACACTGAAAACAGCAACAACCAAAACAACAAAGCTTCATTTTTTTTTAAATTTATTTATTTTTTATTGATAATTCTTGGGTGTTTCTCACAGAGGGGGATTTGGCAGGGTCATAGGACAATAGTAGAGGGAAGGTCAGCAGATAAACAAGTGAACAAAGGTCTCTGGTTTTCCTAGGCAGAGGACCCCGCAGCCTTCCGCAGTGTTTGTGTCCCTGGGTACTTGAGATTAGGGAGTGGTGATGACTCTTAACGAGCATGCTGCCTTCAAGCATCTGTTTAACAAAGCACATCTTGCACCACCCTTAATCCATTTAACCCTGAGTGGACACAGCACATGTTTCAGAGAGCACAGGGTTGGGGGTAAGGTCACAGATCAACAGGATCCCAAGGCAGAAGAAGTTTTCTTAGTACAGAACAAAATGAAAAGTCTCCCATGTCGACTTCTTTCTACACAGACATGGCAACCATCCGATTTCTCAATCTTTTCCCCACCTTTCCCACCTTTCTATTCCACAAAGCCGCCATTGTCATCCTGGCCCGTTCTCAATGAGCTGTTGGGCACACCTCCCAGATGGGGTGGTGGCCGGGCAGAGGAGCTCCTCACTTCCCAGTAGGGGCTGCCGGGCAGAGGCGCCCCTCACCTCCCGGACGGGGCGGCTGGCCGGGCGGGGGGCTGACCCCCCCACCTCCCTCCCGGACGGGGCGGCTGGCCGGGCGGGGGGCTGACCCCCCCACCTCCCTCCCGGACGGGGCGGCTGGCCGGGCGGGGGGCTGACCCCCCCACCTCCCTCCCGGATGGGGCGGCTGGCTGGGCAGAGGGGCAATTTTTTTTTTTTTTTTTTTTTTTTTTTTATTGATCATTCTTGGGTGTTTCTCGCAGAGGGGGATTTGGCAGGGTCACAGGACAATAGTGGAGGGAAGGTCAGCAGATAAACAAGTGAACAAAGTTCTCTGGTTTTCCTAGGCAGAGGACCCTGCGGCCTTCCGCACTGTTTGTGTCCCTGGGTGCTTGAGATTAGGGAGTGGTGATGACTCTTAACGAACATGCTACCTTCAAGCATCTGTTTAACAAAGCACATCTTGTACCGCCCTTAATCCATTCAACCCTGAGTGGATACAGCACATGTTTCAGAGAGCACAGGGTTGGGGGTAAGGTCACAGATCAACAGGATCCCAAGGCAGAAGAATTTTTCTTAGTACAGAACAAAATGAAAAGTCTCCCATGTCTACCTCTTTCTACACAGACATGGCAACCATCCGATTTCTCAATCTTTTCCCCACCTTTCCCCCCTTTCTATTCCACAAAACTGCCATTGTCTTCATGGCCCGTTCTCAATGAGCTGTTGAGTACATCTCCCAGATGGGGTGGTGGCCGGGCAGAGGAGCTCCTCACTTCCCAGTAGGGGCGGCCGGGCAGAAGCTCCCCTCACCTCCCGGACGGGGCAGCTGGCCGGGCGGGGGGCTGACCCCCCCCACCTCCCTCCCGGACGGGGCGGCTGGCTGGGCAGAGGAGCTCCTCACTTCCCAGTAGGGGCAGCTGGGCAGAGGCGCCCCCCACCTCCTGGACAAGGCGGCTGGCCGGGTGGGGGGCTGATCCCCCCACCTCCCTCCCGGACGGGGCGGCTGGCCGGGCGGGGGGCTGACCCCCCCACCTCCCTCCCGGACGGGGCAGCTGGCCGGGCAGAGGGGCTCCTCACTTCCCAGTAGGGGCGGCCGGGCAGAGGCACCCCTCGCCTCCCGGACGGGGCGGCTGGCCAGGCGGGGGGCTGACCCCCCCACCTCCCTCCCGGACGAGGCGGCTGGCCGGGCAGAGGGGCTCCTCACTTCCCGGTAGGGGCGGCCAGGCAGAGGCGCCCCTCACCTCCCGGACGGGGCGGCTGGCCGGGCGGGGGGCTGACCCCCCCCTCCTCCCTCCCGGACGAGGAGGGAGGACGCTCCTCACTTCTCAGACGGGGTGGCTGCCGGGCGGAGGGGCTCCTCACTTCTCAGATGGGGCGGTTGCCAGGCAGAGGGTCTCCTCACTTCTCAGACAGGGCGGCCGGGCAGAGACGCTCCTCACATCCCGGACGGGGCGGCAGGGTAGAGGTGCTCCCCACATCTCAGACGATGGGTGGCCGGGCAGAGACGCTCCTCACTTCCCAGATGTGATGGTGGCCGGGAAGAGGCGCTCCTCACTTCCTAGATGGGATGGCGGCCGGGCAGAGACGCTCCTCACTTTCCAGACTGGGCAGCCAGGCAGAGGGGCTCCTCACATCCCAGACGATGGGCGGTCAGGCGGAGACGCTCCTCACTTCCCAGACGGGGTGGCTGCCAGGCAGAGGCTGCAATCTCGGCACTTAGGGAGGCCAAGGCAGGCGGCTGGGAGGTGGTTGTAGCGAGCCGAGATCACGCCACTGCACTCCAGCCTGGGCGCCATTGAGCACTGAGTTAACGAGACTCCGTCTGCCAACAAAGCTTCATTTTTATTTCCCTCAACTTCTTCACATTCTTGAGATTTTGGTTGCATCAACCCCATCTTATTCCAGATATCACAAGATCTTTTTAGTCTCTGTCAAAATGAACCCACCCTTTTCAATCCTTTTCAGCCTGGCTTTCCAAGCCATCTGAAATCAGGCCCAGCCCACCTATCCAATTATATTTCTTTTTTTATCTGTCAACATATTTTAATTTACTCACTATCAAAATATGCATGACACAATAGCACAGTAAACTATATGTTTATTATATTATGTAAATTTATAAATCACTTATTATAAGTTGTTTGCTAATGATAATTGTCAGCTGTGTGCAATGGCTTGTGCCTATAATCCTAGCTATTAAGGAAGCTAAGATAAAATACAGACCTTTCATTAGCCTTAGGCCATTCTCTTCACTCTCCTTGACACAACATTTATAGCATGAAAAAAACAAAGCATTAAGCAAATTAAATTAAGTTCAATGTGGGTGTATAGTAGTGTACAAAAGGAGAAAGAGTACAGAGCCTGGAATCAGACTGCCTGGGCTCAAATCCCAGTACTGTCATTCACTAGTGGTGTGACGTTATGCAATTACTTAATCTCTGAGGTTTAGTCTTTTGTCAGTAAAGTAGAGATAGTAATGCCTAACTAGAACGGTTTTTGTAACAGAAATCTCATCTGTCTTCGCTCTAGAAGACAGATAGAACTGAAATGCCAATAGGATGGTCCCTTCAATTCCACAGGAGCAGAAGCCTGTTTGCACGTGAAACCAAGGTGACTTCTGGAAGAACAGTTACCCTAAAGGATGGGAAAATCAAGAATAATGACTCAGTATTTGGAGGAAGGATTCTAATTACAGTATAGGGTCTGCCGCTCATATTTGCCTTGTCCCTGAGGACTCATTTCTAACACCTAGAAAGAAGAGGCTTAGAGATTTCATCAGCTTGTTTGCCTGTGTTGAGTGAAACTAGTAAACGAAGGTCTACTTTTCCCTTTAAAGTGCAAGTAATCGAAACAGCAAACAAAACAAGAGACAGAGAAAAATGGGGTTAAATGACTAATGCCATGTGGTAACTAGAAAGAACATATTACAAAAATATCTGTGTGAACCTACTGAGAGCTCCAAGATCTTTTTTTTTTTTTTTTTTTTTTTTTTTTTTTTGAGACAGAGTCTCACTCTGTCACCCAGGCTGGAGTGCAATGGCACGATCTCAGCTCACTGCAATCTCTGCCTCCCAGGAGAACTCCAAGATTGTTTTAAGAAGCATTTTAAGGGGCTAGATTTTCCACTTAAGGCATCTGAATACAGCTAGAAGAAAGAGTTTTGTTTTTAATCGTAGTCCAGTTTTCTTCCAAGCTGGTGTGACCAGGGAGAAACATGGAAGATATGAAGATTTAGTGAGACAGCACTTAACAAAGTTTCTACCTAGAACCTATCCCTTGAAAAATGTTCTTTCTTTTCCAAGTATGAGCAATTAGGGGTAGGCTTTGCTTCAATGAGAGCTTGTCTGCTTAAGGAGTACATGAAGATGTATCTTGCTCTTCAAGTCAGCCCAAGGCATGCTGCCCCCAATTATTTGCAATGAAAAGAAACTGGCTTATAAAATTCATTCATGGCTTTGGGTGAGGCCCAGTGCCATGTGGGCTACAGGGCTGACCCAATGCAGTCCAAATGGTGCTGGCCACATGTCTGCATGCATCACCACACCCCCAGTTCCAGGTGGCTTAGCACAGATATAAAGAGATCCCATTTGTTTGGAAGACAGTAAGGGAAAAAAAGAGTCTCTGCCTGGTAATACAGAGAATTCTGCTGGATCTTATCCAAGACCAACACAGAGTTACCTCTACAAGTCTGCAAAAACCATAGCATTATTGGGGTTTGGACCCAAGACACTTTATATACCTGGAAAGCTTTCCCAAGAAGAATGGGTAC
The DNA here is from genome assembly GCF_029289425.2 of Pan paniscus. Taxonomy (NCBI): domain Eukaryota; kingdom Metazoa; phylum Chordata; class Mammalia; order Primates; family Hominidae; genus Pan; species Pan paniscus. Next base: position 64,407,275 of record NC_073272.2, read on the forward strand.
AAACAAGCTCAGACTGTGAGGACTACAATAAACACCTAACTCTTCAATGCCCAGACACCAGTGAAAATCCACAAGTATCAGGACCGTACAGGAATACATGACCTCATGAAGCAAACTAAACAAGACACAAGGGACCAATACTGTGAAGTTTCACTTAGATAACTCAAACTAGCTGTTTTGAGGAAACTCAAAGAAATTCAATGTAACACAGAGAAGGAATTCAGAATTCTATCAGATAAATTTAATAAAGACATTGAAATAACTAAAGAGAATCAAGCAGAAATTCTGGAGTTAAAAAATGCAGCTGACATTCTGAAGAATGCACCAGAGTCTCTTTCTTAATAGCAGAATTGATCAACCAAAAGAAAAAGCTAGTGAGCTTGAAGACATGCTATTTGAAAATACACAGTCAGAAGAGACAAAAGAATAAAAAAGAATGAAGCATGCCAACAAAATCTAAAAGGTAGGATCAAAATGGAAAATCTAAGAGTTATTGACCTTAAAGAGGAGGTAGAGAAAGAGACAGGGGTAGAAAGTTTATTCAAAGGGACAATATCAGAAAACATCCCAAATGTAGAGAAAAATTCAACATTCAAACACAAGAAGGTTATAGACTGCTGAGCAGACTTAAGCCAAAGAAAACTACCTCAATGCATTTAGTAATCAAACTCACAAAGGTCAAGGATAAAGAAAGCATTCTAAAATCAGCAAGATAAAAGAAAAAAATAACATACAACGGAGCTCCAATACATCTGGCAACAGACTTTTCAGTAGAAAACTTACAGAGCAAGAGAGAGTGGCATGACATATTCGAAATGCAGAAGAAAAAATCTTTTATCCTATAATAGTATATCCAAAAACATCCTTCAAGCATGAAGAAGAAATAAATAACTTCCCACACAAATAAAATTGAGAGATTTCATCAACTCCAACCTGTCCTCCAAGAAATGCTGAAGGGGGTTCTTTGATCTGAAAGATAGAGACGTTAATGAGCAAGAAGAAATCATCAAAAGGTACACAACTCGCTGGTAATAGTAAGCACACAGAAAAACATAGAATATTATAACACTGCAAATGTGCTGTGTAAACTACTCTTTTCTTAACTAGAAAGAATAAATGATGAACCAATCAAAAATAAAAACTATAAAAAATTTTCATGACATAGTACAATAAGACATAATGAGAAACAATCAAAAGTTTAAAAAATGGAGGAATGAAGTTAAAGCATAGAGATTTTATTAGTTTTCTTTTTGTGTGTTTTCTTGTTTATGCAATCTGTGTTAGGTTGTCAGCAGTTTGAAATAATAGATTATAAGATAGTATTTAAAAGTCTCATGATAACCTCAAATTGAAAAGCATACCATTGATATACAAAAAATTAAAAGCAAGAAACTAAAGCATACCACCAGAGAAAACCATCTTCACTAAAAGGAAGACAGGAAGGCAGGAAAGAAGGAAAAGAAAACCACAAAAGAAGCAGAAAACAAATATCCAATGGAGTGAAATATCTCTACAATGAAAATTATAAAACATTGATGCAAGTAAATGAACAGGGCATAAGCAATGGAAAAATATCCCATGTTCATGGATAGGGATAATCAATATTGTGACAAGGAATATTCTACCCAAAGCAATCTACAGATTCAGTGCAATCTCTGTCAAGATACCAATAACATTCCTCACAGAAATAGAAGAAACAATCCTAAAATTTATATGAGACCATAAAAGACCCAGCATAGCCAAAGCTATACTGAGCAAGATGAACAAAACAGGAGGAATCACATTACTTGACTTCAAATTATACTACAGAGATATAGTAATCAAAACAACGTGGTACTCACATAAAAACAGACATATAGACCAATGAAACAGAATAGAGAACCCAGAAGCAAATCCAAACATCTACAGAGAGCTCATTTTTCACAAAGGTGCCAAGAACATAAATTGGGGAAAAGAGAGTCTCTTCAATAAATGATGCTTGGAAAACTGGATATTCATGTGCAGCAGGATGAAACTAGACCTCTATGTCTTACTACATACAAAAATAAAATCCAAATAGATGCAAGACTTAAATCTAAGACCTAAAACTATGAAACCACTACAAGGAAACATTGGGGAAATTCTCCAGGACATTGGTCTGGGCAAAACTTTCTTGTGTCATATTCCACAAGCACAGGAAACCAAAGCAAAAATGAACAAATAGAATCACATGAAGTTAAAAAGCTTTGGCAAGCCATAAAAAATGATAAGTTCATGTCCTTTTTAGGGACGTGGATGAAACTGGAAATCATCATTCTCAGCAAACTATCGCAAGGACAAAAAACCAAACACCGCATGTTCTCACTCATAGGTGGGAATTGAACACATAGGTTCTCATTAGAACACATGGACACAGGAAGGGGAACATCACACTCCAGGGACTGTTGTGGGGTGGGGGGAGGGGGAAGGGATAGCATTAGGAGATATACCTAATGCTAAATGACGAGTTAATGGGTGCAGCACACCAACATGGCACATGTATACATATGTAACAAACCTGCACATTGTGCACATGTACCCTAAAACTTAAAGTATAATAATAAAAAAAAGCTTCTGCACAACAAGGGAAACAATAAACAACACTAAGAGACAACCCGCAGAATGTGAGAAAATATTTGCAAACTACCCATCTGACAAGGGATTAATAACCAGAATATATAAGGAGCTCAAACAACTCTATAGGAAAATATCTAATAATCTGATCATAAAATGGGCAAAAAGATAGAGTAGACATTTCTCAAAAGAAGATATACAATGGCAAACAGGCACATGAAAGGGTGCTCAACATCACTGATCATCAGAGAAATGCAAATCAGAACTACAATGAGAGATCATCTCAGACCAGTTAAAATGGCTTATATCCAATAGAAAGGCAATAACACACGCTGGAGAGGTTGTGGAGAAAAGGGAACCCTTGCACACTGTTGGTAGGAATGTAAATTACTACAGCCACTATGGAGAGCAGTTTGGAGGTTTCTCAAAAAACTAAAAATTAAACTACTATAAGATCCAGCAATCCTACTGCCATATGTATACTCAAAAGAAAGAAAATCACTATATCAAAGAGATAGCTGCACTCCCATGTTTGTAGCAGCACTATTCACAATAGTGCAGATATGGAATCAACCTCTGTGTCCAGCAACAGATAAATGTATAAAGAAAATGCAGTACCTACACACAATGGAATATTATTCAACCCTAAAAAGAATGAAATTCTGCCATTTGTAACAACATGGATGGAACTGGAGGCCATTATGTTAAGTGAAATAAACTAGGCACAGAAAGACAAACATCCCATATTCTCACTTATTTGTGGGATCTAAATATCAAAACAATAGAACTCATGGAGATAGAGAGTAGAGGGATGGTGACCAGAGTTTGGAAAGGATAATTGAGTGTGGGGGCAGGTGGGGACGCTACACTAAAAATATAAAGAATAAGACCAAGTATTTGCTAGCACGACAGGGTGACTATAGTCTATAATAATTTAAATCTACATTTGAAAATAATCAAAACAGTATAATTGGATTATTTGTAACACAAAGGATAAATGCTTGAGGAAATAGATACTCAATTTTCCTTGATGTGACTGTTACTCATTGCAATGCCTGTACTAAAACATCTCAGGGTGTGGGGAGCAGTTCCAAGATAGCTGAATAGTAACAGCTCCAGTCTACAGCTCCCAGCATGAGTGATGAAGAAGATGGGTGATTTCTGCATTTCCAGCTGAGGTACCGGGTTCATCTCACTAGGGCTTGTCAGACAGTGGGTGCAGGACAGTGGGTGCACCCCACTGAGCATGAGCTGAAGCAGAGCAAGGCATCATCTCACCCAGGAAGTGCAAGGGGTCAGGGAATTCCCTTTCCTAGCCAAGGGAAGCTGTGACAGATGGCATCTGGAAAATTGGGTCACTCCCACTAAAATACTGAACTTTTCCAATGGTCTTAGCAAACGGCACACCAGAAGATTATATTCCACGCCTGGCTCACAGGGTCCTATGCCCACGGAGCCTCACTCATTGCTAACACAGCAGTCGGAGATCAAACTGCAAGGTGGCAGCGAGGCTGGGGGAGGGGCGCCCACCATTGCCAAGGCTTGAGTAGGTAAACAAAGCAGCCAGAAAGCTCGAACTGGGTGGAGCCAACCGCAGCTCAAGAAGGCCTGCCTGCCTCTGTAGACTCAACCTCTGGGGTCAGGGCATAGCTGAACAAAATGCAGCAGAATCCTCTGCATACTTAAATGTCCCTGTCTGACAGCTTTGAAGAGAGTAGTGGTTCTCCCAGCATGGAGTTTGAGATCTGAGAACGGACAGACTGCCTCCTCAAGTGGGTCCCTGACCCCCAAGTAGCCTAACTTGGAGGCACCCCTCAGTCAGGGCAGGCTGACTCCTCACACAGCCGGGTACGCCTCTGAGATGAAGCTTCCAGAGGAACAATCAGGCAGCAACATTTGCTGTTCAGCAATATTCGCTGCTCTGCAGCCTCCACTGCTGATACCCAGGCAGACAGGGTCTGGAGCAAACTCCAGCAAACTCCAACAGACCTGCAGCTGAGGGTCCTGACTGTTAGAAGGAAAACTAACAAACAGAAAGGACATCCACACCAAAACCCCATCTGTATGTCACCATCATCAAAGACTGAAGGTAGATAAAACCACAAAGATGGGGGAAAAAACAGAGCAGGAAAGCAGAAAATTCTAAAAATCAGAGCGCCTCTCCCCATCCAAAGGAATGCAGCTCCTCACCAGCAATAGTGGAACAAAGCTGGATGGAGAATGACTTTGATGAGTGGAGAGAAGAAGACTTCAGATGATCAAACTTCTCTGAGCCAAAGGAGGAATTTCGAACCCATGGCAAAGAAGTTAAAAACCTTGAAAAAAGATTAGCCAAATGGCTAACTAGAATAACCAGTGTAGAGAAGTCCTTAAATGACCTCATGGAGCTGAAAACCATGGCATGAGAACTGTGTGACGCATGCACAAGCTTCAGTAGTCAATTCGATCAACTGGAAGAAAGGGTATCAGTGATTGAAGATCAAATGAATGAAATGAAGTGAGAAGAGAAGTTTAGAGAAAAAAGAGTAAAAAGAAATGAACAAAGCCTCCAAGAAATATGGGACTATGTGAAAAGACCAAATATATCTCTGATTGGGGTACCTGAAAGTGATGGGGGGAATGGAACCAAGTTGGAAAACATGCTTCAGGATATTGTCCAGGAGAACTTCCCCAACCTAGCAAGGCAGGCCAACATTCAAATTCAGGAAATACAGAGAACACCACAAAGATATTCCCTGAGAAGAGCAACTCCAAGACACATAATTGTTAGATTCACCAAAGTTAAAATGAAGTAAAAAATCTTAAGGGCAGCCAGAGAGAAAGATGGAGTTACCCCAAAGCAAAGTCCATCAGAATAACAGCAGATCTCTCGACAGAAAATCTACAAGCCAGAAGAGAGTGGGGGCCAATATTCAACATTCTTAAAGAAAAGAATTTTCAACCCAGAATTTCATATCCAGCCAAATTAAGCTTCATAAGTGAAGGAGAAATAAAGTTTTTACAGACAAGCAAATGCTGAGAGATTTTGTCACCACCAGGCCTGCCCTAAAAGAGCTCCTGAAGGAAGCACTAAACATGGAAAGGAACAACTGGTAACAGCCACTGCAAAAACATGCCAAATTGTAAAGACCATTCATGCTAGGAAGAAACTGCATCAACTAATGAGCAAAATAACCAGCTAACATCATAATGACAGGATCAAATTCACCTGTAACAATATTAACCTTAAATGTAAATGGGCTAAATACTCCAATTAAAAGACACAGACTGGAAAATTGGATAAAGAGACAAGACCCATCAGTGTGCTGTATTCAGGAGACCCTTCTCACATGCAGAGACACACATAGGCTCAAAATAAAGGGATGGAGGAAGATCTACCAAGCAAATGGAAAACAAAAAAAGGCAGGGGTTGCAATCCTAGTCTCTGATAAAACAGGTTTTAAACCAACAAAGATTAAAATACACAAAGAAGGCCATTACATAATGGTAAAGAGATCAATTCAACAAGAAGAGCTAACTATCCTAAATAAATATGCACCCAATACTGGAGCACTCAGATTCATAAAGCAAGTCCGTAGAGACCTACAAGGAGACTTAGACTCCCACACAATAATAATGGGAGACAACACCCCACTGTCAACATAAGACAGATTAATGAGACAGAAAATTAACAAGGAGATCCAGGAAGTGAACTCAGCTCACTACCAAGCACACCTAATAGACATCTACAGAACTCTCCACCCCAAATCACTCAAAACCACTCAACTACATGGAAACTGAACAAACTGCTCCGGAATGACTACTGGGTACATAACGAAACAAAGTCAGAAATAAAGATGTTCTTTGAAACCAATGAGAACAAAGACACAACATACCAGAATCTCTGGGACACATTCAAAGCAGTGAGTAGAGGGAAATTTATAGTACTAAATGGCCAAAAAAGAAAGCAGAAAAGATATAAAATTGACACCTTAATATCACAATTAAAAGAACTAGAGAAGCAAGAGCAAACACATTCAAAAGCTAGCAGAAGGCAAGAAATAACTAAGATCAGAGCAGAACTGAAGGAGATAGAGACACAAAAAAACCCTTCAAAAAATCAATGAATCCAGGAGCTGGTTTTTTGAAAACATCAACAAAATTGATAGACCACTAGCAAGACTAATAAAGAAGAAGAGAGAAGAATCAAATAGATGCAATAAAAAATGATAAAGGGGATATTGCCACTGATCCCACAGAAATACACACTGCCATCAGAGAATACTGTAAACACCTCTACGCAAATAAACTAGAAAATCTAGAAGAAATAGATAAATTCCTCAACAATACACCCTCTAAAGACTAAACCAGGAAGAAGTTGAATCCGTGAATAGACTAATAACAGGCTCTGAAATTGAGGCAACAATTAATAGCCTACCAACCAAAAAAGTCCAGGACCAGACGGATTCACAGCCGAATTCTACCAGAGGTACAAGGAGGAACTGGTACCACTCCTTCTGAAACTATTCCAATCAATAGAAAAAGAGGGAATCCTCCCTAACTGATTTTATGAGGCCAGCATCATCCTGATACCAAAGCCTGGCAGAGACACAACAAGAAAAGAGAATTTTAGACCAATATCCCCGATGAACATCGATGGAAAAATCCTCAGTAAAATACTGGCAAACCGAATCCAGCAGCACATCAAAAAGCTTCATCCCTGGGATCAAGTGGGCTTCATCCCTGGGATGCAAAGCTGGTTCAACATATGCAAATCAATAAATGTAATCCAGCATATAAACAGAACCAAAGACAACAACCACTTGATTATAAATAGATGCAGAAAAGCCTTTGACAAAACTCAACAGCCCTTCATGCTAAAAACTCTCAAAAAGTTAGGTATTGATGGGATGTATCTCAAAATAATAAGAGCTATTTATGACAAACCCTCAGCCAATATCATACTGAATGGGCAAAAACTGGAAGCATTCCCTTTGAAAACTGGCATAAGACAGAATGCCCTCTCTCACCACTCCTATTCAACATACTGTTGGAAGTTCTGACCAGGGCGATCAGGCAGGAGAAAGAAATAAAGGGTATTCAATTAGGAAAAGAGGAAGTCAAATTGTCCCTATTTGCAGATGACATGATTGTATATCTAGAAAACCCCATTGTCTCAGCCAAAAATCTCCTTAAGCTGATAAGCAACTTCAGCAGAGTCTCAGGATACAAAACTAATGTGCAAAAATCACATGCATTCTTATACACCAATAACAGACAAACAGAGAGCCAAATCATGACTGAACTCCCATTCACAATTGCTTCAAAGAGAATAAAATACCTAGGAGTCCAACTTACAAGGGATGTGAAGGACCTCTTCAAGGAGAGCTACAAACCACTGCTCAATGAAATAAAAGAGGATACAAACAAATGGAAGAACATTCCATGCTCACATGTAGGAAGAATCAATATCATCAAAATGGCCATACTGCCCATAGTAATTTATAGATTCAATGCCATCCCCATCAAGCTACCAATGACTTTCTTCACAGAATTGGAAAAAACTACTTTAAAGTTCATATGGAACCAAAAAAGAGCCTGCATTGCGAAGTCAATCATAGGCCAAAAGAACAAAGCTGGAGGCATCACACTACCTGACTTCAAACTATACTACAAGTCTACAGTAACCAAAACAGCATGGTACTGGTACCAAAACAGAGATACAGACCAATGGAACAGAACAGAGCCCTCAGAAATGATACCACACATCTACAACCATCTGATCTTTGACAAACCTGACAAAAACAAACAATGGGGAAAGGATTCCCTATTTAATAAATGGTGCTGGCAAAACTGACTAGCCATATGTAGAAAGCTGAAACTGGATCCCTTCCTTACACCTTATACGAAAATTAATTCAAGATGGATGAAAGACTTAAATGTCAGACCTAAAACCGTAAAAACCCTAGAAGAAAACCTAGGCAATACCATTCAGGACATAGGCATGGGCAAGGACTTCATGTCTAAAAACACCAAAAGCAATGGCAACAAAAGCCAAAATTGACAAATGGGATGTAATTAAACTAAAGAGCTTCTGCACAGCAAAGGAAACCACCATCAGAGTGAACAGGCAACCTACAGAATGGGAGAAAATTTTTGTAATCTACTCATCTGACAAAAGGCTAATATCCAGAATCTACAAAGAACTTAAAAAAAATTACACGAAAAAAGAAACAACCCCATCAAGTGGGCAAAGGATATGAACAGACACTTCTCAAAAGAAGACATTTATGCAGCCAACAGACACATGAAAAAATGCTCATCATCACTGGCCATCAGGGAAATGCAAATCAAAACCACAGTGAGATACCATCTCACACCAGTTAGAATGGTGATCATTAAAAAGTCAGGAAACAACAGATGCTGGAGAGGATGTGGAGAAATAGGAACACTTTTACACTGTTGGTGGGACTGTAAACTAGTTCAACCATTGTGGAAGACAGTGTGGCAATTCCTCAGTGATCTTGAACTCGAAATACTATTTGGCCCAGGCATCCCATTACTGGGTATATACCCAAAGGATTATAAATCATGCTGCTATAAAGACACATGCACACGTATATTTCTTGCAGCACTATTCAGAATAGCAAAGACTTGGAACCAACCCCAATGTAGATCAATGATAGACTGGATTAAGAAAATGTGGCACATATACACCATGGAATAACATGCAGCCATAAAAATGATGAGTTCATGTCCTTTGTAGGGATATGGATGAAGCTGGAAACCATCATTCTCAGCAAACTATCGCAGGGACAAAAAACCAAACACCACATGTTCTCACTCATAGGTGGGAATTGAACAATGAGAACACTTTGACACAGGACGGGGAACATCACACACCAGGGTCTGTCAAGGGGTGGGGGAAGGAGGGAGGGATAGCATTAGGAGATATACTTAATGTAAATGATGAGTTAATGGGTGCAGCACACCAACATGGCACATGTATACATATGTGACAAACCTGTACATTGTGCACATGTTCCCTAGAACTTAAAGTACAATAAAAAATAAAAATAAAATGCTATCTGATTTGGAAAAGAAAACAAAAACAATAGCTGATGAGCTAAAAAAAATTGCAAAAAAAAGCAAACTCATTATGTTTTAAGAAAGTTTACAAATTTGACTTGGGCTGCATTCAAAACCATCTGGGGACATATGTGCCCTGCAGGCCATGGGTTTGACAAGCTTAGTCTAAGGCTGGGGAAAAAGCACATTTTCGAGAAAATAAAAATCAGAATTTTTTTATTTTGGGGACAAGGTTTCACTCTGTCACCTGGGCTGGAGTGCAGTGACACAATCACGGCTCACTACAGACTCGACCTCCCTGTACTCAGGTGATTCTTCTGCCTCAGCCTCCTGAGTGGCGGGGACTACAGGCTTGCACCATCAGGCCTGGCTAATTTTTGTGTTTTTTGTAGAGATGAAGTCTCACTGTGTTGCCCAGGCTGGTCTTGAACTCCCGACCTCAGGCTATCTGCCCACCTCAGCCTCCCTAGGTGCTGGGATTGCAGGCATGAGCCACTGCACCCTGCTGAAAATCAGAAAATTTTGATCCACACTGGGGATAGGGAGTAACTGGTAAGAAACTGAGTGAACAACAAGGAGGACGGACTAGTCTAGAGAGAAACTTAAGAGAGAGAGAGAGAGAGAGAGAGAGGCCATATGCAGTGGCTCATGACTGTGGTCCCAGCACTTTGGGAGGCTGAGGTGGGCGAATCACCTGAGCCCGGGATTTCGAGACTAGCCTGGGCGGCATAGGGAGACACTGTCTGTACAAAAAAGGAAACAAACAAACAAACAAAAAATTAAAAATAGTCAAGTATGGTGGGGCACCCCTGTGGTCCCAGCTGCTCAGGAGGCTGAGGTAGAAGGACTGCTTGAGCCTAGGAGATCGTGGTTACAGTGAGCTATGATCGTGCCACTGCACTCCAGCCTGGGTGACAGAACGAGACCCTGTTTCAAAGCAAAAGACAAAAACAAAACAAAACCCAACCAACAAAACAAAACAAAAACAAAAAGAGGAGAGAGTCTTTATGATGGTGCTACAGAAGAGCCCTGCTATGAGGAAGGTAGGGCACATTTCAGGAGTCCCTTATGGTCTTCTTTAGATTTCTAAATTTTCTATTTTTATCTGGTCTTCCCATCTTCCATTCACTCTTCCTCAACCTGGGTTTAGAGGACTGGCCCTGCCTAGGAGTGTTTGTAAATGCCTAGGGGAGTTGTGGTTGTCACAACTGGGGCTCTACTGCCTTGTAGGGGGCAGGGCCAGGGATGCTAAGAAGCCTGAAGCTCTTGGTCTTGCAGGTGAAAAAATTGCCTGTCCCAAAGACCAAGATACCAGATTGAGAAACACCAGTCCCTGCACTACCTCACCTAGCCTCTAGGGGTGTTCTTCTCCCCTGCAGAGCTGGCCTGAGTTTGGCCTGACTCTGCCATCCCCTATCAGACTCAGCCTGATTTGGAATTTTCAAATGGAAATTTCTAAAGAAACTAAGAAGACAGATGGGAAATTATCAAAGAAAGCAACAAACCATAAAAACAGAGGAGCATCAACAGATTTCTGAGGCTAAAGAAGCTCAAGTCTATTTAGCCTAATCATTTTTTCTTTTTTTAACTCACAATTTTCCTGATTGAAACAATTTACTAGGTGCAGAGGCCTCATTTCTTTCCTTATGCTAAGGACACTACAGCCAGTCATAGCTCAGGCTGGCCCTGATGCTGGCCTGGTAGTATGTTTAAGCTTTCTAGAGGCCAGTCTCTGGATCTTTTTCTGGGTGTGACCCAGAAAGACCATGGGCTCAAGTCACTCCAGTCTCAAGCTGCTTTGGCCTTCTGGCCTCTCCTCAGTCTTTGACCCCTTGCACTAGCCCCACACATCAGGTCTTTCTGAGCAAGGTGTGGCCTTCTCTTTTGCATTTAGAGTAAGGGTCAAGTAATGCTAGAAGCTATGATGGAGTTCTCATCAACGCTCATGGTTCCAGACAAGAACAATTGCTTTTTCACTCACTTACAGCCTAAAACCAATGGTACCAATTGGTGGCAGGTCTCCTCCAAGTGGTAATTCTGAACTCTAGGCTCCTTTCATCTGGTGGCTTCTCCATCTTCATCGTGTGGGTTCTCTGCATGGAGCCTGCAGAAGAGGAGAGGGCATGGAGGATTGCCTGCACGTGGTTTTCATGAGCCAAGCCTAGAATTACCACACATGACTTGTGCTCATATTTTACTGGCAGGAATGGAGACACATGCCCCCACCCCTCAGCTGCAGGAGATGCTGGGAAATGTAACCTAGCTGTGTGTTCAGGAAGATGAAGAATTGGGTTTGATGACCAGTCAGCAGTACATACCTCCATCTCCCCAGAAATGGGCTTCTAGAAGTCCTATTTTCCTTTTTCTCTACAATTTTTTGGCAGGTCTAAAGCAATATACTGGTTATGAATAAGTGGCTGGGTCCTCAAAAAGTTAAATATAGGATTATCATATAATCCTACAATGCTACTCCTAGGCTTATACACAAAGGAAATTTAAAGCAGGTACTCAACCAAATACATGAACACACATGTTCATAGTATCACTATTCACCCTAGCCAAATACTTATTGATGGAATGAATGGATAACCAAACTGTAGTACAGATATACAAAGGAATATTATTCAGCCATAGAAAAGAATTAAGTAGTGATACATACTACAATGTGGATGATTATGCTAAGTGAAAGAAGCCAGACAAAAAGTCACATGTTGCATGGTTCCATTTGTATGAAACGTCCGGAATAGTGAAACCCATACAGATGGAAAAAAGACTGGTGGTTGCCCAGAACTGCGGAGTAACTGCTTAATGGAGACCGTTTGGAGATGATGAAAATGTTTTGGAACTGGCTGAAGATGGTGGTTGCACAACGTTGTGAATGTACTAAATGCCACTGAATTGTTCACTGAAAATGGTTAATTTCATGTTATGTAAATTTTACCTCATTTAAAAAAATGTTTAAATGATTCTAAAAGAAAGAAAAAATGGATGGATTTTTTGCTTTGGTTTTGTTTTTAACGAAGCCTAGTTTTTACGCATTATTTGTTGTTAATTTTTCTGGTCTGCATCACATAAGATGGATCTTAGCAACTGAGCTGCTCCAGCAACTTAACTCTATCCTGTACGCCTTCTAAAGACATTGGAGAAGCAACTAATTTTTCCTTAACTCTACAGACTCTCTCGTTGCGTTTGGTTTCTGATAATATAAAATGCATTTCTGATACCTAGAAAAAAAAAGCATCTCATGTATCCTATAGATATGTACACCTACTATATACCCAAAGAAATTAAAAATTCAAAGAAAACCCAGCCTGGTATAATAACATGGGGTAAGAATTACAAATGCGAATTGGCATTATTTTCCCTGTAACCTAGAATGAAGGAAGATTATGGAGAATAAAAATATGGGTATAAAAAGACCAGGACCTGTATTGCCTCCAATTCTAGAGGAGCGGTAGGACTTGTGCTCAAGGTATGGTGGTAGGGAAGTTGGGGCCAGCAAACACTGCTCTGTGCTTTTACACTCCAGACACTATCACAGCCTGGCCTAGCTAGTGTCATCAGATTTTGAACTTCATAGCAAAAATTATTCTTGGAAATAACTAAGATCAGAGCAGCACATCAAGAAGCTTATCCACCATGATCAAGTGGGCTTCATCCCTGGGATGCAAGGCTGGTTCAACATATGCAAAACAATAAATGTAATCCAGCATATAAACAGAACCAGCGACAAAAACCATATGATTATCTAAATAGATGCAGAAAAGGCCTTTGACAAAATTCAACAATGCTCCATGCTAAAAACTCTCAATAAGTTAGGTATTGATGGGATGTACCTCAAAATAATAAGAGCTATCTATGACAAATGCACAGCCAATATCATACTGAATGGGCAAAAACTGGAAGCATTAACTTTGAAAACTGGCACAAGACAGGGATGCCCTCTCTCACCACTCCTATTCAATGTAGTGCTGGAAGTTCTGGCCAGGGCAATCAGACAGGAGAAGGAAATAAAGGGTATTCAATTAGGAAAAGAGGAAGTCAAATTGTCCCTGTTTGCAGACGACATGATTGTATATCTAGAAAACCCCATCGTCTCAGCCCAAAATCTCCTTAAGCGGATAAGCAACTTCAGCAAAGTCTCAGGATACAAAATCAATGTACAAAAATCACATGCATTCTTATACACCAATAACAGACAAACAGAGAGCCAAATCATGAGTGAACTCCCATTCATAATTGCTTCAAAGAGAATAAAATACCCAGGAATCCAACTTACAAGGGAAGTGAAGGACCTCTTCAAGGAGAACTACAAACCACTGCTCAATGAAATAAAAGAGGACACAAACAAATGGAAGAACATTCCATGCTCATGGGTAGGAAGAATCAATATCATGAAAATGGCCATACTGCCCAAGGTAATTTGTAGGTTCAATGCCATCCCCATCAAACTACCAATGACTTTCTTCACAGAATTGGAAAAAACTACTTTAAAGTTCATATGTAACCAAAAAAGAGCCCACATTGCCAAGTCAATCCTAAGCCAAAAGAAGAAAGCTGGACGCATCACACTACCTGACTTCAAACTATACTACAAGGCTATAGTAACCAAAACAGCATGGTACTGCTACCAAAACAGAGATACAGACCAATGGAACAGAACAGAGCCCTCAGAAATAATGCTGCATATCTACAACTATCTGATCTTTGACAAACCTGGCAAAAACAAGCAATGGAGAAAGGATTCCCTATTTAAGAAATGGTGCTGGGAAAACTGACTAGCCATATGTAGAAAGCTGAAACTGGATCGCTTCCTTACACCTTATACAAAAATTAATTCAAGATAGATTAAAGACTTAAATGTCAGACCTAAAACCATAAAAACCCTAGAAGAAAACCTAGGCAATACCATTCAGGACATAGGCATGGGCAAGGACTTCATGTCTAAAACACCAAAAGCAATGGCAACAAAAGCCAAAATTGACAAATGGGATCTAATTAAACTAAAGAGCTTCTGCACAGCAAAGGAAACCACCATCAGAGTCAACAGGCAACCTACAGAATGGGAGAAAATTTTTGCAGTCTACTCATCTGACAAAGGGCTAATATCCAGAATCTACAATGAACTCAAACAAATTTACAAGAAAAAAACGAACTACCCCATCAAAAAGTGGGCGAAGGATATGAACAGACACTTCTCAAAAGAAGACATTTATGCAGCCAAAAGACACATGAAAAAATGCTCATCATCACTGGCCATCAGAGAAATGCAAATCAAAACCACAATGAGGTACCATCTCACACCAGTTAGAATGGCGATCATTAAAATGTCAGGGAACAACAGGTGCTGGAGAGGATGTGGAGAAATAGGAACACTTTTACACTGTTGGTGGGACTGTAAACTAGTTCAACCATTGTGGAAGTCAGTGTGGCGATTCCTCAGGGATCTTGAACTAGAAATACCATTTGACCCAGCCATCCCATTACTGGGTATATACCCAAAAGATTATAAATCATGCTGTTATAAAGACACATGCACACATATGTTTATTGTGGCATTATTCAGAATAGCAAAGACTTGGAACCAACCCAAATGTCCAACAATGATAGACTGGATTAAGAAAATGTAGCACATATATACCGTGGAATACTATGCAGCCATAAAAAGTGATGAGTTCATGTCCTTTGTAAGGACATGGATGAAGCTGGAAATCATCATTCTCAGCAAACTATCGCAAGGACAAAAAACCAAACACCGCATGTTCTCACTCATAGGTGGGAATTGAACAATGAGAACACATGGACACAGGAAGGGGAACATCACACACCGGGGCCTGTTGTGGGGTGGGGGGAGTGGGGAGGGATAGCATTAGGAGATATACCTAATGCTAAATGACGAGTTAATGGGTGCAGCACACCAACATGGCACATGTATACATATGTAACTAACCTGCACGTTTTGCACATGTACCCTAAAACTTAAAGTAAAAAAAAAATTATTATTGGAGACAATCTGCTTTGGAGGTTGCCAAGGTGAGCTAGGCAGCAGAGTCACCTGAAGAGTTTTAAAAATTCAGATTCCTGGGCTTCACCTTGGAGCTATTGAGTCAGGATCTCCTGGAAGCAGAGCCTGAGCATCTATATATTTTTAAAAATCCAGATTAATTTTTAATAAACATTTTCAAGCATATACACAAGTGGAAAAATAGTATAAAATTTTTTTATCTTCCCGTTACCCAGTTTCAACATTTATCTGTACATGGCCACTGTATTCCCCCTTCACTAATTCATCTTTTCACTAGATTATTTTATAGCAAATCCCAAACATCATCTCATTTCATCCCCAAATATTTCAGTACATATTTGTAAAAGACAAGGATTCTTTTTTCCCCAACATTACCACAATATTATCACAGATTAAGAAGTTAACAGTAATTTCTTAATATCATCAAATATCCACTTAGTATTCAAATTTCTCTGATTTTCTTATATTTACAGTTGGTTTGTTTGAATTGGGATCCAATCCAAAATCCAGAGATAACATTTAGTTGATTTGTATGTTAACTCTCTTTTAACCTGTAAATTACTAGTAGTGGGCAGAGTAATTACCCTGTCTGCAAAGATTCCCACATTCTAATCTCTGAAAGCTGTGAATATGTCAGGATACATGGCAGAGAGAAATTAAGGTTGTAGACAGAATTAAGTTTCCTAATCAGCTGGTATTAAGGAGATTACCCTGGGTTATCTGAGTAGGCACAATGTCATCATAAGACTTCTGAAAAGTGGAAAAAGGAAGCAGAAAAGAATGACATCCTGGAATGGTTACCCCAACACTGTCTCCTGCACCTTCTGGTTCAGAGTCCAGGATCATAGCTCTTATGAGAAAAGACACACACACACGGGCGTGCACACATACACACACACCCGCGTGCACACATACACACACACCCATATACACACATATAATTAATATAAATAGAGTTAATTATAGTTTACAAAAGCACTTTACCATCCACTAAGCCATTCAAGCCTCCCTGAAACGCTGGGAAGTGTGATAAATAAAGACTATTATCCTCATTTTACATACGAGCAACAGAGAGGCTCAGAGAGATAAATTCGCTTAACCCAAGTCACAAGGATGTCAGATCTGTCTGACCCCAGACATTTTGCGGTTTGATTTTCCACTCATGTATTTCCTATGCCCCTCATGTGCCCACATACAGGCCCAAGCCCACCCAAGTTCCTGAGCCAATCCCCAATCAGGGCAGTAACTCAGTCAGCAGCTTTTGCCCACCAAGAAATCAGACTTGAAATTAGTATATATTGCCAATCGGAGTGCTGCCCAGGGCACTATGGAATAACAGCCACCATTTATTTAATGCCTGACAAACATTTTTTCTAAGAACTTAGATGGATTTCTTACAACACTACCTTTTATAGTTTACAGAAGGAAATGAGGTTTAAAAGATTATTGACTTGCCCATTGTCACACAACCAATATGTGGAAGATCCAAGTTTCAAACTCAGATCAGCATAAATGAAAACTGTTCTTCACCTATACCTCCTATGCTGCCTTACCACATGTGATTCTAAGCACCACATGGCCTCAAAGTGACAACCCTCAGTCCTCTTCACTGAGGGAGCAGGAGAAAATGTAACTAGCAGCTAACCGGGAAATGCTAGAGGTCCAAATGGGTTTGGGGACCATGAATGCTAAATGGGGCCAGGTAACATGGGGCTGGAAAGTGATTCCAGCAGCATTGACTGTCCAGGACAACAGCAGCAGTGATCTTTGACTTGTATTTCTCTGGGCAGCATAGAGGAAGGATGGGGACAAGGAGAACTGTTGGTATTGCCAAGTGAAATGTTGAAGCAATGGACCGGGGGTCCAAGCTGTGGAAAAATGTCAGGATGGAATGGATGGACCAGGAGAGGGTCCCAGGCCTGAGGCCTCTGTGAGGTCCAGGAGAAGGTGAGAAGGAGGGACTGTGGGAGGAAAGAGTAAGACTAGAAAATGTGACAGGGTTCTGTTGGGCAGAGAGGAGACATGAAATCATAAAATTTCAGTGGTAGAGCCCTTTTGGGTGTGGACAGATCTGGGTATTAGGGGTTGAAATCGAACAGAGATGAAGGTTTAACAGGCTTTTATTTGGAAAGGAAGGAACCAATGCCTTCTCTTAAGAGATGGGTTTTGGCCAGTGAAGACCGTCCTGTCCCTGGGAGTGATTCAGTATCAGGCTTCTTAGATGGCATATGGTGCTGAATCTCTCCCAAAACAGGGTTGACCTGTCCTATAGTGCTGAACTCCTTTATGCCAAACTCTCTACCACAGTTAATTGGCATTTGAGTCCCTTACATGGCAGGGAATGCAGCAACAATGGCCAGAGGCTTTCTTTGATCATGTTGTGGACAGGGCCATTTCTGGATGCCCCCAGAAAAGTGAGGAGCCAGTAGGTAGACATCTGTCTGTTTAGATGAATCAGGACATAAGTAGCGTCAAAAACTTGGAATAACATGGAATTCAGGAGGAGACCTCAGTTCTAGCCCTGCCTCGGTAATAGACTGATTTGTTACCTTGTGCTAGTTCCTTCTCCTGTCTGGGTTCAATATTCCCATTCATACAAGGATGAGTTGGATGAAATGACTCTAAGTACCTTTCCAGCTCTAAATTCCTATTTTCTAACAGGATCAGCTGTATAAGAAATGGGTTCTAATGTCCGGCAAGGTATTAAAGAGATTTGAATGGGATCACACAGGATTACTGAATTTGTTTTTGAAGCTTTAGTGTTTGTTGTAGTTCACTCCCCTGGTTGACAGGGAATAGCTGCTGAGTTTCTTCATATATGTTGATCAAGCTGGTTGAATTACATATTGGAGGCTTCTAAGAGCCCTAGGTTTGTTGAACACCCATCGTATTCTTAGGCTTCCAGGAGAAACTGAGACTAGTTTTCCTCCCTTCCTCCATCTTCCAACCCTGAACTTCAACAAAAGAAAGATGAATGTGTCTAAGCTGGCATTTAGACACCTCATCAATCTTCCAGGAATTACCCTTCAGATAGAATTCCAGCATAGCCTTAGGTCCTCCTATCCCATTCAATACCTCCCCCATGCTGTGACTGATCATGACTCATCCTGCATAATTCTTCTGGGGAAATTAAAAAAGGAGTTTAGAGGATCTCTAGAGCTGCCTACTGGTGTACGGGAGAAAAAATTATCAAAGGCAGGACCTGGAATTAAGCTGGACCCGGAATTAAGCTGAATGTCTACCAGCTCCTGTCCCCCTGCCAATAACTACTAAAGCATAGAGTCAGACAAGGGAAGGATGGAGAGTCATAGAGATTTTCAGCCAGAGCTGTACCACTATTTGGCCGTTGCAGTGCTTGGCATGGTGTGGTTGGGAGGTAGGGTAGGCGAAGGAGAAAGGAACTGTCTGATTGCCCCTTCCTTATATGGTAGGGTCAGAGCAGGCCTGGCCAGTCTAGAAAGCCTAGTGACTGAGGTCAACGATGTAATCAGAGAGACTGCAATCAGAACACAAAGCACCAAGGCAGCATGGAGGGGTAACCACGGGTCCTAGCACTGGCTCAATCACTCTAAACCTTAGGGTCCAAGGAGGACCAGTGGGAGAATGGAGATCAAGATTGCAGAGCCTATAATGTGCATCCCAAAAGGATATAATTTGAGAAAATATAAATCAGGAACAAGGATGGGAGTGCCTTGGGGACATGTCATAAACAGCCTTGAGATATTTTTGAGGCATCAGGTGCCTAGTGTGTGCATCTCTTATTTGGTTTAAATGGCCAGAGCAAAAATGGAGTACCCTCTATCACCAACATATATATGCTTTTCTCTAGTAGTGAATGGCTCTGGACTTCTTTTGATATGTTGGATTTCTTGAATCTAATGTGTCCTTGAGAGTTCTTGAGATGAAAGGTGGCATTTCACAAGCTTTCATATGGCCCCTAATTTTTTATTGCACTAGACATTGGAGCTGGCTATGGTGCAAGTGGAAATCCAGAGTTCTTCCAGTCTCCTCTCCAATTCTCCATCTCAGTTATCTGGGGCTAAACACAGGGCTAAAAGATGGTTATGTGCTCTAGGTAAATAAGGTAGTGCAGCCATCAGTGGCAGGTAAGTTAATCTTCATAGACAATGACAGCTGAAAACAGAATGCCATGGGATTTGTTTCAAAAGCTGTTATTTGACTGTAATCTCAGCATTTGGGGAAGCCAAAGTGGGAGGATGACTTGAAGCCAGGAGTTTGGGATGAATCTGAGCAACGTAGTAAGATCCCTCATGTTTACAAACAATAAAAAAAAATTAGCTTCGCATGGTGGCTTGCCTGTATTCCCTGGTACTCACAAGGCAGAGGCAGGAAGATCATTTGAACCAGGAGGTGAAGGCTGCAGTGAGCCATGATCGTGCTACTGCACTCTATCTAGCCTGGGTGACAGAGCAAGACCTTGCCTCTAAATAAATAAATAAATAGTTTTTATATTTTGTCTCTGATATGTCTTCACTGCACCCTGCTCCACACCCATGTGTGCACCACAGAGGGAAATATGTTAGAAAGTGTCAGTCCAAATGCAGGGCCGTCAAAACTCCTGGCAAGTCATATATATCATATATGATTTGCTCTGATCATATATATCATATATATATCATATATATCATATATCATATATATCATATATATCACATATATATCATATATATCATATATATCATATATATCACATATATATCATATATATCATATATATCACATATATATCATATATCAGATATATCATATATATCACATATATCATATATATCATATATATCATATATATCACATATATCATATATATATCATATATATCATATATCATATATCATATATATATCATATATATCATATATCATATATATCATATATCATATATATCATATATATCATATATATCATATATATCATATATATCATATATATCATATATATCATATATATCATATATATCATATATATGATATATACATCATATATATGATATATACCATATATATCATATATACATCATATATATGATATATATCATATATATCATATATCATATATATTTCATATATATCATATCATATATATGATATGTATGATATATATTATATATATCATATCATATATATGATATGTATGATATATATGATATATATATCTCATATATATCATATATATCATACATATCATATACATGATATATATCATATATATCATACATATGTCATATATATAGCATATATATCATATATATCATATATATCATATATATGATATATATACCATATATACCATACATATCATATGTATCATATATATACCATATATAGCATATATATCATATATATTATATATAGCATATATATCATATATATGATATATATGATATATATCATCTGTATATATATCATATATATCACATATATCATCTATATATCATATATGTATGATATATATCATATATATCATATATATCATATATATATGATATAGATCATATATATAATATATATCATATATATCATATATATAATATATATCATATAGATCATATATATCTCATATATATGTCATATATATCATATATATCATATATATCTCATATATATATCATATATATCATATATGTCATATATATCATATATATCATATATATCATATATATATCATAGATATCATATATACATCATAGATATAATATATACATCATAGATATCATATATCATATATATCATATATATGATATATATCATATATATCATATATATGATATATATCATATATATCATATATATGATATATATCATATATATATCATATATATCATATATATCATATATATATCATATATATCATATATATCTTATATATCTTATATATATATATCTTATATATCATATATATCATATATATCTTATATATCATATATGATATATATCATATATATATCATATATATATCATATATATCATATATATATCATATATATATCATATATATCATATATCATATATATATCATATATATCATATATCATATATATCATATATATGATATATATATCATATATATCTTATATATCATATATATCTTATATCATATATATCTTATATATCATATATATCATATATATCTATATATCTTATATATCATATATATCTTATATATCATATATATCATATATATCTTATATATCATATATATCATATATATCTTATATATCATATATATCTTATATATCATATATATCATATATATCATATATATCATATATCATATATATCCTATATATATCATATATATATCATATATGTATCATATATATCATGTATAACATATATATATCATGTATATCATGTATATATCATATATATCGTATATATATCATATGTATATCATATATATAATATTTAATATATATAATAAGATATATATATGATATATATATATTCGAAATGGAGTCTCACTCTGTCACCCAGGCTGTATCGCAGTGGTGCAATCTTGGCTCACTGCAACCTCCACCTCCCGTGTTGAAGTCATTCTTCTGCCCCAGCCTCCAGGGTAACTGGGACTGCAGGTGTGCACCACCACCCCCAGCTAATTTCTGTATTTTTTTTTTTAGTAGAGACAGGGTTTCACCATGTTGGCCAGGCTAGTTTTGAACTCCTAACCTCAGGCGATCCAGTCGCCTTGACCTCCCAAAGTGCTAGGATTACAGACGTGAGCCACCGTGTCTGGCCAAGCCATATTTTTAAAATGAGTTGACACCCTACCAGAGTAGCATAGGCAGAAGGAAGGAAGACTTTTTTTTTTTTTTGATACAGAGTCTTGCTGTGTTGCCTAGGCTAGAGTGCAGTGGCGTGATCTCGGCTCACTGCAAGCTCTGCCTCCTGGGTTCACGCCATTCTCCTGCCTCAGCCTCCCCAGTAGCTGGGACTACAGGCGCCCGCCACCATGCCTGGCTAATTTTTTGGGGTTTTTTTGTTTTGTTTTGTTTTGTTTTTTGAGATGGAGTCTTGCTCTGTCGCCCATGCTGGAGTGCAGTGGCGCGATCTCGGCTCACTGCAAGCTCCGCCTCCCGGGTTCACACCATTCTCCTGCCTCAGCCTCCCGAGTAGCTGGGACTACAGGCGCCTGCCACCATGCCGGGCTAATTTTTTGTATTTTTAGTAGAGACGGGGTTTCACCGTGTTAGCCAGGATGGTCTCAGTCTCCTGACCTCGTGATCCACCCGCCTCGCCCTCTCAAAGTGCTGGGATTACAGGCGTGAGCCACAGCGCTCTGCCGACATTTCTATCTTGGAAACGCATAGCAGCCATTTTTTTTTCGGGGAACTCCTGGGCTGGTTCTTCATTTTGCCCAGGTGTTACTTAATATCAACTGCTCTTTCTTCCACCTTCTGAATGGAACCGAGATGCCTCCTGGTGGGCAGTGTAGTTACACGTACATGGTCAGGATGCTGAAGAATGCCTGGAGTCAGAGTTGGTAGTAGGACCCAGAAACCAAGAATGGTGTTTCAGTGGCCTTAGAGATGGTGCGCTATGGAATTGGAGGCAGGACAAAGACCAGGACTACTGTGAGTTGGGGAAGAGAAAAAAGCAGGCTTAACTGCTACTGCCCTGTGGGAGAGGTTCTGTAACAGGTGCACTCTATCACCAGCAGGAGGCAGCATCTGCCCAGATGGCAGAATGAGTGTGTCAGGGCCAGACCTCCAACTGTCCACAGCCCCTGAGCATGGATTAGAAATAATAGTTGACAGCTGTTCTTAACAGAAAAATAATAGACTCACAGCACAGCTGGGCACACAGGTGCAGTAAGGTGACCAAGCATCCCAGTTTGCCCAGGACTGAGGGGTTTCCCAAGATGTAGGACTTTACATTTTAAAACCAGGACAGTCCTGGGAAAACTGGGACAATTGGTCACCCTAAGTGGGAGTGCAGAGAGGCACCTTCTATGCCTCTCTCCATTACTCACATGCTCTCCCTGGTGCTCTTCAAATTCCTTGGAAGTAAGTGAGCGCTATGCTGATTATATGAAGTCAAATTATAAAGTGTATTGAACGCTGGAAAGTAAACCAAGGTTTTGGGGCAGTGAAGTAACATTGCCAGATAGATATTATCTTTCCCCGATATTTCATCTTGAAGGTACTATGAAATATTATTAAATTACAATGAAATACAGAAATTTTTATAGTTAGCAGCCATATATTCCCACCTAGATCCTACAATTAGCATTTTGCTGGACTTATTTTTACCACATATCTATCCTTCTATTCATCCATCAATCCACCTAAATTTTGATGCATTTCAAAATAGTTGCACACATCATCAGTACACTCCATCTTTAAATATGCTTATTAGTAAAATTGATATGTATATTAATGTATAGCATTCATATTGCTTACAGATTTTTTCTTTTGACGTAAAATTTACATACAATTAAATATACAGAACTTAAGTGTATCTCTAAAAGAGCGATACACTTATGTAATCCTAACTCTATGAATATATAGAACTACCATTGTGCCGGAAAGAGTTAACTTAGTCGTCTCGACTGTTATCCTTCAAAAGAACTGTTCACAAGGTCGGCACTTGGCTGGCATCTGGGAAGTTGAATTTTAGGACAGTTCCCACCATTCTATGGTAAGGATGGCTCATTGTGTCTAACTCCATGCAAATAATATGGTTTATGCTTCACATCGGCTTTCCTTTGGGGAGTGTGGAATTTTGACACATGCTAGGCAGAGCCCTCAATTTAAAAAAAATCAGCACACTGAGTCTCCAGTGACCTTCCTGGTAGACAATATTTTACAGTGTTGTCACAGCTAATTGCTGGTGGAATTAAGTGCATCCTGTGTGATTCCACTAAGAAATGACTCTTGGAAGCCTATACCTGGTTTCCTCTGACTTTACCCCATCTCCCTTTTATTTGGCTGCTCTTGCTTTGTACCCTTTAACTGTAATAAATCATGAATATGGACTGGAATAAATCATGATGCTGAAACCTGTGAGTCCTCCTATAAAATCTTCTAACATGGAAGTGGTCTTGAGAACTTCCATCAAAACCACCATCCCAGAAACTTTCCTCATTCCCCTTCTGTAATAATCCTAACCCTCCATCCTTCAGAAACATTGTTCAATTTCTTTCCCTATAAATTCATTTTGCCTCTTCTAGAACTTCTTATAAATGGACTCATACAGGATTTACCCTTGTGTCTGACTTCTTTCAGTCAGCATAATGTTTTTTTTAAGATCCATGTGTTGTCCAATATATCAAGAATTTGCTTCTTTTCTTGCTAAATAGTACTCTATTATATAAATGTGTCATAGTTTGTTTATCCATTTTTTAAATTTCAATAGTCTTTGGGGAACACGATTTTGACTTTTGGTTACATGGATAAGTTCTTTAATGGTAATTTCTGAGATTTTGGTACACCCATCACCTGAGCAGTGTACACTGTACTCAGTGTGTAGTCTTTTATCCCTCACCCCAGTCCTGCCCTTCCACTCAAGTCCCCAAAGTCCATTATATCATTCTTATGCCTTTGCATCCTCATAAGTTAACTCCCACTTATAAGTGAAAACGTAAGATATTTGGTTTTCCATTCCTGAGTTACGTTACTTAGAATAATGGTCTCCAACTGCATCCAGGTTGCTGTGAATGCCATTATTTCATTCCTTCTTATGGCTGAGCAGCAGGCAAAAGAGAGAGTGTGCAGGGGAACACCCCTTTATGAAACCATTAGATCTTGTTAGACTTACTATCACAAGAACAGCACGGAAAAGACCTACCCCCATGATTCAATTACCTACCACCGGGTCCCCCCACAACATGTGGGAATTATGGGAGATACAATTCAAAATGAGATTTGGGTGGGGACACAGCCCAACTGTATCATTCTGTCCCCGACTTCAAATCTCACGTTCTCACATTTCAAAACCAATCATGCCTTCCCAACAGTCCCCCAAAGTCTTAACTCATTTCAGCCTTAACTCAAACATGCATAGTCTAAAGTCTTATCTGAGACAAGGCAGGTCCCTTCTGCCTATGAGCCTGTAAAATCAAAAGCAAGTTAGTTACTTCCCAGATACAATGCAGACATTGAGTAAATACGCTCATTTCAAATGGGAGAAATTGGCCAAAATGAAGGGGCTACAGACCTCATGCAACTCTGAAATTCAGTGGGGTAGTCAAATCTTAAAGCTCCAAAATGACCTTTGAATCCAGGGCATCCAGGGCATGCTGATGCAAGAGGTGGGCTCCCACGGTCTTGGGCGTCTACACCCCTGTGGCATTGCAGAGTACAACCCCCCATCCTGGCTGCTTTTACGAGCTGGCGTTGCATGTCTGTGACTTTTCCAGGCACACGGTGCAGGCTGTCGGTGAATCTACCACTCTGGGGTCTGAAGGACAGTGGCCCTCTTCTCACAGCTCCACTTGATACTGCCCCAGAGGGGACCCTGTGTGGGGGCTCCCACCTCACATTTCCTTTCTGCACTGCCCTAGCAGAGGTTCTCCATGAGGGCCATGCCACTGCATCACACCTCTGCCTAGACATCCAGGCATTTCCACACATCCTCTGACATCTAGGCATAGGTTCCCAAACCTCAATTTTTGACTTTTGTGCACCTGCAGGTCCAACACCACATGTAAGCTGCCAAGGCTTGAGGCTTGCACCCTCTGAGCAATAGCCTGAGCTCTACATTTGTCCCTATTAGCCACAACTAGGACACAGAGCACCGCATCCTGAGACTACATGAAGGAGCAAGGCCCTGGTCCTGGCTCAGTAAACCATTTTTTCCTCTTAGGTCTCCAGGCCTTTGATGGGAGGGGTTGCTTTGAAGGTCTCTGACGTGCCCTGGAGACATTTTTCCCATTGTCCTGGTGATTAACTTTTGGCTCCTCCTTACTTATGCAAATTTCTGCAGCTGGCTTTCATTTCTCCCCAGAAAAATGAAGTTTCCTCTTCTATTGCATTGTCAGGTTGCAAGTTTCCCAAACTTTTATGCTGTGCTTCCTCTTGAATGCTCTGCCACTTAGAAATTTGTTCTGCCAGATATCCTAAATCATCTCTCTATTTCAAAGTTCCACAGATCTCTAGGGCTGGGGCAAAGTGTTGCCAGCCTCCTTGCATAGAAGAGTGACCTTTACTCCTGTTCCCAACAAGTTCCTCATCTCCATCTGAAACCACATCATCCTGGACTTTATTGTATATATCACTATCAGCATTGTGGTCAAAGCCATTCAACAAGTCTCTAGTAAGTTCCAAACTTTCCCACATCTTCCTATCTTCTTCTGAGCCCTTGAAACTGTTTCAATCTCTGCCCGTTACCTAGTTCCAAAGTTGCTTCTACATTTTCTGGTATCTTTACAGCAGCATCCCACTACCCAGTGCCAATTTACTGCATTTTTCTGTTCTCATGCTGCTAAGAAAGACGTACCTGAGACTGGTTAATTTATAAAGGAAAGAGGTTTAATTGACTCACAGTTCCACATGGCTGGGGAGGCCTCAAAATCATGGCAGAAGGTGAATGAGGAACAAAGATATGTCTTACATGGTGGTAGGCATGAGAGAGGGTGTGCAGGGGAACTCCCCTTTATAAAACCATCAGATCTCATGAGACTTATTCACTATCATGAGAACAGCACAGGAAAGACCCACCCCCATGATTCAATTACCTCCCGCCAAGTCCCTATCGTGACATGTGGGAATCATGAGAGCTACAATTCCAGATGAGATTTGGGTGGGGACACAGTCAAACCATATCAAATAGTGATGCTATTTTGATGGAAATTCCATTGACTCTGTAGATCGCTTTTGGCAGTATGGTCATTTTCACAATATTGATTCTACTCATCCATGAGCATGGGATGTGTTTCCATTTGTCTGTGTCATCTATGATTTCTTTTAGCAGTGTTTTGTAGTTTTTCTTGTGGAGATCTTTCACCTCCTTGGTTAGGTATATTTCTAAGTATTTTATTTTTTGCAACTGTTGTAAAAGGGATTGACTTCTTGATTTGTTTATCAGCTTGGTCACTGGGGCTGTACAGTAGTGCTATTGATTTTTGTACATTGGTTTTGTATCCTGAAACTTTACTGAATTCATTTATCAGGTCTAGGAGCTTTTTAGATGAGTCTTTAGGGTTTTTTAGGTATATGATCATATTATCAGTGAACAGTGACAATTTGACTTTCTCTTTGCTGATTTGGATGCCCTTTATTTATTTTCTTTTCTTTTTCTTTCTTTCTTTTCTTTTCTTTTTTTTTTTTTTTTTTGAGACAGAGTCTCACTATGTCACGCAGGCTGGAGTGCAGTGGTGTGATCTTAGCTCACTGCAGCCTCCATCTCCCAGGTTCAAGTGATTCTCCTACCTCAGCCTCCCAATTAGTTGGGATTACAGGCATGTGTCACCACACCCAGCTATTTTTTTTGGATTCTTAGTAAAGATGGAGTTTCTCCATGTTGGCCAGGCTGGTCTCGAGCTCCTGACCTCAAATGATCCACCTGTCTTGGCCTCCCAAGGTGCTGGGATTGCAGTCGTGAGCAACCATGCATGGCCTGGACGTCCTTTATTTCTTTCTCTTTGATTGCTTTGGCTAGGATCTCCAATACTATGTAAATAGAGGTGGTGAAAGTGGGGATTCTTGTCTTGTTCCAGTTCTCAGAGGGAATAATTTCAACTTTTCACCATTGAGTATAATGTTGGCTGTGAGTTTGTCATAGATGGCTTTTATTACATTGAGGTATGTCCTTTCTATGCAAATATTGTTGAGGGTTTTCATCATAAAGGGATGCTGGATTTTGTCAAATGCTTTGTCTGCATCTATTGAAATAATCATATAATTTTGTTGATAATTCTCTTTATGTGATGTGTCACATTTATTGACACATCATATGTTAAACCATCACTGCATCACTGGGATAAAACCCACTTGATCGTGGTATATTATCTTTTTGATATGCTGTTGAATTTGATTAGCTAGTATTTTGTTGAGGATTTTTAAATCTATGTTCATCAGGGATATAGCTGTGTAGTTTTCTTTTTTGGTTTAATTCTTTCCTAGTTTTGATATTAGGTTGATACTGGCTTCATAGAATGATTTACAGAGGATTCCTTCTTTCTCTATCTTTTGGAATACTGAAAGTATTCCAAAAAAAGTCCTGGGCTTTTTGTCATTGTTGTTTTTGGCAATTTTTTTAAACTACTGTTTTAATCTGGCTACTTCTTGTTGGTCTGTTCAGAGTTTCTATTTCTTCCTGATTTAATCTAGGAGGGCTGTATGTTTCCAGAAATATGTCCATCTCTTCTAGATTTTCTAGTTTGTGTATGTAAAGGTGTTCATAATAGACTTGAATGTTCTTTTGTATCTCTGTGGTATTGGTTGTAATGTCTTCCATTTAATTTCTAATTGAGCTTACTTGGATCTTTTCTTTTCTTGGTTAATCTCACTGATGGTCTATCACGTTTGTTTATCTTCTCAAAAAACCAGCTTTCTGTTTTATTATCTTTTGTATTTTTTGTTTATTGGTTTCAATTTCATTGAATATGCTCTGATCTTTGTTATTTATTTTCTTCTGCTGGGGTTGGGTTTGGTTTGTTCTTATTTCTCTGGTTCCTTGAGGTGTGACATTGGGCTGTCCATTAGTAATCTTCCAAACTTTTTGATCTAGGCATTTAATACTATGAACTTTCCTCTAAGCATCATTTTTGCTGAATCCCTGAGGTTTTGATCAATTGTGTCACTGTTATTCTGCTCAAATAATTTTTTAATTTCCATTTTGATTTCATTGTACACTCAAAGCTCATTCAAGAGCAGATTATTTAATTTCCCCATGTATTTGTATAGTTTTGTGGGTTCCTTTTGTAGTTAATTTCCCATTTTATTTCACTGTGATCAAAGAGGATACTTGATACTTGATATAATTTTCTTAAGTTTATTGAGACTTGTTTTGTGACCTATCATATGGTCTACCTTGGAGAATCTCCCATGTGCTGAAGAAAATACTGTATACTCTGCAGTTGTTGGATAAAATGCTCTGTAAATATCTGTTAAGTCCATTTGTTCTAGGGTATAGTTTAAGTCCATTTTTTCTTTGTTGACTTTCTGTATTGATAACCTGTCTAGTGCTGTCAGTGGAGTGAAGTCCCTGCCATTATTTTGTTGCCATCTATCTCATTTCTTAGGTCTAATAGTAATTGTTTTATAAATTTGGGATATCCAGTGTTAGGTGCATATATATTTAGGATTGTGATATTTTCCTGTTGGACTAATCCTTTTATCATTTATTGTCCTTTTTTTTTTTTTTTTTTTTTACTATTGTTGCATCAGAGTCTCCTTTGTCTGATGTAAGAATAGCTACTCTTGCTCAGTTTTGGTTTCCATTTGGGTAGAATATCTTTTTCTTTCCCTTTACCTTAAGTTTATGAGTCCTTATGTGTTACGTGAGTCTCTTGAAGACAGCAGATACTTGGTTGGTGGATTTTTTTATCCATTCTGCCATTCTGTATTGTTGCCTTAATACTTTGGTTTATTTTGCATTGTGATAGTTTTGTAGGTCCTGTGAGATTTATGCTTTAAGGAGGTTCTATTTTGGTGTATATCAAGATTTTGTTTCCACATTTAGGACTCCTTCTAGCATTTCTTGTAGTATTGGCTTAGTAATGGTGACTCTCTCAGCATTTCTTGGTCTGAAAAATACTTTATCTCTTCTTCATGTATGAAGCTTAATTTTGCTGAATACAAAATTTTTGACTGGCAATTATTTTGTTTCAGGAGGCTAAAAATGGGACCCCAATCTCTTCTGGCTTATAAGGTTTCTGCCAAGAAACCTGCTGTTAAACTGATAGGTTTTGCTTTATAGGTTATCTGATGCTTTTGTCTGACAGCTCTTAAGATTCTTACCTTTGTCTTGACTTCAGATAATCTGATGGCTATGCACCTAGGTGATGATCTTTTTGCAATGAATTTCCCAGGAGTTATTTCAGTTTCTTGTATTTGATGTCTAGGTCTCTAGCAAGGCCAAATAAGTTTCCTCAATTATTCCCTCAAATAAGTTTTCAAAACTTTTAGATTTCTCTTCTTCTTCAGGAACATCAATTATCCTTAGGTTTGGCCACTTTACATAATCCCAAATTTCTTGGATACTTTATTCATTTTTTTACTTCTCTTTGTCTGTTTGGGTTAATTCAAAAGCCTTGTCTTTGAGCTCTGTCTTTCTTCTACTTGTTCTACTTGTTCTAGTCTATTGTTGAAACTTTCACTGCATTTTGTATTTCTCTATGTATGTCTTTCATTTCCAGACACTCTGATTGTTTTTTCTTTATGATATATATTTATCTGGAAAATTTTTCATCCAGATCCTGTTTTTTTTTTTTAATTTCTTTAACTTTTTTCACCTTTCTCTGGTATCTCCTTGAGTAGTTTAATAATCAACCTTCTGAATTCTTTATCTGGCAATTTAGAGACTTATTTTTGCTTTGGATCCATTGCTGGGGAGCTTGTGTGATCATTTGGGAGTGTTATAGAACCCTGTTTTGTCATATTAAGAGAATTACTTTTCTGGGTTCCTTCTCATTTGGGTAGACTATTTCAGTGGAGAGGTCTGAAACTCAAGGTCATCTTAGATTCTCTTGTCCTATCAGGTGATCCCTTGATGTGGTGCTCTCCCCCTTCCCCTAGAGATGATCCTTCCTGAGAACCAGACTGCGGTGAACATTATTGCTCTTCTGGGTCTACCCACCCAGTGGGGCTGCCAGGCTCCAGGCTGGTGCTGGGGAATGTCTGCAAAGAGTCCTGTGATGTTACCCATCTTCAGGTCTCCCAGCCATGGATATCAGCACCTGCACTAGTAGAGCTGGCAGGGAATTGAAGTTAGACTCTGTAAGAGTCCTTGGTTGTAGATATGTTTATTGTACTGGCTATCTCCAATGCTGGTTATGCCAGCAGTACAGTTGTCCTCTGGACACACTCAGGACCTCTGGTTAGCCAGGACGTTGCAAGAAGTAGAATTAGGTATTATCTTATCCTTCCTGGGATCAGGGTTATTCTATCATGAGTTGCTGTAATGATCTGAGTTGGTTGGCTTCCAGCCAGGCAATGGCACTTTCAAGAGACCACCAGAGTTTCTATCCGTTGTGTTTGGCTATCAGGGTGGGCTGAGAAATACCATCAAGTGGGGACAGGGTTAGGTGGGTTTGGGTTCAGACTCTCCTTGGGCAGGGCTTGCCATGGCCACTGTGGGGGATATGGGAGGTGGTTCTCGGGCCCAATGGGGTTATGTTCCAGAGGAGATCTTGGCTGCCTCTGCTGTTTCATATAGTGTGCCAGGGAAGTGGGAAATAGACAGTAGCAAGAGGCCTCATCCAGCTCCCATGCAGTTGGCAAGGCTGGTCTCATTCCCTCAGTGCCCTGCTCAGACCTTGCCCCAGGCCATAAAGTTCCCTGCTGGGAAAGCAAGCCTGGCTTTTGGACCTAGCCCCTCCATATCTCCCCCCACTGTCAGCAGAGGCTCCAGGCCTGGATTTCCCTCCCCTATACTGGCCAATATAACCAACTTCTATGTGGGGTGATTTCTAGGGAGAAAAACTCTAGCTCCTAGCAACTGATTATATTGTGGAAGTCACAGTTCCCAATTAACAAAGTACCTCTTTATAACTACTCATTTGACCCCAGGGAAAAAAATAGCATCACTCAGGGGCTGGGATTCAGGTCTAGATTCCTGAAGCATTGACAAGCCTGCACTAAACCTCCTAATGCTACAGTCCAGAAATGCTCTAGTCATTAATTTTACCTTCATCCCTTGCTAAACATGAGGAGGAAGACTCTGGGCCTCAGGTTCTGAATTAAACCTTCTCCCTCATCGTGGCAATCATTTTTTGTTCTCTTCATTCCCCCAGGAGCCCTTTTTCTCCCTTCTGAATTTTGGCTAAATCTCTTCCTCTCACACAATCCCTAACGCATTGTCTTAGTTAAGACACTTTTGCCTTTACTATTGCAGTAGCCTCCTAGATGATCTCTCTGCCTTTGTCTCTCCCTCACATCCACCTTCCATGTTGCTATGTAAAACTATTCTGAAGAAAAGGCCAAACTGTTTCGCCCAGCAGGAGAACTGTATGTTTCTCTGCATCTCAGCCTTTGGGTTTTGTTTCTCCCTTAGCCTAGAAAACCCTTTCTTCTCTGGTTCCACCTGTCCAAATTTTCCCCAGCTTTCACAGCGCTTTCTGCATGGATTTATCTTTAATTTCCCAGCCTTTCTGCAAAAGCTGAAAACAAGATCTCCATGTGAAGAGTTCTGTGCCATTCTCTTGGGAAATCATGGGCTTATTTCCTACCTAGTAGTAAAGTGGTTAACAACAAAAACTCTGAGGTTGAACAGACTCAAATTTAAATACTAATTCTACCACTTATTAGCTGTTGTATTAGGCAAATTAATTAAGCAATTGAGCCTCACTTTTCTTAATAATTAAAATGGGGAGGACAACACAAAAAATTTCTGCCTCCATAAAGCTTTTGTGAAGATTCCATGAGAAAATGCAGGTAAAATATTAAGCATTATTTTTGGTGCACAGCAAGTGCTCAATAAATGCCCATTGTCATTATTCTCCTATTTGTCTAGAGCTCAGGTGGGAAATCTGCATACAGATATGCAGGTGATTGTTGTAGAGGGGCTGTTGAAATCAGGAGGTGGATGATATCTCTCAAAGAATTTGTTGTAACACGCAAAAAGAAGAAAGCTGAGGTTGACACCTCAAGGTAGATCAGCTTCCAGAAAGCAGTCAGAGGTACAAGAGTCTACAAAGAAGAATACAAAAGATTGGCCATGGTAGGAGAAAGAACCTATACAGAGCATTACAAGAAGCCAGGGAGTGTCATCAGTGCAAGAAGAGTTAATCATACAGTAGGCAAAGAAAGGTCAAGTAGGATCAACTCAAGTCCATTGACTTTCACAATGTGAAAGTGATTTGAGATTTCTCAGAGCTTCTTCATGGATTGGAAAACAGAGGTAAACTATAGTGATGGAGATGTGTATAAAGAAGTGGAGACAGTTGGCACAGACTATCTAGAAGTCTATGTAGAAGTTTGTATAAAATATAGAAGGAGAGAGGGTGGGATATGAGAAACATAAAGTCTTATGAGGGGTGTCTCTTTTTCTTTCCTTCCGTTATTTATTTCTTTCCTTTTTTTTCTAAAAGATGAGCACTAATTGAGCTTGTTCATAATCCAGGGTAAAGGTTGGGATTGGGGGAAAGAGGATGGATATGTCATGGAATTAGTAGGGCTTGCATGAGCAGTAAAAGGTGGGTCCACACAAAGATGGAGGGATTGGCTTTGGCTGGTCCAGAGATGAGAGGGAAGAGTATGTATGGATACAGGAAAATGTGTCTCATATGTCTTTGACTCTCCAAAACTTAGCAATGCAGGGAGTGATGTGCACTTGACATGCAGTAGTCCTCTAGGAAATGGCAGAGTGACAAAGTACTAAAGAAAGTTGTGGAGAGACAAGCTGCCAGAATAGGAATTCTTATTTATCACAAGAATTTCCCAATGCACAGATGATAAAACCTGATATTGGGGCTGAGGAATGAGGGACATGAGGGGGCAAAAAGCCAGAGGGTGAAGAGAGTTGTGTGTATAGTATGCATGTATGTACACGTATCAGAATTAGCAATGCATTGGAATGCCATTTACTATAACCTGGAAAACAGTAATTAAGTTGAATTAGGGTTAGTCCTGCTTTCCTTAAAGTCATCTCTTTCTTGTCATTGCTTAGTACCAAGGCGGCTGGAAGTAAGTCTGGGATTGGACAATTAATGGCGCCCCTTCCTACTGCCCTCTGTCTATTGTCTTCCACAATTGCAGTCTAATTTAGGTGAAATCTGCCTGGCAGTGTCCTAGGGGAAGCAGTGGTGGGGTGACCTGTGCCAGTTCTCATTTTCCTATCTCCAGCTTCAATTAGAGACCCAAATTGAGAGACAGATGAGAAACTATTTTTTTAGGAATAAAGGAGCTTGTCTGTAATATGCTCCTGAAAGGCTGTGTTCTCAGTCTCAGAATCTCAGTACCTACTGGTAGAGGAGTGGTCTAGGCAGTTGGGAATACAGAATCCGTTCTCTGGGAGCTCAGGTTTAGTGGAGAATGAAGGCAGACAAGCAGCGGAATCACTAATATATGTGCCTGTCAAGAGGGCAAATGCTAGCTTGAACACTGGGTAGGGAGAATTAACCCCCAGTGGCTTCTTATTGTAGTGTGTGATTTTGTCTCATCAATTTCCCTCCTATCCTCATTGACTCTGAGCCAAGACAAGATTCCAGCCTTCAAACTCCAAGTCTAGAGGAAGGGAATGAAATGTTTTTGAGGACCTAATTTGTATCAGGTACTCTTCCAGGCACTTTTGGGATACAGTAGGATCAGACACACCCCAATATGAAGACATTTGACCTCTCCTAACCTCAATATTTTTGTGTCTAAGTTGATGACACTGAGTGTTGGTAGGAATATTTGATTTGTTTAGTTATTTATCAAACACTCAAATAATGCTTTTTATGTTCACTTTATAAATATTAACTCATTTATTCTCCATAACAATCCAATACGGTAGATTCTACTATTATCTCCATTTTACAGATTGGGGTACTGAGATTTCAGGAAGTTAGTGAGTTCACCAAAGGTCACATAGTTAGCAAATGGAATTTGCTGAGATTTGAATCCAGACTATCTGGCTTTAGTATCCATGCTCTTAGCGATTATACTATGCTGCACCCCATATGTAATTAAGTATGTGAAAGCACTTAGGGCAAAATCCGCCACATTATGGGTATCCATTGAATGATGACTCTCTCCATCACTCTTAAAAATTTCACTACAACCCCACACAGTAGGTATTATCTAAATTTTACCAATGAGAAAAATGGGAGATCAGAGAAGTTTAATAACCTGCTCAAGAATGTACTGCTACTAAATAGAAGATGTGGGATTTGAACACAGAAATAATTGGCTCCTGAGTCAGTGTCATTTCCCTGTACTGTGCAATATGGAAATCACTGAAGTGCATGAGATCCTAGACTACTGATGGGGAGTACTTGTTTAAGGATGGACTTCCCTTCCCAGCCACAAGCAGAACAGAATGTAGTAAAAAAGGGGAATTTTACTTAGTTTTCAGGAAGGGTCTGCGTCCTTTACAACCATTACACAGGTTAAATGGCTGGTGGCAGGTGAGCCTCAGAGTCTTCTCAATCTTCAGGAAAGTCACCATGACTCCTAGCTGTCTGCTTGCCCATTATGGGAGACCCTATACAAGGACAACCCCTCACTTATTGAACCCTCCGATTTTGCACATTTGGAATTCTGAGTAAGTCATCATCATCATCATCATCATCATCATCCTTGGCTTCTCAGGAAGCTAATCATCATTACTAACATCTTCCTCACAACTACTACTAATTGAATACTTTTCAGGTACTCTTCTAGGTGCTTAACAAGTATTAGCTCACTGAATCTTCATGACAATGCTATAAGAAAAGGACTATTTGAGGCCCGGAGAGGTTAAGTAACCAGCCTAACAGTATATGGACTTGAATTAATAGCCTTCCCCATGTTCGGCTTGGGAGATGTTGATCATTGTAAAGATACTGATAGTTGCTTTGGGAAAGCTGAGAGCATAATGATAACAGGAAACTGGACAGCAGGACTGTTAAAATCACCTGACCTTTCCCTGTGGAGTGAGGTCCTACCTTTAGTGTAAGAGTCAGCCAGCAAAGCCACTGTAGCCAGACTGCCTCTCTAAATTCCTCCTCTCTGGGCACGGCATCTCTAGAAAAAAAGCAGCAGCCCCAGTCAGGGGCTTATAGATAAAACCCCCATCTCCCTGGGACAGAGCACCTGGGGGAAGGGGCAGCTGTGGGCGCAGGCTTCAGCAGATTTAAACGTTCCTGCCTGCTGGCTCTGAAGAAAGCAGCGGTTCTCCCAGCACAGTGCTTGAGCTCTGCTAAGGGACAGACTCCCTCCTCAAGTGAGTCCCTGACTCCTGTGCCTCCTGACAGAGAGACACCTCCCAGCAGGGGTCGACAGACACCTCATACAGGAGAGCTCCAGCTGGCATGTGGTGGGTGCGCCTCTGGGACAAAGCTTCCAGAAAAAGGAACAGACAGCAATCCTTCCTGTTCAGCAGTGTACGCTGGTGATACCCAGGCAAACAGGGTCTGGAGTGGACCTCCAGAAAACTCCAACAGACCTGAACAGAAAGGCATGACTCTTTGAAGAAAAACTAACAAACAAACAACAAAAAAAAGAGCATCAACATCAACAAAAAGGAGGTCCACACAGAAACCCCATGTGAAGGTCACCCATATCAAAGTCCAAAGGTAGATAAATCCACGAAGATGGGGAAAACCCAGTGCAAAAAGCTGAAAATTTCAAAAACCAGAACACCTCTTCTCCTCCAAAGGATCACAACTCCTTGCAAGCAAGGGAACAAAACTGGATAAAGAATGAGTTGATGAATTGACAGAAATAGGCTTCAGAAGGCGGGTAATAACAACGTCCTCTGAGATAAAGGAGCATGTTCTAACCAATGCAAGGAAGCTAAGAACCTTGAAAAAAAATTAGAGGATTTGCTAACTAGAATAACCAGTTTAGAGAAGAACATAAATGACCTGATGGAGCTGAAAAACACAGCACAAGAACTTCGTGAAGCATACAGAAATATCAATAGATGAATTGATCAAGTGGAAGAAAGGATATCAGAGAGTGAAGATCAGCTTAATGAAATAAAGCATGAAGACAAGATTAGCGAAAAAAGAATGAAGAGGAATGAACAAAGCCTCCAAGAATTATGGGACTATGGAAAAAGACCAAACCTACGTGTGATTGGCGTACCTGAAAGTGACGGGAGAATGGAACCAGGTTGGAAAACACTCTTCAGGATATTATCCAGGAGAACTTCCCCATGCTAGCAAGACAGGCCAACATTCAAATTCAGGAAATACAGAGGACAATTCAAAGATATTCCTCAAGAAGAGCAACCCCAAGACATATAATAGTCAGATTCACCAAGGTTGCATGAAGAAAAAACGTTAAGGGCAGTCAGAGAGAAAGGTTGGGTTAACCACAAAGGGAAACCCATCAGACTAACAGTGGACCTCTCTGCAGAAACCCTACAAGCCAGAAGAGAGTGGGAGCCAATATTCAACAACCTTAAAGAAAAGAATTTTCCACCCAGAATTTCATATCCAGCGAAACTAAGCTTCATAAGCAAAGGAAAAATAAAATCCTTTACAGACAAGCAAATGCTGAGAGATTTTGTCACTACCAGGCCTGCCTTAAAAGAGATCCTGAAGGAGCACTAAACATGGAAAGGAACAACTAGTACCAGCCACTGCAAAGATACCAAATTGTAAAGACCATCGACACTATGAAGAAAGAGCATCACTAACGGGCAATACCAGCTAGCAACTTAATGACAGAATCAAATTCACACATAACAATATAAACCTTAAATGTAAATGAGCTAAGTGCCCCAATTAAAAGACACAGATGGGCAAATTTGATAAAGAGACATGACCCATTGCTGTGCTGTATTCACCAGACCCATCTCACATGCAAAGACACACATAGGCCAAAATAAAGGGATGGACAAATATTTACCAACCAAAGGGAGAGCAAAAAATAAATAAATAAATAAATAAAGCAGGGGTTGAAATCCTAGTCTCTGTTAAAACAGACTTGAAACCAACAAAGACCAAAAGAGACAAAGAAGGGCATTACATAATGGTAAAGGGATCAATGCAACAAGAAGAGCTAACTATTCTAAATATAATATGTGCACCCAATACAGGAGCACCTAGATTCATAAAGCAAGTTCTTAGAGACCTGCAATAAAACAGACTCCCACACAATAATAGTGGGAGACTTTAACACCCCACTGTCAATGAGACAGATCAACAAAACAGAGAATTAACAAGGATATTCAGGACTTGTACTGAGCTCTGGACAAAGCGAACCTAATAGACATCTACAGAACTCTCCACTCCAAATCAACAGAATATACATTCTTCTCAACACCTCATCACACTTATTCTAAAATTGACCACATAGTTTGAAGTAGAACACTCCTCAGCAAATGCAAAAGAATGGAAATCATAAGAAACAGTATTTCAGACCACAGTGCAATCAAATTGGAACTCAGAATTAAGCAACTCACTCAAAACCACACAACAACGTGGAAACTGAACAACCTGCTCCTGAATGACTACTGGGTAAATAACTAAATTAAGGCAGAAATAAATAAGTTCTTTGAAACCAATGAGAACAAACACACAAAGTACCAGAATCTCTGGGATACAGCTGAAACATTGTTTAGAGGGAAATTTATAGCACTAAGTGCTCACAAGACAAAGGAGGAAAGATCTAAAATTGATACCCTAACATCACAAATAAAAGAACTAGAGAAGCAAAAGGAAACAAATTCAAAAGCTAGCAGAAGACAAGAGCTAACTAAGATCAGAGCAGAAATGAAGAAGATGGAGACACGAAAAACCCTTCAAAAAATCAAAGAAGACAGGAGTTGGTTTTTTGAAAACATCAACAAAATATATAGATGATGAGCCAGACTAATGAAGAAGAAAAGAGAGAAGAATCAAATAGACACAATAGAAAATGATAAAGGGGATATCACCACTGATACCACAGAAATACAAACCACCATTGGACAATACTATAAACACCTCTACACAAATAAACTAGAAAATCTAGAAGAAATGGATAAATTCCTCAACACATACACCATCCCAGCTCTAAACAAACAAGAAGTAGAATCCCTGAATATACCAAAAATAAGATCTGAAATAGAGGCAGTAATTAATAGTCTAGCAAGCAAAAAAAGTCCAGGACCAGAGGGATTCACAGCTGAATTGTACAAGAGGTACAAAGAGAAGCTGGTACCAATACTTCTGAAACTATTCCAAACAATAGAAAAAGAGGGACTCCTCCCTAACTCATTTTATGAGGCCAGAATCATCCTGATACCAAAACTTGGCAGAGACACACACAAAAAAGAAAATTTCAGCCCAATATCCCTGAGGAACATCAATGCCAAAATCCTCAATAAAATACTGTCAAACCGAATCCAGCAGCACATCAAGAAGCTTATCCAACACCATCAAGTCAGCTTCGTAACTGGGATCCAAGACTGGTTTAACATATCCAAATCAATATACGTAATCAATCACATAAACAGAACCAATGACAAAAACCACAGGATTATCTCAATAGATGCAGAAAAGGCATTTGATAAAATTCAACACCCCTTCATGCTAAAAACTCTGAGTAAACTAGGTATTGATGGAACGTATCTCAAAATAATAAGAGCAATTTATGACAAACCCACAGCCAATATCGTACTGAATGGGTAAAAACTGAAAGCATTCCTTTTGAAAACTGGCACAAGGCAAGGATGCCCTCTCTCACCAATCTTATTCAACATAATATTGGAAGTTCTGCCCAGGGCAATCAGGCAAGAGAAAGAAATAAAGGGTATTCAAATAGGAAGAGAGGAATTCAAATTGTCTCTGTTTGAAGATGACATAATTGTATATTTAGAAAACTGCATCGCCTCAGCGTAAAATCTCCTTAAGCTGATAAGAAACTTCAGCAAAATCTCAGGATACAAAATCAATGTGCAAAAATCAGAAGCATCCCTATGCATCAAAAATAGACACACAGAGAGCCAAATCATGAATGAACTCCCATTCACAATTGCTACAAAGAGAATAAAGTACCTAGGAATACAGCTTACAAGGGATATGAAGAACCTCTTCAAGGAGTACTACAAACCACTGCTACAAACCACTGCTAAAGGAAATAAGAGAAGACACAAACAAATGGAAAAACATTCCATGCTCATGGATAGGAAGAATCAATATTGTGAAAATGGCCATACTGTCCAAAGTAATTCATAGATTCAATGCTATCCCCATCAAGCTAACATTAACTTAGTTCACAGAATTAGAAAAAAACTACTTTAAATTTTGTATGGAACCAAAAAAGAGCCTGCATAGCCAAGACAATCCCAAAGAAAAAGAACAAAGCTGGAGGCATCATGCTACCTGACTTCAAACTATACTACAAGGCTACAGTAATCAAAGCAGCATGGTACTGTTACTAAAACAGATATATAGACCAATGCAACAGAACAGAGGCCTCAGAAATAGCACCACACATCTACAACAATCTGATCTTTCAGAAATCTGATAAAAAGAAGTAATGGGGAATTTAATAAATGTTGTTGGAAAAACTGGCTAGCCATATGTAGAAAGCTGAAACTGGATCCCTTCCTTACACCTTATACAAAAATTAACCCAAGATGGATTAAAGACTTAAATGGAAGACCTAAAACCATAAAAACCATAGAAGAAAACCTAGGCATACCATTCAGGACATAAGCATGGACAAAGACTGCATGACTAAAAGACCAAAAGCAATGGCAAAAAAAAAAAAAACAAAATAAAATTGACAAATGGGATCTAATTAAACTAAAGAGCTTCGGCACAGCAAAGTAAACTATCATCAGAGTAAACAGTCAACCTACAGAATGGGAGAATATTTTTGCAATCTATCCATCTCACAAAGGGCTAATATCCAGAATTTACAAAGAAGTTAAATAAATTTACAAGAAAAAAACAACCCCATTAAAAAGTGGGCAAAGGATATGAACAGACATTTCTCAAAAGAAGACATTTATGCAGTCAACAAACATATGAAGAAAAGCTCATCATCACTGGTCATTAGAGAAATGCAAATCAAAACCACAATGAGATGCTATCTCGTGCCAGTTAGAATGGTGATCATTAACAAAATCAGGAAACAACAGATGCTGGAGAGGATGTGGAGAGACAGGAATGCTTTTACCCTGTTGGTGGGAGTGTAAATTAGTTGAACCACTGTGGAAGACAGTGTAGCGATTCCTCAAGGATCTACAACTAGAAATACCTTTTGACCCAGCAATCCCATGACTGGGTATATACCCAAAGGATTATAAATTATTCTACTATAAAGACACACTCACACATATGTTTATTGCAATATTCTTCACAATAGCAAGACTTTGAACCAACCCAAATGCCCATCAATGATAGACTGGATAAAGAAAATGTGGCATATATACACCATGGAATACTCTGCAGCCATAAAAAAGGATGAGTTCATGTCCTTTGCAGGGACACAGATGGAGCTGGAAACCATCATTCTCAGCAAACTAACGGAAGAACAGAAAACCAAACACCGCTTGTTCTCACTCATAAGTGGGAGCTGAACAATGAGAACACATGGACACAGAGAGGAAAACATCACAAACCAGGGCCTGTCAGGGGGTGGGGGGCTAGGGGAGCTATAGCATTAGGAGAAATACCTAATGTAGATCATGG
This sequence comes from Pan paniscus, assembly GCF_029289425.2. Classification (NCBI taxonomy): domain Eukaryota; kingdom Metazoa; phylum Chordata; class Mammalia; order Primates; family Hominidae; genus Pan; species Pan paniscus. Next base: position 64,449,396 of record NC_073272.2, read on the forward strand.
GTTGATGGGTCCAGCAAGCCACCATGGCATGTGTATACCTATGTAACAAACCTGCATGTTCTGCACATGTGCCCCAGAACTTAAAGTATATATATATATATATATATATATATATATATAAAGGCAGCCAACTCTGGCACAAAACATGCATACAATTAATCCCTGCTGTGTGCAGCATATAGAGAATGCTACAGCCTAAGTGATTCCCAGATTGGAAGGCCTAGGTTCTAGTTATGGCTTTGCTCATAACTTGCTATGTAATCTTTATTGGGCAAGTTGGTTCCCTTATCCTCATCTGTAAAATGTGTATGTTAATAATACATTCTTTACCAACAGAACAAGGTGAGCATGAAATGGAAATGTTAAAGAAAGTGCTTTCAATGTAAAGCAAATATAAAGGATACCTTGCCTTACTTCTGTTACTCTTCTTACTCACCCTCCTCTTACTTCTTCTCTCTCTCTCTCCCAAGCCCCTTGTCTTCTTTTTCACTATATTTTTGATCCTTTTCTTCCTTTCTTTATTCTCCATTAACCAGTCTTGGGTTCACCTGCAGCACTGCACTTAGGCAAAGGAAACACAGATTTTCGAGGTTGACAGACTTGAGTCTGACCTGGCTTTGCCCCTTCCTACTTGTTTGTTAAGCAACAACTTTACCTTTTTTGAGCCACAGTTATATCACCTGTAAAAAGGGATGCATATTACATTGGTACCAGAGTAAATGTGGTGTCTACCATTGAAAGTAGTGGCAAAAACCACAACTTTTGCATCAATCTAATAACACCTTCCTTAAAATACTGTTGTCAGAAAATGTGGTAGATTATCTGTAAATATGGCTGGCAACAATTCCTCCCATCTCTGACATGCATGCAGCTCCTCCCCTCAAGACATGGAGTATATATATTTCCCTTACCCTTTAAACCTGAGCTGGCCCTGTGACTCACTTTGACCAATAGAGTGCAGAGGCAGTATTGCTATGTGACTTCTGGTTTTATGCCACAAAAGGCCTTGCTGTTTATGTGTGTTATATGTGTCCATTTTTACAGATAAAACTGAGGCTCAAAAAGGGTAAAGTAATTGCCCAGCAAGTAGGAAGGGGCAAAGCCAGCTCAGACTCAAGTCTATCTACCTCAAAAGTCTGTGTTTCTTTTGCCTAAGTGCAGTGGAGCAGGTGAACCCAAGACTTGCTCAAGGGAGAATAAAGAATTAAGAGAAGGAACAAAAATATAATGAAAAAAATAATACAAGGGGGTTAGGAGAGACACAGAAGAAGGAAGAGAAGGGTAAGTCAGTCTGCTTTGGTTTTCACTCTCTTGGATGCCACTTGCCAGGTAAAAAAGTCTGATTATTGAAGTGAAATGCCAAATGGAGAAAGGCCCTGGAGGATAAAAGACTACAAAGGCTGGAGTTGGTATTAAGACATCCAGCCCACTCCTGTTCCAGCCACCTCAGGTGAGGTGCCAGATGAGAGTGCAGCCATCTTGGATCTTACAGCCTTAGCCAAGCTGTCTGAGGCAAAACCACATAGAACAGAAATTAGCCATTCCCAGCAAGTTCTTCTCAAACTGCAGAGTCATGAGCAAATAAATGATGGTTGTTTTAAGCCATTAAGTGTTTGTGTGGTTTGTTTCACGGCAATAGATAAATGAACCAGAAAGACTACATGAGATAGTAGTGCCCCACCAAGTGGCTGGCAGGTGTAGGTGCTCAACACATGATTACTCTCTTCCCCTTCAAAAGCATCCCTAGGAAATGGCTTTCCTGGCTGTTGGTGCTCAGAGTTCAAAACCTGTTACCATCACTACAACATAATTGACAGACCTGACCTCCATTGTGCCAAGGATGCAGAGCTATGGCCATGCCTCCTGTACTTTACAGGGACTCACTAAGGCCTATACAGGTTAAGGTGTACTCCAAGTTACAGAGATGACTGTCCTCCCTTTGCCCAGAGTGAGCCTGAGCCACTTCAAAAGCACGCCTGTAGCTATACAAAACCTGGGGTGATATCAGGGAAGATGAGTAGTATAATTTTTGACTAGTGTTCCAATCTACCTAAACCCAGAGGCACAGTGGATAAAAGGATGTTAATACTTATGAGTGCTTACTATGTGCCTCACATTGTTCACAATCCCATGAAATAAGTGCTAATATTTTCCCCATTTTCCAGATGAGGACACTGAGGCACAGAGAGGTTTTATTTAGCTGTTGAATTCCCTGACAAGCACAGAGACAGATTAGTGTACAGGATATTATTTAGAGAGCCCTTGGCCTTTATATCCCTGAATCAGTCATTTGACACCCAGTTCTTGATTTCAGTTCCAAAGTTATTTCAACCACTCTCATCATCAAGCCATTCTGAAAGGGAGAAAGGTTTTCTTAAAAATGATCATGGAGAAGAAGTAGAAAAAAATGAGCTCTGGAGTTGGACAAAGCTGGCTCCAAATCCTGCAATTTCCTCTTACTAGCTGTTTAACTCTGAAAAAGCTTTTAAGTTTTTGGAGGTTCAGTATCCTTTTTTTTAAAAATGGTGATAAGAATACTTAGCTTGTAAGGTATTTTGGAAGTCAAATACAATCATTTATATTAAGCAACTTGCATAGGTACCTGGCACAGAGTAGGTGATAAATAAATGGAAATTATTGTGATAATTAGGTAAATTATTGTCCTTGGTGCCTGGCTTTCTCATTTGTAAGGTGGAATGAATAAGAGCAAACAAGAGCTACCCAGAAAGGTAAATGACATTACATCTTTTGTATTATCCAATACACAGTAGATACTCAGAATTTACTCCAATGAATGCATGTTAAAAGGATTTGTACAGACACAACACTCTTACTTTCAAAGAGCAGAGGAACATTTTATATAGTGAACACATACACACTGTGGCAATGTAAAACTACTTAAGGAAGGAAAAATATCCCCCTCCCCAGCCAGGTACTGAGACCTGGGGCTAAAATTTTTTGTCAGTCAGCCCCCATCCCCATCCCTTATCTTCGAGTGACCTTACCAGGAAACCTGGCTTTGGTGGAAAGGAGAGCTGTGGGGCTTGGGGAGCCTGATGCCTTTTCTTTTGGGAGGAAAGGCCACCTGCACAATCCACAGGACAGGAGTGGCCAGCAGCTATCCTGAGCTGAGGCTCCAGAAGAGTTCAGATCCAAGAGAGCAAGGGATGAATGGAAGGAAAGTCCCACCCACCTTCATGTGTAAAGTGATTGGCATTTACTCAAATCTAAATCTACTCCTCTCCTCCCTGCAATATACCATTAAGCATGTGCCAGAGTAATGGTTCTGAACAAAAGCCAACACAGATGTCAGCCTGGGGGCACTCTCAGCCTAAGGAAGCCCCTACAGCCGAGCCCTCAGCCCTAATGACTTAGGCAGTAGGTTAGGCAGGAGATGTAGAGTTGGTCTGGCTCACTGATTTCACTGTGGAAATCTTCTACTAGAATTTGCAAAGACTAGATATTGGGGAAAGGTTCACTGATCTTAAGATCCCAAAACACACAGCCTAGTACCTAAGAATTTTAGTATATCTGGGAGACAGAAGTGGAGAAAGCTAAAGAATTACAGCCATGCCTCCCAAATGATTATGAAAAGGAGGGCTTGTCCAAGCTACCTCTGGGCCTTAAGGATGAGATGAGGGTAGGAGTAGGGGGATACATGCACCCAGCCTGTTGGAGAATCCAACATGAAGACTATTGTCCCTTGAGAACCTAAGGCAAAAGTACAAGGAGGGGAAATACTGGGTCCTTTACCTGAAACAAGATATGGGCCTCCCCTGCCCCTCAGACCCTACAGCTCCTTAGGCTCCAGGTCTCAGGCACAAGAGATAGAGAATCATATCTGAGCCTTTTGCCCTTCCCTTAGCTCCAAACAAGGGCAGGGGTTGAAATGTGAGTGGGAGAGAAGGGATCATCAGACACACTGTTTAGCACCTGAACCACATCTCTTCCTAAACCAGAAATCCCAAGAGCAGAAAGAAATAGGAGCAAAGTGAGAGAGGGGTTGTGCTTCCATCACATTAAATAGGAGACTTCGTGGGGTTGGGCAAGGGTTGTTTCACATCAGGACATCAATGACTCTGGTCAAGGTGAGGGGTTATAATTAGCAAAGCTTCATGTGCTCTCCCTTTCTTTATTCATCCTGCTTCCGTTTCGGCTTTTTGGGGTTCCGGGACCGACTCTTGGCCTTGCATAGAGGGCATATAGGTGCATTCCGGTGAATTTGCTGGTGACATGACAAGCAGGCCTGGTGAGGGACACAGGAAAAAGAAAGTTAGTAGTCAGATTCTTCCAGGCAACAACTTAGACTTCTGATTCCCCAGGGGCCCAGAAAGCAAAGTGATTTCCCATCAGAAGAGAGCAATAATCAGTGAGTAGACTCAAGTATTCTTGGATGCCATGGAAGATGGGAAGGAAGGACATAACCCAGTTCAGAGAATGGTGTTGAGGAAAAGTATACAAAACTAGAAAGTAAGGCAAAATGAGAACTACACATCTTTTCGTCATTATAATGAAGCATTGTCTAACAGGCCCACTTAAGGACTATTTAATTTTCTAGAATAGGGGTAACAAACATTTTCTGTAAAGGCCAGGACAGCAAATACTTTAGACTTTTTACATCATATAAACTTGCTGCAACTACTCAATTCTGTTTTGCATGAAAGAAGTGATAGACAATAGCTTGCATGCATGTTGTTTGCAATAGCTTGCAAACACAGACATGCATGTGGGCCAATAAAACTTTAACGAAAACAGGGAACAGATTAGATTTGACCTGTAGGCTGTAATTTGATGACCCCTGCTCTAGAAGAATGTCTCTTTGTTTGACTATTTACCAATTGATTAGGACCCAGGCTCTGTGATGTTACACTGATAAGCTGCAAATGGCTTTTGCCCAGTAGAGACGCAAATTACTTCTGTTTGGAAGAAAAAGTAACTATAAAGTTACAGTTTTATTGTCCTGTGGGATGTAAACCAGTTTTGCATCTAACTTTGCAAATTTGTTTCAGCCTTCCTCTCCTTTCTTGACTATATAGATATTTGTTCCTCAAATGCTCCTGGAACCAGCTTTATAATCCTGCTGGTTCCCTCATTTATGATACATGCTCATTACATCTTTGTGTAAGAGTCATTTCTAACTTTTAGAATTGCACTTTAGCAGGGCCTGAAAATCTCCCTGCATTCTAACACCTCTGGGAACATGGGGCAACAAAACCTGTGCTGTGTGTGTCCAACACAGCACACCCATGTCACCCCTTCCACTGTGTCACAAGCAAAGGCCATTAAAAGAAGGCCCAGCATAAATAAAGCCGAAGACCCAGAACTAGCCTTCCACGGCCCTTCCATGGGAGGATACTTTGCTTCCTCCACAACCATTACCCAGCTCACTTACCTTCATAGGTGGGGGCTGCTGCCTGAAGGTGGCCGTCTGCCGAGTGTCCTGCTTCCTAGCCACTTGGAGCTGTTGGGCGGCAGCGGCTGCAGCGGCCAGGGACTCAGGGATGGGGGGCTCCTGAGGTTCCGTCTGCCATTCTGCTTTCTGCTTCTCAAAGTAACTTTGGAGATGAGAGACACTGGCTAGATCATTCTGAAAGCAACGAGAACCTTGCTCCTCTTAAAGACTCCATGCCATACAACCAAGGGTTGAGCTGTGGCTCATTCTAGAAGGTCCCCACACCTTCCCAAGCACAAGGCTATTGTCCCTGGGTACTAGGCCCAATGTCTGATGAGAAGGATAATCCTCTTTGTCCTTAGCTCTGATAGGCCAAGAAGACCAAGAAATCTTAGGGCTAGCAAGGTCCTTAAAGGGTATTCAGTCCTATCTGCTATCTCATGCTCTTTTGAGTATTCCTATTAAGTGTCCTAAGGCCTCTGGTGACATATCTCTAAGAGTAGGAAGCTCACAAACTCCACAGACACCTTGCTCTACCTTTAGGAAATGATTTCCTCTACCAGGTCAAATTCTGTCTCTCTGCAAGGCAAGCCTAGTTCTTAACTCTGAGCCAGGAGATGAAGTAAGTCCCAGGCCACTTCCTGAAGACCAGGAAAGCTCAGTCTTTTGTGTTTTTAGAGGTTTCTAGATATCGCCTTCTAGACCCTGACTTGGGAAATGATCTCTTAAGAGTTATAGACATAGTCTTGTATTGTCAATATCACACAAAGAATTTAAAAAGCCACCTAGTAGTTGTTCTAATTCATCTAGTAATTCATCCAGTTTAATAATCCTCCTTCTGTTTTAACAAGCTGGCACAGAGACTTGCCCAAGATCACACAGTGAGTAAGCCACTGAAAGGCCTGGGACTAAAACTAGGCACTCTGACTTTCAGGCTAGGCTTTGTGTATGTATACATGCCCGTGTGTGTGTAGGTATGTAGGTATGTATGTGGGTCGGAGGGAGGGTATGTTGGAGGGACTGGGGGCAGGTAGCTTACTCCAAGGAAAGCTTCTCCTCTTCTTCACACAAGTCAGGGAGCCTCTGCAGGCCCAGAGTCATGCGCAGGGCATCCACATGTTCTTTCAGTGGCTTATACTCATCATGCAGCCTCCTTGTAGACTCTAGCAGCTTGTTTAGGTCATTCTCAGATTGTTTGATAGTGTTTTCCATCTGGAACATAGAGTGGGATAGGCACAGAGAAAAGATCCTAAGGTTCTCAGAGAGGATCTATAGCTGAGTGAATAATAGCACAAGCTCCAGAACTTGTTCAGTCTATATTCAAGTCCTTGATCTCCCATGCCCTCTCTATGTAACTCTGGTCAAGCCTCAGTTTCTTCATCGGTATAATGGTGATATTCTAGTGCTTAACTCATGCAATCTTGGTGAAGATGTAATGATAGGATTCAGATAAAGCACTCGGTAAATGGGCTAAATTAATATTTACTGCTAAATAAATGGTATTGTTCAAATATAGTATCTTAGAGCTGGAATGTCCTTCAGAGCTCATTTAGTCCACCTTACTCCCATTTTACAGAAAACTGAGGCTCAAAGAGAAAAAGGGACTTTCCTGGGGAAATACTTCTTAGTATCAAATCCTGCATAAAGACTTAGGGCTTCCGCCTCCCAGGCCAGCAGTCTTTTCTCCTAGATCAGTGATTCTCAAAATGTGGCCAAGGGATCAGCAGCATCAGCATCACCTGGGAACTCAGAAATGCATATTCTTAGGTTCACCTCAGACATACAAAATCAGAAAATCAGGGGTGGAGTCTAGCAATATGTGTCTTAGGCTCTCAAAGTGGCTTTGATGCATGCTCAAGTTTGAGATCCACTGGCTTATATTCTTAGCCCTTCTGGCAAATATCTTCCTCATTTAACTGGCCCTGTATCATTGGTTAGCTGGCAGCCAAACTGTCAACACTTTATGAGATCTAGAATTCTGCGATCTCTAACACAGAAAATCCCAATTGCTTACTGTCCAAACCTCATTCATATTTCCTTTATGATCCTAGGTCTGACAACATCAGAAAATGAGTATTGCCACAGAAATGAGTTTCCCAGAAATATAAACTTAGTTCCTTTGAAAGTAAATTTTAAAAATATATTCCTCATGGTTATGGGTGATAAGGGTTTGAAAAGACCTTACTGGTCAGCACTGCCAAACTCCTTCCTTGTGAAGGAATCATCAGTACAGTAGCTCATACAAGTGTCCATTAAGATGCTGCTTGAATAATTCCAAAGAGGGGAGCTTACCACCTTAGCAGACAGTTCATATTCTGTGTTCCAAGAGTTTCCAAAGGAGATACCAATGAGGAAGCCCCACTTTGGTAGCAGGCAGAAATGATTTGTTTGGTCTGACTGAAAGCTTGGAGTGCTTTAAACTACATTCCAGAGGCAGCTGCCTGCTCTGCTTTTCCCCAAGGCTAGCTCTCAACTCCCAGAATCCCAGAATGAGAGCACATCAAATCAGTACATTTAGAGGGTACTGAGTCCCCCTTATAGTGCAGAGAGGGAAAATGAGGCCCAGAGAGAAGGGACTTGTCCAGTGATATATAGTCAGTTAGTGACAGAGCCAGGGCTGGATCTCAGAACTCCTGAATTCTTCTGCTCTACCACAGCCTGCACTGATGCCTGCTCCCCGAGCTTGGCCAAAGCCACATCTCAAGGAAAGGCCCTATCATTCACCACTAACTCTTTCTCAAGGGCTTTAGAGATAGGCTCCAGGCAGCCACGTACCACATTGATGTCAGCGTGGATCAGTCGGAGTTCCTCCACATGGGCCATCTTCTCCTGTAGCAGAAGGTCCATCTCCTGCTTGTATTCCTTCAGGTGCCTTTCCTCTGACTCAAGTGCCTCAAACTCAGCCTTCAAACGAGCCTTGATCTTCTCCATCTGCAGGGTCTTGTTCCTGCAATTTGCAAAAAGCAGGAAACAGGCCAGCAAAAGAAGGGAGAAAATAGAAATGGAGCCAGGACTTTTTTTCTAAGCCATCTTTACAAGCTTCCCCCTCTCCAGGCAGAGCCAACCTGAGGCCATCTCAAAAAAGAAGGCCAGGTGCAATGGCTCATGCCAGTAATCTCAGCAATTTGGAAGACAGAGGCAGGAGGATCACTTGAGCCCAGGAGTTTGAAACCAGCATGGGCAACATAGTGAGACCTTATATCTACAAAAAAAAAAAAAAAAAAAGAAGAAGAAAAAAAAAAGAAAAAGAAAAAGAAAAAGAAAGAAAGAAAGAAAGAATTAGCCACACATGGTGGTACATGCCAGTAGTCTCAACTACTCAGGAGGATAAGGCAGGAGGATTGCTTAAGCTATGATTGCACTACTGCACTCCAACCTAGGTGACAGAGCAAGACCTTGTCTCAAGAAAAAGTTAGGAGATGTTTCCCTCTAAAAGCTCAGTGGGTCTCGAATGGGGTTAATTTTGTTCCCTTATGGGGCATTTGCAAATATGGAGTGTTTTGGCTGTTAGACTGACTCAAGGAAATGTGTTACTGGCATTTAGTGGACATGGGCCAGAGATGCTAAATAGCCTCTCAATGCCCAGGAAAGTCCTGAACACAAAGAACTCCCACCCAAGAAACCAAAAATGATCTCTTGAGAAACTCTAAGTAAGCACTGTCCAATAAACTTACTACAGTGATGGAAATGTTTTGTATCTGTGCTGTCCAGTATAATAGCCACTATGCACATGTGGCTACTGAGCACTTGTGATGTGGCCAGTGCTACTGAGGAACTGAGTTTTGAATTTTATTTAATCAAACTTAAAATTTAAACAGCCACGTGTGGCTAATGGCTGTCATATTAGACAGCACAACTCTAGAGGGTGTGTTTATCAGTTCCAGAAAAGGAAGGGGAAAGGATATTATGGGTAATTTCTTTCTTAGAAAAAGAAAAACCTGGTTTTGGTCATTAAATCCCAATTGTATACCCTGTGGCTCAGGAATCCTATACTTGGGAATATATTTTAAGGAGGTAATTCAAGGAAGCAAAAAGTTAATACACAGAGATGTACTTTCTGGGCTTTCAGCAAAATTAGGATATTTGACAGCCACTGAAGACTTGTGACATAGAAAATGTTGAAGATAAGATACTCGCTGAAAAAGTGTACACACTAAGATTACAATTTCAAAACATACATGCATGTGACTAAATAAGAAAAAGATTTGGAAGAAACACAGTTTCAAGGGCCTTTAATAACATAATTTGAAGCCTGCCTCTGGGAAAGGGCTACAAACTTTTGAAAGGGGTACCCTCTAAGGCATGTTGTTGTCTTCCCACTGGCTCCCTACCATGCTTCTCAGGATCTGCCTAGCCATTATCCCCTTACTCAGATTTGTAGTCTCCTTTCTTCTCCCTCAGTAGCTGATCTTCCCCTCTGCCCCAGTCTATCCTATGGGTGATCCAACTCCACACACTGGACTCTGGCTTCTGCCATCAGCCTGCTTGTCTTCAGTCTCTCTTTTCTCAACATTGCCTGTGCCTCTTGCCTCAAGAGGTAGCCTTCAATGGCACAGAACTACAGAAAGAACTGTTAGGTGGGTAGGATGGTGGGAGAAGTTTCTCTTTCTATACTAAGAAAACATCTTTTCATGTTATTGTATTTTTTTTTTTTTGTAACCTTAGAAATGGGTTAAAAGGTGGGTGTTATCCCATTTGTAGAGAAGGGAATTGAGTGAGGTTCAGGGTGGTAACTTGCCCAGTACCACAGAGCTAGTAAATTGGATGTTGGGATTTGAACCAGGGCTCTCTAACACCAAAGCCTACATACCATTCATACCATCCACTACTCTATATTGCCTTTGAACAGGGTTACCAGGCTGAAGGGCATAAAAACATCAAGGGTTCTTGTTATAGCTCATCAACTGTCTTGCAGAGGGAAGATACTGATTTGTATTGGTTAATTACTTATTTGCTTATATCCCCATCTATCTAGACTTCTATTCTCCTCCTTTTCTAGGTTACGTGAAGATAAATCTGAACTTTGCCTGCTCCCGTAACCATTTTACCGATGGGAAAACTAAGATTCAGAGTAGTATAGTGTCTCACCCTAAGTGTCATACAACCAGTTAGGGCAGTGCTGGGCCAAGAACCTATTTCTGCAGACAAAGTCATATCATAAAAGAAGCATGTGCTTTAGACTCAGACTTCAATTATAAATCCTGGTTCTGCCTCTGATTAACTATTTGCTTTTGGACAATAATAACAACTGTATTTTAACTATATTTATTGAGCACTTACTATGTATTAATTATAGAGGGTTTCAATATATATTCAGTCAATAATTATTTATTGAATACTTATCATGTGCCAGGCATTGTACTAGGTACTAGGGATAGAGCAGAGAACAAGACAGTATATAGACAGCAAGTTTCATCTAATGAAGAAAATCGATCCTGAACACAAGGTTGTATGTAAAATCATATTAGTGGTAGGGAGGAGATGCAGAATGTGATAGAAGGATACAACAAAGGGACCTAACATAGTCTGAGGGACACTATAGGGTAAAGGGGACAGTCAGAGGAGGCTTCCCTGAGAACTGAGGATGTGAAATCTAAGCTGAGACCTGAAGAATCAATAGGAGTTCGCTGGTGAGTGCAGGTGGGCACACAGGAGAACAGTCCAGACAAAAAGAATAGCATGAGTAATGGCCCCACAGAAGAATAATATGGCACATTAAAGGAACTGAGTGAAGAGCAGTGTGGCTGGAGCACCTACTGCAAGAGGGAGAGGGGCCTAGATAAAACTAGGGAGGTTGACAGGGCCTAAAACATAGCTTGGAGACTGGGACGAGTTGGGACTTTTATCCTCAGTGGAAGGGGGAATTTTATAATTTTAAGCACCGGAAGAGTGACGTTATCTGATCATCTCACTTCACTTCCCTCAGCCTTGGCTTCCTCATCAGTAACACAGGAATAATAATAGCATCTACTTTACACATTATGTGGTGAGGATTAAATGAGCTAAGACATGTAAAGTCACCAAGCAGAGTATGTGGCACATGGTGGGCAGTCAACAAATGATAGGGTCCTTCTTTCTCCACTCTGCCCAACTCTTCCACCATGGATATCTCCTTCACCAGAGTGGTTTCCACTACAGCAAATAGGGTTTGTGTGTGTGCACATGCATGAGTGGCCAGGTATATTGCTGGTTACTGAGATTAAAATAATAATCATTAGTGGGAGAATGGGAAGGGAATAAAGGTTGAAAAATTACCTATTGGGTACAATGTTCACTATTTGGGTGATGGGTACACTAGAAGCCCAAACCTCAATATTATGCAACATATTCATATAACAAATGTACACATGTAGTCCCTGAATCTAAAATTAAAAAATATATTAGCTAAAGCCACATAAAAATGTCAACATAAATAACAGCATTTTATGAAGCTGACCCAAGCCTTCCCAATTTGTAATTAATTCGATTAAGATGAAAGTAACTACCACTAACTGAAATCAGGGGTAAGAGGGTATCTCCCATTGCCATTTAATAGAAATCAGCATAGTGCAGCTAGCCCTGCTTGGATGAGTCCCTTTTATGTAATCCTCCCTCCTCCCTCCATGCCTACTTCTGTTTACAGAAACCCATGTTATTGGGCAAGAGACATTAATGCCAAAATAAACCAAAGATTTTTCACCTCATGTGTCCAGGGTCACAGTTAAGTGCTGACTTGACATGGAAAATCAAAGGCACAAAGCCTTCCTCAAAGCACCAGTGGCATTTCCTCTCTCTGGGGTGAAGGGCTGCCCCCAGCAAGATGGCAGCTTAATCCTTTGGGTACAAGGTACATAGCCACAATGTCTGCCTCCATCCAAGGTGTTTGGGAGCCTTTGTCTATTGCCTGCTGTGGCAAGAAATACCAAGGACCAAGACCCTGACTAAAGGGCAGAAGGGCCAAGACTCCTTGTTAGGAGAGGGAAATATGTTTACGAAGACAGGTTTCAGAAAGAGCCTCTATTTACTATTTGTAAAGTCAGTTTCTCTGAGGGAAGCCTGGTCCTTGCTTTAGTGGAGGGACAACAATGTCACTGCAGGCTTTGATGGTGCCATTAATATCTTTCAATAGTGGTGCATCAAGTGCAGGGCAGTAACAACAGTCTACCCTGGGGTGAAGACAATAAGGGGGTATGCTGTGTGTAGAAAATTAAAATATAAAAATAAAACCAACTAAAGTTGGTCTACTCTTTATTACCACCATGCAATGGCAATCTCAAACAATGTCTATTAAAGGACATCTAGACTCACTCTAATTTTTGGTAATTATGAAGAAAGCCACTATGAATATCCATGTACAAGTTTTAGGGTAACCATAAGTTTTCATCCAAGAGTACAATTGCTGGGTTATATGATAATTGCACATTTAGCTTTTCAATAAACTGCCCAACTGTTCCAGAGTGTGTCATTTCACATGCCCACCAGCAAAATATGAGTGATCCAGTCCCTCCACCTGGCCAACTATTTTATTTTAACTATCATAATAAATATGTAGTGATACTTCAAAGTGATCTTAATTTGCATTTCCCTAATGCCCACTGATGTTCAACACCTTTCCACATACTTATTTGCCATCCATATATCCTTTTCTATGAAATGTCTGCTCATGTCTTTGGTTCATTTTCTAACTGGATTACCATTGACCCTTGAAGAACATGGGTTTGAACTGCATAGATTCACTTGTACATGGATTTTTTTCAACAAAATATGGATCAAAAATATAGTATTCGCAGGATGTAATACCTGCATATATGGAGGGCTGACTTTTTGTATGCCCAGGGCTGACTGTAAGATTGAGTATGGATATGTGCAAATTTTGGTACAGGTAGAGGCCTAGGACCAATCCCCTATATACACTGAGGGACAACCGTATTTGTTTTCTCACTGTTGAGTTTTAATACTTCTTTATATATTCTAGATTTGAGTATTTCCGCAGACATGTGGCTGAAAATATTTTCTCCCACGGAGTAGCTTGCCTTTTTGTCACCTTGAAAGGGTCTTTGGAAGAGTATTTAAATTTTTTTTTAAAGTCCAATTTATCAAATTTTTCTTTCTTTTTTTTATTATTATACTTTAAGTTCTGGGACACATGTGCAGAACATGCAGGTTTGTTACATAGGTATACATATGCCATGGTGGTTTGCTGCACCGATCAACCCGTTATCTACATTAGGTATTTCTCCTAATGCTATCCCTACCCTAGCCCCCCACCCCGACAGGCCCCAGTGTGTGATGTTCCCCTCCCTGTGTCCATGTGTTCTTTTTGTTCAACTACCACTTATGAGTGAGAACATGTAGTGTTTAGTTTTCTGTTCCTGTGTTAGTTTGCTGACACTGGTGGTTTCCAGCTTCATCCATGTCCCTGCAAAGGACATAAACTCATCCATTTTTATGGCTGCATAGTATTCCAAGGTGTATAAGTGCCACGTTTTCTTTATCCAGTCTATCACTGATGGGCATTTGGGTTGGTTCCAAGTCTTTGCTATTGTGAACTGTGTTGCAATAAACATATGTGTGCGTGTGTCTTTATAGTACAATGATTTATAATCCTTTGGGTATATATCCAGAAATGGAATTGCTGGGTCAAATGGTATTTCTGGTTCTAGATCCTTGAGGAATCACCACACTGTCTTCCACAATGGTTGAACTAATTTACACTTCCACCAACAGTGTAAACACATTCCTATTTCTCCACATAATCAGCATCTGTTGTTTACAGACTTTTTAATGATCACCATTCTAACTGGTGTGAGATAGTATCTCATTTTGGTTTCGATTTGGATTTCTCTAATGACCAGTGATGAGCTTTTTGCATATGTTTGACGGCCACTTAAGTGTCTTCTTTTGAGAAGTGTCTGTTCATATCCTTCACCCACTTTTTGATGGGGTTCTTTCTTTTATTCTTGTAAATTTGTTTAAGTTCCTTGTAGATTCTGGATATTAGACTTTTGTCAGATGGATAGATTGCAAAAATTTTTTCTGTAGTTTGCCTGTTCACTCTGATGATAGTTTTTTTCGCTATGCAGAAGCTCTTTAGTTTAATTACATCCCATTTGTCAATTTTGGCTTTTGTTGCCATTTCTTTTGGTGTTTTAGTCATGAAGTCTTTGCCCATGCCTATGTCCTGAATGGTATTGCCTAGGTTTTCTTCTAGGAATTTTATGGTTTTAGGTCTTACATTTAAGTCTGTAATCCATCTTGAGTTAATTTTTGTATAAGGTGTAAAGAAGGTGTCCCGTTTAATTTTTCTGCATATGGCTAGCCAGTTTTCCCAACACCATTTATTAAATAGGGAATCCTTTCCACATCACTTGTTTTTGTCAGGTTTGTCAAAGATCAGATGGTTGTAGATGTGTGGCATTAAATCCAAGGACTCTGTTCTGTTCCATTGGTCTATATCTCTGTTTTGGTACTAGTACCATGCTGTTTTGGTTACTGCGGACTTGTAGTATAGTATAGTGATGTTAAGCGGGTTTTTCATATGATTATTAGCCATTTCTATATCTTCTTTTGAGAATTTCCTATTCATGTCCTTTGCCTGCTTTCTCCTTCTTCTTCTTCTTCCTCCTCCTCTTCTTCTTCTCCTCCTTCTCCCCCTCCTCCTCTTCTTCTTCTCCTCCTTCTCCCCCTCCTCCTCTTCTTCTTCTTCTCCTCCTTCTCCTTCTTCTTTTCTTCTTCTTTTCTTCTTCTCTTCTCTTCTTTTCTTCTTCTTCTTCTTCTTCTTCTTCTTCTTCTTCTTCTTCTTCTTCTTCTTCTTCTTCTTCTTCTCCTCCTCCTCCTCCTCCTTCTCCTTCTTCTCCTTCTTTTCTTCTCCTTCTCCTTCTTCTTTCTTTTTTTTTTTTTTTTGAAGCACAGTCTCACTCTGTCACCCAGGCTGAGGTACAGTGACATGATCTCGGCTCACTGCAACCTCCACCTCTCAGGCTCAAGCAATTCTCATGCCTCAGCCTCCCAAATACCTGGGACCACAGGCAGAAGCCACCGTGCCAGCTAATTTTTGTGTTTTCTTTTTAGTAGAGGCAGGATTTCGCCATACTGGCCAGGCTAGTCTCAAACTCCTGGCCTCCAGTGATCTGCCTTCCTTGGACTCCCAAAGTTGTGGGACTACAGGCGTGAGTCACTGCACCTGCCCCTTTGCCCACTTTTTGATGGGATTTTTTTTGTTGTTTTTGCTTATTTGTTTGAGTTCCTTGTAGATTCTGGGTATTAGTCCTTTGTCAGATACATAGTTTGCAAATATTTTCCCCCACTCTATAGGCTGTCTGTTTACTCTGCTGATAATTTCACTGTACAGAAGATTTTTAGTTTAATTAGGTCCCATTTATTTATTTTTGTTTTAGTTGCATTTGATTTTGGAGTCTTAGTCATGAATTCTTTGCCTAAGCCAATGTCCAGAAAAGTTTCCCAATGCTACCTTCTAGTATTTTTATAGTTTCAGTTCTTAGATTTAAATATTTGATCCATTTTGAGTTAATTTTTGTATAAGGTGAGAAGTGAGGATCTAGTTTCATTCTTCTACATGTGGCTTGCCAGTTTTCCCAGCACCATTTATTGAATAGGGTGTCCTTTCCCCACTTTATGTTTTTGTATGCTTTGTCAATACTTACAGAAGGCCATAAGTATTTGGCCTTATTTCTGGGTTTTCTATTCTCTTTCATTGGTCTTCATGCCTACTTTTATACCATTACCATGCTGTTTTGGTAGCTTATAGCTTTGTAGTATAATTTGATGTCGGGAAATGTGATGCTTCCAGATTTGTTCCTTTTTCTTAGTCTTGCTTTAGCCATGTGGGCTCTCTTTTGGTTCCATATGAATTTTTGATTGCTTTTTTCTTGTTCTGTAAAGAATGATGATGGTATTTTGATTAGAATTGCATTGAATCTGTGGATTACTTTGGGCAGTATGGTCATTTTCATATTATTGATTCTACCCCTCCATGAGCATGGAATATGTTGCCATTTGTTTGTGTCATCTATGATCTTTTTTAGGAGTGTTTTGTAGTTTTCCTTGCAGATATCTTTCACCTCCTTGGTTATTTCTAAATATCTTATTATTATTATTTTTGCGGCTGTTGTAAAATGGGTTGACTTCTTGATTTAATTCTCAGCTTAGTCATTGTTGGTATATAGCAGTGCTACTGATTTGTGTACATTGATGTTGTATCCTGAGACTTTACTGAATTCGTTTATCAGGTCAAGGAGCTTTTGGATTATTCTTTAGGGTATTCTAGGCATATGATCATATCATTGGCAAACAGTGACATTTTGACTTCCACTTTTCCAATTTGGATGCTCTTTACTTCTTTCTCTTGTCTGATTACACTGGCTATGACTTCCAGTAGTATGTTCAATAGAAGTGGTGACAATAGGCATCCTTGTCTTGTTCCAGTTCTCACGGGGAATGTTTTCAGTTTTTCCCCATTCAGTATAATGTTGCCTGTGGGTATGTCATAGATGGCTTTTATTATCTTGAGGTATGTCTCTTCTATGCCAGTTTTTTTGAGTGTTTTTACAAAAAAAGGGATAATTTTATCAGATGCTTTTTCTGCATCTATTGAGCTAATCATATGATTTTTTATTTTGATTCTGTTTATGTGATGTATCACATTTATTGACTTGTGTATGTTAAACTATACCTGCATCCCTATGATAAAACTGACTTGATCATGGTGTATTATCTTTTTAATATGCTGCTGGATTTGGGTAGCTAGTATTTTGCTGAGGATTTTTGAATCTATGTTCATCAGGGTATTGGTCTGTAGCGTTTTTGGTTGTGTTCTTTCTTGGTTTGGGTATTGGGGTGACACTGGCTTCATAGAATGATTTAATGAGGATTTCTTCTTTTACTGTCTTTTGGAATGGTTTCAGTAGGATTGGTACCAATTCTTATTTGAATGTCTGATAGAATTCAGCTGTGAATCCATCTGGTTCTGAACTTATTTTGTTGGCAATTTTAAAATTACAGTTTCAATCTTGCTTTTTGTTATTGGTCTGTTCAGGGTTTCTGTTTCTTCCTGATTTAATCTAGGAGGTTGTATATTTCCAGGAACTTGTCCACATCCTCTACACATTCTAGTTTGTGTGCAAAAAGGTGTTCATAGTACACTTCAATAATCTTTTGTATTTCCATGGTATCAGTTGTAATATCTCCAGTCTCATTTCTGATTGAGTTCATTTGGATCTTTTCTTGGTTAATCTCACTAACAGTCTATCAATTTTGCTTATCTTTTCAGAGAATCAGCTTTTTGTTTCATTTATCTTTTGCATTGTTTTTGTTTGTTCCAGTTTCATTGAGTTTTGCTCTGATCTTTGTTATTTCTTTTCTTCTGCTGGGTTTGAGTTTAGTTTGTTCTTGTTTCCCTTGTTCCTTGAGGTGTGACATTGGGTTGTCCATTTGTGCTCTTTCAGACTTTTTGATTTACGCATTTAACACCATGAACTTTTGTCTTAGCACCACTTTTGCTGTATCCCACAGGTTTTTGTAAGCTGTGTAACTATTATCATTCATTTCAAATAATTTTTAAATTTCTATCTTGATTTCATTGTTGACCCAAAGCTCATTCAAGAGCAGATTACTTACTTTCCATGTATTTCTATAGTTTTGAGGGTTCTTTTTGAAGTTGATTTCCAATTTTATTCCCCTGTGGTCTGAGAAAATGCTTGATATAATTTTGATTTTCTTAAATTTATAGAAACTTGTGGTGTGACCTATGATATGGTCTATCTTGGAGAATGTTCCATACACTGAAAAAAAGAACGTATATTCTGTAGTTGTTGGAAAGAATGTTTTGTAAATATATGTTAAGTCTATTTGTTCTAGGGTATAGTTTAAGTCCACTGTTTCTTTGTTGACTTTCTGTCTTGATGATCTGTCTAGTGCTGTAAGTATAGTATTGAAGTCCTCCAATATTATTGTGTTGTTGTTTATCTCATTTCTTATGTCTAGTACCAATTGTTTTATAAGTTTAGGTGCTCCAGTGTTAGGTGCATATAATTTAGGATGGTGATATTTTCCTGTTGGACTAATCCTTTTATCATTATACAATGTCCTTGCTTGTCTTTCTTTTTTAAACTGTTGTTGCTTTAAAGTCTGTTTTGTCTGATATAAGAATAGCTACTCCTGCTTGCTTTTGGTTTCCATTTGTGTGGAATATTTTTTACCACCCCTTTACCTTAAGCTTACATGAGTCCTTATGCATTAGGTGAGTCTCTTGAAAACAACACATACTTGGTTGGTGGTTTATTTAATTCATTCTGCTATTATGTATCTTTTAAGTGTAGCGTTGAGGCCCATTTACATTCGATGTTAGTATTGAAATGTGAGGTACTGTTGTACTCATCATGTAGTTGTTGCCTATATGTTTTGGATTTTTTTCATTGTGTTACTGTTTTATAGGCCCTGTGAGATTTATGCTTTAAGAAGGTTATATTTTGGTGTATATCAAGGTTTTCTTTCAACATTTAGAACTCCTTTTAGCATTTATTGTAGTGCTTGTTTGGGGGTGGCAAATTCTGTCAGGATTTGTTTTTGAAGAAGACTTTATCTTCCTTTCATTTATGAAACTTAGTTTTGCTAGATAGAAAATTTTAGGGTGACATTATTTTGTTTCAGGAGGTGAAAGGTAAGACTCCAATCCCTTCTGACTTGTAAAGCTTCTGCTGAGAAATCTGCTGTTAATCTGATAGGTTTTGCTTTATAGGTTATCTTTTATCTCACAGCTCTTAAAATTATGTTTTTTTAATCTTGACTTTAGATAACCTGATGACCCTGTGCCTTAATGATGATGGTTTTGGAATGAATTTCCCAGGAGTTCTTTTGACTTCTTCAGTTTGGATGTCTAGACCTCTAGCAAGGCCAGGGAAGTTTTCCTCAATTATTCCCTCAAATAAGTTTTCCAAACTTTTAGATTTCTGTTCTTTCTTAGAATCACCACTTATTCTTAGGTTTGGTCATTTTACATAATCCCATATTCCTTGGAGACTTTGTTCATTTATTTCATTCTTTTTTATTTGTATTTGTCTGTTTGGGTTATTTCAAAAGTCTTGTCTTCAAGCTCTGAAATTCTTTCTTCTACTTGTTCTAGCTTATTGTTAAAATTTTCCACTGTATTTTGTATTTCCCTAAGTGTGTCTTTCATTTCCAGTAGCTCTCATTGTTTTTTCCTTTATAATATCTATTCCTCTGAAAAAATTTTAATTATATCCTGATTTTTTAAAATTTAAGTTGGTTTTCACCTTTCTCTGTTGTCTTCTTGAGTAGCTTACTAATCAACCTTATGAATTCTTTATCTGGCACTTCAGAGATTTCTTCTTGGTTTGGATCCAATGCTGGGGAGCTAGTAGGATCTTTTCAGGATGATTTAGAACCCTGTCTTGTCATATTACCAGAATTCCTTTCCTGGTTCCTTCTCATTTGGGTAGACTAATCAAATTGTTCTTGAATTTATTTTTTATTGGACTGTGGTTTTTTTTAACTTCTTTTTTTCTTTCTTAAGGATCATACGTCAATATTTATTTTAGCCTAGTTTGATTCTTGGTGATTTTAGGATGAAAACTCTGTATGAGTTCCTTATTTATAGAGAATCTTTTCCAACTGGCTTTCCCAGATGATGGTTTTAGTAGTTAAGTTCTTGGTGTGTGGGCAAGTTCACTGTTTCTTATGGGGTCAGAATGGCAGGGATCTCTTAAAGCTTATTTCCTTCTCTCATGGTGTACACTTTATTTGTTTATTTAATTTTCCCCCATTTTTATACTTGCTGAGTTGATGATTCAGGCTTCAGGTCAAGAGGAAACGTATTCCTGTATAGGCATCAGTTGTAGCTAAGGCAGGTGAGATGTCATACATAATGGTAGGCTAAGACCCCAGACTTGATAAGGGTGTTGGAGGAGCTCTCAATGAGATGTGCTGAGGTTTTATAAGGGTGAAGAGTGGAAGCTACATCAATTCCCCTGCCAGGCAAGCAGGAAAGCTATCCACCTCACAGCCTCACCCTTGTCCCAGTGTTTTGGCTATTCAGATCAGATGGACACCTCTGTTCCTATCAGCAGAGAGACCTGGGAGAGAAGACCTGCTATTCAGATTCTGTTGTCCCACAGGGTGTTACCTTGTTGTGGTCCCTTCTGCTAGGACTGTGGCTTCCTGAGAAACAGATTGCAGTGACTGGAAGATTCTCCTTAAACATGTGGAATATTCTCCAAAATTTTTAACATTTTTACTCCATTGTAACATCTGGGCCTGAAGATTCAATTTTTGGAAACTGTTAAATTACAAATTCAATTTCCTAAATAGTGACATAGGGTTATTCAAATTCTCTAATATATTGTGGGTGAACTGTGGTAGTGTTTGGATAAACTGGTCCATTTCATGCAACTTGTCCAATTTACACGTACACAGTTGTTCACAGTTGTTATTATTTTGATGCCTGTGGGGTCTGCAGCAATATCCTCTATTTCATTCCTGATATCAGAAAATTTTTGTCTTGATTGCTGGCAAGATGGCCAAATAGGAACAGCTCTGTCTGCAGCTCACAGTGAGATCAAAACAGAAGGTGGGTGATTTCTGCATTTCCAACTGAGGTACACAGTTCATCTCATTGGGACTGGTTGGACAGTGGGTGCAGACCAAGAAGGACGAGCCAAAGCAAGGTGGGGCATCGCCTCAACTGGGAAGTGCAAGGGGTCGGGGAACTCCATCTCCCAGCCAAGGGAAGCCATTAGGGACTGCATTGTGCACCATAACTCAAATACTGTGCTTTTCCCACAGTCTTCACAACCCGCAGACCAGGAGATCCCCTTCGGTGCCTACACCACCAGGACCCTGGGTTTCCAGCACAAAACTGGGTGGCCCTTTGGGCAGATGCCGAACTAGCTGCAGGGGTTTTTTTTTTTTCCCCCATACCTTAAGGGCCAGCGAGAAAAAAATGTTCACTCCCCTGGAAAGCGGCTGAAGCCAGGGAGCCAAGTAGTCTTGCTCAGTGGGTTCCAACCCCATGGATCCCAGCAAACTAAGATCCACTGGCTTGAAATTCTCTCTGCCAGCACAGCAACAGTCTGATACCGACTGGGACACTTGAGTTTGGTGGGAGGAGGGGCGTCCACCATTTCTGAGGCTTGAGTAGGCAGTTTTCCCCTCACAGTGTAAAGAAGCCTCAGGGAAGTTCGAAATGGGCAGAGCCCATGGCAGCTCAGCAAGTTTGCTGTGGCCAGACTGCCAGATTTCTCCTCTCTGGGCAGGGCATCTCTGAAAAAAAGGCAGGAGCCCCAGTCAGGGACTTATAGATAAAACCCCTATCTCCCTGGGACAGAGCACCAGTGGGAAGGGGCGGTGGTGGATACAGCTTCAGCAGACTTAAAGGTCCCTGTGTGACAGCTCTGAAGAGAGCAGTGGACCTCCCAGCACAGCATTCAAGCTCTGCTAAGGGACAGATTGCCTCCTCAAGTGAGTCCCTGACCCCCATGTTTCCTGAGTGGGAGATACCTCTCAGTAGGGGCCAACAGACTCCTCATACAGGAGAGCTCTGGCTGGCATCTGGCAGGTGCCCCTCTGGGAGAAAACTTCCAGAGGAAAGAACAGGCAGCAATCGTTGCCATTCTTCAGCCTCTGCTGGTGATACCCAGGCAAACAGGGTCTGGAGTGGACCTCCAGCAAATTCCAGCAGACCTGCAGCAGAGGGGCCCGACTGTTAGAAGGAAAACTAACAAACATAAAGGAATAACACATCCACTCAGAGACCCCATTCTAAGGTCACTAACATAAAAACCAAAGGTAAATAAATCTACAAAGATGAAAACCAGAATGCCTCTTCTCCTCTAAAGGATCACAACTCCTCATCAGCAAGGGAACAAAACCAGACGGAGAATGAGTTTGATGAACAGACAGAATTAGGCTTCGGAAGGTGGGTAATAACAAACTCCTCTGAGCTAAAGGAGCATGTTCTAACACAATGCAAGGAAGCTAAGAACATTGAAAAAGGTTAGAGGAATTGCTAACTAGAATAACCAGTTTAGAGAAGAACATAAATGACCTGATGGGGATAAAAACCATGGCACAAGAACTTCGTGAAGCATACACAAGAATCAATAGTGGAATCGACCAAGCAGAAGAAAGTATATCAGAGATTGAAGATCAAATTAATGAAATAAAGCGTGAAGACAAGATTAGAGAAAAAAGAATAAAGAGGAACAAACAAAGCCTCCAAGAAATATGGGACTATGTGAAAAGACCAAACCTATGTTTCATTGGTGTACCTGAAAGTGGTGGGTAGAATGGAACCAACAGGGAAAACACTCTTCAGGATATTATCCAGGAGAACTTCACTAGCCTAGCAACACAGACCAACATTCAAATTCAGGAAATACAGAGAACACCTCAAAGATACTCCTTGAGAAGAGCAACCCCAAGACATATAATCATCAGATTCACCAAGGTTGAAACAAAGGAAAAAATGTTAAGGGAAGCCAGAGAGAAAGGTCAGGTTACCCACAAAGGGAAGCCCATCAGACTAACAGCAGATCTCTCTGCAGAAACCCTAGAAGCCAGAAGATAGTGGGGGCCAGTATTCAACATTTTTAAAGAAAAGAATTTTAAACCCAGAATTTCATATCCACCCAAACTAAGCTTCATAATTGAAGGAGAAAAAAAATCCTTTACAGACAAGAAAATGCTGAGAGATTCTGTCACCACCAGGCCTGCCTTACAAGACCTCCTGAAGGAAGCACTAAACATAGAAAGAAACAACAGGTACCAGTCACTGCAAAAACAACAAATTGTAAAGACCATTGACACTATGAAGAAACTGCAACAAATGGGCAAAATAACCAGCTAGCATCAAATTGACAGAATCATATTCACACCTAACAATATTAACCTTAAATGTAAACGAGCTAAATGCCCCAGTTAAAAGACACAGACTGGCAAAATGGATAAAGAGTCAAGATCCATCAGTGTGCTGTATTCAGGGGACCCATCTCACATGCAAAGACACACATAGGCTCAAAATAAAGAGACAGAGTAATATTTACCAAGCAAATGGAAAGAAAAAAAAAAGCTGGGGTAGCAATCCTAATCTCTGGTAAAGCAGACTTGAAACTAACCTGTTGGTTGTGTTTGTTGGTCAAAAGAGACAAAGAAGGGCATTACATAATGTTAGAGGGATCAATGCAACAAGAGGAGCTAACTATTCTAAATATATATGCACCAATACAGGAACACCCAGATTCATAAAGCAAGTTCTTAGAGACCTGCAAAGAAACACAGACTCCCACACAATAATAGTGGGAGAATTTAACACCCCACTGTCAATATTAGACACATCAATGAAACAGAGAATTAACAAGAATATTCAGGACTTGAACTCAGCTCTAGACCAAGCTGACCTAATAGATATCTACAGAACTCTCCACTCCAAACCAAAAGAATATATATTCTTCTCAGCACCTCATTGCACTTATTCTAAAATTTACCACATAATTAGAAGTAAAACACTCCTCAGCAAATGCAAAACAATGAAAATCATAACAGTCTCTCAGACCACAGTGCAATTAAATTAGAACTCAGAATTAAGAAATTCACTCAAAACCACACAACTACATGCAAACTGAACAATCTGCTCCTGAATGACAACTAGGTAATTAATGAAATGAAGGCAGAAATAAAGATGTTCTTTGAAACCAATGAGAACAGAGACACAACGTACCAGGATCTCTGGGACACAATTTAAGCAGTGTGTAGAGGGGCATTTATACCACTAAATCCCCACAAGAGAAAGCAGAAAAGATCTAAAATTGACACCCTAACATCACAATGAAAAGAACTAGAGAAGCAAGAGCAAACAAATTCAAAAGCTCGCAGAAGACAAGAATTAACTAAGATCAGAACAGAACTGAAGGAGCTAGAGACATGAAAAAACCTTCAAAAAAATCAATGAATTCAAGAGCTGGTTTTTGAAAAAAGTCATCAAAATAGATAGTCTGCTAGCCAGACTAATAAAGAAGAAAAGACAGAAGAATCAAATAGACACAGTAAAAAACGACATAGGGCATATCACTACTGATCCCACAGAAATACAAACTATCATCAGAGAATACTATGAACACCTCTATGCAAATAAACTAGAAAATCTAAAAGAAATGGATAAATTCCTGGACAAATACACCCCCCCCAAGTCTAAACCAGGAAGAAGTCGAATCCCTGAATAGACTAATAACAAGTTCTGAAATGGAGGCAGTAATTAACAGACTACCAACCAAAAAAGTCCAGGACCAGACGGATTCACAGCCGAATTCTACCAGAGGTACAAAGAGCAGCTTATACCATTCCTTCTGAAACTATTCCAAACAACAGAAAAAGAGGGAATACTCTCTAACTTGTTTTATGAGGCCAGCATCATCCGGGTACCAAAACCTGGCAGAGACACAACAAAAAAGGGAAATTTCAGGCCAATATCCCTGATGAACATCGATGTGAAAATCCTCAATAAAATACTGGCAAACCGAATCCAGCAGCACATTAAAAAGCTTATCCACTACGATCAAGTTGGCTCCATACCTGGGATGCAAAGTTAGTTCAACATATGCAAATCAATAAATGCAATCCATCACATAAACATAACCAATGACAAAAAAGTCACATGATTATCTCACTAGATGCAGAAAAGGCCTGTCACATAATTCAACACCCCTTTATGCTAAAAACTCTCAATAAACTAGGTATCAATGAAATGTATCTCAAAATAATAAGAGCTATTTATGACAAACCTACAGCGAATATCATACTTAATGGGCAACAGCTGGAAGCATTTGCTTTGAAAACCGGCACAAGACATGGATGCCCTCTCTCACCACTTCTATTCCACATAGTATTGGAATTTCTGGCCACGACAATCAGGCAAATGAAAGAAATAAAGGGTATTCAAATAGAAAGAGAGGAAGTCAAATTGTCTCTATTTGCAGATGACATGATCATATGTTTAGAAAACCTCATTCTCTCATCTCAAAATCTCCTTAAGCTGATAAGCAATTTCAGCAAAGTCTCAGGATAGAAAATCAATGTGCAAAAATCACAAGCATTCCTATACACCAATAACAGACACACAGAGAGCCAAATCATGAGTGAACTCCCATTCACCATTGCTACTAAGAGAATAAAATACCTAGGAATACAACTTTCAAGGGATGTGAAGGTTATCTTCAAGGAGAACTTCAAACCACTGCTCAAGGAAATAAGAGAGGACACAAACAAATGGAAAAACATTCCATGCTTATGGATAGGAAGAATCAGTATCGTAAAAATTGCCATACTGCCCAAAGTAATTTATAGATTCAATGCTATCCCCATCAAGCTACCATTGACTTTATTCACAGAATTGGAAAAAAACTACTTTTAACTTCATATGGAACCAAAAAAGAGCCCACATAGCCAAGACATTCCTAAGCAAAAAGAACAAAGCTGGAGGCGTTACGATACCTGACTTCAAACTATACTACAAGGTTACAGAAACTGAAACAGCATGCTACTGGTACCGAAACAGATACATAGAACAGAACAGAGGCCTGGGAAATAACACCACACATCTACAACCATCTGATCTTTGACCAACCTGACACAAACAAGCAATGGGGAAAGGATTCCCTATTTAATAAATGGTGTTGGCAAAACTGGCTAGCCAGATGCAGAAAACTGAAACTCGACCCCTTACTTACACCTTATACAAAGATTTACTCAAGATGGATGAAAGACTTAAACATAACACCTAAAATCATAAAAATCCTAGAAGAAAACCTAGGCAATACCATTCAGGACATAGTAATGGGCACAGACTTCATGTCCAAAACACCAAAAATAATGGCACCAAAAGCAAAAATTGACAAAAGGGATCTAACTAAACTAAAGAGCTTCTGCACAGCAAAAGAAACTATTATCAGTGGGAACAGGCAACCTAAAGAATGGGAGAAAATTTTTGCAATTATTATAAAAGCTTCCTTATTTCTCCACATCCTCTCCAGCTTCTGTTGTTTCCTGACATTTTAATGATCACCATTCTAACTGCCATGAGATACTATCACATTTTGGTTTTGATTTGCATTTCTCTAATGACCAGTGATGACGAGCTTTTCTTCATATGTTTGTTGGCCACATAAATGTCTTCTTCTGAGAACTGTCTGTTCATATCCTTCACCCACTTTTTAATGGGGTTGGTTTTTTCTAGTAAACTTGTTTAAGATCCTTGTAGGATCTGGATATTAGACCTTTGTCAGATGGATAGATTGTAAAAATTTTCTCCCATTCTGTAGGTTGCCTGTTCACTCTGATGATAGTTTCTTTTGCTGTGCAGAAGCTCTTTAGTTTAATGAGATCCCATTTGTCAATTTTGCTTTCATTGCAATTGCTTTTGGTGTTCCAGTCATGAAGTCTTTGCCCATGCCTATGTCCTGAATGGTACTGCCTGGGTTTTCTTTTAGGGTTTTCTTTTTTATGATTTTAGGTCTTACATTTAAGTCTTTAATTCATCCTGAGTTAATTTTTGTATAAGGTGTAAGGAAGGGGTCCAGTTTCAGTTTTCTGCATATGGCTAGCCTGTTTTCCCAACACTACATATTAAATGGGGAATCCTTTCCCCACTGCTTGTTTTTGTCAGATTGGTGAAAGATCAGATGGTTGTAGATGTGTGGTGTTATTTCTGAGGCCTCTGTTCTGTTCCGTTGGTCTATATATCTGTTTTGGTACCAGTACCATGGTGTTTTGGTTACCATAGCCTTGTAGTATAATTTGAAGTCAGGTAGCATGATATCCCCAGCTTTGTTCTTTTTGCTTAGGACTGTCTTTGCTATACGGGCTCTTTTTTGGTTCCACATGAAATTTAAAGTACTTTTTCCTAATTCTGTGAATAAATTCAATGGTAGCTTGATGGGAATAGCATTGAATCTATGAATTACTTTGGGCAGTATGGTCATTTTCACGATATTGATTCTTCCTATCCATGAGCATGGAATGTTTTTCCATTTGTTTGTGTCCTCTCTTATTTCCTTGAGCAGTGGTTTGTAGTTCTCTTTGAAGCAGTCCTTCACATCCTTTGTAAGTTGTATTCCTAGGTATTTTATTCTCTTAATAGCAATTGTGAATGGGAGTTCACTCATGATTTGGCTCTCTGTGTGTCTATTATTGGTGTATAGGAATGCTTGTGATTTTTGCACATTGATTTTCTATCCTGAGACTTTGCTAAAGTTGCTTATGAGCTTAAGGAGCTTTGGGCTGAGACAATGGGGTTTTCTGAATATACCATCATGTCATTTGCAAACAGAGACAATTTGACTTCCTCTCTTCCTATTTGAATACCATTATTTCCTTCTCTTGCCTGATTGCCCTGGCCAGAACTTCCAATACTATGTTGACTAGGAGTGGTGAGAGAGGTCATTCTTGTCTTTTGCTGAATTTCAAAGGGAATGCTTCCAGCTTTTGCCCATTCAGTATGATATTGGCTATGGGTTTGTCATAAATAGCTCTTATTATTTTGAGATATGTTCCATCAATACCTAGTTTATGGAATGTTTTTAGCATGAAGAGGTGTTGAATTTTATCGAATGTCTTTTCTGCATCTATTGAAATAATCATGAGGTTTTTGTCATTGTTTCTGTTTATGTGATGGATTACGTTTATTGATTTGCATATGTTGAACTAGCCTTGCATCCCAGGGATGAAACCAACCTGATCATGGTGAATGAGCTTTTTGATGTGCTGCTGGATTCGGTTTGCCAGTATTTCTCATTGATGTTAATCAGCAATATTGGCCTGAAATTTTCTTTGTTATTGTTGTTGCTGTTGTGTCTCTGCCAGGATTTGGTATCAGAATAATGCTGGCCTCATAAAATGAGTTAGGGAGGAGTCCCTCTTTTTCTACTGTTTGGAATAGTTTCAGAAGAAATTGTACCATCTCCTCTTTTTACCTTTGATAGAATTTGGCTGTGAATCCGCCTGGCCCTGGACTTTTTTTTGGTTGGTAGGCTATTAATTATTGCCTCATTTTCAGAAGTTGTTATTGGTGTAATTAGGGATTCAACTTCCCTCTAGTTTAGTCTTGGGAGTGTGTTTGTGTCCAGAAATTTATCCATTTCTTCTAGATTTTTCTAGTTTATTTGCATAAAGGTGTTTTTAGTATTCTCTGATGGTAGTTTTTATTTCCATGGGGTCAGTGTTGATATCCCCTTTATCACTATTTATTGTGTCTATTTGATTCTTCTCTTTTCTTTTTTATTACTCTGGCTAGCCGTCTATTTTGTTAATCTTTCCCAAAACCAGCTCCTGGATTCATTGATTTTTTTTATTATACTTTAATTTCTGGGATACATGTGCAGAATCTGCAGGTTTGTGCCAAGGTGGTTTGCTGCACCCATCAACCTGTCATCTACATTACATATTTCTCCTAATGCTATCCCTCCCCTTGCCCCCCCACCCCCCAACAGGTCCTGGTGTGTGATGTTTCCCTCCTTGTGCCTGTATGTTCTCATTGTTCAACTCCCACTTATGAGTGAGAATATGTGGTGTTTGGTTTTCTGTTCCTGTGTTAGTTTGCTGAGAATGATGGTTTTCAGCTTCATCAATGTCCATGCAAGGGACATGAACTCCTTCTTTTTTCTGGTTGCATAGTATTCCATGGTATATAATGCCACATTTTCATTATCCAGTCTATCATTGATGGGCATTTGCATTGGTCCCAAGTTTTTGCTCTTGTGAATACTGCTGCAATAAGCAAACATGTGCATGTGTCTTTATAGTACAATGATTTAGAATCCTTTGGGTATATACCCTGTAATGGGATTGCTGGGTCAGATGGTATTTCTAGTTAGATCCTTGAAGAATCGCCACACTGTCTTTCACAAGGGTTGAACTAATTTACACTCCCACCAACAGTGTAAAAGTGTTCCTATTTCTCCACATCCTCTACTGCATCTTTTGTTTCCTGACTTTTTAATGATCACCATTCTAAGTGGTGTGAGATGGTATCTCATTGTGGTTTTGATATGCATTTCTCTAATGACCAGTGATGATGAGCTTTTTTTCATGTTTGTTGGCTGCATAAATGTCTTCTTTTGAAGTTGTATGGTTTTGAATGAGTTTCTTAATCCTGAGTTCTAATTTGATCACACTGTGGTCAGAGAGACTGTTTGTTATCATGTCTGTTCTGTTGTATTTGCTGAGTGTTTTACTTCCTTTATGTGGTTGATTTTAGAAAAAGTGCTATGTGGTGCTGAGAAGAATGTATATTCTGTTGATCTGGAGTGAAGAGTTCTGTAGATGTCTATTAGGGCCACTTGGGCTAGAGCTGAGTTCAAGTCCTGAATATCCTTGTATTTTTTTCCATCTCATTGATATGTCTAACATTGAGAGTGGGGTGTTAAAATTTCCCATGATTATTGTGTGGAAGTCTTAGTCTCTTTGTAGCTCTCTAAGAACTTGCTTGGTGCTCCTGTATTGGGTGCATATATATTTAGGATAGGTAGCTCTTCTTGTTGCATTGATCCCTTTTCCATCATGTAATATCCTTCTTTGTCTTTCTTGATCTTTGTTGTTTAAGGTCTGTTTTATCAGAAACTAGGATTGCAGCACCTGCTTTTTTTTGCTTTCCATTTGCTTGGTAAATATTCATCCATCCCTTTATTTTGAGCGCATGTGTATCTTTGCACATGAGATGGGTCTCCTTAATACAGCACAGAGATGGGTCTTGAGTCTTTTTAATCCAATTTGCCAGTCTCTGTCTTTTAATTGGGGAATTTAGCCTGTTTACATTTAAGGTTAATATTGTTATGAGTGAATCTGATCCTGTAATCATGATGCTAGCTGGTTTGTTGCACAATAGTTGATGCAGTTTCTTCCTAGTGTCATTGGTTTTTGTATTTTGGTACGTTTTTGCAGTGGCTGGTACCAGTTTTTCCCTTCCATATTTAGTGCTTCCTTCAGGAGCTCTTGAATGGTAGGCCTGGTGGTGACAAAATCCCTCAGCATTTGCTTGTCTGTAAAGGATTTTCTTTCTCCTTTGCTTGTGAAGCTTATTTTAGCTGGATATGAAATTCTGGGTTAAAATTTTTTTCTTTTTTTTTTTTTTTTTTTTTTTGAGATGGAGTCTCGCTCTGTTGCCCAGGCTGGAGTGCAGAGGCGTGATCTCGGCTCACTGCAAGCACTGCCTCTCAGGTTCATGCCATTCTCCTGCCTCAGCCTCCTGAGTAGCTGGGACTACAGGTGCCTGCCACCATGCCTGGCTAATTGTTTTGTATTTTTTTAGCAGAGACGGGGTTTCACCATGTTAGCCAGGATGGTCTCAATCTCAAAATTTTTTTTCTTTAAGAATGTTGAATATTGACCCCCACTCTCTTCTTGCTTCTAGGGTTTCTGCAGAGAGATCCACTGTTAGTCTGATGGGCTTCTTTTGTTGGTAACCTGACCTTTTTCTCTGTCTGCCTTTAGCATTTTTTCCTTTGTTTCAACCTTGGTGAATCTGACACTTATGTGTCTTAGGGTTGCTCTTCTTGAGGAGTATCTTAGTGGTGCTCTCTGCACTTTCTGAATTTGAATGTTGGCCTGTCTTGCTAAGTTGGGAAGTTCTTCTGGATAATATCCTGAAGAGTGTTTTCCAACTTGGTTCCATTCTCCCCATCACTTTTAGGTACACCAGTCAATCATAGATTTAGTCTTTTCACATAGTCCCATATTTCTTGGAGGCTTTGTTCGCTCCTCTTCATTTTTTTTCTCTAATCTTGTCTTCATGGTTTATTTCTTAAAGTTGGTCTTCAATCTCTAATATCTTTTCTTCTGCTTCATTGATTTGGCTATTGATTCTTGCGTATGCTTCATGAAGTTCTCGTGCTGTGTTTTCAGCTCCATCAGGTAATTTATCTTTTTCTCTAAACTGGTTATTCTAGTTAGCAGTTCTTGTCAACTTTTATAAAATTTCTTAGCTTCCTTGCATTGGGTTAGAACATGCTCCTTTAGCTCAGAGAAGTTTGTTATTACCCACCTTCTGAAGCCTACCTCTGTCATTTCGTCAAACTCTTGCTCCATCCAGTTTCGTGCCCTTGCTGGCGAGGAGTTGTGATCCTTTGTAGGAGAGGTGGCATTGTAGATTTTGGAATTTTCATCTTTTTTGCACTAGTTTTTCCTCATCTTCGTGTATTTATTTAACTTTGATCTTTGACTTTAATGACCTTTAAATGGGGTTTTTGTGTGGGCGTCCTTTATGTTGATGTTGATGTTATTGCTTTGTGTTTGTTAGTTTTCCTTCTAACAGTGAGTCCCCTCTTCTGCAGTCTGCTGGAGTTTGCTGGTGGTCCACTCCAGATCCTATTAGCCTGGGTATCACCAGTGGAGGCTGCAGAAGAGCAAAGATTGCCACCTGCTCCTTCCTCTGGAAACTTCATCCCAGAGGGGCACCTGCCAGATGCCACCCTGACCTCTCCTGTATGCGGTGTCTGCTGACTCCTGCTGGGAGGTGTCTCCCAGTCAGGAGGCACAGGCGTCAGGGACCCACTTGACAAGGCAGTCCATCCCTTAGCATAGCTCTAGCACTCTGATGGGAGATCCTCTGCTCTCTTCAGAGCTGGCAGGCAGGAACATTTAAGTCTGCTGAAGCTGCCCCCACAGCCACCCCTTCTCCCAGGTGTTCTGTCCCAGGGATGGGAGTTCCATCTATGAGCCCCTGACTGGGGCTGCTGCCTTTTTTTCCGAGACGCCCTGCCCAGGGAGGAGGAATCTAGAGAGGCAGTCTGGCCACAGCTGCTTTGCTGTGCTATGATGGTTTCCACTAAGTCAGAACTTCCTGGTGGCTTTGTTTACACTGTGTGGGGAAAACAACCTACTCAAGTCTCAGTAATGGTGGAAGCCCCTCCCCCCACCAAGCTCGAGCATCCCAGGTCAACTTCAGACTGCTGTGCTGAGAGTGAGAATTTCAAGCTGGTGGATCTTAGCTTGCTGGGCTCTGTGGGGGTGGGACCTGCTAAGCGAGATCACTTGGCTTTCTGGCTTCCACCTCCTTTCCAGAGGAGTGAACGGTTCTGTCTCGCTTGGGTTCCAGGTGCCCCTGGGGTGTGGGAAAAAAAAAACCAAAACCAAAACAAAACAAAACAAAACAAAACAAAACTCCTCCAGCTAGCTCAGTGTCTACCCAAACAGCCACCCAGTTTTGTGCTTGAATCCCAAGGCCCTGGTGGTACAGGTCCATGAGGGAATCTCCTAGTCTGCAGGTTGCAAAAACCATAAGAAAAGCGTAGTATCTGGGGCAGATAGCATAGCCTCACAGCTTCCCTTGGCTAGAACAGGGAGGTCCCTGGTCCTTTGCACTTCCTGGGTAAGGTGACACCCCACCCTGATTCTGCTCGCCCTCTGTGGGCTGCACCCGCTGTCTAACCAGTCCCAATGAGAGGAACCGGGTACCTCAGTTGGAAATGCAGCAGTCACCCACCTCCTGCTTTGGTCTTGCTGGGAACTGCAGATCAGAGCTGTTCCTATTCAGCCATCTTGGAAAAACCCCTTGGTTGTTTTAAATGCGTGCACACACACACACACACACACACACACACGTCCATTTAAATATAAATTTCACTGGGGATAAACCCTGGTTGTTTTATATATATGAAATATATATGTTTGGACAGATAAATAGATAGATAGATTCTTAAAACAACCAGGGATTCATCTCAGGAGTGGGATTTCACAGCACAGGTAATGTGCATGAAATGTGTATATGTTGTTTTAAATATATAAATGTTTCATTCATTTCTTTGTTGTTTTCTAGTCTCAATTTCATTGATTTCTGTTCTTACCTTTATTAGTTTCTGTTTTTTGCTTGCCTTCATCTTATTTTTCTCTTCTTCCTCGAGTTTCTTGAAGTGGGAACTTAGATTATTGTTTTAAGGCATCTCTTCTGTTATAATGTAAGCATTTAGTGCTGTTAATTTTTTTCATTACTGCTTTTACTGCATCTCACAATTTTTGATATTTTTCAGCTCACTCAGTTTAGTGTATTTTTATTTTTCTTGAGACTCTCTATGAAATACACATCATTCAGATATATGTTGTTTAGTGTCCAAGCGTGTGTAGATTTTTCTGGTATTTTTTTCTGGCTTACTGGTTTTTAGTTTGATTTTATTAATGTCACACAACACATTTCTGTATTTCTGTTCTTTTAAATTTGTTGGGGATTATTTTATATCCCAGGAAATGGTCTATCTATTTTGGTATATGTTCCATGAGCACTTGCAAAGAATGTGTATCCTGCTGCTGGGTGAAGTGTTCTATAAATGTCAGTGAGATTCTGCTGGTTGATGGTGATGGTTCTATATCCTTGATGATTTCTGGCTTGTTTTATCAAATGTTGATAGAGGTATGTTGAAGACTCCAGCTATAGTTAGACTGTATACCTAGGCTAAACTAAATTTATCTTTAAAAATGTCTTTCTTCCATAATAAATTAAAATTAGGTTATTGTAATGCTTTTACTTTATAAACTTTAAACTTTTTAAAAACATTTTTACTCTGTTAAGCAAACTAAATATGGCTGAGAAAGACTCTGCACTTCTATATTTGAGTCCTTGTGGATGAACCATAACCTAATTTAATACGTAGACAAGACTGAAAACCTAATTTAGGAGTATGTGTCTGTAACAATAGCTGAGCCTTGGCTAATCCCAGAAACCATACTTCAACCACTGATACGCTGCTGAGTGTTCAAACTGTGAATAATGCAAACACTGAGCTGTGACCAATCCAGTTGTTTCTGTACCTCACTTCCAATTTGTGTATGTCACTTCTCTTTTTTTTTTGTTTATAAATCTTCTTCCATGAAGTGGCTGTGCTGGCCTCCCTGAATCTGCTGTGATTCTGATGGCTGTCTGATTCATGAATTGTTCATTGCTCAGTTAAACTCCTTTACATTTAATTTGGCTGATGTTTTTCTTTTAACAGATGATGTCAGAAGTGGCATCTGAAGTAGAACTTCTAACGACCCCCAGGAGCACTGAGTGAACAAGCAAGGTAACTGCAAGGACCCAATTGTGTCGTTTGATCTATCAGAGGAGCTAGAGATCTTGGTTAAGTTCTCTTTTGGGTTTTGGAGCTTCATGGATTTGTGTTTTGAGCTCTTTGAGTTTCTTTGGGCGAATTTCTCATCCAAACTTGGTTTATAAGTCACTATAGAAACTGGACTTGGTCCAGGATTGGATTCGTTCCAGTGATTAACTGGCTTGGATCCAGTTAGAGGGCTCTTACACCTGACTGGGTCAGAAAAAAACTGGCAGTAAATGGCAATATTGTAGAAATTGAAAAAAATTGGCTTCTGGATATTCATGAGGATTTTTACGTTCTACCCCTTTGTTTCACTTTTTTTTTGTGCACACTTAGGTAGGAAAAATCATTGGCTAAGTTCATCAGGGGAATCTGAGAGCAAAGCCAATATTTTAGGTACAAATTTAATTTTTAATTTCTGAAGAACTGAGTTCCTCTGGCTAACACATGCATAAATGTTAACCTGGGAAGCAGTGAAGTCTAACAGAAATGATGAAAGAGTCACACCTTATCTGTACTTCTGTCTGATTTCCTTGGATCCAAACCTACTACATAATTAAAATTACTTACTTGCCAGGTTTTCTACCAAAAATTAAAATTCTGGAGAGTTACCATTATAACATGTATTTGAGACTACTGAAAAAAGTTTTATATGCAAGGTGTGTGAAGACAATAAAAAGTATTTTTGGTAAAATATTATAAGAAGGCATGGGAATGTAAATGTTTGCCTAGATTAGAGGGCTAAATGATTGTTTTAAATTACATAACATAAAGGTAAACGTTTCACCAAGTTGTAAAAGGTTCGTAAAAATTAATATTGTAAAACAAATTTTGTCTGTAAACATATTGACTAAATTTAAAGAGGTATTATTATTTTTTCCATAAATTGAACATTGAAATAAAAGCACAACAGGGTTTTCTTAGAGCACTAATCTGCTCTTCAACAAAAATTTGTAAAGGGTAATAAAAGGTTTATGGGAATCTCACCTTATGGTCCAAATGATTAAGATTGAATCAATTTGTCTATAAGATTTCTTAAGAATTAGGGTTAACATTCATGGTAAACTAATGCCAGGGTGAAATTTTGCTTTCTCTCTTGAACAAGATTTTCATGCAATAGTAAAGGACAATAAAAGATTTTTCTTTGTCTTTTGAATAAACTACCAAAAAAGAAGGGAAAGACAAGAGACAGATTGTTTGGAAAGCTAAGGTTTCTGCCTATCAATGACTAACAGTTTTTGCCTTCTTAAATTTTTTGAGTCATCATTCTGGCTAAATGAATGACTTACAGTACCTAGAATTCCATTTCATCATATCAAACTGTTTTAAAACTTTACCATATTTGATAGCCTTCCCAAAATCAAATTGCAGCTTCAAAATTATATTATGCGACCTCTAACTTTGGAATGCTCCAGAGGGACCCTTAAGCACCCAGAGGAAAGGTAAACAGAATTATTTCACATAGCAAGTTACACAGGAAGCACTGTCAAAAAAATTAACTTTCTTCAGGTTATATTTTAGTGAATGATATTAATATATGTTCCTAGTATTCTCTGATGGTAGTTTGTATTTCTGTGGGATTGGTGGTGATATCCCCTTTATCATTTTTTATGGCATCCATTTGATTCTACTCTCTTTTCTTCTTTATTAGTCTTGCTATCGCTCCATCAATTTTGTTGTACTTTTCAAAAAACCAGCTCCTGGATTCACTGATTTTTTGAAGGGTTTTTTGTGTCTCTATCTCCTTCAGTTCTGCTCTGATCTTAGTTATTTCTTGCCTTCTGCTAGCTTTTGAATGTGTTTGCTTTTGCTTCTCTAGTTCTTTTAATTGTGATGTTAGGGTGTCAATTTTAGATCTTTCCTACTTTCTCTTGTGGGCATTTAGTGCTATAAATTTCCCTCTACACACTGCTTTAAATGTGTCCCAGAGGTTCTGGTATGTTGTGTCTTTGTTCACGTTGGTTTCAAAGAACATCTTTATTTCTGCCTTCATTTCGTTATGTACTCAGCAGTCATTCAGGAGCAGGTTGTTCAGTTTCCATGTAGTTGAGCGGTTTTGAGTGAGTTTCTTAATCCTGAGTTCTAGTTTGATTGCACCGTGGTCTGAGAGATAGTTTGTTATAATTTCTGTTCTTTTACATTTGTGGAGGACTGCTTTACTTCCAACTATGTGGTCAATTTTGGAATAAGTGCGGTGTGGTGCTGAGAAGAATGTATATTCTGTTGACTTGGGGTGGAGAGTTCTGTAGATGTCTATTAGGTCTGCTCGGAGCAGAGATGAGTTCAATTCCTGGATATCCTTGTTAACTTTCTGTCTCGTTGATCTGTCTCATGTTGACAGCGGGATGTTAAAGTCTCCCATTATTATTGTGTGGGAGTCTAAGTCTCTTTCTAGGTCTCTAAGGACTTGCTTTATGAATCTGGGTGCTCCTGTATTGGGTGCATATATATTTAGGATAGTTAGCTCTTCTTGTTGAATTGATCCCTTTACCATTATGAAATGACCTTCTTTGTCTCTTTTGATCTTGGCTGGTTTAAAGTCTGTTTTATCAGAGACTAGGATTGCAATCCCCACCTTTTTTGTTTTCCATTTGCTTGGTAGATTTTCCTCCATCCCTTTATTTTAAGCCTATGTGTGTCTCCACACGTGAGACGGGTTTCCTGAATACAGCACACTGATGGGTCTGGATTCTTTTTTACTTTTGATTATTATTATTATTATTATACTTTAAGGTTTAGAGTACATGTCCACAATGTGCAGGTTAGTTACATATGTATACATTTGCCATGCTGGTGTGCTGCACCCATTAACTCGTCATTTAGCATTAGGTATATCTCCTAATGCCATAGCTCCCCACTCTCTCCACCCCACAACAGTCCCCAGAGTGTGATGTTCCCCTTCCTGTGTCCATGTGTTCTCATTGTTCAATTCCCACCTACGAGTGAGAACATGCGGTGTTTGGTTTTTTGTCCTTGCGATAGTTTACTGAGAATGATGATTTCCAGTTTCATCCATGTCTCTACAAAGGACATGAACTCATCATTTTTTATGGCTGCATAGTATTCCATGGTATATATGTGCCACATTTTCTTAATCCAGTCTGTCATTGTTGGACATTTGGCTTGGTTCCAAGTCTTTGCTATTCTGAATAGTGCCACAACAAACATACGTGTGCATGTGTATAGCAGCATGATTTATACTCCTTTGGGTATATACCCAGTAATGGGATGGCTGGGTCAAATGGTATTTCTAGTTCTAGATCCCTGAGGAATTGCCACACTGACTTCCACAATGGTTGAACTAGTTTACAGTCCCACCAACAGTGTAA
This sequence comes from Pan paniscus, assembly GCF_029289425.2. NCBI lineage: Eukaryota > Metazoa > Chordata > Mammalia > Primates > Hominidae > Pan > Pan paniscus. The sequence continues at coordinate 64,487,198 of NC_073272.2, forward strand.
AAGTGTTCCTATTTCTCCACATCCTCTCCAGCACCTGTTGTTTCCTGACTTTTTAATGATTGCCATTCTAACTGGTGTGAGATGGTATCTCAATTTGGTTTTGATTTGCATTTCTCTGATGGCCAGTGATGGTGAGCATTTTTTCATGCGTTTTTTGGCTGCATAAATGTCTTCTTTTGAGAAGTGTATGTTCATGTCCTTCGCCCATTTTTTGATGGGTTTGTTTGTTTTTTTCTTGTCAATTTGTTTGAGTTCATTGTAGATTCTGGATATTAGCCCTTTGTCAGATGAGTAGGTTGTGAAAATTTTCTCCCATTTTGTAGGTTGCCTGTTCACTCTGATGGTAGTTTCTTTTGCTGTGCAGAAGCTCTTTAGTATAATTAGATCCCATTTGTCAATTTTGGCTTTTGTTGCCATTGCTTTTGGTGTTTTAGACATGAAGTCCTTACCAATTCCTATGTCCTGAATGGTAATGCCTAGGTTTTCTTCTAGGGTTTTTATGGTTTTAGGTCTAACGTTTAAGTCTTTAATCCATCTTGAATTGATTTTCGTATAAGATATAAGGAAGGGATCCAGTTTCAGCTTTCTACATATGGCTAGCCAGTTTTCCCAGCACCATTTATTAAATAGGGAATCCTTTCCCCATTGCTTGTTTTTCTCAGGTTTGTCAAAGATCAGATAGTTGTAGACATGTGGTGTTATTTCTGAGGGCTCTGTTCTGTTCCATTGGTCTATATCTCTGTTTTGGTCCCAGTACCATGCTGTTTTGGTTACTGTAGCCTTGAAGTATAGTTTGAAGTCAGGTAGTGTGATGCCTCCAGCTTTGTTCTTTTGGCTTAGGATTGACTTGGCGATGCGGGCTCTTTTTTGGTTCCATATGAACTTTAAAGTAGTTTTTTCCAATTCTGTGAAGAAAGTCATTGGTAGCTTGATGGGGATGGCATTGAATCTATAAATTACCTTGGGCAGTATGGCCATTTTCACGATATTGACCCCATCATGTCAGCCCAAAATCTCCTCAAGCTGATAAGCAACTTCAGCAAAGTCTTAGGATACAAAACAAATGTGCAAAAATCACAAGCATTCTTATACACCAATAACAGACAAACAGAGAGCCAAATCATGAGTGAACTCCCATTCACAATTGCTTCAAAGAGAATAAAATACCTAGGAATCCAACTTACAAGGGATGCGAAGGACCTCTTCAAGGAGAACTACAAACCACTGCTCAACAAAATAAAGGAGGATACAAACAAATGGAAGAATATTCCATGCTCATGGATAGCAAGAATCAATATCGTGAAAATGGCCATACTGCCCAAGGTAATTTATAGATTCAATGTCATCCCCATCAATCTACCAATGACTTTCTTCACAGAATTGGAAAAAAAACTACTTTAAAGTTCATATGGAACCAAAAAAGAGCCCTCATTGCCAAGTCAACCCTAAGCCAAAAGAACAAAGCTGGAGGCATCACGCTACCTGACTTCAAACTATACTACAAGGCTACAGTAACCAAAACAGCATGGTACTGGTATCAAAACAGAGATATAGACCAATGGAACAGAACAGAACCCTCAGAAATAATGCCACGTATCTACAACTATCTGATCTTTGACAAACCTGACAAAAGCAATGGGGAAAGGATTCCCTATTTAATAAATGGTGCTGGGAAAACTGGCTAGCCATATGTAGAAAGCTGAAACTGGATCCCTTCCTTACACCTTATACAAAAATTAATTCAAGATGGATTAAAGACCTAAATGTTAGACCTAAAACCATAAAAACCTTAGAAGAAAACCTAGGCAATACCATTCAGGACACAGGCATGGGCAAGGAGTTCATGTCTAAAACACCAAAAGCAATGGCAACAAAAGCTGAAATTGACAAACGGGATCTAAGTAAACTAAAGAGCTTCTGGGCGGCAAAAGAAACTACCATCAGAGTGAACAGGCAACCTACAGAATGGGAGAAAATTTTTGCAATCTACCCATCTGACAAAGGGCTAATATCCAGAATCTGCAAAGAACTGAAACAAATTTACAAGGAAAAAACAAAGAACCCCTTCAACAAGTGGGTGAAGGATATGAACAGACACTTCTCAAAAGAAGACATTTATACAGCATAAGTCACATGAAAAAGTGCTCATCATCACTGGCCATCAGAGAAATGCAAATCAAAACCACAATGAGATACCATCTCACACCAGAATGGCGATCATTAAAAAGTCAGGGAACAAAGAGTGCTGGAGAGAATGTGGAGAAATAGGAACACTTTCACACTGTTGGTGGGACTGTAAACTAGTTCAACCATTGCGGAAGTCAGTGTGGCGATTCCTCAGGGATCTAGAACTAGAAATACCACTTGACCCAGCCATCCCCTTACTGGGTATATACCCAAAGGACTATAAATCATGCTTCTATAAAGACACATGCACACGTATGTTTATTGCGGCACTATTCAGAATAGCAAAGACTTGGAACCAAGCCAAATGTCCAACAATGATAGACTGGATTAAGAAAATGTGGCACATATACACCGTAGAATACTATGCAGCCATAAAAAATGATGAGTTCATGTCCTTTGTAGGGACATGGATGAAGCTGGAAACCATCATTCTCAGCAAACTATCGCAAGGACAAAAAACCAAACACTGCATGTTCTCACTCATAGGTGGGAATTGAACAATGAGATCACATGGACGCAGGAAGGGGAACATCATACACTGGGGCCTGTTGTGGGGTTGGGGGGATTGGGGAGAGATAGCATTAGGAGATATACCTAATGTAAATGACGAGTTAATGGGTGCAGCACACCTACGTGGCACGTGTATACATATGTAGCAAACCTGCACATTGTGCACATGTACCCTAAAACTTAAAGTATACTTATATATATATATGTTCCAAAATTGTATTGGATTTCAAAATTTCTAATATGTTTGAGTGCTTGCTATTAATCATTATTATGGTTATTATGTTATTGTAGACAACAGAAAGAATGAAGTTTTCTTTTTAATTGTGTTTTTAACTATAATCCTTTGAAGTCATTTCCACAGTTAGTTGCTTAATGCTGATGCTGTTTCTGAAAAACTTCACAAGCATGCAAAATCCTAGAATATGGTGTCTTTTAGGAGGTTCATGAAAGGATTGAAAGGTCCCTGAAAATCACTCTTCAATACAGGTTTCTATAAAATCATATCATTTGGACTGGATAAGAATTCCTGAAATTTTAATGAAAAGATGGACTGGTTTATAAAACTACTAACCCAAGTAGAACAGAAAGTTATGGAATAACAAGAAAATACTCTGCCAGATTTGAATGCTGAATCAGCCAATACTGAAATTGTTTAGGTATACAGTTTGAATAAACTCCATGGTCTAAGTCAAGTTACCTATGATAACCCACCAGTTATCAGTGCTATGTACCTAATTTGGAGAAATAACTGGTATTCAAGAGGACATAAGTCTAATGTTAATTAAGCATGGACTCATGGAGAAGCAGGACAGCCACTTTGTCCTTCCTGAGTCGTTAAAGCTTTTGTTATTAAAGGTTCTGTATTCTGTGACTCATCATGGAAAAGACAAAATGACCCAAATTAATTATATATTAATGTGGTGTCTTCTAAATTCCTAAAATAGTTTATGATCAATATTTGGTTTGTCACACCCATATTCCTGGGAAAACAATCAAAGCTTCAGGTGCATTTGGTTAGCTGATGGGCCATTTAAACATTTTATATAAGAATTTCATTCAATTGTCATTTTCAATGCATGTTTTCTGGTTGTATAAAAGTTTTCCCATGTAAGAGGGTTGCTGTTATAACAGTAGATTATTATGCTACAGGGTATTTTCACCAGGTAAAGAAAGTTTTTATGGATCACTGACTGAGGACAATCAACCCCTTCACAATCTAGAACCCAAAAATTGGATCTTCTGAGAACATCAGAGAAAGGCTGTATTTGCCATCCACACTACAGCAAAACTTCAGGACCTTGAATTTTAAGTTCATAATCTCACAACTGAGAAGGGTCCCTCCACACTCTTGGAACTGTACACCCAGTGAAGCCCTTAAAGTAAAGCTAACCCGGGAAGTTTCTCTCCAGAAGAAGATGGCATCTCTGATGTGAATAGCTTTTCCCAAGATCAAAGATCAAGACTTCTCTAGCATCATGAGATTCTTGTCTAACTATTTTTTTCCTTGCTTATGCCTCTGAAGAATAGAAGTGAAAAGAGGGTCTGTTGTGTGTACTTATGGGGTATACTTTTATTTGTGAAGGATTTTGCAGCCAGCCTTATACATGGATAACCTTATACTTTGACAGATAAAAGACGAAGGCTCAATGTAGACAAGAAGCTTTAACGGTACACACATTGCCTCATAATCAGTCAGAAAGAGAACATTGGTTCACTCCTCTTAACCCACATCATGGGTTAAAGTGAACATTATGAGGAGGCCTTTACTCTTCTAGAGGACATCATTTGTTAGATCTTTCTTCCTTGGTTTGGAGTAAAAGAAGCAATGATTACAAATGTATCCCTCATGATAGGCTCTATAGCAGATTTTACTGTAAAGGCTATGGCTACACAACAGACTTTAAATTCTCTTGTGAAAGTTATACTAAATAATAGCATTGGCTCAATGGAAAAATATCTGTGCAGCTGCTGGCACTTGTCGCCTATGGAGAAATACATCAAATGTAGAATATAAAAATTCAGTTGTAGGGGATTAATGGAAAGACTGCTTAGTTAAGTGAGTAGACGCTTTAGCCCATTCTTTAATCTATTTAATTTTAAGTGGTTTGATTTATGGGAACCCTGGGTAAGGAGCATACTACAAACTGTTGGTGTTATCCTCCCAATAGTCATAATAGTAGTCTCCCTTGTGCGCTGCATTCTCTCAAAAGTTTTAAATGTTTGCATGCAGCCATCTATAGAATATCAAATGGTCTCTCTTCAACTGGGATGACAAGAGCTGAAAAAAATATGCAACCATGAACACGTGGTAACTTATGAATTACACGCTGAGACCAGAAACCCAAAATGATGGTAACAGAGTGGCACTAAGGCCCTAAGTTTTGGTCACACTCTCACCTAAGTAAGAACCTGACCCGAAAAGTAGAGTTTTTAAACAAAATTATGGGAGGCCATTGTTTTGGACTGAGCTCTTGCATTAGGCCCTAACAGACCAAACCAAACAAACATGGAGTCACTCATACTAAATGTGACATAATCAAACTAAGACTTTAAGGAAACACATAGATCCTAGAACAGACCAGATTTTGTTTTTCTCCTGCAAACAGGATGTTACAGCATAAGGAGGTACCCTCTACTCTGTCCTTGTTCCCACCTTGTAAAACCCACTGTTCTACTGTTTTCCAGTGGGTTTCAAGACCAAATAAGTACATTTACAATGGTGATAGTGACATCAATGACTAAAGTTTTGGTCAACATCTCAAAATTGAGAAAGTAACCAAAAGGGAGGAATTGTTAAAGCCAACTAAATATAGCCTGAGAAGGACTGTACTTCTACATTTGAGTCCATGAGGACAAAGCATAACCTAACTTATTAGGTAGACAAGATTGAAAACGTAACTTAGGAGTATGTGCCTGTAACAATAGCTGAGTCTTGGCCAGTCCTAGCAGCCATAGTTCAGCCACTCATACACTGCTGAGGGTTCAAACTGTGTTCAAATAGTGCAAACACTGAGCTGTAACCAATCCAGTTGTTTCTGTACCTCACTTCCGATTTCTGTATGTCACTTCCCTTTTGTCTATAAATCTTCTTCCACTACATGGCTGTGCTGGAGTCTCTCTGCATCTGCTGTAATTCTAAGGGCTGCCCAATTCATGAATCATTCATTGCTCAATTAACCTCCTTTAAATTTAATTTGGCTGAAGTTTTTCTTTTAACAACTCTTTTGCAATAATACTTAGCTTGACACAAAAACATACTGTACAGCTGTACAAAAATATTTTATTTCTCTATATCCTTATTTCATAAGCGTTTTTTCTATGTTTGTATTTATTTATTTATTTTTACTTTTTGGACTTTTTGGTTAAACATAAAGATACAGGCTGGGCACAGTGGCTCAAGTCTGTAACCCCAGCATTTTGGGAGGCCAAGGCAGGAGGATCGCTTGAGGCCAGGAGTTTGAGACCAGCCTAGGCAACATAGGAAGACCCCATCTCTATTAAAAAAAGTTATAAATTAGCCAGGTGTGGTGGTGCATGCCTGTGGTCCTAGCTACTTGGGAGGCTGAGGTGGAAGGGTTGTTTGAGCCTGGGATGTCAAGGCTTCAATGAGCCATGATCGTGCCCCTGCACTCCAGCCCGGGTGAGAGAGTGAGACCAGGTTTCAAAAATAAAAAAAAATAAAAATAAAAATAAAGACAGAAACACACATATTAGCCTAGGCCTACACAGGGTTAGGATTGTCAATATCACTGTCTCCCAACTCTACATCTTGTCCCACTGGAAAGTCTTCAAGGACTATGAAAACAATGCCTTCTTCTGGAATACCTCCTGGAAGTCCAGCCTGAACCTGTTTTACAGTTATTTTTTTTTAATAAGTAAGAGGAGTACACTCTAAAATAATGATAAAAAGTATAGTATAGTAAATGCATACACCAGTAACATAGTCATTTGTTATCATTTTCAAGTATCATGTACTGTAGATAATTTTATATGCTAGACTTTTATATGACTGGCAGTGCAGTATCATCACAAACATGAGTAATACATTGCACTATGATGTTACAGTGGGTACGTCACTAGGTGATAGGAGTTTTTCAGCTCCATTGTAATCTTCAGGGACCACACTATGGTATATGTGGTGTATTGTTCACTGAAACATCATTATATGGCACATGCCTGTATATGTGTGTGTGTGTGTGTATTTATGTGTGTGTGTATATATGTACATATATGTGTATATAAAAATTGTTATATTGGCCAATTTCCAAAATATGGTTTTCACACAGCAATCTCAAGTTAATATCCAGAATTCCTTGCTTCTATATATGGCTATCAACCACATTTTATCTGCTGACTCTTCCAGGGACAGACTCCCACTTTGCCTCTATCTCCCCACCTCCAAAATAACATTTAAGTGAATAGCCTTGTACCTGTCTCAGTAATTTTTTTTGGTGGTGGGGGGGGGTGATTTATCCCAGGAGTTGGATTTCAGGGGCCCAGGTAATGTGCATTCTTACTTTGATTAAGCAGTGCCAATTTGATCAGCAGGATGGCTATAACAGTTCATACTCTTACCAGCAGTGCATAAGGGCTCTTGTATCTGTGTTTGCATTCAGAAAGATGGAGAATTAAGAAGGTACTGGGGGTGGCACCCAATTGGAGACCTGTAGCAGAATATACCCTGAGCTGATCTCATTTCTCTCTTAAACAACACAATACTTCCTGTCTCCCCAAATTCATTCTCCCCTCTTTCTATAGCAATAGACCCTCTGATTTTCAGCTGGGCATGAAGATGTCTGAAATAAGGACTATATTACCCCATCCCTTTTGCAGCTATTTGTGACCATATGACAACTTTCTGGCCAATTTTATGGAAGCAGAAATGATGTCTACAACTTCTGGATTGTGACTATAAATGGAAGAACCATTCCCATTGCTATTTTCCTATTGGATAAAATGTGTACACAACAGTGGGCAATCTTGAATCATATAGATGAGGGCGAAACCCTGTATACAGTGAAGCAACAATATAAAAATAGCCTAGGTCCCCATTATCAAACACCACCACAAACCACAAATACCTTGTTCCCAGATCAATAATCTGAGGGAGAATTAAAACTGTCTTGTTTTAAACACTGTTATTTTAGGACTTTCTTAGATTAGCATTATTAATATCCTGGCTAATCAGTTATTTTATTTAATTGAATCTAGGATGCCTTTGAATGTAAAGTACGCATTATTTTGTACACTACTAAGAAAAAATGCTACCAATTACAGTATAACAAATTGTTTTCTTATAACTCAAAATTTACATTTTATACAAATTGAAAGACCTAATGTAGACTTATTTAAGAGATTATTTTTATCAGACTTTTCTGGTCTGAGTTCTTCTTCATACAAAATAGCTTTCTATTTTGATGGAGAATCATGGTGAAATCTTTTTGAGGACATTTTAAATGACAATTAACCTAAATACATGGTGGCAACTATGGACAGTACATGTTGGCAACCATGGACATAATTCAGTTTAAGAGAAGACAATATGAATAGTCATGGCAAAGTTCACATGTGCTCAGATACTGACAACACCACCACAACTGCATCCTGGCCAACAGCAGTCACATGTTTAAGCATGATTAAAACACCAATGGATTTTAAGACACACCCTGACTTTACATTTTTGAATGTAAAATATGTGTCTTAAATGACAAAATCTGATCTTTTGAAACCATATTTGAGAAATAACCTTGACTTTCACTTCTAGTCAAGATAGAGTAACAGGGACCTGATTTACCCTCCCAGGCATAACTAAAAACAGAAAAAAACTGACAAAATATATGAAAAAATAGCACTTAAGTCACTGGACTTCAGGCAAGTAAGGTCAGTGATCTCCAAAAGATGGAAAGGCTTAGATGAGCCCTAAGATGGCTATATCTTCATGCCTAGATAAATATTCTAGGCTGCAGGGAAGGGAAACTCAGTCAGAGCCTGCTAGTCTCCTTCAATTGAAAAAAATGGAGCCATGACTCTGGGGAAGCCAAGGTATCAAAATTTTTCAGAAAAGAGTTTTGGAGAGTGTAGACCTATGTAGAAAGAGAACTCTATTGAAATAGCACCGTTTTTATTTTTTTTTTAATGAAAAAAGGGGACTCTCTCAATTTTCAGAGGATCCAACTCCACCAATTATTCAGTTAAATATTGATTAGCCCACGTGTATAAGAAAACTACATAAGGCCAGCAAAATAACCACCCAAAGGGGACAGTGATCAGAGCCCACATGGATCTATTTCCAATAGCCAAGGTAGAAGAACTTCACAATACATAAAGCATTAAAGTACAAAGAAGGTTTTGCATTAGTACAGGGGAAATGACTTCTAGACAAAGCACTACTTTGGTTCCACTTAACTATGCTTAACAGCAAGACTTATAGGGATAAAACTGATACTAAGTATAGGAATACAAATACATGCAGCAACCAACAAGATAAAATTCACTATTTCTGGCATCCATTCACACTTTACTATTACCAGATGTACAAATAAGCAGGAAAAATATAACCCTTAAGATGGGTATTTGTGAATTTTCCAGTTTTCCTTCTACTGTTGAATTTCACTGTGGTCAGAAAAGATACTTGGTAGGATTTTGATCTTCTTACATTTGTTAAGATGTGCTAATTGCTTAATGTGTTCTATCCTGGAGAATGTTCTGTGTACAGTTAGGAAGAGTATCTATTCTGTTGCTCTTGGGTTTAATGTTTTATATGTCTGTAAGGTCCATTTGGTCTGTAGTGTTTCTTAAGCCTGCTGTTTTTTACTGATTTTCTGTCCGACTGTTCCATCCATTATTAAAAGTGGGGTATTGAAGTCTCTTACTATTATTGTCTTTCTGTCTATTTCTACCATCAGTTTGTCAATGTTTCCTTATATAGTTCAGTGTTCTGATATTGGGTGTATATATATTTATAATTGTTGCATATTTCTGGTGAACTGACTGTTTTATCATTACATAATGTTCTTCTTTGTTTTTAAATGACGGTTATCTGTATTTTTAACCAAATGAAGTTGTCCCACAATTTGCTGATACTGTTTATTTTTAAAAATCTTTAACCCTATGTATTTTGTTTGGGATGATTTCTATTACTATTTCTGGAAGTTCACTAATCTTTTCTCCCTCTTTTTCTAAACTAAGAAATTTTTTGATCTTAGACATAATAGTTTTCATCTATAGACTTTTTATTTGAATCTTTTTTATTTCTGCCATGCCTCTACTTGGTCAGTTTTTCCTCAAGCTTTTTGAACATATGAAATGGATTTATAATAACTTTTAATGTCATCAGCTAATAATTCTATTAACCATGTGATTTACTGGTCAGTTTTGAAGGAAATAATGAAGAGAGAGCAGAAATAAGCCAAATAAAGAATCAAATTTTTTTAATGCAACTAAGAGGGTTTTTTTTTGAAAAAATAAACAAAATTGACAAATCTTTAGCTAGACTAAGAGAAAATAGAAAAGAATCAACTAATTGAAATCAGAGATGAAAGATGACACACTACAACTGATGCCAAAGAAGTAGAAAGGATCATAAGACTACTATGAAGAATCACATATCAACAAATTGGATAACATAAAAAATGGATAAATTCCTATAAGCATACAATCTGGCAAGACTGAGTCCTGTATAAATAGAAAATCTGAATAGACCTGTAGTTAGTAAGGAGATTGAAACAGTAATTAAAAACTTCCCAACAAAGAAAAGGCCAGGACCAGCTGGCTTCACTGGTGACTTCTGACAGACACTTAAAGAAGAGTTAATGCCAATCCTTTTCAAGCTTTTCCAAAAAAGTGAAGAGGCGACACTTCCAAACTCATTTTATGAGCCTAGCACTACCCTAATAATAAAGCTAGATGAAGATTCCACAAGAAAAGAAAACTAGAGGACACTATCTCTGATGAATATACAGGTAAAAATCCTCAACAAAAGACTAGCAAACTGATTTAACAGCACATTAAAAGTATCATACAACACGGCCAGTGGAATTTATCCCTGTGATGTGAGGAGAGATCAGCATGCAAAAGTCAATTAATGTGCTATATCACATCAACAGAATGAAAGATAACAGTCACATGATCATCTCAATAAATGCAGAAAAAGCCTTTGACAAAATTCAACACCCTTTCCTGATAGAAACTCTCAACAACTAAAAATAGAAGGAAATTACCTCAACACAATAAAAGCCATATATGAAAAGCCCACAGCTAAGTCATACTTAATGGTAAAACACTGAAAGATCAGCAAAAAGACAAGGATGTCCACTCTTGCCATTTCTATTCAACATAGATCCTAGAGACCTAACCAGAACAATTAGACAAGAAAATGAAATAAAAGTCACCAAAATTGAGAAGGAAATGGTAAGATTATTGCTGTTTTCAGTTGACAAAATCTTATTTGTACAAAACCCAAAAAATTCCAAAAAGATTGTTAGAATTAATAAATGAATTCAGTAAAGTTACAAGATGCAAAATCAACATACAAAGTCAGTTGTGTTTCTGTACACTGTCAACAAACTATCTGAAAAGGAAATTCAGACACAATCCCACTTATGATAGCACCAGAAAGAACAAAATACTTAGCAATAAATGAAACTATAACGTATTGATGAAAGAAATTAAGGTAGACACAAACATATGGGAAGACATCCATGTTCATGGATTGGAAGACTTAACCATACTACTCAAGGCAATCTACAGATTCAATACAATCCTTATAAAAATCCCAATGGCATTTTTTTTTTACATTCATGTAAACTCCAAGTAGCCAGAACAATCTTATCCCCTGATTTTATAATATATTACAAAGCTGCAGTAATTAAAACAGTATGGTACTGCCATAAAAACAGACATAGAGGCCATGGGAAAAAACAGAGAGCCCAGAAATGAATCCACCCAGATACAGTCACTTGATCTTTGACAAAGTTTACAAGAATACACAATGCAAGAAATGATAGTCCTTTCAATAAATGCTATGGGAAAAACTATGTCCACATGCAAACGTATAACATTGGACCCTTATCTTATACCATACACAGAAATTAACTACAAATGTATTAAACACTGAACATAACTTCTGAAACTACAAAACTCCTACAAGAAGCCATAAGAGAAAAACGTCAAGACTTTGCTTGTGGCAATGATTTAATGGATATGACACCAAAAGCACAGGCAACAAAAGCAAAAATGACCAAGTAGGATCACATCAAATTAAAATGTTTCTGCACAGCAAAGGAAACAATAAACAGAGTAAAATGGCAAACTGCATAAAGGATGAAATATTTGCAAATCATATCTCTGATAATGGATTAATTTGTATAAAATATAAGAAAATCCTACAAACCAATAGTACAAAAACTATTAACCCGATTGAACACTGGGCAAAGGAGTTCCATAAACATTATTCCAAAGAACATAAACATGGCCAACAGGTATAATAAATATATAAAAATATATAAATCCAGCACTCCTACTTCTAGGTATTTGTCCAAAAGAATTGAAATCGGGATCTCAAAGAGATATCTGCACTCCCGTGTTTATTATGGCATTATTTACAATAGCCAAGATATGAAAACAACCTAAATGAATGAATTAACAATGTAGTATATTTATGCAATGGAATATTATTAAGCATTAAAAAAGAAGGAAGTCCTACAATATGAGATAACATGGACATAATCCTAAGTGAAATAAGCTAATCACAGAAGGAGAAATACTGCATGATTCCACTCATATGAGGTATTTAAAATAGTCAAATTCTTAGAAGCAGAGAGTAGAATGGCAGTTGCTAGGAACTGAAGGAGGGGGAAACGTAGAGCTGCTATTCAATATGTATAAAGTTTCAGTTGTGCAGGATGATAACTGCAAGAGATTTGCAGTACAACATTATGCTTCTAGTTAACAATACTGTATTATAAATATAAAATTTGTTGAGGGTAGATCTCAAGTTCTGCGACCTGACCACAGTAAAATTAAATTAAATTAAACTAAATCAAATTAAATTAAATTAAATTAAAAATACAGGTAACTGAAGACCAAGAAGAAAGAGGAAGATAAAAATATTTGAAGAATAAATGGCCAAAAATCTTTCAAATTTGATTAAAGCTACACGCCCACTGATCCAATAGATTCATCAAGCTCCAAGCATAAAATCCATAAAGAACATCACACCAAGCTATATCATAATCAAATTGCTCAAAACCAGTAAAGGAGTCAGAAACAAAGGATATGTTACACAAAGAGTATCAAAGAATGTTGGAAGTAAGATGACAGTGGTGTATCACTTTTAAAGTACGGATGAAATCCATGCCAATATAGAATTATTTACCCAGGGAAAACAACTTTGAAAACAAAGGTAAAATGAGAACTTTTCACACAAGGAAAGGTAAAATGCTATATCATCAGCAAACTTGCACTACCACAAATGTTAAAGGGAGTCCTTCAAGCAAAAGGAAAATGATAGCAGAGGGAAATGTATCAAAACAAAGGAATACAGAGCACTGAAAATGGTAACTACATAGAAAAATATCATGATTATTTTCTTCCTTAATTAAGTTACTTAAAAATATAATCAACAGTTTAAACCAAAAAGTACCAAAATGCAATAGCACAGAGGCCAGAAAGGGAGAAATATAGTGTTGTATGTTTCTTACATTATATGTGCAGTATTATGCGCTCAATTGAAGGTAGGTTGTGATAAGTTAAGGATGTATATTATAAACTCTAAAGCAGCCACTGAAATAATAAAACAGCATTATAGCTAATAAGTCATAAAATAAGTTAAATGGAATCATAAAAATGCAATGTGGTATCTTGGGTTAGATCCTAGAACATTATTTCATTCCACACTGGTGAAATCTAACAAACTAATCTACAGATCCAACAAAATCCTATTAAAATCCCAGTATGGTTTTTGGTAGAAACTGACAAGGGGAATCTAAAACTCATAGAAATTCAAAGTGCCTAGAATAGTCAAAATTATTTCTGAGGAAGAATAATGAAGTTGGAGAACCTACATGACCTGGTTTCCGTAATTATTAAAAAGATATAGTAATCAAATCAGCAAACTATTGGCATAAAGATACACAAATAAAGCAATGAAGCAGATAGGTCAGAAATAAACCCACAGATGTAAGGACAAGTCTTTCAAACAAATGATAGTGAAACAACTGAACATCCAAATGCAAAAGAAAATCCTTAACCCGTACCTTGCAACATACAAAAAAATTAAGTGAAAATGGATCATAGACCTAAACGTGAAACCTAAAAATAAAATTTCTGGAAGAAAATATAGGAGAAAATCTTTGTGAATACGACTTAGGCAAACATTTCTCCTAAATGGAACAAGAATTCACAATCCATAAAAAATACTGATAAATTGGATTTCTTCATCAACATTAAAAGTTTCTGGCTCAGTGCGGTGTCTCACACCTATAATCAGAACACTTTGGGAAGCCATGGCGGGAGGATCGCTTGAGCCCAGGAGTTCAAGACCACCCTGGGTAACATAGTGAGACCCTGTCTCTACAAAATATTTAAGAAAAATTAGCCAGGCATGGTGGCACAAGCCTGTAGTCCAGTTATTGGGGAAGCTGAAGTGGGATAACTTCTGGAGCCCAGGAATTCAAGGCTTCAGTGAGCCACGATGGCACTGCTGAACTCCAGCTTGGGTGGCGGAGTGATATCCTGTTTCAAACAAAGAAGCAAAAAAAAAAAAAAAAAAAGACATTGTAATTCAAAAGACACTGTTAAGACAATGAAAAGATAAGTCCCAGACTGGGAGAACATGTTTGCAAATCAAGTGTCTGGTAAAAATGTGTTTCCAGAAAATGTAAATAACACTCAAAACTCACAATAAGTAAACAAACAGCCCAGTTAAAAAATGAACAAAAGGTTTGAATAAACACTTCACAGAAGAGGATATATGGGTGGCAAATAAACTCATGAAGAGATACTCAACAAGATTGGTCATTAGGAATATGCAAGTTAAAACCACAGTGAGCTATCACATCACACCACTAGGATGGCTATAATGCCTTTTTGAGGCAGACACTAACAAGTATTGTTGAGGATGTAGAGAAACTGGGACCCTCATACACTCCCTCTTGGGATGGAAACTAGGACATCCACTTTCAAAAACACTTGTATCTTAAAAAGTTATACATATACTTACAATATGAAACAGAAATCTCACTCCTGAGAATCTAAGCAGTAGAAATGGAAACATTTTTCCACACAAAGACTTGTACACAAATGTGCAGAGCAGCATTATTCATAAGAGCCAAAACAGTGGAAATAACTGAAATGCTCCTCAACTTGTGAGTGAACACCCAAAATGTGCGATATCCATGCAATGGGATATTATTTGTCAACAAAAAGGAATGAAATACTGTTACATGTTACAATGTGAATGAATCTCAAAAACAATAAGCTAAGTGACTGAAGGCAGACCCAAAAGGCCACATTTGTATAACTATTTATATGCAGCATCAAGAAAAAGCCACTCTATTTAGACAGAAAATATATTACAGGTTTCCTGGGGCTGTGGATAAGAACAAAGATCAACTGAAACTGAACAAAGAGCTAATTTTGGAATGATGGAAATTTTCTAAAATATTATGGTGATGATTGTACAACTCTTTAAATTTATTAAAACATGCTGAATTGTACACTTGAAATGGATGTTTCCTATGGTATATAAAATACAACTCAAATTATCCTGTAATGACCTCTTACTGCACCCAGAATTAAATCTAAACCTACAACTCCCACAAACATAACTTCTAAGCATGCTCATGTTTTCCCAGAAAAATAAATGACTTGTCTAAAGGCTTAGGTAGAGGGAATGGATTTTTTTAAAGTTTGCTGATTAAGGCAGCCAGGAGAAATGAGAAGGAGCTTAATGGCTTAATAATAAATAAATAAATAATTTGTTGCATTTGAGGTAGATTGCCTTTACTATGGTCTTCAGGATTTGCATCTAATTCCCAGCCTTCCATTCTCTGTCCAGCAATTGAGAAGTTTGTGCTAAGATTAAATCTAAATAAAAGGCCCTTCCTCTCTCTAATCTACATAGAGTGTCATGCCAGTCACTGCTTAGATGTACTCACAATACCAAATTCCCTCTTTACAAACTTCCATCAATCAAGCAGACTTAAAAATTGTATTAAGCAAGCACCATTTATCCAGAAGTGCGCTGGTTTTTGTGGATGAATGATAAGATCCCTTCCTTCAAATAAAATAACTGATTGAGATCCAATATAGAAAATGGAACAAATCATAACTGTTATGGTTAAAGTGGAAGTGGGACCCCCAGAGTCATTAATCTGTCCTCAAATTCAACCATCACCTGACTCTATCACAGTGGCCCTTTATAACCCTCCCTAGAATTCCCTGGGCTCGTCAGAACATTATTTCAAAGTCACCCATGAAATCTATCCTCTTTATTTCAGAGGTGAATAAATAAAGGTCCAGGATGGGAAAGGGACTAGCACAAGGCACATAGTCATGGTCCTCTGGGTCCTCTAAAAAGTACAGATTTATGCATGAAGCAACTTCAAATCAGAGTAATTATATACACGAGGGCTTTCTAGACAGTGGCACTATACCATATTTCTCTCTTTAACCTCCACAACACCTATCATTCTGCTTTGGCCATAAGCGGGGCTCAATCATTACATTTGGAATGAGAAACTACTGAATGGTAGGTAGTAAATCCAGGGGAGTGATTATAGCATCAGTAGCCTCAGAGAAGAAAAGACATTACCATGGGTGGCAAGGATTTCATTCATTTGGTTCATATTTATTAAGAATCTATCTAAGTGACAGGAACTGAAAGCAACCGTCTGTTAAGAAAGGCTTTATTTAATAATAGCTTTATTTAATAACAATAGCTATTATATTTGTGGTGCCTATGTTCCAGCAACTGTATTAGGCACTTTTTATGCTATCAAAATTTAATCTTCATAAGAACCATATCGGCAGGTATGTTTCACTTTATTTTCACACATGAAGAATTTGAGGCTGAGAGAAGTAAAGTGACTTGCCCAAGAAGACAAATTCAGGAAGTGGAAAATCCAGCATTGTAAATCTGATCACCTTTCCATCACAACAAGGAACTTTCATCATATGATGGATTTAAAGCCATAAAAACCAGGCCAGTAGGGTGAATTCTTGTCCTGGCTCAGTCATCAATTTTCAGGGTGAAATAGTGCACTTCATGGAATCTCTTGGCACCTTGGAAATTCTACCTGGAAAGCAGGACTCAGTGTAGCCTTGCATGGAATTGTTGGATGCTTCAACGAGATGAAATCTGTGGAATGTTTGGCCCTACAAGTGAGGAAGCCATCCAGATCATTAAAGATGCAATTTTATATATAAAATTTCCTAATGAGATTTTTCCAAGAGGCTAAAGCACAGCTAGTATGACTCGTGAACCACAGGGAAACCACAGGGTTTTCAGGGTACTTTAGGGTTTCTACAGTCACCAGGATGACAATCTTAGGTAACTTTTGGACCAGTATTCCTGAGCTCCTGTCCTACTCTGTTTGTGCTTCTATAACACAATACCACAGACTGGGTAATTTGTAAAGAACAAAAATTTATTTCTCCCAGGTCCGAAGGCTAGGAAGTTTAAGATCAATGTGCCAACAGATTTGGTGTCTGGTGAGGGGCTTGGTCTCTCCTTCCAAGATGGCACCTTGTTGCTGCATTTTCAGGAGGGAGTGAATGTTGTGTCTTCATATGGTGAAATCACAGAAGTACAAAAAAGGGTCTAAACTCATTCCAAGTCATTTTCTAAGGCACTAATCCATTCATAATGGCAGAGGCTTCATGACTTAATTACTTCCCAAAAGGTCTCTCCTCTTAATACCATCAAAATGGTAGGATTATGTTTCAACACATGAAATTTGGGGTACATTCAGATCATAGCAGACTGCTAGGCCACAGGTTCTCCAGACAGACTCCTGAGCCAAGACTATAAAACATTCAGCTGGATACCTTCTTTTCAATGATTTCTTTCTGGCAAATATGGAAGAGGACAGGTGCAAAGAAGAAGTTCTAGGGCCATGGATCATCCATTGCTGGGACAAACTTGGCAGGCTCATCTGTCACCCAGTTTCAGAGGTGACTCAGCCCCAATGCACACTCAAAAAGCAGGGTAGGACAGCTGGGACCTGTAGGCCTTGAAGATGGGAAAATTAGGTGAAAAGATACTGTTTACTGGAGATTGATGGAAAAGTGCTGGTATTTGTTAATAAGTTGAGGGGATGATGAGAAGTGGACAATTCCAGATTATATTGTATAGGTATAACTGGCCAGGTCTTACTAATGCAGTTGTTCTCCACATGTAGTCCCTGCACCACCAGCAGCAGCATTGCCTGGGAACTTGTTAGAAATGTAAATTCTCAGGCCCCACTCCATATCTACTGAATCAGAGACCCTGGAAATGGGGCTCAGCAATCAATGATTTAAAAGCCCTTTAGGTGTAACCTCCTGCATGGTCAAGTATAATAACCACTATGCTGATGGTGTGGATGGAGAGGGTCACATAAAAAGAGGAATAAAGAATGGCTTCCAGATTTCAGCATAGTGAGGCATTTACTGAGATGGGGAAGACTGGGAAATAAAAATGTTTAGGGGTGGGGCTGGAGTTGAGGGCCTGTTTGAGATGCCAGTGATACATGCAAGGGTGTAAGTTAAATGGGCAGTTAGATATGTGAGTCTGGAACTCAAGGGAGAGATCAGAGCTATTGACTTTGATTAGAAGATCCTTCTGATGGGTCTAATTTATCCTAAGTGATGGGCCACCAAAGGATAGCCCAGCCCTGATTATGGCCCAGATTTATGCTCAGTAAATGTCACTGAATGAACACAAAGGAGCTAGTTTTTCCTGCTTAGTCCAGTCTGGTGAGAATATTGCCTAAGTACTAAGCATTCTTCCATGTAATATTTATTTGCTCAACTGGAAACAAAGCTACTGTCAGCAAAGTAGGTTTCTTATAACAGTTCATTCTGAAAACTTTCTTACATCTCAATACCAAATGCCAACACCTTTTCACTCTCTCTCCTGTGGCCAGCATTGTTTGGCTTAATTTGCCCATCCACAAGTCCCAGAGGTTCCAGTTGTCCTGTGCCTTGGTCTTGAGTAAGCACTGGTTCTGAGTCAATCCCCAAGCCAGGTAACAGAGGAGCTTACCAAGACTGCCACACCAATGGCGGAAGGAAAGGAAGAAGGGAGGAAGAGAGGAAGAGAGGAAGGGAGGGAGGGAGGGAGGGAGGGAGGGAGGAAGGAAGGAAGGAAGGGAGGAAGGAAGGGAGGATATCAATTCAAAATTCCATCATTAGATGGGATAACTTGAGTGCTATAATAAATCTCCCTGTGGAGTCTGTGGTTGGGGTATTGTAATTCATTTTGACTGGGGAACTCGAGAAGGTTTTGGAGAAGATGAGGCATTTCATATGGGTCTTCCTTGAAAAATGAGTAGGATTTAGATGCTTGGAATGGGAGAGTGGCATTCTAGAACGAGGAATCTGCAGAGGCAAAGGTCTGGTGGAACGGAAATATATAAAACAGTAAGAACTTCTATATGGCTAAAGGATAGGATGAATAAAAAGCAGTAGCAGATAAGGTCAGAATGGTGGGTATGGGACAGATTTCCGGGGAGGCAGCATGAATGCCATGGAAACACCGATAGGTAAATGTGTGTTCAACAGAGACACAGTAAGAAATGACGTAAGTGAGAAATGAATTTCACCTCATGACACAATACACACATACACATATTTAAAACTAAACAAAACCTTCTCCAAATATACCTACTACTTCATATGCAATGTATGTTGATAATTTCCTTTTTATTTTAAAAAAGGTTGTTTAAAAATGCTACTAGTGACCAACTAAATTCTTTTTATGAGCTAATAATGGGACGCAGCCTGTATTTTTCAAAAAGATTGTCATACACAATGAAAAGTTAGTGAAGATGTTTGAGAAATAAAATAACAACCATGCTTTAGGAAGGTAGTTCTCAAAGGAATGTGGATGACATTGCAGACAGAGGAGAGACTGTAGACAGGGAAGTAATTCTTCAGATGGAAATGGATACTGCATTACAAATATCCATGCCGAGTCATAATGAAGGCCTGAAATGGAGCAGTGAACTGGGAGGTGGAGAGTGGGGCAGGTATTGGGTAAGATATTCAGGATAGAAATAGAATTTACTAAGTGATTGCAGGTGAGTCATTAAAGAGAAAGGGGAGTCAACATTGACTTTCAGATTGCCATCTGAGGTAACTGTGCAGAGAATGGTGGTATTAAACCAAAGGTTTAAGGGGAGGAGCTTGATTGCTGTAGGAAGAGACGTAGATATAAAGCTGAGATTTATCTGTGAAACTTCCAGGCGGACAAGCCCAGTAGGCTGTCATATGTATGGGCTAAAGCATGAATGTGGGTGGGGTATAGAGGTTGGAGATTTGGAGGATAATATTTGAAGCCATGGAAGTACAGGAATTTACTCAAAAGAGTGTGTAGAAAGAAAAAAAGAAAAGAAGGACCCAGTCGAGAAACATTCATTTAAGAGTATCTACTTAACTCAACATCTCCTTCCAAAATGGTTTTTCTTTTTTTCAAGTGAGGAAAGCTCTTTGTGTATGGATATGTGTACATCGGGGTGTGAGTGTACGCAATACACATGAATGGATGGCATGTGCATTTTAAGGAAATATTGTTATGTACTTGGGGAGCTGGTGTAGGGCTCTGGTCCATTTAATGGTGCCTGTACTCACTGTCTCTGTTTTATTACTGCTATCCTCCCTTTCTCTCTTTTCTATCTCCCTTCTTTTGTTCCATTCTTGTCTCTCTTCTTCCACTTATCTACATGCTCCTTCATCACCATTTAAAAGTCCAAGGAAAACATGGGCAAAATAGATTAGTGTAGGATTTGGAGGCTGAGGTTGGGAACATAATGTGGGAGTGTGATTGGGATTGGGAGGAAAGACAGGGGTAGGCGTGTGTTCAGAGTTAGAAGCAGAAAATGGTCTGTGGTGGGAGAATCCGCTTCTGATGTTTCTCCCACTGCAAATTCTGCCATTGGTGTGAGTGCTGAGTATGAATGCATATATTTCTGGGCTCGTGTCTTGATGTGTGTAAGGCTCTTAGCTTGACTTCAATAGGTCATTAGATGATGCTGCTGTCATCATTCCTGCTTCTGTCCAGCAAACATTATTTCTTTAACAGAAATATGCTGCTATGCTTATACTTCAGGAGATTTAGGATTATAGCAGTTGAAGAACTGTGAATAATGGTTAATCAGATAATCAGCATTTGTAAGGGCAGTTAATAACATTGAAATGCGCATGCCATGTGAATAGGAGGATATATTATTTTTTCTTTCCTAGCTGTGTAACCATGGGAAAGTTGCCTAATCTGTCTGATCCTCAATGTCCTTATCCGTAAAGTGGGGGTAATAATTCCTATCCCAGATTTCCTTTGGGAAGACTAAAGAGTAAATGAGCCAGGAGCTTTTAAATTAAAAGGTGCTTGACAAATGTTAGTTCCTTTCTTCAGTTTCTTTGACCCTTTGCTCCTTCCTTATTTCTATCTCTCATACATGTTTATCTGTCCATATGTGAACATCAAGTATATATTTATAGTACTTTCTCCATTTTAAATTCTTAAACCAAGTGGCTTAACCTTTGTATATTACTGTAAAATTGTCAAAAGCAGTTTAATTTAAGTCACTTTTGGAACACACACATTTGGAATTGTTATGTCTTCTTGGTAGATTGACTATTTTTCATTATGTAATATCCATCTCTAGGAATTTTCTTTGCTCTGAAGTCTGTTTTATTTGATATTAAGATGGCGATTCCTGCTTTATTTTGATTAATGTTTGCAAAGTATTTAGACTATTTGTTGTGAACATAATTATTGATACATGAAGGCTAAGTCTGCTTTTTTATTTTTTTTTCTGTTCATTCTCCATAATTTTAGTTTCTCCATTTTCTTTGCCCTGCCTGCCTGTGGGTGACTGGAGCATTTTTTAAAAATTCATATTGATTTATTTATAATGTTTTGAGTACATTTCTTTGTATAGCATTTTCAGTGTTTTCTCTCAGTAATATATTATGTATACATAATTTATTTAATAGTCTTCTGACATTACCACTTTACATGCTTGAATGAAGTGTAGAAGCATGTCCTCCCCTTTACATCTCTTTACATTTACAATCCCCTTTACATTCCCCAGTTTACAATATAAATGTGTTAAATATTTCCTCTACATATGCTGAGACCACACTAGATAACAGTATAAATTTAGCTTCAATTATCAAAATACAAGAAATTTCAAGAGGAAAGAGAAAGTCTACTGCATTAACCATGTTTTTGCTTACTGTTTATTGTTTCTTTTCTGTTTTCAGAGCTTACTATCATCTTTTTTTAGGGTATATCTAAATTTCCTTAGTATTTCTTCATTGGAGAATGTCTTGATTACGCATTCAATACTGAAGGATATTATTATTGGACATAGATTTATGGGTTGTCACTTCTTTTCCTTCAGCACTTACAAAATGCTAGGGCATCGTCAGTTTCTGATGATAAATCTGTCATTCTAATATTTTTTTTTCCTTTGTAGCTTTTGTTTCTCTTCAGCTGTTTTGAAGAAGTTTCCTTTTTCTTTCATTTTCAGAAGGTTGATTACAATGTGTTTTGGAGTGTGTTTCTTTGTGTCAATTATGTTGGTGTTTGCTCCTCTTCTTGAATCTAAATGTTTGTGTCTTTTGCACAATTTGGGAAGATTTTAGTCATTATTTTTCCCAATACTTTTCCAATCCTGCCTTCTTTCTCCTGGGAATTTGTTGGCATAAATGTTAAAGCTTTTGTTATAGTGCCACAGTGATTTCTATTGTTTTATATTTGTAAGCTATTTTTTCCCTCTCTCTTCTCCACCTTACTGTTGAACCTATCCATTGAGTTTTTTGGGGTTTTTATGTTACTGTATTTTTCAGTTCTAAAAATGTCACTTTGTTCTTCTTTATGTTTTATATTTCTTTGTTGAGACTTTCTATTCATTTTCTGAGATTTTCTACATTATCATTTGTTTCAAGTGTATTGTAACTGCTCACTGAAATGTTTTTAGGACAGGTGCTTTAAGATCCTTATCAGATAATTCTAACATGGGTGTTATCTCAGTATTGGCATCTGTTTATTTTCTCTTCTCATTCAAGTGGATATCTTAGTATGGAAAGTGATTTTTGATTAGAAGTTGGATACTCTGGATCTTATTTAAATCTTTTGTTTTAGCAGTCCTCTACCACTCTCTTGGATGGAAGAGGGACAGTAGAAGTCCAGTTTCTCCACTGTCTCTTGACATCCAGATTGGGGAAGGGCTGTTTGTTACTGCTGTTTAGAGGTGAAAGTTTGGCCTTCTCTCTGGGCCTATGCTGATTCCATCCTAGCTGGTTGAGGTAGAAACTCCTAGTTACCACTGGTAAGGGTAGAAGTCATGGTTCTCCATATGGTCTTCACTGGGAGAGGTCTATTTTCACTGGGGATTAAAGTCCTTGCTCACAACTGGTCCTTCTCTGGGCATGGGGTGGTGGTTCCTTTGAAGCTTGGTGAGAGTGGAAGTCTAGGCTCTCCATTTGCAAGCCTAAGCTTCTGACTAGCTGCATCGTTATGACAGCTGGCATTCTACTGTACTAAGGTGTCTCACTTTCTAGCTAGCTTCTGATGCTTTTGCCAAAAAAAAAAAAAAAAAAAAAAATTGCAACATATTCCCTTCTCCTTTCCAGACTTTACCTGGGACATAGTGGGAAAAGGAATACCTTTGCAGGCAGACCAACAAAATGTGGCAATTTCAAGCTGCGTGGCTGTGGGAAAATCACTCAAATTCTCTGGGCCTCTATTTCCTCAGCTGTAAAGGAGGAGTAGGAAGCTCACAGGACTCTTGCTGAATGAGCAAAAGTAGGTCAAAGGGCCTGGCACACAGGGGCGGGAAGGGACTCAATAAATGATAGTTCCCTTCCTTTACCTCTCCTGTAGAAAGAGAGATGCAACCCCTCAAGAAGAAGAAGAAACCAAGGTGTTTTACCTACCACCACTAATCACCATGTGTAGGTCTCATCCAGCACTCTAAGGGTTAAATCTCATGATCAAAGTCTTATTTCTTAAAGAAACACACTTGACATCTTCCACCTTGGGTTCTCAGAAAACACTCCAGAGAGAGAGCTTGACCCAGGCCACTCTCAGAGTGAGAGCAAAAGCCAAAGCAGGGGCTCACGCTGAGAAGGCGAGGTGAAGAAAGACCTTGGGCCAGCCCACACAGCCCGCCTGGCGCTATTGTGTTCTGAGCAAGGACAATATCATCGCTTTGCCAAAAGCTGCTCCAGGAGCAACCGGGTAGCGGACTCCACTTCGGCAACTCCCACTTTGCCAGCCCGCCTGTCACCTCCAGCTCCTCAGAGCAGCTGTCGCGATCCCACCATCAGCGCAGCGACCGCGTCCCCAGTCCCCATTGCTCCCATCCCCCTCCCAAGCGCGGGATAGGAAGGAAGAAAGTGGCGAGTGAGTGAAAGGAAAACGAGCGCGCGCCATTCTCCCAGCTCCGCCCGCTGAGATTCCTCTGCAACCCCCACTTGGCAGCCCCTGGCAGCAGCCACCAGCCCCGATGCGCTAGACTTGGCTCTCAAAAGCCTTTCCCGAACTCCAGGTTCTGAAGTTGAACAAGAGACTGGAAAAAAATCCCGACTCCTAAAGAGCAAGGAGCCAAAGACACCTTGGGGCACACAAGTACTTTTAAAAAACGTGTCCATGAATGCAGAGCCCTGACCTCCACCTCGAGAAGAATAAAACTGTCTTGGTACCAAACCCGTGTTTCTTCATCTTTGCTTTCTCAGCCACATCTGGCAAGAGGTCTCTCTCTCTCTCAACTCTCCTTAGTGCCCCTCCCATCCTCACCTCTCCGGCAAGTCTGTGGTGAATGGGCCCCTTTCCAGCTCCTCTAGACAAACAGCCCAACAATAGATAATTAGCCCTCTCCCGCAACGAAGGGTTGGAGAGGGGCGGGGAGGGGGACAACGTGCCACTTACCTGATCTCTTTAATGCTTTCCAATTTGCACATGATTTCTTGCTCATCTGCCATACTTTTCACTGTCAATTTCACGTCCCGAGAGATGTACAAATACACCAGCCAAGGGATACAATAGACACAATGTAGCCACCTCCTCCGGGCTTGGGGCTATGAGCCTGTGCGGTAGGGGCTTGGAGAGGCCTGGGAGCTGTAGTCCGGAGCTTCAGGGCCAGCCAGGAAGCCCGGGGGCCTGTAGGACTACAACTCCCAGAAGGCCAAGCGAGACATGCCTGTTTCCCTTCCTGCAGCCGCACTTTAAATCAATTTGTTATAGATAATTATGTCAAAGGTTGTGAAGAGTGCAAAGGAATGGGGATATTCGTCTGGCCCGTGTGTGGGAAAATGGGGAAAAAAAAATTCCTGAAGGCAATTGGAGAGATGAGAGACATACCCATTCGCTCCCTTCGGGGGCCCTCGCACCTACCCACCCGCAAAAGATTAGCGGTAGTCGCTAATTACGCCTTGGGGATGGAAAGAAACCCTGCAGGGAAAGTAGCTTTGGAGACGTTGAATGTGCTAGCTGCTGCCTGGGGACCAGTAACTTTAGCATTCAATTTAGGGTGGGGCGGGGGTGGGGAAGAGGAGGATGGGAGGAGGGAGATGCTGCAAAAGCTGGGGGAAAGGAGAGTGGGTAAGTACTTCCAGCTACTTACCCATTCAACAAACAATTACTTAAGCTCGGACTTTGCCAGTCAATGGAAGAAGTACTGTAGGAGTCACCGGGCAAGGCAGATAAATAAAAGCAAATCCTTGCCTTTGAGGAACAGAAGAGGCTGAAAATTTACCTATTAATTACAGTACAGTGTGGTGTCAAAATACAGGAATAGATAAGGTGTAACCTGTGCAGAGAAGATGTAAATAGGTCTCAAGAGTGACTAAGAATTTGTCAGACCATAGAGGAGAATGGGCTCTCCAGGTGAGGATACAACAGAGAGAGAAAGGAAAGGATGAGTGGTTCAGAGTGCCTGAAATATAGGGTTCTTATATGAGGTGTAGAGGTGGAAAAAAGAAATGGGAGATGTAGTATTTAGAAAAGGCAGGTAGGAACCAGACTATGAAATACGTTAAATGTCAGACTAAAGGGTTTGGACTTAATCCTGTAGGCAGACATTTATCTAATAAACTTTTAAATTAATTAATTTATTTATTTATGAGACAGTCTCACTCTGTCGCCCAAGCTGGCGTGTAGTGGCACAGATCTCGGCCCACTGCAACCTCCTTCTCCTGGGTTCAAGCAATTCTACTGCCTCAGCCTCCCGAGTAACTGGGATTACAGGCGCCCACCCACCATGCCCGGCTAATTTTTGTATTTCTTAGTAGAGATGGAGTTTCATCATGTTGGCCAGACTGGTCTTGAACTCCTGAGCTCAAGCAATCCACCCGCCTCAGCCTCCCAAAAGTGCTGGGATTACAGGCATGAGCCACTGCGCCTAGCCCTAATAAACATTTTTTAAGTGCTTATTCTGCACCAAGTAATGTTTAATTATTTTATGTTTCAAAGCACGGTAGTGATAAGGATGGAGGAATATTTTAGAGAGGGACTCTGGAAGCAAAGTGGAGAATGATTAGAGGACATGAGACCAGGTAAGAGGCAGTTACTCAGCGTGCACAAACAGGCCTAGAGAGCTGGACGTTGGGCAAAAGGAAGATGGTGACTCACTCCCAACTAAAAGTGAGTCAGAACTCTCTCTGAGTTTGTGCTTTCTTTTATTGAGCTTCAGTTTCCTCATCTGAAAAATGTACCTAGTGAGCCCACCTCAGAGGCTTGTTGGGAGGCCTCTATGAGATCATTCCCATGATCATGCTGAATACAGGGCTTGGTATTTTGTAGGAGCTTGAGAAGTTTGTGGAACATGAATCTCGTGTCATTCTGGATGTCCACAGTGATTTTAAGCATTCTCCAGGGAAGAAATTAAAGCCCTTCTCTTCTTTGGATCCAAGATGTAATAACTTTCTTAACCATAAAATTCTCCCTGGTGTCTACATTTTCCTATTGTCTTGAAGGTTGCTATCTTGTACAGCCACTAGTTGGTATTTAAAGAACATTGAGTTGGTTAGTCACAAAGCCTGTGGATCCAGAGCCAAGAACTGGCCCCAGCTCTGTCCCGTAAGGGGAGGAGGTAAGCAACAAGCCTGTGTTAAGTGCCTGGCATGTACTGGCTACTGTGCTGAGTCTGATATGTACAATCTATCATTTCATCCTCACAACCACTATGAAGGGGGCAAGTAGATTCATCATCCCCTTTTAGAAGGAAGAAAACTGACTCAGATAGGGAAAGTTGTTTTGCCAAGTCCACACAATAAGTTATAAAGCTAGAGCCTGCGCCCAGTTTGGACCAAGTTACTTGCAGATTAATGAAGAGAGTGTGTCTGGCAAAAAAAAAAAATATATAGCAACCAAAACTACAATGGGGTCCCGAGTGTATGTATCTATGTCAAACATAAAGTGGTTTATAATTCATTAATGCTGGCTTGGGGAGAAGCGGAGGGTTTGTATGGGATGTGTGGGAAGCAATTTATGAACAGCCTTTGAGATTTTAAATTTAATATCTCTCTCTTTTTCCATTGTCCCCTTCACCTTAAGAATCCTTACCACTGACTATGTTCACACATCTGGTAAAAGTCTGGATGTGGGTATGTATCTGTTTCAATTAAATATGTTAATGGGTTTAGAGTCTGATTTGGTAATAATTTGGGAACTATCTTGTCTTTCAAGCCTCACCGAAATCCTAGTTTACAGATAAGGAAACTGAGACCAAGAGAGGCAAAGGACTTGTCCGACATCACCCTACTTGGCTGAAACAGAACCAAGACTCCTGCCTGACTCAAGGGCCTGTGCTCTTCCTATGGCCCCATGCGGCCTGTATCAAGCTGCTGCTGCTACCATGGGGCCTGAATGCCTCTGTTACTTTTCAGCCAGAAGGTGCACTCCAATATAGGGTGTCTGCAGAGGGCCAAGCATGTCCCATGCTTCCAACTATGGACATTTAAGGGAGATAGCAGTTAATCTAAGAGAAGAGGCCATGGGAAAACCTGGAGCTTGGAAGAAGGTTTGTGCTATTTGTAACAATTAAAATGTCCAAATACAGAAAGAGTAATCTGCCTCTTAGCTTCTGCTGGTTTGCTTTTGGCTCCTTGACCTCCTTGAGAACAGATGTCTCACCTGTTCCTTGCTGAATTTTAAGAATCCAGGCTAGCAGTGAGAGGAAGGAAAATGTTGTAGAGAAACAGTGGGGAAGAGAAGGAAACTATAGCCTTCTGCCCCTTCTTCTGAAGCAGCACTTAAAACAGTATCTGCAAGCCAAGGTGGTGGCTTTTCCATAGTAAGTGTTCAGTAGCTCTCAATTGATCAGAGGTTTGCAATGGCTGAAACAATATTTAAGATATGGGCTAGCAGTGAGTTCTAATGCATGATTTTATTAGAAGAACTGATTGATTTGAGGGGTTAGAAATAAAAAAAAATCTTAGTTTTATCAGGGCCAACATTATTCTTATTGCTAAGAAACAGGCAAGTCAGGCAGGGTATGTTGGGGTTAATACCATTAAAATGCAAGAAATTAGCAAAAGGGAAGCCAGTCAGTCTCGATTATACTTTCAGGGAATAGATCAAGACTTTAAAAATGGAGGCCAGAATATTGAATTCACAGATATTTCTTTGTACTTCAACAGTGAACTAAACTAAGAGGAGGCAGAGATGCAACAACAGTCTTGGTTCCAAATTGCCTTTCAAAAAGTAGTGCAAATTACTTATTAAATTTCTCATTATATTTCTTAATCAGCATTTCTAAGAGAAAAGTGAGCCAAAAGTTTTCAGCCCAAAAATGTTTATTGTGCACCTATGATATGTCAGGAACCATCGAGGTTTCAGTGAAGATTTCATAGCAGATACGACAGACATGGGCCCTGCCCTTACCAAGCTTACCATTTAGTGAGAGAGACCAGCTATTACAAAGATCATGCATACATATATAGCTATACCTAGCAATCAGGGCTTGAAATAAGTCTAGGTTCTGTAAGCAAGACACACACACATAAGGGGAGAACCAATTTAGTCCTGAGAAGTGAGCAAGGAGTCAGGGAAAAGCTTCCTGAACAAAACTAGGCAGGATGAGAGAGGAAGGGAGGGAAACAGCAGGAGGTATCGAGGATTAATTCATGCAAACAGCCAACAAATATTTACTGAACACTTACTACATGCCAGGCACTCTCCTAGGTTCCAGGGATATATAGTGCTTTGCATGTATTAAGTTAGTTTAATCCTTGCAAAAACTTCACAGGAAGTATATATTATTATCATCCTTATTTTACAGAAGAGGAAGTTGAGGCACAGAGATGTTAAGTAACTTGCCCAGAGTAACACAGCTAGTAAGTGGCAGAACTGAGATTCAAATTTAGAGAGTCTGCCTCCAGAAGCCATGCTCCCACCTACTATGTTCTATTAGTTACCCAAGATCCCAGTTCTTAGGAAGTTTACATTCTAGTAGGAGGAGCCAGACAATAATGACAGAAAAGAAAAAAAAAATAAACATAATAATATTAGGGGGAGATAAGCCCATAAGACACTAATTGAGGATAATAGGACAGAATGGTGGCAGGAGGGGGAATGTTTTAGTTAGGATGGTCAGGGAAGGCTCCTGTTCAGAGATGACATTGTAGTGGAGACATAAGGAGTTGGGCATACAATGATCTGGAGGAAGAGTGCTCCAGGCAGAACAAATAGCCGGTGCAATGGTCCTGAGTCAGAAAATGCTTAGCCTATGAAAAAAAAAGTAGGTAGGGCTCTGGCTGATTAAGGGGAGCAGAAGTAGACTGAGGAGACAGTTTATGTCATTGAACTGTTATTCTAAAAACAGGGTCTTGTAAACCATGGTGATGAGTCTGGGTTTTATTCTAATTACAAAAGGCAGACATTGAGGGTTTTAAGCAGGGGAGCAACATGATCTAGTTTTTAAACATCACTGACTGCTGTGAGAACAGATTTTATTGGGGCAAAAGTGGAAGTAGGAAAACCAGTGGGAAAACTATTACAGTTGTCCAGGAAAGAAATTATAGTGGCTTGAATTACAGTAGTAATAGTAGATATGAAGAAAAATGGGCTGATTGGGAACATATTATTGGGCACAGAACTGATATGATTAGCTCATGGATAGGACGGAGAGGTACGGAGGGCGAGATAAGGCATCTAAAATGACTCCTGGATTTTTGGCTTCAGTAATAAGGTCAGTGCCATTCACTGAAACAGGAAAGACTGGAAGAGAACCGTACGATGTTAGAGCTGGAAGGCACTCACATGTGATATATGGAAAAACTGAAGAACAGAAATGGTAATTGACCTCCTTAGGTTAGGGAGTTAGGAGCTGAGATAGGTAATCTCATTCTTCACACTCTCTCAGAAAATTTTCATGTTCTCCATCACTTCAGCCCTTTAGCTGGGGTGTTGAGGGGTGTGTTTGAAGCCTTAACTTTGAAGATTCCCCTAGGAGATGGGACTTGTGGGTGATTAGCCAGAATTTGTATCTGCTTACATAGACAGTGCTAGGTATTCTCAGGCAATGTTTCAGCTGAAATTCTTGCTGTTTTTGATGGCTTTATGTCATTGAAATTTCACTCCTCTATTCTTTCTCACCTACCCAATGTCACTGACCTAGATCCCCCAAATGCAAATTTCAGGGAACAAAGATCTGGCAGTGGAAGTAGGGGAGCCCCATTTTTCCCCTCTGCAAGTCCGAAAAACCCTAGTGTAAAAAATCCTATTATAAAAGCAGTCTAGTGTACATCTACTGCATTTTCTTAGTAAACTTTCATCCACACCCTCCCCTCTTCTTCAATTCTCACCTCTTTGAGAGTGACCAAAACTGACTGTCTAGCTCCAATGACCTTCCGTTTCTAACAGCCTCCTTTATATCACCAGAACTAAGTATGGGATTGAGTTTCCAAAAGGGCTGAGTCTTACCAGGTTCCCTGCACATCTTTCCCAGGCTGGGGTACTTTAGAACTACTTATAGGGCCCTTGTCCCCCTCATAGAGCTGTTTAATGATTAAATGAAAAGAGATAAGTTATGAGAAAGCACCTAGCACATTGGTTGAATTATAATAGGCATTGATTACAGGTCAATATCCCTCATCCTTCTCACCACTTGCCCTAATTCTTAGAGTCATTTTGAGAACCCAAATTTGGGGATAATTCAGTGAATAGAAACAGGAGAGAAGCATGAAAAAACTATAAATAAGTTGTCTTGATTTAGGCTTGAGAAGACAATGACAGAGGCTTCATTTAGAAATCTCAAAATGGACAGGGCAGCATTTGATGTGAAGGTTGTAGCCATTATTTCCCCTAAGTTTGGGGCAAAATGGCTTCAATTATAGTAGAAGCGTTAGAGGGATGATAACTTATAAAGCCACAATGACAAATAAGCAACCACAAGGAAAAGATGGACAGATTCAACTGTATAAAAATGTACAATGAAAAATGACACTCATAAAATAAAAATGAAACAGACTGGGAAAGTAAAAATAACACATAAATCTTAGTATACCCCACCCAGGGGTTGGTTGCATTGTAAACAATAGACCAAACCTTATGCCTATGAATGAAACATCTGGTATCTGCAAGTAAACAGATTGGGAGAGGAGTGGGAAGGCAGATGTCCTCTCCTGGGCCTTCAAAATCCCCTTGCATATATCACGTATAATTGCCCAGCTTGACTTCCCAGATAGCCCTTCCTTTCCTAGCACAGGTGGCAGTATGCATAGTGGTGAGGCACCCAGACTCTTCAGTCAGGCTGCCTGAGCTCACCTCTGGTCTCTACTATTTTTAGCTATCTGACTCAAGGGCAAATAACTTCCCCTCTATGGGTTTTGGTCTTCTCGTATGGAAAATGGAAATGATAGTAATTGTAACTAACTCTTAGGGTTGTAATTAAATTAACATATGGAACTGGCTAAAACAGCATAATAAATACTGTAGAAGTGTCTGCTATTATTATTAAGATGGATATTCTTCAATAAACTTTCTTGTTACCTCCTTGTTTTCCATCATTGGCAGCCTAGCTCCCCTACCAGACAGGTTCCTATTATCCTCTAAATCACAAGACTTGAAAACGATTGTGCTTATCTACTTGGGAATGAAAATACCAAACAAATGCATCATAGATGTGGCCAATCTGTCATAAAATTGAGGATATAACAAATTTATACATCTGACATTATTTAAAAATACGAAAATCATGTTCCCAGTCCTATAAAATGACCGTAAATTTACTATATACACTGATTACATGATCTACTCTTCCAATTAATAAGATAAATCATATATAGTGTATGTTAGCACATAAAAATGTATCTCAACTTATATCATAAACTAGATCAAAAAATAACCTGTAGCTCTACGGAATAGTATTCAAACATTTAACTTAAAAAAGTTTTGCCTTCTAAAAATTTAGATAAGCTTTTTGGGGAATAATTTGAATGATTTTGGGTTTCTTGAGGGAAAAAGAGTAATTGAAGAAACAAAGGAATTCAAGGAATGTCTTCTTGACCCAACATTTCACTTCAACACGTTTATTAGTAACCTCCTTGTTTTCTTTGTTGAAATTTTAGATTTGGGGGTACATGTGCTTGTTTGTTACATGGATATTATATGCATAATGGTGGGGGTTGAGCTTCTAGCATACCCATCACCAAAATATTGGACATTGTACCCAGCAGGCAGTTTTTCA
The DNA here is from genome assembly GCF_029289425.2 of Pan paniscus. Lineage (NCBI taxonomy): Eukaryota > Metazoa > Chordata > Mammalia > Primates > Hominidae > Pan > Pan paniscus. The sequence goes on from NC_073272.2 coordinate 64,519,792, forward strand.
ACCTGCACCTCCCTCCCATCCTCCATGGTTTTTGAGTCTCCAGAGTCAATTTTCTCCACCTTTATGTCCATGTATACCCTTTGTTTAGTTTCCACTTATAAGTGAGAACACGTGATATTCTATTTTCTGCTCCTGTGTTAGTTCACTTAGGATAATGTAATCACCCAAGGGGTTCATCTTGCTCACTTCCCAGAAAAGCCAATGCATTGAGAACAGAAGGTTTTCACAATAGAAAAAGAGTTCGATAAATGCAAAGCCAGCTAAACAAGAGGACAGGAGTTTATTATTATTTGAATCAGCCTCCGTAAAAATTTAGAGGCTAGGGATTTTTAAGAACAGTTTGATGGGCAGAGGACTAGGGAATGGGGAATGCTGTTTGGTTGCATTAAGGATGAATTCATAGGGAGTCAAAGCTTGTTTTCTTGCACTGAGTCAGTTCCTGGGAGTTGGGGCACAAGACCAGATGAGCCAGTTTACTTCTCTGGGTGGCCCAGCTGGTCCATCAGAATGCAGGGTCTGAAAAATACCTCAGACACCAATCTTAGGTTTTACAACAGTGATGTTATCTATAGGAGCAACTGGGGAGGCTAGCAATCTTGTGACCACTGGCTGCATGAATCCTGAGCCATTATTTCTTATCTTGTGGCTACTTTGTTAGTTTTACAAAACAGGCCTGATCCCCAAGCAAGAAGGGGATTTGTTTTGGGAAGGGGCTGTTAGCATCTTTGTTTGTTAAACTACAAACTAAATTCCTCCCATAATTACCTTGGCATATGCACAGGCATGAGCAAGGGCAACTTGGAGGTTAGAAGCAAGATGGAGTTGGCAGTTAGGTCAGATTTCTTTCACTATTAGAGTTTTCATATGTCAGATTTTCCTCACTGTCACAATGTTCACAAAGCTGGTTTCAATAATGGCCTCCAACTCCATCCATGTTGCTGCAAAGAACATGATTTTGTTCTTTTATGGCTACATAGTATTCCATGGTGTATATATACCACATTTTCTTTATCCAATCAACTGTTGGTAGACACTTCGGTTGGTTCCATGACTTTGCTGTTGTAAATAGTGCTGCAATAAACATATGAGTACAGGGGTCTTTTTTGTTATAATGACTTCTTTTCCTTTGGATAGATACCCAATAGTGGGATTGCTGGGTTGAATGGTAGTTCTGTTTTTAGTTCTTTGAGATATATCCATACTGTTTTCCATAGAGGTTGAACTAATTTACATTCTCATCAACAGTGTATGACCGTTCCCTTTTTTCCAACATCTGTTGTTTTTTGACTTTTTATTAAAAGCCATCTTGACTGGTATAAGATAGTATCTCAGAGTAGTTTTAATTTGCATTTCTCCGATTATTTCTGATGTTGAAAATTTCTTCATATGCTTGTTTGCTGTTTATATGTCTTCTTTTGAGAAGACATGTCCTTTGCCTGCTGTCCTAGGGGCTGGAGATCCAGAGAAATAAGAATAGTTCCTGCTTTGGGGATGCTCATAGCTTATTTGGAGATGGGCCCGTAAATAAGCAATGACAGTACAATGTGCGCTGTGTTATAATGGAGGAGTGAATAGTAAACTCTGGGATAATGTAAGAGGGATTAAGAAACTCTACCAGGGAGAATCTGAAAGGGTTTCCCAGACAGGTGTTTTCAGAACTAGATCTGTTGCAGGCACCGTTAGAAACCTTGAATCAATTTTCCTATGGCAAGCAGAGGCATGCTGGTTGCTAGAGCCCACACTCCTCTAAGCCATCACATTTTGAGTAAAGGCTCACTAAACATTTCTCCTCTTGACCCTCTTACTTCCTCAGCTTATTTAACCCTATAAATGTTAGTGGGCATCAAAGCTGGAAAGGCTTCTCAGAAGACAGCTATATCCATGGTTTTTAAACTGGGTTTGGCAGAACTCTAAGATTTTAGAGTGAAGGGAAGCCACCCCTACTCCTTTTTTAACTAGAACTTAATTGGTATTATTTTCATATTTGGGGATTTTGTGGAAGATATTTTTCAATACAGTGATCTGTTGCTTAAAAAATATTTGAAAAACAGTGATTTATTCCAATTTGTCCTCATTTTAAAGACAGAAAAACAGGATAAAAGTAAGCAAGGCTTGGCCAAAGATCAAAGAAATGCAACAAGAAAAAAAGTGCTATTAAGACAAACATGCTTATCCTTTACTTGTCAAAGACAGCTTTTTGGTCTATTAGTCCTCCAGTCCCAAGCTAGATGCTCTGCCTTCCATGTTTCAAGATGTGGCCTGGTATAGCTTTATTAGCAGTGGCAAGCCAGGTCAAACTAAAAGGGGCCAGAATCTAAGGCCAGGCATTCCCCCCATCTCTCTGCTACTACATGCTGACATTGGAGTTAGTTAGTGAGGAGGGAAGACTCAGGCTCCAGGTATAAAGCTGGACTACGGTATATTAAGTGGCAAGCCATAGTTCAGGAAGCCAGTGGAGTATGACGTAAATTAGTAGGGGCATCCCAAGAGGTAGGAGATGCAGAACAAGGAGGGCTCCAAGGCAGTCCATGTTTTGAAGGTCCCAGTGGGCAGTTGGCTCCAAGATGGTGTGTCCATGGAAACAGGGGTTCCAGCTACCAGACTTCAGGTAGTCTCTAAGGTGGAAGCAATGGAGGAAGGTAGACAGATTGTCCAGTGAGAGAAAAGCCGGTCTTCATTTTAGAGGACCTGGTGACCTGGACAGCAAATTGGGGCATAAAGAACAAGGCAGGAGCCTAATGATAAAGACTGGGACAAAATGTCAATTATCTCCAAATTGACATACAAGTTTAATGGAAACTGATATCAAAATCCAGAAATATTTTCCGTAGACACAGACAAGATAATTCTTTTTTTTTTTTTTTTTTTTTTTTTTTTTAATGAGACGGAGTCTCACTCTGTCGCCCAGGCTGCAGTGCAGTGGTGCGATCTAGGCAAACTGCAAGCTCTGCCTCCCGGGTTCACGCCATTCTCTTGCCTCAGCCTCCCGAGTAGCTGGGACTACAGGCGCCCGCCACCAAGCCCGGCTAATTTTTTTGTATTTTTAGTAGAGACAGGGTTTCACTGTGTTAGCCAGGATGGTCTCGATCTCCTGACCTCGTGATCCGCCCGTCTCAGCTTCCCAAAGTGCTGGGATTACAGGTGTGAGCTGCTGCGCCTGGCCGACACAGACAAGATAGTTCTAAAATTTATATAGAAAGGCAAGGGAACTGAAATAGCTAAAAACAATTTTGAAAGAGAATAAAGTAGAATAAATCATTCTACCTGATGTCAACATTTATTAGATAGCTACAGTAATCAAGGCTGTGTAGTATTGGTGGTGGAAAAGACATGGATCAATGGAATAGAATACAGGACCCAGACATAGACTCACACATATATGCCAAACTGGTTTGCTGGGGTTTTTTTTTTTTTTTTCCCACAAAGATGAAAGGATGATCTTTTCAACAAATGATGGTGGAGAAAGTGAGTATCTGTTAGGAAAAAAAAATTTTACTCAAAAGACCTCATATCTTATGCAAAAATTAACTCAGAATGGATGATGGATTTAAATGTAAAATGTAAACCTATAAAACTTTTAGAAAAAAAAAGGAGAAAACCTTTTGGATCTAGGACTAAGCAAAGGATTTTTTTTTTTGGACTCATCTCAAAATTATCACCTCTGAATTCTTTTTTTTATTATTATTATACTTTAAGTTTTAGGGTACATGTGCACAACCTGCAGGTTTGTTACATATGTATACGTGCGCCATGTTGGTATGCTGCACCCATTAACTCGTCATTTAACATTAGGTATATCTCCTAATACTATCCCTCCCCCCTCCCCCCACCCCACAACAGGCCCCGGGGTGTGATGTTCCCCTTCCTGTGTCCATGTGTTCTCATTGTTCAACTCCCACCTATGAGTGAGAACATGCAGTGTTTGGTTTTCTGTCCTTGCGATAGTTTGCTCAGAATGATGGTCTCCAGCTTCATCCATGTCCCTACAAAGGACATGAACTCATCCTTTTTTATGGCTGCATAGTATTCCATGGTGCATATGTGCCACGTTTTCTTAATCCACTCTATCATTGTTGGACATTTGGGTTGGTTCCAAGTCTTTGCTATTGTGAATAGTGCTGCAATAAACATACGTGTGCATGTGTCTTTATAGCAGCATGATTTATAATCCTTTGGGTATATACCCAGTAATGTGATGGCTGGGTCAAATGGTATTTCTAGTTCTAGAACCCTGAGGAATCACCACACTGACTTCCACAATGGTTGAACTAGTTTACATTCCCACCAACAGTGTAAAAGTGTTCCTATTTCTCCACATCTTTTCCAGCACCTGTTGTTTCCTGACTTTTTAATGATAGCCATTCTAACTGGAGTGAGATGGTATCTCATTGTGGTTTTGATTTGCATTTCTCTGATGGCCAGTGATGATGAGCAATTTTTCATGTGTCTTTTGGCTGCATAAATGTCTTCTTTTGAGAAGTGTCTGTTCATATCCTTCGCCCACTTTTTGATGGGTTTTTTTTTCTTGTAAATTTGAGTTCATTGTAGATTCTGGATATTAGCCCTTGAGTAGATTGCAAAAATTTTCTCCCATTCTGTAGGTTGCCTGTTCACTCTCATGGTAGTTTCTTTTGCTGTGCAGAAGCTCTTTAGTTTAACTAGATCCCATCTGTCAATTTTGGCTTTTGTTGCCATTGCTTTTGGTGTTTTAGACATGAAGTCCTTGCCCATGCCTATGTCCTGAATGGTATTGCCTAGGTTTTCTTCTAGGGTTTTTATGGTTTTAGGTCTAACATTTAAGTCTTCAATCCATCTTGAATTAATTTTTGTATAAGGTGTAAGGAAGGGATCCAGTTTCAGCTTTCTATATATGGCTAGCCAGTTTTCCCAGCACCATTTATTAAATAAGGAATCCTTTCCTCGTTTATTGTTTTTGTCAGGTTTGTCAAAGATCAGATAGTTGTAGATATGCGGCATTATTTCTGAGGGCTCTGTTCTGTTCCATTGGTCTATATCTCTGTTTTGGTACCAGTACCATGCTCTTTTGGTTACTGTAGGCTTGTAGTATAGTTTGAAGTCAGGTAGCATGATGCCTCCAGCTTTGTTCTTTTGGCTTAGGATTGACTTGGCAATGCGGGCTCTTTTTTGGTTCCATATGAACTTTAAAGTAGTTTTTTCCAATTCTGTGAAGAAAGTCATTGGTAGCTTGATGGGGATGGCAATGAATCTATAAATTACCTTGGGCAGTATGGCCATTTTCACGATATTGATTCTTGCTATCCATGAGCATGGAATGTTCTTCCATTTGTTTGTATCCTCTTTTATTTCATTGAGCAGTGGTTTGTAGTTCTCCTTGAGGAGGTTCTTCGCATCCCTTGTAAGTTGGATTCCTAGGTATTTTATTCTCTTTGAAGCAGTTGTGAATGGGAGTTAATTTGACACCAAAAGCATAATCCATAAAAGGAAAAGCTGATAAAATGGACTTTATCAAAATTGAAATTTTTTTCTATGTGAAAGAAGATGAAAAGACAAGGTATACACTAGGAGAAAATATTTGAAAACTACATATTCAACAAAAGACTAGCATCTAAAATATATTAGTAACCCTCAAAGTTCAACAGTAAAAACTTAATACAATTTAAACAATTGTCAAAAGATATGAAGAAACATTTCACTGAAGAGGTTATACAGATGGTAACTACATGAAAATTTCTTCAACGTCATTAGCCATTTGGGAAATGCAAATTAAGACCACAATGCAATATCGCTATAACCTATCAGAAAGACTAAAATAAAAAAATGGTGACAATACCAAATGCTGGCAAAGATACAGAGAAACGGAGTCACTAATACGTTGCAGGTGAGCATGCACAATGGTACAACCATTATGGACAATGGTTTGTCAGTTTTGTATTTTTAAAAAAGAAACATGCAACTACCACATGACCTAGTAATTGCAATCCTGGACATTTACCCCAGAAAAAAGTGAAAATTTATGTTTACAACAAACCTATACATATTTATAGTAGTTTTATTTATAATAGCCCCAAACTGAAAACAACCCATATGTTCTTCAGCAGGTGAATGTTTAAACAAATTGGTATATCCATACCATGGAGTACTCCTCAACAATAAAGAAAACTATTGATACATCTGTGGGTGAATCTCCAGAGAATTATGCTGAGTAAAAAAATGTCAATCCCTAAAGGGATATGATTCTATTCATGTAACATTCTGGGAATGACAAAATCATAGAAATGGGAAACAGATTTGTGGTTACCAGAGGTTACAGAGGGAATGGTAGTGGGAGGGAAGTAGGTGTGGCTATAAAAGGGCAATATGAGGGTTCCTTGTGGTGGTGAAAATGTTCTGTATCTTGATTATATTAATGTCAATATCTTCTCTGTGGTATTGTACTATAGTTCTGCAAGGGGTTACTATTGGGGAAAACAGAGTACAATTTACATGAGATCTATCTGTATCATTTTTCTGCAACTGCATGTGAATCTATAATAAAAATAACAAGTTACCTAAGAAAAAATATTGTTTATCTTGATTACTGAGATTTTCAGCATTCCCTTAAAATTATGCTCAAGTCAACTACCTCCACTCACCTCACTCTAGCTTCAGCCCTGTTCCTTCTCTTTCTGTATCTCCAGGGCCTAGTGTAGACCCAGCCCTCAGTGAATTGATGCTGTACAGATGGGGAGTGAACGGCTTCCCCTCAGATGAATTATTCTCAGTCATACTATGCTCACAGAGAGAAACAATATGCCTTCTCTCCTCCTCCCCAACTTCTTTCTTTCCACTCTGGTGTTAATGATCAACTTTCAACATTTTTGAGGCTGTCTGATTTCAGTTTGGGAGCCCAAATATATCAGCAATCTTCTACCTTTTTCAGAGGCACATAGGGGCAAAGACTACACTGAAAGGATCCTAGACCAGGCATTGAAAATCCTAGTATTCAATGTAGGCTTAATAACTCATTGGATGTGGGACCTTGGACAAGGCACTTTACTTCTTGGAGCCTCGGTTTCCCATCTGCAAAAATGGGAAAATAATAATGCCTTCCTGTGAAGAAAGTATCATTACCTGGAAAATTCAGTGTAGCTGAAAGATCTGAATATTCATTTTAAATCTCCCTATCTCTGTGAAATGAAGATAAAAGAGGGAAGGTATGGGAAGATGTGATGGTGATTGTATAAGAGTTTATTTAGGCATTGTGGTGTTACATTGTCACACTTATCTCCACTAGACCTTGAAGATCATCCCAGTGGTCAATACTGGTTAAGCATAGGACTTATCAGTGGTTGAAAGGCTCAAATTTATTTCTATTTTTTAAGAACCCTGACATATTACAAAGTGGAGGGGTGCAGTGGTGCGAGCCTGTAAATCCAACTACTCGGGAGGCTGAGGCAGGAGGAGTGTTTGAACCTAGAAGTTCAAGACCAGGCTGAGAAACATAGCGTGACCCTGTCTCAAAATGAAACAAACAAAACTATTCTCACAGCTTGCCAGGAGTGAAAGAAAAAAAGTAGAAACATTGGCAGTTCCTTAACAAGTTAAACATAGAATTACCCATATGACTCATTAATTCTACTCCTAGGTATATACCCAAGAGAAATAAAAACATATATCCACAGAAAAACTTGTATGTGAATGTTCATAGCAGCATTAACCTTAAGAGCCCAAAAAGTAGAAATGAACCCAAATACCCATCAATTGATGAGTGGATAAATAAGGTGTGGTCCGTCTTTACAATGAAACATTATTCATCCATAAAACAAATGAAGTATTGATCACATGCTAAAGCAAATGAACCTTGAAAATATGATGTTAAGTAAAAGTCAGACACAAAGGACTATATGTTTATGATTCCATTCATGTGAAATATACAGTATAGGCAAGTACATAGAGACAGAGAGTAAATTAATGGTTGCCAGGGGCTGCAGGGAGGAAAAAATGGGGAGTGACTTCTTAATGGGTATGAGGTATGAAAATGTTCAAGAATTAGATAGTCATGATGGTTCCAAAACACTGAAAATGTACTAAATTATACACTTAAAACATAACTGTATATTTTTATTGGTGAAATTTACAGTGAGTTATATCTTCATAAAAATGTCAAACCACCATGCCTTATTTCAGTGACAATATAAATGCTTCAGTCTCAACTTAAGACCTTTCATAAATGAGACATTCAGAGCAAATGAGCATTCTTGTTCACCTTCCCTGCCTGACTCCAATCTCCGACAGGCTCAGATTGAACATCCCTCAATCTATGTCAGCTACACGTCTGCTAAGATTGTAGCTGAATCCACTAATGCCCACATCCAGGCTCAAATATGCTCCAGTTTATAAGCTCATCAGCAAGAGTTATAATAACCTCTGCCCACTGCCTTGTGGGGTTCAGAATTTATGCACATTCTCAAACTTGGGTTTGGGTGATCCCTCACAATAGCTGAATTCCCCAAGCTTCCTTTATCCCAAGCATACCAAGAATTCAGTTATCCCAGGGACCAAAACTAGTCATGTTGGTACGTCATTCCCTAACTCTGACTTGCCTGCTCTGCCTCATGGTGTGCCCAGTCTTCAGGGCTAGATTTCTGCTTTTGTCCCATCTTCTGTGCTGATGGTTTACTGTGGTTGATACCGCCAAGTTCCATTCCCTCTTTTCCTCCCACACATACCAAGCACTATCAAGGCTCATCATTCTCCATCCTGCTTTTACCGTCTGCTAACACCCTTACTTAAGACAGATCTAATCCTTGCACCTCCTGGATGCAGACTGTGTCCTGGAGCAGAATCTTCCCAAATCCCAGGTCCTACTTGCTTGGTGATTCCTGAGTATTTCACAGGAATCTGGATCATTGGCTGCCTGACACACCTACTAGAAAGCTAAACTTAGTGATGTCACATCAGGTATTGGACCCTGGTCCTGGGCCCCTTAACTGTGCTCTCATTAGCCAACTTCTGCAAGCAAGGCTGTTGCATCCTCCACCATAGAGTTGCAAGATTTAGCAACTATACAAGATGCCCAGTTAAATTTGAATTTCAGATAAACAACAAATACTTTTTTTGTACAAGTATGTGTCGTGCAACATTTCAGACATATTAGGTTTTTTTGTTTATATAAAGTTCAAATTTAACGGTCATCTTGTATTTTATTTGACAACATTCCCCCAGTGGAGATGGCATCAGTTTAGCCACCTCTTCCCTTCAAGCTCCCTGTCTTGGTGTTATCACCCTGCCATTCGTGTGTTGTCTGATTTATTGATTTTAGATCTTAATCTCAGGTTTCCTAGTTGCTATGACCTGAGTCTTTGTGTCCTCCTAAAAAAATTATGTTAAAATCCTAACACCCAAGATGATGGTATTAGTAGCTGGGTCCTTTCTGAGGTGATTAGGTCAGTGTTCTTATAAAAGAGGCCAGAGAGAGGTTCATTTCGCCTCTGCCATGTAAAGTTACAGTGAGAAGACAGTCATCTATGAGGAAGCAGGCTCTCACTAGACATGGAATCTGCTAGTGCCTCGATCTTGGATTTCTCAGCCTCCAGAACCACAATAAGCAAATTTCTGTTGTTAATGAGGCACCCAGCTAATGGTACTTTGTTATAACAGTGCAAATGGAATAAGACTCTACTTATTGCTAAGGGTCTTCCTCTACCCTACTCCCCAAGAGCACCCCCTCCTCTTCATTTTAAACCTGCCAACTCTTTATTTCAGAATAATAAGAAGAAATGTTTGAGCACTTATGTGCAAACACTCTGCTTGGTGCTTTACCTGCAGTCTTTCATTTCATCCTCAAGGCAGTTGTTAGTTCAACTCTCGTTTTACAGATGAGGAAACTCAGATGCAAATAGGTGAAGTAAATTTGCCAAAACCACTTACTAAATGGCAGAATCAAGATCCTACTTAGGTGTATTTTCATGTGTCTAAGATAATTATTTCCCATGAAAAAGGTCTATATCAGAATTTTAAAATGTTTGTGTCTCCACTTAAAAAAATGCCTCAAGTATTTTATTTTGCCAGTTATGGAAACATAACTTCACTTTTGCATGATGATTCATCATTAAATAATAAGTAACTTTCATTGAGTGATTAATATAGCCTAGGCACTGTTAACCCTTTACAGGTATTATTAGTATGATTCTCACAACAATGCTATGAATTAGGCTCTATTATTATTCTCATTTTTAAAGTGGCAGAAACAGAGTCACAGAGAGGTAATGTAACTAGTCAAGGTCACCAAGTTCATAAGTGACACAGCAAGGGTCAAAGCCAGGCAATCTGACTACAGAGCTCATGTGTTGACCACTATGCAATGCTTTATATAAACAAGTCAAATAAAACAAGTCAAATAAAACAAGTCAAATAAAAATTATATCTATATTGTTCAAATTAGGATATTCTTAGGGATCCATGAAAAGTTTTGCTTTATATTATTCAAGTTTCAGGAACCCTGCACTCTTTTTTTACTTCCAATTTGTTCCTGTTAACTTTACCATTTCCAGCCTTTGAACTTCATGGTTGAAAGTCAGGTTCAGGAATTCATTTCACAATCATGAATTATTATTTGTGATGTACTTTTTGTGCTCTGCTTGGCTTTTTTATTTACTGAAGCAACATTGTGGTGTTAAAGCAACAGAATTTCAACAAATACTTATGGTAGATTCTTTAACAGTTTAAAGGTGGCCCAGTAGTAGGTGAAAATATTAGAATCTTAATCCTAGTCCCTTATTTGTCTCTCACCTTCTTCCACAAAAAGAATTTCATGCAGTTTACAGAGATACACACATTGCAAAACAAACAAACAAAAAAACAAAGAAAATGAAAGAGTAAAGAGGGACAAATGGGAAATAAAAGCATAAAGTAAGATACATACAGAAGTAGAACTAGAAAACAAAATCTTACATAACTGCTAGTGGTAGCCACAAATCTATCTCAGAGCTTCTTAACAGCCAAAGTCAGAAGGAAATTACAAAATCAGTCATGCTTTTCTAGGATTCATGGGGAAAAAAGCAAATCAGTTTCACAGAATCCCCTTGTCATTAAAAAAAAAAAAAAAAAAAAGGATTTTCTAGGTAATATCAGGAAAATGGCAGAGTAAACAACTCCATTCCCATCCATCTACAGGAATATTTAAAAAGAAGCAGAAACTGTCAGAATCAACTTCATCAGGCTCTCAAAAAGAGTGGTTTATAGTAGCTGAGAACATGCCAAATCAAGAAAAAGGCAACTTTAAAATGGTAGGATATCTTGTGATGTTTTTACTTGCCTTTGCCCCACTGCCTCTCAAGCTTAGCAGTGGTCTTTTGTTTTGTTTTGTTGAGATGGGGTCTCACTCTGTCACTCAGGCTGGAGTGCAGTCTATGCCTCACTGCATCCTATGCCTCCTGGGCTAAAGTGATCCTCCCACCTCAGCTTCCCCAGTAGCTGGGACCACAGGCATGTGCCACCACGCCTGGCTAATTTTTGTATTTTGGGTAGTGACAGGGTTTCGCCATATTGCCCAGGCTGGTCTCGAACTCCTGAGCTCAAGCCATCCACCTGCCTTGGCCTCCCAAAGTGCTGGGATTACAGGTGTGAGCCACCACATCAGGCCTTAGGTACACTTAGCTACATCTTGAAGATGGCAGCTACACTCTCAGTGTGGAACACTGGACTCTGGTTCTGGAAGAAGCATAGCAGACCTCACATGCAAACTATTTTCTAACTGTCTGGGGGCTGCCTGAAGGAATGATGCAAGGTGCTCTTTTCTGCTTTACCTACCTTGGAATCCTCTCAGGGCAGAAAACTTGTGAGCATTGCTTAAAAATATCGTAAAGCAAGGCAAATAAACAACACGAAGATGCTTGAGGCAAAAGATTAGCAATGAAATATGCAACAGGTCTGGGAGAAAAATCTGGGGGAGTTTGCTTGGGAAATCAGGGCATTCAAAGTATCTGTATATGAAATAATTTAGAGAGCCACACTTATGCCCAAGACAAGATGCATACTCAGAAAAAACCTGATAAGAGCACAGATTTCCACTGTGGGCTGATCCCTAGGCTCAGTGTTCAAAGGCTAAGATCAGGCTAAGTGATGAAGGAGCGGCCCAGCATAGAAAATTTGTAAAGACAGAAATAGGTGAATTTTTTGTTTGTTTGTTTTAGCTCTTGGAATTCAAGGAAATATGTCAAAACCATAGGTGAACACAAGCTAAGAAACAGAAACTTCAGTAACCACAGACAAGAAATACAGTATCTGCAAAAATAGGAAAAGTAATGAAACAGGCTACTACAGTGTTAAAAAAAAAAACACCCAACTCTGAGAAAGAGAAATAATCAGATTTCCAGAGTTACCACATTATAATATCCAAATGTCCAGTTTTCAACAAAAAAGCACAAGTCACAAAAAATAAACAGGAAAAGAAGGCTTATTCAAAAAGAAAATAAACAGACAGAAACCATCCCTGAGGAAGCAACAAAGACTTTAACACAACTGTCATAAATATGCTAAAAGAACTAAAGGAAACCATGAGCAATGAACTAAAGGAAATCAGTAAACAATGTATGAACAAAATTAAAATATTCACATAGGAATATTAACTTTAAAAAGGAACCAAACAGATTTTTAAGCTGAAAAGTACAATAACTGAAATAAAAAAAATTCACTACAGGGGTTCAGTAGAAAATTTGAGCAGGCAGAAGTCAGAATCAGCAAACCTGAAGATAGGACAACTGGAAGTACCCAGTCCTAACAACCACAAACAGAAGATAATAGAGAAAGGTGAATAGAGCCTAAGGGACCTGTGGTACACCATTAAGTGGACCAACATACAAATTTGGGAATCCCAGAACGAAAAAAGAGAGAGAGAGAAATGGTAGAAACAATATTTCAAGAAATAATGACTGAATACTTCCAAAATTTGATGAAAGGCATGATTCTATACATCCCATAAGCTCAACAAATTCCAAATATGATCAATTCAAAGTGATACAAACTGACACATACTGTAATCAAATTGTTGAAAGCCAAAGACAAAGAGATAATCTTGAAAGCAACAAGAGAAAAGCAACTCATTCTGTATATGGGATCCTCAATAAAATTAACAGCTGATTCTCATCAGAAACCATGGAGGCCAAAAGGCAGTGGGAAAACATATTTAAATTGTTAAAAGAAAAAATTGTTAATCAAGAATTTTATATTTGACAAAACTATACTTTAAGGATGATGGCACTATCAAGACACACCCAGATGAACAAAAGGTGAGGGAATTCATTAACACTGGACCACCCCTATGAGAAAACATACAGGAAGTCCTTCAGGTTGAAATAAAAGAAAACTAGGCAGTAACTCAAAACCATATGAAGAAATAAAGATTTCTGGTAAAGGTAACCAAACAGGCAAATCTAACAGCCAGTAATATCATATTTTTGGTTTCTAACACTTCTTTTTATTTTCTACATGATTTAAGAGACAAACTCGTAAAAATAATTATAAATCTCTTATTGGTCACACAATACACATAGAAGTAATTTGTGACAACAACATAAAGTGTGGGGCAAAGATATATAGTAGCATTTAGTTTTTTGAGACAAGGTCTTGACCTATTGCCCAGGATGGAGTGCAGTGGCACAATCACAGGTCATTGCAGCCTCGATCACCTAGGTGCGGGTGTTCTTCCCACCTCAGCCTTCTGAGTAGCTGGGACTACAGGCATGGCAGGACCACACCACGATGGCTGGCTAATATATTCTTTTTTGGCAGAGATAGGGGTTTCACCATATTGCTCAGGCTAGTCTCAAACTCCAGGGTTCAAGCAATCTGCCTGGCTCAGCCTTCCAAAATACTGAGATTGCAGGTGTGAGCAACCGTGCCTAGCCAAGTAGCATTTTTCGTAGGCTATTAAAGTTAAATTAGTATCAATTCAAACTAAATTGTTATAAATTTAGGTTGATAAATGTAATCTACATGGTAACCATAAAATATCTAAAAGTATAAACAAGAGGCACTGAGAAGGCAATAGAAACTGTGCATGCAAAAAAGTCAACTAAACACACAGAAAAGTCAGTAATGGAGGAAATGAGGGACAAAAAAGATATAAGACATACAGAAAGCAAATAGCAAAATGGCAGAAGTAAACACAAAATATAAATAAATTAAACTCTCAATGAAAAGGCAGAGATTGGCAGAATGTATTTACAAACACGATTCAATTACATGCTGTCTACAAGAGAATTCCTTTAGATCTAAACATGCAACCATACTGAAAATATATTCCATCCAAATAATATCCAAAAGAGAGATGGTGTGGCTATACTAATGTCAGACAAAATAGACAAAAATACTTCTATTATAAGAGAAAAACTAGGATATTATACATTGAGAAAAAGGTCAGAAATATATTCCAATTATAAACATATCCACACCAAACAATAGAACCTCAAAACATATGAAGCAAACACTGACAGAGTGGCTAAATTTGTGGCCTAACATATCATCTATCCTCAAAAATATATGCACTTGAGAAAAATGTGTGTGCTATTGTTGTTGTGTAGTGTTCTGCACATGTTAGATCTAGTTTGTTGTGTTAAGTCCTCTATATCCTTACTTATCTTCTGTCTGGTTGTTCTACCAATTATTGAGAGTGGGATATTAAAGTCTCCAATTATTTTTATAGAATTATCTATTTTCTTCCTTCAATTTTATCAGTTTTTACTTCATATATTTTGATGATCCATCATTAAGTATATAAATTTTATAATTTTATATTGGCTATATTAAATGCTTTATTAATATATAATATTTTTCTTTGTCTCTTATAATCATTTTTTTAAATTGATTTTGTCTGATATTAGCATAACCAATCCTGATCCCTTTGAATTACTATTTGCATTTAATATGAATATTATTCCATCCTTTCATTTTTTTATTTGTGTCTTTGGATTGAAAGTGAGTCTCTTGTAGACAGCATACAGTTGGATTATGTGTTTTTTTTTTTTTTTTTTAATCTATTCTGCCAATCTTTGTCCTTTGATTAAAAAGTTGAATCTGTTTGCATTTAAAGTAATTACTGGGGTGGCTGGCAAGATGGCCGAGCAGGAACATCTCCGGTCTGCAGATCCCAGTGAGATCAACGCAGAAGGCGGGTGATTTCTGCATTTCCAACTGAGGTACGTGGCTCATCTCACTGGGACAGGTTAGACACTGTGTGCAGCCCACCACAGAGGGTGAGCTGAAGCAGGGTGGGGTATTGCCTCACCCAGGAAGCACAAAGGGTTGGGGAACTCACTCTCTTAGCCAAGGGAAGCCCTGAGGGACTGTGCCTTGAAGAATTGTGCATTCCGGCACAGATACTATGCTTTGCCCATGATCTTCGCAACCTGCAGACCAGGAGATTCCCTCGGGTGCCTATGCCACCACGGCCCTGGATTTCAAGCACAAAGCTGGGTGGCTGTTTGGGCAGACACTGAGCTAGCTGCAGGAGCTTTCTTTTCATACCCCAGTGGCTCCTGGAATGCCAGCAAGACAGAAACATTCATTCCCCTGGAAAGGGGGCTGAAGCCAGGAAGCCAAGTGGTCTAGCTCAGCAGATCCCACTCCCATGGAGTCCAGCAAGCTAAGATCCACTGGCTTGAAATTCTCACACCAGCACAGCAGTCTGAAGTCGACCTGGGGCTCTCGAGCTTGGTAGGGGGACGGGTATCCACCATTACTGAGGCTTGAGTAGGCACTTATCCCCTCACAGTGTAAATAAATCCTCCAGCACGTTCAAACTGGGCAGAGCCCACTGCAGCTTGACAAAGCCTCCATAGCAAGACTGCCCCTCTAGATTCCTCCTCTCTGGGCAGGGCATTTCAGAAAGAAAGGCAGCAGCCCCAGTCAGGGGTTTATAGATAAAATCCCCATCTCCCTGGGACAGAGCACCTGGGGGAAGGGGCGGTTGTGGGCACAGCTTCAGCAGATTTAAACGTTCATGCCTGCCAGCTCTGAAGAGAGCAGCACATCTCCAAGCACAGCATGTGAGCTCTGCTTAAGGGATAGACTGCTTCCTAAAGTGGGTCCCTAACCTGCATGCCTCCTGATTGGGAGAAATCTCCCAGCAGGCGCCAACAGACACCTCATAAAGGAGAGCTCCGGCTGGCATCTGGTGGGTGCCCCTCTAGGAAGAAGCTTCCAGAGGAAGGAACACACAGCAATCTTTGCTCTTCCGCAGCCTCTGCTGGTGACACCCAGGCAAACAGGGTCTGGAGTGGATCTCCAGCAAACTCCAGCAGAGGGGCCTGACTGTTAGAAGGAAAACTAACAAAAAGAAAGGAATAGCATCAACATCAACAAAAAAAGGACGTCCTGGCAGAAATCCCATCAGAAGGTCACCAACATCAAAGACCAAAGGTAGATAAATCCATGAAGATGAGGAAACACCAGCGCAAAAAGTCTGAAAATCCCAAAACCCAGGATGCCTCTTCTCCTCCAAAGAATCACAACTCCTCTTCAGCAAGGGAAACAAACCAAACAAGAATGAGTCTGATGAACTGAGAGAAGTAGGCTTCAGAAGGTGGGTAATAACAAATTCCTCCAAGCTAAAGGAGCATGTTCTAACCTAATACAAGAGAGCTAAAAACCTTGGGAAAAGGTTAGACGAATTGCTAACTAGAATAACCAGTTTAGAGAAGAACATGAATGACCTGATGGAGATGAAAAACACAGCACGAGAACTTCGTGAAACATACACAGGTATCAATAGCTGAATTGATCAGCAGAATAAAGTGTATCAGAGACTGAAGATCAACTCAATGAAATAAAGCATGAAGACAAGATTAGAAAAAAAAGAATGAAAAGGAATGAATAAAGCCTCCAAGAAATATGGGGCTATGTGAAAAGACCAAACTTATATTTGATTGGTGTACCTGAAAGTGATGGGGAAAATGGAGCCAAATTGGTAAACACTCTTCAAGATATTATCTAGGGGAACTTCCCCAACCTAGCAAGACAGGCCAACATTCAACTTCCAGAAAAAAAGAGAACACCACCAAGATATTCCTTAAGAAGAGTAACCAGAAGACACATAATCATCAGATTAACCAAGGTTGAAACAAAGGAAAAAATGTTAAGGGCAGCCAGAGAGAAAGGTCAGGTTACCCACAAAGGGAAGCCCATCAGACTAACAGCAGATCTCTCTGCAGGAACCCTAGAAGCCAGAAGATTGTGGGGTTATTGGGGGCCAATATCCAACATTCTTAAAGAAAAGAATTTTCAGCCCAGAATTTCATATCCAGCCAAACTAAGCTTCATAAGCAAAAGGGAAGTAAAATCCTTTACAGACAAGCAGTGCTGAGAGATTTTGTCACTACTAGGCCTGCCTTACAAGAGATACTGAAGGAAGCACTAAACATGGAAAGGAAAAACTGTACTAATCACTGCAAAAACATACCAAATTGCAAAGACCATCAACACTATGAAGAAACTGCATCAACTAATGGGCAAAATCACCAGCTAGCATCATAATGACAGGATCAAATTCATACATACCAATATTAACCTTAAATGTAAACGGGTTAAATGCCCCAATTAAAAGAAACAGAATGGCAAATTGGATAAAAAGTTAAGCTTATTGATGTGCGATATTCAGGAGACCCATCTTATGTGCAAAGACACACATAGGCTCAAAATAAAGGGATGGAGGAATATTTACCAAGCAAATTGAAAGCAAAAAAAAAGCAGGGGTTGCAATCCTAGTCTCTGATAAAACAAATTTTAAAACAACAATTATCAAAAAGACAAAGAAGGGTGTTACATAATGGTAAAGTGATCAATAAAACAAGAAGAGCTAACTATCCTAAATATATATGCACCCAATACAGAAGCACCGAGTTTCATAAAGCAAGTTCTTAGAGACCTAAAAAGAGACTTAGACTCCCACACAATAATAGTGGGAGACTTTAACACCCCACTGTCAATATTAGACAGAGCAAAGAGCCAGATAATTAACAAGAATATTCAGGACTTGAACTCAGCTCTAGACCAAGTGGAACTAATAGACATCTATAGAATTCTCCACCCCAATTCAACAGAATATACATTCTTCTCACCAACACAACACAACACACTTATTCTAAAATTGACCACATAATTGGAAGTAAAACACTCCTGAGCAAATGCAAAAGAATGGAAATCATAACAAACAGTCCCTCAGACTGCAGTGCAATCAAATCAGAACTCAGGATTTAAAAACTCACTCAAAACTGCAAAACTGCCCCCACCCAGCCAGCCGCCCCGTCCGGGAGGGAGGCGGGGGGTCAGCCTCCGCCCGGCCAGCCGCCCCGTCCGTGAGGGAGGTGGGGGGTCAGCCCCCGCCCAGCCAGCCACCCCATCCGGGAGGTGGGGGGCACCTCCGCCCGGCTGCTGCCCCATCCGGGAGGTGGGGGGCACCTCTGCCTGGCCGCCCCTTCTGGGAAGTGAGGAGCCCCTCTGCCCAGCCACCACCCCGTCTGGGAGGTGTACCCAACAGCTCATTGAGAACGGGCCATGATGACGATGGCGGTTTTGTCGAATAGAAAAGGGGGAAATGTGGGGAAAAGATAGAGAAATCAGATTGTTGCTGTGTCTGTGTAGAAAGAAGTAGACATAGGAGACTCCATTTTGTTCTGTACTAAGAAAAATTCTTCTGCCTTGGGATGCTGTTGATCTATGACCTTACCCCCAACCCGGTGCTCTCTGAAACATGTGCTGTGTCCACTCAGGGTTAAATGGATTAAGGGCGGTGCAAGATGTGCTTTGTTAAACAGATGCTTGAAGGCAGCATGCTCGTTAAGAGTCATCACCACTCCCTAATCTCAAGTACCCAAGGACGCAAACACTGCGGAAGGCCCCGGGGTCCTCTGCCTAGGAAAACCAGAGACCTTTGTTCACTTGTTTATCTGCTGACCTTCCCTCCACTATTGTCCTATGACCCTGCCAAATCCCCCTCTGAGAGAAACACCCAAGAATGATCAATTAAAAAAAAAAAAAGAAAAATAATGCAATATTTGGGATATATTTATAATAAAAAAATTCACTGTCTGAAATTCAAAAAAAAAAAAAAAAAACTGCGAAACTACATGGAAAATGAACAATCTGCTCCTGAATGACTACTGGGTAAATAACGAAATTAAGGCAGAAATAAATAAGTTCTTTGAAACCAATGAGAACAAAGACAACATACCAGATTCTCTAGGACAAAGCTAAAGCAATGTTCAGAGGGAAATTTATAGCACTAAATGCCCACATAAGACAGTGGGAAAGATCTAAAATCAAACACTAACAACACAATGAAAACAACTAGAAAAGCAAGAGCAAACAAATTCAAAAGCTAGCATAAGACAAGAGATAACTAAAGTCAGAGCAGAACTGAAAGAGATAGAGACACGAAAAACCCTGCAAAAAATCAATGAATGAAGAAGCTCGTTTTTTGAAAAATTAACAAAATAGATAGACTGCTAGCGAGACTAATAAAGAAGAAAAAAGAGAAGAATGAAATAGACATGATAAAAATGACAAAGGGGGGCCGGGCGTGGTGGCTCATGCCTGTAATCCCAGCACTTTGGGAGGCTGAAATGGGCGAATCCCAAGGTCAGGAGATTGAGATCATCCTAGCTAACATGGTGAAACCCCGTCTCTATTAAAAATACAAGAAATTAGCCAGGCAAGGTGGCGGGTGCCTGTAGTCCCAGCTACTTGGAAGGCTGAGGCAGGAGAATGGCGTGAACCCCGGAGGCAGAGCTTGCAGTAAGCCAAGATCGCACCACTGCACTCCAGCCTGGGTGACAGAGTGAGACTCTGTCTCAAAAAAAAAAAAAAAAAATTATAAACGGGATATAACCACCAATCCCACAGAAACACAAACTAACATCAGATAATACTGCAAACACCTCTATGCAAATGAACTAGAAAATCTAGAAGAAATGAATAAATTCCTGGACACATACACACTTCCAAGACTAAACCAGGAAGAAGTTGAATCCCTGAATAGACCAATAGCAAGTTCTGAAATTGAGGCAGTAATTAATAGCCTACCAACCAAAAAAAGCCCAGGATGGATTCACAGCCTAATTCTACCAGAAGTACAAAGAGGAGCTGGTACCATTCTTTCTGAACCTATTCCAAACAGTAGAAATAGAGGGACTCCTCCATAACTCATTTTAAGAGGCCAACATCATCCTGATACCAAAACCTGGCACAGACACAAGAATAAAAGAAAATGTCGGGCCAATATCCCTGATGAACATCAATGCAGAAAACCTCAATAAAATACTGAAAAACCGAATCCGGAAGCACATCAAAAAGCTTATCCACAACAATCAAGTTAACTTCATCCCTGGGATGCAAGGACGGTTCAACATACGCAAATTAATAAACGTAATCCAATCACATAAACAGAACCAATGACAACAACCAGATAATTAACTCAATAGATGCAGAAAAGGCCTTTTTGATAAAATTCAACATGGCTTCATGCTAAAAACTCCCAATAGTGTAGGTATTGATGGAACATATCTCAGAATAATAAGATCTATTTATGACAAACCCACATCCAATATTGTACTATATGGGCAAAAGCTGGAAGTATTCTCTTTGAAACCTGGCATAAGACATGAATATCCTCCCTCACCACTCCTATTCAACATAGTATTGGAAGTTCTGGCCAGGGCAATCAGGCAAGAGAAAGAAATAAAGTGTGTTAAATAGGAAGAGAGGAAGTCAAATTGTCTGTTTACAGATGACATGATTGTATATTTAGAAAACCCCATCATCTCAGCCCCAAATCTCCTTAAGCTGATAAGCAACTTCAGCAAAGACTCTGGATACAAAATTAGTGTGCAAAAATCACAAGCATTCCTATACAACAATAATAGACACACAGAGAGCCAAATCATGAGTGAACTCCCATTCACAATTGCTACAAAGAGATTAAAATACCTAGGAATAAAACTTCAAAGGGATGTGAAGGACCTCTTCAAAAAGAACTACAAACCACTTCTCAGGGAAATAAGAGAGGATACAAACAAATGGAAAAACATTCTATGCTCATGGATAGGAAGAATAAATATCATGAAAATGGCCATACTGCCCAAAGTTATTTATAGATTCAATGCTACCCCCATCAAGCTACCATTGACTTTCTTCAAAGAATTGGAAAAAACTACTTTAAATTTCATATGGAACCAAAAAGAGCCCTCATACCCAAGACAATTATAAGCAAAAAGAACAAAGCTGGAGGCATCACGCTACCTGACTTCAAACTATACTACAAGGCTACAGTAACCAAAGCAGCATGATACTGGTACCAAAACAGAGATATAGACCAATGGAACAGAACAGAGGCCTCAGAAATAATGCCACACATCTAGAACCATCTGATTTTTGAAAAACCTGACACAAGCAAGCAATGGGAAAAGGATTCCCTATTTAATAAATGGCGTTGGGAAATCTGGCTAGCCATACGCAGAAAACTGAAATTGGACCCCTTCCTTACACCTTATACAAAAATTAACTCAAGATGGATTAAAGACTTAAGCATTAGACCTAAAACCATAAAAACCCTAGAAGAAAACCTAGGCAATGCCATTCAGGACATAGGCACGGGCAAAGACTTCATGACTAAAACACCAAAAGCAATGGCAACAAAAGCCAAATTTGACAAATGTTATCTAATTACACTAAAGAGCTTCTGCACAGCAAAGGGAACTATCATCAGAGTGAACAGGCAACCTACAGAATGGGAGAGTATTTTTGCAATCTGTCCATCTGACAAAGGGCTAATATACAGAATCTACAAGGAACGTAAACACATTTAGAAAAAAAAAGCAACCCTATTAAAAAGTGGGTGAAGGAGATGAACAGAAACTTCTCAAGGGAAGACATTTATGCAGCCAACAAACATATGAAAAAAAGGCTCATCATCACTGGTCTTCAGAGAAATGCAAATCAAAACCACAATGAGATACCATCTCACGCCAGTTAGAATGGTGATCATTAAAAAGTCAGGAAACAACAGATGCTGGAGAGGATGTGGAGAAATAGGAATGCTTTTACAGTGTTGAGGCAAGTGTAAATTAGTTCAACCATTGTGGAAGACAGTGTGGCGATTCCTCAAGGATCTAGAAGCAGAAATACTGTTTCACCCAGCAATTCCATTACTGGGTATATACCCAAAGCATTATAAATCATTCTACTATAAAGACGCATGCACACGTATATTTATTGCAGCACTATTTACAATAGCATAGACTTGGAACCAACCCAAATTCCCATCAATGAAAGACTGGATTAAGAAAATGTGGCACATATACACCATGGAATACTATGCAGCCATAAAAAAGGATGAGTTCATGTCCTTTGTAGGGACACGGATGAAGCTGGAAACCATCATTCTCAGCAAACTATTGCAAGGACAAAAAACCAAACACTACATGTTCTCACTCACAGTTGGGAACTGAACAATGAGACCACTTGGACACAGGAAGGGGAACATCACACATCAGGGTCTGTCATGGGGTGGTGGGAGGGGGGAGGGATAGCATTAGGAGATATACCTAATGTAAATGACAAGTTAATGGGTGCAGCACACCAACATGGCACATGTATACATATGCAACAAACCTGCACGTTGTGCACATGTACCCTAGAACTTAAAGTATAATAACTAAAAAAAGAATTTTTCAACTTCATTATAATCTTATGGGGTGACCTTTGCATGTGCAGTTGACCAAAACATCATTATGCAGCATATAACTATATTTTAAACTGCTTTTCAATTTTAAACAGTAAAAGTAGACACTTTGTGAAAAATTAGTACCTACTAGCTTTGTCTCCTCTCTCCTTAACAATTTTCCAGTTACATGATATTTATTTTATCCAGATTTGAAATATTTGCCTTTTATTCTGTAATCATAATTTCCATAGTTGTTTAGTATTAGTAAAGTTACATATTTAAACCAGCTATACTTTACTAAAATGTAAGTTTCATGCAGGCATGCTGAGTTATTTGCTTTGTTCACTGATGTATCTGAAGTGTCTCGAAGAATGTCTGGCACATAGTAGGCACTAATAAATACTTGTTGTTCAAAAAAAAAAAGACAACTGTTTTAAAGTCTTTGTCTGATATACCTGCCACCAGATCTTTCTGAGGGATAGTTTCTGTTTATTTATTCGTTTCCTTTAAAAAGGGCCATTCTTTGTATGCCTTGTGATTTATCATTGAAAAGTGGACATTTGAATCTAGTAATGTTGGTAACTCTGAAAAGCAGATTGTCTCCCTTACCTAGGGTTTTCTAGTTTTTGTTACTGTTTTTATTTATTGCTTTGAAGTTTTTATTGTTGTAGACTGTCTCTATGCCAAGTATCAGCCTGAAGTGCAAATCTAAAGTCTTCATGGGTAATTTCTGAGCCTTGCCCTGGGCAGGCACAGCCATTTTCTAATTTTCCTCACATATACAGTTGTTTTTGAATGTCCCAGTCTTTAATATCTGGCTCTGAAGAGGGGAAAAAGAGAAAAGTAACAGGGGAAAATAAAAAGGGTGCCAGCCCTTCAAACTTCTTGGAAGTCACTGCAGCCAGAGGAGAAGGGACTTGTAACAACCGGGGAGGTGCAACAATAATGCCTTCTGGCTTCTTTGTACCTCTGTGATCAGAAGAATCAATCATTCTTCAATAAATGGTGCTGGGAAAATGGGATATCCATATGCAGATGAATGAAACTAGACCCCTATCTCTCACCATATACAAGAATCAAAATCAAATTAAATGGGATTAAATATTCAAATATAAGACCTGAAACTATGAAAGTATTAGAAGAAAACACTGGATAAACACTCCAGAATATTGGTTTGGGCAAGCTTTTCTTGAGTAAGGCCCCAAAAGCTCAGGTGACCAAAACAAAAATGGACAAACTGGATCACATCAAGCTAAAAAGCTTCTGCACAGCAATGGAAACAATCAACAAAGTGAAGAGACAACACATAGAATGGGATAAAATATTTGCAAAGTACCTATCTGATAAGGGATTAATAACCAGAATACGTAAGGAGTTCAAAAAACTTAATAGGAAAACAACAACAACAAATAATCTGATTAAAAAATAGGCAAAATAAGTGAAAAGAAAATTTTCAGAAGACACGAACAGCCAACAGATACAAAAAAAAAAGTTCAACATCACTATTTATCAGAGAAATGGAAATCAAAACTACGATGAGATTTTGTCTCACCCCAGTTAATATGGCTTTTATCTAAATGATAGGCAATAATGGATGCAGGTGAGGATGTGAAGAAAGGAGAACCCCTGTACACAGTTGGTAGAAATGTAAATTAGTACAGCCACTATGGAGAACAATATGCAAGTTCCTCAAACAACTAAAAATAGAACTACCATATGATCGGGCAATCCCAATGCTGAGTATACATCCAATACAAAGGAAATCCATATATCAAAGAGATAACTGCCCTCCCATGTTTACTGGAGCACTATTCACAATAGCCAAGCTACGAAATCAAACTAAGTGTCTATCAACAGATGAATGTATAAAGAAAATGTAGTACATACACACAATGAAATATTATTCAACCATAAAAAAGAATGAAATCATGTTATTTGCAACAACCTGGATGGAACTGGTGGCCATTATGTTAAGTGAGGTAAGTCAGGCATAGAATGATAAATATCACATTTTCTCACTAATATGTGGGAGGTAAAAGAATTGAACTCATGGAGATAGAGTAGAATGATGGTTACCAGAGGCTTGGAAGGGTAGTGCGGAGGTTGGGATAAAGGTGGGATTGTTAATGAGTACAAAAATACAGTTAAACAGAAGGAATAAGATCTAGTGTTTGGTAGCACAATAGGGTGACTATTGTTAACAATTAATTCTATATCTCAATATAACTAAAAGAGTAGAATTAAAATGTTCCTAAAACAGAGAGGTGATAAATGTTTGAGGTGATGGACACCACAATTGCCCTGACTTGACCATTACACATTTTACGATAGTATTAAAACATCATATGTACTCCATAAATATGTACAACTATTATGTATCCATAATAATTTACAATATTTTATTTTTTTATAAAGTTATTAGCAATACAAGCAAAGTTCTCCAATATTTGGAAGACAAGGTCCTTTTTGTGCCCTGCAGACTCCCACAAGCTCTTTGCAAGCTACTTCAGGAACACAGGGCACAGCTGCCTGCCACACGGATGAGTGCAGGGAGAATGGGTAGCTGCTACTGTGCTAAGACCTGAAATTGACCCAAATTAACTGCACCTTACTGTCCAAGCCTTCTCTCAGAAGTTGCAAGCCTTCAATAGACTCCAGAGTTTGAAAATAGTTACTATCAGGCAGACTCTGCCAGTGCAACTGCTGTCTAGGTGGGGAGACAGATTCGTGATGCTTTCCACTCCACCATTGCCCCAGAATCCTCTATCCTGTGCCAACTATCTTTTCAAGGATATTTGTATAGCAAACAATCTTGGAAAACAGAGATAGTGTCTTCATTCAGAGCATAGAAGGTTTGCTTATTCTTCAGTATAATAAAGGTAATGTTTCCCTGCAAAGCAAAAGTCAGGCAGGTTTGTTTGCTGTGTATTATGAAAGATTCAGGTTCCCTAAGTTCAGGGTTCTTCAGTATGGCACAAATCCACTGTATGTGCATCCATACACCTGGGCCCTTTTGAATTACTCCTGTGAGACTTGGGTGGCAAGAGTAACCAACATAAATGTGATGTTTATGGTACTTGCTGTGCTGTAAGTAATAAAGTCCTTTGTCTTTGACCCAGGAGTGTCATATCTTCAGTCAGCACCAATGAAGCTGTGTCAGCCTAACTTGTTGTCTTGCACATAGGGTAAAATCTCATACTCTCCAGAGTTCCTGACACTACATAACCTAGGTAGGAATGCCTGGAGCAGTCACATTTAATGCCAGAATTTGTGAAGACAAAGGAACATATTGAGAATTATTGAACTCACATTCTTGAATAAAGACAATGACTTTTTACTATCTATTAGCCTAAACTAATGTATAAAACAACCATAAAAAGGATGCATCAACTTCCAAGTGCCCACCACTCACAAATTAGGATAAACCTTTAGTTTCTCTTTTGGTCTTTTTTAAATTTCTCTTCCCTCTGGTTCTGTTGGTCTCCACAATGGAATTGTCTATTTTCTTAATTGAAGACCCTTATTGTTTGTGTTTCTGCTCACATGTGTAATGGACATCTTATTTTCAATCTGCACACTCAGATGTGCAAACATTGTAACTTTACTTACAATCAAACTTAGTACTACCTCAAGTCTGCTTCCTGTCCAGTGACAGAAAACTTAGCCTAGTAAAGTCCAGATATATTAAGTCACATTAGGGCTTTTCTCAGTTATACTCAAATAATTCAGGACTTTCAAATCTTTTTTTTTCTTTGGGATTGACTTAAATTCCCATAAGGAATATTTCCAATCTTTTTTGGGATTCCACTCCAATTGAAGCTATCCCATAGTAGGGGAAGGGTGGGATTAGGGGATGAGGTACTTTGTAAAAGAGCCACAAATTAATTTTTATTCCTCCCCAAATCTCTCCTCTTACTGGAGCTCAGACGAGCTTTATCTTTTAGACTGAGTATGTCAGTAAGATTTTTTCCAAAATATTTCTTAAGCCACATAAAATAATTAGGGAAAAGACCACATGTTCCTTTATTGACATATTTTAGAATATGCGTTTCTTTAAATATATTCAGTAAAACATAATTTAAAGCCAATATGATGAACTTTTTGTTGATAGGGCATGGAGAGATTATTTAATATAAATATAGAATTTATTTTCATAGTTACTATTTTCAAACTGTTATTTCAATTATTGAAGGTAGTATTTGATTATACCTGCATAAACTCAGAGAAATTTAAAAATTTAGATAACCTCTTTGGTGAATTAGTTTTTTCAGCTTAATGCTGAGGCTTTCAGAATAAATGAGATTTAAGTTGGATCTTGAGTTGGTAGCTGAGAAACAGAATAAACAGTCTTTTTCTTCTAAGGTTTAGATAAAAAATCAAACAAACAAACAAACAAACAAACAAAAAAACTTCATCATGCCAAGCATAAGGCAAAGAGCTTTTCTACAAATGTTGATAGTTTTGTTCCTCACTATCATTCTGTGATAGGTATTATTATCCTTATATCACTGTTGAGGAATCCGAGGCTCAAAAAGGTGAGTGACTTGTTTCAGGGTCGCTTAGCTAAGTGACTGAGGCTAGATTTGAGTCTGTCTGACTCTAAAGCCCATATTCTTTCCACTGTGTTACACCATGTTCCCCCTTTGCTCAATCCATTTTCCTGGCTCAATTCTTATGTGATTCTGGTCTGTGAGAGAATTAGCTGGATTTAGCGAGGCCCTGGGTGAGGGAGAGGTCTGGAACCCAATTTCAATATTTGTATAACGTATGGTGGCAGTGAAGTTCTTCTCCCAGGATGCAATTTACAGTCTTTTTTGACAATCAGATTATGGTGGTAAACCAAGAAAATTACAACCCCATAGATCTGGGACACAAATTGAGATGGACATCAACAAATATTTTGTGGAAGTGAACGAGTTCCCTGGTGAGTCAATCTGCAGTGACTGAGGCCAATAATGGTCAGATGCAGGGGATAAAGTATGCCATCTTTTTTTTTTTGTATTTTTTTTTGTTGTTGTTGTTAGACTGAGTCTTGCTCTGTTGCCAGGCTGGAGTGCAGTGGTGCAATCTTGGCTCACTGCAACCTCCGCCTCCTGGGTTCAAGCGATTCTCCTGCCTCAGCCTCCTGAGTAGCTGGGACTACAGGCACATGCCACCACACCCAGCTAATTTTTGTATTTTTAGTAGAGACAGGGTTTCACCACGTTGGCCAGGATGGTCTCGATCTCTTGACCTCGTGATCCACCTGCCTCAGCCTCCCAAAGTGCTGGGATTACAGGCATGAAGGCATGCCATCTTTGAGTGGCCTACATTAATGTAGTTGTTTGGTAGACTCCAGTCTAGGTAGCTCTACAGCTATGAAAGCCATAAAGAAACCTAGTACATTAGCCTGTAATCCTAGCGATTTGGGAGGCTGAGGCAGGAGAATCACTTGAACCTGGGAGGCAGAGGTTGCAGTGAACCGAGATTGTGCCACTGCACTCCAGCCTGGGTGACAGAAGACCCCGTCTCAAAAAAAAAAAAAAAAAAAAAGAAAGAAAGAAAGAAAAGAGAAAAGAAAAAAAGAAAGAAATCTAGTACATTAATTGCAATCTTTAAGTCACATGCTTTAAAAAAATAACTCAAGTATTCATGCAAGGCACGTTTGGTTGCCAGTTACAGAAATTAGCTCAAGTAATTGAGGGTTATTGTAATGATACAGTAGAGAATCTTGTGTAACACACTTAGAAGAACCAAGTTATGTCTCAGAGAACTGGAAAACCTTTCCATCTCTTGCTCTCATTCACTCTCTCTTGTACTACATAATCTTACTTCTTCCTCTCTCAAAACATCTGCTCAACAATCATATTTTTAAATTTATCCTCTGTTCACTATCCGAGTGTGCTTAGCTAATCATAGTTGCCC
The DNA here is from genome assembly GCF_029289425.2 of Pan paniscus. NCBI lineage: Eukaryota > Metazoa > Chordata > Mammalia > Primates > Hominidae > Pan > Pan paniscus. The sequence continues at coordinate 64,548,374 of NC_073272.2, forward strand.
AAAAATGTAAGTCCCAGTTCTCTACATGACTACATCAGGTAGGCATGGTTTCAGCAGCAATAAACAATTCCAACTACAGTGGCTTAAACAAGGGTTTTTCTCATTCAATAAGTATAGATGCAGGGGGTTATCAATGTTGATAGATTAGCTCAATGATAGCAGGACTAACATTTCAGTGACCTTCTCCATGTGCTTGCAAGGTGGTTACTTCAATTCCGGCCATCATATCCATATTCGTGGCAGGAAAGATAAAGAAAGAGATAGAAATTCTAGCTGTTTTTGTCTCTTTTTATTGGGAAAGAAAAGCATTTTCAGAAATGCTCGACAAATTTTCCCTTACATTTCATTGGCCAGAACTAGTCTTATGGCCACACCAAGCTGCATGCAAAGGGAGCAGGGGAAGTGAACTAGGCACATGGTGGACCTGAAAAAAATCTCAGGCGTGCTAGCAACGAAGAAAATAGAAATGGATACCGTGTTGGCAGTTATAAGTCTCTGATACAAGGACCTGCCAGCTCAAATCCCTGCAGCAAGTGATATAGTCTCTGTGTGGTCTAATCCAAGTCAGTGTCTAACCTCCAACCCAGGGCAATCAGGAAACAGTGAGGAGGGTTGCCTTGTTGGGGCTTTGCCAGGGATAGCTATTCTAAGGAGCGTGGAAGTATTCATGTAATAGGTAAATTTCTAAAGTGGCTCCAGTGATCCCTGCCTTCTAGTATCCATTTCTCTGTGTAATCCCCTCCTATTAGGGGCAGGCTAGACTTAGTGACTTGCTTCTGATGAACAGAATATAGCAAAACTCACAGGATGTCATTTCCTAGATTAGGTTACAAAAGTTTGCAACTTCCCTCTTGCTAGCAGACTCTCTTTATTGATTTTTTTTTAGCTTGCAGGCCTTGATAAAACATGCTGCCATGTTGAAAAAGCTCTTGTGACAAGGAACTAATGGCAGTCTCTCTTCAATAGCAAGCAAGGAACTGAGGCCCCTCAGTCCAACAATCCACAAATAACTGAATCCTGCCAACGACCATCTGAACTTGAAAGTAGATTATACCAAAGGTGAGTCTCGAGCTGACTAGAGTCCAGCCAACACCTTGATAGTTACCTGTGAAAGACCCTGAAGCAGAGGACTCAATCAAGGTATGCTTGGATTCTTGACCCACAGAAACAGTGAGATAATAAATGTCAGCTGTTTTAAGCTGCTAGATTTTAGGGGTAATTTGTTATGCAGCAAAACAATTACAGAAAAGAAATGATGGACAACTCCAGAACATCCATTTAAACATTCTGCCATGGGCTAACAACTCATGATTCAGATATTTTCTCTTCTGCTCTCTCTTCTCACAGCTGTCTGCTTGTGTAGAAAAAAAAAAGCTTTATAATAATCAGGTTAGAGCAGTCTTAAATTGGAACTAAATATTTCATAGGTGAATGAGTTCCCCATCTTTGAAGGAATTCAAGCAGAATCTGACTATCTGTTAGAGATTTTTGTAGAAAGGATTCAGGCCTCATGAGTGGATGGACTAGATGGGTGCTTTCTAATTCCTTTTACATGACAGAAAATAATACTTGTATGTATAGCACACTGGAGGTAAACAACAGGGCTGCTTGTGGCTTGAGTGACTAGTTTCCCTAGGTACTACACAACCATTTTGAGGGCAAAAGGGATTCCTCTGCACACTTATAATTCACACCAGTGTGCCTTGGTCCACTGATTTGGAAACCCAAGATGAGATGACTTAAGGCTTTTATATACTTAGATTCCCCGGAGCTATGGTTCCCATGGTGTCATTCCAAGAACAGCACAGTCAGCATAACCTGGGCACTTTTAGAATGCAAACTCTCAGCCTTTCCCTAAACCTACTAAGTCAAAAACTGTGAGAGCAATTCATGGGAGGAACTGTGGGAGCTCAGTAATTCATATTTCACCAAGCTCTACAGAAAAAACTGGGTTTAAGTCTTCATATTTGCACTTTTTGGCTGTAATCTGTGGGAAAGTCACTTTGCCTCTCTGGAACTCAGTTATATAATCCATAAAATTGGGTGAATAAACTATCTCCAAAGATTAAATGATATATTTATAAAGTGTGTAGTGTAGTGCTCAACACATAATAGTTATTCAGTAAATGTTAGTTCTAGTCCCATCAACAAAACTGAACTGAATTTATTTTAAAGAACATTTATGAACATATTCAGTAGCATGAAATTGCACAAAATGATACAGAAAGCAAAAATCACCTACAATTTCATATAATTCTCAACATTATGTGTCTATAATTCCAGTCTTGTTTCTGTACCGTTATACTTGGAATAAATGAACTGCCTAAACAACTTCTAATTGTGAGTAATGGCTGTACACTGCCAATTCTTGATTATCCATTTGGCTAATCATTGGTGGCAAATTAAAATCCCAAACTGGTTTCCCTCTGACACCCAGCATGTATCTGTGCGGCCTTCCCCTGCCATCAATTAATATTTGCTTGAGAATAAAAATTCCTTTTCATATCAGCCTAAGGGAAACAAAATGCCAAGAAATCAGAGCCAGTATTCCAGAGCATGCTAGAAATAGGACTCAGATTACCTGGAACATTATTTCTCTCCATAAAAGCAGGGCTTTGAAAATTGGCCCTTGAAGCACCTACTATATTTTAGGCATCTCATTTAATAAAACACTGAATCAGACACACTCTTAATGGACAGTCTAATTTACTAAAGGAGTTAAAATAGGCATATTGAGAAATTCAATATAGGTCAGGTCTATTCAATTTAACTCAACAAGTATTTATAGATTACCTACTATGTTCCATGCAATGATGGGTATGATGGTACCTCACTCCTCAAGGGGATCACCACTTGGTAAGGACAAGAAACACATAAAATCCAAATGTTGGCTGGGTTAGCCTTACTCCTCAAAGATCTTGGAATAATTGGTTTAGGCCTCTCTCATTCCATGATATGTGAACTCCTGACTTTCCTCATGATTCTATGATAATCCCTGGGGCTTATACACTCTTTTCTCAGGTTCTTTTCTCTGCCTCCTGCATCTGCACTTCCTATACATATTTCATTTTAATACAGTATACATATGGACCTCAACCCTTCACTAGTTTATACAAGAAATCTATTCACAATAATACTTTCATGAGTTCTAGACTTTGTTAAAGATTTGGAGGTAAAGAGAAAGCTCAGAGCAGGAACCACGTGTCTTTACATCATCTTCTTCCTCCTCTTCCCATCTCTTCTCTTAGTCTTCTCCCTCCAAGATTGCTCCCATAGTTTCAAACACATTCCCCTCTATTATGCAGAACACTTTTATCCTCCCCAATTCCTTCCTACTAGCTTGCTTACCCCAATCCATAAAGATATATAGCCAAAAAAGTTCATTTTTAAAATGAATTACTCTCCTTGCAAGGCAGCTAGGTTTATATTTAGCAAATTTATTTTTGCATTATATCTATAAATAAATATATTAATGTGGCCGACCCTGTTAATTGCCTTCCTAATACCCATTCCCCTTTTCTTCTTTGCCAAAAGAGACTTAAATTGGTTCTGGGCATCAGTGTGGCCAGCTTCAGGTGAGATACTAACTTTCCAAGCTTCCTTCAAGTCAGGGTGGCCATGCACCCAGTTTTGACCAATGATCTTAAGTGGGAATCACCTGGGGAAGCTTATGGAAAAGCTCTTGCTTTTCTGATAAAAGAGACAGATGCAGCTGATGCTGCTTCTTTACCCTAGGGAAAGTATTGATTGGCCTGCCTGAAATAATGTACTTATCCCCTGGTCCAATCAACTATGTTTAGGGGGTATGATCATGTTGTAATACTATAACAACTCTTGTTGCAACCATGTAGGTTGTACGATGCACAAAAAAGATGAGAGCAGACTTTTTAGAGAGAGTTTTGGAGTAGATAATCCCATAAGTACCTGCTAGAATAAAGTTAGAAGATGAATCGTATTGGGAATGTGAAGAGATTTTGTTGGTTTTGGCTAGAATAACCAAGAATGCTCAGATTCTGCCTTATTCTTAATTCTCAATTGTTCCCTGAGAACAGAACAATTAAAAAACTGGGAACAGAGCATCATGTTATTATTAGTTGGACCAGGGCCCAATATGTCTAATACAGAGTTCTGGGAAACCTGATTTGAAGTACTTGGCTAGAGTTCTAAGAGAGTCTAGTATTTCCCTAACTAAGGATGAATAAAAATATTACCTTTCTATCAGCTGCATATAGCTAAAAAGAAAAAACTTTGATGATCCCAGCAAAATGGAAGGAGGAGCAGCTGAGACCAAGGCTTTGCCCAGCTGCCTGGTCTGTAGTCTAGTGTTCCCATTCTTTGGCCTACAAGTAAATGTGATCCAGGCATGTCTCACATTCTGATCTGTTGGTTTGATGTTCCCTTCCATTTAGAAAGAGGGAAGAAAATAGTAGGAAAACATGTGGAAACCATCTGCTAGAGTTATTTCTGATGTGAAAAGAGCCATCGGGACTCCTCTCCCCTTAGATTATTCTGCATTTTTTCTCTCACCTCTTTGGGCTTAATAGTCAAGATGATGGTCAGCCATAACCATCCCCCTTGTGAGGGAAGACCCATGAGTTCTACCCCTCCTTTTCTAACACCATGTCCCTGACACTCATCAATTATTTTGTTTATCCTCCCAGGACCAAAGCTGCACAACAGTTCAAACATTTACTTGCTATTTTATTTCACACACGAAATTATGCATATCTACAATTGTCCAACCTGGTTCAATGAGTACTGCATGGTAGCATAGTCCAAATAATGCAACATCAGAACAGCAATATCAGAATGTCTACATTTGAACAATATGAAACCACTCTTAAGTATTAAGTTTCAGGAAAGTTAAAGTTTCATGCTGAAATCTATGTACTATGTAGAAATTGAATTCCCAAAGAAATTAAAGCCAAAAATAACTTACTCCCCAATTTATTATTTTGCTGTATCTCAGCCAGAGGAGGTTTCACCAGATTCCTAGGTGGTGTCTGTTTTCCTTCAGCAGCTGCATGCTTGGCTATATTTCACTAGGGTTGTAACTCCTCCAGCACTTCTGAAGTTGCAATGATACAAATTCAAGTCTCCCTTGGATACCATTTTTCTCAAGTTTCAGTTCCACACTCATAAAATGTAGGATCAAATGCTTACGACAATCTTAAGCAAAAATAACATTATCATATTGCTGTTACCAAGCCTATTGTTCAGATAACAAGGATAGAGGGTGAAACAGAAAAAAATTGGGGTTTTAACTTCATCTGTATGCCTGTCAATTTGTGCTAATTGTGCAGTGTCTATAACCCATTAAATAAAATTCAACTGAGAATTCTACCACTGAACCACCAATGCCAGTATCTAAAGAGCTTCTGCATAGCAAAAGAAAACACTAATAAACACAACTCACAGAATGGGATAAAATATTCACAAACTATGCATCTGACAAGGGTCTAATATCCAGAATCCATAAGGAAGGAACTTAAGTCAACAAGCAAAAACTAAATAACTCCATTAAAAAGTGGGCAAAAGACATGAACAGACACTTCTCAAAAGACGACATACAAGCTGCCAACAAACATGAAAAAATGTTCATTGGTTGCCAGCAAGATGGCTAAATAGGAACAGCTCTGGTCTGCAGCTCCCAGCAAGATTGACACAGAAGGTGGGTGATTTCTGCATTTCCAACCGAGGCACCTGGTTCATCTCATTGTGACTGGTTGGACAGTGGGTGCAGCCCATGGAGGGCAGGACGAAGCAGAGTGGGGTGTTGCCTCACCTGGGAAGCACAAAGGGTTGGGGGATTTCCTTCCCCTAGCCAAGAGAAACCGCGAGAGACTGTACCTTGAGGAATGGTGCACTCTTGCCCAGATACTGTGCTTTTCCCACAGTCTTCACAACCAGCAGACCAAGAGATTCCCTCCGGTGCTTACGCCACCAAGGCCCTGGGTTTCAGGCACAAAACTGGGCGGCCATTTGGGCAGACACTGGGCTGGTTGCAGGAGCTTTTTTTTTTTTCATACCCCAGTGGCACCTGGAATGCCAGCGAGACAGAACCGCTCACTCCCCTGGAAAGGGGGCTGAAGCTAGGGAGCCAAGTAGTCTGGCTCGGGAGGTCCCATCCCCATGAATCTGAGCAAGCTAAGATCCACTGGCTTGAAATTCTCACTGCCAGTACAGCAGTCTAAAGTCGATCTGGGACACTCAAGCTTGGTGGGGGGGAGGGGCGTCTGCCATTGCTGAGGCTTGAGTAGGCAGTTTTCCCCTCAGAGTATAAACAAAGCTGCCAGGAAGTTTGAACTGGATGGAGCCCACCTCAGCTCAGCAAGGCCACTGCGGCCAGAAGGCCTCTCTAGATTCCTCCTCTCTGCGCAGGGCATCTCTGAAAAAAAGGCAGCAGCCCCAGTCAGGGGCTTATAGATAAAATCCCCATCTCACTGGGACAGAGGACGCAGGTGAGGGACAGCTGTGGGCGCAGCTGCAGCAGACTTAAATGCCCCTGCCTGACAGCTCTGAAGAGAGAAGCAGAACATCCGGGACAGCATTCAAGGTCTGATAAGGGACAGACTGCCTCCTCAAGTGGGTCCCTGACCCCCATGTATCCTGACTGGGAGACACCTCCCAGGAGGGGCCGAAAGACACCTCATACAGGAGAGCTCTGGCTGGCGTCTGTCAGGTGCCCCTCTGGGACGAAGCTTCGAGAGGAAGGAACAGGCAGCAATCTTTGCTATTCTGCAGCCTCTGCTGGTGATACCCAGGAAAACAGGGTCTGCAGTGGACCTCCCGCAAACTCCAGCAGACCTGCAGCAGAGGGGCCTGACTGTTAGAAGGAAAACTAACAAACCAAAAGGAATAGCATCAACATCAACAAAAAGGACGTCCACTCAGAGACCCAATCCAAAGGTCAACAACATCAAAGACCAAAGGCAGATAAATCCACGAAGATGGGGAGACCAGTGCAAAAAGGCTAAAAATTCCAAAAATCAGAACGCCTCTTCTCCTCCAAAGGAACACAACTCCTCGCCAGCAAGGGAACAAAATTGGACAGACAATGAATTTGACAAATTGACAGAAGCAGGCTTCAGAGGTTGGGTAATAACAGTCTCCTCTGAGCTAAAGGAGCATGTTCTAACCCAATGCAAGGAAGCTAAGATCCTTGAAAAAAGGTTAGATGAATGGCTAACTAAAATAACCAGTTTAGAGAAGAACATAAATGATCCGATGGAGATGAAAAACACAGCACAAGAACTTCATGAGGCATACACAAGTATCAACAGCTGAATCGATTAAGCAGAAGAAAGGATATCAGAGATTGAGGACCAACTCAATGAAATAAAGCATGAAGACAAGATTAGAGGAAAAAGAGTGAAAAGAAATGAACAAAGCCTCCAAGAAATATGGGACTATGTGAAAAGACCAAATCTACGTCTGATTGGTGTACCTGAAAGTTACAGGGAGAATGGAACAAAGTTGGAAAACACTCTGCAGGATATTATCCAGGAGAACTTCCCCAACCTAGCAAGGCAGGCCAACATTCAAATTCGGAAAATACAGAGAACATCACAAAGATACTCCTTGAGAAGAGCAACCCCAAGACACATAATCATCAGATTCACTAAGGTTGAAATGAAAGAAAAAATGTTAAGGGCAGCCAGAAAGAAAGGTCGGGTTACCCACAAAGGGAAGCCCATCAGACTACAGCAGATCTCTTGGTGGAAACCCTAGAAGCCAGAATAGTGTGGGGGCCAATATTCAACATTATTAAAGAAAAGAATTTTCAACCCAGAATTTCATATCCAGTCAAACTAAGCTTCATAAGTGAAGGAGAAATAAAATACTTTACAGACAAGCAAATGCTAAGACACTTTGTCACCACTAGGCCTGCCTAACAAGGGCTCCTGAAGAAAGCAATAAACATGGAAAGGAACAACCAAAACCAGCCACTGCAAAAACATACCAAATTGTAAAGACCATTGACACTCTGAAGAAACTGCATCAACTAATGGGAAAAATAAGCAGCTACCATAATGACAGGATCAAATTCAAAGATAACAATATTAACCTTAAAAGTAAATGAGCTAAATGCCCAATTAAAACACACAGACTGGCAAACTGGATAAAGAGTCAAGTCCCATCGAAGTGCTGTACTCAGGAGCCACATCTTATGTGCAAAGACATAGATAGGCTCAAAATAAAGGAATGGAGGAATATTTACCAAGCAAATGGAAAGCAAAAATAAAGCAGGGGTTGCAATCCTAGACTCTAAGAGACTTTAAACCAACAAAGCTCAAAAAAGAAAAGAAGGGCATTACATAATGGTAAGGAATCAATGCAACAAGAAGAGCTAACTATCCTAAATATATATACACCCCATACAGGCGCACCCAGATTCATAAAGCAAGTTCTTAGAGACCTACAAAGAGACTTAGATTCCCGCACAATAATAGTGGGAGATTTTAACACCCCACTGTCAATATTAGACAGATCAATGAGACAGAAAATTAACAAGGATATCCAGGATTGAACTCAGCTCTGGACCAAGTGGACCTAATAGACATCTACAGAACTCTCCACCCAAAATCGACAGAATATACATTTTTCTTAGCACCATATTGCACTTATTCTAAAACTGACCACTTAAATGGAAGTAAAACATTCCTCAGAAAATGCAAAAGAATGGAAATAATAACAGTTTCCCAATCCACAGTACAATAAAATTAGAACTCAGGATTAAGAAACTCACTCAAAACCTCACAACTATATGGAAACTGAACGACCTGCTCCTGAATGACTATTGGGTAAATAACTAAATTAAGGCAGAAATAAAGATGTTCTTTGAAAACAATGAGAACAAAGACACAACATACCAGAATCTCTGGGACACATTTAAAGCAGTGTGTAGAGGGAAATTTATAGCACTAATTAAATGCCCACAAGGGAAAGCAGGAAAGATCTAAAATTGACACCCTAGCATCGCAATGAAAAGAACTTGAGAAGCAAGTGCAAACAAATTCAAAAGCTAGCAGAAGACAAGAAATAACTAAGATCAGAGCAGAACTGAAGGAGACAGAGACATGAAAAACCCTTCAAAAAATCAATGAATCCAGGAGTTGGTTTTTTGAAAAGATTAACAAAATAGATAGACCACAAGCCAGACTAATAAAGAAGAAAAAAGAGAAGAATCAAATAGCTGCAATATAAAATGATAAAGGGGATATCACCACCGATCCCACAGAAATACTAACTACCATCAGAGAATACTATAAACAACTCTATGCAAATAAACTAGAACATCTAGAAGAAATGGAGAAATTCCTGGACACATACACCCTCCCAAGACTAAACCAGGGAGAAGTCGAATCCCTGAATATATCAGTAACAAGTCCTGAAATTGAGGCAGGAAATAATAGCCTAGCAACCAAAAAAAGTCCAGGTCCAGACGGATTCACAGCCGAATTCTACCAGAGGTACAAAAAGCAGCTGATACCATTCCTTCTGAAACTATTCCAAACAATAGAAAAAGAGGGAATCCTCCCTAATTCATTTTGTGAGGCCAGCATCATCCTGATACCAAAACCTGGCAGAGACAAAACAAAAAAAGAAAATTTCAGGCCAATATCCCTGATGAACATCAATGCGAAAATCCTCAATAAAATACTGGCAAACCAAATCCAGGAGCACATCAAAAAGCTTATCCACCACGATCAAGTTGGCTTCATCCCTGGGATGCAAGGCTGGTTGACCATATGCAAATCAATAAATGTAACCCATCATATAAACAGAACCAATGACAAAAACCACATGATTATCTCAGTAGATGCAGAAAAGGTCTTTGACAAAATTCAACACCCCTTCATGCTAAGAACTCTCAATAAACTAGGTATTGATGCAATGCATCTCAAAATAATAAGAATTATTTATGACAAACCCACAGCCAATATCATACTGAATGGGTAAAAACTGAAAGCAAAGTCTTAGGATACAAAATCATTGTGCAAAAATCACAAGCCTTCCTATACACCAATAACAGACAAACAGAAAGCCAAATCATGAGTGAACTCCCATTCACAATTGCTACAAAGAGATTAAAATACCTAGGAATACAACTTAAAAGGGATGTGAAGGACGTCTTCAAGGAGAACTACAAACCACTGCTCAAGGAAATAAGAGAGGACACAAACAAATGGAAAAACATTCTATGCTCATGGATAGGAAGAATCAATACCATGAAAATGGCCAAACTGCCCAAGGTAATCTATAGATTCAATGCCATTCCCTTCAAACTACCAATGACTTTCTTCATTGCTTCTTTTTATCAGGTTTGTCAAAGATCAGATGGTTGTAGATGTGTGGTGCTATTTCTGAGGCTTCTGTTCTGTTCCGTTCCATTGGTCTATATATCTGTTTTGGTACCAGTACCATCCTGTTTTGGTTACTGTAGCCTTGTAGTATAGTTTGAAGTCAGGTAGCATAATGCCTCCAGTTTTGTTATTTGTGCTTTGGACTGTCTTGGCTATGAGGGCTCTTTTTTGGTTCCATATGAAATTTAAAGTAGTTTTTTCCAGTTCTGTGAAGAAAGTCAATGGTAGTCCTGAGACTTTGCTGAAATTGCTTATCACCTTAAGAAGATTTTGGGCTGAGATGATGGAGTTTTCTAAATATACAATCATGACATCTGCAAAGAGAGACAATTTGACTTCCTCTTTTCCTAACTGAATACGCTTTATTTCTTTCTATTGCCTGATTGTCCTGGCCAGAACTTCCAATACTATGTTAAATAGGAGTGGTGAGCAAGGGCATCCTTGTCTTGTGCCAGTTTTCAAAGGGAATGCTTTCAGTTTTTCTCAAAAGAAGACATTTATGCAGCCAACAAACATATGAAAAAAAGCTCATCATCACTGGTCTTCAGAGAAATGCAAATCAAAACCACAATGAGATACCATCTCATGCCAGTTAGAATGGTGATGATTAAAAAGTCAGGAAACAAGAGATGCTGGTGAGGATCTGGAGAAATAGGAATGCTTTACACTGTTGTGGGAGTGTAAATTCATTCAACTATTGTGGAAGACAGTATGGTGATTCCTCAAGGATCTAGAACTAGAAATACCATTTGACCCAGTAATCCCATTACTGGGCATATACCCAAAGGATTATAAATCATTCTACTATAAAGACACGTGCATACATACGTTTATTGTGGCACTGTTCACAATAGCAAAGACCTGGAACCAACCCAAATGCCCATCAATGATAGACTGGATAAAGAAAATGTGGCACATATACACCATGGAATACTATGCAGCCATAAAAAAGGATGAGTTCCTGTCCTTTGCAGGGACACGGATGAATTTGTAAACCATCATTCTCAGCAAACTAACATAAGAACAGGAAACCAAACACCACTTGTTCTTATTCATAAGTGGGAGTTGAACAATGAGAACACATGGACACAGTGAGGGAAACAGTACACACCAGGGCCTATCGGCGGGTGGGGGGGCACTAGGGGAGGGATAGCATTAGGAGAAATACCTAATGTAGATGACGGGTTGATGGGGGCAGCAAACCACCAGGGCATGTGTATACCTATGTAACAAACCTGCATGTTCTGCACATGTACCCCAGAACTTAAAGTATAATAAAAAAAATGTTTACCATCACTAGTCATCAGAGAAATGCAAGTCAAAACTACCATGAGATACCATCTCACACCAGTCAGAATGGCTATTATTAAAGTCAAAAAACAACAGATGCTGTTGAGGCTGCAGAGAAAAGGGAACACTTATACACTGTTGGTTGGAATGTAAATTTGTAAATTATTAATAGTTCAGCCCCTGTGGAAAACAGCTTAAAGATGTCTCAAAGAACTTAAGGCAGAGCTACCATTTGACACAGCAATCACATTCCTGGGTATATACCTAAAAGAATATAGATCATTATACGAAAAACAAACAAACAAACAAACACATGCACTTGTATGTTAATCGCCACACTATTCACAATACCGAAGACATGGAATCAATCCAGGTGCTCATTAATGGTAGATGGGATCAATTAGATGTGGTATATATACACCATGGAATACTACACAGCTATAAAAAATGACACCATGTCTTTTGCGCAACATGAATGGAGCTGGAGGCCATAATCCTAAGTGAATTAATGCAGAAACAGAAAACCAAATACCACATATTCTCACTTGTAAGTTGCTGCTAAACATTGAGTAGACATGAATGTAACCATGAGAATAATATACACAGTGACCTGCTAGAAAGGGGAGAAAACAAGAGGGGCTTGGGTTGAAGAACCACCTATTGAGTATTATGCTCATTACTTCGGTCTAATATATCCACATAACAATCCTACACATGTACTCCCCGTATCTAAAATAAAAGCTGAAAACAAAATAAAATAAAATTCAACTGAAAGAAATTGCCTGTGGAGAGAGCAGTTGAGCTGTCATATTTATTTTCTAAAAGCTTCATGAAATTCCAAATCCATGGTTTTTTTGTTGGTTTGTTTTTTGCTTTTTTTTTTTTTTTTTTGAGTCATGGTCTTGCTCTGTCAACCAAGCTGTAGTGCAGTAGCACAATTACAGCTCACAGCAGCCTCCACCTCCTAGGCACAAACCATCCTCCCACCACAGCCTCCCAAGTAGCTGGGACCACAGGTGATCACCATGTCTGGCTAGTTTTTTTAAATATTTGGTAGAGACTAGGTCTCAATATGGTGCCCAGGCTGCAAATCTTTACTAGTTCTGTGCTGCTACTATTGGCACTTATCAAACATCCATAATCGTATTGCTTTCCTTCAGATTTTGAATTCTCCAGACTTTGGTTATCTAAATGGTAATATAAACATTTCTCCTACCATTTAAATTCCTGCCACAACAAGATGTGATCTGTCTGGAGAAATATACCACTCCTCAGCTCCGAGTGAGAGAGTGGGATTAGGGAAAGCAAGATGCCATCCCTCCAACCAATGCCCCAAAATATGCAAACCAAAATCATTTTTTATCCATAGAGGCCATAAGGAGAATTTTGCTTTCTCCATGTGGAACTCTGCCTTCTAATCTAGCTTAAGTGCAGCTCTCCTCTTCAGTCTACATCCCCCAGGGATCTCTTACTTCAGGAGAGAATCTCTTCCCCTCTAAATACCAGCTGCAACTCTGATTACTAAACATAGGATGCTGCACAAAATATTTTCTGTGTAAAGCTATGGGAAAATGTGATTAAAAAGTGGCTCACTTGAAGCCTTAATGAGGTTCCCTAATGGCATTCCTGTCCCCAAGCTCAAATCCAAATGTTACTGTCCTCTGACCCAGCCACATAACACATAAATCTGAATTGATGCCAGTCTGCTTAGGTACAGAGAGAGAGAGCATTGCTGAAACTGCCTCAAGGTAGGCCCTGGCCCTCTTACAGTATCCACCCACAGGGACAGAGGAGGAATAGGAATGGAAGGACCACGAATGGGCATGAGACCTATTTGCAAATATCAACCCCACCCTTTATTAAATCTGACCTAATCAGTGTCATGCCATCTGACCTATAATAGAAATATTTCCCTTTGGGGAGGAAGGAATGAAGGGCAGAGTAGAAATATAGGTACCTTCCAGATACAGGAAAAGGGCCATTACAAATATAAATTATTCAGGCAAAATGGTTGTGGAAAGAACTACTGTTTTTCAGGCAAAGGGAAAAGAGTAAGCAAAGATGCAGAAGAGCTAAGCAGTTTAATATGGGAGAGCAGAATGTTTGTACAGCTATTCAATTCAAACTAGCTTGAGCAACGAAAGGAATTTAGCGGCCAGGTGCGGTGGCTCACGCATGTAATCCCAGCACTTTGGGAGGCCAAGACAGGTGGATCACGAGGCAGGAGATCGAGACCACCCCGGCTAACACGGTGAAACCCTGTCTCTAATAAAAATACAAAAACTTAGCCAGGCGTGGTGGTGGACGCCTGTAGTCCCAGCTACTCGGGAGGCTGAGGCAGGAGAATGGCGTGAACCCGGGAGGCAAAGCTTGCAGTGAGCCGAGATCGCACCACTGCACTCCAGCCTGGGCAACAGAGCGAGACTCCGTCTCAGGAAAAAAAAAAAAAAAAAGGAATTTAGCACAAGGATAGAGAAGTGTCTTATGGAACCCAAAAACAGGAAGGCAGGTGGGCTTCAAGGAATAAGCTGCAGCTAGGAACTCAGCTGCTATCTGGACACTCTCCCTCTTTCACTGCTGTGTTTCTGCCTCATCTTTTATAGCAGACCAGCATTTTCTTTTTCCCCAGACCATATGGTAGAAAAGTTGCTGCTGCCAACAGCTATGAAGTTTATACTGCTCAGCATAAGAAAGCAACCAGACCAGGATGAAATATCTTAATCTAGATTCCAGACTCCCAAGGAAGGACTATAATAGTTCCAGATTGGTTAACTGTGGCCAACGGGTCACATAACATTAAAAACTTCTACAGTAACATTAGGATGGAAGTGATGGAAAGAGAAGCTCCAAGAAGGGTGATGCTCAGCACAGAATTGCAAGTAGTATTAGATTCCTGAGCATGAAGTAGAATGTAGAGAATGGTAGGGGATATGGCTGGAAAAGAGACAGATTATGAAAAGTAATGTGGAGCTTGAAGTGTAATCAATAAGGAATGGGGAATAGATCTGAAACGTTTTTAGCAGGGAGAGAATTTGGTAAGGTTTGCATTTTTAGATAACTTATTCAAGAGGCAGTGCAGAAGATGGTTTGGAAGAGAGGTAAGAATGAAGGTAAGGAGCCTGATTAGGAAGTTGCTGAAATACTCCTGAAAAAAATTAGGAGGAAATAAATAAATTAAGGCAAAATTGGTGGTGGTGCAGGTGTAAAAGAATGATGAATGAATATGAGAGATATTTAGGAGATAGAATCAGCAAGGCTTATTAACTTAGTTAGATGTAGGAGGTTAGAAGAGAGAGTCTGAGGTGACCTTTATGTTTTTGGTTTGGGAGACAAGGTAAAATACACCTACCCAGAGAGGGACAATAGGACCGTTGGGGGCCTGCCAAACTTAGAAGTGCATCCACTCTTGGGATTAGATCATACTTTGCTTTGTTTGGTCTCAGTGAGACAGAAATTTCAGCACACCAAGAGACAGAGATCAGGCAAAGGGTTTCATGTGTCCTTTATTCACTATTGAATATAATGCTAAATGAGGTCCAGATCAACCTTCTGTTTGAAGTGGGCATCTTCAGTTGTCTGAATTGTCTTGATTCCAGAAGATGACATTCGTCATGCGGGAATTGAAGGCATACTACAAAGGAGATTTTCCTAAAGCAGAGATCTGAGCACCTGGAAGAGCTGAAGAACTACCAAATGGCTATTCCAATAGGCAGATAAAGTGGTTTTTATCCCTCTCTGCCTCCTTTTTCTTTACTTTCAATAGGAAGAAATCTGGGTGAAGTGCAGTTATAATTTCCTTTTGTCCTATTTCAGACACAAAAAGATATATACCTCCCTAATCTATGTATATATATTGATATCTATCTATATCTGTCTAGCTAGCTATCTAGCTAGCTAGCTGCTATAATCTAGTGGAATTCCCAAAGGGCTTTTAAGAAGAGGATATACAAATTCATCCATTCATTTATTCAACAAAGATTTATTGAGAGCCTACTATGTGGCAGGTACTATTCTAAGCATTAGAGATACAGCAGTGAACAAAGTAGGCAAGAATCCCTGTCTTCATGAAGTTTCAATTCTAGTGATTCAACTTATTCTTCCTTGGTGCATATATGCAGCTTATTTTTCAGGAAAAGTACAGAAGTCTTGGCTTGAGTCACATAAAATGATCATAATGCAGTCATTTCATCTGTTTCTGTGAGAAGGTGAAATCATTATGTGACAATACCAGGGTCTCCCTTTGGGGATTTTTTTTTTGAGACAGAGTCTTGCTCTGTAGCCCAGGCTGGAGTGCAGTAGTGCCATCCTGGGTCACTGCAACCTCTGCCTCCTGGGTTCAAGTGATTCTCAGGCCTCAGCCTCCTGAATAGTTGGGACCACAGACGTGAGCCACTATGCCTGGCTAATTTTTGTATTTTTAGTAGAGACAGGGTTTCACCATGTTGGCCAGGCTGGTCTCAAACTCCTGATCCACCTGCCTTGGCCTCCCAAAGTGCTGAGATTACAGGCATGAGCCACTGTGCCGGGCCTCTCTTTGGGGAAATTTTTTTGGGGAATCTACCCCAACAAAGACAAATAACCCATTAGCATGGGAAAATACATTCAAGCATGGACAGGTTGAATTTGAACTGCTTGGGTGGCATCCAAGTCAGGATGTTGAGTGGACAGTTGGACCTATTTATCTAGATCTCAGGACGGTGGTCTGAGCTAGTAATATATATTTTAAAGTCATCCATGTGCAGGTAATAGAGCATGGAGAGTAGAACAAAAGAAATAGACCAAGAGTGGAACTATGGGAGGGGGAAAACTAACGTTTTAGGGGTAGGTTGAAGGAGAAGTGTCCATGAAAGTTACATAAATAAAAAATATAAAGAGGAAGGAAAAGAACAGAGAATGTATGTCTGGAATCAAGTGGAGCAGAAACTTTCAAGCAGACCCAAATGATCAATACTATCATATGTAGCAGTGAGGTCCAATAACAAACATACTGAAAAGTGTCCATTGCATAGGGAAATTTGTCAGTAACTGGTGTTCTTAACAAAATAGGTTTTAGTGGAGAGGTAGAGGTTAAATCCCTATTACAGTGGTTGGAAGGTGAATGGGAAGTGAAGAAATAGAGGCAGTGAATGTAAGATAACCACTTTTGAGACCTCTGGGTGAGAAGGAAACATGATAGGGTAACAGGAGACACTTCTAGGAAACTGAAGGAGGCTCCAGGATCACAGGAGAGTATGTCTTTTAAGAATGGAAGAGTCTTGAGTATGTTTACAGGCTGAGGAGAATAATATAGTTGAGACGGAGAGTTGTAAGGTACGTGAGATAGAAAGAAAAAGTGGGTAAGACCTCTGAGGTGCTAGATGAGACAAAGATCAGGAGCTCTAATAGGAGATTTAGTCTATGTGAGACTGGAGGAATAAGGGTATAATATGGGAGCAGATGCAGATTGTAGGTGAGAAAAATTCCTGTAACCTGCAATTTTTTTAAGGAACATAGGTAATAAAGTCACCAGTTGGGTGGCAGATTTGCTGTGTGAAGGATGAGGTCATCTGCCATAGTGGAGAATGGTTAAAGTTTGGAGAAATAGCTGAGGGGAACTGGAGAAGGACTGACCAAAAAAAAGGATTGCCAAGTAGTTTGTAGATGAGAAACTAAATCTGTGGCAACATCAATTTGCGTTAAAAGGTCATAGTGATTTTCTTCAGAGGAGCTTGAATGGAAACAGTGAACAAAAGATGAAGACCTATAGCATACAGACACAAAGGGTTCAAGTGTTTGAAATTCTAGGAATTACTTCAATTCTGGAGACTCTTTATTTTTTTATTTTTCTTTTTTATTTTTTGAGACAGGGTCTGGTTCTCTTGCCCAGGATGGAGTGCAGTGGAGCAATTGCAGTTCACTGCAACCTCTGTCTCCTGGGCTTAAGTCATCCTCCCACCTCAGCCTCCCGAGTAGCTGGGACTACAGGCACATGCCACCACACCCAGCTAATTTTTGTATTTTTTTTTGTACAGACCGGGTTTTGCTACATTGCCCAGGCTGGTCTCGAGCTCAAGCAATCCACCTGCCTTGACCTCCCAAAGTGCTGGGATTACAGGAGTGAACCACTGCGTCTAGCTGACCCTTTATATTATATGTCAAGACAAACTCATTCAAGGAGCTTTCTCAGAAACTTTACTCAAAGTCTATTTCCAATCTTATACCCTCCCCCACAAATACATCTGTCAATTTATGATTTCATTTATGTAAATTATTTATTAACTTGTCTTCTTGCATCATTAGATTATAATCTCTTTGGGGCTGGAGCACTGTCTAATATTTGTGCTAGACTCCTAAACAAGTAATAGTACCTTGCCTTTGACAAAGACTCTCTCCTTGACCAAATTTGAGTCAGGTCCTTGTGAGCCTTCTTCTCAACTAAGCTTGGCTTGCTTAGTTCAGTTTTAGCAAGAATCCTGCTGAGTCATTTTAGTGGAAGTCCCCTACCCTTGGTATCTGATCATTCTGGATATCTGATTAGATATCTCATCTCCCACCCCTGATATCTTATTACCCTGGTCTGCCTTTAGCAAGATTTCCATCATGTTGGTTTAGCAAGAATTCCCCTAGACTTAATGTTTCCTCTTAGTAATTTTCCAATAATTGATGCCTCCACTGTGCTCCTTGTTTATAAATTCCCACTTATAAATGTTACTCCCTCCCTTGTTGGACTCAGAGTTGAGCCTTATCTCTCTCCCCTACTGTAAAACTCCATAATAATAATCCTCCTTAAATTAAATCTTTCTTACCATCTTTAACAAGTATCATGAAAAATTTTCTTTAACACCGTATTTAGCCATGAGATATAGACCTTTTCCAAACTTTGGCATGGCATACAAGGCATTTCATAATCTTTTGCTCAACCTACTTCTCTATATTCAACTCCATTACAACTTTACACTTCCCAGCCCATAAATACAGATAAAATATGCATAAGTCACACTTTTCTACTTTTGCTGAACACATCATGCACTTTCAAATTTTCTGGGCTTTTGAATATACTTTTTCCTTTGCATGGGATATTTTTATCCCCTTTTGGCAAATTCCCACTCATCTGTTGACATCTTCTTCTATGACTTTATTTATTCAAGGAAGACCTACTCTTGATTTACTAGGTGCATCTACTGTGCCAGCACAGAGTTCTGTTTTTGAAGAACTCACTGATTTGTAATTGTAAAGGTAAATGAAGGTGAATAAGGAAAAAAAAAAGAAATGAAAAGAAGGTGAATAAAGAGAAATATATTATTTTCTCCTCCTTAGCTTCTTAATGTATCTCCTTGGGGGACAGAGTGAACCTTTATCCTTTCTCTAACTTTTGGAATGTAGATAAATCTCTCCAGAGACTACAGAGTCTCAGTCTCCAGTTTTATAATGCACACATATTTCCAAGGTCAAGGTCACATTTCTCTTTGAAATGTAAAGACATGTCTTCAAAGTTAATGTAGGAGCCCATCTCAAGGTGTAACCATTTGTCTTTCAGGAAGACTAGAGGTATCTTTAGGGAGGTAAGAAAAGTTTTATTATTCTGTTGGAAGAATTCAATTAACTAAACAAATAGCTGCCTCAATTCTCAAGTGGACTGTTGCAATATATAAGTTGTATAGAATTTTATTTTGAATTTGCAGTCTCTTGAAGGCTACTTATATGCATGTACTCTGTTGTGCTTACTCAATAATAAATCAGCTTTCTTTTTTTTCCATATTGATATAGAGAGGTCTGTTTGTTGTAGGAGTTTTTACCTTTCTATCGTAGTAAAGGCAGATGCACTGATGTGGGCAAAGGAGTTCAGATTTTATCTTGAAACCCCAGGAAAGATATTGAAGGAGTATAAGTACAGCAGTGGCACAGTTCTCTATATAGAAAGGAACACAGAAGAATTAAAGATGACTAGCAGCATTTTATATATCTATTTCTCTATACACTGATAAAAAAATGTGTGATAGAATGTGATTAGTTCAATAAGTGAACAGAGAATATAGGTTTTATGTGGTAAAATACAGGTTTTAGAAGATATAAGCAAATTTTGTCCCTGTGAGTTACTGATGGTCATTAGAAAAGGCTGAACACTAGGGAATTGTTTTCCTTAGAACCTGAAAGGCATGTCTGTTCCATACGGAAGGAAAGGTATGAGCTGTGTGAGAACTCTATCCAAGCTCATTTCCACATTCATAATTGTAATATATATTCCCTATGTTATGGTCTTCCACATTGGTTCCAGCTTGTTGATGATCTCCAATCTGATACTTCTACTTAATTAGTTCTAGAGTGATTCACTCTTTTTCGCCTTTCCAATTGTTCTTCTCTTTCTTCAGTACTTTTTGGCTGGTCTGTATAAAGTTTCATTTTAGTTTGACAGTCCATTTGAGCTCTCCTCTAATGTTTCTTCTTTCTTTCCTTCCTTCCTTCTTTCTTTCTTTTTTTTGGGGGACGGAGTCTTGTTGTGTCGCCTAGATGGAGTGCAATGGTGCCATCTCGGCTCACTGCAACCTCCACCTCCTAGGTTCAAGTGATTCTACTGCCCCCGCCTCCCAAGTAGCTGGGATTACAGGCAAGTGCCACCACGCCTGGCTAATTTTTGTATTTTTAGTAGAGGAGGGATTTTGCCATGTTGGCCAGGCTGGTCTTGAACTCCTGACATCAGGTGATCTGCCCACCTCGGCCTCCCAAAGTGTTGGGATTACAGGCGTGAGCCACCATGCCTGGCCCTCCACTAATGTTTCACTGGCACTTATTATAGGGCTTCTTAAAGTTCTTACACATGGCATAGCTATTTTTACACTTTCTAAAATGTTTAAATATTTTATTAAATAAACATCCAGCAGGGCACATTTTGTAAATATGTTTATACATTGTATTAAGTTTAATACAGAACCTCTAAACCTAATTTCAAAAAGATCAAGTAAATAAGCCCCTAGAATATCACACAAGTTTGTACGTAGCCATTGCCTACATGTCAATTCTCAGTGTCAATATTTTAAAATTAAAAAGTGTAGTTTTAGAAGAATCACTGGATATTTACATGTTAATTAACTGGAGGGTTTATGCAGATTTCTTACCCAGGTGAACCTTTGGGAAATATGTCTAAGCACTTTATAGATCTAGATGTGTCTCAGAAAAGGTAAAAACTGGTCTGTGGCTGGGTGCCTAAGGGGGTGTGGAAGGAGCTAGGGCTAGAAAAATAGAGGCAAGATCTTAGAGGACTTTGAATGTTAAGCTAGGGAATCTGTATTTTCTCCTTTATTATAGATAATGAATCTATTGAAAAATAACTCCAATTTTTACTAAGCGCTTACTCTGAGCCACAGTAAGTTATGTATGTTAAGTGCTTTACATTCACTTTTCCATTTAATCCTCATAACTACTCTATAGGTATTATAATTATCCCCATTTTACTGATAAGGAAATAGATTTAGACAGGTTAAGAATCTTAGCTCAGGCCGGGCACGGTGGCTTACGCCTGTAATCCCAGCTCTTCGGGAGGCGGAGGCGGGCGGATCACTTGAGGTCAGGAGTTCAAGACCAGCCTGGCCAACATGGTGAAAACCCGTCTCTACTAAAAATACAAAAATTAGCCAGGCATGGTGGCTTGCACCTGTAGTCCCAGCTACTTGGGAGGCTGAAGCAGGAGAATTGCTTGAACCCAGAAGTAAAAGATTGCAGTTAGCTGAGATGGCGCCACTGCACTCCAGCCTGGGCGACAGAGTAAGACTCTGTCAAAAAAAAAAAAAAAATTCCTAGTTCAAGGAAACAGAGCTACTTGGTGGTGGAGCAGAAATTCAAACTTGGCTGTAATTTCAAAGCCCATTCTCTAAGCCAGAAGGAAGTGAGATTAGATTTTCATTTGATCACTGGTAGAAGTATGAGAACAAATTGCAGAAAGACAAGTCTAAAGGCAAAGAAACCAGAGAGTATGCTGTTGCAGTAGTCAAGAATTGTTAGGCCCTATTAAGGGAGGTGACCCTTAACCACCTGAGTTATGCAGACGAGTGACATAGTCAGAGAAGTTATTTAGAAAATTACCCTGGCAGCCCTTGTGAAGGATGAATTGGAGGAGCCAAGACAAATACGTAGGCAAATAAAATAAAAACAAATAAAAGACAAATAAAAGGCAGTGAGACAAGTAGTGAGGTTGTTGGGACTGTCACTCTTAACCGCAGAGGTGCCTGTCGAGGGGCTGGGAGACGGTCGTATCCCAAGTCCTCGGGCTATCGAATTGCAGAGCATCCTGGACCTCTCCTCACCCACGCTTACCTTCACGTCGCTCCTTCTAGGCCTTAGGAAGTGGGGTTTTGAGCACTTTCTAGGTCGCAGGCCTGCTGGTCTGAGCTCCGACAGCGGCGCCAGCGGTGGCAGCAGTCGCCGACAGGGGTGGGGCGCATGCGCACAGTTGCTAGGCAACGGCGGCCGGGCGCCGCGGCGATAACCGCGCCGGGGCTGTGTGTGTAGGCAGCGGCGCCAGAGGAGGAGGAGCAGGAGGATGCAGCTGCGACCGCGGCCCCAAGAGGGAGCCGCCGCTGCTCTGTGGCCAGGGGGGCCCAGGGACTGGAATCAGGCCTGGGGGTCGCATCGCTGAGGGGACTGGTAACGGCGGTCCCTCCAGAGGCTCAGGCCTAGTACCCCAGGAGGGTCCGGGCCGCTGGGCGAGCGCCTTCCCCCCATCGCCTCCCCTCGTCCCTCCACGTCGATGGTGGAGAAGTTGGCGGCGCCACGGAGCGCAAGGCACCAAGCTGTCTCCCTTGCACCCAGCTCCTCTCTGGCCCCGGCTGTTGGACACCTGCGCCGCCGCCTTCTCTCGCCCGCCGAGCCCACCCCCTGCGGCGGGCGGGGGAGGGGCTCCCCCCTGCAGGGGCTGCGTCGAGCAGGGCGACGACGGGGACCATAGGAGAGTAGGGGTGAGTAGTGGCACCGCACTCGCTCGGTTCTAGGGCGCCTTTCCGGCCTCCGTGGCCCCGGGAGGCGAGCGAATCGCTGCTTTCTCCTGCAGAAGCTTCTGACGCCTCTCCCACATCTGCTCGCGGCTCTCTATTCCCTTCGAGGTAGTTTTCCTTCTCATAGCCACCACTTTTTGGTCTCAACCCTGGCGTCCAGGAATGCGGGGTGGGTGCTTAAGGCCTGGCTTTGCTTCTTAGATGCCATAGATGCTGATAATTCTACGTACAGTCACGCAGCCTGGTTCCTGATTCGTGGACAGACTCTCCCAGTGCCGTGCTCGCCCCTTTCCCCTCGCTCTGGCTCTGGCTCTTGCTCTCGCTCTCAGGAGGCTCAGCCTGACCGCGGGCTTCTCAGGAGCCCATTCCCCGGGCTGCTGTCGCTCCATGCCTCAGGGTTTGAACACATAGCTGGAGTGGCCCCTTACTTTTCAGTGTTGTTGCTACTCGTGTGCTAAGACCTCCCGAAAGCCTTGTGCCTGGCTTCTGACTCCTGACATGTACGTTAGGAAGATAGTACTTATATTAAATAATAAAAATAATAAAACAAACACACACTCCATTTGACTTCTAAAGTGCTATCAAACTTGAGAAGTAGGCAGAATGGCTGATTCATAATAGGGGAAACTGGTTTTACAAACTACTTTTCATCCAGAATGGCATACTTCTTTTTTATTATAAATACGATGATGAAACCTAAAATATCCCCAATAAAAGCAAGGATGGGTTGTGATATGTCTGTTCTTCCTGAGGTAGCCTGCAGTTGAAGATAGTCGGTTCCAGAAAACATTGGCATGAGGCACCGGAAGTGATATTCTGGACAAGGTGATTAGATGAGGTTCTAAAGTTGTGAGGTGCTTTTTTGAAAATTAGCAACATTATCTTTGATGAATGAGGTTGTTTTCTTAAAAGTAAGTGGTTGAAAAAACTTACAGTCCACAGATGACACCTATCAAAAGCATACTGAATTTAGATTAGTAAATTTTATTGTCTGTGAGCAGACAATAAAAGATGGGTTCTTTTCCCTCCCTATTGGTTTTTAAGCCATTTCAGGTTTCGTTTATCTGATAAGACGTGGCGAGAGAGAAGCGTAATAATGGAAAAGCTAAATTTTCTTTTTTTTGTAAATGCTTTTGAGCTAAAGATTTTTAAAAAGGATATATAGATGCCATTTATGATTAAATTTATTGGGTGAATCTGTCAAGACCGCAAACTTTGTTAGTTTGGGGTAAAATGCTTTGCTTTGGGAGCTTTCATGTTGTTTGAGGTTCTTTGGGGGTATAGTTTAAATTAAAGCACAATATAATTCTAGTACCACTGCAAAATAACCTCAGAGAGTATTGTTTGTTTTGTGCATTAGCAAGCTGACATGCTTCTAGCAAGCTGACATGCTTCTAGTTGCTAGATTCCAAAGGTAATTTTTGTTTTGGAAAAGCTTTTGATGAATTTAAGTCTGAATTATTTGAAATAATAGTGTATCATATGAATACTTGCTCTTCACCTTCACATACTTAGAGAACCCTGCAGTAATTTGAATCCAATCTAGTATTCCATTGAAGTGAGTATGACTATGAAGATGCCGCATACTCTTAAGAGCATTTACCTAGGGTGTCGTAATCACATTATAAAATAAAATTGATGGCTTATTTTGCAAATGCTATCAAAGCACTTGTTCAGTGAACTCTGGAATGAAGTTTTTTTTTTTTTTAAAGTGACTTTCAACAAGTTTTTATTTTCTAGCTTCTAATGAATGCCTACTACTATACCAGGTATTGTGGAGAATAGAACAGAAACAGCAATTTACCAGTTGGGTAAATTGCTTACCCAATGGTAAATTACCGATGGGTAAATTGCTTAGCCATTGGAAAAAGGAAAATACATATATGAGACACCATGGTCAACAATTGGAACAGAGTCATATTGAATAAGGACTGAAAGAGTTAAGAGTAAAGGGAGAATACTGTAGGCTGGATTTTTCTGAGAAAGCTTTGTAGAGAAAGTCATACTTGATTTGGCTCTTAACAGAAGTATAAGCTTTCTTAGAAGGTGGAAGAGTTCAGCATAGCATGAGCTAAGGCACTTGATTTTCTAATCCTTTTGCATATTTTCTCCTAGGTAAACCTAAAGGAGAAGAGGACTGTCAGTGGCAATTAACTTCTTTGTAGTGGGCATAATTTTCTATGATAAACTACATACTAAATTAACAAATTAAATATAATTTCACAGATATACATGCTATAGAAATCAGGCTTTAAAATAATCATCCTATTTCCTGAGGCAAGTGAGAATGTTTTCTAAGCAGATATAGGTAGAATGTTAAGTTCACATGTTTTTGTAACCTGTACATTTTTTTTACTGTCTATTAAGAGACAGTTATATTCTAAGTGTTTCATACAACACTGGTCTGATAGTACATTAGATTATTAATATGCTCCAAAGACTATTTCTTGATAAAATAAATTAGGGAAATTTTATAAGCAACATTCATTTTGATTCATTAGTATATGATAACTTAGTTTTTAGTACTACATTTAGTACTGCTATTGCTACCATTTTCTGAAAACAAAGGGAGGGGTATGTCAGAGTCCCACAAATTCATATCTGTCAAAGTTCTAATATCATGTTATTAATGTATATATTAATAATTGACAACATAAATGTTTAAACTGCAATTACAAACCTCTGCAAAGCTTATTTTGGTACATTTCTAACAACCTTCCGCTATATTGAAAATTAGTCAGATGACTAATTGTCTCCTAGGTTTTAGTCAGCCATTGTAAGTTGACATTTACACAGAAAAATAACAAGGTATGGAGTTATTCCATCCGTAGAGAGGTATGTCTCCTAACAGAAATTCACATATTAGAATTCCAAATATAAAGAATTCACAGATTTACTCTGAGGAACAATATACTCAAACTTGAAATTTTTGAGGCTTTATACACCTTCTGTACCTTTTTTTTGGTATCTTTTGCTGCCAGCAGTAGTCTTCTTTGATTAAAGTTAACTTTAATTCACAGTAGCTAATAGTTTCTAGGCTCAACAAATATAATTGTTATTTTGAACATCCTCTGCTTAGCACATTAGCTATTAAATAAACAAGTTATTAGAGAACAGAATGGCTTATCTGGACACAGTCAGCAAATAGCTATGATTATTGCTGGAAATTAACCAGTTAACAGATAGCAAAATATATGCAGAAGGCATTGGAGTAAATCATTTTTGCTAAGTAAGTATTGTACATTTCTCGTCTTATGACAGTATCAAAGGGATGATCTTTGGAAAGAGGAGGGAAACTGCCAAGAAAATTAAAATTACCTCGTATGTCAAATTGTAAGTACCGTGGCGATTTAAGGCAGGTACACATGTTAGTTAAATTGCTAAACCTCAGTGGTGGCAGCATGTAAAATAGGGTAAAGAACTGTCAGTTTCTGTTAAGTAACATAGGGTCATTCTCAATATTTTTACCTAATGACTGAGTCTGGAGGTAGGACAGTATTACATTGAGTACCACTGATGCATCTATAAGTTATAATTTTCCTTAAATACGTAGTTTTAAAAGAATTACCATATGCTAAACTATGATCTTTATTATATCATTGGACTAAAAATTTTCCCAGCTGAGCACAGATCTCTCAATTGTGTGATGGAAGTTTATGAGATAAATGTCTTTTTCCCAGCGATTCTTTTTAAGAGCAAGTTTTCCTGGAACATAGCATTTTTTACTAAGTGAAAGATACCTATAGCCAATTCAATGTAGGAAAAAAAAAGTGGAGACTACCATTCCTTCTTAAAGTGTGGTATCCACAAAGAAAATAAATCAAACACCTTCATATATAAGTTGTAAACTAATATCCACAGGAGCTGTCTCATACACAGTTATTCTCTCAATATCATATCTTATGAATTGTTAATCCCTTTTAGACTCTTGGTATCGGAAAGTTCCCTTGTAGTCTGACTCATTCATATTTTCCTATTGACAAGTGCACCACTGGGATTTGACAGGAAGATTAACTTTGTTACTGATAGTATTCTACTGTAATAAGTTTTTTGTAACAATTTTTAAAATGCAATAAATATTAACTGAAACCTGAAATTGAATTTTGACATGATTAATAATGTGAAAATGGATATATTTCTAAAATAATATTCACTTAAAGCCATTGTACAGTATTATTATCACTATAACCTTTCACAGCCTTGAATTACATAGCTCCTCATTATGCTCACTTTCTGTACCTCACGTCTACTTTTCCTAACTACTGTGTATATTGATTTGTTCTCACTGTCACTCTTCAGCTGCTTCTTTGGCCTTTAAATTAGTTTCACAAAAGATATCTATCTTTTTATAAAGTTATTTAGGAAAGATTTTCTGTGATTGTCTAAAAAGCCAAACTCATATTGGATAAACTGCATTTAAAACTGGGTGATTTGACTGGAAGTGGTATTCAGAGGAAGAATTGTCCAAGTTCTTTTAAAATACTGTGACTAAATCAGGCAATTTTTGAGTCACTAGGTTTTTATTTCAAAAATAATTTATTTTCTTTACCTTAGGAAGTAAAAGGTCAGAAGGGGTTGGGTCCTTCTGGAATAAAAGTAGGGATCCTTTCATTTGGATTGTTTCAGATTTCCTCATTGCGTGTTTACCATCTAAACTTTATGTAGTTATACTTAGGAACTTTTTCATTTTAGAATAAAGAGGAATAACTTCTCTGTTCTTCCAGGCTGTCTTATTACTACTGCTTTGTATTTATGTAGCATCTTTCATCAGATGAATTCAAATAGTTATTTTTATATTATGTGACATTTCTTACCATCTTTTTGGAATTAATTTTTCTTTCAAATTGAATACTAGTTGACATATGGGGGTGTGACATAAGTAATAAGTTTCATTCCACAGGTCATATATAAGCCAGTCTCATTACTTTTAAGTTGCTCCTTGCCCTTTTCAGGGCTGGGTATATATTATATACTAATATATGTAATGATTCTTGCTGAGTTTAATCTTTAAATGTGCACATAGATCCTTATATTCTGTTTCTCTTCCTGCATACTTTTAGGACTATCATTAACTGTTTTTTTTTGCTTATTATCAATAGATTTAATCTTGGATTACATAGTTGTTGCTGCCAAATTTGTTCAGATACCTGTGAGTCTGTAGAAACAAGGAAAAAAAATAGCGGTATGAGAAAAATGAGTCTTAGATTTTATATGTTTCAAATTTTTCTTAATTTGCAGTAATTTAGGGAGAAGAAGTCTAAAATGGGTGAAGTTTTGAATTTTAGATTTTTTTTATGAACTGCAGTTTTTACGGTTTTCTTGTACATGTATTAATCAGGATTAGGACAAGATCCCTTAGGGATCTTGATTTAATAAATATATGAGAATGATTTATCGTTAGTGAGTCAATGGATTATATGTAAGGAGATATTTCTAAAGTCCTTAAAGTTGCTTGGAAGCATTGTTTAGTTCTTTTGTTTTGTTTTGGGAGGGGGGAGTTGAGACAGTGTGTCACTCTGTTCCCCAGGCTGGAGTGCAGTGCCATGATCTCGGCTCACTGCAACTTCTGCCTCCCTGGCTCAAGCGATCCTCCCACCTCAGCCTCCTGAGCAGCTGGAACTACAGGTGTGTGCCACCACGCCCAGCTCTATTTTCAGTAGAGACCGGGTTTCACCATGTTGCCTAGGACGGTTTTGAACTCCTGAGCTCAAGTGATCCGCCCACCTCGGCCTCCAAAAGTGCTGGGATTACAGGCGCCATCGTGCCCAGCCACATTTGTTCTTTTCAGTAGTTTTAATATCCTTTCTACTATCTTGTTTTTAAATTTGTTCAGCAAACTCTTTATTCAAAAATAACCCTAAAGTCACTTTAATTTCAGCTTCTTTCTGAATTATTACAAATTCTGAATCAGTGGGGTCCAAATTACAGTACAACAAAATTTCATTAATTCAGGCCCCACTAACCAAGGACTTGTTATAGGCTAGATATATGTAGTAGTCGTGCTAAAAATGAATTACACTCTACAGGAGAAGCAGCCAGAGTCCTACCAGAGGTTAGGCAGCATTGGAGCTTCTTTACTGGGTATCTGCATATGATACTGAATTAAAATAAGTTATAAGAAGGGAGGAACATCTAGGTTTTGTGTATTTAAAAAATCTTCTAAGTGCTCTATTACTAATCAGAGCCATTAATTGTATTGGGCTGTTTACAAGAAAAAGGATTTGAACATCACTTAGTGTAAGCAAAATTGAGGCAGGTTATGGTAAACTGCTTTCAGATGTTTTAAAAACTGTAGTAGCAATGTTATCTGCATGTAAATTCTGTGCACTTACAAACTCTTCCTATCAATTAATCAGAGTAAGAAAGTAAAGTGTGCATTAAAAGTTACACTTAGTAGTCTTTGTATGTTGATGGTGTTGCTGCAGCTCTAAAAGTAGTAAAACTTCAGGACCTTCTTCTTCCCCAGTTCTGAAATAATAATCATATAATGAGTGCATGCATATTGGAACTGATTTGTTCTATTTTTGTTACGATGCAAGAAGCACTAAAATCCAGCATTTCTGATGTTCTGAGATGAAATTCTTCTGACAATAAACTGGAACTTCCGGTCTGGCTAACTTGTTAAAGTTACAAGGTTAATTTGTTAAAGACTTGAACTAGGGTGAAGCTGTCCATAGAGCACAACTACACCTGATACTAGAGTTGCTAGAGGCATGCTATTTACTACTTACGCTCTTTTAAGAAGGGAAAAAAAGCTAGTTCTTTGCTTCATGCCTATCACAGTAATGATAATTTGCCTCTATTGTGTAACTCATTGCTCTTTACTTACAGATTTTAGATCTTAAGAGTAAGGGAAGGAATAGTACACAGGTTATTGGATTGACTAGAATAAAATCTTAGCTGTTTGGAAAACTAATTATAATTTTCTCCGTCTCCCACTCCCTTTTCCATTCCTATGACATGTGTGAAAAAACTTGGCACTTTGTGTATTTATGGATGAGAGGAAGAGAGACTGAGTATTCATGTAACAGTTTTCTCACAGCTGAACACGGAATGCAGAATAGGAATTAGTGAAATCTATTTGATTCTTAGTAATCTGTGCTAACAGGGGAGTATAAGCTTAGAAAAAAATAAAAACTTTTGATTTTGAAAGATAATTTTATATTTACATTTGAATACAAATGTTTCTAATCTAGATAGCCCTGAAACTCAGTTAACTAAAGGCTATGGAATACAATAACTTGGCTCCTGAATTTTCTAATTACTAAGGATTAATTTAAGTATGTAATGAAACTGAAGCAGAAATGCTTTGTGTAAGATGTCCAAAATTTTAGGTTGTACTTTACACATAATTTGTTTGTGAACCACTGACCCAGTTGTGTGTGTCTTGATTAAGGATTTTTGGTTGTACATAATAAAGGTGTACTTCAAACTAGCTTAAAGAAAAAAAGGGTTTATTTTAAGTATAAGAGGAAAAAGAAAGTGCAGAAAGTGTAGTCTAGGTGCATGAGAGACTTCAACTAGGTTGACCAGCTGTCCATAGCTAAGGGAATTTTCCTCCCTCTTTCTCTTCTCCTTCAACACCCCTGGGGCTATAGGGTCTTCTGTTTATCTTTGTTTCTTTCAGTGTATCTACTTCATTATTCTCACTTCTTCAGCACACAGCCAAACCTGGTTTATTCAAGAGATCCCAAGTTTACATATTCTAAATTCAGGCAATCAGAAGAGACTCAGTATCTACGAATTCCAATTCCCAATTCTGATTGACATAGGTTGGGCTATATGTCCAGCCAGGATCTGATTATCCATGGCTAGAGGGGCAAGATCATGTCATATAAATATGGTTATTAGGCCCCAACCCTAAGTGAGGGGACATACAATTCCCAGAGAAGGGAAGATTGTGGGCTAAACAGAATCTCAAGTAGTGTCTACCACGAAGTATAAACTGTGGTGCATAGAATAAACTATATGAAGACACATGTATGTTTCTTAAAAAAAAGCAAAGTAGAGCACATTTGCCATATGTTTATCTTCATTCATAGAACAATAATGAACATTAGAGATCATATTATCTACCCTCCTCATTTTAAGGAGAAGCAAATTGAGACCCAGAGATAATTAATAAAAATATGAAAACATCTAAGGTTTTTATATATAAATTTCTATATATAATTATATAAATTAATACAAAATATTAATAGAAAAGCTGTGACTATAATCTGAACCTTGTGGTTTCTAGTTTTTCCTAGATACTAGCATCCCATTAACCAGAGTATCTGATAAAATGTTAACACACTTTAAAAGAAGTCTCATAAAATATGCAGCA
The DNA here is from genome assembly GCF_029289425.2 of Pan paniscus. NCBI lineage: Eukaryota > Metazoa > Chordata > Mammalia > Primates > Hominidae > Pan > Pan paniscus. Next base: position 64,579,321 of record NC_073272.2, read on the forward strand.
ATGTTTGATAGATATTTTTGTCTAAGCAAGTAAATAAAGAGGTAAAGCAAAACAATTTTCCCATGTCAATACAGTGAAACCGAAATAATATCAGAAGCCCATAGGTAATATCTGATTTTTTCAAAAATAAAATCTTAAAAGACTTAAGAAAAGAAAATATTTGAAGAACAAATAATTAATTTGATTATATAATATAAAGTTGCTACACTTAAAGAAGCAATGATATAAATATGATATCTTGGCTACCGGGAAACCTAGATTGTAATCAAATCAGTTTTTTCCTTTTGATCTATACATTCATTCAACATTTATTGAGCGTTGCTACATGCACAGCCCTGTTTTAGGCACTAGGGATACAGTGGTAAACAGAACAAAGACCCTACACTCATGAAGTTTGCAATCTAGAGGATGATACAGACAGTGAATAAGCAAATAATACGTACTATATACCATCAGATAATGATAAGAGCTATAAGGCTGATAAAACAAGATAAGGGAATAAGGAGCAATAGATGATGCTATTCTAGATACAGTGGTCAAGAAAGGGTATCTGATGGGGTGACATTAAGCAAAGACCTGAATGAAGCAAGGGCGTAGGACATATGAGTATCTGGAGGAAGAACATTTCAGGCAGAAAGAATAGAATATGCAAAGGCCCTGAGGTGGGAGCCTGCTTGGTATGTTCAGTGAATATCAAGGAGGTTAATGTATCCAGAATGTAGAGAGTGAGTGAGACAGTGGGAGAAAATAAGGCCAGAGATGTATTCAGAGGCCAAAACATATAGACTTTTGTAGGACAAAATAGGAATTTGGGATTTTATTCTATATGATGGGAAGGCATTGAAAAATTGAGAGAGGGTGATTTGATTTGATTTATATGTAAAGAGAGAATATTGACTTGATTTGATTTATATGTAAAGAGAATATTCTGGCTTCCACATGGAAAGAGCAAGAGAATAAGCAGGGAGACCAATTAAAGAGGATGTTACAGTAACCCAGGCGAGAGAAAATGGTTGGATTAGGGTAGTAGTACTGGGGAAAGTGAAAATTAGTCAGATTATGAAGATATAGACACACACACACAGAAATACATATGTACAGTCACACCTCAGATATTGCAGGTTCAGTTTCAGACGACCACAATAAAGTGAGTATCACAATAAAGCGAGTCATACACATTTTCGGTTTCCTAGTACATATAAAAGTTATATTTATGGCCAGGAGTGGTGGCTCACACCTGTAATTCCAGCACTTTGGGAGGCTGAGGTGGGAGGATTGCTTGAGCTCAGGAGTTTGATACCAGGGTGGGCAACATAGCAAGACCTCATCCCTACTTAAAAAAAAAAAGTTATGTTTATACTATACATCAGTCTCTGAAGTGTACAATAGCACTATGTCTAAAAAATCTTAATTCTTTTAATTAAGAAATACTTTATTACTAAATAAAATGCCAAGAATCACTTGAGCTGTCGGTGAGTTGTAATCCTTTTGCTGGTGGAGGATTTTTCCTTGATGTAGATAGCTGCTGACTGATCAGGGTGGTGGTTCTTGAAGGTGGGAGTGGCTACATCATTTTCTTAAAATAAGACAAAAAAGGAAGTTTGTTGCATCAATAGACTTTTTCTTTCACAAGAGGTTTATCTGTAGCATGTGATGCTGCTTGACAACATTTTACCCACTGTAGAACTTCTTTCAGAATTAGAGTCAGTCCTATCAAATCCTGCTGCTACTTTATCAAAAACGTTTATGTAATATTCTTAATTCTTTGTAGTTGCTTCCATAGTGTTCCTAGCATTTTATCCAGCAGTAGATTCCATCTCAAGGAACCACTTTTTTTGCTCATTCATAAGAAGCAACTCCTCATCCATTATCGTTTTAGCATGAGATTGAAGCAATTCAATTACACCTTCTGTCTCCCCTTCTGATTCTAATTCTTTTGCTATTTCTACCAAATCTAGTTACTTATTCTGGTGTAGTCTTGGACCTGTCAAAATAATCCATGGGTATTGGATCCACTTCTTTCAAATTCCTGTTAATGTTGACATTTTGAACTCCTTCCATGAAGCAAAATGTTCTTAATGGCATTTAGAATGATGTATTGTTTCCAGGTTTTCAAGATCCAGCAGAGGAATCATTGTCTCTGGCAGCCGTAGATTCATGAAATGTATTTCTTAAATAGTAAAACTTGAAAATCCAAATTACTCCTTGATTCATGGACCGCAGAAGGGATGTTATGTTATCAAGCGTGAAAACAACATTAATCTCTTTGTACACATCCATCAGAGCTCTTGGGTGACTAGGTGTATTTTCAATGAGCAGTAATATGTTAAGAGGAATATTTTCTTGGGAGCAGTAGGTCTCAACAGTGGGCTTAAAATATTCAGTAAACCATGCTATAAACAGATGTGCTGTCCTCCAGGCTTTATTGTTCCATTTATAAAGCACAGACAGAGTAGATTTAACATAATTATTATGGGCCCTAGGATTTTTGGAATGGCAAATGAGCATTAGCTTCAATTTAAAATCACCATCTACATTAGCCCATAACAGGAGATTCAGCCTGTCCTTTGAAGCTTTGAAGCCAGACATTGACTTCTCTCTAACTGTGAAAGTCCTAGATGGCATCTTCTTCCGATAGAAGGCTGTTTTATCTACATTGTAAGTCTGTTGTTTAATGTAGCTACTTTCATCCATTATCTTAATTAGATCTTCTGGATAATTTGCTGCAGCTTCTACAGCACCACTTGATGCCCCACCTTGCACTTTTATGTTATGGTTGCAGCTTCTTGCCTCAAACCTCATGAATCAATTTCTGCTAGCTTCCAACTTTTTTCTGCAGCTTCTTCACCTCCCTCAGCCTTCATAGAATTAAAGAGAGTTAGGGCCTTCCTCTGTATTAAGCTTTGGTTCAAGGAAATGTGGATGGTTTGGTTTTTCATCTGGACCGCTAAAACTGTCTTAACAGCCATAGGCTGTTTTGCTGTTTTATTATTCATGTGTTCAGTGAGCAGCACTTTAATTTCCTTTAAGAACTTTTCCTTCACATTCACAGTCTGGCTAGCTGTTTGGCACAAGAGACCTAGTTTTTGGCCTATCTTGGCTTTTGATATGCCTTCTTCACTAAGCATAATCATTTCTGGCCTTTGATTTAAAGTGAGGGATGTGCTACTCTTCCTTTCACTTGAACACTTAAAAGGCCATTGTAGGGTTATTAATTATCATGATTTCAATATTGTTATGTCTCACAGGATAGGGATGCCTGAGGGGAGGGAGAGAGATGTGGGAATGGCCAATCAGTTTAGCAATCAGAACATGTACATATTTATTGATTATGTTTGCCATCTTCTATGGGGACTTGTTTGTGGTGCCCCCAAACAATTACAATAGTAACATCAGAGATCACTGATCACAGATCACCATAACAGATATACTTATAATGAAAAAGTTTGAAATATTATGAGAGTTAACAAAATGTAAGAGAGACATGAAGTGAGCACATGCTTTTGTAAAAATTGTGCCAATAGATTTGCTCAATGCAGGGTTGCCACAAAACTTCAGTTTGGAAACAAAAAACAAAAAACACTGTATCTGCAAATCGTGATAAAATGAGGTACCCTTGCATATTATTTTTGAAATGAAGATTCATAGAAAGTTGCAATAAATGTACAGGGAGATCCTGTTCATAGCTCACCTAGCCCACTTCAATGTTATGTTGCATAACTACAGTATGATACAGAAACCAGGAAACTAATGTTTATCTCATTCAGTTTTCCTTACTTTTGTAAGCACTCTGTGTGTGTGTGTGTGTGTGTATAGCTCTACTCATTTTCTCACATGTATAGTTTCTAACAATTGTCACCACTCCAAAGGCTCTTTCAGGCTAACACTTTATAAAGACACACTCACCTCCTTTTCCTTCTCAAACATCTGATCTCTAATTTGTTCTTTCTCTGTAATTCTGCTATTTCATGAATATTATATAATGTCCCTCTTTCTTCCTAGTAATTTTCTTTGCTCTGAAGTCTCCTTTATCTGATATTAGTATATGTACTGGTGTTTTCAAAAAATTCGTATTTCAATGATATATATTTTTCCATCCATTTACTTTCAGCCTACCCATGTAGGTGTATTTGAAGTGAATTTCTTGTAGACTGCATATAGTTGGGCTAAGTTTTTTTTTAAAAGAAAAACTACTCTGCCAGTCTCTATCTTTTAATTGGTATATTTAGACTAGTTTATATTAAAATAATTATTCATATGTTGGGGCTAAGTCTTTAATTTTTAAAATTGTGGTAAGAAATAACATGGTATCTACCCTCTTAAGAAAATTTTGAGTGTACAGTACAGTATTATAAATTATATGCACATTAATGTCCAGAAGATATCTAAAACTTTGTATCTTGCATGATTAAAACTCTATACTCATTGAACAGCATCTCCACATTTCCCCGTTTCCCTGGGTTCTATCAATTTGATTACTTTTATGTACCTCCTATAACTGAAATAATGTAGTATTTGTCCTTCTGTGACTAGTTTATTTCACTTAGCATAAAGTCCTCAGGGTTCTCATGTTGTATGCCTGGATTGTATGACTGGATATGACAGGATTTTCTTCTTTTTAGAAGCTGAATAATATTCTATTATGCACATATGCCACATTTTCTGTATCTATTCATCCATTGATGGACATTTAGGTTGTTTACACATCCTGGCTATTGTAAATAATGCTACAATGAAGACAGGAGTGCAAATATCTCTTCTAGATACCGTTTTCAATTCTTTTGGATAAATACTTAGCAGTGGGGTTACAAGATCATATGGTAGTTATATTTTTAATTTTCTGAGGAACCTCCATACTGTTTTCCAAAGTGGCTACACCATTATATAGTCCCAACAACAGTGCACAAGAGTTCCAATTTTTCAATAACACTTGTTATTTCCTTTTTAAAGTAAATTTTATTATACATAAGTGAGGTATACATATATAATGATGTTATGAGGTACACATATATAGTAAAAATATTACTATAGTGAAACAAATCAACATATTGGGTCATCTCATATAGTTACCTGTTTTCCCTCCTGTGGCATGAGCAGCTGTAATCTGTTCATTTGGCAAAAATCATGAATACAGTGCACTACTATTACCTATAGATGTCATGTTTGTAAGACCTAATGTACGACACTAGTTACTTTCTGGTTTTTGTTTTGTTTTGTTTTAATCATGGCCATTTTAATAGGCATGAGGTGATCACTCATTTTGGTTTTGATTTGTATTTCTCTGATGATTAGTGATGTTGAGCATCTTTTCATATACTTCTTAGCCATTTGCATGTCTTCTTTGGAGAAATATCCAAGTCCTTTTCTCATATTATAATCAGTTCATTTTTTCTATTGAGTTGTACAAGTTCCTTTTATAGTTTGGATATTAACTCCTTATCAGTTGTGTAGGTTTTCAAATATTTTCTCCCATTCCGTGGGTTTCCTTTAACTCTGTTGATGTGTTCCTTTGCTATGCAGAAGGTATTTAGTTTGATTTGGTCTCACTTGTCTATTTTTCCTTTTGTTGCCTGTGCTTTTGGTGTCTTATCCAAAAAATCATTCCCAAGACTGATGTTATGAAGCTATTTCCTTATGTTTTCTTCTAGGAGTTTTATAGTTTCAGGTATTACAGTTAAGTCTTTAATCCATATTGAGTTGATTTTTGTATATTGTGTAAGATAAGGGTCCAATTTCATTCTTTTGCATGTAGATATCCAGTTTTTCCGGCACCATCTGTTAAAGAGATTATCATTTTCCTATTATGTAGTCTTGGCACCATTGTTGAATATCATTTGACTGCATGTGTGTGCATTTGTTTTTGGGCTCACTATTCTTTTCAAAATTGGTCTATAGGTTTGCCTTTATGTCAGTTTCATACTGTTTTGATTACTGTAGCTTTGTAATATGTTTTAAAATCTTGGAGTGTGAGGTCTCCAACTTTGTTGCTCTTTCTCAATATTGTTTTGGCTATTGGGAGTCCTTTGTGGATCTATGTGAATTTTAGGATTGTTTTCTATTTTTGTAAAAAATGCCATTGGGATTTTGATGGGGATCACATTGAATCTGTAGATAGCTTTGGATAGCATGGACATTTTAACATTATTAAGTCTTCCAATCCATTAATACAGATGTATTCCAACTTACTTGTGTCTTCTTTAGTTTCTTCCAACAATGTTTTGTAGTTTTATAGATGTAAACTTAGGTTGTTAATTGAGATCTTTCTTTCTTTTAATGTATGTTTTTATCTCTATAAAATTCCCTATTAGTACTGCTTTTGCTGCATCTCATAAGTTTGGGTATGTTGTGTTTTCATTTTTGTTGGTCTGAAGATATTTTGAAATTTTTATTAAGATTTCCTGTTTGACCTATTGGTTATTCAAAAGTGTGTTTTTTAATGTACATATTTTGAATTTTCCAACTTTCTTTAAGCTATTATAAAAGTTCTTTGTCACCTTGGTTAAGTTTATTTCTAAGTATTATATTCTTTTGATGCCATTGAAAATACAATTGTTGTCCTGATTTTTTTGGATTGTTAATTCCTAGTCTATGGAAGTGCGACTGCTTTTTATTTGTGATTTTGTGTTCTTCAACTTTATTGAATTTGTTTATTAATTCTAACAGGTATTTTTGTGGAGTCTTTAGGATTTTTTATATATGAGATCACTTCATCTGCTAAAAGAGATAATTTTTCTACTTTCTTTTCTATTGGATGTTTTCATTTTTTTTTCTTAGCTAATTGCTCTGGAGAGGATTTCCAATGCTATGTTGAATAGAAGTGGTGACAACAGGCATCCTTGCCTTGTTCCTGATCTTAAAGGAAAAGCTTTCAGTTTTTTATCATGAAGTATGATGTTAGGTGTGGACTCTTCATATATGATTTTGTTGACCATACATGGTTTTGTTGAAAATTGTTGAGGCAATTTTCTTTTGTTCTTAGTTTGTTGAGAGTTTGTCACAAAAGGGTGTTGAATTTTGTCAAAAAATATTTCTGTGTCTATTGAGATGACCATGGAATTTTTATTCTTCACTTTCTTAATGTGATGTATCATATTAAGTGATTTTTTATATGGTTAGCCATCCTGGATTCACAAGGATAAATCTCACTTGGCCATGATTTATAATCCTTTTTAATATGCTGTTGAATTTGACTTGCTAGTATTTTGTTGAAGATTTTTGCATCTATGCTTATCAAATATATTGGCTTATTGATTTCTTTTCTTCTTGTGTCTTTGTCTGGATTTGTTAAAAGGGTAATGCTGTCTTCATAAAAGGAGTTTAGAAGTATGCCTTCCCCTTCAATTTTTTTGGAAGACTTTAAGAAGGATTATTTGTAGGGGGGTTATTAACTGATTTAATCTTCTTACTAGTTATAAGTATGTTCAGATTTTCTCTTTCTTCATGATTCAGCGTTGGTAGGTTATAGATTTCCAGAAATTTATCCATTTCTTTCAGGTTATTGAATTTATGGACAAATAGTTGGTTATATTGATTTCTTTTAATCCTGTTAATTTATGTGGCATCAGTTTTTATGTTTCCTCTTTCATTTCTGATTGTTTTGAGTCTTCTCTTTTCTTATTCTAGCTAAAGATTTGTCAATATTTTTTATCTTTTCAAAAAAGCGCTTTTAATTTTATTGATCTTTTCTATGTTTTTTTCTTCTCTATGTATTTCTGCTCTGGTTTTTATCATTCCTTTCCTTCTGCTCACTTTAGTCTTAGTTTGCTCTTCTTTTTCTAGTGCCTTCAGATGTAAAGTTAAGTTGTTAATTGAGATCTTTCTTTCTTTTTTAGGTGGAAGAAATATGGATATGCTGTATTCTGTTTGAAAGGATTCATCATGAACCAGAAAAAAATCAATGAAAAGGGGCATTTCACCTAGATTAAATTTTGCAATTTTTAAAAAGCATATGAACAAAGAAACTATCCTCCAAACATCCAAATAAGGAAGAATACTTTACCTAACAATAGGAACAAATTAAAAATAATTGATTCAGCCTAAGACTTTTTTTTCAGCAAAGAAGTAGTTTAATAATTGCAGGGCCAGCCAAATAAGGAGAAAGGGAAAAAACTTCTCAAACCCATCTCTCTGAGAATTTGGAGGCTAGGTTTTTTTTAAGGACACTTTGGCAGGCAGGGGATAGGAAACTTTTAAGAAATGATTGACTGGGGATGAAATCACAGGGGTACCTAAAACTGTCTTGGCTTAGCTGAGTCAGTTCCTGGGAGGGGGCTGTCTTGGGACCAGGTGGCATCTCTTGGTCAGCTCTTGGTCTGCTTATAAATCTGAAAAATATCTCAAAGACCAGTTTTTTTAAGTTTCATAATAGTGATGTTATCTATAGGAGTAGTTGGAGAAGTGTAAAACTTGTGACCCCCAGTTACATGACTCGGCAGCTGTAAGCAACTTATAGAAAAACACATAAAGCAATGGCAGGTAATTGTTTAATTATGTCTATTGTTTAGCAAAGTTCATGGCCCCACCATAATTCTTTTTCTAATTATTATTTTTTAAAATGTTTGTGGGTACATAGTAGATATTTATATATTTGGGATACATGATATGTTTTGATACGGACATCCAATGTGAAAAAGCACATCATGGAGAATAGGGTATATATCCACTCAAGAATTTATTCTTTGAGTTATAAGCAATACGATTCCACTCTTTAAGCTATTTTAAGATGTACAATTAAGTTATTATTGATTATAGTCACCCTATTGTGCTATCAAATAGTAGGTCTTCTTCGTTCTTTTTATTTTTTTTTGTACCCATTAAACATACCCACCTCCCCCCAGAACCCTACTTCCCAGCCTCCATTGTTTTGATTATCAGATCCCACAAATAAGTGAGAAAATGTGATGTTTGTCTTTCTGTGCCTGGCTTATTTATCTTAACATAATGATCTCCAGTTCCATCTATGTCGCTGCAGATGACTGAATTTCATTCTTTTTTGTGGTTGAGTAGTATTCCATTGTGTATATATGCCCCATTTTCTTTATCCATTCATCTGTTGATGGACAAATAGGGTGCTCTCAAATCTTAGCTATTGTTAACAGTGCTGCAACCACCATAGAAGTGCAGATATCTCTTTGACATACCGATTTCATTTCTTTTCTGTATATACTCAACAATAGAATTGCTGTTGTATTCGCTATCTCAATTTTTAGTTTTTTAAGGAACCTCCAAATTATTCTCCATAGTAGTTGTCAATTTACTTTTTTACCATCAGTATATAAGGGTTCACTTTTCTCTACATCCTCACCAGCATTTGTTATTGCCTGTCTTTTGAATATAAGCCATTTTAACTGGAGTAAGATAATATTTCCTTATAGATTTGATTTGCATTTCTCTGATGATCAATGACATTGAGATCCTTTTCACCATTTAGAAGTATTCCCTCGTGCTCTATTGTTCACGTGCCTGTTTGCCATTTGTGTGTCTTTTTTTTAATTATACTTTAAGTTTTAGGGTACATGTGTACAACCTGCAGGTTTGTTACGTATGTATACATGTGCCATGTTGGTGTGCTGCACCCATTAACTTGCTATTTACATTAGGTATATCTCCTAATGCTATCCGTCCCCACTCCCCCCACCCCGCAACAGGCCCCAGGGTGTGATGTTCCCCTTCCCATGTCCATGTGTTCTCATTGTTCATTTCCCACCTATGAGTGAGAACATGCGGTGTTTGGTTTTTTTCCTTGCGATAGTTTGCTGAGAATGATGTTTTCCAGCTTCATCCATGTCCCTATAAAGGACATGAACTCATCATTTTTTAAGGCTGCATAGTATTCCATGGTGTATATGTGCCACATTTTCTTAATCCAGTCTATCATTGTTGGACATTTGGGTTAGTTCCAAGTCTTTGCTATTGTGAATAGTGCCACAATAAACATACATGTGCATGTGTCTTTATAGCAGCATGATTTATACTCCTCTGGGTATATACCCGGTAATGGGATGGCTGGGTCAAATGGTATTTCTAGTTCTAGATCCCTGAGGAATCGCCACACTGACTTCCACAATGATTGAACTAGTTTACAGTCCCACCAACAGTGTAAAAGTGTTCCTGTTTCTCCACATCCCCTCCAGCACCTGTTGTTTCCTGACTTTTTAATGATCACCATTCTAACTGGTGTGAGATGGCATCTCATTGTGATTTTGATTTGCATTTCTCTGATGGCCAGTGATGATGAGCATTTTTTCATGTGTCTTTTGGCTGTATAAATGTCTTCTTTTGAGAAGTGTCTGTTCATATCCTTCACCCACTTTTTGATGGGGTTATTTGCTTTTTTTCTTGTCAATTTGTTTGAGTTCATTGTAGATTCTGGATATTAGCCCTTTGTCAGATGAGTAGATTGCAAAAATTTTCTCCCATTCTGTAGGTTGCCTGTTCACTCTGATGGTAATTTCTTTTGCTGTGCAGAAGCTCTTTAGTTTAATTAGATCCCATTTGTCAATTTTGGCTTTTGTTGCCATTGCTTTTGGTGTTTTAGACATGAAGTCCTTGCCCATGCCTATGTCCTGAATGGTATTGCCTAGGTTTTCTTCTAGAGTTTTTATGGTTTTAGGTCTAACATTCAGGTCTTTAATCCATCTTGAATTAATTTTTGTATAAGGTGTAAGGAAGGGATCCAGTTTCAGCTTTCTACATATGGCTAGCCAGTTTTCCCAGCACCATTTATTAAATAGGGAATCCTTTCCCCATTTCTTGTTTTTGTCAGGTTTGTCAAAGATCAGATAGTTGTAGATATGTGGCATTATTTCTGAGGGCTCTGTTCTGTTCCATTGGTCTATATCTCTGTTTTGGTTACTGTAGCCTTGTAGTGTAGTTTGAAGTCAGGTAGTGTGATGCCTGCAGCTTTGTTCTTTTGGCTTAGGGTTGACTTGGCAATGCGGGCTCTTTTTTGGTTCTATATGAACTTTAAATTAGTTTATTCCAATTCTGTGAAGAAAGTCATTGGTAGCTTGATGGGGATGGCATTGAATCTGTAAATTACCTTGGGCAGTATGGCCATTTTTACGATATTGATTCTTGCTATCCATGAGCATGGAATGTTCTTCCATTTGTTTGTATCCTCTTTTATTTCATTGAGCAGTGGTTAGTAGTTCTCCTTGAAGAAGTCCTTCACATCCCTTGTAAGTTGGATTCCTAGGTATTTTATTCTCTTTGAAGCAATTGTGAGTGGGAGTTCACTCATGATTTGACTCTCTGTTTGTCTGTTATTGATGTATAAGAATGTTTGTGATTTTTGCACATTGATTTTATATCCTGAGACTGCTGAAGTTGCTTATCAGCTTAAGGAGATTTTGGGCTGAGACGATGGGGTTTTCTAGATAAACAATCATGTCATCTGCAAACAGGGACAATTTAACTTCCTCTTTTCCTAATTGAATACCCTTTATTTCCTTCTCCTGCCTGATTGCGCTGGCCAGAACTTCCAACACTATGTTGAATAGGAGTGGTGAGAGAGGGCGTCCCTGTCTTGTGCCAGTTTTCAAAGGGAATGCTTCCAATTTTTGCCCATTCAGTATGATATTGACTGTGGGTTTGTCATAAATAGCTCTTATTATTTTGAGATATGTCCCATCAGTACCTAATTTATTGAGCGTTTTTAGCATAAAGGGCTGTTGAATTTTGTCAAAGGCCTTTTCTGCATCTATTGAGATAATCATGTGGTTTTTGTCATTGGTTCTGTTTATATGCTGGATTACGTTTACTGATTTGCATATGTTGAACCAGCCTTGCATCCCAGGGATGAAGCCCACTTGATCATGGTGGATAAGCTTTTTGATGTGTTGCTGCATTCGGTTTGCCAGTATTTTATTGAAGATTTTTACATCGATGTTCATCAAGAATATTGGTCTAAAATTCTCTGTGTTTTGTTTTGTCTCTGCCAGGCTTTGGTATCAGGATGATACTGGCCTCATAAAATGAGTTAGGGAAGATTTCCTCTTTTTCTATTGATTGGAATAGTTTCAGAGGGAATGGTACCAGTTCCTCCTTGTACCTCTGGTAGAATTCAGCTTTGAATTCGTCTGGTCCTGGTCTTTTTTTGGTTGGTATGCTATTAATTATTGCCTCACTTTCAGAGCCTGTTATTGGTCTATTCAGAGATTCAAATTCTTCCTGGTTTAGTCTTGGGAGCATGTATGTTTCCAGGAATTCATTCATTTCTTCTAGATTTTCTAGCTTATTTGCATAGAGGTGTTCATAGTATTCTCTGATGGTAGTTTGTATTTCTGTGGGATCAGTGGTGATATCCCCTTTATCATTTTTTATTGCATGTGTTTGATTCTACTCTCTTTTCTTCTTTTTTAGTCTTGCTAACAGTCTATCAATTTTGTTGATCTTTTCAAAAAACCAGCTCCTGGATTCATTGATTTTTTTGAAGGTTTTTTTTGTGTCTGTATCTCCTACATTTCTACTCTGATCTTAATTCTTTCTTGCCTTCTGCTAGCTTTTGAACGTGTTTGCTCTTGCTTCTCTAGTTCTTTTAATTGTGATGTTAGGGTGTCAATTTTAGATCTTTCCTGCTTTTTCTTGTGGGCATTTAGTGGTATAAGTTTCCCTCTACACACTGTTTTAAATGTGTCCCAGAGATTCTGGTATGTTGTGTCTTTGTTCTCGTTGGTTTCAAAGAACATCTTTATTTCTGCCTTTATTTCCTTATGTACCCAGTAGTCATTCAGGAGCAGGTTGTTCAGTTTCCATGTAGTTGAGCAGTTTTGAGTGAGTTTCTTAATCCTGAGTTCTAGTTTGATTGCACTGTGGTCTCAGAGACAGTTTGTTATAATTTCTGTTTTTTTACATTTGCTGAGGAATGCTTTACTTCCAACTATGTGGTCAATTTTGGAATAAGTGCAGTGTGGTGCTGAGAAGAATGTATATTCTGTTGATTTGGGGTGGAGAGTTCTGTAGATGTCTATTAGGTCCTCTTGGTGCAGAGCTGAGTTCATTTCCCGGATATCGTTGTTAACTTTCTGTCTCATTGATCTGTGTAATGTTGAGAGTGGGGTGTTAAAATCTCCCATTATTATTGTGTGGGAGTCTAAGTCTCTAAGGACTTGCTTTATGAATCTGGGTGCTCCTGTATTGGGTGCATATATATTTAGGATAGTTAGCTCTTCTGGTTGAATTGATCCCTTTACTATTATGTAATGGCTTTGTCTCTTTTGATCTGTGTTGGTTTAAAGTCTGTTTTATCAGAGACTAGGATTTCAACCCCTGCCTTTTTTTGTTTTCCATTTGCTTAGTAGACCTTCCTCCATCCCTTTATTTTGAGCCTATGTGGGTCTCTGCACGTGAGATTGGTCTCCTGAATACAGCACAGTGATAGGTCTGGACTCTTTATCCAATTTGCCAATCTGTGTCTTTTAATTGGAGCATTTAGCCCATTTACATTTAAGGTTAATGTTGTTATGTGTGAATTTGATCTTGTCACGATATTAGCTGGTTATTTTGTTCATTAGTTGATGCAGTTTCTTCCTAGCCTCGATGGTCTTTACAGTTTGGCATGTTTTTGCAGTGGCTGGTACCGGTTGTTCCTTTCTACGTTTAGTGCTTCCTTCAGGAGCTCTTTTAGGGCAGGCCTGGTGGTGACAAAATCTCTCAGCATTTGCTTGTCTGTAAAGGATTTTATTTCTCCTTCACTTATGAAGCTTAGTTTGGCTGGATATGAAATTCTGGGTTGAAAATTCTTTTCTTTAGGAATGTTGAATATTGGCCCCCACTCTCTTCTGGCTTGTAGAGTTTCTGCTGAGAGATCTGCTGTTAGTCTGATGGGCTTTCCTTTGTGGGTAACCCGACCTTTCTCTCTGGCTGCCCTTAACATTTTTTCCTTCATTTCAACTTTGGTGAATCTGACAATTATGTGTCTTGGAGTTGCTCTTCTCGAGGAGTATCTTTGTGGCATTCTCTGTATTTCCTGAATTTGAATGTTGGCCTGCCTTGCTAGATTGGGGAAGTTCTCCTGGATAATATCCTGCAGAGTGTTTTCCAACTTGGTTCTATTCTCCCCGTCACTTTCAGGTACACCAATCAGATGTAGATTTGGTCTTTTCACATAGTCCCATATTTCTTGGAGGCTTTGTTCATTTCTTTTTATTCTTTTTTCTCTAAACTTCCCTTCTCGCTTCCTTTCATTCATTTCATCTTCCATCACTGATACCCTTTCTTCCAGTTGATCGAATTGGCTACTGAAGCTTGTGCGTTCATTTCCTAGCTCTCGTGCCATGGTTTTCAGCTCCATCTGGTCATTTAACGACATCTCTACACTGATTATTCTGGTTAGCCATTCGTCCAATATTTTTTCAAGGTTTTTAGCTTCTTTGAGATGTGTTCGAACTTCCTCCTTTAGCTCGGAGAAGTTTGATCGTCTAAAGCTTTCTTCTCTCAACTCCTCAAAGGCATTCTCCGTCCAGTTTTTTCCATTGCTAGTGAGGAGCTGCATTTCTTTGGAGGGGGATAGGTGCTGTGATTTTTGGAATTTTCACCTTTTCTGCTCTGTTTTTTTCCCGTCTTTGTGGTTTTATCTACCTTTGGTCTTTGATGATGGTGACATACAGATGGGGTTTTGGTGTGGATGTCCTTTCTGTTTGTTTTCCTTCTTACAGTCAGGACCCTCAGCTGCAGGTGTGTTAGAGTGTTGGAGATCCACTCCAGACCGTGTTTGCCTGGGTATCAGCAGCAGAGGCTATAAAACAGCGAATATTGCTGAACAGCAAATGTTGCTGCCTGATAGTTCCTCTGGAAGTTTTGTCTCAGAGGGGTAACCAGCCATGTGAGGTGTCAGTCTGCCTGTACTCGGGGGTGCCTCCCAGTTAGGCTTCTTGTGGGTCAGGGACCCACTTGAGGAGGCAGTCTGTCTGTTCTCAGATCTGAAACTCCATGCTGGGAGAACCACTACTGTCTTCCAAGCTGTCAGACAGGGACATTTAAGTCTGCAGAGGTTTCTGCTGCCTTTTGTTCGGCTATGCCCTGCCCACAGAGGTGGAGTCTACAGAGTCAGGCAGACCTCCTTCAGCTGTGGTGGGCTCCACCCAGTTCAAGCTTCCCGGCCACTTTGCTTACCTACTGAAGCCTCAGCAATGGCGGCTGCTCTTCCCCCAGCCTCACTGCCACCTTGCAGTTGGATCTCAGACTGCTGTGCTAGCAATGAGCAAGGCTTCGTGGGCATGTGACCCTCCGAGCCAGGCGCGGGATATAATCTTCTGGTGTGCCGTTTGCTAAGACCATTGGAAAAGCACAGTATTAGGGTTGGAGTGACCCGATTTTCCAGGTGCCGTCTGTCATTGCTTTGCTTGGCTAGGAAAGGGAATTCCCTGACCCCTTGCATTTCCCAGGTATGGTGATGCCTTGCCCTGCTTTGGCTCACGCTTGGTGCACTGCACCCACTGTCCTGCACCCACTGTTTGACAAGCCCCAGTGAGATGAACCCAGTACCTCAGTTCACAATGCAGAAATCCCCTGTCTTCTGCATCGCTCACGCTAGGAGCTGTAGACTGGAGCTGTTCCTATTTGGCCATCTTGGAACCACCCCCCCACCCAGTTTGTTCATTTTTGCTTTGGCTGCCTGCGCTTGTGCGGTGTTGCTCAAAAAATCTTTGCCCAGACCAGTGTCCTGGAGATTTTCCCCAATGTTTTATTGTAGTAGTTTTAAATTTTGAGGTCTTAGATTTAAGTCTTTCATCAATTTCAATTTGATTTTTGTATATGGGAAGAGTAGAGGTCTAGTTTCATTTTTCTGCATATGGATATCCAGTTTTCCCAGCACCGTTTATGGAAGAGACTGTCTTACCCAGTGTAGGTTCTTAGCACCTTTGTTTAAAATGAGTTTAGTATAGGATTGGGGATTTGATTCTGGGTTCTCTATTCTGTTCCATTGGTCTGTGTGTCTGTTTTTATGCCAGTACCATGGTTTTTTGGTTACTATGGCTCTGTAGTATTATATAATTTGAAGTCAGATAATGTGATTCCTCTAATTTTCTGATTTTTACATAAAATAGCTTTGCGTATTCTGGTTCTTTTTCATTCCATATAAACATTAGGATTGATTTTTCTATTTATGTGAAGAATGTCATTGGTATTTTGATAGGGATTGCATTGAATATGTAGACTACTGTTAGTATGGGCATTTTAACAATATTGATTCTTCTGATCTATAAGTATGGAATATTTTTCCATATTTTGGTGTCCTCTTCAATTTCTTTCATCAGTGTTTTATAGTTTTCATTACAGTGATCTTTCACTTCTTTGGTTAATTCTAGGCATTTAATTTTATGCATGGCTATTGTAAATGGATTACTTTTTCAATTTCTTTTTCAGATTGTTCACTGTTGCCATATACACATGCTACTTAGCATTGTTATGTTGATTTTGTATCCTGCAACTTTACTGAATTTGTTTATCATTTCTAGTAGTTTTCTGGTGGAATTTTAAGGATTTTCAAAATATAAGATCATATCATCTGCAAACAAGGATGATTTAACTTCTTCCATTCTAATTGGGATGCACTGCATATATTTCTCCTGTCTCATTGTTCCAGCTAGGAATTTCAGTATTGTGTTGAATAACAGTGATGGCAGGGTGTATCCCTGTTGTGTTCCAGATCTTAGAGGAAAGGCTTTCAGTGTGAAACTAGCTATAGGTCTGCTGTTTTTGCCTTTAATTATGTTGAGGTTTTATGTTCCTTCTGTCCCCTATTTTTTTAGGGTTTTCAACATGAAACGATGTTGAATTTTATCACATGCTTTTTCTATATCAATTGAAATGGTCATATGATTTTTATGTTTCATTCTGTTGATACGATGTATTGCATTGATTTGCATATGTTGAACCATCCTTGCGTCACAGGGATAACTCCCACTTGCTCATGATGAATGATCTTTCTAATGTATTGTTGATTTCAGTTTGCTAGTATTTTGTTGAGGATTTTTGCATCAATATTCATCAGATATATTCACCTGTAGTTTTCATTTTTTGATCTATCTTTGTCTGTCTTTGGCATCAGGGCAATACTGGACTCATAAAGAAGATATTCTCAAAAGAAGACACTTATGCAGCCAACAAACATATGAAGAAAAGCTCATCATCACTGGTTTGGAAGTCTTCGTTTCTCCTCTATTTTTTGGAATAGTTTATGTAGGATTGGTTATTTGTTCTTCTTTCAATGTTTGGTAGAAATCAACAGTGAAGCCATCAGGTCCCAGGCATTTCTTTACTCGTAGACTTGTTACTATAGCTTCATTTTCATTACTTGTTGGTCTGTTCAGGTTTTGGATGTCTTCCTGTGTCAATCTTGGTAGGTTGTATATATCTAGGAATTTGTCCATTTACTATAGATTTTCCAATTATTTGGCATATAGTTGCTCTTTGTAGCCACTAATGATCCTTTGAATTTTTGCAATATCAGTTGTAATGTATCCTTTTTCTTTTCTGTTTTTTTTATTTTTATTCTTATTTTTATTTTTTTATTATACTTTAAGTTCAGGGATACATGTGCAGAACGTGCAGGTTTGTTACGTAGGTATACATGTGCCATGGTGCTTTGCTGCACCCATCAACTCGTCATCTAGGTTTTAAACTCCACATGCATTAGATATTTCTCCTAATGCTATCCCTCCTTTTGTCCAACATCCCCCAACAGGCCCCAGTGTGTGATGTTCCGCTCCCTTTGTTCATGTATTCTCATTGTTCAACTCAAATTTATGAGTGAGAACATGTGGTGTATGGTTTTCTGTTCCTGTGTCAGTTTGCTGAGAATGATGGTTTCCAGTTTCATCCATGTTTCTGCAAAGGACATGAGCTCATTCTTTTTTATGACTGCATAGTATTCCATGGTGTATATGTGCTGCATTTTCTTTATCCAGTCTATCATTGATGGGCATTTGGGTTGATTCCAAGTCTATGCTATTGTAAATGGTGCTGCAATAAACATACATGTGCATGTGTCTTTATAGTAGAATGACTTGTAATCCTTTCAGTATATACCCAGTAATGGGATTGCTGGATCAAGTGATATTTCTCATTCTAGATCCCTGAGGAATCACCACACTATCTTCCACAATGGTTGAACTAATTTACATTTTCACCAACAGTGTAAAAGCATTCTTATTTCTCCACATCATTTCCAGAATCTGTTGTTTCCTGACTCTTTAATGATCGCCATTCTAACTGGCATGAGATGGTATCTCATTGTGGTTTTGATTTGCATTTCTTTAATGACCAGTGATGATGAGCTTTTCTTCATATGTTTGTTGGCTGCATAAATTTCTTCTTTTGAGAAGTGTCTGTTCATATCCTTTGTCCACTTTTTGATGGGGTTGTTTTTTTCTTGTAAATTTGTTTAAGTTCCTTGTAGATTCTGGATACTAGACTGTTGTCAGATGGATAGATTGCAAAATTTTTCTCCCAATCTGCAGATTGCCTCTTCACTCTGATGATAGTTTCTTTGCTGAGCAGTTCTTTAGTTTAATTAGATCCCATTTGTCAATTTTGGCTTTTGTTGCCATTGCTTTTGGTGTTTTATCCATGAAGCCTTTGCCCATGGCTATGACCTGAATGGTATTGCCTAGGCTTTCTTCTAGGGTTTTTATGGTTTTAGGTCTTACGTTTAAGTCTTTAATCCATCTTGAGGTAATTTTTGTTTAAGGTGTAAGGAAAGGTTCCAGTTTCAGTTTTCTGCATATGGCTAGCCAGTTTTCCCAGCACCATTTATTAAATAGGGAATCTTTTCCCCTTTGCTTGTTTTTGTCAGGTTGGTCAAAGATCAGATGGTTGTAGATGTGTGGTGTTATTTCTGAGACCTCTGTTCTGTAACATTTGTCTATATATATGTTTTGGTACCAGTACCATGCTGTTTTGGTTACTGTAGCCTTGTAGTATAGTTTGAAGTCAGGTAGTGTGATACCTCCAGCTTTGTTCTTTTTGCTTAGGATTGTCTTGGCTATACAAGCTCTTTTTTGGATCCATATGAAATTTAAAGTAGTTTTTGTAATTCTGTGAACAAAGTCAATTGTGACTTGATGGGAATAACATTGAATCTATAAATTACTTTGGACAGTGTGGCCATTTTCACGATATTGATTCTTCCTATCCATGAGCATGGAATGTTCTTCCTTTTGTTTGTGTCCGAGGTCTATTTCCTTGAGCAGTAGTTTGTAGTTCTCCTTGAAGAAGTCCTTCATGTCCCTTCTAGGTTGTATTCCTAGGTATTTTATTCTCTTTGTAGCAATTCTGAATGGGAATTCACTTATGATTTGGCTCTCTGTTTGTCTATTATTGGTGTATAGAAATGCTTGTGATTTTTGCACTTTGATTTTGTATCCTGAGATTTTGCTGAAGTTGCTTATCAGCTTAAGGTGTTGTTGGACTGGGACCAAGGGGTTTTCTAAATATACAATCATGTCATCTTCAAACAGACACAATCTGACTTTTTTTCTTTGTATTTGAATACCTTTTATTTCTTTCTCTTGCCTGATTGCCCTGGTCAGAACTTCCAATAATATGTTGAATAGGAGTGGTAAGAGGGCATCCTTGTCTTGTGCCAGTTTTCAAAGGGAATGCTTCCAGCTTTTGCCCATTCAGTATGATATTGGCTGTGGGTTTGTCATAAATAGCTCTTATTATTTTGAGATACGTTCCATCAGTGCCTAGTTTATTGAGTGTTTTTAGCATGAAGGCCTGTTGAATTTTATTGAAGGCTGTTTGTGCATCTGTTGAGATAATCATGAGGTTTTGTCATTTGTTTTGTTTATGTGATGGATTATGTTTACTGATTTGCATATATTGAACCAGCCTTGCATCCTGGGGATGAAGCCAACTTGATCGTGGTGGATAAGCTTTTTGATGTGCTCCTGGATTCAGTTTGTCAGTATTTTAGTGAGGATTTTCACATCGATGTTCATCAAGGATATTGGCCTGAAATTTTCTTTTTTTGTTTCTCTGCCAGGTTTTGGTATCAGGATGATGTTGGCCTCATACAGTGAGTTAGGGAGGAATCCCTCTTTTTCTATTGTTTTGAGAAGTTTCAGAAGGAATGGCACCAGCTCTTCTTTGTACCTCTGGTAGAAATTGGCTGTGAATCCCTCGGAGCTGGGCTTTTTTTGGTTGATAAGCTATTAATTACTGCCTCAATTTCAGAACTTGTTATTGTTCTACTCAGGGATTCAACTTCTTCCTGGTTTAGTCTTGGTAGGATGTATGTGTCCAGGAATTTATCCATTTATTCTAGATTTTCTAGTTTATTTGCATAGAGGTGTTTATAGTATTCTCTGATGGTAGATTGTATGTGTGTAGGATCTTTGGTGATATCCCTTTTATCATTTTTATTATGTCTATTTGATTCTTCTTTCTTTTCTTCTTTATTAGTCTGGCTAGCGGTCTATTTTGTTAATCTTTTCAAAAAACCAGCTTCTGGATTTATCGAGTTTTTGAAAGGTTTTTCATGTCTCTATCTCCTTCAGTTCTGCTCTGATCTTAGTTATTTCTTGTCTTCTGCTAGCTTTTGAATTTGTTGCTCTTGCTTCTCTAGTTCTTTTAATTGTGATGTTAGGGTGTTGATTTTAGATCTTTCCCAGTTTCTGATGTGGGTATTTAATGCTATAAGTTTCCCTCTAAACACTTCTTTAGCTGTGTCCCAGAGATTCTGGTATGTTGTGTCTTTGTTCTCATTGTTTTCAAAGTACTTTCTTATTTCTGCCTTAATTTCATTATTTACCCAGTAGTCATTCAGAAGCAGGTTGTTCAGTTTCCATGTAGTTGTGTGGTCTTGCGTGAGTTTCTTAATCTTGAGTTCTAAATTGATTGCACTATGGTCTGAGAGACTTTGTCTTATGTTTTCCATTCTTTTGCATTGCTGAGGAGTGTTTTACTTCCAATCATGTGGTCAATTTTTGAATAAGTGCTATGAGAAGAATGTATATTCTGTTGAACTGGGGTGGAGAGTCTGTAGATGTCTATTAGGTCCACTTGGTCCAGACCTCAGTTCAAGTCCGAAATCTCCTTGTTGATTTTGTGTCTCGCTGATCTGTCTAATATTGACAGTGCAATGTTAAAGTCTCCCACTATTATTGTTTGGGAGTCTAAGTCTCTTTTTCGTTCTCTTAGAACTTGCTTTATGAATCTCGGTGCTCCTTTATTGGGTGCATATATATTTAGGATAGTTAGCTCTTCTTCTTGTATTGATCCCTTTACCATTACATGTTGCCTTTCTTTGTCTTTTTTCATGTTTTTTGGTTTAAAGTCTGTTTTACATAGACTAGGATTGCAACTCCTGCTTTTTTTTTCTTTCCGTCTGCTTGGTAAATATTTCTCCATCCCTTTATTTTTAGCCTATGTGTGTCTTTGCACATGAGATGGGTCTCCTGAATACTGCACACTGATGGGTTTTGACTCTTTATCCAGTTTGCCAGTCTGTATCTTTTAATTGGAGCATTTAGCCCATTTACTTTTAAGGTCAATATTGTTATGTTTGAATTGGATCCTGTCATTATGATGGTAGCTAGTTATTTTACCCATTAATTGATGCAGTTTCTTCATAGTGTTGATAGTCTTTACAATTTGGTATATTTTTGCAGTGACTGGTACCAGTTTTTCCTTTCCATAGTTAGTGCTTCCTTCAGGAGCTCTTGTAAGGCAGGCCTGGTTGTGACAAAATCTCTCAGCATTTGCTTGTCTGGAAATGATTTTATTTCTCTATTGCTTATGAAGCTTAGTTTGGCTGAATATGAAATTCTGGGTTGAAAATTCTTTTCTTCTAGAATGTTGAATATTGTCTCCCATTCTCTTCTGGCTTGTAGGGTTTCTGCAGAGAGAGCCACTGTTAGTCTGATGGGCTTCCCTTTGTAGGTAACCTGATTTATCTCTCTCTCTGCCCTTAACAATTTTTCCTTTGTTTCAACCTTGGTGAATCTGACGATTATGTGTCTTGTGGTTTCTCTTCTCGAGGAGTGTCTTAGTGGTGTTCTCTGTATTTCCTGAACTGAATGTTCGCCTGTCTTGCCAGGTAGGGGCAGTTCTCCTGGATAATATCTTGAAGTGTATTTTTCAACTTGGTTATATTCTCTTTGTCAGTTTTAGGTACACCAATCAATCATAGGTTTGGTCTTTTTACATAGTTCCATATTTCCTGGAGGCTTTGTTTGTTTTTTTTTTATTCTTTTTTCTCTAATCTTGTCTTCACTCTTTATTTCATTAAGTTCATCTTCAATCTCTGATATCCCTTCTTCTGCTTGATCAATTTGGCTATTGATACTTGTGCATGCTTCACAAAGTCCTCGTTCTGTGTTTTTTCAGCTCCATCAGGTCATTTATGTTCTCTAAACTGGTTATTCTAGTTAGCAGCTCCTGTAACCTTTTTTCAAGGTTTTTAGCTTCCTTGCATTGAGTTGAAACATGCTCCTCGCCTTGGAGAAGTTTGTTATTACCCACCTTCTCAATCCTACTTCTGTCAGTTCATCAGACTAATTCTCCATCCAGTTTTGTTCTCTTGCTGGCAAGGAGTTGTGACCCTTTGGAGGAGAAGAGGCATTCTGGTTTTTGGAATTTTTAGCATTTTTGCACTGGTTTTTCCTTATCTTCGTGGATTTATCTACCTTTGATCTTTGATGCTGATGACCTTTGGATGGGTTTTTTGTGGGTGTTCTTTTTATTGATGTTGATGTTATTCCTTTCTATTTGTTAGTTTTCCTTCTAACAGCAGGCTCCTCTTCTGCAGGTCTGTTGAAGTTTGCTGGAGGTCCACTCCAGACCCTGTTTCCCTGGGTATCACCATCGAGGCTGTAGAACAGCAAAGATTGCTTCCTATTCTTTCCTCTGGAAGCTTCCTCCCAGAGGTGCACCCACCAGGTACCAACCTGAGCTCTTCTGTATGAGGCGTCTGTCGACCCCTGCTGGGAGGTATCTCCTAGTCAGGAGGCATGGGGGTCAGTGATCCACTTGAGGTGGCAGTCTGTCCCTTAGCACAGCTCGAGTGCTGTGCTGGGAGATCCACTGCTCTCTTTAGAGCTGGCAGGCGGGAACATTTAAGTCTGCTGAAGCTGCACCCACTTGCCCCTTCCCTCATGTGCTCTGTCCCAGGGTGATGGGAGTTTTATCTATAAGCCCCTGACTGGGGCTGCTGCCTTTCTTTCAGAGATGACTTGCCCCGTGTGTAGGAATCTAGAGAGGTAGTCTGGCTACAGCGGCTTTGCTGCCCTGCGGTGGGCTCTACGCAGTCTGAACTTCCTGGTGGCTCTGTTTACACTGTGAGGGGAAAACCACCTACTCCATCCTCAGTAATGGCAGATGCCCCTCCCCCAACCAAGCTCGATTGTTCCAGGTCGACTTCAGACTGCTATGCTGGCAGCGAGAATTTCAAGCCAGTGGATCATAGCTTGCTTTGCTCTGTGGGGGTGCAACCTGCTCAGCAAGACCACTTGGCTCCCTGGCTTCAGCCCCCTTTCCAGAGGAGTGAATTGTTCTGTCTTGCTGGGGTTCCAGGGGCCACTCTGTTAAAAAAAAAACTCCTGCAGCTAACTCAGTGTCTGCCCAAACAGCTGCCCCATTTTGTGCTTGAAACCCAGGTTTCTGGTGGTGTAGGCACCCAAAGGAATCTCCTGGTCTGCAGGTTGCAAAAACCGTGGGAAAAGTGTAGTATCTGGGCTGGATAGCCCCATTCCTCACAGCACAGTCTTGCACAGCTTCCGTTTCCTAGGGGAGGGAGTTCACCGGCACCTTGAGCTTCCTGGGTGATGTGAGTCCCTACTCTACTTCCGCTCGCCCTCTGTGGGCTGCACCCACTGTCTAACCAGTCCCAGTGAGATGAACTGTGTACCTCAGTTGGAAATGAAGAAATCACCCTCCTTCTGTGTTGGTCTCGCTGGGAGCTGCAGACTGCAGCTGTTCCTATTCAGCCATCTTGCCAGATCCCATTTCTGATTTTATTTATTTGTATTTTCACTCTTTCTCTTAGTCTGGCTAAAGGTTTTTAAATTTTGTTTAATTTTTCAAAAAAACAACTTTTTGTTTCATTGATCTTTTTTTATTTCAATTGCATTCATTTCTGCTCTGATCTTCATTGTTTCTTTTCTTCTACTAATTTGCATTTGGTTTGCGCTTGCTTTTGTAGTTCTTTATGATGCATCATTGGAATGTTCATTTGAAGTTTATTCTCTTTTTTGATGTAGGCATTTGAACTATGAACTTCCCTCTTGGTATTGCTTTTGCTGTATCCCTTGAGTTTTGGTATGTTATGTTCCATTATCATTTGTTTCAAGACATTTTTCAATTTTTTTTCTTAATTTCTTCATTGACCACTGGCCATTCAGTGGCCTTGTTTAATTTCCATCTATTTGTGTAATTTCCAAAATTTCTCTTGTTATTGATTTCTAGTTTTCCATTGTGGTCAGAGAAGATACTTGATGTTACTTTTTTTTTTTTTTTTAGTGTTTTAAAACTTGTTTTGTGAACAGATCAGTGTGTCTTGCTTTTTTCTTTTTTATTCATTCAGCTAGGTTATTTTCATTGGAGAGTTTTGTCCCTTTACATTCAATGTTATTACTGATAAGTAAGAACTGCCATTTTGTTGTTTTCTGGTCTTCTCTTGCTTCTTTGCTTCCTGTCTTCATTTAGTGAAGGTTCTTTTCTCTGGTGATATGATTTACTTTGTTGCTTTTTATTTTTTGTGTATCCTTTGTGTGATTTTTGGTTTGAGGTTACAATGAGGCTTGGAAATATTGTCTTATAATTCATTATTTTAACCTTATAACTTAACTTTGTCCCTCTGCTTTTTAACTTTATGCTGCTTCTATTGATATCTTATTGTACTGTCCGTGTCTTAAAAGTTGTTGGAGTTATTATTTTCGATTTGTTCATCGTTCATTCTTTCTACTTAATATAAGAGTAGTTTACATATCACTGTGACAGTGTTATAATATTCTGTGTTTTTCTGTGTACTTAATATTACCAGCAAATTTTGTACCTTCAGTTGATTATGTATTGCTAATTAGCATCTTTTTCTTTCTGGTTGAAGTATGCCCTTTAACATTTCTTGGAGAATGTCTTGTATTGATGAAACCTCTCATCTTTTGTTTTTCTGGGAAAGTCTTTTTTTCTCCTTTATGCTTGAAGGATATTTTGGTCAGATATACTATTCTAGGTTAAAAGTTTTTTTTTTTTCCTTAAGCATTTTAAATATATCATGCCACTGTCTCCTGGCCCATAAGGTTTCTCCTGAGAAGTCTGCTGTCAGATGTATTGGAGCTCCATAGTATATTGTTTGTTTCTTTTCTCTTGTGATTTTAGGGATTTTTCTTTATCTTTGATCTTTGGGAGTTTGATTATTAAATGCCTTGAGGTAGTCTTCTTTGGGTTCAATCTGCTTGGTGTTGTATAAACTTGTATTTGGATAACAATATCTTTTTTTTAGGTTTGGGAAGTTCTCTGTTATTATCGCTATGAATCAACTTTCTTCTGCTGTCTTTTTTTCTACCTCCTCTTTAAGGCCAATAACTGTTAGATTTACCCCTTTGAGGATATTTTCTAGATCTCGTAGGAGTGCTTCATCACTTTTTATTCTTATTTCTTTTGTATCCTCTCAATGTATATTTTAAAATAACCTGTGTCCAAGCTTACTCATTCTTTCTTCTAATCACTAATCCTTCGGTTCTGCTACTGAAGGACTTTGATACATTCTTCAGTATGCCAATTGCATTTTACAGCTCCAGAATTTCCATTTGATTATCCTTAATTATTTCAATCTCTATTAAATGTATCTGATAGAATTCTGAATTCCTTCTCTGTGTTATCTTTATTTTCTTTGAGTTTCCTCAAGGCCCTGGGGCTCTGAAGTCAACAGGTGGCAAAGCAAGCCAGGCCTGTGTCCTCCTACTTTATTGAGAGTTTTTAACATGAAGCAATGTTGAATTTTATTGAAAGCCTTTTCTTCATCTATTCAGATAATCACGTGATGCTTGTCCTTAGTTCTTTTTATGTGATGAATTGCACTAATTGATTTGCATGTGTTGAAGCAACCCTGCATCCCAGGGATGAAGCCTACTTGATCATGATGGATTCGCTTTTTGATATGCTGCTGGATTCAGTTTGCCTGTATTTTGTTGAAGATTTTTGCATCTATGTTCATCAAGGATATTGGCCTAAAGTTTTATTTTTTGTGTTTCTGCCAGGCTTTGGCATCAAGATGATGCTGGCCTCATATAAATAGTTGGGGATGAGTCTCATGTTCTTAATTTTTGGAACAGCTTTTGTGGGAGTGGTACAGATTTTTTTTTTTTTTTGTACATCTCATAGAACTCGGCTGTGAATCAGGGCTTTTTGTTTGTTTGTAGGCTATTTATTACTAATTAAATTTCAGAGCTCGTTATTGGTCTTTCAGGGATTCAATGTCTTTTTTATTTTCAGTCTTGTGAGGTTGTATGTGTTCAGTAATTTATCGATTTCTTCTAGAGTGTCTAGTTTATGTGCATAGAGTTGTTCATAGTAGCTCCTGATGGTTATTTTTATTTCTGTGAGGTCAGTGGTAATGTTCCCTTTGTCATTTCTGATTGTATTTATTTGGATCTTCTTTCTTTTTTTCTTTGTTAATGTAGCTACTGGTCTGTCTAGTTTTTTCAACTTTTGGGATCATTAGTGTTTTGTATGTTTTTTGTTTTTTTGTATCTCAATCTCCTTTATTTCACTTCTGATTTTGGTTATTTCTTGTCTTCTGCTAGCTTTGAGACTGGTTTTCTCTTGCTTCTGTAGTTCTTGTAATTGTGATGTTAGGTTGTTAATTTGAGATCTTTTTAACTTTTTGATGTGGTGTTTAGTGCTATAAATTTCCCTCTTAACAATGCCTTAGCTGTGTCCCAGAGATTCTGGTTTGTTGTGTCTTTGTTCTCATCAGTTTCAAAGAACTTCTTGATGTCTGCTTTAATTTGATTATTTACCCAAGAGTGGTTCAGGAGCCACTTGTCTAAGTTCTATATAATTGTATGATTTTGAGCAATTTCCTTAGCCTTGATTTCTATTTGTATTGCATTGTGGTCCAAGAGTGTGGTTGGTATGATTTCTGTTTTTTTTTTTTTTTTTTTTTGAGTTTGCTGAGGGTTGTCTTATGTCCAATTGCATGGTCGATTTTAGAGTATGCATCATGTGGCAATGAAAATAATGTATACTCTGTTGTCTTTTGGTAGAGAGTTCTGTAAATGTGTTTTAGGTCCATTTGGTCAAGTGTTGAGTTCAGGTCCTGAATTTTTTTGTTATTTTTTTTAACCTCAATGATTTTTTTTCATATTGGCAGTGGGGTGTTGAAGTGTCACACTATTATTGTGTGTGAAACAAAGTCTCTTCATAGGTCTCAAGGAACTTATTTTATGAATGCGAATGCACCTGTGTTAGGTGTGTATAGATTTAGGATAGTTAGATCTTCTTGTTAAGTTGTACCCTTTACCATTATATAATGCCTTTCTTTGTTCTTTTTGATCTTTGTTGGTTTGAAATCTGTTTTCTCTGAAATTAGGATTGCAACCTCTGCTTTTTTTCAGTTTTTTTTTTTTTCTTAGTAGATTTTTCTCCATCCTTCATTTTGAGCCTATTGGTGTCATTGTATGGAAGATGGGTCTCTTGAAAACACCATACCATTGGGCCTTGCTTCTTTATCCAGCCTGCCTGTGCCTTTTAGTTGGGGAATTTAGCCCATTTCCATTCAAGGTTGATATTGGTATGTGTGGATTTTCTCCTGTCATTATGTTAGCTAGTTATTTTACAGACTTGCTTTTGTGGTTGCTTTTTATTGTCACTGGTCTATGTACTTAAATGTGTTCTTGAAGTGGCTTGTAATGATCTTTCTTTTTGATATATAGTGTTTCCTTCAGGAGCTCTTGGAAGGCAGGTCTGGTGGTAACGAATTCCCTAAGCATTTGCTTTTCTGGAAAGGATCTTATTTCTTGTTTGCATATGAAGCTTAGTTTTTCTGGATATGAAAATTTTGATTGGCGTTTCTTTTCTTTAAGAATGTTGAATATTGGCTCCCAATTTCTTCTGGCTTGTAGAGTTCCTGCTGAGACGTCCACTGTTAGTCTGATGGGCTTCTATTTGTAGGTGACCTGACCTTTCTCTCTAGCTGCCTTTAGCATTTTTTCTTTCATTTTGACCTTGGAGAATCTCATGGTTATGTGTCTTGATGATGATCTTCTTGTGAATTATCTTGTGTGAGTTCTCTGCATTTCCTGAATTTGAATATTGACCTCCCTAGCTAAGTTGGGAAAGTTCTCATGGATGATATCTTGAAATATAATTTCTAAGTTTCTTCCATTCTCCTCATCTCAGGGATACCAGTGGGTTATGGATTTGGTCTCTTTACATAATCTCATATTTCTCAGAGGTTTTGTTTATTCCTTTTCATTCTTTTTTCTTTATTCTTTTCTGACTATCTTATTTCAGAAAGGCAGTCTTCAAGCTCTCAGATTCTTTCTTCCTTTTGGTCCATTCTGCTATTAATACTTGTGATTGCATTATGAAATTCTTGTAGCATGTGTTTTCAGCTCTATCAGGTTAGTTATATTCTTTTCTTTACTGTCTATTTTGCCTATCAGTTTCTATAACATTCCAGTCCACATTTCTAATGTTGTTTCTGTAATTTCAACCATCTCAGCCTGGTTCAGAACCCTTGCTAGAGGGCTAGTGTGATAATTTGTAGCAAAGAAAGCACTCTGGCTTTTTGAGCTGTCTGGTTTCTTGTGCTGGTTCTTTCTCATCTTTATGGGCTGATGTTCATTTAGTCTTTGAGGTTGCTGTCCTATGGATGAGTTTTTTTTTCTTTTATCCCATTTGATGACCTTGATAGTTTGTAGTATTTGGTGGGTACAGTCAACTTGCTTTGTTTCTGAAGATATTGGGGGGCAGGGCTCACTCTGATGGGTGGTGGCAGCCAGAGAATTTCATAGGGCTGTGGCAGTGAGATCTGTTCTTGTTCACATGTCCTAGCAGCAGTGGCAGCAGCAACATGGTGGGGTGCATGCTTGTTGGCTACCATAGGGCATTAACAGGTGCCAGGGTGCAGGCCTCCACATGGATGTTTGCAGAAGCAGAGGAGGTAGCATGCCTTGGGCACTGGGGAGACCCCTACTTGTTACTGTGCACCTGGTCATGCCAGTGTTGGTGTCAGCACAGAGGTGGGGTGTTGGCAGAAGCAGTACTGTGTGTGCCCCCTTTGCACATTCATGCAGGTGGAGGTGGCCTCTCAGGGTGGCAGAGTGTCCTCTGTTTTCTGAGCCTAGTTTCACTCCAGTGGCCATGTTAGCCCAGAGGCAAGATGCTGATATGAGTGGTGCTGACAGGCTCTGTGCCTGCAAAGACTCTGACTGCAATGGTATGGTTGGGGGATGGGAGGAAGAATGCAATCACACTGGCAGCAGTGGCAGTGCAAGGTGTACATACACACACACACACGCATGCATGCACACACATACGCTGGTGGGACAGAGAAGGCAAAGTCTGTCCATGCACATGCATAGTGGCAAAGCAATGTGGGGGTGGCCATGCTCTCGTAGGAAGCTGCAGTGGAGTGTGGGAGGGGACAGGTTGTTATGTGTCTGTGGGGGCCACTCTGCTGGAACTCTTTTCTGGCCAGGCATGGTTCACCAGTGCAAGAGCTACAATGTAGGCCCCCAGGGCACCTGAAGCCACACTGCAAGCAAGTGCAGCCAGGCTGGGGCCCTGGGAGAGGCCGGCAGACCAAGGGGTGTTCAGATTGGACTGGTTTTGTGTAATGGGCAAGAAAATTCTGTAGAGTTCAGGTATGACAGTTCCCCTAGAGCTAAAGTTTCCTATGGAAGCAAGTTGAGCCTAGGAAGATGGCCATCCATGGCTGCACTTCGCTATATTCCCACATCAAACCCTCTGGGCTCTACACCAACTGGAGTGCTCCCTCCTACCACTTCTCTAATGGCTTCCCCTGCCAACTCAAGTGTCCGTGGAGGGAGAGGGGTCTCATCCTACCAGAATTCCAGAAGCCCATTGTAGAGCATGTTGCTTCTTGCCAGTTCAACTCACCCATTCTCCCAGAGTTGTTGGAGGCCAAGAATAAGTCCTGGTGCACTGTAGCCCTGTGCAGGG
The DNA here is from genome assembly GCF_029289425.2 of Pan paniscus. Classification (NCBI taxonomy): domain Eukaryota; kingdom Metazoa; phylum Chordata; class Mammalia; order Primates; family Hominidae; genus Pan; species Pan paniscus. The sequence continues at coordinate 64,609,459 of NC_073272.2, forward strand.
TTCCCAGCTTCCTCCTCCTTCAGCCAAGCTTCTGGTCTTTCCTCCATCCACTCTTAGTGCCGTACCTCTGAAGATCTGCTAGGAGTGCGCCAGTTGTCCCAGTCCCTCAGTGGCAGCTGGTTCACCTGGATGCATCTAGTCAGCCATCTTGCCCAGCTTCTCCAGTATTCTAATATTTTGTTTTGTCTATATGTTTACTTTTAGCAGTGGAGGTTTTATTTTCATTTATCTTTGGGCTGTTTTCTATTATCTTTTCATATCAACTTCAAAGGACTCACTTTAGCATTTTTTCATAAGGTGCATCTAGTTGTGATGAACTCTCTCTGCTTTTGTTTATATGGGAAATCATTTCTCTATTTAGAAAGACAATTTTTCTGGATGTAATGTTATTAGTTAACAGGGTTTTTTTTATTACTTCAAATCTATGATATCATTCCTTTCCGACCTGCAAGGTTTCTGCTGATAAATCTACTGATAGTTTTATGGGACCCTCTTGTATGTCATGAGCCACTTCTTCTTTAAAAATTTTCTCTTTGTTTTTGACATTTGACAATTTAGTCATAATGTAGTCAGTTTGAAGCCCTTTGGTTTCCTATTAGTTGGGTTCTGTTGGGCTTCTTGAGTCTAGATGTTCATATTCTTTCCCAGATTTGGGATATTTAGGCTATTATTTCTTTAAATAAATGTTTGTCCCTTTATGTCTCTTCTTTTTCTTTTAATATCATAATGTATATATTGATTCACTTGATTGTGTCCCATAAGTCCTTTTAGACTTTCTGCACTTCTTTTTTATTGTTTTTGTTTCTCTGACTAATAATTTCAAATTACCTGTATTCGAGTTTGTGGCTTCTTTCTTCTGGTTGATCAAGTGTGATATTGAAACTGTCTAGTGAATTTTTCAGTTCACTTATTGTATTCTTTAGCTCAAAATTTTCTGTTTGGGTCTTTTTATGTTTTCAGTTGATTTGTTATTTTCATTTTATTTATGTATCCTATTGTTCTGAGCTTGTTGAGCATCCTTATGATGGATATTTGAATTTTTTGTCAGATAATTCATATATCTCCTTTAGGGCCAGTTCCTGGAGACTTATTTTGTTGTTTTGGCTTTGTGCCATGTTTCCTTGTTTCTTTGTTTGCTTTGTACCTTTATGTTGGATCCATGCATTTAAGAAAATGACCACCTCACCAAATCTTTATAGATTGGCTTTGTGCAAGGAAAGACCTTCACAAATCAGCCTAATTAGAGATTTTGAGGTCCTCTGAGACATTTTATTTGTATATTTCTTCTCTGGACTTGTATATGCAAATTTTTAATTAAAGAGATTTATTAGTTCACATCTCTCTTTAGTTCTTAGTTTCCCCCAAGCTTCTAGAGTGTACTGAACCATATCAGTTCTTTTAATCTAGTAAAATAATTGAAGTCTGTTTTAAAGTAAAAGAAGTTTCTTGGTCAGACCCCAAAAAGCTATAATGTTGAACATACACTTTACTCTTCTGTCTCCCCTCCCTGAGGGAGAAGCCTTTGAGCTGTGTTAACATCTGTCTTCTCTACTGCATGTCCTGTGGAATAGCAGCAAATCACTTACATCTCTTTTGTTTTCAGCATCCCCCAGACATCTAGACTATGCCAGCCCTGTCTGCCTTCTGAGAGAGATGAGACAGAAACCCATTTCTCAAGCAGTTCCCCCAAAAAGACAGAATGTGGGACACATGCCACAACTTTTTCCCTTCCTAGAGAGAAGCTGAGAATTGGGAGTTTTCACCCTCTCGTTCTATGCCGAGCTGGGAGGAGGGAGTATGGTGAGTGAGTGCTTTTTGCCTAAACTTTTGCCCTTGTTCTCAGTAGCCTTCAACCTAGCACACTTTTTCACGAGTCTCCAGATACAGGGAAGACAGAAATTATTTCCTCAGCCTTCCCCCTAAAAATTCTTCATGTTGGACGTATGTTTCAGCCTTCTTCTTTTTCTCTCTAGGAAGAAGCCAAGAATTGGGAGTTTTCTGCTGATGATGCTATGCTAAGCTGGGCAGAGACACCATGGCGAGTGAGTACCATGAATTTTCCTACCAGCTTCAGTGTGGCTGGTTTTAGCTTGCCTGTGATGCAGGAGCCTTTTAACTAGTTTCTGGATTTCTCTTGAAGGGAATCAATCTGTGTATTTTTGCTTGTTGACTTGGTGTCTCCTTTGGAGGAAGGAAGTTTTCTGACTTTATCTATTCTGCCATCTTCCTGACATCACCAGTCTCTATTTTATTATTTATTTTCTTTTTATTTCTTCTTCTCTTCTTTCTTTCTTTTTTTTTTTTTCTTCAAGGTCTTGCTCTATCACCTAGGCTGTTGGAGTGCAGTGGTGCGATCAGAACTAACTGTAGCCTTGAACTCCTGGGCTCAAGTGACCCTGTAGCTAAGACTACAGGCATGTGCCACCATGCCTGGCTGATTTTTGTTTCACTTTTGTAGAGATCAGGTCTCACCATGTTGCCCAGGCTAGTCTCAAACTCCTGGCCTCAAGCAATTCTTCCACCTCTATCTTCCAAAGCACTGGGATTACAGGAATGAGCCACCATGCCTGGCTTGTTACCCCTGTTTCTTGTTATTATTTAAATACTATTTCAGCCCCACATTCTTTCTCATCTTCTACTGGGATTCTGATGATAACACAGTTGTCCTGTCTTTTGTTATTGTTCCACAGATCCCTGAGGCTTTCTTCTTTTTGTTTCTTTTTCATGCTATTTTCTCTTTGTTTGGATTGAATAAGTTTTGTTGATATATCTTTAACTTCACTGATTCTGTTCCTCACCTCTAATCTAGTATTGAGTCCATCTGGTGAGTTTTAAATTTTATTTTGGCTGTTGTATTTTTTTAATTTTATAATTTACACTTGGTTCTTTTTTAAAAATAAATAATTCCTATATCTTTGTTGAGATACTCTGTCTGCATTTGTTTAAAGATATTTTTAATTACTTGTTGAAGTACTTTTATGAAAGTTAACTTTCTTATCAGTTTTAACTTTCTTATCAGGTGACTCCAACTTCAGAATAATCTTGGTATTAGTATCAGTTAATGATCTTTTCTCAGTCAAATTGTAGTTTTCCTAGTTCTTTGCATAAGGAATGATTTTCCATTTTATTGTGAATATTTTGGTTACTATTTTAGGAATCTCTTGATTCTTGAATCTATTTTAGCAAGTAATGATCCTGTTTAGGTTTAGAATATAGGTTCTGGCCTATTTTTTGTGGGTCTTAGGTCTAATCACAGTTTAGTTTTCAGAGCCATTCTGATGTGTTTTGTCTTTCTGATGGTGCTGCAGCTCCCATTTATTCCCTACTAGTGCCATCTTCCATGGCACAAAGCACTCTGCTGGGCCACTGGGTGTCATTGAGCCACCTTATCCTACAGGGGATGAGACAGAAGCTACTGGCACTGAGTCTTGTGTCAATTAATAGAAGACTAAGAGATGGTGGCACCCTGGGTTTGGAATGGAAATTGGATGGACCAGCCCTTCTCTGCTTCCACTGCAGGTAGACCAGCCTGCAAGCACTACAGGTGTTGAGCCAGGGTTGGGTTGGACTGCTGGAGCTTCACTGCTACTCCTGTGAGCTGTCAGTGTCCTAGTTGTGGATCAGGAGTTAAGATTGCCCATCAGGGTTCTGAAGCTACTTATGTGGGCAGATCAGCTCACCTGCTGATGACCTTGTTGTGGGTGGAAGCTGGATTTTCCAAGAGCTTTGCAGCTGCCTCTCTGTGCAAATCAGGTTATTCTCGGGTACCTTGGCTGTAGAACAGGAGTTGGGGCTCTCCACTAGGTCTCTGTTGGGCTTTTTACTAGAACATAGGCCAGAGAAGGCAAGGTTAAATTTGTTTTTGTTTTTGTTGTTGTTGTTTATGCCTGTTGGCAGTTCTGGATTGCAGGTCTCCCCAGTGCCTAGTCTGGGATATTTAGGAGGTAAAAAGAAAACTCAGGGAACTCATAGCATTCTTGTTCCTCAAATCTTTAGGTTGCTAACTCATATAGTTTCTTACCATATTTCAGAGTCCTTTTATTTTTTCTGTTCAGTAATTTCCAGAGTGTTTAGTTGAATTTAGAGGAAGGTAGCATGGAAAAGTAAGTTTACAACATCTTGTTCCAGAGATTCTGGATATATATTAATGGTGAAACTAACAAGATTTGGTGATGGATTGCATTTTGAATGTGAGAGAAAGAGATTCAAGGGTTGTTCCAAGGATTTTATCCTAAGCAATAAAGTTAGTGGTGGCAGCATCTACCAAGAAGGGAGACAATGGAGGAAGACCAGGTTTGATGGGACTAGGGCTGGGAATTAATGTTAAGTTTGAGATATGTGAGTGATAATGTCTATTACACAGTTGGATTTACAAATATGTATTTCAAGGATGGAGATATAAATTTAGAAGTAATCAGATTATAAATTGTAAATACAGCTGTGAGACTCAGTACAATGACTTTAGTGAATAAGTATAGATAGAGAATGAGTCCAAGGACCAGCTCTGGCACATTCCAACATTTCAAGTTCAGGAAGTAAAAGAATCGAGTGAAGGAGATGAGAATGAGTAGCTAGTAAGGTAGGAGGAACATAAGAAGAAATAATTGTCATGAAATCCAAGTGAAGTAAGTATTTCCAGAATGAGGGCATAATCAATTGTCACAAATGTTGCTGAGCAATCAAGCTAAATGTGATTTGAGGATTGACTATAGGATTTGACAATATGGAGATTATCAGTGACCTTAGTGAGAGAGATCTCAGTGGAGGCTTGAAATCAAAGATTGATTGAAGTGTGACAAGAGAGTGACAATACATGGTATGGAGACAAGGAGAATAGACAACTCTTTGGAGGAATTTTCTTTTAATTTTTAATTTTTGTGGGTACATAGGTGTATATAGTAATGGGGTACATGAGATATTTTGATATAGGCATGTAACACATATAGTCACATCATGGAAAATAGGTCATCCATACCCTCAAGCATTTATCCTTTCTGTCAAAACAATCCAATTATACTTTTTTAGTTAATTAAAAATGTACAATTAAATTATTATTCATTATAGTCACCATTTTTTGCTATCAAATATTAGGGCTCATTCATTCTTTCTAATTTTTGTACCCATTAATCATCCCCAATTTCCCCAAAAACCCCTACTACCCTTCTCAGCCTCTGGTAACCATCCTTCTACTCTCTATCTCTACAAGTTCGATTGTTTTGATTTTTAGATACCACAAATAAGTGAAAACATGTGATGTTTCTCTTTCTGTGCCTGGCTTATTTCACTTTACATAATGACTGTGTCATGTGGTTTGAATGCCAACTCAGTGGCAGTACAAGAGAACACTGGACAGACGTCTAAGGTTTTTTACTTCAGTCCCTGACACCGGGATGGCACCTCTGGACCCACCTGGGACCCGAGGGACCTCACTGCCCTGAAGGGAAGGATGCAGGCCTGGCCTGGCTTGCTTTGCCACCTTCTGATTAAAGAGCTGCAGGGCCTGGAGTGAACATAGGCAGTAACCAAGGAGTGGTTACATCAGGCCTTGGGTGAGACCTAGTGCTATACTGGATTCAGGTCTGACCCAGCACAGTCATAGTGGTGGTGGCCACAGGGGTGCTTGTGTCACTCTACCCCCACCTATAAGTGGCTTGGAGTGCAGGAAGAGACTCTGTGTGGGAGAAAGAAAGGGAAAAGAACAAGTATTTGCCTGGTAATCCAAATAATTTTTCTGGATCTTGTCCAAGACCATCAAGGCAGTACCTCTGTAAGTCTGCAAGAACCACTGTGTTACTGGGCTTGGGTTGCCCACAAAAGCAGATACAGATTAGAACACAACACATAAGTACTTTCAAATACCTGGAAAGCCTTCCCAAGAAGGAAAAGAACAAACAAGCTCAGACAGTGAAGACTACATTAAATCCTTAACTCTTCAATACCCAGACACCAAAGAACATATACTAGCATCAACACTACCCAGGAAAACATGACCTCACCCAGTGAACTAAATAAACCACCAGGGGCTAATCCCAATAAACAGAGATATATGATCTTCCAGACAGAGAATTCAAAATAGCTGTGTTGAGGAAACTTAGAGAAATTGAAGATAACATGGAGTTGGAATTCAGATTTATCTCAGATATATTTAACAAAGCGATTAAAATAATTTTTAAAAATTAAGCAGAAATTCTGGAACTAAAAAATTCAGTTGACAAACTAAAGAATGCCTCAGAGTCTCGCAACAGCACAATTGACCAAGCAGAAGAAAGAGTAATGAGCTTGAAGACAGGCTATTTGAAAGTACACAGAGAAGACAAAAGAAAAAAAAACAATGAAGCACACCTATGGGATCTAGAAAATATCCTCAGAGGGGCAAATCTAGTAGCTATTGACCTTAACGAAGAGGTAGAGAAAGAAAGAGATAGGGGTAGAAAGTTTATTCAAAAAGATAATAACAGAGAAGTCTCAAACCTAGAAAAAGATGTTAATATCCAAATACAATAAGTTTATAGAACACCAAGAAGATTTAACTGAAAGAAGACTACCTCAAGGTATTTAATAATCAAACTCCCAAAGGTCAAGGATAAAGAAAAAATCCTAAAAGCAGCAAGAGAAAAGAAACAATTAACATACAATGGAATGTCAAAATATCTGGCAGCAGACATTTCAGTGGAAACCTTACAGGCCAGGAGAGAGGGCATGATATATTAAAAGTGCAGAAGAAAAAAAACTTTCACCCTAGAATAGTATATCTGGTGAAAATATCCTTCAAACCTGGAGAAACAAAGGCTTTGCCAGACAAATAAAAGCTAAGGGATTTAATCAATAACAGACCTATCCTACAAGAAATGCTAAAGGGAGTAATTCAACTAGAAAGAAAAAGATGTTAATAATCAAGTAATCACCTGAAGGTACAAAACTCACTGGTAATAGTAAGTACACAGAAAAACACAGAATATTATAACATGTCACTGTGGTATGTAAAATACTCATATCTTAAGTAGAAAGACTAAATGATGAATCAATCATAAATAATAACTAAAACAACTTTTTAAGGCATAGACAGTATAATAAGATATCAATAAAACAGTAAAAAGTTAAAAAGCAGGGGGACAAAGTTAAGTAATAGAGTTTCTATTAATTTTCTTCCTGCTTTTTTTTAATGCAAAGACCATTAAGTAGTTATCAGGTTAGAATAATGGATTATAAGATAGTTTTGCAATCCTAATGGTAAACCTCAAACTAAAAAACATATGGATACACAAAAAATAAAAATAAAATAAATTATATCACCAGAGAAAGTCACCTTCAGTAAAGAAAGACAGCAAGAAAAGGAGGAAGAAAGGGAAGATCACAGAACAACCGGAAAGCAAATATCAAACTGACATGAGTAAGTTCTTATTTATCAATAATAACATCAAATGTAAATGGACTAAACTCCTGAATCAAAAGATGTAGAGAGGCTGATTGGATGAAAAAAGAAGATCCATTGATCGGTTGCCTACATGAAACACACATTACCTATAAAGACACACATAGTCTGAAAATGAAGGGATGGTAAAAGATATTCAATGCCAATGGAAACCAAAAAAGAGCAAGAATAGCTATACTTATATCAGACAAAATAGATTTCAAGACAAAAACTGTAAGAAGAAACACAGATCACTATAAAATGATAAAGGGGTCAATTCAACAAGATGATGTAACAATCTAAAGTATATATGCATCCAACACTGGAGCATCCAGGTATATAAAGCACATATTATTAGTGGTAATGAGAGAGATAGACCTCAATACAATAATAGCTAGAGACTTCAATACCCCACTTCCAGCATTGGACAGATTTTCCTGACAGAAAACCAACAAAAATAATCAGACTTAATCTAAACTGTAGACCAAATGGATCTAATAGATATTTATAGAACATGTCATCCAATAGCTGCAGAATACACATTCTTTTTCTCAGCACATAGATCATTCTCAAGGATAGACCATAAGTTAGGTCACAAAACAAGTCTCAAAAAATTGAAATAATATCAAACATCTTCTGTGACCACAATGGAATAAAACTAGTAATCAATAACAAGAGGAATTTTGGAAACTACACAAATAACATGGAAATTAAACAGTGTGCTCCTGAGTGACCAGTGGTCAATGAAGAAATTAAGAAGGAAATTGAAAAATGTCTTAAAACAAATGAAAATGGAAACACAACATACCAAAACCTATGTGATACAGCAAAAGCAGTCCTAATGGGGAGTATATATCTATAAGTGTCTACATCAAAAAGGAGGAAACCTTTGAAATAAATAATCTAGTGATTCATCTTAAAGGACTAGAAAAGCAAGTACAAACCAAACGCAAAATTAGTAGAATAAAATTGATAATAAAGATCAGAGTAGAAATGAATAAAATTGAAATGAAGAAAACAATACAAATGACCTAAGAAACAAAAAGTTACTTTTTTGAAAAGTTAAGCAAAATTTATAAACGTTTAGCCAAACTAAGAAAAAGGAGAAAAGATACTAATAAAATTAGAAGTGAAAAAGCATACATTACAACTGATACTGCAGAAATTCAGAGGATCATTAGTGGCTATGATGAGCAACTATATGTCAGTAAAATGGAAAATTTAGGAGAAATGGACAGTTTCCTAGACACATACAACTTATCCACTTTGAACCAGAAAGAAATCCAAAACCTGAACAGATCAATAACAAGTAATGAGATCGAAGCTCTAATAACAAGTCTACCAATAAAGAAAAGCCTGGGACCTGATGGCTTCACTGATGAACTCTACCCAACCTTTAAAGAATGAAAAGCAATCCTACTCAAACTATTCCAAAAATTAGAGGAAGTAGGGAGACTTCCACAATCATTCTATGAGGTCAGTATTACCCTACCAAAACCAGACAAAGACATATCAAAAAAATAAACCTAGAGGTCAATATTGTTGATGAATGTTGGTGCAAAAATCCTCAACAAACTCTAGCAAACTGACTTCAACAATATGTTAGAAAGATCGTTCATCATGACCAAATCGGATTTATCTCTGGGATGCAAGAATAGTTCAAAATACACATATCAATCAATGATGTACATCATATCAACAGAATGAAGGAAAAAAAAAACATATGGTCATTTCAATTGATGCGGAAAAAGCATGTGATAAAATTCAACATCACTTCATGATAGGAACCTGCAAAAGAACAGGGGATAGAAGGAACTTACCTCAAGATAATAAAAGCCATATATGACAGACCCACAGCTGGTTTCATACTAAATGGGGAAAAACTGAAAGCTTTTCCTCTAGACTCTGGAATGCAACAAGGATGCCCACTGCCACCACTGTTATTCAACACATTACTGGAATTCCTAGCTGGAGCAATGAGATAAGAGAAAGATATAAAGGGCATCTACATTGGAATGGGAGAAATCAAATTATCCTTGTTTGCAGATATGATCTTATACTTAGAAAAACCTTAAAGTTACTAGAAATTTTAAAATTAAAGAAATCTACTAGAAATGATGGAAAATTCAGTAAAGTTGCAGGATAGAAAATCGACGTAACAACATTCAGTAGCATTTCTATATGCCAGCAGTGAACAATCTGAAAAAGAAATTGAAAGAGTAATCCCATTTACAATAGCCACACATAAAATTAAACACCTCAAATTAACCAAAGAAGTGAAAGATTGCTATAATGAAAACTATAAAACACTGATGAAAGAAATTGAAGAGGACACCAAAATATGGAAAAAATGTTTCATGCTCATATATTGGAAGAATCAATATTGTTAAAATGTCCATACTACTCCCAGTACTCTACAGATTCAATGCAATCCCTATCAAAATACCAATGACATTCTTTACATAAATAGAAAATACAATCCTAAATTTTATGTGGCATGACAAAAGACCCAGAATATGCAAAGCTATTCTAAGCAAAAAGCAGAAAACTAGAGGAATCACATTACTTGACTTCAAATTATATTATACTACAGAACCATAGTAACCAAAACACTGTGATACTAGAATAAAAACAGACACACAGACCGATGGAACAGAATAGAGAACCCAGAATTAAATCCACAATCTTACACTGAACTCATTTTCAACAAAGATGCTAAGAACATACACTGGGGAAAAGACAGTCTCTTCCATTAATGGTGCTGGGAAAACCGGATATCCATATGCAGAAGAATGAAACTAGACCCCTACTCTTGCCATATACAAAAATCAAATTGAAATGGATGAAAGACTTAAATCTAAGACCTCAAAATATGAAATTATTACAAGAAAACATTGGAGAAAATCTGCAGGACATTGGTCTGGGCAAAGATTTTTTGAGCAGTACTCCAGAAGCACAGGCAGCCAAAGCGAAAATAAACAAATGATCACATCAAATTAAAAAGCTTCTGCACTGCAAAGGATACAACCAACAAAGTGAAGAGACAATCCACAGGATGGGAGAAAATATTTGCAATGTATGAATCTGACAAGGGATTAATAAGCAGAATATATATGGAGCCCAAACAACTCTATAGAAAAAAATATAATAATCTGATAAAAAATGGGCAAAATATTTTAATAGGCATTTCTTAAAAGAAGACATACAAATGGCAAAGAGGCATATGATAAGTTGCTCAACGTCATTGATCATCAGAGAAATACAAATAAAAACTACAATGAGATATCATCTCACCCCAGTTAAAATGGCTTATATTTAAATGACAGAGAATAACTAATGGTCGTGAGGGTGTGAAGAAAAGGCAACCCTTGTACACTGTTGGTGGGAACATAAGTTATTACAACCACTATGCAGAATAGTTTGGAGGCTCCTCACAAAACTGAAAATTGAACTACTATGCGATCCAGCAGCCCCATTGCTGGGTATATACCCAAATAATGGAAGTCTGTATATTTAAGTGATAGTTGCACTCTCGTGTTTCTTGCAGCATTTTGCACAATAACTAAGAGTTGGAAGCAACCTAAGTGTCCATCAATAGATGAAGGGATAAAGAAAACATGGTACTTAGATACAACGGAGTATTATTCAGCCATAAAAAGAATGAGATCTTCTTATTTGCAACAAGCCAGGCACAGAACAACAAACATCACATGTTCTCACTTGTTTGTGGGATCTAAAAATTGAATCAATTGAACTCATGGACATAGTTGAAGGATGGTTAACCAGAAGCTGAGAGGGGTAGTGAGGAGATGGGAGTGGGAAGGTGCAGATGAGTGATGGATACAAAAAATAGTTAGAAAGAATGAATAAGACCTACTATTTGCTAGCACAACAGGATGATTGTAGTGAATAATAAGTGTACATTTAAAAATAACTAAAAGAGAGTAATTGGACTGTTTGTAACACAAAGAATAAATACTTGAGGAGATGGATGCCCTATTCTCTTTGATGTGATTACTTGACATTGCATGCCTGTTTCAAAACATCTCATTTATCCCATAAACATATATACCTACTATGTACTCCCAAAAATTAAAAATAAAAAAAAATTCAAAAATGTGAAACCAAATCACCATGGTTTTGTGGTATTTTGTTTTTATTCTTAAGATTTAGAGGCTGGGTGTAATGGCTCACACCTATATTACCCCAGTTTGTGTGGCCGAGGCTGAAGGATTACTTGAGGCCAGGGGTTGAAGACCAGCCTGGGCAACATGGTAAGACCCCATCTCTACAAAAAATAAAAAATTAGTCAGGCCTGGTTTGAAGCACTGGTAATCCCAGCTACTCGGAAGTATAAGATGGGAGGATCTCTAGAGCCCAGGTGTTCAAGGTTACAGTGAGCTATGATTGTGCCATTTCACTTCAGTATGGGCTATACCCTGTCTCGAAAAAAGAAAAAAAAAAAGATTTTGAAAGAATCACATATTTAGGGATACGTTGGACATGTAGTACAAAGAACTTTTTAAAACTACCATTTGAGAGTCAGTTGCTGACCTGATTCATTATCACCCTTGAATATTTTAATACATATTTCCCACAAACAAGGACATTCTCCTACATGATCACAGAGCATACAGCAAGGTAACAATGATATCAGATATTAGATATTAGATAACAATCTAATCCTCAGATCTAATTCACATTCTACCAATTGTGCTAATAATGTCTTTTTTTTTTTTTTTTGGAACACGGATCACTTCAAAATCATGTGTTACATTTATCTGTCATGTCTTTTTGGTATCCTTCAGTTGGTACAGTTTCCTGCTCTTTCTTTGCCTTCTATGACCTTGGCACTTTTGAAGATTACACACACAGTATTTACATATATATTTATTTTTATCTATAAATATTAAAAACCATGAATTCTAAAGCCAGTCCTATATCACAGGATTTGTTCTTGTTTTCTCTTTTTCTTTGTATCAATAAGAAACCTGACTTCTATTTTCCTTAATATATTTACTTGTTTGAGAAATTTCCTTGTAACCAATCTTCCATTTCCACCAGGATGCAGATAGTCTCTTTATCTTGTTCAGCAATTGACCTCTCATTCCAGCACACCCTCTCCACACAGTTACCATTTTCACTGCTGTGGTCTGAATGTTTGTGCCCCGCCACCGAAATCCATATGTTGAAACCTAATTACTGTTGTGAGGCTGTTAGGAGTTGGGGCCTTTAGGAGGTTATTAGGTTATAAGCACAGAGTTTTCACAAATGTTATTAGTTATTGCCATTATAAAAGATCCGAGATAACTTCTTTGCTCCTGCTATATGAGTTACTGAGAAAAGAAGGTTGTCTGTGAGCCAGGAAGTGGCCATCATCAGGCACTGAATTTGTGGGTGCCTTGATCTTGGACTTTCCTGTCTTCAGAACTGTGAGAAATAAATTTATGTTGTTTATAAGCTACCCAATTTATGGTATTTTGTTATAGCAGCCCAAACAGACTAAGATATTCTTCATTCTTTGACAACTCATGCCAGGCTTTGCCTCCACAAGGATAGCGTCCTAAGCTTGTTTCAGCTCTGATACCGAATGCTGGGCTGGCCTCCAACATGGATACCCACCTTACTCTGCTTGCGCTCTAATACCCCATGCCAGAGCACCCTGAGCATGGATACCTCCCTTATCCTGCTTGGGTTCTGATGCTCTGGCTGGCCCTCTCTAACACACCCAGGCTCTGAGTCTTCTCTTAAGTCTGCTCTCTGAGTCTAATGGATCGCCTCATCATTACATTTATCTCCGATACCCACAACAGGTGCGTTTCCCTCATCATGGATGCCCTTCTCACCTCCCTTGGGCTCTGGCATACCAGGATGCCCTCTAGGTGAATGCCCTCCTCATCCTGTCAGGGCACTGACACCCTATGCTAAGCCAACACAGGCACACCCTCTACCGTGGACATCTTTCTTGCTTTTGCTTTATTCCACCTAATGGCTTTAGTACTGAGTTGTTTCAAAAAGGAGAAAGGTTAATTGAATTTAACTAAAGTTGGCAGTTTCCCAAGGCAATATGGCAAAGCCAGAGACTGGCACGGGAGTTGAAGATATATACAAGAGATAACTAAGGGATATATACAAGGGATAACTAATCCAAGGGTGATGGATTTTAAAATCTAAACTGAATAAAGACATGAGAGGACACAGGGGCGATCGAGAGTCAAAGGTGGCAAGGTGAACGGATTAGATGTGCAATCAGAGAATTTTAGGAGTGCTCGTATTCTAGAGAGCCAGTAAAGAGAAGGGTGATAGAAAGTAGTATGCATGAAAATGAGACTTTGGAAGTGATCCATTACAGATAAAGGTCTAGGATCTGACATAGGACAGGGTAGCTAAGCTAAGGTGGAGGAAGATTAGGTGAAGGTCATTAAAGGAACTGAGAGTACAGAAAACTGTTGTTTATGTCAGTAGAAAACTTCAGAAATACTTGGGAAGCAACAGGTAAATACTACTCTTAGCTCAAAATATTTCATACCGTGAGTTGAAACACATTGGTTGGAGTAATGAAATCAATTTCATATGTTATAGTCAGTAATTTTTAAAAGCTGAAATAGGAATAGAAAATATCAGAGTGCATTGGGACATAGTAAGGAGAAGTACTATTTAGGAAACACTTTTGCACTTAGTAATGATGTAAAATGTATTGGCTATTATGGGCAATGTTTAAAAATATTTGGAAACCATTGCCTTAATATAGTCTGTGGTCTCCAGATATATCGTTGGGATGGTGACGGTGATAGTGTTTACATTAGCCTGTGTAAGATTCCCAGCCTGCTGGATAAAATTAACATTCATAAAATCTTTCAAGTTACTGCTGAATCTTATAATCTCTCTTTAGAAATCATCTATGATAGTACTCTCAAAAGGGAGATAAGACTGCCCTTTTGGGTGGTAGTAAAAGAGTTCCTCTGGGGGGGCTTTTGCAAACTACCCAGACCTACTTTCCACCATGGTTGCAATAGTGGGGGTTTCTTTAGTGCTAGCAGTGATTTGTACTCAGAACTCCATCTAGATACTAGAACATTTTCAGCAGTGGATGGATGCCCTTACATTCACTTGCCACTCACTCATTGACCTACCCAGAGCAACTTCTAGTCCTGCAAGCTCCATGGATGGTAAAAAATACTGTATAAAAGGTTAAACATGCTACTTCTCTATAGGATACTTACCATGTGTTCTTTTTCAGCTTCTGCTTAATCTTTTCTATTAATTGGAAAAACATAACCTCACAAAGCAGATTCAGAATGATGTATTGAACTCCTTCAAATTGGTAATTTTCAACCCTTAGTCTCGGTCTTGCTTTCTATAATGACACAGACTAATTCTAATTCCTCTTCTACCTGATAATCCTTCAGTTATCTAAGGGTGGTTTTTTTCGCCTTCTGAAATTTCTCTTCCATTTCCTGTTGTGTTAGTAAAGCAATATAGCTAAGTTGTGGGCTCCAGAGCTGGATTGCCTGGGTTTGAATCTGGCCTTGAAGTTTACTATTGTATGTGATTCTGAGCAAGTTACTTAATTTGTGCCTTGGTTCTTCTGGAAAATGGGGACAATTAACATATAGTATCTACATCATAGAGTTATTGAAATAATTAAATTAGCTAATATAACTAATATATTTAGAACAGTTCCTGGCATATTTACCATAAATATTAGTTATTTTTTATGGAACAAACTTTTTAGTTCTTTCATGATCATAGTTATTTCCCCCTAGAAATGCATCAGTTTTTCATTGTTTATTTTTAAATTGTGGTAAAATTTTTACCACAATTTTTAAAACTACTGTCTTGTGTTACTTAATGTTGGGAATATATTCTGAGAAATGCATTATTAGGCAATTTTGTCATTGTTGTGAGCATCATAGAATGTACTTACACAAACCTAGATGGTATAGCCTACTACACACCTAGACTATATGGTATAGCCTATTGCTCCTAGGCTACAAACCTGTACAGCATGTTACTGTTCTGAATACTATAGGCAAATGTAACACAATGGTATTTGTGTATCTAAACATAGAAAAGGGACAATAAAAGTATAGTATAAAACATTAAAAATGGTACTTCTGTATAGGATACCTACCATGAATGAAGCTTGCAGAACTAGAAGTGGTTCTAGGTGAGTCAACGAGTGAGTGGTGAATGAATGTGAAGGCCTGCGACATTACTGTACACTACTGTAAGGTTTATAAAACACTGTACACTTAAGCTATACTAAATTTATTAAAAATATTTTTCTTCAATAAGAATTAATCTTAGCTTAGTATAACATTTTTACTTTATAAACTTTTAATTTTCTTAAACTTTTTGACTCTTTTGTAATAACACTTAGCTTGAAATAAAAATAGATGTACAGCTGTACAAAATATTTCCTTTTTATATTCTTATTGTATAAGCTTTTAAAATTATTTATATTTTACTTTTTAAACTTTTTTTTAAAAGCTAAGACACAAACACATACATTAGACTAGGCCTATTCAGGATCAAGATAATCAGTTTCACTGTCTTCCCCCTCAACATCTTTTCCCACTGGAAGGTCTTCAGGGACAACAACACACATGGAGCTGTCATCTCCTATGATAACAATGCCTTCTTCTGGAATGCCTTCTGAAAGACCTCCCTGAGGCTGTTTTACAGTTAACTTTTAAAAATAAGTAGATGGGGTACACTATAAATCAATGATAAAAAGTATAATATAATAAATACATAAACTAATAACAGTCATTTATTATTATCAAGTATTATGTACTATATGTAATTGTATGTGCTATGTACTTTTATATGCATGGCAGTACAGTAGGTTTGTTTCCACCAGCATCACCACAAACATGTGAGTAATGCCTTGTGCTACAATGTTGCAGTGACTATGATGTCACCAGGGGATAGGAATTTTTCAGTTCCATTATAATTTTATTGGACCACCTTTGTGTATGTGGTCCATCATTGACTGAAACATTGTTGTGTGGTACATGGCTGTATAATATTCTAAGTGTGATATAGCTAGGCCTCTTGTCTCATATTCTGCACCCTCTACTTCTTTTGATAAATAGATGTAGGATTTTTTTTTTGTAACTAAGTCACTCTGATGATCACATTGATTGCATCTACTAATCTTGTTTTTAAATAATCTGCTGTTTATCTAGGTTTCTTTCCTACTCTGAACATGAAACAGTTGTTGTTCTTTTTTTCTAAACAGTTTATTTTTTAACCTAGATGGTGACTTTACATTTATACCTTGTGGTTGGCTCCAGAAGATACCCAGCCCTACTCCCTGGAACCTGTGAATGTTACCTTATATAGTAGAAGGGACTCTGCAGGTGTCCCTTTTAAGTCAAGGATCTTGAGATGGGGAGATTATCCTTAGACAATCTGAGTGGGCCCTGTTACAATTTGGATATGTAGTCCTACCTATATCTCATACTGAATTGTAATCCCCAGTATTGGAGGTGAGGCGTGGTGGAAGTGATTGGATCATGGAAGCAGATTTTTTATGAATATTTTAGCACTATCCCTTTGTTGCTGTCCTTGCGTTAGTGAGTTTTCATGAGATCTGGTTGTTTAAAAAGTGTATGGCATCTCCCTGCGTCTCTCTCTTGCTCCTGATTTTGCCATGTAATGTGGCTTCTCCCATTTCACACCATGATTATAAGCTTTCTGAGGCTTTCCCAGAATCACATGCCTCTCTGCTTCTTGTACAACCTGCACAACTGTGAGCCGATGAAACCTATTTTCTTTATAAATTATCCACTCTCAGGTATTTCTTTATAGCAATGCAAGAATGGAGTAATACAGCTCTATTGGTGTCATACATGTCCTTATAAGAGGGAGACAGAAGGAGATGTGTGATCAAAGACGAAGGCAATGTGGTGACTAAAACAAGATATGATACTGATGGCTTTGAAGATGGAGGAAGGGGCAAAGGAATGCAAGGAATGCAGCTCTAGAAGCCAGAAAAGTCAAGAGTCTTTGGAAAGAGTGTGGCCCTATTGACACGTTGATTTTGGCCAACTGAAACTGATTTTCAATTTCTGACTTCCAGAACAGCAGGAGAATAAGTGTTTGTTGTTTCATGCCACCAAGTTTATGGTAATTTGTTTCAGCAGCCATAGAAAATTAATACATACCTATTATGCTTCATTTTGTTATTTTTAGCCTATTATTGTAGCCTGTCAAGTTTATTTGGTTGTTTTTTAAATAAACCTTTTGTATTTTTAGATGTTGAGTACTAGCTATGGACAAGGTGTGATGTAACATGTTACTTAGAGTATCTCTACTACTCTTGATGATACTTTATGTGAATATTATTAACCTCATTTTATAGATGAGAAAACTGAGGTTCAGAGTAAGTGGTTTGTCCAAGATCATACAAAAAAAACATCTTAGCAGTGTTCAAATACCGGTTTGTAGTTAGGAAGGTTGTGCATATGTGCATACAAGGGTTATATGGGAATTATCTGTATGTTCTGTTCAATTTTGCTATGAACCTAAAACTGCTCAAGAATTAAAGTTTATTAATTCAAATAAAACACGGTGATATGGTTTGGATCTGTGTCCCCACCCAAATCTAATGTTCAAGTGTAATCCCCAGTGTTGGAAGTGGGGCCTGGTGGGACGTGATTAGATCATGGGGGTGAATCCTTTATAATTGGTTCAGCACCATCCCTTTGGTGCCATTATCATGATAGAGCTTTCATGAGATCTTGTTTAAAAGTGTGTAGCACCTCCTTTCTCACTTTCTCTTCATCCTGCTCTGGTCTTGTGAGGTGCCAGCTCTCCCTTTGCCTTCCATCATGATTTTAAGTTTCTTGAGATTTCCTGAGAAGCAAGCAGATGCCAACATTATGCTTCCTGTACAGCCTGTGGAACCATGAGCTAATTAAATATCTTTTCTTTATAAATTACCCAGTGTCAGGCATTTCTTTATATGAATGAGATAATGGACTAATACAGAAAATTGGCACAGAGAAGTGGGGCATTGTTATGGAGATACTAGAAAATGTGGAAGCAATTTTGGAACCTGGTAATGGGTAAAGGTTGGAAGCATATGGAGGGTTCAGAAGAAGATAGGAAGATGAGGGAAAATTTGGAAATCCCTAAAGATTGGTTAAATGGTTGTATTCACAATGCTGACAGTGAAGGCCAGGCTCAGGAGGTCTCACCGGGAAATGAGGAACTTATTGGAAACTGAAGCAAAGGTCACTTTTGTCATGTATTAGCAAAGAGTAAGGCTGCATCATGCACAGATGTAGGGATCTGTGGAAATTTGAGCTTGGGAATGATGATTTAGGGTATCTGGCAGAAGGAATTTCTAAGCAGCAAGACATTTAAGATGTTGACAGGCTGCTTCTAACAGCCTATGCTCATATGTGTGAGCAAACAAATGACATAAAACTGGAACTTATATTTAAAAGGGAAGCAGAGTGTAAAAGTTTGGAAAATGTGCAGCCTGACCATGTGATAAAAAAGGAAAGCACATTTTCTGGGGAGGAGTTCATGGCAGCTGCAGAAATTTGCATAAGTGAAAATGAGGCAATTGCTGATAACCAAGACAGTGGGAAAAAGGCCTCCAAGGCTTCAGAGACCTTTGTGGCAGCCCCTTCCTTCATAGGCCCAGAGACCTAGGAGGGAAGAATGGTTTCATGAGCCAGGCCCAGTGCCCTTCTGCCCTGCACAGCTTTGGGACACTGCTCTCTGCATCCCAGAAGCTCTAGCTCCAGCTGTGTCTCAAAAGGGCCCAGGTGCAGCTTGGGTCACTGCTCACTAGCTTGTAAGCTGTAATTGTTGGTGGCTTTCATGTGATGTTAAACCTGTGGGTGCACAGAATCCGAGTTGAGGCTTGGAAGCCCCCACCTAGATTTCAGAAGATGTATGGAAAAGCTTGGATGTCTAGGTGGAAGCCTGATGCAGGAACAAAGCCCTCATGGAGAACCTCTGCTAGGGCAGTGCAGAGGAGAAATGTGAGGTTGGAGCACCTATACAGAGTTCCCACTGGGTCACTGCCTGGTGAAGCTATGAGAAGAGGGCCACTGTCCTCCAGACTCCAGAATGGCAGATCCACCAACGGGTTTCACCTTGTGCCTGGAAAAGCTACAGACACTCAACACCAACCCTTGAGAGCCGCTGTGTGGACTGAAGCCTGCAAAGCCACAAGGGCAGGGCTGTGCAAGGCCTTGAGAGCCCACCCCTTACATCAGCATGCCCTGGGTGTAAGACATGGATTCAAAGTAGATTATTTTGGAGCTTTAAAATTTAATGATAGCCCTGCTGGGTTTTGGACTTGCATGTGGCTGTAGCCCCACCTTTTTTTGGCTGATTTATTTCTTTTGGAATAGGAATATATTTACCCAATGCTTATACCCCCATAGTATCTTTGAAAAAACTAATTTGCTTTTGATTTTACAGACTCCTAGGTGGAAGGGACTAGCCTTTTGTCTCAGATGAGACTTTGGATTTTGGACTTTTGAGTTAATGCTTGAATGAGTTAATACTTTGTTGACTGTTGATAAGGGATGATTGTGTTTTGCAATGTGAGCACAGGTGATTTGGGAGGGGCCTGGGGTGGAATGGTATGGTTTGGACCTGTATCCCCACCCAAATATCATGTTGAATTTTAATCCCCAATGTTGGAGGTGGGGCCTGGTGAGAGGTGATTGGATCATGGGAGTGGATTGTTAGCACCATTCCTTTAGTGCTGTTCTCATGACAGAGTTCTCATGAGATCTGGTTGTTTGTTTAAAAATATGTGGCACCTCCCCTCTTACTCTTTCTCCTGCTCCAGCCATGAGAGGTGCCCACTCCCCCTTTGCCTTCCACCATGATTGTAACTTTCCTGAGGCCTCCCAAGAAGCTGAGCAGATGTCAGTATTATGCTTCCTGTGCGGCCTGTGGAACCATGAGCCAATTAAGCCTCTTTTTTTTAATAAATTACCAAGTTTCAGGCATTTCTTTATAGCAATTTGAGTACTGACTAATACATTGGGGATGAAGATAATGAAAAATGAAACAAGTTTGTACAACTGCAAAACCTATAGAGGAAGCAGTGGTTAACTCCAAGTTTGATTACAAAACCCATTATTCTTCTCAGTGTACAAATGGCTCTCAGAGTGTGGTCCAAGGACCCCCAGGAGTTCATGAGACTTCCAGGGTCCCCATGAGATCAAAACTATTTTGAATATAGGGCCTACTAAGTTATGATTTGGATTTTTAAAAAATGTTTTGATATTTCCACTCTTGGGGAAAAAACAACTGTATCTGAGCACAAATTATGGCAGTGGTACTAAACTGTACTAGCAGTTACTGTATTCTTCAATACCACACACTCACAGTAAAATTAAAAAGTCAGTTTCCATTAAAAATGTCCTTGATGAAACAATTAAAATTGTTGTAATTGTATTATATTTTGACCTGGAGTACATAGTCATTTAATATTCTTTGTGAGAAAATGGGAAGTACACATAAAGCATGTCTGCAGCATGAAGACATATGGTGGTTGCCTTGAGGAAAAAACACTTGTGTGTTTGAGTTGCAAGCCAATGTAGCCATTTTACTTATGGAATTGAACCTAAAGGAACAATTAACAGATAAACTAGTTATGCAGACTTAGGCATTTTGCAGGCATTTTTTTCTCAAAAATGAATGAAGTGAGCTTTTCATGTCAAGACAAACTGAGAATATTTATTACCAGTGATAAAATTTGAGCTTTTAAATTAAAATTACAATTTTGGGAAACTTTAATCTATCACTAAGAGCTTGACAGCTTCTAAATACTTAAAAGCTGTTCTGATGAAATCATTGGTGATGTTAAGTCAAATGTTTTTATTTTGTTAGATTACAAAATGGATCTGTATTAGGAAAATCTGCATAGCTCAGTGGATCAATACAGATGACCAAACCATGATGTTACAGAATCATGAGTTTAAAAGATGCATTCAAAGTGTAAGACAGACACTTCTGATTTATGGCCTGGCATGTAAAGAGCTTGGAAGTTGTAATTTGATCCTGACAATAGATAAAAAGCTGAACAGACTGAAAAACAACAACTCTTCATAGATCTGTCAGATAATTGAGGTCTTGAGGCAAATTACTGGCCCCAAATTGGAAAGAGAGAGAGGCAAATTCAGAGGATCATGTCTTACCAGTACAGAAACCCACAAGCAGAAACCTCTGTAGGAACCAGTACTGGGTGAGGAAAACCTGAACAAAGAACTCTGCTTGGTTCTTACAATGAAGATCAAAGAGAAATACCTGTGTGCTTCTAGCAGTGGGAGGAGAAAAGTAGGTAGCCCTTTGGAAATATGTCAGAGCATTCTGTTATTCTTAACAAGTGTTCTGAAGAGCAACTATTTTACCAGAGCCTAACCTATTGGGGTTTTATGAGTCTAACTGGAGGGAAGGACATTACCCAATTCCAGTGCCTTCTAGCCATCCTGTTTCACCTAAGGGGAGGATGAAATTGTGCAGCATTTGCAAAATTCACAGTGCAGGGGGCCGTGCTCATTAAAAGACTGAGCTCTAAATCATAGGACTGTAGAATTCTTCCCCTTCCCCTACAACTTACAACCACATCACTGAAGGCCTATTTACTGCAGTTTCTTTTAAACTATGCATTATGTCCACCTTTCAACAAAAGATTACAAGGCATATTAAAAGACAAAAAAAATACAGTTTGAAGAGACAAAGCAAGCATCAGCACCATAGTTAGATATGGCAGAAATATTATAATTATCAGACCAGCAATTAAAAATAACTGTGATTGTGAATAGTGTTGCAATAAACATACACGTGCATGTATCTTTGTAATCGAATTATTTATATTACTTGGGCACAGGGAGGGAAACAACACACACTGGGGCCTGTCGGGAGATGGGGTGGGGGGAGGGAGAGCATTAGAAAAATAGCTAATGCATGCTGGGCTTAATACTTAGGTGATGGGTTAATGATGCAGCTAACCACTATGGCACACGTTTACCTATGTAACAAACCTGCACGTCCTGCACATGTACCCCAGAACTAAAAATAAAAACAAATTAAAAAACGAAGATTAATATGCTAAGGATTCTAATGGAAAAATAGACAACATGTAAGAATAGATTAGTAATGTAAGCAGAGACATGGAAATTCTAAGAATCAAAAAGAAAGGCTGGATAGAAATGAAGAATGCTTTTAATGGGCCTATTAATAGACTGGGTATTGTTGAGAAAAGACATTCTGAGCTTGAGGATATATCAGTAGAAAACTGCAAAACTGAAAAGCAAAAAGAAGAAACATTGAAGAAAATGGGGCAGAGAATCATTTTTTGGCCTTTTGGCTAAGAAAGATCAAGTTAAAATGGAATAGAGTATCCAGGAATTTTGCCACAACTTCACAAGTGAGACATTGAAGAGATTTGTAAAGTGTAAAACAGTACCACTTTTCTCTCTAAATTTTTTTTGTAAAAAATAATCGTTTTTATATTAACATGTAAAGGGCTTATTGTTATTGAAAATATATTAATAACTAAAAATTGATCCATTATAATATGGTTACTATTGGTAGAATTCACATAAACAAAAGTTCTGTGGAGTCCTATAAACTTTTCAAGAGTGTAAGGGGATCCTGAGACCAAAAAGATTGAGAACTATTATACTATACCATGTTGCCTTATGCATCCTACTAGCCATCCAACCCAGATTTGGCAATCATGCCTCCTTTGTCCATAAGTTGTTAAAATTTTTTAGAAGAAAAGGACAAAAGTGGAGCCTTTACTGGTTTGTTCCTAGATACATTTCTCCAAGTTGACATGAATTCATTAATCCTATCCTTTCTTTGTAACCTACTAATTACAAATTCATCTAACTTTGGGGCATCTTGAAAAATATGTCAAATCTTTAACTGAACAAGATAGAGCGTATCTCTGGTGTGTGTTAGCTCTTTCAGTCTAATCAACCAAAACAGGTTAATTTGGCATTACTAGTTTTATTGGGTTCATGCTGGCTACTACCAATTTCCTTTCTAGGTTATTCATGAATCATCTATAATAGTAATTTATTCTAGAATTTTTCTGGGCCTTCATGTTACTTTTGACATTCTATAGTTTATATAGTTGTTGGTTTTTCCCTTTCCTCCATTTTAGAAAAGCCAGAAAATGTTATATACAGTGTTCAGGTATCTCTTCTACTTTCAAAGTCCTATCAGCCATTTTATGTGTCCAAGTTTGTAATGTATCTGGTCCTGGAAATTATATTATTTTAGAATAGCTGAATATTCCTTTACTCTGTCCTCATATATCATAATGTACTTCAGTTCTCTCATAACCATATTTGTTCACACTTTCTAGTTTGATAACCATTTCTGTAGAGAAAATGAAACAAATAGAGGTTGAATAGTCCTGCTTTTTCATCTAATAACATGATAGTGTATTTTAAAAAGAGTGAGCCCATTACTTATATGGGACTTTTTGAGCTGATTCTACTTTTAATAAGTCATTTTGTATTGTTATTAGCATCTTTGTAACCCTTATGTCACTCTGGGCTTTAGCCTTAATACAATTCTTAGAGTTACTGCACTGTGACTTTTGTGTTCTCATCCTTTGTCAAAAGTCCCTTCTTCCATTTTTATATATCTTTCTTTTAAATATGACTTCATTAAAGAGCTGCTTAAGGGCTGTTTGATGGGTCATATGTCTTGTTAAAACACCATTTTGTTTTTTATCAGGATCCTTTAAAATTATTTTGGGAAAATTTTGCTTTTGAAAAATGCCTTTCTTAAACTAACTCTTAGAATGTGTGTGCATCTCATTTATTAAGTACCTGATATGAATGAGGGAGAAATTTCAAACTTTTAAACTGTGACCCATAGTTATAAATGCATTTTACAGTCATGTCTTAGTACACACACACACACACACACACACACACACACACACACACAACTGGAACAGAAGTTTAGAAAATAATTTTATTGTGTCAAATAACAATCAAGAGATATTAATAGGAACCACTAAGTAATTTGAACACAGAAAGTTATTATAAGGAATTAACAACTATAACAAAAGACTGTAGTAGTGGGAGACTGACTGATAGGGGATAAAGAGAATTCCAAAGAATACAAGAACAGGGGGATCTGGCAAGGTGGTGGAACAGGAACTGTCCAGTCTGCAGCTCCCGCGAAACCAATGCAGGAGGCAGGTAATTTCTGCATTTCCAACTGACGTACCCTGTTCATCTCATTGGGACTGGTTAGGCAGTGGCTGCAGCCCACAGAGGGCAAGCAGAAGCAGGGTGGGGTGTCACCTCACCTGGGAAGTGCAAGGGGCCAGGGACCTCCCTTCTTCAGCCAAGGGAAGCCATGAGGGACTGTGCTATCTGGCCCAGATAATACACTTCTCCCACAGTTTTTGCAATCTGCAGACCAGGAGATTTCCTCATGTGCCTACATCACCAGGGCCCTGGGTTTCAAGCACAAAATGGGGCAGCTGTTTGGGCAGACACAGAGCTAGCTGCAGTTTTTTTTTTCCTACCCCAGTGGTGCCTGGAACCCCAGCAAGACAGAATTGTTCACTCCTCTGAAAAGGGGGCTGAAGCCAGGGAGCTACATGGTCTCACTCAGCAGGTCCCACTCCCAAAGAGCCCAGCAAGCTAAGAACCACTGGCTTGAAATTCTCACTGTCGGCAGAGCAGTCTGAAGTCCACCTGGGATGATTGAGCATGGTGGGGGAGGGGTGTCTGCCATTACTGAGACTTGAGTAGGTGGCTTTGCCATGACCTTGCTAAGGACTGGGTGGAACTAAACACAGTGAGGCAAAGCGACTGTGGCCAGACTGCCTCATTAGATTCCTCTTGACTGGGCAGGACATCTCTGAAAGAAAGGCAGCAACCTCAGTCAGGGGCTTATAAATAACACTCTCATCTCACTGGTACAGAGCACCTGGGGGAAGGGGTGGCTGTGGGTGCAGCTTCAGCAGACTTAAATGTTCCTGCCTGCCAGCTCTGAAGAGAGCAGCAGATCCTGACAAGGGGAGTTCTCCAACCACAGTGCTCAAGCTCTGCTAAGGGACAGATTGCATTCTCAAGTGGATCCCTGACCACCGTGCCTCCTGACTGGGAGAAACCTCCAAATGGGTTGACAGACACCTCATACAGGAGAGCTCTGGCTGGCACCAGGCCAGTGCCACTCTGGGACAAAGCTTCCAGAGGAAGGAGTAGGCAGCAGTCTTTGCTGTTCTGCAGCCTCTGCTTGTGATACTCAGGCAAATAGGGTCTGGTGTTGCCCTCCAGCATACTGCAGCAGAACTGCAGAAGAGATTCCTGACTGTTGAAAGAAAAACTAACCAACAGAAAACAATAATTTCAACATCAACAAAAAGGACCCCCCCCACACACACAGAAACCCCATCCAAAGGTCATCAGCCTCAAAGATAAAAGGTAGATAAATCCATGAAGATGAGGAAAAACCGGCCCAAAAATGCTGAAAATTCCAAAAACAAGAAAGCCTCATCTCCTCCAAATGATTGCAACTCATCTCCAGCAAGGGTGCAAACTGGACAGAGAATGAGTTTGACAAATTGACAGAAGTAGACTTCAGAAAGTGGGTAATAACAAACTCCTCTGAGCAAAAGGAGGATGTTCTAACCCAATGCAAGGAAGCTAAGAACCTTCACAAAAGGTTACAGAAACTGTTAACTAGAATAACCAGTTTAGAGAAGAACATAAATGACCTCATGGAGCTGAAAAACACAGTACGAGAACTTCGTGAAGGATACAGAAGTATCAATAGCCGAATTGATGAAGTGGAAGAAAGGATATCAGAGATTGAAGTCAGCTTAATGAAATAAAGCATGAAGACAAGATTAGAGAAAAAAGAATGAAAAGGAATGAACAAAGCCTCCAAGAAATATGGGACTATGTGAAAAGACCAAACCTATGATTGATTGGGGTCACTGAAAGTGATGGGGAGAATGGAACCAAGTTGTTAAATACACTTCAGGATATTATTTGGGAGAACTTCCACAACCTAGCAAGACAGGCCAACATTCAAATTCAGGGAATACAGAAGACACCACTAAGATACTCCTCAAGAAGAGCTGATTGCCCCAATTAAAAGACACAGAGTGGCAAGTTGGATAAAAAGTCAAGACCCATCAGTGTGCTGTATTCAGGAGACCCATTTCACATGCAGAGACATACATAGGCTCAAAATAAAGGGATGGAGGAATATTTACCAAGCAAAGGTAAAGCAAAAAAAAAAAAAAAAAAAAAAAAAAAAAAACCAACAGGGGTTACAATCCTAGTCTCTGATAAAACAGACTAAACCACAAAGATCAAAAAGACAAGGACATTACATGATGGTAAAGGGATCAATGCAACAAGAAGAGCTAACTATCCTAAATATATATGCACCCAATACAGGAGCACCCAGATTCATAAAACAAGTTCATAGAGACCTACAAAGAGACTTAGACTCCCACACAATAATAATGGGAGACTATAACACCTCACTGTCAACATTGGATCGACGAGACAAAATTAACAAGGCTATTCAGGACTTGAACTCAGCTCTGGACTAAGCAGACCTAGTAGACATCTACATAACTCTCCACCCCAAATCAACAGAATATACATTCTTCTCAGAACCACATAGCACTTACTCTAAAATCGACCTCATAGTTGGAAGTAAAACACTCCTCAGCAAATTCAAAAGAATGGAAATTATAACAAACAGTCTCTCAGACCACAGACCAACCAAATTAGGACTCAGGATTAAGAAACTCACTCAAAACGGCACATCTACATGGAAACTGAGTAACCTGCTTCTGAATGACTACTGGGCACATAATGAAATTAACTCAGAAATAAAGATGTTATTTGAAGCCAATGAGAACAAAGATACAATGTACCAGAATCTCTGGGATACAACTAAAGCAGTGTTTAGAGGGAAATTTATAGCACTAAATGCCCACATCAGAAAGCGGGAAAAATCTAAACTCAACATCCTAACATCACATTAAAATAACTAGAGAAGCAAGAGCAAACAAATTCAAAAGCTAGCAGAAGACAATAAATAAGATCAGAGCAGAACTGAAGGAGATAGAGACAATAAAAACCATTCAAAAAAATCAATGAATCGAGGAGCTGGTTTTTTGAAAAGATTAACAAAATAAATAAACCACTAGCTAGACTAATGAAGAAAAGAGAGAAGAATCAAATAGACACAATAAAAATGTTAAAGGGGACATCACCACTGATCTCACAGAAATACAAACTACCATCAGAGAATACTATAAACACCTCTACACAAATAAGCTAGAAAATCTAGAAGAAATGGATGAATTCCTGGACACATACACCCTCCCAAGACTAAACCAAAAAGAAGTCGAATCCCTGAATAGACCAATAACAAGTTCTGAAATTGAGGCAGTAATTAACAACCTACCAACCAAAAAAGCCAGGACCACATGGATGCACAGCCTAATTCTTCCAGAAGTACTAATAGGAGCCATTCCTTCTGATACTATTCCAATCAATAGAAAAAGAGGGACTTCTCCCTAACTCATTTTATGAGGCCAGCATCATCCTGATTCCAAAACCTGGCAGAGACACAACAAGAAAAGAAAAGTTTTAGGCCAATATCCCTGATGAACATCGAGGCAAATATCTTCAATAAAATACTGGCAAACTGAACGCAGCAGCACATCAAAAAGCTTATTCACTACGGTCAAGTTGGCTTCATCCCTGGGATGCAAGGCTGGTTCAGCCTATGCAAATCAATAAATGTAATCCATCACATAAACAGAACCAATGAGAAAAACCACATGATTAGCTCAATAGGTGAAAAAAAGGCCTTTGATAAAATTCAACACGCCTTCAAGCTAAAAACTCTCCATAAACTAGGTATTGATGGTATATATCTCAAAATAATAAGAGCTATTTATGACAAACCGATAGCCAATATCATACCAAATGGGCAAAGGCTGGAAGCATTACCTTTGAAAACCGGCACAAGACAAGGATACCCTCTCTCCCCACTCCTATTCATCACAGTATTGGAAGTTCTGCCCAGAGCAATCAGGCAAGAGAAAGAAATAAAGGGTATTCAGATAGAAGGAGAGGAAGTCAAATTGTCTCCGTTTGCAGATGACATGATTGTATATTTAAGAAAGCCTGTCGTCTCAACCCAAATACTCCTTAAGCAGATAAGCAACGTCAGCAAAGTCTCAGGATACAGAAATCAATGTGCAAAAATTACAAGCATTTCTATACACTAATAATAGACAAACAGAGCTAAACCATGAGTGAACTCCCATTCACAATTGCTACAAAGAGAGTAAAATACCTAGGAATACAACTTACAAGGCACATGAAGGACCTCTTCAAGGAGAACAAAAACCACTTCTCAAGTATCAGGGGAACCCGTCCCCGATAATTCAACGTAAAAATAAAGGGAAAGAGTACAAAAGAGAGAAATTTTAAAGCTGGGTGTCCAGGGGAGACATCACATGTCGGCAGGTTCCGTGATGCCCCCTGAGCCGCAAACCCAGCAAGTTTTTATTATGGATTTCAAAAGGGTTGGGGTGTACGAATAGGGTGTGGGTCACAGAGATCACATGCTTCAAGGGCAACAAAATATCACAAGGCAAATGGGGGCAGAGCAAGATC
This sequence comes from Pan paniscus, assembly GCF_029289425.2. Taxonomy (NCBI): domain Eukaryota; kingdom Metazoa; phylum Chordata; class Mammalia; order Primates; family Hominidae; genus Pan; species Pan paniscus. The sequence continues at coordinate 64,638,553 of NC_073272.2, forward strand.
ACAGGACCGGGGTGAAATTAGAATTGCTAATGAAGTTTCAGGCACACATTGTCATTGATAACATCTTATCAGGAGACAGGGTTTGAGAGTAGAAAACCGGTCTGACTGAAATTTACTAGGCGGGAATTTCCTCGTCCTAATAGGCCTGGGAGCGCTATGGGAGACCGGGGCTTATTTCGTCCCTTATCTGCAACTGTATAAGACAGACATCCCCAGAGTGGCCATTTCAGAGACCTACCCCTAGGAATGCATTCTCTTTCTCAGGGCTGTTCCTTGCTGAGAAAAAGAATTCATCAATATTTCTCCTATTTGCTTTTGTAAGAAGAGAAATATGGCTCTGTTCCGCCCGGCTCTCGGGCAGTGAGACCTGATGGTCAGCTCCCTTGTTTCCTGAACATTACTGTTATCCTGTTCTTTTTTCAAGGTGCCCAGATTTCATATTGTTTAAACACACATGCTTTACAAACAATTTGTGCAGTTAACGCAATCATCACAGGGTGCTGAGGCGACATACATTCTCAGCTTACTAAGATGACAGGATTAAGAGATTAAAGTAAAAACAGGCCTAGGAAATCACAAGAGTATTGATTATGGAAGTGATAATGTCCATGAAATCTGCACAATTTATGTTCAGAGATTGCAGTAAAGACAGGCGTAAGAAATTATAAAAGTGGGGAACTGATAAATGTCCATGAAATCTTCAAAATTTATGTTCTTCTGCCATGGCTTCAGCCAGTCCCTCTGTTTGGGGTCCCTGACTTCCCGCAACACTCAATGAAATAAGAGAGGACACAAACAAATGGAAAAGCATTCCATTTTCATGGATAGGAAGAATCAGTATTGTGAAAATGGCCATACTACCCAAAGTATTTGTAGATTCAATACTATTATCATCAAGCTATCATTGACTTTCTTCACAGAATTAGAAAAAACTACTTTAAATTTCATATGGAACCAAAAAAGAGCCTGCATAGCCAAGACAATCCTAAGCAAAAAGAACAAAGCTGGAGGTATCATGCTACCTGACTTAAAACTATACTACAAGGCTACAATAACCAAAACAGCATGATACTGGTACCAAAACAGATATATAGACCAATGGAACAGAACAGAGGCCTCAGAAATAACACCACACATCTACAACCATCTGATTGTTGACAAACCTCACAAAAACAAGAAATGAGGAACTGATTTCCTATTTAATAAATGGTGCTGGGAAAACTGACTAGCCATATGCTGAAAACAGAAACTGGACCCCTTCCTTACACCTTATGCAAAAATTAATGCAAGATGGATTATAGACTTAAAACCTAAAACCATGAAAACCCTAGAAGAAAATCTAGGCAATACCATTCAGGACATAGGCATGGGCAAAGACTTCATGACTAAAACACCAAAAGCAATGGCAACAAAAGCCAAAATTGACAAATGGGATCTAATTAAATGAAAGAGCTTCTGCTCAGCAAAAGAAACTATCATCAGAGTGAACAGACAACCTACAGAATGGGAGAAAATTTTTGCAATCTAACCGTTTGCAAAGGTTTGATATCCAAAATCTACAAGGAGCTCAAATTTACAAGAAAAAAATCAAACCCATCAAACAGTGGATGAAGGATATGAGCAAACACTTCTCAAAAGAAGACATTTATGTGGCCAACAAACATGAAAAAAAGCTCATTATCACTCGTCATTAGAGAAATGAAAATCAAACTAAAAGGAGATACCATCTCACACCATTTAGAATGGTGATCATTAAAAGTCTGGAAATAACAGATGCTGGGGAAGATGTAGAGAAATAGGAATGGTTGTACACTATTGGTGGGAGTGTAAATTAGTTCAACCATTGTGGAAAACAGTGTGGTGAGTCCTCAGGGATCTAGAACCGGAAATACCATTTGACCGAGCAATCCCATTACTGTGTATATACCCAAAGGATTATAAATCATTCTACTATAAAGACACATGCACACGTATATTTATTGTAGCACTTTTTACAATAGGAAAGACTTGGAGCCAACCCAAATGCCCATCAATGATAGACTGGATAAAGAAAATGTGGCACATATACACCATGGAATACTATGCAGCCATAAAAAGAATGAGTTCCTGTCCTTTGCAGGGATATGGATGAAGCTGGAAACCATCATCCTCAGCTAACTAACACTGGAACAGAAAACCAAACACCACAAATTTTTACTCATAGGTGGGAGTTGAACAATGAGAACACATGGACACCGCAAGGGGAACATCACACATCAGGGCCTGTCGGGGGGTGGGGGACAAGAAGAGGGAGGGCATTAGGACAAATATCTAGTGCATGTGGGGCTTAAAACCTAAATGACTGTTTGATAGGTGCAGCAAACCACCATGGCACATGTAAATCTATGTAACCAACCTGCACATTCAGCAGATATATCCCAGAACTTAAAGTAAAATTTAAAAAAATAATACAGGAATAGTGGACATAGGGAGCAGCTACTACTCTTAGTGCTGGGATAGAGTGCCCAGGGAAGGAATAAAACTAGAAGACCATCTTTCCCATGGCCCAGGACTGAGATCTAGACCTTGCTGGAAAGGGCGTGGTCATGGCTCACTGGTTGGTAGAGAAATTAGCTGAGATGCTACACTGAAATGACTCACAGAGAATCTGGGGAAATTTGTTTTCTGGAATCATATGGGGAATTATTCATGAACAGGTACCCTGGCTTGGAGCCTACTTCAAAGCTGCCTGAGGAGGTAGTAGGGGTAGCCATTCATGTGGTGTCATGTGAGCAGCATTTTTTGGGAAACTGCTTGGGTGGTGATAGGGAAGCATTTTATGGGAAGAAGCCACACTGATGGCACTGTATGCCTAAAGGGTTGCCAGAGAGAAGCTTCCCATGGGGTGACACTGCACGCTGCTGTTCACCATTTACTGGACGAGTCTGCTGAGAAGAGCTCTTGGAACTGAAGTGAATAAATTGATAACTGGCATTTTATTCTTATGTGCAGTGCTCTCTGATATCCTTTATTCTGTTTTATCTTTTAAAACAATGCTAGTGTGACACACTTAATTGATTTAATTGGTTGCGGCCTGTAGTTTAGAAAATAATGAGGTAAAATATATAGAGAGATGTAAGCAATGGTCCTTGACTTTGGGGAGCATTAAAACCCAATATTTCAAGAGAATATTTTCATAAAGAAATGAACTGTAAGGTAATATAGATTGAGGGTTGCACAAATGCTATGGTCTCATGGGCATCCACGAATCATTAATAGCATTGAAAGGTATAAATTAGATGAGTAGATAAATTGGCAGATATAGTAATGAATTAGATAAGTAGAGAGGAGCGTGGAGGGCATTGTGCTTGGACTTAAGCAAGTGTATGGATTGCTATTACAGAATTGTAAATATGGACATGACTTGGTCAGACTTGCATTTCATGTATTTGTTTTAATTTACCTTTTATGTACATTGCTCTGTGGGTAGTTTAGAGGATGGATTTGAAGAAGACAAGATCAGAGGAAGGGAGATTGTGTAGGAGGTATTATAGTTCTTAAAGGAAATGAATGCCTAAAATCGAGTATAGGTAATAGTGATAGAGAAAAAAGACTAAGAATAATATGGGTAAAACCATTTCGTATTGGTTCTTGATTTAATAAGAAGAAAGGGAAGGAGGTAGTTAAGAGTCCCAAGTTTTTGGTTGCAGAGCCTGGAGAGATAACAAGGAAAGAACACATGGGAAGGACCAAGTAAGACAGGAAGATGATACGTTCAGTTTGGTGAATAATAGTAATTATAATTTAAGCTAACATGAACTGAGCACTTACCACACTACAGTCAGTGTCTTAAGCAATTTACATGTATTAATTAATTCTCATAACAATCCTATAAGGTAGGTACAATTATTAGTATTCCAATTTTCATATAAGATTATGTAACTTTTCCAGGGTCACACAGCACAAGTTGAAGCCGAGATTCAAACTCAGTCTGGTTCCAGAGCCTGTGAAGTACCTATGGAAGATATTCACGTGGAGATGGATACTCACATGAATGTAGGTTGAGATTGGAGATCTAGATATGGAAGCCATTAGTAACTTAGTTGATAGTTTAAAGAAGAAGAGGTGAATGAGATCACCTGGGGAGTATGTTAAAGAGTGCCAAAAGTTAGGAGGTGGTCAGATTAGGAAGGACCTTGAATGACAAACTTTGCATGTTTAGCTCTTGAGAGTGGAGTGCTACTAGAACTTTTTAACTCAAAAGGAGATGAGGCAGGGATGTGCAAATATGGCTGTAAATGTAGGCAAAAGCTTTGTGGGGCAGAGAATAAAAGGAAAAAGACCAATTAGTAGATTTTGGTCATCAGTTATGAAACAATAAAGACCTAGGTCAGTGTTAACAAAGAGGCTACCAAAAAAAGGGGTGTCTAGTCATCAGGTGGGCACCATTGGAATACAGTCATGTATCACTTAACTGTAGGGATTCTTTCTGAGAAATGGATTGTTAGGCAATTTTGTCATTGTGTGAGTATCATAGAGTATACTTACACAAACCTAGATGGTATACCTCGATGTGGTTTAGCTCTGTGTCCCCACCTAAATCTCACCTTGAATTGTAGTTCCCATATCCCCATGTGTCATGGGATGGACCCGGTGGAAGGTAATTTAATCATGGGAGCAGTTACCCTCATGCTATTCTCGTGATATTGAGTGAGTTCTCACGAGATCTGATGGTTTTATAAGGGGCTTTCCCCCTATGGCTCGGCACTTTTCCCTTTTGCTGCCATGTGAAGGACATGTTTGCCTCCCTTTCCACCATGATTGTAAGTTTCCTGAGGTCTCCCAAGCCCTGCGAAACTGTGAGTCAAACCTCTTTCTTAGTCTCGGGCAGTTCTTTATAGCAGCATTAGAATGGACTAATACAAGTCTATTACACAACTAGACTGTATGGTATAGCCTCGTGCTCCTAGGCTGCAAACTTCTCCAGCTGTTACTATAGTAAATACTGCAGGCAGTTGTAACCCAAAGACAAGTGTTTGTGTCTCTAAACATAGAAAATGGACAGTAAAAATATGGTATAAAAGATTAAAAATGGTACACCTGTATTTGACACTTATGGTGAATGGAGCTTGCAGAACTGGAAGTTGCTCTGGGTATGTCAGTGAGTGAGTGGCGATTGAATGTGAAAACCTAGGACATTGCTATACATACTGTAGACTTTATAAACACTGTATGCTTAGGCTACAGAAAATTTATTTTTAAATTTTTAATAATAAATTAACCTTTGCTTACTATGACTTTTAACTTCATGAATTTTAAAAACGTTTTAATTTTTTAATTTATTTATAGTAACACTTAGCTTAAAACGCAAACACATTGTATAGCTCTACAATATATATTCTTTATATCCTCAGTCTATAAGCTTTTCAATTTTAATTTAATTTAATTTTTTTTAACTTTTAAAACTTTTTGTCAAAATGAAGACACACACACATTAGCGTAGGCCAACGCAGGGCCAGGATCATCAATATCACTCTCTTCTACTTCCACATCTTGTGCCACTAGAAGATCTTCAGGGGCGATAACATGCATGAAGCTGTCACCTACTATGATAACAATGCCTTCTGGAATACCTCCTGGAGGACTTGCCTGAGGCTGTTTTACAGTTAACTTAAAAAAAAAAAAACTAAGTAGAAAGTGTATACTCTAACAATAAAAAGTATAGTGAAGTAAATACAGAAACCAGTAGCATAGTTGTTTATTATCATTGTCAAGTATTATTTACTGTATGTAATTGCATATGCTCTACATTTGTATGACTGGCAGCATAGTATGTTTGTTTACACCAGCATCACCATGAACATATGAGTAATGTCTTATGCTACAATGTTATAATGGTTGCAGAGTCACTAGATGATGGGAATTTTTCAGCTCTATCATAATCTTATGGGACCACCATCGTATATGTGATCCATTGTTGACCAAAACATGATTATGTAATGCTGACTATACATATCTCCAAGGTTTTCTGGGTTTGCCCCAGCTTTTGCCTGAAACGTCCAGTTTTACCATGGTGCCAGTACTTCAGGGTTAATTCAGGTACTAGTACAATTCAACATAAGCAACCTCCTTCAGTATATTCCTAGAGTACATAATGACTAAAATACTCTTATTAGCCACCAGATTATTGTTGCCTTCATCATTTTATTTTACTTTGGGGACACCTTTACTGAGATATAATTTATACATCATACAATGCACCTGCTTAAAGTGTACAATTTGATGGCTTTTATTATTTTCAAAGTTATGATTCCATTACAATTCATGTTAGAACATTTTCATTACCCCAAAAATAAATCCTGCATCTCTTAGCCATCATCCCCTAATCAACGCATTTCCTCCAGCCCAAGGCAACCACTAATCTACTTTCTGTTTTAACAGCTTTGTCTATTCTGAGCATTTCATCTAAATGTAATCATAACATTTGTGGTCTTTTGTGACTAGTTTCTTCCACTTCATATGTTTTCTAGGTCTATGCATGTGGTAGCCTGTATCAGTACTTCATTCATTTTAATGCCCAAACAATATTCTGTTTATAGATGTACTACATGTAGTTTATCCATTCACTAGTTAATGAACATTTGGGTTGTTTCTGCCTTTTGGTTGTTATGAATAATGCTGCTATGAACATTTTTGTACAAGTCTTTTTGGTGACACATTGTTTCAGTTCTCATGAGTGTACACCCAGGGAGTGGAATTGCTGGGTCATGTGCTAACTTTATATTTAATTTACTGAGAAACTGTTAGACTGTTTTGCAAAATAGACGTACCATTTTATATTCCCTCCAGCAAATGTATAAGGGTTCTAATTTCTCCACATCTTCATAAACACTTGTTATTATCATTTTGTTAATAGCCATCCTAGTGGGCATGAAGTGTATCTCATGGTTTTGGTTTGCATTTCCCTAATGAGCAATGATGCTGAGCATCTTTTCCTGTGCTTATTGGACTACTTTGTATTTTAGCCCATCTGACAGGTGTGCAGTGATATCTCATTTGTGTTTTTAATTTGCATTTCCTTAGTGGCTAGTGATGTTGATCATCTTTTTATGTGCGTGTTTGCCATCTGTATATCCTCTTTGCTAAAATGTATTTTCATGCCTTTTACTTACTTTCTAATTTGATTTATTTTTACTCTTGAGTTTTGAGACTACATTCTAGATACTGGTCCTTTATTGGATATGCAGTTAAATATTTTCTCCTAGCCTGTAGTTTGTCTTTCATCTTCTTAACAGGGTATTTTGCAGAACAAAAATTTTATATTTGATAAAATTCAGTCTATCGATTTTTCTTTTATGCATTGTGCTTTTGGTGTTAAGTCTAAAAATTCTGCCTAGCCCTAGATCCTATGTATTTTCTTCTGCTTTTTTTTTTTTTTTTTGCTAAAAGTTTTATAGTTTGTTGTATTACATTTAAGTCTCTGATCCATTTTGAGTAACTTTGGTATAAGACATAAGAATCAGATACAGGTTTATTACCTATGGATGCACAATTGCTCCAGCATTCCATTTTTGAAAAGGCAACTTGAATTTGCACCTCTGTCAAAAATTAGGCATATTTATGTGGGTCTATTTCTGTTCCACTAGCCTGTCTATTCCAGCATTAATTCCACACAATCTTGATTACTGTTCAAATCAGGAAGAATGTTTCTTTCCACATTCTTCTTTTCAAAATTGTTTTAACTGTTTTAGTTTCTTTATCTTTCCATATACATTTTAGAATAATCTTGTCTATATCTACCAAATATCTTGCTAGGATTTTTGTAGGAATTGTGTTAAGTCTGTATATTTATTTAGGGAAAATTGACATATTTCTATTTTAAGTATTCCAATCCATGAATTCATATCTCTGCATCTATTTAAATCTCCCCTAATACTTTTTCATCAGCATTGTGTAGTTTTCAGCATACAGATCCTCTCTATATTTTGTTATATTTATACCTAAGTATTTCAGCGTTTTGGCCAAATGTAAATTATAAATGGTATTGTATTTTTAATTTTGTTGTTCACATGGTCATTGCTAATATTTAGAGATACATTTGATTTTATGTTGATCTTGTATCCTGAGACCTTGCAGAATTCACTTACTAGTTCTGGGAGTGTTTTGTGGGTGCCTTGGGATTTTCTACATAGACGGTATATCATCTGCTAATAGGGATACTATTATTTCTTCCTTTCCAATTTGTATACTGTTATATCCTTATCTTGCCTTATTGCAGTGTCTGGAGTGACTAGAACTATATCAATTAGGAGTAGTAAGAGCATACATCCTTGCCTTGTTCCTAATTGTAGGGAGAAAACATTCAGCTTTTCACAATCAAGTATAATGCTAGCTGTAGGCATTTTGTAGATGTTATCAAGTTGAGGAAGTTCCCATGTATTCCTGGTTTTCAGAGAGTCTTTATCATGTACATGTGTTGAATTTTAGCAAATGCTTTTTCTGCACTGAAGGATATATATACTTTGTCTTATTGTGCTTCACTTTATTGCAATTTGCAAGTATTGCAATTTTTATTTTTTTATTTTTTTATTATTTTTTTTTTTACAAATTGAACGGTTTTGGCAACTCTATGTCAAGCAAGTCTATGGGTGCCATTTTTCCAAAAGCATGTGTTGCATTTTGATAATTCTCACAATATTTCAACCTTTTTCATTGTCATTATATCTATTATGGTGATTTGTGATCAGTTATCTTTGATGCTATATTCTAATTGTTTTGAGGTGCCACAAACCGTGCCCATATAAGATGACAAACTAAATCAATAAATGTATGTGTTCTGATTACTCCATGGACTGGCCATTAACCCCCTTCCCCTCCCATTTCCTGTCTCTTTCCCTCTCGTCTTGTCTCCCTATTTTCTGAGACACAATGGCCTCTAAATGTTCAAGTGAAAAGAAGAGTAGCATATTTCTCACTTTAGATCAAAGGCCAGAAATGATTACACTTAGTGAAGAGGGCATTTTGAAAGCCAAGATAGTCTGAAAACAGGTTGCTTGCACCAAACAGCCAAGTTGTGTAAAGTAAAAGTTCTTAAAAGAAATTAAAAGTGCTACTCCAGTAAACACATAAATGACACGAAAGTAAAACTGTCTTATTGGTGGTAGGAAGAAACTTCTAATGGTCTGGATAGAAGACCAAATAAGCCACAAAATTCCCTTAAGCCATAGCCTAATTCAGAGCAAGGCCCTAACTGTCTTCAATTATATGAGGGCTGAGAGAGGTGAAGAAGCTGCAGAATAAAAACTGGAAGCTACCAGAAGTTGGTTCATGAGGTTTAAGGAAAGAAGCTGTCTTCATAACATAAAAATACAAGGTGAAGCAGCAAGTGCTGATGGAAAAGCTGCAGCAAGTACTCCACAAGAACTAGCTAAGATAGTTGAGGAAGGTGGTTACAATAGACAGCAGATTTTGAATGTTGTTAAAACACCCTTCTATTGGAAGGAGCTGCCATCTAGGAGAAGTCAATGTCTGGCTTCAAAGCACAGGCTGACTCTCTTGTTAGGGGCTAATGCAGATGGTGACTTTAAGTTGAAGCCAATGCTCATTTACCATTCTAAAATCCTAGGACCATTAAAAATTATGCTAAATCTACTAAGTCTAAGCTCTATAGATGGAACTATAAAGCCTGGATGACAGCATACCTGTTTACAGCATGGTGTACTGAATATTTTAAGCCCACTGTTGAGACCTACTGCTCAGAAGGACTCCTCTTAAAATATTACTGCTTATTGACAATGCATCTAGTCACTGAAGAGCTCTGATGGAGATGTACAAACAGATTAATGTTGTTTTCATGCTTGATAACAGAATATCCCTTCTACAGCCTGTGGATCAATGAGTAATTCTGACTTTCAAGTCTTATTTAAGAAATACATTTCATAAGGCTCTAGCTGCCAGAGATAATGATTCTTCTGATGGATCTTGGAAAAATAAATTGAAAACCTTCTGGAAATGATTCAGTGTTATAGATGCCATTAAGGACATTTGTACTTCAGGGGAGGAAGTCAAAATATCAACATTAACAGGAATTTGGAATATGTTGATTCCAACCCTTATGGATTGAGGGGTTAAAGGCTTCCGTGGAGGAAGCCACTGTTGATGTGATGGAGATAGCAAGACAAGTAGAATTAGAAGTGGAGCCTGAAGATGTGACAGAATTGCTGCAATTTCATGATACAACTATAATGGATGAAGAGTTGCTTCTTATGGCTCAGCAAAAAAGTGGTTTCTTGAGAGGAATCTGCTCCTGGTGAAGATGCTATGAACATTGTTGAAATGACAACAAAAGATTTAGAATATTACGTAAACCTAGTTGATTAAGCAGTGGCAGGATTTGAGAGGATTGACTCCAGTTTTGAGAGAAGTTCTAATGTGGGTAAAATGCTATCAGGCAAGGTGTGTGGGCTCATGCCTGTAATCCCAGTGATTTGGGAGACCAAGGTGGGAGGATCACTTGAGGCCAGGAGTTTGAGGTTGCAGTGAGCCATGATTACACCACTGCACTCCAACCTGGGTGAGAGAATGAGACCTTGTTTTATAAAAAAAAAAAAATGCTATCTAAAAGCATTGCATGCTAGAGAGAAATCTTGCATGAGAATCCATTGATGTTGCAAACTTCATTGTTGTCTTATTTTAAGAAAACGCCACAGCACTCCAACCTTCAGGAACCACCACGCTGATCAGTCAGCAGCTGTCAACATCGAGGAAAGACCTTCCACTAGCAAAAACATTCCAACTCAATGAAGGCTCAGATAGCATTTTTAACAATGAAGTATTTTTAAATTAAGGTATGTACATTTCTAGACATAATGCTATTGCACACTTAAGAGACTGAAGTATAGTATAAACGTAACGTCTATATGCACTGGGAAACCGAAAAATTTATGTGACTCACTTTATTGCGATACTTGCTTTAGGCAGTTGTGTGGAACTGAAACTGCAATATCTGAGATATGCTTGTATATATATATATATATTTTCATCTTTAACCTGTTAATATGGTGAAGTACATTGATTTTTGTATGTTTGAATATTGAGCAAGTCTTATACCACTGGAATGAAGCCCAGTAGGTCATGATACATATTAAAATTTTCTGCAGAAGTTTATTTGCCAGTAGTCTGCTAAATATTTTTGTATTTTGTTCATGAGGGATATTGGTCTGCAGTTTTCTTGTACTGTTTTTTTGTTCTAAATTTGATATCAGTGAAATAGTAGCTTCATAAAATGAATTGGAAAGAATTCTTTACATTCTGGAAAAGATTATAAACAATTGGTTATAATTCTTTTAATACTTGGTAGACTTGGTGAAACCATCTGTGATTGGAGTTTTCTTTTTGAGAGTTTTAAAATTATGAATTCAATTTTCCTCTAGAGTTCTAGAGCTATTCTAATAATATATTTCATATTGAATTTCTTGTGAGAGTTTCTATTTTTTAATAAACAGTTTATTTTACCTAAGTTGTCAGATGTCTGTGTGAAGAGCTCATCATAGTATTACCATATTATTCTTTTCATGTGTGCAGGTTGTATAGTCACATCCCCTGTTTCATTCTTGGTACTAATAAATTGTGTTTTTTACCTTTTTCTTTGTCCATCTTGATTGAGATTTACTAATTTTATTGATATTTTCAGAGAACCAGATATTTGTTTAATTGATTTTTCTCTAATATTAAAATAATTTATTCAAGTTCATTGATTTATCTGATTTTATTTACTATTTCCTTTCTTTCACTTATTTTGGGATTATGTTCTGTTTCTAGGTTCTTGAGGTGGGAGCTCAGATTATGAACTTGAGACTTTTATTCTTTTTTGACTTATTCAGTTAGTGCTATTAATTTCTCTTTCAGCACTGCGTTAGTTGTGTCTCAGGATTTTTTTTTTTTTTTTTTTTTTACTTTCCACAAATGTTTACAATGTATTTTTTACGTTAAAAAGTTTTAAAATTTTTGTGGGTACATAATAGGTTTATATATTTAGGGGGTACATGAAATTTTTATTTTTTTTTATTTTTCTGTTTCCATAGGTTTTATGGAACAGGTGGTATGTGATTACATGAATAAGTTCTTTAGTAGTGATTTCTGAGATTTTGGTGCACCCATCATCCAAGCCGGGTAAACTGTACCCAATGTGTAGACTTTTATCCCTCGCCACCCACCACCTTTTTACCCGAGTCCCCAAAGTCCAATGTATTATTCTTATGCCTTTGCATCCTCATAGCTTAGCTCCAACATATGAGTGAAAACATGATGATATTTGGTTTTCCATTCCTGAGTTACTTCACTTAAAATAATAGTCTGCACTTCCATGCAGGTTGCTGTGAATGCCATTATTTCATCCATTTTTTTTTGCTAAATACTATTCAATGGTATATATTTACCACATTTTCTTTATCTACTCATTGATTGTTGGGCATTTGAACTGGTTCCGTATTTTTGCAATTGCAAATTGTGCTGCTATAAACATGCATGTGCAAGTATCTTTTTCATATAATGCCTTGTTTTCCTCTGGGTAGATACCTAGTAGTGGGATTGCTGAATCAAACAGTAGACCTACTTTTAGTACTTTAGGGAATCTCCCCCACTGTTTTCCATAGTGGTTGTACCAGTTTACATTCCCACCTACAGTATAAAAGCCTTCCCTTTTCACTACATTGATGCCAACATGTATTTTTTAAATTTTTTGATAATGACCATTCCTGCAAGAGTTAGATGATATCACATTGTGATTTCGATTTGCATTTCCCTGATCATTAGTGATGTTGAGCATTTTTCCATATGCTTTTTGGCCATTTGTATATCTTCTTTTGAGAACTGTCTCTTCAAGTCCTTTCCTTACTTTTTTGATGGGATTGTTTTTTTCTTGTTCATTTGAGTTCCTTTTAGATTCTTGATATTAGTCCTTTGTCAGATGTATCAGCTGTGAAGATTTTCTCCCAGTCTGTGGGTTGTGTGTTACCTCTGCTGATTATTTCTTTTACTGTGCAGAAGCTTTTTAGTTTAAGTAGGTCCCATCTATTTATCTTTGTTTCTGTTGCATTTGCTTTTGGGTTCTTGGTCATGAAGTCGTTGCCTAAGCTGATTTCCAGAAGGGTTTTTCTGATGTTATATTCTAGAATATTTACAGTTTCAGGTCTTAGATTTAAGTCTTTGAGCCATCTTGAGTTGATTTTTGTATAAGGTAAGAGATGAGATCCACTTGGATTCTTCAACATATAGCTTGCCAATTATCCCAGCACCATTTGTTGAATAGGATGTCCTTTCTTCACTTTACGTTTCTGTTTGCTTTGTCTAACATCAGTTGGATGTAAGTATTTGGGTTTATTTATGAGTTCTCTATTCTGTTCCATTGGTCTATATGCCTATTTTTATACCAATACCATGTTGGTTTGGTGACTATGGCCTTATACTATAGTTTAAAGTCAGATAATGTGTTGCTTCCAGATTTGTTCTTTTTGCTAAGACTTGCTTTGGGTATGCATGCTCTTTTCTGGTTGCATTTCAATTTTAGGATTTTTTTTCTTTTTTTTATTATACTTTAAGTTCTAGGGTACATGTGTACAACATGCAGGTTTGTTACATGTGTATACATGTGCCATGTTGGTGTGCTACACCTGTTAACTCGTCATTTACATTAGATATATCTCCTAATGCTATCCTTCCCCCCTCCCCCCAACCCACAACAGGCCTCAGTGTGTGATGTTCCCCACCCTGTGTCCAAGTGTTCTCATTGTTCAATTCCAACCTATGAGTGAGAACATGCAGTGTTTGGTTTTCTGTTCTTGTGATACTTTGCTCAGAAAGATGGTACCCAGCTTCATCCATGTCTCTGCAAAGGACATACTCATCCTTTTTTATGACTGCATAGTATTCCATGGTGTATATGTGCCACATTTTCTTAATCCAGTTGATCATTGTTGGACATTTGGGTTGGTTCCAAGTCATTGCTATTGTGAATAGTGCCACAATAAACATACATGTGCATGTGTCTTTACAGCAGCATGATTTGGAATCCTTTGGGTATATACCCAGGAATGGGATGGCTGGGTCAAATGGTATGTCTAGTTCTAGATCCTTGAGGAATTGCCACACTGTCTTCCACAGTGGTTGAACTAGTTTACAGTCCCATGAACAATGTAAAAGTATTCCTATGTCTCCACATCTTCTCCCGCACCTGTTGTTTCCTGACTTTTTAATGATCGCCATTCTAACTGGTGTGAGATGGTATCTCATTGTGGTTTGGATTTGCATTTCTGTGATGGCCAGTGATGATGAACATTTTTTCATGTCTCTGTTGGCTGCATAAAGGTCTTCTTTTGAGAATTGTCTGTTCATATCCTTCGCCCACTTTTTGATGGGGTTGTTTGATTTTTTCTCATAAATTTGTTTAAGTTTTTTGTAGAATATGGATATTAGACCTTTGTCAGATGGGTAGATTGTAAAAATTTTCTCCCATTCTGTAGGTTTCCTGTTCACTCTGATGGTAATTTGTTTTCCTGAGCAAAAGCTCTTTAGTTTAATTAGATCCCATTTGTCAATTTTGTCTTTTGTTGCCATTGGTTTTGGTGTTTTAGTCATGAAGTCCTTCCCCATGCCTATGTCCTGAATGGTATTGCCTAGGTTTTCTTCTAGGGTTTTTATGCTTTTAGGTCTAACATTTAAGTCTTTAATCCATCTTGAATTAATTTTTGTATAAGGTATAAGGAAGGGGTCAATTTTCAGCTTTCTACATATGGCTAGCCAGTTTTCCCAGCACCATTTATTAAACAGGGAATCCTTTCCCCATTGCTTATTTTCCTCAGGTTTGTCAAAGATCAGATGGTTCTAGATGTATGGTATTATTTCTGGAGGGTGTGTTCTGTTCCATTGGTTTATATCTTTGTTTTCGTACCAGTACCATGCTGTTTTGGTTACTGTAGCCTTGTAGTATAGTTTGAAGTCAGGTAGCATGATGCCTCCAGCTTTGTTCTTTTGGCTTAGGATTGTCTTGGCAATGTAGGCTCTTTTTTGGTTCCATATGAGCTTTAAAGTAGTTTTTTCCAATTCTGCGAAGAAAGTCATTGGTAGCATGATGGGGATGGCATTGAATCTATAAATTACCTTGGGCAATATGGCCATTTTCATGATATTGATTCTTCCTAAACAGGAGCATGGAATGTTCTTCCATTTGTTTGTGTCCTCTTTGATTTCCTTGAGCAGTGGTTTGTAGTTCTCCTTGAAGAGATCCTTGACATCACACGTAAGTTGGATTCTTAGGTATTTTATTCTCTTTGAAGCAATTGTGAATGGGAGTTCACTCATGATTTGGCTCTCTGTTTGTCTGTTATTGGTGTAGAGGAATGCTTGTGATTTTTGCACATTGATTTTGTATCCTGAGACTTTCCTGAAGTTGCTTATCAGCTTAAGGAGATTTTGGGCTGAGACGATGGGGTTTTCTAAATATTTAGAAATGTCATCTGCAAACAGGGACAATTTGACTTCCTCTTTTCCTAATTGAATACCCCTTATTTCTTTCTCCTGCCTGATTGCCTTGTCCAGAACTTCCAACACTATGTTGAATAAGAGTGGTGAGAGAGGACATACCTGTCTTGTGCCAGTTTTCCTTTTTTTTTATTTTTTATTATACTTTAAGCTTTATGGTACATGTGCACAACCTGCAGATTTGTTACATATGTATACATTTGCCATGTTGGTGTGCTGCACCCATTAACTTCTCATTTAACATTAGGTATATGTCCTAATGCTATCCCTCCCCACCCCCCACCCCACAACAGGCCCCGGTGTGTGATGTTCCCCTTCCTGTGTCCATGTGTTCTCATTGTTCAATTCTCACCTATGAGTGAGAACATGCGGTGTTTGGTTTTCTGTCCTTGCTATAGTTTCCTCAGAATGATGGTTTCCAGCTTCATCCATGTCCCTACAAAGGACATGAACTCATCCTTTTTTATGGCTGCATAGTATTCCATGGTGTATACGTGCCACATTTTCTTAATCCAATCTATCATTGTTGGACATTTGGGTTGGTTCCAAGTCTTTGCTATTGTGAATAGTGCTGCAGTAAACATACGTGTGCATGTGTCTTTCTAGCAGCATGATTTATAATCCTTTGGGTGTATACCCAGTAATGGGATGGCTGGGTCAAATGGTATTTCTAGTTCTAGATCCCTGAGGAATCGCCACACTGATTTCCACAATGGTTGAACTAGTTTACAGTCCCACCAACAGTGTAAAAGTGTTCCTATTTCTCCACATCCTCTCCAGCACCTGTTGTTACCTGACTTTTTAATGATCGCCATTCTAACTGTTGTGAGATGGTATCTCATTGTGGTTTTGATTTGCATTTCTCTGATGGCCAGTGATGATGAGCATTTTTTCATGTCTCTATTGGCTGCATAAATGTCTTCTTTTGAGAAGTGTCCGTTCATATCCTTCGTTCATTTTTGATGGGGCTGTTTTTTTCTTGTAAATTTATTTGAGTTCATTGTAGATTCTGGATATTAGCCCTTTGTCAGATGAGTAGGTTGCGAAAATTTTCTCTCATTCTGTAGGTTGCCTGCTCACCCTGATGATAGTTTCTTTTGCAGTGCACAATCTCTTTAGTTTAATTAGATCCCATTTGTCAATTTTGGCTTTTGTTGCCATTGCTTTTGGTGTTTTAGACATGAAGTCCTTGCCCATGCGTATGTCCTGAATGGTATTGCCTAGGTTTTCTTCTAGGATTTTTATGGTTTTAGGTCTAATATTTAAGTCTTTAATCCATCCTGAATTAATTTTTGTATAAGGTGTAAGGAAGGGATCCAGTTTCAGCTTTCTACATATGGCTAGCCAGTTTTCCTAGCACCATTTATTAAATAGGGAACCCTTTCCCCATTTCTGGTTTTTCTCAGGTTTGTCAAAGATCAGATGGTTGTAGATAAGCGGCATTATTTCTGAGGGCTCTGTTCAGTTCCATTGGTCTATATGTCTGTTTTGGTACCAGTACCATGCTGTTTTGGTTACTGTAGCCTTGTAGTATAGTTTGAAGTCAGGTAGTGTGATGCCTCCAGCTTTGTTCTTTTGACTTAGGATTAACTTGGCAGTGCAGGCTCTTTTTTGATTCCATATAACTTTAAATTAGTTTATTCCAATTCTGTGAAGAAAGTCATTGGTAGCTTTATGGGGATGGCATTGAATCTATAAATTACCTTGGGCAGTATGGCCATTTTCACGATATTGATTCTTGCTATCCATGAGCATGGAATGTTCTTCCATTTGTTTGTATCCTCTTTTATTTCATTGAGCAGAGGTTTGTAGTTCTCCTTGAAGAGGTTTTTCACGTCACTTGTAAGTTGGATTCCTAGGTATTTTATTCTCTTTGAAGCAATTGTGAATGGGAGTTCACTCATGATTTGGCTCTCTGTTTGTCTGTTATTGGTGTGTAATAATGCTTCTGATTTTTTGCACGTTGATTTTGTATCCTGAGACTTTGCTGAAGTTGCCTATCAGCTTAAGGAGATTTTAGGCTGAGACGATGGGGTTTTCTAGATATACAGTCATGTCATCTGCAAACAGGGACAATTTGACTTCCTTTTTTCCTAATTGAATACCCTTTATTTCCTTCCGCTGCCTGATTGTCCTGGCCAGAACTTCCAACACTATGTTGAATAGGAGTGGTGAGAGAGGGCATCCCTGTCTTGTGCCAGTTTTCAAAGGGAATGCTTCCAGTTTTTGCCCATTCAGTATGATATTGACTGTGGGTTTGTCATAGATACCTCTTATTATTTTGAGATACGTCTCATCAATACCTAATTTATCGAGAGTTTTTTAGCATGAAGGGTTGTTGAATTTTGTGAAAGGCCTTTTCTACATTTATTGAGATAATGATGTGGTTTTTGTCGTTGGTTCTATTTATATGCTGGATTATGTTTATTGATTTGCATATGTTGAACCAGTCTTGCATCCCAGTGATGAAGCCCACTTGATCATGGTGGATAAGCTTTTTGATGTACTGCAGGGTTCTTTTTGCCAGTATTTTATTGAGGATTTTTGCATCGATGTTCATCAAGGATATTGGTCTAAAATTCTCTTTTTTGGTTGTGTCTCTGCCCGGCTTTGGTATCAGGATGATGCTGGCCTCATAAAATGAGTTAGGGAGGATACCCTCTTTTTCTATTGATTGGAATAATTTCAGAAGGAATGGTACCAGCTCCTCCTTTTACCTCTGGTGGAATTCGGCTGTGAATCCGTCTGGTCCTGGAGTTTTTTTGGTAGGTAAGATATTAATTATTGCCTCAATTTCAGAGCCTGTTATTGGTCTATTCAGAGAATCAACTTCTTCCTGGTTTAGTCTTGGGAGGGTGCATGTGTCAAGGAATTTATCCATTTCTTCTCGATTTTCTAGTTTATTTGCCTAGAGGTGTTTATAGTATTCTCTGATGGTAGTTTGTATTTCTATGGAATCGGTGGTGATATCCACTTTATTATTTTTTATTCCATCTATTTGATTCTCCTCTCTTTTCTTCTTTATTAGTCTTGCTAGCAGTCTATCAATTTTGTTGATCTTTTCAAAAAACCAGCTCCTGGATTCATTGATTTTTTGAAGGGTTTTTGTGTCTCTATTTCCTTCATTTCTGCTGTGATCTTAGTTATTTCTTGCCTTCTGCTAGCTTTTGAATGTGTTTGCTCTTGCTTCTCTAGTTCTTTTAATTGTGATGTTAAGGTGTCAATTTTAGATCTTTTCTGCTTTCTTTTGTGGGCATTTAGTACTATATATTTCCCTCTACTCACTGCTTTCAATGTGTCCCAGAGATTCTAGTATGTTGTGTCTTTCTTTGTTCTCGTTGGTTTCAAAGAACATCTTTATTTCTGCCTTCATTTCCTTATGTACCCTGTAGTCATTCAGGAGCAGGTTGTTCAGTTTCCATGTAGTTGAGCGGTTTTGAATGAGTTTCTTAATCCTGAGTTCTAGTTTGATTGCACTGTGGTCTGAGAGACAGTTTGTTATAATTTCTATTCTTTTGCATTTGCTGAGGAGTGCTTTACTTCCAACTGTGTGGTCAGTTTTGGAATAAGTGTGGTGTGGTGCTGAGAAGAATGTATATTCTGTTTATTTGGGGTGGAGAGTTTTGTAGATGTCTATGAGGTCCACTTGGTGCAGAGCTGAGTTCAATTCAAGAAAGTCTACAAGCTAGAAGAGAGTGGGGGCCAATATTCAACATTCTTAAATAAAAGAATTTTCAACCCAGAATTTCATACCCAGCCAAACTAAGCCTCATATATGAAGGAGAAATAAAATCCTTTACAGACAAGCAAATGCTGAGAGATTTTGTCACCACCAGGCCTGCCCTAAAAGAGCTCCTGAAGGAAGCACTAACATGGAAAGGAACAACCAGTACCAGCCACTGCAAAAACATGCCAAATTGTAAAGACCATCGAGGCTAGGAGGAAACTGCATCAACTGACAAGCAAAATAACCAGCTAACATCTTAATGACAGGATCAAATTCACACATAACAATATTAACCTTAAATATAAATGGGCTAATTCTCCAATTAAAAGAGACAGACTGGCAAATTGGATAAAGAGTCAAGACCTGTCAGTATGCTGTATTCAGGAAACCCATCTCACGTGCAGAGACACACATAGGCTCAAAATAAAGGGATGGAGGAAGATCTACCAAGCAAATGGAAAACAAAAAAAGGCAGGGGTTGCAATCCTAGTCTGTGATAAAACAGATTTTATACCAGCAAAAATCAGAAGAGACAAAGAAGGCCATTACATAATGGTAAAGGGATCAATTCAACAGGAAGAACTAACTATCCTAAATATATATGCATCCAATACAGGAGCACCCAGATTCATAAAGTGAGTCCTTAGAGACCTACAAAGAGACTTAGACTCCCACACAATAATAATGGGAGACTTTAACACCCAACTGTCAACATTAGACAGATCAACGAGACAGAAAGTTAACAAGTCTTGTGCCGGTTTTCAAAGGGAATGCTTTCAGTTTTTGCCCATTCAGTATGATATTGGCTGTGGGTTTGTCATAAATAGCTCTTTTTATTTTGAGATACATCCCATCAATACCCAGTTTATTGAGAGTTTTTAGCATGAAGTGCTGTTGAATTTTGTCCTCGGCCTTTTCTGGATCTGTTGACAAAATCATGTGGTTTTTGTCTTTGGTTCTGTTTATTTGATGGATTACATTTATTGATTTGCATATGTTGAACCAGCCTTGCATCCCAGGGATGAAGCTGACTTGATCATAGTGGATAAGCTTTTTGATGTGCTGCTGGATTCGGTTTGCCAGTGTTTTATTGAGGATTTTTACATCAATGTTCATCAAGGATATTGTTCTAAAATTCTCTTTTTTTGTGTGTGTGTCTCTGCCAGGCTTTGGTATCAGGATGATGCTGGCCTCATAAAATGAGTTAGGGAGGATTCCCCCTTCTTCTATTCATTTGAATACCATGTTTTTTTCTAGTTCTGTGTTGAATGATGGTGGTATTTTGATTCGAATTGCATTGAATTTGTAGAATGCTTTTGGCAGTATGTTCATTTTCACAATATTGATTCTACCCATCCATGAGCATAGGATGTGTTTCTATTTGTTTTGTCATCTATGATTTCTTTCAGCAGTGTAATATAGTTTTCTTGTAGAGTCCTTTCATGTTCTTGGGTAGGTAGATTCCTAAGTTATTGTTGGTTTTTTTTTTTTTTTTTTTTTTTTTGCAACTCTTGTGAAAGGGGTTGAGTTATAGATTTGATTTTCAGTTTGTTCACTGTTGGTGTATAGCAGAGCTACTGATTTGTGTAAATTAATTTTTTATACTGAATCTTCACTGAATTCATTCACCAGAGCTAGGAGCTTTTTGGATGAGTCTTTAGGGTTTTCTAAGTGTATGATTATATCATCAGCAAGCAGTGACAGTTTGACTTCCTCGTTACTGATTTGGATACCCTTTATTTCTTTCTCTTGTCTGAGTTCTCTGGCTAGACTTCCAGTACTATGTTGAATAGAAGTGGTAAAAGTGGGAATCATGTCTTGTTCCAGTTCTGAGTGGCTATGCTTTCAAAGTTTTCCCTGTTCATTATAATGTTGGCTGTAGGTTTGTCATAGATGGCTTTTATTACATTAAGTTATGTCCATGCTATGCCAATTTTGCTGGAAGTTTTCTATGTAAAGGGATGCTGTATTTTTTTAATGCCTTCTTTGTGTCTATTGAGATCATTATGTTATTTCTGTTTTTGATTCTGTTTATTGGATGTATCACATTTATTGACTTACATATGTTAAACCATCTCTGCATCCCTGGTATGAAACCCACTTGATTATGGTAGATTATCTTTTTGATATGCTGTTGGACTCAGTTTTCTGGTATTTTTTTGAGGATTCTGCATCTATGTTTTTCAGGGATATTGGTCTGTAGTTTTCTTTTTTTATGTTATTTCCTGGTTTTGGCATTAGGGTGATACTGGCTTCCTAGAATGATTTAGGGAGGATTCCCTCTTTCTCTGTGTTTTGGAATAGTGTCAATAAGATTGTTATCAGTTCTCCATTGAATATCTCATAGAATTCACCTCTGAATTTGTCTGGTCCTGGACTTTTTTTTCTTGGCAATTTTTAAATTACCATTTCAATCTTGCTGCCTGTTATTGGCTTGTTTAGAGATTCTATATCTTCTTAGTTTAATCTAGGAGGGTTGTGTATTTTCAGAAATTTATCCATATCCTCTGGATTTTCTAGTATTTGCATGTAAAGGTGTTAATAGTAGCCTTCAAAAATCTTTTATATTTCTGTTATATCAGTTTTAATATCCCCCATTTCATATCTTATTGACCTTATTTGGATTTTCTCTCCTCTTTTCTTGGTTAATCTCATTAATGGTCTATCAAATTTTTTATCTTATCAAAGAACCAGCTTTTTGTTTCATTTATCTTTTGTAATTTTTTTGTTTTAATTTCATTTATTTCTGCTCTGATCTTCATTATTTCTTTTCTTCTGCTGGCTTTGGGTTTGGATTTTTCTTGTTTCTCCAATTTTTTGACGTGTGACCTTAGATTGTTTATTTGTGCTCTTTCAGACTTTTTGATGTAGGCATTTAATGCTATGAACTTTCCTCATAGCACCACTTTTGCTGTAACCCAGAGGTTTTGATAAGTTGTGACACTATTATCATTCAGTTCAAAGAATTTTAAAATTTTTGTCTTGATTTCATTGTTAAACCAATGATTGTTCAGAAGCAGGTTATTTAATTTCCATGTATTTGCTTTATTTGCATGGTTTTGGAGTTCCTTTTGGAGTTGATTTTCAATTTTATTCCACTGTGGTCTAAGAGAGTTCTTGATATAACTTTGATTTTCCTAATGTACTGAGACTTGTTTATGGACTATCTTATATCTTGAAGAATATTCCATGTGCTGATGAATAGAATGTATATTTGGGTAGAATGTTCTGTAATTATCTGTTAAGTCCATTTGTTGTAGAGTATAGTTTGAATTCATTGTTTTTTGTTAACTTTCTGCCTTGATGACTTGTCTAGTGCTGTCAATGGAATATTAAAGTCCCCCATTATTATTGTGTTGCCATCTATCTCATTTCTTAGGTATAATAGTAATTGTTTTATGAATTTGGGAGCTCCAGTGGTAAGTGCATATATATTTAGAATTTTTCTGTTGGATGAGGCCTTTTTATCGTTATATAATTTCCTTCTTTGTCTATTAAACTGCTGTTGCTTTAAAGTTTGTTTTGTCTGATATAAGAATAGATACTCCTGCTCATTTTTGGTGTCCATTTGCATGGAATATCTTTTTACACCCCTTTATCTTAAGTTTGTGTGAATTCTTATGGGTTAGGGGAGTTTCCTGAAAGTAGCATAAACTTGGTTGGTGAATTTTTATCTGTTCCTCCATTCTATATCTTTTAAGTGGAACATTTAGGCCGTTTACTTTCAAAGTTAGTATTGAGATATGAGGTACTATTCTATTAATTGTGCTGTTTGTTGCCTGAATACCTTGTGTGTTTGTGTTTTTTTTTTTCATTCAGAACCTTTAAGGAGGTTCTGTTTTGGTATATTTTGAGTGTATTTGGTATATTTTGAGTCAATTTATTTCAAGATCTAGAGCTCCTTTTAGCAGTTCTTGTAGTGCTGGCTTGGTAGTGGCATATTCTCTCAGCATTTGTGTATCTGGAAAATACGGTATCTTTCCTTCATTTATGAGGTTTAGTTTTGCTGGATACAGAATTCTTGGCTGATAATTGTTTTGTTCCAGGAGGCTTAAGATAGGATCCAAATCCCTTCTAGTTTGTATGATTTCTGCTGAGAAATCTGCTACTAATCTGATAGGTTCTCTTTAATAGGTTACCTGTTGCTTTTGCCTCACATCTCTTGAGATTCTTTCCTTCATCTTGACTTTAGATAACCTGATGTCTGTGTGCCTAGGCAATTATCTTTTTGTGAGGAATTTCCCAGGTGTTCTTTGAGATTCTTGTATTTGGATGTCTAGATCTCTAGCAAGGATGTGGAAGTTTTCCTTGATTATTCCCTCAAATATTTTTTTCAAAACTTTTTGAGTTCTCTTCTTTCTTGGGTACACCAATTATTTTTAGGTTTGAACGTTTAACATAGTCCAAAGCTTCCGGAGGTTTTGTTCAATTTTTTTTTTTTTTACTTTTTTTTTCTTTGGTTTGATGGATTAGGTTAGTTCAAAAGCCTTGTCTTCAAGCTCTGAAGCTCTTTCTTCTGCTTGTTCAATTCTATTGCTGAGACTTTCCAACATATTTTATATTTAATCAAAGTGTGTCCTTGATTTCCAGAAATCAAGATTGTGAATGTTTTTTATTTATGATATCTATTTCACTGAAGAATTTTCCTTTTATATTTTGTGTAATGCTTTTATTTAAGTTGGACTTCACCTTTTTCTGGTGTTTTCTTGATTAGCTTAATATTCGACCTGCTGAATTCTTTTTCTGGCAATTCAGAGATTTAATCTTGTTTTGGATCCATTGCTGGTGAGGTGGTATGATCTTTTGGGGGTGTTAAAGAAGCTTGCTATGTCATATTAATCAGAATTGATTTTCTGGTCCCTTCTGATTTGGGTAGACTATGTCAGAGGGAAGATCTGGGATTCAAGGGCTGCTGTTCAGATTCTTTTTCCCACAGGGTGCTCCCTTGGTGTGGTGTTCTCCCCCTTCCCCTAGGAAAGGGGCTTCCTTAGAACTGAATTGTAGTGATTGCTTTTGCTCTTCTGGGTCTAGCCATGCAGCAGAGCTGCCAGACTCCGGGCTAGCACTGGGAAATGTCTGCAAAGAAAGCTGTAACATGATTCATCATCAGGTCTTGCAGCTGTGGATACCAGCACCTGCTCTAGTGGAGGTAGCAGGAGAGTGAAGTGGACTCTAGGATGGTTCTTGGTTGTGTTTTTGCTTAGTGCATTGGTTTTGTGTTGGTTGACTTCCAGCCAGGAGGTGGCAGTCCTATAGGGAGGATGCAAACTTGCCCTAGGGACACCTGGTTAAGTATTGAGGTTTTTCAGGTGGTGGGTAGGGCCACAGAGCTCCTAAGAGATTATGATCTTTGTCTTTGGCTACCAGGGTAGGTAGAGAAAGACCGGCTGGTTGTGGCAGGGATAGGTATGTCTCAGCTCAGCCTCTTCTTGGGCATGGCTTTCTGTGGCTGCTGTGGAGGATGGGGATATGGTTCTCAATCCACTGAAGTTATATTCCCAGGGAGATTATGGCTGCCTCTGCTAAGTCATACAGTTGTCAGGAAGTAGGGGAAAGCTGGCAGTCACAGGCCTCACCCCCCTCCCACACAGTTTACATTCCCAAAGGTCAGTCTCACTTTCATCGTTTTCCCCACCAATAGCACCAGTCTATTTCCAGGCAGCCAGCTACCAAGACTGAGAACTTGTCCCAGACCACGAGCCTCCTCGTTGAAAAAGCAAGCAGACTCACAGTTTTTCTGGGATTTTAGGGAGCCTGTAGCAGTGACCTAGTTCCTTCAAAGGGTCTGTGGTTTCTTGGCTTTCCTGGTATGCTTCTGTGGTAGTTCTTGGATGAAAGTTCACAATGTCAGTCTCCACATGCTGCTTTGTCTATCCAAGTAGGAGCTGCAAGCTAGTTCTGCCACCTATCTGCCATCTTAATCCAAGTCCAAAGATGTTTTGATACAGGCATGCAGTGTGTAATAATCACATCATGGAGAATGGGGTAGTATCTTAGGAATTTTGATGTTATATTTTTGTTTTTCTCAGTTCAATATATCTTATTTTTCCTGAGATTTTCTTCTTGACCTATGGAATATGAAGATTGTTGTTTAACGTCAAAGTGTTTGTAGATTTTCCTATTAACTTTCTGTTATCCATTTCTAGATTGATTTCATTGTGGTTGGAAAACACCCTTGGTATGATTTCAGTTCTTTTAAATATTTTGAATTTTGTTTGTGGTCCAGATATGGTCTCTATTGACATATGTTTTGTTGGTGCATTGAAAGAATGTGTATTCTGTTTTGGAGTGGATTATTCTAAATAAATATTGATTAATTCCTCTTGGTTTGTAGTGTTCTTGCATTCTTCTATATGCTTATTTTATAATTGTTCTATCACTTGTTAAGAGAGGTTTGTTGAAGTCTCCAACTAAAATTATAAGATTTGTCTATTTTTCTTTTCAATTCTCCTAGTGTTCACTTCACACATTCTAAAGCTCTATTATTTAGTGCATTCACAATTATGGTTGCTGAGACTTATTGGTGAATTGGCCTTTTATAATATAATTTTCTTCTTTGTCTCTCATATTTTCTTTACTCTGATATCTACTTCAGCTAATATCAACAGAGGCACTCCTGCTTTCCATTGGTTAAGGTTTGCGTGTTGTATCTTTTTCTGTCTTTCTATATTCAACTTATTTATTATATTTGAAGTGATTATCTTGTAGGTGGCATATTGTTAGGTCATGTTTTTTAATCTACTCTATCAATCTCTCTTTTAGCTGGTGTGTTTATTTTATTTCCATTTAATGTAATTATTGATGTGTTAGGGCTTATAAGTCTGCCCTTTTATTGTTTGCTTCAGAATATTCTTTGTTTCTTTTTTTTGTTCACCCTTTCTTGCCTTCTTGTGTGGTACTTGAACATTTTTTAGAGTTTCATTTTGATATATCTATAGTGTTTTTTGAGTGTATCTCTTTGTATATCAATTTTAATGGCTCTATTATATATGTATGTGTGTATATATGTATATATATATATATATATATATATATATACACACACACACAAGAATATATATGTCATATGCATCCGTGTGAAGAGACCACCAAATAGGCTTTGTGTGAGCAACAAGGCTGTTTATTTCACCTGGGTGCAGGTGGGCTGAGCCTGAAAAAAGAGTCAGCAAAGGGAGTTAGGGGTGGGGCAGTTTTATAGGATTTGGGTAGGTAATGGAAAATTACAGTCAAAGGGGTTGTTCTCTGGCAGGCAGGGGCGGGGGTCACAAGGTGCTCAGTGGGGGAGCTTCTGAGCCAGGAGAAGAAATTTCACAAGGTAATGTCATCAGTTAAGGCAGGAACCAGCCATTGTTACTTCTTTTGTGTTTCTTCACTTGCTTCAGGCCATCTGGATGTATATGCACAGGTCACAGAGTATATGATGGCTTAGCTTGGTCTCAGAGGCCTGACATTCCTGTCTTCTTGTATTAATAAGAAAAATAACATAAAACAGTGTTGAAGTGTTGGGGCAGCAAAAATTTTGGGGGGATGGTATGAGAGATAATGGGCAATGTTTCTCAGGGCTACTTCGAGTGGGATTAGGGGCGGCATGGGAACCTAGAGTGGGAGAGATTAAGCTGAAGGAAGATTTTGTGGTAAGGGGTGATATTGTGGGGTTGTTAGAAGGATCATTTGTCATGTAGAATTATTGGTGATGGTCTGGATATGGTTTTGTATGAATTGAGAAACTAAACAGAAGACACAAGGTCCAAATAAGAGAAGGAGAGAAACAGATATTAAAGGACTAAGAATTGGGAGGACCCAGGACATTTAATTAGAGAGTGCTCAAGGGGGTTTAGTGTGATTATTTGCTTGGTTGGCAAGTTTTTGGGCTCTATCATTGACAGAGTCCTCTTTTTTAAGTTGGAGGCTGAGCTTGGTGAGGTCTGGTTTTAAAAGACCATTAGTCAGTTTTACCTTTCCTGAAGATTGAAGACAGTAAGGGGTATGAAGGTTTTACTGAATACCAAGAGCCTGAGAAACTGCTTGGGTGATTTGACTATTAAAAGTGGGCCCGTTATTGGACTATATAGAGGTGGGAAGGCCAAACCTAGGAATTACCTCTGACAGAAGGGAAGAAATGACTGTGGTGGCCTTTTTAGACCCTGTGGGAAAGGCCTCTACCCATCCAGTGAAAGTGTCTACCTGGACCAAGGGGTATTTTAGTTTCCTGACTCGGGGCACGTGAGTAAAGTCAATTTGCCAGTCCTGGGCAGGGGAAAATCCCTGAGCTTGATGTGTAGGGAAGGGAGGGGGCCTGAACAATCCCTGAGGAGTAGTAGAATAGCAGATGGAAGACTGAGAAGTGACTGCCTTGAGGATAGATTTCTACAATGGAAAGGAAATGAGAGGTTCTAAGAGGTTGGCTAGTGGCTTGTAACCTACATGGAAGAGGTTATGAAATGATGACAGAATAGAATGGGCCTGTGAGGCTGGAAGGAGATATGTACCTTGGTCCAAGAACCATTTGCCTTGTTTGGAAAGAGATTGATAGGTGGAAGTTTCAGTGGGGGAGTAGGTGGGAGGGACCGATGAGAAGGAGAAAAACTGCCATGAGGGATAGAAGTTGGAATGCTAGCTGCTTTTTTAGCTACCTTATCAGCATAGTTGTTGTCCTGAGTGATGGGATCTGATGCCTTTTGATGGCCCTTGCAGTGAATGACTCCAGCTTCCTTTGGAAGTAAAGTGGTCTTGAGAAGAGCTTTTATTAAAGAGGCATTAATGATGGTGGACCCTTGCATAGTGAGGAAACCTCTTTCAGCCCATATAAC
Source organism: Pan paniscus (assembly GCF_029289425.2). Classification (NCBI taxonomy): domain Eukaryota; kingdom Metazoa; phylum Chordata; class Mammalia; order Primates; family Hominidae; genus Pan; species Pan paniscus. Next base: position 64,666,606 of record NC_073272.2, read on the forward strand.
AGCACAGTGGTGCAGGATATGGAAGGCATATTGAGAGTCAGTATAAATATTGACCTGTAATCCTTTTGTAAGAGTGTGGACTCGAGTTAAGGCAAAGAGTTTGGCTTGCTGAGAGGTATTGGAGTGGGGCAGAGTGGTAGCCTCAATGATAGATGTGGAAGATACTATAGCATAGCCTGCCTTTGCTGGTGAGGGGTGATTAGGTGTGGTGGAACTGCCATCAATAAACTAAGTGTGATCAGTGTGAGGAACAGGAAAGAAGGAAATATGGGGAAATGGACTGAATGCCAGGTGGATCAGAAAGATACAGTCATGGGGGTGGAGGCCAGCCCAAAACAGTAAGGTTAAGTTGTTTGGACAGAAAGGCTACAGGGTGCAGTCCCAGCTCTTGTGTAAGAATTTTGACTGCACTGCCCTGCACTTTGGCTCTGTGTAATGAAAAGGGTTGGGATGAGTTAGGGAGAGTTAGTGTGAGAGCAGCTTCTAGGGCCGTTTTTACAGAACGGAAAGAGGAGTGGCGAAAAGATTTAGGATCTATGGGGTCAGCTAGGTTTGCTTTTGTGAGTTTATATAATGGTTTAGTCAGGATGGTAAAACTAGGTGTCCAAAGGCAGAAGTCCCTAACCATGCGTAGGAAGGAAAGGAATTGTTGTTTTGTAGAAGGGGTTGGGGTTTGGGAGATTAGCTGGACATGATCAGCAGGGAGAGCACATGTGCTTTCATGAAGAATTATGTGAAGGTAGGTAACGGATGGAGAAGAAATTTGAGCTTTGGAGGGGGATACCCGATATCCCTTGGAGAATAAATGTTGAAGGAGCAGGAGGGTGTCTTGTTGAGAAGATTCAAAGGAGGGGCTATAAAGTAGAAGGTCATCGATATATTGAATTAGGTGAGAAGCGGAGGGGTGGAAAGAAAGTAAATCATGAGAAAGAGCTTGGCTGAAGTAATGAGGGCTGTCCCTGAAGTCTTGTGGCAGTACAGCCCAGGTAAGCTGCTGGGACTGATGGGTGTCAGGGTCAGTCCAGGTAAAAGCAAAGAGAGGCTGGGATGAGGGGTGTAGGGGAATAGTGAAAAAAGCATCTTTAAGATCAAGAATGGAATAGTGAGTTGTGGAGGAAGATATTGAGGACAAAAGAGTGTACGGGTTGGGCAACACAGGGTGGATAGGCAAAACAATTTGGTTGATAAGGTGCAGATCCTGAACTAACCTGTAGGACTTGTCCGGTTTTTGAACAGGTAAAATGGGAGAATTGTAAGGAGAGTTTATAGGTTTTAGAAGCCCATGCTGTAGCAGGTGAGTGATAACAGGCTTTAATCCCCTTAAAGCCTGTTGTGGGATGGGATACTGGCGTTGAGCGGAGTAAGGGTGATTAGGTTTTAATAGGATGGTAAGGGGTGCATGGTCGGCACTAAGGAGGGAGTAGAGGTGTCCCATACTTGTGGATTGAGGTGGGGAGATACAAGGGGAGGATGTGAAGGAGGCTTTGAACTGGGGAAAAAGGGCAGCAATGAGGTGCGGCTGTAGCCTAGGAATAGTCAGGGAAGCAGATAATTTAGTTAAAATGTCTCTACCTAATAAGGGAGCTGGACAGGTGGGGATAACTAAAAAGGAGTGCATAAAACAATGTTGTCCAAGTTCGCATCAGAGTTGGGGAGGTTTAGAAGCCTGGCTGTCAATACCCACAACAGTTATGGAGGCAAGGGAAACAGGCCCTTGAAAAGAAGGTAATGTGGAGTGGATAGCCTCCGTAGTGATTAAGAAGGGGACGGACTTACCCTCCACTGTAAGAGTTACCCAAAGTGTCTGTGATGGTCTAAGAGGCTTCCGAAGTGATTCGGCAGCGTCAGTCTTCAGCCGTTAAGCTGAGAAGATCTGGGAAGGAGTCAGAGAGCCTTGGGCCAGAGTTCCAGGGGCTCTGGGAGTGGCTGCCGGGTGAGTTGGACAGTCCGATTTCCAGTGGGGTCCTGTACAGATGGGACATGGCTTAGGAGGAATTCCAGGCTGCAGGCATTCCTTGTCCCAGTGCCAGATTTCTGGCACTTGAAGCAAGATCCTCGGGCAGGCAGTCCTGGAGGAATGCCTGGCCACTGTGGTTCAGGCATTTGGAAGTTCTTGTGTGCTGGAGATGTGGCTGGGGTTTGTCTCACAGTGGAGGCAAGGAATTGCAACTCAGAAATACATTGCTACTTGGCTGCCTCTACTCTATTATTGTACACCTTGAAGGTGAGGCTAATTAAGTCCTGTTGTGGGGTTTGAGGGCCGGAATTTAATTTTTGGAGCTTTTTCTAATGTCGGGAGTGGATTGGGTAATAAAATGCACACTGAGAATAAGATGGCCTTCTGGCCCTTCTGGGTCTAGGGCGGTAAAGCGTCTAAGGGTTGTTGCCAAATGGGCCATGAACTGGGTTGAGTTTTTATATTTGATGAAAAAGAGCCTGAACACTATCTGATTTGGGAGAGGTCGGATAAAGAAAAAGGGACATCGACCTTGGCTATGCCTTCAGCTCCAGCCACATCTTTAAGAAGAAATTGTTGGGCAGGTGGGGGACGGCTAGTTGCAGAAAGAAACTAAGCCGGACTGGGTGTGAAGAGGGGAGGTGATAAAAGGATTATAGGGTGGGAGAGCGGAGGCTGAGGAAGAATTGAGACTTGGCTTGGCCTAGCGAGGAGCAGCCTGGGGAAGAGGGGAGTGGTCAGATTGGTCTGTAGAAAAGGAGGATTCAAAGGACTCAGAGGTTGGGGTGGAGACTGAAGGAACAGACAGGAGAGAAAGAAGAAAGATTTGCGATGAGTCACACTGGGAGTAGAGATGAGGGAGGGACCAATGTGTAAAAGAATGCCTGGCAGTCAGGCACCTCAGACCCATTTGCCCATTTTTTCGACAAAAATCATCCAGGTCTTGTAAAATGGAGAAATCAAAAGTGCCATTTTCTGGCTATTTAGAACCATTATCGAGTTTGTATTGGTGCCAAGCAGTGTTGCAGAAGAAAATAAGATGCTTAGGTTTTAGGTCAGGCGAGAGTTGAAGAGGTTTTAAGTTTTGGAGAACACAGGCTAAGGGAGAAGAAGGGGGAATGGAGGGTGGAAGGTTGCCCATAGTGAAGGAGGCAAGCCCAGAGAAAAGAGAGGGTAGAGACACAGAGAAGAGGGGTGGTGAGCAGCCCTGGGCTGCAATGTGTGTGAGCAGCCAAAGCAAGCATCCCAGCAATTGACTTGCCACCAAGGGAACGTGGGTGAATGACCAAGGCAGCTATCCCCTCAGTGATCAGACACCAATGGAGTGTGGGTGAAGAATCAGGCAGGCGTCCCTGCAGTGATTAAACACCAACAGAACACTATCTTCCCTAGTCTGTGACCAGCGCTGGAGTTTTGGGTCCATGGATAAAATGTGTCTTCTTTGTCTCTATTAGAGAGGAAAAAGAACTGGAATTGGAAGGACAGGGAGATTGAAGGGTAGCAAAAGAGGGAGATTGAAGGATAGCAAGAGAGGCTGGAGAAGAGAGTGAAAAGACCACTTACCCAATTTGAAATTCATGAGATGTTCCTTGGGCTGGTTGGTCTGAGGACCCAAGGTCATAGGGGGATCTCCTCACAGAGTGAGGGTGAGGACAGAGGACCGGTCTCCTGAAGGAGTCCTCCTGTCCCAAGTCTTCGGCACCAAATGTCACGTGCGTCCGTGTGAAGAGACCACCAAACAGGCTTTGTGTGAGCAACAAGGCTGTTTATTTCACCTGGGTGCTGGCGGGCTGAGTCTGAAAAGAGTCAGCAAAGGGAGTTAGGAGTGGGGCAGTTTTTTAGGATTTGGGTAGGTAAGGGAAAATTACAGCCAAAGGGGTTGTTCTCTGGCAGGCAGGGGCGGGAATCACAAGGTGCTCAGTGGGGGAGCTTCTGAGACAGGAGAAGAAATTTCATAAGGTAATGTCGTCAGTTAAGGCAGGAACCAGCCATTTTTACTTCTTTTGTGATTCTTCACTTGCTTCAGCCACCTGATATGCGCAGGTCACAGGGTATATGATGGCTTAGCTTGGGCTCAGAGGCCTGACAATATATATAATGAAGTATATATACACACACAAAATGCAAAAACAGTCTACCAGTGTTATTTTTTTCCTAGTGAAGTGTATAAAGCCTACCAACTTTTATGTTACTTAACTTTCCCACATTTATACTTTTCTTCCCTCTATGTAAATTTAGAAGCACATCACACAATGTTGTATTTTTGCTTAAACTCTCAAACGTAATTAGGAAAACTCAAGAGAAGGGAAACCTATTTACTCATATTTTTTGTTACTAGGTTGTTGTTGTTTTTTTTCCTGAAAGTCCAAATTTTATTTTTTTTAATTTCTTTTCTGTTTAGAGACTTCCTTCATTCATTCGTTTGGACTTACCTTAAATAAGGTGTTCTTTTTCTTTGGTTGTTTTCAGGATTTTTTGTCTTAATTTTCACATTTTTAATTATAATATATATTATAATGGATATATTTGAGCTTATTTTTTCTGGGTTTTCCTCACATTCTTGAATCTGTAATTTTGTAACACAGGCTAAATTTGGGATGTTTACAGCCAGTTATTTCTTGTAGTACTTTTTCAGACCCAGCCTTTTTCTTCTCTCCTTTTGGGACTTCAGTGATACAAGTGTTGGTTAGATATTTTTTTTTTAGCTACACATGTCTCTGATGCTCTATTTGTTTGTTTTCTTTTTTTTTTTTTTTTGAGTAATTTTTTCTGCCTTCCAGTTTACTGATTTTTTTTAAATTTCATCATCCTCTTCATTCTGTTGAGCACATCCATTGGCCTTATTTCAGTTATTTTTCAGTTCTAAAATCTCCATTTGGTTCTTCATTATATCTTCTGTTTCTTTGCTGAAGTTCTCTATTTTCATTTGTTTCAAGTGTTTTCATAGTTGTTTACTGAAGCATTTCTATTATATCAGCTTTCAAACATTTGTCAGATTATTGCAATTTCTCTGTTTTCTGAGTGTTGTCATCTATTAATTGTCTTTTAAAATTCTGGTTGAGACCTTTCTGGTCTTAATATGATGAATGATTTTCAATTGAAACCTCAGAATTTTTGCTTTATGTGATGAGACTTTGGGCCTTGGTTAAGTGTTCTGTTTTTAAACTGGCCTTCACTGATACTACAACAGCTAATGGGAGAACTACCTCATTACTTCTAGGTGGAGGTAATAGTCCAGGTTTCTCACTGAGCCTCTGTTGACAGAGGACCAATGGGGAGGGCCATTCATGACTCCTGGGTAGGGGTGAGAGTTTTGTATCCCCATATGGCCTTTACTGACACTGTGTGTGTTTGGTGGGAGAGGTTTATTATTGGCTGATGAGATGAAAGTCTTGGCTTCCTACTTGGCCTTCTGAGACACTGTCTTGGTAGGAGTGTTGAGGCTACTTGTTATAGCCTTGCAAGAGTGGCTATCTAGGCCCCCCATTCAATTTTTGCTTGCATGGTTTGGGGTAATCTCACAGTTTTTTTCTGTGGTGTTTTGCTAAAAGATTTTTGTCCGGCTAGACTGCCCCTTCTATGGTCCTTTGGCTAGAGAGAGCAGGCTTTTGTTGAGACTTTTATTGTCTGTCCCAATGGCATTTCTGGAATGCTGGCTTATTCATTTCCAAGTCTGGGATATAACAGACAAAATGAGAACCCAGGGGAACTCATTGCTGTGTTGTCTCTCAACTCGTGAAGTCCCTAGTTAGGCTGCCTTATTTTCTTTACCTTTCAGTCTTCTTATTTTTGTTTTATATATAATGTTCAAGAGTTTCATTTGTACTTAGCAGGAGAAATAGGGAAAAGAATGTCTATTTCATCTTCCTGAAAGCAGAAAGTGGACCATGTGATTTAAAGATTCATTATCTCTCTAAAGTTCTATATTAGAAAATCTAAAGTGCATGTGATTGTCTTTATAGCCTCACAGCTGATATTTTATAAATTCTTCTGGAAAAAATACTACTTAAAAACTCACTTTAAGGAAATATAATTTAATAAAACAACTTTACATTATTTACCATTTAGATTATTTCCACTGAAAGACTATTTCAAATTTAGCAAACCTTTATTTAATTATACCTTCTACTAATATAAATTAAAAGTATTTTAGAAGCCTTTATAATGTAAAAAAAATCAGTTTTTATATAAGATTTTGAAATTTAAAATCATAGCATATCTGTTTAAGAAAGACACAAATAATTTATTTTGATTTTAAATTTAGAGATGCCAATATTCACTTCTGTGTCAAAGCAATATTTAAGCTTTGTGAAAACAGTTTGGATTATGAGTAAAGGGAAAAATTAATAAAATTTCAGTGTTGCTTGTTTGAGAGACACTTTCTAATGCTTAAATTTGCTATCTCTGACCTTGATACTGTTTTGAATAGTTCGTTATGATGAAATTCTATTTTTGAGGCTGAGAATATAGAAACAAGTAACCTAGAATAAAATATAACTCTCTGTTTAATGCAATTTCAGCCACTCATAAGTAAACTGTAGATAATTTAATTTTATATCACATCAGGAAAAATTATAAAAACAATGGATCAAGATCTGAATTATCTTTTTTGTTTCCAAATGTAAAAATTTGTTTGAACTAGATTTGTGACATTTTTCGGTGTTATATTTATTTTTAAATAAAAAGTGGATTCTCACATTTAAATATTTTGGGGTTAGTTTTTAATTTAAGAAAAAAATATATGAAATAATTTTAAGTATCTGAAACTTCAAAACAGTAAGATTTATTTTTCCTATTTAATATTTATTGACCATAGTCACATATTTTTTTTTCTTTTTGAGACGGAGTCTCACTCTATTGCCCAGGCTGTAGGGCAGTGGCATGATCTCGGCTCACTGCAACCTTCACCTCGTGGGTTCAAGTGATTGTCCTGCCTCAGCCCCCCGAGTAGCTGGGATTGCAGGTGTGCACCACCATGCCCAGCTAGTTTTTGTATTTTTTAGTAGAGACAGAGTTTCACCATGTTGGCCATGCTGGTCTTGAACTCCTGACCTCAGGCGATCCTCCCGCCTCTGCCTCCCAAAGTCCTAGGACTACTGGCATGAGCCACCACTCTTGGCCCATAGTCACATAATTCTTGGGGGAGTTTTATATATGGGTCCAGCATACTTTGGATAATCCCTAGATCACATTCTTGGGAAATTGCTAAATATTTTTTACTTCAATAGAACATGCTGAAAAAGGACTGTGAAAGATAATGAATTTACTGAAAAGATGAATTAGAGTTTCTTTGCTCCACAGGCCTGGAATAATTTTAAATGTACTTTGTATTTGGCATCCTCTTTTCAGAGTTCTTCTTTTCTTTTTGAAAAAAAGATTAATTTATTATTTAATCTATCTTTTAAATTTTTAACGTTTTTGTTTTAAATTTTATTTTAACAAATATTGTATGTGTTTATTTTATGAAGCATAATGTTTTGAAGTATATATACATTTTTGAATAACTTAATCAAGGTAGTTGACATATGCTTTACCTCCATACTTACCATTTTTATTTTTGTTGTGAGAACATGTAAAATCTACTCTCAGCAATTTTTAAGAATACAACACATTGCTGCTAACTATAGTCACCAAGTTGTATAATAGATCTCTTGAACATATTTCTATCTAACTGAAATTTGATATCCTTTGACTACATCTCTTCACTCCCTTTCCCCTCCACCCCTAACCCTTTCCAACCACCATTTTACTCTCTAATTTTATGAGTTCAACTTTTTTAGATTCCACCTGTGAGATTGTGTGGAATTCATCTTTTTTGCCTGGCTTCTTTTATTTAACATTGTGTCCTCCAGGTTCATTCATATTGCCACAAATGACAGGATTTTCTACTTTTAAAAGGCTGAATACAATTTTATTGTGTATATATAGCACATTTTCTTATTCCACCCATCCATTGATGAACACTTGTGTTTATTTCACATTTATACTATTTTGAATAATACTGCATGAACATGGGAGTGTAGAAACTCTTTGAGATACTGATTTTATTTATTTTTATTTTATTCACATATATGCAGCAGTAGGATTGCTAAATTATATGGTCATTTTATTTTTAATTTTTCGAAGAACCTCTATATAGTTTTTCATGATGGCTGCATTAATTTATTTCCCTCCAACAGTGCACAAAGGTTTCCTTTTTTTTCTGCATACTTTCTAACACTTGATATCTGTAATCTTTTTGATAATAGCCATTGTAACAGGTGTGAGATGATATTTCATTATGGTTTTAATTTGCCTTTCCTGACAATTAGTGATGTAGATCACCTCTTCATGTACCTGTTGGCCATCTGAATGCCTTCCTTTGAGAAATGTCTACTGAGATGCTTTGCCCATTTTTAAATTGGATTGTTTGTTTGTTTTACCATTGAGTAGTTTGAGTTTCTTTTATATTTTGGATATTATCCTCTCATCAGGTCTATGGTTTACAAATGTTTTATCCCATTTCATAGGTTGTCTCTTCACTGTGTTGATTGCTTACTCAGCTGTGCAGAAGCTTTTTAGTTTGACATAGTTTCATTTGTCTACTTTGTTTTTGTTGGCTGTGCTTTTGGTATTACATTCAAGTAATCATTGCCAACACCAATGTCAAGAAACTAGTCTTCTATGTTATCTTCCATTACTTTTAGAGTCTCCTGTCTTATCTTTAAATCTTTAATCCATTCGAGTTGATTTCTTCATATTGTGTGAAATAAGAGTGTAGTTTTATCCTTCTGTGTATGGATATGCAATTTTGCCCACACCATTTATGGAGGAGACTTTCCCTTTTCCATTTTGCATTCCTGGTACCTTTATGGGAAACTATTTGACTATAAATGTGTGGATTTATTTCTAGTCTGTTTTTCTGTATTGGCCTATATGTCTGTTTTAATGCCAGTAGCATGCTGTTTTGTTGCTATAGCTATGTGGTATATTTTGAAGTCAGGTAGTGTGATGTCTCCAGCTTTGTAATTTTTGCTAAAGATTCGCTTGGGTGTTGGCACCTTTTGTGGTCCCTTATGGATTTTAGGATTCCTTTTAATACTTCTGTGAAAAAATGTCATTGAAATTTTTATAGGGATTACATTGAATATATAGATTGCTTTGAGTAGTATGGACATTTTAACAATATTAATGATTTCAATCTATGAATACAGGATAGCTTTTCATTTATTCATTTGTATCATTCTCAGTTTGTTATCAATGTTTTATAGTTACTAGTATAGAGGTATTTGACCTTCTTGGTTACATTTATTCCTAAGCATTTTACTTTTTGTGTAGCTATTATAAATTGGAATGTTTTCTAGATTTATTTTTCCTGATAGTTTGTTGTTAGTATATAGGAATGCAGTTAACTTTTGAACATTTATTTTGTATCCTGAAAATTTACTGAATCCTTATATTAGTTCTAAAAGTTTTTTTTGTTGGAATCTTTAGGTTTCTCTCTCTGTAAGACCATGTTGTCTATAAACAGGGACAGTTTAGCTTCTTTCTTTCCAATTTGGATGCTTTTTATTTATTTTTCTTGCTTAATTGCTCTGACAAGGACTGCCAGTACTATGTTGAATAAAAGTGTTGACAGTAGGCATTCTTGTCTTGTTTTTGATCTTAGAAGAAAAGCTTTCATCGTTTTACTGTTGAGTAGAGTATGATGTTAGCTGTAGGTTTTTCATATATGGCCTTTATTGTCTTGTGGTACCTCCCTTCTATACCTAAATTGATGAGAGTTTTTATTACGAAGGGATGTTGAATTTTGTTGAATGCCTTTTCTGCATCTATTTAGATGATCAACTGGTTTTTGTCTTTTTGTCTGTCAATGTGGCATATCGAATTTATAAATTTGTATATATTGATCTATCCTTGCAGTTCTGTGATAAATCACACTTGATCTTGATGAATAAACCTTCTAATGGGCTGCTGGATTCATTTTGCTAGTATTTCGTGGAGGACTTTTTACATCTATGTTCATCAGAGATTTTGGCCATAATTTTCTTTTCTATTCTTTTCTTGTGTCCACTGTAGTGTCCACTGGCTTTGGTATTACGTCTTCAATTTTTTGGAAAAGTTTGAGAAGGATTAATATTAGTTTCTCTCTAAATATCTGGTAGAATTCAGCAGTAAAGCCATCAGTTCTTGGGCTTTCCTTTGATTGGATAATTTTTATTAGTGATTTAATCTCCTTACTTGTTATTGATCTGTTCAGATTTTATGTTTCTTCCTTATTCAGACTTGTTAGGTTGTATGCATCTAGGAATTTTCCTATGTTTCTAGGTTGTCTAATTTGTTGGTACATAGTTGTTCTTAGTGGTCACTTATGATCCTTTGCAGTTTTATCATATTGTTTGCAATGTCTTCTCTTCCATTTCTGATTTTGAGGCTTCTCTTTGTTTATTTGTTTGTTTAACTAAAAGTTGTTGATTCTGTTTTATGTTTTCAAAAGCCCAAGTCTTACATTGATTTTTTTTCTTTTACTGTTTTCTAGTCTCTTTTTCATTTGTTTCTTTTCTAATCTTTATTATTTATCTCCTTCTACAATGGGTTTTTTAAATCTTCTTCTAGCTCCTTGAGGTGTAAAGTTATGTTGTTTATTCAAGATCTTTCTTCCTTTTAATGTAGGCATTAATTACTAAAAGCTTTTCTCTTAGAACCGTTTTTGCTGAATTTCGTAAGTTTTGGTATGTTGCATGTCAATTTTCATTTGTCTCAAGATTTTTAAAAAATTCCCTTTTAATTTCTTCTTTGATGCATTTTTGTTCAGGAGCATGTTGTTTACTTTTTAAATTTAATTTATAATAATTTATTAATATAAATCACAATAGCATTTTGAAGGCATACTACACATACGTGGGCTCTTTAATTTAACCCTAATAATAGTGTTATTATAATAAGGGTTCTATTTATTTCCCTTCAGTAGCTACATATGCCCTCTGTTTCTTTTTTCTATTATTATTATTATTAATTTAATTTTTTATTTCCATAGGTTATTGGGGAACAAGTGGTGTTTGGTTTCATGAGTAAGTTCTTTAGTGATGATTTGTGAGATTTTGGTGCACCCATCACCTGAACAGTATACACTGCACCCTATTTGTAGCCTTTTTCCCCCTTCCCACTCTTTTCCCCTAAGTCCCCAACATCCACTGTGTCATTCTTATGCCTTTACATCCTCACAGCTTAACTCCCACATATGAATGAGAACATACAATGTTTGGTTTTCCATTCCTGAGTTACTTCACTTAGAATAATAGTCCCCAATCTCATCCAGGTCGCTGTGAATGCCATTAATTTATTCATTTTCATGGCCGAGTAGTAGTCCACTGTATATATACACCTCAGTTTCTTTATCCACTTGATTGATGGGCATTTGGGTTGGATTCACGTTTTTGCAATTGTGAATTGTGCTGCTATAAACATGCACGTGCAACCAACTTTTATTGCATAATGACTTCTTTTCCTCTGGGCAGATACCCAGTAGTGGGATTGCTGAATCAAGTGGTAGTTCTACTTTTAGTTTTTTAAGGAATCTCTACAATTTTCCATAGTGGTTGTACTAGTTTACATTCCCACCAGCAGTGTAGAAGTATTCCCTGTTCACCACATCCATGCCAAAATCTACTATTTTTTGATTATAGCCATTCTTGCAGGAGTAAGGTGGTATCACATGCTGGTTTTGATTTGCATTTCCATGATCATTAGTGATGTTGAACATTTTTTAAATATGCTTGGTGGCTATGTGTACATCTTATTTTGAGAATTGTCTAGACATGTCCTTAGCCCACTTTTTTATGGGATTGTTTGTTTTTCTTGTTAATTTGTTTGAGTTCATGGTAGATTCTGGATATCATTTCTTTGTCAGATGTATGGATTGTTAAAGAATTTTTCCCACTCTACAGGTTGTCTGTTTACTTTGCTGACTGTTCCTTTTTCTGTGCAAAAGTTCTTTAACTAATTCCCAGCAATTTATCTTTGTTTTTATTACATTTGCTTTTGGGTTCTTGGTCATGAAATTCTTGCCTAAACCAATGTCTTGAAGGGTTTTTCCAATGCTATCTTCCAGAATTTTTACAGTTTCAGGTCTTAGATTTAAGTCCTTAATCCATCTTGAGTTGATTTATGTATAAGGTGAGAGATGAGGATCCAGTTTCATTCTCTTACATGTGGTTAGCCAATTATCCCAGCAACATTTGTTGAAAAGGGTGTTCCTTTCCCACTTGGGTGTTTGTTCACTTTGTCAAAGATCTGTTGGCTGTAACTATTTGGCTTTATTTCTGGGTTCTATATTCTGTTTCATTGGTCTGTGTGCCTATTTTTATACCAGTACCATACTGTTTTGGTGACTATGGCCATATAGTATAGTTTGAAATCAGGTAATGTGGTGCCTCCAGATTTGTTCTTTTTTACTTAGTCTTGCTTTGACTACATGGGCTCTTTTTTTGTTCCATAAAAATTTTAGAATTTTTTTTTCTAATTTTGTGAAGAATAATGGTGGTATTTTGATGGGAATTGTGTTGAATTTGTAGCTTGCTTTTGGCAGTATGGATATTTTCACAATATTGATTCTACCTATCTATGAGCATGGGATGTGTTTCTATTTGTGTCATCCGTGATTTCTTTCAGTAGTGTTTTGTAGTTTTCCTTGTAGAGCTCTTTCACGTTCTTGGTTAGGTATATTCTTAAGGTTTTTTTGTTTCTTTGTTTGTTTTTGCAGCTATTGTAAAGGGGGTTGAGTTCTTTTCCCCATTCAGTATGATCTTGGCTGTGGATTTGTCATAGATGGCTTTTATTATATTGAGGTATGTTCCTTGCATGCCGACATTGTTGAGAGTTTTAATCATAAAAGGATGCTGGATTTTGTCAAACCCTTTTTCTGCCTCTATTGAGATGATCAAGTGATTTTTTTTAATATTGTTTATGTGGTGTATCACATTTATTGACTTGTGTATGTTAAACCATCCCTGCATCTCTGGTATGAAACCCGTTGATCATGGTGAATTCTCTTTTTTTTTTTTTTTTAATGGAGATGGAGTCTCCCTCTGTTGCCCAGGTTGGAGTGCTCTGGTGCGATCACGGCTCACTGCAACTTCCACCTCCCGGGTTCAAGTGATTCTTCTGCCTCACCCTCCTGAATAGCTGGGACTAGAGGTGAGCACCACCATGCCCAGCTAATTTTTTTTTTTTTTAATTTTTAATAGCGATGGGGTTTTGCCATGTTGTCCATGCTGGTCTGGAACTCCTGACGTTGGGTAATCTGCATGTCTTGGCCTCCCAAAGTGCTGGGATTACAAGCGTGAGCCACTGCACCTGGCCTTGAGTTATCTGTTTTATATGTTTTTGGATTTGTTTAGCTAGTATTTTTGTTAAGGATTTTAGCATCTATGTTCATCTGGCATATTGGTCTTTAGCTCTTTTTTGGGTCATGTCCTTTTCTGGTTTTCATATTAGGGTGATACAGGCTTAATGGAATAATTTGGGGAAGGTTCCCTCTTCATTTTGTGGAATTGTGTCAGTAGGATTGGTTCCAATTTTTCTTTGAATGTCTGGTAGAATTCTGCTGTGAATCAATCTGGTCTTGGGATTTTTTTGTTGGTAATGTTTTAATTACAATTTCAATCTCACTGCTTTTTATTGGTCTGTTCAAGGTATCTGATTCTTCCTGGTTTAAGCTAGGAGGGTTGTATCTTTCCAAGAATTTATCCATCTCTTCTAGGTTTTCTAGTTTATCTACATAAAGGTGTTCATAGTGGCCTTCTTTTGTATTTCCATGGTGTCACATGTAATATTTCCTGTTTCGTTGCTTATTGAGCTTATTTCAATTTTCTCTCTTCATGGTTAATCTTGCTAATGGTCTACCAATGTTATTTATCTTTTCAAAGAATGAGGTTTTTGTTTTATTTATCTTTTGTATTTTTTTGTTTCAATTTTATTTACTTCTGCTCTGATCTTGGTTATTTCCTTTCTTCTGCTGGTTTTGGGTTTGGTGTGTTCTTGTTTCTCTAGTTCCTTGAGGTGTGAACTTAGATTATCTGTTTCTGCTCTTTCAGACTTTTGGATGTAGGTGTTCTGGGTTATGAACTTTTCTCTTAGCACTGCCTTTGCTGTGCCCCAGAGGTTTTGATAGGTTGTGTCACTATGGTCATTCAGTTGAATAATTTTTTTAAATTTTCATCTTGATTTCATTTTTGACCCAATGATCATTCAGGAGCAGGTTATTTAATTTCCATGTATTTGTATGGTTTTGGAGGTTCCTTTTGGAGTTTCCAGTTTTATTCCACTGTGATCTGAGAGAGTGCTTGATATAATTTTGATTTTCTTAAGTGTATTCAGGTTTGTTTTGTGGCCTATCATTTGGTCTATCTTGGAGAAAGTTCCATGCGCTGTTGAATAGAATGTATATTCTGCAGTTGTTGAATACAATGTTCTGTATTTGTCAGTAAAGTCCATTTGTTCCAGAGTATAGTTTAAATCCATTGTTTCTTTGTTGACCTTTTTACTTGATGACCTCTCTAGTGCTGTCAGTGGAGTATTGATGTCCCTCACTATTATTATGTTGCTGTCTAATTTCTTAGGTCTACTATTAATCGTTTTATAAATGTGGGAGCACCAGTGTTAGGTGCATATATAGTTAGGATTAGGATTGTGGTATTTTCCTGTTGGACAAGGCCTTTTATCATTATATAATGTCCCTCTTCGTTTTCTTTTTTCTTTTTTTAACTGCTGTTGCTTTAGAGTTTGTTGTGTCTGATATTCCTGCTCACTTTTGATGTCCACTTGCATGATGTCTTTTTCCACCCCTTTACCTTAAGTTTGTGTGAGTCCATATGTGTTAGATGAGTCTCTTGAAGGCAGCATATAATTGGTTGGTGAATTCTTATCCATTCTGCAATTCTGTATCTTTTAAGTTGAGCATTTAGGCCATTTACATTGCATGTTAGTATTGAGATGTGAAGTACCATTTTATTCTTCGTGCTATTTGCTGCCTGTATACCTTCTTTTTTGTTGCTTTTTGTTTTTGTTTTTTAAACTGTATTTTTGTTTTATAGGTCCTGTGAGATTTATGCTTTAAAGAAGTTCTGTTTTGATGTGTTTCCAGGATTGACTTCAAGATTTAAAGCAGTTCTTGTAGTGCTGGTTTGGTGGTGCTGAATTCTCTTAGCATTTGTTTGTCTGAAAAAGAATGTATATTTCCTTCATTTATGAAGCTTAGTTTTGCTGGGTACAAAATCCTTGGCTGATAATTGTTTTGCTTGAGGAGGCTGAAGAGAGGGTCCCAATGCCTCTTAGCTTGTAAGGTTTCTGCTGATAAATCTGATGTTAATCACATAGGTTTTCCTTTATAGGTTACCTCCCATAGCTATAAGGATTTTTGTCCCATAGCTCTTAGGATTCTTTCCTTCATCTTAACTTTTGATAACCTGATGACAATGCCTAAGTGATTATCTTCTTGCAATGAATTTCCCAGGTGTTCTTTGTGCTTCTTGTATTTTGATGTCTAGGTCTCTAGCAAGTCCAGGGAAGTTTTCCTCGATTATTCCCCCAAATATGTTTTCCAAACTTTTAGATTTCTCTTTTTCCTCAGGAACATCAATTATTTTTAGGTTTGGTCATTTAACATAATCCCAGGGTTTTGGGGGTCTTTGTTCATATTTTCTTATTCATTTTTCTTTGTCTTTGTTGGATTTGGTTAATTCAAAGACCTTGTCTTCAAGCTCTGAAGTGCTTTATTTTACAGGTATAATTCTATTGCTGAGACTTTCCAGAGCATTTTGCATTTCTATGTGTGTCCATTGTTTCCTGATATTTTGTTTTTTATTTATGCTATTTCCTTGAATATTTCTCCCTACACTTGGATTTTCTTACATTGGGCCTCACCTTTGTCTGATGCCTCCCTGATTCACTTAATAACTAACCTTCTGAATTCTTTTTCAAGTAAACCTGGGATTTCTTCTTGGTTTGGGTCCATTGCTGATGAGCTAGTATGATTTTTGGGGGGTGTTAAAGAACCTCCTTTTGTCATATTACCTGAGTTGGTTTTCTGGTTTCTTCTCATTTAGGTAGTCTCTGTCAGAGGGAAGGTCTAGGGCCGAAGGCTGTTATTCAGATTCTTTTGTCTCATGGGGTGTTCCTTTTATGAAGTACTCTCCCCCTTTTTGTATTGATGTGGCTTCCTGGGAGCCAAGCTGTAGTGATTATTATCTCTCCCCTGGATCTAGCTACCCAGCAAGTCTGCCAGGCTCCAGGCTGGTATTGGGGACTTTCTTCACAGAGTCCTATGATGTGAACCATCTGTGAGTCTGTCAACCATAGATACAAGCACAATATTTGGGATGTCTCCCAGGTCCTGCAGGAGCAATTTGCTTCCTTCAGCAGGGGTCTGTGGGTCCTCTCAGGTTTTCTGATTTATTCTTGCAGCTGTTCTGGAGCAAAAGTTCATGATGCAAGCCTCCACATGCCACTCTGTCCATCCGAGTTGAAGCTGAAATCTAGTCCTGTCTCTCATCCACAATGATCCCTCCTTTCACATGTTGTTTACTTTTTATGTATTTGTAAACTTTCCAATATTCCTCCTTTTATGGAATTTGAGTTTTATACTCTCGTGGTTGGAAAAGATGCTTGATATGATCTGCACTTTTGAAGAAGTGGCGTCTTGTTCCAGTTTTTACATACTGACTTTGGGAAAGCCCTTCACCAGCCAGCTCATCAAGAGATTCTGGGCAGGCTGTCTGGTACAGTCTGCTGGCAGGCTTGCTGCTGCAGTCCTCAGGAAGGCTGATCTGGTACCTTGGTCAGAAGTTGGATGGGCCCAGTGCCTGAGTATGTGGAATTGGATCTTGAGCCTGAATCTATTAGGATGTACCTGTTGATTGGGTGTGTGTGGTTGGGCTCAGAGCTTGGGTCTTTGAGGGTGGGCCTGGAGCCTGTGTCCTTAGGAGCCAGCCTGAAGCCTGGGTCTATAGGGGCTGACCTGATTCTTTGATGGTCCTTGAGCATGAGTCTGCAAAAATAAGGTAGGTCTTGGGATTGACCTGGCCCCTAGGTGCACTGGGACAGGCCTGGAGCTTGAATCCATGTTTGTTGGCCTAGTTCTAGGGTGGGTCTAAAGCCTGAGTCCCTGGAGGCAATGCTGGGTTTTGTGTCTGTGGGAATTGGCCTAGAGCCTGAGTCATCAGGGATGATCCTGGACCCTGGATCTACTGGAGTATCCCTGAACCCAACGTCTACTGGAGTCTGGGGCCATGGAGATCATCCTGGAGCCTGGAGCTTGCCTGGTGCTGGGGAAAGCATGGATCCTGGGTCTGTGGGGGCTTATCTGGAGCCTGGGTTCATGGGCTGGCCTTGAGCATGGGGCTATGGGGACTGGCCTGGAGCCTGAGTTTCCTGGGGGAAACTCACATACCAGTTGGGTATGTGAGTACTTGCCTGGAGGCTAGATTTTCAAGGCCTTGGTAATGAAGCCATGTAGGCTGGCCTGGAACCTGGGTCTCTGGAGGCTGGTCAAGCACTGGGGTCTAATGGGATGAGCCTGGACCCTAAGTCTGTTGGAGCATGGGGCTACAGGGGCCAGCCTGGAGGATAGGGCCACAGGGACTGGCCTGGCATTGGGCAGTCCAGGGACTTATATCCACAGGTGCCAGCCTGGTTCCTGAGGCCAGGAGTGCCAATCTGTTGCTAAGGTGGGCCTGAAGTGTGAGGCTATGTCGGCTGACCTGGCTCTTTGCTGATCTGAAATCTTGGACGGGCCTGGAGCCTGGGACTGTGAGGGATGACATAATGCTCCGTGGGCTTGGAGACTGTAATTGCAGAGCTAGCCTGGTGGCTGGGTTCATGGAGGCTGGCCTGAAGCCTGGGGCTGTGGGATCAGCCTAGTACTGCTGGTGGTCCAGAGCCCAAAGCTGCTGGGGCCAGTCTGGTCCTGGGGCATGCCTAGACCCTGAGTCTTTGGAGGCAAGCCTAGTGTTGGCATGCATCTGGAGACCAGGTTGGGCTTGGAGGCTCAGTATATGGGTACCAGTCTGGAGTCTGAGTAGTCTAGCCTGCATAGCACTGGGCTTTGTTAGGACAGACCCAGTTCTGGGGTGCAAGGCGAAGTCTAGTGCTCCTTTCCCTCTTCTTCTCCCAAGCAGAGGGCATCTCTCCCTGTGCGCTATGCTGCCTGGGGTTTGGGGAGGGATTACATGGATAATGCATAACTGTCTTTACTGCCCTTTTATTGCATCTTTTCTTATTTCTGTGCTACACCCAGATGTTGTAATGTCTCATCTGGTGTCTTTAGTTCTTGTGAAGATGTTTTCTTGTATGGATAGTTACTCAAATTGATGTTACTCTGTGGGGATAAGCACTGGAAAATTTTACTCCACCATCTCCCTGAAGTCTGGACCTGTCAGTGCTCTTTTTCTTCTTCTTCATGTCTCCTCTCTCTCTCTTTTTTTATTTTGTCTCCTGTTATGTTTCCACAAATCCATACTAGTGTTAACTGGTTAATAGAAGTTTTAGTTGTTTGGGTTTAAACTGTGTTTCTCTGTGTTTTTTTGGTTAGGACTTGTGAAGGAGAGACTACCTGGCCACATTGCTCTGATTTCCCACACTATCCAACCTGTCTCAGGCCCCCAAGGTATCTAAAATCTCAGAAGCCTCAAGCTTGGAGGAAAGATGCATCAAGTGTTCCCTATGAGACATCTACCTGTGCTTTACCAAGCCCACATAATCTCCAGTCCTGTGAGAAAGCACCTGCTTTTCTGAGCACCAGCTGGGCTGCATCCTCACCTGGTCTCTGCCTCTAAAGAATGTGTGAACTTGAGTTATTTGATTTTTCTGTGCGCAGGTTTCTTTGTCAATTATATAAAAAAGTGAATAACACTTTTCTAGCTCTTGAGGTTGTTATTAGGTTAAAATTACATAGCAGATAGTTATTTAACATTCCTTTAGGATAAAAGCACTTTTAAAAGTAAAGTATTATGTGCCGGGTGCAGTGGCTCATGCCTGTAAACCCAGCAATTTGGGAGGCCAAGATGGGCGGATCCCGAGGTCAGATTAAGACCATCCTGGCTAACACAATGAAACCTCGTCTCTACTAAAAATACAAAAAAAATTAGCTGGGCATGATGGCGGGCACCTGTATTCCCAGGTACTCAGGAGGCTGAGGCAGGAGAATGGCGTGAACCCTGGAGGCGAAATTTGCAGTGAGCCGAGATCACGCCACTGCACTGCAGCCTGGGCCACAGAGTGAGACTTCATCTCAAATAATAATAATAATAATAATAATAATATAATAATAAATAAAAGTAAAGTATTATGGGCATCTGCAGTAACTACCCTTGTATAATGCTACTTATAGTAATGTTTAGATCTTACTTATGAAACCACTTAACAATATACCACACATTATCCAAGTAAAAATCAACAGAAAGCCAGTAAACTGATTGAGTTCCTTAAGTACCTGACTTTATTAAAAACTATTACCATAACAACTTAAATATCCATGAGCATATTCTTTCTTCATTTGAAACCCCAGTGTCGTGTTTTATTTTTATTTTACTCCACTACATCTAATTAGTTGAGAAGTCCTTTGAATTTTAACTTTGTCATATCTCTTTTCCCCTTCCTTTCCTATTGCTACGGTTTTACTATATATTATTATTACTTCTTTTTTCGCACTATGGCTACTGAACATAAAGGTGGCAGGAATCTTCAAGGAGATTTCATAATGAAGCAATATGAACATTACTCATTTATTGCTAGAAATAAATATTTTTTCAGCACCTACATCAAATGAACCCACTCCTTCTGGAC
This sequence comes from Pan paniscus, assembly GCF_029289425.2. Lineage (NCBI taxonomy): Eukaryota > Metazoa > Chordata > Mammalia > Primates > Hominidae > Pan > Pan paniscus. The sequence continues at coordinate 64,686,383 of NC_073272.2, forward strand.
CTTCATATTTGCTGAGACAAAGACTGAATATTTCAGTTTTTCTTTTTAATTCCACTTTAAGTTCTGGGATACATATACAGAACATTCAGGTTTGTTACATATTCATGTGCCATGGTGATTTGCTGCACCTATTGACCCATCCTCTAAGTTCTTTCCCTGCCCCCGACCCCCCAACAGGCCCTGGTGTGTGTTGTTTCCCTCCTTGTGTCCATGTATTCTGATTGTTCAACTCCCACTTATGAGTGAGAACATGCGGTGTTTGGTTTTCTGTTCTTGTGTTAGTTTGTTGAAGATGATGACTTCCAGCTTCATCCATGTCCCTGCAAAGGACATGATCTCATTCCTTTTCATGGCTGAATAGTCTGAATATTTTAGTTTTGTAAAACCACACAGGCTTTTCTATTTTTTATATCCAGTGCCATTTGTCTTATCTTCCTACTTCCCCTTTCTTCTTTGCAGATGAGATTTTGCTTGCTTGCTTTTACTAATGAAACCTATCACTACTCTTTCTATCTTTTGGCATTCTAGTCTCCATAAATCTGGCTGCAAAGTGGCTATGTACTCTCCCCTGCCTCCCCTTCCTAGTTGTTTCTCATGATAAGCACACAATCCCATTTTATTATGAGGTTTTATTCTGATCTCTCTGGAGGACAGAGAATTGAAAAATAACATGTATAATAATTCATTTATTCAAGCATTTGTTATTGAATGTTTTTTGACATCAAAATTTAGTCATTTATAATTTTGTTTTTATAACTATGAAGAAATGTAAGTTATGCAGTTAATTTTTGTTCAAGATTTCTATGTCTTCTAAAAACAACATCAGTAAAAAATATAACAGACTTCTTTTTCAGTAGAATATTTCAAAATGAGGGTTACATTTCTTCCTACAAATACAATCACAAACCAAGAAAAAATTTTTCCATTCAAAATCTCAGTGCAATTTAAAAAATGATAAAAGTACAAATAAAGGCTTAAAATTGTTCAACGGAAAATATCTGGCACTCGAAAATGTGGAGAGTTCCTTGTTAATAAGGTATTTGGAATAAACCAAGTTCAGAGAAAAAATTGACATGTAGGATATGTTCATCCTGTCAAAATTATTGTATGTGACATCATCAAATTGTGTTGTACCCACTAATAGCAAAAAATAAGTTTGTTTAATGGAAATGAAGCTTTCCCTGTAAATTTTAAATTTTTAATTACTCAGATTACCAAGGAATCTAGCAATTCCCCTAATCTTTAAAGGTGTCACTTCAGATATAAACTCCTAAAAGGTATAACTGTGGTTTTTTCCTTCAATTTGTCAACAGTGAATACCAACGAGGAACTTGTACCATTCCTTCTGAAACTATTCCAATCAATAGAAAAAGAAGGAATCCTCCCTAACTCATTTATGAGGCCAGCATCATCCTGATACCAAAGCCGGGCAGAGACACAACCAAAAAAGAGAATTTTTGACCAATATCCTTGATGAACATTGATGCAAAAATCCTCAATAAAATACTGGCAAACTGAATTCAACAGCACATCAAAAAGCTTATCCACCATGATCAAGTGGGCTTCATCCCTGGGAGGCAAGGCTGGATCAATATATGCAAATCAATAACTGTAATCCAGCATATAAACAGAACCAAAGACAAAAAACACATGATTATCTCAATAGATGCAGAAAAGGCCTTTGACAAAATTCAACAGCCCTTCATGCTAAAAACTCTCAATAAATTAGGTATTGATGGGATGTATCTGAAAATAATAAGAGCTATCTATGACAAACCCACAGCCAATATCATACTGAATGGGCAAAAACTGGACGCATTCCCTTTGAAAACTGGCACAAGACAGGGATGCCCTCTCTCACCACTCCTACTCAACATAGTGTTGGAAGTTCTGGCCAGGGCAATTAGGCAGGAGAAGGAAATAAAGGGTATTCAACTAGGAAAAGAGGAAGTCAAATTGTCCCTGTTTGCAGATGACATGATTGTATATCTAGAAAACCCCACTGTCTCAGCCCAAAATCTCCTTAAGCTGATAAGCAACTTCAGCAAAGTCTCAGGATACAAAATCAATGTGCAAAAATCACAAGCATTCTTATACACCAATAACAGACAAACAGAGAGCCAAATCATGAGTGAACTCCCATTCACAATTTTATTGTCTTTGAAGAGGATAAAATATCTAGGAATCCAACTTACAAGGGACGTGAAGGACCTCTTCAAGGAGAACTACAAACCACTGCTCAATGAAATAAAAGAGGATACAAACAAATGGAAGAACATTCCATGCTCATGGGTAGGAAGAATCAATATCGTGAAAATGGCCATACCGCTCAAGGTAATTTATAGATTCAATGCCATCCCCATCAAGCTACCAATGACTTTTTTCACAGAATTGGAAAAAACTACTTTAAAGTTCATATGGAGCCCAAACAGAGCCTGCATTGCCAAGTCAATCCTAAGCCAAAGGAACAAAGCTGGAGACATCATGCTACCTGACTTCAAACTATACTACAAGTCTACAGTAACCAAAACAGCATGGTACTGGTACCAAAACAGAGATATAGATAAATGGAAAAGAACAGAGCCCTCAGAAGTAATGCCACATATCTACAACTATCTGATCTTTGACAAACCTGAGAAACACAAGCAATGGGGAAAGGATTCCCTATTTAATAAATGGTGCTGGGAAAACTGGCTAGCCATATGTAGAAAGCTGAAACTGGATCCCTTCCTTACACCTTATACAAAAATTAATTCAAGATGGATGAAACACTTAAACGATAGGCCTAAAACCATAAAAACCCTAGAAGAAAACTTAGGCATTACCATTCAGGACATAGGCATGGGCAAGGACTTAATGTCTAAAACACCAAAAGCAATGGCAACAAAAGCCAAAATTGACAAATGGGATCTAATTAAACTAAAGAACTTCTGCATAGCAAAAGAAACTATCATCAGAGTGAACAGGCAACCTACAGAATGGGAGAAAATTTTTGCAACCTACTCATCTGACAAAGGGCTAATATCCAGAATCTGCAATGAACTCAAACAAATTTACAAGAAAAAAACAAACAACCCCATCAAAAAGTGGGCGAAAGACATGAACAGACATTTCTCAAAAGAAGACATTTATGCAGCCAAAAAACACATGAAAAAATGCTCACCATCACTGGCCATCAGAGAAATGCAAATCAAAACCACAATGAGATACCATCTCACACCATTTAGAATGGCAATCATTAAAAAGTCAGGAAACAACAGGTGCTGGAGAGGATGTGGAGAAATAGGAACACTTTTACACTGTTGGTGGGACTGTAAACTAGTTCAACCATTGTGGAAGTCAGTGTGGTGATTCCTCAGGGATCTAGAACTAGAAATACCATTTGACCCATCCATCCCATTACTGGGTATATACCCAAAGGACTATAAATCATGCTGCTATAAAGACACATGCACATGTATGTTTATTGTGGCACTATTCACAATAGCAAAGACTTGGAACCAACCCAAATGTCCAACAATCATAGACTGGATTAAGAAAATGTGGCACATATACACCATGGAATACTATGTGGCCATAAAAAATAATGAGTTCATGTCCTTTGTAGGGACATGCATGAAATTGGAAATCATCATTCTCAGTAAACTATTGCAAGGACAAAAACCAAACACCGCATATTCTCACTCGTAGGTGGGAATTGAACAATGAGAACACATGGACACAGGAAAGGGAACATCACACTCTGGGGACTGTTGTGGGGTGGGAGGAGGGGGCAGGGATAGCATTAGGAGATATACCTAATGTTAAATGACGAGTTAATGGGTTCAGCACACCAGCATGGCACATGTATACATATGTAACTAACTTGCACATTTTGCACATGTACCCTAAAACTTAAAGTACAATAATAATAAAATTTTAAAAAAGAAATTAAAAAAAATTTTCTCATGCTGTACACAAACATCGTATACATCTTTTGTTAAATTTTTTCCTACTACCTTTGCATTTATTACCACATTTGTAAATTATCTTTTAAAAATTATGTTTTCAGTTTTGCACTGAGATTGAGAAATGTGTTACAGTTTAGGCATTAATTTTCCCCCCTTCCATCTTGTTACAAAATAACTTACTGATTATAATAATTTGTCAATAATTTGTGGGATTTTCTACATGGACATTTATCTCTGTGTCTATAATAACAGTTTTGTTTATTTCTTGCTTTTCTCTGATAGTAATGTGAACACTTTTAAGATTTCACCATTGGCCTTGTGGCGGTTCATTTGGGAGGCAAAGGCTGGAGGATTGCTTGAGCCCAGGAGTAAGAGACCAGCCTGGGCAATGATGTGAGACCCCCATCTCTACAAAAATAAAAGAATTAGCTGGGTGTGTTGCATACCTGTGATTCCAGCTATGAGGGAGGCTGAGGCAGAGGATCACTTCAGCCCAGGAGGTTGAGGCTGCAGTGAGCTGTGTTTACCACTGCACTCCATCCTGGGCAACAGAGCAAGACCCTGTCTAATGAATTAATTAAAAATAGAAATAAAAATATTTCACCATTAAGTAATGATATTGCTTGAAGGGTTTTTAAATGGTTATTCTCTATTAGCTCAAGGAAGTTCCCTTCTATTTCTAGTTTGCTAAGGTATTTTTTTTTTTTTGTCTGTGTCTTGCTCCCAGGTGGGAGTACAGTGGCACAATCTCAGCTCACTGAAACATCTGCCTCCCAAGCTCAAGCCATCCTCCCACCTCAGCATCCCAAGTAGCTGGGACTACAGACATGCAACCACCAAACCTGGCCACTTTTTTTGTATTTTTTATAGAGACAGGGTTTCACCATGTTGCCCAGACTGGTCTTGAACTCTTGAACTCAAGCCATCTGCCCACCTTGGCCTCCCAAAATGCTAGGATTACAGGCATGATCCACTGAGTCTGTCCTGCTACTTTCTTTTTTTTAGTCACCATGAAAGAATGTTGAATTTTATTATATGCTTTCTCTATATCTCTTAGAGCGATCACATAGTTTATCCCCGTGCTTTGATCTGCTAATGTGAAATACATTACCAGATTTTTCAAAGTAACACTATTCCTGCATTCCTGGGCTAAACCCACTTTGATCTTTTCTTTTGTCATATATTGCTGGATTGTTGCATTCATATTCAAAAGTTAAATGATCTGTGGGTTTTCCTTTGTCATTTAGTTATTGTTTGGTTTTGTACCAAGTTTAAGCTAGTCTCATAAAAATAGCTGGGAGCCAGGCATGATGGCTTATGCCTGTAATCCCAGCACTTTGGGAGGCCCAAGGCAGGAGGATCCATTGAGCCCAGGAGTTTGAGACCAGCCAAGGCAACATGGTGAAAACTCGTCTGTACAGAAAATAAAAATAAAAAAATTAGCCAGGCGTGGTGGCAGGTGCCTGAAGTACCAGCTAGTTGGGAGGTTGATGTGGGAAGATCACTTCAGCTTGGGAGTACTAGGCTACAGAGAGCATGATCACACCACTGCACTCCAGTCTAGGTGACAGAGCAAGGCCTTTTCTAAAAAAAAAATGTTGGAAATTATTCCCACTTTTCCTGTATTCTAGAAGAGTATTTATAAGGTTGGAATTACCAGTTTTTCAAATTGCCTTTAAACTATCTCTGCCTAATGTCTATTAAGGATGTTTTTTCCACTACCAGATCATTTTTAAAATTATTGAATAATTAGTCAAGGTTTTAATTTCTCTTTGAATCACTTTTGGCAAGTTCGGTCTTTATAGAAAAAAAATGTTTATATTGTTTATAGTATCCTCTTAGTATCTTTATAACCTCTGCAGACCTTGTAGGCATGTACCTTTTCTTATTTTTAATATTGTGCTTTCTCTCTCCTGCTCTTTTTATTTTTTCTTTTAAGACAGGGTCTTGCTCTGTCACCCAGGCTGGAGTGGCTGAAGTGCAGTAGTGAGATCATGGCTCACTGCATCCTCAAACTCCCAGGCTAAACTGATCCTCCCATCTCAGCCTCTCGAGCAGCTGGTACTATCAGCACGTGCTGCCACAACCTGCTAAATTTTTAAAATTTTTTTTTGTTGTTGTTTTGGAGACAGAGTCTCGCTCCATCGCCCATGCTGGAGTGCAATGGCGCAATCTCATCTCACTGCAACCTCCACCTCCCGGGCTCAAGTGATTCTACTGCCTCAGCCTCCAGAGTACCTGGGATTACAGGCGTCTGTCACCACGCCTGGCTAATTTTTGTATTTTTAGTAGAGACAGGGTTTCACCATGTTGGCCAGGCTTGACTTGAACTCTCGACCTCAGGTAATCCACCCTCCTCGGCCTCCCAAAGTGCTGGGATTACAGGCATGAGCCACCGCACAAGGCCAATTTTTAAACTTTTTGTAGAGACAGGATCTCTCCATGTTGCCCAGGCTGATCTCTAACTCCTGGGCTCAAGCAATCCTCCCACCTCAAACTCCCAGAATGTTGAGCTCTTAGGCATGCGTCATCCTGCCAAGCCATGTTTTGTTGTCATTGTTGTTGTTTTGCTTTTTTATTGAGAATACTTGCCAGGGGTTTACTAACATTTTTAGCGCATCATCTTTTGGCTCAGTTAATATTCTTTGACATATATTTATTTTCTATTTCACTTGTGATTACTGACATTTTTCTTTCTTTCTTTCTTCCTTTAATTTTTATTAATTTTCAGACAGTGTCTTACTCTTTTGCCCAGGCCACAGTGCAGTGGCACAATCACAGCTCACTGCAGCTTTGACCTCCCTGGGCTTAGGCAATCCTCCTACCTCAGCCTCCCAAGTAACTGAGACTAAAGTGGGCTCCAACACACCTGGCTGATTTTTGTATTTTTTGTAGAGACAGAGTTTTGCCATGTTCCCCAGGCTGGTCTCAGACTTCTGGGCTCAAGCTATCTGCCCGCCTATGCCTTCCAATATGCTGGGATTACAGGCATGAGCCACCACTCATTCTTTTTATTTTCCTTGCTTTAATGCCATTGGTCTTTTTTGATTTAATACGATATGCTCAACATCTTAATTTTCAGCCTTCCTTACTTTCTAATATAAATATTTAAAACTGTGTTATTCCATACATATAGAATTGTTGTGTCTTCAAAGTAAGTTAAATCTATTACAGTTATGTAGTGGCGTTATTTCTAGTAATGCTTTTTGCCTTGGTCTATTTGGTTTGCCATTAATATAGCTACACCAGCCTTCTGTCAGTTAGTATTTATCTAGTACATTTTTCCCCACTGCTTTTACTACAGCCAGTCTCTCTATATTACTCTGTTTAAATATGTCCTTTGTAACAGAATATAGATAGATTTTTCCATTTTGAACAAACTGTCTTTTACCTGGATAATTTAGTACACTTGTTGTTACTAATATATTTGAATTTATTTTTACTATCTTATTTTGGAATTTCTCTTTAACTCACTTTTTCTACCTTTCCCTTTTCTTTTTTTTATTTTATTATTATTATACTTTAAATTTTAGGGGACATGTGCACAATATGCAGGTTAGTTACATATGTATACATGTGCCATGCTGGTGTGCTGCACCCATTAACTCGTCATTTAGCATTAGGTATATCTCCTAATGCTATCCCTTCCCCTCCCCCCACCCCACAACAGTCCCCAGAGTGTGATGTTCCCTTTCCTGTGTCCATGTGTTCTCATTGTTCAATTCCCACCTATGAGTGAGAACATGCTGTGTTTGGTTTTTTGCCCTTGCGAAAGTTTACTGAGAATGATGATTTCCAATTCCATCCATGTCCCTACAAAGGACATGAACTCATCATTTTTTATGGCTGCATAGTATTCCATGGTGTATATGTGCCACATTTTCTTAATCCAGTCTATGATTGTTGGACATTTGGGTTGGTTCCAAGTCTTTGCTATTTTGAATAGTGCCGCAATAAACATACATGTGCATGTGTCTTTATAGCAGCATGATTTATAGTCCTTTGAGTATATACCCAGTAATGGAATGGCTGGGTCAAATGGTATTTCTAGTTCTAGATCCCTGAGGAATTGCCACACTGACTTCCACAATGGTTGAACTAGTTTACAGTCCCACCAACAGTGTAAAAGTGTTCCTATTTTTCCACATCCTCTCCAGCACCTGTTGTTTCCTGACTTTTAATGATTGTCATTCTAACTGGTGTGAGATGGTATGTCATTGTGGTTTTGATTTGCATTTCTCTGATGGCCAGTGATGGTGAGCATTTTTTCATGTGTTTTTTGGCTGCATAAATGTCTTCTTTTGAGAAGTGTCTGTTCGTGTCCTTCACCCACTTTTTGATGGGGTTGTTTGTTTTTTTCTTGTAAATTTGTTTGAGTTCATTGTAGATTCTGGATATTAGGCCTTTGTCAGATGAGTAGGTTACAAAAATTTTCTCCCATTTTATGGGTTGCCTGTTCACTCTGATGGTAGTTTCTTTTGCTGTGCAGAAGCTCTTTAGTTTAATTAGATCCCATTTGTCAATTTTGGCTTTTGTTGCCATTGCTTTTGGTGTTTTAGACATGAAGTCCTTGCCCATGCCTATGTCCTGAATGGTAATGCCTAGGTTTTCTCCTAGGGTTTTTATGGTTTTAGGTCTAACATTTAAGTCTTTAATCCATCTTGAATTAATTTTTGTATAAGGTGTAAGGAAGGGATCCAGTTTCACCTTTCTACATATGGCTAGCCAGTTTTCCTAGCACCATTTATTAAATAGGGAATCCTTTCCCCATTGCTTGTTTTTCTCAGGTTTATCAAAGCTCTAATGGTTGTAGATATGCGGCATTATTTCTGAGGTCTCTGTTCTGTTCCATTGGTCTATATCTCTGTTTTGGTACCAGTACCATGCTGTTTTGGTTACTGTAGCCTCGTAGTATAATTTGAATTCAGGTAGTGTGATGCCTCCAGCCTTGTTCTTTTGGCTTAGCATTGACTTGGCGATGCGGGCTCTTTTTTGGTTCCATATGAACTTTAGTTTTTTCCAATTCTGTGAAGAAAGTCATTGGTAGCTTGATGGGGATGTCATTGAATCTATAAATTACCTTGGGCAGTATGGCCGTTTTCATGATATTGATTCTTCCTACCCATGAGCATGGATTGTTCTTCCATTTCTTTGTATCCTCTTATTTCATTGAGCAGTGGTCTGTAGTTCTCCTTGAGGAGGTCCTTCACATCCCTTGTAAGTTGGATTCCTAGGTATTTTATTCTCTTTGAAGCAATTGTGAATGGGAGTTCACTCATGATTTGGCTCTCTGTCTGTTATTGGTGTGTAAGAATGCTTGTGATCTATGTACATTGATTTTGTATTGTGAGGCTTTGCTGAAGTTGCTTATCAGCTTAAGGAGATTTTGGGCTGAGACAATGGAGTTTTCTAGATATACAATCATGTCATCTGTGAAAAGGGACAATTTGACTCCCTGTTTTCCTAATTGAATACCCTTTATTTCCTTCTCCTGCCTGATTGCCCTGGCCAGAACTTCCAACACTATGTGGAAGAGGAGTGGTGAGAGAGGGCATCCCTGTCTTGTGCCAGTTTTCCAAGGGAATGCTTCCAGTTTTTGCCCATTCAGTATGATATTGGCTGTGGGTTTGTCATAGATAGATCTCATTCTTTTGAGATATGTCCCATCAGTACCTAATTTATTGAGAAATTTTAGCATGAAGGGCTGTTGAATTTTGTCAAAGGCCTTTTCTGCATCTATTGAGATCATCATGTGGTTTTTGTCTTTGGTTCGGTTTATATGCTGGATTACATTTATTGATTTGTGTATATTGAACCAGCCTTGCATCCCAGGGATGAAACCCACTTGATCATGGTGGATAAGCTTTTTGATGTGCTGCTGGATTCGATTTGCCAGTATTTTATTGAGGATTTTTGCATCAATGTTCATCAAGTATATTGGTCTAAAATTCTCTTTTTGGTTGTGTCTCTACCCGGCTTTGGTATCAGGATGATGCTGGCCTCATAAAATGAGTTAGGGAGGATTCCCTCTTTTTCTATTGATTGGAATAGTTTCAGAAGGAATGGTACCAGCTCCTCCTTGTACCTCTGGTAGAATTCGGCTGTGAATCCATCTGGTCCTGGCCTCTTTTTGGTTGGTTAGCTATTGATTATTGCCACAGCTTCAGAGCCTGTTATTGGTCTATTCAGAGATTCAACTTCTTTGTGGTTTAGTTTTGGGAGGGTGTATGTGTCGAGGAATTTATCCATTTCTTCTAGATTTTCTAGTTTATTTGCGTAGAGGTGTTTGTAGTATTCTCTGATGGTAGTTTGTATTTCTGTGGGATTGGTGGTGATATCCCCTTTATCATTTTTTATTGTGTCTATTTGATTTGTCTCTATTTTCTTCTTTATTAGTCATGCTAGCGGTGTATCAATTTTGTTGATCCTTTCAAAAAGCCAGCTACTGGATTCATTAATTTTTTGAAGGGTTTTTTGTGTCTCTATTTCCGTCAGTTCTGCTCTGATTTTAGTTATTTCTTGCCTTCTGCTAGCTTTTGAATGTGTTTGCTCTTGCTTTTCTAGTTCTTTTAATTGTGAGGTTAAGGTGTCAATTTTGGATCATTCCTGCTTTCTCTTGTGGGCATTTAGTGCTTTGAATGTGTCCCAGAGATTCTTGTATGTTGTGTCTTTGTTCTCGTTGGTTTCAAAGAACATCTTTATTTCTGCCTTCATTTCGTTATGTACCCAGTAGTCATTCAGGAGCAGGTTGTTCAGTTTACATGTAGTTGAGCAGTTTTGAGTGAGTTTCTTAATCCTGAGTTCTAGTTTGATTGCACTGTGGTCTGAGAGACAGTTTGTTATAATTTCTGTTCTTTTACATTTGCTGAGGAGAGCTTTACTTCCAACTATGTGGTCAATTTTGGAATAGGTATGGTGTGATGCTGAAAAAAATGTATATTCTGTTGATTTGGGGTGGAGAGTTCTGTAGATATCTATTAAGTCCGCTTGGTGCAGAGCTGAGTTCAATTCCTGGGTATCTTTGTTAACTTTCTGTCTTGTTGATCTGTCTGTTGTTGACAGTGGGGTGTTAAAATCTCCCATTGTTATTGTGTGGGATTCTAAGTCTCTTTGTAGGTCACTCAGGACTTGCTTTATGAATCTGGGTGCTCCTGTATTGGGTGCATATATATTTAGGATAGTTAGCTCTTCTTGTTGAATTGATCCCTTTACCATTATGTAATGGCCTTCTTTGTCTCTTTTGATCTTTGTTGGCTTAAAGTCTGTTTTATCAGAGACTAGGATAGCAACCCCTGCCTTTTTTTGTTTTCCATTTGCTTGGTAGATCTTCCTGCATCCTTTTATTTTGAGTCTATGTGTGTCTCTGTACGTGAGATGCGTTTCCTGAATACAGCACACTGATGGGTCTTGACTCTTTATCCAATTTGCCAGTCAGTGTCTTTTAATTGGAGCATTTAGTCCATTTACATTTAAGGTTAATATTGTTTTGTGTGAACTTGATCTTGTCATTATGGTGTTAGTTAGCTGGTTATTTTGCTCACTAGTTGATGCAGTTTCTTCCTAGCCTCGATGGTCTTTACAATTTGGCATGATTTTGCAGTGGCTGGTACTGGTTGTTCCTTTCCATGTTTAGTGCTTCCTTCAGGAGTTCTTTTAGGGCAGGCCTGGTGGTGACAAAATCTCTCAGCATTTGCTTTTCTGTAAAGTATTTTATTTCTCCTTCACTTATGAAACTTAGTTTGGCTGGATATGAAATTCTGCGTTGAAAATTCTTTTCTTTAAGAATGTTGAGTATTGGCCCCTTCTCTCTTCTGGCTTGTAGAGTTTCTGCGGAGAGATCTGGTGTTAGTCTGATGGGCTTCCCTTTGTGGGTAACCTGAACTTTCTCTCTGGGTGCCCTTAACATTTTTTCCTTCATTTCAACTTTGGTGAATCTGACAATTATGTGTCTTGGAGTTGCTCTTCTCGAGGAGTATTTTTGTGGTGTTCTCTGTATTTCCTGAATCTGAATGCTGGCCTGCCTTGCTAGATTGGGGAAGTTCTCCTGGATAATATCCTGCGGAGTGTTTTCCAACTTCGTTCCATTCTCCTCGTCACTTTCAGTTACACCAATCAGACGTAGATTTGGTCTTTTCACAAAGTCCCATATTTCTTGGAGGCTTTGTTCGTTGGTTTTTATTCTTTTTTCTCTAAACTTCCCTTCTCACTTCGTTTCATTCATTTCATCTTTCATGACTGATACCCTTTCTTCCAGTTGATCACATCGGCTCCTGAGGCTTCTGCATTCTTCACGTAGTTCTCGAGCCTTGGCTTTCAGCTCCATCAGCTCCTTTAAGCACTTCTCTGTATTGGTTATTCTAGTTATACATTCGTCTAAATTTTTTTCAAAGTTTTTAACTTCTTTGCCTTTGGTTTCAATTTCCTCCTGTAGCTCAGAGTAGTTTGATCGTCTGAAGCCTTCTTCTCTCACCTCGTCAAAGTCATTCTCCATCCAGCTTTGCTCCTTTGCTGGTGAGGAACTGCGTTCCTTTGGAGGAGAAGAGACGCTCTGCTTTTTAGAGTTTCCAGTTTTTCTGCTCTGTTTTTTCCCCATCTGTGTGGTTTTATCTACTTTTGTTCTTTGATGATGGTGATGTACACATGGGTTTTTGGTGTGGATGTCCTTTCTGTTTGTTAGCTTTCCTTGTAACAGACAGGACCTTCAGCTGCAGGTCTGTTGGAGTTTGCTAGAGGTCCACTCCAGACCCTGTTTGCCTGGGAGTCAGCAGTGGTGGCTGCAGAACAGTGGATTTTCGTGAACCGCGAATGCTGCTGTCTGATCGTTCCTCTGGAAGTTTTGTCTCAGAGGAATACCTGGCCGTGTGAGCTGTCAGTCTGCCCCTACTGGGGGGTGCCTCCCAGTTAGGCTGCTCAGGGATCGGGGGTCAGGGACCCACTTGAAGAGGCAGTCTTCCCATTCTCAGATCTCCAGCTGTGTGATGGGTGAACCACTGCTGTCTTCAACGCTGTCAGACACGGACATTTAAGTCTGCAGAGGTTACTGCTGTCTTTGTGTTTGTCTGTGCCCTGCCCCCAGAAGTGGAGCCTACACAGGCAGGCAGGCCTCCTTGAGCTGTGGTGGGCTCCACCCATTTCGAGCTTCCTGGCTGCTTTGTTTACCTAAGCAAGCCTGAGCAATGGCGTGCACCCCTCCCCCAGCCTCGCTGCTGCCTTGCAGTTTGATCTCATACTGCTGTGCTTGCAATCATTGAGACTCCGTGGGCGTAGGACCCTCTGAGCCATGTGCGGGATATAATCTCCTGGTGAGCCGTTTTTTAAGCCCATCAGAAAAGCGCAGTATTAGGGTGGGAGTGACCTGATTTTCCAGGTGCCATCTGTCACCCCTTTCTTTGACTAGGAAAGGGAACTCCCCGACCCCTTGCGCTTCCCGAGTGAGGCAATGCCTCGCCCTGCTTCAGCTCGCGCACGTTGCACTGCAACCACTGTCCTGCACCCACTCTCTGGCACTCCCTAGTGAGATGAACCCGGTACCTCAGATGGAAATGCAGAAATCACCCATCTTCTGCGTCACTCACGCTGGGAGCTGTAGACCGTCGCTGTTCCTATTCAGCCATCTTGGCTCCCCCCCTCCGCCGGCAGATTTTTAATGTAAGCAAATATTTTATTTTATTTGAATATTAAATCTATCCTGGCTTGTTAAAAACTACCTATTGTTATAACCTGATGATTTCTCTTTGCTCACTGCCCTGAAAAATCAATACACTGAAAACCACAGGTGTTGCAACAAAGAAATAGTTTAGTAATTGCAAGGTAGTGAAGTGAGGGGATGGGAGATATTTCTCAAATCCACTTCTCCAAGAAGTTGGAGGCTCAGGTTTTTCAAGGACATTTTGGTGGCCAGGGACTAGGGAATAGAGAATGCTGATTGGTTCGGTTGGGAATGAAATCACAGGGGGTCAAAGATGTCTTTTTGCACTGAGTCAGTTACTGGGTGTGGGTTACAGAACCAGTTGAATCAGTTTTTTGGTGTGGTTAATGGGCTGGGTGGTATCAGCTGATCCATCAGAATGCAAGATCTGAAAAATGCCTCAAACACCACTCAGGTTTTATAATAATGATAATATCTATAGGAGCAATTAGGGAGGATATAACTCTTGTGACCTCTGGCTACATGACTCCTGAAGCGTGATTCTAACTTTTTTGCCCATTTTTTCATTTTACAAAGGTGGTTTCAGTCCCTGAGAAAGGAAAGAGGTTAGTTTTGTGAAGAGATTAATATCTTTGTTTCAAAGTTGAACAAATTAAATGCCTCTTGTAGTTAGCTTGGTTTTGTCCAGGAATGAGCAAGGACAGCTTATAAGGTTAGAAGCAAGGTGGAGTCAGCTATGCTAGATTTCTTTTACTGTCATAATTTTTGAAAATTCACTTTCATCAACATCTATCATAAAGAGTTTTCAGATTGTTGGTCTGGCTTATGTACTCTGAAAAAAGAGGTACTGGCAATTTCCCCTCAAAAGTAGCCCTGTGTGAATACTGATGTGCCCATAGTATGTTTAAAGAATGTTAGAGCACAGGATAAGGAAGCTTTCTTGAAAATATTAACAAGAGTCTTATAGCAAAGTTTCTCACATAAATCAGAAAATAAAATCAATCATACTATTTTTCCTCAGGCATTATACAGTTTAGTTGGGGAGGGAGATGAGAAAACTTAAAAGAAAAACTTAGAGAACGTAGAGGAAATGAAGTGCTTTAAACGAAGTTATATTTTGATGTTATAACAGTAGATATTTGTTGTAGAAATTTTCAAACAAATAAAAAGGAGAAAATCAATGAATCATTAGTAACTGCCCCCAAACTCCTGAAATAAATACTGTTATTATTTCAGTGAATTTACTTCCTTCTTTTATATTGCTCCACGTTAATTGAGATTATATTGCTAAAAATGTTATTCTCCAGTTTTACTTTTTAAATTTATTTTATTTATTTTACTTTAAGTTCTCAGATACATGTACAGAACGTGCAGGTTTGTTACATATGTATACATGTGCCATGGTGGTTGACTGCACCTATCAGCCTGTCATCTAGGTTTTAAGCCCTGTATGCATTAGGTATTTGTCCTAATGCTCGCACTTCATTTGCCCCACACTGCCAAAAGGCCCCGGTGTGGGATGTTCCCTTCCCTGTGCCCATGTGTTCTCATTGTTCAGCTCCCAATTATGAGTGAGAATATGCAGTGCTTGGTTTTCTGTTCCTGTGTTAGTTTGTTTGTTAGTTTGTTGAGAATGATGGTTTCCAGCTTCATCCATCTCCCTACAAATGACATGAACTCATTCATTTTCATGGCTGCATAGTAGTCCATGGGGTATATGTGCCAAATTTTCTTTATCCAGTCTGTCATTGATCAACATTTGAGTTGGTTCCAAGTCTTTGTTATTGAAAATAGTGCTGCAATAAACATAAATGTGCATGTGTCTTTATAGTAGAATGATTTATAATGTTTTGGGTGTATACCCAATAATGGGATTGCTTGGTCAAATGGTATTTCTGGTTCTAGATCCTTCAGGAATGGCCACACTGTCCTCCACAAAGGTTGATCTAATTTACACTTTCACCAACATTGTAAGAGTGTTTCTATTTCTCCACATTCTTACCAGCATCTGCTGTTTCCTGACTTTTTAATAATCGCTATTCTAACTGGCATGAGATGGTATCTTATTATGGTTTTGATTTGCATTTCTTTTTCTTTCTTTCTTTCTTTCTTTTTTATTATACTTTAAGTTCTAGGGCACATGTGCACAATGCGCAGGTTTGTTACATAGTTATACATGTGCCATGTTGGTGTGCTATACCCATTAACTCATCATTTACATTAGGTATATCTCCTAATGCTATCCCTCCCCATCTTCCCACCCCACGACAGGCCCCAGTGTGTGATGTTCCCCACCCTGTGTCCAAGTGTACTCATTGGTTAATTCCAACCTATGAGTGAGAACATGCGGTGTTTGGTTTTCTGTCCTTGCGATAGTTTCCTCAGAATGATGGTTTCCAGCTTCATCCATTTCCCTACAAAGGACATGAACTCATCGTTTTTTATGGCTGCATAGTATTCCATGGTGTATATGTGCCACATTTTCTTAATCCAGTCTATCATTGATGGACATTTGGGTTCGTTCCAAGTCTTTGCTATTGTGAATAGTGCTGCAATAAACATTCGTGTGCATGTGTCTTTATAGCAGCATCATTTATAATCCTTTCGGTATATAAGCAGTAATGGGATGGCTGGGTCAAATGGTATTTCTAGTTCTAGATCCTTGACGAATCACCACACCGTCTTCCACAATGGTTGAACTAGTTTACAGTCCCACCAACAATGTAAAAGTGTTCCTGTTTCTCCACATCCTCTCCTGCACCTGGTGTTTCTTGACTTTTTAATGATCACTATTCTAACTGGTGTGAGATGGTATCTGATTGTGGTTTTGATTTGCATTTCTCTGATGGCCAGTGGTGAGCATTTTTTCACATGTCTGTTGGCTGCATAAAGGCCTTCTTTTGAGAAGTGTCAGTTCATGTCCTTCGCCCACTTTTTGATGCGGTTATTTGATTTTTTCTTGTAAATTTGTTTAAGTTCTTTGTAGATTCTGGATATTAGCCCTTTGTCAGATGGGTAGATTGTAAAAATTTTCTCCCATTGTATAGGTTGCCTGTTCACTCTGGTGGTAGTTTGTTTTGCTGTGCAGAAGCCCTTTATTTTAATTAGATTGCATTTGTCACTTCTGGCTTTTGTTGCCATTGCCTTTGGTGTTTTAGTCATGAAGTACTTGCCCATGCCTATGTCCTGAATGGTATTGCCTAGGTTTTCTTCTAGGGTTTTTATGGTTTTAGGTCTAACATTTAAGTCTTTAATCCATCTTGAATTAGTTTTTGTATAAGGTGTAAGGAAGGGATCCAGTTTCAGGTTTCTACAGATGGCTAGCCAGTTTTCCCAGCACCATTTATTAAATAGGGAATCCTTTCCCCATTTCTCGTTTTTGTCAGGTTTGTCAAAGATCAGATGTTTGTAGATGTGTGGTATTATTTCTGAGGGCTCTGTTCTGTTCTATTGGTCTATATCTCTGTTTTGGCACCAGTACCATGCTGTTTTGGTTACTGTAGCCTTATAGTGTAGTTTGAAGTCAGGTAGCGTGATGCCTCCAGCTTTGTTCTTTTAGCTTAGGATTGTCTTGGGTATGTGGGCTCTTCTTTGGTTCCATATTAAATTTAAAGTAGTTTTTGCTAATTCTGCGTAGAAAGTCATTGATAGCTTTATGGGGATTGCATTGAATCTATAAATTACCTTGGGCAGTACAGCTATTTTCATGATATTGATTCTTACTATCCATGAGCATGGGATGTTCTTCCATTTGTTTGTGTCCTCTTTTATTTCAGCAGTGGTTTGTAGTTCTCCTTGAAGAGGTCCTTCACATCCCTTGTAAGTTAGATTCCTAGGTATTTTATTCTCTTTGAAGCAATTGTGAATGTGAGTTCACTCATGATTTGGCTCTCTATTTGTCTGTTATTGATGTATAAGAATGCTTGTGATTTTTACACATTAGTTCTGTATCCTGAGACTTTCCTGAAGTTGCTTATCAGCTTAAGGAGATTTTGGGCTCAGATGATGGGGTTTTCGAAATATACAGTCATGTCATCTGCAACAAGGGACAATTTGACTTCCTTTTTTCCTAATTGAATACCCTTTATTTCTTCCTCCTGCCTGATTGCCCTGGCCAGAACTTCCAACACTATATTGAATAGGAGTAGTGAGAGAGGACATCCCTGTCTTGTGCCACTTTTCAAAGGGAATGCTTCCAGTTTTTGCCCATTTAATATGATATTGGCTGTGGGTCTGTCATAAATAGCTCTCATTATTTTGAGATACGTCCCATCCATACCAAATTTATTGAGAGTTCATAGCATGAAGGGCTGTTGAATTTTGTCCATGGCCTTTTCTGCAGCTATTGATATAATCATATGGTTTTTATCTTTGGTTCGGTTTATATGCTGGATTACATTTATTGATTTGCATATGTTGAACCAGCCTGCATCCCAGGGATGAAGCCCACTTGATCATGGTGGATAAGCTTTTTGATATGCTGCTGGACTCAGTTTGCCAGTATTTTATTGAGGAGTTTTGCATCTATGTTCATTAGGGATATTGGTCTAAAATTCTCTTTTCGTTGTTGTTGCGTCTCTGCCAGGCTTTGGTATCAGGATGATGTGGGCCACATAAAATGAGTTAGGGAAGATTCCCTCTTTTTCTATTGTTTTGAACAGTTTCAGAAGGAATGGTACCAGCTCCTCCTTGTATCTCTGGTAGAATTCGGCTGTGAATCCGTCTGGTCCTGGACTTTTTTTGATTGGTGGGCTATTAATTATTGCCTCAATTTCAGAGCCTGTTACTGGTCTATTCAGCAATTCAACTTCTTCATGGTTTAGTCTTTGGAGGGTGTGTGTGTCCAGGAATTTATCCATTTATTCTAGATTTTCTAGTTTGTTTTGTAGAGGTGTTTATACTATTCTCTGATGGTAGTTTGTATTTCTGTGGAATTGATGGTGATATCCCCTTTATCATTTTTTATTGCATCTATTTGATTCTTCTCTCTTTTCTTCTTTATTAATCTTGCTAGTGGTCTATTTTGTTGATCTTTTCAAAAAACCAAATCCTGGAGTCATTGATTTTTAAAGGGTTTTTTGTGTCTCTGTCTCCTTCAGTTCTGCTCTGATCTTAGTTATTTCTTGCCTTCTGCTAGCTTTTGAATGTGTTTGCTCTTGCTTCTCTGGTTCTTTTAATTGTGATGTTAAGGTGTCCATTTTAGATCTTTCCTGCTTTCTCTCATGGTCATTTAGTGCTATAAATTTTCTTCTACACTCTGCTTTAAATGTGTCCCAGAGATTCTGGTATGTTGTGTCTTTGTTCTCATTGGTTTCAAAGAACATCTTTATTTCTGCCTTCATTTGATTATGTACCCCGTAGTCATTCAGGAGAAGGTTGTTCAGTTTCCATGTAGTTGAGCAGTTTTGAGTGAGTTTCTTAATCCTGAGTTCTAGTTTGATTGCACTGTGGTCTGAGAGACAGTTTGTTATAATTTCTGTTATTTTACATTTGCGGAGGAGTGCTTTACTTCCAACTATATGGTCAATTTTGGAATAAGTGCAATATGGTGCTGAGAAGAATGTATATTCTGTTGATTTGGGGTGGAGAGTTCTGTAGATGTCTATTAGATCTGCTTAGTGCACAGCTGAGTTCAATTCCTGGATATCCTTTTTAACTTTCTGTCTTATTGATCTGTCTAATGTTGACAGTGGGGTGTTAAAGTCTCCCATTTTTACTCTGTGAGAGTCTAAGTCTCTTTGTAAGTCTATATGGACTTGCTTTATGAATCTGGGTATTCCTGTATTGGGTGCATATATATTAAGGATAGTTAGCTCTTCTTGTTGAATTCTTTTACCATTATGTAATGGCCTTCTTTGTCTCTTTTGATCTTTGTTGGTTTAAAGTCTGTTTCATCAGAGACTAGGATTGCAATCTCTGCTTTTTTTTTGTTTTCCATTTGCTTGGCAGATCTTCCTCCATTCCTTTATTTTGAGCCTATGTGTGTCTCTGCACACGAGACGTGTCTCCTGAATACAGCATACTGATGGGTCTTGACTCTTTATCCAATTTGCCAGTCTGTGTCTTTTAATTGGAGCATTTACCCGATTTACATGTAAGGTTAATATTGTTATGTGTGAATTTGATCCTGTCATTATGATGTTAGCTGGTTATTTTGCTTGTTAGTTGCTGCAGTTTCTTCCTAGCACCAACGATCTTTACAATTTGGCATGTTTTTGCCGTGGCTGGTACCAATTGTTCCTTTCCATGGTTAGTGCTTTTTTCATGAGCTCTTGTAAGGCAGGCCCGGTGGTGACAAAATCTCTCAGCACTTGTTTGTCTGTAAAGTATTTTATTTCTCCTTCACTTATGAAGCTTAATTTGGCTGGATTTGAAATTCTGCGTTGAAAATTATTTTATTTAAGATTGTTTAATATTTGCCCCCACTGTCTTCTGGCTTTTAGAGTTTCTGCCGAGAGATCTGCTGTTAGTCTGATGGGCTTCCCTTTGTAGGTAACCCGACCTTTCTCTCTGGCTGCCCTTAACATTTTTCCCTTCTTTTCAACTTTGGTGAATCTGACAATTATTTGTCTTGGAATTGCTCTTCTCGAGGAGTATCTTTGTGGCATTCTCTGTATTTCCTGAATTTGAATGTTGGCCTGCCTTGCTAGGTTGGGGAAGTTCTCCTGGATAATATCCTGAAGACTGTTTTCCATCTTGGTTCCATTCTCCCTGTCACTTTCAGGTACACCAATTAGACGTAGGTTTGGTCTTTTCACATAGTCCCGTATTTCTTGGAGGCTTTGTTCATTTCTTTTCACTCCTTTTTCTCTAAACTTCTCTTCTCACTTCATTTCATTCATTTGATCTTCAATCACTGATATCCTTTCTTCCTGTTGATCAAATCAGCTACTGAAGCTTGTGCATGCGTCACCTAGTTCTCGTACCATGGTTTTCAGCTCCATCAGGTCATTTAAGTTCTTCTCTATACTGTTTATTCTTGTTAGCCATTCGTCTAATATTTTTTCAAGGTTTTTAGCTTATTTGTGATGGGTTTGAACATCCTCCTTTAGCTCAGAGAAGTTTGTTATTACTGATTGTCTGAAGCCTTCTTCTCTCAACTTGTCAAAGTCATTCTCCATCCAGCTTTGTTCCATTGCTAGAGAGGAGCTGTGTTTTTTTGGAGGAGAAGAGGCACTCTGATTTTTAGAATTTTCAGCTTTTCTGCTTGGTTTCTCCTCATCTTTGTGGTTTTATCCACCTTTTGTCTTTGATCATGGTGAAGAACAGGTCGGGTTTCGATGTGGATGTCCTTTCTGTTTGTTAGTTTTCCTTCTAACAGTCAGGACCTTCAGCTGCAGGTCTGTTGGAATTTGCTGCAAGTCCACTCCAGACCCTGTTTTCCTGGGTATCACCAGCAGAGGCTGCAGAATAGCAAATATTGCAGAACGGCAAATAGTGCTGCCTGATCCTTCCTCTGGAAGCTTCATCTCAGAGGGGCACCCAGCTGTATGAGGTGTCAGTCAGCCCGTATTGGGAGTTGTCTATAAGTTAGGCTACTCGGGGGTCCGAGACCCACTTGAGGAGGCAGTCTGACCATTCTCAGATCTCAAACTCCTTGCTGTGAGAAGCACTACTCTCTTCAAAGCTGTCAGGCAGGGACGTTTAAGTCTGCAGAAGTTTCTGCTGCCTTTTGTTCAGCTATGCTGTGCCCCCAGAGGTGGAGTCTACAGAGGTAAGCAGGCCTCCTTTATCTGTGGTTGGCTCCACCGAGTTTGAGTTTCCCAGCTGCTTTGTTTAACTACTCAAGCCTCAGCAATGGTGGACGCCCCTCCCCCAGTCTTGCTTCCACCTTGCAGTTCGATCTCAGACTGCTGTGCTAGCAACGAGTGAGGCTCCATGGGCATGGGACCCTCCGAGACAGGTGTGGGATATAATCTCCTGGTGTGCCATTTGCTAAGACCATTGGAAATGCACAGTATTAGGGTGGGAATGTCCCGATTTTTGAGGTACCATCTGTCACGGCTTCTCTTGGCTAGGAAAGGGAATTCCCCGACCCCTTGCACTTCCTGGGTGAGGTGATATCCCGCCCTGCTCTGTGGGCTTCACCCACTGTCCGACAAGCCCCAGTGAGATGAACCCAGTACCTCAGTTGGAAATGCAGAAATCACTCGTCTTCTGTGTCACTGACACTGGGAGATGTAGACTGGAGCTGTTCCTATTTGGCCATCTTGGAACCTCTTGATTTGCATTTCTATAATGACCAGTGATGACGATCTTTTTTTCATATGTTTATTGGCCACATAAATGTTTTCTTTTAAGAAGTGTCTGTTCATATCCTTTGCCTACTTTTTGATGGAGTTGTTTGTTTTTTCCTTGCAAATTTGTTTAAGTTCCCTGTAGATTCTAGATATTAGACCTTTTTCTGGTGGGTAAAAAATTTTTCCATTCTATATGTTGCCTGTTCACTCTGATGATAGTTTCCTTTGCTGAGGAGAAGCGCTTTAGTTTAATTAGATCCCATTTGTCAATTTTGGCATTTGTTGCAACTGCTTTTGGTGTTTTTGTCATGAAGACTTTGCCCATACCTATGTCCTGTATGGTATTAAGTTTTCTTCTAGGATTTTTATGGTTTTGGGTTTTACATTTAAGTTTTTAATCCATCTTGAGTTAATTTTTCTATAAGGTGTAAGGAAGTGGTCCAGTTTCTGTTTTCTGCATATGGCTTGCCAGTTTTTCCAGCACCATTTATTACATAGGGAATCCTTTCTACATTGTTTGTTTCTGTCAGGTTTGTCAAAGATCAGATTGTTCTAGATGTGTGGCATTATATCTGAGTCCTCTGTTCTGTTCCATTGTTCTATATAATTGTTTTGGTACGAGTACCATGCTGTTTTCATTACTGTAGCCTTGTAGTATACTTTAAAATCAGGTAGTGTGATGCCTCCAGCTTTGTTCTTTTTGCTTAGGATTGTCTTGGCTATATGGGCTCATTTTTTATTCCATTTAAAATTTAAAGTAGTTTTTTTCTAATTCTGCTTACAAAGTCAATGGTAGTTTGATGGTAATAGCATTGAATCTATAAATTACTTTGGGCAGTATGGCCAATTTCACGTTATTGATTCTTCCTGTCCATGAGCATAGAATGTTTCTCCATTTGTGTCCTCTCTCATTTCCTTGAGCAGAGATTTGTAGTTCTCTTTGAAGACGTCCTTCCTGTGCCTTGTAAGTTGTATTCCTAGGTATTTGATTCTTTTTGTAGCAATTCTGAATGGGAGTTCACTCATGATTTGTCTGTCTGCTTATCTATTGTTGGTGTATAGGAATGCTTGTGGGTTTTGCACATTGATTTTGTATCCTGACACTTTGCTGAAGTTGCTTATCAGCTTAAGGAGTTTTAGGGCTGAGATGATGGTGTTTTCTAAATATAACATCATGTCTTCTGCAAACAAAGACAGTTTGTCTTTCTCTCTTACTGTTTGAGTATGCTTTATTTTTTTCTCTTGCCTGATTGTGCTAGTCAGAACTTTCAATACTATGTTGAATGGGAGTGGTTAGAGAGGGCGTCCTTGTCTTGTGCCAGTTTTCAAAGTGAATGCTTCCAACTTTTGGCCATTCAGTATGATATTGGCTATGGGTTTGTCATAAACAGCTCTTATTATTTTGAGATATGTTCCATCAATATATAGTTTATTGAGAGTTAATAGCATGAAGGGATGTTGAATTTTATCAAAGGCCTTTTGTGCATCTATTGAGATAATCATGTGATTTTTGTCATTTGTTCTGTTTTTGTGATCAATTACATTTATTGATTTTTGTATGTTGAACCAGCCTTACATCCCAGGGATGAAGCCAGCTTGATTGTGGTGGATAAGCTTTTTGATGTGCTGCTGGTGTTTTATTGAGGATTTTTGCATTGACGTTCATCAGGGATATTGGCCTGAAGTTTTTATTTTTTGTTATGTCTCTGATTTTTGAGACTGATGACCTTTGGATGGGGTTCTTATGTGGGGGTCCTTTTTTTTGATGTTGATGTTATTGCTTTCTGTTTGTTAGTTTTTCTTCTAGCAGTCAGGCCTCTCTTCTGCATGTCTGCTGCAGTTTGCTGGAGGTTCACTCCAGAAACTGTTTGCCTGTGTAACACCAGTGGAGGCTGCAGAATAGCAAAGATTGTTGCCTGCTCCATCCTCTGGAATCTTCATCCCAGAGGGGCACCAGCCTAATGCCAACCAGAGCTCTCCTGTATGAAGTGTCTGTTGACCCCTGCTGGGAGGTGTCTCCCAGTCAGGGGGCACAGGATCAGGGATGCACTTGAACATCAGGGATGCAGTCTGTCCCTTAGCAGAGCTCAAGTACTGTGTTGGAAGAATACTCCTTGTTTTTCAAAAGTGACGTTGTGTAAAAATGGACTTTTATCCATCCAAGGATTGAAACATTTATCTAAATTTCCACTTCCTTTTGGCAGAATAACAGTAGCTGCTCTGAAGATGTGCCAAGATCTGCTTCTCTCTTCAGAGCCAGCAAGCAGGAATGTTTAAGTCCACTGAAGCTGCGCCCACATCCACCCCTTCCCCAGGCGCTCTGTCCCAGGGAGATGGGAGTTTTATCTATAATCCCCTGTCAGGGGCTGCTGCCTTTCTTTCAGAGATGCACTGCCAGTGAGGAGGAATCTAGAGAGGCACTGTGGTCACAGCCGCTTTGCTGCGCTGTGGTGAGTTCTGCCCAATCTGAAGTTCCCGGCCTTCTTAGCACTGTCAGGGGAAAACCGCCTACTCTAACCTTAGTAATGGTGGACACTTCTCTTCCCACCAAGCTCAATTGTTCCAAGTTGACTTCAGACTGCTGTGCTCGCAGTGAGAATTTCAAGCCAGTGGTTCTTAGCTTGCTGGGCTCCATGAAAGTGGGACCTGCTGAATGAGACCACTTGGCTCCCTGCCTTCAGCCTCATTTCCAGGGGAGTTTACAGTTCTGTATTGCGGGGGTTCCAGGTGCCAATGGAGGAAAAAAAAAACTCCTGCACCTAGCTTGCTTTCTGCTCCAAAAACCACCCAAGTTTGTGCTTGAAACCCAGGCCCCTTCAGTGTAGGTGCATGAGGGAATCTTCTGGTCTTGCGTTTGCAAAAACTGTGGGAAAAGCACAGTATCTGGGCCAGATAGCACAGTTCCTTGCGGCTTCCCTTGGATGGGGGGCAGAGGTCCCTGGCTCCTTGCACTTCCCAGGTGAGGTGACACCCCACCCTGCTTCTGCTCACCCTCCGTGGGCTGCACCCACTGCCTAACCAGTCCCAGTGAGATGAACTGTGTACCTCATTTGGAGATGTAGAAATTACCCCCCTCTGCATTGGTCTTTCTGGTAGCTGCAGAGCAGAGCTGTTCCTTTGGCCTTCTTGCCAGATCTCTCTCCGTTTTGCATGTAACATTTTTTTTTTTTACTTAAAAATTTCCCCCATGTCATGAAATTTATTTGTAAACATTTTTGATTGCTACATAGGAACCAATGTAATGACTATCCAGCTCAAGAATTTCTAATTTGAAAATATAAAGATTGAAATGTTCCAAAATCAAAAACTTTTTTGAACAAGTGAAATATTCCATACCTGAACTCATGTGATGGGTTACAGTCAAAATGCAGTCAAACTGGTAGCTGGCAAGATGGCCGAATAGGAACAGCTCTGGTCTGCAGCTCTCAATGAGATCAATGCAGAAGGTGGGTGATTTTTGCATTTCGAACTGAGGTACCTGGGTCATCTCATTGGGACTGGTTGCACAGTGAGTGCAGCTCACAAAGGATGAGCCAAAAACTCATGAAGCACGGTGGGGCGTTGCCTCACCTGGGAAGCTCAAGGGGTTGGGAAACTCCCTCTCCTAGCCAAGGGAAGCTGTGAAAAACTGTGCCATGAGAGACGCTGCATTCCAGTGCAGATACTACGCTTTACCCACAGTCTTTGCAACCACAGACCAGGAGATTCCCACAGGTGCCTACACCACCGGGGCCCTGGGTTTCAAGCACAAAAGTGGGTGGCCATTTGGGCAGACACCAAACTAGCTGCAGGCATTTTTTTTCATGCCCCAGTGGTGCCTGGAACACCAGTGAGACAGAATCATTCACTACCCTGGAAAGGAGGCTGAAGCCAGGGAGCCAAGTGGTCTAGCTCAGCAGATCCCACACCCACGGAGCCCAGCAAGCTAAGATCCACTGGCTTGAAATTCTAGCTGCCAGGACAGCCGTCTGAAGTCAACCTGGGATGCTCGAGCTTGGTGGGGGGAGGGGCTCCCACCATTACTGAGGCTTGAGTAGGCAGTTTTCTCCTCACAGTGTAAACAAAGCCACCAGGAAGTTCGAACTGGGTGGAGCCCACCACAGCTCCAGAAAGCCTCTATAGCCAGACTGCCTCTCTAGATTCCTCCTCTCTGGGCAGGGCATCTCTGAAAGGCAGGAGCCCCAATCAGGGGCTTATAGATAAAACTAACATCTCCCTAGAACAGAGCACCTGGGTGAATGGGCAGTTGTGGGCGCAACTTCTGCAGATTTAAGTGTTCCTGCCTGGCAGCTCTGAAGAGAGCAACGGATCTCCCAGCACAGCACTGGAGCTCTGCTAAGGGACAGACTGCTTTCTTAAGTGGGTCCCTGACATAATAAAAAGTGATGGAGGGGATAACACCGCTGATCCCACAGAAATACCAACTACCATCAGAGAATACTATAAACACCTTTATGCACACAAACTAGAAAATCTAAAAGAAACAGATAAATTCCTGGACACATGCGCCCTCCCAAGACTAAACCAGGAAGAGGTCAAATCCCTGAACAGACCAATAACAAGTTCTGAAATTGAGGCAGGAACTAATAGCCTACCAACCAAAAAAAGCCCAGGATGAGACGGATTCACAGTCAAATTCTACCAGAGGCACAAAGAGGAGCTGGTACCATTTCTTCTGAAACTACTCCAAACAATAGAAAAGGAGGGACTCCTCCATAACTCATTGTATGAGGCCAGCGTCATCCTGATACCAAAATCTGGCAAAGAAACAACAACAACAAAAAATTTCAGGCCAATATCCCTGATCAACATTGTTGTGAAGATCCTCAATAAAATACAGGCAAACCAAATCCAGCAGCACATTGAAAAGCTTATCCACCATGATCAAGTCGGCTTTATTGCTGGGACACAAGGATGGTTCAACATACACAAAGCATTAAACATAATCCATCACATAAACAGAAGCAATGACAAAAACTTCATGAGTATCTCAATAGATGCAGGAAAGGCCTTCAATAATATTGAGCACCTCTTTATGCTAACAGCTCTCCAGAAACTAGTTGTTGATGGTACATATCTCAAAATAGTAAGAGCTATTTATGCAAACCCACAGCCAATATCATACTGAACGGGCAAAAGCTGGAAGCATTCCCTTTGAAAACAGGCAAAAGACAAGTGTACCATCTCTCACAACTCCTATTCAACATAGTATTGGAAGTTCTGGCCAGGGCAATCAGGCAAGTGAAAGAAAGAAAAGGGTATTCAAGTAGGAAGAGAAGAAGTCAAATTGTCTCTGTTTGCAGATGACATGAATGTATTTTTAGAAAACCCCATCGTCTCAGTCCAAAAACCCCTTAAGCTGATAAGCAACTACAGCAAAGTCTCAGGATACAAAATCAATGTGCAAAAATCACCAGCATTCCTATACACCAGTAATAGACAAATAGCCAAATCATGAGTGAATGCCAATCACAATTGTGACAAACTGAATAAAATACCTAGGAATACAACTTAAAAGGGATATGAAGGGTCTCTTCAAGGAGAACTACAAACCACTGCTCAAGGAAATAAGAGAGGACACAAACAAATGGAAAAACATTCCATGCTCATGGATAGGAAGAATCAATATCGTGAAAATGGCCATAGTGCCAAAAGTAATTTATAGATTCATTGCTGTCCCCGTCAAACAACCATTGACTTTCTTCACAGAAAAAACTAAGTTTCATATGGAACCAAAAATAGCCTGTATACCCAAGACTATCCTAAGCAAAAAGAACAAAGCTGGGGACATCATGCTACCTGACTTCAAACTATACTACAAGGCTACAGTAACCAAAACAGCATGGTACTGGTATGAAAGCAGATACATAGACAAATAAAACAGAACAGAGGCCTCAGAAATAATGCCACACGTCTACAACCATCTGATCTTTGACAAACCTGACAAACACAAGCAATGGGGAAAGTATTCCCTATTTAATAAACAGTGTTGGAAAAACTGGCTAGCCATATGCAGCAAACTGAAACTGGATGCCTTCCTTATACCTTATGCAAAGATTAACTCAAGATGGATTAAAGACCTAAATGTAAGATGTAAAACCATAAATACCCTAGGGGAAAACCTAGACAATACCATTCAGGACATACGTATGGGCAAAGACTTCGTGACGAAAACACCAAAAGCAATGACAACAAAAGCCAAAATTGACAAATGGGATCTAATTAAACGAAAGAGCTTCTGCACAGCAAAACAAACTATCATCAGATTGAAAAGGCAACCTGCAGAATGTGAAAATATAATTGCAATTTATCCATCTGACAAAGGGCTAATATCCAGAATCTACAAGGAACTTAAACAAATTTAGAAGAAAAAAACAACCTTATCAAAAAAGTGGGCAAAGGATGTGAACAGACACTTCTCAAAATAAGACATTTATGCT
This sequence comes from Pan paniscus, assembly GCF_029289425.2. Classification (NCBI taxonomy): domain Eukaryota; kingdom Metazoa; phylum Chordata; class Mammalia; order Primates; family Hominidae; genus Pan; species Pan paniscus. The sequence goes on from NC_073272.2 coordinate 64,714,662, forward strand.
GCCAAGAAACATATGAAGGAAAGCTCACCAACACTAGTCATTAGAGAATGGCAAATCAAAACTGCAATGAGATACAATCTCATGCCAGTTAGAATGGTGATCATTAAAAAGTCAGGAAACAACAGATGCTGGAGAGGATGTGGAGAAATAGGAACACTTTTACACTGTTGGTGGGAGTGTAAATTAGTTCAACCATTGTGGAAGAGAGTGTGCAATTCCTCAAGGATCTAGAACCAGAAGTACCTTTGACCAGCAATCCCATTACTGGGTATATACCCAAAGGATTGTAACTTATTCTGCCATAAAGACACATGCACATGTACGTTTATTGCAGCACTATTTTCAATAGCAAAGACTTGGAACCAATGCAAATGCCCATCAATGATAGACTGGATAAAGAAAATATGGTACATATACACCATGGAATACTATGCAGCCACAAAAATGATGAGTTCCTGCCCTTTGAATGGACATCGATGAAGCTGGAAACCATCATTCTCAGCAGACTAACAGCAACAAAAAACCAAACACCACACGTTCTCACTCATAAGTGGGAGTTGAACAATGAGAACACATGGACACAGGGAGGGGAACATCACAGAGTGGGGCCTGTCGGGGTGTTGGGGGTAAGGGGAGGGATAGCATTAGAAGAGATACGTAATGTAGATGAGGGGTTGATGGTTGCAGCACACCACCATGGCATGTGTATACCTATGTAACAAACCTGCATGTTCTGCACATGTATCTCATAACTTAAAGTTATTTAAAAAAAAAAGATCTAAAAAAAGGGCTAGAGAAGCAAGGGCAAACAAATTCAAAAGCTAGCAGAAGACATGAAATAACTAAGATCAAAGCTGAACTGAAGGAGATAGAGACACAAAAAACCCTTCAAAAAATGAATGAATCTAGGAGCTGGGTTTTTTAAAAGACTAACAAAATAGATAGACCACTAGCCAGACTAATAAAGAAGAAAAGGGAGAAGAGTGAAATGGACACAAAAAAAATGATAGGATATCACCACTGATCCAACAGAAATACAAACTATCATCAGATAATACTATAAAAAACCTCTATGCAAATAAACTCTATGCGAATTGCTACAAAGAAAATCTAGGAGAAATGGATAAATATCTGGACATATACTCACTCTCAAGACTAAACTAAGGAAGAAGTCAATTCTCTGAATAGACCAATAACAATTTCTGAAATTGAGAAATTAATTGTCTATCCACCAAAAAAATCCCAGGACCAGACAACTTCACAGGTGTATTCTTCAAGAGGTATAAAGAGGAGCTGGTACCATTCATTCTGAGACAATTTTAAACAATAGAAAAAGGGGGACTTCTCCCTAACTTATTTTATGAGGCCAGCATCATCCTGATACCAAAACCTGGCAGAGACACAACAAAAAATGAAAATTTCAGGCCAATATCCCTGATTAACTTTGATGCAAAAATCCTCAATAAAATACTGGCAAACCAAATCTAGCAGCACATCAAAAAGCTTATCCACCATGATTAAGTTGGCTTCATCTCTGGCATGCAATGCTGGTTCAACATACGCAAATCATTAAACATAATCTGTCTCATAAACAGAACCAATGACAAAAACCACATAATTATCTCAATAGATGTAGAAAAAGCGTTTGATAAATTTCAACATCTCTTTATGCTAAAAACTCTCAATAAACTAGGTATTGATGGAACATATCTCAAAATAATAAGAGGTATTTATGTCAAATCCATAGCCAATATCATACTGAATGGACAAAACCTGGAAGCATTTCTTTTGAAAACTGGCACAAGACAATAGGAAGAGAGGAATTCAAATTGTCTCTGTTTGAAGATGACATGATTGTATATTTAGAAAACCCCATCGTCTCAGCCGAAAATCTCCTTAAGCTGATAAGAAACTTCAGCAAAGTCTCAGGATACAGAATCAATGTGCAAAAATCACAAGCATTTCTATACACCAATAATAGACAAACAGAGAGCCAAATCATGAGTAAACTCCCATTCAGAATTGCTACAAACAGCATAAAATACTAGGAATACAACTTAGAAGTTACGTGTAGGACCTCTTCAAGCAGAACTACAAAACACTGCTCAAGGAAATAAGAGAGGACCCAAAGAAGTTGAAAAAAAATTGAGGAAGAATCAAGATCATGAAAATGGACATAGTGATCAAAGTAATTTATAGATTCAATGCTGTTTCCATCAAGCTACCATTGACTTTCTTCGCAGAATTACCAGAAACTACTTCAAATTTCATATGGAACCAAAAAACGAGTCCATGGAGCCAAGACAATCTCAAGCTAAAAGAACAAAACTGGAGGCACCACGCTACCTGACTTCAAACTATACTACAAACCTGCAGTAACCAAAACAGCATGGTACTGGTACCGAAACAGACACATAGGCCAATGGAACATAACAGAGGCCTCAGAAATAGCACCACACATCTACAATGATTTGGTCTTCGAAAAACCTGACAAAAACAAGCAATGGGAAAAGGATTTTCTATTTAATAAACGGTGCTGGGAAAACTGGCTAGCTATATGCAGAAAACTGAAACTGGACCCCCTTTTTATACCTTATGCAAAAAATTAACTCAAGATGATTTAAATAGTTAAATATAAATCCTAAAATTATAAAATCCCTAGAAGAAAACCTAGGCAATACCATTCAGGACATAAGAATGTGCAAAGACTTCATGACTAAAACACCAAAAGCAATTGCAACAAAAGCCAAAATTGACAAATGTGATCTAATTAAACTAAAGATCTTCTGCACAGCAAAACAAACTATCATCAGAGTGAACAGGTAACCTACAGAATGGGAGAAATTTTTTGCAATCTATCCATCTGAAAAAGGTCTAATATCCAGTATCTACAACAATAGTAAACAAATTTACAAGAAAAAAAATAACCTCATCAAAAAGTGGGCAAAGGATATGAGCAGACACTTCTCAAAGGAAGACATTTATGCTGCCAACAAACCTGTGAAAAAAAGCTCACCATCACTGGTCATTAGAGAAATGTAAATCAAAACCACAATGAGATATCATCTCAGACCAGTTAGAATGGTGATCATTCAAAAGTTAGGAAACAACAGATGCTGGAGAGGATGTGAAGAAATAGTAATGCTTTTACACTGTTAGTGGGAGTGTAAATTACTTCAACCATTGTGGAAGACAGTGTGGCGATTCCTCAAGGATCTAGAACCAGAAATACCGTATGACCCAGCAATCTCATTACTGTGTATATACCCAAAGGATTATAAGTCATTCTACTATAATGAAATATGTGCACGTATGTCTATTGCAGCACTGTGTACAATAGCAAAGACTTGGAACCAACCCAAATGCCCATCTATGATAGACTGGATAAAGAAAATGTGGCACATGTAAACCATGGAATACTGTGCAACCATCAAAAAGAATGAGTTCATGTATTTTGCCTGGACATGGATGAAGCTGGAAGTCATTATTCTCAACAAAGTAAAACAGGAACAGAAAGCCAAACACTGCTCAGTCTCACTCATAAGTGGGAGATGAACAATGAGAACACATGGGGACACAGGGAGGGAAACATCACACACTAGTGCCTGTTGGGAGGTGGGGGCAAGGGGAGGGAGAGCATTAGGACAAATACCTAATGCATGCGTGGCTTAAAACCTAGATGATGGGTTGATAGGTGTAGTAAGCCACCATAGCACATGTTTACCTATGTAACAAACCTGCACGTTCTGCACATGTATCCCAGAACTTAAAGTGAATTAATTAAAAAATAAATAAATAAATAAAAATAAAATGGCGGTGCTTGTCCAAGATCATGATGCTCCTGCTCTGTCAGTACCATTCTGTACATAGGCCATGGCAAAGATTTCATGATGAAGACACCAAAAGCAATTGTAACAAAAACAAAAATTAAGAAATATGATCCAATTAAACTAAAGAGCTTCTGCACAGCAAAGAAGCTATCAATAGATAGACAACCTACAGAATTGAAGAAAATATTTGCAATGTGTGCATTCACAAGGGTCTAATATCCAGAATCTTTAAGAAACTTTGTCAGTTTCACAAACAAAAAAAAACAAAAAACCCTATTTAAAAGTTTGCAAATGACGTGGACAGACACATTTTAAAAGGAAACATAAATGCAGCCAACAAGCATATGAAAAATTGCTCAATATTACTAATTATTAGAGAAATGCAAATCAAAAGCACAATGAGATATCATCTCATACCAGCCAGACTGGCTATTATTAAGAAGTCAAAATGAACAGTTGCTGGCTAGGTTGTGAAAAAAAGGCAACACTTATATACTGCTGATGGGAGTTTACATTAGTTGAGCCATTGTGGCATGCAGTTTGGCAATTTCTCAAAGAACTTAAAACAGAATTGCCATTTGCCCCAGACATTCCATTACTGTGTTTGTACCCAAAGGAATGTAAATCAGTCTACTCTAAAGACACATGCACACATATGTTCATCACAGTACTATTCACAATAGCAAAGACATATAATCAATCTAGATGCCCATCAATGGTAGACTGAATAAAGAAAATAAAGAAAATGGAATTCTATGCAGCCATAAAAAAAGAATGAGATCATGTATTTTTCATCAACATGGATGGAGTTGGGTACTATTATCCTAAGCAAACTAACGCAGGAACAGAAAAGCAAATACCACGTGTTCTAACTTACATGTGAAAACTAAACATTTAGTACATATGGACACAAAGAAGATAACAGACACTGGGGTCTATTTGAGGTTGGAGGGTGGGAGGGGGTGAGGATCGAAAAACTACTTAATTGGGTACTATACTCATCATCTGAGTACACCAAACCCCAGTTGCACGCAACTTACCTACATAACAAACCTACACATGTACCTTTGATCCTGAAATAAAAGTTAAGAAAATTATACATATATGAAGAAAACAGTCTTATGGTTGTGGAATCAACGTTACACTTGGAGAAGTTATTTTTATTGGTGAGATACTTATCTTTTCCTGATGGAAATAAAGGTAGTAAAGATGAATATATTTTTATAGTTACAGGTTTGGTTGTTTGTTATCTGTCTTCCCAAATAGAATATGTAAGGTACTTATCCCTATTGTTCATTGTTGAGTCCTTGGTGTCTGGATCATACCTAATATATTGTAAATGCAGTCAAGTAAATGGTTCAAGGAATATTTATAGATAAGTTGGAAATTAGGAAATAATTTGGGGAAGTTTTTACCTGATGCCCTTTATTATGTTGGCAAAGTAGAAAAGAGGCATTCTATGGGTAAATGAGGGTGGTGTGTGGGATAATTTTAAATTCAACTCTGAGAAGAATTGAAATAGGAAGTAAATGGACTGCCCAGCATATTTGGAATTCCAGGTGAGGTTGAACTTGTTCAGTTTTGAACTCCTATTGCTATTATATATGTAAAGCACACAACACATTAACATATAGTAAGTATCAGATAAATGTTAGTTGCCTTCCTCTTCCTTTTCCTGATACTATGAGGCATTTTAGAATTTAACTTCAGGTATGTTATCTTGATATTTCTACATTGTTTATATCTTGATAGCAGAGATCATGTCTTATATACTTTTTTGTTTTCTCAACCCCCTTTCCCCTTTTGACAGAATAATGATTACAATAGCAACATTAGCAAACTCATGTATAGTATACCATGTTATATTTTACAGAGTCCTTTTGAAGATCATCTCATTTGATCTTTAGAGCAACATTGCTGTGGGTTTCACAGCAAGCAGATGGATGAGCAGAACTCCACATCCTGCTAGATAATAGATCTCAATACATACCAACTGACTGAATCTGTGAGATATTGCAGAAGGTGGATTTTGTGATGGATGGAATTTGTAAACTAGTAAAAAGGGCAGTCAGAGATTGGTGGATACTAGGACCTTTTAAACAGTAATGTGTAAATTGAGAACAGAAACCTTTGGGAAAGGGATTAGAGAGGGGTTATTAAAGGTATGTATAGTTTGGAACTGTTGAAGTGTACTTGAGTTGTAAAAAGTGCTGCACTACAAATCACATCTAAAAAGAGATCTTACTAGAGAAACATGGTATACATGTATACAACATGGTACAGAAAACTACTTCATTAGTAATATGTAAAACTGAAAGTCTAAGGAGTATAATCCTGAACTGTAGCCCATCAGCAATAGATTTTGACATAATATTCATTTTTATGTTCTACTTTGTTTTTAATTGACACCTAATAATTATACATATTTATGAGGTACTGAGTGATGTTTTCATACATATATGCATTGTATATATTACTTTCTTCATTTATACAGAAAATGTCTCAATTAAGCTTAATGAAATCTACATAGACTTTTTCTCAGGTTTTGAAGACCTTCAATTTTGTCCAGATCTCCATGCTCTTCACTGTACTAAGATTTTTTTTCTAGTTTCAGCTAGTTTCTCAACAGCTGTAAAGCATAACTAGGACAATCACAATATGTTTTAAACTTCAAAGGTTTTTTAGTGGTTCCATCATGCCACAATGGATATGGACGGTATACAATCTGTTCACCTATTTCTTCACTTGTATAAATAGTGACTAACCATACAGCTTGTTTGTGTATCTTCAAATCTGCCTTTAAGACAAGATCAAAATAGCCAACAAATAATGACTAGAGGAAAGCAAAAAGAATGGAACTTGTATGTGGTCCTGACAGATAGCTGTGATTTTTGACATTGTTCTTGCAGCTTTCTTCAAAATATTAGTTTTTGCTTTAGTAAGCAGGCTAGGGAAAACTGAAAGTGCATCTACAACCTGATTCTGTTGGTCTGTTCTAGTGACAGTATTTCCTATGTCTCTTTAGACTAGTTGCATAGTTGGTAATTCAGTAGCTCCTAAAACCTTTATGAGCTATGGCAAAACTCTTGTTTTTAAAACAATTTAAGTTGGTTCATTTGCACCATCAGTGAGGTAGGAAATAGTCTCCAAATATCCATAAATACCTCAAGATCAATATGATGCAGAAGATAAACTAAAGTAGAGAGAATTTGCTTAACAGCATCTAATAGTAGAGTTGGATTTTTTATGACAACAGAAGTTGGAAAGTAAAATTATATAAATAACCACACAACAAAGATGACATATCAGGAACTTCAAGCAGAATTAATAAAGTATCTATTGCACCATTCTTGATAACCAAATCTTGAAAGATTTCCTAAAGCTCATATAGCTTATTTACTGATGTGTGAATGGTAAGATGCCAACAGAGCAATGAATGCGCTTCATCTACCACAGCTTGTCTATTGTGATTTCCCAAAATCTATATTAGCAAGTGCACCTAAACAAATTAAAGTTTAACAGTACTACAATCAGAGAAAGGCACGAATTTTGGAATCAAACCAGTCTGGATTATATTGTTTATGGAGAGTTTTCCATAGAAAATAATTTTCTGACACCTTGGGTAGCTTGGAGTTGGAGTACCAAATTATTACTCTTTGTGTCTTTCACAGTGGCATCAACAGAACAATTTACAAAGCCCTAGTTGCTATGGTTTTCCTGTGATAGAAAAGTAGCAGGTGCTGGGTGCAGTGGCTCACACCTGTAATCCAGCACTTTGGGAGGCCGAGGTGGGTGGATCACTTGAGGTTAGGAGTTCAAGACCAGCCTGGCCAACATGGTGAAACCCCATCTCTACAAAAAAATACAAAATTAGTCGGGCATGGTGGAGGGCGCCTGTAATCCCAGCTCCTCAGGAGGTAGAGGCAGGAGAATCCCTTGAACCCAGGAGGCCAAAGTTGCAGTGAGCCAAGATCTCACCACTGTACTCCAGCCTGGGCCACAGAGTAAGACTCTGTGTCAAAAAAAAAAAAAAAAAGTGTCAGGAAAATAGCTTATATTTCTTTTTTTTTTTTTTTAATTTCAATACGTTTTTGTGGAACAGGTGGTGTTTGGTTACATGAATAAGTTCTTTATTGTTGATTTCTGAGAATTTGGTGCACCCATCACCCAAACAGTGTACACTGTACCCAATGTGTAGTCTTTTACCCCTCACCACCCTCCACCCTTTTCCCCAAGTCCCTGAAGTCCAGTGTATTATTCTTATGCCTTTGCGTCCTCATAGCTTAGCTCCCACATATGAGTGAGAACATAAAATATTTGGTTTTTCATTCCTGAGTTGCTTCACTTGGAATAATAGTCTCCAATTCAATGCAGGTTGCTGCGAATGCCATTATTTCATTCCTTTATATTGCTGAGTAGTATTCCATGGTATATATATATACCACATTTTCTTTATCCACTCATTGATTGGTGGGCATTTGGGCTGGTTCCATATTTTTGCACCTGCAAATTGTGCTGCTATAAACGTGTGTGCAAGTATCTTTTTCGTATAATGCCTTCTTTTTCTCTGGGTAGATACCTAGTAGTGGGATTGCTGGATCAAATGGTCAATCTTCTTTTAGTTCTTTAAGGACTCTCCCCACTGTTTTTCATTTTTTAGCATCCCACCTATCTTTCTTAGCTTTCCTCAGTTTCATATTAACTTCTATGCACTATTGTATCATTTCTCTTCTTTCTCTTTGTTCTTGCACCTGTTAAGGTGGACCGCTGGTGAATTGCCCTTCACATTGGTGGATGTATTTTTAGACCATTGGGAAAAAGTTAGAAGATAGTGTGGATCTGGCTCAGGTTCTATGGGTAAAAGGGTCAGGGCTCACAGGCCTCAGGTCAGCACTTTCTGGATGGCTGAAAACAATTATGCTTTAAAATTCTAAACTATAAAGGCTTTCAGAGCTAATCTTTTGATTTTCTAATGATGTACGGAAAATGGTAAGACACTCTACCATGGTAGGAAAATACATTTCTAATTCAGAGGAGATTACCGAAGAGAGAAAAATATCTACCAAATGGAAAAAGTGATTTGGACAGTATTTACTCAAGTCTATGGTAGAATGACTTTATAATTATTAATGGCAAAAACCGCAATTACTTTTGCACCAACCCAACCTAAATATTTTTATTGATTTTACTTTTTTTTTTTTTTACTTTTTTCTGGTACGTAGTAGGTATACATATATGGAGCACATGAGATGTTTTGATACAGGTATACAATGCATAATAATCACATTAGAATACATGGGGTATCTGTGATCTCAAGCATTCATTCATTCTTTGTGTTATAAACCATCTAATTATATTTTTAGTTATTTTAAAATATAAACTGTTATTGACTGTAGCCACCTTGTTGTGCTATCCAATACTAGATGTTACTCATTTTATCTAATTATAATTTCGCATGCATTAATCATCCCTAACCTTACCCTCCAACCACTATCTTTCTCAGCCTTTGGTAACCATCATTCTACTCTTGATCTACATGAGTTCAATTGTTTTAATTTTTAGCACTCAGTAATATGTGAGAACATGCATAGTTTGTCTTTTGGTACCTGGCTTTTTTCACTTCACATAATGACCTCCAATTCCAGCCATATTGTTGCAGATGATATGATCTCATTCATTTTTATGGCTGAATATTATTCCATTGTGTATATGAACCACATTTTTAAAAATCTATTCATCTGTTGATGGACACTTAGGTTGCTTCCACATTTTGGCTATTGTGAATAGTGTTGCAATAAACACAGGAGTGCAGCTATCTTTTCAATATACTGATTTCCTTTCTTTGGTCTATATACCTAGCAGTGAAATTGCTGGATCATGTGGTTGCTCTATTTTTTTTTTTTTTTTTTTTTGAGAAGGCTTCAAACTATTATTCATAGCGGTTTTACTAATTTACATTCTCACTAACAGTGTACAACGTTTCCCTTTCCTCCATATTGTTGCTGGTATTTGTTATTGCCTGTCTTTTGAATATAGGCCATTTTAACTGGGGTGAGATTATGTCTTATTACAGTTTGGATTTGCATTTCTTTGATGATCAATGATATTCAGCACCTTTTCATATGCCTGTTTGCCATTTGCATGTCTTCTTGTGAGAAATGTCAGTTACATTTATTCTTAGGTATCTTATTTTATTTGTAGCTATGGTAAATGAAATTATTTCTTGGTTTCTTTTTTAGATTGTTGTTGGCATGTAGAAATACTACTGATTTTTGTATATTGATTTCATATGCTGCAGTGTTGCTGAATTTTTATATTAGTTCTAAAGTCTTTAAGTTTTTTCAAATATAAGATCCTATAATCAAACAAGGATAATTTGACTTCTTCCATTCCAATTTGGATACCCTTTTTTTCTTTTTGTTGTCTGATTGCTCTAATTGGGACATTCAGTACCATTTTGAATAACAGTGGTGTTAAGTGGGAATCTTTGTCATGTTTTAGATCTTAGATAAAAGGCTTGCAGTTTTTCCTCAGTATGATAGTAGCTGTGGGTCAGTGGTATATGGCTTTTATTTTGTTGAGGTATGTTTATTCTATACCCAGTTTTTGGGGGGGTTTATTTAGGAGGGATGTTGAATATTATCAAATGCTTTATCAGCATCAGTTGAATTTATCATATGATTTTTGTCCTTCATTCTTTTGATACGATGGATTACATTGGCTGACTTGCATATGTTGAACTATTCCTCCCTCCCTAGGATAAATCCCACTTGGTCATGATGAATGATATTTTTATGTTGTTTAATTTGTTTTGCTAATATTTTATTGGGGATTTTCCCAGATAGATAGATGGATAGATAGATAGATAGATAGATAGATAGATAGATAGATAGATTGTTTTTGAGATGGAGTCTCGCTCTATTGCCAGGCTGGAGTGCAGTGGCGCAATCTCGACTAGGTTCAAGCGATTTTCCTGCCTCAGCCTCCTGAGTAGTTGGGACTACAGGTGCGTGCCACCACCCCCAGCTAATTTTTGTATTTTTAGTAGAGACAAGGTTTCACCATGTTGGCCAGGATGGTGTCGAGCTCTTGACCTCGTGATCCACTCGCCTCAGCCTCCCAATGTGCTGGGATTATAGTTGTGAGCCACCACGCCTAGCCTTTTGCATCAATATTAATCAGTGATATTGGCCTGAAGGTTTTTTTTTTTTTTTCTTTTTATGTGTCTTTATCTGGTTTTGTTATCAGGGTAGTTCTGGCCTCATAGAATGAGTATGGAAGTCTTCCTTCCTCCTCAATTTTTTGGAATAGTTTAAGGAGGGTTGACATTAGTTCTTTAAATGTTTGGTGAGATTCAGCAGTGAAGCCAATTTGCTGGAAGATGTTTTATCTTGTCTTCGATCTCATTACTTGTTATTATTCTGTTCAGTTTTGAATTTTTTCATGGTTCAATCTTGGTTGTATGTGTCTAGGAATTTATCCCTTGCTTCTAAATTTTCCAATTTATTGGCACATAGTTGCTCATTGTAGCCTCTAATAATCCTTTTACTTTCTGAAGTATTGGTTGTAATGTTTCCTTTTTATCTCTAATTTTATTTATTTGGGTTTTCTCTCTTTTTTCTTATTCTAGCTAAAGGTATGTCAATTTTGTCTTTTCAGAAAACCAACTTTTCCTGTCATCAATCTTTTGTGTTGTTGATTTTTTTATCTTAATTTCATTTATTTCTGCTCTGATTTTTATTATTTCTTCTACTAATTTGTGGTTTCAATTGTTCTTGCTTTTCTAGTTTTTTAAGGTGAATCATTAAGTGGTTTATTTGAAATTTTTCTACTTTTTGGTGTAGGAATTTTTACCTATAAGTTTTCCTCTTAGTGTTGCTTTCTCTATATCTCATTGTATTAGTCTGTTCTCACATTGCTGTAGAGAAATACCTGAGAATGGGAAATTTATAAAGAAAAGAAGTTTAATTGGCTCATGGCTCCACAGGCTGTACAAGAACCATAGTGGCTTCTGCTTCTGAGGCAGCCTCAGGGAGCTTTCAATCATGGCAGAAGGCAAATGGGGAGCCAACACTTCATGTGGCTGGAGCAAGAGGAAGAAGGGTGGAGGTGTCACATACTTTTAAACAACCAGATATCACGAGAGCAGTGGCACGGGGGTAATGCAGCCCCATGATCCTATCAACTCCCACCAGGCCCCACCTCCAACACTGGGAATTACAATTTGACATGAGATTTGGGCAGAGACAGAGATCCAAATCATATCACCCATGGATTTTGATGTGTCACATTTCCCTTATAATTTGTTTCAAAAAATTTAATTATCTTCTTTGGGGTGGGGGGAGGGGGGAGGGATAGCATTAGGAGATATACCTAATGCTAAATGATGAGTTAATGGGTGCAGCACTCCAGCAATGCACATGTATACATATGTAACTAACCTGCACATTGTGCACATGCACCCTAAAACTTAAAGTATAATAATAAAATAAAAAAATAAAAATTTATTTATTGACTCACTGATCATTCAGGGAAATACTTTGCTTAATTTCTGTGTTTGCATAGTTTCCAAACTCCTCTAGTAATTGATTTCTAGTTTTATTCCTTTGTGGTCACATAAGATAGTTGATGTAATTTTAAATTTTGTGAATGTTTTAAGACTTGGTTTTGACCTAATATATGGTCTATCCTTAAGAATTATCCATGTGCTGAGGACAATCATGTCTATTCTGCAGCCTTTGAATGAAATGTTCTGTAAATATTTGTTAGGTCTTTTTGGTCGACAGTGCAGATTAACTACAATGTTAGTTGATTTTCTGTCTGAATGATCTGTCCAGTGCTGAACTTCGGTTGTTGAAGTCTCCAGTTATTATTGTATTGTTGCCTGTCACTTTAGCCCTAATAATTTATTGCTTTATATATCTGGGTACTCCAGTGTTGGATGCATATATATTTAAAATTGTGATATCTTCTTCCTCAACGAATCCTTCATCATTATATAGTGACCATCTTTATCTTTTTTTATAGTTTTTGTCTTGAAATTTATTTTGTCTTCAATAATTGTAGCTACTCTTGCTCTTTTTTTGTTTCTATTTGTATGGAATATCTTTTTCCTTTATTTTCAGTCTAGTGTGCCTTTAAAGATGCAGTGTATTTGTTGTAGTGAACAGATCATTGGGTCTTTCTTTTTTAATGCATTCAGCCACTCTGTCTTTTTAATGGAGAGTTTAATCAAGTTCCATTTGATGTTATTATTGATGAGTAAGGGTTTACTTCTGCTATTTTGTTATTTGTTTTCTGGTTGATTTGTGGTCTTCTTTCTTTTCTTTCTTCCTACCTGTCTCCTTTTCAGTGGAGGTGATTTTCTGTGGTGTTATGCTTTAATTTCTTACTTTTTACATTTTGTGTATCTTTGTGGGTTTTTTGATTTGAAGTAACCATGAAGCTTGCAAATACCTGTAACCCATTATTTTAAATTGATGACAAATTGGCACTGATTGTGTAAACCAACAAACAAGCAAAGAGAACACTAATAAAAACTCTACACTTTAACTTCATACCCTGCTTTTTAACTTTTTGTTGTTTCTATGTATATCTTATTGTACTATCTATGTATATCTTATTGTACTATCTATGTCTTGAAAAGTTATTGTATTTTGTTGGGATTCCATCAGGCTGGTGGAAAAAATATTAAAGATAGTTATAGTAATAGTCAAAAGCTCTCTTGGAATGCCTGAGAGTTTGCATAGCTTCAGATTGCTTGGCTGAAAGCAGCCAGGGTCTGTTTGCAGGAGCCAGAAAGATTAGGTTGCAAGTACAAAGGAATGTGGGAAGTTTACCTTACTAACATGTTTACTATAAGGGCTTAAGACTAACACCTTTGTCCTACTGAGTTACTTTACTGCCTCCTACTCAGGGTGTTGGCAGAAGTTTATTGCCCCCAAATGCTGTTCGCTTTAGGCCTGGAACCTGGCCTTTAAGCTTTACTCTCTAGTGGTGTTTACTCACAACTTTTGTTAATTAGTCTTACTGAATAAATGCAAGCCTCACTTTTTGATGAGGGCCAAGTCGAGCTGTTTACAGAACTCAGCTTGGAGCCTGTAAGTGGCTCAGACCCTCAGCTAGACTGGCAGAGCAGAATATCTGTGTGTCAGCGGACTTTAGTCATCCGTCGCTGAATCAAGGGCCTGCAGGAACAGCCCCTTCCCCCCACCCCCCGCAGCTAGTGCCCCCTCGAAAGGAGCGCTGCCTCAGCTGGTGCCCCATGTGAGGACAGCCAGGGGTCTGCAGAAACAGTCCCCCTGCAGTTGGAGCCCCTCGTGAGGCAAGCTGGGAAGGAAGTGTGAGGACCGCCCTCATGAGGAAAGCTATGAAGGAAGCGTGAAGGAAATGCGACCCCCCAAAAAATGAGGGTGAAAAAAGGAACTGCGGGGTCAAGTCAGTGAGTAATCAGTAAGTCATTGGTGCCCACTCGAGGTTACCAAATTCCGGGGGGGAATTTGGGTCAAGCTGAGGTTTTATCATGGGACAACAGTTATTAGCGCAACAGAAACAGTATATAAAAGTGTTGAAGCAGTTGCTTAAGGCTAGCAGAGCATCAGTTTCAGAGGCTCAATTATAATGCCAGCTGTTGTAACCCAAAGCCCATGGTTCCCAGAAGAAGGACCACCAGACGTAGAACTCTGGGAACAATGGGGAGAAATCTTAAACAACATCAGGCACAAAGGCAACAGGTCCCAGTAACAGCTTTAATGTTATGGGCTTTAATTGGAGCAGCCCTAGCTTCGTTACACACACAAGAGCCTAAAAAGGGAGATGAGGAGAAAATGTCACCTGCCATATCACCTCCTCTTCCCTCAGCCCTAATATCACCAGGCCAAAATAACAAAGAGGAAACGGAGGTTTTACCGGAGCCTCCTCCTCCAATAGACAGGAAAAAAGACAGAGGATATGCTACAACTATCAGTCCCTGTCTTAAGCAGGCTGAATTAAAAGGATAGCTCTTAGCCTGCCCAATAATGCAAGAATGGCAAAGCGATCAGGTACCTAAAGGGTTAAGAAAAGGCATTAGAAGCCAAAGCCAAGGCAGAGCAAGCAGTAAGTTAAAAACAAAGGCTTGGCAGCAGGGAAGTTCACAGAAATGGAGCCAGCAAGTGCCCCCAGGAACTCCACCCACAGGGCAGCAGCTGCAACAAAGAGCCTACTGGGGAAAGGCAAAAGGCGCGAGACAAAGTCCACCCCAGCAGAGGCGTGCACTACAGCGTCCGCCCTGGCCGGCAACAGCCACCTGGCGGCTGGGGGAGGGAGCCAGCACAGGCAAAAAATGGCACAGGAAAAAACCTGCGCCTTTACAAACCTAAAGCAGCCGCCGCCCAGGGACCCGCCTGCTCAGCTCTCTAGCTCTGCAGGCAACCCAAGGCAAAATCTCCTGTGCTCCTTGTTTACAAGCGACATCCCAGATTATAAATCTCTGCTAAAATTTAAGTAAAATGTAAGAATTTGAAAGACCTCTTTCTAATAATGGCCACTGTTGTTATCTGTCTCCAAATTCAATTTAAGTAAAACAACCTCTAAAGGGACAGACATTACAAAAGGCCAATGAGTTAATTAAGGACTAATTAAAAGCAAACTTTGCTCCCCAGTGAGAAAAGTTTCCTAATTACAGGGTTATTCATTTTATGGGTGATATTCTACTAACAGCCCTTGGAATTTACCTATTTATGTCATTCCCCAAAAGTCTAGTAATTGTTTTACCTACAAAAATAGTTTACTCTCCCATACCTAATGTGTTAACACTGTTTACTGATGGGTCCGGTAAACATGGAAAAGCCGCAGTCTGGTGGAGACCACACAATTCAATCACTCGATCTAGGTTTACTAGCACTCAGAGAGCTGAAACTGGGGCTCTGATTCTGGCCTTGGGAACTTTTTCCACTCAGCCCATAAATGTGGCTAGTGACTCTGCATATTCTGTTTATTTACTACAAAACCTTGAGACAGCACTGATTTAGTCCAGTCTGGAGCCAGCCCTGTTCACTCTTTTTCTCCAACTTCAGCAATTGCTAGATCAACATACACATCCGTTTTTATTACACACATTCGATCCCGCAGCTCTCTGCCTGGACATTGGCTTATGGCAATGATTAAGCAGACCTTCAGGTTATGACATCACTGCTAGACCAAGCCACCCAATCGCATCAATTTTTCCACCAAAATTGGAGAAACTTATCTAAATAATTTCAACTTACCAAGAGGCTGGCAAAACAAATTATCCTACAATGCCCAGATTGCCAGCTCACATTATTATTTTGTATTGGATTATCTGACTTCCAACTCAAGACATGAATAGTTTACACATTATATTTACAGTTTTATAGCATTCTGTGTTTTTCTGTGTACTTACTATTATCAATGTTTTTGTACCTTCAGATGATATCTTTATTGCTGATTAACATCATTTTCCTTCAGATTGAAGAATTCCCTTTAATATTTCTTGTAGGATAGGTCCAGTGTTGATGAAATTCCTCAACGTTTTTGTGTGTGGGAAAGTCTCCATTTCTTCTTCTTGTTTGAAGAATATTTTTGGTGCATATACTATTCTGAGATAAAAGTTTTTTTCGACAGATTTTTAAATATGTCATGCCACTGTCTCCTGGCCTTTAAGGTTTCTACTGAAAAGTCTGTTGCCAGATGTGCTTTTGGGATCCTTTCTTTATGTTTGACCTCCATGAGTTTGAAAATCAAATGTCTTGAGGTTGTCTTCTTTGGATTAAATTTGCTTGCTGTTCTATAACCTTCTGGAACTTGGATATTGATTTCTTTCTCTAGGTTTGGGAAGTTCTCTGTTATTATCCCTTTTAATAAAGTTTCTACACCAATCTCTCTCTCTGCCTCCTCTTCAAGACCAATAACTTTGTTTTTTTCTTTTTGAGAGAGTTTCACTCTGTTGCCCACACTGGAGTGCGATGGCATGATCTCAGCTCACTACAAGATCAGCCATCCAGGTTCAAACGATTCTTATGCCTCAGCCTCCTGAGTAGCTGAGATTACAAGCATGCATCGTCACCTCACCCAGATAATTTTTGTATTTTTAGTAGAGATGCGGTTTGGCCATGTTGACCAGGCTGGTCTCAAACTTTTGGCCTCACGTCATCTGCCCACGTTGGCCCCCCAAAGATAAGACCAATAACTTTTAGATTTGCCCTTAAAAGGCTATTTTCTAGATCTCGTAGGCATACTTAATTGTTTTTTATTATTTTTTTTTCTTTTGTCTCCTCTGACTGTGTATTTTCAAGTAGACTGTCTTCAAGTTCAGTAATTCTTTCTTCTGCTTGATCAATTCTGCTGTTAAGAGACTATGATGCATTCTTCAGTATTTCAACTGCATTTTTCTTCTACAGAATTTCTCTTTGATTCTTTTAAATATTTCAATCTCTTCATTAAATTTGTCTGATAGAATTCTGAATTCCTTTTCTGTGTTATCTTGAATTTCATTGAGTTTCCTCAAGGCAGCTATTTATTTTTCTTCACTTTTATATTAAGTTCAGGGGTACATGAGCAGGATGTGCAGGTTTGTTACATAGGTAGACGTGTGCCATGCTGGTTTGCTGCACAGATCATCCCATCACCTAAGTATTAAGTCCATCATCCATTAGCTATTCTTTCTGATGCTCTCCCTAACCCCACCTCCCCCAACAGGTCCCAGTCTGTGTTGTTCTCCACTATGTGTCCATGTGTTCTCATCATTCAGCTCCCACTTATAAGTGGGAACATGCAGTGTCTGGTTTTCTGTACCTGCATTTGTTTGCTGATGATAATGGTTTCCAACTCCATCCATGTCTCCGCAAAAACATGATCTCATTTTTTTTTTGTACCTGCAGTATACCATGGTGTATATGAACCACATTTGCGTTATCCAATCTATCATTGATGGACATTTAGGTTGATTCCATGTCTTTGCTATTGTGATTAGTGCTGCAATGAACATATGTGTGTGTATATCTTTATAATGGAGTGATTTATATTTCTCTGGGTATATACCCAGTAATGGCATTTCTGGGTTAAATTTCAAATGATATTTCTGCCTCTAGGTCTTCGAGGAATCACCACACTGCCTTCTACAATGGTTGAACTAATTTACACTCCCACCAATGGTGTAAAAGCATTCCCTTCTCCACAACCTCTCTGGTATCTGTTATTTTTTGACTTTTTAATAATAGCCATTCTGACTGGTGTGAGATGGTATCTCATTGTGGTTTTGATTTCCATTTATCTAATGATCAGTGATGGTGAGGTTCTTTTCCATATGTTTATTGGCCGCATGTATGTCTTCTTTTGAGAAGTGTCTGTGCATATCCTTTGCCCACATCTCAATGGGGTTTTTTTCTTCTTGTACATTTGTTTAAGTTCCTTGTAGACTGGATATTACACCTTTGTCAAATGGACAGATTGCAAAAATTTTCTCTTATTCTGTAGGTTGTCTGTTCACTCTGATGATAGTTTCCTCTTTCTTTTTTTTTTTTTTTTTTTTTTTTTTTTTTTTTTTTTGACACAGAGTATCACTGAGTTGCCCAGGCTGGAGTGTAGTGGCATCATCTCAGCTCACTGCAACCTCTACCTCCTAGGTTCAAGCGATTCTCCTACTTCAGCCTCCTGAGTAGCTGGGACTACAGGTGCACACCACCACACCAGGCTAATTTTTTTTGTATATTTAGTAGAGATGAGGATTCACCATATTGGCCAGTCTAGTCTAGAACACCTGGTCTCAGTGTATCTGCCCACCTCAGCCTCCCAAAGTGCTGTGTTTACAGGCATGAGCCACCTTGCCTGCCCTCTTATTATAGTTTCTTCTGCTGTGCAGAAGCTCTTTCATTTAATTAGATCCCATTTTTCAATTTTTGTTTTTGTTGCAATTGCTTTCGGCATTATTGTCATGGAATCTTTGATATGTGTGTATTGAACCAACCTTGCATCAAGAGGATGAAGCGGACTTGATCGTGGTGGCTAAGCATTTTGATGTGATGCTGGATTCGGTTTGCCAGTATTTTATTGAGGATTTTTGCATCGATGTTCATCAAGGATGTTGGACTTAAGTTTCTCTTTTTGTTGTATGTCTGCCAGGTTTTGGTATCAGGATGATCCTGGCTTCATAGAATGAGTAACGAGGGAGTCCCTTTGTTTCAATTTTTTGGAATAGTTTCAGAAGAAATAGTGCCAGCTCTTCTTCGTACCTCTGGAAAAGTTCAGCTATGAATCCTTGTGGTCCTGGGCTATTTTATTTTTTTCAGTTGGTAGGCTATTTACTACCACCTCAATTTCTGAACTCGGTATTGGTCTATTTAGGGATTCAATCTGTTCCTTGTTCAGTGTTGAGAAGGTGGGTGTGTCTAGGAATTTATCCATTTCTTCTAGATTTTGTAGTTTATGTGTATAGAGATGTCTATAATATTCTCTGATGGTTGTTTGTTTTTCCGTGTGGTCAGTGGTGCTATCCCTCTTATCATTTTTGTTTGTGTTTATTTGATACTTTTTTCTTTTATTCTTTATTAGTCTAGCTAGTGGTCTATTTTATTAATTTTTTCTTAAAAACAGCTTCTTTATTCATTGATTATTTGAAGGGATTTTTTGTGCCTCTATCTTTTTCAGTTCAGTTCTGATCTTGGTTATTTTTTTGTCTTCTGCTAGCTTTGGGGTTTGTTTAAACAGCTATTTTGAATTCTCTGTCTGAAAGATCACCTCTCTCTCTCTCTCTCTCTCTCTCTCTCCTCTCTCTCTCTCTCTCTCCAGGATTGGTCCCTGGTGCCTTAGTTTGTTTGTTAAGGTCCTTGATATGGTTTAGCTCTGTCCCCCCCACAAATCTCATCTTGAATTGTAGTTCCCATAATCTCCACATGTTGTGGGAGGGGTCCAGTGACAGGTAATTGAATCATAGGGTTGGTTTTCTCCATGCTGTTCTCGTGACATCAAGTTCTCAGGAGATCTGATGCTTTCATAAGGGGCTTCTCCCTTCGCTCAGCTCTTATTCTTCTCCTTTTGCTGCCCTGTGAAGAGGTGCCTTCCACCATGATTGCAAGCCTGAGGCCTCCTTAGCCATGCAGAACTCTGAGTCAATTAAACCTCTTTCCTTTATAAATTACTTTATAATATAATATATATTATATAATATATAATATGTAATATATATTTTATATAATATATATTATATTATATATTATATGTAATATATATTATATAATATATATAATATGTAATATATTTCATATAATATATATTATATGTAATATATATTTCATATAATATATTATATGTTATATATATTTTATATAATATATAATATGTTATATATATTTTATATAATATATATTATATGTTATATATTTTATATAATATATTTTATGTAATATATATTATATATAATATATATTTTATGTAATATATTACATATTATATATATTATATGTAATATAATATATATAATATATAATATTATAGTCTTGGGTATGACTTTATTAACAGTGTGAAAACAGACGAATATAGTCTTTTTATCCCGGATAGTCTTGAAGCTTGTGAATGTTCATCAGTCTCTGGGCTTTGAAGAGTTAGAAATTTATTTTAGTTTTCACTGTCTAGTATTGTTTGTACCTGTCCTTCTTGGGAACGCTTTTCTAGAATTCAAAGGCACTTGGTTGTTGTGATCTAAGGTTTTGGTCATTGCAGCATAAGTGGGCACTCAAATCCCAGTAATGCTGTGGCTTTGCATACTCCGAGTACAGCCTTGGTGGTCTTGGATAACAACCAGAAGATGTGTCTGGGTTACCAGGCAGATACTCTTGTTCTCTTCCCTTTCTTTAAAAACAAACAAACAAACAAAAAATGGAGTCTACGTCTTTGTTCTGAGCTTCCTGGCGCTTGGGCAAGGGTGGCACAAGCACTCCTGTAGTCACTACCACTGAGACTGCGCTGGTTCAGACCTGAAGCCAGCACAGCATTGGATCTTACCTAAGGCCTGTGGTAACCACTGCCTGGCTACTGCCTATATTCATGCAAGGCCCTAGGACTCTACAATCAGAAGTTGGTGAAGCCAGCTAGACTTGTGTCCTTCCTTTCCAGGTGGCAAGTTCCCCCCAACCCTGGGAAGGTCTAGAGCTGTAGTCCAGGAGTTTGGGCCTGGAGTTAAAAACCTTAGGAATCTACCTGGTTCTCTGTTCTACTGTGGCTGAGCAGGCACCCAAGCCACAAAACAAAGTCCTTCCCACTCTCCCCTGTTTTTCAATCAGAAGAGTCTCTGTGGCCACCACTGCCCCAGGACCATGACAAGTTCTGTCTGGCTACTGCCAATGTTCACTCAAGGCCCTAGTGCTCTTCAGTCAGCTTTTGTTGAAAGCTGCCAAGCCTTGAACTTTCTCTTCAGGGCAGTGAGCCCCTCTCTGCCTCAGGGCATGCCAGAAATGCCATACAGGAGCCAAGGCTTAAAACTGAGGACTCCAGGAGCTGCTTACAGCTCTTCCACCTCTGGTACCTAAGGCGTGAGACAAAGTCCCGTTTACTTTTTCCTCTCCTTTTCTAAAGCAGAAGGAGTCTCTTTCCATAGCCACCACAGCTCAAAATGTTACACCTGAAGCCAACACACCTTAAGTTACAGCCAAGGCCCATGCAAGTACTGCCTGGTTATTACTGCTGATCGTTCAGGGCCCAAGGGCTCTTCAGTCAGCAGGTAATGAATTCTGCCAGGACTGGGTCCTTTTCTTCAAGGTGGCACATTCCTTTCTGGCCCAGAGTGGGTCTAGAAGTGTCATCTAGGATTTGGGGTCTGGAACGGGAGCCTCAACTCTCTACCTGCTTCCCTATCCTACTGTAGCTGAGCTGGTATCCAAGTTGCAAGACAAAGTCCTCTTTACTGTCCCTTCCCCTCCTCTCAAGAAGAAGGAAGGATTACCTCCTGGAGCTGCATACTGCACTGCCTGGAGCTGCGGGATTGGTGTGGCAAGCACTGTCTTGGTCACCCTGGCTAGTGTTTTACCAGGTCACATGCCCTGCAAGTGCGCTGGCACTAAGCCCAGCACAGCACCAGGACTTGCCCAGGAATTCCAGTCCTTATGGTCTAGGCTGCCTTTCACATATGTTGAGGACCATAGAGCACTGTAGCCTGTCACGGTGGGGCTTTCTTCAACTGAGGTTCCAAATGCTGGGATGAGTGATGCTCCTCTAGCTAGGGATGTTATAAATGGTTCCTCCATGTGTTCTAGCTTTGTTATGTCTCATGTTGCTTTCCACTGTTACAGGACAACACTGAGTTCGAATGCAGAGTCCCACAATCATTGTGTTCTCTCTCCCTCAAATGCACATTCTCTCTCTATCCCCTGTGGCTGCTGCCAGGATATGGAGGAGGAGCAGTGTTGTCAATTCAAAACTGTATTTTCTACCCTCTTCAGTGCCTTTTTAAGGAATATGAAGCTAAAAACAGGTATTGCATTTATTCATCTGATTTTTGGTTCTCATGAAGTTGCTTTTCTTTGTGGATACTTGTTCAATTTTGTGTTCCTGATGGGAAGCTGATCGGTGGATCTTTCTATTCAGCCATCTAGCTCTGCCTCTTTCATCTGAATTATTCTATTCTTAAATGGGTAAATTAGAGGTTTGGGGAGAGCGAGTTTAGATTTAACTAGAATTATGTGCTTTATTTTTTGCTCCTTCCAAAATGCCTGTCATTTTTCAAAAGTATAGTATTATCAATGATTAGTATCTATTATAAAATAATCATAATTATTGACAGAGAAAATCACATTTTCATTCTTCCTAGACTTTAGCTTAAAATACCTACAAATACACAACACAAACTCATATCAGCAAACTGTGGATGTTCTTTTCCCTGGCTTGTAAACAAAGTGAAAATTAAGATGGGTAGGCAACATGTAATTAAGATTTATTTACAAAGTGGTAGCCTTACCTTTTGAGAGGTATTTTCCTGGTTATAAAAGTAGCTCGATTTCTAAACTGAACATGCATCATCAATGTTAACAAAATTAGCTCTTAAAAACCTCACATATTTTGGAAATAACTCTTTTCTTTCTTTATTTCTTAATTGTGTTTCAATGGATTTTCTATATATTTGAATTTGAGAAACTGTCAGTAAGCTGTTATCTGCTGCTCATTTCCTACTTCTTTTCTCTGCAGCTTTTATATGAAAGCTTTGGGAAGGAGCAAGATCTTATTTTTAAGACAATTTAGTGTTAGTATTTCACAGTTGTTATTCAAAACTACTATTCTTCCGGCCTTGGAACTGTAGTAATCCATTATCTGCCTAGCTTAATTGTAGAATAACTTGTTACATGTAAATATATGTATTGTAGGAATGGTAGCTTTCACTTCATGGGAGAAAATATTTTCAGTTTTGATGAGTACTTATAGAATCTTTGATTTCACAATAGAAAATACCAAATGTATTTTGACTTTTTTTTGTTCAACCGGATTATCATTAACATTCTTTAACGCTATTTTCCAGTTTCTCCCTTCTTTCATAGCTGTCACTTGTCATTGTCATTAAACCCAATTCTAGTTTGTTTAACTAAATCTAGCACTTACCAGCAAAAGAAGTAACCAAAATTTTAAAGAGTTGTATGTTAATATAAGTGAATAGACTTGAATGACAGTCAAAGGGCTCCTTGGTACACAACATAAATAGAATTAAAAACAAAAATCTCATGATCATCTCAATAGATGAAGGAAAGGCATTTGACAAAATCCAGTATCCTTTATGATTAAAACCTTCAGCAAAATCAGCATAGAATAGACATACCTTAATGTAATAAAAGCCATATACGACAAATCCACAGCCAACATGCTACTGAATGGGAAAAGTTGAAAGCATTCCCCCTGAAAACTGGAACAAGACAAGGATGCCTACTCTCACCAGTCCTCTTCAACATAGTACTGGAAGTTCAAGCCAGAGCAAGTGAAAGTAATGAAGACCATCCAAGTTGGTAAGGAGGAAGTCAAACTGTCACTGTTTGCTGGTAATATAATTATATACCTAGAAAACCCTAAAGACTCATCCAAAAAGCTCCTAGAACTGATAAATGAATTCAGCAAAGTTTCTGCATACAAAATTAATGTACGCACATCAGTAGCTCTACTCTACACCAACAGCAAGCAAGCTGAGAATCAAATCAAGAACTCAACCCCTTTCACAATAGCTGCAAAAAAAGTAAAATACTTAGGAATATACCTAAGGACTTGAAAGACCTTTACAAGGAAAACTAGAAAACACTGCTGAAAGAAATCATAGACAGCACAAACAAATGGAAACACCATGCTCATGGATGGCTAGAATCAATGTTGAGAAAATAACCATACTGCCAAAAGCAGTCTACAAATTCAGTGCAATTTGAAGCAAGATACAACCATTATTCTTCACAGAGCTAGGAAATAATCATCCTAAAATTCATGTGGAACCAAAAAAGAACCCGCATAGCCAAAGCAAGACTAAGCAAAAAGAACAAATCTGGAGGTATCACAGTACCTGACTTTAAGCTGTAGTATAGGGTCATAGTCACCAAAACAGCAAGGTACTGGCATAAAAATAGGCACATAAAACAATGGAACAGAATAGAGAACACAGAAATAAAGCCAAACACTTACAGCCAACTGATCTTTGACAAAGCAACAAAAACATAAAGTAGGGAAAGGACACCCTATTCAACAAATGGTGCTTGGATAATCGGCAAGCCACATGTAGAAGAATGAAACGGATCCTCATCTCTCACCTTATACAAAAAATCAATTCAAGATGGATTAAGGATTTAAATGTAAGACCTGAAACTATAAAGATTCTAGAAGGTAACATCAGAAAAATCCTTCTAGACATTGGCTTAGGCAAAGACTTCATGACCAAGAACCCAAAATCAAACACAACAAAAACGAAGATAAATAGATAGGACTTAATTAAACTAAAAAGCTTCTGCATAGCAACAGAAACAATCAGCAGAGTTAACAGACAGCCCGCAGAGTGGGAAAAAATCTTTGCAATCTGTACATCTGACAAAGGACTAATATCTAGAATCTACAAGGAACTCAAAGAAATTAACAAGAAAAACACAATCCCATCAAAAAGTGGGCTAAGGACATGAAGAGACAATTTGCAAAAGAAGATATAGCAGTGGCCAACAAATACATGAAGAAATACTCAACAACACTAATTATCAGGTAAATGCAAATCAAAACCACAGTATGATACCACCTTACTCCTGCAAGAATGGCCATAATCAAAAAATCAAAAAAAAAAATGTTGGTGTGGATGTGGTGAAAAGGGAACACTTTTACACTGCTGGTGGGAATGAGAACTAATACAGCCATTATGGAAATCAGTATGGGGATTCCTTCAAGAACTAAAAGTAGAACTTTCATTTGATCCAGCAATCTCACTACTGGGTTTCTACTTAGAAAAAAAGAAGTCATTATACAAAAAAGGTACTTGCACACACATGTTTATAGGAGCACATATGTGTGTGTGTGTGTGTGTATATATATATATACACACACACACACACACACATACACACACCGTGGTCTACTACTCACCCATAAAAAGGAATAAAATAATGGCATTTGAAGCCACCCGGATGGAATTGGAGACTATTATTCTAAGTGAAGTAACTCTGAAATGGAAAACCAAACATCATATGTTCTCAGTGATCTGTGGCAGCTAAGCTATGAGGATGCAAAAGCATAAGAATGATAACAATGCACTTAAAGGGCTGAAGGAAAATGGTGGGAAGGGAGTGAGGGATAAAAGACTATACATTGGGTACAGTGTACACTGCTGGGGTGATGGGTGCACCAAAATCTTAGAAATTAACCACTAAAGAACTTTTGAGAAGTGTCTGTTCATATCCTTTGCCCACTTTTTGATGGGGTTGTTTGTTTCTTTTCTTGTAAATTTGTTTCTTTGTAGATTCTGGATATTAGCACTTTGTCAGATGGATAGATTGCGAAAATTTTCTCCCATTCTGTAGGTTGCCTGTTGACTCAGATGATAGTTTCTTTTGCTGTAAGAATTTATTCTTGTAACCAAAAACCACCTGTTTTCCAAAAATCTGTGGGAATAAAAAATAACAATAATAAAATAACATAAAAAACCAAAGAGTTCCTTGGTAATAATACTAATAGTTGACATTTACTGAACACTTAGTATGTTCTAGACACCATGCTAAATTCTTTAATATGCATTATATTGTTTAGTCTTCACAACAGCCTTATCAGTTAGGTGGTACTATTTCCATCTTAGAAACAGAGAAACTAAATTCCAGCAAGGTTAATTAACTTGCTCAAAGTCATACATCTAGTAATTGATAGAGTTGGATGCCAAACACAGATTGGCCTAACAACTTAAAATTATAATTATGCCTGTAATTATATATATGTAATATATATTATATAATTATATCTATAATGTTATATAATTATATATAATATTATATAATATATAATATATAATATATTTATATGTAATATATATTATATAATACATTATATATAATGTATGTTATATATTATAAACATTATGTATAATATATTATATATTATGTATAAAATATATATAATATATGTGATGTATAATATATAATATATATGATGTATAATATATAATATATATGATGTATAATATATAATATATATGATGTATAATATATAATATATATGATGTATAATGTCTAATATATATGATGTATAATGTATAATATATATGTATAATGTATAATATATAATATGTATTATGTATAATATATAATATGTATTATGTATAATATATAATATGTATTATGTATAATATATAATATATAATATGTATTATGTATAATATATGATATATAATGAATATATTATGTATAATATATAGTATATACTATATATTATGTATAATATATAGTATATAATATACTATATATTATATTAACATTAATTATATTATATATTATATATTATATAATATATAACATAATTTATTATATAATATTTTATATATTATATAATATATAATTTATTATATAATATATTATATATTATATAATATAATTATTGTATATTATATCATATATTATATTATATAAATTTAATTATTATATTATATATAATATAATATAATATAATTATTATATTATATTACATATTATATAATTTAAATATAATTCTTCTATTATATTATATATAATTATTAAATATTATATATTATATAATGTATAATATAATTATTATGTTATATTATGTATAACATATACATAATATAATTATATTTATATTATATGTTATATAATATAAATATAATTATATTTTATAATATTATATATATATTATATATAATATGTAATACAATTATTATATTTATATTATATATTATATAATATAAATATAATTATTATATTTATATTATATATTATATTATATATAATATAATTATTATATAATATATAATATAATATATATAATTATGATGTATAATATTTTTATTATATTACATATAATGTATACTTGTATATTATATATTATATATATAATTATACATTATATATTATATATAATTATATATAATAGATATATAATTACATATATGATATATAATTAATTATATATAAACATATATATTAATATATGTTTATATATAATCATATATATTAATATATGATTATATATCATATATTATCAAATATAAATGTATATGATTTATATATTATATATCATATATATGATCATATATATAATCATATATCATATATATCATATATATAATCATATATATGATATATATGATATATGATTATATATATGATTTATATATCATATATATAATCATATATATGATTTATATATCATATAATCATATATATGATTATATATCATATATATGATTATATCTGATATATAATCATATATATGATTATATATGATATATAATCATATATATGATTATATATGATTATATCTGATATATAATCATATATATGATTATATATCATATATAATCATATATATGATTATATATCATATATATAATCATATATATATGTTTCTCTTAACGTTTTTCTGTCTCCCTTAGTTAGACTATTAGCTCTATGAGAACATCGCCTATATCTGGTTTGCTCAACATTGTATCTCCAGCATCTAGCACAGTGCCTGGAATGTACTGAATAGTCTGTAAATATTTTATGAACTAATAAATGATAATAAAGTCCAACCAGTTCGTTCACTTAATTATTCTTAGTTCATGGCACTTACCATCATTGGTCTGTGTAATGCCATTATTTGTTTTTGTTTTTGTTGGTTTTTGAATTTTTTTCACTTCTTTATTTTTTATCCATTCCCTACTCTCTTCTCCACCTCCCCATATTATACTATTCTGATATATACTGTATTCTTATGTGTGAATCCTTGTAAATTGTTTATTTTTTTCTGTGCATATATTATAAAATTTATATTAATGATATTATATATCTAATTGTTGCTTTTTATTCAGCACTTAAAAAAATCTATCAGTGTGCCCATGAGTATACCAAGTCTATTGTTTGCCTTGCTGCCTAATATTTTTTATACTGTATCTACCACATTTTATTTATTCACTCCTTTAGTGATGGGCACCTAATTTGCTTCTAACACTCCAACGCCACAAATATTATTGCAATTAAAATTATCTTATGTGTCCCAATACTCTGTGAAAATTTCTCATAACGGGATCACTTGGCTCATAGGGTATAGAGGTTGAGTATGTCTCATCTAAAATGCTTGGGACAAGAAGTGTTTCAGATTTCAGATTTTGAGGATTTTGAAATATTTGCACTATACATGGTTGATATAGTTTGAATGTTTGTCCCCTCCAAATCTCATGTTGAAATGTGATCTCAGTGTTGGAGATGGAGTCTGATGGGAGGCTCCACCTTTCTAGTTTTTTCTAGTCAGATAACCATGAAGTGGTTACTTTGTTTTTGTGTATATTTCTCAAATTACTGATGAATTTCAGCATGTTGTCATGTTTTTAGTTTTAATGATTACTTATTTTTTGAAATACCTGTAGCTCTTCATCTTTATTACTGATTTGTAGGCATTCATTAAATATACAGGCATACCTTAGGGATATTGTAGGTTTGGTTTCAGACCACTGTATTAAAGCTAAGGTCACTATAAAGTAAATCATTTGAAGGCAACGTAAAAAAATATATATATACATATATATACACACACACATATATGTACACACACACACACACACACACACACATATATAACAAGTCACATGAATATTGTGATTTTCCAATACAAATAAAAGTTATGTTTACACAATATGGTGTTCTCTTAGTGTGAAATAGCATTGTGTCTAAAAAATGTACATATCTTATTTCAAAGGTACTTTATTGCTAAAAATGCTAATGATCATCTCAGTCTTCAGTGAGTTGTAATATTTTTACTCGTGGTGGGTCCATCCTCAGTGTTAATGGCTGCTGACTGATCAGAGTGACTGATAAGGGTGGCGGTTGCTCAACATTAGGGTGGCTGTAGCAATTTCTTAAAATAAAACAACAATTAAATTTGCCACATCAATGGACTTTTCCTTTCATGTAAAATTTATCTGTAGCATGTGATGCTGTTTGATAGCAGTTTATCCACAGTCAAACTTCTTTCAAAATTAGAGTCAATCCTCTAAAATTTTGCTGCTTCTTTATGAACTGAGTTTCTGTTGTATAAATTTCTGTAATATTCTAAATATGTTGTGTCATTTCCACAGTGTTCACATCATTTTTACCAGGAGTAGATTCCACTTCAAAAACTTCTTCATTTTCTCAGTTATAGGAAACAAATTTTCATCTGTTTTACCATGAGACTGCAGCAATTCAGTCACATCTTCAGTCTCCACTTCTAATTCCAGTTCTCTTGCTATTTCTACCACATCTTCAGTGACTTCCTCCACTGAAGTCTTGAACACCTCAAAGTCATCCATAAAGTTTGGAATAAACTCACCTAAATCTCTGTTAATGTTGTCATTTTTACCTCTTCTCATGAATCATGAATGTTCTTTATGGCATTTGGGATGGTGATTTTTTTCCAGAGGGTTTCAGTTTAATTTATCAAGGTGCATCAGAGGAATCACTGTCTCTGACAGCTATAGCTGTGCAAAATATATTTCTTAAATAATAATACTTGAAAGTTAAAAATACTTCTTGATTCATGAGTTGCAGAATGGATGTTGTGTTAATATCACACATACCATGAAAACAACATTAATCTCCTCATAGCTGTCCATCAGAGCTCTTGAGTGACTAGGTGCATTGTCAATGAGCAGTAATATTTCCAAAAGAATTCTTTTTTCTGATGAGTAGGTCCCAAAAACGGGCTTAATATGTTCAGTAAACAATGCTATAAACAGATGTACTGTCATCCAGGCTTCGTTTGTCCATTTACAAAGCACATGTGGAGTAAATTTGGCATAATTCTTAATGGCCTTAGATCTTTTGGAATGGTAAATGAGCATTAGCTTCACCTTAAAGTCATCAACTGCATTAGCCCCTAACAAGAGTCATCCTGAAGCTTCAAAGCTTTAAAGTCAGGCATTGACTTCTGTCTAGCTGTGAAAGTCGTCGATGGCAGCTTATTCAAATAGAAGACAGTTTTGTCTACACTTTCAGTGTAGCCACCATCATCTATTATCTTATCTAGATCTGGGAAACTTGCAGCTTCTCCATTAGCATGTGCTGCTTTACCTTGCACTTTAATCTTATGGAGACGGCTGCTTTACTTCAACTTCATGAATCATCTTCTGCTTGCTTTTAACTTTTCTTCCTCACCTCTCTCAGCCTTCATAGAGTTGGAGAGAGTTGCAGCCTTGCCCTGTATTGGGTTTTGGCTTAAGGGAATTTTGTTGCTCGTTTGATCTTCAATCCAGACCACTAAAACTTTCTCACTAACATCAATAAGGCTGTTTCAATTTTTTATCATCTGCATGTTCACTGGAGTAACACTTTAATTTATTTCAATGTCTTTTGTTTTGCATTCACAACTGCTAACTGTTTGGCAGAAGAGGCCTAGCTTTCACCCTATCTAAGCTTTCGACATGCCTTCTTCACCAAGTGTAATCGTCTCTAGCCTTTGATTTAAAGTGAGAGATGTGCTATTCTGTCTCTTACTTGAACACTTAGAGGCTGTTATAGGGTTATCAATTATGTTAATTACAATATATTTTTGTCTCAGGGAATAGGGAAGCCTGATGAGAGGAAGAGAGATGTGGAAGTGGCAGGTCATTATAACCCAACAATTAATGATTAAGTTTGCCACATATGGGTGTGGTTTGTAGCACCCATATAATTGTTACATCATCAAAGAACACTGATCAAGGAAGAAGGCAGAGCAGCATGGTCAAATAAAATCCTCCAGCCGTTGTCTCCCCACAGGAACATTGAATTAAACAACTATATATGCAAAAGAAAGCACCTTCATATGAACCCAAAGCCAGACAAGTGGTCACAGTATCTGGTTTCAACACAACAACAAGGAAAGAGTTATTGGAAAGGGTAGGAAGGACAGTTTTACATTGCCTATACCACCTCTTCCCCAATCCTAGGCAGCAAAGCACTGAGAGAGTATATGTGTGCTTGAGGGAGAGAGAGCAAAGTGAGTGTGGGACTTCACACTGGAACTCAGCATAGCCCTGTCACAGAACTCAACACTGGGCAGAACTTTGCTGGTGTCCATGGAGGGAGCATTTATAACAGCCCTGGGGCAGAGGGGAACCTTCCACCCCAGAGGAAGGAATTTGAGTCCTAATACCACTGGCTGACTAAAGTGTCCTGGGGCTCTAAATAAGTTTGAGTGTCAGTCAGGCTACAGAGAATGTTGTCCTTGGAAAAGCCCTGGTACGGCATTGGTCTCTGAGGCAGTGGGCTTGAGATACAACCCAGTGCAACACCTGCTGCAGTAATCACAGGAGTGTTCACTTCACTCTTTCCCCACCACCAGGCAGTGCAGTGCAGGGAGAGACTCCTTCAGCCTGAGGAAAGGAGAAGGAAGAAATCAGAAGACTTTTTTCTTACAACATGAGTACTAGCTGAGCCATGCTAAAAATATCAGAGGGATTCCTTAATCCCCATATTCCACGTCTTTTCCTTTGTATGGTATTTCTAGACCCACCCCAGGCCATAAGAGAATATGTTGCCTTGGTGGGATGGATATAGTTCAGGGAGTATTTACCATGTGCCAACTAAAATGGCTTTGGGGCTTGAATTAGTGGCAGTTAGGCAGTAACAGCCACAGGCCTTAGACTGGTGCCCCTACTGGGCTGGTCCAGGAGGTCATAGGCTTCAGGAGCAACCCAGAGCAGTACCAACTGTTGAGGCCACAGGAGTGCTTTTATTGCTTCTCCCCCAACTCCAGGCAGCTCAGCACTGAGAGAGACTCCTGCTTGGAGGAAGGGATGGAAAAAAGCAAAACTTTGTCTGGGAACCCAGGGAATTCTTTATCATTTCCAAATCCACCAAGCATGCGTATCCAGGAATCTGCATGAGTCGCAGTGTTTCAGGGTTCAGGAGGGTTCTCCTAGTGCTGAAATGGCTGCAGGAACCACAGGCGTAGGTTAACAATACTCATTGTCCTTTGAATTTTTGGAAAGCCCTCTCAAGAAGTACGGGTACAAAGAAGCCCAAACTGTGAAGACTGGAATAAATACCAAACTCTTCATTGCCCAGACATCTATGTACATCCAGAAGAACCAAGAATATACAGGAAAAAGACCTCAACAAACAGACTAATTAAGGCACCAGTGACCAATCCTGTGGTTATGGAGATATGTGACTTCTCGGACATGGAATCTGAAATAGTTTTCTTCAGGAAGTTTGACAAACGTCAAGATAACACAGACAAGGAAATCAGAATTCAATCAGATAAATTTAACAAAGATATTAAAATAATTTTAACAAGTAGAAATTCTGAAACTGTAAAATTCAACTAAACTGAAAAATGCATCATTGTCTTCCAACAGCAAAGTTAATCAAAAGATGAAATAATTACTGAGCTGTAAGATGGGCTGTATGAAAATGCACAGAAAGAAAAGAAAAATTGAAAAAGAATAGAAAGAATAAAGCATGCCTACAAGATCTAGAAAAAGCCCAAATGGGAAAAATTAAGAGCTATTGGCCTTAAAGAGGATATGGAGAATGGATGGGGGTAGAAACTTTATTCAAATAAATAATAACAGAGAAATTCCCAAAGCTAGAGAAACGTATGAAGACCCAGATACCAGAAAATCAAGAAACACCAAGAAGGTTCAACACAAATAAGACTAACTCAAGACTATATCAAATGTTCAATGTAATAATCAAGCTCCCAAAGATAAAATAAATAATTCTAAAAGCAGCAAAAGAAAAGCAAGTAACATATAAAGGGACTCTGTTACATCTTACTTCTCACCAGAAACCTAATGTGCCAGGAGGGAATGATGTGATGTATTCTAAGTACTGAAGGAAAAGAAGGAAGAAAGTGGCAGATAAGAGGCAGGGCTAACTTGCAGCTCCCTCTTAGATGAACAGAGCAGCATGTGGAGATCTACATCATGAACTTTTGCTCCAAGAATTACCACACAAACATACAAGGAAAGCCAAGAGAATTCACAGACCCTTTGAAGGAAGTGGATTGCCACTGCAGGCTACATGGGACAGCCGAGGAACTGTGAATCAGCTTGCTTTCTCAGCTAGGAGGCTTGTAGCCTGGTGAAAGTTCTCAGCCCTGCTCACTGGCTGCCGGGAAATAAACTTGGTGCTGTTCGTGGGGTAGGGTGGGAGTGAGACAGGACTTTTGGGCTATAGGCTGCATGGGAGCTGGGTGAGGCCTGTGGCTGCTGGCTTTCCCCATTTTCTCTAGGGACCTTTGTGACACAGCAGAGGCAGACATAATCTTCCTGGAAACATAACTTCATTGCCCCAGGAACCACACCCCCATCCCCCACAGCAGCCACAACAAGCCCTGCCCAAGCAGAGTCTGATCTGAGACTCACCTAACCCTGCTCCCACCTGATGGTCTTTCTCTACCCACCCTGGTAGCAAAAGAAAAAGGACATATCTCTTGGGAGCTCTATGGCCCCACCTGCCACATGATTCTTTCTATACTACTGCAGCTGATGCACTCTTGAAAGTGCCCCCTCCTGGCTGGAAGACAACCAACACAAAAACAGTACACTTAACAAAAAATGAAACCATGGACCCTCACAGAGTCCACTTCACTCCATTGCTACCTCCAACAGAGCAGGTGCTGGTATCCATGGCTTTAAGACTTGAAGACAGATCATATTACAAGACTCTTTGCAGATGCTTTCCAGTAGCAGCCTGGAGACTAGTAGCTCCACTGGGTGGCTAGATCCAGAAGAGAAATAGCAGTCACTGCAGTTTGGCTCTCAAGAAGCTCCATCTCTAGGGGAAAAGGTAAAGCACCATATCAAGGGAGCATGCCATGAGACAAAAGAATCTGAACAGTAGCACTTGAGCCCCAGATCTTCCCTCTGACATAGTCTACCCAAATGAGAAGAAACCAGAAAAACAGTTCTGGTAATATGACAAAACAAGGTTCTTTAACTCCCTCAAAAGATTACACTAGCTCACCAGCAATGTGTCCAAACCGAATTGCCAAAAAAAGAATTCAGAAGGTCAACTATTAAGCTAATCAAAGAGGCACCAAAGAAAAGTGAAGTCCAACTTAAAGAAATCAAAAAATGATACAGGATATGAATGGGGAAAAGTCCAGTGAAATAGATAGCATAAATTTAAAAAATCACAACTTCTGGAAATGAAGGACACACATAGAGAATTGTGAAATGCACTGTAAAGTCTCAGAAGTATAATTGAACAAGTAGAAGAAGGAACTTCAGAGCTCAAAGACAAGGCTTTTGAATTAACCCAGTCCAACAAAGACAAAAAGAATTGTAAAAAATGTAAAAAGCCTCCAAGAAGTTGGAGATTTTGTTAAATGACAAAGCTAAGAATAATTGGTGTTCCAGAGGAAGAAAATAAGTGTAAAAGTTTGGAAAATATATTTGAGGAAATAATAAAGGAAAACTTCTGCAGCATTGCTAGTGATCTAGACATCCAAATACAAGAAGCATACATACACACACATACACACACACACACACACACACACACACTCACACAAAACACCTGGGAAATTTTTTGCAAAAAGATCATCACATAGGCACATAGTCATCAGCTTATCTAAATTCAAGATGAAGGAAAGAATTTTACCAGTTGTGAGGCAAATGTGTCAGGTAAACTATACAGAAAAACCTATAAAATTAACCACAGATTTCTCAGCAGAAACCCTACAAGCTGAAAGGGATAGGGGTCCGATCTTCAGCCTCCTCAAACAAAACAATTATTAGCCAAGAATTTTGTATCCAGCAAAACTAAACTTCATAAATGAAGGAAAGATACAGTCCTTTTCAAACAAATGCTGACAGAATTCACCATTATGAAGCCAGCACTGCAGAACGTGCTAAAAGGAGCTCTAAATTTTGAAACAAATCATCAAAATACACCAAAACAGAATTTCCCTAAAGCATAAATTTCACAGTACCTATAAAACAACTACACAATGAAAAAAACCCAAGGTGCTGAGACAGCAAATAGCATAATGAATAGAATAGGACCTCACATCTCAATACTAATATTGAGTGTAAATGGCCTAAATGCTTCACTTAAAAGATACAGAATGGCCGAATGGATAAGAACCCACAAACCAAATATCTGCTGTCTTCAAGAGACTCACCTGACACATAAGGACTCACATAAATTTAAAGAGGTGGAAAAGATATTTTATGCAAATGGACACCAAAAGGGAGCAGGAGTAGCTATTCTTATATCAGACAAAACAAAGTTTTAAGCAACAGCAGATAAAAAAGACATAGAGGGACATTATGTATTGATAAAAGGACTAGTTCAGCAGGAAACTATCACAATCCTAAATATATATGCACCTAACACTGGAGCTCCCAAGTTTATAAAACAATTACTACTAGACATAAGAAATGTGATAGACAACAACAAAATAATAGTGTGGGTCTTCAGTATGCCACTGACAGCAGTAGACAGGTTATCAAGACAGAAAGTAAACAAAGGAACAATAGACTTAAATTATACCCTAGAAAAAATGGACTTAACAGATAGTGCAGAACATTCTACCCAACAACTGCAGAATATACATTCTAATCATCAGCACATGGAACATTCTCCAAGACAGACCATATGATAGGCCACAAAACAAGTTTCAGTACATTTAAGGAAAATGAAATTATATCAAGTACTCTTTCAGACCACAGTGGAATAAAATTGAAAATCAATTCCAAAAGGAACCCTCAATACCATGCAAATACATGGAAATTAAATAACCTACCCTTGAATGATCCTTGGGTCAACAATAAAATCAAGATGGAAATTTAAAAAACTATTTGAACTGAATTATAATAGTGACACAACCTATCAAAACCTCTTGGATACAGCAAAAGGTGGTGCTAACAGGAAAGTTCATAGCATTAAATGCCTACATCAAAAAAATCTGAAAAAGCAGAAATAGACAATCTCGGGTCACGTTTCAAGGAGCTAGAGAAACAAACCCAAATCTAGCAGAAGAAAATAAATAGTTAAGATTAGAGTCAAACTAAGTGAAATCGAAACAAACAAAAAACTATACCAAAGATAAATAAAACAAAAAGCTGGTTCTTAGAAAAGATAAAATTGATAGACCATTCACAAAATTAACCAAGAAAAGAAGAGAGAAGTTCCAAATAAGCTCAATTAAATACAAAATGGGAGATAATACAACCAATATCACAGAATTATGAAAGATCATTCTAGGCTACTGTGAACACCTTTATGCACACAAACTAGAAAACCTAGAGGAAATGGATAAATTTGTGGAAATATGCAACCCTCCTAAATTTAACCAAGAAGAAATAGAAACTCTGAACAGATCAATAACAAGGAGCAAGATTGAAATTTTAATTAAAAAAAAATTACCAACAAAATAAAATCCAGGACTAGATGGATTCACAGCTGAATTCTGTCAGGCATTCAAAGAAGAATTGGTGCAAGTCCTGTTGACAATATTCCACAAGATGAAAAAGAAAAGGAAATCCTTTCTAAATCATTCTATGAAACCAGTATCACCCTGATACCAAAACCAGGAAATGACATAACAAAAGAAAAAAAAAATTACAGACCAATATTCCTGATGAACATAGATAGAAAAATCTTCAACAAAATACAAGCTAACCAAAGCTACTAGCATACCAAAAAGATAATCCACCATGATCAAGTGGGTTTTATATCAGGGACACAGGAGTAGTTTAATATCTGCAAGTCAATAAATGTAATACACCACATAAACAGAATTAAAAACAAAACTCACGTGATCATCTCAATAGATGCAGAAAAAGCATTTTACAAAATCCAGCATCACTTTATGATTAAAACCCTCAGCAGCAGCATCATAGAAGGGGCATACCTTATTGTAATAAAAGCCATCTATGACAAATCCACAGTTAACATGATTCTGAACAAGGTAAAGTTTAAAGCATTGCCTCTGAGAACCAGAACAAGACAAGGATGTTCACTTTTACCACTTCTATTCAACACAGTAGTAGAAGTCCTAGCCAGAGCAATCAGAAAAGAGAAAGAAATCAATGGCATCCAAATCAGTAAATAGGAAGTCAAACTGTGACTATTTGCTGATGACATGTATTTAAAAATTCTAAAGACTTATCCAAAAAGCTTCTAAAGCTGATAAATGAATTCAGCAAAGTTTTTGGATACAAAATTAATGTACACAAATCAGTAGACATGGTGTACACCAATAGCAACTAAGCTGAGAATAAATTCAAGAATTCAACCCCTTTTACAATAGCTGCAAAATAATAATAATAATAATAATAATAATAATAATAATAATAAAACTCTTAGGAAATTACATAACCAAGGCTGTGAAAGACCTCTACATGGAAAAACTAAAAACACTATTGAAAGAAATCATAGATGACACAAAGAAATGGAAACATCCCATGCTCATGGATGGCTAGAATCAATATTGTGAAAATGAACATACTGCCAAAGGCAGTCTACAAATTCAATGCAATTCACATCAAAATACCAGCATCATTCTTTACAGAACTAGAAAAAAATATCATCCTAAAATTCATATGGAACCAAAAAAGAGCCCACATAGCCAAAGCAAGACTAAGCAAAAATAACAAATCTGGAGGCATCACATTACCCGACTTCAAACTATAGTATAAGGTTATAGTCACCAAAACAGCATGGTACTGGTATAAAAATAGGCACATAGACCAATGGAACAGAATAGAGAACCCAGAAATAAAGCCAAATACTTACCGCCAACTGATCTTTGACAAAGCAAACATAAACATAAAGTAGGGAAAGGACACCCTATTCAACAAATGGTATTGGGTAATTGGCAAGCCACAGGTAGAAGAATGAAACTGAATCCTAATCTCTCAATTTATACAAAAATCAACTTGGCCAGGCATTATGGATCACCGCAGATCACTGCACTCCAGCCTATGTGATAGGGGGAGACGCCATCTCAAAAAAAAAAAAAAAAAAAAATCAACTCAACACGGCTGAAGGAATTAAATCTAAGATCTGAAACTGTAAAAATTCTGGGAGATAACATCAGAAAAACCCTTTTAGGCATTGGCTTAGGTAAAGACTTCATGACCAAGAACCCAAAAGTAAATGCAACAAAAACAGATAAATAGATGGGACTTAATTAAATTGAAAACCTTCAGCACAGCAAAAGAAATAATCAGCAAAGTTAATAGACAACCCACAGAGTGGGAGAAAGTTTTTGTAGTCTATACATCTAACAATCAATGCTCAGACTCTACAAAGAACTCAAACAAATTAGCAAGAAGTAAACAAACAATACTATCAAAAAGTGGGCTAAAGACATGAAGAGACAGTTTTCAAAAGAAGATATAGAAATGGCCAACAAACATATGAAGAAATGCTCAACATCACTAATGATCAGGGAAATGCAAATCAAAACCACAATGTGATACCATCTTATTCCTTCAAGATCGGTCATAATCACAAAATCAAAAAATACTAGATGTTATTGTGACATGGATATGATGATGAGGGAATGTAAACTCATAAAACCACTATGGAAAACAGAGTGGAAATTCCTTAAAGAACTAAAAGTAGATCTACCATTTGATCCAGCAATCCCACTCCTGGGTATCGACCGAGAGGAAAAGAAGTCATTATATGAAAAAGATATTTGCACATGCATATTTATAGCAGCACAATTCACAATTGCAAAAATATGGAACCAGACCAAATGCCCATCAGTCAATGAAGGTGTAAAGAAACTGTGGTATTTATATACAATGGAATATTACTCTGCCATAAAAAGGAATGAAATAGTGGAATTCACAGCATCCTGGATGGAATTGCAGATTATTATTTTAAGTGAAGTAAATCAGGAATGGAAAACCAAACATCATATGTTCTCATAAGGGAGAGCTAAGCTATGAGGATGCAAAGACATAGGAATGATACAATGGCCTTTGGGTACTCGGGAAAGGGTCTGAAGATAGGGATAAAAAACTATGAGTTGGGTACAGTCTACACTGCTTGGGTGATGGGTTCCCCAAAATCTCCGAAATTGGG
The DNA here is from genome assembly GCF_029289425.2 of Pan paniscus. Lineage (NCBI taxonomy): Eukaryota > Metazoa > Chordata > Mammalia > Primates > Hominidae > Pan > Pan paniscus. Next base: position 64,754,197 of record NC_073272.2, read on the forward strand.
GGAGGGAGCCAAGATGGCCGAATAGGAACAGGTCCGGTCTACAGCTCCCAGCATGAGCGACGCAGAAGATGTGTGACTTCTGCATTTCCATCTGAAGTACCGGGTTCATCTCACTAGGGAGTGCCAGACAGTGGGCGCAGGACAGTGGGTGCAGTGCACCGTGCATGAGCCAAAGCAGGGCGAGGCATTGCCTCACTTGGGAAGCGCAAGGGGTCGGGGAGTTCCCTTTCCTAGTCAAAGAAAGAGGTGACAGACGGCACCTGGAAAATCGGGTCACTCCCACCCTAATACTGCACTTTTCCGACGGGCTTAAAAAACGGCACACCAGGAGATTATATCCCGCACATGGCTCAGAGGGTCCTAGGCCCACGGAGTATCGCTGATTGCTAGCACAACAGTCTGAGATCAAACTCAAAGGTGGCAGCGAGGCTGGGGAAAGGGTGCCTGCCATTGCCAAGGCTTGCTTAGGTAAACAAAGCAGCCGGGAAGCTCAAACTGGGTGGAGCCCACCACAGCTCAAGGAGGCCTGCCTGCCTCTATAGGCTCCAACTCTGGGGGCAGGGCACAGACAAACAAAAAGACAGCAGTAACCTCTGCAGACTTAAATGTCCCTGTCTGACAGCTTTGAAGAGAGCAGTGGTTCTCCCATCATGCAGCTGGAGATCTGAGAATGGGTAGAGTGCCTCCTCAAGTGGGTCCCTGACCCCTGACCCCTGAGCAGCCTAACTGGGAGGCACCCCCCAGTAGGGGCAGACTGACATCTCACACGGCCAGGTACTCCTCTGAGACAAAACTTCCAGAGGAACGATCAGACAGCAGCATTCGCGGTTCACGGAAATCTGCTGTTCTGCAGCCACTGCTGCTGACACCCAGGCAAATAGGGTCTGGAGTGGACCTCCAGCAAACTCCAACAGACCTGCAGCTGAGGGTCCTGTCTGTTAAAAGGAAAACTAACAAACAGAAAAGACATCCACACCAAAAACCCATGTGTACATCACCATCATCAAAGACCAACAGTAGATAAAACCACAAAGACGGGGAGAAAACAGAGCAGAAAAACTGGAAACTCTAAAAAGCAGAGCATCTCTCCTCCTCCAAAGGAACGCAGTTCCTCACCAGCAATGGAGCAAAGCTGGACGGAGAATGACTTTGACGAGTTGAGAGAAGAAGGCTTCAGACCATCAAACTACTCCAAGCTACAGAAGGAAATTCAAACCAAAGGCAAAGAAGTTAAAAACTTTGAAAAAAATTTAGACAAATGTATAACTAGAATAACCAATACAGAGAAGTCCTTAAAGGAGGTGATGGAGCTGAAAGCCAAGGCTCGAGAACTACATGAAGAATGCAGAAGCCTCAGGAGCCGATGTGATCAACTGGAAGAAAGGGTATCAGTCATGGAAGATGAAATGAATGAAATGAAGCGAGAAGGGAAGTTTAGAGAAAAAAGAACAAAAAGAAACGAACAAAGCCTCCAAGAAATATGGGACTTTGTGAAAAGACCAAATCTATGTCTGACTGGTGTAACTGAAAGTGATGGGGAGAATGGAACCAAGTTGGAAAACACTCTGCAGGATATTATCCAGGAGAACTTCTCCAATCTAGCAAGGAAGGCCAACATTCAGATTCAGGAAATACAGAGAACGCCACAAAGATGCTCCTCGAGAAGAGCAACTCCAAGACACATAATTGTCAGATTCACCAAAGTTGAAATGAAGGAAAAAATGTTAAGGGCAGCCAGAGAGAAAGGTCGGGTTACCCACAAAGGGAAGCCCATCAGACTAAGAGCAGATCTCTCAGCAGAAAATCTACTAGCCAGAAGAGAGTGGGGGCCAATATTCAACATTCTTAAAGAAAAGAATTTTCAACCCAGAATTTCATATCCAGCCAAACTAAGCTTCATAAGTGAAGGAGAAATAAAATACTTTACAGACAAGCAAATGCTGAGAGATTTTGTCACCACCAGGCCTGCCCTAAAAGAGCTCCTGAAGGAAGCAATAAACATGGAAAGGAACAAACGGTACCAGCCACTGCAAAATCATGCCAAATTGTAAAGACCATCAAGGCTAGGAAGAAACTGCGTCAACTAATGAGCAAAATAACCAGCTAACATCATAATAACAGTATCAAATTCACACATAACAATATTAACTTTAAATGTAAATGGACTAAATGCTCCAATTAAAAGACACAGACTGGCAAATTGGATAAAGAGTCAAGACCCATCAGTGTGCTGTATTCAGGAAACCCATCTCACGTGCAGAGACACACATAGACTCAAAATAAAAGGATGGAGGAAGAGCTACCAAGCAAATGGAAAACAAAAAAAGGCAGGGGTTGCAATCCTAGTCTCTGATAAAACAGACTTTAAACCAACAAAGATCAAAAGAGACAAAGAAGGCCATTACATAATGGTAAAGGGATCAATTCAACAAGAAGAGCTAACTATCCTAAATATATATGCACCCAAAACAGGAGCATCCAGATTCATAAAGCAAGTCCTGAGTGACCTACAAAGAGACTTAGACTCCCACACAATAATAATGGGAGACTTTAACACCCCACTCTCAACATTACACAGATCAATGAGACAGAAAGTTAACAAGGATACCCAGGAATTGAACTCAGCTCTGCACCAAGCAGACCTAATAGACGTCTACAGAACTCTCCACCCCAAATCAACAGAATATACATTTTTTTCAGCACCACACCACACCTATTCCAAAATTGACCACATAGTTGGAAGTAAAGCTCTCCTCAGCAAATGTAAAATAACAGAAATTATAACAAACTGTCTCTCAGACCACAGTGCAATCAAACTAGAACTCAGGATTAAGAAACTCACTCAAAACCACTCAACTACATGGAAACTGGACAACCTGCTCCTGAATGACTACTGGGTACATAACGAAATGAAGGCAGAAATAAAGATGTTCTTTGAAACCAACGACAACAAAGACACAACATACCAGAATCTCTAGGACACATTCAAAGCAGTGTGTACAGGGAAATTTATAACACTAAATGCCCACAAGAGAAAGCAGGAAAGATCCAAAATTGACACCCTAACATCACAATTAAAAGAACTAGAAAAGCAAGAGCAAAGACATTCAAAAGCTAGCAGAAGGCAAGAAATAACTAAAATCAGAGCAGAACTGAAGGAAATGGAGACACAAAAAACCCTTCAAAAAATTAATGAATCCAGCAGCTGGTTTTTTGAAAGGATCAACAAAATTGATACACTGCTAGCAAGACTAATAAAGAAGAAAAGAGAGAAGAATCAAATAGACGGAATAAAAAACGATAAAGGGGATATCACCACCAATCCCACAGAAATACAAACTACCATCAGAGAATACTACAAACACCTCTGTGCAAATAAACTAGAAAATCTAGAAGAAATGGATAAATTCCTCGACACATACACCCTCCCAAGACTAAACCAGGAAGAAATTGAATCTCTGAATACACCAATAAGAGGCTCTGAAATTGTGGCAATAATCAATAGCTTACCAACGAAAAAGAGACCAGGACCAGATGGATTCACAGCCGAATTCTACCAGAGTACAAGGAGGAACTGGTACCATTCCTTCTGGAACTATTCCAATCAAAAGAAAAAGAGGGAATCCTCCGTAACTCATTTTATGAGGCCAGCATCATCTTGATACTAAAGCCAGGCAGAGACACAACCTAAAAAGAGAATTTTTGACCAATATCCTTGATGAACATTGATGCAAAAATCCTCAATAAAATACTGGCAAACCGAATCCAGCAACACATCAAAAAGCTTATCCACCATGATCAAGTAGGCTTCATCCCTGTGATGCAAGGCTGGTTCAGTATACACAAATCAATAAATATAATCCAGCATATAAACAGAAACAAAGACAAAAACCACATGGTTATCTCAATAGATGCAGAAAAGGCCTTTGACAAAATTCAACAACACTTCATACTAAAAACTCTCAATAAATTAGGTATTGATGGGACGTATCTCAAAATAATAAGAGCTATCTATGAAAAACCCACAGCCAATATCATACTGAATGGGCAAAAACTGGAAGCATTCCGTTTGAAAACTGGCACAAGACAGGGATGCCCTCTCTCACCACTCCTATTCAACATAGTGTTGGACGTTCTGTCCAGGGCAATTAGGCAGGAGAAGGAAATAAAGGGTATTCAATTAGCAAAAGAGGAAGTCAAATTGTCCCTGTTTGCAGATGACATGATTGTATATCTAGAAAACCCCATTATCTCAGCCCAAAATCTGCTTAAGCTGATAACAACTTCAGCAAAGTCTCAGGATACAAAATCAATGTACAAAAATCACAAGCATTCTTATACACCAATAACAGACAAACAGAGAGACAAATCATGAGTGAACTCCCGTTCACAATTGCTTCAAAGAGAATAAAATACCTAGGAATCCAACTTACAACAGACGTGAAGGACCTCTTCAAGGAGAACTACAAACCACTGCTCAAGGAAATAAAAGAGGATACAAACAAATGGAAGAACATTCCATGCTCATGGGTGGGAAGAATAAGTATCGTGAAAATGGTCATACTGCCTAAGGTAATTTGTAGATTCCATGCCATCCCCATCAAGCTACCAATGACTTTCTTCACAGAATTGGAAAAAACTACTTTAAAGTTCATATGGAACCAAAAAAGAGCCCACATCGCCAAGTCAATCCTAAGCCAAAAGAACAAAGCTGGAGGCATCACACTACCTGACTTCAAACTATACTACAAGGCTACAGTAACCAAAACAGCATGGTACTGGTACCAAAACAGAGATATAGATCAATGGAACACAACAGAGCCCTCAGAAATAACACCTCATATCTACAACTATCTGATCTTTGACAAACCTGAGTAAAACAAGCAATGGGGAAAGGATTCCCTATTTACTAAATGGTGCTGGGAAAACTGGCTAGCCACGTGTAGAAAGCTGAAACTTGATCCCTTCCTTACACCTTATACAAAAATCAATTCAAGATGGATTAAAGACTTAAATATTAGACCTAAAACTGTAAAAACCCTAGAAGAAAACCTAGGCATTACCATTCAGGACATAGGCATGGGCAAGGACTTCATGTCTAAAACACCAAAAGCAATGGCAACAAAAGCCAAAATTGACAAGTGGGATCCAATTAAACTAAAGAACTTCTGCACAGCAAAAGAAACTTCCATCAGAGTGAACAGGCAACCTACAAAATGGGAGAAAATTTTTGCAACCTACTCATCTGACAAAGGGCTAATATCCAGAATCTACAAAGAACTCAAACAAATTTACAAGAAAAAAACAAACAACCCCATCAAAAAGTGGGTGAAGGACATGAACAGACACTTCTCAAAAGAAGACATTTATGCAGCCAAAAAACACATGAAAAAATGCTCATCATCACTGGCCATCAGAGAAATGCAAATCAAAACCACAATGAGATACCATCTCACAGCGGTTAGAATGGCAGTCCTTAAAAAGTCAGGAAACAACAGGTGCTGGAGAGGATGTGGAGAAATAGGAACACTTTTACACTGTTGGTGGGACTGTAAACTAGTTCAACCATTGTGGAAGTCAGTGTGGTGATTCCTCTGGGATCTAGAACTAGAAATACCATTTGACCCAGCCATCTCATTACTGGGTATATACCCAAAGGTCTATAAATCTTGCTGCTATAAAGACACATGCACACGTATGTTTATTGCGGCACTATTCACAATAGCAAAGACTTGGAACCAACCCAAATGTCCAACAATGATAGACTGGATTGAGAAAATGTGGCTCATATACACCATGGAATACTATGTAGCCATAAAAAATGATGAGTTCATGTCCTTTGTAGGGACATGGATGAAATTGGAAATCATCATTCTCAGTAAACTATTGCAGGAACGAAAAACCAAACATGCATTTTCTCACTCATAGGTGGGAGTTGAACAATGAGCTCACATGGACGCAGGAAGGGGAACATCACACTCTGGGGACTGTTGTGGGATGGGGAGAAGGGGGAGGGATAGCATTAGGAGATATACCTAATGCTAAATGACGAGTTAATGGGTGCAGCACACCAGCATGGCACATGTATACATTTGTAACTAACCTGCACAAAGTGCACATGTACCCTAAAACTTAAAATATAATATTAATAAAAAAAAATCTACGAAATCACCAGTAAAGGACTTATTCATATAAACAAACATCACCTTCCCCCCAGCGCCAAAAAAAAAAAAAAAACGAATTGAAATTTTAAAAAGCATAGAAAAAAAATTCTAGCCTAAATATTATATTCAGCATTTTTCTTCAAACATGAAAGAGAAGTATTGATTTCCCCAGACAAACAAAACCTATGGATTTGTATCAACATCAGACCTTTATTATAGGAAAATGCTTAAGGGAATTCTGGAGTCTGAAAGAAAAGGATGCTAATGAACATCAAAAATTTTTCTGAAGGTATAAACTCATTATCAAAAGTAACTACACAGTCCAAGATAGACTACTTTAACGCTGTAATTTTGGTGTGTCAACCACTTCTATCTTTAGTATGAAGACTTAAGGATAAACCTATTTGAGATAATAACTTTAACAATTTGTTAAAAGGTAAGCAATTATTGGGGGAACCAGCCCCCAGTGTTTCACCATAGGTCCTTTTCATTTTCCCTAATTGTTGGCCGGTCTGAGAAATAAAAAGAAAGAGTACAAAGAGAGAAATTTTACAGCTGGGCCTCCGGAGGTGCCATCACATATTGGTAGGACCATGATGGCGACCCCGAGCCACAAAACCAGCAAGTTTTTATTAGGGATTTCAAAAGGGGAGGGGGTGTACGAATAGGGAGTGGGTCACAGAGATCACATGCTTCAAAGGGCAATAAAAGATCACAAGGCAAAGGGCAGAGCAAGATCACAAGGCAAGGGCAAAATTAGAATTACTGATGAGGGTCCATGTCTCACTGGGCATGCATTATCTTGATAAACGTCTTAACAGGAAACAGGGTTCGAGAGCAGACAACCAATATGAGTAGAATTTACCAGGCTGGAATTTCCTAGTCCTAGTAAGCCTGAGGGTACTTCAGGAGACCAGGGCGTATCTCAGTCCTTATCTTAACCGCATAAAACAGATACTCCCAGAGCGGCTATTCATAGACCTACCCCCGGGAATGCATTCCTTCTCCAGGGTCTCAATTATTAATATTCCTTGCTGAGAAAAGAATTCAGTGATATCTCTCCTACTTGCACATCCATCTATAGGTTTTCTGCAAGAAGAGAAATATGGCTCTATTCTGCCCGACCCCGCAGGCAGTCAGGCCTTATGGCTATCTTTCCTTGTTCCCTGAAAATTGCTGTTATTCTGTTCTTTTTCAGAGTTCACTGATTTCATATTGTTCAAACACCCATGTTTTACAATCAGATTTCATTTTGTTCGAACACACATGTTTTACAAACAATTTGTACAGTTAACACAATCATCACAGGGTCGTAAGGTGACATACATCCTCAGCTTATGAAGTTGATGTGATTAAGAGATTAAAGTAAGACAGGAGGTCGAGTGTGGTAGCTCATGCCTGTAATCCCAGCACTTTGGGAGGCTGAGGCGGGCAGAACACGAGGTCAGGAGATCGAAACCATCCTGGCTAACATGGTGAAACCCCGTCTCTACTAAAAATACAAAAAAAAAAAAAATTAGCCAAGCATGGTGGCAGGTGCCTGTAGTCCCAGCTACTTGGGAGGCTGAGGCAGGAGAATGCTGTGAACCCAGAAGGCAGTGCTTGCAGTGAGCTGAGATCACGCCACTGCACTCCAGCCTGGGTGACAGAGCAAGACTCTGTCTCAAAAAAATAATAAAATAAAATAACGTAGGACAGGTGTGAGAAATTATAAAAGTATTGATTCTGGGAACTAATAAATGTCCATGAAATCTTAACAATTTATGTTCTTCTGCCATGGCTTCAGCTGGTCCCTCCGTTCGGGGTCCCTGACTTCCCGCAACATGCAATATAAAAAGATGAAGAAAGAACAAAAAGTCAGAAGGTGGTACGGATGGAATTAAAGTGAAGGGTTTTTAGTATTTTCATTACTTGTTATTTTGCTTTTCATTGTGATCAAAGTTATCCTTGGTTTAAAATAATTGCTTATAACGTGTTATTTGCAAGCCTCATGGTATTCACAAAGCAAAAATTATAATAAATTCACAGAAAACAAAAAGCAAGAAATTAAAACATACTACCAGAGAAAATCACTTATACATAAAGGAGGACAAGAAGGAAGGAAGAGAGTGCTAACAAAGCTACACTAAAACAAATAACAAAATAGTGGTAGTAAGTCCTTACATATCAATATTAACATTGAATGTAAATGGACTAAATTATCCAACAAAAAGACATAGAGTGGCTGAATGGATGGAAAAAAAAAGACTCAACTATATGCTGTCTGGAAGAAACTTACTTCACCTGTAAAGATGTATATAGTCTGAAAATTAAGGATGGAAAAACATATTCCCTGCAAATAGAAACCAGAAACAAGGAGGAGCAGCTGTACTTACATCAGAAAAAATAGTTTTTATGCCAAAAATATTAAAAAAGACAAGGATGTGATTTATATAATGATAAGGGGGTCAAGTTAGCAAGAAGATATAACAATTGTAAATATTTATGTGCCCAACACTGGAGCACACAGATGTTTAAAGCAAATATTATCTATGCTAAAGAGAGAGATATATACCACAATACAATTACAGTGGGGGACATTGAATCCCCTCTTTCAGCACTGGATAGATCATGTAGACAAAAAATTAGCAAAGAAACATTGGACTTAATCTGGAGTATAGACCAAATGGGCCAAATAGACATTTACAGAACATTTTATCCAACAGCTACAGAATACACACTTGTCTCTTCAGTATATGAAACATTCTCAAGGATAGGCTGTATGTTAGGCCACAAAGCAAGTCTTAAGTAATTCAAAAAAATTGAAATCATATTAAATATCTTTTGTGACTACAATGGAATAAAACTACAAATCAATAATAAGAAGAAAGTTGGAAATTATACAGATATTTGGAAATTAAACAAATGTGCTCCTGAATGACCATTGGGCCAATGAAGAAATTAAGAAGAAAATTAAAAAAAAAATCAACAATGAAAATTAAAACAAAACATACCAAAACTTATGGGATATGGAAAAAGCAGTACTAAGACGGACATTTATAACAATAAACATCTACATATTAAAATGTAAACTTCAAATAAACAACCTAGTAGTGCATTTTAAAGAACTAGAAAAAGGAGAGCAAAGCAAACCCAAAGTTAGTAGAAGAAAAGAAATAATAAACATCAAAAAAGAAATAAAGGAAATTGAGACAAAAAATAGGATAAATGGAATGAAAACTTGTTTTCTCAAAAGATAAACAAATTGATAAACTTTTCACCAGACTATGAAAAACAGGGAAGACAAAAATAAAACCAGAGACAAAAAAAGAGACATTACAGTGGATACCACAGAAATTGAAAGCATCATGAGAGAGTATTACCAACCCAATTATTTAAAGAAGAACTAATATCAATCCTTTTCAGACTATTCTGAGAAGGGACTAATTCTAAATTCATTCTTCAAGTACAGTATTACCCTGATGCTAAGACCGGACAAAAACAAAACAAACAAACAAACAAAACTACAGGCCAAGATCTCTGATGAATATGCATACAAAAATACTAGCAAACTCAACTCAAACCACATGAAAAAGATTATCCATCATCATGTAGTGGAATTCATTTCAGGGATTCAAAGATGGTTCAGCATATGCAAATCAATAAGTGTGATACATCACATCAACAGAATAAGGGACAAAAAACATATGGTCATTCCAATATATGCCAAATAAATACTTGATAAAATTCAACATTTCTTCATGATAAAAACTCTTTAAAGAACTTGGTACAGAAGGAACATACCACCATATGATAAACTCAATATATAACAAACCCACAACTAGTATCATACCGAATGGGGAAAAACTGAAAGCCTTTTCTTTAAGATCTGGAGCAAGACAAGGATCCCCACTTTCACCACTATTATTCAACATAGTATTGAAAGTCCTAGCCACAGCAGTTAGGCAAGAGAAATAAACACAAGGTATTTAATTTGGAAAGCAGGACGTCAAATTATTTTTGTTTTCAGATAGTATGATTTCATATTTAGAAAAATCTAAGGACTCTACCAAAAGAATAATAAAAAAAGAAGTCTATTAGAACTGACAAAACCAGTAAAGTTGCAGTATACAAAATCAGTAGCATTTATTAAGTTCCAGGATACATGTGCAGGATGTGCAGGTGTGTTACATAGGTAAATGTGTGCCATGGTGGTTTGCAGCACAGATCAACCCATCATCTTGGTATTAAGGCCAGTATCCATTAGCTATTTTTTTCTGATGCTCTTTCTCCCCCCACCACTTCTCCAGAAAGGCCCCAGTGTGTGTTGTTTCCTCCCTATGTGTTCTGATCATTCAGCTCCCACGTATAACTGAGAACATACAGTGTTTTGTTTTCTGTTACTGCTGTTAGTTTGCTGAGGATAATGGCTTCCAGCTCCATCCATGTCCCTGCAAAGGACATGGCCTTGTTCATTTTTTTTGGCTACATAGTATTTTTTTGATGTATACGTATTTCATTTTCTTTATCCAGTCTCTTATTGATAGCTATTTGGGTTGATTTCATGTCTTTGTTTTTGTGAATAGTGCTGCAATGAACATATGCATGCATGTATCTTTATACTAGAATAAATTATATTTCTTTGGGTATATACCCAGTAATGGGATTGCTGGGTCAAATGGTATTTCTGCCTCTAGATCTTTGAGGAATTACCATTTTGTCTTCCACAGTGGTTCAATTAATTTACACTTCAACCAACAGTGTAAACACATTCCTTTTTCTCCACAACCTCACCAGCATCTGTTGTTTTTTGACTTTTTAATAATTGCTATTTTTACTGGCATGAGATCCTACCTCATTGTGGTTTTGCTTTGCACTTCTCTAATGGTCATGTTACAGGATTCCTTTGGTGCAATTTCACCAGCTGGAAATCTCTCCAGCCACTGCCATCTCTGCCTGGGCCTCCCTCAGGGCCTGCTGGGCTCACTTTGCCCACTCAGCCTGGCAGGCTGAGTTCAGCTTGCATCCCAGCCTGGATTGCTTGCCTGCTGTGGCTCTGCACTCAGCCCACAGCTAGCCTGGTCAGGCTGCAAGCAGATTCCAACTTGGGCGCCTGTATCTATATCAGGGAAACATGGTGGTGCCCCAAAACTCGAAGATGCCAGCAATCACGGTGCTTCAAGCGGTGTTACAGCTCTTGATCAGGGAATCCTGAGGTCTGAGCTTCCAAGACATGTCACAGCTCTTTACTTCCATAGCTCAGCAAGTGGGACCGTGTTACCTCAGTTTTTACTTCCACGTTTTGGCACGTTCTGGGTTCTTGTTTCATGACCAAGTGGAATAAAGTACATGGACACCAGAGACTTAGTAACACAGAGCAGAATTTTATTGAGCAACAGAAGGAAAGCTCTCAGCTCTGAGAGTGGACCTGAAAGCATGCAGTAGTCTTTGAAGCTGAGTCTAGCATTTTTATGGGTTTAGAATGGAGGAATGCCTGCTGATTGGTTTATGGTTGGGCTTTGGAAAAAACACCATTTTATTTTGTAAAAGGTATCTATCAGAAGGAAATAAACAAGAGAGAGAGGCTAAGACAGGGATAGAAGTTTTCACTCTGATTGTGGGCTCTATGTGGAACAGGCAGCTCAGATTTCAGGCTTTCAACTCTCTTTGGTTTGAAGATCGAGTTTCACGAGGGACCTGTTCCTGTCTGCCTCAGAATTTCTCTGTTTCCTGTGGCTATCAGTCACTGATGTTTAGCTTTTTTTTCATATGTTTCTTAGCCACATGAATGTTTTATTTTGAGAAGGGTTTGTCCGTGTTTTTTACCCACTTTTAAATGGGGTTGTTTTTTTCTATTTGTTTAAATTCGTTTTAGAATCTAGATATTAGACTGTTGTCAGATGGACAGATAGCAGAAATTTTCTCTTACTCTGTAGGTTGTCTATTCACTCTGATGATAGTTTCTTTTGCTGTGCAGAAGCTCTTTCACTTAACTAGGTCCCATTTGTCAATTTTTGCTTTTATTGCAATTGCGTTTGGCATTTTTATCATGAAATCTTTGCCCATGCCTATTTCCTGAATGGTATTTCCTAGATTTTCTTCTCGATTTTTATAGTTTTGGGTTGTACATTTAAGTCTTTACTCCATCTTGAGTTAATTTTTGTATAAGATGTTAGGAAGGCTTACAGTTTCAATTTTCTGCATATGGCTAGCCAATTCTCCCAACACTATTTATTAAATAGGGGATTGTCTTCCCATTGCTCGTTTTCGTCAGGTTTGTCATAGATCAGATGGTTGTAGGTGCGTTGTTTTATTTCTGAGTTCTCTATTATCTTCCATTAGTCTATGTGTCTGTTTTTGTACCAGTACCATGTTGTTTTGCTTACTGTAGCCTTGGAGTATAGTTTGATTTTGGGTAGCATGATGTGTCTGGCTTTGTTCTTTTTGCTTAGAATTGCTGTGGCTGTTTGGGCTCTTTTGTGGTTCAGTATGAATTTTGAAGTAGTTTCTTCTAATTCTGTGAAGAATGTCAATGGTATTTTAGTGGGAATAGCATTGGATGTATAAATTACTTTGTGCAATATGGCCATTTTCATAATATCAATTATTCCTATCCATGAGCATGGAATGTTCTTCCATTTGTTTGTGTCCTCTCTGATTTCCTTGAGCAGTGGTTTGTAGTTTGTTTGTTTGTTTGTTTGTTTTGAAGAGGTCCTTCACCTCCCCTGTTAGCTGTATTTCTAGGTAATTGATTTTTTTGTAGCATTTATGAATGGGAGTTCATTTGTGGTTTCACTCTCTGCTTGCATGTTGGTATGTAGAAATGCTAACAATTTTTGCACATTCATTTTGTATTCTGAGACTTTGCTGAAGTTGCTTATCAGCTTAAGATGCTTTGGGGCTGAGATGATGGGATTTATTAGATATAGGATTATGTGATCTGCAAACAGGGATAGTTTGACTTCCTGTTTTTCTAGTTGAATGCCTTTTTTTTTTCTCTTGCCTGATTTTCCTGTCCAGAACTTGCAATTCTGTATTGAATACGAGTTGTGAGATAGGGCATACTTGTCTTGTGCCAGTTTTTAAGGGGAATGCATTTAGCTTTTGTCCATTCAGTATGATATTGGCTGTGGGTTTCTCATATATGGCTGTTATTATTTTGAGGAATGTTTCTTTAGTACCTAGTTTATTGAGAGTTTTTAACATGAAGTGATGTTGAATTTTATTCAAGGCCTTTTCTGTATCTATTGAGATAATCTTGTGTTTTTTGGTTTTATTTCTGTTTATGTGATGAATTACATTTGTTAATTAATGTATGTTGAACCAACCTTGCATACTGGGGATGAAGCCAACTTGATTGTGGAGGATAAGCATTTTGATGTGCTGCTTGATTCAGTTTGCCAGCATTTTATTGAGGATTTTTGCATTGATGTTTATCAGGAATGTTGGCCTGAAGTTTTCTTTTATCTCTTTCAGGTTTTGATATCAGGATGATGTTAGCCTCATAAAATGAGGAAGAGTCCCTCCTCAATTTTTTGGAATAGATTTAGTAGAAAATATGGAAGAGTCCCTCCTCGATTTTTTGGAATAAATTCAGTAGAAAAGTTGCCAGCTCTTCTTTGTACCTCTGGAACAATTTAGCTGTAAATCTGTCTGGTCCTTAGCTTTTTTGTTGGTTGGTAGGCTACTTATTACTTTCTCAATTTCAGAACTTGTTATTGGTTTATTTAGGGATTCAACGTCTTTCTCATTCAGTCTTGGGAGGTGTATGTGTCCAGAAATTTATCCATTTATTCTACATTTTCTATGTTATGTGTATAGAGGTGTTCGTGGTATTCTCTGATGGTTGTTTGTATTTCTGTGGAGTCAGTGGTGATATCTCCTTTATCATTTTTGCTTGTGGCTATTTGATTCTTCTTTCTTTTCTTCTTTATTAGTCTAGATAACATATCAATATTTTTTTCAAAAAACCAGCACTGGGATTCACTGAGTTTTGTGAAGTTTTGTTTGTGTCTCTATCTCCTTCAATTCCACTCTGATCTTGGTTATGTTTTGTCTTCTGCTAGCTTTGGGGTTTGTTTGCTCTTAATTTTCTAGTTCTTTTAGTTGTAATGTTAGATTGTTAATTTGAGATTCTATAGCTTTGTAATGTGGGCATTCAGTGCTATAAATTTCCCTCTTAACACTGCTTTAGCTGCATCTCAGATTCTGGTGCATTGTCTCTTTGTTCTCACTAGTTTCAAAGAACTTCTTGATATCTGCCTTAATTTCATTACTTACCCAGGAGTGATTCAGGAGCACATTTTTCAATCTTCATGTAGTTGTTTGGTTTTCCATGAATTTCTTGATCTTAAGGTCTTATTTGATTGTGCTGTGGTCTGAAAGACTTTCTTATGATTTCAGGGTTTTTTTTTATTTGCTGAGGAGTGTTTTATTTCCGATTATGTTATCAATTTTAGATTAAGTGCCATGTGGCAATGAGAAGAATGTGCATTCTGTTGTTTTTGGGTGGAGAGTTCTGTAGATGGTTCTGCTTGATCCAGAGGTAAATTCAGATCCTGAATATCTTTGTTAATTTTCTTTTTCAGTGGTCTAATATTGTTAGTGGGGTGTTTAAGTCTCTCATTATTATTGTGTGTGCGTCTAAGTCTCTTTGTAGGTCTCTAAAAACTTGCTTTATGAATCTTGGTCCTCCCATATTGGGTGCATATGTATTTAGGATAGTTAGCTCTTGTTTAATTGACCCCATTTACCATTATGTAATGCCCTTCTCTGTCTTTTTTGGTCTCTGTTGGTTTAAAGTCTGTTTTTTCAGCAACTAGGATTGCAACACCTGCTCTTTTTTTTTTTCCATTTGCTTGATATTTTTTCCTCCATCCCTTTATTTTGAGTTTATTTGCACATGTGTTTATTTGCACATGTGATGGGTCTTTTGAAGACAGCATACTGATGGGTCTTGACTCTTTATCCAGCTTGCCATTCTATGTTATTTAATTAGGGCATTTCTCCCATTTACATTTAAGGTTAATATTTTTATGTGTGAATTTGATCATGTTATGATGGTAGCTGTTTATTTTGCACACTTGTTTATGTGGTTTCTTGATAGTGTCACTAGTCTGTGTACTTCAGTGTGTTTTTGTGGTGGTTGATAGCAATTTTTCTTTTTCTTATTTAGTGTTTTATTTGGCACCCTTGCAGGCTTGCCTGGTAGTGACAAGTTTTCTTTGCATTTGCTTGTCTTCAAGGGATCTTATTTCTCTCTCACTTGTGAAGCTTAGTTTGGGCCAATATAAATTTCTGGGTTGGAATTTTTTTTTCTTTAAGAATGTTGAATATTGGCCCCCCATCTCTTCTTGCTTGCAGGGTTTCCACTGAGAGCTCTGCTGTTATTCTGATGGGTTTCCCTTTGCAGGTGACCTGGCATTTCTCTCACTTCCCTTAACATCCTCTATTTCATTTCAATCTTGAAGAATCTGATGATTATGTGTCTTGGGGTTGATTTTCTTGTGGAGTTTCTGACTGGGGTTCTCTCAATTTCCTAAATTTGAATGTTGGCGCCTCTTGTTAGGTTTTGGAAGTTTTCCTGGATGATATCCTGTAGTATGATTTCCAAGTTTGTTCCATTCTTCCCATCTCTTTCATGTACCCCAATCAGTGATAGGTTCAGTCTTTTTACATAGTCCCATATTTTTTGGAGGTTTAGTTTGTTTTTTAATTTTTTTTCCCTTTTTGTTTTGTCTGTCCGATTTCAGAAAGATAGTCTTCAAGCTCTGAGATTATTTTCTTTGCTTGGTCTATTCTGCTTTCGATACTTGTGATAGCATTGTCAATTTCTCATATGTTTTAAAGCTCCATCAGGTCTTTTATATGCCTGTGTAAAGTTGCTATTCTGGTTTTCAGCTCCTGTATATTTTTCATGATTCTTAGTGTTTTTGCATTGGGCTAGAACATGCTTCTTTAGCTCAGCAGTTTGTTATTACTTACCTTCTGAATCCTACTTCTGTTAATTCAGCCACCTCAGCCTCAGCCCAGTTGTGAGCCCTTGCTTGGGAGCTGTTGTGGTCATTTGGAGGAGAAGAGGCACTCTGGATTTTTTCATTTTTCAGCATTTTCACACTGATTCGTTTTCATCCTTGTGGGCTTATTTATCTTCGGTTTTTGGTACTGCTGACCTATGAATGGGATATTTGTAGCGGTTTTTGTTAATAATGTTTTTGTTGTTGCTTTCATTTGTTTGTTTTTCTTTTAACAAGCCACTTTCCTATAGGGCTCTTGTTTTGTAGGGTGATCATTCCAGACCCTAGTTGCCTCGGTTTTCCCCTTACCTGGAGTTATCACCAGTGAAGGGTGCTTCTTTCTCTGGGAGCTCTGACCCAGGGGAGGTACTGACCTATTGTCGCCCAGACGCTCCTGTAGGAGGTGTCTGGAGACCCCTGTTGGGAGCTCTCACCCAGTCAGGAGAGACAGAATTAGAGGCCCACTTAAGGAAGCAGACTGGTTGGTTTTGGGTAGAGCAGGTGTGCTGCATTGGGTGTAACTCTTCCTTGTCCAGACCTGCTGGACTCTCCAGAGCCAGCAGTCTGGAAAGGCTGAGTTGACTGAACTGCAGAGGTGTCAGCCACCCCTCCTCCTGGGGGCTTTTATTTAGGAAGAGATCAAAGTTCTGTTTGTATAACCCTGGCTGGAGTTGCTGAAATTCCCACAGGGAGGCCCTGCCCAGTGAGGAGGGATGGATTGGGGTCCTACTTAAAGAAGCAATCTAGTCACAATTTGAAACAGCAGCTGTGCTGCATTGTTGGGGGACTCCTCATGAGGACCACCTGGACTCCCTGGAGCCAGCAGGCTAGAACTGCCTAGTTGACTGAACCACAAAAATGGCAGCTTCCCCTCCTTCTGGGGGCTTCATCTCTGGAAGAGATCAGAGTTCTGTTTGTATAATCCTGGCTGGAGTTGCTGAAATTCCCACAGGGAGGTCGCCCCTGAGTGAGGAGGAATTGATTGGAGTTCCACATTAAAAAGTAGTCTGGCCATGATCTGGCACAGCAGCTGTGCTGCATTGTGTGGGATTTGTTTTCAGGCAGACTGCCTACCCACTGGATTCAGCAGGCTAGAATGGCTGATTCAACCTAACCACAGGAATGGCAGCCACCCTTCTCACCAGAAATTCGTTTGTGTCAGGCAATCTCCAGCCTGTTGTCCAATCTAGTGGTTCTTAACTTGTGAGGTACCATGGAAGTGGGGCCTACAAAACAACACTGCTTGGCTCCCTGGATTCAGCCCTTTTTTCGGTAGAGTGTACTGATGGATCTCCTACCTTGCCGGCATTCCTGGAGCTAGAGTCAGTAAAACTCCTGGGTTTCTGTGAGCCTGAACTACTGTTCTGCCAAGACTCTGCACACTTTTTTGTATTGGACCCAAGGCTTGGTGGAGTGGGTTCACGAAGGGATCTCCTTATCCGTGGGTTGCAAAAATCTGTGGAAGAAGTGTGGTTTCCCGAGTAAGGTTACACAATCACTCACCACTTTCCTTGGCTAGGGGTGGGGGTTACTTTGGGTCGGTGCCACTCCCGGGTGGGTTATCACCCCACCCTGCTTTTTTTCATTCTCTGTGGGTTTAGCCATTCACCTAGTCACCAGGTCCAAATGCGAGGACCTGGATACTTCAGTCGAAAGTGCTGAATTCACTTGAAGTTTTCATTCTTCTCTGTGAGAGCCGCGGACGGCAATTGCTTCTAATTTGCCATTTTGGCTTGTTTCCCCAAGTCAGTAGCATTTCATAAACCAATAGTGAACAGTCAGAAAAACCAAGAAATTAATTTCATTTACAATAGCCACAAATAAAATAAAGTACCTAGAAATAAACGTAATCAAAGAAATGAGAGATCTCTATAATGAAAAGTATAAAACAATGAACAAAATTAAAGAGGACATAAAAATGGAAATATTCTGTGTTAACAGATTGGAAGTATCAATGTTGTTAATATGTCCATACCATCCAAAGTGATCTACAAATTTAATGCAGTTTCTGTCAAAATACCAATGACATTTTTTGCAAATATTAAAAGATCCTGAAATTTATATGGAATCACAGGGACCCAAAATATCCAGACCAATCCTGAGCAAAAAGAACAAAGCTGGAAGCATCATATTACCTAACTTCAAATTATACTACAAAGGTATAGTAGCCAAAACATCATGATGCTGTCATAAAAGCATACACATAGACTAATGGAATAGTTTATACAAACCCAGAAATAAATCCACACATTTGCAGTCAACTCATTTTTGCCAAAGGTTTCAAGAACATATTTGAGAAAGAACCATTTCTTCAATACATGTTTCTGGGAAACTTAGATGTCCACATGCAGAAGAAAGAAAATAGTCTCCCGTCTCTTGCCATATATGAAAATCAAATCACAATGGATAAAAGACTTAAATGTAAAACCAGGAACTATAAAACTCCTAGAAGAAAACACTGGGGCAATTCCCCAGTATGTCAGTCTGGGCAAAGATGTTTTGAGTAAGACCCAAAAAGCACAGGCAATCAAATTATAAATGGACAATTGGTACCACATCAAGGTATTAAGCTTCTGCACAGCAATGGAAACAATCAACGAACTGAAGAGATAAAACATAGAATTGCAGAAAATATATGCACACTATACAACTGACAATGGATTAATAACCAGAATATGTAAGAAACTCAATAGGAAGAACAATAAATGTTCTGTTTTACAAATGGGTGAAAGATCTGAATACACATTTGTCAAATGAAGACATAGAAATGACCAAGAAGTATATGAAAAATGTTCAACATCACTATTTATCAGAGAAATGCAAATGAAACTCACAATGATATATTATCTTACTCCAGTTAGAATGTCTTTTATCAAGAAGACAAAAAAATAATAAGAGATGCTGGCAAGGATGCAGAGAAATGGGGAACTGTGTACATTCTTTGTGGGAATGTAAATTAGTACAGCCACTGTGGAAAAGAGTATAGAAGGTCATCAAAAAACTAAAAATAGAATTATCATATCATTCAGCAATCCTACAATTGGGAATATATTCAAAAGGATGAAAATCAGTATATTGAAGAGATATCTGCACTTCTATGTTTATTGCAGCACTTTTCACAATATCCAAGATACGGAATCAACCTAAGTGTCTATCAGTGGATAAATGGATAAAGAAAATGTGCCAAAAATACACAATGGAATATTATTCAGCAATAAATATAATGAAGTTTTTTTTATTTTCAGCAACATGGATGGAATTAGAGGACATTATATTAAACAAAGTTAGCCAGGAACAGAAAGTCAGATACTACTTATTGTTGCTCATATGTTGGAGCTAATACAAAATTAAACTCATTGAGACAGAGAGCAGAATGATGCTTATCATAGGCTGGAAATAGTAGCAGGAAGGAGTTATAAAGAAAAATTTGTTAATGAGTACAAAAATATAGTTAGAGGGTAAAAGATCTAGTGTCCAATAGCACAATAGCATGACTATAGTTAACAGTAATTTATTACCTATTTCAAAATAACTGGAAGAGTGGAATGGTACTATCCCTAACACAAAGAAATGATATATGTTTAAGATGATAGCTATCCCAGTTACCCTGATTTGGTCATTATACGTTGTATACTTGTATCAAAATATCAAATATACCCCCAAAATATTTATGGCTATTATGTATCCATAACAGTTTAAAAAAATTAAAAATACAAATAATGGTAATCAAAGATCACCATAACAGATGTAATGATAATGAAAAATATCGTGAGAATTACCGAAACATAACACAGAAACATGAAGTGAGCATATGCTCTTGGAAAAATGGATCCAATAGACTTGCTCATCACAGAGTTGCCACAATACTTAATTCGTTAAAAAAAAATGCTAGGTGTGGTGGCTCACAACTGTAATCCCAGTACCTTAGGAGGCTGAGGCAGAAGGATCGCTTGAGCTCTGGAGTTTGAGACCAGCCCGGGTAACATAGTGAGGTTCTGTTTGTACAAGAAAAAAAAAATAGCCAGGTGTGGTGGTGTGCACCTGTGGTGTGCACCTGTGGTCTCGAGAGGCTGAAGCAGGAGAATTGCTTGAGCCTGGGAAATTGAGGCTGCAGTGGACCATGACTGCACTGCTGCACACCAGACTCCGTGACAGAACAATACCTTGCCAAAAAAAAAAAAAAAAAAAAAAGAAAACGCAAATTCTTTGAAGTGCTATAAAGCAAATTATGATAAAACAAGGTATGTCTGTATTGTAGATTATAGTTTCTAATACTTATTATGTATATTCGATTAAGAAATGACAACAAAATGCAAACTTTTCAGTGTTTTACCATGATACCTGATACGGTTACAAAGCTCAGTCTTTAGGATAGCTATCTTAGGGTCTTCATTTGAAGTCTTTTATCTCTTTACTATTGGTTACAGTTGCCTGAAATATGGCATATTGATACGTAGAGAAGATTCAGATCATCACAATCGGAAATGACAAGAGGGATGTTAATACTGACCCTCCCTCAAAATACATACAATCATCAGACAATATTATGAACCCCTCTATCTACATAAACTCGACAATCTAGAAGAAATGGATAAATTCCTGAATACATACAACCTCCCAAGAATAAACCAGGGAGAAATTGAGTCCCTGAACAGACCAATAAGAAGTTCTGAAATTGAGGCAGTAAAAAATAGCCTACCAACCAAAAGAAGGCCAGGACCATTCCTACTGAAACTATTCCAAGAAAGTAAGGAGGAGGGATTCCTCCCTAACTCATTCTATGAGGCAAATATCATCCTGATACCAAAATCTGGCAGAGATACAATAACAGAAAAGCTGCAGGCCAATATCCTTGATGAACATAAATGCAAAAATCCTCTAAAAAATAACTGGCAAACAGAATCCAGCAGCACATCAAAAAGCTTATTCATCACAACCAAGTAGGCTTCATTCCTGGAAGGCAAGGTTGGGTCTACATATGCAAATCAGTAAGTTTGGTTCATCATACAAACAGAACTAAAGGCAAAAACCACATGATTATCTCGATAGATGCGGAAAAGGCTTTTGATAAAATTCAGCATCCATTCATGTTAAAAAAAATTCTCAATAAATTAAGCATCAAAGGACCATACCTCAAAATAATAAGACCTATGTATGACCAACCCCTAGTCAACATCATACTGAATGGGCAAAATCTGGAAGCAGTCCCCTTGAAAACGGGCACAAGACAATGATGCCTTCTCTCACCACTCCTATTCAACATACTATTGGAAGTTCTGGCCAGGGCAATCAGGCAAGAGACATGTATACATATGTAACAAACCTGCACGTTGTGCACATGTACCCTAGAACTTAAAATATTAAAAAAAAAAGAAATGGCATCCAAATAGGAAAAGAGGAAGTCAAACTATCCCTGTTTGCAGGAGACATGATTCTATATTTAGAAAACTTCATAGCCTTCTCCCAAAAGGTACTTAAGCTGATAAAAACTTTAGCAAAATCTCAGGATACAAAATCAATGTGCAATAATCACTAGCATTCCTATACACCAACAATAGTCAACCCAAGATCCAAATCATGAATGAACTTCCATTCATAATTGCCACAAAAAGAATGAAATACCTAGGAATACAGGTAACTAGGGAGGTGAAAGGTCTCTATGGGAGAACCAAAACCATTGCTGAAGGAAATCATACATGGCACAAAAAAATAGAAAAATGTCTAATGCTCATAGATAGGAATAATCAATATTATTAAAATGGCTATGCTTCCCAAAGCAATTCATTGATTCAATGCTATTTTTATTAAACCACCATTGACATTCTTCACAGCACTAGAGAAAAGTAATTTAAAATTCATATGAAACCAAAAGAGAACCTGAATAGCCAAGGCAATTCTAAGCAAAAAGAATAAAGCTGGAGGCATAATGCTACCTGACTTCAATCTATACTACAATGCTACAACAACCAAAACAGCATGGTACTGGTACAAAAAAAGACATGCAGACCAATGGAACAGAATAGAGAACCCAGAAATAAGATTGCACACCTGCAACTATTCAGTCTTCAACAAACCTGACAAAAGCAATGGGGAAAAGATTCCTTGTTCAATAAATAGTGCTGGGGAACTGGCTAGCAATATGCAGAAGATTGAAACTGAACCCCTTCCTTACACCATATACAAAAATTAACTTAAGATGGATTGAAGACATAAATGTAAAACCCAAAACTGTAGCAATCCTGAAAGACAATCTAGGCAATATCATTCAGGACATAGACACTGGCAAAGATTTCATGACGAAGACACAAAAAGCAATTGCAACAAAAACAAAAATTGACAAATGGGACCTAGTTAAACTAAAGAGCTTCTGCACAGCAAAATAAACTATCAACAGAGTGAACAGACAACCTACAGAATGGGAGAAAATGTTTGCAAATTATGCATTTGACAAAGATCAGCATCTATAAGGAACTTAAACAAATTTACAAGCAAATAACAAACAACCCCGTTATAAAGTGTGCAAAGAACACCAAGAGACACTTCAATACATGCGACCATCAATCATATGAGAGAAAGCTCAACATCACTGATTATTAGAGAAATGCAAATCAAAACCGCAATGAAGGCCATGTAACAATAATCAGAATGACTATTATTAAAAAGTCAAACAATTACAGAGGCTGGTGAGGTTGTGGAGAAAAAGGAATGCTTGTACAATGTTGGCGGGAGTGTAAATTAGTTCTGCAATTCTGGAAGACAGTGTGGTGATTTTTCAAAGACATAAAGACAGAAATACCATTTGACTCAGCAATTCCATTACTGGGTATATACCCAAAGGAATATAAATCAGTCTGCTATAAAGACACATGCACACATATGTTCATTGCAGCACTATTTACAATAGCAAAGACATGGGATCAACCTAAATGCCTATCAATGTGATACTGGATTAAGAATACGTGGTTCATATTCACAGTGGAACACTATGAAGCTGTAAAAAAGAGTGAGATAATTTCCTTTTCAGGAAAATGGATGGATTTGGAAGCCATTATTTTCAACAAACTAATGAAGGGACAGAAAAGCAAACACTGCATGTTCTCACATATAAGTGGGGGCAGAATTATGAGAACACATGGTTGGGAACAACACACACTGGGGACTGTTGGTGGGGAGGAGAGAGAGCGAGCGAGCATCAGGAAGAATAGCTGATGAATGCTAGGCTCAGTATCTAGGTGATGGGATGATCTGTGCAGCAAACCTGCATGACACAGGTTTACCTGTGTAAGAGATCTGTACTTGTAGCCTTGAAATTATAATAAACGTTTAAAAAGTGTTTAGTGTACTTTTATTTTTGCCTATTTGAAATTGCTAACATGCCTTAAAAACTTACAATAAAAGGCAAGTTTGAAAATATGTTTGAAAATTGACAAAATTGTTTTGAAATTCTGTTTGGAAGATCAAATAGGCAAGATTAGCCACGAAAATTTTTTTTTTTTTGTGGTGGAGTCTCGCTCTGTCACCCAGTCTGGAGTGCAGTGGCGTGATCTCGGCTCACTGCAACCTCTCGATTTCGAGCGATTCTCCTGCCTCAGCCTCCTGAGTAGCTGGGACCACAGGCCCGCCACCACACCCAGCTAATTTTTGTATTTCTTTAAGTAGTGATGGGGTTTGGCCATGTTGTCCTGGCTGGTCTTGAACTCCTGATTTCAGGTGACCTTAGCCTCCCAAAGTGCTGGGATTACAGCTGTGAGCCACTGCACCAAGCCAGAACATTTTTTAGAAAGGAGTATTTGGGAAAGCTTCCTTCATCAGGTATTAAAGTGACGTTTCAGGCTAAAATACTCAAAAAATGTAGTCTTGGAATAAGAACTGATATATTACTCAATGGATACAATATTTAGCCCGGATAGAAACCCTAGCATATTAAATCAGCAAATATTTATTCAGTGCTTATGATACTGGCACTATTTAAAAGGCACTACGGACACAGCAGTGAGTATAACAAGATCTCTGCTCTCATGGAGACTACATCTCATGGCATGTCAAACTATCAAATGGTAGTTCTACTTTTAGTTCTTTAAGGAATCTTCACGCTGTTTTCCATAGTGGTTTTACTAGTTTACATTCTCACCAACAGTGTAGAAGTGTTCCCTGTTCACCGCACCCATGCCAACATCTACTATTTTTTTGATTTTTTGATTATGGCCATTCGTGCAGGAGTAAGGTGGTATCACATTGTGGTTTTGATTTACATTTCCCTGATCATTGGTGATGTTAAGCATTCTTTTATGTTTGTTGGTCATTTGTATATATTCTTTTGAAAATTGCCTATTCATATCATTAGCTGACTTTTTGATGGGATTGTTTGTTTCGTTCTTGTTGATTTGTTTGATTTCATTGTAGATTCTGGATATTAGTTTTTCTCAGATGGATAGATCGTGAAGGTTTTTTACTCACTCTGTGGGTTTTCTGTTTACTCTGCTGACTGTTCCTTCTGCAGTGCAAAAGCTCTTTAGATTAATTAAGTCCTAGCAATTCATCTTTGTGTTTATTGCATTTGCTTTTGGATTCCTGATTATAAAATCCTTGCCTAAACCAACATCTAGAAGGGATTTTTCAATGTTATCTTCTAGAATTTTTATAGTTTCATGTCTTATATTAAAGTCTTTAAGCCATCTTGATTTCTGTGTAAGGTGAGAGATGAGGATCCAGTTTTATTCTACATGTGGCTAGCCAATTATCCCAGCACTATTTGTTGAAAATGGTATCCTATCCCTACTTTATGTTTTTGTTTGCTTTGTCAAAGATCAGTTGGCTTTACTTTTGGGTTCTCCACTTTGTTCCATTGGTCTAATTGGTACTTTTATACCAGTCCCATGCTGTTTTGGTGACTATGGCCTTATAGTATACTTTGAAATCAGGTTATGTGATGCCTCCAGTTTTGTTCCTTCTGCTTAGTCTTGCTTTGGCTATGTGGGCTTACTTTTGGTTCCATATTCATTTTATAATTTTTTCTAAGTCTATGAAGAATGACGGTGATATTTTGATGGGAATTTTGTTGAATTTGTTGAATGCTTTTGGTAGTATGATCATTTTCACAATATTCATTCTAGCCATCCACGAGCATGGGATATGTTTCATTTCTTTGTGTTGTCTATGATTTCTTTCATCAGTGTTTTATAGTTTTCCTTGTAGAGGTCTTTCAAGTTCTTGGTTAGGTATATTCCTAAGTTTTTTTTTTTTTTTTTTTTTTTTTGCAGCTATTGTAAACGGGTTTCAGTTCTTGACTTGATTCTCCACTTGGTTGTTGTTGGTGTATAGAAGAGCTACTTTTGTGTACATTAGTCTGATCTTTGTATGAAGAAACTTTGCTGAATTCTTTTTTTTATTATACCTTAAGTTCTAGGTACATGTGCACAACGTGCAGGTTTGTTACATATGCATACATGTGCCATGCTGGTGTGCTGCACTCATTAACTCATCATTTACATTAGGTATATCTCCTAATGCTATCCCTCCCCCCTCCCCCTATCCTACAACAGGCCCCAGTGTGTGATGTTCCCCTTCCTGTGTCCAAGTGTTCTCATTGTTCAATTCCCACCTATGAGTGAGAACATGCTGTGTTTGGTTTTTTGTCCTTGCGATAGTTTGCTGAGAATGATGGTTTCCAGCTTCATCCATGTCCCTACAAAGGAAATGAACTCATCCTTTTTTATGGCTGCATAGTATTCCATTGTGTATATGTGCCACATTTGCTTAATCCAGTCAATCATTGATGGATATTTGGGTTGGTTCCAAATCTTTGCTATTGTGAATAGTGCCACAATAAACATACATGTGCATGGGTCTTTATAGCAGCATGATTTATAATCCTTTGGGTATATACTCAATAATGGGATGTCTGGGTCAAATGGCATTTCTATTTCTAGATCCTTGAGGAATTGCCACACTGCCTTCTACAGTGGCTGAACTAGTTTACAGTCCTACCAATGGCATACAAGTGTTCCTATTTCTTCACATCCTCTCCAGCACCTGTTTTTTCCTGACTTTTTAATCATCACCATTCTAACTGGCATGAGATGGTATCTCATTGTGGTTTTGATTTGCATTTCTCTGATGGCCAGTGATGATGAGCATTTTTTCATGTGTCTTTTGGCTGCATAAATGTCTTCTTTTGAGAAGTGTCTGCTCATATCCTTTGCCCACTTGTTGATGGGGTTGTTTGTTTTTTTCTTGTAAATTTGTTTGAGTTCTTTGTGGATTCTGGATATTAGCCCTTTGTCAGATGAGCAGATTGCAAAAATTTTCTCCCATTCTGTAGGTTGCCTGTTCACTCTGATGGTAGTTTCTTTTGCTGTGCAGAAGCTCTTTAGTTTAATTAGATCCCATTTGTCAATTTTGGCTTTTGTTGCCATTGCTTTTGGTGTTTTAGACATGAAGTCCTTGCCTATGCCGATGTCCTGAATGGTATTGCCTAGGTTTTCTTCTAGGGTTTTTATGGTTTTAGGTCTAACATTTAATCCTTTAATACATCTTTAATTAATTTTAGTATAAGGTGTAAGGAAGGGATCCAGTTTCAGCTTTCTACATATGGCTAGCCAGTTTTCCCAGGACCATTTATTAAATAGGGAATCGTTTCCCCATTTCTTGTTTTTCTCAGGTTTGTCAAAGATCAGATGGTTGTAGATGTGTGGCGTTATTTCTGAGGGCTCTGTTCTGTTCCATTGGTCTATATCTCTGTTTTGGTACCAGTACCATGCTGTTTTGGTTACTGTAGCCTTGTAGTATAGTTTGAAGTCAGGTAGTGTGATGCCTCCAGCTTTGTTCTTTTGGCTTAGGATTGACTTGGCAATGCGGGCTCTTTTTTGGTTCCATATGAACTTTATAGTAGTTTTTTTTTCCAATTCTGTGAAGAAAGTCATTGGTAGCTTGATGGGGATGGCATTGAATCTATAAATTACCTTGGACCGTATGGCCATTTTCATGATATTGATTCTTCCTACCCATGAGCATGGAATGTTTTTCCATTTGTTTGTGTCCTCTTTTATTTCGTTGAGCAGTGGTTTGTAGTTCTCCTTGAAAAGGTCCTTCACATCCCTTGTAAGTTGGATTCCTAGGTATTTTATTCCCTTTGAAGCAATTGTGAATGGGAGTTCACTCATGATTTGGCTGTTTGTCTGTTATTGGTGTATAAGAATGCTTGTGATTCTGGCACATTGATTTTGTATCCTGAGACTTTGCTTAAGTTGCTTATCAGCTTAAGGAGATTTTGGGCTGAGACAATGGGGTTTTCTAGATATACAATCATGTCATCTGCAAACAGGGACAATTTGACTTCCTCTTTTCCTAATTGAATACTCTTTATTACTTTCTCCTTCCTGATTGCCCTGGCCAGAACTTCCAACACTATGTTGAATAGGAGTGGTGAGAGAGGGCATCCCTGTCTTGTGCCAGTTTTCAAAGGGAATACTTCCAGTTTTTGCCCATTCAGTATGATATTGGCTGTGGGTCTGTCATAAATAGCTCTTATTATTTTGAGATACTTCCCATCAGTTCCTAATTTATTGAGAGTTGTTAGCATGAAGGGCTGTTGAATTTTGTCAAAGGCCTTTTCTGCATCTATTGAGATAATCATGTGGTTTTTGTCTTTGGTTCTGTTTATATGCTGGATTACATTTATTGATTTGTGTATGTTGAACCAGCCTTGCATCCCAGGGATGAAGCCCACTTGATCATGGTGGATAAGCTTTTTGATGTGCTGCTGGATTTGGTTTGCCAGTATTTTATTGAGGATTTTTGCATCAATGTTCATCAGGGATATTGTTCTAAAATTCTCTCTTTTTGTTGTGTCTCTGCCAGGGCCAGGCACTATTCTAAGCATTTTATCTGTATTAAAAAATTAATACACACAAAATCCCTGTGATGTAAATACTATTTTTACCCCCTTTTTGCAGACGGGGAAACCAAAGCACAGAAAACGTAAGGGAATTTCCAAAGGTCAAACATCAAGCAAGTGGTAGGGCTGCATAGTGAACTCAGACTGTTTCTGGAGTTTGCCCTTGTCTCTATTGTAGCCTTTCACCTCTCCATTTAGCCTCTCAATATAATACCAGTCAATTTTTAAATTGGCCATTTACATTGATCTAATACAGATCTTTTTGGTCGCTGTCTTCTCATTATTATACATTGTCAGTGATTTAAAGTACCCTGTAGCATTATGTGTTTGTGTTTTAGGAGAAAGTTCAGAAAAGTACTGTGAGTATATGATCATTTACATAAATTCCCATGATAAATTTCCTCAAGAATAAATAAAATTACATTGTGGTTGACATTATTCTTCCATTAGACCTTATTTGCTTTGCCTTTATACGTTTTTTGGGATTATGTTAGAAGTTAGGTGAACATGTAGAGCAGCAATAAATTAGTAAATTGATTAGGAAATTTTAATTTTTGTAGCAAGAAACTGATGAAGTATTTATTATAGCCAATTTATCCCCTCACATAAAAGTAAAATTCATTCTTGAGGGAAGTAGTCTGACTAAATGCAGCCGGGAGGAACATCTGCCACCATGGGACCAGGACATCGGGAAGGCTCGTGAACTCAAACCAGATCTTCAGAGAGGAGTCATTGAGAATGGAGAGAGGGAGAACACAGATGCTGGGCTGAAGGAGAAGGAAGCAGGGAACCCTGCATAAGTCTCTCATGCACTGGGATTCATTCCTGGTCCCCAACAACTCCTGGGGAAAAAGGAAGTTGAGCAGACGGGGAGCAACCTTCTCTCACCACGGACCTGTAGAATACTGGCAGCAGGAGAACCCACGACCCCCACAGACAAGTGGCAAGGAAAGCTGCTTAGATAGTTGATAGGGGCAGAACTCCAGCTGGCACAGAGACCAGAGGGCTTGGTGCAGGAGCAACATCCGTGGTGAAGCACAGCCAGGGGCTCCCATAGCCCCAAGGTTTTCCATGCTCCCCTAGGACACTTTAGCATTAGGGGAATTGTCTGACCTGAACAGAACAAGGGAATCTTCCTGATGAGATGTGACCCCTTCTACCCAATAGCCCCCCTGTCTGCTGGCCTCTTATAGGGCCCCAGCTTGGCCACGCCTGCTTGCAGTACAGTCTTTGATGCCCAAATGGGGTGCCTGCCAAGGGCCCGCATCATAGCTTTGTGCTGGAAGACCATGCCTGACCATGAAAGAGCTCCAGCAGAGTGGCCCACACAGATGTGCACCAGCACACTGGCATCTTTCTCCCACTGCAGCCTCCCCGAAGCTGTTTTGCTGGCACACACCCACAGCCAGGCCCCAGATCATTTTGGCAGTGCACCGTGA
This sequence comes from Pan paniscus, assembly GCF_029289425.2. Lineage (NCBI taxonomy): Eukaryota > Metazoa > Chordata > Mammalia > Primates > Hominidae > Pan > Pan paniscus. Next base: position 64,783,691 of record NC_073272.2, read on the forward strand.
GCAGAGGCAGACATTTACTCCACTTTCCTGCCAGTTCAGGTCTTCATGTGCACCTCACCATGCCGCTGCTGCTAGTGTGAGTGCACCCTGCCCTACCCCACTCCACCCTGCTGCACCACCACTGCCTGTGGAAATGCTCACAAGGAGACCAGCAGCCCCAGCTCCACCGTGCACTGCCATTGCTGCCAGTGTGGACACACGAATGGAGACCTCCATCTCAGTGCTTGCCAGCACTCCACCCCCCCACTGCCACTGCTGCCAGCACAAATGTGCACAGACACCAGTGGCCCCATGCCACCATGCCACTGCCACTGCTGGAAACACCTGAATGGACACTAACACCCTTGCACCTGCTAGTATCCCGCCCCAGGTGACAAGCAGGTACCCCACCTTGCCATGCTGCTGCTGCTGCAACCACATGCTAACAACCATGGATCCCACTGCAGTTACTCAATGGAGCATATTGACTGTCACCAGCCATTGCACTGTTGTGGCCAGTGGTCTGGAAACATGTCAACCCTTCCATCACAGCAGGTTTCTAATCTTAAGGAGCTAGAGAACTAAGTTCGGGGCCAACACTAGCCTCGCAGAATTACAGCATGCAGCACAACAGTGTTGAGCTGAGCCTTGATCTGATAAACTCTTCCAGAAACCAAGCCAGTCGACTGAACCCATCTTATAATACAATAAAACCACCAAGGACATCAAAGAAGATAAAAGCAAAAGGAAAAACACATTCAAAAGATAGCAACTTCAAAGATTGAAGGAACATCAGCCTATACAGAGAAAGAAGCAGCACAAGAACCCTAGTAACTCAAAAAGCCAGAGTATCTTCACACTTCCAAAAGAATGCACAAGATGCTGAGCAATGACTCTTAACCAGGCTGAAATGGCTGAAATGACAAAAATCGAATTCAGAATATGGATAGGAATGAAGATCACCAAGATTCTGTAAAAAGTCAAAACCAAATCCAGGAATTCTAAGAAATACAATAAAGTGATACAGGAGATAAAAGATGAAATGACCGTTTTAGGAAAAAACCAAGCTGACCTGATAAAGCAGAAAAAACTCACTTCAAGAATTTCAGAATACAATCACAAGTATTAACAGCAGAATCAACCAAGCTGAGGAAAGAATCTCAGCTTGAAGAAAAGTTCTCTGACATAACTCAGACCAAAAAATAAAAATAAAAAATAAATAAAGAAGAATAAAAAACACCTCTGAGAAATATGGAATTATATAAATAGACCCAATATGTGATTCATCAACGTCCCTGAAAGAGAGGGAGAGAAATCACACAACTTGGAAGACATATTTCAGGATATCATTTAATAAAATTTTCCCAACTTCACTAAAGAGGCCAACATTGGAAATGGAGAAAACCCCTGTGAGGTACTATACAAGATGACTATTCCCAAGACACATAGTCATTAGCTTCTCCCAGGTCAAATTGAAAGAAAAAACGTTAAGTCAGCTAGAGACAAGAGGCTGGTCACCAGGAAAGGGGAAAGTATCAGGCTACCAGTGGAACCTTCAATAAAAACCCTACAGGCCAGAAGAAATTGAGGGCCTATAAGCAATATTTGTAAAGAAAAGAATTCATATCCTGCCAGACTAAGCTTCATAAGTGCAGAAGAAATAAGGTTCTTTTGAGAAAAGCAAATACTAATGGAATTTGTTACCACCTGGACTGCCTTAAATAAAGTCCTTAAGGGAGTGCTAAATATGGAAATGAAAGACCCTTACCAGCCACCACAAAAATACACTTATTTACATAGACCATTAACACTATAAAGCAACCATACAAAAAGTCTGCATAATAACCAACTAGCAACATGATAGAATCACACCCATACCTGTCAGTACTAACTTTAGAATGTAAACAGGCTAAATGTCACAATTAAAAGGCACAAAGTGGAAAGTTGGATAAAGAAGCAAGACCCAACAGTAAGCTGTCTTAAAGAGACCCATTTCACATGCAATAGCACACACAGGTTGAAAGTAAAAGGATGGAGAAAAATCTATGAAATGAATGGAAAACAGAAAAAATCAGGGGTTGCTATTCTAATTTCAGACAAAACTGACTTTAAACCAACAATAATCAAAAAAGTCAAAGAAGGCCAATTCATAATAGTAAAGGGCACAATTTAACAAGAAGACATAGCTATTTTAAATACATATGTGCCCAACACAGTAGCACACAATTCATGAAACAAGTTCTCAGAAACCTATGAAGATATATACATAACCACACAATAATAGCAGGAGACTTCAACACCTCATTGAAAATATTAGACAGATAATTGAGGCAGAAAACTAACAAAGATATTTGGGACCTGATCTTGACACTTGAACAAATGGGCCTGACAGACATCTACAGAACTCTCCATCCTAAAACAACAAAATATACATTTTTCTCATCTGCATATGGCACATAGTCTAAAATTAACTACACAGTTGGACATAAAACCATTTCCAGCAAATTAAATACAAAACTGTAATTATACCAAACACATTCCAGGACCACAGCACAATAAAAATAGAAATCAATAATAAAATCAATCAAAGTCATATAATTACATTGACATTAAACAACCTGCTCCTGAATGACTTTCAGATAAATAATTAAATCAAGGCAGAAAATAAGAAATTCTTTGAAACTAATTGGAACAAAGATACAACATACCAGAATCTCTGGGACACAGCTAAAGGGGTGCTAAGAGGAAAGTTTATAGCTGTAAACGCTCACATTAAAATTTAGAAACATCTTGAATTAACAACATAACATTTCACCTAGAGGACCTAGGGAAACAAGAGCCAACCAACCCCCAAGCTAGCAGAAGACAAAAAATAACTAACATCAGAGCTGAAATGAAGGATATTGAGACATGAAAAACCACACAAAAGATTCAAGAATCCAGGCGTTGGTTTGTTGAAAGAATTAGTAAGATAGACTGCCAGCAAGGATATGAACAGACACTTCTCAAAAGAAGACATTTATGCAGCCAACAGACACAAGAAAAAAATGCTCATCATCACTGGCCATCAGAGAAATGCAAATCAAAACCACAATGAGATACCATCTCACACCAGTTAGAATGGTGATCATTAAAAAGTCAGGAAACAGCAGGTGCTGTAGAGGATGTGGAGAAATAGGAACACTTTTACACTGTTGGTGGGACTGTAAACTAGTTCAACAATTGTGGAAGACAGTGTGGTGATTCCTCAGGGATCTAGAACTAGAAATACCATTTGATCCAGCCATCCCATTACTGGGTATATACCCAAAGGATTATAAACCATGCTGCCATAAAGACACATGCTCACGTATGTTTATTGCAGCACTATTCACAACAGCAAAGACTTGGAACCAACCCAAATGTCCATCAATGATATACTGGATTAAGAAAATGTGGCACATATACACCATGGAATACTATGCAACCATAAAAAAGGATGAGTTCATGTCCTTTGCAGGGACATGGATGAAGCTGGAAACCATCATTCTGAGCAAACTATTACAAGGACAGAAAACCAAACACCGCATGTTCTCACTCATAGGTGGAAATTGAACAGTGAGAACACTTGGACACAGGGCAGAGAACATCACACTCCAGGGCCTGTGGGGGGTGGGGACCTGGGGGAGGGATAGCATTAGGAGAAATACCTAATGTGAATGACGAGTTGATGGGTGCAGCACACCAACATGGCACATGTATACCTATGTAACAAACCTGCACATTGTGCACATGTACTCTAGAAATTAAAGTATAACAATAAAAAAAGAGAACCTTTAAAAAAAAAGATAGACTGCCAGATAGACTAATAAATAAAAAAGAGAGGTTGAAATAATCATAAATGACTAAGGGGATGTTACCACTGACCCCACAGAAATACAAAAAACAAACAAACAAACCTCAGAGACTACTAAAACACTCCTATGCACACAAACTAGAAAACCTAGAAGAAATGGGTAAATTTCTGGAAACATACAACCACTGAAGATTGAACCAGGAAGAGATTAAAGCCCTGAACAGACTAATAATGAGTTTCAAAATTGAATCAGTAATAAAAAGACTACCAACTGGAAGAAGCCCAAGAGCAGGCAAATTCACAGCTGAATCCCACCAGATATGTATAGAAAAAAGAGTTGGTACCATTCCTACTTGTAACTATTCCAAAAACTTGAGGAGGAGAAACTCCTCCCTAACTCATTTTGTGAGGCCAGTGTCATCCTGATACCAAAACCTGGCAGACACACACACAAAAAGGAAAACTTCAGGCCAGTTTCCATGATGAACATAGATGCAAAATCCTCAACAAAATACTAGCAAACCAAATCCAGCAGCACATCAAAAAGTTAATCCACTGCAATCAAGCACATCAAAAAGCTAATCCACCACAATCAAGCAGGCTTTTTGTCCCTGAGATGCAAGCCTGGTTTGATATACTCAACTCAGTAAATGATTCATCACATAAACAGAACTGAAAACATAAATCACATGATTATCTCAATAGATGTAAAAAAGGCTTTTGATAAAATTCAACATTCCTTCATGTTGAAAACCCTCAACAAAGTAGACATTAAAGGAACATACTTGTAAATAATAAGAGCCACCTATGACAAACCCACAGCCTACATCATACTAAATGGCCAAAAGCTGTAAGCATTCTCCTTGAAAACTGGAAGAAGACAAGGATGTGCTTTCTCAACACTTCCATTCCACATAGTACTGGAAGCCTTAGCCACAGCAATCAGGCAAGAGAAAGAAATAAAGGCTCTTAAATAGTCTGCTTGCAGACTATGTGATTCTATACTAAGAAAAACTCATAGTCTCTTTCTTAAATCTCTTCAATCTTATAAACAACTTCAGCAAAGTTTCAGGATACCAAATTGATGTACAAAAATCAGTAGCATTCCTATACACCAACAATATGCAAGATAAGAATCAGATTAAGAACACAATTCCATTCGCGATAGCCACAAAAAGAATAAAATACCTAGGAATACAGCTAACCAGGGAGGTGAAAGAACTCTACAAGGAAAATTACAAAACATTGCTCAAAGAGATCAGAATTAACACAAATCAATGGAGAAGCATTCCATGCTCATGGATAGGAAGAATCTATATCATTAAAATGCCCATACTGCTCAAAGCAATTTACAGATTCAATGTTATTCCTATCAAACTACTAGTGACATTCTTTACAGAATTAGAAAAAAATTAAAAATTCATGTGGAACTAAAACGAAGCTTGATAGTCAAGGCAATCCTAAGCAGAAAGAACAAAACTGTGGGCATCACAGTGCCCAATGTCAAACTTTACTACAAGGCAACAATAATCAAAACATCATAGTACTGGTACAAAAACAGACACATAAACTAATGGATCAGAATAGAGAGCACAGAAATAATGCTGCACACCTACAACCATCCAAACTTCTATAAAGCCAATGAAAACAAGCAATGAGGAAAAAATTCTCTATTCAATTGTTGTGCTGAGATAACTGTATAGCCATATGCAGAAGATTGAAACTAGATTTCCTCTTTACACCTTATATGAAAATCAACTCAAGATGGATTAAAGACTTAAATGTAAAACCTAAAACTATAAAACCCTGGGAGATAACCTAGGGAATACCACTCTGGATATAGGACCTACCAAAGAATTCATGATGAAGATGCCAAAACCAAGTGCAAGTGAAATAAAATTGACAAATGGGACCTAATTAAACAGAAGGGCTTCTGCACAGCAATGGAAATACTTTTACACTGTTGATGGGAATGTAAAATAGTATAACCATTATGGAAAACAGTGTAGAGATTCCTTTAAAGAACTAAAAGTAGATCTACTGTTTTATCTAGCAATCCCACTAGCAGGTATCTACCCAAAGGAAAAGAAGTCATTATACGAAAAAGATGATTGCACACACGTGTTTATAGCAGCACAATTTTCAATTGCAAAACCATGGAACCAGCCCCAATGCCCATCAATCAATGAGTAGAAAAAGAAAATGTGGTATATATACACAATGGAGCACTACTCAGCCATAAAAGGAAATGAAATAATGGCATTTGCAGCAACGTGGACAGAATCGGAGACCATTATTCTAAGTGAAATAACTCGGGAATGGAAAACTAAATATCATATGTTCTCACTCATATGTAGGAGCTGAGCTGTGAGGATGCAAAGGCATAAGAATGATACACTGGACTTTGGGAACTCGGGGGAAAGGGTAGGAAGTGGCGAGGGATAAAAAAACTAGACATTGGGTACAGTGTAGATGGCTCAGGTGATGGGTGCACCAAAATCTCAGAAATCACTACTAGAGAACTTATTAATATAATAAAACACCACCTGTTCCCAAAAACCTATTGAAATAAAAAAATTTTTAAGCAGTAGCATTCATTTACACCAAGAATGTGCAAGATGAGAACTAAATTAAGAACACAATAGCCACCAAAAAAAAAATAAATAAAATACCTAGGAATACAGCTAACCAGAAAGGTCAAAAGAACTCTACAATGAAAATTAGAATGGGGTTGTATTCTTAATTAGTAGACACTAGGGACTACTTGAGGGTGTAGGGTGGGAAGAAGGTTAAGGATCAAAAAACTACCTATAGATTACTATGCTTATTACCTGGCTGTCAAAATAACCTGCACATCAAATCTTTGTTACATGCAATTTACCTATATAGTAAACCTGTACATGTACCCTGAACCTAAAATAAATGTTTAAAAAGACAAAGAATAACAGATATTGGTGAGGATGTGGAGAAAAGAGAATGCTCATACACTGTTTGTGGAAATGTAAACTAGTACAACATCTATAGATAACTGTGGGGAGATTTTTAAAAATTAAATAAAAGTAAAATTTCTTCTCCTTAAATCCTTTTGTTAATGTTCTACCTTTTTACATGGAGGTTAGTATAATATACTGAAAAGAAATTCACCTTTGCATTCAGAGGCTGGGATAAATTCACAACTGTGTCACTTATTAGCTGTTTGACTTTGGACAAATTAGAAAATTACCTGAATCTCAGACTGCTTATCTACAGAGTTAAGAAAATAGTATATGCCTTGTAGAATTATTAAGCAATGAATGAGATAACTAATGTAAAGCCATAGCACAGTGCCTGTTATATATTATAAGCATTCAGTAATATTTTCTTTCTCTGCTTTTCATCACCTTTTCTTACAAGAATGATTTTAAGTGCTTAAAATAAAACATATAAAGTAAATTCATTAAATCAAATTATAAAAACCACATTATGCTAACCATAGAGATTAACATAGTTGCTAAGACTGAGCATCAGAGGTGTTGTAGAGCTTCTTAGCAACCAAGGTAAAAAAAAAAATGTATAGTAACAGAGCTTTCATTATGAAAGAGAACAGAGATAACCAAGTGTTTTCTGACACTAAATTTGAAAGTAAAGTTTTCATTTGGGACTTTGCACAGATATTAAACAAGATAATCAGCAACATCTTTAACCCTTTCACAACAATTTCAAGTTGTATGTCTAGTCATTTTATATGACTGTTTCTAGAAATAGCCTTCCATAATGTTATGGCAGCATAGCATTAAAGTACACCTTCCACTGATGATTCTGTAAGACATTGACTTAATATGGGCAAAGTATATAGACTTTCAGTGATCTCTCTTAATCTGAGGCAGTGTTTCCCAGAGTGTGGTATACATCCATACCACTGCTGGCACCTGAGATGATTTGAAGTAATACTTAGATGGATTTGTTTTATTTTACCTGTAATAGTTATGTGTTTAATATTTATTAGGAAAAAATTATCTACCTATTCACATCAAACCCATAATTTCATGAATGAAATTAACAAAAGGCTAAGCAAAAGATTTAAGAAAGGTATTTTAAGGAAAGTTTAAGAAAAGTTTAAATAAAAGTGAGTCAACTGAAAAAAAATCATAATACATGTAATACCCAGATATTATAATGCAGGTAGTAAATATCTAGATATGTCAAAACTTGTGAAGGTGGTTTGAAAAAAACTGAAACATAGGAGTCATTTATCTAAGAGAAAAGTGCCTAAATATGCAGATGCTTAGCACATATCTTAGGTTTCACTCCCTAAATATAATTTAGTATAGCTCATTTTTTTGGTCTGTCAGTCTTTGAAGAGTTCATGTACCCTTAGTAAATTTTATAGTATTCATTTCTACTGGCACCCTCTTTCATTATAGGCTCCTTTTTATAGGGTCTTTAAAGTCTGTGGTTAGAAGTAGACTTATTTGAAAGGAAGTACTTTCACACTATCTCTTTCCCAAATATAACCTACTATATAATCAATTTAGTATTTTAATTGTTTTAAAACGCAAAGTTTTCTGATAACCAGGAAACTAACTGTTTTTCAAGTCATTCATTTGACCTCAATTATATGGAGTTGGTACCTACCTGTAGATCTTAATTGGTATTAAGTTAGGTTACTAAGTTGAGTGAAAAACCTTCAGTAGTGACCATGTGGAAGGAAGTCGATATTGTCTTCTGAGGAATCATTCATGTTCCCAAATAAATAAGCAGATTCTGCCAGCAGCAGCCTCTGGCAGACTAGTTATGATTTCAATGGTTCTCTATTTTCTGAGCCTGCAATGTTTGAAATTTAATCATTTTTGTCAATTTGGGTGATGTTGTGTAACTTGTTTGATAGTTTTATCGTGGTAAGGATAAAAACATAATAAGTTCCATCTCCCTACTATAAAAACAAATTGCTGTCAATATCATGATAGAGAATGGAAAAATAAACTATGTAGGTTTTTTTTAATTATTTTATCTAATTCTCACAACATTGGAATATAAATAGTAGCTATGTTTTAAGACTTGAAGACACAAACTCCAAGAGGTGACACAATGTGTCCAAGATCACAATGCTAGTAAAGCAAGGTCATTTTCTCCCTCATCAAACAGTCTATTGTATTCATTAATTTTCATGCATTGTTATTTTTATTCAGTCAGTAAATACATTAAATATCTGCTGTTTGCTAGATTCTCTTTCTCTCCCTCTCCACCCCCTCTTACTCACTGTGCCTCACTCCCTCCCCTCCTTATAATATATGTTATAGGGATACAACTAAGACATGGTCTACATAGTTTGTAAAATATTACATAGTGGTTGAGAGTACCATTTTTGAAGTCATATAAACCTGAGTTCACGTCCTAGAGCTTACTAACTGTATGACTTTGGGCAAATTCATTAGTTTCACTAAGCTTTTTTTCTCTCACCTTTAAAATGGGACAATATTCTTTCTCATAAGACTTTTATGTGCCTAAAAATAAATAATATGCATGAGGTTCATTTGTACAATGGTTGGCAGATAATCACTTGATAAATAGTCATGCTATTATCAATAAAAAAATTTTGGAGCAATTCACAGACTAACAGAAGCAACACATATATAATTATAATACATTGTGATAGGGCTTTGATAGGTATCTTTTTAAAACTGCTTTGGGATCATAAAAGAGGGATGGTTAATTGTGCTTAGTAGGGAGAGTAAATGTCTCGTAGAGAAATTACGTATTATCTGGGACTTAATGGATGAGTGTGCAGGCAAAAGAGCATCCTAGGTAGAGCAAACAGCATGAGAAAAGTCTTCAAATTATAAAAATGCATGGGATGAATTAATGGAACCATGGTTACATGAGAAATAGTCCAGGAAACTGGAACATTTACTCTGTAAAGTAAAAGAGTAATTGTAATGAGGGAACTAGAAGGATAGGAGATTATGGCCTAAAAATGGAATATAAGATAGTAATATCAGAATATCAAGATTTTTAATATGCAGGTAATCTGAGTGATAGCAAGATATTACAGGGATATGGGCTTAAAAGTGGATGTTTCCTGCTGTTGGGAATGTAAGTTAGTACAACTTCTATAGAAAACATTGTTCAGATTCCTTAAAGAACTTAAAGTAGATCTATTATTCAATCCAGAAATCTTACTACTAGCTATCTAACAAAGGAAAATAAATCAATATATCAAAAGGACACCTGCACACATATGTTTATCACAGTACAATTCACAATTGCAAAGATATGGAATCAACCTAAGTGCCCATCAACCAATGAGTAGAAAAAGAAAGTGTACTCTGTATAAACCATGGAATACTGCTCAGCCATAAAAAAGAATGAAATAATGTATTTTGCACAACTTGAAGGGAGCTGGGAGGCCATTATTCTAAGTGAAGTAACTCAGGAAAGAAAAGCCAAATACCTTGTCACTTATAAATGGGAGCTAAGCTATGGATACTCAAAGGCATCCAGAGTGGTATAATGAATATTGGCAACTCAGAAGCAGGGAGAGTGGGATGAAAGTGAGGAATAAAAGATGACATATTTGGTACAATGTCCACTACTCATGTGATGAGTGCACTGAAATTTCAGACTTCACCGCTATACAGTTCATCCATGTGAACAAAAAGCACTTATACCCCAAAAGCTATTGAAGCAAAAAAAAATTGAGTGTTCTAAATGTAATGGAAATGAAGACAAGTGCATACAATTCATTCAGTCAATTTCAAGTTCAAATTTTATTTTGCTTACTGTGAATTTGTCATTGCTTTAAATTTTTACAAAACATTTATGTACTCAGTTTGTTATTTACCTAATTTTTATCTATACAGAATTGACCCATATCTCATTTCCACACCAAGAGGGAAGTGGCAGACATAGATAAAAAAATTATTTTAAATAACCAATAATATTCATTAAACATCTTATAGCTCGTTGCCTATGTTTGTATTCATTGTATCATTTGGTCCTGCCAACTACTTGTGAAGAAGACAGAGATTATTATTATTTTCATTTTACAGATGAAAAAACTGAAGTCCAGAAAAGTGACACTTGCTGGAGGTCATACATGATTAAATAGTAAAAGCAAGTCTTGTGCCCACATTTTCTAAGTCAAAATGTCTGTGTACTTTCCACCATAGTACAGGTCTGCTGGTAGAATTAGTTGTGATCAGGTTAGGATCATTGTCGTGTGTATAAATGTTTCTTCTCATTCATATTAGTCAAGGATACCCCCAAATAAATAGAATCATAGAATGTACAAGTTGAATACAGCATCAGACCATTTAGTGTATGGATGGGAAACTGCGATTTAGGGAGGAGAAATAGTCACACAGCAAAACAGTGGTAGAGCGAAGACTAGAATTCGGGACTGCAGACTTCCTCTCTGCGATTAAGACAGCCTTAGGCAAAACCTTCCGGAGGCATAATAATTACGATCTCTAACATAATCAGTGTCAAGTACTATTTTATGTAGATATGTACATTTTATCTTCTGACGTAAGTAATATTATCTTCTTCCCTGTTCAGAGAAACCTGATGCTCAGAGAAGTTAATTAGCTTGTACAAGAATAAAAGTAGGCAGGTAATCAAGATTTAAACATAGGAGCCTAATTCCAAATTTACAGACTAATGAAATAACGAATATCTGATACAGTGGGTCTAAGAAAATAGGGATTATTGGCAACTGGAGTGTGCATGGTCCACCAAAAGACATTGAAATTCAAGTTTTTAAATTAGTGTACTGGTCAAACAAAATTAATTAGTGAGCCATATCCAGCCTACTGGCAGCCAGGTGGCAGCCTTTATACTACTTCTCAGTAGGAATTTTAGTGAAAATTGAATGTCTGGATTATGGCAACCATTAGAGGTCTCATCTCATGAGAAAGGGAAAGGCTTATAAACATTTCCTAATGTATGAAAATAGGTCTATAGACCATTTACATCGTTACCACCATTCCACATACTGTAGCTGGATTTCTTCCAGTTTTTTTAACCTTCTGAAGTCCTAATCAATTTATTTTAATGTCGAAGATATTAAGTGAGCACATCATTTGTTGTGGTTGTTGTTATTGTTTCTGTTGTTTGTAACTTTCTGCTTCTGGCCATGACAAAGTAATTGGAGTTCAACTTGCCTTGTTGACATAAATAATAAGAAAACCAGCAGGGAGAGGGGAATAAATGAAACCTGTTATCAGATATTGGACAACCAACAGCACAAGACCATAATCCCTGAGAAAAGGGAAACAAATAAGGTGAGCCCAATGTTCACCCTAACTTTCTACATGAAGGCAGTTTCCAGACTGTGGCATAGTGGGTGGTAACACAACTAGAGCACAGTGGTCTCCCTGAGTTGAGAAGCTAGATCAGAATTTGAGGAGGCTGAAATGGCTGGGAATTTTGCAGGAGAGTATTAGAGAGGCCATAACTATAGAGAGAAAAAGCTCCAGAAAATTGGTTAAAAATTCTCTTGAGTATTTGGTCAAATAAAAAGCTGCATATACATATAATGAAATTCAGCAATGCCTGGTAAAGACAACTACCAGGGACTTTAATCTATTTCTCAGAACTCACACAGAGGTACATGGAACTAAAATTCCAATTAGACAGATTAGAAATATCCTTGTTACATTCTCAGGCATTCAGGAGAGTGAGATCCCCAAAGAATCAAGTCTTAAGTGTAGTACCAAACTATCCCTAGAATGAAAACCACTCCAGATCTGCCCTGGCAAAGCTTTAAAACAAACCTAGAAGGGGCTGACATCACTGGAAATGGCAAATTAGGAAACTCGAGGGCTCTATTACTCCACAAAAGCAACTGATGAGCTGAAGATAACCATCAGAATCAACTTTTGCAAAGTTAGGGAATTTAGGAAAAAACTTAAAACAACCAAAAAGAGGCTTGAATAAATAAGCTGTTGTTTTGCAGTAAAGGAGCGCTATGGAATGTTGAATTGCTACCTACCATACCCCACACCTTAGATTAGTAGTGGCCGTGAGGGCAAAAGCTTATGTTCCTGATGCAAGTTGCTACTGCCAGAGGGAGCACAACAAACCCTATTCTCAAAGAATTGTGTTTATGGGTTTTCCACCTCTCTGGCAACTACTTGACCAGTGCAAGGGTTTGCCTTTGTTTCCTCTCAATCAGAATTTTAATGGTTGAGGTGGCTTCATGGGCAGCTTTTGTTGAAAAGATTTAAAGGTACAAATATTGGTCACAGCACACCAGGGCAAGGGACAATAGTCAGGACAAGCAAAAGACTGAAAAGCCTGGAAGGAAGAGTCTGTGAGAGGCAACACACAGAGGAATAAGGACGTTTTAAAGCTCCCTGGGAAATTAAGAAGTCCACATGCATCCTCAGAGCTTGACACATGCTCAGAAAAGGCCTGAGAAGACACTAAGCTTTCACCTCTGGCTGACATTTGGGCTCCACACAAGCAGGATATGAAAACTAAAGCAGGGTTGTAAAAAGCCTGCCTAAGTTTTGAAGGAGTACCTCAAAACAGGCCAATCTGCAAAGAGTGAGAGTATTTTTTTTCTTTCTTTTTTTTTTTTTTTTTGGCTTTAGTTGTTTAAGAAAACTATGTTTAAAACACTAGCTGGCTGCTAAGCTGACAAAACACAGAATTCACTGGCTACACAAGAAAAAGAATTCAGAATTTACAAACTTAGTTTAGAAAAGTCACTAAACAGGCTAATACCAACCCACAAAAATCAGCAACAACAAACTCTGTAGAAGGGAGTGAACCTAAGTTCCAGGGTTACCACATTACAATATGCAAAAATTTCAGGTTTCAACAAAAAATGAAGAAGTATGCAAAAAAAATATGGTCTATACACAGGGGAAAAAAGGAAAAAAAAATGTCTGTAAGGAAGCTCAGATATTGGACTCATTAGAAAAAAAATTAAATCATCTGTGCTAAATATGCCTAAAGATCTGAAAGGAACAGTATACAAAACTCTAAATATAACCACCAGAACAATGTCTCACTAAATATAGAATATCTCTCCTGTACAACCAGTAAGTCAAAGAAGAAATCAAAAGGGGAATTTTTAAGTATCTTGAGAAAAGTGACAGTGGAAACACAACATATCAAAATCTATGTGATTCAAGAAAAGCAGTTCTAAGAAAGAAGTTTGTAGCAATAAATGCCTAATTTTTTAAAGGATATTAAAAATAAATAAACTACCCTTATATCTCAAGAAGATAGGAAAAGAAGAACAAACTAAACCTAAAGTTAGCAGAAGGAAGGAAATAATAAAGATCAGAACAGAGCAAAAAATCAAGTAGCAGGAAAACCATAGGAAAAAATGATAATCCTGTGAGTTGGTTCTTTGAAAAACTAAAATCGGAGGCCCTAGCTAGAATAACAAAGAAAAAAAGACATGAGAGTCAAATAAATAAAACCAGAGATGAAAATGGAGACATTACAACAGATACCTCAGAAATAAAAAGGAATATAAGGGAGTATTATGAACAGTTATATTTCAACAAATTGGATAACCTAGAGGAAACAAATAAATTTCTAGAAAAATATAACCTACCATGATTGAATCAGGAAGAATTAGAAAGCTCAAACATGTCAATAACAAAGAGATTGAAGAAGTAATTTTAAACCTTTCAAAGAAAAGCCCAGGGACATATTATTTTATGGCTGAATTCTACCAAATGTTCAAAGAAGAATTGTTACCAATAATAATTTTTAAACTCTTTCAAAAAAGAGAGCTACAGGGAACACTTTCAAGCACACTTTATGAGGCCAACATCACCTTGATACCTAAACCAAAAAAAAGACACCAAAAGAAAACAAAACTGCAAGCCAATATATTTAATGAACATTGATGCAAAAATTCTCAATGAAATATTAGCAAACCAAATTCAATATATAAAAAACATTATACATTGTGATTATTTGAGGCTTATGTCTAGCATGCAAGGCTGCATTAACATATGCAAATCAATGTGATACATTACATTCACCAAATATAAAACTTACATTATCATCTCAATTGATACAGAAAAATAATTTGACAAAATTCAGCATCCTTTCTTGATGAAAACTTTTGACAATTTAGGTATAGAAGGAAAGTCCTTCAACATAATAAAGGCCATATATGAAAAACCTACTATAATCAATGGGAAACAACTGGAAAGTTTGTCACTAGGATATAATACAAGGCAAAAATGCCCACTCTCACTACTTCTATTTATCATAGTATTAGTAAGAGCAATCAGACAAGAAAATGCAAAAAGGCATTCAAATTAGAAAGAAATGAAAGTATATCTGTTTGCAGATTACATGACTTTAAATTTAGAAAATCATAAAGATAAAAAAGCCTGTTAGAATTAATAAATAAATTCGGTAACATTGCAGATACAAAATCAACATAGAAAAATCAATATTATCTCAGCCAGGCACAGTGGCTCATGCCTGTAATCCCAGCACTTTGGGAGGCTGAGGCGGGTGGATCACAAGGTCAAGAGATCAAGACTATCCTGGCCAACATGGTGAAACCCCATCTCTACTAAAAATACAAAAATTAGCTGCAGGTGGTGGTAAACGCCTGTAGTCCCAGTGACTCAAGAGGCTGAGGCAGGAAAATCTCTTGAAACCGGGAGGTGGAGGTTTCAGTGAACGAAGATTGCACCACTGCACTCCAGCCTGGCGACAGAGCAAGACTCTGTCTCAAAAACAAAAACAAAAAAAAAAAAAAAAAAAAAGGAAAGAAAGAAAGAAAAATCACTATTATCTCTATACACAAATAATGGCCTAGCAGAAAAATAAATCAAGAGTGCAATCCTATTTACAATAGCATCAAAAAATTAAAATACTGAGGAATAAATTTTATTTTTATTATTTTTTTTTGACAGGGTTTTACTCTGTCACTCAGGCTGGAGTGCAGTGATGTGATTATGACTTACTGTAACCTCAACTTTCTGGCCACAAGCAAGCCTCCTGCCTCAGCCTCCTGAGTAGGTGGGACTACAGGAATGCACCACCACACCTGGCTTTTTTTTTCTTCTTTTGTAGAGACAAGGTTTTGCTATGTTGCCCAGGCTGGTCTTGAACTCCTGGCCTCAAGCAGTTCTCCTGTCTCAGCCTCCCAAAAGGCTGGGCTTAAAGGAATAAGCCACCATACCCACCATAGGAATAATTTTTTTAAAAAAAAGGAAGTGAAAGATTTATACACCTAAAACTATAAAACTAATATTGTTGAAATAAAATAAAGAAGGCATGAATAAATGGAAAGATATCTCATGTTCATGGATAGTAAGAATGAATATTATTAAAATGTTCATATTACCCAAATCAATATGTAGATTTAAGGTAGTTTCTATCAAATCTCCATGTTGTTTTTCATAGAAATAGAACAAAATTCTAAAATTTGCATGGTACCATAAAAATCCCTGAATAACCAAGGGAATTCTGAGAAAGAAAATCTAAGTAGGAGGCATCATAATTTCTGATTTAAAATTATATTACAAAACTATAGTAAATAAAATAGTATGGTACTGGCATAAAAACAGAAATATAGACCAAGTGAATCAGAATAGAGAGCCCAGAAATAAATCCAAACACATATGATCAACTAATTTTTGCTAAGAGCACCAAGAGGACACAATGAGGAAAGGAGAGTGTTTTCAATAAATGGTGTTGGGAAAACTAAATTTCAACATGCAAAAGCAAGAAATTGGGCCCTTAACTTACAACATACACAAAAACGATTCAAAATGGATAAAAGACCTAAATGTAAGACCTGAAATTATAAAATTTCTAGAAGAGAACATAAGGAGAATAGTCCTTGACACTGGCATTGGCAATCATATTTTGGATATCATACCAAAAGCTCAGACTTCTGGTGCAAAAATAAATAAATGGGACTACCTCAAACTTCTGTGTAGTAAAGAGAATAATCAACACAATAAAAAGCTAACCTACAGCCTGGGAAAATATTATTTGCAAACCACATAACTGATAGAGGGTTAAAACTGTACAACTCAATAGAAAAAAAATGCATGAACAAAGTGAGAATTTTAACAAAGAGATAGAAAATATTAAAAAATACAAAACATTCTCCTCTTGGCATTGGCACTGACTTCTGGAAGAGTCATGAAGGCAATAGGATTATACCACTATTTTATGGCTGGCTGGAATCCATGTCCATCAATCCTTTCCAAGCCCATGAAGACCCAGCCAAGTTTGTCAGGCCTCAGACCATGGCATCCTGGAGCACCATCCCCACCAGGACTGCTGGAGGCTATAGGAAATGTTCCTATAAAGACTGAAAAGTCATTTCAGATCAATTTGGGAAACATCTACATGGCAAAAGAGGTTGCTAATGCTCTTAGAACAAGCTTGCAACCAAAAGGAAAGGATAAAAAAGCAAAAATAGAAAAGGTGATATGACCATTACATATGATGCTGCTACCATTGTGAAACAAATGTAAGCATTACATCCAGCAGCCAGAATCCTAGCGGTGCTGTCTAAGGCTCCAAGATATAGAAGCCGGAGATGACCACATCAGTGGTCATTATTGCTGGATCTCTCTTATATTCCTATAGTAAGCTTCTTCAGAAAAGAATTCATCTAGCCATCATCTCTGAGTCATTCTAGAAGGCTTTGGGAAATGGCATTAAAATTATAACTGACATGTCTTAACATATGGAAGTAAATGACAAAGAAACATTTTAAAATAGTACAACCAATTTATTGAACTCAATGCTTATTATTCAGCATTCCAGTTTAATTTCTCCAATGAGTGTAAATACAGTGATTAAAAAGGGTGGCATTCTTCACATTTTAGAAGAAATTATTGCCCAACCTCTGTTGGTTTCAATTGTTGATCTGACTTTAGCAGCTGAAAGTCTCTCAGGCATTCTGAAACTGGATGATATGGTAAACATTTAACATTCTGGATAACACTGGCTGACTGTTCTGTTGTGGCCACTAACAGTGTGACTTCAGTGGAAGAAGAGTATCTTGGTTATCCTTGATTTTGACTTTACAGATGATATGGATCTAGCCACAGCTACCACTGTGGATCTTAGGGATATTAAAATACTTAAGTAACTTGGCAGGACAATTGATTGCAGTGAGTTAGTGAAAGGGATTATCACCCAAAAGGTGGAAAATTCTGGGATAGCCAGAGTTGAAAAGGCTAAAATTGGGCTTATTCAGTTTTGCTTCTCTGCTCCCAGAAGAGATGGATAATCAAATAGTTTCAGACTTACCCACGTGGAACAAGTGCTGTGAAAAGAAAGAGCCTAGGCTGGGTGCGGTGGCTCATGCCTGTAATCCCAGCATTTTGGGAGGCCAAGGTAGGCAGATCACAAGGTCAGGAGATCAAGACCATCCTGGCTAACACGGTGAAATCCCCTCTCTACTAAAAATACAAAAAATTAGCCGGGCATGGTGGCGGGTGCCTGTAGTCCCAGCTACTCGGGAGGCTGAGGCAGGAGAATGATGTGAACATGGGAGGTGGGAGGTGGAGCTTGCCATGAGCCGAGATCCCGCCACTGCACTCCAGCCTGGGCAACAGAGCGAGACTGTCTCAAAAACAAAATAAAAATTAAAAATTAAAAAAAAAGAAAGAGCCTAATACTAAATTTAGTAAAAAAAAAAAAAAAAAAAAAAAACTGGAGATAACATCCTGTTCACACAGAAGTCTCTTCTAATTGGTGCTCTTAGTGATCTTGAATTACACTTTCTAAACAAAATGAAGATTATGGTGATTAAGGATATTGAAAAAGAAGGCATTGAATTTATTTGTAAAACAATTGGAAACAAGCCAGTTGCTTATATTGACTAATTCACTACTAACATGCTGGGAGCTGCTCCTTTAGCCAAAGGGGTCAATTTAAATAGTTCTGGCAAATTGCTTAAGACTGCAGGCTGTGCAGGCCCTGGAAAAGCAGTTATAGTTGTTGTTCATGATTCTAATAAACTGATGATTGGAAAGCTAAATGCTCCATTTATGATGCCCTCTGTTTTATTTCCTATTTAGTGAAGAATAGAGCTCTTATTACAAGATATGGTGCTCCAGAAATCAGAGTAGCTCTAAAATTACCTGAATATTCCTGAATATTGAGAGGTATAGAATCCTACTGCATTTATGACTTTACAGATGATATGGAGGTAACTTCATTTACACTAGCTAAAAACACTGGCCTGAATCACATTTCTTCATTAGCAGAACTAGGAAATCAATATCTACAAGAAGTAAATACTGTAGGCATTACTGTCCAAAAGGGTGGCATTCTTAACATTTTAGAAGAAATTATTGCCCAACCTCTGTTGGTTTCAATTGGTGTTCTGACTTTAGCAACTGAAAGTCTCTGAGGCATTCTAAAACTGGATGATATGGCAAACACTTAACATTCTGGATAACACTGGCTGACTGTTCTGTTATGGCCACTAACAGTGTGACTTCAGTGGAAGAAGAGTATCTTGGTTATCCTTGATTTTTGGAATGATATTTTCTCTATGAATTTCCAGGATTGGTCTTCCAGTTAGCACTTACTTGAAATTATATTGACACAATCTAAAGAAAAGATTAAGTGTTTAGTTCCAAAATTTTAAAAGAAATGTAGCAAATAGTTCCAAAGTTTTAAAAAGAAATGTATCAGATAGACATCTGGGAGCTGAAGCATACAATAACTGAACTGAAAAATTCACTAGAGAGTTTCAACAGTGGACTAGATCAAGCATAAGAAATGCCAGTGTAGTAGAAGACAGGTCATTGGAAATTATCCTGTCTGAATAGAAAAAAAAAGGAAAAGAGTAAAGAAGCTTAAGGGACTTGTGGCACATGATCAAACAAGCAAATATATGCATAATGGAGTCCCAGAAAGAGAAGAGAAAGAGAAAGGGGTAAAATTTTTATTTAAAGGCATAATGGATAAAAACTTCCCAAGTCTGGAGAAACAAATGGCCAGTCAAGTACAGGAAACTCACTGTGTCCGATATGAGATGAACCCAAAGACATCCACAGTAAGACACATTATAATCAAATTGTCAAGTTAGAAACAAAGAATTTTGAAAGCAGCAAGACAAAAATGACTTGTGACCAAAAAAGAAAACCCATAAGATAATCAGGGAATTTCTAAGCAGAAACATTGCAAAACATAAGGGAGTGGAATGATAGATTCAAAATACTGAAAGTAAAAAAAACTTGCCGAATATGGATACAATGCCTGCCAAAACTAAACTTCAGAAATTAAAAACAGGAGTAACATCTTCAAGATGGCTGACTAGAGATGCCTTGTATTCATCTTCCTTACCCAAGAAGGGAACACAGCAATTAATAAACAGCTAAGATTTTACTGCAGTGTCAAAGGAGATTGTTGGAGTGTAGCAGGAGAGTGGAGATGCAGCTGTGGTTATTGGAAGTATAGAAGGGCAGCATGGCGTCACCCAGTCTCTGCAGCTTTGTCTCCTCCACTCAGACTGGATCTTCCTGGAGTCAGGAGGGACTCCCCATTGTGGGGAAAAAGTAAGCAGAAGATCCTCATTACTCCCCATTTCTACTGCAAACACCTACAGTCCTTACAATAGGAGAATTCCACAGTCCTTGCATGTCCTGGGCCAAGTTTGCAGAGTTGCTGAGAATTCATGCAGCTGCATTGCCCCAGATTAGGAGCCCAAGATGTGCACTTCCCATGCTCTGTGAGCTATGCTGCAGCAGCTCAGCACCATTTTGAGACCAGAGCCTAAGTGCAGCCTGCTCTAGGGGCCAGTAGCTACTGCATCTCTCCAGCACTGAGGCTCCATCTTTATTACTCCAAGCCCACATGGGTAACTGAATGCCACAACCCCAGCTGTGTGGAGCCTGAGTCCAAAATAGGCTTTGACTCTGGTTCTACACAGCAAGAAAACCAACCCCCATTGCCACACTTCTATCAAGAGCTGCAGTCCCACACATGATGAACCCACTCTTGAGCCAGACACACTGCTGCATACCTAACCCCAAGCAGAAGAGACTTCTGAACCTCCAAGAAGCTGATATGCCCGTGGACCAGTGAAGTGGCTATGTGCTCCCACTCAGAACCTGATAAACAGCCCCACAGCACCCTCCCCACTCAGACACACTCCTATCCTGTCCAATGGCCATGTGCCCCCAATAAGGGCCTGAAAAACAGTCCTACAGGTTACCTCTTGCAGGAAGTCCCCCAGTCTGGCCAAACATC
The DNA here is from genome assembly GCF_029289425.2 of Pan paniscus. Taxonomy (NCBI): domain Eukaryota; kingdom Metazoa; phylum Chordata; class Mammalia; order Primates; family Hominidae; genus Pan; species Pan paniscus. The sequence goes on from NC_073272.2 coordinate 64,804,701, forward strand.
CAATAACCTATGTCCTGGACCTAAGAAACAGCCCCGAGGGACTGTTGGCAGACAAGCTCCAGGCCAATCAAGCAGCCTAGCACCTACATCCAAGACCTGGGAAATAGATCCTTGGGCCACCCCTGGTAGACACACCCACAGGCTGGCCAGCAGCAGTGTATCCATATTCCATGACTGAGAAACAACCCTGGAGGCTGCCTGTGGTGGACACATCCTCAGATTACTCAAGCAGCTCTGTGTCCACATCCAAGGTCTATAAGATGGCCCTGTGGACTACCTTCTATAGAAATGCCCCACTGGCCAGCTAAGCAGCTGTGCAACTGTTTCATGGGTCTGAGAAAAACAACCCTCTGTTCACTTCAGGCAGACATGCCTTCAGGCTGGCTATGTAGTCTTGAACCGATGTTCCAAGCCAGAGAAACAGCACGATAAGCCACCACTGGCATATAAGCCCCCAGGCCAGCCAAACAGCCTTCAGTCCAAGTGCCAGAACTGAGAAACAGCCCTGCAGGCTGCTCCTGGCAGTCATGTCTCTAGGCAGGTCAAGCAACTGTGTGCCTATGCACCCAATCAGAGTAATAGCACCATGTCCCAAGTGCAGTGAAACAGGCTAAAGTTGACTGACCCACTATCTTCATGCATGTATTCCTTACCTGAGAAATAGTTTAGCAAGCTTATGCCTAGCAAGCTGCCCAACTGCCACCACAAACTCAGCCTAAGCAACTGAGAAACTCACAGATGCTACTAGTTTGAATTACAGCTGAAGAAATTACAGAGGCCACACTACTGTGTCCACCTGGAAGAAAGGTGAGTGCACTTCACAAAACCAACACCTCAAGACCCATTTATACAAATCTCTTTTCCTACAAAATGTACTCCATAAAATTGGAAGAGACAACTTTTACACCAGATGCGTGAAAATCAACATAGGGATACATCAAACATGAAGAAGCCAAATAATATGAAACCTCCAAAGGAAAAGAATAATTCTACAGACTCCAATCATTGGAAAATATACACGATTTCAGAAAAAGTATTCAAAATAATAATCTCAAGGAAACTCAATGAAATACAATAGAATGCAGTGAGACAATTCAATAAAATCAGGAAAACAATCCATGATTTTAATGAAAAATTCAACCAAGAGATAGATGTAGAGAAAACCCAAATAGCAATTCCTCAGTGATTAATTCAACGAATTAAGTAACAAATACAGTTAAGAGCTTCAACAACAGACTAGACCAAGCAGAAGAAAGGTTTTCTGAACTTGTAGATAGGTCTTTTGAAATAACACAGGCAGACAAAAAAGCAAGAAAAATGAATAAAAAAGAATTAAGAAAGCCTACAGGATTTATAAATTACCATTAAGTGAACAAATATTTGTATTATGGGTGTTTCAGAAAGAGAAGGGAAAAGCTGAGGAAAACATATTGAATGAAATAATAGGAGAAAACTTTCCAAATCTTAGGACAGATATGAACATCTATGTCCAGGAAGCTCAAACAACCCCAAATAGATTGAACCCAGACAGGTCCTCTGCAAGACACATTAGAGTCAAATTTCAAACATTAAAGAAAAGAAAGAATTCTAAAACCAGCAAGATAAAAGCATCAAGTCACATATAAGGGAATCTCCATTAGACTAACAGTGAATTTCTCATCAGAAACTTTACAGGCCAGGATAAAGTGAGATGATATATTTAAAGTGTCTGGCAGAAAAAGAAAAACTATAAGCCAAGGATTTTATTTCCAGAAAAGCTATCCTTTGGAAATGAAGGAGAAATAAAATATTCCATAGACAAGCAAAAACTAAGGAAAGTCATCACTACTAGACTAGTTTTAAAAGAAATGCTCAAATGAGTCTTACATCTGGAAACTATAAAACTCACTGGTAGAGCTGACACACAAAGGAGAAAGGAAAAGGAATCAAACCTTATCACTACAGAAAGAAACCCAACTTCAAAAATAAATAATAGGAGAGTGAGTAAAGAACAAAAGGTGAGACCACAATCAATAAAATGACAAGCACAAGTCCTCATCTATCAATAATAACCTTGAATGTACATTTCTCATTGAAAAGATATACATTGGCTGAATGGATGAAAAAACAAGACCCAACTATATTCTGACAAGAAACTCACCTCATCTGTAAAGACACACGTAGACTGAAAGGGAAGAAATGGAAAAAGGTACTACATGCAAACAGAAACAAAAAGCGAGCAGAGTAGCTATAATTATGTCAGACAAAATTTATGTCAAGAAGATTTAAAAAGAGACAAAAAATGAGTTATATAATAATAAAGAGATCGATTAAGAAAGAGAAAATAACAGTTGTAAATATATGTGTATCAACACTGGAGCCCTTAAGTATATAAAGCTAATATTACTAAATCTAAAGAGAGAGAGAGACTGTAATACGGTAATAGTTGGGGAGTTCAACACCCTAATGTCAGCATTGGACAGACCATTTAGACAGCAAATCAACTAAGATACATCAGATTTAAACTGTAACATACACCAAATGGACCTAAGAGACATTTACAGAATATTTCACCCAATAGCTGCAGAATACACATTATTTTAATCAGCAAATGGAACAATCTACAGGATTGGCCATATGTTAGGACAGAGACAAGTTTCAAAAAAAATTTAAAAAATCAAAATCATGTCAAATATCTAATAACAATAAAATAAAACTAGTTATCAATAACAAGAGGAACATGTGAAATGATACAAGTGCATGGCAATTAAACAACATGCTTTTCAATAAGCAATGAGTGAAGGAAGAAATTAACAAATATAAAAATTTTTTGAAACAAATGAAAATAGAAACACAAGATACTAAAACCTATGAAAAATAGTAAAAGCAATATTAAGAGGCAAGTTTATGGCAATAAATTCTCACATCAAAAAACTGGAAAGATTACAAATGAACCATTTAATAATACACTTCCAGTAAATAGAAAAACAAAAGTAAACAAATCCAAAATTAGTAGAAGGAAGGAGCTAATACAGATTACAGCAGAAATAAATGAAATTGACAATAAAGAATATAAGAGATCAATGAAAGGAAAGTTGTTATTTGGAAAAGGTAAACAAAATTGACAAACGTTATTTATAGAATAAATAAGAAAAAAAATGAAAGAAGACCTAAATAAAATCACAAACTAAAAGAAGGCAACCCAACTTCAAAAATAAATAATATCCATCACAATAGATAACATTGTGTTATCAACATTGTGTGTGATCCATCACAATGGATAACAAGAAAATACAAAAGAGTATTGAAGCCTAATATAAACAAATACATGCCAATAAATTTGAAAAACTAGAGGAAATGGATAAACTCCTGGACACATACAACACATTCAGTGACCTCTGGTTGTCCTTGTGGCTCATTATATGCTAATTATAATGCATTAGCATGCTAAAAGACACTTCCACCTGTGCCACGACAGTTTACAACTGCCATGGCAACATCAAGAAGTTACCCTATATGGTCTAAAAAGGGGAGTAACCCACAGTTCCGGGAATTGCACACCCCTTTCCCAGAAAACTTATGAATAATCTCCCTGTTTAGCATAGAATCAAGAAATAATAATAAGTATCCTTAGTTGAGCAGCTCAAGCCATTGCTCTGCCTATAGAATAGCCATTTTTTATTCCTTTACTTTTTTGATAATCTTGCTTTCACTTAAAAAATAATTGAACTAAGATGAAATAGAAAACCTAAACAGACAATAAAAATAAAACTGAATCAGTAATACAGTCTTTCAACAAGTAAAGTCCAGGATCATGTGGCTTTTATTTTAATGTTTATTTTAGCTTCAGGGATTCATGTGAAAGTTTGTTACATAGGTAAACAGGTGTCACTGGGGTTTGTTCAGATTATTTTATAATCCAGGTATTAAGCTCAGTACTCAATAGTTATCTTTTCTGCTCCTCTGCCTCCCCCTACCCTCCCCCCTCAAGTAGACTCCAGTGTCTATTGTTTCCTTCTTTGTGTTCATAAGTGCTTATTTAGCTCCCACTTATAAGTGAAAACATGCAGTATTTGGTTTTCTATTTCTGCATTAGTTTGCTAAGGATAATAGCCTCCAGCTCCATCCATGTTCCCGCAAAAGACATGATCTTCTTCTTTTTTATGGCTGCATAGTATTCTATGGTGTGTATTACATTTTTTTTATTTAATCTATCATTGATGGGCATTTAGATTGATTCCATTCCTTTGCTATTGTGATTAATGAACATTTGTGTGTGTGGGTCTTTATGGTAGAATGATTTCTATTCATCTGCATATATACTCAGTAATGGGATTGCTGGGTCGAATGGTACTTCTGCTTTTAGCTCTTGAAGAAAACTTGCCAAACTGCTTTCCAAAGTGGTTGAAAAGTAATTTCCACTCTCACCAATGGTGTGTAAGTGTTCCCTTCTCTCCGCAACCTTACCAGCATATTTTTTTTTTTTTTGCTTTTTAACAATAGCCATTCTGAGTGTTGTGAGATGGTATTAATTTTGGTTTGATTTGCATTTCTCTCATAATTGGTGATATTGAGCTTTTTTCATATGATTGTTGGCCACATGTATGTCTTTGACAAAGCTGACAAAAACAAGCAATTGGGAAAAGACTCTCTATTCCATAAATGTTGTTGGGATAACCGGCTAGCCATATGCAGAAGATTTAAGCTGGACCCCATCCTTAACACCATATACAAAGGTCAACTCAAGATGGATTAAAGACTTAAACGTAAAACCCAAAACTATAAAAACTCTGGAAGACAACCTAACCAATACCATCCTGGACATAGGAACAAGCAAAGATTTCATGGCAAAGACACTGAAAGCAATTGCAACAAAAGCAAAAATAGACATGTGGAATCTAATTGAACTTAAGAGCTTCTGCACAGCAAAAGAAACTATCAACAGACTGAACAGACAACCTACAGAATGGGAGAAAATATTTGCAAACTATGCATCTTACAAAGGTCTACTATCCAGCATCTATAAGGAACTTATACAAATTTACAAGAGAAAAACAAACAACCCCAATAAAAAGTGGGCCAAGGACATGAAAAGACACTTCTAAAAAGAAATCGTATGGCTTAACTGCTGAATTCTACCAAACACTTAACAAAAAATTAATGCCAGTTGTTCTGAAAATATTCCAAAAAACTGAAGCAGAGAGAAATCTTTTTAACTCATTTTATGAAGCCAGCATAACTCTGAAACCAAAGCAAGCAAGGACACAACAAAAAAGGAAAACCACATGTCAATACCCCTGACAAATATACACACAAAAATCCTCAAAATATTACTATGAAACTGAATTCAACCACACATTGGAGATTACACCATGACCAAATGGGATTTATCCCAGGACTTCAAATATGGTTTAAAACATGCAAATCAATAAACATCATGCATCACAGCAATAGAATTATGAACAAAAATCATATGATCATCTCAATAGATGCATAAAAAGCTTTTGGTAAAATTCATTATCACTTTATGATAAAAACTCTTAATAAATTAGGTACAGAAGGAAAATAACATGATGAAGATTATAAACGACAAACCCACAGCTGACATCTTACTGAATGGGGAAAACCTGAAAGCTTTTTCTCTAAGAACTAGAACAAGACAAAGATGCCCACTCTCACCATTTTTATTCAACATAGTACTGAAAGCCCATTAGGCAACAAAAAGAATTAAAGGGTATCCAAATTGTAAAGAAGGTAGTGAAATTGTCCCTGTTTGCAGACAACATGGTCACATATACAGAAAAACCTAAAGACTGACTACCAGAAAATTGTTAGAATTGATAAACAAATTCAGGAGATTTGCAGTTTACAAAGTTAATAGACAAAAATCAGTGGCATTGCTATACACGAACAACAAACTAGGTGAAAAAGAAATCAAGAAGGCAATCTCATTTACAATAGCTACCAAAAAAATAAAATACCTAGGAATAAATTTAACCAAGGAGGTGAAAGACTACATGGACAACTATAAAACTTGGAAAAAAGAAATCAAAGATTATACAAACAAATGGAAAGACATTTTATGCTCATGGATCTGGAAGAATATTGTTAAAATGGCAATACAACCCAAAGCAATCTACAGATTCAATGCAATTTCCATCAAAATACAATGACATTTCTTACAAAATATAAAAAAGTAATTGCAAAATTTGTATGGAACCACAAATAGCCAAAGTAATTCTGATTAAAAAGAATAAAGCTAAGGTATCACACTACCAGACCTCAAAATATACTAAACAGCTGTAATAACCAAAACAACATGGTACTGGCATTAAAAAAGACATATAAACCAATGAAATAGTATGAAGAACCTAGAAATTAATCCACATATCTATAGCCAACCTTTTTTTTTTTTTTTTTTTTTGAGTCAGAGTCTTGCTTTTTCACCCCCAGGGTAGAGTGCAGAGGAGCGATCTCGCCTCACTGCAACCTCCGCCTCCCAGGTTCAAGCGATTCTCATGCCTCAGTCTCCTGAGCAGCTGGGATTACAGGTGTGATCTGGCTGATTTTTGTATTTTTAGACAGGGTTACGTCATGTAAGCCAGGCTGGTTTGGTTTTGAACTCCTGGCCTCAAGCATTCCACCTGCCTCGGCTTCCCAAAGTGCTAGGACTACAGGCATGAGCCACTGCACCTGGCTGTATAGACAATTGGTCTTTGACAAATGTTTCACAAACACTCCTTAGGGAAAGGACAGTGTCTTTGGTAAAAGATGCTGGAAAAACTGCATTCATATGCAGCAGAACGAAACTAGACTCCCACCTCTTACGTTATACAAAAATCAACTCAAAATTGACCAAACACCTAAATGTCATAGCTGAAATGTAAAACTGCTAGAAAGAAACACAGGGTAAACACTTCAGGATATTGGTCTGCGAAAATATTTGACAGATAAGACCTTAAAAACACAGGCAACAAAAGCAAAGACGAACAAGTAGGATTAATATAAATGAAAAAGTTTCTGCACAGCAAAGGAGACAATCAGCAGAGTGAAAAGACAACCTACAGAATGTTAAGAAAGTTCAACAATCAAATGATATTTATCCCTAGGATGCAAGGACGGTTAAACATAGGGAAACCAATAAATGTGATGCACCACATTAAAGAATGATTTAAAAATATATTGTCTCAAAAGATTCCAAAAAAGCTGTTGAGAAAATTCATCACTCTTTTATGATAAAAAAAGAAAAACTGTTAATGCAGAAGGAAATTAACATAATAAAGGCTATATATGAAAAGCCCACAATTAATATTATACTCAGTACTTAGAAAGCAAAATCTTAGCCAGGCACAGTGGTTCACACTTGTAATCTCAATGCTTTTCGAAGGTGAGGTGGGATGATTGCTTCAGGCCAGTAGTTCAAAGACAGCCTGGGCAACACAGCAAGATCTCATCTCTCAAAAAAAAAGAAACCAACAAAAAAAAGAAAACCAAAAACAACAACAACAACAAAAAATTAAGTGAAATCTCTAAAATCATAAAGATGGAAAGGATTTTCCGTTATGTCTCTTGAATTTAACGGTACTAGAAGTCCTAGCCAGAGCAATAAGGCAACGTAGAAAAATAAAAGGCATCTAAGTCAAAAAGGAAGAAGTAAAATTATTACTTTTTGAGACTCAAAAAAATCCTTCAAAAAAGCAATGAATCAAGGAGCTGGTTTTTTGAAAAGATCAACGGAATTCGTAGACAGTTAGCAAGACTAATAAAGAAAAAAAGAGAGAAGAATCAAATAGATGCAATAAACAATGATAAAGGGGATATCACCACCGATCCCAGAGAAATACAAACTACCATCAGAGAATGCTATAAACACCTCTACAAAAATAAACTAGAAAATGTAGAAGAAATGGATAAATTCTGGGACACCTACACCCTCCCAAGACTAAACCAGGAAGTTGATTTGCGGAATAGACCAATAACAGGCTCTGAAATTGAGGCAATAACTAATAGCCTGCCAACAAAAACAAGTCCAGGACCTGACGGATTCACAGCCGAATTCTACCAGAGGTACAAAGAGGAGCTGATACTATTCCTTCTGAAACTATTCCAATCAATAGAAAAAGAGGGAATCCTCCCTAACTCATTTTATGAAGCCAGCATCATCCTGATACCAAAGCCTGACAGAGACACAACAAAAAAAGAGAATTTTAGACCAATATCACTGATGAACATCGATGCAAAAATCCTCAATAAAATTCTCGCAAACCGAATCCAGCATCACATCAAAAAGCTTATCCACCAAGATCAAGCTGGCTTCATCCCTGGGATGCGAGGCTGGTTCAACATATGAAAATCAATAAATGTAATCCATCACATAAACAGAACCAAAGACAAAAACCACGGGATTATCTCAATAGATGCAGAAAAGGCCTTTGACAAAATTCAACAGCCCTTCATGCTAAAAACTCTCAGTAAACTAGGTATTGATGGAACGTATCTCAAAATAATAAGAGCTATTTATGACAAACCCACAGCCATTATCATACTGAATGGGCAAAAACTGGAAGCATTCTCTTTGAAAACTGGCACAAGACAGGGATGCCCTCTCTCACCACTCCTATTCAACATAGTGTTGGAAGTTCTGGCCAGGGCAATCAGGCAAGAGAAAGAAATAAAGGGTATTAAATTAGGAAAAGAGGAAGTCAAATTGTCCCTGTTTGCAGATGACATGATTATATATTTAGAAAACCCCATCATCTCAGTCCAAAATCTCCTTAAGCTGATAAGGGACTTCAGCAAAGTCTCAGGAGGCTGCTGGGAGGCCTTGGGACAGAACTGCTCCAGGAAGGGAGCTAGCACTAGATTCCACACCCTTTCTGACACAGAAGCCGCTAAAGAAAGGTGTCATTTTCAAAAGTAGCCAGTGGCAACCGTACACTGTCATGCTACCCAGTGACACTGGGACTGGAGCGTTATGGAAATTTGGGCTGTTGCTACTAGGATGGGGAGCAAACTGGGAGCAATTCTACAGCCAGGGTCAGGAAGTGGGTGAAGCCTGGGTGGCAGTTCCCAGTGTCAATAATTGAACACTGTGCTGCTGATATTTGATACAAGGATGTGAGTGGTGTTCGAGTTACTACTTGGACTTGGTTCTCAACTGAGTGTGGGCTCTTTCAGCCAGGATGGGGGATCGATCCCCAGCAGGACTGAGGAGTGAGGGGGATGTGCACTTTTCATCTTATAGCCAAATAAATTATACAGAGAGTATGCTATTATTTGCACCTAGAATCAAAGACAAAGTACCTAACCCAGCCATTACCATAGATACATTTTCATGATAGTCCTCCTCTATGAAAGTAAATTCAAAAATAGGAAGTAACTATTATACCAGATGTACAGATATCAATGTAAGGACACACACACACAAAAAAAAACACGAAAAAGCAAGGAAATATGAAACCTTTCCAAGAAATGTAACAATTCTCCAGTAATAGATCTTAATCAGAAGAAATTTTTGGAATCCCAGATAAGGAATTTAAAAGACTGGTTTTAAACAATCTCAGTGAGATAGAGGGAATTCTGAAAAACAATATAAAGAAATCAGAAAAACAATTCAGGATATGAATAAGAAATTTAACCAGAGACAAGGCCGGGCACGGTGGCTCATGCCTGTAATCTCAGCACTTTGGGAGGCAGAGGCAGGCAGATCACCTGAGGTCAGGTGTTCCAGAACAGCCTGGCCAACATGGTGAAACCCTGTCTCTACTAAAAATACAAAATTAGCTGGGCGTGGTGGTATGTGCCTGTAATCCCATCTACTTGGGAGGCTGAGGCAGGAGAATCACTTGAACGTGGGAGGAAGAGGTTGCAGTGAGCTGAGATTGTGCCATTGCACTCCAGCCTAAACAAAAAGAGTGAAACTCCATCTCAAAAAAAAAAAAAGAAAAGAAATTTACTAGAGACAGATATTTTTAAAAGAACCAAATAGAAATTATGAAACTGCAGAATTCATTGAAAGAAATAAAAACTATATTTGAAAGCTGCAATAATGGATGAAACCATGTAGAAGAAAGAATCTTAGAACTTGAAGGTCTTTTGAAATACTCCAATTAGATAAAAATAAATGAAAATGAATGAGCAAATCTTTCATGACTTTTGGGAAAACATACAGTGACCAAATTTACAAATTATTGCTATCACCTAGGTCAAAGAAACAAAGAAACGATTAGAAAACTTATTTAATAAAATAATAGAAGAAAACTTACCAAGTCTAGCAAGAGAATTATTATTATTATTATTATTATTATTATTTCAATAGTTTTTGGGAGACAGGTGGTGTTTGGTTACATGGATAAGTTCTTTAGCAGTGATTTCTGAGATTTTGGTACACCCTTCACTTGAGTAATGTACACAGTACCTAATGTATAGTATTTTATCCCTTACCCTTCTCCCACCCTTTCCCTTGAGTGCCCAAAGTCCATGGTATCATTCTCATGCCTTCTAGCAAGAGATTTAGACATTCAGATACGGGAGCCTCAGGGAACCCCAGGCATAGAACTTCAAGCGCAGAAAAGTCTTCCCCACACCATATGATAATCAAGCTGTCTAAAGTAAAAGTTTAAAAAGAAAATTCTAAAAACAGCAAGATAAAAGTGTCTAGTCACCTAAAAAGTAAACCCCATCAGACTAACAGTGGATTTCTCAGCAGAGACCTTATAGGCCAGAAGATAATGGGATGATATATTCACAGTGCTGACAAAAAAATACTGCCACCCAACAACAAAATTATTTTTCAGAAACAAAAGAAAAATAAAGCATTTCCAAGTAACAAATGCTGAGCAAATTTGTTACCACTACGCTAGTACTACAACAGATGTTCAAGGGAGTCTTAAACCTAGAAGCAATAGGACAGCATTCACCATTATGTAATCACATTAAGTATAAAATTTATTAGGAAAGCAAGCAAGAAAAGGAAGAACAAAAAGGACCCAAATGGCACCGCTATGGAAATTTACCAATCCACAATGGCAATAAGAGAAAAAGAAAGGAACACAGAATATAGAAAACAACCAAAAATATTAAGAATATGACAGAATAAAGCCTCACATATTAATAACAACCTTGAATGTAAATGGGTTCAATTTTCCTTTTAAAAGATAGCCACTATAGAAAGCAGTTTGGAGATTCCTCAAAGAACTTAAAACGGAACTACCATTCAATCCAGAAATCCCATTACTTGATATATACCCAAAGAAAAATACATTATTCTACCAAAAAGACACATGCACTCATATGTTAAACATATGAATATTCACAATAGCAAAGACATGGAATCAACCTAGATGCCCATCAACAATGGACTGGATAAAGCAAGTGTGGTACAAATAAACCATGGAATACTATGTAGCCATAAAAACATAATGAAACTGTGTCCTTTGCAGCAACATGGATGCAGCTGGAAGCCATTCTCCTAAGTAAAGTAACACAGAAACAGAAAACCAAATACCACATGTTCTCACTGATTATTGGGAGCTAAACATTGGGTACACATAAAGATGGGAACAACAGACACTGGAGAATATGAGAGCAGGGAGCTTGGAGGGAAGGAAGGGTTGCAAACTACCTATCAAGTACTATGCCTACTACCTGGGTGATGGGATAATTTACATAGCAAATATCACTGATGCACAATTTACCCATGTAACAAACCTGCACATGTACCCTTTGAACCTAAAATAAAAGTTGAGAAAAAAATATAGAATATCTGGATGTGTGTGTATACACACACACACACGTATATAATACATACCTATACATATATTCTTCAGAAATGAAGGAAAAATAAAGCATTTCCAAGAATCAAATGCATATACATATATATTCTATACATATATACATAGGTGTATATATGTATAACATATATTTTAAGACATGATTCAATAATATGCTGCTCACAAAAAACTGTCCTTACCAGCACACACACATGTATACACATGTGAAAGTAAAAGGATGGACAAAGTTATCCCATGCAAATGGAAACCGACAGCAAGTAGTTGTAGCTATATTCATATCAGGTAAAACAAATTTTAAGTCAAAACAGTAAACAAAAAAGACAAAATCATTATATAATGATAAATGAATCAATCAAGCAAGAGGATATAACAATTATAAATATGTAAGTACCCAACACCGGTACACTCAGATTCATAAAGCAAATGTTACTAGATCTAGAGAGATTAACTGCAATACAATAACAGTGTGGGACTCCCAACATCCCACTCCCAGAATTAGACAGATTATCTAGACAGAACATCAATAAGAAAAAAATCAGATTTAAACTGGACTTTTGGCCAAGTGGACCTAACAAACATTTACAGATGATTCTATTCAACAACTGCAGAATATACTTTATGTTTATCAGCACATGGAACATTCTTTAGGGTAGATAATATCTTGGGGCACAAAACAAGTCTCAATATATTTTAAAAATTTGAAATTACATCAAATATCTTTTCAGACCACAATGGAATAAAACTGGAAATTCATACCAAGAGAAATTGGGAAGCTATACAAGCACAGGGAAATTAAATGTGCTTGAGTATAACTATTGAGAAAGAAATGAAGATAGAAATTAAGAAATTCCTTGAGGCCAGGTGTGGTGGCTCACACCTGTAACCCCAGCACTTTGGGGGGCCGAGGCAGGTCTAGGATGTTGCTTGTGTCTAGGAGTTTGAGATCAGCCTGCTCAACATAGTGAGACCCCATCTTTACAAAAAGAAATTCCTTGAAACAAATGAAAATGGAAATATTTCAAAATCTGTGAGATACAGCGAAAGCAGTGGCAAGAGGAAAGTTAATAGAAATAAATGCCTACATTTAAAAACTGCAAAAAAATGCAAATTAACAATGTAACAATGCACCTCAAGGAACTAGACAAAACCTAACCAAGATTAGTAGAAGAAAGGAGATAATAAGTATCAGAGCAGAATTAATGATGGCTAAAAAATACAAAGTAGCAATGAAGCAAAGAGTTGGTTCTTCAAAAAGATAAACAAAATTGACAATCCACTAGCTAGACTAACCAAGATGAGAGAAGACCCTAATAAGCAAAATCAGAAGTGAAAAAGAGACATTACAGCTGATACCACTGAAATTATGTGTATATATATATATATATATATATATATATATATATATATATATATCACCAGAGACTATTATGAACAGCTACATGCTGACAACTTTGCACACCTTGAGGAAATGGATAAATTCCTGGAAACATACAACCTCCCAATATTTAACCAGGAAGATACCGAAAATGTGAACAGACCAATAACAAGTAGTGAGATTTACTTAATAATAAAATGTCTTCCAACAAAGAAAAGCCAAGCACCAGGTGGATTCACTTAATTCTACCAAAATGTACAAAGAACTTATACCAATCCTCCTGAAGCTATTTCAAAAAAGTGAAGAGAAGGGAATTCTCCATAACTCATTCAATAAGGCCAGCAATTACCCTGAGGCAAAAACCAGACAAGGACACAAGAAAAAAAGAAAACTGCAGGCCAATATCCCTGATGAATAAAGATGCTAAAATTCTGAGTAAAGTACTAGCAGACCAAATAAAACAGTGCATGAAAAAGATAATACACCAAAATCAGATTGGATTTATGCAAGGGATGCAGTTATGGTTTAACGTGTATAAAAGAATAAATGTGATACGTCACATGACAGAATAAAGGACAAAAACAATATGACTGTCTCAATAGATGCAGAAAAAGCACTTAATAAATTTCAACAAAAAGCCATACATGATAAATCCACAGCTAATGTGATACTGAGTGGGGAAAAGTTGAAAGCCTTTCCTCTTATATCTCGAATAAGACAAGGATGCCCACTTTCACCACTTCTATTCAGCACAGTACTAGAAGTCCTAGCTAGAGCAATCAGGCAAGGGAAAAAAGTAAAAAGTATCCAAATTCGAAAAAAGAAAGTCAAATTGTCTCTCTTGGCTTATGATGTTGTCTTATATTTAGAAAATCTGAAGACTTCACAAAAGAACTCTTAGATTTAATAAATAAATTTAGTAATGTTACAGGATACAAAATCAACATACAAATATTAGCATTTTTATACATTAAAAATGTTCTAGCTGAGAAGGAAATGAAGAAGACAATCCCATTTACAATAGCTACAAAAAGAAAAAAATACTTAAGAATAAATTTAATATAGGAGGTAAAATATCTGTGCAAGGAAAACTACAAAATACAGATGAAAGAAACTGAATATGACATAATCAAATGAAAAAATATCCCGTGTTTATGGGTCAGAAACGTTAATGTTATTAAAGTGACCATATTGCCCAAGCTATCTACAAGTTCAATGTAATCCCAATCAAAACGCCAGTGGCATTATTCACAACATTAGAAAAAAGAAAATTTAAAAATTCACATGGAACACAAACAGAGCCTGAATAGCCAAAGCAATCCTGAGAAAAGTGAACAAAAATGCAAACATCATATTATCTAACCTGAAAATATATTACAGGTTGGGAGGAGGGCGAGGGTTGAACAACTACCTATCAGATACTATACCCACTTCCTGGATGATGAGATTATTCATAACCAAGCCTCAGTGACATGCAATTTACCCATGTAACAAACCTGCACATGTTTAAATTATTTCAAATTTCATTTTAGGTTCAGGGAGTACATGATATATATTATTATGTATATATTTTATGTTATATAATTATAAATATTTTATATTCATAATATCTAATTTGATATTATATATAAAAGCTATAGTAACCAAAACAGCATGGTATTGGTAAAAAAATAGAGACATTGATCCATGGAACAGAATAGAGAATCAAGAAATAAATTCATACAGCCAACTATTCTTAGACAAAGCTGACAAGAATTTGCATTAGAGAAAAGGACACTCTTCAATAAATGGTGCTGGGAATGTTGGACAGTCATATGCAAAAGAATGAAACTTGACTTCTATCTCACACTATGTGCATAAATCAACCCAAAATGTTTAAGTTTAAACATAACACCCAAAACTATAATACTATTAGAAGAAAACAGATAAAACTGTCCTGGACATTGTCGTAAGCAAGGGATTTATTATCCATCCTCAAGAGTATAGTCAGCAAAAGCAAAAATAGAGAAATGGGGCTTAAACTAAAAAGCTTCTATGTAGTAAAAAATAATAATAATAATAACAGAATGAAGAGATAACCTATTGAATGGCAGAAAATATTTCCAACCTATTTATCTGACAGGGGACCAATATCCAGAATATAAAACGAACTCAAACAAATCAACAGGAAAACACAAATAATTCCATTTAATGTGGGCAAAGAACATGAATAGATATTTCTTAAAAGGTGATATGCAAAATGGTTAACAGATATATGAAGAATGCTGAACATCACTAATCACCAGAAAAATGAATATCAAACCTAATAAGATGTTATCTTATGCCAGGCAGAGTGGCTATTTAAAAAAATACAAAACAAAAACAAAAAACACATTTTGGCAAAGATGTGGGGAAAAAGAATTGCTTATATACTGTTGGAGGGAATGTAAACTGATACAAACACTATGGAAAACAATGTTGAGACTTCCCAAAAAAGTAAATAAATAAACAAAACCTATATGTAGAATTACCATTCACTTAAGCAATCCTACTACTGGGTATCTACCCAAAGGAAAAGATATCAATATATCAAAGGAATACCTACACTCATGTTAATTGGAGCATTATTCACAATACCAAAGATATGGATTCAACCCAAGTATTCCTCAATAGATGAATGGGCAAAGAAAATATACATATACACAATGGAATAGTTTTATCCATTAAAAAATAATGAAATCAGGTCATTTTCAGCAACATGGATGGAACTAGATGTCATCATCTTAAGTGAAATAAGCCAGGCACAAAAAGACAAATGCCACATATTCTCACTTACATGTAGGAGTTAAAAAATTTGAACACAAGGAGGTAGAGTGTGGAAAAATACATAATACAGACTGGAAAGGTGAATGGGGGGATATGGAAGGATGAAGAGAAGTGTGTTAAAGGGTACAAACATAAAGTAAGATAAAAGGAATAAATTCAATGTTTGATAGCAGAGTAAGATGACTATAAAAATGTATTTGATTTTGGTGATGGACATGCTAAATACCGTGACTTGATCACTATGCCTTAAATACATGTAAAAAAATTCTTATGTAGTCTCTGAATTTGAACAAATTAAAATATAAATAAGAAAAAACAAAATGAGATATCACTTCACATCTTTTGCGATGGCCATTATAAAGCAAACAAACAAAAATAAGTGTTGGCTAGAATGTGGAGAAATTGAGTCCCTGTACAGTGCTTATTGAACTGTAAAATTGTGCAACCACTATGTAAACAGTATGGAAATTCCCCGACACAGTAAAATAGAAATATTAAGAAATAATATTTATAAATTTACTTCTTGGTATTTATTCAAAAGAATTAAAATGGTGATTTTAACGAGATATTTTCACTATCATGTGAATTGCAGTACTATTGAAAATACCAAGATGTGGAAACTTTTAAATGTTCATCAGTGGATGTATAGATAAACAAAATGTAGTATGTACACACAATGGAATATTATTCAGTCTTCAAAAAGCAGGAATGCTGCCATATGTGACAACATAAATGAACCTTGAGGAAATTATTCCAAGTGAAATAGTCCAGTCACAGAATGACAATTACTATATGCTTCTACTTATATAAGGCATGTAAAATATTGAGACACATAGAAACAGAGTGTAAAATGGTGGTTGCTAAGGAGTGGGTGCTGGTGAGAATGGGTAGTTGTTATTCTGTGGGTATAATTTTTTAATTAGTGATGATAATTAAATTCTAGATGTCTACAATATTATGTCTATAGTTAATACTGTACACTATACTTTAAAATTTGTTAAAGGGTAGATTTCAAGTTAAGTACTTTTACCAAAATAATAGTTTTTAAACAACAGATGGAGAAATATATACAATGCTAACACTAATTAAAAGAACATTACCTGCGTTAATTTCAGACTTAGCAGATTTTACAGTAAGGGAAATTATCAGGGATAAAAGGGAGCATTAAATAATGATGAAGGGATTAATTCTCTAAAGACATAACAATCCTGAATATGTATGAAACTAACAATAAGATGTCAAAATATGTGAGGTGACAACTTATTATGAGAAATACAAGAAGAAACAGATGAATCTGCTATTACATATGAAGACTTTAAAAGTTTTATATTATAAATGGAAAGATGAGGCAGAAATCAGTAAAGACATAATTTAACTGGACTACCAAATCAATCGGTTTGATGTAATTAACATCTATGGACTACTAGTCACAACAGAACACAATTCTTTATCTCACATGGAAAATTCAAGAAAAATCACATTCTGGGCCATAAAACAAATTAAATAGTTTAAGAGAATAAACAGCATGCAAAAAAGAATGAGATCATGTCCTTTACAGGGACATGGATGGAGCTGGAGGCCATAATCCTTTACAAACTAACACAGGAAAAGAAAACCAAATACGGCATGTTCTCACTATAAGTGGGAGCTAAATGATGAGAACACATGGATACATAGAGGGAAGCAACATACACTGGGGCTTACTGGAGGGTGGAGGGTTGGAAGAGAGAGAGGATCTAATGGATGCTGGGCTGAATATCTGGGTGATGGGATGATCTGTGCAACAAGCAAACTACTCTGGCACATATTTACCTATGTAACAAACCTGCACATGTACCTCTGAACTTAAAATAGAAGTTTTTTTTTTTTAAAAGCATACAATATATATTCTCAGTTTACTATTGAGAATAACTGGAAATCAGTAATGGAAAGAGGCCAGGCATGGTGGCTTATTCCTGTTATCCCAGAACTTTCAGAGGCCAAGGTAGGAGGATTGCTTGAGCCCAGGAGTTTGAGACCAGCCTGAGCAACATAGCAAGACTTTGTCTCTACAGATAATAAAAAATTAGCTGGGCATAGTGGTACTTGCCTGCGGTCTTAGATACTCAGGAGGCTGAGGTAGGAGGATCACTTAAACCTGAACAGTCAAAACTGTAATGAGCCATGACTGTGCCACTGCACTCAAGCATGGGCAACAGAGCAAGACCCTGTCTCAAAAAATACAATAAAATAACAGAAAGCTGAAACATCATTCAAATACTTTGACATGAGGCAACATTCCTGTAAATAATTCATAGGTCAAAGAAGAATTCTCAAGAGAAATTACATGATCATCTAAATAAACACAGAAAAAGCAGGTGATGGTATCGACAGCTGAGAAACTGGAAGATGGATCACACCACAGGACTCTTTCCAGATATTTCTCAGTACCACCCTGGAGTCTGGTAGCTCTGCTGGGTGCCTAGACCCAAAAGAGAAATAACAATCACTGTGGTTCAGTTCTCAGGAAACTTCAATACTAGGGGAAGGGAAAGAGCACAACATCAAGGGATCACACCTTGGGACAAAAAAAAATCTGAACAACAGCTCTTGAGCCCCAGATCTTCGCTCTGACATAGTGTACCCAAATGAGAAGAAACCAGAGAAGCAATTCTGGCAATGTGACAAAATAAGTGTATTTAACACACCCCGAGAGATTACAGTAGATTACCAGCAATGGATCCAAACCAAGAATAAATTTCTGAATTGCCAGAAAAAGAATTCAGAAGGTCAGTTATTAAGCTACTCATGGAGGGACCAGAGAAAGGTGAATACCAACTTAAAGAAATAAAAAAAAAGATACAGGGAATGAACAGAAAAATTTCCCGAGAAATACATAGCATAAATAAAAAATCACAAATTCTGGAAATCAAGGATACACTTAAGGAAATGCAAAATCCACTGAAAAGTCTCAGCAATAGAATCAAACAAGTAGAAGAAAGAACATCGGAGTTCGAAGACAAGGCTTTTGAATTAACCCAATCCAAGAAAGACAAAGAACAAAGAATTTAAAATATGAACAAAGCCTCCAAGAAGTTTGAAATTATGTTGAATGACCAAACCTAAGAATAATTGGTGTTCCCAAGGAAAAAAAGAAAGATAACAGTTTGGAAAACATATTTGAGGGAATAATTGAGGAAAACTTCCCAGGCATAGCTAGAGATCTAGACATCTAAGTACAAGAAGCTCAAAGAATGCCCAGGAAATTTATTGCCAAAAGATCATCAACTAGCCACATAATCATGAGATTCTCTAAAGTCAAGATGAAGGAAAGAATCTTAAGAGCCATGAGGTGAAAGCATCATGTAACCTATAAAGGAAAACCTATCAGATGAACAGCAGATTTCTCAGCAAAAATTTTGCAAGCTGGAAAACATTGAGGTCCTATCTTTAGCATCTTTAAACAAGAAAATTATCAGCCAAGAATTTTGTATTCGGGAAAACTAAGCTACATAAATAAAGGAAAGATATAGTCCCTTTCAGAAAACAAATGCTGAAAGAATTCACCACTACCAAGCCAGCACTACAAGAAGTGATAAAAGGAGCTCTAAATCTTGAAACAAATCCTTGAAATAACATCAAAATAGGACCTCATAAAGGCATAAATCTTACAGGACCTGTAAAACAATAACATAATGACAAAAAAGAACAAGGTATTCAGGCAACAACTAAAACAATGAATAGATTAGTAACTCACTTCTCAATACTAATGTTGAATGCCCTAAATGCTCCACCTAAAGGAAACAGAATGGAGGAATGGAGAAGAATTCACCAACTATCTGCTATCTTCAGAAGACTCACCTAACACATAAGGACTCACATAAACTTAAGGTAAAGGGGTGGGAAAAGATATTCCATGCAAATGGACACTAAAAGTGAGCAGGAGTAGCTATTTTTATATCAGAGAAAACAGACTGTAAAGCAACAATAGTCAAAAAGAACAAAGAGGGACATTATATGATGATAAAAGGACTTGTCCAACAGGAAAATATCACAATCCTAAATATATATGCAGCTAACACTGGAGCTTTCAAATCTACAAAACTATAAGTACTAGACCTAAGAAATGAGATAGACAGCAACACAGTGATAATGGGGGACTTCATTACTCAACTGACAGCACTAGACAGGTCATAAAGACAGAAAGTCAACAAAGAAACAATGAACTTAACCTATATCCTAGAAAAAAAAAAGGACTAAACTGATATTTACAGAACATTCTACCCAAAAACTGCAGAATATACATTCTATTCATCAGCACATGAAAATTTATCCAAGATAGATCATAAGTTAGGCCACAAAACAAGTCTCAGTAAATTTAAGAAAATTGAAATGATATTAAGTATTGTCAGACTACAGTGGAATAAAATTTAAGAAAATTGAAATTATATTAAGTATTCTCAGGCTATAGTGGAATAAAGTTGGAAATCAACTCCAAAATGAACCTTAAAAACCATGCAAATACATGGAAATTAAATAACCTGCTCCTGAGTGATTATTGGGTCAACAATAAAATCAAGATGGAAATTAAAAAAATTATTTGAACTGAACGCTAATAGTGACACAACTTATCAAAACTTCTGGAATACAGGAAAAGCAGTGCTAAGAGGAACGTTCAGAGCATTGAATGTCCATCTCAAAAAGTCTGAAAGAACACAAATAGACAAAGTAAGGTCACACCTCAAGGGACTAGAGAAATGGGAACAAACGAAATCCAAACCCAACAGAAGAAGAGTCATAACACAGATCAGAGCAGAACTAAATTACGTTGAAACAAACAAAAAAAGGACAAAAGATAAAACAAAAAGCTGGTTCTTTGAAAAGATAAACAAAATTAGGAGAATATTAGTGATATTAACTAAGAAAAGAATAGAGAAGATCCAAATAAGCTAAATTAGAAATGAAATGAGAGAAATTACCACTAAAACCACAGAAATACAAAAGATTATTTAAGGCTAATATGAACACCTTTACACGCACAAACTAGAAACCTTGCAGAGATAGATAAATTCCTGGAAATATACAACCCTCCTACATTAAACCAGGAAGAAATAGAATCTCTTAACAGACCAATAAGAAGTAGCGGGATTGAAACAGTAATAAAAAAAAATGCCAGCAAAAATATATCCAGAAAGGGTGTGGAGATCCTTTAAAGAACTAAAAGTACATCTATTGTTTAATCCAGCAATCCTACTACTAGGTATCTTCCCAGAGGAAAAAAAGTCATTATATGAAAAAGATACCTGCACATGCATGATTATAGCAGCACAATTTGCAATTACAAAAATAGGGAGCCAACTCTATTGCCCATCAGTCAACGAATGAATAAATAAATGCGGTATATGTATACCATGGAATACTACTCAGGCATAAAAATGAATGAAATAATGGCATGTGCAGCAACCTGTATAGAATTGGAGACTCTCATTTTAAGTGAAGTAACTCAGGAATGGAAAACCAGATATCTTATGTTCTCACGCAGATGTGGGAACTAACCTATGAGGAAGCAAAGACATAAGAAGGATACATTGGAATTTGGGGACTCGGGGAAAGGGCAGAGACTGGCGAGGGATAAAAGACTATACATTTGGGTACAGTATACACTGCTCAGGTGATGGGTGCACCAAAATCTCAAAAATTACCACTAAAGAACTATTCGTGTAATGAAACACCATCTGTTCCCAAAAAACTTATTGAAATAAATAATAATAATAATCAGACACACACACAGTCCAGGACCAGAGAGATTCACAGCTGAATTCTATCAGACATTCAAATGAAAACTGGTAGCAATTCTATTGACACTATTCCAAAAGATAAAGAAAGAGAGAATCCTCCCTAAATCATTCTATGAAGTCAGTATCACCCTAATACCAAAACCAGGGAAGGACATAACAAAAAAAGGAAAATACAGACCAATATCCCTGATGAAGATAGATGTAGAAAGTCTCAACAAAATACTAGCTAACTGAACCCAACAGCATATCAAAAAGATAATCCACCATGATCAAGTGGGTTTCATACCGGAGATCCAGGAATGATTTAACATATACAGGTCAATAAATGTGATACACTGCATAAACATAATTTTAAAAAATTATGTGATTGTCTCAATAGCTGCAGAAAAAGAAGACAAAATCTAACAACTCTTTATGAGCAAAACCCTCAGCAATGACATCATATAAGGGACATAGTTAAGGTAATAAAAGCCATCTATGACAAACAAAGAGCCAACATTATACAGCATGGGAAAAAGTTGAAAGCATTCCACCTGAGAACTGGAACAAGAGAAGGATGCCCACTTTCACCTCTTTATTCAGCATAGTACTGGAAGTCCTAGCCAGAGCAATCAGACAAGAGGTAGAAATCAGGGTAATCTAAATTAGTAAAGAGAAAGTCAAACTGTCACTGTTCGCCAATAATATAATCATATCTTTAGAAAACCCTAAAGACTCATCCAAAAGGCTTGTAGAACTCAAAAATGAATTCAGTAAATTTTCAGGGTACAAAATCAATGTACCTGAATCAGTAGCATTGCTGTACACCAAGAGCGACCAAGAGGAATCAAATCAAGAACTCAACTCCTTTTACAATAGCTGCAAAATAAAATAAAATATTTAGGAATATACCTAACCAAGGAGGTGAAAGACCTCTACAAGGAAAACTACAAAACACTACTGAAAGAAATTATAGATGACACAAACAAATAGAAATACATCCCATGCTGATGGATGGCTAGAATCAATATTGTGAAAATGACCATACTGCCAAAAGCAATCTACAAACTTAATGCAATTCTCATCAAAATACCACTATCATTCCTCACAGAACTAGAAAAAAAATCCTAAAATTTACATGGAACCAAAAAAGACCCCACAAATCCAAAGCAAGACTAAACAAAAGGAACAAATCTGGAGGCATCACATTACCTGACTTCAAACTGTACTATAAGGCTATAGTCACCAAAACAGCATGGTACTGGCATAAAAATAGGCACATAGACCAATGGCACAGAATAGAGAACCTAGAAATAAACCCAAATACTTGCAGCCAACTGATCTGCAACAAAGCAAACAAAAAGATAAACTGAGGAAAGGACACCCTATTCAGCAAAGGGTGCTGGGATAATTGGCAAACCACATGTAGAAGAATGAAACTGGATCATCATCTCTCACCTTATATAAAAATCAACCCGAGATGGATCAAAGATTTTAATCTTCTAAGACTGGGAACCATAAAAATTCTAGAAGATAATATGGGAAAATCCCGTCTAGACATTGGCTTAGGCAAAGACTTTATGACCAAAACCCAAAAGCAAATGCAACAAAAACAAAGATAAATAGGTGGGACTTAATTAAACTAAAAAGCTTCTGCACAGCAAAAGAAACAATAAGCAGAGTAAACAGACAACCCACAGAGTGAGAAAATCTTCACAATCTGTGTATCTGACAAAGGACTAATATCCAGAATCTACAAGGAATTCAAACAAATTACCAAGAAAAAAGAATCCCATCAAGAGAATTTAAAAAATAATTTTAACTAGACAAAAATGAAAATACTAATTATTAAAATTTGTGGGATGCAGTAAAAGAAGTGATTAGAGGGAAATTCATAGCATTGAATGCATATATTATACAACAATAAAGATCTAAAATTGAGGATCTGAGCTTCTTCTACCAGAGGATACTAGGAAAAGACTAGCAAATTAAATTCAAGCCATTATGGAATATCATATGGAGGTTCCTCAGTATGTTAAAAATGGAACTACCATATGACCCAGAAATTCCTCTTCTGGGTATATACCCAAAGGAAATGAAATCAGGACCTCACAGAAAAATCTGCACTCCTATGCTCATTGTTCATTCATAATAGCCAAAATATGGAAACAAACTAAGATTTGTTGACTGGTGTATTAGTCAGTTTTCATACTGCTATAAAGAACTGCCTGAGACTGGGTAATTTATAAAAGAAAGAGGTTTATTTGACTCACAGTTCAACATAGCTGCGGAAACCTCAGAAAAGTTACAATCATGGTGGAAGGCAAAGGGAAAGCAAGGCACCATCTTCACAAGGCAGCAGGAAAGAGATGTGCCAAGCAAAGGGGGAATAGCCCCTTATAAAGCCGTCAGATCTCATGAGAACTCACTCACTGTCACAATAATAGCATGGTGGAAGCTGCACCCATGATTCAATTACCTCTACCTGGTCTCTCCCTTGACACGTGGGGATAATGGGGATTATGGGAATTATAATTCAAGATGAGATTTGGGTGGGGACACAAAGCCTAACCATATCAACAGGTGACTATAAATGAATAGTGATATACAGTCGTGAACTACATAATGACATTTCAAAATAGAAAGCATGAAGTTCAGATGGGTTGTCTAGTGAATTTTCCCAAATATTTAAGGAAGAAATTGTGTGAATTCTCCACAGTGTTTTTTAGATTTTGCAAGAAAAAGGAATATTTTTTAATTCATTTTGTGAGGCCGTCATTACTATAAGGCCTACACCACAGAAAAACACAATAAAGGAAAACTACTGACCAATGTCTCTCATAAGCAGATGTAAAAATTCTCAACAGAATATTAGCAGATGATGTCCAACTATATATAAAAAATAATTATTTAGCACAAGTGGTATTTATTCCAGGCATGCAAGGCTGATTTAACATTCAAAAGTCATTAATGTGAGATTACAAAGGAACTGGAAAGCCTGAATGGACAGAAAGAGGGGAGGTTCCTGAACCGACAAATAATAATATAAGCATCAAAGATGGATTGCCCTAGGTCTAAGAGCTCAAATTCTGCATTTAAATTAAATTAAACATTAGGAGAAAAATGGCAGCTAACAGGCAGGACTAAATTGCAGCTTCCACTCAGACAGACAGAGCAGTGTGTGGAGACTCCCAGTGTGAAATTTTGCTCCAAGAACTACTTCGGGAAAAGGAAAGCTGAGAGAATCCTCAGACCCTTTGAAGAAAGCAGCTTGCTGCTAGAGGCTCCATGAGATAGCTAAAACACTGTGAGTGCCCAAAGTGTGAGAAGGGGAACGTCTACTCCCAAACACACATCCTTACTGGGGAACCTGAGGTTCCAGATTATGGGAGAAGGATTTGACCTTACATAGAGCTGGGATGAATTTAGAGAGTCAAGTGAAATATAGGAGTAGAGGGAAGCAGCAGGATGAGCCCTGTGGGCACTCTTGGTCCCCAGAGAAGTCATTCCTGAGTTTGTCTCACAAGGGTGTTTGGGTAGGGCTGCCAATAGAATTGGAGAAAGAGCACAGGGAGAAGGAAACTTCCAGATGAACTTTGTAACAATTTCAACTGAACACGAAGTTTCCTGGACAGAATTTGGGGGAAGGGTGATTGGGGCATGCAGATACCAGCACAGAAACCACAGCAGGAGGGCAGTCAAGAAACCTGAAAGCCCTGCTTGCTTTCTCAGCTGGAGGGCTTGTAGCCTGGGGCAAGTTCCCCTGTTCACCAGCTGCCTGGATATAAACTTGGTGCTGTTGGGGGGGCAGGGTGGTAGTAAGACTTGCCTTTTGGGCTGCATGGGAGCTGGGTGAGGCCTCTCCTGGCTTTCTCCCACTCATCTGACGACCTGTATGACATAACAGAGACAGCCATAATCCTTCTGGGAATGCAATTTCATCAGCCTGAGAAAAAGACCCCCATCCCCCACAGCAGCTAAAGCAAGCCCGGCCCAAGGAGAGTCTGAGCTCAGATAGCCTAACCCTGCCCCCACCTGGTGGTCTTTCTCTACCCACCCTGGTAGCCAAAGATAAATGACATAATCTCTTGGGAAGACTATGGCCCTGCCCATCACAGGAGGAACCTGAGTACTTATCCAGATAATCCTAGGGCAAGCTTGTATCCTCCCTATACCACCGCAGCTGATGCTGTCTTGAAAGCACCATCTTCTGACTAAACCAACACAAAACCACCAAAGGCCAACCAACACAAAACTACCGAACTAAACAAAATTAGAACCATACCCTCACAGAGTCCACTTCACTCCCCTGCTACTTTTTAAATTAAACTAAAAAGCTTATACATAGTGAAAGAATCAACAGAGTAAACAGACAACCTACAGAATGAGAGAAAAACTTTGCGAACCATGCATCTGACAAAGGACTAATATCCAGAATCTACAAGAAACTCAAACAAATCAGCAAGAAAAAAAAAAAAAACCATCAAAAAGTGGGCTAAGGATATGAACAGACAATTCTCAAAAGAAGATATACAAATGGCCAACAAACATATTTTAAAAAATGCCCAACATCACTATTGATCAGGAAAATACAAATCAAAACCACAATGCAATACCTCGTTACTCCTTCAAGAATGGCCATAATAAAAATTAAAAAAAAAATACATGTTGGTGTGGATGTGGTGAAAAAGCAACACTTTTACACTGCTGGTGGGAATGTAAACTAGTACAACCACTATGGAAAGTTGTATGGAGATTTAGTAAGGAACAAACAGTAGATCTATTTCATACAGCAATCCCACTACTAGGTATTTACTCAGAGGAAAAGAAGTCATTATACAGAAAAGATACTTGCACATTCATGTTTATAGCAGCACAATTTGCAATTGCAAAAATATGGAACCAGCTCAAATGCCCATCAATCAGCAAATGGATAAAGAAAATTGTATATATATACACATACACATATACATACACACCATGGAATACTATTCAGCCAAAAAAAAGGAATGAAATAATGGCATTTGCAGAAACCTGGAATAGTATTGGAGACAATTATTCTAAGTCAAGTAACTCAGGAATGGAAAATCAAACATCATATGTTCTCACTCATAAGTGGGAGCTAAGCTATGAGGATGCAAAGGCATAAGAATGATACAATGGACTTGAGAAACTTGGGGTAAAAGGTGGGATGGGTGGGGGAAAAAGACTACACACTGGGTACAGTGTACATCGCTCTGGTGATGGGTGCACCAAAATCTCAGAAATCACTGCTAAAGAACTTATCCATTTCACCAAACACCACCTGTTTTCCCAAAACCTATTGAAATAACAAATGTTTTAAAAATCATTAATGTAACCTGTTACATTATCAGACTAAAGAAGAAAAATGCCATATTCATATACATAGCTTTAAACGATCCTTTCTCAAAATCCATGTTCCATTTATGATTTTTTAAAAAAACTTTTTAGCAAACCAGGAATAGAGAACTTCCTCAACTTGCTTTCTGAAAAATGTACAAGAAACCTATACCTAACAATATACTTAATGGGAAGAAACTAGAAGCTTTCTTACTAAGATAAGAAATAAGACAAGAATGTCCTTGGTAACCACTACTCTTCAATGTTATACTGGATGTCCTAGGTTATGCAACATGACATGAAAAGAAAATAGATTATATACATATTGGGAAGAAAAAACTGCTTTTTTTTTTACAGGTGGCATAATTGTCTATACAGAAAATTTGAGTTGACCAAAAAAACTTTTGAACTAAAAAGCAATTATAGCAAAGTTTCAGGATACAAGATTAATATACAAAAGTCAATTGCTTTCCTACATCTCATGAATAAGTGGAATTTGAAACTAAAAACACAATTCCATTTACATTAGCACCCAATAAATAAAATGCTTGGGTACAGATAAAACAAAATAGGTACATGATATAGGAGTAAAACTACAAAACTCTGATGAAAAAAATTAAAGAAGAACTAAATAAATGGGAAGTCATTTATGTTTATGGACAGTAAGAAAATATTTTGAAGATGTCACTTCATTGCAAATTATTCTATAGGTTCAGTGCAATCCCAATAAAAATCCCAGGAAGTTGTTTTATGAATATTGACAAACTGATTCTGAAGTTTCTATGAGAAGGCAAAAGACCCAGAATAGCCAACTTAGAACTGAAGAACAAGAAAGTCAGAGGCCTGACATTACCTGCATTCAAGTCTTACTATAAAGCTACAGTAATCAAGGCAGTACGATACTGTCTAGAAAATACACAAATAATTTAGTGGAACAGAATGGAAAACCTGTAAATAAACTCACATAAATACAGTAAACTGATCTTTGAAAATAGAGCAAAAGGTAATACAATGATTCAAATAACATTTTAAACAAATGGTACTTGAATAACTGGATCTCTGCATGCAACACAAAAAAATCTAAACACAGACCTCACACTATTGAAAAAAATACATTTAAAATGGATCACAAACCTAAAGGTTAAATGTGAAGGTATAAAACTCCTAAAAATAACACTGAAAAAATCTAAGTTAATTTGAGTATTGTGATGGTTTTAAAAATACCAAAGACACAGTGTATGAAAGAAATAACTGATAAGCTGGACTTCATTTAAATTAAAAACTTTAAGTTTTTTTCAAGAACTTAAAGTCAGGGCTTACTTGAGGGTAAAGGACGGGAGGAAGGAGAGGAGCAAAAAGAACTATTGATTATCAGTCTTAGTACCTGGATGATAAAATAATCTGTACAACAAAACCCTGTGACATGAATTTACCTATATAACAAACCTGCATGTGTACTGCCGAACCTAAAATAAAAGTTTTTAAAATAATATAGTTTAACATTTGAAAAATTAAACAATGTTATTTGCTATATTAACAGGTTAAAGAAAAACCATCTGATCATTCCAGTAGATGCAGAAAATGCATTTGACAAAATCCATCATCCATTTTTAATAAAATATCTCAGTAATCTAGGCATAGAAGGAAACTTTCTTTACCTTCTTTGAAAATTATATAGCTAGTACAAAACTTAATGTTGGAAGACTGAATGCTATCCTGCTTAGGTCTGCAATAAAATAAGAATTCCATTTGAACACTTTTATTTAACATTGTACTGTAACTTCTAGTCAGTACAATCAAACGTGAAAGTTTGAAGGACACTAAGTAAATTTACAAAATTCAAACATATTTCTATATACCAGCAATAAACCTTGAGAATTTTAAAAGTCAATACTGTTTATAATAGCATAAAAATTACCAAATACATAGAGATGATCTGATAAAAAATGTGCAAGACCTGTACACTGAAAATTGTGAAACATTTCTGACAGTAAGTAAGGAAGACCACATAAAATAGAGAGATCTGTAATACTCTTGGATTAGAAGACTCAATTTTGTTAAAGTGTCAGTTTTACCCAAGTAGAGATACAGATTGAATGCAATCTCAAACTTTCAAACAGGTTTTTAAAAAGAAATTCACAAACCAATTTTAAAATTAATTTGAAATTACACAATATCTAGAGGAGCCAAAACGTTATGTGGAAAATAGTGTAAAGTTATAGGACTTACAATGTCATCAAGACTTAGAAATCTAACTTATTTAAGACAGTGTGGTATTGACAATATAGATGAATAAATCAAAGGAAGTGAGTTCAGAAATAGGCTTACATACATACATATCAATTTTCAACCAAACCTGAAATTTCATGGAGAAAGTATAGTTTCTTTAACTAATGGTGGTAGAATAATTGAGTAACCATATGCAAAAAAAAAGAACATATACCCGACCGGGTGCGGTGGCTCACGCCTGTAATCCTAGCACTTTGGGAGGCCGAGACGAGTGGATCACGAGGTCAGGAGATCGAGACCATTCTGGCTAACACGGTGAAACCTCGTCTCTACTAAAAATACAAAAAAATAGCCAGGCGTGCTGGCGGGCGCCTGTAGTCCCGGCTACTCGGGAGGTTGAGGCAGGAGAATGGCGTGAACCCGGGAGGCGGAGCTTGCAGTGAGCCAAGATCGCTCCACTGCACTCCAGCCTGGGGGACAGAGCGACACTCCGTCTCAAAAAAAAAAAAAAAACATTTACCCATATCTCACAGTATACAATAATTAAATCCAACCCAGTCATTAACCTAAATGTAAAACCAAAAATAAAGAAGTACACTTTTAGAAGAAAAAAATGGGGAATAATTTTTGTGTTAATTAGGTTAGACAAAAATTTATTAGGTGCGACACCATAGAATGATCAATAAAGAAAAATAATAAATTGGACTTCATCAAAATTAATTTTTCTGCTATTTGAAAGACATTTTAAAAATATTGTAAAGACAAGCTATAGACGTGGAGAAAATATTTACATTGTACAAGTGTAATAAATATTTTAATCTCAATAAGAAGTAATAAAAAAACCAAATAAATAATGGACACAAGCTTTGAACAGGTATTTTATCAATGAAGATATGGAGATGGCAAATAAACACAAGAAACAATGATAAATATTATTTCTCATTAAAGAAATGCAATTAAAGTCACAATGATATATCACCACACATCTATTACACTGTCTTAGCTTTAAAAAGTTGATTATACTTTAAGTTCTGGAATACATAATAACCCTAGGGATTAAGTACTATTTAGTTAAACTTTAAATCTCAGAGAAATGGGGAACTACAATTTAATCACCAAACTTCATACAAATATTAATCAGAGCAGGGCTTGAACTCCAGGTCTGTCTCACTCCACAATCCTTTCCCAATCTGCAACATTTAAAAAAAAAGAAGAAGATGTTACCATTCACTTAATATATTGGAGGTAGCATAGGAAGTTGAAACTAAGCAAATAGTGGTTTTATTTTTATTTAGTGTTGGAATCAGACTCATTAAGAGATAACGATCTATCAGTCTAAAGTATCCCTTGGGATCGTTAGTTATTTGGTAACACTATCAAGGTTTCCCTCTTATCTAGAAAGCATTTCTCCCCTTCTCTGCCTGATAAACTCCCACTCTTCTTTTTCGTTTCCTCACTCTTTCTTTTAATCCTTTCAATAATTCATTGCACGTATTGTGTTTTCTTTGCAGTTTGTATCTATAAGAAATTCGTTATGTTATTATTTGTTATTTAAATGTTCATTTTCCCAATTGGATTTTGAGTTCCTGGAGGAACTCCTCAGTGCCCTTCACAACTGTAGCTCATGGTCTGTGGGTTAATAAATGGGTGATATCGCTCATTTATGCAGATTAAAGGGACAGTGTGTTATAATGGCAAGAACACTATAACTACATGAGTCATTTAACCGAACCGTTTTCTGTTCTGTAAATGGTGGATGTTGGGCTAGATAGCTTCCAATATTATTTCTAAATCTACTGTTGTCTGATTTACCCAAGTGCTGTTTTTACTGCCAGTAAAAAGCATACATAGAAATCACTGAGAAATGACCTTTTGTTATATTTATTTGTTTCTTCTATTTCTACTGTGCCAAGCAATATAAGAACTCATACCTTCTCTATCATGATAAAAATCAAATGTCTACAGATGTAGCATAAGGAAAGAAGTAATTTTCTGCATGCAGTTCTTATTTTCTTTTGCCTGTGATAATTGCAAATCCATCAATAGAAATGAACTTTTTGTTACAAATATATTTTTTAAAAGTTGATTATAAGAAATGTTGGCTAGGTTATGGAACAACTAGAGCTCTCATACACTGTTAGTGGGATTGTAAATTGTCCAACATTTTGGGGAAAAGTTTGACATTACTAAAATATTAAATGTACACTGATATAGATTCAGCCATTCCACTCTTAGATTTATTTATGTATTTTTTTTTTCTTAGAGATGGATTCTTGCTCTGTCGTCCAGTCTGGAGTGCAGTGGTGTGATCTCGGCTCACTACAACCTCTGCCTCCCGGGTTCTAGCAATTCTCCTGCTTCAGCCTCCCGAGTAGCTGGGACTACAGGCACACGCTGCCACGCCCAGCTAATTTTTTGTGTGTTTTAATAGAGACGGGGTTGCACTGTGTTGCCCAGGCTGGTCTCGAACTCCTGAGCTCAGGCAATCCACCCGCCTCAGCCTCCCAAAGTGCTAGGATTACAGGCATGAGCCACTGCGCCCCACCCAATCTTAAATATTTAACTAAGAGAAATGAAAGCATAGGTGCATACAGAGATTGTTATACACATATTTATAGCAACTCCAAAAAGGAAAATAACCCAAAAGTCTATTAACAGGTGAGTGAATAAGAAAGGTGTTGTATATTCCTTCAGTAGAATACCACTCAGCAATAAAAAGGAATTACTATTGATACATGCCACAAATTAGATAAATCTCAAGTAATTATGCTGAGTGAAAGAGCCTGACAAATTAGAATATTTTGTGTGATTTTATTCATATGAAATTATAGAAAATGCAAACTAATCTACCATGACAGAAAGCAGATAAGTGGGTATGGTGAGAGGCTGGAAGAATTAACTATATTGAAGCATGAGAAAATTGTTAAGGATAGTAGATATACTCATCTTCTTGCTTGTGGTGATAGTATTCTAGGCATACACATATGTGAAAACTTATAAAATTGTAGAGTGTAAATATTTAGTTTATTGTTATGTACTTATATCTTAGTAAATGTGTTTAGAGTTTTGACAGTCTTTAAAGTAATATAGCAATATGCAGATATTCAACAATGTAAATACAGTGTCTAGTATCCAGTCAAAAATTACTATAACTCAAAAAGCAGAGATATGTGTCCATGAATTAGAATAAAAATCAGTCAATAGAAAAGCACCCTCAAATGCCTAAGGTTTAGAATTCTTGAAGACTTTGAAACATTGAATTTAAGTATAATCTAGGATATAAGATAAAATATAAACGTTATGTACAGATAAATGAGCAATGGAAAAGGAACCTAATGGGACTTTTCAAACTAAGAAATACAATGTGAGAAATCAAAAGTCTTGAAGAGTTTTACAGCCTATTAGTGAAAATAAACAACCAGTTAACTGGAAACATAGGAAAACAAATTTTCCACAATAAACTGCAGAATAAAATGATCCTGGGGAAAAAAATGACCAGACCCTTAATTATCTGTGAGACAGTATCAAGTAGTCTAATATATATGTGTAGTCCAAAACAAGGTACAGATTTTTTTGAATAAATTATTGTTCACAGAATCAAGAAGCTAAACAAACCTATAGTAGAATACACAAAGCCACTCGCTGAAGCACACCATAAGCAAATTGTTGGAATCAGTGATAAACACAAACATTTAAAGTTGTCACCAGAAAGAAAACACATTTCTGTATGGGACAAAGATAAAATTTTACTCTGATTTCTTGTAAGAAGCAGTGAAAGCCAAAAGACAATAGAATGCAACCTTTAATATAATACTGAAATAAAGCAAAACTGGCATGTTAAGTTTATTATATTCAGCAAAAATATTCTTCAAAAACAAATGTGAAGTAAACACATTTTTAGTCAAACAAACGCTGTGGAAATTCCTCATAAGAAGACCTGTACTACAAGATACATGTTTTTACATCAGTACATGGAACATTCTCAAAGATAGACCATATGATAGGCCACAAAACAAGTCTCAGTAAATTTAAGAAAATCAAAATTATATTAAGTACTCTATCAGAGCACATTGGAATAAAATTAGAAAACAACTCCAAAAGGAACCCTCAAAACCATAAAAATATGTGCAGAGACACACATAGGCTCAAAATAAAGGGATGAAGGAAGATCTACCAAGCAGATGGAAAGCAAAAAAAAGCAGGGGTTGCAAGCCTGGGCTCTGATAAAACAGACTTTAAACCAATAAAGATCAAAAGAGACAAGACCATTACATAATGGTAAAGGGATCAATTAAACAAGAAGAGCTAACTATCCTAAGTATATATGCAACCAATTCAGGAACACCCAGATTCATAAAGCAACTCCTTAGAGACCTACAAAGAGACTTAGACTCCCACACAATAATAATGGGAGACTTTAGCACCCCACTGTCAATATGAGACAGATCAATGAGAAACAAGGTTAACAAGGATATCCAGGACTTGAACTCAGCTCTGCACCAAGTGGACCTCATAGACGTCTACATAACTCTCCACCCCAAATCAACAGAATATACATTCTTCGCAGCACCACATCACACTTATTCCAAAATTGACCACATCGGTGGAAGTAAAGCACTCCTCAGCAAGTGTAAAATAACAGAAATCACAACAAACTGTCTCTCACACCACAGAGCAATCAAATTAGAACTCAGAATTAAGAAACTCACTCAAAACTGCACAGCTACATGGAAACTGAACAACCTGCTTCTGAATGACTACTGGGTAAATAACAAAATGAAGGCAGAAATAAAGATGTTCTTTGAAACCAATGAGAACAA
Organism: Pan paniscus; assembly: GCF_029289425.2. NCBI lineage: Eukaryota > Metazoa > Chordata > Mammalia > Primates > Hominidae > Pan > Pan paniscus. The sequence continues at coordinate 64,838,818 of NC_073272.2, forward strand.
ACACACAACGTACCAGAATCTCTGGGACACATTTAAAGCAGTGTGTAGAGGGAAATTTATAGCACTAAATGCCCACAAGAGAAAGCAGGAAAGATCTAAAATCAACACCCTAACATCACAATTAAAAGAACTAGAGAAGCAAGAGCAAACAAATTCAAAAGCTAGCAGAAGGCAAGAAATAACTAAGATCAGAGCAGAACTGAAGGAGCTAGAAACACAAAAAAAAACCCTTCAAAAAAATCAACGAATCCAGGAGCTGTTTTTTTTTTTGAAAAGATCAACAAAATTGATAGACTGCTAGCAAGACTAAAAAAGAAGAAAAGAGAGACAACTCAAATAGACACAGTAAAAACTGATAAAGGGGATATCACCACTGATCCCACAGAAATACAAATTACTATCAGTGACTATTATAAACACATCTACGCAAATAAACTAGAAAATCTAGAAGAAATGGATAAATTCCTGGACACATACACCCTCCCAAGACTAAATCAGGAAGAAGTTGAATCTCTGAATAGATCAATAACAGGCTCTGAACTTCAGGCAATAATTAATAGCCTACCAATGAAAAAAAGTCCAGGACCAGATGGATTCACAGCTGAATTCTACCAGAGGTACGAAGAGGAGCTGGTATCATTCCTTCTGAAACTTCCAATCAATAGAAAAAGACAGAATCCTCTCTAACTCATTTTATGATGCCAGCATCATTCTGATACCAAAGCCTAGCAGAGACACAACGAAAAAGAGAATTGTAGATGAATATCCCTGATGAATATTGATGTGAAAATCCTCAGTAAAATACTGGCAAACAGAATCCAGCATCATGTCAAAAACATTATCCACCACGATCAACTCGACTTCATCCCTGGGATACAAGCCTGGTTCAACATAAGCAAATCAATAAACATAATCCATCACATAAACAGAACCAAAGACAAAAACCACATAATTATCCCAATAGATGCAGAAAAGGCCTTTGACAAAATTCAACAGCCCTTCATGCTAAAAACTCTCAATAAACTAGGTAGTGATGGAATATATCTCAAAATAATAAGAGCTATTTATGACAGACTCACAGCCAATATCATACTGAATGGGCAAAACCTGGAAGCATTCTCTTTGAAAACTGGCACAAGACATGGATGCCCTCTCTCACCACTCCTATTCAACATAGTGTTGGAAGTTCGGGCCAGGGCAATCAGGCAAGAGAAAGAAATAAAGTGTATTCATTTAGGAAAAGAGGAAGTCAAATTGTCCCTGTGAGCAGATGATGTGATTGTATAATTTAGAAAACCCCATCGTCTCAGCCCAAAATCTCCTGAAACTGATAAGAAACTTCAGCAAAGTCTCAGGATACAAAATCAATGTGCAAAAATCACAAGCATTCCTATACACCAATAACAGACAAACGGAGAGCCAAATCATGAGTGAACTCCCATTCACAATTGCCATAAAGAGAATAAAATACCTAGGAATCCAACTTACAAGGGATGTGAAGGACCTCTTCAAGGAGAACTACAAACGACTGCTCAACGGAATAAAAGACAAACAAATGGAAGAACATTCTATGCTCATGGATAAGAAGAATCAATATCGTGAAAATGGCCATACTGCCCAAGGTGATTTATAGATTCAGTGCTATCCCCATCAAGCTACCAATGACTTTCTTCATAGAATTGGAAAAAACTACTTTAAAGTTCATATGGAACCAAAAAAGAGCCCGCATCACCAAGGCAATCCTAAGCCAAAAGAACAAAGCTGGAGGCATCATGCTACCTGACTTCAAACTATACTACAAGGCTACAGTAACCAAAACAGCATGGTACTGGTACCAAAACCAATATATAGACCAATGGAACAGAACAGAGACCTCAGAAATAACACCACATATCTACAACCATCTGATCTTTGACAAACCTGACAAAAACAAGAAATGGGGAAAGATTCCCTATTTAATAAATGATGCTGGGAAAACTGGCTAGCCATATGTAGAAAGCTGAAACTGGATCCCTTCCTTACAATTTATACAAAAATTAATTCAAGATGGATTAAAGACTTAAATGTTAGACCTAAAACCATAAAAACTCTAGAAGAAAATCTAGGCAATACTATTCAGGACATAGGCATGGGCAAGGACTTCATGTCTAAAACACCAAAAGCAATGGCAACAAAGGCCAAAATAGACAAATGGGATCTAATTAAACTAAAGAGCTTCTTCATGGCAAAAGAAACTACCATTAGAGTGAACAGGCAACCTACAGAACTGGAGAAAATTTTTGCAATCCACCCCTCTGACAAAGGGCTAATATCCAGAATCTAAAAAGAACTTAAACAAATTTACAAGAAAAAAACAACCCCATCAAAAAGTGGGCAAAGGATATGAACAGATGCTTTTCAAAAGAAGACATTGATGCAGCCAACAGACACATGAAAAAAATGCTCGTTATCACTGGTCATCAGAGAAATGCAAATCAAAACCACAATGAGATACCATTTCACACTGGTTAGAATGGTGATCATTAAAATGTCAGGAAACAACAGGTGCTGGAGAGGATCTGGAGAAATAGGAATGCTTTTACACTGTTGGTGGGAGTGTAAACTAGTTCAACCATTGTGGAAGACAATGTGGCGATTCCTCAAGGATCTAGAACTAGAAATACCATTTGACCCAGCGATCCCATTACTGTATATATACCCAAAGGATTATAAATCATGCTACTATAAAGACACATGCACACGTATGTTTTTTGCGGCCCTATTCACAATAGCAAAGACTTGGAACCAACCCAAATGTCCATCAATGATAGACTGGATTAAGGAAATGTGGCACATAAACACCATGGAATACTATGCAGCCATAAAAAAGGATGAGTTCATGTCCTTTGCAGGGACATGGATGCAGCTGGAAACCATCATTCTCAGCAAACTATCACAAAATTAGAAAACTAAACACCACATGTTCTCACTCATAGGTGGGAATTGAACAATGAGAACACTTGGACACAGGGTGGGGAACATCACACCCCAGGGCCTGTCTGGGAGTGGGGGGCAGGGGGAGGGATAGCATTAGGAAAAATACCTAATGTAAATGACGAGTTAATAGGTGCAGCAAACCAACATGGCATATGTATATCTATTTAACAAACCTGTACATTGTGCACCTGTACCCTAGAACTTAAGGTATAATAAAAAAAGAAAAGTAACTAATAGCTGGCATATTGGAGAGTGAAATAAAACTTGAAGAACAACCAATATAGTAGCAGTATGTTTCTTGGTTTTCTCCCTCTACTATCCCATAAATGTAATCTGAAGACAGGCTGGAATGGTGAGCTGCATAAAGGGAACAGACAATACCTCTGGGAGAAGCCCATCTTCCTGGTCAGAGCATTGAGAACAGTGGCCTCTGTGGGTTGGATAGTGTGAAAGGAATCACCGAGGTTCTATTTTTTTTTTTTTCAGCCCTTCTCCAATGCCTGCCACAGTAATGAATCTGCACCTCTGTGCTGGCAGCACAGGCACCAAAAACTGTGATGAAAAACCCATCTCTTTGGATAAAGGAGCCAAAAAAAAAAATGGGCCCCTCTTGTGAAAGGTTGGGAAATCACAATTATTATTTGTCTTATCCCTCTCAGGCTGCTATAAGAAAATACCATAAACTAGGTAGTTTATAAAGAACAAAAATTTATGTCACAGTTCTGGAGAATTGGATGTCCAAGGTTAAGGTGCCAGTAGATTGAATACATAGTGAGGTCTCATTTCCCAGTTTAAAATGATGTCTTCACTCTGTGTCCTCACCTGGTGGAAGGGAAAAGCAGCTCTCTGGGACATCTGTTTGTAAGGACACTTATCCCTCTCCTGAGAGCTCCACCCTCATGACCTAATCACCTCTTACATTGCTTATTGGTTTTTTGTTTGTTTGTTTTTTGTTTTTTTGTTTGTTTTTTGAGACAGATTCTCATTCTGTGGCCCAGGCTGGAGTGCAGTGGTGCAATCTCAGATCACTGCAACCTCCGCCCTCTGGGTTCAAGTGATTCTCCTGCCTCAGTCTCTTGAGTAGCTGGGACTGCAGGCAGATGCAAACACACCTGGCTCATTTTTGTATTTTTGGTAGAGGTGGGGTTTCACCATGCTAGCCAGGCTGGTCTTGAACTTTTGATCCCAAGTGATTCACTCATCTTGGCTTCCCAAAGGGCGGGATTACAGGCATGAGCCACCATGCCCTGCCTGGTTGTTAAGTTTTTAACATGAATTTTGAGGGGGACACAAACATTCAACCCATATAATTATTTTTCTGTATTTTCTCTTACTACGTTACACTAATGATGGTTTCTATTTTAAGTGTGGAGTGTAAAATTATGGGAGAATTTTATTTTTAAGTCAAATATCAGGAAAATGGCTCTTGCTATTCACATAATTTGGGAAAAATTCTGGAGAAGAGAGAGCTGAAGAGTTGATCTCTTAATTTTGTGTGTGACCCTATACAACTTCAGATTCATCTTCTATTTGTGGGTGCACATAATATGTCCAGAGAAGCATAGCAAAGGCTTTAAGAACTGAACTATAATGTAAACTAATGCCTAAGTTGCAGACAAATCTATGATTCACACTTACAAAGGGCAGGCCCAAACAGCTTATCAAAGGTTTTGAAAACTTAAATGACATTTTAACAAGCACAGAAAGTGAGACAGAATTTGTGATCCAAATATAACCAGGTTAACTGCCTGCTAAAACAAACACAAATTAAGTTTTTTTCCGAATTTTAATACCATACTTAATAGTATAATATTGAAAATTTTAAGAATACAACCCAAAATTACTTTGCATAGAAAGAACCAGTAAAATTTGACAGATTCTCAAGTGAAACAACAATCAACAGATGCCAACTCTGAAATGACTCAGATGATGGAATTAAAAGACAAAGACTTTAAATCAGATATTATAACCATGCTCTGTGAATACTCTTGAAATGAATTGAAACAGCAGTCCTAAGCTAAGAAATACAAACTATTTTTGAAAGATGAGAATCTTAGAATTTAAGAAATACAGAATCTGATATTTTAGAAAAACTACTGGATGAAATCAATAGCAGAATTGGGATGATAGAAGGAACTACCTTGGATTTTGAAAATAGAGCAGTAGAACTAATGCATTCAGAAGAACACAGAGAAAAAAAATTTAAATCTAGATACTCAGGGACATGTGGAACAATATCACAAGGTCTAATGTTGGTATTAATTGAGTTCCTGGCAGAGAGAAGAAAGAGAGGAGTACAAAAAAAAATTTGAAGAAATAAAAGCTGAAATTTACCCCAAATTGGTGAAATATGTAAATTTACACATTTAAGAAGCTTAGGAGAAATACAAAGAAAATCACACCCGGACACATTACAATGAAAATGCTGCAAAATCAAAGATAAATGAAACATGTTGAAGGCAGACCGAGAAAAATGACACATTAAGTACAGCGGACAGTGATTTAAATTACTACTGATTTTTCACCGGAAATCATGAAGATCAGAAGATGGAAACAACATTGTTAAAGTGCTGAATAAATGAACTATCCATCCAGAATTTTATATCCAGAGAAAATATTCTTCAGGAATGAAAGTGAAACAGAAAACATTCTCAGAGAAAGGAAATCTAAAAGAATTTGTTTCCAGCACACCTTCCATAAAAGATATGTCAAAAATAATTTTTTTAGGTTGAAGGGAAATGATACCAGAAGAAAACTGATAATTCAGAAATGAAGAGCAACAGAAATGGTACATTTCTGGGAAAACCTTGTAATTTCCTTAGTGTATACATATATAACTATCTATTGAAAGTAAAATATAATTTGGGAAAATTTTTGTGTATGTAGACATAAGATATATATCAACTTTAATATAAAAGAGAGAATAAAGGAAACTGTATGGTAATAAGACTTTTATATTTTTATTTTAGGGGTAAAATATTAACTCTAAATTAACTGTAAGGAGTTAAGTATGTGTATTATAATCTTGAGAACAATCATTAAAATGGTAGAGATATAGCAAAAAATCTAAGTAATTGAAATTGAATACTAAAAATTATTTTAAAATCCAAAAGAAGTTCTTAAAACAGGGAGTAGAGGAACAAATAACACAAGGAGAAAACATAAATATAATAAATGGCAGCTCTAAATTCAGATACAATTAATTTTTATTTAATTTGTACAATTAAATATCTCAACTATATGTGGTATACAATAAACCCACTTTAAATATTATGATATGGATTGATTAAAAGTAGAAGTATGATAAAATAACTGATTTTTCTAAATAAGTAGAAAAAATAATTTATGGTTTTTAGCATATGTAGAAGTAAAATATATGACAACAGCACAGAAGAATGGGAGAAGAAAAATGGAAGTATACAGTTTTAGGTTTGTTGCATTATATTTGAAATGATAAAGTACCACTTGAAAATACATTTGAGAAGCAAAAGAAGGATACTGTAAATGATGTGACAATCACTAACCTAACCTCCAGGTGCCAGAGAAAAAAGCCAGGGGCCTGGTAGCAGCCCCCCAGAGCTGGAGCACCCAGATCAGGAGTGCTGAGCTGAGCCTAGGCCCCGTAAAATCATCCAGAAATGAAGCCAGTTGAATGAACCCATCTTATGTCACAATCAAACCCCAAAGACATCAGAAAAGGTAAAACCAAAAGAAAAAAATCCATCCGAAGGAGAGCATCGTCAAAGATTGAAGGAACATCAGGCCACACAGATGAGAAAGAACCAGCACAAGAACTATGGCAACTTAAACAGCCTGAGTGTCTTCTTACCTCCAAACAACCACATCAGTTCTACAGCAATGGCTCTTAACAAGGTTGAAATGGCTGAAATGACAGAAATGGAATTCTGAATATAGATAGGAGTGAAGATCATCCACATCCAGGAAAAAGTCAAAACCCAATCCAATGAACTTAAGGAGTAAAATAAGATCATACAGGAGCGGAAAAATGGTATGGTCATTTTTAAGAAAGAACCAAACTGATCTGATAGAGCTGAAAAACTGGCTTCAAGAATTTAATAATATATTTGCAAGTAATAACAGCAGAATTGACCAAGCTGAGTAAAGAATCTCAGAGCTTTAAGACCAATACTCTGAAACTACTCAGTCAGACAAAAATAAAAAAAGGAAAAGCAATAAAGAAGAATGGACAAGACCTCCAAAAAAGATGGGATTATGTAAACAGACCAAAGCTACAACATATCAGCATTGAAATAGAGAGAGATAAATCAAGCAACTTGGAAAACATGTTTGAGGATAGTGTACGTGAAAACTTTCCCAATCTCACTAAAGAGGCCAGCATTTAAAGTCAGGAAAGGAAGAGAACCTCTGTGAGGTACTATAAAATAGTCATCGGATTCTGCAAAGTTGAAATGAAAGCAAAATTTTAAAGGCACCTAGAGGGTTGAGAAAGGTGACCTAAAAGGTTACAGCATTAGGCTAACAGTGGACCTTTCAACAGAAACCCAATAAGCCAGAAGAGATTGGGGCCTATATTAAGCATTTGTAACAAAAAATTTCAACTAAGAATTTCATATCCAGCCAAACTAAGCTTCATAAGTGAAGGAAAACAAGGTTATTTTGAGAGAAGTATATACTAATGAAATTCATAACCACCAGGACTGCCTTAAATAAAGTCCTTGAGAGTGCTAAACATGGAAATGAAAGACTGTTACCAACCACCACAAAAATACACTTAATTACATAGACCATTGATGCTATAAAGCAAGTACACAATAAAGTCTGCATGACAATCAGGTAACAACACAATGACAGAATCAAATACACATATATCAATAATAACTTTGAAAGTAAAAGGGCTAAATAACTGAATTAAAAGGCACAGTGTGGCAAGTAGGATAAAGAATCAAGACCCAAGGTTATACTGTCTTCAAGAGATCCATCTCACATGCAATGAAACCCACAGGCTCAAAGTAATGGGATGGAGAAAAATCTACAGAGCAAATGGAAAACAGAAAATTGCAGGGGTTGCTATTCTAAGTTCAGACAAAGCCGACTTTAAACCAACAACAATCAAAAAAGACAAAGAATGGCATTATATAATGGTAAGGGGGTAAATTAAACAAGAAAACCCAACTAACCTAAATATATGTACCCATCACAGGAGCACCCAGATTTATATAGCAAGCTTTTAGAGACATACGAAGAGACTTAGCCACAAAATAGTAGTAGAGCACATGGCATATACTCTAAAATTGACCAAAAAATCAGACATCAAACAATCCTCAACCAATTAAAAAAAAAAACAAATCATAGCAACCACGGTCTTGGGCAGGAGTGCAATAAAAATTTAAATCAATACTAAGATAATTGCCGAACTGCATACAATTACATGGAAATTACACAAACTACTCTTTTAAATTTTTTTATTTCCATAGGTTTTGGGGAAACAGGTGGTCTTTGGTTACATGAGTAAGTTCTTTAGCTGTGATTTGTGAGATTTTGGTGCACCCATCATCGAGCTGTATACACTGAATCCAATTTGTAGTCTTTTATCCCATACCCCTTTCCCACCCTTTCCTTATGAGTCCTCAAAGTCCATTGTGTTATTCTTATGCCGTTGCATCCTCATAGCTTAGCTCCCACTTATGAGTGAGAACATACGATGTTTGGGTTTCCATTCCTGAGTTATTTCATTTAGAATAATAGTCTCCAATTCCATCCAGGTTGCTGCCAATGCTATTATTTCATTCCTTTTTTATAGTTGAGTAATATCCTATTTTGTGTGTGTGTGTATACACACACACACACACACTATATATATATATATAAATATACACACACACATATACACACACTATATATATATACACACTGTATATATACACGCACACACTATATATATATATACATACACATACATATATGTATATATATAACAGTTTATTTATCCACTGATTGATTGATGGTCATTTGGGCTGGTTCCACATTTTTGCAATTGTGAGTTTTGCTGCTATAAACATGCATGTGCAAGTATCTTTTTTGTATAATGACTTCTTTTCCTCTGGGCAGATATCCGGTAGTGGGATTGCTGTATCAAATTGTAGTTCTACTTTTGTTTCTTTAAGGAATCTCCACACTGTTTACATAGTAGTAGTACTAGTTTAAATTCCCACCAGCAGGCTAGAAGTGTTCCCTTTTAACTGTATCCATGCCAACATGTATTTTTTTTTGATGTTTTGATTATGGCCATTCTTGCAGGAGTAATGTGGTATCGCATTGTGGTTTTGATTTGCATTTCCCTGGTCATTCGTGATGTTGAGCACTTTTTCATATATTTGCTGGCTGTTTGTATTTCTTCTTCCTTTTTTCTTCTTCTTCCTTCTTCGTTCTTCCTTCTTTCTTCCTTCTTCCTTCTTTTTCCTTCTTCTTCCTTCTTGTTCTTCTTCTTTCTTCTTTCTCCTTTTTTTTTTGAGACAGAGTTTCACTCCTGTTGCCTAGGCTGGAGTGTGGTGGTGTGATCTCAGCTCAGCCCACTGCAACCTCTGTCTCCTGGGTTCAAGTGATTCTCCTGCCTCAGCCTCCCGAGTAGCTAGGATTACAGGCACATGCCACCACACCCGACTAATTTTTGTACTTTTAGTACAGATGGGGTTTCACTATGTTGACCAGGCTCGTCTTGAACTCCTGACCTAAGGTGATCCACCCACCTCAGCCTCCCAAAGTGCTGGGATTACAGGCGTGAACCACCGCATCCAGCCCATTTTTATATCTTCTTTTGAGAATTGTCTATTCATGTCCTTAGCCCACTTTTTGTTGGGATTGTTTTTTTTTTTTCTTGCTAATTTAAATAACCTACTCTTGAGTGACTTCTGGGTGGACAATGAAATTAAGGCAGAAATCAAGAAATTATTTTCAACTAATTAGAACAAAAATACAACATACCAGAATCTCTGGGACACAGCTAAAGTATGGTTAAGATGGAATAGTATAGCACTAAATGCTGGCATCGAAAAGTTAAAAATATATCAAATGAACAACCTAACATTACATCTAGAGGACCTAGAGAAACAAGAGAAAACATACCCCAGAGCTAGCAGAGCAGAGGGCAAGAAATAACCAAAATCAGAGTGGAACTCAAGGAAATTGAGTTGTGAAAAACCATACAAAGGTCAAAGAATGCTGGAGTAGGTTCTTTGAAAGAATAAGTTAGACAAACTGCTAGCTAGATTAATAAAGGGAAAAAAGAGGAAGATCCAAATAAACACGATCAGAAATGACAAAGGGGATATTACCACTGAACCCACAAAAATACAAAAAATTATCAGATACTACTATAAACACCCTATGTACACCAACTAGAAAACCTGGAAGAAATCGATAAATTTCTGGAAACATACAACCTCCCAAGATTGAACCAGCAAGAGATTGACTTCTTGAACAGACAAATAACGAGTTCCAAATTGAATTGGTAATAAAAAGCCTCCTATCCAGAAAAAGCACAGGCCTAGATGGCTTAACAGCCAAATTTTACCAGATGTATAAATAAGAGCTGGTACCATTTCTACTGAAACTATTCCAAAAATTGAGGAGAGACTCCTCCTTAACTCATTCTATGAAGCCAGCATTATCCTGATACCAAAACCTGGCAGAGACACACACACAAAAAGGAAACATCGGGCCAATATCCTAGATGAATAAAGACACAGAAATCCTCAACAAAATACTAGTAAACCGAATCTAGCAGCACATCTAAAAGCTAATCCACCTTGACCAAGTGTGCCTTATCCCTGGGATACAAATTAGGAACAACATACACAAATCAGTAGAGGTGATTCATTACATAAACAGAACTAAAAAAAACACCACATAATCATATCAGATGCAAAAAGAGCTTTTGATAAAATTTAACATCTCTTCGTGTTAAATAAAAACCCTCAGTAAACTAGGCATTGAAGGAAATACCTCAAAATAATAAGAACCATTTGTGGCAAACCCACATCCAATATCATATTGAATGGACAAAAGCTGGCACAAGACAAGGGTGCCCTCCCTCACCACTCCTATTAAACATAGTATTGGAAATCCTGCCCAGAGCAATCAGGCAAGAGAAAGACATAGCACACAAATAAGAAGAGAGGAAGTAAAACTACCCCTGTTGGCAGACGACATGATCCTATGTCTAGAAAAACCTCAAAGTCTCACCCCAAGAGCTCCTTAAGCTGATAAACAATATCAGAAAAGTCTCAGGATACAAAGATCAGTGTACAAAAATTACTGGGATTCCGTTACACCAACAACAGTCAAGCCAAGAACCAAATCAACACAATTCCATTCACAATTTCCACAAAAAGATTAAAATACCTAGGAATACAGCTAACCAGGAAGGTTAAAAATATATACAATGAGAAATACAAAACAGTGTTCAAAGGAATCAGAGATGACACAAATAAATGGAGACACATTCCATGCTCATGGATAGGGAGAATCAATATCATTACAATGGACATACTGCCAAAAGCAATTTGTGGTTTCAGTGCTATTCCAATTAAACTTACAATGATATTCTCCAAAGAAATAGGAAAAAAAACTATTTCAAAATTTGTGTGGAACCAAAAAAAGTCTGAATAGCCAAGGCAATTTTAAGCAAAAGAACAAAGCTGGAAGCATCACGCTACCTGTCTTCAAGCTATACTACAGCATTACAATAACCTAAACAGCATAGTACTGGTAAAAAAGCACACACATAGACCAATGGAACAGAATAGAGAGCCCAGAAATAAGGCTGCACACCTACAACTATCTGGTCTTTGACAAGGCTGACAAAAACAAGTAATGGGGAAGGGAGTTTCTTTTCAATAAATGATGCTGGGATAACTGGTCAGCCAAATGCAGAAAACTGAAACTGGACCCCTTCCTTACATCATATACAAAAATAAACTCAAGATGAATTAAAGACTTAAATGTAAAACCAAAAACTATGAAAACTCTAGAAGACAACTTAGGCAATACCATTTTGAAAACAGGACCTGATAAAAATTTTATGACAAAGATGCAAAAGCAGTCACAACAAAAGCAAAAATTGATGAATGGGATCTAAACTAAAGAGCTTCTGCACCACCAAATAAACTATCAACAGAGTAAACAGACAACCTACAGAATGGAAGAAAATTTTTGCATGTTATGCGTCTGACAGAGATCTAATAACCAGCATCTATAAAGAACTTAAACAGATGTACAACAAAAAAAAAACTCCATTAAAAAGTGGACAAAGGACACAACAGTCACTTTAAAAAAAGAAAGAAAGAAAGACACACATTCGGCCAAGAAACAAATGAAAACAAAAAATCTCAGCATCACTGATTATTAGAGAAATGCAAATCAAAACCACAATGAGATACTGTCTCACACCACTCAGACTGGCTGTTATTTAAAAGTCAAAATTAACAGGTGCTGGCAAGGTTACAGAGGAAAAGGAATGCTTGTACACTGTTGGTGTGAGTGTACGTGAGTTCAGCCATTGCAGTAAACAGTGTGGCGATTTCTCAAAGACCTATAAACAGAACTATCATTTGACCCAGCAATCCCATTACTGTGTATATGCCCCCAAAATATAAATAATTCTGTTATAAAGACACATGCACATGTATGTTCATTGCAGAACTTTTCACAATAGCAGAGACATGGAATCAACCTAAATGCTCATCAATGGTAGACTGGATAAAAAAAAAAACAGTACATATACACCATGCAGCCGTAGAAGAGAGTGAGAACATGTCCTTTGCAGGGACATGGATGGAGCTGTATGCCATTATCCTTAAAAACTAATGCAGAAACAGAAAAACAAATGTCACATGTTCTCACTTTTAAGTGGGAGCTAAATGATGAGAACACATGGACACAAAGAAGGGAGCAATATCACCGGAGGCTACTTAGAGGTGTAGGGAGGGAGGAAGCAGCAAGTTGAAAGATTACCTATCAGGTACCATGTTTAATACCTGGGTGATTAGATAATCTATACAACAAACTTCCATGACATGCTATTTCCCTATATAACAAACCTGCACATGTACCCGTAAACCTAAAATAAAATCAAAAACAGCAACAACAAGCAGCATGTCACCAACATCTTTTTCTTGTGAGTACTTCAGGCTGCTTCGTCATGTTCGAACTTGAAGGGGATCTGTCATGCAAGGATCACATGGTGAGAGAGCAAGCAATAGAGATGGGAGGGAAGTGCCAGCTTCTCTTAAACAAACAGCTCTCACAGGAACTAATACAGCAAGAACTCACCCACCATCCCCCACCTTTCAAGAATGGCATTAATCTATTCATTAGGAATCTGCCCCCATGACTGGAACAGCTTCCATTAGGCCTCAACTCCAATATTGGAAATTAAATTTCCACATGAGTTTTTGAGGAGTTAAACAGACAAAACTATAGCAAGTTGATTTTTGTGTGTGGTGTGACACAAGCTACTAATTTCATTCTTCTGCATGTGTGGATGTTCACATTCCTAAACAACATTTATTGAGGGGACTGCTCATTTTTCATTTTGTGTTCTTCACATCTTTGTTGAAAATCAGTTAACCATAAATGTATGGATTTACTTATTGGTTTTATATCCTTTTCCATTTGTCTACGTGTCTGTTTTTATGCCAGTACCATGTTGTTTCGATTACTGTATTTTTGTCGTAGATTTTGAAATCAGGTAGTATGATTTCACCAGCTTTGTTCTTTCACTCAAGATTGCTTTGGCTATTTAGGGTTCTTCTTGGTTCCACGCAAAGTTTAGGATTTTTTTTCTGTTTCTGTTTACAAATATTGAAATTTTGATCAGAATAGCATTGAATATGGAGGTGACCTTAAGTTTTATGAACATTTTAATATTAATTCTTCCAATCCATAAACATAGAATAATTTTTCCAATTATTTTTTACTTCTTCAACTTTTTATTAATGTTTTATGGTTTTCAGTGTTAAATTTATTTCTAAGTATTATATTTTTTGTGTTAGTGATTTTAATGGAATTATTATAAAGTTCATTTTTGGTACATAGAAACACTACTGATTTTTGTGTGGTGATTTTGTATTTGGTATTTTGTATTCTTATTTTGGATTATGTTGTCAACAAACAGCAACTATTTAACTTCTTTTTTTCCTATATGGATACATTTTATTTCTCTCTGTTGCTGATAACTCTGGCAAGGACTTCCAATACTGTGTTGAATTTAAGTGGTGAGAGTTGGCATCCCTGTGTTGTTCTGGATCTTAGATAAAAGGGTTTTAATTTCTCAACATTGAGTATAATGTTGTTGCCTTATCATATACAGTTATTATTGTGTTGAGTGATGGGGTGATCAGACCCAACCCAGGACATGGGGGGCCCCCACATCCCCTGACAGGCCCTGGTGTGTGATGTTCCCCTCCCTGTGTCCATGTGTTCTCATTGTTCAACTCCCACTTATGAGTGAGAACATGTGGTGTTTGGTTTTCTGATCCTGTGTTAGTTTGCTGAGAATGATGGTTTCCAGCTTCATCCATGTTCCTGCAAAGGACATTAACTCATTCTTTTTCATGGCTGCATAGTATTCCATGGTATATATGTGCCACATTTTCATTATCCAGTCTACCATTGAGGTGCATTTGGGTTGGTTTCAAGTCTTTGCTATTGTAAATAGTGCTGCAATAAACACATGTGTGCATGTGTCTTTATAGTAGAATGATTTATTATCCCTTGGGTATATACCCAGTAATGGGATTGCTGGGTCAAATGGTATTTCTAGTTCTAGATCCTGGAGGAATTGCCACACTGTCTTCCACAATGGTTGAACTAATTTACACTCCCACCAACAGTGTAAAAGTGTTCCCAATTCTTCTATTCCTCTCCAGCATCTGTTGTTTCCTGACTTTTTAATGATTGCCATTTTAACTAGCATGAGATGGTATCTCATTGTGGTTTTGATTTGCATTTCTCTAATGACCAGTGATGATGAGCTTTTCTTCATATGTTTCTGGCCGCATAGATGTTGTCTTTTGAGAAGGGTCTCTTCATATACTTTGCCCACTTTTTGATAAGGTTGTTTGTTTTTTTCTTGTAAATTTGTTTAAGTTCCCTGTAGATTCTGGATATTAGACCTTTGTCAGATGGATAGATTGCAAAAATATTCTCCCATTCTGTAGGTTGCCTGTTCACTCTGATGATAGTTTCTTTTGCTGTGCAGAAGCTCTTTAAGTTAATTAGATTTCATTTGTCAATTTTGGCTTTGGTTGTAATTGCTTTTGGTGTTTTAGTCATGAAGTCTTTGCCCATGCCTATGTCCTAAATGGTATTGCCTAGGTTTTCTTCTAGGGTTTTTATGGTTTCAGGTTTTGCATTTAAGTCTTTAATCCATCTTGAGTTTCTTCTTTTTTTCTATTCCATTGAGGCATAATGTTAGGTTGTTTATTTGAGACCTTTCTTTTTTCATGTGAGCATTTATTATAATACACTTTTCTCTTAGAACTGTTGTTGCTGCATTCCATAAGTTTGGTATAATATGTTTTCATTTTTGTCTCAAGATGTTTTTCAATTTCCTTTTAATTTTTTTTATTGACTCCTTGGTTGCCCATGAACATATTTAATTTCCATGTATTTGTGAATTTTTAAAAATTTCTTCTGTTATTGATTTCTGGTTTTACACCATTGTCATCTGAAAAGTTACTTCGTATGATTTAAGTTTTCTTAAAATTGCTATGACTCCTCTTGTGGCTTAACCTATGGTCTATCCTGGAGAATATTTCATGGGTACTTGAGAAGAGTGTGTATTCTAGTCCTGCTTGATGGACTATTCTCTGTATGTCTTTTGTTTCCATTTGATCAAAACTGTTGTTTGAGTCTTCTGTTTTGTATTAATTTTCTGTTTGAATATCTGATAATTACTGAAAGTAGGGTATTTAAGTACCCTACTCTTATTGTATTGCAATCTATCTCTTCAGATTCTTTAGTATTAATATTTAGGTGCTCCAGTATTGGGTACATGTAAATTTGCAATTTCGTATATATTCTTTTAACAAATTGATCTTTTTGTTATTATGTAATGTTTCTGTGTCTCTTTTTGCAGTTGTTTATACATAAAGTTTATTTTATCTTATATAAATATTTCTACCCCAAATCTCTTTTGGTTTTCATTGCATGGAATACCTTTTTCTCTTCTTTGACTTTCACTCTACGTGTATCCTAATATCCAGAATAATAGAAAAATGCCCACTTTTGCCACTTCCACTCAACATAGTATTGAAAGTCCTTGTCAGAGAAATAAGGCTAGAGAGGAAAAAAAAGGCATCTAAATGAGAAAGAAAGATGGAAAACTATTGCTCTCTGCAGATGTCATGATCTTATGTGGAAAAAATTCTAAATATTTCACTAAAAAGCTAGAACTGGTAAACAAATTTAGTAAAGTTTCAGGCTACAAAATCAAGAAACAAAAATCAATAGATTTTCTTTACATTAACCATGAACTATCTGAAAAATAAATCGAGATAAATTCCATTTACAATAACTATTCCAAAAAATAAATTAATGAATTACTTAGGAGTAAATTTAACCAAAGCAAATGATCTATATAATGAAAACTATAAAAACATTTATGAAAGAAATTGAAAAAAATAAGTAAATAAAAAGTTAGCCCATGTTTGTGGATTTGAAGAATTATTTTTTCAAATGTTTATACCACTCAAAGTGATCTACAAATTCAGCACTATTCCAATGTCATTTTTCTTAAAAATATAAAAAAATCCTAAAATATCCAATTTTTAAGACAATTATGAGCAAAAGAATCGAACTGATTTCAAACTATCCTACAACATGCTAGTAATTCAAACAGCATGGAACTGGAATAAAAATAGATGCATCAAAAAATTGAACAGACTATACAGCCCAGAAATAAATAAATAAACACACACATATATGGTCTATTGACTTTCAACAAAGGTTTCGAGTATGTACAATGAGAAAAGGACAATCTCTTCAATAAATGGTGTTGGGGAAACCAAATATCCATATACAAAACAATAAAATTTGACCCTTGTCTGACACATTATAAAAAATTAACTCAAAATAAAGACTTAAACATGAGACCTGAAACTACAAAACCCATTAGAAGAAAGCATAGGGGCCTGAGCAATGTTAATTAATACTTGACTCCAAAAGCAAAAATAGACAAATGGGATTACATTGAAATAAAAAGTTTCTGTGCAACAAAGGAAACAAATGGTACAGTGAAGAGAAAACCTACTCATATGGAGAAAATATTTGAAAGCCATATATTTGATAAGCAGTTAATGACCAAAATCTATAAAGAACCCAATGAACTCCGTAGAAAGAAAACAAACAATTCAATTAAGAAATTGGCCAAAAACATGGATGAGACTGGAGGTCATTACTGTTGAGTGAAATAAGCCAAGCACAGAAAGACAAATCCTGCATGTTCTCACTTATACATGGAAGATAAAAAGGTGGAACTCATGAAGATAGAGAGCAGGTAAGGGGTGACCACAGGCCAGGAATAGTATAGGGTAGGGACGATAAAGAGAAGTTGATTAATAGGTACAAATATATGCTTGGATAGAAAAAAAAAAAGACCTAGTGTTAGATAGATTGTCAGCATGACCATAGTTTTCAATAATCTAGTGTATTACTATAAAATAGCTAGAAGAAAGAATTTGAATGGTTCTAACATAAAGAAAACACAACTTTTTTAGAGTGATAGATATACCAAGCACACTGATTACATCTTTACAAATTATATGAATGTATTAAATAATCACATTAACTTCAAATAATAAAATAAAATTTAACTCAATTTTTAAAAAGAAATGGGCTAGAAACCTGACTTTTAAAAGAAGACATACAGATGGCCCACAGATATATGAAAAAGCCCTCACAATCACTAATCATTAAGGACATGCAAATTAAAACAACAGTGATATATCACCTCACTTCTCTTACAATGGCTATTATCAAAAAGACAAAGATTAAGTTTTGGCAGGGATGGAGAGAAAAGGGAAACCTTGTACATTGTTGGGAGAAATATAAATTAGTACAGTCATTATGAAAAACAGTGTGGAGACTCCTCAAGAAGCTAAAAATAAAATTACTATATGATCCAGCAATCCCGCTTCTAGGAATTTACCCAAAAGATTTAAAATCAGTATTTCAGAGATGTCATTGCAGCACTGTTCACAATAGCCAAGTTATGGAATCAACCTGTGTCCATCAACACATGAATGGATGAAGAAAATGTGATATATATAGATATATACAAATATACATAGATCTATATCTGTAGCTACATATCGATATATAGATATACATACAGTGTAATACTGTTTAGCTTTTTGGGAATTTTTTAAAAATTTTATCGAAGATTTTTAAAACAATTCCTAAAAGATTGACTCTTCCAGAAAACTAGGTATACATACATTGTGTCTATTATGTTAAAATTTGCATTAGACACAAATACAAAAACCACGAAACAAGCCACCATTCTCCAACAATCTGAGCAAAGATAAAATCTCTAAAGAAAAACATGGATGACTTGCAAAGGATGAACTCTTTATGCACCATAAAAAAAGAAGCACAAATGATTGTGTTCAGTTGTTACAATAAATTGAACCTTCGGTATTAGGAATGAGAGCATTTTGTCATATAGGATTACCAGGTATTATAAAAGGGCATAGTGTCAAAGGAATAGAAACAACAGCATTCAAAAACAGCTTCATAAACTAGGCAATAAAACACTCTATATCATGTTTCTCTGTCGTCCATCACTGAATACACCACTAGCAACTTTGAAATTTTAAAAAGGTAAGAAAAGAAAAAACGAGCTATAACCCCTTTTATTTTCTCTGTTTAAAATCAAACAGAAAACAAACATCAATTCTGTTATACACTAACATCTTCAAAGTACATCGTTCGTACAAGAGAAAGACTAACAACAAAAATATGTTTACATAGATCCAAACATAACTGAGTGATAGTGCCTCTCACACAGCTTTACAGTGGTACTCAGGAGGAGCCACTTGATAATTGCTGGCACTAAACAAAGTTGCAGAATTCTTTGCCAGGTACTTTAGGAAATAAGGAAGATAATTCAGTAATAAAGCAAGGCTTTTCTCATCCAGCAGTGTCTAGGCCAATATTGCTCCAATTTATACAAATAATCTCAGTAGATATGGCACTTTATACACTTGGAACATGGCTGCATCAGGGTGATCTGCAAGAATTTCAGCATACTATGCTCTCAAATTTGTAGGGTAGGTGGGTGCCCAACATTAAGTTGAAGTATTCTTTTATCCCTGGCATAACTTCATTAACGGCATAGTCATTATCTGTGTTTCCATGAGATTTCTTGTAATTTGCATGATCCTTTATAATGAAACCCACATTCTTCTTGGAAGAAAGATAAAAGAGCTGTTTTTGCCTGGTAATTAAGTCCCAGTCATCAACAAGCCATAGTTTTAGCTCTTCAGGAATCTTTACTTTATCTTCAACTCTGTTCATAAATGTTTCCTCATTTTCTTTTTTTTTTTATATGTATCACATTGTCTTTATTTGTCTTTTTTTTATTATACTTTAAGTTTTAGGGTACATGTGCACCACGTGCAGGTTTGTTACATATGTATACATGTGCCATGTTTGTGTGCTGCACCCGTTAACTCCTCATTTAGCATTAGGTATATATCCTAATGCTATCCCTCCCCCCTTCCCCCACCCCACAACAGTCCCCAGTGTGTGATGTTCCCCTTCCTGTGTCCATGTGTTCTCATTGTTCAATTCCCACATATGAGTGAGAAAATGCAGTGTTTGGTTTTTTGTCCTTGCAATAGTTTGCTGAGAATGATGGTTTCCAGCTTCATCCATGTCCCTACAAAGGACAGGAATTCATCATTTTTTATGGCTGCATAGTATTCCATGGTGTGTATGTGCCACATTTTCTTAATCCAATCTATCATTGTTGGACATTTGGGTTGGTTCCAAGTCTTTGCTATTGTGGATAGTGCTGCAATAAACATACATGTGCATGTGTCTTTATAGCAGCATGATTTATAATCCTTTGAGTATACACCCAGTAATGGGATGGCTGGGTCAAATGGTATTTCTAGTTCTAGATCCCTGAGGAATCGCCACACTGTCTTCCACAATGGTTGAACTAGTTTACAGTCCCACCAACAGTGTAAAAGTGTTCCTATTTCTCCACATCCTCTCCAGCACCTGTTCTTTCCTGACTTTTTAATGATTGCCATTCTAAATGGTGTGAGATGGCATCTCATTGTGGTTTTGATTTGCATTTCTCTGATGGCCAGTAATGATGAGCATTTTTTCATGTGTCTTTTGGCTGCATAAATGTCTTCTTTTGAGAAGTGTCTGTTCATATCCTTCACCCACTTTTTGATGGGGTTGTTTGTTTTTTTCTTGTAAATGTGTTTGAGTTCATTGTAGATTCTGGATATTAGCCCTTTGTCAGATGAGTAGGTTGCAGAAATTTTCTCCCATTCTGTAGGTTGCCTGTTCACTCTGATGGTAGTTTCTTTTGCTGTGCAGAAGCTCTTTAGTTTAATTAGATCTCATTTGTCAATTTTGTCTTTTGTTGCCATTGCTTTTGGTGTTTTAGACATGAAGTCCTTGCCCATGCGTATGTCCTGAATGGTATTGCCTAGGTTTTCTTCTAGGGTTTTTATGGTTTTAGGTCTAACATTTAAGTCTTTAATCCATCTTGAATTAATTTTTGTATAAGGTGTAAGGAAGGGATCCAGTTTCAGCTTTCTACATATGGCTAGCCAGTTTTCCTGGCACCATTTAGTAATAGGGAATCCTTTCCCCATTGCTTGTTTTTGTCAGGTTTGTCAAAGATCAGATAGTTGTAGATATGTGGCATTATTTCTGAGGGCTCTGTTCTGTTCCATTGGTCCATATCTCTGTTTTGGTACCAGTACCATGCTGTTTTGGTTACTGTAGACTTGTAGTATAGTTTGAAGTCAGGTAGCATGATGCCTCCAGCTTTGTTCTTTTGGCTTAGGATTGACTTGGCAATGCGGGCTCTTTTTTGGTTCCATATGAACTTTAAAGTAGTTTTTTCCAATTCTGTGAAGAAAGTCATTAGTAGCTTGATGGGGATGGCATGGAATCTATAAATTACCTTGGGCAGTATGGCCATTTTCATGATATTGATTCTTCCTACCCAAGTTCACTCATGATTTGGCTTTCTGTTTGTCTGTTATTGGTGTATAAGAATGCTTGTGATTTTTGCACATTGATTTTGTATCCTGAAACTTTGATGAAGTTGCTTATCAGCTTAAGGAGACTTTGGGCTGAGACAATGGGGTTTTCTAGATATACAATCATGTCATCTGCAAACAGAGACAATTTGACTTCCTCTTTTCCTAATTGAATGCCCTTTATTTCCTTCTCCTGCCTGATTGCCCTGGCCAGAACTTCCAACACTATGTTGAATAGGAGTGGTGAGAGAGCGCGTCCCTGTCTTGTGCCAGTTTTCAAAGGGAATGCTTCCAGTTTTTGTCCATTCAGTATGATATGGGCTGTGGGTTTGTCATAGATAGCTCTTATTATTTTGAGATATGTCCCATGAATACCTAATTTATTGAGAGTTTTTGGGATGAAGCATTGTTGAATTTTGTCAAAGGCCTTTTCTGCATCTATTGAGATAATCATGTGGTTTTTGTCTTTGGTTCTGTTTATGTGATGGATTACGTTTATTGATTTTCGTATGTTGAACCAGCCTTGCATCCCAGGGATGAAGCCCACTTGATCATGGTGGATAGCTTTTTGATGTGTTGCTGGATTCGGTTTGCCAGTATTTTATCTACCCAGGCCCTTTTCTTCCAAAAATGCTGCAGAATCTCATTGTTACTGCCACCATCTCCAATTCCAGGTTTTTTTTCTTTCTTCTTTTGTTGTTTTCACTTCAACATGTTTCTGTTACACACAAGATGTCTTCTTTCCTGGGGCAGCCCCTCTCATCTTTCCCTCTGCATATTTTTCCTGAATGACTTTTTGAAGTTCTGTTTCTGCATATTGGCGTCCACGTATTTGAGTACTCTGTTCTCTGGAATGATTCAACCCTATTTTTATTCCACCAATTGTAATGTACAAAGTATTTCACTTGTTTGTCCTTTATGGCAACCTCTACACACTTTTCTTCATAAAAAAGGGGTCCAAGAGAGCGCAGCACTCACTCACCCTCCTGGAGTTTAGGCTTTGGCTCCTCCTTTGGCATCATTTATAAGTGATTCACTACCTCCTCCTTCTTTCAGCACCCCTGACTACCACCCCCTACTTGCTCCTATTTAGCTTTTTAAAAGGAATAATTTTTTTTTTTTTCAACAAGGATGAAATTGGAGAGCATTGAGATAAGTGAAATAAGCCAAATGCAGGAAGACAAATGCTGTATATTCTCATTTATACATGGAATCTAAAATGATTTAACTTATAGAAGCAGAGAGTAGAATGCTGGTTACCAGAGGCTAGAGGTAGACAGAATGGAAAGATAGTAGTCTAAGGGTACAAAGCCTGTGAGACAGGAAAAATAAGTTTAATATTTATTTATTTATTTATTTATTTATTTATTTATTTATTTTTACAGTAAAGTGAAAGCAAGTTTATTAGGAACGTAAAGGAATAAAAGAATGGCTACTCTATAAGCAGAGCAGTGGCTTGAGCTGTTCAACTGAAGATATTTATTATTACTTCTTGATTATATGCTAAGCAAGGGGTGTATTATTCATGAGTTTTCTGGGAAAGGGGTGAGCAATCCCCAAAACTGAGTGTTTCTTCCCTTTTTAGAACATATAGGGTAACTTCCTGATGTTGCCACGGCATTTGTAAACTGTTACAGCATTGGTGGAAGTGTCTTTTTGCATGCTAATGCATTATCATTAGTGTATAATGAGCAGTAAGGATGACCAGAGGTCACTCTTGTTGCCATCTTAATTTTGGTGGGTTTTAGCTGGCTTCTTTTCTGTAGCCTGTTTTATCAGCAAGGTCTTTATGACCTGTATCTTATGCCAACCTTCTATCTCATCCTGTGACTAAGAATGCCTTATCCTGGGAATGCAGCCCAGTAGGTCTCAGCCTTATTTTACCCAGCCCCTATTCAAGATGGAGTTGCTCTGGTTCGAATACCTCTTACATATTTCTCCCCTCCCTTTTATAAGAGAACACTTAATCTTAAGGGTTGTAGAGGGATGAAAATTTGTCTTCTGTAACTTCTTCAGGCTGAACAGGGGCAATAATATTCCTCCCTAATTATTAAGGTCTCTCATATTTGGGATAGAGAGGAGCTCAGTCAGAAAGCATCGCTATGTCCAGGGGCATGCATAACTCTGAGTTCCAATAAAAGGTGATATCTGGAAGATTAATAAATGTTCAATTTAAGAAAACATTCAGTAAGCTTATCTTGTGTTCCTACACAAAGAGTGCAACTGCACTATATTCTACAACAATAAAGCAAAATAAGCAAAATCACCCAAAGTAAACTAAATAAGAAGGCATTCCATGAACTGTGCAACTGTTGGAACCAAGCTGATATGGGGTTGCTAGATGAGTCCATTATGTGTTTAGAATTAGAATACTGATACTGATCCGGATTTTTATATTACCTATCCCTCTTGTTTCTTCTGGGATGCAGCCAGAGATCACTGGTTGGTTCACAGAAATAAGCAATCAGTCTAAATTGCAGAAAAAAGAAACTCAAAAACAACTGATGAGATTAGAATCTAATAACAGGTTTTTGAAACCTGTTATTAGATAACAGATAACATAATATCTGTTATTAGATAACATAGTATCTGTTATTAGATAACATAGTTTTTGAAACATAGTTTTTCTCTCTCCAGTCTCCCATTTGTACTAAAGATAAATCATGGTAAGACCAATTTGGCTTATGATACTTGGCCTGTTTATTTGTATAAGTGCAGCAAGAATAATTATTTGTCACATAAGCTCTTTTTAAATTGGCTTTAATGGAACTCTGTTCCATAAAGAATCTCAGATATGACTTTTTTTAAAAAGCTGAACCCAGCCATGGTTTTGTGCCATCAAATGCCTGTGAGTTGGGTAAATTCTTCTCCTCCTGAGGTCCTAATATAAACTTGGGGCTCCTGGGCCTGTCAGAAAGTGACAATATTTACTTACTACAGGTAAGGAACTATGCACAGGTACTGTGTAGACAAGGTAGGGGGCCAGTTTTACCAAGGGGCTTTTATTGGCTCTATAAGTCAAGTATAATTTCTTAAAGAAAAGCACACCATTCCAGTCAAAGCTTGGTAAAATAACCAGTTTCTCCAACTGTGTCCTGTTGCAAAGGAAAATAGATTCTTATTGTACTTATGCAAATAACTATGTTGCCATAAGTTAAGTATAATCACAACTAGTTTCCAAATTCTGGATAAATCAGGTAGAGAGAAAAAATCCTCCAAATTTTGTTCACAGCAGTATAGTTTACTCAATTGTTAAAAGCTGTATATAGCTCTCCAAAAAAAGTTTTCTTGACTGAAAAACAAAACAAAGGATCAGCAATGTTTTAAGCAAAAAGTCAAAAAGATTAATTCAGTCTTCTATTAGTTCAGTCCATGCAGTTATCACCTGTCCTGCTTGATATTCATGAACATTTCGGCTCTCCATCAGAGTCCTGAAAGTTTTTTTCCTCTATTCTAATGTCACAATTTCCAAAGTTATCAGAAACCTGCATTTAAAAACACCTGTTAGAGTTCTATAGTTGATTATGAAACAACCTTCTAAAGAGGACCAAAACAAGTCAATTGTCTGTGTATGACAAAAAGTCTTAGGACAGCCACTATTAAAACCACAATTGATAAGGAAACTTTGGTTCCTTCTGTAGCATACAACAATTTTACACAACAATTATAACTATTAATAACATACAGTAAGTCATATCAGAATTATAGGAGTTTCTCACAAATTAGGAACACATACCAATATCATATTTACACAAATACAGTCCAAAGAAAGCCAAAAACCATTTCATTTTTGACAATGTTTCCTGTATGATTTTTATACCAAAAAAGGCATACTTCACCATTGCATTAGTGTACTATTGATGTCAAACCTAATTCTTAATAAAACCTTATAGACAAATGTATCCGATCTTAGTCAGTATGACTGTAGTTAAGATTCTTATAAACTTTTATAACCCTTTACAATTTTTTATTAAAGATCAGGTCATTGCTCTCAGGAAACCCCGTTGTGCTTTTATTCCAATGTTCAATTTATGAAAAAACTGAATAATACTCCTTTAACTTTAGCTAATATGTTCACATGCAGAATTTCTTTTACAAGATTAATTTTTCACAACCTTTCACTTGCTGAAACCTTCAGCTTTTTCCTCTCTAACTTAAAATAATCCTTTAACCCTTTAATATAGGCAGAAAAATCTACATTCCCATACCTTCTTATAATCTTTTACCAAAAACACATTTCACTTTCCTTGCACATCTTGCATGTAAAATTGTTTTTATTTTTCAAAGATTACTTAAGTCATGTAAACTAAAGAGCATTACATTTTTTGCTTTTCTGAAAAAAATATTTTTAAGCCAATTAATTGGAGCACCTTTATATATAAACATCACACACACAACACATATAAATGCAGAGAGAGACAGAAGAAGATCCAGTAGTTATAAGATTTTTCATTTGCCAATTTTTAATTGCATTACTGGCTTCAGGGTGGGGCTCTTGGAGGAACAGTGCCAGTTTCTCTGACCTAATAAGCAGGCACAACTGGAAGGCAAAAACAGATTCCCCAAAATTAAGGGTCCCATTTTTATATCAAATCTTAGATCTCCAAAAAGAGAAATGCTATGAAACAAGACAGGGCAATGATTTTACCATGCATTTCATTACAAAGCAACCCAATCAGCCCATTCTGTGATTGCCCCATCCCCCATGGGAGTCTTATCTCTCAGTGGCAGTGTGGGGACACTTCCGTACCTTCCAGGTGGCTAAGAGCATGCTTCTCTGATCCGAACGTGCAGAGAGTGTAGTATTCCCTCATAACTGCCATAAGCTATCCCCAAAAGTATATTTCCTACCTAGTTATTATACATGAAAGCGCTCTCATAATATGAAGTAATTTCTGATACCCCCAAAGTATTATACATCAGATAATGCAATGCAAACTAGAACAAAGCCTTAGATTTTGAGAAGGAGCTATCCACTTCTAATTCCTAGGGTTTCATAAGGAAGACAGAGGATTTTTTCAAAATGGGGTCTGTGGCACCTCCTCTTTTTTTCTGAAGGAGTCCCAGGCTGTTAGAGCTCGTATATCCACTTTTAATTAAGCTGACTTTTAACCATAGTGCTTAAAAAAGAAGGTCCTTTTAAATCTATTACCCAACTTTAGCCAGGCCAAACAGCCAATATTTCTGGCTTTTTAGCTTTACCAAAGTTAACCTCTCAAGTGAAACCAATAAGCCTTTACTAAGGTTATAACTTAACCACGAGTGTACAAGGTATTTTCAAAGAGGTGGTAAGAGTTTTTACAAAATCTAGACTCCTCAAAGGTAGCTCAGAGAAGGGAAAATTCAAGACGGTTCTTGGAGGGGAATAGAATCAACAAATTGTAAAGGTCACACAGATATCAAATGAGAAACGACTCATTCCCTAAGCTGAGAAAAGAACCCGGGTACCATTGTAAAATGGCAAAGCCTTAACTGCCAGACTACAGCATTGGGCAGCTTTCATTGCTCTTCTGAGAGAGAGCCTAGAGCAGGCCAATTTTGAGCTTGCAAAGGCTTTTAACTGCTCGAGATAGTTTTTAGGGCTAATTACGACATGAACCCCAAAACTCCTGTTCCCTGGATGGCAGAGACCAAGAGAAAGTACCACGAAATCATTTCAAGGTCAAGCTCCCAAGGACATGAAAAAAGATGAGAAGGAAACTTCATCCAGGTTTTTTGTTTGTTTGTTTATTTTTGGTTTTGTTTTTGTTTTCAGGGAAGTGTAGCATAGTTTGTAACTGACCAGTTTGCTAGGCCATCTTGAACAGCAGGCTTACAGGGGTCCTAGGCCCATGTTCTATCCTAAGGGACCCCTCTTTCTGACAGAAAGATACAGAAAGAAAAATTCATACCACAAAGTACAACATATTCACTACAGCTTAAGACTAGCCTCTTGAATCCTTTTTCTTATTAATTAAAACTGTACAGAGGAGATAAACAGTGATTTTTATCATTCCTTTAACCAGTTTGCTGACTGATAAGAAATTCATACCCTTTTGCTGGCTTGCCAGTCTTCTGGGTTTTCCTTCCCTGAGCGACCCTGGCAACCCAGCCCGCTACACCATTGCCCTGGGGGCCAAGCCACAACACAAAGGAAAATCATGGAACCAAAAGCAAAACTCTCAGTTTTGCAAGTTGTCCCCAAGTGGACTGCCTGGGGAAGCTAGATTAACATTTTCCATTCCAGCCAGAGCAAAATACATGTGGCAAAACAGATATTAGCCACTCTGCTTAGCACCCAATATCGAACTGGCAAGACTTAAATTTGCCCCAGGTTGTGTCCTGTCATCTTTAATTTATTCGAAGTGGATTGAAGGAGTTTCAACATGTGTTCTCTGGGCAAGATGGTCACCCTGAGTAACAGAAAATATACAAAAGAGAAAGGAGAGGAAGGGAGAGAAGCATTGCCTGTGACAGAGTGGGAAAGGCAAGGAGCTCAGGGAGGCCAGAGAAAGGCCCACGTATTGCAGCAACACTGAATCAAAAGTCCAGGTTTGTCAGTAGCAAAGAGACCTCTTCCACCAGTTCCATTAGCTCTCAAGTTTCCCCCTTTGGGAAGAAGCAAAGCTCCCATGTCCCATGACCCTGTACATGCCAAATCCTGTCATCCACAGACATCAGCAAAGAGTGCAAGGCAAATTAATCCAAAAAGAATAGGAGTTAACATCTCATACTGCCAAACCCACTCTTAGCCAAAAGGGACTTTACTGAGAAGGGGGGCCTCCACCCCCCTAAATATTTGGAAGGACTATAATGTTCCTAAGTTGGGCCCTGAACCCAAGTTCGGTCAAGCATTTTTGCCTTTTATTAAGAGGGGTCTTTAACTCTCTCTGTCTTAGAAGAGACTCCAACTCCTCTAAGTTGAACCTCTAACCCAATCCCATTCTTTACCCAGGTACCCCACCACTTACCCAAAGTCAGCCAATTGGTGCTGCAGTCTATTTCCTTTCAGCCAAGGGTCTCCTCAGTATCGTCCCTTTGGGGTTCATCAGAAAGATGTTACCAGAATGGGGTCCCAATCTAGACCCCACGAGAGAGTTCTTGGATTTTGTGCAAGAAAGAATTTTAGGTGAATCCATACAGTAAAGTGAAAGCAAGTTTATTAAGAAAGTAAAGGAATAAAAGAATGGCTACTCCATAGACAGAATAGCCTGACTTTTTTAAGGCCTATTGTACAATGTGGTAGATATAGCTAATAATCGAGTACTACACATTTCAAAATCACTGAAAGTAACTTCAAATGTTTCCATTACTAAAATTGTTAGCGATTTGAGGTGATGGGCATGTTCATTCACTTGACTTAATTATTCCACGTTATATTTAAAAATCACATCACTTTCTATTCCACAAGTAGATACAATTATTGTTTTTCAATATATAATTTAAAATTAACTAGAAGGGTATTGATAGCGTGCATGATTCTCTAGTACAAAAGTGATTCTAAAGTTGGAGAAACAGATAAAAGATCTTTTTGAAAATTAATCAGAAACCATTTCTTACATAATTTGAAAATATCTATTAAGTTCCTTCTGGATACATAGTAATGTTCTAGCTTTCTGCCACCAGCTCACATTCTCTGTCTTCACAACAATCCTTAGTACTCACAAGGGGATATTTGGCATTCAAAAATGTTTTGGGTGTCATTACATGTGAGATGGGTCTTTTAAAGACAGCAGATGAATCAGTCTTGTTTTTTATCTGACTTACCACTTTGTACCTTTTATGTGGGATATTTACACCATTTACACATTCAAGGTTAATATTGATATGTGAGGTTTTGATCCTATCCTGAAGTTGCTAGCTGATTGTTTTATAGTTTCTATTGTATTGTTGCTCTAATAGAGTCTTTGGACTGTGTAGTTAAGTGTTATTTTTTTTTTCTTGTAGCAGGTATTATTTTTTCATTTTCGTGTTTAGAACTCCCATAAGGCTCTCTCATAAGGGTAGGCTAGCAGTAATTATGTACACAAACTGTGTACAAAATCTACAGGAAATGAATAAATTTCTGGAAACTCACAACCTTCCAAGATTGAATCAGGAAGAAATGGAAACTCTGAAGAGACCAATATTAAATTGGACAATTGAATCACTAATTTAAAAACCCACCAACCAAATGAAGTCCTGGAACAGATAGATTCACAGTTGAATTCCATTAGACATACAAAGAAGAGTTGGTACCAATTCTACTGAAACTATTCCAATAAATTGAAAAGGAGGGAACTCCCTTTTAACTCACTCTACAAAGCCAGAATTACACTGATGCCAAAATCAGGCAAAGACACAAGGAGAAAATAAAACTCTATGCCAATATCTCTGAAGAACATAAGGCAAAAGTGCTCAAGAAAATACTAGCAATCTGAATCTGGCAGCACATCAAAAACTTAATTTTCCATGCTCAAGTAGGCTTTATTCCTGGGATACAAGGTTGGTTCCACACATGCAAACCAATAAATACGATTCACCACATAAACAGAACTAATAACAAAAACCATAAAATCATCTCAATATATGCAGGAAAAATCTTTCAATAAAATCCAACATCTCTTTATGACAAAAACCCTCAACAAAATTGGCGTTGAAGGAAAATATCTCAAAATAATAAGAGCCTTCTATGACAAACCTACAGCCAGCATCATACTGAATGGACAAAAGTTGAAAGTATTCTTCATAAGAACTGGAACAAGACAAGAATGCCCGCACTTTTACTCAACATAGTACTGAAAGTCCTAGCCAGAGCAATAAGGCAAGAGAAAGAAATAAACGGCTTCCAAATAGTAAAAGAAGTCAAATCATCTTTCTTTCCTGACAAGGAATCTATACCTAAAGAAACCCCTAAAGACTCCATTAAGAAGCAGGGAAAAGATGGCCAACTACACACAACCAGGAGCAACAATTGCCACCAAGAGACTAGGACTAGGATTACTAGCACACTTCTAACAGATCTCCAGAGGGAAGGCATAGAGAATGGACAGAGGGAAGACACTGAAGCTGGGCTGAAGTGGGAGGAAGCTGAGAACACTGCATGGGTCTACAGTGCACCAGGACTCATTTCTGGCCCCCAGTGACTTTGGGGAAATGGGTGAATTGAACTGGGAAAAAGCAAGTTGCTCTCACCACAGGCCTCTGGAATTCTGGCAAGAGAAGACCCCTCAAACATCACAGACACTTGAGTTGGCAAAGAGAGCTGCTTAGAGAAGTGGTAAGGGCAGCATGTCAGTTGATATTGGTCCCAGAGTATTTGTTGCAGGAGCATCTGTAGCAGAGCATGGCCAGCGATGCCTATCCTCCTAGGCTCAATTTGCTCCCTTAGGAGATTTTAGCCCTAGGGGAAATGTCAGACCTGAACTCTACAGGGTGATCTTGCTCATCAGACAAGGCCAGTCTGACCTGAGCACCCCTTGGTGTGCTGGGGTTTCCTGGGACCCCAGCCTGGATTTGCCTGTTTGCAGTGCTTTGGGGGCTCAGATCATAGCTCTTGCAATGATGAACCATGCCTGACTGGCAGAGAGCTCAAGTGGGGTGGCCCCCATGATCACACACAAGCCCACCCACTTCCTCTCTACACTGCAGCTTCCCCAGGCCCATGGCCACCCCCTGCATTGCTTTTCTGGCATGGTGGGGGGCTGGGTTTTGGCTTTAATGTTCTGATAGAGCATGTGTGCACACACACCCTGACCTGTCACTACTGCTGGTGGGAGTGCACTTCACCCCCACAACCAACATACCACCATTGCAGTCAGAGCCTTGATGGGCACAGAGCCCACCAGCACCCCAAACCCCTACCAGTGACCCGTTCCTGCACCAACACTGCTGCCAGAGTGAAACAAGTGAAAGAGAACAGTGAACCTTCCCTCATGTGAGTGACCACCCTTACCTCCATGAATGCACAGAGGGATCTCACAGAATGGCACCTGCCAGCTCCTTGCTTCTGTGCTAACACCACCACCAGAACAACCACTTACACAGTTGCCAGTGGGGGCATCCTGATTACTTGAGCCATGCTGCCTCCACTACTGCTGTGAACACCCACACATACACATGTATCTCAGCATCTGATGGCACCCTGCCACGGCCAACAATCATGCACCACATTGTCCTAACACTGCCACTGCTGCTGACACATGCAAAATGGATCCTGCTGCCACCACCCTATGAAACACTCTGGCTAGGACCACCCATCAGACTGTAGTTACCAGTGGTCTGGCAGCACCTCCACTCCCCAATGCAGTGGGTTTCTAACCTCAAGGAGCCAAAGAACAAAGTTAGGGCCCAACACAGGTCTCCCAGATTTAGAGCAGGCAGTTCAGGAGTTAGGAGCTTAGCCATGGTTCCCTAAAATCTTCCAGAAATGAAGCAAATCAACTGAACCTACCTTATATCACAATCACACCCTCAAGGTCACCAATTAGGATAAAAGAAAAAAACTCATCCAAAGGATAGCAACTTCAAGTATTGAAGGAACATCAACCCACAAAGATAAGAAAGAACCAGTACAAGGACTGTGACAACTCAAAAAGCCAGAGTGCCTTCTTTCCTCAAATGACCAAACTATCTCTCCAGCAAGGGTTCTGAACAAGGCTGAAGTAGCTGAAATGACAGAAATAAAATTCAGAATATGAATAGGAACAAAGATCCTTGAGATGCAGAATATGTTGAAACCCAATCTAAGGAAGCTAAAAATCACAATAAAATGGCCCAGGAGCTTACAGACAAAATAGCCAGAATAGAAAAGAATGTAACCCACCTGATAGAGCTAAAAAAACACACTACAAGAATTTTATAATGCAATCAAAAGTATTAATAGCAGAATAGACCAAGCTGAGGAGAGAATCTCGGAGCTTGAAAACTGGCTTTCTGAAATAAGACAGTCAGACAAGAATAGAGAAAAAAGAATGAAAAGGAACAAATAAAACCTCTGAGAAATATAGAATTATGTAATAAGCCCAATACTATGACTCATTGGTGTCTCTGAATGAGATGGGGAAAATGGAAGAAACATGGAAAACATATTTCAGAATATCATCCATGAGAACTTTCCCAATGTAGATACAGAGGCCAACATTCAAATTAAAGAAATGTAGAAAACCCCAGTAACATACTTCACATGAAGATCATCCCCAAGACATATAACCATCAGATTTTCCAAGGTCAAAATGAAAGAAAAAATGTTAAAGTCAGCTATAGAGAAAGGTCAGGTCACCGACAAAGAGAAGCCTATCAGACTAAGAGTGGACCTCTCAGCTGAAATCATACAAGCCAGAAGAGACTAGGGACCAATATTAAACATTTTTAAAGAAAAGAAATTTGATCCAAGAATTTCATGTCTGGCCAAACTAAACTTCATAAGCAAAGGAAGAATAAGAGCGTTTTCAAACAATCAAATACTGAGGGAATTAGTTACCACCAGACCTGCCTTACAACAACTCCTGAAAAAAACACTAAATACGGAAAGGAAAGACTGTTACCAGCCACTACAAAAGCACACTTAAGTACACAGATCAGTGACCCTATAAAGCAACCACAAAAAAAAAAAAAAAATCTGGATAATAACCAATGAACATCATGATGACAGGATCAAATCCACATATATCAGTACTAACTTTGAATGTAAACAAGATAAATTCCCCAATTAAATGGCACAGAGTGGCTATCTGAATGTATACAAGCTAAATTCCCCAATTAAATGTCACAGAGTGGCTACCTGGATAAAGAACCAAGACCCAATAGTATGCTGTCTTCAACAGACCAGTCTCACATGGAATGACAAACACAGGCTAAAAATAAAGGTATAGAGAAAGATCTACCAAGCAAATGAAAGGCAGAAAAAAAACAGGGGTTGCAGTCCTAATTTCAGAAAATGACAGACTTTAAACCAACAAAGATCAAAAAATGACAAAGAAGGGCATTACATGATGGTAAAGGGTTCAGTTCAACAAGGAGACCTAACCATCTTAAATATGTATGCACCCAACACAGGAGCACCTGGATTTAGAAAGCATATTCAGGACTTGAACTCAGCACTGGATCAAATGGGGCTGATAGACATCTACAGAACTCTTCACCCCAAAACAACAGAATGTAGATACGTTATTCTCATCTCCACATGGCACATACTCTAAAATCGACCTCGTAATTGGACATAAAACACTCTTTAGCAAATGAAAAACAACTGAAATCATAACAACCACTCTCTTGGAACACAGCACAATATAATTAGAAGTCAAGACTAAGAAAATAGCTCAAAATCATAAAACTACATGGAAATTGAATAACCTGCCCCTGAATTACTTTTGAGTAAATAACAAAAGGCAGAAATCAACAAGTTCTTTGAAACTAATGAGAACACAGATACAACATACTGCAATCTCTGGGACAAAGCTAAGGTAGTACTAAGAGGAAAATTTATAGCACTAAATGCCCACATCCAAAAATTAGAAAGATCTCAATTTAACAACCTAACATCACAACTAAAGGAACTAGAGAACAAAGAGCAGAGCAAACCAACCCAAAGCTAACAGAAGACAAGAAATAATCAAAATCAGAGCTGAATTGCAGGAGACTAAGACAAAAAAAAAAAAATTCAAAAGACCCAGGAATCCAAGAGTTTGTTTTTTAGAAAAGTTAATAAAATAGGTACATGACTAGCTAGACTAACAAAGAAGAAAAGGAAGACATTCCAAATGAATACAATTAGAAACAACAAAGGAGATACTACCACTTACCCCACAGAAATACAAATAACCATCAGAGAATATTATAAACACCTCTATGGAAACAAACTAGAAAATCTAGAAAAAATGGATAAATTCCTGGACACATACACCCTCCCAAAACTGAACCTGGGAGAAATTGAATCCCTCAAGAGACCAATATTAAGTTCTGAAGTTGGTTCAGTAATAAATGGCCTACAAACAAATTTAAAAAAAAATAAAGCCCAGTACCATACTGATTCAGTCAAGCTCTGCCCAGATGTATAAATAAGAGCTGGTACCATTCCTACCAAAACTATTCAAAATAATTGAGGAGGAGGGACTCTTTCCTAACTGATTCTATGAGGACAGCATCATCCTGATGACTCTGAAGAGAGCAGCGGACCTCCCAGCACAGCTTTTGAGCTCTGCTAAGGGTCAGACTGCCTCCTCAAGTGGGTACCTGACACCTGTGTATTCTGACTAGGAGATACCTCCCACTAGGGGCCGACAGACACATCGTACAGGAGAGCTCTGGCTGGCATCTGGCAAGTGCCCCTCTGGGACGTAGCTTCCAGAGGAAAGATCAGGCAGCAACCTTTACTGTTCTGTAGCCTCTGCTACTGATACCCACGCAAACAGGGTCTGGAGTGGACCTCAAGGAAATTGCAGCAGACCTGCGGCAGAGGGGCCTGACTTTTAGAAGGAAAACTAACAAACAAACAGAAAGGAAGAGCACATCCACTCAGAGACCCCATCCAAAGGTCACCAACATCAGAGACCAAAGGTAGATAAAACCACAAAGATGGGGAGAAACCAGTGCAAAAAGGCTGAAAATTCCAAAAACCAGAACACCTCAAATTTACAAGAAAAAAACAACCCCATCAAAAAGTGGACAAAGGATATGAACAGACAATTCTCAAAAGAAGACATTTATGCAGCCAACAGACACATGAAAAAATGCTCATCATCACTGGCCATCAGAGAAATGCAAATCAAAACCACAATGAGATACCATCTCACACCAGTTAGAATGGCGATCATTAAAAAGTCAGGAAACAGCAGGTGCTGGAGAGGATGTGGAGAAATAGGAACACTTTTACACTGTTGGTGGGACTGTAAACTAGTTCAACCATTGTGGAAGTCAGTGTGGCGATTCCTCAAGGATCTAGAACTAGAAATACCATTTGACCCAGGCATCCCATTACTGGGTGTATACCCAAAAGATTATAAATCATGCTGCTATAAAGACACATGCACACGTATGTTTATTGTGGCACTATTCACAATAGCAAAGACTTGGAACCAACCCAAATGTCCATCAATGATAGACTGGATTAAGAAAATGTGGCACATGTACACCATGGAATACCATGCAGCCATAAAAAACGATGAATTCATGTCCTTTTTAGGGACATGGATGAAGCTGGAAACCATCATTCTCAGCAAACTATCGCAAGGACCAAAAACCAAACACTGCGTGTTCTCATAGGTGGGAATTGAACAATGAGAACACTTGGACACAGGAAGGGGAATATCACACACCGGGGCCTGTGGTGGGGTGGGGGGAGTGGGGGGATAGCATTAGGAGATATACCTAATGTAAATGACGAGTCAATGGGTGCAGCACACCAACATGGCACATGTATACATATGTAACAACCCTGCACGTTGTGCACTTGTACCCTAGAACTTAAAGTATAATTAAAAAATAATCAAAAATAAAATTTCTAGGCATAAAAAAATAAGCTAAGGAGAAATAAAATCTTTTACAGGGAAGCAAATGCTGAGCGATTTTGTCACTACCAGGCCTGCCTTACAAGATATCCTCAAGGTAGCACTAAACATGGAAAGGAACAGCCAGTACCAGCCACTCCAGAAACATACCAAATTGTGAAAAACATTGACACTATGAAGAAACTGCATCAACCAATGGGCAAAATAACCAGCTAGCATCATAATGACAGGATAAAATTCAAACATAACAATATTAACCTTAAATGTAAATGAGATAAATGCCCCAATTAAAAGACACAGGCTGCCAAATAGGATAAAGAGTCAAGACCCATCAGTGTCCTGTATTCAGGAGACCCATCGACATGCAAAGACACACATAGGCTCAAAATAAAGGGATGGAGGAATATTTACCAAGCAAATGGCAAGCAAAAAAAAAAAGCTGGAGTTGAAACCCTAATCTCTGATAAAACAGACTTTAAACCAACAAAGATCAAAAGAGGAAAAAGAAGAGCATTATATAATGGTAAAGGGATCAATGCAACGAGAAGAGCTAACTACCCTAAATATATATGCACCCAATACAGGAGCATCAAGATTCATAAAGCTAGTTCTTAGAGACCTACAAAGAGACTTAGACTACCACACCATAATAGTGGGAGACTTTAACACCCCACTGTCAATATTAGACAGATCAATGAGACAGAAAATTGACAAGGATATTCAGGACTTGAACTCAGCTCTGGACCAAGTGGACCTAATATACATCTACAGAACTCTCCACCCCAAATCAACAGAATATACAATCTTCTCAGTACCACATCACACTTATTCTATAATTTACCACGTAATTGAAAGTAAAACGCTCCTCAGCAAATGCAAAAGAATGGAAATCATAACAGTCTCTCAGACCACAGTGCAATCAAACTAGAACTCAGGATCAAGAAACTCACTCATAACCACACAACTACATGGAAACTGAACAACCTGCTGCTAAATGACTCCTGGGTAAATAACAAAATGAAGGCAGAAATAAAGATGTTCTTTGAAACCAATGAGAACGAAGACACAATGTACCAGAATCTCTCAGACACATTTAAAGCACTGTGTAGAGGGAAGTTTATAGCACTAAATGCCCACAAGAGAAAGCAGAGAAGATGTAAATTTGACACGCTAACATCAAAATTTAAAGAACCAAAGAAGCAACAGCAAACAAATTCAAAATGTAGCAGAAGACAAGAAATAACTAAGACCAGAGCAGAACTGAAGGAGATAGAGGCACTAAAAACCCTTCAAAAAATCAATGAATCCAGGAGCTGTTTTTTGAAAAGATCAACAAAATAGATAGCCAGACTAATAAAAAAGAAAAGAGAGAATAATCAAATAGATCAAATAAAAAAATTATAGGGTATATCACCACTGATCCCACAGAAATACAAACTACTATCAAAGAATACTATAAACACCTCTATGCAAATGAACTAGAAAATCTAGAAGAAATGGATAAATTCCTAGACACACACCCTCCCAAGTCTAAACCAAGAAGAAGTTGAATTCCTGAATAAACCAATAACAAGTTCTAAAATTGAGGCATTAATTCATAGCCTAACAACCAAAAAAAAAGTCCAGGAACAACATATGGATTCACAATGAAATTCTACCAGAGTGACAAAGAGGATCTGGTACCATTCCTTCTGAAACTATTCCAAACAATAGAAAAAGAGGGAATCCTCCCTAACTCATTTTATGAAGCCAGCATCATCCTGATACCAAAACCTGGCAGAGACACAACAAAAAAAGAAAATTTCAGGCCAATATCCCTGATGAACCTCAAGGTGAAAATCCTCAATACAATACTGGCAAACCGAATCCAGCAGCATATCACAAAGCTTATCCAACGCCATCAAGTCAGCTTCATCCCTGGGATGCAAGGCTGGTTCAACATACACAAATCAATAAATGTAAACCATCACATAAACAGAAGCAATCACAAAAACCTCATGATTATCTCAATACTCAAAATTCAACACCCCCCATGGTAAAAACTCTCAATAAAGTGGGTATTAATTGAATGTATCTCAAAATAATAAGAACTATTGATGACAAACCCACAGCTAATGGGCAAAAACTGGAAGCATTCTCTTAGAAAATCAGCAAAAGACAAGGATGCTCTTTCTCACACCTCCTATTCAACACAGTATTTGCAGGTCTGGCCAGGGCAATCAGGCAAGAGAAAGAAAAAAAATTGTATTGAAATAGGAAGAGAGGAAGTCAAATTGTCTCTGTTTGCAGATGACATAATTTTATATTGAGAAAACTGCATCGTCTCAGCCCCAAATCTCCTTAAGCTGATAAGCAACTTCAGCAAAGTCTCAGGATACAAAATCAATATGCAAAAATTACAAGCATTTCTATACACCAATAACAGACAGCCAAATCGTGAGTGAACTCCCGTTCACATTTGCTACTAAGAATATAAAATACATAGGAATACAACTTACAAGGGATGTGAAGGACCTCTTAAAGGATAACTATAAACCACTGCTCAAGCATATAAGAGGGAACACAAACAAATGGAAAAACATTCCATGCTCAAGGATAGAAAGAATCAATATCATGAAAATGGCCATACTGCCTAAAGTAATTTATAGATTCAATGCTATCCCCATCAAGCTACCACTGACTTTCTTCACAGAATTGGGAAAAAAAACTACTTTAAACTTTAAATGGAATCAAAAAAGAGCATGCATAAACAAGACAATCCTGGGCAAGAAGAAAAAAGCTGGAGGCATCATGCTACCTGACTTCAAACTATACTACAAAGCTACTGTAACCAAATAGCATGGTACTGGTACCAAAACAGATATATAGACAAATGGAACAGAACAGAGGCCTCAGAAATAACACCACACATCTACAACCATCTGATCTTTGACAAACCTGACAAAAACAAGCAATAGGGAAATCTTTCCCTATTTAATAAAAGGTGTTGGGAAAACTGGCTAGCCATATGCAGAAAACTGAAACTGGACCCCTTCCTTACACCTTATACAAAGATGAACTCAAGATGGAACAATGACTTAAAAGACCTAGGACTGTAAAATCCTAGAAGAAAGCCTGGGCAATACCATTCAGGACATAGGCATGGGCAAAGACTTCATGTCTAAAACACCAAAAGCAATGGCAACAAAAGCCAGAATTTACAAATGGGATCTAATTAAACTAAAGAGCTTCTGCACAGCAAAAGAAACTATCATCAGAGTGAACAGGCAGCCTGCACAATGGGAGAAAAAAATTGCAATCTATCCATCTGACAAAGGGCTAATATCCAGAATCTACAAAGGACTTAAATAAATTTACAAGAAAAAACAAACAACCCCATCAAAAAGTGGGTGAAGGATATGAACAGATACTTCTCAAAAGAAGACATTTATGCAGCTAACAGACGTATGAAAAAATGCTCATCATCACTGGTCGTTAGAGAAATGCAAATCAAAACCACAATGAGATAGCATCTCACGTGAGTTGGAATGGCAATCATTAAAAAGTTGGGAAACAACAGATGCTGGAGAGGATGTGGAGAAATAGGAACACTTTTACACTGTCAGTGGGAATTTAAATTAGATCAACCATTGTAGAAGACAGTGTGGTGATTCCTCAAGAATCTAGAACCAGAAATAACATTTGACCCAGCAGTCTCATTACTGGGTATATACCCAAATGATTATAAATTATTCTACTATAAAGACACATGCACAATTATGTTTATTGTGGCACTATTCACAATAGCAAAGACTTGGAACCAACCCAAATGTCCATCAATAATAGACTGGATAAAGAAAATGTGGCACGTATACACCATGGAATACTATGCAGCCATAAAAAAATGATGAGTTCATGTTTTTGCAGGGACATGGATGATGCTGGAAACCATCATTCTCAGCAAACTATCACAAGATCAGAAAACCAAACACTGCATGTTCTCATTCATAAGTGGGAGTTGAGCAATGAGAGCACATGGACACAGGGATGGGAACATCACACACCAGGGCCTGTCCCAGGGGTGGGAGGCTAGGGGAAGGATAACATTGGAGAAATACCTAATGTAGGTGACGTGTTGATTAGTGCAGCAAACCACCATGGCATGTGTATACCTATGTAACAAAACTGCACATTCTGCACACGTATCCCAGAACTTAAAGTATAATTTAAAAAAAAAAGAAAAAGAAAAAGAAAATAAGGGAAGTGATAGCCCACGGGTATAGGTTTCTTTTCGGGGGTGATAAAATCTTTTTGGAATTAAATAGTGATAATAGTTTTACAATTCTCTATATACTAAAACTCACTAAGCTTTATACATGCATATGTTTTTACTGTGCTTCACTTCCTTATGTTTCCCAGATGCTACCTTTTTTACAAATTGAAGGTTTGTAACAATCCTGTGTTGAGCAAGTCTATTGGCACCATTTTTCCAACAATGTATGCTCACTTCATGTCTCTGCGTCACATTTTGGTTATTCTCACAGTATTTGAAACTTTTTCACTA
Organism: Pan paniscus; assembly: GCF_029289425.2. Taxonomy (NCBI): domain Eukaryota; kingdom Metazoa; phylum Chordata; class Mammalia; order Primates; family Hominidae; genus Pan; species Pan paniscus. The sequence goes on from NC_073272.2 coordinate 64,879,077, forward strand.
TCATTGTATCTGTTATGGTGATCTGCGATAAGAGATCTTTGTTTTTGTTTTTGTTTTCTGGGATAGGGTCTCGCTCTGTTACACAGGCTGGATTGCAGCGGCACGATCATGGCTCACTGCAGCCTTGACCTCCTAGGCTCAAGTGATCCTCCCACCTCAGCCTGCCAAGTAGCTGGGACTACAGGTGCGCGCTTCCACGCCCAGCTAATTTGTGTGTGTGTGTGTGTGTGTGTGCGTATGGGATTTCACCATGTTGCCCAGGCTGGTCTCAAACTCTTGAGCTCAAGCTATCTGCACCCCTGGCCTCCTTCTTAGTGCTCAGATTACAGACATGATCCACTGTGTGTGGGCGATAAGTGATCTTTGATATTACAATTGCTATTGTTTTGGGATGCCATGGACTGCACCCATATACGACAGGGTACTTAATAAATGTGTGTGTTCTGAAACACACAACAAAAACAAAAACAGAGATCACTTCCTCTACTAACCAACTGTTCCCTCATATCTCCCCCTCTTTTTGGGCATCCCTATTCTCTGAGGCAAAACAGTGTTGATGTTAGCTCAATTAATAATCCTACAATTAGTGTTCAAGTGAAAGGAAGAGTCAGTCGCATGTCTCTAACCTTAGAACAAACACTAGACATCATTAAACTTAATGAGGAAGGCATTTTGACAACCAAGATAGCAAGGCTCTTGCACCAAACATTCAGCCAAGTTGTGAATGCAAAGGAAAGATTTGAATATAATTAAAACTGCTAGTTTTTCTTCATACCCCAGTGACGCCTGGAATGCCAGTGAGACAGAACTGTTCACTCCCATGGAAAGGGGTCTGAAGCCAGGGAGTCAAGTGGTCTAGATCAGCGGATCCCATCACCATGGAGCCAAGCAAGCTAAGATCCACTGGCTTGAAATTCTCACTGCCAGCACAGCAGTCTGAAGTCGACCTGGGACACTCGAGCTTGGTGTGGGGAGGGGTGTCCACCATTACTGAGGCTTGAGTAGGCAGTTTTCCCCTCACAGTGTAAACAAAGTCACCGGGAAGTTCAAACTGGGCAGAGCCCACCACAGTTTGGCAAAGCCACTGTAGCCAGACTGCCTCTCTAGATTCCTCCTCTCTGGGCGGGGCATCTCAGGAAGAATGGCAGCAGCCCCAGTCAGGGGCTTATAGATAAAACTCCCATCTCCCTGGGACAGAGCACCTAGGGGAAGGGGCGGTTGTGGGCGCAGCTTCAACAAACTTAAACGTTCCTACCTGTCGGCTTTGAAGGGAGAGCACCAGATCTCCCAGCACAGCGCTCGAGCTCTGCTAAGGGACAGGCTGTCTCCTCAAGTGGGTCCCTGACTCCTGTGCATCCTGATGAGGAGACACCTCCCAGCAGGGGTCGACAGACATCTTGTACAGGAGAGCTGGCATCTGGCCGGTGCCCCTTTAGTACAAAGCTTCCAAAGGAAGAAACAGGCAGCAGTCTTTGCTGTTCTGCAACATCTGCTGGTGATACCCAGGCAAACAGTCTGGAGTGGACCTCCAGCAAACTCCAGCAGACCTGCAGCAGAGGGGCCTGACTTTTAGAAGGAAAACTAACAAACAGAAAGTAATAGCATCAACATCAACAAAAAGGATGTCCACACAGAAACACCATTCGAAGTTCACCAATATCAAAGACCAAAGGTAGATAAATCCATGAAAATGAGGAAAAACCAGCGCAAAAAGTCTGAAAATTCCAAAAAGCAGAATGCCTCTTCTCCCCCAAAGGATCACAACTCCTCACCAGCAAGGGAACAAAACTGGACGGAGAATGAGTTTGATGAATTGACAGAATTAGGCTTCAGAAGATGGGTAATAACAAACTCCTCTGAGCTAAAGGAGCCTGTTCTAACCCAATTCAAGGAAGCTAAGAACCTTGAAAAAAGGTTAGAGGTATTGCTAACTAGAATAACCAGTTTAGAGAAGAAAATAAATGACCTGATGGAGCTGAAAAACACAGCACAAGAATTTCATAAAGCATGCACATGTATCAACAGCCAAATTGATAAAGTGGAAGAAAGGATATCAGAGATTGAAGACCAACTTAATGAAATAAAGCTTGAAGACAAGATTAGAGAAAAAAAATGAGAAGGAATGAACAAAGCCTCCAAGAAATATGGGACTATGGGAAACGACCAAACCTACATTTGATTTTTGTACCTGAAAGTGATGGGGAGAATGGAACCAAGTTGGAAAACACTCTTCAGGATGTTATTCAGGAGAACTTCCCCAACCTAGCAAGACAGGCCAACATTCAAATTCAGGAAATACAGAGGACACCACAAAGATAATCCTCGAGAAGAGCAACCCCAAGACACAAGATCCTCAGATTCACCAAGGTTGAAATGAAGAAAAAAATGTTAAGGGCAGCCAGAGACAAAGGTTGGGTTACCTACAAAGGGAAGCCCATCAGACTAATAGTGGATCTCGCTGCAGAAACCCTACAAGCCAGAAGAGAGTGGGGTTCAATATTCAACATTCTTTTTCTAAAATAATTTAAATGAGAAATTTCATTTTTATTGAATAAAAACCTGATTATACAAACATGAAAGTATATTTAAATATTTTAATACATTAATTTTTTGTAACTTCATATGCTTCATATAAAAGCATTGAGTTCAAAGCAGTATTATACTTGCTAATAATTACCAAAATTCTGATTTTGCTACACTTTTTTCATCAGGAATTCTGGGACACTTCCCAACTAAACAGATTAAGATTCTAGAAAAATAAAAATGACAACAGTCTTCCAAATAAGAGCAATTTGGGGGTGAGAAATACCAGTTCTCTAGGAATGCGCACTAAACCATAGTGTACATTTAAGTCATAAAGTTTTTAAAAATTTAAACAATTTTTGGTCAGGCATGGTGGCACATGCCTGTAATTCTAGCACTTTGGGAGGCTGAGGTCAGGAGCTCAAGACCAGCCTGGCCAACATGGTGAAACCCTGTCTCTACTAAAAATACAAAAAGTAGCCAGATGTAGTGGCAGGTGCCTGTAATCCCAGCTACTTGGGAGACTGAGGCAGGAGAATCACTTGAACCCAGGAGGCAGAAGTTGCAGTGAGCTGAGATAGCACCATTGCACTCCAGCCTGGGTGACAGAGCAAGATTCTGTCTCAAAAATAAATAAAGAAATAAAATAAAATTCTTATAGTCCCCTTTCAAAAAGCACACTAACCGTATTTTAAATACATATCCTAAATATCTAAAACAAATTTTTTCTCCATAGCTCCCCCAATTCCCAAAAATCCTAGTGAAATGGATAGCAAGTGTGTAGTGAGAAGGTGCTGTGGACACTGGTTATATGTGAGATGTTCAGATTGCCACACTTCCTCTGAGTAAAGCAATTAGGGTGGAAACATGGACTGCAACCTATATAATTTGCACTTTTGAAGGTTGTTTTGTGGTCATAAAATTGTCAGATAATGTTTAAAGAGCTTTTCCTGGCCCCACAATATTAATCATGCTCATTATAGAACAGTTGGGAAATGCAGAAAAGACATGTTAACACAGAGACACCTACTGGCAACATTTTGGTGTTTATTTCCTGTCTTTTTCCTAAGCACACAAAAATGTAAATATATACATATAAAAATGCAGTTATATTGTTGACAGAATTTAATATTTTGCTTTCTTCACTGAATACAATGGTCTTGTGTTGCTATCCCTTCCCTTTATGTATTCTTCATCAGAATTTGTATTAATTGCCAAAAAAATTCCTTCATTGACTGTATATACCATAATGTAAAATAATTTAAATGGTATTTATGATTTTATAATTTTTAAAGTTATATTTTGTATATTCATATGTTATTTTGTATAAAATTTTAAAAGCTATAAAATGAAAGTAATGAAAGTATATATCACATTTTTGACAACTGATGCTTCTCAGCATGCAGTTCAACTGGTTCAAGGCCTCTTTATGCTTCCCTAAATCCTCAAAGGCTGGGAAGAGACAGCAGGTTAGACACTACACAGGGATATTACACCCCAGCATTGAAGGTCACATTCCAGGAGGTCCAGTCGAAAGTGAGATACCATGTTAACTCACACATGGATAATTGAAGATCTGTTTGTAAAGTTCACATGCTAAACTCCCACAGGCTGTAAAACAGAGTTGATAGGTTTGTGATCCAACATATTCCTCTCATGGTGTATAAAATGGATGTTGTTACCTGGACCTAAAATGAAAGTTCCATCTTGCTGAGCTGGGTCTCCTTGAAAATCAAAGAGAGGGCCAGTCACTGCCCACCACAAGCTCCAAAGGCTTCCTGAGAGTATATTTGACTTCACATGGGGGCTCTGTCCTGAGGAGGCCATTTCTTCACCTCTTTTCATTCCCAATCTGTTATAAATTTCCCTCTCAGGGTGAAATAGATTTCATGAGAATATCCAGGCAGTTTGCAAAAAGACTCAATAGGATGGTAGGATGACTGTTCAATCACTATAAGAGTGACATTTGCTTCTTGTAGGAAACTCTTTGGGATTTTGGGCAGATCCTCTACATATTCCTTGCAAATGTAAAACAGGAAATGTTGCACAAACACTACCATAGTGTGGCGCTCCCAGAGGAGAGCTCCAAATGGCACCCACTGCCCATGAGAGTCCAGCACTGGCAGCTCGGCTATGGCAGCTACCAGGGGCTGCCCATGTTCAGGGCCACTCAGGGCCTGGACACAGGCAACACCACCACTGAACTTCAACATTCTTAAAGAAAATAATTTTCTACTCAGAATTTCATACCCAGCCAAACTAGCCTCATAAGCAAAGGAGAAATAAAATCCTTTACAGACAAGCAAATGCTGAGAGATTTTGTCACCACCAGGCCTGCCTTGCAAGAGCTCCTAAAGGAAGCACTAAATATGGAAAGGAAAAACTGGTACCAGTCACTGCAAAAACACATCAAATTGTAAAGGCCATAAACACTATGAAGAAACTGCATCAACTAATGTGCAAAATAACCAGCTAGCATCATAATGGCAGGGTCAAATTAACACATAACAATATTAACCTTAAGTGTAAATGAGCTAAATGCCCCAGTTAAAAGATACAGTCTGGCAAATTGGATAAAAAGTCAAGACCCATTGGTGTGCAGTATTCAGGAGACCCATCTCATGTGCAAAGACACACATATGCTCAAAATAAAGGAATCGATGAATATTAACAAAGCAAATGAAAGTAAAAAAAAAAAAAAGAAAAAACAGCCCTTGCAATCCTAGTCTCTGATAAAGCAGATATTAAACCAACAAAGATCAAAAAAGACAAAGAAGGGCATTACATAATGGTAAAGGGATGCAGTAAAAAGAGCTAACTATCCTAAATATATATGCACCCAATACAAGAGTACCCAGATTCATGAAGCAAGTTCTTAAGATCTACAAAAAGACTTAGACTCCCACACAATAATAGTGGGAGACTTTAACACTGCACTGTCAATACGAGACAGATCAATGAGACAGAAACTCAACAATGATATTGAGGACTTGAACTCAGCTCTGGACCAAGCAGACCTAATAGATATCTACAGAACTCTCCACCCAAAGTCAACAGAATGTACATTCTTCTCAGCACCATATCGCACTTATTCTATAATTGACAACATAATTGGAAGTAAAACGCTCCTCAGCAAATGCAAAAGAACGGAAATCATAAAAAACAGTCTCTCGGACCACAGTGCAATCAAATCAGAACTCAGGATTAAGAAACTCACTCAAAACCGCACAACTACATGGAAACTGAACAACCTGCTCCTGAATGACAACTGGGTAAATAACGAAATTAAGGCAGAAATAAAGATGTTCTTTGAAACCAACGAGAACAAGGAGAAAACGTACCAGAATCTCTGGGGCACATTTAAAGCACTGTGTAGAGGGAAACTTATAGCACTAAATGCCCACAAGAGAAAGCAGGAAATATCTAAAATCGGCACCCTAACATCACAATTAAAAGAACTAGAAAAGCATGAGCAAACAAATTCAAAAGCTAGCAGAAGGCAAGCTTTTCAACAGATTTTCAATGTAGACGAAACAGCCCTGTACTGAAAGAAGCTGCCACCTAGGACTTATATACCTAGACAGGAGAAGTCATTTCCTGGCTTTAAAACTTCAAAGGACAAGCTGACTTCTTTGTTAGGAGATAATGCAGCTGGTGACTTTAATTTGAAGCCAGTGCTCATTTTCCATTTTGAAAATTTTAGTGCCCTTAAGAATTATGCTAAATCTACTCTGCTTATTCTCTATAAATGGAACAACCAAGTCCATATAACAGCATATCTGTTTACAGCACTACAACATGGTTTATTGAACATTTTAGGCCTACTGTTGAGACTGCCTCAGAAAAAAAAAAATCCTTTCAAGATATTACTTCTATTGAAAATGCATCTAGTCACGCAAGAGCTCTGATGGAGATGTATAAGAAGATTGATGCTGCTTTCTTTCCTGCTATATGGCATTCATCCTGCAGCCTAGAGATCAAGGAGTAATATTGATTTTCAAGTCCTATTATTTAAGAAATACATTTCATAAGGCTATGGTTGCTAGAGATAATGATTCATCTGATGAATCTGGGAAAAAGTAAATTAAAAACCTTCTGGAAGTGATTCAGCATTCTCGCCATTAAGAACTTGTGCACTTCATGGGAGGAGGACAAAATATCAACATTAACAGGAGTTTGGAATAAGTTGATTCCAACCCCATGGATGACTTTGAGGGGATCAAGACTTCACTGGAAAAAATAACTGCAGATTTGGTGGAAATAGCAAGAAAACTAGAATTAGAAGCGGAGCCAGAAGATGTAACAGAATTGCTGCAATCTCATGATAAAACTTTTTAATAAATGAGGAATTGCTTTTTATGTATGAGCAAAGAAAGCAGTTTCTTGGAATGAAATCTACTCCTGGTGGAGATGCTGTGAGCATTGTTGAAATTACAACAAACGATTTAGAATATTACATAAACTTATTTGATAAAGTGGTGGTGGGGTTTGAGAACATAGACTTTAATTTTGAAAGAAGTACTGCTGTGGATAAAATGTTATCAACCAGAATCACATGCTGTAGAGAAATGGTATAAAAGAAAGAGCCAATGAATTTGGCAAACTTTATTGTTTTCCAAATTTAAGGAATTGCCACAGCTACCTCATTCTTCAGACGCCACCACCCTGATCATTCAGCAGCCATAAACATCAAGGCAAGACCCTCCATCAGTAAAAAGATTACAACTCACTGAAGGTTCAGATGATTGTTAGCATTTTCAGGCAAGCAATAAAATATTTTCAAAAAAGTGTGCATTTTTTAGACATAGTGCTATTGCACACTTAATAGACTACAATATAGTGTAAACATAACTTTTAAATGAAATAGAAAACTAAAAAATCATGTGAGTCACTTTATTGTGATATTTACGTTGTTACAATATTTGCTTTCTTGTAGTGGTCTGGAACTGAATATGCAATATTTTCAAGGTATTCTTGTACTTTAACTGGATGAATTGTATGTTATATGAATTAAACTTCAATAAACCTGTTTTGTGAAAATTCAACAATAAGAAAACAATTTTAAAAACACAAAATATTTGAATAGACACTTCACCATAAAAGAGATAGCAATAGCAAATAAATGCAGGAAAAGAAGCTCAGTATCATTAGCTATTGGGGGAATGCAAATTAAAACCACAATGTGATACCACCACTTACCTATTACAATGGCTTAAAAATGGACCATATAAAACAATAACAAGGATATAGAGCAATTAGAACTCCTACAAACGCTGCAGATGGAAATATAAATTGATACAACTACTTTGGAAAACAGTTTGGCAGCTTCTTAAGTTAATCATACAACTACCATATGGATCAGTCATTTCATTCTTAGATATTTAATCAAGGCAAATAAAAGAATATATCTACACAAAGGCTTGTATACAAATAATCATAGCAACTTAATTTGTAAAACTGGAAATAACTCAAAGGTTCATCACAGTTGAATGAGTGAACAAATTGTGGTATATGCATTCTATCAGGCAGAAGAAAAATTGTACTAGAGATCAGAAGACCTGTATTTCAGTTCTGGAGTTTCATGAGTTAGAATAAATACAGTAACATTAAAATTTGTCACTGTTCTTATTTAGACAATGAAGGAAATAATATTTCCCTTTTTTATATGTTGGTTCTAAAACTCAAATGAGGTAAATATATGGAATTATTTGGTAAGCTATAATTTTATGACATTTTATTGGTTTTTACTTCTTGATTTTTTTCTGATTGCACCTATGAAACTATATTTTCTGAAATTTTAATTTTTCTTTCTTCACATGTGTTATCATATTAAAGAAAGCCATAGCCTTAGAACTTTTTCTTTAAGTCCTTAGCTAATAACTGATACATTTTGACATTCTTGGAAGGTTCATTTGTGTTTGATAATTTACTTCCTGTGAAACACAGAAGGCTAGTATAAGGGGTGACAAGAATATCATCATGACTGATTGTTGATTTTTTTAGCACATTAACAAATATTCATACTCAGTCTTTGAATTATATTTTTTGGGTTCTTGCCCCCAATAAAAGATTTTGGGCACTCAAAATTCCAGTCCATTTTTTACTCTTACATGGCCAAACTCGAATAATGCCTTCAAATTGGAACATATCTTTATTGTTAGAAAATATAATTACAAATAACACATGTAAGTAAGGCTCCAAAGTTCTGCAGGTTTCTTCTCTCTGGTTTACTGTTCCTCTTAAAAACATTTTTGTGTAAAAACATAAAACTGCAGTTAGCATTTAGACTCTTTTTCATCAAATATAAAAACCCAGCCCAGCTCATGTCCCGTTTGGCAACAACCCTTAGACACTTTACTGTCCTAGACCCCAGAGGAAGGCCATCTTACTCTCAACATGCATTTTATTACCCAGCCCACTCCCAACATTAAAAAAAGCTCCAAAAATTAGATTCCGGCCCTCAAACCCCACAACAGGACTTAATTAACCTCGCCTTCAAGGTGTACAATAATACAGTAGAGGCAGCCAAGTAGCAACATATTCCTAAGTTGCAATTCCTTGCCTCCACTGCGAGACAAACCCCAGCCACATCTCCAGCACACAATAACTTCCAAACATCTGAACCGCAGCAGCCAGGCGTTCCTCCAGGACTGCCTACCCTAGGATCTTGCTTCAAGTGCCAGAAATCTGGCCACTGGGCCAACAAATGCCCACAGCCCGGGATTCCTTTTGAGCCATGTCCCATCAGTGTGGGAACCCACGGGAAATCGGACTGTCCAACCCGGCAGCCACTCCCAGAGCCCCTGGAACTCTGGCCCAAGGCTCTCTGACTGACTCCTTCCCAGATCTTCTCGGCTTAGTGGCTGAAGACTGACACTGCCCGATCGCCTCAAAAGCCTACAGACACTTTGAGTAACTCTTACAGTGGAGGGTAAGTCCGTCTCCTTTTTAATCAATACCTGGAGGCTACCCACTCCACATTACCTTCTTTTCAAGGGCCTGTTTCCCTTACCTCCCTAACTGTTGTGGGTATTGACGGCCAGGCTTCTAAACCTCTTAAAATTCCCCAACTCTGATGCCAACTTGGACAGTGTTCTTTTATGCACTCCTTTTTAGTTATCCCCACTTGCCCAGTTCCCTTATTAGGTTGAGACATTTTGACTAAATTATCTGCTTCCCTGACTATTCCTAGGCTACAGCCACACCTCATTGCTGCCCTTTTCCCCAGTTCAAAGCCTCCTTCACATCTTCCTCTCATATCCCCCCACCTTAACCCACAAGTATAGGACATCTCTACTCCCTCCCTGGCAACCAATCACATGCCCATTACTATCCCATTAAAACATAATCACCCTTACCCCGCTCAACACCAATATCCCATCCCATGGCGTGCTTTAAAAGGATTAAAGCCTGTTATCACTCGCCTGTTACAGCATGGCCTTTTAAAGCCTATAAACTCTCCTTACAATTCCCCCACTTTACCTGTCCAAAAACTAGACAAGCCTTAATCTTGGTTAGTTCAGGATCTGCGCCTTATCAACCAAATTGTCTTTCCTATCCACCCCGTGGTGCCAAACCCATATACTCTCCTATCCTCAATACATCCCTTCACAACCCCTCCATAACCCATTATTCCATTCTTGATCTCAAACATGCTTTCTTTACTATTCCTTTGCACCCTTCATCTCAGACTCTCTTCGCTTTCACTTGGACTGACCCTGACACCCATCAGTCCCAGCAACTTACCTGGGCTGTACTGCTGCAAGGCTTCAGGGACAGCCCTCATTACTTCAGCCAAGCTCTTTCTCGTGATTTACTTTCTTTCCACCCCTCTGCTTCTCACCTTATTCAATATATTGATAACCTTCTACTTTGTAGCCCCTCCTTTGAATCTTCTCAACAAGACACCCTCCTGCTCCTTCAACATTTATTCTCCAAAGGATATCGGGTATCCCCCTCCAAAGCTCAAATTTCTTCTCCATCCGTTACCTACCTCGGCATAATTCTTCATAAAAACACACCTGCTCTCCCTGCCGTTTGTGTCCGATTGATCTCTCAAACGCTGACCCCTTCTACAAAACAACAACTCCTTTCCTTCCTGGGCATGGTTGGATACTTTCACCTTTGGATACCTAACAAAACCATTTTTGTTTTTGCCATCCTAACAAAACCATTATATAAACTCACAAAAGGAAATCTAGCTGATCCCATAGATCCTAAATCCTTTCCCCACTCCTGTTTCTGTTCCTTGAAGACAGCTTTAGAGACTGCTCCCACACTAGCTCTCCCTGACTCATCCCAACCCTTTTCATTACACACAGCTGAAGTGCAGGGCTATGCAGTCAGAATTCTTACACAAGGACCGGGACTGCACCCTGTAGCCTTTTTGTCCAAACAACTTGACCTTACTGTTTTAGGCTGGCCATCATGTCTCCATGCAGCGGCCGCTCCCGCCCTAATAATTTTGGAGGCCCTCAAAATCACAAACTATGCTCAACTCACTCTCTACAGTTCTCATAACTTCCAAAATCTATTTTCTTCCTCACACCTGACACATATACTTTGTGCTCCCCAGTTCCTTCAGCTATACTCACTCTTTGTTGAGTCTCCCACAGTTACCATTGTTCCTGGCCCAGACTTCAATTCGGCCTCCCACATTATTCCTGATACCACACCTGACCCCCATGACTATATCTCTCTGATACACCTGGCATTCACTCCATTTCCCCATATTTCCTTCTTTCCTATTCCTCACCCTGATCACACCTGGTTTATTGATGGCAGTTCCACCAGGCCTAATTGCTACACACCAGCAAAGGCAGGCTATGCTATAGTATATTCGAAATCTATCATTGAGGCTACCGCTCTGCCCCGCTCCACTACCTCTCAGCAAACCAAACTCATTGCCTTAACTCGAGCCCTCACTCTTGCAAAGGAACTACACGTCAATGTTTATACTTACTCTAAATATGCCTTCCATATCCTGTACCACCCTGCTGTTATATGGGCAAAAAGAGGTTTCCTCACTACACAAGGGTCCTCCATCATTAGTATCTCTTTAATAAAAACTCTTCTCAAGGTAGCTTTACTTCCAAAAAAAAAAAAAAACTAGAGTCATTCACTGCAAGGGCCATCAAAAGGCATCAGATCCCATCACTCAGGGCAGTGCTTATGCTGATAAGGTAGCTAAAAAAGCAGCTAGTGTTCCAACTTCTATCCTTCATGCCAGTTTTTCTCCTTGTCACCAGTCACTCCCACCTACTCCCCCACTGAAACTTCCACCTATCAGTGTCTTCACACACAAGGCAAATGGTTCTTGGACCACGGAAAATATCTCCTTCCAGCCTCACAGGCCCATTCTATTCTGTTGTCATTTCATAACGTCTTCCTTTTAGGTTACAAGCCACTAGCCCACCTCTTAGAACCTCTCATTTCTTTTCCATCATGGAAATCTATCCTCAAGGAAATCACTTCTCAGTATTTCATCTGCTATTCTACTACTCCTCAGGGATTGTTCAGGCCCTGTGACCTCCCTTCCCTACACATCAAGCTCAGGGATTTGTCCCTGCCCAGGATTGGCAAACTGACTTTACTCACAAGCCCCAAGCTAGGAAACTAAAATACCTCTTGGTCTGGGTAGACACTTTCACTTCATGGGTAGAGGCCTTTCCCACAGGGTCTGAGAAGGCCACCACAGTCATTTCTTCCCTTCTGTCAGATATAATTCCTGGGTTTGGCCTTCCTACCTCTATACAGTCCAATAACAGACTGTCCTTTGTTAGTCAGATCACCCAAGCAGTTTCTCAGGCTCTTGGTATTCAGTGGAAGCTTCATACCCCTTACCATCCTCAATCTTCAGGAAAGGTAGAACTGACTAATGGTCTTTTAAAAGCACACCTCACCAAGCTCAGCCTCCAACTTAAAAAGGAGGATTCTGTCAAGGATAGAGCCCAAAAACTCACCAACCAAGCAAGTAATTACACTGAACCCTCTTGAGTACTCTAATTGGATGTCCTGGGTCCTCCTAATTCTTAGTCCTTTAATACCTGTTTTTCTCCTTCTCTTATTTGGGCCTTGTGTCTTTCATTTAGTTTCCCAATTCATACAAAACCGCATCCAGGCTATCACCAATGAGTCTATACAACAAATGCTACTTCTAACAACCCCACAATATCACCCCTTACCACAAAATCTTCCTTCAGTTTAATATCTCCCATTGTAGGTTCCCATGCCACCCCTAATCCCGCTCAAAGTAGCCCTGAAAAACATCGCCCATTATCTCTCCATACCATCCCCCAAAATTTTTGCCACCCCAACACTTCACCACTATTTTGTTTTGTTTTTCTTATTAATATAAGAAGACAGGAATGTCAGGCCTCTGAGCCCAAGCTAAGCCATCATATCCCCTGTGACTTGCACGTATACATCCAGATGGCCTGTTCCTGCCTTAACTGATGACATTACCTTGTGAAATTCCTTCTCCTCGCTCAGAAGCTCCCATACTGAGGACCTTGTGACCCCCACCCCTGTCCGCCAGAGAACAACCCCCTTTGACTGTAATTTTCCATTACCTACCCAAATCCTATAAAACGGCCCCACTGCGATCTCCCTTCATTGACTCTCTTTTTGGACTCAACCCTCCTGCACCCAGGGGAAATAAACAGCCTTGTTGAAAAACAAAAAACAAAAAGAATATATATATTTAAGTAAGTCAAGCATTGGACTGTTACACAGCATTAGGCTACTTAATAGTCTCAATTTGGCTTTTATTGGCTTAAACTATATTGATGATTTGCTATACATGAACTGTCTATCACAGCAATATATTTCTTGGTAAATATAGAATGAAAGAAAAAAAAAGCCCAAGCAGAAGAAAGGTGGTTTTTCCCATTAGGGGAAAAATGGTTTCTGGTTTGTCAGTTCTACAAAAGAGAATGGTGCTTTTTTCCAAGTGGTGGAAGTAGGCTTATTTGGCTTCTTCTTTTAATAGAAGCTTGTTTCTTCTTCATAATGGTCATCTGTCCTGACAGATAGTCCTTTAACTTGCTTATGAATTTTAGAAAATTCTTTGGATCATGTTGTGTTTGTATATGTATTTGTTCTTTGTCATTGCTATGCCACGTTTATTTTAGTTTACCTCCCTCTCTCTTTCTGTCTGTCTAGTCAGACAATCTTGAGGATTAATTTCTGAAAAGCTAGCAAAGGCTAATATTCTTTTTTAATCACTTTCACTACCTCTGTCTTCTATAAAGATTTAACTCTGAGGGGTTTATGTAATTAACAGTCACCAATTCTGCTTGTTTTTACCCCTCTACAAGGAAATAGACTAAATAGCCAAGTTGCAAGATACCACTGCTTCTTATAAGAATGATGGGTTTCCCAGGTGATACTTGAAAGAAGAGATAACGACCACCTATCTCCTTCATCCTGGTTACACAGGAAGGTAGGTGAGTAGAAGCTCCCCTAGGATACATATCTACATTTGCACTATTATGTGACTCACTTTATCTGCTTCTTCAAAACATTGCTTCTTATTATGTTTACCTATGTGATGATAGTCAACTCACAAAAATAGCTACTATTCAGTGATGAGTACATAATGAAAAACTTGGAAGATCAGGAAAATGCTTTCTCCCTTGAGGATCTTATAAGATATTTAGCAGATATTTATTGAGCATCTACTACATGTAAGGCTTAGCACAGGGCCTTAGAGATGAATAACACTCACCCTGTCCTCGTGAAGCTCAGTATAGCAGAATGAAAGCTAGTCAGATCTTTCTTCTTAGTGTCCTTCCTGACTGTGGAGGCAACTTGTGACCCTTTTCTTGGCTACCCACAAAGATATTGTTATTGCATCTATAAATCATTAAAACTGTAGAATCAGAAGGGGACTTCTCAGGAGCAGATATAGGTACACAAGACTGACTCTTTCATCATGATAGTTGTGGCAACAAGGAGCTGCAAATAACATGTTTGCTAGTATGGCCAGCTCAAATCTCAGTGCTTCATGGGAACAGATTTTTCCACGGGTTGATAATACAAAGTTGGGCAGTAACCCTCAGATCCCTACAATATCAACTCTAGAAAAGCACCTCACTCTTGAACATGTCGCACATCTAATAGAGAGTTATGAGTATATTTACATAAAGCTACATACCATTTTTTTGAAATTTGCTTATGTATAAATGAACTGTGGAATATACTTTCTAATAATTTCAGATTAAATAAGATTTCCAGTTTCTTCTCGATTTTAACTGATTTTTTTTTTACCTATCCAGTAACCTTGATTCAGATGTTTTATTCACACAGTAAACAAATTTTCCAAGGCATTCTTAATTTCAAATATTCCCTTTCATTATCTTTCTAAACCTTCAGAATATCCCAAAACTTCTAATTTTTTTCTTTTGTTTTATCTATTTATTTTCTTGACACACCCTTAGGAGGTCTTAATTTCATGTGTCCTGAAATTCTAATTTTTTGATATCTAAATTACACCCCCTGGATTGCATCCAGCACCAAGAAACAACACAAAACCCTCATGTGTCAGAATTTTGGCCTGATTTGGAGTTTGGAAAACACAGTCACTATACTACTAAAAGTAATCTTTAAGGAATGGAAAAATTCCCAAAGCTGGGTAGTGGGACGAATAATAAGACCCTCCACAAACCTTTGTTAGGCCATACTTTGCTTCTGGACCATAGTTTAATGATCTGACTTCTAGATAGAAAACATTTTTTGAACCACCTAAAATTATAAAATGTCAAGTGGTTATTAGTGTAACGATTAACATTTTAATTTTAATGTTCTCAAAATGACTTATTTTATTTTGGAGTGAGGTAGAAAGGGATGGCTATTCTTATTCAAGTGTTTTTTTGTTTGTATGTTTCTGTCAAGTTTGTAAACTGCACATGTCTTTTCATTTAATTGGATCAGAAAATTCTCATGGTGAAAATGTGATGTATTTCAAGTAGTTAGGAATTCATGTTTATTCTAAATTGTGGTCTTTTACGATTTATGATCTTATTTTGTTTTGCATAAAAGGTCAAAAAGAGGAAGTAGTCATACCTAATCTGTAAATCATAGGATATATATAAAAACATTTTGCTACTTAATAAAATTTAGATAATAGTTATTAAATTCACTGTTCATCCGTGGTTCTCTTTTTGAAAAATGGTATTATTTATAATTTATGTAAATATAGTTCAAAATTATACATATAACTCAGCTATTATTCTTTTAGACTGAATCTTACAGTCACAAAATAAGTTTTCTTAGGCTTGTGGAATATTCTCAGGCTCAATATGTATAAAAGACTAAAAAAGTGCTACATCTTGGATTAGCACAATTATTGAATAATTAGCACAATTATCTCAGCCTTTGAGATCCAAATATCTTTCTGCCCAAATTATAATACTGAACTTTAAATGGGTAAAAGGTGTTTCAGTGGTCGATTTATCAAGTTCTCATCATAGGTTTGCCTTCTGCTCATTGAATCTATTTTACCCAAGGCTATGGACTCCTTTTGGCATTTCTGCCTCAGCAACAGAGGATAAAAGTCATGTTGTGATGGATAAGTCACAAAAGTAAAAAATACAGACGTGGACTACAGGCCTCCAAAGAAGAATTGAGCATGCTGAGGATCGATGCCAGACATTGGACATTTTTGAGGTGTTAAGAGGTGGGTACTTTAGTGGTTGTTGTTGTTGTTGTGTGTGTGTGTTTGAAAGAGTAAACTATAGTGAGATAATCTGTGTAATATGAAAAGTTAAGGCATTTTATTTATAAGAAAGTGAAGCTTCCTTCCAGAAAGATTGAGGCATCAAAGCAGTGGTGAAAATCTGAACAACTCAGTTAATAAAATTATCTTCTTAGGTTGAAAATATGTAGGCTTTTGGAATTAACAGGAAATCATCATAGGAAGGGGTGAGAGGAAAGGGAATATCACTTATGGAACTTTACAAATCAAGTACCAAGAGCTTTACATGTGTTATCACATTTAATCCTCATAGCAATCCTATGATGTAGGTATTATCATCTCCATTTTACAAATTAAAAAACTATCTTAAGCAGGTTATTTGACTTGCCTAAGATCATATAGCTATTAAGTTTAGGGTTTTGTTTTATATCCAAATCTCTCTGACTTCTAACTCTGTGCTTAGAAAGATCTAAATATCTAAGAGAAAACTGTGACTGTATCATTTCATGCTTTTCTTATGAAGAATTCTACCTCTACTTCATTGTGCCCCTACTTTATTTAGTTTTTGGAGGAAAGTTTTTCACGTGGTATATTCAGAAAATACTTCACAACCACAATATATGCAACTTTAAAAAAATTGCACTAGAGAAAGAAGCAACCATTCTCAGGAATAAAGCATCTATGGTTTTTTTTTCCTTCTGCATTTTTCCATATATTATTAATACATAAGTGAGAACCAAAATTTCCAGAATAAGTGTATCCTTTGTAAGTATAGAATCAAGCCCTTCCAACTTTTGAGATCTGTTTGTTTAGCTAAATCAGCAATGCAAGGTTAATTCTGACTGATTCTAGACTTGTGTTGCATACTTTTGGACACTTGATCAGTCTAAGCAATTGAAGCCTCTTCTTATAATTTAGGAGTATTTAGGTACTTGGCCAGGCTTGGTGACTGTCTGGGCATGGTGGCTTATGCCTGCAATCCCAGCATTTTGGGAGGCCAAAGCGAGAGGATCACTTGAGCTCAGGAGTTCAAGACCAGCCTGAGCAACATAGTGAGACCCTCGTCTATATTGAAAAAAAAAAAGAAGAGGAAGAAAAAAAGTATTCATATAGTTTCGAAGAAAGGTTAAGATATGTCTGTTTTTGTTTAGTTACAGTCTTTAGAACTTCTTCCACATGGCATTTATTAATTTGTAGTCGCATCTTTAGTAATATTTTTCAGAATTCATTAAGTATGGCAAAATCATAGGCCATTATGGTATAGTGGAAAGATCCCTTCATTTGAGGTCAGAGAATCTAGGTTGAACTCTCAGTTCTCTTGTTTACTGTGTAAAGTTGGCTATTAATTTACTCTCTCGGAGTCTCAGTTTTCTCATCTGTAACATGAGAATAATCCTTACCTCATATATTTGTTGTGAAAATAACTTGAAATAAAAAATATGAAAGTACTTTGTAGGCAATAACATTCTATCATAATATGAGGAGAAATTGAATAAAATGAACACTAAAGGAATATTTACCATATGCTAGTCACTAACTTATTTTCTATTTGTTGCTCCCTAAGGAAAAAATAACATGACCTCGAGCCTTGGGTCACATTTTCTGGTTGTCCTACCTGTTGCCCCAGCAGCCATGCAATAGTTTACAATCTACTGGCAGGAAGGTAAAATGTGTGAAAGAGTTGCCTTCTAGGTCATTCTCTTTGTGAAAAGTAATCTACCACCAAGGAGAAGCCTGCTTAACAGTTCATATTAAAATCTTGGCTCAAAGCAGTGAATGAAAATTTAGAGGTGAACAGTAGTTTCATAACAAAGACCAACAGGACCATTTAGGTAAGACATTGTAGTAGAGTAGGAAATACATTGAATGGGAAGAAAGGGGACCAGAGTTCTAACCCTGATTTTACCACTGCCTAATTGTATAACCTAAAAAAAGTTTATTTTTCCTCTTGGCCTCACTGTCCCCTTTTATACAGTAATGTGGGATGGACTAGATTATCTCTAAGGTCTATTCCAACATTGATATTCTAATATCCTATTCTTAATTTTAATAGAAAGATTTAAATTATATATTGAATTTTTAGGATGCTATTATATACCTCAAAAGGAAAAAGAAAAAAATGCACAAATTATTTCTCTGTTGTGAATTATAATACACATTCACTTACATTGATAGCTTTATCGGAGGTAGAATTAGCATAATCCTTTACATTTTCAAAGTATTTTAAATATCCACCATCTCATTTGAGTCTCATAATAATGACAATATTTTATTATTTATCTTTACATACTAAATTAAATAATTGAGCCTCAAGGATGTTAAAGGTCTGTACAGTCACATAGCCAGTACACGATGGATCCAGAAATCCAACTGTGGTCTATTTCTAAGCCCAGTTTTTTTTTCCACTACCACAAGCTGTACATTATTTTATCCAGGCTTAGAATAAATGGAACTCATCTGGAAAATGAATTAAAAAGGGAAGAGTCACTGTTACTTATGTATGCTAAAAGTATGAACAGGTAAGAATACTTAAGAATAAGGACAATGTTTTATATTCTTTTAAAAAATTCTTCAGACTTGAGACTGAAGCTCTGAACAAGATGCAAGCAAATGTACAAATAAAATATTACTGCATCTTTCAGAGCTCTAGACATTATGAAAGATTAAAGAAATAGTATTTGTAAAGCCCTTTAATATCATTTGAAGAAAGTGGTTATTTAAATATAATATTTGGAGCTGTAACACTCAGGCATACAACAGAAAGAGAAAGAATAAAGAACGGGATATAAGAAGATGTCAATTTTTCTAGGGGATTGTCTATCACAGTCCTTGTGTTAGTGTAGACTTTTTAGAAACTGCCAAAGAAGTGTACCTCACACTTCTTTCACTAACCTCCAACCAAAAGTAATTGCAAACTTTAAGGGATTTAAAGTGAGTTCTCTCTGTCAATGAGTGTACTGACTGCTTGTTATTCGTGTCATAGCAACAATAAAAGCCACCAATAGAGAGTTTGTGTTTAAAATTGGTATTAATAATGATTTCAGAAAATATGTAGTTTCTGGGGAAGCCTATTCATTAAAATCAAAGAAACTACATTTCCCTTTTTGACAAATAAATGATTTGTGAAGATGGAAGCCATTAACTTGCTTATTAGTATGTTGAAATTTTAATTAGATCCAGCAAAAGTATTTTAGATTCAAAGGCTCTGAAAGTTGATATTAGATGATGAGACTATATGTAGAAGCCTAGTGCTCCAAAAACATGCATTCCAAGCCTTCCAAGTCCAAGTAAATGTAGGTATCAAATATTATTAATTCAACTGTGGTGGGGAAGCAACAGAGGTTTAAGATAAGTGCACTGACATCATGGGCTTTCAGCCTGATTGCGGACATATTTTAAGAAAGGAGGGAGGGAAGAAGAGAGGACAGGAGAGAGGAAGGGAGGAAGGGAAGGAAGGAAGGAAAGGAAGGAAGGAAGGAAGGAAGGAAAACATGTCAATTTGAATGCGGACATCATATTTTAAGAAAGGAAGGGAGGGAAGAAGAGTGGACAGGAGAGAGGGAGAGAGGAAGGGAGGAAGGGAGGAAGGAAGGAAGGAAAGGAAGGAAGGAAAACTTTCAATTTTCTTATTTGATAAACCAAACGATATTGAGAGGTAACGATTGTTATCCACATTTCACAGGTGGGGAAACTGAGGTTTGGAGAACTAGATAACCTGTATAAAATCACACAAGTATGCATCAAGGTCAGATAGGAATCAAATTCATTAAATGTAAAATCTATCCTTGTCTTTTTACATTCCTAAATTACAATACACAGGAAAAGACTGAAAAGAAAAAATAGCATGTCAGTAGTAAAATACATAAAACTGATTTTACAGTAAGAATTCAGAGAAGGGTGAACTGAATTCAAGCTGGACATTAATCAGTCCATGATTTTCTTGTGAAAAATATAGTTCCTATGGTGGGCCTTGTAGATTTTCTAAATAGAGAAAAAGGAAGAAAGAATAATGTATCTGAGTCTGTTTCTTCAGGAATCCCTGTTCAACAGGGATTATGCCATTCACCCCACAGTACGATTGTTAGGATTGAAAGAGATAGCATATGTAAAACCATTTTGTAAACCACAATGAGATACCATCTCAAACCATTTAGAATGGCAATCATTAAAAAGTCAGGAAACAGCAGGTGCTGGAGAGGATGTGGAGAAATAGGAACACTTTTATACTGTTGGTGGGACTGTAAACTAGTTCAACCATTGTGGAAGACAGTGTGGTGATTCCTCAGGGACCTAGAACTAGAAATACCATTTGATCCAGCCATCCCATTACTGGGTATATACCCAAAGGATTATAAATCATGCTGCTATAAAGACACATGCACACGTATGTTTATTGCAGCACTATTTACAACAGAAAAGACTTGGAACCAAACCAAATGTCCATCAGTGATAGACTGGATTAAGAAAATGTGGCACATATACACCATGGAATACTATGCAGCCATAAAAAAGGATGAGTTCATGTCCTTTGTAGGGACATGGATGAAGCTGGAAACCATCATTCTCAGCAAACTATCGCAAGGACAGAAAACCAAACACCGAATGTTCTCACTCATAGGTGAGAATTGATCAATGAGGACACTTGGACACAGGAAAGTTAACATCACACACCGGGGCCTGTTGTGGGGTGGTGGGAGGGGGGAGGGATAGCATTAGGAGATATACCTAATGTAAATGACGAGTTAATGAGTGCAGCACACCAACAACATGGCACATGTATACATATATAACAAACCTACGTGTTCTGCACATGTACCCTAGAACTTAAAGTATAGTTATATATATATACTATATATATGCAATATATATAGTGTATATATACACTATATATAGTATATATAGTGTATATATACACTATATATAGTATATATATAGTGTATATATACACTATATATAGTATATATAGTTATATATATACTATATATAGTATATATACAGTTATATATATACTTTATATATAGTATATATACAGTTATATATATACTTTATATATAGTATATATATAACTATATATAAAGTATATATATAACTATATATATACAGTATATATATAACTATATATACAGTATATATATAACTATATATAGTATATATATAACTATATATAGTGTATATATAACTATATATACAGCGTATATATATAGTTATATATACACTATATATAGTATAGTAATATATATTATATATAGTTATATATATACTCTATATATAGTATAGTAATATATATTATATATATAGTATAGTAATATATACTATATATATATATAGTATAGTAATATATACTATATATATATATGAAAAGAAAAACTACCTATTGATTGGGTACTACGCTCACTACCTGGGTGACGGGATCAATCATACCGCAAGTCTCAGCATCATGTAACATACCCATGTAACAAACTTGCAAATATACCTCCTGAATCCAAAATAAAAGTTGAAATTTTTAAAGTAAAAAAAAAATTACTAAGCATTAATTGATTACGGATGGAGTAAGATGGCCAAATAGAAGGCTCCACCAAGCATCCCTCCCACAGGAACACCAAATGTGTAATAACTATCTAAACAAAAATAGCACATTCATAAGAAGAAAAAATCAGGTGAGCACTCATAGTATTTGGTGTTAACTTTATATCACTGAAATAGGCACTGTATTAGTCCACTCTCGCACCGCTATAAAGAACTGCCCGATACTGGGTAATTTAGAAAGGAAAGAAGTTTAATTGACTTAGGTTCTGCAGGGCTCGGGAGGTCACAGGAAACTTACAATCACGGTGGAACGGGAAGCAATCATGTCCTTCTTCACATGGCAGCAGCAAGGAGACGTGTCCAGCAAAGGGGGGAAAGCCCCTTATAAAACCATCAGATCTTGCGAGAACTCACTCACTATCATGAGAAAAGCATGAGGGTAACTGCCCCCCATGATCCAATTACCTCCCATCACGTCCTTCCCATGACACATGGGGAGTATGGGAACTACAATTCAAGATGAGATTGGAGAGGAGACACAGCCAAACCATATCAGGCACTGAAGTGGGTAAGAAAGTCTTGAATCTCTAATACCACTCCTTCTCCACTATCCTCTAGCAGTAGATGTGTGGTGTGAGAAAATAATCTGTGCTCTTGGGAAAGGGAGGGTACAGCCGTTGTGAAACCTTGCGTTGAACTCAATTTTCACAGTGAGATTTGAGTTTTGCTGCCCTGTCACAGCATAAAGCAAAACAGGACTGAACTCAGCTGATGCCCGCCAATGGAGGAGGCATTTAGACCAGCCCCAGCCAGAGGGGAATTATCCATCCCAGCAGTTGGAATTTGAGTTCACTGCAAACTAAAGTGCTTTGGGGTTCTAAATAAATTTTAAAGGCAGTGTAGGACACAAGGACCACAACTCCTAGCTGAGTCCTAGTGCTATGCTAAGCAAAGAGCCAGTACACATTGGGGGAATGTGACCTGCTGAGACACCAGCCATAGTGGCTAAGGGAGCACATGCCACATCGTGCCCAACCCTTGACAGCACAGCTCATGGCTGCGAAAGAGACACCTTTCTTCCACTTGTGGAAATGAGAGGGAAGAGTAAAGAGGACTTTGTCTTGCACCTTGAATACCAGCTCAGCCACAGTACGGTGGAGCACTGATCAAAGTTTTGAGTCCCCCATTGTAGGCCTTAGTTCCTGGGTGACATTTCTAGATACATCCTGAGCCAGAAGGGAACCCACCACCTTGAAGGAAACGACCCAATCCAGGCAGGACCCATCACCTGCTGCCTAAAGATATATTGGCCCCTGAATAACCCACAGCAATGCCCAGGTAGTACACCATAGGCCTTGGGTGAGACTGGGACATGCTGGCTTCAGGTGAGATCCAGCATACTTTCAGCTGTGATAGCTACAGTGAGAGACTCCTCCTACTTGAGAAAAGCAGAGGAAAAAGTAAAGGGGACTTTGTCTTGCACCTTAGGTACCAGCTTGGCCACAGGAGGGTAGAGTACCAAGTGGGCTCTTGGGGTCTCTGATTCCAGACCATGGCTCTTAGACAGCATTTCTGGACGTGCCTTGGGCCAAAATGGAGCCCACTGCCCTAAAGGGTGAGTCTCAAGCCTGGCAACATTCACCACATGCTAAAGATCCATTGGGCATTAAGTGAACATCAGTGGTAGCTTGAAAATACTTCCAGTGGGCCTGTGGTGGTGGTGGTAATGGGCTGAGGCTCTGCTTCCTGTGGAGAGGATAGGAAAAGCATCTCATTGAGCACCAACTCAGCCATAGTACAATAGCACAGGTAGATTTCTAAGGTTTTTGACTCTAGTCTTTGGTGGCTGGACAGTATTTCTGGACTGCCCTGGTACTGGAGAAACTTGCTGCCCTGAAGGGAGAGATGCAATGCTGGCTGGCTTTATGACCGGCAAATTGTAGCGCCCTCTGGCCTTGAGTGAAAATAGGTGGTAGCCAGACAGTGGTTACAATGGGCCTTGGGTGAAACCGAGTGTTTTGCTGGCCTCAGGTCTGACCCAGCACATATCCAGTGGTGGTACTCACTGGGCTGCTTAAGTCACACGAAACCTAGCTCCAAGCAGCTCAGCAAAGAGAGATATTCTGTTTGGGAAAAGTAAGGAAAGAAAACAAGCGTTTCTGCCTTAATACATAGAATTCTTCCAGATCTTATCCAAGGCCACCAAAGTGATACCTTTTTGAGTTTACAGAAACCACAGCATTACTGGGCTTGGGTTGCCCTCTAATGCAGATACAGCTAACATCACAACACCCAAGTTCTTTCAAATACCCAGAAAGCCTTCTCAAGATGGACTGAGTACAAACAAACCCAGATTGTGAAGACTACAATAAATATGTAACTTTTCAATGCCCAGACACCAAAGAACATCTGCAAGCATCAAGACCATATACGAAAACATGACTCCACCAAACTAAATAAGGCACCAGGAGCCAATCCAAGAGAAACAGAGATATGTGACCTTTCAGATAGATAAGATAGCTGTTTCGAGAAAACTGACAAATTCAGGATATCACAGAGAAGGAATTCAAAGTTCTATCAGATAAATTTAATAAAAAGATTGAAATAATTAAAAAGAATCAAGTAGAAATTCTGGAACTGAAAAATGCAATTGGCATACTGAAGAATGCACCAAAGTCTTTTAATAGAACTAATCAAGCAGAAGAACAAATTAGTGGACTTGAAGGTGGGCTATTTTAAAATATACAGTCCGAGGAGACAAAAAAAAAAGAAGAAAAAACAATGAAGCACACATAGAATATCTAGAAAACGGCCTCATAAGAGCAAATCTAAGAGTTATTGGCCTTAAAGAGGAGGTAGAGAAAGAGATATGATTAGAGAGATTATTCAAAAAATAATAACACAGAACTTACCAAACCTGGGGAAAAAAATCGATATCTAAGTACAAGAAGGTTACAGAACCCCGAGTAGATTTAACCCAAAGAAGCCTACCCCAAGGCACTTAATAATCAAGCTTGCAAAGGTCAAGAGTAAAGAAAGGATCCTAAAAGCAACAAGACAAAAGAAACAAATAATATACAGTAGCGCCACAATACACCTGGCAGCAGACTTTTCAGTGGACACCTTGCAAGCAACAAAAGAGTGACATGACATACGTAAAGAGCTTTGGGGAAAAAAAAGAAATGGTTAACCAAAAAAAAATTCTTCAAACATAATGAAGAAGTAAAGATTTTCCCAGACAAACAAAAGCTGAGGAATTTTACCAACACCACACTTACCCTACATCAAATGCTAAAGGAAGTACTTCAATCAGAAAGAAAGTACATTAGTGAGCAATAAGAAATCATCTGGAGGTCAGTCACAGCAGCTCAGCCTGTAATCCCAGCACTTTGGGAGGCTGAGGTGGGCAGATCACGAGGTCAGGAGATCAAGACCATCCTGGCGAACACGGTGAAACCCCATCTCTACTAAAAATTCAAAAAAATTAACCGGGCATGGTGGCTGGTGCCAGTAGTCCCAGCTACTTGGGAGACTGAGGCAGGAGAATGGCATGTACCTGGGGGGTGAAGCTTGCAGTGAGTGGAGATTGTGCCACTGCACTCCCGCCTGGGTGACAGAGCGAGACTCCATCTCAAAAAAAAAAGAAATCATCTTACCTTACAATACTCACAGATAATAATAAGCACAAAGGAAAATTCAAAATATTATAACACAATAAATGTGGCTTGTAAACTACCCCTATCTTAAATAGAAAGACTTAAAGATGAACCAATCAAAAAGAACTACAACTTTTCAAGTCAAAGACACTACAGTGAGATATAAATCGAAATTGAAAGATTAAAAAGACGAGATTAATTTAAGGTGTAGAGTGTTTTTTAGTTTATTCTTGTTTGTTTAGGTAAAGAGTGTTAAGACTTTATCACCCTGAAAATAATGGGTTATAAGATAGTATTTGCAAGCCTCATGGTAACCTCAAATCAAAAAAATAAACAACAGATACAAAAAAAATTAAGAAATTAAAGCATACGACCAGACAAAATTACCTTCACTAAAAGGAAGACGAGAAGGAAGGAAAGAAAGAAGACTACAAAACAACCAGGAAACACATCACAAAATGGCAGGAGTGGGGGAGGAGCCAAGATGGCCGAATAGGAACAGCTCCAGTCTACAGCTCCCAGTGTGAGTGACTCAGAAGGGTGATTTCTGCATTTCCATCTGAGGTACCAGGTTCATCTCACTAGGGAGTGCCAGACAGTGGGCACAGGTCAGTTGGTGCACGCACGATGTGCCTGCCAAAGCAGGGTGAGGCATTGCCTCACTCGGGAAGTGCAAGGGGTCAGGGAGTTCCCTTTCCTAGTCAAAGAAAGGGGTGACAGATGGCACCTGGAAAATTGGGTCACTCCCACCCTAATACTGCGCTTTTCTGACGGGCTTAAAAAATGGCGCACCAGGAGATTATATCCCCCACATGGCTCAGAGGGTCCTATGCCCACGGAGTCTCGCTGATTGCTAGCACAGCAGTCTGTGATCAAACTGCAAGGCAGCAGCGAGGCTAGGGGAGGGGTGCCCGCAATTGCCCAGGCTTGCTTAGGTAAACAAAGCAGCCGGGAAGCTCAAACTGGGTGGAGCCGGCCACAGCTCAAGGAGGCCTGCCTGCCTCTGTAGGCTCCACCTTTGGGAGAAGGGCACAGACAAACGAAAAGACAACAGTAACCTCTGCAGACTTAAATCTCCCTGTCTGACAGCTTTGAAGAGAGCAGTGATTCTCCCAGCACGCCGCTGGAGATCCGAGAACGGGCAGACTGCCTCCTCAAGTGAGTCCCTGACCTCTGACCCCCATGCAGCCTAACTGGGAGGCACCCCCCAGCAAGGGCAGATGGACACCTCACACGGCCGGGTACTCCAACAGACCTGCAGCTGAGGGTCCTGTCTGTTAGAAGGAAAACTAACAAACAGAAAGGACATCCACACCAAAAACCCATCTGTACATCACCATCATCAAAGACCAAAAGTAGATAAAACCACAAAGATAGGGAAAAAACAGAGCAGAAAAACTGGAAACTCTAAAAAGCAGAGTGCCTCTCCTCCTCCAAAGGAACGCAGTTCCTCACCAGCAACGGAACAAAGCTGGACAGAGGATGACTTTGAAGAGCTGAGAGAAGAAGGCTTCAGATGATCAAATTAATCCGAGCTACGGGAGGACATTCAAACCAAAGGCAAAGAAGTTGAAAACTTGGAAAAACATTTAGACGAATGTATAATTAGAATAACCAATACAGAGAAGTGCTTAAAGGAGCTGATGGAGCTGAAAACCAAGGCTCAAGAACTACGTGAAGAATGCAGAAGCCTCAGGAGCCGATGTGACCAACTGGAAGAAAGGGTGTCAACGATGGAAGATGAAATGAATGAAATGAAGCAAGAAGGGAAATTTAGAGAAAAAAGAAGAAAAAGAAATGAGCAAAGCCTCCAAGAAATATGGGACTATGTGAGAAGACCAAATCTACGTCTGATTGGTGTACCTGAAAGTCACGGGGAGAACGGAACCAAGTTGGAAAACACTCTGCAGGATATTATCCAAGAGAACTTCCCCAATCTAGCAAGGCAGGCCAACATTCAGATTCAGGAAATACAGAGAACGCCACAAAGATACTCCTCGAGAAGAGCAACACCAAGAAACATAATTGTCAGATTCACCAAAGTTGAAGTGAAGGAAAAATGTTAAGGGCAGCCAGAGAGAAAGGTAGGGTTATCCTCAAAGGGAAGCCCATCAGACTAACAGCAGATCTCTCAGCAGAAACTCTATAAGCCAGAAGAGAGTGGGGGCCAATATTCAACATTCTTAAAGAAAAGAATTTTCAACACAGAATTTCATATCCAGCCAAACTAAGCTTCATAAGTGAAGGAGAAATAAAATACTTTACAGACAAGCAAATGCTGAGATATTTTCTCACCACCAGGCCCTCCTTAAAAGAGCTCCTGAAGGAAGCGCTAAACATGGAAAGGAACAACCAGTACCAGCCACTGCAAAATCATGCCAAAATGTAAAGACCATCGAGACTAGGAAGAAAATGCATCAACTAACGAGCAAAATAACCAGCTAACATCATAATGACAGGATCAAATTCACACATAACAATATTAACTTTAAATGTAAATGGACTAAATGCTCCAATTAAAAGACACAGACTGGCAAATTGGATAAAGAGTCAAGACCCATCAGTGTTCTGTATTCAGGAAACCCATCTCACGGGCAGAGAAACACATAGGCTCAAAATAAAAGGATGGAGGAAGATCTACCAAACAAATGGAAAACAAAGGCAGGGGTTGCAATCCTAGTCTCTGATAAAACAGACTTTAAACCAACAAAGATCAAAAGAGACAAAGAAGGCCATTACTTAATGGTAAAGGGATCAATTCAACAAGAAGAGCTAACTATCCTAAATATATATGCACCCAAAACAGGAGCACACAGATTCATAAAGCAAGTCCTGAGTGACCTACAAAGAGACTTAGACTCCCACACATTAATAATGGGAGACTTTAACACCCCACTGTCAACATTGACAGATCAACAAGACAGAAAGTCAACAAAGATACCCAGGAATTGGACTCAGCTCTGCACCAAGTGGACCTAATAGACATCTACAGAACTCTCCACCCCAAATCAACAGAATATACATTCTTCTCAGCACCACACCACACCTATTCCAAAATTGACCACATACTTGGAAGTAAAGCTCTCCTCAGCAAATGTAAAATAACAGAAATTATAACAAACTATCTCTCAGACCACAGTGCAATCAAACTAGAACTCAAGATTAAGAATCTCACTCAAAACCGCTCAACTACATTGAAACTGAACAACCTGCTCCTGAATTACTACTGGGTACATAACGAAATGAAGGCAGAAATAAAGATGTTCTTTGAAACCAATGAGAACAAAGACACAACATACCAGAATCTCTGGGACACATTCAAAGCAGTGTGTAGAGGGAAATTTATAGCACTAAATGTCCACAAGAGAAAGCAGGAAAGATCCAAAATTGACACCCTAACATCACAATTAAAAGAACTAGAAAAGCAAGAGCAAACACATTCAAAAGCTAGCAGAAGGCAAGAAATAACTAAAATCAGAGCAGAAATGAAGGAAATAGAGACACAAAAAAACCCTTAAAAAAATTAACGAATGAAGGACCCGGTTTTTTGAAAGGATCAACAAAATTGATAGACCGCTAGCAAGACTAATAAAGAAAAAAGGAGAGAAGAATCAAATAGATGCAATAAAAAATGATAAAGGGGATGTCACCACTGATCCCACAGAAATACAAACTACCATCAGAGAATACTACAAACACCTCTACACAAATAAACTAGAAAACCTAGAAGAAATGGATAAATTCCTCGACACATACACTCTCCCAAGACTAAACCAGGAATAAGTTGAATCTCTGAATAGACCAATAACAGGAGCTGAAACTGTGGCAATAATCAATACTTACCAACGATAAAGAGTCCAAGACCAGATGGATTCACAGCCAATTCTACCAGAGGTACAAAGAGGAACTGGTACCATTCCTTCTGAAACTATTCCAATCAATAGAAAAAGAGGGAATCCTCCCTAATTCATTTTATGAGGCCAGCATCATCCTGATACCAAAGCCGGGCAGAGATACAACCAAAAAAGCGAATTTTAGACCAATATCCTTGATGAACATTGATGCAAAAATCCTCAATAAAATACTGGCAAACCGTATCCAGCAGCACATCGAAAAGCTTATCCACCATGATCAAGTGGGCTCCATCCCTGGGATGCAAGGCTGGTTCAATATATGCAAATCAATAAATGTAATCCAGCATATAAACCGAACCAAAGACAAAAACCACATGATTATCTCAATAGATGCAGAAAAGGCCTTTGACAAAATTCAACAACCCTTCATGCTAAAAACTCTCAATAAATTAGGTATTGATGGGACGTATCTCAAAATAATAAGAGCTATTTATGACAAACCCACAGCCAATATCATACTGAATGGGCAAAAACTGGAAGCATTCCCTTTGAAAACTGGCACACGACAGGGATGCCCTCTCTCACCACTCCTATTCAACATAGTATTGGAAGTTCTGGCTAGGGGAATCAGGCAGGAGAAGGAAATAAAGGGTATTCAATTAGGAAAAGAGGAAGTCAAATTGTCCCTGTTTGCAGATGACATGATTGTATATCTAGAAAACCCCATCATCTCAGCCCAAAATCTCCTTAAGCTGATAAGCAACTTCAGCAAAGTCTCAAAATATAAAATCAACGTACAAAAATCACAAGCATTCTTGTACACCAACAACAGACAAACAGAGAGCCAAATCATGAGTGAACTCCCATTCACAATTGCTTCCAAGAGAATAAAATACCTAGGAATCCAACTTACAAGGGATGTGAAGGACCTCGTCAAGGAGAACTACAAACCACTGCTCAAGGAAATAAAAGAGGATACAAACAAATGGAAGAACATTCCATGCTCATGGGTAGGAAGAACCAATATCGTGAAAATGGCCATACTGCCCAAGGTAATTTACAGATTCAATGCCATCCCAATCAAGCTACCAATGACTTTCTTCACAGAATTGGAAAAATCTACTTTAAAGTTCATATGGAAACAAAAAAGAGCCCGCATTGCCAAGTCATCCTGAGCCAAAAGAACAGAGCTGGAGGCATCACCCTACCTGACTTCAAACAATACTACAAGGCTACAGTAAGCAAAACAGCATGGTACTGGTACCAAAACAGAGATATAGATCAATGGAACAGAACAGAGACGTCAGAATTAATGCCGCATATCTACAACTATCTGATCTTTGACAAACCTGACAAAAACAAGCAATGGGGAAAGGCTTCCCTATTTAATAAATGGTGCTGGGAAAACTGGCTATCCATATGTAGAAAGCTGAAACTGGATCCCTTCCTTACACCTTATACAAAAATCAATTCAAGATGGATTAAAGACTTAAACGTTTGACCTAATACCATAAAAACCCTAGAAGAAAACCTAGGCATTACCATTCAGGACATAGGCTGGGGCAAGGACTTCATGTCTAAAACACCAAAAGCAATGACAACAAAAGCCAAAATTGACAAATGGGATCTAATTAAACTAAAGAGCTTCTGCACAGCAAAAGAAACTACCATCAGAGTGAACAGGCAACCTACAAAATGGGAGAAAATTTTTGCAACCTACTTATCTGACAAAGGGCTAATATCCAGAATCTACAATGAACTCAAACAAACTTACAAGAAAAAAACAAACAACCCCATCAAAAAGTTGGCCAAGGACATGAACAGACACTTCTCAAAAGAAGACAATTATGCAGCCAAAAAACACATGAAAAAATGCTCACCATCACTGGTCATCAGAGAAATGCAAATCAAAACCACAATGAGATACCATTTCACACCAGTTAGAATGGCAATCATTAAAAAGTCAGGAAACAACAGGTGCTGGAGAGGATGTGGAGAAATAGGAACACTTTTACACTGTTGGTGGGACTGTAAGCTAGTTCAACCATTGTGGAAGTCAGTGTGGCGATTCCTCAGGGATCTAGAACTAGAAATACCATTTGACCCAGCCATCCCATTACTGGGTATATACCCAAAGGACTATAAATCATGCTGCTATAAAGACACATGCACACGTATGTTTATTGTGGCATGATTCACAATAGCAAAGACTTGGAACCAACCCAAATGTCCAACAATGATAGACTGGATTAACAAAATGTGGCACATATAAACCATGGAATACTATGCAGCCATGAAAAATGATGAGTTCATGTCCTTTGTAGGGACATGGATGAAATTGGAAATCATCATTCTCAGTAAACTGTCACAAGAACAAAAAACCAAACACCGCATATTCTCATTCATAGGTGGGAATTGAACAATGAGAACACATGGACACAGGAAGGGGAACATCACACTCTGGGGACTGTTGCGGGGTGTGGGGAGGGATAGCATTGGGAGATATACCTAATGCTAGATGACGAGTTAGTGGGTGCAGCGCACCAGCATGGCACATGTATACATATGTAACTAATCTGCACATTGTGCACATGTACCCTAAAACTTAAAGTATAATAATAATAAATAAATTTTTTTTAAAAAGGAAAAAAAAGTTGGTATTCCTTAAAAGTTAACCTTTTATGGTTAATAAACTATTGCTATAGTTTTAAAAAAATGTCAGGAGTAATTCTTTGCGTATCATTGAATGTTACTAATTATTCAGTATTACCAATAACATCAAATGTAAATGGACTAAATTCTACAATCAAAAGACATAGAGTGGCTGAATTGATTTTAAAAAGACCCAATGATATGTTGCCTATGAGAAACAGACTTCCCTTGTAAAGACACAGACAGACTGAAGATAAACGGATGGAAAAAGATATTCTATGATATTTGAAACAAAGAAAGAACAGGAGTTGGAACATATGGCTAGCCAGTTTTCCCAGCACCATTTGTTAAATAGGGAATCCTTTCCCCATTTCTTGTGTTTGTCAGGTTTGTTAAAGATCAGATGGTTGTAGATGTGTGGTATCATATCTGAGGGCTCTGATCTGTTCCTTTTGTCTACATCTCTGTTTTGGTACCAGTACCATGCTGTTTTGGTTACTGTAGCCTTGTAGTATAGTTTGAAGTCAGGTAGCATGATGTCGCCAGCTTTGTTCTTTTGGCTTAGGATTGTCTTGCCAATGCAGGCTCTTTTTTGGTTCTGTGTGAACTTTAAAGTAGTTTTTTCCAATTCTGTGAAGAAAGTCATTGGTAGCATGATGGGGATGGCATTGAATCTATAAATTACCTTGGGCAGTATGGCCATTTTCACGATTTTGATTCTTTCTATCCATGAGCATGGAATGTTCTTCCATTTGTTTGTGTCCTCTCTTATTTCTTTGAGCAGTGATTTGTAGTTCTCCTTGAAGAGGTCCTTCACATCCCTTATAACTTGGATTCCTAGGTATTTTATTCTCTTTGAAGCCATTGTGAATGGGAGTTCACTCATGATTTGGCTCTGTTTGTCTGTTATTGGTGTATAGGAATACTTGTGATTTTTGCACATTGATTTTGTATTATGAGAGTTTGCTGAAGTTGCATATCAGCTTAAGGAGATTTTGGGCTGAAATGATGGGATTTTCTAAATATACAATATCATCTGCAAACAGGGACAATTTGACTTCCTCTTTTCCTAATTGAATACCCTTTTTTTTTTATCCTGCATGATGGCTCTGGCCAGAACTTCCAACACTATGTTGAATAGGAATGGTGAGAGAGGGAATCCCTGTCTTGTGCCAGTTTTCAAAGGGAATGCTTCCAGTTTTTGCCTATTCAGTATGATATTGGCTGTCGGTTTGTCATAAATAGCTCTTATTATTTTGAGCTACGTCCCTTCAATACCTAATTTATTGAGAGTTTTTAGCATGAAGGGCTGCTGACTTTTGTCAAAGGCCTTTTCTGCATCTATTGAGATAATCGTGTGGTTTTTGTCTTTGGTTCTGTTGATATGCTGGATTACATTTATTGATTTGCGTATGTTGAACCAGTCTTGCATCCCAGGGATGAAGCCCACTTGATCATGGTGGATAAGCTTTTTGATGTGCTGCTGGATTTGGTTTACCAGTATTTTATTGAAGATTTTTGCATTGATATTCATCAGGGGTATTGGTCTAAAATTCCTTTTTTTTTTGTTGTGTCTCTGCCAGGCTTTGGTAATCAGGATGTTGCTGGCCTCATAAAATGAATTAGGGAGGATTCCCTCTTTTTCTATTGATTGGAATAGTTTCAGGAGGAATGGTACCAGCTCCTCTTTGTACCTCTGGAAGAATTTGGCTGTGAATCTGTCTGTTCCTGGACTTTTTTTGGTTGGTAGGCTATTAATTATTGCCTCATTTTCAGATCCTGTTATTGGTCTATTCAGGGATTCAACTTCTTCCTGGTTTAGTCTTGGCAGGGTGTATGTGTCCAGTAATTTATTCATTTCTTCTGGATTTTCTAGTTTGTTTGCATAGAGGTGTTTATAGTATTCTCTGATGGTAGTTTGTATTTCTGTGGTATCAGTGGTGATATCCCCTTTATCATTTTTTATTGCATCTATTTGATTCTTCTCTCTTTTCTTCTTTATTAGTCTTGCTAGCAGTCTATCAATTTTGTTGATCTTTTCAAAAACCAGCCCGTGGTTTCATTGATTTTTTGAAGGGTTTTTTGTATCTCTATTTCCTTCAGTTCTGCTCTGACTGTAGTTATTTCTTGCCTTCTGCTACCTTTTGAACGTGTTTGCTCTTGCTTCTCTAGTTCTTTTAATTGTGATATTAGGGTGTCAATTTTGGATCTTTCCCGCTTTCTCTTGTGGGCATTTAGTGCTATAAATTTCCCTCTACACACTGCTTTGAATGTGTCCCAGAGATTCTGGTATGTTGTGTCTTTGTTCTCGTTGGTTTCAAAGAACGTCTTTATTTCTGCCTTCATTTTGTTACGTACCCAGTAGTCATTCAGGAGCAGGTTGTTCAGTTTCCATGTAGTTGAGCGATTTTGAGTGAGTTTCTTAATCCTGAATTCTAGTTTGATTGCACTGTGGTCTGAGAGACAGTTTGTTATAATTTCTGTTCTTTTTCATTTGCTGAGGAGTGCTTTACTTCCAACTATGTGGTCAATTTTGGAATAAGTGCAGTGTGGTGCTGAGAAGAATGTATATTCTGTTGATTTGGGGTGGAGAGTTCTGTAGATGTCTATTAGGTCCGCTTGGTGCAGAGCTGAGTCCAATTCCTGGATATCCCTGTTAACTTTCTGTCTTGTTGATCTAATGTTGACAGTGGGGTGTTAAAGTCTCCCATTATTATTGTGTGGGAGTCTAAGTCTGTTTCTAGGTCTCTAAGGACTGGCTTTATGAATCTGGGTGCTCCTGTGTTGGGTGCATACATATTTAGGATAGTTAGATTTTCTTGTGGAACTGATCCCTTTACCATTATGTAATGGCCTCTTTGTCTCTTTTGATCTTTGTTGATTGAAGTCTGTTTTATCAGAGACTAGGATTGTAACCCCTGCCTTTTTCTGTTTTCCATTTGCTTGGTAGATCTTCCTCCATCCCTCTATTTTGAGCCTATGTGTGTCTCTGCACGTGAGATGGGTTTCCTGAATACAGCACACTGTTGGGTCTTGACTCTTTATCCAATTTGCCAGTCTGTGTCTTTTAATTGGAGCATTTAGTCCATTTACATTTAAAGTTAATATTGTTATGTGTGAATTTGATCCTGTCATTATGATGTTAGCTGGTTATTTTGCTCCTTAGTTGATGCAGTTTCTTCCTAGCCTGGATGGTCTTTATAATTTGGCATGTTTTTGCAGTGGCTGGTACTGGTTGTTCCTTTCCATGTTTATTGCTTCCTTCAGGAGCTCTTTTAGGGCAGGCCTGGTGGTGACAAAATCTCTCAGCATTTGCTTGTCTGTAAAGGATTTTATTTCTCCTTCACTTATGAAGCTTAGTTTGGCTGGATATGAAATTCTGGGTTGAAAATTCTTTTCTATAAGGATGTTGAATATTGGCCCACACTCTCTTCTGGCTTGTAGAGTTTCTGCCGAGATATCTGCTGTTAGTCTGATGGGCTTCCCTTTTTGGGTAACCTGACCTTTCTCTCTGGCTGCCCTTGCCATTTTTTCCTTCATTTCAACTTTGGTGAATCTGACAATTATGTGTCTTGGAGTTGCTCTTCTCGAGGAGTATCTTTGTGGCATTCTCTGTATTTCCTGAATTTGAATGTAGGCCTGCCTTGCTAGATTGGGGAAGTTCTCCTGGATAATATCCTGCAGAGTGTTTTCCAACTTGGTTCCATTCTCCCCGTGACTTTCAGGTACACGAATCAGACATAGATTTGGTCGTTTCACATAGTCCCATATTTCTTGGAGGCTTTGTTCTTTTCTTTTTCTCCTTTTTTCTCTAAACTTCTCTTCTTGCTTCATTTCATTCATTTGATCTTCCATCACTGATACTTTTTCTTCCAGTTGATCAAATCGGCTACTGAGGCTTGTGCATTCATCACGTAGTTCTCGTGCCTTGGTATTCAGCTCCATCATGTCCTTTAAGGACTTCTCTGCATTGGTTATTC
Source organism: Pan paniscus (assembly GCF_029289425.2). Taxonomy (NCBI): domain Eukaryota; kingdom Metazoa; phylum Chordata; class Mammalia; order Primates; family Hominidae; genus Pan; species Pan paniscus. The sequence goes on from NC_073272.2 coordinate 64,914,964, forward strand.
TAGTTCGCCATTTGTCTAATTTTTTTTTCAAAGTTTTTAACTTCTTTGCCATGGGTTTGAACTTCCTCCTTTAGCTCAGAGTAGTTTGATTGTCTTAAGCCTTCTTCTCTCAACTCGTCAAAGTCATTCTCCATCCGGCTTTGTTCCATTGCTGGTGAGGAGCTGCATTCCTTTGGAGGAGGAGAGATGCTCTGATTTTTAGAGTTTCCAGTTTTTCTGCTCTGTTTTTTCCCCATCTTTGTGGTTTTATCTACCTTTAGTCTTTGATGATGGTGACATACAGATGGGGTTTTGGTGTGGATGTCCTTTCTGTTAGTTTTCCTTCTAACAGACAGGACCCTCAGCTGCAGGTCTGTTGCAGTTTGCCAGAGGTCCACTCCAGATCCTGTTTCCTGGGTATCAGCAGTGGAGGCTGCAGAACAGCGGATATTGGTGAGCAGCAAATGTTGCTGCCTGATCGTTCCTCTGGAAGTTTTGTCTCAGAGGAGTACGCGGCTGGGTGAGGTGTCAGTCTTCCCTTACTGGGCTGTGCCTCCCAATTAGGCTACTTGGGGGTCAGGGACCAATTTGAGGAGGCAGTCTGTCCATTCTCGGATCTCCAGCTGTGTACTGGAGAACCACTATTCTCTTCAAAGCTGTCAGACAGGGACATTTAAGTCTGCAGAGGATTCTGCTGCCTTTTGTTTGGCTATGCCCTGCCCCCAGAGGTGGAGTCTACAGAGTCAGGCAGGCCTTCTTGAGCTGTGGTGGGCTCCACCCAGTTCGCACTTCCCAGCTGCTTTGTTTACCTACTCAAGCCTCGGCAATGGCAGGCACCTGTCCCCCAGCCTCGCTGACACCTTGCAGTTTAATCTCAGACTGCTGTGCTAGCAATGAGCGGGGCTCCATGGGCATAGGACTCTCCAAGCCAGGCACGGGATATAATCTCCTGGTGTACCATTTGCTAAGACCATTGGAAACGCACAGTTTTAGGGTGGGAGTGACCCAATTTTCCAGGTGCCATCTGTCACCCATTTCTTTGACTAGGAAAGGGAATTCCCTGACCCGTCGTGCTTCCCAGGTGAGGCGATGCCTCGCCCTTCCGCTCATGCTCGGTGCACTGCACCCACTGTCCTGCACCCACTTTCCAACACTCCCCAGTGATATAAACCCGGTACCTCAATTGGAAATGCAGAAATCACCCATCTTCTGCGTCGCTCATGCTGGGAGCTGTAGACTGGAGCTGTTCCTATTCGGCCATCTTGGCTCCACCCCCAATAGGAATGCTTTTACACTGTTGGTGGGACTGTAATCTAGTTCAACCATTGTGGAAGACAGTGTGGTGAATCCTCAAGGATCTAGAACTAGAAATACCATTTGACCCAGCCATCTCATTACTGGGTATATACCCAAAGGATTATAAATCATGCTGCTATAAAGACACTTGCACACGTATGTTTATTGTGGCACTATTCACAATAGCAAAGACTTGGAACCAACCCAGTGTCCATCAATGATAGACTGGGTTAAGAAAATGTGGCACATATACACCATGGAATGCTATGCAGCCATAAAAAAGGATGAGTTCATGTCCTTTGTAGGGACATGGATGAAGATGGAAACCATCATTTTGAGCAAACTATTGCCAAGGACAGAAAACCAAACACTGCATGTTCTCACTCATAGGTGGGAATTGAACAATGAGAACACTTGGACACAGGAAGGGGAACATCACACACTGGGGCTGTCATAGGGTAGGGGGAGGGGGAGGGACAGCATTAGGAGATATACGTAATGTAAATGATGAGTTAATGGGTGCAACCCACCAACATGGCACAAGTATACATATGAAACAAACCTGCATGTTGTGCACAGGTACCCTAGAACTTAAAGTATAATAAAAAAAAAGGATAGGAGTTGCTATACTCGAAATCAGATTGATTTCAAGACAAAACTTATAGGAAGAGGCAATAACCATAATTATATAACTATAAAGTGGTCAATTCAGCAGGAGATATAGCAATTGTACATTTATATGCACTTAACACTTGATCACCCAGATATATGAGGCACATATTCTTAGAGAATAAGAAAGAGATACAATAATGCTGGGAGACTTCAACCCCCACCCCCACCTTCAGCATGGGATGTATCTTCTAGACCATTAAAAATATATCAACAAACACCAGACATAATCTGCACTATGGATCAAATAAACGTAAGAGATATTTACAGAACATTTCATTCAACAGCTGCAGAATACACATTATTTTCCTCAGCACATGGATCATTCTCAAGGATAGACCATATGTTAGGTCAAGAAGCAAGTCTTAAAGTATTCAACAAAATAGAAATAATATCAAGCATCTTCTCTGGCAAAACAGAATAAAACTAGGAATCAATAATAACAATAATTTTAAAATGTTGCTGTTGTATCATCGATGCAAAGAGACCAACAATAGAACTATAATACAAGAAAATTCACAGAATATTATACACTGGGACAGACTGAGACATTTAGTTAATGGCAAGAACACAGTAAACACAAGCACCTGAAGATGTGCAAGTCAAGTAAAATGATATATGAATTATACAGTGAATTTTCTAAGCCCATCTGAGGACTTTGTACCTTTTCAAAAATATCCTATATACCCCTCCAAGTTACAGAACATCTGTCTTATCTGCTTACTTCATGGCTTTTCCAATATAAAAGGTTTACAAAATCTATTTATACCTTATTTCCCTTTTTATTTAGTATACTGTGGGAAAAAAGATGGAGACAAATATAATTTTCTGACATAAAAAATTAAGTTATTACAGGCACATTTACTGTTTCATTCTAGAAACATCTCAGTTTCACAGGTTGATTATTCAGCAGCTGTGTGGTTTTTTAAAACATTCTTTCATTTTGAGAAAACTAATATATCTCTTTTAGGGCAGATTTTGATTCATAACAATGGTGTGATTATGTGAATTATATTGTGATAATTCATGCAATGATGTCAGGTCCCTGGTTGACTGAGGCTATGAGCCAGTGGGGGATATGGGGCCCAACAGGATGGAGGGCAATTGTTTGCTGGTCCCTTGGGCCTGGAGAAACTGGGCTCTAGGTATGGGGCTAGTAGAGAACAAAGTAGTTGCTCCATGGACACTGAGTCCTGCAGTGATGATCCTTTCAATTGATGCTGAAAAAGCATTTGATAAAATTCAACATTCTCCCTCTCCCTCTCCCTCCTCCCACTTTCCATGGTCTCCCCCTCTCCCTCATCTCCGTCTTCCACTTTCCATGGTCTCCCTCTGTTGCCAAGGCTGGACTGTAATGCCGCGATCTTGACTCACTGCAACCTCCCTGCCTGATTCTCCTGCCTCAGCCTGCCGAGTGCCTGGGATTGCAGGCGCACACCGCCGTGCCTGACTGGTTTTTGTATTTTTTGGTGGAGACGGGGTTTTGCCATGTTGCCCAGGCTGGTCTCCAGCTCCTGACCTCGAGTGATCTGCCCACCTCGGCCTCCCGAGGTGCCAGGATTGCAGATGGAGTCTCGCTCACTCAGTGCTCAATGTTGCCCAGACTGGAGTGCAGTGGCATGATCTCGGCTCGCTACAACCCCCACCTCCCTGCCGCCTGCCTTGGCCTCCCAAAGTACTGAGATTTCAGCCTCTGCCTGGCCGCCACCCCGTCTAGGAAGTGAGGAGCATCTCTGCCTGGCCACCAATCATCTGGGATGTGAGGAGCCCCTCTGCCCGTCTGCCCAGTCTTGGAAGTGAGGAGCACCGCTTCCCGGCCACCACCCCATCTAGGAAGTGAGGAGCGTCTCTGCCTGGCCGCCCATCATCTGGGATGTGAGGAGCCCCTCTGCCCGGCTGCCCAGTCTGGGAAATGAGGAGTGCCTGTTCCCGGCCGTCATCCCTTCTGGGAAGTGAGGAGCATCTCTGCCTGGCCACCCATCTTCTGGGACGTGGGGAGCACCTCTGCCCGGCTGCCCTGTCTGGGATGTGAGGAGAGCCTCTGCCTGGCCGCCCCATCTGGGAGGTGAGGAGCGTCTCTACCCAGCTGCCACCCTGTCTGGGAGGTGAGGAGCGCCTCTGCCCAGCCGCCACCCCGTCTGGGAAGTGAGGAGCACCTCTGCCCGGCCGCAACCCCATCTGGGAACTGAGGAGTGCCTCTGTCCGGCTGCCCGGTCTGAGAAGTGAGGAGCCCCTCCGCCCGGCAGCCGTCCGGTCTGGGAAGTGAGGAGTGTCTCCACCGGGCTGCCCCATCTGGGAGGTGGGGGGCACCCCCGCCCAGTAGCCACCCCGTCTGGGAGGTGGGGGTCACCCCCGCCTGGCAGCCGCCCCATCTGGGAGGTGGGGGGCGCCTCCACCCGGCCACCCCATCTGGGGGGTTGGGGGCCCCTCTGCCCGGCCACCACGTCTGGGAAGTGAGGAGCCCCTCTGCCCGGCCGCCACCCCATCTGGGAGGTGTACCCAACAGCTCATTGAGAACGGGCCATGATGACAATGGCAGTTTTGTCGAATAGAAAAGGGGGAAATGTGGGGAAAAGAAAGAGAGATCGGATTGTTACTGTGTCTGTGTAGAAAGAAGTAGACATAGGACGCTCCATTTTGTTCTGTACTAAGAAAAATTCTTCTGCTTTGGGATGCTGTTAATCTATAACCTTACCCCAACCCCGTGCTCTCTGAAACATGTGCTATGTCAACTCAGGGTTAAATGGATTAAGGGCGGTGCAAGATGTGCTTTGTTAAACAGATGCTTGAAGGCAGCATGCTCGTTAAGAGTCCTCACCACTCCCTAATCTCAAGTACCCAGGGACACAAACACTGTGGAAAGCCGCAGGGTCCTCTGCCTAGGAAAACCAGAGACCTTTGTTCACAAGTTTATCTGCTGACCTTCTCTCCACTATTGTCCTATGACCCTGCCAAATCCCCCTCTCTGAGAAACACCCAAGAATGATCAATAAATACTAAAAAAATTTAAAAAAAATTCAACATCCTTTCTTTTTTAATTTAATTTTATTTTAAGTTCTGGGATACATGTGCTTAACGTGCAGGTTTGTTACATAGGTATACATGTGCCATGGTGGTTTGCTGCACCTTTCAACCCGTCATCTAGGTTTTAAGCACCGCATGCATTAGGTATTTGTCCTAATGCTCTCCATCCCCTTGCCCCACAACCCCCGAAAGGCCCTAGTGTGTAATGTTCCCCTCCCTGTGTCCATGTTTTCTCATTGTTCAACTCTCACTTATGAGTGAGAACGTGCAGTGTTTGGTTTTGTTTCCAGCCTCATCCATACCCCTGCAAAGGACATGAACTCATCCTTTTTATGGCTGCATAATATTTCATGGTGTATAAGTACAACATATGCAATAAACACATGTGTACATGTGTCTTGATAGTAGAATGATTTATAATTCTTTGGGTATATACCCAGTAATGGGATTGCTGGGTCACATGGTATTTCTGGTTCTAGATGCTTGAGGAATCGCCACACTGTCTAACACAATGGTTGAACTAATTTACACTACACCAAAAGTGTAAAAGCATTCCAATTTCTCTGCATCCTCTCCAGCATCTATTGTTTCCAGACTTTTTAATAATCTCTATTCTAACTAGTGTGAGATGGTGTCACATTGTGGTTTTGATTTGCATTTCTCTAATGACCAGTGATGATGAGCTTTTTTTCATATGCTTGTTGGCTACCTAAATGTCTTCTTTTGAGAAGTGTCTGTTCATATCCTTCACCCAATTTTCAATGAGATTGTTTGGTTTTTTTCTTGTAAATTTGTTTAAGTTCCTTGTCAATTCCAGATATTAGACCTTTGTCAGATTGATAGATTGCAAAAATTTTCTCCCATTCTGTAGGTTGCCTGTTCACTCTGAGATAGTTTCTTTTGCTGGGCAGAAGCTCTTTAATTTAATTAGATCCCATTTGACAATTTTGGCTTTTGTTGCCATTGCTTTTGGTGTTTTAGCCATGAAGTCTTTGCCCTTGCCTATGTCTTGAATGGTATTGCCTAGGCTTTCTTCTAAGGTTTTTATGGTTTTAGGTTTTACATTTAAGTCTTTAATCCATCTTGAGTTAATTTTTGTATTAGGTGTAAGGAACGGCTCCAGTTTCTGTTTTCTGCATATGTCTAGCCAGTTTTCCCAACATCATTTATTAAATAGCGAATCTTTTCCCTATTGCTTGTTTTTGTCAGGTTTGTCAAAGATCAGATGGTTGTAGATGTGTGGTGTTATTTCTGAGGCCTGTGTTCGGTTCCATTGGTCTACATATCTGATTTGGTACCAGTATCATGCTGTTTTGGTTACTGTAGCCTTGTAGTATAGTTTGAAGTCAGGTAGCCTAATGCCTCTAGCTTTGTTCTTTTTACTTAGGATTGTCTTGGCTATACAGGCTCCTTTTTTGGTTCCATATTAAATTTAAAGTAGTTTTTTTCTAGTTCTGTGAGGAAAGTCAATGGTAGCTTGATTGAAATAGAATTGAATCTATAAATTACTTTGGAGAGTATGGCCATTTTCAAGATATTGATTCTTCCTATCCATAAGCATGGAATGTTTTTCCATTTGTTTGTGTCCTCTCTTATTTCCTTGGGCAGTGGCTTGTAGTTCTCCTTGAAGAGGTCCTGCAGGTCCCTTCTAAGCTGTTAAGTTGTATTTCTAGGCATTTTATTCTTGTTGTAGTAATTGTGAATGGGAGTTCAATTATGACTTGGTTCTCTGTCTATTATTGGTGTATAGGAATGCTTGTGATGTTTGCACATTGAATTTCTATCCTGTGACTTTGCTGAAGTTGCTTATCAAATTAAGGAGTTTTTGGGCTGAGATGATGAGGTTTTCTAAATATAAAATCATGTCATCTGTAAATAGAGACAATTTGACTTCCTGTCTTCCTATTTGAATACCCTTTATTTCTTTCTCTTGCCTGATTGCCCTGGCCAGAACTTCCAATACTGTGTCGAATAGGAGTGGTGAGAGAGGGCATCCTTGTTTGTGCCAGTTTTCAAAGGGAATTCCTCCAGCTTTTGCCCATTCAGTGTGATATGGGCTGTGGGTTTGTCATAAATAGCTCTTATTATTTTGAGATATGTTCCATCAGTGCCTAGTTTATTGAGAGTTTTTAGCATGAAGGGCTGTTGAATTTTGTCAAAGGCCTTTTCTGCATCTATTGAGATAATTATGTGGTTTTTGTCGCTGGCTTTGTTTATGTGATGGAGTACATTTATTGATTTGCATATGTTGGACTAGCCTTGCATCTCAGGGATGAAGCCAACTTCATTTGCTGCTGAATTTGGTTTGCCAGAATTTTATTGAGAATTTTCACATCAATGTTCATCAGGGATATTGGCCTGAGGTTTTTTTGTTGTTGTTGTGTCTTTGCCAGGTTTTGGAATCAGGATGATGCTGGCCTCATAAATTGAGTTAGGGAGAAGTCCCATTTTTTCTATTGTTTGGAATAGTTTCAGAAGAAATGGTACCAGCTCCTCTTTGTACCTCTGGTAGAATTTGGCTGTGAATCTGTCTGGTCCTGGCCTTTCTTTTGGTTGGTAGGCTGTTAATTATTGCCTCAATTTTAGAACTTGTTATTGGTCTATTCAGGGATGCGACTTCTCTCACGTTTAGTATTGGGAGGGTATATGTGTCCAGGAATTTATTGATTTCTTCTAGGTTTCCTAGTTTATTTGTGTAGAGGTGTTTATAATATTCTCTGATGGTAGGTTGTATTTCTGTGGGATCAATGGTGATATCCCCTTTATCATTTTTATTGGGTCGATTTGATTCTTCTCTCTTTTCTTCTTTATTAATCTGGCTACTGGTCTATCTATTTTGTTAATCTTTTCAAAAAACCACCTCCTGGATTCATGGATTTTTGAAGGGTTTTTCGTGTCTCTATCTTCTTCAGTTCCACTCTGATCTTAGTTATTTCTTGTCTTCTGCTAGCTTTTGAATTTGTTTGCTCTTGCTTCTCTAGTTATTTTAACTGTGATGTCAGGGTGTTGATTTTAGATCTTTTCGGCTTTCTGATGTGGGCATTTAGTGCTACAAATTTTCCACTAAACGCTGCTTAACTGTGTTCCAGAGATTCTGGTACGTTGTGTCTTCATTCTCATTGGTTTCGAATAACTTATTTATTTCTGCCTTTATTTCTTTATTTACCCAGTAGTCATTCAGAAGCAGGTTGTTCAGTTTCCATATAGTTGTGTGGTTTTGAGTGAGTTTCTTAATCCTAAGTTCTAATTTGATTGCACTGTGGTCTGAGAGACAGTTTGTTATAATTTCAGGTTTTTTGTTTTTGTCTTTTTTTTTTTTTTTGCATTTGCTGAGAAGTGTTTTACTTCCAATTATATGGTTGATTTTAGAGTAAGTGCTATGTGGTGCTGAGAAGAATGTATATTCTGTTGATTTGGGGTGGAGAGTTCTGTAGATGTCTATTAGGTCCACTTGGTCCAGAGCTGAGTTCAAGTACTGAATATTCTTGTTAAAAAACCTGTCTCATTGATCTGTCTAATATTTACAGTGTGGTGTTAAAGTCTGCCACTATCATTATGTGGGAGTCTAAGCCCCTTTGTAGGTCGCCAAGAACTTGTTTTATGAATCTAGGTGCTTCTGTATTGGGTACATATATATTTAGGATAGTTAGCTCTTCTTGTTGCATTGATCCCTTTACCATTATGTAATGCCTTTCTTTGTCTTTTTTTATCTTTGTTGGTTTAAAGTCTGCTTTATCAGAGACTAGTATTGCAACCTCGGCTTTTTTTGCTTTTCACTTGCTTGGTAAATATTCCTCCATTCCTTTATTTTGAGCCTATATGTGTCTTTGCACGTGAGATGGGTCTCCTCAATACTGCACACCGATGAGTCTTGACTCTTTATCCAACTTGCCAGTCTGTGTCTTTTAATTTGGGCATTTAGCCCATTTACATTTAACATTAATATTGTTATATGTGAACTTGATCCTGTCATCATGATGCTAGCTGATTATTTTGCACATTAGTTGATTCAGTTTCTTCATGGTGTCACTGGTCTTTATATTTTGGTGTGTTTTTGCAGTGGTTGGTACCGATTTTTCTTTCCCATATTAGGGCTTCCTTCAGGAGTTCTTGTAAGGCAGGCCTGGTGGTACAGAATCCCTCAGCATTTGCTTGTCTGTAAACAATTTTATTTCTCCTTCATTTATGAAACTTAGTTTGGCTGGATATGAAATTTTGGGTTGAAAATTCTTTTCTTTAAAAATATTGAATATTGGGCCCCACTGTCTTCTGGCTTGTAGGGTTTCTGCAGAGAGATCCATTGAATTCAACATCATTTCATAAAGAATAACACCCTCAAAAAGCTAGGTATACAAGAAACATATCTCAATATGATAAAAGGCATATACAATAGACCCATAGCTAGTATTATACTGAATGGGGAAAACCTGAAAGCCTTTCTTCTAAGATCAGGAATACAACAAGAATGCTCACTTTCACCACTGTTTTTCAACATAGTACTAGAAGTCCAAGCTAGACCAATCAGATAAGAGAAAGAAATGAAGAACATCCAAATTAAAATGAAAGAAGTCAAACTATTGTTGTTTGCAGATGATATCATTTTATACTTCACAAAACCCAGAGACTTTACCAAAAATCTATTAGAACTGATAAACAAATTTAATAAATTTGCAGGATACAAATTTAACATTAAAAATCAGTAGCATTTCTATATGCCCACATAGAATATTCTGAAAAAGAAATCATGAAGGTAATCCCATTTACAATAGCTACAAATAAAATAAAATACATAGAATTAACTTAACCAAAGAAGTGAATTTTTTTTAAATTAAACATGGATGCAAGAAATTAAAAAGTACACCAAAATATGGAAAGGTATTCTCTGTTTGTGGATAGGAAGAATCCATATTTTTAAAATGTCCATTCTACCCAAAGCAATCTATAGATTTAATGCAATCCCTATCCAAATTCCACTGATACTTTTTACAGAAATAGAAAAACAATTCTAAATTTTATGGGGAACCATAACAGACCCAGAATATCCAAAGCTATCCTGAGCAAAAAGAACAAAACTGGAGTAATCACATTACCTGATTCCATATTATACTACAGAACTATAGTGATATGGTTTGGCTGTGTCCCCACACAAATCTTGTTTCGAATTTTAATCCCCATGTGTTAGGGAAGGGACCTGGTGGGAGGTAATTAGATCATTGGGGTGGATTTTCCCCATGCAGTTCTCATGATAGTGAGTGAGTTCTTATGAGATCTGATGGCTTAAAAGTGTGACACTTACACCCTCACTCTCTCTCCTGTCCTGCCATTGTGAAGATGTGCATGCTTCCAACATTGTGAAGATGTGTGTGCTTTCCAGTCACCTTCCACCATGACTGTAAGTTTTCTGAGGCTGCCCAGTCATGCTTCCTGTTAAGCCTGCAGAACTGTGAGTCAATTTAACCTTTTTTCTTTGTAAATTACCCATTTTTAAGTTAGTTCTCTATAGCAGCATGAAAATGTACTAATACTTATAGTAACCAAAATACATGGTACTGGCACAAAAACACACAAATAGACCAGCGGAACAGAATAGAGAACTCAGAGATAAGTCTGTTCACCTGCAGTGGACTCATTTTTGACAAAGGTGCCAAGAACACACTTTGGGGAAAGGACTGTCTCTTCAGTAAGTGGTGTTAAGAAAACCAGATATCCATATGCAGAAGAATGAAACTAGATCCCGGTCTCTCACCATATACAAAAGTCAAATCCAAACATATTAAAGATGCAAATATAAGACCTCAAATTGTGAAACTACTAAAAGCAAACACTGGAGAAATTCATCAGGACATTGGACTGGGTGAAGATTTCTTGAGTAATACACTATTAAGTGCTATTTATTGCACTGGCAACCAACACACAAATGGACAAATGCGATCACAAGTTTTGCACAGCAAAGAAAACAATCAACAAAATGCACAGACAACCTACAGAATTAGAGAAAATATTTGCAAACTATTCATATGACAATGGATTAGTAATCAGAATACATAGGAGCTAAAACACCTCTATAGGAAAGGAAAAATATAATAAGCAGATTTTAAAATGGGTGAAAGTCCTGAATAGGCATTTCTCAAAAGAGGACATACACATGGAAAACAGGTGTATGAAAAGGTGCTCAATATCATTGATCATCTGAGAAATGCACATCAAAACTGCAATAAAATATTATCTCACCTCAATTAAAATGACTTTTATTCAAAAGACAGGCAATAACAAATGCTGGCGAGAATGTGGAGAAAAAGGAAACCTCATACAGTGTTGGTGGTAATGTAAATTAGTACAACCACTATGAAAAACAGTTTAGAAGTTCCTCAAAAAAAGAAAAATAGAACTACCATATGTTCCAGCAATCCCACTGTTAGATATATACCCAAAAGAAAGTAAATCAGTATATCAAAAATATATCTGCACTCCCATGTTTATTGTAGCCCTATGCACAATAGCCAAGATTTGGAAGCAACCAAAGTGTTGAACAGATGACTGGGTAAAGACAATGTAATACATGTAAACAATGGAGTACTACTCAGCCATAAAAGTAGAATGAGATTCTGTCATTTGCAACAACATGGATGGAACTGGGGGTCATTATGTTAAGTAAAATAAGCCAGGCAGAAAGACAAATATCCCATTTTCTCACTTATTTGTGGGATCTAAAAATAAAAACAACAGAACCCATGGGAATAGAGAGTAGAAGAGTAGGTACAAGAGGCTGGGAATGGTAGTTGGGGGATAGGGAAAATGGGGATAGTTAGCGGGTACAAAAAAATAGAAAGAATAAATGACACCTAGTATTTGCTAGGACAACAGGGTGACTATAGTAAAAAGTAAACAATATTTTAAAATAAAAAATATTTAAAATAAAAAATACCAAAGCATCAATCGATGTTATCAATGCGGTTATTGTTATTTTGCCAAAGTATGAAAGTGGGAATATATGTTATATATGCCCATAGAGCTGGCTGTGAGAAACTGGCTTATGCATAGACAACTCAGAGAATTTTAGAAATCAGAGAATTTTAAAATTTCAGAGTAGGAAATAAACTCAAAGGTCATCAGATCTATGCCTCATCTGGTGCTTGTAAAAAGACTCTGGAATCTCTTAAGGGAACTTATCTATATCTTGTTATTGTCATTCTCTTCCCAAATTCTGTTATTTTTAGACAGTAATGCTACAGATTTTTCATCAGTCTAACAAACTGTATTGAATTCACCTTTTTTATGCTTGTAAAGGTTTTAATAATGTTGATTGAAATCAAAGTGTTATAATTATTTCAATGCAGAATCTTCAAAAAATTTGCAAGGGGAAGGCGGGAAAGCAGTCTGCTTAGTTCTTCTACTCATTGTTACTGAATTATACTCCTAAAAGTAAAGTCCACAGTCATTTTATTCCTCAATAAAAACCCTGACTCTTTGGGGAGATGTTCTAACACAAAGCACAGAAAATGAAAAGAAGATTCAACAGCTTCATTTTTCAATTTACCTAATCTGGATAATAATCTCTACCTGGTGATAATTCATCTCAGGGAAGAATTTACCACTATTTTGGATCAGATTGTACTTCATAGTAGGTAATCATTTCAAGGCAGTACTCAGTATAGCTGTTTAATCCAAAGGTAATGTTAGTTATTTTTCTGCAGCTGCAAACATATTTTCCAAGGAAACAATATTACAAAATGCATTTTCAGAGAGGACCAAGATGGCAGAATAGAAGGCTCCACCAATTGTCACCCTCGCAAGGACATCAATTTAATTACTATCTACAGAGGAAAAAAAAAAAAAAACACCTTCATTAGAACCAAAAATCAGGTGAGCCCTCATAATACCTGGTTTTAACTCTATACTGCTGAAAGATGCACTGAAGAGATAGAAAAAACATTCCTGAATCTCAAATGCCACCCCTTCCCCACCCTTGGCAGCAGCAGTGTGGTACAGAGAGCTTCTTTGGATGCTGGGGGAAGGTGAGCACGGCAATTGTGAGGCATTAATCTCAGTGCTATCCTTTTAGAGCAGAGAGGAAAACCAGACCAAACTTACCTGATGCATGTCGAGCTAATGGAGGGAGCACTTAAAGAAACCTTAGCCAGAGGGTAGTCACCTAGCCTAGTGGTCTAAACTTGAGTTCCCTCACACATCACTACTGGGGGACAAAGTGCTCTGTATCTCTAAGTAAACCTGAAAAGCATTCTAGGTCATCAGGACTGCAACTGTTAGGCAAGTCCTAGGGCTAAACTGAGCCCAGAGACGGTGGACTGGGAGGCCACATGATCTACTGAAACACCAGCCAGCACAGTTAAGGGAGATCTGAAATCACCACATTTCTAACCCCAGGCTGCACAGCTTGAGGCTCCAAAACAGATCCCTTCCTTCTGCTTTAGGAGAGTAATGGGAAAAGTGAGGAGGACTTTGCCTTGCATCTTAGATACCACTTCAGCCACAGCAGGATAGGGCAATGACCAGAGTTGTGAGGCCCCCATTTCAGGCTCTAGTTTCCTGACGACATCTCAAGACATGCCCTGAGCCAGAAAGGAACCCACTGCATTGAAGGGAAGGAGCCAGTCTTGGCAGCATTTATCACCTGATAACTGAAGAGGCCTTGAACCCTGAGCTACATCAAGGGCCTTGAGCAAGCCTCTGAAATTGCTGGCTTCAGATATCAGCATGACTATAGGAGGATATAACACCAAGTGGGCACTCTTGGAGTCCTCAATTTCAGGACTTCACTCTTGGATGGCATCTCTGGATCTGCCCTGGGCCAGAAGGGAACCCTGTTCCCTGAAGGGTAAGTTGCAGGCCAGGCAGCATTCACCAAAAGCTGATGTCAGAGCTCTTGGGCCTTAAGGAAACATTGGTAGTAGTCTGGCAGAACTCCTCATGGCCTAAGGTGGTGGTTGCTACAGAGTGAAGGTTCTCTTCCTTTGGAAAGGAGAAGGAAGAGTTGAAAGAACTGTGTGTCATGGTTTCAGTGCCAGCTCAGCCACAATACAATAGAACACAAGGTAGACTTCTAAGTTTTGTCACTCTATTTCCTGACTCCTAGATGACACCTAGGGACCCACCTGGGACCTGGGAGAACTCACTTCCCTGAAGGGAAGGACACAGGCCTTGCTGGCTTTGCCACCTGGTGATTATAGAGTCCCAGGGCCTTGAGTGAATATAAGCAGTAGCCAGGAAGTGGTTACAACAGGCCTTGAGTGAGACCCAGTGCTGTGCTGGCTTCAGGTCTGACCCAGCACGGTCCTAGTCCTAGTGGTGATGGCCACAGGGATGCTTGTGTACCTCCAACCCCAGGTTTAAGAGGCTTGGAACAGAGAATGAGACTCTATATGTTTAGGAGAAAATAAGGGGAAAGAGCAAGAGTCTCTGCCTGGTAATCCAGAAAATTCTCCCAAATCTCGTTTATGACCATCAAGGTGCAACTTCTATGAGTCTGCAAGAACTGCACCATTACTGAGATTTGGGTGTTCCCTAAAGCAGATACAGCTTACATCAAAATACCCAAGTCCTTTTTAATTTCTGGAAAGCTTTTCAAATAAGGACGGGTATAAACAAATCCAGATTGTGAAAACTAAAATTCAATATCAATCACTTCAATGTCCAGACACCAAAGAATATTTACTAGCATCACCACCACCCAGGAAAGCATAACCTCACCAAATGAACTAAATAAGGCACCAGGGATCAATCTTGGAGAAACAGAGATATGTGACTTTTCAGACAGGGAATTCAAAATAGCTGTGTTGAGGAAACTCAAAGAAACTCAAGATAACACAGAGAAGAAATTCAGAATTTTATCAGATTAATTTTTCAGAGATTGAAATAATTTTAAAAATCAAGCAGAAATTCTGGATCTAAAAAGTACAACTGGCATGCTGAAGAATGCATCAGAGTCTCTTAATAGCAGAATTGATCAAGAAGAAAGAGTGAGCCTGATGACAGACTATTTGAAAATACACTGCTAGGGGAGACAAAAGAGAAAAGAATATAAAACAGTAAAGCATGCCTACAGGATCTAGAAAACAGCCTCAAAATGTCAAAGTTAAGAGTTATTGGCCTTAAAAATGAGATAGAGGAAGAGATAGGGGTACAAAGTTTATTCAACAGGATAATAACAGAGATATTTTCAAACCTAGAGAAAGTTATTAACACTCAAATACAAGAAAGTTATATATCTCCAAGCATATTTAACTCAAAGACTACCTCAAGGCATTTAATAAACTTTCAAAGACCAAGGATAAAAAAAGGATGCTTAAAGCAGCAAGAAAAAAGACACAAATACAATGGAGCTGCAATATGTCTGACAGCAGACTTTTCAGTTGGAACCTTACAGGCCAAGAGAGTGTGACATGACATATTTAAAGTGTTGAAGGGAAAAAACTGTTACCCTAGAATAGTATATATGGCAAAAATTCCCTTCAATCATGAAGGAGAAATAAAGACTTCCACAGACTAACAAAAGCTGAGGGATTTCATTCATAAGAGACCTGTCCTATGGGAAATGTTTAAGGGAGTACATCAATCAGAAAGAAAAAGACATTAATGAAAAACAAGAAATCATCTGAAGGTACAAAACTCATGGGTAATAGTAAGTGCACAGAAAAAAACACCGAATACTTCAGTGTTATAATACTGCAACTGTGATATGTAATCAACTAAAATGCTAGCTAGAAAAACTAAATGATGAACCAAACAAAAATAATAACTACAACAACTTCTTAAGACATAGACAGTACAATAAGATCTAAATAGAAACAAAAAAGTTAAAAAACTTGAAAATAAAGTTATGGCATAGAATTTTGTGTTAGTTTTCTTTTTGTTTCTTTATTTATGAAAACAGGGTTGAGTAGTTACCGGGTTATAAGATAGCAGGTGCAAGCCTCACAGTAACCTCAAACAAACAACAACAAAAAAATACAATGGAAACGGAAAAACAAAAAGCAAGATAAATCATATCACCAGGGAAAATCGCCTTCACTAAAGGAAGAAAATAAAGAAATAACGCCAGAAAACAAATAACAAAATGGCAGGAGTAAGTCTTTACTTATCAATAATAATGTTGACTGTAAATGAACTAAAGTCTACAATCGAAATAAATAGAGTGGCTGAGTGTATTAAAAACAAGATTCTGTTGCCTACTAGAAACACACTTTACCTATAAAGACACAAATAGATTAAAAGAAAAGTGATGGAAAAGACATTCCATGCCAATGGAAACAATAAATGATCAGGAGTAGCTATACTTATATCAAACAAAATAGATTTCAAGACAAAAACTATAAGAAGAGACAAAGAAAGTTACTATATAATGATAAAGGGGTAAATTCAGTAAGAGGATATATCAATTTTAAATATATATGCACCCAACACTAGAGCCCCTAGATAAGTAAAGGAAACATTATTAGAGCTAAAGAGAGAGATAGTTCCCAATACAGTAATATCTGGAGACTTCAACACCCCACTCCCAGCATTGGACAGATCGTCAAGACAGAAAATCAACAAAGAAACATCAGACTTGATCTGCAGTATAGATCAAATGAATCTAATAGATACTTACAGAACAGTTTATCTGTTGGTGGCAGAATACACATTCTTTTCTTCAGCACATGGATTATTCTTTAAAATAGACCATATGATAGGTCAAAAAAGTCTGAAAACATTCAACAAAATTGAGATAACATCAAGCATCTTCTCTGACCACAATAAAATAAAATTAGAAATTAATGATAAGATAAATTTGGGAAACTATACAAACACATGGAAGTTAAACAATATGTTCCTGAATGACGAGTGGGTCGATGAAACAATTTTTGTAAATTTCTTAAAACAAAAGACAATGGAAACACAACATACCAAAATCTATGGGATACAGCAAAAGCAGTACTAAGAGGGAAGTTTATAGCTGTAAGTCCCTACATCAAAAAAGAGGAATAACTTCAAATAAACAATCTAATGATACATCTTAAAGAAATAGAAAAGCAAAAGCAAACCAAACCTAAAATTAGTAGGAGAAAAGAACTAATAGGCTGGGTGTGGTGGCTCACGCCTGTAGTCCCAGCACTTTGGGAGGCCGAGGCAGGCGGATCAATTCAAGTCAGGAGTTTGAGACCAGCCTGGCCAACGTGGTGAAACCCTGTCTCTACTAAAAATACAAAAATTAGCCAGGCGTGGTGACAGGTGCCTGTAATCCCAGCTACTCTGCAGGCTGAGGCAAGAGAATCACTCAAACCCAGGAGGCGGAGGCTGCAGTGAGCCAAGATAGCAGCACTGCACTCCCGCCTGGGTGACAGAAGGAGACTCCATCTCAGAAATAATAATAATAATAAAATAAAGATTAAAACAGAAATAAATGAATTTAAAATGAGGAAAATAATACAAAAGATCAATGAAACAAAAAGTTGGTTTTTTGAAAAGTAAAACAAAATTGACAAAACTTTAGCCAAACTTACTAATAAAAAGAGAGAAGATTCAAATAGCATTAGAAATGAAAAAGGAGACATTACAACTGATACTGCAGAAATTCAAAGATCATTTGTGGCTATGATGAGCAAATATATGCCAATGAGTTGGAAAATCTAGAAGAAATGGACAAATTTCTAGGTACATACAACCTATCAAGATTGAACCAGAAAGAAATCCAAAACCTGAACAGACCAATAACAAGTAATAAGATCAAAGCCATATTAAGAAGTCTCTTAGTAAAGAAAAGCTAGGGACCCAGTGGCTTCACTGCTGATTTCCACAAACATTTAAAGAGAACTGGTACCCATCCTACTAAAACTATTGCGAAAAATAGAAGAACAGAAAATACTTCTAAATTCATTATATGAAGTCAGCATTACCCTGAAACCAAAACCAGACAAAGACACAACAAAAAAAGAAAACTACAGTTCAATATCTCTGATGAATATCGATGCAAAAATCCTCAACAAAATACTAGCAAAACCGAATTCAATGTTACATTAAAAAAAAAAAATTCATCATGACCAAGTGGGATTCATCCCTGGGATGCAAGGATGGTCCAACATATGCAAATCAATCAATGTGATACATCATAGCAACAGAATGAAGCATAAAAACCATATGATTATTTCAACTGATGCCAAAAAGCTTTTGATAAAATTCAACATCCCTTCATGATTAAAAAAAAAAAAAAGCTCTCATAAAACAGGGGATAGAAAGAACATACCTCAACATAATAAAAGCTATATAGGGCTGCGCGCTAGCGCCCCCCGCCCGAGCGGGGCTGAGCGGGGCTGAGCGGGGCTGGGCGGGGATGGGCGGGGCCGGGCGGGGCCGGCGCTGGTTAGCTCCTGAGTGTGAAACCGCGTGTTAGTGTAACCCGCGCCAGAGGCGCGGGCGGCGGCGGCGGCGGTAGGAGCGGCGGCTGCAGGAGCAGCAGCAGCACAAGCAGCGGCGGGTACTCTGTGCTCTGCGTCCCGGAGGCAGCCGACTGCGCCACCCCACCCTCGCACGGCCGGGCGGGACCCGCGCCACCAGCCCGGACCTCCGTCGTCCCGCAGCGACCAAAATCTCCGCTGGCCGCACCGCTGTGACTACTCCGGACTCGCTGGCAGAGTTTGCCCGCCGGGGAGGGTGGCCGATTGGCGGAGCGCACTCCTGCTGTTTTTCCCACCATCTCGTGGATGTCGTCCCTCGGGTGGTGAGAGAACTTTGCAGTGGGCTGGAGCGCCCTTTGCGGAGAAGCACACGAAGGTGAAGGAAGGAAAGAAAGAAGACTGAGGAAGAAAAGAAAGAAGACCGAGGAAGAAAAGAAAGAAGACTGAGGAAGAAAAGAAAGAAGACCGAGGAAGAAGGGGCTCGGAAGAAGGGTCCGGAGCGGCCGGGCCGGCCGTGCAGGGCGAGTGCGCGCGAGGCGCGGCGCCCTGATGCTCCCCGAGCTCGAGGAGCAGCGGCCATTTGCGGGACTGCTCTCGGTGGAGTAGCCTCGTCGGGCCCGGAGGGTTTGTGCAACCGCGGAGAACACCGAGTGCTGGTCGCACGGGGCGTGCCGAGCCGCCTCCCGGCGCGCCCTCCGCACTTTCCCCGCCTAGTCATCCCTCGCTCCCCGGCCAGGAGCCTCCGCCGCGTCCTTAACCTCTCTCCCTTTTGCGTCCCGGGACCCGGCGAGCACCCGGGCCGAGGGCGCAGCCGAGTCTTGCGGGAGTCGCCCCGAAAGCGTCGGGTTTGTGTGGGGTTAGCGGGGGCCGCCGCGCCACCTGCGCCTCGCCCGCCGCCGCCTCGGGGAAAACCCGAAGAGGAGGCGGACCAGGAGAAGAGCAAAGAAAAGCAGCCCGTCTGGATTTGTTTGCCCAGGACTGGCGCCGCGCACGCGTATCCCCGAGGGGAGTGCGGTCGGAGTCACCGCGCCCCCGCCTCCCCGCCCGGGCGGCTGAGGCCGGGGGGTTGGAGCACTGCCCCCGCGCACAGTCCCCGAACGCCCGACGTCTCCGCGTAGGTTATTGAAGCAGCTGGGCCTGGGGCGCCCACTAATGTGGCCCTGAGGGCCGGAGCCCGCACCGACGGGAGCGGGAGCCGGAGCAGCTGCCGGCGCCGAGTGGCCGGTGCGCCCGGCCTAGCGCGCCTGCGTGCGTGGCCAGCTCGCTCCCCGCTTCTGCCTGGCTTTCCGGCTTAATTTTCCTCGGCGGGATTAAAGTTGGAAATTGACCGGAGAATTGAGTTGCCGGGGAACAGAGCCCCGGCCGCCGCCAGCGCGATGTTCCCGCAGAGCCGGCACCCGACGCCGCACCAGGCTGCAGGCCAGCCCTTCAAGTTCAGTATCCCGGAGTCCCTGGACCGGATTAAAGAGGAATTCCAGTTCCTGCAGGCGCAGTATCACAGCCTTAAATTGGAATGTGAGTAACTGGCAAGTGAAAAGACAGAAATGCAGAGGCACTATGTGATGTATTACGAAATGCCATATGGATTAAACATTGAAATGCACAAACAGACTGAAATCGCCAAGAGATTGAATACGATTTGTGCACAAGTCATCCCATTTCTGTCTCAGGAACATCAACAACAGGTGGCCCAGGCTGTCGAACGTGCCAAACAGGTGACCATGGCAGAGTTGAATGCCATCATCGGGCAGCAGCAGTTGCAAGCTCAGCATCTTTCTTATGGCCACGGACCCCCAGTTCCCCTTACGCCTCACCCTTCAGGACTTCAGCCTCCTGGAATCCCGCCCCTCGGGGGCAGTGCCGGCCTTCTTGCACTGTCTAGTGCTCTGAGTGGGCAATCTCACTTGGCAATAAAAGATGACAAGAAGCATCAAGATGCAGAGCACCACAGAGATGAGAGGCCCGGCAAGCCAGATTAGGACTTTGTCCTCATACTCTTACAGTGCTGCAAAGTTGTGTGCATCGCTAAAGAGAGCCCCAACCTATACAGAAAGCAAACAATGAGATAAGAGGAACTGTCTCAAAGCTTTCCACTGAAACACAGGTCACCCTGGAAGTTTGCAGGGTTTGCTGTGGGCATCTGTAGATTTCTCGATCTCGTTAGATTGCAGGCATCTTGACATCTTGGCAACTGCCTAGTTAATGCCAGTGGCCTGTACCATATTATGGAAAACTGTTAACTGCTTAATTGGGTAATTTTCAAAGAAAGTAATGTTGTTAAATGGGGTGAAATAAGAAGTTAAATTTGAAAGTGAATGTGTTCAAATGAAAGGTTTGATAATTGCATCTGTTACTACTTAGTTTCATAGGCTTTAATTCTAGTATGCATTAAATATTGGGCAAAATTGCACTTGACTGATTTTTTGAAGAAAAGTAATTTATTCTGTCAAGAAATAAAAAAATAGGCTTTGTGTATGGTTAAACTAAATCTTATGTTTACAAAATACTGTAATTTTCAGGAAATCACTGTATTAGGAATGTGCAATGACTTATATAAATAAAAGCCATTTTTAAAACTGAAAAAAAAATAAAAAAATAAAAGCCATATATGACAGCTCCACAGCAAGTATCATACTGAATGGGGAAAACATGAAAGCCTTTTGTCTAAGATCTGGAACATTACTAGAATGCCCACTTTCACCACTGTTATTCAACATAGTAGCGGAAGTCCTAGCTAGAGCAATCAAACAAGAAAAAGAAATAAATGGCAACCAACTTGGAATGAAAGAAGTAGTATTATTTTTGTTTGCAGACAATATGATCATATATTTGGAAAAACCTAAAGACTCCACACACACACACACACACACAATTAGAACTGATAAACAAATTCAGTAAGGTAGGAGGTTACAAAATTAACATACAAAAAAAATCAATTGCATTTCTACATCCCAACAGTGAGCAATCCTAAAAAGAAATTTAAAAAGTAATCCCATTTACAATAGCCACAAATAAAATTCAATACCTAGGAATTAAAGAAGCAAAAGATTTCTCAAAAATTATAAAACACTGATGAAAGAAATTGAAGAGGACACCAAAAAATGGAAAGACATTCCATGTTCATCTATTAGAAGAATCAATATTGGTAAAATATTCATACTACACAAAGCAATCTACAGATTCAATGTAATCCCTATCAAAATGCCAACAACATTATTCACAGAAATAGAAAAAAATGCTAAAGTTTATATAGGCATACATAAGACCCAGAATAGCCAAAGTTATCCTATGCAATAAGAGCAAAATTGGAGAAATCACATCCAAATTCAAATTATATTACAGAGCTATAGTAATCAAATCAGCATGGTACTGGTATTAAATCAGAAAAAATAGAAAAAAACAATGGGACATAATAGAGAACCCAGAAACAAATTCACACACTTAAAGTGAACTCATTTTCAACAAAGGTGCCAACATACTTTGGGGAAAAGACAGTCTCTTTAATAAATGGTGCAGGAAAAACTAGATATCCATGTGCAGAAAGATGAAACTAGACCCCTGCGTCTCACCATGTACAAAAGTCAAATCCACATTGATTAAAGACTTAAATATAAGACCTCAAACTATGAAACTACTACGAGAAAACATTGGGGAAATTCTCCAGGACATTGGTCTAGGCAAGAATTTTTTGAACAATATCCCTTAAGCACAGGCAACCAAAGCAAAAATAGACAAATGAGATTACATCAAGCTAAAAAGCTTCTGCACAGCAAAGAAAACAATCAACAAAGTGAAGAGACAACCCACAGAATGGGAGAAGGATATTTGCACACCACACATTAGACAAGGGATTAATAACCAGAATATATAAGGAGCTCAAAGAACTCTATAGGAAAACATAATAAATTGACAAAAAAAAATTAGCAAAAGATTTGAATAATTTCTCAAAGTACACACAACCCAGAAACAGGCATATGAAAAGGTGCTCAACATAATTAATCATTAGAAAAATGCAAATCAAAGTACAATAAGATATCATCTCACCCCAGTGCAAATAGCTTATATCCAAACACGGGCAATAACAAGTGCTGACGAGGATGTAGAGAAAAGGGAATCTTTGTACACTGTTGGTGGAAATGTACAGTAGCACAACCACTATATTGTATAGTTGGAGGCTACTACAAATACTAAAAATAGAGCTATTATATGACCCAGCAATCCCACTGCAGAATATGTAACTAAAAGAAAGGAAATCAGTATAACAAAGAGATATCTGCACTCCCATGTTTATGGCAGCACTGTTTACAATAGCTAAGATTTGGAAGCAACCTAAGTATCCATCAGCAGATGAACAGATAAAGAAAATGTGGTGCATACACACAATGGAGTACTACTAAGCCATAAAAATGAGATCCTGTCATTTACAATAACATGTGTGGAACTGGAGATTATTATGTTAAGTAAAATAAGCCAGGCACAGACTGAGAAATATCACATGTTCTCACTTTTGTGTGATATAAAAATTAAAACAATTAAACTCATGGACATAGAGAGTAGAAGGATGTTTACCAGAGGCTAAGAGGAGATAGGGATGGCTAATGGCTATGAAAATATAGTTAGAAAGAATGAATAAGGCATACTATTTGACCACACGGAAGGGTGACCTTAGTCAATAATAACTTAATCATACATTTTTAAGTAAGTAAAATAATGTAATTGTGGCCAGGCATGGTGGCTCATGCCTGTAATCACAGCACTTTGGGAGGCCAAAGTGGGCAGATCATGAGGTCACGAGTTCGAGACCAGACTGACCAACATGGTGAAACCCCGTCTCTACTAAAAATACTAAAATTAGCTGGGCGTGGTGGCACACACCTGTAATCCCAGCTACTCAGGAGGCTGAGGCAGGAGAATCACTTGAACCTAGGAGGCAGAGGTTGCAGTGAGCCGAGTTCATGCCTCTACTCTCCAGCCTGGGCGACAGAGTGAGACTCCATCTCAAAATAAATAAATAAATAAATAAATAAATAAATAATAGTGTAATTGGATTGTTAGTAACACAAAGGATAAATGCTTGAGTGGATGGACGCCACATTTTTTATAATGTGATTATTTCACATTGCATGCTTATATCAAAATATCTCATGTACCCCACAAATATAGACACCCACAAAAATTTAAAATAAAATAAAATAAAATAAATAAAAACAATATTACAAATAATAATACATATATAATTTTTCAAAATTAACTTATTGAGGTGAAATCTAGATAATATAAAGTAACCATTTTAAAGCAAAAAATTCAGTGGCATTTAATGTATTCACAGTGTTGTGCAACCATTTATATTCCCTTCATAAAACATTTTTATCACTCTAAAGTAAAACCCTTTACCCATTAAGCAGTTTCTTCAATTCCCCAATGCCCTTAGCCCCTGACAACCACCAATCTATGTTCTGTCGCTGTGTATTTATCTATTCTGAATGTTTCATGTATATGGAATTATACAATATGTGACCTTTTGTGCCTTGCTTCTTTCATTTACCATTATTTCAAGATTCTTTTGAAATATAGCATGTATCAGTACTTATAGCATGTGTCAGTACTTCATTCCTTTTTATGTCTGAGTAATATTCATTTGTTTAGCCATTCATCCTTTGATGAACATTTTGCCTATTGTGAATAATGCTGCAATGATCATGTGTACATGTATTTGTTTGAGTACATATTTTCAAGTTTTTTTTGGAACAGGGCACAGGGTTTCACTCGCCCTGTTCCCCAGGCTGGAATACAGTGGCACAATCACAGCTCACTGCAACCTTGACCTCCGGGGCTCAATTGATTCTCCCACTTCAGTCTCCCAAGTAGCTGGGACTGCGGGAATACACCACCACATCCAGCTAATTTTTGTATTTTTTGTAGAGACAGTGTTTCACCATGCTACCCAG
Source organism: Pan paniscus (assembly GCF_029289425.2). Classification (NCBI taxonomy): domain Eukaryota; kingdom Metazoa; phylum Chordata; class Mammalia; order Primates; family Hominidae; genus Pan; species Pan paniscus. The sequence continues at coordinate 64,939,271 of NC_073272.2, forward strand.
GCTGGTCTTGAACTCCTGAGCTCAAGCCATCCGCTCACCTCAGCCTCCCAAAGTGCTGGAATTACAGGCGTAAGCCACTGCACCTGGTCTTACTTTCAGTTCTTTTCTATTATATACCTAGCCCTAGAATTGTGAGATTTTATGTAAATTCTATGTTTTGTTTTGTTTTGTTTTGTTTTTTTGAGGAAATGCAAAGCTGTTTTCTACAGTGTCTGAACCAATTTACATTTCCACCAGCAGTGTTTAAGGATTCCATTTTCTCCACATTCTCGCCAACAATTCTCTTATTATTTTCTCGGTTTTTTTTCCTAGTGAGAGTGAAGTTGTACTCTATTGTGGTTATGATTTGCATTTCCCTAATGACTAATGATGTTGAGCATCTTTTCATGTGCTTGTTTGCCTTTGTATATCTTTGTAGAGAAATATCTATTTCAAATCCTTTCCCCATTTTTTTAAAAAAATCGGGCTGTTTGTCCTTTTGTTGTTGAATTTTAAACATTTTTAAATATATTCTGGATACTAGTCTCTTATCAGACATGATTTGCAAATGGTTTCTCTCATTCTGTGGGTTGCCTTTTCACTTTCTTGATCATGTTCGTTAAAGTACAAAAGGTTTTAATTTTTGTAAGGTCTAATTTATTTTTTTGTTGTTGCTTTTCTTTTGGTGTCATATTTAAGAATCCATTGCAAAATCCAAGGTTGTGAAATTTTACCCCTGTTTTCTTCTAAGAGTTTTATGGTTTTCACTCATATATGGGTCATTGAACCATTTAAGTTAATTTTTGTTTATGGTGTGAAGTAGGGGTCAAACTTTTCCATGTTTTTATCTAGTTGTTCTAACAGTATTTGTTAAAACTATTATTTTTTCTCTTCGAATAGTCTTGGCACCTGTGTCAAACATCAATTGACTATAGGTTTATGGACTTATTTCTGTACTCCCAATTCTGTTACATTGGTCTATATGCTTAGTTTTATATGGTACCACGCTGTTATGATTATTGTAGCTTTATAGTAAAGTTTGAAATCAGAAAGTGTGAGTCCTCCAACTTTTTTCTTACTTTTTAAAGATTTTTTGTATGTGTGGCTATTTGAGGACCCTTGTGATTCCATATGAACTTGAGGTTTAGCTTTTCCACATCTGCGAAAGGCATCATTGTAAATTTGGTAGACATTCCATTGAATCTGTAGATCACTTTAGGTGAGTATTATTACCATCTTAACAATATTAATTCTTCCATTTTATGAACACAATATGTCATTTCATTTATTTTGGTCTTCTTTAATTACCAGTTTTTAGTGTACAAGTCTTTTACCTCCTTGGTTACATTTATTTCTAGGCATTTCATTCATTTGGGTGCTATTGTAAATTGAATTGTTTTATTCTTTTTCAGATATTCATTGCTGGTGTGTAACCCTTTTATTATGCTGTTGGATCTGATTTGCTAGAATTTTGATGAGGAATTTTTCATCTATAGAAATAAGGAATATTGTTGTGTACTTTTCTTATGATGTTGTCAGCAGGATTTGGAATCAGGATAATGCTGGCCTCATAGAATACATTGGGAAGTGTTCCCTCCTCTTCTATTTTTTTTTTTTGGTGGGGGAAGGGTTTGAGAAGTATTGATATTAATTCTTCTTTAGATGTTTGTTACATTTCCCCAGAGAAGCCATCTGGTTCTGGGCTTTTCTTTGCTGGAAGTGTTCTATGTTTTTCTACTAGGTTTCTAGTTGGTTTATGGTGGTGTTCAAGTTCTCTATTGCCTTCTTGATTTTTTGTCTAATTTTTCTGTTTGTTATAAAATGTATAGAACTATCTATTTCTATCGATTCTGTCAAGGTGAAGGGGGAAGAAGATATATTGTAAGTTATGGCACACAGGAGCATTAGGGGAGTCCCTGTGGTTTCTTGGTTGGTCATTCCTCTGTAAGTGAGAGAAACTGCTCATGTTAATAAACTTTGGATGCCTGTCTTACAAGAAGCTCTACAAGGAGTATGGCCTTCAGAGACCCAGCAGAGTTGTCTATGTATCCAGATTCTCTACCTTCGCTTCTTTTTTCACTGTAAAGAAAGCAGAATGACATAGAGAGATGGAATCAGATAGATCTAAGTTCAAATCTGGGACCTGCCACTAGTTAGCTAGCTGTGTGATCTTCAGCAACATAGTAGGTGTATATACTTATGGCATACATAACGATTTGTTGACAAAGAGTCAAACTCGTAAAATGTTTGAAGAGATTTATTCTGAGCCAAATATGAGTGAACAATGGACTGTGACACATCCTCAGGAAAACCTAAGAACATGTGCCCAACATGTGGTTGGGCTACAGCTTGTTTTATACATTTTGGGAAGACATAAGACATCAATTAATACGTGTAGATATACATTGGTTTGCTCCAGAAAGGTGGGATAACTTGAAGTGGGAGCTTTCTGGTCATGGGTGGATTCAAATATTTTTCTGATTGGCAATTGGTTAAAATAGTTATTATCCAAAGACCTAGAATCAATAAAAAGGAATGTCTAGGTGAAGATAAGGGATGGTGAAGACAAAGGTTTTATCATGCCGATGAAGGCTCCAGGGAGCAGGCTTCAGAGCTCTTAGCAAACCTAAAAATTACCCAACTTTGTTAATTCTCTCCTGGATGGGGGAAAAGACATGGAAAGGAATGGAGATTCTCTACAGAATGTAGATTTTCTCCACAAGAGACAGCTTTGCAGTGCCATTTCAAAATATGACAAAGAAATATATTTTGGGGTAAAACACTTCTATTTATTTCAGGGCCTGCTATCTATTATGTGATACTCTAGTAAAGTTAGGTTGGAATTTTGTGTCTTATTGCTACAAACAGTCTGTTTCATCAGTCTTAAAATCTCTGTTTTAATGTTAATGCTGGTCAGCTGTGCCTTAACTCCAAAGGGAGTAGGGTATAATGAGGCATGTCTGACCCTGACTTCCCATCATGGCCTGAACTAGTTTTTCAGGTTAACAATAGAATGCCCTTGGCTGAGAGGAGGGGTCCATTCAGTTGGTTGAGGGGCTTAGAATTTTACTTTTGTTTTACAAATTTAATTAACTTCTCTGAACCTTAGTTTAAATACTTATCCTCTATGAAATTGTGATAATATGTACTTCAATGTATTACTGTGGATATTACATGAAAAAATTAACTTGCTTTTAAATTTTCAGTTATCATTATTACTGTCTTTAGATCGCTTGAGATTCAGTTTCAAGTAATCCTCATTTATCCTGCATCATTTGAAATGGGGGCATGTTTTCCAAAAATAAATTTTTCAGACAACTTAAAAATTAGTGTTTAAAAATTGATCCTTGATGAAAATATTTCTAAAATATATTGTACAATTCTATACCTTCTTAAACAGTAGTCTGAACAGAATTAAACTTCTTCATGATGATTGGGGTTCAATATTAATTAACACCCATGACCACACATTTCTATTATATAAGATACGATCTTAGCCCCCAAGGACTGGAAAACTGGCAGTCATGGGAGAGGGGCAGGATTGAGACACAGAAGATTATTTGCATTTGCACTCAATAGCCTCAGAAAAATATTTATTTCTTATGTCTCTTTTATATAGTTTCTGTTTTTCTCCCTCATTCTCAGCCTGTCAGAAGTTGCTTCTTGCTGTTACTGGTATACCTGCCTCTGGCTACTCCCCTTCTAATTCTTTCTGTTACTATAGACATGGAAACCCAGATAACCAAACTTATGAAAATTATGTCTAATTCAGTGTTTCTCCTATTGTGATCCCCAGAACAGTAGCATCAACATCACCAAGACACTTATTAGAAATGCAAAATCAGGCCGGGTGCGGTGGCTCACGCCTGTAATCCCAGCACTTTGGGAGGCTGAGGTGGGCGGATGACGAGGTCAGGAGATCGAGACCATCCTGGCTAACATGGTGAAACCCCGTCTCTACTAAAAATACAAAAAAAAAAAAAATTAGCCGAGTGTGGTGGCGGGCGCCTGTAGTTCCAGCTACTCGGGAGGCTGAGGCAGGAGAATGGTGTGAACCGGGAGGCGGAGCTTGCAGTGAGCCGAGATCCCGCCACTGCACTCCAGCCTGGGCAACAGAGCGAGACTCCGTCAAAAAAAAAAAAAAAAATGCAAAATCTTAGGCCCACTCCAGACTTACTGAATCAAAGAACTCTGGGGCAGAGCTCCACAATTTGCTAACAAGACCTTTAATAGATTCTGATTATGATCAAGTTTGATATTTATTGCCTGACTATACTTGTTTATACTGCAAACTCTTAGGTCTCATTCCAAGAGATATGATTTAGTATATCTTGGGTAGAACTTAAGAGCCTTGATTTTTTAACCCATTCCCCAGATTATTCTGATGAAAGTATTCAAAACGCACACTTGGAGAAATATTTCCCAAGCCTAGACCATTGCTTCTCAAACCTACCTGGGGATTTTTCTAAAATGCATATTCTGTTCGAATAGGTCTGGGGTTCAGCATTTTAATGGGCTCCTAGATAATACCTATGTACAGGGTGGTAAATCACACTCTGAGTAGTAATTTCCTAGAACTTTATATAGTAGGTATTTTGTAAGTGTTTTTATTTTATTTTGTTTTTTAATGTCTTTTATCCAGAATTTTTCCTTTGAGTGAAAACAGTATCAGCCTTTCTTGATTTTATAAAAGATGTCATTTTCTCCTAAATCAAACATGTTTATTTATACTTTTACATATAAAAATTGAATTAAAATTTAATTATATACCATGAGTTAGTTGGCTTTATAAGCAGAATGAAGGAGCTCTCCTATGAGTAAAGGTGTATGAGCTTTATTTCCTATACTCAATCATCTTAGGCTTCTCAGAGGCCTTCTATTTTGTCCTTCTGGATTTTAAGTGTACCTTCAGTAGGGAATGGGTAGGAAAGCTTCTGTACCAAAAGGGTCCACATTCTATGGCAGATTAAATTATTCTCTCTGGAGCTAATTGATTTCTGGCCTTTCTCTAGTCTAAGCACTCCTGTCAGCATTTATCTCCTCCCCTAAAGGATTTGATCAGTAATCCCAGCCTTTTTGCGTGGGCAAAGCCCTTTGTTCCCTCTGAATGAGCATCCTGAGCATTTCATTCTTTCAGAAGAGAATGGGACTCTGAGACAGACCTTGGTAGATAGTACTGTACCTTATTATTACCCAACCAACATTATTTTCTACTAATACAGAAGATACATATTATCCACTCCAAGTGGGTCTTCTCATTGTACAATCTAATGCTTTTTCTTATTGTATTCTCATGCTGTTATCCATCTACTTCATGTCTTTCACCTATCCCAGTGAGTTTCAAATTGTGTTCAGATGGCAGAGACCTGAAGTCTTTTAGAATTTTATGAACTAGCTTAACAAAACATAAAGGGCTAAGTATATAATTATGAAGATGCATTACTATTTTATTTTATATTTTAATACAAAGAAGCTATAGCAAGTGTCAAAAGATTAAAAATATATACAGAAGGGGAATTTCAAGTTGAGAGAATGCTACCTTAATTGTTTCACAATTAATTAATTGAGATAAGATTACTATTTTATTTAAATAATGGAATACCCTAGCTCATTGTGTACAATTCCAGTGCTCTAATGGAGGAATTTGAGATACACTGGCCTATCATTCCAAAAGTTAGACATCCTGTAATGGATAATTTTAAATACAAAAATCTATTGTACTCCTATGCACTTTAAATGAGTGTTCTTGAGCTCTGTCACTACTCTTCTCTGTAGGCCAGACCTTAAGAGTGGGAACTGCAGTAACTGAATGGTAAAACCTAAATGCAATAGGAGTAATTGGACCTGGGATAGCAGGAACCAAGTGATAACAGTCGACTTCCAAAGGCAAAGTGGGTGTGGTTACCTTAATGGACAACCAAGTCAAAGCAACAATCAGAATAGCCTGACTCATACAGACCTATGGCATTGATCATGGTATTAATAGAAGTGAAATAGATAAGAAGACTCCTAAAATCTTACTCGATCTGTATAAGCAGGATAGTTCTAGGTCAAGTGAACATAAGTTTCACCTGAATAGTGAAAACTAAGCGACATGGCCCCTAAGTCCATTTCAAGACTTGAACCAGTATACAGACCCAGAACCCTTAGAATGAAGGGAAGATGAGGGCTCCTTGGTGAAGAACCCTGGTATACTACTGAAAACCTGTACTGTTAATCTTTCTCCATCCTTCCCCAAAGGGACCTATGGCCTTTTACCAGGGTAACTGTGCAACGGAGAAAAAATTACCAGACCTTCCAAGGATTACTGGACATTAGATCTGAACTTACTCTAATTCCAGGAGACCCAAAATGTAACTGTGGCCCCTCAGACAGAGTAGGGGCTTATGGAAGTCAGGTGATTAATGAAGTTCTAGCTCAGGTTCATCTCATGGTGGGCCCGTGGGTCCCCAACACCATCCTGTGATTATTTCTTCAGTTCCAGATTGTGTAATTGGAATAGACATACTCAGCAGCTGGTAGAATCCCCACATCAGTTCCCTGGCCTATGGAATGAGGCCTAAATGGAAGCCATTAGAACTGCCTCTATCTAGGAAAATCATAAACCAAAAGCAATATTGCATTTCTGGAGAGATTGTAGAGATTAGTGCCACCATCACGGAATTAAAAGATGCAGGGGTGGTGATTCGCACTACATCCCAATTCAACTGGCCTGAATCTTGGAGAGTGACAGTGGATTCACACTTGTGGTCAGCAAATGGTATAATAGGACACTTCAGTGATTGTTCTTTTGAAGAAACATGGTAAGTCTAGGTGAGGGATTACAGCACCTGGGAGTGCATAGAAATAATAAAAGACAAATTGAATAGGGTAGGAAGGACAGTTTCACATTACACATATGACTGCTCCCCAAAGTCCAGGGAGCACAGCATTGAGAATGAAGTGAACAAGAGGCTTTGTCCCAACTCCAGCCCCAGGCCCACCACAGTGAAACACAGCACCATGGCAGCCCCCATGGCCCTAGAACCCTGGCCCACTCCCATAGACCCTGACCCCAGGCCAGTTTTTATGGCCCTAGGATCAAGATTAGCACCCATGGATCTAGCTTCCAGGATAGCCTCCATAGATCCAAGCACCAGGCCCGCACTCATGGGCCTAGGTTCCAGACTGCCCAATGTAGATCAAGACTCCAGCCCAGCCTCAAGCTTCAGGCCAGTCCCAGTAGTCTCAGGCTTCAGTGGACCCAGGATCCAGGCTCATTCTACCAGATACAAATTTTCAGACTTATACCCCTGCATACTATGGTACCAGGCCAGCCCCTAAATACCCAGGGTCCAGGACTGCCCATGTGGACCAAGGCTCCAGGCCAGCCGTTATGGACTCAGGCATCAGGCCTACTCCAGTGCCAGGCCAGCTTTCATAGACTCAGTCTTCAAGCTCATTTGCATGGACCCAGGCACAAGGCCTATCCCAGCATTAGGCCAGGCCCCAAAGCCTGCCCTGGCACCACATTTGAGTCTGCCCTGGCAGACCCAAAGCCTGCCCTGGCACCACATTGGCCCCTATGAACCCAGGCTTCATACCACCCCTCACAGACACAGGCTTCAGGCCTACACCCAAGGACCCTGTCAGCAGATCAACCCCAATGGGACCCAAAGCAATGCCAGCTGCCATGGGCCCAGGATCCAGGCTCACCCACCTGTTGATCCATACAATAGGCCAGCCCACCTGAGGACTCTACCAGCAGGCTGCTTGTAGAACCTACCAGATAGTCCACCCAGAATCTGGATGGGCAGATTGGTGAAGGGATTTCTCTGCTAAAGCCAGTCTTTAAAGACTGGAATAGTCATCTACTTCTTCAAATGCACAAGTACCAACACACGGTTATAAGGATTACGAACAGTAAGGGACACATGACAACACCAAAAGGGACAAAATAAAACACCAGCAATCAACCCTAAAGAAACAGAGACCTACAGACTGCCTGTCAATTGAAGAAGATCAGTGAGCTCCAAAAGCACACAAATAGACAATTAGATGAAATCAGGAAAACAATACATGAACAAAATTAGAAGTTCCATAAATAAATAGAAACCATTAAAAAAAAGCCAAACAAAAATTTGGAGGAATGACAAAGGATTATCATAAGCTTAACCAGGTGGTAATTTCAATTGCATTTACTGTACCAAATGTGGTTTCATTGCTTGAGCAAATTAACACATTCTCTAGTACCTGATATTCATCTATTGATCAGGCAAAATGACATTTTCTCCATTCTTGTCAATGAAGTTTACCAGAAGCAGTTTGCTTTCAGCTGAAAAAGCCAGCAATACACCTTGACTGTCCTATCTTAGGGGTATATCAACTTGCCAGCCCTATGCAATAATTTAATTCACAGGGATATTGATTGTTTTTCCCTCCATAAGATATCAGATTGGTTCATTACATTGATGACACTATGCTGACTGGACCTAGTGAAGAGGAAGTAGCAACAACACTAGACTTATTGGTAAGACATTTGTGTGTCAGATTGAGGGAAATAAATCTTACTAAAAGTCAAATTATCTGTTCTGTGGATACCAATCAGCCTCTTAACCACTTCGGTCACCACCTTACGAGATTATGAACAAAATGGTCATGATGGTAGGAGTAGAGGTTATGCATGGGCTCAGCAACATGGACTTCCATTCACCAAGGCCAACCTATGTACAGCCACCTCTACTCAATCTGCCAGCCATAGAGACCAACCCTGAGTCCTCAGTACAGCATTATTTATTGGCACGATCAGCCAAGCTACCTGATAGCAGGTTGATTACATTGGACTACTTTTACCAGGGAAGGAGCAGAATTTTGTTCTTACTGGAATAATCACAAACAGATTTGCCTTCCCTACACTCAATGCTACTGCCAAAACTACCATCCATGGACTTACGGAATGCCTTGTCTCCACAATCATGGTATTTCACACAGCACTGCTTCTGATCAAGGAACTCACTTCATAGCAAAAGAAGTGCAGCAATGGGCCAGGTGCGGTGGCTCACGCCTGTAATCCCAGCACTTTGGGAGGCTGAGGCAGGCGGATCACGAGGTCAGGAGATCGAGACCACGGTGAAACCCTGTCTCTACTAAAAATACAAAAAATTAGCTGGGCGTGGTGGCGGGCATCTGTAGTCCCAGCACTTGGGAGGCTGAGGCAGGAGAATGGTGTGAACCGGCCAGGCGGAGCTTGCAGTGAGCCGAGATTGCGCCACTGCACTCCAGCCTGGGCGACAGAGCGAGACTCCATCTCAAAAAAAAAAAAAAAGAAGTGCAGCAATGAGCTGATGTTCATAAAACTCACAGGTTTTACCATGTTCCACACCATTCTGAAGCAGCTAGTTTGATAGCATGGTGGAATGGCCTTTTGGAGTTGCAGTTACATTGTCAGCTAGGTGGGAATACTTTTCAGGGCTGGGGCAAGGTTCTCCATAGGACTATATATGCTCAGAATCAGCATTCAATATACGGTGCTCTTTCTCCCATAGCCAGGATTCATGGATCCAAGTATCAAAGGGTGGAAATGAGTGTGGCACCACTCACGATACCCCCTAGTGAACAGCTAGCAAAATTTTTGCGTCCTGTACCTGAGACCTTATGCTCTGCTGACAGAAAGGTCTTAATTCCCAAGAGGGGAATATTTCCATCAGGAGACACAATATCGCTTAGTTGTTAGGTGAAATTCTGACCATTTGTTGGTCTATATTTGGAGATTAAGTATAGTTTAAAATGTATATGGGTCCCAAATTGACAAAGGTGTGGACCTGTGATGGTAAATTTTGAATCAACTTGACTGGGTCAAAGGATGTTGAGATATTTGATTAAACATTTTTTGATGTTTTATTTTTATTTTTTATTATACTTTAAGCTCTGGGATACATGTGCAGAACGTGCAGGTTTGTTACATAGGTATACACGTGCCATAGTGGTTTGCTGCATCCATCAACCCATCATCTACATGAGGTATTTCTCCTAATGCTATCCCTCCCTTTGCCCCTCACTCCTGACAGGCCCTGGTGTGTGATGTTCCCCTCCCTGTGTTCATGTGTTCTAATTGATAACTGCCATTTATGAATGAGAACATGGGATGTTTGGTTTTCTGTTCCTGTGTTAGTTTTCTGAGAATGATGCTTTCCAGCTTCATCCATGTCACTGAAAAAACATGAACTCATCCTTTTTTGTGGCTGCATAGTATTCCATGGTGTATAAGTGCCACATTTTCTTTCTTTGTTTTTTTTTTTTTTTTTTTTTGAGATGGAATCTCACTGTGTTGCCTAGGCTGGACTGCAGTGGTGCAATCTCAGCTCACTGCAAGCTCCACCTCCCAGGTTCACGCCATTCTCCTGCCTCAGCCTCCTGAGTAGCTGGGACTACAGGCACCTGCCACCACACCCGGCTAATTTTTGTATTTTTAGTAGAGATGGGGTTTCACCTTGTTAACCAGGATGGTCTTGATCTCCTGACCTCGTGATCCGCATGCCTCGGCCTCCCAAAGTGCTGGGATTACAGGCATGAGCCACCGTGCCTGGCCATGCCACATTTTCTTTATCCAGTCTATCACTGATGGGCATTTGGGTTGGTTCCAAGTCTTGCTATTGTGAATAGTGCTGCAATAAACATACATGTGCATGTGTCTTTATAGTGGAATGATTTATAATCCTTTGGGTATATACCCAGTAATGGGATTGCTGGGTCAAATGGTATTTCTAGTTCTAGATCATTGAGGAATCACCACACTGTCTTCCACAATGGTTGAGCTAATTTACACATCCAACAGTGTAAAAGCATTTCTATTTCTCCACATCCTCTCCAGCATCTGTTGTTTCCAGACTTTTTAATGATCACCATTCTAACTGGCATGAGATGATATCATATTATGGTTTTGATTTGCATTTCTCTAATGACCAGTGATAATGAGCTTTTTTTCATGTTTTATGGCCATATAAATGTCTTCTTTTGAGAAGTATGTGTTCATATCCTTTGCCCACTTTTTGATGGGGTTGTTTTTTTCTTGTAAATTTGTTTAAGTTCCTTGTAGATTCTGGATATTAGCCCTTTGCCAGATGGATAGATTGCAAAAATTTTCTCTCATTCTGTAGGTTGTCTGTTCACTCTGATGATAGTTTCTTTTGTTGTGCAGAAACTCTTTAGTTTAATTAGATCCCATTTGTCGATTCTGGCTTTTGTTGCAATTGCTTTTCGGGTTTTGTCATGAATAGCTCTTATTATTTTGAGATGTGTTCCATTGATACCTAGTTTGTTGAGTATTTTTAGTATGAAGGGTGTTGAATTTTATTGTAGGCCTTTTCTGCATCTATTGAGATAATCATGTGGTTTTTGTCATTGGTTCTGTTTATGTGGATTGTATTTATTGATTTGCATCTGTTGAACCAACCCTGCATCCCAGGGATGAAGCCGACTTGATCATGGTGGATAAACTGTTTTAATAACAGCCATTCTGACTAATGTGAGATGGTATCTCATTGTGGTTTTGATTTGCATTTCTCTAATGATCTGTGATATTGAGGTATTTTTTAAATGTTTGTTAGCCGTACATACACCTTCTTTTGAGAAGTGTCTGCTCATGTGCTTTGCCTATTTTTTAATGGGGTTGTTTGTTCCATTCTTGTAAATTTTTTAAGTTCCTTGTATATGCTAGATGTTAGACTTTTGTGAGGTGAATAGGTTGCAAAATTTTTCTCCCACTCTGTAGGTTGTCTGCTCACTTTGGTGATAGCTTCTTTTGCTCTGCAGGAGCTATTTAGTTTAATTAGATCCCATTTGTCAATTTTTGCTTTTGTTGCAATTGCTTTTGGTGTCTTTGTCATGAAATATTTTCCTGTGTCTATATCCTGAATGGTATTGCCCAGATTTTCTTCTAGGGTTTTTATATTTTTGGATTTTACATTTAAGTATTTATTCCATCTTGAGTTGATTTTTGTATATGGTGTAAGGAGAGGGTCCTGTTTCAATTTTCTGCATATGGCTAGCCAGTTCTCCCAGAACAATTTTTTGTATAGGGAATCCTTTCCCCATTGCTTTTTTTGTCAGGTTTGTCAAAGATCAGATGGTTGTACGTGTGTGGTCTTATTTCTGGGTTCTCTATTCTGTTTCATTGATCTATGTGTCATTGTTGTACCAGTACCATGCTGTTTTGGTTACTGTAGCCTTGTAGTATAGTTTGAAGTTGGGTAGTGTGATGACCCCAGCTTTGTTCTTTTTTCTTATGATTGTCTTGTTTTTTTGGGCTCTATTTTGGTTCCATATGAATTTTAACATAGTTGTTTCTAATTCAGTGAAGAATGTCAGTGGTAGTTTAATGGGAATAGCATTGACTCTATAAAATGCTTTGGGCAGTATTGCCATTTTCATGATATTGATTCTTTCTATTCATGAGCATAGAATGTTTTTTCCATTTGTTTCTGTCATCTCTGATTTCTTTGAGCAGTGGTTTCTAGCTCTCCTTGAAGAGATCCTTCACTTCCTTTGTTAGCTCTATTCCTAGGTATTTTATTCATTTTGTGGCATTTGTGAATGGGAATTCATTCATGATTTCGCTCTCTGCTTGCCTGTTGTTGATGTATATGAATGCTAGTGATTTTTGCACATTTATTTTGTATCCTGAAACTTTGCTGAAGTTTCTTCTCAGCTTAAGAAGCTTTTGGGCTGTGACTATGGGGTTTTCTAGATATAGGGTTATGTCATCTGCAAACAAAGACAATTTGATACCCTCTATTCCTTTTTGAATACTCTTTATTTTTTTTTCTCTTGCCCTGGCCAGAACTTCCAATACTACATTGAATAGGAATAGTGAAAGAGGACATCCTTGTCTTGTGCAAGTTTTCAAGGAGAATGCTTCCAGCTTTTGCCCATTCAGTATGATATTGGCTGTGGGTTTGTCATATATAGCTCTTATTATTTTGATGTATGTTCCTTCAATACCTAGTTTATTGAGAGTTTTTAACACGAAGGGATGTTGAATTTTATCAAAAGGCTTTTCTGCATCTATTGAGTTAATCATGTAGTTTTTGACTTTAGTTGTGTTTATGCAATGAATCACATTTATTGATTTGTGTATGTTGAAAAAACCTGGCATCCTGGGGATGAAGCCAACTTGATCATGGTGGATAAGCTTTTTGATATGCTACTGGATTTGCTTTGCCAGTGCTTTACTGAGGATTTTTGCATTGATGTTCATCAAGCATATGGCCTTAAGTTTCCTTTTTTTGTTGTATCTCTGCCAAGTTTGGTATCAGGATGATGTTGACCTCATAGAATAAGTTAGGTAGGAGTCCATCCTTTTTAATTTTTTGAAATAGTTTCAGTACAAATGGTACCAGCTCTTCTTTGTACCTCTGGTAGAATTCAGCTGTGAATATGTCTTATCCTGTTTTTTTTTTCTTGATAGGATATTTATTATTGCCTCAATTTCAGAACTCATTATTGGTCTGTTCTGGAATTCAGTTTCTTCCTGGTTCAGTCTTGAGAGGCTGTAGTGTCCACGAATTTATCCATTTCTTCTAGATTTTCCAGTTTATTACCTAGAGGTGTTTATAGTATTCTCTGATGGTTGTTTGCATTTCTGTGGTGTCAGTGGTGATATCCCCCTTATCATTTCTGTTTATTTGATTCTTCTCTTTTCTTCTTTATTATTCTTGTTAGAAGTCTATCTATATTGTTAATTATTTCCAAAAAAAAAAAAAAACACACACACAGCTCCTGGATTTGCTGATTTTTTGAAGGGTTTTCGGTGTCACTATCTCCTTCAATTCAGCTTTGATCTTGGTTATTTCTTGTCTCCTGCTAGCTTTGGGGTTCGTTTTCTCTTGATTCTCTAGTTCTTTTAATTGAGATGTTAGGTTGTTAACGAGATCTTTCTAGATTTTTGATGTGGGCATTTAGTGCTATAAATTTCCCTCTTAACACTGACTTAGCTGCATCCCAGAGATTCTGGTATGTTGTATCTTTGTTCTCATTAATTTCAAAGAACTTCTTAATTTCTGTCTTAGTTTCACTTTTTACCCAAGAGTCATTCAGTAGAAGGTTGATCAATTTTCATGTAGTTGTGTGGTTTTAGGTGAATTTCTTAATCTTGATTTTTAATTTGATTGCACTGTGGTCTGAGAGACTGTTATGATTTCAGTTATTTTGCATTTGCTAAGGATTGTTTTACTTCCAATTATGTGATCAAGAGGAAATATCATGTGGCAATGAGAATAATATATATTCTGTTGCTTTTGGGTGGAGAGTTCTGTAGATATCTATCAGGTCTACTTGATCCAGAGCTAAGTTCAGGTCCTAAATATCTTTGTTAATTTTCTGTCTCGATGATCTGTCTAATATTGTCAGTGGGGTGTTAAAGTCTTCCACTATTATTGTGTGGGAGTCTAAGTCTCTTTGAAGGTCTCTAAGAACTTGTTTTATGAATGTATGCTCCATATTGGGTGCATATATATTTAGGATAGATAGCTCTTCTTGTTGAATTGAACTCTTTACCATTATGTAATGCCCTTCTTTGTCTTTTTTTATCTTTGTTGGTTTAAAGTCTTCTTTGTCAGAAACTAGGATTGCAAATCCTGGTTTTTTTTTTTTTTCTGTTTTCCATTTGCAGAGTAGATTTCTCTCCATCCCTTTATTTTATTTTTATTTTTTTGAGAGGGTGTCTTGCTCTCTCACCCAGGCTGGAGAGTAGTGGTATAATCTTGTTTTACTTAAACCTCAGCCTCCCAGGTTCAAGAGATTCTTCCACCTCAGCCTCCCAAGTAGCTGGGACTACAGGTGCATGCCACCATGCCTGGCTAATTTTTGTATTTTTAGTAGAGATGGGGTTTTACCATGTTGACCAGGCTGGCCTCAAACTCCTGAGCTCATCTTATCCACCCACCTTGGCCTCCCAAAGTGCTGAGATTACAGATAAGAGCCACCACACCCAGCCCCATCCCTCTATTTTGAGCATATGTGTGTCTTTACATATGAGATTGGTCTCTTGAAGACAGCATACTGATGGGTCTTGGCCCTTTATGTAGCTTGTCATTCTGTGTCTTTTAATTGGGGCATTTAGTCCATTTCTATTTGAGGTTAGTATTGTTATATGGGGATTTGATTCTGTCATCATGATTCTAGCTGGTTATTTTGCAGACTTGTTTATGTGGTTTCTTCATAGTGTCACTGGTTTTTGTACTTCAGTGTGTTTTTGTAGTGGCTGGTAATGTTTTTTCCCCCCATATTGAGTGCTTCCTTCATGAGCTCTTGTAAGGCACATCTGCTGGTAGTGATTTCCCTCAGCATTCTTTGTCTTAAAGGATCTTATGTCTTTGTTGATGAAGCTTAGTCTGGCTGGATATGAAATGCTAGGTTGAAAACCTTTTTCTTTAAGAATGTTGAATACTGGCCTACAATCTCTCCTGGCTTGTAGGTTTCCACTGAGAGATCCACTGTTAGTCTGATGGGCTTCCCTTTGTAGGTGGCCTGGCCTTTATGTCTGGCTGCTTTTAACAGTTGTCCTTTCATTTCAACCTTGGAAAATCTGACAATTATGTGTATTGGGATTGATCTTTTTGTGGAGTATCTTACTGAGGTTCTCTGCATTTCCTAAATTTGAATGTTTACCTGTATTGGTAGATAGGGGAAGTTTTCCTGGATGATATTTTGAAGTATGTTTTCCAACTTGGTTACATTCTCCCTGTCTCTGGTACCTCTATCAGTCTTAAGTTCAGTCTCTACATAATCCCATATGTCTTGGAGGTTTTGTTCATGTTTTAATTCCTTTTTCTCTATTCTTTTCTGCCTGTTTTATTTCAGAAAGATAGTCTTCAAACTCTGAGATTCTTTCCTCCATTTGGTCTATTCTGCTATTAACATTTATGATTGCATTGTGAAGTTCTTGTAGTTTGTTTCTTAGCACTAACAGGTCTGTTATATTCCTCTCTAACCTGGCTATTTTAGCTGTCAGCTCCTGTATTGTTTATCATGACTCTTAGCTTCCAGCATTGGGTTACAACATGTTCCTTTAGCTCAGTGATGTTTGTTATTACCCACCTTCTGAAGCCTACTTCTGTTATTTCAGCCATCTCAGCCTCAGCCCAGTTGTGAGCTCTTCCTGGAGAGGTCATTTGGAGGAGAAGGGGCACTCTGACTTTTTAAGTTTTTGGCATTTTTGCATTAATTCTTTTTTATCCTTGTGGGCTTATCTACCTTTAATTTTTAAGGTTGCTGACCTTTGAATGGGGTTTTGGGCAGTCTTTTTGTTAATGCTGTTGTTGTTGTTATTTTCTGTTTGTTTTTGTTTTGGCAGTCAGGCCACTCTTCCGTAGTGCTGCTGCAGTTTGCTGGAGTTCCACTCCAGACCCTAGTTGCCTCGGTTTTTTTCCTACCTGGTGGTATCACCAGTGAAGGTTGTGAAATAGCAAAGATGGCAGCCTGCTCCTTCCTCTGGAAGTTCCATCCCAGGAGGTTACTGCCCTATTGCCAGCCTGAACATGCCTATAGGAGTGGTTGAAAACCTCTGTTGAAAGATCTCATACATTCAGGAGGAATAGGATGAGGGACCACTTAAAGAAGCAATCTGGCTGCTTTTGGGTAGAGCAGGCATGCTGTGTTGGTGATCTCTTCAGCCCCCAATTGATATGGGCTTTCCAGGGCCCACAGGCTAGATTGACAGAGAAGCTGGAACAGCCAAGGTGGCAGCCTGCCCCATCACCCATGCACTCCATTCCAGAGAGAGATCAGAGCTCTGTCTGTAGAAAACTGGCTGTGATGGCTGAAGCCCTGTCTAGGAGGTTCCAACAGGTAAGGAGGAATAGATTGGGGTCCCACTTAAAGAAGCAGTCTGGCCAAAATCTGGCAAAGCAGCTGTGCTGCAATGAAGGGGGTGGGGGGCTTTCTCACCTGGACCATTTGGATTCTCCAAAGCTGGCAGGCTGGAGTGGCTGAGTCAACCAAACTGAAGAGACTGTTCACCATGAGACCACCCATCTCTTTGGGGTCTCTGTCCCAGGGAGAGTTCAGAGCTCTGTCCATAGATAAATGGCTAGAGTGGCTGAAGCCCTGGCAGGGAGGTCCCATTCAGTGAAGAGGAATGGATCAGGTCCTGCTTAAAGAAGCAGTCTAGCCATAATCTCTTAAAGCAGCTCTGCTTCATTAGAGGGATCCCTTTCTCATTCAGACTACTTGGACTTTCCAAAGCCAGCAGTCTTGAATGGCTGAGTCAACTAGGCCACAGAGATGGTGGCCACCTCTCCCACCAGGAGCTCCCTCTAATCTCAGGCAGACTCCACCCAGTTGCCATTGGCTGGCTGAAATTCCAAGCCAGGGGTTCTTATCTTGTGAGGTGCCATGGAAAGGGGGCCTGCAGAATTATGCTGCTTGGCTCCCTGGATTCAGCCCCCTTCCTAGGAGTATGTACAAACCTCCCACCTTGCCTGTGTTGCACACACATTTGTTGGAAATCTTGGGGCCAGATTATGTAAAGCTCATGGGTCTCTGTGTGTGCCTGAGCAGCTGCTCTGCCAAGAGTCCACACAGATCTGTGTGTTGGAGCCAAGGCCCTCATAGTGTGGGCTCACAAGGGGATCTCCTGATCCACAGGTTGCAAAGATCCATGGGAGAAGCATGGTTTCCTGGCAGGGTTGCACAATCACTCACCACTTCTTTTTTTTTTTTTTTTAATACTTTAAGTTCTAGGGTACATGTGCACAATGTGCAGGCTTGTTACATATGTATACATGTGTCATGTTGGTGTGCTGCACCCGTTAACTCGTCATTTACATTAGTTATATCTCCTAATGCTATCCCTCCCCCCTTTCCCCACCCCACAACAGGCCTCGGTGTGTGATGTTCCCCTTCCTGTGTCCAAGTGTTCTCATTGTTCAATTCCCACCTATGAGTGAGAACATGCGGTGTTTGGTTTTTTGTCCCTGCAATAGTTTGCTGAGAATGATGGTGTCCATCTTCATCCATGTCCCTACAAAGAACATGAACTCATCCTTTTTTATGGCTGCATAGTATTCTATGGTGTATATGTGCCACATTTTCTTAATTCAGTCTATCATTGATGGACATTTGGGTTGGTTCCAAGTCTTTGCTATTGCACTCATCAATTCTTTTGGCTGAGGATGGGGGTTCACTTGGCTCCATGTTACTCCCAGGTGGGCCGTCACCCCATCCTGCTTTTCTTCATTCTCCATAGGTTGAGTTGTTTGCCTAATCAGTCCCAATGCAAGAATCAGGATATTTCAGTTGATGGTGCTGTATTCACTCACCCATTTTGTTCCTCTTCATGAGTGCCATGGACTGCAGCTGCTTCTAATTGGCCACTTTGGCCAACTCCCCCCATTCCTCTGTTTTATCAAGCCAGCTACTTCAAGATGGTAGGGAACATGGTAAGACATGCACAGTGAAAAGAAATATCTAAGCATGAGCTTATTACCTACTTCTTTTGTTGTGAAGTGGGTTCTTTGGTCAGAAGCATTGCTGTGTGGAATACCATGATGGTGATTAAGGCATTCTGTAAGTCCATGGATGGTAGTTCTGGCAGAAACATTGACTATATGGAAAGTAAATCCACATCCAGGGTAAGTGTCTATTCCAGTAAGGATGAAATACTGCTCCTTCCATGATAGAAGCAGTCAATTGTATCAACTTGCCACCAAGTAGATGCCTGATTACTCTTGGAATGTTGTCATATCAGAGGTTTGTATTTGTTTTTGTTGCTGGCAGATTGGGGACTCAGTGGTGGCCTTAGCCAAGTTGGGCTTGGTGAGTTGCAGTTCATGTTGCTCACCTGATGCATAATCTTCATCCTTTTCACCAACACCAACTTTGTTTATGAGCCCAATGGGCAATTATAGGGGTGGCTGGTGAAAGATGCTGATGGATATTTACAAAATGAGTCATTCTATCTACTTGATTATTGAAATTATCCTCTAGTGAGATCACACTTCGGTGAGCATTCACATGGGCCACATCTTCACATTCTTTGCCCATTCCGAGAGATTTATCTATGTAATTATTCCCCACATTTCTTTGTCACCAATTTCTCAATCATATGTCTTTCAAGTCCCTGATTATCTCACCAAACCATTGACTATATATAGCCCATGAATTGTTATGTAATCACACGTCTGGCCATTTCTCCTTTCAAGCAAAATTAACAACCAAGTACAATGCTGTGTCTAAGTTTCTGCCCACTGGGAAGGTTTGTTTTTTACCACTGTCTTCCAGGAATGTTCCAGAAATGGGCTGTTATGCTGCAGCTGTTCACTTTTGAGTGGTGCATGTGTATCATGAAGAACCGTCTGTAATCCATGCCTGAGTCTTCTCTTCTTTTGTCAATTGAACCTAGGGCACTCCCCATGAGGACACAGGTATAAGCTGAGAGAGAGAAGATAGGACAGCAGGAGTAGACACCATGGGTATTAGGGCCACTTTTTTATATAACTTACTTATGCCTTTAGAACCTGTTTGCAGCTGGTCATATATATGCCACTTCCATTTTATGATGGAGTACTGCTGTATATGTTCAACTCTGTGGCTTGGTGGGTAAGATAATACTCCATTCATGATAGGCAGCCCAGGTCGCATGGTAACTTGGTGACTTATGGTTGAGCATTTAGTTTCTCCTCAGACCCAGTAGCAGGCCAAGAGTGATCTCCCAAAAGAGAGTAGTTATTTGTGGATTATGGCAGTGACTTGCTCCAAAATTCTAAAGGCCTGCACAGCAAATCATGTATAACAGCCTGCCACATACTCCAAATAGCATCTCTATCTGCTACTGACACCTCAAGCACCTTTGCATCTGCCGTATGTTATGGCTCATGTGTAAGAGCAACTTGGAGGGCAACCTGATGATATTGGAGAACCTTCTCCTGTTCTGGGCCCCACTCAGAACTAGCAGGTTTTTGGGCCACCCCGTAAATGAACCAGAATAAGACAACCAAATTTGGAATTTGTAACTTCTAAAATCCAAATGAGCCCCCTAGACATTATGCTTCTTTCTCAGTTATAGAATGGGCCAGATGCAACAATGTATCCTTTACCTTAGAAGGAATATCTTGACATGCCTCACACCACTGGACCCCAAGAAATTTGACTTGGGTAGAAGGACAAATTCATTTACCACCCTCTGCATGCAAATGTCTTACCAATAAGTCTAGAGTCATTGCCACTTTTTGCTCCTATGTCCAATCAGTATAAGGTCATCAATATAGTAGGCCAGTGTGGTATCTTGTGGAAGAAGAAAGAAATCAAGATCCCTGCAAACTAAATTAGGACATAGGATTGGAGAGTTGATATACCCCTGAAGTAGAACAGTAGAGTTGTATTACTGGCTTTGCCAGCTGAAAGCAAACTGCTTCTTGTGGGTCTTATGGAGAGATATGGAGAAAAAGGCATTTGCCAAGTTATTAGCTGCATACCAGGTACCAGGATATGTGTTCATTTGCTGTAGCAATAAAACCACATCTGGTACAGCAGCTTGAATTTGAGTTACCACTTGTTTTAAGTTTATAATAATCTTCTGTCATTCTCCTGGATTCGTCTGTCTTCTTCACTGGGCAAATAGGCCAGTTGAATAGTGATGCGATGAGAATCACCACCCCTGCATCTTTCAAGTCTTTGATGATGGCACTAATCTCTGCAATACCTCCTGAAATCCAGTAGTGCTTTTGGTTTACTATTATCATGGGTAGAGGCAGGTCTAATGGCTTCCATTTGGCCTTTCACACCATAATAAGCTTCACTTCACAGGTTAGAGAACTAATGTGGGGATTCTGCTAGATGCTAAGTATGCCTATTCCAGTTATGCATTCTAGAACTGGGGAACTAATCACAGGATGAGTTCAAAGATCCACTGGGCCCATTGTGAGATGAATCTAAGCTAAAACTCGATTGATTTCCTGACCTCTAAAGCTCCTACTCTTATAAACCACAATTTTAGTCTCCTAGAATTAGGATCACTTCAGATTTAATGTCTAGTAGTCGCTGGAAAGTCTGACTATTTTCTTTTACCCAATGTACAGTTTCCCTGGTAAATGGCCATAGGACCCTTTGGGGAAGGCTGGGAGAAAGACTAAAGGTATACATTTTTAGTAATGTATCTTGTGCTCTTCATCATGAGGAGCTGGCCTACCCTTCATTCAAGAGTTTCTGTTTCTGTAAGCTATCTGAATTCTGAGAATTGATTGAAGGGTCATGATTCTCTGATTTTATGCTTTGAGTGAGACTTTTCTTTACTTGACATGGAAGTTTTCTCCTCGTATTGGTCAAGTAAGACTTTAGTAGGCTTTTTATCTATTTCACTTCCAGTAATACCATGATCGATGCCATAGGTCCATGTAAGTCACGCTATCCTGATTCTTTTTCTGACTCTGATATCCATAATAGTAAGTATGCCAATCTTGTCTTTGGCAGTTGAGTGCTGCTACTTGGCTCCTGCCTCCTTGGGATCCTATTACTCCCATTACATTTAAGTTTTTCATTTGAGTGACTAAAGTTCACACTGTAAGGTCTGGCCTGCAGAGAAAAGAAACCACAGAGCTCATCAAGGTGCTGGGGTTCCCCTCACAAATATATTTCTCATAGTATTGGTAAAATATATGTTTTCTGGACCCTCCCAGTATAAATGATTAGGTTTTAAGTGACAAATCCACTGTAGCATTCCAATCTTCCTAAGCCTTTGAATCCCTTCCTCTATGTTAAAACAAGGGAGATTGGGCATCTCCAACTGGTTCATAGTGGACCATTTTTTAATGCACATTCAGTTAAACAAATAAACAAATTGTTAGAGCCCTTTCTAACTCCCTGAACTGCAGTATTAAATGCAAAATCACTGCTAAGTGGGCTTATTATAGTAAATTTGGTCTGATCTAACTTTATGTTCCTTCCATCATTATCCCATACCCTTAATTTCCATGTTATTACATTTTACCCAGATTTTCACTTATATAAATTAGAAGACTCAAGTAGTTCTTTGCAGTGTGCTGAATCTACTCATGTGTCACACTTTGTACCTTGTCTATAGGGGCCTGCTAGAACTTGAGTCTAGTTATGGGTCTAGAAGAAAAGAAGGGTAGTGGGTGAGTCCTAAGGAGAATCATTGTCTGGCTTGATAACTGCCTCCCTGGAGGCCATTACTGTCTTTTCAGGCAGTGCAGTTAGATCCCTCAGGCAGAGGTGGTAAGGCCAATATCACTAGGAATGTGGAGGCTGCTGCTACTAGGAGTGGAGAAGGCACTTTCTCTGGCAAAAAGAAAAAAAGGGCTTATCAGAATGTAGAAGCTGTGCCCCAGCTTTATCTTCTCACACATCTCCTTCCCAACTTACAGAATCCTACTATTTCCCAATCAAAGCCCTCACTTTAACAGTAGACAGCCTACAAGGTTGGGGGTTCATCTTTCATTGTAATTCAACAATTTGCATGATGAGGAACTGTGTTTGATTTTTAACAGTTTTGCATGATGAGGAACTGTGTTTTGATTTTTAACAATAATAGGAGATAAGATTATCCTTCAGGGCACACCTAGAAGCTCTTAGATTATTTATGCAGTGCTTGAGCTAGGAATTTAAATCCCTGAGCTAATCCTTTTATTTTATCACCTCATCCAGCAACATTAGGAGCAAACAACCATCATTATATCTCTTAGTTTTCCACAAATACTTGAAAGTATCATATACAGAGTCACTAAGTTTCTTGCCTCTTATAAGTGGTTGATTAGGAATATCAAAGGCAAATATTTTGTGTATCTTTATATACAGTTCATACAATGGACAATCAGTGCTTTCTGTACTATTGGAAATAGAGTCCTTAGCATTTTTAAGTGTGATGACATTAGAGAGCCAGTTCTAAAAATCTTCCAAAACCAATTTACAAAACTCATTCTTAAAATTTTGTTTCTATAGAACCACTCCTGGTGCCAAACTCTATTAGTCAACGTTCTCCAGAGAAACAGAACCAATAGGATAGATAGATGATAGATAGATAGATAGATAGATAGATAGATAGATAGATAGATAGATAGATAGTCAGATAGATGAGAGGGGATTTATTATGAAAATGGGCTCACACTATTAAGGAGGCTAAGAAGTTCCACAGTATACTGTATGTGAGCTAGAGAACCAGAGAAGACAATAGGTTAGCCCAATTCAAATCTGAAAGTCAGAATCAGAAGAACCAATGGTGTAACTCTTCAATCAAAGGCTAAGTGTCTGAGAATATGGGGAGCTGCTCATGCAGGTCCCAGAGGCCAAAAGCAAGAGAACCTTGTGTTAGTCCATTCTCACATTGCTTCAAATAACTACCTGAGACTGAGTAATTTACAAAGAAACAGGTTAAATTGACTCATGGATACACAGGCTGTACAGGAAGCATGGCTGGGGAGGCCTCAGGAAACTTACAATCATGCCAGAAGCCAGAAGCCAAGGGGAAGCTAGCACGTCTTACATGGCTGTAGCAGGAGGAAGAGAGAGTAAAGAGGGAAGTACCACACAGTTTTCAAACAACCAGATCTTGTGAGAATTCTGTCACAAGAACAGCAAGGGGGATGTCTGCCCCCATGATTCAATAACCTCCCACTAGGCCCCTCCTCCAACACTGGGAACCACAACTCAACATGGGATTTTGGTGGGGACACAAAGCCAAACCATATCAAACCACGAGGCCCAATGTCCAAAGGTAGGAGAAGATGAATGTCCCACCTCCAGATCAGAGAATAAATTCAACTTTCCTTTGTTTTCTGTTCTATCTGGACTTTTTACCAATTGCATGGTGTCCACACACATTGGGTGAGGTGGATCTTCCTTCCTCAGCCCACCAATTTAAATGCCGACCTTTTTTGGAAATACCCTTACAGCTATAACCAGAAATAATTCCTTACCAGCTATCTTAGTATGCTTTTACACTGTCAAATTGACACCTGAAATTAACCATCAAATGGGAGCTCATATACGTGATAAGCGACTTTTTCTCCTGCTGCTTTCAAGATTCTTGGCCCTTCACTTTTTAAAAAAACTTTTGATTTTTAAACTGTGTGGGTACATAGTAGGTGTATATATTTATGGGGTACCTAAGATATTTTCATACAGGACTACAATGTGTAATAATCACATTGGGGTAAATGGAGTATTCATCATATCAAGCATTTATCATTTCTTTGTGTTACGAACATTCCAATTATACTCTTTCAGTTATTTTAAAATGTACAACAAATGGTTATTGGCTTTAGTCATTCTGTTGTACTATCAAATACTAGATCTTATTCATTTTATTATTATTATTATTGTTATTATTATTATTTGAGATGGAGTCTTGCTCCATCACCCTGGCTGGAGTACAGTGGTGGGATCTTGGCTCACTGCAGCCTCCACCTTCTGGGTTCAAGCAATTCACCTGCCTCAGCCTCCCAAGTAGCTGGGATTACAGGTGTGCACCACCACGCCCAGCTAATTTTTGTATTTTTAGTAGAGACAGGGTTTCACCATGTGGGCCAGGCTGGTCTTGAAACCTGACCTCCAGTGATCCACTGGCCTCGGCCTCCCAAAGTGCTGGGATTACAGGTGTGAGCCACCACATCCAGCTCATTCTAATGATATTTTTGTACCCATTAACCATCCCCACTCCCCTGCTCTATACCCTTCCCAACCCCTGATAATAATTCTTCTACCCTCCATCTCCATGAATGTAACTGTTTTAAGTTTTAACTCCAACAAATAACTGCAAACATGCAATATTTGTCTTTCTATGCCTGGCTTAGGTGAAGTCATTCTGACTAGGGTGAGATGATATCGCATTGAAGTTTTAATTTACATTTCTCTGATCTTCAATAATGTCAAGCACATTTTCATATGTCTGTTTGGCATTTGTATGTCTTCTTTTAAGAAATGTCTATTCAAATCTTTTGCCTAATTTTTAATTATATTTTTAGATTTTTTTCTATTGAATTGTTTGAGCTCCTTATATATTCTGGTTATTAATCCCTTGTCAGATGAAGTTTTCAAATATTTTCTCTCATTCTATGGGTTGTCTCTTCACTTCGTTGATTCTTTCTTTTTTTTCTATGTGGAAGCTTTTTAACTTGAAATAACCCCATTCATCCATTTTTGCTTTTATTGCCTATGCTTATGGGGTATTACTCAAGAAATCTTTGCCCAGACCAATGTCTTGGAGAGTTTCCTCAATGTTCTCTTTTAATAGTTTCATAGTTTGAGGTCTTATATTTAAGTCTTTAATCTTCCTTTTTGTATGCAGCAAGAAATAAGAGTCTAGTTTCATTCTTCTGCATATGGACATCCAGTTTTCCCAGTACCTCTTATTGAAGAGATGGTCCTTTCCCCATTATATGTTCTTGACACCTTTGTCAAATGTCTAGTTTTATTTCTGGTTTCTCTATTCTGTGTCATTGGTCTATGTGTCTGATTCTGTGGCAGTATTACGCTGTTTTTTTAAATATAGCTCCGTAGTATATTTTGAAGTCAGGCAATGTGATTCTTCCAGTTTCATTCTGTAAGCTTAGGATAGCTTTGGCTATTCTGGGTCCTTTGTGTCTCCATATACATTTTTAAAGTATTTTTTTTTTATTTCTGTGAAGAATGTCATTGATACTTTGATAGGGATTGCATTGAATCTGTACCTTACTTGGTGTAGTATGGACATTTTCACAATATTCTTCCAATCCATGATATGGAATATCTTTCCTTTTTTTATGTCCTCTTCAATTTCTTGCATCAATGTTTTATAGTTTTCACTAAAAAGGTCTTTCATTTCTTTAACTTTATTCCTAATGCCAAGACCAGCTCAGTCGGGGAGACCCTAACCCAGAGGCGCTAGAGGAATTAAAGACACACAGAGAAATATAGAGGTGTGAAGTGGGAAATCAGGGGTCTCATAGCCTTCAGAGCTGAAAGCCCCAAACAGAGATTTACCCACATATTTATTAACAGCAAACCAGTCATTAGCATTGTTTCTATAGATATTAAATTAACTAAAAGTATCCCTTAAGGGAAATGAAAGGATGGGCCAAATTAATTGCAGCAGGAACACGCCCTTAAGACACAGATCGCTCAGGCTTTTGTTTGTGGCTTAAGAATGCCTTTAAGCGGTTTTCCGCCCTGGGCGGGCCAGGTGTTCCTTGCCCTCATCCCCATAAACCCACAACCTTCCAGCTTGGGCATTATGGCCATTATGGACATGTTACATTGCTGCAGAGATTGTATTTATGGCCAGTTTTGGGGCCAGTTTATGGCCAGACTTTGGGAGGCTTGCTCCCAACATGTCTCCCTTCTTTGATTTGCAAAGAGATAAAAGCAAGGGCAGCTTTGTCATGGTGAGCTACTTTTCTCAGGAGTCGGGATCCACATCTGCAGACTATACAAAGACAAACAACAGAGATTAAAAGCACAGTCATTGAAATCACAGAGCTTCCAAGTGTTTTTATCCATTTTAATGGGTTACTAGCTGCTAATTTGTCTGCAGCTCCTTCAAGCACTCCAGTTCCTGGCATTAAGGTCAGTGTGCCTGGGATGCTTTAAATATTTGTTCTTTTAATTTTACATCCTTATGTTAAGCTCCTAGAGCCAGCCATATCATTTGAGGTTGAGGTGCCACTATACCACCATGGTTCTAGATAATAAGAACTTTTGCCATACTTCTTATTATACCTACCATCTTACCATTTTGTTCAGATCATCTGAACATAGTGTGGCAGTGGCACGCAGACTGACAGGTGCAATTCAATCTAAACATCCCCTTATGGGACCAATTAATAATGATTCCATAAGAATTGTTTGTGCAGCACCTCTGCCTGTTCTGCAAAGCAATCTTCCTAAACAAGTACATTCATTTTTTCTAACTGGGTCCAATCCTGTTTCCAAATAGGTTTTTGAGGGCAGTATGCCTCAATTATAGGAGCAGATTTATTATGGTAAATACTGAGATCAGAAAGCATGTGTTACTGTGTCATAGAATGATTGCATCCAGGCATTATTACCAGCCCTTACTGAAGGAATACTCATGGCAGTGGTGATAACTGCTATCATAGCTACCATTAAATTATTCATTGTGAATGGTTGTCCCGCTTTCCTCAGGTTTTCTTCTGCCATCTGTGACGGCTTCTTGATCTGTCCTTAGGTGGGTGGCTGTGTTCGACAGGTGTTCCTCCTGACAGTTGGGGTCCTCCTCAGTGTCAGTCTCAACATGGCTGCAACTGGGGGATCCTTCCGGAGTCTCTTCCTTGGCATCTGGCTCATGATAAGGTTTCAGGTGTCTTGGTGGTATCCAAATCGGCTGTTGATTTTGGCCTGGAGAAATACAAGCATAAGCTCTACCCCAGGTTATTATTTTACCTATTTCCCAACTTTCTGTTATTGGATCTTTTCACCAAATAATGCTAGATTCAACTGTGTATGGGCTGTCCTGTAATCCCTATTTTTCCTCCTTTTTTGTTTTTGTCATCAGTTGTTCATCTATATGAAATCGTAACTAAAGCCTCCAGTTTTTCTTGTCTCTAGCATTAGATGTTGCATTAGCAACTAGGCGATCAGCCATTTGATTCCCTTCAGTCAAAGGTCCTGGAAGAGGTGTATGAGCCCCAATGTGAGTGATGTAAAAAGGGTGCATTCTACTTCTAACTGCTGTTTGCAATTGGATAAATAAAGTCATCAGTTGTTCATCTGTATGAAATCATAACTGAGCATTTTCAATTAACTGTGTGGAATGAACCATGTATGAAGAATCAGAAATCACGTTAATAGGCATATCAAAAGCAGTGAATACTTCAATTACAGCTACAAGCTCCACTCTTTGAGCTGAAGTATAGGACGTCTGGAAAACTTTACTTTTTGATCCAGAATAAGAAGCTTTACCATTACTAGACCCATCTATAAAACAATAAAAACGCTTAGCAGGCTGCAGGTTGTTTACTGCAGGAATTGTAAATGCAAACCGTTCACAGTCTTGCTCAGCCAAAGGGATAGTAAAGAAACAGTTTTTTAAATCTATGACTATTAAAGGCCAATTTTTTGGAATTATAGCAGGAGAAGGCAATCCTGGCTGTAATGCTCCCATAGGATGTGTAACTGAATTGATGGCTCTTCAGTCAGTTAACAGTCTTCATTTACCTGATTTTTTCTTAATTACGAAAACTGGAGAATTCCAAGGAGAAAATGTTGGAGCTATGTGCCCATTTTCTAATTGTTCAGCAACTAATTTCTCTAAAGCCTCCAGTTTTTCTTTACTTTGCTGCCATTGTTCTATCCAAATTGGCTTATCTGTTAACCATTTTAAAAGTATAGGTTCTGGAGGCTTAACAATGGCTGCCATCAAAATATTTTTCCTAATCTTTGGCAGGAACTTTGTTTTTTTGCTTGAAGCAGTTCTTTCAAACCTTGCAAATTTTTTTCTAGTCCCATGCCAGGGACATACCCCAATTTCATGCATTGCATGTTGACTTTGTGGGCTATACAATTGTTCTGGAATTAGAACTTGTGCCTCCCATTGCGGTAATAAATCTCTTCCCTATAAATTTATAGGTACAGAAGTTATAATTGGTTGAATAGTCCCAGGTTGTCCATCAGGCCCCTCACAATGCAAAATATAACTACTTTGATATGCTTCAGTGGCTTTACCAATTCCAACTATGTTAAATTGAGCGAGATGAATTGGCCATACAGACGGCCAGTGCTGTAGAGAAATGATTGAAATGTCCGCTCCTGTATCTACCAAACCTTTAAATTTCTTTCCTTGAATAGTTATTTCACAGGTAGGACGTTTATCAGTAATTTGATTTACCCAATAAGCTGCTTTGCCTTGTTTATTTGTGCTTCCAAATCCTCCTGTTCATTTAATTTCACTTTTTCCCATTCCCACATATGGCACAATCAGGAGCTGTGCTATGCACTCTCCTGGCTCTGCTTTCCAGGAAACAGAGGTAGATATAACAATTTGAATTTCCCCATTGTAATCTGAATCAATGACTCCTGTATGTATTTGTATGCCTTTTAAACTTGAACTAGACCTTCCTAAAAGTAATCGCATTGTCCCTGCTGGTAAGGGTCCACAGACTCCAGTTGGGACCTTTTGCAGGGGTTCCCCAGGCAGAAGGCTCACAGCTTTTGTGCAGCATAAATCTACTGCAGCACTACCAGCTGTGGCGGGGGACAGACATTGTACAGGGGTGAGGGAATGGCCTGAGCCAGAAATGCCCCAGTTTAGAACGGGGCCTGGGACGGGCCCCTCATGGCGTTTCCCGAAATCGGATCCCCTTCTTTATCAAATTTAGAGTGACACTGATGAGCCCAGTGTTTTCCTTTTTTACATTTTGGACATATTTCAGGCTCAGCAATTTTCTTTTTTCCCCTATCTAGTGGCCTGACTCGGTGATTTTTTCTACATTCTTTTTTAGTATGACCATGCTTCCCACAGTTAAAACAAGCTCCAGGAAATGGAGTATTTCCTTTATCCACTTTTAGTCCTGCCATTGCCTGTGCCAACAAGGTAGCATTATGCAGATTACCTCCGATACCATCACAGGCCTTGATATAATCAACTAAATGTGCTTTCCCTCTGATAGGTCGCAGAGCAGCCTGGCAATCGGGATTAGCATTGTCGAAAGCTAATAACTGCAACACTATATTCTGAGCAGCCGAATCTGAAATCATCTTTTTAAGAGACTCCTGTAACCGAGCTATAAAATCAACATATGGTTCTCTGGGTCCCTGTTTTATAGCACTAAAGGAAAGGTATTGTTCTCCACCTGAAGTGATTTTTTCCCAAGCTCTAATGCTCACTCCTCTAAGCCGTTCTATGGCATCATCCTGCATGACCAGTTGTGCATCTAAACCAGCCCAGCCGTCAACCCCCAAAAGCTGGTCTGCAGTTATATTAATCTGAGGTTGGGCCTGAGCATTGTGAGCAGCCTGAATGGAAGCTTCATCTGCCCACCAAGTTTTAAATTGTAAGAACTGAGCAGGAGTTAGACAAGCTCGAGTAAGAGTGTCCCAGTCAGTAGGAATCATCCGACTGGAAACAGTAACATTCTTTAACAGTCCCATTACAAAAGGAGAACCTGGTCCATACTCATTTATTGCTTGTTTTAATTTTTTGAGTAATTTAAAAGGAAAAGGCTCAAATGTAGCTGTAATATTTCCCTCTTGATCTGGGGGGTGTATTCTAACAGGGAACTGCCAAGCCTCTAAATCACCCTCTCGTCTAGCTTGCTGAATTCCTGCCTGAATAGAACTAAGAGCCATCGCTCGAGGCGCTGCTTGAACAGTCACTGGGGCAACTAGTTTTCACCCAGTGTCCTCTGGAAAAGAAAGATTTGGGGGGTCATTTTCCTCAAAATAATGAGGGGGTGCAGAAGGGTAGGGATGAACCTCTCCTTCCTTTGCCACTTTAGCTTTAGCTGTCAAATAAACATGCTCTGTAACCTCTTCTGTTACTTTGCTATAATCGTTCCTCCTCATTATCAGTGTGAAAAAGTTCCAAGGTGAAACGAACCAGACCCCATATCTGTCCCATTGTTACCCTGACACTTCCGAGCTCCCCTTCTTACTCACCATGGGGATTACTTTAAGAGTACTCGGGTGTCCTCCTGCTAGTTTTCCATTCCAACCATCGCTCCGGTGCCCCTTCAACCTGGATTCGAGCCCCCACAAATGGACGCCACTTGCTGAGACCAGCTCGGTTGGGGAGACCCTAACCTAGAGGCCGACCCTAACCCAGAGGCGCTAGAGGAATTAAAGACACACACACAGAAATATAGATGTGTGAAGTGGGAAATCAGGGGTCTCACAGCCTTCAGAGCTGAGAGCCCCAAACAGAGATTTACCCACATATTTATTAACAGCAAACCAGTCATTAGCATTGTTTCTATAGATATTAAATTAACTAAAAGTATCCCTTAAGGGAAATGAAAGGATGGGCCAAATTAATTGCAGCAGGAACATGCCCTTAAGATCACTCAGGCTTTTGTTTGTGGTTTAAGAATGCCTTTAAGCGGTTTTCCACCCTGAGCGGGACAGGTGTTCCTTGCCCTCATTCCTGTAAACCCACAACCTTCCAGCTTGGGTGTTATGGCCATTATGGACATATTACATTGCTGCAGAGATTGTATTTCTGGCCAGTTTTGGGGCCAGTTTGTGGCCAGACTTTGGGGGACTTGCTCCCAACACCTAGGTATCTATTTCCATCATTTTATTTTTAATCTATGTGTGTTCTTACAGGTAAAATGTGTTTCTTGCAGGCAGAAGATAGTTGGGACTTGTTTTTTAATCTATTGAGCCACTCTATGTATGTTGATTGAAGAGTTTGCTCTATTTACGTTCAATGTTATTATTGATAATTGAGAATTTACTGCTGTCATTTCGTTATTTGTTTTCTGCTCATTTAGTGGTCTTCTCTTTCTTCCTTCTTTCTTATCTACCTCTCTGTGAGAAAGATTTTCTCTTGTGTTACATTTTAATTTTTGCTTTCTGTTTTTGTGTATTTGTTGTCAGTTTATTTATTTGAGACTGCCATGAGGCTTGCAAATTATGTCTTATAACCCATTATTTTAAACTCATAACAACTTCACACTGAGTTTAAAAGCAAAGAAGCAAGCTGATAGGTTTGGCTGTGTCCCCACCCAAATCTCATCTTGAATTCCCTATGTGTTGTGAAATGAACCTGGTGGGAGGTTATCGAATAATGGGGGCAGGTCTGTCCCATGCTGTTCTCATTGTAGTGAATAAGTCTCACAAGACCTGATGGTTTTAAAAACGGGCATTTCCCTGCACAAATTCTCTCTTCTCTTGTCTGCCAACATGTGAGACATGGCTTTCATTTTCCACCATGATTGTGGGAACTCCCTAGCCATGTGGAACTGTAAGTCCATTAAACCTCTTTCTTTTGTAAATTGCCCAGTCTCTGGTATATCTTTATCAGCAGCATGAAAATGGACTAATACAGTAAATTGGTACCGGTAGAGTGGGGTGTTACTGAAAAGACACCTGAAAATGTGAAAGCGACTTCGGAACTAGGTAACAGGCAGAGATTGGAACAGTTTGAAGGGCTCAGAAGAAGACAGGAAAATGTGGAAAAGTTTGGAACTTCCTAGAGACTGAATAAACTTTCTATGCTGATCTCTCTCCCTATCTCCTCTTTAAGGCCAATAACTTAGATTTGCCCTTTTGAGGCTATCTTCTATATCTTGTTGCCATACTTTGTTGTTTTTGTTAGTATTTTTATTTTATCTCCCCTGACTGTGTATACTCAAATAGCTTGTCTTCGAGCTCACTAATTCTTTTTTCCACTTTATCAATTCTGCTATTGAGAAACTGATGTACTCTTCAGTACGCCAATTGAATTTTTCAGCTCCAAAATTTCCGCTTAGTTTTTAAAAATTATTTCTATTTCTTTGTTAAATTTATCTGATAGGATTCTGAATTCCTTCTCTGTGTTATTTTTAATTTCACTGAGCTTCCTCAAAATAACTATTTTGAATTCTCTCTTTGAAAGACCACATATCTGTATCTCTCTGAAATTGGTTGCTGGTGCCTTATTTAGCTCATTTGGTGAAGTCATGTTTCCTGGATTGTCTTGATGCTTGAGGATGTTCTTTGATGTCTGGGCATTGAAGACTTAGGCATTTATTGTAATCTTCAGCTTTGGTTTGTTTATTCTCATCCTTCTGGAGAAGGCTTTCAGGTATTCAAAGGGAATTGAGTGTTGTGATCTAAGTCTTTGGTCACTGTAGTCTTGGTTGTCTTGGGTACGATTCAAGAGAAATCCCTGGATTACCAGGCAGAGTCTCTTGTTCACTTCCTTTATTTTCCCCCAAACAAATGGAGTATCTCTTTCCATAATGAGCTCCCTGGAGTTAGAAGTGGATTTACACAAACACCTCTAAGGCCACTACCACTGGGACTGTACTGGGTCAGACCTGAAGTCAGCAAAGTAGTGGGTCTCACCCATGGTCTGTGGCAACTATTTTCTGGCTACCACTGATTTTGATTCAAGGCACAAGGGCTCTTTAGTTGGCAGTTGGTGAATCCAGCCAAGCTTATGTCTTTCCCTTGAGGATGGCATATTCTGTTAATGGCCCAGAATGGGTCTAGAAATGCTGTCTGGGAGCTGGGGCTAGGAGTCGGGAATTTTAGAAATCTACTTGTTGCTTTATTTTATTGTTGCTAAGCTCATACCCAAGTTGCAAGGTAAAGTGCTTTTTACTCTTTCCTCTTCTTTCCTAGAGCAGAAAGAGTGTTTTCCTATTGCCACCACAGCTAAGAATGTGCTGGGTCACACCTGAAGCCATCCCAGTACCAGGTTTCACCCAAGGCCCATGGTGAGTACTGCCTGGCTACTGCTGATGTTTATTCAAGGCCCAAAGGCTCTTTAGTCTGCAGGTGATGAATCCTGCCAGGACTGGGTTCTTTCCTTCAAGGCAGCAGGTTCCCTTCTGCCCAGATTGTGTCTAGCAATGTCATGTGGGAACTGGGGCCTGGAATGGGGGCCTGAGGACACTGCTTGGTGCTTTATTTTACTGGGGCTGAGCTGACATTCAAGTTGCAAGACAAAGTCATCTTTACCTTTTTCTCTCTTTCCTCAAGTGAAAGGAGTTTCTTCCAGAGCTGCAAGCTGAACTGCCTGGGGTTAAGAGAGAGGTGACACAAGCACTATCTTGGCTGTTCCCGCTGGTGTCTTACTGGGTCACATGCATCCAAAATCCACTGAATCTAAGCCCAGCACAGCACCAGGACTTCTCCAGGAATTCCAGTCCTCATGCCCTGAATTGCCTTTCAAATTTATTTAGGATCCCAGAACGCTTTAATGCTTGGTGGTGTGGCTAGCCAGAACTCAGGTTCCAATGGTTGGGTGGGATAGATGATTCCTTTCAGACTAGAGCTAATTTAAATGCTCCCTTCACAGGCACTGGATAAATTCTGTCCTGTGTTGCTTTCCGCTGTGACAGGATAGCACTGAGTTCCAATGTACAGTTGCATAATCACTGTATTCACCCTCCCTCAAACACAAAGTTTCATTCTCTGTGCCTCACAGACACTGCAGAGGAATGCAGAAGGGGTGGTGTCAGCAATTCAAGATTTTCTTTCTTATCCTCTTTAGTGCCCCTTTCCTTCATATGATGTTAAAACCAGGTACTGTGACCATTCACCTGATTGGAGGTTCTTATGAAAGTGCTTTCTTGTGTCAATAGTTGTTCAGTTTGGTGTTGCTGTGTTGTGGAGACAATTACTGGGGGTTCTATTCAGCCATTTTACTCTGTCTTCTGCCTCTCACTTTTGACAATTTGATTATAA
Source organism: Pan paniscus (assembly GCF_029289425.2). Classification (NCBI taxonomy): domain Eukaryota; kingdom Metazoa; phylum Chordata; class Mammalia; order Primates; family Hominidae; genus Pan; species Pan paniscus. The sequence goes on from NC_073272.2 coordinate 64,973,570, forward strand.
TGCTTTTCAGTATGGACTGCCTTAGGACAACTTTTGTTGGAGTCCTTTGGGCTTCTTAATTTAGATGTCTATTTGGTTCTTCAGAACCAATTCTTCAGATTTGGGCTGTTTCAGCAATCATTTCTTCAAATAAGCCCCCTTCCCAATCTAATCTCCCTCTTCTCCTTCTTGCACTTCTATAATATGTATATTAACCCACTTGATGGTGGTTCACAAATTCTGTAGACTGTCTTCACTCTTTTTCTTTTCTTTTTCCTTTTTATCTGACTAGATAATGTCAAATGACCTGTCTTTTAAATTTGCCATTATTTTTCTGTTTGATCAAGTCTGTTGTTTGTCTTTGTGATTTTTTTAATTTAAAAATTCAAGGACATCCCATTTTATAAATAATGCTGGCAAAACTGGATAGAGACATGTAGAAGAATGAAACCGGATCTCTATCTCTGAACATCTACAAAAATCAACTCAAGATAAATCCAAGACTTAAATCTAAGATCTGAAACTATAAAAATTCTAGAAGAAAGCCTAGGAAAAACTCTTCTGAATGTTGGTGTAAGCAAAGAAGTTATGACTAAGACCCCAAAAGCAAATCCAACTATAACAAAAATGAATAAATGAAACCTAATTAAACTAAAAAGCTTCTTCACAGCAAAAGAAAGAATCATCAGAGTAAACAAACAACCCACAGAATGGGAGAAAATATTTGCAAACTATGCATCTGATGAAGGACTAATATCCAGAACTACAAGGAACTCACACAAATCAGCAAGAAAAAAAAATAATAATAATTCCATCAAAAAGTGGACAAATGACATGAATAGACATTTCTCAAAAGAAAATGTACAAATGGCCAAAAAACATATGAAAAATGCTCAACATCACTAATCATGAGGGAAATGCAAATTAAAACCACAATGAGATACCACACAATGAGATACCACCTTATCCCAGCCAGAATAACCATTATTGAAAAGTTAAAAGGGCCGGGCGTGGTGGCTCACGCCTGTAATCCCAGCACTTTGGGAGTCTGAGGCAGGTGGATCACGAGGTCAGGAGATCGAGACCATCCTGGCTAACACAGTGAAACCCCGTCTCTACTAAAAATACAAAAAAAATTAGCCGGGTGTGGTGGTGGGTGCCTGTAGTCCCAGCTACTCAGAAGGCTGAGGCAGGAGAATGGCATGAACCCAGGAGGCAGAGCTTGCAGTGAGCCAAGACCACACCACTGCACTCCAGCCTGGGTGACAGAGCAAGACTCTGTCTCAAAAAAAAAAAAGATGTTGGCATGGATGTGGTGAAAAGGCAAAGTTTATGCACTGCTGGTAGAAATGCAAATTATTATAACCTCTATGGAAAATGCTATGGAAATGTCTTAAATAATTAAAGGTAGACTATGATTCAATCCAGCAATCCCACTACAGGGTATCTACCCCTTCTTTAAAGGAAAGGAAGTCATATCAAAAAGACACCTGCACGTGTATGTTTATCACAGCACAATTAACAATTGCAAAGATATAGAAAGAACCTAAGTGCCCATCAACAAATGTGTGGATAAAGAAGATGTGGGACCGGGCACTGTGGCTCATGCCTGTAATCTCAGCACTTTGTGAGGCCGACGTGGGTGGATCGCCTGAGGTCAGGATTTTAAGCCCAGCCTGGCCAACATGGTGAAACCCCATCTCTACTAAAAATATAAAAATTAGCTGGACGTGGTGGCACATGCCTGTAAGCCCAGCTACTCGGGAGGCTGAGGAAGGAGAATCGCTTGAACCCAGGAGGTGGAGGTTGCAGTGAACCAAGATTCACACCACTGCACTCCAGCCTGGGCGACAGAATGATACTCCAAAAAAAGAAGAAAAAGAAAGAAAGAGAGAAAGAGGAAGGAAGGAAGGGAGGGAGGGAGGGAGGGAAATAAATAAAGAGAGAGAGAAAGAGAGAAAGGAAGGAAGGAAAGAAAGAAGGAAAAGAAAGAAGAAAGAAAGAAAGAAAGAAAGAGAGGAAAGAAAGAAAGAAAGAAAGGAAGGAAAGAAGGAAAGAAAGAAGGAAGGAAGGAAAGAAAGAAAGAAAGAGAGAAACAGAAAGAAAAGAAAATGTGTTATGGACACATGGTGGGGAACAACACACACTAGGACATATCAGAGAGGGTAGGGTGAGGAGAGGGAGAGCATCAGGAAGAATAATGGATGATAAGCTTAATACCTGGTGTGGGATGATTTGTGCAGCAAATCACCATGGCACACGTTTATCTATGTAACAAACCTGCACGTCCTGCACATATACCCCTGAACTTAAAATACATGTTGAAGAAAAAAAAGAAAATGTGGGCCAGGCATGGTGGTTCATGCCTGTAATCCTAGCACATTGGGAGGCCAAGGCGGGCGGATCACCTGAGGTCAGGGATTCAAGACCAGCCTGGGCAACATGGCAAAACCCCCTCTGTAGTAATAATACAAAAATTAGCCAGGCATGATAGCACATGCCTGTAGTCCCAGCTACTCAGGAGGGTGAGGCAGGGCAATCTCTTGAACCCAGGAGGTGGAGGTTGCAGTGAACCAAGATCACACCACTCCACTTTAGCCTGGGTGACAGAATGAGACTCCATCTCAAAAGAATTAAAAAAAAAAATTGGTATGTCTACAACACGGAATACTACTCTGCCATAAATGAGAATGAAATAATGTATTTTGCAGCATCTTGGATGCAGCTGGAGGCCATTATTCTAAGAGAAGTAACTCAGGAATGAAAAGCCAAATACTGTATGTTCTCACTTATAAGTGGGAGCTAAGCTATGCATACACAAAGGCATATGGAGTGATATAATGGACTTTGGAGACTCAGAAGCATGAGGGTAAGAGGGGACTAACAGATAAAAAACTATATGTTGGGTTCAATTTACACTACACAGGTGATCAGTGTGCTAAAATCTCAGATTTCACCACCATACAATTCATTCATGTAACCAAAAGCCACTTGTACCCCAAAAGCTATTGAAATAAAAAATATATATTTTTAGGCTGGGCGTGGTAGCTCACGCCTGTAATCCCAGCACTTTGGGAGGCTGAGGAGGGTAGATCATGAGGTCAGGAGTTCAAGACCAGCCTGGCCAAGATGGCGAAACCCTGTCTCTACTAAAAATACAAAAATTAGCCGGGCGTGGTTGCAGACACCTGTAATCCCAGCTACTTGGGAGACTGAGGCAGGAGAATTGCTTGAACCAGGAGGTGGAGGTTGCAGTGAGCTGAAATCATGTCACTGCCTTCCAGCCTGGGCGACAGAGCAAGACTTCATCTCAAAAAAAAAAATATATATATATATATACATATATATGTATATATATGTATATGTATATGTGTATATATACATATATATGTGTATATATATACATATATTTATATATGTGTATATATGTATATATATGTATATATATACATATATACACACACACATACATATATATATATACACATACATATATATGTGAAAAGCGATAGTATTAATTCAATTCTTTTGTTCATCCAGGCTGAAGAGCAGTGGTGTGATCTCGCCTCACTGCAAGCTCCACCTCCTGGATTCAAGCGATTCTTCTGCCTCAGCCTCGCAGACAACTGGAATTACAGGCGCATGCCACCATGCCTGGCTAATTTTTTTGTATTTATAGTAGAGATGGGGTTTCACCGTGTTGGCCAAGCTGGTCTTGAACTTCTGACCTCGAGTGATCCACACACCTCGGTATCCCAAAGTCCTGGGATTACAGGCGTGAGCCACCAAGCCCAGCCTCGTTTTTTTGTTTTTGTTTTTGTTTTTTTATAATTTCTATTTCTTTGTTGATATTCTTGATTTGTTCCTTATCATTTAGTTGTGTGTGTTCTCAAGTAGTGTATGGAACTTCTTTTAAGTGATTGCTTTGAATTCTTTGTCAGATAATGCATAAGTCTTCATTTCTTTAGCATCAGTGTCTAGAGATTTATATTGCTATTTTGATTGGGCTATGTTTCTCTGTTTCTTCATGTTCCTTTTTATTTTTTCTTTATTTTTATTTTTATTTTATGTAGATATGGAGGTATCACTATGTTGCTCAGGCTGCTTTTGAACTCAGCCTTAAGTAATCCTTCTACCTCAGCCTTCCAAAGTGTTTGTATTACAGGCATCAGCCACTGTGCTCAGCCTTTTGTTGTCATTGTTACATATGAAAAAGCAGCTACCTCTTCTAGTCTTTATGGGATGTCTTTGTAAATGGGAAGATCTTTACTAGCTCAGCCTGGTTAGAGATTCTGAGGGCTTCTCACATTTTTAGAAGAGATACATCTTCTCTGGGTTTGTGCGTTTAATTTCCTTATTAGTGAATCTTGCCAGTTTCTTTTTCAAGGGCTTATAGTGTCTTGCTCCCTCTGGTGTTTCACTGGAGTACTGTAGGTTCTCTGGCAGTACAACAAGCCACTGAGCTGCTGCTGCTTTTTTTCTTTATGGAGAGGCTTTATTGATTTGGACATATAGGTGAAATAATGGTTTCAGCGTTGATGGTCAGAGCTAGGTTGAAATGAGATTTCAAAGTAAATCTTGAAGAGCCAGTTGTGGGTCTTTCATAAGGAAAAAGTGAATACTCCAGTGTCAAACTAATGGGATTTCTATTCCCCCTGAGAACTGGAACATGACAAGGTTGCCCACTCTCACCACTTCTATTCAATATAGTACTGGAAGTCCTAGCCAGGGCAATCAGACCAGAAAAAGAAATAAAAGGCATCCAAATCAGTAAAGAGGAAGTCAAACGATCACTGTTTGCTGATGACATGATTGTATACCTAGAAAACCCTAAAGACACCTCCAAAAAGCTGCTAGAACTGATAAATGAATTCAGCAAAGTTTCAGGATACAAAATTAATGTACACAAATCATTAGCTATGCTATACACCATCAGCAACCAAGCTGAGAATCAAATCAAGAACACAACCACTTTTACAATAGCTGAAAAAAAAAACAAAAAAAACACTTGGGAATATACCTAACCAAAGAGGTGATAGACCTCTACAAGGAAAACTACAAAACACTGCTGATAGAAATCATAGATGACACAAACAAATGAAAACACATACTGGCTGGGCGTCGTGGCTCACGCCTGTAATCCCAACACTTTGGGAGGCCAAGGTGGGTGGATCAACTGAGGTCAGGAATTCAAGACCAGCCTGGCCAACATGGTGAAACCCCATCTCTACTAAAAATACAAAAATTTGCCAGGCGTAGTGGTAGGTGCCTGTAATCCCAGCTGCTCGGGAGGCTGAGGCAGGAGAATTGCTTGAACCTGAGTGGTGGAGGTTACAGCAAGCCAAGATAGTGCCATTGCACTCCAGCCTGGGCAACAGAGTGAGACTCCATCTAAACACACACACACACACACACACACACACACCATGTTCATGGATGGGTAAAATCAATATTGTAAAAATGAACATACTGCTAAAAGCAATCTACAAATTCAATGCAGTTCCCATCAAAATGCCACCATCATTCACAGAACTAGAAAAAACAACCCTAAGGCTCAGATGGAACTGAAAAAGAGCCCACATAGCCAATGCAAGACTAAGCAAAAAGATCAAATCTGGAGGCATCACATTATCTGACTTCAAACTATACCATAAGGCCATCATCACCAAAACAGCATGGTACTGGTAAAAAAATAGGCACATAGACCAATGGAACAGAATAGAGAACTCAGAAATAAAGCCAAAATAGAAAGTAGAACTACCATTTGATCCAGCAATCCCACTACTCTATATGTATCCAGAGGAAAAGAAGCCATTATATGAAAAAGACAGTTGCACACACATGTTTATAGCTGCACAATTCGCAATTGCAATAATATGGAACCAGCTCAAATGCATATATATATATATATATATATATTTATTTATTTATTTATTTATAAAATAGAATAGTAATCAGCCATGCAAAGGAACGAGACCAGGTGCGGTTGCTCATGCCTGTAATTCCAGCACTTTGGGAGGCCAGGGCAGGTGGATCACCTGAGATCAGGAGTTCAAGATCGGCCTAGTCAACATGGTGAAACACTTTCTCTACCAAAAAATACAAAAATCATCTGGGTGTGGTGGTGCACGCCTGTAGTCCCAGCTACTTGGGAGGCTGAGGTGGGATAATTGTTTGAACACAGGAGGCAGAGGTTGCAGTGAACCGAGATCATGCCACCGCACTCAAGCCTCGAGCCTAGGTGACAGAGTGAGACCATGTCACACACACACAAAAAGGAATAAAATAATGGCATTTGCAGCAACCTGGATGGAATTAGAAACCATTATTCTCAGTGAAGTAATTCAGTAATGGAAAACCAAACATCATATGTTCTCACTCATAAGTGGGAGCTAAGCTATAAGGATGCAAAGGCATAAGAATTATACAATGGACTTTGGGGACTTGGAGGAAAGGATGGGAGGCGGGTGAGAGACAAAAGACTACACATTGGGTACAGTGTACACTGCTCGGGTGATGAGTGCATGAAAAATCTCAGAAAGGGTGGAGCCAAGATGGCCGAATAGAAACAGCTCCAGTCTACAGCACCCAGCGTGAGTGACGCAGAAGACAAATGATTTCTGCATTCCCAAATGAGGTACCAGGTGCATCTCACTGGGGATTGTCAGACAGTGGGTGCAGGACAGTGGGTGCAGTGCACCAAGCCTGAGCTGAAGCAGGGCAAGGCATCACCTCACCTGGGAAGCACAAGGGGTCAGGGAATTCCCTTTCCTAGGGGTGACAGACGGCACCTGGAAAATTGGGTCACTCCCACCCTAATACTGTGCTTTTCTGATGGTCTTTGCAAAGAGCACACCAGGAGATTATATCCCACACCTGGCTTGGAGGGTCCTACACCCACAGAGCCTCGCTCATTGCTAGCACAGCAGTCTGAGATCAAACTGCAAGGCGGCAGCGAGGCTGGGAGAGGGGCGCCCACCATTGCCGAGGCTTGAGTAGGTAAACAAAGCAGCTGGGAAGCGTGAACTGGGTGGAGCCCACCACAGCTCAAGGAGGCCTGACTGACTCTGTAGACTCCACCTCTGGGGGCAGGGCATAGCCAAATAAAAGGCAGCAGAAACCTCTGCAGACTTAAGTGTCCCTGTCTGACAGCTTGGAAGAGAGTAGTGGTTCTCCAGCACGCAGCTGGAGATCCGAGGACGGACAGACTGCCTCCTCAAGTTGGTCCCTGACCCCCAAGTAGCCTAACTGGGAGGCACACCCCAGTAGGGGCAGACTGACACCTCACACGGCCGGGTACTCCTCTGAGACAAAACTTCCAGAGGAACGATCAGGCAGCAACATTTGCTGTTCACCAATATCCGCTGTTCTGCAGCCTCCACTGCTGATACCCAGGCAAACAGGGTCTGGAGTGGATTTCCGGCAAATTGCAACACACCTGCAGCTGAGGGTCCTGACTGTTAGAAGGAAAACTAAAAAACAGAAAGGACATCCACACCAAAACCCCACCTGTACATTACCATCATCAAAGACCAAAGTAGATAAAACCACAAAGATGGGGAAAAAACAGAGCAGAAAAATTGAAAATTCTAAAAATCAGAGCACCTCTCCTCCTCCAAAGGAATGCAGCTCCTCAACAGCAATGCAACAAAGCTGGATGGAGAATTACTTTGACAAGTTGAGAGAAGAAGGCTTCAGAAGATCAAACTACTCTGGGCTAAAGGAGGAAGTATGAACCCATGGCAAAGAAGTTAAAAACCTTGAAAAAAGATTAGATGAATGGCTAACTAGAATAACCAATGCAGAGAAGTCCTTAAAGGACCTGATGGAGCTGAAAACCACAGCACGAGAACTACGTGACGAATGCATAAGCCTCAGTAGCTGATTCGATCAACTGGAAAAAAGGGTATCAGTGATTGAAGATCAAATGAATGAAATGAAGCGAGAAGAGAAGTTTAGAGAAAAAAGAATAAAAAGAAACGAATAAAGCCTCCAAGAAATATGGGACTATGTGAAAAGACCAAATCTACGTCTGATTGGTGTATCTGAAAGTCACAGGGAGAACAGAACCAAGTTAGAAAACACTCTGCAGGATATCATCCAGGAGAAGTTCCCCAATCTAGCAAGGCAGGCCAACATTCAAATTCAGGAAATACAGAGAACGCCACAAAGATACTCCTTGAGAAGAGCAAACCCAAGACACATAATTGTCAGATTCACCAAAGTTGAAATGAAGGAAAAAATGTTAAGGGCAGCCAGAGAGAAAAGTCGGGTTACCCACAAAGGGAAGCCCATCAAACTAACAGCTGATCTCTCGGCAGAAACTCTACAAGCCAGAAGAGAGTGGGGGGCCAATATTCAACATTCTTAAAGGAAAGAATTTTCAACCCAGAATTTCATATCCAGCCAAACTAAGCTTCATAAGTGAAGGAGAAATAAAATCCTTTACAGACAAGCAAATGCTGAGAGATTTTGTCACCACCAGGCCTTCCCTAAAAGAGCTACTGAAGGAAGCATTAAACATGGGAAGGAACAAATGGTATGAGCCACTGCAAAAACATACCAAATTGTAAAGACCATCGAGGCTAGGAAGAAATTGCATCAACTAACGAGCAAAATAACCAGCTAGCATTATAAGGACAGGATCAAATTCACACATAACAATATTAACCTTAAATGTAAATGGGCTAAATGCTCCAATTAAAAGACACAGACTGGCAAATTGGATAAAGAGTCAAGACGCATCAGTGTGCTGTATTCAGGAAACCCATCTCACGTGCAGAGACACACATAGGCTCAAAATAAAGGGATGGAGGAAGATCTACCAAGCAAATGGAAAACAAAAAAAAAGGCAGGGGTTGCAATCCTAGTCTGATAAAACAGACTTTAAACCAACAAAGATCAAAAGAGACAAAGAACGCCATTACATAATGGTAAAGGGATCAATTCAACAAGAAGAGCTAACTGTCCTAAATATATATGCACCCAATACTGGAGCAACCAGATTCGTAAAGCAAGTCCTTAGAGACCTACAAAGAGATTTAGACTCCCACACAATAATAATGGGAGACTTGAACACCCCACTGTCAATATTAGACAGATCAATGAGACAGAAAGTTAACAAGGATATCCAGGAATTGAACTCAGCTCTGCACGAAGCAGACCTAATAGACATCTACAGAACTCTCCACCCCAAATCAACAGAATATACATTCTTCTCAGCACCACACCACACTTATTCCAGAATTGACCACATAGTTGGAAGTAAAGCACTCCTCAGCAAATCTAAAAGAACAGGAATCACAACAAACTGTCTCTCAGACCACAGTGCAATCAAACTAGAACTCAGGATTAAGAAACTCACTCAAAACCGCTCAACTATGTGGAAACTGAACAACCTGCTCCTGAATGACTACTGGGTACATAACGAAATGAAGGCAGAAATAAAGATGTTCTTTGAAACCAACGAGAACAAAGACACAACATACCAAAATCTCTGGGACACATTCAAAACAGTGTGTAGAGGGAAACTTATAGCACTAAATGCCCACAAGAGAAAGCAGGAAGGATCTAAAATTGACACCCTAACATCACAATTGAAAGAACTAGAGAAGCAAGAGGAAACACATTCAAAAGCTAGCAGAAGACAAGAAATAACTAAGATCAGAGCAGAACTGAAGGAAATGGAGACACAAAAAACCCTTCAAAAAACCAATGAATCCAGGAGCTGGTTGTTTGAAAAGATCAACAAAATTGATAGACTGCTAGCAAGACTAATAAAGAAGAAAAGAGAGAAGAATCAAATAGATGCAATAAAAAATGATAATGGGGATATCACCACCGATCCCACAGAAATACAAACTACCATCAGAGAATACTATAAACACCTCTAGGCAAATAAAGCAGAAAATCTAGAAGAAATGGATAAATTCCTCGACACATACACTCTCCCAAGACTAAACCAGGAAGAAGTTGAATCTGAATAGACCAATAACAGGCTCTGAAATTGAGGCAATAATTAATAGCTTACCAACCGAAAAATGTCCAGGACCAGATGGATTCACAGCCGAATTCTACCAGAGGTAAAAGGAGGAGCTGGTACCATTCCTTCTGGAACTACTCCAATCAATAGAAAAAGAGGGAATCCTCCCTAACTCATTTTATGAGGCCAGCATCATCCTGATACCAAAGCCTGGCAGAGACACAACAAAAAAACGGAATTTTAGACCAATATCCCTGATGAACATCGATGCAAAAATCCTCAATAAAATACTGGCAAACTGAATCCAGCAGTACATCAAAAAGCTTATCCACCATGATCAAGTGGGCTTCATCCCTGGGATGCAAGGCTGGTTCAACATATGCAAATCAATAAATGTAATCCAGCATATAAACAGAACCAATGACAAAAACCACATGATTATCTCAATAGATGCAGAAAAGGCCTTTGACAAAATTCAACAGCCCCTCATGCTAAAATCTCTCAATAAATTAGGTATTGATGGGACGTATCTCAAAATAATAAGAGCTATTTATGACAACCCCACAGCCAATATCATACTGAATGGGCAAAAACTGGAAGCATTCCCTCTGAAAACTGGCACAAGACAGGGATGCCCTCTCTCACCACTCCTATTCAACATATTGTTGGACGTTCTGGCCAGGGCAATTAGGCAGGAGAAGGAAATAAAGGGTATTCAATTAGGAAAAGAGGAAGTCAAATTGTCCGTGTTTGCAGATGACATGATTGTAAATCTAGAAAACTCCATCATCTCAGCCCAAAATCTCCTTAAGCTGATAAGCAACTTCAGCAAAGTCTCAGGATACAAAATCAATGTATGAAAATCACAAGCATTTTTATACACTAATAACAGACAAACAGAGAGCCAAATCATGAGTGAACTCCCATTCACAATTGCTTCAAAGAGAATAAAATACCTAGGAATCCAACTTACATGGGATGTGAAGGACCTCTTCAAGGAGAACTACAAATCACTGCTCAACAAAATAAAGGAGGATACAAACAAATGGAAGAACATTCCATGCTCATGGGTAGGAAGAATCAATATCATGAAAATGGCCATACTGCCCAAGGTAATTTATAGATTCAATGCCATCCCCATCAAGCTACCAATGACTTTCTTCACAGAATTGGAAAAAGCTTCTTTAAAGTTCATATGGAACCAAAAAACAGCCTGCATTGCCAAGTGAATCCTAAGCCAAAAGAACAGAGCTGGAGGCATCACACTACCTAACTTCAAACTATACTACAAGGCTACAGTAACCAAAACAGCATGGTACTGGTACCAAAACAGAGATATAGACCAATGGCACAGAACAGAGCCCTCAGAAATAGTACCACATATCTACAACAATCTGATCTTTGGCAAACCTGACAAAAACAAGAAATGTTTTTGTCAGTAAATAGGGGAAAGGATTCCCTATTTACTAAATGGTGCTGGGAAAACTGGCTAGCCATCTGTAGAAAGCTGAAACTGGATCCCTTCCTTACACCTTATACTAAAATTAATTCAAGATGGATTAAAGATTTAAATGTTAGACCTAAAACCATAAAAACCCTAGAAGAAAACCTAGGCAATACCATTCAGGACATAGGCATGGGCAAGGACTTCATGTCTAAAACACCAAAAGCAATGGCAACAAAAGCCAAAATTGATAAATGGTATCTAATTAAACTAAAGAGCTTCTGCACAGCAAAAGAAGCTACCACCAGAGTGAACAGGCAACCTACAGAATGGGAGAAAATTTTTGCAACCTACTCATCTGACAAAGGGCTAATATCCAGAATCTACAATGAACTCCAACAAATTTACAAGAAAAAAACAACCCCATCAAAAAGTGGGCAAAGGATATGAACAGACAATTTTCAAAAGAAGACATTTATGCAGCCAAAAGACACATGAAAAAATGCTCATCATCACTGGCCATCAGAGAAATGCAAATCAAAACCACAAGGAGATACCATCTCACACCAGTTAGAATGATGATCATTAAAAAGTCAGGGAACAACAGGTGCTGGAGAGGATGTGGAGAAATAGGAACACTTTTACACTGTTGGTGGGACTAAACTAGTTCAACCATTGTTTAAGTCAGTGTGGCGATTCTTCAGGGATCTTGAACTAGAAATACCATTTGATCCAGCCATCCCATTACTGGGTATATACCCAAAGGATTATAAATCATGCTGCTATAAAACCCATGCACACGTATGTTTATTGTGGCACTATTCAGAATAGCAAAGACTTGGAACCAACCCAAATGTCCAACAATGATAGACGGGATTAAGCAAACGTGGCACATATACACCATGGAATACTATGCACCCATAAAAAAGGATGAGTTCATGTCCTTTGTAGGGACAGGGATGAAGCTGGAAACCATCATTCTCAGCAATCTATCGCAAGGACAAAAAACCAAACACCAAATGTTCTCACTCATATGTGGGAATTGAACAATGAGAACACATGGACACAGGAAGGGCAACATCACACACTAGGGCCTGTTGTGGGGTCTAGGTAGGGGGGAGGGATAGCATTAGGAGATATACCGAATGTTAAGTGATGTGTTAATGGGTGTAGCACACAAACATGGCCCATGTATATATATGTAACAAAGCTGCACGTTGTGCACATGTACCCTAAAAGCATAATAAAAAAATAAATAAAATAATAAAAAAACAATTTATAGTCAAATAATTCAGGATTTTAAAAAAAGAATAATCTCAGAAATAACCACTAAAAATCTTAGTCATATAACCAAACACCACCTGATCTCCAAAAACCTATTGAAATAAAAAATAAATAAATAAATAAAATATAAAAAGCTCTACCTTAGAAAAATTAAATAAATGATGTGGTTAATTATAACACTGAAGAAAAAAAGATCAAAAGAACTTGGCTATTTTTCTAATCCACCATAATAAATATGATTCAATTGCCTATTAAAAATATAATAAAATGCCACCAAGAGCATATTTAGGTGCCTATTTCTTCACCCTATTATGCACTGGGTATTACCACATTTTTTAAAACTTCAAGGCCAGGCACGGTGGCTCACACCTGTAATCCCAGCACTTTGGGAGGCCGGGGCGGGTGGATCACATGAGGTCAGGAGTTCGAGACCAGCCTGGCCAACATGGTGAAATCCCATCTCTACTAAAAAATACGAAACTTAGCCGGGCATAGCGACAGGCGCCTGTGATGCTAGCTACTCGGGAGGCTGAGGCACGAGAATTGCTTAAACGGGGAAGGTGGAATTTGCAGTGAGATCACGCCACTGTGCCTGAGGGACAAAGCTAGACGCCGTCTCAAAAAAATAAATAAAATAAAATAGAATAAAAAACTTCATTAATCAGATACATTAAAAGTAATGTTTTATTTGCTCAGAGAACTTAAAAGACATCCCTGAAGTTGTGTAGCTTGAAAGAAGCATAGCTTGACCTTAAAAGGCAGGTTCTTGCTTACACACTCTTGGTGGGAATGTAAATTAGTTCAGCCACTGTTGAAAGCAGTTTGGAGATTTCTCAAAGAACTGAAAACGGAACTACCATTTGACCCAGTAATCCCATTACTGGGTATATATCCAAAAGAAAACACATCATTCTACCAAAAAGACACGTGCACTCGCATGTTCATTGTAGCACTATTCACAATAGCAAAGACATGGAATCAACCTAGTTGTCCATCAATGGTGGATTGGATATAGAAAATATGGTGTATATACACCATGGAATACTACACAGCCGTAAAAATGAATAAAATCATTTCATTTGCAGCAACATGGATACTTCTGGAGGCCATTATCCTAAGTGAATTAATGCAGGAACAGAAAACCAAAGAGTATGTGTTCTCACACATAAGTGGGAGCTAAACATTGAGTACTCATGGACATAAAGATGGGAACAACAGATACTGGGGACTACTAGAAGAGGGAGGAAGAAATGTGGGGAAGGGTTGAAAAACTAACTCTTGAGTACTATGCTCACTACCTGGGCAATGGGATTAAACATACCCCAAACCTCAGCATAATGTAATGTACTCATGTAACAAAGCTGCACAAGTACCCCTTGAATCTAAAATAAATGGTGAAGAATGATGGTGGTATTTTTATGGGAATTGCATTGAATTTGTAGATTGCTTTTGGCAGTATGGTCATTTTCACAATATTGATTCTACCCACCCATGAGCATGGGATGTTTTTCCATTTGTTTATGTCATCTATGATTCCTTTTAAAAAATAAAAAGTGAATTAGTGGTCTTTCAGAAAGTTTCTTATTTTCATTTCCTGAGGTTGCTGTAACAAACTCGGTCAATAGAAATTTATTTTCTCACAATTCTGGAGGCCAGAAGTCTGAAATCTAGGTGTTGGCAGGGCTGCACTCTTTCCGGAGTTTATAAGAGAGAATCTCTTCCTTGCCTCTCCAGCTTTTGGTGACTGTTGGCATTCCTAAGCTTGTAGCTGCATCTTTCCCTGTTCTGTCATTACATCACCTTCTCTTTTGTATATGTGTCTCCCACTGAGCATTCTTTTGTTTTCAGTGTCTCCCAGGCATTCAAAATATGCTGGTTTCTTGTCACCACTCTAAGTCACGCAAGACAGAAACCAGTCTTTTTAGGCAGCTCCCCGAGAAGCCAGACCATTGAATACACATTTCACTTTTCTCTTCTCCCACTGCTGAAGCCATGAGCTAGTTGCTTTTTCCCAGTTTTGCCAAGCTGTATCAGCTTCTGTCTGTGTTGTTACAAGTTCTTTCGTGCTGCCACAGCTGCTGGGCCCTCTTTTTTCTTAGTGGCTCCTAACCATCCAAATTATTCCTGTTTCCCATAAGTTGTTTTAGTCAGGTAAGACAAAAACAGCAGCTTCCCAAAAAGTCAGAATGTTAGATAAATGTTCTACTATTTTCTTACTCTCTCAAAGGAGAAAATGTATGTTGGACTTTTGCTCCCAATGGGAGATGTGTTAACCTGAGAGAGGGCCTGATATGGATAAAATTAAAAGCATTTTCATACCTATTTCAATGCAGCTGTTCTTAGCTTTGAGCTTCCCTGGGATACTTTGACTTCCTAACTGGGTTCTTATGTTTTTTGATTATGAATTCAATCTCTTTACTTATTATAGGTCTGTTTAGATTTCAAGTCATTTCCTGAGTCCATTTTAGTATTTTGTCTTTCTAGGAATGTGGACATTTTGTCTAAATTATATAATTGGTTGGAATACAAATATTCATACTATAGCATTTCCATATAATAATTTTTATTTCTGTAAGTTCAGCAGTAATATCCCCTTTTATTCCTGATTTTAGTAATTTATGTCTCCTTTTTTTTAATATCTGTCAATCTAGCCAAGGTTTGTCAATTTTATTGATTTTGTCAAACAAACTACTTTTTATTGATTTATTCTGTTTTATTATATGTATTTATTTATGTTCTAATATTTATTATTTTCTTCATTCTCCTTGAGTTTAGTTTCTTTTGTTGTGATTTTGTTTGTTTGTTTCTTAAGGTGAGTGGCTAGGTTATTGACTTGACATTTTTATTATTTTTAATGTCGGTTTTTATAGGTAGAAAACTTTTCTTTAAGCACTGTTTTGCTGCATTTCCTAAATTTTGGTATAATGTGGTTTGGTTTTGATTAATCTCAAAGTATTTTCTAATCTCCTTTGTGGTTTCTGATTTGAGCCACTGATTATTTAGAATCATCTGATTGATTTCCACATATTTTTCATGTTTTTGAATTTTGCAAACTTCCTTTCATTATTAATTTTATATTTAATTTCATTTTAGAGAGAACATAATTTATATTATTTCAATCTTTTTAAATTTATTGAGGCTTATGTATGCCCTAACATATTACCATATGTATTTGAGGAGTATAAGCATTCTGCAGCTGTCAGATGTAATGTTCTGTAGATTTCTGCTGTGGTTAGTTGGTTTGTAGAAATGTTGAAATCACCTGTTTTATTATTAATCTTCTGCTTAGTTGGTATTTCCATTATTGAAAGAGAGTATTAAAGACCTCAAATATTATTGTTGAATTGTTGGTTTCTCCTTTCAGTTCTGTCTGGTTTTGCTTTATGTATTTTGGGGCTGTGTTACTAGGTACATATATATTTATAATTTCATTGTCTTCTTGACTGGTTGATCCATTTATGATTATAAAGTGCCACTTTTTTTCTCTAGTAACATTTTTTTCTCAAAGTGTATTTTATTTGATACTAGTATAGCCATTCCAGCCCTTTTTTTGCTACTGTTTGCATGGCATATCTTTTTCCATTCTTTTACTTCCACCCTATTTGTGCCTTTTAACCTATAGTATGTCTGCTGCAGACAGCATTTATTTGGATCATGTCTTTTAATTCATTCTTCCAATTTGTGTCTTTTAATTGGAGAGTTTAATTCATTTACATTGAATGTAATTACTGATTTTGAAGGACTTCTGCTATTTTGCTTTCTATTTCCTATATGTATTATGATTATTTGTGTTACTCTTTTCCTCCAATACTGCCTTATTTTGTGTTGAATAGTGATTTTCTAGTATACCATTTTAATCTCTTGTTATCTCTTTTATTATATTTTTGAGTTATTTTCATAGAGATTATTCTGCAGGTTATATTAACATCTTTTATTTTTTCCAACTTTATTTAGGTATATTTAACATTTTTAAGTTATATACATTTAAGGCATACAACTTCATGATTATATATATATTTTTGATATAATATATTCATATATATATGTACATACACATTGTAAAATATTCACCACAAAAGCTAATTAGCATATCCATCACCTCACATAGTTATCATTTTTATGTGTGATGAGCACACTTGAAATCTACCCTCTGAGCAAATTTCAAGTATATGATACAATATTGTTAACTATAGTGATATTGTTGTACATTAGATCACCAGAACTTATTTATCTTTCATTATTACTAAAACTTTATACCCCTTGACAGACATCCTCCCACATCTTCCTCTCTCCAGCCCCCAGTAACCACTCTTCTACTCTCTGTTTCCGTGAGTTTGACATTTTTAGATTCTACATATAAGTGAGATCATGGGGTATATATTTTTCTACATCTTGCTTATTTAACTTAGAATAATGCCCTCCAGATTCATCCAAGTTGTCACAAATAGAATGATCTTTTCTTTTATAGGACTAAACAATATTCCATTATATATCTCACATCTCACATCTCTCACATTATCTATATATATCATATTATTATTATTAGATAGATAAATAGACAGATCTCACATTATCATTATCCTGTTATCCATCAGTGGACATTAAGGTTTTCTCTTTATCTCAGCTATTGTGAATAATGCTCAAATGAACATTGGATTGCAGATTTCTTTCCAAGATACTGATTTTATTTCTTTAGCCTATGTACTCAAAAGTGAGATTGCTGGATCATAAGGTAATTCTATTTTTAATTTTGAAATGAATCTCCATACTATTTTCCATAAAGCGTTCCAATTTCCATTTCTCCCAACAGTATACAAAGGTTCTCTTTTCTTCACTTCCTGCCCAAAACTTGTTATAGTTCATCATACTGATAATAGCCTTTCTGACAGGTGTGAGGTGTTATCTCATTGTGCTTTCGATTTGCATTTTCCTGATTAATAATTTTGAGCACCTTTTCTTATACTTCTTGGGCATTTGTATTTTTTAAATTTTGTTCTATATATATTTATATATATGTAACTATATATATAAAACCAAATATATATATATATATATATTTCAATAGTTTTCTTGGTACAGGTGTTTTTAGGTTACATGGATGAATTGTATAGTGGTGAAGTCTGAAATTTTAGTGCACCCATCACTAGAGTATGGACATTGTACCAGGTAATAGTTTCTCATCACTAACCTCACAATCTACCCCATTCTGAGACTCCAGTGTCCATTATACTACTCTGTATGCCTTTGCATACCCATAGCTTAGCTCCCACTTATAAGTGAGAAGATACGATATTTGGTTTTCCATTCCTGAGTTACTTTTCTTAGAATAATAGCCTCCAGCTGCAACCAAGTTGCTGCAAAAGACATTATTTTATTATTCTTTTTATGGCTGAGTAGTATTCCATGATATACAGGTACCACATTTTCTTTATCCACTCATTTGTTGGTGGGCACTTATGTTTGTTCTATATCTTTTCAATTGTGAATTGTGCTGTGATAAACATACATGTGCAGGTATATTTTTGATATAATGACTTATTTTCCTTTGGATAGATACCCAGTAGTGGGATTGCTGGATTGAATGGCAGATCTACTTTTAGTTCTTTGAGAAATCACCAAACTATTTTTCAAAGAGATTGTACTATTTACATTATCACCAGCAGCGTATAAGCATTCTCTTTTCACTGCATCCAAGCCAACATCTATTTGCTTTTTGACTTTAATAATGGCCATTCTAGCTAGGGTAAGGTGATACCTTATTGTTATTTTAATTTGAATTTCCTTGACAATTAGTGATGTTGAGTATTTTTTCATATGTTTGTTGGCCATTTGTATATCTCCTTTTGAGAAATGTCTACTCATATCACTTGCCCACTTTTTGATGGCATTGTTTATTTTTCTTTTTACTGATTTGTGTGAGTTCCTTGTAGTTCTGAATATTAGTCCTTTGTCTTTGTCAGATGAATAGTTTAAAAATATTTTCTCCCATTCTATGGGTTGTCTGCTTATTCTAATGATTCTTTCATTTGCTGTGCAGAAGCTTTTTAGTTTAATTAGGTACCATTTATTTTTGTTGTAGTTGCATTTGTTTTAGGGGTCTTAGTTATAACTTCTTTGCCTAGGCCAATGTCCAGAAGTATTTTTCCTGTGTTTTCTTCTAGAATTTTTATGTTGTCAGGTCTTAGATTTATGTCTTTGATCCATCTTGAGTTGATTTTTGTAGATGGTGAGAGATAGAGATCCAGTTTCTTTCTTCTACATGTGTCTGTCTAGTTTTCCCAGCACCAATTATTGAATATGGTGCACTTTCCCCAATTTATGTTTTCATATGGTTTGTTGAAGATCAGTTGGTTGTAAGTATTTGGCTTCATTTCTGGGTTATCTATTCTTTTTCTTTGGTCTATGTATCTACTTTTATACCATTACCATGCTGTTTTGATTACTATAGCCTTGTAGAGTAATTTGAAGTCAGATAATGTGATGCTTCCAGATTTGTTCTTTTTGCTTAGGATTGCCTTGACTATTCAGGTTTGTTTTTGATTCCACATGAATTTTAGGATTGTTTATTCTTTCTTTCTTTTTTTTTTTTTTCTTGAGATGGAGTCTCACTCTGTCACGCAGGCTGGAGTGCAGTGGCACCATCTCGGCTCACTGCAAGCTCCGCCTCCCAGGTTCACGCCATTCTCCTGCCTCAGCCTCCTGAGTAGCTAGGACTACAGGTGCCCGCCACTGCGCCTGGCTAATTTTTTTTTTTTTTTTTTTTTGTATTTTTAGTAGAGATGGGGTTTCACTGTGGTCTTGATCTCCTGACCTCATGATCCGCCTGCCTCGGCCTCCACGCCTGGCCTAGGATTGTTTTTTCTAATTCTGTGAAAAACAATGTTGGTATTTTTTGATAGGAATTGCACTGAATCTGTAGATTGCTTTGTGCGGTATGGAAATTTTCTCTCTTTTTTTTTCCTTATTTGTTAGATTCATCTTTTTAACAACATCCTAAAACTCCGAGCACTGGGCCAGTGGGGCTTTGGGCTCAGCAGCTATGAAGGAGGGACCCCCAATACCCCCTAAGTCAGGTCATTGTAAGAAGGCACTCACGAGGGGGATATCAAGCCCCTCTTGTATTTCTTCATACAACCAGCTGTTTGGCAGGCTCTATGACATCGATAAAGACCTCGCTCTTTAAGGAGCTAGAGTAGGACAGCATCCAGGACAACTTTGTCATTGCCTAGGAGTTACTGAACAAGCTCATTGACTTAGGCTTCTAGCAGACCACCAACAGCAAGATCCTGCAGGAGTACACCACACAGCAGAGCAACAAGCTGCAAAGGGACAAGTCACAGGTGCCACTCACCATCAACAACGCTGTGTCCTGGTGCTCCGAGCGCATCAAGTACAAGAAGAACGAGGTCTTCATTGATGTTATAGAGTCTGCCAACCTGCTGGTCAATGCCAAAGGCAGCATTTTGCTGAGTGAGATCTTTGGCACCATCAAGCTCAAGGTGTTTCTGTCGGGAATGCCAGAGCTGTGGCTGGGCCTCAATGACTCCATGCTCTTCGAGCTCACTGGCTGCCACAAGAACAAATTGGTAAAGCTGGAGGATGTAAAATTCCAGCATGTTGCTCTCGTGCTTTGGCAATGACCACACCATCTCGCCCATTGATGACTTTGAGCTCAGGTACTACTGCCTCAGCACCCAGGTCTAGCCACTGACCTGGATTGACTCTGTCCTTGGGAAGTTCTCCCACAGCCTTGTGGAGATCATTGTCAAGACCAAGGGGCAGGCCAGGCGCGGAGGCTCACTCCTGTAATCCCAGCACTTTGAGAGGCCGAGGCAGGTGGATCACTTGAAGTCAGGAGTTTAAGACCAGCCTAGCCAACATGGTGAAACCCCGTCTCTACTAAAAATACAAAAATTATCTGGGTGTGGGCACGTGCCTATAATCCCAGCTACTTGGGAGGCTGAGGCAAGAGAATCACTTGAACCCGGGAGGCAGAGGTTGCAGTGAGCCAAGATCACGCCACTGCACTCCAGCCTGGGCGACAGAGTGAGACTCCATCTCAAAACAACAACAAAAACAAAAAAACAAAAAAGACCAAGAGGCAGTTTAAGAAACAGTCAGTGGCCAATAGTGTGGAGATGTCTGTACCCATACCCAACGATGCCGACTCCCCGCACCTGAAGACCAGCGTGTGCAGCGCCAAGTATGTGCTGGAGAAAAACATCGTTATTTGAAGTATTAAGTCCTTCCGAGGGGGCAAGGAGTACCTGATGTGAGCCTACTTTGGCCTCCCTAGAGTGGAGAAAAAGGAGGTGGAGGGCCGGCCCCTTATTAGGGTCAAGTTTGAGATCCCCTACTCCACGGTCTCTGGGATCCAGGTCTGATATATGAAGATCATCGAGAAAAGAGGTTATCAGGTCTTGCCCTGGCTTCCCTACATCACGCAGAGTGGTCATTAGGAACTTCCTACCAACAGAAAGGGAGAGGAGATGGGGGCTGGAACACGGGACCTCTGTATAGTCCCTGCTGCAGATTTTAGAGAGGGAGGAAATGTGGGTGTGTATGTGTGTGTGAGGATGGGTTCTGGACTTAGTTTATTGTTCCCAGCACCCGCCCCGTCCTCAACTCTTCCTTAATCCATAGGCTAGGAAGGAGTCTCCCTGCCGCCCTCACCCTTGGGGCTTTCCCTTGTCCCCCTGATTTTATTCGAAGAAATACAAGAGGGGCTTGAAGTACCCCCTCATGAGTGCCTTCTAGCAATGACCTGCCTTAGGGGGTGTTGTGGGTCCCTCCTTCATAGCTGCTGAGCCCAGAGGCCCTGCTGGCCCACTGGTCTGAGTTTTAGGATGTCATTTACATCTTGATTTCGTTTTTAACCCAAAAATCATTCAGGAGCAAATTGTTTAATTTTCACATTTTTGTATAGTTTTGAGGATTCCTTTTGGACTTGATTTCTAGTTTTTTTCTACTGTGGTCTGAGAAGATACTTGATATGATTTTGATTTTTTTAAATGTATTGTGGCTTGTGTTATGGCCTATCATATGGTCTATACTGAAGAATATTCCATGTGCTGATGAGAAGGATGTATATTCTGCAGTTTGGGGGTAGAATGTTCTTTAAATATCTCTTAGGTCCATTTGCTCTAGAGTGCAATTAAAGTCCAGTGTTTTTTTATTTACTTTCTGCTTCAGTGAGCTGTCTAGTGCTGTCAGTGGATTGTTGAAGTTCCCCACTATTATTATGTTGCTTTCTCTTCTCTTAAGTCTATTCATTGATTTATAAATCTGAGGACTCCAGAGCTAAGTACATATATCTTCTTGTTGGATTGATGCTTTTATCATTATATAATGACCTTCTTTGTCTTTTTTTTTAACTGTTGTTGCTTTAAAGTCTATTCTATGATATAAGAATAGTTACTCCTGCTTGCTTTTAGTTTCTATTTGCATGTAATATCTTATTCTACCCATTTATCTTGAGTCTATAAGAATCTTTACATGTTAGGTGAGTCACTTGAAACAGTAGATATTTGGTTTGTGATTTTTTTTTTTTTGAGATAGAGTCTCACTCTGTCACACAGACTGGAGTGCAGTGGCATAGTCTCAACTCACCACAACCTCTCCCTCCCAGGTTCAAGCGATTCTCCTGCCTCAGCCTCCCGAGTAGCTGGGATTACAGATATGCACCACCATGCCTGGCTAGTTTTTATATTTTTAGTAGAGACGGGGTTTCACCATGTTGATCAGGCTGGTCTCAAACTCCTGACCTGAAGTGATCTGCCCACCTTCGCCTCACATAGTGCTGGGATTACAGGGATAAGCCACCGCACCCAGCTGATTTGTGTTTTTTAATACATTTTGCCAATCTGTATCTTTTAAGTGGAACATTTAGATCATTTTATTCAATGTGAATATCGAAATGCTAGGTACTGTTCGTCATTATGAGGATTGTTACTTAGATGTTTTGTTTTCTTCATTGTGTTATTATTTTATAGGACCTGTGAGTTTTATGCTCTCAGAGGTATCCTGGCGCATATCTATCTTTTGTTTCAAATTTTAGAACTCCTTTAGCATTTCTTGTAGGGTTGGTCTGGTAGTGAAAAACTCCCTCAGCATTTGCTTGTCTGAAGTCTTTATTTCTCCTTCATTTAAGAAACTTAGTTTTGCTGCATAAAAATATCTTTGGCTGACAGTTATTCTGTTTAAAGAGGCTAAAAATAGGACCCCAGTTCCTTCTGGCTTGTAAGGTTTTTGCTGAGTATATGTGTTATCCGGGGAAGTGTCTATTTAGGTCCTTTATTCATTTTTAAATTGAGTTATTTATTTTCATTGTTATTGAGTTGCAAGTGTTCTCAATATATTTTGGATGTTAATCCTTTATTAGATATCTGTTTTCCAGATATTTTTCTCCTTTTCTTTAGGTTGCCTTTTCACTCTGTTGATTGTTCCCTTTACTGTACAAAAGTTGTTTTTTTTTGTTTTTTTGTTTGTTTGTTTGTTTTTGTTTGTTTGTCGTAATCCCATTTGTCTACTTTTGGTTTTGTTGCCTTTGCCTCTGGGATCATACCCAAAAAATCATTGCCCAGACCAAGTCAAGATGTTTTTCCTGTTTTCTTCTATAAATTCAGCAGTTTTGTATCTTATGTTTAAGTCTTTAATCCAATTTGAGTTGGTTTTTGTATAGTATGAGATAATAGTCCAACTTCATTATTCTGCATGTGGATATTCAGTTTTCCCATAACTGTTTATTGAAGAGACTGTTTTTCCCCATTGTGCATTCTTGGCATTTTTGTAGAAAATCAATTGACTGGAATGGTGTGGATTTATTTCTCTGTTTTCAATTCTGTTATTTTGGCCTATGTTTGTTTTTATGCTTGTACCATACTGTTTTGATTACCATACCTTTGAGATATATATATATATATATATATGTTTGTGTATATATATGTTTATATATATGTTTGTGTATATATATATGTTTGTACATATATATGTTTGTGTATGTGTGTGTGTGTGTATATATATATATGTTTGTTTTTTGAGACAGAGTTTTACTCTTGTTGCCCAGGCTAAAGTGCAATGGCACAATCTTGGCTCACTGCAACCTCTGCCTCCCGGGTTCAAGCAATTCTTCTGCCTCAGCCTCCCAAGTAGCTGGGATTACAGGTACATGCCACCACACCCAGCTAATTTTTTTGTATTTTTAGTAGAGACAGGGTTTCACCATGTTGGCCAGGCTGGTCTTGAACTTCTGACCTCAGGTGATCCACCCACCTCGGCCTCCCAAAGTGCTGGGATCACAGGCATGAGCCACCACACCCAGCATGTAATATATTTTTAAATCAAGATGTGTGATATCTCCATCGTAGTTCCTCTTGCCCAAAATTTCTTTGGCTATTCAGGGTCTTTTATGGTTTCATATGATTTATGGAGTGTATTCCATTTCTGTAAAGAATGTCAATGGATTTTGATAGAGATTACGTTTACTCTATAGCTCACTTTGGGTAGTATGGACATTTTAACATTTAACAATATTAATTCTTTCAATCCAAAAATATGGGATGTCTTTTCATTTGTGTCTTATTTAATTTTCTTCATCAATGTTTTATAATTTACAGTGTATAAGTCTTTCACCTACAGAGATTATTTAACTTCTTCCTTTCTGACTGGGATGCCTCTTCTTTCTTTCTGTTGCCTAATTATTCTGGCTAGGACTTCCAGTACCATGTTGAGTAGAAGTGATGATAATCTTCATCCTTTCCTTGTTATCCTTTTCTTGTTTCCCATAGCATATATATTGCAGTTATTGCTTTCTAGTTTTTTTCATTATAGTCAGAAAATATACCTGGAATGACATTGATCTTATTAAATTTGTTAAGGCTTGTTTTGTGACCTAACATGTGATCTATCTGGAGAATGTTCCCTATGTACTGGAGAAAAATGTGTATTCTTCTGCTGTTGGGTAGAAAGTTCCATATATGTCTATTAGTTTCATTTGTTTTGTAATGTTTCTCAAGCCAGATGTTTCTTCATTTATTTTCTGTCTGAATGCTGTATCTGATATTGTGAATGGGGTATTGAAGTCCTCTACTATTATTGTATTGTCAATGTCTGTCTTCAGATCTGTTGATATTTGCTTTATATATTTAGGTTCTCAGATGTTGGGTGTGTATATATTTATAATTGTTTTATCTTCCTGCTGAATTGACCCTTTTATCATTACATAGTTGACCTTCTTTGTCTCTAGAGTTTTAAACATAAAATATATTTTGTCTGATATAAGTATGACCACTTCTGCTTTCTTTTGGTGACCATTTGCATGAAATATTTGTTCCACCCCTTCACTTCTCAGCTTATGTGTGCCCTTAAATCTAAAGTGACTCTCATTGACAGCATATTACTAGATCCTGTTTTTTTAAAATCTATTCATTAGCAAGCAATGGATTTCTATAATAAAGAAAAAAATCTATTCAGCCATACTCTGCCTTTGATTGGTGAGTTTAATCCATTTACATTTAAGGTAATTACTGATAAGTGAGTACTTACTATTGCTATTTTTAAATTATTTTCTGTCTATGTTGCAGATGTTTTGTTTCTCTTTTCTATCTCGCTCTCTTCCTTTTTTTTTTTTTTTTGTGACAGAGTCTCGCTGTGTTGCTCAGGCTGGAGTGCGGTGGCACAATCTCGGCTCACTGCAGCCACTGCCTCCTGGGCTTAAGTGATTCTCATGCTTCAGCCTCCCAAGTAGCTGAGATTATAGGCTCATGCCACCATGCCCGGCTAATTTTGTATTAGTAGAGACAGGGTTTCACTATGTTGACCAGTCTGGTCTCGAACTTCTGACCTCAGGTGATCCGCCTGCCTTGGCATCCCAAAATGCTGGGATTACAGGCATAAGCCACCACACCCAGCCTCTTCCTTTGCTATTTGATGAGTTATTTTGGTAGTGATTTGCTTTGATGCTTTCTCTTTATCTTTTGTGTGTCTATTAAAGGTTTTCTGGCAGTTATTTTGAGGATTGCATAAAATATATTCTAGTTTTATCCTTTGATTTTCAGTTGATAACAATGTAGCTTAAATATCATACAAAAAATACTATACTTTTACATCCCCCCCACACACACACTTTGTGTTCTTGTACTCAGAATCTGCTTTTTTATATTTTGTATCCATTAAAAATTTTTATCTTTTAAGTTTTATATAAAGGCTAAAAGTAAATTATTCACCACCATTACATTGTTGCATTAATCTATATATCTCTATTTTATGCTTTCACATCACTATTTAGCATGTGTTTCTTTCAGTTTGAAGAGTTCCCATAAATATTTCTTTGTAAGGCAGATCTAGTGGCAATGAACTCCCTCAGTTTTTGTTTGTCTGGGAAAAGGTTTCCCTTCTTTATTTTTAAAGGATAATTTTGCAGGATATAGTATTCTTTGATGGCAGTTTTTTTTTTTTCTTTCAGGACTTTGAATATATGTTCCTACTCTTTACTGGATTGCAAGATTTCTGTTGAGAAATCCACTGATAGTCTTACAAGGATCCCTTACATGCAAAGATTCACTTTTTTCTTGTTGCTTTCAAAATTATTTCTTCATCCTTGTTTGTTTTAGTCTATTCTCAGGCTGTTAATAAAGACATACCCAAGACTGGGTAATTTATATAGAGGTTTAATTGACATACAGTTCCACGTGGCTGGGGAGCCTCACAATCATGGCAGAAGGCAAAGGAGGAGCAAAGTCATGTCTTACATGGCGGCAGGCAAGAGGGTATGTGCAGGGGAACTCCCCTTTACAAAACCATCAGATCTCCTGAGACTTATTCACTATCACAAGAACAGCATGGGAAACACCCACCCCCATGATTGAATTACCTCCCACTGGGTCCCTCCCATGACGCATGGGGATTATTACAATTCCAGGTGAGATTTGGGTGGGGACATAGAGCCAAACCAAATCTCCCAGATTGCAAGGTTTCTGTAGAGGAATCCACTGATAGTCTTACAGGAATCTGCTACATGTCAAGATTTTACTTTTCTCTTGCTGCTTTCAAAATGATTTCTTCATCTTTGACTTTAGACAATTTGATTATAATTGGTCTCAGTGAAGACCTATTTGGGGTTCTTTTCACATCATGGATCTAGATGTTCATTTTTCTCCCTAGATTTGGAAAGTCTTCTTTCATTTATTTCTTTAAATGAGATTTCTACTCCTTTTTCTCACTGCCCCTTCTGAATTCTATAATGTATACATTATATTTTTATACTATCTTGTAAGTCACACAGACTTTCTTCCGTCTTTTTCATTCTTTTTACTTTTTGTCTTTCTAACTGGATAATTTCAATTATTTTCAAGTTCACAGATTCTTCTACTTGATCAATTTTGTTGTTGAAGTTCTTTATTAGGTTTTTAATTTCTTTCTCTCTTTTTTTGAAAGTACAGAGATTTATTGCAAAGTGAAAAGTACACACTCAAGAAAGAGGCATGCAGGCATATTCAAGAGTCAGTCACACAATAGAGTTTTCAGCTTCTACTTTTATGGGTTTATTTAACCAGGGAGTAGAATATTTATGAAGATTCCTGGAAAAAGGTGAAGATTTCTCAGAACTGTGATGCCACTCATTTTTACACCAAAAATGAGTGTAATCTCAGAACTGTCATGGTGCTGGTGGGTGTGTGATTTAGTATGTTAATGAGTATATAGAGAGGTCCTAGGTGAAACCTAGGTCAAATCCAGCACCATATTGGATTCAGTCAGTCTTAGCCAACTTGTTCCACACCCTGTTTTTCATGGTTTTATCAGCCCATAGCCTCTAGTCATGTGAAACTGCTGACTGGAATTTTTTTTTTTTTTTGTCTCACTCTGTCACACAGGCTGGAGTTCAGTGGTACAATCTCAGCTCACTGCAACCTCTGCCTCCCAGGTTCAAGCGATTCTCCTACCTAAGCCTCCCGAGTAGCTGGGACTACAGACATGCACCATCACTCCTGACTAATTTTTTTTTTTTTTTTGTATTTTTTGTAGAGATGCAGTTTCACCATGTTGGTCAGGCTGGTCTCAACCTCCAGACCTCAAATGACCTGCCAGCTTCAGACTCCCAAAGTGCTGGGATTACAGACGTGAGCCACCATGAACTGCCTGCCTGGAATTCTTTGTTCATCCTCCTTCCTGATGATTAGGGGTAATGGCACTGCCTAGCAAGGGCATGGAAGTCTCTGGCTGACTGGTCTAGGGGATCCAAGGCAGGGTCATCAGGAGAGTCTAAATCTGAGGCAGGGATTGATTGGAATCCTTGCATGACCATCATTTGGTGTGGTACTGTTGCAGCCTAGAAGACACAAACTTTACAAGGAGGTTAAATAAGCATTATACACACACACGTGCACACACACACACACAACAGGAGTTGTGTGAAGAAGAGGAAAAATAAAAAACAGAAAAAATATTTGATGTCTAATGGCTGAAAAGTTCCAAAATTTGATGGAAAACTTTAATCTGCACATTCAAGAAGATCAATAGGCCGGGCACGGTGGCTCACACCTGTAATCCCAGCACTTTGGGAGGCCAAGGTGGGTGGATCACCTGAGGTCAGGTCTCTACTAAAAATACAAAAATTAGCCGGGCATGGTGGCAGGTGCCTGTAATCCCAGCTACTCCAAAGGCTGAGGCAGGAGAATCACTTGAACACGGGAGGCGGAGGTTGCAGTGAGCTGCCAAGATCATGCCATTGCACTCCAGCCTGGGTGACAGAGCAAGACTCTGTCTCAAAAAAAAAAAATTTCAATAAACTCAAAGTTGGAAAAACTCAGAAACATTCCTCTGTGTGTGTGTGTGTGTGTGTGTGTGTACACTTGGTGATATATCACAGGTCTCTTAGGCTCTGATCATTTTTCTTTATTTTCTCTTTCTGCCCTTCAGACTAGGTAATCTCAGTTAACCTGTCAACATAAAGTTTGATGCTTCTTTCTATAGCCAGCTAAAATCTGCTTGTTGATCTCTCCAGTGGATTTTTTATTTCAGTTATTGTCCTTTTCAACTTCAGAATTTCCATTAAAATTCTCTATGTGATAAGACATCTTACATTCCTTTTGTTCTTTGACATACTTTCTTATAATCTTTAAGCATATTTTAAATAGCTGATTTAAAATATTTGTCAAGTAAGCCTGACATCTGGGCCTGCACAGGGACAGTATTTTTAAAATATTTTTTAAAGAAATGGGGTCTCACTTCATTGCCCAGGCTATATTTGAGCTCCTTGGCTCAAGCAATACTTCCACCTCAGCCTCTTGAGTAGCTGGGACTATGGGCTCATGCCACTATGCCCAACTCAGGAGGGATGGTTTCTATTGACTTTTTCTTTCCCTGTATATAGGCCATACTTTTTTGTTTCTTTGCATATCTCATAATTTTTTTGTTGAAGACTGAACATTTTAAATAATATAATTGGCAACCTTGGAAATCAGATTCTCTCCTCTTCCTAAGGTTTGTTTTTGTAATTGTTGTTTAGAGACCTGTGAAGTAATTCTTTAAAGTCTGTATTATTTGTTGTGTGTGGCCACTGACATCTCTTCTTGGAATAGCTTATTTGTCAGCTATTGGTTCAAAAACATTTTTCTTAACTGCCTTGAACCAGTAAGTCTTCCTCCCTTTGCCAAGAGGCTTTGCATGCATATTGTGGCACACTCTCAACACCTAGAAAGCATTTGACAACTTTGCTATAGCCTTCACTTCCTGATTACATAAACCTTTAATGTCAACCAAAGGTGAGGGATAAGGGACTTTTCAGGTCTTCCATGAACACATGCACAACCTTACACAAGTATGTGTCCTTCTAGATCCCCAGGAATATGTGGAAGCTTTTCAAAGCCCCTTATGGACATCTGATTCCCAGCTTTTCCTTTAAAGTTTTTTTGTCAACTTCTTGTTTGCTCTAGCTGTTATTACCCCATCAGGCAGCTGTGATATTTTTTTAAAGTGTCTCTAATTGTTTTCAACAAACATCCCTGAGGAAAAAGCTGTTCATTATTAGTGAGCTCTAAATCACATCAAATAAACACAAGCCCTTGAAAAAGTCAGGTTTTCCAAGGAACTTTCAGACAGGTCAGATAATAATAATTCTATGGAGATGGGACTTTGGAGAAGCTCTAAATTTGTTGAGTTTCCTCTGTTCGCTTCTAGGCTGCTAATTCTCATGGCTACTGTGATTGTGAGGCTGTTGGCTTTCAAGGCCACCATGTTTCCGGGAAGAGGAGATGGGAATAGAGCACATTCAAATGCCACAAATTTTCCTGTTCTTACCGAGGTTCAGCCAGGCCTTTGAATTTTTGTTTTGTTGTTTAAATAAACACTATTTGTATTTTTTTTTTTTTGAGACAGAGTTTCACCCTTGTTGCCCAGGCTGGAGTGCAATGGCGCAGTCTCAGCTCACTGTAACCTCTGCCTCCCGAGTTCAAGCAATTCTCCTGCCTCAGCATCCCAAGTAGCTGGGATTACAGGTGCCTGCCAGCACACTCAGCTAATTTTTGTATTTTTAGTAGAGAACGGGTTTCACTGCATTGGCCAGGCTGGTCTTGAACTCCTGACCTCAGGTGATCTGCCCGCCTCGGCCTCCCAATATGCTGGGATTACATGTGAGAGCCACCGCACCTGGCTAAATAAACACTATTTGGATTATTGAAAACCTTTCGTTAAGTTCCAGATGTCACCAGTGGAGGGTGTCCAGGTTCTTGGTGTCTTGAACAAAGAATTGAACAAAACTCACAAACAAAGCAAGGACAGAATGAAGGGATTTATTGAAAATTACACTCCACAGTGTGGGAGCGGGCCAGAGCATAGGGGCTCAAGGGCTCCATTACAGAATTTTAGCGAGTTTAAATACCCTCTAGAGGATTCCATTGATTACTTGGGGTACACCCTATGTAAATGAAGAGGATGAAGTAAAGTTACAAAGTTATTTACTTGGCCTATGCCCTATGGAGATGATATTTCCTGCCATAGCTGAAGTATGAATTGGCCTTATGTTCCCTACTTCCAGACCCTATTTTCCTGCCTAACAGAATTCTGGAAAAGTTGATATTAACAATTTGCCAGTGTTGTCATTGCTTTTACTGATAATCAGATTTTTTAAGGTCCTTTCACTGTCATTCCCACTGACATCATCATTAGTATATTTAAATTTATGTAACTATCAAAAGATTTCATGGCATAAATATAATTACATGAACTTTTAAACATTTGGAGGTTTGTTACAGTACATCATTTTCACTATTTTTAATTTCTACTGTGGGAAAAAAAGTGCTTTCTAAACAAGCTGATATTAATGTTAACTGAAATACAAAGTCACTCATAGACAGATTTTTAATTATATCTTTCCTGGATAATCAATGACTCACAAGAAATCATTTTAACCCAACTTACCACTATTTGAGTAAAAGCCAGGGCTATGTATAACTAGCTAATGTCAAATGGTCTTTATAATTTTGATCAGATGAACTTCACTTCAGGCTTCTATGAGTATGCCAGAGGCTATAAGAGTACAAGAATGGGCCAGACGCAGTGGCTCAAGCCAGTAATCCCAGCACTTTGGGAGGCTGAGGGGGGCAGATCACCTGAGGTCAGGAGTTCAAGACCAGCCTGACCAACATGGCGAAACTGCATCTCTACTAAAAATACAAAATTAGCCAGGCATGGTGGCAGATGTCTGTAATCCCAGCAACTCGGGAGGCTGAGACAGGAGAATCGCTTGAACCCGGGAGGCGGAGGTTGCAGTGAGCCGAGATCATGCCATTGCACTCCAGCCTGGGCAACAACAGTGAAACTGACTCAAAAAAAAAAAAAAAAAAAGAGTACTACAAGGATGAAATATTTAATAAAATATTCATTGAAAACGTATCACATACATAAAGGTATGCTAGGTGTTGGGATTGGGGAAAGCAAAGATACAAACGTGAATGTGGACAGTTCTTGCTTTTAGTAGAGTTCACAGTCTAGTTGGGGAGAGAAACAAACGTTACAACTAGCAGGAGTTAAGTGGGTGAACTAGAGGGGAGAGAACACTGAGTGTGGAGAGCATTACTCACTAATCTTGACCTCACCATTGTCTTTCACACCTCCATGCCCTTTCATATGCGATACCATCTGCCTAGTATGTCCTCCCCATTTTCACTCCCCCTTTCCTGATAAAACCAGCTCAAATTTCACCTCTCTTACCTCAGACAGAAGAATTACTTACCTCTTACACCTCCTTGGTATTCCCTAGCATTTATAAACAACCTTACGAGAACATATTCTATGCTCTGTGATTATTTGTTTACATGTTTATCTCACCTACCAGAATGTGAGCACCTCACAGGGACTGCATCTTATTTATTTTAGAACCCTCAGCACCTAGAGCAGTGCTAAGTACCTAGTATCCAGGATGGGAATTAAATTTAGTGGTAGAGGGAATATTTGCACCCAAATACCCTGACTCCAGCTCCAAATGCAGAAGGTTTCTCACTATACTAAGACACCTCTTACCATTCCTGCAGGGAGCCTTCAAGGATTACCAGCATCCTAAACTCATGGGGGGACAGCCAAGAGTGTACCTATGTCATTATATGGTTGACATATTTAATATAACAAGAATGCATTATTAAGCATTCCTTGTTCTGAAAGCCTCTGAAATACTTTTAAAACTGTGTTTCTTATGTACTTTGCTGGCCACAGAATTACTCCTGCAGCTGAGATAAAACAGAGCAGCTCTTGAAAAAAGCAATATATAATTGTTTGAGGAAGGAAGTGACAACAAACAGCATGTTAGTTGAAATAATAACAATTAAAACTTGTAACCTCTGTGATCCTTCTATTCCCTCTTTCCCTCCTACTCCTATTTGCCACCCAATATATCTCCAATTTCATCTGGGAGATTTTTGGAGCTAACTAGACTTCAGCTGATGTTGTCATGGCTGCAATACTGCAGCTACCCCTCAGAATTGCCCCGATCCTTGTGTCCCTTCTCATTCTGGCTAATGATTTAATTATAAAGAGAGAAAATAGGATGTACTCTATTCCATACATTTAACAAAACAGTTAAATTGGAGAGAATCAAGAAAGATCAAGCCCAGTGTTGTTAACTGAATGAGATGCTCAAGATATATTTATCACTATGAAAGTCATAAGAAAGGCAATCTTTTTTTCCAATTTAATATAAGTTATAGAATGACATAGCCATATTTCCCTATAGCTTTTGACTAAGGGTCTCGGGATGGGGATAGGTAGCACAAAAAGAAAAAGAGAGGGAGGAGAGAAAGAAGAGAGAAGAGGAGGAGAGAGAGAGAAAAAAAATGAACTTCACCAATGAATCATAGAAGTGGGCGTGTTTTCTGAAGAAGCCACTTTCATAACAGCTCCTCAGCTGTCACTAATGGCCAGAGAACACACATTCACTGAACCCTTACTCTAGCAGAGACCGTCTCCTGTAGCATATGTAGCTTCTCTGCATGAATTTGAATTCTCCATGTAGCTTCTC
The DNA here is from genome assembly GCF_029289425.2 of Pan paniscus. NCBI lineage: Eukaryota > Metazoa > Chordata > Mammalia > Primates > Hominidae > Pan > Pan paniscus. Next base: position 65,006,765 of record NC_073272.2, read on the forward strand.
TGCATGAATTTGAAATGATCTTTTCCTAGACCTTCTTTATATAGAGAGAAGAAAATAGTAAGTATGTAACCTACAGTTTTCTTGTCCTTCTGGAGTGTCAAGCACTAGAAATGTTTTTGTGTGGGAAGATTGAATCAAGTATAAATTGAGGTTACATTTAACAATGTGGTTTTAATTAGTTTGGACAACAGAGTGTGTGTAGTACTAAATGTTTTAGATATCCTGGAGACATACGTCCTTTCTAATGGAACACGTGACTGTGGAAGGTAGCAGAAAAATGAGCCCCTGTTCAAAACCTGGGAATAATGGGTCTTGAAATCAAAATATTGTGTGTCTACTTTGCTTGAAGTCCTGAAAAAAATGAATGAGTAATGAAAATCAACAGACTCTTACTTTTTTGTAAACATTTTGTCTAAAGCTTCAACATTTGGTGTGGGAGTGGGAGGACAAGAATTGACGTAGTTTAATCATACAAAGCTCTTGGGTCTCCTTTGAAATGAAATCCTAAATTTTGAATAAGCTCAGTTGTTTTTAGCTCTGATTGTGACAGTTTTTACTGTGACATGTATCATTTTGAGAATGCATTGAAGGTAAAATATAAAAAACAGTTTTGTTTGGAGGGTAATGTAAAACCAGATAGGCTGACAAGAGTGCTCTAATTGCTTGAGGGAAATCCCATTTTTACAAACCACAGAAAATATGCTATTTCTTAGACTTGTTTCTTTGCTAAGTGTTACTACCTATAAACTATTCAAGAGCACACAAACAGATGGGTATAGTTGGAGGTTAAGAAACAATCTTTACCTCCTTTATGATATAATTCCTGCATGTGATTTATTTATTATAAATAAAAATGGAAAGATTTGAATTTTCGATTTTCTCAGAGTGCCTTTATGTGAATCTTTTCATTTTGAGAATCAGTAAAGTTTTCAAACTCTTTTGCCTCCAAAGTATCTGAGAAAGCCTTTACTTTATAGTTCTTTCTGGGGCTTGTGTAACTTCTTTAACTGATGTGCTTGACACCGGGGATTGGAGATGGACTATATAAGTCATAACATCTCAAAACTGGATTGTGTAGGTAATTATGTGGCTCTATTGAAAGCATATATGTGAATGCTCTTAGGCAACTCTAAGATGTAATGCAAATGTAAATGATTGTTCATATGTTATTACTGTTATCGAAGTTTTATAACTTATTTTATTTGCCATTTTTAAAGTAAAATGTGATGATTTGATACAATACAGATTTGAATTTGTTCTCTTAGAAGCTAATTATATGTGTTCTCATCCTTTAGGTCCCACTTATAAGTGAGAACATGCAGTATTTGGTTTTCTGTTCCTATGTTAGTTTGCTAAGGATAATGGCCTCCAGCTCCATTCATATCCCTGCAAAGGACATGATCTCATTCTTTTTTATGGCTACATAGTATTCCATGGTATATATGTACCACATTTTCTTTATCCAGTCTATCACTGATGGGCATTTAAGTTGAATGTCTTTGCTATTGTGAATAGTGCTGCAATGAACATACACGTGCATGTGTCTTTATAATATAATGATTTATATCTTTTAGGTATGTACACAGTAATGGGATTGCTGGGTCAAATGGTATTTCTGTCTTTAGGTCTTTGAGGACACATAGAGGGGAACAACACACTCTGGGGCCTAACAGAGGGTGGAGAATGGGAGGAGGGAGAGGATCAGGAAAAATAACTAATGGGTACTGGGCTTAATACCTGGGTGATGAAATAATCTGTACAACAAATCCCCATGACACAAGTTTACTTATGTAACAAACCTGCACATGTAGCCCTGAACTTAAAATAAAAGTTAACAAAAAAAGTAATTCTACAAACAGTGGTCCAGTTCAGAGGAGAAACCAAGAAAATAAAGCTTAGTATTCTTATGATGATTGAACTATAGTCATTTCTCAATTATCTGGGCCCACCAGAAATCCCACACAGCAGATAATTTTTGATATGTATATTTTCTTTGAGAATGCCTTTTATGAAAAACAATTGCTACAAGTGGCGGGAAGGGCAGCTGTCTAAGTAGGTCTTAGACAAAGTCTCTATCAAAACATGCATTTACCAAACACAATAACAAGTGGCTTGGCCACCTGCAGATAATTGAGAACTTACTATTTTGTTCTTGACTTGATTACTGCTGGGTAACTCTGTTCTATGTGGTTAATGGGCTTTCTTGAATATTTCCAAAGGTTTTGGCTCACTAGAAATGGCCAGATATTTCTGCCTCTGTATAGGATGTCATTTGGCAGATTCTGGAAAAGATGAAGTCAAGTTTTTAGTAGAACCTGAAGACTAATCTTGGAAAATTTCCCTATGCAAATGCAAGCTGAATAAGTTGTATTTCCTAATAAAAAGATTAGTGGGAGAGAGAAGAAAGTAGAAGACTTTGATCTTTTTTTCTTGGTGGAAATTCCTCTTCGAGGTCACTTTTAGCAGATTTTGCCTGCATATGTTTCTCTGCTTTTTTTAGATTCAGATGCAAGTTTGCAATCATTTGCTTGATCATATTCTTAAACAAGTTATAGGCAAGCTCTGTATCTTCCACACGTGGCTATCTGGTGACAAAGCTCTTAGCTTCTTAAAACGAATTACATCCAGTTCTATAATTTCATCTGATTAATGTGATTTTCCAAAGTATGCCAGTCTTTAATGCATTCATTTGTGGATTTTTTCAATCAGTAACAATAAAAGGTAACAATTCTATGTCTTGGTTGTTGAGACAGGGTCTGGCTCTGTCACCCAGGCTGGAGTACAGTGGTGCCCTCTTGGCTCACTGCAACCTCTGCCTCCAGGGCTCAAGCCATTCTCCCACCTCAGCCTCCAGAGTAGCTGGGACTACAGGCCTATGCCACCATGCCTGACTAATTTTAGTATTTTTTTGTAGAGACAAGGTTCCACCATATGTTGCCCAGGCTGGTCTCAAATCCTGGGCTCAAGCGATCCTCCTGCCTTGGCCTCCCAAAGCGCTGGGATTATAGGCTTGAACCACTGTGCCCAGCCAACAACTCTTTTTAACACATGTCATAAGCTAAAACAACATCTTTGAAACTTTTCTCCCCAATCACCTTCCTTTTTTGAGCAAAAGTGACTCTTTTGCTTTAGCCATCTTCAATGCTTTCATTTGTTACTCCTTGCCAATAATATTAGGCATGAGGTGTTGACTAAGGCACTAAATCATATTAATCTTCATATACTTGTAATTTTAAAAACTCTTCCCTGCCCAGCAAATTTTAACTCTTTCCTTTAAGGCTCAACTCATAGCTCCCTGTGCTTTTTAATGCTTAATCACTTAGCCAGTTTATAATTATGAATTATATGATTATTTGATTATTGTCTGTCTCCCCATTCCTCACCACATCGCTATAAGCTCCTTGAGATCAGAGTCCTCGTCTTATTTTATATCCTCAGCTTCTAACATGTTGTCTGGTGCATAGTTGGCACTAAATAAATATTTTTGAATGAATTAATTAAGTAATGTCAGCAGATGACTAGATATTATATGCTTCTTGAATTCTTTCCTAATCTCTTCAACCACCACACCTATCTCCCACCCTACTGAGAGTTGAGTATTTCCTCTTCTGTATGTCAATGAAAATTTGCAAGTAACTTAGGTGACCAGTCATATACCCAGGTTTACCTGAGACATCCCTAGTTTATGCCTATTGTTCTTGCATAACTATTAGTAAACACTCCCTTCATTCACAAGAGTATCCCAGCTTGAACTGTAATTGAAATATTCATCTTCTATAGAAGTGCATTTCTAGGGTCACTTCTAGCCAACGTTTTACTAGTTGGTTGAGTTCTTGAGGACAGGCTTAGTTCTGGTTTATCTTTCTAACCCTGGGGCTTAGCACAGTCTCTGGCACTCAGGGACTGTTCTTTTGAATAAAAATACATTCTTGCTATCTTGTCCCAAGGATTTTTGCATTATAAAAGAAACACATACACATAGGCAAACACATGACACCTTCACACTTACACAGGTTTTAGGAAAGATCACCAACATTTTTCTTAAGATATTCTTGCTTAAGGTTTTGAAAGAGAAATCCGAGTTTATTTCTGCTAAGCCACTTATTTCTCTTCTACTTTAGGTTATTGAGTAGGAAACTTCCACAATAATAACAAGTAATTTCAATAAGGGTTTCCTATGTTTGTGATATTTTCCCTGAATTTAAATTTGCTGTTGTATGTCTACACAAGCATGGTGAAATTATTCACACCAATGACAATTTGGACGGAACTAAATATTTGATAGTATGAAATAAACATTCTATGGTCCACTAGCTAAGAGTAGTCGAGCTTATCTTTTACAGGTACCTCCCATTTGCCAAGAAAATATACATTTAATCTTATAAACAGTTGGTTTTAAGTGACTTTGAAGCTTTGAATAAATCCAGGAGAAATATTTCAATGTCCTGTGTACACTAGAAATTATTTCGAAGAAAATAAATTGTAAGTCAGATAGTAAATGTGGAACTTATAAGGAAATTGGTGTCTATGTGTTGACTAATTCACTAAGGGAAATTTTTAAAGTCGCAAGTGGTAATGTAATCATTCCAGGAGTCATTATATGCTGCCTGAATGTCGTTTCTGAGATGTTGATTACGTTTGGCTCTGTTTCCAAATGTGATTCCTAAAGTAAGCATGCAGTTATCCATAGCATTCTTCAAACCATTAGAGGTTTTTCTTGTTTGTAGAAACAGAATTGAGGCAGGGTGTGGTGGCTCATGCCTGTAATCCCAGCACTTTGGGAAGCCGAGGAGGGTGGATCACCTGAGGTAAGGAGTTCGAGACCAGCCTAGCCAACATGGTGAAACCTCATCTCTACTAAAAATACAGAATTAGCCGGGCATGGTGAAACATGCCTGTAATCCCAGCTACTTGGGAGGCTGAGGCAGGAGAATTGCTTGAACCCAGGAGGTGGAGGTTGCAGCGAGCTGAGCTCATGCCACTGCACTCCAGCCTGGGCAACAGAGCAAGACTCTGTCTTAAAAAAACAAACAAAAAACAAACAAAAAAAATTGTCCCTAATTCTCTTCTGTAATTAATATTCTTTTTATTATGTTCTGGTTTCTCTTGCAAGTTGAGTTGATTTTATCCTTTTCTCCTTTTGTTTATCAATTACAATTTAAAAAGTGGCTTCAGACACATTCAGGAAAGTGCACACACACCCTTTCTTATCTGAAACACACCTCTCTGTTAACCCTTACAGCCTGCTTCAGTTGTCTGAAGCAATTTTAATGGTTTTCTAGTCTCCCTAGTAGATGGGGTTCCTGATATTTTGTAAAGAGTAAGAGTAACGCTGGAGAGCATGTGCTTTTCTTTCTTTCTTTCTTTCTTTTTTGAGACGGAGTCTCACTCTGTCACCCAGGCTGGAGTGCAGTGGTGCGATCTTGGCTCACTGCAAGCTCCACCTCCCAGGTTCACGCCATTCTCCTGCCTCAGCCTCCCGAGTAGCTGGGACTATAGGCGTCCGTCACCATGCCCAGCTAATTTTTTGTATTTTTAGTAGAGACGGGGTTTCACCATGTTAGCCAGGATGGTCTCGATCTCCTGACCTTGTGATCCGCCCGCCTTGGCCTCCCAAAGTGCTGGGATTACAGGCATGAGCCACTGTGCCCGGCCCGCATGTGCTTTTCAGGAGTGGATTTTAGCCTTAGCAAGAAGGATATGGTGTGGGATCTGGAAACACTTCCTGGCAGAAAGGAAGAAAGAGAGTCTTTCCATGGAAATATATGTATGTATATATACATATTCTTGCACCTTGTTGAAATGTGATGTTTCTCGTTCTCCAAATTGTTGTGATAAGCAGATAACTTTAGCTGTTATTTTGTGTCCATGTCGCAGGGCGGGGTAGGGGGGCGACAGGAGGGGGTGGGGGGCGGGAATTACAGCATTATTACCACCACTGAAATTTTTATGCCTAGAATTATTATAGAATTAGGGACTCTTTATCTTTAATGTAAGTTGAGTGTAATCATTGTAAGCAGAAAAATCAAATGCCAAAAATCCTGTAGTTTCTTAAGAAGAAACCTCTGTATTCTAAAATGCTTTTCCTAAAGTTTACTAAATATGATGTGGTATGTGTGTTTATTTGTAGGGACTGGTAACATCTGAACATACCAAACCACACAGTCAAACTCTTGCACCATCGCTACCACGACATTTTACTACAAAAGAATGCCACTGCATGTGGATTCCAAGCAGGCTAAAAAGAAAAAGAACTGATTAGACCTCAGACGACCCACTAAACGGGATGACGGCCACAGCTGAGGTAGAGACACCAAAAATGGAGAAGAGTGCCTCCAAGGAAGAGAAGCAGCAGCCTAAGCAGGACAGCACAGAGCAGGGCAATGCTGATTCTGAAGAGTGGATGAGCTCTGAGAGTGACCCTGAACAGATAAGCCTTAAGAGTAGCGACAACAGCAAGAGCTGCCAACCTAGGGATGGTCAGTTGAAGAAAAAGGAGATGCACTCCAAGCCACACCGCCAGCTCTGTCGATCACCCTGCCTAGATCGTCCAAGTTTCTCCCAGAGCAGCATTTTACAGGATGGTAAACTTGACTTGGAGAAGGAATACCAAGCTAAGATGGAGTTTGCGCTAAAGCTGGGCTATGCAGAGGAACAGATTCAATCAGTGCTAAACAAGCTGGGCCCAGAATCACTTATTAATGATGTATTGGCAGAGCTTGTCAGACTTGGGAACAAAGGTGATTCAGAAGGGCAGATCAACTTGAGTCTGTTAGTGCCTCGTGGGCCCAGCTCCAGAGAGATTGCAAGCCCTGAATTGTCTCTTGAAGATGAAATAGATAACAGTGACAATTTGAGGCCAGTTGTCATTGATGGAAGTAATGTGGCAATGAGGTAAGCCTGGTATGTTTTTTTCTCCCATTTTAAAAAACTGCCCTGAGCTCATAGAAATTTTCTTCCTTTGCAAATCATTATAAGAGGAGCATGGCTATTGACTGTGGCGTGTGTTTCTGAAGGTGGCCAGAGACTAAAATGATCCTGCCCTTGCCTTTTCTTCTTCCACTGAAGTTGCTGCCAATTTGTTTTCAGGTGTTCTAAAGGCAGCTTCGACATCAGTGATGATGCTTCAGAGGAGACATAGCCATTCAGCTTTGTTCCTTTTGTGGTCTGCTGTCCTACCCCTACTTTACTAGACTAACCATCCTGAAAATGCTGCTTTTATAAAGTCACTTTGGGGTTTGCTTAGGAACTTTCAGTAACTCTCAACTGTTATTATACCAAATTTTGATCCTTTTCCCTGGCTTTAAGGCTCTTTGTGATCAGGCCTGTCCCTCCTCCCATTTGATTGCATCTCTCATGCTTACTGCATTTACATCTATCTCTTTAACAGTCTCCATGAAAATTATGCTGATTTCTATCCCCATTACCTGTGTTCATGTCTTTTCCCAAATTAGAAGTGGCCTGCTTTGTATCTTCATAGCCTTCAGAATGCACCACCTCCACAAAGAACTTCCTAATTTTTCTGATTCCAATGATGATCTCTGAACTACAATATCTGTGGTAGGCTGAATGATAGCCCCCTAGAGATGTCCACATTTTAATCCCTGGAATCTCTGAATACATTATCTCATATGGTAAAATGGACTTTGCAAATGTGATTAAGGTTCTTGAGACGGGAGAGATTACCCTGGATTATCAAAGTGGGCCTAATGTAATCACAAGTGCCTTTATTAGAGGGAAGCAGCAAGATCAGAATAAGTAGAAGGAGATGGAATGGCAGAAACAAGAAGATGGAGTGACGTAAGAAAGGGACTATGAGCCAAAGAATGTGGGTGGCCTTTCTCACCCATTGGACTGTTTCAGGAAAAAAAAAAAAAAAAAAAAAAAGAATGTGGGTGGCTTCTAGAAAGCTGAAAAGGGCAAGGAAACAGATTCTCTCTTTAAGCTTGCAGAAAGAACACAGCTTTGCCAACACCTTGATTTTATATTTCTGACCTCTTGAACTTGTAAGAGAATAAATTGGTGCTATTTTAAGTCACTACATGTGTGATAATTTGTTACAGCAGCAGTGGGAGACTCACATAATACCTATAGTGCCTTCATAATTTATTCCATACTCTCTCATATCATTTTTTAAATTTTGTGTCAGAGAGCCATAGGAATCCCTTCTTCTATTTCTCAAATGAATTGTAATCCAGCCTTGGTTTAAAAAACCCCAGTAATCAGGAGCCTTTTTCCTATTGAGTCTATCATTGCTTGATGGACTCACTAGAATCCCTAGGCCATAGGCAATCAGAACAAAGTGAAAAAGCCTTAGTCTAGCAAGTTTTAACTTAGATTATCCCATTGTCTTTGAAAGCAGGGATCTTGCTTTGTTTTCCCACGGTATTGGGTGCTCCCACAGAGACATGAGAGAGTGGGGATGGGAGAAAGTCATGAACCGTACCATTGCTGTATACAGGAAATGCTTAGCAGACTATCTAGAAGTACACTTTAGTATATAGTCCTGTTTAATCCTCACAGCAACTTTATCTTACAGATGAAAAAATAAGGCTCAGCAAAGGTAAGTGACTTCCCTGAGTTTACATAGCTAGTAAGTAGTAAAGTGAGAACTCGAACTTAAGTCCTCTGACTTCAAATGAATGAAATGAAACAAACTAACATTTATGAATACTGATTCTGTGCCAGATTCTTTTACGTATGTGAATTAATCCCCACTGGAGACCCTATAAGAATCAACTAATTTGGTTCATCTTTGCAGGTGAAGAGATTCAGGTTCAGAGAGTTTGAATAACTACCCAAGGTTACCCAAGCTTACAAAGCTTAAATTAAAACACTAATCTGACTCCAATTCTCTTTTCATAATATCACACAGTATTATGTGGCTATTAGTGTTATTAAGAATATTTGGGCCAGGTACGGTGGCTCACACCTATAATCCCGACACATTGGGAAGCCGAGGTGGGAGGATCGCTTGAGCCCAGGACTTCAAGACCAGCTTGGGCAACATGGCAAAACCCTGTCTCTACTGCAAATACAAAAATTATCCAGGCATAGTGGCACATGCCTGTAGTCACAGCTACTCAGGAGGCTGAGGTGGGAGGTTCTCTTGAGCTCGGGAGGTCAAGGCTACAGTGAGCAGTGATCTTGCCACTGCACTCCACCTTGAGTGATGGAGTGAGACCCTATTAAAAAAAAATATATATATATATATATATATATATGGCATATTTGCTAGTATCAGAGAATGCATTTACAGATTTCCTTTTTCAATTTTTTAAAATCATGACATCATCATAATTATAACGTACGTAAAGCAGGCTAGACAGCTCCTTTGTTTTAATGAGGGGAAACCAAAAGATTAGTAACAAGAAAGTTAAATGGTCTGCACACAATACTACAGCAATCAGAATGATGCAGTGGGCCACTGAAAAGCAGAGGATAATGTCTGTTCAAAAGGCCAAAGGTGTCTCTGCTCCCCTCCTAACAGGCATAAGAAAGAGTGATTCTTGAGGGGAAGGAGTTTGGGATGTGTCCAACTCAATCTGTCACCAAACCAGACCACCCGGAACACCCTAGATCGGACCTGATTCCCAAGGCCTACCATTTTTTTTGTTTTGTTTTGTTTTGGTTTGGTTTGGTTTGGTTTGATCTGGTTTTGTGTTTCGGAGTTAAGGTTGAGAAGAACCTAAGGCATTATTGGGGACTTTGGCTTCATGGTAATGTAATATCTTCCTTCTCTTTGGACTTCTATTCAAGGATTGCTGATCATGAAGGACACTCTGGTTCTTTCGCTTTTTAAGGAATAATGCAGAGATTAATTACTTGGATAATTAGTTTCAACATATCTGGTCTATGTCAGTAGCAAACTGTTATACTGACAGGAAAATGAACTTTGATCTCCTGTATGAGTTACTTTGCTAAATTAAAGGCATCTCGCATGATTTAAATAGAGCCAAAAAATAGCGTGCAACCTTATTGTTAGGAACATATTAAAATAGTGCAGAGTAGACCATGTAATTTTTTTTAAATTGCCAGTTGAGTCCTTGTTAGCATCTTTTTCTTTTGTCTGAGTAGTAAATTACCGTTAAGTCCCATTTATTCTGCAATCACATTTCACATGCTCAAAGTTCAGCGCTATAGTCTACTTATGGATTTGTTATTACTGTTAATCTAAATTTGGTTTGTTTTCCTCATTAGTTAGCTGTAAGTTTATGGTGAGATTGGTATTTCTTAGACAAACTACATGTTAATGTCTGTTGTTTCTCAGCCTGTTGGATTATCCTGCATTAAAATTATGATGCTGGCCAGGCACAGTGGCTCAAGCTTGTAATCCTAGCACTTTGAGAGGCCAAGGCAGGCAGACTGCTTGAGCCCAGGAGTTCGAGACCAGCCTGAGCAGCATGACAAAACCCCATCTCTACTAAAAATACCAAAAAATAACCCAGCGTGGGGGTTCATGCCCATAGTCCCAGCTACTTGGGGGGCTGAGGTGGGAGAATCGCTTGAGCCCAGGGAGGTTGAGGCTGCAGTGAGCCATGATCACGCCACTGCACTCCAACCTGGGTGACAGAGCAAGACCCTGTCTCCAAAAATAAAATAAAATTATGGGCCGGGCCTGGTGGCTCACACCTGTAATCCCAGAACTTTGGGAGGCTGAGGCAGGAGGATCACTTGAGGTCAGGAGTTCGAGACCAGCCTGGCCAACAAGGCAAAACTTCATCTCTACTAAAAATACAAAAATTAGCCGGGTGTGGTGGTGGCGTGCCTGTACAGGAGAATCGCTTGAACCCAGAACGCAGAGGTTGCAGTGAGCCGAGATTGCGCCACTACACTCCAGCCTGGGTGACAGAGTGAGACTCAGTCTGAAAAAAAGAAAAAAAAAATTTATGATGCTTCGTTTGCCATTAGCAGCATTTGGTTAACATTTGCAGTAGTAGTGCACCTGTGGTCCACATACTGATTGATATATGCTAAGATCCTAAAGGGTACATTCATTCTGAGAGCTGTCTCCTTTGGGAGGAGAAATCCATTTCAGAGGAATTAAGGCTTTGAAATGTAAATGCAACCATATTCTTTGTTAAGTCTAGGAGAAGCCCAAACATTTGAACCCCAGAGAAAACAATTGCAGAGGGTGGGGCTAATGACCTATCTGCTAAGCTGAATTTGGCTTGGGAACCTGGATCATGAGAGGTTCCTAAGCAAGTTTACAAGACAAAGTGAACTGTAGTGTCACCAAGATACTCTGTGACTTGCAGGTCCTAGGGTTTTTGGCATTTTTTAGATTGCAAAAGGACATTGTATGGGTTTAAGCAAAAACAAGCCACTTGAAAAGCTTTATTTTCCTCTTTTTTTTCAAAAAAAATTATTCATTCCTTAAATGTTTAGGGGCAATAAACTTTGCATACTTGGCTGTTGTGTAGGTATTCATTGCCACCTTGATAAATGTTGAAACTGCCTTCTGATTCTTATTGGGCATTTGGTGTGCCTCATGAAATGCTTCAATGGCATACTTTTAATATATTTTAACGGGATGCTATAGGTATGTTACATTTTTTCTTAACATAATTCTCAGTATGTTAGGAAATTGATATCAGAATATAAATATATCAAAATATTAACAGTGTTTGTCTCTGGATTGTAGTAAAACAGTTGGATTTTGGAGTTTTTTTCTTTATATTTTATGTATTTTCCACATTTTATACTATAACCATATATTACATTTTTAATGATTATATGTATATATTTAGAGACAGGGCCTTGTTCTGTCACCCAGGCTGGAGTGCAGTGGCATGATCATAGCTCACTGTGACCTCAAACTCCTGGGCTCAAGTGATTTTCCTGCCTCAGCTTCCCAAGTAGCTAGGACTACAGGTGTGCATCACCATACTCAGCTAATTTTTTGTAGAGGCAGGTTCTCACCATGTTGCCAAGGCTGAAAAAAAAATTTAAACACAGAATTTGGCAGTATAAAATATAAAGTTGGCTGGGCCTGGTGGCTCACGCCTGTAATCCCGGCACTTTAGGAGGCTGACGCTGGCGGATCACAAGTTCAGGAGTTCAAGACCAGCCTTGGCAACATGGTGAAACCCCGTCTCTACTAAAAATACAAAAATTAGCTGGGCATGTTGGCGTGCGTTTGTAATCCCAGCTACTCGGGAGGCTGAGACAGGAGAATTGCTTGAACCCAGGAGGCAGAGGTTGCAGTGAGCCGAGATGGTGCCATTGCACTCCAGCCTGGATAACAGAGCAAGACTCTGTCTCAAAAAATAAATAAATAAATAAATAAATAAAATATAAAGTTGCAGTATCTAACAGCAAATGTTACTCTCATATTTATTTCTGGACTTAGACTGTTTGGGAGAAGATCATAGCACTGCAGAGCCAAATGAAATTCCATCCCTTCAAATCCTCTCTAATGGCAATTCTGATAATTTTCCCAAGTTCTGTTATTCTTTATACTTACCAGCACTGTAGCAGTGGGAAAATTCACAACTGGACATCTTCTCTTCCAGAGTTCATCCAATATTAACCCTTTAAGCACTGTGGTCTTGCATAGTTTCCCCATTGTTCAACTTTTTAGGAGTCAGTGGTAGTTATCTCTAAGGCTACCTTAGAGTGTATTGACAGCTAAATATATTTTCCTTTTGTTTCTTAAGTGCTTTCAACTTTCAGTTGAGTAGTACATTTGTTTTGTGGTACTCACTGGGGAGCTTTAAACATGATTAGCATATGCTTGGAAATGTTAATAAAAGCATTTAATAAATTTTTGCAATTTGCCTCAAGAGTGATAAGACAGTGGGAAGTCTTGCAGTACAAGAATTGATGAGGCCCCGGATATTATATATGAATTCATCGAAAGGGAACAATATGTTGGAGTTCATTTTTGTTGTAGTTGAGTGAGCTAGTGCCAGTGAGAAGGTGAGGAATCCAAAGTGAGAAGCCCCATCACATTGTCTTAATTAGCCTTCTAACAAAACAATTATTTTCTTCTGATCAGTCTTAACAGACAATAGCCACTTGATTGTAGTAGAATTGGTACGTGTATGCCCATTTGTTACCATCCAAGCTGTTTAATTAACTATAATTTAGTGATTTATGTATATGTCAGAGCACTAGATACCATGCTAAGAGATCGTAATTTTCACAGCCAAACAAGGCACAAATCTAGTGCATCTTTTCCCAATTATCTGCAAATTTTCCCTCTTCCAATTTCTATTTAAATGAATTCTGTTTGGCTTTTTAAGTTTTCACAATGTTTATTCCTATAAGTAATTCTGATAGAATTTCTTCTCCTTTATTTCATGTTCTGATTATAGAAAGAATACTTGAATTTTTTTTTTTCTTTTTAATAAACATGGGGTCTCACTATGTTGCCGAGGCTGGTCGCAAATTCCTGGGCTCAAACAATTCTCCCACCTCGGCATCCCAACCTGCTGGGATTACAGGCCTGAGCCATCGCACCCAGCCAGAAATACTTGATTTTTTGAGGATATTTTGGAATTAGAGGAAGAAAATAGATCACTTATAACCCTCTCACACAGAACAACAATATTTATTAATATTTCGATGTACTTCTCATATTTTTTCTAAGCTTATACATAGGTTTTCTTCTACAAAATTGGTGTTACATTATATATAGTCTGTATTTTTTCTCTTCTCTTTCAGAATTATGAGCATTTCCTACATCTTAAAATTTTCATGAATATGATTTTTGTTGGTGCATTGTATTAAATGCATATATGTAATAAGAATTTTCAGTGAGCATTTATGTGCATATCTTTTTTGCTGTCGATGTTATTTTTGAAGCTTAATATATATGTGCTTAAGACTTATCCCCAATTAATACTCTATATAAACTTTAAACCTCTGGTAATACCTTTACTTTTTTAATTTTTTGTGAATATCTCAATCTTTGAAAAGAAAGTGGTAGGAGAAACAGAAAAAGAAGAGAGAAAATGGAACTAGTGATAGGAGATAGCCATCAGGGCTGCAATAAATTGGGAGTTGTTACTAACCATCTGTGGCCTTGAATGAAGTTTGTAATAATAATGGCAAATTTGTAACAATTACATAAAAATATCTTGATTTGCTCTTTAAAAAGCATGTTATTTGGCATTATCAAGAAAGTAAATGTCATGGCTGGCCGCAGTGGCTTATGCCTGTAATTCTAGCACTTTGGGAGGCCGAGGCAGGCGGATCACCTGAGCTCAGGAGTTCGAGACCAGCCTGGCCAACATGGCAAAACCCCGTCTCTACTAAAAATACAAAAATTAGCTGGGCATGGTGGTGCGCGTCTGTAGTTCCAGCTACTCAGGAGGTGGAAGCAGGAGAATCACTTGAACCCAGGAGGTGGATGTTGCAGTGAGCCGAGATTGTGCCACTGTACTCCAGCCTGGGAGAAAAAGTGAGACCAAAAAAAAAAAAGAAAAAAAAGAAAAGAAAAGAAGCAAAAGGAAGAAAGAAAGAGAGAAAGAAAGAAAAGAATGTAAATGTCTATTATTAATACCTTGGTACTAAGAAAAAGCCTGCTTCAGATATTTCTTTGCTATCTATTATCAATCTTCTCTCCTCTTATTCTGTATCTTCCTAAAGCCATGGGAATAAAGAAGAATTCTCCTGCAGAGGAATACAACTTGCTGTGGATTGGTTTCTAGATAAAGGCCATAAAGATATTACTGTATTTGTGCCTGCATGGAGAAAGGAGCAATCCCGCCCTGATGCACCAATTACAGGTACTGTGTCAAATAAGACATTTCTTCTCATCTAGAGGCAAATCTGGAAAGATAGTTTGGGGATGGTCCCAATTTAGGTATTTATTTTTCAAAGTTGTTAAGTATATTTAAAGTATTTTTATTAAGCATATATTTGAAAAAAGATTCAAAGAAAGTCATCATTATTTTGTAGCATCTGACAGTTAAATAAAGAAAACTTCAATTCGGCAAAAGATAAAGCACATAGTTTAAAAAAAAAGGAGTGCTTTTCTATTTGACCATAGACTTCAGACTAAAGGGAGATGAATCTGGTTATGAGCATGACGAAGTTTTCAAGAGAGTAAAAACACCATGGTGGACAATGGATCTCATTCTGTACCAAAGAAGTGATTGTGGGGTTTGCAAATTAGGGAATAAAATAGAGAGAAAGAGAAGTCCCACAGCAGTCAGAGCCAACTTATCCATGAGACACAGTAGGTCTGGCACCTAGGGCCAATGATATTGCTAAGGTCCCATGGAAATGTCTTAATTTTATTTTCTTCTCACATCAGAAGAAAAAATTGAATATAACAGCAATGCATGTATAATGATGTATCTAGCTGGGTTATCCTTGGCTTTATACTGAAGCAATTGAAAACGAAATTTTTAATATTTAATATTTATCTTTGTTTGAGACAGGGTCTCACTCTGTCACCTAGGCTAGAATGCCATGGTGTGATCATGGCTCACTGCAGCCTCTACCTCCCTGGGCTCAGGTTTTTCTCCCACCTCAGCCTCCTGAGTACCTGGGACTACAGGCGTGTACCACCGCGCCTGGCTAATTTTTGTATTTTTAGTAGAGATGGAGTTTTGCCATGTTGCCTGGGCTCAAGCTATCTGCCCGCCCCAGCCTCCCAAAGTGCTAGGATTACAGGCATAAACCACCACGCCCAGCCAATATTTAACATTTCTTATGGAGGAAGGAGCCTAGGAAAGCAAAAATGCCTAAGGTTTTCAAAAGTCATGATGCAGTCCTAACGGCAGAGGGGTCTCTACGTTCATTTACAACAGTCTTCTGAGCATCAGCTGTTGCCTGATGTGCCTAATGAGAAAGTCCCGTGAATGGCTGTCTGAGCTGTGTGTGAAGCTATTTGCCATCTGCTGAACAGGCTCTTGAGCCTCAGTCTGAGAATAGATCCTAGCCCTGCTCAAGCCCAGCCAGCAAGCTTTCTTGCCTCGGCAACTAGGAGACCAAAAGGAAAGGGGGTCAGCACTCAATTGCTATATCTTGATGTTTCACCCTAGTTTTGGTCTTCCCTCAGGCAGAAGCCAAAAATGTAAGTCCCTAGGAGAGATGCTTTAGTTTCCTCCTGGCAGACACATCCTCAGTATTTCCCTGTTAGAAATCAACAACCAAAAAGCTGGTGCTTTGGCCGAAGGGCAAAACAAGCATCAAGAATGCTAAGATATCAGTGTCACTCTCACTCTTCATGGTAGTTTTTAAAATTCAAATGTCATTGAATCCAGTTCCTTCATTTTATCAAAAAGAAGACTGAAGTCCAAAGGGGAAGATGACTTGCCTAAGGTCATAATCCAGATTGATATCATAGCCAGGAACAGGACCTACTTTCCCTCTAAGGGCAAATAATATCTTCATCCAGTACCAACTTTTGCATTTTTAATATTGGGGTAATACTGTTAATTTCCAAAGATGATTTCTGCTCTGTGGCATATAATCATATTTTGACAGATCAAGATATTCTACGAAAACTGGAGAAGGAAAAGATTCTTGTCTTCACACCATCCCGAAGAGTGCAAGGCAGGAGGGTTGTCTGCTATGATGACCGGTTCATAGTCAAACTGGCTTTTGATTCTGATGGCATCATTGTGTCCAATGATAACTACCGAGACCTTCAAGTTGAAAAGCCAGAATGGAAGAAGTTTATAGAGGAGCGGTTGCTGATGTATTCTTTTGTGAATGACAAGTGCGTTTCTTTCCAGTAGGCCTATATCCAAGTTATCAGTAAGAATAGATTACATTTTAATAAACATTTACCAAACACTTACTGTGTATCATACATTTTGCTAGTTGCCACACAGATAAAAGGATGAATAAGGAAAAGGACTCACCCTTAAGAGACTCAAAGTGTAGTAGAGGAGCGAAAGAGACAACCACAATGTTTTGTTATAAGAGCTACAGTTAAAATTTGTTTTTTAAAAATTGCTTTGTCTATGTGAAGTAATAGAAAAAGGCATCCCAGAGGAGATGACATTTCAGATCAAGTTTACAGATGGAGGAAAGGGGGCTGCTAGGCATGAGGTGAGGGGGACATCATGAATAAAGTTATGAAGGTGTGAAAGTGGGTAGCATGTTGGGGGAACCAGCAGACATGCCAGTACGGCTCAAACATGTAGTTCATGGAATAATGATGAACAGGGAAAATCATCCTTTCTATGTGATAAAGTGGCAACAAAGGGAAGAACTGCTAGATTAGCAGAGGATAGACTTGAGGCAGGAAGGGCAATTAGAAGGCTGTGACAACAGTACAGGCAAGAGGTAATGAAAATCTGAACTCCTAGTAAGGAGTAGGGGACAGAAAGGAAGACAGTCACCTCTTGCTTACTTGCTTTCAGATTTATGCCTCCAGATGATCCATTAGGACGCCACGGCCCAAGCCTTGAAAATTTCTTAAGAAAGAGACCCATTGTTCCTGAGCATAAGAAGCAACCATGTCCTTATGGTGAGTACCTACGTACAAAACTGAGTTCTGTACCACCGGAAACATAAGGATTCTGTGAACACTTTTCTCTTCCAGGTTTCCCTTTCAAATGGGAAATCCTGGCTTGTCCACTGTCTTTGAGTTAAAGTTTGTGTCTTCATGTACACTGTTAGGTATTTAAAGAAAAATCTTAGAAACTGAATGAGGAAAAGGTAGCTAGAATTGAAGGGAAGACTAGTTGTCACTTGTGACAATAGTACATGTGTTCTACCTGCCTAAGTCCTGAACTATGTTGCTGGAAGCAGGGAAATGAAGAAATCTATATGGCCTGTGGAAGTAGAAAGGGCAATACCAAACTGAGTTTGGCCCCAAGATGAACATGTGTCTCAGGCAGGTGACTGCACCCTCTTTCAATTAGTACTAACCTTTCCTTTAGATCTGTCCTTTCCAGTTTTTTTGTTTGTTTGTTTGTTTTTTGAGACAAAGTCTTGCTCTGTCACCTAGGCTGCAGTGCAGTGGTGCAGTCTTGGCTCACTGCAACCTCCGCTTCCCGGGTTTAAGCGATTCTCCTCCCTCAGCCTCCCCAGTAGCTGGGATTACAGGTGCATGATGCCAAGCCCAGCTAATTTTTGTATTTTTAGTAGAGACGGGGATTTCACCATGTTGGCCAAGCTGGTCTCGAACTCCTGACTTCAAGTGATCCACCCACCTCGGCCTCTGAAAGTGCTGAGATTACAGGCATGAGCCACCGTGCCCGGCCCCTTTCCAGTTTTTTTTTTTTTTTAATAAATATAGTTTTCTAGAGTGTTTTCATGCTCTTACCCCAGTCCCTCTGATACAACGTTTGTGCGCCTAACATTGCGACATGGGCTGCTTGATCTGAGGCTACTTTGAATGTCTGTTTTTTTGGATGATCATTTGTTTTGTGGGGTGTTTTGGTTTTTGTCCTCAATTAATCTTTAAGTCACACAGTATTTTCATATTCATTATCTCATTTAATCTTTACAATGACCCTATAATATAGGCATGATGATGAACTTTGGTTACAGAAGAGGAAAATGAAGCTCACAAAATAAAGTCACTTACCAAGGTCACACAGCTAGTAAGGGACATAGCTGGAATTGAAATTCAGATCTGACTGGACTCCAAACCTGTGCTCTTTGCATTGCACTATGCTGTTTTCTGTTACTCTATGCTGCTTCAGCATGCAGATTATGCCTAGGCAAAGTTGTACATTATCGAAAAATTAAAACTGCTCAACTGCTCAGCTTTAGCTTTTTTTTTTTTTTTTTTTTTTTTTTGAGACAGGGTCTTGCTCTTGCTCTGTCACCTGGGCTGGAGATCAGTGGCATGATCATGGCTCACTGCAGCCTTGACCTTCCAGGCTCAAGAATTCTCCCACCTCAGCCTCCTGAGTAGCTGGGACTGCAGACGTGCACCACCATGCCCAGCTAATTTTGTTTGTATTTTTCTTTTCAGACGGGGTTTCACAATGTTGCCCAAGCTGGTCTCGAACTCCTGGGCTAAAGTGATTCACCCACCTCAGCCTCCCAAATTGCTGGGACTACAGACAGGAGTCACCACATCCAGCCAGCTCTTAGCTTTTATGCTGCAATTTTCTCCATAGCTTTCCACTTTCTCTCTCCCATCACAGTGTATGATGCCTCCTTGGTGTTGTCTGTCTCTCATCTTTGTGGACAGTTAATTTTCTGCCTTTACCCCAAACAGTAAAACCCTAACCTGAGTGACCAGATTGTTACAACAGTTTTTGGCACAGAGGGTTCCATCACTGAGAGAGAGTCTTACCCCAAGGCATTATTTTTCAGGCAAAAAATGCACCTACGGCCACAAGTGCAAATACTACCATCCGGAGCGGGCCAACCAACCCCAGCGTTCGGTGGCTGATGAGCTCCGCATCAGTGCCAAACTGTCCACAGTGAAAACTATGAGTGAAGGCACCCTGGCCAAGTGTGGCACAGGGATGTCTAGTGCCAAAGGTGAGATAACCTCAGAGGTCAAACGTGTGGCCCCCAAGCGCCAATCAGATCCCAGCATCCGGTCTGTGGCTGTGGAGCCTGAGGAATGGCTGTCCATTGCCCGTAAGCCTGAGGCTAGTTCTGTCCCCTCGCTTGTGACTGCCCTAAGTGTTCCCACAATCCCACCCCCCAAAAGCCATGCAGTGGGTGCACTCAACACCCGTTCGGCCAGCAGCCCAGTGCCAGGATCCTCCCATTTCCCCCACCAGAAGGCCTCTTTGGAGCATATGGCCAGCATGCAGTATCCTCCCATCTTGGTTACCAACAGCCATGGGACCCCTATTAGCTATGCTGAGCAATACCCAAAGTTTGAATCCATGGGGGACCATGGCTACTATTCAATGTTAGGTGACTTCTCCAAACTGAACATCAACAGCATGCATAACCGAGAGTATTACATGGCTGAAGTAGACCGGGGGGTGTATGCCCGGAATCCTAACCTCTGTTCTGACAGCCGTGTGAGCCATACCAGGAATGACAACTATTCCTCTTACAACAACGTGTATTTGGCTGTAGCTGATACCCATCCTGAAGGCAATTTGAAGCTGCACCGCTCAGCATCCCAGAACCGACTTCAGCCTTTTCCTCATGGTTACCATGAAGCCTTAACACGAGTGCAGAGCTATGGCCCAGAGGATTCTAAGCAAGGCCCCCACAAACAGTCAGTCCCCCACTTAGCTCTGCATGCCCAGCACCCATCAACTGGAACACGTTCCAGCTGTCCTGCAGACTACCCCATGCCTCCCAATATCCATCCTGGGGCAACCCCCCAGCCAGGCCGTGCCCTGGTGATGACTCGGATGGATAGCATTTCCGACTCCCGCCTCTATGAGAGCAACCCCGTGAGGCAAAGACGACCTCCCCTGTGCCGGGAACAGCATGCCAGCTGGGACCCGCTGCCCTGTGCAACTGACTCCTATGGCTACCACTCCTATCCCTTGAGTAACAGCCTCATGCAACCATGTTATGAGCCAGTCATGGTACGGAGCGTGCCTGAAAAGATGGAGCAGCTTTGGAGGAATCCTTGGGTTGGAATGTGCAATGATTCCAGGGAGCATATGATCCCAGAGCACCAGTATCAGACCTACAAGAACCTCTGCAATATTTTCCCTTCTAACATCGTCCTTGCAGTGATGGAGAAGAATCCCCACACAGCAGATGCCCAGCAACTGGCAGCCTTGATTGTTGCTAAGCTTAGGGCTGCGCGTTGATGACATAGTACTTATTTCTTTATACAAATATGAATATTAATACTAATAATACACTAATACAATAATTATAGTAACTAATAATTTGTGTTGCGCTTTACAAGTTAGAGTGTTTATATCATTTAAGCGCTTAACAACCCTGTGAGGTACGTCTTACTAACATCCTCTTTTATAGAGAAGGAAGGTGAAGGTCAGTGAAATTAAGTGGCTAGCCAGGGTCACACTGCTAGCAAATGACTAAGTCAAGACACACACCCAAGTCCTCTAAATCCAAGTCCCATGCCCCTTTGCACTGCACCATGCAGGTAATGGAGGACAAAACCCAGGGGGAGAGGTCTAGATGTAAGAAATCCCAGAGGATTCCATTACCAGAGTTTTCCTTTTTCTCTTTTCGTTTCTTTTTTTTTTTTTTTTTGAGACAGAGTCTCACTCTGTTACACAGGCTGGAGTGCAGTGGCACTATCTCTGCTCACTGCAACCTCCACCTCCAGGGTTCAAGTGATTCTATGGCCTCAGCCTCCCAGGTAGCTGGGATTACAGGCGTGCACCACCATGCCCGGCTAATTTTTGTATTTTTAGTAGAGACGTGGTTTCACTGTGTTGGCCAGGCTGGTCTCAAACTCCTGGCCTCAAGTGATCCGCCCACCTTGGCCTCCTAAAGTGCTGGGATTACAGGTGTGAGCCACTGCGCCCAGCCTACCAGAGTTTTCGTAGTCACATATTCTATATTACAAAGTATGGATGATATATCCAATTTAGAGAGCAAAAGCATCAGGATCAGATCATATGTTGAATTAACCTTTTAGGTTTTTTCTAATAGAAATATTTAAAGCTATTTAAAAGTAAATGCATACTTTATTGCATGGATATCTGATCACTCAATCTTTATTAACGAAACTATAGGGTCACATTGAAGCTTCTAGAACTATATTTTAAAGCTATTATTAGCAATTATATTGCATGTATGAATATATATATTTGGTTTGAGATGTGTGTGTATCTCTGTATAACATTTTATATAGTGATAATGAGAGGGTAGGCTCTACACAGTCCTTCGTCTATAGCTGTATAGGTCACTAATCTGACTTGATGATTTTAAGTCACATTTCATAGTTTTAACTAGTTATGAGAGAGAAATTATATGGCAATATTTGAACATTGCTTTCTTAGGCACCAGAGCAAAGCAACTCTGTTTCCTTTGCACATTTTACCTGCCAACATTTATTAACAGTTCTTACCTTCCAAGTCTCTTCACCTTAGCAAATTAGGGATCAGGTTGCAGTCTTCTGCAGAGAAACTGATGGTTAAGCTCAAGTTCCAAGCATAGTATGTGTGTGCTACACAAGCTCAGAAGAGTTTGACAAGGACCAGGGGACTTACTACCACAATCCACTTCCCTTATCCCAGGAGAGATGGCCAAACCCATGTGGCATTAAATGGTGAATAAAAAAGCTTCACTCAAGGAGGGACTATTGGATGCTCTTTGGACTTCTGACCTATGCAGTATTCAACATCATTGGATGAAATGTAATGGAGGACAGTGCACAGCCATGTATCCACTTTCTCTTCCTGTCCACCCTTTGGGTAATAAGGTCAATCATTGGTGGAACAGAATTTCTCTAGGAAACAAAACCAGGGGATTTTATTTGTGGAAAAAGGAAGTTTCCAAAAGGGGATACTGCATCTTTACTAATAGCTGGCTCAGTTACGCACTTTAAATCCATGCAAAGAGTGCACTTGCTGTTAAATAATTGTTAGATGAGTTATTAGAAGGCAGGACTTTTGGTTTGGGCGACACCATTTGCGCAACTTGTATCTTGCTCAGGGTGGAAAACTTCATAGCTAAATGCCTCTAGAAGAGGTGTTTATTGTTTTTTTTAAGCTGCACTAAATAAATTCCCTTTTTGAATCCATTGTATATTTCAATATTTCGAACCATGATCAGCTCACTATTTCCTGAGCTGGAACTTGCTAACTTCTATGATCGTTTTTTCATGAAAGTTGAGAAGGCCGGGCCTTGGCCTTTTGTTTCTTCATGAGAAGGTGTGACACTGCCTATAAATGTTTCTTACTGTGAAACACTCTGAATGTGAGGCTGTAGTCAGGGTTGTTTCTGGTGGTTTGACAATGGCTTGCATGCTGCTTTCTGGCTTTCTGTCTCTGTCCAAGTTGATCAATACTGCATCTTAACCAATGTTTCACTTGAGTTAACCACAGCTTTACATTCTATCTCCTATCCTCTGATCTTCGTATACCCCAGCATATTGAAAAAGAGTAAAAGTATTTTCTATCAGGTAGATCCACAGAGTGACAGTTGCCACTGCAGTGCTTGCTATTTCACACAAACACCATTTCATACCTTCAACTTCTTGGACTTTCTAAATCGGACTCGTGTCTAAATCAGGGTATTTGACAATCTCAGATGACGCTACTGCCTATGTGCCAGTTAGTTCATCTTCCTACCAAGATCATGAATGGCACCACACTATCCACTAGCTGTACAATTTACAGAGAAGCACAAGATTCATCTTGTCACCTACAATTCGTCTTGAACATGTTCATATTTAGTACTCAGAAACTGTGTAAGCTCCTCCCAATACAGAAAATATTTTTTAAGGCAGCATATGTATTTCTGATTTACTAAAAACGATTGTCATTCTCCTCTCATTCTTCTTTTTGGTATGAACCAAAAGCGGCTAGGAGCAATGCCTCAAATAACCAGAAATGACCTTTTGTTGATACAAATTGTATCTCTTTTTTTCCTGATTGTATAGAAACAAATGTACAAAACTCATCTTAAGCTAGGTTTGGCACTGAATTTTCACCATGAGGTTTGTGGCACTGTGTGTCACAGGGAAGTAGCTCAGGGGTTGTGAGGGAGCTTTTATTTCTAAAGGGCAGTAGTAATTTATAGACAAAAACAATTTTTCAAGGCCTCTTTATTACCACTGCACAGCTATCGTGTAAAATTTCAAGCATTATATTGCATAAGTTCTCTTTAGCCTATTAAATTTAATATGTCCTTGCAAAAGGGATTTTGTGTAAAAAGTGTCAGTGTTAGTGACTCATCTGCAAGAATCTACAAATGGAGCTATACAACTATGAATACATAAATACAGCATGGTTCCTAGTTATTAGAGAAACATTTTCTTTATATTGAGGTCTACGCACTTCTTGACTTTCCATTTTGTCTGTAATTATAAAACAGCAAATAACAAAGAAGCATTGGGACCCCCTCGGCTGCCT
The DNA here is from genome assembly GCF_029289425.2 of Pan paniscus. NCBI lineage: Eukaryota > Metazoa > Chordata > Mammalia > Primates > Hominidae > Pan > Pan paniscus. The sequence goes on from NC_073272.2 coordinate 65,030,668, forward strand.
TGATAATAAAATCAAGCTTCCTTCATGGGACTAAGCATGTGTCCTTCAGGATACTTACCTCTAAGCACTCAGCAGGGGTTACTACAAAGCGTTTTGTGTGGTTTTCAAAAAACAGTATATTTTGCAAGAGGTGCTTTGTAATTTTAATTATTTCACTGATTTTCTGACCTCATAGGAAGTCTGTGCCTGTTGAGGCCTTCAATTTTGTAGCTTTTCTGATTTTTTTTCTTCTTTTTGTGATTTTGTTGTTGTTTTCATTTTGATCTAAAGGAGAAGTGTGACCCCGGAGTGGCATGGTCAATCCAGGGCACCCTTTCTGTAAGACAACTCAAAGGAAAAGAAGCCTTTTCAAAGGTAATATCGAGCCATTGCACTCTCTCTTAAGGTGCCAGGTATGGGAGAATGACAGATGCCTTATGGAAATGGTCTACAAAACTTTTCTTCTTCTAAGTAATAAAACACATAGCATGATTCTCTCTCCCTCTCTCTCTCTCTCTCTCTCGCTGCCCACCCCCTGCTAGTTTCCAGAATACTTCTCTAAAATTCATTTTTTTCTATTTTGGAATAAATTATCTTTATACAGTAATTCAAACACTGATTTCCATTAACCTTTGGCCCTGAGTTTTCTTCTAACATAGAAGAGTTCATTTTGAGAGGCACTCAGTTACCATTCAATCTGTGCTGTAAGTATGGGACTTTGTACAAATGCCCTTTTTGAGGGCCAAAAATTTCAATACACTTTGTTCTACTTTGTGAACCAGGTCTGGATCTGCACAGAGAAAGTAATGCTGAGCTGTCCAAAGAGTCCGCTCAGGTCTCCCTCCTAACCTTCCTCTGCCTTCCCCTAGTTTGCTTATCCTCACGTCTGACACTGAGGAGTGCATAGTCTTCAACTGAAATGGCACTACAGTTAGTTCTCATTGGAAACAAACAAGTGTATTTCTGGAACCTGCTCGTCTAAAATAGTCAATGCCTTTGTAAAGACTCAGCATATTTAATATCTATTGTATGGTAGCTAGCTATATACATAGATTGACTATTTTTAGTCCTGGTTTGTGTATTGTTGAGCTATAGTAGTTTGCTTTATCCATTTGTGGGATTAAACAATACTGTTTAATGGTTGTAAACTTTTATAAAATCTCTTTGGGTTTTTTGTTTGACCCAAACATAATGTAAGTCTTAATGACAAAATACACAAAGTTAACCAGAGGTGAGTGAAAATATAGCCCTTCCCCAGTTTTGTCTGCCCCTATAATGCACGTGCATTGCTTTGTAATATGCTCTCGCTAGCATGAATGTGCTATGACTACTTCATGAGGTTTTGTTTCACCTATAATTGTGATGGAAAATGCTGTATTGCTGACAACAATGAACTGTAACCACAGTTATTTACTGCATAAACTATTTGTCTACTAACCACTCATGGCTCTGTTTCTTTAAGAATACCAACAACAATGGGCCGGGCATGGTGGCTCATGCCTGTAATCCCAGCACTTTGGGAGGCGAAGCAGGCGGATCACCTGAGGTCAGGAGTTGGAGACCAGCCTGGCCAACTGGCGAAACCCTGTCTCTACTAAAAATACAAAAATTAGCCGGGTGTCATGGCACGCGCCTGTAATCCCAGCTCCTCGGGAGGCTGAGGCAGGAGAATTGCTTGAATCCAAGAGTTGGAGGTTGCAGTGAGCCGAGATCGTGCTACTGCACTCCAGCCTGGACGACAGAGTGAGACTCCGTCTCAAAAAACAAAACAAAGAAACAAAAAACAACAACAACAAAAGCCATACCACACATACATATACTACATATACTCTAGTTTGCTCCTGAAGTATTAGATTTATGTCCTTGCGACTTCTTATATTTTGAGATTAAAAACTATAAAGGCAGGGATTTCCCCAAATGTGTTCATCTGAATTTTACCACAGTAAGTATATGTCCTCAAAATTTTGAAGACTAACAGTTCCAAGTGCTAATCGAACTGGTGCTCCCCACAGGGCAGGGCTGGGCCTGCTTTTGCCCACCAGTCAGAACCAAGTGGCAGGCCCAGGGCCCAGACTTAATTTTTGTACGCAGCCTGTAGTTTCTCCCCTGAATAGCCTCAGGTCCAAAGATACATCATCTGCTGTCTCAGCCAGAATATCAGAGCCAAAAGGAGCCTACTATCCTACACTTCACACTCAGAGCGCTCCTTCAGGGTATAGTGCGTGAACTGAGGCTCCAAGAGCACTGAAGAGATTTGACCAAGGCCGAACAGAATTAGTGGCAAAGGCAGGTACTGGAAGCCCAGGCCTCATGACTCCCAGGCTGGTAAGCCCTTTATCATAGTGGAGTTGGTTCTTCTCTCTGAAGCCTCCTACCCACCCTCCACCGCACTCCAGGCCAGTCTCATTCTAAAGGTAGAGGTAGCCATGATGGTTGCAGCAGAGCCCAGTCTACAAGCCTTTAGAAGAGGCTATTTGTGAATCTGAGAATCTTTTTTTGTTATCATCCTCCATGGGACTAAGAGTGCTTATCTCTCCCCACCTTTTTCTTGGTCTGTCTCTTACTCTTCCTGTCACATTCCTCGGGCATACATGTATCAAGTTCTTACTGAGTACCGGATAGGGGTCTGGCCTATACTAAGCTAGGCAGGCAGAAGAGGAATAGTCCATCTTGGGGAACTTGCACTCAGTGGGGGAATGAAGCACACTCAGAGAATAAAGTAAGACATTAAGACTTCCTTGGAGGGCAGTGGCAGCATGAGGGTAAAGAGAGTGGTAAGAACAACTAGAATTCCAAGATGGGACAATCAACAAACATCCAGTGCTTCTGCCCTAATCTCAGGTGGAAAATGAACTAGTCTGGTCATATCCCTCTCCACCTCCCCTCAGGCCTCATATAATACCAAGTCCTTCATATCACCATGTTCCAATTATCCTGTACCCTGCATTGGTGCCCCCAACCATGCTTTCTCAACCTCTCCAGACTTTGACCTTCCTTCTACTCCTTGTTCTGACTAGTAGTCTTGCCTTTGAAGACCCAGTGCCAATGTCACCTCCTCTATCAAGCTGTCCAACCCCCTGGTCAAGCTACTGTTAGTCCCTCCCAACAGTGGGCCTTGTAGGGCTATTGAGCAATACCTCTTAGCTCTTGTCACTCACTTTGGCACACCGTCTCTACCACAAAACAGGGAGTGAGTTCCTTGGGCGCGGGAGCCATGTTCTTTGCCACTGATGAATTACCTATCAGAGGGGAATCTCTGAATTACTGTTGTTGAACAATAATATAATCTATGCTCCCTTTCCTTGACCCCTATCCCTGTTTCCCAGTTAAAAGAAGTGTGCATTTCAGGCTGGGGACGGTGGCTCACACCTATAATTCCAGCACTATAGCGGCTGAGACAGGAAAATCACTTGAGGCCAGGAGTTTGAGACCAGCCTGAGCAACACAGGAGGACCCGTCTCTACAAAAAATTCAAAAATTAGCCAGGTGTGGTGGGGAACACCTGTAGTCCCAGCTACTCAGGAGGCTGAGGTGGGAGGATTGCTTGAGCCCAGTAATTGGAGGCTGCAGTGGCCCATGATTGTGCCACTGCATTCAAGCCTGTGCAACAGAGCAAGACCTTGTCTCCAAAAATAAAAACAAAAATGAAAATTGTGTGCAGTTCAGACTTTCTAATCAGTCTCTTATCTCTAATCAGAAAGAAAAGATCCATGGGCACTAGGCTAAGTAAGGTTGCTTCCTGACAGCTCCACTCCCCACCCACCAATCCTTGCCATCTGAAGCCCTTCAACCTGGCCTCAGAACTCCCAGGTTCCAGAAGGATACCAGCCAACAATGACCCTTGGCTCTTACTCTCTGGACCTGGACTAGAAATGAGCCCATGTAGTCTGCTCCTCATCTTTAGATCAGTCTTTGAGGGCCAGGGGAAAGCATGACAATGGGTCATTTATATAGAGACCGGAGTCCCAATTTCAAGGCTTACCAACCCTCACATGAACCTACACCACTCACACATACAAAGCATGATATGCTTTAGACAACACTTTCCCATCTATTGTCTGTTTCAATCCTTACAAGCATGTGAGGCAAATATTATCTCCCTGCAGGTGAAAAAAACTGTGGCATGATTTGCCCAAGGTTGCTCCTCTTAAGCGGTGGAGCTTGCCTGGAACCCAGGTCTTTGGCAAGCTTTTTCCTGTATACCAGTGCATCTGAAACCTCAGTGTGCATCAGAATCACTTTAAGGGCTTGCTAAGCCAAAGATTGCTGTCCAATCTCACCCTTTCTGATTCAGGTCAGGAATAGGGTCCAATAATTTGCATTTCTAACAAGTGCCCAGGTGATATTGACAGTTGCTAGAAAACACTGATCTATACTGACCTATTAACTTGCTCTGTGGCCTTAGGCAAATCCCTTCTTTTTTTTTCTGCCCCACTGTCTCAATGCATACAATCGGGGGTGGGGGGGTGTAGACTAGAACTGTGACTTCCAGACCTTATTTATTTGTTTTTTTTTTTTTTTTTTTTAAGCAGCAAAACCCATCTTTCTGGCCAGGTGCGGTGGCTCATGCCTGTAATCCCAACACTTTGGGAGGCCAAGGCGGGTGGATCACCTGAGGTCAGGGGTTTGAGACCAGCCTGGCCAACATGGCGAAACCCCGTCTCTACTAAAAATACAAAAAAATTCGCCGGCCTTGGTGGCGGGCACCTGTAATCCCAGCTACTTGGGAGGCTGAGGCAGGAGAATCACTTGAACCCAGGAGGCGGAGGTTGCAGTGAGCCGAGATCGTGCCATTGCACTCCAGCCTGGGCGACAGAGGCTGTCTCAAAAACAAAAACAAAAACAAAACAAAACAAAAACATCTTTCCAAAGAAATCTCATATATGATTCCAATACATAAGAATCTGGTGAAGTGCTGGATGGGAACCCAGAGCTTATGGCACCTATCTCCCCACAGAGCAGGCACTGGAGTACCTCCCGGAGTACACATCTGCAAATCCCTTCACTAGATGTGGCCTATATGTTCTTTGAGGACTCTTCCAGCTCTGCCATTCCAAGATGCCAACAGACTTCTAGCATTTTGCCATTGTGAGGGGACAGGGAAGAGCTGGAAGGAAACTGATGTTGCACAAGACTGCTTTGCCCATGCCTAATGCTTGGATCATACACAGGAAAGATCTTAACACTGCTGGGCTGTTGGACTAATGGATCCCTTTGACAACTTGATAAAAGCTAGAAAAATGATTATACGTATACCCACAATGATACTTAGTATATCCTTTCAAGTGTTGTAGACACTCTAGGGGTCCTAATCCAAGTTAAAACTCTTGACTGGGCTCTAGCACAGCACTTTTACCAAATTCCTCTTTGGCATTTTCTTAGCATAAGCTCTCTCCGTCATTTCTTGGTGTGGCCGTTTACAGAAATCCCTTAAGGCACCTAGCAGAGGCATCAGGTTATCATTTGGTCCTTCCTCACCAGGCTGAAGGCTCTAAGGAATGAAAACATGGTTTATTCATCCCTATCTCTTGGTAGCTCAGGGCTGACATGGGGTAGGCACTCTAAGGTGAGGTGAGTTTCTGAGGGGATTTGGTGAGCACAGAGAAGGGGCTCTGGATCAGTCCCTAAGATGTTTCTCTGGCTCTAATGCACACCACAGGGAAGCCCACTCTCATCTTTTCTAGGCCAAAAGAGTGCAGAAGTGACAAAGAAAATATTCTCTCTGGCTTTCAACTGCTGTTTGGTGCATAGTGAGGGCAGGTGTGGAGAACAGCAGGAAGCCTGCTGGGTAGCAGCAAGGTGGCCTGGCTCTTCCCGCTGTCAGGGAAGCTCTAAGCAAACCACCTGGCCACTCGCTAGGCTCTGTAGCCAGCAATGCCTCTGGGGCCTGATGCTTCCAAGTGAGCTGGCCTCATACTACAGCTGAGAACAGAAATGGTTTGAGGAGTCCGGAATAAGATATGGGTGGAGCCTGGTTATAGGAGCAATCAAAGCCAGAGGCCCAAAGGACCTCAGGACCTAGCTCCTGGTCAAAGCCTTGTCTGGAGCCTCCACAGTAAAGGGAAAACTATACTGGTCTGCCCCAGCACCCACCCTCTTCATCTCACAAACACCAAAACTACAGTTGCCTGTTTATTATTTTTCAAAACAAAACAAAAACAAAAGACATTCAAAATTCCCCTGTGGTGGACAACTGAGTTGATGTGGCTGATCCAGGCTGTCTCCCAGGTTGTCTCAGGGAGCATCAGTTGTACTAGGGGGTGGGCTGTTGCCCTGGCACGGCTGGATGAACACTTGCACCAGGGATGGCCATCAGAAGAGCTGCAGGCCAGTTTTGAGCCCATGCAGCTGCCCCTGGCTCCAGAGAAGGCCCTCGAAGTTGCTGCTGCTGCTGTTGCTGCAGTTGCCACTGCCGACACCACAGCTCAGGCCCAAGGTGCTGAGGAGAGAGTGGGAGGTCAGTCAGGGAAGGAGGCAGCTTTAGGCTCTGGAGGGGCCAAGAGTGCTTGACATGTGTGTATCTGTGGGATGGGCCCACTCTCCTGCCTGGCTTTACAAAGAGACTGGAGCAAATCCGAGAAACGACTTCGTGTGGGCCCCAGGGTTGACTTGGCCCTCTCCTCAGTTGAGGAAGGGAGGGAAGGAGGCAAGAACTTTTCAAATGAAGCTTTATGCAGAGCCCTAGTAGATAAACCAGATTAAAGCAGAGCTGTTTGGGTTGAGGTAGGGGAGGGGGCCCCACATAACCTGACTCCCAAGACATTGAAAGTAGCTGCCTTAACAGGACATCCTTTTAAGGCCTTAGAGCTTGGGGGCCTGGATCGCTCCCACACCCAACAGCTGGTTAAGGGGCCCAAGGCCAGGCTTGGGCTATAAGACTAGGCCCACGATTGCAAGATTGCTTTAGGGAGGGTGGCTCTGCCCTCCTTCTCCCTGGCCCTGCTCATAACACTCTTGCTTCCCCTGCTTCCCGCAAGTCAAGGTCCTTCCAACTGGGTGAGGGTGACAGCTGAGAGCAAAGCCATCACCCTACCCTCAGGCAGATCCATGGTTACACTACTGCAGCTGAAAGAACCCTTACGGATAATCTAGTTCCACCACCTCCCATCACCCACAATCTTACAGACAAGTTAACTGAGGCCCAGAGATGGGAATGGACTTGCCCAAGGCCACATAGCCAAGTCAGGGGTGGAGCTGAGACAAGAAGCAGGGGTGGGCATGCCCCTCCACAGCAAAGGAAACGTCCCTACTACAGTGGGTGTGGGAGCTGGGCTGAATCAGCTTCCTTCTTGACTGAACAGCTCCAGCTGCCCACACTTCACCCTTGCTATCCATGGTACTCAATAAGCCATCCTTACCCAGGGCCAGGCTGGTTGGGAAGGAGGGGTAAGGGCACCTCTCTCAGACATGTGAATCCCACTCCCAACTACAGATCTCCTGGCTTCCCCAGCTGCCACCTCTCTTCTCCAAGAGGCCTGCTGGCCCATGGCCTTGGACAGAGTCCATGGCATTGCCTTGGGTCTGGCCTGCTTCTGGGGCCCCTGGATTCTATAGCCCTTTCCCAGAATGCCCAGATGAAGAGGGGTTCATCTCCCAGGGAGTGGGCAGGCAGCAAAGGGAAAGATTTAGTTTCAGGGGCCCGCAGGGGTTCCTCTCTAGTACTCACAGGATTATCTGGTCAGAATGGCCCAGCATTCTGGGATGTACAGGCCCTTTGGATGGGCTCCTTTGTGTTACTAGCATAGCCCCTCAGCAAGGGCTGCTTGGTTCCTGGCTCCCTGGTGACCCAAGGGCTCCCACGCCTGTGATCCAGAGGCAAGTTTTGAGGGAGAGCATGAAGCCCTGTGCAGGCCTTGCTACCAAGGTGCCTGGACAGTGTGGGGAGGCCTACTGATTACTCTATGCACCATTAGACAAATCCCTTCCCCTTTCTGGGCCTCAGTTTTCTCCTCAGTAACGTGAAAAAGCTGGATGAGAGCATCTATTTTTGACTTTTTAGGAGTGGTGGACCAGTTAAGAGAATCTGCTGAAAGCTATGGACCCTTCTCCTCCCAAAATGTGTGTGTGTGCCTGCACACACACACACACACACACACACACACACACACGTCCATCCATAAGCACAAACTGAATGCAATCTGAGAGGGATGCCAAGCCCAGCTGTGTGTGGCTACTTCACTGGCTCCCCACAGTAGGGACAGGGAGAGCTGGCAAGGGCCCAGCCAGGGACTGGGGCTTACACTTCACTCATTTAGGCCCTGACTGGGGACAGCTACCTCCCCCACCCACCTCACCTTGTCTTCTCTCCCTCCCACAGGTGGCAGAGAAAGGGGGTGAGAAATCCTGTTGCCATGGGCACTCACTCAGTCTTGCATGTTGAGGGTTCCAGCCGCTGCTCTAGCACAGGCTGGTCCAAAAGATACATGGTGTCATAATTCTCCAGCATGAGCTCTGCTGGGTCCTCGGTCTGACCTGGCATTCGGCCTAGGGGAAATGTCTCCCATCGCACGTCTTCTGTGGAGCAAAGGGAAGTGGCAAGACTGGGCTGATGAGCTGGTTCTCCGACTGGTGCACAGGCCTGCTCACCCTGTCCATCCACCCACCCCACTTAGCACAGGTGGGCTCTCTCAGGATCTCCAGCTTCACTGCTCTCGGTATCACTTCTCATGAGCCCCTCTCCACCAGAGTGCTTCACCACACATTCTTTATGGTCCTTCTCCCCCTCTATGTGCTTACATATACAAGTATACAACTACAGACATTTTTGTCCCTCTTTGCTCTTTTCCTACTTCCCCAGGCATGTTCCACATGGACACAAACAACAACTTCTGACCAGGCTGTATCACTGCTTCAACTTTTCATCTTCACCCCTATTTCCCTGTCTGTAGACACACACACAGGGACACATCATGGAGGGTCTGGATGTCCCAGAATTCCCAAAGCACCTCCCCCTCAAACCCCAAACCCACCAGTACCTCAGAGTAGCTGAATGACCTAGATTTCCTACAAATCTACACACACACTCCCCTGCCTGTTTGAATACCACGTATTTTCTTAATGCAGAGATACACACACACCCCCATGCCCAACTCAGGGTGGACTCCCTGAGATAGTGTGTTCCCCTGCCCCCTGCAGTTCTTGCCCCAAGATGCACAAGGTACACCCCTTTTCTAGGGAACGGCTGTCTCACCACACATCCCACCCCTCACAGCCACCCAAATATGTATACAGAAGCACACATACACAAGTCCTTCACTCAGTGACTGTCCTGTTCACTCCCTGCCTCCCACACCCCTCATTCACTGGCATACAACCAGGAATCTTCCTGTCCCTACCTCCCCACACATGTGTACACACAGAAGGAGCAATGGCAAAGGAGAAAGGGAAAGAGTTAATGTTCTAGACTTTCCACATTCACAACTCACATCCCCCCATATACAGATGCTCCACTTTAGAATGGGGATGCAGAATATCCCCCATCCCTCTCTGTCCTATCACTGAGACACCTACCACACAGTATTATATTAAATGTCCCTCCCCATCCTTCCACAAGTGCATTCAGTGTTTTCAAATGAAGCCTTCACTGGTGCATTCCATGTAGATTCCATTTCTGGCCTTCTGCATCTCCCTGGTACTCAAAGAATTCTCCCTGTCATAATGCCCCTGGCATTCTATAATGTGTCAACCCTGGACCAGCTTTTTATGTAACCCAGAGCTCCTCAGGAAGGACTGTTCCTCTACTTGTCCATCCCCCTCCCCTGGCTCTCTTACTGGAAGTTATGCCTGTCTTAATGTCCTGCATTACTCCATGATACAGAGACACCTTCGTGCACAGGGGCCACTACCTACATAGGCTCTGTCACTGACCCGATCATCTCTCTGTCATCACTAATATCGCCAATGCTGTCTACATCACTACCCCTGCCTCTTTAGCCTGATACCCTTGTACATGTCCCCAGTGACGGCGTGAACATACAGGCCATCTCTGGATGGCTATATCTCACTGCCTGTTCCCACTACCCCTCCATAGCCACCAACCTCAATGCTATCACTTCTCTCTCACACAGATTACCTATTAGCCCTGATGGATTTCAGCAACCCTGCCTCCTCTTCACAAAGCTGTATGACAGCCTGCTTGGCCATGACTTAACTGCCCCTACTTTTCCCTTTTTCCTATACACACACACACACACACACACACACACACGCACACACGCACACACAATTCTGCTTATGTCAATGCCCCTCCCTTTCAATATTTACAAAGACCCCCCAGCACAGCCCTCCTTGCCCTAAGTTATTTGTCATTGGGCTATGGTTTGACCAGCAGGTACAGGAACATGCCCATACACACACACAGAGAGACAGACTTTATGTTTTATGTTCCAGCCCTTCCACCCTGTCCATACAAGGACAAACAAAGGCCATAGTATCTTTCTCTATAAACTCATTCACTGCCTCCCCTCTCACTCTCTGCCACTGCACACCCCACATCACACAGGCCCAGCTGTTCTCCCTCCCTCCCCAGGCTTCAGCACACAGACACCACACTGTTCTGTCATCCCTTCTGTGTGTTCCGGCCTCCGAGGTTTCTGTTCATTAACCTAAGCAAGGGTACTCAAAAGGAAGAGCAGATCCCTATCACTAACCCTCCCTGCAGCCTCTTCCTAGCTTTGGCCTCACTAATTTGTGTGCTCACCTAAAAATCACAGCATTCCTTATTCTGTCTTGTGATCTCACTTCCTGTTTCTCTGACTTAATGCCCTAGGTTCCTTCTTTCTTTCTTTTTTTTTTTTTTTTTTGAGACGGAGTCGTGCTCTGTCGCCCAGGCTGAAGTGCAGTGGCGCGATCTCGGCTCACTGCAAGCTCCACCTCCTGGGTTCACGCCATTCTCCTGCCTCAGCCTCCCGAGTAGCTGGGACTACAGGCGCCCGCCACCACGCCCGGCTAATTTTTTTTGTGTATTTTTAGTAGAGACATGGTTTCACCATGTTAGCCAGGATGGTCTCGATCTCCTGACCTCGTGATCCGCCCGCCTCGGCCTCCCAAAGTGCTGGGATTACAGGCGTGAGCCACCACGCCCGGTCTCCTAGGTTCCTTCTTTCTAATACACACAGCAAAATCTTGTCTCACCACCAGCCAGCCTCAAGGCACACACACACATACACAGAAAGCACTGTCTCACTGCAAGTGAAAAACACGTGCAGAACCATATATGTACACACTCCCTACTTCTTGCTATCTTCTGCCTCTATGTTACTGCCCAGGGCTCACACCCATGTCATCCTCTCAGAATGTGCTCTTATGTGAGGTAGCCAGCAGCCTGACAGTGGTCCCTGGCACTCACAGGCTCCATCCTAAGAGGTGGGGGAAGCCAGCTGTCATCTATGCACCAGGCTGCCTTCCAGGCTTGCCTCACATTGGCTACCTCCTGCTACTTTCCATCTCTTCCTAGGGTAGAGGGAAGCCTCAAGAGCCAGCCAAAGAGAAAAGAAGTCCATGTGGGGACAAAGTAGTTCTTACCTGAGCTAACCTGCCATGCAGAGCCCTGCAAAGCTCCTCTTTTCTGGGCCAGAAGCCTAGCATTCTCGGCAGTAGGGGACTCTTGCCCTGTAGAGAAAGGCCCCACCTCCATTCTGTCTTCCTCTTCATCATCTTCATCATCATCTTCATCCTCCTCTTCCTCCTCTTGGTCATCATTTTCTTCCTCCTCCTCTACCTGGTCTGGCAAGACCTCTTTCTCCTCCTTCTCCTCTTCCTTGACATCATTAACACTGCCCTGCTCCTCCTGTTGCTGGGCCTTTGCTTCAGACCCGAAGCTGGAGCTGGCTGGCTTGACGCTCCAATACAGGCTGTCTAGTGTATATGGAGACTTCCCAATGGGGGAGGCCTCAGAGCCCTCCTGCACCAGGCTGTTTTCTCCACTCTGGGTATAAATGGAACAGATGCGCAGCAGCTTCTCCTGCTCCTCGTCTGGCAGGCCCTGCCCCATGGCTTTGAAGATGCTGAGCAAAGGGAGGGATGGGGTAGGAAAGATTCAAAATCTCAAGCCACTTCATACCCCAACACTCCAGGGTTTGAACTTGGTCTCTGAACTTCCAGACCTGCCTCTGAAAGGCAGTGTAGTAGAGCAGACAGAACATAGAAACAACAGGACCATGGACCCAGAACAAGCTCTGTGGTTCATCTCTGTGCCTCACTTCCATTCTCAGGTAAAATGAGGACAATAATGATACCTAATGTATAGGATTGTTGGGAGGAGTAAATAAGAAAGCTCACATAGAATGCCTGGCACAGTGCCTGGCACATAGTGGGCATGCAATAAATGATAGCTATTAGTCTGCACTTAAAAGCTACATAAATGCACAAAACAGCCAACAGGCCTGCAGGGCTGGAAATGAACAGATCCCTCTCTTCTCTGGCCTAGCTGAGCAACCTGTCTTGAGCTCCAAGGATATGCCTGGAAGTGTTCTGTGCTCCTTCTGCATGGAACACAAACTGTGATCCCTTTATGGGAGCAGCTACAGCCCAGCCTGGAATGGAGGAAAAGAAAAAAAAAGCAGCGGCTGACAAGACAAAGCAGGATGTGGGAGGGAGGCCAGATGAGCACTGCGAACCTACTGCAGGCACTGCGGGGCTGAGGGAGACAGAGAGCACGAGGAGGGCAGGAAAGACCAAGGGAGGGCTTCGTGCAGGAGGTAGGGCCCGGGAAGCCCAGAGACAAGAGCAAGCACATGGTGCTGCTGCGTGCAGTGAGTAGCCCAGCTAGAGGGCACGGCCTGTGCTGAGGAGCCGTGGGAGGAAGAGAGGGCTGGGAAGGTAAGTGTGTGCATTGGTGTGTGTGTGAGGGTTCACCTGCCAATTCTGAGTACACATGAAGGCTATGTTTCTGAAGATCACCAAGTGACCATGTGGAGGCTGGCCTGGACAGGCAGCCTGGAGGCAGGGAGACCAGGGAGGAGCCTGTTCCGACAGTTGAGGCCAGAGTCGGGGAGGGCTGACCTGGGGCACTGGCAGTGGAGATGGGAGGGAGTGAAGCTGTGAAGGACACACAGACAGACAGAGAGCAGGGCTTGGTGACTGATGGCAGGGGTCAGGCAGAGTTAAAGATGATGACACTGTGCACACAAAAGACAGCGCCAACAGCAAAACCACCAACAGATACAGAGCTGCTGGGAAGGGGAGCTCGAGGGGAGAGGAGGGTGAGCACCCCTCACAGAGCCTCTCATAGAGCCTGGCACCTAACAGGCACCCGGTCACAGATGGATGCGGATGGTTCACAGACGGGCCATGAGCTCAGCAGGCTGTTTTCTCTCTGGACACATGCAGACTGGTCACATATGCAGGGTGACTGGTCAGTGGGGGCAGGGCTGGGGGGCTGATGACTTCACTGGAGATCCTGTCTATGGAGGCAATTTCATATTCCAAGACGATAGTGGCTCAAATTAAATTGATATTGGCTGGCTGGAGAAAGTGCTTGAAAAGCTTCCAGCTCTAATCAGATGAAAAGCCAGAGAGAAACTTTGTCCTCTCATGGTGGTCCATTAGTGTGATTAATAATAAATATTCCCAGACACTTGATACTGGCAAAATGCCTTATCAGCCCTGCTTATGATTACCCACCTGCTATCTCGAACCATTAGTCTGACCACTAAGGTGCGGGGGTGATGCGAATCTTAAAATACACCCCCTTCCTCGAGTGTGTCTGGTCATAGCTCAGGACTGAGAAGGTCACAGATTCAGGCTGATGGAATGAAGGTGGACTTTGGGCTCACACCACCTGGGCCAAGATCCCTGTCCCACCATCAACAAATGTGTAGCTATTAGATAAGTCCCATCACTCCTTAGAGCCTCAATGTCTTATCTGTCAAATAGGATATAATATATAATACTTCCACCTCCCAAGACTGCTGTGTCAAAGTAAATGAAGTTAACCTCTACAAAAAAACACAGCACCATGCCTGACACTTAATTTCCAATAGTATCTTTTATTTTTTCTCTGGGGAAAACAAAAGCCAAGTTCTGTGTTTAACAGATGCTTTCTGCAATAATACAATCTAGTGGAGTATTACAGAAGAGCATGGGACTAAGGACAGGCTATCTGGATTCTGGCCGCAGCTCTGACTTGCAGCATAATACCTGGGCAAACCCCCTCTGTTCCCCACTCTGTGTAACGGGGTGATTAGGACTAGATTCACTGCTTATCTGGGAAAGGCAGGATCTGTGCACAAGAAATCGTACCCAAGTGAGCCGCTGTTACTGCTGGCATGTGTCGCATCCCTCTGGTATGCTTGGGTTGGGAGAAGATCTCTGTGGTCCAGACTTCTCCAAGACCAGCAGCTTCCACTCTGCAGGCACTTAGGATTGGAAAGTACCTTGAAGGCCACCTATCCAAACCTCTCCATGCTGCTCTTGTCACTCCCTCCCTCCCATTATATACACATGCCATGTTCCTTCTGGACTTTGAAACTTGCTTTATTCTTTCTCCTGCTTGAATTGTTCAAATGCCTCCTCTTGAAACTCTGACTCATCCAGGCCCTTTTGGTTCTCCTCCCAATTGCCCACCCATCCACATCACTTCTAGTCTGGAGCACACATCTGGCAATGTGGCTGTTCAGTTCCAACTCCTGGAAGTCTTGCCTTGACTGACTTTGTCTACAAAGCCACTTTTAAAACCTTACAAATACCTCTGTGTCCCAAATGCCATCAGGGTTAAAGAAAGACTTTTGGACTCAATAGGGGGATCAGGGACTAAGAGGGTCTTGGCATCCAGACTCCCACTTCATTCATTCCCCAGGCACTGGGTCAGCTCCCACCAAGGACAGCACTGCTGGGAATGAGAGAGCAGAGCACGGTTCAATTCAACGACATTTACTGAGGCCTGTTTGGTGCCTAGACTTGTGTGGTGTGCTGGGGCACGGACAGCTGATGTAGAGTCCTTGCCCTTGAAAAGCTTAGTCTGATAGAGGGAAGGAGACACTAAGGGAAGTAGACACGGCAACACAAAACCTCAGATTTGGGAAGTATTCGAGAGTCAACAGGACAGGGTAGATGGTGCCGCCACCAAGTGAGATAGGGAACAGAGGAGGAAGATCACTTTAGAGTTGAGATGGGGACTGAGACGACCAATTCTCTTTTGGTCACAGTAAGGTGCCTGTGGGCCATCCAAGGGGAGATGTCTGACATGCAGTCGAGTACAGGAGGCTGAATCTTGGGGGAGGGGCCAGGGCTAGACAGATTTGGGTTTCAGCACTTTATAGGAACTAGTAATAAGCACAGGCATTTTTTGAGGAGGGGGTGGTAAACAGCATCAATGCAGCAGACACAGAGACTGACAAGGGCCCACTGATTTGGTAATTAGGAGGTCAAAGCAACTCTGGGGGTGAATGTCAAATTGCAGCAGGTTGAGGAGTAAGAGGGTAGTGAGGAAATGGAGAGTGTTGAGTGTACACTACTCTTTTGAGATGTTTTGATGGGAAGGGTGGGAATGATAAGCTGATGATAACCCAACAGAGGGATGCAGGGTCAAAGGAGATTTTGCTTGTGTTGCTGTTATTGTTGTTTTGTTTAAGATGAGAAAAGCTCAGGCACGTTCCTAGGTTGAAGAGCAAGAGCCAGCAGAGCAAGGTAGAGGCTGGGGTGAGGCCCCAGCGATGCTGGCAGAGGTGGCTCCAGAGCACAGGTGGAGGAGCAGGCTTTGAGGTGGGGCAAGGCCACCTCATCCTGAGACTGGCGAGAAGGTTGAGTGCAGCCGCAGATCAGTTCACGAGGGCTGGACCTCAGGTCGAGGGGGCCCTGCCGGATGCCTCCATGTGCTCGAGGAAGCTAGGGTGAAATGGGAGAGGGGGAGGGGCTTGAGGTGAGCGGTAAGGGTTTAGAATAGTGAGGAAATGGGAGAGAAAGTGGTCAGAAAACAAGTAAAAGTTCAGACAAGCAGAACTGAGGCCTCGCCCGAGATTAAAAATCATACCTCTGCAGTGGCAGCAATCCGCAGGGCTATGTGGTTTTCTCCAGCAGAGCTCAGCTACCCGGGCTGAGGAGCAGGGGAAGCAGAATGGGGAGGATCAATTCCAGCTCAGGGATTTGCAAGTCAGATATGGCCAAAGGATGGGCAAAGCTGAAGGTGCTGATGATGAGTGGCCGAACTGAGCAACCACAGACAGGATAGAGGGGAAGCAAGGTCAAGGGATGCAGGAAATGGAGGGATGGAGATCTGGATGCAGGCAAAGAGCAGATGTCATGGGATGCAAGGGTGAGAACTAGAAGGACGAGAAGTGGTGGTCACCGAGTGGGATGCTGGGATGTGAGCTTTCAGAGGTGGAATAGCTCCGAATGATGGAAATGGGTTGCTGAGTGTAGTGGAGAATGAAAGTCACTGGAGTTGAGGAGCTGTAGAGTGTCAGATGAGTCATCCAAATGAAACAGATATTGCTCAAGAAAGCAAGAAGGGAATCAGGTGCTAAAGGCTTCCATGATTATGAGGGAAGTGGCTCAGGGTCAGGAAATGACAGAGAAAAGGAAAGGGAGACAACCACAGGTATTTACCAGTGCAATATTCAGTTTGACCATAGAACCCAGGGTGGATAGGGTAAAGGAGACTCACAGGAGGTATGGCTACCATGGTAAGTTGGGCCAGAATCAGAAAGATCTTTGAATGTCAGGCTAAGAAGCCTAGACTTAACAGGAAGGCAATAGGGAGCAACTGAAGGTTGCTAAGCAACTATCAGAGGTATACTTTGGAAAGATAATAGAGGAAACAGCACTGGGCTTGGAGTCAGAAGACCTGGGTTCAATAATAAACAGCAGCTACCATTTATTGTGCACTTACTCTGTGCAGGCCACTGTGCTAAGCACTCTAGGGGGATTGTCTTATCCATTCCCACACTGGACTCAGTTCAGTCAGGTCTTAAGCTGTATGATCTTAGGTAAGAAAACCCTACCCCTCCCCTCTCTGGACTCAGTTGTCCCATCTGTCAGTGGGAGTGAGACTGGGCTAGACTGTCCCCAAAGGGCCCTTCTAACTCAGTCATTCTAGGGCAGTGTGGCCCTGAGGCTTGAAGGGCCTCACCCTCTTACCGGATGGAATTCAAGAGACTTACATCTGAAGGAGTTGGGGGCTGGCCCAGCAAGGTGAGCCCAAGCAGGACTCAACCATCCGGGGCCAGTCAAGGGAGGCGGAGCAGTTGAACAGCCTCCAGCCCCTTCTTGCTTCCCACTGGCCTGCAGAAAATCGGCGAGCATTCCGTCCTGAGAGAGAAGAGAGGATCTAAGGAGAAGGTAGCAGTGAGCCCCCCACCCAACATTTCACCTCAGAAAGTTTGGCTCTGTCCCTCCCCATCCCCCCAGACTCCCCACCTATACCTCCCAACTGCTCAAAGAATTCAGGGCACTTTGCCCCAGCCCAGTTTAGTTGGCTCTGAGAAGAAAAGGAAAAGGGAGATTTGTCCACTGCTGCCGTGGGGCCCTCTTGGGCAAACCTAAACCTTTAACACGGGAGGTGTTTGCCTGGTGCTTCTTAGCAGAGAGCTGAGGACAGTGGCAGAGGCTCCTGCCTGGGCTGCCTTAGGCCCTAGGGCTAGGGCTAGTCTCCCTCACCAGTCTTGGTGTTGGCCACGATCAGTTCAACGGTCCATCTGAGGATGTAGGTAGGCCGGATCCCGCTGATCCCCAAGGCTGGCAGTTCAGAGAGCATCCTCTCCAATAGGGCCTGCGTGAAGTTCTGGGAGTGCAGGCCCCTGAGCAGGGGCTGCCAGAACTGAGAGAACGGCTTTGGCACCATGACGTCATTCAAGTCCACGTTTTCTGGTTTGTAAGGGACACCCATTTGGGGGGGCAATAGGAGAGAGAGAGCAGGAGAGCACGAAAGAGAGAGCAAGAGACAGCAAGAGAAAGGAAGTGAGAGTGAGAGCAAGAGAATGTGTGCGCGCGCATGAGCCAAGCCCCCCACCAACAACAGAGTTGCCACCGCAGAACAAAGGAAAGAAGAGAGCAGAACAGTGGGGAGAGAGAAACCAGTTAGTATCTGGCAACCAACAACTGACTCAAAATAAAGTATAAACAAAACAGAGATCTGGTTCTAGCTTCAGCTTTGTCAATAACTCACTGTGTGACTTTGGGTCAGTACCTTCCCCTCTCTGGACCTCAGTCTGACCATCTGTAACATGAGGATGTTGGACTAGATGACCTCACAAGGCCCCTCCAATTCTGCTGTTCTAGCTCTCTAGCTAGCAGCTAAATCACAACGAACATGGCACAATAATGTCATTAAGACTCCCCGACCCCACCCCATCCCACCCCACCCCATTCCAGAGCACTTAAGGGCAGCCCCACAACTGTCAGTGAGGCTACCTGTTCTGCTCAGCCAGGAAGGCTGAGGGACTTTCAGAGGCCATGGAATGGCAGGAAACAGCCTTCATACCCCAACCCAGGGCCCCCCAGCCCACCCCAGCTGTTTCCACCCAGGAATCAGAACCCTAAGGGTGCAGTGAGCCCCCAGAACCCTACCTTCATATTCTATCTGCAAAGCTGCCAACTGTTCAAATGTGGGGACAAGGAAGCCATCATCCAGAAAAGCATCCAGCACAGCCTCCCTGGAACAAGAGGACACTAGTTTAGCAAAGTGATGCTGGCAGAAGACCCTCTCCTACTCCTCCACCCACCTCCAAAGCAGCTAATGCCTCTGGCTCAAGTGGCTGAAGCAGCATAGGGAGAGGGGTGGTGGGTGGGTAGGAGTGGGGAGGAAGGGAGTTGACAATTGGATCTTAGGCTTCAGCCTCCTCGGGCAGGGGCTGGTTAGAGGCTGGGATCAGTGGGTTTTGAACAAGTGCTTACCAAGCACTAATGCTGATCTATGGCCCATAACGAGAGCAGTAGTGTCTGAATACACTTCAACACACAGACAGGAAAAAGTTCCACATCCACAGAAGGAAATAAATGCCTGGGATCATGGGGTCAAGGGCTTTTAGACTCAGTTCTTGCAGTCTGTTTATCTTGACCATTCTTCAGTACCCTACCCCTTCTCTTCTCCCTGGCTACCTTCTTTTAGATCCTAGAAGTAGAAACCTTGGGGACCCAACTGCTAGACCAAATATGGTCCATAGGCCTTATTACTAGGGGTTCTAAAAACCCAGAACAAAGTTAGAGGGGTTGCAGGAGTAGGCTATAGGGGTAATCTCTCATCCCTATCTAATAACCCATTTATGCCTAGTGTTCCATTATTGGAACGCTAAGCTTGTGGGAGTTATTTATATCCTACTGCTCAAGGTCTTCACCAAGGTCTGATTTTTCAAAAAAAAAAAAAAAAAAAAAAAAGAAAGAAATTGCAACCTCCAGCATAAATGGGTTAATAGCTCAAACCTACACCAGCAACAGCAAGCTGATTCCTCCAGAGTTAGTGGCTTCCCAAGAGGCTCTCTGCTACAGTTTGGATGTTTGTCCCCTCCAAATCTTATGTTGAAATTTGATCCCCAATGTTGACCTTGGTGCCTGTAGAAGGGGTTTGGGTCATTGGGTCGGATCCCTCATGAATGACTTGGTGCTGTTCCCACAGTATTAAGTTCTTGTTCTATTAGTTTCCGCAAGAGCTGGTTGTTAAAAAAGAGCCTGACATCTCCCCCTCCACCTTGCCATTTGATATCTGTACATGTGGGCTCCCCTTTGCCTTCTGCCATGAGGGGAAGAAGCAGCCTGAAGCTCTAACCAGAAGCAGATGCTGGCACCATGCTTCTCATACAGGATACAGAAGCATGAGACAAACAAACCTCTTTTCTTCAAAATTACCCAGCCTCAGGTATTCCTTTATAGCAACACTAAACAGATATAGACATTCTCCTAACTGACCAAGCCTAGACGTGGAAAAAAGAGCTCCCAAGTTGTCCTAATGCCTGGAAAATTGACATACTTAGATCCCTCTCTCCAGCATTACCAGGTAGACACTACTGTGTTTGGGGCATAGTTTTCCCAGCTGCTAATGAAGCCACCACCAACCCTTTTGCTGAAGGGTACAGCCAAGAAACCTAGGCTGGGCAAACACTGATAAAATACTTTTGGAACGAGTATCCTGGACATGAAGAGAAGACTCCAGGGGCAATCCCAGCCTACACTGCAGTTCTCACCCAGGGTTACTCTGCTACCTACACCACCTACCTAAACTCTCCAACTTCTCTCTAGCTGAGGTTTAGCATTGCCTCCACAGGTTCTTAGCGGAAAGTCCCCCAAAGCCCTTCCAGCTGAATTTAGGTAGAAAGCCCCCAAGAGCTAGGGAGGAAAGAAGAATGGGTAGACATACTATGCGCCTGCTCTGGACTGAGCTGAGCACTTTGTTTTGGAAACAAAGGCTCACAGCCATACTTGAGAGACAAGGAACTTAGTCTCTAGGAGCCAGACCCTGAGAAGGTCCCGCCTCTATTCCCCTAACCATGACTATCCAAGGGATGCTAATACTCTCCAATGGCAGTTCAAAAGAAAACACCAGGACGGGCGTGGTGGCTCACATCTGTAATCCCAGCACTTTGGGAGGCCAAGGCAGGTGGATCACCTGAGGTCAAGAGTTCCAGACCAGCCTGGCCAACATGGCAAAACCCCGTCTCTACTAAAAATACAAAAATTAGCCAGGTGTGGTGGTACGTGCCTGTAGTCCCAGCTTCTCGGGGAGGCTGAGGCAGGAGAATCCCTTGAACTCGGGAGGCGGAGGTTGCAGTGAGCCAAGATCGTGCCACTGCACTGCAGCGTGGGCAATAGCGAAACTCTGTCTCAAAAAAAAAAAAAAAAAAAAAAAAAAAGACCAGGCCGGCTGCAGTGGCTTATACCTGTGATCCCAGCACTTTGGGAGGCCAAGGCAGGACAATCTCTTGAATCCCAAAACTTGAAACCAGCCTGGGCAACATGGTGAGACCCCATCTCTACAAAAAATTATAAAATTAGCCAGACATGGTATTGCATGCCTGTTGGTCCTAGCTACTTAGGAGGCTGAGGTGGGAGGATTTCTTGAGTGTGCGAGGTTGAGGCTGTAGTTAACTATGTTCGCACCACTGCACTCCAGCCTGGGTGACAGAGCAAGACCCTATCGTAAAAAAAGAGAAAAGGCCAGGCACAGTGGCTCATGCCTATAATCCCAGCACTTTAGGAGGTCCAGAAGGGCAGGTCATTTGAGGCTAGGAGTTTGAGACCAGCCTCGCCAACATGGTGAAACTCTGTCTCCACTGAAAATACAAAAACTAGCCAGGTGTGGTGGCTCACGTCTGTAGTCCCAGCTACTCTGGTGGCTGAGGCATGAGAATCACTTGAACCCGGGAGGTGGAGGTTGCAGTGAGCCGAGACTGCACCACTGCACTCCAGCCTGGGTAACAGAGCAAGACACTTTCTCAAAAAATAAAAATAAAAATAAAAAAAAAAACAAGACAAGACTAGCAGTGCCCACCATACATATATCTTTTACCTCAAACTTAGACAAGGGCTAGGCAGTGAGTGAGGTGGTAATTATCAAGGGATTTTCCTAGTTGTCAAGAGCTCCACATGCCACCCGACAGACAGGAAAGCAGCTGGCCAGCAGATGGATGATAGTGGGCATTCCTGCCTCTGGCCATTCTAGTATAGGCAACCCCCACCTGGAAGTTGGCAGGGTTGAGGGCAGACAGTTCTGCCAAATGTAGGGTCGCTGTGGAGGGGATCAGGATTATCCCTGGGATTTTGTACAGCAGAGGTTGGCAAGCTAGGATAGGGAAACCGATTTCAATGAGGCTGCTACCCTCTATCCTAGAGAATACGCAGCTCCCGGTTACCTAGTTACACACCTGTTCTCGCATGTAACGCCCTTGAGCTCTGCCAGGACACATTCTACACGTGGGGACGGGTTATTCCACGCCTTAATGGCCTTAGGTAAATACCTAAATTTCTCCAGCACCTGCCAGCAAAGAGGGTCCCATCAGAAGGCTGGTTCAGGCAAGCAACCCACCTCCACCCCTCCAGGATCCCTTCCCATAGGACCTCTCAGCACTGCCCTGCAGGGGACAGGGCAGGGCATGCAGGGGTGGGCCCACAACTCCTCTACTGGCCTTGCAACTAAAAATAGCCTGACTCTCAAATGTGAGACTTCCTCCTCCTTCTCCCTCCCTTCCTCCTCCAACTGAATTTCCTGTGGGTAAATACTGAGATGTTCAATGGGGGAATTTGGCTGGAGGTAGAGACTCTTAGGCCAAAGGGCCAGAGATGAGGGGAGGCAAGGAGTTACAGAAGAAAGATAACTGGGAGATCCAGGTACTAATCCTGGTTCTATCATTAACTGTATATGTGACTTTGGGCCTGTCCCTTCGCTCATCCATGGCTTCAATTTTTAATCTGTGAAAAGGAAGGGCTGAGCTAAATGGTTTCTGAGTGACCTCCCTAAAAACAGCACCCCTCCAGCTCACCTGATTTAGTGAAGCTCTTGGGCCCCATCTACTGGTCAGCTGCGGAATTGCAGGGCTGCGCAACTACCCATTCCCAGTTGTTCCCTACCACCCAGTGGGGCAGATTATCCGCAAACTTCATCATCTGTTCCCTTCCATCGGTGTGGAGGATCAGCCAATTGGACTCTGCTCCTCTTGTCTCCTTCCTAGTTCCCCCCTCTCTCTTTCCGAGAAGTTCCCTCACGCTTTGTCACTTTTCTTTCAAATTCCTTCTCAAGACTTCTCTCAGGTAGCTGGCAAGAGGGAAGAAATGGCTGGGGCAGATGAGAGCACACCAAGTCCAGGGCACTTTCTTACCGTAAACTGCTCCTCTTCGTATGATACCAGCAGTTCTCGGGCTCTTTCTGAAAACAGAATGGGGAGACAGATAGGACTGCCAGCCCAGACCCCTTCTCCTGATGGGATTCTGAGCCTCTCTCACCTCATTTCTTGAGTTGTAATTGAGGAACTAGAATTCCTTCCCCAACTACTTCACAGGGCTCAAGATGGTTTGTGAGGCGAATGTGACAGCCATTATACTATGGAAACTAGCCAGGAGGATGGTTTGTGACAGTAATTTTTTAAGCTAAGATTCACCACAGCCCCAGAGGAAATGCTGAGCCAGGGAAATAAACAGCGTTAACTCTAAGCCTGAGCCTTCTGGGCTCATGGGCCCCTTTCTGCCCTCCAAAACACCTACCATATAGCTCTTTATGACTCAGGGCCTTTTTGCAATGAGAATCCACCTCTTCGCTGCCTTTGCTGTCTCCATCGGCCTTTACATCTGACTCCGTACTTTTCCCATCATCCTGAGGCTCTGGTTTCTGTTCTGTGATGTCATCAACAACAATGTTCTTATCTTCCTCTTGATCCTCTTCCTCTATCCCTTCCCTGAACTCCTCCAACTCCCAGGTCTCTCTCAGGCTGTTCTCCAGTTGGTGGCACCAATAGGTCTTCTGGAGCCAATCCAGGACAAAGTAGCAGCCTAGAGGGGGGAAGGCAGGCAGTGCCACAGGATCAGGCAGGCAGCTAGCAGGCCTCCAGCCTCATCTTGTGGGTATTATAGGAAGGCCCCAGGAAAAGGCTTGGCTCCAAGGTTCAAATCTCAAATATCCAGAAGCAGCCTCTTTCACTCTGGGTTATCCCCCTGTTCTTTGCTTTATCCTGCTTACCAGCACTTTTTCTAGAAAAAAAAAACCTATTATTGGACTTAGAGACGAGATGCCAAAAACAGTTAAGGGGCTAGTAAGTGGCAGAAGTAGGAATCAGCCCCATTAGCTAGTTACATGGCCTTGGCCAAGTCTCCCCTTTTCTAGATCTGTTTTCCCATCACAAAGAGTGAGGCTAAATCCAGGATTCTTAATCGGGATGGGGTGGATGTCCAAGGAACCCTTGGGTTCATGACACTGCTGATGGCTCATGCCTGGCAACCTCCCCACCTCAACTATGGAGAGGTATGTGAGACTAATGAGGCACTACCTGAGGAACAACATTTAAGGGGAGTGGCCGGGCACTGTGGTTCACGCCTATAATCCCAGCACTTTGGGAGGCCAAGGTGAGCGGGTCACTTGAGGTCAGGAGTTTGAGACCAGCCTGTCCAACATGATGAAGCCCCAACTCTACTAAAAAAATACAGCCAGGTGCAGTGGCTCATGCCTGTAATCCCAGCACTTTGGGAGGCTGAGGCGGGCAGATCATGAGGTCAGGAGTTCGAGACTAGCCTGACCAACATGGTGAAACCCCATCGCTACTAAAAATACAAAAAAAAAAAATTAGCCAGGCATGGAGGCGCGTGCCTGTAATCCCAGCTACTCAGGAGGCGGAGGCAGGAGAATCACTTGAACCCAGGAGGTGGAGGTTGCAGTGAACTGAGATTGCGCCACTGCACTCCAGCCTGGGTGACAGAGTGAGACTCTGTCTCCAAAAAAAAAAAAAAAAAAGTTAATCAGACATAGTAGCATGTGTCTACAGACCCAGCTACTCAAGAGGCTGAGGCAGGAAAATCACTTGAACTCGAGAGGTGGAGGTTGCAGTGAGCCAAGGTCGTGCCACTGCACTCCAGCCTGGGCAACAGGGTGAGACTCGTCTCAAAACAAACAAACAAACAAAAAACAACTTAAGGGCAGGCAAAAAAAACCTCTGTAGTCAAGGTATCAAAATATGCCAAGCCATGTTGGAAGCTGAAACAAAAGGAGAAATCAGTAATACTAATCCCGTTTTACTTAAAGTTTTGATATTATGTTTATCATGAATTTTTCCACATTAATATGTTATTTATCTTGATTATGGAACTTTTGACTTCTCCCCACTTTAAATGTTGTGCCCAAGGCGAGGCCTCACTTCTTTCACCCTAGTCCCAGCCTTGACTCCAGGTGGAGACCCTCCTGCCTATCCCTCTACCCTCAGCGCCACCAAGCCCAGGCCCCTGGGCTTAACTGTGATAGGTATAACCTCTGAGGACTCACCTCTGCGGCAGTCATTTATATGGGGCATTTTCTTGTGGGTCAACTCATGGCGAAGGTCAACAATCCAATCCGGAATATTTACCTGATTACAGGGGAGGGTGTGAGTACAGAAATTGGAAAATAATTATTAAAGCTGGAAGGGAGCCAGAGATTAATTATCCTGACCACCTCCTGCCCCATTTTACAACTAGAGAAACTGAGGTCCTGAAAGAAGATTCCAATCACAGTGACAGAGCCAAGAAAAAAAAACAGCTCTTCTTATTCTTTTTTTACTGCTCTATGGAGGAGGTATTGAAAATCAGAAAAGTGGGTCAGGCACAGTGGCTCATGCCTGTAATCCCAGCACTTTGGGAGCCCAGGGCAGGTGGATCACTTGAGGCCAGGAGTTGGAGACCAGCCTGGCCAAGATGGTGAAACCCCATCTCTACCAAAAATACAAATGTAATCCCAGCTACTCGGGTGGCTGAGGCACGAGAATTGCTTGAACCTGGGAGGCGGAGATTGTGGTGAGCCAAGATCACGCCACTGCACTCCAGCTTGGGCAACAGAGCAAAACTCTGTCTCAAAAAAAGAAAAGAAAATCAGAAACATAAAAGGCACACACCTCCCCTAACCACCAACCACCCTTCTACAACAAAGAAATACCTGTGAATGAGCATTAACAATCACGTTCTCCAGCCTCCCTCTAGCCTGTCCTTCTCCCTGAGTATCCTTTACCCCTGCTTCCCTCCTACACCTCCTCCGGGAAGCGCTAATGACTGAGAGCATGCCTGCCCTCTGGGCCTCTACACAGTTCACATACTCCTCAGGGTAGGAATGTCTGAGTTACAGAAGTAGAGACATGGGATGGGAATTCCTGATTTACAAAGTGACTCATAGTGGCTGAGCTGTCTCCTCTCTCAGACTGTCAGCTCCCTGAGGGCAGGCGCTGTGACTGTCACCTCTTTCCTGTCCCCACCCAGTGCTACATTTGGGCTCCTCCCAGCAAGCTGGGCAGGCCAAGCCCTCTGAGATACCAGTCATATGAGAGCAAGGGAGCAACTGTGCCTCCTTCAGGCTGGAAGCTGAGGCTCTGGGATTCTTGCTGGGCTTGGCTGGTAGTGATGGGATGAGCTAGTCTGACTGTGTGCCCACATTACCCCACACCCCATTTGGTGAGCCCTCTTGGAGACAGAATTGAGCAAGTTCACTGAATCATACGCACCTCTTGAGCCAGACACTTGAGGGGGACCTTGGCAAACTTTGTCTTCCTCTCTGAGATAAGATTCACAAACCTGGAGTTGAGGGAGAAATAAGTGGCACAGCCCAAGGAACCATTTTATTCCAAACACTTTGCTGAGTTACTGAAACCCTGCATTTCCACTTTTCCACCGACTGTCCTGTCCTATTCCTACAGCTGGTGTGTCAGCCAGAGCAGGGACAGTTCCATCCATTCCAACATTTAATGAGAGTCTGCCCTATAATGAAGCCATACAGATGAATAAGACACTGCTCTAGCCTTGAACAGTTCAGTCTAGGATAAATAATCATGATATAATGTAACATATTAGGCTAGAACATAATATGTTATAAATGCTGCAAAGGACTACATCAGATAATGGGGAGCACAGCTAACCAATGGAGAAAATAAGAAGAGAAAGGGAGGATCTCAAGGCAGACAAGGGGAAATAGATAAACAAAGACTTTGACAGATATGAAAACTCAGTAGCAACCTTTTTTTCCGACGTGTATACAGCTAGAACCATTATGAGTCACTTTGTAAGTCAGGAATTCCCAGCCCATGTCTCCACTTCCATAACTCAGCAATCTTTCAGTGTTCATGAGGGAGAGAAGGGGAAAAGGGTAGTGCTAGGAATAGACAGGGACAGGGTTGGAAAGTCCACATTAAATCACAGGCGAGGACATTGAGCCATTCAGACAAGTTCCTCTGGGTGAGGAATTCAAAGGTAAGAAAAAATATCAGACCACCAAGAGACCCACAGAGATCACCTGGTCTGAATCCCTTCCTCCACATTCCAAGATAGAAAGAAAAATGGAAGAGAAGGCTTTCAGGAAAAAGGAAGAAAAAGAGGAATGCGTTGACGAGGGTACCAAAAGCTGATAAGTCAAGCAATAATCACAGGCTGATCCACAGTGAGGTACACGCAGGGTTTTGCTTCAGGTAACACCTGAAGCCAAGTTTTGCTTATCACATGCCTCCCCTGCCTCCAGTCCCCAAAGCCAACCTCCACCCCTACCCCATGCAGGTCTTACCTGACCAATGCCATGCCATAGAGCAGTCTAAGTTCATCAGTGCCCAAGCCACCAGTTACATCCAAGAGCTTACAGCGTATCAGGTCAGCAGTAGAAGCCACTGCCAGAGGGAGTTCGTTGCCTGACCTAAAGGGTCACAGTCCAGCACCATCATAAAGAGCCCTTACACTGGTCCACCCTCCACCTCAGAACCTAGGTTGTTGCAGGCTACACCCATCATATTCTGGTTCAAGAGAGCATGAACAGACACAAAACAAGAAGGTGGGAGGAGACACGGTAATGTCTGTGGGATCCAACAGTATACAGGGCATGAGGAGCTGACTAGGCCGTATACAGGACACCTAACTGGTAGACTGTCCATCAACAGTTGTGTGGACACACCCCTTTCTTTCACCCCCAAATCAACTCATTGAGCTAGAGGAGCCCCTTATCCCTTGTAAGTCGGCTCCCAACTCAATCTTACCAACTGGACTGAGGCGCCCCACTCAAACACTGTCTTGCAGGCAAGACTTCCTCCCCATTGGAATCGGAAATCTACCCTAGGCTACTAATCTACTCCTTAAGCCCTGGCTCAGGCCTCACTAGTCCCTCCGGCATCCTCTCCAAGTTGGGAGAAGGTCACTTTTTGGAGGTAATGGGTAAACCTCACAGATATAACAAGAGAATTGTTGAGGCACAACCCCTTACTTTCCATTCCGCTAACGGGATTAGCGCAAGAGATGGCTGCCGCGTTCCCCCAGGCATTTGGGAGAGGGACAACTTTAGGCGACTTAGGGGAAGACTGGAGAACAGGGCCTTATAGAAACTCGACAAAGGAAGAGGTGCAGCACCACCAGCACGCAGGCAAAAGGGCCGAACCCGCCACCTTACCTGCTCCTCCACACCGTGATGCGGTTAAGCGCGTACCGCTGCAACTTATGGTCGTCACAGAACAGATAAACCGTCACCTGGTCCCACTCGGCCCTGCTGAGCCAGGCGACCACGATGCCGTGGGCCGAGAGTGGCAACGACCCTTTCCCTTTAACGCACTTTCCGTACCACGCACTCCACACGAGATCCATCCCCTGGGAACCTAGACCTGGCCCGGCCCCGGATTCCCACGACATACTGAGCTCAACACCAGGCTCTGTGCCGCGCCGCTCCGCACAGCCTTCAGCTCAACGTGCTACCCTCACTCCGAACCGCCACCGCACCAGCAGCCAATAGGAGAGCGTGACCCCATACGCAAGCCCGCCTTCCAGCGTCAGCATGGCCAATCGGAACGTCAGAATTGGGAGCCGACCTAATGACATGCGGGGTTAAAAACTCACCGGCCGGAAGTGTTCTTTTCACAAAGCAAACCCTCCAGGGGCAAGAGTTCAGCCTCTAGGTTCCGCCAATTTCCTGGTTGCTAACCGGCTTCTGTACCAGACCGGAAGCGGTGTGTCTTCACTGCAAGAGGAATTTTATTTTGCTCCCCTCGGCGGGTGGCAGCTTGATTGTAGTCATCCAGTGAACTGAAAATGCGATTTTAAGTATATTTTTATTGCCGTGAATCAGGACCTAACCTAGTAAAACACTGGACACTGAAGCAGGGCTACAGAGGAAATATCTCATATCGAAACAGTTACAGTTGGGTTGAAAAAATCTGCTTTTGTGGCAGATAACCAGGGGCCCTGCCTTTTAAATTAGTACCAGCCTGGCCAGGCGTGGTGGCTCACGCCTGTAATCCCAGCACATTGGGAGGCCCAGGCGGGCGGATCACTTGAGGTCAGGAGTTCCAGACCAGCCTGGCCAAAATGGTGAAACCCGGTCTCTAGTAAAAATACAAAAATTAGCTAAGCATGGTTGCACATGCCTGTAATCCCAGTACTCAGGAGGCTGAGGCACAAGAATCGCTTGAATCCAGGAGGCGGAGGCTGCAACAAGCCAAGATGGCACCAGTGCACTCCACCCTGGGTGACAGATCAAGACTGTGTCTCAAAAGTAAATTAAATAAATAAATAAATAAATAAATAAATAAATAAATACCAGCCTAGAGACCTGAGTTTTACTCTAAATTTTGCCACTAACTATGTGGACTTAGACTAGTCTCAGTTTTCCCATCTGTACATTGAGAGTTGTAGACTGGTCTCTAGGTTCTCTGTCACAGCAGAAAATTGTAGAATTTTACTCTGCCAACATTCCACTGCTATGTTGGTTTCAACATCCACCAAGGTATACTTAGTTTTTCTGCAAAATTCCTTGGTATTTTGGAGTTCTGGGAGAAAAGCGGTATTATGAAGTTCCTCCGATTTTACGAGTTGACTGAAATATGTTTAGGACTATGTCCCAATCCTTCTTGCAGAAGTTATTTTCCAATGTAACACTTGAGAGAGAGAGAGAGAGAACTGTTGCTAACGATCTTAACAGCATTGCTGTGAGTGGCACTTTTACGCTTCACAGCAACAAATCCCAATTCATCCTCTATATGTGCTTCTTTCTCCAGCCAACTTTTCCTAAGATATAGTCTGCCTATGGTTATTTTATTTTTCTTTTTTTCTTTTTCTTTTTTTTTTTGACATGGCGTCTGGCCCAATCGCCCAGGCTGGAGTGCAGTGGCACAATTCTCGGCTCACTGCAACCTCTACCTCCAGGGTTCAAGTGATTCTCTTGCCTCAGCCTTCCAAGTAGCTGGGATTACAGGCGCCTGCCACTATGCTTGGCTAATTTTTGTATTGTTAGTAGAGACAGGGTTTCGCCATGTTGGCCAGGCTGGTCTGGAACTCCTGACCTCAAGTGATCCACCGGCCCAGGCCTCCCAAAGTGCTAGGATTACAGGCATGAGCCACCGTGCCCGGCCTGCCTATGGTTCTTGACTGACAGTTACTCTGTCCCAAGTAGCCATGCCAACCAGTTGGCCAGGTGTCTGCCTGAAACCAGATACCCTTTTCCCTTCAGGATCATGACAGTGTGCTGGTAAAGAAGTCTGGGGAGTGGTTTCTATAACTCCTCAAGATACAGGCCAGTCAGAGGAGCTGCCAGATCTGCGGCAATCATTCACACACATTTTGGGGTTTATAGGCTAAAAATTCTGCATAGTCCTTTTCAGGCAAAGACCCCTATTTATCCCCATTCCATCCACATAAAGCTGAAGTTCTC
The DNA here is from genome assembly GCF_029289425.2 of Pan paniscus. NCBI lineage: Eukaryota > Metazoa > Chordata > Mammalia > Primates > Hominidae > Pan > Pan paniscus. Next base: position 65,060,909 of record NC_073272.2, read on the forward strand.
TCTATTCCGTGTGTTCTAAGAAAACATGACCAAAGCATGTAACAAGAGCATTATGTCTAATATGTGGCAAATGGGGCCTGAGACCTATTGAGAATTAGGAATTAGTGGACGAAGTGTGTTAAATAGTGGTAATTTTGAAGAAGCACTGCGTTAGTTTCCTGTTGTTGCTATAGCAAATTACCACAAACTTGGTGGTTTAAAACAACAGACATTTATTTTCTCATAGTTCTGGAGGCCAAAAGTTTGATAACAGTATCACTGAGCTGAAATCAAGGTACTGGTAGGTTCATGATTCCTCCAGCTGCTCTAGGGAAGAATACACTCCTTGTCTTTTCTAGTGGCTGCTAGCATTCCTTGGCTTGGAGCACATTATTCCAAACTTCAAGACCAGCATCTTCAAATCTCTCTCTGCTCCATCTTCCCCTCTGTGTTTGTAAAGTCTCCCCCAGCCTCCCTTTTAAAAGGGTACATGTGGGGGCAGAGTCCACCCAGATAATGCAGGCTAATTTCCACATCTCAAGATCTTTAATTACAATGAAGTCCAATGTTTTTCTTTCTTTTTTCTTTTTCTTTTAACCACATAAAGTAACATTCATAGGTTGTAGGGATTAGAATGTGAGTATCTTTTGGGGGACAATTGTTTCAGCTTACCACAGGGAATATGGATCTGTCCTGGCACATGCTCAAGAATCCTAAGAATCCCTAGGCTTGTGGTGACGTAGGACACTCCTAGCAGTGCCAGTGGGCACGAATTAAATAAAATCTCCAAGTCCAAGGCATTGTCTGTGAAATCCTGAAGTTAATCAAATATATCTTCAAGCTACTGCTTCCCCTTCATTATTTCACCATTTCCCTCCCCCTCACTTCACCCCAACGTCCACTTTTGTGTATCTAGTTCACCTAGAGCAGTCCTGTGGCCCCGGCTAAGCAAACACCTATATGTTGATGTTCTTCAAGTCTCTAGCTGAGTTTTCTGTGGCACTCCAGACACATTTAATCAACTGTCTGCTGCACTCATGTGATCCCGCAGGCAACCCAATATCAACCTGTCTAAATCTTAAATACTTTCACCCAAAATCTGTCCCTCCTCCTATATCATTCAATACATGGCAACAGTATTCACAGAGTCATCTGAACCTCAGTACCTGCACTCAGGTAGCTTGGGCTTGAATTGTGTCTTCACCACTTACTATTTGAAACCTTGAGCAAGTTACTTAACTTTTCTATGCCTCGTTTACTTCATCTGTAAACAGAAATAATAAGAGCACTTATTAATAGTGCTCGCATAATAGTCTCAAAGGACTAGTATGTGGATTAAAAGAGGTGAGCATTGGCCAGGTGTGGTGGCTCTCACCTATAATCCCAGCACTTTGGGAGGCCGAGGAGGGTGGATCACTTGAGGCCAGGAGTTCAAGACCAGTCTGGCCAACATGGCGAAACCCTGTCTCTACTAAAAAATCACAAAAATTAGCCAGGTGTGGTGATGCGCCTGTAATCCCAGCTATTCTGAGGCATGAAAATGGCTTGAACCCTGGAGGCAGAGGTTGCAGTGAAGTCCTTCTGATTTTACAGGTTGGCTAAAATGTGTTTAGGACTATGTAGCCAAGATCGTGCCACTGTACTCCAGCTTGGGCGAAAGAGGGATACTCTGTCTCAGAAAGGAAAGAAGAGGGGGTGGGGGAGGGAGGAGGGACTTCTTAGAAGAGTGCATGACACACTGTAAGCACTTACAGCTGTTAAGCTATATATATATATATATATATATTTTTTTTTTTTTTTTCCTTTGGCAGAGTCTCGCTCTGTCGCCCAGGCTGGAGTGCAGTGGCATGATCTCAGCTCACCACAACCTCCACCTCCCAGGTTCAAGCGATTCTCCTGCCTCAGCCTCTCAAGTAGCTGGGACTATAGACATGCCACCACGCCTGGCTAATTTTTGTATTTTTAGTAGAGACAGTGTTTCACCATGTTGGCCAGGCTGGTCTCGAACTCCTGACTCAGGTGATCCAACCACCTCAGCCTCCCAAAGTGTTGGGATTACAGGTGTGAGCCACATGCCCAGCCTAGCCTATATTGTTAATCGTATTGTCAAAGGCATGTGAACCAGAGCAACTCCATCCTGAATAGGGGCTGGGTAAAATAAGGCTGAGACTTACTGGGCCGCATTCCCAGATGGTTAAGGCATTCTAAGTCACAGGATGAGATTAGGAGGTCAGCACAGAAGACAGGTCATAAAGAACTTGCTGATAAAACAGGTTGCAGTAAAGAAGCCGGGCTAAAACTCACCAAAACCAAGACGGCCACAAGAGTGACTTCTGGTCTTCCTCACTGCTGCACTCCCACCAGCGCCATGACAGTTTACAAATGCCATGGCAAAGTCAGGAAGTTACCCTATATGGTCTAGAGAGGGGAAGCATGAATAATCCACCCCTTGTTTAGCATATCATCAAGAAATAATCAGGCTGGGTGCGGTGGCTCACACCTGTAATCCTAGCACTTTGGGAGGCCAAGGCGGGTGGATTGCCTGAGCTCAGGAGTTCGAGACCAGCCTGTGAAACATGGTGAAATACTGTCTCTACTAAAATACAAAAAACAAACAAACAAACAAACAAACAAAAAAACAATTAGCCAGGCGTGGCAGCATGCGCCTGTGGTCCCAGCTACTTGGTAGGCTGAGGCAGCAGAATTACTTGAACCCAGGAGGTGGGGGTTGCAGTGAGCCGAGATCAAGCCACTGCACTCCAGCCTGGGTGACAGAGTGAGACACCGTCTCTAAAAAAAAAAAAAAAGAAAAGAAATAACCATAAAAAATGGGCAACCAGCAGCCCTTGGGGCTGCTCTGTCTCTGGAGTAGCCATTCTCTTATTCTTTTACTTTCTTCTTTTTTTTCTGTTTCTTTCTTTCTTTTTTTTTTTTTTTTTTTTTTGAAACAGAGTCTCCTGTGTCACCCAGGCTGGAGTGCAGTGGTGTGATCTCTGCTTGCTTACTGCAAGCTCCACCTCGTGGGTTCCAGCGATTCTCCTGCATCAGCCTCCCGAGTAGCTGGGACTACAGGCGCCCGCCACCATGCCTGGCTAATTCTTGTATTTTTAGTAGAGACAGGGTTTCACCATATTGGCCAGGATGGTCTCGATCTCCTGACCTCGTGATCCACCCACCTTGGCCTCCTAAAGTGCTGGGATTACAGGCGTGAGCCACCGCGCCCGGCCTTCCTTTACTTTCTTAATAAACTTGCTTTCACTTTACTCTATGGACTCGCCCTGAATTCTTTCTTGCACGAGATCCAGAAACCCTCCCTTGGGGTCTGGATCTGGACCCCTTTCCTGTAACATCTTTCTGGCAAACCCCAAAGGGACTATGGTGAGGAAACCCCCTACCCAAAAGCTAACTTTGGGTAAGTGGTGGGGTCCTGTAACAGTATTATCATTCTCCACTACTTCACTCCTCACTCACTTCCACTGTTCCATCTTCTCCCGCACCCTTGGTGCCACCCTCCCCCAAAACTACATAATCTACCCACTATCTTTTTAATCAGTCCTCTTCTTTACATTCTCATGGCCACTGTTCTAATTCAGGCCTTGGTTTTCTCTGGATCACTGTACTGTCTTCCTAACTGGTCTCTCTGTTTCCATCCCTTACATAGAAGAGAAGGGGTCTTATAAACTGGAAACTTATCTTGTTGGAATAATAAATCCCTAGACTCTTTTCCTGAAATAGTAGGCTTTAAATAGCTTTTCAAAGTTTTGTTTTTTGGCCTGGCATGGTGGCTCACGCCTGTAATCCCAGCACTTTGAGTGGCCGAGGCGGGTGGATCACTTGAGGTCAGGAGTTCAAGACCAGCCTGGACAACATGGTGAAACCCTGTCTCTACTAAAAATACAAAAATTAGCCAGGCATGGTGGCGCAAGCCTGTAATCCCAGCTACTTGGGAGGCTGAGGCACAAGGATTGCTTGAACCTGGGAGGCGGAGGTTGCAGTGAACTGAGATCACGCCACTGCACTCCACCACAGGCAGCAGAGCAAGACTCTGTCTTAAAAAAAAAAAAAAAGTTTTTTTTTTTGTTGTTGTTTTGTATTCTTTTGTTTTTTGAGACAGGATCTCACTCTGTGACCCAGGCTGGTGTGCAGTGAGGCCACCACAGCTCACTACAACCTCAACTTCCTGGGCTTTAGAGATGTTTCCACTACAGCCTCCCAAACAGCTAGGACTGGACCCCCACCTACCAGCTGGGTATGCATGCCACCACACCCAGCTAATTTTTAATTTTTTTTTTTTGTAGAGATAGGGTCTCACCCTGTTGCCCAGGCTGGTCTCAAATTCCTGGCCACAAACCTAGGCCTCCCAAATTACTGGAATTACAGGTGTAAGTTACTGAGCTCAGCCTTTGTTTGTTTGTTTGTTTTGAGACAGGGTCTTACTCTGTCACCCAGGCTACAGTATAGTGGTGCTAAAAGCGCCTTTGCAAAAAATTATAGCAGTAACAAAATTATGACAGTGAAAGTAAAAGAGGTCTGAACTAACCCACTCCATCTTGCCTTTAACCTACAAACTGTCGGTGGTCATTCCTGGGTGTGGGCCAAGCTAACTATGGGAGAAATTTACTTTATGGTTTAAATTATAATAGCCCTTCTCAAAACTAAACTACCTTTGTAAAACTAATGAAAGACCTCCAAGTTAGGAGGATGAAAGGACCCTGAATTCCGCTAAGATGTAGGTATAATTAAATGATTACCAGCCATTATTCCGGAGGTCACAAGATTTGCAACTTCCCCAATTACTCCTGTAAATAACATCACTATTGTGGAACCTAAGATTGGCCTTTTGAGGTGTCTTTTCAGGCTTTTGCATTTATTTTATTTTATTTTATTTTATTTTATTTTATTTTATTGTTTTTGAGACAGGATCTCATTCTGTCACCCAGGCTGGAGTGCAGTGGTGCCATCTCAGCTCACTGCAACCTCTGCTTCCTGGGCTCAAGTGATCCTCCCCGCTCAGCCTCCAGAGTAGCTAGGACCACAGGCATGCAGCACCACACCAGACTACCTTTTTGTGTTTGGGTAGAGATGGGGTTTCACCATGTTGCCTAGGCTGGTCTCAAACTCCTGAGCTCAAACAATTTCCTGGCTTTGGCCTCACAAAGTGCTGGGATTACAGGCGTGAGCCACCGTGCCCAACTGACTTTTGCATTTCTGACTGTTGCATGGCCCCAGTCAGACCAGCAATTCCCCTGTGATCCCCCACCCAGAAGTGGACTCCACATACAAGGACCATTTTCCACACTCCTATGATTGCATCTCCAACCAATCAGCAGGATCCTTACCCTAGCCCTCTGCCTATCAAACTCTCCTTTTGAAAACCTTAGCCTTCTAATTTTGAGGGAGGCTGATTTGAGTGATAATAAAACTCAGGTCTTCCGTTTAGCTAGCTCTACGTGTATTGAATTCTTTCTCTGTTGCAATTCTCCTATCTTGATAAAATGGCTCTATCTGGGCAGCAGGCAAGTAGAACCCATTGGGCACTTACAGTGTGACCATAGCTTGCTGTAGCCTTGAACTCTTGGTCTCAAGTGATCCGCCAACTCGGCCTCCCAAAATGCTGGAATTATAGGCGTGAGCCACCTTGTCCGGCCAAGCCACCTCCCATTCTGTTCAAAGTCATCCCTCTGCTCACTGAGATAAATGCATATCTGATTGCCTCCTTTGGAAAGACTAATTAGAAACTCAAAAGAATGTAACCATTTGTCTCTTACCTACCTATTACCTGGAAGCCCCCTCTCTGCTTCGAGTTGTCCCACCTTTCTGGACCAAACCATTATTCATCTTACATGTATTGATTGATGTCTCATGTCTCCCTAAAATGTATAAAACCAACCTGTGTCCCAATCACCTTAGGCACATGTCGTCAGGACCTTCAGAGGCTGTTTCACTGGTGGCCATGTCCTTAACCTTGGCAAAATAAACTTTCTAAATTGACTGGGACCTGTCTCAGCTATTCAGGGTTCACAGGTTTTACAATAGTGATGTTATTGCTTCCCAGGAGCAATTTGAGGAGGGTCAGAATCTTGTAGCCTCTAGCTTCATGACTCCTAAACCATAATTTCTTTTCTTTCTTTTCTTTCTTTCTTTCTTTCTTTTTTTAGACAGAGACTTGCTGTGTCGCCCAGGCTGGAGAGCAGTGGCAGGATCTCGGCTCTCTGCAACCTCTGCCTCCCAGATTCAAGCGATTCTCATGCCTCAGCCTCCTGAGTAGCTGGATTACAGGCACATGCCACCATGCCCAGCTAATTTTTTGTATTTTTAGTAGAGATGGGGCTTCACCATGTTGGTCAGGCTGGTCTCTAACTCCTGATTCAAGTCATCCACCTGCCTTGGCCTCCCAAAGTACTGGAATTACAGACATGAGCCACCGCACCCGGCCCTAAACCGTAATTTCTAATCTTGTGGCTAATTTATTAGTCCTACGAAAACAGTCTAGTCCCCAGGCAGGAAGGGGGTTTGTTTTGGGAAAGGGTAGTTATCATCTTTGTTCCAAAGTTAAACTGTAAACCAAGGTCTTCCCAAAGTTAGTTCGGCCTATGCCCAGGAATGAACAAGGACAGTTTGGAGGTTAGAAGCAAGATGGAGTTGGTTAGGTCAGATCTCTTTCACTGTAACAATTTTCTGTTATAATTTTGCAACAGTGGTTTCAATATGGGGTTCACTATGTTGCCCAGGCTAGCCATGAACTCCTGGACTCAAGCGATCCTCCTGCCTTGACCTCCCAAAGTGCTGGGTTTATAGGTATGAGCCAGCATGCCAGGCCAACTCCAGCTCAATTAATGATACAAGAAGCATCATGGTATTGGAAAAGGAGCTATCATTTATTACTTCTCTACTACAGACTGGATGCTTTACATAACACTTTCTTCCTTATTTATATCTTCTTATCTTTCTCGTGTGTGTATGGGTGTGTGTGTTTTGTCTGCTTGTTTGTTTTTTGAGACAGAGTCTCGCTCTGTTACCCAGGCTGGAGTGCAGTGGCACAATCTTGGCTCACTGCAACCTCTGCCTCCTGAGTTCAAGCAACTCTCCTGCCTCAGCCTCCCTAGTAGCTGGGATTACAAGCATGTGCCACCACACCCGGCTAATTTTTCTGTTTGTTTTTGACATGGAGTTTTGCTCTTGTTGCCTAGGGTGGAGTGCAATCGTGCAATCTCGACTCACTGCAACCTCCGCCTCCAAGGTTCAAGTGATGCTCCTGCCTCAGCCTCCTGAGTAGCTGGGATTACAGGCTCCTGCCACCTCACCCAGCTAATATTTTTTTTTTTTTCGTATTTTTTAGTAGATACAGGGTTTCACCATGCTGGCCAGGCTGGTCTCAAACTCCCGACCTCAGGTGATCCGCCTGCCTTGGCCTCCCAAAGTGCTGGGATTATAGGGGTGAGCCACCACGCCCAGCCTCGAAGCTCCTTTGTGAAGCCTGTAGACCAAGTTTTATTGTTTCCATTTTCTAGATAAGAAAACAGAGGCTCAAGAAAGTAATGTGATTTTCCCAAGGTCATACTGTAAGTGACAAAGCAGAGACTGAGACCCAGATTTCCAACCCAAGTTCTCTTTTTATTATGCTGTACTAGAAACAATGGGGTGAATTTATTTATGTCCCATGTGATCCTGTGGACATGTGAATTTGTATCTGTAGGTGCTTTACTGGGAACTCCTGGAAAACAGGGGTTATGAGCTGATTGATTTCCACAATTCTTACAGCAGGATCCTCCATATTAGGAAGCAAATGTACATAGAAAGTAAGGGAGGAAAGAAGACAGAGAAAATAATGGAAGGCTGGCAAGAAGAAAAATAAAGTAGAAGAACAAAATGAAAGGTAAGAAAAAAGAGAAAAAAATAAAGGGACAGAAAGAAATAATATACATTGCTACATGTGTTGATTAAAGAAAAGAAAGAATCCTCTGTGATTTGAAAGGTCTTTCAGAAGCAACAGATATATTGGCAAGAACATGAAGTTAGAACTCAGGGAACCGTGGGTGCAGAATCTACCTCCTACTTAAATGCTCTATTACTTTGGCTGAAATTACGTCCCCTTCTAAGTCTGTTTCCTCAACCTGCAAAATGTGGTTAATACATGCTAACTTTTAGGGTGATTTGTGAGGAAAGCTTGAAAAAAGGAAAGGTGTTTATGGCATCTGACAGGAACTCAATAACAGCATTCCACACCTATGGTTACTCCCACTGAGAGCCTAGAGCCTCAGCCATTCCAGGACTGTTTAATCTTCTTTCCCTTCCAGGTTTTCTATGGGCAGACGGCAAAGGTCTTGGATCAGGTGCTCCAAAGCTTCCTCCCTGAGAACCCTGACTCCAGCGAGGTATAGGTACAGGCCTTCAAGACCCAGAAGGAGTCACAGTCAGCCTCTCAGAGGATGCTGGCTGCCTGGGGAAGGTGGTAGGAGGAGGAAGAGGTGGTGTGTTGAAGTGGTTAAAATCAGGTTTGAATTCAAAACAAATAACAACAAAAAACCTTGTGAATAATCCACTGTTTATTAGCATGTGGATAATTGAGAGTTGACCATGTCCTCTGAGCCTGCCTCAAGCCTTTCATTATTTGGGTTATATGTTCCTTGGGCCTTTGCTAGTTGACCCCTGGCTTCAACTACTGTGGTATACCAGTTAGGGCAGAGGTGATTACATAGGCCTGAGCTGGGAGGCTCTGAGCCTTAATTTTCCTGATTCTCCTTCCCCTCACATTTAGCAACTGATATCCTAGATGAGTTCTGCACTCCCCTATAAGCTCAAGCCGGGGCTGGACTGGTGCCCTTTTTCTCAAGTTTGTCATGGAGCACTTTGGCCATGATGTGAATCTGGCTAATCTTTGGCCTTTTTCTAATCTTCATCCCTCTTACCACATCCTGGCCTCTTTCCCGGCCTCCTGAATAAGTCTATATTTGCACCTCAGGATTATATCTGTCTTTTTGTTTTTCTCAAACTCTTCTCAGCCTTTCTGCTTCTCTTAGAATATCCTCCACTTTCCTTTACTGCCTCCTTCTCCTCAACTTGCTGAGTTTGATTAGGATGGAGGTGCCTTACATGGTCTGGTTCATGATCCTTTGCAAAGTGCCTTCTGTCTGACAGTTTTCAGGGAAGGTAACTAGTGCCAAATACCAAACTAATCCCAGAAGCAAGTTTGCTTTTCCTCTTTCTTTCCTCTTCTATCCCTCTTCTTTCCATCCTTTCAAACTGAGCCACTTCTACTTGCCAGGTTTTGTGTTGGGAACTAAGAAAACAAAGAAATCAGATGGAATCACTGCCCTCAATGAGATAAGCACCTCCCCAACCTAGGTCTTTGCCTCTTACTAGCAATGAATTCTTTGGCAATTTGTTTAGCATTTCTGGGCTTTGCTCCTTAAATAAGTAGAAATCGGGGCTGAATATGAGTACTGTAAGAGAAGCCAGAGGGAATGCAAAAGAGGGAGTGATCGGTTCCATCTCTGAACAACAGTGAAGGTGCCCTAGTTCATTTCTGCTTCTATAACAAAATACCACAGGCAAAGATAATTTATAAACAACATACATTTATTTTTCATAGTTCTAGAGGCTAAGAAGTTCAAGATCAAGGCACTGGCAGATTCAGTGTCTGGTGAGGACTGCTGTCTGCATCTGAGATGGCTCCTTCTTGCTTCATCCTCACATGGTAGAAGAGCAAAAGGGATGAACACAGTGTTCTCACATGGCAGATAAGATAAAAGTGCCAGGCAGCTATCTGAAGCCTATTTTATAAGGACATTAATCTCATTCACAAGGGCAGAGCCCTCATGACTTAATCATTTCTCAAAAGTTCCCACCTTTTAATACCATCACCTTGGGGTTTAAGGTCCAACATATAAGTTGTTTGTTTGGTTTTGTTTGAGACTGAGTCTTCCTCTGTCACCCAGGCTGGAGTGCAGTGGCATGATAACAGCTGACTGCAGCCTCGACCACCGGGGGTCAAGTGATCCTCCCACCTCAGCCTCCTGAGTAGCTGGGACCACAGGTGTACACTTTCATGCCTGGCTAATTTTTTAAAAATATTTTTAGAGATGGGGTCTTCCTATGTTGCCCAGGCTGGTCTCTAGCTCCCAGGCTCAAGTGATCCTCCTGTCTTGGCCTCCCAAAGTGCTGGGATTACAGGTGTGAGCCACTGTGCCCAGCTAGATTATTTTCCATGTATGTTCAAATATCCATATGTGTATATGTGAGCATATAAGTGTATGTAAACAAAGGAAATGCATGTGAAAATATGGGAGCTTGTAGTGGAGTTGTATGTGAGTATATGGAATATATGTGAATGGCGGGAGGTTATGGTGTCTGGGAGAATATATATATGAATAAATGCATTTGTATCAGAGTGTAGGGCATAAGACTATGGTGGAATATATATGAAAGTGTGGGCAAGATGTGTCTATGGGAGCTCATCTAAGGTTTGCAAGTACCTGTATGTGAGTGAGAGTGTATGTCAGAGTTTGAGGTGAGTGTGTATGGTATGGGGAGGGGAGGGCTTGCATTGTTTCATGTGAGTGTGTGGGTATGGAGAATAAATTAGTGGGTTAATTGGGCAACCCTAGTTCTACTCCTTAGTTTGCATCATTCAGTGAAGGCTTTCCAGTGAATTGCTTTCAGCAGCAGTTTCTGGGATTTGGGCACTCTAGGGTTAGGAAACTTGTTATTTTTTCCCTTTCAGGCCCTTTGTTGAGGTATACCCTCATTTAGCTCCATACACATCTTGTGAGCACTTACCGTGCACAAGGCGCTACTCTTAGATCTTTCCTGGCAGATAAGAATACTCTCTGAGGAGTCATGTCTCTCAATATTATCCTAAATCCTTTCCCTCACTGGATTCTCATAAGAGCTGGCTCCCTTCATTGTGTAAATGGAGAAAGCAAGACCTGCTCAGAGCATGGGCTTGCAGGCAAATAGACCTGGGATGAATTTCTCTCTCTGTTATTACCTAGTTGTGTTAGTTTGTAAAGGCTGCCATAACAAAATGCTACAGAATTGGTGCCTAAAATAACAGAAATTTATTTCCTCACAGTTGTGAAGGTTGGAAGTCCAAGATCAAGGTGTTAGCAGGGTTGGTTTCTTTTGAGGCCTATTTCCTTAGCTTGCCAAGGGCTACTTTCTTGCTGTGTCTTCTACATGGTCTTTCCTCTGTGTTAATGCATCCCTGGTGTGTCTGTCTGTCTTTTCCAATATTCTCTTTTTTTTTTCTTTTGATGGAGTCTTGCTCTGTCACCAGGCTGGAGTGCAGTGGTGCGATCTCGGCTCACTGCAACCTCCACCTCCCAGGTTCAAGCAATTCTCCCTGCCTCAGCCTCCCAAGTAGCTGGGACTACAGGCATGCACCATCACGCCCAGCTAATTTTTCTATTTTTAGTAGAGACGGGGTTTCACCATGTTGGCCAGGATGGTCTTGATCTATTGACCTCATGATCCACCCACCTCGGCCTCCCAAAGTGCTGAGATTACAGGCATGAGCCACTGCACCCAGCTTAATATTCTTTTCTTTCTTTCTTTTTCTTTTTTTTTTTTGAGATGGAGTCTGGCTCTGTTGCCCAGGCTGGAGTGCAGTGGCACCATCTTGGCTCACTGCAAGCTTTGACTCCCGGGTTCACGCCATTGTCCTGCCTCAGCCTCCCGAGTAGCTGGGACTACAGGCACCCGCCACCACACCCGGCTAATTTTTTCTATTTTTTAGTAGAGATGGTGTTTCACCGTGTTAGCCAGGATGGTCTCGATCTCCTGACCTCGTGATCTGCCTGCCTCGGCCTCCCAAAGTGCTGGGATTACAGGCGTAAGCCACGGCACTCAGCCTATATTCTTTTCTTAAAAGGATGTCAGTCAGATTGGATTAGGGCCCACCCTAACAGCTTCAGTTTTTTTTTTTTTTTTGGTTAGAAACTGACTTTCTTAATAAGTCACATGATACAAAAGAATGAGAGCATTCAAAGAATGAGTAAAATACTGCTTTGTCCCAAAGGACAAGCAGAAAATGTTAAGGCACAATGGATGCTCAGAAAACGTAAGAAGCTGAAGGGAAAACACATCATCTGTGTATTCAGACACACACACTCCAACCCATCACACGGACACACCCTCACCCACCCATCAGAGAAGAATTCACCTGGAATCAGCTGGGGGTGGTGGCTCACGCCTATAATCCCAGCACTTTGGGAGGTTGAGGCGGGTGGATCATGAGGTCAGGAGTTCAAGACCAGCCTGACCAACATGGTGAAACCCTGTCTCTACTAAAAATACAAAAATTAGCGGGGCGTGGTGGCACGCACCTGTAATCTTAGCTACTCAGGAGGCTGAGGCAGGAGAATCGCTTGAGGCAGAGGTTGCAGTGAGCCGAGATGCGCCACTGCACTCCTGCCTGGGCAACAGAGCGAGACTCTATCTCAAAAAACATTAAAAAATAAAAAAAATAAAATCACCTGGAATCAAAGCAGCAGGGACAACCTGCGCTGGAGCGGCCAGAACAGGCCAGCGGGCAGCTGGGTGAGACAAAGCAACTCCAGGAGGGGAGACGAGAACTGGCAGCTGACATGACCCTGTGGCCAGGACACTCCAAAAGAGGCCTCTTCTTTCTGCCTATTATTTTAACAAATAAAGTCCATGCTGCCAGAAGGCAAGCCCACCTCAAAACTCCTGGCACATTCACAAGCTACCAAAGGGAGGAGGGTGAACAGGCTCTGATACTTGGAGTAGAGGCCTGAGCTTCCTCTCCCACGGTTTTCCACCGGGAACAGAAGACAAAACCAAGCCCTGTGCTGCCACAGGAAGTCCCAGGAAGCACCTGTGAGACCTGCACACCCACCTCAGAGGGTCCCAGGGCTGGGAAAGCCCTCCTCTCAGGGGCTCAGCTCATCTGGAACAAGACAGAGCCCCTGCTCCCTGGAGGGCAAGCTGGGACCAGAGAAGCCAAGCACCCACATCAGTCACCTTTCCAAGTGTCCTCGAGAAAAGAGAGACTGTCCCGTGTGGCCCAGGCTTTTCCGGGCACGCACCGGCCCCCAGAGGAAGCCATGGCGCCGCCTGGGAAGGAGCGCGCACCAGAGGTTACCCAGGGCACTTCCTGGCGTTGCCCCGGCACAACTTAGATGAACAAAGACGAAACTAAAACCTGAAGACCCAGACACAGGAGGAGAGGGCAGGTCTGGTCAGTCCCCTAGGGGAGCTGCTTGGGCTCCAGGGAGTGCCCACCGGGGGATTTTCAGGAGTTTTTCACAGACTGTGAGTGTGGATCTGGAGGCCAGGTGGTCCACAGGACAGCCACCTTCCAGCAGTGACATCACCAAAGGTTATCAGAAAGGCATGCTCTTTCTGGTGTCTCGTGCCTGCAAAGGAGACCAGAACGAGGGGCACAGGACCCCAGGTAGGGCCCTGCCTGGCTCCCTCCATTCCTGATTCAACAGGGAGGTGTGGTGGGGGCCCTCACCGTGTTTCTGTCCGGGTTCAATCCAGGGAGGACCTTCCCACCCTCCTCAGAGTGGTGGCCCAGCCTGGCAGTGGGGGGTGGAGCACCAGCAGGAAGAAGGCAGGAAACTGGTCATCCAAGTCCAGGGAGTGGAGCACTACCAGGAGGAAGGCGGGGACTGGTCACTCAAGTCCAGGGAAGAGGCCAAAGGCACACACTGGACCTTCAGGTCCCAAACCTCAATCCTTGGTCCTCTGCCACTGGAGCTGCCACCGGGCACTTCAGAACAGGGGAAACTGCCCATCTTGAGGTAGGCACAAAGGCATGTTTCTAGGTGAGGGTGGCAGCTGCAGCTTGATCGGATGGTCCTGAGATAGCAGCAGGGCCCAGCATCCGGGGAAAGGGGGGGAAGGGAGGGCAGGCTGCAGAGGGGCCCTGTGGGAGGCCCTGGCCAGCTTTGCACAGCCCGGGCATGGCCCCGGGCGCAAAAGTCACTTCTCCGTGGTCTGAGAAATCTGCTGAGGCAGCCCTCCCCATGTGGTGACCCATGAGACTGTTAGCCAGCCCCTGCTCCTCAGGAGGACAATGCCGGGCCAGGGCCCCCAGTTGCCCTCCTCCTGCGGGGTGCAGCGTCCTCAGCCCTGCTCCAGGCTGTCGCTGGGCTGCACCACGGTGTAGCTCCCCTGGCCCAAGGACAGCTGCCGGCTGAAGAAGGACGTGGTGCTCTTCGTCTTCACTCACCTGATCCCCTTGCCGTCCTCCACGTAGTCGATGGTGGAGAGATGCTGGATCCGGCTGGACACCACACTGCCCTGCCTCCGCAGCTTGGGGCGCTGAACAGGAGCCGGCGAGGAGCTGAGGTCTGAGGGCGAGCCAGTTGCACTGTCCTGGGGGCCTGCGGGCTCCGCCGCCTGGCTCAGTTAGATGCAGTACTCAATGAGGCTGCTCATCAGTTGGGCCTGCTTGGAGTAGATCTTGAGGAGCTTGTTGACAGGTGTGACCCCGCTGTCCCTGTCGAACTCCAGCCACAGGATGGGCTCCTCCTCCTCAGGGGAGGTGTGGTCCCACGACAGCTCCTGGAAGCGCAGGCCCAGCAGGACGTGCTTCTCTCTGCTGTCGACGACGTGCACACCTTCCAGACTGATGGCCACAGAAACTGATTTGCGCCCACCCCGGTGCAAAAAGCCTTGGGCTGGCTTGTCAACCTCACCGTGGAAGAAGGCACACCCATAGAAGGGCAGCTTGTGGCACTTGAGGAGGTAGGCGCGGTAGTGGGTGCCCAGGGCGGCCTCACACCCGCCGTCGCTGCTGACCTCCTGCACCTCGCGGTAGGCGTTCAGCAGGCCCTGCTCACCCGGCCCGGCCCTGGCCCCACGGCCCCGGAGGGCAGCAAAGAGACCCTGGCCCCGCTTACAGAGGTGGGCAGGCAGGAAGGAGTCCAGCTTCTCCCTCAGGTCGCAGGCTGCCGGCCAGTCGGGCTGGTAGGGCACGAGCTGCACGCGGCACACCAGGGCGCCCAGAGCCTCGCAGTCCTCAACGTCGCACAGGTACCGTGCAGCCAGCACGTTGCCCTTGGCCTCCTCATAGAGCAGCCGCAGGACCTCCTCGTCGGGGATCTGGAGCTCCCGCCCCTTTGGGAAGAACACGTTCCTTCGGAACTGCAGGAAAGGCTCATCCATGGCCACATCGTCGTCCGGGGCACTGGTGAAGCGCAGCAGCAGCTCCGGCCACTGGCGTCCCAGCTTGTAGGGCTGGTTCTTGGGTTTCAGCTGCACCTCCAGCAGAGGGGAGACCAGCCAAAGCGCGAAGACATCCAGGGCGATGTCCGGAAGCTGCAGGACCTCGCGGACGGCGCAGTGCAGCTCATGGGCACGGAGCGAGGTCAGGTTCTCCACAGCCAGGGGCACCACCGTGTCATCCGCCAGGTATACCAGCACGTCAGCCGCTCGGGCTCCCATGGAGGACACGCTGCTTCGGTGGGACCGCTCAGTGGGGCCGGGCTGCCCGACACTGCCTTCCGTCCCGTCCATCTCGCAGGGTCGCAGAGCCCGCCACCTGAGAGGCAAGGCTCCTGCCCGGAATCCTGCCCCTCCACCAAGCCCGCGGAATCTTGCTCTGTCACCCAGGCTGGAGTGCAGTGGCGCGATTTCGGCTCACTGCAACCTCTGCCTCTCTGGTTCAAGCGATTCTCCTGCCTCAGCCTCCTGAGTAGCTGGGATTACAGGCATGTGCCACCACACCTGGCTAATTTTTTTTTTTTGTATTTTTAATAGAGACAGGGTTTCACCATGTTGGTCAGGCTGGTCTCGAACTCCTGACCTCGTGATCCGCCCATCTCAGCCTCCCAAATGCTGGGATTACAGGCGTGAGCCACCATGCCTGGTCCAACAGCCTCATTTTAACTTAATTACTTATTTAAAGACTCAGTCTCCAAATACAGTCACATTCTGAGGTGCTGGGGGTCAGAGCTTCAACATACGAATTTTGAAGGGATACAATCAGCCATAGAACTAGCTGTGTGACCTTGGCCTCTCTGCACCTTGGTTTCTCCTCAGGGTATGTAGAGATAATTAGGGGTGATATTCTAAATATTTGACACCTGGAAGGGAGTCTGACAACCTACAAACTTTCGTGGCCCTAGTGTTAGAGCAGAGTCCTGGAGGCCCCTGCTATGCCAGGCATTAATCCTTTGGTTGTTGAATTATATGGGGAGGTCCTGGGGGAGGAGTTCTCATGAAGGAATCAAGGTGGTGGTGGTGTGAGTGAAGAGTGTTACCAATCAGTATAGAAGTTTTTAAATATTTTAACAGCCTGTACAGCTCTATCCCTGCATACTACCCAAATATCAGTCCCAGTAGAATTAATGCCTACCTTATTAGTGTAGTTATACACACACATGTTGACCTCTTCTCCAAACACTCACCTTGGTTTCTCTAAAGTAATCCTATCAGGCCCAATTCTAGGGTCTCAAAAACTCAGCTGCCCCAATGCTGAAGAGCTCTTTTCTCCTCTCTCATACACTGTGGAGTTTACCAAGATAGGGTAGCTGGTGGCTGTTTGGGGCATGGTCTCTATATTACTCTGTTCTCACACTGCTAATAAGGACATACCCGAGACTGGATAATTTATAAAGGAAAGAGGTTTAATTGACTCACAGTTCCACATGGCTGGGGAGACCTTGCAATCATGGCTGAAGACAAATAAGGAGCAAAGTCACATCTTACATGGCAGCAGGCAAGAGGGCTTGGGTAAGGGAACTCCCCTTTATAAAACCATCAGATCTCGTGAGACCTAATCACTATCATGAGAACAGCAAGGGAAAGACCCGCCTCCATGATTCACCAGGTCTCTCCTGCAAAAAGTAAAAGTAGAGGTTCCTCTTCAAAGACTTTCCTCCCCGTCTAATTAGGAATAAATAGTAACTTCTCTTAGAAGCAAAATTTATTCAAAGACCTGTGCTAACATTCTTAAATATCTGCTAGCTGTAATAAAGACATCAATGTACTTTATGTTCTTAGCTCCCACAATTTAGCCTAAATATTTGCCCTGGCATGCTTATACTGGTCCAAGCAAAGCATTAGGCCATACCCTGTTGCTCTTCCTTATTTGAAGGTGTTTTTACCTTTCTCAGCATTCCACAAGTTACTTCCTCCTTCCTTTGTTCTCTTCTGCCTTTGCCTCTTTTAGAAAGTTCTAAGTTGCTAGCCAGTTGGGACAAATACAGAATTTGAGGTCCCATTCCACCCCATGGAAACTGGACACAGCAGTAGGGTGGACGTGTCAGGTTGTAAATGACCCTGTCTCCTTTGTTCAGTGTACTCTCACGGCAAAACTGCTGGCAAGTGTACCCTTTCTGCAGAAAGTATAAAAATGGCCTTGCTGAGGAAATTAAATTTATGTTCAAGTGCTATTTCTTTATGGCACTGGGGAACAAGCATTTCGAACACTCCCATGACACATAGGAGTTATAGGAGCCACCAGTCAAGATGAGATTTGGGTGGGGACACAGCCAAACCATATCAGTCTCTAGGGACTCCAAGAAGGACACCCATCTCTATGTCCTGGAATGGTGTAGACTGTTTTATGTCTACACTATTACAGTGTAGCAAGACACCCATCTCTATGCCCTGGAATGGTGTAGACTGTTTTATATCTACGCCATTACAGTGTAACAAAAGGCTAAGATTACAGTCTGGGCTTAGTTGCCTCCTCACCATCTCCCTCTCTTGGTGGACTTCACTCTTCCCTTTGTCCTACAAGGGTCTGGACAGTTCAGTGTTCTGTGAAAGCTTTTGCTGGGAGGCAGAAAGGAACTTGAACAGTAGTCAAGTTAGAGCCATCTCTCTCCCTCATAGGAGACTCTTTCTTGACCTTGACATCCATTTTATCCCATTCGCCTTTTTCCCCAGGGGCCAGAAATGAGCCATCTTTGGGCAAGGAAGCCAGAGCACTCTGCCTCCTGTCTCTTGACTGAGGGCCACTTCTCCACAGCTCTTTATCTCCTGACTCATCTTTGCTTTTGTCTTTTGTTTTTGTTTTTTTTGAGATGGAGTCTCACTCTTGCCTAGGCTGGAGTGCAGTGGCATGATCTCAGCTCACTACAACCTCCGCCTCTTGGGTTCAAGTGATTCTCCTGCCTCTGCCTCCCAAGTAGCTGGGATTACAGGAGCCCGTCACCACGCCTGGCTAATTTTTGTATTTTTAGTAGAGGCGAGGTTTCAACATGTTGACCAGGCTGGTCTCAAACTCTTGACCTCAGGTGATCTGCCTGCCTCAGCCTCCCAAAGTGCCCACCTCATCTTTGGGAAGTTGATAGAAAGGGGTGGGGGCAGAGCCTTTCCTTAGCGTTGGGGGTTCCTTAATGGGAACCCAGGCCAAGAGGAATAATATGAGATTTCAGGGCAGGCTACTGACCCCAAGCCTCGGATAGTTTAGCAAAACCTAAATGAAGGGTGTAGTCAGCTTCACTACCTCAGCATTCCTGGGGCTGTCCAGCAGGGCTCTTCTGGAAAGCTGAGGCCAAACAGAGAGAGAGAGAAGAAAAAGGTCCAACACGGTGGCAGCCAGTCAGAGGTGACTTTGGAAGTGGAGCAAGAGATCCCAGAACATTTGAGAAAGTTCTTTATAAACAGCTCCCAGATTTTGAAGGGAGTGGTTATGAGGAATGTTTGCTGGGATGAGGGTTTAGGGAGGCTGGGGTGATTCAGTTTCATCTCCTCTCTTTGATGGAACCATGGGATCTCAGCCAGACTCCCTTGCAAGCTAGTGGGGGCATTTTGTTTGTCCACCATTGAGTTGCTAGGGCAGCCTAATATTATGGAAAGAGCACTGAATTTGGAGCCACATAGTCTGAGCTCTAGCTCCAGCTCTGCCACTGAATTGCTGTGTGACTTGGGCAAATTTCTTCTTAGATCTCTGTAACATGAGACAGGGAGGGACTTCTTGGTCTCTGTGGGATCCATTCTGCTCTATCTTCCTGAGTCTCTGAGTCAGTGGAGGTGGTGTAGGGTAGGGGAATGGACCGGCTTCTGCCTTCCAGCTTCCACCTTCAGCCTTGCCTCTTGGGATTGGGGCCAGTAAGCCTGAGAGAAGTCATTCCTCCTTTTACCTCTGCCTCCCTAGGGATGGCTCACTGACCCTCATTTTCTCTAGACCTCGGCTACTTCTAGTTCTTTTAGTTGTGATGTTAGGTTGTTAATTTGAGATCTTTCTAACTGTTTGATGTGGGCGTTTAGTGCTACAAATTTCCCTCTTAACTTTGCCGTAGCTGTGTTCCAGAGATCGTGGTATGTTGTATCTTTGTTCTCATTAGTTTTAAAGAACTTCCTGATTTCTGCCTTAATTTCATTATTGACCCAGAAGTCATTTAGGAGCAGGTTATTCAATTTTCATGTAATTGTATGGTTTTGAGTGAATTTCTTAGTCTTGGTTTCTAATTTGATTGCGCTGTGGCCCGAGAGATTGTGATAATTTCAGTTCTCTTCCATCTGCTGAGGAGTGTTTTACTTCCTATTATGTGATGATTTTTTTTTTTGAGATGGAGTTTCACTCTTGTTGCCCAGGCTGGAGTGCAATGGCACAATCTTGGCTCACGGAAACCTTCGCCTCTCGGGTTCAAGCGATTCTCCTGCCTCAGCCTCCCAAGGAGCTGAGACTACAGGCATGAGCCACCATGCCCGGCTAATTTTTGTATTTTTAGTAGAGATGGGGTTTCACCATGTTGGACAGGCTGGTCTCGAACTCCTGATCTCAGGTAATCCGCCCACCTCGGCCTCCCAAAGTGCTGGGATAACAGGCGTGAGCCACTGCGCCCAGCCTTATGCAATTGATTTTAAAGCATGTGCCATGTGGTGATGAGAAGAATGTATATTCTGTTGTTTTTGGGTGGAGAGTTCTGTAAATATGTAACAGATCCATTTGATCCAGTGCTGAGTTCAGATCCTGAATATCTTTGTTAATTTTCTGTCTCAATGATCTGTCTAATATTGTCAGTGGGATGTTTAAGTCTCCCACTATTATTCTGTGGGTGTCTAAGTCTCTTTGAAGGTCTCTAAGAAATTGCTTTATGAATCAGGGTGCTCCTGTGTTGGGTGCATATTATATTTAGGATAGTTAAGTTTGTTGAATTGAACCCTTTACCATTATGTAATGCCATTCTTTGTCTTTTTAAAAATCTTTGTTGGTTTAAAGTCTGTTTTGTCAGAAACTAAGATTGCAACCCCTGCTTTTTTTCTGTTTTCCATTTGCTTGGTATATTTTTCTCCATCTCTTTATTTTGAGCCTATGTTTGTCATTGCATGTGAGATGGGTCTCTTCACAACAATGGTCTTGGTTCTTTATCCAGCTTGCCACTCTCTGTCTTTTAATTAGGTCATTTAGCCTGTTTCAATTTGAGCTTAGTATTGTTATGTGTGGATTTGATCCTGTCATCATTTTAGCTGGTTATTTTGTACACTTGTTTATGTGGTTGCTTTATAGTGTCACATCTTTGAGATGTTTGGGGGTCACCAATATCAGATACCCCCTCAGAAACTTCCTCACTCTAAAGGATGAATTCATATAGAGCAAGGAGTCTAGCAGCACTCCTGTGCCTTTGTGCCTCCAAGGGTGAGGGTCCAGAGAAATAGGTCTTACTTGCCCTTGAAAATACATCTTTTTTTCTTTTTTTCGGAGTGTCTCTCTGTCACGCAGGATGGAGTGCACTGCAACCTCCACCTCCCAGGTTCAAGCGATTCTTCTGCCTCCGCCTCCCAAGTAGCTGGAACTACAGGCGCATTCCACCACACCAGGCTAATTTTTGTATTTTTAGTAGAAACGCGATTTCACCATATTGGCCAGGCTGGTCTCGAACTCCTGACCTCATGATCAGCCTGACTCGGCCTCCCAAAGTGCTGGGATTACAGGCCTGAGCCATCGCGCCCAGCCTGAGAATACATCTTTATAGAATACTCAGTATAGTGCTCTGCCTCCACACCCTACTAAATTAAACTGGTTGTTACTGGGAAAAAAAAATCTCCTGTTTGGGTTTTACCAAGAGACACACACACTTTGACTTTAGTCCTGTCCCCCTCCCAGTGAAAGTGGCAAAAACAATAACTGAAGGATTTAGGCATTACTGTACTCTCTTTTCTTGGGCAGTAGGTAAAAGTTATTTTAAAATTAACTAGTTTTTTTTAATATTAAAAACAATACCTGCACATAGTAAAGCATTTAAACAGTACAAACAGCCAGATTACCAGGTTCATTCCACAAGGGTACCCAATGAAAACAGTTTCTTGTGTGTTCCTTTGAAAAAATGTTAATATTTCTACAGAACAACCTTTTTTTTATTCACACAAATGGACTCAAACCAGTTACACTGTTCTCTGCCTTACTTTGTTCCCTTAACTATTTGGATGACTTTCCATATCAGTACAAACATATTCACCTCACTCTTTTTAATAGAGATATAGATGGAGGTAGAGTTTATACTGTAGTTTAACTGATCAGTCCCTAAATGATGAACATTTAGGGATTCCACCCCCTCCACCCAGTCTTTTGCTACTAGAAACAATGATATAGTGACTATCCTTGTACACATGTCCATGCACAGGTGTGATATATCTGCAGGCTAAATTCCTAGAAATATAACTGTTGGATCAAAGAGTATGCACACTTAACATTTTTTTTTTTTTTTTTGAGACAAGAGTCTCACTTTGTCACCTAGGCTGGAGTGCAGTGATGTGATCTCGGCTCACTGCAACCTCTGCATCCCGGGTTCAAGCGAATCTCGTCCCTCCGCCTTCCGAGTAGCTGGGACCACAGACATGCACCACCATGCCCAGCTAATTTTTTTGTATTTTTAATAGAGACGGGGTTTCATCACGTTGACCAGGCTGGTCTCATACTCCTGACCTCAAGTGATCTGCCCGCCTTAGCCTCCCAAAGTGCTGGGATTACAGGCATGAGCTTCCACACCTGGCACACTTTAACATTTTTGATTAATACTGACAAATTGCCCTCCAATGAGATTGCCCAATTTATACTCTTAATAGGCTATGTAGAAGATGGACTGTTTTCCCACACTGTCACTCACACTAAGTATTAACAAACTTAATAATTTTATAGGTGAAAAGTTGTATCTCACTTTAATTTTAAGTTTTCATTATGAGCAATGATGAGCATCTTTATCAGTAATTCATCTCTCTTACTGTCTACTTACTGTTCATGCCCTTTCCCCATTTTGTATTGTTATTCATCTTAATCTTACTGATTTATATGATCTTTTTGTTATTGAGAAAAGTAGCCCCTCTCTTACTTGTTTTATGTATTATAAAATCTGATACCACTTTGTTGTTAGTGTTTTGACTTTGTCATATATATTTTTGTGATGCAAAAGTTTTAAATGTTATGTGAAATGCATCAATATTTTCTTGTATGGCTTTTGGATTTTGTATGACATTTAGAGTTTCTTCACTTAAAGGTTATACAATCTTCTTATACATTCATTAGTCTCTTTCTTTCTTAGCATTTAAATCTTAGATCCATCTGGAATTTTCCCTATTTTATAGTTAACATTTCAAGCTTAGCACCCCTAAATATGCTTATTTCCCTCAGACTAGTGCTTTTCAAATATTTCCACAAAAGGATATCTCAGAGGAGAGGAGTGTCCTTGAAACCCTGGGGATCTGGAGAGATTTGGTGCCAGCCACAGGATCAACATTTTTTTTTTTTGAGACAGAGTCTTGCTCTGTTGCCCAGGCTGGAGTGCAGTGGCATGATCTCAGCTCACTGAAACCTCTGCCTCCCTGGTTCGAGCGATTCCCCTGCCTCAGCCTCTCGAGCAGCTGGGATTACAGGCACCCACCACCACACCCAGCTAATTTTTGTATTCTTAGTAGAGAAGGAGTTTCACCATGTTGGCCAGGCTGGTCTCGAACTCCTGACCTCAAGTGTTCCACCTGCCTTAGCTTCCCAAAGTGCTGGGATTACAGGCTTGAGCCACCCCCACCAGCCAAGATAAGGAATCTTTAAAAAAAAAAAAAAAAAGAAAGAAAGAAAAAAATATATATATATTTGCTCTTGTTACATATTAAAGGATTCCTTAATATGACTAAAAAATCAGTTTTTAAATTTCCCTGGCATAAAACAATCTATGAAGACCGTTTAATAAATTGATGTTTTAGCCAGATGCAGTGGCTCATGCCTGTCATCCCAGCAACTTAGGAGGCTGAGGCAGGAGGTTTGCTTGAGCCCAGGAGTTCTAGACCAGCCCGGGCAACATATGGAAAACTTGTCTCTACAAAAATAAAATAAAATAAAAAATAGCCAGGTGTGGTAGTGCATACCTGCAGTCCTAGCTATTCAGTAGGCTGAGGTGGGAGAACTGCTTAAGCCCAGGATTTTGAGGCTGCAGTGAGCTATGATTGCTCCACTGCACTCCTTCCAGCCTGAGCAATAGAGCAAGACCCTGTCTCAAAAAAAAAAAAAAAACGAAAGAAAAGAAAAGAAATTGATGCTTTTATTAACATCAGTAATTTGTGGGGACTGCATGAGAAATTTTCGTTGAAGGTGCCAAGGCCCAGAAACTTCCTTGCAAATCCGTAACTATCAGCCTCTAAGACTGAATTCTTTCAGCTTCTCTCTGAAACCTATCTTTGAGTCAGACTGCTGCCTTAATTAACTTTTTAACTTCCTTTGCTAGACCTTCTAGAAAATTAATTGTTCCTCCTTAATTCTCTTTAGAACTAGCCACTTTCAAAGAGTTGCTCCTGAAATATACAATACATTGTTGTTAACTATCAATTTTAAAAAGTTGCTTCTGACAATAAGCATAGAATTCCATCAATCTCAGGATACACTAGAAGCTTTTCTAAAATAGTTTATCACCAGGCACGGTGGCTCATGCCTGTAATCCCAGCACTTTGGGAGGCTGAGGCGGGTGGGTCACCTGAGGTCAGGAGTTCGAGACCAGCCTGGCCAACATGGTGAAACCCCGTCTCTACTAAAAATACAAAATTAGCCAGGCGTGGTGGAGCATGCCTGTAATCCCAGCTACTCAGGAGGCTGAGGCAGGAATATTGCTTGAACCCAGGAGGGAGAGGTTGCAGTGAGCTGAAATCATGCTATTGTACTCCAGCCTTCAGGCAACAAGAGTGAAACTTCGTCTCAAAAAAAAAAAAAAATCTTTAAGTCATTTTGTCTGGGTGCGGTGGCTCACACCTGTAATCCCAGCACTTTGGGAGGCCGAGGGGGCTGGATCACCTGAGGTTAGGAGTTGAAGACCAGCCTGGCCAAGATGGCAAAACCCCATCTCTACTAAAAACACAAAAATTAGTCAGGTGTGGTGATGGGCACCTGCAATCCCAGCTACTCAGGAGGCTGAGGCTGGAGAATCGCTTGAACCCAGGAGGCAGAGGTCGCAGTGAGCTTACATCACGCCACTGCACTCCAGCCTAGGCGACAAGAGCAAAACTCCATCTCAAAAAATAAAATAAAATAAAATAAAATAAAATAAAATAAAATAAAAAGAATTTCTTTTGTGGGAAACAAACAAACACCTAGCTTTTTCATAGATTTTCCTAATCTAAGCTGAGGTTCATGTCTCCTGGGGGAAAATTAAACAAAACGAGGAACAGAAGGCTGAGTGAAGGATCCTGGCAGAAGTGGCAGTGAAGCTGGCCTCTTTGGGATCCAACTTTAATCACCCAAAGAAAGGCTACATGGTTGATAGGGCACATCTATGTTCCATCGCCTTGGAACACAGATATTCAGGGGGCATGGACTGGGATTAATCACAATCTAATTCCAATTTCAACTAGGCATAGAGAAGAATTTCTCTGGTAAATGTTTGAGAAAATAGAAATGGCACAGTAGCGCATGCCTGTAATCCCAGCAGTTTGGACAAGGCAGGAGGATTGCTTGAGTTCAGGAATTTGAGATCAGCCTGGGCAACACAATTAGACCTTATCTCTATTTTTTAAAGGTAATATTAATATGCCGGGCACGGTGGCTCATGCCTGTAAACCCAGCATTTTGGGAGGCTGAGGCGGGCGGATCACCTGAGGTCGGGAGTTCGAGACCAGCCTGACCAACATGGAGAAACCTCGTCTCTACTAAAAATACAAAATTATCCAGGCATGGTGGTGCATTCCTGTAATCCCAGCTACTTGGGAGGCTGAGGCAGGAGAATCACTTGAATCCGGAAGGCGGCAGTTTCGGTGAGCTGAGATCGTGCCATTGCACTCCAGCCTGGGCAACAAGAGCGAAAGTCCATCTCTAAATAAATAAATAAATAAATAAATAAATAGGGAAAATAGTAAGATTGATATCCATCTTCCTAGTCTTCAGGAGGATATTCCTCCCTTGCCTGTACACGCCTTTCCCCTACACATACACTCTGAGCTGAAGCATCTTATCCATCTGTCAGAGGCTGGTTCAAGTTGTAGGCTTGAAGGCTGGGATTTGAGTCTTGACCTAGGCGAAAACAAGGACCAGGGCCTGGCCAGGAAAGGATCAAAAGGATACTGTTCACAACAACCCTTCCTATGAGTAGTGGGCATTTTATCCAACAAAACCTGTTCATGTTCACATTTGTTTTGTTTTGTTTTGTTTTTTTGAGATGGAGTCTTTCTTTGTCGCCCAGGCTGGAGTGCAGTGACGTGATCTCAATTCACTGCGACCTCCGCCTCCCAGCTTCAAGTGATTCTCCTGCCTCAGCCTCCCAGTAGCTAGGATTACAGGTGTGCACCACCATGTCTGGCTAATTTTTTTTTATTTTTAATAGAGACGGGGTTTCACCATGTTGGCCAGGCTGGTCTTGAACTCCTGACCTCAGGTGATCCGCTCACCTCGGCGTCCCAAAGTGCTGGAATTACAGGCGTGTGTCACCATGGCTGGCCATGTTCATACTCTTTCTTCTTTTTTAATTTTCTTCTTCTTCTTATACTTTAAGTTCTGGAGTATATGTGCAGAACGTGCAGGTTTGTTACATAGGTATACATGTGCCATGGTGGTTTGCTGCACCCATCAACCTGTCATCTACATTAGGTATCTCTCCTAGTGCTATCCCTCCTCTAGCCCCCTACACCCTGACAGGCCCCAGTGTGTGATGTTCCCCACCCTGTGTCCATGTGTTCTCATTGTTCAACTCCCACTTATGAGTGAGAATGTGAGGTGTTTGGTTTTATGTTCTTGTGTTAGTTTGGTAAGAATGATGGTTTCCAGCTTCATCCATGTCCCTGCAAAGGACATGAACTCATCCTTTTTAATGGCTGCATAGTATTCCATGGTGTATGTGTGCCACATTTTCTTTAGTCTATCATTGATGGACATTTGGGTTGGTTCCAAGTCTTTGCTATTGTGAACAGTGCCACAATAAACATATGTGTGCATGTGTCTTTATAGTAGAATGATTCATAAACCTCTTGGTATATACTCAGTAATGGGATTGCTGGGTCAAATGGTATTTCTGTTTCTAAATCCTTGAGGAATCGCCACACTGTCTTCCACAATGTTTGAACTAACTTGCACTCCCACCAGCAGTGTAAAAGCATTCCTATTTCTCCACATCCTCTCCAGCATCTGTTGTTTCCTGACATTTTAATGATCCCCTTTCTAACTGGCATGAGATGATATCTCATTGTGATTTTGATTTACATTTCTCTAATGACCAGTGATGATGACCCTTTTTTTCATGTTTGTTGGCTGTATAAATGTCTTCTTTTGCTGGGTGCGGTGGCTCACGCCTGTAATCCCAGCACTTTGGGAGCCTGAGGTGGGTGGATCACGAGGTCAGGAGTTCAAGACCAGCCTGGCCAAGATGCTGAAACCGCGTCTCTACTAAAAATACAAAAATTAGCCAGGCATGGTGGCAGGCACCTCTAATCCCCACTACTTGGGAGGCTGAGGTAGGAGAATCACTTGAACCCTGGGTGGGTGGAGGTTGCAGTGAGCCAAGATTGCACCACTGCATTCCAGCCTGGGTGACAGAGTGAGACTCCATCTCAAAAAATAAATAAATAACATAAAATAAAATAAAATAAAAATAAATGTCTTCTTTTGAGAAATGTCTGTTCATATCCTTCACCCACTTTTTGATGGGGTTGTTTGTTTTTTTTCTTGTAAATTTGTTTAAGTTCTTTGTAGATTATGGATATTAGCCTTTGTCAGATGGATAGATTGCAAAAATTTTCTCCCATTCTGTAGGTTGCCTGTTCACTCTGATGATAGTTTCTTTTGCTGTGTAGAAGCTCTTTAGTTTAATTACATCCCATTTGTCAATTTTGGCTTTCGTTGCCATTGCTTTTGATGTTTTAGTCATGAAGTTTTTGTCCATGCCTGTGTCCCGAATGGTATTGCCTTGGATTTCTTCTAGGGTTTTTATGGTTTTAGGTCTTACATTTAAGTCTTTAATCCATCCTGAGTTAATTTTTGTATAAGGTGTAAAGAAGGGGTCCAGTTTTCCCAATACCATTTATTAAATAGGGAATCCTTTTCCTATTGCTTGTTTTTGTCAGGTTTACCAAAGGTCAGATGGTTGTAGATGTGTGGTGTTATTTCTGAGGCCTCTATTCTGTTCCATTGGTCTATATATCTGTTTTGGTACCAGTACCATGTGGTTTTGGTTACTGTAGACTCGTAGTAAAGTTTGAAGTCAGGTAGTGTGATGCCTCCAGCTTTGTTCTTCTTGCTTAGGATTGTCTGCTATGCGGGCTCTTTTTTGGTTCCATATGAAATTTAAAGTAGTATTTTTCTAATTGTGTGAAGAAAATCAATTGTAGCTTGATGGGGATAGCATTGAATCTATAAATTACTTTGGTCATTATGGCCATTTTCACGATATTGATTCCTCCTATCCATGAACATGGAATGTTTTTCCATTTGTTTGTGTCCTTCTTTAATTTGTTGAGCAGTGGTTTGTAGTTCTCCTTGAAGAGGTCCTTCACATCCCTTGTAAGTTGTATTCCTAAGTATTTTATTCTTTTAGTAGCAATTGTGAATGTTGTGAATGGGAGTTCACTCATGATTTGGCTCTCTGTCTATTACTGATGTATAGGAATGTTTGTGATTTTTGCACATTAATTTTGTATCCTGAGACTTTGCTGAATTTGCTTATCAGCTTAAAAATATTTTGGGCTGAGATGATGGGGTTTTCTAAATATACAATCATGTCATCTACAAACAGAGACAATTTGACTTCCTCTCTTTCTGTTTGAGTACCCTTTATTTCTTTATCTTGCCTGATTGCCCTGGCCAGAACTTCCAATATTAGGTTGAAGAGGAGTGGTGAGAGAGAGCATCCCTGTCTTGTGCCAGTTTTCAAAGGGAATGCTTCCAGTTTTTGCCCATTCAGTATGATATTGGCTGTGGGTTTGTCATAAATAGCTCTTATTATTTTGAGATACATTCCATCAACACCTAGTTTATTGAGAGTTTGTAGCATGAAAAGGTGTTGAATTTTGTCAAAGGCCTTTACTGCATCTTTTGAGATAACCACGTGGTTTTTGTCATTGGTACTGTTTATGTGGTGGATTACAGTTATTGATTTGCGGATGTTGAACCAGCCTTCCATCCTAGGGATGAAGCCGACTTGGACATGGTGGATAAGCTTTTTGATGTGCTGCTGGATTCGGTTTGCCAGTATTTTATTGAGGATTTTTGCATCGATATTCATCAGGGATATTGGCCTGAAATTTTCTTTTTTTTGTTGTGTCTCTGCCAGGTTTTGGTATAAGCATGATGCTGGCCTCATCAAATGAGTTAGGGAGGAGTCCCTCTTTTGCTATTGTTTGGAATAGTTTCAGAAGGAATGATACCAGCTCCTTCTCTCTCTTCTTCTTCATTATTCTGGCTAGCAGTCTATCTATTTTGTTGATCTTTTCACAAAACCAGCTCCTGGATTCATTGATATTTTGAAGGGTTTTTTTTTGTGTATCTATATCCTTCAGTTCTGCTCTGATCTTAGTTATTTCTTGTCTTCTGCTAACTTTTGAATTTGTTTGCTCTTGATTCTCTAGTTCTTTTAATTGTGATGTTAGGGTGTCCATTTTAGATCTTTCCTGCTTTCTCTTGTAGGCATTTAGTGCTATAAATTTCCCTCTAAACACTACTTTAGCTGTGTTCCAGAGATTCTGGTACGTTGTATCTTTGGTCTCATTGGTTTCAAAGAATTTATTTATTTCTGCCTTAATTTCATTATTTACCCAGTAGTAATTCAGCAGCAGGTTGTTCAGTTTCCAGTAGTTGTGCGTTTTTGAGTTAGTTTCTTAATCCTGAGTCCTCATTTGATTGCACTGTAGTCTGAGAGACAGTTTATTACGATTTCTATTCTTTTGCATTTGCTGAGGAGAGTTTTACTTCCAATTATGTGGTGAATTTTAGAATAAGTGTGACCTGGTGCTGAGAAGAATGTATATTCTGTTGATTTGGAGTGGAGAGTTCTGTAGATGTCTATTAGGTCCACTTGGTCCAGAGTTTAGTTCAAGTCCTGAATATCCTTGTTAATTTTCTGTGTCATTGATCTGTCTAATATTGACAGTGGGGTGTTAAAGCCTCCCACTATTATTGTGTAGGAGTCTGAGTCTCCTTGTAGGTCTCTAAGAACTTGCTTTATGAATCTGGTTTCTCCAGTATTGGGTGCATATATATTTAGGATAATTCGCTCTTCTTGTTGCATTGTTCCCTTTACCATTATGTAATGCCCTTCATTGTCTCTTTTGATCTTTGTTGGTTTAAAGTCTGTTTTATCAGAGACTAGGATTGCAACCCTTGTTTTTTGTTGTTGTTGTTGCTTTTTTTTTGTTTTTTTGTTTTTTGTTTTTTTTTTTTTGCTTGGTAAATATTCCTCCATCCCTTTATTTTGAGCCTATGTGTGTGTTTGCACGTGAGATGGGTCTCCAGAATACAGCACACTGATGGGTCTTGACTCTTTATCCAATTTGCCAGTCTGTGTATTTTTACTGGGGTATTTGGCCCATTTATATTTAAGGTTAATATTGTTATGTGTGAATTTGATCCTGTCATTATGATGCTAGCTGGTTATTTTCCTGTTAGTTGATGCAGTTTCTTCATAGTATCGATGTTCTTTGTAATTTGGTATGGTGGCTGGTACTGGTTGTTCATTTCCATGTTTAGTGCTTCTTTTAGTCACTCTTGTAAGGCAGGCCTGTTGGTGACAAAATCTCGCAGCATTTGCTTGTCTGTAAAGGATTTTATTTCTTCTTCACTTATGAATCTTAGTTTGGCTGGATATGAAATTCTGGGTTGAAAATTATTTTCTTTAAGACTGTTGAATGTTGGCCCCCACTCTCTTCTGGCTTGTAGGGTTTGTGCAGAGAGATCTGCTGTTAGTATGATGTGCTTCTTTTTGTGAGCAACCTGACCTTTCTCTCTGGCTGCCCTTAACATTTTTTTCCTTCATTTCAACCTTGGTGAATCTGATGATTATGTGTCTTGTGGTTGCTTTTCTCAAGGTATATCTTTGTGTTGTTCTCTGTATTTCCTGAATTTGAATGTTGGCCTGTGCCAAGACCAACTCGGTCAGGGAGACCCTAACCCAGTGGCGCTAGAGGAATTAAAGACACACACACAGAAATATAAAGGTGTGAAGTGGGAAATCTGGGGTCTCACTGCCTTCAGAGCTGAGAGCCCCAAACAGAGATTTACCCATGTATTTATTAACAGCAAGCTAGTCATTAGCATTGTTTCTATAGATATTAAATTAACTAAAAGTATCCCTTTTGGGAAACGAAGGGATGGGCCAAATTAAAGGAATAGGTTGGGCTAGTTAACTGCAGCAGGAGCATGTTCTTAAGGCACAGATCACTCAGGCTATTGTTTGTGGCTCAAGAATGCCTTTAAGAGGTTTTCTGTCCTGGGTGGGCCAGGTGTTCCTTGCCCTCATTCCCGTAAACCCACAACCTTCTGGCATGGGTGTTAGGGCCATTATGAACATGTTACAGTGCTGCAGAGATTTTGTTTATGGCCAGTTTTGCTGCCAGTTTATGTCCAGATTTTGGGGGGCCTGCTCCCAACAGGCCTGTCTCACTAGGTTGGGGAAGTTCTCCTGGATAATATCCTGAAGAGTGTTTTCCAACTTGGCTCCATTCTCCCGGTCACTTTCAGGTACACCAATCAAATGTAGGTTTGGTCTTTTCACATAGTCCCATATTTCTTGGAGGCTTTGTTTGTGCCTTTTCACTCTTTTTTCTCTAATCTTGTCTTCACACTTTATTTCATTAAGTTGATCTTCAAACTCTGATATCCTTTCTTCTGCTTGATTGATTTGGCTATTGATACTTGTGTATGCTTCACGAAGTTCTTGTGGTGTGTTTTTCAGCTCCATCAGGTCATTTATGTTCTTCTCTAAACTAGTTATTCTAGGTAGCAATTCATCTAGCCTTTTTTCAGGATCTTATCTTCCTTGCCTTGTGTTAGAACGTGCTCCTTTAGCTTGGAGGAGTTTGTTATTAACCACCTTCTGAAGCCTACTTCTGTCAATCTGTCAAACTCATTCTCCATCCAGTTTTGTTCCTTTGCTGGCAAGGAGTTGTGATCCTTTAGACGTATTCTGGTTTTTTGAATTTTCAGCCTTTTTACAGTGGTTTCTCCCCATCTTCGTGGATTTATCTACCTTTGGTCTTTGATGTTGGTGACCTTCGGATGGAGTTTCTGAGTGGACATCCTTTTTTGTTGATGTTGATGCTATTACTTTCTGTTTGTTAGTTTTCCCTCTAACAGTCAGGCCCTTCTGCTGCAGGTCTGCTGGAGTTTCCTGGAGGTCCACCCCAGACCTTATTTGCCTGGGTATCACCAGCAGAGTCTGCAGAACAGCAAAGATTGCTGCCCGTTCCTTCCTCTGGAAGCTTTGTCCCAGAGGGGCAACCACCAGATGCCAGTTGGAGCTCTCCTGTATGAGGTGTCTGTCTGCCCCTGCTTGGAGGTGTCTCTCAGTCAGGAGACATGGGCATCAAGGACCCACTTGAGAAGGCAGTCTGACCCTTAGCAGAGCTCCAATGCTGTGCTGGGAGATCTGCTGCTCTCTTCAGAGCCAGCAGGCAGGGACATTCAAGTGAGCTGAAGCTGTGCCCACAGCAGCCCCTTCCCCCAGGTGCTCTGTCCCAGGCAGATGGGGGTTTTATCTATAAGCCCCTGACTGGGGCTGCTGCCTCTTTTTCACAGATGCCCTGCCCAGAGAGGAGGAATCTAGAGAGACTGTCTGACTACAGTGGCTTTGCTGAGCTATGGAGGGCTCTGCCCAGTTGGAACTTCCCCAGGGGCTTTGTTTACACTGTGAGGGGAAAAACGTCTACTCAAGCCTCAGTAATGGTGGACTCCCCTCTCCTCACAAAAGCTCCAGTGTCCCAGGTTGACTTCAGACTGCTGTGCTGGCAGTGAGAATTTCAAGCCAGTGGATCTTAGCTTGCTGGGCTCCATGGGTGTGGGATCCACTGAGTTAGACCATTTGGCTCCCTGGCTTCAGCCCTCTTTCCAGGGTAGTGAATGGTTCTGTCTCACTGGTGTTCCAGGCACCACTGGCATATGAAAAAAAAACTCCTGCAGCTAGCTCAGTGTCTGCCCAAATGGCTGCCCAGTTTTGTGCTCAAAACCCAGGGCCCTGGTGGCATAAGTACCCGAGGGAATCTCCTGGTCTGTGGGTTGTGAAGACCATGGGAAAAGCATAGTATAGGGGCCAGAGTGCACCGTTCCTCACGGCAAAGTTGCTCACAGCTTCCCTTGGCTAGGGGAGAGAGTTCCCCAACCCCTTGCATTTCCCGGGTGAGATGATGCCTCACCCTGCTTTGGCCCGCCCTCCGTGGGCTGCACCCACTGTCTAACCAGTCCCAATGAGATAAACCAGGTACCTCAGTTGGAAATGCAGAAATCTTCTGCCTTCTGTGTTGATCTTGCTGGGAGCTGCGGACTGGAGCTGTTCCTATTTGGCCATCTTGCCTGAGTCTAGCCATGTTCATATTCTTAATGCCCATCAATGAAGTGGGTGCTTTCATCTCTACTTGTTAGATGAGGAAATTAAGTCTCAAGAAGGAAGAGGCCCTCCAAGTCCACAGTGAGTGAGTATCAAAACTGACTACAAATCAGGCCTTGTAAACTCAGGTCTGTGGCTTCCAAAGTACTATGATTTTCCCCAAATTTGTCCTCTGTCAGTTGCCCATGGCAGAACTGCTCTCAGAGATAATCCCCACTCACCTTATCTGAGCCCTGGAGATTTGGGGGAGAATGGACATCACTAAAGGAGGGCAGGGGCAGAAGGAGCACTTTGGCTGACACTACCCAGGCGAGGACGTGGCTGCAGCATTTCCACAGAAGTGGTACAGTCTCCTCTGCAAGATAGGCCTCTTGGAGGAATTCATTTTTCTGAAGCTCAAGAAGCCTGGACAAATCTTGTCAGCCCTATAACCTTCAGCCATGGCATTTATCTCATACATAACCTGGTACCAAGAGGGCCTGGGAATATCACCCCCTCCCCTGAGGAAGTAAATAGGGAGTAGCAGCTCGTTCAATAAACAGACGCAGGGAGTCATTGAGCACCGTTCAATGGAGTGGAGAAAGAGAGGAGCAGAAAAAGAGAGGAAACCCTGACGGTCAGCCTCTGTATCCTGGCTGTAACCCCAGGATCCATGAGAAGGATTCAAGGGAGCTGGCTGAAGAGTCAGTTCTTTGTTATACTTCTCTATTCATTTCTTCTCTGGATCCTAAAGCCACCCCTGACCCCTATTCATTGAACAAGGGACAACCTGGCTGTTTTCTTACTCCTCTTGGTGCCCATGGGCAAGATAGAGGTAGTATGAGGGCCCAATAATCTTGTATCTTAGATGTGAAAAAACGAAGGGATGTGATGTCCCCAGGGTCTACCCTAGGGAAACAAAAGCATTAGACATTTTACTCCTTGAAATTGCAAGACAGATCTAAATGTTGGGTCACAGGCAGGACCCTGGCCATTAGCAGCTACTCTTGGGCTCTGCTTGGCTCAGAGAGGGAGCCAGCAGGGGCCTCAGTGTAGGAGTTTGGGGTCAGATCTGAGAACCTTCAGCTTCTCTATAGAAAAAAAAAACAAAAAAAAAACAAGCTCCCAAGACCCTCCCCAAAAGCTCCTGCAAGAATTCTTCAGGCTGCCACTGTCCCCAGGCCATATTCAGCTATGGAGACAGTATACCAGCCTTCCTAAATGCTGGTTTTGATACCAGTCTTATGGCTCAAGTTTCTCTGTTCCAGGGCCATGGTGGAGTTCTGCTGTCTCCAGATTTCAGGAATTCTCTTGTATTCCATTATCATATACCAGACTGAGGATAAGAGGCACAGAATTGCAGCCATGGTCTTCTTCACCAAGGTAAGAACTACCTCCACCCCACAGAAGCCAGGAGCTGGCCTAGGACAGACATGTATATCTTCCTCTAAATAAAACTTGCTTTTGTGCAGGACATTGCTCATTGTCTGGATTGTCGTATGACTCTAACCAGCCATTGACTCTGGGACTTGGTATAGTCATCTAGAAAATGAGGGGTTCAGACTAGAGAATATGGAAGCCCACAGAAGCCAGGAGCTGGCCTAGGACAGACATGTATATCTTCCTCTAAATAAAACTTGCTTTTATGCAGGACATTGCTCATTGTCTGGATTGTCGTATGACTCTAACCAGCCATTGACTCTGGGACTTGGTATAGTCATCTAGAAAATGAGGGGTTCAGACTAGAGAATATGGAAATCCATAGTATTTAAGACAAGAAGGTTCCTGGGGAGATCCCGTAGAATTTTTCTTGCCCTCCTGAAACCTTTTATCTCCTTGAAGAGAACAGACGCCAAGCATTTGTTCCTACTCTGGTAGGGACACACTTGGGATGACCCAGGTTACGGTTAGCAGGTGCAAGTCTTATATAGTTCCTTCAGTTCACCAGCATATGGTTCCAGTGGTCATTTATCCTCTGAGATCAGCGTAGTTGTGGGTTGGTAACAGGGCCACTGAGGGCAGAAGTGCCTCCTGCTTTGGGGAGGACTCATCTCAGCTGGCAGAATATGAGCTGGAAAGCCTTTCAGGGGCCCAAAACCTCAGGGACTGACTCTTCCAGCATTTTGAAACTCTCTGGTGTCCAAGTTGTTGTTTTGAGACTCGTTTCTGAGCTGTCTGTGTAAAGGCATCTGTGCCAGGAGCATGATGGTGAGGCTGGTGAGTCTGCATGGCTTCAACAACATCTTCCACACCCTGGGTATATTGGGTGCACAGGGCCCAAATGTGGGGTGAGATTCTGAGCAGAGGGAGGAAGGGAGGAATGCTCTAGCACCACTACCTCAGACCTTCCCTTAGCAAAGGCCATCCTCTAGGAATGGGGAAGCTGGGGAAGGTGGATTTTCTCATCACCCTCCTCCCCTTGCTGGGAAAGCATTAGTGTGCTCCATGATAGGCAGTGTGGCTTAGTGGAAAGACCCCTGGCCTTTCTGTTAATATCTGGGGGATCTTAGGCCTCCTCTGGGCACTTGAGTTAGATGCTTAACACTTGAAAGAACCTTGGTCTGGGATTCAGTCACCCTGGATTCTCACTACAATTCTGTCCCTAACATGCAGTGTGACACTGGGAAAATATCTTCATTTCCCTGGAACTTATTTTTCCCATCTGTAAAAGGTTTGTACTATTAATAGATGCCTAGCACTTTGCTTCAAGAGTCAGGACACCTAAGTTCTAGTCTCAGTTCCAATTTGCTACCAATTTGTTGTGTGACCTTGTTCAAATCACTTTGGGCCTCATGTAAGTTTTCCCACCTGTCAGTGGAGAGGGATGCATTTGGATCCAGGGATCTCTGAGGTGCCTTCCTGATCTAACATTCCATGTGTCTGTGCTTGATGACCCAGAGTAGTTTCCATCAGGCCTAGCTGCCAGCCCTTCTGAATGCATTCTTTGAGACCAATGAGTAGGTGATTTTGGACAGCATGAGTGTCCTGTCAGACATATTCTACCCATTGGGTAAGTAACGCATGGGAACCTGGGCCTTGACATCACTGTTTCCTCAAAGTCCTTCTTTGATGATGCAAAATGTGCAAAGGGAATGACTGCATGTGTTTTTGGGGGTACATGGGGCTCTTCAAATGTATTCCGTGGAGGTTGTAGGTGGGTGAACCAAGTGTACAGAGCATGGGTACAGTGGAGAGATGATGACTCACACTCTGCCTCTGAGACCCAGGTCCACATGCCACCCTGGGAGGCTTTGTCTGACCCTCACCACTACCACCTTCCCTCCAAGGCAGAATCAAATTAGCTCCCAGAGTCTTTTCCCCAGCCCTCTAGTGCAGGGGTCATCAAAATTTTTCTGTAAAAGGCCAGAGAGTAAATATTTTCATCTTTGTGGGCTATATGGTCTCTATGACAATGGTTCAACTCTGCCATTGCAACCACAGACAACATGTAATTGAATGGGCATGGCTATGTGCCAATAAAACTTTATTTTCCAAAACAGCCTGGGTGCGGTGGTTCACGCCTGTAATCCCAGCCACTTGGGAGGCCGAGGTTGAACCCGGGAGGTGGAGATTGCAGTGAGCCAAGATTGTGCCGCTGCACTCCAAAGCCTGGGTGACAGAGTAAGACTCTGTCTCCAAAAAAAAAAAAAAAAAAAAAAAAAAAGAAAATCAAACAAAAAGAAAACTTTATTTTCCATCTAGACTTGGTCCCCAGCCTATAATTTTCCAACCGCTGTTCTAGTGTAATACTGAGCCCTATGAATTATGGGCATTTTGTGTTCACGTTTGTTTCCTCTACCACACCAAGGGCAGGGATAGTGACTTAGTCATCATTTCTTTAACCTCAGAGGCCCACCCAGGGACTGGAAATTTTCAACTCAACTAATATTTATTAAATACCTACTATGTCTTCAGCTCCCCTCTGCCACCCCGCTATGTCCCAACATCATACACACGCAGAGAACTGAAACATGGGAAATGTCTGTTGAATTGTTTAACTTAAAACATGCATAAATAATTTTTGAAGCTGGGTGATGGGTTCATGGGCCTTCATTTTACTATTCTTACTACTTCTGCATAGTTTTGAAAACTTTCATATGGAAAAGTTTTAAAAAAGAAAAAGAGTATAAGACAAAGAGCCAGAAGGAAGGATATCACACAGACCTAGGAGAACTTGCAAAGCAACATAAAGCATTAGTACTTGCAAACCAATCTGCTGAGCACATGTAGGAAGTACTGGATGTGTATAGGTAAGCACAGAGGGTGAGAGTCTGTGTGAATGAGTGTGGTTGTGTGTCTCTGTGTCTGTATATCATTATGTGAGTGTGTAAAGAAACATAGTTATGTGTGTTTGCAAAGGAGGCTTCATTGTGACAGATTGTGGACATGTTTATGTCCAAAGGAGATGAATATGAATGTTCTGAGTGTGGCTAGATGTATATGTACAGGTTTAGTTGAGTGTATGCATATGTAGTGTGTGAGAGTCTGTATGTCCAGGTGTGTGCACTTGTGGATATTTTATGATAGTGTATGTGTGCGTCATACACACATACATCTTCGGGGGAGGTAGGTACATATGTTTCTGATCAAGGAGCAAGTTGCATGTGAGTATTTAATGGTAAACTTGTGTGTGTGTGTGCCAAAGGAGTAATGGTGACTTACTCAGGGCTGTGAATCTGAGTGTACTATGTCCTCTACTGCTTGCCTGGGGAGCAGAGGTTGAGTGCTACAGAAATAGGCTCTCATGGCTGGGCTGGGGCCCAGGCACACAAGGCCCTAGACACATAGCCTTAATCTGCACAGGAGGAAGGCTGTGTCCACGCAAGAACTGTCGTCATGTTTAGAAACTTGGTGGGTAGTCTGGAGAACAAAGGGAATGTGACCTTCTTCCATGATCAGATTTGCCACAGGTTTATTCCCCTGCTCTTTCTTCCACCTCATAGATAAGAATAAGGAAGTGGTGAAGGTGAACTCACAGCCCTCAGCTAATTTCTCCTATGTTCCCCTCTCCCTGCCCCCTTCTTCCCCTTGCAGCACCCCCAGTGTCTATGAGCAGCAAGCTCCAAGTTGGCCTCTAAAGTCACTGGATGCTCTGTTCCCTGTGGTTGTCTCAGGCCTGTTACTGTAAGCAGGGATGCCTGGGCAAAGCCCACCTCTATTCCTGGAGCTCAGCTCACTGAAAACCTAAGTTGGTTGATACCCACCCAACTGCCTTTTCGCTTGTCTCCTCCAGGAATCAAAGGTCTCTTGTCCTATCCTATCCCTTTTCCTTTCTCCCCTTCTTATTTCCCCTGGTTAGGACTGGGCTAGAGGCCCACTATCTTAGTCCATTTTGCATTGCTATACCTAAGACTGGGTAATTTATAAAGAAAAGAGGTTCTGCAGAGTGTACAAGAAGCATGGTGCTGGAATCTGCTTCTGGTAAGGACCTCAGGAAACTTTCAATCATGGCAGAAGGCAAAGGGGGAGCAAATGTGTCACATGACGAGAGAGGGAGGAAGAAGGTGAGGGGGTGTCAGGCTCTTTTAAACAACTAGCTTCCAGGTGAATTAATAGAGAGAGAACTGAATTATTACCATGAGGATGACGCCAAGCCATTCCTGAGGGATCCACCTCCATGACTCAGACACTTCCCATTGGGTCCTAACTCCAACACTGGGGATCAAATTTCAACATGAGATTTGGAGAGGACAAAAAGCCAAACTGTATCAGCCACCTTACCCCCTCCTCCCAGAAAACAGAAAAAGAGGCCAGTGCATGTCTAAGGGGAGAGGAATTGTTGGAGGATTATCAGAGCCTGGGGCCAGAGCAGTTGCCTGACTCCCTCACATCAGCTCCCTTTTCTTGCTCCACAGACTGTCAAACTCACCTTCTTCCACTGTGCCTATTTCCTCCAGTTGTCAGAGCTCTAGAAGTTCTTTTGCCAGATGGCCTGGGATAGAGACCTGTGGGCTCTGCAAATGTCTGAAAGTCCTTTATAAGGGTGGATTTAATGGTTGAGACTGGACAAGGTTTTGGTCAAGGGTCTGGGCTTTGGATTCTCTTTTGCCTCTCTGGGATCCCTGGGGCCCATGCTAAGGACCCATGACATGGCAACCAGGGTGCCTGACTTGGCCCAAAGATAACTGCGCCTTAGTCCTGAGTTCAAGCCTGTCTTTGTCTCCTTTATATAGGCAGAAAATGATGTTCATGTTCTGCAAAGTGGACATTTTCCTCTACCAGGCCATCAACCATATTCATTGCAAGCAAGCTGATTTAGGCAGAGCTGCAGGCAGTCTGTATATTGATACACAGATTTCCTCTTCCACATCATCTCCACCTTTCAGTTCCTGACACCCACAAAGCTCCTTCCTCTATTTTTTTGGGCTGTTTACAAGTCTTGGAAGGTCTAATTCTCTCCAGCCTCTACCTAGAAGTGAAAATATAGGGATAGAAAACTGGTTTAGGATTTTGGATAACTTAAGTTTCATCCTTCCCAATTCTGCCACCTGATGCAAATCTCTTTGCTGCTCTGGCCTCAGTTTCCTCCAGCTATAAAATGGATTCATTGTAAGTTGCCCTGCCCACTTCCCAGGGCAGTTGGAGAACAGTCTTTGAAGGTTGGGTATTGACATGTCTGCATGCAAAATAAGCTAGATGACATGTAGACCTGGTTTCCTAGAGAAATTAGATTGTGGGTATCAGAGCACTGAACAATGTATCTGGAAGGTGAACATCCTTGCAGAACAATATGCAAATGATTTCTCTGGTCTTGAGCTTGAGAGCACAGTTAATTTTTGAAATATTCTATATAGCCCTGCTCATAGCACATTGCCTGTTTAGGGAAATTCCTAGTCCTAACCTGAAACTCCTTCTCAATTTGTTACCACATTCTTCTAGGGTTTTGAGCCTGGCTCTGGTTGCTCAAGCAACATTTGGGAACCTCTGACTTGAAGGAAAATGACTAGCAAAGATGTTTCCCTAACCTTTTCATTCTCTGCTTTTTTTTTTTTTTTTTTTTTTTTTTTTTTTTTTTTGAGACAGTCTCACTCTGTTGCCCAGGCTGGAGTGCAGTGGCACGATCTCAGCTCACTGCAAACTCTACCTCCTAGGTTCAAGCAATTCTCCTGCCTCAGCCTCCCAAGTAGCTGGGATTACAGGCACCCACCACCATGCCTGTTTTAGTGGAGATGGGGTTTCACCATGTTGGCCAGGCTGGTCTCCCAGGCTGGTCTCGAACTCCTGACCTTAAGTGATCCACCCGCTTCAGCCTCCCAAAGTGCTGGGATTACAGGCGTGAGTCACCATGCCTGGCTCATTCATTGCTTTTTGATCCTTTGAGGATATGCAGTCAACTCGCTGTCTTATGCTGTTTCCAGGGTTCTGTTTAAAAAGGGGTGTGGCACTCCTGCTTGAAGGTGAGGCCTGAAAAGTGGGAACAGTGGGTTATCTGGATTGCTGGGATGAGGACAAGAGGACAGAGTGTGTATAGAGTCCTCATTTGCTTTTTCAGGGCCCATAATTTGGGTTCTGCACCCTAAAGCTGACTACTCCAGCATCCTTTAACATGGCTAGAGGAGTATTTAGGGGCTCTTTATCCCCAAATGTGAGATAAACTGTGGCTGACTTGCTGGAGCAACTTCCCTTTAGGCTTCTTCACCTTCAAGTCAGTGGTGGTGGAGAGCAGAGAGGAGCATTGACCTAGACAGGCCCTGAGATTATTTTTCCAGAGATAAGTGTCTATCTCATGAATGCACAGTTTATCAGGACCCATTCATTAGGTTTCTTCTGGGTGGAGTGTTTTCATGGAAGTTGGAAAGGAGCCTTCACACTTTGGTCTCCTGCTCACTGAGGAGGCAGGACCTTTGTATCCAGATATTGAGGTGCCATCCTCTAGTTAGACTAGATGGCAGTACCACATGGGGTGAGGGGTTGTGGGGGTGGCCCCAGGCTGAGGGTTCAGCTTCATGCCTTTTTTAAAGCTCCCTCTGTACAACCTTCTCTTTCCCTTTTTTCCCTTAACTTCTTTTGTCTCTTGATTGTTACTCACTCCTCTCATTCCCCAACAGCCCTCTCTACCATTCTTCCATTGTTTTGCTTCCTGCCTATCATTCCCTGGCCATAAGCATCCAAAATGAATACTCGGCTGGGTGTGGTGGCTAACGCCTTTAATCCCAGCACTTTGGGAGGCCGAGGTGGGTGGATTGCTTGAGGTCAGGAGTTCGAGACTAGCCTGGCCAACATGGTGAAACCCAGTCTCTACTAAAAAAAAAAAAAATTAGCCAGGCATGATGGTGTGTGCCTGTAATAGTAGCTGCTTGGGAGACTGAGGCAGGAGAATCACTTGAACCTGGGAGGCAGAGGTTGCAGTGAGCCGAGACGGTGCCACTGCACTCTGGCCTGGGGTGACAGAGCAAGACTCTATTTCGGAAACAACAACAACAACAACAACAACAAAAACCTAAAATGAATACTCACAAATGCATTCACTTATACCCAGCTGTACAAAAGATGGCTCTCTAATTCCTGGGGGAAAGCCAAGCAAGGTGAAGAGGATACAGATGTTGTAGAGCAATTCATTGCTCCCAAGGTCTTCAAAACTCAGCAGAGGTCCCAGTGAGAATTCAGGGATCAGGCTAGCCAACCTCGGTTGAGAAAGACCCCATGTCCTTCCCTTCCCTTCCTTTCCTTTTTTGTTTTTTCTCTTCCTTATTCTTACTCCTTTGAAAAATTCCTTGCTTTCCTTTTCTTTTTTCTTTTTTTTTTTTTTTTTATTGATCATTCTTGGGTGTTTCTCGCAGAGGGGGATTTGGCAGGGTCATAGGACAATAGTGGAGGGAAGGAGGGAAGGTCAGCAGATAAACAAGTGAACAAAGGTCTCTGGTTTTCCTAGGCAGAGTGTTTGTGTCCCTGGGTACTTGAGATTAGGGAGTGGTGATGACTCTTAACAAGCATGCTGCCTTCAAGCATCTGTTTAACAAAGCACATCTTGCACCGCCCTTAATCCATTTAACCCTGAGTGGACACCGTACATGTTTCAGAGAGCACAGGGTTGGGGGTAAGGTCATAGATCAACAGGATCCCAAGGCA
The DNA here is from genome assembly GCF_029289425.2 of Pan paniscus. Taxonomy (NCBI): domain Eukaryota; kingdom Metazoa; phylum Chordata; class Mammalia; order Primates; family Hominidae; genus Pan; species Pan paniscus. The sequence goes on from NC_073272.2 coordinate 65,102,860, forward strand.
GAAGAATTTTTCTTAGTATAGAACAAAATGAAAAGTCTCCCATGTCTACTTCTTTCCACACAGACACAGCAACCATCCGATTTCTCAATCTTTTCCCCACCTTTCCCCCTTTTCTATTCCACAAAACCGCCATTGTCATCATGGCCCGTTCTCAATGAGCTGTTGGGTACACCTCCCAGATGGGGTGGTGGCCGGGCAGAGGGGCTCCTCACTTCCCAGTAGGGGCGGCCGGGCAGAGGCGTCCCTCACCTCGCGGATGGGGTAGCTGGCCGGGTAGGGGGCTGACCCCCCCACCTCCCTCCCAGATGGGGCGGCTGGCCGGGCATAGGGGCTCCTCACTTCCCAGTAGGGGTGGCCAGGCAGAGGCGCCCCTCACCTCCCAGATGGGGCGGCTGGCCGGGCGGGGGGCTGACCCCCCCACCTCCCTCCCGGACGGGGCGGCTGGCCGGGTGGGGGGTTGACCACTCCACCTCCCTCCCGGACGGGGCGGCTGGCCAGGCAGAGGGGCTCCTCACTTCCCAGTAGGGGCGGCCGGGCAGAGGCGCCCCTCACCTCCCGGACGGGGCGGCTGGCCGGGCAGGGGGCTGACCCCCCACCTCCCTCCCGGACGGGGTGGCTGGCCGGGCAGAGGGGCTCCTCACTTCCCAGTAGGGGTGGCCAGGCAGAGGCGCCCCTCACCTCCCGGACGGGGCGGCTGGCCGGGCGGGGGGCTGACCCCCCCACCTCCCTCCCGGACGGGGCGGCTGGCCGGGCAGAGGGGCTCCTCACTTCCCAGTAGGGGCGGCCGGGCAGAGGCGCCCCTCACCTCCCGGACGGGGTGGCTGCCGGGCGCAGACGTTCCTCACTTCCCAGACGGGGTGGCAGCCGGGCGGAGGGGCTCCTCACTTCTCAGACGGGGCGGTTGCCACGCGGAGGGTCTCCTCACTTCTCAGACGGGGCGGCCGGGCAGAGACGCTCCTCACCTCCCAGACAGGGTCGTGGTCGGGTCGAGGTGCTCCTCACATCCCAGACGGGGCGGCGGGGCTGAGGCGCTCCCCACATCTCAGACAATGGGCAGCCGGGCAGAGACACTCCTCACTTCCTAGATGGGATGGCGGCCGGGAAGAGGCGCTCCTCACTTCCTAGGTGGGATGGTGGCCGGGCAGAGAGTCTCCTCACTTTCCAGACTGGGCAGCCAGGCAGAGGGGCTCCTCACATCCCAGACTATGGGCGGCCAGGCAGAGATGCTCCTCACTTCCCAGACGGGGTGGCGGCCGGGCAGAGGCTGCCATCTCGGCACTTTGGGGGGCCAAGGCAGGCGGCTGGGAGGTGGAGGTTGTAGCGAGCCGAGATCACGCCACTGCACTCCAGCCTGGGCACCATTGAGCACTGAGTTAACGAGACTCTGTCTGCAATCCCGGCATCTCGGGAGGCCGAGGCTGGCGGATCACTCGCGGTTAGGAGCTGGAGACCAGCCCGGCCAACCTCCTTTTCTTTAAATATGACAAAGGCTCCCTCACCAGGGGTGACTTTCAAGAGCAGGGCCATGCAAGGAATAAGAGGACTGTGTGGAGATGGCTCTCTCCTCCTCACAATGTTTCTTTAACTGAAGAGAGAGCAAGGAAACTATTTCCATTCCTACTGCTTCCTTAGGTCTCCCCAGGAACAGATGGTTACTGTCAAAACCAGTGAGTGGATAAGCTGGTTGAGAGGAAGCCCCTGCTAGCAGAGTATAGAGGGCTGGGCCCTGGATTAGGAGTCCAGAGCCCTTTATATATCCATGGGAGGGAGGTAAACAGGGAGAGAGGGAGAAGGAAGCAGAGGGAGAGAGAGGGAAAAGGAAGTAGTATATTCTAAGCTATTTCCTACAGAATCTTTTTCTTGCTTAGATGTAAGTCCAGGTCTGGCAAGGGCAGGGTGGGCAGAGGGAACAGTGGTGGGCAGGGGATGGGCACAAAAGTGCCTCTGTCCTCTGTGCTGAGGATTCAAGGTGAGGTGAGAACCAGACTTAGTGTCTCCATGAATCAAAAATATGGAGTGGAAAAGCAAAAAATTTAGTTGAAGGAACTTTTTATTTGGTAAGCTTCATGCCAAGAAGCTCAGCTGATTGTTTTCCACTAAATCAATCAGGTGAACCAATTTGACCAAAACGGACCAAATGGTCTGCTTAGTTTTGATGTCATGTAAACAATAACTTCTCCCTGGGCCCCAGTTTTCCTACTAATACTAGTCTTATGTATGATGCCTATTACTTATATAATAGCAACACTATAGAATTATTTCTTAGGTTGGTTTCTCTGGTTCGGGATACACTTCTCCCCCACCTTCAATTCCAAAACAGCTGCTCAGAGCTAGAAGAGAGCTGCATTCCTTTTTTTAAACAGCTACTCAGAGGTAGAAGAGAGCTGCATTCCACCCCCCACACACCCTTTTTTTATTTTATTTTTTTTTGAGATGGAGTCTCACTCTGTTGCCTAGGCTGGAGTACAGTGGTGCAATCTCGGCTCACTGCAACTTCCACCTCCTGAGTTCAAGTGATTCTCATGCCTCAGCCTCCCCAGTAGCTAGAATTACAGGGGCCCACCATCACGCGCAACTAATGTCTGTATTTTTAGTGGCAACGGGGTTTCTCCATGTTGGCCAGGCTGGTCTCAAACTCCTGATTTCAGGAGATCCACCCATCTCGGTCTGTCAAAGTGCTGGGATTACAGGAATGAGCCACCGCACCTGGGCATGCATTCCTCCTCTTAAAATTTCATTCTTTGACATTCCAGTGAAGGATGAGGAGTTTATCTGCAACATGGCAGCTGTTAACCTGGAAGGTCTGCACAAAGTGGCCCAATTGTAGTAGCATTCCAGTTGGGATCAGACCCCAGTGCTGCCTCCTCTAACCAGCATCCAAACTTCTAATCCTAGGCTGGCTGGATATCCTTCAAATCTTCTGGGTTCCATGGAGTTGGTTAGACTTTTCCTTTCCCTCCCACCTCCAGTCCTACCCCATCTCTCCCATCCTTTACCTGGCCCAGACACTTTTCTAGGATAAAGGCTTATTTTCAGCACTCTATCGCTTGTTATCTCTTTCTTTTTCTCAGGTGATTTTGCCCCCTCCCGCCTTGAGTCTTGATTTGGCTACAACATAAGAGGATGTCTGATGCAAACTAGCTAAAACCATGTAAAAGCTTTCAACTTGGGAAACACTAAGCTCCCCAAAGTCAGGTGCCAGCTCCTCTCTAAAGCCCTGGCTTCCTAGTTCAAGCCCCATACCTAATAGGCTATGGGTTGAGGACAAAGTTTGCCTTAGATCATAGAGATTTCCAAGTTGCTGCAGGTGTTTGAGTACCTAGTCACTGGAAATGGGCATTGAGGGGTAGGAGGAGTTGGGCCTTGATTATCAAAATGTGATTTTGACTAGAATGATCTGAGATCTATCCAGCACTGATATTCTCCGTCTAATCAACTTCATCTCTCTGAGCATCAGTTTCCTCCTTTGCAAAATAGAGATAACTCCGCTGGGTGTAGTAGCTCACACCTGTAATCCCAGCACTTTGGGAGGCAGGAGGATCACTTGAGCCCAGGAGTCCAAGAGCAACCTGGGCAACACAGAGAGACTCCATCTCTATTAGACAGACAGACAGAGAGAGAGAGAGAGAGAGAGAGCTCTCCACATCCTGCCAACTTCACAGAGCTATGGGGGTGCTAATTAGATGGCCATCCAGGTGGTAACCTATTATGGCCAGATTGCCCTGGTATTCTAATTTTTAGATGTTGAAAAGTAGCTGAAGTATATGGAATACTCCATGGATGTAAAGAGGTTAGATAACAAGTATTAGAATCATCCGAGCTCCAGAATCAGCATCCCTTTGGGGTGAGGGGACAACTCCAGGGGACAATGGCATTGTATGCTCCAGGTCTGAAGAGGGGAATGGATGGAAGAGAAACTTGTTGTCTGAGCCCTTCATGTGTGGAAAGTTGTCTTGCTTTACTCCTAGGAGTTCCAAGCCAACCAGGAAATTGATTTCTAAGATCACTTCATTTAAACATCATTGGGCTGCATAAATTCCATCTCAGCCCACAAAATATGCTTTGACCCCTGCCTAAGCTCCTGTTACCCCTACTGGTCTCCATTTTCCCTTCACTTATTATCCTTTCCTCCCCTCACCCAATTTTCTAAGCACCACAACCAGCCTGCCAGCAGCCAGCTCACTCAGGGCCTCATCCTTTGGACAAATTCCTAGAACTCACGGCCCAGATGGGAGAATAATGAAGATTCATTTACCCCAGGACTCTTGCTTGATTTGTTGTTGAGCCTCTGCCTGATTTTCAGTCATCAGCCCCCAATTTTATTCCCAGAGCCAGCAAGGGCCAAGCCTCATTTTCCTGGGGGCCCAATTCCTCCCCCATTTTCCTTCCATCCAGGCTTCAAGCCAGAGGCCAAACGGGGGTCAAGGATGACGGCTCATTGGCAGGGCCAAGCAGGTGGCCCTGCCCTAGGTTCAGCCCTAGGGAGCTTCTTGTTTTCTCCTGAACTTCCAAGAATCTCCATTCCCAGATGAGGCATGCTGTCAGATCTTGGCATATGACACCAAATATGTCCCCCTTTCCCTCTTCTGCCTGAGTCTAAATGTCCCTTTTCCTTTGACCTACAATGTAGAAGATTCTTGCTAAGAGCTGGATGAGGAAGGCTTCAAGGGGAGGGGCGGGGCGGGGGGTGGTGGGTCGCATCAACTAGAGTGCAATTCTATGTGCGAAGAGGGAAAAGCCCAGCTTCCGAACCTCCAAGATAGCTTGTTTAAAATTTCTATTGAAAGAATCTAGGGGTATTTACCTCTCAGCTCTGGACGCTGAGTTTTCAGACCTGCATATTTTGGGTAGAAGGGCCTGTGTCAGGCTGTGAAGCCAGTTCCTGGCAGGCCAAATGTGGCAAAGAACCATTCAGTAAAGCAGCCAGCCCAGCAACACAGGCCCAGGAGGCAGCTTCGGAGCTGGTTCAGCTACAGAAGGTCTGAGACGCCTCTTCCAAGCCCCTTTAGGAAGCCTGACTCTCTGGCTTTCAAGCTGCCTGCTGTCCCCAATCCCTCTCTTTCTGGTGCAGACACTGAAGAACACGGTTGTCTCTTGTTTCCTGCCTGGAGCAGCTGGGGCTACTTGAATATTCTGCGGGATATTCCTGGAAGGTGACCTCCCTGTATCCTCCTCTTTCGGAGACAAAGGCAAAGCAGGATGTGGTTGGGAATTACACTTTTAAGGAACAGGACCATTAGGTGACGCTAAGCCTCTTAGCCACTATGTGGCGCCATTTACCCATTTTTCTGTGCAAGGTTAGTGGGCGGTGGCTACACGCAAAGCAAACCAAATATCAAAACTCGAAAACTTTTCAGGGATCTAGTTCTGACTAGGCTCCTAATATGTTGAGGGTACTTGGGCAAATCTCTTGACCTCTAGGAGCCTCAGTTCCTCATTTTGTGAAATAGGAGACAGATGGTGGGGGGGGTCCCTGAAATCCCTTCCAGCTTCATAATTTTGCAACTATGTGAGTGAATTCCCAATGAACATCCAAGTGATGCAATTTTGGGCCTTTGGGTCACACACAGGGTGGGTAAAAAAAAAAAAAATAAAAGCGCACAAGGGCCAAGGCATGGGTTTGGGGGTGAGGGTGAGAAGGGGGTGGTCATGGAAGCAGGGATCCTCTACAACACATGGGCCAGGATTTTTCTTGAGCTTTCCATGGCGCTAGGGAAAAGATAAGGAGCCATTCATTTGCTTAGTAAACATTGATCACAAACTAGATGCCAGGCACTGTGTGATAGAGGCAAGGCTGCGGTGGTGGGTGGGAGAGAAGTGAATGGTGGGTGGGACACCAAGATGAGTAAACCTCAAAGTGTTTACCAGCCAGTGGGGAATAGATGAGTAAACAAATAACCAGTACACAAGGAAGAATGGAGTCTGTGCTAAATAGAACTATAAACTGCTGGAGGTGACAGGGAGGAAGGAGGGATATATTCTGACCAGATAAGAAAGGTCTCACAGAGGAGGAGCCATTTTAACTGGGCTTTGAAAGATGAACAGATGTCTGTGTGTGGTGGGGGAGGGGTTTGGAGAAAGGGAGAGCAGGAGGGGGAGGGAAAGGCAGGCATTCTGGGCAGAAGGAATGGCTTAAGGAAAAACAGAGGGATGGGTACATTATGCTGTTTTGGCGGAATAGGGAGTAGTCTGAGGTGGCAGGAGAGACGGAGTGGGAAAAGAGTTCACAAAAATGGTTTGGGGCCAGATTCTGGATTTACAGAGACTTTTCACCTGGCCAGATAAGGTACAGAGCGTATGGGACAGGCTCCCAAGATATGGACAGAGTTCTAGCCCTCCCGTATGGAGAGGGCAAGACCCAGTACTTCACACGTATACAAGGCCACCAAGGGATAGTTAAGGTGAACAAGGCAGGCAAGCCTGACTGAAAGTATAGTAGATTAAAGGGGAAGGGAGCCTGAGAGGGCATTCTGAAGGAGGGCAGTCTTCCAACAGCGAGTATTCCACTCGCCTCTGTCCTAAAACCTACATAGTAGAAACTTTTAAAAATTATTTAACTTCTTCTTCTTATTATTTTTTTGAGACAGAGTCTCGCTCTGTCACCCAGGCAGGAGTGCAATGGCATGATCTCAGCTCACTGCAACCTCAGCCTCCTGAGCAGTTGGGATTAAAGGTGCTCACCACTATGCCTGGCTAATTTTTGTATTTTTAGTAGAGACAGAGTTTTACCATATTGGCCAGGCTGGTCTCCAACTCCTGACCTCAGGTGATCCACCTGCCTCAGCCTCCCAAGGTGCTGGGATTACAGGCGTAAGCCACTGTGGGTGGCTTATTTAACTTTTATTTTAGGTTCAGGTTTGTTATATAGGTAAATTGCATGTCACGGGGGTTTGATTGTAGATTATTTAGTCACCCAGGTAATAAGCACAGTACCCGACAGGTAGTTTCTCAATCCGCTCCCTCCTTCCACCCTTCACCCTCAAGTAGGCCCTGGTTTCTGTTGTTTCCCTCTCTGTGTCCATGTGTTCTCATCATTTAGTTCCCACTTATAAATGAGAGGATGCAGTATTTGGTTTTCTGTTCCTCATTAGTTCACTTAGGATAATAGCCTCCAGTTCCATTCGTGTTGTTGCAAGGGACATGATATCACTCCTTTTAATGACTGTGTAGTATTCCTTTTTTTTTTGGAGACAGATTCTTGCTCTATTGACACGGCTGGAGTGCAGTGGCATGATCTCGGCTCACTGCAACCTCCACCTCCTGGGCTCAAGGGATTCTCATGCCTTAGCCTCTTGAATAGCTGGGGTTACCAGTGTGTACCACCATGGCCAGCTACTTTTTGTATTTTTAGTAGAGATGGGGTTTTGCCATGTTGCCCAGGCTGGTCTCGAACCCCTGGCCTCAAGTGATCCACCAGCCTTGGCCTCCCAAAGTGCTGGGATTACAGGCGTGAGCCACTGCATGCAGGCTTTTTATGTCTACATAGTATTCTATGGTTTATATGCACCACATTTTCTTTATTATTATTATTATTATTATTATTATTATTGAGACAAGGTCTGACTCTGTCGCCCAGGCTGGAGTGCAGTGGCATGATCTCAGCTCACTGCAACCTCTGCCTCCCGGGCTCAAGTGATTCTCGTGCCTCGGCCTCTCAAGTAGCTGAGACTACAGGCGTGTGCCACCACACCTGGCTAATTTTTGCATTTTTAGTAGAGATAGGGTTTCACGATGTTTCCCATGCTGTCTTGAACTCCTGGGCTCAAACAATCCTCCTGCCTTGACCTCCCAAAGTGCTGGGATTACAGGCATGAGCCACCGCACCTGGCCCCACATTTTCTTTATCCAGTCTATCATTGATGGTCATTTAGGTTTATTCCATGTCTTTGCTATTGTGAATAGTGCTGCAATGAATATAGGCATGCATGTGTCTCTATAATGGAACAATTTATATTCCTTTGGTTGGGTGTATACCCAGCAATGGGATTGCTGGGTCGAATGGGAATTCTGTTTTGAGTTCTTTGAGAAACTGCCACACTGCTTTTATTTATTTATTTATTTATTTTGAGACAGGGTCTCTGTTACCCAGGGTGGAGTGTAGTGGCATGATCATAGCTCATTGCAGCCTCAGACTTCTGGGCTCAAGTGATCCTCCCACTTCAGCCTCCCAAATTGCTAGGATTACAGGTGTGTGCCACCATGCCTGGCTAATGTTATTATTTTTTTATTTTGTAGAGACAGGGTTTTGCTATGTTGCCCAGACTGGTCTCAAACTCCTTGTCGCAAGTGATCCTCCCGCCTCAGCCTCCCAAAGTGCTGGGATTACAGGAGTGAGCCACCATGCCTGGTCCTACACTGCTTTCCACAGTGGCTGAACTAATTTACATTCCCACCAGCACTGTATTCACATTCCCTTTTCTCCACAGCCTTGCCAGCATCTGTTATTTTTTGGCTTTTTAATGCTAGCCATTGTGACTGGTGTGAGATAGTATCTCACTGTGGTTTTGATTTGCATTTCTCTAATGATAAGTGATGTTGAACGTTTTTTCATATGCTTGTTGGCTGCATGCGTGTCTTCTTTTGAAAAGTGTCGGTCGGACGCGGTGGCTAATGCCTGTAATCCTAGCACTTTGGGAGGCTGAGGCGGGCGGTTCACGAGGTCAGGAGTTTGAGACCAACAATGTGGCCAACATAGTGAAACCTCGTCTCTACTAAAAATACAAAAAATTAGCCAGGCGTGGTGGCAGGTGCCTGTAGTCCCAGCTACTTCGGAGGCTGAGGCAGGAGAATACCTTGAACCCGGGTGGCAGAGGTTGCAGTGAGCTGAGATCGCACCACTGCACTCCAGCCTGGGCAACAAGAGTGAAACTCCATCTCAAAAACAAAACAAAACAAAACAAACAAACAAACAAAAAAAGAAAACTGTTCATGTCCTTTGCTCACTTTTTAATGGGGTTGTAGTTTTTTGCTTGTTAATTTAAGTTTCTTATAGATTGTGGATATTAGACCTTTGTTGGATGCAGAGTTTGCCAGTATTTTCTCCCATTCTGTAGATTGTGTTTACTTTGTTGATAGTTTATTTTTCTGTACAGAAACTCTTAAACTAGGTCTCATTTGCCAATTTTTATTTTTTAATTTTCTATTTTTGTTTTTTTTATTATTATTATTTTATTTATTTTTGGAGACGGAGTCTCGCTCTGTCGAGCAACCACCGCTTCCCGGGTTCAAGCAATTCTCCTGCCTCAGCCTCCCGAGTAGCTGGGACTAGAGGCACACGCTGCCACACCTGGCTAATTTTTATGTGTTTTTAGTAGAGACGGGGTTTCACCATGTTGCCCAGGCTGGTTTCGAACTCCTGAGCTCAGGCAATCTGCCCGCCTCAGCCTCCCAAAGTGCTAGGATTACAGGTGTGAGCCACCGCTTCCGGCCTTATTTTATCTTTTGAGACACAGTTTCGTTCTGTCACCCAGGCAGGAGTGCAGTGGCACAATCTTGGCTCACTACAACTCTGCCTCCCAAGTTCAAGCGATTCTCTTGCCTCAGCCTCCCTAGTAGCTGGGGTTACAGGCGCCCACCATCATGCCCAGCTAATTTTTGTATTTTTAGTAGAGATGGGGTTTCACCATGTTGGCCAGGCTGGTCTCGAACTCCTGAGCTCAAGCGATCCACCTGCCTTGGCCTCCCACAGTGCTCGGATTACAGGCAATTTTAATTTTTATTTTTGCAATTCCTTTTGGCATCTTGGTAGAAGCTTTAAAGATCTGACCTATGAGGAACAAGAAGAGGTCCTGCTTCAAGGATGGAAGAGTCGTTCCAGGAAACCTGGCAAATTTCCTCTGCCGTGGCTGCATTTGCAGGACTAGTCACCAGTTTGTTTCCAGTTAGACCTCACCAGCCCGCGGCAAATAGGAAAAGGCTGAGGCATTATGGGAGCTGGCATCAATCTAGTTAGGATAATAAAGCAGGTGGGATTTAGGTCAGTCTTAAGGAAAGCAGAAGACTGTATTCTGAAGAGTGAGAGATCTGGTAACCGTAAGAGGTTATAACTTGTATTTGTTCAATAGCCGATGAGTGCCCACTCAATGCCAGGAGCATGGCCGGAGGGAGGAGTATGAAAAGTACTCTAGGAAAAAAAAACCAAAGCAGGTTATGAGAATGCAGAGGACAGGACCCTGTCTTGGAGGAAAGGCATCAAGGAAGGCTCCCACAAAGTGGTGAGACATTAGAGATGGATATGGAAGAAGTAGTTGATATACAGTTGGAGGGGATAGAGCAGTGTCCCGAAGAAAAGCACCATGCATGAAAGAGACTGGCAGGTTTAGGGAAGCAAGAAGCAAATGCGCTGGAGTGGTTGAGGAGAAGCACAGGTAAGGGGAAGGGAAAGGGGGCGGGCAGAGAGAGGGAGCTGATGCTTCTACCCTCCCCACTCTGAAAATCTCCAAGTGCCCAAGTTCTTATTTGCCATTTTTTGTTAAGAATCCAGCTCCGTAGAGCTGAACTCAGGGGTCCCTGTATACCTTTGTGTTTGTCACCACTCCCCTCCGCTCTCATTCTAGCCATGAAGTCCACTGAGGAAACCATCCGCTGCACCAGCCTTACAGCAAGTCAGTAATGAAGAGGGAAGAGGAGCCAGGAGCCTGCTCGCATGTCTTGAAACTCTCAATTCTGCTCAGCCCTGGCTCTGAGGGAGGAACAGGCTGAAAAGGAAGAGTTAGGGAGGTTGTTGGATTGTGGTAGGAATTTTTATTCCTCATAGAAATTTCTGGTCTGGTGAAGGGAGAGAGGCATGGAGGCTGCGCCAAGGGGTGGGGGCTACCTTGGAATTTAGATTCATCTGGGTGATCCATTAGCAAACTCTCATTAGCAAAATAGGAGACTGGCCCAATCCTCAGGGATGGGTCCTGGAGGCAGGAGTCGGGGAAGGGTGGAAGGAGGGGCTATGGCTTGTCTCAAAAGGGCTGGGGTATCTGCCAGTTCTGGCACAGGCCACAGGCAAGCAGGATTCTCTCTTGTTCCTCTACCCCTCCCCTTCTCCAATCTCTATCCCCTGCCTTGGCATGAGGGCCTCTAGAGAAAAGAAAATAAAAATGAGTGGGCAGAAACAGCTGGATACAGTCAGGAACACATCTGGCCTCCCGGACTGTCTCCTGGTCCTTGTTTTGCTTCTCCCCCCATGCCCCTTCCTCCTCTGCAGGCTTCCGATAGGAGGACTGTAGCATAGCTGGGGGAAGGGTGGGGAATTAGAGTGGGGCTGGGTGATGGGGGAGAAAGTTGTTCTAAATATTAACTGGTCTTGTGAGATGTCTTCTTGGCTGGAGCCTGACCACCTAACTTACTGTTTTTCCTCCAACTGCTGCCTCCTCCTTTCCCTCTGCTGCAGGCTGGAACTAAGGGCGGCGGGTGGCGGCGGGAGGAGGAAGGAGGAGAAGCAAAGTTGGCCAGGGTCCTGCTGGCTGGGGGCCAGGACTGCCTCCCTAAACAAGCAGGCGGGGGCACATATAGCCCTGGGTTGAGTTGTTGCCCTTACTCATCTGGCCACAGCAGGAAGAAGAGGCGCCCGGAAAACCTTAGCTCTTGGCTATCTCTTCCCTGAGCACACCCTGGCCTTGGGGCCTGAGATCTCTCCATGCAGGGGCAACCATGAGCTCCGGGGGCAGCAGCAAGGCTGGCCACACCACCCGTCAGCCACCTCCAGCCCCGCCGCTCAACCAGCCATCAGTCCCTTAACTGCCAGTGTTCGTGGACCATGCAAAACAACCAAGTGAGTGAACAGGGGCTGGCTGGGGGTTGGGAGAGGTTCCTGGACAGGGAGTGCCAGCCTGTGCCCTCTTTTTTTGCCCTCAGGGACAAACATGGGAGGTTTAGGCAAACTCTTCTCAGGGGGTAGGGGACACTGAAATGTTGATCAGTGTAGGTGTTTTGACCCCCACCCCCCAACCATTTGCTTTTCTGTGTTCCTCTTGCCCTCTCTCCCTCTCTCTTTCTCTCTCCTCTCCCAACTCCCCACTCTGTTCTTATTCCTTTCTATTCTCAGGCAAGGGACTCATTAAGCCCAAAGCAATTTTAGGGTGCCCAGTGGAGAGACTCACAGAGGCTGCTAGTGCCGATGCTGCTGGTGCTGCTGCTGAGGAGTGCCCAGGACCAGGTGCCAGGGGAGTTGGAGTCAATAACCACCACTGTCAGATCTACTGACCCCCAAGCCAGTTTCTCCAGTCAGGTACCTCCTACTCCCTGTGGAGGCCTGGGGATCTCTAAGGCCCTACAGCTTCCCTGTCACTCCCATTTTCACTCCACTCTCTATCCCCTGCACTTAGCCTCCCTTGGTGGCTCTTCCATTTACTTCTTTCCCCACCCCACCCCACCCCAGTCCCAAGTTTTCAAAGTGATGACAGAAGATTAAGAGACACCCCATTCCTATCTTGGCCATTTAGTCTGCAGTTGCCTGTCTGTAACTTTCCCTGCTGTATACAGTGGCACAACTATTCTCTCAGAGCCACCAGGTGCCTCCCAAGAGCCCCTGAAAGACATCTGTTTCTAGGCTAGGCTGGTTTTTCTCCTGGAATCGCTGGGCCCAGGAGAGACTGGCCAGTCACTGTGACCACACTTGAGAGCTCACTGTCCTCCTGATTCCTGAAGACCCAGGAGGAAAAGGCACTCCAGCTCCCTGCCTGGGTGCCTTGGCTGTCACATCACTTCTGTGGCTCTCAGCCCCCTTTCTGCCCTGGCCAAACCTGGGAAGGGAGAGGAAGGCAAGAGGGTCATGTCCTAACCCCTGTCATCCCTCCTCTTGCCAGTAGATCCCAGCCAGCCTAGAAGCAGGCTCACAGTTTTCCATGGAGGGCTTGGATAATAAACTGATCCTGGATGTTGGTGGCATACGCCACCTGATCTACATCAGCACCATGAGGGCCTTTCCAGGTACCCGCCTCTACAAGCCGACTGAGCCATCCCCACCTGGCACCCCAGCTGCTCAGGGCCCACTGGTCCAAGAGCTTTTCTTTTCTTTCTTTCTTTCTTTTTTTTTTTTTTTCTGAGATGGAATTTCGCTCTTGTTGCCCAGACTGGAGTGCAATGGCACAATCTCGACTCAATGCAACCTCTGCCTCCTGGGTTCAAGCGATTCTCCTGCCTCAGCCTCCCAAGTAGCTGGGATTACAGGTGTACACGGCCCTGCCCAGCTAATTTTTTGTATTTAGAGGTTTCACCATGTTGGTCAGGCTGGTCTGGAACTCCTGACTACAGGTGTGAGCCACCAGGGCCGGCCAAGAGTTTTTCTTTGACTGTAATCCTGAGCTCTTTGGCTACCTGCTGGGCTACTACCATATTCAGCAGCTGCACTGCCCTGCCAACATTTGTTGGGATGTCCTAGAGGAGGAGTTGGCTTATTGGGGCCTGGCGGAAGCACCCCTGGCACCTTGCTGCTGGCTCAAGCTAAGTGGCAAGGAGACCCATACCCAGGACTTTCTGTCCTGGGAGGCCTGTGAGAATGCCTGCATGCGTGAATGCCTTCTGCTGAACCACACAGAAGGCCAGGGACTGCAAAATACTTGGAAACCGTGGCTCTGGGTGCTTCTTGACCAACCTCAGTCTTCCTTAGGGGCCAGGGTAACTCATTAACAGTGTGTGGCACCATGCTAGACACTCCTACCCCCGAAGGACGCTCCCAAAATGCCACAATGGCTACACACTTGGCATGGTGCTTGGGACTCGAATCTATAGACTTCTGGCACAATTTGAGGGCATCCCTCAAAAAGGGAAGCCAAGGGTGGAAGTATAGTTAGAGAGGTGGGGATGCTGGCAAATGGGATTTCTGACAAGCATCTTTTTCTCTAGTGCCTTTCCCTGATCTCCACACTCTTGGCCATGTGTACCCTGGGCATCTTCTTCCAGCAGACGGAAGTCCAGCTGGATTACTTCTCTGGCAACTTCACTACTATGGAACATGGGATGGGGGTGGGGGAAAACCAGCAGCAGCAGTAGCAGCAGAACAACGGTTTTGTTTACCACTGTGCCCCACATCTGCTATACCTGGAGCTGCTCTGTCCCCTTTGGTTTGGAACTGACCTCTTTGCCTGGACCATTTCCTGCCCGAATAAGGTGTGCTTCCTGTGTAGCCCTCTCAATCTAGCTGATATCTTCTGTTTGTTGCCTGCATTGGTGGAACTGGTAGTAGGTGACAAGGCTGTATGGCAACTCTATCTTAGCCTAATCCTTGGGGCCATTCATTCTCTCTATGTCCTCAAGCTGGTTCGTCTCCTGGGCTTCCTTGAAAAGTCCTTGGCCATGAGAGTCCTTGTTCATACCCTCCATTCTTCCTGGAAAGAGGTGTGTGCCTTTCTCCTGATTTGGGTGGCTGATATCTTGTCCTTTGGCTTGCTCTTCCTCTATGGGGAGCTCTTAGGCATGTGTATCTCAGGTCAAAGTGAGCCCCACTTGGGAGACATCTTTACATGTCTCTGGTGGACTATCATAACTCTCACCACTGTCGGCTAGGGAGATGTCTATCCCCTGTCTGCTCTGGGCCAGCTCACTGCTGCTGTCACAGCCACTGCAGGCATGTGCACTGGTATCTTGTTGGTTCCTGTGCTCCTGGTCCACTTCCAGTGCTATTATGCTGTGGCCCTGGCTCGCCAGAAACTAAGGCCCAGTAGGACCCTGTAAATAGGCCTATTGATCCAGAGGGATGGACCCCACTTTCCCTTCTTTCCTTTTGCCAGTTTCTGGTTACAGATAAGAAGGAGCCCCAGATCATGGCAATTCCTGCTAGTCAGGATCAGCTAACCATTACCTGCAGGTCATACTTTTCCCTATTATCAAGGGGACACCCTGAAGGAAGGGGCCTGGGGCAAGGCTAGCTAGGCTTCAGCTTTCCCTTGCCCTACCCCAGGCCTTTTTCTTAACCCCGGAGTGACCAGAAAGGATAGAAAGTAGTTCTTCCTGGATTAGCGTTATATCTCCCTCTCAACTAGTTCTCCCCTTCCATCCCCTCATCCCTGCCCTTGCCATCTAGACTAGGGTCCAGATGAGAGACTTCTGAGTGATGGTAGCCATAGGATTATCAACATCCATTGCCTATGAGTATTAATGGTGATTGTCTGTGGGTATTGATAGTTAATTGTCTGTGAGTACCTGACAGCAACGGGTTATGGCTATTGATGACAATTGGTACCTTCAGTGCCCAAGCATAGCCAGATTGTAGCATTGCTCCCCCTACTGCTCCTGGGACAAATGCTCCTTAGAGCTGTAAGAAGGCCTTTGAAGGTCCTCAGAGACTCCAAGCAGATGCGGGTCAGTCAGGTCTGAACCAAAGTACTCTAACTGCATGATATCCTCTTCATCCCTTTTTTTTTTTTTTTTTTTTTTTTTTTTTTGATGGAGTCTCGCTCTGTTTCCAGGCTGGAGTTCAGTGGCGCCATCTTGGCTCACTGCAACCTCTGCCTCCTATGTTCAAGCAATTCTCTTGCCTCAGCCTCTCGAGTAGCTGGGACTACAGGCACGTGCCACCACACCCAACTAATTTTTGTGTTTTTAGTAGAGATGTGATTTCACCATGTTGGCCAGGCTGGTCTCGAACTCCTGACCTCGTGATCTGCCCACCTCGGCCTTCCAAAGTGCTGGGATTATAGGTGTGAGCCACTGTGCCTGGTCTCTCTTCATCCCATTTTATCCTTGCCCACTCGTCCTCATCTCTGTGACTTTTTCATAATATTTTAGATATAGTATTAGCCATCATTAATCACAATGTATTAGTCAATATTAGTCACAATACCTCAGCCATGATAACAGTATGTAATCACCTATAGATATGAAATGTTATCATTGCACATCACATGGACAGGAATGAAGAAACTGGGATTTTTGGCAACAATCGGCAAGCAATTTCCTCTTCCAGATTAAAAAAACAATTTTGAGGCTGGGTGCGGTGGCTCACACTTGTAATCCCAGCACTTTAGGAGGCCAAGGTGGGCGGATCACTTGAGCTCAGGAGTTCGAGACCAGCCTGTCCAATATGGTGAAACCTCGTCTCTACTGAAAATACAAAAATTAGCCAGGTATGATGGTGCACGCCTGTAATCCCAGCTACTCAGGAGGCAGAGGCAGGAGAATCGCTTGAACCCAGGAGAAGGAGGTTGCAATGAGCCTAGATCACGTCACTGCACTCTAGCCTGGGAGACAGAGAGGGACTCCATCTCAAACCAAGACCAATTTTGATTTTGCTTATTTATTAATTCTTTATTATTTTTTCCAAACACTTTTTAGTACCGACAATGGGGCTACCCCAATCCCCGCTGCTACCTTCCCACCTCTTCTACTTTTTTTTTTTTTTTAACTACCTGCATGTTTTTTCCTCCCTCCTTTTCCTGTGGTGCTTCCCACCATACACATCTTTTGGAAATGGCTTCCAGGAGGAAGAGAAGGGACCATCTCAGGTATGACTTCAAATCAAGCCACTGGGTTGTCTGAGAAGTACCCCAAGCAACTAGTCTGGACTGGGAGGTTGAATTGAGTCCTTGCTGTTGCTGAAGCTGTGAGAATAATTCTGTTTAAAAAACTTTTAAATAAAATATCCTTCAAAATATCCTTCAAAGTCTCCGTCCCAGGGTCTGTTTGTGGTTTTTCTGGGAGAGGCTTGTGGGAATCAGCAGTTGTGGGGTGGTGCAATAAACTAATGACAAGACCTTATAGACAAATTATTTTATTTTATTATTTTTTTGAGAGGGAGTCTTGCTCTGTCACCCAGGCTGGAGTGCAATGGCATGATCTCAGCTCACTGCAACCTCTGCCTCCCAGGTTCAAGCGACTCTCCTGCCTCAACCTTCTGAGTAGCTCGGATTACAGGCGCATGCCACCACTCCCGGCTAATTTTTGTATTTTTAGTAGAGACAGGGTTTCACCATGTTGCGCAAGCTGGTCTTGGACTCCTGACCTCAGGTGATCCACCCGCCTCAGCCTCCCAAAGTGCTGGGATTACAGGCATGAGCCACTGCGCCCGGCAGGCAAATTATTTGGTAGGGTAAAAAGCAGTTTGTTATCTTCATTGAGTCTGTTCCTCACAATAAACTATTATCACTCACAGACACCTTGATTGGGAGAGAAAAACTTTTTGTTTGTGTTGGGACCAGGTTGAGGAAGGGAAGGAGACAGGTCTAGGAGTTGCTGGTGGAAACTGTGGGTACTTATCAGGTGGGAGGTTGTAGGCAGAGAGGTTTCCGTTTAAGGAACACTGAGAGAGGATCAGAATTATGGCAAAACATCAAAGACAATCTCGACCTTCTCATTGCCTAGAAGTGAAAGGTGTTGGAGCAATTTGCAACTTTCAGAGACCATTCTAGTCCACCGCCCTTAATTTAGAGTTGGGAAAAAATGAAGTTTAGAGAAGCGGGGGAATTTCCCTAAGGGCACAAAGGCGAGTAGTGGCAGAACTGGGAGTTCTGTCACCTCAGAGCAATACTGTATCAATCTTTGTTAACTCATTAGCATCAGAGGTGGGTTGTTAGAATTTCCAAACAAAAGTAGAGAAGACTGTACCCTGTTCTAGGCAGCAGGAATGGTGGTAGTGGGATGAGGGGATGGTGGTGGGATGAAGTGGTGGGGGTGGGACTAGGATGTAATGGAAAGCCTTGGAAGCTTGAATGAGTAGGCTTGGATATTAGGGTTGAAAGGACCTTTGGGAATTGGTGGCCCCTACTTGGGTAGGGGCAGAGAAGCATAGAATACCACAGAACATTATAAAAATAACCAGATAGAATGTCAGGGCTGGGAGAAACCTGGAACCTCATCAAGTCCAGCTCACTCCTGTTTCAGGTGGGGAAACTGAGATCCAGAGAGAGGCTGAAAACTTGACCTGGTTTCTACAGTGAATCAGGAGAGAAGTAGGGCTGCAACCATCCCTGTCACACAACAAGAAACACTGGCTGCCTTGTTGTTTCCCTTGCATCTGAGTTGGATGATCAGACTTTTTAACCAAGAAAGAGAGATGAGGGAGGGGAGCCCAGTGTTTCATGGCCTGCCTAGAACTACTTATATAATTAAACATTATAGAATGACAGCATGAAAGCCTTAGTATGCACTTGTTTCTGTAACATAACCCTATATCTGAACCCACCCTACACCTCCAGCATATAATGCCCTGCAATACTGAGTCCAAGAAGCCCCTCAAATTTAGTGATACCTCAGGACTGAGACCACAAATCCTCTAGACAGTAGGGCCTTCCCTGAATATCAAGCACTCCCTAGTCTTTCTCATGATTAGGTTCTCACTCTCACACTAAGGTCACTCCTTTTTTCTGCCCAGGCATAAATTTTATCTTCTTTGAGGAGGGAAGGGAGTAGATGGGGATGCTGAAAAGCACTTTAATTTGAGCAGTTCTTGCCATGTCTTTGCCCCTCATGTGAAAACTTCTCAGCCATGGAACTAACTTGTTCCCATACCCACTCTCATAGCACAGTCACCCTCCACCCCCATTCATCCACACCCCTGACATTTACTCACTTTGCCCATGGCAGAGACCCTACTGGCCATGCTCTCTGCACAGCCCTGGAAAGCCTCTTGCTTCTAGTCACTAGGAGAGAAGGTCCAGTCTCCCAGCACACACTTCTTATCTGGATGTCTCTCATTGTGAGGGACTGGGAGGTCTGTAGGCCTACCTCAGCCTGATTCTGGCCCAATCTAGTGAAGTACTCAGTGATCTCTTGCGCCCCCCTCTGGCCTCAGTTCTTTAGCGGTTGCTACAGCAAGTGGTCTAGTTGGGCCTGCACTTCCAGGTCAGACCCATAGAGGGCAACCACTTGCCAGTTTATGAGAAATTACTCTTGGGTGTGGCCTCTTCTTTTCTTCACTTCCTTTTCAGTGCTTGTAAAATTCTAGAACCACAGGCTGTCAGAATCAGAGGGTGTGTTTAGATAACTTATATTTGAATATCCTCATGATAAAGATAGAGAAACAGGCCCAGAGAAGAGATGAGACCAGTCTAAACTCAGACAGTGATTCACTCTGTGGCAGTTAGGGCTAGAATCCACGTTTCCTGAATGCCAGTTCAGAACTTTTGAAACACACGGCCAAGCATCTAACCCAAATGCCTCATTTTATAGTTGTGAAAACTGAGGCCCCGGAAAGAAGTTGACTAAGGTTGTACAGTCGTTGTGATGGAGCTAGGACTCAAACCCAGGTCTTCTGAATCCCAGTCCAGATTCAGAAACATAATGTTAGGCATCTAGTTCATCCTGTTGGTTTTTTTTTTTCTTTATAGATGAAAAGAGTTCAGAGAGGGAATCTAATTTACCTGAAGCCACAGAGTAAATTAGTGAAAATCAGAACCGGAGCCCAAGGCTGGCTGTAGAACTGGGACTGAATGGAAATTGGGGACTCTGACTTCTAGTCTCCAAGAAACCTCAATAACTTAGGGACCCCAGTGTCTTGGAATTAAATAACAGAGGTAGGGATGCAGTCCTTGCTTAAGCTGACTATGAATGAATCCCCAGGAGGCTGGAATCTGGGGCATAGTGTGTACGTGTGTGTGTTGGGAGGGAGGGAGTCTGCTCTGGTCCCCTCCTAAAAACTCTTAAGAAAAGACTCACCTCATTTCTCCCCTTTCAAGGCCTCTGGCTTTGAGAGTGAGAAGATGACTCACTCATTGCCCACAGTTGCCGCTGAGAACATAATTGCTAGCTGGGACATCACCACAGCATCCAGCCATCACATTTGCAGAGTAGTGTCTTGTTTTTGTCAAAGCTCTTTCCTATTTTTCTTTTTCTTTTTCTTTTTTTTTTATTTCAGCTTCCTCAAGCTCCAGGGAGCCAGATGAGGCAGATACCATTACCTCTTCTTTTATAAAGAAGAAACTCATTTATGGAGGGGTGGGGGGAATGAGGGGGGACCTGAACTGGTGTTGGACTGATTGAGACTAAATCCCCAGTCCTCTGATTTCCAGCTTTCTGGAGTGTCTGCATAAATACCCAGAGTCCCAGAGGAGACATCAGTGTCCCTCAAATGCCTGATGACAGCTCCCTCCCTCATTTATTAATCACTGAGCTGGGGCCATATACTGTACTGGGCTTTCATTGGAGACAAAGGTGACAGAGACCCTGCCTTTAAGTGTTCACAATCTGGATATTGATTAAGTCACCACTCTGCCCATTTCAATCCTCAGCTTTCTCTTCTTCTACTAGAAAAATAACCCCAACAGTGCTTTATTTTATTTATTTCTTATACATTTATTTGAGACAGAGTCTCATTCTGTTCCCCAGGCTACAGTGCAGAACTTGATCACAGCTCACTGAAGCCTCAACCTCCTGGGCTCAAGTGATCCTCTCACTTTAGCCTCTTCTGAGTAGCTAGGACCACCATGCTTGGCTTTTCTTTTCTTTCTTCTTTTTTTTTTTTTTTAGACAGCATCCCACTATGTTGCCCAGCCTGGTCTCAAACTCCAGGACTCCAGTGATCCTCCCACCTCGGCCTCCCAAAGCACTGGGATTACAGATGTGAGCCACCTTGGCCCAGCCTTGTTTTATTATTTTTGAGACAGGGTCTGGCCCTATAGCCCAAGCTGGAGTCCAGTGGTGTGATCACAGTTCACTGCAGCCTCAACCTCCTGAGCTCTGGTGATTCTCCCACCTCGCCCTCCCTAGTAGCTGGGACCACAGGCATGCAACACCATGCCCAGCTAATTTTTAATTTTTTTTGTAGAGATGGGGTTTTGCTATGTGGCCTAGGCTGGTCTTAAACTCCTAGGCTCAAGCGATCTTCCTACCTCGGCCTCCCAAAGTGTTGGGATTACAGGTGTGAGCCACCATGCCCAGTCCAATAGTGCTTTTTGGCTGGTGACATTGAATCAATTTTATAACCTTTTCAGAGGTTGATTAGGAGTCAGAACACTAACATTCTAGTTCCAGTTCTGTCACTTCACTGTGTAATAGTGAGCTAGTCCTTTCCTATGCATGGGCTTCAGTTTTCACATCTGCAAAATGATTTTGTGGGATGGGGTCAGAAGACAGTAGGAATATGGTTTCTAAGAACTTCTGGCTCAGATCATTTAGGAGATGAAGACACTTTGTAATCTGTGGGCAGTGTTCTTTCTTTGGGTAAAAGGCTGGAGGGTAGGAGCCCGCTGGGCCTGTTATGAGACCTTTCATCCTGCTGTCTTCCTCCTTAACTTTGTGAGGTACCCTTCCCAAGGAGCAGGGAACTTGAGCTTTCTGAAAACCTCAGAGGGACCCCATTTCTACCTCTCCTTACAAGCAACACTCAGGAAGCACCAGAACTATTTTGAATTGGAAGTTATTTAGCCAGATTCTGAGGTTGAAGTTCATGAAACAGAGACAGAATCAGAGAAGGAGAAGAGAGAGGCATAAAGGAAGAGGCAAAGAGACAGAGAAAAGAAAGAAAGAGGTGGGGTCGGGGGGAAGAGGGAAAGACTAAAGAGGAAAAAATGGAGGAGAGATAAAAATAGAGAGCAGGAATTAGAGACAGACAGAAACAGATAGAGACAGGAAAAAAAAAGAAAGAAACACAGAGAGAGAAACAGAAGAGAGAAAGAAACAGAGAAGGGAAGAGGAGAGAGGAGAGAAAAACAGGGGAAAAGAGACAGAAACAAGGAAAGACAGAGAGAGAGAAAAAATATGAATGAATATGATAATATGATAGTGGACATACCTAGTCCCAGGCAGCCGCATGAGAGAAGTTGCATAAAATCCTACGTCTTGAATAGGATCTAGAAGTGAAAGAACCCTTGAAAAAATCGAGGCCAGAGAGCAATTGAGCTTTGTTCATAGTCACACAGCAAGCTGGTGGAAGTGCCAGGACTCAAACCCAAGACTAGGATAGAGTAGTTCAAAACAGACTGGCCTGGGAGTCTAGAGGTCTTGAGGTTTGTCAGTCTGTCTTTGAGGGACTGCGGGCAATGTAATAACACAGGAAGAGTGCCAGCACATTGTCTGCTGCAGAAGAGGCACTGGCATCAGGGAGTTTTGCCCTCTTCCCCCATCAGCTTTCCTCTGAGGACGAAGACATACAACATACATGCATGCCTATTAAGGCTGACTAGGGTAAGTTTGGTTCTATTACACAGCACTTTTGGGAGATTAGAGGCAGACTTCATGGAGGAGGTGACTTGTGGGTCAGGGCTTGAAGGATGAAAACAACAACCAAAATTTTAGTTGCGGCCGGGCGTGCTGGCTCACGCCAGTAATCCCGGCACTTTGGGAGGCCGAGGAGGGTGGATTACCTGAGGTCAGGAATTCGAGACCAGCCTAGCCAACATGGTGAAAACTGTGTCTACTAAAAATTAAAAAAAAAAAATTAACTGGGGATGGTAACACGAGCCTGTAGTCCCAGCTACTGGGAAGGCTGAGGCAGAAGAATCACTTGAACCTGGGAGGCAGAGGTTGCAGTGAGCCGGGATTGCACCATTGCATTACAGCCTAGGAAACAAGAGCAAAACTCCGTCTCAAAAAAAAAATAATAATTTCAAAGATGCACTTATTCTTTAAAAAATTCAAAGTAAGGCTGGGTGCAGTGGCTCACGCCCATAATCCCAGCACTTTGGGAGGCTGAGGCGGGCAGATCATGAGGTCAAGAGATCGAGACCATCCTGGCCAACATGGTGAAACCTCATCTCTACTAAAAATACAAAAATTAGCTGGGCGTAGTGGCATGTGCCTGTAGTCCCAACTACTCGGTAGGCTGAGGCAGGAGAATCACTTGAACCTGTAAGGCGGAGGTTGCAGTGAGCCGAGATAGCGCCACGACACTCCATTGTGGGCGACAGAGCGAGACTCCATCTTAAAAAAAAATATTCAAAGTAGGTAGGATTTTGATAGGTGCAGAACCGGGTGGTTCTAGTTCAAGGGAATAGCACAGGGGGTAGGAGTGCTTGAAGAGGACTTGAATAGGCAGCTAAGCAAGGTGTCATCTGCCTTCTGGAGGGCAGAGGGCATGAAAAAGGGGTCCCAGATTTTGGTCACCCCATGAATGACAGGTGTCTGGGTTGGCTTGTGATGACAGTGAGGAGGAAAGGGAGGCTTTTGAGAAGGGATGCAGTAAGAACAGGGTTGAGTTCTATGAAGATTCCCTCTGGCAGGCAGCCCTATGGAGGATGGATTGGAGAAAAGATACTGACATCAGGGAGCCGTGACAGAAGATCTTTGCTGTTGTCCAGGTGACAGATAGGTAATAAGAATCTGATGTGGTGTGGTGGGGGTGGGTATAGATGCAGTGGTTTTGGGGGTGGCTTTCTAAGTTTCCTTTAGAGAAAACATAGGATCTGAATTTGGACCATTGTTGGGGGACTAAGGAGAGAGATAAGCAGAGGGCCAAAAAGCAGCCACCCAAAATTCCAGACAGGTAGCTGTCTTTTCCTAGCTTATGATTGGAGTGTGTGTGTCTTTTTAAAAATTTCTGTTGGCTGCTCTGAGAGTTTGTGTGTCTCCCAATGTACGTGAGCAACCTCCTGCATATGCATCTGTGTATGGATGTGCGTCTCCAGGCGTCTAAATGCGTCTGTACCTTGCTCTGTGCGTGTTTCACCTAATCCATGCTGTGGTTAAACTGATCGGCTAAAGGAATGACTTCACATTGCTTCATGCATCTTAAAGTGCAGGAATAAGCATCTTTGCTCCCAAACGTGCTTCTAAATTGTGTTTGCTAAGCTAGGCTGTGGTGGATTTGATTGGCTAAAAGAGCTATTCCGAATTGCCTGTGCTCTGTGGCATAGCTACAGCTTGAAATCCTATTACTGCTGGCTACAGGAATTACCATAATGTGTTTGGCTTGATTTTCCAGACAATAATTTAGGACCTTGCCACCTCTCTATGCAGATCTACCCAGCTAAATGAGAAGCAGAACTGGGAATCTTTTTTGCAAACAAAACTCTGGCCCATTAAGAACTCTCTGCTGCCTTGTGAAGGTAATAGGGAGGGGAATGCAGTCTTAAAGGACCCCATAACCCTGATTATGGTTTGATTTTGCCCAGAGACAGAGATATGGAGTCCACATAGGCTTAAGGTCTCTTACAGAATTTAGACCATTTTTTTCATTTTATTTTTCATTTTATTTCCATTCCAGCCTGTGAAATGGCGAGTGTTCTCATCATGCTTTCTTCTCTTTCTCAAGAGCCGTCAGCTCTACCAAGCACAGTAAGCTCTCAATAAGTATTTATTGCCTTGAAATTGAATTATAGCTGTCTAAGCCAAAACCCAGAGAAAAGGAGAAATTTATTCAAGATCTCACAGAGGAATTTGAACTTGAATCCTGGTTTCTGGATTTCCTGTCAAGAACTCTTGCAACAATGTCATCCTGCCTTGTGATAGCTCAGGTTCAGACCTCTGGCAGTGGAGGGCTTATACTGCTCTGACCAACGTGTGACTGGGTCTAGTCTCTTTACCCCTCTGGGCCTCAGTGCTCTCATCTGCACTGTGTGAAGATTAGGCTACAAGGTATTCAGAGGGCCTTTCTAGTTCTGCTCCTAGGAATCTGTGACCAACACTGAGAATATAAACCTGTGGGCCCTTGGGTGGGGTGAGGAGGGGAGGAAGCAGTTGGGGCCTGTCTCATAAGCTGTGTGTCACACCTTCCTCCCTCTCCCCTGACTCCAAATCTCCATTAAAAGAAGTAGAATAACTTTTCCGGTTTGGGAAATCATTCTCTGACCCAAAAGCCATTGGGCCTCTGGAAAGTGGGACAGCGTGTCCAGCCCACAGCCTCTAAATGCCTTATAGGGCTAGAAAGGCCACGGTGGCTGGCTGGGCGGGTGGGAAATGGTTGGCTTGGAGAAGTTCCCCATTTCTGGAAGATCTAACCCTGGTGGGGAAGGGAGGTGACTGCCACTCAGCCCTGGCAGGTTGACAGGCTGGGCTGAACCAGTGTGTTCTGGAAAGGCCAGGAATGATGTCATGGGACACTTTGGGCTGCAACAACAGGAAACCACTGAGTGTTTACATTGGCTCTCAGAGCTCAGGCAGCCTGTTTTTTCTTCACTTCCTCAGTCTATCTGTTTCCTCTGATTCAAATACTATGAAGAGGGACTCATTGCCCAGGCCAGGGAAAGTGGAAAGGAGGCCCAAGAAGAAAGAGCCTCCTTCCCAGCCCAGAATGTCAGATGCTTGGGAGGGAAGGCCAGCTTTACCCTAGCTGGGCCCCTGCCAAGAATAGATCTTAGGGTAGGGAAGCAAGACAGTTAGGGCCTACTCTGAGCGTTCTACAGCTCCATGGATAGCAACTTCAAACTTCTTCCAAAGACCCAAGTTCTAAACTTGGAAGCCATCTTGTATTCTCTTCCAATCTAATCAGTTACCAAATCTTGTTAATTAAATCTAATTGATTCCATTTTAACCAACAGTGGATTTGTGTGCAAAGTACTGTGTTGTGCTGTCTGTGTGTGGCAGGGGAGACAACACAGGTAGTGGGTGACATACAAAGATAAAAGAGTTCTTGCCCTCAGGGAATTAATGATAGAGTGACAGAGTAACAGTAGGATGTCCTCCATCTGT
Source organism: Pan paniscus (assembly GCF_029289425.2). NCBI lineage: Eukaryota > Metazoa > Chordata > Mammalia > Primates > Hominidae > Pan > Pan paniscus. The sequence continues at coordinate 65,128,345 of NC_073272.2, forward strand.
TTCCATCTCTTCATCCCCAAGGCTGCTGCTCCAGTTCAGGAACACCCATCATTTCCCAGCTGTATGCAACAGTCTTTTAATGGGCCTCCCTGTTTCCAGTCTTTCCCCTCCCATGCTTCCTTCATAATTATATTGAAGTGACTCCAATATAATTATGGAGGAATGCTCTCCAGCTCCACTCTCCAGCTCCACTCTCCAGCTCCACTCTCTCTCATCAAGCCTCCTAGATGGTGTGGAAGGGTGGCTTTGAGTTTTGTCTTGGTGTCAGGCAGACCTGGGTTTGAGTGGGTACCTTACCATTCACTATTGGCTGTGTGACAGTGGGCAGTGGCTTTGCTTTTCCAAACAGCTATTTGTCTAGCTTTAGCTTCTTTATTGACAAAATGAAGATAAATTCTACCTCACGGGGCTGTTGTGAGAATTAAATGAAATAATGTATGTATGGTGCCCCATACAGAGTTAACACTTGATAAATGGCAGTTCTAATTACCATGCCTCAGATGTGTCATGTTCATTTCTATCTCAGCTCCTTTATGCCATCTGAAACAGGCTCCTTTCTTTTAAAGACTACTGTAACTGGTAGGAACCTTAGAGACCATATAGAGGAGTCTGATTACCCCTACTGAGGCCAGGGAGGGGAAACAACGTGCTCAAGGTTACACAGAAAGTGAATTCCAGATCAGGTGCAGTGGCTCACACCTGTAATCCCAGCACTTTGGGAGGCCAAGGTGGGTGGATCACCTGACATCTGGAGTTCTAGACCAGCCTGGCGAACATGGTGAAACCTCGTCTCTACTAAAAATACAAAAATTATTTGGGCGAGATGGTGGGTGCCTGTAATCCCAGCTACTCAGGAGGCTGAGGCAGGAGAATCACTTGAAGTTGGGAGGTGTAGGTTGCAGCAAGCTGAGATCACGCCACTGCACTTCAGCCTAGAGTGTGACAAGAGCAAAACTCCATCTCAAAAAACAAAAGAAAGAAAATGAATTCCAGAACCACAACTAAAACACTTTACAAATGTTAACTCATTTTATCTTAACAGCAGCCCTGTAAGGTCGGTAGTAGGGGTAGTATGTACTATTATTAGATCCATTTAATAGATGAAAGGGCAGGCTCAGATAGGTTAGGTAACTTGCCTAAGGTCATGCAGCTGGAAATGACAGATCCAGGTTATGAATCTAAGTAGTCTGACCTCAAGCAGCTGAGCACTTGAAATGTGATTAGTGTGACTAAGGAATTTAATTTCTAATAATAATTTATTTTAATAAATCTAAAGTTAAAATTTAATAGCCACTTGAAGCTAATGGCTACCATGTTGGACAGGATGGTTCTAGGTTATAGGGCTTCTTCAGACTCCAGAAGAATAAGAGCCATATCTAATAAACTTTTATGTCATTACAGTGCCCAGCACTGTGCATGACATATCTACCATTATGTTCAAATTCAGTTATGTTAGCAGGCTCTTGTGATCCAGGCAAAAAGGGAGCCTACAATATGGTAGTCACAGTCAAGAGGTACAGAAGGGAACATATTTGAGAGATCATTATTAACAACGTGGTAGTCACAGTCAAGAGAGACAGAAGGGGACATATTTGAGAGATCATTGTTATCACTATCACCATCATCACCATTATCATAGTAAAATTAATAGGTAATTAAGTACTTACTTATGTGCCAGGCAACTGGTTTAGGTGCTTTACATAGATTAATTCATTTGATTCTTACAACAACTTTATGAAGTAGGCTTAGGTACCATTACCATCATTCCCATTTTGCAGGTAAGGGAATGAGGCACAGAAAGTTGAAGTGACTAGTAAGTTGCAGAGCCAGGATATAAGCCAAGGCAGGCTGGTTTTAGCAACCAATGTCTTAACAACTACTCTATATCATGCACTGGAGCAGAGGACAGATGTCCAGGGAGCAATACGACAGCTTTGGTTTGGTTCATGGTAGGGTTGTGGAGCACGTGGCATGTCCAGAGGGAGATAGCCAGTAGATGGCTGGCCATGTGGGTTTCAAGCTCAGAGAAGAGTGCAGGGTTAGAGATAGAATATTTGAAATCATCAGCATAAAGATGGCAGTTGAAGCCACAGGAATCCATGTCATCCCACAGGGAAAGTGTGCGGTGTTAATAGAGGTTAGGAAACACTATGCATCAACATAAAGGAGGGATTCTCTGATAGTGGATTTCAGGTAGAATGAATAGGCTCCTTTTGAAGGTGGCAGCAGATCAGAAATAAGCATAGGGAACAAGAAGGGCAGAGAAAGGGATTGAACTAAACATCTTTCCCCCAAACCTGCTCTTCTCTAGTGGTCTCTACCTCAGTGAATGGCTCCACCATCAACATAATTGGACAAACCCAGAACCTGGGGATCACCTCTAACTCTTCCATCTCCTTCACCTGTCATATTCAATCTATTATCAAAGTCCATTGGCTCTTTTCAAAATTTATCCTGAACCTAACCTCTTCTGCCCACCTCCACCACCACTACCCTTGTCTAAGCCATCATCACACTTCACCTATATGACTGAAGTGGCCTCCTTCCTGGTCTCCCTGCTTCCATACTTACCTCCCTACAGTCAATGCTCAACCCAGCATTCAGAGTGATCATGTTAAAAACAAAAGTCGGTTTATGTCATTCCTCTGTTCGCACCTAGCCCGTGACTTCTCCAGCACACTCAGGACTTACAATCCTATTAAAGATGCCTCAGCCTCTGTCCTGGGCTCCAGATTAATGTTTGACATCTCCATGTGATAAATTACCATTTGATAATTTGACATCTCCATTTGGTTTGACCTTTCCATTTGGTAAATTACCATTTGGTAAATTCTCCATTTACCACTGGTAAATCAAAGACAGCCAAAACAGAACATTGCCACTCCAAAGCTTGTTCCTACACAATCTTTCCTGCCAAAGAAACATGGCACCATCATCCACCCAGGTAGCAAGCCAGAAATCTAAGCGTTAGCTTTGCCTCCTCTTTCTTATTGCCCCTAACCATTCAGCCTATCGGCAAGTCCTGCTACACTCAGAATATATCCCTAACACATCCACCTCTCTCTTCATTTACTTCCCACCAATCCAGTCCAAGTCCCTATCATCTGTCAACTGGATGACTTGCCCTAGCCTCCTTACAGGTCTCCTGGCTTCTACCCTTGCCCCCTACAACCCATTCTTTACAATAAATCCAGAAGAATCTTTGTAAAACATAGATCATGCTAATCACCTGCATGAAACTCTCCAGTGTTTTTCCATCACATGAGGACCACAAGCCAAATTTTTTGCCATAGCCCAAAAGAGCCTACATGATCTAGTCTCTGCAAATTTTTCCAACTCCTTCTCCTACTACTCACTCCTTTTCTCACCGTGATTCAGCCACTCTGATCATTTTTCTGGTATTTGAACAGCTCAAACCCATCACCACCTCCTCTCCTTACTAATCACCTGATTCACTCCTTCCTCAGGCATCAGCTCAGATATTCACTGGCTCTGAGAGACTCTTTTCCATATCCCAGACTAAGAAATTCCTTCTGTGTGTCACTCTCACAGCATCCCGTCATTCTCCTTCACAGCGTTAAGCCTAGGTTCAATCGTTAATTTCATTAATTGATTAATCAATCAATTTTTGAGACAGGGTCTTGCTGTGTCCCCCACGCTGGAGTGCAGTGGCATGATCACAGCTCACTGCAGCCTTGACCTCCCAGGCTCAAGTGATCCTTCTACCTCAGCTTCCTGAGTGACTGGGTCTACAAGTATGCACCACCATACCGAGGGTTTTTTTTTGTTTTTTGTTTGTTTTTATGTTTTTTTTTTTGAGACAGAGTCTCGCTCTGTCACCAGGCTGGAGTGCAGTGGCACGATCTTGGCTCACTGCAACCTCCGCCTCCTGGGTTCAAGCAATTCTCTGCCTCAGCCTCCCGAGTAGCTGGGATTACAGGCGCCCACCACCATGCCCGGCTAATTTTTGTATTTTTAGTAGAGATGGGGTTTCACCATCTTGGCCAGGCAGGTCTTGATCTCCTGACCTTGTGATCCACCCGCTTCAGCCTCCCAAAGTACTGGGATTACAGGTGTGAGCCACCACACCCGGCCTGTTTTTATGTTTTGAGACAGAGTCTTGCTCTGTTCCCCAGACCGGAGTACAGTGGTACAATCTCAGCTCACTGCAATCTCCACCTTCCAGGTTCAAGCTATTCTCCTGCCTCAGCTTCCTGGGTAGCTGGGACTACAGGCATGTGCCACCATGCCCAGCTAATTTTTGTATTTTTAGTAGACGAGGTTTTGCCATGTTGGCCAGGCTAGTTTCAAACTCCTGAACTCAAGCAGTTCTCCTGCCTTGGCCTCTCAAAGTGCTAGGATTACAGGTATGAGCCACTGCGCCCAGGCTGATCATCAATTTAATTACTAGATTGTAACCTCCATGAGAACAGGGACTGTCCATCGTAGAATTCTGTCCCATATGCCTAACACAGTAGCTGTAATATAGTATTAATTCATTTGCTTATTCATTCATTCAAAACTATTTATCAAACAGTCACTATTTGCAAGTTACTGTTCTAGGAGCTTGAGGTACAAAACAGACATAAATGACTTGCCTTCATGGAGCTTATATTCCAGTGGGACACACACTGAGTGGCAGGAATTATATTTGATATTTATTGGATCTGTGATATTAAGCCTGAGTAGAACTGTATTACTTAGTTTATTCATTTATTCAACAAACATCTATTGAGTATTTTCAATGGACCAGGTATTTTATACATCTTTTCATTTAATCCGTGAAATAACCCTGTGAGAGAGATATCACTAGCCCCATTTCTAAGAGAGAGAAATTGAGGTGAGAGAGGTTTAGCAACTTGCCTTAGGTTAAGTAGTAAGCAGTCAAGTGCATGTAGTTTGACCACAAAGCTTGCCAGCTTACTCATCACACTATAACATACTGCTTTTGACAAGTCAGTTCTGGCTCTAAAATGATACAAAGGAACCCCTGCAGGGCCCCTGACCCAGAGGGAGATCTTGAGAAAATGAAGCTATGGAGAAAACTCCCAGCCTACACCAAGCCTGATATAACCCCGATGTACTCTCCATTCCTTATGGTGATAGAGTAGACCTCATAACTGGGTTTCCTTTGACAGATGGGGAAAATAGAGACACAGGGTCAGGGAAGGAGTCACCCAAAGGCACATTTAGCAGTGAAGAAAGACCCTGGCACCCTTGTATTCATGATATCATAGAATAAGGCACTGAGAGTTAACTTCGGGAAGGAGACCAGTGGTGGTGGCTACAGAACAAGTACCCAATTGTCAATCTTAAGCCTGGGTTCTTGGGTAAGGTCCTGTCTCCATGCCTTTATGTGAACCCAGGAGGTCTTTGCTATTCCAGACCATTCCCTGCCCTCACTTCCAATTCTGCCCTATCCTGAGCCAAATGTTTGAAAGACAGGAGGCAGGGGACATGGTTCTGGGGCTCAACCTCTCCCACCATAAAGGCAAATATAAGGAAAAGTCACTGGGCGTGGTGACACATGCTTGTAATTGTTGCTACTCAGGAGGTTGAGGCAGGAGGATCACTTGAGCCCAAGTGATCTGCCCAAGTGAGCCCAAGACTCTGTCTCAATGAAAATTAAGAAATAAAAAGATACAAGGAAATGTATTCAACACTGAAAGAGAGGCAGGGTGCAAGGGCAGGTGGAAAGGGGCATAGCCCTACCAGACTGCCCTTCCCTGAGGTGCAGGACAAAGCTCTGTCTGTGTAGGCACCTCTGCGAACTGCTTCCAAATGCCACGGTGTGGGGCAGACAAACAAGGAAAGGGGGTGGGAAGGATTTACAATCTTTGGATATGGGCTGGGCAGAGCCTGTCAGTGGGTATGAGACTGTGTGTGAGTTAAATGAAGACAGTTTTGCATGGAGACAGGGCAGGCCTGGGAGAGGAGGAGAAAGGGAGGAGCATGAGGCAGGGTGAGTGAAGAACTTCTGTACCCAGTTTTGTTGCTAGAACACAGTTGTGACTGTGTATTTCTAGGAGATGTGTTCATACCTGAGTGGGTAGGTGGAAGGTAGGGCTTATTTATGCAAGGCCCATGCAGGAATATGTGTATGTGAGGTGTGTGTGTGTGTGTGTATGCGAAGTGTCAGGGGAGGGAAAGTTGTGGGTGTCAGTGTCCTTGTAAAGTCAGTCTGGATGTGCATTTCAGTTTTTGTGTGGAATGCAAGAAACACAGGATATAGGCAGGCAGTGTGTATCGGGGAGATTTTATATGTGAGACATGTAAGGGGAAAATGGGGCTAAGCATGCAGTGTGTGCTGAGGGTTATGGGGAACATTGAGGTGAGGTGTTGGCAGAGTACATGGCATGCTGTCTGTGTGGAGTAAACAAGAGCTTTGGAATGGTCTAAGTGTACCACGCATTCTCAGTAACCTCAGCCATGTCTCTCTGAACCTCAACTTCTCTGCTGAAAAAGGATAAGCCCCACCCACATACAGGGTTGTATAAAAATTCAGTGAGTTAATCAATGAGAATTGTCCTGCTCACAATAGGTGCTCAAGAAATGGTTACTACCATGATTCTGGTTGTGAAGTGAAATTGCCAACACCTGAGACAGAGCTCATTAAATGTCTACCAAACTGAAGAATAAATGACTTCTTGGTTTGGTTTTGCCTGCTTAACACCAAAAAGCCAATTGGTAACTTAACTGGGGCTTGTATTAGCTCATTATTTTTTATTCATTTATATTTTATTTTTTATTATATTTATAGCTCCAGGGCTCTCAATGAGAGCCCTGGAGCTATATATACAAAGTCCCTGAAGGTGTTGGTGGGGAGTAGGGAAGGGAAGAGATGGTTGGAAAGCCAATCAGACAGGCCTGGGCAAAAACCAGGGGAAGAGGCCAAGAACACTCTATGCACCCAAGGAACTGAGTCAAGGAGAAGTAAAAGCCAGTGAAGTGTCCAGAATGCAAGGGGATATAGGGTTTCCATGCCTACCCTGGGCTCCGTTATTCCAAGGCAGCTCTTGAGTTTAAGGCTCAGGCCTGCCCAGAACAAGGCAAAATTGACCTCTTAAAGAGCAGAGGAAAGGGAGGGGCAGAGACTGCTTGTACAGAAAATGCCCATTGCTATGAACTTGATCACATATAAAGCACGTAGCTCTACAACCTAGTCTCTAGGGCTTGACCCAAGCCAGGGCTCAGCAAGTGGTCATGGAGAACAGAAGCCACATAGTCCCAGGGCCATAACAGTATTAAGGATAAAGAGTAGATTTCCTGGCCAGGCGCGGTGGCTCATGTCTGTAATCCCAGCACTTTGGGAGGCCAAGGTGGGCGGATAATGAGGTCAGGAGATCAAGACCATCCTGGCTAACACGGTGAAACCCCATCTCTACTAAAAATACAAAAAATTAGCCGGGCGTGGTGGCATGTGCCTGTAGTCCCAGCTACTTGGGAGGTTGAGGCAGGAGAATCACTCGAACCCGGGAGGCAGAGGTTGCAATGAGCTGAGATCGCACCACTGCATTCCAGCCTGGGTGACAGAGCAAGACTCCACCTAAAAAAAAAAAAGTAGATTTCCTGACAACTTATTTGTGTGTATGTTGTCTGTCTCCTCTCACTAGAATGTTCTTCACTACTATTTTCCCGGTACCTAGACCTAGCATGGAGTAGGTACTTCATAAATGGTTACAATAGATTATAGCCATAAGAATTATATTTATTGTACCCGTTATTACCATTTTTTCCTTTTTGGTATTTTTTTAACTGTGGCAAAATACATATCACAGAATTTTCCAACTTAACCATTTTCAAGTGTTCAAGTCAGTGGCTTTAATTACATTCACAGTGTTGTGCAACCATCACCACTTATCTATTTCTGAAACGTTTTCATCAACCCAAACGGAAACTCTGTAACCATTAAGCAATAACTTCCTACTCCCTGCCTCCCTCCTGTCCCTGGTAACTTCTAAACTACTTTCTGTCTGTATGAATTTGCCCATTTTGAATATTTCATATAAGTGTCTTTATATAATATTTGTCCTTTTGTTTTTGGCTTATTTCATTAACAATGTTTTCAAGGCTCGTTCACATTGCAGCATATATAAGAACTTCATTCCTTTTAACAAATGAATAATATTCCATTGTATGTATATACCGTATTTTATTTATCCATTGATCTGTTGATGGACATATGAGTTGTTTCCATATTTTGGCTATTGTGAATAATGCTGCAGTGAACATTGGCATACAGGTATCTGTTTGAATACCTGTTTTAAATTCTTTTGGGTGTATACCGAGGAGTGGAATTGCTGGGTCATATGGTAATTCTATGTTTAATTTTTTGAGGAACTGCCAAACTGCTTCCCATAGCATCTGCACCATTTTGCATTATTACTAATAATGTATGAAACTTAGAATTTCCCCACAACTTTTCAACATTTACTTTCTATTCTTTTTTAAAGCTTTTAATACTTGTTTATTTTTAACTGTAGCAAAATACACTTAACATGCCACTGCACTCCAGTGTGGGTGACAGAGTGAGACTCCTCAAAAACAAATACACATAACATAAAATTTACCATTTTAATAATTTGTAGATTTACAATTCTGTAGTGTTAAGCATATTCACATTGTTATATAACCAATCTCCAGAACTCTTTTCATCTTGCAAAATTGAAATTCTATACCCATTAAACAACAACTCCTCATTTTGCCCTTCCACCAGCCCTAGGGAAACCATAATTTTTCTTTCTGTCTCAATGAATTTGACTACTTCAGGTACCTCATACAAGTTAAATCATACAGTTTCTTCCGTCCTTCCTTCCTTTCTTTCTTTCTTTCTATTTTTTTTTTTTTTTTGGAGTCTTGCTGTCTCATCCAGGCTGGCGTGCAGTGGCACAATCTTGGCTCACTGCAACCTCCGCCTCCCAGGTTCAAGCAATTCTCCTGCCTCAGCCTCCCAAGTAGCTGCGATTACAGGTGTGTGCCACCATGCCCAGCTAATTTTTGTATTTTTAGTAGAGACGGAATTTCACCATGTTGCCCAGGCTGATCTCAAACTTTTGACCTCAGGTGATCCACCCACCTCGGCCTCCCAAAGTGCGGGGATTACAGGTGTGAGCCACTGTGCCTGGCCAGTATCAGTATTTCTGTGACTGGTTTATTTCACTTAGCATAATGTCCTCAAGCTTCATCCATGTTGTAGCTTGTGTCAAAATTTCCTTCCCTTGTAAGGCTGAATAATATTCCATTGTGTGTCTACACAACATTTAGTGTATTTCATTCATCCTTTGATGGACACTTGGGTTGCTTCTATCTTTCAGCTATTTTGAACAATGCTGCTGTGAACTTGGGTGTATGAGTATCTCTTTGAGACCCTGCTTTCAATTACTTTGAGTATATACCCAGGATTGAAATTTCCAGATCACATGGTAATTTGGTTTTTAATTTTTTGAGGAATTGTCATACTGTTTTCCAAAGTGCCTGTACCATTTAATATTCCCACCAACAGTTCACAGAAGCTCCAATTTCTCTATATCCTCACCAATACGCCACTCTTTTTGGGTTATAGCCATCCTAATGGTTGTGAAGTGGTAGCTCATTGTGGGTTTGTTTTGCATTTTCCTAATGACTAAAAATGTTGAGCATATTTTTATGTGCTTATTTGATATTTTATATCTTCTTTGAAGAAATGTCTATGCAAGTACTTTGTCCATTTTTCAAATTGGGTTGTGCTATGGTGTGAATGTGTCCCTCCAAAAGTGTGTTGGAAACTTACTCCCCAATGCAACAATTGGGAGGTGGAAGGCGGGACCTAATGAGAGGTGATTAGGTCATGAAATGTATTAACACAGGAGTGGGTTTGTTATTGTGGGAAAAGGTTCATTATAAAAGAGCAAGTTTGGTCCCCTTTTCTCTCTCTCTCACCCTCTCTTGCCCTCTAGACTTCCACTATGTGATGACACATCAAGATAGCCCTCACTAGATGCTAGCTCCTTAATCTTGGACTTCGTAGCCTCCTCAAGTGAAAGCCAATACTTTTCTGTTCCTCATAAATTACCTACTCTCGGGTATTCTGTTATAGCAGCACAAAATGGACTCAGGTTATTCATCTTTTTGTTGCTGAGCTGTAGCAATTCTCTATATATTTTGGATACTAACTCCTTATGATATATAATTTGCAACTATTTTCTCCCATTTTGTAGCTTGTCTTTTCTGTTTCTTCGTAATGGTTTTTTGTTTGTTTATTTTTGTGAAGCAGGATCTCGCTCTGTCACCCAGGCTGGAGTGCAGTGTTGCGATCTTAGCTCACTGCCACCTCCTCCTCCTGGGTTCAAGCGATCCTCCTGCCTCAGCTTCTCAAGTAGCTAGGACTACAGACACATGCCCCCACACCCAGCTAATTTCTGTATTTTTAGTAGAGATGGGGTTTCACCATGTTAGCCAGACTGGTCTCAAGTGATCCCCCCGCCTCAGCTTCCAAAAGTGCTAGGATTACAGGTTTGAGCCACTGCACCCGAACCGTGGTGTTTTTTTTTTTTTTGCGGGGGGGGTACGATACAACTTTTTTAAATATATACTTTAAGTTCTGGGACACATGGGCAGAATGTGCAGGTTTGTTACGTAGATATACATATGCCATGGTGGTTTGCTGCACCCATCAACTTGCCATCTACGTTAGGTATTTCTCCTAATGTTATCCCTCCCCTTGCCCCCAACCCCCAACAGGCCTCAGTGTGTGATGTTCCCTGTGTCCATGTGTTCTCATTGTTCAATTCCCACTTATGAGTGAGAACATGCTGTGTTTGGTTTTCTGTTCCTGTGTTAGTTTGCTGAGAATGATGGTTTCCAGCTTCATCTATGCCCCTGCAAAGGACATGAACTCATTCTTTTTTATGGATGCATAGTATTCCATTGTGTATATGTGCCATGTTTTCTTCATCCAGTTTATCATTGATGGGCATTTGGGTTGGTTCCAAGTCTATGCTCTTGCAAATAGTGCTGCAATAAACATATGTGTGCATGTGTCTTTATAGCAGAATGATTTATAATACTTTGGGAATATACCCAGTAATGGATTGCTGGGTCAAATGGTATTTCTGCTTCTAGATCCTTCAGGAATCGCCACATTGTCTTCCACAATGGTTGAACTAATTTTCACTCCCACCAACAGTGTAAAAGCATTTCTATTTCTCCACAGCCTCTACAGCATCTGTTTCCTGACGTTTTAATGATTGCCATTCTAACTGGTATGAGAAGGTATCTCATTGTGGTTTTGATTTGCATTTCTCTAATGACCGGTGATGATGAGCTTTTTTTCATAAGTTTGTTGACAGCACAAATGTCTTCTTTTGAGAAGTATCTGTTCATGTCCTCTGCTCACTTTTTGATGGGGTTGTTTGGTTTTTCTTATAAATCTGTTTAAGTTCTTTGTATACTCTGGATATTAGCCCTTTGTTGAATGGATAGATTGCAAAAATTTTCTCCCATTCTGTAGGTTGCCTGTTCACTCTGATGATAGTTTCTTTTGCTGTGCAGAAGCTCTTTAGTTTAATTAGATCCCATTTGTCAATTTTGGCTTTTGTTGCAATTGCTTTTGGTGTTTTAGTCATGAAGTCTTTGCCTATGTCTATGTCCTGAATGGTATTGCCTAGGTTTTCTTCTAGGGTTTTTATGGTTTTAGGTCTTACATTTAGGTCCTTATTCATCTTGAGTTAATCTTTGTATAAGGTGTAAGGAAGAGGTCCAGTTTCAGTTTTCTGCATATGGCTAGCCAGTTTTCCCAACACCATTTATTAAATAGGGAATCCTTTCCCCATTGCTTGTTTTTGTCAGGTTTGTCAAAGATCAGATGGTTGTAGATATGTAGATTTATTTCTGAGACCTCTGTTCTGTTCCATTGGTCTATATATCTGTTTTGGTACCAGTACCACGTTGTTTTGGTTACTGTAGCCTGGTACTATAGTTTGAAGTCAGCAAGTGTGATGCCTCCAGGTTGTTCTTTTTGCTTAGGATTTTCTTGGCTATACAGGCTCTTTTTTTCTTCCATATAAAATTTAAAGTAGTTTTTTTTCTAATTTTGTGGAGAAAGTCAATGGTAGCTTAATGGGGATAGCATTGAAGCTATAAATTACTTTGGACAGTATGGCCATATTCATGATATTCTTTCTTCCTATCCATGAGCATGGAATGTTTTTCCCTTTGTTGCGTCCTCTTATTTCCTTGAGCAGTGGTTTGTAATTCTCCTTGAAGAGGTCCTTCACATCCCTTGTAAGTTGTATTCCTAGGTATTTTATTCTCTTTGTAGCAATTGTGAATCAGAGTTCATTCATGATTTGACTCTCTGTTTTTTCTTTCTTTTATTTATTTATTTATTTTTTCTTTTTTTTTTTAATTATACTTTAAGTTTTAGGGTACATGTGCACATTGTGCATGTTAGTTACAAATGTATACATGTGCCATGCTGGTGCACTGCACCCACTAACTCGTCATCTAGCATTAGGTATATCTCCTGATGCTATCCCTCCCCCCTCCCCCCACCCCACAACAGTCCCCAGAGTGTGATATTCCCCTTCCTGTGTCCATGTGATCTCATTGTTCAATTCCCACCTATGAGTGAGAATATGCGGAGTTTGGTTTTTTGTTCTTGTGATAGTTTACTGAGAATGATGATTTCCAATTTCATCCATGTCCCTACAAAGGACATGAACTCATCATTTTTTATGGCTGCATAGTATTCCATGGTGTATATGTGCCACATTTTCTTAATCCAGTCTATCATTGTTGGACATTTGGGTTGGTTCCAAGTCTTTGCTATTGTGAATAATGCCACAACAAACATACATGTGCATGTGTCTTTATAGCAGCATGATTTATAGTCCTTTGGGTATATACCCAGTAATGGGATGGCTGGGTCAAATGGTATTTCTAGTTCTAGATCCCTGAGGAATCGCCACACTGACTTCCACAATGGTTGAACTAGTTTCCAGTCCCACCAACAGTGTAAAAGTGTTCCTATTTCTCCACATCCTCTCCAGCACCTGTTGTTTCCTGACTTTTTAATGATTGCCATTCTAACAGGTGTGAGATGGTATCTCATTGTGGTTTTGATTTGCATTTCTCTGATGGCCAGTGATGGTGAGCATTTTTTCATGTGTTTTTTGGCTGCATAAATGTCTTCTTTTGAGAAGTGTCTGTTCATGTCCTTTGCCCACTTTTTGATGGGGTTGTTTGTTTTTTTCTTGTAAATTTGTTTGAGTTCATTGTAGATTCTGGATATTAGCCCTTTGTCAGATGAGTAGGTTGTGAAAATTTTCTCCCGTTTTGTAGGTTGCCTGTTCACTCTGATGGTAGTTTCTTTTGCTGTGCAGAAGCTCTTTAGTTTAATTAGATCCTATTTGTCAATTTTGTCTTTTGTTGCCATTGCTTTTGGTGTTTTAGACATGAAGTCCTTGCCCATGCCTATGTCCTGAATGGTAATGCCTAGGTTTTCTTCTAGGGTTTTTGTGGTTTTAGGTCAAACGTTTAAGTCTTTAATCCATCTTGAATTGATTTTTGTATAAGGTGTAAGGAAGGGATCCAGTTTCAGCTTTCTACATATGGCTAGCCAGTTTTCCCAGCACCATTTATTAAATAGGGAATCCTTTCCCCATTGTTTGTTTTTGTCAGGTTAGTCAAAGATCAGATAGTTGTAGATATGCGATGTTATTTCTGAGGGCTCTGTTCTGTTCCATTGATCTATATCTCTGTTTTGGTACCAGTACCATGCTGTTTTGGTTACTGTAGCCTTGTAGTATAGTTTGAAGTCAGGTAGTGTGATGCCTCCAGCTTTGTTCTTTTGGCTTAGGATTGCCTTGGTGATGCGGGCTCTTTTTTGGTTCCATATGAACTTTAAAGTAGTTTTTTCCAATTCTGTGAAGAAAGTCATTGGTACCTTGATGTGGATGGCATTGAATCTGTAAATTACCTTGGGCAGTATGGCCATTTTCACAATATTGATTCTTCCTACCCATGAGCATGGAATGTTCTTCCATTGGTTTGCATCCTCTTTTATTTCCTTGAGCAGTGGTTTGTAGTTCTCCTTGAAGAGGTCCTTCACATCCCTTGTAAGTTGGATTCCTAGCTATTTTATTCTCTTTGAAGCAATTGTGAATGGGAGTTCACTCATGATTTGGCTCTCTGTTTGTCTGTTGTTGGTGTATAAGAATGCTTGTGATTTTTGTACATTGATTTTGTATCCTGAGACTTTGCTGAAGTTGCTTATCAGCTTAAGGAGATTTTAGGCTGAGACAATGGGGTTTTCTAGATATACAATCCTGTCATCTGCAAACAGGGACAATTTGACTTCCTCTTTTCCTAATTGAATACCCTTTATTTCCTTCTCCTGCCTGATTGCCCTGGCCAGAACTTCCAACACTATGTTGAATAGGAGTGGTGAGAGAGGGCATCCCTGTCGTGTGCCAGTTTTTAAAGGGAATGCTTCCAGTTTTTGCCCATTCAGTATGATATTGGCTGTGGGTTTGTCATAGATAGCTCTTATTATTTTGAAATACGTCCCATCAATACCTAATTTATCGAGAGTTTTTAGCATGAAGGGTTGTTGAATTTTGTCAAAGGCTTTTTCTGCATCTATTGAGATAATCATGTGGTTTTTGTCTTTGGCTCTGTTTATATGCTGGATTACATGTATTGATTTGCGTATATTGAACCAGCCTTGCATCCCAGGGATGAAGCCCACTTGATCATGGTGGATAAGCTTTTTGATGTGCTGCTGGATTCGGTTTGCCAGTATTTTATTGAGGATTTTTGCATCAATGTTCATCAAGGATATTGGTCTAAAATTCTCTTTTTTTGTTGTGTCTCTGCCTGGCTTTGGTATCAGAATGATGCTGGCCTCATAAAATGAGTTAGGGAGGATTCCCCCTTTTTCTATTGATTGGAATAGTTCCAGAAGGAATGGTACCAGTTCCTCCTTGTACCTCTGGTAGAATTCGGCTGTGAATCCATCTGTTCCTGGACTTGTTTTGGTTGGTAAGCTATTGATTATTGCCACAATTTCAGCTCCTGTTATTGGTCTATTCAGAGATTCAACTTCTTCCTGGTTTAGTTTTGGGAGAGTGTATGTGTCCAGGAATTTATCCATTTCTTCTAGATTTTCTAGTTTATTTGCATAGAGGTGTTTGCAGTATTCCCTGATGGTAGTTTGTATTTCTGTGGGATTGGTGGTGATATCCCCTTTATCATTTTTTATTGCGTCTATTTGATTCTTCTCTCTTTTTCTCTTTATTAGTCTTGCTAGTGGTCTATCAATTTTGTTGATCCTTTCAAAAAACCAGCTCCTGGATTCATTAATTTTTTGAAGGGTTTTTTGTGTCTCTATTTCCTTCAGTTCTGCTCTGATTTTAGTTATTTCTTGCCTTCTGCTAGCTTTTGAATGTGTTTGCTCTTGCTTTTCTAGTTCTTTTAATTGTGATGTTAGGGTGTCAATTTTAGATCTTTCCTGCTTTCTCTTGTGGGCATTTAGTGCTATAAATTTCCCTCTACAGACTGCTTTGAATGCATCCCAGAGATTCTGGTATGTTGTGTCTTTGTTCTCGTTGGTTTCAAAGAACATCTTTATTTCTGCCTTCATTTCGTTATGTACCCAGTAGTCATTCAGGAGCAGGTTGTTCAGTTTCCACGTAGTTGAGCGGTTTTGAGTGAGATTCTTAATCTTGAGTTCTAGTTTGATTGCACTGTGGTCTGAGAGATAGTTTGTTATAATTTCTGTTCTTTTACATTTGCTGAGGAGAGCTTTACTTCCCAGTATGTGGTCAATTTTGGAATAGGTGTGGTGTGGTGCTGAAAAAAATGTATATTCTGTTGATTTGTGGTGGAGAGTTCTGTAGATGTCTATTAGGTCTGCTTGGTGCAGAGCTGAGTTCAATTCGTGGGTATCCTTGCTGACTTTCTGTCTTGTTGATCTGTCTAATGTTGACAGTGGGGTGTTAAAGTCTCCCATTATTAATGTGTGGGAGTCTAAGTCTCTTTGTAGGTCACTCAGGACTTGCTTTATGAATCTTGGTGCTCATGTATTGGGTGCATATATATTTAGGATAGTTAGCTCTTCTTGTTGAATTGATCCCTTTACCATTATGTAATGGCCTTCTTTGTCTCTTTTGATCTTTATTGGTTTAAAGTCTGTTTTATCGGAGACTAGGATTGCAACCCCTGCCTTTTTTTGTTTTCCATTTGCTTGGTAGATCTTCCTCCATCCTTTTATTTTGAGCCTATGTGTGTCTCTGCACGTGAGATGGGTTTCCTGAATACAGCACACTGATGGGTCTTGACTCTTTATCCAATTTGCCAGTCTGTGTCTTTTAATTGGAGCATTTAGTCCATTTACATTTAAAGTTAATATTGTTATGTGTGAATTTGATCCTGTCATTATGATGTTAGCTGGTTATTTTGCTCGTTAGTTGATGCAGTTTCTTCCTAGTCTCGATGGTCTTTACATTTTGGCATGATTTTGCAGTGTCTGGTACCGTTTGTTCCTTTCCATATTTAGTGCTTCCTTCAGGAGCTCTTGTAAGGCAGGCCTGGTGGTGACAAAATCTCTCAGCATTTACTTGTCTGTAAAGTATTTTATTTCTCCTTCACTTATGAAGCTTAGTTTGGCTGGATATGAAATTCTGGGTTGAAAATTTTTTTCTTTAAGAATGTTGATTATTGGCCCCCACTCTCTTCTGGCTTGTAGGGTTTCTGCCGAGAGATCTGGTGTTAGTCTGATGGGCTTCCCTTTGAGGGTAACCCAACCTTTCTCTCTGGCTGCCCTTAACATTTTTTCCTTCATTTCAACTTTGGTGAATCTGACAATTATGTGTCTTGGAGTTGCTCTTCTCGAGGAGTATCTTTGTGGCATTCTCTGTATTTCCTGAATCTGAACGTTGGCCTGCCTTGCTATACTGGGGAAGTTCTCCTGGATAATATCCTGCAGAGTGTTTTCCAACTTGATTCCATTCTCCCCATCACTTTCAGGTACACCAATCAGAGGTAGATTTGGTCTTTTCACATAGTCCCATATTTCTTGGAGGCTTTGCTCATTTCTTTTTATTCTTTTTTCTCTAAACTTCCCTTCTCGCTTCATTTCATTCATTTCATCTTCCATCACTGATACCCTTTCTTCCAGTTGATCGCATCAGCTCCTGAGGCTTCTGCATTCTTCACGTAGTTCTTGAGCCTTGGTTTTCAGCTCCATCAGCTCCTTTAAGCACTTCTCTGTATTGGTTATTCTAATTATACATTCTTCTAAATTTTTTTCAAAGTTTTCAACTTCTTTGCCTTTGGTTTGAATGTCCTCCCGTAGCTCAGAGTAATTTGATCGTCTGAAGCCTTCTTCTCTCAGCTCGTCAAAGTCATTCTCCATCCAGCTTTGTTCCGTTGCTGGTGAGGAACTGCGTTCCTTTGGAGGAGGAGAGGTGGTCTGCTTTTTAGAGTTTCCAGTTCTTCTGTTCTGTTTTTTCCCCATCTTTGTGGTTTTATCTACTTTTGGTCTTTGATGATGGTGATGTACAGATGGGTTTTTGGTGTGGATGTCCTTTCTGTTTGTTAGTTTTCCTTTTAACAGAGAGGACCCTCAGCTGCAGGTCTGTTGGAGTACCCGGCCGTGTGAGGTGTCAGTGTGCCCCTGCTGGGGGGTGCCTCCCAGTTAGGCTGTTCGGGGGTCAGGGGTCAGGGACCCACGTGAGGAGGCAGTCTGCTGGTTCTCAGATCTCCAGCTGCGTGCTGGGAGAACCACTGCTCTCTTCAAAGCTGTCAGACAGGGACATTTAAGTCTGCAGAGGTTACTGCTGTCTTTTTGTTTGTCTGTGCCCTGCCCCCAGAGGTGGAGCCTACAGAGGCAGGCTGGCCTCCTTGAGCTGTGGTGGGCTCCACCCAGTTCGAGCTTCCCGGCTGCTTTGTTTACCTAAGCAAGCCTGGGCAATGGGGGGCGCCCCTCCCCCAGCCTCGCTGCCGCCCCGCAGCTCCATCTCAGAGTGCTGTGCTAGCAACCAGTGAGACTCCGTGGGCGCAGGACCCTCCGAGCCAGGTGCGGGATACAATCTCGCGGTGCGCTGCTTTCCAAGCCCGTCGGAAAAGCGCAGTATTCGGGTGGGAGTGACCCGATTTTCCAGGTGCCGTCCATCACCCCTTTCTTTGACTCAGAAAGGGAACTCCCTGACCCCTTGCGCTTCCCAAGTGAGGCAATGCCTCGCCCTGCTTCGGGTCGTGCACGGTGCGCGCACCCACTGACCTGCGCCCACTGTCTGGCACTCCCTATTGAGATGAACCCGGTACCTCAGATGGAAATGCAGAAATCACCCGTCTTCTGCGTCGCTTACGCTGGGAGCTGTAGACCGGAGCTGTTCCTATTCGGCCATCTTGGCTCCTCCCCCTCCATGATGTTTTTTGATACATAAAAGTCTTAAATTTTCATGAAATCCAATTTACCTATTTTTTTTTCTTTTGTTACTTTTGGTTTCCTTTCCAAGGATCCATTGTCAAATACTAGATTATGAAGATTTTCACTTTTTTTTTTTTTTTGAGAGTTTTACAGTTTTAGGTCTTATATTTTGGTTGATACTTCTCTGTTGTTGCTGTTTTTGAGGTGGGGTCTCCCTCTGTCGCCCAGGCTGGAGTGTAGTGGTGTGATCTTGGCTCACGGCAACCTCCACCTCCCAGGTTCAAGCCATTATCCTCCTGAGTAGCTGGGAATACAGGTGTGTGCCACCACGCCTGGCTAATTTTTTGTATTTTTAGTAGAGACGGGGTTTCACCGTGTTAGCCAGGATGGTCTCAATCTCCTGATCTTGTGATCCGCCCACCTCGGCCTCCCAAAGCGCTGGGATTACAGGCATGAGCCTCCGTGCCCTGCGCAGATTGATACTTTCTAAAATTTTAGTAACGTGTGCAAACAAGGTTGATACATTTTGACTTGATTTTTGTACATGGTGTCAGATAAGGGTCCAACTTTATTCTTTTCATATAGAAGTTCAATTGTCCTGGCACCATATGTTGGAAAGGCTATTCTTTCCCCCAGTGAATGGTTTCAACATCCTTATCAAAAATCGATTAGCCACAGATGGCTGCATTCATTTCTGGCCTTTCAATTTTATTTCATTCATCTGTATGTCTATACTTATGCCAGTACTGCACTGTTTTGATTTTTGTACCTTCATAGTAATTTTAGAGATTGAGAAAAATGTCCTCCAACTTTCTTCATCTTTTTCAAGATTGTGTTAGCTATTCAGGGCCCCTTGTAGTTTCACATAAATTTTAGGATTAAAAAAAATTTTGAGGATTAGCCTTCCCATTTCTGTAAGAAAAAAACCTGTTGGAATTTGATACAGATTGCATTAAATCTGTAGACCATTTGAGATAGTACTGTGTTTTAAAAAAATATTAAGCCTTCATACCAATTAACATGGAATGCTTTTTGTATATTTAGGTTTTCTTAAACTTATTTCATCAAAGTTTCCTAGTTTCAGTGTACAAGTTGTTCAACTCCTTGGTTAAATTTATTTTTAGGTATTTTATTCTTTTAGATGTGATTTTAACAGAATTTCTTTCCTAATCACCTTTCTGGATTCTGTTGAATAGAAATACAAGTGATTTTGTGTATTGACATTGTACCCCACAATTTGGCTGAATTTGATTATTAGCTCTAATAGCTTTTATTGTGGATTATTTGGGATTTTTAAATATATGGGATCATGTCATCTGTGAATAGAGGTAGTTTTATTTCTTCTTTTCTTTTCTTTTTTTTTGTTTTTTGAGTTGGAGTCTCACTCTGTTGCCCAGGTTGGAGTGCAGTGGCTCCATCTCGACTCACTGCAACCTCTGTCTCCTGGGTTCAAACAATTCTCCTGCCTCAGCCTCCTGAGTAGCTAGGATTACAGGCACCTGCCACCACACCTGGCTAATTTTTGTATTTTTTTTTGGGTAGATGTAGGGTTTCACCATGTTAATCAGGTTGGTCTTCAACTCCTAGCCTCAAGTGATCCACCCTTCTCAGCCTCCCAAACTCCTGGGATTACAGGCATGAGCCACCTCACCTGGCCTTATTTCTTCTTTTTCAATTCTGATGTTTTAATTTCTTTTTCTTGTCTTATTGCTCTAGCCAGAACTTCTAGTACAATTTTGAATAGCAGTGATGAAGCTAGGCATCTTTGTCTTTTTTTTTTTTTTCTGAGATGGAGTTTCACTCTGTCACCCATGCTGGAGTGCAGTGGCATGATTTCCACTCACTGACACCTCTGCCTCCTGGGTTCAAGTGATTCTCTTGCCTCAGCTTCCTGAGTGGCTGGGATTACGGGTGCACACCCCTACACCCAGCTAGTTTTTGTATTTTTAGTAGAGACAGGGTTTTGCTATGTTGGCCAGGCTGATCTTGAACTCCTGACCTCAAGTCTAGCCTCGGCCTCCCAAAATGCTGGGATTATAGGTGTGAGCCACTGCTCCCAGTCAGCATCTTTGTCTTGTTCTTGATCTTAAAGGGGAAAAGTTTCCAGTTTTTCATAATTGAGTATGTTAGCTGTGAGTTTTTCCATAAATGTTCTTTTTCATGTTGAGAAAGTTTCCTTTTATTCCTAGTTTTCTGAATGTTTTTATCATCAAAAGGTATAGATTTTGTGAAATGCTTTTCCAGTCTCAATTGAGAAGACCATGTGGGTTTTTCCTCTTCCTTCTTATGAATGTAATGTATTACATTGATTGGCTTTTCTTAGGTTGAATGTTCCTTCAATTCATGTGATAAATCCTACATGATTATGATGTATAATCTTTTGATATGTGACTAGATTTGCTTTGTTAGTATTTAGTTGAGGACCTTTGCCTCTAAATTCATAGGGGAGTTTAGTCTGTATTTTTTTTTTTAGCATTGTATGCCTTCATCTGGCTTTAGTATTAGGTTAATTCTGTCCTCAAAGAATGAGTTAGAAAGTATTCCCCCTTCTATTTCTTGAAAGAGTTTCATAAGGGATGTTAGCCTGTAATTTCTTTCTTTCTTTTTTTCTTTCTTTCTTTTTTTTTACATTGTATGTCTTCATCTGGCTTTAGTATCAGGTTAATTCTGGCCTCAAATAATGAGTTATAAAGTATTCCCCCTTCTTCTATTTTTTGAAAGAGTTTGAAAATAATTGGCTTTAATTCTTCTTTAAATATTTGGTAGAATTTGGCCAGGCATAGTGGCTCATGCCTGTAATCCCAGCACTTTGGGAGGCCAAGGTGGGTGGATCACCCGAGGTCAGGAGTTCAAGACCAGCCTGGCCTACATGGTGAAACCCCGTCTCTACTAAAAATACAAAAATTACCTGGGGCATGGTGGCAGGCACCTGTAATCCCAGCTACTTGGGAGGCTGAGGCAGGAGAATAACTGGAACCCGGGAGGCGGAGGTTGCAGTGAGCCAAAGTCGTGCCATTGCACTCCAGCCTGGGCGACAAGAGAGAAACTCCGTCTCAAAAAAAAAAAAAATTTTTGGAATTTATAAGTGAAATCATCTGGCTCTGGTTTTCCCTTTGTTGGGAGGTTTTTCACTGCTATTGCAATCTCTGCTTGTTATAGGTAGGTTAAGATTTTCTATTTCTTCTTGAGTTGCTTTAGGGAATTTTTGTGTTTCTAGGAATTTGTCCACTTAATCTAATTTATTCATGAGCAATTGTTTATAGTATTCTTTTGTAATAATTTTTATTTTTGCAAGGCTGGTAGTAATATCTCCACTTTCATTTATTATTTTACTTACTTTTTTTGTTGCTGTTATTGTTGCCCAGGCTGGAGTGCAATGGCTTAATCTCGGCTCCCTGCAACCTCCGCCTCCCGGGCTCAAGCAACTCTCCTGTCTCAGCCTCCCAAGTAGCTGGGATTACAGGCATGCACCACCACACCCGGCTAATTTTGTATTTTTAATAGAGATGGGGGTTCTCCATGTTGGTCAGGCTGGTCTTGAACTCCCGACCTCAGGTGATCCACCTGCCTCGGCCTCCCAAAGTGCTGGGATTACAGACATGAGCCACTGTGCCTGGCCTATTTTACTTACTTATTCCCTCTTTCTTTTATTGTCATTCTGGGAAAAAGTTTGTCAATTTTGTTGATTTTTAAAAATGAACCAACTTTGGGTTTCATTCATTCTTTCTACTGTTTTTCTATTCTCCATTTTGTTTATCTCCACTCTAATGTTTATTATTTCCTCCCTTCTGCTAGTTTTGTGTTTAGTGTGTTTTTTTTTCCTCAGTGGGTAAAGTGAAGTTGTTGACTTGAGCTCTCTCTTTTTATTTTTTAATGTAAGCATTTAGAACTATAAATTTCCAGTCCCAGCTACTCAGGAGACTGAGGCACAAGAATTGCTTGAACCTGAGAGGTAGAAGTTGCAGTGAGCCAAGATCGCACCACTGCACTCCAGCCTGGGCGACAGAGGGAGACTCTGTCAAAAAAAAAACAGAAAGAAGAAAGAAAGAAAAGAAAAGAAAGAAGAAAGAAGAAAGAAAGAAAGAAAAAGAGAAAGAAGAAAAAAGGAAGGAAGGAAGAAAGGAAGGAAGGAAGGAAGCAAGGGACGAACTACAAATTTCCCTCTAATCAGTGTCTTCACTTTATTCCCAAATTTTTGGTATGCTGTGTTTTCATCTTCATTCATCTCTAAGTATACTCTAACCTCCTTTTTAATTTCTTCTTTGACTCATTGGTTGCTTATGTCATTTAACTTCCACATATTTGCAAAATTTCCAGTTTTCCTTTAGTTATTGACTTCACTGCATGTGGTCGAGGAAGATACTTTGTATGGTTTCAATGTTTAAAAAATTTATTGGGACTTGTTTTATGACCTAACATATGGTCTATTCTGGAGAATGTTTCATTTGCACTTCAGAAGAATGTGTGTTTTGAGAAGAATATGTATTCTGCTGTTGTTGAGTGGAGTGTTCTATATTTGTTGGTCTAGCTGGTTTATGGTGCTGTTCAAATCCTCTACTTTCTTATTCATCTTCTGTCTATCCATTATTTAGAATAGGGTATTGTGTCTTCCACTGTTATTTTAGAACAGTGTATTTCTTCCTTCATTTCTGTCAGCTTATTTCATATTTTGAGGTTTTAACTGTTTGTTGCACCTATGTTTATAATAATTATACATTATTAATGAATTGACCCTTTTATCAATATATAATTTCATTCTTTGTTTCTTGTAACAGTTTGTTTTGTTTGATACATATATTGCCACCCAGCTATCTTTTGGTTACTATTTGCATGGGATGCTTTTTCTCCATCCTTTTATGTTCAACCTATTTGTGTCTTTGAATATAAAGTGAGACTGTTGTAGACAGACAACATATAGTTGGATCATGTTTTCTAACTATCCTGCCAATTTCTGCCTTTTGATTGGATGATTTAATCAATTTACATTTAAAGTGATTACTGATATGGAAGAACTTACTTCTACCTTTTTGCTATTTGATTTTTGTATTTCTTTTTCCCTTTTAAATAATTTTTATCTCTTTATTGATATTAAAAATTTCAAATATATATCTGTCCTGATTTTCTTTAGTACTTTGTCCAAGTTTTCCTTTAGCTGTTTGAACATATTTAATACAGCTTTTTTTTTTTTTTTTTTTTTTTTTGAGATTTAGTCTCACTCTGTCGCCCAGGCTGGAGTGCAGTGGTGCAATCTCAGCTCACTGCAAGCTCTGCCTCCCGGGTTCACACCATTCTCCTGCCTCAGCCTCCTCAGTAGCTGGGACTACAGGCGTCCGCCACCATGCCCGGCTAATTTTTTGTATTTTTAGTAGAGACGGGGTTTCACCGTGTTAGCCAGGATGGTCTCGATCTCCTGACATTGTGATCCACCCGCCGTGGCCTCCCAAAGTGCTGGGATTACAGGCGTGAGCCACCGTGCCTGGCCTCTTAAAGTCTTTGTCTCAAGTCCATTGTCTGGACTTCCTTGAGGATGGCTTCTATCCATTTATTTTGCTACTTTCCCATTTTTTTGTATGCTTTGTGATTTGTTTTTGTTGAAAACTGTACGTTTGAATATTATAGTGTGGTAACTGTGGAAATCAGATTCTCCTCTTTTTTCAGGGTTTGCTGTTTTGTTGATTGTTGAAGGCTGTTGTAGTCTGTATGTTTAGTAACTTTTCCAATCTATTTTTGCAAAGGTTGTATCCCTTGTCACGTATGGTCACTGAAGTTTCTGTTTTTTTTTTAAAAAAGCTTATGTTCAGCTGGTGTTTTCATAGAGATTTCCTTGAATTCCAGGAGCTGGAAACAAAAACAAACAATAAACAACAACAACAACAAAAAAGCAAACTCCTCCTCCTGCCGAAAAACCCCCAAATCAAAACCAAACACCTCTCCCAGTCTTTGCAGATTGTCTCTGTGCTGAGACAATCCAACACTTATCCAGGCTTACACTGAGCCTGAAGTGAATGCTTAGTATGGTCTAAGTTCTGAGTTAAAATAAACAAAAACAAGTGCCTTGTGTCAGTCTTTCAGGAAGCCCCTAGAGAGACTAGAATGGACTTACACTATGATTTGTGATTAATACCTGCTATGCTATTCCTGGAACCAGGGATCAGGGTCCCACACTGGGAACATGGGATGCCACTGCTTTAAGACTGCCACTACACCCTGGAGGAGATGGGACAAGGACAAGTAAACACACTACACAATTTACTTACCATTTTCAGCTGCCTTTTTTCCTTGATTTACTTGGTTGTTGTAAACATTTTGACTGTTTTCCAGAGTTCTGACAAAGTTGGTTCTGACAGTTTCTGATTGTTTTTTGATATTTCTGTGGAGGGATGAGAACTTGAAGCTGTCTATACTGCCATTTTGCTGCATGGTCTATAATTTTTAAATAAGAGCTTTATTGAGATTTAACTGACATATGTATTAGTCCATATGTATTAATACATATGTATTAGTCCATATGTATTAATACATATGTATTAGTCCATTTTCATGCTGCTGATAAAGACATACCTGAGACTGTCGAGAAAAAGAAGTTTAATTGGACTTACAGTTCCACATGGCTGGGGCGACCTCAGAATCATGGCAGGAGACGAAAGGCACTTCTTACATGGCAGTGGCAAGAGAAAATGAGAGAGAAGCAAAAGTGGAAACCCCTGATAAACCCATCAGATCTCATAAGACTTTTCCACTGTCATGAAAATAGCATGGGAATGACCAGCCCCCATGATTCAATTACCTCCCCCTGGGTCCCATTGTGGGAATTCTAGAAGTTACAGTTAAGTTGAGATTTGGGTGGGGACACAGCCAAACCATATCATTTTGCCCCAGGCCCCTCCAAATCTCATATCCTCACATTTCAAAACCAATCATACCTTCCCAACAGTCCCCAAAAATCTTAACTCATTTCAGCATTAACCCAAAAGTCCATAGTCCAAAGTCTCACCTGAGACAAGGCAAGTCCCTTCTGCCTATAAGCCTGTACAATCAAAGGCAAGCTAGTTACTTCTTAGATACAATGGTGGTACAGGTATTGGGTAAATGCAACCATTCCATATAGGAGAAATTGGCCAAAACAAGGAGGTTACAGGGCCCATGCAAGTCTGAAATCCAGTGGGGTGGTCAAATTTTAAAGCTCCAAAATGACCTCCTTTGATTCCAGTTCTCACATCCAGTTCACAATGATGCAAGAGATGGGTTCCCATGGTTTTGGGCAGCTCCACCCTTGTGGCTTTGCAGGGTACAGCCTCCCTCCTGGCTGGCATTAATATCTGTGGCTTTTCCAGGTGCACAACGCAAGCTGTTGGTGGAGCTACCATTCTGGGGCCTGGAGGACGGTGGCCCACTTTTCACAGTGCCCCAGTAGGGACTCTGTGTGGGGGCTCCAGCCCCACATTTCCATTCTGCACTTCCCTAGCAGAAGTTCTCTATGAGGGCTCCGCCCCAGCAGCAAACTTTTGCTTGGGCATCCAGGTCCCATACATCTTCTGAAATCTAGGCAGAGGTTCCCAAGCCTCAATTCTTGACTTCTGTGCACCTGCAGGCTCAGCACCACGTGGAAGCTGCCAGGGCTTGGGGCTTCCACCCTCTGAAGCCACAGCCTGAGCTCTACGTTGGCCCCTTTCAGCCATGGCTGGAGTGGCTGGGACACAGGGCACCAAGTCCCTAGGCTGCACGCAGCTCAGGGACCCTGGAGCTGGCTCACGAAACCACTTTTTCCTCCTCGGCCTTCGGGCCTGTGATAGGAGGGGCTGCAGTGAAGACCTCTGACATGGCCTGGAGACATTTTCCCCCATGGTCTTGGGGATTAACATTAGGCTCCTTGCTACTTATGCAAATTTCTGCAGCAAGCTTCAATTTGTCCTAAAAAAAAATGTTTTTTTTTTTCTACTGCATCATCAGGCTGCAAATTTTCTGAATTTTTACGCTGTTTCCTTTTTAAAAGAGAATGTTTTGGGGGAGGTGCAGTGGATCCTAACTGTAATCCTAACACTTTGGGAGGCCGAGGTGGGCGGATCACCTGAGGTCAAGAGTTTGAGACCAGCCTGGCCAACATGGTGAAACCCTGTCTCTGCTAAAAATACAAAAAATTAGCCAGGCGTGATGGCGGGTATCTATGATCCTAGCTACTCAGGAGGCTGAGGCAGGAGAATCGCTTAAACCTGGAAAGTGGAGGTTGCAGTCAGTGAGCCAAGATCATGCCACTGCATTCCAGCCTGGGCAATATAGCGAGACTCCATCTCAAAAAAAAAAAAAAAGGAATGTTTTTAACAGTACCCAAGTCACCTCTTGAATGCTTTGCTGCTTAGAAATTTCTTCCACCAGATACCCTAAATCATCTCTCTCAAGTTCAAAGTTCCACAAATCTCTAGGGCAGGGGCAAAATGCCACCAGTCTCTTTGCTAAAACATAACAAGAGTCACTTTTGCTCCAGTTCCCAACAAGTTCCTCATCGCCATCTGAGACCACCTCAGCCTGGACCTTATTGTCCATATCACTATCAGCATTTTTGTCAAAGCCATTCAACAAGTCTCTGGGAAGTTTCAAACTTTCCCACATTTTCCTGTCTTCTTCTGAGCCCTCCAAACTGTTCCAACCTCTGCCTGTTACCCAGTTCCAAAGTTGCTTCCACATTTTTGGGTATCTTTTCAGTAGTGCCACACTCTACTGGTATCAGTTTACTGTATTAGTCTGTTTTCATGCTGCTGATAAAGACATACCCGAGACTGGGAAGAGAAAGAGGTTTAATTGGACTTACAATTCCACATGGCTGGGGAGGCCTCAGAACCATGGCAGGAGGTGAAAGACACTTCTTACATGGTGGTGGCAAGAGCAAAATGAGGAAGAAGCAAAAGCAGAAACCCCAGATAAATCCAGCAGATCTTGTGAGACTTATTCACTATCATGAGAATAGCGTGGGAAAGACTCGCCCCCATGATTAAATTACACCCCCACCGGTCCCCACCACAACTTGTGGAAATTCTGGGAGATACAATTCAAGTTGAGATTTGGGTGGGGACACAGCCAAACCATATCACCATGGAATTCAGTCTTTTAAAGTGTACAATTCACTCAGGCGAGGTGGCTCACACCTGTAATCCTAGCACTTTGGGAGGCTGAGGTGGGCCAATGACTTGAGGTCAGGAGTTTGAGACCAGCCTGGCCAACATGGTGAAACTCTGTCTCTACAAAAAATACAAAAATTCGCTGGGTGTGGTGGTGGGTGCTTGTAATCCCAGCTACTCGGGAGGCTGAGGTTCAAGAATCGCTGGAACCTGGGAGGCGGAGGCTGCAGTGAGCCAAGATAGTGCCACTGCACTCCAGCCTGGGTGACAGAGCGAGCCTTTGACTCAAAAAAAAAAAAAAGTGTACAATTCATTGGCTTTTAGTGTCCTCACTGAGTTGTGTAATCATCACCACTATCAAAATGTAAAACATTTGTGTCACCCTAAAAAGAAACCCTAAAGGCTGGGTGCAGTAATTCACACTTATAATCCCAGCATTTTGGGAGGCTGAAGCAGGATTACTTGAGCCCAGGGGTTTGAAACCAGCCTAGGCAACATAGTGAGAGTCCATTTGTTAAAAAATAAAATAAAACAAAAAAGAAAATGCTAGCTGGGTATGGTGGTATGTACCTGTAATAATCCCAGCTACTGGGGAGGCTGAGGTGGGAAGATCTTTTGAGCCCAGGGGCTGGAGGATGCAATGAACTATGATCGTGCCGCTGCATTCCAGCCTGGGTGACAGAATGAGACCCTGCCTCAAAAACAAAACAAAACAAGCAAACAAACAAAAACCCTCAAAAACCCTGCACCTTTTACCAGTCACTCCCATTCCTATCACCCTCCTTACCCCAGCACTAGGCAACCACTAGTCTACTTTCTATCTCTATGGATTTGCCTTTTCTGAATATTTCATATAAATGAAATCATACATTTTGTGGTCTTTTGTTACTGATTTCTTTCACTTGGTATAATTTTGCATGGTTCATATCATATCATGTGTCAATACTTCCTTTTAAAAATTTTTTGAAATTTTAATTTTGAGATAATAGTAGATTTACATACAGTTGAAATAAATACTATAGTCCCCTGCATTTTTCCTCAGTTACCTGCACTCATAAAATCTTGCATAACTATTGTGTAATATCACAACCAGGATATTGACATCGATATAGTCAAGATGCAGAAC
Source organism: Pan paniscus (assembly GCF_029289425.2). Taxonomy (NCBI): domain Eukaryota; kingdom Metazoa; phylum Chordata; class Mammalia; order Primates; family Hominidae; genus Pan; species Pan paniscus. The sequence goes on from NC_073272.2 coordinate 65,156,996, forward strand.
ATTTTCACTACCACAGAGATCTCTCATGTTGTCCTATTATAGTCACACCTACCTCCCATCTACCTCTATATCCTTCTTCTTCTTTTTTTTTTTTTTTTTGTCTGAGACAGAGTCTCGCTCTGTTGCCCAGGCTGGAATGCAATGGCGCCATGTCTGCTCACTGCAACCTCCACCTCCCAGGCTCAAACAATTCTCCTGCCTCAGCTTCGAGTAGCTGGGATTACAGGCGCCCACCACCATGCCCGGATAATTTTTGTTTTTTTAGTAGAGATGGGATTTCACCATGTTGGCCAGGCTGGTTTTGAACTCCTGACCTCAAATGATCTGCCCACCTCGGCCTCCCAAAGTGATGAGATTACAGATATGAGCCACCGTGCCCAGCCCCCTACATCCTTCTTAACCGCTGACAACCACTATTCTGTTTTCCATGCATTTAATTTTGTCCTTTCAAAAATGTTATATGAATGGATTCTTACAATGTGTAATCCTTGAGATTGACTTTTTTCACTCAGTATGATTCTTTTAAAGTTAATCCAAATTGTCACCTATATCAATAGTTCATTCCTTTTTACTGCTGAATAGTATTCCATGTTATTGATGCACCACAGCTTGTTTATCCATTCACCCACTGAAGGACATTTGGGCAGTTTCTAGTTTGGCGCTATTATTATTACTTTATTTTGAGACAGGGTCTCACTCTGTTGCCCATGCTGGAGTGCAGTCGCATGATCATGGCGCACTGCAGCCTCAACCTTCTGGGCTCAAGTGATCCTCTCACCTCAGCCTCTCAAGTAGCTGGGACAAGCATGTGCTACTACACCTGGCTGATTTTTTCATTTTTATATTTTGTAGACATGGAATCAAACTAAAGACCCAGGCTCGTTTCGGATTCCTGGGCTCAAGCAATCTTCTTGCCTCAGCATCCTAAAATGTTGGGATTACAGGCATGACCCACCCCACCCCACCATGCCCAGCCTGGGCTATTATTAATAGAACAGTTATGAGCATTCCTGTACAGGTTTTCTTGTGAACAGAAATGTTTAATACTCTGGGATAAATGCCTAAATATGCAGTTACTGAGCGATGGTTTGAATGTGTCCCCCAAAAATCATGTGTTGGAAACTTAACCCCTAATGCAACAGTGTTGGAATGTGGGGCCTAATAATAGATTGTTAAGCCATGAGGCTGGAGTGAATGGATTAATGCTGTTATCGTGGGAGTGGGCTCCTTATAAAAGGGGAAGTTTGGCCCCCTTTTACCGTCTCTTCCTTACCCTTTATTTGCTCTTCTGCCATGGGATGATGCAGCAAGAAGGCCCTTGCCGGATGCTAACCTCTCGATTTTGGACTTTCGAGCCTCCAGAAAACATGAGTCAATAAATTTCTGTTCATTATAAATGATCCAATCTGTGGTATGCTGTTGTAGTAGAATGAAATAGACTAAGACATACTGGGTCACACTGTAGCTGCATTTCTAGTTTTGTAAGAAACTACCAAACTATTTTTCAGAATGACTGTATCATTTTACATTCCCAACAACAATGTATGAGTGATTCAGTTTCTTCACATCCTTCACTGATTCAGTTCCTTAAATTTCTTCACATCGTTGGTGTTGTCACTGTTTTTTTAATTGTAGCCATTCTGATAGCTGTGTAGTGATGTCTCTTTGTATGACTTGGGCATATAGTACCTACCTCAGTGGGACTCGTGAAGGTTCACGTGTATAAAGTGTCTGGCACAGCTAGATAAATGTTAGCTATAATTATTACTACATAGATGGAGATGACATGGTCCCTGCCATCAAAGTAGTTATTATCTTGTGGAAGACAAAGATGTGGAAACAAATAATGTTAATCCAGATTGCTAAATGGAGGAGTCATGATCCAAAAAATATGGGACTCCAGACTGAAGATGAAGGATCATTAGGGAGGATTTCTCAGGAGAAGTAATCCTCAGCTAAGCCTTGAAGGATAAGTTAGCTTAGCTAAGCAAAGGGAGGGCTGGCATGGATTCATTTCAGGCAGAGAGGACAGAAAGGGCATATTATGGTAGCCACAGATTTAATATGGCTGTAGGTTAGGGAGGTAGTAGTGGGAATAAGCCAGAGATGTAGCTGGGGAGGACATTGTGAGGGATCAAGCAAGGACCTACTTGTTACAAAAAAAGAGTTTAGACTTTACCCCCATAGACATTGGAGAGCCACAGAATCCCCAAGGGTGATATCTGACCGAGGTGGAGACTTTTTTTGCACCCCTTTTCTTCTAGAAATTTCTGCCCAGATGCCCACTGGAAAGGAGGTGACTTCTTCATGGGACCCTTGGTAGGCTGGCATGCTCCCTTTTCAAGGGCTTCTGTTATAAAAAGCTCTTTATGCATTAGGCATATTTACAATTCTTCTCTAACCTACCACCAAACAAAGCACAAACATGGCCATAAACACTTAATTAATCACATCTCAGTTCTGATTAAGACAATAAACCCAGATCCCAGATTTCCATTCTTTAACTCACTGCCCCAGTGTGACCTGTATTTCCCCAGGCCTCTCACAGGCTTTCCTGCTCTCTCTTTCGTCCCTGCTCTAGTGAAATTCAGAAAACTTTGGCCTGATAAGGAAACTTGCATTCTAGGACTGGTCTGCTGTAAACTGGGCTGTGTTCCCTTGGGCCAGCCTCTTCTTCCTCTGAGCCTTAGTTGCCTCATCTGTATCAGGAAGCATGTCAGCCTTCAATGGTCTAACATTCTCTAAAGGTATTTGTAATAATAGGAAGGAACCTTTCTCACACTTGTATTTTTCGATAGTTCATTCTCACAGAAATGCCATGAGAACCCTAACATGATGGATATTAGTCTCATTTTATTAAGAAAGAGGCTGTGTTTCAGAAGAATGGTCATGTGTCCAATGTCACACATCACTTCAAGAGCAGAGTATGGCCTTGAACTTACTCGGTCCAGTGTCTTACCACCAGACCACATCCCCTTCTTCACCTTCTTTATCAATTCCTTTCACTCATCTCCTTGTTTCCCCTGACTAGCTCCCACGACCCAACCACCACACCACAAAGGACAGTTTCATGCTAAAAAGAATCTACTGCTGTCCAGGGACCCAAGAATCCTTGGCCTGGCAAAGAGGACTGAGAAGAACAGTCAGAGAGCCATTGAAACAGGCCCAGGAGCGGGGCATGTCCTTCCCTTCACCCTGCACTGCAACCCAGAGCCATGGTGGCAGGGCCAGATTAAGGCTTTAGAGGCCCTAGAAGAGGAACAGAATGTGATGCTCCTGTCCGTATGTAATGCAAAAGAAAAACAACAATAAGCCATTGAAGGCCAGGTGCGGTGGCTCACGCCTGTAATCCCAGCACTTTGGGTGGCCGAGGTGGGTGGATCACCTGAGGTCAGGAGTTCGAGACCAGCCTGGCCAACATGGTGAAACCCTGTCTCTACTAAAAATACAAAAATTAGCTGGGCCCAGTGGCACACACCTGTCATCCCAGCCACTCGGGAGGCTGAGGCAGGAGAATCACTTGAACCCGGGAGGCAGAGGTTGTAGTGAGCCGAGATCGCAACACTGCACTCCAGCCTAGGCGACAGAGCCAGACTCGGTCTCAAAATAAAATAAAAATAAAAAATAAAAAAAAGCCATTGAAATCAGTACAAGGAAGTTTATTAATATTCTGATCACCTTCATGATGACTAATAGAAAATGTTTTTAAATATCAGATAGGAAAGTATTCTCATTTTGGGGACTAGCTTTTTTCGCACTTGTTTGAGGGTGACTATTCATCTACACATCTGCAGTACATGGTGGATGTGAGTGCCTGATCCACTTGGGCTCACTGCTGCTTGGGCTCACGTACCTTGGGGCCTTCTGTCTGTTATGGCCCCTGGGAGCCCTGTCAGTACCCCTCGGACACTGGACTCCACAGGGACCACTCCCAGGGCTCAGCCCAACCCTCCAGCCCAGGCTGTTGGCCTGATGCAAGGGTTTAGGGCAGGACAAATAATTGAGGCTCCTTTTTTATTCTGTCTTTATGGCTCCTACTCTCCCTTTTCCTCTCTGCCTGTCTCTGACTCTGTATACTTTTTCCCATATCTCTTTTTTTTCTTGTCTGCTGTATTCTTTCCTATTGCTTAGTCTTTCTCCTTCTTTGCCCCAGTCTCTTGGACTGTTTCTCCTTTTGTCTTATCCTTTCTGTTTGTTGCTCTGCCTCTTGTCTTTTCTTCTCTCTCTTACCCATACTCCAGTCTCTCCTTTTGTTTTTTGATGTCTATGGGTGTGTGTCTCAGTCTCAACCTCTCCCTGTCTTTGTCTGTCTCATTTTCTTTCCCATCCCAGAGCCCACAGGGACCTTTACAGAGGGTAAGCTGTTATATCCTGGGCTCTCTCTCCAGAAGAGATAGAAATGGTGACTTAGGGCTAAATTTAAACTTTTCAGGCCTGGGTGGGGGCCCTCCAGCAGACAGTTAAGGAAAAAGGAGGGAAAGCTGGTTTATTCAGTCAGGGGACGGAGACTGGGGTGGGAACTTGGCAAAGACTGTGAGTTCCAATGCAGTCCCAGCCCTACACTCTCTGACTGAGGCCTTGAGGCTATTTTTGGAAGCTTTCAAAATATCCCAGAAGGCGTGTCTATCCCTTCCATTCAGTCTGGGATGCCAGAGGATTCACTGAAGATAGCATAACTGAAGCCTGTCATGTATTCTTCCTTAGCTTCCACCAGCCACTGACAAAACAACAGTAACGCTGTCCCCAGATTGGGACATCATGGAAGAGAGGAGAGTAGTAGCAGCAGATCATGAGCCATCCAGAGAGTGGGAAGGGATGAATAATATGTGCCTCAATTCCCAAGACCCCAAAGTATCCAAGCTGGAAGGGATCCTAAAGGTCAGCTAGTATCACCCCTTCAATATTTATATGTGAAAGCCAGAGAGGGCGCTATTAATATCACTCCTTAAATATTTACATGTGAAGACCAGAGAGGGCACTATTAATATCTCTCAAGAAGGAAGGGAGAAAAAAGAATCTCTTAAATCCATTTCCTTCATCTCTGCCCTAGTTTACTCTCTCTGGAGTGGATTGTTGCAACAGCTTGGTTTCTCTGCCTCCAGTTTCTCCCTGGGCAATCTAGCTTCTATACTGGACAGATAGTCCTATCATATTTTCGGGTGGGGTGCAGGGGAGAGGCAGCCCTGACTGTGTCACTTCTACTTCAAGTTTTCACTAGTTTCCCACTACCTAGTGGATAAAATCCAAAACCCCTTAGCCTGAAACATAAGCCTATTTGTGATTTAGCCCCCACTCACCTTTTCAAACTTCTTTCTTACTTGCTATGTTTCCCTTTAGAACCTTCCAAACTCTCTACCACTCTCCCAAACTGACATTCTTTCCTCTCTTTGTCTCGTCCTCTCTCACATGCCTGCAGGTAGAAATTCAAACAGCATAGAGAAATGAAAAGCAGGCTGGGTGTGGTGGCTCATGCCTATAATCCCAGCACCTTGGGAGGCCGAGGTGGATGGATCATCTGAGGTCAGGAGTTCAGCAGCTCGAGACCAGCCAGGGCAACATGGTGAAATCCTGTCTCTACTGAAAATACAAAAAATTAGCTGGGCATGGTGGCGGGCACCTGTAATCCTAGCTACTCAGGAGGCTGAGGCAGGAGAATTGCTTGAACCCAGGAGGCGGAAGCTGTAGTGAGCCGAGATCTCGCTATTGCACTCCGGGCTGGGCAACAAGAGCAAAACTCCATCTCAAAAAAAAAAAAAAAAAAAAAAACCAGAAAGAAAGAAAAGAAAAGAAGGGCCAGGCGCGGTGGCTCACGCCTGTAATCCCAGCACTTTGGGAGGCTGAGGCAGGCGGATCACGAGGTCAGGAGATCGAGACCATCCTGGCTAACACGGTGAAACCCCGTCTCTACTAAAAATACACACACACACAAAAAAACTTAGCTGGGCGTGGTGGTGGGCACCTGTAGTCCGCTACTCGGGAGGCTGAGGCAGGAGAATGGCGTGAAACCAGGAGGCGGAGCTTGCAGTGAGCTGAGATCATGCCACTGCTCTCCAGCCTGGACGACACAGCAAGATTCGGTCTCAAAAAAAAAAAAAGAAAGAAAAGAATATTAGGCCGGGCGTGGTGGTTCACGCCTGTAATCCTAGCACTTTGGGAAGCCAAGGCAGGCGGATCACCTGAGGTTGGGAGTTCGAGACCAGCGTGACCAACATAGAGAAACCCCGTCTCTACTAAAAATACAAAATTAGCCGGGTGTGGTGGCACATGCCTGTAATCCCAGCTACTCGGGAGGCCGAGGCAGGAGAATCACTTGAACTCAGGAAGTGGAGGTTGCGGTGAGCCGAGATCATGCCATCGCACTCCAGCCTGGGCAACGAGAGCAAAACCCCATCTTAAGAAAAAAACAAAAAAAGAAAAGAAAGAAAAGAAAAGTAAAACTCTTTAAGCTTTCCACACCCTACTCCTATCCAAAGATAGACCTTCCCACCTCTCTGACTTAATCTCCTACTATTCTCTGTCCCCAACCCCCACCCCACAGTGATCCAGTCATAAAGAGCCTCCTTGCTGTTCCTAGAACATATGAGCTCCACCTTAGGACCTTTGTCCTTTGTTAATTTCTCTGTCTAGAATTCTCTTTTACCAGATATCTTGCTTCTTCCCTCAGTTCATTCATGTCTCTATTTATTTCTTTTTTTCTTAATAGAGGCGGGGTCTCACTATGTTGCCCAGGCTGGTCTTGGACCCCTGGGCTCAAGCGATCCTCCCACCTTGGCCTCCTTAAAGTGCTAGGATTACAGGTGTGAACCACCATGCCTCTATTGAATCGTTACCTTTCAGTGAGGCATTCGCTGACCTTTCTTGTCTACATTTGCAACGTCCTCCACACCTCCTTCCCTGCTTTATTATTTAGCACTTATTACCATCTAACATACTATACATTAGACTGATTTACTTGTTTATTGCCCGTCTTCCCCCACTAGAATGTAAGTTCCATGATGGTAGTGATTTTTCAGCATGGCTATCTCCCCAGTACATGATAGAGTACCTGCTAGATCATGGATTGTCAATAAAAATATTCATTGCGTAAAATTCAACAGGTGATAACCATAAATTCTGTTACATATTTCAGATTGCTTCTAGATTGTACTCTAATCTTTGATTTGCTTGCCCTTTCTTTGGTAGAACAGTATTTTGTACTTGATGTGTGCTGCCATACTTTTGGCTTCTGTACATGCTGGTCCCTCTGCCTAGAATGAATTCCTCTCACTGTGATCTATGTGGAGAACTCCTGCTCACTCTTTAAGTATTTGCTTAAGCTCCATCTTTTTGTGCTTCCCTTCCACTCTCCCATAGCATTTCTGCTTTCTGCCATTGTATTTATCACTCTGGGCCTTGATAGTATATTTATACATCTGCTTCCCCTACTAAACTGTAAGTACCTTGAAGGACTAGGAATTATTGATGGTGGCATCTGCGGTTCCTAGCATAGTACCTGGCATTTAGCAGGAGCAGCTGTAATCAGAAAGACCTGGATTTTGGTTTTTTTCTCTTTTTCTTTTGAGACAAAGTCTCACTCCTTCACCCAGACTGAGTGCAGTGGCACGATCTCAGCTCATGGCAACCTCCACCTCCTGGGTTTAAGTGATCCTCCCACCTCAGCCTCCCAAGTAGCTGGGATTAGAAGTGTGCGCCCATGCTGGGCTAATTTTTTGTATTTTTAGAAGAGACAGCGTTTCACCATATTGGCCAGGCTGATCTCAAACTCCTGACCTCAAGTGATCCACCCGCCTCAGCCTCCCAAAGTGCTGGGATTACAGGTGTGAGCCACCACACCCTGCCAGAAAAACCTGGATATGAATCCACCTCTGCCATTTCCTAGTGTGATCTTCAGCAAGTTACTTCACTTCCTGTGTCTCAGTTACATACCTTGTAATACAGGCATCATGATACTCACTGCAAGGTGTTATGGTAAAAATGCAATGAAATAACTCTGCATGCTAGAACAAATTTGTGGACCTTTAGATATCTCACTTGCTCCTCCTGGCTCCTCCTGAGGGAAATAGGGCAGGTATTATAAGCTTCATTTTTCAGAAGAATCAATAGAGGTCCAGAAAAGAGAAAGTTCATTTTCTTTTTTTTCTTTTCTGAGATGGAGTTTTACTCTTGTTGCCCAGGCTGGAGTGCAATGGCATGATCTTGGCTCACTGCGACCTCCGCTTCCCGGGTTCAAGCAATCCTCCTGCCTCAGCCTTCTGAGTAGCTGGGATTACAGGTACCCACCACCACACCCAGCTAATTTTTCATATTTTTAGTAGAGACGGGGTTTCACCATGTTGCCCAGGCTGGTCTCGAACTCCTGACCTCAGGTAATCCACTCGCCTCAGCCTCCCAAAGTGCTGGGATTACAGGCGTGAGCCACCGTGCCTGGCCTGAAAGTTCATTTTCTAAGGTTGCAGGGTAAATAAGCGAAAGAGCCAGAACCCAAATCGGAATCTCCCAAATTGGAGGTTTGCTGTCTGCCAGGGAAGTGGGAAGGGTGTGGACTCCAGGGTTCCTGGTTTCTAAGCCAGCATGTGGGTATTGTGTGTTGCTCTTAGAGAAGACTGGCACCTCCTGGACAGCATGACCTGCTCCACCAAGGGAAACAGAGTGAAGTCCCCCTTTGCCTCCAGATCCTCCTTAGTACAGGGATTCTTGGCTACCTCAACATCTTAATCAGGAAGCAGAAGGCAGTCCCTTACTATTTGATGTCGGAGGGAGTAGAAATTTAAGAGCTTCCTTTCATGAGAGGTAGCTGAAGGCTAGGCCTGATCTGGGAGGATTCTGAGAGGGAAGGTAAGCACGGGAACCATTATACACAGGACTTACTGTTTGCCAGCTACTTTCTCACGTATCCATTAATTCAGATTATAAACATTTACTGAGCACCTACTATCTGCCAGGTGCTGTGCTAGATGCTAGGGGTGCCCCAGTGAATGAGAACAGAAACGAAGGACACACATGGCAAACAGGTGACAATCGTAAAGAACACATGGTAGTCTTCTTATTTTATGGATAAAGAAAGTGGGTCTTAGGAGGGGACATAAATTGTCAACATCACACAGCTAGTGTGGGGACTCAAAATGCAGATTTGTTCATCTTTAAACTTGATACACTTTCCATTACACCACCCCACCTCCCTGAATCTGCTGCCTCCAAGTAATTTCCCTCACGTTCCTGTTTCAGCACTCAAAATGTCACCATTGGCTGGGCGTGGTGGCTCACTCCTATAATCCCAGCACTTTGGGAGGCCAAGGTGGGTGGATCATGAGGTCAGGAGTTTGAGACCAGCCTGGCTAACATAGTGAAACCCCGTCTCTACTAAAAATAAATAAAAAAAAATTAGCTGGGCATGGTGGCAGGCACATGTAATCCCAGCTACTCAGGAGGCTAATGCAGGAGAACGCTTGAACCTGGGAGGTGGAGGTTGCAGTGAGCCGAGGTAGTGCCATTGCACTCCAGCCTGAGCAACAAGAGTGAGACTCCATCTCAACAAAACAAACAAACAAAATGTCACCGTTAGAGAGATACTTCTGTGGGATAACACTAGCTTCTCCAATAATTCACTGTTAAAATATCAGAACAGCATACTCGGTGGCCTGATATTATCATATCTCAGTTTATCAGCTTTAATTTATCAGTCACCTAGTAGGAAGCAGAGGGGAGTGGGTAGCAGATGGTGAGTTCTGATGGAGGGCAGAGAAAGGAGGAAAGGTATGATAGCCTAAATGTACTAGAAGGAAATATGTATTAATAATTTTATAGTCTTAGCACAGAGCCAGGCGCAGTGGCTCACATCTGTAATCTCAGCACTTTGAGAGGCCGAGGTGGGCAGACTGCTTGAGGCCAGGAGTCCCAGATCAGCCTGGGCAACATGGCAAAACTCTGTCTCTACTAAGAATACAAAAATTAGCTGGGCGTGGTGGCTCATGCCTGTAATTCCAGCTTCTTGGAAGGCTAAGGAACGAGAATTGCTTGAACCCGGGAGGCGGAGGTTGCAGTGAGCCAAGGTTGCGCCATTGCACTCCAGCCTGGGCGACAGAGCAAGAATCTGTCTATAAATAAATAAATAATTAAATCTTGGCATAAGACAGAAATAATAAAATAAGTATTATTTTAGTGGTACAGTTGACTACATAAATGTAAAATAAAAATTATTTTGTGTTGCAAAAATTAAAGCAAATTCAAAAGACAAATGATAGGCTGGGTGTGGTTGCTCACGCCTGTAATCCCAGCACTTTGGGAGGCCAAGGCAGGCAGATCACTTGAGGTCAGGAGTTTGAGACCAGCGTGGCAAACATGGCGAAACCCCGTCTCTACTAAAAATACAAAAATTAGCTGGGCATGGAGGTGTGCGCCTGTAATCCCAGCTACTCGGGAGGCTGAGGCAGGAGAATCACTTGAGCCTGGGAGGCAGAGGTTTCAGTGAGCCGAGATCACGCCACTGCACTCCAGCCTGGGCAACAGAGTGAGACTCGGTCTCAAAAAAAAAAAAAAAAGTGAAGTATATATATATATATATATATATATATTTTAGCATATTGACAGAGAGTAAAATGACTGATGATACCAAGTGTTGATGAGCATGTGGGGATAATAGCTCTTGTATCCATTTCTCATGGAAATGGAAGCTAGAAAACTGTCTCTGGAGACTGAAATCATGTATCAAAATTTAAAATTTGTTTACTGAGGAATAAATATAGCTAAGCGTGTAGAAATATATGCCTAAGTTTATTTATCATAAAATTGTTTGATATTGTAAAATTGAAAACAACTCAGTGTTGGCCGGGCGCGGTGGCTCATGCCTGTAGTCCCAGCACTTTGGGAGGCCAAGGCAGGTGGATCACCTGAGGTTGGGAGTTCGAGACCAGCGTGACCAACATGGAGAAACCCTGTCTCTACCAAAAATACAAAATTAGCTGGGTGTGGTGGCGAATGCCTGTAATCCCAGCTACTCGGGAGGCTGAGGCAGGAGAATCGCTTGAACCTAGAAGGCGGAGGTTGCGGTGAGCCGAGAGTGTGCCATTGCACTCTAGCCTGGGCAACAAGAGCGAAACTCCATCTCAAAAAAAAAAAAAAAAAAGAAAAGAAAAGAAAACAACTCAGTGTCCTTTGTTAGCAGAATGGTTAAATAAACTATAATACATCCATGCAATGAAACACTATGAAGCCACATAAAATGGTGAAATAGACCTATATTAATTGGCATGCAAAGATGCCCAAGAATACTGTTGAGTGAAAAAAAGCAGGTTATAAACCAGAATGTAGAGTGTACATTATGGTGTGTGTGTGTGTGTGTGTGTGTTATCCTGGATTATACTAATAAATATATTATTTTGGAAGAAAGGAGGTACATTGGGCAGAGTCCGCCAGGGTCCAGGTTTGGGCATGGCATACCACACAAAGCGACACAAGTCATAGACAAGTCACACAAACAAGTGACAAACTGGAGTCTGTCCAGAGGGAAGCAAGTAGGCTGAGAGGGAGTGGAACTCAAGTCAGGGAAACAGTTGAAGGATCTGGGCCAGAGAGAATGTAAATCTCAGGGAAACTGATTTTGACTTATATAAATGCAGCTCTTTGAATCCCTAGCTCTCCTGTGATTGAGTAGGCTGTCTAGCTAGGGACTGGGAGTGAGCTTCTCATCACTGAAGGTGTGTAAGGAGATGGTCAGGGAGTTAGATGACCTCTGAGTCCATTCTTTTCTAGTTTTTGAGAGGCTCAGACTTGACAAATGTGGACGTGCATGGCCTGCCTGAGGCTGATGGGAAAGGCAAGGGCAGGGGCCTCAGGGAAAAAAGACCAATGGGATCTGCTGTGAGTTAGAGCAAAGGCCAGTCAGCTTAGCTTCCCACCCCTATCCCCTCAGAGAGATCTCCCCTCCCTAGCCACCCCATCCCACTCGCTTCTCCCTTATCTCAGAGCATCTGACCTGTGGAAACTGCAGGTCTTCTAGCCCTTAGATTAGAATTCCTCCCTCCTCTTCCCTTCTTCTGAGTCAGAGAGCTTAAATTGGCTCTGTTACTAGGGTGAATAGGTAGGTGGTTACCTAGGTGGTGTGACTCCCAAGGGCACTAGACCTATTCCCTTGTTTCAAGATACCTCCCCAATGTCTGATTTTTCATTAGTGCTTTGTACTTTGAATCTTGAATGCTTTCCAAAATTCCTTTGCAAAAATGCCAATGATTCCGGGAAGAGGATCACCTTAAGCTGCCAGGAAAGGGGAGGGGTAGGGAAGGGCTTCTGTATTCTGCACAGGACTGCTTCTGAGTGTCTAGAGGAAGATTTGTAGGCTGGGAGGCTGGGCAAGGCAAGAGTGGGAGGAGACGTTTGGGGAGGGGTTTTTCTATTCAAGGGCCCAAGTACTCTGTGGTTAAATCTTAGAACCAGCTAGGCTCCATAGTTCCTAGGCCCAGCGCACATTCGAATCACCCAGAGAGCTTTTAAAAATATTGATGCTAGAAAGTTCTAGCAACTGTACTCAAGCTAGAAAGTTCTAATTTAATTGGCCTGGGGTGGTGTCCAGATATAGTTGTTTTTATAAAACTTCCCAAGTGATTCTAATGTGCAGCCAGGGCTATGAATCACTAAACCAAGAGAAGCCTAGTTAGATGTAATCTAGTTTGAGGGAGAAGAAAAAGGGGCTGGATTAGCTTCTTGGTCCCCTGTCAGGTGGGACCCACTGGGAAGGTATGGTATTACTCCATTGCTCCCCGGCTACAACCCATTGTCTCAAGGGTGATTGAGGGCTGGAAAGCTAATTACCTATGTAAGGTGACCTAACTTTCTGGTTTGCCTGGGACTTTCCTGGTTTTGAAACGGAAAGTTCTGCATTCCCAGCAAACTGGAAATGTTGGTTACCCTACACAGGGTGACTGCAAGTATTTAGACCTTAAGTTATTTGAGCACTGATTGGGACAACCACTTTTTTCTCTCCCTCAGTTTTCTCTTCTGTAAAATGGGGCCAGCCTTTAAATCCTTGTTCTGCCTCTCTCACTGGCTGCTGCAAAATGGAATAACATTAGCAAAAGGGCTCAGTGATCTGTATAGCACTTCAGGATGGAATGTTATAAATAATAAGCAGTACCTGCCAGGCTGAAAAGGTCACAGGATGCTTGCCAATTAAATCTGTAACATCCTTTGTGGTGGTAGGCTGGCTTTCATATATTCTTTCCTTCTCTCCCATGAGTCCCTTTACCTTTTCCCCTAAATCCTAGGATATCAGAGCTGGAAGGGACCATAGACACTTCTTAGTCCTATCCCACCATCAAACAGATGGAAAGATGGAAGCCTAGAGAGGTAAAATAACTGATTCAAGATCATACAGTTTATTAGTGGCAGAGCTGGGGTTCAAACTTAGCACATCATTATGCCCAGCTCCGTCGTCTCAGAACTGCGTATCACTGACCAACCACCTCTCTGACCCCCATAATCCCATAAAAAGGACATTATGTTTTATTTATCCCACAAATACTATTTGAGTACAAAGAAAAAAGGAAGCTCAAGGGACAGTGGCAGCTCAGGGCAGGGGGAATCAAATTCAGACTGAGGAAGCAGCTGAGAAGTCAGGGACTTCTCAGATGAGGTGAGCTGAGACTAGAACAAAAGTAATAGTTCTCCCGGTAAGTGGGGGAAGCCATTAGGGGAATGACATTCTAGGCAGTGGAAACATGTCCAATGACCCAGAGGAGGCAGACAACATGGCTTTTCAGTCCAATCCAGGGCTTGGGATTACTGGAGAGCAGGGTGATGGGACAAGAGATGAGACTGATCATATATGCCCTGTTAAGGAATTTGGACTTTTCCCTGTAGGTGTCAGAACACCATGAAGGGATTTAAATAGCCACTCATAACTCCAGGGCAAACAGAGGGGGATTTTAAAAACAATGGAAAAGTTAGAGTTACCCCCAATCTCAGAACAGAGCTAACACTCACTCTTCTAGCACAAACTGCCAAGTACTGGAGCTGACGCCAAGCCCTGAGTCATCCCTGGGCTACTGGGCTGGGAGGAGGCCCAGCCCCACCCTCCCCTGTCTGGGCTTGGTTTAGGCTGAGCCATGTAGACTCCAGGCCTAGGCTGGCAGGCCTTCAGGCTATCCTTCCCCAAGTGTGCTTCCCAGGCTGCTCTGAGCCTGGAGCTATCAGGACCCTCTTCGCTTCTGATAGCTGATAGCTGGCCTCTGACAATGCATCCCTCAAGGTCTCTGCTTTGATTATTGCTCTCATCTGTATCAGTGGAGTTTTTCCTACCTCTCTTCTGGGCTTCATGTAATGAACCCTCCTACTCCCAGGTCTCGATAGCACGGATTTTCCTTTCTTTCTGCTCCCATGGATTTTCCCTAAAGCATGTTTGTCGGGAGTTGAGTGTCCAAAGCATTGCGGGGGCACAGAGAAGAAAGGGAGTTTCTGTAGGCGGGGCGGGGGTGGTGGTGAGGGGGACAGCTTTTCTTTTCTCAGAAAATGACATTTGACTTGTATTGTGAAGGGTGAGTATGAGTTGGTCAGGTGGAAAAAGATTATAAAACTGAGGAGCAGAAGGCTCAAAGACACAGAACTTTGAATCTATGTGGAAATGCTTAGGTGTGGCTCCAACATAGAGGAAATGCTTGGTGAGGTGAGAGAGCAGGGATGAAGGAGGAAACATTGAGATAAAACTGCCCAGCTGCCTCCACCTTGATGGTTCATGGGTACCTCAAATTCACCATGTCCAAAAACTTCATTCTCTTCCTTCTGCTCCGCAAGTTGGTACTATTATAGGGCTTCTAATCACTAATTCCTATCTGTTCTGTAATACCTCTTTAATCCCTCAAATTTATCCTCTTCTCCCCATTTCTAATATAGGTCTAGTATCCCTAATCCGAAAAGTTGGCACTCAAAAAGTTTCAGATTTTGAAGCATTTTGAATTCTGGATTTTTGGATTAGAGATGCTCAATTTGTATAATGCAAATATTCCAAAATTTGGAAAAATCATAATTTCAAAACACTTGTGGTTTCAAGCATATTGGATAATGAATATTCAACCTCTACTACCATCCAAGTCCATAACTGAAGCATGAGTATATCTTTTCCTTTTCTTCAATAAAAACTGGGTGTCCCTTTTCACAGCTCAGTTGCATGTGACCTGTGGCTTCCATGTCTGTACTCTATTGTTAATAATTTCTCCTCTTTCATTTCTCCCCTCAACAGGGTTCCTCAGTTTTAACTTCCTGATCTTCACTTCTCTCATCCTGATTTTAAAGTTGTGTTTATTTAATTTTACAATTTTATTGCTTTCTTGTGGTGAGTTACTTCAAATCATTTGTGGAATGAGTTGAGAGATGAATGAGTTGAGAGATAGCTGGCCCAGAGGAGATAACATAGCTCACATCCTCATTATTTTTTGCCTGAACTATTACAATGGCTTCCAAACTGAGTTCTATATCCCCCATCTCATCTCATCCCCTCAATTCTGTCTTCCTTTGGCATGTGACATTATCTTTTCTAAAAACAAAAACCTGATCAAGTCACTTCCCTGCTTTAAAACTATAAGCAGTTTTTCATTATCCCGAGGATAACATTCAAGACCCCTAGTATGGCCGGGCATGGTGGCTCACGCTTGTAATCCCAGCACTTTGGGAGGCCAAGGCGGGCTGATCACCTGAGGTCGGAAGTTCAAGACCAGCCTGTCCAACATGGAGAAACCCCATCTCTACTAAAAATACAAGAAATTAGCTGGGTGTGGTGGTGCATGCCTGTAATCCCAGCTACTCGAGAGGCTGAGGCAGGAGAATCTCTTGAACCCGGGGAGCGGAGGTTGTGGTAAGCCGAGATCGCACCATTGCACTCCAGCCTGGGCAACAAGAGCGAAGCTCCATCTCAAAACAAAACAAAACAAAACAAAACAAAACAAAACAAAACAAAAAAACAAACCCTAGTATGAGGTACAAGGCCCTTTGTGAATTCACCACCTCTCATTCACTCTTATTATAGACACTGGTTTTCAATAGAGATAAAAAGCAAACACTGTTCCTGCCTTAATGAAACTTATGGTTTACTTGGGGAGACAGACATTAATCAACTCAAGACTCAAATAATTGTATATTTGCAAACTGTAGTAAGTTAGTAAGTTCTATGGAGGAAAGGTGGTTAGTTTGCTCTCTCTCTCTCTTTTTTTTTTTTTTTGAGATGGAGTCTTGCACTGTCATCCAGGTTGGAGTGCAATGGCGTGATCTCGGCTCACTGCAACCTCCACCTCGCGGGTTCAAGCAATTCTCCTGCCTCAGCCTCCCAAGCAGCTGGGATTACAGGTGCCTGCCACCACACCCAGCTAATTTTTTGGAGTTTTAGTAGAGGTGGGATTTTGCCATGTTGGCCAGGCTGGTCTCGAACTCCTGACCTCGTGATCCGCACACCTCGGCTTCCCAAAGTGCTGGGATTACAGGCGTAAGCCACTGCACCCAGCCAGGTGGTTAGTTCTCTAAGGACATGTGGTAGGGATCCTGACATATGGTGGGTTTTAGAGAGTTCCACAAGTAGTGATATTTGATCTAAAGGAAGGATTGAATTGGTGTTAACTAGGTAAATGGTGAAGGTGGGGAAACATGTGCTCCCCTGCAGAATAAATAGTATGCAAAGACCTTCATGGGGGATGGATTGGAGGAAGCATAACACATTTTAGAGATGGAAAAATGGCTAGTGTGGCTGGAATGCAAGCAGTGACAGAGAGAGTCGGTAGAGAGAGGCTAGAGAAATAGGTAGGAGCCATACCATAAATGCCTTTTAAAGGCCACGACAACGATTCTTTTCATCATAAAAGCGCAGGGGAGAAGCCATTGAAGGTTTTTAAGCTGGAGAATGACATGATTTTGCATATTGAAAATATTTCTCTGGCTTCTTTGTGGACAAATGGATGGAGGAGAGCCAAAAAGGATGTGGGAAAATCAGTTAGGAACCTGATGTAGTTGTCCATTCGACTGGGCTGGGACCAGGGTAGTGGCAGTGGACATAGAGAGAAGCAGACAGATTTGAAAGTTTTTAGAATGGCTCATTGATAGAACTTAGCAGTGGGTTGAAATGGCTGGAGGGGGTGGGGGGGCGTGAGGAAAAAGAAGATATTAAAGATGACTCTTAGATCTCTGGAAGGGGACAAGTTTGAGGAGAGGAATGATCAGAAGGGTTTTTGAGGCCTGGAGTGGTCACTCACGCCTGTAATCCCAACACTTTGGGAGGCCGACGCGGGCAGATCGCCTGAGGTCAGGAGTTCAAGACCAGCCTGGCCAACGTGGTGAAACCCCTTCTCTACTAAAAATACAAAAATTAGCCGGGCGTGGTCGTGGGCGCCTGTGATCTCAGCTACTTGGGAGGCTGAGGCAGGAGAATTGCTTGAATCTGGGAGGCAGAGGTTGCAGTGAGCCAAGATCGTGCCACTGCACTCCAGCCTGGGCAACAGAGAGAGACTCCGTCTCAAAAATAAAAGTAAAAATAAAAAATAAATAAAAGAGAGGACTGGACATGGTGGCCCACGCCTGTAATCCCAGCACTTTGGGAGGCCGAGATGGGTGGATCACGAGGTCAGAAGATCAAGACCATCCTGGCTAACACGGTGAAACCCCGTCTCTACTAAAAATTAGCCGGGCGTGGCGGCATGCACTTGTAATCCCAGCTACTTGGGAGGCTGAGGCAGGAGATTCGCTTGAACCTGGGAGGCGGAAGTTGCAGTGAGCCGAGATCATGACACTGCACTCCAGCCTGGGTGACAGTGTGAGCCTCCATCTCAAAGATTAAAATAAAATAAAATAAAATAAAATAAAATAAATAAAATAAATAAAATAAAATAAAATAAAATAAAATAAAAAAGATGTGACTGGAAATGAGAGGTAAGGCCTGGGTATGGATGAGGAGAAAATGCCAAAGATCCCACTGTCCATAAGTGGCCAAGTGAACACCTGAATCTAGGCTGGGATGCCAAATCCTGTGACCTTTCTACTCAACTTACTACTTCTTTTTACCGGGAGGAAAAATGGTTGCCGAAAGGCAGAGTGTATTACTTCAGCAGGGAGAAGAAGGTAGACTGCTCAAGATATGGCCTAAGGGAAGAGACAACATGGGTCCAATGTGTACAACCTTGTGTGTGAGGGAGAAGTGCTGGTAGGTGGTAGCTTAAAAAAAATTTATATATATATGTATATATATATATCTATGGCCAGGAGCCCGTGGCTCACACCTGTAGTCCCAGCACTTTAGGAGGCAGGGGCAGGTGAATCACAAGGTCAGGAGTTTGAGACCAGCCTGCCAATATGATGAAACCCCATCTCTACTAAAAAAAAAAAAAAATACAAAAAGTAGCCAGGCGTGGTGGCGGGTGCCTGTAGTCCCATCTCCTTGGGAGGCTGAGGCAGGAGATTTGCTTGGACCCGGGAGGCGGAGGTTGCAGTGAGCCGAGATCATGCCACTGTGCTCCAGCCTAGGTGACAGAGAGAGACTCTATCTCAAAAAAAAAAAAAAATATATATATATATATATATTTGTGTGTGTGTGTGTGTGTATGTGCGTGTGTATATGTATGTGTGTGTATATGTGTGTGTGTGTGTGTGTATATATATATATATAAAATGGGGTACAGTGTCTGTCTGGAGAGCTGGGTTCCAGCTCACCGGCTATGTGGCCTTGAGGTGGGCTCATACTTTGTCTTTGCCTTTTCATAGTAGGACTAGGAATCCCTACCCCACCAAAGCAAGGAACAAATGAGATAACAAAAAAATAACACGTGAAACAGACCACTACCACCACCATCCACAAATAACATACGCACAAGCTCCTGGCACTGCACATGACACACACTAGGTGCTCCAGAAAAGGTTCTGGAATGAGAATCATCATTTCTCTGTATATATAGGTATAAAAAAAAAAGTGCACATTGTTGTGTGGATAGACAGGTGGTTAATATAGACTCCACAGGCCTCCTTTTTTCTCTTTTTTTTTCTTTTTTTTTTGAGGCAGAGTGAGACTCTGTCACCCAGGCTGGAGTGCAGTGGTACTGCAACCTCCCCCTCCTGCAAACTCCCCCTCCTGGGTTCACTGCAACCTCCCCCTCCTGGGTTCAAGCGATTCTTGCACCTCAGCCTCTCAAATAGCTGGGACCACAGGTGCATGCCACTATTCCCAGCTAATTTTTGTATTTTTAGTAGAGACAGGGTTTTGCCATGTTGGCCAGGCTGGTCTCGAACACTTGGCTTCAAGTGATCCACCCCCCCTTGGCCTCCCAAAGTGCTGGGATTACAGGCATGAGCCACTGCACCCAGCCAACAAGGGTTCCTTTTCTGAGAAATAAAAGATGTACATGTTCTTAGGCTTCCAGCTTCTCTCCTACCACGTTCTGGCTGGGGAGGTGCCAGCCTCCTTTGGGCTCAGCCCCTTGGATGAAATGGCACCCCACATTAAGGGGCATTATGGAGGCAGGATCCGTAAGGCATGCCCAAGATTCATTCATTTATTTAACCTAATATTAATTGAGGTCCTACTCTGTGCTGGGTGCTACAATGTATGCTGGGGCTATGATAGTGAGTAGAACAGACCTATTTCCTGCCCTCATCAAAATCATGATCTAATGGGGGAGTGTAATAGTTTACCATGTGTCCCGTAACAAATTATGAGTGGTTTAAAACAACAATTAATTTTCTTACAGTTCTGGAGGTCAGAAGTTTAAAATGGTCAGCAGGGCTGAGTTCCTTCTGAAGGCTCTAGAGAAGAATAAATTTCCTTGTCTTTTCCAGCTTATTGAGACTGCCTGCATTCCTTGGCTTATGGTCCCTTCTCTCTTCAAAGCCAGCAATAGCAGGTCAAATCCTCACACTGCATCACTCTGACATCCTCTCATGCCTCCCTCTTCCACTGTTCCACTTATAAAGACCGTTGTGATTACACTGTGCCCACGCGGGTAATCTAGGATAATCTTCCCATCTCAAGGTCAGCTGATTAGTTACCTTAATTCCATCTGCAACCTTAATTCCTCTTTGTAATGTAACATAACATATTAATAGGTTTTGAAAATTAGAGGCCGGGTGCAGTGGCTCATGCCTGTAATTCCAGCACTTTGGGAGGCTGAGGTAGGCAGATCACTTGAGTTCAAGCGTTTGAGACCAGCCTTGCCAACATGGTGAAACCCTGTCTCTACCAAAAATACAAGACCACACCACTGCACTCCAGCCCGGGGGACAGAGTGAGACTCTATCTATAAAAAAAAAAAAAAGAAAGAAAGAAAGAAAATAAAATTAAGATATGGATATGTATGTTCAGGGTGCCATTTTTCTGTCTACTACAGGGAGGTAGATATTAAACAAGTAAATACACAGATAAAATACATTATTTCAAACTATAAGTGCTGTGAAGGAAACAAATCTCTGAGATTGAGAATATGGTGCTCTTTTTGTGGGGGATGTATTCTATTTTAGTAAAAATGGGCAAGGAAAGAAGTAATATTTATTATTATTATTATTATTATTTTGCTATGGACTTTCGCTGTTGTTGTCCAGGCTGGAGTGCAATGGCACGATCTCAGCTCACTGCAACCTCTGCCTCCTGGGTTCAAGTGATTCTCCTGCTTCAGCCTCTCGAGTAGCTGGGATTACAGGCACCTGCCATCCCACTCAGCTAATTTTTTGTATTTTTAGTAGAGATGGGGTTTCATCACATTGGCCACATTGGCCAGGCTGGTCTCGAACTCCTGACCTCAGGTGATCCACCCACCTCGGCCTCCCAAAGCGTTGGGATTACAGGCGTGAGCCACCGCACCCGGCCTTTCAGTTGCTCTTTACTTGCTGTGTTTCCCTTCTATCAGACATCCCTCTAGTCATATTAACACCATCCCAGGCCAGGCATGGTGGCTCATGCCTGTAATCCCAGCACTTTGGGAGGCAAAGGTGGGTGGATCACTTGAGGCCAGAAGTTCAAGACCAGCCTCTACTTTCATCCCCTGTGCAGTCTATGAGGTCAGAGCCCTGAGGATGGGCAGCAACCTCCCTAGGCCAGCAGGCAAGCCCATGACCCTTGGGATGTGCTGTGCTAATCCAGCCCCCTGGAAGATGGGGGCAACTAGAATGTGGAGCACCGGAAGGCTGGTGCACTTGAAGTTCAGTGATGCAGCCAGTCTGAGGGTTAATCAGGACAGAGACCTTTGCCCACAGAGCCAGGATGATTTCATCTCTATGGCAAGCATCATCAATCAATCAGGAGGCCTGGAGCTGGGCAAGTTTTTGGGAGATGAGAAGATAATGCAAGCCACAATCCTTGCCTTTAGGAGCTTTTGTTGGAGATCCAGAACCCATGTCACAGGAAGAGTAAGACCTCTCCAGTTTCCAGGTCAGCTTCTAAAGCTTCTAAACAAGAGAGGCTCTCATTTCTCCTGGGTCTCAGATCTGGCCCTGAGCCATGGTAGGTACTTGGTCCAGGTCTGCTCTCAGCAGAGAGACCCACCAGCAAGCCCCTGTAATTTTTTCTCCCTCCCTAAGAACTTCTCAGCTTCTATTTTCAGATGTCCCCCAAAGCAACAGGAGCATGGGATCATTAATCTTTTGTATTAACTTGCTTGATTCTTATTGCTCTTGAGTCTGGAGACCCAGTGGAAAGAATCCTAGCCTGGGAGTCAGGAGAACTAGTCTTTTTCCTGACCAACTCCATTCACTTCCCTTGGCCGTAGTTTTCTCACTTGTAAAATTGGGACACGTAGCCTAGATGATGTTAAAGTTGTAATATTTTAAGATTCTGATTTCTGTTTTTACTCTTTCATTGAGGATATAGGAGAGGTGGATTTAGGCAGTGATGAAGGACCATGCTCTAAGATTCAGAGGTTCTATGAGTTAAACATGGGGCTCTCTCTCTTCTCCCAAGCATTCTGATACTCAGAATAAATGGCTGGATGTCTTTGGAACCAGTCATATGGCAGTATATTTAGGACTTTGTTGGCCTGCAGAAAGTAGAACCAGACCTCTTGGCCCCCAGTCCCAAAGTCTTAGAGAAGTGGAGGCTGGGGAGTTGGGAGTGGTGTGTGTGTGACAGAAAACTGGAGAATGGCTTCTCATCTTCCTCTGTGGCATTATTTTGCCAACACCACATTCTCTGGAGCCACTGGAGAGGCTCAGGAACACATGATGTGGCTGGTTTGAAGGGGCACTTCAAACCTGGGGGATGGCCCTGCATTTTCCCCACTGAGACATAGCCACATATGGGCTCACATCTTCATGTAAATACATGGCTAGGCTGAATATAAACCAATGCCTTTGGTGTAGTGTGAAGTAGGGGGAAGTCTCTTAAAAATAGTTAGGAATGTTTGAGGCCTGTATTTCTCAGAAAAAAAAATAATGTTAAAATGTGTTCTGGTCTGAGACTAGGGAGTAAAGAATGAGAAAAAGTGTTTTAGGAAGGTAAGTGGTAGGAGGAAGGGGCTACTATACATTAGGCTGACTTGGAAATACAGATTAGGCCTAACAACACACACACAAGCAAATGGGCACATAAACAGGCAAGCATGGGAGCCTGTTTGCTCCATGTGTATGTTATCCATGTGTATGGATAACATACACATGGCCAAACAAAGGCACATCTGGGGGCCCAGGAAGACTCCAGAACCTACATTTATATACCACATACACATAGCTATGACCACACTTTTTCTATGTGGAAGTATTTATTTTTTGAGATGGAGTTTTGCTCTTGTTGCCCAGGCTGGAGTGTAGTGGCGCAACCTCGGCTGACTGCAACCTCCACCTCCCGGGTTCAAGTGATTCTCTTGCCTCAGCCTCCAGAGTAGCTGGGATTACAGACGCCTGCCACCACACCCAGCTATTTTTTTGTATTTTTTGGTAGAAACGGGGTTTCACCACATTGACCAGACTGGTCTTGAACTCCTGACCTCAGGTGATCCGCCTGCCTCGGCCTCCCAGTGTGCTGGGATTACACGCGTGAGCCACTGCACCTGGCTCTATGCAATCATTTTATGGAGACCCTTCTTTTTTTTTTTTTTTTTTTGAGACAGAGTCTTGCTCTGTCGCCCAGGCTGGAATGCAGTGGCGCGATCTCCACTCACTGCAAGCTCCGCCTCCCGGGCTCACACCATTCTCCTGCCTCAGCCTCCTGAGTAGCTGGGACTACAGGCGCCCACCACCACACTCAGCTAATTTTTTTTTTTTTTTTTGTATTTTTTAGTAGAGACAGGGTTTCACCACATTAGCCAGGATGGTCTTTATCTCCTGACCTCGTGATCGGCCCTCCTCGGCCTCCCAAAGTGCTGGGATTACAGGCGAGCCACCACGCCTGGCCTTGCAAAGACCCTTCTTATAGCCAACCTTATATATCCTCCTGGCCAAAAATATTGGGAGGTAGCTATTATTATTACCCCAATTTTTACAGGAAACTGAGGCTTGGGTTAATCAACTGATTTACCTAAAGTTGCTGAACTAGTTATTGGAAAAACAGACTAAAACCAGGTGTTCTGTTTCCAAAATTTACTGCTTTCAAGGTGGCACTTTCTCTCTGTCTCTTTCCCTCATACATATACTAAAGAAAAAAAAATGTGCAGCTATCTTGCTATATATACATAAAGGCATATACGTATGAATAAAGCATATATACCACCAGTGGCCAGTAGGAGTTTTTGGGTTGTGCTCTCATGGAGGTCTTAGTAAGAGGAGAAGGGTCTGCTCAAAGCCCTGACCCATCCTGTTTTCTGTTCCTTGTCCAGTCACCTATGACTGTTTTTTCAGAGCGTTGTAGGTGGGAGCTTTTTATGCCAGGGTAATAGTTTTTATTGGCCCTGCTGAGATGAAGTCTTTTATCCCCATACCTCAACACTTAGGATGTGGGGAGTGGTGAAAAAATATATTACATTCCTTTTTTTTTGTCTATCTCCCTCACTAGGTTGTGAGCCCTGTAAGGGTAGAAACTTTTGTTTTTTTCATGTCTGTATACACAGAGCCTAGTACAGTGCCTTTTGTGTAGTAAGCATACACACAAAAAATTGTTGAATGAATGAATAATAAAGTCAGATAGTTAAATGAATGAATAATAAAGTCAGATAATAAAGTCAGATAGGCTTGTTTCATTATAGGATGAATAATAAAGTCAGATAGGCTTGTTTCATTATAGGATGAATAATAAAGTCAGATAGGCTTGTTTCAAGACCCTACTTATAATGAGATCATGGCCAAGTGACCTTACTTCCTTGAGCCTCAGTTACCTTATCTGTCATATATGGATTGACACTCTGATTACCTAAGATGTTCTTGGTAGTGAATGACATAATGATTTGAAAATGGCTCTGTTTTTATTTGAGGGCTTCTTACATATTGATTTTATAGACCCTTAGGGCACAGACATTTTCTCTTCAACCTCCCAGAGTACGGGGTCATCTAACCTTTGTCAACAAACTTTCAATTATGAGGATCTCAGTACTTTTTGAATGACTCTCTCCAGTTTTGGACAGCTGTGACTATACAAACCTTCTCCCTCGTGTCCCACTGTGGCTTTCTCCCACTTGATCCAGCTCTGCCTCTTGGCATTCAGAAGTCTGATTCAGAAGAAGACATAGACATCTCCCTGAATCTTCTAATAGGTCTAATAGATCAGAAACCTCTTTTCATGATAGCTTGTGGTTTTTTTGTTTTATTTTGTTTTGTTTTGTTTTTTGAGACAGAGTCTTGTTCTTGTTGCCCAGGCTGGAGTGCAGTGGCGTGAACTTGGCTCACTATAACCTCTGCTTCCCGGGTTCAAGTTGTTCTCCTGCCTTAGCCTCCCAAGTAGCTGGGACTACAGGTGCCTGCCATCATGCCTGGCTAATTTTTGTATTTTTAGTAGAGACAGGGTGTCACCATATTGTCCAGGCTGGTCTCGAACTCCTGACCTCAGGTGATTCACCCGCCTTGGCCTCCCAAAGTTCAGGGATTACAGGCATGAGCCACCATGCCTGGCTGATAGCTTGTGTTTTCAAAAGGCTGAATTATTGTATGGATATACCATAATGTATTTAATTAGTGCTCTGGTGATGGACATTTATGTTGTTTCCCTTGATTATTATAGTATTGCAGTGAATGTCTTTGTAAATGCCTCTTTGTACACAGTATAGTGTTTACCTAAGGCAGACTGGGAGCAGAGCTGAAAAGATCTATGCCTGTGTGTGTGTGTGTGTGTGTGTGTGTGTGTATTGTGTTTGTTGTTGTGAGTTGGGAGAGAGAAAGTGATGACATAGGAGAATCTGTTCCATTAGTCTTGTCTCCTAACAGGATAAGTTGAGGCAATGTGAAGGGGAATGTGTGCCCTTAGAGAAACTGAACATAATACAAGTTGATAGGCCTGCAAGGCTGGAAATGAGCAGATCCCTCTCTTCTCCGGCCTAGCTGAGCAACCTGTCATGAGCTCCAAGGTTATGCCTAGAAGTGTTCTGGACTCCTTCTGCATGGAACAAAAACTGTGATCCCTTTATGGTAACAACTACAGCCCAGCCTGGAATGGAAAATTAAAATTAAAAAAAGCAGCTGCTGACAAGACAAAGCAGGATGTGGGAGGGAGGCCAGATGAGCACTGTGAACCTACTGCAGCCACTGCGGGGCTGAGGGAGACAGAGAGCAAGAGGAGGGCAGGAAAGACCAAGGGAGGGCTTTGTGCAGGAGGTAGGGCCCAGGAAGCCCAGAGACAAGAGCAAGCACACGGTGCTGCTGCGTGCAGTGAGTAGCCCAGCTAGAGGGCACGGCCTGTGCTGAGGAGCCGTGGGAGGAAGAGAGGGCTGGGAAGGTAAGTGTGTGCATTGGTGTGTGCGTGAGGGTTCACCTGCCAATTCTCAGCACACATGAAGGCTATGTTTCTGAAGATCACCATGAAGATCACCAAATGACCATGTGGAGGCTGGCCTGGACAGGCAGCCTGGAGGCAGGGAGACCAGGGAGGAGCCTGTTCCAACAGTTGAGGACAGAGTCGGGGAGGGCTGACCTGGGGCACTGGCAGTGGAGATGGGATGGAGTGAAGCTGTGAAGGACACACAGACAGACAGAGAGCAGAGCTTGGTGACTGATGGCAGGGGTCAGGCAGAGTTAAAGATGATGAAACTGTGCACACAAAAGACGACACCAACAGCAAAACCACCAACAGATACAGAGCTGCTGGGAAGGGGAGCTCGAGGGGAGAGGAGGGTGAGCACCCCTCACAGAGCCTCTCATAGAGCCTGGCACCTAACAGGCACCCGGTCACAGATGGATGCGGATGGTTCACAGACGGGCCATGAGCTCAGCAGGCTGTTTTCTCTCTGGACACATGCAGACTGGTCACATATGCAGGGTGACTGGTCAGTGGGGGCAGGGCTGGGCGGCTGATGACTTCACTGGGAGATCCTGTCTATGGAGCCAATTTCATATTCCAAGAGGATAGTGACTTAAATTAAATTGATATTGGCTGGCTGGGGTAAGTGCTTGAAAAGCTTCCAGCTCTATCAGGTGAAAAGCCAGAGAGAAACTTTGTCCTCTCATGGTGGTCCATTAGTGTGATTAATAATAAATATTCCCAGACACTTGATACTGGCAAAACACCTTATCAGCCCTGCTTATGATTACTCACCTGCTATCTCGAACCATTAGTCTGACCACCAAGGTGCGGGGGTGATGCGAATCTTAAAATACATCCCCTTCCTCGAGTATGTCTGGTCATAGCTCAGGACTGAGAAGGTCACAGATTCAGGCTGATGGGATGAAGGTGGACTTTGGTCTGACACTACCTGGGCCCAGATCCCTGTGCCACCATCAACAAATCAACAAACATGTGACTTTTGGACAAGTCACATCACTTCTCAGATCCTCAGTGTCCTCATTTCTACCAACGTAACTGTCATTTCTTGTGAGGGTTACATTGAGGTTAGATATTGAAATGGCCTCCCTAATGCTCAGCACATAGTAGGTGCCTTGTTTAATATTATCTTCTCTCCTTTTACCCAGATGCTAGCTTTTTTTCCTAAGAAGTAGCTACAAGACTGAGGATGGTTAAAAGCATGATTTTCCTACTACTGCAGTTTGTACTCTCAGCCACATTATGCTGTGAGAGGGTCTTTTTCCTTAGGGGAGACAACAGTATCTAAAGAATAAGCTAAAGAATACTTTAGTTTATTCTCTTTTTTGTGTAAGGGGCACAAGTAGTCAAGTGTTTGCACTACTGACCCAGGGGAAGAAAAAGAGAGAGAGAGAAGGCCTCAGAGTGTGGAGCCCCAAGCTGATATTTTTTCTCATCTGTCTCTGACACATTTCTCTTCTATGAATGAAGCTACAACAGCAATCTCAGGGGCTTAGTTAATTCTTCCTGCAAGAAAAACCCAAGAGCAAATGTGCTGAGTGAAACAGAAGGACTTTCCAACAATGATGAAAATGAAAAGCAGCCCTCAGAAAGTTTTGAGTGATGGGGAACTTTCAATTGCTACCCTTCAGTGAATTGTTGGGGTCAGGGGGATTCTTTTTGCAAAGTATCCCTTGCTGTTCTCCAACCAGTTTGTCTCTGGTATTGCCTCCTCTGCACTGCACTGCATCCCCTGAAGGAGGAATGCCACTTGAAATGCAGAAGCTTCTTTATTGCCGTGAACTTAGATCTAGGATGGGAACAATATATTTGCAGATGATTAAAAGTCCAATTTCATTTCTCTCTTGAGCTTGGACATAGACTTTCATATAAATCAGCTTGATTTTTCTTTTGTTTTTTTCTTTTTCTTTTTCTTTTCTTTCTTTTTTTTTGAGACGAAGTCTTGCTCTGTCACCCAGGCTGGAGTGCAATGGCTCAACCTCAGCTCACTGCAACCTCCACCTCCCGGGCTCAAGCGATTCTCCTGCCTCAGCCTCCGGAGTAGCTGGGATTACAGGCATGTGCCACCGTGCCTAGCTAATTTTTGTATTTTTAGTAGAGACAGGTTTCACCATGTTGTGCAGGCTGGTCTTGGACTCCTGACCTCAGGTGATCCACCCTCCTCAGCCTCCCAAAGTGCTGGGATTACAGGTGTGAGCCACCATGCCTGGCTACCTTTTTTCTTTTTTCTTTTTTTTTTGAGATGGAGTCTCATTCTGTTGCCCAGGCTGGAGTGCAGTGGTGCAATCTTGGCTTACTGCAACCTCTTTGCCTCCCAGGTTCAAGCAATCCTCCTGCCTCAGCCTCCCAAGTAGCTGGGACCACAGGTACGTACCACCATGTCCAGCTAATTTTTTGTATTTTTAGTAGAGATAGGGTTCACCATTTTGGCCAGGCTGGTCTCAAACTCCTGGCCTCAAGTGATCCACCAGCCTCGGCCTCCCAAAGTGTTGGGATTACAGGCATGTGCCATCACTCCCGGCATCACATAAATCAGCTTCATGCAGTTCTTGCTTGCTGTTCCCTTGACTTTGATGCCCAGACTTGCTGCAGCTCCAGAACATTCCCAGCCCCCAAGGAATCCTGAGCCTTTCAAACTGGACCCCAAGTCTGTCCCTAAAGCCCTGACCAAATATTCCTTTGCATCTCCTGCCCACTGACTCAGATGCCCCCGGCTTCCTTGGACTCCAGCTCCAGAATGTCCCTGTACCACCTCTGCTCATATTGGCCCTCATTAGCTGTACTGCTTGAAAAAGACTTGCCTGTCTCCCTTAGAACTTTCTGAATTTAGCTTGTCTAAAATCCCAAATCTCTTCATACCCCTTATGTTCCTCTCACAGAGTAACCAACCTATATGTGGATGTATGGCTCCTATTTCTATGTCTTCTCTCTAGAAACACTGACATAAACTTCATCAGATCTAAACCTACTCATGGGTATTACTGTGGCCCCAGGATGATTGATCTAACTCTCAGTTCAAATAGGATCACAGTAGGGGGTAAGGTGGGGGGACTATCAGAAGTTTGGGCAATATAGGCATGAAATGGTTTACAAGGAGGTAGGAAACAAAGCTGTTTCACTGCCGTCTTAAAGAACAAGATAGCACCTCGGCTGCCTCTGCTCTGCTCTGGAGACAGGGGCGTAAGTGAGATGAGTCCCTGCTAGCCAAAGGGTTTCATGTCTAGCCCCTAAACAATGTCTAGCTATTGACCATAATCACCATAACAAGCTTCTGTTTGGTGAAGTGGGGAGGAAGGCACTACTTCTCTGGCTCTAGCCCTCAAAATTTATTGCTTTATTTATTTGACTCTTAGCCTGAACATTATTGGTGTATAGAAATGCTACTGATTTTTGTACATTGATTTTGTATTCTACAATTTTGCTGAAGCTATTTATCAGATCTAGGAGCCTTTGGGCAGAGATTATGTGGTTTTCTAGGTATAGAATCATATCATCTGCAAAGAGAGATAGTTTGACTTCTTCCTTTCCTATTTGGATACCTTTTATTTCTTTATCTTGCCTGATTGCTCTGGCCAGGACTTCCAGTATTATGTTGAATAGGAGTGGTGAGAATGGGCATCCTTGTCTTGTTCCAGTTCTTTTTTTTTTTTTTTTTTTTGAGATGGAGTCTCGCTCTGTTGCCAGGCTGGAGTGCAGTGGCGCGGTCTCGGCTCACTGCAACCTCCACCTCCTGGGTTCAAGCAATTCTCCTGCCTCAGCCTCCCAAGTAGCTGGGATTACAGGCATGTGCCACCACACCCGGCTAATTTTTGTATTTTTAGTAGAGATGAGGTTTCACCATGTTGGTCAGGCTGGTCTTGAACTCCTGACCTCGTGATCCGCCCACCTCAGCCTCCCAAAGTGCTGGGATTATAGGCGTGGGCCACCGTGCCCAGCCAAGTCTTGTTCCAGTTCTTTAGGGGAAAGGCTTTCAGCTTTTCCCCATTCAGTATGACGTTGGCTGTGGGTTTATGATAGATGGCTCTTTTATTTGTTTGTTTTGTTTTGTTTTTTTGAGATGGAGTCTTCCTCTGTCACCCAGGCTGGAGTGCAGTGGCGTGATCTCAGCTCATTGCAACCTCTGCCTCCCAAGTTCAAGTGATTCTCCTGCCTTAGCCTTCCAAGTAGCTGGGATTACAGTTGTCTGCCATCATGCCTGGCTAATTTTTGTATTTTTAGTAGAGACAAGGTTTCACCATGTTGGCCAGGCTGGTCTCGAACTCCTGACCTCAAGTGATCCAACCGCCTCAGTCTCTCAAACTGCTGGGATTACAGGCATGAGCCACCTATAGATGGCTCTTATTATTTTGTGGTATGTTCTTTTGATGCCTAGTTTGTTGAGGGTTTTTATCATAAAGGTTGTTGAATTGTATTGAAAACTTTTTCTGTATCTATTGAAATGATCATACGATTTTTGTTTTTAATTGTGTGTATGTGGCAAATCACATTTATTGATTTGTATACATTGAACCAGCCTCGCACTCCAGGAATGAAGCCGATTGATCATGGCATGTTAACTTTTTGACGTGCTGCTGGATTTGTTTGCTAGTATTTTGTTAAGGACTTTTGCATCTATGCTCATTAGGGATATTGGCCTGAAGTTTTCTTTTTTCATTTTGTCTCTGCCAGATTTTGGTATTAGGCTGATGCTGGCTTCACAGAATTAGTTAGCGAGGAGCCCCACCTCCTCAATTTCTTTTTAGAATAGTTTCAGTAGGACTGGTACCGGTTTTTCTCAAGAACACATCCCCATTTACCATAGCCACAAAGAGACTGGGCGCTGTGGCTGACACCTGTAATCCCAGCACTTTGGAAAGTTGAGGTAGGCAGATCACCTGAGGTCAGGAGTTCCAGACCTGCCTGGCCAACATGGCCCTGTCTCTACTAAAAATACAAAAATTAGCCAGGCATGGTGGCGTATGCCTGTAGTCCCAGATACTCAGAGGTCAAGGCAGAAGAATTGCTTGAACTCAGTAGGCGGAGGTTGCAATGAGCCGAGATTGTGCCATTGCATTACAGCCTGTGTGACAGAGCAACACTCCATCTGAAAACAAAACCAAACAATAGCCACAAAGAAAATGAAATATCTAGGAGTACAGCAGCTAACCAAGGAGGTGAAAGATCTCTCCAAGGAGAAGTACAAAACACTGCTCAAAGAAATCGGAGATGACATAAATAAATGAAAAAATATCCCATGCTCATGGATTGGAAGAAGCAATATCATTAAAATGGCCATACTGCCCAAAGCAATTTACAGAGTCAACGTTATTCCCATCAAACTACCAATGTCATTCTTTACAGAATTAGAAAAAACTGTTCTAAAATTCACATGGAACCAAAAAGGAGCCCAAATAGCCAAAACAATCTTAAGCAAAAAGAACAAAGCTTGAGGCATCACACTACACAACATCAAACTATACTATAAAGCTATCAAAACCAAAACAGCATGGTACTGGTACAAAAACAGACACATAGACCAATGGAACAGAATATATAGAAAACTCAGAAATCAGGCTTCACACTTATAACCATCTGATCTTTGATGAGGTCGACAAAAACAAACAATAGGAAAGAACTCCCTATGTAATAAAAGGTGCTGAGATACTTGGCTAGCCATATGCAGAAGAATGAAACTAGACCCTTACCTTTCACCATATACAGAAATTAACTCAATATGGATTAAGTATTTAAATTTAAGATCTCAAACTATAAAAATCACAGAATAAAACCTAGGAAACACACTTCTTGACATAGGCCTTGGTGAAAAATTTTTGTCTACGTCTCAAAAAGAATTACAACAAAAGCAAAAATTGGCAAGTGAGACCTAATTAAACTAAAGAGTTTCTGCACAGCAAAAGAAACTATCAACAGAGTAAACAGCAACCTACAGAATGAGGAAGACATTTGTAAACTATTCAACTGACAAAGGCTTAACATCTAGAATCTATAGGGCACTTAAATCAATAATCTAAAAATAAATAACCCTATTAAAAAATGAGCAAAGGGCCAGGCGTGGCGGCTCACGCCTGTAATCCTAGCACTTTGGGAGGCTGAGGCAGGTGGATCACCTGAGGCCAGGAGTTCGAGACCAGCCTGAACAACATGCTGAAACCCTGTCTCTACTAAAAATACAAAAATTAGCAAGGCGTGGTGGCATGCACCTGTAATTCCAGCTACTCGGGAGGCTGAGGCAGGAAAATCACTTGAACCCAGGAGGTGGAGGTTGCAGTGAGCCGCGATCACGCCATTGCACTCCAGTCTGGGCAACAAGAGTGAAACTTTGTCTCAAAAAAAAAATGAGCAAAGGACGTGAACAGACACTTCTCAGAAAAAGACATACAAGTGGCCAACAAATATATGAAAAAAAAATGCCTATCATCACTCACCATCGGAGAAATGCAAATCTAACCCACAATCTAACAGATGTAAGGTGGTAACCTTACATCTGTCAGAATGACTAGTATTAAAAAGTCAAACAAAACAACAAATGCTGGCGAGGCTGTGGAGAAAAGGGAATGCTTATACACTGTTAGTGGGAATGTGAATTACTTCAGCAACTGGGCAAAGCAGTTTGAAGATTTGTCAAAGAACTTAAAACAGAGCTACATTTGTTCCAGCATTCTTATTACTAGGTATATACCTAAAGGAAAATAGATCATTATACCAAAAAGACACATGGACTTGCATGTTCATAGCAGCATTATTCACAGTAACAAAGACATGAAATCAATGTAGGTGCCCATGATCAATGGTTGACTGGATAAAGAAAATGGTTGACTGGATAAAGAAATGGTCAACTAAGGCCAGGAGCGGTGACTCATGCCTATAATCCCAGCACTTTGGGAGGCCGAGGTGGGCTGATCACAAGGTCAGGAGATCGAGACCATCCTGGCTAGCATGGTGAAACCCCGTCTCCACTAAAAATACAAAAAAAATTAGCCGGGCATGGTGGCGGGCGCCTATAGTCCCAGCTACTTGGGAGGCTGAGGCAAGAGAATGGCATGAACCCGGGAGGCAGAGCTTGAAGTGAGCCGAGATCATGCCACTGCACTCCAGCCTGGGTGACAGAGCAAGACTCAGTCTCAAAAAAAAAAAAAAAAAAAAGAAAGAAATGGTCGACTGGATAAAGAAAATGTGGTACATATACACTGTGGAATACTATGCAGCCATAGAAAAGAATAAAATTATGTCCTTAGTAGCAACATGGATGGAACAGGAGGCCATAATCCTAAGTGAATTAGTGAAGAAACAGAAAGCCAAATACCACATGTCCTCACTTATAAGTGGGAGCTTAACATTGAGCACCTACAGACATAAACATGGGCACAACAGACACTGAAAACTACTAGAGGTGGGAGGGAAGAGGACATGGGTTGAAAAGCTTCCTAATGAGTACTATGCTCACTACCTGAGTGCAATATATCTATGTAACAAACATGCACATGTACCCCCTGTATCTAAAATAAAACATGAGAAAATAATATTTAAAAAATTTCTTGCTTGTACTATTGCCAGAGCTTCTTAACTGAGCTCTTTGTCTTCTGTACATTAGCTATCTGGCCTTGGGTAAGTCTTTTCCTCTTTCTGATCCCCAGTTCTCCTGACCTGGAGTGAGACTGGACTAACTAGTCTCTGATAGTTTATGTTCTCTCTTTATTTCCCATCCTCTCCTCCCCAGAGGTCCAACCTCATCTTTCTCCCTCAGCCCCTTTCCCCCTATTTCTTAGCTCCCCGAGCCTCTGACACCCCCTGCCCCTGCTTGGACTTCTATGCCCCCTTTCTTTTTTTTTTTTTAAGACAGTGTTTTGCTCTGTCACCCTGGCTGGAGTGCAGTGGTATGATCTTTGCTCACTGCAGCCTCTGCCTTCTGGGTTCAAGTAATTCTCCTGCCTCAGCCTCTCGAGTAGCTGGGATTACAGGCACATGCCACCACACCCAGCTAATTTTTGTATTTTTAGTAGAGATGGGGTTTTCCCATGTTGGCCAGGCTGGTCTTGAACTCCTGACCTCGAGTGATCTGCCTGCCTCAGCCTCCCAAAGTGCTGGGATTACAGGTGTGAGCCACCACACCTGGTCCCTGTTTCCCTTTTAGTAGTGTCTTCAGCTACTTGACACTCTCTACCCAACTCTCCCCTGTGTATGTGTGTTGTGGGGAGTGGTTGGCATGGGAGGTGGGGAATGACACAAGGGAGTTTCCACTTTCCAGAAAGTTGGAGTCGCCAAGTAAATTCTTTGTCTTTAGGCATTTAGCTTCATGCCAGGTCCCTGTAGGTTCTAGGTGAACATGAGTGAAGAAATCAGTTGAGTTCCTTGAACTTCTGGTGGAAAAGGGCCAATGGCAGTATTAAGGCGTGTGATGAGCTGTCATTGCTACTCCTGCTGCTGAGGCTTTCTGGTGAGTGCTGCTCTTCCTTGGGGACAACTGCTCATGGAGACTGTTTGGGCTTTCCAATGAGTGCTGCTCTTTGAACAAATGCTTAGCTCAAGGAAATGATCTTGGCAGGGAACTTTGTTTACCCTAGCACAGATCAATGAATCTTGTTAGCAGTGAGAGAAACCGAGGCACACTGAATCGTGGACACTGTTGGTCTGGGAAGGCAAAGGAAGAGGATGGAATCAGACTACTGGTTCCTGAGTGCAAATGCAAGACCAGCCCATATGCAATCCTGTTAGGCTCATCTATTGTCCTAGGGAGTATACTTCCTTTCTCATCCCTTTATAATGTCAGAGTGGGAAAGGACCTTGGAAGCCCAGGAGTCCAGTCCTTTCTTGCTACAGAAATGGAAACTCAAGCCCAGAGAGGGGGAGGGAATTACCCAAGGCCACATAGTGGTCACAGGATGAGTTAATGGCAGAGCTATATGTAGAAGCCAGGTGTCCTGACCTCTCAAGTATCCTTTCCATTGTCTCAAACTGGCTTACCATCTGTGGTGCCTTACCTCACAAAGGATACTCAGACCATGCCTTCAGATGGTTGCCAGTGGAGAGGAGGAAAAAAGGACTATGGCCAGCCACTTTCAAACTAAAACTCGGACTTATTTTATTTTACTTTTTCTGGAGACGGAGTCTTGTGCTATTGCCCAGGCTGGAGTGCAGTGGCCCAATCTGGGCTCAGTGCAGCCTCTGCCTCCCGGAAGCGATTCTCCTGCCTCATCCTCCTGAGTGCCTGGAACTACAGGCACGTGCCATCACACCCGGCTAATTTTTTTGTTTTTTTTTTTCGTATTTTTAATAGAGATGGGGTTTCGCCATGTTGAGCAGGCTGGTCTCAAACTCTTGACCTCAAGTGATCTGCAGGTCTTGGCCTCCCAAAGTGGTGGGATTACAGGTGTAAGCCACTGCACATGGTCTCACTTACTATTATTATTATTATTTTTGAGACAGAGTTTCACTCTGTTGCCCTGGCTGGAGTGCACTGGCTCAGTCTTGACTCACTGTAACCTCCGCCTCCCGGGTTCAAGCGATTCTCCCTCCTCAGCCTCCCGAGTAGCTCGGATTACAGGCACGTGCCCGGCTAATTTTTGTAATTTTAGTAGAGATGGGGTTTCACCATGTTGGCCAGGCTGGTCTTGAACTCCTGACCTCAGGTGATCAGCCCGCCTCAGCCTCCCAAAGTGCTGGGATTACAGGAGTGAGCCACTATGCCCGGCCCTCACTTATTTTTTTTATATAGATATGGGAGGGGGTCTTGATATGCTCCCCAGGCTGGTCTCGAATTCCTGGGCTCAAGCAATCCTCCTGCATCAGCCTCTCAAAGTGTTAAGATTACAGTCATGAGCCACCACACTCAGCCTAAAACTCAGACTTGACCAGACGACTTCAACAGTCTAGAACACTGCCATCCTGGGATTCTGTGACCTTGACAAGAAGGAGAAAGGGAGCTGGCAGACAAACCCCAAGGGTGTGGACTAGGGAGGTCACATCTAACCTGAGGGAATTATAGCCAGCCCCATCAGGACATCAGAAAGTGAATGTACTGGGAGAGGGGCTAAAGGATCAGGTCACTGATTTGAGGAAGGTGAAGACTGGGATTTAGATGAAGGAAAGATAAATGAGGACTGAGCAAGGATGGGTAGGAAATATGATGGGGAGAGTCCTACGGAAGAGAATGGATGAAGTGTTTTAAGAGGTGAGGCAGTTTAGCCAAAAGAAGAGAAGTTTCCTGTGGACCTGAGATCTTCAGGCCTTTGAGGAGCTGTTAGGGACAACAGGGGATCTGTGTGGCCTCAGGGAGCAGAACTGAGATCCATGGATGGAAGCCATAGAGAAAAGGAGTTCAGACACGGCAAGAACTTTCTAAGAGCCAGAGCTGTCTAGAGAAGGAAAAGATAGGTAGTGAGCTCCCCATCAGTGGAAAGTTGCAGTCAGGGGCTGAGTAAGCATCTGTCAGGGCCCAGGGTCTGGGCCCTGAGTGGGGGTGGGGCTGGAAGGCCAGGACGTGGAAGGCTAGGGGCTGTGACCGGGGTGGGAGAGGAGCCGGGTGGGTCTGGGTGGGGAGTGGTAGCTACCCTAGGTCCGCCCGGGCCCAGCCGGGCCCCCCACGTGGCCGCTGTGGCCTGGCTGCGCCGGGCCTGGCCAGGCGGGGCTGGGCGGGGCAAGGCCAGCGGTCGGCGGGGAGGCGGGCGCGAGGGCGGGGAGCGGCGCGGAAGCCGGGCCACATAAAGGAGCGGGCGGCGCGACAGGGGCGGCTCTTTCCTGGGTGGGGTTTGTGAAGTCGTGGCCCGTTAGCAGGAAGCCTAACAGTCGCCCCGACGCTAGTGAGGGACCCAATCTGAGTCCCCGGCCAGCCGAATCCAAGCCGTGTGTACTGCGTGCTCAGCACTGCCCGACAGTCCTAGCTAAACTTCGCCAACTCCGCTGCCTTTGCCGCCACCATGCCCAAAACGGTGAGTGCCGGGGGTGGGCGCTGTCGACCCCAATGGCTCTGGCTGAGCCTCATAGCCCTTTGCTGATGGCTGAGGGCTTGGCCAGCCACCGGCCCGCCTGGGACGCCGCGCCCTCCGCCATAGCCAAGGGTAGGGAGGGGACCGGAGTGGGATCCTGGTCTGGTGCGCCCTCAGGGGTTGAGGGGGTGTCCAGGCTGGAAGTTTGGACGGGGCGAGGCCTGCCTCTTTCTCAGGTTCCAGTTCCCTGTGTCTGAGATGCAACAGTCAGGACGGCTTCGTTGGGGCCTGGGGTTTCCCCTTTTCCCTGATGGGCCATGGGCACAGAGGAGAGGATTCTGGTCCAGAAGACAACACTTTCCCCAACCCAGGAATTGGCACCTTTCTGGGGCAAGGCTGCCAATGTCCAAGAGGGGACATGGGAACAGAGAAGCAGGGAGA
Organism: Pan paniscus; assembly: GCF_029289425.2. Lineage (NCBI taxonomy): Eukaryota > Metazoa > Chordata > Mammalia > Primates > Hominidae > Pan > Pan paniscus. Next base: position 65,194,199 of record NC_073272.2, read on the forward strand.
AAGGAGGGAGCCGCTCGGGGCGGATCCGGCACCCCCACTCATCTTTCCCACAGCCTCACCGGGTGGCTCCAGCTGTTTTCCACTAGGAGGTGAGGAGAGAGATGTGAGGAAATCGTCATCGAGGCTGCACCCCAGAGCACCAACACTTATTTAGGCACCAGTCTGAGGAGAGGCCTACCCCATCTCCTGGGAGAGAGGACCGGTTTCTCCCTCCTCTCCACCTCCAAATCCCTGCCCCTCCTATTGCTTAATGCCTCTCTATCTCCTCCTATCCCCTCCGGACTATTTTGTGTGGTGTGGGTTCTCTCGTGGGGCCACACCTTTCTAGAGTGGTGGTTGATTTGGGGATGCGTCTCCACCCCACTGGCTGTTATGAGAGGAACAGAAGCCTCCTGGGAGTGGGGATAGGGGGGCCGGATGCCCAGGAGGGAGAGGGGAGGAGGGGTGTGCCTGACTAATGAGCTCTGCTTGCTTTTGTGCAAGTCATGCCAAATGGCTGCTGAGGCCCTTCCCTTGCTCAGAAAGGCCTGGTGACCACCCTGGCTTGAGTCCCTTAGGCCAAACAGCTTGTTGAGCTGGCCTAGGCAATGCAGTGCTCCCAAACATGTCTCCCCAGGACTGCTTGAGCCTTGTAGAGGTGAGATAGTGACTAGTAGCCTTGAAAAGGGCTGAAGGCCCCTGGGATGAGAGGAGGCGAGTTGGGGGCCCAGCCTTTTGGGTTTGTGATGAGCTTTGGTTGCCACGTTACTGTATACCAGCCTCACTGCCAAGTCGTTCTTGCCTTTCCAGAACCTTGTCCTTCAGAAACACCAAGTTTTCAAAAAGTATGTGCTTTCACTGTCTATCTCCTTTAAATTGCTTGTGGTTTTAGGACATGAGGCTTTTACACACTTTCTTCCCTAGTCCCCGCCCCCAAAGAGAGAGAGTAATGGTTTTGGAGAGAGGGGAAAATATCCCATTGTCTGCCAAAACAGGATTATAAAGATCCTGTCAGGAGCGGCTCTTTGGGTCTCTCTCTGTGGTTGACTCCTGACTCCTCTTAAGGTGCGGCTTTGCCTGAACAGTTGGGTGGATCTCTGGGAATAGACATTGCTCCACGGTCTTTCTTCTGTAGTGGCATATCTCATCCTCAGTTCTGAGATAGCCCACTTTGAAACACAGCTTCATGGGCCTGGAAGTTGCTTCAAACTTGCATTAACCGTCTCATCTGAGTCAAAGTGGCAAAGAAGACAAGACAGCGTGTTTATTGTTTTCCTGGGAATGGAGAGAGAATGGAGTATACGCTGTTTGTAGTCAGGCCTGGAGTAATGAGGGTACCTAAATACTGAAGGCATTTTTATGCAGATTGACTGAAACCTGAATCAAATTGGAAGGAGAGGGCTGAATTTTGATAGACTGGAAGTATTAGAGAATTTTCTATACTTTGACTCAAGGAATGGTCAACTTTTAGGAAAAGCAACTATATTATGTCTGTTAAGATCATAGAATCTTAACCTGAAAGGGACCTTGGAGACTATTTAGTACAACTCTCTTAAAAAAAAAAAACTAAAACTAAAACAAAAAACTAATGAGGCTATTGAGACCTACAGGGAAAGACCTACCTAAGGGCACATGGTGACTGAGCCAAGATTGGGGTCCAGGCTTTCTGATGCTCATCTCATTGACCCTTTATTCTGACCCAATGATTGAGTTCTTGACATTTGAGTTCCCTTTCTTGCTCCAAACAAATTGCCCACTGTTCTCAGACCTTTATGATCCTCAGATAAAAGGAAATGAGTAATTTGAGCAAAGTGGCCAAGGTTGACATTTGTGTGGTCTCCTGGTAAGGTTCAGTAGTGTCACCAGGTGCCTTCTGTTACTTTTCTTATTCCTCATACCAAGGCCAAGGTGTTCAGGGGCACACCCTAGTTCACTGAATACCAACCAGTAATTTTAATTAAAAAGGGAAAAAATTTCCCTTTCTCTGCTCCATTTTCATTTATGTGCTTTAGGCTATTTCTAGCGTGTGACAGATAGAGAAAGGTAGTGGAAAATCAAACTCGTTCATTCATATTGCAGCATGTCTACAACCAATCTAGGGTCGGTTTCACTTTTATAGCTAATTGTCCCTCCTAGTCAGCCCAACCTCCCCTACATTTGTTAAAACACGGCGGCCGGGCGTGGTGGCTCCAGCCAGTAATCCCAGCACTTTGGGAGGCCGAGGCAGGCAGATCATGAAGTCAGGAGTTCGAGACCAGCCTGACCAACATGGTGAAACCCCGTCTCTACTAAAATTACAAAAATTAGCCGGGCGTGGTGGTGTGCGCCTGTAATCCCAGCTACTCGGGAAGCTGAGGCAGGAGAATCGCTTGAACCTGGGAGGCGGAGGTTGCAGTGAGCCGAGATCACGCCGCTGCACTCCAGCCTGGGTGACAGAGTGAGACTCCATCTCAAAAACAAAAAAAGCAAAAAAACAAAAAAACATGCCTCACTACCCACCGCCACCCTTGCCTTCTTGCCATTCCTTGGACTCTGCTTCTGGTTGCCAGTTTCCTGAGTCTGCTTTAGTAGCCAGAATGGAAAAGCTTATTAATTGCCATCTACATTTTTTGGTGATGATGACAGTTATATATATATATATATTTAAAAAGGCCTTTCCCCCTCCCTACCTTCTTTAATTTTTTTCTTTTAGGATCACAAAGGCTTTGAGGCTTTCTTGGATTTCCTAAAAAAAGAGTGTTTTGAATTTTCGAGATGTTCTTGAGTTTCTGGTTTCCTTCCTTGGGATTTATTAAATGCTAGTATTGAAAAGGCTCTCCGCAACTATAAAGTCCAATTCCTCTCATTGTATAGATGATGAAACTGAAACTCATGTTAGGGGGAGACTAACCTAGAGTGATGCAGTATGCCAGTTGCAAAGCTAGGACTTGAATCTAGGTCTTAGTTAGAGGGTCAGTCTTGGTGAAACACCTCTTTGATCTGCTGGGGTTTTAGCCATAGATCAACAGATCAGAGGAAAGGCAATCGAGTGGTCATTTGATGGGACCATCAATGTGAGCAGACATAGAGCCTAGATCCTTGAAGTATTTGAAGGTGTTTGGGTCGGCATTCAGCTAAACTTTAACAGGGACTATGTGGACTGTTTATTCTCCTGCCATTCCTAGCATTACTTGAGCCACTCGAGTGGCACTAAAGTGGTACTTGGTAAATAGGAGCCAGATTCTCAGTCTTTTAACCCTTGAACCAGCCTTGCCTACAGACTTAAGTGGGGGGAAAAGGATCAGGAAGAGAGGTCATATGAGAGAGGATCCTGCATCTCTCCACTTGGGTTCTTCAGTTCACTTGGCCCTTTGTGAAAGTGTAGATGATAGAGACAGAGCAGCAACCATCTTGGGAATTTCCTTTACGCTTTTCTTTTAACAGCCCTCTGGGTAGGGAGGGGGCTGGTGGGGCAGGAAGGCCTTTGTGGGACCCACACCAACTAATCTATGCTCTCTCGTGTTAGGCTTGGAGAGGGAAAGGTTGCTCTGTGAGTCAGTGATAGAAGTAGTATTGATCACTAATCTTCTAACTTTCCATTCTCTAGCTGCCTGCAACAGTAGCTTGTTTTAGGGTGTTGTTCTTACTTTTCTCTTACCTCCTCCTCCCATGAAACTACTTTACCGAATGATGGAGCTGGAAAGGACATTTGGAAGTCATCTAGTCTATTTCCCCTGCCTCCAAATCTAATTCTCTCTGGATGAGATAATATGACAGCTACAATTATTCTGAACTCTGTTCTAGTGTTGCATGGCAACAGCCTGTCTTAGGTCCCTTTGTATCTTTCTGGGAGTTTCCCCCACTGGAATTTCTAGACTCAGGGTCCCCAGAGGGGAGAATATCTGGCTACCAACACTACCAGAGTTAGGCCTTTCATAACCATAGCTGCTGGAAATTTGGCATTGTTACAGATTGCGAATAGTCTGTCTCTAATCTTTCAAAGATAGAATTGAATTTATCATGTGCCTCTTTCCTAACTCACAATCTTCTTTCCCTGCCACCTGCTCTATTACTTTACTTGCAAAAAGGAAAAAACAGGGTACAGATGTGGTCTCCTTTGGGATAGTCTGTTGGTTCAAGTGAAGGGGGTGGTCTTTTCATGACTGACTGGCTTTGCTGTCCATCCCTCCTTCCATTTCATGCTTGAGAGAGCTGAAAAACTTTTCAATTCCAGGTTCTAATCTGTGGTATAGAAGTTGTCACTTTGGAGGATTAGCTCAGGATTCCATGAATTTGGAAGGTGGGTGCTGGGAAATGGAAAGCATCACTGAACTGAGAATTTTTCTTCTCTTTCCATATAAGAAGAACTTCTCTCCTGTCCTCAGTAAAGTGAGCCAAATGAAGTGGGACTTTAGGCAAGTCCTTTCTTCAGGCCCTCTGTCTCTCCAGCTTGTCATGAGGGAGCTGTACCAGTGATGGGTAAACTCTAGGAATCCCTCCAGTACTGATGTTTTTGAGAATCTTGATGGTATAAGAGCATTGAGTCTCTTATATGTATATTCATTCCTTCAGACATTCTTTCTTCAACACTTGGGTACCTTCTATGTGCCAGGCAGTATTGGCAATACAAAATTGAACAGCGCTTATTAAAATGTATCCTCTTGTCCCATTATACTTCTTGAGTGCTGTTTCTTCTTAAGTGCTGAGTTCAGAATGGACTGTTTCTCACATGGGAGTTGGTTTGTTTCATTAGTAGATCCAAGAAGAATACTGGCTTGAGTACTCTTGGCCATTTCTTCCCGAGTCATGGGAGAGAAAGGGCTGTGTCTTTCCTTACTGTGGAAAGAAATAAACCAAGTGAGAGTATATTATGAAGACTGTGGGTTGACTGAAAAGCTTTGGACAAACACTAAAAGCTTCACAGATTTTCCTGCCATTCTTCCCATATTTTTCAATGACCGCCTGCCTGATAGTAGAATAGTCCTTTTTATTTCTGCTGAAAGGAAGGCCCGGAAGCTACTAGATTATGTTTCAGATTTTCTTCTAACATGGTGAGTGTGGTAGTTAGATATATTGGTAGATATTGAGGCCTTCCTAAGGGCTCCTAAACAAACCTCATAAAGTATCTACCACCAGTGAGCTGAGGACTGGCTATTGTGGGGTACAGCTTTTTTTTTTTTTTTTTTTTTTTTTGATACGGAGTTTTGTTGTTGTTCAGGCTGGAGTGCAATGGCACGATCTCAGCTCACTGCAGCCTCCACCTCCCGGGTTCAAGCGATTCTCCTGCCTCAGGCTCCCAAGTAGCTGGGATTACAGGCATGCGCCACCATGCCCAGCTAATTTTGTATGGGGTACAGCATTTTAAAGGCATTTGCATCTAGGGCAACCCAGAGCTTCCCTAGCCTTAAGCTTTCCTTTAGCTGGTTGTTCTGGATGGGCAGGGTTTCTCACAGGAGTGTTTTGAACCATGGAACAACTGAGCTGGCCTTAAATCGTCTGCCTCAGCCTTTATCTTCTTGATGGGGGCACTAAAGTCCAGAAAAGGGAAAGGATTTGAGTGAACTGGTGATAGTGCCAGGACTAAAACCTAACTTACTCGGCTCCAGTGTAGGGGAGGGATGGTGAATGCCTACCTTCTAAATGGCACTCACTGTGAGGTGCTCAGTGTCTTCTCCCTCTGTGCTGGTGGTGACATGACCGTGGAGTTATGGCCATGGGAAGAGCAAGTTCCTCTGAGTGTGTAGAGCTGATCTCATGGGTTTCTTTATTTGGAAATGGTTCAGGCTCTGACCTTGTCTCAGGAACTCTTTGTAGCACTTCCCAGGAAGGTAAGTGTTTTGCTTTGGCTTGTGACGGGTGGTGGAAGGCATATTTGTAGGCTGAAGGGAGGTAGAGAGAGGACACTAGTCACATTTTCCTGCTTGAGACTAGGCCTTGCTGTCCTAAGAAACTTTAGAGAGTAATTTCTTCATCGTATTCATAGCCAGAGGGGTTAGGCAGCTTGTTCGAGGTCACATATAGTTGGTAACAGTATTGAAAGGAGAACTTGGATTTCCTAATTCCCAAGTTAGTGGTCTCCCACTGGACTTGGCTGTCTTAGAAGGATGACTCCACCCAGAGAGCACAGACTTCCAGAGAACTGGCTCTGTGGTGATTACATTAACAAGATGGGTACAATGGAGTTCCCCTAAAATGGTTTTGCTATAGCAAGTTTTTCTGGGATCTCCAATGACTGTCTTCTCTTCCTGTCTACCCCTCACCCCAGTTCCCTGCTTTCTCTTTGCCCTGTTTAATTTTGAGCTCTGACCTCTTTGAATTCTGAATTCTGACTCAGCGCTCCAGCTTGATCTGTCCCTTGAGTTAGGAGAACAGTATGGCACTTTTTCAATTTAGTGACAGTATTTGCTGCTGTAGCAAATTGTTTGAATGCAGACTAGAATCTCCTGGCCTCAAAGTTCACCACTCACCTCTAGGTGCTTATAGGCCAAGCCTGGGGCAGGAAGCTAAAAAAAGACCTTTCAAGCCTCCGTGGAAAGGAAGCATAGAGTAGTGTTGAAAAACAGACTCTGGAACTAGACTGCCTGGACTCAAATCTAGCTCTGCGACCAACTAGTTATATAGCCTTGGACAAGTTATTTAACTTCTGCACCTCATTTTCCTTAACCATAAATAATAATAGTACTTACAGAGTTGCTGTGAGGATTACATGAGGTAATTTATGTAAAGGGCTTAGAACTGTGCCTAGAATCTAACAAGTGATATACAAATGTTATGATTATTTACTGAATTTTACTATATGCCTAACTTTGTGCTAGATGGGATGGATAAGAAAGAAGACAGGTAGTTGAATTCTTACCATTTAATGAGTGGTTACTATGTACTATTTACCATAAGGGATAGAAATAAATGAAGGGATGATACAACTGCTGCCTTCAAAGATCTCCTATCTCCTATTTAATTGGGGATTTAGGGCTAATTCACTTAAAAACGGCTTGAGAAAAATATATACTTTGCATTGCATTTTCTACAACTTTTTGAGGAGAAAGGGTTTACTGGGACATGAACAGGGCCTTAAAGGGTGTGTACACTTGGGAGCAGTGGCCGTTCTGGGTGGGAAAGTGATGTGTTTTTGGTATGTGGGTGTAAACCAATGGCCCTAGACCATTGAAACTCTTGAAAGTAACTTTATCTGAAGTGAAGGGAGGCTTGAGCTGCTGACTGATTCAAGGGGAGCCACAGATATAAGCATAGATGAAGCTACTCTTTCTAGGGTAATTTGGATCCAACAATCCTTTCTTAATTGGCAAACAAGGGCCTGTGGGGGAGACCATACCTTTGGTTTTCCAGAATTGGGCAAATTAATTTTTTTTTTTTTGAGATGGAGTCTAGCTCTGTTGCCCAGGCTGGAGTGCAATGGTGCAATCTTGGCTCACTGCAACCTCCGCCTCCTGGGTTCAAGCGATTCTCGTTCCTCAGCCTCCCAAATAGCTGGGATTACAGGCATGCGCCACCACGCCCAGCCAATTTTTGTATTTTTAGTAGAGATGGGGTTTCACCATGTTGGCCAGGCTGGTCTTGAACTTCTGACCTCAGGTGATCCACCCGCCTTGGCCTCCCAAAGTGGTGGGATTACAGGTGTGCGCCACCATGCCCAGCCTGGGCAAATTAATTTTTAAAAATGTTGCTTTTGTTGCCTAAGTAGGTATGTGAGAGGGTCTTTTCTTCATGCTTACACATGAACTAAACCAAAGAATAGAGCTTGGCAATAACTTTATGTCAGCAGCCTAGAAACAGCTTTTAATTCTCTCATTGACTTTGCTGTAAAATCAGGTATTTGGGAAAGGGTGGAGATGGCGGGGAGGATTTCTCAGTGTGTGGTTGTTAGAGGTGGAGGAGTATGACGTTTTCTGGCCAGGGCACAGCTGCAGCATCTGGGTCTTGAATTTGGAGAAAAGGCCTTTTGGGCAACTTTCAAAGCACAGCCCTTTGTCTGTGCCTAATGACACAGATACCAGATCTGATGCTCCTTTCAATCGGCTTGTTGTGGCATAAGGTAAGTGTTGACATAGCTCTTAGGCCACTAGTATGGCAAATGGCTCTGTGCTTGCTTAGTAGAACTGTTTTGCCAGTTATCTTCTGTGATTGGTGACTTCGAATATTGAAGTTTCTTCCCATTCCTGGCAACCCTTCTACCTTGTGGGAATTTGATAGATACTTTGTGCATCCAGGGTAGTGATCAGGGCCTAATGAGAGAAGAGTTGAGATATGACAATTTGGTTGTACAAAACAAGATATAATCCTGAAAATTTTTTTCCTGGGTATATATTTGGGAAGTGACTGGGGCCAAGGCCTAGGAGGGGGAACAAGGCATACCTGTCAGGCTTGATCAGTATTTCTTTCCCTCTCTTTAGCCTTGGCCTCCATTAAATACCTGAGAAGGATCAAGTCTTATTTTTCTCAAGTTGTGTGTTTAGATAAGGTTCCTGATCTTACTTTCGTGATCTAATCTGCCTTCCCTCCAACCCATGATCCATTTCCTTTTTTTTCTTTTCTTTTTTTTTTTGAGACGGAGTCTTGCTCTGTTGCCCAGGCTGGAGTGCAGTGGCATGACTTTGGCTCACTGCAACCTCCATCTCCTGGGTTCAAGAGATTCTCCTGCCTCAGCCACCCAAGTAGCTGGTACTACATGTGTGCGCCGCCACGCCCGGCTAATTTTTATATTTTTTTAGTAGAGATGAGGTTTCACCATGTTGGCCAGGCTGGTCTTGAACTCCTGACCTCAGGTGATCTGCCTGCTTCAGCCTCCCAAAGTGCTGGGATTACAAGCGTGAGGCACTGCGCCTGGCTGATCCATTTATTTTTTCAGATTCTCAGCCTGGATGTTTGATGAAGCTCACCAAGAGCCTCTTTTATCTGTTGTAATTTTTAACTGAGGTTGACTAATCTATGGTATAGAGTTGGAGGGTGAGGGTCAAGGTAACAGTCAATCTGGGCATCATTAGTTAAGTCGTACAAATCTTTGCTATTTTCAAGGGTTTTAAGTGAACTAAACTCCTCTCCAAACATCCTTGTAGATACTTGTGGGAGACTGACTAATTCCTTTACAAAGAAGAAAAGTCACATAACTTCTTTGCCTTTTAATTTTCTTTTTCTCCAACATGAAAATATCAGCAATATTAGAAAGAGGCACATGGAGTTTGAGTGTGGTGGCTCATGCCTGTAATCCCAGCACTTTGAGAGGCTGAGGCAGGTGGATCATTTGAGGTCAGGAATTTGAGACCAGCCTGGCCAATATGGTGAAACCTTGTCTCTACTAAAAATAGAAAAAATAGCTGGGCGTGTTGGCGGGAGCCTGTAATCCCAGCTACTCGGGAGGCTGAGGCAGGAGAATCACTTGAACCTGGGAGGTGGAGGTTACAGTGAGCTGAGATCACGCCATTGCACTCCAGCCTGGGTGACAAAGCAAGACTCTGTCTAAAAAAAAAGAAAAAAAAAAAGAAATATGTAAATGGAAAAGAACAAACCCCCCTCCCAGTTTCCTTATTCCCCTTGGTGCCTGGGCCATTGTAGATCTAGCATATGCTTGGTGGGGACATCTGCCATTTGCTTTAGGGTTACACTACATCTTTCTACTTTGAGTGCTTGAAGAGTTGCTCCAGCAGGGCCTGATGTGGGCCTGGTGAAAATCTAGCCTAGTTGCCTTTCTGTCTGCCATAGCCTGGGCATTTTCCTAAGGTTGGGAGTTTTTTTCCTTCTGGTCTTAGGCCAGTTGCCAGAGGAAACCGATGACTAAAGGCTTCCTCCCTGCAACGTCAACTTCTGGAACCTTTCCTGATGATTCCTACCAGTCAAGTCTGCCTTATTTGGCTATTTTCTCCCCCCTCAAGTTACTCCCTCTCCTTGCCACCCCACCTCAACTAGTCCTCTGTTCTCCTTTAGTACAGGGAATGCCTTCTTCAAGTTTATACAATACCACCTGCAAACTTCTTTTCTTCTTGTTTAGAGTCCTAATATGGAGGAGGAGTGGGGAAGGAGAGAGGAAGATGGGAGAGCTCTGGAATGACTGTGATTTCTCCACCCTGCTTTCTTATCTCCCTTTATCCTCTTGGCACTGCCTGGTCACTCCTCTCCAGCTTCTTACCTAGATCTCTGACAGCCTAGGAGTGGTCTCGATTGGCCTAAAGAGGTTCAGAGTGTGGGGGTGGGATGGGGCTAGGGCTTTCAGCATTTGAAACTATTTCTTTGGAGCAGGTAAAGCCTTCCAGTTGGTAAGTCTAGTTCTTTAAGTATGCCTGTTGTATGCCTTGCCTTCTCACTTGGCTTTCCTGGGTGGGCTGAGTCTAAGTTCCCTCTACCTCCCCTTCCCAGTCCTGAGCTGTCTAACTTTAGGTTAGAAGAGCTGAGCTTTTGACACTTACAGCTTGGGGCACTTGTCTGGGTGTCTTTAAAAATACCTTTTAGTAAAAAATGGTACAATGGAAAGAAGAGTGAGATATTTGGTTTTTAATCTCTGCCTGTGTGACCTTGGGCAAGTCACTTTTATGAGGCTTAATTTTCTTATCTACAAAATAGAGACATTGGCTTTTTCTGACATTCTGATTATTTGTGCCCAGTCTTTAAGAGGCTAGGAAAGGGTTCTTGGAAAGCGTGTAGCAGAGCAGAGTGGTGACTTTTCGGAGAAGCTTCCTTTTCCCATTTAGAATGGCATTGAGTGTGTCATTTTCTCCTCTGGCTATCAATATGTAAGCAGCCCCCTCTATTTCAGTGGGCTCTGCTCTGGGATATACTGAATCTACCTACCAGAGAGCTCACTGTGGAGATCCTGGCTTGGAGAGACAACTGTTGACTACATGCCTTGGGTGGGGTCTTGGAGTCCAGCCTGCAGACTACAGTTGCTGGCTATTTTTGGTCATCTGTGACTCAGGAAGAGTAGAAGACCCTTGGATTGGTCATTGTTCCATCAGGGAAAGGGAAGACAAAGAAACAAACTAAAACTGAGCACATATGAGATTTCACTTCCTTTACTCCCTCCCCCACAACATCCCTTTTTGTAGGGCTATGAAATTGCTTTTGACTGAGTCTTAAATTGCTAAGCTCCCTTTCCCCTTCCTCTATCTGAGTCATTGTTGACTATGTTGCCCTTGGACGGGGAGAGCTAGGTGATGTGGGCTTGGGTGGAGCAAAAGGGAGAATTTCTAGTCAGGAAGATTGCCACACACCTAGTGTTGGGCTTTCAACTGATCCTGTATTTTGTAAATATGGTTTCCTTTGGTATTAGTCCTGGAGATCAAAGGAGAGGGACTTCTGAATTTTCTGTGAGGGCCTACAAGGCTGATAGGGAATAAGCAAGTTTATGGGAAAGGTGTACCCTTCACTGGATCTGTTTTTACCCATCCTCTACTTCTTCCTCCTTTTCTTCCTTCTCACTGACACTTTATCCAGTGCTTGCTTGTGAAACAAGGATCCCACATTGGATCTCAGCCACCTAAGAGTTGGCCATGAACATAAACCTTACCTGCTCTGAGCCCCCTGGAGAAAGCACAAGAAGTCTTGGCATCTGTTTTCCTTCCTTTAGAAACAAGTTCCTTGGGCATCCTTGGGCAGTTTAACCAGAGAAGCCTTAGTTGGGTAGTGCTGGGCAGTGCTGTTAGGGGGAAGATTCTTCTCCAGCATTGAGCTGGAATGGCCTGTGGGCTATGCAGGAGCTTGCTGCTGGAAGCAGCTGCCTTGCTGGAAGCTTCTCATTCTTCCTAGGTACCTCACATGGGTTGTTAGCGATGCCAGTTGTAGGTGGTGGATCAAAATGGCTGTTGGTTTGGGAAGGTAGGCAAGCAGGTGGAGGAAGAAGGAATGTAGAGTCAAATGGAAGAAGAGTGGTTCTTTTTTTTATATTTCCCCTTTTTTTAAAACTCAGCATGGCATATGACAAAGTTTAGCAAATAGAGAGAGAAATTGTGTATAAATTCATCATTTTAACATGGCAATAATTATTTGTATTTCTTGTCGTATCTCATATATGTACCTTAGTTTTTGGTGGTGCAATCATAGTGTACATAAAAAAGTTCTCCTTCTTTCCCCCTACTTAACACATCACTAAAAACTTAGATAAATGCTATTTAATTTTAAGAAATGAACATTCTAATGGCCATGTAAAATTCTATTCAAAGGTTATGCCATAATTTAAAACCATTCTCCTTTGGGGGAGCATTTAGATTACTCCCAGCATTTGCTAGTATAGATAACATTCCCATGAATGTGAAAAGAGAAAATTGAAACCTCTTAGCATAGCATATAGGGAGGTCCCTTTGGTACCTCACCCCATTCTAGCTTCCTCTCCCAACTCAGCTCCCATTTATTCCCACATGTATGCTATGTGGTAGCTTTGTGGGCCCAAGGTTTCCCAAGTCCAAGTAAGCTATACCCGTCCTTTTTCTTTTTTTCATCCAGCTTTTTCAGGTTGAATTTGTTTTGTTTTGTTTTGTTTTTTTGAGACAGAGTCTCACTCTGTTGCCCAGGCTGGAGTGCAGTGGTCCAATGTTGGCTCACTGCAACCTCCACCTCCTGGGTTCAAGCGATTCTTGTGCCTCAGCCTCCCTAGCAGCTGGGATTACAGGGATGTGCCACCAAACCTGGCTAATTTTTGTATTTTTTTAGTAGAGACAGGGTTTTACCATGTTGGCCAGGCTGGTCTTGAACTCCTGGCCTAAAGTGATCCACCCACCTCAGCCTCCCAAAGTGCTGGGATTACAGGTATGAGCCACTGCACCTGGCCATGATTTTTTTTTTAACTGTGGAAAGCAATGCCATACCTCTTCTTTCTGCTTTAGCCTATGTTCTTTCCTTCAGCTTGAAATTTCAGGTGCCTCTTCTTCATCTCCCCCCCACTCCATGTCACTTCCATTGGAAACTTTCTTTATTACTCCCAGATAGTATTGTACTATCTTCTATGTGCCCACTGTACTTTGTAAGAACTTCTGTTATGTTATTTACCATGCAGAATTGCAGCCATCTGGGCTCCTAGGCTTGCTCTTTCATTAAACGTGTGCATTTGGAAGCTTCTAGCTCTTCCTGTCTCAAGAAGGGGCCATTCTCCAGGTGGAGGTGGTTAGGAATGGACAAACCTTTGAGGAGCATTTGGTCAGTAATATACATGGTGAGGGAGAAGCAGTAGCAATGAATGCAGGGGATCCAACAGTGTTGGATGAGCACCTGGTAGGGCATACTAACCACTAGTAATAGAGAAAATACAACTTGGAGAAGGGACAGGTGTATTAGCACCTATGGGGAAGAGAGGCCTGAGTGTAAGTACAGAGAAAGCCTAGCTGGCCTTGAGTCACCAGTGCAAATTCTGAAACCATTCCAGATTTTAGTTCCCCATCTGTGGAATGGAAAGAGTAATAGCAACCTACTTTTTAGGGTTATGCTGAGGATTCATTCAGTGCACTAATGCATCTGCAAGTGGTCTGTGAGGTGTGAGGCACAAAGGAAGGAAGGTAGGCCCAGGACACTCCAGTATGTTTGTTCCAGTTGGCCTTTTAAAGTTCTGTCCTATATGTGATTCCAATCAAGCCTCTGAACCCAGAATGCCAGATGCTACAGTTTCTCTGAACCCCACATATGTGCCCCTACAGCCAGTTTTTTATTTTTTTTTAAGTAGGAAGTATGCAGGGAAGTACCATCTCCTCACTCATTTGAGCAGCCTGACTCCAACTGGCCCTAGCACAGCCCTACTCAAGAATGACCACAAGTGCCTGGGGAGGGAGGGGCCACCATCACCTTAGCTCTTTAGTATAAAATAAGTGGTTTAGAGTAGAGGGTTTCTTAACATCCCTTTAGCTATAGGTAGAAGTGTAGGAACTGCAGTGAAACTGAGCACCTTTCAGGTCTTCTGGTCTGAAGCCTGCCATGTACTGTGGGAAGGACAGATCTTCATGTCTGTCACTAACTGTATACTCTTCAGAGGCCTGCCCATCTCATCTGTCTTAGGAAAACAGTTCATGAAGAACCATCTAAGCCAAATTCAAGGTCTTTGAGTGGAGAATCTCAATTAATTGCTTTTTGTTTTCACCACATACTACCCATGGCTTCTTTTGTTGTTTTTATTGTTGTTGTTGGGACCCTTGGCTTCTTGCTGCTGCCTTGGCCATTTGCATACCCCCATTCCACCCCAGGACTTTATGTTTTGTAAGGAAGCAAATTACCTGAGCCAGTGGAAGATCTACTGGTCACCTATAAATCAACACGAAGAAGGGACTTGCTCAAGGTCATGTATTGAGGCAGAAGCAGAAACTGGTATTGAAGGCAAGACTCTCAGGAGTGTGTTCTTTCCATTATGTCAGTCTAGCCCACTAGTGTGTAAGCTTCATGAGAACAGAGATGGTTTCTCACCACCCATTATATCCCCGGTACCCAACACAATGATGCCTGGCATAAAGTAGATTCTCAACAAATATTTATTGAATAGATATGTTAATAGCTACTATTTTCATGTTGGAACTGTCTTCTTTAGATTCCTTTAGCTAGATCTACCAGATAGCCAAACAACAATTCCATTGATCCACTGGATACTACCTAATGTGGACCCAGCTGGGCCCCGGCAGAATGGAACAGGGTAGCACCGGGGAATGGGAAGGCATTGTCTCTCTTGTGCACCTTGGAGAGACTGTTTATCTGTGAGTGGCCAGCATGTTCATAGCCATTTCTGCTCCCTTTTCCCATATCTTCACATAATACAGTAGTGTTCATGTCAAGTGGGAATATTCAAATCAAAACTTTTTGTGGATTCTAACAGGCAGCCATGCAAACATTTCTGTCCACCTTTGTGAAGTAGCCCAAAGTTTGGCTGTACAGTACATATTTGAGACATTACTCAATTTTTTTATTTTTTGTGTTTGTGCTGCTCATTATGGCATGGCCAGCAGGCAGGGCTGCATTGCATAATTTAATCCTGAGAGGTTTGTGCACCTGAGGTTTAGGGATTTGGTTGGCCCCTGTGCTGAGGCCTAGGAAGAGACAGGCATAGACCAGGGAGGATAGCAAGGAAGTCCTGGCGATCATAATGTTGGGGCATCCAGTGGATATCTACTCTTGCTATTGCTACTGTTGCCACCACCACCACCACCACCACCCAGGCTGCTTTAGGGCCCAGAGCTGCTTATCTTTGCAGACTTGGTATTTTTTGGCCAAGGTAGGCTAATTTTGGGGGCAGTAGGAGATATTTTCCTCCCATCCACTCCTGAGAGAAGGGTAGGGCCAGCATTTGAGAGGTGTAGGTTTATGCTTACTAGGTAAGGTTGACTGTCCTAAAATAGAGAGAGCTTCTGAAGTTCACCTAGTCTTTAAAGGACTTTTCCCATCTGTTTTTTTAGTCCTGAGCCATATAAGGAAAGTTAACAGACACAACCTCTGCTGTGTGGTGGAACAGATTTAAATAAATACAGACTTTGTTTTACAATTTTGGATTAATTTTTCATTATGAAACTAAACATATTTGTTGTAAGAAATGAAACAGCATTGAAAAATATAAAGCCTCCTGTCTTCTGCCCCTGACTGTATTCTCCAGAGACAACCATCATTAACCAGTTAGTTATGTGAACATAAACTCTTTTTTTTCTTTCTTTCTTTTTTTTTTTGAGATGGAGTCTTGCTCTGTTGCCCAGGCTGGAGTGCAGTGATGCGATCTTGGCTCACTGCAACCTCCGCCTCCCAGGTTCAAGTGATTCTCATGCCTCAGTCTCCCGAGTAGCTGGGGTTATAGGTGCCTGCCACCATGTCCAGCTAATTTTTTCTATTTTTAGTAGAAATGTGGTCTTGCCATGTTGGCCAGCCTGGTCTTGAACTCCTGACCTCAGGTGATCCACCTGCCTCGGCCTCCCAAAGTGCGGGGATTACAGGCATGAGCCACTGCGCCCAGCCCATAGACTCTTTTTTCATGCATTTGTATATATATGCCTTTAAATGCACAGATAGTACAAATCCGTATTGTTCTGCTTTTTTAACTTAGTATGTGCTGGCCATCTTTTAATGTCAAATCCGATTTTAAAGTCTACAGGGGCTCATTAATAAGCAAATCAGCAAATAGGTAGAACACTTTTTAAACATTAAAATCTTTTTTTTCTTTTTTTTTTTGAGGCAGAGTTTTGCTCTTTTTGCCCAGGCTGGAGTGCAATGGTGCAATCTCGGCTCACTGCAACCTCTGCCTCCCGGGTTCAAGCTATTCTCCTGCCTCGGCCTCCTGAGTAACTGGGATTACAGGCACATGCCACCACGCCAGACTAATTTTGTATTTTTAGTAGAGATGGGGTTTCATCATGTTGGTCAGGCTGGTCTCGAACTCCTGACCTCCAGTAATCCACCCGCCTCGGCCTCCCAAAGTGCTGGGATTATAAGCGTAAGCCACTGTGCCTGGCCAAAAAAGTTTTTTTATATAGAGACAGCGTCTCCCTCTGTTACCCAGGCCGGAGTGCAGTGGTGTGATCATAGCACACTGTAACCTCCAACTCTTGGGCTTAAGCAGTCCTCCTGTCTCAGCCCCCTGAGTGGCTAAGACTACAGGTGCATTCTACCATGCCCAGTTATTTTTCTATTTTTTGTATGGACAGGGTCCTAGCTATGTTGCCCAGGCTAGTCTTGAGCTCCTGGGCTCAAGCAATCCTATCACCTCAGCCTCCCAAAGTGTTGGGATTAAAGGCGTGAGCCACCAATGCCTGGATAAATTGGTGGAACACTTAAAATCTACACAAATAAAGGGGCCATACTCTTCATTAAGTGGAAAATAAAGAAGATGTAATGAGGATTTGTCTGTCTGAGAGGGAAGGTTTTCTGAAGATGTGATATGTGAACCCTTCTGTTGCGATGAAAGATGATGGTAGCTGCTCCCCTTTCTATGCTCAGTAGGCCCCACCTATAGAGATTGCTTTAGATCCTGTGTCTAAATGAGCTCAGTGGAGTGATTAGTGGTAGGATAAACTTATTTTCTATGCTTAGCATGGTCCCCTTCCTGTTTTGTGGTTTTGCCAGCTTGGGGTGGTTTGATTCCAGACAGTACCTGACTGAGAATCCTGCACCTCAGAAGACCTCTGGCTGTTGGAGCTGTCTGAGGTGAAGGAAAGAAACTTTGTGAGTGTACATATGTGTGTGTTTGTGATAGGCACATGCTTTTCCAATGTTCTCCACAGAAGAGCAGTGGAGGCTGGTCCGATGGTAGTGGGTTACCGATGGTACTGGGTTGTCAGAACTTGTTAACATTAGCGTCACTAAAGTTTTTGTTTTTGTTTTTGTTTTTTTGAGACAGAGTCTTGCTCTGTCACCCAGGTTGGAGTGCAGTGGTATGATCTTGGCTCACGGTAGCCTCCACCTTCCAGGTTCAAGCAGTTCTCATGCCTCAGCCTCCCAAGTATAGGCGTGCACCACTGTGCCTGGCCAATTTTAATATTTTTAGTAGAGACAGGTTTTTGCCGTGTTGGCCAGGCTGGTCTTGAACTGTTGGCTTCAAGCAATCTTCCTGCCTTGACCTCCCAAAGTGTTGGGATTGCAGGCGTGAGCCACCACACCTCAGCCACTGAAGTGGGTGTACAACCCCCCACTGCTAAATTTGACTGGCTTAAAAACAAACAAACAAACAAAGAAGAGCTGTGGAAGGGCCTGTCAATTATCAGAGAAGCTAGATTAGAATCCCCTTCCTAACAACATACACATCAGGAATCTTGTCCAGGTGGTAGGAAAGTGGAATTTTGCAGAGCACTCAGCTGTAGGTGAGCCACCAGTTGAATAATTGAGGAAGATAGTGATTTGTGAAATACAAATATTTTGAAAGAAAAATTCTAGCCTAGTGGTCACTGGTCCTGGTCTTAGAAGCTTTCTAACTTGAGAGTATTGATTATGTTGAAGGAACCAGGCCACTAGAGGAGAAGCAGAATTACCAGAAATGCTGGCTCTATTCTGCCCACTCATGGCAGGCCCCACCTTTCTCTTGCCTTTTTATTCCCAGACTTCCACAGTTGGTGGGGCAGAGTTCTGCTTGCCTAGCCTTTAATCCTGGAACCTCTGCTACCAGAGGTTGACCCTGACTGGGCTAGGCCCACAGTCCACTGCAGGCATTATTCCCTTCCCCTTCAGACAAACAGGAAGCTGCCTGCACACTCTTAGTGATTGGCACTTTCAGGAGCTTTGTGAGGCAGGGAGTTTGAGATCAGGTTCCAAAAGGAAAAGGAAATGACATTTTAAATAATTTTTTGGGCTACTTGAGAAGATGTGGATCCAAAGTATCTCCAGGCATTTATTGTAGGCCAGGCTTGCAGGAATATCTGTGTTTCCATACTTACTTGCTGTTTGACCTTGGAGAAATCCCTTAACCTCCCTGAGCCTCCACTTCTCCCGTTGGTAAAGTGGGAATGATTATGTGTTAACCTCAGAATTGGTGGGAAACTTGGATAAGTTAGCAGTGGAAGGCTCTGAAATGTTAGCTCGTAGAAAATCAAGTGTACAGGATTCAGGTGCTCAGAGAAGTTTAAATCATGTTTTAATAGTCTCTGTTGACAAAAGCAGTAGAGTATATCAGTAGATGAAAGACTTTCAGCTCACCACTAAGAATAGTTATGATCCTTAAACGGGTGAGCCTCAGTTATCAGAAAATGTTCACTTCTGTGATACAGCTCATTTATAGACCATTTAGGACCAATGAGGCATTGCCATATAATCATCTCTCAACCATCCATAATAAAACTCTCTTCTCGGCCAGGCGTGGTGGCTCATGCCTATAATCCCAGCACTTTGGGAGGCTGAGGCGGGTGGATCACGAGGTCAGGAGTTTGAGACCAGCCTGACCAACATGGTGAAACCCCGTCTCTACTAAAAATACTAAAAAAATTAGCTGGGTGTGGTGGCGAGTGCTTATAATCCCAGCTACTCAGGAGGCTGAGGCAGGAGAATCGCTTGAATCCGGGTGGCAGAGGTTGCAGTGAGCTGAGATTGAGCCACTGCACTCCAGCCTGGGTGACAGAGCGAGACTCTCAAAAAACAAACAAACACACAAACAAACAAACAAACAAAAAAATCCCCTCTCTTCTCAGCTACCTGTGGACTGCCTGTTCTAAATAATGTGAGCTCAGGGAATACAGGCTCTTCTGATAATCCAAATAACACATAATTAGTTATGCAAACGTGTCCTAAAAGTTTCCAGGGTGAAGTGGTTAGGTTGCTGTTGCTGAGTAATCCATAGAGTATTACTCTTATGTTGATGTGGGTAACTGACCTTAACTATAAGGAAAATGGTGAACTTTGCACTCTGGAGCAAGGAAAGTGATAGGCTTCTACTTCTCAGGTCATTTGTGCCTTCACTGACCATCCCTCCAGCTGTGAACTCAGGTAGAGGCAGCATATTTATGAGAATCGGATTAGAAAGGAGGCAATCCTTCAAAGATTGGAGGTTGAGAAGACATGTTTGAGTGTGCCCTGCATGGACTTTTATTCCAGGGAGAGTCAAGTAGTTCTCCCTTCATCACACTCTACTGAGATTGTCCTTTGGCAAGAAGAACCAAGCTTAAAGAAAATCTTAAAAGAGCCATTAGGAACCTCTTGGGGCAAGTTCTTCTGGAACCTCTAGCTGTTTAACATCCCAGAAAAAGAAATTCTAGGGTTAGGAAGCTGGAAAGGATTTATAATTTTAGGGGATAGCTGCCCATTTTCCAAATAGTTTTCTGTTTAAAATAGCCAAGTCAGATGCGAATTGAAGGAATCTCTTGACAGGTTGGCTGGCATTGCCCTGTAATTTTTTTCCAGTGTCCAAGTAATGATAATTCTCTATATTTGTAACAAGTTTCATAGTTGTAAAACTCTTTTTTATTGTTATTACTATGTCATTTGATATTCATCAACTCTCTACAGTTGGCAGGTTAGGAATTATTATCTTTTTTAAAATTATTTTTTAAAATAGAGACAGGGTTTCACTGTGTTGGCCAGCCTAGTCGCGAACTCCTGGGCTCAAGAGATCCGCCCACTTCGGCCTCTCAAAGTGCTGGGATTACAGGTGTGAGCCAACACACCCAGCCAGGAATTATTATCTTTACTTTTACATAAGGGAAAACTGGGGCTCAAAGACTTTAAGTGGCTGCAAAAATTACTCAGCTAATGAGTAATGGAGACAAGGCTTGATTGGGAGACAGAAGACTTTGGTTTTCGACTATGCACGGGGTGGAGTGTGGGAAGGGAAGGCAGTGTTGTTTCATAAAGGCCTGGACTTAAGCTCTGGTCATGGTTAGGTCAGAGTTCTGAAGCTAGAAAGGAAGTTTCAGCTTTAAACATTTGGCCCTTCCCCCGTTCCAGTGGTTGCCCAACCTCTTTTCAGTCTCTCTTCTAAATATTGTAAGTCAAGACTAATGTTTAGAGAGAGAGCACTTGGGGGCTGTGTGGGGATGGCCACCTGTTATATTTGTGTCCTGCCTACTTGGGGCCTGGCCTGACTCTGGTTTTGCAACTGGCTTCCTGTGTAACCCATTCTTGGTAGTGTCAGACCACTGCCTTCAAGGCTAATTGTGCTTTCCACCTGGTTGAGCCAATAACTTATTTTGTTTTGCCATGCTCCTGGACATATGGGAGTTGCTTATTAGTAGGTGAGAATTGTTTGGGGGCTGCTTAGACCTAGCTAATGTAGAGTCTTGTTTGTACCTTGGTAGGAGCAAGAGCATCAATCCAACTTTTTGTTGAGAGGAAGAGGTATTGGAGAATCATGGAAAAGGCACTCTTTTTTAGTTGAAGAGCTGTTGTTTATGCTGGGCCTTGCTGTTAGCTTTCCAGAGCAATCTTGACCAAGTCCTTGCTCCTTTTTGGGCCATAGCCTGTTCCACAAGAGGTTGGTTTGGCTAACCTCTGAGGGCTATTTCCTGCTCTGAAACTCTGATTTATTCAGAAATGTTACACTCCCCTAACAATGGAGGCTGGTCTGCCCTCCCATGGGTACGGGAATGGTGGCACACATCTCAGAAATGGTTTTGTTCTGTGCAGAACTGAGCCAAATGGACAACTCTACCAGCTCCAAAAAGTTGGAAGTGGTCAGCTGTGTCTGAATTTTGTAAGGGAGCATAACTGGGTGGAGGGGTGAACAGGCATCATTAGAGGCCGGATGTGGATGAGGAGAGAAGAGGTGCCCTGGAGAGGTAGTTCATAGAGAACCCACCAGAAACAGGTGATAAGCTGACATCATGAGGTAGATGGTTTATCCCAGTCTGTGGCCAGGTAGTTCCTGGTCACAAGCAGTTGGTACGCCCTCAGGAATGTGATACCATCACATGGGAATGTGTCACTAGAGCAGCCAAAAGGCTGTGGATGCAGGAAGAGCAGCTCTCTCTTGTCACCATTCCCTCTGTGAAGGGTGGGAGATTCTTAAAATTGGGCCATAGAGACCATATGTGGCAAATGAAAAAAACAATTCACAATGGCAGATAGGATTGGTCCTTTAGAGAAAGGAAAAGTTGTAATGCTTGCCTGATGTCAAAGCATGTGGGGTTGGATTTGCTAGTTCCAATACATTTTAATTTTTTTTCTTGTGGACTTGAAGCAAGGTTTGGAAAAAGGGGGAAATTTGAACTCATGACCTTTGGAGACCAGAATGAAGCTTAATGTTGACTGTTAGAGCTGCCCTTCTTATAGTAGGGGGCTGAGTTTTGCATGGAGCCATCTAGGCTCCCTGCCTTCTGATCTACCTTGGCCAGGGTGTACCTGGGGAAGTCCAGCTTGCCTGTGTAATTGATCTTGACCAGTTTGTAGGAGCACGTGTAGGCTCTGATTAATTGGTTTGGGTTAAGGCTTTGGGAATCAATATTTTCTGAGCACTCCCACAGGGAATTCTAACATTGGGCAAAGGTTGATTACTACATCTCTAATAGAAGCCTCTCCTTGCTACATGTGACAAAACTGAACCAGAGAAAGGGGAGGGAGGCCTGTGCCCATGTCAATATGGCATGGATACAGCTGATCTGAGCACTGAGCTAATGCTTTTTCCAGGGCTCTTTGGACTCTTCTAACAGTTCAATTGGACATCCTCTAAACTTGGTCAGAGGTCCAGGAGGAGATAGTAGTTATGGCCCCCAACCCACAAGTGCTGGAGGAAGGGGTGGGGTTAACTAATTGCACCCAAGGGAGGTGAGCAGCCCTTTTTAGAGAGTGAGTTCACCGTCTGGGCGTGAGCAGACCAGTGGTTGGGGGAAAGGGGAAGGATAGAACAGGATAGGAGGTGAGTAATGCTGTGGGCATCAAGACATTCAGTTAGTGGGAACATTATAGGGAGCTGGTGAGCTCAAGGACCTGGTGACTTCACTCCTCAGATCCATGTGGACTTGCAGGGCTGGAGCCCCGTCTCAGTGTCCAAGACGTGTGTCTTGTGCCTGGGAACTGAGGACTGCTTGTTCTCTGCTTCCTGCTTCAGCTGGATGGCCTTTACACACTTGATTAGGGAGTGAGCCCAGCCATAGAGCAGCCTCTCTTTGGCCCCAGCCCCTACTGCTACTATCCTTTCAGAGTGGATCAAGCTCTCGCGCATGTTGGGGCACACTGTATCACAGTGTGGTCTTTGATTATTTTTCCACTCTTTTACATGTAGTATCCCGAGTAGAGAATAAGCTCCTTCTATGGTAGGAAAGGGGGCTTTGTTCCAAGTCCTTCCTAGGGGCATGGGAAGGTGCTTAATGGAGAGAAGCAAGCAGCATGAGTAGGACACTTTGGGTTTCTTTTCTCTCGCCAGTATCAAAAGGAACTTTTCTTAGGAGAGAAAGGTAACTGGGAGCTTTAGGGTGGATATAGTACACACTTCATTCTCTGGGGTCCAAGAATTATGTCTTTTTCCTACTAGGTGGGGAACCCCTTGAAGTAGTACTTGTCATAGTCTCTGTATTCCCAGTGCAGAGTAAAATACCCCACACTTTGCAGGGGTTCAATAGCTGCTGAATTGGTTTAAGGGCATTTTTTGTCTTATCCTCTCCCTTGAGTCAGATTAGATTCCCCAGAAGCCCCCTATCTCCTGGCTGAAGACTATGGAAGCTAACAGGGGAGGAAAGGAAGGGCTGCATCCACAGTTGGCTGTCTGGCACCTCTTGGATCCAGAAATCCACCTATAATTCTTAGCAGTAGTTAACTTTTCAGGTGTATATACTTTCACATGTAGATGTTTTTTATTTCTTTTTGTTTCTTTTCCTTTTTTTTTGAGATGGAGTTTTGC
Source organism: Pan paniscus (assembly GCF_029289425.2). Lineage (NCBI taxonomy): Eukaryota > Metazoa > Chordata > Mammalia > Primates > Hominidae > Pan > Pan paniscus. The sequence goes on from NC_073272.2 coordinate 65,217,366, forward strand.
TCTTGTTGCCCAGGCTGGAGTGCAATGGCGTAATCTCGACTTACTGCAACTTTGGCCTCCTGGGTTCAAGTGATTATGCTGCCTCAGCCTCCCGAGTAGCTGGGATTCCAGGTGCCCGCCTCCACGCCTGGTTAATTTTTTGTATTTTTAGTAGAGATGGGGTTTCACCATGTTGGCCAGGCTGGTCTTGAACACCTGGCCTTAGGTAATCCACCCACCTCAGCCTCCCAAAGTGTTGGGATTACAGGCGTGAGCCACTGTTCCCGGCTCTTTTCTTTTTCTAGAGGAGGAACAATTGTGAAGAGCCAGGGTGGGAGGTTAGAAGGTAGGCACTCCTGAATGGTTGTTTCTTCCCACCACTTTTGAGAGAAGGGCCAAGCAGATCATGAACATCCTAGACTTAGTCCAGAGGAGAAAGGCCTTAGTGTAGTCTTGGCCACTAATGGAGGTCATTAGCCGTGGAGCTCTGTGGTGGCCTTCTTTCATTCTTAGCCTCTCACTCCCATTGAGTTTGGCATCCTTAGCTTGATTTCCTTTTATTCTCCAAACCTTTTCTGAGGGAATAGGGAGAGAAGCAAGGCACACATGTTCCTTTGCTTCTTGAGCCCTTAATTGGCCAGCTGGGAGGGATCCCCTTCTTGCTTCTTTCTTCTTCATGCATGCCTGTTGCTCTCTAAGGTCAGGGATTTGAGCCAGAGGCCTGGGAGTCAGGTACTTTATGGCTCAGCCCCTGGCCTGGGGCCTCCTATTGTGGGGATCAGCTTGGCCCAGGCCCTTCCTAGTATGAGAATGGAATGAGCTTTTGTGGAAGATGGTTAGTGGTCTAAGCTTATTATCTATTTTTTCTGCCAGTGCCTTTGCATAGGAAGGGAGTAGGCTGCTATGTATGATTAATTGGTATGTGGGCCAGTTATCTTTGGCTAACTTTCAGATAAAAGTTTTGCTGTCCATCTTTTTTGGAAAGTAGAATGTGAAAAGAGATATTTATCCAGGTTTGAGGCCTTGCAGATAGTCAGTGGAGTTATCAGTATTTGGTTAAGTCTAGGAATTGGTGAACTTGCCTGTTGGACTAGTTTTTGTATGTATCATAAAAATAAGTTTTACCATTTTAAAAACATTTTTTGTTTGTTTGTTGGTTTTTGTTTGTTTTGTTTTGTTTTCAGACGGAGTTTTGCTCTTGTTGCCCAGGCTGGAGTGCAGTGGCATGATCTCGGCTCACTGCAACTTCTGCCTCCCAGGTTCAAGCGATTCTCCTGCCTCAGCCTCCTGAGTAGCTGGGATTACAGGCGCCCACCACCACTCCTAGCTAATTTTTGTATTTTTAGTAGATACGAGGTTTCGCCATATTGGCTAGGCTGGTCTCGAACTCCTGGCCTCAGGTGATCCTCCCACCTCGGCCAGCGTTGTTTTTTTAAAAAAGAAAAAAGAATATGTAACCAAGACTATAAGTGGCTTACAGAGACAGTTTGCCAATCTCTGCTAGTCTGTGCTTTAGACTGCCAATTTATTGTATACCTATTTCTTATATACTCATGGCTTCTTTATAGTCACCTCTTTCCTGAGCCAGACACACTGCAGGCCTTTGAATCCTGCTTCTTGTAGCCAATCATAAATACCTTCCATGTTGGTTACTAACTAACCAAACCATTGTGTCTCCTTCCATGTATATATGGGGTCTGTGGTCACCTAGGGTTAGAATTAAAATTGTACTTTTCAAAAAACCAGCTCCTGGGTTCATTGATTTTTTGAAGGGTTTTTTGTGTCTCTATCTCCTTCAGTTCTGCACTGATCTTAGTTATTTCTTGCCTTCTGCTAGCTTTTGATGTGTTTGCTCTTGCTTCTCTAGTTCTTTTAATTGTGATGTTAGGGTGTCCATTTTAGATCTTTCCTGCTTTCTCTTGTGGGCATTTAGTGCTATAAATTTCCCTTTAGGGACTAAAGAATATTTATGAGTAGTCAATGAGTGAGGTTGGCTTAAATGGTTTTCAGGTGATAATTAATGGTGAGCATCCTAAGTAGAGTTGCCTCAGGTCTTCCTGCGATTTTTTTGGGGGGCCTAGAGTCTCATCAACATTGCTCAAGTTGATTCAAGAGAAAGGAGGGTGGTAGTTATAAGATAAATGACAGACCAAATATTAGAATCATTTTAACCATTATTTATTGCTGCATGACTTTGGGTAATGTATTTAATGTCTCTCAACCTTAGTTTCCCCATCTTTAAAATGGAGGATAGTGGGCCGGGCGCGGTGGCTCACGCCTGTAATCCCAGCACTTTGGGAGGCCGAGGCGGGCAGATCACGAGGTCAGGAGATCCAGACCATCCTGGCTAACACGGTGAAACCCCGTCTCTACTAAAAATACAAAAAATTAGCCGGGCATGGTGGCATGTGCCTGTATTCCCAGCTATTCGGGAGGCTGAGGCAGGAGAATCGCTTGAACCCAGGAGGCGGAGGTTGCAGTGAGCCAAGATCGCACCACTGCACTACAGCCTGGGTGACAGAGCAAAACTCCATCTCAAACAAACACGCAAACAAAAAACAAAAAACAAAAAAAACAAAACGGAGGATAGTACTGATACCTACTTCACTGAGATTTATGAGAGTTAAAAGAGCTCGAGTATGAGTATATCTAGGAGAGTACCTGGCATATTGAAAGTGCTTGATAAATGGTTGAGTTCCCTAAGTCTTTTCCATCATACTTTGCGCTCTTTAAGGATTTGAGATCAAATAATTTTAGAACCCTGAAGTCTGCTTTTAATTTGTGAGTGTGCCTCCTGTACTACACTATCTCTTTAAGATTTTTTTTTTTTTTTGAGACGGAGTCTCTGTCTGTCGCCCAGGCTGGAATGCAGTGGCACGATCTCCGCTCACTGCAGCCTTTGCCTCCCAGGTTCCAGCGATTCCCTGTCTCAGCCTCCCGAGGAGCTGGGACTAGAGGCATGCACCACCACGCCCGGCTAATTTTTGTATTTTAGTAGAGATGGGGTTTCACCATGTTGTCCAGGCTGGTTCTGGAACTCCTGGCCTCAAGTAATCCACCCGCCTCAGCCTCCCAAAGTGCTGGGATTACAGGCGTGAGCCACCACGCCCGGCACTCTTTACGGTTTTGTTTTAATAGATGAGGAAACTGATACTTCAAACAGTGATGCCAATGACTGGCCTAGTTTGTGGTGAAACCCATCGTGCCTTCTGCTGCAATCTGTTGGAGGGAACGGTTGTCTGAGAATCCATGTGGGTGTGTCTATCACTTTGTAAAGAGGAACTCCAGCTCTGGGGAGCCTTAAAAGTCCCAGGATGAGGGAGTAGTAGAAAAGGAGAAGAGGGACATGAGACCCAGGGTAGAAAGGATGGTTATGGGGTGTGAAGAATGGAGGATGTACGAAGGAGAAAATGATTAGAGGAATCCTTACTTAAGAAGGCAAAACAGTTTGTGAAATCAATGGATCTCCACCCCTTTGCAGAAGCCAGGCAGCCTTGGCTGGGGCCCACCTCAGGCCCTTGTTATGCTGGTAGCTTTCACTTCTTCTTTGTGTGTGTGTGTGTCTGCGTGTGTGTGTGTGTGTGTGTGTGTGTGTGTGTGTGTGTGGTGGTGGTGGAGTATAGATGCAGAGGGATCTTAGTTTGGTTGCCTTTCCAGGTCTATCTGTAGGTAGGCAGGTTATCCATGTGTATTGAAAGTATGTTGTCGGGCCGGGCGTGTTGGCTCACGCCTGTAATCCCAGCACTTTGGGAGGCCGAGGTGGGTGGATAACCTGAGGTCAGGAGTTCGAGACCAGCCTGATCAACATGGTGAAACCCCGTCTCTACTAAAAATACAAAATTAGCCATGCGTGGTGGCACATGCCTGTGATCCCAGCTACTTGGGTTGCTGAGGCATGAGAATAGCTTGAACCTGGGAGGTGGAAGTTGCAGTTAGCCGAGATCATGAGATCGTGCCATTGCACTCCAGGCTGGGCTACAAGACAAAACTCCGTCTCAAAAAAACAAAAAAAAAAACAAAAAAAAACAAAGAAAGAAAGTATGTTGTCATGGGCTCCCTCAAGTCCTGAAGAGTGATTCCTCTGAGGTCTGTGTGAGCTAGAGTGGGGAGTGCTCATTAAGCTAAGCTGGTGCCTCAGTGGGGCTGTGGGAACATAATCAGCTTCTTATCTTTATTTTATACATTAGTCTATCTTGCCTGGCTTTGTCTTCAGGGATTTCTGTCTCTGATTGTGGCCCATCTCCCCCAAATCTATGAGCTGGCACCTAATGCCAAAGTGGTGGGAAGATCTTTAATTCATTTTCTTCTGATAAATTCTGGGAAGAGGGTCAGGAAGCTGGGAAAGGAGACACTGATATTTAACTTCATGCCTTTGAGAGAGTTTTTGCTTATATATTTCTCTGTGTCATTCGAAAGGCATACTTTGTGTTTCTTACCTCTGTATCCCTGTACATGCTGTCTCTCTACCCAGAATACCATGAGGTTCCTTTTCCCTTTAATCTTTTTCCTGTGACAGTCTCCTTTGTCCTTCAGGAGAGGTCAGCTCTATCTCAAGCAACCTTCTGCCTTCTCACCTCCCCTTATCTCCTCACCTTCCCCATTATCGCCTGGATGCCTCTTGCTTGTGTTTCCACAGTCCACTTTAATTACCTCTATCTCTGCCCTTGCTGTATAAAATGGTAATTTCTCATCCATTTATCTGCATATTTCCTCCATCTGACAAAAAATGCCCTCACGTGCTTGCTCATTCACACACACACACGCACACACACACGAATTATTTCAAAGCCTGATCCGATCCATATTGGGTGTCTGATAAAGTGGTGGTATGTAGAACCTGTATGTGTATACGTATGTCTGTGTCAATGATGTGGGTTCTTTCTGAAACACCTGAGGTAGGTAAGAGGTAGCCTTACTTGTTTTTCCAGATCTTGCTAGAATAGTAGATTTTTAGGGTTTGCTTTGGATTATGGAACAATGTATGTTGCCTTGACCATTAGGGAGGCTTCTGGGTAATTTCCATAGAGATTCTGGTTGGCCTCTTTACTGTTGTCTGAAAAAACTAGACCAAACATTCGGGGCTGGGGGTAGGATTCTTATTCTCTCCAAAGAACTGATATGAATATGTGTGTGGGGGGCTAGATGGGTTCATGCTCGCTCACCTCAGCATTGAGGGGTGTGAAGGTTATATGTTTGTGGTGGTAGGGGTGCTAAAAACCCTTGTATTATTGCAGGATAGGTTAAATAGTTTTTACTAGTCTCAGTAAATTGTTAGCTGAGCTTGTGGTTTGGAGGGAAAGATGTGGCTTTATCAACTCGAAAAAACAAAGCCAGCTTTTAGAGAAGTTACCTCAAGCTACATAGGGACCAAAACTAATAAGCTGGATGCCATGTGGTCTCTTATCTTATCCTTGCCACCAAGGGACTCTTCCAAAACAATCATAGATCCATACAGTCCAAGAGCATTCTTTGGGCTCTCTGAACCTCTGCTTCCAGGAAGGTGGTCATACAAAAATGAAGGCTGTGAGCTAATGGCTGTAAACAAATACACTTGCAGCAGGTTATGAGGCCACCTTTCAACCTTCAGCACATCCACTGGAGGTAGGTATTTTTGAGACTACTCTCAAAAAATTTTTTCTTAAGGCCTACGTGATAAACCTTGTTCCCTAATGGGGATGAGAATTGGATTAGGCTGTAAGATTAGCCTAGGGGAACAGCAGGCTGGGTGGGGGGTTGGGGACATCCTGCTTAGGGGTAGCCAGCCAAAGTCCCCCATACAAGCCCAACCAAGGATCATGCCACATTGAAGGTCTGCACAGTAGTGAGGCAGTGCTGTGGAATGACATCTGCCTTCCAACTTCTTACGTGAGTAAGGAGGCTCTCCCTGAATATTCAGATGGATGTTCAGCCACATTCTTTGCTATATTTATAGGGTGGGGAGGGAAGACAAGGGGGAGCCAGGGAGTCCGAGCTGTTTAGAGAGGAGAGAAGGAAGTTTCAACAATGGGTAGGTTCAGGCTGTGGTTCCTCCTCACTGCCCCTTCCTCTTTGAGTTTGTCAGGGGACCTTCCTATGGCCTGAGATCATTTTCTTTTTCAAAGTGGCCAAAGCCACTGTAGGCACATTTAAATCAGGGTGCTTTAGCAGAAATACCAATGCTGGCATTTAAAACCCATGTGTAGTGAGACTTGATTGACATTTGGGACCTTTTTAAAACTGTAATTTTATTGTATTTTTGCATTTCCTGGTTTGTTAATCAAGGAAGAACATTGGCATGTCATCTTCCAGTCTCCAAATGTAAGTTAAATTGTCAATTTGTGTTTTTCCAGAAAATTTATTTTTCCAGAAGTGCTTTGAATCATGATCGTCTATCTGTAGGCATGGATCCTCCAATTTAGAAGGTGCTCCTAGTGTTACCTAGTTACCCTTCCTGTTCCATTCTGTGAAACTGGGAGATTTACTGTAGATTATTCAGTCTGGTCAGACAGAAAACTGCAGCTCCCTCCCCAGTCAACCAAAGCCTCCTCTATGGAGGGGAGGTATGGTAATGACATTATCTTTCCTTAGGCAGCCGCGTGTTCTCTGAGAACAGGATGTGGGGAGGGCTGGGCCCCAGTCACGGGGTATGGGGGTGGGCACCGGAAAATGGGCTGGTGGTAAGGCCATGAGGATTAGTGCTTGCCTTCTTGGCTTTGAGAGGCATGAAGAGCTCCTGTATTCTTGATTGTTCACTCATGTGTACACCCCACCCTCGCACATGGCATGTCTGTGTTCTTACCCTAAGAAAGACTGTACCTGAGAAACACCTTGTGTAAGAGCCCCAGCTGTTTGGCTTGCAGAAACTCAGTGAGGTGGAGTGAGTGGGCCCAGGCTGCTCACTGTACCAACCCATGCCTTGTGATTCTTTATGACAGCCTGTGGCTTCAGGCCACTTTTGCTAAGCTTTGTTGGGGAGCTGGGCCCCAGTAGATAATGGGCAGCTTTGCTGCTCTTTCTTAGGGCCCCAGTTGTTTCCCTCCCAACAAATGGCTCCTTAGCTGAGGTGATTTGCATGTTCAACTTCCTTTCAGGCCCCATCCTTCTCTTCTCCCTGCCCCCCACTGCTTCTGCTGGGGACCTGTGGTGATGTTCTGCCTGGGGTGGGGAAAAGAGGATGTAGCTAGCTTCCTGTGCAAAAGAGGGTGGGGCGCCGGCCTTCCTGCCTGTCTGCCCACCCACCCAGTGCTTGAGGAATTGCCTGAAGAGTTCAGTTCAGAGTCACCAGAGCCTGAAGGGCTTTCTTCAGAGTAGAGATTGACCTTTGCTCATGCTGGTCTCTCTCCACAGTTTTCTACTGTGGGAATAGCTGGACACTTTTTTCCTGAAATCGCAATGCTGAAAGGACCTTTAGAGGCCAACTAGTCCAACCACTTCACATTACAGATGGGGAAACTGAAGCCCAGAAAGTCATATAAGTCCTATAAGGAATCAGTGGCAAAGCTAGGATGAGTAGAATTCTAGAAGGTCAGACCTAGGGCTCTCTCCCTCCCGTCAAGCTGCGAATCCAGTGGGTTACAAACTGTTTGGCTGGGCTACCTGGTGAGCTACAGCCTCCCTTCAACCAGAACAGCTCTACTTTTACGTACTTCATATTTTGAAGTTTTGTGTGATTTTCTGTTTGTGAGATTGAGGAGGCAGGAAGCTGTTAGAAATGTAATAAAGTCAAAACCACTGAGCAAAACCCAGCCATTACAGTTGGGAACACTCAGACCTACAGGGGGAAGTAAGTATCCGAAGTTTACTGGGATTGGACTCAGAGACCCAATCTCTGAACCACCATTCATGGCTGGTTGCTCCGAGCTAAAGATGTGGCTCCTTCTACCACAAGGGCTGTTCCCACCCTGTTACCAATGCTATTCTCCTTTCCCAAAGACAGCCTCTTTTGTAGCATCCTAAGACAGACCTGAAGTCCAGAGGCTGCTCAATTTCTTGGATGAAACAAATGATAAGCCAGGAGCGGTGGCTCACGCCTGTAATCCCAGCACTTTGGGAGGCCGAGGCGGGTGGATCACGAGGTCGGGAGATCGAGACCATCCTGGCTAACACAGTGAAACCCCGTCTCTACTAAAAATAAAAAAAAATAGCTGGGTGTGGTGGTGGGCGCCTGTAGTCCCAGCTACTCGGAAGGCTGAGGCAGGAGAATGGCGTGAACCCAGGAGGCGGAGCTTGCAGTGAGCCGAGATGGTGCCACTGCACTCCAGCCTGGGCAACAGAGCGAGAATCTGTTTCAAAAAAAAAAAAAAAAAAAAGACAAATGATAATAGGCAAGCCTTTGGAAGGACCTTTGTGTAGCCTTAAATAAGATAAACCTGGAAAGGTAAAGAACAGAATACTAGTAGTTGGGGAGATCAGGGTTCTAGTTCTATTTCTTTCACACTTGAGCATGTTGCTTTTTACCTCACTGAACCTCCATTTCTCCCTTCTTTAAAATGGTACTTGTCTCGGGCTTGTCTTTTTCTTACAGGGTTTAATTCAGTGAGAGAATGCATATGGGCAAGTATCTTTTAAATTGTAGAGCACTGTGTGCATGGGGCTAGGATTATTGTTGTATACAAGTGAGCCAGAGACCCTGGAAGAATCTGGGTTGGATAATGGGATTGCAGGAGAAAGGAACTAAAATTTATGAAACATCTACTACATGCCAGGTACCAAGCCAGGTGCTTTTCTGTTTGTAAAGGATAAAATGTCAGCCTTGCAACACTCCGGTGAGGTAGGCATTATTACTCCCATTTTACCTGTAGGAAAACTGAGGCTTTAAGAGGTCTAGGGACTTGTAATGTTCCAGAGACTACCTCTAGAGCCCAGGGTTTCTGTCAGGTATTTGTGAAGAGATCTTAAGAATGTCCTATGGTTTCTACTGGGGTTTTCTAGCCCACTCCCTGCCTCACTCCAGCCTCTCTCCTCTGGTGGGGATGAGACTGTCTCTTGTTGGCTTCATGTCTCAGTCCTGAACTCTTTATCCTCAGATTTCCTTGGGGTGCACTGGGCACAATTAGGTGCCCTTGTTTGGCCTTTAGCTGATGGGGAGCCCTTTGGGTCAGCCACCTTTTGGCTGATAGTAAGGATGTCCTGCTACCCTGGGGTGCTGGTAAGGAGAGCCAGGGATTTATAGCTAGCCAGACAGACTTGGCTCTTGGTCAAGGTCATGCAGCTAGAAAATAGCAGTTGGTTCCTTTCTTTGAGACTCAGTTTCCTCATTCATAAAATGGGTTTAATAATGCTTAACTTGCATGTGTCTCTTGTCCAGTGTGCTGGTAAATGTTTAACAATCAACTCTTTGGCAAATCCATGATTTTTACTGTTTGCCAATTCCCGTGGTGTAAATACTCCCACCATGGCTGATTTCAGGCTACCAATATGCAGTCCTTGATGGAGGAGTTGGGAAGAGATGTGCATGATCAGCTCTAGTGCAAGCTGGTTCTAGTGCACCATTGCTAGTCACACCTATTTTAGACTCCTACCCTCACCCTCCAACATACTCACATCTGTATGCAAATGCAGCATCCTCTCAACCATGCCTCTTCTTTTCCTCAAGTTCCAAGAGCATCAAGGAAAGAGAGAGCTTCATTTAAGGTCTGCTCCTTGCCTGAAAGTTCTTCCAGGAAAGAGTGAATGTGGAGTGTTTAAGACGCAGAGAACTCAAGAGGGCTTTGAGTGGGGCCCTAATTATAGCATTGTGATCATCATGCTTTGGCTGCTGAAGTATCTGAACTGTCTGTTTTCTCCCACTGTTTGATTCTTAGCTAGATGGGAGGATGGTTGAAGATCCTGGACAATGGTCTGAGGGTCTGGTGCACTTAGCGTTCTGATTGTAATTTCAAAGTCTCCTCCTCTTCCTGCCTGCAGACCTTACTTTGCTGGGTGCTAACCTCAAGGTTCCTGTCATGGGGATCTCTGGGCCAGAAAGCATTTTGGATGACCAGAGATCCCTGGTCCTGTTCTCTCATTTCAACAGCATCAGGGCCATGTGTTGTTTCTTTGAACTTTTCAGATGGAAAGAATCACCTGAGGCATTTGTTAAAATGCTAATTCCCCAGCGTCTTCTCTGGAGAGTCCATTTCAGTAAGCTTGGGGTGGTGTCCAGAAGTCTGGACTTTTTGACCAGTGCCAAATTCTTATGGTAAGCTAAGTTTGGGATATACCTCATTAAGCACTGCACAACACTCCTGCCATGGTGGCATCATTATGCCCACGTTACAAGTTGAAATTTAAGAGTTCATGGTTTATTATTGGTAGACCTGGATCTTGGGATCAGGTTTTCAGAATACAAAGCTATGTTCCTCTTACTACAGAGACATTACTTTAGTGTACAGTGGTGTATGTGATGGTGTGTAGTGATGATTTTAGGTAGGGAGGAGCAGGGATAATCCCTGCACTACTTTACAAATAGGGAGGCCAAGGTGCAGAGGGATTTGAGGGCAGTAGCAGAACTGACTGCATCCTTGCATCCTTGATCTTTTGTGGATGTGGACCGTATTCAATTGGCTTTTTTTTTTTTTTTTTTGAGACGGAGTCTTGCTCTATCGCCTGTCGCCCATGCTGCAGGACAGTGGTGCAATCTCGGCTCACTGCAACCTCTGCCTCCCGGGTTCAAGCGATTCTCCTTCCTCAGCCTCCCAAGTAGCTGGGACTACAGGAATGCACTGCTACACCTGGCTAATTTTTGTATTTTTAGTAGAGACGGGGTTTCACCATGTTGGCCAGGCTGGTCTTGAACTCCTGGCCTCAAGTGATCTGCCCGCCTTGGCCTCCCAAAGTGTTGGGATTACAGGCGTGAGCCACCACACCCGGCCTTTCAGTTGCTCTTTACTTGCTGTGTTTCCCTTCTATCAGACATCCCTCTAGTCATATTAACACCATCCCAGGCCAGGCGTGGTGGCTCACGCCTGTAATCGCAGCACTTTGGGAGGCAAAGGCGGTCGAATCACTTAAGGCCAGGAGTTCAAGACCAGCCTGGACAACAGGGTGAAACCCCTTCTCTACTAAAAATACAAAAATTAGCCAGACATAGTGGTGGGTGCCTGTAATTGCAGCTACTTGGGAGGCTGAGGCAGGGGAATTGCTTGAACCCGGGAGACGGGGGTTGCAGTGAGCCAAGATCACGCCATTGCACTCCAGCCTGGGTGACAGAGTGAGACTCTGTCTAAAACAAAACGAAACAAAAACAAAAAAAAAACAGTTTGTGATCTTCTGGATACCATCTGAGGGAGTTTGGAGGTCCCAGTGGGTTGTGTTGAGGGTTGCAGACTTGTGTGTGTTAATGGGACATAACTGGAGAAAATGGCAAGGCAGAGTCCAGAATAAGGAAGGAAGATCAGGCAGCCTTTGAAAATAATAAGGCAGCATAGGTGCTGTGTTGTGCTCTGCCTTTCCATAGGATTCTGCTTCTTGGGGAGGAAATCCCCATCTCTCTCAAGAGATAAAATATTTAAAATAATGCTGGAATACGTGTGTATTTAACCGTTGTGCATGGTTTCACATTGTCTTGCCAACTAGAAATGTAATCACCTTTTAGTTTTCCCTGAAAGTGAGAGTCCTTTATGCTAGAAGGGCTCTTTAGAGGTCTTCTTGGGCAGCCCCTAGCCCTCTGTAGTGAAACAGGTTTTTGTTTTAAATTATTCCTGACAGGTAGGATATTCGTCATAATATGGCTAAAAGGGGAGGGATTAGTAGTCATCACATTCTACTTATGATGTGTCAAGTACTTTCATGTCTATTATTATTATTATTTTTATTTTTATTACTGTTCAATTATTTTCTTCCTCCAGTGTCAAACATGTCTGTTATGTTAACTTAAATCTCCCAATAACCCTGTAGTGAGGTCGATATTATTAGACCCATTTTATAGATTAGGAAACTGAATTTTAGAAAGAGGAAGGTCAAAAAGGCTCCAAAGCTCAAAATGCTGAGACCATTATTTCCAGGACAAGGGCTCCTGGGTTTTCTGTGGGTTTCCCAGATACTAGATTTGGTTCTTAGCTTACCGGCAAGGTAGGTAGGAAGCCAACCTTAGCCTACCCCTGGGGTTGAAAACAGAGGTTTTTTGTTTTTTGTTTTTTGTTTTTTTTTGACAGGATCTCTCTCTGTTGCACAGGATAGAGTGCAGTGGCAAGATTTTGGCTCACTGCAACCTCTGCCTCCTGTGTTGAAGCAAGCGATTCTCATGCCTCAGCCTCCTAAGTAAGTATTAGTAGCTGGGACTACAGGCGTGCGCCACCATGCCCAGCTAATTTTTGTACTTTTTGTAGAGACAGAATTTCGCCATTTTGCCCAGGCTGGTCTTTAACTGGGCTCAAGCGGTCTGCTTGCCTCACCCTCCCAAAGTGCTGGGATTACAGGCATGAGCCACCACGCTCAGCTGGAAACAGAGCTTTTTGATTAGGGCCAGAAGCGTCCCCCTGCAACTGCATATTTGACTAATCCTGGCTTCAGCAGTTGTAACATTCCCATGAGCAATAGATGGAACCCAAGTTTGAGTTTGGATCAGCTCCAGTGTGCTTCAGAAGTATGATGCTGGAGGTTGCTGGAGTCTGTTCCTAAGCAGAGGGAATAGAGCCCTCTTCTGGCACCCTGGGCAGAGCTGGCATATTCAGGCAGCCAAAAATGGTCAGTTTCCAGTCTACAAATACTTCCTGTAAAACTTGCTGGCAGGAAGCTGGGTCAAGCAGGAAACTGACGCTAAAGAGTGAAGCCCAGCTAGGTGTGGCCCCGGATAGGGGCTTTGCCCATCTGGAGACTTACTTTATTAATGATGGGTCTGCACTTCTTTTATTTCAGCAGCTTTGAAGTTTTATGGGAGTTGAAGGAATCTGTTGTTCTTGGCTGCCTGGATATGAACCCATTACTCAAATTCCCTTCCTCTTTCTCTGCTCTGTGCCCTCCTCAATCCCCAGCTTGAGTCTTGGCTATGCCTATTACTGGGGGCCTTCCCAACCAGTTGCTATTCAAGTTTTTCCAAAGGAAACAGTTCTGGAAACAGGGCTCTCTGAGTTCTCCTTCCATGGTGTTATAAAATATTTAGTCTCCCTAGAATGGGTGGTGGTGATTGTCTCAGATCCTGAAAGTTAGGCCTGCCCTCTGTTGAAAGCTAAACTTCCAAGCAGTGCCAGCTTGGAGTTTTTCACGGAAACAAATTGATCCAGCCTCCTCCACATAGTTTTTTTTTTAGATCAATAATAGTAAGCTTGAAGTATCTACTGTTTTCTAAATGTCAGGCTGGCACTATGGCTTACTAAATAGGCTAGTGGATCAAAAGCCAGGTTTTTTTTGTTTTTTTTTTTTGAGACGGAGTCTTGCTCCGTCACCCAGGCTGGAGTGCAGTGGCGCGATCTTGGCTCACTGCAATCTCCGCTTCCCGGGTTCAAGCAATTTTCCTGTCTCAGCCGCCCTAGTAGCTGGGACAACAGGCACACAACACCATGCCTGGCTAATTTTTTGTATTTTTAGTAGAAACAGGATGTCACCATATTGGTCAGGCTGGTCTCGAACTCCTGACCTCAGGTGATCCACCCACCTTGGCCTCCCAAAGTGCTGGGATTACAAGTGTGAGCCACCGCGCCCAGCCTCAAAAGCCAGGTTTTTAGCCCCTCCTCCCACACTGCCTAGCAGCTATGTGGCTCTGAGTCAGTGCCTACCTTTCTTTGGACCTCAGTTTCCCCAGCTGTATGTTGCAAGGTTCGAATCGAGTGATCTCTGAGGTCTTTTTCAGGTCTGACAGTTTGGGATTCTGGACTGTTTATTTTCTTAGAGGACAAGTTTAAGTTCAGAAGGGAGAAGCCATATGAGATTCTAGGATGCATGGGTTGAAATAATGAGAAAATGTAAAAAGAGGAATGGCCATGCTAAGGAGCTGGTGTGTCAGCCCATGTGCCTAAGAAGGAGAGATGAGTTGGGGCTGGAGAGTATTTGCCCTGGGGGTATGGTTTGGCTAAGGTGATTTTGAAAGTAAGAACTGAAGTTAGGTTCAGACACTAAGGAGATTGTTTTCTTCCAGACTTTCACGTGTGGAGAGAAAAACAAGAGGGCTTTACCTGGGCCTGAGGTTGAACAAAAGGCCATGCAATTACGGCTGGATTAACGAAGAAACTAACTTGCTAAAGTGACATCACTGTTTCTGATTTTTTTCTTTCAATTTTCACCTCTGACCTGAACTCTGCTCCCACAGGGACAAGGTGGTTATATTTCCATTGCTAACCCTCACACATATGGTAATTGGAGGAGTAACTCTCAGTTTCCAGTGTGCCCTTGTCTTCCAGTTGAAATGCTTCTTGAGGAGCTTTGGATGACAGGGCTGGGTCAAAACAAATGAAAGGGGACCCTTGTCTCTGACGCCCTCTGGAGCAGTTGGAGTGGTTGAAGAAATACTGCTAACCCATTAAGGTGTGAGTGAGGTTGGGTGTTGTTCTCCTTTCTAGAAGCTACTGGGAAAAGGCACAGGCATAGGAAAGGTTAACCCCAGTCAGGTTTTATGGGCTGTATTGAGAGTCTGGAAGAGGTCCTAGCAGATAACTGTACCAGTTACCACTTCCAAGTCAACAGGGAAGAGGCTGACTTGCTGGGAAGTGAGTGAGTCAGTGAAGGAAGAGGAGGAGGAGCAGAATGGCCCCTAGGCTAAAGATTCAAAGCAAACCTTGTTTTCCCTCTTATGGAAAAGAGCTAGTTGAGACAGTGCTGTCATCCAGAGAGGCAAAACAGACCAGGACCTGCCCTGCCCTGCCTTGGCCCCACTCTTAGTAGCAGGAAATGGTGGGAACTGGAGCCTAAACAATGGAGTTTAGCTTCCGACCTGATGAAGGCAGTGTGAGTGACGCTGTGATGACTATTCTCTGGCCAAGGAAGATACTAGAACTCTGGGATTGCGTTGGTAGGGCACATCCTTCTTCTGGCTCCCCTGCCCCACTTATACTTGCCTTCTTCTCTACACCAGCAGCCCCACTGAAAGCCCAGCGGGGGTGGCCCCTTGGGGAGGTGGCAGGTGGAAATGAGGTCATTGAGCTCAGACCCAACTGGGCTGACTCACAACCTCTGCCCCAGTGAGACAAGGGGACCTTCCCAAGCAGTGCTTCCCAGATGTGCCCAGGCTTCCTATGCCAGAATGTTTGAGTCTTAGCCAAAATAGTTGCCAAGCCAGTGTCTGAAGACAACATGACAGGAGAGGTGGGTGGAGTTGTGGAAGGAGCTCCAGGAATGTCCAGAAGACCCGCCTCCACTACTTGTTGGCTGAGTAAATGTGACCTCAGTGATGTTAAGTGAGACTGTGTGTGATGAGGCCGACACATTGTTGGCATTCAGTAAGTGTTCATTTCCATCCTTCTGTCACCTGCCTCTATGCACTTCAGTTTTCTCATCTATGAAGTGGGGATGGTAATGTTCATCCCCTCAGCTCGGAGGTCCATGCTCCAGGCAAGTTACTTGTAATTATTTGACTTACTCTCTGCTTTTCTCTCTGACTCTTCCAAACTTCTCTCCAGGAAAGAGCCATCTTATAGTTCAGTGACATGGGGTAGGTGAGGGGAAACCATTGCTAATCCCTTTTGCTGTAGCTGGGCTACCGCTCACCTGGGTGCTTCTGATGATAGGCAAAGAGAGAGTTGCTTATTTGAAACTGGCAGGCCCAGACACCAAAGTACCTCAGCTGCTGGTGCCAAGACAGAGGTAGCATCTGGCCTGGTTACTTTTGTGTCTCAGCCCAGCTAACTGGAGACATGAGAGAGAACCCAGTTTGTTGAAGGCTTTGGACAGTGTACCACCGAGATGAGTTTGTTTGTGCTTAGTGAAGTGCTTGGTGTGGGAAGCGTCTATGTTGAATTGCTCAGTAAATAACAGTGGGCTTATTGTTCTTGGGCAACGGGTGGGAGGGCCAGTGCATGTGAGAGGATGACACTCCCCCTTCCCCAAACACACATGCAGACATTTTGTTATTGTTCCTTCAAACCTTAATGTTCTTCTGAGACACAGTCTTTAACCTCATGCTGTGCCTAGATCCTCAGGGCCTGGCTTAGGCAGGGATCTAGGCATATAAACAGTTCTCTTCTGGGGACTACATCTTGAAATGCTACCCCATCCGGGTCAGCTCCTGTATTCCTGTCAAACTGAAGGACTGGAAGGACTGGCTGGGAATTTTCTGCCAACTTTGGAAACTTCATTTTTAGGTTCTTTCCTCCCAAACAAGACCACTGTCTTCTCTTTAGGGAGAGAGCAGCGTCTAGGCCCGAAAAGAAGACCATGGGTGCCCACTAAGGGTGAGCATCCAGTGGGCCCTCTGTGGCAGTGGGTCTGGGCCTGCAGCCCATCTTGCACTCTTGAATCCCTGATTAATCTAAGAGAGAACAAAGGGACCTTCTTTGATCAGGACTTCTATCCTATCTATCACTTTCAGGCCCCAGCTGTTACTACCCTTACTCCCTGCTACCTCTGACACGTACACAGAAAACAGGAGAGCATAGACCAATGGCCTTGTCCTCATGACTTAGTTTTTTTCTAATTTTTAATTTTAAAATTTTTATTATTTTTTAACTTGATTTTTTTTTTAAATAGAGATGGTCTTGCTATATTGCCCAGGATGATCTCTAGCTCCTGGCTTCAAGCTGTCCTCCCACCTTGGTCTCCCAAAGTGTTGGGATTTACAGGTGTGAGCTGCTGTACCCAGCCTAATTTTGATTTTTTTAACCTGACACATCATAATAAATGCATACATAAATTGTACATATTTATGGGGTACATAGCAGTGTTTTGATATATACAATATATAGTGATCAGATCAGAGTAATTAGCATACTCACCATCTCAAACATTTATCATTTCTTTTTGTGAGACAGGGTCTCACTATATTGCCCAGGCTGGAGTGCAGTGGTGTGATCTTGGCTCACTGCAACCTCTGCCTCCCAGGTTTAAGCGATTCTCCTGCTTCAGCCTCCCGAGTAGCTGGGATTACAGGTGTGTGCCACCATGCCCAGCTAATTTTTGTATTTTTAGTAGAGATGGGGTTTTGCCATGTTGGCCAAGCTGGTCTTGAACTCCTGACCTCAGGTGATCCGCCCACATTGGCCTCTCAAAGTGCGGGGATTACAGGTGTGAGCCACCGTGCTTGGTGGGGTGTTTAACTTTCTGTGCCTGGCTTATTTCACTTAACATAATGTCCTTCAGGCTCATCCATGTTGCTGCAAATGACAGGATTTTTATTTATTTATTTATTTATTTATTTTGAGACGGAGTCTTGCTCTGTTGCCCAGGCTGGAGTGCAGTGGCATGATCTTGGCTCACTGCAACCTCCGCCTCTTGGGTTCAAGAGATTCTCCTGCCTCAGCCTCCTGAGTAGCTGGGATTACAGGCACACACCATCACACCTGGCTAATTTTTGTATTTTTAGTAGAGACGGGGTTTCGCTGTGTTGGCCAGGCTGGTCTTGAACTCCTGACTTCAGGTGATCTGCCCATCTCAGCCACCCAAAGTGTTGGGATTACAGGCATGAGCCACTGTGCCTGGCCAGGATTTCATTTTTTATGGCTGAATAATATTCCATTATGTATATATGCCACATTTTCTTTATCCATTCATCTGGTTTTGGACACTTGGGTTGATTCCATATCTTGGCTATTGTGATGTAGTGATGCAGTAAACACGAGGGTGCAGATATCTCTTGGATATACTGATTTTTTTTCCTTTGGATAAATAAATGGCTAGTAGTGGGATTGCTGGATCATATGGTAGTCCTATTTTTAGTTTTCTGAGAAACCTCCATACTGTTGTCCACAGTGGTTGTACTGGTTTACAGTGCTGCTAACAGGACTCACATTTGCTTCTGAGTTAAGTGGAGACAGGAATGGGAATTCTTTTGTGTTTGTTTTTCTTTTCCAACTTTTTAAAAACCCAAAATTATTTATCTCCACATTGAAGTTCGGGAAACCTCAGGCTGCTATCCCTGGGGAAGAAGCCATAGTGGAATGGCAGAAACCCTGAGTAGAGATTCAGAAAAAACAGGTTCTGGTTGGGTTTCAGCTCACACCTTCAGATTTTAGTAGAGCCCTTTTACCAGGGTGATCCTCTACGAGGGAGGAAGCATGGCCAACCCTAGCCTCTCTGACATGCTTATTCATCACTCAGGATGGGCCCTTCTTTACCAATTGATTTATTTAATAAATATTTGTTTAACGAATATTTGATTACGTACTTTGGGCCAGCACTGGGCTTCACCCTTGATCAGTGCCCTGAAGACGCTGGATTGGCATGACCTACAATTGACATGATCTGTTCGAGACACTGGCTTGCTTCCTTTGAAAATTATTTCCAATATTGTGAATTAAAGGGAACTCCTAGGCTTTAGAATATGTCCCTGGAATCCCACCCCCCCTTAGTTTCCTTCCTGGGTGTTTTCTTCCAAAAAGCCCGGTTCTGATTGTGCCCCACCCTGCCCAGAACCTCTAGACTGGCTGGCCACTGCCAACAGGATTAAGGCCCAACCTTCTAGCATAGCCTTCAATGCCCTCCACTTATCTTCCTAGACTCTGCCCTCTGTTCACTTTGCAGGCCTCATTCACCCTGGAGTAGGACTGACTTCTAAAGGGACCATCTGCATCCTTGCCTCCTTCTGGGCCATCATACATGTTGTTTTCTCTACCTGGGACATTTGAGTGCTCTTGTGCCTACCCTCACAGTCTTTCTTTTCCACAATCCAGCTTATTCTTTGGAAATCAGTGCAAACACTACTTTGAACTGTGGTTCCTAATTTCCACGAAAGGTTTTCTCTGTTCTTCTATTATGGCACTTTTCAGGGTCTCCCTTGTACATTTTAGTTTTTGTGTTTTTCAGTAAGTGCCTTGAGATCAGGGACCGGTTCTACTGGTCTGTTCCAACCATAGTTCCTTAAACATTGTGTTCCATTAATATTGGGTGAATTGAAATGAATTTATAGGAAGCTCCTTAACCTGGAGTCCTCAGACCTCTATGGGGTCCATGGACAGAATTTGAAGTGGGAAGGATATATGAACTTGGATGGAGGAAAATTACTTATTTGTTTTTTACCAACCTCTCCTTTGTAATTTAGCCATTTGTTCAATTATGAATGTAGGCAACTAAAAATAAAAATAAAAATAAAAATAAAAATAAAATAAAGGCAGCAGTAATAGCAGTACCCATGACCTTGTTACCAACTCTTAGGCTGTGGAGTGTTTTCCTGGATTCTACCCTTTTTTTAAGGTTTCTTAATAATAGAAGTTTATACAGAAACTATCTAATGTACTTTTTTTTTTTTAGATGAAGTCTTGCTCTGTCACCCAGGCTGGAGTGCAGTGACGTGATCTCGGCTCACTGCAGCCTCTGCCTCCTGGGTTCAAGCGATTCTCCTGCCTCAGCCTCCAGAGTAGCTGGGACTACAGGCGTGCACCACCATGCCCGGCTAATTTTTGTATTATTATTATTTTTTTGAGATGGAGTTTTGCTCTTTTTGCCCAGGCTGGAGTGCAATGACGCGATGTCAACTCGCTGCAACCTCCGCCTCCCAGGTTCAAGGGATTCTCCGACCTCAGCCTCCCAAGTAGCTGGGATTATAGGCATGCTCCACCACGCCCAGCTAATTTTTTTGTATTTTTAGTAGAGGTGGGGTTTCACCATGTTGGTCAGCTGGTCTTGAACTCCAGACATCAGGTGATCCACCTGCCTCGGCCTCCCAAAGTGCTGGGATTACAGGCGTGAGCCACCGCGCCTGGCCTAATTTTTGTATTTTTAGTAGAGATGGGGTTTCACCATGTTGGCCAGGCTGGTCTCGAACTCCTGACCTCAAGTAATTCGCCCGCCTTGGCCTCCCAAAGTGCTGGGATTACAGGCGTGAGACACCATACCCGGCCCCTAACAGACATATTTTTGTATCACAATTAGTTATTGTATATTTCTCAAAATATTATTTATGCTCAATACACGTTTGAAATTACAGTGGCAATAACTAACTAATAAGACCTAGTGCTCGGTAATTACTTAATATGATAATAAGCACATATTATTAAATTTTGATTTATATTTCAAATATTTCAATATAATTTTGTTATGTTGTATCTACTTTATTTCATGCATTTACAAATATTCTAAGAAGGGGTCCATAGGCTTCACTAGACAGGCAAGAATGATTCATGGCACAAAAAAGTCAAGATGTCAAATGTCCCCATCTTTGTATGTGTATATTATGCTGTATCTATCTCCAATATCCCTTGTTTGGTACCCATTCATTTAGCCAACGTCTTACATGAGTACCCATTGAATCTTGAGTACTGGAACGGTAATTCTAAGTAAGACGTAAACTTTGAGTTGAGAATGAAGTCTATTATTCTAAAAAGCCCACTGCCCCCTTTCTATTCTCTCCTGTCCCTTCAGTCATTGGTGTTTTGAGGTCACCCCTGACCCAGCTCAAGGGTGATTTGAGGCTGGATATAGTATGGTGCCCCTCAAATTCCAGTTCAATGGCCCCATCCTACTTTATGATGGCCCATTCTGTAGGGGTCACTGACTTGGCAGGAAGCCTAGGGTAGGACCAAATCAAAGTGGCTAACCTTGCCTTACTCCCACTGGGGTACTTGCCTTACTTGTTCCTGCCTTCAGGGCCTTTCCTGTCCCATTGTCAATCCTAAAATAGATTTCCTCCTTGGCTCCCTAGCGAGATTTATTTACAAAGTTGTTTTCTGGGCCTGATCCTCATCGTAATTGTTTATCTGGCAAAATAGCTCCCTGGCCCCCTCTTCCCTGCTCCTGACCCGTGTGTTCAGGAAAGTCCTAGAGGTTCAAAGACTGATAAGGTTTAATGTCTTACTCACTCCATGGAAATTTGCATCTTTGGCAATACTATATCTAGTGCTTTCCCTCAATACTATAAGCAGTATGTGACCAACTTAGAAAATGTAGATTAGATTTTTTTTTTTTTTTTTAGTTTAAAGAAAGGAGAAAGCACCCATAAGATCACCACCCCAAAACCAAGCCTGACTAATACTTGGACAAGATTCCAATCATCCTTCTATGTATACATTTTACAAAGTTGAGCTCATGGACTCTATGAAATACTGTTTACATTTCCTCAATATTACTAAAGTGTCTTCCGTGAGCATGAAATAGTCTTCATAAAGATTTTGTATGACCATATAACAAGCCATTTTGTGGCTGTACTATATACATCATTTAAGCAAAATATCTAACAACTAAAAATCAATCTTTTTTTTCTTTTAATGGGAGACTTTTGTACTCTGTAAGAGGAATTTAGCATATTGGTTTACATTGTGAGGTTTGGATTTAGACCTGGATTCAAACCCTGTCTCCCCTGCTTAATAGCAATGTGACTTTAGACAAATACCTATTTCTTTATCTCCAATGTGGAGATAATACTCTACTTCACAGGGTGATTATTGATATTAAATGAGGTAGTACATATGAAGTGCCTGGTGAGTAGCAAGTCTTGATACAGGAAAGCTGCTGCCTGTTACTATTACTACTGCTACCATTACTACTGAGTTTTCAGCCAAAGGAATAAATCTCTAATTATGAAATTTCAGCTATCATTGACCTAGCTTCGAGGATCTATTTGTAAAGGTGGTATTTTTTCTAGTGCCCGTGAAATCATGTGTGTGGCTGTCTCTTATTTTGGTCTGGGCCTGTTTCTGTACCTTTGTCCTCCCACTGAGTTGGCTTTGGTAGCCCCTCTATGCCACCCATACCCACCTCTACTGAGGCCCCCTTCCCGTCTTGAGCCTAAGGAAGCCAATGAGACATAAATATAGGAAGCATTAGCAATGCAAGGCAGTATATAGAACCACCGACATCAGCACTGAAATGGTCTTTGGGCCATTTATCTAGTTTAATTGGCTGCCCTCCATCCCATTTCTGCCTTTGCACAGGTAAGGGAAACTAAGGCCCAGGAAAAGGACAGGAGTTATCCAAGGTTGTAGATTTGACCAGCTACATGCTAGGCTTGGAATCCAGTGTTCTTCTTTGTTTTTAATTTTTATTTTAAGTTCAGGGGTACATGTGCAGGTTTGTCATAAGGTAAACTCATGTCATGGGGGTTCATTGTACAGATCATTTTATCACCCAGGTATTAAGCCTAGTACCCATTAGTTATTAAAATATTTTTTCCTAATCATCTCCCTCCTCCCACCCTCCACCTTCTATGTGTCTGTGTGTTCTCATCATTTAATTCCCACTTATAAGTGAGAACATGTGGTATTCTACAACCTCTGCCTCCCGGGTTAAAGCGATTCTCGTGCCTCAGCCACCAAAGTAGCTGGGATTACAGGTGTGCACCACCTTGCCTGGCTAATTTTTGTATTTTTAGTAGAGATGGGGTTTCGCTATATTGTCCAGGCTGGTCTTGAACTCCTGGCCTCAAGGGATGCATCCATCTTGGCCTCCCAAAGTGCTGGGATTACAGGTGTGAGCTACCATGCCCAGTCTGGCATTTGATTTTCTGTTCCTGCATTAGTTTGCTAAGGATAATGACCTCCACTCCATTCATGTTCCTGCAAAGGACATGATCTTGTTGTTTTTTATGGCTGCATAGTATCATACATTTTCTTTATCCAGTCTACCATTGACTGGCATTTAGGTTGATTCCATGTCATTGCTACTGTGAATAGTGCTTCAATGCACATGCGCGTTTATGTATCTTTATGATAGAATGATTTATATTCCTTTGGATATATACCCCATAATGATATTGCTGGGTTGAATGGTAGTTTTGTTTTCAGGTCTTTGAGAAATTGCCACACTGTTTTCTACCATGGTTGAACTAATTTACACTCCCACCAACAGTGTATAAAGGTTCCCTTTTCTTTGCAATCTCACTAGCATCTGTTATTATTTTTTTTTATTTTTTAATAATAGCTATTCTGACTTGTGTGAGATGGTATCTCATTGTGGTTTTGATTTGCATTTCTCTAATGATGTAAATTTTTTATATATGCTTCTTGGCCACATGTATGTCTTCTTTTGAAAAGTGTCTCTTCATATCCTTTGCTCACATTTTAATGGGTTTTTTTTTTTCTTGTAAATTTGTTAAAGTTCCTTATAGATGCTGGAAATTAGACCTTTGTAAGTTGCATAGTTTGCAAATATTTTCTCTGGTTCCGTAGGTTGCCTGTTAACTCGATAGTTTCTTTTGCTGTGCAGAAGCTCTTTAGTTTAGTTAGATCTCATTTGTCAATTTTTGCTTTTGTTGCAATTGCTTTTGGCGTCTTCGTTATGAAATCTTTGTCCATTCCTATGTTCAGAATGGTATTACCTAGGTTTTCTTTGAGGGTTTTTATAATTTTGAGTTTTACATTACTTTTACATTTAAGTCTTTAATACATATAGAGTTGATTTTTATATATGAGTTAAGGATGGGGTCCAGTTTCAATCTTCTGCATATGGCTAACCAGTTATCCCAGCACCGTTTATTGAATTGGGAGTCCTTTTTCCATTGCTTGTTTTTGTCAACTTTGTCAAAGATCAGATGGTTGTAGGTGTGTGGCCTTATTTCTGTGCTCTCTATTCTGCTCCATTGGTCTCTGTGTCTGTTTTTGTACCAGTACAATGCTGTTTTGGTTACTGGAGCCCTCTAGTATCATTTGAAGTTGGGTAGCATGATGCCTCCAGCTTTGTTCTTTTTGCTTAGGATTGCCATGGTTATTCAGGTTGTTTTTTTGTTTCCATATGAATTTTAAAATAGTTTTTCCTAGTTCTGTGAAGAATGTCATTGGTAGTTTGATAGGAATAGCATTGAGTCTATTCTATGAATTGCTTTGGGCAGTATCACCATTTTAACAATATTGATTCTTCCTATTCATGAGCATGGACTGTTTCTCCATTTGTTTGTGTCATCTCTGATTTCTTTGAGCAGTGGTTTATAGTTCTTCTTGTAGAGATCTTTCACTTCCCTAGTTAGCAGTATTCCTAGATATTTATTCTTTTGTGGCAGTTCTGAATGGGATTGCCTTCCTGATTTGGCTCTTGGCTTGACTGTTGTTGGTGTATACGAATTCTAGTGACTTTTGTATGTTGATTTTTGTACACTGAGACTTTGCTGAAGTTATTTATCAGATTAAGGAGCTTTTGGGCCGAGACTATTGGATTTTCTAGATATAGGATCATGTCATCTGCAAACAAGGATAGTTTGACTTCCTCTCCTCTTGCTTGGTTGCCCTCTATTTCTTTCTCTGGTCTGATTGCTCTGGCCAGGACTTCTAATACTACGTTGAATATGAGTGGTGAGAGAGGGCATTCTTGTCTTGTGTCGGTTTTAAAAGGGAATGCTTCCAGCTTTGGCGCATTCAGTATGATGTTGGTTGTGGCTTTATCAGATGGCTCTTATTATTTTGAGGTATGCTCCTTCAATACCTAGTTTATTGAGAACTTTTAACATGAAGGGGTGTTAGATTTTATTGAAAGCTTTTTCTGCCCTTTAGATTATCATGTGGAACCCAGTGCTCTTTGTCCTGATATTAATTTGCCTCTGCAATTGTTTACCAGTGCTATAGATAATCCAGGTAGATCAGAGGTGAGAAGAGAACCCTGTGAGCTGAAGCTGTCTAGTATAGATGGAAAGGCCTTCCTGGAAGAAGTACAGTTATCATTTGCCTGCTCTTAGTTGTAGGCTGATCTGCATTCATTTTTTAAAATTTTTTTGAGACAAAGTCTCGCTCTGTTGCCCAGGTTGGAGTGCAGTGGTGTGATCTCGGCTCACTGCAACGTCTACCTTCTGGGTTCCAGCGATTCTCATACCCTAGCCTCCCAAGTAGCTTGAACTACAGGTGTGCATCACCATGCCCTGATAATTTTTGTATTTTTAGTAGAGATGGGGTTTTGCCATGTTACCCATGCTGGTCTCGAACTCCTGGCCTCAAGCAATCCACCCACCTCGGCCTCCCAAAGTGCTGGGATTACAGGCATGAGGCATTGCGCCTGGCCTACATGCTTGTCTGTTCTTTGGTAAGTATTGCTCTGTGGCTGTGTTGTTTGTCTTCAATAAGCTGCTTGGGAGCAGGGGTTGTGTTTGGGTCAATATTGTCCCTTCATCCCCATCAGTATCTAAGTTGCCCAGGCTCTTAGCATCCTAGCTCCTTCCTCTGTGGTTGAGCAGAGACACTTGTCTCAGGCTCTGTTGAACACAGAGCCAGATGACTAACCTGCTTCCTTTGATCTCATCCTAGATCAGTGTGCGTGTGACCACCATGGATGCAGAGCTGGAGTTTGCCATCCAGCCCAACACCACCGGGAAGCAGCTATTTGACCAGGTAAGGTGGAGACTCCTTAGCCTCCTCTCCTTCTCTGAATAGCTTCCACCACAATGCCAACAATCCACGACTTTTACCTCTTGTCAAAGAATCTCTGTTCCTGTTCACTCCAAGATAGATCAAAATGAAGGCTGATTCCAGACTTAATATGAAAGGAGGCAAAGTTAAACTTTGGCAGCCTGCACCCTATGGTCCTGATTAATTTTATCTTTGGTCCTGAATAAGGGAGAAAAGAAAATGGTGTATATTCTATGCTAGATGCTTTAAAAATCTTAGCATATGGAGCCTTCCTTTTAACTCTGAAACATGTAAGTGATGTCTTCTCCATTTTAATGATGAGGCTCAGAAGTTAAATAACTTAATTGCACCCAAATGATATTTGGCTGGGATTTGCACTCCACATTGTTGCCACTGCACCACACTGCCTCTGTCCCACGTTTTTGCTTCCTAGTAGAAGGAAACTAACTTACTCTCCCTGAGGTAGTAAGCTCTATGTACATTTCTCTCAAAAGAATGTTGGGACTTAGGACAACATGGGAGTTGATGGATGCAGTAGGAGGCTGCTTCATCTCTTACAGGCATGCCATGAAGATAATTGCTTACTCGCCATAGTGAAGAGGTCATTCCCATCTCCAACCCAAGGGGTGTCCCTTCATTGTGAATCATTATTGTCAGAAAGGATGTACTGTATACTGTAATAAACAGATGGGAGCTACAGACATTTTTAGCATTCAAGGGAATGTGCCGTCTGTGGCCAGACTTCTAGGAGCAAAAATGAGGCTCCCATTTCCAGAGGCTGGGACCTCACCAGACAGGCCATTATCCTATTTCTCCACCAGACTCCGATGAAGTGGAGGTCTGAGTTATTGTCCAGGATGTTAGGCTGCATATCATCCTGATGGATTCTCCAGGCCCTCTTGCTTCCCTTTCTTCCTTGCTCTCTGTGTCCTTTTACCATATGAGAACTTCCCCAGGGTTGGAGAGAGGAAGAAAAAAAGAAGGAGGTAGTGTTCAAATAAGCTAATTCTATTCCTGTGAATACTCCTGACTGGTGAGAGAAAAGACAAGAGTAGAATGGAGACAGGGGTAGGAGAGGGCTAGAAATTTGAGGACAGCTTGGGTACATCTTCTGAGTTCTTATTACATAGAGTGGGAAAATTATTGTCTGTGGCTAATACAGATGAGAGTTAACATTTATCCAGGACTCAGTGTATGCTAAGTATTATGATAAGCATTTGACTATCACAAAGCTCTGTGAGTGTATGAATTAGTACGGGCATGTTTTACAGATGAGGACACAAAATCCTCATTTTCCTAGTTAGACCCTGGGAAAATTATTGAACTCTCTGGGTTGGTATCTTCATCCCCTCCCCCCAGAAAAATCTAATACTTACCTCACAGGATTTTTGTGAGTGTGTTATGTTTTGTATCTTACCTGTTACTCAAAAATCTGATTATAGTGGCATATAAGGATGTCCAATCCAAAAAGATAAATTAGAAATAGGTGAGAAAGATAAGAAAACACAAATAGGAAAGAAAGTGTTAGCTGGAAGAAAGCATCCAGCATATGGTAGAGAAGTAATAAATGATAGCTCCCTTTCCAATACCATTGTGCTTCTTGTATTATTAATTGAGCTGGAGTTGACGTGATGTGGTGGCTCATGTCTGTAATCCTAACACTGAGATGGGAGGATTGCTTGAGCCCAGGGGCTCGAGACCAGCCTGGGTAACACAGCGAGACCCTGTCTCTACAAAAAATTTAAAAATTAGCATGGCATGGTGGTGCACACCTATAGTCCCAGCTACTCAGGAGATTGTGCCAGGAGGGTTGCTCAAGCCCAGGAGTTCAAGGTTACAGTGAGCTATGATCACGCCACTGTACTCCAGCCTAGGTGACAGAGCAAGACTCTGTCTCTACAAAAAAAAAAAAAAAAAAAAAAAAGTAAAGAAAAATAATCTAGAATTGGGAGAATTGGGAGATGGGCTTAATGATCCTCAGAATATCTAACTTCAGATTTAGGTGGAACTTACTTCTCTGGAGTTTGTTTTGTGTTTGTTTTACTTTGAATGGCAAAGTGTAATCATTGATACTTAATTGGTGAAAATACAAATTAGTCTGAGGAATATTTAAATACAAGTTTACTACAATTAAAGTGATGTGCTTACATTCACATAGCTCACAAGTGATTATGGTGCTAGTCTGGAATGACTAAATGCATTCTAATTATAATTGTGCTTTGCGTTCTCTCTTCACATGGAGGTTATATTGGAGAACTTTCAAAGGGACAGCCTAGTGAAGTCAAAAGGGCCTGGATAGAAAGTCATGAATCTTGGGCTGTAGGGTTGGCTCTGTCACTAATTCCCTGTGATACAAACGTTTCCCTTATTTGGGCCTCAGTTTCTCATCTGTACAATGCCTAACTTGTTTCTCAAATCTGGTTATCTCTCAGAAAATTTATCTCTGGAATTTATTTGTGCATTCCATCTCTCTTTCTCTCCCATTTCTGTTCCTAGTATTGGGATTTCAGACAATCCTTTTCTGTAAAAAGGAGGGAAATGCCTCACCTGAGTATGATCAGCTGCTGGCATATGTGAGGCGGTAGGGCTAGCTGGCGAGGGGATCATCTCTTCCTTGACAGGCTTTTTACTGTCTCTAAGACAAAAGGGAGGAAGTGTCCATAGAACACATAGGCTTTTGGGCCCTTTGCTTTAGACAGCAGTATCATTCTGGGTAGCAGCTATTAGAGAGGGAAGCGGTTAGTCAGTGCAGATTTTACAGACCAGCTGGGAGCCAGAGGCTCCTTTGACATTTACCTATACTCCTTCCAAGAGCCCTGATTCTACTAATTCCCCCTCCCAAACCAGATGACGCCATCCTCTACCCTCAACACTGGGGGCTTTGTATATGTGCATTGCAGGGGGATGGCTGTGGAGGATGAGGAAGGCATGATTTGGAGCCTAGTGGGGGCAGAAAAATTCTTGAACAAAGAGGTTTATTAACTTCAAAAAACCTCAATGCCTGGTAGTTTTTTGTTAGTGTTGGTTTGGTTTGTGTGCTGTGGGTGTGGATTTGAGGGAAGCCCAGATAGTAGGGAACCACAGATAGTAGGGAACCCTGGGCAGATTGGTATGCTAGTTCTGAATGCTACTGCTTCCAAAACAAAGCCTTTGGGAGACTTGGAAACCAAGAAGTCCATGACTTCTCATCATTGTTATCTTGAGAAGTATCATTTATTGAGCACATACTATGGCCTATTCCTGGCTAGGTGCTTTAATCCTCACAATGCTCCTGCCTCTGTGAGGTGAAAGAACATACTCTAGGTCATGTAGTTAGTAAGTTGTGATATGGAATTTTGAATACAACTCTGATCACAAAACTATACTTTTCCTGCACTGCACTACTCTGTTTGGGGTGATTGGGAGTATTCAACTTAGAGAAGACTCAAGGAAGATATGCTTTCTGTCTTCAGACCTCTGAAGGACTATCATAAGAAGGAGGGGGGCAGTCACATTCTGTGAGTCAGAGGGACAGAGGTGGACCCCACAGGTGAGAAAATACAGGGAAAAAGATTTGAACTCAAGGAATTGAGCATTTGGCCCTCTTGAGGCCAAGGCAGGTCAGGTCAGGAATCAGTAGAGTTATGCATTCATAGGCATTTGGGGGATGTGAGCTCTTCTCTCTCTAACTTGATGAGGCATAAGGGAGGAAGTCCGTTCTGTCTGGCTCTTGGGACCCATCATTCAAGGAGGCCCTCCTGGTGGAGCCTGGGCCTGGGAGGAAGGAGCTAGACTCCTTGGCAGGAATTGGCAAAAGCTTTACGGCCATCCTGGAACGCAGCAGTCATCTGGCCAATGACCAGAGAGGAAGCCAACCAGAGAGGAAGTACTCCTTGGCACCAGCAATAAATAATAGGCAA
Organism: Pan paniscus; assembly: GCF_029289425.2. NCBI lineage: Eukaryota > Metazoa > Chordata > Mammalia > Primates > Hominidae > Pan > Pan paniscus. Next base: position 65,246,545 of record NC_073272.2, read on the forward strand.
CAATGGGATGCCATAGCTTGAGGAAGTCTAGGGCCTGGTGGGAAAGGGAAGTAGGACTCATAGTTTCTCTCATTTACCTCTCTTCTTGTGAGTGTGCTACAGCTAGAGGGGAGAGAGAACATGTTTTGCTATAGTGATTTTGTCACTTGCTTCAACTTCTAAAGCTTTTGATCTTGGATTACCTAGGTGCCACTAAAGGGCTGTGCTCGAGGACAGAGGTGAAATCTCAAAGCATCGATTCATTCATCTATCTACTGATTCATTTAATATTGACTGAAGGTCTACACTGTCGAACACCATCTCTGTTCTTCAGGAACTTGGAGTTCCTTACCTATAAAGGCATAGAAAGGCACATGCAACTCTCTACCCACAAAGAATGAAATAAACGCCCTTGAGGTCAGGTTCCATGGGGTGATATATAAAGCATAGGATTTAGAACCAGCCCTGAGTTCAAATTCTGTCCTGTTACTTCGCTGTGTGACCTTGGATGGCTCATTTAGCCTCTCAGTACTTTCCTTTCCTTTGTAAAATGATAATCATGCTAATCTCAGATTTTGTGATTTAATCCTCAAATAAGTAAAATGCCTGGTGCATACCAAGCATTCTAATATTGGTGGTTCTTATTAAGGACTAAAGTGGGTGGCATTGCCCTGAGAGTTCAGATGAGGGAGCTATGAAATCAGGAAGTTCTTCTGGCTCAGTAAAGTACTTAGGACTTGAATACTCTGCAATAAGGACAGTAAACCTTTTTTTTTTTTTCATTTTATAAAATAACTAACATATATTATAGTAGGAGGATCTCCATCTTACAGATGAGGAACTGAGGCTTACAGAGGTGAAATTATCTGTTTAAGGTCATATAGCTAGGAAGTGGTATAGCTGGGGCTTAAACCAGGGCACATAGCATTTCCAGTTTTTCTAATGCTTTTGATCAACTGTCCTCTGGAACCTTCTTCCACTTTACCTGCTTCCAAAACTTAGAACCCTAGCTAGGTTGGGCATGGTGGCTCATGCCTGTAATCCTAGTGCTTTGGGAGTCCAAGGTGAGAGGATCACTTGAGGCTAGGAGTTTCAGACCAGCCTGGGCAACATAGCGAGACCCCATCTCTACAAAAACTTAAAAATTAGCTGGGCATGGTGGTGCATGCCTGTAGTCCTAGCTACTTGGGTGGCTGGGGCTGGAGAATCACTTGAGTCCAGGAGTTCAAGGTTACAGTGAGCTATGATTGCACCACTGCACTCCAGCTTGGTTAACAGCAAGACCCTATCTCTAAACAAACAAACAAAAAACGATAAAAGAAAGAAACTTAGAACCTCAGCTGAGTATGTTCTCTGTTATAGAGCAGGTGACCACTTGACCACAGGCAATGTGTAATAACAGAAACAGCAATAGTGGTAGCCCATCTTGGTGCTTTCCAGTGGTGCAATAATTTGCTTTCAGGTGGGTGGCTGATGCAGATGCTGCCAAATCTGTAATGGTATCTTGGGGGTCTCAGGTGTTTGGGCATTGATGCAGTTTTGCACATTGTTTCTCACACAGTTCTTCTCTTGTGGCTCCAGCATTACTCCCTCATTCTCCTCTAGGCGTGCGTGCTCGTGTGTGTGTGTGTGTGTGTGTGTGTGTGTGTGTTTTTGGAGACAGGGTCTTGCTCCGTCACCCAGGCTGGAGTGCAGTGGTGTGATCTCACTGCAACCTTCGCACCCCACAGTCTCAAGTGATCCTCCCACTTCAGCCTCCCAAGTAGCTGGGACCACAGGTGCCCACACCAGCTATCTTTTTGTATTTTTAGTAGAGATGGGGTCTCACCATGTTGCCTAGGCTGGTCTCGAACTCCTGAGCTCAAAAGATCTGCCCCGCCCCGGCCTCCCAAAATGCTGGGATTACAGGATGAGCCACTGCGCCCGGCCATGCTCTGGGCTTTGGAAGTGGCTGATGACATCACTAGTTTGTTTACTCAGATAAATGCATGGGGGATTCAAGAAGAGAATCTCTGGGCTCCTAAGCTGACCTGATCTCCGCTCCCCTCTACAGACCTCAGATGTAGGTTGCCTCCACATGTCAAAAGGAGGTAAAGGGGTTTTTTTTCTTGCTTCCAGAAGCTCCTGATAATTAACAAGGATGTACTCCAAGGCAGATCTTTTCTTTTCACTGCACCTCAGTTTTCCAGTTTATGTTGCTTGAACCCTGTAACTCTCCACAGTCATGGAGCTGAGTAGAATACACAACCTCCAGTTTCTTAAGCTAGTGTCTTAAAAACTGAAGTCCTACTTTCTTTAGGTGTATGGGGCAGGTTCCAGGAGGGATACAAAGCTGTGAGATGAATGTGGTTTAGTATTCTAGAGCATTAATTTTACTTGCAATAATTTTAAAAATTCATTATTTATGGAGTAGAATATAAAATTTGCACAAATAATTAAACCTGAGGCTTCAAAGAAATTATAGCTGGGTTACAGCCATCTACCTATTATCTCCCCCTACCCCATCCTACCACACCCCCTATGTCCCTTGGGTATATGCATTCATTATTTTCTGCTGCTTAAGGATTTTTTCCATGGGAGCTTTGAGAAATACTGGCTCAGATCCGATAAGCTGGCTGTCGGGTCAAAGGGAGCCAATAAAGAATTTTCTTTTTCCTCAGGGATAGGACCATTTCTCAGAGTGGAATGATAAGGACCCTAGTCACTGGAGCCACAGAGGTTATTCCTGGAACTGGAAGCTAGATGCTAAGCTCTCACTTGAAAATAAGGTTTCTCTTTCCTCTGGAATGGAGGTCTCAACTGGAAGCAAAGCTGGAAGCAAGAAAAACTTGGCTTGGAAAAGGGGTTTAGAGTTGCCTGATAAAATGGTTCACAGCACCCCCATGGGCCTTAGAGATTTCCTTGTAGCCTGGGGTCAGGAGTCATCCATTTTTGTTCTTTGTTCTTTTTCAGTTTCAATTCTGATTTGAGACCATATTTCCTTCCCGCCACGTCCTCAATTTCTCACTTTGAGACTTCAGTGCAGGCTGAGAGATATTACTCATCTCTTTAAGCCCTAGAGCCTAAGGAAGTGGAACATTTATGTTTCTGATTTCTTTATGTTCACAAAGGAAGAGACAGCGCTCAGAGAGATCACCCTCCCTCCCCCCAGCACTGAGCCTGAATTCTCTCTCTTTTTTTTTTTTTGACATCACTTTAGGTATTACTTTGTCCAACTTCTCCTGAGTTACTCTGGATCTCAGAACTACTTTAGTCACCATGATCCTTCTTCTCTCTCTCTCTCTTTTTTTTTTTTTTTTTTTGAGACAGAGTTTCACTCTTGTTGCCCAGGCTGGAGTGCAATGGCGCGATCTCGGCTCACTGCAACCTCTGCTTCCTGGGTTCAAGCGATTCTCCTGCCTCAGTCTCCCAAGTAGCTGGGATTACAGGCATGCGCCACCACACCCAGCTAATTTTCTATTTTTAGTAGAGACGGGGTTTCACCATGTTGGTCAGGCTGGTCTTGAACTCCTGACCTCAGGTGATCCACCTGTCTTGGCCTCCCAAAGTGCTGGCATTATAGGCATGAGCCACCACACCTGGCTAATCCTCCTTCTCTTATCACACCCCTACTCCCACCCAATAGTGAAACAGACAACGTGGTGCAAAAAGAGGCTAACGGTCTCACTCCTGGGATTTCTGGGACTGGCTGCATAGTCTGTGCCTACCTCACTTCCTTTCAGTCTTGGAGTCTCTTAGCCTCTACAATTAGTCTGTTAGTACAGGCAAAGACCAGTTGCTGCTTGTCTGAGTCCATTTTATGTTTGTTTTGTTTTGTTTTTGTTTGTTTGTTTGTTTGTTTGTTTTTGACAGTGTCTTGTTCTGTCACCCATACTGGAGTGCAGTGGTGCAATCTCAGCTCACTGCAACCTCCACCTCCCGGGTTCAAGCTATTCTTCTGCCTCAGCCTCCCGAATAGCTGGGACTATAGGCATGCACCACCATGCCCGGCTAATTTTTTTGTATTTTTAGTAGAGACCAGGTTTCACCATGTTAGTCAGGATGGTCTTGATCTCCTGACCTCATGATCTGCCCATCTCAGCCTCCCAAAGTGCTGGGATTATAAGCGTGAGCCAACACGCCCAGCCCATTTTATGTTCTTATAATAAAATACCTGGAGCTAGTTACTTTATACAGAAAAGAGGCTTATTTGTCTCATAATTGTAGTGGCTGTAAAGTCCAAGAGCATGGCACCAGCACCTGCTCAGCCTCTGGTGAGGGCCTTTGTGCTGTTTCATAATGTGACAAAAGGTCAAGTAATTCACAGGGACAGGGGTCCCCATGACTGAAACACCTCTCATTACATACTACCTCTTAATGATTCTACCTCCCAGCACTGCCACACTGGCAATGAAGCATCAACATGAGTTTTGGTGGGGACAAACCACATCCAAACCATAGCACTGCTCTACTACTTCTGTTCCAAGTCTGTTCTCCCCCCATGACCTAATATCCTGGCCCTCATGGTCCATCTTCTCTTCAGCATCTTCAGTGGGTCTTCTCTCTCTCTCTCTTTTTTTTTCTCTCTCTCTCAGCTGGATTGTTTCTTGGATCTTGCCTTTTCCCACCAATTGCATCTGGACACACTATTCTTCTGCAACCCTGTGGAAAATGATTAGAACTGTTAATTGGGCCTTGGGCCCTGTTTAGATCTAGGATGATATACAAGGTGCTTTAAAAAAATCTTTTCTGTTCACGCCCACCCACTACCTTCATCCTCTGCAAAAAGCCAATATTACATTTCAACATAAGCATTCACATTTCTCCATCTGAAACTTTCTGGCAGTTCCAGCTGCCTATTGACTTAGAGTCAGGGAATCAACTGGCCATTGAATTCTGGAAGCCTTTTGAACTTTCCTCATTACCTCCCACCCCCACTGATCTTTTCTAAACATGTTTCTAATTATCCACATCAGCAAGAGGTAGCTGGGAAATGGGATTATTTTTATTAACCATTTGCAAAATAACCTTGTAATGTAATTAGTACAATGATAGAACTTAAGAGAAAAAAGAGATCATTGAAGCCATACTCCCCAATTTGGATAGATAAGGAAGGCGAGGCCCAGAGAGGAAATATGCTACCTTGATATCATACAGCTAGTTGGAGACAGACATGAACATTTTGCTCAGGTTTCCTGATACTTGATCCAAGATATGAAGGGGAAGGTTGACCTGGTGAGCAATGAAGGTCGATGACTTGGGGGACATGGCTTCTCCCCAAAGTGGTTGTCGCTTGGGTCTAGTGGGAATGCCAGGAAGCATATCTCGATGCAGAAGTGATCAAAGTTTATTATCTGGGTGGGAAATTTGGGCCAAAGGAGAGACAAGGCAATTAATCACTTGAGAAGCTCAGGAGTCGTAAGCTCATATGAGTACTTGGCATTAGGACATAGCATGCTAGAGAAGAAAAGGTACAAGCTCTATAGTCAGACACATCATGGTTCTATATGGCTCTGTAATTTTAGATGCATTACCTCTCTAAGCCTTAGTTCCTCATCTATAATATGGGTATAATTGCTATCTCACAGGGTTGTTTACTGTTCAGCGCCTGACACATGATTGGTGCTTAATAAATATGAGCTACTTTTTTCTTTGGGGTCTCTGAAGCTCTAGATTGTAAACTCTGGGTGTGACTGTGGGGCCTGACTTTGGATGCATAATAGAAACTTTGTGGATACAGTGTTAGTGTGTGTATGTGTGTCTTTGTGAGTGAGTGTGTGTGTGCATGTGTGTGTGTGTATTTTGAAGGGAGATATTAATTTGTTCATAAGGGAAGGACATCAGCAAAACTGGGTCCTTGTTCCCTGCTTCCATCTCCAGGTATATTTCTATGATTCTTTCTCACCTTACCCTTACCCTCCACTTGCATCCTTCCCCCAAAAAACAAAATAAAAAAGACTGCCTAAGGCCAGCCTGACCTCATTAGGATGTGGCTCAGCTTCACTGCTGCCATCGACAGTGGTGGGTATGCTGGGGTTGAGCTGAGGGCCAGACTATTAACATGCTAATGTCAGGGACTAGAGAACAGAGCTCATCTGTGTTTTCTTGGCAAGCCTCCTTTTCCTGCCCACTGTTCAGCCAGGAGGCTCAGGACAACAGGGGGCACCTCAGCTGCTACACTGAGGTACTTACCCTATTTCTACCCTCATTTCCACCCTAAACCTGTGTAAGAAAGAGGAATCATGACTTGGCTCTGATCAGGGTTGGAAAAAATCCTCTCAGAACCCAGGCACAGCATGGCTTCAGAGTCCTTCACAATCCCCGTTTTATCTTCTCAAACATTCTTTATTTGGGGTATTGTAAATGGAACTCAGTCTTAAGGGTGTGGGTATTACCCCCAGTTGCTAAGGATGAAGGATAATATATGGGAGTGGCCCAAGAGAACAAGATACAGGAGTTAATCCAACAATCTCCACCTTCAGTCTTTAATCCATCATGGAAGTGGGAAGTGGTGTGACATTGTAGAGGGAAGGAGGAGGTGGCAGAAATCACTGGATATGCATGGATTTGGAGTCAAACAGACCTGGTTTGAACCCTAATTCTGTCACTCACAACCTGAAACTTGGGCAAGTTATTTCATTTATTTGAACCTCATTTTTGATATCTATAAAATGGGCCTAATTGTAAGTCTAGCATAGGGGTATTATGAAAATTAAAGGAGATGATGGATGTAAGGTTCTTGGTATGTGTCAGTGTTCATAAGTAATAGATCCCTTTCCTGCCTCAGCAGTACTTTGTGCAGAGAGATGCCGACATCAGTTCTTGATTGCTGCCCAAGTATATTTTCTTGCCAGATGCTGAGCACCTTAAACCCTTTAAGGGCAGATATAATATTGACTTCAAACTTTGTGTCCTCTGTGCCTCACACAGAGGAAGTATTCAATCAATGGTTGGTTGTTTTGGTTTTCTCTTCTAGGTGGTGAAAACTATTGGCTTGAGGGAAGTTTGGTTCTTTGGTCTGCAGTACCAGGACACTAAAGGTTTCTCCACCTGGCTGAAACTCAATAAGAAGGTAACTGCTTATTCCTCTGTTGGATTTAGAATTCTTTTCTTTTCCAGAACATTCCTGGGAGGGTACCATGTGCTAGTTGGCAAATCCTGGATACCTAGGGCTGTGTTTGTGACTGGGTGGTCTGTTGACCACTTGGATCAGAATAAGGACCGAGGACACAAGCAAGGCAAAGCTCTTGCTCTGTCTCTACTTTGACTTCTAACAGCGACAATGGCCAGCATTCAAAGAAGAAGAGACTCTTTTCTTTCTAATGGGAACACTAGCTTGAACTTTGACTTGTTTTGGATCAAATCCATTAGTGGCTTTTCAAGAGAGGATTGGTATCCCCTTCATCTCTCCAAACTCAATGGCTTTAGGGGATTTGTGTTTTTTTTGTTTGTTTGTTTTTGTTTTGTTTTTTTTTTTGACGGAGTCTCGCACTCTCGCCCAGGCTGGAGTGCAGTGGTGCCATCTCGGCTCACTGCAAGCCCCGCCTCCTGGGTTCACGCCATTCTCCTGCTTCAGCCTCTCGAGTAGCTGGGATTACAGGTGCCTGCCACCACGCCCGGCTAATTTTTTGTATTTTTAGTAGAGACGGGGTTTCACCGTTTTAGCCAGGATGGTCTCGATCTCCTGACCTTGTGATCCGCCCGCCTCGGCCTCCCAAAGTGCTGGGATTACAGGCATGAGCTACTGCGCTTGGCTGGGGATTTGTTAAAAAGAGCCACAGATTCTTGAACTAGAAAAAAAAAATCTGAAAGATCTTACAGTCTTATGCTGCACCTTCTCCAGCAGTCAACTGATGTCTGAACCCCATATAGATGTTTCCCTCTTTCTTGATCTTTTACCTCAGTTGGACCCCAAATGGGATGGTTTGAGTCCATGCAAGCTCTCCACCCCAAGCAGCATCTTCACGGGAACCTGGCAGCCTTCCATCTTCGTATCCTCAAACTGGCTGGCCTTGTCCTTAGAAGTCTCCATACTGTCCTGCAGTTTGCTTCTCTGATTGTGTCTAGGGAGTAGGTGCCCCACCTTCTGCTGGTAGAGTCTTGTTTTCCTAAAGAGTTGAGTCTTTTGCTGGACAAGTGTGGAGCCACTAGTATTCCATTTCAGGCTTTAAAAAATGTCTAATTTGTGCTCTTGTTTAGCCAGTTCTCAGTCCTCAGTCATATATCCTAGTCCTTACTTTGCTAATTTATGAAGTTGGAGGAGACTTATAAGACGAGCTTAAAAGAAGAGCTTATGCCTACTATCAGAATTTGGGGATAGTTGGATATAGTCAGATAAAAGTGGTTTGAAGATTTCTGATCATCAGTCGGTATTAAGGTAATTTCAGGAAGAAATTCCCAACAGAAAGTGATTACAGACATGGGATTCAGTCCCCAGTGAAAGTAATGTATTATTTTTCTTAATTACCAGGGGAGTTGCCACCCAGCTGTCTAAGATTATGCAAATTAATGATCTGTCAGTGTTTTCTCCCCACCCTACAGCCACTCCATCACCCTTAAAACCTATTTTTTGAGAGTCCATAACCCTTACTCTTCCCAGGTGACTGCCCAGGACGTGCGGAAGGAAAGCCCCCTGCTCTTTAAGTTCCGTGCCAAGTTCTACCCTGAGGATGTGTCCGAGGAATTGATTCAGGACATCACTCAGCGCCTGTTCTTTCTGCAAGTGAAAGAGGGCATTCTCAATGATGATATTTACTGCCCGCCTGAGACCGCTGTGCTGCTGGCCTCGTATGCTGTCCAGTCTAAGTATGGTGACTTCAATAAGGAAGTGCATAAGTCTGGCTACCTGGCCGGAGACAAGTTGCTCCCGCAGAGGTGAGGTGGTTCCCTGCCCTCCTTTGCCTTGACCATAAGGGGCTGCAGCCCACAGCTGACCAATCCCTGCCTCACAGGGGATGCCAGATCTGTTCTTCTCCATTGGGGTCTGTCTGAAGACTGTGTTATGCTGCTCAAGAGACATTTGCATATAGTGTCAGACTCTGTTGTTGTTTTTCTGGCTTTCCAAATAAAAAGCCTTTTTGTTTTCCCTCTGTCTACCTGGTTACAGAACTTTATTACCCTGGAGGCAGGTGCTTATATAGAACCAGAGATTGAGTAATTTCTTTCACCCCTCCCTGGTTCCATTTTCTCAGTTCTTTTTACTGATTTAGATCTCTTATATCAGAAGTTCACAGGGGAGAGAGAGAAATAAGCAAACCGAGGACATGGGGAGCTCAAATAGTCTTTTAATATTGACAGCTAGTGTACAGAGCTTTCCCCTTTTTTAAACTTCAAAGTCAAAAGCTCTAAAACACTCATTATTTTTGTTTTTGTATCACAATAACACACAAAATGAACAAAGCAGGCAATATCCTTATTTCCTGGCCAAGGAAATAGAGGTGCAGAGGTACTCACACTGACTTTCCCCATCTGGTGCAGCTCATCTGAGGCAGAGCCAGAGCCAGACCTGGAAGCTTAGCACCTTAATATTTTAACACTAAGTTTTTTCCTACTATGCCCAATGGCCATTTCCATAGTCTTTTGGATTAGAAGGAAAAGCTTTGCTTCATTCTGGGAGCCTCAGTCCCATTGGAGTTATGGCATATATGTACAACACACCCATAAGATATTAGGGATAGTGCTTGTACCCTGGGGACTCTACCTGAGTCATTGCCATGATATCTGAGATGGCATGTTTAAAGCAAACCTTGTTTATAATCTAGTAGGTCTTGGAGGTTGGGCCTGTTGGTTTTTCTGAAAGCCATTAGGACTCAGTTCATTGCTCTGTAGCCAAAGGCCATCCTTTCATTTCTGAGCAGTATTCTTATAAACATAGAGTGTTGGTCCTAAGAGGATCTAGGAGAGAGTGTACCTGGCTCCATGAGGTCCATCCCTACTGTTAGCCCCTAAAGTCAGCACAAACTCCTGACACATTACTGCTATGCTTAGGGACCACAGCACATCATTTGATTTGTGGATAAAGGTACAAAGGAAGGTGTTCCCCTTGTTGTTTTTGATCATCCATTCTTGTAGCTCTCTTACCTTTCAGGCAATTCCTTGTGTCTAGTTTAACACCTTCTTGCTATAATTTCGGTCTGCTTCCAGTGTGACCTCAATTGGCTGACTCTACATCCTCTTTGCATCAGCCCCTTAGAAAGCTAAATGGGCTTCCCTTCTCTCCTGCACAGGGACTTTGTGCTTTAAACTACTCATCACCCATTGTCTTTCCAGAGTCCTGGAACAGCACAAACTCAACAAGGACCAGTGGGAGGAGCGGATCCAGGTGTGGCATGAGGAACACCGTGGCATGCTCAGGTAAGCTTGTCCAAGCAGTGGTGGGCCCCACTTCCCTTACAGGGTGAATGAGAATGCGTTCTAGGGAGAAGAGACTGATGACAAGGGACATTGGTGGATGTTGGAGAAAGAGGGAACAGGGACGATAGAAGGCAAACTAGGACCATTATAAGGCTGTTTTTTGTTTGCTTGTTTGTTTGTTTTGCTGAATGCTGGTAACTGGTAGCCCAAACAGTTTTGACTATCAAGAAATGGAGGGAGCTCTTACACATGGCAAAGCATTTTTGAGGGTTGTCTAGTTGAAGGACAAATATCATCATTTTGCCATCACCACATTCTGAGCCCTGCTAAGAATGTGCCTTTATAAGAGGCTGTCACAATGAATGAGAGAAAGAAAATTGCTTCTATGGCAGCCAACATGCCAGAGGCCAGCAAGGGTCAGCCCATCTTTATTCCCCTTGGGAGCTTAGACCCTAGGTTTTTGTTAGGAGATTTTGCTTTGCAAAAGTCATGCTGTGCTCTGTTCTCCATCATCTGCTTGCCTTTTGTCCCCTTTCCCACTCCTGATAGCAAGATCCTTGTCAGAAGTACAGAGTAAGCAGGCTTTCTATCTCCTTGGGTCTGACTCACAAGCCCCACTTTGTGACCCCCAACTCTGTGTCATTTAGGGAGGATGCTGTCCTGGAATATCTGAAGATTGCTCAAGATCTGGAGATGTATGGTGTGAACTACTTCAGCATCAAGAACAAGAAAGGCTCAGAGCTGTGGCTGGGGGTGGATGCCCTGGGTCTCAACATCTATGAGCAGAATGATAGGTATATCTCAGATCTCTTTTAGTTTATTTAGGTCACGTTAACATCTAGGGCTCACTTTTCACCAAGGAGCAGGGCCATATCTCTTGGGTCCCATCTCAGTTCTTTTTCTACCTAATTTAGTCCAGCCCAGATGATTTCACAACTTCCCTTAGTCAATACTAAATCCTGTATTGACGAGACTCACACTGTCAACTATGGTAGCCACCAGCCACATGGGGCTATTGAACACTTGAAATGTGGCTACTTTGAATTGAGATGTGCTGCTGTAAGTGTAAACTACACACTGGACTTTGAAGACTTAGTGTGAAAAACAGAATGTAAAATGTCTTAATATTTTAAAAAATATTTATTTACATGTTTAAATGATAATATTTTAGATATATTGGGTTAACTAAACTTACTATAATTTTATTAAATCCATTTCTTTTTACTTATTTTCATGTGGCTACTAGAAAACTTAAAATTATATATGTGACAGTCATTATGTTTTTATTGGATCGTGCAGGCCTAGACTATCTTATCAGCATTTGTAATTAGTCTCCTGTGATGGTTAAATGGCTTTTGGCCTATAATCCTCTCACTGTAGCCTTATCCCACTTGCTTATATTTTTCACTTGGTGTGCTCTTGGTGAGGATGGAGAGCAATAGATTATTGTTCCATATAACTCCTGAATTTTGGAGTTCATTATTTACTTTCTCTCAAACTTTTGTAAGCTTGGATAGAAGAGACTCAGTTAAATAGGGCTGGGGATTCCCTTGAGGAATTGTTACAAGTTCCATGCCTCAAACAAATACATAACAAAACAAACTTGAGACAAGGAATCATATGTTAGTTGTACTATCAGGAGATCTTTAGTGAACTCTCAATGCTGGCAGCTGACCTGGTGGCGTGTGATGACACTGGCTGAGCTGTCACTGAGTCTACCTCCTCCAGAGAGAAGTGTTTGTTTGGCCAGGCTCAGTGGCTCACGCCTGTAATCCCAGCACTTTGGGAGGCTGAGGAGGGAAGATTGCTCAAGCCCAAGAGTTCAAGACCAACCTGGGTAACATAGTGAGACCTCGTCTCTATTTATTTAAAAAAAAAAAAAAAGAGAGAGAGACATAGAAGCTTGGAGGTGACAGTGAGGGCAAGCCACCAGTTCTCTACACCCTTCTTGTCTTGCCCTTGTCCTGATGTTATTGGTTTCTATTTCTACAGACTAACTCCCAAGATAGGCTTCCCCTGGAGTGAAATCAGGAACATCTCTTTCAATGATAAGAAATTTGTCATCAAGCCCATTGACAAAAAAGCCCCGGTGAGTGATTCCTCCCTCTGACCAAGACAGGTACTTGCCAAGGCCTGCATAATGAGCAATCATGCTATTCTATTTTTCTCTTCCTTTTCTGATGTGTTTGTGTGTACGTGTGTGCGCGCATGTGCACAAACAGGAAGCACAAATAGAGATTGGGAATGGAGGGGGATGTTGATGCCAAGAAATGGCCAGCAGACATCCTGTACCTGGTTCTACTCTGCTACCTGTCTCTCTCACTGTGGATGTGGGAGAGCCACAGGCAGTGTTAAGTACTGCTTCTTAGCCATTGCCTCTGCTGCCCTGAGGTTCTGGGGTGGAAACCGAATGCATCTCATATTTCCAAGCCCCTGGGTCCCAGAAAGTGGACACTGTTCACATATTTGATTCCTTCCTTCCTTCCTCTCTCTCTCTCTCTTTCTTTTTTTGATGGAGTCTCGCTCTGTTGCCCAGGCTGGAGTGCAGTGGTGCAATCTTGGCTCACTACAACCTCAGCCTCCCGAGTAGCTGGGATTACAGGCGCATGCCAACATGCCTGGCTAATTTTTGTAGTTTTAGTAGAGACAGGGCTTCAACATGTTGGCCAGGCTGGTCTTGAACTCCTGACCTCAGGTGATTTGCCTGCCTTGGCCTCCCAAAGTGCTGGGATTATAGGCGTGAGCCACCATGCCCAGCCCTTGACTTCTTTTTTTTTATTGTGGAGAAAGGGCTGTGGCCAAAGTCCAAATCTGAAGATGATCCTACAAACTTCTTGGTAGAACTTTACTGCTGCCCTCTCAGACTTTTCTCCAGAGCAATCCAAGACCAAAAAAGTGCTTTAAGTTCATTCATTTCTCTAACACACTCGCCATGCTTCTTACTCACTCAGTAGCCTGCAGCTGACAAGACCAGACAGCTGGTGATTGTGGGTAGGGTAGGAAACTGAGCTGAGTGTCCCCTTTTCTGGGATACTGCATGTCCAACAAGGCCCAGTGACAATGCTGAGCCTGACCCTTTTCATGAAGGCTCAGTGATTCTTCTCCAGCCATGAGGTGTCTGAACTTCCCCTGCTAGGGACTTTACACATGTTGTCTCCTTAAACCCTCAGCAACATGGTCAGGTAGGTACTAAGTAGCATACTAATTTTATGGCTGACAAAACTGAGGTTAGAGAGATGGAGTGATTTGCCCAAGATCACACAGCTAAAAATGGTAGAGCTGGGATTTATACCTGCACCCCAAGCTATATGAGACAGTAGCAGTGTGTGGTCAGTGGCAGAGGAGATGGTGGTGCCCATCAGCTGGTGACTTCGGTCCAGTGGTATTTGTAGTAACAAACTCAAATTCACTGGATTTTCTTGTGTGTTTTCTTTTATTGCTGCTGTGCTCAACTGTTATCAGAAAAAGTTAAGTAACAAAGCCAGCTGAGATCAAGGGCTCATTTTAAAAACAACAACCAGGACAAGCAGTGATCAGGAGATTTATGTATTCATGTATGTATTTACAGCCTGCCTTGTTCCAAAAAGGATTTAAGGGGCTGGGTCTAGGATTTGCTTTTAGGAGATTGTAGAAACAGTCCAGCCACCCATACTGCACCCACCAGGGTATTATTCAGGGGTCATTTGGCTTCCAAAAGAGGTCACCTGAGACCTAGCATGTTCCCTAATTAGCAGAGAAAGTTTGAATCCTTCAACTTGATTAAGAGTAATTTAGGATGCTTTCATAAGCAAAGATTGAAAGAAATTGTGGTTTCATAAGCAAAGATTGAAAGAAATTGTGGGAAGAACATGGGTTTCAGAGTCAAGAAACCTGGGTTTCTAGTCTTGGGTCTGTCTACTATCTAACCCTGGGCAAGTCACTTTACCACTCTGATAATTAGTCTTCCCATCTGTAGTGCAGGAGGTCAGATTAAATATTCTTTCCAGTGCTTTTGGATTTAGCTTTTCAGAAGGCAGAAGATCACCTTCACCTGTCCCTCCAAATTCTTTCTGATTGCTGATTTCCCACCAGGACTTCGTCTTCTATGCTCCCCGGCTGCGGATTAACAAGCGGATCTTGGCCTTGTGCATGGGGAACCATGAACTATACATGCGCCGTCGCAAGCCTGACACCATTGAGGTGCAGCAGATGAAGGCACAGGCCCGGGAGGAGAAGCACCAGAAGCAGATGGAGCGGTAGGTGCTGCACACTGATGTGGGGGGCCAGGGCTGGGGCAAGGAAGCTTCTCAAAGGTGCCCTGCATGCTAAGTCAGGACATGAGGCCAACCTAGGACTTCATAGATGAGAGGTTAGACACCAATATTCACATTTATTCAGAAAAAATCTACCAAGTTTGAGGGGCAGTTTTTACAGAGCTGGACCTAGCAGGAAACTGCCCTGTAGGACCTCACAGTCTACTCAGTCTAGTAGCAGAGAGAGGGAAAACAATATATACATAACTCAAGGTACAAAGGCCATGTCATTCATTCACTTAATAAATATTTATTGAGCAATGAATAAGAAAAGACCAAAAATCTCTGCTTTTGTGAAACTAGCATTCTAGTGGGGAGGAGACGAACATAATAAATAAGCAAATTATGTGGTACATAAGATGGTTAAGAAGTGCTATGGAGACAAAAACATAGAAGAGGGATGGGGAGAAGGGTAAGCCAAGTATTCTGAGGGCCCAGATGGAGAATACCTAGCCAAGGGAGATAAGAAGGTTCCTGGAAGAGGTGCTAGGGCAAGAAAAAGCAAAAGCAAATACTTATTCCAGATTTGTAACAGACTCTGGGAAAAAGAAGCCTAGAGCTGGGCTTTAGGGCAGGCAGTGTTAGACCTGAGGACTGATGCACTAGCCGTAGAGATTACTAGACTTGAAGCACTTCATCCCAGCACAGAGCCAAAACTTGTCTCCCTAACAAGGTGGATAGGGCAGGTCTTATTGGACCATTTTCAAGATAGGGGAACAAGAGCAAAGCAGTGACATAGCTAAAGTCACCCAGTGGGTTGGTGGGAGAGCTAGGATTCCTGACTCAGGGGTACATTGACAGGGCCCCGTGTACACTGGCCTATGTGGGGCTATGATATGAGGACAAGGGTATAGAGGTAAGGGAGGGTGGCCCAAACTCACAATCCCTAAGTGTGTTGGGAAGGTTGCGTTGAGAGACCCAGAGGCAGCAAGCCTTGGAATTCCCCAGGCTTTTTTTTTTTTTTTTAGATGGAGTCTTGCTCTTTTGCCCACGCTGGAGTGCAGTGGCACAATCTCAGCTCACTGCAACCTCCGCCTCCTGTGTTCAAGCAATTCTCCTGCCTCAGCCTCCTGAGTAGCTAGGACTACAGGCGCATGCCACTATGCCTAGCTAATTTTTTTTGTATTTTTAGTAGAGACGGGGTTTCACTGTGTTAGCCAGGATGGTCTCGATCTCCTGACCTCGTGATCTGCCCACCTCGGCCTCCCAAAGTGCTGGGATTACAGGTGTGAGCCACCGCGCCTGGCCTCCCCAGGCTTTTATGGAGCGTTGTTATCCTGTTCTATCCATTTTATCTCCTTCCCTAGTGCTATGCTGGAAAATGAGAAGAAGAAGCGTGAAATGGCAGAAAAGGAGAAAGAGAAGATTGAACGGGAGAAGGAGGAGCTGATGGAGAGGCTGAAGCAGATCGAGGAACAGACTAAGAAGGCTCAGCAAGGTGAGGCTTGGAGTCACCTTGGAGATTGGATTTTTCCAGGCCTAACTCTGAGCTGGAGAACCTTCTGCCTGAGCTGTAGACTCAGACAATGTAGTTCAGGTGTGGCTACAGACTAGAAGAAGAATGGGCAAGAAGAGAGCTCAGAACTTTCTGCCAGCTTTGTCTTGGGGTGAATCATTTCCAGGAACGAAGCTATTGTGTCGTCTTTATCTCTGTGCTCTTCACTGCCTTCTCCCCTCCTTTTCTGCTCAGAACTGGAAGAACAGACCCGTAGGGCTCTGGAACTTGAGCAGGAACGGAAGCGTGCCCAGAGCGAGGCTGAAAAGCTGGCCAAGGAGCGTCAAGAAGCTGAAGAGGCCAAGGAGGCCTTGCTGCAGGCCTCCCGGGACCAGAAAAAGACTCAGGAACAGCTGGTAAAGCTGTAGGGTGGGCTGGGATTGTGGGAACTGAGCTTTCTTCCTTGTCTGCCTACTTACTTATAGCTACTTTTGCTTACATGCTGGCTTTTTAGAGCAGGCTACCACTCCATGGGCCTCCAGCAAATAACTAGTTCAGAAGCAAGCTGAGAAGTCACTAGTGTGGCCCAGGAATTTTTGCAGTCTTCCCTAACCCTTAGTTTCTGTTCACTTTCTTAACCCTTGGGTATCTGAGCTGATTGACCTGGCAAAGGAAAGGGAAGGAGAAAAGAACAAAAGGGACTCATATTTGAGTTCCTGCTGTATGTTGCTGTGTTGGGAATAGTTCCCTTTTCCTTAGTTATTTCTTCTTCCCAGTAACCCTATGGGATTAACCTCATATGAGATAATATCCCAGATAAGGAAATTAGAGCTCAGGGAAGAGATTCACCAAAGGTCACACAATTGTAGCTAAATAAGGATTAGAACCCATTTCTGCCTCTGTTTGAAAGCTTTGTTCCCTGAAATCACATGCAAAACTATGTGTCTATGCATTTTTGGGGCATTTGGCATCCATACTTTCATCACAGTTTCCAAGGGTTCTGTGACTCAGAAGTTAAGAACCTGTGGTCCAAACTCCTTGACATATACTCTTCCTTTGTACTGTTGGAGGTGGGAATAGAGGGAACCAAGACCTGTCTCTCATGAGGAAGCTGTCATGGGAGATTTACCCAAGGTGTGCATAAGCTTTTTCCCTTGTTCAGATAGCCTTGTGACACTTGAGTGTCTTTCCTGTACTTGTCCTGGGAAGACTCTTAGTCTAATCCTGAGCATTCTAGGATATCAGGAAAGGATCTGCCACTTCAGGAAGTGACCCAATGATGGCCAAAGCTTTACTGAGGCCCCCAGCTGCATACTTGCCAAGAGGGGCAGGGGGAGAGATAGTGAGGAAGGGACAGAGATGGCATATTGTTTGTCTTCAAGAGGCCTACAGTCTAGGTGGGGGAGCTCTGACTTAAAAGGAAGTGGTGGTCAGGGAAGATGGGACTGGAATGAAGTAGTCTGGTAAAAGAGTCTCTGAGGCAGCAAGCAAGTGGAGCAGTAGGTCCCTTACTAGTCCCCCAGGGGACTTGGGTTGAAGACACCTGGGTCCTGAGGACCAGAAGGCCCAGCTCTCACAGGCTTCCAATTTATCCGTAGGCCTTGGAAATGGCAGAGCTGACAGCTCGAATCTCCCAGCTGGAGATGGCCCGACAGAAGAAGGAGAGTGAGGCTGTGGAGTGGCAGCAGAAGGTAAGACACAGGGCCTAAAGCAAAGCATTGAAGGAATGGGTGCCATATGCATAGGTAACAGCTCCTTAGATTCCTTATGTTTTGGCTCCCTCCCTCTTTCATACTTCCCACAGCAGGCAGCATGGGAGAAGGCACTCATGGTTTCGTCAAATACTTACTGGAGTTCTCTAATACCTCTAGGAAGTTGGTACAATTGCTCTTGTTTTATGGCTGAAGAAACTAAGGATCAGGCAGATGAAGTGCCTTGTCCTACCTGGTGCCTGCCTCTTGCCAGACCGTTCTAGGCATATACAGGATGCCACAGTTTAACTGGTCTCACTGACAGTCTTTCTCTCCTTCTGTCACTGGACAGGCCCAGATGGTACAGGAAGACTTGGAGAAGACCCGTGCTGAGCTGAAGACTGCCATGAGTACACCTCATGTGGCAGAGCCTGCTGAGAATGAGCAGGATGAGCAGGATGAGAATGGGGCAGAGGCTAGTGCTGACCTACGGGCTGATGCTATGGCCAAGGACCGCAGTGAGGAGGAACGTACCACTGAGGCAGAGAAGAATGAGCGTGTGCAGAAGCACCTGAAGGTATACAAGTAGGGCCAAGGGGCAAGGAAACTATATGCATTGATTTAGTAGCCCATGGCATTCCCTAGACCATCATGGGGGATAGGTATAAGATCCTGTCCCAGTGTTGTATGGGAGCCCAAGCCGTTCTTAAGTGACAGCTTTAAGGATAGGCACCTCTCACTTATTAATCAGACCTTGGGCTATCTCTTCCCTTTTTGAGATTTTCTCTCTGCCCCACCTCCCACTCACTCCATTCACCTCTTACATTAAGAAAATATCTAGCTGACAAAATTCCCACCTGAATCTTTTGTATGTTGTTCTACTCTTAAAGGATACCCATTATCAACTGGTCCCCTAAGTTTATTTATTTTTTTTTAATATTCTTGCCCCACTGCAGTTCTAACAGAGTTGGAAATGACTCTCAATATTTATATATAGAGAGAAAGGGTGAGGAAGAAAGAAGGAAACAGAAGAGAAGGGAAGTCTGGTCAAATAACAGGAGGTAAAATGAGAGAAAGCCATTGACCTCTGTGTTCCCGTGCATCCTCACAGGCCCTCACTTCGGAGCTGGCCAATGCCAGAGATGAGTCCAAGAAGACTGCCAATGACATGATCCATGCTGAGAACATGCGACTGGGCCGAGACAAATACAAGACCCTGCGCCAGATCCGGCAGGGCAACACCAAGCAGCGCATTGACGAATTTGAGTCTATGTAATGGGCACCCAGCCTCTAGGGACCCCTCCTCCCTTTTTCCTTGTCCCCACACTCCTACACCTAACTCACCTAACTCATACTGTGCTGGAGCCACTAACTAGAGCAGCCCTGGAGTCATGCCAAGCATTTAATGTAGCCATGGGACCAAACCTAACCCCTTAGCCCCCACCCACTTCCCTGGGCAAATGAATGGCTCACTATGGTGCCAATGGAACCTCCTTTCTCTTCTCTGTTCCATTGAATCTGTATGGCTAGAATATCCTACTTCTCCAGCCTAGAGGTACTTTCCACTTGATTTTGCAAATGCCCTTACACTTACTGTTGTCCTATGGGAGTCAAGTGTGGAGTAGGTTGGAAGCTAGCTCCCCTCCCCTCCCCTACCACTGTCTTCTTCAGGGTCCTGAGATTTACACGGTTGGAGTGTTATGCGGTCTAGGGAATGAGACAGGACCTAGGATATCTTCTCCAGGATGTCAACTGACCTAAAATTTGCCCTCCCATCCCGTTTAGAGTTATTTAGGCTTTGTAATGATTGGGGGATAAAAAGATGTTCAGTCATTTTTGTTTCTACCTCCCAGATCGGATCTGTTGCAAACTCAGCCTCAATAAGCCTTGTCGTTGACTTTAGGGACTCAATTTCTCCCCAGGGTGGATGGGGGAAATGGTGCCTTCAAAAGCTTCACCAAACATACTAGAAGGGCATTGGCCATTCTATTGTGGCAAGGCTGAGTAGAAGATCCTACCCCAATTCCTTATAGGAGTATAGGCCTGTCTAAAGTGAGCTCTATGGGCAGAGCTACCCTTTACTTATTATTCCAGATCTGCAGTCACTTCGTGGGATCTGCCCCTCCCTGCTTCAATACCCAAATCCTCTCCAGCTATAACAGTAGGGATGAGTACCCAAAAGCTCAGCCAGCCCCATCAGGACTCTTGTGAAAAGAGAGGATATGTTCACACCTAGCGTCAGTATTTTCCCTGCTAGGGGTTTTAGGTCTCTTCCCCTCTCAGAGCTACTTGGGCCATAGCTCCTGCTCCACAGCCATCCCGGCCTTGGCATCTAGAGCTTGATGCCAGTAGGCTCAACTAGGGAGTGAGTGCAAAAAGCTGAGTATGGTGAGAGAAGCCTGTGCCCTGATCCAAGTTTACTCAACCCTCTCAGGTGACCAAAATCCCCTTCTCATCACTCCCCTCCAAAGAGGTGACTGGGCCCTGCCTCTGTTTGACAAACCTCTAACCCAGGTCTTGACACCAGCTGTTCTGTCCCTTGGAGCTACCAGAGAGCTGCTGAGGATTCTGGCCTAGTCCCTTCCACACCCCCACCCCTTGCTCTCAACCCAGGAGCATCCACCTCCTTCTCTGTCTCATGTGTGCTCTTCTTCTTTCTACAGTATTATGTACTCTACTGATATCTAAATATTGATTTCTGCCTTCCTTGCTAATGCACCATTAGAAGATATTAGTCTTGGGGCAGGATGATTTTGGCCTCATTCCTTTACCACCCCCACACCTGGAAAGCATATACTATATTACAAAATGACATTTTGCCAAAATTATTAATATAAGAAGCTTTCAGTATTAGTGATGTCATCTGTCACTATAGGTCATACAATCCATTCTTAAAGTACTTGTTATTTGTTTTTATTATTACTGTTTGTCTTCTCCCCAGGGTTCAGTCCTCAAGGGGCCATCCTGTCCCACCATGCAGTGCCCCTAGCTTAGAGCCTCCCTCAATTCCCCCTGGCCACCACCCCCGACTCTGTGCCTGACCTTGAGGAGTCTTGTGTGCATTGCTGTGAATTAACTCACTTGGTGATATGTCCTATATTGGCTAAATTCAAACCTGAAATTGTGGGGCAATCTATTAATAGCTGCCTTAAAGTCAGTAACTTACCCTTAGGGAGGCTGGGGAAAAAGGTTAGATTTTGTATTCAGGGGTTTTTTGTGTACTTTTTGGGTTTTTTAAAAATTGTTTTTGGAGGGGTTTATGCTCAATCCATGTTCTATTTCAGTGCCAATAAAATTTAGGAAGACTTCACAGTGACTCAATCTTTCTTTGTAGTATGAGTGGGTAGCTGTAAGATATTTCACTGCAGTTTCTATTTATATATTACCTTCTTATCTTTGGTCTCATTTCATCTATACCTCAGTTCTATGGAGAGGGGTGATATGACTATCCCCATTTTATATAGGAGAGAATGGGCTCAAAAAAGTATAATAACTTCCCAAGGTCACAGGACTGTCTAACTTAATAGTCTGTGCCCTTTCTGTAGTTCCAGGCCAACTTTTCTACTGTGGGTGTGGATCCTGCATTGACCATGTGATGCTCCTGGACTTGCCTGGCATTGGGACCTAAGAGGTACTTATTTGTATCTCTTGATTTCTCTTGGGATGCTCAGGCCCTGTCCTGCCTGTTTGTCAGGAAGGTCTTCAGGCTTTTCCTGCCTCCTACTACCCTCACATATTGTAGTGCCAATAAAGGTCAGGGAAACTACCTTGGGCCCTGTTGCAGAAGGCAGTGGGGAATGGAGTGTGAAGTGAGGATGGAGAGTGTGTGTATGTACAAAAGCTATTGGGTAGTACTTTATAGTTTATAAAACATGTATAAAACATTTTGTAGCCTAGATATGGTTATCCTCATTTTGCAGATGAGGAAACTGAGGCCAGACAAACCTTCTAAACTGTCCTGGACCTGGCACTCTCACTTACCACTTTCCTTCCTGGTAAGCCAACACTTGCAAGGAAAAGTAAGTTATCATATATTTCCTTCCTTCCTTCCTTCCTTCCTTCCCTCCTTCCCTCCTTCCCTCCTTCCTCTCCCTTCCTTCCTTCCTTCCTTCCTTCCTTCCCTCCTTCCCTCCTTCCCTCCTTCCTCTCCCTTCCTTCCTTCCTTCCTTCCTTCCTTCCTTCCTTCCTTCCTTCCTTCCTTCCTTCCTTCCTTCCTTTCTCTCTCTCTCTCTGTCTCTCTCTCTCTTTCTTACTCTTTTTATGGAGTCTCTGTTGCCCACTCTGGAGTGGAGTGGTGCAATCCTGCCTCATTGCAACCTTTAAGCGATTCTCCTCCTGCCTCAGCCTCCGTAGGAGGTGGGACTACAGACACACACCATCATGCCTGGCTAATTTTTGTATTTTTAGTAGAGATGGGGTTTCACCATGTTGGCCAGGCTGGTCTTGAACTCCTGGCCTCAAGTGATCTGCCTGCCTCGGCCTCCCAAAGTGCTGGGATTACAGGTGGGAGCCCATGAGGCCTGGCCTAGTTATCGTATGTTTTGTGAGCTTTAAATCCTTAACAACAACCCTTTGAGGCAGTGGCTCAAAAACTTGTCTGCACATTAGAATCCTTTAAAGATACCAAAGCCCAGACCATATCCTCAAATCAAATTATAACCTCTAGTATTGGGATCCAGGCACCAGTGTATTTGATGATTCCAGTATGTCCTCCTGGGGGTGGGCAGACATACACTAGGAAGAGGAGACATCTGCACAGCTTCAATTCTAAGGTAGCAGATATAGTTCGAAGTCCCTAGAACATCAGTGTAGGAGGAGGCCTTAGGAGTCTCTGCTAATGATTATCCCAACTGTTGTTGCCTTGGAAAGTGAAGGAGTTTTAGATCCCCTCCAACCACAACCAGAGGATCTCTGTTTTTGGATATTGGGTTGTATGTGTGTAAATGATTTATTTATTTATTTATTTATTTTAAATGGAAAACAGGTAGACTTCTTCCAGGAAGATGGATGTGGCACGCAAGATAATGGCCCTCTAAAGACATCCATGTTCTAATCCATGGGACCTATAAATATGTTACCTTATGTTGCAAAAGGGACTTGGGATGTCATTGGGTTAAGGGTTTTAAGATAGGGAAAGGGTGCTGTATTATCCAGGTGGGCCCAATATAATCACAAGAGTCATTAAAGATGGAAGAGGGTCAGATTCAGAGAGATTTGAATACGCTATGTTGCCGATATTAAAGATGGAGGAAGGGGCCATGAAACAATGAATGCAGGTGGCTTCTATAAAATGGGAGAGTCAAGGAAATGGATTCTCCCCTAGAGCCTCCAGAAGAAATGCAGCTTTGTGGACACCTTAGTTTTAGCTCAGTTTTAGCCCATTTTGGACTTTCATCTTGTTACTGGAAAGGGGTTCGATCCAGACCCCAGGAGAGGGTTCTTGGACCTCTCACAAAAAAGAATTTGAGGTGAGTCCATAGAGTAAAGTGAAAGCAAGTTTATCAAGAAAGTAAAATTATGGTTACTCCATAGGCAGAACAGCAGTATGGGCTGCTTGATTGAGTATACTTGTAGTTATTTCTTGATTATATGCTAAACATTATTCATGAGTTTTCTAGGAAAGGGGAGATATTTCCCCAGAACTGAGGGTCTCTCCCCTTTTTAGACTATATAGAGTGACTTCCAAACGTTGCCATGGCATTTGTAAACTGTCATAGTGCTAGTAGGAGTGTCTTTTAGCATGCTAATGAATTATAATTAGTGTATAATAAGCAGTGAGGACTGCTAGAGGTTACTTTCATTGCCATTTTGGTTTTGGTGGATTTTTGCTGGCTTCTTTACTGCATCCTGTTTTATCAGCAGAGTCTTTGTGACCTGTATCTTCTGCTGACCTCCTATCTCATCCTGTGACTAAAAATGCCTAACCTCCTGGGAATGCAGCCCAGTATGTCTCAGCCTTTTTTTTTACCCAGCCCCTATTCTAGATGAAGTAGCTCTGGCTCAAGCATCTCTGACAATCTGACCTCCAGAATTTGTTCTGTTTTAAGCCACTATAGCATTATTCTCCATTTCCCTATTTCTTGAAATTCCTTATTCTTGAAATGACAATATTATAGAAATGGAGAAGGGAACAAATTAGTGGTTGCCTGCAGTTAAAGAACAAGGCAGGGGATGGAGAGCATGTGAGAAATGGATATGGCTATGAGAGAGCAACAGGAGGGGTCCTTGTGATACCTAGTGTCTTGACTATATCAATGTTAAAATCTTGGTTGTGATATTGAAGGCTAATTTACAAGATGATACCACTGGGAGAACATGAGTAAATCGTACATGGGATCTCTCTGTATAATTTCTTACAACTGTATGTGAATCTACAAAGACCTCAAAAAAATTAATTTAAAAAATAATGGGTAGAGATGCTGGGTATATATCCAAGAGCAATGAGTGCTTATGTCCACCAAAAGACATAGCAATACTATTTGCAATAGCGCCAATCTGGAAGCTAGCCAGACTTTCATCAACAGGAGAATGAACAAAACAATTGTATATTCATAAATGGGGTATTACTCAACAATAAAAATGAATGGACTGCTGCGATATTGTGAAATATATATATTTGGTCTTCCTCTTATTTCCTGGCATACCACTCCTAAAATCCTTGGGAGCTCCAAAGTGCTGTCTTTTTGTATGCTAATGATTGACTAATAACTTCAGTGTGGGACTGGTCACCAGAAAGACAAAGCATGAATAGAAGGTTGGGACTTTCCTCTAACCTCCAGGGAGGGGAGAGGGGCTTAAGGTCAAGTTGATTGCCAATGGCCAATAGTTTAATCAACCATGCCTACATAATGAAGTCTCCATAAAAATCTATTACGTTGGTGCAAAAGTTACTGCTGTTTTTGCCATTAAAAGTAATGGCAAAAGGTGTGGTGGCGCATGCCTGTAGTCCCAGCTACTCTTCGAAAGGCTGAGGCACGAGAATCACTTGAGCACAGGAAGTGAAGATTGCAGTGAGTGGAGATGGCTCCTCTGCACTCCAGCGTGAGTGACAGAGCAAGACTCTGTCTCAAAAAACAAAACAAAACAAAACAAAACAAAAACAACCCTCACTCTGGATCCTCCTTGAAGAAGAAGCCAAAATTCCTTAGCCTAGTGGCTCTTCACTATTTGACTTGTCTTATCTTCCACTATCCATCATCATCTATCTCCCCACAGCACTTTGCATTCCAGGCATACTAGACCTGGCATCCCTCAAAATCCCAGACTTTCTCATAATGACGTTCCATTGTAATAATAATTGTAATTAGCATTTATTAAATACTTACTGTTCAGCGTGCTTTACAGGTATTACCACATATCTTCACAGTATCTCTGAGACAAGGGCAGTTATTACAGATAAGGAAACTAAGGTACAGAAAGGATAAGTAACTTGCCCAAAGTCACATAGCTTGGAGTGACAGAGGCAAGATTTAAATGTTTCCTAGAGCTTCAAATTCAGAATAACAAATATATTATTTTTATTCTTATTCCACTTGGCTCATCTTCTTATGCCTCTCTCTCACTTGGTGGCGCCACTATCCACGCCTTTTTCCAGAATAAGAACTTGGATATTTCTCCTTGACAATTTTCTTTCCCTAGCGCGGTCCCAGTGCCCAATCTCCTGCCTTTCATTCTGCAAATAGCTTTTTAATGCCATATCTGCTTCTCTTCTGCTGCTGGGACCGTTGCCTCTAGTGAGTGGCCTCCTCACTAGATCTCCAGTCAACTTTCTATCCTCTGCTGCCAGTAACTTGTCAGAAACTTCTACTCTTCTTTGTTCAGTTTCTCCATTCCTACCTGAGTTGGTCTCACATTCTCTGCAAGGCACAAGTGATTTCACCCAGTTCAGTGACTAATTATGGCCTATGTATTAATGACTCCCATGTTTATCTCTCTAGTCCATAACTCTCTCCAAGTTCAATTTGGACAACTAACTGCTCTCTTGAAACCTCTACCTGCATATCTAATACGATTCTTAAAGTTTACTTAGTCAAAGCAGAACGCTTGATTTTCTTCCCAAATCCTTTCCTCCCTCAATCTTCCTCACCTCAGTAAATGATGCCACCATTTACCCAGTTGCTCAGGCCCCCAAATCAGGCACCATCATTCCTCTTTTCTCACTCCTAGAACCAGTTCATCGGTAGTAAGGCCTGTCCAGTCTACTTTATTTATTTATTTTATTTTATTTTATTTTTTCCATATGGACTCACTCTGTTGCCCAGGCTGGAGTGCAGTGGCATGATGTCGGCTCACTGCAACCTATGCCTCCTGTCCTCAAGCGATTCTTCCACCTCAGCCTCCCAAGTAGCTGGGACTACAGGCACGCACCATCACTTCTGGCTAATTTTTGTATTTTTAGTAGAGACAGGGTTTCGCCATGTTGACTAGCCTGGTTTTGAACTCCTGACATCAAGGGATGCGCCCACCTTGTCCTCCCAAAGTGCTGGGATTACAAGTGTGAGCCACTGAGCCCGGCCTATCCAGTCTTCTTTCAAATATGACTCCAAACACAACTACTTTTTACTTCCTCCAATTCATCACCTAATCTGAGCCATTATTACCTCTGGTCAGGACAATTGAAATGACTTCCCAACAGGTCTCTCTGCCTCCACTTTTGCTCTCCTACAGTCCATTCTTCACACAGTAGCCAGAGAGACCTTTTACAAGTGTAAATTAGGTTACATCACTCCCTTACTTTAAACCTCCCATGGGTTTTTTTCTTTAATCACACTCAGAATGAAATTCAAATCTGTACTGTTACCTTCCAGGCTCTATGTAATCTGGCCCTTTCTCACCTCTTTTTTCATTTCACCTCTTAGCACCCTTCCCTGGCTTACTATGCTTCAGCCACATTGTCCTTATTTCTTTTCCATTAATATTCCAAGCTCATCCAAGTATCAGGCCTTTAACTGCCCCATTGTCTGGAATGCTCTTGCCAGAGAATTTCCCATGACTGGCTCCTCATCATTCAGGTCCCAGCTCACAGAAGTACCCCTTTATCACCCTATCTGAATTAGTCCCCACTTCCCAACTCACATACACACCTATAATAGCTAACTTATATGGCTTACAATGTGCCAGATACCGTTCTAAGCCCTTTTGCATAAATTAAATCACCCTTACTATGCTCTTACAAGATAAATGCTGTTATTGCACCATATTATAGATGAGGAAGGACACTAAGACACAAAAAAGTTAAACAGCATTCCTAAAGTTACACAGCTAATAAAAAGGCAAACCATGATTTGAATTCATTCTCTATTTCATTATCCTGCTTTATTTTTTCATAACATTTCTCACTAACTGAAATGATCTAATTTATCTATTTCTTATTGTTTATTACCCATCTGTCCATCTAGAATATAACCTTCACAAAGGCAGGGACTTTTTTTGTTCACAGCTGTATTCTCCAACAACTTACCTGGACACAGTAAGTACTCAATGTTTGTTGAATGAGTTAATGGCTCCTCCCTAGGAATGTGCTGCTTTCTCTAGTTGGGATGATCTTCCTCTTTCTTTCTGAATTCCAACATATAATCTTTTTTTAAATTTATTTTGTAATTGTTTTTAACTTCTTATTTCCATAGGTTTTTGGGGAACAGGTGGTGTTTGGTTACATGAGTAAGCTCTTTAGCGGTGATTTGTGAGATTTTGGTGTACCCATCTCCCGAGCACAGTATATACTGAACCCAATTTGTGGTCCTTTATCCCTCACCCCCTTCCCATTCTTTCCCCGAGTCCCCAAAGTCCCAACATCTAATCTTTTAGGACCAGCTTCAGTCTTGCTTTCCCTCGGAAACCTCCTGTCCATCCTCCCCTCCTCACTAATGTACCATATTGTCTGCTCCTCCCCTGGCTTCAGCTCATGAATGAAATGACACTGAGTGGCTCTCTTCACGTGTGAATCTACATTATGTCATCTCAACCTGATTATACAATCCCTCCCAAAAGGGGCAATGTCTTTTTCATCACAAAATCTTCCACTGCCAGACCAAGCTTAGTACATAGGTTCTACATGAATACTTGCTGTATGAATTAGAAACTCAATTTCACTAAATGCATTACCTTGCTCTTCAGATTATTTATAACCATGTGAAATTGCAGACCTGTCCTGTGGTAGAATTTGCTGTCAAAAGACATTGTTATTTTAACCTCTTGTTTTCTGTCTCCCAGCCAATTCGCCCACCCATAGCTGAAAGTCTTCCAATCCCAGAATAACTTAATTTTTCTCACAGCCCTTGGTTTGGATCTTGTCAGAGGGGTTTAGGAAGTGTCAATTCCACCCACTATTTTTACATATCCATTGACCTCTCCAGGAAAACTTCTAGTTTAGCCTGAGCCCCTTGTCTTGTCTTTCTCTGTTAGTACAATTTTCTTCCTCATCCTGGTTAGGGGTATCTTTGGTGAGTTTTGGGTCTATGTAAATAGAACAACTTGGCAGCAGGGTGGTTCAGCTGCCACTTTTCTGGATAAGTGAAAAACTGTTCAATGGTCTACATTTCTGAGAAGGTAAGGTAAGGGTCTTATTACCAGTGGCAGAATTTAGTCTCACCCAAATAGAAAAGGGCTTGTGGAAAAATATCCAAAGTAAAGATAGCTCCATAAACTGCTCCTTGCAAATGCAATATCTTTGCAAAGTAAAACCCTGCCCAAGTACTGTCTGTTAGGGATTTGCTGAGCTGTGTGTTTTTTTTGCAATCAGTGTAGGCCCAAAGGGTCTTTGCTAAAATCCACTCTTGCAACTTGAAAATCCAGAATTATTTCTTCTTCTGAATTATTCCTTCTGATCTTGGAGCCCATGTTTTGTTCCTCTATTCCTCCTTTATTGCTTTCTTTTGCAGTAAGTATTTCCTAATGTAACACTTTAATTTATTTAGTGTTTTCTGCCTTTTTTTTTTTTTTTTTTTTAGTTATTTTGTTAGTAGTTGCTCTAGGGCTTAACATATACATCTTAACTTGTGAAAATCACCTTCAACTTATACAAACTTAATTCTGGTGAGATAAAGAAACACTTACATGGCTCTATTATCTCCCCCTTTTGTGCTATTATTGTTATGTGTATATATATATATATATATTACATTTATATATGTCACAAATGCAATAATATATTGTTATTACTTTATACAATTTCAAGTCTATTAAAGAAATGGAGAAAAAGAGGAAAGTAAGTATACATTTATAGATTTTGTTATATTTTCTTTCTTTAATATAAATTTGCTCTCATCTACCTCCTTTGGGCTATTACTGTCAAATATATTACATTTCTATATGGTATAGACCCAACAGTATACATATTGCTTTATACAATTGTCTTTTAAATCAGTTAAGGAGAACAGAGAAGAAATATGAATTTACACTGTCTTTTATTCCATAAATAACTTTACTACTGCTCTTTGTTTCTATGTGTGGATTCAAATTGCTGTCTAGAGTCACTTTCTTTCAGCATGAAGAACTTTTCTTAACCCTAGAATTTCTGTTTGGTTATTTTTAAAAATAATTTACACCTCTATATTAATATTCTCCTTTTGATAAATCTCATAGCGTCTTTTTACTTTCTTTTTTAATTGTAATTTTTTAATATTGAGATGAAATTCACATATTACAAATTCCACACTTTCAAAATGTATAATTCAGTGGATGTTAGTCTATTCACAAAGTTATAGGCTGGGCCTGGTGGCTCACACCTGTAATCCCAGCACTTTGGGAGGCCGAGATGGGCGGATCACTTGAGGTCAGGAGTTCGAGACCAGCCTGGCCAACATGGTGAAACTTCATCTGTACTAAAAATACAAAAATTAGCTGGGTGTGGTGGCAGGTGCCTGTAATCCCAGCTACTCAGGAGACTGAGACAGGAGAATCACTTGAACCTGGGAGGCGGCGGTTGCAGTGAGCCAAGATTGCACCATTGCACTCCAGCCTGGGTGACAAGAGTAAAACTACGTCAAAAAACAACAACAACAACAGAAAAAAAACACAGTTATACAAATACCACCACTATCTAATTTCAGGGCATTTTTATCATCCCTAAAAGAAACTTCATATTCATTATCAGTCACTTTCTACTACCCTCCTCTCCTTACCACAAGTTCCTGGTAACTTTGGGGCCCCAGTAAATCAATAAATTAACAGGAACCAGGGAGGAGCCAGGCTGGCAGAACAGGGACCTAACCCGGTTTGCAGGGCTCACCTCTTTGTGTGAAAAACCACAGTCAGTATCTTGCAACACCAGAAACGGAAAGCATGTGGGTCGCAAGACAGCTAAAAGCAGCATAGTGTTTCCCCTGGGCACCTGGATAGGAAAGACCTGGCAGTTAAAAATTACCCCAACATATTCTTAGCATACAGCACAAATTCACTTGCACATAGCCCCCTCCAGCATGACCTTATAAAACTTTTGTCCATCCCCTGCTTCTTTGCAGGCAGCCTCTTCCCTGCTGTGCTGCCCATTGCTTTCTTGCAATATGTCTTTGTACTTTCTTTAATAAATTCTTTTTCCTTTACCCACAACTGTCTTAGTAAATTCCTTTACTGCCCACAACATCAGCCCCAGCTAGTTGCACCCACAACATTTTGGTGGCCCATATGGGGAGTGTGTGGGACTGATCAGGGAGTGCTCCAAGACTGCTAGAAGAATGCTCGGGAACTACTCAGGGAGTGCTCAGGAACTGCTTAAGAACGTGTCTCCTAGTTTCTCCCTTTTCTCTTCCCTAACTCCAACCTCTTGGTGGACAGTGTCCAAGCCTGGAGCCAATTGACGATCCCAGCTGAGGCCACTCCCCAGAAGACCAGAAGGTCCTGGTAGCACGTCTGACCACTGCCCAATTGGGTGGGAGTTTAGAGTTTTGTTTTTCTTTCCAGTCTTCCTGTGAAAAAATTCCAGTATCTTTCTGGCAATTGATGGTCACTGGCCAGGGCTACTCTCTGGTGGAGTCTGAAGGTCAGGGGGTGAACAGGTTTGTCTGCCTTGTTCGGAAGAGAGGAAGGCTCTCTCCCCAAAGTCCCCAATCCCTACATGTAGCACGATTGGCAGCTAAAGCTCGACTAAAGCTAACCTACACATGTTTTGGGGAACTCAGACCCCCTCTTCCTCATTCTAAATTCTACTGTAAAGGCAGCCAAACCTGCTCTGGATGTTGCCAAATCAGATGATTTCAAGTGGCCTCAGGTGAATCTCCCCATTCCCATTCCTTCTCCTGGGCTAGTTCCAGGCTGTGTTCTCCATTCATCCTCATTCCTCCTACCTGGACTAGCCATCCAGCATAAAACCCCAGGGCCATCAGCCACAATGCTGGGAGATCCTTCCAATAGGTAGGATGCCCCTTTGGAAAGTGCATCTCGAAGTCCCTCAGTGGACGTGAGTGGAACCCTTTTCCTCGGCAGGATGCCCTGAGACAAAGTGCAGTTCATGACCCCAGTGGACATTACCCCCAGCAGCTTGTCATTTTCAGTCCCATCATGGGACAAATCTCATCTGTTCCCTCAGACTCACCTCGGGGTTGCTTCCTAAGACACTGGGATAAATTTAACCCTCAGACTCTCAAAAAGAAATGTCTAATTTTCTTGTGTAATACAGCATGGCCCCTATGCACGAAATCCTCAAATTAGCCTCCTCATTCTTTTATAACTGAGAGCCGAATAAGGAGAACAAAGCTAAGAAAAAAGAAAAACACAGGAACATTAGGCAGTCTCAACTGTTGGCTGTTTTACAAGCCCCCAACCCCCTCCAGGTAGCCCTAAGGACACTCCTACAGGTAACTGCCATCGTGCAAAAGACCAGGCCACTGAAAGGCAAACTGCCTTAATGGGATAAATGTGAAAAAGCCCTGCGTGGCTTGTCCCCTCTGCCACAAGCTCGGCTACTGAAAATGAAACTGCCCTAAGGGTCAAAATGTTCCCCAGAACAGAATCCCAACCCTAATGGCCTTGAGCTGCAGGTACTCTCTTCTCTGACTGGCTTCCAAATCAGAGTCATCATCAACAAGACAAAGCCAAAGGCAACTCTGGAGGTGGCAAGTAAAATAAATAAATTTTTTAAGTTCAAGAACTGCCTACTCTGTACTAATCTTCTTCTCTAAGCAACTCTCCTCCAAATCCTGTCAGGTAATGGGGCCAAGTGGCACCCCTTCCTTCAGTAGAAAAATTCACACCACTTTATTCTACTTAAAGGATAAATTACCATTCTCCCAAGAGTTTCTGGTAATATCTAAATACCCCACCCCCCTTTGGGACAAGAATATACTTTCTAAGATGGGTGTCTGCTTTATATTTACCCAAACTCTAAATTCCTCTTTCCCTCTAATAGCCCTATTTCTCCCAGGAAAGCTACCTAGATCTATAACCAATAGCTTCAACCTAAATATTCTTACCTCAGGAGTTTTAAATATAGCCCACACTTATTCACACAAACAAGAAATCTAACCGAGCAATCCCTTGATGGGGGATAACTTCTACATCATGTAGATAACCTCCTTATCTGCTCCCTCTTCTCAGGACTCACACAACAACATGTAATACAAACCATAACTTCCTAACAGAATAAAAGTAGCTCGTCTAATTAAAAGATTACAAAGGTGAAGAGGTATTTATGGTAAGAAATGTTACAAAGAATCTTGTATGGGAAATTCTTGTCCTAAAATAAAATAACTGGTTGCTTAAGAAAAGAGGATGTCTAGGACAAGTTAGAAAGTCCAACAAGTATGTCACTGTCAAAAGCAATCTACATATTCTTTTTCTTTCTTTTCTTTCTTTTTTTTTTTGAGATGGAGTCTCATTCCGTCACCGAAGCTGGAATGCAGTGGCACAATCTCGGTTCACTGCAACCTCTGCCTCTTGAGTTCAAGCAATTCTCCTGCCTCAGTCTCCTGAGTTGCTGGGATTACAAGAGTGTGCCACCATGTCCAGCTAATTTTTGTATTTTTAGCAGAGACGAGGTTTCATCATGTTGGCCAGGCTGGTTTCGAACTTCTAACCTCAAGTCATCTGCCTGCCTCGGCCTCCCAGAGTGCTGGGATTACAGGCATGATCCACTGTGCCCAGCTGCAGTCTATATATTTGATGCAATTCTCATCAAAATACCATCATCATTCTTCACAGAACTAGAAAAAGCAATCCTAAAATTCATATGGATTTTAAAAAGAGCCCACATAGACAAATCAAGATTAAGCAAAAAGAACAAATCTGGAGGCATAACATTACCTGATTTCAAACTATATCACAAGGCTATAGTTACCAAAACAGCATGGTACTTGTATAAAAATGGGTACATAGACCAATGGAATAGAATAGAGAACCCAGAAATAAAGCCAAATACTTATAGTCAAGTGATCTTTGACAAAGCACACAAAAACATAAAGTGGGGAAATGACACACTATTCAACAAATGGTGTTGGGATAATTGGCAAGCCATATGTAGAAGAATGAAACTGGATCCTCATCTTTTACCTTATACAAAAATAAACTCAAGATGGATCAAAGACTTAAATCTAAGACTTGAAACCATCAAAATACTAGAAGATAACACTGGAAAAACTCTTTTAGACATTGACTTAGGCAAAGACTTCATGACCAAGAACCCAAAAGCAAATGCAACAAAAACAGAGATAAATTGATGGCATTTAATTGAACTAAAAGTCAGCAAAAGAAATAGTCAGCAAAAGAAAAAATAGCTCAGCAAAAGAAATAGTCAGCAGAGTATACACACAACCCACCAAGTAGGAGAAAATCTTCACAAACTATGGATCCGACAAAGGAGTAATATCCAGAATCTACAAGGAACTCAAACAAATCATCGAAAAAGAAACAAATAATCCCATCAAAAATTGGGCAAAGGATATGAATAGACAGTTCTCAAAAGAAGATATACAAATGGCCAACAAACATATAAAAACATATAAAAAATGTTCAACATCACTATCAGGGAAATGCAAATTAAAACCACAATGCAATACCACCCTACTCCTGCAAGAATGGCCATAATTAAAAGTTAAATAAATAATAGATGTTGGCATGGATGTGAGAAGGGACTACTTTTACACTGCTGGTGGGAATGTAAACTAGTACGACCACTGTGGAAAACAGTATGAAGATTCCTCAGAAAACTAAAAGTCAGACTACCATTTGTTTGAGTTGGAGAATGTATCTTCTTCAATTTTTTGGAAGGGTTTGTGAACAATTGGTTTCAATTGTTTAAATATTTGGTACAATTCACCAGTAAAACCATCTGGTTCTGGGCTTTTCTTTGTGAGCAGCTTTCTGAAGACAAATCCAATCTCTTTACTTCTTATAAGTCTATTCAAATTTCTATTTCTTTTTGAGTCACTTTCAGTAATATGTATTTTTCTAGGAATTTGTCCACTTCATCTAGGTTATCTAATTTGTTGGCATACAAATTTTCATCGTATCCTCTTATAATCCTTTTTATTTCTGTAAGCTTCAGATTAACATATTCCCTTTCAGTGCTGATTTTAGTCATCTGAATTTTCCCTTTGATTCTTGATCAGGTTAGCTAAAGCTTTGTCAATTTTGTTGGTCTTTTCAAAGATCCAACTTTGGTTTTGTTGATTTTCTTTATTGTTTGTTGAGTCTCTTTTTAATTTATTTCTGCTTTAATAATTACCCTTTCATTCTTTCTGCTTGCCTTGTGTTTATTTTTCTTTTTTTCTAGTTTCTTAAGGTGGAACACTAGGTTATTAGTTTAAGATCATTCTTCTTTTTAATATAGGCATTTACAGCTATAAACTTCCCTCTAAGCAGTGCCTTAGCTGCTTCCCATAAGTTTTTCTAAGTTAGGTTTTTGTTTTCACTCATCTCAAATTATTTTCTAATTTTTCTTGTGATTTCTTCTTTGATCTCCTGTTGTTAAGGAATCTATTGTTTAACTAACACATATTCGTATACGTTTTCAAAATTTTATTTTTATTGATTTCTAATTTTATTCCATTGTTTTCAGAGAACATATTTTGTGTGGTTTTAATCCTTTTAACTTCTTTGTTTTTCTTTTAAAATGTAGATAAACAGATATAGATAGATAGTATGCTGGAATGAGGTATTCCTCCTCCCCAGTGTTTGTTCTTGTCTCTATTTGTTTATTTCATAAATTTTCACTACTAATTCTGCAAAATCTTTTTTTTTCCTATGTGTAACCATTGAAGCCTCTGCTTGCTTATCTTAGTGGCCAGCTAAAAATTCAACAAATATTAACTGAAATGCCTAGAACCAATAAGCCTAACAGTCTTCACTGAAGGGCTCTGTGTACATGTTGAAACGCGATTTCAACCCTCAGCCAGGCAGTTTACAACTTCATTTTAACCTTTACTTCCTGCTTGTGCAGCACCTTAATGACAGCCAGAGGTGAGAGCTTAGGGCCTCCTCAAGTCTTTTATGAGCATGTGCTCGGCCCTGACCATGGATACAACCCGAAACATGTGAATGGCCCTCTACATTTCGAGGAATATGTAGAAGATTATCAAAGCCCCTATGAGTGTCCCATTTTTTGTTTTTTTTTGCTTTTATTTTAAACTTTTTGGTTAGTTTAGTGTTTGCACCAACTCTTATCCACACCTCGGATAGTGTGTTGGTAAAACAGTTGCCTCTGTTTCTGATAAACCCCCGGGGAAAGGTCTTTTTGTACTCAGTCAGGTCTTCAAAGGAACAACCAAAGAGGTCATATAATAGCAAATTATCTCTGAATGAGGCTTTGAAGCATCTCAACCCTGTTTTGCCCTATGTAGTTGTTACCACGTTGCTAATTTTCATCATGATAGTGAGCTGTTGGTTTTCAAAAGTACCATGGAACTGGGAAAGAGGAGGTGGGAACACTAAAGATAAAAATGTCGTAAGACTTGTGGCTTGCTGTTCTTATTAAGATTCACCCATTTTTTTTTAAATAAATGGTCCCCAGACTGCTGTAAGACTTTAGTTAATGTCTATGTCCAAAAGAGTTGATTCCGACAATTTTAAAACCAGTTTTCTTATTGCATTTATGGAGGATAGAACGTATAGGTGTTCTTACTCTTTCATTTTTACTCCTTCCTTTTTTTCTTTAAGAATGGTTTCCTTTAGTTCTTTGAACATTATTTTTTAATGTACTTTATTTGTACAGCAATTTTATGTTCACAGCAAAATTGAGCGAAAATATAGAGTTTCTATATACTTTGCCCCCACACATGCATAACCTCCTACTTTATCAATATCTCACAACAGTGTGGTTTATCTGTTACAACTGATGAAACTACCTTGGCATCTCATTATCACTAAAAGTCCATAGTTTACATCAGGGTTCACTCTTGGTGTTGTGCATTCTGTGGGCTTTGAAAAATGTATAACATGTATCCACCATCATAGAATTACACAGAGTATTTTCACTGCCCTAAAATCATTTGTACTTCACCTATTCATCCTTCCCTCTCCCTAACCCCTGACACCCACTGATCTTTTTACTGTTTCTGTAGTTTTGTTTTTTCTAGAATGTCATATAGTTGGAATTGTATAGTACGTGACCTTTTTTGGTTGGTTTCTTTCACTTAGTAATATGCATTTAAGATCCCTCCATGTTTTTTCATTGCTTGATAGCTCATTTCTTTTTGCCTCTGAATAATATTCTATTATGTGGTTGTACCACAGTTTATTTATTCATTTACCTATTGAAGGGATATCTTGGTTGCTTCTAAGTTTTGGCAATTATGAATAAAGCTGCTATAAACATCTGTGTACCTTTTTCTGCACAGACATAAGTTTTTACTCATTTGGCTAAATACCAAGAAGTATGATTCCTGAATTGTATGGTAAGAGTATGTTTAGTTTTGTAAAAAACTGCCAAACTTCTCCATGACTCTCCCATCAATGCCTTCCCCCAAGAGGTAGCAATTGATGACCTCTGTCATCATAGATTTGTTTTGCCTTTTTTGAACTTCATATAAAGGTTATATAAAGTTTATATACAGTAAGTTTGTATATAAACTTTGTATTAAAAGTTTATATACAGTAAGTTTGTATATAAACTTTATATTAAGTTTATATAATGTTTATATACAATATGTTAAACTATAAAGAGGTTATATAAAGTTTATATATAGTATGTTTGTATATAAACTTTGTATAAACTTTATATACAGTATGTCCTCTTTTGTGTTTGGCTTCTTTTCCTCAACATAATGTCTGTGAGATTCATCCATGTTACAGTATGCCAAGTTGTATTCCAGTGACCTGGAATAGTCTCCTTTTGATGGACGTTTGGGCTGGCTCCAGTTTTTGCCTATTATGGATAAAGCTACTGGGAATATTCTGATATAGGTATTTTAATGGTCCTGTACACTCATTTTTTGGGGTCTATTTCTAGGAGTGGAATTTCTGAATTATTTAGGTAATTATTTTAGTTTTAACCGATACTGAGGGAGAAGGTTAGTATGGACCGAAGGAGAGAAGGTAGTTGTTACTCACATGCTTTTAAGTTGCTCAGAACTCACCCCAATAACATGTCTAAACTAAGTCACAATCCTACTGTATGAGGTCACTGACCTACCTTAAGGCTAGGTTGGGATTTGTTCAAGAATGGGACATGTACACCAGTGTTCATGGCAGCATTACTCACAATCCCTAAAAGGTGAAAACAACCCATGAGTTCATCAACAATCGAATAGATAAACAAAATGTGGTACATACATATAATGGAATATTATTCAACCTTAAGAATGAATGAAGTTCTGATACATGCTATAACATGGATGAGCCTTAAAAAACAGTAAGCAAGACACAAATGAAAATATTGTATGAGTCCTCTTATATGAAATATCTAGAATAGGTTAATTAATAGAGACAAAAAGTAGAAAAAATGTTATCAGAGGATGGGGAATGTGGATGGAGAGTTATTGCTTAATGATTAAAATTTCTGTTTGAGATCATGAAAAAGTTCTTGAAATAGAGTGGTGATGATTACACAACATTGTGAATGCACTTAAAGTCACTGAATTCTACATTCAAAATGGTAAATTTTATGCTATGTATAATTTACCACAATAAAAAACATGCTTTGTTAAAAAAAGAATTGTCCATGGTGGTTTAGTGGTTAGGATAATTTCAAAAGAATGAGACAGCAGGTTGGGAAGGTGGATGGGCATCGGTGACTCAAAAAGAAAGGTAGCAGAAGCTGACACCAAGCATACATGAAACAGACCCAAAGGCCTAGAATCCTCAAAGTTATCCAGTCAGTCCCCACCCCCAACAATCTCTAATACTACTTTATTATCTACAGACAATGTCAGAACCCTCATGTGTTCAATGCTTCTGAATTGAAGCTCTTATTTGGCGTGAAAACTACGTGGCCTAAGTGCTTTCTGTTGTCTGGCATAAGATCAGGCAGCATCCAGGTGATTCCACTGTTACCCTGTCCCTGGGGGCACAGTGGCACTTTCGCCTTTTAATTGATGCCCAACAACGCAGATATAAAAATTGGAACAGATGGTGAGGGGGCTTCAAATTTGTTGGCTGGCTCTCAACTCAGGGAAAAGCACAGGGAAAGATCTGCTCAACAAAACAAAATGTGATCCCCAGCAGGTCTAAACAAATAAGTGTTCAAAATGTATTTAGTGGCACTGAGCCACCAAAGAAGAGAAGGGACATCTGACAGCATAGGAGCAGGAAGATACATACTAAATCAAATTATCATTATTATTATGAAGCAAGCCACCAACAAGCTGGAGAATTTGGGGCTCATGCATTTCTTTTATTACTTTTTGTTAGGCAGATTGGCTGGAAAAATGATTTCTCTGGGTAGAATGGGACTACTATGGACTCTTTTTTTATTGTACTTTAAGTTCTAAGATATACGTGCAGAAGGTGCAGGTTTGTTACATAGGTATGCACTTGCCATGGTGGTTTGCTGCACCCATCAACCTGTCATCTACATTAGGTATTTCTCCTAGTGCTATCCCTCCCCTAGCCCCCCACCTCCTGACAGGCCCCAGTGTGTGATATTCCCATCCCTGTGTCCATGTGTTCTCATTGTTCAACTCCCACTTATAAGTGAGAACATGTGGTGTTTGCTTTTCTGTTCCTGTGTTAGTTTGCTGAGAATGATGGTTTCCAGCTTCATCCATGTCCCTGCAAACAGCAAGAACTCATCCTTTTTTATGGCTGCATAGTATTCCATAGTGTATATGTGCCACATTTTCTTTATCCAGTCTGTCATTGATGGGCATTTGGGTTGGTTCCAAGTCTTTGCTATTGTGAATAGTGCTGCAATAAACATACGTGTGCATATGTCTTTATAGTAAAATGATTTATAATCCTTTGGGTATATGTCCAGTAATGGGATTGCTGGGTCAAATGGTATTTCTGGTTCTAGATCTTTGAGGAATCACCACACTGTCTTCCACAATGGTTGAAATAATTTACACTCCCACCAACAGTGTAAAAGCATTCCTATTTCTCCACATCCTCTCTAGCATCTGTGGTTTCCTGACTTTTTAATAATTGCCATTCTAACTGGTGTGAGATGGTATCTCATTGTGGTTTTGATTTGCATTTCACTAATGACCAGTGATGATGAGCCTTTTTTCATATGTTTCTTGGCTGCACAAATGTCTTCTTTTGAGAAGTGTCTGTTCATATCCTTTGCCCACTTTTTGATGAGGTTGTATGATTTCTTTCTTGTAAGTTTAAGTTCTTTGTTGATTCTGGATATTAGCCCTTTGTCACATGGATAGACTGCAAAAATTTTCTTCCATTCTGTAGGTTGCCAGTTCACTCTGATGGTAGGTTTTTTTTTTTTTTTTTTTTTTTTTTTGCTGTGCAGAAGCTCTTTAGTTCAATTAGATCTCATTTGTCAGTTTTGGCTTTTGTTGCCATTGCTTTTTGTGTTTTAGTCATGAAGTCTTTGTCCATTCCTATGTCCTGAAAGGTATTGCCTAGACTTTTTTTCTGGGGTTTTTATGGTTTTAGGTCTTATTTTTACATCTTTAATCCATCTTGAATTAATTTTTATGCAAGGTGTAAGGAAGGGGTCCAGTTTCAGTTTTCTGTATATGGCTAGCCAGTTTTCCCAATACCATTTACTAAATAGAGAACCCTTTCCCATTGCTTGTTTTTGTCAGGTTTGTCAAAGATCAGATGGTTGTAGATGTGTGGCATTATTTCTAAAGCCTCTGTTCTGTTTCATTGGTCTATATATCTGTATTGGTACTAGTACCATGCTGTTTTGGTTACTGTAGGCTTGTAGTATAGTTTGAAGTCAGGTAGCATGGTGCCTCCAGCTTTGTTCTTTTTGCTTAGGATTGTCTTGTCTATGTGGGCACTTTTTTGGTCCATATGAAATTTAAAGTAGTATTTCTAATTCTGTGAAGAAAGTCAGTGGTGGCTTGATGGGGACAGCATTGAATCTATAAATTACTTTGGACAATATGGCCATTTTCACAACTCTTCCTATTCATGAGCCTGGAATGTCTTTCCACCTGTTTGTGTCCCCTCTTATTTCCTTGAGCAGTGGTTTGTAATTCTCCTTGAAGAGGTCCTTCACATCACTTGTAAGTTGGATCCCTAGGTATTTTATTCTCTTTGCAGCAATTGTGAATTGGAGTTCACTCATGATTTTGCTCTCTGCCTATAATTGGTGTATAGGAATGCTTGTGATTTTTGCACATTGATTTTCTGTCCTGAGACTTTGCTGAAGTTGCTTATCAGCTTAAGGAGTTTATGGGCTGAGACGACAAGGTTTTCTAAAAATACAATCCTATCATCTGCAAACAGAGACAATTTGATTTCCTATCTTCCTATTTGAATATGCTTTATTTCTTTTTCTTGCCTGATTGCCCCGGACAGAATTTCCAATACTATTTTGAATAGGAGCAGTGAGAGAGGGCATCCTTATCTTGTGCAGGTTTTCAAAGGGAATGCCTTTAGTTTTTGCCCATTCAGTGTGATATTGGCTGTGGGTTTTTTCAGAAATAGCTCTTATTATTTTGAGATGCATTCCATCAATAGCTAGTTCATTGAGAGTTTTTAGCATGAAGTTGTGTTGAATTTTATCAACAGCCTTTTCTGCATCTATTGAGATAATCATGTGGAATTTGTCATTGGTTTGTTTATGTGATGGACTACATTTATTGATTTGCATATGTTGAACCAGCCTTGCATCCCAGGGATGAAGCCAACTTGATCGTGGTGGATAAGCTTTTTAATGTGTTGCTGGATTCGCTTTTCCAGTATTCTATTGAGGATTTTCACATCGATATTCATCAGGGATCTTGGCCTGAAATTTTCTTTTTTTGTGTGTGCGTCTCTGCCAGGTTTTGGTATCAGGATAATGCTGGCCTCAAAAAATAAGTTAGGGAGCAGTCCCTCTTTTTCTATTGTTTGGAATAGTTTCAGAAGGAATGGTACCAGCTCCTCTTTGTACCTCTGGTAGAATTTGGCTGTGAATCTGTCTGGTCCTGGACTTTTTTTGGTTGGTAGGCTATTAATTACTGCCTCAATTTCAGAAGGTGTTATTGGTTTAGTCAGGGATTCGACTTCTTCCTGGTTTAGTTTTGGGAGGGTGTATGTGTCCAGGAATTTATCCATTTCTTGTAGATTTTCTAGTTCATTTGCATAGATGTGTTTATGGTATTCTCTGATGGTAGTTTGTATTTCTGTGGGATCAATGGTCATATTCCTTTTATCATTTTTTTATTGCATCTATTTGATTCTTCTCTCTTTTCTTCTTTATTATTCTGGCTAGTGGTCTATTTTGTTGATCTTTTCAAAAATCCAGCTCCTGGATTCATTGATTTTTTTGAAGGGTTTTTCGTGTCTCTATCTTCTTCAGTTCTGCTCTGATTTTAGCTATTTCTTGCCTTCTGCTAGCTTTCGAATTTGTTTGCTCTTGCTTCTCTAGTTCTTTTAATTGTGATGTTAGTGTGTTAATTTTAGATCTTTCCTGCTTTCTCTTATGAGCATTTAGTGCTATAAATTTTCCTCTAAACACTGCTTTAATTGTGTCCCAGAGATTCTGGTACATTGTGTCTTTGTTCTCATGTGTTTCAAAGAACTTATTTAGATCTGCCTTAACTTTGTTATTTCCCCTGTAGTCATTCAGGGACAGGTTGTTCAGTTTCTATGTAGTTGTGTGGTTTTGAGTGAGTTTCTTAATCCTGAGTTCTAATTTGATTGCACTGTGATCTGAGATACTGTTATGATTTCCGTTTTTTTCATTTGCTAAGGAGTGCTTTATTTCCAATTATGTGGTCAATTTTAGAATAAGTGTGATGCGACGCTGTGAAGGATGTATATTCTGTTGGTTGGGGGGTGGAGAGTTCTGTAAATGTGTATTAGTTCTGCTTGGTCCAGAGCTGAGTTCAAGTCCTGGATATCCTTGTTAATTTTCTGTCTCGTTGATCTGTCTAATATTGACAGTGGTGTGTTAAAGTCTCCCACTATCATTATGTGGGAGTCTAAGTCTCTTTGTAGGTCTCCAAGAACTTGCTGTATGAATCTGTGTGCTCCTGTATTGGGTGCATATATATTTAGGATAGTTAGCTCTTCTTGTTACATTGATCCCTTTACCATAATATAATGCCCTTCTTTGTCTCTTTTGATCTTTGTTGGTTTCAAGTCTGTTTTTTCAGAGACTAGGA
Organism: Pan paniscus; assembly: GCF_029289425.2. NCBI lineage: Eukaryota > Metazoa > Chordata > Mammalia > Primates > Hominidae > Pan > Pan paniscus. Next base: position 65,288,921 of record NC_073272.2, read on the forward strand.
TTGCAACCCCTGCTATTTTTTGCTTTCCATTTGCTTTGGAAATATTATTCCATCTCTTTATTTTGAGCCTATATGTGTCTTTGCAAGTGAGATGAGTCTCCTGAATCAGCACATTGATGGGTCTCCTCTCTTTAACCAATTTGCCAGGCTGTGTCTTTTAATTGGGGTGTTTAGCCTGTTTACATTTAAGGTTAATATTGTTATGTGTGAAGTTGATCCTGTCATTATGATGCTAGCTGGTTATTTTGGCCATTAGTTGATGAAGTTTCTTCATAGTGTCAATGGTCTTTTCAATTTGGTATGTTTTTGTGGTGGCTGGTACTGGTTTTTCCTTTCCATGTTTAGTGCTACCTTCAGGAGTTCTTGTAAGGCAGGCCTGGTGGTGACAAAGTCTCTCAGCTTTTATTTCTCCTTCGCTTATGAAGCTTAGTTTGGCTGGATATGAAATTCTGGGTTGAAAATTCTTTTCTTTAAGAATGTTGAATATTAACCCCCACTCTCTTCTGGCTTGTAGGGTTTTTTTCCAGAGACATCCGCTGTTAGTCTGATTAACTTCCTTTTGTGGGTAACCCGACTTTTCTCTCCAGCTGCCCTTAACATTTTTTCCTTCTTTTCGACCTTGGTGAATCTGATGAGATTATGTGTCTTGGGGTTGCTCTCTCGATGAATATCATTGAGGTGCTCTCTGTATTTCCTGAATTTGAATGTTGGCCTGTCTTGCTAGCATGGGGAAGTTCTTCTGGATAATATCCTGAAGAGTGTTTTCCAACTTGTTTTCATTCTCCCCATCATTTTCATGTACACCCATCAAACGTAGGTTTGGTCTTTTCACATAGTCCCATATTCCTTGGAGGCTTTGTTCATGCCTTTTCATTTTTTTTCTCTAATTTTGTCTTCACGCTTTATTTCATTAAGCTGATTTCAATCTCTGATATCTTTTTTTCTGCTTTATCAATTCGGCTATTGATACTTGTGTGTGCTTCACAAAGTTCTTGTGCTGTGTTTTTCAGGTCCATCTGGTTATTTATGTTCTTTAAATTGGTTATTCTAGTTAGCAATTCATCTAACTTTTTTTCAAGGATCTTAGCTTCCTTGCATTGGATTAGACCATGCTCCTTTAGCTTTGAAGAGTTTGTTGTTACCCACCTTCTGAAGCCTACTTCTGTCAATTCATCAAACTCATTCTCCATCCAGTTTTGTTTCCTTGCTGGCAAGGAGTTGTAATTCTTTGGAGGAAAAAAGGCATTTTTGGAATTTTCAGCCTGTTTGCGTGGGTTTCTCCCCATCTTCGTGGATTTATCTACCTTTGGTCTTTGATGTTGGTGAGTTTTGGATGGGGTTTCTGTGTGGATGCCCTTTTTGTTGATGTTGATGCTATTCCTTTCTGTTTGTTAGTTTTCCTTCTAATAGTCAGGCCCCTCTGCTGCAGGTCTGCTGGAGTTTGCTGGAGGTCCCCTCCAGACCCTGTTTGCCTGGGTGTCACCAGTGGAGGCTGCAGAGCAGCAAAGATTGCTGCCTGTTCCTTCTTCTGGAAGCTTTGTCCCAGAGGGACACCTGCCAGATACCAGCCGGAGCTCTCCTGTATGTGGTGTCTGTCAACCCCTCCCAGTCAGGAGGCACAGAGGTCAGGGATCCACTTGAGGAGCCAGTCTGTCCCTTAGCAGAGCTGGAGCGCTGTGCTGGGAGATTCGCTGCTCTCTTCGGTGCTGGCATGCAGAAGTGTTTGAGTCTGCTGAAGTTGCGCCCACAGCTGTCCCTTTCCCCAGGTGCTCTGTCCTAGGGAGTTGGGAGTTTTATCTATAAGCCCCTGACTGGGGCTGCTGCCTTATTTTTCAGAGATGCTCTGCCCAGAGAAGAGGAATCTAGAGAGGCAGTCTGGCTTCAGAGGGTTTTCTGAGCTGTGGAAGGCTGTGCCCAGTTGGAACTTCTCCGTGGCTTTGTTTACACTGTGAGGGGAAAACCACCTACACAAGCCTCAGTAATGGCAGATGTCCCTCCCGTCACCAAGCTTGAGCCTCCTAGGTTGACTTCAGACTGCTGTGCTGGCAGCAAGAATTTCAAGCCAATGGATCTTAGCTCGCTGGGCTCCATGGAGTTAGGATCTGCTGAGCTAGACCACTTGGCTTTCTGGCCTCAGCCTCCTTTCCAGGGGAGCGAATGGTTCTGTCTCGCTGGCATTCCAGACACCACTGGGGTATGAAAAAAAACTCCTGCAGCTAGCTTGATGTCTGCCCAAATGGCCACCCAGTTTTGTACTTGAAAACCAGGGCCCTGGTAGCATAGGCACCAGAGGGAATCTCCTGGTCTTCCAGTTGCGATGACCATGGGTAAAGTGTAGTATCTGGGCTGGAGTGCACCATTCCTCAAGCCACAGTCTTTCAAGGCTTCCCTTGTCCAGGGAGGGAGTTCCCCGACCCCTTGTGCTTCTTGGGTGAGGTGATGCCCCACCCTGCTTCAGCTCGCCCTCCATGGGCTGCATCCACTGTCTAACCATTCCCTATGAGAGGAGCTGGGTACCTTAATGTATATGGCCAAACTGTTGTATTAATTTATATAATAAAAAGTTGTATTAATTTTTATTTCCATGTGGTTAATTCTAACAATCTTCTTTTATGTTATTAGGTGCTGAATTAATAGGTTAAATATTTAAATTTAAAAAAAAATTTTAAAAATATAAATGACTTTTTCTCATGTGTACTGATTACTAGTGTTTGTTCTCATTTGAATTGCCTTTCCATGTCCCTTGCCATTTTTTAAATTGAGGAATTGATTTTTTATGATTTAAAAGAATTATTTATATAATTCTTGAAATATATCCTTTGTTATAGATAATTTAAATATACCCTCCATCCCATTTGTCAACTTTGTTTATGGTGTATGTGTATGCACACAGATGCATCAGTTTAAGCATTCAGAATATTTTCTTTTTTTGGGGGGCATATATATGATTTCTTCCTTAATTTGAGTTTAATTTTAGCTTTTGCAACTGCTTGTGCCTCGAAAATAGAAACTAGATTTTTTCTTATCCTCCATGGTGTCTATGGTGGGACTTTGCAAATAACAGGGGCCCAGTAAATGTTTCATTAAAATCAAATCAGTCTTTTGACAGATTTGAAGAATGCAGTGGAATTAGTCAAAGGACATGTTTTTCAGATGACCTTATCCTGAATGTGACTTATTGTATATACTTTCTTTCCATTCCTACTGTATACATTCTTGCTAACATTTATTTTTGTCATTTAAAAATTTTAGCCATCTGCTATGGTTTGGATATGGTTTGTTTGTCCCTAGTAAAGCTCATGCTGAAATTTGATTCCCAGTGTAGTGATGTTGGGAGGTGGGGTCGGTGAGTGGTATTTGGGTAATTGAAGCTGATTCCTCATGGATGGCTTGGTGACATTCTCGTAGCAGTGAATTCTCACTCTCACAAGATTGGATTAGTTCTTGTAGGAATGGATTAGTTACTGTGAGAGTAGATTGTTATAAAGCCAGGATGTCCCTCAGATTTTCCTGTCTTCACAGGTGCCTGCTTCCCCTTTGACCCTCTTTGCCATGTTGTGATGCAGCAAAAAACCCTCATCAGAAGCCAGGGCTGTGCCCTTGAACTTCTCAGCCTGTAGAACTGTGAGAAAAGTAAATCTCTTTTCTTTGTAAATTACCCAGTCTCAGGTATTCTTTTATAGTAACACAAAATTGACTAAGATACTATTCTAGTGGGTGTAAAGTGGTATCTCACTGTGGTTTTAATTTATAATACCCTAATAAAAAATAATGTTGGGAAACTTTTCATATGTTTATTGGCCATTTAAATATCTTCTTTGGAGAAATGTCTATATAGATCCTTTACCTAATTATGTTGTTTTTTATTGTTGATGTTAAAATTTTCTTTATATATTTTAGATTTAAGTCCCTTATTAGATGTATGTTTTACAAATGTATTTTTCCATTCTATGGGTTGCCTTTCTACTTTCTTGATAGCATCATTTGAAGCACAAAGATTTTAACTTTGATGATGTCCAGTTTACCTATTTTTTCTTTTGTTCTTTTGCCTTTAGTGTCATATCTAAGAAATCATTGTTTCATAGAAGGTTACAAAGATTTACTCCTAATATTTTATTCTATGAGTGTTATAGTTTCAGCTCTTACATTTAGGTCTTTGACCAATTTTGAGTTAATTGTTATATATGGTGTGAAGTAGGGGGTTCAACTTTATTTTTTATGTGTGTTTATCCAATTATCCTAGCACTGTTTTTTAAAGATTATTTTTTCCCCATTGAACTGTCTTCGCATTTTTGTTGAAAATCATTGACTGTAAATATGAAGGTTTATTTCAGAACTAAAAATTTTATATGTCTGTCCTTACGCAGGTAGCACACTGCACTGACTGCAGTACCTGCATAGTAAAATTCGACACTGAGGAGTGCTAGTATTCCATTATTGCTCTTCTTTTTAAAAATTGTTTTGACTATTTTGATGTCTTTGAATTTACGTATGAATTTTAGGATCAGCTTGTCAATTTCTACAAATAACTTAGCTGGGGTTCTGTTAGGAATTGTTTTGAATTTCTAGCTCAATTTGAATAGTATTGCCATCTTAAGAATATTTAGTCTTCCAATCCATGGACATAGAATGCTGATATGGTTTGGATTTGTGTCCCCGCCCAAATCTCATGTTGAATTGTAATCCCCAGTGGAGGGCCCAGAGGAGGGGCCTGGTGAGAGGTGATTGGATCATAGGAGTGGATTTCTCCCTTGCTTTTCTCATGATAGTGAGTGAGTTCTCATGAGATCTGGTTGTTTAAAAGTATGTAACATCTCCCACTTCACCCTCTTTTCCTCCTGCTCTGGCCAGGTAAAACATGCTTCCTTTTTATTTGCCTCCGCCATCATTGTAAATTTCCTGAGGCCTCCTCAGCCATGCTTCCTGTACAGCCTGAAGAACCATGAGCCAATTACACGTCCTTTCTTTGCAAATTACCCAGTCTCAGGTATTTCTTTATAACAACGAGAGAATGAACTAATAACAGAAAATTGGTACCTAGGAGTGGGGCATTGCTATAAAGATACCTGAAAATCTGTAAGCAACTTTAGAACTGGGCAATGGGCAGAGGTTGGAACAGTTTGGAGATCTCAATAGAAGACAGCAAGATGAGGGAAAGTTTGGAACTTCCTAGAGACTTGTTGAATGGTTGTGACCAAAATACTGATAGTGATATGGACAATGAAGTCCAGGCTCAGGAGGTTTCAGATGGAGATGAGGAACTTACTGGGGACTAGAGAAAAAGTCATTCTTGCTATGCTTTAGCAAAGAGACTGGAAACATTGTGCCCCTGCTCTAGGGATCTTTGGAACTTTGAACTTGAGAATGATGATTTAGGGTATCTGATGGAAGAAATTTCTAAGCAGCAAAATGTTCAAGATGTAGCCAGAATGCTTCTAACACCATATGGTCATATGCATGGGCAAAGAGATGATCTGAAACTGGAACTTATATTTGAAAGGGAAGCAGAACATAAAAGTTTAGAAAATTTGCAGCCTGACCATGTGGTAGAAAAAAAATTTTGGTTTCCTTGGGAGGAATTCAAGCCAGCTGCAGAAATTTGCATAAATGAAGAGAAGCTGAATGTTAATAGCCAACACAATGGGGAAAATGTCTTGAAGGCATTTCAGAGACCATTGTGGCAGCCCCTCCCATCACAGGCCTGGCCTAGAAGGGAAGAATAGTTTCATGGCCAGGCCCAGAGCCCGCTGCCCTGCTCAGCCTTGGGACACTGCTCCCTGCATCTTAGTCACTCCAGCTCCAGTTGTGGCTAAAAGGGGCCCCAGACATGTCTCAGGCCACTGCTCCACAGAGTGCAAGCTGTAAGTCTTGACAGCTTCAACATGGTGTTAGGCCTGCAGGTGCACATAGGGCAAGAGTTGAGGCTTGGGAGCCTCTACCTAGATTTTGGAGGATGTATGGAAACACCTGGATGTCCGTTTGGAAGTCTGCTGCAGGAGCAGAGACCTCATGGAGAACCTCTACTAGGGCAGTGAGGAGGGGAAATGTGGGGTGGATCCCCCACACAGAGTCTCCACTGGGGCACTACCTAGTGGAGCTGTGAGAAGACAGCCACCATCCTCCAGACCCCAGAATGGTAGATCCACTGACAGCTTGCACCATGCTCTTGGAAAAGCTGCAGGCACTCAATGCCAGTCCATGAAAGCAGCTGAGGGAGCTGTACCCTGCAGAGCCACAGGGGAACAGGTGCTCTGGGCCTTGGGAACCCACCCCTTGCATCAGGATGGCCTGGATTTGAGACACGGAGTCAAAAGAGGTTATTTTGGAGTTTTAAGATTTAATGACTGCCCTGCTGGGTTATGGACTTGCATGGGGCCTGTAGTCTCTTTGTTTTGCCTGTCTCCCTTTTGGAATAATTGTATTTACCCAATGCCTGTACCTGATTGTATCTTGGAAATAACTAACTTGTTTTTGATTTTACAGGCTTTCACATAGGTGAAAGGGATTTGCCTTGTCTCAAATGAGACTTTGCACTATGGACTTTTGAGTTAATCTTGAAATGAGTTAAGACTTGGCAGACTGTTGAGAAGGGATTATTATATTTTACAATGTGAGAAGTACATGAGATTTGAGAGGTACCAGGAGCAGAATGATATGGTTTGGATTTATATCCCCACCCAAATCTCATGTCAAATATAATCCCTAATGTTAGAGAAGGGGCCTGGTAGGGGGTGATTGGATCATGGGGGCAAACTTCCCCCTTGCTGTTCTTGTGATACTGAGCGAGTTTTCACAAGATCTAGTTGTTTAAAACTGTGTAGCACCTCCCCCTTCACCCTTTCTTCATCCTGCTCTGGCCTTGTAAGATGTGCCTCCTTCCTCTTCACCTTTTGCCATGATTGTCAGTTTCCTGAGGCCTCTTCAGCCATGCTTCCTGTACAGCCTGTGGAAACATGAGCCAATTAAAGCTCTTTTTTAAAATAAATTATCCAATCTCAGGTAGTTCCTTATAGCAATGTGAGTATGGACTAATACAAATGCCTTTCTATTTATTCAGGTCTTCATCATTTTCTTTCATTAGCATTGGTAATTTTTAGCCTACAGAACTATACATGTTTTCTGGCATGTATAATTAAATATTTTCTTTGAGTGATTGTACATTATATTGTGTTTTAAATTTTGATTTCCACATGGTCATTATTACTATATAAAAATGCGAATGATTTTTGGGTGTTGATGTTGGGTCCTGTGACCTTGATGAGTTCCCATATTAGTTCTAATAAGTTTTTTGTATATCTCTTGATATTTCCTATGTAGATCATCATTTCACATGTAAATAGGGACAATTTTACTTCTTCCTTCACAATCTGTTTTCTTTGTTTCCTCTTTTGCCTTATTGTGATGGCTAGAAATAAGAGTGATAAGGGCCAGGTGTGGTGGCTGATGCCTGTAATCCCAGCACTTTGGGAGGCCAAGGCAGGCAGATCACGTGGTGAGGAGATAGCGACCATCCTGGCCAACATGGTGAAAACTTGTCTCTACTAAAAATACAAAAATTGGCTGGGTGTGGTGGTGTGTGCCTGTAATCCCAGCTACTCAGGAGGCTGAGGCAGGAGAATCACTTGAACCCGGGAGACGGAGATTGCAGTGAGCTGAGATCATACCACTGCACTCCAGCCTGAGTGACAAAGTAAGACTCTGACTCAACAACAACCAAAAGAGTGATAAGAGTAAACATTCTTTTTTATTTTATATGTATATATTTATTATATTTATATATAAATATATATTATATATAAATATATATAATATATATTATCTAGATAATATATATTATATAAATATATTTATATATATTTATATAAGATATATTTATATAATATATATTATATTATCTATATATATTATATATAGATAATATATAATATATATAAATAATATAATATATATTATCTAGATAATATATATATAACATATATTATCTAGATAATATATTATATATAAATATTTAATATATATAACATATTTATAAATATATAAATAAATAATTAATATATATTATAAATATATAATATTATATATTATATATAATATATATTATATATTATATATAAAATATATATTTCTCTAATAAATATATATATATATATTTTTTTGAGACAGAGTCTCACTCTGTTGCCCAGGCTGGGGTGCAGTGGTGTGATCTCGGCTCACTGCAACCTCTGCCTCCCGGGTTCAAAGATTCTCCTGCCTTAGCCTCCCAAATAGCTGGGTCTACAGGCACCCACCACCACGCCCGGGTAATTTTCGTATTTTTAGTACAGATGGGGTTTCACCATGTTGGTCAGGCTGGTCTCGAACTCCTGACCTTGTGATCTGCCTGCCTCCGCCTCCCAAAGTGCTGGGATTACAGGGAGTGAACATTCTTGATTTGTTCCCAATTTCATGGGAAAGTATTCAGTCTTTAATTATTAAATATCATGTCAACTGTATGTATAATGTAGACACTCTGTATCAGATTTCTCTGTATTCCTAGTTTGCTGAGAGTTTTTATTATTAATGGTTATTGAGTTTTGTTTAATGTTATTTCTCTATCAATTAATATGATCATACAATTTTTCTTCTTTAGCCCATTGATACTACATGTGTTGCTTTTTAAATATTTTTAAAGGAAAAATGGTTGTTTTATTTATTTGTACTTAAAGCAGCCAAAGTAGTACTGATGTCATTATAATGCAGCAAATGCAAGACCTCTTTCCACAAATATTAGCATAACCAACAAAATAGGGGGTATAGTAAGACAGAGCCATAAAGGGCTGAGGAAATCAATGAAGTATGTTACAGCTTAACCCTTCACTCTTCACCTCAATCCTTCACCCTTCACCTCCATAGAGTTTTTATTTTATTTTATTTCATTTTATTTATTTATTTTTTTGAGGCGGAGTCTGGCTCTGTCACCCAGGCTGGATTGCTGTGGCTCTATCTTGGCTCACTGCAACCTCCACCTCCTGGGGTCAAGTGATTCTCCTGCCTCAGCCTCCCGAGTAGCTGGGATTATAGGCACCTGAGACCATGCCAGGCTAATTTTTTTATTTTAGTAGAGATGGGGTTTCATCATGTTGGCGAGACTGGTATTGAACTCCTAACCTGAGGTGATCTGCCTGACTTGGCCTTCCAAAGTGCTGGAATTACAGGCATGAGCCACCGCACCTGCCCTCGACAGAGTTTTTTTTTTTAATAAGTAAAGCCCAATCCCAAACAATAGGAATATACCTTCATCACACCAATTTGTACTTTTGTTTCTTATTCTTGAGGTTAGATTCTAAACCCTAAAGATATCCGAACTAGTATTAGATCTACTTATCTATAGCCAGAGACATCTTCTATCATGTTGTCCTTAGCAGCCAAGGTTATTAAAATGTCTTTTCTCCAGGAAGATCTAATAGGAAAAAAGAAAGAAACCTCTCTGAGTAGGCTCCAAGCATACCCCACCCTCCATCAAATTGACTGGATAGGCATGATGGAAACCAGAACGCATGGTTTCCAAACAACAAAAATCCTATGAGGGAGGGGAGGGGAGAGGAAGGATTCAGTCAGTGCCCAGACTGAAATTGAGTAATAGCAACTTCACTCATCTTCACACATCTTAAGGTTGCATGTTTGTGGAGTACTTTAGGAATAAATCTATGGCTTGTGGAGTACTAAAATACCTAGTGGTCTGCTGTACTACATTATGGCTTTCCCCAGCAGTTTCCAAGGCAACCTCCAAGTCAGGAGAATTTGGCTGGAACTGCATGCAGGACTGCAGAGATTCCTCTCCACAGTTATAGAAGGAAGTGTTTCAGGCCTGATTGTTCCAGGACTGGGTGCACCAGGTCTGAGTGTTCCAGGAGTGGTTGCTCCAGGACTGGATGTTCCGGGTGTGGTTGCTCCAGGTTGAATTGCTCTAGGTTTGGTTGCTCCACATTGGAAGGTTTCCAGTCGTGTTCACCAGGCATCCCTGGTGGTAGGAAGAGTAGAGACTGGGGTAGGTAGGTGCTGAGGCCTTCCGAGTCACAACATTGCTATTCTTTGGCCAGTCGTTTTCCTGCCACCTCTTAGATTTCATCCTCTGTTTCTGGAACCAGGTCTTCACCTTTGTAGCTGAGGTTCAGGATGTTGGAAAGTTCTTGCATCTGCTGGAGGCTGAAGTATTTCTGTCTCTGCAATCTATCATTGAGTACACACAGCTGGTTGGAAGAGAACAGAGTTCTGGTCTTCTGTTTCTTGACTGGGACCTTGTTTTCCTTTTTTGTGGCACTCTTCTCTGCAGAAGTGGGTTGCTTGTCTTTGGGACTGGTGGAAGAATTAGGGCTGTCCTGAATAAGCAGATCCATGGAGGAAGGAAGAGGAGAGACAGTCTCTGTGTGAGGCATCTCAGCAGAAGACATTTGCAAGGATGGATAGTTTTCTTCAGGCCCACAAATTACAGGTGTAGGTGAAAAGTCTTTATAGTCGGATGCTTCAGAGAAAGGCAGGCTTTGTGAACAAGCTGAATCCACACTCATGTTATTATTGGGGAAGAGGAGAAAAAATTTAAGAGCTGGACTGGAAAAAAGACTAGGGTGGCTTTAAGACTTTTTTTCTGGAAGATCTTAGAGAAATATGACCTCCAGAAGCAAAAGTATCAAGAAGTTGGGATGAAGTGAGTCACCTCCACAATAGCAGGAGGCAACCAGCTCAGTCTAGCAAAACTGCTTTTTAAATATTGAAAGAACTCTGCAGACATAGACTAACTCTTATGCTTTTATGTTGTATTATTCTTTTTTATAGACTGCTATGGTCTGAAAGTTTGTGTCCCTCCAACATTCATATGTTGAAATCTAGTCACTAAGTTGAGGCCATTAAGAGGTGGGGAATTTTGGAAGGTGATTAGATCATGAAGGCAAAACCCTCATTATTGGGAATAGTGCCCTCATAAAAGACCCCAGGGAGCTAGCTATCTTCTTCAATCATGTGCCATCTTTCAGTCAGAAAATAGGCCATCACTAGACAATGAATCTGCTGGTGACTTGATGTTGGACTTTCCAGTGTCTAGAGCTATGAAAAATAAATTTGTATTGTTTATAAACTACCTAGTTTATAGTACTGTGTTATAGCAGCCTGAATGAAACTACGACATATACTGTTGGATTAGATTTACTTAAATTCAAATGAAGAACTCCACATCTAAGTTTACAAGATGCTGGTCTATACTTTTCTTGGTTTGCACTGTCTTTGACTGATTTTGGTTTTAAAGTAATACTAGCTTTATAAGATGAATTGAGTAGTGTTTTCTATTTTCTGGAAGAGTTTGTGTAAAATAAGTGTTAATTCTACTTTAAACATTTGTAAGAATTCTGTAGTGAAACCATCTGATCCTATAGATTTTTCATTCAGGAACTTTTAAATTAATATTTCAATTTTGTTAATAATTATAGAAACATCCAGATTGCACATTTCATCTTTATTGAATTTTGGAAGTTTGAGATTTTTAAGAAATTGGTCCTTTTTCTTGTCAAATTTTTCAGTGTAACTTTTAAAATAGTATTCCTTATTATCTTTTTAATAGTTGCAGGTTCTATAGAGATACTCTCTACTTTATTCCTAATATTTGGATATATTGTCTCTGTCTTAATCTTTGTCAGTTTTGCTAGAGGTTCATCAATTTTGTTAATTTTTTTCTCCTAGAGAACCAGCTCTTTGTTTCATCAATTTTTCTTTTTCTTTTCTTCTTCTTTTTTTTTTTTTTTTTCAAGACCTCACTCTGTTGCCTAGGCTGCAGTGCAGGGGTGCTATCATGGTTCATTGCAGCCTCGACCTCCTGGGCTCAAGTGATCCTCAGCCTCCCAGGTAACTGGGACTACAGGCACACATCACCATGCCAGGCTAATTTTTATATTTTTTGCAGAGACAGGTTTTTGTCATGTTGTCTAGGCTGGTCTCAAACTCTTCTGGCTAAAGTGATCTGCCCTTCTTAGCTTTCTGAAGTGCTGGGATTATAGTCATGTGCTACTGTGCCCAGCTGTTTTTTTTTTTTTAAATATTAAATCTCATTAATTAAAAAGGTGTTTGGGCTGGGCAAGGTGGCTCACGCCTGCAATCCCAGCACTTTGGGAGGCCGAGGCGAGCGGATCACGGGGTCAGGAGTTCGAGACCAGCCTGAACAACATGGTGAAACCCAGTGTCTACTAAAAATACAAAAATTAGCCAGGCATGGTGGCATATGCCTGTAATCCCAGCTACTCAGGAGGCTGAGGCAGGAGAATTTCTTGAACTGGGAGGCAGTGAGCCAAGATCGCACCAGTGCATACCAGTCTGGGTAACAGAGCAAGACTCCGTCTCAAAAAAAAAGTCTTTACCAATTACTTCCTTCTGTTCACCTTGGGCTTACTTTGCTCTTCTTTTACAAGTTTTTATTTTTGCAGTAGACATTTTAAAAGAGAGAAGACCTTTTTAAATTAACATTTAATGATGTAGTTTTTCCTCTCGGCACTATTTTAATTCATCCCACATATTTTAATATATTCTATTTTGTTTTCATTATGCTCTATGTATTTTCTAATTGAGGTAAAATTCAGGTAATATAAAATTAACCATTTTAAAGTGTACATTTTAGTGACAGTTAGTATATTGACCATGTTGTATAGCCATAACTTCTGTCTAGTTCCCAAACATTTTTATCCCTACAAAAGTAAATGACATAACCATTAAGTAGCCACTGCCCACTGCCCTTTACCCCCAGCCCTGAGCAACCACTAATCTGCTTTCTGTTTCTCTGCATTTACCTATGCTGGATATTTCACATCAATGAAATCATACATTAGTGACTTTTTGCATCTGGCTGCATTCACTTAACATAATGTTTTTTAAGTTCATTCATATTGTAGCATGTATTAATGCTTCTTTCTTTTGTTTGTTTGTTTTTTTTTCTTGAGAAGGAGTCTTGCTCTATCGCCCGGGCAGGAGTGCAGTGGCACGATCTCTGCTCACTGCAACCTCTGCCTCCCAGGTTCAAGCGATTCTCCTGCCTCAGCCTCCTGAGTACCTGGGACTACAGGCGTGTGCCACCACAACCAGCTAATTTTTTGTATTTTTAGTAGAGACGGGGTTTTACCATGTTAGCCAGAGTGGTCTCGATCTCCTGACGTCGTGATCCACCCACCTCGGCCTCCCAAAGTGCTGTGATTACAGGCATGAGCCACCGCACCTGTGCTTCATTCTTTTTAAGACCAAGTAATATTCCACTGTATGGATATACTGCATTTTGTTCATCCATTCCTCAGTTGACATTTGGATTCTTTCCGCTTTTTGGCTATTGTAAATAGTGCCATGGCCATCATGCACATGTTTCTGTTTGAATACTTGTTTCTTGGACATATACTTAAAAGTAGAATTTCCCAACAGAAAAGTACAAGGGCTGCAATCTTTCCATATCATTCCTAATACTTGATTTTTTCTATTTTAAAGAAATTATAGCCACCCTAGTGGGTATAAAGTGGTCTCCTGCTGTCATTTTGATTTGTATTTCCCCAATAGCTAATGATGTTGAAAATATTTTCATATGCTGGCTGATCATTTGCACGTCTTCTTCTTTGGAAAAATGTCTATTCTAATCCTTTTTATGTTTTAATTTGGTCAAATGTCACTTGGTTGTTGAGTTGTAACAGTTCTGGGTACTAGAACCTTATCAGGCATGTGATTTGCAGGTATTTTCTCCCATTCTGTGGATGGTGTTTTTACTTCCTTTGTAGTGACCTTTGATGCACAAAAATTTTTAATTTTGACGCTAATTTATCTATTTTTTTGTTTCTTGTGCATTTGGCGCATACCTAAGACTTCCTTGACAAATCCAAGGTCTTGAAGACTCACTACATATTTTTTCTAAGAGTTTTATACTTTTCCCTCTTACACTTAGGTCTTTCATTTTGAGTTAATTTTTGCATATGGTGTGAGGTAGAATGTCCACTTTTTTTGCATGTAGATATTCAGTTTTTCTAGCATTCTTTGTTGAATATTTTTTCCATACTGAAGGATTTTGACATCCTTATTAAAAATCAGTGGACCAGCTGGAAGCAGTGGCTCATGCCTGTAATACCAGCACTTTGGAAGGCCAAGGCAGGTGGATCACGTGAGGTCAGGAGTTCAAGACCAGTCTGACCAACATGGTAAAACCCCATCTCTACTAAAAATATAAAAATTAGCTGGGTATGGTGGCAGGTGCCTGTAATCTCAGCTGCTCTGGAGGCTGAGGCAGGAGAATAGCTTAAATCTGGGAGGCGGAGGTTGCACTGAGCTGAGATCAGGTCAGTATACTCCAGCCTGGGTGACAGGGCAAGACTCTGTCTCAAAAATAAATAAATACATAAAAATAAAAAATCAATGAACCACATATGTAAGTATTTATTTCTGGAATCTCTATTCTATCCCATTAATCTATACGTCCATCCTTATGCTGGTATGAGAATATTTTAATTATAGTGGCTCTGTAGTAAGTTTTGAAATAGGGAAGTGTGAGTCTTCTAATTTTGTTTTTCTTTCTCTAAATTGTTTTGGCTATACAGGGTCCCTTGCAATTCTACCTGAATTTTAGATCAGCTTTTTCATTTCTGCAACAAGCGCCTTTGAAAATTTGATTGGGATTACATTGAAATCCTAGGTCACTTTGTGTAGTATTGGCATCTCAGCAATATGAAGTTTTCCAATCCATGAACACAAGATGTCTTCTCATTTATTTAGATCTATAATATTTTCAGCAATATTTTATAGTTTTTCAATGTATATATCTTGCATTGTCTTGGTTAAATTTGTTCCTAAGTATTTTATTCTTTTTGATTCTATTGCAAATGAAATTGTTTTCTTAATTTCTTTTTCAGATTGTTAATTGCTTGTTTATACATATACAACTGATTTTTGTGTATTGATTGTGTATCCTGAAACATAGCTGAATTCATTAAATCAGGAAGTTTGTGGAGTTTAAATGATTTTGTACATATAAGATCATTTTATCTCCAAATAGACATAGTTTTATGTCTTCCTTTCCAATTTTGATGTATTTTCTTTCTTTTCCTTGCCTAATTGCTCAGGCTAAATCTTCACATACAATGTTTGATGGAAGTCGGGAAAGGGAGCATTTTTGTCTTTTTTCTGATTTTAGGGGGGAAAGTTTTCAGTTTTCATCATTGTGTATAATGTTAGTTGTGGGCACATACCAGAATATCTGGGACATATTTAAAGCAGTGTGTAGAGGGAAATTTATAGCACTAAATGCCCACGAGAGAAAGCAGGAGAGATCTAAAATTGACACCCTAACATCACAATTGAAAGAACTAGAGAAGCAAGAGCAAACAAATTTGAAAGCTAGCAGAAGGCAAGAAATAACTAAGATCAGAGCAGAACTGAAGGAGATATAAACACAAAAAACCCTTCAAAAAATGAATGAATCCAGGACCTGGTTTCTTGAAAAGATCAGCAAAATTGATAGACCGCTAGCAAGACTAATAAAAAAGAAAAGAGAGAAGAATCAAATAGATGCAATAAAAAATGATAAAGGGATAACACCACCGATCCCACAGAAATATAAACTACTATCAGAGAATACTATAAACACCTCTACACAAATAAACTAGAAAATCTAGAAGAAATGAATAAATTCCTGGGCACTTACACCCTCCCAAGACTAAACCGGGAAGAAGTTGAGTCTCTGAAGAGACGAATAACAGGTTCTGAAATTGAGGCAGTAATTAATAGCTTACCAACCAAAAAAAAGGCCAGGACCAGATGGATTCACAGCTGAATTCTACCAGAGTTACAAAGGGGAGCTGGTACCATTCCTTCTGAAACTATTCCAATCAATAGAAAAAGAGGGAATCCTCCCTAAGTCATTTTATGAGGCCAGCATCATCCTGATACCAAATCCTGGCAGAGGCACGACAAAAAAAGAGAATTTTAGACCAATATCACTGATGAACATCGATGCAAAAATCCTCAATAAAATACTGGCAAATTGAATCCAGCAGCACATCAAAAAGCTTATCCACCACGATCAAGTCGACTTCATCCCTGGGGTGCAAGGCTGGTTCAACATATACAAATCAATAAATGTAATCCAACACATAAACAGAACCAACGACAAAAACCACATGAGTATCTTAGTAGATGCAGAAAGACCTTCAACAAAATTCAACAGCGCTTCATGCTGAAAACTTTCAATAAATTAGGTATTGATGGAATGTATCTCAAAATAATAAGAGCTATTTATGACAAACCCACAGCCAACATCATACTGAATGGGCAAAAACTGGGAGCATTCCCTTTGAAAACCAGCACAAGACACAGATGCCCTCTCTCAGAACTCCTCTTCAACATAGTGTTGGAAGTTCTGGCCAGGGCAATCAGGCAAGAGAAAGAAATAAAGGGTATTCAATTAGGAAATGAGGAAGTCAAATTGCCCCTGTTTGCAGATGACATGACTGTATATTTAGAAAACCCCATCATCTCAGCCCAAAATCTCCTTAAGCTGATAAGCAACTTCAGCAAAGTCTCAGGATTCAAAATCAATGTGCAAAAATCACAAGCATTCTTATACACCAATAACAGACAAACAGAGAACCAAATCATGAGTGAACTCCCATTCACAATTGCTACAAAGAGAATAAAATACCTAGGAACCTAACTTACAAGGGAAGTGAAAGACCTCTTCAAGGAGAACTACAAACCATTGCTCAACCAAATAAAAGAGGACACAAACAAATGGAAGAACATCTCATGCTCCTGGATAGGAAGAATCAATATCGTGAAAATGGCCATACTGCCCAAGGTAATTTATAGATTCAATGCCATCCCCATCAAGCTACCAATGACTTTCTTCACAGAATTGGAAAAAACTAAAGCTCATATGGAACCAAAAAAGAGCCTGCATTTCCAAGACAATCCTAAGCAAAAAGAACAAAGCTGGAGGCATCATGCTACCTGACTTCAAAGTATACTACAAGTCTACAGTAACCAAAACAGCATGGTACTGGTACCAAAACAGATATATAGACCAATGGAACAGAACAGAGGCCTCAGAAATAACACCACACATCAACAACTATCTGATCTTTGACAAACCTGACAAAAACAAGAAAGAAGAAAAGGGGAAAGGATTCCCTATTTAATAAATGGTGCTGGGAAAACTGGCTAGCCACATGTAGAAAGCTGAAACTGGATCCCTTCCTTACACCTTATACAAACATTAATTCAAGATGGATTGAAGACTTAAATGTTATACCTAAAACCATAAAAACCCTAGAAGAAAACCTAGGCAATTCCATTCAGGACATAGGCGTGGGCAAGGACTTCATGACTAAAACACAAAAAGCAATGGCAACAAAAGCCAAAATAGACAAATGGAATCTAATTAAACTAAAGAGCTTCTGCATGGCAAAAGAAACTACTATCAGAGTGAACAGGCAATCTACAGAATGGGAGAAAATTTTTACAATCTACCCATCTGACAAAGGGCTAATATCCAGAATCTACAAAAACTTAAGCAAATTTGCAAGAAAAAAAACAATGCCATCAAAAAGTGGGCAAAGGATATGAACAGACACCTCTCAAATAAGACATTTACACAGCCAACAGGCACATGAAAAAATGCTCATCATCATTGGTCATCAGAGAAATGCAAATCAAAACCACAATGGGATACCATTTCATGCCAGTCAGAATGATGATCATTAAAAAGTCAGGAAACAACAGATGCTGGTGAGGATGTGGAGAAATAGGAATGCTTTTACCCTGTTGGTGGGAGTGTAAATTAGTTCAACCATTGTGGAAGACAGTGTGGCCATTCCTCAAGGATCTAGAACTAGAAATACCATTTGACCCAGCAATCCCATTACTGGGTATATACCCAAAGGATTATAAATCATGCTACTATAAAGACACATGCACACGTATGTTTATTGCAGCACTATTCACAATAGCAAAGACTTGGAACCAATCCAAATTCCATCAATGATAGACTGGATTAAGAAAATGTGGCACATATACACCATGGAATACTATGCAGCCATAAAAAATATGAGTTCATGTCCTTTTCAGGGACATGGATGCAGCTGGAAATTATCATTTTCAGTAAACTATCGCAAGGACAGAAAACCAAACACCACATGTTCTCACTCATAGGTGGGAATTGAACAATGACAACACTTGGACACAGGGCGGGGAACATCACACACCAGGGCCTGTCAGGATGTGGGGGCTGGGGGAGGGATAGCTTTAGGAGAAATACCTAATGTAACTGACGAGTTGATGGTTGCAGCAAACCAACATGGCACATGTATACCTATGTAACAGACGTGCACATTGTACCCACGTACCCTAGAACTTAAAGTATAATAATAATAATAATAATAAAAATAATAATAATAAAATGTTAGTTGTGGGTTTTTCGTAAGTATCCTTTTTCATGTTGAGGAAGTTTCCTTATATTTCTAGTTTGTTGAATTTTTAAGGAAGTGGTGTTCAATCTTAGAAAGTGTTTCTTCTGCATCAATTGAGATGATTCTTTAGTTTTTTTTCATTTTATTAATGTTTGATATTTCACTGGTTGCTTTTCCTAAATCATACTTGCATTCCTAGAATAAATTACATTTTGTCAGTATATATAATCTTAATATGCTGTTGGATTCATTTTGCTATAGTTTTCTTCCTTGTAGAGTCTTTGGTTTTGGTATCAGGGAATGCTAGCCACAAGAAATGCTTTAGAAAGTATTCCTTCCTCTTTCATGTTTGGAAGGGTTTGAGAAGGATTGTTGTGAATTCTTTAAATGTTTGGTTGGATTCAACAGTGAAGCCATCTGGTCCTAGAATTTTCTTTGTTGGAAGGGTTTTGGTTGCTGACTCAATCTGTTCCCTTGCTATAGATTCGTTCAGATTTTCTGTTTCCTTTTCAATCAGTTTTGGTAGCTTATATGTTTCCAGGAATTTATACATTTCATTTAGGCTATCTATTTTGTGTGTGTGTATAGTTGTTCATAAGTATTATCTCATTGCTCTTTTTATTTCTGTAAGATCTATAGTAATGTTCTCACTTTAATTTCTGATTTTAGTAATTTGAGCCTTTTTTTCGTAGTCAGTGAAGCTAAAAGTTTATACATTTTGTTGGTAATTTCAGATAATTATTGGTTGTGTTGATTCCCTTTATTGCTTTTCTACTCACCTTTTTGTTACATGTTATCTCCTAATTTTTATAATTTCCTTCCTTCTCCTATCTTTGGTTTTATTTTACTTTTTTTCTTGTTCTTATTGTGCAAAGATGATAGGTTATTGATTTTGGATTTCTTTCTTCTTTTTTAATATAGTCACTTACAGCTATAAATTTACCTCTGAGCCTTCTCATGAGTTTTGATGTGTTGTGTTTTCTTTTTCATTTGACTCAAAGTATTTTCTAATTTTACTTTTAATTTCTTCTTCGTTTAATGTTGTTTAATATTTCTATGTTTGTCGGGTTTCCAGTTTCCCTTTTATTATTGAGTTTTAGTTTCATTACATTGTTGTCAGAGAATATATATGCTTTTATTTTTTTGTGGCCAATATATGGTATATTTTAGAGAAGGTGTGCATCTGAGAAAAACGGAACAATAGAATAAGCAAAACAATGGTATCCTGCTATTGCTGGGTGTAGCATCCCATAGATATTAGGTCTAGTTGGTTTAGTGTGGCTTAAACCCTTTATTTTTCTTCTGTCTAGTTATTATATCCATTAATGAAAGTGGGATATTAAAATTTCCAAATATTATTTTAGAACTGTCTACTTGTTCCCTTTAATTCTGTCAGTTTTTCTTCGTAGGTTTGGGGCTCCTTCTTAGGTGCATATATGTTTATACTTTTCCTAGTTTCTTGATAGATTAACCCTTTTATCAATATATAATGTCCTTTGTCTCTTGTCACAATTTCTGTCTTTGTCTATTTTGTCTGATATTAATACAGCCACCTTAGCTCTTCCATTTTTGGTTTGCTATTTGCATGGAATATCTTTTGGTATTATTTTACTTGCAATTTATATGTAAATTTTGATCTAAAGTGAGTTTTTTTGAATTATTTTTGAGTATTGACTTTTTATTATTAGTCACTGTTCATAATTTGTTTCAACCAAAAGACAATACACACAGCAGAATTCTAATGCATCCCATTTTACATCCATTTTATTCCTCACTGACCTCTAAGACTTATCATTTAATTAAAATTTTTTTACATCTCAAAAATATGTCTGTAATAATTAGAGCTTCATTAGCTGTCTCACTTGGAAACAGGTTTTTAATATTTTTACAGTAAAGAAGATGTGAAGGGACATAATGAAAATGTAACTTACAACACTATGAAAGAAAAGGAACTTTACAGGAACACAGTGGGAATTCATAAAGGAAAGAGTTCAGAAGCTCTTTCCCTTGGGACCCCCAAATATAAAACAAAAACAAAACACACAAAGCACAACCACAGGTTCTTTGAGGAAAACAAAACAAAACCAACTCCAGTGTTCCATCTCGAAGCCAGAATCAGCCCCTTGGAAGTTTGTAAAGCAACTGTGTAAGCTGCTTCACCAATTCTTTCTGTTAGAATATTCCAGGTCCTGGAACCCTGTCGATGGGACCCACTCACTGATATTGCTTGAAAAAGTTATTCACTTCCAGTTCTACAAGCAGCCCCACTCTCCCGAGCCAAAGCTGGTCAAAAGTGTTTTCAACTTCAAGAATTTCTGTGCAATTCTCTCTTCAATGATCCTCTCCATTCCCAAAGTCATGAATATACAGACGTGTAAAATCACTCCCCCAACCACAAAGTTTGTGAACACCCACTTTTTCCTCTCTAGATTTCTCAGTTTAGGACACTGTGGTTAAAATACATACACTAGAAAGAAAATACACATTCAAACTCATTTCCCCTAGTTCTCATGGCCCAAATATTTTTCAATGCAGAAGATAATGAAGTCGAACCTCAAAAGCAGTACTTCCTAACTTCCAATCTCTTCTAGAAGGACATAAAAAAGACGGAAATCATGTTATATCGACCATTAGTGTTGGATAGTTTTAAAAGTCTATTTTCATATATAAATGCAATGAACAAGGGGTATAAATCACACCTTTAAACTAGCAAGAGGAAAGAATCTCTTCCCAAATGTTACACTGAGGAATGTTTCTTTAAATGAGAAAGGCCTTAAAATTAACAGATGATCACTATACACAGCCTAAAAATTCCATGACTGTCCAAAGCACCTCAAGGTAACAGCATCAAAGCACTGTGGGTGAAGCTTCTAGGGGAGAGCACCCCTCCTACAGTTTTTTGAGATTACTTAGATGAATTAATTCTCCTTTAGGATTCCCTCGGATGGGGCAGAGACTAGAATAAAATTGACTCATGAGGAGGGAAATAATGAGGTACAAGTGCATGTGGAATTGTTGAAGTAAGCGTGTGAGAGATCACTGCTTATCACCCCAGGGTTATCAAAACAGCGTTGGAAATTGCTCCTTCCTGATAATGCCTCTGAAATTGTAAATCCATCCAAATTTGCTCCCCCTTGAGTGGTTATACTCGGGAAATGAATTATTAAAATGTGCAAGTATTCACATAAATTGAAACATTTCTCCTTTTAGCTGCAAGGCCAAGTGAAAGGAAAACTAATTCTGATCCTAGAAACTAAGGTACGCTGAAGCTTTCAAAGATCCAATCATTTGAATTAGTCTTCACAACCATCAGTATCCTAGGCAGTTATTTGACTGCTAGTCCTTCAGTATGGTGCTTGCGTTCAGTTTCCAAAATCAATTCATATTCTACGCAGCACCTTTGTGTTAAGGCCATAATATTTTACTCCTAGACAAAGCTTTGGATAATCATAAACTCTACTTCAAAACTATGGT
This sequence comes from Pan paniscus, assembly GCF_029289425.2. Taxonomy (NCBI): domain Eukaryota; kingdom Metazoa; phylum Chordata; class Mammalia; order Primates; family Hominidae; genus Pan; species Pan paniscus. The sequence goes on from NC_073272.2 coordinate 65,310,841, forward strand.
CATCCAAGGAAATGCTCTGTCAGTAGAGTAGACCCTTTCCAGCTCCATTAGCTGACACTGTCTTATAGCATGGTCTTGAACAGATTTCTTCAGAGATTCAACCCAGTTCAAATTAAAATAAAAAACCTGAGCTAGTTAGCTACAAATATAGGAGAGAAAAATAAAGCCTCTATACAAACAGGCTTTATTTTATCTAACAAAGAAGAATGTTAAGACAAATTCTATTCAAGAAATCCACCAACATTATGTTAATCCTATCATGTTTCACAACATTAAGTATCCATCCAATGAAATCAGTCTGCAAAGAAACCCTTAAAGGCTATTTTTCATTGCACAGGCAGAGCAGTTGTCTGAAATATGCACTAGTCCACACTTACATTACTGAAAACTATGGAGGAGATAATATCCTGTGATTGACTCAGTCAACCATTTACCCAGTGGAGTAAGTTTTAGCAGATCTTGCTCATACATACTAATAAGACCAGAAACTTTCCCCTGTGGAGCCTTTAGTTAAACTCCAGTTTGTCAAATGTTAGGAATAGTCTAGTATCTGATACAGAGCTATATTTGACGAGACACTGAAGATTTTAAGTAAAGGCTTGGTGAAATGGAGGGGAAAAAAAGGATATTTGTTTCCAGGTTTAAGATTGAAACCAAAGTAGTCATTATACTGTATTCAATACAGTAACAATTGCAAACATTATAAGAGCAAAGTGGGCCTCACTTTTTCTTTCTTCTTCAGTATATAAGACATGGTGCCTGAATACTTGAACGTACATAGTACATTCATCATGTACCACAGAGAGAGTCACATCTACTTCATTCCAGTAACTCAGTTTCAAAGTTTAATAACACATGGGTCCTTTCTAAAAAGCACTTGGCACTCTCACTAGTTTAAAAAGCTCAAGTCTTTGATGTGGATATTTCTGAGATTTGTCTTAAAAGAGACCAATTTCTCAGACTCAGGAAAGGCTATTCCTACCCTATGGTGTCCATAAGACTTCCTCTGACATGGGGGCAAGGAAGCTACAAGGCTTCACTCCGACACCATAAAGTACAATATAGGGAAGATTTCTTTAACCATGTGGTCTTTATTTCAGTGCCAGTGTTACAGATACAACACAAATGCTCCAGTCAGAAGGAATTCAAATGGAATGCCAAGGTCCAAGCAAGGCTCAGAAATAAAAAGAGAGGTTTGGAGTAATAGATAAGATGACTCCAATATACTCCAGGATGAGTCTGATACTCACTCTTCCTAAGGGCAAAGGTGCTTTTGATACAGAGTCTGATCTTTAAAACTGGTGAGCTACTCTTTCCACCCATTACCATAGCTAAAACAGGCAAGTTATGGGATTAGGAGTACTTCAAAATTTGTAGTGGGAATAGGGCCATTAATAACTATGAATATATCTTTTAGAAAACTTTTTGATCTAAAGTGAGCACATAGATAGAACCTTAAAAAAAACCCTCCCTCTGCCATATCTGCTTTTTGATTTGAGAATTAAATCCATTGACATAGAAAGCAATTATTGGTAAGAAAGGGTGTAGTTCTGTTATTTCGCTATTTATTTTCTATATGTATTAATCTTTTTGCTCTTCATTTCCTCCATTACTTCCTATAAATATAATATACTGTATTACATATGACAATATATATGTAATTACATATATATTATATACATATTTGGAAGAAGGCTCTTCCACATGTGCACTGGAAGCTGGAGCCAACTGAAGGTCTCCGCACGGGAAAATGGGGAAAGTGAGGGGGAGCTGGATCTGGACACGAGGAGCATTACTTCCATCAGGAGAGATGCAGATGCCAAGGCTATTTTGCTCAAGAATGATAAACTGAAGCTGAGGAGCCAATGATGGCTGCAGAAAATCGAAGCCAAAATTTGGCTGAGCAGAAGTGCAAAGAGCAGAGGCAGAGGGCCACTGTGGTGGTAAGGAACCTGCACCCACTGAGGCACACTCTGGCGGAGCTGCTGAGGCTGGAGGCCAGCACCTAGCACCAGGTTCATGGCAGGGTGAGCAGCAAGCCCAGGTCAACGGAGCTCAGTCAGATGGGTGCAGCCCAGAGAAAGGACCAGGTTTCAGGAGCTCCAGGCCAACAGAGCTATCCCCCTGCTGGCTATAAGGCAGCAACTGGCCCACCAGGTGCACCTGGAAGGTGATGTGGGACACACGTGTAGGCGGAGATGCCAAGAAGATGGCTGGCATCTTTTTTTTTTTTTTTTTTTTTGAGACGGAGTCTCGCTTTGTCGCCCAGGCTGGAGTGCAGTGGCGCGATCTCGGCTCACTGTAAGCTCCACCTCCCGGGTTCACGCCATTCTCCTGCCTCAGCCTCCGGAGTAGCTGGGACTACAGGCGCCCGCCACCACGCCCGGCTAATTTTTTGTATTTTTAGTAGAGACGGGGTTTCACCGTGTTAGCCAGGATGGTCTCGATCTCCTGACCTCGTGATCCGCCCGCCTCCGCCTCCCAAAGTGCTGGGATTACAGGCATGAGCCACCGCGCCCGGCCGATGGCCGGCATCTTGAAGACCGTGGCCTGAGCCTGGTGGGCACCCTCCTAATCTGGTCTTTTTGCCGTGTTAGGGGATGAGTGAAGAAAGCTGTTTGTGAGAACCAATCAAGTGCTCCATGAACTCCTTCCCCTGCGCCTCCAGGGGCTGAACTTCTCCTGTTTATCAGGGCTGGGCCGACTCTGGGAGAACTGCCCTCTCTCCTCTCAGGATGGCAAGCCGTGTGCCCCAAGCTCGGGGCCTCCAAACTCCCATGCAGAGTGAAGATGGCCAACGTGGTGAGTTTGTGGGGGCTACACTTGCAGGAAACTTGGGGCCTGCCAAGTCCTTGATTCTGTCACTAAACAGGTGCAGACGCACCCCACTCCTAGACTGATGTATGGCTTCCTGGCCATGTTGGATGAAGGAATCTGTGTCACTGTATGCGTTATTAACCATGAGAAAGGCGCCTGGGAGGGGACGGCCTGCTGTGCTGGGTTCTGCCACAAACCGCTGTCATTTGCTTCAGCCTGAGATTCTGCTGGGGCCCTGGTGGGGCCCAGGAGCTCTCAGGCCTGTGGAGTCTGGAGCCGAGGCTGGCTCCGGGCTCTCCCCGCCTTGCGGTCTGCCCCTCAACCCCTTCTCAGTCACCAAGGGTGAAGTTGGCAGTTGTGAGCACCGCCGCTCCAATTGCTTTCTTACTTGTTGTACCCACACCCTTTGGCTAGGCCTTGCTCCTGCCAGCTCTGAGCCCAGGTCTCTCGTGATCTCACTTTCGTGACATCAGAGCGGAGGGTCTTCCTGCACCGAGGAAACGTGGAGCTGGCCCGGTGGTGAAGCCTTTCAGTTGACTCAGAAGCAAGACGGATTGACGTTTGTTGTTAGAAGCCACTGGAATTTGCAGTTTGGTTGTTGGAGTGCAAGTCACTGACTGGTCAGCCCTTGATTTCAGGATATGGAAAGTGAGGGGACAGTGCCTTCCCAACCCCCTGAGGCCCGGCTGGGGCTCCCTCTGCCCCAGTTCTCTACACAGGTGTCCCCCAGTGCTGTGTGGGACTCGCTGGCCCATATCCTGCAGGGGGGCCTGGGCAGGACAACTCTCAGGTTTCAGGGTGGGGCCCAGTTCCCTAAGCCTTCACAGACTGCCTGGGGGTGGGGTGGCGCTGGGTACCTCAGGACCTCCTGGCTCCAGGATGTGTGCCCGGACCCCTGATGATGTCCCTGTGTCATGGGCCCTCTATGGTCCTGACCTCCTATGGCACATCCACGTGCTCAGGGTTCAGAACCCCAGCAGTGTCCAGCAAGGCTGCCCAATGAGAAGGTGGCCAAGAGGAATCTGAGCCTGTGTTTCCTCCATTCAGTCCTAGGGTCCTGGGCCCCTACCCCACAAGAACAGACTTGGTGGTGTCCACAGACACAGCGTGGACGCCCTCCAAGGCACTTTACAAATAAGAAGGGACAGCAGTGGCTGGCTTGGCTGCCTGGCAAGAGAGCACCAACCCTGTTGACAGAGGAATTCTCACTTAATTGAGAGAAGTAGTTTACAAAGTAGAATTTATGATAAACCCATTTTTGCAATAAAGTGAGTGATGGGAACAAAGCCTGTCAAATGCACAGACAGCACAGCCTGACTGTCAGGGAGGCAAGGTGGGGGTGGTCTTCACTTTCTTCACATTTTTCTGTATAGTCTGAATTTTTTATAGTGGATATGTATTCTGTGTTATTTTAAGAGGAAAACCTTCTAGTTTCCTAGTCTTCAAATGACTTCAGTGTGACTGTGGGCTGGTGTGGCTTGAAACTCCCCTTCTAGGAATGTTCCTGGGCTCAGGAGCTTCTGGCTCCTGTCCAAGAAACAGGTGCCTTCCCTTCGGCGTCCTACCTGAGAGAACAGGCCCCATGCAGCAGTGACTGCAGAGTCACGTTGTGGACAATGCTGAGGAAAGAGGAATGTCTGGGCATTGTCAGGGAAGATATTTAAGCAAAGACTTAGAAAAGACAGGGGGCAGCGGGCATCCTGTCGACTGAGATAGACTCAGAATTGTCCCCAAGAAAGTAGCCTAAGAAACCACAAATGTTGGGGGACGTCATTCTGGCATTTTTTTGCAAGTGCAAGAAACCCAAACACTCAGCAATGGGCTTGTGCTCAGACAGGCAGGTTCATCCCTGCATCAGAAGACCATTCTTGAGTTTACTTATCATCACTCATGTTAAACATGGTTATTAGCTGAGCACTGCTGTGTTCCAGCCACAATGTAGAGAGAGGGAATCTCTAGATAGAGGATAGGGTAGTCCCATCTTGCCCCAAAACAAATCATGTGCATTCTCTTTGGACAAACATTGGGAGACTCCCTGGAACCAGTAGATCTGAGTGAAGAAAAGTGTAGAATCTTTTCTATATATATACATATTTTTGGTGTGTATTTTCTAATCTTTTTAGGATGAATATGAATTACTTGGTAATATAAGAAAAAATATAAATATATATTTATTTGTGATTATTTTGTTTTGTTTTTAATTTTAAAATTTGTATAAATTTATGGGATGCAAGTGTAATTTTGTTACATGCATAGACAGTGTAGTGGTGAACTCAGGGCTTTTAGGGTAACCATTGCCCAAATAATGTACATTGTACCCACTAAATAATTTCTCATCATCCACCCCACCCAAAATGTGCTATATGAATTTACTTATCTTTTTTTCAGTATAGTTTTTAAATTTTTTTCTTACACTGGAGATTACAGTTAACATCTTACAATTAACATCTTTTTGTTGACCAGCCTGGGCAATAAAGTAAGACCCTGTCTCAAAAAGCAAACAAATAACAACAACAACAATGCAAAAACAAAAAACAAAGAAACAAAAAACCCCAAAAATGCAGTAACAGGGACTTTTATATTTATCAATGCAGCTACCTTTACCATTGTTCTTTATTTGTTTGTATGATTTTGGGCTACTGTCTAGTGTTCTTTCATTTCAGGTTGAACAATTCCCTTATAATTTCTTTTAGGGTAGGTCTGTTAGTGACAAATTCCCTCGGTTTTCTGTTCCCTGGGAATGTCTGAATTTTGCCTGTATTTTTGAAGGACAAAAGTTTTGCTGAATGTAGAATTATTGGTTCATAGTTTTTTTTTTTCCTTTGGCCCTTTAAATATATTATGCCCATCTTCTGAAGTCCATGGTTTCTGAAGAGAAATTGATTTGTTTTTCATTGAAGATCCCTTGTTCATTTGCGAAAAGTCACTTTTCTCTTGCTGCTTTCAAGATTCTCTCTTTGTCTTTGGCTTTTTACACTTTGATCATAATTTTTCTCGGTGTAGATGTGTTTTAGCTTTTCCTGCTCAGAGTAAATTATGCTTCTTGGATGTGTAGATTCCTATCTTTCATGATTATTCAAGAAACTTTTGGACATTATTACTTTAAACATTCTTTCGCCCATTTATTTTATGTTCCCTTCTGGAGGTTTCATTATTCAAATGTTGGTATGCCTAATGGTTTCCCTCAGGTCTCTAAGGCTCTATTTATTTTTATTTTTATTTTATTTTATTTATTTTATTTTATTTTATGTTATTTTATTTTTGAGACGGAGTCTCACTCTGTCGCCCAGGCTGGAGTTCTGTGGCTTGATCTCGGCTCACTGCAAGCTCTGCCTCCTGGGTTCACGCCATTCTCCTGCCTCAGCCTCCTGAGTAGCTGGGACTACTGGCGCCCGCCACCACGCCCGACTAATTTTTTTGTATTTTTAGTAGAGACGGGGTTTCACCATGTTAGCCAGGATGGTCTCAATCTGCTGACCCCATGATCTGCCGGCCTCTGCCTTCCAAAGTGTTGGGATTACAGGAGTGAGCCACCGCGCCCGGCCTATTTTTATTTTTTTCTTTGTATTTCTGTTCCTCTTACTGCACACTCTTGTTTGACCTATCTTCAACTTTACTGATTATTTCTTATGCCAGCTCTAATCTACCATTGAGCTCCTCTAGTGAAGTCTTTATTTCTGTTATTTAACTTTTGATCTCCAGATTTCATGTTTGTTTCTTTTTAAGAAATGACTTCTCTTGATTGATATTCTTTATTTGTTGAGACTTTGTTCTCCTGGTTTCCTTTCATTTTTTTTTGTCCGTGATTAAAGATAGTAGATTTTTTTTTTCTTTTTTTGAGATGGAGTCTCACTCCGTCGCCCAGGCTAGAGTGCAGTGGTGCGATCTTGGCTCACTGTAACCAACCTCCGCCTCCTGGGTTCAAGCAATTCTCTTGCCTCTTCCTCACCGATAGCTGGGACTACAGGTGCGTGCCACTACATCCAGCTAATTTTTTGTATTTTTAGTAGAGACGGGGTTTCACTCGGTTAGCCAGGGTAGTCTCAATCTCCTGACCTCGTGATCCACCTGCCTCGGCCTCCCAAAGTGCTGGGATTACAGGCGTGAGCCACCGTGCCTGGCCAAAGATAGTAGGTTTAAAGTCTTTGTCCAATGCCTAGCCTTTCTCAGGGAATGTTTCTATTAATTTCTTCTTTTTTTTTTTTTTTTTTTTTTACTGAGTGTGCCTTTGCATGTCTTATAATTTATTGTTGAAACCTGAAATCTGAACATTTTGTATATTATGATGTGGCAGCACTTGGTGTCAGAGTATCCCTGCTCCCCTAAATTTGTTTTGCTGCTTGTTGTTACTTTTTAGTGACTTTTGTAAACCATTTTTTATAAAGCCTGGATTCTTTACCTGTGGCTACTGAAGTCCGCATTCTGTTAGCTTAGTGGACGCTCATGTTTTGAAAGCATTTTCTTAAATGCCTGAAACCCACCCCCGCAAAATACTCTCCCAGTCTTTGAACATAGACACTGTGTTGAGGCCCTCCTTCAATGCTTTGCTTTGAAGTCTATTTTATCTGATATTAATGTTTACATAATATGCATTTTTCCCTAATTTTTGGCATATCTATGTCTTTGTACTTAAGGCGAATTTCTTGTAAACCGTAGTTTTAAACATAATTCCCTCCCCCAAATCTCTCTCTTTTAATTGGTGTATTTAGATGATTTACACATAAGGTAATTATTAATATATTAATGCTTATGTCTGCCACCTTATTATGTGTGCTCTGCTAGTTTTCTTTATTTCTCAATTCTTTTATTTGCCTTTTAATTTTTAACATCTTGTTGGTTAAGTAAAAAATTTGGATTACATCTTGATTTATTTATACCTTTTTTCTTTCTCTTTAAAATATTACCTGCAACCAACTCACACCATATACTGTTTTTGAGTATACCACTGTGCATAGTTTTCTGTGTAATTGCTTTAGAGATTACCATATGTATACTAACATCTCACTGTATACTGGTATCAAAATTTTAATGCTTCATATTAAATATAGAAACCTTGTTTCACTTAGGTCATTTTATCCTGTGCATTCAAATAAAATATAATTGTCTTAAATACTTACTATCCATACATTGAGCACCATATCACATAGTGTTATAATTTTTGCTTCAATCTTCAGATAAGATTTAAAAACTCAGGACAAGTAGGATTATCTCTTGCTATTACACCTCTTTTTTTGTATTCCTATGTTCTTCCTTTTCTGAAATTCCAAGGCTTCTTCTGTTATAATTTCCTTTCTAAGAAAGTTTAGAGAACTTCCTTTAGCTATTTTTTAAGGATAGATTTGCTAGCAACAGATTCTTTTTATTTTTCTTCATCTGAGAATATCTTGATTTACCCTTCATTCCTGACAGATATTTTTGCTAGATATACAATTTGTGTTTGACAAGTCCTTTCTTTCAGTACTTAAAATATGTTATTACTTATTTCTGGCCTTTATGGTTTTAGATGAGAAATACATTTTCATTTGAATTCATATCATCCTACAGGAAATGTGTTGTTTGTCTCTGGCTGCTTTCAAGTTGTTTTCTTTATATTTAGTTTTCAGAAGCTAGATATCATGTGTCTTGACATGTGTTTCTTTGGATTTATCCTATTTGCAATTCACTGAATTTCTTGAATCTGTGGGTTTATGTGTTTCACCAAATTTGGGAAGTTTTCAGCCAGTATTTTTTTGAATATTCTTTCAGCCTTACTCTGTTTCTCCTTTACTTCTGGAACTCTGATAATAAGAATGTTAGATTTTTTTTATATATATATTCTCACAAGTCCCTTAGATCCTCTTCTTTAAAAAAATTCTACTTACTCCTGTTGTTAAGATTGAATAAATTCTATTTATCTATCTGTCTTCAAATTTACTGATCCTATCCTCTGTCATCTCTACTATTAAGTCCATCGAGTAATTAAAAAAAAAAATTTTGCTTATTGCATTTTTATGTTCTATAATTTCCATTTATTATTTTAAAATATAACTTGAATTTCTTTTCTGACATTTTCTATTTTTTTCATTTATTTCAAGGAAATTTGTAAGTCCTTGTTAAAGCAATTGTGTGATGGATACCTTAAAATCCTTGTCAGGCAATTCTAACATCTCTATCAACTCAGTGTTGGCATCCCTTGATTGTCTTTTCTTATTCAAATTGTGGTTTTCCTGGTTGTTGGTATGATGAGTGATTTTTTATTGTATCTCAAACATTCTTGAAATTATATTGTGAGATGTTTAATTACACTTAACATTATTTTTAAGCACATAGTCTCTATGTTGAAGTAGCACAAGGGCTGGATATGTTCAGCTTCCTGTTGGCCTCACTGACACCAGGGAGTATGGAAGTGGAGCACTGAATCATACCGTTTTGTTGATGCATGGTAAAAATGGAAGCTCAGCTTCTAGTTGGACCCTGCTGACAATGGGGAATGGTGGGGGAGTTGTCTCAGTTTAGGCTGCTATAACAAAGTACTATACACTGTGTGGTTTAAAGAAACAAATGCTCTGAGTGGCAAAAATGTTAGCAGATGAGTTTGGAACTGCATCTAACATTAAGTCATGAGTAAATTGTCTTTCAGTCCTGGGAGGCATTACATCTGTACAACAAAGGCTCAAACTTTATAACAAAGTACCTTCAAATAGTCTGGTTGTTTGCTGTGGAACAATTGTAGCAAAAGAAGGAAAGGAAAAGAAAGTGAACATTGATTTTGAACCTTTCAAACCAATTAATACTTCACTGTATTTGTGTGACAACAAATTCCATACAGAGGCTCTTATAGCACTACTTTCAGATGATAGCAAATTTGGCTTCATTGTAATAGATGGTAGTGGTGCAGTTTTTGGCACACTCCAAGGAAACACAAGTCCTGCACAAATTCAATGTGGATCTCCCAAAGAAACACGGTAGAGGAGGTCAGTCATCCCTGTGTTTTGCCTCTTTAAGAATGGAAAAGCGATACAACTACGTTTGGAAAGTAGCAGAGACTGCTGTGTAGCTGTTTATTTCTGGAGACAATGTGAATGTGGCTGGTCTAGTTTTAGCTGGATCTGCTGACTTTAAAACTGAACTAAGTCAATTTGATATATTTGATCAAAGGTTGCAATAAAAAGTTTTAAAGTTAGTTTGTATATCCTATGGTGGTGAAAATGGATTCAACCAACCTATTGAGTTATCTACTGAAGTCCTCTCCAATATGAAATTCATTCGAGAGAAGAAATTAATAGGAAGATAGTTTGATGAAGTCAGCCAGGACATGGGCAAGTACTGTTTTGGTGTTGAAGATTCGCTAAAGGCTTTGGAAATGGGAGCTGTAGAGTCTAATAGTCTATGAAAATCTGGATATAATGAGATATGTTCTTCATTGACAAGGCACAGAAGAGGAGAAAATTCTCTATCTAACTCCAGAGCAAGAAAAGGATACATCGGCAGGGCACGGTGGTTCACGCCTGTAATCCCAGCTCTTTGGGAGGCCGAGGCGGGCCTAGGTGGATCACGAGATCAGGAGATCGAGACCATCCTGGCTAACACGGTGAAAACCTGTCTCTACTAAAAAATACAAAAAATTAGCCGGGCGTGGTGGCACGCGCCTGTAGTCGCAGCTACTCGGGAGGCTGAGGCAGGAGAATGGCGTGAACCTGGGAGGCGGAGCTTGCAGTGAGCAGAAATCGCGCCACTGCACCCCAGCCTGGGCAAAAGAGCGAGAATCCGTCTCAAAAAAAAAAAAAAAAAAAAAAAAAAAAAAAAAAAAAAGGAAAAGAAAAAGATACATCTCATTTCATAGACAAAGAGACTGGATGGGAACATGAGCTTATTGAGCGCATACCCCTGTTGGAATGGTTTGCTAACAACTATAAAAAATTTGGAGCTATGTTGGAAATTGTCACAGATAAATCACAAGAAATGTCTCAGTTTGTGAAAGGACTTGGTAGAAGTGGAAGTATCTTGTGGTACCGAGTAGATTTCCAGGGAATAGAATACCAGGAGACGATTATTTTTTTTACCTTGGTGACTAGTAGGTAGTCAGCAAAACGTGCCTCACCCTCCAACATCCAACCCAAGGAGCATACCCATGGTGGAATACAAACAGATCCCTGCCTCACAGTTGGAACATTTCCAGAATTTAATCCATGAGCATTGGATATTGAAAAGAAAACCGAAACAAAACCAGATCCAGCCCTACACTTTGGTTTGTCACGGTGTCAGCACAGCAGCCTACAATTAAGTTCCTAAATGCGACTTTGGAGTAATGTAAAAAGGAATCCCAGTTTTTACTTTTACTCAATGGTGAAATTGGTTGCCCTTGTATTTTATGAAAAAGAAAAAAAAGATTTTTTTAACTTTCATACATAGAATCAAAAATACTTTAATTGTTGTAAACTTTCAAAAGTTAATAAAAGTGAGATCAGACTGGTTTGTTTCTTATTTTGATTGGAGAAAAATTAAATTATTGCATTTTGCAGTAACCCATTTACATGGCATTCTCAGCTTAGACTGCATAAGAAGAAATATATGTGGTGAAATGTTGGAACCATTTCTCTCTTGGTCTCTGTTTAATGTTGAAAGGGTGAGCTACTAGGAGGCAATTTCAACTTTACTCCCTCACTCTACCCACTGCCCCACCAGACTGGAAGTTTCAAGGATGTAAATTGCATTGCAAAATCAAACTGACTCCTGAAGCATTTGGGCCAGTGCACTGTTTGCTTCCATTTGTTTGGCAGATACATTTGTGCCTGGTGTTTGGGAGCTCTTTGAATCAATTGTTTTGACAAGGGTCCTTATAAACTTAGCTACCCTACTAGAAATCAGTTTGGGATGGATATGTTGGGGCTTCTGTCTATTGCTGGGATTGGGAGAAATAAAACATGCAATCTAAGTGGAAGTGAAGAAATTTAAAGATGATTTTATTTTGTTTGGGCCAGTTCTTGTTTAAAGGAAGGTGGGTGTGTTTTCCTTGTGTTGGATGGCATGAGATTATGTGAATGTTTTGATTTATTAAAATGAACTGCAAGGTTTTTCACAGGAATGACAGACCTGTACAACTGCATGTAATTACAAACTCCTGACCTCCTGGTGGGGTTGGGACATCTGTTTCAAATGTGAGACTTACAATCACCTCTCACATGAGCAATTAGGGGCAGGTGGGAAGGGATGGGACACAGCTTCTGGCACCATGGACTTAAGATTATGTTGGATGCAAAAGTTGGCCTGAAATCTTGAAGCTTATGCCTCACATCTGGGCTATAAGTCAGACTTGAACCCAGCTGACATGCATGTCATGCTTGATGTGGTGACAGTGAACAAAGTGTATAGTATGTGTCCAGTGGTAGCAATGGAAAAAAGTATAACGAATGGACTTCGAAAGACCAAAGTCAATTGATATCACTTCCACACTAACTAGGATAGTGGGGTGCATTTGGTTTTCAAATTGGGTAGTTTTAACACTTTAGTGCTGACTGCTGTTCTTTACTGACTTGACTCAGTCACTCGTAGGTTTATTGATCTGAACCAGCATCTTGTTCCCAGGTTACAGACCTGCCTATCTTTCCAATAATACTATTTCACTTAAATGAAGGGAGTAGGTATTAAATGTAAAGCTTCTGGTTCTCACACTGTACTCTCAGGTCCAAATGACTGTCTGTTAACCTGATGTCTCAACCCCCAGTGAGAGGAGTTGACCCTTTGGTGTTCACCAACATGGGAGACTTCACTGGAACAGGCTTTTTTTTTTTCTTTGCTTTGGGCTCTGCTATTTGTTTGCAGAACACCCAAGAATGAGTAAAAATGCTCTCTCCACAGTAGTATCTTAGGGTTTTCCCATTGTAAATGGGATTGATGTGATATGACAAGACCAGAGAAATTGGAAGTAAATTTACATTTTTGAATATGTTTGTTGTTTCACATGATACATTTAGGGTATGCAGCTCCTTTTGTAGTTTTAATTTTTACTATTTAAGTTTGGAAAAGATGCCAAATTTTTGTATTTCTTTAATCAGTTTGTTCTCTTTGGTGATATATATTGCATGATATATTGATGTGTGTATCAATATATACTGATATGTATTACACTTACACATACAAACACATAAGAGGGGGTGAAAATTGTAGCCTTTGCATTCTCTATAGCTTTTGCAGAGAGATCCTAAGCAGCGAAATCTTGGTGTTGTGATGTACAGAAATGGAAAAGAGTATTAAACCATATTTAAGAATTAAAAATGCTTATTTCTCACAGTTCTGGAGGCTGGGAGTCTGAGAATAGGGTATCAGTATGGTCGGGTTCTGGTGAGGTCCCTTTTCCAAGTTGTAGACAGTTGACTTCTGCTTGTATCCTCAAATGGTGGAAAAAGAGTGATCTAGTTCTCTGGCCTTTTATAAGAACACTAATCTCACTTGTGTGGGCTCCACCCTCATGACCTAATTACTTCCCAAAGGTGCCACCTCCAAATATCATCAGATTAGAGATTATATGTCAACATATGAATGGTGGGGGAGGACGCAAACATTCAGTACATAACATGAAAGAACAAGAATTGTCAGTATCCCTGCTTCACACTGCCTTGTTTAGCCTTTTTGCTGTTGGGTGGTTGTATAGGTTTAGCTCTTCACTAGGTCCCAGTGAAACTAGGCATTTGGTGATAGTAGATTGCTGACTAGCACCAACTCTCACTGCTATTTTCAGTCACATGTTGTTGGATTCAGGTGGACAGTCAGCTCTCTATTAGGCCTTAATGACTTGGGGTTGAGAGGATTAACTGTAGTGATAACTAGCCTCTATGCCTTGAACCACTTCATCTCCTATGTCTCTTTGCTGCTGGGTAGGGTTGAAGTCTCCTGGTTGTTGGATCCCACTGACTGTACCCTGGTGGGAAAATTGAAGCACTGCCTGCTTTTTCCAGGAGAGTTATAGAAGATCAACTCTTCTCTCAGCCGCAACAATATGATCCTGGCAGGGATTTCCATTGCCTTTTGATCCAGAAAACCTTTACTAGGCATACACCTCCAGCAATATACATGCATACATAATGTTAGTCATCTTAGCTTTGTTTGCAATTGAAAATATTACAATCAGCCTAAGTGCTGATAAATAGAAGAATGGTTGAGTAAACTATAGTACATCCACAAAATGAAGTATTATACATTTGTAAAATAAAAAGAATGAGGACTATCTGGATGATCTCTTATGGAGTAATTCTAGAATATATTGTTAATTAAAAAATCAAATTGCAAATAAACCTATGGCATGCTACTTTATGTTTAAGAAGAAAAAAAAGAAACGGGAATTGAACTCAGCTCTGCATCAAGCGGACCTAATAGACATCTACAGAACTCTCCACCCCAAATCAACAGCATATATATCCTTGTCAGCATCACATGGCACTTATTCCAAAACTGACCACTTAGTTGGAAGTAAAGAACTCCTCAGCAAATGTAAAAGAATAGAAATTATAACAAACTGTCTCTCAGACCACAGTGCGATCAAACTAGAACTCAGGATTAAAAAACTTACTCAAAACCGCCCAACTACATGGAAACTGAACAACCTGCTCCTGAATGACTACTGGGTACATAAAGAAATGAAGGCAGAAATAAAGAAGTTCTTTGAAACCAACGAGAACAAAGACACAACATACCAGAATCTCTGGGACACATTCAAAGCAGTGTGTAGAGGGAAATTTATAGCGCTAAATGCCCACAAGAGAAGGCAGGAAAGATCTAAAATTGACACCCTAACATCACAATTAAAAGAACTAGAGAAACAAGAGCAAACACATTCAAAAGCTAGCAGAAGGCAAGAAATAACTAAGATCAGAGCAGAACTGAAGGAGATAGAGACACAAAAAACCCTTCAAAAAATCAATGAATCCAGGAGCTGGTTTTTTGAAAAGATCAACAAAATTGATAGACTGCTATCAAGACTAATAAAGAAGAAAAGAGAGAAGAATCAAATAGATGCAATAAAAAATGATAAAGGGGATATCACCACCGATCCCACAGAAATACAAACTACCATCAGAGAATACTATAAACACCTCTAGGCAAATAAACTAGAAAATCTAGAAGAAATGGATAAATTCCTCGAAACGTATACCCTCCCAAAACTAAACCAGGAAGAAGTTGAATCTCTGAATAGACCAATAACAGGATCTGAAATTGAGGCTTACCAACCAAAAAAACTCAAGGACCAGATGGATTCACAGTCGAATTCTACCAGAGGTACAAGGAGGAGCTGGTACCATTCCTTCTGAAACTATTCCAATCAATAGAAAAAGAGGGAATCCTCCCTAAGTCATTTTATGAGGCCAGCATCAACCTGATACCAAATCCAGGCAGAGACACAGCAAAAAAGGAGAATTTTAGACCAATATCCCTGAGGAATATAGATGCAAAAATCCTCAATAAAATACTGGCAAATTGAATCCAGCAGCACATCAAAAAGCTTATCCACCACGATCAAGTCGACTTCATCCCTGGGGTGCAAGGCTGGTTCAACATATACAAATCAATAAATGTAATCCAACACATAAACAGAACCAACGACAAAAACCACATGAATATCTTAGTAGATGCAGAAAAGACCTTCAACAAAATTCAACAGCGCTTCATGCTGAAAACTTTCAATAAATTAGGTATTGATGGAATGTATCTCAAAATAATAAGAGCTATTTATGACAAACCTACAGCCAATATCATACTGAGTGGGCAAAAACTGGAAGCATTCCCTTTGAAAACTGGCACAAGAGAGGGATGCCCTCTCTCACCACTCCTATTCAACATAGTGTTGGATGTTCTGGCCAGGGAAGTCAGGCAGGAGAAAGAAATAAAGAGTATTCAATTAGGAAAAGAGGAAGTCAAATTGTCCCTGTTTGCAGATGACATGTTTATATATTTAGAAAACCCCATCATCTCAGCCCAAAATCTCCTTAAGCAGATAAACAACTTCAGTGAAGTCTCAGGATACAAAATCAATGTGCAAAAATCACAATCATTCTTATACAGCAATAACATACAAACAGAGAGACAAATCATAGTGAGCTCTCATTCAGAATTGCTTCAAAGAGAATAAAATACCTAGGAATCCAACTTACAAGGGATGGGAATGACCTCTTCAAGGAGAACTACAAACCACTGCTCAATGAAATAAAACAGGATACAAACAAATGGAAGAACATTCCATGCTCATGGATAGGAAGAATTATTATCGTGAAAAAGGCCATATTGCCCAAGGTAATTTATAGATTCAATGCCATCCCCATCAAGCTACCAATGACTTTCTTCACACAATTGGAAAAAACTACTTTAAAGTTCATATGGAACCAAAAAAGAGCCCACATTGCCAAGTCAATCCTAAGCCAAAAGAACAAAGCTGGAGGCATCACACTACCTGACTTCAAACTAAACTACAAGGCTACAGTAACCAAAACAGCATGGTACTGGTACCAAAACAGAGATACAGACCAATGGAACAGAACAGAACCCTCAGAAATAATACCACACATCAACAACTATCTGATCTTTGACAAACCTGACAAAAGCAAGCAATGGGGAAAGGATTCCCTATTTAACGGATGGTGCTGGGAAAACTGGCTAGCCATATGTAGAAAGCTGAAACTGGATCGTTTCTTTACACCTTATACAAAAATTAATTCAAGATGGATTAAAGACTTTTTGACCTAAAACCATAAAAACCCTAGAAGAAAACCTAGGCGTTACCACTCAGGACATAGGCATGGGCAAGGACTTCATGTCTAAAACACCAAAAGCAATGGCAATGAAAGCCAAAATTGACAAATGGGATCTAATTAAACTAAAGAGCTTCTGCACAGCAAAAGAAACAACCGTCAGAGTGAACAGGCAATCTACAGAATGGGAGAAAATTTTTGCAATCTACTCATCTGACAAAGGGCTAATCCAGAATCTTCAAAGAACTCAAACAAATTTAGAAGAAAAAACCAAACAAACCCATCAAAAAGTGGGCAAAGGATATGAACAGACACTTCTCAAAAGAAGACATTTATGCAGCCAACAGATACATGAAAAAATGCTCATCATCACTGGCTGTCAGAGAAATGCAAATCAAAACCACAATGAGATACCATCTCACACCAGTTAGAATGGCGATCATTAAAAAGTCAGGAAACAACAGGTGCTGGAGAGGATGTGGAGAAATAGGAACACTTTTACACCATTGGTGGGACTGTAAACTAGTTCAACCATTGTGGAAGACAGTGGCGATTCCTCAGGGATCTAGAACTAGAAATACCATTTGACCCAGCCATCCAATTACTGGGTATATACCCAAAGGATTATAAATCATGCTGCTATAAAGACATATGCACATAGCAAAGACTTGGAACCAAGCCAAATGTCCAACAATGATAGACTGGATTAAGAAAATGTGGCACATATACACTATGGAATACTATGCAGCCATAAAAAAGGATGAGTTCCTGTCCTTTGTAGGGACATGGATGAAGCTGGAAACCATCATTCTCAGCAAACTATCGCAAGGACGAAAAACCAAACACCGCATGTTCTCACTCATAGGTGGGAATTGAACAATGAGAACACATGGACACAGGAAGGGGAACATCACACCCCGGGGCCTGTTGTGGGGTGGGGGGAGGGGGGAGGGATAGCATTAGGACATACACCTAATGTTAAATAACGAGTTAATGGGTGCAGCACACCAACATGGCACATGTATACATATGTAACTAACCTGCACGTTGTGCACATGTACCCTAAAACTTAAAGTATAATAAAAACAATGCAAAAAAAAAAGAAAATGCAGCACATATACACCATGGAATACTATGCAGCCATAAAAAATGATGCGTTCATGTCCTTTGTAGGGACATGGATGAAGCTGGAAACCATCATTCTCAGCAAACTATTGCAAGGACAAAAAACCAAACACCGCATGTTCTCACTCATAGGTGGGAATTGAACAATGAGAACACTTGGACACAGGAAGGGGAACATCATACACTGGGGTCTGTTGTGAGTTGGGGGGAGGGGGGAGGGATAGCATTAGGAGATATACCTAATGTAAATGACGAGTTAATGGGTGCAGCACACCAAGATGGCTCATGTGTACATATGTAACAAACCTGCACATTGTGCGCCTGTACCCTAGAACTTAAAGTATTATATATATATATATATATATATATATATATATATATATGAATTGTTATACTTGCTACATTGGTAGTTTGTGGCACTGGATTTGAACAGGAAAATATAATGCAAAAAAAGAAAGAAAAAAGAAAATATACGTACATCTGTTCATTCATGCAAAATGAAACACAGTAAGGATAAACCAGAAATTAATGAGAATGATTACTTATGAAGGTAGGTGAGAATTGGATGGAAATGATTAGGAATTGGAACAAGATGCAAAGAATGGGGGGCATTTCTCTGAATATAATTTTTTGTATAGTTCTGACCTTTCAAACCATGTTGATGTTTCACATTCTCAAAAATAAAAGAAAGTCACAAAGATGCAGGTTTAAAAATAGAATATAAATGAAAACAAATGAATCTAAAAGTATTTCAAATGAATAAAAACACCAGAGTAAACAGGGGGAAAATAAATTAACCCAAGTAAGTTTTGAACATAGTAATTTGACTATATTCTCTATAAATACAAAAAAAGTGTAAACAAATATTGGATTCCAGTTAATAGGTTTGTCTTTCAGTTATGCGTTAGCAGTCCCAGATTGCTTTGTGTATGTACAAATCACTTTATGAATATGTTGTGGATAATGTAAAATAGTTTTCTCATTCTCGAAGATGGGAATTAAAAATATACAAAAAGGAAGGCTAAATGAACCTCATGGTGTTGGAATGGAATTGGATATGTAAGAATAGCTTATGGTTTATTTCATACATATGGCTTACAAAATATATATGTATATACTTAAACACACGTTTTGTGTGTGTGTGTATCTGCATGCATGCATATGATAGGGCTGACCACTGAGAATAACTAGGATTGACATCACAGTAGCAATAAGCACACCTTGCACCCACATCTGGATTTCTACATACAGACAGTCCCTCACTTACGATGGTTCAATTTTCCATTTTTGACTTTATGAGGGGCTTACTGGAGTATTAAATGCATTTTTGACTTATGATATTTTTGACTTACAATGGGTTTATTGGGATGTAACCCCATCATAAGTTGAGGGACGTGTATACCATTCTCCACTAAATTGAACCAGGGATCCTTGGAGAAATGGCTTATTTCAATCCTGGAACAAAGAAAACACAAGAGCCTAGAACATATTTTTGTGCTAGAAATTAAGGGAGTATCAAAGAATGATAAGGGCATGTCAAAAGGACACATGAGCCAGTTTGAAAGGGGTCCCACTGGCCAAATCAAAGATATTTTAAGCATCAAATATATTTTAGAATCTGTTTTCCAAAAATAGCTTGTTGTCATTTGGATTGCATTGAACATATACATCAAATGGGAGATTTTGACATCTTAACAGTATTGAATCTTCCAATTCATAATCACGAAATTTCTTTCTGTTTATTCTGAAGATGTAAATCTTTTTTATTTTTTCACAAATGTTTTGTAGTTTTTCATAAGCACATTATATACATATTTTGTGAGACTTACACATATTTTATCATTTTTATGCTATTCAAAATAGTATTGCTTTAAGATTTTCAAATTCTAACTGTCCTTTGCTTGTATGTAAGAATGAATTTGACAGTTGTGTATTGACCTTGTATCCTGTGACATTGCTATAATTGCTTATATTCACAGGAGAGTTCTGTTTGTAGATCCTTTAGATTTTTCTATACAGAATTATGTTATCTGCAAATAAAGACAATTTTACTTCTTCCTTTCCAATCTGTATATCTTTTATTTCTTTTTCACGTCTTATTGCACTAGCTAGAGCTTCTGGTATAATATTGACGAATAGTGAGAGAGGACATCTTTGCTTTGCCTTAAGGCAAGAGCATACTTGGCAAGTTCATGGAAGAGCAAGGAGACTCTAAAATTGATTGCACATGTAACAATGCCCTGTTTTAATCTTTCTTTTTTTGGATCTGGATCTAGTTGCAAGGCTTGATTTAATCTATTTAAATGTGCTCATTTATAGAAAGGGCCTCACCCAGGAACTAGCACAATATGGTGACAATTCTCTTCAATTGCCATTTTAAAAATTAAGCCCACCTTTCACTTTGGGTCTTTTCTGATGCCTATGTCATGTCCCAGATTGAGATCACCTGCAGATATTTAAGTGCTTCTTCCATATTTATATTCAAGTGCAGTATAAGCATGTTTCTCAAATCCAGCCAAATAAAAAATCTTTCAAGTTACCATCAAACAGTTGCCGTCTTTAGATACTGCATTTAACCAGTTACAATGGCACTTGGCTGGTCTTATTGTAGTTTCATATTTCACAAGATTATCCACAAGACTATCTCGAGTTTGTCAAATATCTGGTTTAATTCCCATACAAGTCTTCTCTTGGCAATCGTGTGGAAGAGATTGTCTTTGTCTGATGGGCTGCTATAACAAAATACTATAAGCTGGGTGGCTGGCTTCAACAACAGATATTTATTTCTCACAATTCCGGAGGCTGGGATGTCTGAAATCAGGGTACTAGTATGATGGGATCCTGATGAGGGCTCTCTTCCTGGCTTGCAAACAAATGACTGCCTTCTCACTGTGTCCTCACATGGGAGGGAGAAAGCCAGGGGAGGGGGTTGGGGAGACAGAACCAATGAATGAGCTCTGTTCTCTTCCTCTTCTAATAAGGGCATTAATTCTGTCATGAAGATTCTGTCCTTATAATCTCATCTAACCTAATTACCTCCAAAGGTCCCATCTCAAAATGTCACTATATTGGAGGGTAGGGCTTCAATATGTAAATTTTGGAGTGACAGAAGCTAGTCCACAACAGGGGTAAATTAGTCTCATCTGACATGTCTGAGTCTCTGCCACAGGGCTCAGACCATTCAGCATAATCCAGTTTCTAAGCATGTCCTGAAAGCCTATGGTAGGGCTGGAAACCGCAGAGATAAGTAGAGGGACCCATGAGCTGGATTATGTGTTAGAATACCTGGGTTACAGCCTTGACTGCTTCAATCTTGCTGGGTAAATTGAGGGAAGTCATGTTGCTGAGCCTCACTTTCTTTGTAAAGGGAATAAGCCATACTTTCCTCAAAGTTGTGAGAATTAAATAAGCAAAGGCTGACTGGCTGAAATCAGTAAGACAAAGTTTGTCATATATAGGTGTAAACTATCACATTTAGATTAAAAAATAAATTCTGAAGATGGCTGACTATAAACAGCTAGTATGCACTGTTCTCATATAGAGAAATAGAAGGAGTGAGTAAATACAGCACTTTTAACTGTACTTCCAGGTACATGCATTGGGATTCATCAAGGAAACAAACCTGGACCAAAGATGGCTGACTAGAAGCAGTGAGGACTCTTGGCTCTCATGGAGAGAAATGAAAGGGGCAAGTAAATACAGCAACTTCAACTGAAACATTCATGTTCTCACATTGAGACTGATCAGGGAAAGAGCTCAACCCATGCAGAAAGGAGAAAAGCAAAGCAGGGCGACAGCCCACTAGGAAACGACATGGAGCCAAGGGAACCTCTCCCTGCCCAGGGAAACAGTGAATGAATATGTGACCCCTAGCAACCACACTTCTTCCATGGACCTTTGCAACTCTTGGGTCAGGAGATCCCCTCATGAATCCACTCCACCAAGACTTGGTCTGACACACAAAGCTGCATGAAGTCTCTGCTAAGCAACTGCCCAGGGGTGCACAGAGTCCCAGGAGCTTTACATACTCTGGCCCCAGGATCCCTGGTCAGGGTGATTGCAACTCAGGCCAAGTGGGAGGTTGAACCTCCATATACACCCCTAGGAAGGGAGCTGAATCCCAGAGGCCAAGTAGCATTGCCCTGTGATTCCCACTTCCTTGGCACCTCACAGGATAAGACCCACTGGTTTGGATTTCCAGCCAGCCCCCTGTTAATGGTGTTGTGCCTACCTGGGATAGGATAGAGTTCCCAGGGGAAGGAGCAAGCCACTATCTTTTCTGTTTGGACAACTCAGCCATTCCAGCATGTGGGTGTAGGAGAGTCCAAACCACACCAACTGGGGACTGATGGGACCTCCCAGCACAGCACAGCTGCTCTACCAAAACATGGCCAGACTGCTTCTTTAAGTGGGACCTGATCCATTCCTCATCTTAGGGCAGGGCCTCCCAACCAAGGCCTCCAGCCAACCCCACCTATATTCTCTGGCAGACAGAGTTTTGATTTCTCCTTGGGATGGAGTGCCGAGGGGTAGGGATGAGCCACCATCTTTGCTGTTTGGACAACTCAGTCATTCCAGCCTCTTGGCTTAGGAGAGTTCAAACCATCTGAGGGCAGAAGTGGTACCCCAGCATGACACAACTGCTCTACAAAAGCGTGGCAAGACCGCTTCTTTAAGCAGGTCCCTGATCTGTTCCTCCTCACTTGGGAGAACTTCCCAACCAGGGTCTTCAGCCTCTCCCACTGATGTTCTCTGGTTGACAAGGGTTTGAAAGCATCCTGGGACAGAGTTACTAGAGAGAGGGGCAGGCTGCCATCTTTGCTGTTTCTGCAATTTAGCCGTTCCAGCTTCCAGGTTTTGGAGAACCCAACACCATGAGGGGCAGAAATGGTATCCCAGCACAGCTCAGCTGTTCTACAAAAGTGGGGCTAGACTGCTTCTTCAAGCAGGTCCCTGATCCTGTTTCTACTGGCTGGGTGAGACCTCTCAACCAGGGTCTCCATCCACCTCCTACAGGTGTGTTCAGGCTGGCAACAGATTTGTACACCCCTGGGACAGAGCTCCAAGAAGAAGGGGCAGGCTGCCATCTTTGCCGTTTCACAGCCTTAACTGATGATACCTCTAGGTACTAGAAATTCTGAGGTGACTATGTTCTGGAATGGATGCCCAGCAAACCATAGTATCACTACGGTAAAGTGGTGAGACTGTTAAAAAGGAACCCTCCCTTCAAAAACCCCATCCAGAGGCCAGCAACCCCAAAGATCGAAGGTAGATAAGCCCACAAAGATGAAAAAGAATCAGTGCAAGAATGTGGAAAACTCAAAAAGCCAGAGTGCCCTCTCTCCTCCAAATGACCACATCACCTCTCCAGAAAGGGTTCAGAATGGGGTTAAGGCTGACATGGCTGAAATAACAGAAGTAGACCTCAGAATACGGATAAAAATGAACTTCGCTGAGCTAAAGGAGCAAGTTCTAACTCAATGCAAGGAAGCTAAAAATCACAATAAAACATTGCAGGAGCTGACAAAATAGCCAGGATAGAGAAAAGCATAACCAATCTGATGGAGCTGAAAAACACAATACAAGAAATTCATAATGCATTTATATGTATTAATAGCAGAATAAACCGAGTGGAGGAAAGAATCTCAGAGCTTAAAGACTGTCTTTCTGAAATAAGACAGGCAGA
This sequence comes from Pan paniscus, assembly GCF_029289425.2. NCBI lineage: Eukaryota > Metazoa > Chordata > Mammalia > Primates > Hominidae > Pan > Pan paniscus. Next base: position 65,334,187 of record NC_073272.2, read on the forward strand.
CAAGGATAGAGAAAAAAAGAATGAAAAGGAATAAACAAAACCTCTGACAAATATGGTATTATGTAAAGAGACCGATTCTATGACTGATTGGTCATAGATGTTTTCCAAAATATGTTTTCCAAATTGGTTCTGCTCTCCCCTGAAAGAGCTGGGGAGAATGGAACCAATTTGGAAAACATATTTCAGGATATCATCCATAAGAACTTCCCCAACCATGCTAGACAGGCCAACATTCAAATTCAGGAAATGCAGAGAACCCCAGTAAAATATTTCATGAGAAGATTATCCCCAAGACATATAATTATCAGATTGTCCAAAATTGAAATGAAATAAAAAAATGTTAAGGGCAGCCAGAGAGAAAGGCCAGGTCACTTACAAAGGGAAGCCCATCAGACTAATGCATTGAAAAGCAGACTTCTCAGTGGAAACCCTACAAGCCAGAAGACATTGGGGGTCAATATTTAACATTCTTAAAGAAAATCAGTTCCAACCCACAATTTCATATGTGGCCAAACCAAGCTTCATAAGTGAAGGAGAAATAAAATCCTTTTCAGACAAGCAAATGCTGAGGAAATTCACTGCCATCAGACCTGCATTACAAGAGCTCCTTAAGGAATAATAGAAGTGGCATCAGAATGATCAGAATGTGGGTAAATATGGAAAGGAAAAACCACTACCAGCCATCAAGAAAATAACTCAACCCATGGAGGATGGAGAAAAACAAGGCAGGATGACTGCCCACCCAGGAACAACACAGAGCCAGAGAAGCCACCCCCACCCAGGAAAGCAATGAGTGAGTGAGTGACCTCGAGGACCCATGCTTCTCCCATGGGTCTTTGCAACTCTTGGGTCAGGAGATTTCCTCATGAACCCACTCCACCAGGGTCTGCAGTCTGATATGCAGAGCTATGTGGAGTCTTGGCACAGCAGATGCTCAGACACACACAAAGCCCTAGGGAGCCTTAGATATCTGGGCTTCCCAGCAAAAGTGGCTGCAACTTCAGCAAAGTGGGAGGTTAGACTGAAATACATATCCCTAGGAAAAGGGCTGAATCCAGGGGGCTGAGCAGTGATGGTTTACAGGCCCTGTTTCCATGTCACCTCACAGAATAAGACCCACTGACTTGGAACTCTAGCCAGCTGCTGGTAGCGGCATTACACCTCTCTGAGACGGAGCTTCCAGAGAGGGGTGGGGCAGGCCACCATCTTTTCTGTTTTGCAGCCTTTGCTGTTGTTGGAGTCACCCTACAGAAAAAGTGGACAGGCTGCTTTTTAATTCGGGTCCCTGATCCTGCTTCTTCTCACTGGGTGAGACCCCCTGACTGGGGTCATCAGCCACTTTTCCTGGTGGCAGTTCTGGGCCTCCTTGGGATGGAGTTCCCAGGGGGAGGGATGGGCAGCCATCTTTGTTGTTTCACTGCCTTAGCTGTTGTTGCCTTCAGGCTCTATGGAGTCTAAGGTGACTAGGGACTGGAGCAGTCCCCCAGCACAGTGCAGCAGCTCTACAGTGAAGTGGCCAGACTGCTTTTTCACGTGGTCCCAGATCCCTTTTTACTTCATTTGGAGGAATCTCCCAGTCAAAGTCTACAACCACCCCCACCAATGTGTTTGGGCCAGCAACAGACCTATACCTCCTTGAGACAGAGCTCCCAGAGGGAAGAGCAGGCTGCCATCTCTGCTGTTTTGCAGCCTTCACTGTTGATACCTCAGGTGCTATAAAATCTGAGGTGACTAGGGACCGGCGTGGACCCCCAGAATACTGTAGCAGCTTTACAGAAAAGTGGACGGACTGTTACATGGGTCCCCATTCCCATATCTCCTCACTGGGTGGGTCCTCCCAGCCTGGGTCTCCAGCCACAGCCCACTGGGAATATCAAGCCAGTAGCAGCTTTGCACCTCCTTGAGAGAGAGAGCTCCCAGTGGGAGGAGTGGGTTGCTATATTTGCTGTCTTGCAGTGCTCATCTTTGCTGTCTCCAGGCTTTGGAGAGTCCAGGAGAACCAGGGGCCTGTCCAGACCTCTGCCTCATGGAAAAGTGGCCAGACTGTTCTCCATGTAGGTCCTGGTCCTCACTTCTCCTTATTGGGCAGGGTCACCCTACCTGGGACCCCAGTACATCCACCCTGCACTTGCCTGACCATTTCAATCAGAGACAGCCCAGTAGTTAAAGAAACACCCACAAGCAGAGATGAGAAAGAACCAATGAAATAACTCTGGCAACTCAGATGGCCAGAGTGTCTTATGTCCTCCAAATGATTACACCAGGTCTCCAACAAGGGTTCTTAACCACAATTAGTTTGCTGAAATGATAGAAATAGGATTCAGAGTATGGATAGGAACAAAGATCATCAAGATTTAGGATGGCAAAACCCAATCCAAGGAAACCAAGAATCACAATAAAATGATGCAGGAGCTGACAGACAAAATAGCTAGTATAAAAAAGAACATAACTGATAAGAGAGAGCTGAAAAACACACTACAAGAATTTCAGAATGCAATCAGAAGGTTTTTTTTTTTTTTTTCCTGAGATGGAGTTTCCCTCTTGTTGCCCAGGCTGGAGTGCAATGGTGCAATTTTGGCTAGCTGCAACCTCCACCTCCCAGTTTCAAGCAATTCTCCTGCCTCAGCCTCCCGAGTAGCTGGGATTATGGGTGCCTGCCACCATGCTCGGCTAATTTCTTTTTGTATTTTTAGTACAGACAGGGTTTCACCATGCTGGCCAGGCTGGTCTCAAACTCCTGACCTCAGGTGATCTACCCACCTCGGCCTCCCAAAATGCTGGGATTACAGGTGTGAGCCACCGCACCCATATTAAAAGCAGAATAGACCAAGCTGAGGAAAGAATATTGCAACTTGTCGACTGGCTCTCTGAAATAAGACAGTCAGACAAAATTAAAGCGAAATGAATGAATAGGAATGAATAAAATCTCTGAGAAATATGGGATTATGTAAAGAGGCCAAATCTGTGAATCACTGGCATCCCTGAAAGTGATGAGAGAAAACAAACAACTTGGAAAACTTGGTATATTTAAGGATACTATCCATGAAAACTTTCCCAACCTCATTAGAGAGGCCGACAGTCAGATTCAGGAAACACAGAGAACCTCTGCAAGATTCTACACAAAAAAATTACCCCCAAGACACATCACCATCAGATTTTCTAAGGTCGAAATGAAAGAAAAAAATTAAAGACAGCTAGAGAGAAAGGGTAGGTCACCTACAAAAGCAACTCCACCAGGCTAACAGTGAACCACTCAGCAGAAACCCTATAAGCCAGATGAGATTGAGGGCCTATATTCAACATTCTTAGAGAAAAAAAATCTACAACTGCGTATTTCATATTCTGCCCAACTAAGCTTCCTCAGTGAAGAAGAAACAGGATCCTTTTCAGAAAAGCAAATGCTGAGAGAGTTTGTTATCACCAGACCCACCTTACAAGAGAGCTTGAAAGGAGCACTAAATATGGAAAGGAACGATTATTACCAGCTGATATGGTTTGGATCTGTGTCCCCACTCAAATCATAAGTTCAATTATAATCCTCAATGCTGGAGGTGGGGCCTGGTGGGAGGTGATTGGATCACTGGAGTGGATCCTTCAGAAATGGTTTAAAACCATCCCTTTGGTGCTGTTTTCATGATGGTGAGTTCTCATAAGATCTGGTTGTTTAAAAGTGTGTGGCACCTCCCATTCTCTCTCTTCCTCCTTCTCTGGCCATGTGAAGTGCTGGTTCTCCTTTGCCTCCCACCATGGTTGTAAATTTCCTGAGTCCTCCCCAGAAGCAAAGCAGATGCTGCCATGCTTCCTGTACAGCCTGAAGAACTGTAAGTCAATTAAACTTTTTTCTTTATAAATTTCTCATCTCAGTTGTTTTTTTATAGCAGTTCAAGAACAAGTTAATACAGAACATTGGTATTAGGAGTTAGATATTGCCATAAAGGTACTTGAAAATGTGGAAGCAGCTTTGGAACTGGGTAATGGGCAGAGGTTGGAGGAGTTTGGAGGGCTCAGAAGAAAACAGGAAGATGAGGGAAAGTTTGGAACTTCATAGAGAGTTGTTAAATTTTTGTGGCCAAAATGCTGATAGTGATATGGACAGTGAAGTCCAGGCTCAGGAGGTTTCAGATGGAGATGAGGAACTTATTGAGAACTAGAGTAATGGTCACTCTTGCTATGATTTAGCAAAGAGACTGGCAGCATTGTGCCCCTGCTCTACGGATCTGTGGAACTTTGAACTTGAAAGTGATGATTTAGGGTATCTAGTGGAAGAAATTTCTAAGAAACAAAGTGTTCAAGATGTTTCTTGGCTGCTTCTAAGAGCATATGCTCATATGTGGGAGAGCAAAGAGATGATCTGAAATTGGAACTTATATTTGAAAGGGAAGCAGAGCATAAAAGTTTAGAAAATCTGCAGCCTGACCATGTGGTAGAAAAGAAAAACCCATTTTCTGGGGGTAGGAATTCAAGCTAGCTGTAGAAATTTGCATAACTAAAGAAAAGCTGAATGTTAATAGCCAAGACAATTGGGAAATGCCTTGAATGCATTTAAGAGACCTTTGTGGAAGCACCTCCCATCACAGGCCCACAGGCCTAGGAGGGAAGAATGGTTCTGTGAGCTGAGCCCAGAGTCCTAGTGCCCTGCACAACCTTAGGACACTGATCCCTGTGTTCCTGTCACTCCAGGTCCAGCCATGGCTAAAAGATCCCCAGATACGTCTCAGGGTGCTGCTCCAGAGGGCTCAAGCCACAATCCTTGGTGGCTTCCATGTGGTGCTAAGCCTGTGGGTGTACAGAAGGCAAGAGTTGAGGCTTGGGAGCCTCCAACTAGATTTCAGAGGCTGTATGGCAATGTCTAGATGTCCATGCAGAAGTCTGCTGCAGGACAGCCCTCATAGAGAACCTCTTTTAGGGCAGTGAGGAAGGGAAATGTGGGGTTGGATTCCCCACACTGAGTCCCCACTGGGGCACTGCCTAGTGGAGCTGTGAGAAGAAGGCCACCATTTTCCAGACCCCAGAATTGTAGATCCATTGGAAGCTTGCACTCTGTGCCTGGAAAACCTGCAGGCATTCAATGCCAGACCTTGAGAGCAGCAGTGGTGACAACCCTGCAAGGCCACAGAGGCGGGACTGCCCAAGGCCTTGGGAGTCCACCACTTGCACCAGTATGCCCTGAATGTATGACCTGGAGTCAAAGGAGACTATTTTGGGGTTTTATAATTTAATGGCTCTCTGCTGTGTTTTGGACTTGCATGGGGCTTGTAGCCTTTTTTTTGTCTGATTTTTCCCTCTTGAAATGTGAGTATTTAACCAATGCTTATTCCTCCATTGTATCTTGGAAGTAGCTAGCTTTTTAAAATTTTATGGGCCCATAAGCAGAATGGACTAGCATTGTCTCAGATGAGAGTTTGGACTTTTGAGTTAATGAGGAATGAGTTGAGACTTTCGGAGACTGTCAGAAAGGCATGATAGTATTTTGCAATGTGAGAAGGACATGAGATTTGGAAGAGGTCAGGGGAAGAATGATATGGTTTGGATCTGTGTCTCCACCCAAATCTCATGTTCAATTATAATCCTCAATGTTGGAGGTAGGGCCTGGTGGGAGGTGATTGGATCATGGGGGTGGATCCTGCATGAATGGTTTAACACCATCTCTTTGGTGCTGTTATCATCATGGTGAAATCTGGTTGTTTAAAAAGTGTGTGGCACCTCCCCCCTCTCTTGATTCCTCCTACTCTAACCATGTGAAGTGCTGGCTTCCCCTTTGTCCTCCACCACAACTGTAAGTTTCCTGAGGCCTCCACAGAAGCTGAGCAGATGCTGCCATGCTTCCTGTACAGCCTGAAGAATGGTGAGCAAATTAAACCTTTTTTCTTTATAAATTACCAAGACTCAGGTATTTCTTTATAGTGGTGTGAGAACAGACTAATTCACCAGCCACTATAAAAACACACTTAAGTACACAGACCAGTGACACTATAAAGCAACCACACAAATAAGCTGGCATAGTAACCAGCTGACAACAAAATGACAAGATCCAATCTACCCATATCCATACTAACGTTGAATGTAATGAGATAAATGCCACATTTAAAAGACATAGAGTGACAAGCTGGACAAAAAAGCAATACCCAATGGTATGCTGTCTTCAAGAGACCCATCTCATGTACAATGGCACACATAGTCTCAAAAGAAAGGGATAGAGGAATATTTACTAAGCAAATGGAAATCAGAGAAAAAGCAGTGCTTGCAATCCTAAATTCAGATAAAATGGACTTTAAATCAACAAAGATTAAAAAGAAAAACAAAAAATGACATTCCATAATGGTAAAAGATTCAATTCAACAAGAAGACTAACTATCCTAAATATATATGTACCCAACACAAGAGTGCCCAGATTTATAAAGAAACTTCTTAGAGACCTAAAAAGAGATGTAGACTGCTGCACAGTAATAATGGGAGACTTCAACACTACACTGACAGTATTAGACAGATCATCAAGGCAGAAAATTAGCAAAGATATTCAGGACCTGAGCTCAAAATTAGACCAAATGGATCTGATAGACCTCTACGGAACATTCCATGTCCAAACAACAGAATATACATTCTTTTCATTGCCCCATGGCACATACTCTAAAATAGACCACACAATTGGACATAAAACAATCCTTAGCAAATGCAAAAGTATCAAAATCATACCAAACACATTTTCAGACCACAGTGCAATAAAAATAGAAATAAAGAATAAAAAAATGTTCAAAATCATGCAATAACGTGGAAATTAAACAACCTGCTCCTGTATGACTTTTGGGTAAATAATAACATTAAGACAAATCAAGAAGTTCTTTGAAGCTAATGAGAACAAAGATACAACATACCAGAATCTCTGGGACACAGATAAGAAAGAGTTATGAAGAAAATATATAGCAGTAAATGCCCATATCATAAAGTTAGAAAGACCTCAAAATGCTTGCAAACCAAATCCAGCAGCACATCAAAAAGTTAATCCATCATAATCAAGTAGGCTTTATCCCTGGGATGTAAGGTTGGTTCAACATATGCAAGTCAATAAATGTGATTCATTAGTTAAAAAGAACTAAAGACAAAAACCACATTATTATTTCAATAGATGCAAAAATCCTTTTGATAAAATTCAACATCCCTTCATGTTGAAAACTCTCAATAAGCTATTTATTGAAGGAACATATTTCAAAAGAATAAGAGCCATCTATTACAAACTCACATCCAACATCATACTGAATGGGCAAAAGCTAGAAGCATTCCACTTAAAAACCGGCATAAGACAAGGTTACCCTCTTTCACCACTCCTATGCAGCATACTATTGGAAGTCCTAGACAGAGAAACCAGGTGAGAGAAAGAAATAAAGGGCATTGTATTTGTCAGGGTTCTCTAGAGGCACAGTACTAATAGGATAGATGTATATATGAGAGAGAGTTTGTTAAGGAGTGTTGACTCACACAATCACAAGGTGAACTCCCATAGTAGGCTGTCTGCAAGCTGAGGAGCAAGGAAGCCAGTCTGAGTCCCAAAACCTCAAAAGTGGGGAAGCCAACAGTGCAGCCTTCAGTCTGTGATCAAAGGCCTGAGAGTCCCTGGCAAACCACTGCTGTAGGTCCAAGAGTCCAAAAGCAGAAGAACTTGGAGTCTGATGTTCTAAGGCAGGAAACATCCAGCATGGGAGAAAGATGGAGGCCAGAAGATTTAGCCATTCAAGTCCTTCCATGTCTTCTCCCTGCTTTTATCCTAGCCATGCTGGCAGCTGATAGATGGTGCCCACCTAGATTGAGGGTGGGTCTGCCTCTCCTAGTCCACTGACTTAAATGTTAATCTCCTTTGCAACACCCTCACAAACCCACCCAAGAACAATACTTTGCATCCTTCAATCCAATCAAGTTGACACTCAATATTAACCATCACAAGCATCCAAATAGGAAGAGAGAAATTCAAACTATTCCTGTTTGCAGACAACATGATTCTATATCTAGAAAACCCCCATAGTCTCAGCCCAAAAGCTCTTTAAGCTAATAAACAACTTCATAAAGTTTCAGAATACTAAATCAATGTACGAAAATCAGTAGCATTCCTATGCAACAACAGTCAAGCTGAGAGCCAAATCAGGAATGCTATCCCATTCACATTTGCCACAATTATAAAATACCTAGGAATACAACTAACCAGTTAGGAGAAAGTTCTCTGTAATGATAATTACAAAACACTGCTCAAAGAAATCAAAAATGACACAAACAAAGGGAAAAACATTCCATGCTTATGGACAGGAGAAATCAGTATCATTAAAATGGCCATACTGCCCAAAGCAATTTACAGAGTCAATGCTATATCAAACTACCAATGACATTTTTCACCAAACTAGAAAAAAATATTTTAAGGCCAGATGTGTTGGCTCACACCTGTAATCCCAGCACTTTGGGAGGCTGAGGAGGGTGGATCACCTGAGATCATGAGTTCAAGGCCAGCCTGAACATGGTGAAACCCCCATCTCTACAAAAATACAAAAATTCGCCGGGCGTGATGATGGGTACCTGTAATCCCAGCTACTTGGGAGGCTGAGTTGGAAGAATCACTTGAATCCGGGAGGTGGAGGTTGCAGTGAGCTGAGATCGTGCCTTTGCACTCCAGCCTGGGCAACAGAGCGAGACTCCCTCTCAAAAAACAAAAAAAGAAAGAAAAATAAAAAACTATTTTAAGATTCATATGGAACCAAAAAAGATCCCAAATAGCCAAGGCAATTCTAAGCAAAAAGAACAAAGCTGGAGGCATCACATCACCAAACTTCAAACTATACTACAGGGCTACAACAACCAAAATAGCATGGTACTCATAGAAAAACAGACACATAGACCAATTAAACAGATTAGAGAGCCCAGAAATAAGGACACACACCTACAACCATCTGAACTTTGACAAAGCTGACAAAAGCAACGGGAAAAGGACTCCCTATTCAATAAATGGTGCTGAGATAACTGGCTAGCACTATGCAGAAGATTGAAACTGGACCTCATCCTTATACAATATATAAAAATCAACTCTAGATGGATTGAAGACTTAAATGTAAATCCCAGAACTATAAAAACCCTGGAAGACAACGTAGGCAATACCATTCTGGACATAAGAACTAGCAAAGAGTTCATGATGAATCCACCAAAAGCAACTGCAACAAAAGCAAAAATTGACAGATGGGAAATAATTAAACTAAAGAGCTTTTGCACAGCAACAGAAACTATCAACAGAGTAAACAGACAACCTACAGAACAGGAGAAAATATTTGCAAACTATGCAACATACAAAGGTCTAACATCCAGCATCTATAAGAAACTTTAACAAATTTCCAAGAAAAAAACAAACAAACAACCCTATTAAAAAGTGGGCAGAGAACATTAATAGACACTTTTCAAAAGAAGACATACATGTGGCCAACATGCATATGAAATAAAGCTCAATATTCCTGATGACTAGAGAAATGCAAATCAAAACTACAATGAGAGACCATCTCACAGCAGTCAGAATGGCTATTATTAAAATATCAAAAAAATAAAAGATACTGGCAAGCTTGTGGAGAAAAGAGAACACTTTTTTGTAAAATTAAAATAGAGTTTATTAGCTTTTCTTTTCTATTTTATTTTATTTATTTTATTTTATTTTATTTTTGAGACAGAGTCTCACTTTGTCGCCCAGGCTGGAGTGCAGTGGCACCATCTCTGCTCATTGCAACCTCCGCCTCTCAGGTTCAAGCAATTCTCCTGCCTCAGTCCCCCAAGTAGCTGAGACCACAGGTGCACGCCACCACGCCCAGCCAATTTTTGTATTCTTAGTAGAGATGGGGTTTCCCCATGCTGGCCAGGCTGGTCTCGAATTCATGACCTCAGGTAATCTGCCAGCCTTAGCCTCTCAAAGTGCTAGGATTACAGGTGTGAGCTACCACACCCGGCCAGAAATAGATTTCATCTAGTTTAGAACACTAATCTCTTTTTAATATTTCAAATTTAGGTGACTTTGTTATCAGTCTCCTAAAATTATTTGCTCCTTGCCTTTTAAAGCCTGAAGTAAGACTTCCTAAGGGTTATGTAAGTAGTTTCTTAAATAGCAGGACTTAATGGGACACCTACCGCTTGGTAACGTAGGATGATAAAAGAACTGTTCATATCACCTTCTATCATTAGGGTCCATTTCCTTTTATTACATGCTAATTAACACTGCTCTTCAAAATCTTCCTTTACATTAAAGAAACTTTGGTGATCAAAGCATATAGAGCACAACCCTGCAAGTAGCTACTTTTAAAAAGAGGAGGGCATTTTATGGAGATACAAGGTATTCCAAAAGTTTAGTGTAATTTTAAGCTTTGATATATGTAGAAGTATAAATGCTACAAACCACAAACCTTTACAAAAACTTGTTTGAACGTTTTTCTTTTTCTTTTTTTATTTTAGACAGGGTCTGGAAGTTACCCAGGCTGGAGTGCAGTGGCATGATCATGGCTCACTGCAGCCTTGACCTCCTGGGCTCAAGTGATCCTCCCACCTCAGCCTCCAGAGTAGCAAGGACTACAGACACATGCAACCACATCCAGCTAATTATTTTTATTTATTATTATTTTTTTACAGACAGGGTATCAATATGTTGCCTAGACTGGTCTTGAACACCTGTGCTCAAGCAATCCTCCCACCTCAGCCATGCAAAGTACTGAGATTGTAGGCATGAATCACTATGTCCAGCCCTTTTCTTCCGCATTTAATTTTGCATTTTTTTTAAGAGATGTGGTCTTGCTATGTTGTCCAGTTTGGAGTGCAGTAGCAATTCCTATAGGCACCATCATGGTGCACTGCAGCCTCCAATACTTGACCTCAAGCAGTCCTCCAACCCCAGCCCCCCAAGCAGGTGGGACTATAGGCATGCACCACCACATCCAGCTTCATTTTGCAAATTTTTAATATAAAGCTTTTAATTGTTTGCCTCAGTGAAAGTCTGCTATCTTCAAAAGTGACTGAAACAAAAAATTAAACTATTCAGGAGACAAGTGCCAGGTGTGCCTGTAGTCCCAGCCACTCATGTCACTGATGCTAGAGGATGGCTTGAGGTCAGAAGTTCTAGGCTGCAGTGCACCATGATTGCACCTGTGAACAGCCACTGCACTCCAGCCTGGACAACAGAGCAAGACCTCATCTCTTAAAAAATTTTTTTCAAATGATGTTTTTTAAAAGGTTCATAGCATTTATACTCACGCTGCAGTGCCTTCGAGGGCCTGAGCTATATTAAAGCTTAAAACTGCTTTACTTTTTTTTTTCATTGTCACTAAGCCACCACGTTGGTTGGCATTATGAAAATATGTATTAATACATTTATTTAACAAGGGAAAAATTATCAGAAAATGAGAAGCATCATTCTTAGTTCACAAGAAATGCAACATGGACCCCAATAGAAGTAGGAGAAGTCATGCAGCCAACAAAGATGTGAAAAAATGCTCATCATCACTGGTCATTAGAGAAATGCAAATCCATGTCATGCCAGTTAGAATGGTGATCTTTAAAAAGTCAGGAAACAGCAGATGCTGGAGAGGATGTGGAGAAATAGGAATGCTTTTACACTGTTGGTAGGAGTGTAATATTAGTTCAACCATTGTGGAAGACAGTGTGGTGATTACTCAAGGATCTAGAGCTAGAAATACCATTTGACCCAGTGATTCCATTACTGGGTATATACCCAAAGGATTATAAATCATGCTACTATAAAGACACATGCACATGTATGTTTATTGCAGCACTATTCACAATAGCAAGACTTGGAACCAACCCAAATGTCCATCAGTGATAGACTGGATTATGAAAATGTGGCACATACACACCATGGAATACTATGCAGCCATAAAAAAGGATGAGTTCATGTCCTTTGCTGGGACATGGATGAAGCTGGAAGCCATCATTCTCAGAAAACTATCACAAGAACAGAAAACTAAACACTGCATGTTCTCACTCATAAGTGGGAGTTGAACAATGAGAACACATGGACACAGGGAGGGAAATATCACACACCGAGGCCTGTTGGGGGGTGGGGGGATAGGGGAGGGATAGCATTAGGAGAAATACCTAATATAGGTGATGGGTTGATGGGTGCAGCAAACCACCATGGCACATGTATACCTGTGTAACAAAACTGCACGTTCTGCACATTACCCCAGAACTTAAAGTATAATAAAAAATAAGTAAATAAAAGAAGTAGATATCAATAACGATACTTCCTCTGTTTATGACCCCAAACATGCTAAAATGCTAAAGTAATGTTTGCAAAGAATATGAATGACAAATATTATCCAGCAGGTTTTTGGCTTAAAATGATTGCCGAGGACTAGCAGCTTCAATGGTAGGGAGGAAGAATCCTTCATTACCTAACAATGGTGCAGTCTGCTCCTAAGTGTCTTTAGAGTACCATGTTTTAATGATAATACTGCATTGATTCTAAAGGCATATGCAGCAAAATGTGGGGAGGGAGAAAAATTGGAAAAAGCATAAAAGTTATATGGTTAGTGTCTTTAAAGTTTAAAAATTTAAACTATTGTTTAAAAAAACCTTACATAGTTCACAGCTATCAGCCCATATAGTAAGCAAATATCTGTGTGGGAAAGGAACCTTCACTTTGGAGTGTTTTTTGTAACTCTGTTTACATTAAAAAGGACAGAAGAATGTTTTGTTGCATTGACAAGGTCCCATTCTTTTCTATGGAGTATAATCCTTGTTGTCCATGAATCTCTTGAATTCGAGATCTATCCTTTTAATGAAAACACTAATTTTGCTGGGTTTTGAGCAGGAAAGGTGATATTTCTCCAGTCTTTGTAGATAAAGGTCCTGTGACGTTATAACCCCTCATTTCTCCCTTTAAGAGAGGATGGCTTTAGAGTGCTGAATACCAATGAAGTCATAAGTGCTGAAAGACCTTCTCATAGGGCTCTCCACAAGTCTTTGTCTTCACACAATCTAGAAATAGCCTCTAGGTTCTGTGCTCTTTTTTTGCTAAGAGGAGCAAATAGAAAATTCAGGTTATTGTCATCTGCTAAGGAGCGAAGATCAAAGTAGTATCTGGCATAAACACTGGCAGGAACATTAATATTAAACTGAAGAAGCATCAAAAAATGCCTTTCCATTTCATTCATGTCCTCACCTGTAATGTCCTTGAAGATCTGGCAGTAGTCCATACTCCATACAGCCTGATGGTCCCAAACCTTGGAGGCAAGAATGGCTCGCAGACCAATCCTTTTCCAGTTAGTGGGACAAATGTTGGTTTCAGCATAAGTTAAAAGCTTTTCTAAGTAAACCAAAGTTACTATTGCACATTCAGCTGTTAGCTGTGCAGCACTAAAAGGAGTATGAACAAATCTGTAAATAAATTTGTGCTCAGGATCATGCTTAAACTATTCTTCTGGAACTTTTTCTCGTGTAAGTGGATGTGATCTCTCATCAAAAATATCCAGGGATCTATTTGCATCTCTGTTCTTTATGTGGTGATATATTGCTAAGGTCACACATTTTACTGTGGTTCTCAGGTTAGGCTGGTTGACTGTGCTGTCATATAGAAATATTGTTGAGCATGAGCTATACTTTTTAGTAAGCTGCCCTGGAGATACATGGTTTAAATGGTTGCTCTTCCTCTTTTCTCTCACATCCGTTTGAGATTTGCGCAGGAAAATTGTGCTTGCCCTTGGATGGTCAGAAGGGTTTGACTCCAATGCTAAATCTTTGGGCATCTCGCGGTCGCTGATGTGCTGCAGGTGGTGGCCCTCGCCTTCTCCGAAATCAAACTCGGGAGGCTCCGCAGCAGCAGGCGCTACCGCCACCTCGTCCCCGGACGCCACCTCGTAGATGTCGGACGCGGGGATCCGGCGCGCCGGCCCAGCTTGGGGCTGGCATTGAGGGACACGCAACAAGTCAGCGTGTTCCCCATGGGGCACCTCCGCCCCTCTCCGCCGCCTCTGGCGCCTTCGCTTGCGCCCTACTCTGCCTCGCTCAGCAGCAGCCCCCTCCCCCAACAATGGCGCGGGGACACTGAGCAAGCAGAGGCCACCTCGCCCAGGGCTCACCTGCCCGCCCCGCGGCCCTGCTCCACCAGGGCTCGGGCCTGCGCCACACCCCAGCCGCCACGCTGCCTCCGCCTCCGGTGAGCTGACTTGTCTGCCAAGAGAACACTTATATACTGTTGGTGGGAGTTCAGCCATTGTGGAAAGCAGTGTGGTGATTCCTCAAAGAGCTAAAAACAGAACTACTATTAAACCCAGTAATCCCATTACTGGGTATATACTCAAAGCAATATAAATACTTCTACCATAAAGACACATGCATGTGTATATTCACCCCAGCACTATTCACAATACCAAAGACATGGAATCAACCTAAATGCCCATCAATGACAGACTGCATAAAGAAAATGTACATATAAACCATGGAATAATATGCAGCTATAAACAAGAATGAGATCATGTCCTTTGCAGGAACATAGATGGTGCTGGAGGCCATTATCCTTGGCAAACTAATGCATGAACAGCAAACAAAACACCACATGCCCTCACTTATAAGTGGGAGCTAAAAGATTCAAACACATGGACATAGAGAGGGGAACAACGGACACTGGGGCCTACTTGAGGGTGGAGGGTGGGAGAAGAGAGATGATCAGGAAAAATAATTATTGGGTACTAAGCTTAGTACGTATGTGATGGAATAATCTTTACAAAAAAAGTGACACAAGTTTACCTACATAACAAACTTGCACATGTACCCCTGAACCTAAAATACAAGTTTTTTTTTTTAATGAATTTCATGAGAAGTAAAGGAGGAGGCCTAGCCTGGCAACTATTTGGTGTCATGATATCTGGGGACTTTAACTAATCATGGTTCAAAGTAAGACAACAAAATATTGTTGCTATGTTGCTGCTAAAAAGAAATTGGAATGTCAGAAAGACCATTTTAGATTTGATGTTAGGATGCAAGGCAAGTTGCAAAATCAGGGAATGAGAAATAGTGTAGGTGAGGGTGTGTGTGCATGCAGGTATCTTAAGACCAAGGTAGGATGGTGTAGGTTGGTGTATTAGTCCGTTTTCACGCTGCTGATAAAGACAAACCTGAGACTGGGCAATTTACAAAAGAAAAAGGTTTAATTGGACTTACAGTTCCACGTGGCAGGGGAAACCTCACAATCATGGCAGAAGGCAAGGAGGATCAAGTCAGATCTTACATGGACAGCAGTAAACAGAGAGAATGAGGAAGACGCAAAAGCAGAAATCCCTGATAGAATCATCAGATTTGTGAGACTTATTCAATACCATGGAAACAGTATGGGGGAAACCACCCCCATGATTCAATTGTCTCCCACTGGGTCCCTCCCATAACACATGGCAATTATGGGAGTACAACTCAAGATGAGATTTGGGTGGGGACACAGAGCCAAACCATATTATTCCACCCCAGCCCCCGCCAAATCTCATGTCCTCACATTTCAAAACCAATCATGCCTTCCCAACAGTCCCCCAAACTCTTAACTCATTTCAGCATTAACCCAAAATTCCACAATTCAAAGTCTCATCTGAGACAAGGAAAGCTCCTTCCACCTATGAGCCTGTAAAATCTGCAGAGAGGTGAACTAACATTTGTACAGCTACTTTTTCTTTGTGGGTATTTTCTGCTTTCTGGTTTGCAGTAGGCTGAAAACACAGACATGGCCCCAGTCAGAAGGCTGCTGCTGAGAGTTAGAGAAACCAACAGAGCTTTTGGTAGTGCCTTGGTGCTGGAGAAACAAAACAGGAGAATATGGCAGAGCCCAGTTACATGGGAAAGGCAGAGAACTGAGCCTATGAATAGCTGGTTTTTGCCTTAAGATGTTTGCCAAATTCTGGAGCTCAGAAGGCTAAAAAGCTAAAGAGAAATGGCCATACTGCCCAAGGTAATTTATCGATTCAATGCCATCCCCATCAAGCTACCAATGAGTTTCTTCACAGAATTGGAAAAAACTACTTTAAAGTTCATATGGAACCAAAAAACAGCCCACATCACCAAGTCAATCCTAAGCCAAAAGAACAAAGCTGGAGGCATCATGCTACCTGACTTCAAACTAAACTACAAGGCTACAGTAGCCAAAACAGCATGGTACTGGTACCAAAACAGAGATATAGATCAATGGTACAGAACACTGTCCTCAGAAATAACGCCGCATATCTACAACTATCTGATCTTTGACAAATCTGACAAAAACAAGCAATGGGGAAAGGATTCCCTATTGAATAAATGTTGCTGGGAAAACTGGCTAGCCATATGTAGAAAGCTGAAACTGGATCCCTTCCTTACACCTTATACAAAAATTAATTCAAGATGGATTAAAGACTTCAACGTTAGACCTAAAACCATAAAAACCCTAGAAGAAAACCTAGGCATTACCATTCAGGACATAGGCATGGGCAAGGACTTCATGTCTAAAACACCAAAAGCAATGGCAACAAAAGACAAAATTGACAAATGGGATCTAATTAAACTCAAGAGCTTCTGCACAGCAAAAGAAACTACCATCAGAGTTAACAGGCAACCTACAAAATGGGAGAAAACTTTCGCAACCTACTCATCTGACAAAGGGCTAATATCCAGAATCTACAATGAACTCAAACAAATTTACAAGAAAAAAACAAACAACCCCATCAAAAAGTGGGTGAAGGACATGAACAGACACTTCTCAAAAGAAGACATTTATGCAGCCAAAAAACACATGAAAAAATGCTCACCATCACTGGCCATCAGAGAAATGCAAATCAAAACCACAATGAGATACCATCTCACACCAGTTAGAATGGCAATCATTAAAAAGTCAGGAAACAACAGGTGCTGGAGAGGATGTGGGGAAATAGGGTCACTTTTACACTGTTGGTGGGACTGTAAACTAGTTCAACCCTTGTGGAAGTCAGTGTGGTGATTCCTCAGGGATCTAGAACTAGAAATACCATTTGACCCAGCCATCCCAAAGGACTATAAATCATGCTGCTATAAAGACACATGCACACGTATGTTTATTGTGGCACTATTCACAATAGCAAAGACTTGGAACCAAGCCAAATGTCCAACAATGATAGACTGGATTAAGAAAATGTGGCACATATACACCATGGAATACTATGCAGCCATAAAAAAGGATGAGTTCATGTCCTTTGTAGGGACATGGATTAAATTGGAAATCATCATTCTCAGAAAACTATCGCAAGGACAGAAAACCAAACACCGCATATTCTCACTCATAGGTGGGAATTGAACAATGAGAACACATGGACACAGGAAGGGGAACATCACACTCTGGGGACTGTTGTGGGGTGGGGGGAGGGGGGGAGGGATCGCTTTAGGAGATATACCTAATGTTAAATGACGAGTTAATGGGTGCAGCACACCAGCATGACACATGTATACATATGTAACTAACCTGCACATTGTGCACATCTACCCTAAAACTTAAAGTATAATAATAATAAAATGAAAAAGAAAAAAAAAGAAAACTTTTGAAAGTAAAGTGCCATTAAACTGTGTCGAGTCAAGTATTAAAATTCTGGACCCATCAAGGGTAAACATGCCAAATTCTCCATTGGAAACCCTGGAGAGCTAACACTCCAAAAACCAGAGGTATTCTGGTTTACCGTGAAAGAGAAAGGGAAAAAATAGCCAATAGAAACAAAACAGACCCATAGATGTTTCAGATATTATTGTTATAAGACAAGGACTTTTAAATAATTATGATTAATATGTTCACAAAAATAGAAAAGAAAAAGAAAAAAGATAGCTAAAATAAGGAGAACTCCAGAGAGCTAAAATCTATTTAAAAGAACCAGATGGGAATTCTAGAAGGAAAAGAGCACACAAATTGAAAAAAGATCTCAACAGATAGATTTAAGAGCAGCTTAGACCATGTAAAAGAAATGATTAGTAAACCAAAAGACATAAATATACCTCTCTCAATAGCTAGCAAAATAAGTAGACAAAAAGCTGGTAGTTGAGATGAGAAAGTTTGATAGGTGAGCAGATGATCATTGGAAGTGTAATAAGGTATAGTATATGTGGGGTTGCTGGAGATGGGAGGTTGGGTAGGAGAGCTGGCAAAGAGATAGGCAGGACTTCAGTCTTAGAGAGAGCATAGCAGAGTGGAAGTCATATGTGGGTTCAAATCCCAGCCTTATCACTTCAAGGTTATGAGACCTTGGGCACCTTTCTTAACCTTGGTTTCTTCATTTGTAAAATGAGGCTTAGAGTATTACCTACTTTAGAGGGTTGCTGTAAAAATCAAATTTAAATGAGACAATGCTTGTAAAGTGTGTAGATGGTGACAAGGCCCATAGAAGTTGCTTGACAAATAGTAGCTGCTAACATTAGATGGCCTGGTATACTATGTAAGTTAGTAGTGTAAGGATTTAGATATCAAGAGCCAGGCAAAACTGTTTTCTGCCTAACTTTCCTATTTAACTCCCCATCTAACCTTCTATTTCAGGAGATATAGGGAAAACTGGGACATAGAGGGAAACCTCATCCTTTTCTTCCATAAATCTGGCTTCCCATCTTTGTGGGCACAGAGTGTAAGAGGCAGTTTATGACCCAATATCATTTTTTGCTGGCTTTCAAAGGAACCAGGATAGAGGATAGGACCATGTGCCAGACCTTCTTTTCCAGGGACCCTTCTCTGCAAGCTGCAGGCTTTCTGGTTGACTCACTTGGTTTCTATGGGGATAGGGGTCTTGCTAAGGAGAAAGCCAGAGCACCCTGTGGCTAGAATCAGCTCCTGTTTCTGATTCTGCAGTACCAGGTGGGGGACTCCACTAAATGCTGCAGTGTGACGTTGGGTTACAGTAGTTTGTTTCTGCTCTAACTCAATGGATTCCACGTTTTCTGAAGAGAGGTTCTGAGGTTTCATATTTTTGTAGGATTTTTTGACAAAGGCAAAGATAGCAGACGTGAAGTAGGGGCCTCTTTTCTCAGGCCAGGTTAAACATCCTCTCAGCTTCAGGACATGACACCAGACTTGATTTTGTCAATCACTTTGACAAAGAGCCTGGTTTCTACAAGGACAGACTTTCTGAGAAGAGTGTGAATATGTTTACAGGTATTCTGTGATTATGTTTATCATTCACAATTAGCTTAAAAGGCATACTAAATACCTAGAATTATTGGGAGTAAACTTGCAAAATCAAAATATTACTATGCCTTTATGATCCAAACAAACAAAAATAATAATTCCATTAGTAGTTGCAAATTTTAATAACATTGATGGAGTATACATTTTGCTTCTAAGGATATGAAAACACATGGATGATAAATAAAAATTACACATGTTCTTGGGAAGACTTTGTATTGCTGTGACTAATGCACAAACATTAATTCCATGACTAGTTAAAAATCACATCTATTCTCTCAAAAATAATTTCCTTTGTAGACTTTTAGGAAAATGGTGGATAGGAGGCAAGATGCAGGTTTCACTTGGATGGACAGAAGAGCATATAGACTTTTGCTCCAAGAACTACTGCAGGAGCATACCAGGAAAACCAAAGAATTTGTAGACCCTTTAAAAGAAGCAGTGTGCTGTTGAAAACTCCGAGAAAGAGCTGAAAAACTGAGTGCCCAAAGTGTGAGAGTGGGAAAGTCTGCCTCTGAACACACATCCTCAATGGGGAGCCTGAAAATCCAGATCACAGGAGAAGGATTTAACCTTACCTAGAACTGAAACAAATTTAGAGAGCCAAGCAAAATATAAAAGTAGAAGAAGCAGTGGGAAGGACCCTGTAGGCACTCCTGGCCCCCAAGGAAGCCCAGGGAACCCATTTCTGATGTTATCTCACAGGGGTTTTTGGGGAGGGCGCCAGGGAAATTGGGGAAAGATCACAGGGAGAAGGAAACTTCCGGCTGAACTTTGTAATAATTTTGACCAAGCACAAATTTTCCAGGGCAGAATCCGGGAGTGGGGGTGAACAAGAAATGCAGATATGAGCACAGAAGCCACAGTGGGGAGGGGCAAAGCTGAAAGCCCTGTTTACTTTCTCAGCAAGAAAATCCCTGTTTGCTTTCTCAACAAGGATGCTTGTAGCCTGGCTCAAGTTCCAAGCCCTGCTCACCAGCTGCCTGGATATAAACTTATGCTGTTGGGGGAGTGTGGCAGGAGTAAGATTGGCCTTTCTGTCTGAGTAGGAGCTGGGTGAGGCCTGTCACTGCTGGCTTTCCCCTACTTCCCTGGTGACCTGTATAACACAACAGAGGCAGCCATAATCCCCTGGGAACATAACATCATCTGCCTGGGAAACACACCCCCATCCCCCATAGTGGCTGCAGCAAGCCCCACTCAAGAAGAGTCTAAGGTTAGATATGCCTAACCCTTTCCCCACCTGATGGTCTTTCTCTACCCACGCTGGTAGCCAAAGACAAGAAACATAATCTCTTGGGAGCCGTATGGCCCCATGCACCACCTAAGAAACCCAAGTACTTATCCAGGCAACCCTAGGGTAAGCTTGTATCCTCTCTATACTACCACAGCTGATGCTCTCTTTTGAAAGTGCCACTTCCTAGCTTGGGAACAACCAACTTAAACCACTACAGCAACTCATAACAGAACAAACCTGCCCCATGAGAAGAGAAATCAACAGCTAATCCCACTGCCTGTAACATCCTGGCTAGCCAGAGGTCCTGAGGCTATCCACATGACAATTTTACAGCCAGCACAACCAGCAGTTGAGAAAAACAGCACACTAAACAAAACTACAGTCAAGGTCTCACACAGAGTCCACTTCACTCCCCTGTTACCTCCACTGGAGCAGGTGCCGGTCTCCACAACTGAGAAACCTGAAGATGGATCACATCACAGAACTTTTTGCAGACACTCCTCAGTACCAGCCCAGTGCCTGATAGCTCCATTGGTGGATAAACCCAGAAGAGAAATAACAATCATGGCAGTCAGGCTCTCAGGAAGCCCCAACCCTAGAGAAAGGGAGAGAGCATCATAACAAGGGAGCACTCTGTGGGACAAAAAAATATGAACAGTAGCCCTTGAACCCCAAATCCTTCCTCTGATATAGTCTACTTAAATGAGAAGGAACCAGAAAAACAATTCTGGTAATATGTCAAAGCAATGTTCCTTAACACCCCTAAAAGATCACACTAGATCACCATCAATGGGTCCAAACAAATAATGAAACTTTGAATTGCCAGATGAATAATTCAGAAGGTGAATTATTAAGCTACTCAAGGAGGCACAAGAGAAAGGTGAATACCAACTTAAAATTTTTTTTAGTGTTAGAGGATATGAATAAAAAAATCTCCAGAGAAATAGATAGCACAAATAAAAAACAGTCACAACTTCTGGAAATGAAGGACACACTTAGAGAAATGCAAAATACTAATTAAAGTCTCAATAATAAAATTTAAAAAATAGAAGTAAAAACTTTAGAGCTGGAAGACAAGGTTTTGAATTAACCAAATCTGACAAAGATAAAGAAAAAAGAATTTAAAAAAGTAAACAAATCTTCCAAGAATTTTGAGATTATGTTAAATGACCAAACCTAGGAATAATTGGTGTTCCTGAGGAAGAAGAGAAATCTAAAAGTTTGAAAAACATATTTGAGGGAATAATTGAGGAAAACTTCCTTGGCCTTGCTAGAGATCTAGACATTCAAATACAAGAAGTTCAAAAACACCAAGAAAATATATTGCAAAAAGATTATTGCCTAGGCACATAGTTATCAGAGTATCTAAAATCAAGATGAAGGAAAGA
This sequence comes from Pan paniscus, assembly GCF_029289425.2. Lineage (NCBI taxonomy): Eukaryota > Metazoa > Chordata > Mammalia > Primates > Hominidae > Pan > Pan paniscus. Next base: position 65,355,974 of record NC_073272.2, read on the forward strand.
ATCTTAAGAGCTGTGAGGCAAAAGTATCAGGTAACCTATAAAGTAAAACTAATCAGATTAACAGCTGATTTCTCAGCAGAAATCCTACAGGCTAGAAGGGATTGGGGTCCTATCTTTAGCCTTAAACAAAACAATTGTCAGTCAAGAATTTTGTATTCAGTGAAACTAAGCTTCAAAAATGAAGGAAAGACACAGTCTTTTTCAGACAATGCTGAGAGAATCTGCCGCTACCAAGCCAGCACTACAAGAACTGCTAAAAGGACCTCTAAATCTTGAAACAAAACCTCAAAATACATGAAAATAGAACATTCTCAGTCAAAATACACAAAAATAGAACCTTCTTAGAGCATAAATCTCACAAGACCTATAAAACAATAACACACACACAAAAAAACTGAAAGGTATTCAGGCAACAACTAGTATGATGAATAGAATAGTGCCTCACATCTCAGTACTAATGCTGAATGTAAATGGCCTAAATGCTCCACTTAAAAGATACAGAATAGCATAATGGATAAGAATTCACCAACCAAATATCTGCTTTCTTCAAGAGCCTTACTTAACATATAAGGATTTATATAAACGTAAGGTAAAGGGGTGGAAAAAGATATTCCATGCAAATGGACGCCAAAAGCAGTAGCTATTCTTATATCAGACAAAACAAACTTTAAGGAACAACAGTTAAAAAAGACAAAGAGGGATATTATATAATGATAAAAGGTCTATCACAATCTAAATATATATGCATCTAACACTGCAGCTACCAGATTTATTAAACAATTACTGCAAGACCTAAGAACTGAGATAGATGGCAACACAATAATAGTGGGGGACTTCAATAATCCACTGACAGCAGTAGACAGGTAATCAACACAGAAAGTCAACAAAGAAACAATGAACTTAAACTGAATCCTGGCCTACTTTTGAGAGCTGTGGTTTCAATGTTACAAATTTCAGATCCCTTGTATTTCTATTTGAGTCTGTGTAGTTTGTGTGTCACTCAGAGGCCACTCTGAAAGTCTGGATGGCATTCCATACTTTGGTTCAGTTCTCATACATTTTAGATCTTGATTCTGATCAGTTTCATGTTGGGATCTGCCAGTACTTCCTATGCAGGTTTAAAGAGTGTCCATTTCTTTTCCTAGATTCTCCTCTTACTCTCTAGTTGTAAAAGTGAGGGGCATTGCTACCACCACTGAACAGGGGTGAGAGTCCAAACTCTTCACTATGTTTCCTCTGACAATGAGTTATTACAGATGGGGGGCACCACCCTGGGTCATCTACTGCTTCCAGTTGGGGGAAAGGAGATGGACGTTCTGTTCCTTCTCTATTGACACTGCTGGCATGGGAGGAAAGCACCTGAGCCTGCCTGCTGCTATTGGGTGGAGTATAGGAGTTAGAACTCCCTGTTTGTGTGTGCTGGCACCCTCCTAGCAGAGGGAGAAGGAGCTCACCTGGGCTTGCCTGCTGACTAGGTGAAGAGTGGGAAATAATACTTTCTATCTGATCTCTGCTGGCACTGCAAAAAAGAGGATTGTCCACTGTGTTACGCTGTTGTAAGGCTGGTATTGTTAAAAAAAAAAAAAAAGGGTTTCTATCCTGCTTTGCTGTTCCCTTCCCTTTCCTTTGGCTAGAGAGAACAATCCTTTCTTTAGTCTTAACAAAATCTATTCTTACAAAAAATAGACCACAACATATATCTTACAACAACAACAACAACAACAACAACAAAATCTATTACTGTTGGCAGTTCTTGGTTGCAGTGCCCAGCCTGGGATACATAGAAGATACAAAAAAAAAAATAATTCAGGGAATTCACTGCATTGTCATTCATCAAGACTGAAATATCTAGTCAGTCTGCCTTCCTCTTTTCAACTTTCTGAGTTCTTTTATAATTGTCTGTTGTGTTACTTCCAGGTTTTTAAGTGTAGTAATAGGGAAAGATCAGAGAAATGTGAGTTTATGTTATTTTGACGAGAACCAAAAGCATAAAATTATTTCATTTAAAATCTTTTCAAATGTTGCTTCAATATAGGCTATATGGTATAGTGGTTAAGAGCATGGATTCTAGAACCAGACTGCCTGGATTTAAGGAAGTCCTGGCTCTGCCACTTACTAGATGTGTAACCTTGTGAAAGTTATTTAACCTTTCTCTTTCTCAGTTTTTACATCTATAAAATGAATAATAATAGTACCTACTCCATAGACTTTCTAGGGGATTGAGTTAATATATGTAAAGTGCTTAGAACAGTGTCATAGAAGCTACAATTCTTGCATCCCATATTCTTGTTGAGAAGTTTGAGTTTAATCTGATTATTGTTCCTTTGGAGATGAGCTTTTCTTTCTTTAGCTAGCTTTTACATTTTTTTCTCTTTCTTTTTAATGTGCTTAAATTTTACTACAATGTGTTCAGATGTTTTTCTTTATGTCCCTATTGAGCACTTTGATCGCTATTCATCTGTGGTCTCTTTTCTAGATTCCGGGAAAATGTTTCCTCGTTATTTATTATAATAATTTCTCCTTTTTGCCTCTTATTTTAATACTCCTATTATCTGAGAAAATCAGTCTGTCTAATACGGAGGATAGAAGTGTGAGAAGCTATATTAGGATACATTAGTCTAGGTGAGAGTTGATGAGGGCCTGACCTATGCATAATGGTGGGGCATGGATGTGAGTGACAGTGGATGTAAGGGAATTATGAGGAGAGAGAAGGAGAATAAGGAGAGGATCAGGCTATGTGCTGTATGCTTGGACCACTGGGAGTTTGAGAGGACCATTAAAGAACACAAAAGTCTGAAAGCAGTGCCAATGATGGGAATAGAAGAGGACTTGTGAAGCCTTTGAATATACTTCTATTTCCATCCCAGCTTGACAGAACTGTCCTGAGCCAGTTTCAATGCCATTATGTGGCTGAGAACTGGGAATCCTGGATTTACTCCTCTGTGCCCAACACTCTTCTATTCTGTGGAAAAGGCAAACATAGTTTGATCACTGCAAGTCTGAATTCTCCTATGCTAAATGTGTTTCCCACTTTCAACCAACCACTCTACCAATTATATAACCATTCTTTACCTCACCCCTGTGCACTTCTTTTTATTCCCCAAAGTACTGTTATACACAACCCCTCATTATCACTTCTTATCAGTAATTATCCTCATTACACAGATGAAGAGCAGAGGCATGGAGAAATAAAGTTTCCCATCCAAGATCATGCAACACATCAGTTATTATGTTGAATCTTCAGCCACATCCTAGCTGAGTATGTTTATCTCACATGTCCCTATTTAAAATAAAATATACATCACCAAGTTGGCCAGCAAATACTGGCTAATATGTCATTGAGTGCATACTCTGTGCCAGGGGTCCTGTAGTAGCTCTTAAATGTATTACATCATTTAATCCTTGCAATAGTCCTAGATAGTAGTATTAATATCCTCATGTACAAGATAAGGAAACAGGCTGGGTGTAAGTAGATAGCGCAAAGTCACACAGCTTCAATGCAACAATAACTGATATTTGAATAGAAGCAAGATGGCTCTGGAGCCTGTGTCTTAAATCACTATGCAATACCCCTTCTCAGACTTTGGTTGTTTATAATTCACCTTCCTTTCCTGAAGAAAAAATATCCAGCTTTCTACATATGGCTAGCCAGTTTTCCCAGCACCATTTATTAAATAGGGAATCCTTTCCCCAATGCTTGTTTTTGTCAGGTTTGTCAAAGATTAGATAGTTGTAGAAATGCGGCATTATTTCTGAGGGCTCTGTTCTGTTCCATTGATCTATATCTCTGTTTTGGTACCCGTTTCATGCTGTTTTGGTTACTGTAGCCTTGTAGTATAGTTTGAAGTCAGGTAGTGTGATGCCTCCAGCTTTGTTCTTTTGGCTTAGGATTGCCTTGGCGATGCGGGCTCTTTTTTGGTTCCATATGAACTTTAAAGTAGTTTTTTCCAATTGTGTGAAGAAAGTCATTGGTAGCTTGATGGGGATGGCATTGAATCTGTAAATTACTTTGGGCAGTATGGCCATTTTCACGATATTGATTCTTCCTATCCATGAGCATGGAATGTTCTTCCATTTGTTTGTATCCTCTTTTATTTCCTTGAGCAGTGGTTTGTAGTTCTCCTTGAAGAGGTCCTTCACATCCCTTGTAAGTTGGATTCCTAGGTATTTTATTCTCTTTGAAGCAATTGTGAATGGGAGTTCACTCATGACTTGGCTCTCCGTTTGTCTGTTATTGGTGTATAAGAATGCTTCTGATTTTTGTACATTGATTTTGTATGCTGAGACTTTGCTGAAGTTGCTTATCAGCTTAAGGAGATTTTGGGCTGAGACAATGGGGTTTTCTAGATATACAATCATGTCGTCTGCAAACAGGGACAATTTGACTTCCTCTTTTCCTAATTGAATACCCTTTATTTCCTTCTCCTGCCTAATTGCCCTGGCCAGAACTTCCAACACTATGTTGAATAGGAGTGGTGAGAGAGGGCATCCCTGTCTTGTGCCAGTTTTCAAAGGGAATGCTTCCAGTTTTTGCCCATTCAGTATGATATTGGCTGTGGGTTTGTCATAGATAGCTCTTATTATTTTGAGATACGTTCCATCAATACCTAATTTTTTGAGAGTTTTTAGCATGAAGGGTTGTTGAATTTTGTCAAAGGCTTTTTCTGCATCTATTGAGATAATCATGTGGTTTTTCTCTTTGGCTCTGTTTATATGCTGGATTACATTTATTGATTTGCGTATATTGTACCAGCCTTGCATCCCAGGGATGAAGCCCACTTGATCATGGTGGATAAGCTTTTTGATGTGCTGCTGGATTCGGTTTGCCAGTATTTTATTGAGGATTTTTGCATCAATGTTCATCAAGGATATTGGTCTAAAATTCTCTTTTTTGGTTGTGTCTCTGCCCGGCTTTGGTATCAGAATGATGCTGGCCTCATAAAATGAGTTAGGGAGGATTCCCTCTTTTTCTATTGATTGGAATAGTTTCAGAAGGAATGGTACCAGTTCCTCCTTGTACCTCTGATAGAATTTGGCTGTGAATCCATCTGGTCATGGACTCTTTTTGGTTGGTAAACTATTGATTATTGCCACAATTTCAGCTTCTGTTATTGGTCCATTCAGAGATTCAACTTCTTCCTGGTTTAGTCTTGGGAGAGTGTATGTGTCGAGGAATTTATCCATTTCTTCTAGATTTTCTAGTTTATTTGCGTAGAGGTGTTTGTAGTATTCTCTGATGGTAGTTTGTATTTCTGTGGGATCGGTGGTGATATCCCCTTTATCATTTTTTATTGCGTCTATTTGATTCTTCTCTCTTTTTTTCTTTATTAGTCTTGCTAGTGGTCTATCAATTTTGTTGATTCTTTCAAAAAACCAGCTCCTGGATTCATTAATTTTTTGAAGGGTTTTTTGTAGATAGCTGAAACTGGATCCCTTCCTTACACCTTATACAAAAATCAATTCAAGATGGATTAAAGACTTAAACGTTAGACCTAAAACCATAAAAACCCTAGAAGAAAACCTAGGCATCACCATTCAGGACATAGGCATGGGCAAGGACTTCATGTCTAAAACACCAAAAGCAATGGCAACAAAAGACAAAATTGACAAATGGGATCTAATTAAACTAAAGAGCTTCTGCACAGCAAGAGAAACTACCATCAGAGTGAACAGGCAACCTACAAAATGGGGGAAAATTTTTGCAACCTACTCATCTGACAAAGGGCTAATATCCAGAATCTACAATGAACTCAAACAAATTTACAAGAAAAAAACAAACAACCCCATCAAAAAGTGGGCAAAGGACATGAACAGACACTTCTCAAAAGAAGACATTTATGCAGCCAAAAAACACATGAAAAAATGTTCATCATCACTGGCCATCAGAGAAATGCAAATCAAAACCACAATGAGATACCATGTCACACCAGTTAGAATGGCAATCATTAAAAAGTCAGGAAACAACAGGTGCTGGAGAGGATGTGGAGAAATAGGAACACTTTTACACTGTTGGTGGGACTGTAAACTAGTTCAACCATTGTGGAAGTCAGTGTGGCGATTCCTCAGGGATCTAGAACTGGAAATACCATTTGACCCAGCCATCCCATTACTGGGTATATACCCAAAGGACTATAAATCTTGCTGCTATAAAGACACATGCACACGTATGTTTATTGCGGCATTATTCACAATAGCAAAGACTTGGAACCAACCCAAATGTCCAACAATGATAGACTGGATTAAGAAAATATGGCACATATACACCATGGAATACTATGCAGCCATAAAAAATGATGAGTTCCTGTCCTTTGTAGGGACATGGATGAAATTGGAAATCATCATTCTCAGTAAACTATCGCAAGAACAAAAAACCAAACACCACATATTCTCACTCATAGGTGGGAATTGAACAATGAGATCACATGGACACAGGAAGGGGAATATCACACTCTGGGGACTGTGGTGGGGTGGGGGGAGGGGGGAGGGATAGCATTGGGAGATATACCTAATGCTAGATGACGAGTTAGTGGGTGCAGCGCACCAGCATGGCACATGTATACATATGTAACTAACCTGCACAATGTGCACATGTACCCTAAAACTTAAAGTATAATTAAAAAAAATTAAAAAAAAGAAAATATTGATCATTAACAGGTTGCTTTAACCCATTCATAATTTTTCTCATAATTTATGTTTTATCTTCTTTCTGATATTTTGCTATTTTCTTATCTGCTTATTTGCTTTGTAAAGTATGTTTTATTTACTTTTAAAATGTACTTTTATTACTTTATTACAGTAATCTTGAAATATAATCTTATTTAAAATTAAAAAAAAATATCCATAATAAAATTATAGAGTCTGGACTACTGGTTTTCAGACCTGGCTCTGCCACTAGAATTAAAATGTGCTATGTGACCCTGGGCCTTCTTCCTCTTCTGTAAGATGCAGATTTTGAACCAACTGAACACTATGGTCTCTTCTAGCAACTAGCCTGTAGTCAAACTGAACAATGGCCATTTCCTGCCTGAAACCAAAGTGCCATTCTTGAAGCTGTGGAAACCATTCTGGAAATACCTGTGGTCTACACACTTTATGGGGTAGGGTGGGTGGGGGACCCTGGATGCAGAGCAGCTACTCCAAACTTAGCCCCTTTCTCTCTCTTACCTACTTTCTAGTCATGCATGCTTCCAGTTCCAGTCCGTAGAAGGATGAAATGGGCTGGCCTCACCCCTATAGAAGAAGCCAGGTTCTACTAGGGAGCCAGTAGGCATCTGGCACAACAGAAAGGCAGAAAAAGAAGCAAGCCAGCTCCACCAGTATGCCGTTCCATGGTACCCTAAGCCAGGTTCAGGCCCTGCAGCCCTGTGTGGTCCACTTGCCTACCCAACCACAACTGGTGAGATTCTTCGCTAGCTAGCACCCAACAGTTCCAAAAGGATGCCCAGGATTCAGAGTGAGTTGGATACTCCCTTTGCCCATTTAAAATGGACCCTTAAAGACCCTTACATACTCTAGCAAGAGAATGGGTTGTTAACCTCTCTAAGGGTCCTTATGGTCTGAGGTTTTAAATTGCTGAGAAGGCCACCATCAGATAGCAGAGCGGAACATGTGAAACCTTGCATTGCAGGCATTGACTTGTGCTCTTTCTTGCTCCATTGCCTGAGCAGATGCCTGTGAGGGTTCCCTGGCTGGTTCCATCTATCAACTCAACTTGGAGGAGAAGGCTTTTTGGTGCCTCAGACCCATCTCTGTGGATGAGCTGGACATGATTGACGACCTGCAGAATGACAGAAACGTGAGTGTTTGTGGTTCAGTGCTGGCTGGCTTGATTCCTTGGGGCATGCAATAGGTTCTGATGGTGACAGTGCTGTGGTGACTGGCATAGCCTGTACATTTGTTGGCTCAGGCTGCTTTTCAGGTGGCTTGGGCTGTGGCTTGGTTGGCTCACCCAGTTTATGCTGTTCCTGCTCTACTCCTCAGTTGGTTTGGCCTGAGCGTCAGTCACCTCAGCTGGTATCTTAGATACTTCGGTCTGCAGCTCAGCATGCTCTCTGGTCTGCTCTTCAGCTGACTTAGCCTGTGCCTGGCCCAGCTCAGTCTATACCTCACTGAGTTCACCCTGAATCTTATGGGGGTTCAGCCTGCTTCTTTGCCTGGACTTCAGTCAGCTCCACCTGTACCTCTGCCTGATTCTTACATGGCTCAACTTCCTTCCTGAGTGGTTGAGCCTGCTTGTTGGCTGGTATGGCCTGTTCCTCATATGGCTCAGCCTGTTCCTTGGCTGGTTCAGCCTGTGCCTCAGCCTGCTTTTTATCAGGCTTGGCCTGCTTTTTGGCTTGTTGAGTCTGTACTTTAGCTGGCTTGACCTGTGTCTCAGCCTGTTCCTTGGATGCCTTGGCCAGTGCCTCAGTTTGCACCTGGGATGGTACAGACCGTACTTACACCCTGGGTAACTTGGCTTGTGCCTCAGCCTGTTTATTGGCATTTTGGGATTGCTTCTTGGCTAATTTGACCTGTTCTGCTACCTGGTCTTTAGCTGGTTCCTGGGCTGGTTTGACCTGTTATCCAGCAGATTCTGTTTGCTTCTTTGGCAGTTTCCACCTGTGCCTCAGGCTACCCCTGGGCCTGCTGCTCAGCTGCTTTGGGCTGTGACTTAGGCTGCTCATCAGCTAGCTGGGCTTGTTTCTCAGCTACGCTGGCCTGCTCCTTGGCTACTTCAGTCTGTTCCTCAGCCTGCACCTCCCATAGTTTGACCCATAACTCAGTGGGTTCAGCCTGCACCTTGACTGGCTTGGCCTGTGACTCAGCTGGTTCAACAAGTGCCGGGGCTAGTTTGACCTTTGCCTTGGGTGAGTTCACCTGTACCTCAGTCAGTTCAGAGAGCACCAGAGCCAGCTTGACTTTTGCCTTAGGTGACTAGGCCTGTACCTCAACTGGTTCGGTTAGTGCCAGGGCCATATTGGCTTTTGCATTGGCCTTTGTCTTAGCTTTGTGGTTAGCTTGGTTAGCTTGAACTGCATCTGGGCCAGCATGGCTTTTGCCTCAACTGGTTCATCCTGTGCTTCCATAGGCTCAGCTTGTGCATTGGCCATCTCCTGGGCAAGTTCAGTCTGCATCTCTGCTGGCTGAGCCTGCTTCTTGATCTCCTGGGCTGGCTTGACCTGTGCCTCTGTCTGGGTGGGCGGGGCCTCCACTTTAGTGTCCTTCTGGGCCTCTGCTTCTTTGTCTTCATCCTCCTGAAGCTGAAACTCATGAAATCCTTTGATGGTCTTCAGCACTGCAAATGAAGATTTGGGCAGAATGAGTCAGTGGGAAGGCGGAAGCAGCATATGGGAAGCAACAGAGAAGCCACATTGGCTTGGCTGTTCCCTACCAAACAAGCTGGAGACAGACCCTGCCTAAGCCCCCATAGTCTTTGTTACCATTTGTCTCCATGCAGGCAGCAATAAACCCTTCCCTTCAGACTCCTGTTCCTTATTCTATTAACACCCCCAGGCATTAACACCCCCAAGCTGGAAAGGGGTCGTGGAAACCAAATCTTCCTCCTTGGGGGATTCCAACCTAGACCCTCTAAGAGAGCAGTGGAGGGTGTGAAATGATTTCTGATATTGTAAGAGGAATAGCAGAAATTGCACATTTGCTCACAATAAAGCTGCATCACAAGCTTCACTCAAATATCAATTCTTTTTTGGCTCAGAAGCACAGCTTGTCTCATGGTGATCAAAGGCTCTGACTGGTCTTTATGTGTCTTTGAATAATGAAAAAGTGGGAAATTGGATAATTAAAAAATGCAACTATTCAGCAGAAAAAAATTTCCCAAATATGAGTCCCAGAGCAGGAAAAATGATGAGACGGTCCTGGTGGTGGAGAGGTTGGGGGCCACAGATGTGAGCCAAGCTCTCCTCTCTGTGAGGAAGAAATGATAGCCACCAAGGCCTGGAATGGTTATAGAACTTGCTTAAATTTTCACAGAGTTAGGCCCACATCCCAGCAAAGTCAAAAACAAGCATAATCAGAAGTCATTCATAGAATGGTGATTTTCAACTTGTGTAGACTCAGCTTTTCTTCCAATGATAACACACATGGATGCCTATGAAAGAAATTCAAGTGGAATTATTAAGAATAAAGACTCCAGTCCAAGAAGCTCCCTGATTAATTCTTTATGATCCCTCGCTCTACCTAAGGTGCCCCTGAGGAACTCCAGGGTGCTGAGAGCACAGTTTAAAAATTATGAAACCCTGCACTTCCTGCTGATGACACAGATGGGGACTCCTGAAGCCCACTTTAGGGCCAGAGCTAGGTCTAGTACCTAGGTGTACAGCTCCTCAGTTTCGTGGTATCTCCCTGACACCTCACTGCTTTTTCTCTACAGATCATGCCTCACTGGTCAGTGAGATATAACCAAGGTATGGACAACCTGAACTTCCAGATCCTCAAAGGACTGGCTGAATCTTGGACACCTAAATAGTGGATCTCAAATTCTTACTTGTGTTTAATTGTACCCCTCCCAACTCCCCAGCAGTGGGAGGGCTTTCAGCCAAGGTAACCTGCTATGAAGTTGCCTGGGAGGCAGGAAGTGGATTAAAAAATCTTCCTAGTGGCAACTTCTACTCCTTTCTGTATCTCACCACTGCCTAGAAACTTCTAAAGCTTTCAAAAACCTCACCCACCCAACCTCCACAGTGTCCTGCCTTTTTGACTCTCTTTCACTTAATTATCCAGCTAAGTTATAAGCTTCCTAAGAGCAGGGAAAATGTTTGTTTCATTTCTACTTCCCTGATACCTGACACATCATAGACAGGTTTTAATAAACATTTGTTGGCTTGAACTCAACTCTCACTACTCACATGTAGTACACAAAATGGAGATTATTAATCTCAGGCTCCAAGTAAGTAAATTTAAATTCAGAGAAGGGGAAGTAACTCCCAAGAGCACACAGAAGGTTAAGGATATTGCTAATACTCTGCTTTCCAGCTAACACTGGCCTTCCCATGGGGTACTGGTGAAGGCTGAGGGATTTCTAGGAACCATGGGGAAGGGCCAAATGCAGTGGGAAGAGGAAATTGTAAAAGTAGAGAAGTGAGGGAGCTTCTGGGAGAGAGGGCTAGAACTCACTTTGAGTATAGACATGGGTATGGGGGAAGAGGATGGGTCCAGTGGGAGAGGCCCTGGTATTGCAGCTTGAACCTGTGTTTGTACTGTCTCTTTGTGCTCTTTTGCCAGTCTTCCCATCACAGGGTAGGCATCTTGCTAGTAGTTCCCAGGCATTTTCAGTGGATGCCTGTCCCAGAAAAGATAAATGGTAAGAGCACATTGACAGCAAATGCAGAGCCACCTAGAGCCCAGATGGGTCCTTTTAAATTATTAACTCTTGCGGTAACCCACAGAACAGGGATGGAGAGTCTTTTGGGCCAGGTTGAGTACTCACTTTGGGGTTGACCAATGCAGGGAGGGAGGTGCAGAAGGCCTTAGGATTTGAGCCTACGCTGCCAGTGATCCTTGGCTGTTCTTCAGGAATATATACAGTGGAATGTATGGCCTTCACTGGCTGGGAGAAACAGGAGGAAGGGTTAACAGTGGTTAGTTTGCTTTTTGTTGGGCCCACAGAGGACCAGGATTCTTTGTGTTTGATAGACCCAGTAAATCTAGTGACTGGAATTCTAGCCTCTTCTCTCTACCCATCCACTGTTTTGATGGCTGTAGGAACAATGTATGTCCCCAATTTATTTAGCCCTCTCTTCTCTCTGGCTTTTCTTGCCACTGCTGGCTTCTTACCTCGTATCCCATATCCCAATAACTTGGCCTCCCATGCTCTCAGGAAAGAGCTAGATACCCCAATACCTTTTCTGTGGGCTCTCACACTTGGTTACACCCAGGGCATCCCTTATGGGAGGATTTTAGGTGAAGGAGATTCAAGAAGCTCTATGTCCTTTCTTATACTATTATTTCCCACACTATGAGGATCTCTTTTGCATCATCCCTGTCACCTCCTTTACTTACCGAAATCCCCCAACACTCTGGATTCTGCAAACGCGCTTCTGACCTCTCCCTCTATGGGTAAAACAGAAATTAAGAATCTTTTTCCTACCCTATGCCCCAAGTTCAAATACCCCCGGAGAGATCAACATCCCTTCTGTGAGAAACTTCCAGTTATGGAGGAGGCCGTTTTGCTGGTGCTGTCTGGCTCTAAAACCAGAAGCTATAAGGAGGAAGCAGTGAGATCTCAGTAGATTCTGTAATACCTCAAAGGAGGTCTAGTTCTGGGATGAAGATCCCAACAGAGGTGGCATCCCAACTGAACCATACACCAATGTCATTGCTACTTCTGACTTATTCTCTGTACCACCTCAATCCCTCCTTCCATAGCCCTCCTTTCTCCTTCCTATCAGATGATAATTTCCTTGATAAGAGCCTTGAACTTCACTGAAGGTTTTGGCCACCTGACATCTTAGGGTTTCACTTGTACTGGACTGGGTCAAGTATCACGTGACTCTCCAAAACAGTGATGGGAGCGGTAATTACTTAAATAAGAAAAGGCCCACCTGCTGAAAGCACTTTTGACCCCATTTCTGTGGACATCAGCATGATAAATACTGTTGAGGATGGCTTGATCTGCCACTTTTAGCTCAGAAGCTTATGACTATGTTGTATAAGTGGTATCCATATACTCCAGAGGTCTATGCTGCCCATAGAACATCACATCGTCTAGGCGTGAGTAGTTCTTCAGGGAGTCTGAGGATTAGTTCTAACCTTCCCTTTCTTGGGAATCAGATAGCATGTGATGTGAATGTTGTTAGGCCCTTCCTTGTTCCGACTCCTATTTCAAACATCTTGCTTTGATTAATTTTTTAGCCATTTCCAGGTAGATTTTTCTGCTGCTTTCTGGGGAGTCCTTGGCTTTGAAGGGTGGCTAGTCAGCTACAGTCAGGTGACTTGATTACAGAAGCCCTTGAAGGGCATTATTTTGCTTCCCCTCTGCTTCTATTTAGTGGATGCTTGGGTGCTCAGCATCCTCTAGAATGCTGTAGGCTTCTCCCTGTCACCATTCCTGCCCTCTTCAATTTCCTCAGGACATAGTTATAGCTTCATATGTGGGTAGGTACTGGGGGCAGTAGTGATCCCTGACTCCTCTAAGATGGATGACATGCTTGGCAGTGTTGAAGGGATCGGAAATGAGGTAGACATGCTCAACTTGAAGAGCAGGGTTAGCACAGTCAGAGGGATGAAGTAAGATGGCTTAGACCACTAGGAAAAGGCATGCTCCAGAGGGTTAACATAGAAGGCAAAAAGGGGGCTGAAGCAGTGGAGATGCTGGTGGGTAATGTTGCCACCTCTGTGTATGTCCCCAGAGATCTAACATGGGCCACCTTCTGAAGACAGTGGGGCTCCAAGCCCTTGCCTAGGAACTTGGGGTGCTAGAGTGGTAGCCATAGGAGCAACCATATGGAAGGTGTCTGGAGTGCAGGTGAGGGTGGCATCAGAGATAGAGGGGTAGACAATGGGATTTTGCCAGGATTAGGGGTACTGGGCTCAGTGGCATAGTGGGTAATCATCTGCTACTCAAGCATCAGGTCCTGCTCAGATTGCTAAGGAAGCCTCCAAGCACCACCATCTCTGTCTCTGCTGGGATCCTGCATGTCCATTCCTACCATGGCCTCTGCTTTGTGGCCTAGATCTACCTCTCAGAGCTAAGTAAAGCCCATAAGTCTTGACATAGGATATGGCCCATGTCTAGGGGAGGAGGGACTGGGGAAGAGTTCTGGATACCATGAAGAACAGGGTCATGAACTCTTAGAAGGCAATGTAGCACGTATTGGGGGCTTATGAGACAGCATTTTCTGGGCTCTGAAATCTATTCTGCCATCAATTTGCTGTGTAACTTCAGGCATAAAGCTGCCTCTCTTAAGGCCCATCTGTAACTTAGGGAGGGAAAATCAGGAATTATAAGGAACCTCCCAGATTTGAAGTTTTATAGAACAGCAGGTAGATGAGACACAGGGTTTAATTCCTTTCAGGGCTTGCTTTGTTCCAGAGTTATGGATGTCTCTTTTTCAACAAGCCCAAAACTTTATTCAGCATTCCAAGAAGGTCAAAGACATAAAGAAGATAGAAATGGAACAGAGGATGGGGGCTCAAAGTCCCACATGCTGAGGACCCTTTTTCTTCTTCACTCAGAGCAGCCTTTTATGGAGAGGTAGAGTGAAAGCAGGGAAGAAGAGAGAACTGTCATGGCTGGGCTCAGTGGCTCACACCTGTAATCCCAACATTTTGGAAGTCTGAGGGGGGTGGATCACTTGAGGTCAGGAGTTCAAGACCAGCCTGGCCAACATGGCGAAACCCCATCTCTACCAAAAGTACAAAAAATTAGCTGGGCGTGGTGGTGTGAGCCTGTAATCCCAGCTACTCAGGAGGCTGAGGCAGGAGAATCGCTTGAATGTAGGAGGCAGAGGTTGTAGTGAGCCAAAATCATGCCACTACACTCCAGCCTGGGCAACAGAGCAAAACTCTGTCTCAATAAAAAGAGAGGGAGAGAGAGAGAGAGAGAGAGAGAGAGAACTGCCATTTTACTAAGCCCCTGCTAGCAGCCAGCACTGCAGTAGGCACTTTACACTCATCCAATTTAAAAGGCTCACCCACACTTCAGCAAAGTTCTCATTCTCCCCATTTCTCAGACAAGGACACTGAGACTCACTGAGATGATGCCACTTGCCCGAGGTAACGTAGCTAGGACATTTCAGAGCTGGGATTAAAACCCAGGCCATGTTCTGAATAGTGTACCAGGAAAGAAAGTAGAGAGTAATGACTATCTGTCGGGGAAAAGTATCAAGAGTGGGCATCACATTGTAAGAATGAGACCATTAAGAAGGGAGGTGGTAAGCTGAGAAAGCAAATTTACAAATCCTACTATTAGCCATGGGTCAAATAGGCATAGGACTTAGTGGCTCAGGACATACATATATACCCCGTACTGTAATATCTGTGCTGCCTTCGTGTGTGCCTGTGTGGGCATACATATGCATGAGGATATGAGCTCCCTAACTTTCTCTACTCCGAGGACCAACTTCCCCAGCTGTGGGCCATGTGTGAGGCATTGGGGCTGACCACCAGCTGCTGACACTCTACTCCTGCTACTCCTTCAACTGCTGCCTATGGTTCCCAGTGGAAACACATAAAACTTCTTCTATTTATGCCTCTCTGTCTGTAGGATCAGGGCGCTTTGCAAAGCTGTGCCTCTGTTTACCTGGGTCACAGTGCTTCTCATCACGTCTTTTGGGAGTGAAGAAGCAAAACTAGTAGCGATGGGACTAGAACATGTTCTCTAGGTCAGGCATTCCCTCCACATATCCAGTCACAATTCGTTCCCATTTTGGGCAGCAATTGTGATTTTCCCAATGGCCCACTTGTGAGAAGCAAAGACTCAGAGAAGGAAAGGATCTTTCCCAAGATCCAGTCCCCGTGACACAGATGGGACTGGAACTCAGTTCTGCCCTCCTGGCTTCTAGTCTAATGCTTTTTCCAGCACACTACACATTGAAAACAAAGTTCCCTGGCCCCTGAGGGCTTGAGGGCTACCCTCTTACATGGCATATCTTCAGCACAGCTGGCATTTACAGCCTGTGTTTTCAGTAACAGCAGAAGGGTATATTCTCCAAAGATTTCAGGAGTATTTTCAATCAGGAACTGAACCAGTTGGGTAACCTGAGAGCAAGGCCTGTGGTCAGTGGATGAGCCTGGAGTGAAGCCCCACTATAAGGGGCTGCTCAAGAATTGATGACTCTCTGCTTCCTATCAGATCAAATTCAACTCCCTTAGCCTGGAGAGCCTTGTATACTAGGCAAAAGAACAAGTATTTTTCAGCATATGCATGGCATTTCAAACACTGATTATTTTCATTTGACTAATGTAGACAGAAAAGTAAAGTGACTTATTCAAGATGATACAGTCAGTTACTGATTGGCCCATTTTGCTATACAACATGTATTTTTTCACTTGTCAAATATCCATTAAGAAGTGCTTGCTCTGTGCTTTGTGCTGGGTGAGGGTTTGGAGATCTAAAGGAATAAAACAAGGTCCCTGGTGTCAGGAAATTCATATTCTGGTAGAAGAGGCAAATAAAATCATTTTCCCTTTTATTTGGCTAGTGCTTTAGGGCTTCAAATCCCTTTTATATATGCCATCTATTCTTCCCTCCATAAGGCCCTAATAAAAACCTCATTTTAGTGATGAAGAAATGAAGGCTCAGTGAGGTCACATGACTTGTCAGAATTTACATCGCTAGTGAGGGAGGCATTTCTGGTATTGACCCTTGCCCTTGTGATCTTTTCATAACATGGGGCGAGGAAGCATCTATAGGTAAAAGAGAGGTGGCTTGTAGGGCCCGATGGGGGAAGGGGCAGTGAACTCTTTTACCTGCTGCAGAACTCAACTCCACTCTAACATTCCAGATGGGTTTCTCAGTCTTTGCCTGACCACATGATCTTAATGGTGGCAAGTCAGTCACTGTGACTGTATAAGAGATTATGTGGTAAACAAGAAGCATTGACAATCGCCATCAAAACACATTCTGAAAGCAGTTACCTTTCACATCTAAGCATTAATTGGAGGCTAGGTCTAGCTGGAGAGCTCTTGCCTGAGAAGATGGGTGTGTTCTACTGGGTTGAGGCCACTGGCTTAGCCTGTAGATTGAGACGTATGGGGATTATGGATACGCTGTTAGGATGAGGTACCCTCACTAGTAAGGCAGAGCATAAATGCATGAGGGGGCTGAGCCCTGATCTACAATGGCTTTGGAATCTTAAGCCTAGGCCCAGCCCTTAGGACACAGCTCTTTTGCCTTCAGCCAGAAGTGATTTATCATGATAAGCCTGGGCAGGTGGCTTGTTTGGTACAGTGTAGACAGATCCAGGCCAAAGAGCTTATGATAATTCTCTTCCTGTGGTGATTATACCATAGAACTTTCTAAGGGTAAGGTAGGGTTTCTCTGCAGGGTCCAGTACAGCAGGGACTTTCTTTTACTTTAGTCTTTTCTTCACTCTAAGTTTTGTGAGTAGAAGTTGGGCGAGATGAAGTTAGGACACATAGAGTTGGCAGTCACCCAAAATACACCGGAAGAGTTAGATGGCAGTGAGAGGGATACTAGGAGTAGGGGAGCACTGTGGGGACAGAGGCAGAGGCTGGGAACACCAAGGTAAGAAGAGCAGGGAGTGTGTGGTATAGTATGAAATATATTTGGTCTTTCTCCCTAGTTACTGTCATAGAGCTCCTAAAATCTCTGGATTTTCTGAATGATAGGAACATTTTTTATTATGCATAATGAGCCCATTTGATACATCCTGAGTTTATGCTAATGAGGTTACTTAGGATGGGGCCTCTAGGTAGCCTCAGGATGGCACCAGTCACTGGAAAAACCAAGCAATTAGAGGATTAGAGGGTTGAAACTTTCAGCCCCACCTACAGATCTCTGGGAATGGGGGTGGTTAGAGACCAAGCTCTATCAAAACTGTTGAACAGTAAGATTTGATGAGTTTCTGGGTAGCTGAACATGCGTGGAGTTGCTGGAAGGGTGGTGTGTCCAGGTAAGGCATGGAAGATCCACCCCCATCCCCACTTGCCTTGTCCATTTCTTCTTCTATATCCTTTATAATAAGCTGGAAATTGTAAGAGTTTTCCTGAATTCTGTGAGCCATCCTAGCAAACTGATCAAACCAAAGGAAGGGGTTGTGGGAACCTCAGTTTGTAGCCAGTCTGTCAGAAGTACAGGTCACAACCTGAGACTTGTAATTGATGTCTGAAGTAGGGGGCAGTCTTGTGGGACTGAGCTCTTAAACTGTGGGATCTGACACTATCTACATGGAGATAGTAATTGACTTACAGGACACCTAGCTGGTGTCTGCTGGAGAACTGTTTGGTGTAAGAAACCCCCACCCCCCAACATCTGATCACAGAAATGTGCTGTGAGTGTGTTGAGCAGAGTAGAGAGAAAAAAATTGTTTTTCCCTTTCAGAGAGGGGCTGGATCAAAGGGCCCATATACTATTTCTGTGTCTCTAGGAGCCAAACAGAGCCTGGCATCAAGGACTCAGCCCTTACCTCTCTCCAATACACTGGGTAGTTTGCTCTTGTGCTTCAAAATAAATTTAAATTGCTTGTCCTCAGGCACCTGACTCAGAGATGTGGGGTCAAGGTAGCCCTGAGTGGTCCTGGAGGTGATTGGCTGGGGCACATGGCACAGGTTTGTTTGGGCAATGTTGTATGGGCTCTCATGGCCTAGAAAGGAAAAAAAAAAAACACTTACACCTTTGCCCCAGCAGAAGGGTACACATTCCTTGGCTACCCACTGTCACCTGATGTCTTCCTTACCCCTTTCAAACATTAGTGACAGGTTCTCTTTAGGGAAGAAGTGGCTGAGAGATTTTCCTTCATTTTCCAGCCCTGATCAATGAGTAGCATGTACTAGAAGAGCTGTCTGGAGAAGGATTCTGAGGATGTGTACAGACTCAGAGATAAACAGTATTATGACTAATTTCAGATGTTTGTCATGGGTATAAGACATGGGAACTCATGCTATATGTCTGTCATTTTGCATCTAAGGGCCTAAAAATGATCTTTACAAAACATAGATGCTAAGGCTATGCTGGCACTCAATTCCTTGTGTATCTGGAGGCATGCGAATTAACCTTTCTTGGCCCAAGGTTCCCTTTCAGAACCTTGGAGATATCATCAGTCAGGTAATGTCAATCTCTAAGAAATACCTCAGTGGACTCTAGCTATGGAGATGCAAAACAGAGAGCACTGAGACAAATATTTTCATGGGGTCCCAGAACAAAGGCTAAAGTAGCTGGGATTAGTTAGCTTAGTTTAGAGAACTTTAAGGAAAGAGAGTTTGTTTTGCTGTTCTCTTGCCCTGCCTCAATTTTCCTTCCATGGACACTGAAAAATATAGCTACCCAGTTGTCCAGCATGTAGCTGATTCAAGGGATTTATTGAATTTTATTAGTAAATTTTATAATTTTGCATTCTGGATGAAGAGAGAAAAGTCTAATTTCTCTTCATGTCACTGTTTTTTCAGCAATTTAAATGATTATTCCCCAAACTGTGTTCTGATTATTTTTGTTGCATGAGGTGGCAATAGCAGTAGCCCTCAGGATTCTCAGAGTTAAACAAATTGGGAAATACTGCATTCTGGACTGGTCCCTTTGTTACACATATTAATACATTCATAGATTAGAGAACTCCTACAGTAAAGAAACACATTTCACTTTCTTTTCTTTTTTTTAAATTATACTTTAAGTTCTAGAGTACATGTGCACAACGTGCAGGTTTGTTACATATGTATACATCTGTCATGTTGGTTTGCTGCACCCATTAACTCGTCATTTACATTAGGTATTTCTCCTAATGCTATCCCTCCCCCATCCCCCCACCCTACGACAGGCCCCAGTGTGTGATGTTCCCCACCCCGTGTCCAAGTGTTCTCATTGTTCAATTCCCACCTATGAGTGAGAACATGCAGTGTTTGGTTTTCTGTCCTTGTGATAGTTTGCTCAGAATGATGATTTCCAGCTTCATCCATGTCACTACAAAGGACATGAACTCATCCTTTTTTATGGCTGCATAGTATTCCATGGTGTATATGTGCCACATTTTCTTAATCCAGTCTATCATTGATGGACATTTGGGTTGGTTCCAAGTCTTCGCTATTGTGAATAGTGCTGCAATAAACATACACGTTCATGTGTTTTTATAGCAGCATGATTTATAATCCTTTGGGTATATACCCAGTAATGGGATGGCTGGGTCAAATGGTATT
The DNA here is from genome assembly GCF_029289425.2 of Pan paniscus. NCBI lineage: Eukaryota > Metazoa > Chordata > Mammalia > Primates > Hominidae > Pan > Pan paniscus. Next base: position 65,375,783 of record NC_073272.2, read on the forward strand.
TCTAGTTCTAGATCCTTGAGGAATCGCCACACTGCCTTCCACAATGGTTGAACTAGTTTACAGTCCCACCAACAGTGTAAAAGTGTTCCTATTTCTCCACATCCTCTCCAGCACCTGTTGTTTCCTGACATTTTAATGATTGCCATTCTAACTGGTGTGAGATGGTATCTCATTGTGGTTTTGATTTGCATTTCTCTGATGGCCAGTGATGATGAGCATTTTTTCATGTGTCTGTTGGCGGCATAAATGTCTTCTTTTGAAAAGTGTCTGTTCATACCCTTTGCCCACTTCTGATGGGGTTTTTTGATTTTTTTCTTTAAATTTGTTTAAGTTCTTTGTAGATTCCGGATATTAGCCCTTTGTCAGATGGGTAAAAATTTTCTCCCATTCTGTAGGTTGCCTATTCACTCAGATGGAAGTTTCTTTTGCTGTGCCAAAGCTCTTTAGTTTAATTAGATCCCATTTGTCTATTTTGGCTTTTGTTGCCATTGCTTTTGGTGTTTTAGTCATGAAGTCCTTGCCCATGCCTATATCCTGAATGGTATTGCCTAGGTTTTCTTCTAGAGTTTTTATGGTTTTAGGTCTGACATTTAAGTCTTTAATCCATCGTGAATTAATTTTTGTATAAGGTGTAAGGAAGGAATCCAGTTTCAGCTTTCTACATATGGCTAACCAGTTTTCCCAGCACCATTTATTCAATAGGGAATCCTTTCCCCATTTCTTGTTTTTGTCAGGTTTGTCAAAGATCAGATGGTTGTAGATGTGTGGTATTATTTCTGAGGGCTGTGTTCTGTTCCATTGGTCTGTATATCTGTTTTGGTACCAGTACCATGCTGCTTTGGTTACAGCAGGCTTGTAGTTTAGTTTGAAGTCAGATAGTGTAATGCCTCCGCTTTGTTCTTTTTGCTTAGGATTGTCTTGTTAATGCAGGCTGTTTTTGGGTTCCATATGAGCTTTAAAGTAGTTTTTTCCAATTCTGTGAAGAAAGTCATTGGTAGCTCGATGGGGATGGCATTGAATTTATAAATTACCTTGGGCAGTATGGCCATTTTCATGATATTGATTCTTCCTATCCATGAGCATGGAATGTTCTTCCATTTATTTGTGTCGTCTTTTATTTTGTTGTGCAGTGGTTTCTAATTCTTCTTGAAGAGGTCCTTCACATCCCTTGTAAGTTGGATTCCTAGGTATTTTATTCTCTTTGTAGCAATCGTGAGTCGTAGTTCACTCATGATTTCACTCTCTGTCTGTTATTGGTGTATAAGAATGCTTGTGATTTTTTGCATATTGATTTTGCATCCTGAGACTTTGCTGAAGTTGCTTATCAGCTTAATGAGATTTTGGGCTGAGACGATGGGGTTTTCTAAATATACAATTATGTCATCTGCAGAGACAATTTGACTTCCTCTTTTCCTAGTTGAATACCCTTTATTTCTTTCTCTTGCCTGATTGCCCTGGCCAGAACTTCCAACACTATGTTGAAGAGGAGTGCTGAGAGAGGGCATCCCTGTCTTGTGCCAGTTTTCAAAGGGAATGCTTCCAGTTTTTGCCTATTCAGTATGATATTGGCTGTGGGTTTGTCATAAATAGCTCTTATTATTTTGAGATACATCCCATCAATACCTAGTTTATTGAGAGTTTTTAGCATGAAGCGTTGTTGAATTTTGTCGAAGGTCTTTTCTGCATCTATTGAGATAATCATGTGGTTTTTGTCTTTGGTTCTGTGTATGTGATGGATTACATTTATTGATTTGTGTATGTTGAACCAGCCTTGCATCCCAGGGATGAAGCCAACTTGATCATGGTGGATAAGCTTTTTGATGTGCTGCTGGATTCGATTTGCCAGTATTTTATTGTTGTGTCTCTGCCAGACTTTGGTATCAGGATGATGCTGGCCTTATAAAATGAGTTAGGGAGGATTCCCTCTTTATCTATTGATTGGAATAGTTTCAGAAGGAATAGTACCAGTTCCTCTTTGTACCTCTGGTAGAATTCAACTGTGAATTCATCTGGTCCTGGAATTTTTTTAGTTGGTAAGCTATTAATTATTGCCTCAATTTCAGAGCCTGTTATTGGTCTATTCAGCAATTCAACTTCTTCCTGGTTTAGTCTTGGGAGGGTGTATGTGTCCAGGAAATTATCCATTTCTTCTAGATTTTCTGGTTTATTTGTATAGAGGTGTTTATAGTATTCTCTGATGGTAGTTTGTATTTCTGTGGGATTGGTGGTGATATGGTGATATCCCCTTTATCAGTTTTTATTGTGTGTATTTGATTCTTCTCTCTTTTCTTCTTTATTAGTAGTGGTGTATCAAGTTTGTTGATCTTTTCAAAAAACAGCTCCTGGATTCATTGATTTTTTGAAGGGGTTTTGTGTCTCTATCTCTTTCAGTTCTGCTCTGATCTTAATTACTTCTTGCCTTCTACTAGCTTTTGAATGTGTTTGCTCTTGCTTCTCTAGTTCTTTTAATTGTGATGTTAGGGTGTCAATTTTAGATCTTTCCTGCTTTCTCTTGTGGGCATTTAGTGCTATAAATTTCCCTCTACACACTGCTTTAAAGGTGTCCCAGAGATTCTGGTACATTGTTTCTTTGTTCTCGTTGGTTTCAAAGAACTTCTTTATTTCTGCCTTCATTTCATTAGGTACCCAGTAGTCATTCAGGAGCAGGTTGTTCAGTTTCCATATAGTTGTGCGGTTTTCAGTGAGTTTCTTAATGCTGAGTTCTAATTTGATTGCACTGTGGTCTGAGAGACAGTTTGTTGTGATTTCTGTTCTTTTATATTTGCTGAGGAGTGCTTTACTTCCAACGATGTGGTCAATTTTTCAACAAATGCAAGGTGATGTTAAGAAGAATGTATATTCTGATGATTTGCATGGAGGGTTCTGTAAATGTCTATTAGGTCTGCTTGGTGCAGAGCTGAGTTCAAGTCCCGGATATCCTTATTAACCTTCTGTTTCCTTGATCTGTCTAATATTGACAGTGGGGTGTTAAAGCCTCACATTATCATTGTGTGGGGAGTCTAGGTCTCTTTTTAGGTCTCTCAGGACTTGTTTTATCAATCTGTTTGCTCCTGTATTGGGTGTGGGTGCATATATATTTAGGATAGTTAGCACTTCCTGTTGAATTGATTCCTTTACCATTATGTAATGGCCTTATTTGTCTCTTTTGATCTTTGTTGGTTTAAAATTTGTTTTATCAGAGACTAGAACTGCAACCCTTGCTTTTTTTTGCTTTCCATTTCCTTGGTAGATCTTCCTCCATCCCTTTATTTTCAGCCTATGTGTGTCTTTGCACGTGATATGGGTCTCCTGAATACAGCACACTGATGGGTCTTGACTCTTTATCCAGTTTGCCAGTCTGTGTCTTTTAATTGGAGTATTTAGCCCATTTACATTTAAGGTTAATATTGTTATGTGTGAATTTGATCCTGTCATTATGATGTTAGCTGATTATTTTGCCTGTTAGTTGATGCAGTGTCTTCCTAGCATAGATGGTCTTTACAATTAGGCATGTTTTTGCAGTGGCTGGTACTGGTTGTTCCTTTCCATGTTTAGTGCTTCCTTCAGGAGTTCTTGTAAGGCAGGCCTGGTGGTAACAAAATCTCTCAGCATTTGCTTGTCTGTAAGGGATTTTATTTCTTCTTCACTTATGAAGTTTAGTTTGGCTGGTTATGAAATTCTGGGTTGAAAATTCTTTTCTTTAAGAATGTTGAATATTGGCCTCCACTCTCTTCTGGCTTGCAGGGTTTCTGCTGAGAGATCAGCTGTTAGTCTGAGGGGCTTCCCTTTGTGGGTAACCAGACCTTTCTCTCTGGCTGCCCTTAACATTTTTTCCTTCATTTCAACCTTAGTGAATCTGACAATTATGTGTCTTGGGGTTGCTCTTCTCGAGGAGTATCTTTGTGGTGTTCTCTGTCTTCCCTGAATTTGAATGTTGACCTTCCTTGCTTAGTTGGGGGAGTTCTCCTGAGAATATCCTGAAGAGTGTTTTTGAGCTTGGTTCCATTCTCCCCGTCACTTTCTGTTATACCAGTCAAGCATAGATTTGGTCTTTTCACATAATCTCATATTTCTTGGAGGTTTTGTTCATTTCTTTTTACTCTTTTTTCTCTAAACTTATCTTCTCACTTTATTTCATTAATTTGATCTTCAATCACTGATACCCTTTCTTCCACTTGATCGAATCAGCTACTGAAGCTTGTGTAAGCATCATGTAGTTCTTGTGCCGTGGTTTTCAGCTCCATCAGGTCATTTGAGGTCTTCTCTACACTATTTATTCTAGCTAGCCATTCGTCTGATCTTTTTTTCAAGGTTTTTAGCTTCCTTGCAATGGCTTCAAGCATCCTCTTTTAGCTTGGAGAAGTTTGTTTTTACCGAGTTTCTGAAGCCTACTTCTGTCAACTTGTCAAAGTCATTCTCCATCCTGCTTTGTTCCATTGCTGGTGTGGAGCTGCAGTCCTTTGGAGGAGAAGGGGCACTCTGGTTTTTAGAATTTTCAGCTTTTCTGCTCTGGTTTCTCCCCATCTTTGTGGTTTTATCTACCTTTGGTCTTTGATGATGGTGACCTACAGATGGGATTTTGGTGTGGATGTCCTTTTTGTTGATGTTGATGCTGTTCCTTTCTGTTTGTTAGTTTTGCTTCTAACAGTCATGTCCCTCAGCTGCAGGTCTGTTGGAGTTTGCTGGAGGTCCACTCCAGACCCTGTTTGCCTGGGTATCACTAGCAGAGACTGCAGAACAGCAAATATTGCAGTACAGCAATTATAGCTGCCTGATCCTTCCTCTGGAAGCTTCGTCTCAGAGGGGCACCCAGCTGTATGAGGTGTCAGTCGGCCCCTACTGGGAGGTGTCTCCAAGTTAGGCTACATGGCGGTCAGGGACCAACTTGAGGAGGTGGTCTGCCAGTTCTCAGAGCTCAAACACTGTGCTTGGAGAACCACTTCTCTCTTCAGAGCTGTCAGACAGGGACGTTTAAGTCTGCAGAAGTTTCTCATGCCTTTTGTTCAGCTATGCCCTGCCCCAAGAGGTGGAGTCTACAGAGGCAGGCGGGCCTCCTTGAGCTGCAGTGGGCTCCACCCAGTTCAAGCTTCCCGGCACTTTGTTTACTTACTCAAGCCTCAGCAATGGTGGATGCCCCTCACCAAGCCAGGTTTGCCGCTTCACAGTTTGATGTTGGACCAGCAGTGAGCAAGGCTCCATGGGCATGGGACCTGCGGAGCCAGTCATGGGATATAATCTGCTGGTGTGCCATTTGATAAGACCATTAGAAAAGCACAGTGTTTAGGTGACAGTGTCCCGATTTTCCCAGTACAGTCTGTCATGGCTTCTCTTGGCTAGGAAAGGGAAATCCCTCAACCCTTGCTCTTCCTGGGTGAGGCGAGGCCCCTCCCTGCTTCAGCTCACCCTCCATGGGCTGCAGCCACTTTCCGACCAGTCCCAATGAGATGAACCAGGTACCTCAGTTGGAAATGCAGAAATCACTCGTCTTCTGATTCGATCATGCTGGGAGCTGCAGACCAGAGCTGTTCCTATTCGGCCATCTTAGAACAGACCCCCACATTTCACTTTCTTAAACCAACACTTCCCAATTCACTCGGCCACTGAACAACCCCCTTTTCCCTACAAAATGACAATGAACAGAAACCCATTCTTTGAAAGTTGGCTTAGGAAACACTGCTTTTAAGTAACAATACTATTCAATAAGTCCTTTGGATATCTCTTTTCAATCCCTGCTGCTAAGATATAAATCCAGTTCTCTTTGTCTTGAATTTGCCTTCTTAGTCTATCAAATACCCACTGAGTAAATCACAGATCTCTCTGTATTTCCAGAGTCCTCTGTAACTCCTGTGGCCTCCCCTTCCTGATCTCCTCTCCCATGTTTGAACCAGTGATCCTTGCAGCTAGGGGCACACTGAACATAGATCCCAAGATGCTGAGATCCTCAGGCCAAAATGGAGCCTATTTCAAGCCCTCATAGAACTCAGGAAACTTACCAATGAGTGGGTAAGACAGGCCTCTTTTGATGAATTCACCCATAGCAAAAAATCACAGGATTGGCCCTAAGGAAAGTCAAGGACAAGGTAATGATGTGAAGAGGAGGCAGGTGTAAGCACATCAGGGTGGAGCCTGGCAAGACTGCCTTCTCCTCACCTTTCACAACCAGGAGACGCCATGGTGTTTCCTGAAAAAAGCAGCCATGTTTTCCCCACATCCTTCCCCACGAGGCTCTGTAGACTGTGGGGGTCTTCATGGAGTACACCAAGCCATGGTCACCAAAGAGAATCAGAGTTGAGGCCAGGAACCACTAAGGAAACCAAGGCAGGGTAGGGCAGGACTACTAGAGGGGGGGCTGGGGTAGGAGCAGGGCAATGCTGAAGGGAAATGTCAAGAATAATATGGAGAGGGAGGAGGACTGGTCAATGCAAAGTGTGGGCAGGGTTTGGGAAAACTGAATAGGGAGAGCCCAGGCAATATTGAAGAAGGTTGTATTAGTTTCCTAATGCTTCTCTAAAATATCACCACCAACTTAGTGGCTTGAAACAATGCAAATGCATTCTTTTACAGTTCTGGAAAACAGAAGTCTAAAATGGTTCAGCAGAGCTGCATTCCTTCTTGAAGCTCTAGGGGAAAATAAATTTCCTTGCCTTTTCCAGCGTCTATCGAATGTCTACATTCCTTGACTGCTGCCCCCTTCCTTCATCTTCAGAGGCAGAAGTGTAGCATCTTCCAGTCTCTCTGCTCCCTTCCTCCCTCTCTGTCTTCCTCTCTCTGCTTACATCTTCACATTACTTTTTTTCTAACTTTGACTCTCTCGTCTCCCTCTTATAAGGACCCTTGTGATTACACTGGGCCCACCCAGATAATCCAGGATATCCCCTCATCTCAAGATTCTTAACTTAATCACATCTACAAATTCTCTTTTGCCATGTAAAGTAACATTTTCTTGGGCTCTGGAGATTAGGATAAAGATTTATTAGGGAGGCAATTATTCTGTCTACTTTAGTAGTGTTGTGTTAGTGCTGAGAGGAAGGGAACTGGGCCAGTGCTGATAGTCAGGGATGTGACAATGTTAAGGAGAAGGACAAATCTAAAGAAAGAGAGGGCAAGGGGTAATGTCCTAGGGCCTGTATACTGGCAGGTTACGGTCACTGGTGAGTGGAAGCCAGCTGCCATTGTCCAAGGGAAAACATGTCAAATGCTGACTGAAGCATTCTGACCAGAGATCAACTCCATATTGGGTTTTCCCTACCTCTACCAGTATTTCCCAGCCTGTTCCCCATTTGCACATGGTTAATACAATCAGCAATCAGCAGGCTTTCTCCACTGACTAACTGTACCCAGCCATAGTCTGTTTTTTTCTGCAAACCTAATTTACAGAAAGCCTTAGTTCCCCCTATGGGCTTGGAGGTCCCAGAGCAAACTCTCTCAGACCTCAAGTGGACCCGAGAATGTTTTACCTTTCCTATTCTGTTTTGTGAAAGCAAATATTAAAGAAGATGTATATTCCCTCAGCAGCTTGCAGTGGATATAAGTGGGTCAGGAGGGTGGTGGAGGGTATGGAAAAGACCAGTCTGGGAATGAAAATACATCCTTTGCAATCCAAAAGGGGATACTCTGCAATTAAAACTTAATTGTGTGTCAAGATACATACTCACATACATGAGAGTAGATGCACACAAATGCAGACAGCAACATGTACATGCAGACAGATAGTTTTTAGACATATTCATAGAACTACACACATATATCTTCCTACAGGGACCCTCCCATGTACTTCCATATGGGTACATATATTCACATACACACAAACAAGCAAGTACTTGTACACATACACACCTAGGCATTCTATTTATACATGCCTCCACACTGATACACCAGCATATAGGCCATGCAATTTCATTCTTATGTACACATACTTAGATATATATTAGCAAGGATTCACACATATCCATACAGAAGTGTGCACATGCAAACTAACATACCCCTCAAACATATACACACCAGGGCCTCCTACCAGGGTCTATAAACTGCTTTGAGGTCATAAGATAGAGGAAATTGCTGTCTCAGAGACAGGGTTTGGACTTAATCTAGTTGCTTCTTACTGTCTTTGGATGCCACCTCCACATATTACAGGCCTTTCCCAAGGTGCAACTCCAATCATGTCACTCTCCTGCTCAAAAAGCAGTGGCTTTTTATTGTCTGGCAGATCAAGTTCAATCTTCAACCTCATATTCAGATGCCTATCTTGGTTGAGTCATAAAACTCTCTGATCTTGTTCCTCACAACTCTGGAGTATGTAGTAACATTTCAAATCTACTTGCTTTTCCTCACTTTTACTTCTCATACTTCTTCAACTCTATCTCACTACATAAGTTTCCCTCTCCAGTCAGAATGTCCTTCCCTCCCTTTCTCCTGAAGAAATTCTCCCTGTCCTTTGAGGTTCTGCTCAAATGTCACCTCCTCAAGTAAGCTCTCCCTGACCTACCCTCCCTCTTACTGCTCCTGAGCCAAAGCTCGTTCTGTGTGGACTTGATTTATTTACCTCCCGCCCTTTCCAGAAAGGACCTAAGGAGCACACATTAGGGTCAGAACTGACCCATGATTTCTCTATCCATCATCCGCCCCAGCCTCTGGCATAGTGCCTAGTGCATCAGAGGCAGTTGCTGAACATTGGGCCTAATTTACTGAAACCAGTATCTACTTACAGAAAGTCCCAGCTGATGCACTGCCCTCCCAATGATCTTCTCGGAAGTCCCAGTATTGGTCACAGTTATTAGAATAGTCTGGGTAAAGATAACACACTGGGCATGGTAGGATTAAGACATAAATTAGTGAAAGGGAGCAAATGGAGTGCCAGGTCAGCCAGCATCACTGCCATGATCTCCTCGGGGCTGGATGGTAGCATGAATTGAGATGCCACAGACCAGACGCTAGCCTTCCTCATGTACAGAGGCCAATGGGAAGGACCAAGGAAGGACAGAAGTCCGGGAGAATTTCTTAGGTGGAGAAATCACAAGCTGATAAATTACTTACAACAGCAAATGTTCTCCAGGGTAAGGTTTTCTTCTGATGAGACCTGGTTAAGGCAAGAAACAGAAGTTACCATCTCAGAAAACATACCAATGTCACCTTTATGGGGGTGAGAATTGGGGCCCTATGGGGTTTCATGGGACTGACAGTGTACATGTAGGACCACTCAGGGCACTTGGGAAGGATGTGGAGTTGTTAGCCAGGCATGCATTCCCTGAAGGCATCCCCAAGGCCTCTAATCCCCTGCCCACTAACCTGCTCTTTCAGGGGCACTCACAGGTAGAGAGTCAGTCAGTGGGACTCACTGAGGTAAGTTCATTGACCTCCATCAGCAGAATCCTGAGTCATGTTCTTTGGACAATGATTCTGCTTCTGCTCTTGGATATTACTGTCTGGAGAAGTAGACAAAGGATGGGGTGGGGAGAGGTAGGTAGGAATGCAGAAAGCAGGGACTTAGCCAGCAATGCTGACCAAGGGCCTCATAGGGCTGGTCAAGGGGGAGGGCTTTGTGGGGGGCAAAAAATATTTGTTGCCTCCCTAATCCCACCCACCTCACACCTGAACATCAGTTCTTGGGTTATGCCTTGACCTCTGTGGACTCCTCTTGGAAAACACAAATCCTTGGGGCAAATATTTTGAAGGGGGATATATTGCTCATATTTCAGAGTGAAGGTTTCAAAATCTCTATCACCAAACAGAAGGGATGAATATTGGGTTTGAGAGCTAAAGGAAACTAAGATATGGGATCAAGGCTGTTCTCTGGCTAAAAAGTCTCTTTTCATCTGATCCCATAAATCACCACAAATTTCTCACAAATACTGAAAAATTGTTGTTTCCAATGTTTAACTCAGTGAAGACCAGGCCTAAAGATTAACAGTGTTTTAGTCTATTGTGTTCATATAAAGGAGGGAGGTGGCTAGTTTCTCTCTCCAGACACTGTTAGAAAAGAAATGGACTTTGGCTACAGTATGAGGATTTGAGTCAGACTTCAGAATAAAGCTATTGAGAGCAAGGGCTGCTGAACTCTTTAGGAGGTTGTGGAATTATCTTTTCTATTAATAAAAACCATAAAGAGCCAGCATTTATTTATTTTCTCTTACATAGTATATCAAGGGCTAACTGGAGCAGAGTGAGGGATTGCAAAGACCTTTCTGGCTTTGTAGTAAAGGGTCCTGTGAGAGTGCCTAGATCAGAAAAGTAATGCACCACTCGGAGTATGGCACCTGAGGAAAACTGGCCTGGCCGATCCCACTTTGAGGTGAACTTGAGGTAGAGACTGAGAAGGGGAGAGGGAAAGGAGGAAACAACTTACCAGCACAGAGCAGGAAACCAGCAATTCTTGTTTTTTCAGGAAATAATGACAATATACACACACAAAACTAGAATGGTTATCTAAGAAAGAGCACGGAGAGGAGTGATGAGTGACTTTCCTCTTTTGAGATAATTTCTTCTTAAGGAGCAAGAAAACAAAAGAGAAACCTTGGGCATGAGTCTGTATGTAGAAGTAATTATGTGAATGTGCTTGTCCATGGAAATGTGTATGTGTGTGTAATAAATAGAAAAAACTCAGGTGTGAGTGTGTAGATGACCATAGGTATGTGTAGGTGTAGGGAATGTGATCAGAGGTGTATGTAAGTACATGAGCACGAGTATGTCTAGGAGTGTGGCCGCGCCTATAAATACAGGTGTATGTGTGTAAGTGTGTGTGTGGAAATGTACACATGCATGAAATGTGAGTGTGTGTAAAATGTGAGTTAGTATGTGTTGGATATGGTGTGTATATAAGCAGAAGAATATGTATATGTGATTGCATGTACATGTGGGTGAATGTGTGTGGGCATTGATGGAGAGGCATGTGTGTGGGTCAGTGTAGCAGCATGGTATATGTAGGAATATGAGTTATTGTGAGAATAATGTATGAGAAAAATATAAATGGACATGTATGGGTATGTAGAAACAGAGATGTGTGCATCTACAAGTGTGTATGTGTAAGCATAAGTATGGATATATGTACAATGCAAGTGTGCGTGAGAAGGCACTGAGGTGGTTGGGCTCACATGGGTTTGTTAAGCAGCAGCGTATAGAGTAGGTCTGTGTATTCACATGTGAGACTGCATTCCTGGGTCTCAGTGTATGGCTGTTTCAGTTTTTAATTTCCTAAAAGTATTTATTAAACATCCACTAAGTAAACAGCCTTGGTGGCCACTCAATAAATTAGGTGTGGGTACATGAAGAAAGTCTGTGTAGCCTTTCAAAACCAGCTATCAGTGCATTTTTTTTTCATTTTTTTTTTCCTTTTATCTCTGTGTCTTTTCTGGTGCCCGTAATTCCTAAAATCCAGACATGGCAGGACAGAATGTTCAATAAGTGTTCATACCTTGCAGACATTGAGGGATGACTGTTTATATTTCACAATTTGGTAAAAAATAATTTCACAAGAATTTTAAAAGAAGAGATAAGGTAAGAAGGAATGGATAATACAGAAGAAAAGGTAACTCTCATGACTGCCTTACCAGAAGACGACCACAATGTTGGTTGTATGCCACCTGATCATGAAACAGGTGTCTGCACAGATTTCTTTCACTGTCTCTTCTCCTAGGCAGGAGGCAAACCACACCTCACTCAGACGCACCGCTTCTTAAGTTTCAGGTTGGTGGACCTAGGATTTATGCCCATGGCAGGTCAGTCTGAGTCAGCAGAAAGGAGTCTGCTCCCTACTTCCCATGGACCCTGGGATGGGCCTTGGGGTCTTGGGCTAAAAGGTGGCTTTCTGCTTGTTAACTTCCCTCTCCCATCCTGATGAGTGCCTGGAATTGTGCCTCTTCTTCTGTCTTAGGTGTTAGGTTTCCCTCTGTAACTTCCCTGGCTAAAATGGAGTGGTATCTGTATTCTAGACACAAAAGAGATGGAAAATTTGACCTACTGGACCATCGAAGGGCTCCCATAAGCAGCTTTGCCTTACTGCAAAGGCCTCCTATTGAAGGAACCATTCCATCCTCCCCCATCCCTGCCCAATTCCACCATCCTGGGGACCAGAAGTATCCTACTTAGGCTTGGCAATAATGATACGATTCTCAACAATGATAAGAGTATCATTATTCTCAACAATGATACTCTTATCATTGTTGAGAATAAGGCGTCTTCACTGGATCTGTGTACCATTGTTCAGTTCAGTCTCATCATCCATGACGAAGGTGGACTGGGCCCATGGAGAGTTCCCATCAGAGCCGCATTGTCTGGCTAACTGGCCTCCCAGAGTTGGTCCCTGGGAGAGGTGAGATGGGAAATGAAAAATCCATATGTCATGAACTGGTGAGATAAACACTGCAGACAACCTCACCTAGAGACCACGTTGTTGATTGTTTCACATGCATTTCCATCCTCTTTCTAAACCTCAATTCTGATCATGCCTCTCTCCAGTTCAAAATCCCTCAATGGCTCCTCTTTGTTTACAGGATAAAGCCCAAGCTCCTTTGCTGGGCCCTATCCTGCTTTTCCTGATTTATCTCCTGCCCTTTGCCCCCTTGTATCCTGTATTCCAGCTCCTCACTTTTCTTTGAACATGATGCGCTTGGTTCATGCCTCTTGGCCATTGCTCATAGTAGTTCATCAGCCTGGTATGCCTATCTGCTCCCACCTAGTAAATGCCTAATCATTTGCCACCCAGTTCAATTGTCATGTTAAAGCCCTCCCTGGTACTCCTACATACAAATAGTTTATTCTTCCCCTCCCAACACGGGGTCTTTTTCTTGCTGGGCTTTCTCTTCTTTAGACTCTTGGGGCCCTGATTTTTAAAAATTCATTAAACCTCATAAGCTAGATACTATTATCACCCCCATAACTTGCCCCAAGTCTCACATTGTGTTTAGTGATGGAACCAGGATGCAAACCCCGGCAATCTGTCTCTAGCACTTGTAACTTTCTTTTTTCTTTAGAGAAAGGGTCTTGTTTTTTCACTCGGGCTGGAGTGCAGTGACGTGATCATAGCTCACTGCAACCTGAAACTCCTGGGGTTGAATGATCCTCCTGCCTCAGCATCCTGAGCAGCGGGGATTACAGGTGTGAGCAACTGCACTCAGCTTGCATCCCTGATTTTAAGGTTCCCAAAGCATGGAAAGGGTTGGAACCACTGGTGCCCAGCCCAGGGCTCAGTAAGTTGAGATTATCAGAAAAAGAACCCATGTAGGCATGGATCTGAAATTAGGTAGGTAGGGGTACTGTAATAGATGGAGAATAAAAAGGAGAAAGAGCTAGAGCTCTACTCATGGGCATTGAAAGAGTCCTGAAATATGGAGTGGGGAGAGGCATGGTTTCCACATTCCTATTCATGAACAATGGCTGGCAGCTGGTGCTGATGGAAAGGGGTCCTAAAAACAATTATCTTTCTTCCCAAGTTGGCCATTCCTTCTACCTAGGTTAGATGGTCCTAGTATGAGTCAAAACAAAGCAAAAATCTCCAGTATCTTCCTCATGTGGGAAGCTGCCAGGGTGCTTAGGGGCAAGCAAAGAAGGAGGATTCTTTCTGCCCTAACTTCTCTGAGGATTTTGGTAAATTTCACTGCATATTATCTGTGAAAATGCTTAATCCCCTGCTTCTTCAAACCCTCCCAAGCTGCCTTTCCTATGATGTTTTTCTACTCACCTGGGCTTTCATTTCTTGGGCTCCTTTGGACAGACCTGTAAGCAGGGAAGCCAGGGTGCAGGAGGTAGGGACAAGCATGGTACTCACCTGGAGATACAGTATGACGGTTGAGGGCCAAAATAGTGGACTGCTGTTTGCCACTCTCACTCCCACTGGAACTCAGACACCCACTGGAACTCAGACTCCCAAATGTGCTCAGGCTCAAGCTCCTGAAGGTGTTCAAGCCTTCATTGACACTCAGCTATGATTGACACTGATGTCTTCATTGAAGATCATAGTATTGGCTGCACTTGCAGTTTTGCTGCCAGTCTCAATTCTGCAGGTGCCCACCCCTTCACTGACGCTCATGTCTGCATTGGTGCTTGCTTCTATGCTGGCATTGTTGATGTTGCTGCTGCTTGTGTTCTCAATGGCTACTATGATTTCACTAGCAATGGAGTTTCCACTAGTATTTATGATCTTAGAGCTGCTTGGGCCACTGACACTCCTGGTATCACTGCAGTTGCTGGTGCTACTGTCACTCTTAGTATGATAACTTCTTATGGCACTACTGCCACTTTGAAAGTGTTTTATGGTCAGCTTAATTTTCTGTGGGAGAATGAGGCCTTTAGGCAGGAACCTGGTACTCCTGCCACCCCTTTGATGCCTTCCATGTCCTAGCACCCTCCTCTGAGAAGAACATACTTTCCTTTCCACTTTGTTGGAATAACAGTAATAGCTAAGTATTAACGAGCACAAGCCATGTACCAAGTAATTTTCTAATTTATTTCAATCCGTTCATCAGAGCCTCATTAGAATTGTACAATTGTAATTGTACAATATACAATTATTAGCCTGTTAGGTATGAAATCTAACATACAAAGAAAAGTAACTTTCCCAAGGCCACACAGCTAATAGATAGCAAAAACAGACTTTCAAACCATCTTTTTCAAAGCTTGGGCTTTTAACTACTATAGGCCAAAGGGAGAGAAGAATAAGGAAACACATTGCCTATTTATGGTGTAAAATTATAAAGAATAGCAAAGAAATGATTACTGTAAAAACTAGGATAGTAGTTACCTCTAGTGGGGAAAGATGGAGACGGAAATAGGGAGGAGCACATGAGGTAATGTTGAGGTGTTGGTATTGTTTTATTTCTTGACCTGGTCGTGGTTATGCAAGTGTTTTACTTCATAGTTATTTATCAAATGCTACTTGTATGGTTCATGTTCTTTTTCTGTATGTATTCTTTAAATCATATTTTCAAGTTAAGGAAAACCTCAGAATAGTACTGCTCATGTCTGTTTTCTTGCTTTGCTTTTTGTTTCCTGTACTGAAGGTCAATCCAGGGCCTGTTTAGGGCTGTGGTTAACTTCTGAGGTACACCTTAGGCAAGATGATGCCTAAGATGAGAGACACCCAGTCCAAGTCATAAAGCCAGTGAAAGACAAGTTTAGTGGTAGCTTGCCTTACAGTGAGCTATGTCTTCAGCCAAGCAGCAGCAGTAGTCATGGTGAGAGGGGGTGCTACAGGGGTGGGGCTTTCCAGAAAAGAATGTTGTTGTGGGTATTTCTGAAGGCTAAAGTCATGCTTTCTGAGCCCATAGAATGGTTCTTAAGGGCCTGAAAACTCTGAGTGTTCAGGGAGGGGGCGGGAAGCAAGTATATTCACTTGATTTTTCTTCACTTGCTTTGCCCCTTTCTTTCCTCCCCAAAAGTATTTGCCCTTTATCCAGTTTATACCCTCTTCATCACACATCTCCTCCTCACACATACTGGCTTAGGAATACAGAACTGCAGACTTAGAAGGAGTCTTAAATTTCAGCTATTCCTCCTATTTTTGAAGAAAAAATTATTTCTTTTAGCAAAATTATATGCACAATATATTAAACAGATAATATATTGATAATATATTGATCATCCCACTCTGGCCTTCATATTCTCAGAAACACATCTTAGGAATAGCAAAACATGTTTAAAAAAAATCACTGTTCTAAGCCACCCTTCACCTCCTAATGGTACATAGGGAAATTTATACCTAGAGAGTAGAAGGGGGCCTGGCTGAGACCACACAGGATATTAGTGTCAGAACTGAAACTGGAGCCAAAAGTAACTTGAGAACCCCCTTACCAGAAGAGGAACACAGCAGAATTGTAAAAAATATATTTTAAAAACTTATGTACACTGTGAAAAATGACAAATGATTCCATTGCATACAGCAAAAGTGTAAGAACTACAAAAATTTCAAAATAGTGAAAATGATTAGGATTAAACTTAACCAAAGAGGCTAAAGAGTTATACACTGGCTGGGCGCGGTGGCTCATGCCTGTAATCCCAGCACTTTGGGAGGTCAAGGCAGGTGGATAACTTGAGGTCAGGAGTTCGAGACCAGACTGGCTAACATGGAGAAACCCTGTCTCTTCTAAAAATACAACAACAACAAAATTAACTGGGCATGGTGGTGTGTACCTGTAATTCCAGCGACTCGGGAGGCTGAGCTAGGAGAATTGCTTGAACCCAGGAGGTGGAGGTTGCTGTTGCGGTGAGCCAAGATCTTGCTACTGCACTCCAGCCTGGGTGACAGAGTAAGACTCTGTTTCAAAAAAAAAAAAAAAAAAAAAAAAGAAGACTTATATGCTAAAAACTACAAAACATAGCCTAAAGAAATTAAAGACACACATAAATGGAAAGACATTTTAAGCTCATGGATTGGAAGACTTTAATATTATCGAGACGTCAATACTATAAAATGATCTATAGTATCAATGCAATCATGGTCAATATCTCAATGATGTTTTTTGCAGAAATAGGAAAGTCTATGTGAAAATTTATATGAAATCTCAAGGAATTGCAAATAACCAAAACAATCTTTAAAAAGAACAGCAAAATTGGAGGACTCACACTTCCTGGTTTCAAAACTTACTACAAAGATACAATAATCAAACAATGTGGTTCTGGTATACGGATAGGCATATATATCAGTGGACTACAACTAAGAATCCAGAAATAAACCCATATATCTTCAATACTGATTTTTGATAAGACTGTCAAAACATGTTAATGGGCAAGCATAGTCTTTTAAACAAATGGTGCCGAGACAACAACATAGCCACATACAAAAGAATAAATTTGGGGCCCTACCTCAAACCACATACAAAAATTAACTCAAAATAGATCAAAGAACTAAATGTAAAAGCTAAAACTATGAAACTCTTAAAAGAAAATACATGGGTAAATCTTAACGAATCGGGTTTGGCAATAGATTCTTAGATATGACGCAAAAAGCACAAGATTAAAAAGGAAAAAAAGATAAGTTGAATTCAATTAAAATTAAAAACCTTTGTGCCTCAAAGGATACTATCAAGAAAGTGAAAAGACAACCTAAGAGTGGGAGATAATATTTGCAAATAATAAATCTGATAAGGGTCACGTATTTAGAATATATAAAGAACTCTTATAATTCAACACACAACCCAATTAAAAATGGGCAAGTAACTTGAATAGAAATTTCTCCAATGATGATATACAAGTGGTCAATGAACACATGAAAAGATGCTCAACATCACTAATCATTAGGAAATACAAATCAAAACCACAATGAGATACCACTTCACACTTACACTTATTAGGATGGCTATTATAAGAAAATCAGAAAACAACAAGTGTTGTCAGTTATGAGGAGAAATTGGAACTCATGCATTGCTTGTGAGGATTTAAAATTCTACAGCTGCCATGGAAAACAGTCTGGTGGTTCCTCAAAAAGCTAAACAGAATTACTGTATGATCCAGCAATTCCACTTCTAGGTGTAATTCCTAAAGGAATTGAAAGCAGTGACTCAAACTGATATTTGTATACCCATGTTCATAGCAGCATTAATCACAAGAACCAAAAAGTGGAAGCACCCAAATGTCCATCAATAGATAAACAAAATGGGGTATATACTTTCAATTGAATATAATTTAATCTTAAAAACAAAGGAAATTCCAACACATGCTACAACATGGATGAGCCTTCAAGACATTATGCTCAGTTAAATAAGCCAGTCAGGAAAGGACAATTATTATACAATTCCACTTATACGAGATACCTATGGTAGTCAAATTCATAGAGACAGAAAGTAGAATAGTGGTTGCCAGAGGCTGGGGTCAGGAGACAATGGAGAGTTATTGTTTAACGAGTGTGGGTTTTCAGTTTTGGATGATGATAAGTTCTGGAGGTGGATGGTGGTGATGTTTGTACAACAATGTGAATGTACTTAATGCCACTGAACTGCACACTTAAAAATGGTTAAAAGGGCAAATTTTATGTTATTCATATTTTACCAAAGTAACAAAATAAATGACAAACATATTAGAGATGGACAGAAGACACTGGAATCCAGGGTTTGAAGAAAGAACCCTGTTCTGGAATGCAGCAAGGAATCAGAAAATGGAGAAAAGTAGTAAAAGTGGCCTGTCTTAATACTTTAGTTTTGTGAAGCATTGGAACCTACAGTTCTTTCTTGCCCACTGCAGTGATTTTCACGCTGTGCTGCTCAGAAGCTGAGGCTTCTGGTGGCAGGGCAGGGAGGTTGTCTCACAACTGACGTAGCAGCAAAAATTTAAATGGCTGGAGGAATCCATGTAACTCTTTTGGTTGTTTCATCTATTGGTTAAGGGTTTGTTAAAAGATAAAAATTAATCAGCTGCTAAAAATTTTGAAAATCAATGTTCATCACAACAAAATTCATATCATATGTCATTTCAAAACTCAATTTATTAGAGACATAAATGCCCTTGGACACATTCTAATTTTTACAACTCGATTTTAATTAAATGAGATAATGCATGTAAAATACCTCGCACAAGGCTTTGCACATGGGAGATGTTCAGAAAATAAAATAATGATGAATTACTTTATTTTCTTCATTGTGTGCTCTTCCTCAGATCACAAGCTAGCTGAAAGGAGAGAATGGGGCCATTTTTTAATGGGCTATTGCAAAATACATGAAACATAAATGTTCACTTTAAAGTTGAAAATATTTTATCCCAAGTTGCGGTCAATTAATAGGCTCAGAAAAAATATTAT
Organism: Pan paniscus; assembly: GCF_029289425.2. Classification (NCBI taxonomy): domain Eukaryota; kingdom Metazoa; phylum Chordata; class Mammalia; order Primates; family Hominidae; genus Pan; species Pan paniscus. Next base: position 65,394,501 of record NC_073272.2, read on the forward strand.
GGTTGCTGCATTTATTTATTATTTCAATCAGGAAATATTCATGGAGCACTCGCTATGCATTACGCACTGTGCTATGTCCTGAGCATACAAGTCAGACAGTCCCTGCTGTCAAGTAGATCTTCTCATTTGAAGGAAGCAGACAAGTAAGAAAAAAAATCAGTATAAATGAAAACCTAATATACAATAAAGGTTCCACCAAAAATTAATGGGGACAGAATGGATTATTTAGTAGATAATGTTGGAAAAACTGACTCACTATATTAAGAAAAATAAAACTGAATCCCTAGCTAACACTACATACAAGGATGGATTCAAAATTGATTAAACATCTAAATATTAAAGATGAAACATGTAAAGTTAGTAAAAATTTGTAAAGTTAATGAAAAAAAATTAGGAAAATGTATTTGTGACCTAGGGGCAAAAAAGGATTTCCTTTTTTTTTTTTTTATTTCCAACTTTTATTTTAAGTTCAGGGGTACATGTGCAGGATGTACAGGTTTGTTACATAGGTATATGTGTGCTACAGTAGTTTGCTGTACAGATCAGCCCACACCTAGGTATTAAACCCAGCATCTGTTAGCTATTCTTCCTGATGATCTCCCTCCTCCCACCCCCCACCCTCTGAAATGCCCCAGTGTATGTCATTCCCCACTTGTGTCCATGTGTTCTCATCATTCAGCTCCCACTTATAAGTGAGGACACGCAGTACTTGGTTTCCTGTTTCTGGCGTTAGTTTGCTAAGGATAATGGCTTCCAGCTCTATCCATGTCCCTGCAAAGGGCATGATCTCATTCCTTTTTATGGCTGCATAATATTCCACAGTGTGTATGTACCACATCTTCTTTATCCAGGCTATCATTGATGAGCATTTATGTTAATTCCATTTCTTTGCTGTTGTGAATAGTGCTGCAATGAACATACACATGCATGTATCTATTATAATTATTATTATAATTATTCTATTATAATAGATAATTTATATTCCTTTTGGTATATACCCAGTAATGGGATTGATGGCTCAAGTGGTATTTCTAGTTCTAGGTCTTTGAGGAATCGCCACACTGTCTTCCACAATGGTTGAACTAATTTACATTCCCGCCAACAGAGTAAAAGTGTTCCTATTTCTCCGCAGGCTTGCCAGCATCTAATTTTTTAAGTCTTTTTAATAATCACCATTCTGACTGGCATGAGATGCTATCTCATTGTGGTTTTGATTTGCATTTCTCTAATGATCAGTTATGTTGAGCTTTTTTTCATATGTTTGTTGGCTGCATACATGTCTTCTTTTAAGAAGTATCTGTTCATGTTCTTTACTCACTTTTTAATGGGGTTACTTGTTATTTTCTTGTAAATTTGTATAAGTTCCTTGCAGACTCTGGATATTAGGCCTCAGTCATACGGATAGATTGCAAAAATTTTCTCCCATTCTGTAAGTGGTCTGTTCACTGTGGTGAGAGTTTCTTTGCTGTGCAGAAGCTCTTTAGTTTAATTAGATACCATTTGTGAATTTTTGCTTTTGGCGTTTTCTTTTTTTTTTAAATTTTATTATTATTGTACTTTAAGTTTTAGGGTACATGTGCGCAATGTGCAGGTTTGTTACATATGTATACATGTGCCATGTTGGTCTTTCCCCATGCCTATGTCCTGAATGGTATGGCCTAGATTTTCTTCTAAGGTTTTTATAGTTTTGGGTTTTACATTTAAGTCTTTAATCCATCTTGAGTTAATTTTTGTATAAGGTGTAAGGAAGGGATCCAGTTTCAATTTTCTGCATATGGCTAGCCAGTTCTCCCAGTACGTTTAATTAAATACGGAATCCTTTTCCTATTGCCTGTTATTGGTCTGTTCAGAGTTCCTATTTCTTCCTGCTTTAATCTAGGAGGGTTGTTTGTTGGCATCCAGCCAGGAGGTAGTGCTTTCAAGAGTGTATCAGCTGCAGAAGTATAGAGAGAAACTTGCCTTGGGGTCGCCTGGTTTAGTATTCAGGTTTCTCAGGTGGTGGGCAGGACCACAGAGCTCCCAAGAGATTATGTCCTTTGTCTTCGTCAACCAAGGCCGGTAGAGAAACACCACCAGGTGGAGCCAGGGATACGACTACTCGAGCTCACACTGTCCTTGGGCAGGGCTTACTGCGATTGTGTGGTTCCCAGGACAATGGAGTTATAGTCCCAGGGGGATTATGCCTGCCTCTGCTGAGTCATACTGGTAACCAGGGAAGTAGGGGAAATCAGACAGTCACAGGCCTCACCTTGCTCCCAAGGAGCCTGCAGTTCTAAAGGCCAGTCTCACTCCCACTGTGCGCACCCACCCTCAACAGCACCGAGTGACCACCAGCATCCTTGCTGAGAAAGCAAGTAGACTCAGTTTCTTGGCATCTCAGGGAGCCTACAGTGGCTCCAGTTCCTTCAGAGGGTCTGTGAATTCTCTCAGTTTTCCTGGTATGTTCCTGCGGTAGTTCTTGGAGCAGAAGTTCATGATGTGAGTCTTCACATGCTGCTCTGTCTGTCTGAGTGGGAGCTGCAAGCTAGTCCTGCCTCCTATCTGCCATCTGAGACCTGTGGGCTTTTCTCTTTTCCATGTTCCCCTACCTAAATCCCTGGCACAATACCTTTCTAATATTCTTCTGCAGTTTTCTTTTCTCTTAGGAACGCTTCTCTTCCTCCTCATGATTCTATGCCTTTTCTGCAGTCCTGTTTCTTTGAGACCCCTCCCTGTATCACTGGTGCTTCATCCATTTTCTGTAATCTTAACTCTTTCCTAGGTTTCTGGGGTTTCTTGGTCTCTTGGAGTTCCCTATCCCCTATGTTCCTGTGGCATCATCTGTTTTTCTAGTATCCTCTCTAGATCTCTGAGGCTTCACCCATTTTTTTCTGGGGTCTAATTTTTTTCCTGTAGTTTCCCTGTTCAAATCCCCAGAGCTCCACTTTGTTTTCAGATTCTATGTCCCTGCTGGTGTCTCTTTCCACTTTCTTGGCCTCTTTCTCTTCCTGAATTTCTTCAGTCACCTTGGTTTCTCCTCTCTGGTGTTGTTTTTTGTTTTTTTTGTTTGTTTGTTTGTTTGTTTTTCTGGACCTTGTCTGCCAACCCCCACTTTCCTACTAAGCCTGATGCTGAGGTAGCTAATTCAGCATGATTTGTGCTTAGGTGGTGCAGAATCCAACCCCGCAGGAAATGTGCCAGAATTCTATCATTTAAAGGTTGGAGAGTCAAGAGGAAAGAAGTAAAAGTGAGTGCACACTGTCTGCCAAAATCTGTGTTGTGCTTTTTCACATGCATTACTGACTGCAATCCTCACAGTAGCTCTGTGCATGGATTTTGGTATCCCCATTTGACATATGAATAAACTGTGGCTTAGTGGAGAAAAGCTTCTTGGAGCTGGATGGAGCAGAGGGAAATCCTTGCCCTCTCTGAGTGTTAGGTAGGGTAGGGAGTCATCACCTGCATTCTAGAGAGGGGGCTCAGGCGCCTCTGCCCGGGCTGCACCTCTCAGACTAGGGAGAATTCCAGCTCTACAGAGGCCCATGGCAGCCTACTCTCTCAGGATCTGACTCTGCAGGGCGCTCTCCCGGCATGGCAGGAAAGAAAAAAGTGGTTTTCGCACCTTGGTGGTGGCTTCAACACCTCCAAGTTTGGGGTGTGAAAGTGGGATGTTGGCAGGGCTTCCAAGCTATGAGGGGTGGAGTTGGTCCTGAGGTGCTCCCTCCCTCAGCCCTATCTCCCACCACACCCTTGCATGCATCTTCCCGTCGGGAGCCTGGTCGCACTGTAGAGCGCAATGGCCACCTGTTCCTTTCCTACGGCCCCAACTACTTACCTTGCTCGGATCCTTGTTTCAGGTGTCCACGTGCCTTGGCTAACCAGATCTGGGACATGGATGGCTAGTGCAGGGCTTGTCCTGTGCCGCCTTCACCCGAAGGACGGGGGAGGTGTGCACCACAGGGTTGCAATTCCAGCAGGTGAGAAATCTGCAGTGCCTGCACCTGGAGCTTTGGTGGGGATGCCGCAGCTGCAAAGCTCTCTTTGGCAACCTACCACCCAGAGTCCCGGTGGCCCCGACTGGTGGGAGTGCCTGGAAGGCCAGGAAGTGAGTGTGGCCTAGGTATCAGGAGAGAGGGAGAGAGAGAAGAGGGCCTACAGCGTTGGAGCACGGCTGCACAGCCTGCTCCTGGACTGTACAACTTACTCTTGGACTGCACAAGTTGCTCCTGGACTGCAACCTGGACTGTCACGAAACAGCTCAGTGACCAGAGATGATGTGGTCGGCCTGCTGGCTCTGTTAAAGGGTTTCAAACTTCCCAGTAGCCTGCGTTCTGGCCATCCAGCTAGGCTTCTCCTTGCCTGCTAAATAAGGGCATGAGTCACCTGGGACCCTGCTGCACCAGACTGGAATGTGTTGGTCCCAGTTGGGCTGGGGAGAGCCTCTGGCCCTGAGACCGCCCTGGGGAAGGGCTGTGGGAGAGCTGTAAAGGGGAGGGGAGAGAGTCTGGTGTAAATCCAACAGCACAGTGACAGGGACAGGGGCTGCAGAGAAGGCTCTAGAGAATAAAGCTGTATTGAATTGGGCTGAGAGGAGGCTGAGAGAGGGGAAGAGGTGAGACTGGGGCCATTGTAGAGAGAGGGGCAGGGGCTAGGGGAACCCAGGGGAGACAGACTGGGGTTGGAGGTCCAGAGGAGAGAAAAAGAGAGTCCATGGCAAGATTCTTGGTGAGTCAAGGCTCTAGGTGAGTGATATTAAAGAGAGCCATGATTGAAGGGATGGGTCACTGAGAGATCAAGACATGGGCTGGCAAGTTTGGGGACAATTTCTGGCCAAACGTGTAGTGACGAATTACATTCCAAGATCACAGGGAAGGACATGAAGCACTGAGGTTTAGAGATCAGTACCTTCTCAATTACTCAGTAAACGTCACTGGATCCCTTCAATCCACACAGCCCTACTATAGTGCTATAGGGAATCCACAAGTGGCGAAAGCACAGAAAATCCCCGTTCCGAAGGAATGAGTGGAAATATCTCACTTAGGAGTGAGTTCAAGCAGCACTCAGAGTATGAGTCAGCAAGGCTATGAGCTAAGAGGCTTAAGCCAAGGGTGAGCACTTTGCGATGAGAGTGTTACTGACAGTGAATCCATATACATATGAGTCTGCAGCAACCTCAATTCTTGCCTCATCAGATGAAAGAATTCGACTGAGGGCATAACACAGAAGGAGAAACTAAGGCAAGTTCTACGGCAGGAGCGAAAGTTTATTAAAATGATTTAGAACAGGAAGTAAAGTACCCTTGGGAGAGGGCCAAGTGGGCGACTTGAGAGATCAAGTGCACAGTTTGACCTTTTGGCTTGGAGTTGGCATACTTTGGGGGTCTTGCAGCCCTTCTCCCCAGATTCTTCCCTTGGGGTGGGCTATCTGTATGTGCAGTGGCCTACTAGCACTTGGGAGGAGAGCATGCACAGTGTGTTTCCTGGAGTTAACTGCTCCAGTAAACATGCATGCTCACTTGAAGTGTTCTTCCCTTACTAGCTGAATATTCATAGAAGGTCATATACCAGTTAAACGCCACCTTTTTTCCTCTTAATGCACATGCTTGAGCCCACTTGCCCACCTCCTGAGATCTTATCGGGAAGCTGCTGATCACGTTTCAGGAGTTTTTCTATTGGGAGACTGTCTTTCCCTGGAGCTGGCTGCCACCGATTATTAGTTTAGAGACACAGTGTAACAATTGCCTGACCATCACCTTATAGTTGTCTGACATTCCTGGTGGAGGTGGTGTCCTCTCCTGCACTGCTCATGTCTGACTAGCTACCAACTGTAACAAGGAATTAAAAGCAAATATCTGGGTGCTCCGAATGTTTGTCTGTAGAACGGTGATGAGGTCAGGAGAGGAATGTGTAAGGGCCAGATAAGCTTTTCAAAAAAGTGCTGGGTCAAATGGCATTTCTAGTTCTAGATCCCTGAGGAATCGCCACACTGACTTCCACAATGGTTGAACTAGTTTACAGTCCCACCAACAGTGTAAAAGTGTTCCTATTTCTCCACATCCTCTCCAGCACCTGTTGTTTCCTGACTTTTTAATGATTGCCATTCTAACTGGTGTGAGATGGTATCTCATTGTGGTTTTGATTTGCATTTCTCTGATGGCCAGTGATGGTGAGCATTTTTTTCATGTGTTTTTTGGCTGCATAAATGTCTTCTTTTGAGAAGTATCTGTTCATATCCTTTGCCCACTTTTTGATGGGGTTGTTTTTTTCTTGTGAATTTGTTTGAGTTCATTGTAGATTCTGGATATTAGCCCTTTGTCAGATGAGTAGGTTGCGAAAATTTTCTCCCATTTTGTAGGTTGCCTGTTCACTCTGATGGTAGTTTCTTTTGCTGTGCAGAAGCTCTTTAATTTAATTAGGTCCCATTTGTCAACTTTGGCTTTTGTTGCCATTGCTTTTGGTGTTTTAGACATGAAGTCCTTGCCCATGCCTATGTCCTGAATAGTAATGCCTAGGTTTTCTTTTAGGGTTTTTATGGTTTTAGGTCTAACATTTAAGTCTTTAATCCATCTTGAATTGATTTTTGTATAAGGTGTAAGGAAGGGATCCAGTTTCAGCTTTCTACATATGGCTAGCCAGTTTTCCCAGTACCATTTATTCAATAGGAAATCCTTTCCCCATTGCTTGTTTTTGTCAGGTTTGTCAAAGATCAGATAGTTGTAGATATGTGGTGTTATTTCTGAGGGCTCTGTTCTGTTCCATTGATCTATATCTCTGTTTTGGTACCAGTACCATGCTGTTTTGGTTACGGTAGCCTTGTAGTATAGTTTGAAGTCAGGTAGTGTGATGCCTCCAGCTTCGTTCTTTTGGCTTAGGATTGACTTGGTGATGCGGGCTCTTTTTTTGGTTCCATATGAACTTTAAAGTAGTTTTTTCCAATTCTGTGAAGAAAGTCATTGGTAGCTTGATGGGGATGGCATTGAATCTGTAAATTACCTTGGGTAGTATGGCCATTTTCATGATATTGATTCTTCCTACCCATGAGCATGAAATGTTCTTCCATTTGTTTGTATCCTCTTTTATCTCCTTGAGCAGTGGTTTGTAGTTCTCCTTGAAGAGGTCCTTCACATCCCTTGTAAGTTGGATTCCTAGGTATTTTATTCTCTTTGAAGCAATTGTGAATGGGAGTTCACTCATGATTTGGCTCTCTGTTTGTCTGTTATTGGTGTATAAGAATGCTTGTGATTTTTGAACATTGATTTTGTATCCTGAGACTTTGCTGAAGTTGCTTATCAGCTTAAGGAGATTTTGACCTAGCCATCCCATTACTGGCTATATACCCAAAGGACTATAAATCATGCTGCTATAAAGACACATGCACACATATGTTTATTGCGGCATTATTCACAATAGCAAAGACTTGGAACCAACCCAAATGTCCAACAATGATAGACTGGATTAAGAAAATGTGGCACATATACACCATGGAATACTATGCAGCCATAGAAAATGATGAGTTCATGTCCTTTGTAGGGACATGGATGGAATTGGAAATCATCATTCTCAGTAAACTATTGCAAAAACAAAAAACCAAACACCTCATATTCTCACTCATGGGTGGGAATTGAACAATGAGAACACATGGACACAGGAAGGGGAACATCACACTCTGGGGACTGTTGTGGGATGGGGGGAGGGGGGAGGGATAGCATTGGGAGATATACCTAATGCTAGATGACGAGTTAGTGTGTGTAACGCACCAACATGGCACATGTATACATATGTAACTAACCTGCACATTGTGCACATGTACCCTAAAACTTAAAGTATAATAATAATAAAAAAATAAAAAGAAAAAAGTGCAGGCAGGTCCTGGGTTAGGATGGGGAGCAGTTCTGGAGCAGCTGCTGGAAAGATAAGTGGGGCTAGCTGACTGTGTTTTGGCAGAAACAGGACTGGGGCCAATCCAGTCACTGGTAAAATGGGGCCAGGAGCTTGCTGCGGGCAGACTCCTTGGACACATTTCTTGGGCTCTCATCCTGTTGCCAAGAAACAAGTCGCCACCTGGACAGTGCCCTGAGCTTGAATTCTGTCTGAGGTTGCTCTGTAGTTCCACCCCTACCCCCACTTTCTCCAAAAGGGTCTGTCGGAAACCTGTATCCTGCCTTACTGACAAGATTCTTGTATTTTGGCCATTCAGGCTGTTTTACAGTATGACACCTCATACCATCACACACAGACTTGACTCTGCCTACAATACCTTTCTTCCCCTTTGTCACCAAGCCAACTATTTAACCTTTAATATCCTGTTCAAGTGTCATCTCCTCTGTGAAGCCTTTCTATAAAACCCTTTTCCCTCAAAACCACAACAAAATATTGCATTTAATCCCTTTTCTACATTTCTACAGAATTTTAGTTTATGCTTCCAACCTAAAGCTTAATGAGGGTTATTTTTTCATTGTTATTTCACATGTGTTCCATAAGTAGATGGAGAGTTTCTTGAAGGTAAGACCATTGTTACCTCTGTGTCTCCATTGACTAGTCTGTTACACAGATAATCATAAGGGGCCAGTAAGTAGGTAACTGTTTGGTACAGAATATATCAGAGTAGTGAGAGATAGGATTCTGGAAAAACAGTTATTACAATAATCCAGATCAGTGGTAATGAGGCTTTAACTTGAGCAGCGCAGATGAAAAGACCCACACTGATGTCAGTCCTGCTGCAGTGGGAGAACTGACAGGGCCCTGTGATTGATTTGATGTGGGGAGCCAAAGGGAGGGAGAAGTGTGAGGTGATTCTTAAGGCTTGGAGTCAGGGTTGGGAGGATGGAGAGATTGTCTATAGAAACTAGGAAATCAAGGAGGTTGAATGAAGGGCATGCTTTAAGCATATTTAACTTGAGATTTAGGTAAAAATTTGTGTCTGAAGGATAGGATGGAGCTGGACACAGAAAGGAGCCTCCTCACTTAAATTATGTAGACTCAGAATCTTGAGGACGATCCTGTTAAACTCCCCCTTTTCTCATACACACCCGTTATATAAGTGAAAGCAGATGACATTTTGAGGGTCTGTGTTGCAGGATTTATGGACAGCACATGGAGGGGAGTGAGGCGAATTTTGAGCTACCAATGAAGACCTATGTTTGAAAGAAATTTCATCTTTAAGGAGGACTAGACAGGTGTATGGCAACTAAAGCGTGTATATGCTAGGCTGGAATTCTTCCAGAAACTATGTGGCTTCCCAAATGCTGAATAGCCTTCTTAGATGCTGGATAGCAATCTGGACAGCATCTTTCTTTTTTTTAATTTTTTTTTTTTTTTGAGACGGAGTATCACTCTGTCGCCAGGCTGGAGTGCAGTGGCACAATCTTAGCTCACTGCAACCTCCACCTCCAGGGTTCAAGTGATTCTCCTGCCTCAGCCTCCCGAGTAGCTGGGACTACAGTCACCCGCCGCCATGCCTGGCTAATTTTTGTATTTTTAGTAGAGACGGGGTTCCACCATGTTGACCAGGATGGTCTCGATCTCTTGACCTCGTAATCCACCCGCTTCGGCCTCCCAAAGTGCTGGGATTACAGGCATGAGCCACCGTGCCTGGCAGACAGCATCCTTCTTTAAAGCACACATTTACTTGTCTTTCCTTCCATTCAAACTCATGTGTCCTGTGACCTCAAGATCCTGTTGTTTGCTAGCTAATCCAATAAAATCTCTCACTTTTCCTTTCCATTCCCACCAAGTTTCCTAGTATGTGTTTTTATTCCATCTAACAGATGTCAACAGCCTTCTATCTTGTGATGGTCCCTAATCTTTTCTCCAATTCATTCTGCATACATCACCTACCATTTTCTCAATTCAGTTAATAAATGCAAACGGCTTAGCACAGAGCTTGGCAAAAAATAAATGCTTGATAAATTGCAGCTATTATTATTCTTTTACATGTCCAGAGAGAGAATAGTGCGGTAGAAAGAACACTAAAATGGGAACCAAGACAGGTCTGCCACTGGCAGTGCGTGACTTAGGCCTCAGTTTCTTCCTTAGTAAAATGGGGGTAATGAGCCATGATCTGAATACCCTATAAGGCTGTTATGAGATGCAGGTTTAATGAGATCTTGAGTCCAAGACCAAGCACAAGCATAATAGGCTGCCCATATGGTTCATTATGATAGGTAATGAGAAAAGTGAGAGGACAGTTGAGGAGAGGGATGTGAACAATAATGAGGTCCAATCCTAGAGAAGGCTGTGGTCAAGGCCAATGAATGTAGAGGTGAAACAGAGGGAGTAGTTTCCCTTATTACTGTGCTGTTGCATCATACATATATTTAACTTATAGAAATTTAGTTGTATGCTGCTTGGCAAAAAGACAAACGGTGCTTTATTTACTATGTCATTGCTTCCCCAATTTAGACTGATCTCCACTGACCCAGAGAGAGAAGAGGGGCCATGACAAAAATATGCAGAGAAACAAACAGAAGTTAAATCTTGATTTTTTAGCTTCTAAATGCCTATCTAGGTCCTGGTGATTTAAAAGATTTTCAAGGGAAATTTTGACCAGTCTCAATTTTTGCTTTTGTGCTGACTCTAGAATTCAAATTCCCTTGATTTCACATGGCATGCAACTCTGCTCTTTCTGCACAAGATTCTGATGAACCACTCACTGACAGTCACTGATACTATACTCTGTCCCTGCCACTCCCACACTCCAAGACATGTGGAAGATTTCATGAGAACCCCTGTCTGGAAGGTCCCTAGGCACCTTTTCAGCCTGCACATTCTAGATCTCAGTGATATATTATTACTTCCGAGAACCTGTCACCTGTAAAGTCTTGTGGCTTGAGGCCCCAGATAGTAGTGACAAGTTGGTGACTGAAGAAGACCAAAAGGAAGAGCCCATAGGAACCATAATATATTGGAAGGTAAGACTTACTCTTACCTGGTCTCTTGAGCTTTGTGGAGCAAAGGGTGCTCTTCAGATATCACATGAAAGAATGATGACCCCTTAGAAAGTCTGTTACCCAGAATTTCCTTCAAACCCTGAAGTCATGATGGCAGGAGTTCATCCTCAAAAAAACTGCTCTGTATCTCTTGTTTTGGTTCCCATTTCTCTTCCGTCCCCCTAAAAGTTGAAAGGAACTTGGGAGGTGTTCTGTAGCTAGCAAGGTCATTTCCATAGCCTGCTAATTTTCCACTTCTTTGCTCATTTCATGGAAAACTCTTGCTATCTCTTCACAGAATGGCCTCCTCCTCTGCTCCATTCACATCCTTCCAGCCAGAGCTGGGAGTATGATTCTATGCAGAGGATGGTGGAGAAGAATGAGGCCCTCATTCCAGGCATAAGTGAAGAGAGAGCTGGAGCAGAAGATCCTATGTAAGGGGCCAGGGAGCGTACCTGTTCAGATTTCATAGACTTGTGGGATGTCCTGGCCAAAAGCACCCTCACAGATAAGGTAATCCAAAGCCCACGTTACAGATGTGGAAGGCACAGATCAGAGAGTACCAAAGATTTACCCAAGGTCACACAGCCCATCACTGGAAGTGCTGAGCCCTATAATGCCTAAGAGGCTCTCCACTTTGCTCTGGTCTAAGAGATATTGCAGGGCAGCTTGAGTCCATTGCTGCTGGGCAGAGCTTCAGAAGTTCAGCTTGGTAGAGGTTGCAGCTTCTCCTTCTCTTCCTACCTGACAATAACAACAAAAGGACCACAGAAAAAGTTCCCAGCTAGACTCCCCTGGAGCATCCCACTCCTTCTCAAAATCCTTTTAACTTTCATTACACTGTTATCTGCCTCCAAGCCTACTGAGTACCCTCATCTGTACTGTTACATGACTCACTTGGAATATCCCAGGTTCCACTTATGCATCTAACTAGCCAGTATCATTCTTACCTTGCTTTATTTTTCTTCATAGCATTTTACCCTACTTGAACAAGATAGACAAAGGCCTGACCACATAGACTTTATGTTTTCATGAGGGAAGCAGACAATGAACAAGTAAACAAATAACTAAATAAAATACCTATAGATTGTGATACATGTTATGGAGAAAATAAGTTGCTGTCGAAGAGAATAACAAGGTGGAATCTAATCAGGGAATCAAGTATGGCTTATCTGAGAAGACAAAAATCCAATCATGGAAAGAACAGGAAGAGCAATATGGGTTGGAAGGAAGAAGAGGATGTGGAAAGAATTTCCAAAGCAAGAAGAAATGTATGTGTCAAGTTTCCAAGAATGGGAAAGAGTTTGGCATATTCAAGGAACTGAAGGAAGGCCAGCAGGGAGGAATTAGGGCAACACAGAGTTGAAGAGTAAGGCAGGGTCCAGACGCTATAGCATCATGGTAATGTAGCACTTATCATGTATTATACTAAGTGGATACACACACACTTGTAATCCTCACTATAGCCTTATAAACTACTATAATTATCTCACTTTTTCAGGCACAGAACAATTAAATAACTGCGCAAGGTCACATAACTAGTAAATGGTAGAGCTAGAATCAGAGCTCAGGCAGTCTGATGCCAAAGTCCTTGTTTCTCCCCTCTATCTGGAATTTGGATTTTATGCCAAGTCCAATGGGGACCCACTGGAGGGTTTTAAGAAAGGTGATAACATGATATGACTTACATATTTAAGATATCAATCTGGCGGCTGTGGGAAGAGTGGTTTGATTGGAGGGGGGCAAAAGTGGAAGCAGGAGGCTCAGTGAGAAGCCTATTGCAATTGCCCAGATGAAATATAATGGTGGTTTGGACCAGGGTAGTGGGAACTGAGGTGAAAAGACATGGACAAATTGAAGAGTGCTTTTGAAATCAGTTTCCCACTTGATTCTAGTCTGCCTAACAGGGCTTATCTATTTGATGTGTGTGTCTTGTCATCATCAATTAGACTCGAATTCCTTAAGAGCAGGGAAGAAAAGAGACTCATTTTCACTGGCACCTTCTCCAAGCCATATATCTCTTGCCTCATTAGTGATTTTCAGGATTTTGTTAGGTAGGTATTATTTTCATATTTTACAGCTGAGGAAACTGAACCTCAGAGAAGGGGAGGGACTTGTCTAAGGTCATCCAGCCAGTATGTGACACAGCTGAAAATTTAAAGCAAGACCTCTTTCACTTTGAAGTCCAAAGTTTCCCCCCTTGTACTATACGGCTTTCTGGGATATGTCTCTTTTGTCATCTTTTCTACAACATTCAATTCATGTGTGGGAACTCCAGAGGTCCTGCTGCAATAAGTCAATAAAGACAGGTAGACCTGTATATTGCTGACAGGCTGACTGACAGATGCTGCATATGAATAATCTGACCCAAATAACTTTCAATGCAGCACAAGGAGAGAATGCATCCAATATTGCCTCCTAAAGAAAAATCCAAGGAGAGTCTTGGCTAGGGACTGTGTTGGCAGTACATTTTTTTGGATAATTTATCTCCACTTGAAATAGCACAGGGTGAACTATGAATGACAACTAGCATCTGCACTATACTTTCCATCTACTAAGTACCTATCACACAATGGTCAAAAAACCATCACCATTTACTTGCAAGTTTGGACAAGACACTAGTACATTCTCTGAACTTCAGTTTCTTCTAAGACTGGAGCCCCCCACCCATTTCTTCTATACTCATGGCTGATCTCAGTACAACTCTTCCCTAATGTGGTTCGCCATCTCTTCTCTTTCTCCCTCTGTCCCTTTTTCTAACCCTCTCTCCCTCTATCATTCACTCCCTCCATTCCTCACCTCTCACTGCCTAGGGCCACACATTCCCCACTCTCTGCCCAGCAAAAAGAGTTCTGTCACACTTACACAGTACTTTGTGGTTTACAAAGCCCTTTTACATCCTTCTCCCTTCATCTGTCAAGCCTCAAATGTGTGTAGAACTTGACAGTTGAACAAGCCTTTGCACATTCATTTTTAAAATCCAGTTTTCAGGCCAGGTGCAGTGGCTCATGCCTGTAATCCCAGCACTTTGCAAGGCCTAGGCAGGAGGATTGCTTAAGGCTAGGAGCTTGAGACCAGCCTGGACAACATGGTGAGACCCTGTTACTGTTTAAGAGAGAGATTGAGAAATAGAGAGAGTGAGAGAGAGAGAAATCTAGGTTTCAGTGTGGTATAGTGGAGTGGTCCCCAAACCTAGCTACATATCAGAATCACCTGGAAAGCTTGTGTGCATTACAGATTCCAGGGCCTCATCTTACCACATGATTCAGAGTCTCTGTAGGTGGTTTTCTTTTAGCATCTCGGTGAAATTCCTTAAACTTGTTTTTGACTCAGCCAAATTAATCTGCCACCCTTGTGAGTAATAGGAATACTGCTCAAACACAGGGCTCTCTGCAAACGGGCAGAGGGAATAGGATTTTCTCTCATACCTTTCTGGATTGAGGGCTTTTCATTTTTCACTTTGATGTTCTTAATATTAGGGTGATGCTCAGGCAACAGGGAAGGGACCAGGGAGCACTGATACATACATGGTAAGAACAGAGGATGACCCTCAACCTGGAAGAAGGCTTTACGAAGCAAGTGGGGGTATGCAGGATTGGGATACTTCTATTTGCCTGGAATCAACTCGCTGTAGCAAGAATGATAATTGGCTTGGCTATAAGGATGGATAAAGTTTCACATCAACAGGTGTAACTGATATTGAATTGGATTTCCTGTAGAAGGCTTTATCAATATGGGTCAACTTTGCAAATATTTCCACCTGGAAACAATGGAATGGTTACAATTATTTCAATCCCCTTTCCAGTTTGAGTTGTCAATTCATTCGTTGTATGATTAATTAATTCAATATTTTCTGAGCACTTACTGTATATCAGCGTATGCACTGAATTCTGGGGGTAAAATAGTGAAGAAGAAGATCAAAGAAGTTCAAAGTTTTTTTTTTTGTCCTCACAGGGCTCACGGTTTAGTGGGAGATGTAATCACTAACAAATGTATACTTAGTGAAAAAGTGCTTGCTATGGTCTGAATGTTTTTGTCCCACCAAAATTCTTGTTAATATCCTAACCCCCAAAGTGATGGTATTAGGAGGTGGAGGCTTCCAAAAGGAGATTAGGTCACAAGGTTGAAACCTTCATGAATGGAATCAGTGCCCTTATAAAATAGGCCCTTGGGAGCTCATTTGCCCCTTCCACCATCTGAGGATGCAGCAGGAAGATGGCTTTTTTAAACCAAGAAGTGGGTCCTCACCAGACACTTAATATACTGGTGGCTTTTTCTTGACTTCTCAGCCTCTAAAACTGTGAGAAATAAATTTGTGTTTTTTATTAGCTACTCCGTTCATGATACTTTGTTATAGCAGCCTGAACAGACTAAGTGATGTAAAATAAAATTACAGAATAGTGAAAGAAACAAGATACACTCACATTTCAAAGATGTTAAAATGTTTTTTAAAAGGCACACCTGAAAATTGATGAACTTTCCTAAAAGACTCGTTGTAAATATTAAATGAGTTAATATATGCAAAGCCTAGAGAATAGATCCTGGAACATAATAAGTATTCAATGAATATTAACTAATATTGCCGCCATTCTCTAGGGTTGTTTGGAGGAGTTAATGCAATAAGGTTGGTCAGTACATCTGGTATAGGATTTAGCACCAGGTAGAAAGCCCATGCATGTGAAATGCATTAGGTTGTGTAGGTGTCATGATAGTGTCAGTGGAGGTGTTCTGGCTTGTGTCAGATGATTTGGACAGAATGAGAGGAGAAAATTGTTGAGGGCCCTGTTTCCATGAGTTTATTTCATTGTGAGAACAAGCAATTTAGCTCTTGCCACCTTACTGTGATGTTCCCACTCCTTTCATTGCTCTTCGTTGTGGGTGTCTCATGAAGCTGAGGGCTGGGGCAGGCTGTGGGGCTCCAGAAGACTGACATCTCTTTTCAGTTTTTTTTTTTTTTTTTTGAGACGGAGTCTCGCTCTGTCGCCCAGGCTGTAGTGCAGTGGCGCGATCTCGGCTCACTACAAGCTCCGCCTCCCGGGTTCATGCCATTCTCCTGCCTCAGCCTCCCGAGTAGCTGGGACTACAGGCGCCTGCCACCACACCCGGCTAATTTTTTTGTATTTTTAGTAGAGACGGGGTTTCACCATGTTAGTCAGGATGGTCTTGTTCTCCTGTCAGTTTTGAGGCTTTCTTTCTCTGCCAAGAAGCAGGTAAGAGCCAGAGAAGACAAGAACATTTTAATGACACAGAAAGCAGGGTGACTGAAGGAGAGGACTAGAGCCAACTCAGGCTGTACTGATGTCTCAGTGGTCTCACAATGTGGTTTGCTTTAAATGGAAATAAAATTTTTTCTGCAGCTCTCTGAGCTATTTTCCTGATTTCAGTACTCCCAGTCTGAAGCATCCACTGAAAATCACAGCTCACAAGTTCGCTGGGTTGTCGATGTAATATTCCTGAGATTTACCCCCTCTTGCTATTTCTAGTACCCAAGGAGAAAGATATCTAAGTGCCCTTATAAGGGGCAGCAGAAAAAGACTGGATATGGAATTCAAAATCTTAGATTCCAGCTCTGACCAATTTCAGCTCTGACACCTGTATATGTGCTACCTTGGGCAAACTATTTCAGTTCTTGAAATGTCAGTTTCCTCATCTGCAAAAGAATAGTCCTTCTCTACGTGGGTAAGTCATCCTCTTCAACCAAAGAAAAGTGATGTAAAGGGGATGATGAGAGATAAAAATGATTCAACCTTGAGAGTCAATGCGGTAACAAGATAACATACCTGGAACCCTTTCATATCAGAATGAGATAATGGATGAGAAAATGTATAATAAGCACAAGGGCTGATATGGTAAGTTCTTAAGAATTACTAGTTTTCTTCTTTCTATGCTTTCTTTTTCAGAGGAAAAATAAGTATTTTGGAACCTCTTCCTGACACCTTCCCACGAGAAGCTTGGATAAGGTCATTAAGCTGCTTTATTAGCAGATAGCAGATTAGCTTGTTTGAGTAAAGCAACTCATTAGTGAGGCCAACAGGCCCAATTCATCTCCCCTTTGGGTGATTTATTTTTGCTGTTCTCATTCACCATGGATAATACAAAGGACATTATGTCAGCTTATTTGAACTGGCGGAGATGCATATCAGAGGTGGAAATATACACACTGTCCATGTGAGGGAGGGGCTGGTTTGGTGTTTTCCTTTCTCATTGCTCTTAGAACATCAAAGCTCACCTTATGATGGAGGGGGAGGGATGAGACAGTATTGACTCAGACAACATCAGAATTCAAAGGGACCTCAAATATCGCCCAGCTTAATTCCTTCTCCCTTCATTTGGCAAATAGGGAGATTGTAGCCTAAAGAGAGTTTGGCCCAAGGGTCTCACAAATTATCAGTGTCAGAGCTGAGACTGTTGACTCCTGGTTAACTACTCTTTTCACAGATGCATTGTGCTTCCGTGAAATTATTTTCAGTTCCCAAAATGACACCTCATCGTGTTCTAAGATTATTTTGAGAGTGGAAGCCAAACTCCATGAATTGTATAGTGAGGTGAATGGTGTCCCTGAAAGGGCAGCAATCATTTAATCAAAGACTCTGATTAGCCTGGAGGAGATCCTTAGGCTCCACAGTCATGGTGTCTTTCTGGCTTTCTGGAATACATTAGCTGTTTGTCTGTTCCTTTTTTCCCCAAGACTGGAGGAAGTATGGCTGCTCTGGCCTGAACTCCACATTCTCCATGTCCTGGCCTCTTGCAGACTAGCTGTCAACTTTGTGGAAGGCCTTCCCTACCCCGCCCAACTATGATGTTGGTACATGCTAGAAAGTTTATACCAACATGGGTAGACCTGGCCAAGAATTGGAGTTTCTTCTACAAAGGAAAAAGAAGAAGACTGTATTGAGCATGAGGGTGTAGATGAACAGATAGTTAAACTGGTGAATAATGAGAAAGACTAAAGAACAAAATAATCTGTAGAAAGATCCACAAAGCAAAGAATCTTGGGTGCAGATTCAGCCCCCATTTTACTTTTGGACTATTATTGTAAAGCACAAGGGCATTCATCTTCTGAATCTTTAAAAGATCCAAAACTTGGCATTCAACACTCTCCATGGAATCACCAACCTACCATGCTCTCCCATAAAACCTATGCCTCAGACCCATTCTATACTACTTATTTTTCTTTTTTTATTATTATACTTTAAGTTCTAGGGTACATGTGTACAACATGCAGGTTTGTTACATAGGCATACATGTGCCATGTTGGTTTGCTGCACCCATCAACTCGTCATTTACATTAGATATTTATCCTAACGCTATCCCTCCCCCAGGCCCCTACCTCCCAACAGGCCCTGGTGTGTGATGATCCCTTCCCTGTGTCCAAGTGTTCTCATTGTTTTACTCCCACTTATGATTGAGTACATGTGGTGTTTGGTTTTCTGTCCTTGTAATATTTTGCTGGGAATGATGGTTTCCAGCTTCATACATGTCCCTGCAAAAGACATGAACTCATCCTTTTTTATGGCTGCATAGTATTCCATGGTGCATATGTGCCACATTTTCTTTATCCAGTCTATCACTGATGGACATTTGGGTTGGTTCAAAGTCTTTGCTATTGTGAATAGTGCCGCAATAAACATGTGTGAGTGTGTCTTTATAGTAGCATGATTTATAATCCTTTGGGTGTATACCCAGTAATGGGATGGGTGGGTCAAATGGTATTTCTGGTTCTAGATCCTTGAGGAATCACCACACTGTCTTCCACAATGGTTGAACTAATTTACACTGCCACCAACAGTGTAAAAGTGTTCCTATTTCTCCACATCCTCTCTAGCATCTGTTCTTTCCTGACTTTTTAATGATCGCCATTCTAAATGGTGTGAGATGGTATCTCATCGTGGCTTTGATTTACATTTTTCTGATGACCAGTGATGATTAGCATTTTTTCATATGTCTGTTGGCTGCATAAATGTCATCTTTTGAGAAGTGTCTGCTCATATCTTTGCCCACTTTTTGATCGGGTTGTTTTTTTCTTGTAAATTTGCTTAAGTTCTTTGTAGATTCTGGATATTAGCCCTTTGTCAGATGGATAGATTGCAAAAATTTTCTCCCATTCTGTAGGTTGCCTCTTCACTCTGATGATAGTTTCTTTTGCTGTGCAGAAGCCCTTTAGTTTAATAAGATCCCATTTGTCAATTTTGACTTTTGTTGCCATTGCTTTTTGTGTTTTAGTCATGAAGTCTTTGCCCGTGCCTATGTCCTGAATGGTGTTGCCTAGGTTTTCTTCTAGGGTTTTTTTTTATGGTTTTAGGTCTTACATTTAAGTCTTCAATCCATATTGAATTAATTTTTGTATAAGGTGTAAGGAAAGGATCCAGTTTCAGCTTTCTACATATGGCTAGCCAGTTTTCCCAGCACCATTTATTAAATAGGGAATCCTTTCCCCATTTCTTGTTTTTGTCAGGCTTTTCAAAGATCAGATGGTTGTAGATGTGTGGTGTTATTTCTGAGGCCTCTGTTCTGTTCCATTGGTCTATATATCTGTCTTGGTACCAGAACCATGCTGTTTTGGTTACTGTTGCCTTGTAGTATTGTTTGAAGTCAGGTAGCATGATGCCTCCAGCTTTGTTCTTTTTGCTTAGGATTTTCTCGGCTATGCAGGCTCATTTTTGGTTCCATATGAACTTTAAAGTAGCTTTTTCCAGTTCTGTGAAGAAAGTCAGTGATAGCTTGATGGGGATAGCATTGAGTCTATAAATTACCTTGGGCAGTATGGCCATTTTCATGATATTGATTCTTCCTATCCATGAGCATGGAATGTTCTTCCATTTGTTTGTGTCCTCTTTTATTTCGTTGAGCAGTGGTTTGTAGTTCTCCTTGAAGAGGTGCTTCACATTCCTTTTAAGTTGGATTCCTAGGTATTTTATTTTCTTTTTAATAATTGTGAATGGGAGTTCATTCATGATTTGGCTCTCTCTCTGTTCTTGGTATATAGGAATGCTTGTGATTTTTGCACATTGATTTTGCATCCTGAGACTTTGCTGAAGTTGCTTATCAACTTAAAGAGATTTTGGTCTGAGACAATGGGGTTTTCTAAATATACAATCATGTCATCTGCAAGCAGAGACAATTTGACCTCCTCTTTTCATAATTGAATGCCCTTTATTTCTTTCCCTTACCTGATTGCCCTGGCCAGAATTTCCAATACTATGTTGGATAGGAGTGGTTAGAGAGGGCATCCATGTCTTGTGCTGGTTTTCAAAGGGAATGCTTCCAGTTTTTGCCCATTCAGTATGATACTGGCTGTGGGTTTGTCTCTTATTATTTTGAGATCCATTCTATCAATACCAAGTTTATTGAGAGTTTTTAGCATGAAAGACTGTTGACTTTTTTCAAAGGCCTTTTCTGCATCTATTGAGATACTCATGTGGTTTTTGTCATTGGTTCTGTTTGTGTGTTGGATTATATTTATTGATTTCCATATGTTGAACCAGCCTTGCATCCCAGGGATGAAGCCAACTTGATTTTGGTGGATAAGCTTTTTGATGTGCTGCTGGATTCAGTTTGCCAATATTTTATTGAGGATTTTCGCATCGATGTTCATCAGGGATATTGGCCTAAAATTCTCTTGTTTTTGTGTGTCTCTGCCAGGCTTTGGTATCAGGATGATGCTGGCCTCATAAAATGAGTTAGGGAGGATTCCCTCTTTTTCTATTGATTGGAATAGTTTCAGAAGGAATGGTACCAGCTCCAATTTGTACCTCTGGTAGAATTTGGCTGTGAATCTGTCTAGTCCTGGATTTTTTTTTGGTTGGTAAGCTATTAATTATTGCCTCAATTTCAGAACCTGTTATTGGTCTATTCAGAGATTCAACTTACTTCTGGTTTAGTCTTGGGAGGGTGTATGTGTCGAGGAATTTATCCATTTCTTCTAGATTTTCTTTTTTATTTTATTTTATTTTATTATTATTATACTTTAAGTTTTAGGGTACATGTGCACAATATGCAGGTTAGTTACATATGTATACATGTGCCATGCTGGTGTGCTGCACCCATTAACTCGTCATTTAGCATTAGGTATATCTCCTAATGCTATCCCTCCCCCCTCCCCCCACCCCACAACAGTCCCCGGAGTGTGATGTTCCCCTTCCTGTGTCCATGTGTTCTCACTGTTCAATTCCCACCTATGAGTGAAAACATGCGGTGTTTGGTTTTTTGTCCTTGTGGTAGTTTACTGAGAATGATTTCCAGTTTCATCCATGTCCCTACAAAGGACATGAACTCATCATTTTTTATGGCTGCATAGTATTCCATGGTGTATATATGCCATAATTTCTTAATTCAGTCTATCATTGTTGGACATTTGGGTTGGTTCCAAGTCTTTGCTATTGTGAATAGTGTCGCAATAAACATATGTGTGCACATGTCTTTATAGCAGCATGATTTATAGTCCTTTGGGTATATACCCAGTAATGGGATGGCTGGGTCAAATGGTATTTCTAGTTCTAGATCCCTAAGGAATCGCCACACTGACTTCCACAATGTTGGTGGGACTGTAAACTAGTTCAACCATTTCTTCTAGATTTTCTAGTGTATTTGAGTAGAGGTGTTTATAGTATTCTCTGATGGTAGTTTGTGTTTCTGTGAGATCGTTGGTGATATCCCTTTTATCATTTTTTATTGAGTCTATTTGATTCTTCTCTTTTCTTTTTTATTAGCCTTGCTAGCAGTCTATCAATTTTGTTGATCTTTTCAAAAAAACAGCTCATGCATTCATTGATTAAAAAAAATTTTTTTTTAATGTTTCTATCTCCTTCAGTTCTGATCTCATCTTAGTTGTTTCTTGTCTTCTGCTAGCTTTTGGTTGTGTTTGCTCTTGCTTCTCTATTTCTTTTAATTGTGATGTTAGGGTGTCAATTTTAGATCTTTCCTGCTTTCTCTTGTGGGCATTTAGTTCTGTAAATTTCCCTCTACACACTGCTTTAAATGTGTCCCAGAGATTCTGGCACGTTGTGTCTTTGTTCTCATTGGTTTCAAAGAACATCTTTATCTCTGCCTGCATTTCATTATTTACCCCGTAATCATTCAGGAACAGGTTGTTCAGTTTCCATATAGTTGTTCAGTTTTGAGTAAGTTTCTTAATCCTGAGTTCTAATTTGGTTGCACTGTGGTCTGAGAGACAGTTTGTTGTGATTTCTGTTCTTTTACATTTGCTGAGGAGTGTTTTACTTCCTATTATGTGGTCAATTTTAGAATAAGTGTGATGTGGTGCTGAGAAGAATGCATACTCTGTTGATTTGGGGTTGAGAGCTCTGTAGATGTCTATTAGGTCCACTTGGTGCAGAGCTGAGTTCCAGCCCTGGATATCCTTGTTAATTTTCTGTTTTGTTGATCTGTCTAATATTGACATTAGGGTGTTAAAGTCTCCCACTATTATTGTATGGGAGTCTAGGTCTCTTTGTACATCTTTAAGAACTTGCTTTTGAATCTGGGTGCTCCTGTATTAGGTGCATATATATTTATTATAGCTAGCTT
The DNA here is from genome assembly GCF_029289425.2 of Pan paniscus. Classification (NCBI taxonomy): domain Eukaryota; kingdom Metazoa; phylum Chordata; class Mammalia; order Primates; family Hominidae; genus Pan; species Pan paniscus. The sequence goes on from NC_073272.2 coordinate 65,416,933, forward strand.
TTCTTGTTGAATTGATCCCTTTACCATTATGTAATGGCCTTCTTTGTCTCTTTTGATCTTTGTTGGTTTGAAGTTTGTTTTATCAGAGACCAGGACTGCAACCCCTGCTTTTTTTTGCTTTCCATTTGCTTGGTAGATCTTCCTCCATCCCTTCATTTTGAGCCTATGTGTGTCTTTGCACATGAGATGTGTCTCCTGAATACAGCACACTGATGGGTCTTGACTCTTTATCCAATTTGCCAGTCTGTGTCTTTTAACTGGGGCATTTAGCCTGTTGACATTTAAGGTTAATATTGTTATGTGTGAATTTGATCCTGTCATTATGATGTTAGCTGGTTATTTCGCCCATTTATTGATGCATTTTCTTCATAGCATCTACTGTCTTTATAATTTGGCATGTTTTTACAGTGGCTGGTACCGGTTGTTCTTTTCATGTTTAGTGCTTCCTTCAGGAGCTCTTGTAAGGCAGTCCTGGTGGTGACAAAATCTCTCACATTTGCTTGTCTATAAAGGATTTTATTTCTCCTTCACTTATGAAGCTTAGTTTGGCTGGATACGAAATTCTGGGTTGAAAATTTTTTTCTTTAAGAATGTTGATTATTGGCCCCCACTCTCTTCTGGCTTGTAGGGTTTCTGCCGAGAGATCTGCTTTTAGTCTAATGGGCTTCCCTTTGTGGGTAACCTGACCTTTCTCTCTGGCTGCCCTTAACTTTTTTTCCTTCATTTCAACCTTGGTGAATCTGACAATTTTGTCTTGGGGTTGCTCTTCTCGAGGAGTATCTTTGTGGTGTTCTCTGTATTTCCTGAATGTGAATGTTGGCCTGCCTTGCTAGGTTGGGGAAGTTCTCCTGAGAATGTCCTGAAGGGTGTTTTCCAACTTGGTTCCATTCTCCCCGTCACTTTCAGGTACATCAATCAAACGTAGATTTGGTCTTTTCACACAGTCCCTCATTTCTTGGAGGCTTTGTTCATTTCATTTTACTCTTTTCTCTCTAAACTTATCTTCTCACTTTATTTCATTAATTTGATCTTCAATCACTGATATCCTTTCTTCCACTTGATTGAATAAGCTATTGGAGCTTGTGTATGCTTCACGAAGTTGTCATACTGTAATTTTCAGCTCCGTCAGGTCATTTAAGCTCTTCTCTACAGTGGTTATTCTACTTAGCCATTCGTCTAACCTTTTTTCAAGGTTTTTAGCTTTCTTGTGATGGGTTAGAACATGCTCCTTTAGCTCAGAGAAGTTTGTTATTCCTGACCTTCTGAAACCTACTTCTGTCAACTAGTCAAACTCATTCTCCATCCAGTTTTCTTCCCTTTCTGGCAAGGAGTTGTGTTCCTTTGGAGGAGAAGAGGCCATCTGGTCTTTGGAATTTTCAGCCTTACTGCTCTGGTTTCTCCCTATCTTTTTGGTTTTATCTCCCTTTAGTTTTTGATGTTGGTGACCTATGGATGAGGTTTTGGTGTGGATGTCTTTTTTGTTGATGCTGATGCTATTCCTTTCTGTTTGTTAGTTTTCCTTCTAACAGACAGGCCCCTCAGCTGCAGGTCTGTTGGAGTTTGCTGGAGGTCCTCTCCAGACAGTGTTTGCCTGGGTATCACCAGTGGAGTCTGCAGAGCAGCAAATATTGCTGCCTGATTATTCCTCTGGAAGCTTCGTCCCAGGGGGGCATCCACCTGTATGAGGTGTCTGTTGGCCCCTACTGGGAGGTGTCTCCCAGTCAGGCTACAAAGGGGTCAGAGACTCACTTGAGGAGGCAGTCTGTCCATTGTTGGAGCTCAAATGCCATGCTGGGAGAACCACTTCTCTCTTCCGAGCTGTCAGGCAGGGACATCTAAGTCTGCAGAAGCTGTCTGCTGCCTTTTGTACAGATATGCCCCGCCCCCAGAGGTGGAATCTAGAGAGGCAGTAGGCCTTGCTGAGCTGTGGTGGGCTCCACCCAGTTTGAGCTTCCCTGCCACTTTGTTTACACCGTGAGCATAGAACTGCCTACTCAAGCGTGAGTAATGGTGGATGCCCCTCCCCCGCCAAGCTCCAGTGTCACAGGTCAATCTCAGACTGCTGCGCTAGCACCAAGCAAGGCTCCGTGGGTGTGGGACCTGCCGAGCCAGGCATGGGGAGGGAATCTCCAAATCTGCTGGTTGCGAAGACCCCTGGGAAAAGTGCAGTATTTGTGCAGGAGTGTACCATTCCTCCAGGTACAGTCATTCATGGCTTCCCTTGGCTAGGAAAGGGAAATCCCCTGACCCCTTGCACTTCCCGGGTGAGGCGATTCCCCGCCCTGCTTCGGCTCACCCTCCATGGGCTGCACCCACTGTCCAACCAGTTCCAATGAGATGAACCAGTTACCTCAGCTGGAAATGCAGAAATCACCCATCTTCTCTGTTGATCTTGCTGGGAGCTGTAGACTGGAGCTGTTACTATTTGGTCATCTTGGAAGCAACCTAGTTATTTATCATGAAACACATTTATTCTTCTATTCTCAAGAGTCCTCAATAGTGGTGATAGAGTTAGAACTTGAACTCAGGCTTCCTAACTCCTGAATCAGTGTTCTTTACATTTAATTATGCTTCTTGTGTAATTTATTTCTGCTTTTTAATCATGCATGATTATATTGGCAAATAATAATAGCACACAATTATTAATGTTCATGGAGGAATAGCCATGTTCAAAGATCTTGATATTGCATTATCTCATTTAATCTTAACAACATTTCAAAGATATAGGTGTTATTTTCCAGATGAGGAAGCTGAGGCTCAGAGATATCATGTAATTTGTGCAAAATTTCACAGATAACAAATTGTGAGAACAGGATTCAAATATCGATGTCTGACTGACTTCAGTGCCTGTGCTCATAAATACTACTTTATTCTGTTGTTTTAAAGGATACTTTTGACCTACCTTGAGTGGAGCATGTGATTTGGCTTGTGTCCCAAGGAAAAGGGACAGTCTCCATAAACAGCAGTACTTTATGACTGACAGAAAGCATCTATGAAATAGATGAATGAAAAGAAGAAGGGCTGTCTGTGTTTGGACAATTTAAATCTTTTTGTTGGAATCAACCTGCTTCCAAGAAAGATGTAACTCATGCCCTAGCCTCACTACCAGATGACCTGGAGGACTTTTTCCAAGTCTGAGACTTACTCTTTTAGAGGAATATTAACAAACTACTATTGGCTCAGAGGACAAAATGTCAAATTACAAAAGAGCAGGACACCATAGCCCATGAAGAATGGCAGAAATGGGGCTGTTTGGTGAGAGGAAGTAACTTCAAGGTCCAAATTGACATTCTCGGCCAGGCTATGTGGCTCACACCTGTAATCTCAGCACTTCGGGAGGCCAAGGTGGGTGGATCACCTGAGGTCAGGAGTTCAAGACCAGACTGGCCAACATGGTGAAACCCTGTCTCTACTAAAAATACAAAAATTAGCCCAGTGTGGTGGTGGGTGCCTGTAATCCTAGCTACTTGGGAGGCTGAGGCAGGAGAATCACTTGAACCTGGGAGGCGGTTGCAGTGAGCCGAGATCATTCTACCACACTCCAGCCTGGGTGACAGTGAGACTCCATCTCAAAAAACAAACAAACAAACAACAACAAAAAATTGATATTCTCATTCTTGACTCTTCCCTCTGTCTAATGCCCATGTTCAGTCACCAATCATGTAGTTGTATCTCTTGAATATCTCTCAACTATCTAATAAATATTTGAAGATGATAAAATAAAATAATTCACAAAAAGAAACCTGAATAGTTCATTAGTAAATAAAAATTTATTCAGTTTATCGGTTAACAGAGAAGTATGTGTTAAAACAATGAAAAGCCACTTTACATGGATACGATTGACAAAAATTAAGAGAAAAACACTAAGTATTGGTGAGCATACCGGGAAATAGGCACTACTCAGGCACTACTGGTGGGAGGGTAATCTGAAGAACAATCTGACAATACTTTGTGAAATTATGTGTGTATTATTCCTTCCTTCTACTTTCTTTGGGCTTATTATACTTTTCCTTTTATAACTTTTTAAGTTGGATGTTTATACCTTCAATTTTGAGCCTTTTGTCTTTTCTAATGTAAACACTTATAGCCAAAAATTTCTTAACAGATACTGCTTTAGTCTTGTTATGTACTATTTTATTTTTTCAGCTCTAAATATTCTCAGATTTCCCATTGATATCTTCTTTGATTCATGAGTTGTTTAAAAGTATATTTTTTCTATACCTAAATGTCTCTTTAATTATCTTTTTGCTATTAATTTCTAAATTAATTGCATTCTGTTGAGCTGCAGGATACCAATTATTTGCAATTTTTTGAGGTTAACTTTATGGTATAATTTTCACAAATGCTCGTGCATGCCTTAAAATATGTATTCTTCAATGGCTGGGTGCAAAATTCTATAATATGTGTATTATTTCAAATGTGTTCATCATTTTGTTCAAGTTGCCTATATCTTTACTGACTTTTTGTTTGCTTCATCAACACTGAGAAAAAGGTGTGTTATATTTCGTATTTTAGTAGTGTAATTTATCAATATCTCCTTGCTCTTCCATTTTTTAATATATTTTTTGGCCTATACAGTTAGATACATATGATTATCCTTGCTATATTTGTTAAATTTTCCTTTTATTACTATGTAATGACCATTTTTACCCCTACCAATGCTTTTTGCTTTACAATCTATTTTGGCTGATATTAATATAGCCACAAGGGCCTTTTTTTGTTACTGGTGCTATTTGTCTGTTATGTTTTCTTCCATACTTTGACATCCACCTTTTTCTCTGCCCTTATGTTTTAGATATATCTAGTGTGAAATTCTTATAGCAAGATTAAAAAAAAAAGTACGATGACATTTGTCTTTTAACTGGATAAATTTGTGCATTTACACTTGTAATTAGTGGCAATTTTAATTTATTTTATAAACTCATGTCTTTTTCTGTGTGTCCCATTTATTTTATTTATTTATTTTAGTTTTTGAGAGAGGGTCTCAGTCTGTGGCCTAGGCTGGAGTGCAGTGGCAGAAATATGGCTCACTGCAGCCTTGACCTCCTGGACTCAGGCAATCCTCCTGCCTCAGCCTACAACATAGCTGGGACCACAGGCATGCATCAACATGCCTGACTGATTTTTTTTTTAATTGAGTGACCAGGCTAGTATTGAACTCCTGAGCTCAAGTGATCCTCCTACCTCAGCCTCCCAAAGTGCTGGAATTACAGGCATGAGCCACCATGCCCGACTAGTCCCATTTATTGTTTCCTCCTTTTTCCTGCTTTTTTTTCACCATACGTGATGGTTAATTTTAGGTGTCACCTTGCCTGGATTAAGGGATATCCAGATAATTGGTAAAACACTATTTCTGCATATGTCTGTGAGGGTGTTTCCAAAAGAGATTAGCATTTGAATCAGTGGACCAAGGATCACCTGCCCTCGCCTAGTGTGGGCAGGCACTATCCAATTGGTTGAGGGCCCAGATAGAACAAAAAGGCAGAGTAAACAGAGGAAATGGAAATTCAAGCTCTCTGTTTTGGAGCTGAGACACTCATCTTCTCCTGACCTTGGACACCACAATTTTAGGTTCTTAGGCTTTTGAACTCTGGGACTTGCACCAGCAGCTCCTCAAGGTTCTTAGGCCTTTGGCCTCAGATTGAGAGTTACGCCATCAGCTCCCTTGGTTCTCAGGCCTTCAGACTTGGACTGAGGTACACCGTTGGCTTCCCTAGTTCTTCTGCTTGCAGATAGCAAATGGTGGAATTTCTCAGCCTCCTTAATTGTATGAGCCAATTATCATAATAAATCATCTCTTATTTATCTTTATATATCTATGTATCCTATCAGTTCTGTTTCTTGGGAGAACCCTGACTAATATAGATTTTGGTATCAGAAGTGGTCTAGAGGAACAGAATTTCAAGGATGAGAGTCTTGAATTGTTTTTGGAGTTTCTGAAACTGGCTCTTTAATCTGATTAGACTTAAAGATGCTTAGGAATCTATTTCCAACAGTAGAGAACACTGAGAAACCATGGCATGAACTGTATAGAGAGATATGCAATATATCTACATTGGATACTCCTAATTAACCACTTATAAGAGACAAGGAACATAATGCCTCTGTATATAATAATTTGTACATTCGTAGAAAAGGAAAAAATATAATAATGTTGATTCGTTGCTCCTAACGTTTCTGGGAAAAGTGGTGAAAAAAAAATGAGCTTAGGGGTTTGAATTCCCAACTCAAACACTGCATAAATGACCTAAAAGCTTCTATGTGTGCCCTGAGGGAGAATCTTATCTTTCATAGCCACAGAGTGAAATAGCTGAAAATAAAAAATAAATCCTCATAGCGCCATTGACTGAATCATGAAAGTTGAACTCTCAGCCTCATAAAGTGTTGTATTAGTCTGTTTTCACACGTACTTAAGACTGGGAAGAAAAAGGGGTTTAATTGGACTTCGAGTTTCAAATGGCTGGGGAGGACTCAGAATCATGGCGGGAGGTGAAAGGCACTTCTTACATGGTGATGGCAAGAGAAAGTGAGGAAGAAGCAAAAGCAGAAACCCCTGAAAAACCCACCAGATTTCGTGATGCTTAATCACTATCATAAGAATAGCATGGGAAAGACCAGTCCCCCTGTTTCAATTACCTCCCCCTGGGTCCCTCCCACAATAGGTGGGAATTCTGGGAGATACAATTCAAGTTGAGATATGAGGGGGGACACAGCCAAACCATATCATTCTGCCCTGGCCCCTGCAAATCTTATGTCCTCACATTTCAAAACCCATCATGCCTTCCCAACAGTCCCCCAATGTCTTAACTCATTTCAGTATTAACCCCGAAGTCCAAAGTCCAAAGTCTCATCTGAGACAAGGCAAGTCCCTTCCACCTTTGAGCCTGTAAAATCAAAAGCAAGCTAGTTATTTACTAGATTCAATGGGGGTACCGGTATTGGGTAAATACAGCTGTTCCTAATGAGAGAAACTGGTCAAAACAAAGGGGTTAAAGGCTCCATGCAAGTCCAAAATCCAGTGGGGCGGTCAAATTTTAAAGCTCCAGAATGTTCTCCTTTGACTCCAGGTCTCATATCCAGGTCATGCTGTTATAAATTTTAGGATTGTTTTTACTATGTCCATGAAAAATATCATTGGTATTTTGATAGGTATTGCATTGAATCTGTAGATTGCTTTGGGTAGTATTGACATTTTAACAATATTTATTCTTTCAATCCATGAACATGGAATATTTTTCTATTTTATGTTGTCCACTTTAATTTCTTTCATCAGTGTTTTATAGTTCACATTATAGAGACCTTTCACTTCTTTGGTTAACTTAATTCCTAGGTATTTAATATTACATGTGGTTATTGAAAATGGGATTATATTTTATTTATTTTTATTTATTTTATTTTATTTTTCGAGACTGGATCTTGCTCTGTCATCAGGCTGGAGTGCAGTTGCATAATCTCAGCTCACAGCAACCTCCACCTCCTGGGTTCAAGTAATTCTCCTGCCTCAGCCTCCCAAGTTGCTAGGACTACAGGTGCTCACCACTGCACCCAGCTAATATTTGTATTTTTAGTAGAGATGGGGTTTCACCATGTTGGCCAGGATGGTCTCGATGTCTTGACCTAGTGATCCACCTGCATTGGCCTCCCAAAGTGCTGGGATTACAGGAGTGAGCCACCATGCCAGGCTGTGATTACATTTTAAATTTATTTTTCACATTGTTCACTGTTGGCATATAGAAATGCTTCTGATTTTTGGGCCAGGCATGGTGGCTCATGCCTGTAATGCCAGTACTTTGGCAGGCTGAAGCTGGTGGATCACTTGAGTCCAGGAGGTTGAGACCAGCCTGGGCACCATAGTGAGACCTCATCTCTCTCTCTCTCAAAAAAAAAAAATGCTACTGATTTTTGCATGTTGATTTTGTAACCTGCAACTTTACTAAATTTGTTAATCAGTTCTAATAATTTTCCTGTGGTCTTTAGATTTTTTCCAAATATAAGACTATATCATCTGCAAACAAGGATAATTTGACTTATTCCTTTCAAATTTGGATGCAATTAATATCTTCCTCTTGTCTGATTGCTCTAACTAGGACTTCCACTAATTATATGGTTTGTCTCTGTGCCTTCACCCAAATCTCATCTCAAATTGTAATCCCCATATGTCAAGAGAGGGACCTGGTGGGAGGTGATTGGATCATGGGGGCAGTTTCCTCCATGCTGCTCTCTTGATGTGAGTGAGCTCTCATGAGATCTGATGGTTTAAAACTGTTTGGCAGTCCCCCCATTTCTCTCTCCCACCATCATGTAAGATGTGCCTTGTTTCCCCCTTTGCCTCCTACCATGGTTGTAAGTTTCCTGAGGCCTCCCCAGCCATGTGGAACTGTGTGTCAATTTAAACCTTTTTTGTTTATAAATTGCCTAGTCTCAGGTAGTTCTTTATAACAGTGTGAAAAGGGATTAATATAGAAATTGGTACCGGGAGTGGGGCAGTACTATAAAGATACTTAAAAATGTGGAAGTGACATTGGAATTGCAAAACAGGTAGAGGTTGGAACTGTTTGGAGGGCTCAGAAGCAGACAGGAAGATGTGGTAAAGTATGGAACTTCATAGAGACTTGTTAAAGATGTTAAAGGGAGATAAAGGACATCTTTTTTGCAAGAAAAAAGGCAAAGACTTAACATTCAAGCTTACGTCTGTAGGATGAGAATGCATCAGTCATGCAGAGAAAGGGAGAAAGGTTTTCTGGTAACATGTGAATACCTGAGATTCAAAAGTGCTTCTTGTGGTTGAAGAACTGAAGGAGGCCTAGGATGAATGAAAATAGTAGGCAAAATAGTCAGTATAGAAGCAGCCACACCATTCAGGGCCTTTTAGATTATAGTGTGAAATTTGGATTTCATTCTAAGTACACTGTAAAACCTTTGGAGGTTTTAAACCTGGGAGTGGCATGATGTAATGTAAATTTTAAGTCCTCTCTGTTCCTTGGGTGATGATTGGATTGGGTAGGAGTTATATGCAGAATGGAAAGATCAGTGAGGGAGTTACGGCATAATCTGGGGGAAGATAATGTTGCTTGAACTAGGCAAGTAGCAGTGGTGATGGGAAGAATTAGGAAGATTTGAAATAAGTTTTGCAGATAGAATTGTCAGGACCTACTACTGTGATGGATGTGGATAATAAGGGAGATGGTAGAATCAAGAGTGACTCACAGATATCTGGTTTGAGCAATTGCATGAGTAGTGGTGTTATTTACTACAAGGAGAAAAAACAGAAAGCAATAGATTTGACTAGTCATTTTAAAATTTTTGGTTATGTGTCTTCTTTGATTGATGGCTTCTCATTGCCTACCAAATTAAGTTGAGACTCCTTGGATCAGTCCTTTAGACTCTCCACCATTGGGTCCTTTCTACCTTCTTAGCCATATCTTTCATTATACCTCTTAACACTACAACCTTTCATTCAAACACATTGAATTACTTGTATTTCCCTAAATAAATCTTCTATTAATGAGTAATGTGTGCCTCTACTCACATTCTACTCCTTTCTGGATTGCCAAATGTGCATATCTTGACCTGTTGAAATCATATATATTGTCAAAGAAAAACAAAAGAAATCATATATATTGTCAAAGTCCCAGTGAATATGCCACACTCCCAGAAACTTTCCAATGGCTCAGTTGGCATGAATTTCTTTCGTCTATATGACCGTCACACTTTACCTATAATTGTCAAGAAACTTTATCAATTCGTCCTTGTGACTAGATCTCTTACTACACTGTAAGATCCTTGTGTCTAAATTACCGCTGGATCCCCAGTGCTTGGCCCAATGCCAAATAAAGAATAATACAAACACAGTAAATGCTTAATGAAATGCATTGTGCTATGTGACCTTGGAAAAATCTCTTTTCTTCTCTGGGGATCCAGAAATAATTTAGACACTGTCACTGCTAATGATTTCCTCTGTGACACTGAGTCTCCCCTCACCACCTCACCTTCATCATAACCATGCCCTATTTCTCTTTACCTTATGAGTTGCCAAATAAATAAAGGCTTTAATTCCTGTTTGAAAGCAGCAGACCTTTCCCTGTTCTTCCACACTTGTAGATGCTAATAGCTACTACTGCCTCAGTGTGGATTAATTTTGATTTCTTCTTTAGCTTATGAGAGTTGAAGAGAGGGATAGAACAAGATATTCTTGAGTACTTAGAATTGCGGGTAGACAGCAAATCCTGACACTAAAGTGAGAGAAAGTACAGATTTTGAAGCTGGGACCAAAGTTTTAACCAACTTGGCAGAATGGCCCCAGGTCAGGGATGCGTGTAGAGAATGCTGGGAGCAGAGGATGCTGATTTTGAAGTGACTGCTTGGGATGGAGAGGTAACTTAAACTGGAGGCCTTTCCAGGGTGCTCAGGCATAAGATAGCTATCACCCCTGTCCTAGAGCATGTGGACTGTGGCCTGGCTATCAGTGAGCTCATCAGATTGGCTCAGGGAAGGGGACCTGTCCAGGAGGCAAACATAAAGAGGAAATTTCGAGATGAGCTCATCTTGAGGCCAAAAAATAAAAATGAAAAAAATACCAGAGGCACTAAATGGGCAATGAACTAAAGAAACCCAATCTCATAGAAAATCAGATTGTTGGCTGGGTGCGGTGGCTCATGCCTGTAATCCTAGCACTTTGGGAGGCTTAGGGGTGTGGATCATGAGGTCAGGAGTTCAAGACCAGCCTGGCCAACATGATGAAACGCTGTCTCTACTAAAAAATACAAAACAATTAGCTGGGCACGGTGGCGGGCACCTGTAATCCTAGCTACTCGGGAGGCTGAGGCAGGAGAATCGCTTGAACCCGGGAGGCAGAGGTTGCAGTGAGCCGAGATCATGCCACTGCACTCTAGCCTGGGCAACAGAGGAAGACTCCGTCTAAAAAAAAAAAGAATACCAGTTTGTTAAAACTTAAAGGTAATTTAGGCTTCACTGGGTCCACTGCCACAGCCACATTTTGGACTGAGGTTCCTGGCACCAACTGGTGACAGCAAGGCAGGGCTCCAAACTTAAAAGAAGAAGATACTAGGCAAGTGCTTGAATCAAGGGACTCATATTCTCGATAGGAAACAAAGATGGAGCACAGAGAAAGAAATATTTATTTTGCAAGGCACCATGCTGGCTATTATTATGATATACATTGTGCTGGCTATTTTATAAATGCCAATATAAGAAGAAAAAAAAGTTCTCATATTTTAACAACACATGAGGAAACTGAGGCTTAGAGAGGGGAAGCAACTTGTTGGAGGTCAGTCAGGTTGTGGCGTAGCACAGCTTAGAGCCTAGCTCCCATAATTCCCAAGTTTCCTCAGGTTTCTTCTGCTTCTATTTCCTTGATCTTATCTTGTTTGTGTATTAGAGGGTGGAAATGCCTTCTGTCATTGCAGGTGCTGCCTTTTCTTACCTTGGTTTTTGTAGTTGCTGGCAGCCCAGCAGAGACTCTAGTTTGGGGGAAGATATATAGGGCAATTATGTGCATGTGAGTATGTTCTGTTCCTCCTAGCTCTCAAGATATTGCTGACTAAGCTGTGTGCCTAGATCTTTGAAAACTGTTTTAGCAGGTGAGAGTCCCCTTCCTGAGGTTGGAGCACTGCTCAAAAGCCTAGTGGGAAAGGGACTCATGTGTTTACAGATTCCCTTTGCTGCAGGGGTCAGAGGGAAAGCCAGAGCACTATGGGGCCAAAGGGAAAGCTGGCTGTTCATGTCCTCTGCTCCTTCCTGCACCAGAAGCCACCTACCCATGAGGGTTGAAATTAATGAAAATGTAGCCAATATTTTCAATTAGGTCCAGTGTTATTTAAACTTCATTCATTCAAATTGAGTGCAGAGAATCAAGGTCATATATCCTGGAAAAATTGTGACATATGCAGTCTTATCTGTTCATCTCTCCTCTACCACTTAGCAATTGTGTGGCTTTGGACCAGTCAGTTCTTATTTTCTTCATGTGTAAAATCCTGAATAGGAAGGGTTGGGGAAGGTTGGAATGAATCATCTCCAGATATATAATAATCTTAAAACCAAAGAGTTTTAGTATTACATAATCAAAAAAATTATAATCCTATAATTCTAAACCTACAAACCTATAACTTATAATTTCAAAATCAAGTGTGTCTTCCTTTCCTCTTGTCCTATATTGATCTTTTGTCCTATTCTCAGGACAAAAGATTCTTAATTGTTTCTCAGTTGAGGTACAAGTTTTCAATTAAATACTGTCATTACAATACTGTCATTATCAGTATTGACCTATAATGAAGGCATCATTTGGATATCTGGAAAGGCAGAAGGAGTTAAGAGCATTAATCTTGCTTTTAGACCTGAGGAAACCTAGCATATTTAGTAGTTGGGATAGAATTTAGGTCTACTGGAATGACCTAAAAGGCTCAGAAAAATTTGATATTGTGTGCTTGGGGCCTTAATGTAGAATTTCTTTGTAGTTTAAAGCCATTCAAACATCAACTCCTTTGGATCACATTCCAGATGCCATTTTAGTAGTGTCACAGTGCTACGTACCAGTCACATTTGTCTGCCTTTGCCTACCCGAACTCTGAAATTCAGAGCAAGAAGTTTTCAAGTTTGTTTTTCTCTACCTAGCTTGAGAAGTGTTCTTCCTGACCTGACAAGAATGACTTACTATCTTCTTCTCTCCAGCCTGTTGCCTGCTGAGGTCTAACACACATGGAGTAGTTGGAATGAATTGCAACCTCTCGTGAAAGTAACTCCTCTTATATGAAGCATAGATTTAACAACTATGCTTCATTTTTTTAAAGCTCCAATTTATAAAAAAAGAATGTGGACCAGGCATGGTGGAACACACCTGCAATCCCAGTGCTTTGGGAGGCCAAGGCAAGAGGATCACTTGAGGCCAGGAGTTCAAGATCAGCCTGGGCAACATAGTGAGATCCCTGTCTCTATAAAATTTTTAAAATTAGCTGGGCATGGTGGCAGGCACCTGTATTTCTAGCTACTCAGAAGGCTGAGGTGGAAGAATTGCTTGAGCCCAGGTAGTTGAGGTTGCAGTGAACTATCATTGTGCCACTCTCCTCCGGCCTGGGCAACAGAATGAGATACTGTCTCTAAAAAATACAAAAAAGAGAGAAAAAGATATGATAAATAAACATGCATATAATATGAACAAATAATTAATACCAGAATAAATGCAAATAATAATCAAACACAAAAAATTGATAATGCATAGGCCTCTCTTAAAAAAATTGACTTTCTTGCTGGCCTTGAGAGCCCGTGAGTATCATAAAGTCACATTAACATTTGACCCAGATAATGGGGGCCCTTAGCTTGCAGCTGCTTATGCAAAAATTAAGCTTCTGTCAAAATCTTCGCTAGTATTATCCCGTTTTATCTCAGAGTATTGCCTCAAGTGGGTTTAGAAACATACCAACTGAAGTTTTTCCACATCATCTTCACTGCTGCTTCTGCTACCAGTTCCTTTTTTGAAAACACAAATCTTTGCCAAGTTTGTCTCCTGATGTTTGCCATGCCACCAGTCCCCCAAATGCCAAAGTAGTTCTGTGTTCTTGGCAAAAGTGAGCAAAATTGTCCTCTCTTTAATTCTAAGCCATAGATTATCACTGGGGTCCTGCTGCTTGGAAGACCCAGAATTACTAAAAGTATTTCTATTAAAAAGTGCTTAAAAACTAATCCCAGGGACTAGGGACACACACTGTCATTTCCCTCTATCTTCCTGTTCCTCCCTTCTGTCTCTGGTGCTCCAGCACAGACTTCTTCCTTATTCTTTTAGCAAAGAAGAAAAGCCTTCATGCATATCAATTCATGAAGAAAGAAATACAGGAGGGTTATTAATCCCCCACAACATACAGAACTGAATCCTGAGCTAGGATACCTTGCTAAAATAAATAGTAAAAATGCAACAATAGGGCCGGGCGTGGTGGTTCACGTCTGTAATCCCAGCAGTTTGTGAGGCTGAGATGGGTGGATCACCTGAAGCCAGGAGTTCCAGACCGTCTGGCCAACATGGTGAAACCCCGTCTCTACTAAAAATACAAAAATGGTGGCAGGCGCCTGTAATCCCAGCTAGTCGGGAGGCTGAGGCAGGAGAATCGCTTGAACCCGGTTGGCGGAAGTTGGAGTGAGCCGAGATCATGCCATTGCACTCCAGCCTAGGGAATAAGAGCAAAACTCTGCCTCAAAAAACAAAAGCAACAATAATATTATTAATAATAGTAATATTAACACAGTATTTATGATGTACAGGGCTCTATTATAGGCACTTTACATATATTAATTCATTTAATTCTTACAAAAACCCCATAAGCTAGATACTATTATCACCCTCATAACTTGCCACAAGTCTCAGATCGTGTATTGTGGTGGAGCCAGGATGCTCTAGAACTTGTAACTTTTTTTCTTTAGAGATGGAGTTTTGCTTTGTCACCCAGGCTGAAGTGCAGTGGTGTGATCATAGTTCACTGCAACCTCAAACTCCTGGGCCCAAGTGATCCTCCCTCTTCAGCCTCCCAAGTTGATGGGATTACAGGCATGAGTGAGTGTTTGTGTCCAGCCTCTAGAACTTGTAATCTGAACAGCTATGACACCATTACATTCCAAATTAGGAAGCCTTAGCAAATGGGACATACTGGAATAGATAAAAGAAAAAAAAAGATTTCAGTTCATAATATTCAGTGCTGGTAATGCCGTAGAGAAACAGGTATACTGACATACTCTTAGACATCTTGTAAATAATCTGTTGGACCCTTGGAAAAGCAGTATGACAATATTCAGTAAGTCATAAGTAAGCTCATACTGTATGATCCAGTAATTCTAATCAACAGAAATTTGTCACAAGAAATGATGCCAAAAGGCACAGAAAAGTTATGTGTACAGGGATGTTAAAGCCTTACTGATGAAGAAATAACAACAAAATTGTCCACCATTGGCCATTTGCCAATGGATTAATGTTGGTGTGTCAACAGAATGGAACATAAGGCAGCCTTGAGAAAAAGTAATTAGGAAGACTGCACAGGTATGTGACAGAATATTTATGACAGAATGGTAAGTGAAAATATCATCACCAAATTCCCCAGCCATCCTGGTTGCAGACCATTTAAATTATGTGTATATATGAAAAAGAATAAGCAAACATGAAGAGAGTGGTATTTAGGTGGTGGAATTATGAGCCACTTTTCTATTTTTATAAGAGTTAGAGATGACCTTTTTATAATTTTTAGAGATGACCTTTTCATTGTAGAGAGAAAAAAAATTATGATAATTTCCTTGTCCCTGGAAGCCAGCTTTCATTTCACAGAGACCCATGGAATTCATTCCTCCACAGCACTGGACTTTGGTTTTCGAAAGGGATAGGGCAGATAGTAGAGGACCTGACTATGGACTCTCTATCCACACAGACAGGAAAATCTCCAGGACTTATACTTTTCTTAAGAGGAAGAGTCAGTAAGGCTCTTGAATTTCCCCTTTCAGCAAATTCTTCCTATTGTGTCACTTAAATTAAGCAGTGTGTATGGTGGCTCATTCCTGGAAAAGGAGTTCGGTAAAGGGTGTAATTCTCTCTTAGGTCTCTGACTTGCTGCGTGACTTCTGGCATCACTTTTTTCATCTTTGAAACAGGTAGGTACGAAGGGGCTTCATAAACTGCACAGCAAATTACAGATGTGAGCTGCAGACACAGCAAAAAACAATTGTATTTTGGATTCAAATATGAAGACTCTGTCCTTCATCTCTTTGAGGCATACTTGAGAAGTATATTTGCTCATAAAGAAAGCTGTTCTACTTTATTCATCAGCTGATTTGTTTTCTCTTATTGTCTATTATAAATAATGATATAAATATTCAAGTACAAGTTTTTGTGTGGACATGTTTTTAATTCTCTTGAGTATATACTTAGGAGTGAAATTTCTGGATTGTATAATAATTCTATGTTTTTTTTTTTTTTTTTTTTTGGAGACGGAATCTCGCTGTCGCCCAGGCTGGAGTGCAGTGGCACGATCTCGGCTCACTGCAGGCTCCGTCCCCCAGGGTTCACACCATTCCCCCGCCTCAGCCTCCTGAGTAGCTGGGACTACAGGCACCTACCACCTCGCCCGGCTAATTTTTTGTATTTTCAGTAGAGACGGGGTTTCACCGTGTTAGCCAAGATGGTCTCGATCTCCTGACCTCGTGATCCGCCCGCCTCTGCCTTCCAAAGTGCTGGGATTACAGGGGTGAGCCACTGCGCCCGGCCAATAATTCTATGTTTAACTTTTTGAGAAACTGCCAGACTGTTTTCTAAATTGGCTGCACCATTTTACATTTCTACCAGCAGTCTATATTTTAAGAGGCATCTTCTTAGAGAACACCCTGGGGATTACAATTAACATCTTAATTTATAAAAATCTAGTTCAGATTAATACCAAATTGACTTCAACAAATACATGCAATGACTTGCTCCTATGTGGCTCATTTCTCTCTGCCCTCCTTTGAACTATTATTGTCCTACAAATTACATTATTATACATTATCAACCCATCAATATTTATACATATTGTTTTATGCAGTTATTTTAAACAGATTACAGAAAGGTGTTTCAAGTAAAAATATGTTTATACTCTCTTTTATTTACCTGTGTAGTTACCTTCTGTGGTACTCTTTATTAATGGATGTGGATCCGTATGACTGCCTAGTGTCTTCATTTCAGCATGAAGGGACTGCCTTTAGTATTTTTTGTAGGCAGGTAGTCTTCTAGTGATGAACTCTCTCTCTCTCTCTCTCTCTCTCTATATATATATATATATATACACACACACATATATATAAAATCAGGGAGGTGTCTTATTTCTTTTTTTTGTTTGAAAAATATTTTTTATTTGCTATCGGGCTAATTTCATAACTGACTTTTGCTAGACTGCATAAGCTATACATCTGTACACATTTTTGGTTTGTATAGGGAGACTGGGTTTTAATATCTACCCCACCCTCAATACTACTCAACTTTTGTCCTTTTATTTTTTTCCCTTTTTATGGAGATAAAATTCCCATAATATAAAATTAGCAATTTTAAAGTATACATTACTTGGCATTTAGTATATTCAAAATATTTTGTAGGCCAGCCATAGTGGCCACCCTCAATACTACTCAACTTTTGTCCTTTTATTTTTTCCCTTTTTATGGAGATAAAATTCCCATAATATAAAATTAGCAATTTTAAAGTATACATTAATTGGCATTTAGTATATTCAAAATATTTTGTAGGCCAGCCATAGTGGCTAACATCTGTAATCCCGGTATTTTGCGAAGCTGAGGTGGGTAGATTCCTTGAGCCCAGAAGTTCAAGACTAGCCTTGGCAACATGGCAAAACCCTGTCTCTACAAAAACTACAAAAATTAACCAGATGTGGTGGCACACACCTGTAGTCCCAGCTAATTGGGAGGCTGAGGTGGGAGGGTCTCTTGAACCTGGGAAGTTGAGGCTGCAGTGAGCCGTTATCATGCCACTGCACTCCAGCCTGAGTGACAGAGTGAGACCTGTCTCAAACAAAACAAGACAAAACAAAAAAATTTGTGCAAACACCAACTCTGTCTACTTCCAAAATATTTTTATTACCCTAAAAATAAGCCCTGTACTCATTAAGTAGTCACTCCCATTTCCCCAATCCTCTGGTCCCTACAAACCAGGAGCCTGCTTTCTATTTCTATGGTTTACCTATTTTGGACGACAGTCTATGTAAATGGAATCATACAATATATAACCATTTGTGTATGATTCTTTCATTTAGCATAATGTTTTCAAGATTAATCCATACTGTAACATTCATTCTTTTGATTGCTAGATAATATTCCATTGTATGGGTATACCACATGTTATTTATCCATTCATTGGTCAATGGACATTTGGGTTGTATCTACATTCTGGCTATTAGGAATAATAATGCTATAATCAATTGTGTAACTTTTTGTGTGGATATATGTTTTTAATTCGCTTAGAAATATGACTGAGAGTGAAATGGCTAAGTCATATAGTTAGTGTAGGTTTAACTTCCTGAGGAAGTGCCAAACTCTTTTCTAAAGTGGCTGCCCAATTGTAGTCTCCAATAAGCAATATACAAGGGTTGCATTTTGTCCACGTTCTTACCAATACTCATTGTTTTCTGTCTTATTTTTTAATTTATAGTTATCCTTGTGGGTGTAAAGTAGTATCTCATTGTTGTTATAATTTGCATGTCCCTAATGACTAATGACATTGAGCATCTTTTTATATGTTTTTTGGCCATTTGTATGCCTTCTTTGGAGAACTGCTTATTCAATTACTATGCCCATTTTTAATTGGGTTGTTTTCCTTTTTTTTTGGAGACTAGTCTCACTCTGTTGTCTAGGAGTGCAGTGATGTGATCTAGGTTCACTGCAACCTCTGTCTCCAGGCTCAAGTGATCCTCCTGCCTCAGCCTCCTGAGTAGCTGGGACTATAGGTGCACACTACCACACCTGGCTAATTTTTTTGGTATTTTCAGTAAAGAAAAAGGTTTTGCCATATTACCCTTAACCTGATCTTAAAGTCCTGGACTCAAGTGATCACCCCACCTTGGCCTCCCAAAGTGCTGGGATTATAGACATGAGCCAAAGCACCCGGCTTTTTGTTGTTGTTGTTGTTCTTGAGTTTTAAGAGTTATTTATATATCAGATTACTAATACTAATCTAGATTAATAACACTAGGTTATTTGCAAATACTTTCTTCCATTCTGTAGATTGTTTTATCACTTTGTTGTTGTTAGAGATGTTGCCTCACTCTGTCATCAAGGCTGTAGTGCAGTGATGCAATCATAGGTCACTGCAGACTTGAACTCTTGGATTTAAATGATGTTCCTGCTTCGGCCTCCTGAGTAACTGTGATTATAGGCACAAGCCACCACACATGGCTCACTTTCTTCATAGTGTCCTTTGAGGCACGAAAGTTTTTAATTTTGATGAATCCAAGTTATTTTTCTTTGATACTTGTGGTTTTGGTGTCACATTTAAGAATCCATTGCCAAACCCAAGATTATGAAAATGCATTCCACTTTTTCTTTTAAGAGTTTAAGACTTTTTTTTTTTATAGTTTAAGTCTTTGATCCTAGCTTTTTCTAAATGTCTGCCTGCAAAATTCTCTTACTGTTAACATCTTTCCCATTGAATGGTCTTGGTAGCTTGTCAAAAATCAATGACCAAAAACGTTTGGGTTTATTTCTGGATTCTTGATTGTATTTCACTGATCTAAATGCCTATTTTTATACTAGTACTACACTGTTTTGATTACTGTAGATTTGTAGTAAGTTTTGAAACTAGGAAGAGTGAGCCCTCCAATTTTGTTTTTCTATTCCAAGATTGTTGTGGTTATTTGGAATTCCTTGCAATTTTATATGAATTCATATTAATCAGTTTTAGGATCATCTTTTCCACTTGTGCAAAAAGTTCATTGATATTTTTATAGGAATTGAATTGAATTGGCAGATTGCTTTGGGCAGTACTACCATCTTCAGAATATTATGTCATTTAATCCATGAACATGGAATGCCTTTCTATTTATTCAGGCCTTCTTTAATGTCTTTCAGCAATAGTTTTCAATGTACATGTCTTGAACCTCTTTGGTTAAATTTATCACTAAGTATTTTATTATTCTTTATAGTATTGTAAGTGGAATTGTTTTCTTAATATCACTTCTGGATTATTCGTTGCTAGTGTACAGAAATACAATTAATTTTTGCATATTAATCTTGTTTCTTGAAACTTTACTGAATTTATTTATAAACCTGATAGATTTTTTGATGTATCCATTAAGATTTTCTAAATATGATATAATATCATGTGTGAACAGAGAGAATTTTACTTCTTCTTTTTCAATTTGAATACATTTTACTCCTTTGTTTTGCCTAATTATTCTGGCTAAAACTTCCATACAATTTTGAATTGAAATGGTTAAAGTAAACCATGCCATGTCACTTTAAACAAACATCCTTGTCATGTTTCTGACTACAAAGGGAAAACATTCAGTCATTGACCATTGAGTATGATGGCTGTTGGTTTTCTTTTTCCTTTTTTTAATGTTTAAGTTCAGGGGTACATGTGCAGCATGTGCAGGTTTGTTACATAGTTAAATGTGTGTTATGGTGGTTTGCTGCACAGATTATCCCATCACTTAGGTATTAAGCCCAGAATACATCATTGATTCTTCCTGATCCTCTCCCTCTTCCCACCTACCACTCTCTGACAGCCCCCAGTGTGTGTTGTTCCCTGCCTCCTGCAATGTGTCCATGTGTTCTCATCATTAAGCTCCCACTTATAAGTGAGAACATGCAGAGTTTAGTTTTCTTTTCCTGCATTAGTTTCCCAATAATAATGGCCTTCAGCTCCATCCATGTCCCTGCAAAAGACATTATCTCTTTTTTATGGCTGCATAGTATTTCATGGTGTATATGTACCACATTTTCTTTATCCCGTCTATCATTGATGGGCATTTAGGTTGATTCCATGTCTTTGCTATTGTGAGTAGTACTACAATGAACATATGAGTGCATGTGTCTTTATAATAGAACAAATTATACTCTTTTGGGGATGTACCCAGTAATGGGATTGCTGGGTCAAGTGGTATTTATGTCTGTAGGTCTTTGAGAAATTGCCAAACTGTTTTTCACAATGGCTGAACTAATTTACACTCACATCAACCAGTGTGGGAGCATTCTTTTACTCCACAACCTCACAAGCACCTGTTGTTTTTTGACTTTTTAATAATAGCCATTCTGACTATATGAGATGGTGCCTCATTCTGGATTTGATTTGCATTTCCCTGATGTTGAGCTTTTTTTCATATGTTTGTTGGCCATATGTATGTCTTTTTTTGAAAAGTGTCTGTTCATGTTCTTTACCCACTTCTTAATGAGGTTGTCTGTTTTGTTCTTGCAAAGCTGTTTAAATTCCTTGTAGATGCTGGATATTAGATCTTAGATCGATAGACTGCAAAAGTTTTCTCGCTGACTGTAAGACTGTCTGTAAAACTTTGTTGATAGTTTTTTTCTGTGCAGAAGCTCTTTAGTTTAATTGGATACCATTTGTCAATTTTTAGTTTTGGTGCAATTGCTTTTGTCATGTTTGTCATGAAATCTTTGTCCATGCCTATGTCCTAAATGGTATTGCCTAGGTTTTCTTCTAGGGTTTTTGTAGTTTTGGGTTTTACATTTAAGTCTTTACTTCATCTTGAGTTAATTTTTCTATAGGGTGTAAGGAAGTGGTCCAGTTTCAGTTTTCTGTGAATGGCTAGCCAGTTCTCCCATCACTATTTATTAAATAGGGAATCCTTTCCCCATTGCTTGTTTTTGTCAGGTTTGTCAAAGATCAGATGGTTGTAGGTGTGCAGTCTTATTTCTTGGTTCTCTATTCTGTTCCATTTGTCTATGCGTCTGTTCTTGTACCAGTACCATACTTTTTTTGTTACTGTAGTCCTGTAGTATAGTTTGAAGTCGGGTAGCATGATGCCTTCAGCTTTGTTCTTTTTGCTTAAGATTGTCTTGGCTATTTAGGCTCATTTTTGGTTCCATATAAATTTTAAAATTTTTCCTAATACTGTGAAGAATGTCAGTGGCAGTTTAATGGGAATAGCATTGAATCTGTAAATTCCTTTAGGCAGTATGGCCATTTTCACAGTATTGATTCTTTCTATCCATGAGTGTGGAAAACTTTTTTAATTGTTCGTGTCCTCTTTTATTTCGGTGAGCAGTGGTTTGTAGTTCTCCTTGAAGAGACACTATATTTCACTTGTTAGCTGTATTTCTAGGTATTTTTTTTTGTGTTTGGCAATTGTAAATAGGAGTTCATTCGTGATTTGGCTCTCAGCTTGCCTATTGTTGATGTGTAAAAGTGCTATTAATTTTTGCATATTGATTTTATATCCTGAGACTGCTGAAGTTGCTTATTGCTTAAGAAGCTTTTGGGCTGAAATGATGGGGTTTTCTAGATATAGGATCATGTCATCTACAAACTAGGATAGTTTGACTTCCCCTCTTCCTTTTCGAATACGCCTTATTTCTTTCTCTTGCCTGATTTCCCTGGCCAGAAATCCCACTACTATGTTGAACAGGAGTGGTGAGAAAGGGCATTTTTGTCTTGTGCTGATTTTCAAGGGAAATGCTTCCAGCTTTTGCCCATTCAGTATAATATTGGCTGTGGGGTTGTCATATGTGGCTCTTACTATTTTAAGGTATGTTCCTTCAATACCTAGTTTATTGAGAATTTTTAACAGGAAGGGATGTTGAATTTTATGAAAGGCCTTTTCTGCATTTATTGAGATAATCATGTAGTTTTTTCTTTAGTTCTGTTTATGTGATGAGACACATTTTATTTTATTTTATTTTAGTAGGTTTTTGAGGAAGAGATTGTGTTTGATTACATGAATAATTTCTTTAGTGGTGATTTCTGAGACTTTGGTGCACCCATTACCCAAGCAGTATACACTTTTCTCATGGTTTAGCTTCCACTTATACATGAGAACATACGATATTTGATTTTTAATTTCTGAGTTAATTCACTTGGAATAATGGTCTCTAACTCAATCCAGGTTGCTGTGAATGCCATTATTTTGTTCCTCTTTATGCCTGAGTAGTATTCCATGGTGTATACATATACACAAAATTTCCTTTATCCACTCATTGACACATGCACATTTGTGCTGGTTTCATATTTTTACAGTTGTGAATTGTGATGCTATAAACATGTGTGTGCACCTGTCTTTTTCGTATAATGACTTCTTTTTTCTCTGTGTAGACACCCAGTAGTGGGATTGCTGGATATAACCATAGATCTACTTTTAGTTATTTAAGGAATCTCCACATTGTTTCCCATAGTGGTTGTACTAGTTTACATTATCCCCAGCAGTGTAAAAGTGTTCCCTTTCACTACATTTATGCCAACATCTATTATGTTTTTATTTTTAAGTTATAACCATTCTTTCAAGAATAAAGTGGTATTGCATTGTGGCTTTGATGTGCATCTCCCTGATAATTAGTGATGTTGAACATTTTTTCATATATTTGTTGGCCATTTGTATACCTTCTTTTGAGAATTGTCTGTTCATGCCCTTAGCCCACTTTTTGATGGGATTGTTTTTTTTCTTGCTGACTTGTTTGTGTTCCTTGTAGAATCTAGATATTACTCTTTTGTTGGATGCATAGTTTGCAAAGATTTTCCCCCACTTGGTGTGTTGTCTCTTTAATCTGCTGATTATTTCTTTTGCTGTGTAGGAGTATTTTAGTTTAATTAAGTTCCATCTATTTATCTTTGTTTTTGTTGCATTTACTTTTGGGTTCCTGGTCATGAAGTCTTTGCCTAAGCCAATGTCTAGAAGGGTTTTTTTTAAATATTATCTTCTAGAATTTTTATGGCTTCTGGTCTTAGATTTAGGTCTTTGATCCCTCTTGAGTTGATTTTGTATAAGGTGAAATATGAGGATCCAGTTTCATTCTTCTACATGTGGCTTGCCAGTTATCTCAGCACCATTTGTTAAATAGGGCATCCTTTCCTCACTTTATGTTTCTGTTTGTGTTGTTGAAGATCAATTGGCTGTAAGTATTTTGGGTTCTCTATTCTGTTCCATTGGTCTATGTGCCTATTTTTGTGCCAGTACTATGCTATCTTGGTGACTATAACCTTGTAGTATAGTTTGAATTTGGGTAATGTGATGCCTCCATACTTGCTCTTTTTGCTTAGTCTTGCTTTGGCTATGTGGGCTCTTTTTTAGTTCCAAATAAATTTTAGAATTGTTTCTTCTAGTTCTGTGAAAAATGATGATGGAATTTTGATGGAAATTGCATTATGTTTATAGATTACTTTTGGCAGTATGGTCATTTTCACAATATTGATTCTACCCATCTATGAGCATGGAATGTGTTTCCATGTGTTTGTGTCATCTATGATTTATTTCAGCAGTGTTTTGTAGTTTTTCTCATAGAGGTCTTTCGCATCCTAAGTTAGGTATATTCCTAAGTATTTTTTTGTAGCTATTGCAAAAGGGATTGAGTTCTTTATTTGATTCTCAGCTAGGTCACTGTTGGTATATAGAAGAGCTACTGGTTTGTGTATATTAATTTTGTTTCCTAAAACTTTGCTGAATCCATTTACCAGTTCTAGGAGCTTTTTGGATGAGTCTTTAGGGTTTTTTAGGTATACAATCACATCATCAGCAAACAGGAATAGTTTAACTTCCCCTCTACCAGTTATCCAAACTGGCCCTTTATTTCTTTCTCTTGTTTGGTTGCTCTGGCTAGGACTTCCACTAGTTTGTGAAATAGAAGTGGTGAACTATGGTATCCTTGTCTTGTGACAGTTCTTAAGGTGAATGTTTTCAACTTTTCCCCATTCAGTATACTGTTTGCTGTGGGTTTCTCATAGATGGCTTTTATTACCTTATGTCATTTCTATGCTGATTTTGTTGAGGGCTTTAGTCATAAAGCATTGCTGGACTTTGTCAAATGCTCTTTCTGCATCTACTGAGATGATCATGTGATTTTTGTTTTTAATTCCGTTCTTGTGATGTATCACATTTATTGACTTATGTATGTTAAACCATCCCTGCATCTCTGGCATGAAACCCACTTGATCATGGTGGATTATCTTTTTGATATGTTGTTGGATTTGGTCAGCTAGAATTTTGTTGAGAATTTTTGCATCTATGTTGACCAGGGATAGTGGTCTGTGGTTTTCATTTTTTGTTATGTCCTTTCCTGGTTTTGGTATTAGGGTGATACTGGCTTTACAGAATGATTTAGGGAGGATTCCCTCTTTCTCTATCTTTTGGAATAGTGTCAATAGGATTGGTACCAATTTTTCCTTGAATGTCTGATGGAATTCAGCTGTGAATCCATCTGTTCCTGCACTTTTTTTTTTTTTTGGCAATTTTTAAATTACCATTTCAATCTAACTACTTCTTATTGGTCTTTTCAGAGTTTCTTTTTCTTCCTGGTTTAATCCTGGAGAGTTGTATATTTTCAGGAATTTATTCATCTCTTCTAGGTTTTTTAGTTTATGCACATAAAGTATTTCATAGTAGCCTTGAATGATGTTTTGTATTTCTGTGGTATCAGTTGTAATATTTCCTGTTTCATTTCTAATTGAGCTTATTTGGATCTTCTCTCTTCTTTTCTCGGATAATCTCACTAATGGTCTATCAATTTTGTTTTTCTTTTCAAAGAATCAGCTCTTTGTTTCATTTATCTTTTGTATTTTTTTTCAATTTCCTTTAGTTCTGCTGTGATATTTGTTATTTCTTTTCTTCTGCTGGCTTTGGGTTTGGTTTGTTTTTGTTTCTTTAGTTTCCTGAGGTGTGACCATAGATTGTCTATTCATGCTCTGTCAGACTTTTGATATAGGCATTTAATGCCATAAACTTTCCTCACAGCACTGCTTTTACTGTATCTCGGAAGTTTTGATAAGTTTTTTGTTTTGTTTTGTTTTGTTTTTTACTATTATCATTCAGTCAATTCTTTTCATTTCTTTCTTGATTTTATTCTTGACCCAACAATCATTCAGAAGCAAGTTATTTAATTTCTGTGTATTTGCATGGTTTTGAGGGTTATTCTCAGTGTTGATTTCCTATGTTATTCCACAGTGGTCTGAGAGAGTACTTGATATAATTTCGATTTTTAAAAATTTGTTGAGACTTCTTTTGTGGCCTATCATGTAGTCTGTCTTGGCGAATGTTCCATGTGCTGATGAATAGAAGGTATATTCTGCAGTTGTTAGGTAGAATGTTCTGTAAATATCTGTTAAGTCCATTTATTGTAGGGTATAGTTTAAGTCCATTGTTTCTTTGCTGACTTTCTGTGGTGATGACCTGGCTAGTGCTCTGAGTGGAGTTTTGAAGTCCCTCACTATTACTGCATTGCTGCCCATCTTGTTTCTTAGGTTTAGTGTTCATTGTTTTATAAATTTTGGAGCTCCAGTGTTAGGTGCATATATATTTCCAATTGTGGTATTTTCCTGTTGGTTTAATCCTTTTATCATTATATAATGTCCCTCTTTGTCTTTTTTAATTGTTGTTTTATGTCTTTTTTTTCGGATATAAGAATAGCTACTCCTGCTCACTTTCGGTTTCCATTTGCATGGAATGTCTGTTTTCCATGCTTTTACCTTAAGATTATTTGAGTCCTCATGTGTTAGGTCAGTCTCTCAAGGAAAACAAATACTTGGTTGATGAATTCTTATCCATTCTGCTGTTCTGTATCTATTGAGTGGAGCATTTAGGCCACTTAAATTCAGTGTCAATATTGGGATGTGATAGAATACTATTCTATTCATTGTGCTAGGTTTTTTTTTTTCATTGTGCTATTGTTTTATAGGTTCTGTGAGATTTATGCTCTAAGAAGGTTCTATTTTGGTGTACTTTGAGGTTTTGTTTCAAGATTAGAGCTCCTTTTAACAGCTCTTGTAATACTGGCTTGATAGTGGTGAATTCTCTCAGTATTTATTTGTCTGAAAAAGACTGTACCTTTCCTTCATTTATAAAGCTTAGTTTTGCTGGATATAAAATTATTGCCTGATAACTGCTTTGTTTAAAGAGGCTAAAAATAGGACCCCAATCACTTACAGGCTTTAGGGGGTCTGCTGAGAAATCTGTTGTTAATCTAAAAGGTGTTTTTAAATAGGTTACCTGATGCTTTTGCCTCACAGCTCTTAAGAAGAACTTTTCTTCATCTTCTCTTTAGATAACCTGAGAACTATGTGCCTAGGCAATGATCTTTTTGAGATGAATTTCCCAGGTGTTCTTTGAGCTTCTTGTATTTGGATGTCTGGATCTCTAGCAAGGCCAGGGAAGTTTCCTTCAATTATTCCCTCCAATATGCTTTCCAAACGTTTAGCTTTCTCTTCCTCCTCAAGAACACCAATTATTCCTAAGTTTGTTCATTTAACACAATCCCAAACTTCTTGGAGGGTTTGTTTATATTTTAAAATTATTTTTTCTTTATCTCTGTTTGATTGGGTTAATTCAAAAGCCTTGTCTTCAAGTTCTGAAGTTCTTTCTACTTGTTGCATTTTATTGTTGAGTTTTTCCCGTGTATTTTGCATTTCTCTAAATGTGTCTTTCATTTCCAGAAGTTGTGATTGTTTTAAATTTATGCTATCTATTCTTCTGGAGATTTTTTCATTCATACACTGTATCATTTAAAGCATTTCTTTAGGCCGAACGTGGTGGCTCATGCCTGTAATTCCAGCACTTTGGGAGGCCGAGGCCGGTGGATCACGAGGTCAGGGGATCGAGACCATCCTGGCTAACAGGGTGAAACCCTGTCTCTACTAAAAAATACAAAAAATTAGCCAGGTGTGGTGGTGGGCGCCTGTAGTCCCAGCTACTCGGGAGGCTGAGGCAAGAGAATGGCATGAACCCAGGAGGCCGAGCTTGCAGTGAGCCCAGATCGTGCCACTGCACTCCAGCCTGGGCAATAGAGCGAGACTCCATCTCAAAAAAACAAAAAACAAAACATTTCTTTAAGTTGATATTCACCTTTCTCTGGTGCCTTCTTGAGTAGCTTAATAATTGACTTTCTTAATTCTTTTTCTGGCAATTCAGAGATGTATTCTTTGTTTGGATCCATTGCTGGTGAGCTAGTGTGATCTTTTCTGCGTGTTAAATAAGCTTGTTTTCTTATATTACCAGAATTGTTTTTCCGGTTCCTTCTCATTTAGATATACTATTTCAGAGGAAAGATCTGGGGCTCCCAGGTAGCTCTTCAGATTCTCTTGTCCCATAGGGTGATCCCTTGATGTGGTGCCCTTCCGCTTCCCTTAGGGATGGGGCTTCCTAAGAACCAGACTGCAATGATTGTTATTTCTTTTCTCGGTTTAGTCACTCAGCATAGCTACTGTGCTCTGGGCTGGTACAGGGGAGTATTTGCAAAAAGTCCTGTGATGTGATCTGTCTTCAGTTCTCTCAGCCATGGATACCTGCACCTGCTCCAGTGGAGGTATCAGGGCAGTGAAATGCACTCTGTGTGGGACCTTGGTTGTAGTTTTATTTACTGTGCTGGTTTTCTCAAGTGCTGGTTGTGCTGGCAGTAAAATCGTCATGTCGATAGACTCAGGAACTCTGGTTAGTCAGGATGTTACAGGCAGTGGAGTTAGCTGTTGATTTCTTTTCTCGGGATAAAGTTTTTCTGTCATGAATTGCTGTAAGGGTTCAATTTGCCTGGCCTCCAGCCAGGAGGTGGTGCTTTCAAGAGAGCATCAGCTGCTGTAGTATAGGGAGAATCCAAGCTTGCCCTAGGGTTGCCTGGATAAATATTCAGGTTTCTCAGATAGTGGGAAAGGCCATAGAGCTCCCAGGAGATTATGTCTTTTGTCTTTTGCTATGGTGGGGGTTGGGGAGGCTTGTAGAGAAAGACCATCAGGTCGGGTCAGGTTTAGGCATGTCTGAGCTCAGACTCTTCTTGGGTGAGGCTTCCTGCAGCTGCTGTGGGGAGTGGAGTTGTATTTCAGTGGAGTTGTATTTCTCAGGCTGATGGAGTTACATTCCTGGGGTATTATGGCTGCCTCTGCTGCATCATACAGGTTTCCTGGGAAGTGTGAAAAAACTGGCAGTGACAAGTCTCACCCAGCTTCCACATAGCCAGAACAACAAGTCTCACTCCTGCTATGCTTCCCCAACAGAATTGAGTTTATATCCAGGCAGCCAGTGAGCAGGGCTGGGAACTTGCTCTAGGCTACAAGCCTCCCCAGTGAGAAAGCAAGCAGGGCTTCACTCCTTTCCACCTTCTGTGGCTTCCATGCTCATAACTGCACTTCCTGTTCAACTCCCCCTGTCCCCCAATTCTCTCCAGGTAAATTCACATTTGGTAGAAATATTACAAAGTTCAGCTGAAAGTTTCCTTCTCCCTGTGTTCTTTCTCCAATTTACTGGCAGCTCTCCCCAAGGGCTTCTATGTGATAAAGTCAGAAATGGCTTCTTTAGGCTTTTTTGGGTGCCAAGAGTGCCTACAGTTCTGTTCCCATTGCTTCTTTTACTTTTATATTTCCTTCTGCTCTCTAAATTCATTTCATTTCTAAGTAAGGTTAAATTATTCTTTTGTGACCAGGATTTTCAGGTTTCCTGGTGAGGATGTGTGTTTGGAGGTGTACTTTCTTTGTCTCACACTTTGGGCACTCAAAGTTTTTTGGCTGTCTCACGGAGTTGCAGTGACAAGCCTCTTTCAAATGGCCTGTTAATTCTTTTGTTTTTTTCTCATGTGTTCCTGTGGTAGTTCCTGGAGCAAAAGTTCAAGATGTGAGTCTCCACATGCTGTTCTGTATGTCTGAGCAGGAGCTGCAAGTTAGTACTGCCTCCTATCCACCATCTTCCTCCTGAATTACATTTATTGATTTGCATATGTTGAACCTATCTTGCATCCTGGGGATGAAGCCTACCTCATCATGGTGAATATGCTTTTCAATGTGCTGTTGGATTTGGTTTGCCAGTAGTTTTTTGAGGATTTTATTTTTATTTTATTTTTTTGTTGTGTCTCTGATGGGTTTTGGTATCAGGATGATGCTGGCCATATAGAATGAATTAGAGAGGAGTCTCTCCTTTTCATTTTTCTGGGATAGTTTTAGTAGGAAAGATACCAGCTCTTCTGTGTACCACAGGTAAAATTCAGCTGTGAATCCATCTGGTCTTGGGCTTTTTTTGGTTGGTAGACTATTTATTACTGCCTCAATTTCAAAACTCGTTATTGGTTTTTTTCAGAAATTTAATTTCTTCCTGGTTCAATCTTGGGAGGGTGTATGTGTCCAGGAATTCATCAATTTCTTCTAGATTTTTTAGTTTATGTGCATAGAGATGTTTATAATATTCTCTGATGGTTTTTTTTTAATTTCTGTGGAGTCAGTGGTGATATTCCCCTTATCATTTTTGACTGTGTTTATTTGAATCTTCTGTCTTTAGTCTATCTTACTATTTTTTTCAAAAAGCCAACTCCTAGATTCGTTGATTTTTTTTGAAGGTTTCTTTGTGTCTAGCTCCTTCAGTTCTGCTCTGATGTTCGTTATTTCTGGTCTTCTGCTAGCTTTGGGATTTGTTTGCTCTTGGTTATCTAGTTCTTTTAGCTGTGATGTTACGTTGTTAACTTGAGATCTTTCTAGCTTTTTGGTGTGGATATTTATTGCTATACATTTCCCTCATCACTGCTTAGCTGCATCCCAGACATTCTGGTACGTTGTCTCTTTGTTCTCATTAGTTTCAAAGAACTTATTGATTTCTGCCTTAATTTTTTATTTACCTAGGAGTTATTCAGTAGTATGTTGTTCAATTTCCATGTAGTTGTGTGATTTTGAATGAATTTCTTAATTTTAAGTTCTTATTTGAAGATGCTGTGGTCTGAGAGACTGTTATGATCTCAGCTATTTTGCATTTGCTGGGGAGTGTTTTACTTCTAATTATGTAATTAATTTTAGACTAAGTACCACGTGGAAATGAGAAGAATGTATATTCTTTTGTTTTGGGGTGGAGAGTTCTGTAAATATTTATCAAGTCCACTTGATCCAGAACTAACTTCAGGTCCTGAATATCTTTGTTAATTTTCTGTCTCGATCTGTCTGATATTGTCACCGGGGTGTTAAAGTCTCCCATTATTATTGTATGGGAGTCTAAGTCTCTTTGAATTTCTCTAAGAACTTGCTTAAAGAATGTAGGTGCTCCTGTATTGGGAGCATATGTACTTAGAATAGTTAGCTCTTCTTGTTGAATGGAATCCTTTACCATTATGTAATACCTTTCTTTGTCTTTTTTGATCTTTGTTGGTTTAAACTCTGTTTTGTCAGAAACTAGGATTGAAACTTCTGCTTTTTTTCTGTTTTGCATTTGCTTGGTAAATTTTCCTTTATTCCTTTATTTTGAGCTTGTGTGTGTCTTTGCATGTGAGATGGGTTCCTTGAAGACAGTGTACTGATGGGTTTTGGTTCTTTATCCAGCTTGCCATTCTGCGTCTTCTAATTGGAGCATTTACCCCATTGCCATTTAAAGTTAGTATTGTTATGTGTAGATTTGATCCTGTCATCTTGAGGCTAGCTTGTTATTTTGCAGACTTGTTTTTGTGGTTGCTTCATAGTGCCACTTGTCTGTGTACTTCAGTGTGTTTTTGTAATAGCTGCTAATGGTTTTTCTTTTTCACATTTTGCACTTCCTTCAGGAGCTCTTACAAGGCAGGTCTTGTGATGAATTCCCTCAGCATTTGCTTGTCTGAAAAGGATCTTATTTCTCCTTTGTTTATGAAGCTTATTTTGGCCAGGTATGATACTCTGGATTGAAAATTTTTATGTATTTATTATTTTACTTTATTTTATTTGTTTAGAATGTTGAATATTGACCCTCAATCTCTTCTGGCTTGTAGGGTTTCCACTGACAGGTCTGCTTTTAGTCGGGCTTCCCTTTGAGGGTGATCTGGCCTTCCTCTCTGGCTGCCCTTAACATTTTTTTCCTTTCATTTCCTCCTTGAAAATCTGATAACTATGTGTCTTGAGAATGATCTTCTCTTGGGAACATGTTACTGAGGCTCTGCACATTTTCTGAATTTGAATTGTTGGCCTGTCTTGCTAGGTTGGATACTTCCTTTTGGATGATATTCTCAAATATGTTTTCCAGATTGGTTCCATTATCACTGTCTTTTCCAGGTACCCCAATCAGTCATAAATTTTGTCTCTTTACATAATCCCATATTTCTCAGAGGTTTTGTTCATTCTTTCTAATTATTTTCTCTATTCTTGTCTGTCTGTGTTATTTCAGAAAGACAGCCTTCAAACTGATATATTTTCCTCCACTTGGTCTATTCTGCTATTAATACATGTGATTGCATTATGAAGTTCTCCTAGTGTGTTTTTTAGCTCTGTCAGGTTGGTTATGTTTCTCTCTATACTGGCTATTTTGGTTGTCAGCTTCTGCATTCTTTTATTTTGCTTCTTAGCTTCTTTGTGTTGAATTACAACATGCTTTTTTTTTTTTTTTTTTTTTTTTTTTTAGCTCAGCAAAGTTCATTTTTATCCACATTCTGAATCCTACTTCTGTTATTTCAGCCATTTCATCCTCAGCCCAGTTCTGAA
This sequence comes from Pan paniscus, assembly GCF_029289425.2. Lineage (NCBI taxonomy): Eukaryota > Metazoa > Chordata > Mammalia > Primates > Hominidae > Pan > Pan paniscus. The sequence goes on from NC_073272.2 coordinate 65,449,022, forward strand.
CCCTTGCTGGAGAGGTGTTGTAGTCATTGGGATGAAAGGGGATACTCTAGAGTTTTGAGTTTTCAGCATTTTTGCACTGATTCCTTTTCATCTTTGTGAGATTATCTACCTTTGATCTATGAGGTTGCTTTCCTTTGGATGGGGTTTTTTTGGGGGGTTTTGTTTTTGTTGTTTGTTTGTTTTTGGCAGCCTGGCTACTCTTCCACAGGGCTGTTCTGGTTCATTGGGGGCCCACTCCCGACCCCTAGTCCTCAGTTTTTCCCATACCTGGAGGTATCACAAGTGAAGGCTACAAAGCAACAAAGATGGAAGCGTGCCCCTTTCTCTGAAATCTCCATCCTAGTGGGGCACTGACATGTTGGCTGCCCAAATGTGCCTGTAGGAAGTGGCTAGAGATCCCCGTTGGGAGGTCTCATCCAGTCAGGAGGAAAGGATAAGGGACCCACTTAAGAAAGCAATCTGGCTGATTTTTGGTAGAGCAGCTGTGGTGTGTTGGGGATCCCTTCAGCCCCTGAGCAATTTGGGCTCCCCAAGGCCCACAGGCTTGACTGGCTTAGATATCCAAGCAGCCAATGTGGAGGTCTGCCCTGCCCCCTGGGCACTCCGTCCCAGGGAGATATCAGAACTCTGTTCTTAGAATATGGAAGAGGATAGATGGAGGCCCCAGCTGGGAGGATATGCCCTATAAGGGGAAGTGGATCAGGGTTCCATTTAAAAAAGAAGTCTGACCATGCCTTGACAAAACTGCCTTGCCATGCTGCAGAACCGCCTCTGCCCCTATTGACTTGGACTCTCCAAAACCCTCTGGCTGGAATGGCTGTCATCAAGTCTTCCAAACAACCAACGTGGTGGCCTGCCCTGCCCTCAGGCACTCCACCCTAGGGAGAGATCAGAGCTCTGTTCGTAGAATATGAGTAAGTGGGGGTGACTGGAGGCACCAGCTGGGAAGTCTCACCCATTGAGGAGGAATGAATCGGAGTCCCTGTTAAAGAAGCAGTCTGACCACACCTTGGGAAAACAGTGATGCCATGCTGGGGCACTGCCTCTGCTCTTGTCAGCTTGGGCCCTTCAAAGCCTGCAGACTGGGATGGCTGAGTTGTCCAAACCGCCAAGGTGGTGGTTCACCCCTCCCTCTGGGCACTTCATTCCAGGGTGAGATCAGAGTTCTTTCCATAGAATATAGATGGGTAGGGGTAGCTGGAGGCCCCATCTGGGAAGTCCCACCCAGTGAAGAGAAATGAACCAGGATCTTGCTTAAAGAAGCAGTCTGGCCACATTCTATCAAAGCAGATGTGCTGTGCTGGGGGAACCCTTCCTCATTCGAACTCTTTGGGCACTTCAAAGCCTGCAGGCTAGAATGGCTGAGTTGACAAAACAGCAGAGATGGTGGCCCACTTTTCCCTAGGGGCTGTATCCTGTCTCAGGCAGTCTCCATCCTATTGCTATTATCTGGCTAAGCCAGTGGTCTTATCTTGTGAGGTCCTGTGGAAGTGGGCCCGCAGACTGATACTGCGTGGCTCCCTGGATTCAGCCCCCTTCCTAAGGGTATGTACCAATCTCCCACCTTGCTTGAGTTGCACTCACCTTTGTTGGGGATTCCAGGGCCGGAGTATGTAAAGCTCCTGGTGATATAACTCAGATGAGTGGAGGAACACCAGGGTTCTTCGTCTCGAGTTGAATTGGATAAAATGACATGAACACACGTGAAGTGGTTTTAAGGAATGGAGAGTTTAATAGGCAAGAAAGAAGGAAGAAGCTCCCCCATACAGAGACCAAGGGAGTGGGGCTCCAAAGATGGGAGAGGAAACATTGAGTGCAATGGAAATCAGCTATTTATATGAGGAGGCTGGAGGAGGCAGTGTCTGGTTTGCATAAGGCTCAGGGGATTGGTTTGACCAGGCATGTCATCATGTAGCCCATAAAAAACTGGCCCTCCCACCCTAGCTTTTAAATATGCAAATGCAGGGCACCATGATGTTCTACACACGTGGGGATATGTGGGGGCAGCCATGTTGCCAGGCACATGTCGGGGCAAGGGCAAGAGGACAACTGTGGGAATCGCCATGTTTGGGTGGATCCAGTTTCTAGTGGCTTGCATTTGCATATCAAAGGTTTCCTGCCCAGCTCTAAGAGTCGGAGCTTTCCTTCTAGACAGGAAGCATTTCTGCTTTCTATATTTAAGCAGGAGCTGCTTAAAAAGAAACAAAAACTTCCCAAGGACCCCTTTTCCTCTCTATCTGCCTAAAATAATTTCTTAATAACTCCTATAACACTGGGTTTCTGTGTGTGGCTGAGAAGCTGCTCTGCTGAGACTCCACACAGTTCTGTGTGTTGGGCCCAAGGCTCATGAGGGGATCTTCTAATTTGAGGGTAGCAAAGATCTGTGGGAGAAGCGTGGTTTCCTGGGGTTGCATATTCACTCACCACTTCCCTTGGCTAGGGGTGGGGGTTCCCTTGGCTCCATGTCACTGCAGGGTGGGCTGTTGCCCTGCCCTGCTTTTGTTCTCTGTGGGTCAAGTTGTTTCCCTGATTAGTTCCAATGAGAGTACCTGGATACTTCAGTTGAAAGTGTGTATTTACTCGCCCCTTTCATTCCTCTCCTTGAGTGCCATGGACCACAGTTGCTTCTAATCTACCATCTTGGTCTGGGACCCTGGGTTTTTTTAAGACAGGGTCTGGCTCTGTCATCCAGGCTGTAGTGCTGCAACATTCCCTTGTGGATTTTCAATTAATGCCCTTCATTATATTGAAGAATTTACCTTTTATTCCTAGTTTATTGAATGCATTCTTTAAGTTACCAAATGGTTTGGATTTGTCAAGTGCTTTTTTTTTTTTACATTGATTGAGACGATTATGTTTTTTTAAATGATTCAAATAATGTGGCATTTTACTGTTATAAATAAAGTTTCAGTGCCACAAAATAAATAGCACTTGAATATAAAATTTTCTTTTTAATTCTCAGCAAGGCAATGTACTTCTATAGAAGGGTGCAGCCTTACAGATGGAGCAATGGTGAGCACACATCTGGACAAGGGAGGGGAAGGGGTTCTTATTCCAGACACACTTGTCCCCTGCTGCTGTGTCATTCCCCTATTGGCTAGGGTTAGAATGCACAGGCTAAACTAATTCCAATTGGTTAATTTAAAGAGAGTAACAGGGTGAGTGGTTTGGCGGGAAAAATGGTTATGGCAGAGCAGGAAATCGGAATGAGTCAGGGTGGAGCAGGTACTCGAAAAAGGTTGCTTTAAGAAGAAATTAAGTTTAAAAGTAGAAGGCAAATAATTGAACATACTGACATCTTGATTCTTTGAAGAGAAATTTAGAACTCATATCTAACAACCCCTCCTCTTGCATTTCCTTACAGCTCTTTCTCTTCAAACTTCTTTAACATGTCTTGGCTTAGTTGTTCTGCTTGATTTTCCAAAAGAAGCTTCTCTGGATAAGGTGGAGGATAGTTAAGGGAGGTTTCAGTAAGTGTCATTTTTTGAGCCTTTGCACCAACCCATGGATGCATGGTGTGACACGGCACCTGACAAGAATAAGTACACCCATTACGGCTGCAAGGGAAGTAAGAATTGAGGCTACTATTCTTTTCCATTTACTGAACCACTTTTCTAGTCATCTTGTAAAGGGGCCATTTACCCCTGAGTTGTTGGCTAACTCATTGGACAGAGCAGTCAGACCTTGCAATGCCTTTGTTATACTTCCCTCAGGGGCGGAGTTGTTTGGGATGAAGGTACAACATTGAGTTTTAATTATGATGCAAACTCCTCCTTTTTCTGCTAATATCATGTCTAAGGTTATCCTATTTTTCCGAAGCCATCTGGCTAGTAGCCCCTAATTGCTCAGCTATTCCTTTAACAGCATCTCTAGTGTAGTTAATAGATCACTGTTGGTTGTAATAGATGTAGTTTATCCAATTTACATTTTATTAATTGTCACCCACCAAAATATTGACTCAAATCCTGCAGCTATTTGATTTTGGGCTTTAAATTGATCTGGTATTCCCTGTGGGACTCTAATTGTGTCTAAATAGATATGAGAGTCAAAAGACCCATAAGGGGCTTCTTTTGCTTTATGATGTCTTATTTTTTTTTCTTTCTCTGGTTGATGAAATGCCAGGGCGAAAGGGTTAGCCAATTGGACTAAAGCATAAGTACCACTTCAGTTACTTGGCAGAGTGTCCAGTAAAGGTCCACCATAATACCACTACACATCTCCTCAGGGATGAATAAGGGCTGACTAATTGGTAAGCTTTTGAAAATTTTAAGCTCACTGCCTCCCTTCAGGTCTCCAAGGAATGTTAAGTTTCCTCCCTGTCGTGAGAGACACGAAGTGAACTTAGTTTTGAGAGACCAAAGCTGGATGGCCCCCAGGGGCTGAGCCGCAGGGTGTCAAACTTCGGGATATAGCAGAGAGAGAGCTTGGCATGACATGTTACCCCACGCTGTAGAATCCTGGAAAAGAGCTACCATACAGCCCAAGCCCAGTCAATTGGAGGACCACCCTAGTGGAAAAGGGACAATCTGGGCCTCTGGCCTGCCGTGCACACAAGCATAACAATTGTCTTAGTTTAACGTGTGGGTGGAATATTGAATCCATTTTGACCAGGCATTTACATCTTTATACTCTGTTTCAATGGCTATGGTTTGCCTTAGTCCTCCTATTTCTACTACTGAGAACTTGCTTGTTTCATTTGGCATGAGGCAAGTCATAGTTTGATTTCACAGGTTTGGGAAAGGGGCAGCCATAGGAGGTGGAGTAGGGAAAACAAAGCACACCTTAAAGAAGCCTGTAGGATCCTTTCCAGTGACCTCTGCTCCAAAACCATAGAAGTGCTTTAAAGTGGGGTTAGAGTTGCTAGTGGTAGGAATAGTAATGGATATAAGCACTGGGTAAGGAAAGGAAAGGAAAAGATAGACTAAGCTTTCCTTAGGTTTAATTTGGTAGGGCTTGATCCAGGAACAATGGTCCATGATTCTGAGGATAATGACATTGCTTGACTTGGGTGTGTTGTGCCCATCCCTTTCCACTGTACGAGCAGCAGTCTCATGGTTAGCAGCACAAGGTAGGGTCCTCCCCAGGCTAGCTTGAGTTTCCCTTCTTTCCACCCTTTGATGAGAACACGATCCCCAGGCTGATGCTGATGTACTGGAAACCCCAAAGGTGGTGCCTGTGCTAAAAGATCTCTTGTTTTAAGGGAAGAGAAGGTGGAGGATAAACCAAGTATATAATTTCTAAGAAACTAATCTTTTGTTTTAAATGTGGGGACATCAACAGTGGACTTTATAGTCCTTGGTGCCTTCTTGTTGATAAATTTTGTTTAGCACCTATTTTTATTAGTTTTTAGACCAAAGAAAGCCAAACACCATTTTATATTTAACAATGCTTCCTCTATGATTTTTATACCAGATAAGCTAAATTTCACCTTCATATTAGTGTGTTATTAATGTTAAGCTTAATTTTAATAAAACCTTGTAGACATATTTATTCAATTTTTAATGTCTGACCATAAGTAAGATTTTTATAGACTCTTTTTAGTCTTTTATAATTTTTGTTAAAGAGCAAGTTAGTGCTTTAAGAAAAACCTGTTGTGCTTTTATTTTAATGTCCAGTTCACAGAGAAACCAGATGATACGCCTTTAACTTTAGCCAATATGTTTACACACACAATTTCCTTTACAATTAACTTTGCAAAACTTGCTTAAACCTTTAAAACAAAATATTTTTTAACCTTTTAATGTAGGTAAAAATACACATTCTTATGCCTCCTTATAATCCTTTTACCAAAAGTATATTTTACTTTCCCTACACACATTGCACATACACTCTTTCTTCAATAGTTTACATTCAGGAGGCCTAATTACTTTTAAATTATACAACATTTCTTGCATAAGTTCCCTTTTATAACTTTTTTTCACGACTTTCACAGACAATTCTTTGACATGCCTCAACTTTCTGACTTGTTACAAACATCCCTTTCTTTAAACAACCATTTAATTTATTTTAGGACAAGAATTTACCATATAACATTCTTTTTTACATAAATTCTCCCCCCCCCCCTTTTTTTCCTCAAGGATGATAGCCATTCTTTTCCAAAGTGGACCTCCTTCATGTCTGTGGACTAGACTGTGAAAGGCCACAAGATTACAAATTAGGATAATACATGTTACACTGTTAACTTCTAGCAAACTTTACTTTTGTTGAAAACCTTGTAAGTTTGGGATTTCAATTATTCTTTGCTATTAATAAGACCTTGTTCAGTTCAAATTAACTTAGAATTGGTATAGATGGCTCCTTCCTGATTCTGTAAGTACGTTAAGGTTCAGCTTATTGCAAACAACTTGCAAGTTTGAGCAGACCAATTATTGGACAGTTTTCCTAACTCTGCTTCTACAAGAGTTTCCTTATCACTTACTGAATACCCATTGTGTCTTTTTCCCTCAGTCACCCAGGAGGAACCATCTATCGCCTGTTCTGAAGGGAGTACCTCCTAGGTCTGGTCGAACCTTTGGATGGTAATTAAGATTTAGATCCTCTGTTAGGAAACATGCTGGGTTAAGGGAATTTTCAGTGTTTAATGTTAAATCATCTTTTTCTAACAGAGTAGCCTCATACTTTAAAATTCTTGAGTCAGTAAGCTACCTTTTTTTTTTCCGAATTAGGATAGTTCTGACCTGATGAGGTGTGCTCACAATGAAGTTTCCTCTAAAAGTTATTTTTCTACTTTCTTCTGTTAGCAAAGCAGTTGCCACTACAGATTGAATGCATTTGGGCCATCCGCGGGTTACTGGGTTAAAGAATTTTTATTAAGAAGGCTACGGGTTGTCACTGGCCTCAGTGTTTTCAGGCTATGCCCTTGTTTACACTGATGACAAGATGGTATTGGAGTGTTATAGGATCACGGAGAAGACCTTCAATTATTAATTATAGGTTTTAAATTTACCCTGGCTTTTAAAGGAATAGGGTACACTGTTTCCTCTTTACTACTTCTATCTCTCTTTCTCTCTCTCTCTTTCTCTCTGTTTCTCTCTCTCTCTTTCTCTGTCTCTCTTTGACTCCCTCTTTGTCTCTCTCTCTCTCTCTTTTTCTCTGCCTCTGCCGGCCACTTATGCTACTGTTCTCCCCTATCCTTCCCCTTCCCCTAGGGGAGGGATAGGCGGGAGTGGAGCTACTCTTTCTTCCCCTGAGAAGAAAGGAAAGGGGAGTTCTGAATATTTTTCTTACTACTGGAGTTTTGTGTGAGGTTCAGCCCCCTGAAATTTGCAGAAGTCTCAACCCCTCAAACCAGGGGTGTCTTGTCTTGCCTGTCCTGGAAGCCTCAATCCCTCAAACCAGGGATGTCTCACCTTGTCTGCCCTGAAAGCCTCAACCCCTCAAACCAGGGATGTCTTGCCTTGCCTGTCCCGGAAGGCCTAACCCCTCAAAACAGGAGGTATCTTGCCTTGCTGCTCTGGAAAGTTGACCTGTTTCCTCCTTTTCCCCCTCTGAATGTCCCTTGCCCACTTCCCACTCATGTTGTCCTCTCTGGCTGCTCCCTCGGGGCCCCTCTTAGTGTTGTCATGCTGGTATAAATCCCATGGCAGGATCCACCTTAAGCCATATGAGGTAGCTATAGAACTGTGGAGAGGACCCACTCATTCCATCCAGCAGTAGGACTTGTCACCATCTACATGAACAACACCACAAGCAGGGTTGTTTGTGATCATTCACGTACACACACATTTAGCCCTCCAGAGTCTGACCACCAAGGAAGTACTTTACTGGCTCACATGGCTTCTCCTTCCTTGGTCTGTGCACAGAGTTGTTGCCACAGTAGGTGAGGACCCTTTAAGCTAGGTTGCTGGCCAGTTTCTTTCTGCGTTGCTGAGATCTCAGGTTATTCCTCGCACTGAGTGGGTGCTGATTCCTAAGCCCTGAGGTCGCCACAAGGGGGCGGGGCACGCCTCCTCACGAGGGAGAACCAGAGACTGCCCCTGGAGGGGAATGTAATCATGGGCGAGCCCCTAAGTTGTTATAAATAAAATTTTGGTGCTGCAAAAGAAATAGCATTCAAATATAATTTTTTTTTTAATTCTCAGCAAGGCAATGTACTTCTATAAAAGGGCCCACCCTTACAGATGGAGCAATGGTGAGTGCACACCTGGACAAGGGAGGGGGAGGGGTTCTTATTCCTGACACATGTGGCCCCTGCTGCTGTTGTTCCCCTATTGGCTAGGGTTAGACTGCACAGGCTAAACTAATTCCGATTGGCTAATTTAAAGAGAGTGACAAGGTGAGTGGTTTGGCGGGAAAAAATGGTTATGGCAGATCAGGAAATCAGAATGAGTCAGGGTGGAGAATAAGTCAGGGCAGAGCAGGTAATTGGAATGAGTCCGGGTGGAGCAAACAATCAGAATGAGTCAGGGCAGAGCAGGTAATTGGAATGAGTCAGGATGGAGCAGGTAATGAGTGTGAGTCAGAGTGGAGCAGGTAATGGGAATGAGTCAGGATGGAGCAGGTAATTGAAAAAGGTTGCTTTACGAGGAAGTTAAGTTTCAAAGTAGAAGGCAAAGAATTGAACATACTGACATATTGATCCTTTCAAGAGAAATTTAGAACTAACATCTAACATTACATTGATTGGTATTTTTATACAGTCATGTATCACTTTATGATTGAGACATATTCTAAACAATGCACTGTTAAGTGATTTTCTTTTTGTGAGAGCAATATAGAATGTATTTTCATGAACCTAGATGGCATAGCCTATTACATACCTAGTTTCTGTAGTGTAGCCTATTGCTCCTAGGCTACAAACCTGTAAAGTATGTGACTGTACTGAATAATGCAGGCAATAGTAGGACAATAATATGTATTTGTGTATCTAAATATAGAAAAGGTACAGTAAAATTCAACATAAAAAATAAAAACAGTACACCTGTATCTAATACTTGCCATGAATGAAGCTTGCAGAACTGGAAGTTGCTCTGGATGAGTCAGTGAGTGAATGGTGAGTAAATGTGAAGGCCTAGGACATTACTGAACCCTACTATAAATTTTATAAACACTGTAAACTCAGGCTGCATGAAATTTACAAAAAAAGTTTTTTTCTTCATTAATAAATTAATCTCAGCTTATTGTAACTTTTTCACTTAAAAAGCTTTTTAATTTTTTAATATTTTTGAATCTTTTGTAATAATACTTGCTTTAAAACACACATTGTACAGCTGTACAAAAATATTTTTTCTTCATATCCTTATTCTATAAGCTTTTTCTACTTTTAAATTTTTAATATTTTAAATACTTTTAAAACTTTTTTTCTTTAAAACTAAGACATGGAAACACACATTAGCCTAGGCCTGTCCAGATTCAGGGTGATCAATATCACTGTCTTTCACCTCCATGTCTTCTTTTACTGGAAGGTCCTTGGGAGCAGCAACACACAAAGCTTTAATCTTCTATGGAAATAATGCCTTCTTTTGGAATACCTCCTGAAGAACCTGCTTAAGGTTGTTTTAGAGTGAACTTTTCATAAATAGAAGGAGTACATTCTAAAATAAAGATGAAAATATAGTATGATATCTACATAAGCCAGTAACAGAGTTGTTTATTATTAATACTAGGTTTGTATACACCATAATCACCACAAATATGTGAGTAGTGTATTGTGCTACAACGTTATGACAACTAAGTCACTAGGCAGTAAACATTTTTCAGCTTCATTATACTCTTATGAGACCACTGTCATTTATGTGGTCCATCACTGATAAAAAAATTTATGAGGCCCATTACTGTATTGCATTTCTGGAATAAATCATTTAGTCAAGATATTTAATTCTTTATTTTATTATTATTATACTTTAAGTTTTAGGGTACATGTGCACAGTGTGCAGGTAAGTTACATATGTATACATGTGCCATGCTGGTGTGCTGCACCTATTAACTCATTATTTAGCATTAAGTATATCTCCTAATGCTATCCCTCCCCTCTCCCCACACCCCACAACAGTCCCCAGAGTGTGATGTTCCCCTTCCTGTGTTCATGTGTTCTCATTGTTCAATTCCAACCTATGAGTGAGAACATGTGGTGTTTGGTTTTTTGTCCTTGCGATAGTTTACTGAGAATGATGATTTCCAATTTCATCCATGTCCCTACAAAGGACATGAACACATCATTTTTTATGGCTGCATAGTATTCCATGGTGTATATGTGCCACATTTTCTTAACCCACTCTATCATTGTTGGACATTTGGCTTGGTTCCAAGTCTTTGCTATTGTGAATAATGCTGCAATAAACATACATGTGCATACGTCTTTATAGCAGCAAGATTTATAGTCCTTTGGGTATATACCCAGTAATGGGATAGCTGGGTCAAATGATAATTTTAGTTCTAGATCCCTGAGGAATCACCAAACTGACTTCCACAATGGTTGAACTAGTTTACAGTCCCACCAACAGTGTAAAACTGTTCCTATTTCTCCACATCCTCTGCAGCACCTGTTTTTTCCTGACTTTTTAATGATTGCCATTCTAACTGGTGTGAGATGGTATCTCATTGTGGTTTTGATTTGCATTTCTCTGATGGCCAGTGATGGTGAGCATTTTTTCATGTGTGTTTTGGCTGCATAAATGTCTTCTTTTGAGAAGTGTCTGTTCATATCCTTCGCCCACTTTTTGATGGGGTTGTTTGTTTTTTTCTTGTAAATTTGTTTGAGTTCATTGTAGATTCTAGATATTATCCCTTTGTCAGATGAGTAGGTTGCGAAAATTTTCTCACATTTTGTAGGTTGCCTGTACACTCTGATGGTAGTTTCTTTTGCTGTGCAGAAGCTCTTTAGTTTAATTAGACCCCATTTGTCAATTTTGGCTTTTGTTGCCATTGCTTTTGGTGTTTTAGACATGAAGTCCTTGCCCAAGCCTATGTCCTGAATGGTAATGCCTAGGTTTTCTTCTAGGGTTTTTATGGTTTTAGATCTAATGTTTAAATCTTTAATCCATCTTGAATTAATTTTTGTATAAGGTGTAAGGAAGGGATCCAGTTTCAGCTTTCTACATATGGCTAGCCAGTTTTCCCAGTACCATTTATTAAACAGGGAATCCTTTCCCCATTGCTTGTTTTTGTCAGGTTTGTCAAAGATCAGATAGTTGTAGATATGTGGCATTATTTCTCAGGGCTCTATTCTGTTCCACTGATCTATATCACTGTTTTGGTAACAGTACCATGCTGTTTTGGTTACTGTAGCCTTGTAGTATAGTTTGAAGTCAGGTAATGTGATGCCTCCAGCTTCGTTCTTTTGGCTTAGGATTGACTTGGCAATGCGGGCTGTTTTTTGGTTCCATATGAACTTTAAAGTAGTTTTTTCCAAATCTGTGAAGAAAGTCATTGGTAGCTTGATGGGGATGGCATTGAATCTATAAATTACCTTAGGCAGTATGGCCATTTTCACGTTGCTGATTCTTCCTACCCATGAGCATGGAATGTTCTTCCATTTCTTTGTATCCTCTTTTATTTAGTTGAGCAGTGGTTTGTAGTTCTCCTTGAAGAGGTCCTTCATGTCCCTTGTAAGTTGGATTCCTAGGTATTTTATTCTCTTTGAAGCAATTGTGAATGGGAGTTCACTCATGATTTGGCTCCCTGTTTGTCTGTTATTGGTGTATAAGAATGCTCGTGATTTTTGAACATTGATTTTGTATCCTGAGACTTTGCTGAAGTTGCTTATCAGCTTAAGGAGATTTTGGGCTGAGACAATGGGGTTTTCTAGATATACAATCATGTCATCTGCAAACAGGGAGAATTTGACTTCCTCTTTTCCTAATTGAATACCCTTTATTTCCGTCTCCTGCCTCATTACCCTGGCCAGAATTTCCAACACTGTGTTGAATAGGAGTGGTGAGAGAGGGCATCCCTGTCTTGTGCCAGTTTTTAAAGGGAATGCTTCCAGTTTTTTCCCATTCAGTATGATATTGGCTGTGGGTTTGTCATAGATAGCTCATATTATTTTGAGACACGTCCCATCAATACCTAATTTATTGAGAGTTTTTAGCATGAAGGGTTGTTGAATTTTGTCAAAGGCCTTTTCTGCATCTATTGCGATGATGATGTGGTTTTTGTCTTTGGTTCTGTTTATATGCTGGATTATATTTATTGATTTGTGTATATTGAACCAGCCTTCACGGTTCACGAAAGTCCACTGTTCTGCAGCCACCACTGCTGATACCCAGGCAAACAGGGTCTGGAGTGGACCTCTAGCAAACTCCAAGAGACCTGCAGCTGAGGGTCCTGTCTGTTAGAAGGAAAACTAACAAACAGAAAGGACATCCACACCAAAAACCCATATGTACATCACCATGATCAAAGAACAAAAGTAGATTAAACCACAAAGATGGGGAAAAAACAGAGCAGAAAAACTGGAAACTCTAAGAAGCGAAGTGCCCCACCTCCTCCAAAGGAATGCAGTTCCTCACCAGCAATGGAACAAAGCTGGATGGAGAATGACTTCGACGAGTTGAGAGAAGAAGGCTTCAGATGATCAAACTACTATGAGCTACAGGAGGAAATTCAAACCAAAGGCAAAGAAGTTAAAAACTTGAGAAAAGTTTAGATGAATGTATACCTAGAATAATCAATACAGAGAAGTGCTTAAAGGACCTGATGGAGCTGAAAGCCAAGGCTCGAGAACTACGTGAAGAATGCAGAAGCCTCAGGAGCCGATGCGATCAACTGGAAGAAAGGGTATCAGTGATGGAAGATGAAATGAATGAAATGAAGTGAGAAGGGAAGTTTAGAGAAAAAAGAATAAAAAGAAATGAATAAATCCTCCAAGAAATATGGGACTATGTGAAAAGACCAACTCTACATCTGATTGGTGTACCTGAAAGTGACGGGGAGAATGGAACCAAGTTGGAAAACACTCTGCAGGATATTATCCAGGAGAACTTCCCCAATCTAGCAAGGCAGGCCAACATTCAGATTCAGGAAATACAGAGAATGCCACAAAGATACTCCTCGAGAAGAGCAACTCCAAGACACATAGTTGTCACATTCACCAAAGTTGAAATGAAGGAAAACATGTTAAGGGCAACCAGAGAGAAAGGTCTGGTTACCCACAAAGGGAAGCTGATCAGACTAACAGCGGATCTCTCGGCAGAAACTCTACAAGCCAGAAGAGAGTGGGGGCCAATGTTCAACATTCTTAAAGAAAAGAATTTCAACCAAGAATTTCATATCCAGCCAAACTAAGCTTCATAAGTGAAGGAGAAATAAAATCCTTTACAGACAAGCAAATGCTGAGAGATTTTGTCACCACCAGGCCTGCCCTAAAAGAGCTCCTGAAGGAAGCACTAAACATGGAAAGGAATAAATGGTACCAGCCACTGCAAAATCATGCCAAATTGTAAAGACCATCGAGGCTAGGAAAAAACTGCATCAACCAGCAAGCAAAATAACCAGCTAACATTATACTGTCAGGATCAAATTCACACATAACAATATTATCTTTAAATGTAAATGGATAAAGGCTCCAATTAAAATACACAGACTGGCAAATTGGATAAAGAGTCAAGACCCATCAGTGTGCTTTATTAAGGAAATCCATCTCACGTACAGAGACACACATAGTCTCAAAATAAAAGGATGGAGGAAGATCCACCAAGCAAATGGAAAACAAAAAAAGGCAGGGGTTGCAATCCTAGTCTCTGTTAAAACAGACTTTAAACCAACAAAGGTCAAAAGAGACAAAGAAGGCCATTACATAATGGTAAAGGGATCAATTCAACAAGAAGAGCTAACTATCCTAAATATATATGCACCCAATACAGGAGCACCCAGATTCATAAAGCAAGTCCTGAGTGACCTACAAACAGACTTAGACTCCCACACAATAATAATGGGAGACTTTAACATCCCACTGTCAACATTAGACAGATCAACGAGACAGAAAGTTCACAAGGATATCCAGGAATTGAACTCAGCTCTGCACCAAGCAGACCTAATAGACATCTACAGAACTCTCCACCCCAAATCAACAGAATATACATTTTTTTCAGCACCACACCACACCTATTCCAAAATTGACCGCATAGTTGGAAGTAAAGCTCTTCTCAGCAAATGTAAAAGAACAGAAATTATAACAAACTGTCTCTCAGACCACAGTGCAATCAAACTAGAACTCAGGATTAAGAAACTCACTCAAAACCGCTCAACTACATGGAAACTGAACAACCTGCTCCTGAATGACTACTGGGTACATAACGAAATGAAGGCAGAAATAAAGATGTTCTTTGAAACCAATGAGAACAAAGACACAACATACCAGAATCTTTGGGACACATTCAAAGCAGTTTGTGGAGGGAAATTTATAGCATTAAATGCCTACAAGAGAAAGCAGGAAAGATCCAAAATTGACGCCCTAACATCACAATTAAAAGAACTAGAAAAGCAAGAGCAAACACATTCAAAAGCTAGCAGAAGGCAAGAAATAACTAAAATCAGAGCAGAACTGAAGGAAATAGAGACACAAAAAACCCTTCAAAAAATTAATGAATCCAGGAGCTGGTTTTTAGAAAGGATCAACAAAATTGATAGACTGCTAGCAAGACTAATAAAGAAGAAAAGAGAGAAGAATCAAATAGACACAATAGAAAATGATAAAGGGGATATCACCACCGATCCCACAGAAATACAAACTACCATCAGAGAATACTACAAACACCTCTACACAAATAAACTAGAAAATCTAGAAGAAATGGATAAATTCCTCGACACATACACCCTCTCAAGACTAAACCAGGAAGAAGTTGAATCTTTGAATAGACCAATAACAGGCTCTGAAATTGTGGCAATAATCAATAGCTTACCAACAAAAAAGAGTCCAGGACCAGATGGATTCACAGCCAAATTCTACCAGAGGTACAAGGAGGAGCTGGTACCATTCCTTCTGAAACTATTCCAATCAATAGAAAAAGAGGGAATCCTTCCTAACTCATTTTATGAGGCCAGCATCATCCTGGTACCAAAGCCGGGCAGAGACACAACCAAAAAAGAGAATTTAAGACCAATATGCTTGATGAACATTGATGCAAAAATCCTCAATAAAATACTGGCAAACCGAATCCAGCAGCACATCAAAAAGCTTATCCACCATGATCAAGTGGGCTTCATCCCTGGGATGATATTTAATTCTTTATGATGCTGATGTATTCAGTTTGGTAGTAGTTTGTTAAAAATTTTTACATCAGTATTCATAAAGAATATTGGTTTACAGTTTTTTGTAGGATCTTTATCTGTTTTTGGTATTAATGTAATGCTAACCTCAGAATAAATTGTCAACTATTCCACTTTCTTTTGTTTGTTTGTTGTTTTTTAAATAGTTTTTTTTTTTTTTTGAAATGAATTCTCACTCTGTTGCCCAGGCTGGAGTGCAGTGGCACAACCTCAGCTTACTGCAAACTTCCCCTCCTGAGTTCAAGTGATTTTCTTGCCTCAGCCTCCTGAGTAGTGGGATTACAGGCACATGCGACCACTCGTGGCTAATTTTTGTTTTTTCAGTAGAGATAGGGTTTCACCATGTTAGTAGAGACAGGGTTTCACCATGTTGTCCAGGCTGGTCTCAAACTCCTGACTTCAGGTGATCCACCTGCCTCAGCCTCCCAAAGTGCTGGGATTACAGGCATGAGACCCCACATCTAGCCTGAAAGAGTTTGAGAAAGATTGCTACTAATTACTCTTTAAATATTTAATAAAATTTGCCAGACAAGCCATCTGGTCTTAGAATTCTCTTTTATTGGAAGGTCTTTGACTACTGATTCAATTTCTTCACCTGTTTGTCTGTTCAAACGTGGGATTTCTCCTTAAGTCAATTTTGATTGCTTTAAAAATAGAAATTTGGCTATTTCATATAATTTATGTAGTTTGTTGATGTATAATCATCCATAGTATCCTCATTTTATTTTAAACATTATGGATAATGTCTCAACTTTTATTTCTGATTTAAGTAATTTGCATTTTCTCTCTTTTTTTCTTGGTCAGACTAAGTAAAGTTTTGCCAATTTTTTTTCAAAGAACCAGTTTTTGATTTTATTGATTTTCTCTATTACTTATTGATTATATTCTATATTTCATCAATATTTTCTCTAATCTTTATTATTTCCTTCCTTCTACTTGCTTTAGGTGTAGTTCTATCTCTTGTTCCAGTTTCTTATAGAAGATGTTTGGGTTATTGATTTTAGATTTTCTTTCCTTATTAACATATGTGTATTAGTGTGCTAGGGCTGACATAACATCATACCACAGACTTATATCTTAAACAACAGAAATTTATTTTCTCACAATTCTAGAGGTTGAAAACCCAAGATCAAAGTGCCATCAGGTTTGGTGTTGGTAAGGTCTGTCTTCCTGGCTAGCAGATTCTCACCATGTCCTCATTTGCCCTCTCTTCTGTGCATGTGGAGAATGGGAGGGAGAGAGAGTGCATCACATAAATTTTAGTATGTTCTTCCTTAATTTTCATTTGTCTCAAGATATTATCTGATTTTCTCTTTTTGATTTCTTTTTTCACTTATTTATTGAGTATGTTGTTTATGTGTTTCCCCAATTTTTTCCTGCTATTGATTTCTAATGTTATTCCAGTTTGTTCAGAGAAGATACTTTGTATTATGTCTATCCTTTTAAATTTATTGAGATCTGCTTTATGGTCCAGCATATGATCTATCTTGTGGAATGTTCCATGAAAACTTGAAAAGAATGTATATTCTTCATTTTGTGATATAGTGTTCTATAGACGTCTGTTAGGTCTAGTTGGTTCATAATGTTGTACAAGTTCTCTATTTCCTTATTTTTTTGACTAGATCTATGCATTATTGAAAGTGAGTTACTGAGGATGGGCACGGTGGCTCATGCCTGTGATCCCAGCACTTTGAGAGACTGAGGTGGGTGGATCACTTGAGGTGAGGTGTTTGAGACCAGCTTGGCCAACATGGTGAAACCCCGTCTCTACTAAAAATACAAAAACTAGCTGGACGTGGTCACATGTGCCTGTAATCCCAGCTACTCAAGAGTGCGGGCAAGAGAATCGCTTGAACCCGGGAGGCAGAGGTTGCAATGGGTGGAGATCATGCCACTGCACTCCATCCTGGGTGACTGAGAGAGACTCTGACTCAAAAAAAAAAAAAGTGAGTTAATCTTTAACTATTACTGTATGGTTAAATTGTATCTTTCTCCCTTTATGTCTGTCAATTTTTCCTTCAAGTATTTTGGTGTTGTGTTACTAGGTGCATTGTTTTATCTTCTTGATGTATTTTTTTATCTTCCTGGTGGATTAACCCTTTTATCATTATAAAATGGTTCTGTTTGTCTTTAGTAACTTTTATTGTTTTAAAGTCTATCTTGTCCAACATCATTATAGCCACTACAACTTTCTTGTGGTTGCTATTTTCGTGATATATCTTTGTTTCCATTCTTTTGCTTTTAGTTTATTTGTATCTTTGAATCTAGAGTGTCTCCTATAGAAAGCATATAGTTGGATCTTGTTTTATATGCAGCATGTTAATCTCTGCCTTTGATTGGATTATTTAATCCTCTCACATTTAGTGTTATTGATACAGTTGAATTTATGCCAGCTTTTTTACATTTTGGTTTTTATATGTCTCATGTTTTTTTTTTCTCTATCATTCTGCTGCTTTCTTTCACATCAAATGAATATTTTCTTTTTTTTTCTTAAAGTTTATTTTTATTTATATAGACTCAGGGGTACATGTTCAGGTTCATTACATGGATATATTGAATAGTGGTGGGTTTGGTCTTCTAGTGTACCAAACACCCAAATAGTAAACACTGTACCCAATAGGTTATTTTTCCATCCTCACCCTCCTCCCACCATCCACCCTCAAGTAGGGTCCAGTGTCTGTTGTTTTCTTCTTTGTGTCCACATGTACTCAATGTTTAGCTTCCACTTATAAGTGAGAACAGGCAGTATTTACTTTTCTGCTCCTGTGTTATTTCATTTAGGATAATGGCCTCCTGCTCCACCCATGTTGCTGCAAAGGACATAATCTACTTCTTTTACATGGCTTTGTAGTATTCCATGGAGTATATGTACCACATTTTCTTTATCCAGTCTACTGTTGATGTGACTTTAGGTTGATTCCATGTTTTTGCTATTGTGAATAATGCTGTGATGCACATACACATTCATGTGTTTTTATGGTAGAACAATTCATGTTCCTTTTGGTGTATGCCCAATAATTGGATTGCTAAGTTAAATAGTACATCTATTTTAAGCCATTTGAAAAATCACCAAACTGCTTTCCACAATGGCAGAACTAATTTATATTCCCACCAGCAGTGTATAAGCAGTCCCTTTTCTCCAAAACCTTGCCAGCATATGTTATATTTTGCCTTTTTACTAATAGCCATTCTGACTAATGTGAGATTATACCTCATTTTGGTTTTGATTTGCATTTCTCTAATGATTAGTAATGTTGAGCATTTTTTCCATACGCCTGTTAGCCGCACGTATGTCTTTTTTTTTGAAAACTCCCTGTTCAAGTCTTTTGCTTGCTTTTTAATAGAGTTGTTTGGTTTTTGCTTGTTAATTTGTTTAATTTCCTTATAGATTGTGGATATTAGACCCTTTTTCAATTCATGGTTTGAAAATATTTTCTCCCATTCTGTAGGTTGTCTGTTTATTCTGTTGATAGGTTCTTTTGCTGTGCAGAAAAACTTTAGTTTAATTATGTCTCATTTATTTATTTATTTTTATTTTTTATTTTTTGCAATTGCTTTTGGTGTCTTCATCACAAAATCGTTGCCAAGTCCTATGTGTCAAGTAATATCTCCTAGGTTATCTTTCAGGGCATTTATACCTTTAGGTTTTATATTTAAGTCTTTAATCTATCTTGAGCTGATTTGTGTATATGATATAAGGAAGAGGTCCAGTTTTAATATTCTTCATATAGCTAGCCAGTTATCACTGCACCATTTATTGAATAGGGAGTCCTTTCCCCATTGCTTCTTTTTGTCCACTTTGTCAAAGATCAGATGGTTAGAGAAGTGTAGCTTTATTTCTGGGCTCTCTATGCTGTTCCATTGGTCTATGTGTCTATTTTTGTACCAATACCATGCTGTTTTAACTACTGTAGTTTTGTAATATAGATTGAAGTCAGGTAATGTGGTGCCTCCAGCTTTGTTCTATTTTCTTAGGATTGTTTTGGCTATTCAGGCTCTTTTTTGGCTTTACATACATTTAAATTTTTTTTTTCTAATTATGTGAAGAATGTAATTGGTAGTTTGATAGGAACAGCATTAAACATTTAAATTGCTTTGGGAAGTATGGCCATTTTAACAATACTGATTTCTCTTATTTGTGAACACAGAGTATTTTTCTATTTGTTTTGGTCATCTCTGATTTCTTTGAACAGTGTTTCATCATTCTGGCTCTCGAGATCTTTCCCTTCCCTGGTGAGTTGTATACTTAGCTATTTCATTCTTTTTGTGGCTGTTGTGAATGAGACTTTTCTTAATTTGGCACTCAGCCTGGATGTTGTTGGTGTATAGAAATGCTACTGATTATTGTACATTGATTTTGTATTCTGAAACTTTACTAAAGTTGTTTATCAGATCTTGGAGCTTTTGGGCAAAGACTGTCGAGTTTTCTAGATACAGAATGACATCATCTGTGAAGAGAGATAGTTTGACTATTGTATTAGTCCATTATCATGCTGCTAATAAAGACTTACCTGAGACTGAGTAATTTACAAAGAAAAGAGGCTTAATTCACAGTTCAGCATGGCTGGGGAGATCTCAGGAAACTTACAGTCATGGCGGAAGGGGAAGCAAACACATCCCTCTTCACAGGGCAGCAGGAAGAGGTATGAGAGCCAAGTGAAGGGGGAAGCCCCATTAAAACCATCAGACCTCAAGAGAAGTCACTCATTAGCACAAGAACAGCATGATCAGCATGGGAGTAACAGCCCCCACCATTAAATTACCTCCCACCAGGTGCCTCCCACAACACATGGGGATTATGGGAACTACAATTCGAGATGAGATTTGGGTGAGGACACAGCCAAACAATATCGATGATCTTTCTTCCTATTTTGATGCCTTTTATTTCTTTCTCTTGCCCAATTGTTCTGGCTAGAACTTCCAGTAGTATGTTGAACAGGAGTTGTGACAGTAGGAATCCTTGTCTTGTTCTGGTTATCAAGGAGAATGCTTCCATTCAGTATGATGTTGGCTGTGGGTTTGTCATAGATGGCTCTAATTTTTTCAAGGTATGTTTGTTCCTTCAATGTCTAGTTTGTTGAGGATTTTTAACATGAAGGGATGTTGAATTTTATCAAAACCCTTTTCTGCATCCATTGAGATGATTATGTAGATTTTGTTTTTAGTTCTCTTATGTAATGAATTACATTTATTGATTTGTGTATGTTGAACCATTCCAGGGATAAAGCCTACTTGATCATGGTGTATTAAGCATTTGATGTGCTGCTGGATTTGGTTTGCCAGTATTTTGTTCAGGATTTTTGCATCTATGTTCATCAAGGGTACTGTCCTGAAGTTTTCCTTTTTGGTTGTGTCTCTGCCAGGTTTTGATGTCAGCATGATGCTGGACTCATAGAATGAGTTAGGGAGGAGTCCTTCTTCTTCAAGTTTTTGGAGCAGTTTGGAGTAGGAATGGTGCCAGGTCTTCTTTATACAGCTGGTAGAATTTGGCTGTGAATCTATCTGGTCTTGGGCTTTTTCTGGTTGGCATTTAGACCACTGGTAGGTTTTATGTTACTGATTCAATTTTGGAATTCATTAATGGTATGCTCAGGGATTCAATTTCTTCCTGGTTTAATCTTGAAATGGTGAATGTTATCAGGAATTTATCAATTTCTTTTAAGATGTCTAGTTTCTGTGCATAGAGGTGTTCATACTAGTCTCTGAGGTTTTTTTGTATTTCTGTGGGGTCAGTGGTAATACCTTCTTTGTCGTTTCTAATTGTGTTTATTCGGATCTTCTCCCTTTTCTTCTTTATTAGTCTAGCTAGCAGCATATCAATCCTATTTATTCCTTCCAAGAACCAACTTGTGGTTTGTCGAGCTTTTGTATGGTTTTTCACAATTCAATTTCATTCAGTTGTGCTCTGATTTTGGTTACTTCTTGTCTTCTGCTAACTTTGGGGTTGGTTTGATCTTGTGTTTCTAGTTCTTGTAGGAGTGATGTTAAGTTGTTAATTTGAGATCTTTCCAACTTTTTGATGTGGGAGTTTCATGCCATACATTTTCCTCTTAACACTGCTTTATCTTTGTTTGAGAGATTCTGGTATGTTGCATCTTTGTTCTCATTCAAAGAATTTGCCTCAATTAAAAGACACTAGGTGGCAAGTTGGATCAAGGAGCAAAACCCAAATGTCAAAGAATTTCTTGATTTTCTAGTTAATTTCATTTTTTACTCAAAAGTAATTCAGAAGCAGATTGTTTAATTTTCATGTAATTGTATCATTTTGAGCAATCTTCTTAGTATTGATTTTAATTTTTATTGCACTGTTGACTGAGAGTGTGGTTGGTATGATTTGAGTGTTTTTGATTTTGCTGATAATTGTTTTATGGCTAATTGTATGGTTGATTTTAGAGTGTTTGTCATGTGCAGAGGAGAAGAATGTATATTCTATTCTTGTTGGGTGGAGTGTTCTGTCATATGTCTGTTAGGTCCAGTTAATCAAGTGTTGAGCGTAAGTTTAGAATATCTTTTTCAGTTTTCCATTTCAATGATAATCTAATAATGTCAGTGGAGTGTTGAAGTCTCCTATTATTATTGTGTGGTTATCTAAGTCTCTTTGCAGGCCTCTTAGAACTTGTTTTATGAACCTAGCTTCTTCTATGTTAGGTGCATACATATTTAAGATAGATCTTCTTGTTGAATTGAACCCTTTACCATTATGGAATGCCTGTCTTTGTCTTTTTGGATCATTGTTGGTTTCAACTCTATTTTGTCTGAAATTAGAATAGCAACCCCTGCTTTTTTCTGTTTTTCATTTGCTTGGTCAATTTTTCTCTATCCCTTTACTTTAAGATATGGATGTCATTACATGTGTGATGGATCTCTTAAAGACAGCATAGATTTGGGTTTTGCTTCTTGATCCAACTTGCTACTCAGTGTCTTTTAATTGAGGCATTTAGCTCATCTACATTCAAGGTTAATATTGATATTTGCAGATTTGATACTGTCATGTTGTTAGCTGGTTATTATGCAGACTTGATTTTGTAGTTGTTTTGTAGTGTCAATGGTCTATGTACTGAAGTGTGTTTAACACTCCCTTAAGGGTCTCTTGTAAGGCAGGTCTGATAGTAATGAATTTCCTTAGCATTTGCTTGTATGGAAAGTATCTTATTTCTTTTTCACTTATGAAGCTTAGTTTGGCTGGATATAAAATTATTGGTTTGAATTAATTTTCTTTACGAATGATAAATATGGGCCCCCAATCTTTTCCAGTTTCTAGAGTTTCTGTTGAAAGATCAGCTGTTAGCCTAATGGTATTGTTTTTGTAGGTGACCTGCCCCTTCTCTCTAGCTGCCTTTAACATTTTTTCTTCCATTTCAACCTTGGAGAATTTGATGACTATGTGTCTTCGGGATGATCATCATGTCATACAGTCTGGAGTCTTGCCCTGACACTCTCTAAAGCAGCTTTCTTTACCAGCTCAGTTGTCCACAGGGGTCATGAGGTCTCCTGCTGATAGGATTCCAGAGGTGTGTAGTGAGAGTGGGCCACTCCTTGCCTGTTCAACTCACCCCTTTCTTAGGAGTCTCTGGGAGCCAAGAATGAGTCCCAGTACTCCTCAGCCCCCTGCAGGGTTCCCAACTTCTTCTCTCATTGGCCCAGTGTCTATATCCTCCCCTGCATCCATTCTTAATGCCTTCCCTCCAAAGATCTGTTTGAAGTGTGCCAATCTTTCTGATGTCCCAGTCTCTCAGTGGGAGATGTTTCTCCTGGCTGTTTCTAGTTGACCATCTTGAATCCTGGATGTACAGCTACTGTCTTCTCTATTGTTACATTCCAGGTCTCTTTACTTTGCTCCAGACAGGTGATTAGGTGTGGCTTAGAGACAGCGAAACCGTTTTCCAGCTTCTGAAGAGCCCCAGCATCCCCCAATGTGTCTCTGAGTACCTGCTGATCACAGAGCAATAGAACCTGTGACAGAATCACCTGGGCCTCCTTTAACAGAAGACATGAAGCAGTGAAGACAACTCAACTAAATATTTTCTAATGTAGCATTTTAAATTAAATTTTTTTTTTGCTATATGTTTTTGAAGAATTTTTAAGTGTTGTTTTAGGGTATGCCATATAAATATTAACTTATAGAATCCACTTCAAACTTATACTAGCTTAATTCAGAAATGCTACTTATAGATAGCTCTATTATCTTTTCCTCATTTTGTGGGATTATTGTTCTATGTATGACATTAATTAATGCTACAAACCCAGTAACATATTGTTATGATTATTATTTTATCATTGGTAATTATTTCTTTAGCCCAGCACAGCTTTACTTTTGCCAACCTCCTTTGTGCTGTTAGTGACAAATATAATACATATATATTACATTTCTATAAGTTAAAGGCCCAAAAATACATTACATACATATTATCGTACACAATTGCTTTTTAAATCAAATGAAGAACAAAATACAAAACCTATGCATTTACACTGTCTTTTGTAGTTACAAAATTTCCTTTACCAGTGCTCTTTCTTTTTTTGTGTGGATTTGAATTACCAAATGGGATTACTGGTGTTCATCCTGAAGATTTCCTTTACTATTTTCTATAAGGCAGATTTGCTAGCAACAAATTTTTCTAGTTTTTGCTTTTCTAGTTTCCATTTCTATTAATGTTTGAATGATAGTTTGGTTGGATATAGAATGCCTGGTGGATAGAATTTTTTTCGGAATAATTTCAATGTTTTCCCACTGCCTTATTGATCTCCATAGTTTCTTCTGAGGAGTCAGCTGTTAATACTATTAGAGTTCCCTTCTAAATAATAAGCTATTTTTCTCTTGTTGCTTTCAGAATTTTCTTCTTGAATTTGACTTTCAGAAGTTTTACTATGATGATGTATTTATTTGTAGATCTCTTTGTGTTTATCCTATTTGAAGTTCATTAAACATCCTGAATGTGTATGCTGTTTTTTGATAACCTTGTGAGGTTTTAAGACATTATTTCTTCACATATGTTTTTCTGCTTCTTCCCCTTTTCTTCTTCTGATACTGACATTACACATATGTTGGTGCACTTAATGATGACCCACATTATTCTGACAGTGTTCATTTTTCTCTATTGTTTTTTCTCTCTGTTTTTTGGCTTGCATATCTATCACTCTATCTTCAAGTTCACTTATTCCTTCTTCTGGCAGTTCAATCAATGTCTCCTCCAGTGGATTTTAAATTTTAATTATTTTGCTTTTCAACTTCAGTGCTTTCATTAGGTTCTTCTTTTTTTTGTATAAATTTATGGGATGCAAGTATAGTTTCATTACATGGAGGGATTACATAGTAGTGAAGTTAGGGCTTTTAGGGTATCCATCACCTGAATAATGTACATTGTAACATTAAGTAATTTCTTATCCACTCCAAGCCCCCCACTTCTATTTTTCCAAGTTTCCATTGTCTGTTATCCCACACTGTACATCCGTGTGTACTCATTATTTAGCTTTTACTTTCAAATGCAAACATATTGTATTTGTCTTTCTGTATCTCAGTTATTTCACTCAGGAGAATGGCTTCCACTTCTATGCATGCTGCTGCAAAAGACATGAGTTCATTCTTCTTATGGCTGAATAGTATTCGATTGTGCAGATATACCACATTTTTAATCCAAGCATTGATTGATGAACACAGAATGATATCATATCTTTGTTATTGCGAATAGTGCTATGATTAACATGCAAGTTATTTTAAAATATTTCTGTCTTTCTGCTGATATTCTCAGTTTGATATGACATTATCATATCTTGTTTTACTTCTGTAATCATGGTTTCTTCAGTTCTATGAACATGTTTATAATTGCTACTTTAAAGTCATTCTGATAAATCCAACATCTGATTCTTCTCATTAGCAGTTGCTTTTTTAGTGTACGGATTATAATTTCTTCTTTGTATTCCTCATAATTTTATGTTAAAAACCAGAATATTTTTATTTTTATTTTTAGAGATAGAGATAGGGTCTCACTATATGCTGGGATGACAGGTGTGAGCCACTGTGCTCAGCCAGAGCATTTTCACGGGTGTCCAGCCCTTTGAATTCGGGGATTTTTTGCTTATCTATGGTGGTGTAGATCACACAAATTATGCACTGACTTTCCTTTTTCTCATGAGCAATCATTAGTGTTCATGTTAGCAAAGACAATTTTTCTTCTTCCAGTGTGGCCCAGGGAAGCCAAAAGGCTAGACACATGGGTTTTAAGTAATATTTTGTAGTAACTCTGAGTACTGGTGGTCCACCCTCTAGAGTTTGTTAATGCTTTTGGCTTGTTTAGTGACTTACTGGATTACTTTAGTGTTGTCTATCCCTCTCTTCCTCACGTAGTGTTAAGCATTTGATGTTGCTCCTCATAGAGGCACAGCTTTGGGCACTTCCACAGTCATCCTAGAATAACAGTGGTTTTGGTAGGGCTCTCTTTCTCCCCCTGACCACACAGCTCCTAAATTCTATTAATTGCAGAAAGACTTCTCTATTGCTTTCAGTGGTGCTCTGGGACATATATTGCTCTACAAATTAGTCTAGTTAAATTTTGTTTTTTTTTGAAAGAGAGATTTCTGAGGTTAGTGTTTGATACTTGTTCTGACTCCAGAAGCATTCCTCCCAGAATTTTTTTTTTTTTTTTTTTTTTTTTTTTATATGAAGTCTCCCTCTGTCGCCCAGGCTGGAGGGCAGTGGTGTGATCTCGGCTCACTGCAACCTCCACCTCCTGGGTTCAAGCAATTCTCTGCCTCAGCCTCCTGAGTAGCTGGAATTACAGGCACCCACCACCACGCCCCGCTAATTTTTGTATTATTAGTAGAGATGGGATTTCACCATCTTGGCCAGGCTGGTCTTGAACTCCTGACCTCTTGACCCACCTGTCTTGGCCTCCCAGAGTGCTGGGATTACACACCTGGCCTGCTCAGCAGTCTTATTAGCAGGTTCTCCTCTGCAAACTAAGTGGCCTAAAGTTTAGCCTGTGTCTTGATTCACATCCTCATTCACTTTCCTGATATCCTCCACTGTTCTTAAAAGTGATCAAAAGCTTGAATTTATTCACAATCTTTTGCAAATTATGTCAGTTCCTTTGAAAAGAGATTAAGAGCTATTTATTTTACAGCTTAAATCTCTCCCCCGGAAAAACCTTTGATTTAGGGGTCTGGAACTGGGCTTGGAGACAATGGAAAGCTATTCACTGATTTCTTCTTCAGTAGCTGAGCTCTTAATGGTGGTGGGTGGCAGCAGCCTAAGGTCTTCTCAGATTGTCTCTTGGGTATGAAAATCTCACTTCATGAGCTGGGACAAAGGCAATCAGGGCCCTAATATTATCAGAATGTTAACTGAAAGCTAGAGCCTCAATCCCATGAGAGGGAGCTGGGTGGAAGAAGGGAGCCCCTACTTCTTGACTGCACTCACTTGAGATTAAGGATGAGAAATGCTGACATCCTGCTTCTCCCAGAAAGAAAACCCTCTTATTAAGAGCTGTAAGAGAGGGAGTCCTGTGTTTTGGGGTGCCGTAGTTTTGAGTGGAGTCTTTACCTGGTTAAGCTCGGAGGAGGAAGGGAAGGAGTAGTCTTAGTTCGAGTATCACAAATCATTGCCTTTCTTACCAAATAGTCATAGGTTTTCTTGAACAGATGTTACTTCATTTTCAGAGGGTTTAAATGGTTGCTTTCTCATAATTTTCATCAGTTTTGTTTATTTCAAGTCAGTAGATCTCCTCATGCTGTCATGCTGGAAGTAAATCTCCTTAACCTGTTATATACAATTTTTAACTGAAAAATAAGTCTATCATCATTTTATGTCACTAAATATAGATTTATACCAACATTTGTAATGTCTGTCATATTTTTATTTCCATAGGTTATTGGGGAAAGGTGGTGTTTGGTTACATAAGTAAGTTCTTTAGTGGTGATTTGTGATATTTTGGTGCACCCATCACCCGAGCAGTACACACTGCATCATATTTGTAGTCTTTTATTCCTCACCTCCTTCCCACTCCCTCAGAGTCCCCAAAGTCCATTTTGTCATTCTTTTGTCTTTGCATCGTCATAGCTTAGCTCTCACTTATAACTGAAAACATACAATGTTTGGTTTTCCGTTCTTGAGTTACTTCACTTAGAATAATAGTCTCCAATCTCACCCAGGTCGCTGCAAATGCCATTGATTCATTCCTTTCTATGGCTGAGAGTTATTCCATATATATCATATATATTACAGTTTCTTTATCCAATCGTTGATTGATGGGCATTTGGGTTGATTCCACGTTTTTGCAATTGTGAATTGTGCTGCTATAAACATGTGTGTGCAAGTATCTTTTTTGTATAATGACTTCTTTTCTCCTAGGTAGATACCGGTTGCTGGGATTGCTGAATCAAACAGTAGTTTTATTTTTAGTTAATTAAGGAAAACACTGTTTTCCACAGTGGTTGTACTAGTTTACATTCCCACCAGCAGTGTAGAAGTGTTCCCTGTTCACCGCATCTATGCCAACATCTACAATTTTTTTTTCATTTTTTGATTATGGCCATTCTTGTAGGAGTAAGGTGGTATTGCACTGTGGTTTTGATTTGCATTTCTCTGATCGTAAGTGACGTTGAGCATTTTTTCATATGTTTGTGTGTCATTTGTGTATCTTCTTTTGAAAATTGTCTATTCATGTCCTTAGCCCACTTTTTGATGAGATTGTTTGTTTTTTCTTGCTGATTTGTTTGAGTTCATTGTAGATTCTGGGTATTAGTCCTTTGTCAGATGTATGGATTTTGAAGATTTTCTCCTGTGCTGTGGTTTTTCTGTTTACTCTGCTGACTGTTCCTTTTGCTGTGCAAAAGTTCTTTGGTTTAATTAAGTCTCAGCTATTTATCTTTGTTTTCACTGCATTTGCTTTTGGGTTCTTGGTCATGAAATCTTTGCCTAAGCCAATGTCTAGAAGGGTTTTTCCAATGTTATCTTCTAGAATTTTTAGTTTCAGATCTTAGATTTTAAGACCTTTATCCATCTTGAGTTGATTTTTGTATAAGGTGAGAGATGGGGATCCAGTTTCATTCTCCTATATGTGGCTTGCCAATTAAACCAGCACCATTTGTTGAAAAGGGTGTCCTTTCTCCACTTTATGTTTTTGTTTGCTTTGTCAAAGATCAGTTGGTTGTAAGTATTTGGGTTTATTTCTGGGTTCTCTATTCTGTTCCATTTGTCTATGTGCCTATTTTTATACAAGTACCATGCTGCTTTGGTGACTATGGACTTATAGTATAGTTTGAAATCAGGTAATGTGATGCCTCCAGATTTGCTTTATTTGCTTAGTCTTGCTTTGGCTATGTGAGCTCTTTTTTTTTGTTCTATATGAATTTTAGGATTTTTTTTTCTAATTCTGTGAAGAATGATGGTGGTATTTTGATGGGAATTGCATTCAATTTGTAGATTGCTTCTGGAAGTATGGTCATTTTCTTTTTATCTTTTTTCTTTCTTTTCTTTTTCCTTTTTTTTTGAGATGGATTGTTGCCCAGGCTGTAATGCAGTGCAGTGGCACAGTCTCGGCTTACTGCAACCTCCGCCTCCCAGATTCAAGTGATTCTTCTGCCTCAGCCTCTCCAGTAGCTGGGACTACAGGCATACACCACCATGCCTAGCTAACTTTTGTATTTTTAGTAGAGACAGGATTTCACCATGTTGGCCAGGCTGGTCTTGAGTGCTCCTGACCTCAAGTGATCTGTCCACCTTAGCCTCCCAAAGTGCTGGGATTACAGGTGTGAACCACCACACCTGGCTAAGTATGGTCATTTTCACAACATTGATTTTACCCATTCATGAGCAAGCGATGTGTTTCAGTTCTTTGCATCATCTATAATTTCTTTCAGCAGTGTTTTGTAGTTTTTCTTGTAGAGTTCTTTCACCTCCTTGGTTAGGTATATTCCTAAGTATTTTATTTGTTTTGCAGCTATTGTAAAAGGGATTGAGTTCTTTATTTGATTCTCTGCTTGGTCACTGTTAGTGTATAAAAAAGCTACTGATTTGTGTACATTAATTTTGCATCCGGAAACACTGCGGAATTCTTTTATCATTTCTAGGAGCTTTCTGGAAAAGTCTCTAGGGTTTTCTAGGTAAATAATCATATCATCAGCAAACAGCAACAGTTTGACTTCCTCTTTACTGATTTGGATGCCCTTTATTTCTTTATCTTGTCTGATAGCTCTGGCTAGGACTTCCAGTACTATGTAGAAGAGGGGTGGTGAGAGTGGGAATTCTTGTGTTCCACTTCTCAGAGGGAATGCTTTCCACATTTTCCCATTCAGAATTAGTTGGCTTTGTGTTTGTCATTGATGACTTTTAGTACATTGAGGTATGTTCCTTTTATGCCAATTTTGTTGAGAGTCTTTAACCATAAAGCGATGCTGGATTTTGTTGAATGCTTTTTCTGCATATATTGAGATGATCTTGTGATTTTTGTTTTTGATTCTTCTTATGTGATGTATCACATTTATTGACTTGTGTATGTTAAACCATCCCTGAATCCCTGGTATGAAACTCACTTAAACATGGTGGATTATCTTTTTGATATGTTGTCGCATTAAGTCAGCTAATATTTTATTAAGGACTTTTTACATCTATGTTCATCAGGGATATTGGTCTGTAGTTTTCTTTTTTGATTATGTCCTTTCCTGGTTTGGGTATTAGGGTGACAGTGGCTTCATAGAATGATTTACAGAGGGTTTCCTCTTTCTCTATATTGTGAAATGGTGTCAAAAGCATTGGTACCAATTCTTCTTTGAATGTCTGGTGGAATTCTGCTGTGAATCTGTCTGGTCCTGGACTTCTCTTTGTTGGTTATTTATTTATTTATTTATTTTAAGAGGGAGTCTCGCTCTGTCACCCAGGCTGGAGTGCAGTAGCACTATCTCCACTCACTGCAAGCTCTGCCTCCTGGGTTCATGCCATTCTCCTGCCTCAGCCTCCCAAGTAGCTGGGACTACAGGTACCTGCCACCATGCCCAGCTAATTTTTTGTATTTTTTAATACAGACGGGGTTTCACTGTGTTAGCCCAGGATGGTCTCGATCTCTTGACCTCGTGATCCGCCTGCCTTGGCCTCCCAAAGTGCTGGGATTACAGGTGTGAGCCACTGTGCCCGGCCGTAATTTTTTATTACCATTTCAATCTCACTGCTTGTTATTTGTCTACCCAGTGTATGTAATTCTTCCTGATTTAAGCTAGGAAGGTTGTATCTTTCCAGGAATTTATTCATCTCCTCTAGGTTTTCTAGTTTATATGCATAAAAGTGTTCGTAGTTGCCTTGAATGATCTTTTGTATTTCTGTGATGTCAGTTGTAATATCTCCCGTTTTGTTTCTTTTTTTTTTTTTTTTTTTTTTTTTGAGACAGAGTCTTGCTCTCTCACCCAGGCTGGAGTGCAGTGGTGCGATCTCGGCTCACTGCAACCTCCACCTTCCGGGTTCAAGCTATTCTCCTGCCTCTGCTTCCTAAGTAGCTGGCATTACAGATACTCGCCACCATGCCCAACTAATTTGTATATTTTTAGTAGAGATGGGGTTTCACCATGTTGGTCAGGCTGCTCTCAAACTCCTGACTTTGTGATCCGCCTGCCTCAGCCACTCAAAGTGCTGGGATTACAGGTGTCAGCCACCATGGCCAGCCCCATTTTGTTTCTTATAGAGGTTATTTGGATTTTTATCTCTTCTTTTCTTGGTGAATCTTGCTAATAGTTTATCAGTTTTACTTATTTATTCAAAGAACCAGTTTTTTGTTTCCTTTATCTTTTTGTTTTGTTTTGTTTCAATCTTGTTTACTTACTTATGATTTGATCTTGCTTATTTCCTTTCTTCTGCTGGGTTTGGGTATGGTTTGTTCTTGTTTCTCTAGTTCCTTGAGGTGCGAATGCCTCTTTGTGCTCTTTCAGATTTTTTGATGTAGGCATTTAGGGCTATGAACTTTCCTCTTAGTATTGCCTTTGCTGTATCCCAGAGGTAAAAATCTAATTTTAACTCAAATTCCTTACTGATGTGCATTTGAGTTTTCCTATCGCAACTTTTTGCTGTCACAATTCACATTTTTTTCTTTTTCTTTTTTTTTTTTTTTTTGTTGGTTTTGGCCAAACATTTTATTTAGTATTCTTAGTTGTTTAACACACACTTAAATGGTCTTATTGGGGGAGGGGAAAGGGGAGGTTCTTGCAGATTCCCAAGGAAATGTCAGAAAGGCAGAATGGCCAGCATTATCCATTTGCTTTTTTGGGTTTACTGGGTGAATAGGCATGCGATTTCAGGTTTTTCATACTAAGAACATTGAGATTTCAGTTGGAAGACACCCTGAAATCTTATGAGTAGCATATCCCAACCACCCTCTAATAGCTAGCTTGTTTGTGTAGGTAGAATGATTCATCTCTCCATTTTAGATGGCTAGATGTTTTGTGGAAGATCTTAGAATTGCCTGCCTCATTTACTGGGAAAAATCAGATAGGAAGTGGCCTTTAGGGATACTTTTACTTGGAAAGTTACAACACTAGTATAAGTCTTAACACATTTAACATTTGCTTGTTGAAAAGCAATGCAAAAGTCAAATAAAATTAAACATGTTTTACTTTTTTTCCTCACAAGAACATAAAAATTATGGAGGGGAACTTAACGGGGAATTTTAAAAAAGGTAACACAATTTTTCCTTTTAGTAGTTCTTGGGTAGTTATGATAGAATAGTTTCCACTTTTTGTTTCTTTGAACTGGGATTTTGGTACAAAGTTTTGTTTGTTTCTAGTATCTGCTTCTGCCTCCCCCTCTATCAGATCGGCTTCCTCCACGGCCACCACCTCTTGGTGTTCCACGGCTTGAACTGCTGTAGGAATCACGTGGAGGAGGGTACCCCCTTTCCATAGAAGGGGGAAGCCCTCTTTCTTGTCTGCCAACCTGATCACGACCACTTGAGTAGAGATCACTTCGACTGCTTGAGTAACTGTTTCGACTTCCACCATATCCGTCACGTGAGCTGCTGTAATCATCATAGCGACTGCTTCCACCATAAGATGGGGGCGCCCTCGTGTAGGTGGAGCTCTCTACAAGAGGGCAGCGGTTCCCTTTGAGGTGGACCTCGGTAACTATCTCTTCCACGTGATACAGGAGCTCTTCCTCCCATTCCACTGCTACTGTGAACTGGTCCTGAAGGTGCAGATCTCTTAGGAGGAAGACCCCCACTTCTTGGTGGTGGTCCTCTTTTTACTGGGAGTGGTCCCCTGGAAGAACTCATGTTAAAATTCATGGAATATCCACCAGTCATCCATGTGTCCTCCCCGTGAGGGAGGTCCCCTGGTTCCTCCACTTCCTCCTCTTCCACCTCTAAGAACTCTTGGAGGGCCTCTACTTCTTGGAGGTGGAGGCGGTCCACGTCTACCACTGTCAAATGACGGTTTGGTGGCTTGTTCCACCTTGATGGCTTTTCCATCTAATGACTTTCCATTCATGTCTCTGGCTGCATCCTTAGCGTCTGCTGGGCTTTCAAAGGTGATAAAAGCAAATCCTCTTGATTTGTTGGTTTCACAGTCTTTCATCAAGTGTACTTCCACTATTTGTCCATATTTGCCAAATACTGCTTCAAGAGCTTTCTTATTTGTTTCCGTATTAAGCCCACCAATGAAAAACTTTCCTGGGCGATCTGCTTCAACCATTTTTTGTTTTTTCCGGTGAGTCGGAGGAGTGACAATGGGTTCAAGCTCCAAAGAGCTCGCCGATAGGGGCTTCCTAGCAGCTCAGCACCAGTGGTGGCTGCCGGGTCCGAGGACCAAACCGCGAAGCTGCTAGCACTACTGTGCAACCTCAATTCACATTTCAATGGACATTCTGGTACAGACATATATACACCTTCACACATTTCTCACATTATTTCCTTAGGATAAATCCCTAGAAAAGAAATTGCTGGCTGTAAATTGCATTTTATTTTAACATTATGCCAATTCAGATTATTCACTAAGTTCCACTGACCTAGCTCTTTTTCTTGAGTCTAGAACAGCTCAGTTTCTCAGGTTGATCACAAGCAGCCTGTCACGGGTCTCCTCTTCTGCACACTGCTCTCTTTAAGACGCTCTCCTAGTTTCACCTTCCAAAATTCCCCATCTTTCCTTCCAAATTCATAATGCCCATTCTACCCCCAGCTTGCCTGGAGGGAAGTTCAATTCATGTAAAAATTGATTTGAGTGTATAATCTGGAGTTAGGTAGTGTGGGTTCATATTACACCTTGGATACTGATTAGCTGTGAGATGTGATCAAGATACTTAATATTTTGATGTTCCACTTTCTTTATCCCAAAAGTAAAGATGATACCTACCTTATAAACAAATTGGGAAGATTATATCAGCCAATGAACATATGTAGAAGGAGCATTGACTACTAGCCTGGGCAACATAGTGAGACCTCCATCTCTACAAAAAAAAAAAAAAAAAAGTTGGGTGTGGTGGTGTGCACCTGTAGTCCCAGATACTTGGGAGCCTGAAGTAGGAGAATCACTTGAGTTCAGGAGAGTGAGCCTACATGAGCCATAATCATGCCACTGTACTCCAGCCTGGATGACAGAGCAAGACTCTGTCTCAAAAACAAACAAACAAAGAAACAAATAAGAAAACAAGAAATATTGCCTAGTTCATAGTGAGTGTTTAATAATTGATATATTATTAGTTGTATTTCCTCTTAATGAATGACTAGAATGAGTCATATTCCAGAACATATTTCTATGTTTTAGGGAGACTTATGTCCCAGTCTGAGGGAAGTTTAAGTCTCATTTCACCTGAATAGTAGCTAAAGTATTATCTGAATTGTGTTTTCCTTCTTGTTTTGGTCTTGCTCAGGTGTCAGGGAAATCTCTGAGTAAATTAAATTATGAAAACATTTGCTTTAGAATTACTCTTGTTGGTTACTCATGGGCCATATCACATTGAACTTTCAACAAGTTTACATATAGTACTAGAAGTTTTCTGTGAGTTCTCTAACAAACGGATTTTCAATTAGCATTTCATTGTCAGTTTGAGCTCAGTCTTATGTAATACAATCCTTTTGACATTTTATCATCAGTAACAGGAGCACAATGTAAAATAAAAAACACTAGCTAAAAATTAAAACAATTGAACTCATGGAGATATCAAGTAGAATGATGGCTACCAGAAGCTCGGAAGGGTAGTGGGGAGGAGGGATTAGGGATAATTAATGGATACAAAAATGTAGTTAGATAGAATAAATGACATCTAGTATCTGATAGCACAACAGGATGACTACAGTCAACAACAATTTATTGTACATTGAAAAATAACTAAAAACATACAATTGAAATGTTTGTAACACAAAAATTAATTATAAATGCTTGAGGTGATGGATACTTCATTTACCCTGATGTGATTATTACACTTCGTATGCCTCTATAAAAATATTTCAGGTATTCCACATATATACAACTACTATGTACTCATAGGAAAAATCAAAAAACAAAACAAACCATGTTGGGGAATACACTTTAATAGAAATTTATATGCAACTGTTTCCGTATACACATTGGGATCAAATTGTGTATATATAAATATATATATACACACACACACATATATATGTGTATATATATATGTGTATGTGTATATATCTATACACATATATATACCACATATATACACACATATATACACATATATATACATATATATACATATATATACACATACACATATATATATACACATATAGTTACCTACTTTTATTATTTAACAATTAAACATTTTTCAATGTCTGTAAGGGTTTTATGTGTGATTTTAATGGCCATATTTTAATCAAATTATTTACTTATTTTTATTGAACCAGTCCTCTTTTGTAGAGTATTAAGGTTGTTCCCAATTGTTCAATGATAAGAAATGCAGCAATAAACATTTGTGTACATATATTTCTTGAATGATTCTGAATATTTCCTTAGGGTAAATTCTTAGAAGCAAAATTGTTGGGTAAGAAGGATGCACATTTAGATTTTTTTTTGATGATATTGCCAAATTGCCATTCAGAAAGGTTACACTTAATTTTTACTCCCACTCAGTATGTTTTCCTATACTCACCCAAACCCTGGGTATTAGCACTTATGAATTCTTTACTAATTTAATAATCTCTGTCTCCAGATGATATATCACTTTAATTTGTACTTTTTGGATTACTAACATATTTTAAATTGTTTAACAACATGGCTCATACCTGCAATCCCAACATTTTGGGAGGCCTAGGAGGGAGGATTGCTTGAGGCCAGGAATTCAAGACCAGCCTGGGCAACATACACAGACCCCATCTCGACAAAAAAATTTAAAAAATAGCTGGGCGTGGTGGCATGAACCTGTAGCTCTAGCAACTTGGGAGGCTGGGGCAGGAGGATCATTTGAGCCCAGGAGTTCAAGGCTGTAGTGAGCTGTGACTGTGCACTGCACTCCAGCCTGGGCAAAAGAGCAAGACCCTGTCTCTTAAAAAAAAAGTGAAGCTCAGTGCAGAGGATGTCAAGATTTGCACTCAGGTACCAAAAACTGACTGAAGAACAGGCTGCTGTAGATGTGGCTGTAAAGCAGCTTATGTGGAAACTTTTCAGGGTTTTAGTTGACAGTCAATTCAGTATAAGCCAACAGTGTGATATGGTTGCCAATAAAACTAATTTAAATTTAGGAGGGCATTAATAAAAGTTTAGCATCTTGGACAAGAGAGGCGACAGTCTTACTTTATTTCTCTTAAATCAGTCTGCACCTGGGACACAGCCCACACAAGCTGTAGGTCCAGATGATTAACTGTGGCTCAAACAGTTCAAAGTATATCCAGAAGAGAATGAGCAGTCTGGAGGAAGAAGAGGAAATGTGACCTATGAAGAGTGGCTGAATTATCTTAGAAGAAAAGAAGACTGAGGGGACTGTGGCCTCTGTTTTCAGAGCTTGGAGCAATCATGGGGCAGAGTGAGTCGGTACATTTTGGGTGGTGACAGGGTGCAAAGCAGGATACAAGGGTAAATATCATGGGAAGAATAATTTCAGCTCAACACAAAGAATCCCATTCTAAAAGTGATCTTGGAAAGGTCAGCCTGGAGTGATCGTTTCTCATCATCAGAGTTATTCCATCAGTGGCTGGATGACTACTCAGCAGGTAGTCATTTGAGAAGTTCAAACATGGGACAGAGGCTTGCACTAGATGCTTTTAACCTCCATTTCAGTCCTGATGTTCTAGGTCTCCATAAATGCTACTGCTCCTAATCACCTTACTCAGAGCCATAGGTCCAACAGCTTTGTTGGGGGAGAAGAAGACTTGTAAAGCAGTGTGTCTCAAATTTAAAATGCATGCTAAATACTTGTTAAAAAGTAGGTTCAGATTCAGTAGATCATGAATGGGGCCTAAGATTCTGCATTTCTATCAAATTCTAAGTGAAGGTAACAAGTCGTTAGCATGAATTTTAAATTGGGATGATATAGTCCCCCAAAGGGTATAAATTTACTCTTGGTGTGGGGATGGAGTAATCTTAGCTATTACCCTGGTTTATGGACCTCCAAAGGGCCACAGTATATAAACAGTTATATATTAAATGCGTGATATTAACATTTTATGGATGAGATAATTTGGAAAAAAAATTTAGAAACAATAAAAAAGGCCAAGAAATACTATATTGGAGAGTCATCTAGAGCAATGGCTTTCAATCTTGACTCAACATTAGAATAATTTGGGGAGTTTTAATATTTTGGATTCCTGGACTACACCCTTCGAGAGTCCCTCCTTATTGGGCTGGCGTATGCCTTGGACATTGGTTTTTGTTAAAGCTCCCTAGATGATTCTAATGTGTGACCAAGCTCAAGAACCACTGGTCTAGAGACAGGGTAAGAGGGTAAGATGCAGAGATGAGAGAAAAGGTGTGTGAGGCATGTGGGAGCTGAGGATGGGCATGGATTATTGAAAAAATGGATGACCCCCTAGAATATTCAACAGGAACCATTTCATGTTAAGAGCCTTGGGAAAGCGTCAGAATGTCCCTTGTCCTGTTATTGAGTGGAAAAAAACAACATAAAAAACAAGGAACCAAGGCAGAAAGAGGAGAAGAACACTGCATGGAGTGGCAATTAAAAGGGTAGAGTCTGCAATAGAGTGATACAGAAGCTGGGTCAAATGGCAGTTTTGTTTTTAGGTCTTTGAGGAATCATCACACTGTATTCCACAATGGTTGAACTAATTCACATTCCAACCAACAGAGTAAAAGTGTTCCTATCTCTCTGTAGCCTCACAAGCATCTGTTGTGTTTTTGTCTTTTTAACAATTGCCATTCTGACTGGCATGAGATGGTATCTCATTGTGGTTTTGATTTGCATTTCTCTAATTATCAGTGATGTTGAGCTTCTTTCCATATGTTTTTTGGTTGCATAAATGTCATCTTTTGAGAAGTTCCTGTTCATGTCCTTTGCCCATTTTTAAATAGGGTTATTTTTTTCTTGTAAATTTATTTAAATTCCTCCTAGACTCTGGATATTAGACCTTGTCAGCTGGACAGGCTGCAAACATTTTGGCTAGATCAGTTGACTGTATTTTTGTGGATTTATTGCTGGGCCCCCTATTCTGTTCCATTGGTCTACATGTCTACCTTTATGAGGCTCTGTCTCAAAAAAAAATTGTACTTTAATTATCTCTGTTTTTCCAAGGCATAGCATAATTTCTGCAACAAAGTGGTTAGTCAACAAATGTTTATTCAAACTAAGCTAAAAGTTAT
The DNA here is from genome assembly GCF_029289425.2 of Pan paniscus. Lineage (NCBI taxonomy): Eukaryota > Metazoa > Chordata > Mammalia > Primates > Hominidae > Pan > Pan paniscus. Next base: position 65,486,969 of record NC_073272.2, read on the forward strand.
GGAAATTTAACATCTTGGCAATTATGGGATGAATGGTTGCTAAATCTCTAGCTATACCATAGGGCGGGCCTGGGCCCATGACTGGCACTTCCAAGTGCCAGGTAGAAGGCAGAATATGACTTCAACTTAAAAAAGAGGAGCCATGGGAGCCAAATTACTGGGGTCTGTAGACAGGAAATAGTGAGAACCAGGTATTGTCAGTCTAGATTCCTTTTCAGCAGAAGGTTTCCTGGGTTGACCAACATGATAGAGATGCTCCAAGCCATGACTGCTAAAATGTAGCAAGTAGAAAACACTTCAATTTACTCTAAAATCCTGTAACTTATCTTTCTCTCTCAAGTATCTCTCCTATTTAATCCATCTACACTGCCACCAGAATTGTCTTCCCCAATACCTCTTAACTTTCCCTCTTATCATAAACCTTCAGATGATCCCTATTATGTCATATTCATCCACCCTTCTCAGCCTGACCATATAAGCTCTTTTGTAACCTGACCTCAACCTCTTTGAGCAAAGTAGACAGCCATTCTCATATAGCACCTACTTTCTTGTCCTTCACACACACTTCAGACAAATGGGTCTTAAACTTGAGAACATATCAGAATCTCTTGGAATGCCTGTTACAAAATGCATATATACTTCTCCTCTAAATTCTGACTTAATAGGCCTGAAGTGAGGCCTTCAAATTACTTATTTTTAAACACTCATACCAGGTGATTCTGAGACAAGTGGTCCAGAGACCACATCTGGAGAACTGCCAAAGACAGTCAACCTCTATTATTTTGCCAAAAGGTGACATCTGCTCTAAGAGTTATCTGACTGGCTTATTACACCTTGATGTGGATGCATTTCAGCTTATCAGGTTCTGTCTGCCCAGACACCTACTAGCCAGATATTCCTAATGTCCTGCCTCAGACTGATGGGGTCTGCTGCCATAGATATCATTCACATGGCATTTATTATTTCTGAGTCTATAATCAGCTGCCAGTCCAACGTCTGGGGTTTGCTGCTGACCTTTATCTAGGACTTGGCTCCCAAGATTTTTTGACTTGCTTTAACCTGATGCTCAGGGCTAATATTCAGGCATTTTACACCTATATGGCAGTGCCAGTTCCTAAATACTGAAATACTTCCATACCAGTTGGTAAATAGTAACTACACTAAGCCCCTTGTGTGCCCCTCATTGTTCCAGTCCCTCACTTTCTACTCCCATACCTTCCTGGAATCCAGCAACTAAAGGGGTAATACCTCCAGAACTCTGCTCCAGTATTACAGGCCTATATCCTTTCAGATGGATTGCAGCAGTATTATACAGTGTACTAGCCTGTTCTCATGCTGCTAATAAAGACATACCCAAGACTGGGTAATTTAAAAAGAAAAAGAAGTTTAATGGACTCACTGTTCAACATGGCTGGTAAGGCCTCACAATTATGGCAGAAGGTGAAGGTGGAGCAAAGTCACATCTTACATGGTGGCAGGCAAAAGAGCATATGCAGGGGAACTCCCCTTAATAAAATCATCAGATCTCATGAGAGTTATTCACTATCAAGAGAACAGCACAGGAAAGACCCACCGCCATGATTCAATTACCTCCCACCACTTGCCTCCCACAACAGTGGGAATTATGGGAGCTACAATTCAAGATAACATTTGGGTGGGGAAACAGCCAAACTATATCGTACAGGACAGTAAGTATTTTGAATATTACTTCTATGTGTGCCCAATCTTTTTTTTTTTCCAAGACAGAGTCTTGCTTTGTCTCCCAGGCTGGAGTTCAATGGCACAATCTCCACTCACTGCAACCTCCACTTCCTGGGTACAAGCAATTCCCCCACTTCAGCCTCCCTCATAACTGGAATTACAGGCACCCGCCATCATGCCTGGCTAATTTTTGTATTTTTGTAGAGACAGAGTTTCACCATATTGGCCAGGCTGGTCTTGAATTCCTGACCTCAGGTGATCTGCCCACCTTGGCCTCCCAAAGTGCTGGGATTACAGGTGTGAGCCACTGCATCTGGCCTGTGCCCAATCTTTTAGATCTTTCCTGACTACTCGGGATCCTGATTTGCTCCCAGTTGTTAGTTCCACGGTCTGATCTTAACTTCTCCAGATGTTTGCATTCAAAGGCCAGCAGCAGCCCAGTTACTGGGTAGATAACGAAATGAAGCCAGAAATAAAGATGTTCTTTGAAACCAATGAGAACAAAGACACAACATACCAGAATCTCTGGGATACATTTAAAGCAGTGAGTAGGGAGAAATTTGTAGCACGAAATGCCCACAAGAGAAAGCAAGAAAGATCTAAAATTGACACCCTAACATCACAATGAAAAGAACTAGAGAAGCAAGAGCAAACACATTCAAAATGCTAGCAGAAGGCAAGAAATAACTAAGATCAGGGCAGAACTGAAAGAGATAGAGACACAAAAAACCCTTCAAAAAATCAATGAATCCAGGAGCTGGTTTTTTGAAAAGATCGACAAAATTGATAGACTGCTAGCAAGACTAATAAAGAAGAAAAGAGAGAAGAATCAAATAGATGCAATAAAAAATGATAAAAGGGAGATCACCACCTATCCCACAGAAATACAAACTACCATCAGAGAATACTATAAACACCTCTATGCAAATAAACTAGAAAATCTAGAAGAAATGGATAAATTCCTGAACAAATACACCCTCCCAAGACTAAACCAGGAAGAAGTTGAATTCCTGAATAAACCAATAACAGGCTCTGAAATAGAGGCAATAATTAGTAGCCTACCAACCAAAAAAAGTCCAGGACCAGATGGATCCACAGCCAAATTCTACGAGAGGTACAAGGAGGAGCTGGTACCATTCCTTCTGAAACTATTCCAATCAATAGAAAAAGAGGGAATCCTCCCTAACTCATTTTATGAGGCCAGCATCACCCTGATACCAAAGCCTGGCAGAGACACAACAAAAAAAGAGAATTTTAGACCAATATCCCTGATGAACATCGATGCAAAAATCCTCAATAAAATACTGGCAAACCAAATCCAGCAGCACATCAAAGAGCTTATCCACCATGATCAAGTGGGCTTCATCCCTGGGATGCAAGGCTGCTTCAACATATGCAAATCAATAAACGTAATCCAGCATATAAACAGAACCAACGACAAAAACCACATGATCATCTCAAAAGATGCAGAAAAGGCCTTTGACAAAATTCAACAACACTTCATGCTAAAAACTCTCAATAAACTAGGTATTGATGGGATGTATCTCAAAATAATAAGAGCTATTTATGACAAACCCACAGCCAATATCATACTGAATGGGCAAAAGCTGGAAGCATTCCCTTTGAAAACTGGCACAAGACAGGGATGCCCATTCTCACCACTCCTATTCAACATAGTGTTGGAAGTTCTGGCCAGGGCAATCAGGCAGGAGAAAGAAATACAGGGTATTCAATTAGGAAAAGAGGAAGTCAAATTGTCCCTGTTAGCAGATGACATGACTGTATATTTAGAAAACCCCATTGTCTCATCCCAAAATCTCCTTAAGCTGATAAGCAACTTCAGCAAAGTCTCAGGATACAAAATCAATGTGCGAAAGTCACAAGCATTCTTATACACCAATAACAGACAAACAGAGAGCCAAATCATGAGTGAACTCCCATTCACAATTGCTTCAAAGAGAATAAAATATCTAGGAATCCAACTTACAGGGGATGTGAAGGACCTCTTCAAGGAGAACTACAAACCATTGCTCAACAAATTAAAAGAAGACACAAACAAATGGAAGAACATTCCATGCTCATGGACAGGAAGAATCAATATCGTGAAAATGGCCATACTGCCCAAGGTAATTTATAGATTCAATGCCATCCCCATCAAGCTATCAATGACTTTCTTCACAAAATTGGAAAAAACTACTTTAAAGTTCATATGGAACCAAAAAAGAGCCTGCATTGCCAAGACTATCCTAAGCCAAAAGAACAAAGCTGGAGGCATCACGCTACCTGACTTCAAATTATACTACAAGGCTACAGTAAACAAAACAGCATGGTACTTGTACCAAAACAGAGATATAGACCAATGGAACGGAACAGAGCCCTCAGAAATAATACCACACATCTACAACCATTTGATCTTTGACAAACCTGACAAAAACAAGAAATGGGGAAAGGATTCCCTATTTAATAAACGGTGCTGGGAAAACTGGCTAGCCATATGTAGAAAGCTGAAACTGGATCCCTTCCTTACACTTTATACAAAAATTAATTCAAGATGGATTAGCAACTTAAATGTTAGACCTAAAACCATAGAAACCCTAGAAGAAAACCTAGGCAATACCATTCAGGACATAGGCATGGGCAAGGACTTCATGTCTAAAACACTAAAAGCAATGGCAACAAAAGCCAAAATTGACAAATGGGATCTAATTAAATGAAAGAGCTTCTGCACAGCAAAAGAAACTACCATCAGAGTGAACAGGCAACCTACAGAATGGGAAAAAATTTTTGCAATCTACTCATCTGACAAAGGCCTAATATCCAGAATCTACAATGAACTCCAACAAATTCACACAAAAAAACAAACAACCCCATCAAATGTGGGCGAAGGATGTGAACAGACACTTCTCAAAAGGAGACATTTATGCAGCCAACAGACACATGAGAAAATGCTCATCATCACTGGCCGTCAGAGAAATGTAAATCAAAACCAGAATGAGATACCATCTCACACCAGTTAGAATGGCAATCATTAAAAAGTCAGGAAACAACAGGTGCTGGAGAGGATGTGGAGAAATAGGAACACTTTTACACTGTTGGTGGGACTGTAAACTAGTTCAACCATTGTGGAAGACAGTGTGGTGATTCCTCAAGGATCTAGAACTAGAAATACCATTTGACCCAGCCATCCCATTACTGGCTATATACCCTAAGGATTATAAATCATGCTGCTATAAAGACACATGCACACGTATGTTTATTGAGGCACTATTCACAATAGCAAAGACTTGGAACCAACCCAAATGTCCATCAATGATAGACTGGATGAAGAAAATGTGGCACATATACACCATGGAATACTATGCAGCCATAAAAAATGATGAGTTCATGTCCTTTGTAGGGACATGAATGAAGCTGCAAACCACCATTCTCAGCAAACTATCACAAGGACAAAAATCCGAACACCATGGGTTCTCACTCATAGGTGGGAATCGAACAATGAGAACACTTGGACATAGAGTGGGGAATATCACACACTGGGGCCTGTTGTGGGGTGGGGGAGAGGGGAGTGATAGCATTAGGAGATACACCTGATGTAAATGACGAGTTAATGGGTGCAGCACACCAACATGGCACATGTACACGTATGTAACAAACCTGCACGTTGTGCACAAGTACCCTAGCAGTTAAAGTATATATATAAAAGAAAGGTTTTGTAGCCTGTATAAGGAATTCCAGGCAGGTGGGAGGGGCTTAAGATGGTGAGTGTCTATTGCTGCCTTTGAAATCATACTACACCTATATATAAGGCCACCCAAGTGTTAAACTAAGCTGAGATTTTAGGGTATAATAGGTTAGCTTTGTCATCAGATGGACTTAAGTTTGAGGGTAGACTCTGTTATATATCAATTATGTGACCTTAGGCAAGTCACTTAATTCTGAGTCTGTTTTCTTGTCTATAAAATTGAGATAATGCCACCATAACAAGGTTGTTATATGAAATAAATTTATTAGCCCAACAAATATTGAGTGCCTTCTCTGTGCCAGGCACTCTTCTAGATATTTGTTCCTCAAAGTGTGTTCTATGTACTAGCAACATTGGCATCACCTGGGAGCTTATTGGAAATGTGGAGTCTTAGTATACTTAGAATCTACATTTTAACAAGAAAATCAATTGACGTTAACATTTGAGAAGCACTGTTCTAGACAGGCCACATTTCTTGAATATGAATGTGGCCATTCCAAGAGAAAAAATAAAAACCTGTTTGAGGGCATGGACATTTTGGGTTTTGTCTCCTGAATCTGTGAAGTGGTAAAAAAAATGGTAGAGAACTCTGAAGAGCAGGGGCCACTATTTGAATGCCTGCCCAGGAAAGGAAGGATACATTAGGCAGGGGCTGTGCCTCTAATACCTGCACCCAGCTCCAGCTGATTGTTGCAGTATGTGAATGCCAGCCCAGGACTGCCAGACCTTCTGATTTTTTCAAGAGAAGCTGGAAATGCAGAAGATCATGGAGAAGGGGATGTGCTTCACTCAGACAGATACCAAATTCTTTCACTCTTATCTAGAGACCTCTACTGTTGTGCTATCAATTTGTGGTCTAGGCTAGCAGCATCTGCATCATCTAGGAGCTGTTTGAAATGCTGAATCTCAGGCTGCATTCCAGACCTTCTGAATTAGAATCTGTATTTAAACAAGAGCTTGAGGTGGTTTGTATGCACAATAAAGTCTGAGAAGCACTGCTTAGGTGCGGGGGATACAGTAGTGAACAAGGCAGCCAAGGCCTCTCTTTCTCACAGAGCTTACATTCTAGTGGAAAGAGACAATACAATAGACTTGTAATCTGATAAACAAGACAATTTTAGATGGTGATAAGTACTGTGAAGAAAATAAAATATGCAGGATGGCTTCTTCACTCACATGGATGGTGCTTAAGCTGGGCCCACAGATGAACTAGGAGAACCTAAACTGGGATGGCTAGATACTCTGGAAACTCGCTGGACATCTCTCTCTTCATGTGACTTCTCTACATGGGTAGCATGGGCTTCTTCATAGCATGATGTTCTTAGGGTAGTCACACTTGTTACAAAGTGGTTGGCTTTCCTCAGGACAAGCATTTCAAGAGACCAATGAGGAAACTCATTAGTCCAACAGAAAACGAAGGCCTACTCTGTGCCAGGCACTGTTCCAGGTTCTTGTTACAAGTGCTCTTCTGATTTAGCCTCTGAAGCTTTACAGCATTACTTCTGCCACTTTCTACTGGTTAAAAGGGAGTTAGAGGACCAGCTCAGATTCAAGAATATAAACTACATAAGGATGTGAATAATGGTGGTATGATTCCTTGGGGAGTCTCACCTTTGACGACTAGCTACCAGAGGAAGTAATATTTGAGCTGAGACCTGAATGGTGCAAAGGAGCCAACAATACCAGGTTCTGGGCAAAAAGCACTGCAGATAGAAAAAGCAGGCTGCTAAGGCCCTGAGATAGGAGCAAGGTTGAAATATTCAAGAGACATAAGGAGGACAATGTTGTTAAAGCATAGCGTGTAAAGGGAAGAGTCATAGAACACGAAACTGGAGAGGTAAGCAGAAGCCACATTATAAGTGAGGAGTTTGGATTTTACTCTAATCACAATGGGAAAGAATTGGAACATTTAAAGCAGGGAAGCTATGTGGCCTATCTTCTACATTAAAAGAGACCTACAACATTCTGTAAGCCAGTTGTCCTGGAGTCTTCAAAAATATCAGTTGTGAAAAACAAAAAAGGGTGTGTGTGGAGACATTCTAGATTTAAAAGGACTGAAGAGACATGACACAAAATTTATAGACATCGATGGGTTTCCAGATAGAGAACAAAGAGTAAATCTAAAAAGCACATTTTTTAAACAACTGAGGAAATTAGAAAGTAGAATGCATATTAGTTAACATTGAATCAACACTTACTTTTTAAAGTTTGATAATACCACTGTGATTATATAGGAGACTATTCATGTTTTGGAGATACAGGCTGAAGTGTCCGTGAGTGAAATTTTATGATGTCTGCAATTAACTCTTTAAATGGTTTAACAACAATCATGTGTGTGTGTGTGTGTGTGTGTGTGTGTGTAGATAGATGGATGGAAAAGAAGTATTCATTGCACTTTCTTTTTAGAATGTGTGCTATTTTTTCAACTTATCTGTAAGCTTGAAGATTTCCAGAATTAAAATCTGGGAAATGAAGGGGAAGGACCTGTAAATTGCATTCTACAGTGTTTGGTATATGATAGATGGTCAATAAATACTGTTGAGGAGGAAGTCTGCCAGGCAGATCTGGTTGTGGGTGACACTGTACTGCAGAAGAGCATAATCGGACATTTTATAAAGAATAAATAGCTATATTCTTTATAGCTATTTTAGGAAAGTTAACAACTCTTAACATTATTTTCTTCATCTGTAGAGTGAGAGTGTTAACCCCCATATTTCCTTCAGGGTAGTTGAGAAGCTCAGTTTGAAAAGTAGTAAGTCCTTTCTAGGCATAAAGTATGGAAGTCTCACATGCTGAGCACACAAATATTATCATCTATTTAATGAGTGCTACTCTATGCCTGTGCATCAAAGTGAGGTAGCTTTGTCTCCTGGGTTAGCAGGAGAAATTAACAAAATGTAGGGAGCTTAAAATTCTAGAGGTTGATGCTAATACAGTAGAGGCATCCACTACTCCCTCCTTCAACTACAAAAGGTGTTAAGAGTTTGAATTTTCCTTGATGGATGGTAGGAGCACCATAAGGCTGGGCTCCAAGGGCAACTAAGTTCAATTATTTTGAATCTTCACAAGTCAATCACTCTGCTCCTACTTGAACAACACCAGGTTTGGAGAATTCATTTTCTTTCAAGGCAGCCTGTTCTTCATTCAGGGGACTCCGATTTTAGAAAGTTCTACATTATACTGAACTGGAATTTGCTTTCAGGTCTGCTCCACCTGATCCCTTCATAACTCTGAAGACAGAAACCCATTCTCCTGTGGCTTCTTGGATTCAGGATAAATAGTCCCTTCTCCTCAGACCCTTTTACCTGAGACCTGGATTCCAGCCTCCAGTTTAGATTCTAGGTATTTCTCAGAATTCAGATGCACAGAGCCAGACCCAATCCTCTGATGCTTCCAATACCCATGACTGAGGAAGTAGTACATCAACTGTTTTTCTTGTGGAGTCCAAGACCTAACTTGGGTAGAAAAAGTGACTCTGAAACCAGAGAGCGGCATGCCTATATTATGTGCCTTTTGCCTGCCTCCTTCCCACAGGACCAGCCTCTGGAAACAGAAAGTGGTGGCGGCATTGTGCATGCGTCTGTCGCAGAGCCCCCAATGTGCCGCGGCATCACCCCCTCGCCCAGCAGCGCTTCCTGGTTAGGTCCCAGGGGCCCTGAGGCTTCTGCCAGGCTGCAGTCTCTTTCTTGTCTGCGGGGCGGACGGCAGGGGCTGTCCCTGAGCACCAGCGACCAGCCGCAGAGTGCTATGCCTCTAGGGTGGGCTCACCCATGGTAGGTGAATCCCCAACTCTTCCTCCCCACTGAGTCCTGTTAGCTTAGCGCCTCTCCTTCCTCTTGTATTGTTCATGTTAAAAAGAGGAGGAGGAGAGATAGGGAAGCAACTCTGCTTTCTCACCCTGGCTCAGAATACCCTGGTTAAAATGGGAAGAGGGTGCAGGAAGCAGCTCTAAGTTAAGGAGAAACAATTATACATTTGCCTCTGTACTTTCTCTGCTTGAGTTGTGCTACCAGTCACAAACATTTAGGGAGCATATAAAACAAGAGAGAGATAAGGAAGACTTCATTTATTTTTTCAAACATTTCACAGCAAAGGATAGCGGGACTGAGGGAATAACAGATATGCACACTAATCAATTAGAATACAGTATAATCAATCTTCTTAAAGATGGATAAACTGCCATTTAGGAGGAGGCAGCTAATTTACGCTGGGAAAGTTGGGGAAGATTTAACACTTAATATGATATTCGCAGTGGGTTTTTTAAATTGAGCTTGCTAAGCACAGAAGTAGGGATACAACATGCTGGTATACTGAGGGAACAAACATCATGTGCAAAGAGACAGGTGAATGAAAGGAGATAGCAAATTGATAGTAATTTGTAATTGCTTCAGGTTAGGGCATGTATCCAAGGGAAGAGGCATCAGGATATAAAGAGTAAGAAGAGAAAGGAAGTTTGGGATCTAGTTTTGATGCTACACTGAGAAGTTGGTCTCACCCTGTTGATTGGGAATTGTTAAATTTTTATCAGAAAAGTGACATGAACAGAAATGTAGAGGATTAATAGGAAGTTGAAATTGTGAAAGGAAATTTTGTTAAAAATTAAAGAAAAAAAGAAATAAGTACATAAATGATAAATACATGAAAACAGATAAATGAGAAGAGTAGAGACTGTCTGTCTAAAGAACTAAATTATAGTCCCAGATTGCTTTGGTTGCTCTAATCCCTGGCTGTGTAGACCCTGAGCAGGTGGCAGAAGTGGGTTCTTTGATTCAGACAACCAAAACATATTGAGAAACTATTATATACCTGGGGACATGCTGTGCAATTTTACATACATTATATTTTTCCATTTGGTTTCTGAATATCAGATTTGATTGTTCCCCTATACCAGGTTACTAGTCATCTCTCTTCTGCGTCTCTTGCCCTAACCTGGATGTAGGAAAAAAAGTACTAGACCAAGAATCAGAAAGCCAATGATCTAGTCCCAGTTATTAATCTAATCTGCTGTGTGACCCTGGGCAATCCCTTTTCCCCTCTTTCGGCTCCACTTTTCCTCATCAGTACAAAAAAGGGCTTGGATTAGTCTCCAAGGACATTTCCCACCCTGTTATACAATTTCCTGAAAAAGGGATACAGATGCAGTGAATGCTACATAGATTATAAGCAGGAGAAGAACCCTATGGGCTGGGATGGTCAAGAAAGACATCTTGAAGGAGGTAAAACATGAACAGGACCTGGTAGAAAGCTAGGTGTGTCTTTCATAGATTATTTTCCAATTCCTAGAGCTGAAGGGCAGGGACACTTATAATAACAGTATACTGTCATGGCAAAAACATAGATTTGGAGTTGGGCCTGGAGAGAAATACTGGCTCTGCCACTATTATGTGACTTTTCAGATTATTTTCTATAAAAGCAGTATAGTAATAATAACTCCTTGAGAGGGTTTCTGAGAGTAAATTTATAAATGGTGGTGCTTAACCTATCACCTAGAGTAGATGCCCAAATGCGGTTTTTCTCTTCCTTGCTCCTTTCCTGAGCTTCTCTGCTCCACGGTTTATGCTGATACAGGGGGCACCTAGCAAGCTCTCTGTCAATGCTGGTTTGTTCGTAATTCAGTTTGATTGCTGAGTCTGCAGTCAAGCCTCTGGAGGTACCTAAAATGTTTTTGAACTGGTAAGTGGGTGTGTGGTTCAGAGTGTAAATGTCCTCCCAGTACCATAACATTAATTCATCAAATTAATCAATTCATCACATAAACAAATTCCCTGCTGTTGCTCATAGCTTAGCAGAGACTGGGAGTTCTTGCTAGCAGGAGAAAGATGATCATAACAACTAATTGAAATTCATATAACCTGGAACCGAAAGTACGACCCTTTGTGATTTTTTTAAAATAATGGCAGCAATTTCATACAACTATAACACCCCATTGAGAAGGAGATATGACCCTGTGGCCATGTTTTGCTCCCCGAGCTACTGGATTCAAAAGGAGTTGTGCTGGAAAAAAACAAATAGCAACAGCAATAATTACACAGGTAGGTTTTCTACTCTTTGAGTATAAATAGTTGTAGGGCTGAAGTCATGTTGCACTCTGGAGGACATGAGGGATTGTGGGAGAAATTCCGTGAAACATAGGTGTCCCCACCCAACCATATATGTACATAGTCCCCATCTCCACCTCAACAGAGAGACATGTATGTATGCACATATGTACTGCCCTATTTCAAAGAAATAGATGTGCACATAGATGTAGATGACAGAAAGCAGGGACTTTGCCACTGCACAAGAGAGGGAAGCTGATTGGCCGAAACGTCCCAATCCTGGTGCCAATGTGCAACTGTCATCTGATTCTTTTCATTCCTATCTCTGATCCAGAACAGAAGATAAACCTGGAAGGGTCTCTAAATGGTTGACTGCAAGCATCTCATTGTACATATGGGGCAACTGGAGTCCAGAGAGGGAAAAGGATTTGCCTAAGGAAACAGAGAATCAGTGGCAGGGCCGAGACAGGAAGAATCCAAACCCTGACTACAATATGTAGCCCAACAGTGTTTCCTAAATTGTTGTACCAGCACCACTGGTCTGTGATAAGCAAGACAATTTTAGGTGGTACATAGATGACTTTTTAATTTTGATAGTTATGTATATCTATTTGTAATGTATTTAGAAAAACTCACTAGCAGATCAGAGCAATGATTTCATGGATAGTATTGTTTAAGATATGGTAGAAATCATGAAGGTAGTATACTAATAGTTGTGGTTGGTGAAACACTGTGGTGGTATAAAGGGTCTTGGGGCCAGCAAAGCCTGGGTTTGAACCTAACTCAGATGCTTCCTACTATCATGGATTCTTGGTCAAGTTTTCTTCTCTCTCTAAGCTTCCAATTCCTCATCTATAAAATAGAGATACTGATAGCTACCTCTAAGGTAACTGTGAGGATTAAGAATAAGCATGTACAAATACCTACTAAAGCTAAATATCTTTTTTAAAATTTTTTATTTTTATTTTTATTTTTTAGTATTTATTGATCATTCTTGGGTGTTCTCGGAGAGGGGGATTTGGCAGGGTCATAGGACAATAGTGGAGGGAAGGTCAGCAGATAAACATGTGAACAAGGGTCTCTGGTTTTCCTAGGCAGAGGACCCTGCGGCCTTCCGCAGTGTTTGTGTCCCTGGGTACTTGAGATTAGGGAGTTGTGATGACTCTTAACGAGCATGCTGCCTTCAAGCATCTGTTTAACAAAGCACATCTTGCACCGCCCTTAATCCATTTAACCCTGAGTGGACACAGCACATGTTTCAGAGAGCACGGGGTTGGGGGTAAGGTTATAGATTAACAGCATCCCAAGGCAGAAGAATTTTTCCCAGCACAGAACAAAATGGACTCTCCTATGTCTAGTTCTTTCTACACAGACACAGTAACAATCTGATTTCTCTTTCTTTTCCCCACATTTCCCCCTTTTCTATTCGACAAAACCGCCATCGTCATCATGGTCTGTTCTCAATGAGCTGTTGGGTACACCTCCCAGATGGGGTGGCGGCTGGGCAGAGGGGCTCCTCACTTCCCAGACGGGGTGGCCGGGCAGAGGTGCCCCCCACCTCCTGCACGGGGCAGCGGCCGGGCGGGGGCTGCCCCCCACCTCCCTGATGGGGCGGCTGCCGGGCAGAGGGACTCCTCACTTCCCAGACGGGGCGGCTGCCAGGCGGAGGGACTTCTCACTTCTCAGATGGGGCAGCTGGGCAGAGACGCTCCTCACCTCCCAGATGGGGTGGCTGTCAGGCAGAGACACTCTTCAGTTCCCAGACGGGGTTACCACCAGGCAGAGGCGCTCCTCACATCCCAGACGGGGTGGCGGCCAGGCAGAGGCTGCAATCTCGGCACTTTGGGAGGCCAAGGCAGGCGGCTGGGAGGTGGAGGTTGTGGCGAGCCGAGATCACGCCACTGCACTCCAGCCTGGGCAACATTGAGCACTGAGTGAGTGAGACTCCGTCTGCAATCCCAGCACCTCGGGAGGCCGAGGTGGGCAGATCACTCGTGGTCAGGAGCTGGAGACCAGCCCGGCCAACACGGCAAAACCCCGTCTCCACCAAAAAATACAAAAACCAGTCAGGTGTGGTGGCATGCGCCTGCAATCCCAGGCACTCGGCAGGCTGAGGCAGGAGAATCAGGCAGGGAGGTTGCAGTGAGCCGAGATGGCGGCAGTACAGTCCAGCCTCGGCTGGGCATCAGAGGGAGACCGTGGAGAGAGAGGGAGAGGGAGAGGGAGACCGTGGAGAGGGAGAGGGAGAGGGAGAGGGACAGGGAGAGGGAGAGGGAGAGGGAGATAAAGCTAAATATACATGCTATCTATGACCCAGAGATCCCCAGGAGTAGTCCTGGGGATGCACTCAATTCAAGTGAGTGTTTATAGCTCCATTGATAATATATTTTCAATAGGCAGCAGGAAAGTGAGGCCCTCAGTCAGCAGCCTGCATGTAACTGAATGTTGCTATTAACTACATGAGTTTGGAAGTGGATATTTTCCTGTTCCCAGTTGAGACCACAGCCCTTGCCAATATCTTGATTTCAGCTTTATATCCTGAAGCAGAAGACCCAGCTAAGCCATGAACAGACTCCTGACCCACAGAAACTATGAGATAATAGATGTCTGTTATTTTAATGTGCTAAGTTTCTGGTAATATTGTTACACAGAAATAGATGACTAATAAAATGGAACAATATAAATGGATTTCAAAAACATGCTTAGTGAAAGAGACCAGACCCAAAAGTACACAAATTGTGTGATTACATTTATATGAAGTTCAGGCATTATATATTTATACATTATATGAACAACAGGCAAAACTAATCCAAAGTGATAAAACTCAGAAAAATGATTACCTCTAGGAAGTTATCAAATGGAAGGGGCATTAAGGGAGCATCTGGGAACGATGGAAATATTCTATATCTTGACCTGGATGTTGACCCCCAGGTGTATATTTTAATCAAAACTCATCAAATGTACAGTTGAAATTAATGCAATTTACTTACCATATAGGTATTTTAGAACTTCAGAAGAAAATAAACAAAATGCCCTTTTTAGGGGTTGGAATTCAAATAAAAATGCAAGCATAGTCTTTAAGTGGTAAGCAAAATATGGGCTTTTTTTAAAAAATTAAAAACACGTTATTGCTAAAAATGCTAACAATCATCAGAGCCTTCAGCAAGTTATAATCTTTTTGCAGTGGAGGGCCTTGCCTCGATGTTTTTAGGTTCAGGAGTACATATACAGATGTGTATATAGGTAAACTTGTGTCTTGGGGGTTTGTTGTACAGATTATTTTATCACCTAGGTATTAAGCCTAGTATCCATTAGTTATTTTTCCTGATACTCTCCCTCCTCCCACCCTCCAACCTCTAATAGGTCCCAGTGTGTGTTGTTTCCCTCTATGTGTCCATGTGTTCTCATCATTTATCTTCCACTTGTAAATGAGAATATGCAGTATTGAGTATTTGGTTTTCTGTTCCTGTGTTAGTTTGCTAAGGATAATGACCTCTAGCTCCATCCATGTCCCGGAAAAGGACACAATCTTGTTCTTTTTTAAGGCTGCATAGTATTCCATGGTGTATATGTACCACTTTTTTTTTTAATCCACTCTACCACTGATGGGCATTTAGGTTGATTCCATGTCTTTGCTACTTTGAATAGTGTGGCAACAAACATAAGCATGCATGTGTTTTTATAATAGAATGATTTATATTTCTTTGGGTATATACCCAGTAATGAGATTGCTGGGTCGAGTGGTATGTCTGTCTTTAGGTCTTTAAGGAATTGCCACACTGTCTTCCACGATGGCTGAACTAATTTACATTCCCACCAACAGTGTATAAGCCTTCCTTTTTCTCTGTAACCTCACCAGCATCTGTTATTTTTTGACTTTTTAATAGCCATTCTGACGGGTGTAAGATGGTATCTCATTGTGATTTTGATTTGCATTTCTCTAACCGTCAGTGATGTTGAGCTGTTTTCATATGGTTGATGGCTGTATGTACGTCTTCTGAGAAGTGTGTTCATGTACTTTGCCCATTTTTTAATGGGATTGTTTGCTTTTTTGCTTGTAAATCTGTTTAAGTTCCTTATAGATGCTGGATATTAGAACTTTGTCAGATGAATATTTTGCAAAAATTTTCTTCCATGCTGTATGTTGTTTGTTTGTTGATAGTTTTTTTTTTCTGTGCAGAAGCTCTTTAGTTTAATTAGATTCCATTTGTCAATTTTTGCTTTTCTTACAATTGCTTTTGGCATCTTCATCATGAAATCTTTGCCTGTGTCTATGTCCTGAATGATATAGCCTAGGTTGTCTCCCAGGGTTTTCATAATTTTTGGTTTTACATTTAAGTCTTTAATCCATTTCGAGTTAATTTTTATGTATGGTATAAGGAAGGGGTCCAGTTTCAATCTTCTGCATATGGCTAGCCAGTTATCAAAGCATCATTTATTGAATAGGGAATCCTTTCTCTATTGATTGTTTTTGTCAGGTTTGTCGAAGATCAGATGGCTGTAGGTGTGTGATTTTATTTCTGGTTTCTCTATTCTGCTCCATTGGTCTATGTGTCTATTTTTGTGCCAGTAACATGCTGTTTTGGTTATTGTAGCCCTGTAGTATACTTTGAAGTCGGGTAGAGTGATGCCTCCAGTTTTGTTCATTTTGCTTAGGATTGTCTCAGCTATTTGGTTTCTTTTTTTGTTCCATAAGAATTTTAAAATAGTTTTTTCTAGTTCTGTGAAGAATCTCAATGGTAGTTTAATAGGAATAGCATTGGGTGTATACATGTGTTTGGGCAGTATGGCCATTTTAATGATATTGGTTCTGTCTACCCATGCACAAGGAATGTTTTTCCACTTGTTTGTGTCATCTCTGATTTCTTTGAGCAGTGATTTGTAGCTCTCCTTGTAGAGATCTTTCACCTCCATTGTAAGCTGTATTTCTAGATATTTTATTCCTTTTGTGGCAATTGTGAATGGGAGATCATTCCTGATTTGGCTCTCAGCTTGACTGTTGTTGGTGAAAATATGGGCTTTTGATATGTGCCCTGGTCTCTCCTTGCCCAGGGCTCATTCTACCACTTCGAGCTGTTGTCTATCTCTTCCTGAAATGTCTGAGGGGTAGTGGGATAGATGGGGTAATCTATGGAGAATTAATCTGGAGAGGCCTTATTATTTTTGGTTGGAGTTTCAGGCCACTCACGGGTGTTTCATCCATCCTGCCCTTTTGTTTACAGCTCTGAAAACCACCTGCACTCTCACTCTGGGTAATGAGTGGCTGAAAGATGTGCTAAACACAGCAAGGTGAAATATCTAAAGTTGAAAAACCTCAGACCACTGGAGCCAAGTATATCAACCTTCCACACCATTCACCCTGGCTGGCCTCACACTCAGCCACGTATGGAGGCAGAAGCCTGACACCACACACACACACACACACACACACACACAGTTGCCCAGCCAAATTCCTTTGGATTTTGATATAAATCAACAGGATAAATATTTCCTTTTGGACTTGCTTGATGCTCAACTCTGTATAAGGATCAGTGGGGGACTTCAAACCTCACTTTTGTCACACTGACCTTTAAGCATGGTTGGTAAAATCTTTTGAGATAATAGTTGGGGAAACACCTGAAAAACTGGGATATGAGATAGAAAGACATGTGAGCAGCAAATCCTTGTGCATATTAAGTGCTTGAGTAAGGTTTTTACAAACCAGAAGAATTGAGAACTGGTGTCCCTGCCAGTTTTTTTGTGAAGTACCTGGTAATGATGCCTCCCTGTTTCTGTTCTGCCAGCTTCTGAGTATAAATCCAGCTGAAGTTCAAGCCAACATTTAAGTTAATTCCTCCACAGTGATATCGTCCAGCTGTTAAATTACCTCCAGTCTTAGAGTCCTTCAAATTCTCAAGACATTGTGAAACATAGACAAGCCATCTCCACTGTACCCTATTCCAATTCTTTGCCCACAGAAACCATGAGCATGATAAAATGGTTGCTTTATATCTCTCTAGGTTTGAGGTGGTTTGTTAAGCGGCAATAGATAAATACCTTCTCCACTAACCTGAGGGATCCTTGTATTCAGTGACTGTCATCTCTGTAACTTTGGTGCCTAGTGAAAGGCCTGGCATGCATTCATAGTCGGTAATGTTTGATGAACTAATTTGGATTGAAATGGTTTTTGGATGGATAAATGAATGGAAGAGATAATGAATGAAGAAAACCATGCCAAGGGAGTGGTGAGCAGCAAAGCATAAGCGAAGCTGGTGATAGGAAGAGGCAGGACATATGAGAGGTAATTGGAAGTGTCCAGTCTCCCAGGGAAAGACACACTTGAGAAATAGAGGAAGGGTCAGATTGCCACAATAATTAAATGGTGCTGGATTAGGTTTTGGGCAAGCACTTATGATAGGTTAGAATAATAAGGATGCATTGCGCATCCTACTAGAACCAGCAAACTTCACGCCAAAAAATTCTGAAAGGGCTTAGATGTCTGTGTGTAGTGTTGGGGCAAGAGGCTGGTCCTTATTTACTGAGACCTACACGGAGACTCAGATGGAAGCTCATCTGGGTACCAGACAGGGCTCAGGCAACAAAGCAGATTCAAAGAGAGGCTCATATTATCTCAGTGAGATGCTAATAGAAATTGTGTGCTGCCTCTCACACAACTCTGCTCTTCTTGCTATACAAAGATGATGTTATATATGATTTTACCTCTGTGTCTCTCATCATGATCCCCCCAATCCAACTCCACCGCCACTGTTGTAGTTCAGATTTTTATCTTCTCTCACCTAGCCTATTGTTATAGGAACTGCATTTTCCTAATTGAAAATCTACCTAGCCACAGAATCTGACATGGAGACTAACACTTGAACTGAAATAAAAACAAACAGAACATATAAAATTAGGATTGCTTTGGAAAATTCAGACTAAACGAGGACCTTCATTGTTTATATAAATCCTTAGCCAACACAGTATCCACCTTTCTTTCATTTATTTATTTGAACACTCATTTATTCATTTCTTCAACATAGACTTATTGATCATCTATTAACTTTCATGAACTGTGGTAGGAACTGGATGGAGAAAGAATGAAGAAATAAAAAAGAAAAAAGTTATAGGATCTAAGGAACTGATAATTTCTCAGTGAGCATACACATTTAAACAAATTGTCTTTATTGACTTTTTAGTCTTTGGTGAGTTATCTAAATGCAGTTAACCAATAGATATTTGGAAATAGAGAAGAGACTCTGGAGTGATACAAAGCTAAAGGAAGAGACATGGGACTCCTTTGAAAATAAGTAGAAATCAATACAATAGGAATAATGGGAGGGCCAGGAAATAGGTTTAGAGAAAAGACGGGGGCCAAGGAGAGAACTTTGAGATGTGCCTACGTTTTCAAAAAGGGAATGAATCAGTAAAAGATAAAAGGTGCAGTCAGGAAAATTGGTGAATGACAGGGAAATGAACATTTATTGAGAGTCTATCACTTACTTGGGATTTTGTCCTTTTTTTTTTTAACTAACCCTATGCAACAGGGCTTTATCTGCCCCATTTTATACATGAGGAAACTGAAGTTCAGAGAGCCTAAATGACTTGCCTGACATCACAGGATAAACAGTAGGGATTTCATACCCCTACGTCCATTCTTAGAACTTATCTAATTTTTAGTCTGCTGTTAGAAGGAAGCTCACCTGTCTGGGTTCAAGACCTTGATAAGATATCCCAAAAACTCCATTAATTTGCTATCATACTCATTTCATTCTCTCTGGCTTCCTTGGCCCAAGCACTAAGAGGTGTATGATTCAGGCATACTTATCCATGGTGCTAGTGAAATAACAGATTTAGGACGTGAATTTTATCCGGGGACCATAGGATCTTATTTTGTTTTTGAAAATGACCCTAGAAACCGTCTTTCAGATCACCACACATATAATTATGTGTGTGTGTGTGTGTGTTTGTGTGTGTGTGTGTGTGTGTCTACATTTGTTTATTGTGGGAGAAGTCAAGGAAGTCACCAAGATGGTCACCTGCACCAGACAAACATGGAATTCTGGAAGAGGAAAGAGAGAAACAGGAGAAATGTGCTAGAATAAGGGATCTTCAGATTCACAAGTGTTTCCTTTCCCAGAAGGCTTGGGGAATAAGCAAGAACGTTGAACAGCATTTGGTGTCATGGAAGGAGCAATCAATTTGGAATCAGAACTCAAATGTTCCTATCTTCTCTGTAACAAACGAGTGAACTGGGGTACATCTTGTCACTACTCTGAACTTCAATTTTCTCCCTATAAAATGGGGAAGAACAACTGATCTCCAAAGTTCCATATAAGGAAGAACCTGTTTAAAAATTTTGCTCACAATTGTATGGGATCCAGGTTCAGGGACCGTAGGGAATTTTTATCTTGGCTAGAATAACTCAGTCTCTGGTGCTCTTGTTAAACTGTGATGAGAATTTGGCTTAGATTTGCTTAAAAAACAAAAACATATCTCTCAGTTCAAGCCCTTGTATAGTATTTCGCAGCCCCAATCGTCTCTATCCCTGCTCTTCCAAACAGCTCCATTTCTACTCCAAACCAATGTCTTAACATCGAGGCCTGGTAGTTTCTGGTACCCAGCTGCTTTTCCTCTGCCCAGCTCAGCCTCAATGCCCTCTGATCTCAGAGCTTCTGAAAGATGGCCTTTCAACTTCCACAAAGAAAACCACTGTCTGGAAATTATTATATATGTTTTATTTTCTTCTTTCTTTTACCCTTTGACAGCAGTAGGGAAGAAGGGGAAGAGACAAATGGAGGGAGTGGAGAAACTTTTCTCTGGGTAGTTACAAATTGCTTAGAGGTTTCAGAGAAGCTCATTGGTTATTATGCTTGTTGCTAAGACAAACGTTCCAGGCTATGAAAAGACTTATGCAAAAGTATACATGTTTGAGATGAAGATTAAACAACAAATGATGTCAGATGGAGGCCTGTGTATTCTCTAAAGTGAAGAATAATCACTTGTTAGCTAATGCAAGGCATGATGTCTTGATTACAGAGAATGTATTCAATTCTCACCAAATATCTTATGAGTTTAGGCCCAGGTCTGGCTCCAGATCTATGATCATGGACCAGTCACTTTTCCTCTTTGAGTCTCAGTCTCCTCAGGTATACAGTGAGATCTGGATCTTCCTTAGTGTTCCTTTTCAAACCAACATGCCAGAGACATATGTCAGATCTCTACTGTTAGAAGTCTCAGCCACAATGAAGACTGTTGACAGTTTTGAGATATGAGATGTAGAGGAGTTAAAAGAACACGGAACTTTAAGTACCTGGTCTTAGTTCTTACAATAGAAACTGGGTGACCGCAATTGCTACAAGAAGAATACAATACCAGCGAAGACAGCTAACAAGAGATGTGAAGGACCTCCTCATGAAATACAAACCACTGCTCAAGGAAATAAGAGAGGACACAAACAAATGGAAAAACATTCCACCCTCGTGGATAGGAAGAATCAATATTGTGAAAGTGGCCATACTGCCCAAAGTAATTTATAGATTCAATGCTATTCCCATGAAACTCCCATTGGCATTCTTCACAGAATTAGAAAAATCTACTTTAAAATTCATATGGAATCAAAAAAGTGCCCTTATAGCCAAGACGATCCTAAACAAAAAGAACAAAGCTGGAGGCATCACACTACCTGACTTCACACTATACAACAAGGCTACAGTAACCAAAACATCATGGTGCTGGTACCAAAAGAGACACATAGACCAATGGAACAGAATAGAGATCTCAGAAATAAGACCACACATGTACAACCATCTGATCTTCAATGAACCTGACAAAAACAAGCAATCAGGAAAGGATTCCGTATTTAATAAATGGTGCTGGGAAAACTGACTAGCCATATGCGGAAAACTGAAACTGGACCCCTTTCTTATACCTTACACAAAAATTAACTCAAGATGGATCAAAGACTTAAATGTAAAACCCAAAACCATAGAAAAAAATGTAAGCAATACCATTCAGGACATAGGCATGGGCAAAGACATCATGACGAAAACTCCAAAAGCAATTTCATCAAAAGCCAAAATTGACAAATGGGATCTAATTAAACTAAAGAGCTTCTGCACATCAAAATAAACTATCATCACAGTGAAAAGGCAACCTACAGAATGGGAGAAAATTTTTGCAATCTGCCCATCTGACAAAGGTCTAATATCCAGAATTTACAAGGAACTTAAATAAATTTAGAAGAAAATAAACAACCCCATTAAAAGTGGGCAAAGGACATGAACAGACACTTCTCAAAAGAAGACATTTATGCGGCCAAAAAACATGTGAAAAAAATCTCAACATCATTGATCATTAGAGAATTGCAAATCGAAACCACAATGAGATACCATCTCACACCAGTCAGAATCACGATTATTAAAAAGTCAAGAAACAACATATGCTGGCAAGGCTGTGGAGAAATAGGAATGCTTTTACACCATTGGTGGGAATGTAAATTAGTTAAACCATTGTGGAAGACAGTGTGGTGATTCCTCAAGGATCTGAAACCAGAAATACCATTTGGCCCAACAATCCCATTACTGGGTATATACCCAAAGGAACAGAAATCATTCTGTTTTAATGATACATGCTCACATATGTTTATTGCAGCACTATTCACAATAGCAAATACATGAAATCAACCCAAATGCCCATCAATGGTAGCCTGGATAAAGAAAATGGGGTACATATATACCATGGAATACTATGCAGCCCAAACAAAACAAAACAAAACAAAACATGAGATAATGTCCTTTGCAGTAACATGGATCAACCTGGAAGCCATCATCCTCAGCAAACTAACACAGGAACAGAAAACCAAACACAGAATGTTCTCACTCATATATGGGAGCTGAACAATGAAAACACATGGACACAGGGAGGGAAACAACAGGACTCCTGACGGGGTCCTGTCAGGAGGGTGGGGGAGAGACGGCATCAGGATAAATAGCTAATGCATGCTGAGCTTAATACTTAGGTGATGAGTTGATAGGTACAGCAAACCACCATGGCACACGTTTACCTATGTAACAAACCTGCACGTTCTGCACATGTTTCCTGAAATTTAAAATATAATAATTTTTTTAAAAAGAAGAAAAAGAAACTGGGTGACTGAAGAAAACCCACTTCATTTCTCATAGTTTCCCTTTCTCATTTGTAGAACAAAGACTAGATAATCCTTAAAGTCTCTTCCAATCTGGAAACTCTGCAAATGCATAAACTTTCAATAACAAAGGCCCTGTTCCAGATGACATGGGGGCATAATTTGGTAAGACAAAATTCTTGCTCCCAAGCAACTTCACATTTAGTAGGGAAAATAGACATGTATTGTAATTGCCCCTCTTATCTCCTCTGGAATCCTTGGCCCAATTCACAAATCCTTGGCCCACTCTCCAATTCAAAACTCCCTTATAATGCCGCATTTTCTACTGGATAGAGTCAATACTTATTGACATGCTAAGTATTTGATAGAGCAGTTATCTGAAGATACACTCTCTGTCTTCTTATCTATCTCTTTTTTTTTTGGCATTCCAGTATGGCTCCAATCTAGCTTCCTCAATCCTTTGATGTGCCTTTGTTATCATGTAACATGCGCAAAACTAATGTGGTGTTATATATCTGTCATTCTCTAGTTTGACACTTAGATCCTGGAAAGCCAGAATTAAGCCTTAATCTTTTATGAGTCCTTCACATGGGAACTGATATAAAATATACAACCAATATATGTTAAGCAAAAGAATAAATAAGTAAATAAATTAAACAAATCTAACATAAGGTAGAATGTGATCAATGCCATAAGTGAAAGGCATAGATAAAGCACAGACGAGTCTCAAGCATCTGATAATTTGTGACTAGTAGAATTAGGAAAGCTTCTATGGGAATAATGTTGTGTGACAATGTCATTAAAGATAATTAAGGTTTCATCTCATGGTAGATTCCAATGGACGGAGCCAAGTCAAGTCAATAGAACTATGCAGAGGATATGTTCAGAGACTAGGGAACAGTCCAGCCTGGCTGCTCCACGGAGGTTGATGAAAGGGCAAAGAGGGACACTGGTAAAGTTTGTTGGTACCAGATTATAATAAACCTTTAGAACCAGGCTGAAAGTTTTGAATTTTCTTTAGGAGGCAATGAAGAGCACCAGGTGGCTTCTGAGCAGGTAAACACTGTAATCCAAGGTGTGCTTGATGGAAAGGAGTAAAAACATGGTGCCCGGGAGGGTCTTAGAGTTTGTGTAGTGACGCAAGACAGCCTGACAGGCAAGAAGACAGACTCTAGACCCTGCTGTGAGGTGGAAGAAGTGTGGCATTCCAGCATGTTTATGAGAACTCAAACACATTGTAACTTAGTGATAGACGCTAACAATCTCAAGCAGCCTTATTCTAACAAATAATGACTCACTCTTACCATTTGTGAATACTAGGCAGCTGTGGCTCATATATATGTCAGTCATCTGGGGTGTGACATACCAAACCTAACAGGGGATTCACAGTTCTGACTGAGCTCCATCAGGACTGGCTCCTGTGTGACCTGGCCCATCCAGTTGTGGGTTGTTCCCTTTGCTACTAGGGAAAATTTCCCTGCGTTAACATTGCCCTCTAGTGGTTTTTGTTTCCTACAACCGGAGGTACACTTACCCCAACCTTAAACTTTTCCCTTTCTCAGAGATTGCAGTTTTCTTTTCTGTCTCTTTGTTTTCTCTTTCATCTCTACCTTCTCTTATTTCTCCCTCCCTTATTCCATGCAGTGGAGTGAGTGAAGCAGACAGGCCTAGAGAGAATTAGCCCAGTGTTACAGATAAGGAAACTGAGGCTTAGAAATGTGAAGTTAATTTGCTCTACACATTCAGCTACAAAGCATCTTAACTACAAAGTGACTGGATTAGAATTCAAACCATATATCTGAACTTGGAATTCTGGTTTTTATCCAATTCACTTTCCTCCCTTCTTCCTTTCTGTTCTCCCTCCTTCCATCTCTCCCTTTTCATTCACCCTCCCTTCCATAAATGCCAGTTGACAATTCTGTGGTAGGAATAGTGTTAAGACATAGAAATAAATAGATACTGTCTTTGAGGGAACTCCCAGTCTCTTATGACAGAGAGACAAAAATAATTATAACCCAATGTGATTATATTGTTGATAGAGTCATGTTGGATGTGCTGGATCATCAAGGATATAGGGTAATTTACCTGTTATAGAAGAGGGAGAAGGGAAGATTATTTCAGGACAAGGAACCAGTCAGCACTAAGGTATAGGTATGGGGAAATAATAAGACATTTTCAGATAAAGAGTAAGGGGATGAAGGAGTTGGGGGAGTGGGGCCTGGAGCCAGATTGTGGCAGCCTTTGTGTGCCAGGCAGAGTATTCTGGACTTTAACCTCATTCTCTCTTTTTACACAATTTCTGAAGCTTATAAGTAAATACATTTTCTAGGCTATTACCATACCCCCACATACTAAGTTGTTTAGTTTATTTGTCAAGCAGGCCAAAAAATAACAAAATAAACTATTTTTAAGCCTGTCCAGGGGTATAATATGAGTCCAAGACCAAATGGGAATGAAACCCTGGTCTCCTGCCTTCTAGGCCTTCAGATGATAAAAATGAGGAGTGGGGGAAATGTGGAGAAATTAACTGAAAAATAATGGGATAGATTCCAGACATCTGGACCAGCCTCAAACAAATCAACATGCAGACTATGTCCTGTTTGCTCTGCCTTCCTCTTTACTTACAGTCCTAGAGATTTGGTAGGAAGCAAATGTTTGTTTATCAAAGTATATTTATCCACTGACCTCCAGAATATTTTCAGGGATGGTTGCTGTTCCATGAAAAACATGCAGGTCACAATACATTGGCCTCAAATCACACAGGTATTCTCATAATACTTCCAAATAGTGCTCCTTCTTTCCCCACATCTTATTTGGGTGCATGTATTAATAATTATCAGCCTCCTAACTTTACTTCCTCACATGTATAAGGCTTCCCTTGGACAAAGACTTCTCACGAGCGTTGGGTTCTTCAGCAACCCTAGGAGAGAAGTAAAGAGGTGAAATCAGGTCCTCATTTTTCAGAAGAAGAAACAAAGGTTCAGAGATGAACTTGCCCCCAACTAGGGGAAGGAGGCAGAGTAGGATTCCAAGTTCAGTGCTTTTGCTACCAGTTCCTGTTAGGAAGTGTACTTAAAGAAGCACTAAAGCCACAAGCTTAGTGAAGGCTCATTAACAACACTTTCATTAGCATACTTCATGGTTAATTTCCATTTCCTGCACAATTTCTCCAGACTCAGGGTCCTGAGAGCTAGAGGAGTCACACTGAGCCATTGTTCTGGTCAGTGTGACATGTTTCCATTCTGAGCCAAATTTTCAATAAAGGCCTCTTTTTTTTTTTTTTTTTTTTTCAGACAGAGTCTCATTCCCTCACCTAGGTTGAAGTGCAGTGGTGCGATCTGGGCTCATTGCAACCTCTGCCTCCCGGGTTTAAGCAATTCTCCTGCCTCTGGCTCCCAAGTAGCTGGGACTACAGGCATGCACCACCATGCCTGGCTAATTTTTGTATTTTCAGTAGAGACAGGGTTTCGCCATATTAGCCAGGCTGGTCTCAAACTCTTGACCTCAAGTGATCCTCCCGCCTCAGCCTCCCAAAGTGCTGGGATTATAGGCATAAGCCACTGCACCCAGTCAAAGGTCATTCTTACCCTACAAAATAGGGTTATTCGAGAATAAAGAGAACCCTCGGAAATGCATGGCAAGTTGAACAACATTTATGCTTATGGATTCAGGAACTGGAAATATACCAAATAATTAATGTAGTTTTTCTTACCAGATAAAACAGTCCTTGCAGCTTCTTCTGCCATTAGCTGCTTTTCTTTGATAACTGACTTTCTCTTTGTCTGATGACAGGGGATGAACCTCAATTATATATATATATATATATATATATATATATATACACATATTTATTTATATATATAATTTTCCTTTAAATCTTCACAAAACACTATGAGTTAGGTGTGTAGCATTATTATCCTTTTTAACAGATGAGGAAACTGAGGCCCAAAAAGGTTAAATTGCTTGCACAGCGTCATATGGTTTGTAAGTGGCAGATCTGAACCCAGACAGTCTGATTTAAGAGCCAGTATACTAAGGTGCCATTCATTTTGTCTTGCTTTTAATTTCAGCATTCAGGGCCTTTCACTCCTTACATCTTGCCCCAGTCAGTTACCCTAGGGAACTAGGTTTATTCCATTCCTTATATCTTTGCTTAAGCTGCAACCCCCACCCCACCCCCACCTGTGCAGCGATTTGGAGGTTTAATTCAAAGTTCTCCACAAAGCCTTTTCTTAATACTCCAAAACACCTACATTTTTATCATGGTTAGCACGGAATACTCGAATGCCTTTTCATTGTCTCTTTTTATTCAGGGATAAATATCTTTTCAATTCTATTTTCACTGTTTCAAGAGCAGAGACACTTCTTTGGTGACACTCACATACCTTTAGTGCAATATCTAGGCACATATTTCAAATGAATCTATTTTCCAAATGTAAATAAATACGGGTTTGACAATAGGTCAGATTATCTGAATCTGGAATAAATGGTCCCAGTCCACAGGGTAGACTTTGGCTTGTGTAACAAACACTGGCTCAATTAAATAATTATTTGCCTTATCAGTTAATCATCTCAAGCTTACCAGAATGTTATCAGCAGATTGAACTACAATATTAAGTGTTTACTACATGCCAAGCACTGCACTGGGCAATATTAAAAATCCTTTTTATAAAAAACCCTCACACCATCCCTGAGAATGAATTCCCACTTACAGAATTAGATAATTTTTATGACTTGCATGCAAAAGCACTGTTACATGTCAGGACACTTTCCATGGCAACAGGTCTCACCAGGGTCAATCTTTAATGGGAGTTCTCCAAAGCAGAAGAGTTGAATTCTCTTAGTATGGAAGGGTAATAATTCTAAGCTCATCTCCTTCTAAACAGTTGCAGACTAAGCTGGTGCCTTATTATAAATTAGAACTAAGGTTGGAAGAGGACTTTTAGTGGAATCATTAAACTAGCAAAAGGGCCTGAGGGGTTTTTTGTTTGTTTGTTTGTTTGTTTTTTATTAAGTGCTTTAGAGAAGGAGAGATAAAGAGAAGGATAGATAGGAAGGTGTAATTTAACTTATTTAAAGACTCTTTATAAAGGAAATTATTTAAGAATTATCTAGACAGATAAATGATAGATAGATGATAGATATTTTAATGGATCACATTAAAATGTTCTGATGAGTGGCTAAATAAGTGTGGTATAACTAAATAAGTGTGGTAAGAGATATTATGCAGCCATTAAAAGCCATGGCTTCAAAGAATATTTAGCAACATGGGGAAACGTCAATTTTATGGTGTTAAGTGAATAAAGGAGAACACAAAATAGTATGAAAAGTAAGATCTCAATTAGGATGAAACAAAATACACATGCACACTCAAAAAAAGGTCTAGAAAGAAAAGCATCAAAAATATTAACTGTGATTGCCTCTGGGTTATAGGATTATGATGGATTGTTTTTCTTTACATATATTTTGCTCCCTATCCTTTCAAAGTTTTCTGCTCCCAGCAAGTTTTAATTCTGTAATAGCAAGGGAAAATATAAGTATTTTTTAAAAAAGAAAGGTTTGTGTGTGTACGTTTGCCTGGGAGTAAGGGTAGAAAAATACCAAGAGTGGATAAAGAAAATAGGATTATTCCTGGGGCTAGGAAACAGGGAGCTGAAAGAGAAGGAATAGGTTAGAGTAGCTCACTGAAAGTTAGAAGTAGCTATGTAGAAGACTCAGAGCTTCTTTGTTGCTTTTCAGAAGGAATTTAGAACCTGTAATGGATGTGTTGGAAATTATTTTTCTGTATTTGTATGTTCTGTTAACAGTGGGGGCTGAGGAGAGAGGGAATGGGTGTCTGGGTAAGGTGATTGCAGTGGGAAGTACACTGAAGGAGCCTCAAGCACAAGTTCAACTTTAGGGCAGGGATTTGGATGTAGTCCTGCCACTCCCACTCCAGTCCCCATGCTCTGTACAGGACCTGACAGAATAAGCTGTTCAGTGTTTGCTGACCAGAACTTTGAGTAGCACAGAGACAAAGGCCCTTCTACCCAGAGCAGAGATTTCCATCTAGCCATCTAGGATTTTCCTCTGCTTCACTTTGTGTGTGTGTGTTAAGGGAGGGTAGGGGTGGGGAGTGCTATTTCCTTATTTAGGCAAACTCAGTGACTATCATACTGTTTAAACTTGTTATTATTTTTATTATAAAGACATTACATATTTATTGTAGAAAAATGCAAAAATGCAGGTAAGTAAATTTTAAAAATAAAATTATCTACAATTCTACCACCATCACGAACCAAAGATAAACCTGCAAACATTTTGGTGTATATTCCTTCAGACATTTTTCTGTGTGTATATTTATTCTTTTTTAGAAAATTTTTCTACCAAGTTTTTTACTCTTGAAATGTGTATATTTATTCTTATAATATGATCATGCTGTTTTGTAAGCTATTTCTTTTCACTTAGCAATTTAATATAAACATCTTTCCAGGTTATTTAATATTTTTATTTTTGGATATTTTAAAAGTCACTTTTAGGTACTCAAATAATACATTATCCTTGTAAAATTTGAAATATACAAAGCTTACAGATAAGATTAATGTCACTTTTGATCACCTGTCATACCCCTACCTCAATCCTGGTCCCCTCCCCACTTATGAGAAATAACCACTATTATTATCTGTCATGTATTCTTATATGTGGTTCTCTAAAGATTTCCATACACATACATGTATTCATAGGAGATGTATGACATTATTTTGGGTGGTAGGTATGGTGTTTATCTTCTATATAAATGGTATCATACTGTACATATTAATCTGAAACTTGCTTTTTTATTCAATAACATGAATATCTAGATATATCTCATTCTATTTAACCAATGCATAGTATTGTGTAGTATAGATACATCATTGTTTATTCAATCATGTCACTATTGATGTAGATTTAAGTCATATCCAATTTTTCACTATTACAAATAGCATTGGAGTAAATATTTTTGTCATGACTCCTTGTGCATATGTGTGAGAATGTTCCTTTAGTATAGACAGCAAGGAGAAAAATTAGTAGGTCATAGGATGTATATTTTTTATTATATTGCTTTAAAAAATCTTTAATGATGTATTTGATTTAGACCAACATATTCAGAATACTGTTTCAACTGATAATATAAAAATGAAATACATTTTTTGTAATAAATGTGGAAATTTTCACATACATGTTTTAAAAGTACAAAATTTTATAATGAACCCACATACGTACTAAAAATTAGATTCAACAATTATCAATACACGGCCAATCTTGTTTCATTTATACTCTATTTACACTCCCCC
This sequence comes from Pan paniscus, assembly GCF_029289425.2. NCBI lineage: Eukaryota > Metazoa > Chordata > Mammalia > Primates > Hominidae > Pan > Pan paniscus. The sequence goes on from NC_073272.2 coordinate 65,516,885, forward strand.
TGGAATACATTGGATTACCCTGAAGCAAGTCATATCATTTGGATGCACATTTTAAAATTTAGTATATCTTGAAAAAGTGTCTCCAGAATGATTGTGCCAATTTATACTTTCATCAGCAGTGTTTCAGATTACCTATTTTCCATACCTTTGCCAAACTTAAAACTATTTAAATTTTTTGCTAATCAGAAAGAGCATTTTATTTTTTCAATTTGCATTTCTCTGACTATTAGCAAAATTGGGCATCTTTTCAGATCCTTAACAAATATTTGTATTTCTCCTTCTGCAAACTGCCTGTTCAAATCCTTTGCCCATTTTTCCACTTTGGTTATCCTTTTCGCCCACTTTTCTACCTTGTTGTTTTTTAATCACATTAGATGTTTATAAATGAAATGCCACTAAGTAAATATGCACAGTGTTAGCTTGTGTTAACATTCTGAATGTTATTAGGAAAGTGGGCTTTACTTGGCATCCATTTTATTCATATATTTGTTGAATGCCTGGTACCTGCCAAACTCCTGAGGATACAATGTTGAGCAAAAGAGAGATAGTTCCTTTCCCGTTGAAACTGATAATCAGCCAAGTCGGCAAGATGAACATTGATTAAACAATCACACATATAAATACACTATTACAAATAGTTATAAGTGTTGTGAAAGAAAAGTACCTTGATCAAAAAGCTTGAGGTAGCCGGGCCGCTGGATCGTTGGGTATACTGGACTAGAGAAAGGGTGAGTAGCAGATGCTCTTATTCAAAGGGCCATAGCCAATAAGAAAGGGTCTCATCTCTGATACTCCTTCCCTAAGGAATATTAGCTTTGGGATCACAATCTGCTTGAAAGATAATCTTTTATGAAATGGAGTAAGCTATAAAAACACTGGCCAAACACTTCAATATTAATCTCTGGCCAAAAATGCAGAGGTAGAGACTATCCTCTGTATCCCCAATGGCTTGTAATCCCAGTGCCACAATTGCTCTAGGAAAACCACAAGAAACATGATGGATAGGCCAAGTGTTTTCTAAAGAAACATGGAAAGCTATGACTTGGGGAAATCTAGTGGGACTGTGCACTCCATTAGAGCACTATCAACCCTGGCAAGAGCAGCAAAAGAAACATTAGCAACATCAAAACCAGAGCAATGGCAAGAATATCAAGGTCCAGAAGAACAAAAGCAACAACATAAACAAGAGTGAAAATAACATGAACCACATCAACAGGCCGTATCAGAAGAGAGGATGATACAGACAGCACCTCAGACTTTTTGTACCTACTCTTTCAGGAAGACAGTAACACTATGCTCAAGAAAACTCACCACCTCAGAATTCTCCAGAAACCACCTTCAACCTCAAGAAATGTATTAATAGAATGGAGAATAAAGTGTGGTCTCAGAGTGTGATCTATCACATTCCAATTGATTCACTGGAGAGACATCATTCACCATGAAAAATATCACAATACTGAGCAAGAACTGCTTGAAATAATTATATAAGGACAGATCCACAGAATTTGGGGAAGTGGTCCAGTTAATCTATTTTGTACCCCAATGTTTCCACCCTTTTCATGATTGACTATGAGATCCCCACCTAGGCTTGGAACCCAGGAAAGCCTTTCTAAGGCCAAAAAGGGTTTGGACTGCGGGTTGCTACTTACAATGCTTTATAACAAAACAGAATGGCCTTTACTTGAATTGACTAGTTATTTTAAGCTCCCAAAGCTAGAGAGGCATGAGAACATAAGATCCTCAATTATTTAGAATTCATGGCTCCTGATATGGCTCAAGACTGGGTGACAAACAGGGTTGGGCTGTGATGACTCTGGAGGCTAGGGCTGCTCCAGAGGGAGGTTTGAACACACAGCCATCTGTAGGGAAATGTGGGGGCTGGGGCTGTCTCACTTTGTCAGTGTTCTTCTTGGAGTGTGTTGCCTAGAAGGGAAGGTATTCTATTTGTGATCTGGCCAATGCTAAGTAGAGCAGGATTGTCACCTCCCTGGTTCTGAACACTGCGTTTTTATGATTACTGTTAAAGATAGCATTAGGTTTTCGCCACCCTACCTCATAACTGACACATATTGAGCTCACTGTCCTCCCAAATCCCTAGACTGTACTACACTTGCTGCTTCTAAGCCACATCTTCTCCATCCTGGATGTGTATGTGTGTGTGTGTGTGTGTGTGTAGCAAGAAGGAGAGAACCGGGAAGAATTCAGAACTGAGTAAGAACTTCTGATCCAGAGGGGTTCAAACAAATTAGTCAAGTGTTTTTACCAATAGATGACTACAGGCAGGGAGTAGGCCTCAGAGGGAGATCACCACAAGTTCAAGGTCTGAATTCAACTTGGTGAGACCAGAAACTTAATTATCACCTCATCTAGAATTGGTCAGGCACAGGGAAACTAATTTCCATTCTCCAGAAACAAAGTTGAATTACCCACACCTGTTATTCATCCAAGCTGCCCTGTCCTAGGGTGAGTCTGCTCAGATGTCAGACTTGAGAGCACAGGGGTGTTTGAAGAACGGAAAAGTAAGGCAAAATGGCTTGGATGGCATTCTGGAACATTTTCTTAAAGCTAGGGTAGCTGGATGAATTAGCTTTTAGGAGACTTCTGTCTCTGTGGAGCAGGTTGATCCATAGACTCAGTGGCCCCTCTCTTTGAAGAGTGTCAGAGGAACATTAACATATTCTTTTGTTTTTGTCTCCTCTTTCTCTAACCTCCATGGAGACACCTCCACCCACCAGCCAGCCAATCACTCTTCTGTTATGACAACACAACAGTAACCTCAGCCAAGTCACAACATAATTGAGTAGGTTCTGTTTTCTGTACACCAAATTCTATTCCTCCTATATCTTACTAAAGATTGAACTTGGGACACAACGTGGTGCCTTGATGGAGACTTGAGACACATCCAATTCCCATCTCATTAGTAATATGTGTCCAAATTCTCTCTCAGGCTCAACTCTTTCTGCAAAGGGCTGAGCTCATAGGTTCCTTGTTGATTTGGTTTTGGTCAGTTTCCAAGAGCCGTTTGGTCTAACTTGACCTCTCCTTGAGCAACTAGAGGAGGTGGGGTTGGATGGAGGGTGTGCCTCTTGTGGGATTTGGCACATTATCACAATAACTATCCAAGGCTCAACTCAGAACTGATAATAATCAGCTCTTACATATCATTTAATGTAGTCACCATAAGATATCAATGAGATATATATTGTCTCCCTGTTTGTGAATAATAATAAAACCAATGTTCAGAGAGAGAAAGGACTTTGTTTAAGAGTTACATGACTAATTATGAGCAGAGCTGAATCCAGGTCTCTTAATTAAAAATCCAGAACTTTTCTGCTTTTTCCTGTGTCTTTACCTAAAAATTGGTAGGAACTCCCATCAATGCTACTCCTGCCAGGGCTTTCCTGTTTCTGACCATTTCTGGTGACCTCACAGAGGGGAGAAACCTGCCAGTGACAAAATCACTTGCCACCTTTCCCAGACATAAAGTAGAAGACACAGGAAGCTGGCTTCACTGCTCAAGCTCTGCTGCCCATGAAGTGACCCGGTCATAGTGGTTAAAGCGGAGGAGAAAGACCATACTAGACACTAAGAAGACCTCCCTTTGCCAGGAAGGGCAGGCCTAAGAAGGGCATCAGTGGACAGAGAACTTAAAAAATGGCCTTTGTGTGTACTACTTTTCTAGGGCTACAATAACAAAATGCCACACACTGGGTGGCTTAAACAATAGAAATTTATTTTCTCACAGTTCTGGAGGCCAGAAGTCCAAGATTAGGTGTCAGCCAGTTTGTTTTTTTCTGAGACCTCTCTTGTTGGCTTGCAGATGGCCACCTTTTCATTGTGTTCTCAAATGGTCTGCTCTGTGCCTGTGCATCCTTGGCTTCTTTTTGTGCCCCAATTTTTTCTTGTTATAAAGATAACAGTCAGATTGCATTAGGGACTACCCTAACAACCTCATTTTAACTTAATAACCTCTTTAAAGGCCCTGTCTCCAAATACAGTTACATTCTGATGTACTAGGGGTTAGGGTTTCAACATATGAATTTGGGCAGCGGAACACTGTCCTTTGTTTCTTAGCACATGGGCTGAAACTAGTTAACTTTTTAGGCCTAAAGAAATAGAGAACAGCTGGATAAAGAGACAAATAAATGAGATACTTTTGAGATGAAGGTGATTGCATATAATATTAATTGCCATCTAGTACTTGCATCTCTTCTCTATCCACACCCCATGCTGTGTCAGCTCCCTCATCCATGGCAAGTCTAGAGTTTCACGGTTTCTTGGTAAACACCCATTGTCTGCTTGCTAGCAGAATCTTTGGTTTTCTGCTAAACTGGCACTTTCCTTCTTTATGGCTAATATCTGTTCTTTTTAGAAAAGTTTGGGCTCTTGACATTCTAGAGGCAAGTATGCAAAATGGGAATTCTGACTGTATCTACAGATCTTTGATCCAAAAATGGACAAGTTTTGTCTTTAAGCAGTGGTGGTAATAAATATGGTGAATATAGATATCAGATTTCCCAGCATAGTCCAGGTTCAAATATTTGGTCTTACTGCTTCTGTAACCACATGCACATTTGTTAGACTGGTTGTTCTAATGTGGGTCCAGAAAACATACTTTGGAGTGTGCTGAATGGGTTTAAGTATTCCCATCAATTACTTTCCATTGTTTTGGAGACAAATTCTAAACTCACCATAGAATTAAAAGTCCTCAGTAATGCAGACTTCCACATCTAGCCAGCTTCATCTCCTACCACTATTAAAGATAAGTCATGTACTCAAACCATACAGAATTTTAGTCACCAAACTTGCCTGTCCATTTTATATATTCATGCTTTTGCACATGCTGTGTTAGGACACGCTTCTAGAATACCTATGATGATTTTCCCACTGTTACCTGTAAACTGCCTGATATTCTGTTAATTCTTCAAGTTTCAGTTCAAATCTCTGTGAAACTGTTCCTGACATCCCTAGAAAGTCAATCACTCCTTCTGTTTTGCCACTGTAGCTTATATATACTATATTATATATTATACTTGAACATGTTATAATGGTGAACATATTGGGCTAACTGGAACACCATTTTATTTGGCTATCTTCCCCAGTAGACAGGGACCTGACTTATAATAAGTACCCATGTGTTTGTTAAATGAATGAAAGAAATAATAGTAAAAGGGCATTGCCAAGGATGAGCATCTGCATCTCTCCATCTTCTAACATAATTAACTCAATTTCTTTCTTTATTATTTTTGAGGCAGCATTTCATTCTGTTGCCCAGGCCAGAGTTCAGTTGTGTGATCTCAGCTCACTGCAGCCTTGACCTTCTAGGTTCACGTGATCCTCCTATTTCAGCCTCCCGAGTAGCTGGGACTACAGGTATGCACCACCATGTCTGGCTAATTGTTTTAGTTTTATAGAGATGGGGTTTCACCATGTTGTCCAGGGTGGAATTTCTTATGATTAAGAGGATGAGATGGGAGTGAGGTAGGGCTAGCATCTGGTTTATATAGCTCAGACTAGTCTTCTACTTTGTTTATAGGTTTTGGGACCTGATCTGATCTAAACTAAATTTCCAGTGCTGGGCCCCAAAAAGACTAATCCCACTTGTCAGATTAACATAAACCCTCGAAGGTATAAGTAGTTGTGGGAGGGCAGGATGACCTGACAGACATGTTCCTGGCAGACCAGTTATCATGTTGAGGTGCCCAGAGAACCTGGTTCCTCCCACATAGGAGGACACAACCCTAGGGTCCCTGAGCAAACTATGGGAGATCAGAATATTGCCACATTGATGGAGAAATGTCAGCCTGGAAATTGCCACACATAGTCTTTGGGGAGGCAGTATGGGAATGGGGTAGGGGACAGAATGACACAGAGAGGCTGATGCAAAAACCAACTGTCATTCTTGAGCAACTGAGGAGGTATGGGCTAGAAGTCCAGACTGTTGCTGCTGGGACTTCCCTTCCACAATGACTCTGCAGTCCAGAAGCTGGGGAGGCAGTTACAGAGGCCACTTCAGGCCAAGCCTGGGGTAGAGGTGGTGGCAGATAAGCCACCCACCCATGAGTTCCCTCCCCATCCTACTTTCCTTTTTCACATCTTTCTTACATCAGATATGACAATAGCCCCATGATATAGGCAGGGCAAAGATTATGACCTCTATTTTACACTCAAGTATGTCAAGTTCCAGAAAAGTAAGCCATGAGGCAGTCTCTTTCCAAACTCAACTGCTCAGTTGCCCTTACTTCGTGGCCCCTCCATGTATAGAGTTTGAGCCTTGACCTGACTAGTCTCATATTCATTCAACTTAATAGCTCATAAGCCTTTCCATGCCTTCAACTTCTTAATTTCAACTCAATCATAACATTGACCTAGTGATGCGAACTCCTCCCATCCTAACTTATGTTGTGTCAGAGGCACCATTTACTCACTGAATATTATTTAATACCTCCTACCACGTGCCAAGTACTAAAAGCAATATCCAATACAGCAGTGAACAAACAGTCTCTGTTTATGTCACAGAGCTACCAATCACAAAAATGCAGTGTTTAGAGCCAGGGAGGTGATCAGCAGTAAACATATAAATTGATCAAAAAAACAATTATTCCGAATGGTAAGGTGTGCTATTAAGAAAATCAGTAGGGTTCCAAGCATATGAGGGAAAAGGGGTAAGAAGAGCTATTTTATCTTGGTTTGGCAGGGAAGCCATTCCATAGAGAGAATATTTTAAGCTAAGACCTGAAGAGTGAATGAGAAGGAGAAGGAGTCAGCCATGAATTGAAGGGAATTTCAAAGACCCTGAGATAAGAAAGTGCCAATGGTGCACATAGTCAAGCCAACTAGGATTCATAGCCATCTTAAGGCAGTGTGGTATACAGGAAAGGTGAAAGGCATTGAATGCAACCTTAGGAATCCCCTTGTATTTTTGACCCATCCCTGCTAAGAGGTCAGAAGGGAACTGGCATGTACTGTGTGTCTTTTTTTTTTTTTTTTTTTTTTTGGCAGGTTCTCGCTCTGTTGTCTAGGCTGGAGTACAGTGGCATTGTAACAGCCCACTGCAGTCTCGACCTCCCATGCTTAAAAGATTCTATTACCTCAGCCTCCTGAGTAGCTGGAACTACAGGTGCACACTACCATGCCAGGCTAATTTTTGTATTTTTTTGTAGCGACAGGGTTTTACCATGTTGCCCAGGGTAGTCTTGAACTCCTGGGCTCAAGTAATCCTCCCACTTCAGGCTCCTGAAGTACTGGGATTACAGTCACTGTACCTAGCCTACTATGTATCATGTCCAGCCAGGCACAAGCTAGTCCCTTTCTCACATGGATTTTTTTTTATTATTTCCCTGAGCCTCAGCATTCTTATAGATGTAACAAGGAAGTGAGACTTTTTGGCCTCTAAAAGCTTTTATAACTTGGAGAGATTAGTTGATCTAATCTATGACCCCATCCTCCAGTTAGGAAGCTGAGGTCCTGGAAGACAAAGTGCTTTTATCTCAGGTTGCCCAATGGATAAGTACATTACTTTTTAACTCTATGCCTGATTGACCAAGGTAAAGCTGAAAGAGTCTCATCTGAACTATAACCCAAGTGGGTAAGCCAGTCCCTTGGCACTGCCCAGGAAGAAGATATGGATGGGAGGACTACTCCTTCTTGAATGCAGAGGATAAAAGTTATCTGGGAGCTCTTTTATGGTATGGTTGTGCCTTTGAATATGAGCAAAGCTTCTCCTAGCTGCAGATATTTTCAGGAAGAGCAGAAACTGCACCACAGTGTTTTGGGTAGATAAGGCTTACCCTGGTGGGGAGAGAGGTCCTGGAAGGGGGTGAGCCCAAAATCTATATGCTTTCCTGGGAGGGGACCTGGTGTTTTAAATCCATTTTTAGAATTTTTTTTTATTGCTGCAAGAACTGGAGAGAGATCAAATCCATTTTCATTTGTTTCCAATAGCCCTTTTTTGCTGCTGCTGCTGCTGCTGCTGCTGCTGCTGTTTGTTCTGTTCCTCCTCCTCCTCCTCCTCTTTCTCGTCCTTTTTTTCCTTCTTCCTTCTCTTTTTCTTCTGGCTTTTGCAACTTAGAATGCACATGGTGGCTAGATACAGTTAAAAACCCAGTTCCATGCTCAGGCTCATCCTAGCACTGGTTCTAATATCTATTCCAGATTGTTGGAGAAGATAGGAGAAAGTGAAGAAGGGAAGAAGAGAAAAAAACAGAGAAGAAAGAAGGAAAAGAAGATAGGAGAGGGACAAGTAGAAGAAGGAAAGGAAAGGAAAAGCAAGGAAAAAGGATAACCTGTCCTCTTTGACTAGTAGGCTCACCAACTCTTCTTTACCATGGAAGGGATTTCAGTAGGACCGAAGGCTTTTCCCATGAAATAGTATTTTATCTTGATAAGAACCTAGCACATTGGTTACCAACCTCCTTAAATTGATTCCCTCAAAAGGAAGAAAGTGTATCTGGAAATCCTCTGAAACTTCCAGAGTCCCCCAAGCCCAGTGCTATTTCTACCAGGGGAGAAAGCAGAGCTCTTTGTATATATGGGTAGGAGCAAAGTAAGATTCTCCTCCCCCTTTCCCCACAACCCGAAGCAAAAGTTTCTCCTGAGATTTCAACCAGTAAAATCACCATATAATAGATTAGGCATCCTGAGAAGTTCTTAATGGAACGAGAGCTCTCACTAATCAAAGCAGGAAAGAACAGGGCCTTGAAGAAATCAGAAATCTAATTAAGGTGGAATCTCAAGAGATCTGACTGAATGTTAAATAAGTTGTAGAAGCCTCATCAAAAGGATTAACTCAGCTGCAGAGACAACGCAGAAGTGCAGGTGGGGATTCTGCATGAAGACTGGAAAAAAAAAAACAGTGACAAGAACTGAAAGTGGTCATTGTGTTCATGGTGTGTCTAAAGGACAGATAAAAGAAAGAGGTGCCCCTGACCCCTCCTTTCATCCCATCTTAGTTGATGAGGTTTGGGGAAAAGAAGAGTTTGTTAAGCTCATTTAATCTGTTTTGTCTTGTCCATGTTTTCATCAAGCAACTTTCTGATTAATTTGGCTTTTAGAATATATTTTTCCAAGCAAGACAGAGATTGTTATTCAGCCAACATGAGCATTCCCAGCTGTTTTTGGGTTATATTAGCTCTGGAATTAAAACAAAACCAAACAAAAAAGCCTCTCTGTGTTATATCTGCTTTCTGTGAGTTTGACTTGCATGGGTCAGTTCATGGAGTATGATCAGGTCAACTCCAGGTGTCTTCTCAAAACTGAACTGCATGGGTTCTGTAAAACTAAACCGTGTGGTCCATAGTAAGAGGTCTCTGCTTGAGAAGTAAGCCATATCCTTGAAGGGCATTTCTATCTCACTCCTTTTGTTATGCAAAGAAGCTTAGTCCTTTATTTTGCACATGGGGACACTGAAGCCCAGAGAAGCCCAGAGAAGGGAAGAAACTTGTCTAATTTTCCATAGTGGATCAGTGGTAAAGCCAGGAGCTAAGTGTAGGTCATAACCTGGTCCTACACAGGCTCTTGTCCTATAACATTCTATGTCTAGATTTTGTAGTCTCTTTCTTGGCCTCTGTGAGAGATGTGTGTGTGTGTGTGTGTGTGTGTGTGTGTGTGTGTGTGTGTGTGTAGGTTTTCATCCACAGTTCCTTTAGGCCTCAGAAGCAGGCCTCAGAAAACAGAATCTCTCTCTCTCTCTGATATTGTCCTGCTCTCCTTTCACTTGTCCAAGGCAGCATTCTAATCTGATTGTGGATCCTAAGACCCTCATTCCAGAGAGGGTCCTGACTCATACCTAGGAGGAAAGAATGCTGTGTAGAGAGGCCAAGAAGAATCTGAATAGATAAACCTTGCTGGCTTCCCTGACCCAGTCTGTTAGTATGATATAATACCCTTTTTATCCAATCACATTTATACATGACTGTCAATCATGCTTAGGTAACGAAGCCTCCAAAAAAACCCAAAAGGACAGAGTTTGGAGAGCTTCTGGATAGCTGAAGATGTGAAGGTTCCTGCAGAGTGGTGTGCCCTGGGAGAGTATGGAAGCTCCACACCACTTCCTCCATACCCCACCATATGCATCTCTTTATCTGTACCCTTTTTAATATTCTCTATAGTAAAACTGTAAATGTGTTTCCCTGAGTTCTGTGAGCCACTCTAGCAAATTAATTGAACTCAAAAAGAGAGTTGTGGGTACCCCAGCTTGATACTGCCCAGTCAGAAGTTCTGGAGGCCTGGACTTGGGACTGATGTCTTTGGTGAAGGGAAGTCTTGGGAAATAAGCCCTCAACTTGTGAGACCTGAGGCTATCTTTAGGTAGATGGTGTTGGAATTGAATTAGAGGACACTCAGCTGGTGTCTGCTGCTTTGTGTGTGGGGGAAACTATCCCACACATTTGGCCGCAGAAATCTTCCATGTTGATTGTTGTGTTGATGTGAAAGCAGAGGAAAAAAATGGTTTGGGGTTTTTCCCAAACAACCCTCAATTCAGGATCATGAGTTTTATGAACTCTCTGAAAAGCAATCTTTAAATCAATTGAACTTAACTTCACTAGTAATTCTCTAAAGGGCTGAGGTTTATTTTCAGCTTCGCTTTTTGACATTTACAACAGATTTCCTCCTTCCAGCCCACGCAGCTTTGTCGCCTCTCTGATTTTCATTTCCTCTTCTTCCTTACCTAAGGTGACAGGAATGCAACCCTGGTTGCAATTGTGTTTTTCTCTATTCAAATTTTGTCTCATTATGTCCATAGGAAGAAAACAGAGGTTTAGAAGACATTACTGGCTGGGCGGGGTGGCTAACACCTGTAATCCTAGCACTTTGGGAGGCCGAGGTGGGCAGATCATGAGGTCAGGAGTTCGAGACCAGCGTGGCCAACATGGTGAAACCCCGTCTGTACTAAAAATACAGAAATTAGCCGGCATGGTGGCACACATCTGTAATCCCAGCTACTTGGGAGGCTGAGGCAGGAGAATTGCTTGAACCCAGGAGACAGAGGTTGCAGTTAGCTGAGATTGCACCATGGCAATCCAGCCTGGGCAACAGAGCAAGACTCCACCTCAAAAAAAAAAAAAAAGAAGACATTACTCTTCAACCCGATTGCTGTGCTGGCCTATATTCACCTCCAAACACATCTTGATTTCAAATCGTTCACTAAAAGCCTACTGTGTTCTAGGTATGGAGCCTAAGAAATGACTCACCCCTGCCATCTGAAGAGATTTTAACTCGGGCAGAATTGGAGTTGTGGACTTAACATGTGTGGAAAGTATCCATAAGTCAAGATGGAGTCAGATTATATAACACAAATATTAATATTTATTTCAGCAGGCATTTTAGTCAGATTTAACCAACATTTACAGAAAAGCTACTTCATGGTAGAACTTAACCTAGGATCTGGGAATCCAAAAATTATTAAGTTAAAGCCAGTGCCTGGTAGAGCACACTTTGTAACTATGTAAACAGGTATTCTAAATACAATGTAATCAGGCTGTAATTTAGGTGCATACAAAGCACAGAAGAATTTGTCTAGGACAATTAAAAGAGGTTTCCCAGAGGACATGACAATTGAGCTGGGTCTGAAGAAGAAACACAAGGTCTCCTGACAGAATAGATGTGAAGGGAATAGGAAGCTTTCCAGGTCCACAGAGAGGCATGTGTAAAGGCTGGAGGTATACTAGAATATAGGGCATGCAGTAGTCAGAATATAGGATGGGAAGAGAACAGTGAAGACATAGGCTGTGTACAGATTGTGAAAGATCCTGATCACCTAGCTGACAAATTTTGAACTTTAAGCTTAAAACAATGAAGAGAGCCACTCATCTTTTCTAAGCAGTGCAATAACACCACTAGAGTTGTGTTATTAAAAGATCATCCTGGCAATAAATATCAAACTTTAAGGATAAAAACATTCCTGGATGAAAATGAACATCATTTTCATCTTTTTTTTCTACATTCTTCTTCATCATTAGGAACAGAATCATTCTCTTCCTCAAATACAGGCACTCTGGGAGCTGACCTCATCACCCTTTATTAATTTAGCTAACAATTGCTAACACTAAGGCCCCTTACTATGTGCCAAACACTGGTGATACAGAAATCAATTTAAACAGAGATACTTTTTCTTGAGGGAACTACAGGCTACTCATGAGAAAAAGGCATGGACAAAAAATATCACACTTTAAGGTCATAAGTGTTATAATCAGAATATTAGTAAAAATATATAATGATGATCAACGATGATTGATATTTCTAACTTGGATTTTCTCCATGGAGATAAGAAACACAGTATTATGACCAAGTTTGTTTGAGGTGTAGGGTCTAGGGCATGAGGACTTAGACATTCAGGGAGATATGTTCAATATTAGATTGAATCTACTGATCTGGAGGTAGGGAAGATAGAAAGAGAGTAAGCAAGCGTGCAGAGACACAACAAAAAGACAAAAGTACAGAGTATTTGGAAACACATTTAATAAAGAACAGGAAAGAAAGAGACGTCGTTAAGAGAACCAAAGAGAATGGTTAGGAAGATAGGTGAATCAGAGGAGTATAGGTAAATTCAACAATTCTCACTGAGCACTATTGGGATCAGGTGTTCTGCTAGGTATCAGGGACGCAAATGGAGAAGACAGTCTCTGCAATTGGCTATGATCCTCTGGCATGAATTTGATCTTTACATCTCATCTGAACCATACTTCTGTGGTTCTGGTGATCAAATTCAGTCTGGAGAGGGAGGGTATTCTCTAAACCATTTGATGACAGGTTTTAGGAAAGAAGAAATGGCTGACAGTCACCTGTTGCAGAGACATTGAAGGGAGTGAGGGCTAGTAGAGAGGCTTTTGGCTTTGTTGATTAAGAGTTCATGGTAATTTTGTGACTACAGTTACCAAGGTTAGTGCAGAAATGAGAATAAAGGACAAAAAGCTAAATTATGGTAGATTAGGAGGTTAAACAGTGAGGTAATCTATGGAACCTACTTTTTAGAGTGATCTGAAGAATGATGTGGTGGTCACTAGAAAGATTTTTTTTTTTTTAATTTGGTTGTGATGTGATTATATGTACAGGCTCAGAGATCAACAGATGAGGGACAAAACAGGACAGTGTCTGAGAACAGGCTATTTGGTTGATGATCTTTGTGAGAACAGAGCCAATGGAGTAGTAAGAAGCAAGTGAAGTGGAGTAGTAGATTCCAGTTCTAAAACCCCTTTGCTTAGCTTAGGGGTAAAATGAGAGGTTCCTGAGAGGTTTCAGGCTGCAGCTTGCAGCTCAGAGAAGAATGTTCAGAAGAAAAGTAGGATAAAGGAAGAGGAAGTTGACTTAAACCACAATAGGCCTGGTTTAGATTAGATGGGAGGTTCAACTTCCTGCCAGAGGAGCACCAGTTCATGTGAAGAGAAGTGAGAGAATTTCCTTATTTGTGATCCCCAAAACTTAGGTATAATTCTCCTGCTTTGGAGTAAAAATTGATATGGTCCAGCCTGAAGACAGCGAAAGACATTAAAATGGACCTTCCAAGTGACATGTGGTATGGAAGACAGTAGAAAAATTGGTTTGAACTCCAGCTTAGCTGATTAATAAATTACTTGAAGTAAGTCATTTGAGCACTCTGAGATTCAATTTCCTTATCAGTGAAAGATACGACAACTCTCACCTTGTAGAGTTGTTATGAAGATTACATAAGCGGATGTACATAAAGCATCTAGCTTGGGACAGAGTAGCCATTCTTCAACTGTTGTCTCTCTTCCCCCACTTCCTCTGGTTCCCTAGCCCTATCAACACAGTGTACTGGAGTCTCCAGTCCTGCTGGAGATAATGAGATAATGAGAAGATGGGAAAGCTTGTATATGCTGGGAATTTATGCCACAATGTCCAAGAACTGATCATCTCCTGGATAGTCAAGGTTGCTAGAGAGACCCATAGAGCTTCTTCCCCTTTTCTGTCGGCCTCCAGTGCCAAGATTTGCAGATAAGCCAGGCAGCTTCTAAGACATCTTTTATCACTAGTGGCTGAGGCAAATGAGCTTAATATATGGTTAGAGGTAGTTCCAGGCTCCAAAATATATCTTTCCTTGTCACAGATAGATGATATCTACTTTGTACCAATAAGTGCACCAGCAGGTCACCCTACAAATCCCAAGGGGACTCAGATTCAGGTTCAGGTCCAGTCTCAAAGAAACCTTCATTGAGGGCCACCCATGGAGGTCCAAAACAGGTCAAAAGAAATCCCTAGACAAATGAGAAAATTCATCCCTCACAGTTGTATTATCACTTTGCAGTTTAGAAAGCTTTTTTCACATGTTAGGTGAGTATATATATATATATATATAATATAAATAATGTTTATAATATCACTATAAATTATAGTATATAGTGATATATATATTATATATTATATAGTATCACTATGTTATCTACAACAAATAATCATATTCATTATAATAATGAAAAATTAGGTAACTAGTAATATAAATATAGTATAATTAATATTAATATTATGTATGTACACATATATACAAGGCCTGAGAACTTTACTTAGTCTAGATCATTCTTTAGGTCTTAAATATTTTTTGAAGAAAGTCTTCCCTAAACTCTCATACCAGATTAGGTTTACTATTATTTGCTCTTATAATACTCTATATTTATCCTGTATAATACTTATATTTTCATTCTGACATACTTTGGCAAGTGCCTGTGTCCCTCATTTGAATATGAGTTCCAGGAAGGCAGGGCCTTGGTCAGTCTTGCTATCTTTGACACCCTTGTTACCTAGACCACTTGACCAATCTGTGAATGGGAGAGAGAAGAGGGCCCTTCAAAGACCATACAGTTCACCCTATTTAGAAATGGGGAGTGAGGGAGTGATATAGTTTGGATATGTGTCCCCACCCAAATCTCATGTTGAAATGTAATCCCCAATGTTGGAGGTGGGGCCTGGTGGGACGTAATTGGATCATGGGGGTGGTTTCTCATGAATGGTTTAACTCCATCCCCCTTGGTACTGTTGTTGCAAAAGTGATTAAGTTCTCATGAGATCTGGTTGTTTAAAAGTGTGTAACACCTCCCTCCTTTCTCCTTGATCTCTCTTACCATGTGATGTGCCTGCGCCCCTTTGTCTTCCACCATGGGAAGCTTCCTGAGGCCTCCCCAGAAGCAGATGCTGCTATGCTTCCTGTACAGCCTGCAGAACTATGTGCCAATTAAACTTTTAAAAAATATATAAATTGCCCAGTCTCAGGTATTTCTTTACAGCAATATGAGAATGAACTGATACAGGGAGACCAATACCCAGAGCAAAAAGAAAACTTCCCAAGGTCATGTTATAAGCCATGACACAGCTGGGCCTGGAACTCAGGTCTCCTGACACTCTGCCTAGAGCTATTTTCAATGAGCCTTCAAACCTGATGGCTTCCAGGAACCAGGTCATCAGGAACCAGAGTCCAAGGAAGGTCAAAGCTTTCAGTATTCAGATATTACCTCATTTTCTGGTCTTGCGGAACAGGAAGATTTTTTTTTCATGAACAAATATTTGCTGAGAACCTACTATTATAAACAAGGCAGCTCTAGCACTAGGGATATAGTTAAGAATAAAATAAAATAACTACCCTCATGGAGCTTACACTCTAGTAGGGGACATAAACAATAAACAAAACTATAACATGGTAGAAGCAAAGTCAAAAGGCAAATGACAAACTAGTGGAAATAATTACAATTCTCATTACATACAAAGGAAAAATTTCTCTAACATACAAAGTACACCCAAAATCAATTAAGAAAAAGAAATCAGCAGTCTAATTGAAAACTGGGTATGACCGACATGGTTCCTGCTCTCATGGAGTTTGCAATTGAGTGGAATAAACCCCTTTTTTCTTTAAGGCTACAGGAAACAGCTAGGCAGCAGGGTTTGAGGGGGCCAAAGGATATGGTGAGTCATTGAGTAGCCTCTCTTATGCCATCTTAGCAATAAACTTCTAAATTTTAGAATTTGGAATTCTAAATTCTGACAAAATTATAAATCTCAGCTTTGCCACTTACTAAATATGTGACGTTGAAGGAAGTTGCTTAATTTCTTCATGCTTCAATGCCTCCGTTTGCGAAATAGAAATGATTCCTATTTTATAAGGTTATTGAGAGTAATAAGTGATATAATAGAGAGTGAGAGTAGGTGGTACATAATAAGTACTCAACAAAAGTGTTTTTCTTCCAATTCCCACTTCCTATTCTGCCTAGAACCAATAATAGAAGGCAGTGTCCCTTCTGATGCCAATATGAAGCTTTTCTGCTTCTTACCTTGCATTATCTGGCCTTTACAGGAGCTCTCAGGATTCCACTTTGTAACCCCATGAGGTATCAATTTTTTAGGGATTGACTGATTCCTGAATCAGTGCCAAATCTAGTTCTAGCAAATGTTTAGCTGTGGTGAAAGCTCAAGGGTCTGTTCTAAATTTTCTTTTTGTTTCCCAAAAGGCACAATTCTTGCCCTTCCTTTACTCAGAAGACAAACTAAGAAGATGAAAATAGTCTGTGTGTGCCAAGTCAATGATATCAGGGGCAACTACCCCAGTCTGAATTAGGAAATATCTCTACACTGATATATAGATAGATACAGATATATAGATATATTCATTTAATTTTTTATTATAAATTTATAATTGTATTTGTGGGATACAAAGTGATGTTATGATTTATGAATACAATGTGGAGTAATTAAATTTAATATATCCATTGTCTCAAATACTTATAATTTGTTGAATAATTTGAAATACACTCTCTTAGCAATTCTGAAACATGCAATATACTATTATTAACTGTATTCACCATGCTGTGCAATAGATCTCAAAAAAACCCTATTCCTGCTGTCTGAAACTTTGTACCCTTTGAAAATTATCTCCCCATTCTACCCACCCCCAAGCCTCTTTAACCGTCATTCTACTCTCCGCTTCTATAACTTTCATTATCTTAGAATCCACCTGTAAGTGAGATTATGTGGCATTTGTCTTCCTGTGCCTGGCTTATTTCACTTCACGTAATCTCCAATTCCATTTACGTTGTTGAAAATGACAGAATTTCCTCTTATTTATTTATTTTTTGAGACAAGGTTTTCCTCTGTTGCCTAGGCTGGAGTGCAGTGGCTATTCACAGGTGACCATAGTGCACTACAGCCTTGAACTCCTGGGCTCAAGTGATCCTCCTGCTTCAGCCTCCCCAGTAGCTGGGACTACAGGTGTGATGTGAATAGTGGGAGTGAGAGACAGACTGGAGTGAGAATATATATTTTAAATAAATACATGTTTGTTCCTTCCGAATATACTATTTACAATAGGCTATTGAAAGTTGATTCCTCATTCATTTCTTCATTGTCCATTTAAAATTTTTCCCAAGGGAGTGTATATTTAGGGCAACTTGAATCTATGCTCCTGAGTTGCGGCTCTCAAGCTTGGCCCAGATAAACTCTTTACTCATTTTAAGAAAAAAACAAAACAAAACAAAAACAGCTACTGCTTAGTAAAAACCTTTAGGTGGGCCATTATAGGAAATAGATTAAAATGGTTGATTAGGGTCACTTCAGTTATTTCTGCCATAGATGGAAGGTTCTGAAGGACTCTAAGTGGGAATGAGGTATGGGTAGTAAGTAGAACCAGTTTGGTTTTCTGTCTTTAAACAACTCCCTGGAACTCCTATTTTATTTACTTCATTTATTTTGTCTTTCTAAGAAGCTAAACAAAAGCTTCAGCTCAGACTTATCTAACGATCATAAATTGGAAATTAATGAGGTTTTCTTGGAAAAAACTGCCCTTAAAGACTGAGATGATAACTGACTTGAATTTGACATTTTCCAGCCAGAGACATATTGTATATTTTTTTGTAGATTGCTCCAAAATTTCTACCTTTCATAAATTGTTGCATGATATTTAAATCCTACATCTGCCATTTAATAGGTAATTATAGTATCTCCCTCATAAGGTTGTTGTTAGGATTACATAAACTAACATATGTAAAGGGCTTCAAACAGTGCCTGGCACTTAGTAAGCTCACAATACTTGTTAATTATTGTTATTCCAGTACAAAATGGATCTCCTGATAGGTCGAAGCTCTTTGCCAGATTTCCTCCAGAGCACATTTGGTGTGTTGGATAGGCCTTTGGGCTACTATTATTCTACGATATCTATAGATACTCAAAAATGCTCTCAGGCTTATATTTGCCATTTTGTATCGGTAGTCTCCCTATTCACACAAGCTCACCATATTCTTTCCTATCTCTGCACCTTTACTTGGGTTCTTTCCTCTGTCTGAAATGCCTTTCTCTGATTATTGATCCTGTTATCCTTCAAGGCTCTTTTAAAATTCGGCCTCTTCTGTGAAGTCTCTAATCCAACCAGTTGAAATTAACTTTTCTTTCCTGTTTGTTGCCATAGTCTGGACCCCTAAAATCCTAGGCTTGAATATAGAAGGGCACTGCATCACATATATACACTTTCTAGCTTCTCATGTCTCAAACGCCCAACATAGCATACAAGGCCTTTCTTGGTTTGGCCCCCGGCTTAACTCTTCTATTTGCTTTGTGCTATTTTTTCCTTTGCTCACTCTTTTTCAAGCCATACCAGCCTTTTATCTTCTTGGAATATGCCACATTATTCTCCATCTCAGAACCTTTATACATGTTGCTTCTTCTGCTTGGAATTGCCTTGCACCCATTATCCACTTGGCTCACTACTTTTCATTTTTCCGTCTCACTTTAAAAGTTACTTCCTTAGAGAAGTTTTCTTGACCTATCCAAGTCTGGTGGATTTTGTTATCCTGTTACGTGTTCTCCCTGCTCTCTGATCTTCCCCCTTTCTTGACATATTTAAAAAATTTGTTTAATGGCTATTTTCCACCACACGGTATATGTCAAGAAGGCAAGTGTTTTATATGTCTTTTTCACTTCTGCATCTTGAGTACCTTGCACCATGCCTGACACTTAGAACACATTCAACTTGTATTTGTTTTGTGAATAAATTTAATCAGACTTATTGTAGAGATGGAAATTTGGAGGCCCAGAAAGGGAGAGGGATTTGCTCAAGGTCACACAGAGAATTAGTGGCAGAGAAAAGACTGTAGCCCAGATCTCCTGACCCTCAGTGCAGTTCTCTTTTCCATACATGCACCTCCACTATTGTACTCATTTTTTGAACATGTTTATGTAGCACTCTGGTTTCTGGACTAGACTGTGAATTCCTAGAGGATAGGGACCATGTCTTATACCTGTTCTGGTCAATACGGTAGCCACTAGCCACAGATGGCAATTTAACACTAGAAATATGGTAAGTTCAAATTGAGATGTACTGTTTGTATAAAATACATACTACATTTTGAATAATGTAAAATATCTTATTAACAAATGCTTACATTGTTTACAGGTTGAAATAACATTGTGGATGTATTGAGCTAAACAAAATATATTATTAAAATTAGTTTCACTTAAAATTTTTTCATGTGGTTATTATAATAATTGTGGCTCGCATTACATTTGTATTAGATTGTTGTATATTTCTGTTCTGTTGTATGTTTATTTTTTCCCCTTTTGCCAAGCATAGAGCTTTGTAGCCAGTAGGTGCTCAACACACCCTTGCTGAATATACTTAAGCTGTAGTTATTGGGTTAATTGCTGCCATTTATCTTGTCAGTGTCACTGTTTTGTGGCAGCCTCACAGTGAAACCTCTGTCCCCAGGCCCAGGTGTACAAAAAGTTCTTTAGTCCTGGCCTGCGGGTGCCCTACACATTGCATCAGCCTTTGTATTTCCTTTCAGAGGAAACCCCAATGCAATCCTATGCATAGCAATCACTAGGGTTGAGGTAGAGTGTGTGGACACAAGCCACTTGCACAGGAAGTGGCCTTAGCTTTGCAATTTTCCCTGGGGCCTCTTCTTGAAAGTCTTCTGAAAGGAGGTGGGGGTGAGTGAACAGGAAGATAAACTAAAAGTGAAGCGTGGGGGCTTCTCAGCTCCTTCATGGAGGTTGGGTAAGCTAAGCAATGTGGGGACATTGGGCTATGAGGTCTCTTTCTTTTGCTTATGCATTGACTCATTCACTTATTCACCTCACAGTTCTGGGATAACTAGTTTATTCCTAGGCCTAAGAAGACAGTAAAGATCAAACATAGTTCTTACTTTGGGCAGTGCTTGGTCTTCTGGGAGAGACTGACACCTAAGTGCTGTGTGGATGTTTTTCAAGAGTAGAGGAGGGCAAGGTGGGAAGCAACTAATTTTGCAGGTGGTTGTCAGAGAAGGCTTTCCAGAGACAGTGAGCATCATTTTTTTCCTCTCTATCCCTTAAGATGTAGCCAAAATCTTATTCTTCTGAGAACCTTTCCAGTTACCATCACCTTCTCATCTTCTGCCCTGGGAGAATCTTATATACGTATCTGATGGCACTTCATGCCTTTGTCAAATTACTTATCATATTCTGTAGGGTGACATAGCTCTTGGGGTGCACACCTGTCTTCCATTTCCCTTTAGCCTGAGAATCCTTCAATCTGATGTGAGGACTAAGGCTCAGACAGGCTGTGTGTGATTGTTCAAGGTCACATAATCAATAAGTTACAGAGCTTGGTCTATAACCCAGGGTCTAAGATGCAGGGACTCTGATTCAGTGTTCTTTCCATTCCAGTACTGCGGAAACAAATGAGTGTGTCTGCAGTGTGGGACCCCAGCACTGCCTGCTTGCTCCGCTTGTCAACTATTTTCCCTTCTTTCTCATCTCCCTTCACAAGCACAGGCAAGGCAGAAATCATACAAAATGGGAAAACTTTGTGACTTTTGGTTGCTCTCTGCAGAAACCTGGACAACAGATCAAAAAGAAGAAGCCCCTTTGTGCTGTTATTGGAAACTTGGCCCTTCCCAGCATACTTTGTGTTTGTGGGCTAAAGAGGAACTCTGAGCACAGTTCCCTTTTCTCACATTCAGGCCCTATGCATAGGTAGTATGATTTTCAGAGCCTTCTGTTTCCTAATGCTCTCTTTTATTGCCCTGTCTTTGGACTCAAAATAGATACCATTAATTACTACTTTAGGTAAACACATTGTCTCCAGAAACCCCTGTTAAAAGGCCAGTAGAGTACCCTAATTGATAGGGAAGAAAAAAACGTGTGTAGCTAAACTTAATCTCTATGGTATGCGTAGGAAGAAGGGGGTCCCATTTTAGCAAAGTGCCCGCAGGACTACCCTACTTCCGCTCCAAGCTTTAGTCAGAAACCAAAAGAAACAAGAACTGAATCTTTCTAGAAGCTAGATCTGGGGTCTTGAGGCCTGAGCCAATAAATTATTCTGGTAGAAGGAAGTTTTCTACAGAGTGATGTTAGTGCAAGTGAATCCCTATTTCAGGCTTTCACAGAGCCTCAGGTCCTGCAACCATGGGGAAGCCCACAGTGAGTAACGAAGAGCCACAAAGGAACCAGGGAATGTTTGAGTTGGAGTGGTCTCCAAGACCATTTAGTCCAACCTCTGTTGGTTAAAGGAGAAACTAATGCCCAGGGAGGTAGTAGAGTGGGGACTAGGGCCCAGGGCTCTTGGCTCGCAGAATGTGGTCTTTCTTTGGAGCCTGAGTATATAAGAATGTACATAGCTTGAAAAGATTATTTACCACGGCTTGACTATCACTCAGGGCCATACTTCCACTAGTGTAGACAGAGGACTGTGACTTGGGCACTGCAGTCATTGAAAGCTATCAAAGTATACCCTGAAAGCATTGCCCCTCCCATCCTTCATGCCATCAGAATTCATGGTGGAGGGCACTGCAT
Source organism: Pan paniscus (assembly GCF_029289425.2). Classification (NCBI taxonomy): domain Eukaryota; kingdom Metazoa; phylum Chordata; class Mammalia; order Primates; family Hominidae; genus Pan; species Pan paniscus. The sequence continues at coordinate 65,538,647 of NC_073272.2, forward strand.
GATGGGAATTCATCATCTTCCTGGCTGTTAGTGGGGACTTCCTGGAGACTGCAAACATGAGGCATTAAGAAACCATCCACCCTCTTTTCACACCTTTCATGTCCCTCATTAGCCTGAAGGTCACAGTTGAACTTAGGGGTCTGGCACTAATTTTTCTTTCTCAAAGTCAACTACTTTCTTCTCCCTTCCTTGTAGCCAATGTAGGAAAGTAGATGAAAACCTCAACATTTGGAGTTAGACCTGAGTGAAAAATCTGCCTTCTCTATTATTTTCTAGTTTTGTTTCCTTAGACAGGTCACTTTATTTCTGTGTGCCTCAGTTTCCTCACCTATAAATAAGAATAATAATAATACCGTACCAGAGAGTTGTTGAATAAATTAGATAATACACATGAAAGAATATCATAAGTACTCTAATAAATGTGAATTTCCTTATTTATTTCCTTCAGCAAGCCCCAAGATGACAGAATGTGGCTTGTGGTCATAACTGTGCCCCAGAGCCAGCTTCATAGGCATATGACTTGTACAGCTTCACAGGGCTCCATGTTTAGAAGGACCCCACACTTAGTTTAATGTTCTGCTGTCATCATCTTGATATTCTTAATTTTTAAATAAAGGGCCTATCGTTTTCATTTTTTACTGGGCCTTGCAAATTATGTAGCTGGTTCTGTATGTCAGGAGAGAAGTTGGAAGTAAAATGGTATTCCAGGACCAGGAGGCATTCTGGCAGAGTGAAAGAACATGTGATTTGGAGTCCATGGGGATGGGTTTAAATTTCAGCTTTCCACTAATTTGCTTTGTAATACTGAGTATTTCCTTTTATCCCTCAGAGGCTCTGTTTCTCAATTTTGACTACGGGTTTTTTCATTAGATAATGTCTCAGTTCTGGTATTCCAGGTTTCCCTCAATTATTCTGGGAAAACCTCCTTGACCCACAGGCAAAGCCTAGGGCAGCCAGGTGCTTTCTACTCTCTCTCTCTCTGCAGCTTGGAAAGTTAGTGTCTGTTGAAGGTCAGCTGGGAGTTGGTGGAGGCAGGGCAGTGGCCTGCTACTATTGCTGCAGTAGCAGACCCTTTCACAACAGCATTGTTTTGTCATTTTGCACCCAGATTTCCGTTGGCTAACCTCAGTCTTATCTTCCTCATTTCTGTTTCCTGTTGAAGACACCAAGGGCCCTTCAAAACACAGAAGCTTCTTGCTCACGGCAGAAAGCCCAATTCCATCTGGCCCCTGCAGGTTGGCTCAGCACTGGGGAATCAGAGTCCCCTCCATGACCAAGGCACCACTCCACTGACAGGTATGGTATCCATTTGCCCTCTCTTCTTGGATTCTCAAGCTGGGGCAGAGTCCATGGCAGCCAAGGGTGGCTTGGATCTGCCCATCCCATTCTCCTCAGATCCTCCTCAGGGATCAAGGTCAAAGGTGGGAGGAAGAAGGTTTCCATTGGCCTTTTATCCTAGAGGTTCTAATAGAGGGGAAAAGGGGATAGGATATTTTCTATCCAATCAGGATGTTTAGGAGATAGTCACATGGAAGTGGAATGGCCTTTGGACCCAGGAGTCAGGAAACCTGAGTAGCAGTCCTGGTTTTACCATTTACCCAATGTGTATCTTTGGGTAAGTCCTTTCTCCAATCTAGGACACAGTTTTTTCACCCCTTTTGCAAAATAAAAAAGTAAAAAGAGGAAAAGAATGATTAGATAGATGCTGTCTAGAGACCCATGGTTATTAGATTCCTAATTTTCATGATTGTCAGCCCTCTGTCAAGAAAGAAGATGAGAGTAATCTTTGCATATGTAACTGTGGGTGGGGCTGAACACATTCAAGAGGAGAGTGCTGGTGGTAATCCATATAGCACTCTCTGAGAGGCATGACTCAAAGATGAAAGCCTCTTTTCTAGTCCAATCTTTGACTCCTAGAGATTCAAAATTGAAAGACTCTTAGAGACTAGGTACATATGGAAGAAACTGAGGTCCAGAAAGAGGAAGAAAGGGACTTGCCCAAAGTCATACAGAGAATCTGTAGCACAGCTGGGTCTGGGCTCCCAGGTCAGTCCTCTTTTTGCTCTATCCTAGGAGGACTGAGACATCAAGCAGCAGGACCTGTCCTGTAACTGACCCAGGACAGGTCCTGCTCATACTAGAGGCAGTCTGGAATTTTTAGGCATGGTCCTGAGGACTTCTTCTTTTCTTCTATTTTTCTTTCAGGTACTTGGCTCACTCTGAGTGTTCAGAGATTCCTAGACACCTACTTACCCCTAATTCTTCTGGTCTATTCCCTCCAATTCCCTCCATAAAAACTGACCCATCCTTTGCATCAACAATAGTGGCTTGATGAAGCTCTTCAGTAGAGGATTTTGCATTTCATATGGGGAAAAATGATGTTATTCTAAGTAATATAACAGACCAAGAGAAGAGCTTTCAAATTCCCTTAATATCATCCCATATAGACATTTATGTCTTCTTTCTATGGGTCTGGTGAACATTTCTCAACTGAATGTGATTTTCTTACATACACTCCATTGGAGAGGCATGGACTAGAACAGCAAGAGTGGAAATGAAACCAGTCTAGTTTCAGCTCAACCACTAACTCCTTCCATTAATACTGAAGCAATGTTGTCTATAAGGCTCCACAAATTTCAAAGTACTAATAATTTTTAGCCCCTTTCATGCCTCCTTTCCAGCCTTTCTGGAGGTGAATAAAGTCAGAAAGGGCATTCAAAAGGCTGTGAACACCTCCAGCTTATCTAAGTCTTCTTACTGGAGCTGACAGCCAATGAGTGTAATGATACAAAAAAGGTAACAATCCATTTCTTTTTCTCCTGCCATCCCCAACTCAGACTCTGTTAATCAGCTTGCTTGGCTGGCCTCCAACCATAGGTCCAGGGGCTGAGACAAGGTCCTTTTGAGCTCCTATGTGGGAGGCTCTGGAAAGCTTAGCAACACTTTCCAACAACTTTGCCAGGTAAGTCTTCTTGTTCTCATTTCCAGAGAAGACAACTGAAACCCAAAGAAAGACTTGCCCAAGCCATGATTGGCTAGTTGATGGCCAAGACAGCATTAGAACACAAGTTTGTCGATTCTGTCATGCCATATTTGGTGACCATGACTGCTGCTTTTGCTGCTGGGTGGATTAGGCTGAATTGGGTAGGTAGAAAAGGAAGTGAGGGAGTGAAAGAGCTTTAGTTTTGAGATGACTGCCAGAACTTAAATTGAAGGAGTATGTTACCTTCTTAACATTCAATTAAAAGAATTGAGCAAGAAAAGACACTGATTGTTTTCTTGCTGAAAGACAAGGCTGAATCCCTCTGTCTTACCTTGGCTGGGACAGGGCTTTCCGGCCTCGTGGGGGCAGTTTACCATTTCTGGTAACCTTGTGATGTTTGCCACTTTTCATGACAATATTTAATGTAGACCAGCTACCTGCTCACAGATCAACTGCCACAGCTGGTAAGGGCAGTAATTTGACACCAGCAACCTGGGATTTTTAGCAACAGGATCTGATTGTTGCCAAGGGAATTCTCCCAGAAGTTTCAGACCTGACCCTGCTCCTGGCAGCTTCCTTATTGCCCTGGTGGCTTGTGGGTTCAGTGATCCCAAATGTTGCATTACAAAGCTATTGCCTGTTTTTGCCCTCTTTGTTGATGTGTCTTCCCTTTCCCAGAGGGATATACAGAGAAGGGAGGCAAAATAACCAATGAGGAAAGCTGTATAAGGCATACTGCTGAACTGTAAAAAATTTATTGTATAAACTTTACAAGTCTCCTCCCCAACAGGAGCCTTTGTTATCTCATTTATAACCTAAGTGAGTGAGACTAGATGATCTTTAAGGGCACTTTAATAGCTGCCATTCTTGAGTCCCTATGGGACAAGAGGATCATGTTAGGCAAGGCTGAGACCACAAGAAATCAATGTCACACCTGTCCAGATCCTGCTAAATCAATTGCCAGTAGCTCTTTCTTTCACTTTGGTCATACAACCACTACTTTTTGAGCATTTGTTATGTATTGAATACTGAACCAAAGGCTTTACATGCATTATCTCCTGTTATTCTCACAATAACCTTATGAGGTAGGTACTATACTTACATACATTTTGTGGGTGTAGCAAACTTGAGCTCAGAGAGGTGAAATGATGTATCCAAGGTTGCCTAACTAGCTAATGGAAGAACTAGGATTTAAGCTCATGTTTAACCTCAAAGCCTATGTGCATAACCACAACACTGAAAACACAGCTTGGGAGAATTGAGAAGAGGGAGCAAGGATGCTGACTCTAGGGTCTGGTACTTTCCTCAAGTCAGGGAGGCAGGATGATGACCAAATTTTCCCCTCTCTGCTGCATAGAGGAACCCACTGAAGCTTGGGACCCCTAGAAATGCCATAGCTACAGGACTCAGGCCTGATGAGCTTCCAGCTGAGCACTGGGTGTCACTCGGGCTTTACCTGCTTATCTTCAGGATCTCTCTTCTGGTTAGGAACCCTATGCCTATTTTGCTCACTTCCCTATTCTGGTGCTTTGGTTGGTCCTTTGAGCAAGATCCCCGGGGCTAAGGGTGTGACTTCATCACTCCTTTCTCTCTCTTTCCCTCTAGGGTCACATCTCCCAGGAAGATCTCACTTCCCCACAGAAGCTCTTGGCCTGGCCTCCTGCAGTGCCACGCTCCGTGTATTTGACAAGCTGAGTTGGACACTCCATGTGGTAGAGTGTCAGTTTGTCAAATACCCCAAGTGCGGCACATGCTTACCAGCTCCAGGCCAGGGCAGATGGGATATGATGAATGGACTGCCAGCTGGATACAAGGATGCTCACCAAGCACCAAGTTCTCACAAGTTATTTTATGTGACTCTGCAGGAACTGAGGCATTATATCTGAGGACACCAGGGGAAAAGTGTGGCATCTCTGGGAAATACAGCCCTGGGCTGTGTCTACACACACCATGAGAGTGCTGATGGGGGCGCAATAGTCTTGAAAATGTATAAAGCGTCCAGGAATGGAAGTGCTCTTTGATTCATTATTATTTTCTTCCTTCATATTCCCCTCCCAGAGTCTCCTATCTAGGACATCAGCATTCTCACACAAGCCTAATGGCTTATCTGAGTAAGCAGGGCTTAGAAATTCACTTTCTTGATACTCAGTCTTGCCTTCTAAACACTCCTTGATCTTGCCTACCTCTCCCCTTTTCCACATGTCTTTTCCTGTAGGAACACTTTCTCCATTTATTCCTGCCTATCCAATTCTTCCCTATATTTCCTGGACCAGCTAAAGTCCAGTGTTTCCAGAGACTTTTGAAAGTCAACTTACACTTTTTCCTTCTTCATTCACAAAGCTCTTCTTCCCTGGGCCCTGGTATGTATGCCTTTCTCTCCTACTGTCTAATAGCACCTTGTAAATTGTCAATGAACTTTTCTAAGGGGTATTCTTGAATTCCCAACTAGATTGTGAGCTTCTGGAAGACAAGGCTATGTCTTTGATTGTTGTCTCCCCTACCACAGCCCAGTACTTTAGTTACAGAAAATAATAAATATTTACTGATTGATTGACTTTCCTCTTGTCCACTAGCTTTAGGTTTGGGGGCCAAATTCTACCCTGGATTTTGAAAAATTCAAACTGTGAACACCACAATGTTATAGAGCATATGAGGTAGTAGCCAGCATGAAGGATGTTTTCTTCCTGAGAAACAGTGTCAAGGGCTGGAGGAAGAGGGCAAAATAGCAGACTCAGAGGGCAAATAAATTTTGGTATTACTTGGTCACCCAAGGTTATACAGGTGTTTTCTTGTAGGATTTTTCAGAGCCTTTAATAGTCTAATGTTGCATTGAGAATCTCAAAGAGGAAACCATAGAATGAGGCATTTGCCATACCTATCTGATCATGAATTTTCTTTTCCCCCACAGCCTTCTCCTGTGTCAATGTCCAATGAAGCACGATTTGGGAAACTGTCCTAGAGAAACTTTATACCTTCCCGCTCTTCTGGAGATCTTTTCCTCTTTTCACTCATCTACTTTCCCCAACCAGCCATCTGCCTAAGAAAGGTCACATGTTATCATCTCATTTTTGTTTAGCCTCTGCAGCTGTGGACTATCTTTATTACATAGGAATTCTTTACTAGCTTGTCCTGTATTTAAAAATATTCTAAGTTTTGAGGCAAAGAAGATCCAGATGCTGCAATAAATATATGCACTGAGGAGTTCACAGGCCTGACTTTTGGTCTCCTTTCTACCACTAACTGTGTTTTTGTTCCTCTCTGAGCTTCGTTTTCTCATCTCCAATACGGAAGTATTAGAATCAGTGATCTCTAGGCTCTTTAAGATTAATGACTTTGAGATATCCCTGGGAGTCCTTAGCTCTTATGGAGCAGCGTCCCTGGATGTGTGGCTCCTTTTACCAGTGAAAATGCAACCAGGATTCTCTTCCCAACACCTAAAACTCATTTTTCAATGGGTAGTAGGGAAAGATAATGGGTATTTTCAAAGGCTGTAGGGTCTGGACGCAGAGTTGTTTCATGAAGGAAGTTGGGGTTTCCACTGGGTGGAGGCCCTATTTCAGAGGCTTGTAAGCACGATGGGGAAGAAAGAGTTTTTCCTTTCGCCAACTAGGAGAAGCTAGCGTCTGGAATGAGGAAAATGTTGAGGTTTTTGCCCTGGATTTGGCATGTTGGGTAGCGGTGAAATGGAGGACTCCTTTTTGTTACTTTCGTGTACTATTTTGACTTCTGTAATCATTGCAAAAGGGGAGCAGCTCCTTATGAAACATGAGTTGACCTAGGGGCTGCATGAGAACCAGAAATAGCAACATGGCAGCTTCCTTGAAGAGTGCAGAAGTTGATTTGACATTAATTACATGGAGAAAATAAAACTGTGTCAACCTGGGTCAGAACAGGTCCTCACAGGGGAGCCTGATTTAAAGGTATAGGAACTTATGTACACATACAAACTCTCTCTCTCTCTCTCTCTGTCACACACACACCCACGCACACACACACACACACACTCCTAGCCCTATTCCTCCTTGAAGAGAAAGGCTTTCTTGCTCTTATCCCCATCTCACATTGTAAGAAGGGGCCAGGAGCTAAAGAAGATAACATCTGAAAAATGCAACTACCCCCAGGATTTTAAGATTCAAAGAAGTGGAAATCCTTGGAAATGGTGCATCCATACTTGGGAAAGAAGGAAATCCCTTCATCTCTGCATTCATAGTCCCCTGAGACAGAAAGACTTTTTCTTTCTTAGGCTTCCAGTTGATGTGGGAAGAATCATCCAGGTGGACCTGGCAGGATGACAGGTTGGGTAATGGAAGCCAGGGGAGTACTGTTTAATCAAGTATTCACTGTTCTCCAGCTGGGCTTACCAGTGGAGTGAAGTAGGAGTGGCATGTGTGGGAAGGGGAAAGACCAAAAAAGCAGAAGTGACATCCATATTCTCAGGCCCCAGCCATCTTAACTAGTCTCACTTTAATTACTTTTAGTAGGTCCTACCATACTGTGAGAGAAGACCAACACGACTGAAGTTGCTGTTATGATTAGATATTTATTGAGCACCAGGAGAGAGTCAGAACATTAGACTTATAGTGGAGGAGCAGAACTGAACCCTGGCCTGTGAAATGACAATTTCAATTAAAAGCTGTCTGGCCCTGAAGAAAGAGAAATGATCCTGGATATAGCTGGTCCTCTGAGCTGGCAGAGCTGAGCCTCCCTCGGGTCTTCTGGTGGCAAGATACCAAAGTTGAATAGTGTCTGTAGGCATGATGACCAAGTCCTAGTGCTATGGGCATCTTCCCTCTGGTATTTAGAGAGGAGTACCAGAAGCCCCCGGCAGAGATACTAGAAGGGCCCAGAGCCGAATCCAGCAGCTGGCTTACTTGAGATGCATCTGGCAAATTCCAGGGCAAAGCCAGTGACTCCCAGGGGCTCCAGTGTTGGTAGGCGGACACTTTGGGCTATCCAGGAAGAGAGGTAGCAGGGAAGAAGGCCATGCAGAAGGCAAGGACTGACTAGGCAATTATGTCAGCAGATCCTGGCCTAATGGGGCATTTTTAACAGACACTTTTGCCCTCAGTGGCCAGAAACTCATAATCCAGAGGAACTGTGTCCAGCAGGCGGGCGTAGTCGCCATTGATCTGGGCGATGATCTGGTACTCCTGTCCTATGCAGGGCTCATCAGAGTAGTTGTTGCCCAGATTCTGGGAAGTTGGCTCATCACTGGAGCAGCCACTTGCGAAGATGGCCACCCTCATGGTTTCTCCAGAGTCGTTGGCCTCTCTGGCATGTGCCCTATGGCCCAAGAGCCCACCACCCATAAGAAGGGACTTGGGGCTGTGGTCCTGGTTTCCCACCCTTCTGCCTCAATTCTTGCCAATTAATTCTCAGGATCCTGCCACCCAGGGATTCTGGAAGCAGAAGGCAGATGGATCTAAATTATCCTTTGTGTTCAGAGGGCCAAAACAACCTCAGAAGGTGCCTGAGAGAGGGAGGACAGCTATGTCCTGACCCTGAAGGCCTCCGGCCTTAGGATTGGGTCTGTGCCACACCCCCCTTCCTCCACATTTCCTGCCAGTAATCAAAATTGAGGGCAGGGACGGGGTCAAAAATGGAAGAGGAGAGACTTTCTTACCTGGCTGCTTCGTAGACATGCTCTAGAAAAAAAGGAGGAATCATGTCAGAAGTTTTCATGGCAAGTGGACAAAGGTCAATCATGGATCCTGGGTACCAGTCAAAAGATGAGGGAAGGGTACAGAGGAGGGGATTTTAATATGTCTTAGCTTTCCAACAACTGGGAGGTATTGGGGAGGTGAATTGAAACACAGAGATGCAAATTTATCAGGTAAAAGAAGGGGAAGCACATTTGGTCACTATCCTTTTTGTCATCTTGGACTCAGGATATTGGGCTGGAGCAGTTTCTCGGTATGGGTTGGGGGAGGGCACTAGAACTGGACTTGCTCTTTACCCAGGAATCTCCCCCAAGGATCCCCAGAGAGTCCTTGTGGGAAACTTGACTGTCAGGCCACATACCAGGAAGAAGGGACTGGATTAGCCTGATGCTGATGGCCGTGACCCAAGACATTCCCAAATGCACTCACCCCAACTATATCCCCAGGAAAAACCATGGTATTGGTTACCATTGCCCCCTAGTGTCTGTGGAGGAGGAGTGTCCTATGTTCCGTACAGGCTCAAAGGCTTAGGTTGGTGCAAAGACAGATATTTCTTTGTACTGCCCTCTAGGTGCTTATAATTTTTCAGGGATGCAACTGGAAATGCAAGCATTAAATGACAACAAAGTAAACAAGGGAAGCCACAGGACTTCTGCCTTATGGTAAAGCCCTGCATTTCTGTGTCTTACTCGCCCATTGGCCTATGAGCACCTGTACCGCAAGGGTCGTGTCTTTTTCATCTTAATATGCTCAGCACCTGTCACACAATAGGTGCTCAGTAATTATGTTAAATTAAATTGATGCTCTGAGGCTGTCTCCCTTATACAGAGATAGGAAAGAGGAATTTTTGGAAATGAGACTAGGTATAAGGAAGTGGTGGGTTGAGAAAATTGGCTAGACCCACATCACAGAGAGCCTTGAATAGAATGCTACATTTTGACCTTTATCCCCTGGGCCATAAGAAGCCATGGAAGGTTTTTGAGAGAGAAACAATTTAATGTGGTTACCGCTTATGCCCAGCCTCATCAAGGCTATATGCAAATACTTTCATTTTAGTGCCCCTGGGGTTTGTAGTCATGTGCTATCAAGTTCAGCCTCATGGTGATAGCCATGCTAACTGGCAAAAGCCAGAGCTTATAATTGAAACCTGGGAGAAGGAGATACTCAAGGCTCCCTTCTGGTGATGGAAATCCATCAGATCCATGGTAGTAACCAGGCTATTTGGGAGTAAGAGATACTACAGAGAATAAGACAAATTGATGCTAGGCAAAATGACTAGTGCACTGGGCATTGAGAGACAGCTAGTATTTTTTTCTTTTAGAAACAAGCATCCCAATTTTTTTCCTCCTCGGTTGGTTCATAGTTTTTAAATGGCTCTGACAACTGTGCTGTCATTATGCCACTTCCATGTTTGAAAAATTTGGTAACTTTTAGTGCCCTTGCAAGGCCTAGTGAAGAAAGTCCAAATTATTTAACCTGGCATTTAAGGCCTTCTATAATCAGGAATAAGCTTTCATTTCCCACTGTACTTCCCTGTTGCCCATCTACAGAAATTTTCTTTATTGATGACCCCACTCTCAGTTGTCTTTTAGGCCCTAACAACTATGCTGATGTAGTTCTCTCTTCCTGAAATACTGTCTCCTTACAAATTGTTTTCATCCTCCAAAATGTGGTCTAAGATATTCTTCCTTCTGAAATCCCTTGCTAATTACCCAAGCCTTAAATTACTCTCTTCTCCTCTGGATCCCTTTAGCATTAATTGTCTTCTCTAGTTTTTGAGCTCATAGCCTCTATTGCTATGTATTGTCATTGATAAATTCCATGTTTCTACCTTGAATCTCCTAAATAAATTGTGAGCAACTTGAGGTCAGGGATTGTGACTTCTCCTTCTCTTGCATCATTACAAGATGACTCATTAGAAAGATGGCTGTACTTGACTGAGTACCAAAGACTAGTGCATTTAGTTCCGTAAGTCTTATGCCATTGTTTGCTCGAACATCTGCCTCCCTGCACCCCAACCTTAACTCCCAAACTAGGCTGGGAGCTTCTTGAAGTGCCTAACACAATGCCTGATACAGAATTTAGGCTCAAGTATACTGACAGAAAGAACAAATGAGCCAAAGCCACCTTCTCATATTCATCACTAACCTTGTTGGGATGTCTTCCGACAGAGCATGATATAGGCCATGGTAAAAACCACCATACAGCACAAGGAGATGATGAGGATGATGGCAAAGACAGGCAGGCTCTTTCCTAGAGGGTAAAACAAGATCAAGTGGTATTTGGTTGAAAATAAGGCCAGAAACAAAAACTCTAAGAAACAGCCTAGACTAAGCCAGGCCTTTTTCTTTTTCATTTTCCATATTCTCCTAACCTTCTTAGCTAGCCAGAGAGACAAAACTCCAGTCCCATGAGAAAGACTTGAGAAAGAGATGCCATGTGTAAACAGGTTCTTCCAGACTCACTGGTGGGCTGATTGGCCTGGGCATTTGAGCTAGTTGTCCATGCTTTCTATAGGGCCAAGACAGAAGGTTTTCACCTTCCCTTAGAAAAAAGAAAATAATATCCTGACTTTCCAGCTTCACCAAAAATGCTACATACCTTATTAAGATTCTGGTCAGTTACTTCTAGCCACAAAGATTCTTCCCATCACACGCTCTGGTCAAGTCCCCAGCTTCCTTCTTTCTCAAAACATATTTCCACTGAGCCACTTGAGACACATATTCCCATTATGCCTAAAAGCTGAAAGAATCAACTGGACTTGGCTTCCAGTCCTAGATCTGTTATTTACTTTCTGTATGACTATGGTAGGCAGAATAATGGTCCTCTAAAGATATTCACATCCAAATTCCTGGAACCTGTCAATATGTTAATTTACATAGTAAAAAGGAACAGAGATTTGAGAATGCTACATTGTTAGTTTTGAAAATGGAGGAAGGGGGCCATGAGCCAAGGAATGTGGGTAGCTTCTAGAAGCCAGAAAAGAAAGACAAGGAAATTAATTCTTCTCCAAACCCTCCAAAGGGAACATAGCCTTGCTGACTGACATTTTGATTTTAGCTCAGTGATAATTGTGTCAGACTTATTTCCAGAAGTGGAAGATAATATATTTATGCTGTTTTATGATACTAGGTTTGGGGTAAGTTTTTACAGCAGCCATGGAAAAATGAATACAGTGACCTTAGACAAAACTTTGACTGTCACTAGGCCTTAGTTACCCCATAAGTTCAATGAAAAGATTGGATGATGTCTAAAGCACTTTTAGCTATAATATTCTGAATCTAAGATGCTAGGTCAGGGGGGATAGAGAGGCGTGAGGAAAGGAACCTCAGTGTACTTAGGATTTGTTGCTGCAACTGGCTTGTTTTCATGAGACTCTAAGATATCGTGTCCTAGGAATCCAGTATTTGTGGTCCTCAGAGTGTCTTGTTGGGACTGAGAGAGCTCAAGTTATAAGCTGGTACAAATCGAAGAAATATTCTCTTTTGAAGAGAGTCAAGTACTAAAAAACTTGGTAGAGAAAATAGGGCGCAGACCCAACATCTAATAACTTTGCCCAAGGTTATTTTCTCATTTTTCCAAACCAACTCCCTATGAGGCATTTTCTAACTTCTCTTCTCCCAATAGATGTTCTTCTCGGAGAGGAACGGAGCTATGGAAATCTTGAAGCCAAAGATGGCAATGCAAATGTGGAACATAAAACAGGTTTGAGTGCTGCCCAGGGATAGCCAAAAAACTCTGCAATCAGGAATAGAGAGTTACAAAGAGCATTTGGAAGTCCACTCTCTCAATTATACACAGGCAGAGAATGAGTACCAGGAGTGATAGTTATCAAACTATTTAATTCCAACCAATCACAACAGATGCCTACTGTAGACTTGGAGTCTTAGAGATTCCTTGGTATACCTTTTGTTGCATGACCATGGGGGTGGTCTAGAGAGTTCTGAGGAATGGGACAAGGCAGCCCCAGGTAATAATGGAGGGCTCAGGGGTTAAGGGGAGCAGCTAATTATCAATTGGTGTGAGAGTGTTCTATTATTTCAACAGTCAATGTAGTCATGTGAAGGCATACCAACTGACTATCAGATGCAGGTGAAACACAAAAGATTTATCTGGGATTTGAATCTCTGAGACCCTGACTTGGGAATTTTCAAGGCTTTGGAGGAATCAGAAATCAGCTTCAAGCGGCTTGAAGAGCCCTGGTTAAGAGCTCAAGCAATGACACTCAGCCATTATCCTTACCTGGTTGAGGTCATGATGTCATAATGTCCCTACCCATATTCTTCCTCAGAATGTTTGGAAAGCATATTACTATGACAACAGAGAACTAAATAAAGGACACATTTATCACTCCCCTTAACCTCACTCTGACTTTGCTCATCCCTGGATCTGTATCTCTCTCTCTACATCCTACCCACTTTACCCATCCTCAGTGCCCTTGACCATTGCTTGGCACATAGCAGGTAATGATTTGCAGAGTTCAATGCTGTAGAACAGTGTGCATAAGGGAAAGTTTTGGTCACAAAGCTTAGAGTCAAGAAGAAAAGATAGAAATCCTGACAATATTCCTACCTGGCCCAGCACTGGTCTCTCCAAGGTAGCCATCCATGTCAGTGGTCCAGTCCCAGGACTGCTTCACTGTAGATGTTGCTATGAATATAGAGAATAGGGTCAGAGATGTCTCTCTTCTATCAAAAAGTTGAGAGATAGGAGATGGTTGCAAAGGTTGGAGTCCTTCTCTGGCCATTTGTGCTGTACTTTCCAGGGTACCTGACCATGTTATCAACCACTAGTACCATGAGATAAGGCATCTTCATTTCTTACTGTTAGGTGTGGGCAGTGAGAAGAATTCCCATCGAGGGGAGGTAATGTACCCAAAGTCACACAGCAAGTCAAACTAGGAGCAGAATAGAATTTAGTGTTCTTGTTTTTTGTATTTCCAATGGGAGTATTCTAACTCTCTCTTTCCTTTTGCCTCAGAAGTTTTCACAAAAAAAGAGTATATATTCATCATTGTTACCTTTCTTTTGTTTCCATTCCTTTACTGCTATGTTCTCTCTGAGGAACCAAGTGACTGTTTATTAGCCATTCCATGGCATTGTGATTCCGTTCTTGGCTACGATGACACCATTTTGAACCTCTACTACTTCCTCAGACCCTAGCAAAACTCACCTTTCAAGGGGTATGTCATGGTTGTAGGTGCCTCAGTCTTGGTCTTGAGTAGCTTTGAGGAGTCTGCAAGGAAAAGGGAACCAATTGAAGGGACCTGGTACCCTTGGGTGAATAGTTTAATGCCCTAGGGAAATAGGAAGTAAGTAAAGGCCATTCAGGTCCATACTTGGACCTGCCTCAACACTTCTGTCATGATGCTGGTAAGTCCTGTGTTGCTTGTTCATCTTTCATACATCAATCAAGGACAGAGTTTTTAATCCAGGATTAATAGATCTCGAAGGAACCTGTAGCTAGAGTTCAGAGAGTCAGTCAACTTGGATGGGAAAATATATTTTATTTTTACTAACTTCTAACTGAGACCTAGTAATTAATTCTCTTGAGAGAAACTTGGGAAGTATCATAAAGAAAGTGGCAATGGGTGACATCAGTGAAAATGGTGACATAATAACCTCCAGAAATTTACCCTTTAACAACATCAGTGAAATAATGCAAAATTTGACGTAATCAACTTTTTTTTTTTTTTTTAGAATTTTGCAAAATAGCCAAAGGTTTGCAGCACCTTAGACAGGATTTATGGAAGAAAAATATCCCAGTTTTGGTAAGAACAGCAAGCTTTGTGCTGTTTTAACTTCTCCTAGTCCCCTTACCCCTTCTACCTCAGAGGTAATCTTGAACATACAACCCCATTCCAGGTGCTGGAGTGAGCCCAACAAACTTCATTTTTGAATAATTGCCATTATTTGGCCTGTCTGGTGGTTCCCTGAAAGACCTGACTCAAAAGACTTGTTTTATTGGTCACCCAGTGCTAAGAGCCTCTCCCCAGGGATGGGGTAGCATTTGTCACACAGCTGCCCGAGGCAATGGATAATAGGTGAGAAAACAAAAAAAACTAACCAAAATAGCCTAAAAAATGGTTGAGGAATAAGATTTCCATAGGGATTTTGAAGAGTTCTGACACAGTTCTGGGAAACTAGGAGGCCACACACAAGCACAGGGCCGTGTACCTGCTCAGAAAAGACATGAGAAAACCATAAGCTCCTCCCTCTTGCTAGCAGAGGAAACAGCATGCTCCGTTTTAGATGTGGCGAAACATGTTAGTAGATAAGTCTGGATAGGTAGACTGAAAACAGACTAAAAGGGTTTGGGCTTTGTTCTTTAGTTGGAAGGATCCATGGGGTGTAACAGAAGGTTACACCTTTTGAGAAAGGTTTACTTCCTTTTGAGAAAGGAAGCAAAAATTGTTCAGTCTATTTTTTTTGGAAATAATTCTGACAACAGTGTGGTAGGATTTTCAAAGGTAAGGCAATAGCATATTTTCCCCATTCATTAACAAATACAGTATTCATCTAGTGTCTAGTGTCTTCTTTGTGCCAGATACTTTGCTGGGCTCTGAAAAACAGCAATGAAGTAGACAGGTAGAATTCTGCACTCTTGAATTTTATAATCTAGTGACATAAAATATATACTAAATAAATATTGAATAAGTTGATGACTTCGTAAGAATGTATGAACATGGGGAGAACATTTAGAAGATGATTGAAATTGTTTTTTAAAAAAGAATATGAGACCATGAGGGTATAGGAAGAGAAAGAAAGAGCCTAATAAGGTATCTGATTCAGTAGGTGAATTCACAGCACTTGGTAATCTTGATGATTATTTGACGATGCGAGGTAAAAGAGAAGGAGGAGTCAAAGGTACTGCTGTGTTTTCTAACAGGTTTGAGGAACAGGTTTGGTGAGTAAAAGGTACATTCAGTTTTGAACACGCTGAAATTAGAAATGAAGCTGTCCAGAAGGTAACTAGACACTGGGATCTAGCAGTCAGGAAAAAAAAATACAGATAATATTATGGTTGGAGAGTCATCAGACTACAGGTGATATTTGAAGCCACAGAAGTAAATAAAATCTCCTGATAATATAGAAATACATGCAGAGATGAATAAGAATTGAGTCTTTGAGAACATTTACAATTAAGGAGTGAATGAAAAAAGAGCCAACAAAGGTGTCTCAGAAGGATCATTCAGGAAGGTCTTAGAAGAACCAAGATAAGTTGGTGTCATCGATAGCAGTGATTAAAATAAAATTGAGGTGGAAGAAATGGCCAACAGGATCCACTGCTACACAGATGTTGAGGAGGAAAAGTATGAATGGAGAGGTCTTGGGATTTGGTGATATGGAGGTTAATGATGACCCCAAATTACAAAGTTATGTTGTGGTGAATGAATTGAGAGGTTCAGCTGGTGGAAGCTACCTTCGTGAGAAGGTTGGTAGTGACCATAGGAGAGATGAGGTGGCAGATGGAGAGAAAGATTTTTGAAAAATAACATATATATATGTATGTGTTAGGCTTGCATACTGACATATATACATATATTATACATGCATATCTATTTGGCTTAGGTAGAGGATAAAGGGTATTGCAGGGCATTGGAGTAGCTGATGTTAAGAGTTCAGGAGGAGGGGCTTGTTGTGGAGAGGAGCAAAGCATACCTTACTCTGAGCCGAGAGGAAATGGATAGGGAAATATCAAGGCAGAGAGGAGGGTAGTTGATAAAATTCACATCTGAAGAGGGCCTGGACCTTCTTACAGAGGAAGGAAGTTACCTTATCTTTTAGGAGCAAGGCTGGGGGCCTGAAATAAGGTAGAAATGTTCTGAAAAGCTGCTATGAGGAATGAGACAAAGATAAGCAAATAGACACACGGCATGGGGTCAGGCAGTAGATATCGCAGAGCATAAAATTAAAGTGGAGTCAATTCATATCTGTGTTTTGTTTTGTTTGTCAGCAAAGCTCAGCAGTCCAAGAACATGAGCAAAAGCAGGGCCTCCAGAGTCATTCTAGAACTAAAGAACAGTGCAGAGTGAGGTGGAAGGGTGAAAGGGCTGAGAGTTCCGTAGGGCAGAGGTGAAATAGGGGGTCAGACTCAGGGGACAAGGTTGGGTGGACAGGGAGGCAGGTAGAGGTAGCCAGGAAAGATTACCTTGGCTCACAGAGCAGGGAAGAGTGGAAGGCTGAGAATAACTTCCCTGAGCCTCAGTTTTCCTATCTATCAGTAGGGGGCAATGGCGAGCACTGCTTAACAGCACTGTAATAAGCATTGACTGTGAGAAGGAATAAACAGGAGGGTTTACTGTGAGCAAGTTCTTGCCTAGGTGGTCTGAGAAGTAACTCACAGAAAGGCAAGAATGTTCAATTAGTCTCTTTATGAAGTATACATTCTTGGGCTTGCTGGTCATGCCCTGCCCTCTCTGCTTGACCAGACTGTCAGCTCTTAGAGAACTGGGACACTGTTCATATAACTTTCAGGGCAGACCACTCTTTTTCCTCCCAAAACTAACAAACCATGATCTACAGCACACACATCCTCACTACAGCTTAACTTTGGGAAACAAATTCCTCCAGGCAAACACAAGAGTCTCAAACCAACATCAGTCTCCTAGCCCAAATGGTAATAAGCCATTTGGGCTAGGTTTACGCCCTCTCCTTACACAGAACTATCCTCAGAAGACAATAATTTTCAGATGGTTCTGAGGGCAATTCCCTAAAATCAGTTAGTTTCCAACATGTTTTGGGCAATGGTAACCTTGTTGGGGTGTCTTTCTTTCCAAGGAGATCTCTTGAAAGCTAAGAAAACCCATCTGGACATATCACTGCTGGACTCTTCATTTAAGCCTCAGCTTACAGTCTTTATATGCATAGTTTGTAGTGCTCCCAGGACAGTGCTGTAAGAAATAGTCAGATCTTGATTAACAAGAGCCCATCTTCAAGGATACTTCAACCAGAACTTGTATTTGGGTTTACAATGAAGTGGGGGAGGGAAGTTAAAAGAAAGCATGTAGATATATTAGATCAAGCCTAATCAAACAAGCAAAACAATAACCAAACAAACAGAACACACAAACAAAAAACAACAGCTTTCAAAGGGTGCCCAGGATCTGATATAGATTCAACCATGAGAAACAATCAGACATAGTAGGAAGAGCATGAAATCTGAGTACAAATCCAGATTTATACTTCCTTGCTCTGAGACCATGGGCAAGTAGATTCCCCTTTCTGACTCTGTTTCCTCTTCTGTAAAGTAAGAGTAATGATAACTATCTCATGGGACAGTTGTGGGGATTCAATGAGAAAATGTGTGTCAAGTTATTGTACTTTGTATCTGGCAAATACAATGTGCTAGTAAATCTCTCTTTCCTTTACCGTCTTTATCTACTTAACCTATGGCATGATAGGCAATGCCTCTATCCCTGTTGTCCCCAGTCCAAATTTTTTTTCTTTGTGATTGTACAACCATTGCCTGCTTGGGATCCTCCTCTCCCAATTCTTCTTTTGCATAAGGGCACCTTTTGAGGTATCTTTGTTTCAAGCTTGTGTGTTAATATGCTCACCAGGAAAGAGGGCCGCTCACCTTTGACGACAAACTTTACAATGTCGCTGTGCTGCTCAGAGCCAACCTGGCCCTTGGCAGTGCAGAAATAGGAGCCCGAGTCGGCTACCACCGCAGGCTTGAAGAGTAAGGTACTTAGGGTTGCTACTTTGATGGGTTCCTGGTTATTAGTCTGTTGCTTATACCAAATATAACTGATGGGAGGAGAACCCCGAGCCTGGCATTGAAGGCTAATCCTCATTCCCTGGGGCACCGTGAAGCCATAACCGCTGCCAGTTGTCACCGTGGGCTTGGAGACAGAGACTGCAAAGAAAAGACAAGACAGGAAACTCTGGGCAGTCATAAGGGTATGGGACCAAAAGGCTGAATCATTCTTGTTGGGCGTAAGGGCATGCATATATCTGCAACTGGAACTAAAGGGGGCTTCTGACTTTGGAGGAAATAGGAAGGAAAGGGCAATACAAATAAAATGGCTTCCTTTGAAGGTAGGTACTTTTTGGTATTACCTGGGGTTTTGGAATACTTAGAAGTAAAAATCAACTGACCTTTAAAATTAATGTAGTTTGTTCTGGGGCTCAAGTAGAGCTTTTGATTACCTGCAGTTGTGGATTATCAGGGCCAGACCTTTGTAAAATTGTCCAGCAAGCAAACTTATCCTGGCTAACCTCTGCCTCCCTTTCCCCAGAGCTTCTCTATCAGCATCTATCTACAAATTAAATGTACTCATTTTTGAGTTGTAAAGCCCAGAGCCCAAGGAGGGTAACTAGTCCATGGATACTGGCATTTCTGGGACACTCGAAGGGATAGAGATTTGCAGGTCAGGAACCCTTCCCAGCACTTCCTAAATTTAACCATGGGAATGCTGACCCTAAGAATCCTCTGCCTGTCCACTTCCTCTGATAAGCACATATGCCTGTGGAGAGCCTCTGTATAAACAAAGGCCTCTGGATTTTTCAGGCTTTTCTAGAATTACATCCACTATTGATTCATTGATTATCAGTGCTTTCCTACCCCCATAGTGACTCACGTTTCTGGACACGGAGCTCAGTAATCTTATCTCTCACGACTTGGTTGCCATCAGGAGTCTGCCAGGTAACTTCACACGTGTAGTGGCTCCGGTCATCCATCTCCAGGGTGCTCAATTGGAGGGATACATCTCCTGGAACCTTGTGGCTCACATGCAGGCGGCCCTGGTACTTTGCCTGCTGGATATGGTCTCCAGAAGAGTCACGTAGAAAGATGGTGACAGGGTCTGAGCCACGTTGTACCAGCCACTTCACCAAGACTTGGGTGTAGCCTTGCAGGGGGTCATAGGTGCAGGGAAGATTCACATCCCCTTTCCAAGGTCCTGTTACACTCTCTGGCACTTCCAGGATGGGACGGCCTGAAGAGGCGGAACAGAGGAAAGAAGCAAACGTAGATGGCATACCTACTTGGCAACTAAGGTGACAGTGACAAACCTCAAAAGGTTTCTGAGAAACGCCACTCAACTTTCTTTCTATCACACTTTTGTGTACCTGTGCCCTTTTGCTCTTTGCCAGCCTTCTCGTCAATCAGAACCAGTCTTCAGAATGAAAGCCTTTAACATTGTTTAGATCTTGTGAGTTTCAAGTCCTTTTTATGTTACTGTCTTGCTATGAAGGTGATCCTAGGTAAGTCACCTTCTTACCGTGGAAGATTCATTTACTTCATCTATAATGTGGAGAGTTTGGGTGGTAGGTGCTCTAGATATTCTATCAACTCTGTCATTCTGCAAATCCATGAAAAAATTTTCTTTTCACATTTTCCAAAAGAGATGTGGAAGCAAAAATGCTAAGCATTTGGGTCTGGACTATTTCATTTTGTGTAAATTTGCACCTGGAGAAAGGTGGAGGCTTTTGAGATCAGCAAGAAAGGGCCCTCTGCCCTGTTATCTTCTCTTGTTCCCTTAGAAATCCTCAGTGAGTGGGGTCCCAACCCTAAGCTGTTCTCTGGAAGACAGGCAAAAGGAAATACTGAGGGTGGAACCAAGTGTGAGGAAGAAGTCTGGATACACATTCCTGTTTAACAAAATCATTAGCTATTGTTAAATTCAAAACCTGCACTTCGTAAACCTGACTTTTTTTCTGATTTCTTTTGTTTATTTTCCTTTTGGTTTCTCTTAGTTCTTAGCAAGGATACATAGGAAAATTTCATCTTGAGGGGGAAAAGATTGCATCCATTTTTGGTCTAGAGAGGAAAAGGTTCTGAGTGAAATCCTGAAGCTGGCTGTAGTAGGGGTGGTGATAGAAGCAATGGGAGATTGCTCCTTGGCGTGTTTGAGAAGGAAACCCTTGGGGATGGGGGTGGTGGGGAAGGAGGTGGGGATGTTGAAACAGTCATTGCCTCCCATCAGAATTTTCCATTCATAAGCTCTTATTTAGAAGATTTTTTATTTTATTTAGCTGGGGCCAGGAGTGTGGGGTGGGTATATTTAGGCAATATATTCATGTCTCTCCTAAGAGAGGTGGTTTCAAAGATATGAGGTATTCCTGAATAAAAGTCTTTTATTGAGCCTAGAAATTCCAGTATTCAGTCAAGCGGATGGAAGATGACATCTTTTGGATGGGTTGAGTGTATGCGTTCTAACTCCCAGAATGTACTGTCCAGCATCAGGACTTCTGTTAATAGAGATATAAAATCAAGCCTCTAGCCTGTGCCCTCACCAGGGACTCTTAGAACATCAATAGCATATTTTAGTCAAGAAAAAGCCCTTGAGTAGAAAAGAATAAATAACATAAGTCCATGTTGCTAGATCCACTACATACTCTCTGGAATGCTTCGAATTTGGCAGAGAGCAGAACTCAGACCTACGAATGGGAATACAAGAGGGGCAGATTTTGGTTTGCTCTATTTTCCTAATTCTATTTCTTTTTATGTTATTCTTGTCTGCTTTTCACATCGCAGAACAGATGGTTTGCCTTAAAACGAACTTTGTGATTAATCAGAGCTGTCTATGGATGGATTAAACTGTCTGGGGGAAGTTCTAGGCTTTGTTTGGGTCTTAGCATTGCTCTTTAAGGTCCCTTCTAATCTTAGGTGGTCAAGTGTTAATAGGCTATAATAGAAATAGAAGTTATGTAATTATAGGTTCCAGCTGGTGGTGAATTTTCACCAGGTAGTGGGTTTCACTGTGCCATAGATAGTTCACACCTCCATGTGATTGCAGATACAGCTTTTCATTATCATGGACACACATGCCCATACATATTTTTGGCCACATGCAAGCACAAACATACCATGCTTAAACCCCATGAAAACTATCTGAGCCTCTTGGTTTAATAGGCTATTTCCCATTAATCTTCCTCTGGACTTTCCCAATGCTCTTCTCTGAAAAGCATTCTCACATTCCCCTCTTGGGCAACAAAGCAGCATTCTGCTGTGAGTTGAAAATGCCTTTGTCTATGCATATGCAGGTCTTCCTTCTGACCTTAGGGGAGCTGCAAGGCCTGGCTTGTGTTTTTCCTCCCTGGGAATTTGCTGGAAATTCTCACAAAGCTCAGTCTGGCCTGTCAAGAAAATTGCTAGATAGTCTCAATTTCTCAGTTTTGAAAATCACTTCTGGAAGTAGGTCAGTCTTAACTCCTCCATCCCAGAATGAATAGGACAGAGTTGGTAACTAGACTTCCCAAAATGGCATGTTTTTTCCCCTTTTACTTTTTTTTTCCTCTCCCTTCTTCCTCCTTTATTTCTTCCACTCATTGTTCCATTATGCTTCCGTTCCTTTTTTCTTCCTTCTCCTTTTTCTTATTCTTATCTCCTCTTCCTCCTCCTGCTTCATTAGTTGCATAAAGAGACTGGATTATAGGTACAGGACATCACAAGAAAAATGACATTGTACTATTCCTCATGTTCTCTGATCTCCAAAGTGAAGTAAACCACAATACCACTGACTTGTACCTTCTACCTTTCCTTGTAGTTCCCCTAGAATCAAGTAGGAGCCCCTAATGAGAGCAGGAGGGTAATGAAGGACTGTATGATATAGTAGGAATAACACTGATCTAAGCGCAAGGTCTGCCTTACCACATATCTCTCTGTGTGACCTTGGGTAAATTACTAAACCTATCTGAACTTCGAGTCACTATCAGTAAAGTGGAAGTAATAATAAAGGAAGTAATATTATAATATAATATATAATATATTTATAATATAGATAATATTTAATAATATAATATAATATATAATATGATATATTAATAATATATTATAATTATAATTATATAATATATTATATTTTTAATATAATTATTATATTATATTATATTATATATTATATGATATATTATATTATATATTATATTTATTATATATTATAATATATTATATTATATTACATATAATATAATATATTATAATATATAATAAATATAATATATAATATAATATATCATATAATATATATTATATAATATAATATATTATATAATATATATTATAATATATTATATATTATATAATATAATATAATATATATTATATAATATATTATATAATATATAATATATTATATATTATATATTATATAATATATAATATATTATATAATAATAATATAATATAATATATTTCTAATATATTATATTATATTATATATTTATATATTTATTATATTATATTACTTCCTTTATTATTACTTCCACTTTACTGATAATTACTTATATATAATATATAATAATTATATAATTATTACTGATAATTACTTATATATAATATATAACATCATATTATATTATACTTATTACTGATAAGTATATATACTTATTACTGATAAGTCTCTTTCTGAATCCCCTTCCTCCCATCATCACAAAGAGGTTGACATTTTCCATGTCTCTATCCCATTCCCCCACGTGACTGGCTTCTCTCCCTTTCCTGGAATGCCTCCTGGATGGAGGATTACCTTATATAATAGATGTTTATAAAATGTTTCTGAAATGTTTAAAATGTATATAAAATGTGAATATTAGAAATTTTTTAAATTTTGATTATCTTGACATATCTCTTAGCCCCACAGGAAGAGGCTAGCAGCTTACTCTGGCCCCTACAGGCTTTTTAGCAGTGAAGCTGCAGTCCCACAGAGCTGTCCAGCTGAGAAACCCCTTTAAGACCAGTCAAGTCAACCTCCTCACTGTACAGATGGGCTAGGAACAATGAGGTCCAGGGAGAGGGAAGGTATTATTTGCAGCTCAGCATAACCTGAGCCTCAGGTCTATAGTATAAGATCCTGTGTACAAATGGAAGGCCTGCTTCCAGGTCTGGAAAAGCTCATAGGCTGGGGAAGGAACAAGACACGTGAGTGCTCTCTCTCTCACACACACACACACATGAATGCACACACACATACACACACACAAACAAAGGATTTAAATTTAACATTTCTAAAATGCTCCCTCAAGCCCCAGGCTTAAGCCCTAGCTCAAACCAACAGACTTGGAGAAGGTAGAGAGATACATTATAAAACCTGCTAGAGAATGGAAATGTGGTAGTTATAGAAAGAAAAATGTTTTTTCAGGAGCATTAACTCTGCCACTAATGCTCTTTGGCTTGGGGGCAAATTATTTTTTCTCTTGGTTGACTTAATTCAGAGTCTTTTCTAACTCTGAGGTTCCAGAGTGTGATGGGTCACAGAGCCCCAGGATAGGGTAACCTAATCAGAGTCAGCTACGGAAAGCTGGATTCTTTCTGACCTAACAAGTGACACCAAGCTAACACCTATCCAGCCTTTTTCTCTAGGGATAATAGGGAAGCAGCAAAATCCCCCTTTACCCTATATTGGATCTCACTTAGCTGTTACCCAGGTTGAGTTTCCTGAAAATCCATCTCACTTCTCAGGAGTGTAGATGAGGATAGAGCTTCCCAAGCTCCAAGGAAATAATGCCACTATGGAATAGTCCATCCTCCTTTGGGATTTGTATCCAGCCCATAAATAGCCCAGACAAATTGAGCCATGTCTATAGGGAAGTGAGTTAGCCCAGGAATGGGTAAGAAACCAAGTCCTATGAAGACCAGTTGAAAAAGCCGGGGCTGTTCAGCTTGGAGGAGAGAAGAGTCAAGGAGACATAGTACTTGTCCTCAGGGCTTTGAAGGGCTATCACAGGGCAAGGAAGCATCTATGTTCTGTGTAGCCCCAAGAAGCAAAGCTGGGGTTTTTGGATGGAAGTCAGAGGGAACTGGATTTAGTTCAACACAAATAAGAACTTTCTAACAGTTGGAGCTGCTCCTGGATAGACTAGATGGTCTGGGGAGGTAGTGAACAGTGAAATCTCAATCACTACTGGATATTTCTGAGCACTTATTCATGACAATGAAGGGTGGTATAGGTTATTTCTATAGTCCTATCCAACTCTTAGAAAACACTCCTTCTTCGGGGGCTGTATATTTTAACAGAGACCAAAGCTTGGAAGCAGAGTGGTTAAGTCCAATTGTAGAATTTTAGATGAGAGACAGCAGATGGAGGAAAGATTCGGATGTCATTGGGAACCTTCTTGATGCCCCTGAGATACAAGCCCTAGAAAATAATGCAGATGTGTTCCAAGAGAAAAATCCTTTTTCAATTTCTGCCCAAACTTGCCCTCTGGCTTCTTCAGCAGCCTTCAACCACGTCCATCCGTTTTGCTCAAGGCTGAGAGAGCCTGCAGAGTTTGGCTGAGAAGACTCACCTGCCCAGTAGGAATAGGCTTTCCTTAGTAGACATTAAACACCAACCCTCTAGCCTTTTGCCTAAGCCAGCAATGGCAGCCAGGCCCCCCTTTCTGCCTTACCATAAGTGTCCACTGTTAGGTGCCCCAGGAGTAGCAGGCCCAGTAAGATCCCCATCACAGCCAGAGCTACTTCTGTCCTTTCTTCCAGCCTCCTGCTACCAAAGAGGCTCAAACTTCTGGTGGCCGCCAGTGTCTGTGCCTGCTTACTTCCCTTCCTTCCCTATATCTCTCACTCAAACTCCTAGTCCCATCACACATTCCCCTTCCTTCCCTATTTCAGTACAGGTCATGTGGGGTGCCCCCCTTCCCCCACCTCCTTGGGGTTGGAGGTTCCAGGATGAGTGAAGCAATTCTTCCCCCTGCTAGGGTATTGACTTGACTTTCCTTGGAGCCAGTGGGGCTTTCTGGTCTTTGATCTCCTAGGCTGTATTTATTTTGAGTCTCCTCCACAAGATTCAGAGGTTGTGGGGGCGACCTTTGGGATGAGTCTTCCCACTCCAGTATGGCGGTGTTTTCCTTTGTGGTGAGCCCAGGGAGAAGAGATCAACTTTGCTGACCTACCCAATTTTCATTAGTTGTACTGTTAACCCTTGCCTGTGCAGCCTATGCAAATGGACAGGGTGTTGGGCCCGGGGTGCTTTTGGGCTTAAGAGTACAAGAGTTTAGTGTATTAAAGGGCTTTCTACACATCAAAGCTTGAATAATTGACAAGCCAATAGATAAGGCTGTTATGGGTGAATATGCCTCATATCTCATATTGGGGAAGCTCTTTGAATCACTTTCTACAATGGCTCCACCTCTCTGATGGTAAGGGAGAATTCATTTTCATTAATGTTCTCCGTGCTTTTTCATAAGGAATTTATTTTTTACTTCTTTTAAGGGAAATTTAAGCCTAGCCTCCAGTGCAGCAGCCCATTAGTGGTATGCTGTATTAGGTTGAATTTTTCATTGACTTCCAATTGGTACAGGCCCTTGACCTACAAGAGAGTAATATTATGCCTCCTAGCAAAGCTCAACTGCTCCAGAAATTGCTCCTCTTCACAGGCCCCAGAGTGACTGTAATTTCATCAGCAGTCTAACTAGGTTTGGCACTGCACTTTGTCTACTAAGCTTTGAAACAATAAGCACTTTCAAAAGCACAAATACATCCCAAAAATTCATACTGCACTGTAAGTAACAGCTAAGCTTAGTTTACTCTTTGATTGGAGGGATAGGAAAGGACTTGGTCAGGGGAGGGAGGAGTTTGTGCAGAGATGGGGAGTGGGAATATAAAGAAACATACTTGCCAAGGGGAGGCTGCATGCAGATGATTTGGAGCTGTGCACGGGCTAAGGAGACATTCCAGCATTTCAGGACCCATTATTACATGGAATTCTATCAGTCACCTCTGCCTCTAGGGCCCAATCCCCCTTGGCTGGTTGTTCCTTGTTTTTTGAGTACTGCACTCATTCCATCTCACTGGAACTTTTAGCCATTTTTTCCCACCGGGTCCTCACTCAGGAAACCCTGAACTTCACAGAACCCTCCTTTGATATTTTTCAACCAACACCCTATCACCACTACACCACCACCACCACACACACACACACACACACACACACACACACACACCCCTCCCCTTCCCCGCTAAAAAGCCCACTGGACAGATGTAAATTTCTGCCTGGCCAGGTGATTGTGTGTTTTGAGCTACCTCTTTCATTTTATTAGGACCTCCTGGATCTGAAGATAAATAAATGTCCTGGGGAGTATGCACAACATTACTTCAAGGCTGGGAAAGACTTCCAGTCTTGCAGTAGGCTCAGTAGCCCTCTTGATTAGTAAAAGAATTGGATGAGAAGTCAGAAACCTGGAGATAAGCCTGGCTCTGTGTCTACTTCATTCTGAGATCTTGAACAAGTCAAATCTCTCTGAACCTCAGCTTCCCTAATTGTAACATGAACATAATTATACTTGATGCTTGTATCTTTTCGGATTTATAAAAATCAAACTATACTATACATACAATAACAACTATATAATGATAGTTGCTATTTAAAATCTTTTACTCTTCCAGTCACTGAATTAAGCACCTTGCACGGGTTATTTCCCTTGGTTCTTACAACCCCTCAGGTGGGTATTATTGCACATACTCTTGTATCTCTCCCTACCACTCTATACTCCCTTACACTACTTTTCTTTTTCATTGTAGAGCCCACCACTACTTGACATATTGTATATTTATTGTCTTGTTTATTGTCCATCTCCAGAATGTAAGACTGGAATGTAAGGCTTCTGAAGGCAGGAATTTTTGTATGTCATGTTCACTGTTGTATTTCCAGTGCCTAAAATGGTGCCTAGCATATAAGACACTCAATAAATATTTGTTGAATGAATGAATTCAATATATCCCCATTTTACAAATGTGTCTAAAACCCAGAATGGTGAAATCACTTACTTTTATAGAGGGTGCCTAGACAAGATTCAAACTCCTAGCTATATGCCTCCAGAAATGATACTGTTAAGTAACACACTATTCTGCTTCATTCACACCTTTAATGACCACTTCTACAATAGTTCCAGGTCTTTTCTGGATGTTGTGAGGGAGAGAAAAGAAATGTTAGGTATGGTCCCTGTATAAGTGAGATTTTAGTGTAAAGGAAAGACAAACACATATGAACCACTAATACAAGGTGAATTATTAACTGAGCTGTAAAACTTGTGGTTTGGGCAGTATTTAGTGAAGGAAATAGTAGCGTGGGAAGGCTTCCCAGGTAAAGTGATACTAAAACTACCATTTGTAGAACTCCTGCTCTGTGCTGTGCACATTATCCCTAGGCCTTACCTCACAAGGAAGACATTATGAATAACCTTTCCTTATTGAGAGAACTGAGGTCTGGAGGTACCGTGGAACCTGCCCATGGTCACACAACTGATAAATGACAGAAGTGTAATTTACCATCCAAGTTGGTGTTTCAAAAAATTGTACCTTTGATACTCCATGCACCAGGGCATGAGCCAGAAAAGATGAAGTGGTTGAAGAGGAGAGAGATGGATAGTTACTTTAATTCAAGGGGTCCACCTTTTTCTTATTTTCAAGCTCAGTGCTTCATGAGATGATAATGTGCATGTGGTAGGAGTTCACAGAATGTGGGTGAGCAGCAGAGAAAATGACTCACACCCTTTGAGGCCCAATATTCAGAGGTCACTGTGGCTCTGTGTCTATTTCTACCCCCATAGCCCACCTTTCTAGACAAAGGTTGAAAGGTCAGGTTGAAGAAATTTATCAATGTGTAAACATTATCTGAGACCCTCCTGTGTGTATGTGCACCTTGGGCTTACTGAGTTGGAGGGAAGCAGTAGTACAAAGAGGAAATCCACACAGGCCCTGCTCAAGGACACACACACACACACACACACACCCCTATAAGTACTACAAATAAACATAAATGCACAGATACATATGGTCACACATTTGTGTATAGCTATACATATGTATATAATATGGCCTTAAGCACAAACGTGAGCACACTGATGTACAACACACAAAATATACACACAGAGACATGTAAGCACAGACACACAAAATATGCATGCAAACACACAAATACACATAGACCTGCACATAGACATGAGAAAACAAGCAATGAAACACAGATTCATACACTTAAGCAGGACATAGGTAGATAATACATGCATATAAACATATGAACACTTAAATAAAAACACAGATATAACATACATATACAGAGAAATACACATATAAACATCAACCTAAAAATACATAGAAAGATAAACATGAGGGTTTAGAAGAAAACTAACAATAACAGGCCTTACATATTAAGGGACAAAGGAATGGCAGAAACTGTTTTGTACAATGGGAGTTGAGAAGTGGTAGCAATCCCTATGGACTTCAGTGGTTTAGGAAAGCTTTCTAGAGGAGCTGGAGTGTGGGCTGGGATGTGAGATTTGGTTAGCATTGGATAGGCAAAGAGGATGGGGAAAAATTCCAGGTAAGTGGTAGAGAAAGAGCCAAAGTCCAGAGGCAATCAAAGGCAAGAATGATTCTGATGAACAGGGAGAGTCAGTTGGACTTTAGCTTGGTGTATATTTAGAAAGGCAGGAGAAGAAAAAGCTAAGCCAGATTGTGGAGGGTATTGAAAATAAGGCCAAAATGCCTAGACTTGATCTTAAAGACTTCTATGGTGAAACGGGGGCCTGCTGCGGTTGAAAGCAGCTTCTTAGGACCAAATCTGTTTGCAGAATATCAATGGAATAGGATGGGGAAATTGGAAGCAGAAGACTGAGAGACTAATTAGACTATTGGTTGTATAATGCAGTGGAAAGAGCATGGGAATGGGCATTAGGAGACCCGGGTTCATTCACCTTTCTAGGCCTCAGTGTTCCCATCTATACTCTAAAGGTGTCATATTCACCCATGGATTTTCAACCTATGTTCTGGGGATCCCTAGGAGTTCTGTAGCAGGGAAGAGGAAGGGAATAGACAGAAATTTAGGTGACTGGATTTCAACCAATGGTGTACTAGAGACAACTTAAATTCTAAGAGCTGATTGTGTGAATTTATTCCTAACTCTGTGTTTAGTGACATTGTGTTGGTAGTTTGAAAGAAGCCATGATGAAGATATTTACAAGACCCTAGACGTAAGACCAGGCATATAATAGGTATTGAATAAATGCATATAATGCACTTTTGATGTTTCTGACACTGTTCTAGGTCCTGGGGGATATAGTAATAAAGAAACAGACATGAAACTTAAATTTTAATAGAAAGAAAAAAGTTTAAAAAACAACCAAGCAAATATCAAAAGGAAAATCAATCATTATATAATTATATATTATATGGCTCAGCCATGATATACCAGTAACATAAACACTGAATCTTGCTCTCACCACCAACATTTTCTATAAATAATTTATTTATTAATAATAAATTGTGGAATATGAAGACAGGAAATACTCATATGTGTATGTGCAGGACTTGGGTGAATAGAGGTGAGGGAGTGAATTAGAGCTAGATTTTTAAGAATAACAATAGCAATATGAGCATGTTATTCAGAGATATGAAGTCAACCCCTGGCCAAAAAAAAAAAAAAAAAAAAAAAAAAACAGCTAACAAAGTTGAAAATGATTGTCTTGGGGAAAGGGAAATATTTTAACAAGCTTCATAGAAAGATTTGATTTTCTTGATTATGTCTATCTAGCTAACAAATATGTATATTGTATATAATATGTCAAATGGTGATGAGTACCATGAAGTAAAATAAAGCAGGGCTATGGGATAGACAGTGTAAGAGTGTGATAGGCAGAGTACTAAACCCCCAAAGACGTCCGTATACTAATCCCCAGAACCTGTGAATAAGTTAGGTTACATGGCAAAGGAGAATTAAATTTGCAGATGGAGTTAAGGTTGCAAATCAATTGACCTTAACATAGGGAGATTATTTTGGATTACCCAGGTGGGTCCACTGCAATCGCAAGAGTCCTTAAAAGTGGAAAAGGGAGGCAGAGGAGTCAGTTAGGTAGGGGGAAATGTGACTATGGGAGAAAGGCACAAATAGGTGTAACACTGCTAACTTTGAAGATGGAGGAAGGGAAAACATGTGTCAAGGAAAAGGGGTGGCCTCTAGAAGCTTGAGAGAACAAATAAATGGATTCTGCCCTAGACCCTAGAGAAAGGAATGCAGTCCTCTGACAAGTTCATTGTAGCTCAATATGATTCATGGCAGACTTCTGACCTCCAGGACTGTATGATGGTTAATTTATGTTGCTTTAAGCCAGTAAAGTTGTTCTAATTTGTTATGACAGTGATGTAACACTAATACAGAGAGTAATGAGATAGCATGTATTCTCAGAGGAAATAATATTTGAACAAACCTGAATGAAATATGAGAGTAGGCTTAGCAGATATCTGAGGAAAGATAATTCCAGGCATGGAGGACTGCAAGTGCAAAGACTTTGAGGCAAGAACATGCCTAGAATGTTCAAAGAGGTGTGTTTGGAGCAGAGGGAGTGAAGGAGAAAATTGGGAGAAGATAAGATGGGAACGGAAAAGGGTGAGGGAGAGTATATTATGCAGGTTCTTGTAGGGCATTTAAATGATTTTAACTTTTATTCTGAGATAAGGAACAATTGGAGGGATCTGAACAGGAGGATGAGATAATCTTATTTGTGTTTTAAAAGGATTGCCCTTGCTTCTCTATTGTAGAATATAGATGAGCAAGAGTAGAAGCAGGGGTACCAGTCTGGATTTGCAACAAATGAGTAAATGCAGGACAGTGACAGTGAAATCAGAGTATAAGGGGTGGATGCCAGAGACTGTGGAAAGAAGAGTGACTAGGTTTTGGTTATGTGGCAGAGTGAATCATGGCTAAGTGGAAAGCATAGATACTACTCATGTTGTAGATATGGCTGTCCTGGGCAACAATAAGGCCATAAACAGAGCTCAGAAAGTGTTCAAGGGGAGGGGTTATTTTTAGCAGAAGACAGTTTGGGATTAGCCATGTGGAAACAGAGGTGATGGGACTCCTGCAGTGAGATGTCCTCATAGGGTGAAGAAGGTAGGACTGGAGTTCAGGGGAGATCATGCCTAGAGGGAGAACTTTGACAATCATTCAAAGACATGTGATGGTGAAGCCATGGGAGATTGTCATATCCCTCAGTATAGGAAAGTGCAGAAAGAAGCAGGTATCTAAGGATGGAGAGCTGAGAGTTCTATGTGGCACCCAACTCTCTCCTTCACCATCAATTCTAGATCCATACTTAAAATCACAGAAAGTCAGAGCCTACAGGACCCTTTGAGACCACAATGAGTCCTCCTCCTTCGCCTTGACTTCACAGGGGAAAAACATGAAGCTTAGTGATGGAATAGAATGCGTTTAATGATACACAGTGAAGATCAGTGGCAGAGGTAGGACTAGAACCCAGACTACCTTTATTTACATCACACTGCCACTCGTGCTGCTACATCCTCTAATTATGCAGGTTCTAAGAAATTACCCTCAAAAATGCATTTGGGAGAGGCCATTTCTAGACTGGACAGAGTGGAGCTGCTTTGTCCTTACTGAGCCCTAGTTGCTCTCTCTGAAGTGAAAAGCTAATAGTATTAATCAGTCAACTAAAACAACCAAGAGTGTACTTGAAAATCAAGCTGGGATCCATTGGTTACATGCATGCGTGCAGAATGGAAAACAAACAAAAAATAAACTATATGCCACCGCCCTTATTTTTGATTGAACAATAAGAAGCAGCGGTTTTTGAGCTCTGGTTTTTAAGGTGACAGAAAAAGAGGAAGTGAGACAGTTGTGGCTGTGAGTGGGTGGATGTGATACATAAACTGAAAAAATTTTGTCATTTTCCTACTTCCACCCACTCTACCTACTGACTTGGAGAGTTCAACAAACAACAGCCTAGGAAGATCCCTGGTAGGCTAAGCCTGCAAGCCTTTTTCCTGGTTCCTCTTAAATGGACTTTCAATTTAAATCCAATTAATTTCATCAAAAGACTCGAGTACTTACTGTGTATGTCAGGCTTGTGTTAGGGCCCTTACAAAAATTTTCTCCTTCATTCCTTCATAGTAGCTTTATGAGAAAGGTACTAATTTATTCACATTTTACAAAGAGTGTAAGGCTCAAGGCCTGGGCTCCAAATTTAATTTGAAATGGAGCTGGGAATTGAACCTATACGGTTTAAGGATAGAGTCCATGTTCTGGCTACCACTATCCAATACTGACTCTTGTACTATGAGTTTTATCTCTGTAACTCTAGGCCCAGCCAAGGGACTCATATGTGTCAGGTTCCGTCTGTTAGGTATAACCAAATTGAATGTAGAAGGTACTATCCTAGGAGGTTAAACTAATATAAAACTACAAGGAAACAAACATCCAAATTCCCCTCAGAGTCAGGAAAGGCTTTGAGGGGGTAGGTCGTGGCATTTCCAGTATACTTTGAGGATTGGGTAGGTCTTTTTCCTTTGCCCTTTTTTTTTTTGAGACAGAACCTCCCTCTTTTTCCCAGGCTGGAGTGCAGTGTCATGACCAACGCTCACTCCAGCCTCAAACTCCTAGGCTCAGCAACCCTCCTCCCTCAGCCTCCTGAGTACCTGGGACTATGCACACCATCATTGTAGGTCTTTTATAGGAAGAATTAAGAGCAAATAAGGAGGTTGTTCCAAATGGAAGTTCAGGGTGAAGCAGGATGACTTTTGTGCAGTTGAATAACTTCATTTTTGCATCTCTAGCCTTGACTAGTTTGCTAGACTGCAGACCCCAGATGTGAGGCAGCTGTTTTCTTCAGGACAGGATTTGACCTATGCTATACCCAAAAGCATGTAATACAAAAAATGTAATAACATTTCTGCTGTACTAATCTTATGTTTGCTTTCCCTAAGCACATACTATCTGGAGGATTTCAAGGCATCCATGCCCGTATTAGTAGGTGGAAACAAATAAGCCAGCATTAAAAGTTCTCCAAAAAATAGGCAAATTAATCTAGAGTCATAAAGTAGGTTTATTGCTGCATGGGGTTAGGATAAATTGCTGCTTAGGGCCAGTGAAAAAATGGGAAGTGACTGCTAATGGGTATAAGATTTCTTTCTGGAGTTGTGAAAATATTCTAAAATTTATTATGGCAAAGGTTACACAGCTCTGTGAATATACTAAAAACCACTGAATTGTACACTTTAAGTGGGTAAAGTTTATGTTCTATAAATTATATCTCAATGAAGCTGTTGAAAAATTCATTACAGTTTTGGAAAAAGTTTTAATGGCTTGGGAAAAAGTTTAAGTAATAAACTTTTAAGTAATAAACTGTTAAGTAATAAAGCAGAATATGAAATTGTACATAAGCCATAATCCAAACTAGGTTAAAAGTATGACAAGCTTGCAGATAATGTTTAATTTTTTTCTTATAATTTTTTGTATTTTCAAATTTTTCTAATAATCATATATTTTCTTTAATAATTTATTTTTATAATTTTCTTCAAGTATGCATCAAATATATATTTTAATTGGTAGACCTAAAATAATTTTTCTTTTGTACTTTTTACTTTGTTCCATTTTCTGATTTTCTACAATTAAAATGTACAATTTTAATAATCAGACAAAACAATGCATTTGAAAATACCATAAAATATCCATTATACATTATAGCATCTACAAATAGGTAAGAATAATTTAAGTCAACTAATGAAAGAATGAACACTCAGGAGACAATTTGCACAAGAAGTAATATGTTTGGCTAGTGAACACATAGAAATATGCTAAACCTCACTTATAATAGCCAAAGTATAAAAACAATTGATGCTGCCCATTTTTGTTGAAGGTGTAGGGAAAAACACACTTTCATACAGGGATGGTTGGAGTTTAGACTGTTGCCACCACTCTAGAAAGTAATTTGATAATACCTATTAAGATAAAAAAATTTTACTGAGCAATTGAAGTTTTAGGATGTTATTCAACAGAAACATTTACACTAGTGTACGATGAAATACAAGATGTTTATTGCATCATCGATGGTAATATGGAAAACTTAGAAGCAACTTAAATGCCTATCAATAAAAGATTGCTTAAATAAATGTTAGTTCATCAATATACTGAAGAATACTACAAAGCTATTAAAAAGAATGGGTGTAGTTTTATATGTACACATACAGAAAGATGCCTACAACATATTATAGATGAAGAAAGTAAAATTTAAACAAGAATGTATGAGTCCATTTTTGTTGAAAAATATAGGTTAATATATGCATAGAAAAATTCTGTGAAGGGCAGACAACAAATTGTTATCTGTGGGGTAGATTTATGGGGGACTTTCAGTTTCAACAAAGAAGGAAAACTGAGTTTTAATCCTAGATTTTCTAATTACTAAGGCATGAGGCCTTATATAAGTTAGTTTCCATTTTCTCATATGTAATGGGGCTAAAATTTGTATGTATTTCATAAAGTTACCTTGAAGATAACTAATGTAACTAATAAATATCAGTTATTTAAAATGTAAGCAATAAATATCAGTTATTTTGCTTTATACTACAATTTTTAATAATTTTTACACATTGTTTCTAAAATCAGAAGAGAAGGTAAGAAGATTGACAATCCACATTCAAATAATGGTTTGGTGACTTTGTCAGAGTAGCAAGTAAGATGAGCAGAAACTGTATTAAACCTCCCCATGAGGAACAGAATATCTGGTAACCTACAAAGGAGCTCCCCAGACAGGGAAAGCCTTAGATCTCTATTCTTAAAATTTACTGGAAACTGAAGCATTTTTACATGCATTATCCCAAATCTGTCAGTTATTATTACTCTACAGATAAAGCAGAGTCTCTGAAGTTAACTAACTTCCCCAAAGTCACACATCGTGGAACCATGAATCTTACCAGGTTCTGTGTGACTCCAAATTTGTGCTCTTTCATATTGCACAACACTGTCCAGATTAATTCAAGTGGAGAGTGAACTTTTTCTGGTACATCCCTTAGTCTCTTGCACAGCCATTGCCTTTCACACACCCAGACTGTTTCTTTGCTTTAGGGACTGGAAAGTGGAAGTGGAACCCCCTATGTTCTGTCCTGGGATATTTCCGGGGTGAGCCAAGAGTAGCTGTGTGTCCTGCTAGGTCATGGACTTTCACTGACCACAGAAGTTGAGAACCCTTGAGCAAACTAAATTCTTATATCTCACTGGTTTGGGAGCAAAGCAGAAGTGGCAAAAGCTGACAAAACCCAGCTGGAGCAGGAATGTTGAAATAGACACAAATAAACATACCCTGTGGACACAATCAATATAAATGTTCTAAATTTACTTCTGCTCCTATGCTTATACTTTCTGTTACCTTGTAGCTAATCTTGGAGGTACTAGATACTCTTCCCTTCTCTTTTGCCCCATCTTTCAGGTGCCTAATTGTGCTATTCTCCTCTTCATCTTCATAGTCAAATTTCTCATTGAGGGTCTGTGTAGCTCACAGCTGGACTACTACAAATGTCTTCTCTTGGGCCTACCTATCTCAAATTTACGTTTAAATGTGTCCCAAACACTCTATTTTGATTATCTTTTCTCAGTCCTCAAAATGCTTCATCAACTCCTCCTCATGATCTGGCTTTATTATCTGGGGACTTAAACCTGGACTTATGCAGTAGACGGGCAGATAAAAGTAGGAAACATAAATATAATTTACTTCTAATTTTTACTATCTGCTAGAATATAAGCTTTATGAGGTAGAGATTTTGTGTATTTCATTTACTGGTATGTTGCAAGTGCCTAGAAATAGGCTTGAAACCTTGGGAGCTCAACAAATATTTATTGAATGGGTGAATGTATAAATATTCTAAGATCTTGTAGTTAATTTTCTTCCTTTGTAGTATTCAAATAGGAGTCAAATCTGCCATGTAAAATTTAGAGGTCATATATTCCAAGGAATAAGACTCTACAAGTTTTCTTGAAAGCACTGTCCAATTTATAAAACTGCTCACTGCTAGGGAATGTATTCTTTTGTTCATGTTATTCATTTAGTTCCCGCATGCCTACTCTGTGCCTGACCCTGAGCTGGCACTGGAAATACAAAAATGAGTACAAAACATTACTGCTTTCAGGAAACCCAAAATCCAGAGTAAAACACAGACACATGACAACTAACTAGAATTTTAGGCCACACATAGTAAGTGCCCTGTAATATATACTAAATAGTCCAGGGGTAGAAAGGAGAGAGATCACCTTCAATTTTGGAATCAGAAAAATCCCGCTGGGTGCGGTGGCTCACACCTGTAATCCTAGAAATTTGGAAGGCCGAGGCAGGCTGATTGCCTGAGCTCAGGAGTTCGAGACCAGCCTGGGCAACATGATGAAACCTCATCTCTACTAAAATACAAAAAAAAAAAAAAAAAAAAAAAAAAATTAGCCGGGCATGTTTGCATGTGCCTGTAGTCCTAGCTACTCTGGGAGGCAGAGGTTGCAGTGAGCTGAGATTGTGCCACTGCACTCCAGCCTGGGCAACAGAGCGAGACTCCAACTCAAAAAAAAAAAAAAGCCTCCCAGTGTAGGTCATCTATCCATGGCAACTAAGCCCATTAAAGTCTTAGCAGGTGCCAAATAAGGTGTTGTTTGGCATAGCTTCCAATATTACAGACTGCAAAGATATCCCCTTTCCCAAGTACTCCCTCCCCAAGTCTTTCTTCTCTGTAGTATATAATCCCAGTTCCATTAGCCTTATTTTACAGATCGTGGTCTCATGGCCCAGAACACTTTTTGAGAGTACTTACTAGGTTTTCTTCCTAAGTACTAACTATTCTAGTAAGCTGTTATAGTCAGCCCCATGACTGCGGAGTTGGGAAATTCAAGCACTCACTGAGGGTGTGCTGACTTAGGTGGAAAAATGTCCTGAATAACCTAATAGTGAAATCAGCCCTTCACTCCCATGGAGCAACTAGGGTGGTGTAGCAATGTGTGTAACTGTGGAACAGAGAAGACATGTGGAAATAAACAAGGCAGACTTACAAGGAGTCACCAGAGTGCCAGAGTTGCAGAGGTCACCACCATTTGCACATCGTTCATTGACTTGGTCACTGTCACCTAGATGAAGAGTGTTGACATTAAATTTAATATGATTCTTTGTAAGACTGTTCCTGGCTGGCACTACTGAGGTTGTGCCAGCAGATCTAAACAGGCAGGCAGATCTAAAGGCCGAGATACCTGGGGCAAACTGGCTTAATGGAACTGTACTGATGCTGAGCCATGTGAGGAGGTGCAAAGTGTCAAACAGTAGATGCTACCTTTTCAATATACATGAATCACTTAACTCAAATGCAGCTGCTGCTCATCTCCATTTTGGAAGCTATTCCAAGGAAAAATTCAGTTAATAGTATTTTCATCTGGCTGTCTTCCTTTGCTATAATCTCTTGAAGTGAGAGTTATATATCACTGATATGTAAAACATATATGTTATATATATATATATATATATATGGCATTTTCAAGAGCACTTCATTTTTCCAAAGGCCTGATAAACACTTTATATCTTTCTGGTACTTGGAAGAAATTTGTACTTCTCATGCTATGTTGGGCACATGTCCATGCTGCTGCTGGTTGATGGAGCTTTAAGGGTTGGTTTGGTTCCTACTATTTCAGGGTAAGTTCTCAAATTTATGGATCCAAGCAGTCACCATTATCAATTCTGATGGTGTCAAATTAATCAAAGGTGTAAAACAGTGTCTCTCAGTCTTGGCTACACTTTATTTTTTTATTTTATTTTATTTTATTTTATTTTATTTTATTTTATTTTATTTCTTACCAACAGGAGATGCAGTTTATTTACAAAAGCAGCCATGGGGGCAGAGGGAATACATAGCATTTACAGAGTTAGCTACCTGTACAGAATGAATTACATATGCAAAAATAAAAGTCTCAAGATGACAGGACAGCGTGAGCTCCACTCCCCTCCCTCAATCACCCCAGCATGTGGCCAGGCCAGTGGCCCCTGAGTATGTGGGGGTGGGGGAGTGGGAGTGATGCATGGAAGGAAAAGCCACTGGCCATGGAAATTAGCACAGAATCATACCCCCAACCCCCCCCCCCCACACAGACACATGATAGGATACAGACAAAGGGCAGATGACACCTAGCTGGGATGGGAAGGATAGGAATTGAAGTCTACACAGCCTGCTGTAAGAGGGAGGGGAGTGGGAAGCTCCTAGCCACTGTTCAACTACATGGTAAGGGGGAATTCTCTTTTCCGAAGGAAAAGGGTTTGTTCCCTCAGGGTCCCTGCTGGAGCAAGCCCATCTCTTACCCAGCCTAGGCAGGGGACTCTGCCCTGAGGGTGGGCCAAGAAACAATGGGGAAGTTTATGTGGACAAACCAGTTCCCAAACTACTTCCCACTTCTCCCTCCTCTAACCAGAAGGGGGAAAAAGAGGAAAGAGGAGAGAAAAGGGTGTATTATGGCCTGAGTTGCAGCTGCCTTTCAGAAGGGAGAGTGACCCATAGCCTTCCTCCCTTCACCTTCAGCCTACTCCCAAGACTGCATCTGGAAGGAGGCTGGAGGGCTGTTGAGATTCTCCTCTATCTCTGGCCTCCCTGGGAGGTAGAAGGCTATGGGGCCAAGAACAGAGGAGCCCAGGCCCCAGGATTTATTCTAACTTCCGCTAAAATCTGTTTTTTAAAAAATAATCACAATTTGTGGGTAAAAAACTGATTTGTAACCAGGCATCAGACACCATCAGAATCACCCTAGGGGGACAGTGGGGTTCCAAACAGGGCACCGTAGCCCCATCTCTGTTGTTCCCTTAACCCTCTAGGATCCCTAACCTGATCAGTCCAACCAATCCTGGGTACTAACTACCCAAATGTTGGATGACTCCTCTTGGGAAGAGGGCAGGGGACATGTCCAGCAAGTGCCAGAGAACTTGGCTCAGGATCACCTCTACCCATGTCAATCAGCTCTGCTCTCAGCCCAGGTTGTGGTCCTCCAGCTTGGCTCCTGGGAGTAGTGGTGCCCGCATAGAGGGGGGATGGAATATCTCTTCAGGATGTAGACAAGGCAGGTGGGCACACTGGCATTTGACAGTCCCACAGAAGGGCAATGATACCCCTTCCCCTTCACTGACAACCCAGAACACAGAGGCCACCCTCTCTTCCCACATAACTCCTAGCAAAGGGGGAAGAGGCATGAGATTAAGATTTTCCTCAGAGTCTCAAACCACAAGTACAGAATAAACAACTTAAAAGCACTAAGGAAGAGAAATGGGGGGCTTTCGAGGCAGGAGCACTGAGATAGGAAGACAAGCCAGTCAAGGTGAAGCGGGTTGGCAAGCAGCAGTTGGGGACTTGGGCTGCCCTGGTAGGGCAGTGGGGCAGGGTGGGTAGGAGGAACACAGGGCCACCCCAGGAGAGTGAGGCCGGGCCCCTTCCTGGGGCAGGGAATGAGGTAAGAAAACATTGCAAATAAAGCAACACAGTTCCCTCTCACCTTGGGGCAGCACTCCTCACCAGCCCTGGGTCAGGGAGGAGAGTCATGGGGAATAATTCTGACACAGCTCCCTCTTCATATCCTCTGTTTCCCATTCCTTGAAGCTGTAGAGGCTGGAGGCCCTTTCTTGACACCCAACAACAAAAGGACAGCTCCTGCTGCCAAGGAAGCCCATGGGGACTAAGGGGAAAGGGCTGTCCCTGTGAAGGGAGGGTAAGGTGGTGGCAATTCCGGATGCCCACCTCAGCAGAGAGTACTCTGTGCCTGCCCACCCCTGGGACTGGGGACATTTGATAGGATTCTTCTCACAGACAGGGCATGCCCATCCTTGCCCCTCAGCTCCAAGTACTGGACCCATTCACATTGCTGAGGGCAACGAGGGCAGGCCCCCTCCAGGCTCAGCTTCCAACCCACAGCCTCCCGGGCCACTACATTGCTCCTCAGCAGGGCTTAGTCCAGTTCCTATGGTGGGAGATAGGCAGTGCCCTGGCACAGTGCCCAGTTCAGGCCCCTGGCCTAGCTGGACATTCAGTAACTCACAGAATAAATAGAAAAACCGCCTCCCCACCACACTTATGTCCAAAGCATCATATGTCAAGGTCTGAGTCCTGCATGCCGAGGAGTTGTGCTCCATTGTAGAGGACCTTGACATCCCCCAGGGGCACATAATCAGATCCTCTGCCTGCCTGGCCCACCGAGTTTCCCAAGCCCCAACCCCCAGCAGCCATCCATTTGCCAGGCTATGGCACCTGGGTGGGGATCAGGAGAGAGGGCTCTGCTCAGCCAAAGGCTATCTCTTGCACTGAAGTCAGTTGATGTCATCATAGATGCTGGCCGTCGGGGTATCGGTAGCTTTGGCTTCTTCCTGTTGGAGCCCAGGTCGGAGGAAGTCCCTACCAGGCTCAGATGGGATTTCTTTTTCTTGGTTTTCTGTGTCTCAGAGCTGTTGGTACCTAGACCCCATCCCTGATTTTTGCTCGTCTTGGGGGAGCCTGAATCACAGGATGAGAGATCAGAGGAGCAGACCCACTGAAGCTGGCTGATCAGGGCCTGGCTGTCAGTCATGTCAAAGCTGTCATTATCCTGGGAGCTCTCCACCTCTGGATGGACAGCTGAGGCCCTGAAGAAATACATCTGCAAGGTTCACTTCTGCTCAACTGTGTGCTGTGGGCAGTGCAGGGACTTTGTGCACATCTTCTTGGTATCTTCAGAAATCATCCTACATTGCATGCTTAGCAGGATATGAAGCTCCTCTGGCCCCAGGTTTCGTAGCTGATCCCAGTTGAGTTGTTATACTTAAAAAAAATCAAATCACAAAGTTCCCCATTTTTGTGTTTTAAAGACTCAGATCTTCGAGGGGAATCGGGGTTCTTGCCTGATTTTCTCTTCTTGGCTTTATTCTCTGAGCCATAGGACCAGTCATTGTCATTGATGTCATCATTATCCTCTTGGTCACTCTCAGACTTGCCCATATTGTTGCTATTGGCAATCCAGTGGATAGCGATTCGGCCGCTATTCCCACTCATTCCCAGGCACCTATCCAGATGGGGAGCAAAACGGGAGGCAGGAATGCTACAGTTGCAGTTGGGGCAAACACACTCTTTGCTCTTCCACTGGTTGAAAACCAAAATCCTTCATGCTATTAGGGTCTGTGTCATCCAGAAAGATGTAGCCACACATGACAGCCTGGTGTACCTCAAAGCAGAATCCCGAACAAGAATTCTAGACTAGGTCCGCTTATATCTCCCGAGCTATGGCCTCTAGTTTGCTGTTATTCAGGCCAGACAAAGACATTTCCTCCATTTTCTTTTGTAAACTCTTGTGGAGAGGGCGCTCTGACTGTTCATAGCACAGCAGGCGGGCGGGGGTGGGGGGTGAAGGAGGGATGGGGAGGGGGGAGAAGGAGAGGGGTGGTCAGGTAGCCTCTCAGGGAAGCATTCTCTGGGGGCGGCTGCTCAAGAACCCCATGTCCTTTGGTCCGTTCTCACCTCTCCCTGGGGCCCGAGGCCCAGCTGGGGGTTTGGCCTCCTTCCTGCCTCACCACCTCACCGGGCAGCCATGGCCTCTTCCCCTCCCTTCTTATCCAATCACTGCCTCCTCCTCACCTACCCCGTCCCCGCACAGTCCTCCGGGCCATCTTGGCTACACTTTAGAGTCACCTGGAAAACTTTTAAAAGTTCAAATATCCAGATATTACCTCAGACAAATTAAATCAAAGTCTTTAGGAGTAGGTCCCGGACATCAGTATTCTTAGAGCTCTGTATTAGTCTGTTCTCATGCTGCTAACAAAGACCTACCTGAGACTGGGTACTTTATAAAGGAAAGAGGTTTAATTAACTCACAGTTCCACATGGCTGGGGAGACCTCACAATCATGGTGGAAGGCAAAGGAGAAGCAAAGGCACGTCTTACACAGCAGCAGGCAAGAGGGCATATGCAGGGGAATTCCCTCTTATAAAACCATCAGACCTCATGAGACTTATTCACTATCAGGAGGACAGTACAGACCTGCCCCCATGATTCAATTACCTCCCACAACGCTTGGGGATTATTACAATTCGAGGTGAGATTTGGGTGGGGACACAGAGCCAAACCATATCAAGCCCGCCATCTGATTTCAATGTGCAGCCAAGGTTAAGAACCACCTAGATGCCATTTGAGTTACTGTGATGAGAGATATAACTAGCAACATTTGCAGAAATTACCATTTCTTCTTCCTTTCCGCTTGTTGGTATGGGCATATGTAATAAATATTATTCTGGGAAATCAAACTTAAATACTATCCTTGATGAGTGTGTGATCAAATGTAGAGTCAGGGACTCGCCAGGCATAGGAAGAATTCTTATGATTTGAAACAGTGCCTAAATGGGATAAAGGGTAAGGAGAGAGCCTGAAATTAGATAACAGATACAAAATACCCTCCCACCCCAGCAGGCCCTATTATTTGGACGTAATACTATCCAGTATTCAAAGGGAAACCATCATATTACTTGATTCTTTGATAAGTTTCCTACCCTATGAATTCCTTCTGTTATTTATTTTTTTAATGGGAACCAATGTTACCTAAAGTTTTATTTTAATAAATTTAATGTTATAGGCAACTTTGTTGGAATCTATACATCTCATAAAACAAGCAATAAATATATTTATTAGGCTAAGATAAAAAAAACATTAGAATGGGAAATGTCTGGCAATATTCCGATTGAGTTGTCACTTTTGCAGGTCAGCACAGCAGTGTGGAACAAATATGTATATATATTTAAAGAAAGAAATTAGTATTGGAAGACTGGAAAAAATATGAAATTGTTAATAGAATTTCAGTTATACAAACAAAGGTAGACTTTTGTCTAGCCTGCACATGGCTTCCAAAATAAAATAGGTTCAGGCTCTCCAAAAGGATAGGTTCAGGCTCTCTAGAAGAAGTACAATAGACTCTTGCTTTATTTCAGGCACTTGCCTTAGGCATATTTCTTGGTTCTAAGTGGAATAATCCAAAATGAGCATCTGTCTTAGAAATTTCATTGATGGAGAGGCATTTCTTTGTCTCAAGATTTTGTAGTTGGCTGGGCATGGTGGCTCACGCCTGTAATCCCAGCACTTTGGGAGGCCGAAGTGGGCAGAACACCTGGGATCAGGAGTTTGAGACCAGCCTGGCAAACATGGTGAAACCCTGTCTCTACTAAAAATACAAAAATTAGCCATGCATGGTGGCATGTGCCTGTAATCCCAGCTACCCAGGAGGCTGAGGCAGGAGACTCCCAGGAGGCAGAGGCTGCAGCAAGCCGAGATCGCGCCACTGCACTCTAGCCTGGGTGACAGAGCAAGACTCGGTCTCAAAAAAAAAAAAAAATTGGTAGTTTTATCCAACCACTATGAAATGTTTCCCTCTACTCAACAGATAGTTTGA
Organism: Pan paniscus; assembly: GCF_029289425.2. Lineage (NCBI taxonomy): Eukaryota > Metazoa > Chordata > Mammalia > Primates > Hominidae > Pan > Pan paniscus. The sequence continues at coordinate 65,582,418 of NC_073272.2, forward strand.
TTGATCATTTATCCATTTTTTCATTCAATAAAAATGTATCGAGGGACTGACTACTATGTTCTAGGCACTGATGATACAAAAGTAGAAAAGGGAACAAGACAAAATACTTGCTCTTTGAACTTATAGTCTGGTTAAGAAGAACTGACAATGAATAAGTAAATCTCCTTTTTCACCTTTTCTCTTTGCACTTAAAACAATTATATATTTGTGTTGACTCCTTTTAGAGACTAAAATTCATGAGGTATGGGACCCTGTTATGTTCACCAGTATATTTCCAGTTCTTGGTGCAGAGTAGGCACTCAACAAATATTTGTTAAATGAAAGAACTCAGAGCAATAGAAAAGCAAATGGTGGTTTGTTACATTTTGAGTTCTTGAGTTTTACTACTTTCTTCATTGTACTCTGTCTTGGACAATAGCTCAACAGTCAAGCAGTCAGCAAAGACTAATTTTTGCCTAAAGAGCTTGTGTCTTGGAAAAGGCATGGAGATCTTCCTCCATTGTTCTAAAATCACATCTACCAGTACTCATTTCTGAAGGGCAGTGCCATGAGCACAGGCAAAGTAAAATGAGCTAAAGCATTTGTTTGAAAGCTTTCCATTTTATGAGATGAATTCTTTCATAATTTTGAATTATAGGGGCAGCTGTTAGTAGCTTCCTAGTCTTCACTAAGAAAGTTGGTTAATAATATATTTTATTTATACTTTTCAGAATGTACATAGTGTTTCTAATTTGGGGGAAGTTACAGCCCACTGCATAACTGAGTTTTTGTCCAATGGATTATTTTACCTTTTCTCAGACATATGCCCAGATAAGAACGTCCATGAAAGACATTGGTACTTGCTTGGCTTAGGAGAAGGGACCATGGCTCTTCAGGGGAGAAGAGAAGCAAGGCCTACATTATTGAAACTTACTTAGTGATCTGGCACCAGGACGATTTACCCAGATTACTTTGTGGTGGTCATACCATTCAGCACCGTGATTGCTTTTTCTTCTATAGGCTGTCTAAAGCAATGTAGTGATAGGATTTGGAAAAAAATATTTCCCAAACGAGGAAAAGCCAAGGTTTAATATTCACTTGGTAAACATTAAGACTCCTCAGTCATTTGGTTTGAGGCTAGTAGCAAATTATGCTGATTATTTCATTACCTTTTTAGTATGGGCTGTGGGCCCTAGGAAAACACAGAACATTTGGTAGACTTATAAATGTTTGATTCTTAAAGCTATCCAAACTACAGTCTGATTATTTATATAGCATGGCAATTTGATATCATTTTACTCCTCAGATCTTCTTGACTGCTTTCTACTGATACAGATCTAACTAACTGTCCCAAGAAACCCTGGAATGATGTAACTCATTTGCTATATCAAGTCCTCCTGAACTATGGACTTAGAGATACCACCTTAGTTGGCCTAATTCATCCACCTTTTTGATCCTATTTGTAGCTCCTGCTCCAGCTATGCTATTCTCACCTTTAGTTCTTTCTCTGTTATGTCTTTAAAACTCTCCACAGCCTTTAAAGGCTAAGTTTAATGTCTACTTCTCTGGTTATCATAGAACTACCTATAAATCCAGATCACTTTTGCTCATGCTACTTTGTGATACATATGACTCTGTGATGTTTTTGCCATAAAACCACAGGGCACTCAGTCTAGGAGATTTTTTCTGAAGTGCAAAAAATAATTAAAACACAAGTTCATACATATGTCTGTTTTACAGTCTCTATACCTACATGAACATGTGATCTAGAAGCTGTATTCCTTTTTTTTCACAGGGTCCAGTCTACCCAAAAGAAGAGGACCCTATGAAATGCATGCTAAGTTCTTTGTTAACTTTATGTAACATGTTGAAGCAACACTGTAGTGACAACATAGTTCTTTCAATTTTTGAAGTATGCTAGGTTCATTCCTGCATATCAAAAGCTCAGTCCTGGGTAAATTGAAGCCTGGACTTTCTTGAGAATTTTAAACATTGTGTAAACATTATATTTAAGTGAATGTGTTTTTTATAAGATATACTGACTGAAAGCAATGACAAAATCCTTCCTTTCCTTTGAAGTTTATTGGAGAGGCTATGGAAGCACATGTAGAACTTCGTGAAATAAAAGGAGAATAAAATGAGTAAACATGTAAGGGGAGTTTAGCAGGTGGAAGTAAAAGAGTGGGGAAGCAGTACAAACTGATCTCTTTGAAAACAGCTTGAAGTTTTGTATTCATTTTATGTTATTTAATTTTAATTCTTATCTTTTAAAGTTTTTTTCCATAAGTTATTGGGGTACAGGTGGTATTTGGTTACATGAGTAAGTTCTTTAGTGGTGATTTGTGAGATTTTGGTGCACCCATCACCTGAGCAGTATACATTGATCATGGTGGATTATCTTTTGGATATGTTGCTGGATTCGGTCAGCTAGTATTTTGTTAAGGATTTTAGCATCTATGTTCATCAAGAATATCGGTCTGTAGTTTTCTTTTTTGGTTATGTCCCTTCCTGGTTTTGGTATTAGGGTGATGCTGGCTTCATAGAACGAATTAAGGAGAGTTCCTTCTTTCTCTATCTTGTGAAATAGTGTCAAAAGATTTGGTACCAATTATTTGAATGTCTGGTAGAATTCTGCTGTGAGTCTGTCTGGTCCTGGATTTCTGTTTGTTGGTAATTTTTAAATTACCATTTCAATCTCTTTGCTTGTTATTGGTCTGTTCAGGGTATCTAATTCTTCCTGATTTAAGCTAGTATGGTTGTATTTTTACAGGAATTTATCCACCTGTTCTGAGTTTTCTAGTTTATGTGCATAAAGGTGTTCATAGTAGCCTTGAACAATCTTTTGTATTGTCAGCTGTAATATCTCTTGTTTCGTTTCTTAATAAGGTTATTTGGATTTTCTCTCTACTTTTCTTGGTTAATCTTGCTAATGGTCTATCAATTTTATTTATCTTTTCAAAGAACCAGCTTTTTTGTTTCATTTATCTTTTGTATTTTTTTTTGTTTCAATTTCATTTAGTTCAGCTCTGAACTTGCTTATTTCCTTTCTTCTTCTGGGTTTGGGTTTGGTTTGCTCTTGTTTCTCTAGTTCCTTGAGGTGTGACCTTAGAATGTCAGTTTGTGCTCTTTTGGTCTTTTTGATACAGGCATTTAGGGCTATAAACTTTCCTCTTAGCACCAACTTCGATGTATCCCAGAAATTTTGATAGGTTGTGTCATTATTGTCATTCAGCTTGAAGAATTTTTTAATTTTCATCTTCATTTCATCTTTGACCCAATGCTCATTCAGGATCAGATTATTTAATTTCCATAGTTTTGAAGGTTCCTTTTGGAGTTGATTTGCAGTTTTATTCCACTGTGATCTGAGAGACTGCTTGATATAATTTGAATTTTCTTAAATTTATTAAGCCTTGTTTTATGGCCTATCATATGGTCTATCTTGGAGAAAGTTCCATGCACTGTTGAATAGAATGTGTAATCTGTGGTTGTTGAATGAAATGTTCTGTATATATCTGTTAATTCTATCTGTTCCAAGGTATAGTTTAAATCCATTGTTTCTTTGTTGACTTTCTGTCTTGATGACCTGTTTAGTGCTGTCAGTGCAGTATTAAAGTCCCCCACCATTATTGTGTTGCTATCTATCTCATTTCTTAGGTCTATTAGTAATTGTTTCATAAATTTGGGAGCTCCAGTGTTAGGTGCATAGATATTTAGGATTGTGGTATTTTTTCTTTTGGTCAAGGCCTTTTACCATTATACAATGTCTCTCTTTGTCTCTCTTAACTGCTGTTACTTAAAAGCTTGTTTTGTCTGATATAAGAATAGCTACCCCTGCTCACTTTTGGTGCCCATTTTCATGAAATGCCTTTTTCCACCCCTTTAAGTTTACGTGAGTCCTTATGTGTTAGGTGTGTCTCTAGAAGCCAGCAAATAGTTGGCTGGTGAGTTCTTATCCATTCAGCAGTTCTGTATTTTTTTAAGTGGATCATTTAGGCCATTTACATTCAATGTTAGTATTGAGATGCAAGGTACCATTGCATTCATCATGCTATTTGTTGCCTGTGTACTTTGGTTTTTTGTTCATTGTTTTTGCTTTTTAACTTGTATTTTTGCTTAATAGGTCTTATGTGATTTATGCTTTAAAGACGTTCTGTTCTGATGTGTTTCCAAGATTGGTTTGAAGATTTAGAGCTCCTTTTAGCAGCTCTTGTAGTGGTGGCTTGGTAGTGGCAAATTCTCTCAGCATTTGTTTGTCTGAAGAAGGCTGTATCTTTCCTTCATATATGATGCTTAGTTTCACTGTGTACAAAATTCTTGGCTGATAATTGTTTTGTTTGAGGAGGCTGAAGACAGGGTCCCAATCCCTTCTAGCTTGTAGAAATCTGCTGTTAATCTGATGGGTTTTCCTTCACAAGTTACCTGGTGCTTCTGTCTCACAGCTCTTAAGATTCTTTCCTTCTTTGTCTTAACGTTAGCTAACCTGACAACAATGTGCCTAGGTGATGATATTTTTGCAATGAATTTCCCAGGTGTTCTTTGTGCTTCTTGTTTTCGGATGTCTAGGTCTCTAGCAAGGCCAGGGAATCTTTCCTCAATTATTCTCCCAAATATGTTTTCCAAGCTTTTAGAATTCTCTTCTTCCTCAGGAACACTGAGCATTCTTAGTTTTGATTGTTTAGCAAAATCCCAGACTTTTTGGAGGCTTTGTTCATATTTTCTTATTCTTTTTTCTTTGTCTTTGTTGGATTGTGTTAATTTGAAGACCTTGTCTTCGAACTCTGAATTCCTTTCTTCTAGTTGTACAATTCTATTGCTGAGACTTTCCAGACCATTTTGCATTTCTGTTAGTGTGTTCGATGTTTTCTGAATTTTTGTTTTTCTTTAAGCTGTCTATTTCCTTGAACATTTCTCCCTTTAATTCTTGTGCTATTTTTTGTATTTCCTTGAACATTTCTCCCTTTAATTCTTGTGCTATTTTTTTGTATTTCCTTGCATTGGGCTTTGCCTTTCTCTGCTGCCTCTCTGATTAGCCTAATAACTAACCTCCCGAATTTTTTTTTCTGGTAAATCAGGGATTTCTTCTTGGTTTGGATCCATTGCTGGTAAACTAGTGTGATTTTTTGGGGGGTGTTGAAGAGTCTTGTTTTGTCATATTACCAGAGTTGGTTTTCTGGTTCCTTCTCATTTGGGTAGGCTTTGTCAGAGGGAAGGTCTAGGGCTTAAGGCTGTTGTTCAGATTCTTTTGTTCCATGGAGTGTGTTTTTGATGTAGTACTCTCCCCCTTTTCCTATGGATGTGGCTTTCTGTGAGCCAAACTGCAGTGATTGTTGTCTGTCTTCTGGGTCTTTCAACCCAGCAAGTCTACCTGGCTCTGGGCTGGTACTGGGGGTTGTCTGCATAGAGTCCTGTGATGTGAACCATCTATGGGTCTCTCAGCCATGGATACCAGTGCCTGCTCTGGTGGAGGTGGCAGGGGGGTGCAATGGACTCCATGAGCGTTCTTAGGTTTGGTGGTTTAATGCTCTATTATTGTGCTGGTTGTCCTTCGGCCGGGAGGTGGCACTTTCCAGAGAGCATCAGCTGTGGTAGTATACAAGGGAACCAGCCTCGAGGGGGGAGCCCAGAATTCCGAAGATTATATGCCCTTTGTCTTTAGCTACCAGGGTGCGTAGGGAAGGACGATTAGATGGGGGGCAGGGTTAGGCACTTCTGAGCTCAGACTCTCCTTGGGCTGGTCTTACTGTGGCCCTGTGGGCGATGGGGATGAAGTTCCCAGGTCAATGGAGTTGTGTACATAGGAGGATTATGGCTGCTTCTGCTGACTCATGCAAGTTGACACAGAAGTGGGGGAAAGCTCATAGTCACAGTCCTCAGCCAGCTCCCATGCAAACCAAAGGGCTGGTCTCACTCCCACCGTGCCCCCTCTAGCAACCCCAAGTCTGTTTCCAGGCGGTGGGTGAGCCAGGCTTGAGAACTTGCCCCAGGCTACCCACCTCCCAGCTACAAAAGAAAAGGGCTTGGTTCTTCCTCCACCTGTGGAGTCTGCACACCGGATTCACCCTTCCCTGAGTTCTGGCCAGGAGGTTTCTCGCCCTATCCAAATTGTTATGAAGTTCAGCTGGAGATTTCCTTCTCCTTGTGGTGTTTTCCTCACCATCCGGTCCCGCTCCTCTGGCCACCCTCCCGATGGATCCCCGTGGTCCCAGGCAGGAATGGCCTGCTTGGGGACTCAGCAAGCTCCCAGAGCCTTTGTGCTGCTTCCTCTACCCCTGTATTTTGCTTGGATCTCTAAATTGACTCAGCTCCAGGTAAGGTCAGAAACTTCTTCCGCAAACAGACATTCCATTTCTCCAGGGGTGTGTGTTTGGGAGAGGAGGTTCCCCGTTTCCCACTTCTGCCTTTGGGGGACTCACAATATTTGGGGTGTCTCCCAGGTCCTGCAGGAACAGTCTGCTTCCTTCAGCAGATCTGTGGCTCCTCTTGGGATTGCTGTTTTATTCTTTCAGTCAATCTGGAGCTAAAATTCACAATGCGAGCCTTTGCACACTGCTCTGTCCGTCAGAGTCTGAACTGCAATCTAGTCCTTCCTCCCATCTGCCATGATGATCTATACGTTGTATTCATTTTCAAAACTTAAAATCTTGCACATTTGCAAGTGTTCCCTATACTAAATAAGTGTATTCTATGATGTTCAAACAATGACAAAATACCTTAACAATGCATTTCTCAGAATGTATCCCTGTTGTTAAGTGACACGTGACTATTAACAAAAAACTTTCTTTCCTTCCTTCCTTCATTCTTTCTTTCCTTCTTTCTCTTTCTTTCTTTCCTTCCTTTCTTTTCTTTCTTTCTTTTTTGCTTTTTGTTTTTTTTTGAGGTAGGCGTCTTCTTATGTTGCCCAGGTTCGTCTTGAGCTCCTGGACTCAAGTGATCCTCCTGCTTCAGCTTCTTAAGTAGCCTGGATTGCAAGTGTGAGCCACTACACCTGGCTAAATCTTGCTTTCCAAAAACAGATCTAACTGTCCCAAGAAACCTTGGAATGATATAGCTCATTTGCTAGAAGCAAAATCAAGCTACATGGATTTGCCAATTATTTAGAAAACTGCTATAACATATGGTATTTAACAGAAATTTTGGTTCTAGACTCAAATAAGGTATTGGAAGAATGTTGATTTAAAACGTTTTTTAAATCCCCTCCAACTCTGATGTATTCCTAACCTTCTATATATGGTCTGAATTTCATCCCAGCCATGAAAACTTGTTGTGGTACCAGGAGGTAACAATTTTAACTACAATTTTTAAAGTACAGAGGTTAAGAAATGGAGGGAAATACATTAGACAGTCAAACGTAGTTGAGTCCTGTGTATTTTCCAGAAGGAAGCTGGATTGGGAGGAGGATCTAAAAATAAATTCAAACAGATGGGTCAATTTTAGTAGACTCCTCAATAAAGTTGGCAAGAGGGTTGAGAAAGAGCAAAAGGAATAGCTGGTTTCTGTGGCTAATTGGGGCTTGAAGCTTTCAATAGGATTTGCAACACCTAGTGTTGAAAATGTTAGGTGACCATGATTATACAGGCCTAAATGTTTGGCAAGAAATATTTAGGCCTGTATAATCATGGTCACCTAAATCTGATGAGACATCTTATGGGTTCTTCAGATCATCCAAAAGAAGGTCATTAGAGTTTCAAAGTTTTTATCCAGAGTTTCTTATTAGCACCTCATCTAACAGGGAAGGCAGGGGAGTTTTCATGTTTTGTACCATCTGCTTGTCTGTGGAGGCAGTGTTGTGTTATACATGATGTGGAAGGACAGGGAATAAGACAAAGTATAATTCACAAGTCTTACACTGTTAAATACATCACAGCATTATGGAGGAATGTCTTTTTAAAACCTTATTTTACTTTCTTTTTTCCCCAAGTATGTCAGAGGCTAATACATTTTTTGAAAAATAATAATTGTACATATTTATGGGGTACATAGTGATGTTTTGATACATATAATGTATTGTGATCAGATCAGGGTAATTAGCATATCTATCATCTCAAACATTTATCATTTATTTGTGTTGGGAAAGTTCAAGATCCTCCTTCTAGCTATTTGAAACTAAACAATGTGTTATTGTTAACTATAGTCATCCTACAGTGGTATAGAACACTAGAACTTATTCCTCCTATCTAGCTACCTTGTATCCCTTACAAAATCTCTCCCTATCTGGAAGGACATTTTAACTATGAATAATGCACTCTTGCCTCTGGTCTTAGATGCTACTATCAGCCTTCCTTAATATATCTACTATTTCAACTCTTTTGATGCTCCTACAGGAGAAGAATAAAGATCTGTGATATAGTTATGTCAAAATCTTGCTTTGGATTTAGGAATAGCATTAACATCTTAGAATATAGATCTTTGCAGGATGCACTTCTTATAAAAATCTAAAGCTGACTGTGGAGGACTAGGCTTAGTAAATAACAAAGGAACTATTTTCTGAGAAAGAACTTCTTTGGATGTCATGTGAAAAACCCAACATCATTTTACAGTACATCTGTTTGATTATTTTATTTTTCTAATTTTTGTCTTAAAATCAGAGACATGATAATATGTTATCTTTTAAGTTTATATAGTAGTTTTCAGGCCTTTTCATATTCTACTTTATTTAATATTCACAAAAGCTCACAAAGCAAGAAAAGCAGTTAGTATTATCATTGGTTTACACAAGAGTAGATTTGGGTTCAGATAGTTTAGTGACTTGCCCAGGGTCATCTGGATAGTAAACCATGCAGTTGGGACTAAGACATAAGTCTTCTGATTCCTCCACAAGTATGCTTTTGTACCTCTTTTTCCATTGGCTTCAAGTGGAGTTTTCTCTCCTTCATTTTTCTTTAAACTTAGACTCTAGATAGGAAGAGAAAACACTGATGTCTTTTTCAGCCAATCATTCTTAGAGATTAAGTTAAACACTTTAGGTAAAAAAAAAAAAAAAGTATATCTTGAAAGATTAACAAAATTGAGAAAAGAATGTTTATACTTTTTAAAATTTTGTACAGGCTGTAGCTGTCTTTGCTAACTGATCTTTAGACAAGAGGCAGAAAATCAATTAATAGTACAGCGAGAGCCAACTTTACAATATGGATCCAGTTGTCATTTAGCTTGAACTAATATTGACCAATATTTTCTTCCAAGACTGAAGCAAATGTAGTAAATATTGGATTTAAACACAAGTGTTTGAATCTGAATGATGTGACTCATCAAACATGCCTAGTCTGTCTGGCAGAAAGAAAAGAACACTTCTTTCAAGTCATCTTGGCTAAACAATTTAACAAGAATCAATGCCTATCAGGGTCTATTCCCATTACTTATTGGTCAATGACAAAAAAAAAAAAAAGATTCCATCTGGAGATCTTTCATAACCGGAGAAAACAGTTGTGGGGAAGTAGAAGGGTTTTATTCTTTGTCTTAAAATAGCAACACCAATAATAATACCTCACTAAGCTAAGAAAGAGATTTGTAAGAACAGTATTAAAGACAATTATCTGCTAGGAATTAGAGTGCCTTTCTATTTCAGGAGGTGGAGGAAGAGCTTAATAAAGACAATTTTACAAAGCAGATGCCCTATTCTTTTTGATACTCTTACAATTCCCAGTCATAATTATGGCTATTTACTATCTGACTCAGTCCAGTCAGAATGCATGATTTCTTCATATGGCTAAAATTTGGTTACCTATCCAATATTTAGACAGTAGTACATTTAATGTTTAGACACTTATCCATGTCACAGTCTAAAATGTAAAGATTCTCCATTTATCAAATATTTTCATTTAAATGTAACCCATAGCCATAAAATTATGGTATGAAAAGATGGTAAAAATTATGGTATATAAAGATACCCTAGGATATAAAGTAATATTAGAGAAAATCAAGCAGATGAATAATGTGGTAATGCTAATGATTAATCCATTCATATTTTTTTTGACTGACAAGTCCCTTAAAATATTTCCTTAAGTACTCTCTACAGTCTCCTTGGCCACATGTTTTAAGAAAGTTCTCTTATTCAACACAGTAACTAAAGTAAAAGCCCAGTGAATCAGACATATATTCCAGTTTGTGATCTTATAGTCAGAGATAGAATAAGATTCATCTTTGTATAGTTTATAAAGAAAGCAACTGCCAAAAAAACAACAGTTTACTTAAGAGAAGAATATGTTAACTACTTCATCAGTAGCCATTTGCAAATGTGTGAACAAAGAATTTCTACTTCACTAAACAGGTCTCTGACATATCTTGTATGCATAGCAAAACAATTAAATATTGAAAAAAATTTTTACTAATTGAGACTAGACTTTAATTGGTCAATATTAAGGCAGAGGAGAAAAAGCATGAGTAAAGCAATAAGAAGATATGGATGGCATACCATAAGTCATCTGACTTCATTCACTTAACTGAAAAGTTATCCGACGAATAACCTGCTATTACCTCAATCTTCATTGTACAGGTACAATACAGGGCCTTACAACTAGGTGATATATAAAAAAGCAATAAAGAAAAGTAGAAAAATGGATCTTACACATCTATTTCTGTCATGACATTCATATTGAGTAAAGTTTCAGCTTCCTTTGTCATCAAACTTGGAAGTTCAGAACTGACTGGCTAAAAAGAAAAAAAAGAGAAAGAATTATAAACAAAATCCTCTAAATACCACAACTTAAATTCTAAGCCTTAGGTTACGTAGGGAGAAAAGGCTTTGTACACAATATTGAGGGATAATACAACAAGAAGAGGAACTTTGGATACATGAAGAACTATTAACAAAAGCATTACAATTCTACACAATGGCTCATTTCATTTTGGCAAATTTTAAGTGGAGCAAAGGAAAACTCCACATAACAAATAAATTGTGATATTACTATGGGAAAGAGGGATATAATAACTTCTTCCATTTTAGTTCAGAAAGCCAAGACAGAGACACCATATACACGAAATCAGTAGAAAAGCTGAGGTAAGAATTCAAGTATTCTTGAATTCCAGGATGAATAATATCCTCAGTGTCAGTGGTCATATACCATTCTTCTTTTGGAGTAATACACACAAGTACAGTAAAGTCTCAAAAATAAGCTTACCTCACTGACATGGTAAGAGTCATAATTCACTTTCTTCCTAGACAGCAATGACTAGCTCTGCCAGATTAGCTTCCAATACAGAGCCTGTGCATCTCATCCTGTAAATGAAAAGCAAAGGGGTGGGAAATCAACAAGCACTGCTGCCAGCAGGATGAAGGTGAATTGAAAAAATGGTAATCTAGCAGCCAGGAGACAATCTTTGAAAAAATACCACAGACAATACATTTCTTAGATTATGGCAGGTCCTTGACCAAGAAAACACAAACCATATAGTATTTTCCAGTTATAGATATTTCACTTCCAGACTATAAAGCTTACTGCTATTCAGAAGATTTCAGTATGTAATTAACTTGTTATAGTTTAGCCAGAGTGGACCACAGTCGAGTAAAATACCAGAGTTTTCAAATTGAAGAGGTCCAGAAAAGAAGGATAAAGGCAAAACCAGATTACTCTGTTCCCTAGGAATCCTGAATAGGAAGCACTCTTCAACCTGGGAAAACTTTCAGCCCACAAGATGCCTTTTTGCCTATGTGGTGCCAGGTAAAGATGATAAATCACTTCACTGTCCCTAATCAGAAATGAAATGTGAGATATTGCAACAACGTAACTGGCTAGTCCAAATGACCTCTAGGGTCCTTCTATCTATGAGATTCTATATATATGCAACCTAGGCTTTGAAATGACTGTATTCCTCCTAGTGAACAGCACTCAGTCTGAATCTCATCAGTAGATGAGAGCCACAAGACTTGGGGAGTGGGACCTACATCAATTGTCAGAGTGTAAAAAATTTGCATATTTTTACCTTACCCCATGATATAGATCTTGACTTCATTTTATAGTGCCATTCATTATTAAAAGGAGGTGCTGTGAGGACCATTTATGGTATTATTATCAACTATTATTTAACCTGATTTAAAGAGCTCAAAATGCCAGTAAATTCTAATAGGTCAGGAGCCTTTGGTCTTCCCTGTAGCTTTCTCAGTCTAGTAGAACTTGAACTCAGCTTTGATGGCCAACTAATAATCATCCCAAACTAGTTGCCTTCTGAAGCAACTCAGTGCCCTGAAGAGTGACGATTATTTTGCTGCTTAAAGTAGTACATTTTGGCACAGGTTCGAGGGGCTGGTCCACACTTAAGTTTGACATTAGGCTAAGGAAGCTCACATGGCCCCCTTTTGGGTGTGTTTGTTTGTTTGTTTGTTTGTTTCTCTCTCTCTCTCTTTTGAACTTGAAAGATCATATTTATTTGGAGAAAACAAAAAACCCACAACACAAAAGATGGGATTTTACATCTCAAGGCATCTCCCAGGTAATAAGTCTACAGATTACAAATTATTTTCATAGAAGATATTTTTCTACAAATTTTGCATGTATTCAGGAGCAGGCCATTAATTAATCCCCATTTCTTTTTTAACAGGGAGGCAAGGTAGAGGAGAGGGAAAAAGTTTTGGATACAACTATTTGGAAGGAGAGTAGACATGAAGATGGCAAATTCTAGCTTTTCATTACCTAAAATCAATGTTTTTTTTCTTTTAAAAACCTTCCAATCTTCAGTATATCTTTAAAAGCCCACTTCTTAGCTACTAGCCAATCCACACCAATTATTTAAATTCACTTGGTAGACACCTTTGTGCACTGGCTAAATTATATTCATTATGCCCACTGCTGAAGCATGCATAAACCAACACCCCTGCATGGCTGAAGAGGGCCTAATCTAGGACTGATGGGAGAAGGGCTTGTAAACAAAGATCAAGATGTCATTTCTCTGGTGATACTGTCTACCAAGCTGATCCCTACAAAAATTCACATAAAAGCAGGCAAGTTTAGCTACTGTGTTGCAAGAGAAACCAGGAACTTGTTAAATAGTTCTCTCCATTACCATTTATTCTCTCAAGGGAAGCTTAAAAAGAAAAAGAAAAAGAAAGAACAACACATTAGTCTGACCACCTCATAAATCCAACAAGCATTGGTGTGGCATTTAAGTGGAGAAGAAAACTTGGGGGAAAAAACCCCATCAAGGTTGTAAGAAAGGCTCCCAATTTAACTGTCCCTGTCCCTATTTATCCACCTTTATTCACCACCCAAGACCATCCATTATTCTAGAGAACTCTGATCTATAAAAGGGGTCAAAGCATCAGGAGCAGGCAGGGTGTGAGAACCAAAAGGCAAGAAACTGATTTGCTTGAGAAAAGCAGAGATTCTTCCTTTCACAGCTCTCCATGGCTGAGAGAGAGAATGCCCAAGAGATCATCTCTGTGACTTAGAGACTGCTTTTTGGGAGGTTAAGAGTCGCATGAAGAACTTAAGATGATGACAAGAGTCTAAATTTTTAAAGTTTCTAGGTTTCAACAGAACGTAGATATATTTGAACTTTCAAAAAGCAGAGTGTTTAGAAAGGGAAAACCAGGACACACAAAACATTGGGAATTACTATGACTCCCAAGTGCTTCTGGCTCCAGGAAATAACCATTCATGTGTTTGCTGGAGGTCACAAAATTTTCCCCTATTACCTGGTGCAAAATGACTCATCACCTCCCAAAAGCTTCTTTTCAAACCACAATTTTCCCATTTATTTTGGTCGAATGCAGTCCTATTCGTTATGGCCTATAGACTCACTCCCAACTCCTGGGTGGTAAAAACAAAAAAAAAATGAGGGAATTCCCCCTAGGCTGGCCTCCAAAGTCAGGATTAAATAGGAGGAGCTGCTGGCAGCCTGCTGGAGACTAAAACAACTTGAGGCTAAAATTACCTTTCCAAGAGTGGAAAATTTATTCAGATAATGTTTGAGAATTCATATATGCCACAATAGGATAAAAACGAAACAGTAGAAATCTCACACTTTCCCTTATACCTCCCTCCTCTACTGCCCAATCAGATTCCAAATGTTATATCACTGTCTTTACCATTTCTGCTAAATTGAGGCCCCTAGGCACTAATCACACTGGCAACTGCATGGTGACATAATGCACCACAACTTTTCCACTAAAAATCTCTAGTCTCTTTCTCTCTGGCTATATTGGTGATTCTCCAGTTACTTCAGTACTTTAAAGGCTGCAGCAGCATGAATAAGAATTTCCTTTTAAAAAAAAATTAGGTAAGAAAGGTCTCCAGGAGATGGTGAGTTTTATTTTGTCTTGTCTGGATAGAGGTTTGATTTGCTCTCGAATGTTCCAGGGTGGAGAGAAACTAGGAGAAAGCACAGGATGTTGAGGTCTCTTCGGCTTAATCTTCTCCCTCATTTTCATCTTCACCATCAATGGAGAGAGCAGCATACTTCCTTGCAGAACTGAACTTGGAAGCTGGATTTTCCTCAGGTTTCTTTGGCTGAGGTGCAGATCTGGAGTCTTTATCCTTTTTGTCATCTTTCCTATCTGACTCCTTCCAGTGGTCTTTGTTCCCTCCCTCTCCTGGACCATGGCTAGAGTTCCCAGTTTGGCCTTTTGGGATATTCATCCCATCTACTTCATTTTCGTCTTTCCTTGCTAGTCCTTACTCAGATGGTTGAGCTGGAGCTACTTTACCCCACCAATTGTAGGGGATTGCTGCTCTGTGTCTGAGCTCTGAGATTGAGCAGGAGGGTTAGAACTTCACTTCACCCAACCATTCTCCTTTGGTGGAGGGGCTGGCATTACCTTTAGGGACTGATCAGGTTTGGGAGGTTTAGAAGTTGGAGAGTGACAGTCTTCCTCCTTATTGAGTGTTTCATTTTCTAGTGACTTCTCACTCACTCTCCTTCGTGCATTTCTGCCGGATGTGGCGGAGGTCCCAGTCTGCAATGACTCACTTCCTGGCCTCAACTGTTCCCGTTCCTGAGTTTCTTCACTTTGTCAGCTTGGGTGTCTCTCCCGAGGCCGTCGTTCTAGTTTTGGCTCATCCAGCTGATGCTGCAACTTCTCGTGTTCCTTCTGTAGCTGTTCTTCTACTTCTCTTTCTCTAGCAGCTGTGTCAACGGGCTTTGCCCCTCCAAAGATAGAAGCACCTCTACTGGACTGGGAGGTACTAGCAGAGAAATCATCTTCCTTAGGAGCACTCCGAGGCTTTAGATTCAGTTTGGGTCTTTGGGAGGGACCTCTATCATCACCCATATAATCATCCCGAGAGTAATCATCTCTGGAGCTCCATGACCGATCATCCTGTCTGTCTTATTGGTCTTCATAGCCAGTCCCGCCTCCTCTATAGTCATCATCCCTGTGGCACCCACTGCCAAATGCCCTTCTGCCACTGCCTATCCGGGAATCATAGCGTCTATCATAGTCTCTGCTGCCTTGGTCATCATAGCGATCCCGGCTGCCACATCAATCCATATCCCAGTGTGGGCCATCCCAATACCCATCCTGATACCCATTGTGATACCGGTCTGAATCATAACTATCTCGATACTTGTCTCCAAAGCTATCATCACTTCTTAGTCATCAAAGCTGTCTGTGGCAGGACGAGCCCTCCAGTCTGTATCTGTTTTGTCAGAATCCCGATTTCTATCATGGCCAAAAGAACGATCCTCCCTGTCTTTCCCCTGTGCTTGATCAGCAACGTCCACTTGAATTTTCCTGTTACCTAGAGACTCTTCATTGAGACTCATGGAACTGAGCAGGGAATCTAGGTCCTCAATTTCAGCATAATCAAAACCTTTCAACCTCTCTGGATTGCTGGGTTTACGTGACAAACGCACTGCACTGATATTTAATCCTCGAAAGAGTTCCTTAATTGACTCTTCTGTCATATCATAGGATAGGTTCCCTAGAAAAGCAGTGTAGGGTGGTGATTTGGGAAGATGGTCGATATTGGGTTCCCGAGCAGCCCGTGGAGCAGTGGGAAGGATGGAACGGTCAATTGGAGGCACCCTATACACATCATCATCATTACTGTGCCAAGTTGTTGAAACATTTCCTTCCAGGTCATCTGTTTCATCAGCCCAGGGTACTGGTTTGGAAACATAAGTTCTTCCTCCACCAATCCTCCCATCCTCAGCCAGAAAGTATGTTAGGGAGAGTCTTCTCCTTCTTCTTCTTTTTTGCTGAGGCCACCATGTTGGGAGAGGGAAAGAGTTTTGGGTGTGTTTCTCAGGAAGCTTTTCTCACTGGGGTTGGGCAATAAATGAGGGTCAGTGGCAGGGAATAACACAAATATAAAATGATAAAGCATGTAAACAGACAAATGTAAGCACTGCTGATGAAGGTGAAATTCAGGCAGACTCCCTTCCTCCACACGCTACTCAAGGTTTTCATGGGTAGAGATTTGCTGACAATAGTGACTTTGTGGCTCCAATTTAGTAGTATTTCTGCTGAAGCACCCACAACCTCCTAGTTTCAGGAAATGAAGACTTTTTTTTTTCTCCCTATAGTTTTGTGCCAAACAGGAGGTTTCACCCTACCTACAGAGTTAATTTCAGATATAAGATGGGGACGGGGGGTTTTTACACTACCAATGCCTGGCTTTCATTTTTAGAAGATCGCAAAAGAACAAATACCAAATATATTGTCAAAGAGTGCATCTGTGGTATATGAGAACCAATGATAATACGTGGGAGTGCAAGTACAGGGGAAATGTTTCCTTAATTATGTTTTGTTCCCCTCACTATAATATTATATTATACTTTGGACTAAGAAGAACCCTTCCCTTCCCTTTTTCTCTTCCCTTCCCTTTTTCCCTTCCTTCCCTTCCCTTCTTTCCTTCCCTTCTTCCCTTTCCTTCCCTTCTTCCCTTCCCTTCCCTTCTTCCCTTCCCTTCTTCCCTTCCCTTCCCTTCTTCCCTTCCCTTCTTCCCTTCCCTCCCCTTCTTTTCCCTTCTTCCCTTCCCTCCCCTTCTTCCCCTCCATTCTTCCCTTCCCTCCTTCCCTTCCCTCCTTCCCTTCTCTCCTCTCCCCTCCCCTCCCCTTCCCTTCCCTTCCCAATAGGGTCTCACTCTGTCATCCAGGCTGGAGTGCAGTGGCACAATCACAGCTCACTGCAGCCTTTACCTCCCTGGGCTCAAGCAATCCTCCCACCTCAGCCTCCTGGGTAGCTGGGACTACACATGCACACCACCATGACCAGCTAATTTTTGTGTTTTTAGTAGAGACAGCATTTTGTTATGCTCAGGCTGGTCTCAAACTCCTGAACTCAAGCAATCCTCCTGCCTTGGCCTCTCAAACTGCTGGGATAACAGGCATGAGCTACTGCACCTGGCCACAAGTAATTTTCTAACCTCAGAAGAATATGCCTGAAAATCAATATACAGATTTCTTCAGAAACACAAATCATACATCAGACCTAAGACCCAGTATAAGATATTGATCATAATTTAGTTTTCTCCTAAAAAATGTCTGATTGGTTAAGGTTTCAAAGTAAACATTGAATCAATATTCAAATGTACAATCAGGGATGTATGATAGAATTATGCTACTTCTCAGCTAGATTTGAGGTTCACTAGCTATATACTTGGATTTCCAAATCCCAATCACCATCGTAAATAGTGTTTCTTGGTTTATCAGAAAGGAAAGTGAAAGTGTGCAGAGGTACCCTTCAAAGTCTCTGCAAGCTTCTGTTGATATATTCCTGCCTTTCTTCCACTCTATCCAAAGTGATTTCCAGATTATGAAAAAAATTACAAAGTAAGCATTCTCTTTGAAAACATGTGGAGAACCCCCTAGTTTAAAGAAGAAAGAGATTTTGTACCTGTTCATTATAACATTACATTGAGTATCTGGTTTGTCTTCAATCAAGATTGGAGCATTGACATGGAAAGGAGAAAACACCAACTCCAAAGAAATATTTATAGTTGCCTCTCCAAATAATTCCTGGATCATTAGTTCTTGGAAATCTGGTACCACTAAATCCAAACCAATGGCCAGTGAATCTTCACTCATAGGTACATCCTGAATTGATATTTTGGGGTATTTCCTGAGAAATAATCAACACAGGAAAATATTAATCCTACATGTTGCAAGAGCTCAAATTATATGGGCTATAGCATATCTATTAGTTACATAATATCAACAGATGATTTGCAGTGTTTAGGTCAACTAACGAATAGTGTGCCCACAAATTCTCCTTTCATTTTATTTGAATATTATATAATACAATATCCAAACATTCTCACAGGACAACAATTCTATCACTTCAATTTAATGAAAAAAAAAAAGACATCACACCTGGAATAGCTATTACAAAAGAGACAGACAAGTGTTGGTGAGGATGTGAAAAAAATAGGAACCCCTATACGTTGCTGAAATAAATAAATGTGAAATGGTATATCCACTTTGGAAAATAGTTTAGCTATTTCTTAAAAAGTTAAGCATAATGTTTTCCACTCAATTCCAATTACTTCCAGCAATTCCATTTTTGGTATCTATGCAAAATAATCGCAAACACATTTCCACATAAAGATTTTCCTGTGAATGTTCATAGCAGCATCATTTATAATAGCAAAGAATTGGAAAATAACAGAAGTGTCCATTAACTGATTAATGTGTTAAGTGAAATGTAGTATATCTATATAACGAAATATTATTCAGCAATACAAAGAGTTGAAGTAATGATCTATGCCACAGCATAGATGAAAACACTATGCTATGTGAAATACGCCAGACACAAAAGACCACTTGTATTATTCCATTCATATGAAATGGCCAGAAGAGTAAAATCTATAGAGACAGCAAGTAGATTAGTAAATGGCCCTGAGGGGTCTTATTAGATTGATGAAAATCTTCTAAGATGAGATTATGGTGATGGTGACACAATTCAGTAAATCCACTACAAATTGAATTCTACCCTTAAAATCGGACAAATTTTATGATATATAAATTATCTTTCTCTCCTTTTTTTTTTTTTTTTTTTTTTTGGATGTAGAGTTTTACTCTGTCGCCCAGGCTGGAGTGCAGTTGTGTCTTCTTGGCTCACTGCAACCTCCACCTCCCGGGTTCAAACTATTTTCCTGCCTCAAACTCCATAGTAGCAGGAATTACAGGTATGTGCCACCACACTTGGCTAATTTTTGTATTTTTAGTAGAGACGGGGTTTCACTGTGTTGGCCAGGCCAGTCTCAAACTCCTGACCTCAAGTGATCTGCCCACCTTGGCCTCCCAAAGTGCTGGGATTACAGGTGTGAGCCACCCTGCCCGGCCTATAAATTATTATCTCTATAAAGTTGTTTATATATACACATATAAATTTTAGCTATATATAATGTGTGTATATATGTAAATATCATACATACATGACTTTTTATCAATATATATGTATCATTTAGAGAGATTGTATAGCATGTAGCAAATAACACAGCAATGTAATAGTACCTCAAGGGTCAGGATTTACAGCTCACAGGCCATGTTTCCATTCTGTGGTGCAGGGATTAAACAGACACCTCAGTTTCGACTGGGAAAGAAGTAGAATTGGACAATGATTTGCTTTTCAGGAAAGCAAAGGAGGAAGTCTTAAGAGAACTCAAATAATTCCCGGATAGTTTCTCATATTTTTGACCAACTTAAATTGTGTGAGGGCTCTGTAAAAAAGAAGAATAAAAAAGCTAAACTGTAGCTTACAATTTCCACTGAAATAGCATACAGATACAGCAGAGGTTAATTTTATCATAGGATTAAATTTTCGTTTTCAATAGGATAATTAATTTAGATAACCACATTTTTCCACATTCTTTTTGAATTTATATTTTAGAAAACTATCAAACACATGTAACTGGACAGCTTCTCTAACAGTTGAATTGTTAATTTAGATTGTAAGATTTAATGTGTAGTTGTTTAATTATCATTTATTACTGTAGTTTACAATAATCTATTGTGTATTTCTTTTATATTTTCCAGAGACAGGGTCTTGCTCTGTAGCTCAGGCTGGAGTGCAATGGTACAATCATGGCTCACTGTATCCTCAACCTCCCAGGTCCAAGCGATCCTCCTACGTCAGCATCCTGAGTATCTGGGACCACAGGTACTCCGTGTCTGGCTAATTAAAGAAAAAATGTTTTGTAGAGTTGGGGGTCCACCTATGTTTCCTGGGCTGGTCTCAAATTCCTGGGCTCAGGTTATTCACTCACCTCAGCCTCCCAAAGCTCTGGGAGTACTTACAATTGTGAGCCACTGTACCTGGCCTTGTGTGTCTCAAAATACCTGGAAGAGGCTGAGGTGGGTTGGTCACGCCTGTACTCCCAGCTACTTGAGAAGCAGAGGTGGGAGGATCACTTGAGCCCAGGAGTTTGAGTCTAGAGTGAGCTATGATCATGCCACTGCACTTCAGCCTGGGTGACAGAATAAGACCCTGTCTCAAAAAAAAAAAAAAATTCTGTCTAAGAATGGCAATAAAAAATACATAGAAGAGAATAATTCAAATGTTCTTAGCATAAAGAAAACTATTTAAAATAATGGATATCCCAATTACACTGATTTGATCTTTACAAGTTATATGAGTTTATTAAATTACCACAGGTACTCCAAAAATATATACCTCCATGATGTATCAATAAAAATAAAATTAAAAAACAAATAACACTTATTACAACATTCTGGATGTCATAAAGTCTGAGATCCACAAACTTCTTTCTGGTGTCTTTAGGAAAGCTTTTCTGGTGCACTGTTTTTCAGATGTGCCTATTGCTAGCATTCTGCACCTCTGTTCAGTTGATGGATGTGATGAAGACAACACATGTATGCCACTCTTCTGGGCCAACACCCAGGTAGATGGCTTTTATGCTGTTGGCTTTAGCAGCCAATACCTGTAAACATTTAATTCATGAACAGAAATTTACCATTCATACCTCCTTCTCCAATAATATGTCCTTCCCATTGTCTTGCTTCTTAAACACCTCAGCTCCCAGATACAATTGATTTAATGGCTTACTTCTCTTTATAGTACCCAGGCTTTAGGATATCCCTGCTTACATCTGTAATTACCATTCCCTCAAACACATTAACTCTCCCAAAAGATTCTAGCTCTTCAGGTTTCCTCTTTATACCCTCAAAATATATTTCAGAATATTCTGCCTCCTAAATGATCTTCCACTGGAAGTCTTCTCCAGCCATTTCCTTCTCAGATTTCCTCTTCTAAAACTTCCACCTCCCTGACTAGACTTAATGATTCTTCACTTGGCCCTTCCTTCTACCCAAATAGGCATCACTGAGACATAGACGTCTAAACAGGTAACTCTCCTCAGAAGATACCCAAATATCTGCCATCCATAAAATACACTTGAAAATGATATACATGTTTATTCTATTTCCTTTAACAATTATAGAAAATCTCAAATTTGCAGACCAATGTTTTTCCCCAAATAGTTACTCTATATTTCTTATTACATTTATAGTATTTGCTAATTTAAATTTTTGTTGTTTGGGGGAAAGGAATTTTCACTAGAATTTTAACTAGTCATTGTTTATTGCAAAAGTGTTAATTTTATACATATATTTTATATTAAGTAAGCTTTGTTTCAATACCTTATTTCTTCAATCATCATACTACTGAATATATTTTTAATGGGCTGGTTGTCATCGTTCTATTCTTTAGCCACAAAATAACAGGTCAGACTAGTTATTTTGCAAGTGTGTTTTGGTGGTCATAAAGGGAACTGAACAAGAATATAGAGAGCAGTAGCATTGCCACCACTAAGAAAAAAACTCAAATGCATAATATACTGGCAGAGTACCAATAAATTTATTTTTGTAATTGAAGGAAAGCATTATTTGTTTAGTTAAAAATAAGACATGCCCTCACATTTTAACATAGCTGTAACCCCTATTAAATTACCAACACATTGCCGACAAGACTGCTTACCCATCGTCTCCATCTGCTGGGTTCATAGATGAAACTAAGTTTTTGGATTCATCTTTCAAATAGGTAAGACACTGTCAAGGAGACTTTCATTTTTGTCTTCAACAAGTGCATGATCATTTTTAAATATTTCCATCTAAATAGGAGTGTTAGAGGAAATGATACTTGATTATGTACCTGTTCATACATCTGGTCTTTCTCAGATCATATTTGATGTGATTCCTATTGAGAATATTTAACAATGGTATGAGAAATAATAGCAACAAGCATGGTAAATTTTTTTTTTACCCATCCTCCACCATATTATCTCAGAATGTTACAGCATCTCCTCTGCTGGAATATGGAAATATTGATGAGCACATTTGAAAGCTGAAGCCCCAGATGTGACTGGTAATGACCTGCAATGAGACCCACATTTTATTGCCATTAGCTACCTGAGTGTTGCAATGGCCAAAAAACTTTGTTGTAAATAACAAAACCAAATTTTAATTATCCTTTGTCAGAAAGGTTTTCACTAAACATAAATATTTTAGGAGCTCAACATCAAAGTGGAAAAAGAAAAAGACCCAGTGCATTTAAATGGGAGGTTTAGAAGAATTAGTGACAAGTTGGAATTGTCCCTATGTTTTAGCTTCTGAGTATCTACATTAAGACATTCTAAAAGCTTGGTGTTTGAAGTATACACTGGGTCAGATAAAACTGAAGAGCAAATGGGAAAACCAACCTCTTGGGAAT
Source organism: Pan paniscus (assembly GCF_029289425.2). NCBI lineage: Eukaryota > Metazoa > Chordata > Mammalia > Primates > Hominidae > Pan > Pan paniscus. The sequence continues at coordinate 65,604,997 of NC_073272.2, forward strand.
AATGCCTGATTCCATGGCTGGGCAGGCAAAGTACAAATTGAGCCTGAAACATCCTATTATGACAAAAGTAAATGCTCAAAATAATGAGGATATATCTATCAATGGGTACAGTCTAGTAATGAATTATAACCCTTTGAGTTAAATAAGAATCAATGATTCCATGCTGATATAAATAAATAAACAGGGAAGAAAGAAAAGCTCTTCCTTGTAATAGAATGCAAAATAAAAACACAGAAGAATGATGTAACTAGAAAATTACTGTTGTACAACCATCACAGTAATACATGATTCAGTTAAGAGTCCTCAATACATACTAAAATTAATGGGTAAAATTTTGAGTAATTTATATAGACTCAAAAGTATCTCCCTACTATTATTAATTACAAAGAAAAAATAGTAAGAGTGGATAAACTTGGAATATATCTTATTCCATAAGTATATCTTATGAATACATCACCTTAAACAAATGATCAAAGTTAACATCACCAGTAATAAGACAAACTGACATCGGGTGCCTCTGATATTATGCAGCAAGAACACAGCATCACGTCTTTATATTACTGTCAAAAACATACAGTCTGATTCTACCCATGACACCACACTAAACTCAAAGTGAGGAACACTCTACAAAACATACTGGCCTGTACTCCTCAAAAATATTGCAGTCATGGAAGACAAACACAGGCTGAGGAACTCTTCCATATTAAAAGAGAATTAAGAGACATAACAACAAAATGTTGTGTATGATCCTGACTTGAACCCTAGATTGAGAACAGGGGAGAGGGTGTGGTTGTGGCTATAATATTAGTGAGACAATTGCTGAAATTGCTGAAATTTGAACGTGGATTAGGAATTAGAAAATAGGGATTAGAAATAGGAATTAAGACATAGTATTAAGTCAATGCTAAGTTTCCTGATTTTGATATTGTACAGTGGTTATGTAAGAATATGTCATTGTTATTAGAAAACACGCGTTAACCTATTTAGGGGTAAACAGGCACCATGTCTACAACTTACTCTCAAAAAGTTCATAAAGAAGTGTATGTGTCAGCGGAGGATGGAGAGAGAGAGAAAAACATGATAAATAAAATGTTAAAATTGGAGAATTTAGGTAAAGGCTATATGGGAGTCCTTTGTAGAATTCTCATAAATGTTCTATTTCAATTATATCAAAATTAAAAGTTACCAAAAAAAATCAAAAGTGGGAAGGAGGGCCGACTCAAATGTGAGGCAAAGCTCTGTAGTCAATGACTTTACTACCTGGGTTTGAATTTTGAGTCTATCATATATTAACTATGTGACCTTGTACAAAACAGTTAAACTTGCCGTAACTCAACTCCCTCATTTGTGAAATGAGAATAATATTAGAGCCTATCTAATAGAAATACTTTCTGAAAATTAAATAAGATCATCCATGTAAGGCACTTAGTACAGTATCCAGCACATTGTAAGTACTCAATAAACATCAGCCATTAATTATTATCTATTGGTTCTAAGTTGTTTAATCAAGTCTGAGGAGTCAAGCCAATAACTTAAGAGTTCCTGTCTGAGGTATACCTAGATAGCATCCTGCAAGAAAATTGTTTATGATTAGATATTCTGTCTTCTTCACTCATAGGTGGGAATTGAACAATGAGAACACATGGACACAGGAAGGGGAACATCACACACCGGGGCCTGTTGTGGGGTGGGGGGAGCGGGGAGGGATAGCATTAGGAGATATACCTAATGTTAAATAACGAGTTATTGGGTGAAGCACACCAACATGGCACATGTATACATATGTAACTAACCTGCACGTTGTGCACATGTACCCTAAAACTTAAAGTATAATAAAAAAAAAGATATTCTGTCTTCTAAGGACTTAAAACAAAAACCCTACAATCTTAAGTTGCAAGAGGCCAGTAAAGATGGAACTGGGAGCTCCTAATTATAACAGAAATCATACGTGAAATGGTTTTGTTCCCTCTGGCCAGTCTAATCTTTTGCATAAAGAACCTCTATGGAAGATCCATGGCGCTTTAGCAAGGTGGAGCTGAAAGATTTCTTTCAATTTATTCTAGGAGAATCTCAGGGGAGATGTAAGTTCTATTAGGCTACTTAGAGCCTTAGAATAACTGGCATTTTTCCTATATTAGTTCTCAATGACATTGCTGGAACCACCTTAAGGATACAGACAGAAGTAACCTGCAACCAACAGCCAGCAACTAGGGTGCACCTATCATGATCGTGCCACAGCAAGTTAGCCTGTTATCATTTTAAAAGTATAAAAACAAAAGAAAACACAATATATACTGAACTGATGATATGTTCGGCTTTCCTTGGCAGCTATCTTTTTTATTCTGACACACAATTTATACATGCTGTCTAACTGCTCTGACCTAAAAGATAAGAATAAACTTGGAAAGAGAACAATTATGGGACATGAGCATAGATGGGGCATCTATATGCCAGAAAATACACGGAATCAATAAATACACCTTTTTCTATTCATGTCTACTACATAATTTCCACTTGTCAAACTCAATATAAACTGGAGAATCTAACAAATCATAGAGAACACTTTAATAAGGACATCATGCTCAGTATTTAAGGAAACCAATAAAGAGGAATGTTATAAGAGATACAACTAAGCACAATGATAATTAATACATTTTTCTTTTGACCTTCATGGGACTATATATTATAATCATTTTATATCTAGCCAAGAATGTTATAGAATAGCTATAATTAATAATTTACAGAAAAGAAAGAATAAAAACTCTTCGAAAGACTGAACTGGCACCTATGTTAATAGCTGCTGTTGCTTGCAGTACTTTTGTCTTAGGTTTGTTATTTCAAGGCAAAGGTTGCATATTCCCAGCAACATTTACATATTGTCAAAATGAAGCAAGACAGAAAGATGTCTGTAGAATTTTGAAGACACATCTAATAATATATTGACCTCTATGAGTTAACATTTTTAATTTTCTTCATAAGAATTATCCCATTACTCTGATTATTCCAAACTTAAAATTTAACTCCTTTTAACCTTTCCATCAGTCAATAGTCCATACAGGTATCACTGTAACATTTTGGAAATACAGACTAATACTCTTCTAAACTTGAGAGTATAAGAATCTTTGCAAACCAAGATAATACAAATGCAGATTCCTTACTAACAATCAAAGGGGTAGAAAAATACTTCATAGAAGGCTGACAGAACAACTAAGTCTCTAGGCCAGTGGGTGTATATCAAACTAACATATCTATACTTCCTTTGAAGGATATGGAAAGAGACATCTTGTATCAGATTAATAAACTACAAACTTCATATATAGAATTAACTTTAAGTATGATCTAATATAATCCAAATTCCACAGTGGGAAAGTATCACCAATATTTGGCTAGAAGGAAACTCCGAAGGCCATCTAGTTTGCTATTAACAAAGTTTTTGGTCTGATTTACCTATAAAACCAACCAGAACCCACTGGAGCATCATTAACCACATGATATCTATGTATGTAATGGTTAACATTCAACAACAGACTGATGTCCAGAATTAACATGAAGGGTTGGCTCATGGTCAATGTCAATGAAAATCTTGGCTTATATTCAATGTTGATGAAAATTCAAGAAAAATACTTCTTTCTACTTCACCCTCTCTCTCTTTTATTCCTTGTGGATGTGAAAAGTTTAATTTGTTAAGTTAATTACAAAAGAGAACTCATAAAATTAAAAATACATTTGTACTTCATTGAAAGATTGGCAGGCGAGCCCAAGTTTAATTTGAATATTAATGAACATTTGTTAGAACAAATGCATGCTTATCTCCTCTAAGGTAAATTATAGGTTATAACCTTTTCTCACAGGAATTATTGTGAAATGGTTTAACCATTTAAATTTTGCCTTTGTGACGCTGTGGAGAAAAAAGAATGCTTATGCACTATTTGTGGGAATGTAAATTAGCTTAGCCACTGTGGAAAGCAGTTTGGCGATTTCTCAAAGAAGTTACATTTTTTTTTTTTAATTTCCATAGGTTATTGAGGAACAGATGGTGTTTGGTTACATAAGTAAGATCTTTCGTGGTGATTTGTGAGATTCTGGTGCACTCATCACACGAACAGTATATACTGCACCCTATTTGTAGTCTTTTATCCCTCACCCCCTTCCCACCCTTTCCCCCCAAGTCGTCAAAATCCATTGTGTCATTTTTATGCTTTTGCATCCTCATAGCTTAGATCCCACATATGAGTGAGAACATATGATGTTTGGTTTTCCATTCCTGAGTTACTTCACTTAGAATAATAGTCTCCAGTCTCATCCAGGTTGCTGTAAATGCCATTAATTCATTCTTTTTTATGGCTGAGTAGTATTCCATCTCATATACATATATATATATGTAGTATTCCATTATATAGATAGATAGATAGATAGTATTCCATTATATATATAGTAGTATTCCATTATATATATATATATAGTATTAGTATTCCATTATATATATAGTATTCCATTACATATAAATCACAGTATTCCATATATATATATATATATATATATATGGAATACTGTGATATATATATATATATATATATATCACAGTTTCTTTATTCACTCGCTGATTGATGGGCATTTGGGTTGGTTCCACGTTTTTGCAATTGCAAATTGTGCTGCTATAAACATGTATGTACAAGTATCTTTTCATATAATGACATTTTTTCCTCTGGGAAGATACCCAGTAGTGGGATTGCTGGATTGAGTGGTAGTTCTACTTTTAGTTCTTTAAGGAATCTCCACACTATATTTCATGGTGGTTGTACTAGTTTACATTCCCACCAGCAGTGTAGAAGTGTTCCCTGTTCACCGCATTCATGCCAACATCTATTTTTTTTTTGATTTTTTTATTATGGCCATTCTTGCAAGAGTAAGGTAGTATCACATTGTGGTTTTGATTTGCATTTCCCTGATTATTAGTGATGTTGAGCATTTTTTCATATGTTTGTTGGCTATTTGTATATCTTCTTTTGGGAATTTTCTATTTATGTCCTTAACCCATTTTTGATGGTATTATTTGTTTGTTTTTTCTTGCTGATTTGTTTGAGTTCATTGTAGATTCTGGATATTAGTACTTTGTCAGATGTATAGATTGTGAAGACTTCCACTCTGTGGGTTGTCTGTGTACTCTGCTGACTGCTCCTTTTGCCACACAAAAGCACTTTAGTTTAATAAAGTCCTAGTTATTTATCTTTGTTTTTATTGCATTTGCTTTTGGGTTCTTGGTCATAAAATCCTTGCCTAAGCCAATGTTTAGAAGGTTTTTTCCAATGTTATCTTCTAGAATTTTTATAGTTTCAGGTCTTAGATTTAAGTCCTAAATCCATCTTGAGTTGAAAGAGTATAAAGTTAGAGAAGAGGACTCAGTTTCATTATCTTACATGTGGCTAGCCAATTATCCCAGCACCATTTGTTGAAAAGGGTGTCCTTTCCCCACTTTATATTTTTGTTTGCTTTGTCAAAGACCAGCTGGCTGTATTTGGGTTTATTTCTGAGTTCTCTGTTCTGTTTTGTTGGTCTATGTGCCTATTTTTATGCCAGTACCATACTGTTTTGGTGTCTATAGCCCTATAGTATAGTTTAAAATCAGGTAATGTAATGCCTTCAGATTTGTTCTTTTTGCTTAGTCTTGCTTTAGCTCTATTTTGTTTCCATATGAATTTTAGAATTGTTTGAAGAATGATGGTGGTATATTGAGGGGAATTGCATTGAATTTGTAGACTGTTTTTGGCAGCGTGGTCATTTTCATGATATTGATTCTATCCATTCATGCACATGGGATGTGTTTCCATTTGTTTGAGATTTCTTTTTTCTTTTCTTTTTTTTTTTTTTTGAGATGGAGTTTCACTCTTTTTGCCCAGGCTGGAGTGCAGTGGCCTGACCTCAGCTCACTGCAACATCCGCCTCCCAGGCTCAAGGGATTCTCCTGCCTCGGCCTCCCAAGTAGCTGGGATTACAGGCACCTGCCACCACTCCTGGCTAATTTTTTGTATTTTTAGTAAAGAAGGGGTTTCATCATTTTGGTTAGGCTGGTCTTGAACTCCTGACCACAGGTGATCCACTCACCTTGGCCTCCCAAAGTGTTGAGATTACAGGCGTGAACCACTGTGCCCAGTCTGTTTGTGATTTCTTTCAGCAGTGTTTTGTAGTTTTCCTTGCAGAGAACTTTCAACTCCTTAGTTGGGTATATTCCTAAGTATTTTATTTGTTTTACAGCTATTGTAAAAGGGGTTGAGTTCTTGATGTGATTCTCTGCTTGGTCACTGTTGGTGTATAGAAGAGCTACTGATTTGTGTACATTAATTTTGTATTGGGAAACTGCTGAATTCTTTGATCAGTTCTAGGAGCTTTCTGGAGAATTCTTTAGGGTTTTCTAGGTAATCAATCATATCTTCAGCAAACAGGAACAGTTTGACTTCCTCTTTACTGATTTGGATGCCATTTTTTTCTTTCTTTTGTCTGATTGCTCTGGCTAGGACTTCCAGTACTATGTTGAAGAGGAGTGGTGAGAGTGGGCATCCTTGTCTTGTTCCAGTTCTCAGAGGAAATGCTTTCAACCTTTCCCCATCATTATCATCTCTTCTGTGGGTTTGTCATAGATGGCTTTTATTACATTGAAGTATATCCCTTGTATGTCGATTTTGCTGAGAGTTTTAATCATAAAGCAATGCTGGATTTTGTCAAATGCTTTCTCTGCATCTATTAAAATGATCATGTAGTTTTAAAAACATTCTGTTTCTGTGGTGTATCACATTTATTGACTTACTCAAGTTAAACCATCCCTGCTTCCCTGGTATGAAACCCACTTGATCATGGAGGATTATACATTTGATATGTTGTTAGATACGGTTAGCTAGAATTTTGTTAAAAATTTTAGCATCTATATTCATCAGGGATGTTGGTTTATAGTTTTCTTTTTTGGTTATGTCCTTTCCTAGTTTTGGCATTAGGGTGATACTGACTTCATAGAATGATACGGAGGGTTCCCTCTTTCTCTATCTTGTGGAATAGTGTCAATAGGATTGGTACCAATTATTCTTTGAATGTTTGGTAGAATTCTGGTGTGCATACTTCTGGTCCTAGACATTTTTTGTTGTTGGTAATTTTTAAATTACCATTTCAAACCTTGGTCTGTTCAAGGTTTCTAATTCTTCCTGATTTAAGCTAGGAGGGTTGTATCTTTCCAAGAATTTATCCATCTCTTCTAGGTTTTCTAGTTTATGTGCATAAAGGTGTTCATAGCAGCCTTGAATGATCTTTTGTATTTCTGTGGTGTCAGTTGTAATATCTCCCATTTCATTTCGTATTAAGGTTACTTGGATTTTCTCTCTTCTTTTCTTTGTTAATTTTGCTTATGATCTATCAGTTTTATTTATCTTTTCAAAGAACCAGCTTTTTCTTTCATTTATCTTTTGTATTGTTTTATTTTGTTTCAATTTCATTTAGTTCTATTCTGATCTTAATTATTTCCTTTCTTCTGCTGGGTTTGGGTTTGGTTTGTTCTTGTTTCTCTAGTCCTTGAGGTGTGACCTTAGATTGTCTGTTTGTGCTCTTTCAGACTTTTTGATATAGGTGTTTAGGGCTATGACCTTTCCTCTTAGCACTGCCTTTGCTTTATCTCAGAGGTTTTGATAGGTTGTGTCACTATTGTTAAGTTTGGAGAATTTTTTAATTTTTATTTTGATTTCATTTTTGACCCAATAATCATTCAGTAGCAGGTTATTTAATTTTTATGTATTTGCATGGTTTTGAAGGTTCCTTTTGGAGTTGATTTCCAATTTTATTCCACTGTGGTCCAAGAGATTGCTTGATATAATTTCAATTTTTAAAAATTTATTGAGGCTCATTTTGTGGCCTATCATATGGTCTATCTTGGAGAAAGTTCCATGCACTGTTGAATAGAATATATATTCTGTGGTTATTGGATGGAATGTTCTGTATATATCTGTATTTGTTCCAGGGTATAGTTTAAATCCACTGTTTCTTTGTTGCTTTTCTGTCTTGATAACCTGTCTATTGCTGCCAGTGGATTTTTGAAGTCCTCCACTATTAGTGTGTTGCTGTTTATCTCATTTCTTAGGTCTATTAGTAATTATTTCATAAATTTGGGAGCTCCAGTGTCAGGTGCATATATGTTTAGGACTGTGATATTTTTCTGTTGGACAAGGCCTTTTATCATTATATAATGTCCCTCTTTGTCTTTTTTAACTGCTGTTGCTTTAAAGTTTGTTTTGTCTGATGTAAGAATAGCTACCCCTGCTCACTTTTGGTGTCCATTTGCATGAAATGTATTTTTCCACTAGTTTACCATAAGTTTATATGGGTCCTTATGTGTTAGGTGAGTATCTGGAAGGCAGCAGATGGTTGCTAAATTCTTATCCATTCTGCAATTCTATACCTTTTAAGTGAAGTAGTTAGGCCATTTACAGTCAATGTTAGTATTGAGATGTGAGGTCCCATTCTGTTAATCATGCTATTTGTTGCCTGTATACCTTGGTTTTTTGTTTTTGTTTTTTAACTTGTATTTTTGTTTTATAGGTCCTGTGTGACTTATGCTTTAAAGAGATTCTGTTTAGATGTGTTTCCAGAATTGGTTTCAAGATTTAGAGCTCCTTTTAGCAGTTCTTGTAGTGGTGGCTTGGTAGGGGCGAATTCTCTCAGCATTTGTTTGTCTGAAAAAGACAAACAAATTCATCATATATGAAGCTTAGTTTCGTTGGATACAAAATTTTTGGCTGATAATTGTTTTGTTTGAGGAGGCTGAAAATAGGGCCCCAATCCCTTCTAGCTCATAGTGTTTCTGCTGAGAAATCTACTGTTTATCTGGTAGTTTTTTTTGTTGTTGTTGTTACCTCGTATTTTTGTCTCACAGCTCTTAAGATTATTTCCTTCATCTTAACTTTAGATAACCTGATGACAATACGCCTGGGTGATGAACTTTCTGCTATGTATTTTCCAGGTGTTCTTTGTCCTTCTTGTTTTTGGATGTCTATGTCTCTAACAAGGCCAAGGGAGTTTTCCTTGATTATTCCCCCAAATATGTTTTCCAAACTTTTAGATTTCTCTTATTCTTCAGGAATACCAATTATTCTTAGATTTGGTCATTTAACATAATCCCAGACTTCTTGGAGGCTTTCTTCGCATTTTATTCTTTTTTTCCTTTGTGTTTGTTGGATTGTGTTAATTTGAAAACCTTGCCTTCGAGCTCTGAATATCTTTCTTCTACTTGTTAGATTTTATTGTTGAGACTTTCCAGAGCATTTTGCATTTCTATAACTGTGTCCATTGTTTCCTGAAGTTTTGATTGTTTTTTCTTTATGCTCTCTATTTCTTTGAATATTTCCCCCTTCACTTCTTGTATCTTTTTTTTTTTTTTTAATTTTCTTACATGGGGCTTCGCCTTTCTCTGGTGCCTCCTTGATTAGCTTAATAACTAACCTCCTGAATTATTTTTCATGTAAATCAGGGGTTTCTTCTTGGTTTAGATCTATTACTGGTGAGCTAGTGTGATTTTTGGGGAGTCTTTAAGAACCTTGTTTTGTCATGTTACCTGAGTTGATTTTCTCGTTCCTTCTCATTTGGGTAGGCTCGTCAGAGGGAATGTCTAGGGCTGAAGGCTGTTGTTCAGATTCTTTTGTCTCACAGGGTGTGTTTTCGATGTAGTGCTCACCCCCTTTTTCTACAGATGTGGCTCCCTTAGAGCCAAGCTGTAGTGATTGTTATCTCTATTTTGGATCTAGCCACCCAGCAAGTCCATCCAGCTCTGGGCTGGAACTGGGGGTTGTCTGCACAGAGTCCTGTGATGTGAACAATCTGTGGGTCTCTCAGCCATGGATACCAGCACAGTATTTGGGGTATATCCCAGGTCCTGCAGGAGCAATCCTCTTCCTTCAGAGAGTCTGTGGTTCCTCTTGTGTTTCCTGATTTATTTCTTCAGTTGTTCTGGAGCAAAAATTTACAATGTGGGCCTCCACACTCTGCTCTGTTCATCTGAGTAACAGCTGCAATCTAGTCCTTCCTCCAGTCTGCCATGATCCCTCCCTCCCATCTGCCATAATCCTCTTAAAGAACTTAAAACAAAACAACCATTTGACCCAGCAATCCCATTACTGACTATGTATCTACAAGACAACATATTGTTCTACCAAAAGGTCATGTATTCACATGTTCATGGCCACACTATTCACAATAGCAAAGACATTGAATCGACCTAGGTGCCCATCAACGGTAAACCACATAAAGAAAATATGCTACATATACACCATGAAATGCTATGCAGCCATAAAAGAATGAAATCAGATTTTTTACAGCAAAATGAATTTAGCTGGAGGCCATTATCCTAAGCAAATTGACAAAATCAAATACCACATGTTCTCACTTATAAATAGGGGCTAAACGTTGAGTACTTATGGATATAAAGACAGCAACAATAGAAACTGAAGGCTACTAGAGGGAGGAGAGGGGGAGATGGGCAAGGGTTGAAAAATAATTACTGGGACATGTTCTGAAATTGAGGCAGTAATTAAAAGCCTACAAACCAAAACAAAACAAAACATAAAAGCCCAGGAGTGAACAGATTCACAGCCAAATTCTACCACAGGTACAAAGAAGAGCTTGTAACATTCCTTCTGAAACTATTCCAAACAAACAATTGAAAAGGAGGGACTCCTCCCTAACGCATTTTATGAAGCCAGCATCATCCTGATACCAAAACCGGGAAGAGACACAACAAAGAACACTTCAGGCCAATATCTCTGATAAATATCAATGCAAATATCCCCAATAAAATACTGGCAAATTGAACCAGCAGCACACCAAAAAACTTGTCCATCATGATTGAGTTGGCTTCATCCCTGTGATGCAAGGCTGGTTCAACATATGCAAATCAATAAACATAATCCATCACATAAACAGAACCAAAGACAAAAACCACATGATTAACTCAATAGATGCGGAAAAGGCCTTTGATAAAATTCAACATCCCTTCATGTTAAAAACTCTTGATAAACTATGTATTGATGGAACATATCGCAAAATAATAGGGAGTCTTTATGACAAACCCACAGCTGATATATTGAATGAGCAAAAGCTGGAAGCATTCACTTTGAAAAAGATTAAAAAAAAAAAAAGAAAACCAGTACAAGACAAGGATGGTCTCTCTAAACACTCCTATTCAACATTGTATTGGAAGTTCTGGCCAGAGCAATCACAAAAAGAAATAAAGAGTATTCAAATAGGAAGAGAGGAAGTCAAATTGTCTCTGTTTGCAGACGACATGATTTTATATTTAGCAAACCCTATCATCTCAGCCCCAAAACTTCTTAAATTAATAAGCAACTTTAGCAAAGTCTTAGGTTACAAAATTAATGTGCAAAAATCACAAGCATTCCTTTGCATTAATAATAAACAAGCAGAGAGCCAAATCATGAATGAACTCCCATTCAGAATTGCTACAAAAAGAAGACCTAGGAATGCAGCTAGCAAGGGATGTGAAGGACCTCATCAAGGACAACTACAAACCACTGCTCGAGGAAATAAGAGAGGACACAAACAAATGGAAAAACATTTCATCCTCATGTATAGGAAGAATCAATATCATGAAAATGACCATACTGCCCAAAGTAATTTGTAGATTCAGTGATATTCCCATCAAACTACCATTAACATTGTTCATAGAATTAGAAAAAAAAATACTTTAAGTTTCATGTGGAATTAAAGAAGACCATGTATAGCCAAGACAATCTTAAGCAAAAAGAACAAAGCTGGAGGCATCATGCTACCTGACTTCAAACTATACTCCAAGGCTACGGTAAACAAAACAGCATGGCACTGGTACAAAAACAGACATATAGGCCAATTGAACAGAACAAAGACCTCAGAAATAACACTACACATCTACACCATCTGATTTTCTACAAACCTGGCAAAAACAAGCAATGGGGAAAGGATCTCCTATTCAATAAATGGTGCTGGGAAAACTGGTTAGCCACATTCAGAAAATGGAAACCGGATCCCTTCCTTACACCTTATACAAAAATTAACTCAAGATGGATTAAATACTTAAACCACAAAAACCCTAGAAGAAAACCTAGGCAGTAGCTTTCAGGACATAGGCATGGACAAAGACTTCATGATGAAAATGCCAAAAGCAATTGCAACAAAAGTCAAAATTGACAAATGGGATCTAACTAAACTAAAGAGCTTCTGCACAGCAAAAGAGTGAACAGGCAACCTACATCATCAGAGTGAACAGGCAACCTACAGAATGGGAGAAAAGTTTATCAATCTACCCATCTGACAAAGGTCTAATATCCAGAATTTACAAGACACTTAAACAAATTTACAACAAAAAAAACCCCATCAAAAAGTGGGCAAAGGATATGAACAGACACTTCTCAAAAGAAGACATTTATGCAGCCAACAAATATATGGAAAAAAACTCAAAATCACTGATATGAGAGAAATGCAAATCAAAACCACAAGATACCATCTCACACCAGTCAGAATGGCAATTATTAAAAAGTCAATAAAAAAACAGATGCTGGTGAGGCTGTGGAGAAATAGGAATGCTTTTGGGAATGTAAATCAGTTCAACCACTGTGGCAGACAGTGTGGCAATTGCTCAAGGATCTAGAATCAGAAATACCTTTTGACCCAGCAATCCCATTACTAGGTATACACCCGAAGGAATATAAATCATCCTACTATAAAGACACATGCACACATATGTTTATTGCAGCATTATTTAGAATATAAATCAAAGGAATATAAATCATTCTATGAAGACACATGCACACACATGTTTATTGCAGCATTATTTACAATATCAGTGTCATGGAACTAACCCAAATGCCGATCAATAATAGATTGGATAAAGAAAATGTGATATACATACACCATGAAATACTATGCAGCCATACACATTAATGAGATCATGTCCTTTGCAGGATCGTGGATGAAGCTGGAAACAATCATCCTCAGCAAACTAATACAGGAACAGATAAGAAAATATTGCATGTTCTCACTCATAAGTGGGAGTTTAACAATGAGAATAGATGGACACAGGGAAGGGAACAACACACACCAGGGACTGTTTGGGGGTGGAGGGTGAGGGGAAGGAACTTAGAGGACAGGTCAATAGGTGCAGCAAACCACCATGGCACATGTATAGCTATGTAACAAACCTGCACACACTGCACATGTATCCCAGAACTTACAGTAAAATATATATGTATATATACACAAATATATATACATATATATACACATATATACACATATATATGTATATATACATATGTGTATATATACATCTACGTATATATGTGTATATATGTATATCCGTATACATACACATATGTGTATATATGTATATCCGTATACATACACATATGTGTATATATGTATATCCGTATACATACACATATGTGTATATATGTATATCCGTATACATACACATATGTGTATATATGTATATCCGTATACATACACATATGTGTATATATGTATATCCGTATACATACACATATGTGTATATATGTATATCCGTATACATACACATATGTGTATATATGTATATCCGTATACATACACATATGTGTATATATGTATATCCGTATACATACACATATGTGTATATATGTATATCCGTATACATACACATATGTGTATATATGTATATCCGTATACATACACATATGTGTATATATGTATATCCGTATACATACACATATGTGTATATATGTATATCCGTATACATACACATATGTTTATATATATGTATACATACACATATGTGTATACATGTATATCTGTATACATACACATGTGTATACATGTATATATGTATATATGTATATATACACATATATATATGTATGTACATACACACATGTGTATATGTGTATATGCGTATATATGTATATACACACGTGTATATGCGTATATATGTATATACACACGTGTATATGCGTATATATGTATATACACACGTGTGTATGCGTATATATGTATATACACACGTGTGTATGCGTATATATGTATATACACACGTGTGTATGCGTATATATGTATATACACACGTGTGTATGTGTATATATGTATATACACACATATGTGTGTATGTGTATATATGTATATACACACATATGTGTATATGTATGTATACACATGTGTATGTGTGTATATATGTATAGACACACATATGTGTATGTGTGTATATATGTATAGACACACATATGTGTATGTGTGTATATATGTATAGACACACATATCTGTATGTGTGTATATATGTATATACACGCATCTGTATGTGTGTATATATGTATATACACACATATGTGTATGTGTGTATATATGTATATACACACATATGTGTATATATGTATATGTGCACACACGTGTATATATGTATACATGTATATGTACACATGTGTGTATATACGTATACATGTATACACACATATGTGTATATACGTATATGCGTATATACAGTGTATATACGCATATACGTATATACACACGTGTGTATATATGCATATACGTATATACACACATGTGTGTATATATGCATATATGTATATACACACAGGTGTGTATATATGTATATATACATATATACACATATGTCTACATATGTACACATATGTGTATATACACATGTACACACATATGTGTATATATGTATACACATATGTGTGTACATATGTATACACATATGTGTACATATGTGTATATGTGTATATGTGTATACACACACATATGCATGTGTGTGTATATGTGTATACACACATATGCATATGTGTGTGTATATGTGTATACACACATATGCATATGTGTGTGTATGTGTATACACACATATGCATATGTGTGTGTATGTGTATACACACATATGCATATGTGTGTGTATGTGTATACACACATATGCATATGTGTGTGTATGTGTATACACACATGCATATATGTGTGTATGTATGTGTATACACACATATGCATATGTGTATGTATGTGTATACACACATATGCATATGTGTGTGTATGTGTGTGTATGTGTATACATACATATATGCATATATGTGTATATACGTGTATACACATATACATGTATATGTGTATATATGTATATACACATATACATGTATATGTGTATATACATGTAAATAAGGACATTAAATACAGTGCAGAGAAATGGAATGATATTCGAAGTTTATGAATTAGAAGGATTAATTAGCTTCATTATGATAATTTTAAAACATGTGTGTGTACCAAATTTTCATGTTGTAAACCTTAAATGTATGCTCTTTAACTGGAGAGTATTACTCAATAAAAATTAAAATAGAAAAAACAAACCCAACTAACTACTGGGTACTATGCTCACTATCTGAGTGATGGTATCATTCATACCCTACACCTTAGCCTCATACAATATACCCAAGTAACAATCCTGCACATGTATCCCCCCGAATCTAAAATAGAAGTTGAAAAAAATAAATTTTGCCTTTGAATGCTACTTCCTGAGCAAATACCCTAATATTAGATCCATTGTATGCTGCATTATGCACTATATGGTTCTTTATAAAGCATTGAAAAATATGTTAAAGTATCATTTTATAGACAAAGTTAAAAAGCATCTTCAGAGAAAGGAATCATAGATTATCCTTGAAGCTACCAAGAATTAGCAAATAAGCCATGAATGTAGGTTAGAGTACTTAAATTCAGAACGTATACATTTAACATCCTTTTCTGTTTTTGTAGTGTCAAATAGAAACTGCTATCTGCTATATTATTCATACCTGAATGGCTGTCTTGGATGCTGGTGACTTCATTTCTGATTTATACAGTGGTCTACTAGTCAGCCAGAGTTATATGATCCAAGCCATTGGAACATGAACAGCAGTCCAAGCACTAAAGCATTTGATTCCGTGCTGTGGTTTTACTTAAAAGAAGTAAAACTCACTAATGTACCATGGAAAACAAGAGTTCAGTTTCTAAACTCAGAGGCAATCAAACTTAAAAACTTTGGAAATAAGCACCAGAAATCTTGATAATAATAAGCACTTCTTCAGTTCTGCAAATTTGGCATCCATGTTGCTCTGCTTCTCTCTCATCTCTTGTACTTCAGCCATCATTCTCTGGAACACATTAGGGTAGATTCTGATATCCTCAATTTTAATTGTTGGCACCTAAAATGGAAACAGTACACTTGTATTGGTTAGAAATTTCACATACCATCGGCTCTCCATTATGGGTACTAATGAAAGAGAAGAGGCATTATTAACCTAAAACAATAGACTAAATTTTACAAATGTACCTCTTTTATAGCACTAAGAAAAGAATGCCTCATAATAGTTATTACATACTTTCTCATCTCTCCTACTAATTTAAAAGAGGATTACAAATATAGTCTCTCCCATCCTTCCCCCCAATTCCCAGAACAATACCTTACATATAGTAGACCAACAATAAATGTTTACTTAATTAAGCATATATTTTTGAGTAAATTTTACACATTAAGAACTGTGAGGGGACTGCAAGGATTAATATGTCATAGTTTCTATCCCGAAATAATTGAAAATATCCTACAGTGAGAGAATATATATAATTACAGAAGATAGTAAAGAAATTAGATGTGACTTTTATAGGCAGGGAAGTGCATTATTTAGAAACAAACCTCATTCTGTTTAGACTTGACCTCTGACCTTTTCCCAGCTCTTCCCTTTTGGAAGTGATTATGAGTGGTTTTGGAGAGGAGGCTTTATCTCATGGGATAATCTACAGTGTGGTTAATTCTCAGAAACAATCCTAAGTATCCAAGTAGGCTACAGTTTCATTTTATAGGCTAACTAGGTTAGGAACATATTGAACTACGTGTTTCATAAAACGAAGCATCATGCTAGAGTTCTACAGTTAAATGCAGAATAATA
This sequence comes from Pan paniscus, assembly GCF_029289425.2. Classification (NCBI taxonomy): domain Eukaryota; kingdom Metazoa; phylum Chordata; class Mammalia; order Primates; family Hominidae; genus Pan; species Pan paniscus. The sequence continues at coordinate 65,621,955 of NC_073272.2, forward strand.
TCTGTAACAATGATGTAATTATTTCCACAGGTGGTGACTAAGCAGGCTTTAATTATTTGGACCTGCACTGCTTGAGTATGCCTATAAGATGCAATATTGTTACATTTAATAAATCTTTTAAAACGTCTTATTTTTTCAGAATCTCATGGTATAGGCAGAACAAAAATTTTCATTTAGTAAGTACAGATAAGTAACAACAATAAAACTTTAACAGAATAAAACAACACATCACATTATCATATAATACTCTAACTTGAAAGCTTTACATTTTTCAACGACTGTAAGTAAGCCTAGGTTCTAGCTAGCAAATAACTATAGACTATAGGTACCTTAAATTTGAATGGGAAATGGAAATGGAAACTTCTAACTTGTTTTCATCTGCTGTAAAGGTGTCTGTAGAGTAAGCTCATCTGTCAAAGATCCCTCATGGAGTTAACATATCGGGAACGAAGGTTAGATATTTAGACATAAAAAGATGACTATATCTGAAAAGCAGTATGTAATAAATGACAAATGAATAGCACAGATAATAAATTTTATCAGCATTAAAAAGAGAGAGCAATCCCATTTGGAATGAACTAGATGTCTGTTTTGATTCTGTGATAATGAAATAATTTCCTGTAATGTGTTTAGGCCAGAGCCCACTCCTTTATTTTGTAGAAGGCATATACCATTTCCCAAATATCAGTAAACAAATGGGCACAAAAGCTAACCAGCCAATGCAATACTAGAAAAAGCATTTGAAGTTTTTGTTTTCTTCTACAAGAAAATAGAAGAAAAATCTGGTATCTCCTTTAGTATGCTGATGGTCACTTGCACTTACTAATCGGATATGAAAATCATTGTTTCATATTTGGAAGCTTTAAACTCAAATTAAATATTGGTCAGTTCATATGTCTAAATATTATTCTCAGTGAGACCAACAAGATGAAGAGCTATGTAGACTCAGAGATGTCTGTACATGGCTCCTTTTTCAATGGGAATGGATAATGATTCATCTTAGTTACGTTTCTCCTTCTTCTTCTACCTCACATAATGAAGAAGGTTATTACAAGGTCACAACAACTAAAACAAAGACCATAATGCTTTTGTATTATGAAAAAAGTGCACTGTGAACCAAGTTTGGTCTATTCCAGTGGTTCTTCACTCTTTGGTCTTATGGCCCCTTAACACTCTTAAAACATTTTAGGAACTCCAAAAGCTGTGTTTATATGGGTTGTATCTATCAATATTTACAATATTCAAATTTAAAACTAATAAAAATTTTGAATATTTACAAATTTCTTTAAAAATTATAATAATATGAACATTATATGTTAACATTAGAATTACATTATAAGACATTATGTATCCTTTGGAAAATTCTACTGTACTTATTAGAGAATGAAGAGTGATAAAAGGCTACTGATGTCTTGGTATTATTATAAAAATAATTCTGAACTCACATATCCCATGAAATGTCTTGAGACCCCCAGGGGTTCACAAATCATGCTTTGAGAACCACTGATCTAATTTATATTCCAAATACTTCCGGTTTTGTTTTTTGTCTCTAACTTCCAATACATAGACATCATCTGAATATAAGGTTCATGCAAAATATCAACATACACAGACATCTCATAAGTGAAAAACTGTGTTACTATTGACTTATAAGCAGCTCTGGGGGTGGGCAGGCAGGTTCAGCAGATATTTTGCTTATTAAGAAAAATATCAAAATAAAGTTATGGCTTCATAACTATTCCTAGTCTCATATGCCTACATTTTTCTTTTCCTTTTTCTTTTTTCTTTTTTTTTTTTTTTTGAGACAGAATCTCACTCTGTCGCCCAGGCTGGAGTGCAGTAGCACTATTTTGGCTCACTGCAACCTCTGCTTCCTGATTTTAAGTGATTCTTGAGCCTCAGCCTCCCAAGTAGCTGAGATTACAGGCATGTGCCACCACGCCCAGCTAATTTTTGTATTTTTAGTAGAGATGAGATTTCGCCATGTTGCCCAGGCTGTTCCAGAACTCCTGGTCTCAAGTGATCCACCCGCCTTGGCCTCCCAAAGTGCTGGGATTACAAGCGTGAGCCACCATGGCCGGCCCTGCCTACTTTCTAAAATATTATATCCCCATCTACATGGGAATACAACAGGTGATAAAATGTGCCTTTGGAAGAGTGGTCATAAATTTTTGGATAAATTGATATCTAAAGGTCATCTTTCCAGAGAACTAGAAATGAATTTCCAGCTAGCAAATCTCAAGTGCCAGTGACTTGACGCTTAAGACTTAGAGAAATAGTAAAATGTTTAGATGAAGGAAAGACCTGGCTGCAACCCAAATGCCATGGAAAAAATGTTTGTTAAGAGTCCCCCTACCTCGTGCTTGATATTTTGCAGAAGGCTGGTTTCCTCCATTTTGAAGAATGGATGCTGAAATTCCATTAGTTACTTTCTTCCGGCCAGTTGCACCATTTTCCAATGCAATCACTTTCAGAAACCACGTAATAAAACAAAAATGAAAACAAAACAAAAAAACAAGAAAAATAACAAAGGTAATAAAATAGACTGTTGACAGGAGAGCTAAAAATATCAGAATAAATAAGTCATACTGAAAAATATTTGACTGCTACAAAGTACTAAATTTGTGCTTAATAATAGTCAAACTAATTTCAAACTTGGAAACTAAGATCACAGTAACTTATAATTGAAATGTATGTATAATCTTTAAGCCTTATTTTACCCAATAGCTTCAACTTTCTGCAACACCCACTATACTACATTTCATCTAAGGATTATGGAGTGTGAACAAAACTAACTGATTTGAATTCCTTTTTTTGTTTTTATTTTTATTTTTTATTATACTTTAACTTCTAGGGTACATGTGCACAACGTACAGGATTGTTACATATGTATACATGTGCCGTGTTGGTTTCCTACATCCATTAACTCGTCATTTACATTAGGTATTTCTCCTAATGCTATCCCTCCCCTATCCACCCACCCTATGAAAGGCCCCAGTGTATGATGTTCCCTGCCCTGTGTCCAAGTGTTCTCATTGTTCAATTTCCAACTATGAGTGAGAACATGCGGTGTTTGGTTTTCTGTCCTTGTGATAGTTTGCTCAGAATGATGGTTTCCAGCTTCATCCATGTTGTTACAAAGGACATGAACTCATCCTTTTTTATGGCTGCATAGTATTCCATGGTGTATATGTGCCACATTTTCTTAATCCAGTCTATCATTGAGGGACATTTGGGTTGGTTCCAGGTCTTTGCTATTGTGTATAGTGCCACAATAAACATACGTGTGCACGTGTCTTTATAGTGGTATGATTCATAATCCTTTGGGTATATACCCAGTAATGGGATGGCTGGGTCAAATGGTATTTCTAGTTCTAGATCCTTAAGGAATTGCTATATTGTCTTCCACAATGGTTGAACTAGTTTACAGTCCCACCAACAGTGTAAAAGTGTTCCTATTTCTCCACATCCTCTCCAGCATCTGTTGTTTCCTGACATTTTAATGATCGCCATTCTAACTGGGGCGACATGGTATCTCATTGTGGTTTTGATTTGCGTTTCTCTGATGATCAGTGATGATGAGCATTTTTTCATGTGTCTGTTGGCTGCCTAAATGTCTTCTTTTGCGAAGTGTCTGTTCATATCCTTTGCCCACTTTTTGATGGGGTTGTTTGAATTTTTCTTGTAAATTTGTTTGAGTTCTTTGTAGATTCTGGATATTAGCCCTTTGGCAGATGGGTACATTGCAAAACTTTTCTCCCATTCTGTAGGTTGCCTGTTCACTCTGATGGTAGTTTCTTTTGCAGTGCAGAAGCTCTTTAGTTTAATTAGATCCCATTTGTCTATTTTGGCTTTTGTTGTCATTGCTTTTGGTGTTTTAGACATGAAGTCCTTGCCCATGCCTATGTCCTGAATGGTATTGCCTAGGTTTTCTTCTAGGGTTTTTATGGTTTTAGGGCTAACATTTAAGTCTTTAATCCATCTTGAATTAATTTTAGTATAAGGTGTAAGGAAGGGATCCAGTTTCAGCTTTCTACATATGGCTAGCCCGTATTCCCAGCACCATTTATTAAATAGGGAATCCTTTCCCCATTTCTTGTTTTTGTCAGGTTTGCCAAAGATCAGATGGTTGTATATGTGTGGTGTTATTTCTGAGGCCTCTGTTTTGTTCCATTGATGTATATCTCTGTTTTGGTAACAGTACCATGCTGTTTTGGTTACTGTAGCCTTTTAGTATAGTTTGAAGTTGGGGTAGTGTGATGCCTCCAGCTTTGTTCTTTTGGCTTAGGATTGTCTTGGCAATGTGGGCTCTTTTTTGGTTCCATATGAACTTTAAAGTAGTTTTTTCCAATTCTGTGAAGAAAGTCATTGGTAGCTTGATGGGGATGGCATTGAATCTATAAATTATTTTGGGCAGTATGGCCATTTTCATCATATTGATTCTTCCTATCCATGAGCATGGAATGTTCTTCCATTTGTTTGTGTCCTCTTTTATTTCATTGAGCAGTGGTTTTTAGTTTTCCTTGAAGAGGTCCTTCACATCCCTTGTAAGTTGGATTCCTAGGTATTTTATTCTGTTTGAAGCAATTGTGAATGGGAGTTCACTCATGATTTGGCTTTCTGTTTGTCTATTATTGGTATATAAGAGTGCTTGTGATTTTTGAACATTGATTTGTAACCTGAGACTGCTGAAGTTGCTTATCAGCTTAATGAGATTTTGGGCTGAGATGATGGGGTTTTCTAAATATGCAATCATGTCATCTGCAAACAGGGACAATTTGACTTCCTCTTTTCCTATTTGAATACCCTTTATTCAATCAGGCAATCAGAATTGCCTGATTGCCCTGGCCCGAACTTCCAACACTATGTTGAATAGTAGTGATGAGAGAGGGCATCCCTGTCTTGTGTCAGTTTTCAAAGAGAATGCTTCCAGTTTTTGCCCATTCAGTGTGATACTGGCTGTGGGTTTGTCAGAAATAGCTCTTCTTATTTTGAGATACAATCCATCAATACCTAGTTTATTGAGAGTTTTTAGCATGAAGGGCTGTTGAATTTTATCGAAGGCCTTTTCTGCATCTATGGAGATAATCATGTGGTTTTTGTCTTTGGTTCTGCTTATGTGATGGATTACATTTATTGATTTGCATATGTTGAATCAGCCTTGCATCCCAGGGTGAAGCCAACTTGATCTTGGTGGATAAGCTTTTTGATGTGCTGCTGGATTTGGTTTGCCAGTATTTTATTGAGGATTTTTACATTGATGTTCATCAGGGATATTGGTCTAAAATTCTCTTTTTTTGTGTGTGTCTCTGCCAGGCTTCGGTATCAGGATGATGCTGGGCTCATAAAATGAGTTAGGGAGGATTATCTGTTTTTCTATCGATTGGAATACTTTCAGAAGGAATGGTACTGGCTCCTCTTTGTACATCTGGTAGAATTCGGCTGTGAATCCATCTGGTCCTGGACTTTTTTTGGGTGGTAGGCTACTAATTATTGCCTCAATTTCAGAGCCTGCTGTTGGTCTATTCAGTGATTCAACTTCTTCCTGGCTTAGTGTTGGGAGGGTGTATGTGTCCAGGAATTTATCCATTTCTTCTAGATTTTCTAGTTTATTTGTACAGAGGTGTTTATAGTATTTTCTGATGGTAGTTTGTATTTCTGTGGGATCGGTGGTGATATCCCCTTTATCATTTTCTATTGTGTCTATTTGATTCTTCTCTCTTTTTTTCTTTATTAGTCTTGATAGCAATCTATTTTGTTGATCTTTTCAAAAAAATAGCTCCTGGATTCACTGATTTTTTTTGAAGGGTTTTTTGTCTCTATTTCCTTCAGTTCTGCTCTGATCTTAGTTATTTCTTGCCTTCTACTAGCTTTTGAATTTGTTTGCTCTTGCTTCTCTAGTTCTTTTAATTGTGATGTTAGGGTGTCAATTTTAGATCTTTCCTGCTTTCTCTTGTGGTCATTTAGTGCTATAAATTTCCCTCTACACACTGCTTTAAATGTGTCCCAGAGATTCTGGAATGTTTTGTCTTTGTTCTCATTGGTTTCAAAGAACAGATTTATTTCTGCCTTCATTTCTTTATTTACCCAGTAGTCATTCAGGAGCAGGTTGTTCAGTTTCCATGTTGTTGTGCGGTATTGACTGAGTTTCTTAATCCTGAGTTCTAATTTGATTGCACTGTGATCTGAGAGACAGTTTGTTGTGATTTCTGTTCTTTTACATTTGCTGAGGAGAGCTTTACCTCCAACTATGTGGTCAATTTTGGAGTAAGTGTGATGTGGTGCTGAGAAGAGTGTGTATTCTGTTGATTTGGGGTGGAGAGTTCTGTAGATGTCTATTAGGTCCACTTGGTGCAGAGCTGAGTTCAAGTCCTGGATATCCTTGTTAACCTTCTGTCTCATTGATCTGTCTAATATTGACAGTGAGGTGTTCAAGTCTCCCATTATTATTGTGTGGGAGTCTAAGTCTCTTTGTAGGTCTCTCAGAACTTGCTTTATGAATCTGGGTGCTCTTGTATGGGGTGCATATATATTTAGGATAGTTAGCTCTTCTTGTTGAATTGATTCCTTTACCATTATGTAATGGCCTTCTTTGTCTCTTTTTATCTTGGTTGGTTTAAAGTCTGTTTTATCAGAGACTAGGATTGCAACCCCTGCATTTTTTTGCTTTCCATTTGCTTGGTAGATCTTCCTCCATCCCTTTATTTTGAGCCTATGTGTGTCTCTGCATGTGAGATGGGTCTCCTGAATACAGCACACTGATGAGTCTTGACCCTTTATCCAATTTGCCATTCTGTGTCTTTTAATTGGGGTGTTTAGCCCATTTACATTTAAGGTTAGTATTATTATGTGTGAATTTTATCCTGTCATTATGATGTTAGCTAGTTATTTTGCCCATTAGTTGATGCAGTTTCTTCCTAGCCTCGGTGGTCTTTACAATTTGGCATGTTTTTGCAGTGGCTGGTACTGGTTATTCCTTTCCATGTTTAGTGCTTCCGTCAGAAGCTCTTGTGAGGCAGGCCTGGTGGTGACAAAATCTCTCAGCATTTGCTTGTCTGTAAAGGATTTTATTTCTCCTTCACTTATGAAGCTTAGTTTGGCTGGTTATGAAATTCTGGGTTGAAAATTCTTTTCTCTAGAATGTTGAATATTGGACCCCACTCTCTTCTGGTTTGTAGGGTTTCTGCTGAGAGATCTGCTGTTAGTCTGATGGGCGTCCCTTTGTGGGTAACCCAACCTTTATCTCTGGCTGCCCTTAACTTTTTTTCCTTCATTTCAACCTTGGTGAGTCTGACAATTATGTGTCTTGGTGTTGTTCTTCTCAAGGAGTATCTTTCTGGCATTCTCTGTATTTCCTTAATTTCAGTGTTGGCCTGCTTGGTTGGGGAAGTTCTCCTGAATAATATCCTGAAGAGTGTTTTTCAGCTTGGTTCCATTCTCCTCGTCACTTTCACGTACACCAATCAAACGTAGATTTGATCTTTTCACATAGTCCCATATTTCTTGGAGGCTTTGTTCATTTCTTTTTATTCTTTTTTCTCTAAACTTCTCTTCTCACTTCATTTCATTCATTTGATCTTCCATCACTGATACCCTTTCTTCCACGTGATTGAATTGGCTACTGAAGCTTGTGCATGCATCACATATTTCTCGGACCATGGTTTTCAGCTCCACCAGGTCATTTAAGGCCTTCTCTACACTGTTTACTCTAGTTAGCCATTCATATAATCTTTTTTTCAAGGTTTTTAGCTTCCTTGTGATGGGTTCAAACATTCTCCTTTAGCTGGGGGAAGTTTGTTATTACCGACTTTCTGAAGCCTACTTCTGGCAATTCATCAAAGTCATTCTCTGTCCTACTTTGTTCCATTGCTGGAGAGGAGCTGTGATCCTTTGGAGGGGAGGGGTGCTCTGTATTTTAGGATTTTCAGCTTTTCTGCTCTGGTTTCTCCCCATCTTTGTGGTTTTATCTACCTTTGGTCTTTGATGATGGTGACCTACAGACGGACTTTTGGTGTGGATATCCTTTTTGTTGATGTTGATGCTATTCCTTTATGTTTGTTAGTTTTCCTTCTAACAGTCAGGACCCTCAGCTGCAGGTCTGTTGGAGTTTGCTGGAGGTCCACTCCAGACCATGTTTGCCTGGGTATCACTAGTGGAGGCTGCAGAATAGGAAATATTGTTGCCTGATCCTTCCTCTGGAAGCTTCGTCTCAGAGAGGCACCCAGTTGTATGAGGTGTGAGTCAGCCCCTACTGGCAGGTGTCTCCCAGTTAGGCTACACGGGGGTCAGTGACCCACTTGAGGAGGCAGTCCGTCCGTTCTCAGAGCTCAAACTCTATGCTGGGAGAACCACTGCTCTCTTCATAGCTGTCAGACAAGGACATTTAAGTCTGCAGAGGTTTCTGCTGCCTTTTGTTCAGGTATGCCCTGCCCCCAGACGTGGAGTCTACAGAGGCAGGCAGGCCTCGTTGAGCTGAGGTGAGCTCCACCCAGTTCGAGCTTCCTGGTGGCTTTGTTTACCTACTCAAGCCTCAGCAATGGCAGATGCCCCTCCCCCAACCCTGGCTGCTGCCTGCAGTTCAATCTTGGATTGCTGCACTAGCCGTGAGCAGGCTCTGGGTGTGGGACCCCCACCCCCGGCCATGCATGGGATATAATCTCCTGGTGTGCCATTTGCTAAGACCATTGGAAAAGCACAGTATTAGGGTGGGAGTGTCCAGATTTTCCAGGTACCATCTGTCACAGCTTCCCTTGGCTAGGAAAGGGAAATCCCTGACCCCTTGCACTTCCTGGGTGAGGCGACACCCCACCCTGCTTCACCTCACCCTCAGTGGGCTTCACCCACTGTGCAACCAGTCCCAGTGAGAAGAACCAGGTACCTCAGTTGGAAATGCAGAAATCACCCACCTTCTGTGTCGATCATACTGGGAGCTGCAGACTGGAGCTGTTCCTATTCAGCCATCTTGGAACCCAAAGCGTGACTTAACTGATTTGAATTTCATCTCCTTTTAATGCTCTGCTCACTCTTTGGAAATGATGTAAATAAAGGTAGTATGAGAAAGAAGAAACAAAGAGACTTGAAGAGATGACAAACTAGATCACCTGCCCCTGAATAAACAAGAATTGGAGGCATTGCATATGCATATGTATGTATTTTAATGTAAGAAGAAAGTCACAACAATGACTACATAACTAATCCAGAGAAAGCTAAGTGGGTATCAGTAAGATACTTCTTAAAATGCAAGGAACTGCTACTTTCCAGGTGCGGTCTGGTTTATCTTAAGAGTGAGTCAGGAAAGGATGGTAACCAAGCATAATGAGGTACTTTGAAATGTTTGTTGAAACTAGATGTGGCTTACCTATCCTGTTCCTTTAAGCTCATGTAGGAATCTGGATTAATGAACACACACAGAGTTTCATAGTTCACAGAAACTAAGTAAGGAAAGAAGCAAAGTATACCAGTAGCTGTTAGCCAGAGTATGTATACATGAAAATACTATTTCAGAAATATTGTTTCTTCATGTGTTAAGAAGTCTAACTTTCCCTTTGTGCCTTCCCTCAGGAAGGCATTGGTTTCCAAAGACATGCAGGGAGATTCTGTCTTATTCCGGTTTATGAGCAGTGTTTTTTAAATGCCCTGATGAGGATATGAATCACATCCTTTATACCATCATAATCTAGCAACAAAACTTGGCATAGAATTCTTCTTCTTGGGCTTAAAATACCACTCATAACTGTTTTTGCTGAATATTAAAAGGGAACTTTTTATCTCATATTTGAAACATAAGTCACAAGAATGACTAACATTTATGCTTTAAATTATTAATCCTAGTTTTCAGAATTTTATTATTATAAAGATCACTGTACTTTAAGTGATAAGATATTAAACTTACTCTGTGTCGAGCATGAGGAATCTCAATGTACTTTGCTAGGAAGAAAGCTACAGCTGAATTCTAACCAAAAGCAACCTCAACTTTATAAGTACTTCCTTTGAAATATTAGACACTAGGCCTTCATGTGTCAATTCATGTGAGTAGTGACTACTTTCTTTCTGGGGCCTAATCAGCTTCTATTTCCTGGATAACCCAGGGCAATAAATAAAATGTTCTTGCTATGGAAAAAGCTACAAATGAGACTACATTGTTCAATCTTCAAATTCCTCCAGAGACTCAAACTGGATATGGGAAGAAAACGTATTTTTTTCTTTGATCTTTTATTAGGTTCTATATCACTCTATCTCTTTTTCTTATTTTTCTTTAGTAGTTTTCCCCCTTTTATCTTTAAACATAAACCCCTCTATCTTCTCTACATTTATTTGAGCTACCTCGTATACAATACTTTAAACACAGGCGTGAGAATTCCTCTCTGAATTTTGAATTCTTGAATCCTATCCAACTTATATTTTGTCACAAGGAGATATTACAGTCTACTCACTCTCTTTGGTACCCCGCCCTTCCAAAGGACGGTCAGGATCCTCCTGAATAGATCATACACTTTTGCTCTGAAGTTTGTATGCATACTCTATCTGATTATACTTCCCTGAAATATACCGTGGGGCATTTTCTAGAGGGCATCTGTCCTACATGATAAAGCATGTTATGCGTAGTCCAGGCACCCTGCTGATATTCACTAAGAATAATAATTTCATGGGAATTTTCTAGTCTAGGAAAATCATAATTTGCTTTTTAATAAAAACTCTCCCTCAGGTTTTCTTGACACACGTGTCAAAGGTAAAAATACTTTAGGTAAACAGAGCCCGACATCCCCCACCCCCAGCTTTGGGGTGAAAGGGGTTAAACAAGGGCAGCTGCAAATCTATGCCTAACTAATAGGGGGAGTTGCCAGAATATATTTTAAAAGGGGACATATTTCTTTCAGGAATTACTTTCTGAAGCATTACTTCTCCCCCATGTGGTGAAAGGTTTAACTTTCATTTCTAATTCCCGCATCCTCTATTAGAGGAGATAATATAAAAGTTATGACTTAGGATTCTTTTTTTTTATTGAAGATCCACTTTTTAAAAATAAAGATATATTATTTCTCAATTTAGAATACATTTAAAACCAAACAAGCTAACATATACCCCCATGGCCATTCCACTCTAAAACTTTTAATTTTCTTATTTATCCATTTAACAAACATTTACTGAACACAACTCCATCTCAGGTAGTTGGCTAGGCTCTGTGGAGGATGAACAGGCTAATGAGATGCAATTTCTGTCTTCAAGAAGCTAATAATTTAGCAGGAAATACAAATACCTTCATGACTACTGTTAACACAACATGATTGAATACTGGAGTAAGGACCATAAAAAGTGTTTGGGAGAATACAGGAGGAAATAGTGAATTATGCCTGCAGTGGATGGGGATATATCATATATCTCCACAAGAAACCTCACAAAATAGAAAAATTCAGACTTGTTTTTCTAGAAAACTTGTCACAGGAATAAAAATTCTCCCACAGAATTCCATAGGAAGAAAATGTGCATCAGGATATTTGATGAATCTCATATATATTGCTTTATTAAAAAAAACCCTGCTAACCTGTTGAACACAGAAAATGAAAAAAAATGAAAAAGGCTAAGTCATTTGAGAGTGAATGATCATCAGCTGATGTAGTTTTCCTTAACATCTATACATTCCCAGAGAATAAAGCCATGAGAAATAAATGCTGCTATTGAAGAAAGGTGATTCTAAAGCAGAGGTTTCTGAAACTTGTCTATAACATTCAACAAATGATTTGTCTGTAACTTATCTATAAAACAGACAATTCAACGATTAGCAAATGTGTGATAAATATTATAAAAACAACACTGTAGCCTATCTACACTCCTTCATAGTTCCTGCTTTAGAGATGAGTAATGTCCCCTTGCCAATATCCCTCTTCTAAGAATATGCAACTTTTTAAAAGGGAGACATACATATCCAAATAACCACAATAAAGTCAGGCTATAATAAAGTGTGGAGTGGGGGAAATGGGGTGTCATTACTAATCAGCAGGTGATTTCCTTTGGTGTGATGGAAATATTCTAGAATTAGATTGTAATTATGGTTGCACCACTGTGTGTATACTAAATATGATAGAATTGACCACTTTAAATGGGTGAATTGTATAGTATGTGAATTAAATCTCAGTAAAAAAATCAGGCTGTGATAAGCACTGTGTTTGTCTTATAAATGAAGCACGGTGGGCATTTGTGAAAAGAGATTAATTCTGACTGGGGTATATGAGACTTCTAGAGGGAGGTAAAATTCGAGCTGAGACTTGAAAGATGAAAACTCTGGTAAGCAAATACTAGGAATGAAGTTGGGAAGAAAGGGCAGTCCAGGAAAGGAAATGGTGTGATGAAAGGCATTGATATAGGAAAGTTAATGGCAGTGTTATACAAATTGTGGTCCATGGAATGATGCTTGTCTGCAAACCATTTGTTATTGGTTGTTGATCACATAAGTATAAAAACTGAGAGTAGTTCCTTAGAAACTTATATAGTAATGTGACATTGTTGTTACATCCAAACATCATCATTTTTTCTAATAATCCATTCTTATATTTCATAAAGTATTGATTTGTGATAGATCAGAACTTAAAAAAAAATGTCCTTCACCATAGTCAGTTTGAGAAACAATGGTATAAGGCATGAAAAGAGAATAACTACCCTGTGTGGTGAAAAGATGTGTGTGTGTCTGTAACACACACACACACACACACACACACACACAACATGAATGAGAACAGAGGTGAGGTAAGAAGGAATAAAAAACAGAGGATAAGGCTGAACTGTCGAAGAATGTAAATGTCAGATTCAGATGCTGGACTTATTTCATGTACTGTGGTGGGAATCAGCTGAGAGTTTTGAATAAGAATGACACAGTCTGGTCAGGTGCAGTGGCTCACACCTGTAATCACAACACCTTGGAGGCCAAGGCAGGAGGATAGCTTGAGCCCAGGAGTTTAAGGCCAGCCTGGGCAACATAGTGAGACCCCCATCCCTACAAAAAATTAAAAGTAAAAAAACAAACCTATGGCCCCAGCTACTCGGGAGGCTGAGGCAGGAGGATCACTTGAGTACTAGAGGTGGATGCTGCAGTCAGCTGTGATTGTGCGATTGCATTCCAGCTTGGGCTACAGAACAAGACTCTGTCTCAAAAATAAAAAAAAAATAGAAAAGAAACATTATATTTTGAAAAGTTAAAACAGACAGTAATAGGTATCACTAATTAGAACAAGCAATGTTTATAATTTATTAGAACGGTTTAAAGGTTGGAATACTAAGAAACTACTCTTGGACAGTGAGAAAGTGGAAAGGAGGGGCACAAGGAAAAATAGGAGCTTGCTAATCTTTCCTACATAAGCACTAAGAAAATTAGACTATATAAAACATCAATCAGCAGTTGACTGGATTCTAAGAATATGGATGACTTCCCCCCTCCTTTTGTGGTTTTATTTTCTAAATTTTCTTAACTGGGCATATGTCAACTTTACACACACACACACACACACACACACACACACCCAGTAATCTTTAAGGAGAAGACTATTACATTTCTTACTGCCTATCCTATTAGTCAAGCTGCATTTTCTTACCATTGACCTCGACTAATTTACTGTAATTTCTCATTCTTAAAATAGTGGGGAGTATTTTTTCTATCTATGAGCCACAACAATAACCACTGAATTCAAAAATTTTATAAAAAGAATATATGTTACTATAAAACAAATTAGTTTAGAAATATGAAATATTATGGAAGAGTAAGAATTCAATGCACTATTTCTATTTGAAGCTTCTATTAATTTGGTATATATACATTTATGTATTTCTCAATTATTTGTAATGGTAACACAAAAATCATGTATTAATAGAAAAAAGGGGTTTTGGGCAGCAGTAGAACTCATATATGTGCAGTGTCAGACCTTAAATTCCGAAGATCTGAGAGAGGAAGATAATTCACTCTTACTCAAAGTAATGGAGTCCAGACCTGACTTCTCTAGCATTATGACCTGGCACAAGTATATTTAATCTTCTTGGGCTCCATTCCTAAGCTGTAATATAACAGAATAGAACTTGATAAATTCAGTTCCATTCAGCTCTAAGATTCTATAACTCAAAAGGATTAATGCAGATCTTTTTCCAGAAATAATTTTTTTTCTTTATTTCTTCTAAAAAAAGAAAGGGTGGGGGGATACATGTGCAGAGCGTGAGGGTTTGTTACATAGGTATTTGTGTGCCATGCTGGTTTGCTGCACCTATTGACCTGTCCTCTAAGTTCTCTCTCCTCATCCCCCACCCCACAGCAGGTCCTGGTGTGTGTTATTCCACTTTCTGTGTCAATGTGTTCTCATTGTTCAAGTCCCACTTATGTGAGAACATGCGGTGTTTGGTTTTCTATTCGTGTTTGCTGAGGATGAAAGGAAATTTTTGTTTGGAACCCCAATCACTAAAATTGGTTTCCCAATCGATAAACCAAACTAAGTAGAATTTCAATAATAAACTGTTGTAATAGCCCCCACTCAACTCAGAGCGATATTCATATGTTTAAAAAAACAGTTAACTTTTCTGCAATATTCCACTGAATTATAATAATGCTTGCAGAAATAAAACAGTCATACTTACATATGTTGAGCTGTCGGAAGCTGGTCATATTATTTTGCTGCAAATATTTTGGAAAGTCTTTGGCAAAGGTTTGTTCATTCATAATGTGAAAGCTCTGACCATACTAGAAATAAGGGAACACCAAACAATGGTCTTGAAATGTTGCAATGAAGTTTCAACAAAGCAACAATTCAACAACAATGCATCAGAAGCCATAAACTTCAAAGACTTGTGCAAATGTATAGCCAAAAATTGTTATCAAAATACTCTCCTATAGAGACAGAATTTGCCACAGAGAAAAACCATTAAAAAATGTAATGGATTTGACCACAAAAAAAACCTATGTACATGAATACCATAAATTAAAAAATAAAATATAAACAAAATTAAAAGGTAAAATACAAAATGGGGAAATATTTTCAACACATATAACAAAGAACTACTATTGTTACCATGCAATAAGCTCTTATAAATTACTAAAAGACAAAAACTCCATTAGAAAAAAAAATGGACAAAGACATAGAGAGGCAATTCAAATAATCAGCCAGTTAAGGTTTGGGAAAACGTGGTCAAAATGCAAGTTATAACAGCAATGAGCTATAATCCTTTGCATATCAAATTGGCAAAGATTGAAAACAATGTTAATCTCCAGTGTTGGCACATTGGTGAGAGTTCAAATAAACAGGCAACCACACTCTAGTGGTGGGAATTTAACATCTCTAACAATATTTATATAAAACCTTAAGATATTCAATCTTTGGCTTAGAAACCTCATTTAAAGTATGTATGGGGACTAATTATGTATATGTGTCAAGATTCAGCTATAAGCTATTACTTAAATACTTAAATAGTTGTATGTAATATGAAAAACTGGAAACAACCTATATACTATAAAATTAGTTGCATGAAAAATACTATAAAATTAGTTGCATGAAAAATTAAGCTGTATAAGAATGCTAATGAATGTCAATATTCATAATATATTTTAAGTAAAAAAAGAAACTTTCCAGGTAGTATAAAATAAAATAAATTATTTTATAAATAAAAATACCCACATTCACAAAGTAATAGGACACAAAATGTTAACAGTGGTTATCACTAGATGATAATATAAACATTAATATTTTTTGCTTACTTCGATTTTCTAAATTTTCTACAACAAGCATATAATACTGTGATAAAAACCTATTTTAAAAGTAGGCAAAGTGATTATATACACACATATGGTACATATTGCTCATCCTCTTAAATTATAAATTTAATATATTTGAAATTATAATGAAATAAAATGACAAATATTATGTTGTGTAAATTTCATTGTCCACTTGAATTAAGATTTAAAAAAAAAACAGCTTATCTGTCACTTCTCCATATTACCTAACATAACATTTAGTTATGTCTTTACAGGTTAAATGGATCATCATAATCCCAAAAGGCACCAGAGGACAAATCCAGGATTTTTAAAATTTCATTAGTTTTGGGGGTACAGGTGGTTTTTGGTTACATGCATGAGTTCTTTAGTGGTGAATGCTGAAATTTTACTATTCCCGTCATCTGAGAAGCACACACTATGCCCGATATGTAGTCTTTCATCCCATATCCCCTTTCCAAACTCCACCCCTACGAGGCTCCAAAGTCCAGTATATCACTCTGTATGTCTTTGCATCCTCATAGCTTAGCTCCCACTTATAAGTGAGAATATACAGTATTTGGTTTTCCATTTCTGAGTTACTTCACTTAGAATAATGGCCTTCAGCTCCATCCAAGTTGTTGCAAATGACATTATTCCATTCCTTTTTATGGCTGAGTAGTATTTCATGGTGTATATATACTACATTTTCTTTATCCACTCCTTGGTTGATAGGCACTTAGGTTGGTTCTATATCTTTGCCATTGTGCATTTTGCTGCTATAAACATGCGTGTGCATATGTCTTTTTCACGTGTAATGACTTATTTTTCTTTGGGTAGATACCTAGTTGTGGGATTGCTGGATCGAAAGATAATTCTGCTTTAATTTTTAAAGGAATCTCCATAGTGTTTTCTATAGTAGTTGTACAAACTTACATTCCCACCAGCAGTGTAAAAGTGTTTTATTTTCACCACATCCACACCAACATCTATTGTTTTTTTGACTTTTTAATTATGGCCATTCTTGCAGGAGTGAAGTGGTATCACACTGTGGTTTTGAATTGTATTTCCCTGATGATTAGTGATGTTGAGTATTTTTTTCATATGTTTGTTGGCTGCTTGTTTATCTTCTTTTGACAAATGTCTATTCATGTTCTTTGCCCACTTTTGGATGGGATTTTTTGTTGTTGTTGTTGCTGGTTTGTTTGAGTTCCTTGTAGATTCTGTTTTTTTTTTTTTCAGATGCATACTTTCTGAATATTTTCTCCCACTCTGTGGGTTGTCCCACTCTCTGGGTTGTATACTCTTTTGATTACTTCTTTTCCTGTGCAGAAGCTTTGTAGTTTAATTAGGTCCCAATTATTTATTTTTGTTTTTGTTGCATTTGCTTTTGATATCTTAGTCATTAATTATTTGCCTAAGGCAATGTCTAGAATAATTTTTCCAATGTAATCTTCTAGAATTTTTGTGGTTTCATGTCTTAGATTTAAGTCTTTGATCCATCTTGAGTTGATTTTTGTGTAAGGTGAGAGATGAAGATATAGTTTCATTCTTCTACTTGTGGCTTGCCAGTTTTCCCAGCACCGTTTTTTAACTGTGTACAGAAAAGTTGTTGCCAAATACATATATATCTATTTTCAAGATGATTAAATGATGGAAAAATCCTCATGACTCTTAAATTGAAATTTGTGTATAGATGTGATGTAAAATGAGTACAATGTTATAGGGACAACTTACTTTGGCAGTAATTCAGTACAGAGAAAGCTAGAATACAGAGCAGAAAAAAGAGTGGCCTGGCAACAAGGAGACCATGGTTGCTTCTAATGCTAGACCAACTCCTTTATTTTTCTGGGGGCTCAGTTCCCTTCCAGGTACAAAGGGTTTGTGACCACTAGGTAATCTGAAGATAGCTGCTCTTTTGAGGCCACTCCCTCTACCTTTTGGTAAGCTTTATATAATCCTTTTGGAGTTGTGGTATCTTTATCTCTTCATAAAATTAAGTCTCTAATGAACTTTTTCATTCACTGTCAGCACAGTGACGCATATGTAGTAGTCACTCAATACATGTTTGTTAACTGCTGCTTTTGTTAGTATTTAGCTCTCACAAAGCTCATGTTGATGTCTAAACTCTTTGGTCTGTAGATAGGCAAACTGTCTTCTCTTTGGTCCTTACTGGATACATCAGCCTATTCTATTCATGTCAAACATGACACTTCTTTTAAAATTACCTTATGGATTCTGTTTTACTGTCTATACTTTCATCATCTTGACCTTTTTGTAGAGATCTTCTCTACTTGTATTTATTTTAGAATAAACAAGTGTTTATATTAGTATCTTAATTGGTTTGGTCACCACTGAGTCCCTTAATTGGGGATTACTCATGTCAGTCCATCTACTGTAGAGGTGCTCCAGGCATCTCTCTGGGGTCTATTCCCTCATCTCTGAGTTAAGTTAGAGCAGGACTTGCAATTGGAGGATGATTAACAAGATGACCTAATAGCCCTGGTTCAGACTTGGCTAGAAAATTCCCAAGTTTCACATGTACCACTCATGTTTCATTGATTTTTATTTTTAAAAGCAATAACTAAAAAATACAAATGCAGTCAATAAATATTTGTAGAAATTTTTATACAGTTGATCATTTGCATTAAGAATCACTTTTAGAATAGTCTGAATTTTCTCAAGGACTTAATGATCATATCTTTGGTGGGAGATGACAACCACCCCGCACTCCCTTACACACATACACTGGGTTTCTGGGGCAAGAAAATTGACTGATTACTCATTGTCTAGAAGTGCAATATTGTCAATGCTTGAGACTACCAAGAACATTCAGTAAAACTTGTTTGCAATACTGTTGACTATTGAGAAGGGAGAGTATGTTAGTTTTCTAAGGATGCTGTAACAAATTTCCACAAACTGGGTGACTTAAAATAACATAAATTTATTCTTCACAGTTCTGGAGGTTAGAAGTGTGAAATCAAGGTGTCAACATGCCCTCTTTGAAGGCTTTAGGAAATAGTCCTTATTCATCTCTTCTAGCTTCTGGGGGCTGTTGGCAATTCTTTCTAATATCTGGCTTTTAGATGCATCATCACTTCAATCTCTGCCTCTGACTTCACATTGCATTTTTTCCTATGTGTCAGTGTCTCTGTGTCTGGGTTAGGGCTACCAATCATTGGGTTAGGGCCTACTCTAATCCAGTATTACCTTAATTTACTTTATCATGTCTGCAAAAACTCTATTTTCAAATAAGGTCATATTCACAGGTTCTAGGGAGATATGAATTTATTGGAACACTAGTCAAACCAATACAGACAGCTTAGTATATTGTGAAGTTGAATTAAGTAGAATGCAAGGATATTGTTGCTGGGAAAATACAGCTGGGTGACTATCAGTGAGTCACTTAACCTTTCTTGAGAAATAATACCTTCTGTCAAGATTAGTTATCTGTAGCCATTCATTGGCCTTAAAATATTCGAATGGAACTGTAGAATTGGCTTAATTTTTTGGACATGACTTGATAGTGTAGGCCCTTTTAACCTATTTGTGTATAGTAGTATTACAAATGGAAACACAGCCTTCCCCTTTCACGTGTGTTAGCCATGTATTGGGTTGATAACAGACCTAAACCCCAGCCTTTCACCACAACATTTACATTGATGCATAAAATGCTTTTATCGGCCGGATGCAGTGGCTGACACCTGTAATCCCAGCACTTTCAGAGGCCAAGGCAGGCGGATCACCTGAGGTCAGGCATTCAAGACCAGCCTGACCAACATCATGAATCCCCGTCTCCACTAAAAATACAAAAATTAGCCAGCTGTGGTGGCGCACACCTGTAATCTCAGCTACTCAGGAAGCTGAGTCAGGAGAATCACTTGAACCTGGGAGGCGGAGATGGCAGTGAGCCGAGATCATGCCATTGCACTTCAGCCTGGTTGACAGAGCAAGACTCAATCTCAAAAAAAAAATGTCTTTATTAAGAGATAACACATTTTATCTGAGAATAAGAGATGATCACCAGAAAAGAGATCAAGTAATTCTGGAAAAGGAGATATCTATATGATGGTGTAAATGAATAATACAACAGATCCTGTCCTAAGGAAAGATTTTGATATGCAGCAGGAGTTTGGGTGGGAACTTAAAAATTATGGATGACAAAAGGAAAGCAAAGATGAAAGAAAAAGGCATAGAAGAGGAGAATTGGTGGTAATGGCAGGAGTGGAGGTGCGGATACATAGAGTAACAACAACAATCACTATCAGCACCATGTGCCACACACTTCTCTCAATGTTTCACATGTGTTATTTCATTTCTTCCTTGCAAAAACCCTATGAAGTAACTGTTAATATTATTTTCATCTTCTTGAATGTGTGTGTGCATTCTCTTTTATTTCACACATTCATATTAAATTTAGCAGATGTGAAAAGCAATTTGTAAATACACACGCATATCTATAACAGTCTCAGGAAAGCTTTTCTCAAGGAAAAGACACTTGTAAGATTATTGCAAATCAAATAAACTCTTAACATATTTTCATATTTTGACAACAAACATCTATTGTGTCAGCCAGTATGCTGTCACAGAGGTTAAGAAATGGATAAGAAAATATCCCATACTATCCATTAACCCCACATGGATCTCAAGTCCATTCATTCTATCTTCTTTCCATTTTCCCTCACCTGCTGATATCCTGACTCCCTGCCTTGCCTCACTAATATTCTCTGGTTTATCATTATAATCACCTTTTTGTTTAAAACCTTTACTTATTTTCCCTTGCTGTTTTTGTTGTTGTTGTTGTTGTTGTTGTTCCAGGTTTGGCAGAACTAGAAGGATTGTAGGTTTCAAAGGTGTATGCATTTGCTGAGTTAGAATGAAATGTTTAGTGTCACATTTTTGTGTAGCTATGAAAACTTTGATTTGATTTCCCTGATCATTAGTGATGTGGAGCATCTTTTCATAGGCAATTTATATATCTTCTTTTGAGTATTGTCTATTCATATCCTTAGCCCACTTTTTAGTGGGATTGTTTGTTTTTTTCTTGCTGACTTGTTTGAGTTCTTTGTAGATTATGGATATTACTCCTTTGTTGGATGTATAGATTGTAATTTTCTCCCACTCTGTGAGTTGTCTCTTAACTCTGCTGATTATTTCTTTTGCTGTGCAGACGATTTTTAATTTAATTAATTCCCATCTATTTATCTTCGTTTTTGTTGCATTTGCTTTTGGCTCTTTGGTCATGAAATCTTTGCCTAAGCTAATGTCTAGAAGAGTTTTTCCAATGTTATCTTCTAGAATCCTTATGGTTTTAGGTCTTAGATTTAAGTCTTTGATCAATCTTGAGTTGATTTTTGTAAAAGTTCAGAGATGAGGATCAAGTTTCATTCTCCTACATGTGGCTTGCCAATTATCTGAGTACCATTTGTTGAACAGGGTGTCCTATCCCCACTTTATGTTTTTGTTTGCTTTGTCAAAGCTGAGTTGGCTGTGAGTATTTGGCTTTATTTCTGGGTTCTCTATTCTGTTCCATTGGTCTATGTGCCTATTTTTATACCAGTACCATGCTGTTTTGGTGACTATGGCCTTCCAGTAAAGTTTGAAGTTGGCTAATGTGATGCCTCCAGATTTGTTCTTTTTGCTTAGTCTTGCTTTGGCTACACAGGCTCTTTTTTGGTTCCATATGAGTTTTAGGATTTTTTTTTCTAGTTCCATGAAGAATGATGACGGTATTTTGATGGGAATTGCATTAAATTTGTAGACTGCTTTTGGCAGTAAGGTCATTTTCACAATATTGATTCTACTCATCTATGAGCATGGGATGTGTTTCCATTTGTTGGTGTAATCTGTCATTTCTTTTAGCAGTGTCTTGTCATTTTCCTTGTAGAGGTCTTTCACCTCATTGGTTATGTATATTCTGAAGTATTTTATTTATTTTGTTTTGCAGGTATTATAAAAGGGCTTGAGTTCTTTTTTATTTCTTTTTTTAAATGATGGAACAGGTAATTAGGTGTATTTTATTTTATTTTATTTTTTATACTTTAAGTTCTAGGGTGCATGTGCACAATGTGGAGGTTTGTTACATATGTATACATGTGCCATGTTGGTGTGCTGCACCCATTAACTCATCATTTACATTAGTTATATCTCCTAATACTATCCCTCCCCGCTCCCCCTACCCCACGACAGGCCCCGGTGTGTGATGTTCCCCTTCCTGTGTCCAAGTGTTCTCATTGTTCAATTCTCACCTATGAGTGACAACATGTGGTGTTTGGTTTTCTGTCCTTGTGATAGTTTGCTGAGAATGATGGTTTCCAGCTTCATCCATGTCCCTACAAAGGACATGAACTCATCCTTTTTTATGGCTGCATAGTATTCCATGGTGTATATGTGCCACATTTTCTTAATGCAGTCTGTCATTGATGGACATTTGGGTTGGTTCCAAGTCTTTGCTATTGTGAATAGTACCGGTGCATTTTTTTTTTAATTTTACTTTAAGTTCTGGGATACATGTGCAGAACATGCAGGTTTGTTACATATGTATACATGTGCCATGGTGGTTTGCTGCACCTATGAACATGGCATCTAGGTTTTAAGCCCTGCATGCATTAGCTATTTGTCCTAATGCTCTCCCTCCCCTTGCCCCCTCAGGGGGGCCCTGAGAGGCCCTGGCGTGTAATGTTCTCCTCCCTGTGTCCATGTGTTCTACTTGTTCAACTCCCATCAATAAGTGAGAAGGTGTGGTGTTTGGTTTTCTGTTCCTGTGTTAGTTTGCTGAGAATGATGGCTTCTAGCTTCATCCATGTCCCTGCAAAGGACATTAACTCATTATTTTATGTGACTGCATAGTATTCCATGGTGTATATGTGCCACATTTTCTTTATCCAGTCTATCATTGATGAGCATTTGGGTTGGTTACAAGTCTTTGCTATTGTAAATAATGCTGCAGTAAACATACATTTGTAGGAGATCAGTCAGGGTGTTGGGAGAAAGTGTAGGAAAAGAAGCAGACCTTCTTGGAAGGCCAGGTGGTTTTGCAAAAGCTTCAAAAGATAATTTGGCTGAAGGCAGCTGAATTTTCTGAGTAGATAACAAGAAAGTGTAAGGGAATTGATCTAGATAAGTTCATTTACTTAGGCCTTGGAACCTGGCCTTTAATCATCTGCACAGGATTGCTCTCTGGGGGTGGGGGTGAGGGGGTGGGGGGGGCGAACATGTTAATTACATGCAAGTGTGTTGATTCAAGGCCTTTGTCATTAAATCTGTACAGAATAAATGCCCGCAGTGCCGGCTTGTCGGGCCACGGCTGCTACAACTCTTTCTGTGAGCGGCCTGGTCCCCTGGTCCACTCTTTCACTGGTTACATGTATCTGAGTGCATTTTTTTCATCCATCTTTCAGCCAGGGTCTGTGGGTCAGATCTGGCAGTGTGATGCCTCCAGCTTTGTTCTTTTGCTAAGGATTGTTTTGGCTATACAAACTTTTTTGGTTCCATATTAATTTTAAAGTAGTTTTTTTTTTTCCTAATTCTGCAGAGAAAGTCAATGTAGCTTAATGGGAATAGCATTGAATCTACAAATTACTTTGGGAATTATGGCCATTTTCATGATATTGATTCTTCCTATCCATGAGCATGGAATGTTTTTCCATTTGTTTGTGTCCTCTCTTATTTCATTGAGCAGTAATTTGTAGTTCTCCTTGAAGAGATCCCTCACGTCCGTTGTAAGTTGTATTCCTAGGTATTTTATTCTCTTTGTCACAATTGTGAATGGGAGTTTACTCATGATTTGGCTCTCTGCTTGTCTATTGTTGGGGTGTGGGAATGCTTGTGATTTTTGCACATTGATTTTGTATCCTGAGATTTTGCTGAAGTTTCTTATCAGCTTAAAAAGTTTTTGGGCTGAGACGATGGGGTTTTCTAAATACACAATCATGTCTTCTGCAAACAGAGACAATTTCACTTCCTCTCTTTCTATGTGAATATCTTTATTTCTTTCTCTTTCTTGATTGCCCTGTCCAGAACTTCCAACACTATGTTGAATAGGAGTGGTGAGAGAGGGCATCCTTGTCTTGTGCCCATTTTTAAAGGGAATGCTTTCAGCTTTTGCCCATTCAGTGTGATGCTGGCATGGGTTTGTCATAAGTAGCTCTTATTATCTTGAGATATGTTCCATCAATACCTAGTTTATTAAGAGTTTTTAGCATGAAGCACTGTGAATTTTATCAAAGGCCTTTTCTGTATAATTGAGATAATCATGTTTTTTGTCATTGGTTCTGTTAACATGATGAAGTATGTTTATTGATTTGCACATGTTGAACAAGCCTTGTATCCCATTGATGAAGCCGACTTGATTGTGTTGATAAGCTTTTTGATGTGCTGCTGGATTAGGTTTGCCAGTATTTTTATTGAGGATTTCTGCATTGATGTTCATCAGGGATATTGGCCTAAATTTTTCTTTTTTTGTTGTGTCTCTGCCAGTTTTTGGTATCAGGATGATGCTGGCCTCATAAAATGAGTTTGGGAGTAGTCCTTCTTTTTCTATCGTTTGAAATAGTTTCAGAAAGAATGGTACCAGCTCCTCTTTGTACCTCTGGTAGAATTTGGCTGTGAATCCCTCAGGTCCTGGGCTTTTTTTGGATTGGTAGGCTATTAATTACTGCCTCAATTTCAGAACTTGTTTTTGGTCTATTCAGGAATTTCACTTCTTTCTGGGTTAGTCTTGGGAGGGTATATGTGTCCAGGAATTTATCCACCTCTTCTAGATTTTCTA
The DNA here is from genome assembly GCF_029289425.2 of Pan paniscus. Classification (NCBI taxonomy): domain Eukaryota; kingdom Metazoa; phylum Chordata; class Mammalia; order Primates; family Hominidae; genus Pan; species Pan paniscus. The sequence continues at coordinate 65,646,443 of NC_073272.2, forward strand.
GTTTATTTGCATAGAGGTGTTTATAGTACTCTCTGATGGTAGTTTGTATTTCTGTGGGATCAGTGGTGATACCTTCTTTATCATTTTTTATTGTGTTTATTTGATTCTTCTCTTGTTTCTTGTTTATTAGTCTAGCTAGAGGTCTATTTATTTTGTTAACTTTTTCAAAAAACAAACTTCTGGATTCATTGATTGTTTTTGAAGTGTATTTCATGTCTCTGTCTCCTTAAGTTCTACTCTGATCTTAGTTATATCTTGTCTTCTGCTAGCTTTTGAATTTGTTTGCTCTTGCTTCTCGATTTCTTTTAATTGTGATGTTAGGGTGTTGATTTCAGATCTTGCCAGCTTTCTAATATGGGCATTTAGTGCTATAAATTTTCCTCTTAACCCTGCTTTAGCTGTGTCTCAGAGATTCTGGTATGTTGTCTCTTTGTTCTCATTGGTTTTGAAGATCTTCTTTATTTCTGCTTTAATTTCATTATTTACCCAGAAGTCACTCAGGAGCGGGTTGTTCAATTTCCATGTAGTTGTGAGGTTTTGAGTGAGTTTCTTAATCCTGAGTTCTAATTTGATTGCACTGTTGTCTAAGAGACTGTTTGTTATGACTTCCATATTTTTAGCATTTGCTGAGGAGTGTTTTACTTCCAATTATGTGGTCAATTTTAGAATAAGTGCCATGTGGCACTGAGAAGTATGTATATTCTGTTGATATGTTTGAAGAGTTCTGTAGATGTCTATTAAGTCTACTTGATACAGAGCTGAGTTGAAGTCCCAAATATTCTTGTTAATTTTCTGTTTCATTGATCTTTCTAATATTGACAGTGGCATGTTAAAATCTCCACTATTATTATGTGAGAGTCTATGTCTTTTTGTAGGTCTCTAGGAACTTGTTTTATGAATCTGGGTGCTCCTGTATTGAGTGCTTCTACATTTAGGATAGTTAACACTTCTTGTTGCCTTTATCCCTTTACCATTATATAATGCCCTCCTTTGTCTTTTTTTTATCTTTGTTGGTTTAAAGTATGTTTTATCAGAGACTAGGATTGCAACCCCTCTTTTTTTTTTTTTTTTGCTTGGTAAATATTCCTCCATCCCTTCATTTTGAGCATATGTGTGTCTTTGTACATGAGATGGGTCTCCTGAATACAATACACTGATGGGTCTTGACTCTTTATCCAATTTGCCATCCTGTGTCTTAGTTGGGGCATTTAGCCCATTTACATTTAAGGTTAATATTGTTATGTGTGAATTTGATCCTGTCATCATGATGCTAGCTGGTTATTTTGCATATTAGTTGCAGTTTCTTCATAGTGCTTTTGCTCTTTATATTTTAGTGTGTTTTGCAGTGGCTTGTACTGATTTTTTTTTTCTTCCATAGTTAGTGCTTCCTTCAGGAGCTCTTGTAAGGCAGGACTGGTGGTGACAAAATCTCTCAGCATTTGCTTGTCTGAAAAGGATTTCATTTCTCCTTCACTTATGCAGCTTAGTTTGGCTGGATATGAAATTTTGGGTTGAACATTCTTTTCTTGAAGAATGTTGAATATTGGTCCCCAATCTCTTCTAGCTTGTAGGATTTCTGCAGAAAGACCTACTGTTAGTTTGATGGGCTTCCCTTTGTAGGTGACCTGACCTTTCTCTCTGGCTGCCCTTAACGTTTTTTCCTTCATTTCAACCTTGAAGAATCTGATGATTATGTATCTTGGGGTTGTTCTTCTCGAGTAGTATCTTAGTGGTGTTCTCTGTATTTCCTGAATCTGAATGTTGACCTGTCTTGCTAGGTTGGGGAAGTTCTCCTGGATAATATCCTGAAATGTGTTTTCCAACTTCCTTCCGTTCTTTACATCACTTTCAGGCACACTAGTCAGTCTTAGGTTTGGTCTTTTCACATAGTCTCATATTCCTTGAAGTCTCGTTTTCATTCTTTTTTCTCTAATCTTGTCTTCCCACCTTATTTCAGCAAGCTGATCTTCAATCTCGATATTCTTTCTTCCACTTGATCAATTCAGCTATTGATACTTGTGTATGCTTTATGAAGTTCTCATGCTGTGTTTTTCAGCTCCGTCAGGTCATTTATGTTCCTCTCTAAACTGGTTATTCTAGTTAGCAGTTTCCGTAACATTTTATCAATGTTCTTAGCTTCCTTGCATTGGGTTAGAACATGCTCCTTTAGCTCAGAAGAGTTTGTTATTACCCACTTTCAGAAGCCTACTTCTTTCAATTCATCAATGTCATTCTCTGTCCTTGCTGGAGAGAACTTGCGATCATTTGGAGCAGAAGACTCATTCTGGTTTTTTAAATTTTCAGCGTCTTTGCACTGGCATTTCCTCATCTTTGTGGATTTATCTACTTTTGATTTTTGAGGCTGATGACCTTTAGATGGGGTCTTTGTGTGGGTGTCTTTTTTGTTGATGTTGATGTTGTTGCTTTCTGTTTATTATTTTATGTTTTAACAGTCAGATCTCTCTTCTGCAGGTCTGCTGCAGTTTGCTGGTGGTCCACTCCTGAACCTGTTCACCTTGGTATCACCAGTGGAGGCTGCAGAACAGCAAAGATTGCTGCCTGCTCCTTCCTCTGGAAGCTTAGTCCCAGAGGGACACTGGCCTGATGCCAGCTGGAGCTCTCCTGTAAGAGGTGTCTTTTGACCCCTGTTGGGAAGTCTCTCCCAGTCATGAGGCACAAGTGTCAGGGACCCACTTAAGGAGGCAGTCTGTCCCTTAGCAGAGTTGGCGTGCTGTGCTGGAAGAATCCCCCTTGTCAGGATCAGCTGCTCTCTTCAGCACTGGCAGGCAAAAAAGATTAAGTCCACTGAAGCTGTGCCCACAGCTGCCCCTCCCCGCTCTGTCTCAGGGAGATTAAGGTTTTATCTGTAACCCCCTGACTGGGACTGCTGCATTTGCTTCAGAGATGCCCTGCCAAGTGAGAAGGAATCTAGAGAAGCAATCTGGCCACAGCTGCTTTATTGTGCTGTGGTAAATTATGCTCAGTCCAAACCTCCCAGTCTCCCTAGCACGGTCGGGTGGGAACCACCTACTAAAGCATCAGTAATGGCAGATGCCCCTCTCCCACCAAGCTCAATCATCCCAGGTCAACTCCAGACTGCTGTCCTGGGATTGAGAATTTCAAGCCAGTGGATCTTAGCTTGCTGGGATCTGTGGGGGTGGGATCCACTGAGCTATACCCCTTGGCTCCCTGGCTTCAGCCCCCTTTCCAGGGGAGTGAATGGTTCTGTCTCACTGGGCTTCCAGGCACCACTGGGGTATGAAAAAAACTCCTGCAGCTAGCTCAGTGTCTGCCCAAACAGTCACTCAGTTTTGTGTTTGAAACCCAGGACCCTGGTGATATAGATGGTATAGGCTCATGAGGGAATCTCCTGATCTGTAGATTGCAGAAAACCGTGGGAAAAGAGTATTACCCAGGCCAGGTAGTACAGTCCCTCATGGCTTCTCTTGGCTGGGGGAGGGAGGTCCCCTCACTCCTTGCACTTCTCTGGTGAAGTAACGCCCCACCCTGCTTCTGCTCACTTTCCATGGGCTGTACCCACTGCCTAACCAGTCCCAATGAGATGAACTGGGTACCTCAGTTGGAAAGGCAGAAATCACCCACCTTCTGCATTGGTCTCACTGGGAGCTGCAGACCACAGCTATTTCTATTTGGCCATATTGGCCCCTCTGGGGTTGAGTTCTTGATTTGATTCTTAGCTTAATTGCTGTTGGTGTACAGCAGAGCTACTGATTTGCATACATTAATTTTGTATCCTGAAACTTTGCTGAATTCATTTACCAGTTCTAGGAGCTTTTTGAATGAGTATTTAGGGTTTCCTAGGTATATGACCATATCATCAGCAAGCAGTGACAGTTTGACTTCCTCTTTCCTGATTTGGATGCCCCTGATTTCTTTCTCTTGTATGATTGCTCTGGCTAGGACTTCCAGTAGTATGATAAATAAAAGTGGTGAAAGTAGGCATCTTTGTCTTGTTCCAGTCCTCAGGGGGAATGCTTTCAACTTTTTCTCATTTAGTACAATGTTGGCTGCGGGTTTGTCATAGGTGGCTTTTATTACCTTAAGATGTGTCCCTTCTATGCCAATTTCACTGAGGGTTTTAATCATAAAAGGATGCTGGATTTTGTCAAATGCTTTTTCACAGATGACTTTTGTCATAGATGGCTTTTATTACCTTAAGATATGTCCCCTGTATGCCGATTTCACTGAAGGGTTTTAATCATAAAAGGATGCTGGATTTCGTTAAATGCTTTTTCTGTGTCTATTGAGATAATAAGGTGATTTTTGTTAATTCTGTTTATGTGGTCTATCACATTTATTGACTTGTGTATGTTAAACCATCCCTGCATCTCTGGCATAAAACTTAGTTGATCATGGTGGATTATCTTTTGGATATGCTGTTGGAGTTTGTTAGCTAGTATTTTGTTGAGATTTTTTCATCTATGTTCATCAGGGATATTGGTTTGTAGTTTTCTTTTTTTGTTATGTCCATCCCTGGTTTTGGTATTAGGGTGATACTGGCTTCGTAGAATGACTTAGGGAGGATTCTCTGTTTATCTTTTGGAATAGTGTCAATAGGATAGTACCAATTCTTTGAATGTCTGATAGAATTCAGCCATGAATCATTCTGATCCTGGGCTTTTGTTGTTGTTGTTCTTGGCAATTTTTTTTTACCATTTCAATCTCACTCCTTGTTATTGGTATGTTCAGATATTCTATATTTTCCTGGTTTAATGTAGGAGGGTTGTATCTTTCCAGAAATTTACCCATCTCCTCTAAGTTTTCTAGTTTATGCACACAAAGCTGTTCATAGTAGCCTTGAATAATCTTTTATATTTCTGTTATCAGTTGTAATATCTCATTTCATTTCTATTATAATTTAGCTTATTTTGATCTTCTCTCTTCTTGGTTAATCTTGCTAATGGTCTATCAATTTTATTTATCTTTTCAAAGAAACATCTTCTGTTTCATTTATCTTTTGCAAATTTTTTGTTTCAATTTTATTTAATTCTGCTCTGATCTTCCTTTTTTCTTTTTTTATGCTTGGTTTGGGCTTGGATTGATACTGTTTCCCAGTTCCTTGAAGTGTGACTTTAGATTGTCTATTTGTATTCTTTCAGACTTTTGATGTAGTGCTGTGAACTTTTCTCTTAGCACATATTTTGCTGTATCCTAGAGATTTTGATAGGTTGTGTCACTATTATCATTCAGTTCAAAGAATTTTTAAATTTCCATCATGATTTCATTGTTGACCCAATGATCACTCAGAAGCAAGTTATTTAATTTCCATGTATTTGCATGATTTTGATGGTTCTTTTGGAATTGATTTCCAATTTTATTCCACTGTGGTCTGACAGAGTACTTGATATAATTTTGACTTTCTTAAATTTACTGAGACTTGTTTTGTGGCCTATCATATGGTGTATCTTGGAGAATATTCCATGTGCTGATGAATATAATGTATATTCTGCAGTTGTTGTGTAGAATGTTCTGTAAATATCCATTAAGTCCATTTGTTCTAAGGTATAGTTTAAGTCCATTGTTTCTTTGTTGACTTTCTGTCTTGACCTGTCTAGTGCTGTCAGTGGAATATTTAATTCCCCCACTATTATCGTGTGGCTGTCTATCTCATTTCTTATGACTAGTACTAATTGTTTTATAAATTTGGGAGCTCCAGGTAGGTGCATATATACTTAGAATTGTGATATTTTCCTGTTAGACTAGTTCTTTTATTATTAGATAATGTCTCTGTCTTTTTTAAACTGCTGTTACTTTAATATTTGTTTTGTCTCATATAAGATTAGCCACCCCTGTCTGGGCACGGTGGCTCACACCTGTAATCCCAGCACTTGGGGAGACCGAGGTGGGTGGATCATGAGGTCAGGAGAGTTTGAGATCAGCCTGGCCAAGATGGTGAAACCCTGTCTCAAATAAAAATACAAAAATTAGCTGGGCATAGTGGTGGGTGCCTGTAATCCAAGCTACTCAGGAGGCTGAGACAGGAGAATTGCTTGAACCAAGGAGGTGGAGGTTGCAGTTAGCCAAGATCTAAGATCATGCCACTGCACTCTAGCCTGAGCAACAGAGCTAGACTCCTTCTCAAAACAAAACAAACCCCAAAAACAAAAACAACAACAGAAGAACCAAAAACAGCAACAACAACAACAACAACAAAAAACAAACTAGCTACTCTTGCTTGCTTTTGGTGTCCATTTGCATGGAATATCTTTTTCTACCCCTTTACTAAAGTTTATGTGGGTACTTATGTGTTAGGTGAGTCTTGTGAAGACAGCAGTAACTTGGAACAGTTAGGCCATTTAAATTAAATGTTAGTATTGAGATGTGAGGTACTATTCTATTGATCGTGCTATTTGTTGCCTGATTACCTTGTGTTTTTCATCATTGTGTTATTGTTATATAGATCCTGTGAGATTTATGCTTTAAGGAGGTTCTATTTTGGTGTACTTTGAAGTTTGGTTTCAAGATTTAGAGCTCCTTTTAGCAGTTCTTGTTGTTCTGGCTTGGTAGTGATGAATTCTTTCACTATTAGTCTGTAAAAGACTATCTTTCCTTCACTTTTGAAGCTTAGTTTCACTGGATACCAAATTTTTGGCTGATAATTGTTTTAAGGAGGCTAAAAATAGAACAGCAATACCCTCTAGCTTGTAGGGTTTCTGCTGACAACTCTTCTGTTACTCTGATTTGTTTTCCTTTTATAGGTTACCTAATGCTTTTGCCTCACAGCTCTTAAGATTCTTTTCTTAGTCTTGACTTTAGATAACCTAATGGCTGTGAGCCTAGGCACTGATCCTGTTGTGATGAATTTCCCAGGTGTTTTTTGAGCTTATTGTATTTGGATGACTAGATCTCTAGCAAAGCAGGGGAAGTTTTCCTCGATTATTTCCTTGAATATGTTTTCCAGACTTTCAGATTTCTCTTCTCCCTTGGGAACACCAATTATTCTTCAGTTTGGATGTTTAAAGTAGTCCCAAACTTCCTGGATTATGGCTGCCTCTCCTGAGTCAAACAGGTCTCCAGGGAAGTGAGGAAAAGCCAGGGGGATTATGGCTGCCTCTCCTGAGTCAAACAGGTCTCCAGGGAAGTGAGGAAAAACCGACAGTCACAGGCCTCACCCTGCTCACAAGAAGCTCACGGTCCTAGAAGCCAGTCTCACTCCCACTGTGCCCTCCCAACAGCACCGAGTGTACTTCCAGGTAGCCGGTGACCAGTGCTGACAGCTTGCCTCAGACCATGAGCCTCCCCATTGAGAAAGTAAGCCAACTCACAGTATTTTTGGCATCACAGGGAGCCTGCAACAGTGATCCAGTTCCTTGAAAGGGTCTGTGGATTGTCTTGGCTTTCCTGGCATGTTCCTGCAGTAGTTCTTGGAGCAAAAGTTTGCAATGTGAGTCTCCACATGCTGCTCTGCCTTTCCAAGTGGGAGCTGCAAGCTAGTCCTGCCTCCTGTCTGCCATCTTAATCCGACATTCTCTCCTTCTTTTTAAAGGCTGAATGTTATAAATAAATAAATATATATATAATAAAATATACATGAAAAATGTGATATACATCACATTTTATTTATCCATTCATTTGTCAATAGAAACCTAGGTTGATTTCATATCTTGGCTATTGTGAATAGTGCTACAATAAACATAGGACTGCAGATATCTCTCTGAGATCAAGATTTTCCTTTTTTTTTTTTTTTCGGATATATACCCAGAAATGGGGTTGCTGTATCATATGGTAGTTATGTGTTTATTTTTTGAGAAACTTTAATAATGTTTTTCGTACTGTCTGTAATAATGTATATTTCCACAGATAGCATATAAGTTTCCCCTTTTTACCAAATCCTTGCCAACATTTGTTAACTTTGGTCTTTTTTTATAATATCCATTCTAACAAGTATGAGTTGTATCTCATTGTGCTTTTACTTTATATTTCCCTGGTGATTAGTGATGTTGAGCATTTTTTCAAATACTTGTAGGTCATTTGTCTTCTTTTGAGAAATGTTTATTCAGGTCCTTTGCCCATGTATTAATCAGGTTATTAGTTTTCTTACTATTGAGTTGTTTGGGATATCAACCCCCTATCAGATGTATGGTTTGCACACATATTCTCCATTCTGTGGGTTGTTTCCTCACTCTGTTTATTGTTTTCTTTGCTGTTCATAAGCATTTAAGTTTGATGTAATCTCATTTGTCTATTTTTTTCTTTTGCTACCTGTATTTTGTGGTATCAAGAAAAATCATTTTCTAGAAGTATGTCAAAAAGTATTTTTCTATATTTCCTTTTAGTAGTTTTGCAGTTTAAAAATATTATTTTTAGGTCTTTACCTTGAATTTATTTTTATTTATTTTTAATTTTTAAATTTTTAGGCTGGGCACAGTGGCTCACTTGTGTAATCCCAGTGCTTTGGGAGGCTGAGGCAGGTGGATTACCTGTGGCTGGGAGTTCAAGACCACCTGACAAACATGGAGAAACCCCATCTCTACTAAAAATACGAAATTAGCTGGGTGTGGTGACAGATGCTTGTAATCCCAGCTACTCGGGAGGCTGAGGCAAGAGATTCACTTGAACCTCGGAGGTGGAGGTTGCAGTGAGCTGAGATTGCACCATTGCACTCCAGCCTGGGCAACAAGAGCAAAACTCTGTCTCAAAAAAATTAATTTTTGTGTCTACATAGTAGGTGTACATATGGGGTACATGAGATGTTTTGATACAGTCATGCAATGTGAAATAAGCACATCATGAAGAATGGTGCATCTATCCCCTTAAGCATTTATCCACTGAGTAGTAAACAATCTAATTACATTCTTTATTTTCAATTGTACAGTTACATTATTACTGACTATAGGCAACCTATGGTGCTGTCAAATAGTAGGTCTTATCCATTTTTTTTTTTTTTTGTACACATTAAGCATTCCAACCTCTCTGACAGCCCCTCACTACCTTTCTTAGCCTCTGGTAACTATCCTTCTACTCTCTATGTACATGAGTTTAATTGTTTTGATTTTTAAATTCCACAAATAAGTGAGAACATGTGATGTTTGTCTTCCTGTCTTCCTGTGCCTAGCTTATTTCACTTAACACAATGATCTCCAGTTCCATCTATGTTGTTGAAAATTACTGGATCTCATTCTTTTATGGCTGAATAGAACTCCATCGTGTATATGTACCACATTGTCTTTATCTATTCATCTGTAGATGGACACTTAGGTTGCTTCCAAATCTCAGTTACTGTAAACAGTACTGCAACAAACATAGGAGTGTAGATATCTCTTTGATACATTAGTTTCCTTTTTTTGGGGGGTGGGGTGCAGTGGAGTATATACCCAGCAGTGGGATTGTTGGATCATATGGTAGTTCAATTTTTAGTTTGCTGAGGAACCTCCAAACTGTTCTCCATTGTGGTTATACTAATTTGCATTCCCACCAAGAAAGTATAAGCATTCTCTTTTCTTCACATCCTCACCAGCATTTGTTATTGCTTGTCTTTTGGATAAAAGCCATTTTAACTGGGGTGAGATGATATCTCATTGTAGTTTTGATTTACATTTCTCTGATGACCAATGATGTTGAGCACCTTTTTCTATGACTGTCATTTGTATCTCTTCTTTTGAGGGATTTCAATTGAAATCTTTTGCTCATCTTTTGATCGGATGATTAGATTTTTTTTTTCTAGAGAGTACTTTGCGCTCCTTATATATTCTGGTTATTAATCCCTTGTCAGATGGGTAGTTTGAAAATATTTTCTTCAATTATGTGGATTGTCTCTTCACTTTGTTGATTGTATCTTTTGCTGTGCAGAAGCTTTTTAACTTTATTTCATTCCATTTGTCCATTTTTGCTTTGATTGCCTCTGCTTGTGGGGTGTTACTCAATAAATTTTTGCCTAGACCAATGTCCTGGGGGATTTCCCCTAATGATTTCTTGTAGCAGTTTCATGGTTTGATGTCTTAGATCTAAGTCTTTAATTAATTTTGATTTGATATTTTTATATGGAGAGAAATATGGGTCTAGTTTTATTCTTTTACATGTGCGTATCCAGTTTTTCCAGCACTAGCTATTGAAGAGACTGCACTTTCCCCAATGTATGCTCTTGGTACCTTTGTCAAAAATGAGCTCACTGTAGATGAATGTGGATTTATATCTGGGTTGTCTATTCTAATCCACTGATCCATGTGTCTGTTTTTATACCAGCACCATGTCATTTTTGTTACAAGAGCTCTGTAGTATAATTTAAAGTCAGGCAATGTGATTCCTCCAGTTTTGTTCTTTTTGCTCTGGATAGCATGGCTATTTTGGGTCTTTTGTGATTCCATATACATTTTAAGATTGTTTTTTCTATTTTTGTGAAGAATGCCATTGGTATTTTGATAGGAATTGCCCTGAATCTGTAGATTGCTTTGGGTAGTATGGACATTTTAACTATTGATTCTTTCAATCCATGAATATAGAATATTTTTCCATTTTTGGTGCCCTCTTTAATTTTTTTCATCATTGTTATATAATTTTCATTATAGAGATCTTTCACTTCTTTGGTTAAGTTAATTCCTAGATATTTACTTTTATGCATCACTATTGTAAATGGGATTGCTTTTAAAATTATTTTTTCACATTGTTCACTGTTGGCATGTAGAAATGCTACTGATTTTTTTATGTTGATTTTTGTGTCCTACAACTTGACTGAACATATCAGTTCTCATAGTTTTCCTGTGGAGTCTTTAGGTTTTCCCAAATATAAGATTATATCGTCTGCAAACAAGGATAATTTGACATCTTTCTTTCTAATTTGAATGCCCCTTTATATCTTTCTTTTTGTCTGATTGCTATAACTAGGACTTCCAGTACTCTGTTGAATAACAGTAGTAAAAGTGGGCATCCTTGTTGTATTACAGATTTTAGAGGAAAGGCTTTTAGTATTCCCCCATTCAGTGTGATACTAGCTGTGGGTCTGTTGTAAGTAGCTTTTATTATGTTGAGGTATGCCCCCACTGTACAGTTGTTTGAGGATTTTTATCATTCATGAAGGGATGTTGCATTTTATCAAATGTCTTTTAAGCATCAATTGAAGTGATCATATCGTTTTTATGCTTCATTCTATCAATATGATGTATCACATTGATTTATTTGTGTATGTTAAACCATACTTGCATCCCAGGGATAAATCACACTTGGCATGATGAATAATCTTTTTTATTATTATACTTTAAGTTCTGGGGTACATGTGTAGAACATCCAGTTTTGTTACATAGGTTTATATGTGCCATTGTGGTTTGCTGCACGCATCAACCCACCATCTACATTAAGTATTTCTCCTAATGTTATCCCTCCCCTAGCAGCCCACCCCCCCGACACACCCTGGTGTGTGATGTTCCCCTCCCTGTGTCCATGTGTCCTCATTATTCACCTCCCACTTATGAGTGAGAATATGTGGTGTTTGGTTTCCTGTTCTTGAGTTAGTTTGCTGAGAATGATAGTTTCCAGTTTCATCCATGTCCCTGCAAAGGACATGAACTCATCCTTTTGGATGGCTGCATAGTATTCCATGGTGTATATGAGCCAAATTTTCTTTATCCAGTTTATTATTGATGGGCATTTGGGTTGGTTCCAAGTCTTTGCTATTGTGAATAGTGCTGCAATAAACATACATGTGCATGTGTTTTTATAGTAGAATGATTTATAATCGTTTGGGTATATAACCAGTAATGGGATTGCTGGGTCAAATGGTATTTCTGGTTCTAGATCCTTGAGGATTCACCACACTGTCTTCCACAATGGTTGAACTAATTTACACCTCCATCAACAGTGTAATAGCTTTCCTATTTCTCCACATCCTCTCCAGCATCTATTGTTTCCTGACATTTTAATGATCGCCATTCTAACTGGTGTGTAATGGTATCCCATTGCGGTTTTGATTTGCATTTCTCTAATGACCAGTGATGATGAGCCTTTTTTATATAGTTGTTGGCCACATAAATGTCTTCTTTTGAGAAGTGTCTGTTTATATTCTTCACCAACTTTTTGATAGGTTTGTTTGTTTCTTGTAAATTTGTTTATGTTCTTTGTAGATTCTGGATATTAGCCCTTTGTCAGATGGGGAGATTGCAAAAATTTTATCCCATTCTCTAGGTTGCCTGTTCACTCTGATAATAGTTTCTTTTGCTGTGCAGAAACTACTTAGTTTAATCAGATCACATTCTTTTAAAAGTATTGTTGAATTCTGTTTGCTAGTATTTTGTTGAGAATATTTGCATCAATATTAACCTGAAATATTGGCTGTAGCTTTCTTTTTTTGATGTGTCTTTGTCTGGTTTTCATAGCAGGGTAATACCGGCCTCATAGAATGAGTTTCGAAGTATTCCCTCCTTCTCTATTTTTTGGAATCATTTGAGTAAAATTGGTATTATTTCTTCTTTAAATGTTTGGTAGAATTAAGCAGTGAAGCCATCAGGTTTCATGCTCTTCTTTACTGGGAGACTTTGTATGACAGCTTTGATCTTGTTACTTGTTATTGGCCTGCTCAGGTTTTGGATTTATACCTGGTTAATCTTGGTAGGTTGTATGTATCTAGGAATTTGTCTATTTCATCTAGATTTTCCAATTTATTGGCACATAGTTGCTCTTAGTAGCCACTGATGGTTATTTTAATGTCTGCTGTATCAGTTGTAATGTCTCCTTTTGCATTTCTGATTTTATTTCGATCTTCTTTCTTTTTTTCATAGCTAGTCTAGCTAAAGGTTTGCTATTTTTTAACTTTTCAAAAAAAAACTCTTAGTTTCAGTGATCTTCTATTTTTTCTTTGCTTTTTTTCTTTTTTCATTGATCTTTTATATATATATTTTTACATTTCAGTTTTATTTATTTCTACTATTATCTTTATTTTCTTCTACTGATTGTGGGTTTGGTTTTATCTTGCTTTTCTAGTTAATTAAGATGCATTATTGGATTGTTTATTTGAAAATTTTCCATTTTCTGTGTAGGCACCTCTAACTATAAACTTCTGTCTTACTACTGCTTTTGTTACATACTGTAGGTTTTGGTATGATGTGTTTCCATTATCATTTGTTTCAAGAAATTATTTAATTTTCTTCTTAATTTCATTGACCTACTCATCATTCAGGGGCATATTGTTTAATTTCCATGTATTTGTATAGTTTCCAAAATTCATTTTGTTATTAATTTTTAGTTTATTCTCTTGTGGTAAGAGAAGATGCTTGATATAATTTCAGTTTTTTGAATGTTTTTATAACTTGTTTTGTCACTTGGCATATGGCTTATCCTTGAGAATAATCCATGTGCTGAGGAAAAAATGTATATTCTGTAGCCATTGGATGAAATGCTCTGTAAATATCCATTAGATACATTTGGTCTATTGTGCAGATTAAGTCTGATATTTCACTGTTGATTTTCTGTCTGCAGGATCTGTCCAATGCTGAGAGTAGGGTGTTGACATCTCCAGCTATTATAGCACTTGAGCTTATCTGTCTCTTTAGCTCAAATAATATTTCCTTTATATATCTGGGTGCTTTAGTGTTAGGTGCATATATACTTAAAATTCTTGTATCCTTTTGCTGAATTGATCCCTTTATCATTACATTTTGACCTCCTTTGCTTCTTCTTGTAGTTTTTGTCTTGAAATCTATTTTGTCTGATATAAATATAGCAATTTTGATGCTTTTTTTTGGTTTCCATTGGCAGGGAATATTTTTTACATATTTTTATGTTCAGTTTATGTGTATTTTTCATAGATTCAGTGTGTTTATTGTAGGAAACATATCAATAGGTCTTGTTTTTATTTTTTCATCCATTCATCCAGTCTATGTCTTTCGACTGGAGAGTTTAATCCATTTATATTCATATTATTGATAAGTAAGGACTTACTGCTGCCATTTTGTTATTTGTTTTCTAGTCTTCTCTTCCTTCTTTCTTTTCTTTCTGTCTTAAGTTTTGTGAAGGTGATTTTATCTGGTGATATGATTAGTTTCTTGCCTTCTATATTTTTATATCTCCATTGTACATTTTTTGGATTGAGGTAACAATGAGGCTAGAAACTATTACTTTATAACCCAACATTTTAACCTGTTAACTACTTAACACTGTTTGCACAAACAAACAAAGGAAAACTAATAAAAACTCTATGCCTTAACTTTGTTCCCCCATTTTCAACTTTTTGATATTTCTGTTTATACCTTTGTGTACTGACTATGTCTTGAAAAGTTGTTGTAATTATTATTCAGGATTAGTTAATTAGTCATTCTACTTAGGAAAAGCATAGTTTTAAGGCCACAGTTACAGTGTTGTAATATTCTGTTTTTCTGTGTACTTACTATTACCATTGAGTTTTGTACCTTAAAGTGATTACTTATTTTTCATTAATGTTATTTTCTTTCTGATCGAAGTATTCTCTTTAACATTTTTTGTAGGACAGGTCTTCTGTTGATTAAATACCTTACTTTTGTTATTCTGATAAGACTTTATTTCTCCATGTTTGAAATATATTTTTACTGGATATACTATTCTAGGGTAAAAGTTTTTATTTATTTTTTCCTTCAAGATTTTAAATAAGCCATTCCACTTCTCTTTTCAGTGAAAACCTTACAGACCTAATTTCCACAGAAAAGTCTGCTGCCAAATGTATTGGAGCTCCATTGTGTGTTATTTGTTTCTTTTCTTTTGCTGCTTTTAGGATCCCTTCTTAAATCCTTGATCTTTGAGGGTTTGATTATTAAACACCTTGAGGTAGTCTTTCTTGGGTTAAGTAGGCTTGGTGTTCTATAACCTTCTTGTACTTGGATATTGGTATCTTTCTTTAGGTTTAGGAAGTTTTCTATTACCATTCCTTTCAATAGGCATCCTACCCTTATTTGTTTCTTTACCTCCTCTTTAAGGCCAACAACTAGGCTATTTTCTAAGTCCTTGTAGGTGTCCTTTATTGTTTTTTATTCTTTTCTGTTTTGTCTTCTCTGACTGTGTATTTCCAAATAGCATGCCTTTAAGCTGTTTTTTTTTTTTTTTTTTTTTTTTTGAGATGGAGTCTCGCTCTGTCACCAGGCTGGAATGCAGTGGCGAGATCTCGGCTCACTGAAACCTCTGCCTCCTGGGTTCAAGTGATTCTCCTGCCTCAGCCTCCTGAGTAGCTGGGACTACAGGTGTGTGCCACCACGCCCAGTTAATTTTTGTATTTTTAGTAGAAATGGGGTTTCACCATGTTGGCCAGGATGGTCTCAATCTCTTGAGCTCAAAGCTCACTATATTTTTTTAAGACAGGGTATGACTCTGTTGCCCAGGCTGGAGTGCAGTAGCATGACGTTGGCTCACTGTAACCTCCACCTCCAGGGCTTAAACCATTCTCTTACCTCAGCCTTCCAAGTAGCTGGGACTACAGGCATGTGTCAACACACCCAGCTAATTTATGTATTTTTAGTAGAGATGGGTTTTCACCATGCTGCCCAGGCTGGTCTCAAACTCGTGAGTTCAAGTGATCCATCCACCTCAGCCTCCCAAAGTGCTGGGAATGCAGGCATGAGCCACTGCACTGGACCTTTAAAAATTTCTATTTTAGGTTTTAAGGTACATGTGAAGGTTTGTTACATAGGTAAACTTGTGTCACAGGTGTTGGTGGGGGGTTGTTACGCAGATTATTTTATCACCCAGGTATTAAACCCAGTACTTAATAGTTATTGTTCTGTTCCTCTCTCTCCTCCCACCCTCCACCTTCAAATAGACCCCAGTTTCTGTCGTTTCCTTCTTTGTGTTCATGAGTTCTCATCATTTAGCTCCCACTTATCAGTGAGAACATGCGGTACTTGGTTTTCTGTTCCTGTGTTAGTTTCCTAAGGATAGTAGCCTCCAGCTCCATCCATGTTCCTGCAAAAGACAAAATCTCAATCATTTTTATGGCTGCATAGTATTCCATGGTGGATATGTACCACATTTTCTTTATCCAGTCTACTATTGATAGGTATGTAGGTTGATTCTATGTCTTTGCTATTGTGAGTAGTGTTGCAATGATCATTCACATGCATGTCTTTATGGTAGAATGATTTATATTCCTCTGGGTATATACCCAGAAATGGGATTGCTGGGTTAAATGGTAGTTCTGCTTTTCGCTCTTTGAGGAATTGCCACACTGCTTTCCACAATGGTTGAACTAATTTACAATCCCACCAAAAGCATATAAGCATTCCTTTTTCTCCACAATCTTGCTAGCATCTGTTACGTTTTGACTTTTTCATAATAGCCATTCTGACTGGTGTGAGATGGTAACTCACTGTGGTTTTGATTTGTGTTTCTCTAATGATCAGTGATATTGAGTTTTTTTTTCCATATGCTTGTTGGCTGCATGTATGCTTCTTTTAAAAAGTGTCCTTGTTTTTTGCCCACTTTTTAATGGGGTTGTTTGTTTTACTTTTGAAAATTTGTTTAAGCTCTTTATAGATGCTGGATATTAGACCTTCATCAGATACATAGTTTGCAAAATTTTTCTCCCATTATGTATGTTGTCTGATTGCCCTGTTGACAGTTTCTTTTGCTGTGCCGAAGTTTTTAAGTTTAATTCAAGCTCACTAATTCTTTTATTCTGCTTGATAAATTCTGCTATTAAAGGACTTCAATGCATTCAGTATACCAATTGCATTTTTCAGCTCCAACATTTTTGTTTGCTTCTTCTTTACTATTTTAATCTCTTTGTTAAATTTATCTGATAGAATTCTGAATTCCTTCTCTGTGTTATCTTGAATTTCTTTGTGTTTCCTCAACAGAGTTGTTTTGAATTTTCTGTTTGAAAGGTCATATATCTCTGTTTTTGATTGGTCACTGGTGCTTTATATAGTTCCTTTGGTGAGATCATATTTTTCTTGCAGGCTCATTGAGGTACTGCCTTGACTGTCTTGGACAGAATCAGTGAGAATTATCTGGATTACTGACAGATTCTTGTTCTCTTCTCTTACTTCCTCCCAAATAAACAGAGTATTTATCTCTCTGTTCTGAACCATATAAACCTGGGGGTAGAGTGACATGAGCACTCTGTGGCCACCACCATTATGCTTGCTGTGGTTCAGACCTGAAGCCAGTATAGCACTGGGTCTCACTCAAGGCCTGTTTTAACCACTTCCTGGCTATGTTTGCTCAAGACCTTGGGGCTCTGCAACAAGCAGGTGGCAATGCCAGCCAAGACTGTTTCCTTTCCTTCAGGATGGAGAGGTCCCCTAGGCCCCAGGAGTGTCCAGAAATGCCATCCTGGAGTCAGGGACTACAGTCACAAACTTTAGAAGTCTACCTTATGTTCTATTGCACTGCAGCTCAGCTGACACTCAAACCATAAGATGCAGTCCTTCCCATTCTTCCCTCACCTTTGCAAAGGCAGAGAAGCATCCCCCAGTAGCTACCACCATCCCAGAGCATGAGAAGTACTGCCAGACTCCTAAAGGTTCAAGGGTTATTAATTCAGCTTGTGAATGCTGCCTTGCCTGGGACTCACCATTCACAGCAGTGGGCTCCCTTGTGGCCTAGCACATGTCCGGAATGCTGTCCAATAGCCAGGGTCTGAATTGCATACTCCAAGAGCCCACTTGGTTCTCTACTACTGTGTGTCTGAGCTGGTACCTAAGGTATAAAATAAAGTCTCCTTTACATTTCTCTCTGCTTTTCTCAAGCAGAAGGAGTTTTGCCCCATAGCCACCACAGCTGGGAATGTGCTGAGTCTCACGTGAAGCCAGCAAGTCTCAGAGTCTTACATAAGGCTCATGGCCTACTACCTGGGTATTACTCTTTGTTATTCAGGGCTGAAAGTTTTTTTGGTCAGCAGGTGATGGGTTCTCCCAAGACTGTATCCTTCTGTCTAAGGCAGTGGGTTCCCTTCTGGCCCAGCATATTTCTAAAAATGTTGTCTAGTAGTTAGGGCCTGGAAAAGGGGCCACATGACTCTGACTGTTGCCCCAAACTACTGTGGCTGAGCTGGTGTCAAAGATGCAATATAAAGTCTTTACTCGTCTCTCTTCAATTCTAAAGTGGAGGGAAAAGGTATCTTTTGGAGCCAAAAGCTGGGGGTTTTGGGGAAGGTGGCACAAGGCCCCCTTAGCTGTTCCAGCTAGTATTTGCACATTTGAGAAAACAGCCACCTCCTTTAGTCTTTTCAGGCTGGCTATGGCAGGTAAATGACTTTTTCTGTCAGCCTGTTTAGAAATTCTGGGTGGACTGGCTGGTGGAGTGTACAGGAGGGCCTGTTGCTGGAATCCTCAGCAACAGGCCCATGTCAGTAGTGTTGGGCCTGGCAACTGGTTCCACAGCAACTCACTTCATGCCTGGGTCCACAAGCTGTGGCCTGGGTGTGAATTCTTAACCTAGTGCCTGGGGCCATGGGCACTGGCCTTATTCTAGGGTCAGCCCAGATCCTGGGTCTGCAGGGGCTAGTCTGGAGACTCGGGCTATTATAGGCTGGGCTAGCCTAGTGCTAGAGTAGGCCTGGAACTTGGAACTATGGGAGTCAGTCTAGAGGCTGGGTCCACAGAGCCTGTCCTGTTGCTGAGGTAGGCCTGAAGCCTGTGGCCATGGGGAATGGCCTGGTGCTATAGTTCACAGAAGCTGGTGTGCCTGTTTCTGGGGTCCATGGTAAAGTTGAGTGTCCACTTTACTCTTCTTCTCTCACAGGGAGGGTGTCTCTGCAGTGTGCTGTATGGGCTTGGGGGAAGGGAGAAGTGGGTAGTGTGAAACTGTCCTTTCTACATTATTCTACATTATTCCAATACCCTTTTTTATTTCCATGCTCTATCTAGGTACTGTAATCTTTCATCAAGATTCCTTAGCTTTTGTGAAAGGATTTTCAGGCATATGTGAGACAGTCAGGTGAAAAGGGCTCCCTGGCAGAAGCTCCGACTAACCTGCACACTGGGAGGAGCATACACAGTGGCAGAGCCACAGAAGTTCTTGCCATTTGCAGTGGGGAAGAGCCTGGCCCCTCCTCTTCCTGTGTGGAATCTGGGATTCAAGCTGCAAGGCAGTAAACACACTAGCAGGAACTATGACCTTGCAGAGAGTGCCTGTTCCCCCATGCTCTATCTAGGTACTGTAATCTTTCACCAAGATTCCTTAGCTTTTGTGAAAGGATTTTCAGGCATGGATGTGAGACAGTCAGGTGAAAGGGCTCCCTGGCAGAGGCTCCAACTGACCTGCACACTGGAAGGAGCATACACTGTGGCAGAGCCACAGAAGTTCTTGCCATTTGCAGTGGGAGGAGCCCGGCCCCTCCTCTTCCTGTGTGGAATCTGGGATTCAAGCTGCAAGGCAGGAAACACACTAGCAGGAACTCTGACCTTGCGGAGAGTGCCTGTTCCCCCAACCATTTTTTTTTCCATTTCACCCAATAAAACCCTGCCTTACTCAATCTTTAAATAGTCTGCAAGCCTAAATTCTGATGGCCATGGGACAAGGACCTGTCTTTAGGTGAACTGAGGAAAAATCCTGCAATAGATAGTTGTTGAAATTGATGTTTCTGTGAGGGAACTAGCACTGAAAACACCTATTCTACAATCTTGTTGACTTCACTCCCCTATTTTCACTATCTAAGTGAGAAATTTGAGAGTATTTGAGTAGGCCACACTTATATCAATATAAGAAGAAGATAATTTGTGAGTTCTTACACTAGAAGATGGAGTTTTTTTTTTCATGTAGACTGGAAACTCCAGGGTTGTCTCAAGATAAAACTGAAGCTCCACAGGAAGTCAAAGAGCTTCTATCTTTATATTTTTCCTATTTCAATCTTATTAACTATTAGAGAGCCAGGAAGGCTCTGCATTAGTTGGAAAAAAAGTACTATGGAATCCTCAGAAGAGTTCTATCCAGAGGGCTAAATTCAGTATTACTTAATTTTTTTTGACAAACCAATTAAAATCAGGTATTATGAGGATAGTCCCAGATTGGGGAGATGTCACACACTAACTTAACTAGACTTTCCCATACTTCTTATTTCAAAATTTCAGGTTTTGTTTGATTGGACTGAAACAGCACTTATTTTCTTGTTTTTGTTTTTAACAAACAAATGTATTGGCATATACATTCAGAAAAGTGCACAGTGCATAGATCATAGATGTGAAGCTCAGTAAATTTTCACAAAGCAATTTTCACAAACCTATAGAAGCATTAGGCATATCAAGAAACAGAATACTTTCAGCATTTCCAGAACCCTGGAAGCCCTTCTTGTGTGCCCTTCTAATCACTACCCCCCATCTTTTTTTCATTGCATTATTTTCCTTTTTGTCTTCATTATTGAATTTTAATAGTTGTTTGGATAGATATTCTAGATACAAGTCTCTTATCAGATATATGATTCATAAAAGTTTTCTTCCATTCTGTGGGTTATCTTTTCACTTATTGATGGGGTCCTTTGAAGTACAGCATGTTTTAATTTTGATGACGTTCAATGTACCTACTATTTTCTTTTGTCTCTTGTGCTTTGTCTTATTTAAGAAGTGGCTGACTGATCCAAAGTCATGAAAATTTAAGCCCATGTTTTCTTCTAAGGGTTTTATAGTTTTATCTCATATATTTAGGTCTTTGATTCATTTTGGGTTAATTTTTGTATATGGTATTGGTTAATTGTTATTATAAGTTATTTTGCATATGAATATCTAGCTGTCTCAGCAACCTTCATTGTAAAGACTATCCTTCCCTCACTGAATTTCCGTGGTACTTAGTTGAAAATCAACTGGAGAGATAGATTGTAGATAGATAGATAGGAAGGGAGTTTAGTCCATTTTTACCCCTTGCAGCCCTTCTGCCATGTGAGGACACAGCATTCTTCCCCTCCAGAATCTGCAGCAACAAAGCACCATCTTGCAAGCAGAGATGGGGCTCTCACCAGACACCAAACTTGCCGGTGCCTTGATCTCAAAATTGCAACCTCCAGAACTGTGAGAGATAAATTTCTGTTCTTGTCAATTACCCAGTCACAGGTATTTTGTTATAGCAGCACAAATGGACTAAAACAAATGTGTAGATCAATTCTGGGGAGTTTTGCCTTCTTAAAATATTATATATTGTGATCAGTATGGGATGTTTTCCTGTTTATTTAGGTCTTTAATTTTTTGACAATTTTGTTGTTTCAGGGTATAAGTTTTGCACTCCTTTTGTTAAATTAATTCTTAACTTTTTAATGATATTGTAAGTGGAATTTTTAAAATTTTATTTTACACTTGTTTACTGCTATTCGATCTCCCTCCATCTCATTCTGCCTGCTTGGTGTTCGGTGGCATTGACACTACCCTGGTGAGGGAATCAGTCAAGTACTGGTTGCTTCCTTCAGGCAGAAGTGGAAGATCAGCTCCCTGATGGGCCCTATTGGCAGCACTAAATGAGAGAATCCCAGATCTTCTGCTCCTGCCAAGTGGAGATGGAACACCAGTCTCCTGCTCAGGAGATAAGAAGATTAGCTCCCTGCTTGGCCCTGCTGTATCATCTGCTTCTTTGGGGGGTAGTAAAGACGGTGCAGTGGGCTGGAATATCAGCTGGAAGTAGAGCTGTGTATTTTTCATTGATTTTTTGCTAGAGTAGGGTGGGAATTGTCAGAAATATTTCCTTTTGTTAGATTATTATTTCCCTAGGTCTTTGAATGTGGGAAACAGACTTTTCTGGTAGCATTTCTATGTCTGCCCATTGATGGTTCTAGGTAGGAGGCTTTTGGAGTGGCTTGTTTAGAATATGTGGGGACAGTCAGCAAACCCAGGAAACTTGTCACCTTGTCATTCATCAAGTCCCGAGGTCCTTAGCAGCCTACCTTCTTCTTTCTATCTTTCAGAGCCTTCCTATGCTTGTTCGTTATTAGGTCCAGGATTTTTTGGTTGTAAGTAGGAGGACCTAGGAGAAATGGGTTACTCAATCTTGGCAGAATTGGAAGTTATCTTTACCATTTTCTAGGAAAAACTGTTTCATTGCATCCTTATAATTGGTAGGCAACAGGTCCTGAAAGGAAAACCAAAAATCAGTTTAACTAAAATGCTTCATCTTGTCATTAACTCATAGAACTTCCAGGCTGAAGGGGGGTCTTACATAATCTAGTCTCACTTTCTCATTTTACAGTAGAAAAAACAAGGTTCAAAATAAATGGTAAGAGTTGCTCTAAATCACACAGCAAATTGGAAATGGTACCAAAACTAGAAACTAGACGTTTGAACCCCCAGCCCTTTTCACTAAGCCATTCTGCCTCTCATCAACATTCTTTATTATCTTCAAATGTCAATATGTTTATTAAAAAAACTCATTTGTGTTGTTTGTCTTAGATTGTATGTGATCAGAGGGCACTTACATCTGTACCAGGTTTGACATGGCACCAGGAAGAACAAGATGTATCAAGATGTATAATTGTTGCTTTCTAATAATGATGGCAACACACCTTTAAGGGAAAGGAAGAAAAAAGAACAAAAGCTTATTACCTTTCTAACATCACTTTGAGGAAGCCATTTCCTAACCAGCAACCAATTAATCAAAGTCAAAGTCATCAGGGAGAAATTCAGTATTTCAGCCTTGGATGTGGATTCAGGTTTGAACGTATGTTCAGCTCAGAGTTCACCATTGGTTCCATTTCAAAATCCTTTCATTCAATCTCTATGATGGTGAACCTTAAGTTTTAGGTAAAAATCCTAAACTCTTTCTCAGTTGAGTGAGTTATCAGAAGAATCCTGAACCTCTGTATAAAGGTCTTTAGGCCTTCCAATAACATTTTCATATCCATGATCTCATCTGATCTTGAGAGACCCCAGGATGTGGGTCTGGTGGCCAGGATTTTTTATTTCTTATTTAGCAGATGAGGATTTCAAGGCCATTGCTATTAAGTGAAAGTTCTGAGATCATAAAAAGAAGAAAAAAATTGTGCCAAACCAAGATCAAATCCAGGCCACCCAACTTTCCACTATTGTATCATGTCACAGAAAAAAGAAAATGAAACAGAAATGCCCAGAATCATATTTCCTTAAAATTTGCTCAGTCCTTTGAAGCAGTCTTACTGAGTGATTTGGTCCAGCCTGGGCAGCTATTTCCTGCTCTGCTGTTGCAACACCCAGAGCAATTCCATTTAGTGTCGTCAACTTTGCAAGAATATGAAGTTAATTTTCTAGAGAGAAATTATTTAAAAATCACCATAAGGCTGGGCATGGTGGCTCACACCTGTAATCCCAGCACTTTGAGAGACTGAGGTGGGTGGATCACGAGGTCAGGAGATCGAGACCATCCTGGCTAACACAGTGAAACCCAGTCTCTACTAAAAATACAAAAAATTAGCCAGGCGTGGTGGCGGGCACCTGTAGTCCCAGCTACTCGGGAGGCTGAGGCAGGAGAATGGCGTCAACCCGGGAGGTGGAGGTTGCAGTGAGCCGAGATCATGCCACTGCACTCCAGCCCAGGCGACAGTGCGAGACTCCATCTCAAAAAAAAAAAAAAATCACCATAAATAAGAGCAAGTGGCTCTATGAGGCATGAAGATTGCCATAAAACCCTACAAACTGATGAAAAGTTACATTTTAGAGAGTTTGAGGAATAACATTCATAGTGAGTAGTCTAGCATGAGAGATTTGAGCTCAGTTGCAGTTGTGTTAAAGAGAAAGTAAGTAACAGATAAGGAGAGACAGAGACCACCAAAGATGCAGAGAGACAAAGGCAGAGACACATACAGAAGCTGGGAATAGAAAAAGAAGAGAGTTGTGAGACAAATAAGGAAGACTGAAATAGAAAAAAATTGAAGAAGAGAAAAATGGGAATGAGGAGTGAGGGAGAAGAGAATAAAGATGAAGAGAAAAGAAAATGTGAGTAGAAAATGGTACAAGGAAATGGACTTAATAGGAGAGAGAGAGAAGTGAATGAGAAAAAAGGAGAGGAGACAGATGAAGAAAGAAGAAAAAAATTTAAGTAAGAGACCATAAGACACACACACAAAAGAGGTTATCTTAGTTATTTTTACTTTTATTTTTTGATGCATTTCAGACATGGAGCTGTGTAATCAGGTACTGAGTTGTGGTCATAACCATGGCTACAGAAGGGCATATAGGCAACTGATGGTAGTGAGCAGTGGAAGAATTCTTACAAAAGTCTCTTGCATTTACGTATCTCTTTAAGTTATCACTTTTAAATTTACAAAGCCCCTCAAATACATTATCTCATAGAAATGACTTATTAAGGGTGCCCAGACTTTATAACCTTTTTCCTTTATTCTTTTCTAGCTAACTCGGAAACAAAAAGTGAATTTACAGGGACCTTGTAAGAAAACTAGTATAAAAATGCAAGTCATGGTTACATGTATTTAAACACTATATTACTATTTTTTCTCTCAGTCTCCTAATGGAATGAAGTGTTTTCTTTAGCAATAAGCCATTTCAGTGCATGATGGAATTTAGATTCTGTATTTTACTCTCATGAATTTACCTGTATCAGATCACATAACAGGGCCCTTCTTTCCAGAAAGTTCCCTTGTTGATCAAAAATACCACATAATGGGTTGAGCCTCACTCCTAGAAATTTCACTTTATTCATCAAGACTTCTATTGATCAAGATTTATGTAGTAAAAAGTCTTTTTTTTTAAAAGAGTGTAGCTAAGTCTTCGCTTTTCCTGAAACCAAGTTTTTTTGTTTTTTGCCAGAAGAGCCATTTAAATCTAAGCATTCATCAGGTGATTAGATTTTGGTGGATCTACTTTATACTTTTTGTAGTGTGTGCCAGCATTACTATTCCTTGATGCATCTATCCAACAGATATTTACTTATCTGCAGAACATTATGCCAGGCTGTAAGAGATCCCAGTAATAAACCCAGTAATTCTGCTTTTAAATAATACTCATATTTTCATTCACATTGGGCTTGGGAATCAGACTTCTAAGTGTCTGCAATAGCCACTGCTCTTCTTTCCACTGCCAGAATGAGTAAGGAAGGAAAGATAACATGCCATGTGAGTCATGTATTTTGGTCCTGGTGATTAGGGAGATGATAGATATCTCAGCGAGGTCACTCTCACACCTAAGACAAAACTCCCACATTGAATTGCCAGAAAGTATTTTAAGAGGTTATTGAACTAAAAGCTATGCTGCTTGATACCAATTAAAAAATGCTCTAGGATTTTGGAGGATAAAGTAGTTCATGAAGGCTGGAGTTTTCAGAGAAGACTTTCTGGACAAGGTGGGACTTCAATTTGTCCTTGAAAGATAGGAAAGATTTGTATTAATGGAAATTGAGGAAAAGAGCATTCTAAGTAGAATGGGGGTGATGAGTCAAATATGTTTATACCCCTAAACTAGGCTCTGGGCATAAACTGACATTGGCTTTTGGCATCTATAATGTTCTTTTGCCTTACATTATTTTTACATCTAACCATTGCCGGAGATAAAAAATGTCCAAAAAAGTTCTTATAAAAATTGAAATAAATCAGAGAAGCAGAATGATAACTTTCCTTGACTAAAACATAGCAGTCAGAACTCTTGGTCAAAATTATGGAGACTTCACAGATAATGCTAGCTTACATTTGGCATTTAGAGAATGATTACATATATGTATTTTATTGACAAATCATAGTTATATGCATTTATGGGGTACCATATGATGTTTTGATATATGTATACAATAAAAACATAATTAAATCAAGCTAATTAACATATCCATCATCATGCTTACCTATCGTTTTTTATGGTTACACATTTGAAATTTACTCAGTTATTTTTAATTATATATAATACATTATTATTGACTATTGTCTCCTTACTGTTCAATAGACCTCAAAACCTATTCTACCTGTCTATATAAAACTTTGTAGCCTTTGATCAATAGCTCCCCAGTCCCTCTACCCCACCCCAGCCTCTGGTAACCATCGTTCGCCTTTTCGCTTCCATGAGTTCAACTTTATTAGATTTCTCACATAAGAGAGATCATGCCATATTTGTCTTTATGAGCCTGGCTTATTTCACTTAGCATAATGTCTTACAGATTAATCCATGGTGTCACAAATAACAGGATCCCACCCCCCTTTTAAAAGTAAAAGCTGTTTAGTGTTCCATTGTGTATATATACCACATTTTCTTTTTCTTTTTTTTTTCTTTTTTTTTTTTTTTAGACTGAGTCTCATACTGTTGCCTGGGCTCGTGTGCATTGGTGCAATCTCGGCTCACTGCAACCTCTGCCTCCCAGGTTCAAATGATTCTGCTGCCTCAGCCTTCTGAGTAGCTAGGATTACAGGCTCCCATCCCCACACCTGGCTAATTTTTTTTTTTTGTATTTTTAGTAGAGATGGGGTTTCACTATGTTGGCCGGGCTGGTCTCAAACTCCTGACCTCGCAACCCGCCTCCTCAGCTTCCCAAAGTGCTGGGATTACAGGCCTGAGACACCGCGCCAGGCCTATACCACATTTTCTTTATCCACTCATCCATTGATGAACAATCGAGTTTTTTTCATATCTTGGCTACTGTGAGTAATGCTGCAATGACCATGAGAGTGCAGATATCCCTTTGACATGTTGATTTCAGTTATTTTGGTTATATGCCCAGACGTGGGATTACTGGGTTGTATGGTATTTCTTTTTTAGTTTTTTTGAGGAACTGCCATCCTGTTTTCCGTAATGGCTCTATTAATTTACATTCCCACCAACAACGTATAAGAGTTTCCTTTTCTCTGCATCCTCTCCAACTCTTATCTTTCATCTTTATTATGCTGGAATAATAAAAACTATTCCAGCAGTTGTGAGTTAATATCTTATTGTGATTTTAATTTGCATTTCCTTAATGATTAGTGATTTTAAGGATTTTTTTTCACATACCTATTGGCCATTCATAGTTCTTCTTTGGAGTAATGTCTGCTCAGATCTTTTTCCCTTTTAAAAATCAGGTTTTTTTTTTTTTCTTGCTATTTAGTTGTTGAGGTTTTTATATATTTTGGATATTAATCCTTTATCAAATGTATGGTTTGCAAATATTTTCTCCCATTCTGGAAGTAATGTCTTCACTTTGTTGATTGATTCCTTTGCTGTGCAAAGGCTTTTTAGTTGATTCCTTTGCTGTGCAAAGGGTTTTTAGTTTGATGCCATTCCATTTGTCTATTTTTGCTTTTGTTGTCTGTGCTTTTAGGGTCATATCCAAAAAATCATTTCCCAGACAAATATTGCGAAGGCTTTTCTCCTATGTTTTATTCTAGTAGTTTTACAGTTTTGGGTCTTATATCTAAGTCTTTAATTCATTTTGAGTTAATTTTTGTATATGGTATAAGCGTCTAATTTCATTCTTCTTTATGTGGATATCCACATTTTTCAACACCACTTATTGAAGAGACTGTTCTTCCCCCCATTGTGTGCTCTTGGTACCTTTGTTGAAGTAAGTTGATGGTAAATGCATGGATTTATTTTTATGTTCTATATTCTATTCCATTGGTTTATGTATAAGTTTTTATGCCAGTACTATGCTATTTTGATTGCAATCACTTCATTATATGTTTTGAAATTAATGAGTGTGATGCATCCAGATTTGTTCTTTCTGTAAAGATTGTTTCCACTGTGGGAGGCTGAGGCAGGTGGATCACGAGGTCAGGAGATCAAGACCATCCTGGCTAACACGGTGAAACCCCGACTCTATTAAAAATGCAAAAAATTAGCCGGGCGTGGTAGCAGGTGCCTGTAGTCCCAGTTGCTTGGGAGGCTGAGGAAGGAGAATGGCGTGAACCTGGGAGGTGGAGCTTGCAGCGAGCCGAGATCTTGCCACTGCACTCCAGCCTGGGCGACTGTGCGAGACTCCATCTCAAAAACAAAAACAAAAACAAAAACAAAAAAGGTTGTTTCGTTTATTCAGAGTTTTTTGGATTTTTTTTCTTTTCTTTAAAAATAAAATTGGAATTTCCATAAGGATTGCATTGAATCTGTAGATCATTTTGGGTAGTACGGACAGTTTCACAATATTAACTAGGTAACCTAGAAAAATGGATAAATCCCTAGACAGATATAACCTATTAAGGCTGAATCATAAAAGAAATAGAAAATCTGAACAAAGATTAAGGAGATGGAATTGGCAATAAAATGTTTTCCACCAGGGAAACGCCCAGAACCAGACAGCTTCACTGCTGAATTCTACCAAACATTTAAAGAAGAATTAATGCCAATTCTTCTCAAACACTTCCAAAAAAATTAAAATAAAGGTAAGACTTTCAAACTCATTATAAGAGGCTAGAATTACTCTGATATCAAAGCCAGACAGGGACACTACAAGAAAAGAAAATTATAGGCCAATATCCCTAATGAACATAGATGCAAAAATCCTCAACAAAGTACTAGCAAAGTGAATTCAAGAACACATTAAAAATAATCATTTCATGATCAAACAGGATTTATCTCGGGGATACAAAGGCAGTTCAACAAATGCTAATCAACAATTGTAATACACAATATAGAAAAAAATAAAGGATAAAAATCATATGATCATCTCAATAGAAAAAAAATGGAAAAAATCCAATATCCTTTCACGATAAAAACTTACAACAGATTACGTATAGAGGGAATGTACCTCAACACAAGAAAGGCCTTATGTGACAAACCTGTAGATAACATCATTCTCAACAGTAAAAAGTTGAAATATTTTCCTCTAAGATACGTTCCTTTAAGGAACAGGACAAGGATGCTCACTCTCACCACTCCTTTTTAACATAGTACCAGAAGTTCTAGCTGAGCAATTAGGCAAGAGAAAGAAGTAAAATGCACCTTAATAGGAAAACGAGAAGTCAGATTGTCTCTATTTGCTGGTGACACGATCTTATATATAGAAAACACTCAAGACTCTACTAAAACACTATTAGAACTGAATCCAGTGAAGTTGCAGAATACAAAGTCAGCATACAAAAAGCAGTAATGTTTCTATATAGTAATAATGAACAATACAAAAAGGAAATTAAGAAAGCAATCCCATTTACAATAGAAACAAAACATTAAATACTTAGGTGTAAAACTGAGAACTATAAAACACTGATGGAAGAAATAGAAAAAAAGCACAGATAAATGGAAAGATATTCATATTCCATGTTCACGAATTAGAATTAATGTTTTGTTTTTATTTTTAAAGTAATTTCTGGTAACATTAGTTTTGTAAACTATTAAAACATTACAGATTTAATGATACACAGACAGTGTATATACATACACTGTCTTCTACCCCTTAGGTTCTTTACATGATTTTACTAGTTTGTGTCTTTGTATGTGTGTACTTCTGTGTATGTTTTACATAAATGACATATCTTGTGTAATGGAATGTGTAATTATGCAGTTTTATGTATTGTTTCATAGCTGTACAAGTATGTATGTTTATAGTTGTACACGTACATGTGTTTTACCTAAAGAAAATACGCAATATTAATTAGCATATTTTTGAACATAAGTGGTATATCATTTTGTGCCTGCTCCAGTCAGTCTGAAATGTATATCTTTGTAACACAAAATTGACTTATTGTTTTTCATTGTTGATGCTGTTTTTTAATCTAATCAGCATATTATTTTTTCCTATTATTCTATTATGAAAAATTTCAACAAACAGCAAGCTTGAAAGAATCTTACAGGGAATGTCCATATACATATTGTGTAGATTCTACCATTAACATTTTACTATGCTTCCTTTATCACATCTATGAATCTATGAATTGCTGTATTTAGCCATAAATCCATCTTAAATTTTTTGCCTTGTTTTAAACTGTCACATGGCATTTTGTAGAATTGTGGTAACATGGTTTGCCTGAGGTTTATTTCTATTACATACAATGCTGCAATTAATATTCTTGTCTATTTGTGCCCATTTCAGTGAATAATTAGGAGCAGAAATTTCTGTAATATACATAGTAAATATATTTTAAATATTTAGTAGATACTAACAAATTACTTTCCACAGTAGTTCTACCAATTTATAGTTCTCATTAGAGTATGAGAGGCTTGTTTCCTCACTTACTTTCACACGCCTTCGTCAATTTCTAAAATGTTTTTAAAATGCTCGTCAATGTAGTGGATTGGTGATGGATTTTGCTACTTTTATTTGCAATTTGTATTTCTATGATTACTAGTGATTTGAGCTTCTTTCCATGTTTGATTGTCCACTTTGGTTTTTGTTTTCATTCTTATCCTTTGACTATAATTTCACTGGATTATCTTTTTCACATATATTCTGAATAGTAATTATCTGTTATATATGTGGTGAATAATTTTCCTTGTCTATTGCTCATCTTTCCACTTTACTTATGTTTTTGTGTACAGAACTATTCCATTTTACATTTATATGGCCCTTTTAGTTGATCTTCAGGACAACCTGTGAAGTTAACAAGCAAGATGGTTTTATCCTCATTTTATAGAAGAGGACTCTAAATTGTAGAGAGATTTTTTTTTTTAAAATCCTGTCCAATAACAAGCAGCTAGTGTGTGTCAATAGCAGGACTCAGAGTTAGGTCTGTTGACCCCTGTGTTAGTTTCCTATTGCTACTATAATAAATTAGTAAAAACCTGGTTTCTTAAAATAACATATATTTATTTATT
The DNA here is from genome assembly GCF_029289425.2 of Pan paniscus. Taxonomy (NCBI): domain Eukaryota; kingdom Metazoa; phylum Chordata; class Mammalia; order Primates; family Hominidae; genus Pan; species Pan paniscus. Next base: position 65,676,961 of record NC_073272.2, read on the forward strand.
TGGGTTTTTTCTTCAACTTTATTTTAAGTTCAGGGGTACATATGCAGGATGTGCAGGTTTGTTACATTGGTACATGGTGGTCTGCTGCACAGATCATCCAATCACTTAGGTATTAAGCCCAGAATCCATTGACTATTCTTCCTGATGCTCTTCCTCCCCCTACCCAACCCTACCTCCTCCAACAGGCCCCAGTATGTGTTGTTTCCCTCCCATGTGTCCATGTAACAGCATGTATTTTTTATCTTATAGTTTTAATAGGTTAGAAGTCTAAAATGGGTCTCACTGTGGTTACTTCTGGAGTATCCAGGGACAATCTATTTACTTGACTTTTCTAGCTTCTAGAGACCTAAATTCCCCACTTCATGGCCCTCTTCCTCTATCTTCAAAGCTAGCAACAGTGAATTGAGTACTTCTCATACTTCATTACTCCAACCTTCTCTCCTATTTCTCTCTTCCACTTTAAATAACCTTTGTAATGATACTGGACCTACCCAGACAATCCAGGATACTCTTTCCATTTTAAGAACAGCTGATTATTAATGTTAATTTCCCTTTGCTATGTAATATAACACATTCACATGTTCCAGGGATTGGAACATGAACATTTTTGGGAGAGGCATTATTCTGTCTACCTCAACCCTCAATCCACTGTCTTTTTCACTTAACAGACTAACAAGTAGCCAGAGGAGTAGTAGGGCTAAGATCAATAGGTTTGGAAAGTAGGGTTGAGAAGGGACACAACTGCCACTACCTAGGATATACCTTTTATTGTGTTCACATTTCTTAGAAGAGCAGTTATATTTTAAGAATGTCTGGGTGTTCTGTATATAAACAGAGTCAGGGTTTGAAATTGCACACAATTCATTTTTTCATAATGGTGAACTTTCCATAGAGTCTCTCACGCAAACACAGAGTCTGTAAGTTGTGTTCAGACACTTATGCATGCCTTCTGGATGTCTGTGGGTTCTAATCCAAAAGTCTGAGTCACAGAACCTTGAAATATGAGAGCTGAAAGGGACCTCAAAGGCCAGCTAACACAAGGCTGTTATTTTCCATGTGAGAGGACTGAAGTCCAAAGAAGGGAAATAGCCTACTCCAGGTAACACATAGGTTTGTGGCAGAGAGGACTGGAATGAAGTCCTCACTATTGTGCCCAATTATATCAAACTAAGTTGTCATTTTGGAGAGGAGGCATGGGATTTTTTTAGTCCCTTAAATAATATCATGAACATGATCACTTCCTTCAACCAGTGATTAGGCCAGCCATCATAGAAGCATTTTCTAACACGGTTCTGTGGGGATGAAGAAAGTATTGGGCATGACAACAAAGAAAAATGGGGTTCGAAAGTCAGAACTGCATTGTAGGTGCCCAAGGAAAAAAAACACTCTCCAAAAGACAGCTACTTCTTTTGCTGTGAGAGGAGGGCGAGATGGCACTAACTGGCATTTTTGCTGAGGAGTTCTAAATTCACTAGAAAAAGGAACCAATGAACAGAAGGTAGAAGGCAGCATATATTTGGCTATTTAATATGGGAAAAGATAATCTAGAGTTGCCTTGAGAGATAATTGAGTGAGTTCTCAGTTATTACATGTATCCAAGCAAGAGTTCATATAGCCATTTGGAAATGATGCTGTGGATATATTTGGGAGTTTTCAAGTTAATTTTACCAAAATTTATTCCTTCAAATGAAAGGCTATGTGGCTGCATTTACCCATTTAATGTGTATCCATTCTATTAAATGGATAAATGAAGCCTTCTGAAGAGCCCTATGAGGCAACATAATTTGAAAGCAAATGACAACCATGCCTTCTGAGGCTTCATTTTGTTCACTATTCTTCTAACCCAAGGTAACCAAAGATAATTTGGGGGTTAGGTGCTTAGAGGAATAGGACTGGGCCAGTGGATGGATTGATTGGAATAGTACAGGGGTTGGTAGTGACATACACACAGTCCTTTTAGAAACAAACTTGGTCAAACAATGAAACTGTCAGGTACAATCAAGTCAACCTTTTAACTAGAAAAGCCTGAAGTCATCTTCTGAAATGTGAAGTTAACACACACTTTTTTTTTCTAGTAGGATCTTGCTGACCTTGAAGGTCAGCTCTAAGGCTGCTGTCTTATTCTTTCACTAATCATTCATGTATTCATTCATCCAGCAAATATTTATTGAGCACCAACTCTGTATCAAGTGCTGTGCTAGGCATTGAGGCTACAGTAGGGAGCAAGAAAAATGTAATCCCTGACCCCACAGAGCTTCCATTATACGGTGAGGAGAGAGTTAAGCAAACAATTTCAACAAATTGTTGTTAGATGTACGGGGTGACTTGGGAGCACATCACAGGAGGACCTCACCCAGAAGCATAGAAAGTCAGGGAAAACCTCTTAGAGGAAGGGACTTCTAAACTGAGACCCAAAAAATGAGTGGGTGAATGAATAGGTGAAAAAGTGATTGAGGCAGATGAAACAACATATCAGAATCTGTTGGAGGGAAGAGAGAGCACCATGCACATTGGAAACTGACAAACTGACAGACCTCTGGCATGGGTGGGACGCACTGAGTGTGAGGAGAGGAAGGGCAAGCAGTGACCTAGAAAGATTAGGAAGGGCTGGGCCATAAAAATGCCATATAGGCCATGTTAAGAAGTTTGATCTTTATCCTAGTGAAATAGTAAGGAATTAATTTTCTTAATGTAACAGATATGAGTTTCTTGAGAGAATAGAAATACAAAGAAGACAACAAAAGTGGCTTCATATTCACTTTCCAAGTGACCTTTTTTTTAAACAGAAGTAACTAATATATAAGGCTTGAAAATCTAAACAGTTCAAAATGAAAAATGAAAGTCACGCTTCCCCCAACCAAGTTACTCTCCCCAAGGAAAACCACCATTAAGAATATTTTGTGTTATTTCAGAAGAAATATTCATTGTCCCCTCATGTAAGTATGTATATGTGTGTGTGTGTGTGTGTGTGTGTGTGTAGATATCTATATCTCTATGTATGACCAATCACAATATGCTCACTCTTTTGCACCTTGCTTTTTATTTAATGAGATATATTGAAAATATTTTCATATGTGCATTCACACACACACACACACACACACACACACACACACACATACTAAATATTTCATCAGTTTGAGTGTCATCCTTACTAGGGAGTCTTACTAATATCATTATTATTCCAACTTTAGTCAATAAGGGAGGCATTGCTGGGGGATTTTAAGCAATAAGGATTTACAACCACTTTTGTGTTATGGGAAAAATAGCTTTGACTGTTATTTGAAGACCAGATTATGGGGGGTCAAGAGTGGAGTCATAAAGAATTATAAGGAGGCTATTACGCTGGTCCAATTAAAAGATTATGGTGACTTAGACCAAGTCCATGGCGGTGGAGATAGAGAGAAGTGGGTACATTGAGAAAAAGATGTAAAATATAAATATGACAGGACATATCAATGAAATGGTTGTAGAGAGTGAGAGAGAAGAGAGTAATCTCAGATGACATTCAAGTCTCTGGCTTGGTATATAGGGATGAGAATGCTAATTATGTCATACAGTCGTTCAGGAGGCTTATTCTGAATGATATTCACCCATTGAAAATATCCTCTCCCTACTCTAAAATGTTATATCACATTGTAGAGACCTCTATTCTCTTACTTACTATGTCTATTTATAGTAATGAAACACTTTATTTGTACATTGTTTTAGCCTTCTTACATGCTATGTACTCCTTAGTAGTGTGGCTGGAAGTAGGCAGGTATGAGGAAAATAGAGGAAGAAAAAAAAAGACTAACATTTACTGATCATTTACTAAGTAACAGGTGTTGCACAGGGCCATTTTTCAGACATTGCATTTTATTTTCACAGCCTGATTTTACAAATAACAAAATGGAGGCTCAGAGCACTCAAGTGACTTCCCCAAGATCATACATTTTAGGGAGAGACAGAGCTAAGATTCAAACCAGGTTTGTCCATGCCCAGGGCCCACCATCAGGAAGCCAAATGAGAAAGTATAGAAGACTTGGGAGGAACAGCTGATGCCATGTATAGAGCTGCTCCAGGCAGGCAACAGAGAGGAAAACATGTTAATTGCACAGGGAGAGGAGAGGAAGCTTCACCCAGGCAAGCAGAAAGATTCTTGGGCAAAAGGAGTGGGGAAATAGGTGTTGGGAGGACTCTCAGGGAGACGCCACATGAATGAGGTACCAGGAAGCTGAATAAAATATATTTTTGACCTAGGGCCAAAGAGTGAATACTCAAAGACCAGGTGAGTCTGGAGCTAAAGAATCAGTCTGCATATGCAAGTAAGCTGGTGGTGGTGGGAGGTTGGTGGGTGAGCTTCAGAGCAAGCATCCCTTACAGCAGTGGTCCTCAAACCAGCAGTGGTCCTCAAACCAGCAGCATCAGCATCCCCTGGGAACTTGCCAGAAATGCAAGTTCCTGGGCCTCACCCAAGACTTACTGAAGCAAAAACTCAATGCCTTAACAAACCCTATAAGGGATTCTGGTACATGTTCAAGTTTGAGGCCTACAGCCTTGGAGGACTAGGGAAAGCAGCAAGTGGAGTTCAAGAGCCAGAGTACAAGAACCAAACAGTGTACCCAGAGCAAGCCTAGGGCTGTCACACATCACAGCAATGCAGAGCAACCTTTCCAAAGCATAACAGAGTCTGCTGGTCAGAAGTGGTGGTGGGGAGTGGCTTCAGAGATGTGGTTTCTGGGGGACAACCCCCTCTTCCCTGCACCCCTCCACCTTTCCCCAGAGGTCTTCTTTTTAAGAAACTGCTAAGGGCAAGCTCATCAGAGGATCCTGAGGTAAAGGGGTTAGACTGTCTGTGCCAAGGCACTGCCCATGGCTTTTAATTTTCTCCTGGTACCTGATACTGTCACAAAATTTAACTGTGGAAAATATAGGAAGGAAAACAACATTTACTGGGGGTCTGAACATGCTGAGCACTGTGCTAAGGGTTCACACAAATGCCAGCTGATTTAATCCTCACAATATTTCAGTCATGGAAGTGTTATTATTCCTGTTCTGCAGATGAGGGACCAGAGGCTCGAAAAAGTTAAGTGATTTGCCCGAGGTCACATAGCTCAGAAAAAGGCAGCCAAGATACAATCCTTAGTCTTTCTGACTCCAAATGCCATGCTTCTCACCCTAGACCATGTTGACTCTAATGTGAAGGTCCCTGGGGTCCTCTCCTCTTTGTAGCCACCCCAGGGCCATGTGTTATTGATGGCCCATAGATGAGTAACCTGGAAATATTGGTTGAATGAATAAACGAAAAGATGTTCTAGTGACAGAGTTTAACACATGAAGGACCCTTAAGGATATTCTGGTCTTACGGTTTTCCAATCTGTTTTTAGTGTCCTAGACATTTCTTACTGGTGCTCCAGACACAATCACATTGTCTAGGAAACCAGTCATACCCAGTGGACAGGTTCCTCTGTCTCTTCACCCTTGCCCATTTCTATCTCCTTCCTTGCCTTACCTAGAACAAATCACTTTCATCTTCCATAAGTAGTGGGTGTTTACTAAGATTCTGTTTGGGGAAAGGGTTCTGCTGCCAAAATTAATTTTGAGAAACCCAAATCTAGACCACCTTTTTCATGTTATAGGTGAAGAAACTGAGTGATAGAAAGGCAAAAAGACTTGTCCAGGGTCACTGTGTGCTCTTTAGTAGCATAACTAGAATGTGAAGCCAGGATTCTTGAAACATTCTTCTTTTTTGACACAAGTTAATACAGTTTGTATCCTAATGAGGAAATAATTATTTAGATTTCAACAATTATTTAGAATTGAAAAATTAAAAATTATAACTCTAATTTTTGCCTTTACTATGTTCCAGTTATTGTGCTAAATAGTTAATACGTATAGCCTTATTTAAGTTCTTATAACAGTCTTATAAAATAGGTAATATTATTATCTCCATTTGAAAACTGAGGTTTAGGGGGATTAAATTACTTTAATCATAGAATCAGGAAATGGCAGAGTTGGGATTTCAGCTCAGAATATCTGATTTCAGTTTTCATGCTCTTAACAGTGATGCCATATTGCAAATGTCTATATTGAAAAAAAAGTCCATTTAGCCTGCTGCTTGTTTTGTAAATTAATTTTTATTGGCACAATGATATACCTTGAGAGCTACAAAGACAAATTTGTGTAGTTATGGCAAACAGAAACTGTATGCTCTGGAAATAAATGATTTAGTAGCTAGCCCTTTATAGAAAAAATCTGCCAACCTCTGGTCTGTAGACACCAACTTTAAAATGTTTTTCAAGTGACCTCCAGGAGAAGGAACCAGAAATGTACCCCGGATTTGCAGAAAAGGTGGGTGCTGTTTGTACTCTCAGTGAAATCGGTGAATGAATAATACAAACCTGGAAACCTGGCCTACCTGGCCTCCTGCAGTCTTCACTGTGTTGATTCAAGTCTATTATGACCTGTTCTTGTTGTCTTTCATGAGTCAGAGCAGAGGCCTTATCCCTTCCCCTCCCTGTCATAAATGCCTTAGAGCTTGGACTTGGATCTCAGCTTAATCAGTTTTGTCTCCACTTCCCCTTTATTGCTTCAAGGTTCACATGTGTGTGAGGCAGATAATTCTAGGGGCTGCCATGGCTTGGCTAAGCTTCCCTTGACCACTGAGCATTTCTAAGGGAGTTGAGGCTGGTGGCTCCTCCTTCCTTCCTACTGGTGCTTCCACCTGCCTTGGTCTGAGTTGCAGTCCATGGGGCAGCGCCTAAGTGTCTGAGCACACTTAAGAATCTCTAGTGGTTTATGACCCAGACTTTGCCCTACCACCTCAGTCTTCTGAATGTTCTCTTCCCTGGACCCTGCTCCAGACACTTTAAATTCAGAAGAGGAAAATGTGCCCAGCCTGCCTGGAGAAAAGCATCTGCTCCTAGCCAAGATCTCCTCATCACAAAGTAAGAATATCAGGTGGTGGAACCCCCATCATACCTGTCCCCTTCCTATACCTGGATCTGTTGGGTAGATGCAGTCCTTTTTAGAGAGGCATAGTATTCTCAGACCTGTCGCCACAAATTGCTCCCCACTCATTCTTTCCCTATACTTTGTGTCTTTGAAACCTCTTTATCTTCTATGTTTAATATCTAGACTATACTTTCTTCATGGAATTCTAGATGTGTAAATTTACAGGGCTGGGAGGGTCCATATCTAGTTTAAGACCCTCATTGTAGAAATAGAAAGAGGCCCAGAGAAGAGAAGGGAGTGGGCCAAATCCACAAAATCCACATAGCTGATTACTCCTAGAGCAAATGGGGCGAGAACCTTGGTCACTTGACTCAGGACAGTGACTTTTCACTCTTCTCTCTTTCCACCAGGAATGGGAATGACCTTTAACTTTAAACAAATCCAGACTCCAGTTTTACCCTGAATTGTTGGGGGAACATTTTGTTTTTTTTTTTTTTCTTTTTAGTATTTTCAATTCTTCCATGTCTTAGTTTTTAGGGTGTTGACCTGTGTTAATCCAGGCTATCTTCTAGCTATATCTGGTTTCCTCAGGTGGAAAATGTTAAATATAATTAATATAAAATTTCACTTTAGAATCTGCTAGAAATGACGGAGGCAAAGTTAATGTATATATAAAAAAATCCACCAGTGACTGGTGGCCAGTAGGCTTTCAATAATTGTGAAGTCCCTTCTACCCCCTTGAAAGTACTGTGTTTCTCCCCTAAGCAGCACATTGTGTGTGGTGGTTTCATGGTTAAAAGTTTAGACAGACCCAGCAAATCTCTCTTCTCTTTTACTTCCTAAGTGTGTGACCTTGGACAAGTTACTTCCCTCTCAGAGCTGAATTTTCCTCAGTTGTAAAATAGAGAGAATTAGAGTATTCATCTCACAGGATAATTGTGAGACTTAAATAAGAGAATGCATGTAAAATGGTTAACATAGGGCTTAGAATGTAGAAAAAAAGTCCTTTGTTTTATTGCCAATTTTATTTTTACTTATGACTAAGCAGCCATGACCTCAGAATAATAGTCAGGGCTGACAATTGTGCTTCAAAGCAAGAAGGGAAAGAGCTGGTGAGATGGAGGCTGTTTCCATTTCTACCTCATTTCTTAAATGGAGCTGTTGAAATCTACCCATGAGCTTTGGCTGGCCACACTGACAGTGTTCTCCTCTCAGCAAAGACCAATTAGCAAGTCCTGATAACAGAAGTACAACCCACCCCCTTGTAATTCCTCCTGAGATCCTAACCAGGATTTGTAAAACACCCGGATATGGGTAAAGAACCATCCCGGGTTTTGTATCAAACCAGGCCCCAGAGGAACAGGACATTCCAGTAGTTTTGTTTCTGGAAAAGAGGGCACCCAGCCCTTCCCCCTCCCTCATCCTCCCAACCCAGTAAACCCTGCCAAATTGGAATCCTGGACTTAATTTAGGAGAAAGGCCCTGTAACCAAGATACTGCCTGAACATGGCTGGCGGACTCAGGCTGGGGTCTGCAGTGCAGCATTAATGGGCCGCTGACATGAATATGGAGTAGTTTTCTCTAGCAAAGGTAAGCTTTCTTTTCTCTCTTTTCAAACTCTACCTCACCTGCCTTCCTGTGCAAAAACGTTTATTTAGCTGGGTTTAAGGGAGTCCTGGCCACTAGGAGAAAAAGTCAGTGGCCAAAAAGTTGGAGGAGGTTTGGCTGATGTGCAGGAAAGTTAAAGGAGACAATAGGCTCCTTTTGTTCCTCTCGCCAAAATAGCCAGGACTACACTAGCTTGTCTGTTTCAGGGCCAATCCTGGAGCCATACAGAATAGTTCATTTTCCTGTCAAAACAGCTTGCTCATCTTCTGTTTCACAGGTTGAGGAATTTATTGAGGTGATGGATCTGAGGATTATGTAAGTGGGAACTCAATTACTTAAAAATAACCATGTTTGGTTTCATATTTTGAGACCAGATTGGCACAGAGTAAGCCAATAAATGATAGCCTAACTAAGCTAAACATCTGCATTTGAGTAGTCTTAGTTTCTACATAGCAAAAATCTTTTAGAAATCATTGGTTCAAATTCTGGCTATTTTTAACAACTGGCTGCGTGACTTTGAGCAAATCCTTGCACCTCTCTGGTCTCAGTTTTTTATACATCAAATGAGGGTGATTGAAAAAGATGGTTTCTAAAGGTTTCATGCATGTGTGAATCTATAACACATTCAGTTTTTCATTACTCAGCATCTATTATATGACAAGCAATCCTTTTGCTAGGGACTCAAATATCCATGGTTTTATTTGGGTCTCAAGACAATCCTGTGAAATAAATATCATCCCATTTTTTGGATGAGATGACTAAGGCTAAAATAATTTATTGAAAGGTCACACAGCTATCACAGACAAGAGATAGGATTTGAATCAAGTCTTTAACTTCAAATCGGTATGTTTTCTATCACAGAGTTAAGAAAGCAGAGGACCAAAAGGTGAATTTTGATGGAGGGTTTATTAGGAAGGCTGCTGAGAGATTGAAGACAGGGCCCCAAAGATGGCTCAGCATTCCTTTATTCAGTTGAGTAATCCTTTGTTTAGGATGAGCCTGTCTAGCCCAAAGTAGTATAACTGAGAAAGGGAAATGGAGGGAGAGAAAAGAGCATTGTCGCAATAAAGGAACAGTTTGCAAATTCTAGGGAACACAGCAATGCAAATTGTTATGAATAATAGGGACCAGACCCAGGTGACACTGGGATGGCAGGAAGGTAAGGTAAAGGTAAGGGAGGCTTAACTTTATATTGGCTGATCTTCTCTCCAGGTTGGCACAAGGTTTCAGTATATCTTAACTAAACTATCCAAATAGCCTAGAATTTTTCTTTCTCTTTTCCTTCCTTTGAGTGCCTATTCCTTCTGCCTTCCTTTTTATTTTGTATTTTTTACTTTTTTCCAGGATTCTTTCTCAACTTACTTATTTCATTTCTCCTTTTATTTCTTCCTGTTCTTTTTCCTCATCAGTCTGGTTCTTCTCTATGGGCTTAGCTGAGAAAAAAAAATATCCTTGCCCAAGTGAAAAGCTTACACAGGGCTTTCACATCTTTCATATTATTTGACCTTTATTACAAACTAATGAGGGGCCCAAAGTAGAGACAATCCTCATTTAAGACATGAGGAAACTGAGGCTCAGGAAGTTAGGGACTTGTTCAAGGTTATATAACCAATAAATGATGAATCCAGAGCTAGAACTTACTATTTTCTGGTGCCTGAACGCTTTCCACTGTACCATGAAATATCTAAGTGGTTATATTTTATTTTATTTATTTATTTTTTGAGACCCGTGTTTCACTCTTGTTGCCCAGGCTGGAGTGCAATGGTGCGATTTCGGCTCACCACAACCTCCGCCTCCCAGGTTCAAGCGATTCTCCTGCCTCAGCCTCCCGAGTAGCTGGGATTACAGGCATGCACCACCATGCCCAGCTAATTTTTTGTATTTTTAATAGAGATAGGGTTTCTCCATGTTGGTCAGGCTGGTCTTGAACTCCCGATCTTAGGTGATCCACCCACCTCGGCCTCCCAAAGTGCTGGCATTACAGGCGTGAGCCACTGTGCCTGGCCTAACATCTAAGTGGTTATAAAGGATTTTATGGGTTTTTCATTTTTTCTGCTCTTTTAGTATATGATAAAACCAAATTAAACAGCAGCAATAACAATGACAAATTCAAATTTGAGGAGGAAAGAAAGGATGTCAATAATTAGAAGGAAGAAAAATACTTATCAGGTGCCTACTAAGTCCCAGCTGCTGCAAAAATTTATCTTATTTAGATATAGAGTAAAACAGTACTTAAACCTAAGTTTGTCTGACTCAAAAGTTCTAGTTCTTTACATTATACCATGTTGTTTCCAAGAAGAGAGTTCAGCTTGGGCTGTGTGCATTTTCATACCTATGTATATATTCCTGTATGCTTAGAATGTGTTACCATATATGGGAATTTATGAGTGTGCACATATTTATTGCTATTCATAAAATGGAAAATCTTTATGGCCCTGGCAAGTTTCATTTCCAAACTATTTCCTTACTTGCAATAGTAATAGCCACTAATACCTTTTGATCACTTACATGTGCCCTTAAAGTACTTACAGATCTTAATTAAGTTAATCCCCACAAAACTCTATGAGGTAGCTAATAGTATTAATACCATTTGAAAAATAAAGACACTGTGGCTAAATAAATGAAGAAGTTTCCCAAGTCATACAGCTAGGAAAAATGGAGCCAAGATTCACTTAGGTAGCCTGATACCAAAGCCTGTGCCCTGGATGCAAAATCGAGTAAGTATTCCTTATCTCTCAAGATCTTGAGAATTATATAAGATGGCAGATATGAAAAACACATTGTAATCTGGAAACTGCTAGGGGTATGTTAGGTGGCATTTCCCACCACTCCCCAGATTCTATTGTTTAAGCCATTTGGATCATAAGTCACCACTGTTGAATGCTTGTTCACTGTATGCTGATGGCCTGTACTAGTCTCTCCCAGGAATATTTTCAATTTTATCATGTGTTTCTCCAGTTGTGGAGCTCTTGCCTGGGACAGTTTTCTGTCTAGGTAAATGAGTTCAAGGCACAACTGCTTTGTTGACACCTCTCTGAGAAAGAAGATTGAAAGGGGTCCATGTTGCATTCAGACTTGGAATGAACCAAGGACACTCCCTCCCTGTTGAGGATTCCAAGGCATGACTATTTGTGTGACCATATATAGAGCTATGTGTAGGTGTATGTGAGTACGCCTGTGTTTCATCAGTGAATGTAAGTATTGGCAGCATGTGAAAGCTGGAAGGACTCTTTGAGAGCTCATTACATACCACATTTTTATGGTTCTGCACTTAGATTATCACACTTCTGTGACTCCCTCAAAAGGTAAGAACTATATAGTCCAGCTTTATATAGTCAATTATTTTATAGATGGGAAAAATGAGGTGAAGAAACTTGCCTAAGTTCACCCTGAACAAGTATTAGAACTTGAACCAGACCCAACTGATGGAAAAATGTATGCTTGTGCTTCTTTATGTCACTTTAACAATAGCTGTTATTGCCCATCTACTTGGCCTCCATCGCCATGTCATAATAGATACACAGCGACCTCTAAAAAATGACATTCTCTCTCAAGGAGTGTGTAGTCCAATCTGGGAAATGAAGACAGTTCATGAGGCAGGTCATGAGATGGAAAGGTAACAATAATACAGAGTCTGACTTAATCTAATTGGGTGCTATAGACAGTAAGTAGCCCTGCAGAGGACAGTGATATGAAGAGGCTAAAGGTGGCCTTCTGGAGCAGTTAGTATTCAAATTAACCCTTGGAGTAGGAATATAGAAAGTATGATGGATGTGAGACTGTAGAGATTAATGAACAAACTGCAGCCATGAGGGAAAAGGAAGAGGAAGGCAACCAGTAGTTACTACTGCCTACTATGTTCCAAACATGGATTATACTTGTCTGTTTCATGTAAGCTTTCTGATTTATTTCTCCAGGGCTGATATTATTATACCCATTTTACAGATGAGAAAACTGGTTCTGAGTGGTTAAGTAATCCCCAAGGCTACACAGCTGGTCAGTGGGAGAGCCAGGTTTTGGAAAAAAGGACCCCAAAACAGATCCTCTCTTACATCAAGGGCTTTCTGCCAAATATAATATGGAATCTAGGGATTAACACTTGGGTCACTGCTGCGTATGGAGAGGACTGAGAGTTTGTGAAGTAGTCTATAAGTTTATTTCTTAAAAAGGGTAAATATCTGGGGATTTTCTATCCATATGTGAATCTGTGCATATATTTGATTCTCTATTTTTTATTAACAATGCCTATTTCATGTGCTTGGGTTGAAGATTTAGCGAAATAATTTATATAAAGCACTGGACATGGTGCTACTATGTAATGATCTCTCAGTGAATAGTAGCCATTATCATCATTATCATTAATACAATCTATTAGTTATATCTCTGCCTACATGAGTATGTATGTCTGTTTGTAAAGTGATTATAACTGCATGTAATTGCTTGTTTCAGAATGTATGTGTTTTTTCATAGATATGGCTGTTGCTATAGGCATATGTATGTTCTCTGTGTATATACATGTGAGTGTGCAAGTATATTTTTGTGGAAAGTAGTACAGCATGGTGATTATGCTGGAGCCACACTTCCTGGGCTCAAATCCCAACTCTACCGATTTTTATCTAGATGGCCTTGGGCAAACTGCTTTACACCTCTCTTCTGAAGTTTCTCCATTGTAATATGGGGATAATAATGGTGTCTACTTCATAGGGTGGTTGTGAGGAATAAATGATTTAATCTGTGTAAAACATTTGGAACAGATGTACCATGCACATACGATAAATATAGCTTTATTATTATTATTCTGAAGTTGACTAAGTTTTTATATAACAGAGTGATTTTATGTGTAAATGGAAGTGTGTGCATCTCTGCTTTTAGGTAAGACTACATGTACCTGTGTGTGCAAGTTTATGTATTTATGTGATGTTGTCTGTGTTTCTGTGTTTGACTGTAACTGTGTATGGTATCACTGAGTGCTTCGTCCTAGTCCCAGGAAGTCTAACGTCCTGTCTTATGCATTGAAGTGAGAGGTTAGAATCTTGGGTCTGATTCTGACTCAGGATTAGACCTATGAAATAAATTTATGAATAGCCTTGGGAATCAGCAGACAACATTTCTTCTGAGAAGTTCAAAATACTTCCCTCACATACTGTCATTTATTTTTGGTTCATTGTTAACTTTTGAAGTATAATACACATAAAGTGCACAAATCTTGTTTATAGCTCAATGTATTTTCACAAACTGAACAGGCTTTTACAACCAGCATGTAGATCACGAAACAGAGCATTACTTAGAAGCCCTCCTCTTCCCTTCCCAGTCACAGAATCCTACTTCAAGGCAAACGTTATCCTTACTTCTACCAGCATAGATTACATTGGCCTGATTTTGTACTGTATTTAAATGAAATCATACAATATGTACTCTTTTGTGTCTATTTTTTTAAACATTACATTTGTCATAATCATTCATATTGTTGTGTGTAGTTGTAGTTTGTTCATTATTATTGCTATAAAAAATTTCATTTTATGAATAAAATGCAATGTATTCATTCATTATAGTGTTCACGAACATTTTGACTGTTTCTATTTTGGGTTTATGAATATTCTAGTAAATATTTTTTGGTAAATTCTCACTTGTTGTTAAGTACAATTTATAGAGGATAGGAAGTGGCAACAACAATGAGTGTTCCCCTTTTGCCTATGGGAAAAGAGAGGCAAAGGGAGAATTAGTGTTAGTGGCCCAATAAGGCTTCTGGTGCCTGTTTCCTGATTCTTGGGACAGAGCACATTCTTCCTGCTACACCATTGAAAAAACTGGATCCAGATCTCTCTTCTGAAGGAGCTAGTAATACATGATTAGCAGCACGGGTGACTTTTTAACTATGCCCTTCAAAATCCAATCATTGAAAACTTATTGAATTAAAAGGAATCAGGTAAGTTAAAGAAACTGGGCTAAATGGGTTTTGCTTTCTCAGTCATTCAACCTGGCTCTTGCCTCTTCAGTTTTCTGGACACGTAGAAAGCCCCTTTGTTCTCTTTCTTCTACACCAGCAGTTTTTATTTGCCTGTTTCCCAGAGTAATGTGGGCCATGGAGTCAGGCCACCTCCTCTGGGCTCTGCTGTTCACGCAGTCCTTGTGGCCTCAACTGACTGATGGAGCCACTCGAGTCTACTACCTGGGCATCCGGGATGTGCAGTGGAACTATGCTCCCAAGGGAAGAAATGTCATCACGAACCAGCCTCTGGACAGTGACATGTAGGTTTAATTTCTTGTGGTATTTGAGGGGAAGTTATGGGAGCACTCTTGAGGTCAGGAAGTAGCCTCTTGAGGCCCCTTTCCCAGGGTGTGGTAGCAGCCAGCTCCTGATCGCTCCGAGCTGTACATACTCAGTGGCAGATTTCCTGGGAAGAAGGCTAGTTGAGTCAGAAGCCAGCATTTCATCTGGAGTTTGCCGTAACATTTTTAGAGTCCTAAAGAGAATTCCATATTTGCTGTTTTCTAATTTCATACCCACAATGCTTACTTATTTAATAACAACTGTTTGACTTTAAAAAAGAATAATGAAATATATACAGTGTTTGTAAGATGTATGGGTGGGAGCTATGCTTCTATAGTTTGGTGAAGCTACTGTATATTTATTTCAGATATGTGAAAATGTGAAAAAAGAAAGTAAGCCTTAGAATCAAGGAATTAATGGTAATAATTCTCACTTATGTAATACTCTGTGACACAGACCATACTAGAAATTTACATACTTTGTCTCAACTCTCACAAAAACTCTAGAAGGTAAGTATGTGTGTAGTTATTTTATAGATGAGAAAACTGAGGCTCAGAGAGGTCAAGTGACTTATCCAAGTCCTATAACTAGTAAATGAAAAAGATAGGATTTGAACCTCGATAATGAGAATGTAAACTAATACTCTTCTCACCACTCTGTCCCTCATAGATCCCACAGGATTAACCTTTCCTGATCTTAGAAAATAGCAAGTGCTCCACAAATATCTGTTAAAGAATAAATGAATGTACGAAAAAATATTTTGTGACCATGACTCATTTTTTTCTCTCCAAAGCTGATTGTAATATCTCTGAGTTCTCTGAGAAGAATTAGAGTATAGTAGGAATAACAACTCTGTCTTTTTTGACACAAAATATTCATCTAGTTTCAGAGTCAGAGTCCTTGTATTAATTTTTTTGAGGGAATAAATTCATTATCCTTCATCCCTAATACTTTGTAGTAATATTCCACATTTATTGAACTTTTACTATTTGCCACTGTCCTAAGCTCTTTGTGTATTTGAATTTTTTTTTTTTTTAGTCACCAGTAAAAGCTGTCTGAGTTAGGAACTATGATTATTTCCATTCCATTTTACAGATGGGCAAATTGTGTTCGGAGAAGTTAAGTAACTTGTTCAACATCCCACTAATTTGGAAGTGGCAGAGTCAGCAATCAATCCAAGTGGCTTGGCTCCAAAGCTTGGAGTTATAAGCACTATGCCCTAAGGCCTCCCATATGTATCAGAATGATGCTAAGTCAGGCTACATTGACGAGGAGTCGATCACTTAAAGAGTCAGTCCACAGTTGGTTGTCTCTTTGTTACTGCATATTGTGTCAAGCTATGTGAAATTGCCTTTTATGTGGGTTTAAAGTGGTCAAATATGAGCAATTTCATATGCTGATATTTGAAATTTTTAATAGTTAAATCTAAAACTTTCATGTTTTGATCAGTACAATGCCATTTCCTCTTGTTTTGTCCTAAACAAAGATAGTCACTTTTTGGTCAGTATCCTCTGGAAAAGGAACCTCTCAAGGCTTGAAGATGGGGGGCAAAATTATGACTCTCTTTCTTCTTTTCCAGAGTGGCTTCCAGCTTCTTAAAGTCTGACAAGAACCGGATAGGGGGAACCTACAAGAAGACCATCTATAAAGAATACAAGGATGACTCATACACAGATGAAGTGGCCCAGCCTGCCTGGTTGGGCTTCCTGGGGCCAGTGTTGCAGGCTGAAGTGGGGGATGTCATTCTTATTCACCTGAAGAATTTTGCCACTCGTCCCTATACCATCCACCCTCATGGTGTCTTCTACGAGAAGGACTCCGAAGGTAAACCATTCCACCGTTTCTTTCCCCCATGCCCAACAAATATCACTTTTCCTTTATTGCCAGGTGAAGGAGAAGAATTGGTAGTGAAGATTTTCTTTTCTTCCTATTTATCTGAGGTGGCAAAGACTCTCCTCAGAGTAAACAAGTGTGGGCACTGGTATCAGTTCTGCCATTCATATACTGTGTGACTTGGACGAGTCATTGTCTCTCTCTGGGTCTCAGATTCCTTCTCAGAAATGTGAAGACACAGTCTACCTCTTAACACAAGGAACTATTTGAATGGCATCTCCATAGAATATTTGAATATTCTATGAAAAGAAAAGAGAATGCTATAAATGTGAAGGATTGTCATCCTAGTGTCACAGTCTTCTGAAAGTTCCATTTTGTTTTTCCCTAAAGGGGAGTTCAGCTTATTTATCTCTACCTCCCTTATTCCTGGCCCAGTAATTTATAATACTGACAACAGTAAGAGGAATAGAAAGGGAAGTCAGAAGACTCTGGCTGGGCCACTAAATCCCTGTATGATCCTGGACAAGTTACTTTTCCTTAGTTTTCTCTTCCATACAATGGAGAAGTGAACCAATTAATCATTAAGTTGACTGCAGACTGAAATTCTGTGATTGCCTGCTTTTTTATTTTAAGTGAGTGTTTGAAGGGAGGGAATTCTGTCTTCTTGCTTCTATGCCACCAGCTTTATGCTATGGCATTACCAGATCAGGCCAAGCTGTACTTTTCCTAGCCACAGAACTTTTCCAGTGGCTACAAGCTTTCCACCCATTGTTAATGTGAGGACTGGATTTTTTAGGTTAAATGTTACCTAAATCTGTGCTCTCCTTAGGTTGTGAGGAATATTATGTAGGTCATTAGCGTGCTACATTTTATAAGACTGGACCTAGGGTTCTACATGTCAGCTCTGTCTTAATTTATGTATTTGCCACGGTCCCTCACTTATTCTGGGCCTGCGCATGTACAATTTCATTTCTAGGTTCCCTATACCCAGATGGCTCCTCTGGGCCACTGAAAGCTGATGACTCTGTTCCCCCGGGGGGCAGCCATATCTACAACTGGACCATTCCAGAAGGCCATGCACCCACCGATGCTGACCCAGCATGCCTCACCTGGATCTACCATTCTCATGTAGATGCTCCACGAGACATTGCAACTGGCCTAATTGGGCCTCTCATCACCTGTAAAAGAGGTACAGGTCCCAAGGATAAGCTATGAGGTGTAGTTTGGGACATCTAGGGGTAGCAGTGATGTGGTTGAACCACCTACATATTGGACAGCAGCCTGAGGAGTGCTAATTCAGCACTCTTGTTTATTAGCAAGAAAAATCTCTGCTAAACTCACTTTGCACTATTTTTTTTTTTGCAATTTCATTACTTTTTTTCTTTGTTTGTGGGTTAGGAACAATTTTTTTTTCAATAGGTTATTGTGGTACAGGTGGTATTTGGTTACATGAATAAGTTCTTTACTGGTGATTTGTGAGATTTTGGTGCACCTATCTCCTGAGCACTATACACTACACCCTGTTTGTAGTCTTTTATCCCTCGTGCCCCCCCAGCCTTTTCCCCAAATCCCCAAAGTCCATTGTATCATTCTTATTCTTTTGCACCCTCACAGTTTAGCTTCCACATGTTAGTGAGAACATACAATGTTTAGTTTTCCATTCCTGAGTTACTTCACTTAGAATAATAGTCTCCAATCTCATTCAGGTCGCTGCAGATGCCGTTAATTCATTCCTTTTTATTGCTGAGTAGTAGTCCATCGTATATATGTACCACGGTTTCTTGATTCACTTGTTGATTGATGGGTATGTGAGTTGGTTCCATGATTTTGCAATTGTGAATTGTGCCACTATAAACATGCATGTGCAAGTATCTTTTTTGTATAATGACTTCTTTTCCTCTGGGTAGATGCCCAATAGTGGGATTGCTGGATCAAATGGTAATTCTACTTTTAATTCATTAAGCAATCTCCACACTGTTTTCCTTGTAGCTCTACTAGTTTACATTCCCACCAGCAGTGTAGAAGTAACTGTTCCCTGTTCACCACATCCAAGCCAACATCTACTGTTTTTTGATTTTTTTTTGATTATGGTCATTCTTGCAAGAGTAAGGTAGTAGCACATTGTGGTTTTGACTTGCATTTCCCTAATCATTAGTGATGTTGAGGATTTTTTCATATGTTTGTTGGCCATTTGTATATCTTCTTGTGAGAATTGTCTATTCATGTTCTTAGCCCACTTTTTGATGGGATTGTTTATTTTTTTATTGTTGATTTGTTTGAGTTCATTGTAGATTCTGGATATTAGTCCTTTGTCAGACGTATGGATTGTGAAGATTTTTTCCCACTCTATGGGTTGTCTGTTTACTCTGTTGACTGTTCCTGTTGGCGTGCAAAAACTCTTTAGTTTAATTAAGTCCCAACTGTTTGTTTTGATTGCATTTGCCTTTGGGTTCTTGGTCATGAAATCCTTGCCTAAGCCAATGTCTACAAGGGTTTATCTAATGTTTTCTTCTAGAATTTTTATAGTTTCAGGTTTTAGATTTAAGTCCTTAATTCATCTTCATTTGATTTTTGTATAAGGTGAGCGATAAGGATCCAGTTTCTCTTACATGTGGCTAGCCAATTATCTCAGTACCATTTGTCGAAAATGGTGTCCTTTCTACACTTTATGTTTTTGTTTGATTTGTCAAAGATCAGTTGGCTCTAAGTGTTTGGGTTTATTTCTGAGTTCTCTATTCTGTTCCACTGGTCCAAGTGCCTATTTTTATACCAGTACCATGCTGTTTTGGTGAAATGGCATTATAGTATAATTTGAAATCAGGTAGTGTGATGCCTCCAGATTTGTTTTTTTTTGCTTAGTCTTGCTTTGGCTATGCAGGCGCTTTTTTGGTTCCATCTGAATTTTAGAATTGTTTTTTCCAATTCTGTGAAGAATGATGGTAGTATTTTGATGGGAATTGCATTGAATTTGTAGATTGCTTTTGGCAGTGTGGTTATTTTCACAATATTGATCCTACCCATCCATGAGCAGGAGATGTGTTTCCATTTGTTTGTGTCATCCATGATTTTTTTCTGCAGTGTTTTGTAGTTCTCCTTGTAGAGGTCTTTCACCTCCTCAGTTAGGTATATTCCTAAGTATGTATGTATGTATGTATGTATGTATTTGTTTATTTATTTTTTCAGCTATTGTAAAAGGGGTTGAGTTCTTGATTTGATTCCCTGCTTGGTCAATGGTAGTGTATAGAAGAGCTACTGATTTTGTACATTAATCTTATATCCAGAAACTTTACTGAATTCTTTTATCAGTTCTAGAAGCTTTCTGGAGGAGTCTTTAGGGTTTTCAAGGTAAACTATCATATTGTCAGCAAACAGTGACAGTTTGACTTCCTCTTTACATATTTAGAGGCCCTTTATTTCTTTCTCTTGTCTGATTGCTCTGGCTAGCATTTCCTGTACTAAGTTGAAGAGGAGTGGTGAGAGTGGGCATCCTTGTCTTATTCCAGTTCTCAAAGGGAATGCTTTCAACTTTTCCACATTCAGTATAATGTTGGCTGTGGGTTTGTCATATATGGCTTTTATTACATTGGAGTATGTCCCTTGTATACCAATTTTGCTGAGAGTTTTAATCATAATGTAATGTTGGATTTTGTTGAATGCATTTTCTGCATCTATTGTGATGATCATGTAATTTTTAAAAAATTCTGTTCATGTGGTGCATCACACATATTGACTTGCATATGTTAAACCATCCTTGCATTCCTTTCATATGCATCAAGTGAGTATGAAACCCACTTGATCACAGTGGATCATCTTTTTGTTATGTTGTTGGATTCCATTAACTTGTATTTTGCTAAGGATTTTAGGACCTATGTTCATCAGGGATATCGGTCTGTAGTTTTCTTTTTTTATTTTTATTATTATTATACTTTAAGTTTTAGGGTACATGTGCACAATGTACAGGTTTGTTACATATGTATACATGTGCCATGTTGGTGCGCTGCACCCATTACCTCATCATTTAGCATTAGGTATATCTCCTAATGCTATCCCTCCCCCCTCCCCCCACCCCAAAACAGTCCCTGGTGTGTGATGTTCCCATTCCTGTGTCCATGTGTTCTCATTGTTCAATTCCCACCTATGATTGAGAACATGCAGTGTTTGGTTTTTTTGTCCTTGTGATAGTTTGCTGAGAATGATGGTTTCCAGCTTCATCCATGTCCGTACAAAGGACATGAACTCATCATTTTTTATGGCTGCGTAGTATTCCATGGTGTATATGTGACCTAGGCAATACCATTCAGGACATAGGCATGGGCAAGGACTTCATGTCTAAAACACCAAAAGCAATGGCAACAAAAGCCAAAATTGACAAATGGGATCTAATTAAACTAAAGAGCTTCTGCACAGCAAAAGAAACTACCATCAGAGTGAACAGGCAACCTACAGAGTGGAAGAAAATTTTTGCAACCTACTCATCTGACGAAGGGCTAATATCCAGAATCTACAATGAACTCAAACAAATTTACAAGAAAAAAACAAACAACCCCATCAAAAAGTGGGCAAAGGATATGAACAGATGGTCTGTAGTTTTCTTTTCTGGTTATGTTCTTTCCTGGTTTTGGTATTAGGGTGATGCTGGCTTCATAGAATGAATTAAGGAGGGTTTCCTCTTTCTCTCTCTTGTGAAATAGTGTCAAAAGGATTGGTACCAATTCTTCTTTGAATGTCTGGTAGGATTCCATGGTGAATCCATCTAGTCCTGACTTTTTTGGTTGGTAAATTTTTTAACTGCCATTTTAATCTTGCTGCCTGTTACTGGTGTATTCAAGGTATCTAATTCTTCCTGGTTTAATCTAGGAGGATTGTATTTTTACAGGAATTTATCCATCTCATTTAGGTTTCTAGTTTATGTGCAGAAAGGTGTTCATAGTAGCCTTGAATCTTTTGTATTTCTGTGGTGTCAGTTGTAATATCTCAACGTTTCATTTCTTAATGAGGTCATTTGGATTTTCTCTCTTCTTTTCTTGGTTAATCTTGCTAATGATCTATCAATTTTATTTATTTTTTTCAAAGAACCAGCTTTTTGTTTCATTTATCTTGTAGTTTTTTTTGTTTCAATTTCATTTAGTTTTTCTCTGATATTGGTTATTTCCTTTCATCTCTAGGGTTTGGGTTTGGTTTGTTCTTGTTTCTCTAGTTCCTTGAGGTGTGACCTTAGAACGTCAGTTTGCACTCTTTCAATCTTTTTGATGTAGGCGTTTAGAGCTATGAACTTCCCTTTTAGCACCACTTTTGCTGTATCCCAGAGGTTTGGTTTCTATAGGTTGTGTTATTATTGTCAATCAGATTGAAGAATTTTTTTTTTATTATACTTTAAGTTCTAGGGTACATGTGCACAACATGCAGGTTTGTTACATATGTATACATGTGCCATGTTGGTGTGCTGCACCCATTAACTTGTCATTTACATTAGGTATATCTCCTAATGCTATCCCTCCCACATCCCCCCACCCCATGACAGGCCCCAGTGTGTGATGTTCCCCTTCCTGTGTCCAAGTGTTCTCATTGTTCAATTCCCACCTATGAGTGAGAACATGCAGTGTTTGGTTTTTTGTCCTTGCAATAGTTTGCTAAGAATGATGGTTTCCAGCTTCATCTATGTCCCTACAAAGGACATGAACTCATCCTTTTTTATGGCTGCATAGTGTTCCATGGTGTATATGTGCCACATTTTCTTAATCCAGTCTATCACTGATGGACATTTAGGTTGGTTCCAAGTCTTTGCTATTGTGAATAATGCCTCAATAAACACACGTGTGCATGTGTCTTTATAGCAGCATGATTTATAATCCTTTGGGTATATACCCAGTAATGGGATGGCTGGGTCAAATGGCATTTCTAGTTCTAGATCCTTGAGGAATCGCCACACTGTCTTCCACAATGGATGAACTAGTTTGTAGTCCCACCAACAGTGTAAAAGTGTTCCTATTTCTCCACATCCTCTCCAGCACCTGTTGTTTCCTGACTTTTTAATGATTGCCATTCTAACTGGTGTGAGATGGTATCTCATTGTGGTTTTGATTTGCATTTCTCTGATGGCCAGTGATGATGAGCATTTTTTCATGTGTCTTTAGGCCGCATAAATGTCTTCTTTTATGAAGTGTCTGTTCATATCCTTCGCCCACTTTTTGATGGGGTTGTTTATTTTTTTCTCGTAAATTTGTTTGAATTATTTGTAGATTCTGGATATTATCCCTTTGTCAGATGAGTAGATTGCAAAAATTTTTTCCCATTCTGTAGGTTGCATGTTCACTCTGGTGGTAGTTTCTTTTGCTGTGTAGAAGCTCTTTAGTTTAATTACATCCCATTTGTCAATTTTGGCTTTTGTTACCATTACTTTTGGTATTTTAGACATGAAGTCCTTGCCCATGCCTATGTCCTGAATGGTAATGCCTAGGTTTTCTTCTAGGGTTTTTATGGTTTTAGGTCTAACATTTAAGTCTTTAATTCATCTTGAATTAATTTTTGTATAAGGTGTAAGGAAGGGATCCAGTTTCATCTTTCTACATATGGCTAGCCAGTTTTCCCAGCACCATTTATTAAACAGGGAATCCTTTCCCCATTTCTTGTTTTTGTCAGGTTTGTCAAAGATCAGATGGTTGTAGATATGTGGTATTATTTCTGAGGGCTCTGTTGTTTTTCATTGGTCTATATCTCTGTTTTGGTACCAGTACCATGCTGTTTTGGTTACTGTAGCCTTGTAGTATAGTTTGAAGTCAGGTAGTGTCATGCCTCCAGCTTTGTTCTTTTTGCTTAGGATTGACTTGGCAATGCGGACTCTTTTTTGGTTCCTTATGAACTTTAAAGTAGTTTTTTCCAATTCTGTGAAGAAAGTCATTGGTACCTTGATGGAGATGACATTGAATCTATAAAGTACCTTGGGCAGTATTGGATGAAATATTCTGTATGTATCTGTTAAGCCTATTTGTTCCAAGGTATAGTTTAAATCCACTGTTTCTTTGTTGACTTTCTGTCTTGGTGACCTGTCTAGTGCTGTCAGTGGAGTATTGAAGTCTCCCACTATTATTGTGTTTCTATCTATGGCATTTCTTAGGTCTATTGTAATTTTTTTATAAATTTGGGAGCTCCAATGTTAGGTGCGTATATGTTTAGGATTGTAATATTTTTCTGTTGGACAAGGCCTTTTATCATTATATAATGGCCCTCTTTGTCTCTTTTAACTGTTGTTGCTTTCATGTCTGTTTTGTCTGATATAAGAATAGCTTCTCCTACTCACTTTTGGTTTCCTTTTGCACGAAATGCCTATTTCCACCCCTTGACTTTAAGTTTATGTGAGTCCTTATGTGTTAGGTGAGTCTCCTGAAGCAGGAGATGGTTGGTGACTTCTTTTCCATTCTGCATTTTTGTATTTTTTAAGTGGGGCATTTAGGCCATTTACATTCAGTGTTAGTATTGAGATATGAGGTACCATAGCATTCATCATGCTATTTGTTGCCTGTGTACGTTGTTTTTTTTTTATTTTTTTATTTTTGCTTTTTAAATTTTATTTTTGTTTCATAGATCCTGTGTGATTGATTTATGCTTTCAAGAGGTTCCATTTTTATGTATTTCCTGGATTTGTTTCAAGATTTAGAGCTCCTTTTAGCAGTTCTTGTAGTGGTGGCTTGGTAGTGGCAAATTCTCTCAGCGTATGTTTGTCTGAAAATGACTGCATCTTTCCTTCATATATGATGCTTAGTTTTGCTGGATACAGAATACTCGGCTGATAATTGTTTTGTTTGTGGAAGCTGAAGATAGGGCCCCAATCCCTTCTAGCTTGTAGGGTTTCTGCTGAGAAATATGCTGTTTATCTGATAGGTTTTCCTTTATAGGTGACCTGGTGTTTTTGTCTCACAGCTCTTAAGATTCTTTCCTTCTTTGTCTTAACTTTAGATAACCTGATGGCAATGTGCCTAGGTGATAATCTTTTTGTAATGAATTTCCCAGGTGTTCTTTGTGCTTCTTGTATTTGGATGTCTAGGTCTCTATCAAGGCCAGGGAAGTTTTCCCCTATTACTCCTCCAAATATGTTTTCAAAACTTTTAGAATTCCCTTCTTCCTTAGGAATACCAATTATTCTTTAGGTTTGGTCATTTAACATAATCTCAGACTTCTTAGGGGCTTTGTTCATTTTTTCTTATTCTTTTTTCTTTGTCTTTGTTGGATTGGGTTAATTTGAAGACCTTGTCTTCAGGCTCCGAATTTTTTTCTTCTACTTGTTCAATTCTATTGATGAGACTTTCCAGAGGATTTTGCATTTCTATAAGTGTGTCCAGTGTTTCCTGAAGTTTTGATTGTTTTTCCTTTATGCTATCTATTTCCTTGAATATTTATCCCTTCACTTCTTATCTTTGTTGTTGTTGTTGTTGTTTTTATTATTTCCTTTCACTGGGCTTCACCTTTCTCTGGTGCCTCCCTGATTAGCTTAATAACTAACCTCCTGAATTCTTTTTCAGGTAAATCAGGGATTTTTTTTTTTATCTTGGTTTGGATCCATTGCTGGTGAGCTAGTGTGATTTTTTTGGGGTGTTAAAGAACCTTGTTTTGTCATATTACCTGAGTTGGGTTTCTGGTTCCTTCTCATTTGAGTGGGCTCTGTCAGAGGGAAACTCTAGGGCTGAAGGCTGTTCTTCAGATTCTTTTGTCTCAAAGGGTGTTCCCCCATCTCTCCCTCCTTTTTTATGGATGTGGCTTCCTGTGAGCTGAGCTGCAGTGATTGTTATCTCTCTTTTGGGTCTAGCCACCCAGCAAGTCTACCTGGCTCTGGGCTGATACTGGAGGTTGTCTGCACAGAGTCCTGTGATGCGAACTGTGTATGGGTCTCTCTGCTGTGAATACCAGCACAGTATTTGGGGTGTCTCCCGGGTCCTGCAGGAGCAGTCCATTTCCTTCAGAGGGTCTGTGGGTCCTCTTGGGATTCCTGGTGTGTTCATGAAGGGTGCTGGAGCTAAAATTCATGATGCAAGCCTCCACATGCTGCTCTGTCCATCCAAGTCTGAGCTGCAATTACTCCTGACTCTTGTCCACCATGATGATCCTACGAACCTTTTTTAAAATTATTGTTATTAAAAACAACAAAACACCAAACTTTTCTCCTTTTTATTTTTTTCTTGCTTCACTTTTAAATCTCAAATTAGTCATTATAGGAGTCAAGTTGCATTGAAATCAGATATGTAGTAAGAGTTTAGATATAGATAAGAGTGAAAGTGTGGTCATCAGGGTTTTGGAGGATTTTGCTGATAATAGGATATGTCAGACTTGAAGACCAGAGGGTGGCAGGAATGTGGTCAGGTTCAGGCCCTGGGTTGAAGACATAGGCAGGGATGGTAGGAGGGAATTATTGTAGATCCTATGTGTCCTAACATCAAGTCCTAGGTTCAACTGAATTGGTGGTTTTAAATGGGGAGTTTGGAAATGGAAATTAATCTAAGAGGGTTATTTCTGCTTTTCTGTTGCTTACAGATTCTTAAGACCCCTCTCTTTCTATTCCTTTCTTATGAGTACCCCTTTCAGCTTACTATTGCTAAGGAAAGGATCTTCTCAAGGGAAACTGTCTTACTTGCCCTAGGAGCCCTGGATGGGAACTCCCCTCCTCAACGCCAGGATGTAGACCATGATTTCTTCCTCCTCTTCAGTGTGGTAGATGAGAACCTCAGCTGGCATCTCAATGAGAACATTGCCACTTACTGCTCAGATCCTGCTTCAGTGGACAAAGAAGATGAGACATTTCAGGAGAGCAATAGGATGCATGGTGAGTTGGGAAAAGGTGGCCACATTGTGACAGGGAACATTGTTGGAGGGTATCCACTGGGCCTAGTATTTGGTGGATGCTTTCACATACATAGTCCTTTTTAGTCATCAGGAGGACAAGGAGTAGTAGATGGCTCTTCCCTGTTTTACGTGTGAGGACACTGAGGCTCCTAAAGTTATGCAGCAGATAAATGGCACAGCTAAAATTCCAACCTTGGTCTCTCTGACTGCATAGATTGTGCTCTTGCCATTAGGCATTCTGCCTCATAATGTGGAATAGCACACAGTCTAAAGTTATATAGTATATGGTCAATTACTTTGCTGTGGGTTGCCCACTGATACAATTAATTAATATTGATTTGTTTTAAAAAGGAAGAAGTTAGCAGAATTATCCACTTTGTGGAGAAAAATGGTTTCTTTCAAGCTACCTTGCTTATATCTCCCATCGTACTCTGTGCTTATGTCTATAGGGACATTGACCATATTAATTAAATTGAAAAAGAAACTAAAGGCACAGAAGACCCGAGGCATGAATATTGAACTGATTTTAGGAATATAAACAAGTCAGTTTTGTTTTTGTTTCATTAAGGAAGTCATTTACTGGCCATTCATGACAGGGGTGGGCTAAAAACCATACAGTCCCCAAAGGAGGTGGAAATTCAGAAGGAAGATGTAAAGGATGGCTTGGATAGCTCAACTTTTTCTTGAATTTTATACCAATTGATTATAAAAGCCATGTTAATTATTCAGCCAATTTGACATTTGTCCTGTGGAAATTTTTAGAATGAAACCACCCTGAAAGAATAGCCTGCAAAATAACTAAATTCCTTAGAGAGCTTCTTCACATTTCTGGTTTGGAATATTGGCTGTAAGCATTTATTAGCTCTATGGCATTGGGAAAGAAGTCTTGGTTTTCTCTCTCTCTCTCTTTTTTAATGAGACTAATGATATCTGCCTATTTCTCAGGGATGTTTTTGAGATTTAAAGAAGATAATACATAGGTCAACACAGTGTGCTGTTTATAACCTCATTTAAATGTTATCTATTATTGTCAAATGGTAAGGCTTCTTCCATTTGGCTGTCCTTTCCTAATCCTGATATTTTCTTTGGGTTTTCTTTTGCAGCAATCAATGGCTTTGTTTTTGGGAATTTACCGGAGCTGAACATGTGTGCACAGAAACGTGTGGCCTGGCATTTGTTTGGCATGGGCAATGAAATTGATGTCCACACAGCATTTTTCCATGGACAGATGCTGACTACCCGTGGACACCACACTGATGTGGCTAACATCTTTCCAGCCACCTTTGTGACTGCTGAGATGGTGCCCTGGGAACCTGGTACCTGGTTAATTAGCTGCCAAGTGAACAGTCACTTTCGAGGTGAGATCCAACATTTCTGACCGTTGGGTTGTAAGAGAGAGGTATGATAATGGTCAAAGGAGGCTGGGTTTCTGGCCTGAAGCCATAAATAAGTCCTCCAGTTGAGGCATCTTGGGATAAAGGATAGCACACTAGATTAGAAGTCAGGGGACCCAGGTTTTTTCCTGAATCTGCTGGGAAACTTGCTGGATAACTTTGGGCACATCTCTCTGTGTTTAATCTTCCCCATCTTGAACATAAGACAGCCTGGGGATGGATAAGTAGACTTTTAATCAGCTTTTTATTATTTGCTTAGAATTCTAAACAATTAATACCTGGAGACATTTTCAACATATTGAACAGGGAGTGAAGGAGAGATTAATTAAAAGAGAGTAACATTTCTGTAGGAGATCATGGTGTATTGTGGGTACATAGTTACACTCTGGTTGGAACTCAATAGCAGTAGGAGTGGAAGGTTTTATTTTCAAAGGGAGAAACATTAATGTCATTGCAGAGCAATGTATTGAGGAGCATCAGATGCATCAGAGGGGAGGAAGAGCGTATGAAGCAATGGAAAGAATAGTAGATAAGTGGTTAGGTTTGAATGGTAGTCTTAGGTTTGTGAAAAACTTTATATGACTTTAGACAGGTGCCTTTCCATTTCTAGGTCACATTTGCCACATCTGTAAAATGGGAAAGTTGGTCTAAATCGTCTCTTAAATCCTCTTCAGCTGTCATTTTCTAGAATTATTTGATTTATGGTAAATTAGAAGGGTGTCAGAAAAGTGATATGTGAGTACTTGAAGTGGATTTTAGTAGGTTAGGAGTTGTAGACTAATAGGATAATAAATCTTGGGTGTTAGGTTTGACACAATAGGGGACAGTTACATGTACTCCATTATCCAGGGTATGTCTTAGCCCCAAAGCTTCCTAGGTAAGAGAGTATAAATATGGATTGGGATTAGAGATGCAGCATGATAGTGGAATAAGCATGGACCTTAGAGACCGACGTGCTTGGATTCAAATCCTGGTTCCATCACTTGTTTAGCCACCTTTGATAAATCATTTCACTTCTCTGAGCCTCTTAATAGAAGTAGTGATGTATACCTCATAAAATTGTAATGAGGTTTTAGAGTAAAAATGTGATTTTGGATCTTAGAGAATAGGGGGATGATATAAACAAGATAGTAGATATAAGAAAATAAAATGAACAATTAAGATCTGTAGTTGAAAGATGAGAGTTTAAGTCTCCACTCCACCTCTGACTAGCTGTGCAACCTTGGGCAAGTTATTTAACCTGTCTGACCTTTAGTTTTCTTCATCCGCAAAAGGGGACATTAAAAGTCTATTTCATACAATGGTTGTAAGCATTGATAGAGATAACATATGTACTCCCTGGGACTGAAATTTTAAAAAAGATGTAAAGCACCTGACACAGAACCTACCTAACATAATACATGTTGAAGAAAATAAATATTTTTTCCTCTCCCTTCATCATACCTCAAGTTTCTAATTTACAAATTTCAAATCTCCCTGGGATGCTGTGGGATGCTAATAAAATAATATAGCTGAGTGACCTCTATAAGTTGCTAAGCCAATATAAGACAGTACCATCCATTGCCATTATGATGCAATGTAGTATATTCCACATTTGAAAACACTACTTAGAATCTACATTTTCCTTACGGTCCCAAGTCTGAAGCTTTATCTTCACTGATAGAAGATGTTCTATTATTTTGGGAGCTTCCCAGTTTACAAATAATTAACCCCTATTTTAAATTTGATGCTCCTACCAGCCCCATGAGGTGGATTTTCCTATTCTCTCCTTTGGCAAAAGAGGGAAGCTCAGATTCAGGAAGTGACTTGCCTAAGGTCCTACAGATAGTGCTTAAAGCTTGGGCTTGAACTCGAGTTTCCTTACTTCTGTCTCTGTGATGTTGCTACAATGTGAGCCTTTATGCAGAGGCAGGAATGAGGATCTAGTAAATGCATCAGTGGTGGTATAAGCAAGTGGAGGTACATGAATTCTACCCTGGACTCTCTCTCTCAGCCATGCACTTTAAGAGTGAGAGAAAGCGGCCCATTTTGGAACAGGAGTAAAGAGAATAGTGGAGGGTGGGTGGAGGAAACACTAACAGAAGGAGGAAGGTGAGTCCTCTGGGTTAAAATCCTATTGGATAGAATGGGGTCAGCCATAATGTTCTTCCTTCAGATGGCATGCAGGCACTCTACAAGGTCAAGTCTTGCTCCATGGCCCCTCCTGTGGACCTGCTCACAGGCAAAGTTCGACAGTACTTCATTGAGGCCCATGAGATTCAATGGGACTATGGCCCAATGGGGCATGATGGGAGTACTGGGAAGAATTTGAGAGAGCCAGGCAGGTAAGAGGCAGTGGGATCCCTCTCTTTAATTCTGGGTCCAGCTCCAAACATTTATTATCTTTCTTCCAGAAATCTCTCACTTTACTCAGGGATCCAAATCATTGTCTGGCTGGGGTTACATGAACCAACTGTTAGCCAAGTTCTTGTGTCCCCCTGGAGAGCTTGCTCTTGGGGAGATACAGGTAGCAAAGCTTTTTGTGGGGTTATTCCATATCCCCACGAAGGGTCCAAACAGAGTTTGAAGTTGGTCCTACTATAATTCCTGGCGATTTTCATAAAGGAAAGCCTAGGTGGGACCAGTTCTTGTATCAGTTGAAATAGCTTTTATTCCAGGTTTCTTCACTTTACCCATTATTTACCTCCTTGCTCCTTCATTTCTTTTCTATAGTCTGAATGAGGCATTTGAGCAGGGGTATAAAAAGCACTCTGAGAAATGTAGGAAGAGAGGCAGCCTGCTTTTTGGCTATCACATGCCCATTCTTTTGAAGGAATTTCTCCAAGTTCTCCTGCCTCATCCATGACCCAGATATGGGCAAGATAGAGTAGGAGGTTAGTGCCCTACTCAGTTGCTGGGTCTTAAGTCATACCACTCACTGGGCAATCGATGATGACAGGTCTTCCACAGAGGAGGCACTTGATAGGTAACTAAGAGAGGGGTTGGGGGAAGATCCTTCATGGTTATACTTCTAGCAGGAAATAATAGAGTAAATCTGGAGAAAACTTAGGAAAGTTGGTGTTTGAATCTCAGCATGGATTCTACGATTTCCAGCTGGGCTTATTAACATAGTGGGCTTTCATTTTGGAGTGAGAGAAAGGATTATTAATACCTAAGGATGATTAAGGACAGATGTAGACTATGAATCTCTGGAGGGCAGAACTGGTCCCAGTGCCTGGAAATTATAAGCAAGAATATTCCAACTTACACTAAAATAGAATTCCAATAATTTAAAATATCCAACAGTAAGGGAGATTGTCTCCTCTGGATATGAGTTTCCTATTTTTGGAAAGGCTCAAGCAGAAGCTGTATATAACTTTCTAGTGGTGCCACCAAAGGAGATATCTTCACTGGTGGGAGTTAACTTAGATGAGCTCTGAGGTCCTTCCTAAATATAAAGATTCATAACTTGGTGAGACTAAGGGTGAGATGGGAGTCTATTTGATACCTAATGAAATAATATCATATTTTCCTTTTTATACATCAGTATCTCAGATAAGTTTTTCCAGAAGAGCTCCAGCCGAATTGGGGGCACTTACTGGAAAGTGCGATATGAAGCCTTTCAAGATGAGACATTCCAAGAGAAGATGCATTTGGAGGAAGATAGGCATCTTGGAATCCTGGGTGAGGAATTTTTAAAATATGAAATTCATTTACTAGAGCCAGAGAATTGAGGAAGACTTTGAAACTGAGGCCTGGACATCACTTAGGAGCACATTGTAGACCAGCATCTCCCAAAGTGAGTCTTATGAGATGATTGTTTTGTGAAAGAGTTATGAGTCTGAATGTGTTTGTAAAACCACTAAGTTAAGCAGTTAAGTAGTGCTTTTTATGCTACAGGATTTCTAGGAGCCTTAGATTTATTTTTGTTTATCATGAATCTCCACTTTTTTTCAGTGAATATCTTCCAATACCACTGATGTACAGTACACATTTTTAGAATTCCTTCTCTAGAAGTATTCCTAAAGGGCTACATAAGGCAGTAAGACTGTATAGGTTCTCAGCAATCTGGGGCCAGTAGCAGATTGGCATGACATGCAGACATACTTGAAATAGGAGGAATGCAGAATAGGCTTAGAGTCTGAACTTGAAGAAGGTATCTAGAAGGGCTAAACCAAGGTTAGATGTGGTTTAGTAGCATGATGGAACCAGAAAATAAAATAGGCCAGATGGAAAAAAAACTTTGGAAATTAATATAATGGACCATACTCGGGATAGGTGTGTGCCAGTTGATTCTAGATCTGATAATGGACAATAGATCTTACATCAGCTGGATAGGGAGATACAATGAGGGGAAATCCACCATAGGAAAGAGAGATGGTGGTGAGCCTGAAGGAATTATCATTGGCTGGACTTCAGTATGAGTGCCCAGTCTTTGAGATGAGGTGAAACATTAGATGTGGAAATTGAATAGGAAACCAAGCTAGAAACTCTGACCAAGAGTTAGAGCCGGAATAAGTGCCCAGTTTTGGTACTTTTTGTCTGCTTCAAAGATGACCTAAGCTAGATTACATGTGGTGGGTAATGAAGTTCAGAAGAGTCCAGGAGTTGTGGCTAGATTACCTAGTCCAGTGCCTGGATAGAAGATATCATAATTCTCTTTGCTCAGAATTGGTTTCAGATTGAGGCAAGCACAGATCTTAGATAGGTCCACAAAGACATGTAGCTATGGGATCTGGGACAATAAAGTAAGTGAAAATGAGATGGGGGCTGACAATGGGATGAGAGAAATTGCTGGCCTCTGGTCCTGGCTGAATGGCTAATCAACCATTTAAATTTGCATAGGTAAATTCCACCTCTCTCAGCTGAAATTTTCTCATCTGTAAATTGGAGTTAATAATTTCTGCCCTATATGCCTTAAAATGATGTTTGAGAATCAAAATAAGATAATGGATTTCCCAGTGTTTTCTGTAATTGTAAATTGCAATATACTTGAAAGGAATTGTTCTTATTATTACAAAGAAAAGTTTTTTATTTTCTTCTTCACTTTCACTTTCCTTTTCTTTCCCTCCCTCTTCTTCCATTTCCTTCCTCCCTGTTTATCCCTTTCATCATTCTCATTGTCTCTCCTTCCCATTTTCCAGGGCCAGTGATCCGGGCTGAGGTGGGTGACACCATTCAGGTGGTCTTCTACAACCGTGCCTCCCAGCCATTCAGCATGCAGCCCCATGGGGTCTTTTATGAGAAAGACTATGAAGGCACTGTGTACAATGATGGTGAGCCAACAGGGTTTCTAGTAAATGTGGGCTCTAGGTGGTACCATGTGTCTCTAGAAAACAAATAAATGGGAGATGGAGAGGATGAAGTAGGCAGAATTAGTTGCCATATGTGGATGCTGTTGAATGAATGAATAATATAATAGTAAAACAGAGCTGGGCTTCAATAATAAGAGAAAATTTCTTTTAAATATATTTAAATATATCCTAATTTTAAAAATAAGTTTATTATAGAACTCTGAAAAGCAGACAATTACAAAGTAAATAAGCATCATTTATAGATTGTCATATAAATTTTGATATACCTTTAAATATTTTTATGTGCTTATACAAGTCTATATATAGAGATATGTGATCATATGGTTTGTACAGTTTTGCATCCTACTATTCTCAGTTACCATTGTATTGTGTTTGTTTTTCTATGCCATTAAAATGCTACAAACATTTTAATGACTATAAAACACTTTATCTCAAGGATTTGTCGAAATTTATTTACTTTTTCCTCTATTGCTTGGACATGTAGGTTTTTTCAGTATTTTTGAATATTGTAAGTCAGGTTGCAATGAATGAATGCGTATATCCTAGCTTGCATTTTGGATTACTGTATCAGGAGAGAATCTTAGAAGTGAGAGTATTGTGTAATTGATTTTTTACTTTATCTAAGAATATTAATGCATGCTAATTCTAGCCAAACTATAAAAGAAAAACTGAAAGCATAAAGAGCAAAGTTGCAGACAAATCTAGAATGAACATTCTATAAGGCAACTGGTCTAGTCTCTTCAAGAAGTCAATACCATCAATAAGGGGATTAGAGACATAACAAATGAAATGTGCACATTTTGATTGATTCTGCTTGTAAAAATAGCTTTAGGAGACATTTTGGAGATAATTGCAAAATTCTTGATATAGACTGGATATTAGATGTTATTAGGGAATTTTCTTAGGTGGAATAATGGCATTATAGCAACATAGGAGATGCATGCTAATATCATGATGTTTGTATTCTACTTCCAAATGATTCAACAAAAGCAAACAAACAAAAACTGTATGTATGTGTGTGTAGATGTATATACACATAGAGTAGATAAATAAAGATGGCAAAATGTTAGCAATAGACTCTAGGTGATAGGTTGATCATTGCACTATTTTTTAAAGTTTTCTGTATATTTGAAAATTTGAAAAGTAAGAAATAATGAATGAATAAGGAAAGATAGGTTAAAACCATCCTAAATTATAGCCCCTTGTTATAAGCTATACTAGAAATATCCTTCCATATGTTTCTTTGAATGTTTTTATAAACCTTTCTTCAGAATATATTTTTAAGTTGGGGAATTGCTATATCAGAGGCTATGTACATTAAAATTTTTGGTACCTACACCCAAATTACTCTCTGGAAAGATTTGCAGTCCTATCAGTTTAGAGTTCCATTAGCAGTACCTGAGGAGGACTCCTTTTCTTACAACCTCATCAGCACTGGGGAAATCTTTTTAATCTTGTCAAAATGGCAGTCTTGTAGGCAAACGACAGCATCAACAAAACTCACTGTTGTTTTGATTTACATTTGTTTGATTATTTCATGTTGTACATTCAGTATTTATTGCATATATTATTCTACTTGTGCATATGAACCTTTTAAAGAAATAGCTTTGTCTACATTTTTGTGTACTTTTTTTTTCAAATTTTGTCTATATTTTTTTTCAAGTGTTATTCCCTTTTACATTTACACTCTTTATAGGTGAGTGAGTAGGGTAGGTGCCATCTAAACCACTTCTTACCATCATGCATTATTACAATTTGTAAAATCTTTGCTAAATTAATTTGTAAAAAAGTTATCTAGCTATTTTCAATTGTACTTCTTTGATTACTGATGGCATGAAAATTTGAAAAAGGTCTGTGCATTGCTTGACCATGTCTTGTGTCCATTTTAGAAATTACAGCCTTAGTGTTTTATATATATTTATGTATATATATACATACATACATAACATATACACACCCACATGTACATAATACATATTAAAAGAAAAAAATTAAATAATCAGAGCTGTTCAAAGATGACATGGACTATAATGGCAGGTAGTGAGTCCCCCATCACTGGAGAGTTTTAAGCAGAAGTAGGGATGTAAGAGCAGATTAATGTATGTTTTCAAGTGAGAGATGTTCCAAATAAGTCTTAAAGTCCATTTTTAGTCCCAAGGTCCTATGATTTTGGAAAACCGAAACATAGGGAAGATTAAATTGCTGCATTTCATATAGCAAGTAATGGAAGAACGAGAAAATAAACTCATCTCTTGACTCCTTGACCAGAGTTCTCCTCATTATTCAATATTCCATGTTGCTGCTACTGCTGCTCCAAAATGCCTTTGTAGTTCATAATCTTTATTTCACTGTTTGGAGCTGATGATTCTCATTCTAGTCAATCTAAGTAATGAGTCCCATATTTTCACTACAGGCTCATCTTACCCTGGCTTGGTTGCCAAGCCCTTTGAGAAAGTAACATACCGCTGGACAGTCCCCCCTCATGCCGGTCCCACTGCTCAGGATCCTGCTTGTCTCACTTGGATGTACTTCTCTGCTGCAGATCCCATAAGAGACACAAATTCTGGCCTGGTGGGCCCGCTGCTGGTGTGCAGGGCTGGTGCCTTGGGTGCAGATGGCAAGCAGGTATTGTCAGGGTTATCTGGCTGGAAAGCCTGCTGGGAGAAGGATGAAGCTGGGTTGCTGGACAGGAGTTAAGCATGGAACTGGGTTCTAAAGTTTAGGGAATAGAAGAAAAATAATCAAGCTGGTCCATCAGAAATTAATAGTTGGTGACCTCATGCTATCTTGCATGTTATTTTTTGTACTGACAAATATATATCTTCCTTAGCCTTGCAGATAATTCATGATATCCTTTCAACATCTTCTTCTTTCCTCCCTCCTTCCCTCCCTCCCTCCCTCTCCCTTTCTCTCTCCCGCTCTCCCTTTCCCTCTCCCTCACCTCGGTGGCCCCTAAACCTTGCTCCTGATCCATAAATCTGCTTTAATATTTGCTTGTCTTCTTTTGTATTCAGCCCACGATTTCTAGCTGTGTAACATTGGGTGAGCTACTTAACTTCTCTTTGACTCCGTTTCCTCATTTGTAAAAATGGGATAATGATGGAAGAAGATACCTTGGATTTCTGTGAAGATTAATTAAAATAACCCATATAAAGTGCCTAGCACAGTGTCTGGCACATATTAAGCACTCAGTAAATGTTAGTGGTAACAATAATTATCACTGATATTACTTATCTTTTATTTTCTAGTTTCCCCCCAAGACCCTCCCCTGCTTTTCTAGCCACCTCCCCTCATTCCTCTCCCCAGGTGATTACCATCTCTCTTCTTTTACACTCTATACCTCTTATTTCTTATCCTATGCTCCTTCCCTGCCCACTTTCATACAGTCTTCCCTGTCAGGCTTGTACTTTTATTGTGACCTTCTTCTCTCATCTGCAATTTGAGGTTACCTAAGGAAAAACTGCTGCAGCTCTGGATAGGAGGTATGGTCTCAAAATGGGAAAAGGAAATGGGAAAGAATCTGGCATCCCTTGATCTGTAATGACACAGTCCACAACTGCTGAAACTATTGTCATTATTCCCTCTACTTTCTTCTATTGGGCCTGCAGAAAGGGGTGGATAAAGAATTCTTTCTTCTCTTCACTGTGTTGGATGAGAACAAGAGCTGGTACAGCAATGCCAATCAAGCAGCTGCTATGTTGGATTTCCGACTGCTTTCAGAGGATATTGAGGGCTTCCAAGACTCCAATCGGATGCATGGTATGGGGAGTACTTTTGCCCTGGGCTAAATTGAGGGTCCCAAGTAAAATCTAACTTTAACCGTAGTCATGACCAATCCTGAAAACACTGATTTTATTGGTCATCTCTGTCCAAGAGGCGAGCTAGATTGAGAGATTCAACCGAACACAGCAGATCTTATACTTAGTACCTTTGGGTGCTGTGTCCTGTGTTACACAGTATGGGGGAAACTGGAAGAAAGTACTGCAAAATGAGGGTGCGCACAAGAAATCTACAAGAGATTGTGAAGAATAAGCCAGATGATACCTTTCCAATCTTATCTCCCCTCTTCCTTATATTTTAGTACCTTGGGTCCCCTACCCCATACTCCAGCCAACTGGGGCTATTTTTCTTTGTGAACATGCTGATTTCATGCTTTTGCAGTGCTGTTCCCTTCACTTGAAATGCTCCATCTCTTGGTTCCCATTACTAGTTAGTTTCATCATTTGGAAAAAGTAAAACCATCTCATGAGCAAAGTTCATTCCAGTTAGAATTTACTGAGCGCCTAATTGGTACTAGGTAATGTGCTAGGTGCTCAGGCAGTCACATAGATATAGAAAAAAAATGATATGCTTCCTGTTATGTCGATCCAGTGCAGGAAATAGATTTGTAAGTAAATCACCAGAAAGTATATCAGTTACAATCCATGGCAACTGATACTGCAGAATTTTGTGGGATAAAATTTTCATGGATCGAAGAGAGAGTAATAACTGCTTTACAGAGTATATCTGAACGAAGATACGACAGGTAAGTGGTAGGATGCCATAGAAAGAGACCATAAGGGAAGTTTATTCCAGAAACAGGAAATCATGTGAAAAGTCAACAGGTATTATCAAAGCACCTACAATATTTAAAGCTTTGGTAATGCAGAGAAAAATAGAGCTCACAGGACAATGGTGTGTGTGTGTGTCTGTGTGTGTGTGTGTATGGAAGAGGATGGGAGGACAGACTGCAGGTAAGGGTACCAGAGAGGAGGCTATTTTAGTTCAGGCCAGGGAGGATGAGGGCCAGAACCAGGGCAGTAGCAGTGAAGATGAAGAGGAGGAAACAGGTTGAGAGCTGAAGATGGAATTTTCAGTACCCAACACGTATAGGGGGGTGGAAAATGAGATCAATATGGAAAAGGAACAATCAGAGTGGTTGTAAAAGGACCAGAAAGTATGTTGCCACAGAAACCAAGGAAGGAGAGTTTCAAGAAATAGGGAATAGGAGAGATTGGTGTGTGTGTGTGTGTGTGTGTGTGTGTGTGTGTGTGTGTGTGTTGTAGTGGAGAATAGTTCAATGTTGTCAGGATGTGGATCATGGTGGAGGTGAGGCCGGAAAGGACAGTTGAGCACTCATCCCAAAGACAGAGATATTCACGAGTAGAGTTAAAGTGGCATAGAGAGGAAGGCAGAGGTGTTGAGGATGACTCAGCAGTTTCAAGTTGTGTGAAACCATAGTACATAGCTGATGCCATGCTCCTGGCCAGTGCTGGAGTAGTCTGGTCTCATCTCCCCACCTTGTCTTGTGTTTTTGTTTTCCAGCCATTAATGGGTTTCTGTTCTCTAACCTGCCCAGGCTGGACATGTGCAAGGGTGACACAGTGGCCTGGCACCTGCTCGGCCTGGGCACAGAGACTGATGTGCATGGAGTCATGTTCCAGGGCAACACTGTGCAGCTTCAGGGCATGAGGAAGGGTGCAGCTATGCTCTTTCCTCATACCTTTGTCATGGCCATCATGCAGCCTGACAACCTTGGTAAGTGCCTTAGCGGCTGGCCCTAGAGGCTTTGTTGGGTATAGGGCCAGGAATGGGGTCGGGAAGAGGGAGGGATGGTGAAAA
The DNA here is from genome assembly GCF_029289425.2 of Pan paniscus. Taxonomy (NCBI): domain Eukaryota; kingdom Metazoa; phylum Chordata; class Mammalia; order Primates; family Hominidae; genus Pan; species Pan paniscus. The sequence continues at coordinate 65,715,729 of NC_073272.2, forward strand.
GAAAATAATAGGCATGTTAAGGGTTCTAGGAAGTTTTTAAAAACACTTGTCTTTTTCTTCTTCAATGTGCTCTCCATGTTCTGGTTACTTGGATTCCCTACCCAGCTGCAGGCAGAATAGTTAGTAGAAGGTGGAGGAAGCTCTTTTCTGGAACAACAGAAGGGAAGTTGGGATGTTGCTCAGCTTTAGTGAAGTTCTTATATGGCAGGGAGTGGACTTGACAACACAGAGATTTTATAGGTACAGTACTTTTATTGGGAGGAAGGTCAATAAAATGCACTTATAAGTGCTATCAAATTGATATTCTGTGAGGCTTTCTACAGACTCTCTCATTTCTGATCTCTCCCTCTCTCTTTCTCTTTCTACCCATGATGCGCCCCACCCTCTGCCCCCTGCCACCCCGTGTGTGTGTTTGTGTGTGTGTGTGGTGATGTAACAATTTCAGCCTGGAAATCAGAACACAGGAGCCCTAGTTCAGGCTCTTTCATTAACTTGCTGCGTAACTTTGGTCTAATTACTTCCCTTCTCTCTAGCTAGATTTCCTCCCTTGATTCTTTCCTTTCTGCCTTCCTTCCTTCTGTCCTTTTGTCCTCCCTCCATCTCTCCTTCCCTCTATATCCTTTTTCTTCCTTTTATGAATATATTTGAGTATAATATTTCTTCAGATTCTATGTATTTCTAGAATTTCATAATGGAGCAGTTATCTTTTCTTTAGTCCCTATGGTGTATTTTTTTTTCCAGCCATTAGATGGCAATAGTGTTTGTAAGAACAACCTGTCAGCTCCACGCAGTTCCTATTAAACTTTTGTTTTACTCCTGTAAATTCCATTCATATCTGGGGGGAAAAACATCCTTGAACAAGTGTCTTCAACGCTTTAATAATATTAACCTAGTCCTGAGTTTGACAAACACTTGACATAAAGCTGGTGTCCTCAGAAATAGAAAGGACAATTTGGAGGCTATTGCAGTTTTCTCTGTGAGAGAAGCTTGTGGCTTGGACTCGGGAAGTGGCAGTTTAAACGAAAAAATAATTTTGAAGGAATTGCTGATAGGATTTACTGATGCAATAGATAATGGTGGTAAGGGAAATAGAAGAAATAGATGTGGAAAGAAATGAGTAGACCCTTTCTTTCCACGTGTTTATAAACTAGTAGAAGGGATCATTTTAAAAGAGAGGGGCACTTAGCCCTTTAACATGTGGTTTAGATATAAAGTGCATTAGAGGTGGAGAAGTGAAGAATGTAGAACTCTATTTGGGCCAAAATAGTCAGGGAGGGCTTTCTGGAAAAGAAACATGAATTGAGTCTTGGATAATGAGTGGACTCTCATAGATACTTGGGGGTGGGGTGGGCAGGTAAGTTCCAGAAAGAGGGTAACAAAATGAATGAAGATTTCAAGGTAGGAATGAATGAGATGTGTGAAACAGTCAGAGTTCCATGTAGTTGGAGTGCTAGTTGAGTTTGAGACAATGTGTGGGAGGTGGTACTAGATTGGTAGTTTGGTGCCAACTCATAGAAGGCTTTGAAAGCCAGGAAGAAGAGTTTGTAGTGATGGGATAAGCACTGAGCAGCAAAGTAAGGAAACAATGAGAGTAATGTTCTAAGAAATTTAGCTTCTTTTGATTGACATTGAGTTTGAGTATCCTTGAGGTAGAAATTTGGAGCTTAAGATCTGGTCCAGGCAACTTCACAACACAGACATTTAAGACTGTTTGTTACCTGTGCATTCCATTGTAAAAAACGAGTGAAGGACCTTCTAAAGCTGTCTTAGGTAAGCATCCCTCTGCAATCAAGACATTCTCTTTCTTTTTACCTAACTATTGAAGTCTACTTTATTTCTTTGGTACTTGATAGGAGACAACTCATCAATGTTTTTCTTGGAATAAGAATTATTACAGCTATATTTACTTATTTATAGCATCACTTAACTGAACATTGAATATGTTCTATACTAAGCACTGTTCACAAATTATTGTGTTTAATTGTAAAACAACCAAATAAAGTAAAATAATCCTCATTTTACTGATGAGGGAACTGAAAAACACAGAGGTTTAGCAATTGCCACAAGGTTTTATGTGTGCATATATATATATATACACACACACACACATAATATATTTTTATATATGTATATATATATGATTTATATATAATAAATGAAAGATACGGTTACCAACCATGGCAGTTTGCCTAGTACTGAGGGGTTTCTAGGAATATGGGACTTACAGTGCTAAAACTAGAAACACCCTGGAAGAAGTTGGTTATTCTAGCGGCAGAGTTTAGTTTTAATAAACCCAGTGTATGTAGCTTTGGAGCCGGAGCTCTTAACCTTTGAGCCCATTACTCTCAATAAACTTTAAATACTCTTTTATCTATGTGTAGTTAAGGCAAGAGCCTTATCTGAGACTATCTGAAACTAACTCTTTTCTGCAGTATGCCTAGGGAAAGGCAGGAAATCCCCCAGGCACCACCCAGGGATGTTCTGAGTCAGATTTTTCTCTCTGATCCTCCCTCAGGGACATTTGAGATTTATTGCCAGGCAGGCAGCCATCGAGAAGCAGGGATGAGGGCAATCTATAATGTCTCCCAGTGTCCTGGCCACCAAGCCACCCCTCGCCAACGCTACCAAGCTGCAAGAATCTACTATATCATGGCAGAAGAAGTAGAGTGGGACTATTGCCCTGACCGGAGCTGGGAACGGGAATGGCACAACCAGTCTGAGAAGGACAGGTAAGGCTTCAGAAATGGAGAGATTACACTTTTAGAAAAGCATTTTGCAAATGAGAATACTGAAATTCTGAGATGAGGAGACTCTTATCTCAGGTATCCTAATATGATACCAACAGATTTGGGAGATGGGGCTATAATGCAGCTCTTATGAATTCTAGCTCACTGCTGCTTCCATATTGATATAGGGAGGGAATAAAGCTTGCCCACACCTTCACCCTCTTAATCTTTGTCTCTCTTTTTTCAGTTAGCTGGAAATATTTACCCTGGGACTTAAATTTTACAGGATTTACTCAAGGGATTGAATGTCTCAAGCTCAGCTGTCCCTTGACAAAATGGCATTGCATTTATTAAGGTACAGACTAAGCTATGTAGCAGAAAATGTCTAAAACAGAGTGATTTAAATATGATAGAATTTTATTTCTTATTCACATAATAATACAAATATGAGCAATTCAGGGCTGGCAGGTGAACCCTATCATCCTCAGCACTTGCTTTCCTTTCTGGGGCCAAGATGTCTGTTCCAGTTGTAGCTATTCCCAGCTATCATGAAGAAAGAAAGAAGTCCAGGGCAAGCAGCATTGTCTATAAGGACACAGCATGGAAATTGTATATATCACTTTTTCTTATACTCTGTTGTTCTGAACTAATTCTTATGGCCATAATTGGCTGCAAAAAGAGTCTAAAAGATGTAATCTCTAATTAGTCAGCCATGTGCTCAGCTAAAAGTTAGGTGATTCTATTACTAAAAAAGAAGGAGAGAACGGAAATGGAGATACAAATTAGCAGTCTCCACTACTTTGTTTTTGGTGCTGTCACTACACTTTAGCAATTTTTACTCTTTACGTTGTTCGTTGAAGGTTGAAGTCTTCCTGCTAAACATCTAAAAATTTTACTTTATTTTTAATTCTTGATTTTTGATGTTCAGATAGACATACAATTATGAAAACAAAAATCCATGGAATGTATGCTAAGTTTTCTGTAAACAGAAGCAGATTACTGGGCTGGACATTTTTTTGAAGATTCCATCTATCACCTCTGTCTATATACATGCTAAAAGGAAAACATATTACTAATTGATACTGACTTTGAAAACACTAATTTAAGCCGCAATTGAATTATCAGCAACTACTGAGAATAAAATTTGACTTTATGTAGAAATCAGTTATTTATTTAGTTCCTCTCACTTGTTTCTGATCAGAACCCAGTGAGATACATCTAACAAGATCTTATAATTTAAAAAAAAGAAAAAGGAAAAGAGATATTTACATCAGTTTTTTAAAAATATAATATTAGTTGCTAGCATTCAGGTAGGGCCCACGTGAGAATGGTTTTTTTTGATAATTTGGACTTTTATTATAGATTCAGGCAGTACATGTGCAGGTTTCTTACATGGGTATATTGTGCGATGCTACGTTTTAGAATATAAATGATCCTGTCATCCAGGTAGTGAGCATAGTATCCAATAGTTAGTTTTTCAACCGTTTTCCCCATCCCTCCTCCCCCTTTAGTAATCCCCAGTGTCTCTTGTTAAATCTTTCTTTTAATTAATTTCAACTTTTATTTTAGGTATGGGGGTACATGTGCAGGTTTGTTACATGGGCATATTATGTGATGCTGAGGTTTGGGGTACAGATCCCATCACATAGGTAGTAAGCATAGTACCCAATAGTTTTTCAACCCTTGCCCTCCACCCCAATTTCTATTGTTGCCATCTTTATGTCGATATGTACCCAATGCATAGCTACCACTTATAAGTGAGAACTTTTTTGTTTTCTGTTCCTGCATTCATTTGCTGAGAAATTAATGGCCTCCAGGTACATCCACGTTGCTGAAAAGGACATAATTTCATTCTTTTTCAAGTCTGCATAGAATTCCATTGTTTATACATACCACATTTTCTTTATCCAGTCCACCACTGATGGGCACCTAGGTTGATTCTATGTCTTTGCTATTGTGAATAGTGCTGTGATGAACATATGAATGCATGCGTCTTTTTGATAGAATGATCTATTTTTCATGCTTTTTTTTTTTTTTTTTTTGAGATAGAGTCTCAGTCTGTCACCCAGGCTGGAGTGCAGTGGTGTGATCTTGGCTCACTGCAACCACCACCTCCCAGGTTCAAGCAATTCTCCTGCCTCAGCCTCCCAAGTAGCTGGGACTACAGGTGCATGCTGCCACACCCATTTATTGCCCATTTTTAATGGGGTGATTTGTTTTTTGCTTGCTGAATTGTTTCAGTTTTTGGAAATTTTAAAAAGTGACTTCCTGTCTCTGAGCCTGGGTATACTCATCTTGAAAATGATGCAGTATAAGATGAAAAAACAGGACTAGAAAATGAGGGAGGGAAGGAGCAGCAGACTTGAATCTAAATCCTGGCTCACTTTCTGGCTAACAATGTCACTTGTAGAATAAGTCCTGTCATCTCTGTGCAATTGATTGCACCTCTGGCACCTACCTACCCCATAGGCCTATTAGAAATATCAAATGATAAATCTGTTTGTAAACTAGACAGAATCCTATAAGGAGAAAATCTGTAAGATTTCATTCCCTCCCTACGTCTCACCATCCTTTGCCCTCTGATTGCAGCAGTAGTTAATACTTTCCTGCCACCTTGTATCTTGCCTTTTGTAAAACTAATTTCATCAAGACATCATTAGGGCTGGAGCTAAAGCCTGTGGCTTCTGATTCTTAGCCCAGTGCTCTTATAGTATGAATTATATACCAAATTTGTATTTGGATGATGGCAAACAAGGAAACCTGCCATCTTTTTTTTTTTTTTTTTTTTTTTTTTTTTGACAAAGCCTCACTCTGTTGCCCAGGCTGGAGTGCAGTGGCATGATCTTGGCTCACAGCAACCTCTGCCTCCCAGGTTCAAGTGATTCTTGTGCCTCAGCCACCCAAGTAGCTGGGATTACAGGCACAAGCCACTACACCCAGCTGATTTTTTTTTTTAATTTTTGGTAGAGATAGGGTTTTGCCATGTTGGGCAGGCTGGTCTCAAACTCCTGAGCTTAAGCAATCTACCGGCCTGAGCATCCCAAAGTGCTGAGATTACAGGTGTGAGCCACTGTGTATGGCATACCTGCCAACTTTAATTGTGGTTATGCAGCCAATGTGGTGAGAAGTCTGACATTAGAAGAAATAGGGGCCAGGTGTGGTGGCTCATGCCTGTAATCCCAGCACTTTGGGAGGCCAAGGTGGGTGAATCATCTGAGGTCAGGAGTTCAAAACCAGCCTGACCAACATGGAGAAACCCTGTCTCTACTAAAAAATACAAAAATTAGCCGGGCGTGGTGGCGCATGCCTGTAATCCCAGCTACTCTGGAGGCTGAGGCAGGATAATCGCTTGAACTCGGAAGGCGGAGGTTGTGGTGAGCCGAGATCATGCCATTGCACTCCAGCCTGGGCAACAAGAGCGAAACTCCGTCTAAAAAAAAAATAATAATAAATAAATTTTAAAAAAAGAAAAACAAAGAAATAGGTCCCCCCCTTTTTTTTTTCTGTCTGTGACATGAAGCTGGTTCTGACTTAGCTTCCCCATAAATATTCAAATGAAAATGAGGGGTTGATGGCCAGGTGCTGATAGTACTCTTTGGATTCCTCTAGTTACGGTTACATTTTCCTGAGCAACAAGGATGGGCTCCTGGGTTCCAGATACAAGAAAGCTGTATTCAGGGAATACACTGATGGTACATTCAGGATCCCTCGGCCAAGGACTGGACCAGAAGAACACTTGGGAATCTTGGGTAAGGGAATTCTACTTCCCTCCTAGTGTTTAGCAGCCTGAACTCCACCTAGGGAAGCTATGTTATACCAGGATGGCCTCACTATTCCCCATTCTCAATGTTTTCATATGACATACTGGAATTATGGAATATTTTATGAAACAACCATGACAATAAACAGTGAAGGGGGAGGAAGGAAATCATGAATTCATGAACCAGATTTTACTGGGTTTTCTATATCTTCAAGGTATGAGTCTCTGAGGATGGTAAGTTGTAATAAATGCTAGGGGCAGAATAACTTAGGAACATCAAAAAGTGAAAAAACTATATATATACACAAGGAATCAGTTTTTTCATTGTACCACTGTTTAATTATTGCTTTAGGTGTTTTCCCCCTTATTCTAGTTATGGTACAGAAGGGACCCACTGACTCCTGAAGAGATCCTCTCAATTCTTTATTGTCTGCCAAACTTATCACTCCTTATCGTCAATGATTCCACAGCACCTTGATTCTTTAGACCCTTGGGCTGTTATAGATAGAGGGTAGGGGTGGGAAAAGTGGAGGTAATTGGAAGTATAATCTTGTCATTGAAGTACCTTCATCCTGTGGGTAGTAGTAACAGTTTAAGGACTTCTGAATCTTAAAATGGAGCCAGCCATGCCTTCTAGGTCTTAGAAGGATGTTTTGTCAGGGTAAACCCCTAATTCTATGAAGTGCTCATATATGTCCCTTTCTTTAATGCTCCCTGTGCTCCTGCATTAATGAAACTTTATTTAATTATTTTTGTTTACATTAGGTCCACTTATCAAAGGTGAAGTTGGTGATATCCTGACTGTGGTATTCAAGAATAATGCCAGCCGCCCCTACTCTGTGCATGCTCATGGAGTGCTAGAATCTACTACTGGCTGGCCACTGGCTGCTGAGCCTGGTGAGTGGGGACACTTAGTGAAAGAACAAAGGACATGCATCACCTCTGCTTCAGGCTTCTGGATTTTTCCTTAAAAAATTAATGTACTTCAGACTGGAGTGGTAGCTCATTCCTGTAATCCCAGCATTTTGAGAGGCTGAGGCGGGTGGATCACTTGAGGTTAGGAGTTCAAGACTAGCCTGGCCAACATGGTGAACCCTCATCTCTACCAAAAATACAAAAATTAGCTGGGTGCAGTGGTGTGCACCTGTAGTCTCAGCTACTCGGGAGGTTTAGGCAGGAGAATCTCTTGAACCCAGGAGGTGGAGGCTGCAGTGAGCCAAGATCATGCCACTGCACTCCAGCCTGGGTGACAAGTAAGACTCCATCTCAAATATATACATATATACATATATATATATATATGTGTATCTATATATATATATATGAGCTTAGAGACCTGAAATAGGAATATAGCCAAAACTAAGCCACAGCCTGAGTTTTTCTCTATCAAATACTCATTTTCTCAATCCCCGAATAGGCTATGGCTTAGACTTGGCTAATATTCCTGTTTCAGATCTCTAAGAAAATACCCTTGGATACAGTATGAGCTCCTAATCTTGACTAGAGAGTGATGTGACCTAGGCCACAAGCTGATCATTCAGCCCTTAGCCCAGTAAATAAAGTTCTTGTACCCTTCTTGCAGACTAAATTCTAACCCCAGTCACATACTAAGCTCCTAATACTAAATATAGAATAATCATAATCTTGTCAACATTCTCTTTTATTAATTCATTCATTGAATAAACACTTACTGGAGGCCTACTGGGTGACAAGAACAACTTTAGAATCTATCGATGCAGTAGTGAACACTTGCTCCTGTCTTGAAGAAACTTGAGCTGTTATGATAGAAACAGGTAAACTGGTAACTATAATCCAGTGTGTTAAGTGTTAATAGGAGTTTTTACAGTGTGATAGGCATGTGAAGAAAAGGGTATTTAATCTAATGTTTGAATAGTCAGGAATGGTTTTCCAGATTAGATGATATCTCAGCTGAGACCTAAATCAGTAGTTTTCAAACCTTAGCATGTATCAGGATCACCGAGAGGCTTGCTAAAACACAGATCGCTGAAATCAACTTTGAAAGTCTCTGATTCAGTAGGTGTGTGATGGAGCTCAGGAATTTGCTCATTCAAATAAGTTCTCATGCTGCTAGTTCAGAAACTACACTTTGGAAACAGCTGACCTAAAGGATGAAAAAAGGGACATATGGGTGAAGGTAAAGTACAGTATGGAAGAAAAGCAGGGAAAAGGAAGTTCCAGATTTAAAGAATGCAGTGTGCAAAGGCAAAGAGATTGAAGTTGGTGTAAAGGAAAAAGAATAGGTTCTAAAAAGATCAATGAAGTAAAATAAGCAAGATATGGTGATTAATTGGATTTTGAAGGTGAGAAAGATAAGTATTATTGAATGATATCGGTGTTTTTGGAGAAAGATTCTTAAATAATACCCAGTTTTTGATTTGGACAACCAGGAAAATAGTGATGCCATTCATCAAGATAGGGAACATAAGAGAAAGGTGACTTGAGATGGAGTGGGAGGATTGGAGTATTGGATGATGATGAGTTCCCTTTTGAATTTGTTGGATTTGGTATATTTGTAAGTTGATCAAATATAGGTATCTAGACATAAAGATAGACTTACAGATCTGGAGCCCAGGAGGAAAGTATGCTCTGAAGGAATAGATGTGGGAAGCATCAACATCTAGGTAGTGGTTAAAAGCATAAGAGTGAACACAGTTACCCCAGAAGAGTATATTGAATGAGAAAGTAAAAATACTCAGATGAGACCCCGAGGAAGGCCAATTTTTAAGGGAGGTACCGATTGAAATGTGAGCCTGAGAAAAAGTTAGCAAAATAGGAGGAAAGCCAAAATGAGATTACAGATGTTAAGAAAGGTCATGTCAAGGATGAAGTAGTCAACAGCTTCAGCTGCTTCAAAGAGTTCAAATAAAATAAGAGCAGAAAATTTTCCATTGCTTATAGCAATAGGGAAATGGCTGATGATTTTGATAAATTGGGGAAAGAAGCTATATTAGAATGTATTAGAGAGTAATCGGGAGATAAGAGATTGAAAACAGTGAGTATGGCTTAATTTTAAGACTTAGGCAGAACAATTTTAGTTAATGAGAAGGTCAGGGTTGTGCCCAAAGGCTAAAGTAAAGTGGAGGCAAAGGACACTACAGTTGAGGAGATCTAGGGACTAATAGGCTATAGTGTTGGATAAATCATCCACATGCACCTTGAAGTCACTCAGAAAAATGGTGGGGATTGGGATGGAAAAGAGGATGGTGATCCAGGTACCAAAATAATCAATAAATGACCATTAAGAGAGAAGGGATACATTGGAAGTTGGGAAACCAGTTAGAAGGTTGTAGTGATCTACAAGTGATGATAATGGCTTAAACAAAGGTAATAGAAAATGAGAATGGAGACAACTAGATAAATTTGAGAGATGTTAAGGCAGAATAAATAGGATTTTTTGATTGAATGGGTGTTGAGAAGATTAGGGAGATGGTGGAATCAAGGTTCATAACCAAGTTTTTGGATTAAGCACCTGGATGTTGGTACCACTCACAAAGAAAATAAATGCAGGAAGCAGGGGGCAGTTTTTTGTTTGTTTGTTTGTTTAGAGTGGGGAGATATTGACTTTATTTTTCAAAATCTTAATATGAGATGCCATAAAACATCGAGGTGGAAATGAGAGAGCTGTACGGATAGAAGATTATCATCAGTTTGAGATATGGATCTGTAACTTGGAAGAGACACCTGGGATAGCATAGAAATTTAACAGTCATAAGTAATTACAATGGATGATAGTTGAAATCATGATATGCATGTAATCACCCAGTGAGATAGTGTGTAAAGTGACAATGACATCAGCTGAGAATGAAACTTTGGAACATACTATTATTTAAGAGGAGGTACTCTATCTTAAATAATGTATAGGTTTAAAGTAGTTCTAACTGAAATTACAGTTCGATATTTTATTTTATTTGTACAAATGTAAGGAGTATATGAGAAATTTTGTTACATGTATATTATGTATAGTGATCAAGTCAGAATATGTACAGTGTCCATCATCCAAGTATAATATATTTTTGTTAAGTATAGTAATCTTAATCTGCTATCAAACATTGAATTCATTCCATTTTACTGCATATTTGTACCCTTTAAATGAGTTTTCTTCATCTTTCCCTTTCTTTCACACTCACCACCCTTCCCAGTCTCTGTTATCTACCTTTCCACTCTTCACTTCCATATGATCAAATTTTTTAGCTCCTACATATAAGTGAGAAAATGCAATGTTTGTCTTTTTGTGTCTGGTTTATTTTACTTAAGATAATGACCTCCATTTCCATCCATGTTGCTGCAGATTATATGATTTCATTCTTTTTTATGGCTGAATAGTATTCCATTGTGTATATATACCACATTTTCTTTATCCATTCATCCCTTGATGAACACAGGTTGATTTCATATCTTTATTATTGTGAATAGTGCTACAAGAAATATATAAGTGCAGGTATTCCATTGATATATTGTTTTCTTTTCATTTGGGTAAATACCTAGTAGTGACATTGCTGGATTGAATAGTAATTTTTGAGTTTTTTTAGAAATTTTCATACCATGTTTTAGAGTGGCTCCACTAGTTTACATTTCCACCAATAGTGTGTAAGAGTTCCCTTTTCTCTGCATCCTTGCCAGCATCTGTCATTATTATTATTTTTTTCTTTTTAGTAATAGCCATTCTGACTAGGGTAATATGATCTGTCATTGTGGTTTTAATGTGCATTTCCCTGATAATTAGTAATGTTGAGCATTTTTTCATATACCTGTTGGCCATTTGTATGTCTTATTTTGAGAAATGTCTATTCATGTCCTTTACCCACTTTTTAATGTGTTTTTTTTTCCTCTTAACTTGCTTGAGTTTCTTGGTATTCTAGTATTAGTCTCCTGTCAAATGAATACTTTGTAATTTTTTTTTTCCCATTCAGCAGGTTGTCTTTTCACTCTGTTGATTATTTCCTTTGCTGTGCAATAGCTATTTAGTTAAATATAGTCCCATGTGCCTATTTTTGGTTTTATTAACTGTATTTTTGAGGTCATAAATTCTTTGCCTCAACCAATGTTCAGGAGAGTTTCCCTCCAATTTTCTTCTAGTATTTTTATAGCTTCACATATCCATCATGAGATAATTTTGTATATGGTGAGAGATATAGGTCCAGTTTTATTCTTCTGCACGTGGCTGTGCAGTTTTCTCAGCACTATTTATTAAAGAGGATGTTCTTTCTCCAATGTAAGTTTTTGTCAGTTTTGTCAATGATCAGTTGACTGTAAATATGTGGCAATATTTTTGGATTTTCTATTCTGTTTCATTGGTCTATGTGTCTATTTTTATACCATGCTGTTTTGATTACCATAGCCTTTTAATATATTTTGAAGTCAGGTAGTGTAATGCCTCCAGTGGTTTATTTATTTATTTATTTGTTTATGGCTCAGGACTGCTTTGGCTATTTGGGCTCTTTTTTGGTGTCATATAAATTTTCAAATTTTTAAAAAGTTTTGTGAAGAATGACATTGATATTTTGAGAGGAATTGCATTGATTCTGCAGATTGCTTTGGACAATATGGTCATTTTAATGATATTAATTCTTTTGATTTTTTTCATTTGTTTTTATCCTCTTCAATTTCTTTCATCAGTGTTTGTAGTTTTTTTTTAATTTATTTATTTATTTTATTTATTTTAATTATTATACTTTAAGTTTTAGGGTACATGTGCACAAAATGCAGGTTAGTTACATATGTATACATGTGACATGCTGGTGCGCTGTACCCACTAACTCATCATCTAGCATTAGGTCTATCTCCCAATGCTATCCCTCCCCCCTTCCCCCACCCCACAACAGTCCCCAGAGTGTGATGTTCCCCTTCCTGTGTCCATGTGTTCTCATTGTTCAGTTCCCACCTATGAGTGAGAATATGCGGTGTTTGGTTTTTTGTTCTTGCGATAGTTTACTGAGAATGATGATTTCCAATTTCATCCATGTCCCTACAAAGGACATGTTTATTGTGGCACTATTCACAATAGCAAAGACTTGGAACCAACCCAAATGTCCAACAATGATAGACTGGATTAAGAAAATGTGGCACATATACACCATGGAATACTATGCAGCCATAAAAATGATGAGTGTTTGTAGTTTTTATTGTAAAGCTCTTTCACCTCTTTGGTTAAAATTTTTACTATGTATTTTTATTATTCCTAGGTATTTTATTATTTTGTATAACTACAACTGGATATATTTTTGTATTGCAATGAAATTCTTGTATGCAAAGTTCATTTGGAAAAATAAAGAATACCTGGGCAAGAAGAGCCAAAACATTAAAAAAAAAAATACTAATGAAATCACACTAGCGTAACCCAATAGTATAGCATATTATAAAGATGAAGATACAATAATTAAAGTGACATGATACTGTAAATAAAAATCAATAGGACAAAACAAACATTCCTGAAGCAGACCCAAGCTTCTGCCTTTGTCAATAGCAATGGGAATACAGATAATACTAGTCTATTACTAACTGCACAAATCTGCCTTCTAGAACTCCATCAGCTTCAGACAAGAAAGATGTTAATTTGATTAGTCAGAATCTAAAATGTTTGCTGGAAATGTCTTACCAGTGGGCAGGATTACAGTTTCTTTTATCTCAGCACTCCCTATTGCACTGCCCCCTTCCATGTGGTAAGTTGACCTATGCCTGCAACTGGGTAAACTGGATATGTGTATTAGTACAGGGTCTGTGCTGTAGATCTAGCTATCTTAATTTAATGAAATTTGAGAGTCATCAGCATGTAGATAATATTTAAAGTGATAATATGGATGAGATCACTCAAGGAGTGAGTTATACAGTAAATAGTGACCAAGGTGGCTGGATTAATTCAGGTAAGAGATGATGGCAGCTTGGACCAGCCTGATAAAGTAGAAAGGGTGAGAAGTTTTATAATTCTGGATATATTTTGTTGGTTAAGACAATTAGCTGGTGAATTGGGGTTTCTAGATATTCTTTTTTATTTTCGGTAGTTGCTATATTTTAGTCATTAATCCCTTCTAGGTTTTAAACATGGCAGATATCTTTTCCCGATTTGTCATCTACTTGTTAACTTTGTTTGTGATATCATTTGTTGAACAGAAATCCTTGATGTGATGTGATCAAATCAATGGAATTTTGGCCTCATAGTTTGTGCTTTTGAAATTTTGTTTATCAAGTCCTTCCCAGCCCTTGGTCACAAAGACGTTCTGCTGCATTATCTTCTGTTAACTTTATAAGTTTCTTTTTTCACATTCAAATCTGTAATCAGACCAGAGTTTGCATTTTTATATGCTATTAGCTATAGATCCATTTTTAATTTTTCTTTATATAGAAAGAAAATTTTCTTAATAACATCTTCTAAACCATTCAACTTTCCCCCCTTTGAGTTGCTTTGCCACCATTATTTCATGTTTAGTTTCTGTAAATATATTAATCAGTCTCCAATCTATTCTGTTATATTTGTCAATTCAGTTCTTGCAACAATATCATATTATTTTTATTATTATGGGTTTGAAATTTGTCTTACTATTTGAAGAACAAACCTCTTTTATTGAGGATTTACTTAGGTGTATGTTATTTTTCCATATAGATTTTAGAGTAAGTTTCAAGTTTCTCAAATACAGCTAAAATTTTGATTGACATTGCATTAAATTTATAGATTAATTTGGAGAGAATTTACATCTTTATATTATTTGTTGGAATGGATTTCCATTTATTCAGATGGTCTTCTATGACTTTATAGTTTTGTAAAAATATTGTCATAAAGGTTGTACATATGCTTGGTTAAGCTAATCCATTAATGCTTCTTAGTTTTTCTTACTACTTTTAAATTATATTTCTAATAGATTATTTATAATGTAGAGAAATGCTATTCATTTGTGTAAGTTGAACCTGTATCTAGTAGTCTTCTTGAACTCCCTTATTAGTTTTACTAGTTTGTTGATTCCAGAAATATTGAGAGTTTTATTCTTCTATCTCTTATTCCTTTCCATTTCCATATATGTTTGCCAGGATCACTAATACTAGTGATGGTAGTGGTCATCTTCAAATTTCTCCCAATCTCAAGAGAATGCATGTAAAGTTTCTCTCTCTTTGCTATGATTTCTTTTTGGAAATTTATTTAAATTTCCAAATGAACAAAAATTTATTTAAAATTTTAATCAAGATAACTGACCTAAAACCTTCAGTAGAAGAATAATTTTAAAACCATTTTTGGGGTGGAGGAGAAAATGGTGGATAGGAAGACTAACTTGCAGCTCCCACTGGGATGGACAGAGCAGCATGTGAAGAGCCATATCATGAATCTTTGCTCCAGGAACTACAGCAGAAACATACCACTGAGAGAATCCACAGACCCTTTGATGGAGGTGCATTGCCGCTGCAAGCTCCATGGGACAGCCAAGGGACTGTGAGTTGTCTTGCTTTCTCAGTTGGGAGGCTTGTAGCCTGGGGAAAGTTCTCAGCCCTGCTCACCAACTACCTGGAAATAAACTCAGTGCTGTTGGGGAGGCATGGTGCAATTGAGACCAGCCTTTCGGCTGTGGGCTGTCATCTTTCTTTCACTTCCCTGGTGACCTGTGTGATGCAGCAGAGGCAGCCATAATCCCCCTAGGAACATAACTCCATTGGCCTGGGAACCACACTTGCATCCCCCAAAGCAGCCACAGCAAGCCCTGCCCAAGGAGAGTCTGAGTTCAGGCACACCTAATTCTGCACTCCTGGTAGCCAAAGACAACGAACACAATCTCTTAGAGGCTCTATGACCCTGCGTACAACCTGACAAAACTGAACACTTATCCAAAAGCGACCCTATGAGAAGCATGTATCCTCCCTACACACCTGCAGCTGATGTGTTCTTGAAAGCACCACCTCCTGATTGGAGGCCAAACAACACAAAACCAATGCACTTAATAAAAATACAACCAAGGACTCTTACATAGTCCACTTCACTCCCCTGCTACCTCCACTGGAGCAGGTGCTGATATCCATGGCTGAGAGACATGAAGACGGATTATATCACAAGATTCTTTGCAGACACTCCCCATTGCCAGTCTGGAGCCCAGTAGCTCTGCTGGGTGGCTGGATCCAGAAGAGAAATAACAATCACTGCAGTTTCTCCCTAGGGAAAGGGGAGAGCACCACATCCAGGGAGCACCCTGTGGGACAAAATAATTTGAACAGCAGCCTCTGAGTCCCAGATCTTCCCTCTAACATAGTCTACCCAAATAAGAAGGAACTGGAACACCAATTCTGGTAATATGACAAAACAAATTATTTAACAATCCCCAAAGATCAAACTACCTTACCAGCAATGGATCCAAATCAAGATAAAAATCTCTGAATGGCCAGAAGAAAAAATCAGAAGGTAGACTATTAAGCTAATCAAGGAGGCACCAGAGAAAGGTGAATAACAACTTAAAGAAATTAAAAACATGATACAGGATATAAATGAAAAAAATATCCAGTGAAATAGACAGCATAAGTACATAGTTACGGTATGACAAAATGCACTGAAAAGTCACAGCAGTAGAATTGAAGAAGTAGAATAGCTTCAGAATTCAAAGACAAGGCTTTTAAATTAACTCAATCCAACAAAGACAAAGAAAAAATAATTTTAAAGAAAAGCCTCCAAGAAGTTTGGGATTATGTTAAATGACCAAACCTAAGAATAATTGGTGTTCGGGAGGAAGAAGAGAAATCTAAAAGTTTGGAAAACATATTTGAGGGAATAATAGAGGAACATTTCCCTGGCCTTGCTAGAGATCTAGACATCCCAAAACAGGAAGCTCAAAGAACACTTGGGAAATTCCTCTCAAACAGATCGTTGCCTAGGTACATAGCTATCAGGTTATCTAAAGTCAAAACTAAGGAAAGAATTGTAAAAAGTTGGGAGGCAAAAGCACCAGGTAACATATAAAGGAAAACCTATCAGATTAACAGAAGATTTCTCAGCAGAAACCCTACAAAGTAGAAGGGTTTTGGGTCCTATCATCAGCCTCCTCAAACTAAACAATTATCAGCCAAGAATTTTTTAACCAGCAAAACTAAGCTTCGTAAATGAAGGAAAGATACTGTGTTTTTCAGACAAAGAAATGCTGAAAAGAATTTGCCACTACCAAGTCAGCACTACAAGAACTGCTAAAAGGAACTCTAAAACTTGAAACCAATCCTCAAACTACACCAAAATAGAACCTCCTTAAAGCATAAACCTCACAGGACCTATAAAACAGCAACAATTAAAAAAGCCAAGGTATTCAGGCAACAAACAGCACAATGAATAGAACAATACCTTACATCTCACTACTAACATTTAATGTAAATGGCCTAAATGCTCCATTTAAAAGATACAGAATAGCAGAATAGATATGAATTCACCAACCAAGTATCTACTGTCTTCAAGAGACTCACCTGATACATAAGGACTCACATAAACTTTAGGTAAAAGGGGGGAAAAAGATATTCCATGCAAAGGGACACCAAAAGTGAGCAGGAGTAGCTATTCTTATATCAGACAAAACAAACTTTAAAGCAACAGCAGTTAAAAAAGGCAAAGAGGAACAAACATTATATAATAATAAAAGGACTAATCCAACAGGAAAATATAACAATCTTAAATATATATGCACCTAACACTGGAGCCCCCAAATTTATAAAACAAGACCTAAGAAATGAGGCAGACAGCAACAGAATAATAGTGGGGGACTTTAATATTCCACTGACAGCACTAGATAGGTCATCAAGACAGAAAGTCAACAAAGGAACAATGGACTTAAACTATACCTAGAACAATTGGACTTAACAGATATTTACAGAACATTTTACCAACAACTGCAGAATATGCATTCTATTCATCAGCACATAGAATGTTCTCCAAGATAGACTATATGATAGACAAAGTCCAAGATAGACAAAACAAGTCTCAACAAATTTAAGAAAACTGAAATTATATAAAGTACTCTCTCTGACCACAGTGGAATAAAATGGGAATTCAACTCCAAAAGGAACCCTCAGAACCACTCAAATACCTAGATATTAAATAACCTGCTCTTGAATGATCATTGGATCAACAATGACATCAAGATAGAAATTTAAAAAACCTTTTGACATGAGCAATAATAGTGACACAACCTATCGAAACCTCTGGGATACAATAGTGGTGCAAATGTAGCAGGACAAGCTACAGACAAAACCCTTTAGACACTGAGTTAAAGAAGGAAGGGCTTTATTCGACTGAGAGCTTCAGCAAGACTCATGTTTCCAACAACCAAGCTCCCTGAGTGAGCAATTCCTGTCCCTTTTAAGGGCTCACAACTTTAAGGGGGTCCACATGAGAGGGTCGTGATCGATTGAGCAAGCAGGGGGTACGTGACTGGGGGCTGCATGCACCGGTAATTAGAATGGAACAGAACAGGACAGGGATTTTTACACTGCTTTTCTATACAATGTCTGTAATCTATAGATAACTTAACTGATTAGGTCAGGGGTCAATCTTTAACTACCAGGCCTAGGGTGTGGCACCGGGCTGTCTGTTTGTGGATTTCATTTCTGCCTTTTAGTTTTTACTTCCTCTTTCTTTGGAGGCAGAAGTTGGGCATAAGACAATATGATGGGTGGTCTCCTCCCTTATTCCCCCACTTTGAGAATCTCACTCAATAGTGGGAGTTCTCACTTTCATTCTCACTACCTATGTCTTCTTGCAAGACAGATCGATAGTGATTCATATAGTACACTTGTGCCGAAGTATTTTGGTGAACTAAGGTAGCGATGAAGCTTTTTATCGTTTGAAGAAGTGCAGGTAGCAAGGAAGCAGTAAGCAGGTTTCTATTACTATTATAACTCCTATTATAAGAGTTTTAAATCTTTTTAGCACTGGGAACCACTTTCCAAACATGGCCCCAGGATCGAATCCATGCCACACTTGCACGGGCACATGTGCCAGTTTTGTCATATTTCTAACTATGTCTTCAACTACTTGCCTTTGATCGTCTATGTGTAGACAGCAATTAGGTTAAATTTAAATTCTCTACAGACCCCTCCTTCAGTTGCTAGCAAGTAGTCGAGAGCCAATCTATTTTGATAGATAGCATTTCTCATCTGAGTTTCTTGCCAGGCCAGAATAGTCAAGGCTCTGCTGGTCTTATTAGTGATTATTTCTAAGACAGCTTGTAACCATATGATTCAGTTGAGCATGTAAATGGGGGTCGGGTATCCCCACGAGCTGTCTTGTGCCAAAGTACCAGGATCATAGTATTGTATGATTCTCTCAGGGGGCCATGTATCATCTTTTTAATTTTCTATAGCTATGCTTCTCTTTTTGTGGGAAGCACAGACAGGGAAGCCCAGGAGTTCACCTGTCTTTATAGGCAGTAGGAAGAAAGATGGTTTAATAGTGCCAATAACACAACTACCTGCCCACTGGTCGGGTATTTTGGTGTAAGCTCTATGCCCACAAATCCAGTATAATCCAGTGGGGGCTGTCCAGTCCCGGTGGGACTCTGGATGGGTTCACAGAGTTTGCAACTTTGGGAATTTACTAAATGGATTTTTCTTAGTGTGGTTTGAACTCCACTAGGTGGCTGTTTTTGTAGTATTATTATACAGTTTTTGCCCGAGGCAGCTGAGTCTTCCCACAGCAAAGGTGAAGTCCTTTCCGACTCTTGCTATACAGTATTGTCTAATGATTGAGGCTTTTAGGACCCAAAAGTTATCAGGGTGATTCTTTTGTGCCAGGAATTCATCAGGAACTGGGTCTGTAGGTACTAATTATTGGGCTTCCTATGGCCATTGATCTCCCATTACAGTTCCTCTACATACATAACATGAAGTGACATTGAGAGACTGGGCTACATGCTCAGCTAATTGCAAAAACAAATTTCTTGTTTTTCCTGAAATTTCTGGTACTGGCACATTCAGTTTATCATAGAAGGTTTGAAATACTGGCTCAGGAGCTTGTTTATAAACTTCTCCTCAAACCACGATATTTACTCAAGGATCCAGTCCAGCCCCATCGATTCCTAGGTCTACACACTCCCCTTTTTTCCAGCAAGGATCAAGGGGGTTGGTTATTACTAGCTTTAAGGGGTTACACTGACCACTGGTACAGGAAGGGCCACTTTTCCTTTTCTGAAGGTGGACAGCATCCTTTTTATTTTTTATCCAAGTAGCCTAAATGACACAAGACCAGCATCCACATTCATTTCCACACAGTCCTAACTCATGACAAATGTACTTATTTTCTGCCATGTAGCCTCTTTCCTAATTAAAAGAACCACATCTTATTCCTAACTTATTACTATTAATAACAGCACAGGCATCAAACTTCCAGGTGACTCGTTTGGGCACCCCTTTTTATTTTGTTTTGGCTAACACATTACTCATATCATTTATGAGCCCCCACCAGTCCTCAGACCTTAATCTTACTTCAAAAACTGTGGTCATGGGAGGCTCAGATGGATCATAACACACATCAGGTTGGTCATTTCCTGGGCTACATACCTTGCATAGGATAGCATGATACAAGTTTTTTTTTAGATTCCCGGTACACTTATAATAATCATAAAATAATAGGACTGTAGCACATTTTTGTCCTACCTCAGTAACTTGATGTATACACTGGGAACAGTCCTCATTCTGAGGAAGGTCAGTTAAAGTCCTTACTGTACAAGTCTGAATTTTAAGGAAAAATGAGTCCCCGCGATGAGTTTTCTCATGCTTCGGCTGTGCGTGGACCAGTCAGCTTCCGGGTGTGACTGGAACAGGGCTTGTCGTCTTCTTCAGAGTCACTTTGCAGGGGTTGGCACAGCTGCTCCTGTCCGCGTACCACTCACAGTCTACTGATGTTCAAGGATGGTTTCAGAGGTTGGGCCTGCTAGCATAAACTGAGTCCAACACCTCTACACAGTTATGCTTGACTGGGCTCTCTGATACCGGGAGCAAGGTGGCGGGATTTAGGGTGTTGCAAACTTCAGTGGTTATGTGGAGATTTTCACATAGCAAGCTTTGGTACTTGGTTAATCTAGCATTTGTTAACCAATAATGTCCTTTGGTTGTCATTAAAGTTACCACAGCATGGGGGGCCTTTATATTCAGATTTTGCCCAAGGGTTATTTTGTCTGCTTCTTGTGCTAACAGGGCCATTGCTGCCAGGGCCCTTAGACATGGGGGCCAGACTTTGGAAACCCTGCCTAGTTGTTTTGAAAGCTAGGCCACTGGCCTTGGCCAGGGCCCCACAGTCTGGGTTAAAAGTCCAACTGCCATTTTTTTCTCTTTCTGATACATAGGGTGTAAAGGGTTTTGTCGGGTCAAATAGCCCCAGGGCTCGGGCTGACATGAGTTTTTCTTTTAATTCGTGAAAAGGTCATTGCTGTTGGTTGTAATAGATGTAGTTTATCCAATTTACATTTTTATTAACTGTCACCTACCAAAATATTGACTCAAATCCTGCAGCTATTTGATTTCAAGCTTTTAATTAATCTGGTATTCTCTGTGGGACTCCAATTGCGTCTAAATGGATGTGAGAGTCAAAAGACCCATAAGGGGCTTCTCTTGTGTTACGATGTCTTATTTTTCCTCCCTATGGTTGATGAAATGCCAGGGTGAAAGGGATAGCCAATTGGACTAATGTACAAGTGCCACTCCAGTTATTTGGCAGAGTGCCCAGTGAAGGTCTACCACAATACCACCACACATCTGCTCAGGGATGAACAAGGGCTGACTGATTAGTAAGCTCTTGAAAATGTTTAAGCTCACTGCATCCTTTCAGGTCTCCAAGGAATGCTAAGTTTCCTCCCTGTCATGAGAGACACAAAGTGAACTTATGTTGGGAGATGGAGGTTGGATGGCCCTTGGGGGCTGACCCGCAGGGTGCCAGACTTTGGGATGCAGCAGAGAGAGCTTGGCATGACTTATTACTCCAGGCTGTAGAATCCTGGAAAAGGGTTACCATGCAGCCCACACCTGGTCGACTGGAGGACCACCTTAGTGGAAAGGGGACAATCTGGGCCTCTGGCTTGCCATGTGCACAAGCATAACAATTGCTTTTGTTTAACGTGTGGATGGAATATTTGATCCATTCCAACCGGGCATTTGCATCTTGGTATGCTGTCTTAATTGCCAAAGTTTGTTTTAAGTCTTTAACTTCTATGATCCTCTAGTAAAATGAATGTATGATTTTGGGAAATTACAAAAACTGGTTGGGGCAGTCCATCCTTGCTCTCTAGTGGTCCACAGAATGTTGGGCCAACTATGGCATAAAAGCTCTACATTTGGGGAGCAAGACTCCTGGTTGACATTGGAGTCTTTATTGAAATTTCCCCAGATTAAATGGTCCTAATTTACTAATACCCAGTCTGAGGAGAGTCAGGAGGGACAGAGGTACTTTTCTGAAGTAGAGAGCTGTCTTTGACTTGGCAAGTCCCCACAGGGTATAACAAGGCAAGCATTAAATACAATAGTTTGAGGCAAAATTGACTTGGTTATGTTAATAACCAGACGGTCAGCAATAGAACGAGGAAAGAAGAAAGAGCAATAGAATAGATGAAAGAGTTAAATTTTTCTTAGCTTTAGTTTGGTAGGGTTTTCCCCTGAGACTGCAGTCTAGGAGTCTGGAGGGGGTGGCGCTTTAACTCGGGTGTGATGAGTCCATCCCTTTTCTGCTGTACGAACAGCAGTCTCGGAGGTTAGCAGCACAAGGTAGGGTCCTTCCTAGGCTGGCTAGAGTTTTTCTTCTTTCTGCCCTTTGATAAGAAGGTGATCTTCAGGCTGGGGCTGATTTACTGGAAATTCTAGGGGTGGTACCTGTGCTAAAAGACTTTTAGTTTTGAGGGAAAGGAAAGTGGAAGATAAACCAAGTATATAATTTCTAAGAAATTGACTTTTTGTTTTAAATGTGGGGACATCAACAGTGGACTTTATAGTCTTTGGTGCCTTCTTACTGAGAAATTTCCTTTAGCACCTATTTTTATTAGTTTTTAGACCAAAGAAACCCAAACGCCATTTTATATTTAATAATGCTTCTTGTATGATTTTTATGCCAGATAAGCTAAATTTCACCTTTATATTAGTATGCTATTAATGTTAAACTTAGTTTTAGTAAAACTTTGTATACGTATTTATTCAGTTTTTAATGTCGGACCATAAGGTAAGATTTTTATAGACTCTTTTTAACCTTTTATAATCTTTGTTAAAGAGCAGGTTAGTGCTTTAAGAAAAACCCATTGTGTTTTTACTTTAATGTCCAGTTCACAGAAAAACTGGATGATACCCCTTTAACATTAGCTAATATGTTTACACACAGATTTTTTTTATAATTAACATTTTAAAACTTGCTAAAACCTTCAAAACAAATTTTTTTAACCTTTTAATGTAGGTAAAAATTTACATTCTTATGCTTCCTTCTAATCTTTTTACCAAAGGCATATTTTACATTCCTTATACACCTTGCACATAAACTTTTTTTCCCCAATAGTTTTACATTTAGGAAGCCTAGTTAGTTTTAAATTATACAACATTTCTTGCATAAATTCTTTTTTATAACATTTTTCTCTTTCACGACTTTCACAGACAATTCTTCGACGTGCCTTAACTTTCTGACTTATTACAAACATTTCTTTCTTTAAACAACCAGTTAATTTATTTCAGGATAAGAATTTACCATATAACACTCTTTTTACTAAATTCTGCGGCCCCTCTTTCCCCCACTTTTTTTTTTTTTTGAGGATGATAACCATTCTTTTCCAAAGTGAACTTCTTTTATGTCTGTGGACTAGACTGTCTAAGGCCACAAGATTAGAAATTACTATAATATATGTTATATTGTTAACTTTTAGCAAACTTTACTTTTGTTGAAAACCTTGTAAGTTTGGGATTTTAATTATCCTTTGCTATTAATCAGACCTTGTTTTGTCCAAATTAACTTAGAATTGGTATAGATGGCTTTTTTTTTTCCCTTCAATTACCTGGGAGGAATCATTGATTGTCCTGTCCTGAAGGGAGTTCCTCCTAGGTCTGGTTGGATCTTTGTATGGTAATTAAGATTTAGATCCCCTGTTAGGAAACCTGCTGGGTTAAGGGAATTTTCAGTGGTTAATGTTAAATCATCCTTTTCTTTTATTGCCTTAGGATACTTCTCAACTGGTGAGGTGTGCTCACAATGAGGTTTTCTCTAAAAGTTATTTTTTTACTTTTTTCTGTTAGCAAAGCTCTTGCTGCTATAGATTGAATGCATTTGGGCCATCCGGGGTTTACTGGATTAAGGATTTTTGATAGGAAGGCTTCAGTGCTTTCTGGATATGCCCTTGTTTACACTGACAACAAAGTTGTATTGGAGTGTTATAGGGTTACAGAGAATACCTTCAATTACCAATTATAGGTTTTTAATTTACCTTGGCTTTTAAAGGAATAGGGTACACTGTTTTTTTTTCTTAACTACTTGTATCTCTCTCTCTCTCTCTTTCTTTCTCTTTCTTTCTCTCTCTCTGTCTCTGATTTTCTGTCTCTTTTTCTCTTTGACTTTCCTTTTACCTCTGTCTCTTTCTCTCTCTCTGTCTCTCTCTTTCTCTCTCTCTCTGCTGATCTTTCCTTACCTCTGCCAGCTGCTTATGCTGCTGTTCTCTCAACTACTGTGGTGGGGGGTGGTGGTGGAGGGGTCTAAAACCAGCTGTAACCAAGTGTCTATATATGGGAACTGGTCTGAGTACCTTGGCTTACAGGTTACCTTGTGCCATACCTTTGAAACAAGGGACCTGTCCAGGCTTCCTTCTGATGGCCAACCCACCTCTAATGCTGGCCAGTCTATCTTACAAAAAGTTTTAACTTTTCCTGGTGTAATAGTACTCCATCGTCTCCCTTAAATCCTTTCTTGAAATTTTTCAACATAGTTCCTAGTGGAGTGGGCTTACTTTGTGCCTGACCCATGCTTCTTCAAGACAAAACACCACGCTTACATCACACGCACACCACAAAACAAAGAATGGGTAAAAAGGGCACACAAACACTTTTACAGTTTACACCAAAGCAGAATCAAAACCAAAATCAGAGTATCAAGAAATCCAAGCCAGGTCAAAACTAAAACCAAAGTATCAAGCAATCCAAGTCAAGTCAAAAAAAAAGAACTAAAGTGCTGGTACAGGCACACCATGGGTGATCAGGCCATGCTTCCACTCAAATGAAGTAGGCAAGTTCCAAAGACTAGTCTTACCAACTTTCAGATGTCTGGACTCCAGGTACCAGTTCCTTCCCGGTGTTCAGCCACTGCGTTGATCCTCCACAGGGGCCTGCCATGCGCTGCTCTGGCAAGGCATTCCACTGGGGCAATTGCCTACTTGGGAGCACTCTCAGGATCTGTGTCACTCAAGCTGGCCAGAGTCCCCCACAGGGATGCTCCACAGGGCAGGCCTAAGCCGCCTAAGGGGCTGCCTCGACTGTCTGTTAATCACCTTGCTTCCTGATCAAGGAACCAAGAAATGTAGCAGGAAAAGCCACAGATAAAACCCCTCAGACACTGAGTTAAAGAAGGAAGGGCTTTATTCGGCCGGGAGCTTTGGCAAGACTAATGTCTCCAACAACTGAGCTCCCTGAGTGAGCAATTCCTGTCCCTTTTAAGGGCTCACAACTTTAAGGGGGTCTGTGTGAGAGGGTTGTGATCTATTGAGAAAGCAGGGGGTATGTGACTGGGGGCTGCATTCACTGGTAATTAGAATGGAACAGAACAGGACAGGGATTTTTACAGTGCTTTTCTATACAGTGTCTGTAATCTACAGATAACATAACCGATTAGGTTGGGGTCGATCTTTAACTACCAGGCCCAGGGTGTGGTGCCGGGCTGTCTGCTTATGGAATTCATTTCTGCCTTTTAGTTTTTACTTCTTCTTTCTTTGGAGGCAGAAATTGGGCATAAGACAATATGAGGGGTGGTCTCCTCCCTTACTAAGAGGAAAGTTTAAACATTTAAATGCCTACATCAGGAATTCTGAAAAAGCATATATAGACAATCTATGGTCATGCCTCAAGGAACTGGAGAAACAAGAACAAATCAAGCCCAAACTCAGCAGAAGAAAGGAAATAACCAAGATCAGAGCAGAACTAAATACAACTGAAACAAAAATATACAAAAGATAAATGAAATAAAAAGCTGGTTCTTTGAAAAGACAAAGAAAATTGATAGACCGTTAGGGAGATTAACCAAGAAAATAAGAGAATCCAAATAAGCTCAACTAGAAAAGAAACAGGAGATATTACAACTGATACCATAGAAATTCAAAAGATCACTCAAGGCTACTATGAACACCTTTACATGCATAAACTAGAAAACCTAGAGGAGATTGATAAATTCCTGGAAATATACAATGCTCCTAGTTTAAAGCAGAAAGAAATAGAAACCTGTACAGACCAACAGCAAGCAACGAGATTGAAATGGTAATAAAAAAATTGCCAACAACAACAAAAAACCCAGGGTACACAGCTGAATTCTATCAGACATGCAAAGAAGATTTGGTACCCATGTTATTGACACTATTCCAAAATACAGAGAAAGATGGAATCCTCCTCAAATCATTTTATGAAGCCAGTGTCACCCTAATACCAAAACCAGAAAAGGACACAACAAAAAAAGAGAACTACAGACCAATATCCCTGATGAACATAGATGCAGAAATCCTCTATGAAATACTGGTGAATGGAATCCAACAGCATATCAAAAATAATCTACCATGATCAGGTGGGTTTCATACAAAGTATGCAGGGATGTTTTAACACCCAACAGTAAATAAATGTGATACACCACATAAACAGAATTAAAAACAAAAATTACATGGTCATTTCAATAGATGCAGAAAAAGCATTTGACAAAATCTAGCATCCCTCAGTAAAATCGGCATAGAAGGCACATACCTTAAGGTATGAGAGGCCATACCTTAAGATATGTCAAGCCATCTATGACAAACCCACAACCAACATTATATTGAATGGGGAAAAGTTGAAAGCATTCCCCCTGAGAACTGAAACAAGACAAGGATGCCCACTTTCACCACTTCTATTCAACATATTACTGGAAATCACACAAGGGAAAGAAATCAAGGGCATCCAAATTGGTAAAGAGGAAGTCAAACTGTCACTGTTTGCTGATGACATGATTGTATACCTACAAAACCCTAAAGACACATCTGGAAAGCTCCTAGAACTGGTAAATGAATTCAGCAAAGTTTCAGAATACAAAATTAATATACACAAATCAGTACCATTTGTCATACCAGTACCCAACACCTTCTGTTGAATAGGGTATTCTTTCTACACTTTATGTTTTTGTTTGCTTTCTTGAAGATTAGTTGACTGTAAACGTTTGGCTTTATTTCTGGTTCTCTATTCTGTTCCATTGCTCTATGTGCCTTTTTTTTATACTAGTACCATGCTGTTTGGGTGACTATGGCCTTATAGTATAGTTTAAAGTTGAGTAATGTGATTCCTCCAGATTTCTTCTTTTTGCTTCACCTTGCTTTGGCTATGTGGGATCTTTTTTGGTTCCATATGAATTTTAGGATTTTTTTTCTAGTTCTGTGAAGAATAATGTTGGTATTTTGATGGAAATTGCATTGAATGTAAAAAAATGAAACTGAATCCTCACCTCTCACTGTATTGGTCCATTTTCATGCTGCTGATAAATACATACCTGAGACTGGACAATTTACAAAAGAAAGAGGTTTAATGGACTGACAGTTCCATGCAGCTGGGGAGACCTCACAATCAGAGCAGAAGGTGAAAGTCACATCCCACATGGCAGCAGAAAAGAGAAGAGAATGAAAATCAAGCAAAAGGGGTTTCCTCTTATAAAACCATCAGTTATTGTGAGACTTATTTACTACTATGAGACAGTATGGAGGAAACCACGCCCATGATTCAATGATCTCCCACTGGGTTTCTCCCACAACATGAATTATAGGAGCTACAATTCAAGATGAGATTCGTGTGGAACACAGCAAAATCATATCGCTCACCTTATATAAAAATCAACTCAAGATGGATCAAAGTCTTAAATCTAAGACCTGAAACCATAAAAATTCTAGAAGATAACATTGGAAAAATCCTTCTAGATATTGGCTTATGCCAAGATTTTATGATCAAGAACCCAAAAACAAATGTATCAAAATCAAAGATAAATAGATGGGACTTAAATAAACTAAAGTTTCTGCACAGCAAAAGAAATAATCAGTAGAATAAACAGACATCCCAGAGAGTGAGATAAAATCTTCATAATCTATACATCTGACAAAGTATTAATATCTGGAATCTACAAGGAACTCAAACAAATCATCAAGAAAAAAAATCCCATCAAAATGTGGGCTAAGGACATGAATAGACAATTCTCAAAAGAAGATATACAAATGGCCAAAAACATATGGAAAAAAATGCTCAACAGCACTAATGATCAGGGAAATTCAAATCAAAACCACAGTGTGATATCACATTACTTCTGCAAGAATGGCCATAGTCAAAAAAATAAAAAAAAATGGGTGTTGGCATGGATATGGTGAAAAGGGCACACTTTTAAACTGTTGGCGGAAATGTAAACTAGTACAGCCTCTATGGAAAACAGTGTGAAGATTCCTTAAAGAACTAGAAGTAGAACTACCACTTGATCCAGCAATTCCACTTCTGCGTATCTACCCAGTGAAAAGAAGTTCATTATACGAAAAAAGATACTTGCACATGCATGTTTATAGCAGCACGATTTGCAATTGCAAAAATATGGAACCAGCTTAAATGCCCATCAATCAGAGTGGAAAAATAAAATGTGAGATAGATATAGATATAGACATAGACACAGACATAGACATAGATATAGACATAGACATAGATATAGATATATAGATATAGATGTAGATATATATGTGCCATGGAATACTACTCAGACAGAAAAAGTAATGAAATAGTAGCATTTGCAGCAACCTGGATGGAATTGGAAACTGTTATTCTAAGTGAAGTAACTCAGGAATGGAAAACCAAACATCGTATATTCTCACTCATAAGTGAGAGCTGAGCTATGAGAATGCAAATGCATAAGAATGATACAATGAACGTTGGGGATTCAGGGGAAAGGGTGGGAGGGAGGTGAGGGATAAAAGACTACACACTGAATACAGTGTACACTGCTCAGGTGATGGGTGCACAAAAGTATCAGAAATCACCACTAAAGAACTCATTCATGTAACCAAATACCACCTGTTCCCCAAAAACCTATTGAAATAAAAATAAAACATTTTGAAGACTACCTCTATAAAGTACCTTTTCCAAGATGTTTATACCAGATATATCTTAATCTTTAAATTGTATTAGATGGCACAGATTCTAATAAGCTTTGATAAGCTTGGAATTTGTTCCTTTCATCCTACTCTCCAAAGAAAATTTACTCTTTTTTTTGTTTTGTTTTATTATACTTTAAGTTTTAGGGTACATGTGCACATTGTGTAGGTTAGTTACATATATATACATGTGCCATGCTGGTGCGCTGCATCCACTAACTCGTCATCTTGCATTAGGTATATCTCCCAATGCTATCCTTCCCCACTCCCCCCACCCCACCACAGTCCCCAGAGTGTGATATTCCCCTTCCTGTGTCCATGTGATCTCATTGTTCAATTCCCACCTATGAGTGAGAATATGCAGTGTTTGGTTTTTTGTTCTTGTGATAGTTTGCTGAGAATGATGATTTCCAATTTCATCCATGTCCCTACAAAGGACATGAACTCATCATTTTTTATGGCTGCATAGTATTCCATGGTGTATATGTGCCACATTTTCTTAATCCAGTCTATCATTGTTGGACATTTGGGTTGGTTCCAAGTCTTTGCCATTGTGAATAATGCCGCAATAAACATACGTGTGCATGTGTCTTTATAGCAGCATGATTTATAGTCATTTGGGTATATACCCAGTAATGGGATGGCTGGGTCAAATGGTATTTCTAGTTCTAGATCCCTGGCGAATCGCCACACTGACTTCCTCAATGGTTGAACTAGTTTACAGTCCCACCAACAGTGTAAAAGTGTTCCTATTTCTCCACATCCTCTCCAGCACCTGTTGTTTCCTGACTTTTGAATGATTGCCATTCTAACTGGTGTGAGATGGTATCTCATAGTGGTTTTGATTTGCATTTCTCTGATGGCCAGTGATGGTGAGCATTTTTTCATGTGTTTTTTGGCTGCATAAATGTCTTCTTTTGAGAAGTGTCTGTTCATGTCCTTCGCCCACTTTTTGATGGGGTTGTTTGTTTTTTTCTTGTAAATTTGTTTGAGTTCATTGTAGATTCTGGATATTAGCCCTTTGTCAGATGAGTAGGTTGCAAAAATTTTCTCCCATTTTGTAGGTTGCCTGTTCACTCTGATGGTAGTTTCTTTTGCTGTGCAGAAGCTCTTGAGTTTAATTAGATCCCACTTGTCAATTTTGTCTTTTGTTGCCATTGCTTTTGGTGTTTTGGACATGAAGTCCTTGCCCATGCCTATGTCCTGAATGGTAATGCCTAGGTTTTCTTCTAGGGTTTTTATGGTTTTAGGTCTAACGTTTAAATCTTAATCCATCTTGAATTGATTTTTGTATAAGGTATAAGGAAGGGATCCAGTTTCAGCTTTCTACATATGGCTAGCCAGTTTTCCCAGCACCATTTATTAAATAGGGAATCCTTTCCCCATTGCTTGTTTTTCTCAGGTTTGTCAAAGATCAGATAGTTGTAGGTATGCGGTGTCATTTCTGTGGGCTCTGTTCTGTTCCATTGATCTATATCTCTGTTTTGGTACAAGTACCATGCTGTTTTGGTTACTGTAGCCTTGTAGTATAGTTTGAAGTCAGGTAGTGTGATGCCTCCAGCTTTGTTCTTTTGGCTTAGGATTGACTTGGCGATGCGGGCTCTTTTTTGGTTCCATATGAACTTTAAAGTAGTTTTTTCCAATTCTGTGAAGAAAGTCATTGGTAGCTTGATGGGGATGGCATTGAATCTGTAAATTACCTTGGGCAGTATGGCCATTTTCACGATATTGATTCTTCCTACCCATGAGCATGGAATGTTCTTCCATTTGTTTGTATCCTCTTTTATTTCCTTGAGCAGTGGTTTGTAGTTCTCCTTGAAGAGGTCCTTCACATCCCCTGTAAATTGGATTCCTAGGTATTTTATTCTCTTTGAAGCAATTGTGAATGGGAGTTCACTCATGATTTGGCTCTCTGTTTGTCTGTTGTTGGTGTATAAGAATGTTTGTGATTTTTGTACATTGATTTTGTATCCTGAGACTTTGCTGAAGTTGCTTATCAGCTTAAGGAGATTTTGGGCTGAGACAATGGGGTTTTCTAGATATACAATCATGTCGTCTGCAAACAGGGACAATTTGACTTCCTCTTTTCCTAATTGAATACCCTTTATTTCCTTCTCCTGCCTAATTACCCTGGCCAGAACTTCCAACACTATGTTGAATAGGAGTGGTGAGAGAGGGCATCCCTGTCTTGTGCCAGTTTTCAAAGGGAATGCTTCCAGTTTTTGCCCATTCAGTATGATATTGGCTGTGGGTTTGTCATAGATAGCTCTTATTATTTTGAAGTAAGTCCCATGAATACCTAATTTATTGAGAGTTTTTAGCGTGAAGGGTTGTTGAATTTTGTCAAAGGCTTTTTCTGCATCTATTGAGATAATCATGTGGTTTTTGTCTTTGGCTCTGTTTATATGCTGGATTACATTTATTGATTTGCATATATTGAACCAGCCTTGCATCCCAGGGATGAAGCCCACTTGATCATGGTGGATAAGCTTTTTGATGTGCTGTTGGATTCCGTTTGCCAGTATTTTATTGAGGATTTTTGCATCAATGTTCATCAAGGATATTGGTCTAAAATTCTCTTTTTTGGTTGTGTCTCTGCCCGGCTTTGGTATCAGAATGATGCTGGCCTCATAAAATGAGTTAGGGAGGATTCCCTCTTTTTCTGTTGATTGGAATAGAAAATTTACTCTAAGTGTTGTTACAATAATACTGCAGAAGGCATACAGCTTCTCCTGTATTTAGTTTTCTCTTAATAGAGAATAAAAATCCAACCTAGTTATGACATCAACCATACCACTATTGAAAATATGCAATATCTGCTTCAGAATGCTGACATGAGTAATTTTTATGTTTTAATATAATGTCCGTATGAAATCCTAGTGTAATATTAGTATTGTCAGTTATAAGGTTGGTTAATATGTGGTGCAGTGGGGACATATGCAAGTTATAATGGAGCATAACATCTTATTTTTATGAAAACAATTATAATCTAGTCAGTAGAAAACTACCTGTACACCCACCTTAATGATAAGCTCTCCTATGTATCAATGTACAATATTTAATTTTAAAATACATAAAAAATACATAAATAGCACCAAAATACATAAAATCGTTATGATAAATGCATATGGTATATTCTATCAGTAAATCTGATGCCAGATTTACTTTTTTTAGGGTACTGTAAATTATTACATAGAAAAATTATACCCTTTGTAAAGCTTTTGCTCTGTCATAGTGATGTGTGATTGGACTTAATGGGCCCAATTATTAAATATCTGGATTTAGTTATAAGTTGTATTTTTTAAGGACCCTGTATACAAGTATATCAATTATAGTACCTTAAGAGCTAACCAAAAAATCATTAACCTACAGAAGCATGATTATGATCTAAGCAAAAAATGGGCTTAAATAAAAATGCAGCATATTATAAACAACTTTTTACAAATATGTCACACGTTAAAATTAACATAGTTTACACAATTAATTACAAAACACCATACAAACTGCCTCTGTATATAACCAATTGGCCAACTGGATATATATGTGTATGATGAACTAATTATTGAGAAAGGATGGTACATATGTGAGCATGCTGCAAAATCCCACCAGGTATGATTCACCAGCCTCCTGAAAGGCATCCATCACTTCCTTACCAAACCTCAAGCCTGTTTTGAGGCCCCAGAGAGCAGTTGTCAAATTAGATGCTTTGTTCATGTCTGGTAATGACAACAATTCTGGGTCTGTGAGGAGGCTTTGTAGTGCTTTGGCTGAGAGGGTTGCTCTTTGTGTCTGCCTTAATTGCCAGCTATTTGTGAGGAGCTTTCCTAGAGTGGATTTATGAGCACTGGGCTTACTAAGCAGTTTGTTTGGACAGAACATTTTCTTTTGCCCAATGTTAAACTTTTAACTACTTCACTGCCAACATTAAACATTAAAACCATTAACATAAAAAAATTTAAGTAACTCAGTGAAGAAAATCTTCTTCAACAATGGCTAATCTGTGCATCTAGTATTAGATTTTTGTCTTTCTCAAGGAAACATTATTAGTGACTATACTATATATTAAAATTAAATTGAATATATACATTTCTAAAAAGCATAACATGGAAATCAAGGCATCCATCAAATTTATGTACTGAACCAAAGTCTTGATTTTCAGAATTCACTGGTCAGTCATGATTCTAGACCAAGGCTGTCAAAACATGTTTTTATTTTTATGTATTTATTTATTTAGTTTATTTAATTTTTAATTTTTTATTTTAAGTTCAGGGGCACATGTTCACGTTTGTTATATAGGTAAACTTGTGTCATGGACATTTGTTGTACAGACTATTATCTCACTGAGGTACTAAGCCTAGTACCCAATAGTTATTTTTTCTGATCCTTTCCCTCTTCCCACCCCTCACATTCGAGTAGGCTCCAGTGTCTGTTGTTCCCTGATATGTGTCCATGTGTTCTTATCATTTAGCTCCCACTTATAAGTGAGAACATGCAGTATTTGGTTTTCTGTTCCTGCATTTGTTTGCTAAGGATAATGGCCTCCAGCTCCATCTATGTTTCTGCCAAGGACATGATCTCATTCTTTTTTATGGCTGCGTAATCTACAGTGTACTTATAATGCTTCTTTTTTAAAAAAAAAAATCCAATCTACTATTGATGGGCATTTCAGATGACTCTGTGTCTTTCCTATTGCGAATAGTGCTGCAATGAACATATTCATTCATGTCTTTATGATAGAACAATTCATATTATTTGAGTATATACCCAGTAATGGGATTGCTGAGTTGAATGGTAGTTCTGTTTTTATGTCTGTGAGGAATCGCCATACTGTTTTCCACCATGGTTGAATTAATTTACACTCCCACCAACAGTGTATAAGCATTCCCTTTTCTCTGCAATCTTGCCACCATCTGTTTTTTTTTTTTTTTGACATTTTAATAATAGCTGTATGGGTATGAGATGTTATCTCATGTGGTTTTTATTTTATTTTTTTAGAGGTAGTCTTGCTCTGTTGCCCATGCTAGACTGCAGTTGCATAATCTCAGCTCACTGCAACCTCCGCCTCCTGGGTTCAAGCAATTCTCATGCCTCAGCCTTGCGGGTAGCTGGGATTGCAGGCACATGCCACCACACCTGGCTATCTTTTTTGTTTTGTTTTGTATTTTTAGTAGAGACGGGGTTTCACCATGTTGGGCAGGTTGGTCTTGAACTCCTGACCTCAAGTGATCTGCCCACCTCAGCCTCCTAAAAAGCTGGGATTACAGGCATGAACCACCACACCTGGCCATTGAGCAGTTTTTTTTTTTCCTATATGCTTGTTGGCTGCATGTATGTCTTCTTTTGAGAAGGGTCTGTTCATGTCCTTTGCCCACTTTTAAATGGGGTTGTTTTTACCTTGTAAATTTGTTTAAGTTCCTTATAGATATTGAATATTAGACCCTTCTTGGATGCATAGTTTGCAAAACTTTTTTTCAATTCTGTAGGTTTTCAGTTCACTCAATTGATAGTTTCTTTCACCATGTAGAAACTCTTTAGTTTAACTAGATGCCTTTTGTCAATTTTTGCTTTTGTTGCAATTGCTTCCTGTGTCCTCGTCATGAAATCATTGCCTTTTTGTAGATCCAGGATGGTATTGCCTAAGTTTTCTTCCAGTGTTTTTATACTTTTGGATTTCACATTTAAGTCTTTAATCCATATTGAGTTGATTTTTGAATAAGGTGTAAGGAAGGGGTCCAGTTTCAGTCTTCTGCATATGGCTAGTGAGTTATCCTAGCACCATTTATTCAATTAGGGGATTGTTTGTTTCCCCACTGCTTGTTTCATTTTTAGCTTTGTTGAAGATCAGATAGTTGTAGGTATGTGGCCTTCTTTTTGGGCTCATTATCCTGTTATATTGGTCTATGTGTCTATTTTTGTACCAGTACCATGCTGTTTTGGTTACTGTAGCTTGGTAGTATAGTTTGAAATCAGGTACTGTGATGCCTCCAGCTTTGCTCTTTTTGCTTTGGTGAACTATTTGGGCTCTTTTTGGTTCCACATGAATTTTAAAATAGTATTTTCTATTTATTTGAAAAATGGCATCTGTAGTTTGATAGGAATAGCATTGAATCTATACATTGCTTTGGACTGTATGGCCATTTTAATGTTATTGATTCTGTCTATTCATGATCCCATATTTGCATTTGTATCATCTCTGATTTCTTTGGCAGTGTTTTAGGAATGGAATGGAATGGAATGGAATAGCATTCCTGATTTAGCTCGTTGCTTAACTGTTGTTGGTGTATAGGAATGCTAGTGATTTTCCTGAGACTGCTGAAGTTGCTTATCAGCTTAAGAGCTTTTGGGCTGACACTGTGTGGTTTTCTAGATATAGGATCATGTTGCCTGCACACAGGGATAGTTTGACTTCCTCTCTTCCTATTCATATTCCCTTTTTTTATTTCTCTTGCCTGAATGCTCTGGCCAGAACTTCCAATACTATGTTGATTGGGAGTTGTGGGAGAGTGCATCCTCTTCTTGTGCTGGTTTTCAAGGGACAAAAGGTGGTTTCCAGTTTTTGCCCATTCAGTATGATGTTGGCTGTGTGTTTGTCATAGATGGCTCTTATTATTTTGAGATATGTTACCTCATTACCTAGTTTATTGAGAGTTTTTAACATGAAGGAGTGTTGAATTTCATTGAAAGCCTTTCCTGCATCTATTGTGATAATCATGTGGTTTTTGTCTTTAGTTCTGTTTATGAGATGAATCCCATTTATTGATGTGCATATGTTGAACTGATCTTGCATCCCAGGGATAAAGCCAATTTTATCATGGTGGATAAGCCTTTTGATGTGCTGTGGAATTTGGTTTGCCAGTATTTTGTTGATGATATTTTCATCAGTGTTCATCAAGGATATGGCCTGAAGTTTTCTACTTTTGTTGTGTCTCTGTCGGGTTTTGGTATCAGGATGATGCTGGCCTCGTAGTATGAGTTAGGGAGGAGTCCCTCCTTCTCATTTTTTTGCAATAGGTTTAGTAGGAATGGTAGCAGATCTTTGTACACCTTGTAGAATTGGGTTGTGAATCTGTCTGGTCCTGTGCTCTTTTTTTATGGGGGATGTGGCTGGTAGGCTATTACTGATTCAACTTCAGGGCTTTTTATTGGCCTGTTCAGAAATTTAATTTTTTCCTGGCTCTGTCTTGGGAGGGCGTATATGTCCAGAAATTTATCAATTTCTTCTAGATTGTCTAGTTTATGTGCATAGAGGTGTTAATAATATTCTTTGTTGGCTATCTGTATTTCTGTAGGGTCAATGGTAATATCCCCTTTGTCATTTCTAATTGTGTTTATTTGGATATTCTTTCTTTCTTCTTTATTAATCTAACTAGAAGTCTATTTTATTAGTTACTTCAAAAAACAAACCCCTTGGTTCATTAATCTTTTGAATTTTTTGTGTGTGTGTTTGTGTTTCTCAGTCTCCTTCAGTTCAGCTCTGATTTTTTTTTCTTCTACTAGCTTTGGGATTGTTTTTTTCTTGTGCTTCTTTAGTTCTTTTAGTTGTGATGTTAGGTTGTTAAATGGAGATCTTTCCAACTTTGTGATGTGGGCATTTTGTGCTGTAAACTTTCCTTTTCCCTCTTCATACTGCCTTAGCTGTGTCCCAGAGATTCTGTAATGCTGCACCTTTGTTCTCACTGGTTTCAAAGAAGGCCTTGATTTATGCCTTAATTTCATTATTTACCAAAAAGTCATTCAGAAGCAGGTTATTCAGTTTCCATGTAATTGTATGGTTTTGAGTGAATTTCTTAGTCTTGATTTCTAATATGATTGGACTTTGTTCTGAGAGACTGTTATGATTTCAGTTTTTTTGCATTTGCTTAGCAGTATTCTGTGTTCGATTATGTGGTTGATTTTGATGTACCATGTGGTGATGAGAAGGATGTATATTCTGTTGTTTTGGGTGGATAGTTATGTAGATTTCTATCAAGTCCATTTTATCCAGTGCTGAGTTCACATGTTGAATATCTTTGTTCATTTTCTGCCTCAGTGATCAGTCTAATACTGTAAGTGGGATGTTGAAGTATTCCACTGTTATAGTGTGGGAGTCTAAATATCTTTGAAGGTCTCTAAGAATTTGCTTTATGAATCTGTGTGCTCTTGTGTTGGATGCATATATATTTGGGATAGTTAGGTGCTCTTGTTGAAGTGAACCCTTTGCTATTATGTAATACCTTTTCTTTCTTGATCTTTGTTGGTTTAAAGTCTGTTTTGTCAGAAACTTGGATTGCAACCCCTGCTTCTTTGTGTTTCCATTTGCTTGGTAGATTTTTTTCATCCCTTTATTTTAAGCCTGTAGGTGTCACTGCATGTGAGATAGATTTCTTGAGGACAGCATGCCAACAGGGTCTTGGTTCCTTATGCAGCTTGCTACTTTGTGTCTTTTAAATGGGGGCCTTTAGCCCATTTACATTCAAGGTTAGTATAGGTATGTGTGGATTTGAATCTGTCATCATATTAGCTGGTTATTATGCAGACTCGTTAGTGTGGTTGCTTTATGGTGTCATTAGTCTGTGTACTTCAGTATTTTTCTGGAGTGGCTGGTAATGGTCTTTCCTTTCCATATTTAGTGTTTCCTTCAGGAGCTCTTGTAAGGCAGTTCTGGTGGGAGCAAATTCCTTTGACATTTGCTTATCTGAAAAGGATCTTATTTTTCCTTTGCTTATGAAGCTTAGCTTGGCCAGATATGGAATTCTGAGTTGCAATTTATTTTCTTTAAGAATGTTGAACTTGGGTGGCTGAAGTGCAAGGATCCCTTGAGCCCAGGAATTCAAGGTTGCATGTAGCTATGATCATGCCACTGCACTCCAGCCTGCATGACAAAGTGAGACCCTGTCAAAACAAACAAACAAATAAACAAAAGAATGTTGAACATTGCCGGGCTTGTAGGGTTTCTGCTGAGAGGTCCACTGTTAGTCTGATGGGTGTCCTTTTGTAGGTGACCTGCCCTTTCTGTCTAGCTGCATTTAACATTTTTTTCTTTTATTTTGACCTTGGAGAAACTGATGACACAGAAATATAGAGCTGTGAAATGGGAAATCAGGGGTCTCACAGCCTTCAGAGCTGAGAGCCCCAAACAGAGATTTACCCACGTATTTATTAACAACAAGCCAGTCATTAGCATTGTTTCTATAGATATTAGATTAACTAAAAGTATCCCTTATGGGAAATGAAGGAATGGGCCAAAATAAAGGGATGGGTTGGGCTAGTTATCTGCAGCAGGAGCATGTTCTTTAGGCACAGATCTCTCATGCTATTGTTTGTGGTTTAAGAATGCCTTTAAGTGGTTTTCTGCCCTGCGTGGGCCAGGTGTTCCTTGCCCTCATTCCAGTAAACCCACAACCTTCCAGTGTGGGCTTTATGGCCATCATGAACATCACAGTGCTGCAGATATTTTGTTTATGGCCAGTTTTGGGGCCAGTTTATGGCCAGATTTTTGGGGCCTGTTCCCAACATCCAGTATCCCTGGTGGTTGAAGGGTCTCTTTCTGTTGGAATTTCAGAGGCCCGTGGTGACAGGAGGTTGCTCCTTGTCGGTTCAACTCACCCATTCCCCTTAATTTGTTGGGGACCAGGAATAAGTCCGGGTGCATGGTAGCCCCTTGTAGAGTCCCCAGAGTCTTCCCCCTTCAACCCAGCTTTTGTGTCTTCCTTCCATCCATTCTCAGTATCTTCCCTTTGAATACTTTTTAGGAGCATGCCATTTGTGTCAGTACCTCAGTGGCATCTGTTCCACCTGGCTGTGTCTGGTCAGCCACTTTACTTAACAAGTGTTTATAAATGGTTAAGATTTCTTGTTCATAAATGGAACAGACCATCCTCTATGTGATAATTACTTTCACATAATCATTTTGGGGTCCCAGATATTTTAATTGTTGTTCTACTTCATCATGTGAAGATATGCATGATTCTCAGCCAGAGAAAAATGTGAAACCAAGCAGGATCTAGACCCTGACCTCATAGAGCATGGCCTGGCCAAATCCTATGGTTCCAGAGCAGAAAGGACACACTCTTCTAAGATTTTTAAAATTTAAATTAAAACTTTATATTTAGTAAAATTCTCTCATAATGTAGTGTTTTTATGAGTTTACAAAATGAGTCATATATCTACCATAACAATCAAGATAAAAATTAAATCACCTCACAATTATCCCTTATGCTGTCCCTTTGTTGTCAAGCCCTTCTCCCACCTTCGTCACCCTTGGTAAACACTGCCACTATTTTCTACGTTTCTAAGCTTTATCTTCTTCACAATGGCATATAAATAGAATAATACAGTCCATGCTTCTGAGAAACAAACACATCAAACAAACCAGATTCTGATAATGATATAGATGTTGGAAATGCCTGAAAGGGAATTAAAAATAACTATGATTAAAATGTTAAAGGCTCTAATGGAAAAGGTGAACCACCTGCAAAATAAGATGGATAATTTCATTAGAGAGATTAAAACTCTAAGAATAAAATGGAAATGCTAGAAATTAAAAACAGAATAATAGATATAGTCTCTTTATTGGCCTTATCAGGAGACTTGACACAGCTGAGAAAATCATTAGTGACCTTAAAGATATGTCGATAAAACTCGTCCAAACTGAAACACTAGGAAAAAGAAAAGGAAGAAAATGAAATATATCATCCAGGATCTGTGGGATAATATCAAACTCCCTAATATAAATGCAATTCTAATTGTATAAGGAAAAGAAATATGTGACAGAAGAAAGACTTCAAATAAAATGGCTGATAATTTTCCAAAATTGTTTACAGATATTAAACCACAGACTCAAAAAACTCAAAGCACCACAACTTGGCTAATTATTAAAAAAAAAAAAACGCACCCACCCCAGACATACAATGTAAAATGTACTGAAAACCAAAGACATTCAGAAAATCTTAAAAAACAGAGAAAATAAAATGAAATATAGAAAGAAAAGTTATAGCAATTTTTTCATCAGAAGCCACAGAAGCCAGAAGTTAATGTTACAAAAATCTTTTACGTGCTGAAAGAAAAAATAGTTTACTCAGAATTCTGTACACTGAAAATAAAAAGAAAACACAAACAACATTTTCAGAAAGAAAAGTCTATGAGGATTCATTCCCTACATACCTATACTACAAAAAATGTTAAATAAATTACTTCAGGATGAACATCCCCAATACACATAGTCATCAGATCCTGCAAGGTCAACATAAAAGAAAAAATATTACACCAGGCACAGTGGATCATGCCTGTAATCCCAGCATTTTGGGAGGCCAAGGCAGGCAGATTGCTTGAGGTCAGGAGTTTGCAATAAGCCTGGCCAACTTGGAGAAACCCCATCTCTACTAAAAATATAGACAAGCACTTAGCATTTGTTAAGGGAATTCATTACCACCACATCTGTCTCACAAGAGGTCCTTAAGGAAGTGCTAAACATGGAAATAAAAAACCACTACCATCCACGACAAACACCAACTTACATGAATAGTCCATGGACACTATTAAGCAACTATAGGATCATGCCTAAATAAAAACCAGCTAACATCATGATGATAGGATCAAATCTCCACATATCAGTATTGGCCTTGAATGAAAATGGGCTAAACACCTCAATTAAAAGGCATGGAGTGGCAAGTTGGATAAAGAAGCAATACCCAATTCTATGCTGTCTTCAAGAAACCCAACTCACATGCAATGACACCCGTAGGATCAAAGTAAAGTGATGGAGGAAGATCTATCAAGAAAACAGAAAACAAAAAAGAGCTGAGGTAGCTATTATTATTCAAGATAAAACAGACTTTAAACCAACAACAATCAAAAAGGCCAAACAGGGGTACTACATAATGATAAAGGGTTTAATTCAACAGGAAGACATAACTATCCTAAACATAAATGCATTCAACATTGGAGCACCCAGATCGATAAAACAAGTTCTTAGAGACCTATGAAGATACTTAGATAACCAAACAATAATAGTGGGAGACTGCAACACCCCAATGACAATGTTGGACAGATTATCAAGAGATAATATTAACAAAGATATTTGGGACATAAACTTGACATTCAACCAAATGTACCTAACAGAAATCTACAGAACACTCCACCCAACGACAACAGAATATACATGTTTCTCATCTGCACATGGCACGTACTCTAAGATCGACCACATACTCAGTCATACAGCAATTCTCAACAAATTGAAACCAAAATTATACCAACCACATTCTTGGATCATAGCAAAATAAAACGAGGAATCAATACCAAGAAGATCTCTCAAAACCATACAATTACATGAAAATTAAACAACTTGCTCCTGAAGGACTTTTGAGTAAGCAATGAAATTAAGGCAGAAATCAAGAAATTCTTTGAAATGAATGAAAACAAAAGTACAACATACTATAATCTCTGGGACACCACTAAGGCAGTGTTAAAAGGACAGTTTATGGCACTAAATGCCCACATTAAAAAGAAAGATCTCAAGGTAACAACCAAATATCACACCTAGAAGAACTAGAGTAACAACAGCAAACTAACAACAAAGCTAGCAGAAGAAAAGCAATAACCAAAATCAGAGCTGAACAGAATGAAATGGAGGTGAGTAAAACCATAAAAAGATCAATAAAACCAAAAAGCGGGTCTGTGAAATAACAAATAAAATGGATAGATTGCTACCTAGATTAATAAAAAAGAGAGAAGTTCCAAATAAATGCAAACAGAAAAGGCCAAGGGGATATTACCACTAGCTTCACAAAAATGTAAAGGCTATTACAATCACCTCTTTGCACACAAACTAGAAAACCTACAAGAAATGGGTAAATTCCTGGAAAGATACGAACTCCCAAATTGAATCAGAAATAAATGGAAAGTGAGAACAGACCAATAATGAGTTCTGAAATTGAATTAGAAATTAAAAAAAAAAAACTACGAAGCAGAAAAAGCCCTGGAATAGACAGATTTACAGCCCTAGTCTAAGAGATGTACAAAGAAGAGCTAGTACCAATCCTACTGACACTATTCAAAAAAATGAAAAGGGAGGGAAACCTCTCTAACTCACTCTATGAGGCAATAACTCTATGAGGGTTTTAGTAAAAACCCGGCAGAAACACAACAAAAGAGAAAACTTCAGGCTAATATGCCTGATGAACTTAGACACAAAAATACTCAACAGAATCCTAGCAAATAGAATCTAGCAGCACATCAAGAAGCTAATCCACCATGATCAAATAGGCGTTATTCCTGGTATGTAAGGCTGATTCAACATGTGCAAATCAATAAATGTGATTTACCACACAAAGAGAACTAAAACCAAAACCACATGATTATTTTAGTAGATACAGAAAAGGTTTTTTGATAAAATTTAGTATCCCTTCATATTAAAAATCCTAAACAACTAGGCTTTGAAAGATTATACCTAAAAATAACAGCCACGTATAATAAACCCACAGCCAACATCGTACTGAATGAGCAAAAGCTGGAAGCATTCCCCTTGAGTATTGGAACAAGACAAGGAAGCCCACTCTCACTACTCCTATTAAACATATTACTGGAATTCCTAGCTAGAGGAATTAAGAAAGAGAAATAAATAAAAGACATTCACTTTGGAAGAGAAGTCAAGCTATCATATAGATGATATAATTCCATACCTAAAATATCATGTAGTCTCTGCCCAAACACTCCTAGAACTGATAAACCACTTTAGTAAAGTTTCATGATACAAAATCAATGTGCAAAAATTAGTAGTATTTCTATACACCAGTAGCATCTAAGCTGAGAGCCAAATCAAGAATGCAATTTCATTCACAATAGCCACAAAAAGAATAAAATACTTAGGAATAGAGCAATTCAGGGAGGTGGAAGATGTCTGTAACAGAATTACAAAACACCACTCAAAGAAATCAGAGATGACATAAACAAATGGAAGAGGATTTCATGCTCATGGGTAGAAAGAATCACTATTGTTAAAATGACCATACCACCCAAAACAATTTGTAGATTCAATGGTATTCCTATCAAACCACTAAGGACATTCTTCACAGAATTAGAAAAAAAACTATTTTAAAATATATATGAGCCAAAAAATAGCTTGAGTAGGCAAGACAATCCTAAGCAGAAAAAAAAAAAAAAAAAAAAAAAAAAAACTGAAGGCATCACATTACCCAACTTTAAACTATACTACAAGGCTATATTAACCAAAACAGTGGTGTATTGGTACAAAAGCAGACACATAGACCAATATAACAGGTTAGAGAATGAAGAAATAAAGCTGCACATGTAGAACCATCTGATCTTTTTTAAATATGACAAAAGCAAGGAATGGGAAAAGTCCCTATTCAATAAATGATGCTGGGATAAATGACTAGCAATATGCAGAAGATTGAAACTGGACCCTTTCTTTAATCATATACAAAAATCAACTCAAAATTGATTAAAGACTTAAATGTAAAACCTAAAACTATAAAGACCCTAGAAGAAACCTAGGACATATCATTATGCACATAGGCCTTGGCAAGATTTTATGAGAAATACTCCAAAATCAATTGTAGCAAAAACAAACACTGTCAAGTAGAATCTAATTAAACTAAAAAGCTTGTGTACCAAATAAACTACCAACAAAGGAAACAGACAACCTACAGAATGGAAGAAAATATTTTCAAACTATGCATCCAACAAAGGTCTAATATCCAGAATCTATAAAGAACTTAAACAAATCAACAAGCAAGAATCAAACAACCCTATGGACAAAAGACATGAACAGATACTCCTTGAAGACATAGACGTTATATTCTGTGGCCAACGAGCATATGAAAAAATTCTCAACAACACTAATTATTAGAGAAATGCAGACTGAAACCGCAATGAGATGCCATCTCACACCTGTCAGAGTAGCTGTTATTAAATAGTCAAAAACCAACAAATGCCAATGAGATTGTGGATAAAAGGGAATGCTCATACACTGCTGGCAGAAATGTAAATTAGTTTAGTCACTGTGGAAAGCAGTTTGAAGATTTCTCCAGGAACTTAAAACGGAACTACTATTTGACCCAGCAGTCTCATTAATGGGTATATAACCAAGGAAATACAAATAATTCTATCATAAAGACACCTGACGTGCATATTCATCACAGCACTTTTCATGATAGCATGAACAGTGTATTGAATAATAAAAAGTGGTACTATTCATTATGGTGTACTAGGCATCCATGAAAAAGAATGACATATTTTTGCAGAAACATAGATGGAACTAGAGGCCATAATCCTAAGTGATCTAATGCAGAAACAGAAAACCAAATACTGCATGTTTTCACTTATAAGTGGGAGCTAAACTTAGAGTACAAGCAAACGTGTACTCAAAGTTATGGGTAACAATAGACACCAGGGTGTACTTGAGGGTGGAGGATGCCAGGAGGCTAAGGATCAAAAAGCTAGTTAGGTCTTCTTGTTGAATTGAACCCTTTACCATTATGGAATGCTCTTCTTTGTCTTTTTTTGATCATTGTTGGTTTAAAGTCTGTTTTGTCTGAAATTGGAATAGCAACTCCTGCTTTCTTCTGTTTTCCATTTGCTTGGTGGATTTTTATCCATCTCTATACTTTGACCCTATGGGTGTCATTGCATATGATATGGATCTCTTTTAAACAGCATGCAGTTGAATCTTGCTTGTTTATCCAACTTGGCACTTCATGCCTTTGAATTGGGGCATTTAGCCAGTTTACATTCGGTTAATATTGATACATGTAGGTTTGATCCTGTCATTGTGTTGTTACCTGGTTATTATGCAGACTTGATTGTGTGCTTTCTTTATAGTGTCAATGGTCTACGTATTTAATCATGTTTTTGTGGTCATTGGTAAGGGTCTTTCCTTTTCCAGGTTTGGCACTTCCTTAATGACCTCTTGTAAGCCAGGTGTGATGATAACTAATTCCCTTAGCATTTGCTTGCCTGAAAAGGATCTTAGGATCTTATTTCTCCTTCTTGTATAAAGCTTAGTTTCACTGGTTATGAAATTGTTGGTTTGAATTTCTTTTCTTTAAAGATGCTTTATATAGGCCCCCAGTCTCTTCTGCCTT
This sequence comes from Pan paniscus, assembly GCF_029289425.2. Taxonomy (NCBI): domain Eukaryota; kingdom Metazoa; phylum Chordata; class Mammalia; order Primates; family Hominidae; genus Pan; species Pan paniscus. Next base: position 65,760,619 of record NC_073272.2, read on the forward strand.
GTAGAGTTTCTGCTGAGAAGTACACTGTTAGCCCAGTGGGGTTCCTTTGTAGGTGACCTGCCCCTTTCCTCTATCTGCCTTTAACATTTTTTCCTCCATTTTGACCTTGAAGAAAACTGAAGACTATGCACACTAGGAATAGTCATCTTGTATAGTATCTTTCAGGTGTGCTATGCAATTCCTGGATTTGAATACTGGCTTCTCAAGTGAGCTAGGTGAAATTTTCATGGATATTTTCAAGTGTGTTTTTCAAGTTGTTTGCTCTCTCTCTTTTTCAGGGTTGTCAATGAGTCATAGATTTGGTATCTTTACATAATCTGATATTTCTCAGAGATTTTGTTCATTCTTTTATTTTTATTTTTGTCTTAATGGGTTATTTCAGAGAACTAGTCTCCGAGCTTTGAGGTTCTTTCCTCAGCTTGGTTGATTCTGCTGTTAATACTTGCAATTTTATTATGAAATTATTGAGGTGAATTATTCAGCTCTATCAGATTAGCTTGGTTCTTTCTTAAAATGCCTATTTTCTTTTATCTCCTATATCATTTTATTGTATCCCTTAGATTTTTTTAAATTGGGTTTCTACTTTCTCCTGAATGTTGATCTTCATTCCTATCCATACTCTGAATTTTATTTCTGACATTTTACCCATCTCAGCCTGATTAAGAACCATGGCTGGATAACTAGTGTGGTCATTTGGAGGTAAGAGGACACTCTAGATTTTTGAGTTTTCAGAGTTTGTGTGCTGATTCTTTTTCATCTGTGTAGGCTGATGTTCCTTCAGTCTTTGAAGTTGCTGTCCTTCGGATAAGTTTTTCTTGCATTTATATTCTTTGATGCCCTTGGGGATTTGATTGTGGTGCAAGGTGGGTTCAGTAGAATGGTTTTTTTTTAAGTGATCCTCTTAAAAATATTTAAGTACATAGAAAGTCATTTATACATATTATTAAAGCAAATTATGAAACATTATGTGTAGAAAACTTCCATTTATGTGAAAAACAGGCCAACTGAGGACCAATTGTAAAGACCATCAAGGCTAGGAAGAAACCGCATCAACTAATGAGCAAAATAACCAGCTAACATCATAAAGACAGGATCAAATTCACACATAGCAATATTCACCTTAAATGTAAATGGGCTAAATGCTCCAATTAAAAGACACTGACTGGCAAATTGGATAAAGAGTCAAGACCCATCAGTGTGCTGTATTCAGGAAACCCATCTCATGTGCAGAGACACACATAGGCTCAAAATAAAGGGATGGAGGAAGATCTACCAAGCAAATGGAAAACAAAAAAAGGCAGGGGTTGCAATCCTAGTCTCTGGTAAAACAGACTTTCAACCAACAAAGATCAAAAGAGAAAAAGAAGGCCATTACATAATGGTAAAGGGATCAAGTCAACAAGAAGAGCTAACTATCCTAAATATATGTGCACCCAATACAGGAGCACCTAGATTCATAAAGCAAGTCCTTAGAGACCTACAAAGAGACTTAGATACCCACACAATAATAATGGGAGACTTTAACACCCCACTGTCAACATTAGACAGATCAACGAGACAGGAAGTTAACAAGGATATCCAGGAACTGAACTCAGCTCTGCACCAAGTGGACCTAATAGACATCTACAGAGCTCTCCACTCCAAATCAACAGAATATACATTCTTTTCAGCACCACACCACACCTATTCCAAAATTGACCACATAGTTGGAAGTAAAGCACTCCTCAGCAAATGTAAAAGAACAGAAATTATAACAAACTTTCACTCAGACCACAGTGCAATCAAACTAGAACTCAGGATTAAGAAACTCACTCAAAACCGCTCAACTACATGGAAACTGAGTAGAATGGTTTTGATTCTAGTCTACTCCTTGGTGTTTAAATAACTCCCTCTGATTACTGTCTCTGTGCCTATGTTTCTTTTGTTGGGTGTTCTTGTCCATGAAGCTCCCTCAGGCAGAGGCTGCAGTTGCAGACAGGCCATGTCCTTGCCGGGTCAGCTGTAATCTGCTGTCAGAGTGTTTCCTGGGGGAACATGGGGTTGTGCCTGCCCACAGAGTCCCAGCAGAAGTGGGACTGCTGGGTTGGAAGCTCTAGCAGGTGTAGCCTGTCTGTCCATGAGAGGTGGAGGTGGATGGAATTGATTGCCCTGTTGTCTGGGTGTTTCCTGGGAAAACAGGAAGCTGAATAGGACTGAGTTCAGACAGAAGTGAGACTGTTGGGTTAGAAAATCTAGCAGGCATTACCTGCCTGGCTACCAGTGGCAGGAGTGGGTGGGATTGCCCTTTCTGCCATCTGGGTGCTTTTTAAGACAGCAGGGGGCTACAGATGTTGGCTGAGTTTAGGTAGAAGTGAGACCATTGTGCCAGAAGCTGGTGCTGAGCCCTGTCTGATGAGGGGCAGTAGAGCAATCTTACTCCTTCTAGGCACCATGACTTTAGTCTTTACTGGGGCTGTGGTGTCAGTGCTGGTCTATTCTGTGGCCTAAGACTTGTAGAGTTTCCCCTGGAGTCAAGAGTTTCCCCTGCAAAGCATCCAGGTGGTCCTCTGCCTCAGTCTAGAAGCATGGTGGGGGCAGTGTGTGGGGGCCAGGGTGATTCTGCTGTTCCCAGTCTTGCATAGTCTCCTGTGGAGGATGTGAGTATCCCAGAAGATTCTCACTTACTCACCCTTTCCCCTGTTGGAGAGGTTCTTCTGGCTCTTTGCTGTGCCCATACAGGCTGGTGCTCAGCTTCCCTCTTCTCTGATTTCTGTAGCCCTGCTACCTTGATGAATCCTGACATGGTTTCTCTGTTGATTGGCCTTCAGGGCCAGTGTTTATTAAACTTTTTGTTTCTTCTCTGTGAGAGTGGAGTACATGAGCTGCTTCTATTCTGCCATATTGGCCCCTCCCACCCTCTCGTTTTTGAAGGGTCATTTTGTCAAATATAGAATTCTTTGTTGACGAGTATTTTTTTCTTTCAGCACTTTAAATATGTCAGTTAACTTATTTCTAACCTCCATGGTCTCAGAGAAGAAATTGGCTATTAATCTTATTGAGAATTTCTTTTCTGTGACAAATCTTGTTTTGCATCTTTTCAGGTTCTCTTTGTCTTTTTTAAAATAGTTTAATTATAATGTGCCTTGGTGTGGGTAGAGTTTTGCTAATCCTACTTTTAGTCAGCTGAGCTTCTCGGATGTGTAGATTTACATGTTTTGTCAAATGTGAGACATTTTTAGCCATTATTGTTTCAGATGTTTTTTCTCCTTTCTCTCTCCTCCTTCTTTGACTTCCATAATACATATATTAATCCGCTTGATGTTGTCCTACAGGTCCCTTATGCTCTGTTCACTTTTCTTCATTATTCTTTCCTTCTGCTCCTCATACTAGATATTTTCCATTGTCCTATCATCAAGTTATCTGATTCTGCCTTCTGCCTGCTCAAATCTGCTGTTTAACTCTTCTAGTGAATTGAAATTTCAATTCTCCTTTTCTATTCCAGAATTTGTTTGGTTCCTTTTTATTTCCATATCTTTATTTATATTTGAATTTTGTTCAGATATGGTTTTAAGTTTTTCTTTATTTTTTATTTATGTTTTCAGTTCTTTAAGCATACTTAAGCAGCTCTTATAAGTAATTACGTCAGTGATATAGTGGGAACAAAAGTCAAGTTACATGAACCAAAAAGTAAAAAGGAGTTGTGGGAATGAAAATAGGGAGTATCAACAACTTTTCTCAAGGCTTGTTTTAAAGGGTATTGAAAAATGGGATATTGTAGTTCGATAGAAATGTGTGACTAAGGAAGGTTTTTTAAATGGCATAGTTTGGGCTAACTGTCCAATACCATAGCCACCAGTTACATATGGCTATATGAACTTAAATTCATTATAATTAAACTAAATTATAAATTAAGTTCCTCAGTTATATTAGCCACATGTGACTACTGTATTGGACAGCACTGAAAACTCCTCTGATTTGCACCATCTTCCCTTTCTTTTATCCAGTTACAAATAATAAGGCATCTTTTCTCTCATTAAATATTAATTCCTATCATTCATACTCTGGATCCCATTCCCTCTCCATTTTTTACTTACCTAAGTCCTATGGTTATTATTTCTCTCTCTCTCTCCCACCTAATTATCAGTCTCTCCCTCTTTGCTAGATCAACATGCTCTAGTACTGTAGTACCACCTCATTCCTGGTTTCATTTCCTATGCTTTCAATTATTCATGTTCAATCATAATCTGATAATATTAAATGAAAACTTCCAGAAATAAACAATTTTTAAGTTTTAAATTTTGTATAAGTGTTGTGATAACATCTCATACTATCCCACCTGGGATGAGAATGTTTCCTTTGTCCAGCATATCCACACTGGATATTCCACCTGCCCATTCGGCACTTAGCTGTCTCAGTTACCAGATCAACTGTCACAGTTTTGCAATTCTTGCATTAAAGTAGCTTTTATTTTACTTAATAAAGGCCCCAAAGTGGTAGAGTAATGATGCTGGCAATTTGTATGTGCCAAAGAGAAGCCGTAAAATGCTTCTTTTAGTGAAAGGGTGAAAGTTTTTGAATTAATAATGAAAAAACTTGTATGCTGAGGTTGCTAAGATTGATGGTAAGAATGAATATTCTATCTATGCAATTGTGAAGAAGGAAAAATAAATTCATGCAAGTTTTTCTGTAGCACTTCAAACTACAAAAGCTATGGCCACAATGTATGATAAGTGCTTAGTTAAGATGAAAAAGGCATTACATTTGTGGGTGGAAGATTTAAACAGAAATGTGTTTCAATTGACAGTAATCGGCTTCAGTACTATCTGTGCTTTCAGGTTTCCACTGGTTTTGGAATGTATCCTCCATGGATAGAGGGGACTACTGTATAGTGAGAGAAGTTTGCGGATTTTACAATAGTATCATGAGAGTTTTTTCTGGTGGTTTCAATATTCTTATTCATATCTAAGTAAAGGCCATCAGTGTTGTGGAGGTGGGTGTGCTGGTGTAGGAGGTTTGAAGAAAAGGAAGAAATGTATGAAATTGTTGATTCAAAGGGTAGAAAAACAAACTTTTCTGAGAAATGGAATAAGACTGATGAACAGTATAGAGGACCCACGTGAGTAGAAACACTTCCCCCTCTGAGGCTCAAGGGCTTGGTAGACATGGATAAGGAATGGAATTTTAAAGGATGAGAGCTTTTGTAGAGTAGTGGTAAAAGGAATTTTCAAGATAGACTGCATGGGCTCAAATTTCAGCTATGATGTGTGATCTTCAGAAAGTGATATAATATCTATGAGCTGAAGCCTTACTTATTTCATATATACAATGGAATTAATAGTAATATCTGTCTCATAGGGATTTTGAATTAATGTATTTTAAGTGCTATGCAAGTTTTTGCCAATATTATTCTTATTCTGTGAAGTTTGAGTTGAATTCAGTTGTTGAGAGTGAGGAGGTAAGGAAGAAATTAGGCTTGAGGAGTGTATTGAAAGTTTGTACTTGTCACCCAGAGGAACAGGATTGGAAGCTATTGAACCAAACAGCACTGAGGACACAATTGAGACTGGAAAATAAAAATTTGAAGAAGCAGCACTACAGAAGGCTGTAGAGTTTTCTCCAGCTGTGTTCAGCACATCACAGTCTAAGATCAGAGAAGGCAGATTGTAAGATACACCTAGGGAGGTTAGTGGTACCCAACTTTAGTGGACATGACAATCACTTAGAGGGACTGTTAAATTGCCCATAGGCTGCTGAGCCCATGCCCAGAGTTTCTGAATCTTCAGGTGTGGAGAGATTCCCAACAATTTGCATTTCTACAAATTGCTAAGTGGATTGTGATGCTGCTGGTGGAAGAAATAAACTTTGAGGACCACTGATTTACAGGAAGTTATTATGGGGTGGGAGTGGTGAAGGGGATGCATTGTGTAGAATAGAGTAACAGGCAAGAAGACATGAGAGTGCAGGATATTTGTAAAAGAGTAGTTCAAATGCTGACCATGGCAGTGAGGGAATTTGGACCAGATAGGGAAAAGAATGGAGTCAGGAGGGACCTGATTAAAAAAGGTAGAGGAGAGTAGGGATCTTCTCAAGGACATAGCACTTATCCCACCTTGTAATTCTACATGTTTTTTTTTGTTGGTTTACTTGTATATTGTTTCCTCTCCTGACTAGATTCTAAGAGGACAGGCACTATGTTGTTTTGTTGATGACTCTTTCCAACACTCAACATATAGTTTGTGTTCAATACAGCTTTGTTGATTGTATGAGTGAAAAAAAATTGCATGCTTTCACCTCTGACTCTTCTTTAAGCTCTCCTCATTCCTTGAGATTCAGGCCAAGCCTAAACTCTTCTATAACACTTTCTCTGGTGATTAATACCTCTAAACTCCTGTAGTTGTTTAAGTCTTACAGTATAATTGACTTTTTTGATGTACAGTTGTATGAATTTTAGCACATGTATAGATTAGTATAATCACCACAGCAATCAGGAATTAGAGCAGTTACTTTCTTGCTATCCCCGCCCTCTTTGAACCACTGATCTGGTCTCAATTCCTATTGTTACATCTTTCCTAGAAAAAATATGCATATATATGTATATATATTCTTTGATTTACATAAGTGATATCTACATATAAATGGAATATATTTATGTATATAAATGGAATAATGCAGTATGCAATACTTCAGGATTAACCTTTTTCACTCAGCATAATTCTCTGGAGATTCATCTAAGTTGTTGTATGTGTCAATAGTTTACTATTTGTTATTGCTGAGTAGTATTCCATGGTATGAATGTACCACATTTTGTACAACTTTTCACTGTTAAAGGGAATTTAGATTTTATCCAGTTATTAGCTCTTGTTAATAAAATTACTATGACTATCTGTATAGAGGCATTGATTGATTGAGGCAGAGTCTCGCTCTGTCACTTAGGCTGGAGTTTAGTGGCACAATCTTGGCTAACTGCAACCTCTGCCCCCCAGGTTCAAATGACTCTCATACATCAGCCTCCCGAGTAGCTGGGATTACAGGTGCCCACGACCACATTAAGCTAATTTTTGTAATTTTAGCAGAGATAGGTTTTGCCATGTTAGCCAGGCTGGTCTCAAACTCCTGACCTCAAGTGATCCACCCACCTTGGCCTCCCAGTGTGCTGGGATTACAGGTGCTGTGTAGAAGCTTTTGTGTGAACATCATTCACATTTCTCTTTGGTGGATACCTAGAACTAGGATTTCTGGATCATATAGTAAGGGGATATTTAACTTTATAAGGAACTGCCAAACTTTTTTCCAGAGTGTCTGAACCATTTTACATTCCCATCAGCAAAGTGTGAGTGATTCAGTTGTTCCACATCCTTGCCAGCATTTGGTGTTATCACTGATTTTTAAAGGCCATTGTGACAGGTATGTAATGATATCTCATTGTAATTTTGATTTGCGTTTTCCAAATGGCTAATAATGTTTAACATCTATCATATGTTTATTTGTCATTCTTATATCTTGTGTTGTGAAATGTCCGTTCAATTTGTTTTGCCTATTTTTAATTGGGCTGTTTTTATTTTGTTAAAATTTAAGAGTTCTTTATGTATTTTGGATACAAGAGTGAAGCCTTGACTACTATGGTCAGTCCAGGGCTCTCTGAGAAAATTATATTTAGGCTGATATTTGAATGTAGCATAGAAATCAGCCATATTAAGAAAGTTACAGGACAGCTTCAACTGCAAGTGTAAATACCTTGAGACAGGAATGATCTCAATGTATTTAAGGAATAATAAGAAGACAGTGTGGCTGTAGCATACTGAGAATGATGAAGAATAATAAGAAATGAGTTTGTAGATATAAAGAATGATAAGTAAGATCATGTAGAGTCTCGCAAGCCATGGTAGGGAATTTTTGTTTAGTTTTACTCACAGTGAGGAGCTGTTGCAGAGATGTGGCATGGTTTACTTTGTATTTTAAAAGATTACATTTGTTGTTATGTGAAGCATATGTTATGAGAGGAACAAGAGAGGTGGCTATTGTAGTTTTTCAGGTGCCAGAAGATAATAGCACAGACTATGGTGATAGCAGTGGAGATGGGTAGAAGTGGATAATATGAGATATACTTTTCAGGTAGATCCCTCAGAATTTTGATGATGGATATGAGATGTGAGGAGTGATAATAATCAAAGATAACTCTTGTGTTTTTGGCTTACATAACTGGTGGCACTGTCTATTGAGATAAGGAAGACTGAAGAGGAGAAGGTTTGGGGGAAAATCAAATATTTATTTTTAATATGTTGAGTCTGAGATAAAAATTAGACAAATGGAGGTGCCAAGAATGCAGTTGAATAAGTCTTGAACTCGATGGAGAGGTTGGAGAGAAGTTCATGTAAACAGAACAACATGACAAAAGATGCAGAGCTGTGAAAGTATGAGGTATGCCCAGAGGTGAGCATGTAGTTAGGTTCGACCAGTATATATTTTGCAGAACTAGAAAGAGTAAGAGATATGGCTGAAAAGGCAGGCCAGGGCTGAGTTAGAGAGTGCTTAGCTGATGGGGAAATTTTTGAAATTTATTATTTGAATATTAGGGAGCCATTACAGGCCTTTGATAAAAGGTATGACATGAACAAAGAGAGATTTTGGAAAGATTAATATGGCATAGCCAAAACAATGTTAAAAAAGAAGAACAAAGTTGGAGAACTCATACTTACTGGTTTCTAAACTTACTACAAAGCATAGAATTCAAGATTGTGTGGCATTGGCATAAGGATAGACAGATAGATCAATAGAATAGAATTGAAGATCCAGAAATAAACCCTCTCATTTTTGGTCAATTGATTTTCAACAAAGGCGCCAAGACCTTTCAATGGAAAAAAAATAGTCTTTTCAATAAATTGTGCTGAGGCAATTGGATATCCACATGCAAAACTATGAAATTGGACCTCTAACTCACAACATACAGAAAAATCAACTCAAAATGGGTCAAAGACCTAAATATAAAAGCTAAAGCTATAAAACTTTTAGAAGAAAACAAAGGAGCAAACCTTCATAACCATGGATTAGGCAATGGTTTCTTATATACAACACTAAAAGCACAAGTGAACAAATAAATTGAAATACCTTAAAATTTAAAATATGCTTTAAAGGACACCATAAAAAAGTGAAAAGACAATGCACAGGATGTGAAACAATTTGACAATCATATATCTGATAAGGGACTTGTATCCAGAATCCATAAGGAACTATTGCTTGATGTCATTGTTATTTGACAATGCTATTATCAAAAAACCCATAACCCAATTTAAAATGGGCAAAGGATTTGAATAAACATTGCTCCCAAGAAGATGTTAAAATGGATATTAAGCACAAGAGAAGATGCTCAACATGGTTAACCATCAGAGAAATGGAAATCAAAACTATAGTGAGATAACACTTTTCACATGCTAGGATAACTAAAATAAAAGATTTTTAAAAGCAGACAATAACTAATTTTCATGCAGATGTTGAGAAATTGGAACCCTAATATGTTGCTGGTGAGAATGCAAAATGGTGCACGTGCTTTGGAAAGCAGTTTGGCAATTCTTTAAGTGGTTAAACATAGCATTACCATATAACTCAGGAATAAATGAAAACATATATCCACATAAAAACTTGTACACAAATGCTGATAGCAGCACTATTCATAATAACTAAAAAGTGGAAATGACCCAAATGTTCATCAACTGAAGAATGAATGAATAAAATATGGTGTATCTATTCAATGGACTATTATTTGGCAATAAACACAACTAAGTATTGATATGTGCTACAAAGTGGGTGGACAATGAAAACATATTAAATAAAAAAATTCAGTCACAAAATAAAATGTATGATATAATTCAATATCTATGGAATGCCCCTAATGGACAAGTCTATAGAGACAGAAAGTAGAATATTGATTACCTTGGGTGGGGTGGGGCAGGAATGGATGGGTGGATTAGGGGATGAGGGCAGTACAGGAGTTTTTTTGGTGGTAATGAAATGGAAAATGAATCGTGGTGGTTACAAAGTTCTGGTAATATACTAAAAACATTGAATTGAACATTTTAAAAGGGTGAATTGTATGGCATGCAAATTACATCTCAATAAAGTTGTTAGAAAAGATTAATATAGCATTATTTGGAAGATGAATTGGAGGGGGCAAGGCTGGAGGCAGAGAAACATGTTAGGAGGCTTTGTAATGGTTGAGTTAAGAAAACAAGGGTCTAAACTAGGGCAAGAGTAATGATAATTGAAAGGAGAAGAGGATGGTTCTAAAATATAGGGTAGAGGTATAATCAATAAGACCTGCCATTTGGTTAGATGTTGAATTACGAAAGTGAAGAAGTAAAGATTAAAGTTTTGAGTCTGAGTAAGTAAAAGAGTGATAATGTTATTTCTAGATAGACACTGAGAGCACAGATTGGGAAACGGTGGTTTTTCAAAGGAGGGAGGTGAGTTCATACAATCTGTTTTCCTGGTGCTGTCAGGACAATCTTTAAAAGATATTCAGCATCTAATTGAATATTTGGAGTTGGAGCTTAGTAACAAGGGGAGTCTGGCTGGAACTAAGTATTTAAGAGTCATCGATGCACAGATCATAGTTGAGGTCAGAAAGGTGACTAAAGGTTCCAAGGAGAGAGTATGGAAAGAGAGAAGAGAACTGAGACAGAACTTTGTGCAAACAACTGCATTTAGGATATAGCAGCTGGAAAAAATAAACCAAAGCAGAGCACCCCACCCCACCCCCGCCCCGCAAAGAAAAAGATGATATTAAAAGCAGAGAAAAAAAAGTAGCAAGGCTGCCTTACTAGAGGATTGGACCTGGGCCTCTGAGGATAGGAAAAGTAGAAAAGAAAGGTTGAGGGTGTCCCAGGAGGGAGAAGAGCAAGGTCACAAAAATAAAATGATGGAGGAATGATGAAGAAAGATCTTAAAGAAGATGGGATTCACCCACCACTGCCTCTTGGGGAGACCTGGGAGTTGAGAGAAATTTCTGACCCGGTGCAACTGGAGGTTCCTTGTTACACTTCTAGGTGAGGTGCTCACTTATCAGTGGAACATCCCAGAGAGGTCTGGCCCTGGGCCCAATGACTCTGCTTGTGTTTCCTGGATCTATTATTCTGCAGTGGATCCCATCAAGGTAAATACAAGATTGGCTACCTGGAGGTGGGTCAAACTTCCTGGCAAAAAGAAGCTATTAACCAGGTGTAGTAAGAAGCTTACTCCTGAGATTCTAGAGCCTAGAATTTGGGGAACATTCTTCAAAAGCTGGACTTATTTTAATAGACAGGAGGAGGGACGAAGGGAATGGGTAGCACCAGATATTTGTCATGAAGATTTTCTTCCTTATCTTTTCATTTTGGATCCTATAAAGCAACATGTTCTCATTATAAAAAAAACAAACACACAAACAAACAAAAAACACAAAAGAAACCTGGGATTGGTTGTACAGAGATTGAGGTTCTAGTCCCAAATTTGGTTATAGCATGCTTTTAGAGTGACCTTAAATAAGTCATTCTGCCTCTGTTTTCTCATCTGGAAAATGGATTTATCGATCTAGCCATCCATCTACAGCCAGCCATTAGTAATCATTTATTGAGTGCCTACCACATTTTAGGCATTTTACTTGGTGCTTTGGATGATATAAATTTAAGATACATTTCCCACCTTCAAAGAGTATGGTCTAGTTGAGCAAGAGGGAACCTGGAGAAGGCATCACAATGGGAGGTGCATGTACTCTCGGCCTTAAAAGCTGAGTCACATTATGCCATCAGATAAGGGATATGATGATGGGGAGGGCATTGCAGGCAGAGGAAACAGCACAAAAAAGACACTAGGTTGTAAAAATGCTTGGTAGGCTAAGAGATCAATAAATAATTTAGCCTAGATAAAGCATAGGTCAGATAGTGCATCTTAACTGAGTCCCAAGATAATTGTTAGAATGAATTCAAATAACATAGTGGGGTAATTATAAATGTAAGATATCATGAGGAAATGCTAAGAGGCACAGTGGGCTTGTATGAGAAGCTGGCTCCCTGCGGAGTACTGCTACCCAGAAACAACTCCATCTCTTTCTCTCTCTCCCACTTCCTCCCTTCCTCAGGACATGTATAGTGGCCTGGTGGGGCCCTTGGCTATCTGCCAAAAGGGCATCCTGGAGCCCCATGGAGGACGGAGTGACATGGACCGGGAATTTGCATTGTTGTTCTTGATTTTTGATGAAAATAAGTCTTGGTATTTGGAGGAAAATGTGGCAACCCATGGGTCCCAGGATCCAGGCAGTATTAACCTACAGGATGAAACTTTCTTGGAGAGCAATAAAATGCATGGTCAGTAGTAAAAAACCTACTCTTGTTCCAAAGCAGTCCCTACTGGTTACATGGGGATATTTAATAGCCCTATTGCTACCTAAGGGAACATAATCCCAGAGAGGACACGAACATGGGAAGGTGAAATGGGGATGAGTTAGAAGAAGCATTTCCTATTATTGTACATTTACATATACAAAGGCAGATATGTGGTCCAGGTTAGATTGGGTGCCCAGAAAGCAGGAAGTTGACTCTGTAAATTGCCATGGCGATACCAGAAAATTTTAACATATTAGAGAAGGCAAAATGGACATGTATGACCTTCAATGTACTTGTCAAGCTGGCTGCTTAGTGCCCCTCTATTTTAAAACCCTGAGTTTAGTCTGCCAATATCATCTTATTTATTTACCACTCTAAATTTGGGATCTGTTTTCTCAATGGATTCCAATACAGCCAGATGAAAGCTTGTATTTTAGTCTCTTTTTAAAAGAGTTTCAATTTATAGATGGAAGAATTGAAGAGATCCTCAGTGAGAAGCATACTGGATTTATGTCAGATACAAGGAAGAACTTTTTGGTACTTGAATGGATTTTGGAGAGAAATTGTGCATCAAAGCCTTCCTTTGTTTGAGAGATCTGTGTAGCTTTTCAAAAACAAGAGAAGGAGGGGAGAGCATAAGTGCAGTAGAATGAAGTGATCTCTCACTATTCCTTCTAGCCCAAGATTTCTTTGATCTGAGAATAAGGAGCATCTTTGATAGTGATTCTAATGGAACTAAAAAGTCGTATATTATTATCCCACAGATTTTAGCTATTTCACCTTGATGGAGTGATGAATGATTCACATTAGAACAGATGATTCACAGACTTCACAAGGCAGACATTTTAGCGCCTGTCAAATCAGAGAAATGGTCCAGGATAAAAAGGGAAAGAGGACACAGTTAGGTCCTGTTAATGCAGGGGTTTGGCTAATGCTTACTTTCTTCTGTTTGTTTATGTGTCTATCCACACTCTTGAGGTATAAGTCTACCTATCTATCGATCGAGCAGGTATTTATTAAGCAGTTTCTGAGTGCTAGCCCTGGAGATATTTGCACCTGAGGGGTAAATAAATAACATCCCTCTCTTCCTTTTCAGGTTCCTGAACCAACTGAGAAAGAGAGATGCTTAAGATCAAATGTGAACCTTATTACTAAGAAGGCTAATTGAAAAACTGATTTCAGTTCTACAACTAAATGGGCTTACTAACACTTCTCTGGCAACACATAGACATTTCCACCTTGTCATTGACATAGATGGGCAGCAATACTCACCTCTTTGGCAGAGGGAGAATCATACCCCACAGTGAAATAATGAATCGGCTATTGCCCATTTCTGTGGCCTGATTGATGAGGGAGAGAAAAGATCAATAAGAGGCTGAGTTGATCATGTTTAGTTTCCTCTCTGAAATCCACAATTTGGTAGAGGTAGACATAGAGACAGATTATAAATGATTGCTTCCTCTCTTGGGTGATAAAGTGGAAATTATCTTCTCTCTGTAAGAACATGAGAAGTGGGGGAAAATTGTCCAGGGAAAAGTCCTGGAAGTGTGAATTATTGTAACAATGAGTAGTTTGATGTCCTTGGAGCATAGGATGTGGCCTGGGAAGAGACCCATGCATTAATATCATTATTAATTCCATGCATTAATATCATTATTAATTCTATGCATTAATGTTATTAATTCCATGAATGTGGCAGGTCTTTTTTTTAACATTTATTGTAGGCTCAGCTGTCTACTGGGTGTTCTGAAAAAATACAAGGAAGCTATAGTAATGCAGTGTATACATACATTCTTTCCTGCATATTAGGAACCTATAGTCTAATTGGGGATGTAAGCTTTCACGCATGAAAAGACAGGTAAATGTAGAAGACAATTTCTTATGAGTTTCAGTGAGTCATGCAGACAGTACTGGAGGAGTTCACAGGTGGAAGGGGATGCAGGGAATGAGAGGTATGGAGAGGAACTAGGAGATCAGGAAAGTCTTTCTGGGGGAGTGAAGATTTGACTGGGCTTTAAAAAATGGGTAAAAGAAGGCAGGATTTCTAGTAGGGAATCTTAGAAACACAAGGACACAAAGAACATGCATGGACCATTTGAGGGATGGTGAAGAAATCACCCCAACTGGAATAAATGTGTTGGGTAGTGGGAGATGAGTCTAGGAAGGTGGTTTGGAGTTATATTTTGAAGGATCTTGTTGGGTGAAGTAAGGATCCATGGACTTGCTCTTTGGAGCAGGAGAGAGTAATTAAAATATTTTAAGCAGCAGAATGATGTCATCAGATTCAGTCACTTAGAGAGATAATTTTGATAATATCAATGTAAGAAGATACCTTGAAGAGGGACAGATGGAAAAAAGATGAGACAAATTAGAAGCCCATTGCTATCTTTGGTAAAAAAGATTAGGCCTAGGATAGTGGAAATGGGAAGTCCAAAGGAGAGATGTAAGAAGCTTTTTCTTTTCTTTTCTTTTCTTTTTTTTTTTTGACAGCAATCAATGGGAAACTCTATGCCAACCTTAGGGGTCTTACCATGTACCAAGGAGAACGAGTGGCCTGGTACATGCTGGCCATGGGCCAAGATGTGGATCTACACACCATCCACTTTCATGCAGAGAGCTTCCTCTATCGGGTGAGCTGGAAAGTGGGCTGAGTCCCTCAAGGATGATTAGAACAGTGGTTTAACAGCAATTGAGAAAAAAGGTAACAGTGTGGAACAGGTAACAATTAGTTAAAAGAGCAGAGGTCTAGTACATGGAGCACTGAGCTGGAAATTCTAGTCTGGCTGTATATCCTAGACTCAATAACTTCCCGCTAGGCCCTAGCTTTCCCTTCTGATGTGGAAGACAAAAAAAGGCCCATTTATCAGTAAGGAGACTGAAGGAATCAATATCAAGTCTCAGTCAAGGACTTGAGACTCAATGAGCAGTGATTTTTAAGAACAAGGGATTTCAGAGTGGCATCTCAGAATTGCTGAAAGTCCTTAATCTATTATAAGAAGAGCTTCAACTTAGGGGGTACATGGAACAATATGTAGATTTTGAAAACAGTTTAGTCTTAGGTAAAGGAGGAAGAGTTGGGGGCATTGATACAGACTTCGAGATTTAGAAGTGCTGAAAAAGACAATGGCAAAGATAACTTTATTTGAATCAATTTCTAAAGGAAATATATGCCTCATTCATAGGGGTCAAAGCTTAAGCCAAATTCCCCATATTTTAGCCTGCTGAAAATTATAAAGATACTTGTTTTGAACCTTCTAAAGTAACCTAGAAATTCTTTTACTTTGGGACATTTTAAGAGGAGAAAGTCACCTCTGTTGTTTTAGTTTCGATGGGTGGGTTCATTGGAGATATGAATAAAGTGGACTTTTTTTTTTTTGAGATGGAGTCTCACTCTGTCATCCAGGCTGGAGTGCAGTGGTGTGATCTCAGCTCACTGCAAGCTACGGCTCCTGGGTTCACACCATTCTTCTGCCTCAGCCTCCCGAGTAGCTGGGACTACAAGCGCCTGCTACCATGCCCGGCATTTTTTTTTTTTTTTTTTTTTTTTTTTAGTAGAGACGGGGTTTCACCATGTTAGCCAGGATGGTCTTGATAAAGTGGACTTTTAAAACCACTCACTGGTCTAGGAACCTTGAAGTCTCAGCTCCCTAATGTGGACATCACAATTTTTTGGTTCCTGAAAGCTCTAAGATGATTTTTATACCCTTCACTTCCTCTCCCTCATTCCCAATCTCTCTTGCAGAATGGCGAGAACTACCGGGCAGATGTGGTGGATCTGTTCCCAGGGACTTTTGAGGTTGTGGAGATGGTGGCCAGCAACCCTGGGACATGGCTGATGCACTGCCATGTGACTGACCATGTCCATGCTGGCATGGAGACCCTCTTCACTGTTTTTTCTCGAACAGGTAAGTCCTAACTTCCCCAAAATGATCATCTTCTAACACTTTATCTAGCCTATAGGAAGCAGGTAATACCAAAAAGCCTCTTGATTGTCTCCTTCTGATCCCACAGTAAGCAGGTCTTAAGGCAGAGCATAGCCTCCCTCTAGGTATTGCCCCAACCAGTATTTCTAATCCTCCATTGCACCTGTCCCTCCATTGCCCCAACTGATATTTCTAATCCCCTGACACCTGTCCCTCTCCGAATTACTTCAAAACCTGTTGAGCTCACATGAGTTGACCCAGCCTGAAACCGGTTTGGCTCTATGCATTGAAGCCTAGTGAAGGCCTGCTTCTTTTGAAATAAATTTAACTTATATACAAATGTATTACTTGACTTCATTAGAGTAACTGATTATTTCAAGGAATATTGCTGATTAGTCTTTTTAAAAAGAGAATAGAAATAATTCTAATAGTCACCCATTAAGTTGATTTGTTCTATGGGGTTGTGAAAGGCAATTCTTTCCTTTTTTCTTTTTTTTTTCTTAGAGTCAAGGTTCTTAGACTCAAGCAGTCCTCCCACATCAGCCTCCCAAGTAGCTGGGACTGCAGGAATGTGCCACCACATAAGGCTAATTTTTATACTTTTTGTAGAGAAGGGGGTCTACCTATGTTGCACAGGCTGGTTCTAAACTCTTGGCCTCCTTCTGCAGCAGCAATCCTCCTGCCTTGGTCTCCCAAAGTGCTGGGATTGCAGGCATAAGACACTGAACCTGGCCTAGTTTTTATTTTTTAGGCAGGGTTTTGCCTAGGCTGGTTTCAAATTTCTGGGCTCAAACCATCCTTCTACATCAGCCTCCCAAATCGCTGGGATTACAGGAATGAGCCACCACATCTAGCAAGACAGTTCTTTTTGGTTTTTGAATATCTTCATCTAAGGCTAGAAAGAGAGATTGTCCTTCAGTTACAGCTTATCTGAGTTACTACCAAGGGTGGAAACAACTTTTTCTTTATATTTTATATGGAGAGGGAGCAGCTGGGACAATTTCTTTACCAGCCACTCTTTGTTCCTCACCAAAAAATGTAGATGGGTAGGCTGTGTTGGCTTTTGTGTCTTTGAGTAATTAAAGGGTCAAATGTCTTACTTCTTAAGGTTCTTGACCTGAGTCCAGTCCCCAACACTATTTGCCTTCCAAGAAGCCCTGTAGAGCCTTTTGGGACCCATACAAATCGAGGCTGTGTTTTTTTTTTTTTTTTTTCTATGCTTTTAAAGAATATATAGCCACCATTTAAACAAAAATGGTTTTCTGGGGTTGTCAATCATTGGCATTCTATCAATAAGAATAGTGAAGGGGAAAATGTCTTTGAATATTCATACAGACATAGCAAATGTGGGTAGAGAATACAACTCTTCTGTTTACCCTCAGAGAGGGAGATGAATGATTGCACATTATGACTTCCTATATAATTTAAAATATTTATTCTCTATCAACTAATACTGCTAGAATGCAGCTTCCACTTAACTACTCAGGAGCTATTCCCTAGCACCCAGATTTACAGAAACTTCTTTGTTGTGTTGTAAGTACATAGAACAAAAGTCAAGTGATCAATTGATACATCATCAGGGTGATATAGATCCAAGACAACAGGTTTTCTCTATATGTAGCAATGGGTTATCCCAAATATGAACCATCCAATATATGAGACCATTTCAATACATATTGCCAGGGTACTTCCATGAGGAAGGATAGCTCATATCTCTCTATGACAATGAGCCAGCCCATAAATCTTTTCTATTTGCCCTTTTGTTTTTTTATAACCCGCTGTGGCCTAATTTCATATTGTTTCAACTCCATGTGTGTTAACAGGCCAACAGGAAGGAAGAGTTGAAAAGACAGAGGGAAAAGACTAATTTTTGGAACAAGGTTTCTGATAAGGCAGCAGGGAATGAGAATCAGAGCTAACATGAAAGATTAGTGCAAGAGTGGAGGAAAATCATCTTTCTACTCTAAGAAGAAAGAAGACAGAAAATATAAGGATCAATGTGTAGGTTTGACCAGGGGGTTTGACAGACTGACAGATAATTTCAGCCTATGGTCTTTCTCTTCTCTCTGATGGAGCAAATAGAGTCATCTGCTGAGAATGAAAGGCAGGTGATAGGGTACAGGGCTTGAGAAAAGTGGATGAAAGTTTGAAATAGCCACTCTGGGGGATGGGAAATAAATAATTATCACCAGCCAGCATTGAGGGCTTAGTTGAAATTGGACACAAAGGATAATAATCTTTACAATTGTGTGATTTTCTCTAACAGCAATTAAGCATACCAGACAAAATACAGGGTAATTACAGTTACTGGAGTTTTGGTAGATTATTGCAACACTCTTGGTAGATTAGTAGTTGAAGTGATAGACCTTGGAGTCTCACTTGGTCAGGAATGGAAGAAAAGACAGGATGAAGCTACTAGGTTGAGGAAAAAAACTGAAGGTTTTGAAAGCTAGAGGTCTCATGGCAGGGGAGGATAACAGGTTTTTGAAATAAAGTGTATTAGAGCACTGAAAGGATGGGAGGTTGTTGTTAGATTTTAGATTTCTGAGATGTAACAATTCTTGATAACAAGGTTAATGTGACCATGGGAGTGGTTGGTAGAATTGGAGTAGACATCAAAGTTATTGGAGTTAAAAGGGCTAGAAACTGTGAGGCTTGAGTATTTGATGGGTCAGCACCCATGGTTGGAATTGAGGGAGAGGAAGACTGAGCCAGGTACTAAAGACTTCCATAAATGAAGAGAACTGCTAGCTAACAATAACAAGAAACGATTGTAGTTCTAGCCAAATAATATGAGCCTCAAAAGAGATATATTTTTACAAAAAGAGGAGGAACAATGATCTCAAAGAAGTATTGAGAGGATGTAAATGAAGTATGGTCCTCAGAGAAGAACTCAGCTTTATTAAATCAAGGAGAGGAAGAAGTGTTCTGAGAAGATGTTGAATGTGTAGAGAAGTATGTTTCACAAGGAGCAGGGATTTCCTGAAGGAAGTGTGGCAAATGGTTGGAAATAGAGCAATAATGGGGATAGAGGAAGTGCCAAGAAATATTTAAATAATAGCAGAGGGGTGATTTACACCTGTTCTCTTGCCCATATTTCATGTCACTGTTCAAAATCAAATCAACATACCAATATTGACTTTGACTATAAAGTAGTAAATTCTGCCTTTATTTTGCTTACTTTATCACAGAGAAATTTCTGCAACCAATGTTGACTTTTCATAGGGGGCCTATGGATTGGTAGGAAGAACAACAAGGCTAACCTCTTGTCTTTTTTCCCCCCAACCAGAACACTTAAGCCCTCTCACCATCATCACCAAAGAGACTGAAAAAGGTACGTAAAATGATGCACAGACTGGGTACTTATATGTAGTGTGTCTGTGTATGAGGTTGGGTGAAGTACCTTTAGGGTATGGGACTTATGTGACTGAGAGTTAGAATACATCAGCAGAAAGTATCCTGAGACTTCTGCGAGACTTCAGAAGCCAAAGAACCAATGTTTAGCTTCCCTCAGCAGGTTTATTCTCTCTGGCTTCCACCCCAAACCTCCTGAGTTGGGGAAAACAGCCTCCTCCCCATTTAAAGGCTGCTGTCTTAGCCTCTCATCTAATGTGTGAGGGGGGAAGTAAATTCTAGATACTAGTCGAAAACCAAATACTGCATGTTCTCACTTATAAGTGGGAGTTAAGCTATGAATATGCAAAGGTATACAGAATGGCATAATGGACATTGGAGACTCAGAAGCAAGGAGAGTAGAAGGGCAGTGAGGAATAAAAAACTACCTATTAAGTACAACGTACACTACTTGGGTGATGGGTGCCCTAAAATCCCAGACTTTACCTCTACACAATTCATCCATGTAACCAAAAACCACTTGTACTCCTGAAGCTGTTGAAATATATATATAAATATATAATATATATATATTAAATATATATATTATATATATATATTTAATATATATATATATTAAATCTAGGTCCTGCTGGGTTGGACATGGAAAAGTTATAGCACAAATATGAATCCCCCCTAGGGACAGTATGAGACTAGTTCAAACACCATATATTCTTCAACGGCTGTTTTTATTCTTGCCTCTTTCCCTTTCATCTATGGAATACCAAGGAGTTAAACCTTTGGAACCAGCCATTTCTGACCTTGAATACTGTAGAGATTATTTTTCTGTGCAGCCCAGGTCCAAATAGTGTTGTTATTCTCCACCTCATTTGTCTCTGGACTAGGAAAGATCCAGAAAGGTATGAGAGCTAAAAGGAACATTAGAGATAATTAGTAGTTTAGTCTGAGGTTTTACAGCTGTTTGGAGAAGTCTTAATGATCTGCCTAAGTATCTCATGAACTGTTAACCAGGGGACCAGGATATGTCCTGGAGGGGATGGGGAAAGGTAAGGTGTGATTGTGTGGGTGGGCTTTCAGGCCATGTCTCTTTCAACCTGAGCAACTAAATTATTTTATATATATATAATATATATATATATTTTTATATATATTTTAAATATTTAAATATTTTATATATTTAAATATATATATTTTTAACTATTTAAATATTTTATATATTTAAATATATATATTTTTAAATATTTAAATATTTTATATATTTATATATATATTTTTAAATATTTAAATATTTTATATATTTAAATATATATTTTTTTAATATTTAAATATTTTATATATTTTAAATATTATATATATATTTGTGTTCACACATACTTTGTGTGTATATTTGTATATATACATACATATTTTGTGTACATATATACATTCCTCATAAGCTCTCATTTGTTAAAAAGTTTCCACACTGGGGAAAAAAGCCTTTGAAACGGTTGTTCTAATAAAACTCAATAATTTTCTACATGAGAAGCTGAGAAATTGAAAATGATTTGTTCAATGTCACAGAAGGAGTATGTGGTAGAATGTAAACTCAGAACCAGAAAGTTTTGAGCTTCTATTTGAACTCATTATATTCTGTCTTCTCTCAGTTGTGTTAGAACATTAATTCAACCAGTTATACAATCATCAAACAAGTGTCAGGTACCAGGGATATCAAAATAAGTAAGACATAGCCGCTATTTTTCAGCGTCTATAAATGGAATGAGGCACAGAAATAATAATGCTGGATGCTGTGTGCTGTACAAAAAGGGCAAGCAATAATATCAGTTAACATTTATTGAGTACTTCCTGTCTGCTAGGTGCTATACTAGATATAAGTATTAATTCACTTAAATTTTACAATATGCCTCTGTGTTAGGTATGGTTGTTATTCTGATTTTATAAAAGAGGAAACTGAGGTTTAGATGGGAAGTGAGGGATTAGGTCTCTTGGCCCAAGGTCACACAATAAGTAAATTGTGGGGGTACAAGGTACAGGCGCTTGGAAAACATAGAGGAAAGAACAATTGTCTAATGAAATCAAAGAAAACTTTGCAGAGACATGTAAAATTTAAGGTAGGGCTAGAAAGATAAGGAGTAAAGTGTGTTCAGACAAAGGGATTAGCATGAGCAAAGTCTTAGAAGCCTGAAAGGGGATCACTTTTTATGAGGAGGAAAGAATGTGTTGCTATGGCTGCAAACTAGTAGATAGGACTAGAAGGATAGATTAGAGCCTGATACTGAGAGTTGGAATGTCTGGTTTAAAAGTCTGAGCTTTTCTCTGTAGGCTAATTGGGAATCATCAAAAGTGTGTATGCCAAGAACTAACAATCAGCTATTTCTCTTGGAAAGGTCTATGTGACATCAGCGTTAACATGACCCAAAGAGGTAAGACTGGACAGCCTAGTAGCAGGTTCTTGTCATGGTTTAATTGTCAAAATTGCTATTGATAAGCTGGATGACTGAGTCAAATTTCTTTCTGAAGTTTCCCTTGTTGCCTCCAATTCTACCCTCTGAAACCATACAGAACAAGTCAAATTCATCTTTTTTTATATCACAGTCCTTTAGATATTTGAGAAAATGTATCAAGGGCCTTCCCAATCTGAGTCTTAGCTCTTTCCATGAATGGACTGGGGCCTCAGTGATTCTCAAGGACCCTTATAGCTGTTACATCATGTTTTCTTGACTCTCTAACCTCTAAATCTGTCTTCATCAGCTGGTTTTGTGAAGGATAAGGACAGGTCTCCTGTCCTATTTGGATTGACTTGTTTTTTTCAAGTGATGACTATAGATAGTTACCTTTTAGAGTACTCCCCATTCCAGGATGCCCATTTTTTTTTTCTCCATTTCAGCAGTGCCCCCCAGAGACATTGAAGAAGGCAATGTGAAGATGCTGGGCATGCAGATCCCCATAAAGAATGTTGAGATGCTGGCCTCTGTTTTGGTTGCCATTAGTGTCACCCTTCTGCTCGTTGTTCTGGCTCTTGGTGGAGTGGTTTGGTACCAACATCGACAGAGAAAGCTACGACGCAATAGGAGGTCCATCCTGGATGACAGCTTCAAGCTTCTGTCTTTCAAACAGTAACATCTGGAGCCTGGAGATATCCTCAGGAAGCACATCTGTAGTGCACTCCCAGCAGGCCATGGACTAGTCACTAACCCAACACTCAAAGGGGCATGGGTGGTGGAGAAGCAGAAGGAGGAATCAAGCTTATCTGGATATTTCTTTCTTTATTTATTTTACATGGAAATAATATGATTTCACTTTTTCTTTAGTTTCTTTGCTCTACGTGGGCACCTGGCACTAAGGGAGTACCTTATTATCCTACATCGCAAATTTCAACAGCTACATTATATTTCCTTCTGACACTTGGAAGGTATTGAAATTTCTAGAAATGTATCCTTCTCACAAAGTAGAGACCAAGAGAAAAACTCATTGATTGGGTTTCTACTTCTTTCAAGAACTCAGGAAATTTCACTTTGAACTGAGGCCAAGTGAGCTGTTAAGATAACCCACACTTAAACTAAAGGCTAAGAATATAGGCTTGATGGGAAATTGAAGGTAGGCTGAGTATTGGGAATCCAAATTGAATTTTGATTCTCCTTGGCAGTGAACTACTTTGAAGAAGTGGTCAATGGGTTGTTGCTGCCATGAGCATGTACAACCTCTGGAGCTAGAAGCTCCTCAGGAAAGCCAGTTCTCCAAGTTCTTAAACTGTGGCACTGAAAGGAATGTTGAGTTACCTCTTCATGTTTTAGACAGCAAACCCTATCCATTAAAATACTTGTTAGAACACTGAAAGACTGAATTTGGTGATTTTTGACAGTCTCTGTGGCTTCTGTCACTGTGATTGAAACAGAAAATACTTAGGGGGTGAGTGAGTATAGTATGTATTTGTCTAGCCTTTGTAGAACCTACAAGTTTTTGTTTTAGAGACGAGGAAGCTGTTCCAGAGGAAGCATCAAAGAGTGCTGGGTACCACCCTAGAAAAGGAGCTGTCGCATAAATGACAAAAATTTTCTGAGTGTCAAGAAAATTTGCCGGAGGGAAATAGAAGTCTGAGACGAGACTCAAACCTGTCCAGTGGGCCAGGGGAAGTAGGACCATATCTTATGGGGCCTTTTTGGCAGTGGTGGTGTGAAAGGTCTAGCTGCAACTTTGGGGGCTTCCTTATAGGATGGAGTCATTCTTTCTGGTATTTTACAGCAATATTCCTTTGTTACATGCAAATTTGAGCCAAATATTGGTTAGAGAGCACAGATAAGTGATAAATTTTAGATTGGGTAAGATGGCCCACCCCACTGCAATATCCATAATATTGTACCACATGGCAAGTGGAGAACAGAAGAGGTATCAAGGAGAGAAAAGATGATAACTATGTACTGTTTTACACTTTAAAAAGCATTTTAATTCTTGATTGCATTTGGATTACCTCAGGGCAAGTCATTTTACATTTGAGTAATGTTATCCATTTATACATTTGAGTGAACAAAAGCTTATGGACATTAAGTAACTTCATCCAAGATCCCTCAGCTAGAAGTTGAGCAGGGATTCATGTATTCATCTGTTTGACTCCAAATGCCTATTTCATCCTCATATATCATGGAAACATCCACTAATCTCCATCCACCTTACCCATATTGATTCCAACTTTTCTGTCTGTCCAGCAATCTGTCTGTCTAGGTAGCAATCTCTTGAAGATAAAATGTAGAAACCCACAGAGCTGGTGGAGGAGAAAACACAATCCAGAGGCTATGATTCCTCTTGTTTTTCCATGGTCAATGGGTTTCTGGAGAGCTTTACTGAGAATCTCAGAAATACAGTGTGGGTGGAAGGGGGATTTAGATGGCTAGTTATCCAAGAGTTAGTGTTTAGGCCATTGCAGAATCAATGATTTAACAGCAGCAGAACTGTTTTGGCCTGCAGTTAACATGAATGTTAATGAAGACCAAGTACATGCTAGGAATTCCAGTCAATTAATGGTTATAATTTACATGCAACTAGGAGGTTCTTAGCTTGGTCTCAGTTATAACTCTAAGAGACTAGGAGAGGTAGATAAGATGGAATGCATTTCTTCTTATTTTGTAATCCTGCTCCAGGTCAAGGAATAGAAACTCAGAGCCCATGTATTTAAGAAAGAAATGTATTTTTGTGGTAAGTTTGCTCCAAGTAGGGATACAAGTATCTATTTTTGACAATCAAGTGACTGCCATCTATTCAGTTGCTCAAGCTGGAAATTATCAGTGTCAACACATCAGTGAGTCTCGGTTTTACCTCCAAAATGTATTTATCCTATTCATTTGTTTCTAGCTCCATTGCTATTCGTTTCCATCTCCATTGCTACCACCTAAGTTTAAAACACAACCATCTGACCCAAAGCAATCTATAGATTCAGTACAATCCCTATCAAAATACTAATGACATTCCTCACAGAAATTAAAAAAAAATCCTAAAATTCATACAGAACCACAAAAGACACAGAATACCCACAGATATCCTGAGGAAAAAGAAAACTGGGGGAATTACATTACCTGATTTCAAATTATACTGCAGAGTTATAGTAACAAAAACAGCACAGTACTGGAATAAAAGTAGTCACATAGACCATTGGAAAAGAATAGAGAACTCAGAAATAAATCCACACACCTACGGTGAACTCATTTTCAACAAAGGTGCCAAGAACACACACTGGGAAAAAGAAAGTCTCTTCAATAAATGGTGCTGGGGAAACTGGATATCCCTATGTGGAAGAATGAAACTAGTTCCACTATCACTCGCCATATACAAAAATCAAATGAAAATGGATTAAATACTTAAATTTAAGACAAGAAAAAATTAGGGAACACCTCCAGGACATTGGTCTGGGCAGAAATACCTCAAGGAATACCCCACAAGCACAGGCAACCAAAGCCAAAATGGACAAATGAGATCACATCAAGTTAAAAAGCCACTGCAAAGCAAAGGAAATAATCAACAAAGTGAAGAGACACCAAACAGAACGGGAGAAAATATTTGCAAACTACCCATCTGACAAGGGATTAATAACTAGAATATATAAGGAGCTCAAACAAATCTACAGGAAAAAATCTAGTAATCTAATCAAAAATTGGCAAAATATTTGAATAGACATGCCTCAAAAGAAGACATACAAATGGCAAACAGTCATATGAAAAGGTGCTCAACATCATCAATCATCAGAGAAATGCAAATCAAAACTACAATGAGATATCATCTCACCCCAGTTAAAATGTCTTATATCCAAAGATAAGCAATAACATGCTGGCAAGGATGTGGAGAAAAGGGAACCCTCACAAACTGTTGGTAGGAATGTAAATTAGTACAACCATTATAGAGAACAGTTTGGACGTTACAAAAAAAAAAATTAGGGAGTGGCCAAGACGGCTGACTAGAAGCAGCTAGTGTGTATGGCTCTATCTCTCATGGAGAGGAAGGGAAGGGGTGAGTACATATGGTACTTTAAACTGAAATATCCAGGTACTCACATTGGGACTAATCAAGTAAACCACTTGACCCATGGAGAATGAAGAAAAGCAAGACAGAACAGTGGCTCACCTGCGGGCAACACAGAGCCAGGCGAACCACGGTACCATGGTTCTCCCAAGTATCTTTACAGCCCTTAGGTCAGGAGATCACCTGGTGAAGCCACTCCACTGCAGCCTTCAGTCTGAACATGCAGGGCTATGTGGAGTCTTGGCAGGGCATCTGCTCAGGTATGATTGGAGACCCTGGAGCCTTAGCTATTTGGGTTTTTTGGCAAAAATAGCTGTAACTTGGGCAAAGTGGGAGGTTAGACCCCCATACATACCCATAGGAAAGAGGCTAAATTTACAAGGCTGAGCAGCAACAGCCTGCAGTCCCAACTTCCATGGCACATGGCACGTCACAAGATAAGATCCACTGGCTTGGAATTTCAGCCAGCCTCCAGTAACTGCATTGCACCCCCTAAGAAGGAGGTCCTGGGAGGAGGGGTGGACTGCCATCTTTGCTGTTTGGGTGCCTTAGTCATTCCAGCCTTCAGGCTTTGTAGAGTCCAAGCTGATGGGTGGCAGAAGGGATCCCTCAACACAGCCCAGCTGCTCTACCAAAACATGGCCAGACTGCTACTTTAATCAGGTGCCTGATCTCATTTCTCCTCACTGGGTGGGAACTTCCAACTGGGGCCTCCAACCATTGCTGTTGGCATTCTACAGCAAACAGAGATTTGTAACCTCCCTGGGATGGAGCTCTCAGAGGGAGGGGTGGGCCACTATCCTTTCTGTCTGGGCGACATATCCTTTCCAGCCTTCAGGCTTCAGAGTGTCTGAGGCAACTGGTGCGCTGAAGCAGATTCCCAGCACAGCACAGCTGCTCTACCAATACGTGGCCAGACTGCTTTTTAAAGTGGGTCACGGATCCTGTTCCAACTCACTGGGTGGGAACCCCCAACTGGGATCTTCAGCCACCTCCTACAGGTGTGTTTGTACCAGCAACTGGCCCATATCTCCCTGACGCAGAGCTCCCAGAGGGAGGAACAGACTGCCATCTTTGCTGTTTTACAGCCTTCACTGGTGATACCAGGTACTGGAAAATCTGAGGTAACTCAGGGCTGGAGCAGTTTCCAAGCATACTGCAGCAGCCCTGTGGGAAAGTGGCCAGAGTGTTACATAACTGCCTGTTCCCATTTCTCCTCACCAGATAGGTCCTCCAGACCTGGGATTCCAGCCACTTCCTGACAGAGCTACTGAGCCAGTAACAACTCAGCAACTCTCTGGACAGAGCCTCCAGGAGCAACTGAAAGCCTTTCTGCCACTGCCTCTGCAGTGGAATTGCTTTTGTCACTTACAGACTGATGAAGGAACAAAGACTCTAAGTGCCCTATCCACACCTCCAACAAGCTGCAGTGGACCCAAGGAGAGGAGGCAAGTCTGTCCCCCATGAGTCCCCCACACACAGCTACTGCTCATGACCAGAGAACCCCTAGCTTGGGCCCACAGCACAGGCGTCCCATACTGGGCTGATTGCACTGAGCTATTGCTGACCTGCATCTTTCTGAGAAGTATGGGATTATGTAAAAAAGCCAAATCTACAAATTATTGGCATCCTTAAAAGGGAGGGGGAGATAGCAAACAACTTGGAAAACATATTTCAGAATATCATCCATGAAAACTTTACCAACCTTGCTAGAGATGCCAACAGTCAAATTCAGAAAATACGGAGAACTGCAAGATTCTACACAAGATTATTTCCAGGACACTTAATTGTCAGAAATTCTAAGGTTGAAATGAAAGAAAGAATGTTAAAGTCAGGAGAAATGGGCAGGTCACCTACAAAGGGAACCCTATCAGGCTAACAGAGGACCTGCTAGCTGAAACCCTACAAGCCGGAAGTCATTTGGGGCCTACATTCAACATTCTTAAAGAAAAAAATATCTTCAGCCAAGAATTTCACATCCAGCCAAACTAAGCTTCCTAAGTGAAGGAGAAACAATGTCCTTTTCAGACAAGCAAATCTTGAGGGAATTTATTACCTCTAGACCTGTCTTACAAGAGATCTTGAAAGGAGCACTAAATATAGAAAGGAAAGACTGATACAAGCTAATACAAAAACACACTCAAACACACAGAGCAGTGTTAATGTATAGCAACTGCACACACAAGGCAACATAATAACCAGCTAACAACACAATGGCGGGATCAAATCCACACATATCAATGCTAATCTTTCATGTAAATGGTCAAAATGCCTCACTTAAAAGGCACAGAGTGGCAAGCTGGATAAAGAAGCAAGACTCTATGGTATGCTGTCTTCAAGAGATCCATCTAACACGTGAGGACACTCATAGGCTCAAAATAAAGGGATGGAGGAAAATATACCAAGCAAGTGGAAAAAAAAAAAGAGCAAGTGTTGCAATCCTTAATTCAGACAAAGGAGATTTCAAACCAACAAGAATAATAAAAAAAAAAAGGCAAAGAAGGGCATTACATAATGGTAAAGGGTCCAATTCAATAACAAGAAGTAACTATCCTAAATATATATGCACTCAACACATAAGCATGCAGATTCATAAAGAAAGTTCTTAGAGACCTTCAAAGAGACATAGATCCCCACACAATAATACTGAGAGGTTTCAACACTCCACTGACAGTGTTAGATCATGAGGTAAAAAACAAAGATATTCAGGATCTAAACTCAACATTGGACCAAATGGATCTGATAGACCTTTACAGAACCCTCCATCCCAAGCAACAGAATACACATTCTTCTCATCACCACATGGCACATACTCTAAAATCAACCACAAAATTAGACATAAAGCAATTATCAGCAAATATAAAAAAAATCAAATTCATACCAAACACAGTCTCAAACCACAACACAATAACAATAGAAGTCAACACTATGAAAGTTTCTCAAAACCATGAAATTAAATGGAAATTAAACAACATGCTCCTGAATGATTTTGGGGTACATAATGAAATAAAGGCAGAAATCAAGAAGATCTTTTAAAATAATGAGATAAAACATACCACAATCACTGAGACACAGCTAAGGCAGTGTTAAGAGGGAAATTCAGAGCATTAAATATCCACACCAAAAGTTAGATCTCAAGAATGTAACCTCAAAACTGCACAAGCAAGAACAAATAAACCCCAAAGCTAGCAGAAGATGAGAAACAATAACAAAAAATTAGAGCTGAACTGAACAAAATCAAGACACAAAAAGCCATCCAAAAGATCAATGAATCCAGGAGTTGTTTTTTGAAAAAATTAATAAAACAGGACACTAGCTAGAATAATAATAAAACAGAGAAGATCCAAACAAACACAGAAA
Organism: Pan paniscus; assembly: GCF_029289425.2. Taxonomy (NCBI): domain Eukaryota; kingdom Metazoa; phylum Chordata; class Mammalia; order Primates; family Hominidae; genus Pan; species Pan paniscus. Next base: position 65,790,092 of record NC_073272.2, read on the forward strand.
TGATAAAGGGAATGTTACTATTGATTGCACTGAAATAAAAGCAACACTCAAAAACTACTACAAAAACATCTACGCACACAAACTAGAAAACCTAGAAGAGATGGATAAATTTCTGGATACTTACATCCTCACAAAACTGAGCCAGGAAAAAACTGATTCCCTGAACAGATTAATCTTGAGCTCCAAAATTGAATCAGTAATGAATAGTCTACCCACCAAAAAAAAAAAAAAAAGCCTGAAACCTGACAGATTCACAGCCAAATTCTGCAAAAACGATGGTATCATTTCTACAAAAACTATTTCTAAAAATTGAGAAGAAGGGACACTTCCCAAACTCATTTTATGAGAGCAGTATCATTTTGATAACAAAACCTGACTGAGACAAAAAAAAAATTTCAGGCCAATATTCTTGATGATCATCAATGCAAATATTGTCAACAAAATACTTGCAAACCAAATTCAGCATCACATCACAAAGCCAATCCACATGATCAAGTAGGCTTCATCCCAGGATGTAAGATTGGTTCAACATAAGCAAATCAATAAATGTGATTCATCACATAAACAGAACTGAAGACAAAAACCACATGATTATGTCAATAGATGCTGAAAAGGCTTTTGATAAATCTCAATACCCTTTCATATTAAAAACTCTCAATAAATTAGGTATTGAAGGAACATATCTCAAAGTAATAAAAGCCATCTTTGACAAATGCGCTGCCAGTATTACAGCAAATAGGCAAAAGCTGGAAATATTTTCCCTTAAAACCAGCATAAGATATGGATGCGCTCTCTCACCACTTCTATTCAACATAGTGGAAGCCGAAGCCAGAGCAGTCGGGCAAGGGAATAAAATAAAGGGCATCCATATTGGAAGAGAGAAAGTCAAAGTGTATCTATTTGCAGATGACATGATTCTGTATCTAGAAAATCTCATAGTCTCAGCCCAAAAGCTCCTCCAGCTGATTAACAACTTTAGCAAAGTTGCAGGATACAAAATTAATGTACAAAAATTACTAGCATTCCTATACACCAGCAACAGCCAAACCAAGAGCCAAATCGGAAAAACAATCTTATTCACAATTGCCACAAAAAGAATGAAATACCTAGGAATACAGCTGACCAGGGAGGTGAAAGTCCTCTACAATGAGAATTACAAAACACTGATCAATGAAATCAGAGAAGACACAAACAAATGGAAAAAAAAATCCCATGCTCATGAATAGGAAGAGTAAATAAATAAATATTATTAAAATGGTCATAGTTCCCAAAGCAATTTACAGATTTAATGCTGTTTCTATGAAACTACCATAGACATTATTTACATAACTAGAAAAAAACTGTTTTGAAATTCATATGAAACCAAAAAAGAGCCTAAATAGCCAAGGCAGTTCTAAGCAAAAAGAACAAAGCTGGAGGCCTCATGTTACTCTACTTCAAACTATACTACAAGGCTGCAGTAACCAAAACAGCATGGTACTGGTATAAAAACAGGAACAGAAATCAATATAACAGAATAGTGAGCCCAGAAATAAGGTCACACATCTATGACCATCTAATCTTCAACAAAGCTTACAAAAACAAGCAATGGGGAAACGACTCCCTATTCAATAAATGGTGCTGTGATAGCTGGCTAGCCATATGCAGAAGACTGAAGCTGACCCCTTCCCTATAAAAACCTTGGATGACAACCTGAGCAATATTATTCTGGACATAAGAATGGGCAAAGATTTCATGACAAAGAAACCAAAACCTGTCACAACAAAAGCAAAAATTGGCAAGTGGGATATAATTAAACTAAAGAGCACAGCAAAAGAAACTATCAACAGAGTAAACAGACAGCCTACAGAAATTATTTGCAAATTCTGCACCTGACAAAGGTCTAACATCCAGCATCTATATGAACTTAACTTTACAAGAGAAAGCACCATTAAAAAGAAGGTAAAAGACTTGTACTGGCACTTTTCCAAAGAAGACATACATGTGGCCAGCAAGCATATAAAAAATTTTAGTATCACTGGTCATTAGAGGTACTTAAATCAAACCACAATGAGATGCCATCTCACATCAGTCAGATGGCTACTATTAAAAAGTCAAAAAACAACAGATGGTGGTGAGGTGGTGGAGAAATGGGAACACTTATACACTGTGGGAGTGTAAATTAGTTCAACCATAGTAGAAAACAGTATGTTTACACTCCCACCAACAGTGTATAGTGAATCACCTGATGGTGATTCTTCAAAAAGCTTAAAGCAGAACTACCGTAAAACCCAGAAATTCCATTACTGGCTATATACCCAGAGGAATATCAATCATTCTACCATAAAGACACATGCATGTGAAGGTTTACTGCAGCACTATTTATAATAGCAACGACCTGCAATGAACATAAATGCCCATCAATGACAGATTGGATAAAGAAAATGTGGTACACATACACCATGGAATACTATTCAGCCATAAATAAGAACAAGATCATGTCTTCTGGGGAACATGGATGGAGCTAGAGGCTACCATTTTTAGCGAACTAAGGCAGGAACAGAAAACCAAATACCATGTGTTCTCATTTATAAGTGGGAGCTAAATGATAAGAACTTATGAACACAAGGAAACGACAGACACTGGGGTCTATTTGATGAGGGAGGGTGGGAGAAGGAAAAGCAGAAAAGGTAACTATTGGGTACTGGGCTTAATACTTGGGTGATAAAATAATATGTACGAAAAATTCTGGTGACACGTGTTTGCATATGTAACAAACCTTCACAAGTACCCCCCCAAGCCTAAAATAAAAAGAAAAAAAAAACTAAAAATTTAGGTACAATAGCATCCAGCAATCTCACTTCTGGGTGTATACCCAAAAGAATATAAATTAGTATATTGAAGAGCTACCTGCACTTCCATGTTTGTTGCAGCACTGTTAACAGCCAAGATTTGAAAGCACTCTAAATGTCCATCAGCAGATGAATGAAGAAGAAAATGTGGTAAGTATACGCAATAGAGTACTATTCAGCCATAAAAGAATGAGACCCTGTCATTTGCAACAATGTGGATGGAACTGGAGGTCATTATGTTAAGCAAAATAAGCCAGACACATAAAGACAAACTTCACATGTTCTCATTATTTTTAGGATCTACAAAGCAAAACAATTGAACTCTTGGATATAGAGAGTAGGATGATTACCAGAGGCCAAGAAGAGTAGGGAGCAGGGAGATAGATACAGTTAATGGGTAAAAAAAAATAGTTTAAAATGCATAAACCTATTTAATAGCCAAACAGGGTGACTATAGTCAATAATAATATAACTGTACATTTAAAAATAAATGAAAGAGCATAAATATATTGTTTGTAATACAAAACATACATTCTTGAGGAGATGGATACCCCATCCTCTACGATGTGATTATTACACATTAAATGCATGCATCAAAACCACTCATGTACTCCATAAATATACACACTTACTATGTACCCATGAAAGCTAAAAATTAAAAATTCCCACAATGATATGTTACCTCAACTATTATAGTAGTCTTCTGCTTAATTTTCTCACATTCTCTCTAGCTCCATCCAATTTATTCTTCACATAGAAAAGTAATATTTTGCAAATAAATTAGGCTTCTATTTTGGACAAAATGTCATAGACTTGTCTCTCCTTTAAGATGAAAAGACACTGGAAATTGTGAGAGAGACAACAATAAAAGAATTCAAATGTTAAAAAGAGAAAGGCAGACTGGCTAGGGACACAGACCTGGAAGAGCAATACAGAAACTTGACATCATATAAGCCTCAACCCAGAAATTGAAGTTGATATAGGCCCAGCCTCTCCCAATGTAGCAAAATGCAGCCTGAGGTTGAAGGAGAGTCCTACTGACAATTCCAGGTGGGCCTGGCAGCAGTGGCAGGAGACACTGAGAAGCTTTGTTAACACTAAGTAGTCAGGGGAGCTGCTCTTCCTCTCCACTAGCCAGTGACTCCAGTCCCCCAAATAGACACAAGGCAGCACTTGCAAGGGGGGATCGCATCCCAGCAAGGTGCCCAATCCAGAAAGCACTCTTTGATCCTTCAAGCTAGAGAATCCTTCTCACTGTCCAGAGACACCAACTGGCTCTGGCAGAGATCAATAAGAGCCCTCATGACACCAGAGAATCCAGGCAAAATAATACAGCACATAAAAATCTCTGAAAATTATTTTGTTATTGGAACTCAAAATTATGCCACAACCTGTTTGCTAAACGTAAACAGAGTGACTGCCTGCTAAAATAGAGAATTTCTATATAGCCCAGAATTTTATCATATGAAGAACAAGGAAAATTACAACTTGACTCAGAAAAGTCAATCAATAGACACAAATACTGATATAAATGATGTGTGGGAATTACCCAAAAATTATTTTAAAGCAGCAGCCATCATAAGAATGCTTCCATGAGCAATTATAAATGCTCCTGAAGCAAATGATGTATTAGTCTGTTTTCACACTGCTATAAAGAACTGCCCAAGACTGGGTAATTTATAAAGAAAAGAGGTTGAATTGACTCACTGTATTAGTCCATTTTCACACTGCTAATAAAGACAAGCCCAAGACTGGGCAATTTATGAATGAAAGAGGTTTAAAGGATTTACAGTTCCACATGGTTGGAGAGGCCTGAGAATCATGGCAGAAGGCAAGGAGGAGCAAGTTACATTCCGTGTGGATGGTGGCAGGCAAAGAGAGAATGAAGAAGATGCAAAAGCGGAAACTCCTGATAAAACCATCAGATCCTGTGAGACTTATTCACAACCATGAGAACAGTATGGGGGAACCTGCCCCCATAATTCAATTATCTCCCACTGGGTGCTTCCCACAACATGTGGGAATTATGGGAGAACAATTCAAGATGAGATTTGGGTGGGGAAAAAGAGCCAAATCATATCACTTACAGTTCCACGTGGCTGGGGAGGCCTTAGGAAAATTACAATCATGATGGAAGGGGAAGCAGGCACATGTTACATGGTGGCAGGTGAGAGTATGTAGGAGGAACTGTCATGCACTTATAAAGCCATCAGATCTCATGAGAATTCACTCACTATCATGAGAACAGCATGGAGAAAACTTCCCCCATGATCCAACCAACTCCCACCAGGTCCTGCCCTCAACACATGGAGATTATGGGGATTACAATTGGAGATGAGGTTTGAGTGGGGACTCATAGCCAAACCATATTATTTCACCCCTGGCTCTTCCAGATCTCATGTCCTTTTTACATTTCAAAACCAATTATGCTTTCCCAACAGTCCCTCAGTCTTAACTCCTTCCATCATTAACCTAAAAGTTTACATTCCAAAGTCTCATCTGAGACAAGGAAAGTCTTTTCCACCTATGAGCCTGTAAAATAATAAAAAAAAAAAGTTAGCTTTTTCCAAGATACAATGGGGGTACAGGCATTGGACAAATTCACTCATTCCAAATAGCAGAAATTGGCCAAAACGAAGGTGCTACAGGCCCCATGCAAGTCCAATATCTAACAGGGCAGTTATTACATCCAAATGCAAACAAAACATGGGTTCCCAACACCTTGGGCATCTCTTCCTCTGTGGCCTTGCAGGGTTTAACCCCTGTGGCTGCTCTCATTGCCTGGGGTTGAGTGCCTGCAGATTTTCCAGGTTCACAGTGTGAGCTGTTGGTGGATCTACCATTCTGGGGTCTCGAGGATGGTGGTCCTCTTCTTGCAGATTTACTAGGCAGTGCCACAGTGGGGACTCTGTGTGGGGGCTCCAACCCCACATTTCCCTTTTCTACTATCCTAGCAGAGGTTCTTCATCAGGGCTCTGGCCCTGCAGCAGACTTGCCTGTACATCTAGCCATTTCCATACATCCTCTGAAATCCAGGCAGATGTTCTCAAACCTCAATTCTTGACTTCTGTGCATCCACACTCCCAATGCCACATGGAAGCTGCCAAGGTTTGGGGCTTGCACCCTCTGAAGCAAAGCCTGGAGCTGTACCTGGACCTCTTTTACCCACAGCTGGAACTAGAGTGGCTAAAATGCAGGGCAGCAAGTCCTAAGGCTGCACTCAGGAGTAGGGTCTGGGGCCCTGGGCCCAGCCCATAAAACCCAATTTTTTCTCCTAAGCCTCTAGGCCTGTGATGGGTGAGGCTGCTGCCAAGATCTCTGACATGCCCTTGAGACATTTTCCCCATTGTCTTGGTAAATAACATTTGGGTCCTTGTTAATAATGCAAATTTCTGCAGCCAGCTTGTATTTCTCCCCAGAAAATAAGTTTTTCTTTTCATCACATTGTCAGGCTGCAAATTTTTCAAACTTTTGTACTTCTCTTCCCTTTTAAACATAACTTCCAATTTCGGATCATCTTTCTCAAGTTCAAAGTTCCACAGAACTCTACAGCAGGGGAAAAATGCCCACCAGTCTCTTTGCTAAAGCATAGTAAGAGTGATCTTTACTCTAGTTCCCAATAAGTTCCTCATTTCCATCTGAGACCATCTCAGCCTGGACTTCATTGTCCACATCATTATCAACATTCTGGTCAAAACCATTCAACAAGTCTCTAGGAAGTTCCAAGCTTTCCCACATTTTTCTGTCTTCTTCTGAGGCCTCCAAACTGTTCCAGTATCTGCTTATTATCTAGTTTCAAAGTCGCTTCCACATTTTTAGGTTATCTGTATAGCGGTGCTCCACTCTTACTACCAATATCCTGTATTAGTTCATTCTCACACTGCTATAAAGAACTACCTGAGATTTGGTAATTTATAAAGAAAAGAAGTTTAATTGACTCACAGTTCCACATGGCTGAGGAAGCCTAGGAAACTAACAATCATGGTGGAAGGGAAAGCAGGCACAACTTACACAGTGGCAGGCAAGAGTCAGCATGTTTAAGAGGCGCTGTCAAACACTTATAAAATCATCAGATCTTATGAAAACTGTGAGAACTCACTATCACAAGAACAACATGGGAAAAACTTCCCCATTATCTAATAACCTCCCACCAGGTCCTGCCTTCAACATATGGAGATTATGGGGATTACATTTCAAGATGAGATTTGGGTGAGAATACAGAGCCAAACCATATAAAATGAAAAATATAAAATCTCAACAAAGCAACAGACATTAGAAAAAGAAAACAAGTGAAAAACCAGATCTGGAAACTATAACTGAAATTTAAAAAACTTACTAGATGGATGGGCTGAACAGTAGAATGGAGATAACAGAAGATAGGATTAGTGAACTTGAGACCAAGTCAACAAAATTTACGAAATCCAAACAGCAGAGAAAATAGACTGAATGAACAGTGTCCCAGGGGCTTATATAAATATTACAGTACATCCATAATTCATATTATAGGAGTCTCAGAAGAGAAGAAATGGATGAGATTGAAAGAGTATTTGAAGATATAATGGTTGAAAACTTACCAAATTTAGGAAAAGTTATGCTCCTACAGATTTAAGAAGCTGAGTTTTACCCAAATATGATAATCCCAAAGCAGTCTGTGCCAAGACACAACATACTTAAATTCCAAAAACTAAAGACCAAAACAAATCTTTAAAAGATCCAAAGAGAAACAACATATTACGTATAGTGGAACATCAATTTGAATAACAATGGGCATTTATCTGAAGTTCTAGAGGCTAGAGGGAAGTAGCATGCCCTTTTTTTTTTTTTTTTTTGACAGAGTCTTGCTCTGTCACCGAGGCTGGAGTGCAATGGTGCAATCTTGGTTCACTGCAACCTCCAACTCCCAGGTTCAAGCAATTCTCCTGCCTCAGCCTCCTGAGCAGCTGAGATTACCTGCACCCACCACCACACCCGGCTAATTTTTTGTATTTTTAGTGGAAACAGGGTTTCATCTTGTTAGTCATGCTGGTCTCGAACTCCTAACTTCAGGTCATCCACCTACCTCGGCCTCCCAAAGTGTTGTGATTACAGGCATGAGCCATCACACCCAGCCTGTATTCCGTTTTTTTAAGTGATGAATAAAAAATATTGTCTATATCCAGTGAAACTATACATCAAGAATGAAGGAGAAATAAAGACATTCTCAGACTAAGAAAATTTAAGATACATTTTTAATATCAGACATACTTTTAAAGAATGGCTAAAAGAAAATTCTTGAAACACAAAATACATAATAAAAGTAAAAAATTCTGAAACATTATGAAGGAAAGAAAAAAACAGAAACATAAAGCAAAAATATGTATAAATGAGGACAGAGAAGGTTTGAACAATACCATCAATCAACAGGATCTAACTGATATATATAAAATACTCTACCAAGAATAGCAGAATACACATTTTCAAACAACCATGGAACATTCATCAGGATATACCATATCTTGGACCATACAACAAACATCAGCAAATTTGAAAGAATTGAAATCATACAGCGTGTGTTCTCCAATCACAATAGAACCAAGCTAGAAATCACTAACCAAAAGACAAAGGAAAAATCTTTAACACTCAGAAATTTAAAAATACATTTCTTAATAATCCATGGATAAACAAATTCTTAAAGGAAATTAAAGAAATACATAGAACTGGTTGAAAGTGAAAATACAACATAACAAAATTTGTGGGTTGCAGCCATACCAGTACTAAATAGGGAATTTGTAGAACTAAATTGCTTACATTAGAAAAGGTCAAGCCTTGTCGCCTCCATAGAGTATTAATTACCATTCCATTTCACAGTGATTTAAAGTATCTAAAAAAGGGCAGTATTTATCATTTACAACTCAGGGCTTTGAGCTGTTCTATAATTTCTAACAAATTCTATTCTTACAGATGAGGAAACTAAGAGTAGAGGAGAATAGGAGTCTTTATTAGGCCATAAAGTCAGGGTGGGACTTAAATGGTGGTCTGCTGGCACTGTTGAGTGCCCTTTCCACTACAGTATATTGCTTCTAAGTGTTACATATAAATGTATTGCTTGGTGAGATGCAGCTAAAGCAGTATTTAGAGGAAAATTTATAGCACTGAATAAGTATATTAGAAAAGGAGAAAGATTTAGAATTAATAATCTAATTTCCTAATTTAGGAAACTAGAAACAGAAGAGCAAATTAAATCAAGAATAAACATAAGAAAATAATAAAAATTGGAGCAGAATGTAATGAAACTAAAAGTAGAAAATCAATAGAGAAAATCAACAAAACCAAATGTAGATGATTTGAAGATATCAATAGACAAGCCAACTAAAAAATAAGAAAAAATGAAAATTACTAATGTCAAAAATTCAAGAGGAGTCATTACTGCAGTTTCTGAAGACTTGAAAGGAAAACACATAGATACTATGAGCAACTATATGTCCATAAATTAAAACCTAGATGAAATTGACCCATTTCTTAAAGACACAATCTGCCAAAATTCACACAAGAAGAAATAATCTGAATACTCCCATATTTATTAGAGAAGATGAATCAATAATTAATGATATTTTTAAAAAGAAAGCACTAGACCCCAGTGGATTTACTTGGTGAAGTCTATCAATATTTAAGGAAGAAATCACACCAATTCTCTATAATCTCTTTCAGAAGAAGGAATTTTTTTTAACTCATTCTATATGGCCAGGCAGCATTACTGTAGTACAAAAAGCAAAGACATTGCAGAAAAAAATAACTACAGGCTACTATCTCGCATGACCATAAATGTAAAAATTCTCAGCAAAATATTAGCCAATCAAATCTAAACATGTATTAAAAAATTATACACCTTGATGAAGGGGGATTTATTCCATGTATGCAAAGCTGGTTCAAGGTTTAACAATCAATTAGTGTAATCAATTTTATCTACACACTAAGAAGAATAATCACATGATCATACAAATAGATGAAGAAAAAAGCATTTGAAAACTTCCAGCACCCATTCATGATAAAAAACTCTCAGCAAATTAAGAATATACAGGAACTTCCTTAATTTGATAAGAACATCTACAACAACCTACAGTTAACGTTGCCCTTAATGATGAACTAAAAACTTTCCCACTAAGATCAGGAAGAAGGCAAGGATATCTCCTCTCATCACTCCTTTTCAACATTGTACTGACAGTCCTAGCCAATGCAATAAGACTGGACAATGAAAGAAAATTTATACAGATTGGGAAAGAAGAAATAAAAGTCTTTGTTCACAAATGACATGATTGTCTGTGCAAAAAATTTGAAAGAATAGATAATAAAACTCCTGGAACTAGAAGGCAATTATAGCAAGGTGGCAGGATACAAGGTTAATACACAAAAGTAAATCATATTCTTATATACCAGCAGTAACAAGTAAAATTTTGAATTAAAAACACATTACTGTTTTCATTAGCATGCCCTAAAAGAAAATGCTTAGGTATAAAACTAAAAAATATAAGTAGAAGATCTATATTAGGAAAACTACAAAACTGATGAAAGAAATCAAAGAACTAAATAATGAAGAGTTGATAGGAAGGCTTAATATTGTCAAGATGTTACTTTTTCCAAGTTGATATATAGACTCAATACAATTCCAATTAAAATCCCATCAAGTTATTTTGTGGATATCAACAAATTTATTTTATAGTTTATATGGAAAGACAAAGGACAGAATCGCTAACAAAATATTAAAAGAAAAGAACAAAATCAGAAGATTGACACCACTTGACTTCAAGACTTATTATAAAATTGTAATAATCAAGACAGTGTGATCTTGGTGAAAGAGTAAATAAATAGATAATTCAGCAGGCTAGAGAGGCCACAAATAGATCCACATAAGTATAGTCAACTGATCTTTGACAAAGGAGTAAAGGCAATACTATGTTGAACACAATGTTGAATGTAGAACAATGTTGAAAATACTTAACAAGGCCCTGGCTAGAGGCTGTGCACCATCCTGAAGAATGCCTGCCAAACCAGGGATGAATCCTATAGCTCCTGATCATGGGAAAGCCTGGAGAGGACCCACTTGGGTAAGCTAATGGCAGTGCTAGTTTACCACTCATATCGGATATACTTTAATATTTAACTGTTAAGTTTGTGTCTGTATATGCCAATAGATCATCAGTCTTGGTGGCCCACTCCCGCTTCATGCCACATCTTTCAATATGACCCCATGGTATAACCAAAGCAAAGACAGGCAGAGACCACAACCACTCCAGGGGACTGCAAACTCTAAGGACTCAGGGCCTAGATTCCATTTAGGACAAGTCAGTACCAACCAAATTGAATGTATCAACTGGAGATCATTCAAGACTTTGGACATCAGAACCACATGGCCTTAAACTTCACCTTGGCCAGTGAGGAAGAATGTGAGGGGTCTTTTACCGGCAAAGAATAAGTAACCTTATCCTGCCAAAACATAGGTCACCCAAGAGTCAATCAGCCTCAGTTACGAAGGAATAGCCACAACGTGACAGACAGGCTGGGGACCTTTGAGGACATTTCTGGGGATAAATCAATTATACAAGGAGTTGCAGGAACGCTAGAATCCCTAATTCATAGGCAGCAGGAATGGTTATTGAATGAGGCCCAACTATACCTTAAATGCTGCATAACAAACCCTGCCCCTGGACACAAAAGAAGCAGGGGGAGGAATGCTGAGGTCAGGAACAAGCACCTCAGAAGGAATCAAATCTAAGGTGAGGGATCAAACAAGGGCCCCTTAGTGAAGGACTGAGGAAGCAAAATTCTGCTTGCCCTTAGTCTACGTTATAATAATCTTCCTCTGGCCTTTCACTTTCCACATTGTACATTTTGATGTTCACAATTATTCCTCACCAAGTGCTAATGGAATCCCATAGTTGACCTTGAAACCTACCGGTTCCTAACTGGTAGTCAAGAGAAATCTCAGCAAGGTGAGTAGAAAATGTTCCTCTTCCTCCAAAACTTAAAAGGAAGCCACAATCCTGTGTCAGGAATTGGTCCTTGTGAGTGTTATATTTAATGACACCGAAAATTCAGAAGTTGCTACTACGCCTTGTGAAAGTGCCTCCAAACTCAATTTTGGGAGTTCCAAGGGGCTGTTTCAGCAGCTGTCCTAGGTTAATAATACTGAAATAGTTCTTCCCATGAAATCATCTGATGACCCTGCAAGATTTCTTATAAATGAGGAATGAGAAAATCTATGTCTCATTTAAACTAACATAGAAATAGGACCAAACTGTAACTCCCAGGCTATAGAAAAAGATTTTAATATAATTTTCAAGTGTAACATTTGCTACTTACAACGTGTAAATAGTGCCTCTTCCTAAATGGTTAAAATAAAGACTGTCAATAAATAAGTCGAGCTACAAAATTGGAGAAAATATTCACAAAAGGCATATCTGATAAAAGACTGCTATCTAAAATAAAAAAAAGAGGCCAGGCATGGCAACTCACATCTGTAATCTCAGCATTTTGGGAGGCCAAGGTCGGAGGATTGCTTGAGACCAGGAGTTCAAGACCAGCCTGGGCAACCTAGAGAGACTCCCATCTCATATATGTGTGTGTGTGTATGTGTGTGTGTGTATATATATATACACACATATATACGTATATATGTGTGTATATATGTATATATGTATATATGTGTGTATGTGTGTGTCCGTGTATGCATATACGTATATACACACATATATGTGTGTATATACGTATATATGTGCATATATGTATATGTATATACACATATATGTGTATATGTGCATATATGTATATGTATATACACATATATGTGTATATGTGCATATATGTATATGTATATACACATATATGTGTATATGTGTACACGTATATGTGTATATATGTGTACACGTATATGTGTATATATGTGTACATGTGTATGTGTATATATGTGTACATGTATATGTGTATATATATATGTGTACACGTATATGTGTATACGTATGTGTGTATATATATGTGTATACATATGTGTGTATATATGTGTATGCACATATATGTGTTTATGTATATACACATATATGTATATATGTGTATATATGTATATATGTGTGTATACATATTATATGTATATATGTATATATGTTTATATTTATTTTATATATAATAAATATAAATATACATATATAACATTAACCAGACATGATAGCATGTGCCTGTCACCCTAACTACTCGGGAGGCTGAGGTGGGAGGATCACTTGAGCCTAGGAGGTTGAAGCTGCAGTGAGCTATGATTGTGCCACCACACTCCAGCCTGGGTAACAGAATAAGACCCGGTCTCTAAAAATAAATATAATTAAAAATTTACAAATTTGTTCATTTCAGATTTAGTAAAAAATTAAAAAAACAAAAACTTCCGCAAATAAAGTATACAATAAACTCTTAAAATCCAACAATAAAAAAACAAGCAACCAAGTTTTAAAAATGGGAAAAGCCCTGATATCCTCCCTACTCTCTCTCAAAATTATCATGCTTAATTTTTCGATAATGGCCCTAGATGATGCTCCCCTAGAATAATGTCTCATGTTTCAAATGTATTCTTCCCTCTTCTCATCAGAATTCTTATTCGTTCAGAGCATTTATCATTGCTTTCACAGTACTAATTCACAGTTTAGAATTAATGACTGTTAGCAAATGAAGGCATAATCTGACTTAGAAATATTTTCCACTTTGAAAAGTAAAGCTTGGTGGGATAATGCAATAACCTAAGGTGATGTAACTCAAAAAATGAAAGACAAGTGGCAACAAAACTTTGTTTGGTTCCCATTGTCTCATTCCTTCTTTTTTTTTTTTTTTTTTTTTTGAGACAGTTTCCCTCTGTAGCCCAGGCTGGAGTGCAGTGGCACGATCTCGGCTCACAGCAACCTCCACCTCCCAGGTCCCTGTTCAAGCAATTCTCTTGCCTCAGCCTCCTGAGTAGCTGGGATTACAGGCACGTGCCACCATGCCCAGCTAATTTTTGTATTTTTAGTAGAGATGGGGTTTCACCATGTTGGCCAAGCTGGTCTTGAACTCCTGACCTTGTGATCCACCCACCTCAGCCTCCCAAAGTGCTGGGATTACAGGCGTGAGCCACCATGCCCGGCCCTCATTCCTTCTTAATTCCCTCCCATGACAAGTCCTATAGTAGGGACCAAATGTCTGGAGTCTGAATCTACAAGCTGAGATTGAGCCAGAGTGGCATGACGTTATGGGGATGGTTGTGTGGGTGCTGAAACTGAGAATCATAAAGAAGTGAGGCTAGGCCCAACAATTTCATTGCAGTGGAGGCAGAGTGGGAAGTTTAAGGAATTTTTGCTCCAAGTTTACTATGAAGATTTTTAGAGACTCTACAGCAACTGTTTCCATAGCTCTCCTTGATCTCTTCTGTGGCCTGCCTATACACAGGATTTTGATCTCTATCAAGATAATCTGAACAGTGCTGATGGGGCTGCCACATCTCCAGAGCCCTCTGCCCCAGGGAATATAACAGACCTACCACTTATGTTACTTTAACGTTGAATGGGATGTTATTTATAAATAATTGTGAGGTAAAAGTCAGATGCCCGGTTTTATGGAGTCAAGGGATAATGACTCTTTTGGGAAACAAATGGAACCTAGGAAGGAATCTTGGTCTGAGGACAGAAGCTAGACATTGCACCTTTCTGAAATAAGCCAGTCACAGAAAGGCAAACATAGTATGTTTTCACTTATTTCTGTGATCTAAAATTAAAAATAATTAAACTCATGGTCATAGAGAGCAGAAGGATGGTTACCAGAGGACAGGAGCAAAAGTAATGCCAATTTTTAATGCACGTTCTTCCACATAGAATGCCCTCTTTTTATCCTTCTGTCTCTGTAGCAGCTCTCCATCCTTGGAAGAGGCCCTTCCTAATTACACCAGCTTTCAGTGACCTGAGCTTCCACACTTCCATGCCACAAAGAACCTGTACCACATTACATATCACTTAGTCTATTGTATTGTGAGCTGTTTACAAATTGTGCCCAGTGGGGCAGATGGCATAGGATACTGATCAAGAACATGAGACATATTCAGTCACACCTGTAATAAATTCCTACCCCACACTAACTAGTAGTTTAACTTAGGGTTGCATTTGGCTGTAAGTACGAGAAACCCAACCATAGTGGCTTAAAAAAAAGAAGTTTTTTATTTTCTCACATATCAAGAAATATAAAGTGGTTGCTGTGGTTCAGTAACTCAATCATTTCAGGGCTGAGGTAACTGAGATACTTATGGTATCTTCCTCAAAAACACAAAATGATTACTGTTGCTGCAACCATCATAACTGTATTTAAGGCAAGAAGAAGGAGGAAGAGGCAGTGCTCACACATTTGTGTTTTTTAATTTTAAGTCTTTTTTTTGTGAGTACATAGTAGGTGTATATTTTTATGGGATACATGAGATGTTGTAATACTGGCATGCAATGTGAAATAAGCATATTATGAAGAATGGCATATCCATCCTCTCAAGCATTTATCCATTGAGTTACGAACAATGGAATTATACCCTTTAAGTTGTTTTAAAATACACAATTAAGTTATTATTGACTATATTCACCCTGTTGTGCTATCAAACAGTAGGTCTTGTTTATTCTTTCTCATTGTTTTTTGTACCCATTAACCATCCCCATCACCCCACTCAGCTTCTCACTACCCTTTCTAGCCTCTGGTAACAATCCTTCTGCTCTCTATGTCCATGAGTTAAATTATTTTGATTTTTAGATCACAGAAATAAGTGAGAACATACTATGTTGGTCTTTCCGTGCCTGGCTTATTTCACTCAATGTAATGATCTTTGGTTCCATCCATTTTGTTGAAAATAAGTGGATCTCACTCTTTTAAATGACTGAATAGTACTTCATTGTGTATATGTACCACATTTTCTTCATCCATTCATCTGTTAATGGACACTTAGGTTGCTTCCATATATTAGCTATTGTAAATGACGTTGCAATAAAAAAAGAAGGGCAGATATATCTTCAATATGTTGATTTCCTTTCTTTTGCATATATACCCAGAAGTGAGATTGCTGACTTGTGTGGTAGGTAAATATTTTGTTTTTTTTTGAGGAACCTCCAAACTGTTCTCCATAGTGCTTATGCTAATTTACATTCCCACCAACAATATACAAGTGTTCCCTGTTGTCCACATCCTTGCCAGCATTTGTTATTGCCTGTCTTTTTGATATAAGCTATTTTAACTGGAGTGAGATAATAGCTCACTGTCTTTTTGATTTATGTTTCCCTGATGATCGATGATGTTCAGCATCTTTTTATATGCCTGTTTGTTATCTGTATTACTTCTTTTGTAAAATATCTATTCAGATCTTTTGCCCATTTTTTGATCAAATTATTAGATTTCTTTCTATAAAATTCTTTGAACTCCTTATGTATTCCAATTGTTAATCCCTTTTCAGATGGGTAGTTTGCAAATATTTTCTTCAATTTTGTGGGATGTCTCTTCACTTTGTTGATTGTTTTCTTTGTTATACAGAAGCTTGTTAACTTGATGTGATCCCATTTGTCCATTTTTGCTTTGGCTGCCTGTGTTTATGGGGTATTGCTCGAAAAATTTTGCCCAGACCAATATCCTGAAGATTTCCTCCAATGCTTTCTTATAGTAGTTTTGTAGTTTGAGGTCTTGGATTTAAGTTTTTACTCCATTTCGATTTCATTTTTATATATGGTGAGAGGGGAGTAGCTTTATTCTTCCACATAAGAAATATCCAGTATTCCCAGCACCATTTCTTGAAGAGACAGTCTTTTTCCCAGTGTATGTTCTTGGCACATTTGTCAAAAATGAGTTCACTGTGGGTATGTAGATTTGTTTCTGGGTTCTCTGTTCTATTCTATTTATATGTCTTTTTTTTTTTTTTCCCAGTACCATGTTGTTTTGTTTACCATAGCTCTGTAGTACAATTTGAAGTCAGGTAATGTGATTCTTTCAGTTCGGTTCTTTTTGTTTAGGATAGCTTTGGCTATTCTACGTCTTTTGTGGTTTCATATAAACGTTAGAATTTTTTTTCCTATTTCTGCCTAGGATGTCATCGGTATTTCAATAGAGATTACATTGAATCTGTAGATTGCTTTGGGTAGTATGACAATTTTAAGAATATTGATTTTTTTTTCAATTTATGAACATGGAATAGTTTTCCATTTTTGGTGTCCTCTTGAATTTCTTTCATCAGCATTTTATAGTTTTTATTATAAAAATCTTCTAGTTATTTGGTTAATTCCTGGATATGTAATTTTATTTGTGGCTATTATAAGTGGAGTTTAAAAAATTTGTTTTTCAGATTAATCACTGTAGGCATATAGATATACTACTGTTTTTGTATGTTGATTTTTTATTCTGAAACTTTATTGAATCTGTTTATCAGTTCTAATAGTTTTTTGTGGAATATTTAGGTTTTTCCAAATATAAAATTTTATTATCTGCAAATGAGGATAATTTGACTTTTTAAATTCCAATTTGGATGTCTTTTATTTCTTTCTCTTGTCTGATTTCTCTAGCTAGGATTTCCAGTACTATGTTAAAGAGCAGGAGTGAAAGTGGGTGTCCATGTCATGTTCCCAATCTTAGAGGAAAGGCTTTCAGTTTTCTCCCATTCAGTATAATACTAGCTATGGAACTGTGACATATGGCTTTTATTATGTTGAGGTATGTTTCATGTTATTTAATCTATCATTCTGTTGATATGATGTATCACATTGGTTAATTTGCATATTTTGAACCATCCTTGCATGTCAGGGATGAATCCCATTTGGTCATGATGAATGATATTTTTTATGTACTGTTGAATTTGGTTGGCTAGTATTTTTTTTATTTTATTTATTACTATTATACTTTAAGTTTTAGGGTACATGTGCACAATGTGTGGGTTAGTTACATATGTATACATGTGCAATGCTAGTGTGCTGCATCCATTAACTTGTCATTTAGCATTAGGTATATCTCCTAATGCTATCCCTCCCCCCTCCCCCTACCCCACAGCAGTCCCCAGAGTGTGATGTTCCCCTTCCTGTGTCCATGTGTTCTCATTGTTCAATTCCCACCTATGAGTGAGAATATGCAGTGTTTGGTTTTTTGTTCTTGCAATAGTTTACTGAGAATGA
Source organism: Pan paniscus (assembly GCF_029289425.2). NCBI lineage: Eukaryota > Metazoa > Chordata > Mammalia > Primates > Hominidae > Pan > Pan paniscus. Next base: position 65,808,087 of record NC_073272.2, read on the forward strand.
TGATTTCCAATTTCATCCATGTCCCTACAAAGGACATGAACTCATCCTTTTTTTATGGCTGCATAGTATTCCATGGTGTATATGTGCCACATTTTCTCAATCCAGTCTATCATTATTGGACATTTGGGTTGGTTCCAAGTCCTTGCTATTGTGAATAGTGCCACAATAAGCATACGTGTACATGTGTCTTTATAGCAGCATGATTTATAGTCCTTTGGTATGGCTGGGTCAAATGGTATTTCTAGTTCTAGATCCCTGAGGAATCGCCACACTGACTTCCACAATGGTTGAACTAGTTTACAGTCCCACCAACAGTGTAAAAGTGTTCCTATTTCTCCACATCCTCTCCAGCACCTGTTGTTTCCTGATTTTTTAATGATCACCATTCTAACTGGTGTGAGATGGTATCTCATTGTGGTTTTGATTTGCATTTCTCTGATGGCCAGTGATGATGAACATTTTTTCATGTGTTTTTGGCTGCATAAATGTCTTCTTTTGAGAAGTGTCTGTTCATGTCCTTTGCCCACTTTTTGATGGGGTTGTTTGTTTTTTTCTTGTAAATTTGTTTGAGTTCATTGTAGATTCTGGATATTAGCCCTTTGTCAGGTGAGTAGGTTGTGAAAATTTTCTCCCATTCTGTAGGTTGCCTGTTCACTCTGATGGTAGTTTCTTTTGCTGTGCAGAAGCTCTTTAGTTTAATTAGATCGCATTTGTCTATTTTGGCTTTTGTTGCCATTGCTTTTGGTGTTTTAGACATGAAGTCCTTGCCCATGCCTATGTCCTGAATGGTAATGCCTAGGTTTTCTTCTAGGGTTTGGTTGGCTAATATTTTGTTGAGAATGTTTGCATCAATATTCAGCAGATACTCGTATGTAGTTTTCCTTTTTTCATGTGTCTTTTTTTCACTTTGGTATCAGGGTAATACCAGCCTCTTAGAATGAGTTTGGAAGTCCTCCCTCCTCCTTTATTCTTTGTGAAAGTTTGAGTAGGATGGGGATTAATTCTTTTGATATGCTTGGTAGAGTTCAGGAGTGAAGCCGTCAACTCCCAGGCTCTCCTTTATGGAGAGACTTTTTATTATGACTTTGATCTCATTACTTGTTATTGGTCTGTTCAGGTTTTAAATTTCTCCCTGGTTCCATCCTGGTAGGTTGTATGTGTCTAGGAATTTGTCAAATTCATCTAGATTTTCCAAGTTATTGGCATTTAGTTCCACATAGTAGCTACTAATGTTCCTTTGAATTTCTGCCATATCAGTTGTTATGTATCCTTTTCATTTCTAATTTTATTTATTTGGATCTTCTCTTTTTTCTTAGTCTGGCTAAAAGTTTGTCAGTTTGGTTTAACTTTTTAAAAACACAACTTTTTGTTGAATTGGTCCTTTGCATTTTTTAATATGAATTTTATGTATTACTGCTCTCTTTATTATTTCTTGTTTTAGAACTAATTTGATTTTTTTTTTGCTTTTCTAGTTCCTTAAGATGCATCATTAGATTGTTTACTGAAAGATTTTCCTCTTCTTTGATGTAGGCTTATAGCTATAAACTTCCCTCTGTGTACTGCTTTAGCTATATCCCATTGGCTTTGATATGTTGTGTTTCCATTATCATTTCTGTCAATAAATGTTTCACTTTTCTTTTTAATTTCTTCATTGACCCACTGGTCATTCAGGAGCACATGGTTTAATTTCCATGTATTTGTATAATTTCCAAAATTCCTCTTCTTATTATTTTCTAGTTTTATTCCATTGTGGTCAGAGAATATGCTTGATGTTATTTCAATTGTTTTTGTATGTTTTAATAATTGTTTTGTGACCTAACATATGGTCTATTTTTGAAAATAATCTGTGTGCTGAGAAAAAGGATGTGTATTCTGCAGCCATTGGATGATATGTTTTGTAAATATTTATTACATCCATTTGGTCCGTAGTGCAGATTAAATCCAATGTTTCTTTGTTTATTTATATATCTGGGTGCTCTGGTGTTGGGTGCATAGATATTTAAAGTTGTTATATCCTTTTGCTGAATGGACCACTTTATCATTATGTTGTTATTGATAAGTAAGGACTTGGTTATGTCATTTTGTTATTTGTTTTCTAGTTGTTTTGTGGTCTTCTTTTCCTTCCTTCTTTCTTTCCTTCCTGCACTCCTTTATTGGTCATTTTTCTCTCATGACATGACTTAGTTTCTTTCTTTTTTGTGTGTGTGCATCTGTTGTATGCTTTTTGGGTTGAGGTTACCGGGAGGCTTGAAAATATTATCTTATAACCCAATATTTTAAGTTGATATTTTAATACTGTTTGCATATAAAAACAAGCAAGAAGAAAACTAATAAAGACTTGAATCCTTAACTTTATCCCCCTACTTTTCAACATTTTGTTGGTTCTATTTATATCTTATTGTACTATCTGTGTCCCAAAAAGTTGTTGTAGTTATTATCTTTATTAATTCATTGTTTAGTATTTCTACTTAAGAGTAGTTTACAGACCACAGTTACGCTGTTATGATGTTTTGTGTTTTTCTGTTTATTTACCATTACCAGTAAGTTTTGTACCAGTAGGTGCTTACTTACTGCTCCTTAATGCCCCTTTCTTTCTGATTAAAGTAATCCCTTGAGAGTTTCTTATAAAACAGGTCTGGTATTGATGAAATCCCTCAGCTTTTGTTTGTCTGGGAAAGCCTTTATTTGTCCTGCACGTTTGAAGGATATTTTTGCCAGATCTACTATTCTAAGGTAAAAGTTTTTTTCAATCAGCACTTTAAACATGTCATGGACCTATCTCCTAGCCTGTAAGGTTTCCACTGAAAAGTCTGCTGTTCAGTGTATTGGAGCTCCATTGTATGCTGTTTGTTTCTCTTCTCTTGCAGCTTTTAGGATTTTATTCTTGACCTTTGAGATTTTGATGACTAAATGCCTTGAAGTAGTCTTCATTGTATTCAATCTGCTTGGTGTTCTATAACCATCTTGTGTTTGTATATTGATATTTTTATCTAGGTTTGGGAATTTCTCTCCTATTACTTTCTGAATAAACTTTTTATCTCTATCTGTTTCTCTACATACTTTTTTAGTCCGATAACTCTTAGATTTGCCCCTTTGAAGCTATTTGCTAGATCCTGTAGGGGTGCATCATTGTTTTTTATTCTTTTTCTTTTGTCTCCTCTTACTGTGTATTTTCAAATAGTCTTTTGTTGAGCTCACTAATTGTTTCTTCTGCCTTATCAATTCTGCTATTAAAGGACTCTGACACATTCTACAGTATGCCAATTGCATCTTTCAGCTCCAGAATTTCTGCTTGATGCTTTTTAATTATTTCAATCTCTTTGTTAAATTTATTTGATAAAATTCCTGTGTTATCTTGAATTTCTTAGTTTCCTATCGCAGCTGTTTTGAATTCTCTGTGAATTCAGGCCTGAGACAGACCTGAAGCCAGCACAGTCCTGGGTCTTGCCCAAGGCCCACTGTAATCACTCACTGGCAACTGCCTGTGTTCACTCTATCCCCTGGGGTTCCACAGCCACCCATGGCAAAGCCAGTCTGGCCTGTGTTCTTCCTTTCAGGATGATAAGTTCCCTCAGGCCCTGAGTAGGTCAATAGGTACCATCCATGAGTGAGGGAGTAGAGTCAAACACCTTAGAAGTATACCTGGTGTTTTACTGTGGCTTAGCTGGCACTAAAACCACAAGATGCAGACCTTTCCACTCTTCCCTCCCCTTTCCAAAGACAGATGACCCTCACCCTGTAGCTACTGCAACCCCAGGCCAAGAAGAGTACTGCCAGATTATCTCAGATGTTCCCTTAAGGCCCAAGGGCTCTTAAGTCAGTTTGTGGTGAATGCTGCCTTGCCTGAGACTCACCATTCAAGGAAGTGGGCTCCCCTCTGGCCAAGGGCAGGTCTAGAAATGCCATTCAGGAGTCAAGTCCTCGAATCAGGGATCCCAAGAGCCCACTTGCTGTTCTACCAATCTGTGTCTGTGCTGGTACCTAAGGTGCAAGACAAAGTCCCCTTTACATTTTCCTCTGCTTTTCCCAAGCAGAAGGAGTTTTAACCCATAGCCACCACAGCTGGTAATGTGCTGAGTCTCGCTTGAAGCCAGCAAGTCACAGATGCTCAACCAAAGCCCTTGATGTAGTAACTGAATATCACTGCTCTTTATTCAGTATGGGAGAGTTCTTCAGTTAGTAGATGATAAGTACTGCCAGAACCGGGTCCTTCCCTTCAAGTCAGTGGGTTCTTTTCTGGCCCAAGGCATGTCTAGAAATGTTTTCCAGGAACTAGGGCCTGGAACAGAGGCCTCATGACTCTGACCAGTAACTTATCTTGCTGTGGCTGATCTGATCTGGTATCCAAAACATAAGACAAAGATCTGTTCATTTTCCCCTCTCCTCTACTCAAGCAGAAGGAAGAGGTTTCTTTTGGAGCCATGAGCTGTGCAGCCTGGATTTAAGGGAGGGGTGATGCCAGCACTCCCTTGGCTGCCCCAGCTGTTGCCTCAGTATGTTGTATGCCCCTTCAGTCCACTTTCTCTGGTACTAATTCAGTGCTAGGACTCACCTAAGATTTGCTGTCCTTATCGCCTAGGCTGCCTTTTAAATTTACTTGGAGACACAGAGCACTGTAGCCCTCAGTGGCGAGGTTTACCAGAACTCATGTTTAGACCTCTGGGATTGGAGAGTCCCCTCTGGCTAGGGATTCTTTAAATGCCCTCCGTGGGTGGGCATCAACTGAGTTTGGTCTGGTTTTCCTTTCTGTTCTAACAGGATAACATTGAGTTCAGTGCCTCACAATTTCTGTGTTCTCCCTACCCCAGCACCCAGAAAAGCTCTCTGCACCAGGCTGCCACTGTCAGGGATGGAGAAGGGATGGCGTTAGTAATTCAGAACTGTTTTTTCTATCTCTTCAATGTCTCTTTCAGTGATATAAAGTTAAAACCAGGTACTATGCATGCTTAGCTAATTTTTGATTCTTATGAAGGTGTTTTTTTTCTGTGCAGACAGTTGTTAAATTTGTGTCTTTGGGAGAGGGACGATTGATGGAGCCTTCTATTCCACTGTCTTGCTCTTCATCTGTCTTTTTAAAATAAGCAAATATATAAGCTTTCCTAGAATTCCCAGCACCCTTTCCCTTAGGTCTATTTGGCAAGACCTATATCATATAGTACTTCTAGCCACAAAGGAGACTTAGAAAGCAGGTATTAAGGTTTTTAGCCTCTATATAGTGAGAAAGAGTTAAGAATGAGTATGTATTCACCTTTGTATTAATCATAGTTGAAATTTTTCCATCCCAACTCTCTACATATATTTTCCCATATCTCTATCTTTCACAGATACATAAAGTAGAAGCTGATGTTATGTTTCCTAAGCAGAAACTGATTCCAGAGGAGATACCTCACCCATGCTTTATTATTCATATTCATACTGATAACTGACCTAAGGACCTGCTTGTTACATGCACATTATAACATCCAATTGACTGGAATGCCCAGAGTGTACTCAGGTGTTTTTTTTTTTTGTTGTTTGTTTGTTTGTTTGTTTTTTTTTTGCGGCTTGAATGCCTGGGTTTATATCCCAGTCATTGTCCCTCCCCCTGTGCTCTCAGGCAATAGATGATTGGCTATTTCTTTACCTCCTGTTTTTTCCTAATTAGCATTTTAGTGAGCTCTCTTTACTACCTGGTTGGTCAGGTGTGAGCTAAGTTGCAAGCCCCATGTTTAAAGGTGAATGCGGTCACCTTCCCAGCTAGGATATCCAGCTAGTCCTATCTCTCAGTACCCCCCTCAACAGGAAAACCCAACTGCTCTTGGGGAGATTGGCTGATGACCACTTTAACTGCTTCCTGCTGAACTGGGGTGTAGCAGGGGTCGTGCAGTTGAAATTTCCTGCGGAAGGGTGCCTTTGATGTCATCAACATCAGAGCATGGGCTAGCAGGCCAGTCCAGGGGTCTGCAGTAGATCTTAGTCATGGACTGCAACTGAGGCTCCATTTAAAGAACAATTTGTAGTTTTACAGCTTCAATTCTGGAAGAGACAAAATTAACAAAGAGGTTAAAGATACAGGGATTGAAATGTATGGCCTGCAGTACAGGGGATTATTTCTTTGGCACACTTCACAGGCCCTGACTATGTGCTTGATGGTTTTGAAAAGGCCTTGTCCAGTAAATAATGATTTGGCCATCTGATGGGTACTATCAATGCCTAAGGGAAAGGTTTGGTGAAGGGTTTTAAGTAATTTCCATTGGTTAGCTGTAGGCAAAAGTATTTTTCTTTCTTCAGTGGCTAGCCATCCTGAGGGGAGGAAACTGTGTCCTTGAGAGGTTCCCCATTCTATTTCTCCTGCTGAGTGCTGGGGCTTGGTTTCCTGGAGGGGATTACCCTATACTAGGGGTCCTTCTAGAAGCGTTTCTAATGGAGGGTCCGGCCTTGCGGCTCTTTTGGCTTCAATATCCGCTCGGCGGTTCCCTTCTATTTCTCTTTCCTTTCCTTTCTGATGACCCCAGCAGTGTAAGACTGCCACCTCTTTAGGTTTCTGTACAGCCAATAATAATCTCCTAATGGCTTCCTGATGTTTGATAGGTGTTCCCTTGGAAGTTAGGCATTCCCTTTCTCTCCATATTGCTGCATGGGCATGGAGGACTAGGTAGACATACTTAGAGTCTGTATATATATTTACCCTTTTTCCTTCTCCTAATTCTAGTGCCTGAGTGAGGGCTATTAGTTCTGCCAGTTGAGTGCTAGTTCCTGGAGTGTGGGGATTACTTTCAAGTATTCTATTATCACTGACCACTGCATACCCCACTTTTTGAAGTCCTTTTTCTACAAAGGAACTTCCATCAGTATACAAGTTGAGGTAGGGATCAGTCACGGGAACCTCTAGAAGGTCCCCTCGAGCAGCGTAGGTTTGAGCAATCACCTGTTGACAGTTATGTTCTATCTTTTCTTCATTGTCTGGAAGAAATGTGGCTGGGTTAAGAGTTGCACAAGTGTGCAGTCGCAGCAATGGCCCTTCAAGTAATAGAGCCTGATATTTAAGCAAATGGTTGTCTGACAGCCACAAGTCTCCTTTGGCAGTGAGTATGCTGTTTTACCTCATGAGATGTCCACACAGTAAAATCTCTTCCCTGTATTATTTTAACTGCTTCAGATACTAAGACTGCTACTGCCACCACTACATGTAAATAATGAGGCCAACATTTTGCCACTACATCAATTTTCTTACTCAGGTATGCCATGGGTTGCAAGCTGGTCCGTCGGACCTGTGTAAGGACTCCTAGAGCTATTCCTGTTTTTTTTGTGTGTGTGTGACATATAAAGAAAAGTCTTGCCCTGTTGGCAAGCTTAACAATGGGGCTTGGGTTAGGGCCTTCTTTAAGGCCTGGAAAGCTGCTTCTGCTTCAGCTGTCCATCTTACTAAATGGGCATTGGCTTTCTGAGTTTCCTTAATTAGTATATATAATGGCCTGGTTATTTCGCCATACTTGGGAATCCATATTCGGCAGAAGCCTGTTATGCCAAGGAACCCTCTTAGTTGCTTTAGGATTTTGGGATGAGCATAAGCCAGAATAGACTGCATACGTTCCTCACTGAGGGCCCTAGTGCCTTTGGATAATTTTAACCCTAAGTATTTAACCTGCTGTGAGCAGAGCTGAGCCTTTGGTTTGGAAACCTTGTAGCCACAGGTGGCAAGGAAGTTTAAGAGCGCTTGGGTGGCTTGATGGCACAAGGTTCCTGAACAGGCGGCTAAAAGTAAATTATCCACGTACCGAAGGATATGAGTGTCCAGGTATGAGAACTGGCTCAAGTCTTGTACTCAGTTTTTGTTACCTCCCCACCTCCACCCGATTAATGATAGGCCAAAGGCTTTCCTGCTGCTAAGTGTATTAGGTATGCAGTATTATAAGTACTTTCAGGCACTTAGTGTTATTACTAGCAAGTCAGCTTCACCATTTTTTTTTGGAAGGCCACTGCCTTTTGGTCTTAGTTTTGAGACTTGAGCCAGTATCAAATTCTAGGAAATACTGGTGACTAGACAGTATATTTTATTTTTTATTTATGTTTATTCATTTACTTATTTATTTATGAGACAGGTTCTCCCTCTGTCACCCAAGCTGGAGTTCAGTGGCACAATCACAGCTAACAGCAGACTCAAATTTTGGGGCTCAGGTCATTCTATCACTTTAGCCTCCTGAATAGCTGGGACTACAGGTGCGCACCACCATGCCTGGCTAACAACAGGGTTTTGCCATGTTTCCTAGGCTGTTTTCAAACTCCTGGGCTCAAGTGATCCACCAACTTTGGCCCCCCAAAATGCTGGAATTACAGGCATGAGCCACCATGCCTGGCCTAGGTTTTTATTTTTTCTTTACTGTGGAGAAACTAGAGGAGATGTAGGTTATAGAGTGAGCAGCAGAACATATGGTAGAGGATAGAAAATATTTTTTCCAATGAACTCTAAGATTTCTATATGCAACTCTCTATTTGATATCTTTATTTAAATTTCTAATAGATATCTCAAACTCAACAGGACCAGAACATGTGTTCCTCTATCAGTATTACCCATCTCAGTGAAGTCTCCATCATGCACTCAGTTTCTTAGACGAGCAACCTCGGGGCCATTCTGGCATTTAATCTGCCATTCTTACTTAAAGTTGGTCATTTCTGAAGCATACCTATATTCAGAGACTTCTCTGAATCTCTGGCACTGCTGCAATTATTTCTCATTTGGACTACTGCAATAAATCTATCTTGCCTTTTGTTTCTGTTTTTGTCACCATTTCACAGTAGCAAAAAGTCATCTTAAACTTTTCATAAGGTTATATTATCTTACTGCTTAAGATGCTCCAGTGACTTTCCACTGAGTTTGTTCTCATGGCCTACATTACCCTGTATGACCTGATATATGTCAATCTCTCCAACTTTATCTCTTACCTCTCCTCCCTTCACTCTTCTTAAGTCTCATTGCCCTTTTTATTCCTCTAACATACCAAGATCATGACATCCTTTTTCTTGAATTATTTGCTCCTTTTTTTCTGGAATGGTCTTCACTCAATATTCACATGGCTTTTTCTGAACACTTCAGATATCAGCTCAAAAATCACCTTCATGTAGGAACCTTCTTTGACCTTCTATCTGTAATAGTCTTCTGGGGCTGAAAATAACAAAATGCCACATATTGGGTGATATGCAGAACAGAAATTTATTTCTCACAGATCTGGAGGCTGGGAAGCTGAAGACCAAGGTGCCAGCATGGTTGGCTTTTGGTGAAGGTCCTATACTAGTTTGTAGATGGATGGATGCTTTCTTGCCATGTGTTTACATTACCTTTCCTCTGAGTTCACACAAAGAAAGAACAAGAGCAAGTTCTCTTATGTCTCTTGTTACAAGGACTTTTACTCCATTGTACTAAGATTTTTCTCTGATGACTTAATCTAACCTTAATTGCATCCCAAATGTCCTATTTTCAAGTACCATCAAATTGCAGGTTAGGGCTTAAACGCATGAATTTTTGGGGGGACATGAACATTCAGTCCATAGCATTATCCAAAGTAGCTCTTGGACCACCAGCCCACTCCTTATCACGTTTACCATATGTCATATTATTTATAGCATTTTGCATCACTTCTGATAGAATCCTGTTACTATATTTGTTTACTTGTTTATTGTCTGTTTCCCTCCACTAGAATGTAAGTTCTGTTAGCACAGGGTCAATGTCTCTTCTTTTTGGTCATTGATATATCCCTAGTGCTGAGAATTGTGCCAAGAACGTGATATGGGCTTAATAAATATTTGTTGAATTAATTAATTGGTTTCAAGCCCCACCTCCATTCATTACATTACTTCCATTATGATGATCATAACTCCACTAAAAGGCTCTGAATATCTTGCAAAGTAGCATTTTGTAGTGTTTAGACCTACTGATGCAAGAGTACCCTCTGAAGCTTCAATGTCTTATCTGTCTCTCTTATGGTTCCTGTTGTTCTTGAACTTCTAATTATTTGGGAATTAACTTAATTCTGCTGCACTCCATACCCAGGCTAGGAGTAGGACACAGACTGTCTCTACTCTTCTTATTCACCACAAGGAGGAACATATAGTCCCTAACAAGTGGCTTTGTCTTATTTCTTGGGAATACAATATGTCTGCAAATCTAAGATGCTGACAATGCCACCTGGAAAGAAGAATCAAGTGCTTAATGCAGACAGTAAGGACTGGAGGTGGTTAGAGTTGGACAAAATCAGGAGGTTGTTATAAAAATCTTCCAGGAATGAAGGAGTTTTCAGTTCAGCCTTAAAGGATGATGAAAATTCAGATAAGATAGGAGAAGGGAGGGGCCTCCACTGGTAGAAATGGGGAAATGACATAAGAAAAGGTCTGGAGGTAGAAGTGGTGATGCATTTACACTTGCTGGGAACATTGTAGCAACCAGCCATGTCTAGCAAATCTACTACTCAGAGTTCCATTGACCTCCACAATCAGAGAGCAAGCTCATGGCTATTCCATTGATTTTTTTCTACCTTGGGGTGGGGGGAATAACTGATTAAGAGACAGGAAAGTTTGTTTTATGTTGATATATGTGGTCATTTTCTTTCAGCTTTATGTCAAGGTTTGTAACTTTAAAGGTTCACACACCAAGTAACAACAATTCTCAGTGGTGTGGTAATCTTGGCTTTGCAGTTAAGTTCAAGATTAGATGATGGGAGCAGAATGCTCCTAATTTTGACCAACTCCACCCAACTCCTCTTTCTCTCCCTGTCAATCTTTTTTGTTTCACAACATATTTTCTATTTGCTTACTTAACATTCCAAACCAAATGATATTTTATAATTACTTAAGAAATCAACTGCTTTATCCAAAGTAGACAAAATCAATTCCTTTAATTGTCCAAGTGGTAATTTTGCCTCCACCGAAAGGTACTGCTTAAATATTTTTTGAATATGTGGACAGAAATGTAGAATTGTCCTATAATAGTAATGTAGTAGTTGGGTTTTACCTGTAATACATTCTAAAATTCTAAAAAGATAATCCCCTTGGTCTGAGCCCCAGTTTTAAGGCTCACTTGCATCATATTTATATTATAAATTTGGAAAGACATTTAGAAAAATAGACAACAATATGTCTATTATTGGCTTCACTCAGGAAAGTATCCAAGAGTGAGCTGACAGTGAAAGAAAGCAAGTTTATTAGACCAACAGTGTACAGCAAGATGGCTTCTCCATACACAGAGCAGGGCTATGCCATAGGGAGCGTAGCACTTGTGGAGTGCCGGTTAGCTATATTCATACCCACTCCTAATTATATATTAAATAAGGAGCAGGCTATTGACAAATTTTCTAGAAAAAGGACGGGAATTTCCTGGAACAATATAAGGTAAATTCTGGGTTGTTGCCATGGCATTTGTAAACTGGCATAGTGCCAGTGGGAGTGTCTTATGAAAATGTATTATAATTCCTAGTCCTAGCTGGTTTTAGCCAATTTATTTGCTACAACCTGTTTTGATCAGCAGGGTCATGAAAACGAGTCTTGTTTATCTGCTACCTCAAATATACAAGCAAACATTTATACATGTATATGTATTTATATCTTTATGCCTCTCCCCCCTTTTTCTTAATATAAATGACAGTATACTCACTATACAAGATATCCTATAACCTTTTTTCCATTTATATAGCTTGGAGATTGCTCCACTTCAGTACATAAAGAGGATTCTCATTCATTTTAGCACCTGTCAATAAGATGTGTAAAAAATAAATGTAGTTTTAAGTGCAAATTATAATGCATCAGGTAGAGCATCTCCTTATATTCTTGAGTTATTTGGTTTTCTTATGAATCATTAAGATTTTTAACCCCAGAACATAATACAGTAGAACTGCAATAGCACTGGGTTAGTAGTCAAGAGACCTTTCTGAGCACCACCAGTGTATATCTGAGCAACAAAAAATCTTGGGGGTAAATTTCCCCTAAGGATCTTTAGTTGCTGAGATATTGTAGAAGTCTATGAGGAAGTACTGAGGCAATTATTCAAGGCAAAGAGAGCAACAGGTGAACAAAATCTTAGAGGAGGAAAAATGCAGATCAGTTTCAAGGACCCAAGATGTCCATTTGATAGAAAGGCAAAAATCTATTACCATGATGATTCAGCATCATTATAGACTAAACCCAACTTACAGGCAGATATTTTGGATACGTACCCGGAGAGTTTAGGCAACATGCGTAAGAACATTCTGAACCAAATAACCTTGAAAGTGCCTGTTATAGCTCACCATTACAGAGACATTCACACACTTATAGAATTTCACAATTGAAAGGAGCCTTAAAGGCCCTCTAGTCCAACTCCCATCCAATATTTGCATCTGCCCTGCAACACTGTGGCAATTATACACACAGCCTTGGCTCACATACCTCTAGTAATGGTGAATTTCTGACTTCATATATTCATCACTCAATTTTTGTCTGTCTTTCAGTAGTGGAAATGTTTCCATTGTGTTAAGCATTAATATATTATCTGCTTATATACTGAACAAATCTCTCTCAAGACTTCACTATTTCAGGTCCTGTATACTGTGCTAACATTTGTTAAAGAATAGACCCTCAATAGATCTACTTTTAATCCTAGTTCCATAGGGCTGTAGGAATTATTTGAAGCACTTTTCATAAACAGCTAATCTGACATTTTTAAAAAACATTCATGTCTCTTGTCTCTCCATACCACCATATCCAAGCTGAAATTCTCCAGAGCACAGTTGGATTGCCTGGAGCACTCATGTTCACTCTCCAATGAACAAGCTCCTGTTTTTCTGTGGTCCAGAACCAAACTCAAAGCACAGCGAGGTGCAGAGTAAAGAGGAGCTATTACCATTGATTATAGCAACACTCTTTTCCATTAATATAGCCTAAGGAGATATTAGTATACACCTACAAAGGCTAAGAGGATATTAGCATTTTTATGCAACTAAGTTTCCCTTGACCCATAAGAGGCTTTGTTGCCAGCTAAACTCCCAAGGTCTTTTTCACATGAGCATCTTGACTATAAGCCACATTTTGACCATCTTGTACTGGGGTAGTTGATTTTTTTAGTTGAAGTGCATGATTTTACATTTATTCCTATTAAATTTCATCTTGTAAAAATTGGTCCATTGTTTTGGTCAAGATCTCTTTGGATCTCAATTTTATCATCCCTTACATTAGTTTCTCCTCCCAACTTTGTGTCATATGCAAATTTGATCAGCAAAATGTTAGCGTCTTTATCCAAACCATTGTTACAAATTGAGGATAGATTAGACAAGAGTCTAAATTGTGTGCTACTTGACAAATCATCAATTCATCCTCTTTGGTGTTTCTCACAGGCATAAACATCCACTAAACTGGGCCATTATGCAGTTCAAATGATATTTGAGTTTGCACACTAGCCTGTGACAGCAAAGTTTGTAAAATAGTTTCCTAAAACTATGAAGCCCTAAAGTCTTCATCATTCCTATCATTTACCAGTATAGGGACCCTATTAACAAAGAAAATTTAATTGTTTGGTGATCATCCTGCAGTATTGTAGGGATAATGGTTTCAAGACCCCTGTAGATAGGAAAATCTGTAGATGCTCAAGTCCGTTATATAAAAGTCCATTATATACAATACATGTAAACACACATTATATATAGTGTTTACATATAACCTATGTGATTCCACCTGTATAAATAGTATGTAGATTACTTGTAATAACTAACACAATGAAAATGGCATATACATAGTTGCTATACTGTATTTTTTAAATTCTTATTTTATTGTCATATTGTTATTATTTTAAATTTTATTTATTTATTTATTTATTTTTTATTATTATATTTTATGTTCTGGGATACATGTGCAGAACATGCTTGTTTGTTACACAGGTATACACGTGCCATGGTGGTTTGCTGTGCCCATCAACCTGTCATCTGCATTAGGTATTTCTCCTAATGCTATCCCTCCCCTAGCTTCCCACTCCTGACAGGCCCCAGTGTGTGATGTTCCCCTCCCTGTGTCCATGTGTTCTCATTGTTCAAATCCCACTTATAAGTGAGAACATGCAGTGTTTGGTTATCTGTTTCTGTGTTAGTTTGCTGAGAATGATGGTTTCCAGCTTCATCCATGTCCCTGCAAAGGACATTAACTCATCCTTTTTATGGCTGCATAGTATTCCATGGGGTATATGTGCCACATTTTCTTTATCCAGCCTATCATTGATGGGCATTTGGGTTGGTTCCAAGTCTTTGCTATTATGAATAGTGCCACAGTAAACATATGTGTGCATGTGTCTTTATAGTAGCATGATTTATAATCATTTGAGCATACGCCCAGTAATGGGATTGCTGGGTCAAATGGTATTTCTGGTTCTAGATCTTTGAGGAATTACCACACTGTCTTCCACAATGGTTGAACTAATTTACACCCCCACCAACAGTGTAAAAGCATTCTTATTTCTCCACATCTTCTCCAGCATCTATTGTTTCCTGACTTTTCAATGATCGCCATTCTAAATGGCATGAGATGGTAGGTATCTCATTGTGGTTTTGATTTGCATTTCTCTAATGACCAGTGATGATGAGCTTTTTTTCATATGTTTGTTAGCCACATAAATGTTTTCTTTTTAGAAATGTCCATTCATATCCTTTGCCCACTTTTTGATGGGATTGTTTTTTTTCGTGTAAATTTGTCTAAGTTCCTTGTAGATTCTGGATATTATCCCTTTGTCAGATGGATAGATTGCAAAAATTTTCTTACATTCTATAGGTTGCCTGTTAACTCTGATGATAGTTTCTTTTGCTGTGCAGAAGCTCTTTAGTTTAATTAGATCTCATTTGTCAATTTTGGCTTTTGTTGCAATTGCTTTTGCTGTTTTAGTCATGAAGCCTTTGCCCATGCCTATGTCCTGAATGCTATTGCCTAGATTTTCTTATAGGGTTTTTATGGTTTTAAGTCTTACATTTAAGTGTTTAATCCATCTTGAGTTAATTTTTGTATGAGGCATAAGGAAAGGGTCTGATTTTAGTTTTCTGCATATGGCTAGCCAGTTTTTCCAACACCATTTATTAAATAGGGAATCCCTTCCTTATTGCTTGTTTTTTTCAGGTTTGTCAAAGACCAGATGGTTGTGGATGTGTGGTGTCATTTCTGAGGCCTCTGTTCTGTTCCATTGGTTTATATATCTGTTTTGGTACCAGAATAATGCTGTTTTGGTTACCATAGCCTTGTAGTATAGTTTGAATTCAGGTAGGGTCATGCCTCCAGCTTTGTTCTTTTTGCTCAGGATTGTCTAGGCTATATGTACTCTTTTTTGGTTCCATATGAAATTTAAAGTAGTTTTTTTTCTAATTCTGTGAAGAAAGTCAATTGTAGCTTGATGGGGATAGCATTGAATCTATAAATTAGTTTGGGGAGTATGGGGAGTATGGCAGTTTTCACGACACTGATTCTTCCTATCCATGAGCATGAAATGTTTTGTCATTTGTTTGTGTCCTCTCTTATTTGCTTGAGCAGTGGTTTGTAGTTCTTTTTTTTTTTTTTTTTTTTTTTTGAGACGAAGTCTCGCTCTGTGGCCCAGGCGGGAGTGCAGTGGCGCAATCTCGGCTCACTGCAAGCTCCGCCTCCCGGGTTCATGCCATTCTCCTGCCTCAGCCTCGGCTGGAGTAGCTGGGACTACAGGCGCCCGCCATCACGCCCGGCTAATTTTTTTGTATTTTTAGTAGAGACGGGGTTTCACCGTGTTAGCCAGGATGGTCTTGATCTCCTGACCTCGTGATCCACCCGCCTCGGCCTTCTGAAGTGCTGGGATTACAAGCGTGAGCCACTGCGCCCAGCCCAGGTTTGTAGTTCTTAAAGAGGTCCTTCGGCCGGGCGCGGTGGCTCACGCCTGTAATCCCAGCACTTTGGGAGGCCGAGGCAGGCGGATCACGAGGTCAGGAGATCGAGACCATCCTGGCTAACACGGTGAAACCCCGTCTCTACTAAAAATACAAAAAATTAGCCGGGCGTGGTAGCGGGCGCCTGTAGTCCCAGCTACTCTGGAGGCTGAGGCAGGAGAATGGCGTGAACCCGGGAGGCGGAGCTTGCAGTGAGCCGAGATCGCGCCACTGCACTCCAGCCTGGGCGACAGAGCGAGACTCCGTCTCAAAAAAAAAAAAAAAAAAAAAGAGGTCCTTCACATCCCTTGTAAGTTGTATTCCTAGGTATTTTATTCTCCTTGCAGCAATTGTGAATGCAAGTTGACTCACGATTTGGCTCTCTGTTTATTATTGGTCCATAAGAATGCTTGCGATTTTTGCACTTTGATTTTGTATCCTGAGACTTCGCTGAAGTTCCTTATCAGCTTGAGGGGATTTGGGGCTGAGATGACCGGTTTTCTAAATATATAATCATGTCATCTGCAAACAGAGACAATTTGACTCCCTCTCTTCCTATTTGAATACCCTGTATTTCTTTCTCTCACCTGATTGCTCTGGCCAGAACTTCCAATACTATGTTTAATAGGATTGGTGAGAGAGGGCATCCTTGTCTTGCGCTGGTCTTCAAAGGAAATGCTTCCAGGTTTTGCCAATTCAGTGTGATACTGGCTGTGGGTTTGTCGCAAATAGTTTTATTATTTTGGGATACATTCCATTTATTGAGAGTTTTTAGCATGAAGGGCTGTTGAATTTTGCCAGAGGCCTTTTCCGCATCTATTGAGATAATCAGATGGTTTTGTTATTTGTTCCATTTATGTGATGAATTACGTTTATAGATTTTTGTATGTTGAACCAGCCTTGCACCCCAGGGATGAAGCTGACTTGATCACAGTGGATAAGGTTTTTGATGTGCTGCTGGATTCGGTTTGCTAGTATTTTACAGAGGAGTGTTGCATCGATGTTCATTAGGGATAATGGCCTGAAAGTTTTTGTTGTTGCTGTGCCTCTGCCAGGTTTTGGAATCAGGATGATGCTGGCCTCATAAAATGAGTTAGGGAGGAGTCCCTCTTTTTCTGTCGTTTGGAATAGTTTCTGAAGGAATGGTACAATCTCCTGTTTGTATGTCTGGTATAATTTGGCTGTGAATCTGTCTTATCCTGGGCTCTTTTTGGTTCATAGGCTATTAATTACTGCCTCAATTTCAGAACTTGTTATTGGTCTATTCAGCGATTTTACTTCTGGTTTAGACTTGGGAGGGTGTATGTGTCCAGAAATTTATCCATTTCTTCTAGATTTCCTAGTTTATTTATTTAGAGGTGTTTATAGTATTCTCTGATGGTAGTTTGTATTTTTGTGAGATCAGTGGTGATATCCCATTTATCATTTCTTATTGTGTCTATTTGATTCTTCTCTCTTTTATTCATTATTAGTCTGGCTAGTGGACTATCTACTTTGTTGATTTTTTCAGAAAATCAGCTCCTGGATTCGTTGATTTTTTGAAGGATTTTTCATGTCTCTATCTCCTTCAGTTCTGCTCTGATCTTAGTTATTTGTTGTTTTCTGCTAGCTTTTGATTTTGTTTGCTCTTGTTCCTGTAGTTCTTTTAATTGTAATGTTAGGGTGTTGATTTTAGATCTTTTGCCCTTTCTCCCTGTGGGCATTTAGTGCTATAAATTTCCCTATGAACACTGCTTTACCTGTGTCCCAGAGATTCTGGTACATTGTCTCGTTGTTCCTATTGGTTTCAAAGAACTTCTTTACTTCTGCCTTAATTTATTATTTACCCAGTAGTCATTCAGGAGCAGATTGTTCAGTTTCCATGTAGTTGTGCGGTTTTGAGTGAGTTTCTTAAATGAAAAAACCTCCAAGAACATGGAATTATGTGAAAATACCAAACCTATGTTTAATTGGTGTACTTGAAAGTGATGGGGAGAATGGAACCAAGTTGGAAAACACTCTTCAGGATATTATTCAGGAGAACTTCCCCAACCTAGCAAGACATGCCAACATTCAATTTCAGGGAATTCAGAGAATATCACAAAGATACTCCTTGAGAAGAGCAACCCCAAGACACATAATCATTAGATTCTCCAAGGTTAAAATGAAGGAAAAAATGTTAAGGGCAGCGAGAGAGAAAGGTTGCCTTACCCACAAAGGGAAGCCTATCAGACTAACAGGGGATCTCTCTGCAGAAACCTCCATTCCAGAAGAGAGTGGGGGCCAATATTCAACATTCTTAAAGAATTTTCAAACCAGAATTTCATATCCAGCCCAACTAAGCTTCATAATTGAAGGAGAAATAAAATCCTTTACAGACAAGCAAAAGCTGAGAGATTGTCCACACTAGGCCTGCCTTACAAGAACTCCTGAAGGAAGCACTAAACATAGAAAGGAAAAACTGGTAGCAGCCACTGCAAAAACATATCAAATTGTAAAGTCCATTGATACTGTGAAGAAACTCCATCAACTAATGGGCAAAATAACCAGCTAGCATCGCAATGACAGGATCAACTTCACACACAACAATATTAACCTTAAATGTCAGTGGGATAAATGCCCGAATTAAAAGACACAGACAGGCAAGTTGGATAAAGTGTCAAGACCTATCAGTGTGCTGTATTCAGGTGACCCATCTCACGTGCAAAGACACACATAGGCTCAAAATGAAAGGTGGAGGAATATTTACCATTTATCAAAAAAGACAAAGAGGGCATTACATAATGGTAAAGTGATTAATGCAACAAGAAGAGCTAACTATCTTAAATATATGTGCACCCAATACAGGAGCACTCAGATTCATAAAGCAAGTTCTTAGAGACCTACAAAGAGACTTAGACTCCCCCACAATAATAGTGGGAGACTTTAACACCCCACTGTCCATATTAGATGGATCAACAAGAAAGAAAATTAACAAGGATATTCACGACTTGAACTCAGCTCTGAACCAAGCGACTTACTAGACATCTGCAGAACTCTCCCCCCACCCAAATCAACAGAATATACATTCTTCTCAGCACCACATCACACTTATTCTAAAATTGACCACATAATTGTAAGTAAAACACTCCTCAGCAAATGCAAAAGAAAGGAAATCATAACAGTCTCTCAGACTATAGTGCAATCAAATTAGAAATTATATTTATTATTTATTTATTTATTTTGAGACAGGGTCTTGCTCTGTTGCCTACCCTGGAGTGCAGTGGTGCAATCTCAGCTCACTGCAACCTGCGCCTCCTGAGTTCAAGTGATTCTCCAACCTCAGCCTCCTGACTAGCTGGAATTACCACTGTGCACCACCACACTCAGCTAATTTTTGTATTTTCAGTGGATATGGGGTTTCACCATGTTTCTCAACCTGGTTTTGAACTCCTGGCTTCAAGCAATTTGCCTGCCTTGGCTTCCCAAAATGCTGGGATTACAGGCATGAACCACAATGCCTGGCCTTTATTTTTTATTTTTATTTTTATTTTTTGCAATTATTTTTGATCTGCAGCTGGTTGAATCTGAAGTTGCAGAACCCATGCAGGCAGAGGCCTGACTTACTCAGAAACTATCTGTTCATAATAATTTTTTCTGGAACCTTTTTCAAGCTCACTAGGCTTCAGCTCCTGGAATTATCATCACTTCCCCATTGGAAAAGAGAAACAACATTTAATGAGCTCCAGTCTTTTAGCACCTCTCTTGTTTTTACACTTCCTCAAAGACGATCAACAGTGGTGCTATGATTGCTTCTTCAAGTTTGTTGAATGTCACAGTGATGTGTTTTATAAAATTCTATAATATTTGAATTAGAAGGAGCCTTAGAGATTGTCTAGTTCAAGCTCCATATTGTACAGGAGGGGAAATAGAGTTCCAGAGAGGGAAAATGACTTGTCTTAGATAAGCAAGTTAGAGGCCAAACTTAATTTTTGTTCAACAGAAAGGTGGGATGGAGAACATGGTAGACATGTTTCCCCAATACCACCATTCTGCTGAGAGACAACACTTCCTGCACAATTTATTCATCACTTCAAGCAAAGCCTCTCTAAAATTAGGCTTCAGAATATGAAAGATTAGATTGGAATGCAGGCAGGAACTTGGGACAAGCATAGGTCTTCCATAAGTTTCCCCAAAGTGCAGTGTAGTGGGAAGAGCACTGGACCAAAAGTCAAGAGCCCTGGATTTTAATCCCTCTCTGTAAATCACCTACTGTGTGACATTAAGCAACTCACTTGCCATCTCTGAGCTCAGTATTCTTATTTCTTTAAGGTCGTTCAGATTCTGCCTCTGCCCATTCACTCAGCAAATATTTATTAAGTACCTACTTTGTTTCAGACTCTGTGCTAGGTCATCTCAGCAGAGATGAATTTCTTAAGATGAATTTTAACAGCAAATAGGAAAGGTAAATTTTGATGGATGGAACAAGGATGAGGTAGGTTGGAAGGAAGCAAAGAAAGGTCTTCTTCATAATAGTTTCCTCTGGGGTAGGTAGGCTTGAATAAAACACACAGTGAAACAACTACAAGAGTGTCAAACAACTCATGAGCCAAGGAAGTCAGAAATGAAGAAGGGACTATAGAGAAAGGGTAAAAGAGAGATCAAGGGTGCCACTTATATTTTCCGTATTTTCAAAGCCACTGAGCCCAAAATGTGTTGGTCTTTCCAGTTTTTTTTTCTATCTTTCCTCCTCCATTCTTCTCCCCTTCCTTTTTTCTCTCTCTTCTCCACTCCCTCTATCTCAGGTGTCTGAATTTAGCTACCTCCACTGGGTTTCAGATTCATACTTCTTTGTTAATACCCCACTTGGATTCTTCTGCTCCAGCTTCTCCTCTCTCCTCTGCCCACCAGAAAACTCAGGAAAACATCAATGCACATTTGTATAAATGCATCAATTTTTTTTCTTCCTCTGCCAGGTAAGGTGCCTAAAAATAGCTCTGATGACAGAGTAAAAAGTAGGCAGCCAAATGAAAACAGAACGACAGCCTAGGGAGCAGTACATGCCTCAGAAGTGGGCAGCACCAAGGCCCTCTGCATACTCTCCTCCTGCACATTCCCTCCACCCTTAGGAGCTAAGGCTGTTTGGCAGGTTTTCTGGTCCAGAACGAATAGAATAAATTCGTTTTCTACTCTTTCTGGGTGAGCTGGACAGTGTAGCCTCTGCCATCCATCATATGAATATAGTGTTTGACACCTCACAAAGCACCTTTAAATCTGTTATTTAGTTTCATTTTTTCTAATATCTGTCTAGTAGGAGGAAAGTAGAACTTGGATTTTACATTTTTTTTCCTCAATGAATAAGTTAAAGCTTAGAGAGGGAAAGGGATTTGTCTAAGACCTCACAGCCATGAGTTAGTAGCAGAGAACAAGATCCCTGAGATTGATCTGGTGTTCTTAACTTTATGCTATGCTTCCACTGGCTTTAGAGAAGCTGTGTACCCATGTTTTATAACCATAGGACTCCTCTCCTTTCATTGATAGTGATGGAGTTAAGAATACAGACGCTATAGCTAGATTGCCAGGGATGATCGCTCATCTCTGCTGCTTAACAGCTGTATGATTTTAGGCAAGTTACTTAACCTCCCTGTGCTTCTGTTTTCTCATCTGTAAAATAAGGATTAAAAATACCATTTTCTAGAACTTTTGTGGGGAGAAATTTAAATGAATTAAATGAATTATTATTTGTAAGACACTGAGAGCAATGCTTGGCTTCTAGTAAGCCTACCCATTGAGTGCCAACATTCCACTCACAAGCCGTCAGAAACAAAATGAACTTTTTTCTTTCTTTTATTTTCCTCATTTGGTTAGTTTATAAATTTGATCCAGTGGACAGCATGGTTTCATGCCAAGGACGCTGGGCCTGGAGCTTGGACTTATGAGTTTGAACATTGGTATATTTATCACTTATAAGACAATGAGAGAATTATTTTCCCAATCTAAGTCTAAATTTTCTGTTCTGTATAATGAGATTTACAATAAAGGCATGTGAGATAGTGTGATTTTGTTTCAGACAACTGCAATAAAGCAAGTCACATGAGTTTTTTTTGTTTCCCAGTGCATAAAAATGTTATGTTTACACTATACTATAGCCTATCAAGTATGCAATAGCATTGTCTAAAAAATGCATATACCTTACTGAAAAATAGTTTATTGCTAAAAATGCTAACAATCACCTGAGCTTTCAGAGAGCTGTAATTTTTCTGATGGTGGAGAATCTTGACTCAATATTAGTGGTTGCTGACTGATCAGGGTCGTGGTTGCTGAAGGATGGGATGGCTATGGCAATTTCTTAAAATAAGACAGCAATGAAGTTTACTACATTGATTGACTATAAATGTCATGAAAGATTTATCTGTAGCATGCAATGCTGTTTGATAACATTTTACCCACAGTAGAACTTCTTTCAAAATTGAAGTCAACCATGTCAAACTCTGTCACTTCTTAATCAACTAAGTTTTTGTAATATTCTAAATCCTTTGTTGTCATTCCAACAATGTTTACATCATTCTTCACCAGTTGTAGATTCCATCTCAAGAAATTCCTTTCTCTGCTCATCTATAAGAAGCAACTCCCCATCTGTTAAAGTTTATTATGACATGGCAGCAATTCAATCACATCTTCAGGTTCCACTTTTAATTCTAATTCTCTTGCTATTTCTACCACATCTGCAGTTACTTACTCCACTGAAGTCTTGAACCCCTCAAAGGCAACTATGAGGGTTTGAATCAACTTTTTCCAAATTCCTCTTAATTTTGATATTTTGAGCTCCTTCCATGAATTACGAATGTTTATAGTAACATCTAGAAAGATAAATTTTTTCCAGAAGGCTTTCTATGTACTTTGCTCAGACCTCTCAGAGGAATCACTATCTATGGAAGCTATAGCCTTACAAAATGTATTTACTAAACAATGAAACTTGAAAGTCAAAATTATCCTTGATCTATGGCTGCAGAATGGATGTTGAGTTAGGAGACATGAAAAGAACATTAACTTCCCTGTACTTCTCCATCAGTAATCTTTGGTGACTAGATGTATTGTTACTGAACTGTAATATTTTGACAGGATCATCTTTTTCTGAGTAGTGGATCTCAACAATGGGCTTAAAATATTCAGTAAACTATGCTGTAAATGGATGTGCTGTCATCCAGGCTTTGTTTTTTTTTTCTTTTTTTTTGTACTTTAAGTTTTAGGGTACATGTGCACAAAGTGCAAGTTTGTTACATATATATACATGTGCCATGTTGGTGTGCGGCACCCATTAACTCGTCATTTAACATTAGGTATATTGCCTAATGCTTTCCCTCCCCCCCACCACCCCACAACAGGCCCCGGTGTGTGATGTTCCCCTTCCTGTGTCCATGTGTTCTCATTGTTCAATTCCCACCTATGAGTGACAACATGAGGTGTTTGGTTTTTTGTCCTTGTGATAGTTTGCTGAGAATGATGGTTTCCAGCTTCATCCATGTCCCTACAAAGGACATGAACTCATCCTTTTTTATGGCTGCATAGTATTCCATGGTGTATATGTGTCACATTTTCTTAATCCAGTCTGTCATTGATGGACATTTGTGTTGGTTCCAAGTCTTTGCTGTTGTGAATAGTGCTGCAATAAACATACGTCTGCATGTGTCTTTATAGCAGCATGATTTATAATCCTTTGGGTATATACTCAGTAATGGGATGGCTGGGTCAAATGGTATTTCTAGTTCTAGATCCCTGAGGAATCGCCACACTGTCTTCCACAATGGTTGAACTAGTTTACAGTCCCACCAACAGTGTAAAAGAGCTCCTGTTTCTCCACATCCTCTCCAGCACCTGTTGTTTCCTGACTTTTTAATGATCACCATTCTAACTGGTGTGAGATGGTATCTCATTGTGGTTTTGATTTGCATTACTCTGATGGCCAGTGATGATGAGCATTTTTTCATGTGTCTTTTGGCTGCATAAATGTCTTCTTTTGAGAAGTGTCTGTTCGTGTCCTTCACCCACTTGTTGAGGGGGTTGTTGGTTTTTTTCTTGTAAATTTGTTTGAGTTCATTGTAGATTCTGGATATTAGCCCTTTGTCAGATGAGTAGATTGCAAAAATTTTCTCCCATTCTGTAGGTTACCTGTTCACTCTGATGGTAGTTTCTTTTGCTGTGCAGAAGCTCTTTAGTTTAATCAGATCCCATTTGTCAATTTTGGCTTCTGTTGCCATTGCTTTTGGTGTTTTAGACATGAAGTCCTTGCCCATGCCTATATTTATAGCACAGAGGCAGAGTAGACTTAGCATTATGCTGAAGGCCCCAAGGATTTTTGGAATGGTAAATGAACGTTGGCTTCGACTTAGAATCACCAGCTTCATTAGTCCTTATGCAATAGTCAGCCTGTCCTTGGAAGCTTTGAAGTGAGGCCTTGACTTCTCTATAGCTTTGAAAGTCTTAGATTTCTTCTTCTTCCAACAGAAGGCTCCTTAGCCTACATTGAAATCTATTTTTTAATTAAATACACATGGACACAAAAAAGGGAAAAGATACCAGGGGCTACTTGAGAGTAGAGGGTGGGAGAAGTGTTAGAATGGAAAATCTACCTATTGGTTATTATGCTCATTACCTGGTGATATAGTTTGGCTGTGTCTCCACCCAAATTTTGTCTTGAATTGTAGCTCCCAAAATCCCCACGTGTAATGGGAGGGACCTGTTAGGAGGTAATTTAATCATGGGGGCACAATTTTCCCGTGCTGCTCTCAAGATAGTGAATAAGTCTCATGAGAACTGATGGTTTTATAAAGGGCAGTTCCCCTGCACACGCTCTCTTGCCTCCTACCATGTAAGATGTCCCTTTGTTCTTCCTTCATTGTCTGCCATAATTGTGAGGCCTCCCTGCCCATGTGGTACTGCAAGTCCATTAAAGCTCTTTCCTTTAGAAATTACCCAGTCTCACATATGTCTTTATTAGCAGCATGAGAATGAACTCATGGCTAATCAAACAATCTGTACACCATACCACTGTTACAGGCAATTTACTGATGTAACAAACTTTCACGTGTACCCCTCTCCAAACCTAAAATAAAAGTTGGAAAGAAAAATAATCTACTCTTTAGTGTAGCTACCTTCATTAATGATCTTAGCTGGATCTTCTGGATAATTTGCTACAGCTTCGTCATCAGCACTTGGTTCTTCACCTTGCACTTTTATGTTATGACATGGCTTCTCTCCTTAAACCTCATGAAACAATAAACCATATGAACCCCATGAAAAGCTTTCAACTTTTCTTCTGTATCATCCTCACTTCTCTCAGCACTCATAGAATTGAGGAGAGTTAAGGTCTTTCTCTGGATTAGGCTTTGGCTTAAAGGAATGCTGTGGCTGGCTTAATCTTCTATCCAGAGAACTAAAGCTTTCTGCATCTCAGTAATAAATCTGTTTTGTCTTATTATTATTTGTGTTCACTTGAGTAGCACTTTTGATTACATTCAATAACTTTTTATTTGTATTCATAACTTGGCTAACTAGCCAAGAAGCCTAGTTTACAGCCTGTATTGACTTTCATCATGCTGTTCTCACTAAGTTTAATAATTACTAGATTTGATCTAAAGTGAGAGACATGAAACTCCTCTTTTCACATGAACACTTAGAGGCCATTGTAGGGTTATTAATTTGCCAGATTTTATTATTATTGTCTTTCAAGGAATAAGGAGGACCTAAAAGAGGGAGAGAGACAGGGGAACTGCTGGTCAGTGAAACAGTCTGAACACGTACAACATTTATTGAGTAAGTGTCCTGTTTTACATGGATGTGGCTGATGGCACTCCCAAAAATTGCAATAGTAAAATCAAAGATCACTGTTCAGAGATTGCCATAACAGATATAATAATTTAGAAAGCTCAAAATGTAAGAATTACCAAAATGTGACACAGACATATGAAGTAAGCATATGCTGTTGGAAAAATGGCACAAATAGACTTGCTTGATGAGGGTTGCCAGAAACCTTCAATTTGTAAAAAATGTGATATCTGGTAAGCACAATAAAATAAAATGCAGTAAAACAGGGCATGCCTGTAGTGTAGAACATGTCTCATGGGCCAGGGTATAAGCTCCACATAGGTAGGAGTTTTAAACTGTTTTGTTCAGTGATACATTTCTGCACCTGGAAAAGTTTCTGGCAATGCATAGTGGGCACTGAATAAATATTTTTAATGGGTGAATAAATATATGCATAAAGTCTTTGCAAAGACAAAGTTATATAGCAGATGTAGAAGTTTTTGTAAGTGGATACAGAAGTCCTTGTGAATAGTAAAATGCCATACATACTTTAGGGGTTCTTGTAATTTTACCTTGGTGACATTGCTTCTATCTGTACTCTCCTTTCCAGCTTCATATGTCTCTTTCTCTCTTCCTCTACTTTATGTTTCAGTCCTGCTGGGTGACTTAATGTTTTCTGATTGTGCGTTTTCTTTGCTCTTGGTATTTATACTCTACAGAATGCCCTTCCTACATTGCTGTCTATGTAGTTGAATAGAATTGAGTGGACCTAGCTGGGTGCTCCAGGGTCCAGTTCAACCTCACCATAAAGTGTTGTGGCAGGCGAGCTCATAACATAACCTGTACAGACAACAATTTTTTTGCTGTTCTTAGAAAGCATCCAATACATTCTTAAAACAATCTGAGAATACCCATCTTAGTATGTGCCAGATATTTGACTTGTGATGTCTCATACCTACCCTATGGAATAGGTATTATGATGACCACTTTTATACAGATGAGAAAAATTGAAGCTCAGCGAAGCTGAACAAATTAACCCTTATAACACAGCTAGCCATAGAACCAGGATGGAAATTCAGCCCTATCTTTCTTCGTTTTTCTCACTGGATTGTGCTGTCTCTCTCTGGGGTATCCATTTCTGAATTTCACTCAGGTGCATCTTTCTTCACTTACGTGTTGAATCTTTAAAGCTGTAGACAAAGTCACAAATTCACAAAGAAGGCCTGATACTTCCAAAGGGCCTTCAACTGCAAGAATTCCAATTGTCTGCCTGGGTTCTCCATGGTAGCTGTGTATAAGTAATCATAACCACACCAGTTCACTTCTCTTCCTCATAGGACACATCCGCACATACTGAATCACACATGATCTCTGTGTCTGGTTAAAAAAAAAATGCACAAAGATTGAGAAGTCCAAACTTGTCTGAACTTGCTTCTGTCTCTGATACCATTTTTCTGATACAAATTCAGGTCTCAGCTGCAAAGTAAATTATCAACTTATTGTCAACTGTTTCTCACTCTGGAAGCAGCATTTTATCTGGAAGACAGATAGTCCAAGCCTCCTTCCTAATTTTTTAGTCTTTTGCCTGCTATTATTGTTCGTCTAGCTCTCTGTTAAACTGGGACACTGACCAGGGTATTGGCCTGAGACTCAGTTCTAGGTCTACCATTAATGCACCATTTGTCTTGGGCCAGTCACTTCACTTTTTGTGGCCTCACTTTCTTTGTCTGTAAAACGGAAAGAACAAAACTTAGCTTATTTAATTCCCAGGGCAGGAATGTATATGTTCATAATGTGTGAGGCACTGTGCTAGCTCTTTGGGACAAAAATGTCCAAGCTAGACTAAATCTATTTCCTCATGGAGATGAAAGAGAATATAATAAGAAAATTATAAATATATGATATATATCATATATAAGCATATATCTATGTGTATATAGATAGATAGAGAGAGAGAGAGAATGTGTTCATTATGGTCTTTGACTGGTGGGCTTTAATTGCAGGGAGCATAATCAGTAGTAGAAGATGTACTCAGAGATGTGTTGGGAGCCAGATCATGTGAAGTCTTGTAGGCTATGATAATGATTTTAGATTTATTTTGAGTGTGATGGGGCTATTGGAGAGTTTTGAGCAGGTGATAAGATCTTTTTCACATTTTGTAGAATCATTCTGGTTTCTGTGTGCAAATCAAATGAGATAAGGAATGTGAAAGTGTTTTGTAACCACTACTGTGCTGTATATATCTGAGAAATTATTACCAGTGAGGTTACAGGTCAGGAAGATAATTAATGTATTTCAGTCGGAGTACTGGCAGGAAACAGAAGGCACACTAAAAATTTTGCAATAAATTTAATGAAGGAATATTTACAGAGACAAGGGAAGATTTAGGGGAATCAAGGAATCAAAGAGTGATGGTGAAACATTCAGTTTCTAGCAATAGGAGGAAGCCATTACCACCCATAGGCCTTAAAGGACTTGGGAAAGAAATAGTCTTACTAGAATCTAGAGAAAGTTGTTAACTTTGGGAGAGGGGCTCCCCAACCCCATCTATGGCTGTAGGTAGAAGAATACCACCAATATCAGAGCTAATTTGACAGTGAGAGAGTGAAAGGAGTTGATTAATACACTGACTTCTCTCTTCTCTTATCTTCCAACCATTAGCCAGGGCCTCCCATTGCCTGAAAGCAACCAGAAACAAGAGGGCAAAAAAACTTTAGGTGATGCAGCCTATAGAGATCAACCTCCAAGGACACAGAGCAGGAAGAAAAGGCTTAGAAATAAATTTGTAAAGGTAAGAACAGAAAACCAGAACAGAATGGTTATAAACATTAGCTATGAGACTGATTACCCAGTCACTGCTTTCTTAGATGACTGCAACAGTCTGTCACTGGATTTTTCTGTTTGAAGTCTCTGTTTTTCATTATCATGTAGGTTTCAGAGACATTTTTCTAAAGCACAGCTCTGATAAAGTGACTAACCTGCTCAGAATCCTTCTATAGCTCACTCCTGCCCTGTCAAAACCCCTTAACCCAGCATCGTGAGGTACTGTGTAGAGTATGTAGTGGGGGTACTCAGCAAATAGTTATTAAATGCCAGTTCCTGCCAATCCTTGCCATGGCATCAGACTAGTTTTGTTTCATTTTCCTTTAT
This sequence comes from Pan paniscus, assembly GCF_029289425.2. Classification (NCBI taxonomy): domain Eukaryota; kingdom Metazoa; phylum Chordata; class Mammalia; order Primates; family Hominidae; genus Pan; species Pan paniscus. The sequence continues at coordinate 65,836,865 of NC_073272.2, forward strand.
CTGACATATCCTATCCTTGTAAAGAAAGCTCTAGCTGAAAAGTCAATAAGACCCCCAACATATCCTCTCTTTTTTAAAAAAACTCTGTGCATTTCCTTGTATTGTACCACTCAACTGTAATGCCTTCTCTCCTTTTTCCACCTACAGAAAGCTGTCTCTAACTTGAAGAGCCAACTTAAGCCATTAAAAAATTCCTGAAATACCTTTAAGCATAAATAAAACTCCACTAGTCTTGCTTTGTTCTCCCAGGGACCTATTTAATGCTTTCCTTATAGCATGCAACACAACCTCTCTTCAGCAATAATTATCTGCATAAATGCCTATCTACTTGGTTAAACTGTGAGCTTTTTTAAATGTGAGATTATAATTTGCTTCCCTTTCTTTGTGCCTTTGGTGTTAGTTGACTAGTTCAGTGCCTGCTACCCAAAAACTGTTTGCTGAGTTAATACTGAATGAAGCTTCCTGGAATCCTGTGTGTCAGCAGCTAAATTTTTCCACAATAAACCCAGAGATTCTAGAAGACCTCAAAATGCCTTATGACTCGCCAAAGCAAAATCCAATTAGCTTTCATATTGATCAAGTGTTTTGTGTATGCCATTACATCTCATTTTCTGAGATGTGATCACTCAGCTCTATTACACATAGCAACTCTTAGTCTGAACATTAATTACACTTGGCTTCTCAGGCCCCATTCCAGTCTCCTGTCATCAGGTCTCAGTGGTCACTGCTGTCCACCTACACATTACTTTTCAGTAGTTAAAAATGTTATTTTGTTTCCTGGTTGAGCATATATTCTGTCTCCCTGCCTCAGTACAAAGTTCACAATATGAGTAGTCCAGGTACTCTCCACACAGTAGGCACCACCTAGAAAGTTCTTGAGAGGCATATTTCTCTAGCACAGCTCCAGAACATGTGCTGGCTGCCTAAGCAAATGCTAGGTTGCATAAAGGAGAAACAGAAATAAGAGGTTAGGTCCTGAGCCCTGGCTACTTATGGTTATAGGCAGAGTGCACCTTCCCAAGCAGGTTACTGGCCTTGGTCACTGGTGCCTTCCTACCTCCTCTATTGAGAGTCTGCTACATTCTTCCTCTGCCACAGGCAGGACATGTTATTCACTAGATATTTACTGAAGACCTATCTCATAGCAGTTAATGTGCCCAGCACTGGATTGGTAGGGGAAGAGGAGGGAGAGATAGTGTAGGTAGGAACAAGGGTGGGCAGCAATGGATAAAGCACTGTCCTTGTATAATCTTTCACCTGGATAGGTTGGACTTGAAAATGAATAAAGTTCACCTAACTTCAAATCTCTCTTCCATAAGCCTGCTTCAGAGCCTTAAATTCCAATCAATAAAGTGACCTTTGTGGGTAGTAGAATGAAGATCCCATATCCAGAATGTCCCTGTTAATTGTCATGAATCTCCCAATTCCTGGGGATGACTTTTGCCTCTACTCATTGTCTTTAGCCCTCTGAGGATATTGTCCTTTCAAAACATATCCCACATCCAACTACCTCCAGTACTAATATCCTAGTCTAAATCACCATCATCTCTTTCTTGGATTATGTCAGTAGCCTTCTAACTACCCTCCCTGTTTCTATCTTTGACAAAATATTTTCTATGCATCAGCTAGAGTAATCCTTTATTTAATAGGTCCATCAGATCAAGTTTCTCTTCAGCTCAAAACCCTCTCCCAGAATAAAAGCTAAGTTCCTACAATGGCTTCTAAGGCCTACATGATCTTGTCTCTCATCTCCTTATCTCTTACGACTCACCCCCTCATTTATTCCACCCCACCTATATTGACCTTCTTGTGATTTGTGAAAAACAACCAGGAAGCTGCCCCTTCGGGGTCTTTGCATTTGCTGTTTTTCATGCCTGGAATGCTCTTTCTCCAGCATTTTCTTGGTTCACTCTTTCCCTTCTTTCATATTTTTGTTTTCAGATGTCATTGACCAAGATAAGTCTGTCCTGGCCATTCTGTTAAGAAGAATAGTCATCCCTTGGTCATTCTCTGTCTGCTTTTTCTTATCTTCTTTATAAGCCAAATCACTATGTAGAATATATTATTCATTTGTATTTTTACTTATTAAAGTAATTCTTATTTAATAAATAGTAATTCTGTATATTTATGGGGTACAGTGTGATGTTTTGATCTAGGCATACATTGTAGAAAGAGTCAACCAAGCCAATTAACATATCTATTGCTTCATCAACTTACTAATTTTTGGTGGTGAGGATGTTAAACAATTCATTACTATTAACTGTTGTCACCATGCAGTGCAGTAGATCACAAAAATATATCCCTCCAGTCTGTCTGAAACTGTGTACCCTGTTGTATTTTTCATTATTTATTGTACGTCTCCCCTTACTAAAATGTAAGCTTTATGAAGGCAGAGACTTTGTCTTCCTTTTTTATAACCACTGTATCTTCAATATCTAGAATAGTACCTGACATATAGCAGATCTTGTTGAATAAATAAACTACTTGATGAGTGGATGTTGCTATCAGGAGGAAGTGATTGTATTAACTCTCAGTGGTATACAAACCTATTGAACTTGGGGCCATATTAGACAGAGAGTCCTGACCTCTAACCAGCCTTTTACTGGAGATGTGGTGGAAAGGACGGAGTAAAAAGGTAAAAGAAAGTGATCACTGGAGGATTATAATCACTTTCTGTCTAACCTGGAGTAGCTTGTGAACCATGTTTACAAGAACAGGCTATTCACAGCATAGAAATAGTAGCAAAGCTTAAGGTAAAAGTAGGGGCAAAGGAAAGAGAGGTAGAAGGATGGAGAAAGAAAGAGAGAGCATAGGTGGGAGAAAAGGGGGTGAATAGAGAAGATTTGAAAGAGGTAAGGAGTGAGGAAAAAGAAAAAGAAAGGAGAAGAGAAGGAGGACTTACATCAGCTTACAGTTGGGATGTAATTCTGCTTCTTGCCAGTTTGAAAGGGAGTTTCATATGTGTGGGGGGGAGTCAGGCACTGGGAGATTTCCATCTGCCCTTTCAGAATTTCAGCTAGCTGGGGACTCTGTGGCTTTGTGACATTGTAGCAGTGAGAAATAATGCACTACATAACAAAGAGGCAGAGGGGAAAAAAAGATTTAACTAAAAAGCAGATATGCATTACTGACTGGGATGCTAATCATGAAGAGAGTAACAACAGATTCATTTACTCCTATGTGTGTCAAATATATCATTGGCATAAAATGCCATAAGCCTTCCCTATGAGACTGAAATTTCATCCAGAGGGTGTTGTCATCATAATACTTAAAACAGCCTCTTGCTTACACATTTTCATGTCAGGGAGCTCACCACCTCCAAAATCAGCCTTCTGCCCATAGAAAACTGTGATTGCTTGGAAATTATTCCTTAAGTTGACCTGAATTTTGTCATCTTGTGGCTTCTGCCCATGGTTTCCAGCTTTGACATAGTTTCTGTCTTCTGTACTCTTTGCACTGTAATAGCTCCTTAGATGTTTGAAAGCATTAGTCATGTCTTTTATAATATTCTCAGGACCAAACTGATCCAACTCCTTCAAATGTTCCTCCTAGGATCTACATTTTACCCCTGTCTTCATCTTGCTCTCTCCAACATGTCGCAGGTCTGTCTATGACTCTTTTTAAATGTGTGGAACCCATGACCGAAAGCATTAAAGTGAGTCATGATCAATTCAGAGGCAAGTAGAAAATTGTTTTCCACTTCTGGCCACTTTAAAAAATACACAGAGAGCCACAGGTTCTAAATGAGGAACACATTCAGAAGTAGGTTACAAAGTCTCAGAAAGATACTGCAGTGACATAAAAGTGGCACAGTTTCATATGTGATCTCCCTTGCATCACCTTTCACTGCAGCTTGGATTGTAAACCTGGGACTGATGGAGACCTAAGAAATTCCTAAACCTAACATGACCATAATCTGCTCCAGCTCCAGTATTTCCCATCTGCAAATACGTTGTAACCAGTTGCCCAGGCCCAACACTTAGAAGTCTGCCTTAATTCTTCTTTTTTCCTCACCAGTTTAAAAATAAAAAAGTCCAGTAGGCTCCACCTCTAAGATGTATCACTAATCCATTTACTTCTTGTTTTTTTTTTTTTTTTTTCTACTGACACCACCATGGTCTGAGCCACTATTTTCTGCCTGGATTACTGCAGCTGACTTTCATCTAGCTACTCTGCTTCCATGCACCATCATCCTTCCATTTCCTGCCCTACAATCTGTTTGCAACACAGAAGCCAGATAGTTATTTTTATAAACTTAAGCCAAATAACATAACTCTTGCTCAAAACGCTTCACTGAATTTCCATCACATTTTGAGTATAAGTCAGACTTATCACAATCTACTTGATTTGGTTCCTTCTTGTCTCTTGTGATTTTATCTCTTACCCCTTCTTCCTTGATCATTACGTTACACTTCACTGGCTGCCCTTCCTTCCTTCCTTCCTTCCTTCCTTCCCTCCCTCCCTCCCTTCCTCCCTCCATCCTTCTCTCCTTCCGCCTTCCCCCCTTCCCCCATTCCTTCCTTCCTTCCTCCCTCCCTCCCTTCCTCCCTTCCTTTCTACCTGAGATACAATTTACACACAGTAAAATAAGCATATTTTAAGTGTACAGTTTGATGCATTTTGAAAAATATATAAAGTGGTTTACCCACCACTCAAAACAAGGCACAGATTTTCATAGCCCCAGATAGTTCCCTCATGCATCTTTTCGGTCAATTCCTATACTTCAGCAGTAGGGGTAAAGAATATACTAAACTCTCCCCCCACAGATTAGTTTTGCCTGTTCTTGAATTTTATATAAATGAAATCATACAATGTGCATTATTTTGTGTAAAGAATCTTTCACTCAGCAAAATGTTTTTGAAATTCATCCACGTTGTCAAATATATCAGCAATTTTTTTCTGTTACTGAATCCACTAAGCTTCTTTATGCTCAATATTAAATGTGATTCTTTTTTCCTGAAATGTCTTTCTTTGATCACTTGATATAAAGTAGCTTCCTCATCCCAGACATTCTTCATCACAATTCCTCATTCATTTTCTTTCATAGCACCCATAACAATCTGAAATTATCTTGTTCATATAGATTTGTTTCCTCATTTTCTATTCTTTAATAAAACTCCACAAAAGCAGAGATTTTTATTTGTTTACTGCTATATACTCAGACACTACCACAGTGCCTGGCAGATACTATAAGATCAATAAATATTTTTGAATGAATACATGAAAAAATCTATGGTATAGACTTAAGGAATGTAAATGACATCTGGAATGTAAATGACAAAAGTAACTGTGCCTTACATGGGCACAAGCTGTCAGAGGTTACAAGGCTCTTTTCCATCTTTTAACTGACTTGATTCTTATTCTGATGATAAGAGAAAGGAACATCAGTGGTTGATAATTCTATTTGATGTAGGAGAAAACAGAGGTTCAAAGATGTGAGATTACTACTTATTTGCCTAATGTCTCATCAAGTGGCAGAACTGGAAGTAAGAAGCATAATTTTTATGCTTGCTATTCAAATTACTCCTCAGCCAAAAAGATGTTAAGAAAACTACCTTACTCAATTGTGTTGCAACCTGGCTTGGTAACTGTTATGTGGTTTTAACAGAGGAATGGGAAGAGGATTCTTTGTGGAGGACAGAGAGAGAGAGAAGCAAGTAAAAGGTAATATATCATCATAACTTTGGTTCTGTCCAACTTGAGAGGCCACTTAATTTATCTCTTGACTTAGGCCATAGAGACAAAACTTAAAACTGGGGAACATAATTTCTTCCAGATACCTTGGCTTTGAAAAAATTCCCCATAGGGATTTCCAAACCCCATTTTCTCAATGCTTTACCTTCCTAGAAGTCTTCCTAGTGTAATTTGCTCTTCTGAGCAGACTCATCTTCTGGAGAGAGAACCTTTGATAAATGGCTTATGTCAGGGGCCCTGTCAGGCATATCTCTTGGGATTCATTAATAAGTTGGTTATGCTCTCTGCACTGAGTGCCACTGAGTTTGGGAAACATGAGTCAGTGCTTCTGATCTTATTCAACTTTGAGTGAACTGTTTAAATTGAGTTTGGGACCATGCAAAGCCAAGCCCTAGTCCTTGTTGCCATGTGTATCTGTCTGAAGCAGCTTTGAAGGCTCCCTTTGATAGTTGTTCTCTAATGCAGACATTAGGCTCCTATTAATACAATATAAAATCACATTTGCTTTTTTGGTACTCCCTTCTCACATGACTCACCCAGAGCTTGCAGTCATCTCAAATCTCTTTACTAATTTTTCACTGAAAAATGAGTTGTCAAGTCACATGTCATCTCAAGTGATGATAAGCCTCACTCTAGAAACAGTGTATGTGTGTTACGGAGTTTTGGGGCTGGAGGAAAAAAGCAATTAAAAGTGCCATTCTGATTTCTAGGGGCTTCTAAATTAAGACAGTGGAAATTCATCCTTACTATTTTCTCAAACCTTTATTGAGCAGTTGTTTTGAGATAGTCATGATAGAAGAGACTTTCACCTGCACTCTTTTTAACCTTTTTTTTTTTTAACAATCTTGAACAGTATAATAATAGCATCTTTAATTTACTGATGGGGAAATGGAGGAGGCAAGGTTAAGTTGTTTTTCTATAGATCATACAGAATCTCAGCTTTGCCACTAACTGGTACCTTGATTTTCAGTCTCTTTGGAACTTCATTTATTTATAAAAGTAAGACTTGGCAAGAGGATTTCTAGAAGACTTCTCTACTGGTTTTGCTGTAACTGGCTTACTTTTCTAAAATGTCAATTTGGCATCTTGCATTCATACAGCAGGACTTTGCATTCCAAAACAGATAAGACAAGAACATTGGTTTGAAATGAGCAAAACAAAAAGCAGTTTTTACTTCTTAGCCTGTGGTTCATAAATGACAACTGATCCTTTATGTAATTATTCACTATTTCAACCATGGAGTATAGTTGTCCAGAGCACGGGCACCCCCAGCGTAGCCTAGATTTCAATGATAGCTCTGCCTTTTACTGGCTGTGGAACCATAGCAGATTATCTAACCTTTTGGTATTTGGTATCCTCATCAGTGAAATTAAGTTAATGATACCTGACCCTTGGTTAATGAAGATTAACCAAGATGTTTATCAAGTGCCCAGTAGAGTTCATTCTTACTAACTGCAATTGCCATTATTATTATTGTTATTATTTTTAATTCATTCAATTTGGCAAATATTTACTGAATTCTTAGGATAAAAGTAGATATGAAAGAGCTTTTTAATCTATAAAATATAAGAAATTATTCACTGTTTAGCAAAATCCTAACATATGATAAGAACAAAATAAATATTTGGTGAGTGAATAAATAAAGTTTTCACTCTGAGAAGAACTGGCTCAGAAAAATAATTTATGTATCTGTTCTAGCATGGTACCTAGTTTCCATGATCAGCTCTGTGCTTATATAAAAATATTAGGCTCTTATTTTAAATCAAACTTTAATTGTTTTTATATTTATAGAAAACCAAATAAACAAAACAAAGGGTCAGACACTGGAGCACAAAGTCTAGTGGAGGAGACAGGCAAGTTCTCAGATAACTCTAAAATGTCATTATTAGTGTTGAAAAAAATAATAACTGAAGGATTAAGGGAACAGGGTGGGGAGTGGAATGGGAAAGGGCAGATGAGTAATCATCTAGGAATCAAGTGAGCTTCAGAGAGTTAGTGTCATTTAACTGAATATTGAAGGAGAAGGTGATATTATAAGTGGGCATCGGTTTAGAAAAATTATACCAGTCAGAGGGAACAACAAGTACAAGGACACTAAGGAGTGAGAAAACTTGATGTGCTCAGGAAACAGAAACCATATTTGTATGGCATTAGTATAGGGTGGTCCCAGAGTGGTAATAAGCAGGTTTGAAAACATAAGCATAAACTACATCATGGAGGGGATGGTATGTGTTTAGTGTTTACCATTTTGTAGGTGAAACTGGCTTACAGAGTAGTCTCAACAGTAGGAATGGTAGGATAAAATGGTTTGAATGTATTATTCAGTCTTGAAATTGTGTTCTGTTTAATTCTCATTTCTTGATGATATCTTGGATGGATGCTATATTTTTATGGTTACTTGCAGATATTAAGAGTAAGTCCAATCCAGTTTAAAATAAAACTTTATATCCATTTTAAGTAGTATCTGCCCCCTTCCCTTGGCCCAGGAAAAGCTAATGGTTTAAAATACTTGGAGTGTGGAGGGGTCTACTTCCTCACTCTTACTCCCACTCCAGAACTTCAGGGTAAATAACAAATGTCATCTTGTTGTGGCATATGTGTTACCCTCTATTTTAAAGGTCTCAGTCAGTCGTTGCAACCCTGTGTTTCTTAGTGTCAAGGAAGGTGCTTTTGAAACAGCCCAGCATTTCCACTTCTGTGTAAACTTAGCCAGCAGGAACAGACTCCTGTCTTTGAAAAAACACCCAGATGGCAGTGATTCCACCTACCCCTGTCCATCATAGCCAAGTAAGCCAAACCTGCTAAATCTTCCAGTCCAGTGTTTCCACATCTGCCTGAATTTGATGAGCAGTGCAGGCTCCTCCTTTTGCCCTCGTAACACCTGGATGGCATGGCAGACAACTCTATTTAATCCTGCCTCTTATAGCATGACAGGCTACACATGCTAGAGCTTCCAGCTTCTGCCAGAACTGTATAGGCAGGCAAAACTCTGTGTTCACCCCAAGAAGTACTTAGCAGATTAGGGGTGACCTTAGCAAGAATATGGTCTGTCTGCCAACTGTGGCCCCTGCCTGAGGGAGTGCTGTGGAAAAAAACTCAACAAAAGACATGTGGGCATGGGGCCATGTAATCAGAGGGGGCTACCCCAAGACCCAGGAGTGGACTAGAACAAAAACAAATCAACTGAGCTCACTATATACTACAATCAAACCCCCAAGAGTATCAAAGAAGAGAAAAACAAAAAACCCATTCAAAGGACAGTAACTTCAAAAACTGAGGGAACATCAGCCCACACATATGAGAAAAAACTAAAACTAGCACAAGAACTCCAGTGACTCAAAAAGCCAGAATATACTCTTAGCACCGTTTCTCCAGCAATGGTCCTTAACCAGGCTGAAATGGTTGAAATGTCAGAAATAGAATTCAGAATACAGAAAGAAAAACAGATCATTGACATTTAGGAAGAAAGTTGAAACCTACTTCAAGGAATCTAAGGAATACAATAAAATGAAACAGAAGCAAGGGATAAAAGGCACATTATAAGAAAGAACCAAACTGATCTGATAGAGCTAAAAAAAATTCAATAATTTTAGAATACAATGAGAAATATTAACAACAGAATTGACCAAGCTGAGAAAAGAATCTCAGAGCTCAAAGATTGTTTATCTGGATTAAGCCAGTCAAACAATAATAAAGAAAAAACAACAAAGAAGAATGAAGAAAAGTGAAATATAGGATTATATAAAGAGACCAAATATATGACACATTGGTGTCCCTGAAAGAGAGGGATAGAAAGTAAGCAACTTGGAAAACATATTTCAGGATATCATACATGAATATTTTCCCAACCTTGCTAAAGAGGCCAACATTCAAATACAGGAAATACAGAGAACTAATGTGAGATGCTCTACAGATTAACCATCCCCAAGATGTATAGTCACCAGATTCTGCAAGACAGAAATAAAAAAGAATAAAGGCAGCCAGAGGGAAAGGGAAGGTCACATACAAAGAGAAGTCCATCAAACTAACAGCAGAGCTCTCAGCAGAAACCTACAAGCCAGAAGAGATTGGGGGCCTATATCTGGTATTCTTAAAGAAAAGAAATTCCAAACAAGAATTTCATATTCAGCAAAACTAAGCTTCATAATCAAAGTAGAAATAAGATCCTTTTCAGACAAGCAAGTGATGAGGAAATTTGTTACCACCAGACCTGCCTTACAAGAGCTCCTGAAAGAAGTACTAAATATGAAAAGAAAAGACTGTTAATAGCCATTACAGAAACACACTGAAGTACACAGACCACTGACACTATAAAGCAACCACACTAACAAGTCTGCATGATAACCAGCTAACATCATGATGACAGGATCAAATCGATACATAACAATACTAACCTTGAATATAAATGGGTTAAATGCCCCAATTAAAAGGCACAGAGTGGCAAGCAGGATAAACAACCAAGACTCATTTGTATGCTGTCTTCAAGAGACCCATCTCACATGAAATGACACACATAGCCTCAAAATAAAGGGACAGAGAAAAATCTACTAAGAAAATAGAAAACTAAAAAAGTAGGGGTTGCATTCCTTGTTTCAGACAAAACAGATTTTAAACCAACAAAGATTTAAAAAGATAAAAGAAGGGCATTGCATAATGATAAAAGGTTCAATTCAACAAGATCGAAACTTAATATGCCCCCCAACACAGGAGCACCCAGATTTATAAATCAACTTCTTAGAGACCTTCAAAGATATGTAGGCTCCCACAAAATAATACTGAGAGACTTTATCACCACATTGACCATATTAGACATATCATCAAAACCGAAAATTAACAAAGTTATTCAGGACCTGAAATCAGCACTGGATCAAATAGAACTGATAGATATTGGGAGACTGCTCCACAAACAAAACAAAACAAAACAAAACAAAACAAAAAATACCTTCTTTTCATTGCCATATGGCACATACTCTAAAATCAGTCACATAATCAGAAGTAAAACACCCCTCAGCAAATTCAAAACAAACAATCTCTCAGATCACAACACAATCAAACTAAAAATCAAGACTAAGAAATTCACTCAAAACCATACAATTACATGGATATTGAATAACCTGCTCCTGGATGACTTTTAGGTAAATAATAAATTTAAGGCTTATATCAACATGTTCTTTGAAACTAATGAGAACAAAGATACAATGTACCAGAATTTCTGGGACACAGTCAAGGCAGTGTTAAGAGGGAAATTTATAGCACTAAATGCCCACATCAAAAAGTTAGAAAGATCTCAATTTAACAACATAATTTTACAACTAAAAGAACTAGAAAAGCAATAGAAAACCAACCCCAAAGCTAGCAGAAGACGAAAAAATAACCAAAAGCAGAATGGAACTGAAGGAGATTGAAACATTAAAAAAAATCAAAAGATCAATAAATCCAAGATGTGTTTTTCTTAAAAATTAATAAAATAAATAGACTGCTAGCTAGACTAGTAAAGAAGAGAGATCTAAATAAACGCACTCAAACACGAAGCGTGATTATACCACTGAGCCCCATAGAAATACAAAGAAGCATCAGAGAATATTATGAACACCTCTATGCAGATAAACTAGAAAATCTAGAACAAACAGATAAACTTCTGAACAATACACCCTCCCGAGGCTGAACCACGAAGAAATCGAATCCCTGAACATACCAATAACAAGCTCTGAAACTAAGTCAGTAACAAATAGACTACTAACCAAAAAAAAGTCCAGGACCAGAAAGATTAACAGCTAAATACTACCAGTTGTAAAAAGAAGAACTGGTGCCATTCCTGCTGAAACTATTCCAAAAAATTGAGAAGAAGAGACTTCTCCCTAACTCATTCTATGAGGCTAGCATCATTCTAATACCAAAATTTGGTAGAGACACAACAAAGAAAGAAAACTTCACATCAGTATCTTTGATGAACACTGATGCAAAAATCCTCAACAAAATGCTGGTCAACCTAGTCAAACAGCATATCAAAAAGATAATCCACCATGATCAAGTTGGCTTTATCCATGGGATGCAAGGTTGGTTAAACATATGCAAACCAATAAATATGATTCATCACATAAGCAGAACTAAAGACAAAAACTACATGATTATTTCATTAGATGTAAAAAAGACTTTCAATAAAATACAACACCCTGTAGTCCCAGCACTTTGGGAAGCTGAGGCAGGTGGATCACAAGGTCAGGAAATTGAGACCATCCTGGCTAACATGGTGAAACCCTGTCTCTACTAAAAACACAAAAGTTAGCCAGGCGTGGTGGCAGGCACCTGTAGTCCCAGCTACTCGGGAGGCTGAGGCAGGAAAATGGCATGAACCCAGGAGGTGGAGCTTGCTGTGAGCCGAGATCGTGCCACTGCACTCCAGCCTGGGTGACAGAGCGAGACTCCATCTCAATTAAAAAAAAAAGAAAGAAAAAAAACTTTAAATAACCTAGGTATTGAAGAAACATACCTCAAAATAATAAGAGCCATTTATGATAAACACACAGCCAACATCATACTGAATGAGCAAAAGCTGGAAGCATTCCCCTTGAAAACTGGCGTAAGACAAGGATGCCCTCACTCACCATTCCTATTCAACATAGTATTGGAGGTCCTAGCCAAGGCAATTAGACAAGAGAAAAAAATAAAGATTCCAAATAGGAAGAGAGGAAGTCAAACTATCCCAGTTTGCAGATAGCATAATTATTTATCTAGAAATCCCCATAGTTTCAGCCATAAAGTTTTTTCAGCTGATAAGCAGCTTCAGTAAAGTCTCAGGATACAAAAATCAATGTGCAAAAATCACTACTAATCATACACACCAACAGCAGTTAGGCTGGGAGCCAATCCCATTCACAATTGCCAGCTCCAAAATAAAATAACTAGAAATACAGCTAACCAGGGAGGTAAAAGATCTCTACAAGAACTACCAAACACTGCTCAAATAAATCAGAGATAACACATATAAATGGAAAAAAGTTCTATGCTCACGGATGGGAAGAGTCAATATAATTAAAATGGCCATATTGCTCAAAGCAATGTGTAGATTCAATGCTATTCTTATCAAACTACCAATGATATTTTTCACAAAAAGTAAAAAGAAACTATTTAAAAATGTATATAGAACCTATTAGAGCCTGAATAGCCAAGGCAGTCCTAAGAAAAAAAAAAAAAAGCTGGAGGCATCATGTTACCTGACTTCAATGTATACTTCAGGGTTATAGTAACCAAAATAGCATGGTAGTGGTACAGAAACAGACACATAGACCAAAAAAACAAAACAGAGAACCCAGAAATAAGGCTTCACACCTGCAACTATCTGATCTTTGACAAAGATTAAAAAAAAAAAAGCAATGGGGAAAGCCCTCCCTATTCAATATATGGTGCTAGGGTAACTGGATAACCATATGCAGAAGACTGAAACTGCACCTCTTCCTTTCATTCTCTGCAAAATTAACTCAAGATGGATTAAAGACTTACATGTAAATTTCTAAACTATAAAAACTCTGAAAGACAACCTAAGCAATACCATTCTGAACATAGGAATGGGCAAGGATGTCATGACAAAGTTGTCAAAAGCAATTGCAACAAAAGCAAAAATTGACAAGTAAGATTTAATGAAACTAAGGAGCTTCTGCACAGCAACAGAAACTCAACAGAGTATGCAGACAACCTACAGAATGGGAGAAAAGTTGTGCAAGTTGTGTATCTGACAAAGGCCTGATATTTAGCATCTATAAGGAACTTTAACAAATTTACAAGAAAAATACAAACAACTCCATTAAAAAGTGGGCAAAGGACATAAACAGACACTTTTCATAAGAAGACATGCATGCGGCCAGCAATTATATGAAAAAAAGCTCAATATCACTGATTGTCAGAGAAATGCGAATCAAAACTACAATGAGATACCATCTCACACCAGTTAGAAGGGCTATTATTAAAAAGTCAAGAAATAACAAATGCTGGCAAGGTTGCAGAAGAAAAGGAACACTTATACCCTGCTGGTGGGAGTGTAAATTAGTTCAGCCCCTATGAAAGACAGTGTGGTGATTCCTTAGAGACCTAAAAACAGAAATATCATTCAACACAGTAATTTCATTACCTGGTATATACCCAAAGGAATAAAAGTTGTTCTATTATGAGACACATGTATGCATATGTTCATTGCAGCACTATTCACAATAGCAAAGACATGGAACCAACCTACATGCCTATCAATGGTAGAATGGATTTTGAAAATGTGGTACATATATGCCAAGTAATACTTTGCAGCCATCAAAAAGAATGAGATCATGTCCTTGGCAGAAACATGGGTGGAGTTGGAGGCCGTTATCCATAGCAAACTAACACAAAAACAGAAAACCAAATACTGCATGTTCTTACTTATAAATGGAAGCTAAATAATGGGCACACATGGACACATATAGAGGAACAATACACACTGGGGCCTATCAGGGGCTGCAGGATGGAAGGAAGGAGATGATCAGGAAAAATGACCAATGGGTGCTAGGCTTAATACCTGGGTGATGAAATAATTTATACAACAAACCTCTACGACATAAATTTACCTATATAACAAACCTGCACATATACTCTGGAACTTAAACAAAAGCTAAATAAAAAAGAAGCTGGTAGTAGAGCACAGAAAGCTTCAGAAATGAAAGATTAGGAAGAGGAATGATACATTTATCATTCAGGAAATCATAAAAAAGTGCAATAGCACCAGGTTTCAATCAATAATTGTTTTTACAGAAAAAGAAAATAAAATTTATATTGTGTACTCATTTTTGTTTCTTTGACTCCTGGCCCATTCTAGAACACAGTTTTTAACATAACCATTTAAACAATAAAGACTTGAACTCAAAAAAAGAAAGAAGCAAATATCAAGTATTAGCAACAGTAGCAGACACCTCTGGCATCAGTCAAATAGTCTTTACCAAAAGTCACCAGGAAGTTGTCAATGACATCTTACTGGGAGAGTGAAGTCAGAGACCAGCAGGGAATACTGAGACTGCTAAGCCAGGGTTTCTTTTTTCTTTTCTTTTCTTTTCTTTTCTTTTATTTTCTTTTTTTTCTTTTCTTTTCTTTTTCTTTTTTTTTAAAAGACAGTCTCATTCTGTTGCCCAGGATGGAGTGCAATGGTGTGATCTCGGCTCACTGCAACCTCTGTCTCCCAGGTTCAAGCAATTCTCCTCCCTCAGCCTCCTGAGAAGCTGGGACTACAGGCGTGTGCCACCACGCCAGGCTAATTTTTGTGTTTTTAGTAGAGACGGTGTTTCACCATGTCGGACAGGCTGGTCTTGAACTCCTGACATCGTGATCCACCTGCCTTGGCCTCCCAAACTGCTGGGATTACAGGCGTGAGTCACCACGCCCAGCTGCCAGGGTTTCTTATACTTGGAGTGGAGGAAGGCACCTAGAGCTGGAAATATCAATAGAGGTTGGCTCACAGTGATTCACTGTGAGAGATCATCTTGTCTTCTCCCTGAAACATTTTCCCCATTTGTCTATTGAAGGGCAGAGTGAAGAGGGCAGTTGGAACCCTCTAAGTGTTCTTGAAGTTCTAAAACCATTTGATTTTTATTATCTGTGGAGCAAACACATTGCTGGTGAAAGGGCTATTTAGTTTGAAAGACATCAAATCTGCAAACTGTTCTTTTGCCTTGTGGATTCCTCTGGTTCTGCATTGCCCATTTCCTAGACCCAAGTCCGGGAAAGTACTAGCCTTCATTTGTCTTCTACAATAGATGATAGAGCACTGTCATCTATTTTAGAGGACAGAAAGGTAGTACAATGCACTTTTTAAGTATATGGGATTTAGAAAGCCTTCTTGTGTTCAAATCCTGTCTCTACTACAAACTATTTGGAATTATTAGGCAAGTAACTAGCTCTTTGTATTTCATATTTACCTTCTGTTTAAATAGTGATAATAGTGGAAACCTATCTTATATGATTGTTGTGAAGATTATATAAGATAATACAATGTAAAGTGCTTAGAATAGTGTTTTCATAAACATTAGATTTAAAAATTTACAGTACCATCCTGAAGCATTGAATGAGGCCTTCACATTCCACTGTGACTTAGCAGAACCAAGCAAATTCACCACCATGGCTTCCACGTTAAATCTGCTTATTATCTTCATTATTTTATAATAGTGTCAATTTAACGTCTATCTGAGACAATACTATATTGAGGTGCTATTCTAGGCAATGGAGATGCACCAAGGAACAAACAGGCTTTGCCCTCAATGTAGTTTATAGCCTATCATCATACAATCTATAATCCAGTTTCAGGACAGGTAATAAACAATGAAGCACACACACATACACAAACACACACACACACAAATATATATATATACACATATATATATATATGTTAAAATTGAGAAAAAATCATGGTGTACATCTCTAAGGCACTGACATTTAAGCCAATCCCTGCAGGCCAGCAATGGGAAGAGGAGAAGGAGGACTATTCTAGTCACAAGGAATTTAGAACTTGAAATGGAGCAGAGTGGACAAGAGGAAGAATAGCCTAAAGCAAGACTGAAGGAATTCCTTATTATTTAACAATATACAGACCACAATTAGAAGTTTGGATTTTATTTACCATGTAGTGGGATCTTTAGGACACCAGAGTTGTTGTTATTTTATTTTAATTTTTTTAGACGGAGTCTCTCTCTGTCACCAGGCTGGAGTGCAGTGGCATGATCTTGGCTCACTGCAACCTCTGCCTCCTGGGTTCAAGCGTTTCTCCTGCCTCAGCCTCCCGAGTAGTTGGGACTGCAGGTGTGCACCACCACGCCAAGCTAATTTTTGTATTTTTAGTAGAGGCAGAGTTTCACCATGTTGGTCCGGATGGTCTCCATCTCTTGATCTCGTGATCTGCCCGCATTGGCCTCCTGGGATTACAAGCGTGAGCCGCAGCACCCGGCCTTAGGACACCATATTTTTATTCAGAATAAATGGTTTTAGTAAGTGAGTCAGCGGTGGTGATTTATTTTGAGATAGAGAAAGCTAGATGAGGACCATGTTTAAGGAGAAAAGCAAGAGTTCTGTTTTGAACATGTTAATTTCTAGATGCCCATGAGACATTCATGAAGTGGTGTCAGATAAACAGATGTATAAACACATGAGAAGTATGGGTGTGAAGGAATTGGCCTGGAGATATGCATTTGGGAGCCATCAACATGTAGATTACCTTACCGGTTGAGGGTAGTTTTTCAGGTTCTCAGTGTTTTGAACAAAATGAACAAGCAAGGCAGCCAAAGCAGAGATTTATTTTAAACCAAAGTACACTCCACAGGTTGGGCATGGGCTCAAGCAAGCAGCTCAAGAGCTCTGGTTACAGAATTTTCTGGGATTTACATACCCTCTAGAGGTTTCCCATTGGTTCATTCTAGTGGCCCAATGACAAGTCAGATTGGTTGAAGAGTAGGCCTGCAACCAGGCTGATTGGTTGCAGGAGGGGACAAATCAGAAGTACTTTCATTCTCCAACAGCCATGTAGCAACTGCCACACAGCAAAAGAAGGGGTTGCAACTGCCACACAGCAACTGCCATGAAGAAATAGGAGAGTTGAAAATGGAGTAGCCTCTGATCTCCAGTCAGCATGAGTCGGCCTTAAGTTCCCTTCCTCCAGACGCTATTCTCCTGCCTCAGATTATATTTAAAGCCATGAGACTTAATTAAATAACCTAGGAAGAGTGTGTTGAGCAAATAAGGACCGGGACTGAGTTCTGGGGAACTGCAGCATTTAAACGTCACATGGGGGAGATGACTAGAAGGTAGGAGGAATCAAGAAAAGTGCAACACTAAGGAAGCAAAGAAAGGTGAATATCTATATCTATCTATATATATAGATATATATTTTGAGATGGAGTCTCACTCTGTTGCCAGGCTGGAGTGCAGTGGCACGATCTTGGCTCACTGCAACCTCCACCTCCTGGGTCAAAGCAATTCTCATGCCTCAGCCTCCCGAGTAGCTGGGATTACAGGCACACACCACCACACACGCCACCACACCACACACTAATTTTTGGATTTTTCGTAGAGACGGGGTTTCCCCATGTTGGCCAGGATGTTCTCGATCTCCTTACCTCATGATTTGCCCGCCTCAACCTCCCAAAGTCCTGGGATTATAGACGTGAACCACCACACCCAGCCAGAAAGGTGAATATTTTGAAAAGTAGGTTGTGGTTATATGTGTCATGTGCTACTGAGAGGTGGAAGGAGTTTGGGGGAAAAAGTACCATTAGATTGGCACTATGAAGGTCACTGGTGACCTTGACAATGACTATTTCAATGGAATGATAGGAACAGAAGTCAGGTTAGATGGACTGAGGAGTGAAAGGGAGATATGGAAGTGAATGTAGGGAGAGTCAGCAGCTGGTTTTGGAGGTTTGGGTATGAAGGAAAGTAAAAAAATGAAACTTTTTAGCTGAAAGGGAATGTGGGATCCAGTGCGAATTTATTGTTGCTGAGAGTTTTTTTGACGTATAATTCATATACCATTCAATTCACCAAATTGAAGTGCATAATTTAATTGTCTCAAATATATTAACAGGGTTGTGCAACAAACACCACTATCAAAATTTAGAACATTTTCATCATCCCCAAAATTTGTACTACCTAGTCTTCCCACTCCCTGGTTCCTAGCAGTCACTGATCAAATTTTTGCCACAATGGATTTCCCTATTCTGGATATTTCATATTGATGGACTCACAGAATATGAAGCTTTTTTGTCTGTATTCTTTCACCAAAGAATAAAGGGTTCATGGTTTATCCATGATGTTGAATGTACAAGTAGTGCATTCCTTTTTATTCTTAAATAAAATTCATTGTAAACTATACCAAATTTTAGTTATCAGTTAGTGGAAATTTTCATGTTTTTATGCTTTTGGTTATTATGAATATTACTGCCATAAACATTCATGTACAAATTTTTGGGTAGACATGTGTAGAATTCCTGTATCAATGGTAGTTCTGTTTAACATTTTGAGGAACTAATAAACTGTTTGCCAAAGAAGCTGCACAACTTTACATTTCCACCAGTAATATATGAGGGTTCCAATTTCTCCATATACTCACCAACATGTGTTATTGTGTGTCATTCTGATTATAGCTGTTCCAGTGAATGTGAAGTGGTATTATGGTTTTGATTTGCTTTTTCTCTTATGACTAATTACGTTGAGCAGCTTTTCATGTGCTTATTGGCCATTGATATATTCTTTGAAAAATTTATATTCTAATTCTACTTTACTTTTTAATTGATTTGTTTGTATTTTTATTATTGATCTGTAAGGGCCATTTATATGTTTTGAATGCTAGGTCCTTGTCAGATATATGATTTGCAAATATTTTCTGTTTTGTGGGTTGTCTCTTCACTTCTATGACAGTGTCCTTTAATGCAAAAGTTTCTAATTTTGATGAAGTTCAATTTATTTATTTTTATTTTATCACCTGTGCTTTAGGTGTTGTCTCTAAAACAAAAACAAAAACAAAAACAAAAACAGCCTAATACAAGGTAATGAAGCTTTAACCCTTGTTTCGTCTAAGAGTTTTATAGTTTTAGCTCTTACATTTAAGTCTTTGATCCATTTTTAGTTAATTTTTCTATATAGCATGAGGCAGGGGTTCAATCGGTTTGATTTACTTGTGGATGTTTAGTTGTTTCAGCACTATTTGTTGAAAAGACTTCTCTTCTTACTTTTTTTTTTCTTTGAGATGGAGTTTCACTTTGTCACCCAGCCTGGAGTGCATTGGAATTACAGGAAACTACCATTTAACTTGGTTAATTTTGTTTATTTTGTTTTGTTGTTGTTGTTGTTGTTTTCTTTTGTAGAGATGGGGTTTCACCATGTTGTCCAGGCTGGTCTCGAACTCCTGAGCTCGAACTCCTGAACTCAAGTGATCCTCCCACCTCAGCCTCCCAACGTGCTGGGATTACAGGTATGAGCCAACGCACCTGGCCTGAAAAGACTATTCTTAACCTATTGAATAGTCTTTCACACTTATTGAATATCAGTTGATCATAGATGTGTAAGGTTTCTTATATATTCTCAAGTCTGTTCAGTTGATCTTTATATCTAGCCTTATGCTAGTACTTGATGCCAGTCTTGATCACTGTAGCTTTGTAGTAGGTTTTGAAATTAGAAAATGTAAGTTCTTCAACTTTGTTCTTCTGTTTCAAGATTGTTTTGGCTACTATGGGTTCCTTAAATTTCTATATGCATTTTAAGTTCAGCATTTTCATTTCTGCAAAAAAATCTCAATTTGGATTTTGATAAAGATTAATTGAATTTGAATTGATTTGGGGAGTATTGCCATCTTAACAATATTAATTCTTTCAATCCATGAGCATATAATATATTTCCATTTATTTAGGTTTTCTTTAATTTATTTCGACAATACTTTGTAGTTTTCAGTTTACAAATTTCTTGCTTCTTTTGTTAAGTTTGTTACTAAGTATGTTATTCTTTTTGATACTATTGTGAATGGAATTTTTTTTAGTTTAATTCCATCATTGCTTATTACTAGTGTATCGGAATAAAACTTATTTTATAAATACATTCATCTTATTTACCACAGTACTTGAAGTTTTAGACAGTTAAATAATGCAACAAAAAGAATAAAAAGCATATGAACTGGGAAAAAAGAAAAACATTATAAGTGTACTAAATTACACTGACTTTTCCATTTTAAACCTTTAATTTTATATTATGTGACTTTTACATTAATTTAAACAAAGAAAAGAGAAAAAAGAAAACAGTAAAAAGTCAACCTAATTTGAAAATGAGCAAAAGACATAAACAGATGATATTTCACTGAAGATATACAGATGACCAATAAGCATAGGAAAAAATATTCAACATTAATAGTCATCAGAGAAATGCAAATTAAAAGCACAATGAAATACAACTACACATCTCCCAGAGTGACTAAGGTAAAAAAATAATAATAATAATTATGCCAAATGCTGGTGAGGAGGCACAGACCCTGGATCATTTATACATTACTGGTGGAAATGTAAAATAATATAGCCACACTGGAAAACAGCTTGACAATTTTTTGAAAAGGAAGTAAGCAAATACTCTGCAACTCAGTAATGGCATTCTTGGACATTTTCACTGGAGAAATGAAAAACTGTGTTCACACAAAAACCTGTATCAGAATGTTAATAACAGCTTTGCTTGCTATGCTTAAAGAAACTGTAGCACATTTATACTGTTTACTACTTAGCAATAAAATACATCATGAAACCAGAGTGGTGGTTAATATTGAGTGTCAACTTGATTAGGTTGAAAGATACAAAGTATTATTCATGGGTGTGTCTATGAGGGTGTTGCCAAAGAAGATTAACATTTGAGTCAGTGGACTTGGAAAGGCAGACCCATCCTCAATCTAGGTGGGCACAATCTAATAAGCTGCCAGCACGGCCAGAATAAAAGCAGGGAGAAGAACGTGGAAAAACTAGACTGGTTTAATATTCTGGCCTACATCTTTCTCCCATGCTGGATACTTCCTACTGTTGAACATTGGACTCCAAGTTTTTCAGCTTTGGGACTTGGACTGACTTCCGTGATCCTCAGCTTGCAGATGGCCTAATGTGGGACCTTACTTTGTGATTGTGTGGGTCAATACTCCTTAATAAACTCCTCTTTATATATACTTCTATCCTATTAGTTCTGTCCCTCTAGAAAACCCTAATACAAACTTTGGTACCAGGAGTGATTCTAGAGGAACAGAGTATTAAGGATGGAGTTCTTTCATTGGTTTTGGGGTTTATGGAGTTGGAATCTTAATATGATTACACCCGAAAATGCTAAGGACTCTACTTCTAATAGTATAAAGAACACTGATAGTCCTTGGCATGAACTGTTTTGAGAGTTACGCAAAAGAAATGCATTTGATATTCCTGATTCTCCGCTCATGACAGGCAAAGAGTTTAGTGGCTCTATACATAATATGACTTTATACATAATACATTTGACCATATGTGGAGAACCAAGGAATATACTGAGGTTGGTTGGTTGCTCCTAAGTTCACTGGACAAAGTGATGAAAGAAAATGATAAACTCAGGGATTCTGTCTCCCAAGTTTGGAAGCACTTACTGAGCCTCAAATCTTCTAAGATTGCCCTGAACAAAAGTCTTATCTCCTGTAGAGAAAGAGCTGAAATTGTGGAAAATCAGACACAAGCTCTTATCATGAGAGTGGGTGACCTGTAACAGAAGGTGCATGCACAACCTCACCAGTTGTCTACCATTAAAGTGAGGTCATTGATTGGAAAAGAATGGGACCCTGAAACTTGAAATGGGGACATATGGGAAGACCCTGATGAAACTGGGAACACTGAGCTTGTAAACTTTGATGAGCCTTTATTGCCAGAGGAAAGAGTTTCCTTATCCCCAGTGGTGGTAACATCCCCTCCCTGATCCATGCTGCCATCAGCCTTTTTATTTTTGTCTGAGGAGATAAACTCTGCACTACCTAAGACAACAGTGATGGTCTCCCCTGAGGCAATTTCCAGGCAAGACAATGTTGATTCTCCTCAGGACATGCACCCAAACACCTGTTTGCTTCTAGACCTATAACTTGACTAAAGTCCCAGCTGGCCCCTAGAGGAGAGGTTCAGAGTACGATTTATGAGGAAGTTCATAACACTCCAAAAGAACTGGTTGAGTTTTCTAATCATATAAGGAAAGCAGAAACCTGGAGAACAGGCATGGAAATGGATATTAAGCATGTGGGATAATAGTGAAAGGAACATAAAGTTGGATAATACTAAATTAATTGATTTGGGCCCACTAAGCAGGGATTCTGCATTTAATGTTGTAGCTTGGGGAGTTAAAAAAAAGATTCTAATAGTTAATTTGCTTGGTTAGCTGAAATATGGATTAAGAGATGGCCCACCATGAGTGAGCTGAAAATGCCTAATGTTCTTTGATTTAATGTATAGGAAGAGATCCAAAGGTTTTGAGAGATTAGGATGCTGGAGTGGATTAGTCACGTTTAGACCTACTCATCTCAGCTGGGAGGGTCCAAAAGATATAGCCTTGACCAATGCTTTGTGGAATAGATTTGTGAAAGCAGCACCTGCATCCTTGAAGAGCTCTGTGATTGCTCTTCTCTGTATGCCAGATCTTACAGTGGGAAATCCATCACTCAACTACAAAATTTAAATGCAATGAAAATAATTGGATCCTAAGGTGGCAGGGTCCAAGTGGCAGCACTCGACCATTAAAGGCAAGGTGGGCGTAGCTACCATAATGGGCAGCAGAGGCAAAGCATCAATCAGGATAGTCTGACTTATGAAGAACTGTGGCATTGACTAATTAATCACGGTGTTCCCAGAAGTAAAATAGATAGGAAACCTACTGCATTCTTACTTAATTACATAAGCCGAAAACTTCCAGGTCGAGTGAACCAAAGGGTAATTTGAATTATAAAAGCAGAGAGTCATGGTCCTTCAATCAATTGTCAGACTTGAACCACTTTACAGACCCAGAATCCGTTGAATGAAGGGGAGGCCATATCCCTTTGAGGAAGGACCCCACTACATTACTGAAAATTTATGCTGTTAACTTTCCTCCCATCCTTCCTGAAGGACACCTCTGGCTTTTTACCAGGGTAACTGTGCATTGGAAAAAGGCAAATAATCAGACATTTTGGGGACTACTGGACACTGGCTCTGAGCTGACATTGATTCCTGGGGACCCAAAACGTCATTGTGATCCTCCAGTTAATGTAGGGGCTTATGGAGGTTAGGGAATTAATGGCGTTTTAGCTCAGATCTGACTTACAGTGGATCCAATGGGTCTCCGGACTCATCCTCTGGTCATTTTCTCAATGCCAGAATGCATAATTGGCATAGACATACTTAGCAGCTAGCAGAACCCCCACATTGGCTTCCTGACTGGCAGGGTGAAGGTTATTATTGTGGGAAAAGACAAATGGAAGCCATTAGAGCTGCCTCTACCTAGAAAAAACAGTAAATCAAAAACAATATTGAATCCCTAAAGGGATTGCAGAGATTAGTGTCAGCATCAAGGACTTGAAAGATGCAGGGGTGGTGATTCCCAGCACATCCCCATTCAAATCTCGTATTTGGCCTATGCAGAACACAGATGGATCTTGGAGAATGACTGTGGATTATCATAAGTTTAACCAAGTGGTGAATCCAGTTGCAGCTGCTGTACCAGATGTGGTTTCATTGCTTGAGCAAATTAACACATCTCCTGGTAACTGGTATGAAGCTACTGATTTGGCAAATGCCTTTTTCTCCATTCCTGTCCATAAGGCCCAGCAGAAGCAATTTGCCTTCAGCTGGCAAGATCACCAGTATACTTTTACTGTCTTACCTCAGAGGTATATCAACTCTCCAGCTTTGTGTTATAATCTTGTTCGGAGAGACCTTGATTGATTTTCCCTTCCACAAGATATCACACTGGTCCATTACATTGATGACATTCTAATTGGATCCAGTGAGTGAGAGGTAGCAAACACACTGGACTTATTGGTGAGACATTTGCATGCCAGAGGATGGGAAATAAATCCAACTAAAATTCAGTGACCTTCTAGCTCAGTAAAATTTTTAGTGGTCCAGTGGTTTGGGGCCTGTGGTGATATTTCTTCTAAGGTGAAAGATAAGTTGCTGCATTTGGCCCCTCCTACAACCAAGAAATAAGCAGAACACCTAGTGGGCTTATGTGGATTTTGGAGGCAACACATTCCTCATTTGGGTGTGTTACTCTGACCTATTTATTGAGTGACTCAAAAGGCTGCCAATTTTGACTGGGGTCCAGAACAGGAGAAGGCTCTGCAACAGGTCCAGGCTGCTGTGTGAGCTTCTTTGCCACTTTAGTCATATGACCCAGCAGATCCAATGGTGCTTGTTTGACACCTTTGGCAGGGCCCCATAGGTGAATCAAAGTGGAAGCCTCTAGGATTTTGGAGCAAGGCCCTGCCACCTTCTGCAGACAACTACTCTCTTTTTGACAGACAGCTCTTGGCCTGTTACCGGGCCTTGGTTGAAAATGGACATTTGAGTATGGGTCATCAAGTCACCATGTGACCTGAACTGCCTATCATGAACTGGGTGCTTTCTGACCCATTAAGCCATAAAGTGGGGAGTGCATAGCAGCATTCTATCTTCAAATGGAAGTGGTATATACGTGATCCAGCTTGAGCAGGTCCTGATGACACAAGTCACATGAGGAAGTGGCTCAAATGCCCATGGTCCCCAATCCTCCCACCCTGCCTTCTCTCCCCTAGCTTGCACTGATGGCCTCATGGGAAGTTACCTATGATCTGTTGACAGAGGAAGAGAAGACTAGGAACTGGTTTACAGATGACTCTGTATGATATGCAGGCACCGCCTGAAAGTGGACAGCTGCAACACTACAGCCCCTTTTTGGGAAATCCCTGAAGGACACTGGCAAGGGGAAATCTTCCCAGTGGGCAGAACTTTGAGCAGTGCACCATATTGTGCACTTTGCTTGGAAGGAGAAATGGCCAGATGTGTTGCTGTTTAGCATCCTTTAATTTCAATTCAGAGGACTCTAGTGTTTCTCATAAGTCAGATCTAGTGGTTATAAACTCCTCAGCTTTTATTTTTCTGAGAATGTATTTATCACCTTCTTAATTTTTGAGGGACAAATTTGATAAGTATAGCATTCTTTGTTGGCAGGTTTTCTTTCCTGCAGCAGTTTGAACATATTAGCCAATTTCCTTCTGGTCTGCAGATTCCTGCTACAAAATATACTGAATCATGTGGGGATTTAAGTGGCTTTTATTTTGCTACTTCTAAGCTATTTAATACTGTCCTTGTCTCACATTTTGGCAATGTGATTGTAATAGGTTTTGACGTGAGTCTCTTTGGATTCATCTTATTTAGGTTCTTTGGGTTTCCTATGGCTAAATTTCTATTTCCTTCCTTAGTATTAGAAAATTTTCAGCCACTATTTCTTTGAATGAGCTTTATTTATTTTCTCTCTTTTCCTCTGGAATTTTTATAACATGTATATTGGCCTGCTTGTTGGTCTCTCATAAGTCTCTTCAGCTATGTTCACTGTTTTCATTTGTATTTTTGTTCCTCCGATTGGGTGATTCAAATGACATGTCTTCAAGTTTACTGATTCTTTTTTCTGTAGGATCTAGTCTTGCTTTTCAAACCTTATATTGAATTTTAAGTTTGGTTATTCGGTTCTTCAGCTTTATGATTTCTGCTTGTTTTATTTTTTGTTTGTTTCTAGTTTCTAAACTCTTTGTTGAAATTCTCACTTTGTTCATGTATATTCATCTTGTGACTTCTGTGAGCTTCCCCTGAGCAGTGAATTGTTTGGATCACACATAGAACACCTCAAATTTGTGGTTTTTAACCAAGAGCTTGGGTCCTAAATTACCTAGCTCTGGGAACTAAAAAGGCTCTGCACTCTGAAGTTTCCCTAGACCACAGAGAACAAAAAGGGGGTTTTAAACAGAAGTGTGATCACTTCCAGCAGCTATCACTCCACATTTAGCAAAGAAAGGACTGGCAAAAACTAGCAGCTCTCTCCAGAAGGCATTTATCTGCTTGGTGTTCCAGCTGCTGCCTGAGGGTCAGGCTTTTAACAAGCTTGCATCTGGCAGCTGAAAGGGCAGGTAAACAACAGATTTCCATAAGCCTAGACAAGAATGCGGGCACATCCTGATACACCCCCTCCAAGCTCACTCCAGCAATAAAATCAGATCTCTAGATTTCTCTGAAAGGAGTTTGTCCACACATTGAGCACTGCAATTTTTATAGTTTCCATCCCAAGAAGTGTCTTCTAAATCACCTAGCTATGGGAGTTGATGAGGCTTGCTTCTGTAAGTCTCCCAAATCATAGATAATAAAGAGGAGAATTTACTGGGCAAGTGAATATATCCAGCTGGTCTAGGCTCAGAAAGAACAGGCAAAAAATCCCTCTTTTCTATTTCTCACTGGAGGGGGTTTCACTACATACCTAACATCCCAGCTTTCCCAGCTGCTGCCTAGGCATTGGGCCTTTAATTACCCTACATCTGAGAGCTAATGGAGGAGGTAATATGTAACTCTCTGGGATATATAAAACTTGTTGGTGAAGGTAAATTTATAGACAAAAAAAGTATTACTGTAACATTGGTGGGTAAATCAATTATAAGTCAACTATAAAAGTTACAGACAAAAATATTCCAAACAACTACAAGTAAAGTATGTTACTGAATACATAATATAAGCATATATAAATGGTGGCATTGGTAGCATATAATATGGGGAACTGGCAAGGTAAAAGTGTATAGTTCTTGCATGGAAAGGAAATTAAGCTGATAGCTCTAAGGAAACTGTTATAACTATAGGACATTTCATGTTAGCCCCTTGACAGCCACAAAAATCATATAGAAGTTACACACAATTAAAAGAGAAAGCCTTCAGTACTTACCAATTAAAAAAAAACACAAAAGGCAAAATAAGGCAACAGCAATAAAAAAGACCAAAAGAACTACAAGACAAGTAGAATACAGTTAACAAAATGTCAATAGTAAATTCAGGATTCAGCCAATACGGTAAAGTGGACTTCATGTTCATAGCAATGGGCACATCTGACTCAGTAGAAAATAATGGATTCTCAGGGTTTTCATAATTGTGTCTGCACTCACAACCGGGAATTTAGTAGGCAAATAAGCCAGTCAGGTGTCTCTCTGCCTTAAATTCAGTTTATTCACTTAATGAAGAAGGAGATGAAAGGATGGAGGGAACGAGAGAAGGAAGGAGGGAGACAAAAAGACAGAGAAAGAAAGATAAAAAGATTTGTAGATAAGTTTTCTAAATTTTTGTAAACTTACTGTACTTAATGACTGTATTTAATGAGGTAACTTCTCTTTGTCCTTTATCGCCATAAATAAAAATATCTTCTAAAGGCATTTTTTAAATAACTTAACCCACAGTTTTAGTGAGGAGCTAAAAGGAGTTCTAGGAAGGGATGAAGTTGAAGTAGTGTGTCTTATGACACAACTGAATATGTCCCAATTTAGGATGGCCAGATAGGGCGAAATAGAAAAAGATAGGGCCAGAAAATAGTTCTGTTTTTATGTTTGGTCTTTCCTGAGGGATAGGCAGAACTAGCTGCAAATTTTAGAAGTCCAGTCTAGAGACAGGGTAGAGTAACCAGAAGCTGGTATCTGAGGAGAAGAGGCTCAGAGATATCCCCAGGAAGCATAGCCTCTGGAACTACTTAGGGGCTGAGGCTCTGCTCTATGTCCTGAGGCCTAGGGAAGGGGACAAAGTCAAGACCAAGGCAGGACCCAAGTCTTAGAGGCCCTAGGTTAACAGCTGCATTGTCGAGTAAACTCTTGCCAACAAGGACAACCACAGATTATCAGAAGGGGACACAAAGTCAGGGCTAGAGTGGTGGTAAGTATCAAGTGATGACAGAGCTTTGATTTGAAGTTGGGCTGCTTCAGGTCCTCAGGCCCCAAAGTATGGATCCTGGGGCAGGACTGAGGCTTAGGTGTGAGTTTAGAGTTCCCAGTTGGGTGGGAGATAGAGGAGTGAGACAAATTCTGGAAATCAGACATTCACATGCCATCTCAGCCTATGGGTAGGAAAATGAAGCCTTAAGAAGTGAAAGAAAACTTCATGAGTTTAGATAGCAAGTCACTGACATTTAATAACTTTTGGACAACATAGTATAATGTAAAGAGTGTGGGATTTGACATGACAAAGATCTGGATTTGAATTCTGATAATAGTATGGCCTTGGGAAAATTCTATCTCATTTCTGAGCCTCAGTTTCTCCATCTGTAAAATAGGAATAATAATTCTTGTCTTCTAAAGTTGTGGTGGGCATTAATTTTAAAAAAAAAAGATATAAAATGAGTTAGAATTTTTCTTGGTGTACAGTAGGACTAAACTAATGATAGTACTTCTCTCTGCCCTGGATTCTTTCCACTGTGCTTCTTCTCACCAAATTCTATCTTTTTTGATGTTGGCATTTTACTGATTCAAGACCAGGTTGGCCAAACCACAGTACGTCACTTTTTTGCTCTCTTACACGATTAGCCATCCATCCAGTTCACTTTCCCCATGCTCTATTACTGCCTGACCCAGGCGTTCTCCATCTCCTTTTTTCCTTCCTCACCAGACTGTTCTGTTGTCTCTCAGCAAGACTAGTGCCCAGTTGTTAGAACACTTCCCTTTTCTCTTGCAGGGATGACTGGGAGCTATAAGTGGGGCTTGGGGAGCCTCTATGATTGTATCACAGGATGTAAGGGAAACTTATGACAGTTTAAGTCAATATACAGAACCTGCCTCCTCTTGCAATATGCCAGCAACTTAGCTTTGAAGGGAAGATGCCAATGGAAAGGCTTCCACAGAAGAGTGCCCCATTTTCCTGTTAATAGTGACTTTAGAATTATACCCTTCTTCATATTCCCTATTACCATATCCCTTATCTCTTTAGGAAGTATCTTGCCAGAGCTACTTCCATCCGTGACAGTCTTCATAAAGGCAACGACACTCATGGATGTTGATGTGAGCACCAAAGCTACAAATTGTTCACAAAGTAGTTATGTATGCTGGATTCGAAGTTTGGCCTCCAGATCTATTGCTTCTTGGTACTTCCAATCAGTCAGGAACTGTCTCCAGTTCTTTTATTTCAGTCTTTATTTCTATGTTAGACTATCACTGAGAAACATAAGATATTGCTTTGACAAACTTCTCTTTTTCTTTTTATGGTTTTTCTCGGCAGACAGACTCAGCAGATTTTCAGTTACTATATTATACAAATTATAGTTTCTTTCAGTGGCTCTCAAACTTGATTGTGCACGGGAATCCTTTGGGGGATTGTTAAAACACAGATGGCCAGTTCACCTCCAGAAGTTTTAATTCAATAAATCTGAAGTAAGACTCAATAATATGCATTTCTATAAACTTGGATGATGACACTGATGACACTGGTCCACAATTTAAGCACTACTGGTCTAAAGGGTTTCAAGATTGAATTATACCAAGCATTTAAAGAAGAATTAATGCCAATTCTTTTCAAGCTCTTTCAAAAACTGAAAAAGAGAGGGCACTTCCAACTCATTTGACAAGGCCGTCATTACCTTTATGTCAAAGCCAGATAAGAACACTACAAAAAATAAATTTCAGGCCAATATCTCTGATAAACATAGATGCACAAATATTTAATAAAGAATTAACAAATCAAACTAAACAGCACATTAAAATGATTAGACACCATGATCAACTGGAATTTATCCCTGGAATGCAAGGATGTTTCAACATATACAAAACGATATGATACACCACTTTAACAGAATGAAGATAAAAGTCATATAATCATCTCAATAGATGCAACTAAAGCACTTGACAAAAGTCAACATAAAAGCTCTCAAAAATTAAGTATAAGATAATACTTAATAATATGTATTAAGTGTTACACATTAAGTGTTAATAATACTTAAGTAATGATGCTTGTGTTAATAATATTTAAGTAATTTAATAATTATTAGTATACCATACCTAATATATTATTAACATATTAAGTATAATAATGTACGCAACGTATTATTAAGTATAATAATGTATGCAACGTATTAAGTATAATAATGTACGCAACGTATTATTAAGTATAATAATGTACGCAAAATATTATTAAGTATAATACTGTACGCAACGTATTTTTAAGTATAATAATGTACGCAACGTATTTTTAAGTATAATAATGTACGCAACGTATTATTAAGTATAATAATGTACGTAACGTATTATTAAGTATAGGATACTAATACCTAATAATAATATTAAGCAATTTTAAGTTAACATAATAAAAGCCATATATGCCAGGCCCATAGTTAACCTCATTCTCAATAGTGAATAGCTTAAAGTTTTTCCTTGAATTTCAATGTAATCGTTAATTTTAGGTGTCAACTTGACTGGATTTAGGAATACCCAAATAGCTGGTTAAGTGTTATTTCTGAGTATGTCTGTGAGGTAGTTTCTAGAAGAAATTAGCATTTGAATCAGTGGACTCAGGAGAGAAGATCTAGCCTCACGGAATATGGGCAGGCACCACCCAATAAACTGAAGGACCAGATAGAAAAAATAGGAAAAGGAAAGCAAATTTGCTTTATTCCTCCTTTCTAGAGCTAAGACATCTTTTCTCCTATCTGTGGACAAAGAACTTCAGGTTCTCCTGCCTTTAGACTCAGGGACTTATGCCAACACTCCTCTGCGTTTCAAGACCTTCAGCCTTAAATGGAGAGTATATTATCAGCTCGTCTGATTCTGTGGCCTTCAGACTTGGACTGAGTCATGCTGCCAGTTTCTCTGATTCTCTAGCTCACAGGTGGCCTATCATGCAACTTATCAGCCTCCATAATCACATGAGTGAATTCCCTTAGTAAATGCCCTCTCATATATCTATCCTCCATATTTATAAGTTTCTCTCTCTCTCTCTCTCATCTCTCTCTCTCTCTCTCTCTGCCATCTATCTATTTCTCCTATTGGTTCTGTCTCCCTGAAAAACTTTGACTAATATCAGAAACAAGACAAGGGTGCTTACTCTTGCTACTTCTATTCAACATACTGTTGGAAGTCCTAGCTAGAACAGTTCCATAAGAAGAAAAATAAAAGACATCCAAATTGAAAAAGAATAAATACAATTGTCTCTGTGTGCAGATGGCATGATCTAATATACAGTTGATCTTTGAACAACATGGGAGTTAGGGGCACTAACCCTTTGTGCAGTCAAAAATAAATATATAACTTTTGACTACCAAAAACTGAACTACTAACAGCCTATGGTTGACTGAAAGCCTTGCTGGTAACATAAATAGTTGATTAAGACATATTTTGTATGTGTATCATAGACTGTATTTCTACAAAAAGCAAGCTAAAAGGAAAATGTTACAAGGAAAATAATAAGGAAGAGAAAATGTATTCGCTATTCATTAAGTAGAAGTGAATCACCATAAAAGTCTTTCTTGTTTCTTTTCATTTTTCTTTTTATTGTATTTCTTACTTTTATTTATTTTTTTTTTTTGAGGCAGAGTCTCACACTGTTGCCCAGACTGGAGTGCAGTGTCATCATCTCAGCTCACTGCAATCTCTACCTCCTGAGTTCAAACAATTCTCAGGCCTCAGACTCCCAAGTAGCTGGGATTACAAGTGTGCACTGCCATGCTTGGCTAATTTTTGTATTTTTAGCAGAGACAGAGTTTTACTGTGTTGGCCAGGCTGGTCTTGAACTCATGACCTCAAGTGATCTGCCTCGCCATGGCTTCCCAAAGTGCTGGGATTATAGGTGTGAGCCACTGTGCCTGGCCATAAAAATCTTCATCTTTGTCTTCACATGAGTAGACTGAGGAAGAAGAAGAAGAGGAGGAGTTAGTCTTGTTGTCTCAGATGTAGAACAGGTGGAAGAAAATCCACTTATGTGGATTTGTGCTGTTCAAACCATTGTTGCTTAAGAGTCAATTGTATAGAAAACCTTACAGCTGCCACCAACATTTTTTAGAACTAATAAACCAATTTAGTAAAGTTTCAGGATACAAGAGGAATATACAAAAATCTGTTGTATTTCTATGCACTAACAACAAACTATCTTAAAAAGAATATAAGCAAATTATCTCATTTACAATATCACCAATATAATGAAGTACTTATGAATGAATTCAACGAAAGTTAAAAATCTTTACACTAAAAACTATATCAATGAAAGAAATCGAAAAACTATGCAAATAAATGAAAAGATACCCTGTGTTCATAGATAGGAAGAATTAATAATTTAAAAATGTTGCTATCACCAAAAGGATTTCCAGATTTAGTGCAATCTCTATCAAAATCCTAGTGTCGGCAGTACCAGGGGATCATGGCAGATGAGAGGCAGGACTAGATTGCAGCTCTGGACAGAGCACCATGCGAAGGTTTGCATTGTGAATTTTAGCTCCAGATTGATTGAAAGAACAAACCTGTAATCCCAACAGGACCCACAGACTTGGAAGGAAATGGATTGCTCCTGCAGGACCCGGGAGACAACCCAAATGTTGTGAGTGCCCAACTGCAGAAGTGGGAAAGTGAGACCCTCCTCTCTTGAACATACACCCCCGCTGGAGAAGCCAAAGGTCTGTTTGTGGGAGTAGTTTCCAACTTTACCTGAGGCTGAGTCAAGTTAGAGAGCTGAGAAAAATACAGGGGTAGAGTAAGCAGCAGAAAGGCTCTGGGAGCTCGCTGGGTCACTAAGCAGCCCATTCCTGGCTGGCACCACAGTGATCCATCCGGAGGGTGGCCAGAGGAGCAGGGGTAAAACTCCAGAGGAAGAAGGAATTCTCTAGCTGAACTTCATAACAATTTGAATGGGGGAAGAAGCCTCCTGGCCACAACTCGGGGGAGGGCATGAATCCGGCATAGAGGCTTCACAAGTGGGGGAAGAACTAAAGACTTTTTCTCTCACAGCTGGGAGGCAGATAGCCTTGGGTAAATTTTCAAGCCCTTTTCATCCTCTGCCTGCAAATAGACTCAAGACTGTTGGTGGGGGCAGAGTGGGAGCGAGATCGTCCCTTCAGTTTGCATGGGAGCTAGCTTTCCCCACTTCTCTGACAACATGCATGACTCAGCAGAGGCAGTCATACTCCTCCTAAATACACAACTCCAGTGACCTGGGACTCTCACCCCCATTCCCCACAGCAGCCTCAGCAAGATCCACCAAAGAAGAGTCAGAGCTCAGACATGCCTAGCCCCAGCCCCACCTCATGGTCCTTCCCTATCTCCCGGTAGTGGAAGACAAAGGGCATATAATCTTAGGAGTTCTAGGGCCCCATCCATTGCCAGTCCCTCTCCACACTACTATAGCTGATGCTTCCTGGAAAGTGCCACTCCTGGCAGAAGGCCAACAAGCACAAAAATAGAGCATTAAACTACCAAAGCTAAGGACCTTCAGGGAGTCCATTGCACCATCCACCACCTCCACCAGAACAGGCACTGGTATCCATGGCTGAGAGACCCAAAGATGGTTCACATCACAGGACTCTGTGCAAACAACCCCCAGTACCAGCCTGGAGCGAGGTAGACTCACTGGGTGGCCAGACCCAGAAGAGAGACAACAATCACTGCAATTCGGCTTACAGTGTTGGATATAAAATGCTCCAGGAATAAATGCTCAGCGCTGCAAAGTAAAACCAGCACTCAGGCAAAAGTTTAATTCTCTCAACAAGGCAATTTACTTCTGCAGAAGTGTGCCACTCACATCAATCAAGATCACAAGAGCACAGAGAACAGAGGAGACCAGGGGGGTTTATATACTGAAAGCAATCCCTATCTCTGTGTCCTTCCCCATGGGCTGGGGTTGGACCACACAACCTGAGCTGACCCAATTGGCTACTTGTAAATATTTTTCTAAATATAAAAGGGAAGAGGGACGTGAGGTACAGAGGTGGAGTGTACACACGTCTCACAATGGGTACAGGTAACCAAGGGAACAGATGTGAGTTATTGATTAGAGCTGAGGGGAAGGGGATAGGCTGTTTAAAGTAACTGGGGGCAAAAAAGAACAAGAAAGTTGAGTTTGAGAACAAAGGGTAAGGAAGTTAACAGGCTAAACCCTTTGAAGAGAAGCTCAGAAAGATTTATTGTATCTTACAACAGGAAGCTACATCCAAAGGAAAAGGAGGAGAGGACTACATCAAGGGAAAACCCCATGGGACAAAAGAATCTGAACAACAGCCATCAGCCCTAGACCTTTTCTCTGACAGAGTCTACCGAAATGAGAAGTAATCAGAAGACCAACCCTGGTAATATGACAAAACAAGGCTCTTCAACACCTGCTCCCCACCCCCACCACACACACACAAGATACACTAGTTCACCAGCAATGGATCCAAACCAAGAAGAAATCCCTGATTTACCTGAAAAATAATTCAGGAGGTTAGTTATTAAGTTATTAAGCTAATCAGGGAGGGACAAGAGAAAGGCACAGCCCAGTGCAAGGAAATACAAAAAATAATACAAGAAATGAAGGGTGAAATATTCACGGAATAGATAGCTTAACAAAAAAACAATAAAAAGTTCAGGAAACTTTGGACACACTTTTAGATATCCAAAATGCTCTGGAAAGTCTCAGCAATAGAATTAAACAAGTGGAAGCAAGAAATTCAGAGCTTGAAGACAAGGTCTTCCCATTAACCCAATCCAACAAAGACAAAGAAAAAAGCATAAGAAAATATGAACAAAACCTCCAAGAAGTCTGGGGTTATGTTAAATGACCAAACCTTAGAATAATTAGTGTACCCAAGGAAGAAGAGAATTCTAAAAGACTGGAAAACGTATTTGGAGGAATAATCAAGGAAACCTTCCCTGGCCTTGTGAGAGACCTAGACAGCCAAATACAAGAAGCACAAAGATGACCTGGAAAATTCATCACAAAAAGATCTTCACCTAGGCACATCATCATCAGGTTATCCAAAGTTAAGATGAAGGACAAAATCTTAAGATCTGTGAGACAGAAGCACCAGGTTACCTATAAAGGAAACCCTATCCAATTAACAGCAGATTTCTCAGCAGAAACCCTACAAGCTAGAAGGGATTAGGGACCTATCTTCACCCTCCTCAAGCAAAACAATTATCAGCCAAGAGTTTTGTATTCAGTGAAACTAAACATCATATATGAAAGAAAGATACAGTCATTTTCACAGAAACAAATACTGAAAAGATTCACCATTACCAAATCACCACTACAAGAACTGCCAAAAGGGACTCTAGATCTTTAAACAAATCCTAGAAATACGTCAAAACAGAACCTCTTTAAAGCATAAATCACACAGGATGTATAAAACAAAAATACAAGTTATAAGCAAAAAACAAAACAAACAAACAAACAAAAAGCACCCACAAGAAACAAAACTAAACCGGCAACAAAGAGCACAATGAAAGCAATGGTACTTCACATTTCAATACTAACATTGAATGTAAATGGACTAAATGCTCCATTTAAAAGACACAGAACCAGAGAATGGATAAGAACTCACAAACCAACTATCTGCTGCTTTCAGGAGACTCACCTAACACATAAGGACTCACATAAACTTAAAGTAAAGGGGTGGAAAGTGGCATTTTATGCAAATGGATGCCAAAAGTGAGCAGGGGTAGCTATTCTTATATCAGCCAAAACAATCTTTAAAACAACAGTGGTTAAAAGAGACAAAGAGGGACAGTATATAATGGTAAAAGGCATTGTCCAACAGGAAAATATCATGATCCTAAACATATATGCAACTAACACTGCAGCTCCCAAATTTATATAACAATTACTAATAGACCTATGAAATGTGATACACAGCAACACAATAATAGTGGGGGACTTCAATACTCTACTGACAGCACTATACAGATCATCAGGAGAGAAAGTCAACTAAGAAACAATGGATTTAAACTATACCTTGGAATATATACAGAACATTTTATCCAACAACCGCAGAATACACATTCTGTTCAACAGTGCATGAAACCTTCTCCAGGATAGACCGTATGATAGATCATAAAATGAGGCTCAACAAATTTAAGAAAATTGAAATTTTATAAAGCACTTGATCAGACCACAGTGGAGTAAAACTGGAAATCAACTCCAAAAGGAACTTTCAAAACCATGCTAATAAATTGAAATTAAATAATCTGCTCCTGAATGATCATTGGGTCAAAAACAAAATCAAGATGCAATTAAAACATTCTTCTAACTGAATTACAATAATGACACAACCTATCAAAATTAGGATACTTATTTTGTACCTATCAAAGGCGGTACTAAGAGGAAAGGTCATAGCCCTAAATGCCAGTATCACAAGGACTGAAAGAGTACAAACTGACATTCTATGATCACACCTCAAGGAATTAGAGAAACAAGAACAAACCAAACCCAAACCCAGCAGAAGAAAGGAAATAACTGAGATCAGAGCAGAACTAAATGAGATCGAAACAAACAAACAAAAAATACAAAAGATAAATGAAACAAACAGCTGGTTCTTTAAAAAGATAAATAAAGTTGACAGGCCATTAGCAAGATTAACCAAGAAAAGAAGAAAGAAAATCCAGGTAATCTCACTAAGAAACAAAACAGGATATATTACAACTGACACCACTGAAATAGAAAAGATAATTCAAGGATACTATTAACAACTTTATGCACATAAATTAGAAAACCTAGAAGACATGGATAAATTCCTGGAAAAATACAACCCTCCCAGCTTAAATCAGGAATAATTAGATACCCTGAACAGATGAATAACAAGCAGTGAGATTGAAGTTGTAATTAAAAAATTACCAACAAAAAAAGTCCAGGACCAGACAGATTCACAGCAGAATTCTACCAGACATTCAAAGAGAACTGGTACCAAATATTTTGACACTATTCCACAACATAAAGAAAGAAGGAAACCTCCCTCATTTATTTTATGAAGCCAGCATCATCCTAATACCAAAACCAGGAAAGGACATTACCAAAAAAAGAAAACTACAGACCGATATCCTTGATGAACATAGGTGCTAAAATCTTTAAGAAAATACTAAGCAAATCCAACAACATATCAAGAAGATAATCCACCATGATCAAATGTGTTTCATACCAGGGATACAGGGAAGATTTAACATACGCAAGTCAATAAATGTGATACACCACATAAACATAATAAAAAACAAAAATCACATTATCATCTCAATAGATGCAGAAAAAACATTCAACCAAATCCAGCATCCCTTTATGATTAAAACTCTCAGCAAAATCGGCATACCAGGAACATACCTTAATGTAATAAAAGCCATCTATGGCAAACCCACAGCCAACATAATACTGAATGGGTATAAGTTGAAAGCATTCTCTCTGAGAACTGGAACAAGGCAAGGATGCCCATTCCCACCACTCCTCTTCAACATAGTACTGGAAGTCCTAACCACAGCAACCAGACAAGAGAAAGAAAGGGCATCCAAATTGGTAAAGAGGAAGTCAAACTGTCACTGTTTGCTGATAATACGATCGTTTACCTTGAAGAACCTAAAGATTCCTCCTGAAAGGTCCCAGAGCTGATAAATAATTCAGCAAAGTTTTTGGATACAAACTTAACGTGCACAAATCAGCAGCTCTTTTATACACCAACAGCGACCGAGCAGAGAATCAAATCAAGAACTCAACCCCTTTACAATAGCTGCAAAAAAATAAAATACTTAGGAATATACCTAACAAAGGAGCCAAAAACCTCTACAAGGAAAACTACAAAACACTGCTGAAAGGAATCATAGATGACACAAACAAATGGAAATACATCTCAGGCTCATGGATGGGTAGAATCAATATTGTGAAAATGACCATATTGCCAAAAGTAATCTACAAACTCAATGCAATCCCTGTCAGAATACGACCATCATTCTTCAATTAGAAAAAAAAAATTCTAAAATTTATATGGAATAAAAAATGAGCCCACATAGCCAAAGCAAGACCAGGCAAAAAGAACAAATCTGCAGGCAGCACTCTACCTGATTTCAAACTATACTATAAGGCCATAGTCACCAAAACAGCGTGGTACTGCTATAAAAATAGGCTCATAGACCAATGGAACAGAATAGAGAACTCAGAAATAAACACAAATACATACGGCCAACTAATCTTTGACACAGCAAACAAAAAGTGAGGAAAGGACACCCTTTTCAACAAATAGTGCTGGGATAATTGGCTAGCCACATGTAGGAGAATGAAACTTGAAACTTGATCCTCATCTCTCACCTTATACAAAACAAAAAACAAAAAAAAAAACTGAAGATGGATTAAGGACTTAAACATATGAACTGAAACTGTGAACATTCTAGAAATTAACATTGGAAAAACTCTTCTAGGCATTGGCTTAGGCAAGGATTTTAACGACCAAAAAACCAAAGGCAAATGCAATACAAACAAAGATGAATAGCTGGGACCTAATTAAACTAAAGAGTTTCTGTATGGCAAAAGGAAAGTCAGCAGAGTAAACAGACAACCCACAGAGTAGGAGAAAATCTTCACAAATGCATACATATGACAAGGGACCAATATCTAGAATCTACAATGAACGCAAACAAATCAGTAAGAAACAAACAATCCCATCAAAAAGTGGGCTAAGGACATGAATAGACAATTCTCAAAAGAAGATATACAAATGGCCAACAAACTTATGAAGATATGCTCAACACCACTAATGATTGGGGAAATGCAAAACAAAACCACAATGCAATACCTCCTTACTCCTGCAAGAATGGCCATAATCAAAAAATCAAAAAACAGTAGATATTGGCATGGATGTGGTGAACAGGGAACACTTCTACACTGCTAGTGGGAATGTATACTAGTATAGCCACTACGGAAAACAGTGTGGAGATTCCTTAAAGAACTAAAAGCAGAACTACCATTTGATCCAGCAATCCCACTACTGGGTGTCTACCCAGAGAAAAAGAAGTCACTATTTGAAAAAGAAACTTGCACACATGTGTTTATAGCAGAACAATTCACAACTGCAAAATCGTGGAACCAACTCAAATACCCATCAACCAAGGAGTGAATAAAGAAACTGTGATATATATATATATTATATATATATAATATATATATAATATATATATATAATATAATATATATATCTATATAAATAAAATGATGGAATACTACACAGCCATAAAACAGAATGAATCAACAGCATTTGCAGTGACCTGGATGAGATTGGAGACTATTACTCTAAGTGATGTAACTCAGGAATGGAAAACCAAACATTATATATTCCCACTTATATTTGGGAGCTAAGCTATGAGGACACAAAGTCATAAAAATGATAAAATAGACTTTTGGGACTTGGGTGGGAAGAGTGGGGGGAGGGATAAATGAGTACAAATATGATGCAGTGTATACATAGGTGATGGGTGCACCAAAATTTCACAAATCACCACTAAAGAACTTACTCATACAACCAAAAACAAATCCTAGTGTAATTTTTCACAGAAATAGAAAACATGATTCTAAAATTTATATGGAACCACAAAGACCCAGGATAGCCAAAAGAATCTTGATAAAGAACAAAGCTGGAGCCACTACACTCCCTGATTTAAAATTATATTAGGAAGCCATAGTAATAATAAAAACAACATGGTATTGGCATAAAAGCAGACACATAAATGAATAGAGCAGAGTAGAAATCCCAGTAATAAACCCAGGCATATATGGTGACATAATCTTTGACAAGGGAGACAAGAATACACAATGGCAAATAAATGGTGTTTGGAAAACTGAATATCTACATGCAAAAAAAATTAAATTGGACTCTTGTCTTAAACCATAAAAAACTCAGAAAGAATACAAGACTTAAATTTCAGATTAGAAAACATAAAACTCTCGTGGAAGTCAGTGTGGCGATTCCTCAGGGATCTAGAACTAGAAATACCATTTGACCCAGCCATCCCATTACTGGGTATATACCCAAAGGACTGTAAATCATGCTGCTATAAAGACACATGCACATGTATGTTTATTGCGGCATTATTCACAATAGCAAAGACTTGGAACCAACCCAAATGTCCAACAATGATAGACTGGATTAAGAAAATGTGGCACATATACACCATGGAATACTATGCAGTCATAAAAAATGATGAGTTCATGTCCTTTTTAGGGACACGGATGAAATTGGAAACCATCATTCTCAGTAAACTATCGCAAGAACAGAAAACCAAACACCGCATATTCTGACTCATAGGTGGGAATTGAACAATGAGATCACATGGACACAGGAAGGGGAACATCACACTCTGGGGACTGTTGTGGGGTGGGGGGAGGTGGGAGGGATAGCATTGGGAGATATACCTAATGCTAGATGACGAGTTAGTAGGTGCAGCACACCAGCATGGCACATGTATACGTATGTAACTAACCTGCACAATGTGCACATGTACCCTAAAGCTTAAAGTATAATAATAAAAAAAAGAAAAAAGAAAAAAATTAAAAAAAGAAAAAGAATCTCCTAAAAAACCCCGAATTTAGGAGAAACAGCTGTTGCTGAAAAAAAAAAAAAAAACAACAACAACAAACCCTGATTAACCAAATAGAAATCAGAAAAGGAGAAAAAAGAAGCAAAGAAAAAGCAAAGTAAAAACAAAACACAAAATAGAATGCTGGAAGGAAATCTGAATTCTTCAGTTATCACAATACACATTCACTGAGCCAGACTAAACTGTATCCAGTGAAAGGCTGATCAAAGACTCGAAAGAAGGCAACCTTTTGTCTCTTATCTACCTATGACCTGGAAGCCCTCCCGCTTCGAGTTGTCCACCCTTTCTGGACCAAACCAATGTACATCTTACACATATTGATTGATGTCTCATGTCTCCCTACAATGTATAAAAGCCAGCTGTATCCTGACCACCTTGGGCATGTGGTCATCAGAACCTCCTGAGGCTGTGTTGTGGTCTCGCACTGTCGCCCGGGCTGGAGTTCAATGGCACGATCTCAGCTCACTGCAACCTCCACCTCCCAGTGCATGTAAGGAAAACGACTCCAAAGTGCTGACTTCAGTCCCTGGGACTCCCTCGCTGCAGGATGAAGCTGGAGGAGGCTGCAGAGGAGGCAGCCTGACTTCAAGGTCCATCATTTGCCCACACTTAATTCTGTAAGCCACATGGTGATGCTTCCGAAGGGTCTCCTGGTAGCTGGGATCAAAGTGCCCCAGGGCGGGCAGCATTGTAGGGAGACACGGAACAACCTCCCGGGCAGTATGCGCAGGAGCTCGGCACTTGCTGGGGGCCTCAGCAAGTCATTTCGGTACCGGCTGCAGCAGGTGGTCTTGGCCCAAGTCACCTGCTGCAGCTGGAAGGAGCCATCACTGCCCCTCCTGGCTCTGTCCTCTGAGGCTTTGTAGCCATCACCCAGCACACCAGGGCGTCTGCCTGACACCCAGTTCCAGAAAGTCTGGTTTTCTTCCCAAAGCCAAAGACTGTGTGCTTCATCTAGGAGGTGGCTAAAATGCCTTAGGGTAGGGGTGGGTGGGTCAAGAGGCTTGTAGGAGAATGAAAGTGAGGGCAGGGTTGCCATTGCTCACAGCTTCCTGCACAGCCCCACCTTCCATGAACGACGGCCAGGTGGGTGACCTGCTCCAGGTCCCTGGGAGGGCTGGCCAGGGTGGGGCGAGGTGACTGGCCCCTGGTCTTGCAGCCAGAGCCTAAGGAGTCTGGGGACGCTGACCACTTGCAGCCCAGAGAGAGCACAGCTGTCCTCTGCTTGGGGGTTTGTGACACAGGGCAACGGGAGTGGCTGAATATGTAACAGCAAAGGAGACCGCAGCCGTGGAGTCAGGGTCAGGGCACCGCGGTCCTCATTCTAACAAATGCCACTGACAAGCAGCGTGACCTTGGGCAAGTCACTCTACCTCTCTGAGCCTCAGTTTCCTTTCCTGCAAAATGTCAATAATAAAAATATAGTTCCTACCTGGAAAAAAAGAAGAAAACATAAAACTCTCAGAAGAAAACATGAAGGGAAAGCTTCTTGACATTGGTCTTGGCAATAATTTTTTGGCTATGAACACCAAAAGCATAGGCAAAAAAGCAAAGATAAACCTGTGGGACTACATCAAACTAAAAAAGCTTCTGCACAGCAAAGACAATGATCAACAAAATAAAAAGACAACCTATAGAATGGGAGAAAATGTTTAGAAGTATGCATATACACATAGATGAATATCCAAAATATATAAGAAACTAGGCAACTCAATAGTAGGAAAGAAAAACAACAACAACAGAAAAAAACAAACTAAAACTAAAGCAAATAACCCAATTGAAAAAATTGGAAACAGACCCAAATAGACATTTCTCAGAAGAAGGCATACAAAAGGCCAACAGGAATACCTAGGAATACATGTAACCAAGGAGGTGAATAATCTCTACAAGGAGAATTACAAAACACTGCTGAAAGAAATCAGAGATGACACAAACAAATAGAAAAACATTCCATGCTCATTGATAGGAATAATCAATATTGTTAAATTGATCATACTGCCCAAAGCAATTTAAAGATTCAATGCTATTCCTATTAAACTACCAATAACATTCTTCATAGAATTAGAAAAAAAAAAACTATTCTAAATTCCATATGGAACCAAAAAGAGCCATAATAGCTCAAGCAATCCAAAGCAAAAAGAGCAAACCCAGAGGTATCATACTACCTGACTTCAAGCTATACTACAAGGATACAGTAACCAGAGCAGCATGGCACTGTTACACAAACAGACACATAGACCAATAGAACAGAACAGAGTATGCAGAAATAAAGCTATGCATCCACAATTATCTAATCTTCAATAAGATCTACAATAACAAGCAATGGGGAAAAAACTCACTATTCAATAAATGGTGCTAGAATATTTGGCAAGCCATATGCAGAAGAATAAAACTGGACCCTTACCTGTCACCATATTGAAAGATTAACTAAAGATGAATTAGACTTAAATGTAAGACCACAAAATATAAAATTCCAGAAAATATCATTCTGGACTTTGGTCTTGGCAAATAATTTATGACCAAGTTCTCAAAAGCAATTGCAACCTAAAATAAAAATTGACAATAAGACTCAGTTAGACAAAAGAGCTTCTGCACAGCAAAAGAAACGATGAACAGGGTAAACAGGTAACTTACATAATGGGAGACAATATTTGCACACTATGGATCTGACAAAACTTTGATATCCAGAATCTATAAGAAACTTAAAAAAATGGAACAAGCTAAAACCATATAACCCCATTAAAAATGGGCAAAACACATGAAGAGATACTTCTCAATAAAAGACATACATATGGCCAACAAACTTATAAAGATGTTCATCATCACTAATCATTAGAGAAATGCAGATCAAAATCACAGTAAGACACCATCTCATACCAGTCAGAATGGCTATTATTAAAAAGTCAAAAAATAACTGATGTCGAAATTGTGGAGAAAAGGGAATGGTTATATACTGCTGGTGGGAATGTAAATAGTTCAGTCACTGTGGAAAGCAGTTTGAAGATTTATCAAAGAACTTAAAACAGAACTACCATTAACCCAGCATTCCCATTATTAGGTATATACCTAAAAGAAACTAAATTGCTCTACCAAAAACATACATACACTCATATGTTCATCACAGTGCTATTCAAAATAGCAAAGACATTGAATCAATCTAGATGCCTAGATGGTGGATTAGACAAAGTGACAAAGAAAATACGGTACTTATACATGAAGGAATACTATGCAGCCATAAGAAATGAAATCATGCTTTACAACAACATGGATGTAGCTGGAGGCCATTATCTGAACATATTAACACAGTTAATTACCTCCCTAAAAGTGGGAGGTAAACACTGACTACCCATGGACATAAACATGGGAACAACAGACACTTGGGACTGCTAGAGTGGGGAGACTAGGAGGGGACAAAATATCTACTTATTGGGTTCTATGCTCACTACGTGGGTGGCAGAATCTTTCATTCCCCAAACCTCAATGACGCACAATTTACCCATGTAACAAATCTGCCCACGTACCCCCTGAAACTAAAATAAAAGTTGAAAAAATATGGCCAACAGGTATATACAAAAGTGTTCAACGGCACTAAACATTAGGGAAATGCAAATTAAAACTCAATGAGATATCTCATCACCCCTGTTAGGATAGCAGTTATTAAAACATAAAAGAGAAGTGTTGGCAAGGGTTTGGAGCAAGGAGAATACTTGTACACTGTTAGTGGCAATGTAAATTGGTAAATCTAGTATGGAAACAGTATGAAAGTTC
This sequence comes from Pan paniscus, assembly GCF_029289425.2. Classification (NCBI taxonomy): domain Eukaryota; kingdom Metazoa; phylum Chordata; class Mammalia; order Primates; family Hominidae; genus Pan; species Pan paniscus. Next base: position 65,881,401 of record NC_073272.2, read on the forward strand.
CTCAAAAAATTAAAAATAAAACTATCATATGATCTATCAATCCTATTTTTGGATATGTGTCCAGAGCATATAAAATCAGTATCTCAAAGGGATATCTGCACCCTCATGACCATTGCAGCATTAATCACAATAGCCAAGCTATGGCAACAATCTGAGTATCCATCAATGGATGAATGTATAAATAAAATGTGGTATGTATACATTTATAAGCATATAAATATAAGTATATATAATGGAATATTATTAACTCATAAAAATAAGGAGCTCTTGCCATTTTTTACATGGCTAAACCTTGAAGACATTATGCTAAATAAAACAAGCCAGACACAGGAAGATGAAGACTATATAGTCTTACTTACATGTGGAATCTAAAAACATTGAACTTACAGAAGCAGAGTACAATGGTGGTGGCCAGGGACTGAGGATAAGGGGGAATGGAAAGATGTTGGTTAAGCAATACAAAGTTAAGTTACAAGATGAATAAATTCTGTGGCTTTAATGTTTAGAATGGTGACTGCAGTTAGTAATACTGTATTGTTTATTTAAAATTTGATAAGAAAGCATATTTTAATGTCCTCACCAAATACACACACACATGCACAATGGTAAATATGTCTGGTTATGTATGTGTTAATTAACTATACTGTAGAAACCATTACACAGTGAATAGATATATCTAGTTATTATGTTATATATTGTGACTCACATATACAATTTTTATTTGTCAAATAAATATTTTAAAATTAAAAATTCAGTCTAGAATATTATCCCCTCTTCCCACAGCTTGACTACTTGATCCCCCCTAATTACAGAAAGGAAAAACATTGCCTGCAGCTGGAACCATCTGGTCCTTCTAGTTACAGGATCAGCACTGCCACTAGCTCTATCTCTACTTGATCTGAAGAAACAACTTTTAAGACGTTAATTGCAATTTGTGGCCAGAATGGCCTTGAGAGGGATCAATCGGATAGCTGGAATGGAGTTTGTATGTTCAACATTTTTTACAAGAGTTTGAGTTGAGGTTGCTTTGAGGTTTGTGTGGTAGGTAAACCAATAACAAAGGAACCAACTTCTTATTTCTGACTGAGGCAGAACAATGATTCCCAACAATGTTTGGAGAGAATGGCTGTCTACCAAACTCAGAATGAGAGTAGGGGAGAGGTAAGAAGGGGGATTTCTAAGATACTGGAAGATGTAAAAATATGGTAAGTATGTGAAATTGTGAGATACAAAAACAGATTTTCATAAGAGAGAGAGTTCAAAAGATGGAGTTGGAGTTGCCAAACAGTAGTAAAATTCAGACTATATGTTGCAGACAGAGCTGAGAGGGTTTGCTGATAGATCATACATGATATAAAAGAAGGAGGCTGAAGCATGGATGGCTACAAGTTTGGTTTGCCTATGCAAATACAAATATGAAGATTCCATTAATTCATATGTAGAAAAAGAAAGCAGTATGAGGGGTTTTTTTTCTTTTTTTTTTTTAGTGGGGACTTCAGGAGCTCAGTTTTGGATATATTAAGGCTGAAATGCCCCTTAGACATTGAAGTGGAAATATTAGGTAGTTACTCTAGAGTTCATGTGAGAGGTTTGCGTGGAAGATATCAATAGTTGTCAGCTTATATTCGGCTTTTAAGTCATGAAACTAAATGAGATCCTCAAGATGAAGGAGCATAGATAAAGAGAAAAGATGTAAGGACTAAGCCTGGGGCACTGAAAATGGTATAGTAAAGAGGAGACGCCAGCAAAGGAGGCTGAGACTGAGCAGCCAGAGCTATAAGAGGACAACTAGAGAATGTGTTTTTCTGAAAATAAAGCACATAAAGTGTTTTAAACAGAGAATAATCCGCTGTGCTAAACACTGCTAATACTTTAAATAAGATGAAGAATGAGAACTGATGTAGCAACATAGAGGTTATTAAAACTTTGAGAAGAGCAATTTAAATGCAGTAGTAGGGATAAAACCCAAATTGTGCAGAATTTAAGAGGAAAAAAATGGAGAAAATTATTATAGAAAATTATTTTATGAAATTTTGTCTATAAGGGAAAGGGGAGAAATGGAGCTGGAGGAGGGAGTGAGGTCAAGAAAGGATTTTCAGGATGGAAGAAATATTAGTGTATCTTTATGCTTATGGGAAAAATCTAGTAGTGGAAAAATAAAAGATATAATTATGAGATTGAAGAATTGTGAGAGCAATATTTGTGAGTTAGCAAGGGGGAATATGATGTAGTACACAAGTCAAAGGATGAGGATTGGCTCTTAGCCTGGAATATGGAAATTTCACTCATAAAAATAGGATAAAAAGGAGAGTACACTGGCAAATGTGAACATAAATAGGAAGATGTGGTGGTAGAATTTTGTGAAATTTGTCTTTTAGTTAACTTTTAGTTCAAGTTTTCTCAATAAAATAACAAGTAAGCTTGGAGATTTGAAAATAACATAAGATAAAATATTAAAAAAAATGAGACCAGGTTAATAGCAGTAGAAAGGGTGAAAAGTGGTTAGGTTTTTATTATATTTCAAAGGTAAATTTTGGGAATTTTCTAATAGATTGGATGTGGGTTTTGGCATAAGAAACTGGGTAAATGCAGTGCGATATACTAAGATAGAGAACATTGGAAATGAACTAAATTTGTGTGAAGGTGGAAAAATAGCTCTATTTTGGACATTTTATATTTGAGATGCCTATTGGACATTTTAATAAAGTGAGAGTGAAAAAAATGGTTATGTACATCTTAAATGATTATGTTAAATACTTACATAATATCTTTGATTTTGCTTCATGGCCTCAAAAACCTAAAATATTTTCTATTTGGCACTTTTAGAAAAAATTTGCCAAATCCTGATCTAGAACCTTGCTACTTAAAATGTGGTCTGTGCACGGACAGCACAACATCATCTGTTAAGATTGTTGGAAATCAAGAATATGCGTTTAACCAAGACACCACAATGATTGCATTAAATTAATGAAAGAACCACTATTCTAGGGCACAAAGTACCAGAAAAAAAAAATACAAATTCTGATGGCATTTGAGACTGGGGTCCAATTGTTCCTAAAATCCTGCTGCATTTCCTACATTCCCATGACTAGAATTACAAGTTTGGGATTATTTGAGCCAATGAAATTCCTTTTCATGGCTTAAAATAGTTTGTTTTCTGTTACTTAAAACCAAAATGCCCTGTTTATATCAGTTGATATGCTTTCAGTTCCAATTAATAGAAAACTTAAATGAAAATGGCTTAATGGGTAAAAGAAAATTAATGGCTCATGCAACTAAAATGGTCGAAGGAGTTTTGAGTTCCAATCTGTCTAGGCTCATCTCCCTTTCTATGAAGTTTTTCCCAGCTCTTCCTTCCTTTATCTGTTAACTTATTTTCATGTTGATTTCCCTTGTGGTAATAAAGTAACTGCAGTAGTCCCAGACTTCACATTATCACACTAAATTGTATGGAAGTCAAGGAAATACCCGTGCCTCAGAATTCCCAGCAAAAATTCTGGTATTTTCTCTGACAGGATCTACATAGGTCACATGCTCACTCTTGAACTAATTATTTTGTCCTGGGAGAGGGACTGTGCTGCTTGACATGTGCTCTGCTCTTAAAGGTAGCATGACCTGGTAGTTTCCACAGAACCACTGAAAAAATTCAAGGCTGAGATTATAGGAAGGAGAAGGGGTAGTGACTACATAGGAGAAGGCATATAAAAGTTTTCCATTGTGCTGAGAAAACATTCTCTGCAATGGAGGCAAGATGATGATTTGAAAGCAGTGTGATGTCCATTCTAGCCTAAGAAGTCTATGCCTTAGCCATAGGTAGTCATGTTGAACCAAAGTTTAAACTATATACATTTGAATTCTGTCAGAAGCCTTGGAGAAAAAAGATAACAACATGTAAAAAGATCTGTTGAGATTCCAAACAGATTTTATATTCCCTTCGGTATATTCCAAATTTATTTATTTATTTTGAGATGGAGTTTTGCTCTTGTCACCTAGGCTGGAATGCAATGGCACCATCTCGGCTCACTGTAACCTCCGCCTCCTGGGTTCAAGCTATTCTCCTGCCTCAGCCTCCAGAGTAGCTGGGATTACAGGAGCCCACCACACCCGGAAAATTTTTGTATTTTTAGTAGAGATGAGGATTCACCATATTGGCCAGGATAGTCTCGAACTCCTGACCTCAGGTGATCCACCTGCCTTAGCCTCCCAAAGTGCTGGGATTACAGGTGTGAGCCACCATGACTTGCCTGTATATTCCAAATTTAATAAACATGTATTATTTGTGAATGAGAAAAAATGTTTTTAAAAAGTATTTTGGTCTGTCAGCCCAGGACCTTCCTTCCTATCTCCCTTTCAAATGTATTTGTCACACAATTATGTCTTTGGGGTCATACACAAACTTGATTCAGTCTAGAGATCCAGAGGGCTGTAAAGAACACTAGACTAGGATTTCAGATTTGGTTCCCGTCTCCAATACCTACTCACTGTGAGACCTTATGTTGAATACTATAATCTTCAGGTTTTTGTTTGCTCACTAATTAAAAAGTGTTTTCAGAAAAGAGCACAGGATTGAGAATGTGAATACCCAACTTTGAAATGTAGCTCCTCTATTTCTTGGCATGATACTATATTCTACTCTGTCTCTCTGAATGTCGGGTTCCCATCTATGAAATGAGAGAAAAACTGGATCAGTGTTCTTAAATATTTTTGAAAAACTAATGGAAGTCAGTATGGAGCGGTGCTGAAAAAAATGTATATTCTGTTGATTTGGGGTGGAGAGTTCTGTAGATGCATATTAGGTCTGCTTGGTGCAGAGCTGAGTTCAATTCCTGGGTATCCTTGTTAACTTTCTGTCTTGTTGATCTGTCTAATGTTGACAGCGGGGTGTTAAAGTCTCCCATTATTGTGTGGGAGTCTAAGTCTCTTTGTAGGTCACTCAGGACTTGCTTTATGAAACTGGGTGCTCCTGTATTGGGTGCATATATATTTAGGATAGTTAGCTCTCCTTGTTGAATTGATCCGTTTACCATTATGTAATGGCCTTCTTTTTCTCTTTTGATCTTTGTTGGTATAAGTCTGCTTTATCAGAGACCAGGATTGCAACCCCTGCCTTTTTTTTCAGCAGCGCACCACACCTATACCAAAATTGACCACATAGTTGGAAGTAAAGCTCTCCTCAGCAAATGTAAAAGAACAGAAATTATAACAAACTTTCTCTCAGACCACAGTACAATCAAACTAGAACTCAGGATTAAGAAACTCACTCAAAACTGCTCAACTACATGGAAACTGAACAACCTGCTACTGAATGACTACTGGGTACATAACGAAATGAAGGCAAAATAAAGATGTTCTTTGAAACCAACGAGAACAAAGACACAACATACAAGAATCTCAGGGACACATTCAAAGCAGTGTGTAGAGGGAAATTTATAGCACTAAATGCCCACAAGAGAAAGCAGGAAAGATCCAAAATTGACACCCTAACATCACAATTAAAAGAACTAGAAAAGAAAGAGCAAACACATTCAAAAGCTAGCAGAAGGCAAGAAATAACTAAAATCAGAGCAGAACTGAAGGAAATAGAAACACAAAAAACCCTTCAAAAAATTAATGAATCCAGGAGCTGGTTTTTTGAAAGGATCAACAAAATTGATAGACCGCTAGCAAGACTAATAAAGAAGAAAAGAAAGAAGAATCAAATAGATGCAATAAAAAATGATAAAGGGGACATCACCACCGATCTGACAGAAATACAAACTACCATCAGAGAATACTACAAACACCTCTAGGCAAATAAGCTAGAAAATCTAGAAGAAATGGATAAATTCCTCGACACATACACCCTCCCAAGACTAAACCAGGAAGAAGTTGAACCTCTGAATAGACTAATAACAGGCTCTGAAATTGTGGCAATAATCAATAGCTTACCAACCAAAAAGAGTCCAGGACCACATGGATTCACAGCCGATTTCTACCAGAGGTACAAGGAGGAGCTGGTACAATTCCTTCTGAAACTATTCCCATCAATAGAAAAAGAGGGAATCCTCCCTAACTCATTTTATGAGGCCAGCATCATCCTGATAGCAAAGCCAGTCAAAGACACAACCAAAAAAGAGAATTTTAGACCAATATCCTTGATGAACATTGATGCAAAAATCCTCAATAAAATACTGGCAAACTGAATCCAGCAGCACATCAAAAAGCTTATCCACCATGATCAAGTGGGCTTCATCCCTGGGATGCAAGGCTGGTTCAATATATGCAAATCAATAAATGTAATCCAGCATAGAAACAGAACCAAATACAAAAACCACATGATTATCTCAATAGATACAGAAAAGACCTTTGAGAAAATTCAACAACCCTTCATGCTAAAAACTCTCAATAAATTAGGTATTGATGGGATGTTATATCTCAAAATAATAAGAACTATCTATGACAAACCCACAGCCAATATCTTACTGAATGGGCAAAAACTGGAAGCATTCCCTTTGAAAACTGGCACAAGACAGGGATGCGCTCTCTCACCACTCCTATTCAACATAGTGTTGGAAGTTCTGGCCAGGGCAATTAGGCAGGAGAAGGAAATAAACGGTATTCAATTAGGAAAAGAGGAAGTCAAATTGTCCCTGTTTGCAGATGACATGATTGTATATCTAGAAAACCCCGTTGTCTCAGCCCACAATCTCCTTAAGCTGATAAGCAACTTCAGCAAAGTCTCAGGATACAAAATCAATGTACAAAAATCATAAGCATTCTTATACACCAATAACAGACAGAGAAGCAAATCATGAGTGAAGTCCCATTCACAATTGCTTCAGAGAGAATAAAATACCTAGGAATCCAACTTACAAGGGACGTCAAGGATCTCTTCAAGGATAACTACAAACCACTGCTCAAGGAAATAAAAGAGGATACAAACAAATGGAAGAACATTCCATGCTCATGGGTAGGAAGAATCAATATCGTGAAAATGGCCATACTGCCCAAGGTAATTTACAGATTCAATGCCATCCCCATCAAGCTACCAATGACTTTCTTCACAGAATTGGAAAAAAACTACTTTAAAGTTCATATGGAACCAAAAAAGAGCCCACATCGCCAAGTCAATCCTAAGCCAAAAGAACAAAGCTGGAGGCATCACGCTACCTGACTTCAAACTATACTACAAAGCTACAGTAACCAAAACAGCATGGTACTGGTACCAAAACAGAGATATAGATCAATGGAACAGAACAGAGCCCTCAGAAATAACACCGCATATCTACAACTATCTGATCTTTGACAAACCTGAGAAAAACAAGCAATGGGGAAATGATTCCCTATTTAATAAATGGTGCTGGGAAAACTGGCTAGCCATATGTAGAAAGCTGAAACTGGAACCCTTCCTTACACCTTATACAAAAATCAATTGAAGATGGATTAAAGACTTAAACGTTAGACCTAAAACCATAAAAACCCTAGAAGAAAACTTAGGCATTACCATTCAGGACATAGGCATGGGCAAGGACTTCATGTCTAAAACACCAAAAGCAATGGCAACAAAAGACTAAATTGACAAACGGGATCTAATTAAACTCAAGAGCTTCTGCACAGCAAAAGAAACTACCATCAGAGTGAACAGGCAACCTACAAAATGGGAGAAAATTTTCGCAACCTACTCATCTGACAAAGGGCTAATATCCAGAATCTACAATGAACTCAAACAAATTTACAAGAAAAAAACAAACAACCACATCAAAAAGTGGGCGAAGGACATGAACAGGCACTTCTCAAAAGAAGACATTCATGCAGCCAAAAAACACATGAAAAAATGCTCACCATCACTGGCCATCAGAGAAATGCAAATCAAAACCACAATGAGATACTATCTCACACCAGTTAGAATGACAATCATTAAAAAGTCAGGAAACCACAGGTGCTGGAGAGAATGTGGAGAAATAGGAACACTTTTACACTGTTGGTGGGACTGCAAACTAGTTCAACCATTGTGGAAGTCAGTGTGGCGATTCCTCAGGGATCTAGAACTAGAAATACCATTTGACCCAGCCATCCCATTACTGGGTATATACCCAAAGGGCTATAAATCATGCTGCTATAAAGACACATGCACACGTATGTTTATTGTGGCACTATTCACAATAGCAAAAACTTGGAACCAACCCAAATGTCCAACAATGATAGACTGGATTAAGAAAATGTGGCACATATACACCATGGAACACTATGCAGCCATAAAAAATGATGAGTTCATGTCCTCTGTAGGGACATGGATGAAATTGGAAATCATCATTCTCAGTAAACTTTCACAAGAACAAAAAACCAAACACTGCATATTCTCACTGATAGGTGGGAATTGAACCATGAGAACACATGGGCACAGGAAGGGGAACATCACACTCTGGGGACTGTTGTGCGGTGGGGGGAGTGGGGAGGGATAGCATTAGGAGATATACCTAATGCTAAATGATGAGTTAATGGTTGCAGCGCACCAGCATGGCACATGTATACATATGTAACTAACCTGCACATTGTGCACATGTACCCTAAAACTTAAAGTACAATAAAAAAAATTCCATTAAAAAAATAAAAGAAAAACTAATGGAAGTCAAGGTCACTCTCCCCATAAAAGTGCACATATAACAATGCTTTACTTAAATCGTAGGGGTATCATGGACCCTAAAGTCCATATATATCCTAGGGTACAGAATAAAAATTTCTGTACTTTACTGGTTTGATTTTCTATTGTTTTGTGTTCAAAACTAACATAATGGAACAGAATCTTCACTGCTCTTGTACGTCAAAGAAGGAGAGTGCTGATGCTGAAAGCTGGTTAGAGATTCACGGGAGACAGTGTGCTATAGTTTGAATGTCCCTCCAAAACTTGTAGTGACATTTAATTTTCATCATAACAGTATGAGGAGGTGAGATCTTTAAAAGGTAACTAGGAAATGAGGGCCTTGCCCTTATTAATGTATTAATGCCATTATCACAGGAGTAGGTTAATTGTTAAAGAAGGTCAACCCCCTTTTCCTCTCTGTCTCAAATGCTTACTTGGTCTACCACCATGTTATGATGTAACAAGAAGTTTCTCACTAGGTGAGTTATTGGACTTCCAAGCCTCCACAACGATGAGTAAATTAAATATTTATTTGTTTATTAATTACCCAGTCTTTGATATTATGTTCTGGCAAGAGAAAGAAGACAAAGACAGAAAATTGGTATCAAAAGGAAGATTGTTGCTATAACAAATATGTAAAAATTTGGAAGCAGCTTTAGAACAGAATGATGTGTAAAGGATAGAAAATTTTGATGAAGCAGGCTGGAAAAAGCTTGAATCATCATGAGCGTTAAAAGCAATTCTGGTGAAGGCTGAGAAGAGGAGGGCTGTAGGGAAAGTCTGAATCTTTTTAGAGAAACTTAAATGATCATGACCAGAATGCTGATAGAAGAAATGTGAACATAAAAGGCCATTCTGATGAGGTCTCAGATGAAAATGAGAATAAAGATATTAGAATAGCCAGTCTGTAGTATTTTGTTACAACAGTAGAAAACAAACTAGGACAGAGGTTTTTTGTTTTTGTTTTGATTTTAAGAATATATTTTGACACCTCTTTTATGATAAGCCTCCGGCAAGTCACTTTTACATCCCCTTGTGTCCTTTAAACCTCAAGACATGTCATTATTACTGTTTTACTGTAAAGTCAGAAATATTAAGTTACTTGCTCAAAGTCACAGCAAGTAAGTGGTAGGAAGAGACAGGATAATCAAAACTCACATGTATGTAAATGTAAAATAAAACTCATGCTATTTTTCATTACACCATGCTGCCTTTGCCCAGAGAAGAGCCACCTTCTTATTTTATCAGATTCCCTTCTTATTATTTTTACATGTTCACTTTGCTCAACTCATCCCCTCTGCCAAATCCACCTAGCTTCTGATATCTTATTTATTCATTGCCATTATAGCATTAATAAAGCCTGCTTCCCCCCCACAACCAGGTATACCAATTTGTAAAAGCAATTTTGAACAAGGAGAACTAGACTGCAGCAATCATATTTTCTAATTCTAAAATATGTTACAAATTTATAGTAATAAAAAGAGTATGGCACTGGCATAAGAGCAGACATGTAAACCAGTGGAACAGAATAGACAGCCCAGAAATAAACTCATGCACATACAGTCAACTTATCATCAACAAGGGAGCCAATAATACACAATGAAGAAAAAATAGTCTCTTCAATAAATGACATTGAGGACACTGTATATCCATATCAAAAAGAAAAAAAAGGACTCTTTTCTCACTGTGTACAAAAATCAACTCAGAATGTATTAATTATTTAAACATAAGACCTCAAACTGAGAAACACCTATAAGCAAACATAGGGAAACAGCTTTTTGACATTAACTTTTGGCATGATTTCTTAGATATGACACCAAAAACTCGGGCAACAAATTCAAAAATAAACAAGTGGGATTACACCAAACTTAAAAAATTCTGCTTAGAAAAGGAAACAATGAACAGAACAAAAAGACAAAACACAGAATGAGAGAAAATATTTTTAAACTGTGTATCTGATAAAGGGTTAATGTACAAAATATATAAGAAGCTAATATAAATCAATAAAAAGGAAATCTAACTTAAAAATTTCCAAAGAACCTGAATAGACATTTTTCCAAATAAGACATACAAATGACCAATGGGTGTATTAAAAAAATGTTCAACATTACTAATAATTAGGGAAATGCAAGTCAAAACAATGAGATATCACTTCACACCTATTAGAGCAGCTATTATCAACATAACAAAAGATAACAAATATTGGTGAGGATGTTGAAAAAAGGTAATCTTTGTATACTGTGGGTGGGAATGTAAATGAATGCCACCACTGTGGAAACCAGTGTAGAGCACCCTCAAAATATTAAAAATAGAGCTACCAATAATACAGAAATCTTGCTTCTGTTTAGATAACCAAAGATACTGGAATCAGAATTTTGAAGAGACATCTGCACCATGTTCATTGCAGCATTTTTCACAATAATGAAGACATGGAAGCAAACTAAATGTCTGTTGACTGAAGAATGGATAAAGAAAATGTAGCATACAAAGGGTAGAACACCAAGTGGGTTCCCGGGGTTCCTAATTCCAGTCCTTGGCTTTTGAATGGAATTTATAGACCTGTCTTGGGGCAGAGGGGAGCCCACTGCCATTAAGTATGAGTCTCAGACCAGGCAACATTCACCACAAGCTGATTGTAAACCTACTGGGCTTTAACAGAACATTGGCAGTAGTCTGGCAGTACTCTCTGTAGGCCTACAGTGGCAGTGGCCATGGGGCGAGTATCATCTTTTCGGAAAGGGGGAGAAAAAGTGGGAAGGACTGTTTCTTGTGAATTTAGAGCCAGTTCAACCACAGTATAATAAAACACCAGGTAGACTTCTGAGGTTTTTGACTCTAGTCCGTGGCTCCCACATGGCAACTCTGGCCTCACATGGGGCCTGGGAACACACAGCACCCTGAAGGGAAAGACACAGGCCTGGCTCACTTTTTCACCAGCTGACTGTAGAGCCTTAGAGACTTCAGTGAAGATAAACAGTAGCTAGGGACTGATTGCAGTGTGCCTGAGTGAGACCTAGTGCTAGGCTGGCTTCAGGTCTGACCCAGTGCAATCCTAGTGGTGGTGGCCAAAGGTCTGCTATTGGCACTCCAACCCAAGCACCAGATGGCTCAGAAAATAAAGAGTATGCTTGGAAGAAATTAAGGGAAGAGAACAAGAGTCTCTGCAAGGTAACTCAAAAAAATTTTTCAGGTCTCCTTCAAGACCATCAAGGAGGTACGTCTATAAGTCTGCAAGAATTATGGCATTACTGGGTTTGTGGTGCCTAGCAGATACAGCTTAAACCACAGTACTCAAGTCTTTTTGAGTATTTGGAAACCCTTCCCAAGAATATGGGTACAAACAAGCCCAGACAGAGTAGACTACAATAAACATCTAACTCTTCAATGCCCAGACACAGATGAACATCTACAAATATCAAGACCATCCAGGAAAACATGTCCTCACTAAATGAACAAAATAATGCACCAGGGACCAATCCTGCAGAAACAGAGATATGTGACTTTTCAGACAAAAAATTCAAAATAGCAGATTTTAGGAAATTCAAAGAAATTCAAGACAGCACAAAGAAGAAAATCAGAACTATATATTAAAAAAAGAAGAAATTAAAATAATTACACAGAATCAGGCAGAAATTCTGGAGCTAAAAAAAGCCAATTGGCATAGTAAAAAATTTATCAGAGTCTTTTAGTAGCAGAATTGATCAAGTGGAAGAAAGAATTAGTGAGCTTGAAGACAGGCTGCTTGAAAATACATAGTAAGAAAAGGCTAGAAAAAAAGAAGAAAAATCAGTGAGGCACACATACAGGATCTAGAAAATAGTCTCAAAAGGGCAAATCTAAGAGTTATTGGACTTAAAGAGATGGTAGAGAAAGAGATGGGGTAGAAAGTTTATTCAAAGGGATAATAACAAAGAATTTACCAAACACAGAGAAAGATATCAATATTTAATATGATTTGTATTTGTGTCCTCACCAAAATTTCATGTCAAATTGTAATCCCCAATGTTAAAAGTGGGGAATGGTGGGAGGTGATTAGAACATGGAGGCGAATTTCCCCCTTTGGTGCTGTTCTCATGACAGAGTCTCACAAGATCTGGTTGTTTAAAAGTGTGTGGCACCTCCCCCTCCATTCTGCCTGCTCTGACCATGTATGAGGAGTCTACTTCACCTTCACCTTCAGCCATGATTGAAAGTTTCCTGAGGCCACCCTAGAAGCTGCTATGCTTTCTGTACAGGTTACAGAGCCATGAGCCAATTAAACATCATTTTTAAATTAATTATTCCATCTCAGGTATTTCTTTGTAGCAGTACAATAATGGATTAATACAGAACATTGGTACCGGGAGTCGGGCACATTGATACAAATATAACTGAAAATGTGGAAGCAGCTTTGGAATTGGGTAACCAGCAGTGGTTGGAACAGTTTGAAGGGCTCATAAGAAAACAGAAAGATGAGGGAAAGTTTGGAACTTCCTAGAGACTTGTTGAATGGTTGTGACCAAAATGATGATAGTGATACGGACAGAGATGGCCAAGCTGAGGTGGTCTCAGATTGAGATGAGGAAATTATTGGGAATGGGAGCAAAAGTCACTTATGCATTAGCAAACAGGTTAGCCTGCATTGTGCCCCTGCTCTAGGGATCCATGGAACTTTGGACTTGTGAGTGATGATTTAGGGCATCTGGTGATATAAATTTCTAAGTGGCAAATTAGTCAACAACCTGTGCTCATATGCATGAGCAAAGAAATGACCTGAAAGTGGAACTTATATTTAAAAGGGAAGCAGGGTATAAAAGTTTGGAAAATTTTCAGCCTGGCCATGTGGTAGGAAAAAAAATGCATTTACTGGGGAGGAATTCAAGCTGGTTGCAGAAATTTGCATAAGTAAAAAGGAGCCAAATGTTGATAACCAAGACAATGGGGAAAAATGCCTTGAATGCACTTCAGAGACATTCAGGGCAGCCCCTCCATCACAGACCCAGAGAACAAGGGGGGAAGAATATTTTCCTGGGCTGGGACCAGGGCCCCACTGCCCTGCACAGACTCAAAACACTGTTTTCTCCATCCCAGTCACTCCAACTCAGACCATGACTCAAAGAGGGACAGGTATAGCTGAGGCCACTGCTTCACAGGGTGTAACCCATAAGCTTTCACAGTTTTCATGTGGTGTTCAGTCTGCTGGTAAATAGAGTGCAAGACTTGAAGCTTGGGAGCCTCTGCCTAGATTTCCATGGGTGTATGGAAAACATAGATGGTCAGGCAGAAGCCTGCTGCAGAAGTGGAGGCTTCATAGAGAATCTCTATTATGGCAGTGTAGAGGAAAACTGAGATTGGAGCCCCCACGTAGAGTTCTAACAGTGACACTGCCTAGTGGAGCTGTGAGAAGAGAGCCACCATTGCTCTTCTCCAGACCCCAGAATGCTAGATCCACTGGCAGCTTGCAACCTGAGCCTGGAAAGGCTGTAGGCACTCAACACCAACTGTTGAGAGCAGCCATGGTGATTGAACACTGCAAAGGCACAAGTGTAGAACTTCCCAAGGCTTTGAGAGCCCACCCATTGCAACAGGAGGACCTGGAAGTGGGACATGGGGTCAAAGAGATCATTTTGGAGTTTTTAGATTTAATGACAGCCCGGCTAAGTTTTAGACTTGCATGTGGCCTGTAGCCCCTTTCTTTGGCTGATTTCTTCCTTTGTGACAGGAGTATTTACCAATGCCTGTATGCTCATTTTATCTTGGAAAGAACTAACTAGTTTTTTTTTTTTTTCCAGACTAAGTGGCTAAAGGGACTAGTGTTTTCTCAGATGAGACTTTGGATTTTGGACTTTTTGTTTTTATGACGTAATAAGTTAAGGCTTTGGGGAACTGTTGGAAAGGCATGATTAGATTTTGCAATGTGAGAAGGACATGAGATTTTGGAGAAGCCAGGGGTGGAATGATATGGTTTGGATCTGTGCCACCACCCAAATTTCATGTCAAATTGTAAACCTCAATGTTGAAGGTGGGGCCTGGTGAGAGGTAATTGGATCATGGAGCAGTTGATCATAAGTGGTTTAACATCATCCTCCTATTGCTGTTCCCATGATAGCATTCTTACAAGATCTGGTTATTTATAAATGTGTAACATATCCCTCTTTCTCTTCCTGTTGCTGTGGCCATGTGAAGCACCAGCTCCTTTGCCTTCCACCATGATCATAAGTTTCCTGAGTCCTCCTCAGAAGCCATCATGCTTCCTGTACTGCCTGAAGAACCATGAACCAATTATACCTCTTTCTTTATAAATTACTCACTCAGGTATTTTTTTCTAGCAGTATGAGAAGTGACTAATACAATATCCAACTACAAGAAGGTTATAAAATATCAAGCAGACTTAAACCAAAGAAGACTAACATAAGGCACTTAATAATCATTCAAGCTGCAAAAGTCAACGATAAAGAAAGGATACTAAAAGCGGCAAGAGAAAAGAAACAAATAGGATATAATGAAGCTTCAAAATGTCTTGCAGTAGACTTTTCAGTGGAAACTTACAAGCCAGAAAAGAGTGGCATGACACATTTAAAGTACTGAAGAAAAACAAAAACAAAAACCTTTTACCTTATAATAGTACATCTGGTGAAAATATCCTTCAAACATGATTGGCCAGGCACAGTGGCTCATTCCTGTAATCCCAGCATTTTGGGAGGCCGAGGTGGGCAAATTGCTTGAGCTCAGGAATTTGAGAGCAGCCTGGGTAACATGGTGATACTTCATCACTATAAAAATACAAAAATTAGCTAGACACAGTGGTGTTCACCTGTAATCTCAGTTACTTGGGATGCTGAGATGGCAAGATGGCTTGAGACTGGGAAGCAGAGGTTGCAGTGAGCCAAGATTGTACCACTGCACTCCAGCCTTGGCAAAAGAGCCCGACTTTGTCTAAAAACAAAAACAAAACAAACAAACAAACAAAAAACAAAAAAGCATGAAGGAGACACAAAGATTTTACTATATAAACAAAAGCTGAGGAATTTTACCAACACCAGATCTATTCCATAAGAAATGCTATGTTCCCCTCCCTGTGTCCATGTGTTCTCATTGTTCAACTCCCACTTACGAGTGAGAACATGCAGTGTTCGTTTTCTGTTACTGTGTTAGTGGGGCAAGAAGACAGAGAGCATTAGGACAAATACCTAATGCATGCAGGCCTTAAAATCTAGATGGCGGGTTGATGGGTGCAGCAAACCACCATGACACATGTATACCTATGTAACAAACCTGCACATTCTGCACATGTATTTCAGAACTTAAAGTATAATAAAAAATAAATTATAAAAAAGAAAAGAAAACAAATATTTTCTTCCATTCTGGAGGTTGTCTGTCCACTCTGTTGGTGGTTTCCTTTGCTGTGCAAACGCTCATTAGTTTAAGTAGATTCCAAGGGGGAAAAAACAATGCCAAAGGGAGTACTTCAAGCAGAAAGAAAAAAATGTTAATAAGTAATAAGAAATCATCTGAAGGTAAAAAACTCACTGGTAATAGTAAGTATTCAAAAAAACCACAGAATATTATAACACAGTAACTGTGGTGTGTAAACTACTCTTAAGTATGAAAACTAAATAATGAACCAATCAAAAATAATAACTGCAACAACTTTTCAAGCCACAGACAGTACAATGAAATATAAATAGAAACAATAAAAAGTTTAAAAAGTGTGGGGTCAAGATTAAGGCAAAGAGTATCAGTTTAATTTTTGCTTGGTTGGGTGTTTGTTTATGCAAACAGTTTTAATTTGCTATCAGTTTAAAATAATGGTATGTAAGAGTATTTGCAAACCTCATGGTAATTTCAAACCAAAAAGCATGCAACAAATACTCAAAAATTAAAAAACGAGAAACTAATTCATATCACCAGGAAACTCAACCTCACTAAAAGGAAGACAGGAAGAAAAAAGAAGACCCCAAACAACCAGAAAACAAATGACAAAATTGCAGGAGTATGTGCTTACTTATCAATAGTAAAAATGACTGTAAATGGACTAAATAAACTCTCCAGTCAAAGACATACAATGGCTGAATGGATATAAATATATGACCTAATGGTCTGTTTCCTACAAGAAACACACTGTCCCTATAAAGACACACATAGACTAAAATCAAGGGATGGAAAAAGATATTCCATGCTAATGGAAACATAAAAAGAGCAAGAGTTACTAAACTTATGTCAAACAAAATAGATTTTAAGACAACAACTGTAAGAAGATACATCAAAGGTCCCTATATAATGATAAACTGGTCAATTCAGCAAGAGGATGTAATAATTTTAAATACACATGCACCAAACACTGGAGCAGCCATACACATAAAGAAAATATTATTAAAGCTTAAAAGAGATAATAACTGGATATTTCAACACCCCACTTTCAGCACTGGACACATCTTCCAGACGGAAAATCAACAACAAAAAAAAATCAGACTTAATCTACACTATTGACCAAATGGGTCTAACAGTTATTCACTGAACATATCATCCAACAGCTGTAGAATACATATTATTTTCCCCAGGACATGAATCAATCTTAGGAAAAGATCATGTGTTAGGTCACAAAACAAGTCTTAAAATATTTTTAAAAAATGAAATAATATCAAGCATCTTCTCTGACCACAGTGCAATAAAACTAGAAATCAATAACAAGAGGAATCTTGGAAACTATACAAATAAATGGAGATTAAACAATATGCTCCTGTATGGCCACTGGGTCAATAAAGATATTGAGAAATAAATCCAACTTATCAAAACCTATGGAATACAACAAAAGCAATACTAAGAGGGAAATTTAGAGCTATAAGTGCCTATGTCAAAAAGAGAAAAATGTGAAATAAACAAACTGAAGATACATCTTAAAGGACTAAAAAAGAAAGAGCAAATCAAATTCAAAGTAGTAGAAGAAAAAAATAATAAAGCTCAGAGCAGAAATAAAATTGAAATGAAGAAAACAATACAAAAGATCAGTGAAATAAAAGGTGAATTTTTGAATTTTTTGAAAAGTAAAACTAAATTGACAAACATTTAGCTAGACTAAGGACAAAAAGAGAGAAGGTCCAAATAAATAAAATCAGAGGTGACAAAGGAAACATTATCATTGATACTGCAGAAACTCAAAGAACCATTAGTAGCTATCATGAGCAACTATATACCATTAAATTGAAAGATCTAGAAGAAATGAACAAATTCCTAGATATATACAACCAACCAGGTTGTATGTCTTTTGGTATTTTGATAGGGATTGCATTGAATCTGTAGATTGCTTTGGGTAATATTTGCATCTTAATAATATTAATTCTTCCAATTCATGAACATCTTTTCAATCAGGAAGAAATAAAAAAACCCTGAAAAGATTGATAACAAGTAATGAGATTGAAGCCATAATTAAAAGTCTACCAGTAAAGAAAAGTACAGGAACCAGTACCTTCACTGTTAAATTCTACCAAAAATTTAAAAAACTAATACCAATCCTACTTAAACTGTTCTGAAAAACAGAGGAAGAATGAATACTTTCATAGTCATTTTGTGAGGCTAGTATTACTCATACCAAAACCAGACAAAAATACATTAAAAAACAAATTTACAGGTTAATATCTCTGATGAATGTTGATGCAAAAATCTTCAGCTACATAATGGCAAGTCAAATTCAACAATACATTAAAAAGATAATTTATCATGACCAAGTGGGATTTATTTTTTGGATGCAAGGATGGTTCAACACATGCACATCAGTCAATGTGATACATCATATCAAAAAAATGAAGACAAAAAAGCATATAATAATTTCAATTGATGCTAAAAAAGCATTTGATAAAATTCACCATCCCTTCATGATAAAAATCCTCAAAAAAACCTGTATAGAGAAGGAACATACGTCAATAAAAATCATATGTGACAGACCCACAGCCAGTATCATACTGAATACAGAATAACTGAAAGCCTTTCTTCTAAGATCTAGAACATGACTAGGATGCCCATTTTCACCACGGTTACTCAACATAAGACTGGAAGTCCTACATAGAGCAATCAGACAAAAGAAAAAAATAATAAAGGGCTTTCAAACTAGAAAGGAAGAAGTCAAATTATCCTTGTTTGCGGATTGTATGATCTTATATTTGGAAGATTCCACCAAAAATATTAGAACTCATTTAAAAATTCAGGAAAGTTACACAACACAAAATCCACATACAAAAATTAGTAACATTTCTAGGCCAGGCACGGTGGCTCACATCTGTAATTCCAGCCCTTGAGAGGCTGAGGTGGGCGGATTACTTGAGATCAGGAATTGGAGACCTGACCAGCCAAATGGTGAAACCCCGTCACTACTAAAAACACAAAAATTAGCTGGGCATGGTGGCACACGCCTATAATCCCTGCTACTTGGGAGGCTGAAGCAGGAGAATCACTTGAACCCAGGAGGCAGATGTTGCAGTGAGCTAAAATTGTGCCACTGCACTCCAGCCTGTCTCAAAAAAAACAAAACAAACAAACAAAAAAAACCCAGCATTTCTATATACCAACAGTGAACAATCCAAAAAATGAAAATAAAAAAATCCCATTTACAATGGTCACAAATAAAATTAAATATCTATAAAATAGATATAAAATATCTATAAAACACAGGTGAAAGAAATTGGAAAGAACACCAAAAAAATGGAAAGACATTCCATGTTCATAAATTGTTAAGAATCAATATTATTAAAATGTCCATATTACCCAAAGCAATCTACAGATTCAATGCAATCCCTATCAAAATCCCAGAGACTTTCTAAGCAGAAATAGAATAAACACTTTCTAAAATTTATATGGAACTGCAAAAGATCCAGAATAGATAAAACTATCCTAAGCAAAAAGAACAAAACTGGAGGAATCGCATTACCTGACTTCATATACTACATGTTATACTACATATAACATGTAGTATAACATATACTACAGAGGTATAGTAATCAAGGCAGCATGGTACTGGCATAAAAACAGACACATAGACAAATGGAACAGAGTAGAGAACCAAGAAACAAATCCACACACCTACACTGAACACATTTTTGACAAAGGTGCCAAGAATATACTGGGGAAAAACAGTCTGTTCAATAAATGGAGCTGGGAAAACTGTGTATCTATATGCAGAAGAATAAAACTAGACCCTTTTCTCTCACCTTGTTCAAAAATCAAATCACTATGGATTAAATACTTAAATCTAAGACCTCAAACTATGAAACTACTACAAAATAATCCATTGGGGAAAACTTCCAGGGCATAGGTCTGGGCAAAAATATCTTGAGTAATATTGCACAAGCACAGGCAACCAAAGCAAAAATGAACAAATGAAGTCACATCAAGTTAAAAGGCTTCTGCACAAAAAAGAAAACAATAAACAAAGTGAAGAGACAACCTACAGAGTGGGAGACAATATTTTTAAACTCACTATCTGATGAGTGATTAATAATTAGAACATATAAGGAGCTCAAACATCTCTATAGAAATAAAATCTAATAATCCGACTAAAAATGGGCAAAATATTTGAATAGACATTTTGCAAAATAAGCCATACGAATGGCAAACAGGCATATGAAAAGGTGTTAAACAACATTGGTCATTAGATAAATGCAAATCAAAACTTTAATAAGATATCTCATCTGAGTTTAAATGGTTTATATCCAAAAGACAGGCATTGATAAATGCTGGCAAAAATGTGGAGCAAAGAGAACCCTCATAAACTTTTGGTGGGGATGTAAATTAGCACAACTACTGTGGAGAACAGTTTGGAGATTTCTCAAAAACTCAAAATAGAGCTACCATAAGATCCAGCAATTCCATTTCTGTATATATACTCCAAAGAAATGGCATCAGTATATTGAAGAGATATCTGCAGTCCCATATTGGTTGCAGCACTGTTCACAATACCTGAGATTTGGAAGCAAACTAAGTGTCCGTCAACAGATGAATGAATAAATAAAATGTGCCATTTATACACAATGGAGTACTATTCAGCCTTAGAAAAGAATGAGATGTTGTTATTTGCAACAACATGCATGTAGTTGGAGAACTGGAGGTCATTATGCTAAGTGAAATAAGCCAGGCACAGAAAGATAAAGACCTCAAGTTTCCTTTACTTGTGGGATCTAAAAATCAAAACAATTGAACTCATGGAGACAGAAAGCAGAAAGAGGGTTACCAGAAGTGGCGAAGGAGTGTGGGTGTGGGTGGAGATGGGGATAGTTAATGGGTACAAAAATAGAAAGAATGAATAAGACTTACTATTTGGTAGCACAACAGGGTGACTATAGTTAATAATGATTTAATTCTACATTTTCAAATAACTAAAATAATTGGATTGGTTTTAACACAAAGGATAAAAGCTCGAGGGGGTGGATATCCCATTTTACATGATGTAATTGTTACAGTGCATGCCAGTATCAAAACATCTCATGTACCCCTTAAATATATACACTATGTACCACCCAAAATTAAAACTAAAAATTAAACTGTGGCATACACATATAATGGAATATTATTTAACCTTAAAAATAAGAAAATTCTATCATTTGTTACCATATGGATGAACCTGGAAGACATTATGCTAAGTGAAATTAGCCAGATAGATAAACATAAATACTGCATGATACCACCGGTATGGAGAATCTGAAATAGTAAAATTTATAGGAGTAGAGATAGAATGGTGGCTGCTGGGGGAAAAGGGAGGAAAAAAGTGGAGGAATTAGTCAAATAATATAAAGTTTCAGTTATACAATATTTAACAGTCTCAGAGATGTTAAATGGTGCCTATAGTAAATATTGTGTTATATACTTAAAAATTTGCTAAGAGTGTAGGTCTTATGTTAAGTGTTCTTATGTCTGTCTTGCACACACAAGAATCATAAATAAAGAGGGTGGGAGGAAACTTTTGGAGAGGGTAGATGTGTTTATTACATAGATTGTGTTGATGGTTTCATGGGTACATACATACCTTCAAATTCATTAAATTAAATACATTAAATACATGCAGTTTTATGTATGCCAGTTATACCTCAGTAGTTTTAAAAATAAATAAATATTAATAAGTCTTTTCCGTGAGTGCATGTATAATCTCTTCAGTTACAGCCTCCAGGCAAAGCATCAAACAGATCTTCTGTTTCGTTTCTTTCCATCCCTCACTGCCATATTCTCCCTTCTCAGCACTGAGTTCAACACACAGAGCATTTAATCGTTCTTTTTAATTCATCCAATGATATGATCACTGGGGAGTGGGATGACCCCTGTTCTGTGTGTGATTTAGGGAAAGTGAATTTTCTTCTCTGGGTTTCAGTTTCCTTGTCAGTTAAATCAAGAGAGGCATTCAACTCAATCTAATATATTATGCAATGTAATGTTGTCTTACAATTTACTTAGTTGTAGGGGTGAATTTGGGGGAAGGCAAGCACCATATAATAGTAAGGTGTAGACTTTGGAGTCAGACTGTCTTATGTCCAAATCTCAGCCCTACCACTTTCTAGCTTTGTGAAGTTAGGTTAAGACCCTTCTTTTTGCTAAGCCTCTGTTTTCACTTTTCACATCTTTAAAATATGAATAATGACACTGTATGGAATATTTGTGAGGTTTAAATGCATCAGTTTTTCTCTCTCTCCCATTAATATCTTAGTGTTAAGTTTGCCCCCAGTGTCCCCTCCTTGGTAGCCTTCACACAGGCTGGACTCTCTGGTTATATTGAGCACAACCCTTTCTGTGCCACTATTCTTTTGGTGAAGGGAGGCATAACACTCTAAACATGGGGCTTAGTTTTTCCACATGTAAAACTTGCAAGAAGGCTCAAATGAAACTTTCTAACGACCCTTATGGCTATGATATTTTCTGCATCTGTGAGCCTTTACCCATCTCTCACTCTTTCTCCCCATTCAAACTCTTATATTTAAGCCTGTCAACTTCCCCTCATCCCTAGAAACAGAACTGAAAAGTGAGGTTGAGTCCAATGGCTCCAGAGGAAGAGAAGGAGGGGAAGAAGTAGATGAAGTTGGAACACTTTGGAGTTCAATCTTAATTCACATGTTTTGGCCTCCCTGTAGGCACTTCACAGCAGAACACGTGCTGCTTCTAAAGTTTCTTACTTATTAAATTCTAACTGCTGCTCTGCTGGTTTTCAATCAGTTTCCATATATTTCTATCTTTTAACTGTAGGACTTCGAACCATTACTCTGAGCTCACATTTTTATTTTCTCCAAGTTCTTATAATCTCCAGACTCTAAATTCCAGGGGGAAAAAAAAAACACAATGTAGCAGAGTTAATAGCATGGATGGGGGTTGTAGAAGGAGAGCTAGAGCCAGACTTCAATAGTTTTGGTACCAACCTTTGCATGCACACAGTGTACATAACCTTATGCTGAGGAATTTGCTTCTTCAGCCAGGGCAGTGTTCCAGTGCTCAGCCCCTGCTCAATCTAGCTTCTACCATCGAACTCTTTCCGTAGAGGAGACTATGGCCACCCATAATGCTAGACTGAGTCATCTACTGCTTTCCAAATGAACAGAGTCAGAAGAACTTGTATGACCTCTGCTAATGTGAGATAAAATTTGAAGGCTCTGACAAGAATCTGGTTTGACCCTGAGTTCATAAAATAGGTTAGGACTGTGTCATTTGATGGGTGACATTAGACGAGTGCCTTACCCTCTCTGAGCCCCAGACACCTTATCTGTAATACCAGGGAAAAGATGTGGATGGGCTAGAAGGGCCTTTCTGGATGGTATATATATAAAAAAAGAAGACACGTATGGCTGTCCAACTTAAAAACAGGAGGTAAAGTGAGATCTTCGTGGATTAAATGATAATAATAGTATTAATGAATAATATAATGAACAAAGGTGTACTTATTTATTCAACCAATATTTGAATGCCTACTATGCATTGTCATGGAGCTAGGCATTGGGGATACATGGGTGGATAAAATGGACAAAATCTTTTATCCTTATGATTTATACTCTGATTGGGATAGAGAAAGACAAAAATAGTAAAGCGAAATATTTAGTTTATTAGATGGTGCTAAGTGCTATGGAAAAACTAAGCAAGGTAAAGGATATGGCCCATCATAATTTTAAGTAGGTTCTCACTGACAAGATATCTTAAGCACTTACTATGTGCCAGGCACTGTTCCAATCATTGGACATACATGAACTCATGGAAGCTACTTATTATAACAATTATTTCACAGTTGGTAAAATAGCATTGAATGGTAAAATAACTTGCCCCAAATCACAGAGTTAGTAAAAGGCAGTTCCATGATACAACCCAGGCAGTCTGCCTTTAGAGGCCATGTCTTAACTTCTACACAATACATCCTCAAGGTGGGTTTATATTCTCAGTGGACCCACTGTAAGAGGCATAACAATAATGAATGCATACAGTGGTGCATGCCTGAAGTAGCTGTGGATTAGAGAAATATTCACTTGTTTTGGATTCCAATAATTACGGGTTTGATTTTGGGTTCTACCACTTAACTAGCTATCAGACTTTGGACAAGTCACTTAACTTCCGTGTGCCTCCGTTCCCTAATTTGTAAATTAAGCATAATAAGACAGACTCTATTGACTTTTCATTAAGATTAAATGAGCTAAGGCATGTACTCATTTATTCCCTCATTCAATAAATATTTAAGTACTTACAAAACAGGCAGTGTATAATAATGTTTAAAGCTTACAACCTATGCCAGACTATCTACTTTCTAGCTGTATGACCTTCAGCAACTCACTTAACCTGTTTTAATCAACGGTAAAATGGAGCAGTGGCATTAGCTGTTACTATCATGAGCTAGCGACTGGAAATATATAATGAGTAAAAACAAAGTCCTAGTTTCTGGGGGGGGGGCGGGGGAAAGGGGGAGAGAGAGAGAGAGACAGTGTTACTTTGCTTTATTAATGCAAGAATTCATTTATTTCACAGATACTTATACAGTACCACGTGACATATTCTGGCCTAATCACTTAAAAATATTAACTCATAATGTTTAAGCCAACCTCAAGGCAATTATTATTAAACTCTTTCTATGGAAGACAAAATCTCTATGAGAGAAGTTAAATGAAACTTGTCCAAGTTCTTGCAGTCAATAAGAGAAAACACCAAGATTCAAATCCAGGCAATCTATCCCAATGATTATTAACCACTACGTTATGCTGCCTCGCCCAACAAAGGAAAACCAAAAATCACCCAGGATCTCACCACCGAGATAAAATCTATGACTTTCTATACAAGATGAATGCTTTAAATTTCTTTTACTTCTTTTATGTTTCCAGCTAAAACTTCCAATACTATGTTGAATATCAGTCATACAAGCACATCTCCTTGCCTTGTTCCTGACATTAGGGGAAAAGTGTTCAATCTTTCACCATTAACTGTGATATTGAGAGGTGACAACGTGCTAGCAGCCCTCATTTGCTCTCAGCGCCTCCTCGGCCTGGGTGTCCACTCTGGCCTCGCTGGCAGAGCCCTTCAGCCCACTGCTGCGCTACAAGGGCACCTCTCTCCGGCTGGCGGAGGCTGGAGCTGGCTTCCTCTGCTTGTGGGGAAGTGTGAAGAGAGATGCGCCAGTGGGAGCCGGGGCTGCAAGCGGTGCTCGGGGGCCAGCCCCAGGTTCCAGGTAAGCATGGGCTGGGCAAGCCATGCACTGGGCACCACCGGCCGCACCTGCTGGGCTTCATCTGAGGCTGAATCCTGTGTGTGGACAGCCGTTCCCTCTTCGTGGGATTGTTGGCCAGGATAGCAGGTCTCCCTCTCTTTCTTGCTTCCTCTCTTTTCTTCTTGATTGTCTGGGACGAGTTCCCTCTGGCTTGCTGGAGCTCCCAGACTAGGTGCCGCAAAGTCCCCTGGCCAGTGCCAGTGAGCCGTGAAGCCGGCTGGGCTTCTGGGATGGATGGGGACTTGGAGGACTTTTCTGTCTAGGTAAAGGATTGTAAATGCACCAATCAGCACTCTGTGTCTAGCTAAAGGCTTGTAAATGCACCAATCAACACTCTGTGTCTGGCTAATTGGGTGGGGACTTGCAGAATTTTTGTGTCTAGCTGAAGGATTGTAAACGCACCAATCAGCACTCTGTGTCTAGCTAAAGGTTTGTAAATGCACCAATCAGCACTCTGTCAAAACGGACCAATCAGCACTCTGTAAAACGGACCAATCAGCTCTCTGTAAAACAGACCAATCAGCTCTCTGTAAAATGGACCAATCAGCAGGATGTGGGTGGGGCCAGATAAGGGAATAAACGCAGGCCACCCGAGCCAGGAGTGCAACCAGCTAGTGTCACCTTCCACGCTGTGGAAGCTTTGTTCTTTTGCTCTTGATAATAAATTTTGCTGCTGCTCACTCTTTGGGTCCGCACCCCTTTATGAGCTGTAACACTCACTGCGAAGGTCTGCCGCTTCACTCCTGGAGCCAGTGAGACCACAAACCCACCGGGAGAGATGAACAACTCTGGATGCACCACCTTTATGAACTGTAACACTCACTGAGAAGGTCTGCAGCTTCACTCCTGAAGTCAGCCAGACCACGAACCCACCAGAAGGAAGAAACTCCAGACACATCTGAAGGAACAAACTCTGGACATACCATCTTTAAGAACTATAGCACTCACTGTGAGGGTCCACGGCTTCATTCTTGAGCTCAGCGAGACCAAGAACCCACCAATTCTGGACACAATATTAGGTGTAGGTTTATCTTTACCAAGTTGAGGAAGTTCATTTCTATTCCTATTTTTTGAGATTTGTTTTATCTCATGAATAGTTATTGGATTTTGTCAAATACTTTTTTCCATGTCAATTTATATAATTATGTGATTTTTTTTCTTATTAGTTTGTTGACACGATGAATTATACTGGTTGATTTCCAAATGTAGAATCAGTCTTGCATACCTGGAATAAATCCCACTTGCCCTTGTTGCATAAGGTTTTATAAATTTCTAGATTTGATTTGCAAATATTTTGCTGAGGATTTTTGCATTTAAATTAGAGATATTCGTCAATAGTTTTGTTTTGATTTTTATTCTGTATTCTATTTGTCTAATTATGGCATCTGGGTAATATTAGCCTTATAAAATGATTTGAGAAATGTTCCTTCTTCTGTTTCCTGGAATGATTGTGTAAAATTGATGTTAATTTTTATTTAAGTGTTTGGTAGAATTTGCCAATGAAACAAACAGGCCTAGGATATTTTTTTGAGAGGCTTGTAATTACAAATTCAAACTCCTTAATGGTTATAAGACTACTTACACTATTTTGTATAGGTTATACTTCAGGGATGTGTGGTTTCTGAGAAATTGGTCTTTTCCTTCTAAGTCGTCAAATTTATGAATATAAAATTGCCCATAGAATTGCTAAATAAAGTTGATGGGGGTTAATTGTCCTGTACTAAGCTTATGCTCTAGGTTTAACAGACCAGATCAAAACAGAATGGAGTAACTCGTGCTAGGTGTCTTGTGATCAAACTGAACTTAAAAGCAGACCAGTTTTTCATAGAACAGGAGATTCACAGCAATCAATTTTAAGGGGTTCTATCAACCTGGTATGGTAAGGAAGTTGAATCTGCTTTAGCACTATAAGAAAAATAACTTTGAAATTACCAACCCCCTTTTTGTTCCTCGTTTCTTCTTTCTTTGGCTTTTTGTGCCTATAAAGCCCACCTCTTCTGCTTAGCTCATCAAAGCTCCTTATTATTTCATAGATGAAATGCTTCCTGATTGATGAATTTCTAATAAAAAGCCAATTCGATATTTAAACTACATTTGTTGACATTTTGATTGTGACAGTATTCTCTTATCATTACTTTAATGCCTGCAACATTTTAGTTACATCTCCTGCTTCATTCCTGACATTGGTAACTTCTGTCACCTGTGTCACCTCTCTCATTTTTCTTTCTCAGTATTGCTACAGGTTTATCAATTTTACTGATTGTTTTCAAAGAACCAGAGTTCTGTGTCATTAATCTTCTCTATTGTCTATTTTCAATTCTATTAATTTCCACTCATATGTTTATTTTTAATTTTCTTCCTTCTGCTTGCTTTCATATTATTTCACTCTTTTTCTTCTAGGTTTTTGAAGCAGAATTTTAGATTATTGATTTGAGACCTTTATTTTATTCTAATGAAAACATTTAGTGTGATAAATCTTAGGATTGCTACATCTACATCCAACTTTTTTTTTTAATTTTCAGATTTTATTTTAGGTTGAAGGGGTAATCTGCAGGTTTCTGACATGGGTACATTGTTTGTCATAGAAGGTTGGTGTATAGATAATTTTGCCACCCATGTAATCAGCATAATACCCAATAGGTAAATTTTCAATCCTCACCTTCGTTCCACCCTCCACCCTCAAGTACACCCTGGTGTCAATTGTTCCCTTCTTTCGGTCCATGGGTACACAATGTTTATCTCCCACTTAAAAGTGAGAACGTGGAGTATTCAGCTTTCTGTTCTTGTGTTAATTTTCTTAGGATAATGATTTCCAGATCCATGCATGTTTCTGCAAACATGATCTTTTTCATTTTAAGGCCGCATGATATTCCAATGGTGTGTGTGTGTGTGTATATATATATATAAACATATACATATATACGTACATATATATACACACATATATGTATATATGTGATAACATATCACATATATACATATATGTGTGTATATATATCACATGTATATGTATATATCACATATATATGTATATGTGTGTATATATCACATGTATACATATATATCGTATATATGTGATATATATACTTATATATATATCACATTTTCTTTATCTAGTCCACTGTTGATGAACATCTAGATTGATTTTATGTATTTCCTATAACAAAGAGTTCTGTAATGAACATACATGTGCATGTGCCTTTATAGTAAAATTATTTATATTTTTGTGTATATAACCAGAAATGTAATTGCTGGGTGGAATGGTAGTATTATTTTAAGTTCTTTAAGAAATCACACTGCTTTCCACAATGGCTGACTTAATTTACATTCCCACCAGCAGTGAATAAGCATTCTCTTTTCCCTGCAACTTCACTAGTATCTGATTTTTTTGTTTGTTTGTCTTACTTTTTAACAATAGCAGTTCTGACTGGTGTGAAATGGTTTCTCATTGTAGCTTTTATTTGTACTTCCTCCAACAATTAGTGATATGTACCATTTTTTTCATATGCTTGCTGGTCACATGTATGTCTTCTTTTAAGAAGTATCTGTTCATATCCTTTGTCCATGGTGTTTTTTGGTTCTTGCTTGTTGATTTGTTTAAGCGTCCTACAGATTGTGGATATTAGACCTCTGTTGGATGCTACCTTGCAAATATTTTCTCTCATTCTGTAAGTTTGTTTATTTTCTTGTTAGTTTTGCTGTGCAGAAGATTTTTAGTTTAAGGTTCCACGTGTCAATTTTTGTTTATGTTGAAATGGCTTTTGGAGTCTTTGTCATTAAGGCTTTGCCAGGGCCCCTGTCCAGAATAATATTTTCTAGATTTCCTTGTATCACTTTTATAGTTTTAGGTTTTACATTTAAGTCTTTAATCCACATTGAGTTGCTTTTTGAGTATGATAAAAAGAAGGCGCCACATTTCAATCTTCTGCATGTGGCTAGCGAGTTATCACAGAACCATTTACTGAATAGGGAGTATTTTCCCCATTGCTCTTTACTGTCAGCTTTGTCGAAGATCTGATTGTTGTAGGTGTATAGATTTACTTCTGGATTCTCTGTCCTATTTATTGATATATGTGTCTATTTTTATACCAACAGCATGCTGTTTTGGTTACTGTAGCCTTGCAGTATAGTTTGAAGTTGGGTAACGTGATACCTCCAGCTTTGTTCTTTTTGCTTAGGATTGCCTTGGATATCCAGTTCCTTTTTTGGTTCCAAATGAATTTTAGAATGATTTTTTTCAAATTCTGTGAAAAATATCATTCATAGTTTGATAGAAATAGCACTGAATCTGTACATTGTTTTAGGCAGTATGGCCATTCTAACAATATTGATTCTTCTTATTCATAAGCGTGGAATGTTTTTCAATTTATTTGTGTTGTCTCTGATTTCTTCCAGCAGTAATTTGTGATTCTCACTGTAGAGATTTTTCTTTTCTCTGATTAGCTGTATTCCTAGATATTTTATTATTTTATGGGTTTTGTAAATGGCATTGCATTCTTGATTCGGCTCTCAGCATAAATGTTACTGATATATAGAAATGCTATTGATTTTTGTACATTAATTTTGTATTCTGAAACTTCACTGAAGTTGTTTATCAGATCTAGGAGCGTTTGGACAGAGACTGTGGGGTTTTTTAAGTATAGAATTATATTGTTTGTAAAGATAGGTAGTTTGATTTCCTCTCTTTCCTTTTAGATGCCTTGCATTTCTTCCTCTTGCTTGATTGATCTCGCTGAGACTAGGTTGTATAAGAGCGATGAGAGCACATTGATTTTGCATCCTGAGAATTTGCTGAAGTTGCTTATCAGCTTAAGGAGATTTGGGGCTGAGACCATGGGGTTTTCTAGATATGCAATCATGTCATCTGCAAACAGGGACAATTTGACTTCCTCTTTTCCTAATTGAATACCTTTATTTCCTTGTCCTGCCTAATTGCCCTGGCCAGAACTTCCAACACTATGTTGAATAGGAGTGGTGAGAGAGGGCATCCCTGTCTGGTGCCAGTTTTCATAGGGAATGCTTCCAGTTTTTGCCCATTCAGTGTGATATTGGCTGCGGGTTTGTCATAGATAACTCTTATTATTTTGAGATACGTCCCATCACTACCTAATTTATTGAGAGTTTTTAGCATGAAGCATTGTTGAATTTTGTCAAAGGCCTTTTCTGCATCTATTGAGATAATCGTGTGTTTTTTGTCGTTGGTTCTGTTTATATGCTGGATTACGTTTATTAATTTGCATATATTGAACCAGCGTTACATCCCAGGGATGAAGCCCACTTGATCATAGTGGATAAGCTTTTTGATGTGCTGCTGGATTCGGTTTGCCAGTATTTTATTGAGGATATTGGCATCGATGTTCATCTGGGATATTGGTCTAAAATTCTCTGTTTTTGTTGTGTCTCTACCAGGCTTTCGTATCAGGAAGATGCTGGTCTTGTAAAATGAGTTAGGGAGGAATCCCTCTTTTTCTATTGATTGGAATAGTTTCAGAAGGAATGGTACCAGCTCCTCCTTGTACCTCTGGTAGAATTTGGCTGTGAATCCATCTGGTCCAGGACTTTTTTTGGTTGGTAAGCTGTTAATTATTGCCTCAATTTCAGAGCCTGTTATTGGTCTATTCAGAGATTCTTCCTAGTTTAGTCTTGGGAGGGTGTATGTGTCAAGGAATTTATCCATTTCTTCTAGATTTTCTAGCTTATTTGCATAAAGGTGTTTATAATATTCTTTGAAGATAGTTTGTATTTCTGTGGGATTGGTGATGATATCCCCTTTATCATTTTTTATTGCATCTGTTTGATTCTTCTCTCTTGTCTTCTTTATTAGTCTTGCTAGTGGTCTATTAATTTTGTTGATGTTTTCAAAAAACCAGCTCCTGGATTCATTGATTTTTTGAAGGATTTTTTGTGTCTCTATTTCCTTCAGTTCTGCTCTGATCTTAGTTATTTCTTGCCTTCTGCTAGCTTTTGAATGTGTTTGCTCTTTCTTTTCTAGTTCTTTTAATTGTGATGTTAGGGTGTCAATTTTGGATCTTTCCTGCTTTCTCTTGTGGGCATTTAGTGCTATAAATTTCCCTCTACACACTGCTTTGAATGTGTCCCAGAGATTCTGGTATGTTGTGTCTTTGTTCTCGTTGGTTTCAAAGAACATCTTTATTTCTGCCTTCATTTCGTTATGTACCCAGTAGTCATTCAGGAGCAGGTTGTTCAGTTTCCATGTAGTTGAGCGGTTTTGAATGAGTTTCTTAATCCTGAGTTCTAGTTTGATTGCACTGTGGTCTGAGAGACAGTTTGTTGTAATTTCTGTTCTTTTACCTTTGCTGAGGAGTGCTTTACTTCCAACTATGTGGTCAATTTTGAAATAGGTGTGGTGCTGAAAAGAATGTATATTCTGTTGATTTGGGGTGGAGAGTTCTGTAGATGTCTATTAGGTCTGCTTGGTGCAGAGCTGAGTTCAATTCCTGGATATCCTTGTTAACTTTCTGTCTCGTTGATCTGTCTAATGTTGACAGTGGGATGTTAAGGTCTCCCATTATTATTGTGTGGGAGTCTAAGTCTCTTTGTAAGTCTCTAAGGACTTGCTTTATGAATCTGGGTGCTCCTGTATTGGGTGCATATATATTTAGGATAGTTAGTTCTTCTTGTTGAATTGATTCCTTTACCATTATGGAATGGCCTTCTTTATCTCTTTTGATCTTTGTTGGTTTAGAATCTGTTTTATCAGAGACTAGGATAGAAACCCCTGCCTTTTTTTGTTTTCCATTTGCTTGTTAGATCGTCCTCCATCCCTTTATTTGGAGCCTATGTGTGTCTCTGCATGTGAGATGGGTCTCCTGAATACAGCACACTAATGGGTCTTGACTCTTTATCCTATTTGCAAGTCTGTGTGTTTTAATTGGAGCATTTAGTCCATTTACATTTAAGGTTAATATTGTTATGTGTGAATTTTATCCTGTCATTATGATGTTAACTGGTTATTTTGCTAGTTAGTTGATGCATTTTCTTCCTAGTGTTCTCAAAGGATCTGCTTACAGCTTTTGCCCGTTAGTTACAATGTTGGGTATGGGTCTGCCATAGTTGGCTCTTATTATTTTGACGTAAGTTCCCTAGATGCCAAGTTTTCTGAGAATTCTTAGCATGAAGGCATTTTGAATTTTATGGAAAGTCTTTTCTGCATCTGTTGAGATAACCACGTGGCTTTAGTTCTGTTTATGTGATGAATCACATTTTTTATTTGTGTATGTTGAAGGAAACTTCAGTCCCAGAATAAAAGGCTTCTTGATCATGGTGGAATCCTTTTTTAGTGTGCTGTTGGATTCAGTTTGCTAGTATTTTGTTAAGAATTTTTACATCTATGTTCATTACGGATCATCAGGGATATTAACCTGAAGATTTTGTTTTGTTTTGTTTGGTTTCATTTTGTTTTTTCTGTGTCTCTGCCAGCCTTTGGTATCAGAATGATGATGGCTTCCTAGAATGAGTTAGGGAGGAGTCTCTCCATCTTGATATTTTGAAATAATTTCTATAGAATTACTATAAGCTCTTGTTTATGTTTGATGGAATTTGAATGTGAATCCATTTCCTCCAGAACATTTTATTTTTTTCGGTTGGTAGATTTTTGTTTTCAAGTGATTCAAATTTGGAACTTGTTTCTAGTCTTTTCAGGTTTTCAATGTTTTCCTGGTACAATCTTGAAAGGTTATATGTTTCCAGAAATTTATCAATGTCTTCTAGATTTTCTACTTTGTAATAATCTCTGAGTTTTTTCTTCTATTTCATAAGGTCAGTTGTATTGTTCCTTTTACCATTTCTGATTGTATTTATTTGCCTATTGTCTCTTTTTTTCTTTATTAGCCTAGATATTGATCTATCAGTCTCATTTATTATTTAAAAAGAAGATTTTTTGTATGTTTTTTCTCATCTTCACTTCATTCCGTTTTATTTTGATTTATGTTATTTATTTTCTTCTACTAGCTTTGGGTTGGTTTGCTCTTGTTTTCTAGTTTTCATAGGTGTAATATAAGGTTGTTACATTAAGAGCTTTCTACCATTTGATACTATAAACTTCCCTCTTAACACTGCTTTAGCTCTGTGTGAAAGATTCTGGTACATTATAACTTTGTTATAAATTTGTTATATTACTAATATAACTTTGTTATTATTAGTTTCAAATAATTCCTTGATGTCTGTCTGCCTTAATTTCAATGTTTACCCAAAAGTTATTCGAGAGCATACTGTTTAATTCCATTTATTTGTGTGGTTGTCAGAGATCTTCTTGGCATTGATATATACATATATATATATATATATATACGCACACACACATATATACACACATATATATACACATACACATATATATGTACACATATATATACATATACACATATATGTACACATATATACACATATATACACACAAATACACACATATATACACACACATATATATACATATATATGTGTATATATATATACATATATATGTGTATATATGTGTATATATGTGTATATGTGTATATATATGTATATATGTGTGTATATATGTGTATATATATGTATAACTTTAAGTTCTGGGATACATGTGCAGAATGTTCAGGTTTGTTACATAGGTATAAGTGTGCCATGGTGGTTTACTGCACCTATCAACCTGTCATCTAGGATTTAAACTCTGCATGCATTATGCTATTGTTCCAATACTCTCCTTCCCCTTTCACCCACTCCCCGACAGGCCCCAGTGTGTGATGTTCCCCTCCCTGTGTTCATGTATTCTCATTTTCCAACTTCCATCTATGAGTGAGAATATGTGGTGTTTGGTTTTCTGTTCCTGTGTTAGTTTGCAGAGAATGATGGCTTCCAGTTTTATCCATGTCCCTGCAAAGGACATTAACTCATTCTTTTTATGGCTGCATAGTATTCCATGGGTTATATGTGCCATATTTTCTTTATCCAGTCTAACATTGATGGGCATTTGGGTTGTTTCAAAGTCTTTGCCATTTTAAATAGTACTGCAATAAACATACATGTACATGTGTCTTTATAGCAGAATAATTTATAATCCTTTGGGCATATACCAAGTAATGGAATTGCTGGGTCAAATGGTATATCTGGTTTTCAATTCTTGAGGAATCACTACATTGTCTTCCACAATGGTTTAAATAATGTACACTCCCACTAACAGCATAAGAGCACTCCTATTTTTCCACAGTCTTGCCAGCATCTGTTGCTTCCTGATTTTTTAATAATTACCATTCTAACTGGTGTGATGTGGTATCTCATTATGGTTTTGATTTGCATTTCTTTAATGACCAGTGATGATAATCTTGTTTTCATGTTTTTTGGCCACATAAATGTCTTCTTTTGAGAAGTGTCTGTTCATATATTTTGCCCACTTTTTAATGGGGTTGTTTTTCTCTTGTAGATTTGTTTAAGTTCCTTGCAGATTCTGGATATTAAGCTTTTGTCAAGTGGATAGATGACAAAACTTTTATTTCATTCTGTAGGTTACC
Organism: Pan paniscus; assembly: GCF_029289425.2. Lineage (NCBI taxonomy): Eukaryota > Metazoa > Chordata > Mammalia > Primates > Hominidae > Pan > Pan paniscus. The sequence goes on from NC_073272.2 coordinate 65,916,211, forward strand.
TGTTCACTCTGATGATAGTTTCTTTTGCTGAGCAAAAGCTCTTTAGTTTGATTAGATCCCATTGATCAATTTTAGCTTTAGTTGCCATTGCATTTGGTGTTGTAGTCATGAAGTTTTTGCTTATGCCTATGTCCTGAATGGGATTGCCTAGATTTTCTTCTAGGGATTTTATGGTTTTGGGTTTTACATTTAAGCCTTTGATCTATCTTTAGTTAATTTTTGTATAAGGTGAAGAAAACTGGTCTAGCTTTCTGTTTTCCACATATGGCTAGCCAGTTTTCCCAGCAACATTTATTAAACAGGGACTCATTTTCCCATTGCTTGTTTTTGACAGGTTTGTCAAAGATCAGATGTTTGTAGATATGTGGTGTTATTTCTGAGGTCTCTGTTCTGCTAAATTGATCTATATATCTCTTTTGGTACAATTACCATGCTGTTTTGGTTACTATAGCCTTGTAGTATAGACAGATGTCAGGTAGCATGATGCCTCCAGCTTCATTCTTTTAGCTTAGGATTGTCTTAGCTATAGGGGCTTTTTTTTTCGTTGCATATGAAGTTTAAAGTCGTTTTTTCTAATTCTGCAAAGAAAGTCAATGGTAGCTTTATGGAAATAGCATTTAATTTATAAATTACATTGGACAGTGTGGCCATTTTCATGATATTTATTCTTATCCATAAACATGGTATTTCTTTCCATTTGTTTGTGTCCTCTCATTTCCTTGGGCAGTGCTTTGTAGTTCTCCTTGAAAATGTTGTTCACGTGCCTTGTAAGTTGTATTTGAGGTATTTTATTCTCTTTATAACAATTGTATATGTCCTTCGCCCACTTTTTGATGGGATTGTTTGTCTTTTTCTTGTAAATTTGTTTGAGTTCATTGTAGATTCTGGATATTAGCCCTTTGTCAGATGAGTAGGTTGCGGAAATTTTCTCCCATTGTGTAGGTTGCCTGTTCACTCTGATGGTAGTTTCTTTTGCTGTGCAGAAGCTCTTGAGTTTAATTAGATCCCATTTGTCAATTTTGGCTTTTGTTGCCATTGCTTTTGGTGTTTTAGACATGAAGTCCTTGCCCATGCCTATGTCCTGAATGGTAATGCCTAGGTTTTCTTCTAGGGTTTTTACGGTTTTAGATCTAATGTTTAAGTCTTTAATCCATCTTGGATTGATTTTTGTATAAGGTGTAAGGAAGGGATACAATTTCAGCTTTCTACATATGGCTAGCCAGTTTTCCCAGCACCATTTATTAAATAGGGAATCCTTTCCCCATTCCTTGTTTTTCTCAGGTTTGTCAAAGATCAGATGGTTGTAGCTATGTGGCATTATTTCTGAGGGCTCTGTTCTGTTCCATTGATCTATGTCTCTGTTTTGGTACCAGTACCATGCTGTTTTGGTTACTGTAGCCTTGTAGTATAGTTTGAAGTCAGGTAGTGTGATGCCTCCAGCTTTGTTCTTTTGGCTTAGGGTTGACTTGGTGATGCAGGCTCTTTTTTGGTTCCATGTGAACTTTAAAGTAGTTTTTTCCAGTTCTGTGAAGAAAGTCATTGGTAGCTTGATGGGGATGGCATTGTATCTGTAAATTACCTTGGGCAGTATGGCCATTTTCATGATATTGATTCTTCCTATCCATGAGCATGGAATGTTCTTCCATTTGTTCGTATCCTCTTTTATTTCCTTGAGCAGTGGTTTGTAGTTCTCCTTGAAGAGGTCCTTCACATCCCTTGTAAGTTGGATTCCTATTTATGCAGCCAAAAAACACATGAAAAAAATCCTCATCATCACTGGCCATCAGAGAAATGCAAATCCAAACCACAGTGAGATACCATCTCACACCAGTTAGAATGGCAATCATTAAAAAGTCAGGAAACAACAGGTGCTGGAGAGGATGTGGAGAAATAGGAACACTTTTACACTGTTGGTGGGACTGTAAACTAGTTCAACCATTGTAGAAGTCAGTGTAGCGATTCCTCAGGGATCTAGAGCTAGAAATACCATTTGACCCAGCCATCCCATTACTGGGTATATACCCAAAGGACTATAAATCATGCTGCTATAAAGACACATGCACACGTATGTTTATTGCGGCACTATTCACAATAGCAAAAACTTGGAACCAACCCAAATGTCCAACAATGATAGACTGGATTAAGAAAATGTGGCACATATACACCATGGAATACTATGCAGCCATAAAAAATGATGAGTTCCTGTCCTTTGTAGGGACATGGATGAAATTGGAAATCATCATTCTCAGTAAACTATTGCAAGAACAAAAAACCAAACACTGCATATTCTGACTCATAGGTGGGAATTGAACAATGAGATCACATGGACACAGGAAGGGGAACATTACACTCTGGGGACTGTTGTGGGGTAGGGGGAGGGGGGAGGGATAGCACTGGGAGATATACCTAATGCTAGATGATGAGTTGGTGGGTGCAGCGCACCAGCATGGCACATGTATACATATGTAACTAACCTGCACAAAGTGCACATGTACCCTAAATCTTAAAGTATAATAATAAAAGAAAAAAAAACAGTTGTAAATGGGAGCTCACTAATGATTTGGCTCTCTGCTTGTCTATTGTTGATGTACAGAAATGAGTGTTATTTCTGCACATTGATTTTGTATTCTGAGACTTTGCTGAAGTTGCTTATCAGATTAATTAGTTTTGGGGCGGAGACAATGGAGTTTTCGAAATACAGAATCATGTCATCTGCAAACAGAGACAATTTGACTTTCTCTCTTCCTGTTTGAATACCCTTTATTTCTTTCTCTTGCCTGATTGCCCTAGCCAGAACTTCCAATACTATCATGAATAGGAGTGGCAAGAAAGGGCATCCTTGTCTTGTGCCAGTTTTCAAAGGGAAGACTTCTAGCTTTTCCCCATTCAGTATGATGTTGGATATGGGTTTTTCATAAATAGCTCTTATAATCTGAGTTATGTTCCATCAGTACCTAGTTTATTGAGAGTTTTTAACATAAAGAGATGTCAAATTTTGTTAAAGGCCTCTTCTGCCTCTATAGAAATAATCATGTGGTTTTTGTCATTGGTTCTGTTTATGTGATGGATTATGTTTATTGATTTGTGTATGTTGAAACAGCCTTGTATCCCAGGGATGAGACCAACTTTATCGTGGTGGATAAGTTTTTTGATGTGTGGCTGGATTTGATTTGCCAGTATTATATTGAGGATTTTCAAGTTGATGTTCATCAGGAATATTGGCCTGAAATATTCTTATTTTTGTGTGTGTGTGTCTTTGCCAGGTTTTGGAATCAGGATGATGCTGGCCTCATAAAATGAGTTAGGGAAGAGTCCCTATTTTTCTATTAATGGAAATAGTTTCAGAAGGAATGGTACTAGCTTCTGTGAATCCGTCTTGTCCTTGGCATTTTTGTTTGGTAGGCTATTAATTACTGCCTCAATTTCAGGACTTGTTATTGGTCTATTCACGGATTTGACTTCTTCCTGGTTTAGTCTTGGGAGGGTGTATGTGTCCAGGAATTAATCCATTTCTTCTAGACTTTCTAGTTTATTTGCATAGAGGTATTTATGGTATTTTCTGATGGTAATTTGTATTTCTGTGGGATCAGTGGTGATATACCCTTTATCATTTTTTGGTGTCTACTTTATTCTTCTCTCTTTTCTTCTTTATTAGTCTAGCTAGTGGCCTATATTGTTAATCTTTTTTGAAAAAAAAAAGCTCCTGGATTCATTGATTTTTTGAAGTATTTTTCGTGTCTCTATCTCCTTCAGCTCCACTCTGACCTTAGTTGTTTCTTGTCTTCTGCTAACTTTCAAATTTGTTTGCTCTTTTTTCTCTACCTCTTTTAATTGTGATGTTAGGGTGTCGATTTCAGATCTTATCAACTTTCTGATGCGGGTATTTAGTGCTATAAATTTCCCTCTTAACACTGCTTTAGTTGTGTCCCCTCTGGTACGTTGTCTTATTGTTCTCATTGGTTTCCATAAACTTCTTGATTTCTGCCTTAATTTCGTTATTTACCCAGCAGTCATTCAGGAGAAGGTTTTTCAATTTCCTTGTACTTGTGCCCTTTTGAGTGAGTTTCTTAATCCCAAGTTCTAATTTGATTGCACTATGGCCTAAGAGACAGTTTGTTATTATTTCTATTTGTTTGCATTTGTTGAGGAGTGTTTTACTTCCAATTACGTGGTTGATTTTAGAATAAGTGCTATGTGATGCTGAGAAGAATGTATATTCTCTTAATTTGGGATGAAGAGTTCTATAGATGTTTATTATGTCCGCTTGGTACAGAGCTGTGTTTAAGTCCTGAATATCCTTGTTAATTTTCTGTCTCATTGATCTGTCTAATATTGACAGTGGGGTGTTAAAGCGTCCCACTATTATTGTGTGGGAGTTGAAGTCTCTTTGTAGGTCTCTAAGAACTTGCTTATGAATCTGGATGCTCCTGTATTGGGTGCATATATATTTAGGATAGTTAACTCTTCTTGTTGCATTCATCCCTTTACCATTATGTAATGCCCTTCTTTGTCTTTTTTGATCTTTTTTGTTTAAAGTCCATTTTATCAGAGACTAGGATTACAACCTCTGCTTTCTTTTTGCTTTCCATTTGCTTGGTAAATATTCCTCCATCTGTTTATTTTGAGCCTATGGGTGTCTTTGCATGTGAGATGGGTCTCCTGAATATAGCACAAATGAGTCTTGACTCTATCTAATTTGCCAGTCTGTGTCTTTCACTTGGGGCATTTAGCACATTTATATTTAAGTTTTGTATTTTTATGTGTGAATTCGATCCTGTGATCATGTGCTAGCTGGTTATTTTGCATATTATTTGATTTGATGCAGTTTCTTCATAGTGTCGTTGGTCTTTATATTTTGTGTGCTTTTGCAGTGGCTGCCACTGGTTTTACCTTTCCATATTTAGTGCTTCCTTCAGGAGCTCTTGTAAGGCAGGCCTGGTGGTGACAAAATCCCTCAGCATTTGCTTGTCTGGAAAGGATTTTATTTCTCTTTCACTTATGGAGCTTAGTTTGGTTGGATATGAAATTTTTAGTTGAAAATTGTATTCTTTAAGAATGTTGAATATGGGCCCCCACTCTCTTCTGGCTTGTAGGGTTTCTGCAGAGAAATCCGCTGTTAGTCTGATGGGCTTCCCTTTGTAGGTAACCTGACCTTTCTCTCTAGCTGCCCTTAACATTTTTTCCCTTGTTTCAACCTTGGAGAATCTGACAATTATGTGTCTTGGGGTTGTATCTTAGTGGTATTTTCTCTGTATTTCCTGAATTTGAATGTTGGCCTGTCTTGCTAGGTGGGGAAATTTCTCCTGGATAATGTTTTGAATGTGTTTTTCAACTTGATTCCTTTCTTTCTGTCACGTTCAGGTACACCAATCAATCACAGGTTTGGTCTTTTCTCATAGTCCCATATTTCTTGAAAGCTTTATTTGTTCCTTTTCATTCTTTTTTTTTTTCTCTAATCTGGTATTCACGCCTTATTTCAGTAAGGTGATCTTCAATCTCTGATATCCTTTCTTCCACTTGATCACTTCGGCTGTTGATACTTGTGTATGCTTCACAAAGTTCTCATGCTGTGTTTTTCAGCTTCATCAGGTCATTTGTGTTACTCTCTACACTGCTTACTCTAGTCAGCAATTCCTGTAACCTTTTATCAAGGTTCTTAGCTTCCTTGAATTGGGTTAGAACATGCTGCTTTAGCTCAGAGGAGTTTGTTATTAGTCACCTTCTGAAGCCTACTTCTGTCAATTTGCCAATGTCATTCTCCGTCCTGTTTTTTTGTCTTGCTGGAGAGGAATTGTGATCATTTAGAGGAGAAGAGGCACTCTGGTTTTTGTAATTTTAAGCATTTTTGAGCTGGTCTTTTCTCATCTTCGTGGATTTAGCTACCTTTGATGTTTGAGGCTGATGGTCTTTAGATGGGGTTTTTGTTTGGGTGTCTTTTTTGTTGATGTTGATGTTGTTGCTTTCTGTTTGTTAGGTTTTCTTCTCTTAGGCTCCTTTTCTGCAGATCTGCTACAGTTTGCTGGAGGTCAAATCCAGACCCTGTTCATCTAGGTATGACCAGCGGAGGCTGCAGAACAAAAAAGATTACTGCCTGCTCCTTTTTCTGGAAGTTTCGTCCCTAAGGGACCCCAGACTGATGTCAGCCAGAGCTGTCCTGTATGAGTTGTCTGTCCACCCCTCTTGGGAGGTCTCTCCCAGTCAGGTGGCACGGGGTTCAGGGACACACTTGAGAAGGCAGTCTGTTCCTGTTCCTTAGCAGAGCTGGTGTGCTGTGCTGGGAGAATCATTCTGGTCTTGATCAGCTGCCTTCTTCAGAACTGACAGACAGGAAAGATTCAATATGCTGAAGCTGTAAGCACAGCTGCCTCTTCCGTTAGGTGCTTTGTCCCAGGGAGATGAGAGTTGTATCTGCAAGCCCCTGACTCGGACTGCTGCCTTTCCTTCAGAGACGCCCTGCCCAGTGAGAAGGAATCTAGAGAAGCAGTCTGGCCACAGCTGCTTTGCCACACTGTGCTGAATTCCACCCAGTCCAAACCTCCCATCCTCCTTAGCACTGTCAGTGGAAAACTGCCTAATAAAGTCTCAGTAATGGTGGATGTCCCTCCCCCCAGCAAGCTCGATCACCCCAGTTTGGCTTCAGACTGCTGTGCTGGCAGTGATAATTTCAAGCCAGTGATTCTTAGCTTGCTGGGCTCCATGGGAGTGAGACCTGCTGAGGGAGGCCTTTTGGCTCCCTGGCTTCAGCATTTTTTACAGGGGAGTAAACAGTTCTGTCTCACTGGATTTCCAAGCACCACTGGTGTATGATAAAAACTCCTTCAGCTAGCTCAGTGTCTGTCCAAACAGCCACCCAGTTTTGAGTTTGAAACCCAGACCCCTGATGGTGTAGGCACACGAGGGAATCTTTTAATCTGCAGATTGCAAAAACCATGGGAAAAGCACAGTACCCGTAGCTGGATAGCACAGTCCCTCACGGCTTCCCTTGGCTGGGGAAGGGAGGTCCCCCAGCTTCTTGCCCTTCCTGAGTGAAGTGATGCCACACCCTTCTTCTGCTCACCCTCCATGGGTGGCACCCACTGCCTAACCAGTCCCAATGAGATGAACTGGGTACCTCAGTTGGAAATGCGGAATTCACCCGCCTTCTGCATTGATGTCGCTGGGAGCTGCAGACTGGAGCTGTTCCTAATCAGCCATTTTGGCTTCTCCTGGTTCTCTTATAACTTGCATTTCTTTGATAAAATTTTGGTTTTCTAACTGTTTCAAGAAAATTCATAATTCTTTATTGAAGAATTTTTTATAATGACTTCTTTAAAATCCTTGTTAGATAATTTCAACATCTGTGTCATCTCAATGTTTGCATATGTTGATTGTCTTTTCTCATTGGAGTTGAGGTTTTCCTGATTCTTAGTATAGCTAGTATTTTTCTATTGTATACTGAACATTTTAGATACTCAATAGTTCTGTCTGGATATTATTTAAATCTCATGTTTTAGTAGGCACATCCAACACTACACTGCTTATTTTTTCCCAATCTATCTTTTTTTGCTCATGGTGTCTGGTTTCCTGATGTTCTCAGAGGTACTCTTATTCAATTGGAAGAGAAAAGAGCCTACCTGGTTAGCCTTTGATTGATTTGTGCTTAGAAAATGTCATTTCTAAGCAATCTTTTTCTTTTGGGTGGAATTAGTCATAGAGTTATAGGTCTTCTAGTCTTTGTCCTCTAGTTTTTGATTCTATAAGTATGTTACCCATTTTTTTCCCACCAATCAGAACTCTCCATTTGTCGTCTATTGTGTTATTTCAAGATTTCTTAGTGTAGTAATCAGGGAGAAGCAGGGAAAGTGAGTCTACAGCATTCTGTCCTGACAGGCAATCCCAAATATAACCTATTGACATGTAAAATAGTCAGAAATATAGAAATGCAAGGGAGATGCAAGATGTAGAACTAGAAAAATCCAGACACTTGCTCTTCCATGAAAACAATAAATAAGTAAAAACAGATTGACCAACATAGCTTTGTGAGAACTCTAGACTAGTTAAGAAGCTGCAAAAACCAAGAAAACACTTAACAACAACAACAAAAAAGCTGCAATCAAAATGGTAGAGGATTTGTGGAACTTTAGTTCATCTTTGCCCCACCCCTTCTCTGGTACAGCAAGGTGCAGATAGGAGGAAGCCAAACAATTTATGGATCTTCCCTGAGAATGAAATAAAAAGAAGCAACTTGCTTGCAGCATTTTGACTTGTTTGAAAGCTGTCTGAGGGATTAGCTTTTGTCTCACCTGACTTAAGGTACTGATAGGAATCGTGGCACCGTTTAAATAAGAGATTGGAGACCACTGAAAGCAGTGGAGGCATAACTAGTAAGAATAATGAGCCCAACAAGTGGATTCATAGCTAGTAAGGCCAATAACTAATAAGAAGATTGAATCTATAAACAAAAACCTTCCAAAAACACAATAACAAAATTCTAGAAAGAGATGCTTTCACAGGTGAATTCTCTGAAACATACAAAGAAGAATTAACATCAAATTTTCCCAAAATTTCTTTGGAAGATGACAGAAAACACTTCTAAACTCATCCTTTGAAGTCAGCATTACTCTGATGTTAATGCCAGACCAGGACACTACAAATAAACAAACAAACAAACCCTTCTGCCCAATATCTCTGATAAATATAGATACAAATATCCACAGCAAAATACTTGCAAATATAATTTAAGAGGGCATAAAAGGATTATACATCATGACAAATTGAAAGTTATTTCTGGAATACAAAGATGGTTCATCATATGATATTAATCAAATAATATATAATAAAAAAGGAAGGTAAAACCACGATTCTCTCAATAAATTCCGTAAATAAAAACAAAATTCAATAATTTAATGCCCTACCACAATGAAAACACTTAACAAACAGTACAAGAAAACTACCTATATATAATAAAAGACAGATTAGAAAAGTTTACTGTCAACATTATGCTCAAAGGTGAAAGTTGGAAGGCTTTTATTCTAAGATCAGGAACAAAAAAATGGTGCTCCATTTTACCTCATTAATTCAATATAATCTAGGATTCCTAGGTAGAGCTACGTAGAGCATTTAGACGAGAAAAAGAATAGGCATCCAAATGAAAAGGAAGAATTAAGATCATGTTTGTTCACAGACGGCAGAAACATATGTAGAAACCTCTCATGACTCAACAAAAAGATGTGTAAAAGCTAATAAATTAAACAAATTACAACATACAAAATTAACACACTAATTCAATTGTTTTTATATCCAGCAACAGTGAACAATCTGAAAAGAAAATGTTATGCTTAGACTGTTTGTTCTTTAAAGAAGACTACCAGAGTCTAGAGTCAAAGCCAAGTGGCAAGGATCTTTACTACAAGTTCGAACTTGGTCCTTCTATTTCACCGCATACAAGAGGGCCCTGAACAATGCGAGTGTTCGCTTTTTTATAGCCTGAAAGTTACAGGGGAACAAAGGAATTCTTTTGGTTCCCGCTCTTTCAGTAAAACTTTGAACGGCTGTCCCCTCATCTGTCCCCTTATCGGAGACTTTCCTGGTGGTGTTTGTACTGGGCTTGTTTGTTTTGAGCCCGGGGGAAGTTTAAGAGATATATGGTGATATGTGGTGGGATGGGAGGATGGGATGTGTTTGTACTGGGCTTGTTTGTTTTGAGCCTGGGGCTGAGGAATGTGCACGGCTCTTTTCATTCCCCCCCTTTCTTTTCAGGTATTTTTTAGAGCCAATCTTGGGTCTTATAAGTCTGATTCTGTTTCAGCGTTTACAGGTTGGTATTGGGCTTTGAGGACTATGAGTTGTACAGTGTTAAACTTTTTTTTAACGAACTGCAAAATTCTGTTAACAACACAAGGTCCTACGGTAAGCAGAAATAGTAGACTCAGCAGGGGTCTAAGGAAGGGGGCTAACAGAGAAAACATAGATGAGTTCCACCATTGGTCTGCAGCTGAAGCAAACTGCCGTGTTCTTACTTCTGTGCTTAACTTGCGTAACTGTTGGACTCGGTCTTCTACAAGTCCTGATTCATTTATGTAGAAACAACAGTCTTCCTTTAGAAACATATACGTTCTCCTTTTTTCAGCAGTGAGTAGGTCTAAGGCCTTCCGGTTCTGCAAGGTTACCTGTGCTAGGGACGTGAGCTGCCGCTGGAGGGAGGCAAGGGACTCAGCTGACTCCTCTATAGCAACGGCAAATTGTTGGTACAGCTTGTTACTTTCTATAAGGGTGTGACTTAGGGCTCCTCTAGCCAGTCCGGCCGCCATGAAGGATGCGGTGAGGGAGATTCCTGCAATGAGGGGGAGAAATATGGCTTGTGCAGGTCTTGGTCTAGGGTCTGGGTGAATAACAACATTAGTCTAGTTACTGGTATACCTTAGGAACTCGCCGGCAGTAAGTAGAGTTAACTGGGGAACTAATGTGACAGGAAGACACAGTAGGTTGGTAACAGAGGGGCTTGATAGGTTTTTAGATAATGTTCTATTACACTAGAAGAATATGCCTGACGGAGCCTTTAAGGTGATGTTAGGGGGCGTTGCAGTGATGTTGCAGAGGCTGGAATTAGTTCTTGAGAAACAGTAGGGAAACTTCTTTTGACTGGGGTTTAGGTATAGTGGCACGTTAGGGATAGGGGCATATGAGAGGTTTTGGTGGTTGTTAGCTTGGGCAGAGGTGGATGATCTTCATGGCAGGGGGACAGTGGTTAGCGGTGGATGCCTTAGAGTGGCACATAGAAAGCAGCCAGACAGGCTGTGAAGTCCTGTAAGGTTGGCAAGTTCTAATCTTTCTTGCAATAATTTTAACTAGGAAAAAGGACGTAAATCTTGTGTCAGGCAGTTTTCTTGTCGCTGGATATTTCCATGGACTAGGGGCCGTACCTGCACTAGACCTCGCCACAGATAGAGGTGACTGCTAGGCCATGTGGAGGCGGAGGAGTAGTATACAGCCTCGTGTTGAGACATGGTCCAGCGGGAGTTCTAGGGGTCTTTAACTATCTATGTATATGAAAGGTCTCTATCTTGTCTGCGATGGAAGGGCCATCTGGGATCTATCTGTTCTTCTCCACCTTACCATTGGTATTTATGGATGTTACAATAGTTATAAGGGCAGCCGGCACTTTGGTGCCACCAATAGTGCTTACAATTGTATTCAGTCTGATCATACTTGAAGCATATTATTGGTGCCACTGGTTTGGCTACTGGGAAATCAGTAAAATTTAGTAAAATTGGGCTATTGCACCCTGAGGAGGGGCAATCTGCACTGGCCACTAATTTCCTGGGCTTATGAGGTTGCCTAGGGTGGGTTTGGTTTTCATAAAGCCAGAATCTCCAGACAAAGGGATTAGGAGCTGGCTTTATGTTTTCCTTAGCGGCCACTAGGGCGACTAATGTTAGAGTTAGACTACCTAACTGCATGTTTGCAGTGAGTTATGCTGCCGGCGCAGGGTGAGTTTTAAGGGGTTGTTCTTAGCTCTGTCTGCAGTCCACGTGTCTGGTGCTTCAGCCGCCGCCGCCGTGATTGGCCTTAGAAGGTCGGAGGTTGGGTCCACTGGCTTGACGTGGGTGTAGTGGATCTACGAGGCAATGCCTTCTACTTTCAGGGCGGTGGGTGTGGTCAGGAGTACTTGGAGTGGTCCTTTCTACCTGGGCTCTAGGGTCTCTTGTCAGTGTCGCTTAACCAGGACCTAGTCTCCTGGCTGGTACGGATGGGGTGTCGGTGGGGGACTGGTCTTATATAGCTTTCTCAGCTTGGGCCAGATTTCTTGGTGAATTTTCTGTAAGGCTTGTAAGGAAAATAAGAATTCAGAGACATTTTCTGTTTCAGAGTTAAGCAGGTCATCTTTTAAGCTAGGAACTAGGGGTGGAGGTCTGCCATACATGATTTCGTAAGGGGTGAGGCCTAGTTTGTAAGGGGTATTACAGGCCTGGAACAGAGCATAGGGGAGAAGGACTACTTAATTAGCGTCAGTCTTTATAGTCAATTTAGTTAAGGTCTTTTTTAAGGTCCGATTCATCTCTTCTACTTGTCTTGAACTCTGGGGCCTGTAAGCGCAATGTAGTTTCTAATTTGCCTTAAGGATGGAAGCCAAGTCTTGACTTACTTTAGCGACGAAAGCGGGCTTATTATCTGACCTTATCTGGATGGGGAAGCCATACTTGGGGAGGATATCTTCCAGAATTTTTTTTGCTACGACCTGAGCAGTTTCTTTTTTGGTTGGGAATGCTTCAGTCTACCTTGAAAAAGTATCTACAAAGACAAGTAAGTACCGGTACCTGTACTTTCCTGGCTTTATTTCAGTAAAATCTACTTCCTAGTAGATACCGGGCCTGGTTCCTCTGAGCCTTGTTCTTGCTGCAGCTTGAGATTGGGGGTATGCGTTGTTAAGCTGGCAGACTTTGCAACTTGTCATGATACTGCTGGCCGTCTCAGCTATATGTCTGATTTTGAGCTTGGAGCGTCTGATCAGGTCTATCATCCGCCGGGCCCCCAGGTGGGTGGTTCGGTGGATGTGTTCTAACACCTGTTGTCCTAATTTTTCTGGTAGGATGGTTTGGTCATTAGTATCAGTCCACCACCTATTCTGGATTTGTTTCAGGGGAAGTTTGTCAATCTACTGGAGATCTTGTTCTGAATATTCAGGGAAATATGGCAAGTCCTGGGGGCCCGGGTCAGGGAACTGGAGTGCAAGGAGTTGGCTGGGAGCCTTCGCCACATTTCTTGCAGTTTGGTCTGCCAGAAAGTTGCCTTGAGCAGTTGGAGTAGTTAGTTTCTGATGCCTTGGGCAATGTAAAATGGCTAATCTTTCTGGCCTCCATAGGGCTGTTAGCAGGGCTAGGATCTTTTGTTTGTTTTTTATCTCTTTTCTTTCAGCCGTCAGTAACCTTCGCTCCTTGTAAATGGCCTCATGTATATGTGCCGTTGCAAAAGCATATCGGCTGTCTGTATATATTGTCAGCTTTTTCCCTGCCTTTAAGGTAAGAGCTTGGGTGAGCGCTATCAGTTCGGCCTTCTGGGCCAAGGTCCTTGGGGGCAGGGGTTCCGCCTAGATTACCTCAGTCTCTGAAGTTACTGCCGCCTTAGCGTACCTCTGGTCTTGATGCATGAAGCTGCTCCTATCAGTGAACTAGACGAGGTCGGCATCAGGAAGTGGGCGGTCCTGCAGGTCTTCTTGAACTCCGTGCACTTGAGCTAGTATCTCGGTGCAGTCATGGAGTGGGGCGTCTAGGTCTGGGTTGGGCAGCAGCGAGGCAGGGTTTAAGGTCGTTGGGGGCAGGAAAATTATCCTGAGAGGATTTAGTAGTAGTCCTTGGTAGTGGGTGAGCCGGGCGTTACTCATCCATCGATTAGGTGGCTGTTTGAGTACACCTTCGATGGCATGTGGAGTAACGACCCGCAATTCTTGCCATATGACAAGTTTATCAGCATCTTGCACCATCAGAGCCATGGCCGCAATCATTCGGAGACAAGGGGGCCACCTGGCAGCTACTGGGTCTAACTTCTTTGACAGGTAGGCAACTGGCCTCTGCCAGGGCCCTAAGTTCTGAGTTATTACCGCCTTGGCAACACCTTTATTTTCATCCACGTATAAGTGGAAGGGCTTGGTAACATCAGGTAGTCCTAGTGCAGGCGTGGAGAGTAGGGCGGTTTTAATCTGTTGGAAGGCCAACTCGGCTTCGTCTGTCTAATTAAATGGTTGTTGCCCCTGTGTTGCCTGATACAAGGGTTTAGCCAGTTCTGCGAACTTAGGTATCTATAGTCGGCAAAATCTTGCCGACCCTAGGAACTCTCTTACTTGTTGGGTGGATTGTGGCCTGGGGATCTGCAGAACAGTTTGTTTCTGGGCATCTGTTAGCCAGCGCTGCCTTCCTTTAAGCAGGTACTTTAGATATATTACCTCTGGCTTACAGATTTGAGCTTTCTTTGCCGAGGCTCGGTAGCCTAGATTCCTTAGAGCTTGTAAGAGACCTTTGGTCCTTTGGATGCAAGCTTCTTGGGTCTTAGCAGCAATCAGGAGGTCATCAACATACTGGAGTAAAATTATTTCAGGGTGTTTACATCGGTACTTACTTAGGCCTTCATGGAGGGCCTCATCGAACAGGGTAGGAGAGTTTTTGAATCCTTGCGGCAGCCTGGTCTATGTCAGTTGGCCACTTATGCCCCTATCAGGGTCATTCTACTCGAAGGCGAAGAGCTTTTGGCTCTGAGGGGCTAAAGGCAAACTAAAGAAAGCATCTTTCAAATCTAAAACAGTGTACTATTGATGTTTAGGGTTTAAGGTACTTAGGAGGGTATACGGGTTAGGTACAGTTGGATGTATGTCCACAACTCTTTTGTTGATTTCTCTTAAGTCTTGTACAGGTCTGTATTCTCCACTATTAGGTTTTCGTACCGGCAACAATGGAGTATTCCAGGGTGAGTGACATGGGCGTAGGACCTCTTGGTCAAGGAGCCGGCGGATATGCGGGGCAATCCTTCTCTTGGCCTCTAGGGGCATCGGGTATTGGCGTACCTGCACGGGGTCTGTCCTAGGCTTAAGTTCAATAAATAAGGCAGGACGGTGTTTTGCTAGACTTAAGCCCCCCGTTTCCGCCTACGCTTCTGGATACTGCTGGAGCCAAGTTGCTATGTCCTGGTCAGGGGCCGCTTTCTCCTGGTGGAGCCGGTACTTATCTTCTAGGTTTATAGTCAGGATGGACACGGTTTGATTGTGGGGGTTGGTCACGACAGGCCCCTCAGGGAGGAAATGGATCTGTGCTCCTATTTTAGTTAGCAGGTCTCTCCTCAATAGGGGACAGGGGCTCTCAGGGATGACCAGGAAAGAATGGGTTACATTCTTGGCTCCGAGGTTTACTGTTCTTTGTGTTGTCCATGGGTATTTCCTAACTTCTGTGGCCCCTTGTACCTACGAGGATTTGGAGGATAATTTCTTATTAGTTTTAACTAAGACCGAGTGCTGTGCTCCTGTATCGACTAAGAACTGGACTGGCGACCTTTCCACTTGCAAAGTTACCCTAGGTTCGGGGAGGGGGTCCGAACCCTGTCTTCCTTAGTCTTCGTCTTGAGTGACTAGTATGGGTGTAGACCTAGGCGGTCCGGGTCCCTGTCCTCGTGGTTTCTTTTTGGGGCAGTCTCTTACCTAGTGGCCAGCCCTCTTACAATAGGCACATTGGTCTTTGCTCAGATTATCATGCCGGGGGGGCCGCCTAGGTTGGGTGTACTCTGGCTGTAGATGCTCTTTCTGTACTACTGCTGCCAGGACCTTGGTCATTTTTTCAGTGGCCTTAAATTGCTTTTCCTCTGGAGTATCTCTGTTATTGTAAACCTGCTGGGCTATCTGAAGGAGGTCCTGAATCTGCTTTCCTTCTAAGTCTTCTAATTTCTGGAGTTTTCTCTTAATATCTGGGGCTGCCTGATTTACGAAAGACATTACAATAGCTGCCTGACTTCTTGGAGCCTCTGGATCTATGGGGGTGTACTGTCTAAAAGCTTCTATTAATCTTTCTAAGTAGGTAGCTGGGCTCTCTGTCTTTCCTTGCAGAATAGAATATACTTTAGCCAAATTAGTGGGCTTGCGAGCAGCTGCCTGGAGACCTGCCATTAGAGTCTGGCGAAAAAGGTGTAGCCGTCTTTAACTTTCTGCCGTGTTGTAGTCCTACGCTGGCCTGGTCAGAGGAAAGGTTGCGTTTATGAGGTCGGGGTTGGCAGTCGGTTGACCGTCGTCCCCTGGGACCAGCTTTCTAGCTTCTATCTGTATTCTTTCTTGCTTTTCCGTGGTGAACAAAATTCGGAGGAGCTGCTGACAATCATCTTAAGTGGGCTGGTGGGTGAACATGACACTATCTAGTAAAGCCAGTAAATCTTTGGGGTTGTCTGAAAACTGAGCACTCTGAGTTTTCCAGTTATACAGATCACTGGTGGAGAATGGCCATTACTGGAGCCTGGGGATTCCTGTGTCATCCGGGGGTCTTATTTCCCGAAGGGGTAAAGCCACCATGGAGTCAGGCGGCTGAGGGGGGCTGGTCCGCGAAGTGCGCCCTCGCTTCCTCCCTGCCGGCCTTTCAAAGTTACTTTCCTTTTCAGCGGGCCCGTGAGTGCCGGCCGCCTCCCGTCTGCCTGCTCCCTCCTGCAACTCAGCCAGGGGGGCTGGGGCCTGGGGCCCGGAGGGGTAAGGAGGGGGTTCTGTGAACAGTGGGTCCCCGCTGTCAGGTAAAACAGGATGGGGGGGGGCAGTTGGTTGCTTGGATTTTAGTAGTCGAGCAACTAGTGCCTTACAGGGTTCAGAGGCCAATTGGAAAGGGGACAGCCAAGGAGGCGGGTTCTTAACAAGGTCCTGCCATATGAGGATATATGGGATATGATCTAAGTGGCCTGCACGCCTAGGTAGGAAAATCTTGGACTTTACCTTAGTGATGACAGCAAGTCGGAAGGTCCTTTCGGGCGGCCACCTTACATCAAAGGCAGGCCATTCGGAGCGACACAGAGTAATTAGCTTTCATTTCCTGATTTCTATACCAAGATCATGCCCCTTGCTCTAACTTCTTTGAAATTACTCGTAAGGAGAGATAGAGGAGTGCTCTGGGTATTACCTATCCTGTAATAATTTGTAATCTCTTCCTGTAAAGGAATGTGGGTTTGAATCCTTGTAAAGGAAATCTGATCTGACTTACTTATTAGTGATATATAATCGCAGGCGCACTTTGGCAGCCCTGGTCAGAGGCAGCTGCTGCCCGCCAAACCGGGGCAGTTCAGATCGCAAGCGCACACCGGAAGCCCGGGTCAGAGTCAGCTGCCTGGATCACGGTCGCGCTGGGGCAGCCTAGATTAGAGACAGCTGCTGCCCGCCCAACCAGGCAGCTCAGATACGGCCGCTGCCTGCCAAACCGGGGCAGTTCAGATCGCAAGCGCGCACCAGAAGCCCGGGTCAGAGTCAGCTGCCTGGATCGCGGTCGCGCTGGGGCAGCCCAGATTAGAGACAGCTGCTGCCCGCCCAACCAGGCAGCTCAGATACGGCTGCTGCCCACCAAACTGGGGCAGCTCAGATCAGAGACAGATGCTGCCCGCCAAACCGGGGCAGCTCAGATCAGAGACAGCTGCTGCCTGCCTAACTGGGCAGCTCAGATACGGCTGCTGCCCGCCAAACCGGGGCAGCTTAGATCGCAATATAGATCAGATGAGAGCCAGGGGACGTCTCCTACCGGTCTCCGCTGGCCGTCCTATAGCGCGTCCGCCAGGACTGTGCCAGCTCCAGTTTCAGACCTTGCGAGTCACAGATTCGGATTCAGAACAGACACGGACAGACAAACGGAGACGAGCCAGCTCACCTATCAGTAGATCGATCCTAGCAGATCCGTTGACCAGGGGTCTGGTGGGCTTGGGGAATCCCGGACGAACCCCCAGATGTTATGCCCAGACCGTTTGTTCCTTATAGAAGACCACCAGAGTCCAGAGTCAAAGCCAAGTGGCAAGGATCTTTACTACAAGTTCGAACTTGGTCCTTCTATTTCACCGCATACAAGAGGGCCCTGAACAATGCGAGTGTTTGCTTTTTTATAGCCTGAAAGTTACAGGGGAACAAAGGAATTCTTTTGGTTCCCGCTCTTTCAGTAAAACTTTGAACGGCTGTCCCCACATCTGTCCCCTTATCGGAGACTTTCCTGGTGGTGTTTGTACTGGGCTTGTTTGTTTTGAGCCCGGGGGAAGTTTAAGAGATATATGGTGATATGTGGTGGGATGGGAGGATGGGATGTGTTTGTACTGGGCTTGTTTGTTTTGAGCTTGGGGCTGAGGAATGTGCACGGCTCTTTTCAAAAATTAACAAAACAATTCCACTTATAATATCTTCAAAAAATTAAGATACAAACAAAATTCACTAAGAAGTTAAAACAGAACTACATGAAGAATGCAGAAGACTCAGGAGCTGATGCGATCAACTGGAAGAAAGGGTATCAGTGATGGAAGATGAAATGAAAGAAATGAAGTGAGAAGGGAAGTTTAGAGAAAAAAGAATAAAATAAATGAACAAAGCTTCCAAGAAATATGAGACTATGTGAAAAGACCAAATCTATGTCTGACTGGTGTACCTGAAAATGATGGGGAGAATGGAACCAAGTTGGAAAACACTCTGCAGGATACTATCCAGGAGAACTTCCCAAATCTAGCAAGGCAGGCCAACATTCAGATTCAGGAAATACAGAGAACACCACAAAGATACTCCTCGAGAAGAGCAACTCCAAGAAACATAATTGTCAGGTTTACCAAAGTTGAAATGAAGGAAAAAATGTTAAGGACAGCCAGACAGAAAGGTCGGATTACCCACAAAGGGAAGTCCATCAGATTAACAGCGGATCTCTTGGCAGAAACTCTATAAGCCAGAAGAGAGTGGGGGCCAATATTCAACATTCTTAAAGAAAATAATTTTCAACCCAGAATTTCATATCCAGCCAAACTAAGATTCATAAGTGAAGGAGAAATAAAATCCTTTACAGACAAGGAAATGCTGAGAGATTTTGTCACCACCAGGCCTGCCCTAAAAGAGCTCCTGAAGGAAGCACTAAATTTGGAAAGGAAAAACCGGTACCAGCCACTGCAAAATCATGCCAAAATGTAAAGACCATCGAGGCTAGGAAGAAACTGCATCAACTAATGAGCAAAATAACCAGGTAACATCATAATGACAGAATCAAATTCACACATAACAATATTAACTTTAAATGTAAATGGACTAAATACTCCAATTAAAAGACACAGACTGGCAAATTGGATAAAGAGTCAAGACCCATCAGTGTGCTGTATTCAGGAAACCCATCTCACATGCAGAGACACACATAGGCTCCAAATAAAAGGATGGAGGAAGATCTATCAAGCAAATGGAAAACAAAAAAAGGCAGGGGTTGCAATCCTAGTCTCTGATAAAACAGACTTTAAACCAACAAAGATCAAAAGAGACAAAGAAGGCCATTACATAATGGTAAAGGGATCAATTCAGCAAGAAGAGCTAAATATCCTAAACATATATGCACCCAATACAGGAGCACCCAGACTCATAAAGCAAGTTCTGTGTGACCTACAAAGAAACTTAGACTCCCACACAATAATAGTGGGAGACTTTAACACCCCACTGTCAACATTAGACAGATCAACGAGACAGAAAGTTCACAAGGATACCCAGGAATTGAACTCAGCTCTGCACCAAGAGGACCTAATAGACATCTACAGAGCTCTCCACCAAAAATCAACAAAATATACACATTTTTCAGGACCACACCACACCTATTCCAAAATTGACCACACAGTTGGAAGTAAAACTCTCCTCAGCAAATGTAAAAGAACAGAAATTATAACAAACTGTCTCTCAGACCACAGTGCAATCAAACTAGAACTCAGGTTTAAGAAACTCACTCAAAACCACTCAAGTACATGGAAACTGAATAACCTGCTCCTGAATGACTACTGGGTACATAACGAAATGAAAGCAGAAATAAAGATGTTCTTTGAAACCAATGAGAACAAAGATACAACACACCAGAATCTCTGGGACACATTAAAAGCAGTGTGTGGAGGGAAATTTATAGCACTAAATGCCCACAAGAGAAAGCAGGAAAGATCCAAAATTGACACCCTAACATCACAATTAAAAGAACTAGAAAAGCAAGAGCAAACACATTCAAAAGCTACCAGAAGGCAAGAAATAACTAAAATCAGAGCAGAACTGAAGGAAATAGAGACACAAAAAACCCTTCAAAAAATTAATGAATCTAGGAGCTAGTTTTTTGAAAGGATCAACAAAATTGACAGACTGCTAGCAAGACTAATAAAGAAGAAAAGAGAGAAGAATCAAATAGACGCAATAAAAAATGTTAAAGGGGATATCACCACCGATCCCACAGAAATACAAACTACCATCAGAGAATACTACAAACACCTCTATGCAAATAAGCTAGAAAATCTAGAAGAAATGGATAAATTCCTCGACACATACACCCTCCCAAGACTAAACTAGGAAGAAGTGGAATCTCTGAATAGACCAATAACAGGCTCTGAAATTGTGGCAATAATCAATAGTTTACCAACCAAAAAGAGTCCAGGACCAGATGGATTCACAGCCGAATTCTACCAGAGGTACAAGGAGGAACTGCTACCATTCCTTCTGAAACTATTCCAATCAATAGAAAAAGAGGGAATCCTCCCTAACTCATTTTATGAGGCCAGCATCATCCTGATACCAAAGCCAGGCAGAGACACAACCAAAAAAGAGAATTTTAGACCAATATCCTTGATGATCATTGTTGCAAAAATCCTCAATAAAATACTGGCAAACTGAATCCAGCAGCACATCAAAACGCTTATCCAACATGATCAAGTGGGCTTCATCCCTGGGATGCAAGGCTGGTTCAATATATGCAAATCAAAATATGTAATCCAGCATATAAACAGAACCAAAGACAAAAACCACATGATTATCTCAATAGATGCAGAAAAGGCCTTTGACAAAATTCAACAACCTTCATGCTAAAAACTCTCAATAAATTAGGTATTGATGGGATGTATCTCAAAGTAATAAAAGCTATCTATGACAAACCCACATCCAATATCATACTGAATGGGCAAAAACTGGAAGCATTCCCTTTGAAAGCTGGCAGAACACAGGGATGCCCTCTCTCACCACTCCTATTCAACATACTGTTGGAAGTTCTGGCCAGGGCAATTAGGCAGGAGAAGGAAATAAAGGGTATTCAATTAGGAAAAGAGGAAGTCAAATTGTCCCTGTTTGCAGATGGCATGATTGTATATCTAGAAAACCCCATTGTCTCAGCCCAAATTCTCCTTAAGCTGATAAGCAACTTCAGCAAAGTCTCAGGATACAAAATCAATGTACAAAAATCACAAGCATTCTTATACACCAATAACAGACAAACAGAGAGCCAAATCATGAGTGAAATCCCATTCACAGTTGCTTCAGAGAGAATAAAATACCTAGGAATCCAACTTACAAGGGATGTGAAGGACCTCTTCAAGGAGAACTACAAACCACTGCTCAAGGAAATAAAAGAGGATACAAAGAAATGGAAGAACATTCCATGCTCATGGGTAGGAAGAATCAATATCGTGAAAATGGCCATACTTCCCAAAGTAATTTATAGATTCAATGCCATCCCCATCAAGCTACCAATGACTTTCTTCACAGAATTGGAAAAAACCACTTTAAAGTTCATTTGGAACCAAAAAAGAGCCCATATCACCAAGTCAATCCTAAGCCAAAAGAACAAAGCTGGAGGCATCATGCTACCTGACTTCAAACTGTACTACAAGGCTACAGTAACCAAAACAGCATGGTACTGGTACCAAAACAGAGATATAGATCAATGGAACAGAACAGAGCCCTCAGAAATAATGCCACATATCTACAACTATGTGATCTTTGTCAAACCTGAGAAAAACAAGCAATGGAGAAAGGATTCCCTATTTAATAAATGGTGCTGGGAAAACTGGCTAGCCATATGTAGAAAGCTGAAACTGGATCCCCTCCTTACACCTTATACAAAAATTAATTCAAGATGGATTAAAGACTTAAACGTTAGACCTAAAACCATAAAAACCCTGGAAGAAAACCTAGGCATTACCATTCAGGCATAGGTATGGGCAAGGACTTCACATCTAAAACACAAAAAGCAATGGCAACAAAAGCGAAAATTGACAAATGGGATCTAATTAGACTCAAGAGCTTCTGCACAGCAAAAGAAACTACCATCAGAGTGAAAAGGCAACCTACAAAATGGGAGAAAATTTTCACAACCTACTCATCTGACAAAGGGCTAATATCCAGAATCTACAATGAACTCAAACAAAATTATATGAAAAAAACAACCCCATAAAAACATGGGCGAAGGACATGAACAGACACTTCTCAAAAGAAGACATTTATGCAGCCAAAAAACACATGAAAAAATGCTCACCATCACTGGCCATCAGAGAAATGCAAATCAAAACCACAATGAGATACTATCTCACACCAGTTAGAATGGCAATCATTAAAAAGTCAGGAAACCACAGGTGCTGGAGAGAATGTGGAGAAATAGGAACACTTTTACACGTTGGTGGGACTGTAAACTAGTTCAACCATTGTGGAAGTCAGTGTGGCGATTCCTCAAGGATCTAGAACTAGAAATACCATTTGACCCAACCATCCCATTACTGGGTATATACCCAAAGGACTATAAATCATGCTGCTATAAAGACACATGCACACGTATGTTTATTGCGGCACTATTCACAATAGCAAAGACTTGGAACCAACCCAAATGTCCAACAATGATAGACTGGATTAAGAAAATGTGGCACATATACACCATGGAATACTATGCAGCCATAAAAAATGATAAGTTCATGTCCTTTGTAGGGACATGGATGAAATTGGAAATCATCATTCTCAGTATACTATGGCAAGTACAAAAAACCAAACACCACATGTTCTCACTCATAGGTGGGAATTGAACAGTGAGAACACATGGACACAGGAAGGGGAACATCACACTCTGGGGACTGCTGTGGGATGGGGAGAGGGGGGAGGGACAGCATTAGGGGATATACCTAATGCTAAATGAAGAATTAATGGGTGCAGCGCACCAGCATGGCACATATATACATATGTAACAAACCTGCACGTTGTGCACATGTACCCTAAAACTTAAAGTATAATAATAATAAAATAAAATAAAATAAAAAAATAAAAAACAAAAAAGAAAACAATAAGCACCTCAAAAAAAAGAAGATAAAACAGTTGTACCCTGAAAAACACAATACATTACTAAAAGAAATAAAAAGTCACCAGTAAATGGAAAACCATCCCATTTTTGTAGATTATAAGACTTAATATTGCTAAGATGTCAACGTTATCCAAAGAAATCTACAGATTTAATAAAACTTGTTGTCAAAATTTTAATGACCTATTTTTTTGTAGAAATACACAATTTTATTCTAAAATGTATATAAATTTCATGGGGTAGTGAATAGTCAGAACAATTTTGATGAATAAGAAAGTTAGATGACTTACACTTTCTGATTTCAAAAGTCATTTCAAAGCTACAGTAATCAAAACAGTGTGGTACTAGCATAAAGACAGACATACAGACCAATAAAATAGAATACATGACCTGGAAATAGCCCTCAAATATATGGCCAAATAATTTTTGACATGGGTGCTAAGATTTTATTAAGAAAGAACAGTCTCAACAAACAATTTCTGGAAAAACTGAATATCCACATGCAAAAAAATGAAGTAGGAGCTTTACCTTATACCACATGCAAAAATTCAAAGTAGATCAAAGAACAAGTTATAAGACCTAAAACTGTAAAATACTTAGAGAGAAAAGTAGAGGGAAAGCTTCAAGACTTTAGAAATAACAATATTTTTATTGGATATGACACCAAAAATAAAGGCAACAAAAGCAAAAATAGGTAAATTGGACTACATCAAAAGAAAACAATTATCTGTATCAAAGGACATAATTAGTAGAGTAAAATGGCAATCTGTGGAATGGTGGAAAATATTTTCAAGCCATGATATATGTTAAGGGGTTGGTAGCTAAAATATATAAAGAACTCTTACAACTCAACAGTAAAAAACTCACAAAACCTATTTTTTTAAATGGGCAAAGAATTTGAAAAGACACTTCTCCAAACAGTATATGCATAAGGCCAATAAATATATAAAAGATGCTCATCATCACTTATTATTAATGCGAATCAAATTACTATGATATATTGTCCCACACCCCTTACACTGGCTACTACTAAAAAATCAGAAAAAAAAAACTAGCATTGGTGATGACATAAAAAGAGTGGAATCCTCATGCATTGTTAGAGGAAATATAAAATTGTGTAGCCACTATAAAAATAGTGTGACAGTTTATAAAACAATTTAAAAATAGAAAATTACATCAGCAAGAGACAGAATAGGAGATTCCAGCTCTTATAAACTCACACAAATGTTGATTTTGACAACCTTCATGGATGGAGATATTTTTAAGGGAATGCAAGAGTCAAATAGACTCTAACACTGTATTTAAGGAACAATTCAAGAATAGACACATCGAAAGGGAAATGAAGAACAATTCACTTTGTCCACATCATTCTTCTCACAAGGTGTCACATCTCACTACTAAGGGAGACCTCTCAGCCTGGGATTTTTTTCCATGGATAACAGTGACTATGAAGTAAATGGCCAGCTTCCCTAGCCTTGCAGAAAGCTGCTCAAAAGGACTACTTCTTCCTCACAGCACCCAGATCACTGACTAGGTTTGTATGGCTGAATAGTCTAAGGGAGATAAACACAATAAAAAGGAGTGAGAAGTTATGGCAATAACCACACGCATTTCAAAATCTAGCTGAAGGTCTTACTGACATGTTCATAGACTTCACCAAGAGGCCAACTCAAAAACCCCGTAAGACGTATCATCTAAAGCATTCCCCAGTACTGCCTGAGGCATATCCCCAGCACTCACAAGTGTCCCTGAGTCAGTAAATGCGAGCCTCTGAAGACAATATGCAAGTGATTTTGCAGATGGCAAACATGAAACTCCATTAAAATAAGATGCAAGAAAACCCCCATAGAAAGGACACAGATATCAGCAGCTGGCATGATGCTGTGTGATTGGGTAAAGGTGTACAAACTTGAAAACGTGGGGGCATTCCCCTGGGAAAGATAATTAAGAGGCTTTCATCACCTGTTCTGACTTTGTAGCATTGAGAGAAGACACACAGTCCTAAGACGTCTTCTCAACAGAGGAAAAAAATAGTGGTGCTGGCACATCAAAAGAAAAAGCCTGAGAGACTGCCCAGATTTCTAGCTAGGCTGAATGGTGAAGGTCTTCTTTTCTAAAGTCAGTCAGTAAACACTGAAGGAGTTAACTGTTCTTTTCATCAGAGAATACAGCAAGTTAAGACTTCAGTGGACATAAAAAACAAAACAACAACAACAACAACAAAACATTTCCATGAAAGGAACAAAATGACAGTTCTAATGGCTAACCCCCCCAAAATGGAGATCTAAAAATTGCCTGACATAGAGTTCAAAGTAATTATCTAAGGAAGCTCAGTAAGCCACAAGAGAACACAGACAAGTTAATAAAATTCAGAGAAATAATACATCACCAAATTGTAAATTCAACAAACAGATATAAAACAATTATAAAAACAACCAAATGGAAATTCTGAAGCTGAAGAATACGCTGAATAAACTGAAAAAAATTAGTTTTATCAGCAGACTTTATCAAGTAGAAGAAATAATCAGCAAACTTGAAGACGAACTATTTGAAATTACCCAGTCATAGGAACAACAACAAAAGAAGACTAAAGAAAGCCAAAGGGACTACAGGACACCATCAAGTGAAACAAAATACACATTATGGAATTCTTAATAGAAGCAGAGAAGAAGAGAAAGGGACAGAAAACATATTTAAAGAAATAAGGACAAAAAGTATTCAATCTGGGGGAAAAGTGAACATTCAGATCCATGATGCAGAAAGAAACGCCAATAATCTGAACATCAAGAGATCTTTACCAAGTGATATTATAATCAAATTGTCAAACATTCAAGACAGTGAAATGATCTTGAGAACAGAAAAAAATAAAACAGCTGATCATATGCAAAGAATCCTCAAATGATATCAGCCGACTTTTCAAATGAAACCTTTCAGGCCAGGAGGGAGTGGAATGATATATTCAAAGACACAGAAAGCTTATATTTAAATTTCAACAGTATAATCAAATTTCAACATGTACATATATTTTAATAATGTGTTTATAAAATGTAAAAAAACACTAGGGTTACAAAGTTTCAGTTATGTAAGATGAATAAGTTCTGGAGTTCTAATATATTTTATGATGACTATAGGTAATAATACTGTGTACTTGAAATTTGCTTAAAAAGTGGATGCTAAGTATTCTCAACACAAAGAAAGAGAAGGTAATATGTCAGGTGATGACCATGTTAATTTAGCTCGATTGTGATGATTATTCCACAATGTATACTTATATCAAATAATCTATTCATATACCATAAGATACAATAAAAACAGAAAACATAAAAATAGAATTAACACATGATCTATCAATTCCATTTTACAGTATTTACCCAAAAGAATTATAAGCAAGGTCTCAAAAAGATATTTGTACAGTATATTCATAGCAGCATTATTCATAATAGCCAAAAGATGGAAGTAATCAAAGCATCCACTGGTAGATGAATGGATAAACTAAATGTAGTATATATGCAATGGAGTATTATTCAACTATAAAAAGAAAGAAATTCTGGAGCATGCTACAATGTGGATGATCTGTGAAGACATTATGCTAAGTGAAATAAGCCAGACACAAAGGAAATAACATATATTGTATAATTCCACTTATACGAGTTGTCTACAATAGTCAATGCAAGAAGATAAGGTAGATTCCAAAGCCCAGCACTACCTTCAAACTTGTCACTGTTGAGACAAGGACTGACTTTTATTGTCACTCCATTTGCTAAGAAATAAGAACAAAAAACCATTCAAAACATCAATAAATACAGGAGCTTTTTTTGGTAAAAAATAATGAAATAGACTGCTAGATAGACTAGTAAAGAAGAAAAGAGAGAAGATTCAAATAAACACAATCAGAAACAACCTGGGGAATATAACCCTGACCCCCACAGAAATATAAACAACCAACAGAGAATATTATAAACATATCTATGAATATATACTAGAAAATCTAAAAGAAATGGATACATTTCAGGACACATAACCCTCCCAAGACTGAACCAGAAAGAAATTGAATCTCTGAACAGATCAATAACAAGTTCTGAAATTGATGAAGTAATAAATAGCTTACCAACCAAAGAAAAAAAAAAGAAAAAGCCCAGGACCAGACGAATTCACGGCTGAATTCTACCAGACATACAATGAAGACCGGGTACCATACATACTAAAACTATTTCAAAAAAATTGAGGTGGAGGGACTTCTCCATAACTCATTCTATCCTGATAGCAAAACCCGGCAGAGATACAACAACAACAAAGACAGTATCATTGATGAACATCTATGCAAAAATCCTCAGCGAAATACTGGCAAACCGAATCCAGCAGCACATCAAAAAGCTTATCCACCATGATAAAGTTGGCTTCATCCCTTGGATGCAAGGTTGTTTCAGCATACACAAATCAGTATAGGTGATTCATCACATAAGCAGAACTAAATACAAGAATCATGTGATTATCTCAATAGATGCAGAAAAGGCCTTTGACAAAATTTAACATTGTTTCATGTTAAAAACTCTCAATAAGCTAGGCATTGAAGGAACATACTTCAAAATAATAAGAGCCATCTATGAAAAACCCACAGCCAATATCATACTGAATGGGCAAAAGTTGGACACGTTCCCTTTGAATACCAGCAAAATACAAGGATGCCCTCTCTCACCACCCCTATTCAACATACTATTGGAAGTTCTGGCCAGGACAATCAGGCAAGAGAAAGAAAAAAAGGGCATCCAAATAGGAAGAGAGGAAGTCAAAATATCCGTGTTTGCACATAACATGATCCTGTATCTGGAAAATTCCATCATCTCAGCCTAAAAAGTTCTTAAGATTATAAGCAACTTAAGCAAAGTCTCAGGATACAGAGTCAATGTGCAAAAACACTAGCATTACTGTACACAAACAACAGGCAAGCTGAGAGCAAATTAGGAATGAACTCCCATTCACAATTGCCACAAAAACAATAAAATACCTAGGAGTGCAACTAAGTAGGGAGCATTAGGAGATATACCTAATGTTAAATGACGAGTTAATGGGTGCAGCACACCAACATGGCACATGTCTACATATGTAAGAAACCTGCATGTTGTGCACATGTACCCTAAAACTTAAAGTATAATAAAAAAAGAGAAAAATCTCTACAAGAATTACAAACCACTTCTCAAAGAAATCAAAGATGACACAAACAAATGCAAAAACAATCCACACTCATGGGTAGGAATAATTAATATTGTTAAAATGGCAGTATTGCCCAAAGCAATTTATTGATTCAGTGCTGTCCCCATTAAACTACCACTGACATTATTCACAGAATTAGAAAAAACTATTTCAAAATTCATATGTAACCAAATGAGCCCAAACAGACAAGATAATACTAAGAAAAAGCAACAAAGCTGGAGGCATCAGGCTACTCAACTTCAAAGTATACTACAGGGTAACAGTAACAAAAACAGCATGGTATTGGTACTGGTACAAAAACAGACACATAGACCAATGGAACAGAATAAAGAACCCAGAAATAAAACCATCCACCTGCAACTATCTGATCTTTGGCAAACCTGACAAAAGCAAGCAATGGCAAATGTATTCCCTATTCAATAAATGGTGCTGGGATAGCAGAAGATATGAACTAGACCCCTCCCTTATACCATATACAACAATCAACCCAAGATGGATTAAAGATTTAAATATCAAACCCCAAAGTATAAAAACCCTGGAAGACAACTTAGACAATACCATTCAGGACATAGCCATGGGCAAAGATTTCATGATAAAGATGCCAAAAACAATTGCAACAAAATCAAAAATTGACAAATGGGATCTAGTTAAACTAAAGAGCTTCTGCACAGCAAAAGAAACTGTCAACAGAGTATGCAGACAACCTACACAATGTGAGAAAATTTTAGCAAATTATGCATCTAATAAAAGTCTAATATGAAGCATCTATAAGAAACTTAAAAAAATTTACCCCATTAAAAAAGTGGACAAAAGACATGAACAGACGCTTCTCAAAAGACATACATGCTGCCAACAATCATATGAAAAAAAAAAGCTCAACATCACTGATCATTAGAGAAATGCAAATCAAAACCACAATGAGATACTGTCTCACAGCAATTAGAATGACTATTATTAAAAAGTCAAAAAATAACAGATGCTGGCTAGGTTGTAGAGAAAAGGTTTGCTTATACACTGTCGGTGGGAGTGTAAATTAGTTCAGCCGTTGTGGAAAACAGTGTGGTGATTCCTCAAAGACCTAAAGACAGATATACCATTTGACTCAGAAACCCCATTATTGGGTATATAACCAAAGAAATATAAATTATTCTATTATAAAGACAAATGCACGTGTATGTTCATTGCAGCACTATTCACAATAGCAAAGACATGGAATCAGCCTACATTTCTGTAAATGATAGACTGGATAAAGAAAATGCGGTACATATACATTATGGAATACAATGCAGCCATAAAAATTAATGAAATCATGTCCTGTGCAGAGACCTGGATGGAGCTGGTGGCTTAGCAAACTGACACAGGAACAGAAAACCAAGTACCACATGTTTTTACTCATAAATGGGAGCTAAACGATAAGAACACGTGGACACATAGAAGGAAAAAACCCACACTGGGGCCTTTCAGAGGGTGGAGGGTAGGAAGAGGGAGAGAATCAGGAAAACTAACTGATAGGTACAAGGCTTAATGCCTGGCTGATAAAATAATCAGTACAACAAATCCCTATGACACAAGTTTACCTATGTAACAAATCTACTCTTGTAAAGCTGAACCGAAAATAAAAGCTGAAATAAAGAAAATGCAGTACATATACACAATGGAGTATTATTCAGCCATAAAAAAATAAGATCCTGTCATTTGCAACAGCATGTGTGGCAATTGAAGTCATGTTAAGTAAAATGAGCCAGGCACAGAAAGATAAACTGCATGTTTTCACTTATATTCTGGGAGCTAAAAATTAAAACAAGCTAATGGAGATAGAGAATAGAATGATGGTTATCAGAAGATAACAAGAGGGGCAGTGTGAGGTGGGGGGAGTAGGGATGATTAATGGTTACAAAAATATAGTTAGTGTATCTAACTCTAATGAATAAGATCTAGTATTTGATAGCACAACAGGGAGTCTATAGTTAATAATAATTTTATTACACATTTAAAGTAGCTAAAAGTACAATTAGATTTTTGCAACACAAAGAAATGATAAACACCTGAAGTGATAGATCTCCCGTCTACGCATATGTGATTATAATGTATTGTATGCCTGTATCAAAATATCTCTTATACCCCATAAATATATATACCTAGTATGTACCCAAAAAAATTGAAAACAAAAGGAACAAAATTGAAATACACCAAAATGTTAAAAACACACACAAATATTTACTCATGGTAGGATATTCTGGCATTAACTGTAGCTGAGTTTATAAGAAATAGAAAAATCATTAAGATTTATAAGATATTTAAAAAATAATCATTTACATCAAGTGGTTAAAAGCTCTAGATAAGAAAAGCAATTCTCCACTTTCTAATAACACCTATGGTTTATATTGCATAATACAATTAAACAAAATAGCATTCTGGCCAATGATAAATAATTTATAGAAAATTTGCTTGCTTAATGTTTCACTATAAAGTTAATATTTTGACCAATATTAAAGATTTTAAAACTTTATTCTGATATTTCCAGAAGTATTAACTTAGCAAAATAATATTTATAATGCTATTTATTAAACTGAAAGAAAAGATGATACATTCTGGGTTTTACTTAAAAGGATATTTAAATCACTAATTTGATTTGTTACTATTTGAAAACTACATTTTCTTCTTCTGTCCTGGATGACAATGAGGTAAAAACAACTTTCCTAGTTCTGAACTTCCCTTTAATGGAAAGCATTATGGAATTTCAGTGGGGACTATCATCTGGTTTCTACTCAAATCCCAGCTCCAAGAAAATGAGAGAGGATCTAGTATATAAATTCTGTTTAAGGCAAGAAGTTTCCAATCTCAAGTATTTCATGCCAACAACTTATGTTATACTAGCTGTTCCACCATTGAATACTAAGTGATTATTCAAAACAAACAAAAATAACCATACCTTATATCGGTAACAATTATAGGTTAAAGCCATTGCCATCATTCATTACTAATTTTACATAAACTGTCCAAAAACATGAATATAAACATTTATGCAGATAAACTAGTGTTAATAATAAAAATGTGCAGTAACATCCACAAGTGTCCTCTCTGTGTTCTAAAATCTATACAATTGTTTTTAAGACGGGAAATCTGAACACCCTGGCTACACATTAGAAACACATCTGAATACACATATGCTGAGGAGAATGCCAAAACTGAACATCTCATAAAAGCAAAACCAAACTTATTGTGCTTTCGTTATTGTTTAATCCTCTAATTAGACTGAAAAGGAGACCACTGAATACTAAAATCAGGTATTTACTAAATAGTATTGATTTATACTAGTCAAAGTTACCCCTCATAAACCAATAGTTGAACCAGGATAGTCTTTTGCAGTTCATTGTCTATTAGGAGTTTGTTATATTTTCCATTAAAGCCTTCATTTTTCCTGTTGACTTCAACATGTGTAGTGCAGACAACTCTGTATCTGAGGTGGCCTCTGATTCAGACTTTGGAACTCCTTTTTCAGCTTCATCCTGGGTATACCAATAAGCCTATTGGTATACTACTTTGATTCCGATAAGCAAATTTTTCTTTTTCAGAGCCTCTGCTATGAGGGGAGCAAGTCCAGCAGCATCCACTGGCTTGGGCTGTACATCTTGCTCTGAGGTTTTTACTGACTAAAGTTTTACACTGATCATGTCTTTAAGAGTCTCTAGCATTTTTGGCATGTCAGCTTTTTTTGGATTGTTCTTAACCAACGTCTTTCCAGAATTGGCTTTTCTCCCTCCTCACTCTCTAATCAGATCAATATCAAATATACTTTGGTGGAGTCCCAGTGGAGAGGGCGGGCAAGAGTGGTGGAGAGGTGGAGGGGATGGTGGTGTGGTAACAGATGTGGTAAAATCTAAGTCACTTGCAATTAGATTTTCCTGCTATTGCTGAGTCACAATTTTGGTTATCTGAGCTCTGAGAGCAGCAAGTTCATTTTCAAGAGCACAAATCTTCTGCAGTGCTTCCTCATTTACCAAGCTGGAGTCTTCAGCTGAGGCTCCTCTTGAGACAAGTCTGGTAAGGAAATCTGTCTGCTTGGGGCCTTCTCAAAGAAAAGGTCATCCTGAAAGGATGGCCTTGGCCTGGTCTCTGTTCTTAGTCTTGTTGAACACTCTCCTTTGGCTACCCATTCGACAGCCACAAAAGACAACACTGCATCCTCTCCTGGGTGGTTGGGACACGATTCTGTTGCATGGCAGGTAAGCTTGGGCACTAGATCACAGATAAATTATTAATAGTAACAATTTTCTTCATGATACTTAGAGACAAACCATATGGCTTCCCAGGCCAAAATACCGATTGCATGCTTACTCCAACTTGTTGGAAAATCATCCTAATTAGGCTATTAACCCAGCGAAGTATTTGGATGCAAAGTGTCTTCGAGTACTTGAGGCATACATAGCAGTGCATGGTCCAACCGTCACACTCAGAGATGCAGCAGCCAGCACCTTCTTCCCTTCTTGTCTTGTTTTCCTTGATTTTTTAGATACAGCTTTCTTCACCTCTCTAAACATATTTTATTTTTATTTCTTATTGGTACGTAATATCTGTACATATTTTTGAGGTATATGTGATACTTTATTACATGTGTAGACTTTGTAATGATCAAGTAATGATATCTGGGGTACCATCGCCTCAAGTATTTTTTTTTATTTTTATGTATTTAAAGCATTTCAATTCCTCTCTTCTAGCTATTTTGAAATGTACAATGCATTGTTGTTAACTATGGACACCTTACCTTGCTATCAAGCATTAGAACTTCTTTCTTCTGTCTAACACTATTTTCGTACCCATTACTGAACCTCTCTTTATCACCCCAACCCCAACCCACACAAGTTTCCCAGCCTCTGGTATCTATCATTCTATACTCTACCTCCACAAGATAAACTTCTTTAGCTCCCACATATAAATGAGAATATATAATATTTGTCTTTCTTTGCCTGGCTTATTTCACTTAACATAAGGACCTTCAGTTTCATCCATGTTGCTGCAAATGACATGATTTTATTCCTTTTCATGTCTGAATAATACTCCCTTGAGTATATATACCACACTTTCTTTATCCATTAATCCATTGATGAACATTTTGGTTAATTCAGTATCTTTGCTACTGTGAATAGTGTTGTAACAAACATGCAAGTGTGGGTATCCCTTTGATATACTGATTTATTTTACTTTGGATAAATATATAGTACTGAGATTACTGAATGGTATGGTAGTTCTATTTTTAGTTTCAGTTTTTTTTTAAATCTCCATAATCTCCATACTCTTTTCCATAGTGGCTATACTATTCTACATTTCAACCAACAGTGTATAAGAGTTCCCTTTTTTCTCTATACTTACCAGCATTTGATATTTTTTCTTACTTTAATAGTAGGCATTCTAATTGGAGTATAATGATGTTTCATTGTGACTTTTATTTGCACTTTCCTGGGAATGAGTGATGTTGAACATTTTTCTATATACCTGTTGATCATTTCTGTGTCTTCTTTGGCAAAATATATCCTTATGTCCTTTGACCACTTTTTCATAGAATTGTTTTTGTTTTTTTACTGTTGAGTTGTTTGAGTTTCTTGTATATAGTCCCTTGTTGAATGAATAGTTTGCACATACCCAATTCAAGGCATGGACTCTTCACTTTGTTGTTTCCTTTGCTGTTCAGAAGCCTTTTAACTCTGATGTTTTTACTGACACATTCATCTATTTTTTGTTTTTGTTGCCTGTGCTTTTGAGGTCTTAGCTATGAAATATTGGGGCCTAGACCAATGCCCTAAAGTGTAATTCTTATGTGTTCTTCTAGTAGTTGTGCAGTTTTAGGTCTTATGTTTAAGTCTTTAATTCATTTTGAGTTGATTTTTTTATATGGTAAGAGATAGGGATCCAGTTTCATTCTGCATATGGGTGTCCAGTTTTCTCAGCACCATTTATTGAAGAGGGTACCCTTTCCTCAATGTATGTTCTTGTTGTCTTTGTTGAAAATCAGTTGGCTTTAAATATGTGGCTTTATTGGATTCTTTTTTCTGTTCTGTTCTGTTGGTTGACATGCCTGTTTCTATACCCAAACAATGCTGTTTGGTTTATATAGCCTTGTAATATATTTTTTAAGTCAGGTAGTATAATGCCTCTAGCTTTGTTGTTTTTTTAATCTGGACTGCTTTGGCTAGTCAGCCTCTTTTTTTCTATCCATATGGATTTCAGAAATTTTTTCTAATTATGTGAAAGATAACATTGGCATTTTGATAAAAATTGTATTGAATCTGTCAATTGCTTTGGCCCATATGACCATTTTAATGATATTAATTTTTCTGATCTATGAGCATGGGATGTCTTTCCATTTGTTTGTGTTGTCTTCAATTTCTTCCATCAGTGCTTTGTACTTTTTCTTGTAGTGTTTTTTATCTTATTTGTTGAATTTATTTCTAGGTATTTCTTTTGTAGCTATTGTAAATTTGATTAATTTACTGATTTATTTCTCAACTTGTTCATTATTGGTGTATATAAATGCTATTGATTGCTGTATATTGATTTTGTATCCTGCAACTTTACTGAATTTATTTATCATATCTAAGAGTTTTTTGGCAGAGTCTTTAGTTTTTTCTTGTTATAAAATTATGTCATCTGCAAAGAGGGACAATTTAACTTACTCTTTTGCAATTTTAATGCCTTTTATACTTTTTTCTTGCACGATTGCTCTGACTAGGACATTTACTCTGCTGAATAGGAGTGTCAAAAGTGGGCATCCTAGCCATGTTTCAGTTCAGGCGAGCAATCACAGTACCTGATTTTAACTTTATATCTTTGAAAGAGATATTGAAGAGGGTCGAATAGAAAGTCCTGAATTGCTGAGGCCATTTATGTCCCATCCCCCAGCAGTGGTTGTGTGGCACTGAGAGTCTGTGCACTTTCGGAGAGATAGCGCAGTGGCTGGGAGACTTTACATGTAACTCAGTGCTGCCCTGTCATGGCTGACTTCTGGATGGGTTATTTTTGTGAGATTTTTTTTGTTTTTCTTCTTGTTTTCTGATTGTTTACTTTTATTTTTACAACCTGGCCATTCTTCTATAGGGTTGGTGCAGTTGGATAGGTTCTGCTTGAGACCCTAGTTACCTCAGATTTTCCTGTACCTGGAAGTATCACCAGTGAAGGCTGCAAAACAGCAAAGATGGCATCCTGCCCCTTCCTCTGGAAGCTATGTCCTAGGGGGTTACTGACCTATTGCCAACCTGAAAGCACCTGTAGGAGGTGGCTGGAGACCCCAGTTAGGAGGTTTCACCCAGTCAAGAGGAATGGAATCAGGGATCTGATTAAAGAAGCAGACTGGCTGCTTTTTGATAAAGCAGCTGTGCTGTGTTGGGGATTCCTTCAGTCCATGATTAGTATGGTCTCTCTAAGGCCCACAGGCTGGACTGGCTGAAATACCCAAACAGCCAAGGTGGTGTCCTGCCCCACCCTCTTACTACTCCATCCCAGGGAGAAATTAGAATTCTGTCATAGAACATGGGCAGGGGTGACCAGAGGCCCTGGCTGTGAGTACCCGCATCACAAGGAGGAGTGGATCAGGGTCTTGCTTATAGAAGCAGTCTAGCCATGCCTCAACCAAATATCCATGTCATGCTTGGGAACCACCTCTACCCATGTCAGTTTAGACACTCCAAATCCCGCAGGCTGGAACAGCTGAATCATCCAGAAAACCAAGGTGGCAGTCTGCCTCTCTCTGGGCACTCTGTCCCAGGGAGAGTTCAGCACTCTACCTGTAGAATACAGGCAGGGTTGTGGGAGTGCCCAGGTGGGAGGTCCTCTCCAGTGAGTAGGAATGGATCAGGGTCCCACTTTAAGAAGCAGTCTAGACATGATCTGGCAAAACAGCTGTGCTGTGCTGTGGGGAACCTTCCTCATCTGGACCATTTGGACTCTCCAAAGCCTGCAGACTGGAACAGCTGAATCAATCAAGCAGCATAGGTGGCTGCCTGCCCCACCTCCCAGGGGCTCTGTCCAGTCTCAGGCAGGCTCTACCCTGTTGCCTGTGTCTGACTGGAATTCCAAGTCAGTGGGTCTTATCTTGTAGGATGCCATGGAAATTATGTCTGCTGACCAATGCTGCTTGGCTCCCTGAATTTAGCCCCCTTCCTAGGGGTGTGTACTGATTTCTCGCCTTGCCTGAGTTGCAGATAACTTTGTTGTGGATCCTGGGGCTGAAGTATGTAAAGCTCCCAGGTCTCTGTGTATGCCTGAGCAGCTGCTCTGCTGAGATTCCACATAGCTGTGTGTGTCGGACCCAAGGCCCTGTTGGCATGGGCTCGCTAAGGGATCTCTTGATCCATGGGTTGCAAAGATCCATGGGAGAAGTGTGGTCTCCCAGGGTTGCACAATTACTCACCACTTCCCTTGACTGGGGTTGGGGATTCCCTTGGCTCCGTGTCACTCCTTGGCGGGCCATCACCCTACCCTGTTTTTCTTCATTCTCTGGGGGTCAAGTTGATTTCCTGATCAGTCCCAATGCACATGAGAACCTAGATATTTCAGTTGAATGTGCTGTATTCACTGGCCCCTTTTCTTCCTCTCAGTGAAAGCCACAGACTGCAGCTGCTTCTAATTAGTCATCATCTTGAAGAGGGATCAAATACAATTGTTGGAAAGTCAAGAGGAGCAGGACTAAATCTGAATAGCTCCCAAAGCCACACTGCCTCTGTTGTGATCAGGAAAGCTGCTTCTGCAAGAACCTTACAATTCAACAGCCTGCAGCATCAGACTTTCTGTCTGATTTCCATCTAAATTTATTGTGAGGCTCTACAAAAAATATAAAACTTAGCCAGGTGTGGTGGTGTATACCTGTAATCCCAGCTACTCAGAAGGCTGAGGTTAGAGGATTGCTTGAGTTCAGAGTTTGAGGCTGTAATGAGCCATGATCATGCCACTGCACTTCAGCCTTTATTTGAGGCTCTGGCTCCTTTTCCTTCTTATATTCTGGGTGTCATGACTTTCACACTGAGCTCACCACCCTGTTCAATGAGTTTTACCTATGCACATCCTACTATCCCTGCACTCTGTCACTTGACCATTCCCAAGAAAGTTGTGTTGTGTGTTGGAGATCAGAAGGTCAGGCTTTGCAGTGCACACTTCTTCACCAGCAAATGTGTGGTCTTAAATATTGAAACGTTCCGATTTTTTTTTTTAATTCCTTGGCTGGGCCGCCTCCTCCTCATTTTAGTGCTGGTTGTCATATGCTTGGGGCTTCTTGGGCTCTGGAAAGAAGCTCAGTGGAAGGTAAGATCACTATGACTCCACTCCAAAGTTGCCTCGTGGTGTTGCTGCCATACTGCCTCACTGCCTCCAGCATCCAAGGAGAGTGCAGGCAGGTGGCACCCAGTCCTTTTCCTTCTCCTCCTTCCCCTAGTGGAGCAAAGAGAGCAAAGGAGCTGGAGCCATTCACCTTATTTCTTAATAACCATTTAAATATTGCCACCTTTCTGGAATGAGTCATTTGACTCTCACTTTTGCCTTTCCCCATTATCATTTTAACTAACCTATTGTTTTTATCAACATCTGTGAGACCCATGAAGGAAAGATGAGACAGCAAATTTGATAAGACTTCTCAAACTGTTGTTAGATTCTGCAGGATCAACATCACATGAGTGCCCCTTAACCATGGCATTTACCATGAATGGGAAACCAGCATATTCAGTGGGTAAATATTCCTGTCTTTATGTAACCAGTCCCACATGGCTTGCATCCAAAGCATATCAGCTGCCTGATCTAGGGTGTTCCACATGGCATTTATAGGTAGAGTTGGACAGTCCCAATTCTCAGGGTAAAGAGACCTTATGGTGGCTTTTATCCAGTCCACCAGGCTGGCTGTTTCCTCAGGAATAACCTCCTTTGTGTCTGGATCGTATATACTCATCTGTGATTGTTTAATGGTGAGCTGTGGGTCCTACATCAACCCAAACACACTGTTTCACCCTGCAACATTTAAAACCAAAAATACTGCCCCTACATTAATCACTCTCGTAATCCATTCTAACAAACGTCTCCCAGTAAGCTGATGATACTGATCTACAAAATGAAACAATTGCTTCACAATATATCATATGGTTTCAACAGTTACCTAGTTTTGCTGTTCCTTCACATTCACTACCTCCTTGGTAATCGCAGGTCTCAGAGATATTTCTGTTGTCCTTGCATAATTTTCTGCTTCGTAGGTGACTTTGAGGCTAGTGGCCTGAGCTCAGACAGACTGAAATATGAGCTTGGTCTAGCATGAAAGTCTGACCCAGTATTCTCTTTTAACTTCATTTTATTTATTACAGATAACAATAACCAAGGGATTGAATATTTCACTTTTCTCTTACTATTTTACATCTCCTTATGCATTTAGCAGATCAGTTCCTGGGGAGTTTGATCCATCTCTAAATTCCACCAGTCAATTTTACCTTTTGAAACTGATGTCAACATAACTGTGGCTTCATACCATGGATGATCATGTGGACACCCAGGAGTCAAAATTTTCTCATTCTCCACACTTTTATCCTTTCTCTCTTCAAACCACATGTTTCTGTGAGTCAGGACAATCGGCAAATTCCACTTTTGACACAAAATGCTTAGGGAAAACACCCTTTAACCATCATTTCCCTCTACACTCACACAAAAACAATCATCAACATAGAAGACTTCTGTGACCAAATGTGTGTGGGGTTTTCCCCACACAGCAAGTAGTGAAAACAACCTGGGTGTTTTATAATTTAGTTCCATCACTATCTACACAGTAATAGTGTCAAATCTCACAAGTTGAGAGCTCAGTCCCCAAGACTGACACTTCTACACAGTAGTCAAAAGTCTGGGCTTCCAGAACTTCTGACCAACTGGCTTTGAATTAGGATTTCCATGACCCCCTCTTTAGGTTCCTTTAATTTGTTGGGGTGCCCCACAGAACTCAGGGGAACACTTACTTTGCTGGTTTATTATAAAGAATATTTCAAAAGATACGGATGAAGAGATGCATTGGGTGAGGTATGGGAGAAGGGGCATAGAACTTCCATTTCTTCTCTGGTTGTACTACCCTCCAGGAACCTGCCTGTTTTCAGCTACATGGAAGCTCCCTGAACCCTGTTCTCTTGAATTTTTATGGAAGCTTCATGACATCAGCATTTCTTCTTCTCCAGGGTATGGGGTGAGACCCTCTCATGGAAGGGTCTTAAGATTCGTAATCAGAAAGTCAGAGAAACATTGGAGTTAAAGAAGGGCAGGAGAAGGGCAGAGGAGTGCCTCTGAAGTCTAAGACATCCAATCTTATAACAAAAGACTAACAAGAGATATGGGAGTAATGAGCCAGGAACCATGGATGAAAACAAATATATATTATAACACCATACCCTCTTCAATGACCTTTTCAGTGATACAAACTTAAAAACAGGTACTGTGAGTGCTCATCTGACTTTTGGTTTTCTCAAAGGTGCTTCTTTTGTGTAGATAGTTGTTAAATTATGTGTTCCTGTTGGTGGGCATGAACAGTGGGGCTTTCTATTCTACCATCCTGCTCTGCCCCTTTCAATTTCTTTAAATAATATTGCACATTTTATTGTA
The DNA here is from genome assembly GCF_029289425.2 of Pan paniscus. Taxonomy (NCBI): domain Eukaryota; kingdom Metazoa; phylum Chordata; class Mammalia; order Primates; family Hominidae; genus Pan; species Pan paniscus. Next base: position 65,955,813 of record NC_073272.2, read on the forward strand.
CAAGTTTGTGTTTTTGTTAGTTTTATTCCTAAGGCTTCTATTGTTTTGATGTCATTTTAGTAACAGATTTATTGACATATAATTTACATAATTTACTCATTTAAAGTGTATAGTTTGTTTTTGAAATATTCACAAATATATGCAACCATCATCATTGTTGCTTTTGAAATAGTTTTAACACTCCAAAAGATATTGCTCTCCTCATTATCAGTCAGTCTCTATTTTTCCCTCAATTCTTCTAGTCATAGCCAACCAACAATCTATTTCTCTTTTCTATAGGTTTGTTTACTTTAATGTTTTGTATTAATGAAACAATACAATATGTGCTTGTTTTTGATTGACTTTCACTTAAGATGTTTTCAGGGTTCATTTTTGTTTTAGTATATATCAATTCTTCATTTATTATATTACTAAATAACATCAGTTGTATGGATATACTATGTTTTATGTATCCATACATTGATTGATGGTAATTTGCTGCTTTTAACTTTTTGGCTATTATGAAAAATACTGCTATGAGCATTGGTGTAGAATTTTTGCTTGAACATAGTCTATTATTCTTTTGGATTTATACCTAGGAGTGGAATTGCAGCATCATATGGTAATGCTATGTTTAACCTTTTTTGGAACAGCCAGACTGTTCTGCATACTGTAAATACCATTATCCTTTATCTTACCATCAGTGTACGAGTGGTCTGATAAATCTGTAACCTTGACACTACATGTTATTGTTCATTTTTTATTATAATCATCCCAGTGAGTATTAAGTGATATTACATTTAGATTTTGATATTGATTTCCCTGATAACTAATAATTTCAAACATCATTTTGTGCTTATTAGTAATTAGTGTATCTTCTTTACAGAAATATTTATGTAAATATTTTACTCATATTTTTATTAGCTATTTACATTTCATTGTTTAGTTGTAAGAGTTCTTTATGTGTTTTACTCACAAGTTCCTTATCAGATACATGTCTTGCGAATTATATGGTACACTGTGAATTTTTTATATGTTCTTGTGTTTGCCTTCGAAGCAAAACATTTTAAATTGTGATGAAGTTATATTTATTCACCTTTTTCTTGTGCTTGGTTTTGTGTCTAAGAAATTATTACCTAACAAATGTTCATGAAAACTTACGTTTTCTTGTATGAGTTTTAGGGTTTAAGGTCTATTTCTACTGCTCCTTTATGATATAGTATCATAAAAAATACATGTTTCATTGCGATATATTGGATATTTTTCCTACACCAGTTGAGATGATCATGTGTTTCTTTTATTTTTTTTTTCCTATTAATGTGGGCATTACACTGATTGATATTTGAGTGTGGAAACTGTTGTATTTCTGGTATAAATTCCACTTCATCATAGTGTGCAATCATTTTGTTATGTTGATGGATTTGTTTGCTTGTATGTTGAGAATTGTTTTATATTTATTGATAAGAGATATTGCTCTGTAATTTTCTTCTGATATCTTTGTCTGGTTTTAGTATCAAGTTACATCTGTTCTTACAAGAATGAGTTTAAAAGTTTTCCATTATTTCCTATATTTTCTGGTGGAATACAAAAAAGACATGTTAATTTTCTTTAAATAAGAAAATTCACTATGAAACTATCTAGTCTTGGGCTTTTCTTAGTTGAGAGGTTTTTGATTACTAATTCAATTTCTGTACTTGTTAGGCCTATGTGAGTTCTCTATTTCTCCTTGATTTAGTTTTGGTTGTTTGTTTCTAGAAATTTGTTCATTTCATATAGATTATATAATTTGTTGAATTACTATTGCTCAAGATGTTCTCTTGAAATCAACCTACTTCTATAAAATTGAAAGCAATGCCTATGATTTCACTTCTGATTTTATTAATTTAAGTCATCTATCTTTTCTCAGTCCAAAGTTTTTATAAAGATTTCTCAATTTTGTTGATCTTTTAATAGAACCAATCTTGTTTTCACTGATTCTCTGTATTGCTGTTTTGATTTATTCTGTTTTATTTTTCTTCATTTTATTATTTATTATTTAATTCCTTATGCTTCTTTTGGTTTTAGTGTGCACGCCTTTTTCTAGTTTTAGAAGATGTAAAGTAAGGTTATAAATTTGAGAACTTTCTTTTTTATTTTGTTGCAGTTGCAGTAAACTGTATGGAACATAAAACATCTGATTTTTACAATTTTAAGTGTAAAACTTAGTGGTACTAATTACATTCTCTATATTGTACAATCTTTAACACCAAAATAGTCAAGATTTTTCACATATTAAACAATAATTACACATTCTTTTTCTTCTTTTCTTTTTTTTTAAATTATACTTTAAGCTCTGGGATACATGTGCAGAATGTACGGGTTTGTTACATAGGTACACATGTGCCATGATGGTTTGCTGCACCCATCAACCCGTCATCTACATTAGGTATTTCTCCTAATGCTATCCCTCTCCTAGCCCACACCCCCCATAACCTGACAGGCCCTGGTGTGTGATGTTCTTCTCTCTGTATCCATGTGTTCTCTTTGCTCAAATCCCACTAATGAGTGAGAACAGGAGGTGTTTGGTTTTCTGTTCCTGTGGTAGTTTGCTGAGAATGATGGTTTACAGCTTCATCCATGTCCCTGCAAAGGACATGAACTCATCCTTTTTTATGGCTGCATAGTATTCCATGGTGTATATGTGCCACATTTTCTTTATCCAGTCTATCATTGATGAGCATTTGGGATGGTTCCAAGTCTTTGCTATTGTGAACAGTGCTGCAATAAACATACGTATGCATGTGTCTTTATAGGAGAATGATTTATAATCCTTTGGGTATATACCCAGTAATGGGATTGCTGGGTCAAATGGTATATCTGGTTCTAGATACTTGAGATTTTGGCAATTGAGAAATCGCCAAACTGTCTTCCACAATGGTTGAGCTAATTTACACTCCCACTAACAGCATAAAAGCATTCTTACTTCTCCACATCCTCTCCAGCATCTGTTGTTTCCTGACTTTTTAATGATTGCCATTCTAACTGGCATGAGATGGTATCTCATTGTGGTTTTCATTTGCATTTCTCTAATGACCAGTAATAATGAGCTTTTTTTCATGTTTATTGGCCATATAAATGTCTTATTTTGTGACGTGTCTGTTCATATCCTTCAGCCACTTTTTCATGGGTTTTTTTTTTTCTTGTAAATTTGTTTAAGTTCTTTGTAGATTCTGGATATTAGCCCTTTGTAAGATGGATAGATTGCAAAAATTTACTCCTGTTCTGTAGGCTGCCTGTTCACTCTGATGATAGTTTATTTTGCTGTGCAGAAGCTCTTTAGTTTAATTAGACCCAATTTATCAATTTTGGCTTCTGTTGCCATTGCTTTTGGTGTTTTAATCATAAAGTATTTGTCCATGCCTATGTCCTGAATTGTATTGTCTAAATTTTCTTCTAGGGTTTTTTTTATGGTTTTAGGTGTTATGTTTAAGTTTTTAATCCATCTTGAGTTAATTATTGTGTAAAGTGTAAGGAAGGGGTCCAGTTTCAGTTTTCTGCATATGGCTAACCAGTTTTCCCAACACCATTTATGAAATAGGGAATACTTACCCCATTGCCTGTTTTTGTCAGGTTTGTCAAAGATCAGATGTTTGTAGATGTGTGACGTTATTTCTGAGGCCTCTGTTCTGTTCCATGGTTCTGTATATCTGTTTTGGTATCAGTACCATGCTGTATTGGTTACTGTAGCATTGTAGTATAGTTTGCAGTCAGGTAGCATGATGCCTCCAGCTTTGTTCTTTTTGCTTAGGATTTTCTTAGATATTCCGGCTCTTTTTTGGTTCCATATGAAATTTAAAGTAGTTTTTTAGAATTCTGTGAAGAAAGCCAATGGTAGCTTAATGGGAATAGCATTGAATCTATAAATTACGTTGGGCAGTATGACCATTTCCATGATATTGATTCTTCCTATCCATGAGCATGGAATATTTTTCCATTTGTTTGTGTCCTCTCATTTCCTTGAGCAGTGGTTTGTAGTTCTCCTTGAAGAGGTCCTTCACATCCTTTGTAAGTTGTATTCCTAGGTATTTTATTCTCTTTGTAGCAATTGTGAAGGGGAATTTGCTCATTATTTGGCCCTCTGTTTGTCTATTTTTGATTTATAGGAATGCTTGTAGTTTTGCACATTGATTTTGTATCCTGAGACTTTGCTGAAGTTGCTTATCCACTTAATGAGATTTTGGTCAGAGACTATGAGGTTTTCTACATAGACTCATGTCATCTGCAAACAGAAAATTTGACTTCCTCTCCTTTAATTTATATACCCTATATTTCTTTCTCTTGCCTGATTGCCCTGCCCAGAACTTCCAATACCATGTTGAATAGGAGTGGTGAGAGAGGTCATCCTTGTCTTGTGCCGGTTTTCAAAGGGAATGCTCCCAGCTTTTGCCCATTCAGTAAGATATTGGCTGTCAGTTTGTCATAAATAGCTGTCATTAATTTGAAATATGTTTCATCAATACCTAGTTTATTAAAAGTTTTTAACTTGAAGGGGTGTTGAATTTTGTTGAAGAATTTTTTTTGCATCTATTGAGATAATCATGTGGTTTTTGTCATTGGTTCTGTTTATGTGATGAATTATGTTTATTGATTTGTGTATGTTGAACCAGCCTTGCATGCCAGGGATGAAGCTGGCTTGATCATGTTGGATAAGCTTTTTAATGTGCTGCTGGATTCGGTTTTCCAGTATTTTATTGAGGATTTTTGCCTCAATGTTCATCAGGGATTTTGGCCTGAAATTTTCTTTCTTTCTTTTTTTTTTTTGTGTGTGTCTCTGCCAGGCTTTAGTATCAGGATGATACTGGCCTCATAAAATGAGTTAGGGAGGAGTCATTCTTTTTCTATTGTTTGTAATAGTTTCAGAAGGAATGGTGCCAGATCCTCTTTGTACCTCTGGTAATATTTAGCTGTGTATTTGTCTGGTCAAGGGCTTTTTTTTTTGGTTGGTAGGCTATTAATACTGCCTCAATTTCAGAACTTGTAATTGATCTATTCAGGAATTGACTTCTTCTTGGTTTAGTCTTGGGAGGGTGTATGTGTCCAGGAATTTATCGATTTCTTCTACATTTTCTAGTTTATTTGCATAGAGGTTTTTACAGTATTCTCTGATGGTAGTTTGTATTTCTGTGGGATCAGTGGTGTTATCCTCTTTATCATTTTTTACTGTGTCTACTTGATTGTTCTCTCTTTTCTTCTTTATTAGTCTGGCTAGCAGGCTATTTGTTTTGTTAATCTTTACAAAAAATCAGCTCCTGGATTCATTGGTTTTTTTGAAGTGTTTTTCATGTCTCTATCTTCTTCAGTTCTGCTCTGATCTTAGTTATTTCTTGTCTTCTGCAAGATTTTGAGTTTGTTTGCTCTTCCTTCTCTATTTCCTTTAATTGTGATGCCCTTCTTTGTCTTTTTTGATCTTCTTTGGGTTAAAGTGTGTTTTATTAGAGACTAGAATTGCAACCGCTGCTTTTATTTTGCTTTCCATTTACGTGGTAAATATCCCTCTATCCCTTTATTTTGATCCCATGTTTGTCTTTGCACATGAAATGGGTCTCCTGAATACAGCACACAGATGGGTCTTGACTCTTTATCCAATTTGCCAATCTATGTCTTTTCAATGGGGCATTTAGCCTATTTACATTTAAGGTTAATATTGTTATGTGTGAATTTCACCCTGCCATTATGATGCTAGATGGTTATTTTGCTCGTTAGTTGATGCAGTTTCGTTATAGTGTTGATGGTCTTAAAATATGGTATATTTTTGCAGTGGCTGGTACTTTTTTTTCTCCATACTTAGTGCTTCTTTCGGGAGCTCTTGTAAGGAAGGCCTGATGGTGACAAAATCTCTCAGAATTTGCTTGCCTGTAAAGGATTTTATTTCCTCTTCACTTATAAAGCTCAGTTTGGCTGGATATGAAATTCTGGGTTGAAAATTATTTTCTTTAAGCATATAATATTGGCCCCCACTGTCTTATGGCTTGTAGAGTTTCTGCAGAGGGATCAACTGTTAGTCTGATGGGCTTCCCTTTGTGGGTAACCTGACCTTTCTCTCTGGCTGCCCTGACCATTTTTTACTCCTTTTCAACCTTGGTGAATCTGACAATTATATGTCTTGGGGTTGCTCTTCTCAAAGGATATCTTAGTGGTGTTCTCAGTGTTTCCTGAATTTGATATTGGCCTGTCTTGCTAGGTTGGGGAAGTTCTCCTGGATACTATCCTGAAGAGTGTTTTCCAACTTGGTTCCATTCTCCCCCTCACTTTCAGGTACACCAATCAAATGCAGGTTTGATCTTTTCACATAGTCCCAGATTTCTTGGAGGCTTTGTTCATTCCTTTTCATTTTTTTCTCTAATCTTGTCTTCACACTTTATTTAATTAAGATGATCTTCAGTCTCTGATATCCTTTCTTCCACTTGATCAATTTGGCTATTGATACTCGTGTATGCTTCTCGAAGTTCTTGTGCTGTGTTTTTCAGTTCCAGTAGGTCATTTATGTGTTTCTCTAAACTAGTTATTCTAGTTAGCAATTTTTCTAATTTTTTTTCAAGGTTCTTAGCTTCCTCGCATTGGGTTAGAACAATCTCCTTTAGCTTGGAGGAGTTTGTTTTTACCCATCTTCTGAAGCCTATTTCTGTCAGTTCATCAAACTCATTCTCTGTCCAGTTTTGTTCCCTTGCTGGCGTGGAGTTGTGATCATTTGGAGAAGAGGCATTCTGGTTTTTGGAATTTTCAGCCTTTTTGCACTGGTTTTTCCTCCTCTTTGTGGATTTATCTACCTTTGGTCTTTGATGTTGGTGAACTTCGGATGGGGCTTCTGTGTGGATGATTTTTTTTGTTGATGTCGATGCTGTTCCTATCTGTTTGTTAGTTTTCCTTCCAACAGTCAGGGCCCTTTTCTGCAGGTCTGCTGGAGTTTGCTGGAGGTCCACTGCATACCCTGTTTGCCTGCGTATCTCCAGTGGAGGCTGCAGAACAACAAAGATTGCTGCCTGTTTCTTCCTCTGGAAGCTTCGTCCCAGATGGGCACCCACCAGATGCCAGCCAGAGCTCTCCTGTATGAGATGTCTATCAACCCCTGCTGGGAGGCATTTCCCAGTCAGGAGGCACAGGTTTGCGGGACCCACTTGAGGAGGTAGTCTGTCCCTTAGCAGAGCTAGAGAGCTGTGCTGGAAGATCCACTGCTCTCTTCAGAGCCAGCAGACAGGAATGTTTAAGTCTGCTGAAGCTGTGCCCACATACGCTCCTTCCCCAAGGTGCTCTGTCCTAGGGATGTGGGAGTTTTATCTATAAGCCTCTAACTGGGGCTTCTGCCTTTCTTTCAGAGATGCCCTGCCCAGACAGGAGGAATCTAGAGAGGCAGTCTGGCTACAACAGCTTTGTGGAGCTGTGGTGGGCTCTGTCCAGTTTGAACTTCCCAGTTGCTTTGTTTACACTGTGAGGGGAAACCCTGCCTACTCAAGCCCACCGTGCTCGCTTGTCCCAGGTCGACTTCAGACTGCTGTGCTGGCAGTGAGAATTTCAAGCCAGTGGATCTTAGCTTGCTTGGCTCCGTGGAGGTGGGTTCCTCTGAGCTAGACCACTTGGCTCTCTGGCTTCAGCCCCGCTTCCAGGAGAATGTATGGTTCTGTATTGCTGGCATTCCAGGCACCACTGGGATATGGAAAATACTTCTGCAGCTAGCTAGGTGTCTGCCCAAACAGCTGCCTATTTTCTGTATCCATAAATTTACCTATTCCAATATTTCATATAGTATAATATAATCATACAATATTTGCCCTGGTGCTTCTTGATTTTTTATGTGTTTTCAAATCATTGTCTGATGTCACTTGCTTTTAACCTGAGGAACTTCACTTATTGTTTATTGACAAATTATCTGAGATTTTATTTATATTAAAATTTCATTAGTTTTCCTTAATTTCTGAAAGATAGTTTTGCTGGATATGAGATTCCTAGTTGAAGGGTTTTATTGTCTTTCTGAAAATTGAATGTGTCATTCCAGTGCTTTCTGATCTTTATTGTTTTGGCTAGAAACCAGCTGTTAATATTTTGGGGCTTTGCTTGCATGTGAAGTATCATTTTACTTTTACTGTTTCAAGCTTATTTTTCATGTTTGATTCTCTACACATTTACTATGATATCTATGTTTTCAGATGCTCTTGAATTTATTTTAATTTAATTTTATTTTATTTTTTATTTTTATTTTATTTTTTTTTAAATATCTACAGAAAATTTATTGGAACAAATGAGAGTGTTTATCAGTATTGTTAGGTAATAGTTCAGTGTCAAAATACACAATTTTTTAAAAGGTCAATGGTGTCTAATAGAAACAGATTAGGAAATATGATTTTTAATTTTATTTTAATTTAATTGTATTGTAAGTTTTGGAATACATGTGCAGAACATCCAGGATTTTTACATAGGTAACGTGTACCATGGTGCTTTGCTGCTCAGATCAACCCATCAACTAGGTATTAATCCCTGCATTCATCAGCTATTTATCCTGATGTTCTCCCTCCCACACCACAACCCCGACAGGCCCCAGTGTGTGTCGTTCCCCTTTCTGTGTCCATGTGTTCTCATTGTTCAGCTTCCACTTATAATAAGTGAGAACATGAGGTGTTTGGTTTTCTCTTCCTGTATTAGTTTGCTGAAGATATTGGCTTCCAGCTCCAGCCATTTCCTTGCAAAGGACATAATCTAATTCCCTTTTATAGCTGTATAGTATTCAATGGTGTATATGTACCACATTTCCTTTATCCAGTCTATCACTGACGGACATTTGGGTTGATTCCATGTCTTTGTTATTGGGCATAGTGCTGCAATAAACATACACATGCATGTATCTTTATAGTAGAATAATTTCTACTCCTTTGGGCATATACCCAGTAATGGGACTGTTGGATTAAATGGTATTTTCGGTTCTAGGTCTTTGAGGAATCACCACACTCTCTTTCAACCACAGTGGTTGAACTAATTGACTCTCCCACCAACAGCGTAAAAGCATTTCTATTTCTCCACAGCCTTGCCAACATCTGTTGTTTCTTGACTTTTTAATATTTGCCATTCCAACTGGTGTGAGATGGTATCTCATTGTGGTTTTTGTTTGCATTTCTCTAATGATCAGTGATGTTGAGCTTTTTTTTTTTTTTCATGTTTGCTGGCCACATAAATGTCTTCTTTTGAGAATTATCTGCTCATATCCTTGGCCCACTTTTTATTGTTTTTTTTTTCTTGTAGATTTGTTTAAGTTCCTTGTAGATTCTGAATATTAGCCCTTTATCAGATGGATACATTGCAAAAATTTTCCCATTCTCTAGGTTGTCTGCTCACTCTGATTGATAGTTCCTTTTGCTGTGCAAAAGCTCTTTAGTTTAATTAGATCCCATTTGTCAATTTTTGCTTTTGTTGCAATTGCTTTCAAAGTTTTTGTCATGAAATCTTAGCCCATGCCTATATCCTGAATCGTATTGTTGAGATTTTCTTCTAAGGTTTTTATAGTTTTGGGTTTTATACTTAAGTCTTTAGTCCATCTTGAGTTAATTTTGGTATAAAGTGTGTGGAAGTGTCAAGCTTCAGTTTTTGCAAGTGGCTAGCCAGTTTTCCCAGCACCATTTATTAAATAAGGAATCTTTTCCTCATTGCTTGTTTTTGCCAAGTTTGTCGAAGATCAGAGGTTTGTAGATGTGCAATCTTAGCCTTGGCATTTGTTGTGCTTCTTGGATTTTAGGTTGATTTTTTCATCAATTTTGGGAAATTTCTACCACTATTACTATTAATATCTTTTCTGCCTCTTTTTCCCCTGCTCTTCTAGCACCCACGTTACATTTATTTTGGTGTGTTTAATTGTATCTCCTATTTTTCTCTCTGCTCTTTGGATTTCACTGTATCTATCAATCTATCTTAAGTTTACTGATTTGTCTGACAAATGGAATCTAAATTTGAGCTTCTTTAGTGATTTTATAATTTCAGTTATTATTTTTTTAACTTCAGTATTTTAATTAAAATAATTTCTGTTTATTTATATTCTCTATTTAATGAAACATTATCAGAAGACCTCTATTTTCTGAATTAGTATTTTTTGTCTAGCTCTTTAAATATATTTATGATTGCTGCTTTGATATCTTACAGCCAAGATACAGTCCTCTTACAGAAAGTTTTTGCTGCGTGTATTTTTTGTTTTGTATGGGTCACAATTTTTATTTATTTGTAGGTTTTATTAAATTTTGTTGAGAACAGGACATTTAGATAATATATTATAGAAACAGAATATCACCCCATTTCTGGTTTTGTTGTTGTCTTATTTGTTTAGTAACTAGCGAATATTAGTGAAATTTATTTTCCCCACAGTGTCGATCCTTTGATGTACCTCCTCAAGAGCACAGCCTTGGGCATTCACTGACTTACCCTGGGGGTAAGTATTAGCAGCAGAGTGGTTTTAGCAGGAATCTCTTTCACTGTCTCTTCCCTCGATTTGTCTGCTAAGATGTCTGCCTCTATTGGTATCACATTTGGCTGTTACCCTCCACTAAATGACATCTGACTGCTTTTGACCACTAGCTGGGTCATAAATTTCCCCACAGCTCAATCTAATTGAATTCAGGCACCCGTGCAAGGGTAGCTGTTGAGCCTAGCCTTTGAGTTTCATTCAGACCCCACACGAGCTCTTTTTAGTTTGCTCTTTTTTTAATTTTCTTTGGTAAACCAGTTGACCTATGGTTTAGCTTGTTGCATTTTTAAAGCTACCGGCCTCCTCTTGCTTACTACCAAAATTGTTCTTAAATGTGCCCTTAGGCTTCAACTTTCTCCACGCTCTTTTCCAAATAAATTCAGTTTCTTTGTAAATAACTTCACAGGTTTCTATTCTAATAGAATCTGCAGAATCTCTAAGAAAGTGCTCTGGAGCTGGTGGCAGGGACCATAGCCCACTTTTATTGGAGTGGCATTTCTGCTTTATGAACAGGGTTCTAGGTGGGGCAGTAACTTCTTGTATTCTCAGCTTGCCTTCTATCATTGAATCTCTGCCCTACAAGTTAGCTGGGAGTTGGGAAATTGGGGACCCATGATTCTCAGCCTGTCACACCTAGGGTAAAGTTTCCATCTTGTGAGTTGGGGCTGGGTGGAGGAAAAGAGCCCCTGACTTCTCAGGAACTCTTGGCTGGTATTTAGTCTCTAAAACACAGAGATGAGAGTGAAGAGAAGTGCTGAAGACCTTCTCCTTCCTGGAAGATATTATGGCAATTCTCTGGAGATAGAAAGAGGGATCCCTGTCTCCTTGGTCACCCCTACCCAGAGCGGAGTTTCTGTCATGCTAAAATTGGGAGAGGAGTAGATGAGTGGATTTGTCCATTCTCATGCTGCTAATAAAGACATACCCAAGACTTGGTAATTTATAAAGAAAAGAGGTTTAATAGACTCACAGTTTCACATGGCTAGGGGGGCCTCACAAACATGGTGGAAGATGAAGGAAGAAGAAAGGGACTTCTTACATGGCAGTGGACAAGAAAGTTTGTGCAGGGGAACTCCCATTTATAAAACCATCAGAACTCATGAGATTTATTCACTGCCATGCGAACATTATGGGGAAAACTGCTTCCATGATTTAATGATCTCCATGTAGTCCCACCCTTGACAAGTGGGGATTCTTACAATTCAAGGTGAGATTTGGGTGGGGACACATCCAAACCATATCAGTGTGAGTGAATGGACCAAGACTCGAGTGCCATAGACTCTACTCTTATCAATATTTAGTTACTCCACTTGCTGTATGTTATTGGGACACTTTCTGATGGCTTTAATTACTGTTTTTTTCTATGTCATTATTTTTCAACTTTATCATCCAATGTCTTCATCCTTTGATTAAATAATAGCAATGGTTTTCTGACTTGTTTCCTTGCCTCCAATCTTTCACCTCTCTAACCAGAGGTATCTTCCTTGTATCAAATCTGAAAACATCAGTTCACTTGGTCACTTCAGACATTATAATGTTTCCTCATTATATAACAGATAGAGTTGAAACTCCATAATGTGCCATTTCAGACCTCTGTTATTTGATCTATAACCACCTTTCTGTCCATATGTACACCATTTTGTAGCCATAATTAACTATATCCTGAACATGCCATCACTTGTCTTATCTTTGAGCCTTTGCTTATGCTATTTCTTCCACCTAGGATGATATTAACCCACGTTTTTCTCTGCCTGTGAATGTTACCTTAACAGTGGAACTATTCATGATTTCTCTTCCGAAAGAACTAATCTCTCTTTTCTTTTTGTTCTCTCAACACCATTCTCATATTTATAATTAACACTTATTTACTTTGTGTTGTTAAATGTGTTTACAAGTCTGTCTGTTAAAGACTGTGTGCTCATTGAGGATGGGAACTGTATTTTTGTGTGTTTTTCATGACTTACATGGTGCATAATATAGCATAGGTGCTCAATAAGTTTTAAATCAATGGCATAATCAAAATAAATATTTTATGAGTTAAATAACTGGTGATACTGATCCCGGGGTAACTTTTAGTGTTTATTTTCTCTTATTCCATTTTCTCAAATCTTCCAGGGAAGATCTAAACAAACTCTAAAAGTTAGCCTGACTTGCAGCTCGGGCTGCCCAAATCATAGTTGCTATGGCATTAATTTTATGATATTAATTTTAGCAGGGACTTTGTCTAGCCTTACAAAGCATTGTGAATTTTTGTGGACTGTGAATGTGTTTTGTGTGTATTTATGTGTTTGAGTCATGTAAGTGTGTACTGTGTGGTGGTATTGAAACAGGAGGAGGTGAAGTTGTTTTTCCATCTACTTAGCTATCCAAATCACCCAGAAATGCTTTTCTAGCTTTCTAGCTTTTTGTTCTACTTCATTTTTTATATATTTTTGTTGCTTTTTAATTGTTCTTAATGGAAATTTTGAAAATTTTACTTTTATTTTGTTAGTTGTGGTAGTTTTCATTAACTCGGCACTATTCATTTATTGGCTTCTTTTTTGAGGTAGCTCTTAACTACAACTCCCCAAAATCCTCTTGGAGAATAATTAATTCTAATGGAGCATGATGTTTCCCTGTAATTTCTCATTTTATACTCAGTGATACAGACAAGTGGGGGGCAATTCAGAACTTGTTTTTTCATGGCTGCATGAAGGGTCATTAACTAAGTAAATCTCTCCACTGTGTTCTTGAAAGCTATTGGCAATATAGCCCCTGGTTGGCAAAGCTGGGATCCAAGGCTTCTCATGCCCAGTTCATCAGGAAACTGAGTATAGGTCCCCTCTGGAGCTTCTGTTTCTCTGCCTTGCAGGGTTCCTGAAGGCAGGTGGAATGGAGACTGCCATCCAGCCAATGAGCTTGCCCACACTTGTCAGCACTCTGCTGTTTTTGGATGAGATTCATGGCAATCTCAAAATCTATGAAAGAATCTGAAGCATAATGGAAAGAATATTAGAACTTCAGTTAGCCAGACTTAGTCTCTGGCCCTGATTTGCCTCTGCTATTTATTAGCTATATGTCCTTGAGTAACTCTCTTGACCTTCCTGGAATTCTATTCTTTCACTGAACTAAAACTTAACGAGACTTAGGGTGCATGAAGGGAAAATTAATATGAAGTGGAAGTGAGGACAGAAGTTACTAAAATTGATTGAGTACTTATTATATGCCAGGTACTATGTTTGTAGTTTATGTAAATTTATCTTATTTAATTCTCCATAAGAGTTGGTGATATAAGAGACATTATTTTTATGTGACATATAAAGAAACTGATGCTCAAAGAGATGAAACACTTGGCTTAACTATCACATGACAGGTGAGTAGCAGAGATATAATTTGAATGGAGAACTATCTAAAACCAAACTCCATATTCTTTCCATTGCATTTTTATGCTTGGTTCCTTTTGCTAGTCCTGCTCAATGCCAGTAGTCTTCCATACAGACAGGTTGATGGGGCCCAACTTGTTGCTATAGTTTCTACAGACCCCATTTGAAGAACTCAACAATTTATCCAATGCTGGAGGCAAAATAAGTGAATGTTGAAGCAACTTAATAACCATTTAAAGATTTGGGAGGTATGTTTTGATAGAATCCACTTCCCCAATGACTTGGAAGAAATCCTTCCTTTGAACTGGACTGTCTCATCACCATGGACTCCTGGGAAATTTCTCAATGAGCCACCTAAGATTTTACCAATAGAGGAAAAGATGTGGGATACACTACTGAATCTGCACTAGACCATAATCCTGAGCAGCCTGGTGAGGTCAACCTCTTCACCAATCTGAGGAGCATGGATCCCATGTCATTCCATCATTCCCATCATCAGACCATTAAACTTTGGGGGAAAAGTGGCTTACTGGTGATGTTTTCCCTTTTTCAACATCTCTAGCTTTTGGCATTAAATGCTGCAGAATCACTTCGACTGTGGTGTAAATTCTGTGTCTCTGTTCTACTGGAGACCATCCAGAGCCTCTTCTACTGGATATTGATCCTAATAATCACCCCAGTTGCCATCATTATCACACCTGTGGTATTTCAGCCCCCTCAACAAGCTGAGATCAGTTGATAAATTCAATAGTGCACGTGCCTTATACAATGTTAATATGGGAGTTCTATGGAACACTTTCTTAGAAGCTTAAAAATCCTTCACAGATCCAGAAAATTACATATGTTCTCATGATTTCTGATAGCTTACAGTCAAGTTCCAAATAGGTCAGATGTCTTCTCTCCCCATCACCCTGTAATTTTGATCCAGATGATTATCTTTTAAGCCAATAGCTGTCACACTAGATTGAATGTGGATATTCAACCCAGAACTTTAGGCTTGCTCATGTTCTACTACTTGGCAGGGCAGAGAAGGAAGCTGGGTTTCCTACCAATGGTGATAGCCAGAGAAACAGCAGGTGTAGCTTCTCTGGTGTTGGCCTGAAGGTGACATAAATGGCCTTTAAGAGATGAGTTCTTTTTGCTCAGAAGCTTCAAATTTTTTCTCCCCACTGCCTTCTTCCTCCACTCCCCCCAAAAAACCTACTATGTTTTACATTTCCAAAACATCATTCTTTCCCTTATTGTCAATGTCTTCAGTTTGGCTGATTTCCAGCAAAGATGCCTCTCACCTAACTGGGCCTTTCCCCAGCCATGTAGGCATTGTCTTGGAAGCACACATACACACTCAAACAACTTAATTTAAATTAGGTTACCAGCAGTGTAATTATGGACAAGCTACTGGACACTTTTTGCCTCAGCTCTCCATCAGTAAAATAAAAATAATTTACCTCATAGGGTTATTATGCTTGTTACAACATTATGAGTGTTAAAATCCAAGCATAATGTCAGGTTCTTAACCTTTTCTTCTCTTACTCCTGTTATACTTCCTCTTCCTTCCTTTCTTTCTGTAAACCAGAAACCACAATATAAGTGATCTGTTTAGACTTTTTTCTCTTTTTGCTAGAGGAAAGAGGCTGGGAACTTCTTGCTGATAGTTGTCACTATCAGCAAGTGCGTGAAGAAAATGTTCATAATAGACTTGAATAAAGTCTTAGGGTCTCACTCATGAGTAGAACAGACCCAAATGTAAATCAGTAGCCTTTTCAAAGTAAAGACAAACATCAAAGATTAGTTAATTAATGAGTTTGTATTGAGCAATTACTGTTGATATGTTCAGTGTTAGGCAACAGAAGAAGGTAAAGCCTTTGCTCTATTCCTTTGAGAAAGACAAAAAATGTATGAAGACATTGAGGGAAAGGCCAATGTATGGTTATTTGTGTATTGTACTGCATCATAGAATGATAGATACTCATAGCCAGAAAGAGCTTCTACGATGTACCTGTCACTGTATCTCATTTACACCTCAGAACAACTCTGCAGTGCAAGCACCGTATTAGTACCTAGAGTACATAAGGAACCTTTCAAATTTTCACCATGATAAAGGAAGGATTTGAACCCAGCTATGTCTAGCTTTCAAACCTGTCATAGTACTACTGCACTACAGTGCTTCCAAAGCATAAGGTGGGCTGGAACATTTTGAGAACTCTATGAAAGAACTGTATGCCTTTCACATCCTTTTAATTGCTGGCCTCAGCAATTATGTCATCTATTGTAAATGATTTGTATGTGTCTTATACATTATTACATGCAGAAACTTGTTGTAAATTGTAAATATTCTAACTTAGATCATTTCACACATGACTTCTCTTGTTGAATGAGCCTAGACTATGCTTTATACCTGAGAACAATATGAAGATATTTATTTGATCAGTCTTAGATTTTGATTCTTTGTTAAGTGTATCCATTGTTGTCAACCCTAGCCATGTGACTTGCCATGTAAATAATCCCATGGAAATGTTAGTAAGACTGCCTTGGAAATATTTTTTCATTAAGTGGCTGATGTCTTGTATTGTTTCCTGTCTAGTTCATGTCTTTCAACTTTCTTTCCCTTTGTTCCTCCCACCACCTGACTCTGCTTACAAAGATGTACACAGTTGATGGTGGACATGTGAAAGATAGAAAAATGTCAGGAGAAAATGGATTTTGGATGGAATGGTGGGGTGACACTGACTTGTGCTCTCTCCTCCATTTTATTCCTAATTTCCAGAGAGAACTATTTTCCTGTAAACTGTCATTGCTTCTTTTGCCTCATGTCACTCCCATCTCAGCAAAACATTTCTGCTGTAATTACTTGTATGTCAAATTAAATGTATCACAGCAAAGCTTCTTGCTGCAATTCTTGTGGCAGAGAAAGAGAGAGATAGAGAGAGAAATGGCAAGAGGTATGAGAGAAATGGAAGGTCCCCGTGGACTCAGTGTGGAAACACCAGTTATCCATAACACTTTCTTTAACTGTACAGGAAGGAATGGCAGAGAGGTTGGGTGAAATCCACTTAGTCTGTTTTGCGATAAATTCAGCATTCTATCGCTTTGCAGTGAGTAAGGAGTTAAGAGGGTTAGCAGGGATGCATTCTTGTTTTCAGTTTAAGTACAAAGTATCCGTGGAAGTTTTACAACAAATTGGAAAGATGAGGCAACACACACGTGAGACAATAAAGTGATATCAGGCAGCCTAGGAGTAGATGTAAAGGCTGCTGACAGCCTTTGCAATCTTGAAGGCTCTGGAGAGAGTGCACTACATGTTAGCTGGGGTGAGGAAAATGGCTTACTGGATAGAAAAGTGTTCCAGCTAGGGCTGAAAGGAAGCATTTGGAAAGTCAGGGCAGTGGTTGACATTTCAGGGCAGGGAAATGGAGAATCTCAGCAGAGTCAAAGGCTGTACAAGGGATGGCTGAAGTTTCTAAGTAGGCTGAAGACTGATAGGCCAATACTGGTACAGGCCCAGCTAGCTTTTGATAGTGGGAGTTATTATTCTTATTATCAATGATCACAACTGACTATTTTCTACATACAAGGAACTGTGCTAGATATTTCACGTATTTTCACTTTAATTTCATGAGGGTGATGAACCTGATTTCTCTCCATTTTACAGATAAGCAAAATAAGGATCAGAAAAGTGCAGAGACTTTTCCAAGGTTTTTTAGCTTAGTAGAAAAACAGTCTTGAAACTCAAGTAACCCTAATCTATCTGACTTTAACTAATCTAGGTGGAAAATTCTCACAATGTCACTCTTTAAAGAATTGTTACCTTCTACACTGGAAAATATGGATGCAGGTAGCTTGGCTCAAAAACTCTTGAGGGGTCTTAGAAGAGCCTGACATGCTGCATGAAAGGAGTTTCTGCTTCTCAAATCTAGTCTCCTCTCCCAGATAGATTGGTGCAGGGACCCATGACATCGGCTCAGAAATACTTCTGGTCCACTGTTTGTTTTGTACACAACAGCCCAGAATGTCTCCAGGCATACGCTGCTGCTTTCACTCAGAAAGCAAAGTTGGTACCTGGTAATAAACATTGGGGTCTGAGGGGTTTGCAGTTAATTGGTTGGATCATTCTTCATTTGTAATCTATAGAAGTTTTGAGAGTGAGGGAGAGTACTGTAATACATGTGCTGGGACAAGTAAAGAAAGAAACTGTCTTTGAGAAAACTAGGAAATATGGGCATCCTACTTTTGTCTCGGCCTTTCTTCTGTCATCAGCTCATTGCATGACTTGGTCTTTTTTCACCTTCAGGCTGACTTGATACTTCCTGAAAGAGGTCTTCCATGCTCGCTCTGAATAGGCACCATACTCTCCCCTTACAATTATTTTATATTACTGTGTTCTATTTATTTACATTTTACAACTTATGAAAATGTGTATTTATATGTTTATTTGTTTAATTATTTAATGCTTGTCTCCAACACTAAACTATAAATTCAAGAGAGCAGGGGCCTCGTCTGCTTTACTTATAAATATACACCTAGTGTACAGCATAATGCCTGGCACATAGCAACAATAAGAATTAATATTAATTAAAGAAGTAGAAGTATGTTTGTGTCAAAGAGACCAAACAATTTCGACAGTTGAATAATTCCAGCTATACAGCATGAAGGAGAGAAAGGAGGGCACAGTAGTTCCTCCATGTCTAAAGACTTCAGGTCAACTAGGATGTGGTCCCCTTTAAGAAAACTGCCTCCTAAGTGCCCAGCCAATAAGGTGGCAAATTTTAGATGAGACAGATTTCATCTTCTCTCAGTGCCCCCTTTGGCTGCTCTAAGCATAGGGTTTGGAACTACAAGAGGGGAGAACCCAAAGCTATTTGCATAGGTGACTAAAGGATAAAACTAAATGGGCCAGGCATGAGGATCTTGAAGTATTTATCCAATTCTGCCTTGAGAGCTCTGTTCAGGTTTAGAAGCTTTCCTGAGCATATACATATCTGTACCTGTGCTTAGGACTAGGACAAGGGGAGGACACCATAACACTGTTATTTCTTCAACAGCTTCATTGTGTTACATTAGCTTCCTTTTGTTGGAGGGATGGTGTGGTTGAATACTCAGAGTAAGAGGGAAAGTGAATAGAATCAGCTGATATGCATTTTTAGCTCTCTATCTTCCAGGTCCACTTCTTGTCATCTTCTTTCCATAAACCTGAGCATATCATACCTGGCCTCATTCATACCAGGACAGCATCAGCTCACTCCTCAGCAAAATTTAGGGTGTATGGGAAGCTTGGGACCATGAGAAGGAATAGAATTGAAGAGATGAGTAACATGGGGTAGGGTCACTTGGCCAACTGATAAACTTGTATATTAATTTTATATTATGCCCCCCTTTTTAAGTCAGTGAGTTGGGCTTCATTTCTTCCCAAGGCCATGCACACTTTTAAGAAAAGTGTGCATACTTGAGAAAAAAAAATCTAACTGTATTTTCAATGCAATTTTATTTATTTATTTATTTATTTTATTATACTTTGAGTTCTAGTGTATGTGTGCACAACGTGCAGGTTTGTTACATATGTATACATGTGCCATGTTGGTGTGCTGCTCCCATTGACTCGTCATTTAACATTAGGTATATCTCCTAATGTTATCCCTTCCCCCTTCCCCCTTCCCCCACCCCACAACAGGCCCTGGTGTGTGATGTTCCCCTTCCTGTGTCCAAGTGTTCTGATTATTCAATTCCCACCAATGAGTGAGAACATTCTGTGTTTCGTTTTTTGTTCTTGCAATAGTTTGCTGAGAATGATGGTTTCCAGCTTTATCCATGTCCCTACAAAGGACATGAACTCATCATTTTTTATGGCTGCATAGTATTCCATGGTGTATATGTGCCACATTTTCTTAATCCAGTCTATCATTGTTGGACATTTGGGTTGGTTCCAAGTCTTTGCTATTGTGAATAGTGCTGCAATAAACATACGTGTGCATGCACCTTTATAGCAGCATGATTTATAATCCATTGGGTATATACTCAGTAATGGGATGGCTGGGTCAAATGGTATTTCTAGTTCTAGATCCCTGAGGAATCGCCACACTGTCTTCCACAATGGTTGAACTAGTTTACAGTCCCACCAACAGTGTAAAAGTGTTCCTATTTCTCCACATCCTCTCCAGGACCTGTTGTTTCCTGACTTTTTAATGATCGCCATTCTAACTGGTGTGAGATCGTATCTCATTGTGATTTTGATTTGCATTTCTCTGATGGCCAGTGATGATGAGCATTTTTTCATGTGTTTTTTGTCTGCATAAATGTCTTCTTTTGAGAAGTGTCTGTTCATATATTTCGCCCACTTGTTGATGGGGTTGTTTGTTTGTGTTTTTTTGTTTTTTTTTTTTTTGTAAATTTGTTTCAGTTCTTTGTAGATTCTGGATATTAGCCCTTTGTCAGATGAGTAGATTGCAAAAATTTTCACCCATTCTGTAGGTTGCCTGTTCACTCTGATCATAGTTTCTTTTGCTGTGCAGAAGCTCCTTAGTTTAATTAGATCCCATTTGTCAATTTTGGCTTTTGTTGCCATTGCTTTTGGTGTTTTAGACATGAAGTCCTTGCCCATGCCTATGTCCTGAATGGTATGGCCTAGGTTTTCTTCTAGGGTTTTTATGATTTTAGGTCTAACATTTAAGTCTTTAATCCATCTTGAATTAATTTTTGTATAAGGTGTAAAGAAGGGATCCACTTTCAGCTTTCTACATATGGTTAGCCAGTTTTCCCAGCACCATTTAAATAGGGAATCCTTTCCCCATTTCTTGTTTTTGTCAGGTTTGTCAAAGATCAGTTGGTTGTAGATGTGTGGTATTATTTCTGAGGGCTCTGTTCTGTTCCATTGGTCTATAACTCTGTTTTGGTAGCAGTAACATGCTGTTTTGGTTACTGTAGCCTTGTAGTATAGCTTGAAGTCAGGTAGCGTGATGCCTCCAGCTTTGTTCTTTTGGCTTAGGATTGTCTTGGCAATGCGGGCTGTTTTTTGGTTCCATATGAACTTTAAAGAAGTTTTTTCCAATTCTGTGAAGAAAGTCATTGGTAGCTTGATGGAGATGGCACTGAATCTATAAATTACCATGGACAGTATGGCCATTTTCACGATATTGATTCTTCCTACCCATGAGCTTGGAATGTTCTTCCATTCGTTTGTAACCTCTTTTATTTTGTTGAGCAGTGGTTTGTAGTTCTCCTTGAAGATATCTTTCACATCCCTAGTAAGTTGGATTCCTGGTATTTTATTCTCTTTGAAGCAATTGTGAATGGGAGTTCACTCATGATTTGGCTCTCTGTTTGTCTGTTCTTGGTGTATACGAATGCTTGTGATTTTTGCACATTGATTTTGTATCCTGAAACTGCTGAAGTTGCTTATCAGCCTAAGGGGATTTTGGCCTGAGATGATGGGGTTTTCTACATATACAATCATGTCATCTGCAAACAGGGGCAATTTGACTTCCTCTTTCCCTAATTGAATACCCTTTATTTCTTTCTCCTGCCTGATTGCCCTGGCCAGAACTTCCAACACTATGTTGAATAAGAGTGGTGAGAGACAGCACCCCTGTCTTGTGCCAGTTTTCAAAGGGAATGCTTTCAGTTTTTGCCCATTCAGTATGATATTGGCTGTGGGTTTGTCTGAGATAGCTCTTATTATTTTAAGATACGTCCCATCAATACCTAATTTATTGAGAGTTTTTAGCATGAAGCATTGTTGAATTCTGTCAAAGGCCTTTCCTGCATCTATTGAGATAATCATGTGGTTTTTGTCTTTGCTTCTGTTTATATGCTGGATAATGTTTATTGATTTGCATATATTGAACCAGCCTTGCATTCCAGGGATGAAGCCCACTTGATCATGGTGGATAAGCTTTTTGATGTGCTGCTGGATTTGGTTTGCCAGTATTTTATTGAGGATTTTTTTCGTCGATGTTCATCAGGGATATTGGTCTAAAATTCTATTTTTTTGTTGTGTCTCTACCAGGCTTTGGTATCAGGATGATGCTGGCCTCATAAAATGAGTTAGGGAGGATTCCCTGTTTTTCTATTCATTGGAATAGTTACAGAAGGAATGGTACCAGCTCCTCCTTTTACCTCTGGTAGAATTTGGCTGTGGATCCATCTGGTCCTGGACTTTTTTTGGTTGGTAAGCTATTAAGTATTGCCTCAACTTCAGAGCCTGTTATTGGTCTATTCAGAGATTCAACTTCCTCCTGGTTTAGGCTTGGGAGGGTGTATGTGTCGAGGAATTTATCCATGCTATATTTTATTATGAACGTTCTCCTGATAAAAAGGCAATGACAGATCCAGGCCCAATATCCCCCACTTATAAACATCCAGAGGTATTAAAATAGATTGTTTCTTGCAAAAGTTTATGTTTAAAATCAAGAAAAACGTTTCTCAGTGAATCTCCAGTGGACTTCTCCTGTCTCACTGACCAGTTTTTTCTTACATGCCAATACCTAAACAAATCATTGACAAAAATATGTGTCCTCATGATTGGCTTAACTCCATTAAGATTTATTCCATAAGGCTGTTGAGAGCACCATCCCTTGAAATACATGAAATAAAAGTATTTTAAAAAATCAGAATTATTTTACCCAAAAAGTGGGTAATGGCTCTTAAGTAGGCACACAACTGTATTTACTACACAGGGCACAATAAAATTACAGCCATGGCAGCCCACAGCTACAATAGGCTGTCTAATAAGAAGTAGCAAAATTTCAAAATGAGGGAGCCAGTTGTTCCTCTAGGTGGGCAGTGATAATAACCAGCAAAGCAAACAAGTGACACTGGGAAGGGGTAGCATAAGGTAGGAATTCAAAGCATGGAATTTGAAATCAGACAGATTTAGTCTCAAAATCCAGCCCTTTATTAGTAGCTGCATAACTAACATGTCATTTACCTCTTCCCTATATTAGTCCCCTTTATTTATAAAAATGAGAAGACAATCAGTTTACCTGTCCCAGAAAGTGTTTTAGATCATTTATTAAGATAACTGTGAATAAACGTTGCTATTTCCATATACAAAGTAAATGCTCAAGACCTATTTTTGTTTTGTTTAGTTGTATTTTTTCCTGTGGATGCCACCACTATTATTCTATGGAAAATCCATCAATTTGAAGTTGAAAAGCAAAAGTCTAGTCTACTTGAGGTCACAGATGAAATAAAGTTGATATAAAGGCGTTCTGCAGATAATGAAATAAAGATGCGAGAAAGGAAATAAATTAGAAAACCATTGTCCAAAAACAACAACGGTAGGTCACAATCGTCCTTATTGTAAAGGTTAATGGATGACCTCATCATGATGGTGGAATAGTGCAATGGTGTGAATGTTTGTGTCCTCCCTTCCCAAAATTTACAAATCAAAACCTAATCTCCAATGTAATAGTTCCAGAAAATGGTGTTTTAAGAAATTATTAGGTCATGAGGGCACAGCCCTCTAGAGTGGGATTTGTGACCTTATTAATAAAAGATTCCAGAGAGATAGCTAGCTCCTTCTACTGTGTGAAGACACAGGTAGGAGATGCCAACTATGAGGCAGAAGGCCTTCACTAGACATAAAATCTACTGGCAACTTGATCGTGGGCTTCTCAGCCTCCAGAATTGTAAGCAATACATTTCTGTTGTTTATAAGTTATCAAGTCTCAGATATTTTGTTATAGCAGCCAGGATGAACTGAGGAAACTAGGGAATTTCAGAAATTCAAACTCTTTGTCATTCTATGAATACATATTTTTTATAAATCTGAAGACTTTCTAAAGCTTCTTTAAAGGAGCTCTAGAAAACAGTAAAAAAGAACTACAACAACTGATAAGGTTTGGCTCTGTGTCCCAAACCAAATCTCATCTTGAATTTTTTCCCTTAATTCCCATGTGTTGTGGGAGGGACCCAGAGGGAGATAATTGAATCATCAGAGCAGTTTCTCCCATACTGTTCTCCTGGTAGTAAGTAAGTCTCACAAGATCTGATGTTTTTTTAAGGGGTTTCTGCTTTCACTTCCTCCTCATTCTCATCTCTTGTCTGCCGCCATGTGAGATGTGCCTTTCATTTTCTGCCATGATTGTGAGGTCTCCCCAGCCATGTGTAACAGTAAGTCCATTAAACCACTTTTTTTTGTAAATTGCTCAGTCAGTGGTATGTCTTTATCAGCAGCATGAAAATGCACTAATACAGTAAATTTGTACTAGTAGTGTGGGGTACTGCTGAAAAGATACCAGAAAATGTGGAAGTGACTTTGGAACTGGGTAATGGGCAAAGTGGAGTTTTACCTCAGGTCTGACATACAGTGGGTTCAGTGTGCCCCGGACTCATCCTGTGGTCTTTGCCCCAGTGCCAGAATGCATAATTGGCATGGACATACTTAGCAGCTGACAGAATCCCCACATTGGCTCCCTGACTAGTAGAATGAGGGCTACTATGGTGAGAAAGGAAGCCATTAGAGCTGCCTCTACCTAGAAAAATAGTTAATCAAAAACAGTTTCACATCCCTGAAGGAATTGTGGAGATTAGTGCCACCATCTAGAACTTGAAAGCGGTAGAGGTGGTGATTCCCACCACATCACTCTTCAACTCTCTTATTTGGCCTTTGCAGAAGGCAGATGCATCTTGGAGAATTACAGTAGATTATCATAAGCTTCCCCAAGTGGTGACTCCAATTGCAGATGCTGTACTAGATGATGTGGTTTCATTGCTTGAGCAAGTGAACACATCTCCTGGTACCTGGTATGCAGACATTCACTTGGCAAATGCTTTTTTTCTCCATTTCTGTCCAGAAGGCCCACCAGAAGCAATTTGGCTTCAGCTGGCAAAGCCAGCAATATACCTTTACTGTCATACCACAGGGGTATATCAACTCTCCAGCTTTGTGTCATACTCTTATTCAGAGAGAATTTGATTGCTTTTCCCTTCCACAAGATATCACACTGGTCCATTACATTGATGACATTATGTTGATTGAATCCAATGAGTGAGAAGTAACACATTAAATTTATTGGTGACACATTTACATGACAGAGGATTGGAAATAAATCTGACTAAAATTCAGGGACCTTCTAACTCGGCAAAATTTGTAGGGGTACAGTTGCATGGGGACTGTTGAGGTATTTCTTCTAAGGTAAAGGATAAATTGCTGCATTTGTCCTAGAACAAGAAAGAGGCACAATGCTAGTGGGCATATTTGGATTTTGAAGGAAACACATTACTCATTTGGGTGTGTTACTCTAGTCCATTTATTGAGTGGCCTGAAGGGCTGACACTTTTAAGTGGGGACTCAGAACAGGAGAGTACTCTGCAACAGGTCCAGGCTGCTGTGCAAGCTGATCTCCTACTTGGGCCATATGACCAAGCAGATCCAATGGTGCTTGAGGTGTCAGTCACAGATAGGAATGCTGTTTGGAGCCTCGGGCAGGCTCCCATAGGTGAATCACAGCAGAAGCCTCTAAGATTTTGGAGCAAGGTCCTGCTGTCTTCTGCAGATAACTACTCTTTTTTTTTGAGAGACAGCTTTTGGCCTGTTACTGGGCTTTGGTAGAAACTGAATGTTTGACTATGTGTATTCAAGTCAGTATGCAAACTGAACTGCCTATATTGAACTGGGTGTTTTCTGACCCATCTAGCCATAAAGTGGGTTCTTCACACAAACATTCCATCATGAACTGGAAGTGGTATATATGTGTTTGGTCTTGAGCAGGTCCTGAAGACACAAGTAAGTTACACGAGAAAATATCTCAAATGTCCATAGGCTCCACTCCTGCCACCGTGTCTTCTCTTCCCGAGCCTGCACTGAAGGCCTCATAGGGACTTCCCTATGATCAGTTGTTGGAGAAAGAGAAGACTAGGGCCTGGTTCACAGATGGTTCTGCACGATATGTAGGCACCACCCAAAAGTGGGCAGCTGCAGCACTATAGCCCCTTTCTAGGACATCCCTGAAGGACAGCAGTGAAGGGAAATCTTTCTAGTGGGCAGAACTTCAAGCAGTGCACCTGGTTGTGTACTTTCCATGGAAGGATAAATGACCAGATGTGTGATTACGTACTGCTTCATGAGCTGTAGCCAAGTGTTTGGCTGTATGGTCAGGGACTTAAAAGAAGCATGATTGAAAAATTGATGACAGAGAAATTTGTGGAAGATATATGTGAATGGACCTCCTTGAGTGGTCAAAAACTGTGAAGATATTTGTATTGCATGTGAGTGCTCACCAACAGGTGACCTCAGCAGAGGAGGAGTTTAATAATCAAGTGGACACTACACAGCCTCTTTCCCCAGCCACCCCTGTCATCGCCCAATGGACCCATGAACAAATTGGCTATGGTGGCAGGGATGGAAGTTACACATCGGCTCAGCAACATGGACTTCCACTCACCGAGGCTGACCTGGGTACGGCCACTGCTGAGTGCCCAATTTGCCAGCAGCAAAGACCAACACTGAGCCCTCGATATGGCACCCCTCCTCGGGGTTATCAGCCAGCTACCTGGTCGCAGGTTGATTATATTTGACCTCTTCCATAATGGAAAGGGCAGAGTTTTGTCATCACTGGAATAGACACTTAACTCCAGATATGGGTTTGCCTATCCTGCATGCAATGCTTTTGCCAAAACTACCATCTGTGGACTCATGGAATGCCTTATCCACTGTCATGGTGTTCCACACAGCATTTCCTCTGATGAAGGCACTCACTTTAAGGCTAAAGAAGTGCAGCAGTGGGCTCATGCTCATGGAATTCACTGGTCTTACCATATTTCCCATTATCCTGAAACAGCTGGATTGATAGAATTGTGGAATGGCCTTTTGAACTCATAATTACAATCCCAAGTAGGTGACAATACTTTGCAGGGCTGGGGAAAAGTCCTCCAGAGAGCCATGTATGCTCTTAATTGGCTTCCAATGTATGGTACTGTTTCTCCCATCACCAGGATTCACAGGTCCAGGAATCAAGGGGTGGAAGTGGAAGAAGCACCATTCACTATGACCTCTAGCGATCCACTGGCCAGTTTTTTTGCTTCCTGTTCCAGTGACATTACGTTCTGCTGTGACTGGATTCTTAGTTCCAGAGGGAGGAATACTGCAACCAGGAGACACAACAATGATTCCATTATACTGGAGGTTAAGATTGCCACCTGGACACTTTGGGCTCCTCCTACCTTGAAGTCAACAGGCTAGGAAGGGAGTTACAGTGTTGACTGGGGTGACTGACCCAGACTCTCAAGATGGAATCAGTCTAGTACTCCACAATGGAGATAAGGAAGAGAATACATGGAATATATGAGATCCATAAGGGCATCTCTTAATACTACCATGCCCTGTGATTAAGGTCAATGGAAAGCTACAACAGTCCAATCTAGGAAGGACTACAAATGGCCCAGGCCCTTCAAGAATGAAGATTTGGTTCACTTCACCTGAAAATAAAATGACCTGCTGAGGTGCTTGCTGAAGGCAAAGGGTTACAGATTGGGTAGTACAAGAAGGCAGTCATCAATATCAGCTATGACCACATGACTAGCTGCAGAAATGAGGACTGTGATTGTCATGAGTATTTTCTCTTTCTTTAGTTAAAAACAGGTTTGTGCATGTATATACACTTATACTAAGAAAATATCTTTTTATTTTCTTTATCCTTTGTCATGTGACATAAGATTAATTGATGTTGTATCAACATGAAAGTATTGTTAAGTTTATGTTATAGTATTTGGGTTGGATATTGGTGTATTTTTGGTTGTATGAAGGACAGTTGTATATTGTTTGGTGTAATTATGACATTATTATTGTATTTATTTGAAGATTATGTATGATCTGAGGAGATATGTATGGGTTCAAGTTTACAAGAGGTGTACTTGTGATGGTTAATACTGAGTGTCAACTTGATTGGGTTAAAGGATGCAAATTATTGTTCATGGGTGTGTCTGTGAGGGTGTTGCCAAAGGAGATTAACATTTAAGTCAGTGGGCTGGGAAAGGCAGACCCACCCTTAATCTTGATGGGCACGATGTAATCAGCTGCCAGCATAGCTAGAATATAAAACAGGCAGAAAAATGTGAAAAGATTAGACTGGCCTAGGCTCCCAGCCTACACCTTTTTCCCGTGTTGGATGCTTCCTGCCCTCAAACACTGGACTCCCAGTTCTTCAGTTTGGGACTTGGAAAGGCTTTCCTGGATCCACAGCTTGCAGATGGCCTGTTGTGGAATCTTTTGATCATGTGAGTTAATACTTAATGAACCCCACTTTGTATCGATCTATGTATATCCTATCAGTTCTGTCTCTGTAGAGAACAATAACTAATACAGAGGGGTTTAATAGCAGATTTGAATAGGTGGAACAAAGGATCAGCAAACCTGAAAAGAGCCTAAGAAACATTGAAACACCATCAAGCAGACCAATATACACATTATACATGTTTTAGGAGTAGAAGAAAGAGAGAAATGGGAAGAGGTTTTAACTGAAGAAATAATGGCTGAAAATCTTCCATATTTGAGGAAGGATATAGATCTACAAATCCAATAAGTCTAACCAGCTGCAAGTGGAATGAAAGAGAAATATTCACACTAACACATATTATGATCAAATTGTCAAAAACCAAAGTCAAAGAGACAATTTTAAATGCATTGAGAAACAAAAATGACTCATTAAGTACAAAAAATCTATATAATGCTCTTAGTAGATTTCCTATCAGAAATCTGGAAGGCCAGAAGGCAGTGGGATGATATATTTAAAGTGCTGAGAGTAGAAAACAGCTGTCAACTAAGAATTTTATATCTGAAAAGAATTGTTCTACTAAAATGGAGCATAAACTGATAACTTCCCAGATAAACAAAAGCTGGGGGATTTTATTTCCACTAGACATACCATGTATGAAATCATAAAGGGAGTAATTGAAGTTAAAATTAAAGGACATTAGACAGTAATGAATCAATATGAAAATATAAAGTCCTTTGGTAAAACTGGGCACATAAAAAATATTTTTGAAAGTGTTATTGTAATTTTGATTTGTAACTCTACTTTTTAATTTTTTATTTTATTTTTATTTTCTACAAATTTAAAAAAATAAATGCATAAAAATAATTGTAAACTTATGAGTATGTAATACATAAAGATGTAATTAGTAATATCAATAAAATCAAGGGAGGAGTGGAACAGTAAAGGGGTAGAGTTTTTGAATGTAATAAAGTTGTGTTGGTATTAATATAAAACAGGTTATAACTTTAGGTGTTATATGTAATCCTCAGGTTAGCTACAGAGAAAATATCTATAGAAATGAGAAGAAATTGAAATGTGCTACCACAAAAATCAACTAAACACAATGAAAAGTAGTAATAGAGGCAGGCAGAATAAAAAAGCTATAATATATACAGCAACAAGTAAAAAAAATGGTAAAAGGAAGTCATTCTCTATCAGTAATTACTTGTAATAAAATTGATTAACTTCCAATTTAAAATATATATATTATCAATCTAACTATGCTGTCTACAAGAGATTCAATTTAGATGCAAAAGCTTAAATAAATTGAAAGTGAAAGTATGAAAAAACATACTCCACGCAAAAAGTAATCAAAAGAGAACATGGGTGGCTATTTTGCTAAAATAAAGTTTAAGTAAAATCTATTACAAGAGGCCAAAAAAGATACTAGATATTTATAAAAGAATCCATTTACCAAGAAGTAATATTTATTATAAATATATATACATAAAACTCCAAAATATGTAATGTAAATATAGACAGAATTAAAGTGAGAAATTGGCATCTCTTTATTAATGGTAGCATACTTCATTATCCCACTTTCAATAATGAATAGATAACCAGGTAGAAAATCAACAAAGAAAGAGAGGACTTAAATAACAGTATAGAGAAACTTGACCTAACAGACATACTCCAGACAGCAACAGAAGAATACACATCTTTCTCAATACACACAAGGAGCATCCTCCAGGATATTGTACATGCTAAGCCAAAAAACAAGTCTTTATGTTTTTTAAAATATTGAAATAAAGAGTAGCTTTTGAAACTAAATGGAATAAAGCCAGAAATCATTAAGAAAAAGACGGGATCTTGAAAATCAGTGGAAATTAAACAATGTACTTTTTTTTTTAAACTTCTATTTTAAGTACAGGGGTACATGTGCAGGAAGTGCAGGTTCGTTACATAGGTGAACATGTGTCATAGGGGTTTATTGTAATCATTATTTCATCACCCAGATATTAAGCCTAGTATTCAATGGTCATTTTTTTAAATCCTCGGCCTCCTCCCACCCTCTACCCTCTCATAGGCCCCAGTGTGCATTGTTTTCCTCTATGTAGCCATGTGTTCTCATCATTTAGCTCCTACTTATAAGTGAGAATACATGGTATCTGGTTTTCTGTTCCTGTGATATTTTGCTAAGGATGATGGCCACCAACTCCAACCATGTCCCTGCAAAGGACATATCTTATTCATTTTTACGGTTACATAGTATTCCATGGTGTATATGTATCACATTTTCTTTATCCAGCCTATCATTGCTGGGCATTTGGGTCGATTCCACGTCTTTGCTATTCGGAATAGTGCTGCAATAGACATATGTGTGCATGTGTCTTTATAATAGAACAATTTATATTCGTTTTGGTATATATTCAGTCATGGGATTGCTGGGTCTAATGGTATTTCTGACTTTAGGCCTTTAAGGAATCACCACACTGTCTTCCACAATAGCTGAACTAATTTACACTCTCACCAACAATGTATAAGCGTTCTTTTTCCCCACAACCTTGCCAGCAACTGTTATTTCTTGACTTTCTATTAATAGCCATTCTGACTGGTGTGAGATGGTATCTCATTGTGGTTTTGATTTGCATTTCTCTAATAGTCAATGATGTTGAGGTTTATTTAGTATGCTTGTTGGCTGCATGTATGTCTTTGAAAATTGTCTGTTCATGTCATTTGTTCACATTTTAATAGTTTTTTTTTTTGAAAATTGTTTAAGTTCCTGATAGATGCTGGATATTAGACATTTGTCAGATACATAGTTTGCAAAATTTTTCTTCCATTACGTAGGTTGTCTGTTTACCCTGATGATAGTTTCTTTTGCTGTGCAGAAGCCGTTTAGTTTAATTAAATCCCATTTGTCAATTTTTGCTTGTGTTGCAATTGCTTTTAGCATCTTCATCATGAAATCTTTGCCTATGCCTATATTCTGAATGGTATAGCCTAGGTTGTCTTCCAGGATTTTCATAGTTTTGAGATTTACATTTAAGTTTTAATCCATCTTGAGTTGATTTTTGTTTAAGGAAGAGGTCCAGTTTCAATTTTCTGCATATCGCTATCCAGTTTTCTCAGAACCATTTATTGAATAGGGAGTCATTTCCCCATTGCTTGTTTTTGCTAGGTTTGTTGAAGAATGGATAGTTGTAGGTGTGGTTTTATTTCTGGCTTCTCACTTCCATTTCATTGTTCTATGTGTCTGTTCTTGGACCAGTACCATGCTGTTTTGGTTACTGTGGCCCTGTAGTACAGTTTGAAGTTGTGTAGCATGATGCCTTTAGCTTTGTTCTTTTTGCTTAGGATTGCCTTGGCTATTTAGGCTCCTGTATGATTCCATCTGAATTTTAAAATAGTTTTTATCTAATTCTGTGAAGAATGTCAATGGTAGTTTTTTTTTTGTTATCATTATTTTCTTTTTTTTAATTATTATTATACTTTAAGTTTTAGGGTACATGTGCACAATGTGCAGGTTAGTTACATATGTATACATGTGCCATGCTGGTGCTCTGCACCCACTAACTCGTCATCTAGCATTAGGTATATCTCCCAATGCTATCCCTCCCCGCTCCTCCCACCCCACAACAGTCCCCAGAGTGTGATGTTCCCCTTCCTGTGTCCATGTGCTCTCATTGTTCATTTCCCACCTATGAGTGAGAATATGCGTTGTTTGGTTTTTTGTTCTTGCGATAGTTTACTGAGAATGATGATTTCCAATTTCATCCATGTCCCTACAAAGGACATGAACTCATCATTTTTTATGGCTGCATAGTATTCCATGGTGTATATGTGCCACATTTTCTTAATCCAGTCTATCATTGTTGGACATTTGGGTTGGTTCCAAGTCTTTGCTATTGTGAATAATGCCACAATAAACATACGTGTGCATGTGTCTTTATAGCAGCATGATTTATATGGTAGTTTAATGGGAATAGCATTGAATCTATAAATTACTTTAGGGAATATGGCCATTTTAACTATACTAATTCTTCCTATTCATGACCATGGAATGTTTTCCTATTTGTGTCATCTGGAAACAAGAATATTTTGACTTTCTCTCTTATTTGGATGCCCTTTGTTTCTTTCTCTTGCCTGATTGCTCTGGCCAGGACTTTCAATACGATGTTGAATAGGAGTGGTGAAAGAGGGCATCCTTGTCTTGTGCCAGTTTTCAAGGGGAATGCTTTCAGGTTTTGCTTATTTGGTATGATGCTGACTGTGGGTTTGTCATATATGGCTTTTATTATTTTGAGGTATGTTACCACAATATCTAGTTTATTGAGAGTTTTTAACGTGAAGGGGTGTTTAATTTTATTGAAAGAGTTTTCTGCATCTATTGAGATAATCCTGTGGTTTTGTCTTTAGTACTCTTTATGTGATTAATCACTTTTATTGATTTGTTTATGTTGAGCCAACATTGCATTCCAGGGATAAAGCCTCCTTAATTGTGGTGAGTAAGCTTTTTGATGTGCTGCTTGATTCACTTTGCCAGTATTTTGTTAAGGATTTTGCATCAGTGATCATCAAGGGTATCGGCCTAAAGTTTTCTCTTTCTGTTTTGTCTCTGCCAGGATATGGTATCAGGATAATGCTGGACCTATATAATGAGTTAGAACGATATCCCTTCTTTTCAATTATTTGAAATACGTTCAGCAGAAATAGTTCCAGCTCTTCTTTGTACAGCTGGGAGAATTCAGCTGTGAATTCATCTGTTGTTGGGCATCTTCTGTTGGTAGGCTGTTTATAACTGACTCAATTTTAGAGCTTGTTATTGTCTATTTAGGGATTCAATTTCTTTCTGGTTCAGTCTTGGGAGGGTGTATGTGTGCAGGAATTTATCCATTCATTTTTAGATTTTCTAGTTTGTGTGCATTCATAATATTCTCCTTTTATTTGTATTTCTGTGGGGTCAGTGGTAATACCATTTTTTCTTTCTGATTGTGTTTATTTGAATATTCTCTCCTTTCTTTTTTATTAGTCTCACTAGTGATCTATTTTATTACTCTTTTTCAGAAAACCAGTTATTGGATTTGTTAGTCTTTTTGAATGGTTTCTTGTGTCTTAATTTCTTTCAGTTCATCTCTGATGTTGATTCTTTCTTGTCCTCTGCTACCTTTGGGATTTCTCTCTTGATTCTCTATTTTTTTTTTAGTTATGATATTAGGTTGTTAAATTGAGATCTTTCTAATTTCTTTATGTGAGCATTCAGTGCTGTAAATTTTCATCTTAACACTGCCTTAACTGTGTCTCAGTGATTTTGGTATGTTGTATTTATCTTCTTATTAATTTCAAATAACTTCTTGATTTCTGCCTTAATTTTATTGTTTACCCAAAAGTCATTCAGGAGCAGGTTATTCAATTTCCACTTAATTGTATGGTTTTGGATGAATTTCTTAGTCTTGATTGCTAATTTGCTTGCACTATGGTCTGAGACATTGTTATCATTTCAGTTCTTTTGAATTTGCTGAGTAGTGTTTTATTTCTGATTATGTGATTCATTTTAGAGTATGTGACACATGGCAATAAGACTAATGTATATTCTGTTTTTTTTGGGTGGAGCATTCTCTCCATGACTATCAGGTCCATTTGATCCAGTGTTGAGTTCAGGTCTTGAATATATTTGTTAATTTTCTGTGTCAATTATCTGTCTAATATTGTCAGTGGGGTGTTGATGTCTTCCACTATTACTGTATGGGAGTCTAAGTTTCTTAAGGTCTACAACAACTTGTTTTATTAATCTACGTGCTCCTGTGTTGGATATATATATATATATATATATATATATATATATATATATATATATGTCTTCTTATTGAATTAACCCCTTTACAATTATATAATGACCTTCTTTGTCTTTTCTGATCTTCATTGGTTTAAAGTCTGTTATGCCTGAAAGTAGGTTTGCAATCCTTGCTTTTATATGTTTTCCATTTTCTTAGTAGATTTTTCTTCATCTCTTTATTTTGAGCCTATGGGTGTCATTGCACGTGAGATAGGTCTCTTAAAGACAGCATACCAATGGGTATCTTGGTTCTTTATGCAGCTTGTTACTCTGTGCCTTTTAATTGGGGCATCTAGCCCATTTACATTCAAGGTTAATATTGGTATGTGTGGATATAATCCTGTCATCACAATTTTATCTGGTTATTTTGCAGAATAGTTTACGTGGTTGCCTTATAGTGTCACTGGTCTGTGTACTTTAATGTGTTTTTGTAGTGGCTTGTAACAATCTTTCCTTTCCTTTCTATATATAGTGCTTCCTTTAGGAGCTTTTGTAAGGCAGTTCTGGTGACAATGAATTTCTTCAGCATTTGCTTGTCTGAGGTGGATCTTATTTATCTTTTGTTTATGAAGCTTAGTTTGCCTTGTTATGGAATTCTGAGTTGGAATTTCTTTTTTTTAAAGAATGTTAAATATTGCCTCCAAATTTCTTCTGACTTGTAGAGTTTCTGCTAAGAGGTCCACTGTGATTGGCTTCTCTTTGTAGGTGACATGAGCTTTCTCTCTTGTTGCCTTTAACATTTTTTATTTTCATTTTGACCTTGGAGAACCTGATGATTATGTGTCTTGGTGATAATCTTTTTAGAAAGTATTTTACTGGGGTTCTCTGCATTCCCCGAATTTAAATGTTGCCCTCTCTAGCTAGGTTGAGAAAGTTCTTATGAATGATATACTGAAATATGTTTTCCAAGTAGGTTCTCTTCTCCCCATCATTTTCAGGAACACCAAAGAGTTGTAGATTTGGTCTCTTTACCTAATCTTATATTTCTCAGAGGGTTTTTTCCCCTTCATTGTCTTTGTTCTATTCTTATCTGACTGTCTTATTTCAGAGATAAGTTTTCTGAAAACTTATTTGAAACTTATTTGAAAATTCGGTTTTCAAGCTCTAAGATTCTTTCCTCCACTTGTATAGTGGAGGAGAATAGTAATTCTGCTATTACTACTTGTGATTGCATTATGAAATTCTTGTAGTGTGTTTTTCAGCTCTATGATGTTGGTTATGTTTTTTTCTATACTGTTCATTTTGTCTGTCATCTCTGCATTGTTTTATCATAATTTTTCTCTTTCTTGGATTGTGTTTCATTGTACTTCTATAGCTGAATGATCTTTATTTTTATCCATATTCTGAATTCCTTTTCTGTAATTTCAGCCATCTCAGCTCATTTCAGAAGATCATTTGGAGAAAAGAACGCACTATGGTTTTTTAGTTGTCAGGATTCTTGCACTGATTTCTTTTTATTCATTTTTGTGGGCTTACCTTTCTTCAATCTTTGAAGTTGGTGATGTTTGGATTTTTTTGTTTTATCTTATTTGATAAACTTGAGGGTTTGATTATGGTATAAGGTGGATTAAGCTGAATGGTTTTATTTCTGGAAGATTTTTGGGGTCCAAAACTTAGCTCCCAACTCCAGACTGCATGCTCTAACTCTGGGGGACTTGTATTGGGCCCTGACTTTGTTCTGTGGCTCTTTGAGGTTAGAAATTCACTGTGCTGGTGGGACAAAGTGCTCCCGGACAGCTAGTCCCTGCACTTCGATGGGTGGTGCCAGCCAAAGCATTTCATTGTGCGGTGACAGTGAAATCCATTCTCATTTGCACATGCCAGCATCAGCAGCAGTATCAGCAGATGCAGCAGAGTGCTAGGAGATGCTGGTGTGCCTAGCTACCTGTGGCCTTTCACAACAGTGATGGAGACAGCACAGCTAGGATGAGGGGGTACACTGCTAGCTAGTGTGTGTGGTCGTGCTGGAGGTGGTGGTGGCTTGGGGGTTGGGCACTGATGGGTGCAGGTATGGGTGCCTTCCCTATGGCCTACAAGCAGGAATAGTTAGTTGTTCAGGGCAGGAGATCATCTTTTGTTCTCTGTGCATTGTTAGTGTAAGGATGGAATGATGGAAGTGATGGGGCTGGCTGGATTTTTCCCACCAATGGTTTGTCTGCAATGCCAGTTGGGGAGAGGTGGTTCAGGCTGTACCTCTGCATGCTGGCAGGGAAAGGAAAGCAAAAACCACCTGCACAGACAAAGCAATGTGGGAATTTTCCATCCCAGGGGAAGGTACAGTATGGGGAGGGAGCATGTGGGCTTGCATGGCCCTAGGGACTTTCCTGCTGAAGTTCTCTGCCAGTCAGCC
Source organism: Pan paniscus (assembly GCF_029289425.2). Classification (NCBI taxonomy): domain Eukaryota; kingdom Metazoa; phylum Chordata; class Mammalia; order Primates; family Hominidae; genus Pan; species Pan paniscus. Next base: position 65,992,006 of record NC_073272.2, read on the forward strand.
ATGGTCCACAAGTGCAGAATATATAGTCTGTGCCCCTAGGGAACCGAAGGTTGCCCTGCAAGCAGGTGTGGCCAGATGAGACCCCAGGACAGGCCAGCAGACCAAAGGGTGCTGAGGTCTGACCTGCTCCTTCTGATTGGCAAGACCACTCTGCAGAGTTCAGAACTGATAGTTCCCCTAAGACTAACATCTCCTACAGGAGCAAGTTGAGCCTAGGACGATGGCTGTCTCTGGCCATTCTCTGTACAGATGCTCCTTCATCAAACCCTCTGGGTTCCACATTAGCTGGTTTGCTGCTCCTATCACTTATCTAAGAAGATCTTCCTGCCAACTGGAGTGTCTGTGTTGGTCAAGGGGTCTCCTGCTGCTGGGGTCCCAGGGAGTATGTTGAAAGTGGGTTGCTCTTTGCTGTTCAACTCACCTATTCCCATGGAGCCATTGTTGACCAGGAATAAGTCTGGGTGTACTGCAGCCCTGCCTAGTGTTCCCAGCTTTCTTCCAATTCAGCCAAGCTTCGTGTCTTCCTTACATCGACTCCTGTTGCCTTCTCTCTGGAGATCTATTAGGAGCACCTTCAGTCATCTCAGTTCCTTGGTAGGAGCTGTTACACCTGGCTGTGTCTAGTAGGCCATCTTGCCCTTTCCGTGGTTTCTGCAACATACTTCTAAACAACCATTCAGTCAAGGAAGAAATCACAAAAGAAATTAGGACATATCTTGAAACACATGAAAATGAAAACACAACATACCAAAACTTAGGTATAATGTGAAGACAGTCCTAGGTTAGAAATGTATAGCTATAAATGCTTACATTTAAAAGAATAAAGACCTCAAATCAACAACTTAACATTACACTTTGATAAAATAAAAAAGAACAAACAATTCAAAACTGGTAGAAGGAATAAAATAATAAAGAGTGGAGCAGAGATAAGTAAAATAGAAAATAGGAAAATAGGAAAAATGAAGTGTTGGTTCCTTGCCACTATCAACAACATTGATCAAATTTTATCTAGATTGACTATGAAAAAACAGAAGACTCAATAAGCAAAGTAAGAAATGAATTAGGGGAAATCACTACCATTTATAAATTAAAGCAATCTACTCCTATGTGTATGCCCAAAGAAATTGAAAGCAGAGATGTGAACAGATACCTATATGCCAATGTTTATTGAACTATTATTTGTATTATTTAAAAGGTTAAAACAACACAAATGTCTGTCAACAAATGAAGGAATAAACAAAATGTGATATATACATGCAATGGAATGTTATTCAACCATTAAATGAGTAATGTTCTGATATTTTCTAAAGCATGACTAAAACTTGAAGACACTGTTCTAAGTGAAATAAGCTAGACAAAAAAGGACAAATATTATATAATTCCACTTGTATGAATCACATAAAATAAGCAAATGTATAGAGGCAGAAAGTAGATTAGAGGTTAGCAAAATTATAGAGAATGGGGAATGGGGACTTAGTGCTTAATTAGTACAGAAGTCCTGTTTGTAGTAAAAGAGTCTTGGAAATTGATAGTGGTGACTGTGGCAAAATCTTATAAATGTAATTAATGCCACTGAATTGTACACTTATAATTGGTTAAAATGTCGAATTTTGTATCCAATGTATAAGCACATTTACCACAATTTTTAAAAATTAACAATGTAGGTGATACCCAATGTAGGTGTTGTCCCTTCTAAATCTCATGTTGAATTGTAACCCCCAACGTTGGAGATGGGGCTGGTTGGGAGATGTTTGGATCATGGTAGTAGATTTCTCGTGGCATGGTGCTATACTTATTATAGTGAATGAGTTTTCATGAGATGTGGTTGTGTAAAAGAGTGTGACACCTCCCCCTATTCTCTCTCTTTTTGCTCCTGCTTTTGTCATGTGATGTGCCTGCTCACCTATTAAATATAAATTTCAACTTTAAGTCACTGATTGGCCCTCACATCTGAGCATAGTTTGTTAGAAGCAGACAGGCCACATCTTGAACACTTTGCTGGTTAAAAACTTTTATTCAACAGATGCTTGAAGTCATCACTCTTGAGTTCAAAGTTTCACAGATACTTAGGGCATGAACACAATACATCCAAGTTCTTTGCTAAGGCATAAAAGAGTGACGTTTGATCTAGTTCACCAAATGTTCTTCATTTCTTTCTGACTGATATCTCATAAGCCTGGACTTTACCATTCACATCACCATAAGCATTTTTGTCTCCATGATTTAATTAGTTTTTAAGGCGTTCAAGATTTTCCCTTATTTTCCTATCTTCTTCTGAGCTCTCCAAACTTTCCAACCTCTACCTGTTACCCAGTTTCAAAGTTGCTTCCACATTTTCAGGTATCTTTTGAGCAATACCCCACTCTTGGTACCAACTTTTTATGTTAGGCCATTCTTGTATTGCTGTAAAGAAATACCTGAGGCTGGGTAATTCATAAAGAAAACAAGCTTAATTGGCTCACAGTTCAGAAGACTGCACAAGCATGGCACTGGCAACTGCTTGGCTACCAGGGACACCTCAGAGAGCTTTTACTCATAGCAGAAGGTGAAGGAAGAGCAGGCACGTATCATGATGAGAGCAGAAGCAAGGGAGAGAGTCGGGGAGTGAGGTTCCACACACTTTTAAACAACCAGAGCTCGTGAGATCTTACTCACTATCATAAGGACAGCACCAAACCATGAGGAATCAATCTCCATGACCCAAACACCTCCCACCAGGCTCTAACTCCAACACTGAGGATTACAATTCAACATGAGATTTTGAGGGAATAACATCTAAACTATATCAGTGATATACCAAAATCATTTAGTTTGTACACTTTAGATTGGTGAATTGCACCTCAAAATAAAGTCGTTAAAAGAAACAAGCAAAAACAAGAAAGATATGAGCCTGTGTCAGTGTAGACAAATAGACCCCAATGAGTGTAAGTGTTCTCTGCCAGGTAGAAAAATTTCACATAATTTATATGGGTTCTTACAGAACATCATCCCTCTTTCCAGGCCTCAGTTTCTCCACTTCTTGAAAATGGAAAGGTTAGAGTAGATTATCTTAAAGATCCCCCTGAAGCTCTGACATTCTAGGATTTCGTAACTCAAAGGTGATAATGCTTAAGAGAGAATCTTGTTTGGTTTCATGAGGGAGGGGGTTAGGATATTTGGATCAAATATTGAGAGTCCCGGATGAAAGGCCACCCTTTGTGGAGATTCATAGTTTTGGAGTATGGCGGAGGGGAATCCAAAACCATTGTTTTCAGAAAACCAGGTAGACTGATGTAAATGGTGAATAGGTACTACTGTAAAACAGAAAAAATAAAAATAAAAAAGGAAGAAAATTAAAGCAGGACGGCTTGAAGAAATTTGGTATATGAGAGCCACATAGCAAGATGAGTAGAAATAGAGGAGATTATTGTTCCCAAGAGTGTGAGATTGAGGTGGAGCATCCATATATTAGGAGGCAAAATTTTGAAGACTAAAGATTTTCACCAATGTTTTAATGTGTGCTAAGTTATTCAGTAGGAGACGTAATGTTTGTTACTAGTAAGAGATTAAAATATTAATTATTTGGTATGACAATAGCACCAACTAGTGACAGGAAATATGATCGTTCCGAATTGTCACAAACCCTAGATAACAGGTAAGCTTGTACTGGCATGTACTGGCTGAACTTCTGATGTGTTTGTGCTACGGGTAGGAAGTCTCCAATTGAATGGACTGTGTATACACTTAGCTCCAGTAGGCAGAGTAAGGGAACATCTTTAAAGGCATAGTTCAGAAGAATCTCTAAGGACCCAGGGTAGTATCAGGGTCAGAAAGAATTACTCAAAGTGGAAGAGGAAATGTTACCCCAAAGAGTTTCTTGTATGGGCTGTTCTAGGGTTACATTTCAGGACTTCACATTTTTGCCCTGCTAGGGAACTTGATAGAGTGCAACTGTGATCCATGGGTCTTCAGAAATTTGAAGTCAAGTCAAGACTGCAAGAAAGAAAGAGCAGACAAACGGAGCCAGTTCCGGGTCACACTGGGAAAACTTAAAAACATGAGAAATGTCTGGGAGACATAAGTGCAGTGAAACAGAAGGCTTGAAGCCAGAGTTTCTGCCAGCTAAACATTGTGATAAGTAAGCATCCAATGGGAAATGGTCAAAAAACAATGAGAGACCACTGAAGTTCTAGGTAGGTCAGACTTCTTTAGACCTAGCCTTTCTGCTTCTTAAATTGACCAAAGTCCAATTCTAGGCTGAGGTTGGTGTTTTAGACAGTCTATTTGACACGTGCCTGCCCCCAAATGTAGATGCAACTTCATGAGAAGAAGATTAGAATATACGGATGAAAAATTTGGAGTCCTGGATGACAGTGAACCCTTTCCCAGGCGGTTTTGTTTTCCAGAATTCTGAAGAAATTTTTTCAGCCTTCTGAGATCCCACATGTGTTGCTTGGGGATTCCCATGTGGAGTTTGGATTTAACCAAAGCCACATATAGTTTGTAGTTTCTTTCTTTTCTTTTTTCTTTTTTTTGAGACGAAGTTTGTCTCTTTTTGCCCGGGCTGGAGTGCAATGACGCGATCTCGGCTCACTGAAACCTCCGCCTCCCAGGTTCAAGTGATTCTCCTGCCTCAGCCTCCTGAGTAGCTGCGATTACAGGCGATGGCCACGACGCCTGGCTAATTTTGTATTTTTAGTAGAGACAGGGTTTCACCATATTGGCCAGACTGGTCACAAAATAGTTTGTATTTTCAACAGATCTGCCCTATAAAGCACTGATTCAAATGGATACACTGGAAGTGCTGGAAGCACTGGATCTTTAGGAGCATGATGGATTTTCTGGCTGGAAATATATGATGAATGTTATATTTCCTAGAATGTTGTCTGACATTCGTTAGGCTCTTAAGAAGAAAAGAGAATTTCTGTAGAAAAATCTAGATACCAAATGGAATGGGGACTACTGATCACATGTTCTTGCTTATTTCTCCCTTGTGTGTGTGTTCTATTGCTGCTTCTCTATCTCTGTCCATCTCTTTTTGTTTTCTCCTTCTGTTTCTCTGTCTCTCCATTTCTGTCTCTTTTGTCTTTTACTTTAGCCACATTTAGCTCTGACTTTGTTCCCCTACCCACCTCCTCTCTAAATACATACTACATATTGCTATCCACATCCACTGGACAGTCATCTCTATAATTCTTGAGAAAGCTCCTGGGACTTTGAATCAAACCCAAACACAGCTCATTGCCAATAAGTTGGGAGTCAGAGGCCTCCATATGAGTTTCAGGTGTAATTCAAGGAACTCTCATCCCCTGGGCCTATGTTGAGGAAGAACAATATAGACTGCTAGCTACACGGTGTGATTTAAAAACTGCTCCAAACTATGTCACTCACTAGGCACTGTGGGATATGAAATTATACTAATCAGAACTCATTTGTTTAGGGTTAACACTGTTGGAGTACTATGGACCTCTTTAAATGCAAATTTCCTTGAAAAGGGGTAACATATTTTGGCTCATTCAATGTTACAGTATCAGGCTGGATGTGATCTTAGAAATTACTTTATTCAATCCCATCAGGTCCTAACTTCATTTCTCATTTCATAAGCTCTCCGCCTACTACACACTACCATTGTAGGCATTTCTCTGTAGTGGTTCTCAGCTTCGGTTGCACATTAGAATTACCTAGGGAACTTAAAAGAATCTCTATGCACATGCTACACTCAAAGCTAATTAATCAGAATCTCTGGGGATGGCAGCTAAACACTGGCTCCTAGATAATTAAAATGAGCAGCCAGGATTGAGTAAAAGGTAAGTTGATAGCTCCTCCTTGCTCATCTTCTGAGACAAGCTTTCCAAAGCAGCCTATTCCATCTGTGGACAGCATTGCCTCTTCTAAAATTTCTCTTCCACTTGAGTCAAAATTTGTCTCAACTGTAGTTTCTACTCATGAGTCCCAGCTCTGCCTCCTGGGGCCACACCGATTGTTTTCTCCCCTGTGACAGCCTTTGAAAGGTCTGAGGGCTGAGACTGTGACCCCTGAGTCATCTTCTTCAGGATAATCAGTCATGCATTCATACAACTGTTTTCCATCCTCAGAGCATTCAAAAACTCACCCTTTCGCCACTGACTCTTGTATCTCCAACAACTAATTATGGATTTTGAACTTGGAAATATCCAGTGAGGTAGAGCTCACTATTTTCTGAGGCAACTCATTTTATCTTTGAATAACTTTAGCTATTTAATTCTTCCCCTACAGCCACACAGGTCCTGTATATTATTTCTTTCCCATGATGACCCTTCGGAGGTCTGAATACAGAGACCACATCCAATCTCTACCCTCCTCCATCTTTTTCACAGGCTAAATATCCCCAACTCCTTTAACTGGTCCTGGCAAAATCTTGGATCCATCCTAATTGTTCTCTTATAGATAAGATCAGCTTTTTGCAGGTCCTCATCTAAGCATGGGGCTAGGGCTGACAAAAGTGCTCTGGGTAAAGCCTGAGCTGCTTGGGGTAAAGTGGGGCCATCACTACATTTGTTCTGGGACCCAATATCCCATGAATGCAGTTTTTTTCCATTTGCTTTGTTGGCAGCACCAGCCATAGCTGACTCCAATTAAAATGACTATCACCTGAAATCATAAGTCATTTTTTCTGTGCTGCTCCTAAGCCCCATATTCCTTTACTCTGGGCTGCTGTACCAGATAAATCCAAATTCATCAAGCATATGATTATTTTGAATCCCACACCTCTGACTGTAGAAATCTGGAGTGTGTGGGAGAGTATGTATAAAAACATAAATGTGGAGTCTGTACTTTGTGCCTTCATGTTCCTATCTCTTCCTTAACAGTCTGTATTCATCTCTTCCTACTATTCTTTATCTCCAGATGGCTCTGACTTCAACCTGCTCCTCTTCAATAGCATGCTTAGTACCAAGACCAATGGCTTTTATTTTTCACAGTGTCTGGTTTTATTCTCCCTCACCTATATAGTCTTGTCTGGCCCAAAACTTTCTAATTTAAACCAAAACACTCCCCAGATCTCCTTCCTTTGTTTTTAGTAACATTGTGTTTTCCCAAACTCCTTATATTGTGTTTTCCCAAACTCCTTATTCTGGTTGCTACTTTTCCATCACCTTCATTACTTTCCTGTCCTAAAGGTGGCACCCACCTAAACCGTGGACATTCTGCTGTCTTAGGAAATAGTTCTCAGCTTTTGGCTTAAATTTAGAGAAAGTATGTAAGTTGCTATCCTAGTATTGACTCTCCATTAACCTCCTGTAGGAAAATTGCATAACCACTTTTATTGGTTCCTGGTAGTTTTTAAATCTGGTGCAGATGCTTTACCTGGCAGGTGACTGATTACTTGTTTCTACTACTCTCAGGAAGACTGTGAATGAATGCCAGACCAATCAGTAGTAGGAAGCTAGGTGCCCCCTTTTTCTACCCATTAACTCCTGGTTTCCTGCATCAATGATGGGAGATGTGGCATGGATTTCCTGGTTTCTAGTTACCTGTCCATAAACTTATCTTTTATATTGTATATAATCAAGCTAATTAATACATCATCACTTCACATAACATAGCTTTCAGCACACAGGACTCAAGAAAATACTTGTTTAATGGTAACTGTTGCAAAGTATTCATCTCATTCCATTTCCTGATGACCTAAGAATGAAACATCAACTTTTAAGGAGCCTGGGTCAGAAAGTAAATCAAAGGAGGGTAGGGAAAAACACACTCCTGTAGCTTCCTGAGTGAGATTGCACAGGTAGAGATCACGGTTTGAGCTAATAGAGTCAAAAGTCAGAACCAAATGCTTGAAACACAACACAACTAGAATGGTTAGTTAAGTAGAATCCATTGAATTATGAGGATTTGTAGACTATCTGTGTCCAATATTGCCCTTTCCTAATAGTACAACATGTACATTATCTAAGGAAGCTTGGGCAATGGAGTACCACTTTTCTGCAAGTTGGCATTTATATTTCCCCAGCTCACATAAATGAGTTTATGATTCCTATGGGGCAGAAAGTTATTGTTGATATGCCCCCCCAAAATACTTCTTTTTACAGAGCCTGGCATGCCCAAGGAGGTGATTCATTGTCTAGGATAATCCTTAGAACATCAAGTTACTAAAGAACTTCACAAGGTAGTTGTAAGAAAAGGACACCAATTTGCAGCTATTAGAAGATAGAAAAATTTATAATAACTTGCTATATGATCTTTGGCAAGTCATTAACCTATTAGAATCTCAATTACAAAAATGTACAATAATAACCGTTCTACTTTGCTTGTGCCATATGGTCATTTGAAAGATCAAGTGGAATTATGTGACTGTGGTTTGTGAAATATGAAGCCCTATTCATTGAACATACCAAATACTGTCCTGCCTCAGGGTCTTTGTACTTTCTGTTAGCTCTGCCTGGACTGATCTTCTCCCAGATATCCTCATGGCTTACTCACTTCAGTTCTCTGTTCAAAGGTTACATCCTCAGAGACTTTCCTGACCATCTAATATAACACAACCCCCAAATCATCATTTTCTATTCTTCTTAATCAACTTTTCTTTCCCTTAGCAATGATCATCACCTGATATAGTATACATTTATTATTATTGTATCTCTTCTCATTAGTTTATAAGCTCTTAGGGAGCAAAAATTCTCGATATTTTGTTCACTTCTCTACACACAGAATCTCATATAGTACTTTACACGTAGTAAACTCCTAGTAAATATCTGTTGAATTAATTACCCAAATGAAAGGTTTTTAATAAATTAATGTTTGGACAAAATCTATCTCCAGTTGCCGCCCCCACCCCGCCCATGTGGGCCATGGTTTATCCATTTGGATTATGCGGGGCATGGGCCAAGTAGTATCTAGTAGGGGCATCCAAAATTTGCCATTTCAATACTCTCTGGTGAATGCAGTCTGGAGTGGTCAAAGACTATTTTCTGTAGAAAGCTAAATTTGAGTTACTTGGGTATAAGTATGAGTGGAGAAGTTAGAGGCATTCAAGACTAAAGTAGCAGTTAAGCATCTGAAATAACTCAATTTACTGGTATAAAGGAAGACCTTTCCTATCTTAGAGTCCATGGAACTGCCTTGATGCATAGGAATGCATCCTGGCCAAGGAGGTAGAAAACCTTGCCAGGCATTGCAGTGTAGTGTAATGGTTATTCAGGAATCAAACAACCTGAGTTTTAATCCTGATCCTGAAACTTACTAGCTGTGTGATGCCAGACAAGTGACCTTTTCTTTTGAATTGTCCTTCCCACTAGGAAGAGTGTTTGTATTTGATGGTTTTCTGCCTTTATTAAGTATAATTAACAAATACAAATTATATTTATTTACCATATGCAACATGTTTTGATTATTTCTACAATAATAAAAATTATTACCACAATCAAGCTAATTAATATATCCATCACTTCACATAAGATAAAAAAAGTCTTTTTGTTAACTTCACATTTCACATAAGATGGCAAAAAGTTATATTTTTTTGTGGTGAGAACATTTAAGATTAGAAATTTTCAAGTATACAAGACGCTATTATGAATTATAGTCACCATTCTGTACAATAGCTACACAGACATTTTTCATCATGTCTACCTGAAACTTTGTTCCTCTTGACCAATATATCCCCATACTCCAGCCCCTAGCCAAGCCCAGCAACAACCATTTAACTCTGTTTCTGTAAGTTCGACTTTTTTAGATTCCACATATAAGTGAGATTATGCAGTATTTGTATTATGTGCCTGGCTTATTTCACTTAGCATAATGTCAGACAAGTTATTTAACTTCTATATGCTTCAGTTTCCTCATCTGTAATATGGAGATAATTGTTTTTATTACCTCCTAGATTGATACATATAAAGTACTTAAAATAGTGGCTGGCAACAGATAGGTACTATATAAGGACTAGCAGTTACTGTTGTTGTCTCAGCTCTGCTATAGTTGGCTGAAGCTTAGTAAGTCCTATCACCTCTTCTAGTCCTCCATACACAATTAGAAGTTTAAAATAGGCAGTATCTCTTCTATCTGTCTCTTCCCCAATCTATTCTCCATAAACAGGTGAATGGTTAAACTGTATTATACCAATATTACTCAGCAATAAAAAGGAATGAACTATAAATACACACAACTTGAATGGGGCTCAAAGACAATTATACTAAGTGAAAAAGTCAATCTCCAAAAATTGCTTACTGTATGATTCCATTTATAAGACATCCTCAGAATAACAAAATTGTAGTTATGAACAAATCAGTAGTTACCATTGGTTAGAGTTCTAAGAGGCTGTGATTATAAAGAAGTAGCACAGGGAATTTCTTTGTCATAATGAAAGAGTTTGATATTCCAATTGTTGTGGTGGTTACATAAATCTATAAACATGATAAAAATTTGATAAGACTACACACAAATACACACAGAAATTGCATGTAAAAACTGATGAAATTTCATTAAGATGTGTAGTTTAGTTAATAGTATTAAGCCAATATCAGTTTCCTGGCTTTGATAATATACTATGACTATGCAAGTTGCTATCATCAGGGAAAATTAAACAAAGGATAAATGGGAACTCTCTGTAACATTTTGTAACTTTTATGAGTCTAAAATCCTTTCAAAATAAAAAATAGTGAATAAGAATGTCCTGAGGGTAAATGACACTGGATATTTTGCTTATGAAGCAGGAGTGAATGGCCTGGACCTCAGAGATAGTCCACTGGAGTTGGGGTCAGGAATATCTGGGGTAAAAATCCCAGCTCTGCTACTTTCTAGTTATATGATCTTGGACAAGTTGTTTGACTTCTAGACACTTTAGTTTATTCATCTGTGAAATGAGGATAATACTAGTTTCTTCCCTGGCTGCATTGAGATTTAAAGTACCCAGAGCATAGTGAGTGCTCAGTATCTGTTCCCTTTCCAGAACTTTCAAGTGTTTCAAAAAAAAAAAGCTATTATTTAGGATTTAGGATTCCAAACTTTATTGGTTGATTCTGGGATTCACAGAAGAACAACTCAAAGAACAACTCAGGCAAAGACTTCAAAGTTTTAGAGCATTTTCATACATCAAATGTCTACCAGATGAAGAGAGTAGTAAGTCAGATTTGCAGTTCAGGTATTTTACCACCCAGGATAAGGTGTAGATTTAAGAGATCTGGGCCTCCTCAGATCCTTGCATTTATGCCAAGTTTTCTTCCCAAAAGACAGACACTGATGGTTTACTTCTTTGAATAATTTATGGTGGAATTTTGTTGCATTGACCTGACTTTTGGACATAGTGACAGCTTAGAAGGCATCTCGTGAGAGACCCATCATTTGATAATTGAAGGTTTTGTATAGCATCTCTGGTGGAAAACCGTCTAGTATCTGTGATAAAACCTCATGCATTATTTACCAAGGCATCCAATTCCATCTCAGGAGAGCTCAGGCTATTGGAAAGTGCTCCTTTATCTGACACCTTGGAGCACTACAGAAGTCATGTGTTTCTTCTATCGGATAGAGGCCAGGTGCCCTTGAGTCCTTAATGAGCCCCAGATCTTCCATTTTACTTCATTCCTTTCTGAAAAGCAGATCTCTATATCAAACGGTTGGATTGAATTTTCAATTAGGATATAACAAATCCTCCTCCATCTAAGCATTGTTCAACATGGTCTTGCTTCCCAAATCTGATCCTTTTATAGTCTTCTTCTCAGTGTAGATGGCTTTACCATCTACCTAGAGACCTGGAAGTCATTCTTGACATTTCCTTCTCCCTCACACACATACCCAATCTATTGCATCATCCTGTCAGTGACACCTGTCTCTGAAATATCTCTTTAATTTATTATTATTTCTAGAATATTTATAATAATATTATCTCCAATCTTACTGCCACAAGTCCATTCTCTCACTTAGACTTCTAAAATGACCTCTCATTAATTATATCTGAATTAATGCTTTTGAATTTGTTCTTTGCACTGCAGCATAAGTTATCTTCCCAAAACATGAATCTGATAATATCACCCACCCTTATCCTTTCTTAGAAACACTTTAAGAGCTTATTTCTTTTACTTTTAGTATGATGTTCAAAATCCTTACTATGACCTGAAGGCCCTGCATGGACTGGCCTGGCCTACCACTGCAGCTGTACCTTTGCTTTGTTTTTCCACATTTTCTGGGCTCCAGCTTTATTGCCCTTATTTCAGTACCTTGAATATATCTTGCTGCAGGGCCTCTGAACATACTGCTGTATCTGGAACATTTTTTCCCATCCTTATAAACACATTTTCTTTACCTGGTGGTCTTCTGTTCTTTCTTCAAATTTTAATTTATGTGACTTGCTCAGAGAAGCCTTACCTGATATTCCTAACTAAAGAAAGCTTCACTTTTTAATACACATTCATAGCATGTGTACTTCCCAGCACTTATTCTACCTGTAATTTTACTTTCATGTGTGTGACTTTAAAAAATAATTTGTTTTTCCTGAAGTAAAATGTAAACTCAGTGAAGAAAAGAACCAAGTCTGTTTTGGTTCATGACTGATTCTATCTCCAGCAACAAGCACCATACCTAGCATATGTTAGGTATTTAAACATTTTTGGTAAGTACAATAGATTAAAATTGTGAAGAAGACAGGGCCTGTTAGGGGCTGGGGTGTTTACAATGATTTTGGGAGGCAAAATGTGTAAAGAAGGGAAAGGTGAAAGTATTTGTTAAAGAGTTATGCCAGTAGGAACCAGGAAATGGTAAGTAGCCAGGAATAATGGGTTGTGAACCCTAACATTCCTGAGAAGTTAGACAGCACCTGTGTGCAGTTATTCAAGATATCTTTTTTTTAATTATTATACTTTAAGTTTTAGGGTACATGTGCACAACGTGCAGGTTTGTTACATATGTATACATGTGACATGTTGGTGTGCTGCACCCATTAACTCGTCATTTACATTAGGTATATCTCCTAATGCTATCCCTCCCCCCTCCGCCCACCTCACAACAGGCCTCGGTGTGTGATGTTCCCCTTCCTGTGTCCAAGTGTTCTCATTGTTGAATTCCCACCTATGAGTGAGAACATGCAGTTGATTTTTTGTCCTTGCGATAGTTTGCTGAGAATGATGGTTTCCAGCTTCATCCATGTCCCTACAAAGGACATGAACTCATCGTTGTGGCTGCATAGTATTCCATGGTGTATATGTGCCATATTTTATTAATCCAGTCTATCATTGTTGGACATTTGGGTTGGTTCCAAGTCTTTGCTATTGTGAATAGTGCCGCAATAAACATATGTGTGCATGTGTCTTTATAGCACCATGATTTATACTCCTTTGGGTGTATACCCAGTAATGGGATGCCTGAGTCAAATTTCTAGTTCTAGATTTCTGAGAAATCGCCAAACTGACTTCCACAATGGCTGAACTAGTATACAGTCCCACCAACAGTGTAAAAGTGTTCCTTTTTCCCCACATCCTCTCCAGCACCTGTTGTTTCCTGACGTTTTAATGATTGTCTTTGTAACTGGTGTGAGATGTTATCTCATTGCAGTTTTCATTTGCATTTCTCTGATGGCCAGTGATGATGAGCATTTTTTCACGTGTCTTTTGGCTGCATAAATCTCTTCTCTTGAGAAGTCTCTGTTCATATCCTTTGCCCACTTTTTGATGGGGTTGTTTGTTTTTTTCTGGTAAATTTGTTTGAGTTCTTTGAAGATTCTTGATATTAGCCCTTTGTCAGATGAGTAGATTGCAAAAGTTTTCTTCCATTCTGTGGGTAGCCTTTTCACTATGATGACAGTTTCTTTGCAGAAGCTCTTTAGTTTAATTAGATCCCAATTGTCAATTTTGGCTTTTGTTGCCATTGCTTTTGGTGTTTTAGACGTGAAGTCCTTGCCCATGCCTATGTACTGAATGGTATTGCCTAGGTTTTCTTCTAGGGTTTTCATGGTTTTAGATCTAACATTTAAATCTTTAATCCATCTTGAATTAATTTTTGTATAAGGTGTAAGGTAGGGATCCAGTTTTAGCTTTCTACATATGGCTAGCCAGTTTTTCCAGCATCATTTATTAAATAGGGAATCTTTTTCCCATTTCTTGTTTTTGTCAGGTTTGTCAAAGATCAGATAGTTGTAGATGTGTGGCATTATTTCTGAGGGCTCTGTTCTGTTCCATTGGTCTATAACACTGTTTTGGTACCAGCACCATGCTGTTTTGATTACTGTAGCCTTGTAGTATAGTTTGAACTCAGGTAGCGTGATGTCTCTGGCTTTGTTCTTTTGGCTTAGGATTGACTTGGCAATGCGGGCTCTTTTTTGGTTCCATATGAACTTTAAAGAAGTGTTTTTCCTATTCTGTGAAGAAAGTCATTGGTAGCTTGATGGGGATGGCTACCATCCCCAACAATTATTTAACTGATCTGACAAAGGGCTAATATCCAGAGTCTACAAACAATTCAAACAAATTTACAAGAAAAAAACAACCCCATCAACAAGTGGATGAAGGATATCAACAGACACTTCTCAAGAGAAGACATTTATGCAGCCAAAAGACATGAAAAAATACTCATCATCACTGGCCATCAGAGAAATGCAAATTATTTAATTGATTCCCATCGATTGTTTAATTATAGATTACGTTGGGCAGTATGGCCATTTTCATGATATTGATTTTTCCTATCCATGAGCATGGAATGTTCTTCCATTTGTTTGTATCCTCTTTTATTTCCTTGAGCAGTGGTTTGTAGTTCTCCTTGAAGAGATCCTTCACATCCCTTGTAAGTTGGATTCCTAGGTATTTTATTCTCTTTGAAGCAATTGGGAATGGGAGTTCACTCATGATTTGGTTCTCTGTTTGTCTGTTATTGGTGTATAAGAATGCTTGTGATTTTTGCACATTGATTTTGTATCCTGAGACTTTGCTGAAGTTGCTTATCAGCTTAAGGAGATTCTGGCCTGAGATGATGGGGTTTTGTAGATATACAATCTTGTCATCTGCAAAGAGGGACAATTTGACTTCCTCTTTTCCTAATTGAATACCCTTTATTTCCTTCTCCTGCCTGATTGCCCTGGCCAGAACTTCCAACACTATGTTGAATAGGAGTGGTGAGAGAGGGCATCCCTGTCTTGTGCCAGTTTTCAAAGAGAATGCTTCCAGTTTTTGCCCATTCAGTATGATATTGGCTGTGGGCTTGCCATAAATAGCTCTTACTATTTTGAGATGCATCTCATCAATGCCTAATTTATTGAGAGTTTTTAGCATGAAGGGCTTTTGAATTTTCTCAAAGGCCTTTTCTGCATCTATTGAGATAATCATTTGGTTTTTGTCTTTGGTTCTGTTTATATTCTGGATTACAATTATTGATTTGCATATGTTGAACCAGCCTTGCATCCCAGGGATGAAGCCCACTTGATCATGGTGGATAAGCTTTTTGATGTGTTGCTGGATTCAGTTTGCCAGTATTTTATTGAGGATTTTTGCATCATTGTTCATCAAGGATATTGGTCTAAAACTCTCTTTTTTTGTTGTGTCTCTGCCTGGCTTTGGTATCAGGATGATGCTGACCTCATAAAATGAGTTAGGGAGGATTCCCTCTTTTTCTATTGATTGGAATAGTTTCAGAAGGAATGGTACCAGTTCCTCCTCGTACCTCTGGTAGAATTCGGCTCTGAATCCATCTGGTCCTGGATTTTTTTTGGTTGGTAAACTATTAATTATTGCCTCAATTTCAGAGCCTGTTACTGATCTATTCAGAGATTCAACTTCTTCCTGGTTTAGTCTTGGGAGGGTGTATGTGTTGAGGAATTTATACATTTCTTCTAGATTTTCTGGTTTATTTGTGTAGAGGTGTTTATAGTATTCTCTAATGGTAGTTTGTATTTCTGTGGGATCGGTGGTGATATCCCCTTTATCATTTTTTATTGCATCTATTTGATTCCTCTCTCTTTTCTTCTTTATTAGCCTTGCCAGCGGTCTATCAATTTTGTTGATCTTTTCAAAAAACCAGCTCCTGGATTCATTGTTTTTTTGAAGGGATTTTTTGTCTCTATTTCCTTCAGTTCTGCTCTGATCTTAGTTATTTCTTGTCTTCTGCTAGCTTTTGAATGTGTTTGCTCTTGCTCCTCTAGTTCTTTTAATTGTGATGTTAGGGTGTCAATTTTGGATCTTTCCTGCTTTCTCTTGTGGGCATTTAGTGCTATAAATTTCCCTCTACACACTGGTTTAAATGTATTCCAGAGATTCTGGTATGTTTTGTCTTTGTTCTCGTTGGTTTCAAAGAACATCTTTATTTCTGCCTTCATTCCATTATGTACCCAGTAGTCACTCAGGAGCAGGTTGTTCAGTTTCCATGTAGTTGTGCAGTTTCAAGTGAGTTTCTTAATCCTGAGTTCTAGTTTGATTGCACTGTGGTCTGAGAGACAGTTTGTTATAATTTCTGTTCTTTTACATTTGCTGAGGAGTGCTTTACTTCCAACCATGTGGTCAGTTTTGGAATAAGTGCAGTGTAGTGTTGAGAAGAATGTATATTCTGTTGATTTGGGGTGGAGAGTTCTGTAGATGTCTATTAGATCCACTTGCTGCAGAGCTGAGTTCAATTCCTGGATATCCTTGGGAACTTTCCGTCTCGTTGATCTGTCTAATGTTGACAGTGGGTTGTTAAAGTCTCCCATAATTATTGTGTGGGAGTCTAAGTCTCTTTTTAGGTCTCTAAGGACTTGCTTTAGGAATCTGGGTGCTCCTGTATTGGGTGCATATATATTTAAGATAGTTAACTCTTCTTGTCGAGTTGATCCCTTTACCATTATGTAATGGCCTTCTTTGTCTCTTTTGATCTTTGCTGGTTTAAAGTCTGTTTTATCTGAGACTAGGATTGCAACCCCTGTCTTTTTTTGTTTTCCATTTTCTTGGTAGATCTTCCTCCATCCCTTTATTTTGAGCCTATTTGTGCACATGAGATGGGTCTCCTGAGTACAGCACACTTATGAGTCTTGACTCTTTATCCTATTTGACAGTCTGTGTCTGTTAATTGGAGCATTTAGCCCATTTACATTTAAGGTTAATATTGTTATGTGTGAATATGATCCTATCATTATGATGTTAGCTGGTTATTTTGCTCGTTAGTTGATGCAGTTTCTTCCTAGCCTTGATGGTCTTTACAATTTGCATGTTTTTGCAGTGGCTGCTACCAGTTTTTCCTTTCCATGTTTAGTGCTTCCTTCAGGAGCTCTTTTAGGGCAGGCCTGGTGGTGACAAAAATCTCTCAGCATTTGCTTGTCTGTGAAGGATTTTATTTCTCCTTCACTTTTAAAGCTTAGTTTGGCTGGATATGAAATTCTGGGTTGAAAATTCTTTTCTTTAACGTTGTTGAATATTGGCCCCCACTCTCTTCTGGCTTGTAGAGTTTCTGCCAAGAGATCCGCTGTTAGTCTGATGGGCTTCCCTTTGAAAGTAACCCGACCTTTCTCTCTGGCTGCCCTTAACATTTTTTCCTTCATTTCAACTTTGGTGAATCTGACAATTATGTGTCTTGGAGTTGCTCTTCTCGAGGAGTATCTTTGTGGCGTTCTCTGTATTTCCTGAATCTGAACGTTGGCCTGCCTTGCTAGATTGGGGAAGTTCTCCTGGATAATATCCTGCAGGGTGTTTTCCAACTTGGTTCCATTCTCCCATCACTTTCAGGTACACCAGTCAGACATAGATTTGGTCTTTTCACAATGTCCCATATTTCTTGGAGGCTTTGTTCCTTTCTTTTTTATTATTTTTCCCGTAAACTTCTCTTGTCACTTCATTTCATTCATTTGATCTTCCATCAGTGATACCCTTTCTCCCGATTGATCGAATCAGCTACTGAGGCTTGTGCATTCATCACGTAGTTCTTGTGCCATGGTTTTCAGCTCCATCAGGTCCTTTAACATCTTGTCTGCATTGGTTATTCTAGTTAGCCATTCGTGTAATCTTTTTCAAAGTTTTTAACTTCTTTGCCATGGGTTCAAACTTCCTCCTTTAGCTCGGAGAAGTTTGATCATCTGAAGCCTTCTTCTCTCAACTCGTCAAAGTCTTTCTCCATTCAATTTTGCTCCATTGCTGGTGAGAAGCTGCATTCCTTTGGAGGAGGAGAGGTGCTCTGATTTTTAGAATTTTCAGTTTTTCTGCTCTGTTTTTTCCGCATCTTTGTGGTTTTATCTACCTTTGGTCTTTGATGATGATGACGTACAGATGGGGTTTTGGTGTGGATATCCTTTCTGTTTGTTAGTTTTCCTTCTAACAATCAGGACCCTCAGCTGCTGGTCTGTTGGAGTTTGCTGGAGGTCCACTCCAGACCCTATTTGCCTGGGTATCAGCAGCAGAGGCTGTAGAACAGTGAATATTGGTGAACAGCAAATGTTGCTGCCTGATTTTTCCTCTCGAAGTTTTGTCTCAGAGGGGTGCCCAGCTGTGTGAGGTGTCCGTCTGCCCCTACTGGGGGGTGCCTTCCAGTTAGGCTACTTGGGGGTCAGGGACCCACTTCAGGAGGCATTCTGTCCATTCTCAGATCTCAAGCTTCATACTGAGAGAACCACTACTGTCTTCCAATCTGTCAGACAGGGACATTTAAGTCTGCAGAGGTTTATGCTCCTTTTGTTTGGCTATGTCCTGCCCCCTGAGATGGAGTCTACAGAGGCAGGCAGGCTCCTTGATCTGCAGTGGGCTCCACCCAGTTTGAGGTTCCGGGCCACTTTGTTTACCTACTCAAGCCTCAGCAATGGTGGGCACCCCTCCCCCAGCCTCGCTGCTGCCTTGCAGTTTGATCTCAGACTGCTGTGCTAGCAATGAGCAAGGATCCGTGGGTGTACAACCCTCTGAGCCAGGTGCAGGATATAATCTCCTGGTGTGTCCTTTGCTAAGACCATCCGAAAAGTGCAGTATTAGGGTGGGAATGACCTGATTTTCCAGGTGCCGTCTCTCACCCCTTTCCTTAGCTAGAAAAGGGAATTCCCTGACCCCTTGTGTTTCCCAGGTGAGGCAATGCCTTGCCCTGCTTTGGGTCACACTCAGTGTGCTGCACCCACTGTCCTGCACCAACTGTCTGACAGTCCCCAGTGAGATGAACCCACTACCTCAGTTGGAAATGCAGAAATCATTCATCTTCTGTGTTGCTCATGCTGGGAGCTATAGACTGGACCTGTTCCTATTCAGCCATCTTGGAACCACCCCCTATTCAAGATATCTTAAGCCACATTATCTCTGCATCATGCCAGGTGGTTCCAAGTATCAATGCAGTAAGACAAGCAAGAAGCTTAATTAGTAATCTTGGTCCCTTTGAAGGTTTAAAGACATGTAACTCTCTCCTATTCTGAATTACCACCACTTGAAATACACTAGATGTTTTATTGGAGGCCAGATAGTTCAAGCCCTCACTTTAAAAGGGGAAGAGGGTCTTTTACAATATAATGTAATTTAGAAGCAGAGGTGTCACTAGTTCAGTTTAGGCATCAAATCCTTCATGAAGCAACCCCAGATTATCAGTGCCCCCTCTAACTGTGGATATGCCTTTATTATACCCCACTGCAATAATCTGTAGACATTTCTGTGACATCATTGGATGGGGATTCCTCAAAGTCAAAGATTTTGTCTTAGTTATCTCTGTACTCTAAGGTTAAAGATGGAGCCTGGCATAGGTGAGATACTCAGTAAATTCTTTTGGATTCAAAGAATGTGTAAATAAATGAAGAAAACCCAAGTCTCTTGATTCCCCAGTGCAAAGTTATTCCATTGTATGGTTGCCCTTTATTCAAATTTCCAAAACAAAACCCCTTGAGGGTAATCTGTCTTTATGAAAAAAAGCTCTGAATTATTTACCAGATTTACACTTATTTAATGCCTGCTTTGTACTTAGTAGCCTTGTGATTTTAGGTATTACATTAACCTCTGTGTCTCATTTCCTGAGATTGTAAAATGGGAGCAATAAATTCTACTTTGCCTCTTTTGCAGGATAGTAAAGCCTTGAAACAGTGGTCTTTAAAACTCCTTCTGTCAATTCTGAAATGCTTCATATGTATTGGATTAGAATTTTGGTGGCCACCCAACTATATGGAAATTGAGTAACCTGTTCCTGAATGACTCTTGGGTAAATAATGAAATTAAGGCAGAAATCAAGATGTGCTTTTAAACTGAAGAGAACAAAGATATAATGCACCCAGAATCTCTGGAATGCAGCTAAAGCAGTGTTAAGAGGGAAATTTATAGCACTAACTATCCACATAAAAAAGCTAGAAAAGTCTCAAGTTAACAACCTAACCTCAAAACTAAAAGATCTAGAGAACCAAGAGCAAACAAACTCCAAAGCTAGCAGAAGACAAGAAATAGCTATCAGAGCTAAACTGAAAAAGATAGAGACACAAAAACCCTTCAAAAATCAGCAAATTCAGGACCTGTTTTCCTGAAAAATATAAAAATAAATAAATAAAACAGACCACTAGCTAGTCTAATAAAGAAGAAAAGAGAGAGGAACAAAATAAATATAATCAGAAATGACAAGGAGGATATCACCACCTACTTCACAGAAATACAAATAACCATCAGAGAATACTATAAACACACGTATTGTGTGCACATGTATGCACATAAACCAGAAAATCTAGAAGAAATAGATGAATTCCTGGACACATACACCCTCCCAAGACTGAACCAGGAAGAAATTGTATCCCTGAATAGGTCAATAATGAGTTCTGAAATTAAGATAGTAATAAATAGCAAAGCCCAGGACCAGATGGATTCATGGCCAAATTCTACAAGACTTACAAAGAAGAGATGGTAACATTCCTACTGAAACCATTCTAATAAATTGAAAAGAAAGGACTCTTCCCTAACTCATAGATTAAAGACTTAAATGTAAACCCCAAAACTACAAAAATCCTAGAAAAAAAATCAAGGCAATATCATTTAGGACATCAGCTCAGGCAAAGATTTCATGACAAAAATGCCAAAAGCAATTGCAACAAAAGCAAAAATTGACAAATGGGATTTAATTAAACTAAACAGCTCTGGGCAGCAAAATAAATTATCATCAGAGTGAACAGACAACCTACAAAACTGGAGAAATTTTTTGCAGTCTTTTCTTCTGACAAAGGTGCAATATCAAGAGTCTACAAGGAACTTAAACAAACGTACAAGAAGAAACAAACAACCCCACTAAAATGTTGGCAAAGGACATGGGATACATTGCAAAAATTGAGGAGTTTTGCAAAGGACTTCTGAAGAGAACACATACATGCAGCCAACAAACATATGAAAAAAAGCACGACATGAGGAGGAGCCAAGAAGGCCGAATAGGAGCAGCTCGGGTCTACAGCTCCCAGCGTGAGCGACACAGAAGAGTGGTGATTTCTGCATTTCCATCTGAGGTACTGGGTTCATCTCACTAGGGAGTGCCAGACAGTGGGCGTAGGTCAGAGGGTGTGCGCACCGTCCGAGAGCCGAAGCAGGGCGAGGCATTGCCTCACTTGGGAAGCACAAGGGGTCAGGGAATTCCCTTTTTGAGTCAAAGAAAGGGGTGATGGACGCACCTGGAAAATCAGGTCACTCCCACCTGAATACTGCGCTTTTCCCACCGGCTTAAAAAATGGCGCACCACGAGATTATATCCTGCACCTGGATCGGAGGGTCCTACGCCCACGGAGTCTCTCTGATTGCTAGCACAACAGTCTGAGATCAAACTGCAAGGCGGCAGCGAGGCTGGGGGATGGGCGCCCGCCATTGCCCAGGCTTGCTTAGGTAAACAAAGCAGTCAGGAAGCTCAAACTGGGGGGAGCCCACCACAGCTCAAGGAGGCCTGCCTGCCTCTGTAGGCTCCACCTCTGTGGGCAGGGCACAGACAAACAAAAAGACAGCAGTAACCTCTGCAGATTTAAATGTCCCTGTCTGACAGCTTTGAAGAGAGCAGTGGTTCTCCCAGCATGCAGCTGGAGATCTCAGAATCGGCAGACTGCCTCCTCAAGTGGTTCCCTGACCCCTGACCCCCTAGCAGCCTAACTGGGAGGCACCCCCCAGCAGGGGCACACTGACACCTCACACGGCAGGGTATTCCAACAGACCTGCAGCTGAGGGTCCTGTCCGTTAGAAGGAAAACTAACAAACACAAAGGACATCCACACCAAAAACCCATCTGTACATCACCATCATCAAAGACCAAAAGTAGATAAAACCACAAAGATGGGGAAAAAACAGAACAGAAAAACTGGAAACTCTAAAAAGCAGAGCGCCTCTCCTCCTCCAAAGGAACGCAGTTCCTCACCAGCAATGGAACTAAGCTGGATGGAGAATGACTTTGAGGAGCTGAGAGAAGAAGGCTTCAGATGATCAAATTACTCTGAGCTACGGGAGGACATTCAAACCAAAGGCAAAGAAGTAGAAAACTTTGAAAAAAATTTAGAAGAATGTATAACTAGAATAAACAATACAGAAAAGTGCTTAAAGGAGCTGATGGAGCTGAAAATTAAGGCTCGAGAACTACATGAAGAATGCAGAAGCCTCAGGAGCTGATGAGATCAACTGGAAAAAAGGGTATCAGCAATGGAAGATGAAATGAATGAAATGAAGCGAGAAGGGAAGTTTAGAGAAAAAAGAATAAAAAGAAATGAGCAAAGCCTCCAAGAAATATGGGACTATGTGAAAAGACAAAATCTACGTCTGATTGGTGTACCTGACTTCAAACTATACTACAAATCTACAGTAACCAAAACAGCATGGTACTGCTACCTAAACAGAGATATAGATCAAATAAACAGAACAGAGCCCTCAGAAATAACGCCGCATATCTACAACTATCTGATCTTTGACAAATCTGACAAAAAC
The DNA here is from genome assembly GCF_029289425.2 of Pan paniscus. Lineage (NCBI taxonomy): Eukaryota > Metazoa > Chordata > Mammalia > Primates > Hominidae > Pan > Pan paniscus. The sequence goes on from NC_073272.2 coordinate 66,014,784, forward strand.
AAGAAATGGGGAAAGGATTCCCTATTTAATAAATGGTGCTGGCAAAACTGGCTAGTCATATGTAGAAAGCTGAAACTGGATCCCTTCCTTACACCTTATACAAAAATTAATTCAAGATGGATTAAAGACTTAAACATTAGACCTAAAACCATAAAAACCCTAGAAGAAAACCCAGGCATTACCATTCAGGACATAGGCGTGGGCAAGGACTTCATGTCTAAAACACCAAAAGCAATGGCAACACAAGCCAAAATTGACAAATGGGATCTTATTAAACTAAGGAGCTTCTGCACAGCAAAAGAAACCACCATCAGAGTGAACAGACAACCTACAAAATGGGAGAAAATTTTTGCAACCTACTCATCTGACAAAGGGCTAATATCCAGAATCTACAATGAACTCAAACAAATTTACAAGAAAAAACCAAACAACCCCATCGAAAAGTAGGCGAAGGACATGAACAGACACTTCTCAAAAGAAGACATTTATGCAGCCAAAAAACACATGAAAAAATGCTCACCATCACTGGCCATCAGAGAAATGCAAATCAAAACCACAATGAGATACCATCTTACACCAGTCAGAATGGCAATCATTAAAAAGTCAGGAAACCACAGGTGCTGGAGAGGATGTGGAGAAATAGGAGCACTTTTACACTGTTGGTGGGACTGTAAACTAGTTCAACCATTGTGGAAGTCAGTGTGGCGATTCCTCAGGGATCTAGAACTAGAAATACCATTTGACCCAACCATCCCATTACTGGGTATATACCCAAAGGACTATAAATCATGCTGCTATAAAGACACATGTACACATATGTTTATTGTGGGACTATTCACAATAGCAAAGACTTGGAAGCAACCCAAATGTCCAACAATGATAGACTGGATTAAGAAAATGTGGCACATATACACCATGGAATACTATGCAGCCATAAAAAATGATGAGTTCATGTCCCTTGTAGGGACATGGATGAAATTGGAAATCATCATTCTCAGTAAACTATTGCAAGGACAAAAAACCAAACACCACATGTTCTCACTCATAGGTGGGAACTGAACAATGAGAACACATGGACACATGAAGGGGAACATCACACTCTGGGGACTGTTGTGGGGTGGGGGGAGCAGGGATGGATAGCATTAGGAGATATACCTAATGCTAAATGACGAGTTAATGGGTGCAGCACACCAGCATGGCACATGTATACATATGTAACTAACCTGCACATTGTGCACATGTACCCTAAAACTTAAAGTATAATAATAATAAAATAAAAAAAAAACCCATAAACAACCCAATGACCATCAACAGGTGAATGGATGAACAAACTCAGCGTGTTCATATAATGGAATATTACTTAACAATTAAAAGGAATAAACTTTTAAAAAAATACCATGTGCTCACCAAAAAACGGTAGAGAGGGAGAGATGCTAATGGAGTTACCGCCTGCAGCATTTGCCTACTTTTACTGACACACCTGTTTCCTTGGGTTGTAAAAATTCCTGCACATTACATACATAGACAGAATAGACACAGCAACCGTGGATAAAAAAGAAAGGGAAATTTGATGACAGGGTAGTCAGAAGAGAGCCTTGAGATTAAAGGACAGAGCTGAGGTGGAGATTCATTCCATTCTCACCACTCCAGTGAATGTTATACCTTGGTTTCCCAGTCAACACACCACAATGTTATTGCTCTGATGAGTGGAGAAACACCGGGGTCCTTTGTCTCATGCCAATTAAATGACAGGAACACACGTAGAGTGGTTTTAAGGAGCAAAGAGTTTAATAAGCAAGAAAGAAGGAAAAAGCTCCCCCATACAGAGACAGAGGGAGGGGGGCTCCGAACGGAGAGAAAAAGCCCTGTGTGTGGCAGGAAAGTAGTAGGTTATATTGGGAGGCTGGAGAAGGCAGTGTCTGATTTGCATAGGGCTCAGGGGATTAGTTTGACCAGGTGTGCCGTTCATGTAGCACATGACGAAACTGACCCTCTCATCCTAGCTTTTTAATATGCAAATGCAGGTTGCTATGATGTCTTGCAGATGTGGAGTCATCTGGAAGTGGCCATGATGCTTGGCACACGCGATGACAAGAAGAGGGCAGGAATTGCCATGTTGGATGGACACAGTTTCTAACTGCTGGCATTTGCATTTCAAAGTTTGCTGGCCTGGCTTTTCTTTTTTCTTTTTTTTTCTTTTTTCTTTTTTTTTTCTTTTTTATTGTACTTTAAGTTCTAGGGTACATGTGCACAATGTGCAGGTTTGATACATATGTATACATGTGCCATGTTGGTTTGCTGCACTCATCAACTCATCATTTACATTAGGTATTTCTCCTAATGCTATCCCTCCCCCAGATCCCCACCCCACGACAGGCCCCAGTGTGTGATGTTCCCTGCCCTGTGTCCAAGTGATCTCATTGTTCAATTCCCACCTATGAGTAAGAACATGCGGTGTTTGATTTTCTGTCCTTGTGATAGTTTGCTGAGAATGATGGTTTCTAGCTTCATCCATGTCCCTGCAAAGGACATGAACTCATCCTTTTTTATGGCTGCATAGCATTCCATGGTGTATATATGCCACATTTTCTTAATCCAGTCTATCATTGATGGACATTTGGGTTGGTTCCAAGTCTTTGCTATTGTGAATAGTACCACAATAAACATATGTGTGCATGTGTCTTTATAGTAGCATGATTTATAATCCTTTGGGTACATACCCAGTAATGGGATTGCTGGGTCAAACGGTTATTCTAGTTCTAGATTCTTGAGAAATTGCCACACTGTCTTCCACAATGGTTGAACTATTTTACACTCCTACCAACAGTGTAAAAGCGTTCCTATTTCTCCAGATCGTCTCCAGCATCTGTTGTTTCCTGACTCTTTAATGATTGCCATTCTAACTGGAGTGAGATGGTATCTCATTTTGGTTTTGATTTGCATTTCTCTGATGACCAGTGTTGATGAGCATTTTTTCATGTGTCTGTTGGCTGCATCAATGTCTTCTTTTGAGAAGTGTCTGTTCATATTCTTTGCCCACTTTTTGATGGGGTTGTTTGTCTTTTTCTTGTAAATTTGTTTGAGATATTTGTAGGTTCTGGATATTAGGCCTTTGTCAGATGGGTTGATTGCAAAAATTGTCTCCCATTCTGTAGGTTGCCTGTTCACTCTAATGGTAGTTTCTTTTGCCATGCAGAAGCTCTTTAGTTTAGTTAGATTCCATTTGTCTATTTTGGCTTTTGTTGCCATTGCTTTTTGTGTTTTAGTCATGAAATCCTTGCCCATGGCTGTCCTGGCTTTTCAAGACCCTTTTGTATTAAAAAAGAAATGTTTTGGGAGCTTCCTTTATTAAAAGAAAAAAAAAAAACTTACTGAAGACTCCTTACCCTCTCTATCTGCCTAAAATGACTTCTTAATAACCCCTGTGTTAGTTTCAGTTACTATTTTACTACGAATAGGTACAAAATACCTGTAAGATTCCCACCCCCAATCTCAGGATCATTTACTGAGATTAAAGTTTTAGATGACGTGTTGTATCTTTGCTTATTTCTATACACACTCCATGTATGGTTTGAAACATAAAAGTCAAAAATAGCTTTACTTTTATGTGTAATGACAGTGATGGATATGAAAGGATATTTCAGCTAGAAAGTCCCTTAGAATATTTACTCTAACCTCCTCATTGAACAGATAGGAATACTGAGGCCCAGAAAGGAGTAAGCACTCACTGTAGTTTACATTTGATTACATTGTAATTTAGAGGCAAAACAGGATTCAGAAGTCATATTCACAACTCACAATTGTTAAAAGACAAAGATTGGGACACTCAGTTTTCTGAACCAAAAGAAATAAGCAGATTGATTAGATGTCTCTCAGGAATCTTCCAGCTTGGAGATTCCAAAATTAGATAGTCAGCTAAGAGCAAACATTCATTTGTTCATTTATTCATTCAGTTTGTGTTTATTGAAGGCCTACTCTGTGTCAAGAAAGATTAGAGAATGCCCACCAGAAAACCCTTCTTTCTTTTCAGGGAGGGAAGAATAAACCCATAGTCAGAAGGATGACAAATTTCAGAAACTGACGACAGGGAAAAGAGCCCTAGAGTAGACAGCAATTAGGAATCTTGGTTTCTAGTGATGACTTATCCTTTTTGGCTATAGCGTGTCCCTCTCTTTGTCTTAGTGTCCCCATGTATGAGAAGGTGGGCTTAGAACTCCTTGTTCTCTGCCACTGTCACTGCTTTTGATTTTGTGATTTAAATCCTGTAAGAGCACAAAACAAAATCACCTCAATGGATACTAACATGTTAAATGACTGATAGATCATTTCCTGAATTCCAGCTTAATGGAGGTGGTGAGGAGGACATTGCAGGAAAACAGCAGATGTCTGAGCTCACTAGATCCAGTTAGCAGTCCTCTCTGACCCTCTGTTTCCTACTTTGAATACTGTGGAGGTTGGATAAGCTATTCTCTGAGCACTTCTCTCTGTTATACATTCTGCTCAGACTCTCTCAGTATTCTATCATTGCTACTACCACAGCTATTTGAGAAAGTGGTCAAAGTTAACCTGGAGGAAGAGGCAAGAGCCTTAGGTGGGGACAAAATTGCTTTCTTCAAATAGCTAAAAGGCTATCATGTGGAAAATAAATTAGGCTGATTATAGAAGCCTCTAGGAGAGAACTGTGACCATGGGTGAAAGTTAGAGAGGCAGATTTCGTCTCTTTAGAAGGCTGCATTTGCTAACATGCAGAATTATCCTAATGGAGATTGGGCTAACTCCACAGTTAAAAGCTCTGGACATTCTCCTCAGATAAACACACAGACATACACACACACACACACACACACACACACACACACACACACACACACACACTGTACTCACAGCTGGACTTATTTATGAAGGAAGAGGCAGAAGGCTGCCTCTCCTGCCCTCTCCCCACATCTCCAAGATTAACTGTTTCCTTGTTCTTTTTCCTGCCTCTCCTACTGCTTTTATTGCAGTAAAATATGCCCTGAGGAGAAGGCAACCCAGGAAAAGCCGTATCTTCCAAATAGGTACTGTGGTGCTGGTGCTGCTTGCATTGTTTCTACCCATCTCAGCATCTCAGTGTTTCCTCTCTGAGTTGTCAAGGACAGTTTTTTATTCATTTTCTCTCTCTCTCTCTCTCTCTCTCTCTCTCTCTCTTCCACCTACAAGGCTCTATCTACCTCATAGTCTTGACAAAATGAGACCCAAGGAAACATATGAACATAGTCTTAAACTATCTGGACAGTTGTCATGAGAAAGAGTAATTACACTGATTATGTGTGATCCCAGAGAGCTAAAGTAGAGTCATAGGTTGGAAATCACTAGAAAGCAAGTTTTGGCTCAGTGGAAAGCTGAACGTCTCAGGTTTACAATAGAAAAGGCAGCTGTGGGGTACCATCTTCTCTCTCTGAAGGAGTGCAAGTGGAAGCTAGGTGACCCTTTGGAAATGGAATGCCTTTACTGGATAAAGAGATGGCATAATTGACAGCCACGGAACTCCTTAATTCAAGAATTCACTCTGATTGTCTCATTGGTTTCTACTCTCCCCAGTCACCAGCAGTTGGCAACAACAAGGTAATCTCTGTCCTCATTTGAAATAAGGTTTTTCCTTCTACTGCTTGTCTCTTTCTGGTAATGGAGCTGCTGCTGATCCTCTAGAGTTGGGAGGACCAGGCTAGAGAGGTTTCCCAGCCAGTCCTGCTACATCAACAACAAGGTAATCTCTGTCCTCGTTTGAAATAAAGTTTTTCCTTCTACTGCTTGTCTCTTTCTGGTAATGGAGCTGCTGCTGATCCTCTAGAGTTGGGAGGACCAGGCTAGAGAGGTTTCCCAGCCAGTCCTGCTACATTACTTCCTGGATTCCTGCAGAGATAACCTTCTAGAGCTGCATTTGACCATAGCCACACTGACCACAACTTGGCATAACCCTCTGTGACCCCTTAGACAAGGCACTTTTTTTATTGTTTTAGATCAGGGAACTGAGGCAACAGGGCATGCAGCAAAAACAGCGTTTGGATGTGAAAAGTTGTGAAATAATTAGGTGTGAGGTGTCATAGATTGCTTTTGGCCACAGCAGGGAGGATGACATATGGGGATAAAATCAGCGTCTGGCTCTGGATCCCTGTAGGACAATGTGTCAAGCAGCTGAAGGTACTATCGCCAATAGAAGTTTTTGGCTCTGGTAACATAAGCTGGTTATCCTTGCACAGCATCCAGTGGACATGGCTATTTAGTCATGTCTCTTACGGTCTATCAGTACCAGAGGGGACAATCTGGTGGGCACTCCAGTGCTGGGAAATCTTGGTGGAAATTAGAAGGGGCTGACCATCACTAGCAAGCCCGTCCATAGGTGACAGGAACCCAGGAATTAGGTAAAAATTTTAAGCAGGCACCAGTCCTGAACAGGGATTTAGTCACTAATAGGGTGACTGAAGAAAGATGAGGAGTTGAGGCTAAAGTTAGATTAAGGCAGGGAAAAACATGGTAAGTAGCTAGCTTAGGACTTCTGATCTGAGTGAGACCCAGTAGATGCTGAGACCAATGGGGAGCTTTGCAGTTCTTCCTGGCTCCCTGGACCCTCAGTTTGGAAGGAAAATGTCACCCAAGTTCCACTGAATGCTGAGGCTTACTGTAGTGGGTGTGGTATTTTCCTTTCCTTGTCAGCATTTGAGCAGAAACTGGGGCATCCAGGAAGAGCTGAGATCTGCATTGAGGGCCAAGGAACCAAGGCAGGAGCTGTCACTGGAGGTCTAATGAAAGATGTAGGAACTTTATGCCTGATATGTGTGTGGTTTTTGTTTCTTTGGTTGCTTCTTTTTGTGTTTATGACTGAGAAGGTGGAGGAGGGAAGTGGTGGTGAGTTTAGAGGAGAGAGAAAATTCACAATGTGAAAGTAGCTGTGCAGAAAGTGAATGTTCTGCAGTGACTAAGACTGAGTACCTTCAGGAAAAAAGCAGTTGTAAGAACTGGGAGCTATTTTGCTTGAGCTGAGACTTCTTGATTGTTACAGGACTGGAATGAATTTCAGAGGCTCCAAGATATAACTTTCTGCTGTATTTGATACAGGCTTTTCTAATATACAGAACTATGCAAACTTGACGTGGGGGGCAATGGGTGGAGGTGGGCTCCCTGCCCTGAAATATACACAACCATTTTGTTTGGATTCAACCTTTTCTCCAGTGGCTGAGTCTCAAGCCCTGGAGAAAAGGTTGAATCCATCTAAGAATTATTGAAGTCGTCTTTTCTGAAATTAAATGTCTGAATCTTGGGGCAAGAATGAAGAGGGAGGGAGAGAAGAAGAGAGAGAGAGAGGAGCTCGCATTCAGAGAGACCAAAGAGAGCAAGCACCACAGTTAATAGGCTAGTGGAGGCCAAGACTACATCTTTGCACTTTTGCCTGCCTCTGCCTATCTGATCCTCCCACATTAACCCGTTTCTACCACTCCTCTGTACTTTTCCAGATAGAGTTCAGAAGTTTTGTCTTCAGCTACTTGTCAAAACATTTGTCATTTCCCAACCAAGCCTTAAGCTGTTTTGGGCCCTTAGGAAACCAGCTCAGGGTCAGATACAGAGAACATGCTCCTTGGACTTCCAGTTGATGTATCTTAGCAGTCTTTCTGTGGAAACTGCTGCAGAGGGATCAAAGAAGATCAATGATTCCCAGCCCCCATTCAGTATCTGTTCTAGGGTGGATCTATATGGTAGAACCAACATTTATTAACTCCTTCAAATGTTTTTACTTATGGTCTCTGCTCTGTGGACTAAAGGCACAGCTTTTTTTTCCTATTCTTTCCTCCTTTTTTCTTTATTCGTTTTTTCAAAAATCTTATCTGGTAGCCATATAATTTCTCCAAACGTAGTTCTAGCTAAATACAGAAGGTTTAACTCCCACTCAGAATACCAGGATTCAATTAAATTTTCTGACTAGCCATTCAGTGGTAACCTATCAGCCCATCTTCCCACGAGTTGGAGCACTCCAAAAAGGCTGCAAGACACTCAGAGCTTTTCTTTAATCATTCCTTAACCCATAAGCAACAAAATGTAACCAGGGTTCCTGCATGTACACACACACACACACACACACACACACACACACAAGTGTGTATGGTTGAAGTTTGCTTGCCTCTTTTATGGCTGCTTAATGACTTCTCATGCCTGGATAATGATGATGACAATAATAATGGTGATAATGAATTTCTGCTTATGCCTTAATAAGTAGTTACTGACATTATTGAGATCGAGTGGCTCCTCTCCCAGATCCTCTAGGAGAAGAGGGATGCAGCTGCTGACCTCCTCCACAGCCCTTGTGTGATGGGGTTGAATAGGATGTCATGAGATTGTGGTTAAAACAAACACCAGGACTTCTCCGAATGACAGCTTGCTGCAGAGCAAATCATTCTCAATGCCAGGCTCTTTGCTTCTCATTTCTAGTCTTGATGCTTCTGGTAACTCTTTGTGACCTTAAACTCTTTACCTCCCAAGCCTCAGTTTCTCTACCTGTAAATGAGAGGGGGCATGTAGGGAATGATAAGAAAAGGACACTCCCTAACTCTGAAAAGTTCAGGGCATTGTTTTGTGTCCCCCCAAACATTTCTAAGGGGCAGCTCTGTTACTCTACTTTTGGCTCAAACGTTTCTGGACTCCTTCTCTGGAAGGTAGCTTAAAATTCTCAAGGGAAAAGGCAGTCTCCGCCCACGAGCCCTAGCCTTTTTATCACTGTAACCCCAAAGATTGAGCTCCATCTCTTCATTTGCGGTTTTGGACTCTGGAAAAATAGTTTTACAGAGGTTTCCTAAGCCCTAAACTGTCCTTGGGGACATGGTTTCAGTCTCATGAGTAACCTGCCACAGTCCAGTTCCCAAATTGGTACTCCCTGAATGTCTCAGGAGACTATAGTGTCTCCCATGGCCAGACACAGAACCCCAGGGTCACCTCATCTAGTTTTGAGGCTGATAGCTGTGCATAGTGCAGGAGAAAACAGAGGTGATACCATTCCAAGCTACCCTCACTTGGGCTCAAAAGGACTCTAGTGTACCCTCCCGATTCTCATGCTACCTCCTGCCTCCTTCTCCCTGGAAAACTCTAAAATTTGTTCATGCCTTTCCTGGCGACCATTCTCCTTCCTGATGGCTGCCTGGGTCGCTGTTATCCAGTGAGGCATCCCTCTCATCCACCAGACCATGGGTCTCCCAGTCCAGGGGACACCATAGTCTTTACAGATCCTTCTCAGTTCCTTGCTACACAGCTCCTCCTAGCCAGTGAAAAAAGAAAAGAGAGTAAGGGAAAGAGGAGGTGAAGAAGACCGATGGTGGGGAGTGCCTAAAGAAGATCCGATATGTCCCAGCTCTCAACTACACCAGGAGAGAGGTGGGAAAGCCAAGGAGGAGCAGCAAAAAATGTCGGGCTGAGAGAGGAGCAGCAAAGACTTTGCCAGCCCCTTTGGAGCCCCACCTGGATGGACAGGATGAGGTTCAGCTTTGCCTCTCCATTGGCTCTAGCATGGCCCCTTGATTTTCTATAGAGGGGAGCTGCAGAAGGCACGCACACTGGCACGGCTCCCAGTGCTAGTAGCAGTGTCTGGCTCCGCCCTGCCCAGAGCACCTGCAGGCCTTGGATGGACAGACTCATAGACTGATTGAAGGCAATGGAAATTGAACGATCTTGGGCTGCGCAGAGGAGGAGGGGTGCTAGGGTAATGCTTGATGCTGTCCCCAGGTTCGGAACGCATGCTGCCTGAGCTCTCCAGGCTGAAGGGCATTTGGAGCCAGCCGCATTCTCCTGCCCAGCGCTCTATTGCCCAGCTCAGCATTGCGCACTTGCCCACTCCAAGCCAGTCCAGTCCTTCTTGCTGGTTACCGGTGTTTCTTCCCTCTTCCTAACCCATACACCTTAGAAAACTCCGTTTCTGCTAGCCCAGAGCTTCATGGACGCTCCACTCCTCCTTCGCCCTTCCCCAGGTGCTCCCTGACCCATTAGATTAAGGACTCGCTGTACTCCAAAGGAGTCAAGCTGGACATCCCAACCACAGAATCGCCCCAAGGGACTTTCCTGAACTCCGGCACCATGAGTCATGAAGCTCTGAGTGTGCCCAGCGGCTTTGATGATCTTATCACCTCCACCACCTCTCAGGTGCTATTGGCAGCGCTGGCTAGGATAGCCTGCTATCCATGATTGACAAGCTGCCTGACCACACGTGGAACACTGGCGACCTGGCCAACACATCAGGTCCCATAACTTCGGAGATGGTGTCTCAGGATGAACAGGTGCAATTTTGGTTAGTAATAGGGTACACGGTGGTGGTCTTTGTTGCCATTTTAGGCAACTGTGTCTTAAACCATCTGATTATGAAGTATGAAAGGGTGCACACCGCCACTGGCCTCTTCATTGTCAATATCTCTGTGACCAACATGATGCTGGCTTTTCTTATTTCCCCCTTCACCAAGGTAAGCCTACTATGGTGAAGGGGGAGCTAAGAAAAGCAGGGTATTAATTGAGGAGGGCGACCTTGGGTGCAGGATGAGAGCAAAGGTACAACTTTGCATTTGCAAAGGAGAAATCTCTTTGGCTGGAGGGAGCCCCGGAATGGGTTGGGCTGATTTGGAAAGTGTTTGCATGGACAGGGGAATGGTTGAGAGACCGCACAAAGGGTTTGCAAATTGGGGAAAACAAACTACAGCAGACAAGATTGTGGTTGCGTTGCTGAGTTAATCTCCTACCTTGGCAGTTGTTGAGAGAGTCTTAGGTTGACCGCAGCAGTGACCTGTTGCAGGTGAACTCTGGGTGACATGTGTTTCAGAGCTATGTCACAAAGACCCAGCCTCAGTTTCCTCACCTTTCAAATGCATTGTTTGGACTCTGAGGTGGCTAATAGCTTTTGTGATTTGATATCCCTTTCTTCAAGCCTGAATGTTTGCATGTGAGAAGATGGGGAAGGCATGAGAGCTGCAGTGTGGAAATTTTTGTTTGTTTGTTTGTTTGTTTGCTTCCTGAGACAATAATGCCAGTGGTTTGCCATTATTATAACAAAGAGGGCTTTATTTGTGTTTGGGGTCTTGTAAGAGGACTCAGAGGTGATTTCCTGTGCCTCACATTGCCATTGCCCTTTCTCCCATAGGTGCATTATCTGTGTAATTCCTTCGTGTTTGGGAAGATGACAGGCCACTTCAGTCGCTTTGCCCAATACTCTTGTGCCTATGTAACTGTGATTACCATGGCTTCTATTTCCCTAGACAAATATCAGATATGTGTTTCTCACGGGACTTTAGGTCTTGTAAAGGGGCAAATTCTTCTCTTAGATACAGATAAAATAAAAAATAACCTAGAAAGTTCTTTGAATTGTTTAAGATATATAAATGTATAAGTATAGTTTGAGGGATTGCAAGATAGTGAAATACAGACCTTCACCAAATCAAATCTTTTTTTATTTTGTTTTTAATAGAGATGGAGGTTTTGCTATGTTGCCCAGGCTGGTGTCGCACTCCTGGGCTCAAGCAATTCTCCTGCCTATGCCTCCAAAAGTGTTGGGATTACAGGTATGGGCCATCTATGGTGCTATGGGAGCAGAGATGTGGCAATGAGCAAATGATAAAAGAGTGCTCCTCTTCTCATTTGGAAAACATTTCTTATTTGCTGCATTCCAGGACCGGCTAAGGGAAGAAAGAGGGAAGGGTTGAGTCAGAGGTGTGTGTGGCTTCAGGACTGGTGGTAAGTTGAGTCTGGGTGGTCAGCGTGAAGTCTGTGAGTGTGAGCTGAGGAACTAAAGTGGGAAAGAACTAAAAGAATTGTGGAGGAAAGAGCTGAGAGGAGGACTGAAAGTGATTTCAAAGGAAGGAAGTAGGGTAGGGAGTGGGAAACTGGGAAGAATTACATAGTTAATCACTTGAGAGGGAGGGAGCCAGAAAACGAATGAAGTGGGAGAGACATAAAGGTAGATTAAAGAGATTGTAACTGAAGCCAGATGGGAGAGTCCATGGAGGTATCTAGGTGATAGGTGATGGGGAGATAGGAGGGAGCATGGAAGGAGGGAGGGAGGAGGGGGGTGTGGAGGTATCAAAAGGAGAGGGGATGAAGCTAGAAGGAAAAGGGGTATGAAGAAATCCAAGTGGAAGAAAGAATGAATGGATGTGTGGAATTCTTACCCACTTATATACGATAAAGGGAAAATAAGTCACACCTTTGAACATCCATTCCTCTTTTCCACAGAACTCCCTGCTCAGAGTCAAAAGCTTTAAAGTCAGTCCACTTGCGTTTCTTTATTTTTTCCACTGAAATTCATAATTAGTTTATTTATTTTTAATTTCCAACTTCTATTTTAAGTTCAGAGGTACAAGTTCAGGATGTGCAGGTTCGTTACATAGGTAAACATGTGCCATGGTGGTTTACGGCACAGATCATCTCCTCACCCTGGTATTAAGCCCAGCATTCATTAACTATTCTTCCTGATCCTCTTCCTCCTTCCATCCCCTGCCCTCTGACAGGCCCAGTGTGTGTTGTTCCCATTGAAAGATTTCCCTCATTATTAACTAATGTTGGTCTTTCATGGAGCAAAATGCCACCCATCTACCAACTGAATTAGTACATAAGCATACTTCTCACCTACCTACCCAGTATTTGCTGGTTTGTACCATAATGCCAGTTGATGAACGGCTAATAAGTAACCCTAATTTGAATTGTTGAATGGGTCTGGGGTCCTTTTTATTCCAGGTGATGCTATATCCCCTGAAATCTTGGATTACTCCAATACAAGACAATGTTAGCATCATTATCATCTCTATTGTGAGTACCTGTGCTCCTTTGTCACATTCCATTTGCCAGAAGTTTTACCAGGTGGAGATTGGGTAAGAATAACACAGTATAACCAGTGTTTGGATTCTAGCAACATGTGACCTTGGAAGTCCCATGGAATAACTTACAGAGTAGGGGCTGGAATAGTACATTTCCAAATATAGGTATAAAAATAATTTTCTTTTACTTGGGATTTACCATAACGGTTTCCAATAACTCTCATAGCATTTGATTATTAGAAATAAGTCTTCACATTTGGGGGCCATAATTTCCTTATATATCACATGAGAGGTCTGGAATAGGTGAACCCAAAGTCTCCCGGATTTTTAACTCTAGATTTTAAGCTTAATGCAGACACAAACAGTAAATATGTATCTTCCTTCAGCCAAACTTCCATAAAATAGCTGGCTGTAGGCCTCAGAGAAAAGACAAAGCTGATGTTTCTCTTTCTGTCTGTCTTATAACCTAGAAACATAGCTGAAGAAACTGTCTGCCTACCCAGTTTCCCGTATACTTCAAAATCTTCATGGAAATACCTTGACCTGAGAATTGTTTTTGCTCTTCCTCATCTTGCCATTAATGGCACTAGTGGTTGTTTATGGTCATGTGGCCAAAAAGCTGTGGATCCATAATGCTGTTGATGACATCAGCATCCACACCTATATCTGGCAGCATGGGGAGAAGAAGGAGACCCTGAAGATGCTGATGACAATGATGCTTGTCTACACAATCAGCTGGCTCCCTCTTCACCTCTACCTGGTGCTGCTATGCAGAGAATTCATCTCAAGCCACAATGGCCTCTGCTTCTTCTTCCACTGGCTGGCAATTAGCAGCTCCTGCTACAACCCCTACATCCACTTCTGGCTCAGCAATAACTTCTGGATTGAAGTTCAGAAGGTTATCATGGAAATTCAGAAGATGCTGCTAAAGAAATCAGCTGCCTAAGAGGGGAGCACTGCTGACTCAGCTCTGTCTCACCCACTCACCACCTTGCCTGGGTAGATTCCAAACCCAGAGTGCCCAAATTCCCACAATTCAAAGATATTGATGAGCTACCCAGTCCCCCTCCATTCCGAGAGGTGGAAATCTTCTTTCTCTATTCACAAGTGCCTAGACTTTAAGCTGCCCAGATGGCAATACGTTCTCCATCCTCAAAATCCCTAAGATAGAGTGGGACCAAAATAAATAGGATTCATTCATTTCTCATGGCATGGGGGCCAGGTGAACAGAAGGGGTACTTGAAGGATTGGGGACATGTGAAGCCCCATATTTGTGTCACTCAGTCTTTCATTTCCTTCTCTCTTCTTTTTTTATTTTTTTCCTGTTCGGTTTTCTTCCTTTATTCTCTCTCCCAACGATAAGGTGAAGGTATTATATTTTCAGGCTCATCAGAGATCTTTCTCCATCACTCAAAGGAAAGCTTTATTCTGACCTGTGAGGGGAGAGGTCTCCTGAACTCTATCTCTGATTCTGGTCACCATTCCCTTCTCTATCCTGATGTGCCAGTTGGCTATGACACTTGACATCTGATATCACAAACGTTGTCTCAGGAAGTGCAAGGTACCCTAGAAATTCTGATTTATATTTCATTTAAATGATTGAGATATAATTTGTCTATCATATTCCCAGGGAAATGCCAGGAGGGAAAGGTATAGTTTCTGAAATTGTATTGGGTTATCCGGGAACTCAGTGCTTCTCATAAGTGTAAGTAGTTGGTCGTAACTATCTCCTTGTGGCAGAGTGAGAATGAGAAACTTACACATGCAGAGGAGTTGCACCGTGGTTATTTTCCCAAATTGATATACAGTAATTTGCTGATAGCTCTCCTTTGAATGCAATGAAAATTGAAGTGCCGAATTTAGCACTACAAAATCCAAAATATTATCCATGTTTCCTCACTCTACATTTAGCATTATACTTTCTCTTGTGTAAATTTGTGCTGTCTAGTTTTGCCTTTCTTTTTCTGGAAAGAGAGGAGACATAATGTGCTTACTGCTGTTTTATTGTTCCCATCTCTTTAGTCTATGAGAATTTCAACTCAGTGGGAAAGAAGTAATATCTCATCCTCCTGCGACTGCCTTTCATCTGGAGATAATATTATTAAGGCATGTTGAAGAGTATTGCTCATTGTGTGTCAAGATAATGTGGGGATAAGAGTGGGATTTCTTCCCCTTCTCATCTTCTTCCCCTCCTCTTCTTTGTTCCCTTCCTCACTACTCTGGGAATTCACCTTTTTATTTTGACCTTCCCTGTCTTCTTTCTCTCCTCCCACTTCTTCTTGTTTCCCTTCCACCTTTTCCTCCTCCCCTCTGTTCCACCCTTCTACTCCTCTTCATCCTTTTCCTTCTCATCCTTTCTTCATTCGCATTCCATCTCATGCCTTTTCCTATCCTCCATCTCCCACTCTCCTGTGTTATCCTCCTCCCCTCTTCTCCCCATTCCCTCCTACCCTTACCCATCTTCTTTCCCCGATCCTTTTCACTTCTGTCCGCACTCTCCAATTCTCTCCCCTCTCTCCAATTCTCCTCTTCCCTTCTCTCCTCTTCCTTCCTCTTCCCTCCTCCCCCTTCTCATTTTTCCTCAGTCCTCCTGAGCCCTTCCTTCTTTAGCACCAGTTCTTCTCAAATTCTTTATTCTTTCTTTATTCCTCTCCTTTATCTATCTTACATCCTTTATCTCTTCGAACTCTCATGTATGGTTCAAAATATTGCTTTCCTATTGCGTTTTAGCTATTGTCTGTCATTTCCCTTTCATATTTCTCACTTCTCTTTAGAATTCAGATTTCTTTTACACTTACTGGAAGCCTGGGAATCCAGGAAGCTGCAGCCTCTGAATATAAACAAGTCTTTGCACTATTCCGTAGGCCTCCATGTAGTATATGTGATGGTCAAAGTGAGTGGTAGCCACTGCTTACATTTTTCTCTTCTGCATCTCTCTTTCTCATTCAGTTCTAACTGTCAGAAGTTGACTACCCATTATGCCCTCCTGGGGAATCAGCTGGATCACCCCAGAAGCATAGAGGAAACTGTCCAGGCTTAGTCCATAGCTGCTGTGTCTGTTGGGAAGTACCACTGTGCAGCATCTTCCAAGAATATGACCCAGTTTAATTTGAAGGAATTGTACCCAAGTCAGACATGTCTTTTCTCTGGCCACTCATTTTTTTTTTCAACCACTTCTTATTCGATAACATTTTAGTTATTGATCATTTCCCTTTCTGCTCCTTCTCCATAATTACTTCCCTAAAGACACAAAATAACTTCCGAAAATGTAATAGAAATAATAACAACAACAGACTCCTATCACTACAGGACAACCCTGGAGGTTCTTGGAAGTCCCAGGCCCAACTGACTGGCTCTCAACTTTTGCTGCTGCCTTTGCTGTAACTTTTGTAGTCATCACACCACCTCATTGGCTTTAGCAGCTTTTAGAGTGGGTTATCATCATGTTGTTAGGGTGTATGCATGTGTGCCTCAGCTTACATTTCTTTCTCCTCCACTATCTTCTTTTTCTTTTCCTCAACTTAATCATTCTCTTTTTAACAAGGATATAATTCAATGACATTTTAAGTTTCCTCTGGAAAGGAATGAGCTAGTTTCCAGGAGCTTGAAGCAGGTTAACTGAAGTTTAGCTTTTGGCTAGTCTGATTCTACTTGGTTATAGGATAAGGTAGGGTTTTTGGAGTCAGGACCCCAAATATCTCCGGTAAATTTCCACACTTGCTACAATATTTAATTCTTTTTGTTGGATAAAAAAGAAATTGGGGAAAAAGAGCTACTTGTAGTTTTTGCTTTGTTTCTTTCCATTTCACTTCCATGAATTAATCCTTTATTTCATCTCCCTTTCTATCCTCAACATCCAAACTTTTTAATATATTTTATCTATATATATAATACTTTCATCAAGCAAGTACAATACTAGATACATGGAGAAGTCCTGAGCTGAATAGATGATCACATCTGCTGTTCTCACCCTTATAATCTGCACATCTACCTATTATTTGCTTTTGTCTTCAGCTGTCTTTGAGATTAGAAGTCTTTTTGAGTGGTGAGCTCTACTGGTATATTTTTTCCCCTGCTTGTGTAAATCCTTCTCATTAACCTAAGGAAGGACAGATACATATCTTTTCTCTTCTCCTTTTGGCAAGATGCATACATCCCAGGGCAATGAGCTGACTGTCTAGGCCTCTGCCTCTGCATAAGAGGGCATAGTGGAATTGCCCCTGGGTACCTGGTGCTTCTTTGAGGAATTACACTTTGCTCTGATACTTTCCTTCTCCTGCTTAGATTTAGGAGAAATTTGGGTGAAAAGGGCTCTCATTGTAATTTAAATGATGATTGTGCTATTGTATTTTCACCTAATGTTCTCTTATTCCCAGGAAAAATCCCTTCCTACTCCCACACTTATTCTCTACAAAAGATTAGACTTTTTTTTTTTTCACCCTCAGTAAGGCTGGGGATATGGAATGGTGAATGCTTGACAAATGAGCCAGCTTCAATGTTGGCTGCTGCTGCAGCTGTGAACTTCAAACACACAGAACTTTGTCTGCCTATCAGCTTTGGTGCTGTATGAGATGTTTGAAGATTTAGGGCTCTGAGTAGTCTGAGTTTCATGTGGGGTTTTGTTTATATATTTTTTTGGTAGCAACTAATCTGAACTCTGAACCCAGCCATGTCTGAAGGTGCTACCATTGTAGTTTCTGGCATGGAGGCTCATTTGGTTGGAACATGATGCTAGTGAACTCTAGGTCCTAGAGTCTAACCCATGTATGACCATTAAGCTCTGTGGGTTTGAGAATGGTGCTAAATAACAATGGTCATGTGGTTTCAAAACCTCACATGTGTTCATTTACACAGACCGCACCACCCACCCTAGGCAGCCTTTTTCTGAACATGATTATCAGCTCCCTGGAAGACTCAGCAAAACTGTTGTGTAAATAACCCTGCAAAACCCATTTCCCTTCTGGATAAAAACTTAAAGTGTATTTCCTACTGACTGTGTGTTAGTAGTGTCATCTTCTTCTTAGAAGAACATCACTTGTAAAATGTATAATTGAACAAAAAGAGTTACAGCAATGGAAGGCAGAAGAAGTTGAAACAAAAAGAGTTACAGCAATGGAAGGCAGAAGAAGTTGACAAATACATATAAATACATATACTATCCTTTGTCCAATGCCAAAAAAACCTGTATGTTTGTCCAAGCTGGGATATTTAGAGAAATTATTTGATAAGAGTAAGTTCTATATGAAGTTCATCCAATGTTGCACCTCGATGAGGCAGATTGAAGTGGGGGAATTCACCCTATGATATAGATATCTGAGCTGCTGGTAGTCAACCATATGTGTTGGTTACTCGTGTATGTGGCATGTAGATTCACTCCTAGGTTTTCAGAGCTGAAGCCCTCTTTCAATGAGAATTCTCTTCCCTCCTGTAGTTAAGGTATCTTTCTATGTTACCACACATAATCACACACATGTATGCACACATATATACAAAAATACACACATATACCAATACACACAGCTACATGCATCACATGTGAACACACATAAACACACACATATATAAGCATATACAAACATGCACACACATACAGAAAAATGCACACACAGATTGTACACTATTTTAAAACAAATATAGCAGATCTTTCATAATGCCAATTTCAAATCTAAATTTTGTTTTTAATTCATTATTCTTTCACTCAGTTATCTGTTTGAATGAACAAACTGAACTTTTCAATATCTTTATCATTTCTCTGGGTGATTCAGTGGTTGTTTTGTACTTTGTTGTGGTCACTGACACTATTTTATTAAAACCTGTTGTATCACTCACATTTCTAGCACCCTAACATAGCAAATGTCTCATTTACAAATCTGTGTAACAATGTCAATTGGATATTTATTGTTCTAAAGAAAATCTACATATTTTAATGCCTACATACACGTAAAAAGAAAACCTTAAAGGAGTAGCATCTTTAATACACATGAACATAAACACATCCATACACAATTTCAGAAAGATATACAGAGGAACACAAGCATATACGTGGACACAAAAGTTGTGCACATAGATTCAAGAAGCCCTTGATGAAAGAACAAGGACCTTGCTGGCCCATGCTAGACTACTAAAGGTTAAATGTCCTTTTATTTAAAAAGATCACACATGAAGTTGGTAGGCAATTGGAAACTCATAAGACAGTGGGACTTGTAGGTTTTGTCCCTCCTTAGCACACGTGGAGTAGAAGAGAGAACGGAGGTCTAAAATTACCTTGCCTACCCTGTGAGAATATGTTTAAGCTTGGATATGTTTGTTTCTCTATAACCTGATCTAATAGGTAGTTTTGTGTCAGGAGAGGTATATGCCATAATATCAGCACGTGCCTACCTGGAACCATAATTACACATTCAGACCATCTATTTGCTACCCCACCACTGCTGATGGCTGAAAACATCTCTAGACAATGGGGTGAAGTCTGCTGTCCTCTGGGCCATATGAAGAAGAAAAGATTGACCCAGTTGGGACAGCATGAAAGTGGAGGTAAATTTGTTTATTTGATAACTTGTTCAAAGATATTTCTGTGTTTAGTTCAAACTCTGTTCTCTTGTAATAGTAAAAGTAGAAATAGTAATAGCAATATCCTATATGTGATGATAATTTAGTGATTTCCAAAATAAGATCTTTTAGTATTTGTCAACAAATATTTGTTCTCAATGTTTTTTTTTTCATATTGAAAAATTAAAGAATGTGGGGGTGCCTGGATAGGACTGTAGATTTTATTTTCAAATATGCTGGCGAATGGGAATGTTCTCTGAAAACTGCAAAGCACTGGATCAACTTCTATTGTTCCACAGCTCTGAGGGTCATCTTATTCATCTTAAACAAAGTTTGATATTAAAGGAAAGAATTGCCTTATCTAGATGCCCAAGGTGAGCATGGAGGAAACAGTTTAGTTATTATTATAACTTAGTGTAAGCTTCTTGAAGTAATAGATTCAGGTATGAAAGAAGTGCTGGTATTTAGATTTACATAAATATAATTATGTTAATTGGACTAGTTGAAATGTAGCATCAGAATTTACAAATCAGGAGTGAATCCTGCTATTCTTTTGTGATGAGATCCTGCTGGAAATAAAGTTTCTATCAGTTTAGGTATTTTTTATGGGATGTTGCTAAAAGGCATCTAGGGAGAGAGACACAGATCTAGCTGGCCCATAAGACCTTTTATCTATAGGGTTTCCCACTCTGACCACTGATCTAAAGGTGGTAGAAAACCTTCATTAAGAGTTAGACAACTTGAATACTTTATTTGTAGCTTTAGAGAAGAGACTGTTTGTCAATGCCTTTATACCTTCAACTCAGAACTCCAGTTGAAAAGTCTAGTGTAAAAAAAATCCTCAATAAAATAAAATTTAAATGCAAAAATATTAAAAAATAAATAAAGAAAATAATTGACCCTTAGACTTCATAAGGTAGTTAGTGAAATTTATTTCATAGTGCAACACCCGCCTGAGTTGTGCCCCTCCACACGCTTTCCCGACTCCTCACCATGCAATGAAGCTCAACTTAATGACTTTAAGTTGTTTAGCTTTTACTACTGCCCTGTCCTTTCTCACAAGCTCTGTGAAATGGTAGAAAATATCCTAAGCACGTATGTACAAGCACATCACATACTAGCTACTTGGTTTAAACCTAGTGGTAATTTGGGCTGTGTGGGACCGAAGACCCAGAGAATAAGGTTGTGAGATTACCAAATTCTTTTATGCAAGCTGCAGCTGCTGTGTTTAAATGCCTCAAGAAATAAAATTTCCTGTTCAGACACTGGTAAAATGCAATGGGACATCCTAACAAAGGGGAATGAGAGAAGTCTCACTGTATTACGACAGAAGAATGGACATTATTTTGGGTTCCCAGATGGGATGTGTTATTTATTTACTTGTGACTGTTTCTTTAAATATTCTCTACCCTGTCCCTATTTTTCTGTACCCTAATTTAATGTTTGATTGTCAATTCTGAGTTGGGAAGGAGAGGGACTACAGGTAGGAGATAATTTGTGGGGTAGGTCGGTGTATGGGAAGTGAGAGTAGATTAGGACATATATGTATTCACACACACACACACACACACACATGTTTGTTCACAGCACTTCTAAGCTCTTCTCATAGGAATGGGTCTGGTTGGTGGAAGGGAAGGCTGAGAGTATACATTACAGTAGTGGGTATTTGTAATTCATAGTGGCTGTCATAAAATAAAGTCAACACTGAAAACTTCTTATGTGTTCAACTTGTAGACATTGAGGTGGAAATGGATGGCGGTGGGGGTATAACATAAAAGCAAATCCTATGATGTCTGACTTGGAAAATTTTCCAGGGTGAACAGAGGAAACAAACAGTTTATTCTAGAATCCACTGAGGAGTCAAGTCTCTGTCTTCTGTTTTCATAACTAGAAAATATGATAAAATACACAAATGTTGAGAGTACAGCAAAATGAATTTTTACATATGCATGTGTTTGTATAACCACTACTCATACCAACATATATAAGATTTCCAGGACTTTAGAAAGCTCCTTAATGCGCTCTGTCTGTATTTCCCTAGAGGTAACTGTTATTCTGATTTCTATCACCATAGTTTAATTTTACATGTTCTTTTTCAATGGAAATTTCTTCCTGGTCCCAAAGACAACGGGTTTGTCTACTTTGTACTAATACAAGATGCTAATAAGAACTTTTTCATCACTTTGGTTCAAAAGCAGCCAATTCTTAAATGGCTATCAAATACTACCACTGTTCTTTGCCTCTGTCCATGCTAATTAAAGATCAAATTATTTTTATAGGAACTATCAATGCACCAACAAAAATATGTACAATCTATTTGCATGTTATGATAAATCAGTTGAGCTACACACTTTTTAAATGATCTGCAAAATAATAAACATGTGAGGTTCTTCTCAGGTAAATCAGAGAAAGTCTCAATTACACAGGGTAATGTTAATGAGAATGTGATTAGTTACGATATTGGGCACACTTATGGATTTTTTTTTTTTTTCAGACCTAGGTAATTTGTTCTTGAAACAACTTCAGCAACTAGGGATTAAGAGGGAAAGACATGAATGCTATTGAGTAGATCAAAAATTATTGATTGCTCCATAAGCCATTGAAATATACACAGTATATATGTGCTCAAACACCTACTTAATTTTTTTTTTATAGTTTCCGTGTTACTCATAACTTTTTGTGTATTTACATGTAATCTTTTTTTTTTAATTATACTTTAAGTTTTAGGGTACATGTGCACATTGTGCAGGATAGTTACGTATGTATACATGTGCCATGCTGGTGCGCTGCACCCACTAACTCGTCATCTAGCATTATGTATATCTCCCAATGCTATCCCTCCCACCTCCCCCCTCCCCACCACAGTCCCCAGAGTGTGATATCCCCCTTCCTGTGTCCATGTGATCTCATAGTTCAATTCCCACCTATGAGTGAGAATATGCGGTGTTTGGTTTTTTGTTCTTGCGATAGTTTACTGAGAATGATGATTTCCAATTTCATCCATGTCCCTACAAAGGACATGAACTCATCATTTTTTATGGCTGCATAGTATTCCATGGTGTATATGTGCCACATTTTCTTAATCCAGTCTATCATTGTTGGACATTTGGGTTGGTTCCAAGTCTTTGCTATTGTGAATAACGCCACAATAAACATACGTGTGCATGTGTCTTTATAGCAGCATAATTTATAGTCATTTGGGTTTATACCCAGTAATGGGATGGCTGGGTCAAATGGTATTTCTAGTTCTAGATCCCTGAGGAATCGCCACACTGACTTCCACAATGGTTGAACTAGTTTACAGTCCCACCAACAGTGTAAAAGTGTTCCTATTTCTCCACATCCTCTCCAGGACCTGTTGTTTCCTGACTTTTTAATGATTGCCATTCTAACTGGTATGAGATGATATCTCATAGTGGTTTTGATTTGCATTTCTCTGATGGCCAGTGATGATGAGCATTTTTTCATGTGTTTTTTGGCTGCATAAATGTCTTCTTTTGAGAAGTGTCTGCTCATGTCCTTTGCCCACTTTTTGATGGGGTTGTTTGTTTTTTTCTTGTAAATTTGTTTGAGTTCATTGTAGATTCTGGATATTAGCCCTTTGTCAGATGAGTAGGTTGTGAAAATTTTCTCCCATGTTGTAGGTTGCCTGTTCACTCTGATGGTAGTTTCTTTTGCTCTGTAGAAGCTCTTTAGTTTAATTAGATCCCATTTGTCAATTTTGGCTTTTGTTGCCGTTGCTTTTGGTGTTTTGGACATGAAGTCCTTGCCCACGCCTATGTCCTGAATGGTAATGCCTAGGTTTTCTTCTAGGGTTTTTATGGTTTTAGGTCTAACGTTTAAATCTTTAATCCATCTTGAATTGATTTTTGTATAAGGTGTAAGGAAGGGATCCAGTTTCAGCTTTCTACATATGGCTAGCCAGTTTTCCCAGCACCATTTATTAAATAGGGAATCCTTTCCCCATTGCTTGTTTTTCTCAAGTTTGTCAAAGATCAGATAGTTGTAGGTAAGCGGCGTTATTTCTGAGGGCTCTGTTCTGTTCCATTGATCTATATCTCTGTTTTGGTAGCAGTACCATGCTGTTTTGGTTACTGTAGCCTTGTAGTATAGTTTGAAGTCAGGTAGTGTGATGCCTCCAGCTTTGTTCTTTTGGCTTAGGATTGACTTGGCGATGCGGGCTCTTTTTTGGTACCATATGAACTTTAAAGTAGTTTTTTCCAATTCTGTGAAGAAAGTCATTGGTAGCTTGATGGGGATGGCATTGAATCTGTAAATTACCTTGGGCAGTATGGCCATTTTCATGATATTGATCCTTCCTACCCATGAGCATGGAATGTTCTTCCATTTGTTTGTATGCTCTTTTATTTCCTTGAGCAGTGGTTTGTAGTTCTCCTTGAAGAGGTCCTTCACATCCCTTGTAAGTTGGAGTCCTAGGTATTTTATTCTCTTTGAAGCAATTGTGAATGGGATTTCACTCATGATTTGGCTCTCTGTTTGTCTGTTGTTGGTGTATAGGAATGCTTGTGATTTTTGTACATTGATTTTGTATCCTGAGACTTTGCTGAAGTTGCTTATGAGCTTAAGGAGATTTTGGGCTGAGACAATGGGGTTTTCTAGATAAACAATCATGTCATCTGCAAACAGGGACAATTTGACTTCCTCTTTTCCTAATTGAATACCCTTTATTTCCTTCTCCTGCCTGATTGCCCTGGCCAGAACTTCCAACACTATGTTGAATAGGAGCGGTGAGAGAGGGCATCCCTGTCTTGTGCCAGTTTTCAAAGGGAATGCTTCCAGTTTTTGCCCATTCAGTATGATATTGGATGTGGGTTTGTCATAGATAGCTCTTATTATTTTGAGATACGTCCCATCAGTACCTAATTTATTGAGAGTTTTTAGCATGAAGGGTTGTTGAATTTTGTCAAAGGCTTTTTCTGCATCTATTGAGATAATCATGTGGTTTTTGTCTTTGGCTCTGTTTATATGCTGGATTACATTTATTGATTTGCATATATTGAACCAGCCTTGCATCCCAGGGATGAAGCCCACTTGATCATGGTGGATAAGCTTTTTGATGTGCTGCTGGATTTGGTTTGCCAGTATTTTATTGAGGATTTTTGCATCAATGTTCATCAAGGATATTGGTCTAAAATTCTCTTTTTTGGTTGTGTCTCTGCCCGGCTTTGGTATCAGAATGATGCTGGCCTCACAAAATGAGTTAAGGAGGATTCCCTCTTTTTCTATTGATTGGAATAGTTTCAGAAGGAATGGTACCAGTTCCTCCTTGTACCTCTGGTAGAATTCAGCTGTGAATCCATCTGGTCCTGGACTCTTTTTGGTTGGTAAACTATTGATTATTGCCACAATTTCAGCTCCTGTTACTGGTCTATTCAGAGATTCAACTTCTTCCTGGTTTAGTCTTGGGAGAGTGTATGTGTCGAGGAATGTATCCATTTCTTCTAGATTTTCTAGTTTATTTGCGTAGAGGTGTTTGTAGTATTCTCTGATGGTAGTTTGTATTTCTGTGGGATCGGTGGTGATATCCCCTTCATCATTTTTTATTGCGTCTATTTGATTCTTCTCTCTTTTTTTCTTTATTAGTCTTGCTAGCGGTCTATCAATTTTGTTGATCCTTTCAAAAAACCAGCTCCTGGATTCATTGATTTTTTGAAGGGTTTTTGTGTCTCTATTTCCTTCAGTTCTGCTCTGATTTTAGTTATTTCTTGCCTTCTGCTAGCTTTTGAATGTTTTTGCTCTTGCTTTTCTAGTTCTTTTAATTGTGATGTTAGGGTGTCAATTTTGGATCTTTCCTGCTTTCTCTTGTGGGCATTTAGTGCTATAAATTTCCCTCTACACACTGCTTTGAATGCGTCCCAGAGATTCTGGTATGTTGTGTCTTTGTTCTCATTGGTTTCAAAGAACATCTTTATTTCTGCCTTCATTTCGTTATGTACCCAGTAGTCATTCAGGAGCAGGTTGTTCAGTTTCCATGTACTTGAGCGGCTTTGAGTGAGATTCTTAATCCTGAGTTCTAGTTTGATTGCACTGTGGTCTGAGAGATAGTTTGTTATAATTTCTGTTCTTTTACATTTGCTGAGGAGAGCTTTACTTCCAACTATGTGGTCAATTTTGGAATAGGTGTGGTGTGGTGCTGAAAAAAATGTATATTCTGTTGATTTGTGGTGGAGAGTTCTGTAGATGTATATTAGGTCCACTTGGTGCAGAGCTGAGTTCAATTCCTGGGTATCCTTGTTGACTTTCTGTCTCGTTGATCTGTCTAATGTTGACAGTGGGGTGTTAAAGTCTCCCATTATTAATGTGTGGGAGTCTAAGTCTCTTTGTAGGTCACTCAGGACTTGCTTTATGAATCTGGGTGCTCCTGTATTGGGTGCATATATATTTAGCATAGTTAGCTCCTCTTGTTGAATTGATCCCTTTACCATTATGTAATGGCCTTCTTTGTCTCTTTTGATCTTTGTTGGTTTAAAGTCTGTTTTATCAGAGACTAGGATTGCAACCCCTGCCTTTTTTTGTTTTCCATTTGCTTGATAGATCTTCCTCCATCCTTTTATTTTGAGCCTATGTGTGTCTCTGCACGTGAGATGGGTTTCCTGAATACAGCACAATGATGGGTCTTGACTCTTTATCCAACTTGCCAGTCTGTGTCTTTTAATTGGAGCATTTAGTCCATTTACATTTAAAGTTAATATTGTTATGTGTGAATTTGATCCTGTCATTATGATGTTAGCTGTTTATTTTGCTCGTTAGTTGATGCAGTTTCTTCCTAGTCTTGATGGTCTTTACATTTTGGCATGATTTTGCAGCGGCTGGTACCGGTTGTTCCTTTCCATGTTTAGCGCTTCCTTCAGGAGCTCTTGTAAGGCAGGCCTGGTGGTGACAAAATTGGTCAGCATTTGCTTGTCTGTAAAGTATTTTATTTCTCCTTCACTTATGAAGCTTAGTTTGGCTGGATATGAAATTCTGGGTTGAAAATTCTTTTCTTTAAGAATGTTGAATATTGGCCCCCACTCTCTTCTGGCTTGTAGGGTTTCTGCCAAGAGATCCGCTGTTAGTCTGATGGGCTTCCCTTTGAGGGTAACCCGACCTTTCTCTCTGGCTGCCCTTAACATTTTTTCCTTCATTTCAACTTTGGTGAATCTGACAGTTATGTGTCTTGGAGTTGCTCTTCTCGAGGAGTATCTTTGTGGCGTTCTCTGTATTTCCTGAATCTGAACGTTGGCCTGCCTTGCTAGATTGGGGAAGTTCTCCTGGATAATATCCTGCAGAGTGTTTTCCAACTTGGTTCCATTCTCCGCATCACTTTCAGGTACACCAATCAGATGTAGATTTGGTTTTTTCACATAGTCCCATATTTCTTGGAGGCTTTGCTCATTTCTTTTTATTCTTTTTTCTCTAAACTTCCCTTCTCGCTTCATTTCATTCATTTCATCTTCCATTGCTGATACCCTTTCTTCCAGTTGATCGCATCGGCTCCTGAGTCTTCTGCATTCTTCACGTAGTTCTCGAGCCTTGGTTTTCAGCTCCATCAGCTCCTTTAAGCACTTCTCTGTATTGGTTATTCTAGTTATACATTCTTCTAAATTTTTTTCAAAGTTTTCAACTTCTTTGCCTTTGGTTTGAATGTCCCCCCGTAGCTCAGAGTAATTTGATCATCTGAAGCCTTCTTCTCTCAGCTCGTCAAAATCATTCTCCATCCAGCTTTGTTCCGTTGCTGGTGGGGAGCTGTGTTCCTTTGGAGGAGGAGAGGCGCTCTGCGTTTTAGAGTTTCCAGTTTTTCTGTTCTGTTTTTTCCCCATCTTTGTGGTTTTATCTACTTTTGGTCTTTGATGATGGTGATGTACAGATGGGTTTTCGGTGTGGATGTCCTTTCTGTTTGTTAGTTTTCCTTCTAACAGACAGGACCCTCAGCTTCAGGTCTGTTGGAATACCCTGCCGTGTGAGGTGTCAGTGTGCCCCTGCTGGGGGGTGCCTCCCAGTTAGGCTGCTCAGGGGTCAGGGGTCAGGGACCCACTTGAGGAGGCAGTCTGCCCATTCTCAGATCTCCAGCTGCGTGCTGGGAGAACCACTGCTCTCTTCAAAGCTGTCAGACAGGGACATTTAAGTCTGCAGAGGTTACTGCTGTCTTTTTGTTTGTCTGTGCCCTGCCCCCAGAGGTGGAGCCTACAGAGGCAGGCAGGCCTCCTTGAGCTGTGGTGGGCTCCACCCAGTTCGAGCTTCCTGACTGCTTTGTTTACCTAAGCAAGCCTGGGCAATGGCGGGCGCCCCTCCCCCAGCCTCGCTGCCATCTTGCAGTTTGATCTCAGACTGCTGTGCTAGCAATCAGTGAGACTCCGTGGGCGTAGGACCCTCCGAGCCAGGTGTGGGATATAGTCTCGTGGTGCGCTGTTTTTTAAGCCGGTCTGAAAAGCGCAATATTCGGGTGGGAGTGACCCGATTTTCCAGGTGCGTCTGTCACCCCTTTCTTTGACTGGGAAAGGGAACTCCCTGACCCCTTGCGCTTCCCAGGTGAGGCAATGCCTCGCCCTGCTTCGGCTCGCGCATGGTGCACACACGCACTGGCCTGCGCCCACTGACTGGCACTCCCTAGTGAGATGAACCTGGTACCTCAGATGGAAATGCAGAAATCACCCGTCTTCTGCGTCGCTCACGCTGGGAGCTGTAGACCGGAGCTGTTCCTATTCGGCCATCTTGGCTCCTCCTACTTAATTGTTGAGAAGACCCAGAACAAAATAAATACATTTTATTGCTATCAGATTTTTGAAAAAGTCAAGCCAAAGCTGAATTCTATTTAGGAACAATTACATTTGTTGGCTAATGATGTTATAATGATATATAAATGCAGCCTATTCAATGGCCAAGACCAAAGCATTCAATTCACAGGAACCCCTTATAGTCCAAGGGTCCTGATAGTCCCTTTGTCTTTTCCATGGAACAGAAAAGATGGCCACGTAACATTATAGGCTCAGACATATAACCACATCTTCATATCACATAATACTTATAAAATTTACATAGTTGTTCTTATGAATAACAAGATGACAGCTTCTCTGTGGAGATTCACCATCTGAATCTCAAAGTCTAGAAGTTCTGGAAAACTAGGATCCAGGTTGACTTCCTCCAGATACATGGGATACTTGAATAGCGAAATTAACTTCATTCTCATGAGCTAGGTTGGTTGAGGTAGGCAGAGTAAGACAATAAAGACAGACAGCTTTTACCTAAAAGTTTGGCTTTGCCAAGTTTTGAGCCAATCTAGACCAAGGTTATCAGAACATGAGTGAACACAAACACAATGTCCAGAGGTATAAAATAATTTTCTTTTCACAAATATTGTTTTTGTTGTGGTCTGAAATAAGCCCTGGGGATTTATGTTTCAGTCAGGTTTGATACCTGTCATATTTGATCTATATAATCAAATGGACACCTCAGCCTCTGATTCCTCTTCCACATTCCAGTTCCCACACTGGAACTGTAATCTTGTCCTAGAAAAGGCAAAATTGTGTATACAATGGAAAGTGTAAGATCTTTGAACACAGTTTAACCAGGATATATATTATATCATCAGATCCCAGCAAAATTGCAGTGAAGGTTTCTTCAAGTATAGAAAACGTGACTATATATATATATATATATATATATATATATAAATTATTTTTGTAACATTTATGTGTGTGTGTGTGTGTGTGTGTGTTCATTTCTAGGGAGATGAGGAGAAAGAAAGAGATATTCATTTACTACAAGGAATTGGCTTGTATGATTATGGAGGCTATGTCTCATAGTCTGCAAGATGGAGACCCCAGAGAGCTGGCTGTGTAGTTCCAGTCCAAATCAGAGGACTTGAAAACAAAAAAACCAATGATATAAGTTCCAGTCCAAGAAAATGAGAAGATTGATATCTAAGTTCAAAGACAAGCAGAGAGTGAATTCTCCCTTATGCTACCTGCCACTTTTTGTTTTTGTCAGGCCTCCAGCTGATTGGATGAGGCCCACCACATTGGGGAGGTCACTCTTCTTTACTAAGTCTCATTCAGAAACACTGTCACAGACACAATCAGAATAATGTTGAATGAAATATCTGGGCACCCTGTTCCCTAATCAAGTTGACATAAAAGTAATCATGACAGAAGTTTTTACAGGAGGGTTATTCCAGGACCTGCCTTCCACTATGGAGTCAACAGGGACCAGAAGTTTTTCTTTTAATGCCCCCCATATAGCCAGGATTTAAGATGTTAATCCAAGCTCTATCAACCAGATGTTTTCTCCTGAGGCTTTATAACAGACAGAATGAAGCAATCAATTGGTGGGTCTTCATTCATAACCATAAGAATAGTAGCAGCAACAGTAGCTCTCTGACTCAACTTGACTGGACTATAAGAAAACTGTCATGGTGTCTGCTTTTTGGCTTTCTGGAGTTTCCTTGGCAGCTGCCAATTCTAAAATTTGGTCAGTTATCTGAGGCCCACATCCTATTTTCAGAGCCTTCAAATAATTTCCATTTTACTTAAGTAATCCATAGGCAGATATCGACCATTGTAAATAGGAAAAGTAATAAGTATATATTAATTAAACCAATTTAAATCAGAGATATGTTATTGTGGTAAGTGCCTGAGATAGTGTGATGAAAACAGACACTGCTTTCATGGAACTTACAGATAAGTTAAAGAGATACAAGAAAATATTTACACAAATGTTTCAATCATTGTAGGTGCTACTGGGGGGAAATAAAATTGTGCTTTGGCAGAAGGATAATCATCTCTTTCAATGAATTAGGAGATAAAAAGGTAAAGAAGGGGGAGGATGCAGATAAGTTTTGAATGGGTAGAATCGGAAATTTTGACTAATCGTCTCAATTTTCTATGTGAAGCTTGAAATAGCCATTATTGGGAACTGAAGAGAGAATCTCTACAAAATGTCTGGAGTCCAAGTAAGAGTGATAACCATTAGTTTGCAGTGGTCCCAATATTCAAAGTAGTATTTCTATAGAAGTTGTCAGCAGCCTGAGTTTTGGATTGGAGAAGAAAGAATGATCTGAGTTCAGGTTTTTCTGGGTAAGTGCAATGGATGGATGAAAGAGAGAGAATAGTAGGGTATTGTCAAGATAGTGGTTGAAGTAGTGAACCATGGGATCAAAGATAAATGGGGAAATATTGTAGGAAGTCCCCAAAGATTTAGCGAAAGTTGAAGGATTTTGGGGACTGGAGATCTTAATGGTATTGAAAAAATTGTATCAAGTATAACATTTCTGGGTGATTATGAGGTCCAGACAATGAGCATAACTGTGGAGGGCTGAAGTAAAGTGGAGGTAATGTCTCTAATGAAGAAGTGGAATCTCAGTTAAAGGAGGGTATGAAAGGAAGATACAGTGACTGTATATAGGAGATTACTTCTCAGAGGATGGATATTTCATAGGAATTCCACAGAAATATTCAGTATAGTTAACCAATTCATATAGGAAGAGAAACTTTCAGATGTTGCTGATAATTTGAAAGTATCACTCTTATTTATTTTTTAATCATACACCACTTCAGGTACCAAAGAATCACTTTAAAGGAGCAATTAAAATAGAATAAATAATAAGAGGACAATGCCTTTTTCATTCCGGCAACAGCGCTTCATATTCTTACCAACAAATCTTCTGCCTGTTCTAATCTCCTATTATACAAATTACAACTCATTCACTCCCGTGCAACCTTCATGGAACTTCTTCCCCTGTGCTCGGTTTTCTGATTTAGTTCATCCAATTCCAAGATTTTTGCCTTGGCCCAACATGCTCTTTGAGCTGTGGTGATGTTGTGCTTCTTTCTGTTACCGAAAGCTGGGTAAACTGGCTGGCGATTTGGAGCACAACCAAGTGGAACAAGTTCATAGCTCAGAACCCCTTTTAGGTTCCACCAAATCCTTACCATGTTCTTGTGCCAAATGGAATCTTATTAAACAAGGATGAGGCTCTGGAGAATGTCTATTGATCACACCTACAATTTGAACTTCACAGATTTATTTCATTACAGCCTTTGCCCCTGAGAATAAACACAGATATACTCAAATGGCAATTTTCTCATCCATATTCTGGATGCTGCCGTTACCTTAAATGAAATGAAATACTGTACACATGAATACATGTGATCACAGGAGCATTATAACATCTCATATATGATAACAGAGGTGTATATGCACAATTTGCCTTTCACATTGAAAATGTAGCATCAACCAAACCATTCCTTTTTGGGAAAGAACTTCAGAGATACCATAGTTCATGAAACATCCACTCTTATTTCAGAATGCGGTCACTTCCTGGATGAATTTTCCTACTCCTCACTCTTTGTCCAGTTGTTCTACTCGCTGTCCTAGGACAAACCTGGTTGAGATATGACTTCTGAAATCTCAGGGACTGAGGTGGAATATTGGCTCCACTACTTAGAACTTCGTAGCCAGAGGAAAGAGAGCTTTGTAGTTACAACTGAAGAAGGAAAAACAAAGGTTGAAGTCAGAGAAGAAGTACTGAGCTTCAGGTCTTAAAAGAGGAACAAAACCAGGAGAGTGCATGCATGTAGTGAACACTCAATCAATGTTTATTAAGTGAATCAGTGGGACATGAACTCTGAGTACTGGTAAGAAAGTGAAAAAGGCAGGCAAGGATGCCAAAATTAGATTTATTTGTGGTGTAAAATACTTGATTTAATGGTGAACTTAAAAAGGGAGATCAGGAAAGACAATCGGCTTCTTCCCAAAGAGTCTCCAAGCTACTTGTCTCTTTTGTGTTGCCTAAACAAATACTGGAAGGTCTTGGGGGTGAAGCCAAGATGGCCAAATAGGAACAGCTCCAGCGTACAGCTCCCAGCGTGAGCGACACAGAAGATGTGTGATTTCTGCATTTACAACTGAGGTACTGGGTTCATCTCACTGGGGAGTGTCAGAAAGTGGGTGCAGGACAGTGGGTGAAGGGCACTGAGCTTGAGCTGAAGCAGAGCGAGGCATCACCTCACCCAGGAAGCTCAAGGTGTCAGGGAATTCCCTTTTCTAGTCAAAGAAAGGAGTGACAGACGGCACCTGGAAAATCGGGTCAATCCCACCCTAATACTGCACTTTTCCAATGGTCTTAGCAAACGGCACACCAGGAGATAATATCCCACGCCTGGCTCACAGGGTCCTATGCCTATGGAGCCTGGTTCATTGCTAGCACAGCAGTCTGAGATCAAACTGCAAGGCGGCAGTGAGGCTGGGGGAGGGACGCCCACCATTGCCCAGGCTTGAGTAGGTAAACAAAGTGGCCTGGAAACTCAAACTGGGTGGAGCCCACTGCAGCTCAAGGACTCCTGCCTGCCTCTGTAGACTCCACCTCTGGGGGCAAGGCACAGCAAACAAAAGGCAGCAGAATCCTCTGCAGACTTAAATGTCCCTGTCTGACAGTTTTGAAGAGAGTAGTGGTTCTCCCAGCACGCAGCTGGAGATCTGAGAACAGAGACTGCCTCCTCAAGTGGATCCCTGACCTCTGAGTAGCCTAACTGGGAGGCACACTCTAGTAGGGGCAGACTGACACCTCACATGACCGGGTACTCCTCTGAGACAAAACTTCCAGAGGAATGATAAAGCAGCAACATTTGCTGCTCACCAATATCTGCTGTTCTGCAGCCTCCACTGCTGATACGCAGAAACAGGGTCTGGAGTGGACTTCCAGCAAACTCCAACATACCTGCAGCTGAGGATCCTGACTGTTAGAAGGAAAACTAACAAACAGAAAGGACATCCACACCAAAACCCCATCTGTACATCACTATCATCAAAGACTAAAGGTAGATAAAACCACAAAGATGGGGAAAAAACAGAGCAGAAAAACTGGAAACTCTAAAAATCAGAGCGCCTCTCCTCCTCCAAAGGAACACAGCTCCTCATCAGCAATGGAACAAAGCTGGGCGGAGAATGACTTTGATGAGTTGAGAGAAGAAGGCTTCAGACGATCAAACTACTCCGAGCTAAAGGAGGAAGTCTGAGCCCATGGCAAATAAGTTAAAAACCTTGAAAAAAAATTAGATGAATGGCTAACTAGAATAGCCACTGCAAAGAAGTCCTTAAAGGACCCGAAGGAGCTGAAAACCAAGGCATGAGAAGTACGTGACGAATGCACCAGCCTCAGTATCCGATTCAATCACCTGGAAGAAAGGGTATAAGTGATGGAAGATCAAATGAATGAAATGAAGCGGGAAAAGAAGTTTAGAGAAAAAAGAATAAAAAGAAATGAACAAAGCCTCCAAGAAACATGAGACTATGTGAAAAGAACAAATTTACATCTGATTGTTACAACTGAAAGTGACGGGGAGAATGGAACCAAGTTGGAAAACACCCTGCAAGATATTATCCAGGAGAACTTCCCCAATCTAGCAAGGCAGACCAACATTCACATTAGGAAATACAGAGAATGCCACAAAGATACTCCTCGAGAAGAGCAACTCCAAGACACATAATTGTCACATTCACCAAAGTTGAAATGAAGGAAAAAATGTTAAGGGCAGCCAGAGAGAAAGGTTGGGTTACCCACAAAGGGAAGCCCATCAGACTAACAGCGGATCTCTTGGCAGAAACTCTACAAGCCAGAAGAGAGTGGGGGCCAATATTCAACATTCTTAAAGAAAATAATTTTCAACCCAGAATCTCATATTCAGGCAAACTAAGTTTCATAAGTGAAGGAGAAATAAAATCCTTTACAGACAAGCAAGTGCTGAGAGATTTTTGTCACCACCAGGCCTGCCCTAAAAGAGCTCCTGAAGGAAGCACTAAACATGGAAAGGAACAACTGGTACCAGCCACTGCAAAATCATGCCAAATTGTAAAGACCATCGAGGCTAGGAAAAACTGCATCAACTAACGAGCAAAATAACCAGTTAACATCATAATGACAGGATCAAATTCACACATAACAATATTAACCTTAAATGTAAATGGACTAAATGTTCCAAATAAAGCACAAAGACTGGCAAATTGGATAAAGAGTCAAGACCCATCAGTGTGCTGTATTCGAGAAACCCATCTCACGGGCAGAGAAACACATAGGCTCAAAATAAAGGGATGGAGGAAGATATAAAAAGCGAATGGAAAACAAAAAAAGGCAGGGGTTGCAATCCTAGACTCTGATAAAACAGACTTTAAACCAACAAAGATCAAAAGACACAAAGAAGGCCATTCCATAACAGTAAGGGGATCAATTCAGCAAGAAGAGCTAACTATCCTAAATATATATATGCACCCAATACAGGAGCACCCAGATTCATAAAGCAAGTCCTTAGAGACCTACAAAGAGACTTAGCCTCCCACACAATAATCATGGGAGACACTAACACCCAGCTGTCAACATTAGACAGATCAACGAGATAGAAAGTTAACAAGGATATCCAGGAACAGAACTCAGCTCTGCACCAAGTGGACCTAATAGACATCTACAGAACTCTCCACCCAAAATCAACAAAATATACATTCTTTTCAGCACCACACCACATCTATTCCAAAATTGACAACATAGTTGCAAGTAAAGCACTCCTCAGCAAATGTAAAAGAACAGAAATTATAACAAACTGTCTCTCAGACCACAGTGCAATCAAACTAGAACTCAGGATTAAGAAACTCACTCAAAACCGCTCAACTACATGGAAACTGAACAACCTGCTCCTGAATGACTACTGGGTACATAACGAAATGAAGGCAGAAATAAAGATGTTCTTTGAAACCAATGAGAACAAAGACACAACATACAAGAATCTCTGGGACACATTTAAAGCAGTGTGTAGAGGCAAATTTATAGCACTAAATGCTCACAAGAGAAAGCAGGAAAGATCTAAAATTGACACCCTAACATCACAATTAAAAGAACTAGAGAAGCAAGAGCAAACACATTCGAAAGCCAGCAGAAGGCAAGAAATAACTAAGATCAGAGCAGAACTGAAGGAAATAGAGACACAAAAAACCCTTCAAAAAATCAATGAATCCAGGAGCTGGTTTTTTGAAAAGATCAACAAAATTGATAGACTGCTAGCAAGACTAAAAAAGAAAAAAAGAGAGAGGAATCAAATAAATGGAATAAAAAATGATAAAGGGGATATCACCACCGATCCCACAGAAATATAAACTACCATGAGAGAATACTATAAACACTTCTATGCAAATAAACTAGAAAATCTAGAAAAAATGGATAAATTTCTTGACACATACACCCTCCCAAGACTAAACCAGGAAGAAGTTGAATCTCTGAATAGACGAATAACAGGCTCTGAAATTGAGGCAATAATTAATAGCTTACCAACCAAAAAGAGTCCAGGACCAGATGGATTCACAGCCGAATTCTACCAGAGGTACAAGGAGGAGCTGGTACCATTCCTTCTGAAACTATTCCAATCAATAGAAAAAGAGGGAATCCTCCCTAACTCATTTCATGAGGCCAGCATCATCCTGATACCAAACTCTGGTAGAGACACGACAAAAAAAGAGAATTTTAGACCAATATCCCTGATGAACATGGACGAAAAAATCCTCAGTAAAATACTGGCAAGCGGAATCCAGCAGCACATCAAAAAGCTTATCCACCATGATCAAGCGGGCTTCATCCCTGGGATGGAAGAATAGTCCAACATACGCAAATCAATAAACGTAATACAGCATATAAAGAGAACCAATGACAAAAACGGTATGATTATCTCAATAGATGCAGAAAAGGCCTTTGACAAAATTCAACACCCCTTCATGCTAAAAACTCTCAATAAATTAGGTATTGATGGGACTTATCTCAAAATAATAAGAGCTATGTATGACAAACCCACAGCCAGTATCATACTGAATGGGCAAAAACTGGAGGCATTCTCTTTGAAAACTGGCACAGGACAGGGATGCCCTCTCTCACCACTCCAATTCAACATAGTGTTGGAAGTTCTGGCCAGGGCAATCAGGCAGGAGAAGAAAATCAAAGGTGTTCAGTTAGGAAAAGAGGAAGCCAAATTATCCCTATTTGCAGATGACATGATTGTATATCTAGAAAACCCCATTGTCTCAGCCCAAAATCTCCTTAAGCTCTTAGGCAACTTCAGCAAAGTCTCAGGATACAAAATCAATGTGCAAAAATCACAAGCATTCTTACACACCAATAACAGAGAAACAGAGAGCCAAATCATGAGTGAACTCCCATTCACAATTGCTTCAAAGATAATAAAATACCTAGGAATCCAACTTACAAGGGATGTGAAGGACCTCTTCAAGGAGAACTACAAACCACTTCTCAATAAAATAAAGGAGGATACAAACAAATGGAAGAACATTCCATGCTCATGGGTAGAAAGAATCAATATAGTGAAAATGGCCATACTGCCCAAGGTAATTTATAGATTCAGTGCCATCCCCATCAAGCTACCAATGACTTTCTTCACAGAATTGGAAAAAAACTACTTTAAAGTTCATATGGACCCAAAAAATAGATCACATTGCCAAGTCAATCCTAAGCCAAAGGAAGAAAGCTGGAGGCATCACTCTACCTGACTTGAAACTATACTACAAGGCTACAATAACCAAAACAGCATGGAACTGGTACCAAAACAGCGATATAGACCAATGGAACAGAACAGAGCCCTGAGAAATAATGTCACATATCTACAACCATCTGGTCTTTGACAAACCTGTCAAAAACAAGAAATGGGGAAAGGCTTCCCTTTTTAATAAATGGTGCTGGGAAAAATGGCTAGCCATATGTAGAAAGCTGAAACTGGATCCCTTCCTTACACCTTATACAAAAATTAATTCAAGATGGATTAAAGACTTAAATGTTAGACCTAAAACCATAAAAAGCCTAGAAGAAAACCTAGGCAATGCCATTGAGATCATAGGCATGGGCAAGGACTTCATGTCTAAAACACCAAAAGCAATGGCAACAAAAGCCAAAATTCACTTATGGGATGTAATTAAACTAAAGAGCTTCCGCACAACAAAGGAAACTACCATCAGAGTGAACAGGCAACATACAGAATGGGAGAAAATTTTGCAATCTACTCATCTGACAAAGGGCTAATATCCAGAATCTACAATGAACTCAAACAAATTTACAAGAAAAAACCAAACAACCCCATCAAAAAGTGGGCAAAGGATATGAACAGACACTTCTCAAAAGAAGACATTTATGCAGCCAAAAAACACATGAAAAAATGCTCACCATCACTGGCCATCAGAGAAATGCAAATCAAAACCATAATGAGATACCATCTCACACCAGTTAGAATGGCAATCGTTAAAAAGTCAGGAAGCAACAGGTGCTGGAGAGGATGTGGAGAAATAGGAACACTTTTACACCATCGGTGGGACTGTAAACTAGTTCCACCATTGTGAAAGTCAGTGTGGTGATTCCTCAGAGATCTAGAACTAGAAATACCATTTGACCCAGCCATCCCATTGCTGGGTATATACCCAAAGGATTATAAATCATGCTGCTATAAAGACACATGCACTCATATGTTTATTGTGGCACTATTCACAATAGCAAAGACTTGAAAGCAACCCAAATGTTCAACAATGATAGACTGGATTTAGAAAATGTGGCACATATACACCATGGAATACTATGCAGCCATAAAAAATGATAAGTTCATGTCCTCTGTAGGGACATGGATGAAGCTGGGAACCATCATTCTCAGCAAACTATCACAAGGACAAGAAATCAAACACCACATATTCTCACTCATCAGTGGGAATTGAACAATGAGAACACATGGACACAGGAAGGGGAACATCACACACTGGGGCCTGTGGTGGGGTGGGGGGAGGGGGGAGGGATAGCATTAGGAGTTATACCTTATGTTAAATGACGAGTTAATGGGTGCAGCACACCAACACGGCACATGTATACATATGTAACTAACCTGCACAATGTGCACATGTACCCTAAGACTTAAAGTATAATAATGAAAAATAAATAAATAAAGTGGAAAAAACTCTAAAAGAAAAAAAAGACAAATATTGGAAGGTCTTCTATCTTTCCCCTGTATTATTCAATAATAATTCCCATTCAACCATTGTATCTTAATTGCTTCTGTCTTTGTACACTTCTACTTTCTATACTTGTATTCTCACATTTGAAAATCTTGGAGCATACTTTGGTTAGAATTCAATTGTATTTCCTGGTATTTTTAAGTATTTTTTTAATGTTCATATTAACCATATAATCATCTTTATGACTTTTCCTGAACATGCAAAATAATCTGATAGCAGTCACTTAGTGCTTCCTGATGCCTTTTGTTTGAGCTGACACCAAATGAAATATTGAATAAACTGAGGAGTTATGGAAGGGTAAAGAAGAAGAATTATGAATCAGCCTTCACTTCAAAAAATGTTTTTCAATTACAGAACACCATCACCATCAGCAACCCAAATTTATAGCCCTGAGTTAAGCTTTATGGTCAATGAATCCGAACGTTTCTGCTGAACACAGGAATGTTCATCAAGAGGTGAGAAAAGTATTTGTTTAAATGTTACTGTTTTACATGATTATGGAAGTAATATGTTATAGTTATACAAATTTTGGGAAATAGAAATCACAAGAATAAAGTTAAAATCATCCATAAGCCAATGACACAAAATTATAAAACTTGTAATATTTAGTGTATGGATATCCTTTTAGTATTTTTTAAATTGGGGGGATCTGAACATTTTTAAAAGTAGTGTTATATTTTTATGCATTTGAATGTGTAGTCATTTAACAAACATTTGCTGATTTCTCACTATTAATGTGTATGCAGAAATTATTTTGTAATCTGTTTTTCTTATATAATAATATAAAATTTATCCATACTATTAACTTTGTATCTTGACATACTTGAAAATATTTCTTTAAATAGACTCACCATATTAATCATAAAAATTGAAACCAATTTCATATTTCCCATTTATTTTTAATATTATGATTATATATATTAATGGGATGAACACAGCTTGCACATATATTGTTAAGCATATTTATCATTATTTTTGAACAGCTTATTAGTGATAACTGAGTCATCCAAATAATCTTCTCAAATCTCCTCAACAATTATCGAGAGCGAAGGAAAGTCATTCCAGAAACATTTATTGCATTTGTACACAGTGGCAAACACAGCATAGTAATGGACTAGAAGAATTGTGACTATGGGCCGGGCGCGGTGGCTCATGCCTGTAATCCCAGCACTTTGGAAGGCTGAAACAGGCTGATCACGAGGTCAGGAGTTCGAGACCAGCCTTACCAACATGGGGAAACCCCGTCTTTTCTAAAAATACAAAAATTAGTTGGGACTGGTGGCACGCGCCTATAATTTCAGCTACTCAGGAGGCTGAGGCAGGAGAATCGCTTCAACTTGGGAGTCGGAGGTTGCAGAGAAACAAAAAAAGAAACAAACAGAATTGTGACTATGATGGAATACTGAGATATATAAGATATGATTATTGCAATCAAATATCTTAGGCTAGAAAAAATATTAAAATTATGCTTTATAAATATTAAACCAGTGTTTAATATCTGTCAAATTTGTGGTACACTTC
Source organism: Pan paniscus (assembly GCF_029289425.2). Taxonomy (NCBI): domain Eukaryota; kingdom Metazoa; phylum Chordata; class Mammalia; order Primates; family Hominidae; genus Pan; species Pan paniscus. Next base: position 66,054,701 of record NC_073272.2, read on the forward strand.
AGTTGTGTTTTTCTATGTGTTAATCTTTACAATACTGATAAATAATTGTTTAGTAACATCAGAACACATCCAGCTTCTGGTTCAGGGAGGAAATTTAGCTCCTAAGGCAGAAATTGAATAGACAGCATAGGGCTGGATGTGGCTGAAGTGGAGGGAAGGGGCGAGAGTTTGTAGATGAAGCAATGAGCTTCCTAAGAGTAAAGCAGAACAAAATAAGAACTTAAAGATAAATTACCCATGTATTTTCAAGGAAAACAGGGTCGCAGGCTGAGATGGGGACTGACCAGAAGTAAACAGAGCTCAGTTCTATGAAGCTAAATATTCCATACAGGACATAAAGATGCTCTCTGTTCAGGCAACATGGCAGAGACTATTGATTTGAGATGGAGCACAAGTATCAAAGGCAGAACATAACAGTAATGTCTTTTTTATAAGGCTAGAGTGCTTTGAGTCTTTCCTAACACCAGAGTAAGTGAAATGGTGGGGGAATCAGTTCCACTCTCTTCTGGCTTTACACTTTGACCAATGTGCTAGGGACTCAGCTATTTCAAGAAAGTTCTTTGTAGCTTCCACTCAGGTCCTTAGTGTCTTCCATAAGCCATCAGCTTATGAACAGGGGCAACCATGAAAATTTTTCTTAGGTGCAGAATAGATCACACTATTTTCTTATTTCTGACCCTTCAATGGGATCTCCATATATTGCAAAAAAGGATTAATCTTTTTAAAAGTCCTCTATGACTGGCTCCTGTCTATTTCTCCAGCTTTTGTTCTACCATTAGTTGCCTTATACTGGAGACTTGAACGGAGTTGCTTCCTCACTCCCTTCTACCTTCAGCCTTTACTGTTAATATCTTCTTTGTTTGAAACAACTTCTTCCTTCCAGTCGTCTCTCTTAGCTGCTTGCCTGGATAAATACTTACTGATCTCTCAGGACTCAACAGGAATTACTTTCAGTATTCCTCCTTGATCTCACTGCCTGGCTAAGTTGAAAGCTTCTCTGTGTTCCCAGGTTACCCTATGCACACCATCATCCCAGTAATTTCAGAGTATGCTGCAGTAAATTTTTTATTTATGTTTATTTACCCATCCCCTCATGAGTGTTTCTGGAAATGAGAAACAGTCTGATTCAATAATGTCCCACACTCAAAAGTTGTGTGTTGAACTGTATGCCGAATTTCCCAGTGGCAAACTCCACCTCTGCCAAGCCAGAAAGTTCCAGGCCTTCATTGCCTGGATTTCCAGGATTGACTGATGAGGGGAGCAGTTATTTTAACCCTGGAAACCCAGATACCCTGCATGGTCCTAATCTTACTGATCAAGTCTTGAATCTGAGATAAAAATTGTTCCCAGGTTCTATGGTGGCAGACCTGTGGTGCCAATTCTATCCTCCTCAGATAATGATAAGAAGGACTTGGAAATAGTTGGCTCTTGAGTTTTGAAGAATGAGAGAAAAGAGGAAAAGGGCAAGGAGGGTGTAGGTTTAGTGATATGGCAGGGGGGCATGGAAGTGCTGGGTAAAGAAGGGTGTGTTTCCTGGCGAGGGCTCCACCCTGGGGCCTATGTTCATGGACCAAAGTGAGAACAGGCACTTCTGTTTTCATGCCCAAATGTTGCATTTTCCAAGATCACCATTCTGGCCCACCATGCCCTCCATCCTGTGCCCATAAAAACCTGAAACGTTGGCTGGGTGCAATGGCTCATGCCTGTAATCCCAGCACTTTGGGACGCTGAGACAGACGGATCACCTGAGGTTGGGAGTTTGAGACCAGCCTGACCAACATGGAGAAACCTCGTCTCTACATATATATATACACACACACACACACACACACACACACATATACACACACACATATATATTATGATATATATGTGTATATATAGCTTATGATATATATATATATATATCATAAACTAGCAAGGAATCCAGACACTTCCTTACAGAATATATGTAGCTTATAAAGTAGAATTCTAAGCTAATATGCAATAAAATAACTATGACTTGCAGCCCTACAGTCCCCTTCTAATATGCTGCTATTATTCTCATACCTAGGCTTCAGGGTCCTAGTTAAATGGTAGAGTTCTCTTATCCCCCTTGCAAGACATGTGACAGGGGTGTGGATCCCTTGGTTGTCTGCTGCCCTACCCCTCAAACCCTAGGGGGAGCATGCAAACAGGCAGGCGCAGAGGCTGTGGGGAGTGCTTTTGGGCTTCTGCCCCACAGCAGTGTTTAGGAGTGGGTGTTGGTGATTCCCGAAGACCAAGTGGGCATGTGTTACAGTGTGCTCTTTCTGCTTTGCCGTCTGCAGACAGCTTGTGTTAATCATAACCAGCTTAATAGACCCTCTGTCTTAGGACAGGGGGCCAGTGTGACAGCCTGGGTTCTTGCCCAATGTACCAGAAGAATCGGATCACACATGGGATGGAAGGATGAATGTAAGGTTTTATTTTATTTTATTTTTATTTATTTATTTTTATTATACTTTAAGTTCTAGGGTATGTGTGCATAACGTGCAGGTTTGATACATAGGTACACATGTGCCATGTTGGTTTGCTGCACCCATCAACTCATCATTTACATTAGGTAAATGATTAGGCCTGTCCTTGGGAATTATAAGGGATTCCTGTTATTTGTGTAATTTTCCACTGATTTAAGAATTTTTGAAATGTTTTACTACAGTATCCTCGCCCATTATCTGTTTTAATTTTTTCTGGAACTCCCATGACAGCAAAAAAAGATAATAAATGTCTTTTAACATGGGAAGTACTTTCTCCCGTCTGGCAGGTTGCCCATATGAAATGTGAATAAGTATCAACTGTCACATGGACAAATGACAATTTACCAAATGAAGGTACATGTGTGACATCCATTTGCCATAATGCATCAGGACATAAACCTCTGGGATTAACCCCTGCCTCCTGAGTGGGCAGGTGTAAGGCTTGACACTGAGCACAATGTTTTACAATATTTTTTGCCTGTTTCCATGTGATATCAAATTTGTTTTTTAATCCTATTGCATTTACATGAATCAGGGCATGAAGTTCTTGTGCTTCCATAAAGGCAGATGATACTTGCAAATCAGCTTGTTCATTTGCCTTAGTTAAAGGCCCTGATAAATTAGTATGTGCTCAAATATGAGTAATATAAAATGGGAAATTTCTTTTTGTCACAGTTTGTTGTAATAATTTAAACAGCTGATTTAACTGATCATCCATACTATATTTGATTAGGGCTGTCTCAACATCCTTTGTAGCCTGTACTACATATGCAGAATCTGAAACAATGTTAATAGGCTGATTAAAATCTTGTAACACTGAAATGACAGCAACCAATTCTGCTCTTTGAGCTGAGTGATATTGAGTTTTAATGACTCGTTCTTTTGGCCTGGTGTAAGCCGCTTTTCCATTGCTGGAACCATCAGTAAACACCATCAGAGCATTTTCTAAAGGTTTTTGTCGGTAATTTTAGGTAAAATCCAAGTAGCCAATTCCAAAAACTGTAAGATTTTTGTTTTTGGGTAATGATTATCAATAATTTCCACAAAATCAGCAAGACCAATCTGCCATGCAGCAGAATTGTTAAAGGCTTGTCTAACCTGTTCCTTGTTTAAAGGAACAATGATTTTATCTGGGTCACTTTCACACAATTTTACTATTCTCAGTCTTGCCTGACCACTTAATGTAGCCATTTGATCTAAGTACAATGTAAAAGTCTTAACTGTACTGTGAGGAAGGAATGACCACTCCACAAGATCTGTATTTTGAACAATAATGCCTTTTGGAGACTATGCAGTAGCAAAAATCAAAAGTTGGAGTGGGGCTAAGTGATCCATTCTACTTACTTGTGCTGACTGAATTTTTTCTTCAACTAATTCATTCTTTTAGTTGCCTCTGGAGTTGATGTTTTTTACTATTCAAGTCTGTAACCTCTCTCAAGATAGAAAACAAATTTGACATGGCATAAGTAGGAATGCCTAGAGTTGGCTGAATCCAATTAATATCTCCTAGCAATTTTTGAAAGTCATTTAATGTTCTTAATGTGTCTTTTCTTATTTCTATTTTTTGTGGCTTAATTTTTCTTTCCTCTACCTGCATTCACAAATAATGAAAAGGAGTGGAGGTCTGAATCTTATGAGATGCTATTGTTAGGCCTGTGTTTGCAATGCCTGTCTGCAGAAATGTGTAACAGTCAATTAATTTGTCTCTTGTTTCTGCAGCACACAAAATATTATCAACATAATGAATGAAATAACAGGCTGAAAACTTGTCTCTAACTGGTTGAAAAACTTGAGCTACAAAAGACTGACAAACAGTTGGACTGTTAAGCATTCCCTTAGGCAACACTTTCCACTGAAATCTGGTAGCTGGTTCTTTATTATTTATGGTTGGTATAGTAAAAGCAAATTTTTCAAAATCCTGTTTTGCCAGAGGAATGGTAAAAAAACAATCCTTTAGATCAATTATAATTAAAGGCCAATCATTGGGGATCATGGCCGGATAGGGCAGCCCAGGTTGGAGAGGCCCCATGGGTTTAATTACTGCATTAACAGTTCTCAAATCAGTTAGTATGTGCCATCTGCCTGATTTTTTCTGAATTACAATCACAGGAGAATTCTAAAGAGAGAAAGTGGGTGAAACATGTCCTTTTTTTTTTTTGAGAAGCGTACAGATTTATTTACTATAATAAATAAAGTGACACAGGAGCCTTCATAAGGAAATGAAGACATGAAGAAAGGGGTAAATCTGTGTATATTTTATGCTGGGCTTGATAAGGAAGTGGATAATCGTGAAGCATGATTGGATAAAAAAGTGTGATCTAATGTTAGTCAGCTGGGGAGAATTTAGCAAGGCCTGTTTGTTCAGATTCTACTCTGTGACTTTGTGTCTTCAAAACTAGGATGTTTATTTATTTATTTATTTATTATTATTATACTTAAAGTTTTAGGGTACTTGTGCACAATGTGCAAGTTAGTTACATATGTATACATGTGCCATGCTGGTGCGCTGAACCCACTAACTCGTCATCTAGCATTAGGTATATCTCCTAATGCTATCCCTCCCCCCTCCCCCCACCCCACAACAGTCCCCAGAGTGTGATGTTCCCCTTCCTGTGTCCATGTGTTCCCATTGTTCAATTCCCACCTATGAGTGAGAATGTGCGGTGTTTGGTTTTTTGTTCTTGCGATAGTTTACTGAGAATGATGATTTCCAATTTCATCCATGTCCCTACAAAGGACATGAACTCATCATTTTTTATGGCTGCATAGTATTCCATGGTGTATATGTGCCACATTTTCTTAATCCAGTCTATCATTGTTGGATATTTGGGTTGGTTCCAAGTCTTTACTCTTGTGAATAATGCCACAATAAACATACGTGTGCATGTGTCTTTATAGCAGCATGATTTATAGTCCTTTGGGTATATACCCAGTAATGGGATGGCTGAGTCAAATGGTATTTCTAGTTCTAGATCCCTGAGGAATCACCACACTGACTTCCACAATGCTTGTACTAGTTTACAGTCCCACCAACAGTGTAAAAGTGTTCCTATTTCTCCACATCCTCTCCAGCACCTGTTGTTTCCTGACTTTTTAATGAATGCCATTCTAACTGGTGTGAGATGATATCTCATTGTGGTTTTGATTTGCATTTCTCTGATGGCCAGTGATGGTGAGCATTTTTTCATGTGTTTTTTGGCTGCGTAAATGTCTTCTTTTGAGACGTGTCTGTTCATGTCCTTTGCCCACTTTTTGATGGGGTTGTTTGTTTTTTTCTTGTAAATTTGTTTGAGTTCATTGTAGATTCTGGATATTAGCCCTTTGTCAGATGAGTAGGTTGCAAAAATTTTCTCCCATTTTGTAGGTTGTCTGTTCACTCTAATGGTAGTTTCTTTTGCTGTGCAGTAGCTCTTTAATTTAATTAGGTCCCATTTGTCAACTTTGGCTTTTGTTGCCATTGCTTTTTGTGTTTTAGACATGAAGTCCTTGCTCATGCCTATGTCCTGAATAATAATGCCTAGGTTTTCTTCTAGGGTTTTTATGGTTTTAGGTCTAACGTTTAAGTCTTTAATCCATCTTGAATTAATTTTTGTATAAGGTGTAAGGAAGGGATCCAGTTTCAGTTTTCTACATATGCCTAGCCAGTTTTGCCAGCACCATTTATTAAATAGGGAATCCTTTCCCCATTGCTTGTTTTTCTCAGGTTTGTCAAAGATCCGATAGTTGTAGATATGTGGCGTTATTTCTGAGGGCTCTATTCTGTTCCATGGATCTATATCTCTGTTTTGGTACCAGTACCATGCTGTTTTTGTTACTGTAGCTTTGTAGTATATTTTGAAGTCAGGTAGTGTGATGCCTCCAGCTTTGTTCTTTTGGCTCAGGATTGACTTGGCGATGCAGCAGGAGAAGGAAATAACGGGTATTCAATTAGGAAAAGAGGAAGTCAAATTGTCCCTGTTTGCAGATGACATGATTGTATATCTAGAAAAACCCATTGTCTCAGCCCACAATCTCCTTAAGCTGATAAGCAACTTCAGCAAAGTCTCAGGATACAAAATCAATGTACAAAAATCACAAGCATTCTTATACACCAACAACAGACAAACAGACAGCCAAATCATGAGTGAACTCCCATTCACAATTGCTTCAAAGAGAATAAAATACCTAGGAATCCAACTTACAAGGGATGTGAAGGACCTCTTCAAGGAGAACTACAAACCACTCCTCAATGAAATAAAAGAGGATACAAACAAATGGAAGAACATTCCATGCTCATAGGTAGGAAGAATCAATATCGTGAAAATGGCCATACTGCCCAGGGTAATTTACAGATTCAATGCCATCCCCATCAAGCTACCAATGACTTTCTTCACAGAATTGGAAAAAACTACTTTAAAGTTCATAATCTCTTTTCTTATGGAACTTCCATTCTAGTTTTCACTCTATAAATTTGTTTAAGTGATAAGGTACATCATTCTACTTCTCATGGCTTTTTTTTTTGAGGGGGAGAATAAAAGTTTAAAGAATAAAATTCTAGTGGTTTGACCTTTATTAAGATTTTGACTGCTCAGCTGTCCAGGCACATGTGATCCACCTCCTGTTTGAGTATGTATAACTGACTTAGTGGGAATTTTGGATGCGTTTTTACACTGAGAAATGTACTTGGCTACCTGGGAGTTTATTGCGTTCAAAAATCATCAAGGCTGAAAGGTTTTTTCTTTTCATCATGTATTTCTTTGTAGGGTATAGAGAGTTGGGACTACATTGCACCTGGACTATGTTTTGGGACAGAAAATAGCTGAGTAAATGCCACTGGAGTCTCCAGTTATTTCAAATGGCAATATTCTGTACTTTGGTATGAAGCATTTGGGATACAGATTATGGGAATAGGGATTGTAGTATGGAGAAAGAACTTCTTCTCTACCAATGTCATAGGTGTAGAGAACAGATAAACAGTAGGTTTGGTCACAGACTAGCCAAGGCAGTGCGAGAAAGATCTCGCAGGTCAGCAGATATCAGAAAGAGAAATCTAAAATGTTGAGTAAAATAAGAGAAAACCTTCTCCTTTCCCACCTTACTGATCTATCCAATGTGGGATCGGGCAGAGGTGAGTGCTGGGGAAAGTTTTGCAGAAAGGTGAAAACCTTAATTATGACTGGAAGAGTTGAGAAATTCTGAGCTCTCATTTTGAAATTACAACCCAAAAATATTATCTCCCTTTAAATTAAAAAGTTAAAATTAATTTAATATGGCTGTTTCTTTTTATTTTTGCTAGACTTAGCTTCATCATGAAAATGTCAACGCCACCAGCTTCTTTCTGTATAAGCAAAGGATGTTGAGATGGGTGGGGACATGAGGAAGGGATGTGGTCTGACTCATGGTGCATGCCAGGTTGGGAAGAAATATGAATAAAGATATTATAGGCAGGTATTGGCTTTCAACTTTAAGATGGTGGAATGGAAATTAGACTCTACTAATATGGTTCTAACATAATGCATTTCATGCTTTGTAGTTTGATTTAATTGGTGATTTTAAGTATAGTATAAAAATTAACATTGATAGGTTTTGTCACTATTTTTGATATTTTGTGTTAGCAAGGCTGACTCAACCTGTCACCCAATACTCTCCACAGTGATAATATTGTTCTTGTCATCTAGATAAGCTGTAAACTTAAACAGGCATGGATTCTCTTCTCACCTATAGAAATGAATTTAACCATATATCAAGTTTACTGAGAAATGTGGGCCAGGACAAGTTTTAATTAAAAAAATGGTAGTTTCTCATATTCTATTCTACAGTATAATGTTATCTAATAGTAAGTCATGAAAAGTCCTACACAAATTGGTTGCACACTAATTTTTCGATTTCTTCTTTCCGTGGCTCCCCATGACCTCTAGACTCTAGTCACATTGAGGTATCTGATATTCCAGGAATAGGCCATGTGAGCCCTCATCTCCATGTCTTTGCTTGTCCCAATTTATCTATCTGGAGTGTCACTCCACCCCATTCTCCTGTTCAGTTCTTCTCATCATTCAAACTCTAGTTCCTGTGACATTTCCTCTAAAAACTTTTCCCTGTGTGTCCCTTCCCTGGCCCCAATCAGTCAGAAGTAATCACTCCTCTCTCTGGGATGCCACAGTTCTTTTAGCCCTGGCATCTTTTGGCTTCGGGTTCAAATTAGTAGGAAATCCAGAAATGCTTAAAGAATTTATTTTCCTTTGATAGTAATTTACATGTCAACTCTGCATCATTAATAAACTCGTAGAATTACTAAGTTGGTTAGGTTTCTTGCTCTGTTTGCAATTGCCCATGCATACTCCTGAAGGAGATTTTCTGGTGTGTGTGTGTGTGTGTGTGTGTGTGTGTGTGTGTGTGTGTGTGTTTTCCGTCTTCTCCCAGAAGGATAGGTAATACATGGGCTCATCTGAAAGAAAAACAGTATAGGACACTGACCAAGAGAATTTGAACTTTGGCCAGCTGTGTGTCCTTAGGCCAATCACTTTGTTTCTCTGAGCTTAATTCACCTTATATGTAAATGGAATTAATATTTATTTTTAAAGGAGAGTGATAAAATATTTTACTTTTATTATCTTATTTATTATTTTTCATGATTCTGTGAGGTAGATAGTAATTTTATAGATAGTAAGTTTAAATACTGAATATATTAGGCAATAAATAGGTTTGTCTCATAGAAGAGCAGAACTCAAAAGCAGGTGTATCAGAAGCCCAGGGGCATGTTCTTAGACAGTATATATTTAACATTGTAACTTTCAGTCATTTAATTAGGTTATGAATTAGTTTTATATATATGGAAAAATATGATAAATCGATTGACAATGGGAGAGTGTTTGTTAATAGCATTAGTTATTTTCATTAGTTATTCTAAGAAAACTTAGAAAGTGCCTAAATAATACAATAATATTTGTAGGAAGAAGTACATTTCTAATTCATCAAATTCATATTTATAAAATTTATAACATATTGATATTTCTGTTATAATTTAATATTTTGAAATAAAAAATTGTATATAGCACAACTGTCTAAAATGGACAACCACAAATAAAATGTCCATGTCAACAACAACAGTAATATATATTGCTTTTTTCCTAGGGTTGCTGTGGAATAAAATAATACACGTCACAAAGCCTAGTCAATAGTAGGTGCTGAAGACCGTAATAAAGGGCTATGTGCTTTATAGATAATGTGACTCACTGGCTGTCTGCCTAATTGGAAGCAGAGAAGCCAGAATAAAACCACTTTTTCTTACCTTTGTTACTCATGTCTACTCTCATTAGTGCACCAAAAAGGTGCAACAGAAGCAATGCCCAGAGAATGTAACAATAACCAGATACAAATTCACAATAACCTGATTCTGTGCCTGCAAATTATTAACTTTATGAACTTGAGAAAGTTATTTTGACTGCTTGGAGCTCCAATTTATCTACCTCTAAAATGAATACCTACATTTCAGGCTTATTGGAGAGTGTAGGGCTATAAAAAACTGGAGATAATTCAGTGCCTAATACATATTAAGTTTAAAAATATTTGTTAAATGAATGAATGAAGTAATAGATGAATGAATACCAAATGTCTAGTAAAATATTTGACCCATAGTAGGAGTTTAATAACTGTTAATCATTACTTTCAACGCTGGCTGTGAGCATTAAAAAAATCACCCTGGTAATCTGCCTGGTACATTTTAGGTAATCAGTGGTGCTTATTTGAGATATATGAAAAAATGTGACAAAAATTACATATGGAAAGGCAAATTATTTAGATAAAACAAAAATCTGTTAAATCTCTAAATTATTTAACAAACTGTGCATTACAATATAAAGCAAATTAAGAAAAAAACAGCAGCCAAAGAACGAAACAGTGTTTAATGGGAGGAGGGAAACCTATCAGGATTCCAGCTGAGCATGGTAGCTTGCACTTTCTCTGCTTTATGGAGCTCCAGCTCTTTTCAGTGCCTTTAGCCCTATTTATTCCAGATTATTTTCACTTGTTAAAGGCAAAGTGCTAATTACAGCATTGCTCAATCTTGGCTATTTTTCAGGAATAAAAATGTATCACTGCATTTTATTAACCCTCAGTTTGATTTATGTCTTCTGATTTCACAGAGTAGATAACCTACACGCCCATATTGCTGCCTTCCCTGTTTTCAGCTGCCTTTGTATTTGCTGGATGTATATGATGTCCTGAATATTCTCTCCACTCGTTAACTCTCTAAAAGACCCATTGTTACTGTGTGCACGATGGCACATCATTTCATACTTCACAGTCAAACTTCTCAAGGGATTCAACCAATTTTATAGTAAAGCTGAACATCAGAAATATAAAAATCACATCATACACAAAAATAAATCTGTTAGCAAGAGCCACCTTTTCTCTGTTGGTTAAGCTCAGTTTTATAAAGAATTTTGTTACTTGAGGGACATATGAATAGTGATTACTTCAGCTAATTAAATACTCTAATATTGAAAGTCACCCAACAGAAAGCAAGGTGTGAGCATGCACTTTGGCAACAGTCTCCTCAACCTCAGCTCTATCTCCTTTGTGACTTTGAGTAAGTTGCTTACCATCTTCAAACTGTAGTTTTCCTCTTCATCTAAGAAATGGGGAAGCAGTTTTGCCAAGTGGTTGAGAATACAGACTTCAGTATTGGACAGAATTAGGTTTGAGTCCCCTTTCTCTCTGTGACTTAATAGTTGTGTAAAATTGTTATATCACTTTTTCAAGCAGTGAGGATTAAATACATACATAATACCTATCAGAGAGCTTGCTGTGTGTATTAAGCACTCCATAAATGGCAGCTCTTCTTGTTACTACCTTCCTTAATAGCTTTTTCATTAAATGTGATAAGCACAAAACCTCTTGGCACCTTGTGAATCCTCAATCTGTCTATAGAGTTGAATTTCACTTTCTGTGACTCCCTTAGCTAGCAGAGAGCTTGGACTGTGGAAATTCCTAAGCAACCATTTGTCAATTAAATTCTGAATTGTTCAAGTGGAAAAAGGGGTCAAGGACTTACATTGCTATTGGTTTCAAGATTTACTTTTTAGTTCTGGCTGATAGTTTGCTACTGCCTGGTACATTTGCTGACAAGACTGCGTAAGAAAACTTATTGAAGATGACACCCATGCTACTCTGGACAGACTGTGCAGTCTTGACTTTGTCTGAAATATAAGGAAACAACAAAGAACTCAAGGCACAGATGTTCTTCTGTGAACAGTAACACTTCAAAACAGTGTACAGATTGAAAAACACTACAGAGCAAAGCTGGAGATTTGTTTCCCAGGGAAATAATAATGTTTTCAGTAATTGAAAAAACATTCTTGTTAGTGTTTCTCAGTACACCAAGAGATGACACACACACAATTTTGGTCCTAGGCTTGGTCCATTATTTGTTATGTTGGTGTGCCTTATGTTTGACCATAACTGATGATGCTTTAATTTAGATATGCCATATTGAACAGGATAGGAAGAGAAGTGCTTAGACTAAAGCCTTCTTTTTTTGCTTCCCAGCCTCTTGCTTTCACAATGAGGTGGGAGTAGGGAAGTAACATGATTAAAATAAAGTAGAAGGATGAACATTCAGATGTCTCGAAAGAATCTTGCCCAGAAGAAGGGAGGTAAATTTTATTAAGAAAACAAGATTCTCTTTCTCCTGTATGTAGGACACATTCAGATTTTATTTCATCTCTCAGGTACCTTTTTAGGCAAGCAAATGTATAGTTTGAAAAACCGGAGAAAGTTATCAGATAAGTAATAAAATAGAAATGTTGATACAAAGAAAGGAGCTAGCTCTACAACTTGCTAAGCTGTGTGAGTGTGTCAAACTGATTTCTGGGCCTCACTTTACTTAGCTGTCAAATATAAACAATAATGAAACACACACACACACTTATATACACATCCTTCTGGCCACAGTCTCATGTTAATAATATGAGGATTTTATTAACTCATAAATGGGGAACTATTGCAGAAGTCAAATATGAGTGAAAGTTTTATTAGATAATCATTTACATATTTATATCATTAGCCAGTTTCCAAAGAATATTATTGTTAATCAAAAGTTCACAGTAAAATCAGTTGTTTCAGACCAGTCAGAATATGAGTATGTGGACCAGCAGGACAGGAGATGAGAGATTTGGCTATTATTGGTGAGTCTCAAGACATGGAAGGTTTCCAGAGTGATTTTCTCACACCCGTTTTTCTCCCATTTCCCCATGCTTCTCACAGTGAGGCAGTTTAACCAGTCTACTGTTTCTACAGTGAGGCAGAGAAAGATGAGAGGCAGAGTAAGACAGAGGAGAGAGAAAGAGAGAGGGCTGCACTGGGCAAGATAGTCAGAGAAGTTCAGAGAAGAGAGGAAACACAGGCTCAGGAACTGGGGAGAAATCCTAAGATTCATCTTGGATAGTGTAATAATCTGTCTGTCACATTGAATTAAATGTAGTACACTCCTCAGTGCTTATCCAGTGCTGAAGCCATATTATACCAGTGACCATGACTGCTAGTTACGTTTCCAAGTTCAGTTTTCTCATGGGTCAAATCAGCAGTTGCACCTACCATATAGTATAGACATAATACATGATATTCTCTCTCACCCCGTAGCCTGCTGCTATCTAACAGTGCCCCAGGACTTTCTTCCTCATTAAGGCTAGTAATAGTAGTTTGCATTTTTATCCTTTACTTCTCCTTCACAGAAGCCTAGCAAGGATGGACCACTGCATGCCCTCCTAAGCATGGTAACATAGCTATCTTTTCACACAATTTATTATTGAATCATAGGCCAAAACCTGATTTTTCATTTGTAAAGCTCTTTCCTACATATTATCTTAATATTCACCACATTTCTCTCAAATAGAGCAAGTATCAAATTAGCTATCCTTTATTAAGTATTTGCTGAGCTTCAAGCAATATGGTAAGCTCTTTAAACACATTATTGCATATATCCTTGAAATGGTTTCATAAGATGTATTTTTTCTATATCCCATTTTACATTTGATCTTAGCCCAAAAGGCAGAGACACAATTACATTCCATTTTACAGATGAGGTCACAAAATTGGTAAATGTCAGAGCTGGAATTTGCACCCAAATGTGTCTGATTCCAAAGTCCATATTCTTAAAAATTCCACTATTCTCAAATATTGGTAGTTCCATTTAAAGGAAGCTGCTCTTTGAACTAAACTGAAGTCTGGAGTCTGACAGTAGTAAGTTCAGTAAGATTCCATAAAAATATTACTGGACTTTTATGCCATTGATGAAAGGAATGATGGTTAATTCACTTGGATGCCTCTTTCAGTCCCTAATGCATAGCCTTGTATGTAGTAGGTACTTAATGCTCCTTTTGTGAGGGCATGCATAAGAAATGACTCAGATATAGAAAAGGATTTTTGTAATAGTCCACTCTGACTTGTGTGAGTAAAGGACTGAATACAGAATGGGGTTCTGGCCTGAGCCTGTGTGGGCCCAGAGGAATGGAGCAGATAAGGATAGAGCATATATATGTATATCAAAACCTATAATCTGGGAAAATTCAAGAGATGAACAACAAGAAGGCTGAGATCCAAAATCTGGAAAAGTTGGGGCAAATGGGTCATTCACAGGGAGATAATGAGGTAAGTAGCAAGAGTTAGAACATGGATGGGGCCAAGGGAGTGAGAGAATCCAAGAGGACAAGAACCAGGGGCACAGAAGGAAGGTTTGAGAACAGACATAGAAATGGGCTTGCTACTGCACTAGGATACTTTATTAGATGCTCTGAGAATATCAATGCATTGGCTTCATTATATATTTTAGAAAAAACTCCAATAGATAATTTGAATCAGTGAACCAACACCATAGGACAGAAAGCCAGTAAAATATACTCAAATAAAAACTTCACTTCCTCACGGTGAACTCATAAGATGTCTGGGAGTAGACAACTTTGTCCTCAGGTAGACGTAAGATTCTGAAATTAGCGTTCACCAAGGTACATAGTACTAGAAAGATAAAATTATGCGCTTTGAGACACTTTTGAAAACTGTAGAATAATTACATTTATCAATCCTGAAAGGCTTTGGTTTATGGGAGCCAGCAACATGAGCACATAGAAAAAATTGCTAACCTGTTCTTATTCTGCTTTAATCTAATATATAAGGCAATTTGAATGGTCTTGATCAGAGGCTTGACTGAATTCAGAGAGGTGTATTTGTTTTCCCTTTGGATATCTGAGTAGACTATACAGAGGCAGAGTTCAGCTGGTGGTACAAAAGGTTTTTTCAATGATTAGAGAGATTCAAGGAAGAAATTGTTTGCTTTGTGAGAGGAATTGAGCTCCCTGACTCTGGGTGTTCAAATAGATGCTGGAAAATTATGTGCTCTAATATTTTCATATGAAACTAGAAAATATGCCTAAATTTAATCTGGAAATCTTCTTTCTTTCAATCCTGAAATTCTATGAGTTCTAAAAACCATAAGAGGGTGGCAGGAAGAAAATTTTTTCTATAATATTACAGTCTAATTTTTAAAATGAGCTCTATGTAGTTCTCTAATGTTGATGTATATTTTAAGAAACTGCATTTATTCATTAAAATATTTCACCTTTTGAAATAATACTGGGTCCAAGATTAAGTAAACATTTGGACACTTGATTAGAGAAATTTTGGAATGCACATAAGTGGAGGGCTTAAATACACTGTACTATTCATTGTTACAGCTAGTTCAAAATCTGGCGCAATGGAAAGGGAACAGAACTAGGTTATGACCCAAATAATGGTCTAGGATTTGCAACCAATTCACTGTGAGACCTTGGAGAAATCCTTTCTTCTCTTATGACTTCTGGTTTCCCCACCTAGAAAATGAAGGGATTGGATTCTATTCAATTAAAAAACATTCCACCTAGCAACACCCAATATTCTACTGTTGTTGGATGAAATGTTATCTTGCTGTTTTCAGTATTATTTCACTTTAGACCGCTTGACTTTATTGTCTTTCATCTGTTTCAAGATCTTATTCAATATATAACATTTTACTTTGTTAAGAGAAAAAATTAGAATAAAAAGTTAATTATACTTATTCATAATTATCTACTTCGCTATCTTTATTGATTTGTTTGTGTGTATTGGGATTTCTGTCTGAGATTATTTGCTTTTGACCTAAAGAACTTTGTTTTTTCTTATAAGGCAAGTTTGCAATCAATAACTTTTCTGTGTCTAGTAGTCTTCATCTTTCATTTATGGATTATAGCTTTCCAATATACAAGATTCTTTGTTGAGAGGTTTTTTTTTTTTTCAAAACATTAAATATGTCATCTTGCTACTATCTGGTCTACATGGTTTCTGATGAGAACACTTTTGTATATGTTATTATTTAGGTTCCCTTGTATGTAACTACTCATTTTTATCTTGATGCTTTTAAGACTTTAACTTTGTCTTTTATCATTTTGACTAATTTGTCTGGGTGTAGATCTATTTACCTTTCTCCTACTTTGAGTTCATGGAGTTTCTCGGATGGTTTTCATCGCATTTGGGACTTTTCGGCCATCATTTCTTCATATGTATATTTTTACTTCTCGATTATCTCTCTCCTCTTATTCTGATACTTCAATTATACTTACATTGAATCACTTAATTGTGTCCTACATTTATCTGATACTTTGCTTATTTTTACTCTTAATTTGCTACTTTTGTTCTTCAGATTGCATACATTTTATTTGTCTCTCTTTAAGTTCACTGATCTTTCCTCTGGCAGCGGAAATTGACTCTAATTAATTTTTAAAATCTGTTATTGTATTTCTGACTGCAGAATTTCATTTTTTGCAAGTTTAATTTTTAATCTGATGGTTTGGTATATAGATTTAGGAAATTTAAGAAT
Source organism: Pan paniscus (assembly GCF_029289425.2). Taxonomy (NCBI): domain Eukaryota; kingdom Metazoa; phylum Chordata; class Mammalia; order Primates; family Hominidae; genus Pan; species Pan paniscus. The sequence continues at coordinate 66,071,060 of NC_073272.2, forward strand.
ATTGGTGATTTTACTAAATACAAATAAACATTTTTTCCGTTTTTAAAATTGTGGTAAAATATGCACAACATAAAATTTACCATTTTAACTATTGTTAAGTGTACAGTTCAGAAGAATTAAGTAATTTATATTTCCTTTTTAATAATGTATATCTCTTCGTTAATATTTTTGCTTGTATGAAACATCATTATATCTTCTTGTGCTTCTTTAATCATGGTTTTATTTAGTTCTTTGAGCCTATTTATAAGAGATGCTTTGAAGCTGCCCCTGCCAGATAACTTCTGGGGCCTCAAAGGCAGTTATAATACCCTGCTTTATTCTGTGCATGGTCCACTTGTTTTTGTTTCTTTGCTTGTCTTATATTTTTTATTTTTTAAAACAGGAATTTTATACAATATTTTGTAACAAGTCTGCAAACTAATTCACTATCCCCCCAGGGTCATTTTTGCTGTTGTTTGCATTTTTATGTTATTAGTGACTTAGGTATTGTGCGGGGTGGAAGGTCTTGTTCTCAATTCTCATATTCTTGCCCTACAAGGAAGCTGAAATTAAGGAAATTGGGTTTCAGTATTGTTGTTCTACTATACCTGGGGAAGAGCATCTGCTTAATGAGTGGTAGTGGGATGGTAGAGGGAATATTAGTACTCTCAATCAGAAAAAAATACAATGGAAAGAGTAAAAATAGACTTTCCTTTTCGTCCTGAATACTGTATAGTATGCTGAATAGCTGAAGCAAAGATCATAACATTGATGTGGTTCTCAAATTATGCAGAGAAAATATGTAAAACAACTTAAACGTTGTCAGTAAAGGGTTTAAAGAAAGATAAGGTTCCTTAACTTCACTTGTAGTGATGGAATGTTAACCCCTGTAGACTATAAAAATCATGTATTTATATTGTAATACCTACAGCACCCACTAGAAAAATGTATACACTGACAAACACTCAAAAATAGAAAAATCATAATGGAATATGGCAAAAAAAAGGAAACACAGAAATAAAGAACCGAAGGAGCAAACAGAAAACAAAATAATAAAATAAGCTTAAACTTTGACATACCAATAATTTTATTAGATGAAAATAGTCTAAGGACACCAAATAAGACAGAGATTGGAAAAGCAGCTTAGAAAACAGAACCCAAACATATTGTGTCTACAAGAAACTCCCTTAAAACATGGTGACATAAGTTGAAATAAAAGGATGCAAAAAAGTATGTCATGCCAATATTAATCAAAAGACAGAGGGAATGGCTATATTAACACAAAACGAAATAGATTTCATTGAAAAGAAAATTATCAGCAACAGAGAGAGATATTACATAGTGATAAATGGGTCACTCCTCCAAGAAGAGATAGCAATCTGAAATGTGAATGCACTAAACAATAATCCTGCAAAATAGGTGAAACCAAATTGGTAGAATTGAAAGAAATACCAGGCAAATCCACCATTACAGTTGCAATTTTCAACACTTCTCTCTAGAACTAGACAGAAAATAAATAATGATACAGAAGAACTTGAGGACTCCATCAGCTAATAGGTTCTTAATAACATTTATGGAACACTTAACAACAGAAGAATACATATTATTTTCATGCACCTAGAGAGCATGTACCAAGATATATCATATTCTGACCAGTAAAACAACCCTCAACAAATTAAAATAATTGGAATCATGCAGAGTGGGCTCTCTGGCCAAAATGAAATAACATTAGGATAATTGACAGACATATAACAGGGAAATAACAAACACATGGGAGCTAAAAATCACACCGCTAAATAACTGTATCAATCAGGGTTCTCCAGAATGACAGAACTAATAGGATGGATATATATACAAAGTGGAGTTTATTAAGTATTAACTCACACAATCACAAGGTCCCACAATAAGCCATCTGCAAGCTGAGGAGCAAGGAAAGCCAGTCTGAGTTCCAAAACTGAAGAACTTGGGGTCCAATATTAGAGGGCAGGAAGCATGCAGCACGGGAGAAAGATGTAGGCTGGGAGGCTAGGCCAGTCTAATCTTTTCACATTTTTCTGTTTGCTGTATATTCTAGCCATGCTGGCAGCTGATTAGATGGTGCCCACCCAGATTAAGGATAGGTCTGCATTTCCCAGCCAACTGACTCAAATGCTAATCTCCTTTGGCCACACCCTAACAGACACACCCAGGATCAATACTTTGCATCCTTCAATTCAATCAAGTGGACACTAGGTATTAACCATCACAAGTCCACTCCTTGTCAACTTGGACCCATACATGTCTCCTGAGATCATACATAATCTTCAAATAAAGACAATAATAAGGTCACAATTATGCCTAACATAATACAACTATCCTTCATACAACCAGAAAAGTACCCAACCTAAACTCATATACTATTACATAAAGTTAACAACATTTAAACGCTGATACGAAGTCAGTAAATCTTATGTCACATGATAAAGAAAACAATGAAGTTTTTTTTTTAGTACAAGTGTATAAATGCACAAACTTTTTTTTAAATTATACTTTAAGTTCTAGGGTACATGTGCACAACGTGCAGGTTTGTTACATATGTATACATGTGCCATGTTGGTGTGCTGCACCCATTAACTCATCATTTAACATTAGGTGTATCTCCTAATGCTATCCCTCCCCCCTCCCCCAACCCCACAACAGGCCCCAGTGTGTGATGTTCCCCTTCCTGTGTCCAAGTGTTTTCATCGTTCAATTCCCACCTATGAGTGAGAACATGCAGTGTTTGATTTTTTGTCCCTGCAATAGTTTGCAGATAACGATGGTTTCCAGCTTCATCCATGTCCCTGCAAAGGACATGAACTCATCTTTTTTATGGCTGCATAGTATTCCATGGTGTATATGTGCCATATTTTATTAATCCAGTCTATCATTGATGGACATTTGGGTTGGTTCCAAGCTTTGCTATTGTGAATAGTGCTGCAATAAACATATGTGTGCATGTGTCTTTATAGCAGCATGATTTGTAGTCCTTTGGGTATATACCCAGTAATGGGATGGCTGGGTCAAATGGTATTTCTAGTTCTAGATCCCTGAGGAATTACCACACTGTCTTCCACAATGGTTGAACTAGTTTACAGTTCCACCAACAGTGTAAAAGTGTTCCTATTTCTCCACATCCTCTCCAGCACCTGTTGTTTCCTGACTTTTTAATGATCGCCATTCTAACTGGTATGAGATGGTATCTCACTGTGGTTTTATTTGCATTTCTCTGATGGCCAGTGATGATGAGCATTTTTTCATGTGTTTTTTAGCTGCATAAATGTCTTCTTTTGAGAAGTGTCTGCTCATATCCTTTGCCCACTTTTTGATGGGTTTTTTTTTATTATACTTTAAGTTTTAGGGTACATGTGCACATTGTGCAGGTTAGTTACATATGTATACATGTGCCATGCTGGTGCGCTGCACCCACTAACTCGTCATCTAGCATTAGGTATATCTCCCGATGCTATCCCTCCCCCCTCCCCCCACCCCACCACAGTCCGCAGAGCGTGATATTCCCCTTCCTGTGTCCATGTGATCTCATTGTTCAATTCCCACCTATGAGTGAGAATATGCGGTGTTTGGTTTTTTGTTCTTGCGATAGTTTACTGAGAATGATGATTTTATCTTGTAAATTTGTTTGAGTTCATTGTGGATTCTGGATATTAGCGCTTTGTCAGGTGAGTAGATTACAAAAATTTTCTCCCATTCTGTAGGTTGCCTGTTCACTCTGATGGTAGTTTCTTTTGCTGATGCACAAACATGTTTTTAACAAAAGAAGGAGAAAATACTCATGAAAATTACAATCCTCATTTCTGCAGCTGTCACGTGGTAATAGCTGGTACTGATTACTACCTTCTTCTATAAGCCATTCTGTATTCCCATTGCCTTCAGCAGGCACCTCAGCAGGTCACCTTTTTTTTTATTCTTTTTTAGTTTTTTCCTGGTGGAGTGACCCAAGCCTTCATTCCTGAAGGGTCTTGGCCATTTGAAGTCCTGCCTGGATTGAGCTGTTGTAGTTTCCCATTGACTTTAATCGCAGGGCATAGTAATACTAAGAGATGCCCTAACAGATCACCTTTATTCCAAGTATACCCTTCCTTACCTCCGTTGTGCAGTAGTAGTCTGATTTCTTCTTGACAGTCCAGGTCAATCACAGCAGCCAACACTGTACCTCCCTTCCTAGCCTGTTGGTTAAAGGTAGCAAGAGCCCAAAGTGCCCAGGTGGCAATCTTAACTTCTGGTTTAATGGAATTGTTGTTGTGTCTCCTGGTGGCAGCATTCCTCCCTCTGGAACTAAGACCTCTAGGCGAGCAAAATGTAATGTCGAGGGAATAGGAAGCAAAAATTTTGCTAGTGGATCACTATGGTTGATGGGGAATGGTGCCACTTCTGCTTCAACACCTTGATTTATGGATCTGTGAATCCTGGCTATGAGAGAAATAGTACCATATATTGGAAGCTGATTCAGAGCATACACGGCCTTTTGGAGAACTTTGCCTCCGCCCTGCAAAGTATTGTCACCTAGTTGGCATTGTAATTTTGACTTCAAAAGGCCATTCCACCATTCTTTCAATCCAGCTGCTTCAGGATGATGGGGAACATGTTAAGACCAGGGAATTCCATGAGCATGAGCCCACTGCCACACTTATTTAGCTGCAAAGTGAGTGCCTTGGTAAGAGGCAATGCTATGTGGAATGGACAAGGGATTCCGTGAGTCCACAGATGGTAGTCTTGGTAAAAGCACTGCGTTCGGGATAGGAAAACCCATATACAGAGTAAGTGTTCTGGTGAGGACAAACCTCTGCTCTTTCCATGATGGAAGAGGTCCAAAATAATCAACCTGCCACCAGATAGCTGGCTGATCACCCCGAGTAATTGTGCCATATCGAGGGCTCAGTGTTGGTCCCTGCTGCTGGCAAATTGGGCACTCAGCAGTGGTTGTAGCCAGGTCAGCCTTGGTGAGTGAAAGTCCATGTTGCTGAGCCCATGCGTAACCTCCATCCCTGCCACTACGGCCACTTTGTTCATGGGCCCATTGGGTGATGACAGGGATGACTGGGGAAAGAGGCTAAGTGGTATCCACAGAATGAGTCATATTATCCACTTGATTACTAAACTCCTCCTTTGATAAGGTCACCCATTGGTGAGCACTTACATGGGATACAAATATCTTCACAGATTTTAACCACTCAGAGAGGTCCATCCACATACCTCTTCCCCAAATTTCTGTCACCAGTTTTTCAATCATGCTTCTTCCAAATCCCTGACCATCCAGCCAAACCATAGGCTACAACTCATTAATCAGTATATAATTGCACATTTGGCCATTTCTCCTTTCATGCAAAGTGCACAGCCAGGTGCACTGCTCGAAGTTCTGCCCACTAGAAAGGTTTTCCTTCACCACTGTCCTTCAGCGATTTCCTAGAAATGGGCCGTAGTGCTGCAGCTGTCCACTTTCAAGTGTTGCCTGCATATTGTGCAGAACCATCTGTGAACCAGGGCCTAGTCTTCTCTTCCTCTGTAAAGTGGTCATAGGGAACTCCCCATAAGGCCATTGGTGTATTCTGGGGGAGAGAAAGCAGGGTGGCAGGAATGGAGACCATGGGCATTTGAGTCACTTCCACATGTAACTTTCTTTTGCCCTCAGGACCTGCTCGATCTTGATTATGCATATACCCCTTCCATTTGATGATGGAATGCTGCTGTTCATGACCCACTCTATGGCTAGATGGGTCAAAAAGCACCCAGTTCATGATGAGCAGTTAAGGTCACGTGCTCTCTTGATGACCCATAGTCAAACATTCATTTCCACCAAAGCCCAGTAACAGGCCAAGGACTGTCTCTCAGAAAGAAAGTAGTTATCTGCAGAAGATGACAGGATCTTGCTCCAAAATCCTAAAAGCTTCCACTGTGATTCACCCATGGGGGCCTGCAAAAGGCTCCAAACAGCATCCCTATCTGTCACTGACACCTCAAGCACCATTGGATCTGCTGAGTCATATGGCCCAAGTTGCAGAGAAGCTTGCACAGCAGCCTGTACCTGTTGCAGAGCCTTCTCATATTATGGATCCCACTCAAAATTGGTAGCCTTTTGGGTCACTTGATAAATGGGTCAGAGTAACACATCCCAAAGAGGAATGTGTTGCCTCCAAAATCCAAATAGGTCCGCTAGACATTGTGCCTATTTCTTGGTTGCAGGAGGGGCCAAATGCAGCAACTTATCCTTCACCTTAGAAGGAATATCTACACATGTCCCACACCACTGGACCCCTAGAAATTTTACTGAGGTTGAAGGTCCTTGAATTTTAGTTAGATTTATTTCCCTTCCTCTGTCATGCAAGTGTCTCACCAATTAGTTTAGTGTGTTTGCTACTTCTTGCTCACTAGATCCAATCAGCTTAAGGTCATCAATGTAATGGATCAGTGTGATATCTTGTGGAAGAAAAAGAAATCAAGGTCTCTGAATAAGATTATGACATAAAGCCATAGAGTTGAAATAACCCTGAGGTAGGACAGTAAAGGTATATTGCTGGCCCTGTCAGCTGAAGGTAAATCACTTCTGGTGGGCATTATAGATAGGAATGAAGTAAAAGGCTTTTGCCAAGTCATTGTCTTCCTACCAGGTACCAGACGATGTGTTAGTTTGCCCAAGTAATGAAACCACATCTGGTACAGCAGCTGCAACTGGAGTCACCACTTGGTTAAGCTTATGACAATCCACTGTCTCCAAGATCCATCTGTCTTCTGCACAGGCCAAATGGGACAGCTGAACAAAGATGTGGTGGGAAACACCATCCCTGCGTCTTTCCTTGATGGTTGCAGTAATCTCTTCAATCTCTCCCGGGATGCAATATTGTTCTTGATTTACTATTTTTCTAGGTAGAGGCATCTCTTATGGCTTCCATTTTGCCTTTCCCACCATAATAGCCCTCATTCTACCAGTCAGGGAGCCAATATGGGGGTTCTGCTACCTGCTAAGTATGTCTATGCCAATTATGCATTTTGGCACCAGGAAAATGACCATAGGATGAGTCTGGGGACCCACTGGAGCCACTGTAAGTCAGACCTGAGCTAAAGCTCCATTAATTCCCTGACCTCCATAAACCCCTGCTTTAACTGGATGACCACAATGATGTTTTGGGTCCCCTGGAATCAAAGCTCAGAGCCAGTGTCCAGTAGTCCCCAAAATACCTGATCATTTGCCTTTCCAGAATGCACAGTTACTCTGGTAAAAGGCCTGAGGTCTCCTTGGGGAAGGATGAGAGAAATCTTAGAAGCATAAATTGTCATTAGTGTAGTGGGGTCCTTCTTCAAGGGTACTCGACCTTCCCTTCATTCAAGGGATTCTGGGACTGTAAACTGGGTCAAGTCTGGAAATTTATTGAGGGGCTGTGATTCTGTTTTTATAATTCAAATTAATCTTTTGTTCATTCAACCTAGAAATATTCTGCTTATGTATATTAAGTAGGAATTCAGTAGGCTTCCTATCAATTTCACTTCTAGGAACACTGTAATTAATTAGCCAATGCCAGAGCTCTACACATGTCAGACTATTCTGATTATCACTTTGCCTCTGCTGCCCATTATGGTAGCTGTGCTCACCCTTGCTTTGAAGGTTGAGTGCTGCCACTTGGCCCCTGGCACCACGGGAACCAATTATTTTTATTTTATGTAAATTTTATAGCTGAGTGACTGTGGTTCTCACTGTTGGATCTGACATACAGAGAAGAGCAATTACAGGCCCTTCAAAGATGTAGGTGCTGCCCTCACAAATGTATTTCACAAGGCATTGGTTGAGGGTATATCTTGTGGACCCTCCCAGCTGGGATGAGTAGGTCTAAAGTGACTATTCCACTCCAGCATCCCAATCTCCCTAAGCCTTTAGATTGTTTCCTCTACTTTAAATCAAGGGAGATCAGGCATTTCCAGCTCAGTTACGTGGCCCATCTCTTAATCCATATTTTAGCTAGCCAAGCACATACAGTTTTAGAACATTTTTTAACTTCTAAAGCTGCAATATTAAATGCAGAGTGCTTACGTAGTGGGCCCAAATCAATAAATTCAGCCTGATCCAACTCTATGTTCCTTCCACCCTTATCCCAAACCCTTAATATCTTTTCCCATGTCTGTTCTCTAGATTTCTGCTTATATAAATTAAAAAATTTAAGCAGCTTTTTTCGAGTGTCACACACACCCTTGTGAATTACACTCTGAACCTCTCCTCTAGGGGCCAGCCAGAACTTTAATCTAGTTATAGGTCTAGAAGCAAACAGGGATGTTGTAGGTGGCTCCTGAGGAGAATCAACATTATCTTGCCTCTCAACTGCCTCAGAGGAGACCATCACTGTTGCCTCAGGCAGCACCGGGTTTATCTTCTCAGACAAAGGTAGAAAGGCTGATGACAGCATGTATTGGGGAGGGAATGTTGGCACTACTGGGTATGGGGAAGCTGTTTCTTTTGAAAAAAAGTTTCATCAGTGTTTACAACCTCAGTTTCCCCAGCTTCATCAGGTTCCTCCCTCATGTCCCCATTTCAAATTGCAGAGTCCCATTCTTTTCCAATCAGTGCTCTCACTTTAAAAGTAGACACCTGGTGAGGTTGTACATACACCTTTTGTTGCAGGTCAGCCTCTTGCATAATAAGAGATTGTGTCTGTTTTTCCACAATTTCAGCTCTTTCTCTACAGGAATAAGACTCTTATTCAGAGCAATCTTAGCAGATTTGAGGCTCAGTATCTTCTCAAGCTGGGAGTTAGAATTCCTGAATTCACCATTTTCTTTCATCACTTTGTCCACTGAACTTAGGAGCAACCAACCAGCTTCATTATGTTCTTTGGTTCTCCACATATGGTCAAAGGTAATATGTACAAAGTCACTAAACTCCTTGCCTCTCATAAGAGGTGAATTGGAAGTGTCAAATATGTTTATTTTGCATAACTCTAAACAGTTCATGCCAAGGACTATCAGTGTTCTCCATACTATGAGAAGTAGAGTCCTTAGCATTTTGGATGTAATTATATTAAGCAACCAACTCTATACACACACACATATAGTAATATATATACAACTATATCTATATATCTATATCTATATATATGTATACACACACACATATAAAGGGAAGTTTAATAAGTATTAACTCACACAATCTCAAGATCCCACAATAGGCTGTCTGAAAGCTGAGGAGCAAGGAAAGACAGTCCAAGTTCCAAAACTGAAGAACTTGGAGTTCAATGTTTGAGAGCAGGAAGGGTCCAGCACGAGAGAAAAATGTAGGCTGGGAGGCTAGGCCAGTCTACTTTTTTCACGTTTTTCTGCCTACTTTATATTCTAGACATGCTGGCAGCTGATTAGATGGTGACCACCCAGATTAAGGGTGGGTTTGCATTTTCCAGCCCACTTACTCAAATGTTAATCTACTTTGGCATCACCCTCACAGACACTCCCAGGATACTTTGCATCCATCAATCCATTCAAGTTGACACTCCATATTAGCCATCACAATATCCCATGGATTAAAGAAGAAAGCCTTAGTGAATTTAAAAAACACATTTAACTGAGTGAAATCGAAAATACAATATGTAAAATTTGTTGAACACAGCTAAAGCAGTGCTGAAAGAAAAATGCATAGCAATAAATGTCAGCAGTAGGTAAAAGAGAAGTCTCAAATTAATAATGTAGGCTTTCACCTAAGGATACTACAAAGAGAACAACAATATAAACCCAAAGGAAGCAAAGAAATATTAACACATAATGTTGTAAATCAATAAAATTAAAAAAGAAATAAAATGGAGAAAATTAATAAAAGAAAGAAAATTAGTTCTTTAAAAATATTAATAAAATTGTCAAGACTCTTTGAAGAATTACAAATAAAAATAGAGAAAAAAATGCAAACTGCCAATATTAGGAATAATACCAATTCCAGAGACTATCCCTACAGTCTCTACAACCATCAAAAAAAGGGTAATTAAGAAATATTAAAAAGAACTCTAAACATATATTTAACAACTTAGATGAAATGGACAAACTACAACAGCCCAAGTAGTATGAAATAGATAATTTGAATTTTCATGTAACTTTTAAAGAAATTGAGGTTGTAAGTTAAAAGCAATCTGCAGGCCCAGATGACTTTACTAGAGATTTCTACTAAAGTTTAAGTAAGAATTAACATTTATTCCTCACAAATTTCCAGAATATAGAAGGGAAAGAAACACTTTTCAAAAAGTATCATTTTATGAGGCCAATATAACCTAGATCCCAAAACTGGATATATGGTACAAATATCAGAGCAAACAGCTTTTTAATTCTTATGAATATGTTTGCAAAATCACTAAAAAAATTAGCAAATAGAATTCATGAGTGTATAAAAATAATTACACACTGTGACTAAATGAGCATTATTCCAGGTATGGCAGGCTGATTCAATGTTGTAAAATCAATGAATACAATCCACCATATTAACAGGTTAAAAAAACATAATTATATCAACTTACACAGAAAGAAATTTGAAAAAAAAAAACCACTTATTTATAACAAAAATTCTGGAAAAGTAGTAGAGGGGAATTTTGTGAACTTCATAAAGAACATCTTAAAACCAGAAACCAAAACTGTAGTTAACATTATACCTAATCATGAAAGACTGAACATTTTCCACCCAAGATCAGAAATACAGCAAGAAATGTCTGTTCTCACTATTCCTATTCAACATAGTGATGGAAGTTCCAGCCTCCACAATAAGTGATGTACAAGAAATTAAGAGTGTAAAGATTAGAAAGGAAAAAATAAAAACCTCCCTCTATGCAGATGATATGGTCATTTGTGTGGAAAATCCCAGGAAGAATTAAAAAAAGAGGATCCTGATAAAGATGGCTGACTAGGACCAGTTCCTGTCTGTAGCTCCCAGTGAGATAGACGCAGAAGGTGGGTGATTTCTGCATTTTCAACTGAAGTGTCCAGTTCATCTCATTGAGACTGGTTGGACAGTGGATGCAGCCCATGGAGGGTGAGCTGAAGCAGGGAGAGGTGTTGCCGCACCTGGGAAGTGCAAGGGGTCCAGGAATATTCTTCCCTACCCAAGGGAAGACGTGAGGGACTGAGCCTGAGTAACCAGGGACTCTGGCCCAGATACCGCACTTGTCCCACAGTCTTCCCAACCCACAGACCAGGAGATTCCCTCCGGTGCCTACCCTACCAAGGCCTTGGGTTTCAAGCACAAAACTGGGTGGCCATTTGGGCAGACACCGAACTAGCTGCAGGAGTTTTTTTGTTTTCTGTTTTTTGCTTTTTTTCCTTACCCCAGTGGTACCTGGAGCGCCAGTGAGACAGAACTCTTCACTCCCCTGGAAAGGGGTACTGAAGCCAGGGAGCCAAGTTGTCTGGCTTGGCTGGTCCCACACCCATGGAGCCAAGCAAGCTACGATCTTGAAATTTGCTGCCAACACAGCAGCAGTCTGAGGTCAACCTGGGACACTCGAGCTTGGTGGGGGGAAGGGCGCCCACCATTGCTGAGGCTTGAGTAAGCGGTTTTATGCTCACAGTGTAAACAAGGCCACCAGGAAGTCTGAACTGGGTGGAGCCCACTGCAGTTCAGCAAGGCTGCTGTGGCCGGACAGCCAGATTACTCCTCTCTGGCAGGGCATCCCTGAAAAAAAGACAGCAGCCCCACTCAGGGACTTATAGGTAAGACTCCCATCTACCTGGGACAGAGAACCTGGGGGAAGGGGCAGCTGTGGGAGCAGTTTCAGCAGATGTAAACGTCCCTGCCTGATGGCACTGAACAGAGCAGCTGACCTCCCAGCATAGCGTTTGAGCTCTTCTATGGGTCAGATTGCCTCCTCAAGTGGGTCCTTAACCTCCATGCATCCTGATTGGGCAACACCTCCCAGTAGGGGTTGATAGACATTTCATACAGGAGAGCTCTTGCTTGCATCTGGCAGGTGCCCCCTCAGAGATGAATCTTCTAGGGGAAAGAACAGGCAGCAATCTTTGCTGTTCTGTAGCCTCAGCTGGTGATACCCAGGCAAATAGGGTCAGGAGTGGACCTCCAGTAAACTCCAGCAGACTTGCAGCACAAGGGGCCTGACTGTTAGAAGAAAAACTAACAAACAGAAAGGAATACCACATCCACTCAAATATCCCATTTGAAGGTCACCAACATCAAAGACCAAAGGTAGATAAATCCACAAAGATGGGGAGAAACCAGCACAAACAGGCTGAAAATGGCAAAAACCAGAACGCCTCTTCTCCTCCAAAGGATCACAAATCCTCACCAGCAAGGGTACAAAACTCGACGGACAATGAGTTTAACTAACTGACAGAAGTAGGCTTCAGAAGGTGGGTAATAACAAAAATCCTTCGAGCTAAAGGAGCATGTTCTAACACAGTGTAAGGAAACTAAGGACCTTGATAAAAGGTTGACGAATTGCTAACTGGAATAACCAGTTTAGAGAAGAACATAAATGACCTAATGGGGCTGAAAAACACAGAATGAGAACTTCGTGAAGCATCCACAAGTATCAGTAGCTGAATAGATTAAGCGGAAGAAAGGATATCAGTGACTGAATATCAACTTAATGAAACAAAGTGAGAAGACAAGATTACAGAAAAAAGAATAAAAAGGAATGAACAAAGCCTCCAAGAAATATGGGAGTATGTGGCCGGGCATGGTGACTCATGCCTGTAATCCCAGCACTTTGGGATGCCGAGGTGGGAAGAACACGAGGACAAGAGAACGAGACGATCCTGGCCAACATGGTGAAACCCTGTCTCTACTAAGAATACAAAAATTAGCTGGCCATGGTGGCACACGCCTGTAGTCCCAACTACTTGGGAGGTTGAGGCAGGAGAATTGCTGGAACCCGGGAGGTGGAGGTTGCAGTCAGGTGAGATAGTGCCACTGCAGGCCAGCCTGACGACAGAGCGAGACTTCATCTCAAAAAAAAAAAAAAAAAAAAAAAAAGAAACATGGTAGTATGTGAAAAGACCAAATCTACATTTGATTGGTTTACCTGAAAGTGATGGGGAGAATGCAACCAAGTTGGAAAACACTCTGCAGGATATTATCCAGGGGAACTTCCCCAACCTAGCAAGACAGGCCAACATTCAAATTCAGGAAATACAGAGAACACCACAAAGATACTCCTTGAGAAGAGCAACCCCAAGACACGTAACTGTCAGATTCACCAAGGTTGAAATGAAGGAAAAATTGTTAAGAGCAACCAGAGAGAAAGGTCGGGTTACCCACAAAAGGAAGTCCATCAGACTATCAGCGGATCTCTCTGCAGAAACCCTACAGGCCAGAAGAGAGTGGGGGCCAATGTTAAACGTTCTTAAAGGAAAGAATTTTCAACCCAGAATTTCATATCCAGCCAAACTAAGCTTCATGAGTGAAGGAGAAATAAAATCTTTTACAGACAAGCAAATGCTGAGATATTTTGTCACCACCAGGCCTGCCTTACAAGAGCCCCAGAAGGAAGCACTAAACATGGAAAGAAACAACCAGTACCAGGCACTGCAAAAAACATACCAAATTGTAAAGAATATCTTCAATATGAAGAAACTGCATCAACTAACAGGCAAAACAACCAGCTAGCATCACAATGACAGGATCAAATTCACACATAAAAATATTAACCTTAAATGTACACAAACTAAATGCCCCAATTAAAAGACACAGACTGGCAAATTGGATAAAGAGTCAAGACCCATCAGTGTGCTATATTCAGGAGACCCATCTCACATGCAAAGACACACACAGGCTCAAAATAAAGGGATGGGGGAATATTTATGAAGAAAACCAAAAGCAAAAAAAAAAAAAAAAAAGGAGTTGCAATCCTAATCTCTGATAAAACAGACCATAAGCCAACAAAGATCAAAAGAGACAAAGAAGGGCATTACATAATGGGAAAGGGATTAATGAAGCAAGAAGAGCGATCTCTCCTAAATATATATGCACCGAATACAGGAGCAACCAGATTCTTAAAGCAAGTTCTTAGAGACCTACAAGGAGACTTAGACTCCCACACAATAATAGTGGGAGACTTTAACACCCCACTGTCATTATGAGGCAGATCAATGAGACAGAAAATTAACAAGGATATTCAGGACTTGAACTCAGCTCTGAACCAATCAGACCTAATACACACCTACAGAATCCTGCAGGCCAAATCAACAGAATATACATTCTTCTTAGCACCTCGTTGCACTTTTTTTCTAAAATTGATCACATAATTGGAAGTAAAACACTCCTAAGCAAATGCAAAATAACAGAAATCATAACAAACAGTCTCTCAGACCACAGTGCAATCAAATTAGAACTCAAAATTAAGAACCTCACTCAAAACGGCACAATTACATGAAAAGTGAACAATCTGCTCCTGAATGACTACTGGGCAAATAATGAAGACAGAAATAAAGATATTCTTTGAAACCAATGAGAATGAAGACACACTGTACAAGAATCTCTGGGACACATTTAAAGCAGTGTCTAGAGGGAAATTTATAGCACTAAATGCCTATGAGAGAAAGCAGGAAAGATTTAAAATTGACACCTTTACATCAAAATTAAAAGAACTAGAGAAGCACCAGCAAACAAATTCAAAAGCTAGCAGAAGACATGAAATAACTTAGATCAGAGCAGAACTGAAGGAGACAGAGACATGAAAAACCCTTCAAAAAAATCAGTGAATACAGGGGCTGGTTTTTTGAAAAGATTAACAAAATAGATTGACTGCTAACCAGACTAATAAAGAAGAAAAGAGAGAAGAGTCAAATAGATGCAATAAAAAACGATATAGGGGATATCACCACCAATCCCACAGAAATGAAAACTACCATCAGAGAATACTATAAACATTTCTATGCAAATAAATTAGAAAATCTAGAAGAAATGGATAAATTCCTGGACATATACACCCTCTGAAGTCTAAACCAGGAAGAAGTCGAATCCCTGAATAGACCAAAAACAAGTTCCGAAATTGAGACAGTAATTAATAGCCTACCAACCAAAAAAAGTCCAGGACAAGATGGTTTCATAGCCGATTTCTACCAGTGGTACAAAGAGGAGCTGGTACCAATCCTTCTGAAACTAATTCAAACAATAGAAAAAGAGGGAATACTCCCTAACTCATTTTATGAGGCCAGCATCATCCTGATACCAAAATCTGGCAAAGACACAACAAAAAAAAGAAAATTTCAGGCCAATATTCCTGATGAACATCGATGTGAAAATTCTCAATAAAAGATTGGCAAAATGAATTCAGCAGCACATCAAAAAGCCTATCCACCACGATGAAGTTGGCTTCATACCTGGGATGAAAGGCTGGTTCAACATACGCAAATCAATAAATGTAATGCATCACATAAACAGAACCAATGACAAAAACCACATGATTATCTCAATAGATTCAGAAAAAGGCCTTTGAAAAAATTCAACTCCCCTTCATGCTAAAAACTCTTGATAAACTAGGTATCACTGGAATGTATCTCAAAATAATAAGAGCTATTTATGACAAACCCACAGCCAATCTCATACTGAATGGGCAAAAACTGGTAGCATTCACTTTGAAAACTGGCACAAGACAAGAATGCCCTCTCTCTCCATTCCAATTCATCCATAGTATTGGAAGTTCTGGGCAGGGCAATCAGGCAAGAGAAAGAAATAAAGTGTATTCAAATAGGAAGAGAGGAAGTCAAACTGTCTCTGTTTGCAGAAGACATGATTGTATATTTAGAAAACCCCATTGTCTCAGCCCAAAATCTCCTTAAACAGATAAACAACTTCAGCAAAGTCTCAGGATACAAAATGAATGTGCAAAAATCACAAGCATTCCTATACACCAATAACAGACAAACAGACAGCCAAATCACGAAAGAACTCCCATTCACAATTGCTACGAAGAGAATAAAATACCTAGGAATCCAACTTACAAGGGATGTGAAGGACCTCTTCAAAGAGAACGACAAACCACTGTTCAAGGAAATAAGAGAGGACAGAAACAAATGGAAAAACTTTCCATGCTCTTGGATAGGAAGAATCAATATCGTGAAAATAGCCATACTGCCCAAAGTAATTTACAGATTCAATGCAATCTGCATCAAGCTACCACTGACTTTCTTAACAGAATTGGAAAAAACTACTTTAAACTTCATATGGAACCAAAAAAGACCCTGCATAGCCAAGACATTCCTGAGCAAAAAGAACAAAGCTGGAGGCATCACACTACCTGTGTGAATGTATTTCAAACTATACTACAGGGCTACTGCAACCAAAACAGCATGGTACTGGTACCAAAACAAATATATAGACCAATGGAACAGTACAGAGGCCTCAGAAATAACACCACACATCTACAACCATCTGATCTTTGACAAACTTGACACAAATAAGCAATGGGGAAAAGATTCCCTGTTTAATAAATGGTGTTGGGAAAACTGGCTAGCCATATGCAGAAAACTGAAACTGGACACCTTCCTTACACCTTATACAAAAATCAACTCAAGACTGATTAAAGAATTAAACGTAAGACCTAAAACCATAAAAGTCTTAGAAGAAAACCTGGGCAATAACACTCAGGATATAGGCATGGGCAAAGATTTCATGTCTAAAACACCAAAAGTAATGGCAACAAAAGCCAGAATTGACAAATTAGACCTAATTAAACTAAAGAGCTTCTGCACAGCAAAAGAAACTATTACCAGAGTGAACAGACAACCTACAGAATAGTAGAAAATTTTTGCAATCTATCCAATTGACAAAGGGCTAATAGCCAGAATCTACAAAGAACATAAACACATTTACAAGAAAAGAAAACCATCAAAAAGTGGGCAAAGGATATGAACAGACACTTCTCAAAATAAGACATTAATGCAGCCATCAAACATGAAAAAAATGTTCATCATCACTGGTCATTAGAGAAATGCAAATTAAAACCACAATGAGATACCATCTCACTCCAGCTAGAATGGTGATCATCAAAAAGACAGGAAACAACAGATGCTGGGGAGGATGTGGAGAAACAGGAATGCTTTTCCGCTGTTGGTGGGAGTGTAAATTAGTTCAACCATTGTGGAAGACAGTGTGGCGATTCCTCAAGCATCTAGAACTAGAAATACCATTTGACCCAGCAATCCCATTACTGGGTATATACCCAAAGGATTATAAATCATTGTACTATAAAGACACATGCACCCGTGTGTTTATTGCAGCACTATTCACAATAGCAAAGACTTGGAACCAACCCAAATGTCCATCAATGATAGACTGGATAAAGAAAATGTGGCACATACACACCATGGAATACTATGCAGCCATAAAAAAGAATGAGTTCCCATCCTTTGCAGGGACATGGATGAAGCTGGAAACTATCATTCTCAGCAAACTATCACAAGAACATAAAACCAGACACTGCATGTTCTCACTCATAAGTGCAAGATGAGCAATGAAAGCACATGGACACAGGGAGGGGAACATCACACACCAGCACCTGTTGGGGGTGATGGGCTAGGGGAGGGATAGAATTAGGAAAAATACCTAATTCAGGTGAAAGGATGATGGGTGCAGCAAACCACCATGTCACATGTATGCCTATGTAATGTAACGGCACGTTCTGCACATGTACCCTAGAACTTAAAGTAAAATTTAAAAAATAAAATTAAAAAAAAAATAAAAATAGAAAAAAAACCTAAAACTTTCTAATGAATTCCACAAGGTCACAATATTCAAAATTAACATAAAATCATTTACATTTCTATATATTAGCAATGAACACATGAAAACTGAAATTAAAAACACTATACAACTTATGGACTCTCAAAGAAAGTAAATCACTTAGAATCAAGACTTGTTTGCTGAAAACTCCAAAATGTTGATTAAATTGAAGAAGATTTATACAATTGAAGAGACATCTGTTTTCATGGATCAGGAACCTCAAATATTATAAATTCATACACAGTTTTAATTTAAGTCATTAAAATCCCAGAAAGATTATTTTAATTTTAATTTGTTTAAAATTTTTGTGTGTACATAGTAGGTATGTATATATTTATGTGGTATATGAGATATTTTTGATACAAGCATACAATGCATAATAATCATAATGGAAAATGGGGTATCTATCCCTTTGAGCAGTTACGGTATGTGTTACAAAAAATCCAATTATACATTTTTAGTTACAGTAAATTATTTTGACTATAGCCACCTTTTTATACTATCAAATACTAGGTATTATCCATTCTTTTTTTTTGTACTCATTAACCATCCCCAGCTCCCACACAGTCTCCTTAGTACCCTTGCAAGCCACTTGTAACCATCCTTCTACTCTCTATACCCATGTGTTCAATTGTTCTGATTTTTAAATTCCACCAATAAATGATAACAAGTGAGGTTTGTCTTTACATGACTGGCTTATTTCACTTAAAATAATGACATCCAGTTCCATTCATGTTTCATCCTGCTAGGATGGGCATTTCTTCTCTGGCTGGGTCTGGTCCAAATGCACCGTCCAATGTGCTGACTCTAACTAAGGCCAGCAGAGCTTCTCTCTCCACTATGACAGGGACCAATCCCATTAAAAAGTGAGCAAAGGCCATAAAGAAACACTTCTCAAAAAAAGACATACCTGCGGCCAACAAGCAATTTCAACATCACTGATCATTAGGGAAATGCAAATCAAAACCACAGTGAGATACCATCTCCCACCAGTCAGAATGGCTATTATTAAAAAGTAAAAAAGCAACACATACCGGTGAAGTTGTGGAGAAAAAGGAACGTTTTTACATGGTTGGTGGGACTGTAAATTAGTTCAATCATTGTGGAAGACAGTGTGGCAACTTTGAAGACCTAGAGAAAGAATGCCATTGGACTCAGCAATCCCATTACTGGGTATATACACAAAGGAATATAAATATTTGTATTGTAAAGATGCATGCACGTGTTAGTTCCCTGCAACACTATTCACAATAGCAAAGACATTGAATCAACCTAAAAGCCCATCAATGATAGGCTGGATAAAGAAAATGTGGTACATATACACCATAAAATACTATGCAGCCATCAAAAGGAAAAAGGTCATGTCCTTTGCAGTGACATGGATGGAGCTGGAGGCCATTATCCTTAGCAAACTAATGCAGGAACAGAAAACCAAATACCATGTGTTCTCACTGTAAGTGGGAGCTGAATGATGTGAATGCATGGACACATGGGGAGGAGCAACACACACTGGTTGGAAGGTGAGGAGGGTGGTAGTAGGGAGAGCAACTGGAAGAAGAGTTAAAGGATGCTGAGCTTAATACCTGGGTGATGGGATGATCTGTGCAGCAAACTACATTGGCACATGTTTACCTATATAACAAACCTGCACATCACTTTAAAGTAAAAGTTGAAAATTAAAAAAGAAATAAGGTGAACAAAGAAAACAAATTAAGAAGAAAAAGAAAGGGAGAGTCATGGGACTTGTCCCGGCCAGGTGAAAATCTTCAGATGGTTAAGAACCAGAATAAAGAAAATGAAAATTGATGGGGTTAAAATGAAGGTCTTAATGCAACACTATCAAAGGTTGAATGGACAAAAGGGAGCCACTTCTGGTCACCCGACATTAAAAGGTCCCTAACCAGTTTTCTGTATTTCTCCCAGTTTAGAGAAATTTTAAAAAGCTGGAAGGGGCGCAGCAGCTGTGCGTCCCGGGGCTATTGACCTCTCCACGTTTGCAGCCTAGCCCCAGTCAGTCAGTGCCGGAGGACCTCAGCAGCCATGTCAAAGCCCCATAGTGAAGCCAAGACTGCTTTCATTCAGACCTAGAAGCTGCATGCAGCCATGGCTGACACATTCCTGGAACACACGTGCCACCTGGACATTGACTCGCCACCCATAGCAGCCAGGAACACTGGAATCATCTGTACCATCGGCCCAGCTCCCTGATCGGTGGAGATGCTGAAGGAGATGATTAAGTCTGGTATGAATGTGGCTGGTCTGAACTTCTCTCATGGAACTTATGAGTATCATTGGAGACCATCAAGAACATGCGCACAGCCACAGAAAGTTTTGCTTCTGACCCCCATCCTCTAAGAGCCCGTTGCCGAGGTTCTGGACACTAAAGGACCTGAGATCCGAACTGGCCTCTTCTGTGGGGTAACTGGTAATGGGCGCCAGGAGGCAGGGCTCCTCAGATAACTGCAGTGCTGCTGCACTGTAGATGTGAACCTGAAGAAGGGAGCCACTCTCGAAATCTTGCTTGATAATGCCTACATGGAAAAGTGTGATGAGTACATCATGTGGCTGGACTACAAGAACATCTGCAAGGTGGTAGAAGTGGGCAGCAAGATCTACGTGGATGATGGGCTTCCTTCTCTCCAGGTGCCGACTTACTCGTGATGGAGGTAGAAAATGGTGGCTCCTCCGGCAGCAAGAAGGGTGTAAACCTTCCCGGGACCGCTGTGGACCTGCTTGCCATGCCAGAGAAGGACACCCGGGACCTGATGTTTGGAGTTGAGCCGTATGTCGATATGGTGTTTGCCTCCTTCATCCGCAAGGCATCTGATGCCCACGAAGTTAGGAAGGTCCTGGGAGAGAAGGGAAAGAACATCAAAGTAATCAGCAAAAATGAGAATCATGAGGGGGGTTGGAGGTTTGATGAAATCCTGAAGACCAGCGATGGGATCATGGTGGCTCATGATGGTATAGGCATTGACATTCCTGCAGAGAAGGTCTTCCTTGCTCAGAAGATGATGATTGGGTGCTGCAACCGAGCTGGGAGGCCTGTCATCTGTGCCACTCTGATGATGGAGAGCATAATCACGAAGCTCCACCCCACCCAGGATGAGGGCAGTGATGTGGCCAATGCAGTCCTGGACAGAGTGGACTGCATCATGCTGTCTGGAGAAACAGTCAAAGAGGATTATCCTCTGGAGGCAGTTTGCATGCAGCACCTGATTGCCGGTGAAGCAGAGGCCACCTTCTAATACTTGCAGTTATTTGAGGAGCCCCGCCTCCTGGCACGCATTACCAGTTACCCCACAGAAGTCACCGATGTGGGCGTCGTGGAAGCTTCCTTCCAGTGCCACAGTGGGGCCATAATCGTCCTCACCAAGTCTGGCAGTTCTGGTGACCAGATACCGCCCACGTACCCCCATCGTTGCTGTGACATGGAATCTCCAGACAGTTCGTCAGGCCCATCTGTACCATAGCGTCTTTCCTGTGCTGTGCAAGGATGCAGTCCCGGAGGCCTGGGCTGAGAATGTGGACCACCGGGTGAACTTGGCCATGAATGTTGGCAAGGCCGGAGGCTTCTTCAAGAAGGAAGATGTGGTCATTGTGCTGACCAGGTGGTGCCCTGCCTGCAGCTTCCCCAACACCATGCGTGTTGTTTCCATGCCGTGATGGACCCAGAGCCCCTCCTCCAGCCTCTATCCCTCCTGGTTCCCCCAACCCATCCATTAGGCCAGCAACTCTTTTAGAGCTCACTGTGGGCTGTAATGTGGCACTGGTGGGCTGGGTCACCAGGGAAGAAGATTAATGCCTTGCTGAAACATGGCTGGTTTTAGAATCTGCTCTTGGGTGGGACAGCCCAGAGCCTGGCTGCCCATCATGTGGCCTTACCCAAGCAAGGGAAGAAGGAGGAATGCAGGACTGGAGGTCCCTGGAGTCTATGGCAAAAGGGTGACAGCTTCCTTTCCTTTCTGTGCTCTGTTCAGTTCCTTTATTAAATGGATGCCCAGAGGACTCCCAACCCTGTCCCAGGGTCAGGAAACAGCCAGCAAGAGTTAGGGTCCTTAGGGCATGAGGCAGTGGTTTCAGTTTAAGCAGACTCTGGCCCTGGCCCATACTTGCTTTCCCAACCTTCTGGACCTCCCCTATTTGCAGCTGTCCCCACCCTCCACTCAGCTTTCCTGCAGCAAACACTATACCCTTCTCCTTCCATTTCTCCCCACTGCTGCAGCCACCTCCAGGCCCGTTGTTATAGAGCCTACCCGTATGTCAATAAACAACAGCTGAAGCACACACACACACAAAAGCTGGAAGGCAGAGATTACAATTAAAAATCTAATCTGAAACTGCCTGGTGCAAGAGTATGGCAGATTAATCACGACAAAAATTGACAAAAGGACCAGGGTCGTTTGATTCAACCCTTGGCTGGGTTTTGCACAAAGTCTTTTGCACAAGAAAGGGTACAATTACCTTGGGGTGAGGAAAAGAAGTTTTTCAAACTATAACATAAAAATATAAGGGTTTATGGGATTATGAAAGTTAGTATCTTTGAACACACTTTATATGAAATAATTACATCTCTTTCAACTGATGGTATTATGGTAATGAACATTGTAGATTATTAGGGAATGTTTCTTCTACTTGCTACTGTAAAACAGAAGGCATTTAAATTCGCCCTTCAATCAACATTATTTGGACATGCCAAGTGAGAATCTGTATGATTGCCCAAGTTCACACAGTGCAGAGTAGAAGCCAAAGTGCTGGCTAGTAATGACAAATTATTTACTTATTCCACTTGAGGGGCATTTACTGCCTTAGCTAAAGCTACCCCTATGACACCTGAAATCCCCATGCTGTATCAGGTGATGTCAGATATATATTCTAATGGGGAAGGCAGTGTCCAGAAGAGGTTTATAATAAAATGAAAATGGATTATAGAGGATCATGCTACCTGGAGAATGCAAGGAGGAGATACTCTCAAGCAGGGATTTTTTTCTTCCATAGTTTACTTGTAACTGCATGAAAAACTGTTGGATTCTACAGTGCCTGATAAATAGCTCTCAACTGACCAACCAAGAGTTACTTGGTTCACGGATGGCAATTCCGAGGTAAATGGACACCATCCTCTTTAGAAGGCTGTTACTTTAGACCAAAGAAGGTAAAAACAGGCCTGCTCTATGAGCTGAATTGCATGCTGTTTTTTTAACAGTGATGGAAAAATTAAACAATGGTACAAGCCCCTGTGTTAAGTTTTTACTAGCCCACGGGCTGTGACCAATAGCCTGGCTATATGCTCAGATATCAGGGCAATGGGAGCCTGGCCTGTTAAAAGAATGCCCATATGGAGCTTGGCTCCATGGAGATTTGAGGGGTGCATTAAAGTAGAACAAGTCAATGGCCATCAGAACTCTCTTCCAGGTTCAGAAAGTGACTGAAATTGACAAGCAGATATCCCCATGTGTTCTGTTGAGGTGGTCATCTGGGTCCATCAGATAAGTGGATATGGAGGTATTGTAGCAGTGCAGAGACATGCTGAATCTAGACATGTTCCTTTTGCACCCTCTCAGGCACAAAATTCCAGAAAGTCTCTTCCATTTCTCAGCAAGAGAGACAGAGACTGCTGATTACTACCGGGCGGATTTCTCTGGTGGGAAGGCCCTGAACATAACTGGCAAGTGAGACTGATGCTTATAGCCCTGAAGGGCCGAAAGTGGGTCTTGACAGGAATAGACAATAACTCTGGAGTAGGCTTTTGTTGTCCAATGAACAATGAAAATGCTCAGAGTGCCAAAAAAAAAAAAAAAAAAAAACAGAGAACATTGCATGGATTTGGATGGCTGACCATCATTTTTTTCAGACCAAAGAGCACACTGCACAGTCCACAAATTCCAACAATAGGCAGAGAGATATCCTCCTTAGAGTAATAATTTGATGGAGAAGTAGAACAGGCAATTGGTTTCAATTGGTTGTCTAAGACAGGGGAAGATAAAGAAATAAAGAGCTGGCTTGCATGCCTTCATTAGTGTGTGCTCACACTCAACATGAATGGGAATGTAGTGCCCCTGTTAGACTTTTCTGTTTTATTTTGTTTGTTTTGTTTCTGGTTGATCTGGGGGAAGAGATAATGGGGAAGATGCATGTATAATCATGCAGTTCTCACCAAGGGAGGAGTACATTGGTATTAACACTGTGTATTTTTTTCTTTCTTCCCAAATTATCTCAAAAAATGATTTTTCTCTTCCTTACCTGATGCAGTGATCTTAGGACCAGGACTGCAAGAACAAGTGCTGCAACAGCAGGGATGATTTCTAAACAGAAAACTGTAACTATATTTTTAAACTTTATGTCAAAATTCCTAAAAGCACGATGGTGGTGGGTTGTGTCTTCACCACATCTAGCAAAATTGAGGCCAACAGTGAGTGCAGCTATGTTGCCTGGTGGTAAAAATAGCTCACTAATTCTGCACCCTACCCTGTCTGAATGGGAGTGAACTGGATTTGTATTGCTACCTGCAATGTAGACAAGCACAGTGGTGATTCTAGTGCACCTTCCAAAAGTGAAAAAGTGTCAGTGTTAATGAAGAGAAGGGGAAATAGTAGCTGAGAGTAAAAAATGAATAAATGGGTTCTTCACTGAGGAAAATTTAATATTACATTAAAAACTCAAAAGAGTCTCAGAGTAAGAGATAACATTGTCTCAGCATAATTATCCCAGATACCTGAAAGGGTGAAGTTGTATACTTACCAAGGTGATTCCTGCTTTTGGAACCTGACAAGATTGAGAGGATGCCTGCATACTTAAGTGACCTCATCTTGGGAGATATTCATACGCTATGATGGACTGGATTAATTGTTATTGATTGATTGTGATATATATATATATATATATATATATATATATATATATATATTTGATGTAAAGGTTCCATGGTAAAAAACCAGGAGGTGGCCCTTTGGTGTTATGGTATACATTGGTTTTTGTCCATGGTTACGGACTCATAACTCCCACAGCCCTTGTTACCATCTTTTATTATAATACTGGGTATGTTAGAACTCAGGGGCAGGGCCAGGTGCAGTGGCTCAGGCCTGTAATCCCCGCACTTTGGGTGGCCAAAATGGGCAGATGACTTGAGGTCAGATGTTCAAGGCCAGCCTGGCCAAAATAGTGAAACCTCATCTCTACTAAAAATACAAAAATTAGTGGGGCGTGGTGGCATGCACCTGTAATCCCAGCTACCCGGGTGGCTGAGGCAGAAGAATTGCTTGAACCCGGGAAGCAAAGGTTGCAGTGAGCTGAGATTGCACCACTGCACTCCAGCATGGGTGACAGAGAAAGACTTCATCTCAGAAACAAAACAAAGCAAATAACTCAGGGGCAGGCCTCTGACCTCCTGCCCTTCTTTCACTCTAATGTTTCTCTGCCTTTCTGAATGTAGATCTTAAGACCCTTCCATGAGAGGATCTCACCCTATACCCTGGAGGAAGAAATCCTGTTGTCATGAAGCTTCCATAAAACCCCAAGGGGGCAGACAGGGTTAAGGGAGCTTCCAGATAGGTGAACACGTGGAGGTCCCTGGAGGCTGATGCACCCAGAGAAGACATGGAAACTCTATGCCTCTTCCCTTATGCCTCACTCTATGCATCTTTTCATCTAGTCTAGCAAGTAGTCTAGTCGAGCAGGTAGGTCCTCCTCAGTTTACTCCCATTCAGACGGGGTAAGGTGCAGAATTAGTGATTTATTTTTACCATCAGGCAATATAGCTGCATTCAGTGTTAGCCTCAATTTTTCTAGATGTGGTAAAGGCACAACCCACCACCGTCATGCCTTTAGGACTTTTGACATAAAGCTTAAAAGTTGTATCCTTTGCAATATTATTTATAATAAACCAATAAACATAGGTAAGTGTTTCCCTGAGTTCTGTGAGCTGCTCCTGCAAATTAATCAACCCCAAAGAGGGAGTCATGGGGATTCTAATTTGAAGCCATTTGGTCAGAAGCTCTGGGGACCCAGACTTGCAACTGGCGTGTGGAGAGGAGCAGTCTTGGGAATTGAGGCCTCTACTGTGGGATCTGACACTCTCTTCAGGCAGGTAGTGATAGAAATGAATTAGAGGACAACCAGCTGATGTCTGCTGGTGTGGGGAAAAACCCCACACAGTTGGTCACAGAAGCCTTCTTCTGTGTTTATTATTGTTGTGGTGTGAAAATAGAGGAAAACATGGTTTGGGAGTGTTCTCCCTACACAGAAGGTAGGAAAGACAGTCTTTGATCACTGATACCAACTACACCTCCTCATCCTTCAGCAGTGGCTGCATGGAACAGAGAAGTAATCTGTATGCTGAAGAGAGAGAGAACACAGAAATAGTGAGAGATCACATTGAACTCAGCACTGCCCTGTCACAGGGAAAAGCAAAATTGGGCTGAACTCAGCTGACCCTTGCCCATGTAGGATATATTCAAACCAGCACTAGCCAGATGGGATCACTCATCTCAGCTGTCACCACCAAGGACTAAAGGGCTTTGGGGCTCTGAGTAAACAGGACAGGCAGTCTAGGACACAAGACTGCAATTCCTAGGTAAGTCCTAGTGCAGAACTGGGCTCAGAGTCTCAGACTTTGGCAGGGTATGCAGTCTCCTGAGACACAAGCCAGGGCAGCTAACAGAGTGCTTGCACCACCCATCCCAACCCTAGGCAGCATACTTCATGGCTGCAAAAGAGACCATTACCGTCTGCATGAGGATAGTAGAGGGGAGAGTGAAGAGGACTTTGTCTTGCATCTTAGATATCAGCTCATCCACAGTAGGATAGGACATTAGTCAGAGTCATGAGGCCCTTTTCAGGACCTAGCTTCTAGATGACATTTCTGGACACACCCTGGGAATTAAGGGAATCCACTGCCTTGAGGGGAAGAATGCAGTCCTGTCAGGACCCATCACCTGCTGACTAAAGAGCCCTCAGGCCTTGAATAACCAGCACTGATACCCAGGTAGTACACCATGGGCCTTGGCTGATACTCTGAGATGTGCTGGCTTCAGTAGGGGCTAAGCACATTTCCAGCTGTGGTGGCTATGGGGAGAGGCTCCTTCTGCTTGATAAAAGAGGAGGGAAATGTAAAAGGGACTTCATCTAGCACCTTAGGTACAAGCGCAGTGACAGGAGGGTAGAGCATAAAGTGGGCTGTTGGAGTCCCTGATTCCAGGTCTTGTTCCAGAGCCAAGCATTTCTGGATTTGCCCTGGGCCAGATGAGAGCCAATCACTCTGAAAAGTGAATCCCAGGCAAGACAGCATTCACCAAAAGCTAATGAAAGAGCCCTTCGGCCTTAAGTGAGCTTTGGTGGTATAGCCTGACAGTACTCATGATTCTTTGGTGATGGTGGCTATGGGTTGAAACTTCCCTGCCTGTGGAAAGGGAGGGAAGAGTGAGGACTGTGTCTTGTGGTTTGAGTGCCAGTTTAGCTTTGGTAAAATAGAACACCAGGTAGACTTCTAAGGTATTTGACTCCATTCCATAGCTCCTAAAGAGCATCTTTAGATCCACCAAGGGCCTGGGAAATCTTGCCATACTTAGGGGAAGGACATGAGCTTGGCTTCCTTTACCACCTGCTGATTGTAGAACCCCAACGCATTGAGTGAAGATAGGCAGTATCCATGGAGTGGTTACAGTGGGTCTGGAGTAAAACCCAGGGCTCTGCTGGCTTCAGGTCTGACCCAGTGCAATCCTAGAGGTGCTGGAAATCGGGCTGCTTATGTCACACCACCACCACCTCCAGGTGGCTCAAAAAAGAGAGAAAGGTTCTGTTTGTTTGGGAGAAAGTAAGGGAAGAAAGCAGAGTCTCTGCCTGATAATCCAGAAAATTCTTTTTGATCTTATCCAAAACCATCACAGTGGTACCTCTGTGATTCTACAAGAACCACAGCATTACTGGGCTTGTGGTGACCCCCTAATGCAGATATGGCTTAGATCACAATACCCAATTCCTTTTAAATATCTGAAAAGCCCTCCCATGAAGAACAGGTACAATAAAGTTCAGACTGCAAAGACTACAATAAGTACATAAAATCAGAAATTCTGGAGTTGAAAAATGATGCACTGAAGAATGCATCAGAGTCTCCTAATAGCAGAATTGACCAATCAGAAGAAAGAATGGGTGGTCCTGAAGACAGACTATTTGGAAATGCACAATCAGAGGAGACAAAAAAGAAAGGAGTATAAAACAATAAACCATGCCTACAGAATTTAAAAGTAGCCTCAGAAGGCCAAATCTAAGAGTTTTGGGTCTTAAAGAGGAGCTAAAGAAAAAAATAGAAATAGAAAGTTTATTCAAAGGAAAACAACAGAAAACTTTCCAAACCTAAGGAAAGATACCAATATTCAAGTTCAAGAAGGTCATAGAAGACCAAGCAGACATAACCCAAAGAAGACAATCTCAAGCCATTTTAAAACCAAACTCACAAAGGTCAAAGATAAAGAAAAGATACTAAAAGCAACAAGAGAAAAACAAAAACAAATAACATACAATGGAGCTCTGCAACATTTCTGGTGGTGGGCTTTTCACTGGAAACCTTGCAGGCCAGAAGACAGTGGCATAACATATTTAAAATGCTGAAGGAAATAAAACTTTGACCCTAGAAGAGTATAAGCAGTAGAAATATTCTTCAAATACAGAAGACAAATAAAGACTTTCTCAGACAAAAAAAAAAAACTTATGGGTTTCATCAACACAATATCAATCCTACAAGAAATGCTATGGCCAGTATTTCAGTCAGAAAAAAATGATGTTAATGAGCAATAAGAAATCATCTGAAGGTACAAAACTCTCTGGTAATAGTAAGTAAAGAGAAAAACACAGAATATTATAATACTATTACTGTGGTGTGTAAACTACACTTAAGTAGAAAGACTAGAAGATGATCCAATAAAATAATAATTACAAGAATTGTTCAAGATATAGACAGTACAATAAGATAAAAATGAAAACAACAATAAATAAAAAATCAGAGAAACAATGTTATGGTTTGGAGTTACTACTGGTATTGTTTTTGCTTGTTTATTTGATCATTTATTTAGTGTTAAGATGTGATCAGCAAAAAAAGTTATAAAATAGTATTTGCAAGCCTCATGGTAAGCTCAAATAAAAAACATGTAAAAATACACAAAAAATGGAAAGGAAGTAACTAATTTCTATCACCAGAATATCACCTTGACTAAAAAAAAAGACAAGAAGGAAGGAAGGCATGAAAAGCAGACCAGAAAACAAATAGCAATGTAGCAGGAGCAAGTCCTTATTTATTCATAATAGCATTCAATGTAAATGGACTAAGTTTTGCAATCAAAGGCACAGAGTAGTTGAATGAATTAAAAAAATAAAACCCAGTGATCTGTTGCCTATAAGAAACATACCTCATCTATAAAGACACACAGATATTGGAAATAAAAGGATGAAAAACTATATTTATTGCCAATGGAAAGCAAAAAAAAATCAGGAGTAGCTGTACTTATATGAGTCTAAATGAATTTCAAGATAAAACCTGTAAGAAGAGAAAAAGAAGTTCACTGTATAATGATACAAAGGTTGATTCATCAAGAAGATATAAAGACTTAAATCCATGACCTCAAAATGTGAAACTACTACAACATTGAGGAAAATCTCCAGGACATTGTTCCGGGCCAAATTTTTTGAGCAATCCCCCATAAGCACAGGCAACCAAAGCAAAAATGGAAAAATGGGATCACATCAAGTTAAAAAGATTCTGTGCAGCAAAGAACACAATCAACAAAATGAGAAGTCAATGCATGGGGTGGGAGAAAATATTTGCAGACTCCCCATCTGACAAGGGATTACTTACCAGAATATATAAGTAGCTCAAACAACTCTATAGGAAAAAATCTAATAACCTGGTTAAAAATGAGTCAAATATCTGAATAGACATTTCTCAAAAGAAGACATACATGTGACAAACAGGTATATAAAATGGTGCTTAATATCATTGATCATCAGAGAAAAACAAATCAAAACTACAATGAGATATCATCTCACCCTAGTTAAAATGTCTTTTTTTTCCAAAAACACACAATAAAAAATGCCAGCGAGGATATGAAGAAAAGGGAACCCTCATACACTGTTGGTGGGAATGTCAGTTAATATAACTGTTGTGGAGAAAAGTTTGAAGGCAATTCATAAAAAATTAATATTAGAGTTATCATATGATCCAGCAATCTCACTGCTGGGCATATACCTGAAAGAAGGGAAATCAGTGTATCAAGGATATATCTGCACTCCCATGTTTGTTGCAGCACTCTTCACAATAGCCAAAGTTTGGAAGCAACCAACACACATATGGATAAAAAATGTGCTACATATACACAATGGAGTACTACTCAGCCATTAAAAAAATGACAGACATTCTGTCATTTGCTAAGACCTGGATGGAACTGGAGGTCATTACATTAAGTGAAATAATCCAGGCACATAAAGACAAACTTTACATATTCTCACTTTTGTGGGAACTAAAAATTAAAACAATTGAACTCACAGACATAGCAGAATGTAATGGGCATAGTGCTTGATAGTTTTCTCATCTGATCCTCCTCTCACCCTCTTTTTTCAAGTATGTCTGTTGTTTCTTTCTTTATGGCCATGTGTACTCGATGTCTAGTTTCCACTTACACAAGAAAATGAGATGTTTGGTTTTCTTTTTCTGTGTTAATTCACTTAGGATAATTGCTTCCAATTGCATCCCTGTTGCTGCAAAGGACATGATTTTGTTTTTTTTTTTTGGCTGCATAGTATTCCATGGTGTATACAGACCATATTTTCTTTATACAGTCCAACATTGATGTACATTTAAGGGGATTCTATGTCATTGCTATTGTGAATAGTGCTGTGATGAACATATGAATACATGTATCTTTATGATAGAACAATTTATATTCTTTTGGATATAGACTTATTAATGGGATGACTGGGTTTACAGGTAGCTCTAAGTTATTTGAGAAAAGTCCAAACTTCTTTCTGCAGTGGCTGAATTAATATATATATTTCCAACAGCAATGTACAAATGTTCCCTTTTCTTCACAACCTCACCAGCATCTGTTACTTTTTGACTTTTTAATAATAGCCATTCTGCCTGTTGTGAGATGATACATCAATGTGGTTTTGATTTGCATTTACATAATGATAGGTGCTGCTGAACATTTGTTCATATGATTGTTGGCTGCATTTATGTCTTCTTTTGAGAAGTGTCTGTTCATGTTCTTTGCCCATTTTTGAATGGGGTTGTTTGTATTTTGCTTTTTAAGTTCTATATAGACTCTGGATAGTAGACCTTTTTTATTTTATTTTATTTTATTTTTTTTTTTTCTGAGAATGATTCTGTCTAGTTTTTTTTTTTTTTTTTTTTTTATTTTTTATTATACTTTAAGTTTTAGGGTACATGTGCACATTGTGCAGGTTAGTTACATATGTATACATGTGCCATGCTGGTGCGCTGCACCCACTAACTCGTCATCTAGCATTAGGTATATCTCCCAATGCTATCCCTCCCCCCTCCCCCCTCCCCACCACAGTCCCCAGAG
Source organism: Pan paniscus (assembly GCF_029289425.2). NCBI lineage: Eukaryota > Metazoa > Chordata > Mammalia > Primates > Hominidae > Pan > Pan paniscus. Next base: position 66,102,338 of record NC_073272.2, read on the forward strand.
TATGATATTCCCCTTCCTGTGTCCATGTGATCTCATTGTTCAATTCCCACCTATGAGTGAGAATATGCGGTGTTTGGTTTTTTGTTCTTGCGATAGTTTACTGAGAATGATGGTTTCCAATTTCATCCATGTCCCTACAAAGGATATGAACTCATCATTTTTTATGGCTGCATAGTATTCCATGGTGTATATGTGCCACATTTTCTTAATCCAGTCTATCATTGTTGGACATTTGGGTTGGTTCCAAGTCTTTGCTATTGTGAATAATGCCGCAATAAACATACGTGTGCATGTGTCTTTATAGCAGCATGATTTATAGTCATTTGGGTATATACCCAGTAATGGGATGGCTGGGTCAAATGGTATTTCTAGTTCTAGATCCCTGAGGAATCGCCACACTGACTTCCACAATGGTTGAACTAGTTTACAGTCCCACCAACAGTGTAAAAGTGTTCCTATTTCTCCACATCCTCTCCAGCACCTGTTGTTTCCTGACTTTTTAATGATTGCCATTCTAACTGGGGTGAGATGATATCTCATAGTGGTTTTGATTTGCATTTCTCTGATGGCCAGTGATGATGAGCATTTTTTCATGTGTTTTTGGCTGCATAAATGTCTTCTTTTGAGAAGTGCCTGTTCATGTCCTTCGCCCACTTTTTGATGGGGTTGTTTGTTTTTTTCTTGTAAATTTGTTTGAGTTCACTGTAGATTCTGGATATTAGCCCTTTGTCAGATGAGTAGGTTGCGAAAATTTTCTCCCATGTTGTAGGTTGCCTATTCGCTCTGATGGTAGTTTCTTTTGCTGTGCAGAAGCTCTTTAGTTTAATTAGATCCCATTTGTCAATTTTGTCTTTTGTTGCCATTCCTTTTGGTGTTTTGGACATGAAGTCCTTGCCCACGCCTATGTCCTGAATGGTAATGCCTAGGTTTTCTTCTAGGGTTTTTATGGTTTTAGGTCTAACGTTTAAATCTTTAATCCATCTTGAATTGATTTTTGTATAAGGTGTAAGGAAGGGATCCAGTTTCAACTTTCTACATACGGCTAGCCAGTTTTCCCAGCACCATTTATTAAATAGGGAATCCTTTCCCCATTGCTTGTTTTTCTCAGGTTTGTCAAAGATCAGATAGTTGTAGGTAAGCGGCGTTATTTCTGAGGGCTCTGTTCTGTTCCATTGATCTATATTTCTGTTTTGGTACCAGTACCATGCTGTTTTGGTTACTGTAGCCTTGTAGTATAGTTTGAAGTCAGGTAGTGTGATGCCTCCAGCTTTGTTCTTTTGGCTTAGGATTGACTTGGCGATGCGGGCTCTCTTTTGGTTCCATATGAACTTTGAAGTAGTTTTTTCCAATTCTGTGAAGAAAGTCATTGGTAGCTTGATGGGGATGGCATTGAATCTGTAAATTACCTTGGGCAGTATGGCCATTTTCACGATATTGATTCTTCCTATCCATGAGCAAGGAATGTTCTTCCATTTGTTTGTATCCTCTTTTATTTCCTTGAGCAGTGGTTTGTAGTTCTCCTTGAAGAGGTCCTTCACATCCCTTGTAAGTTGGATTCCTAGGTATTTTATTCTCTTTGAAGCAATTGTGAATGGGAGTTCACTCATGATTTGGCTCTCTGTTTGTCTGTTGTTGGTGTATAAGAATGCTTGTGATTTTTGTACATTGATTTTGTATCCTGAGACTTTGCTGAAGTTGCTTATCAGCTTAAGGAGATTTTGGGCTGAGACGATGGGGTTTTCTAGATAAACAATCATGTCGTCTGCAAACAGGGACAATTTGACTTCCTCTTTTCCTAATTGAATACCCTTTATTTCCTTCTCCTGCCTGATTGCCCTGGCCAGAACTTCCAACACTATGTTGAATAGGAGCGGTGAGAGAGGGCATCCCTGTCTTGTGCCAGTTTTCAAAGGGAATGCTTCCAGTTTTTGCCCATTCAGTATGATATTGGCTGTGGGTTTGTCATAGATAGCTCTTATTATTTTGAAATATGTCCCATCAATACCTAATTTATTGAGAGTTTTTAGCATGAAGGGTTGTTGAATTTTGTCAAAGGCTTTTTCTGCATCTATTGAGATAATCATGTGGTTTTTGTCTTTGGCTCTGTTTATATGCTGGATTACATTTATTGATTTGCGTATGTTGAACCAGCCTTGCATCCCAGGGATGAAGCCCACTTGATCATGGTGGATAAGCTTTTTGATGTGCTGCTGGATTCGGTTTGCCAGTATTTTATTGAGGATTTTTGCATCAATGTTCATCAAGGATATTGGTCTAAAATTCTCTTTTTTGGTTGTGTCTCTGCCAGGCTTTGGTATTAGAATGATGCTGGCCTCATAAAATGAGTTAGGGAGGATTCCCTCTTTTTCTATTGATTGGAATAGTTTCAGAAGGAATGGTACCAGTTCCTCCTTGTACCTCTGGTAGAATTCGGCTGTGAATCCATCTGGTCCTGGACTCTTTTTGGTTGGTAAACTATTGATTATTGCCACAATTTCAGCTCCTGTTATTGGTCTATTCAGAGATTCAACTTCTTCCTGGTTTAGTCTTGGGAGAGTGTATGTGTCGAGGAATGTATCCATTTCTTCTAGATTTTCTAGTTTATTTGCGTAGAGGTGTTTGTAGTATTCTCTGATGGTAGTTTGTATTTCTGTGGGATCGGTGGTGATATCCCCTTTATCATTTTTTATTGCGTCTATTTGATTCTTCTCTCTTTTTTTCTTTATTAGTCTTGCTAGCGGTCTATCAATTTTGTTGATCCTTTCAAAAAACCAGCTCCTGGATTCATTAATTTTTTGAAGGGTTTTTTGTGTCTCTATTTCCTTCAGTTCTGCTCTGATTTTAGTTATTTCTTGCCTTCTGCTAGCTTTTGAATGTGTTTGCTCTTGCTTTTCTAGTTCTTTTAATTGTGATGTTAGGGTGTCAATTTTGGATCTTTCCTGCTTTCTCTTGTGGGCATTTAGTGCTATAAATTTCCCTCTGCACACTGCTTTGAATGCGTCCCAGAGATTCTGGTATGTTGTGTCTTTGTTCTCATTGGTTTCAAAGAACATCTTTATTTCTGCCTTCATTTCGTTATGTACCCAGCAGTCATTCAGGAGCAGGTTGTTCAGTTTCCATGTAGTTGAGCGGCTTTGAGTGAGATTCTTAATCCTGAGTTCTAGTTTGATTGCACTGTGGTCTGAGAGATAGTTTGTTATAATTTCTGTTCTTTTACATTTGCTGAGGAGAGCTTTACTTCCAACTATGTGGTCAATTTTGGAATAGGTGTGGTGTGGTGCTGAAAAAAATGTATATTCTGTTGATTTGGGGTGGAGAGTTCTGTAGATGTCTATTAGGTCCGCTTGGTGCAGAGCTGAGTTCAATTCCTGGGTATCCTTGTTGACTTTCTGTCTCGTTGATCTGTCTAATGTTGACAGTGGGGTGTTAAAGTCTCCCATTATTAATGTGTGGGAGTCTAAGTCTCTTTGTAGGTCACTCAGGACTTGCTTTATGAATCTGGGTGCTCCTGTATTGGGTGCATAAATATTTAGGATAGTTAGTTCCTCTTGTTGAATTGATCCCTTTACCATTATGTAATGGCCTTCTTTGTCTCTTTTGATCTTTGTTGGTTTAAAGTCTGTTTTATCAGAGACTAGGATTGCAACCCCTGCCTTTTTTTGTTTTCCATTTGCTTGGTAGATCTTCCTCCATCCTTTTATTTTGAGCCTATGTGTGTCTCTGCACGTGAGATGGGTTTCCTGAATACAGCACACTGATGGGTCTTGACTCTTTATCCAACTTGCCAGTCTGTGTCTTTTAATTGGAGAATTTAGTCCATTTACATTTAAAGTTAATATTGTTATGTGTGAATTTGATCCTGTCATTATGATGTTAGCTGGTGATTTTGCTCGTTAGTTGATGCAGTTTCTTCCTAGTCTCGATGGTCTTTACATTTTGGCATGATTTTGCAGCGGCTGGTACCGGTTGGTCCTTTCCATATTTAGCGCTTCCTTCAGGAGCTCTTTTAGGGCAGGCCTGGTGGTGACAAAATCAGTCAGCATTTGCTTGTCTGTAAAGTATTTTATTTCTCCTTCACTTATGAAGCTTAGTTTGGCTGGATATGAAATTCTGGGTTGAAAATTCTTTTCTTTAAGAATGTTGAATATTGGCCCCCACTCTCTTCTGGCTTGTAGGGTTTCTGCCGAGAGATCCGCTGTTAGTCTGATGGGCTTCCCTTTGAGGGTAACCCGACCTTTCTGTCTGGCTGCCCTTAACATTTTTTCCTTCATTTCAACTTTGGTGAATCTGACAATGATGTGTCTTGGAGTTGCTCTTCTCGAGGAGTATCTTTGTGGCGTTCTCTGTATTTCCTGAATCTGAACGTTGGCCTGCCTTGCTAGATTGGGGAAGTTCTCCTGGATAATATCCTGCAGAGTGTTTTCCAACTTGGTTTCATTCTCCGCATCACTTTCAGGTACACCAATCAGACGTAGATTTGGTCTTTTCACATAGTCCCATATTTCTTGGAGGCTTTGCTCATTTCTTTTTATTCTTTTTTCTCTAGACTTCCCTTCTCGCTTCGTTTCATTCATTTCATCTTCCATTGCTGATACCCTTTCTTCCAGTTGATCGCATCGGCTCCTGAGGCTTCTGCATTCTTCACGTAGTTCTCGAGCCTTGGTTTTCAGCTCCATCAGCTCCTTTAAGCACTTCTCTGTATTGGTTATTCTAGTTATACATTCTTCTAAATTTTTTTCAAAGTTTTCAACTTCTTTGCCTTTGGTTTGAATGTCCTCCCGTAGCTCAGAGTAATTTGATCGTCTGAAGCCTTCTTCTCTCAGCTCGTCAAAATCATTCTCCATCCAGCTTTGTTCCGTTGCTGGTGAGGAACTGCGTTCCTTTGGAGGAGGAGAGGCGCTCTGCATTTTAGAGTTTCCTGTTTTTCTGTTCTGTTTTCTCCCCATCTTTGTGGTTTTATCTACTTTTGGTCTTTGATGATGGTGATGTACAGATGGGTTTTCGGTGTGGATGTCCTTTCTGTTTGTTAGTTTTCCTTCTAACAGACAGGACCCTCAGCTGCAGGTCTGTTGGAATACCCTGCCGTGTGAGGTGTCAGTGTGCCCCTGCTGGGGGGTGCCTCCCAGTTAGGCTGCTCGGGGGTCAGGGGTTAGGGACCCACTTGAGGAGGCAGTCTGCCCGTTCTCAGATCTCCAGCTGCGTGCTGGGAGAACCACTGCTCTCTTCAAAGCTGTCAGACAGGGACATTTAAGTCTGCAGAGGTTACTGCTGTCTTTTTGTTTGTCTGTGCCCTGCCCCCAGAGGTGGAGCCTACAGAGGCAGGCAGGCCTCCTTGAGCTGTGGTGGGCTCCACCCAGTTCGAGCTTCCTGGCTGCTTTGTTTACCTAAGCAAGCCTGGGCAATGGCGGGCGCCCCTCCCCCAGCCTGGCTGCCGCCTTGCAGTTTGATCTCAGACTGCTGTGCTAGCAATCAGCGAGATTCCGAGGGCGTAGGACCCTCCGAGCCAGGTGTGGGATATAGTCTCGTGGTGCGCCGTTTTTTAAGCCAGTCTGAAACGCGCAATATTCGGGTGGGAGTGACCCGAGTTTTCCAGGTGCGTCCGTCACCCCTTTCTTTGACTCGGAAAGGGAACTGCCTGACCCCTTGCGCTTCCCAGGTGAGGCAATGCCTCGCCCTGCTTCGGCTCGCGCCCGGCACGCGCACCCACTGGCCTGCGCCCACTGTCTGGCACTCCCTAGTGAGATGAACCTGGTACCTCAGATGGAAATGCAGAAATCACCTGTCTTCTGCGTCGCTCACGCTGGGAGCTGTAGACCGGAGCTGTTCCTATTCGGCCATCTTGGCTCCCTGTCCAGTAGACCTTTTTTAGATGCATAGTTTGAAAATATTTTCTCCCACTCTGTAGGGTGGTGGTTTACTCTGTTGATGATTTCTTTTGCTGTGCAGTAGCTCTTTAATATAATTAGATCACATTTCTCATTTGTTTCATAAATTTTCTTATTATTTTCATGGGCACATTGTAGGTGTATATATTTATAGGGCACATGAGTTGTTTTGATACAGGCATGCAAGGTAGAATAAGCACATCATGGATAATGGGGCATCCATCCTGTCAGTCATTTATCCTTTGTGTTACAAACAACATAATTACATTATTTTTATTATTTAAAATGTACAATTAAGTTACTATTTACTATAGTCACCCTGCTATGCTATCAAATAGTAGGTCCTTTTTTATTCCTTCCAACTATATTTTGTACCCATTAACCATCTCTACCTCTCCCAAAGCTCCTAACCCCCACTACACTCCCCAGCTTCTAGTAACCATCCTTCTACTCTCTATGTCCATGAATTCAATTATTTTGATATTTAGATTTCACAAATAAGTGAGAACATGTGATGTTTGTCTTTCTGTGCCTGGCTTATTTCATTTAACATAAAAATCTCCAGTTCCATCCATATAGTTGCAAATGACAGAATCTCATTCTTTTTTATGGCTGAGTAGTAGTCCACTGTGTATACCTACCACATTTTTTATCCATTCATCTGTTGATAGGCACTTAGATTGCTTCCAAATCTTAGCTACTGTGAACAGTGCTGCAACAAACATGTGAGTGCAGATATCCCTTCGCTATACTGACTTTCATTCTTTTGGGTATATAACCAGAAGTGGGATTGCCGGATCACATTCAACTGTTGGGTTTCTTTCAATTGTTTTTCCAGTTTTCATCATAAAAACTTTGCAGGGCCTATGTCCAGAATGGTATTTCCTAGGTTATCGTCCACAGTTTTTATTGCTTTAGGTTTTGCATTTAAGTCTTTAATTTATCTTGAGTTGATTTTTTTATATGCTGCAACAAAGGGGTCCACCTTCAATCTTCTGCATATGACTAGCTAGTTATCCTAGCACTGTTTGTTAACTAGAGAGTTCTTTTCCCATTGCTTCTTATTATTGATTTTGTCAAAGATCAGATGGCTGTAGGTATGTGGCTTTATTTCTGGGTTACCCAACCTGTTCCACTGGTTTATGTGTGTGTTTATTAGTACCATGCTGTTTCAGTTACTGTTGATTTGTAGTATAGCTTGAAGATGGGTAGTGTGGTTTCTCTAGCTTTGCTGTTTTTTCCTTAGGATTGTTCTGGCTATTTGGGCTGTCTTCCTCTTCCACATGAATTTTAGAATAGTATTTTTCTAATTCTGTAATAAATTTCATTGGTAATTAGATAGGGACATTATTGAGACTGCAACTTATTTTATGCAGTAAGGCCATTTTAATAATGTTGATTCTTCCTATCAATGAGCATAGAATGTTTATCCATTTCTTTATGTCCTCTCTGATTTTTTTAGCAGTGTTTTATAATTTTCATTGTAGAGATCTTTTTATCTCCCTGGTTATCTCTATTCCCTTGTATTTTATTTTTTGAGGCTATTGTGAGTGGGATTGTGTTCTTCATTTAGTTCTCAGCTTGTATGTTATTGGTATGTAGAAATCTTACTGATTTTTTTAGATGGATTTCATATCATAAAACTTTTCTGAAGATGTTTATTAGGTCTAGAAGCCCTGGACAGAAACTATGGGGTTTTTGAGGTATAGATTTATATGATCTGTGAAGAGATAGTTTGACTTCTCTTTCTATTTGGATGTCTATTATTTATTTTTCTTTTCTGATTTCTTTAGCTAGTACACCTAGTACCAAGTTGAATAGCAGTGATGAGGGTGAAACTCCTTCCCTTGTTCTTTTTCTCAAGGGCAATGCTTCCAGCTTCTGTCATTTCATTATGATGTTGGCTGTCAGTTTGTCAAATAGGAATCTTAATATTTTGAAGTATCTTCCTTTGATATCTAGTTTGTTGAAGGTTTTTAACACAAAAGGATGTTGAATTTTATCAACAGCCTTTTCTATGTCTATTGAGATGATTGTGTGGTTTTGCTTTTAGTTCTATTTATGCAACAATTCACATTAATTGATTTGCATATGTTAAACCAACTTTGCATTGCAGAAATAAAGACTATTTAGGGTGCTGGATTAGTGTTTTGATATGCTCCTGGATTCAGTTTGCTAGTATTTTGTTGAGAATTTTTGCATCTATGTTCATCAAGGATATTGACCTGAAGTTTCCTTTCTTGTTCCAGCTCTGTCATATTTTGGTATCAGTACGATGCTGGCTTCATAGAGTGAGGGAGAAAGAAATTCCTCCTTCTTGATTTTTTGTAAAATTTTGAATAAGATTGGTAATATTTCTTTTGTATTCTTCTGGAAGAATTAGGCTGTGAATCTCTCTGATCCAGAATTTTTTCAAGTTGGTAGGTTTTTCATTATTGATTCAATTTTGGAACTCATAATTGATCTGATCAGGGTTTTAATTTCTTTCTGGTTAAATCTTGGGAGGTTTAGCATTACCAAGAGTGTATCCATTGTTCATAGTAGTCACTGAGTTTTTTTTTTTTTTTTGTATTTCTGTGGGTTGGTGGTAATGTTCCCTTTGTCATTTTTGATTCTGCTTATTTGAATCTTCTCTCTTTTAATTTATTAGTCTAGCTAGTGATATACCAATGTTATTTGTTCTTTCTAAAAACCAGCTCCTGGATTCATTGATCTTTTGTGTAGTTTTTGCATCTCAGTTTCATTCTATTTAAATCTGATTTCGGTTATTTTGTTTTTCTTCTACTAGCTTTGGAGTAGATTTGCTCTTGTTTTTTCTATTTCCTCTATGTGTGATGTTAGATTGTTAACAATATTTTTCTAACTTTTTAATGTGGGTGTTTAGCACCATAAACTTCTTCTTAACACGCTTTAGCTCTGCCCAACAAGTTCTGTTTTGCTATATCTTTGTTCTCATGAGTTAAACTAATTCTTACTTGCTGCCTTAATTTCATTTTTTACCCAAAAACCATTCAGTAGCAGATTGCTTAATTTCCGTGTAATTTTATGGTTTTGAGAGATTTCTTGGTATTGAGTTGTGTTTTTATTGCTGTGTGGGCCAAGATTGTGGTTGAAAAATTAAAAAAAAATTCTTTGAGCATTGCTCTATTACTGAGTGTGTGGTTAACTTTAAAACATGTGTCATGTGCAGATGAGAAGAATGTATACTCTGTTGTTGTTGGGTGGAATATACTATAGTTATCTGTTAGGTCCATTTATTGAAATGTTAAGTTTGCATCCTGAGTATCTTTGTTAGCTTTCTGCCTCCATGATCTGTCTAGTATTGTCAGTATAGTGTCATTATCTAAGTTTCTTCATAGCTCTCTAACTACTTGTTTTATGAATATGGATGCCCCAGTGTTGGGTGCACATACATTTAAGATAGTTAATTCTTGTTTAATTCAACTCTTTATCATTATGTAATACCTTTCATTGTCCTGTTTTGATTGTTGTTGCTTTGGAGTCTGTTTTGTCTGAAATAAGAATAACAGCCCCTGCTCTTTTTGTTTTTTATTTGCTTGATAGATCTTTCCCTATTCCTTTACTTTGATCCTATGATTTTCCTTGAGTGTGTGATGAGTCTCTTGAAGAGAGCATAGAGTTGGTTCTCGCTTCTTTATCCAACATGCCACTCTATGACTTTTAGGTGGGTAATTTAGTCCATTTTCATTTAAGGTTAATATTAATATGTGTGAATTTGATTCTTTCATTATGTTGTTAGCTAGTTGTTATGTACACTTGATTGTGTAGTTGCTTTACAGTGTCAATTGTCTATGTATTTAAGTATGTTTTTGTTGTGGCCATTCATAATATTTCATTTTCATGTTTAATTCTCCCTTAAGAACCTCTTGTAAGGCATATCTGGTGGTGATAAATTCTCTTAGCATATGCTTGTTTCAAAGAGACTTTATTTTTTCTTTGCTTGTGAAGCCTAGTTTGGATGGATATAAAATTCTTGGTTGAAATTTTTATTCTTTAATAATGTTGAATATAAGCCCCTAACCTCTTCTGGCTTCTGAGGTCCTGCCAGAAATTCCACTGTTAGCCTGATAGGGTTCCCTTTGTCTGTGACCTACCCCTTTTCTCTCGCTGCCTTAAATATATTTTTTCTTTTCTATTGATCTTGGATAATCTGATGACTATGTGTCTTTGAATGTCATCTTGCATAGTATCTTGCAGGGGTTCTCTGAATTTCCCGAATTTTAATGTGGACCTTTCTAATGGTTGGAAAAATCTTCATGGACAATACTCTCAAGTATATTTTCCAAGTTGCTTGCTATCTCTCCCTGTCTTTCAGGGATACCAATGAATCCTAGGTTTCATCTTTTTACATAATCCCATATTTTTCAGATGTTTTGTTCATTCTGTTTTATTTTTTCTGACTGAGTTGACTCGACAAAAGCAGTCTTTGAGCTCTGAGGGTCTTTCCTCAGTTTGGTTGATTCAACCATTAATACTTCTGATTGTATGAGGAAATTCTTGTAGTGAGTTTTTCAGCTCTGTCAGATCACTTTGGTTCTTTCTTAACATGGTTATTGCACCTTTCAGCTTTTGAATCATTTTACTGGATTTCTTAAGATTACTTGGATTCAGTTTCACCTTTCTCCTGAATTTTGATGATCTCTGTTGCCGTATGGAATCATATTTCTGTAATTTTTCAGCCATTTAAGTCTGGTTAAAAACCATTGCTCGTGAGCTAGTGTAATCATTTGAAGGTAAGAAGCCATTCATTTTTCAGACATCAAATTTCTTACGCTAGTTTTTTTCTCATCTGTCTTTGTGAGCTTATTTCCCTTTATTGAACTCAGTATTCTTTAGATGGGACTTATTGCTTTTTTATTCTTGGAGGTTCTTGAGGATTTCACTGTGGTATAAGTTGGGTTTAGTCAACTAGCTTTGTCTTTGGATGATTTCAGGGGGCCAAGGCTCAGCTCAGCACTCCTGGCTACATGTTCTTACCCTGTGGGTCTTGGACCATGCCTACAGCTTTGGTCTCTGGCCTCTTGAGGTTAAGCACCTTCTATGCTGGAGGTCCCAAGTTGTTCTTAGTTCACTGGCAACAATACTCCAGTGGGGAGTGCTAGCAAAAGTGTTTCACTGGAGTGTTGGAAGCAGAGTCTGTATTCATGCATGCATCTGCAGTAGTGGAGCAGTTATGCAGCAATGTTTGTGTGTGTGCTGTTAGTGTTGGGGCAGCAAAATCCATGTACACATGTGTGCCAGTGAAGAAGTGGGTGGAGGCTGCAGGTGAGTACATGACACCAAAGTAGTGATAGGAGACTGCTGGCAGGTGTGTGCTAGTGGGATCCCATCTGCAAATGCTCTCTGACAGTTTGGGAGGGACTGCCAGCATAAAAACTATGGCCATGGCTACTGGGAAGTGCCTCAGTTGTGCATCTGAGGCTGAGCTGCAAGAGGGTGTAGCCCGTCAAGGACCCTGGAAGAGTTTGGCATGTTGGGGGACGGGGGTCACTCAGATCAAACTGGAAAGCTGGCTTTGTTCTAAGCAAGTCTCACAGTCAACAAAAGCCAAAGCCATCTAGAGGAGCATGGTGGGCCTTGGGGGATGTGTTTCCTTGGTCATGCTCCACTGCAGTCATTCCCACACCAAATCCTCCAGACTCCATGCACACTGGAGCCCTGTACTTGGCAATTTCAAATGTCCTTGGGGATCACTGAGTCTCCTGCAGCTAGGATTCCAGAGATCCATGATGAGAGTCAGCCACTGCATGCCTATTTAATTCACTAATTCCCCACGAACTACTCAGGGCCAGGAGTGAGTCGTGTTGATTGACAGTCCTCTGCAGGGTCTTCAGCATTGTCCCCCTTTCGCCCAGGGGCTGCATCCTCCCTCTGTCCACTCTCAATGCCTTTCTTCCAAAAATCTGCTTGGAGTGTGTGGGCCATCCTGATGGTCTGGTCTCTCAGTGGGAGAAGCTCTTCCTGGCTGCATCTAGTCAACCATCTTGTCTCTGTTTGTAACAAACCTGCATATGTACTCCTGAAGTTAAAATAAAAGTTAAAAAAGAGAAAAAATTACTTCAAAGGCGTGAGAAATAAAGAGCCTTGACAAAAACAAATGAGAAAGGGACTAGGGAGGTATTTGGGGTGGGAGGTGGCCTGGGGTAACATGAGATAAGAGAGAGGGAGAACACATTCTGCTGTCTGAGATGTTGATGGGAAGGCTTTCACTCCATATTGGCTGATGTATCACAGTGATCAGGAGGGAATAGCATGCAGAGAAGACTGGCCTGTTCATCACTGTCAAGTTACAGTTTGAAAACTAACGCTGATAGCTTTCAGAGTGTGCTGTGAGGGTAAATTTCAGCAGGACTAAAATTAGCCTGAGCTGCTTTCTAAAGTTCTTACATGTCACTAATGCCTGGTCAATGAATGAATCATACAGATTAAGAGTGTTGATTTGGTCCAAGAATTATCGAGATGGTTTGCACCAGCATGTCAGCATTGTTTACTTAGTGCGAGATTTATGATTACACACTTTGGGAGTGTGCTGGTCTCAGTGTATATCTTTGCTTCTAATACACAAATGAATACTTTATTTGTACCATTTTACACAAATTAGTCATTATTTCTTTGATATCTCAACCATCACAGTTTCAATTTTCTTCTACGTGCTAGTTAATGCTTTTAGAAATAAAACAGAAAGTCAATTAAAATTACAGTCTTTCTTTAGATAATATCCAATAACCCAAATTCCCCTTTGGCCACCCATTCTTCTTTTAAAAAAATAAAAACACTTAGTACTACTGATATGGCTTAGACATTTGTCCCATTCAAATCTCATGTTGAATTGTAATTCCTAATGTTGGCAGTGAAGCCTAGTTGATAAGTGTTTGGGTCATCGGGATGAATCCTTCATGAACTGCTTGGTGACATCCTCATGGTAATGAGTAAGGTGCCACTCTTAGTTCCACAAGATCTGATTTTTAGAAAGGTCATGGCACCTCCTCCCTTCTCTGTCTGTTCTTCTCTCTTCCACTATATGATATCTACATGCCAGCACTCCTTTGCCTTTTGCCATGAATGGGAGCAGCCTTAATCCCTCGTCAGAAGATGTTGACACCATGATTCTTGTACAACCTGAATATCCATGAGCCAAATAAACCTCTTTTCTTTATAAATTACCCATCCTTTGATATTTATTTATAACAACACAAATGGACTAAGACACCCACCCTCTTAGTTACTAAAGGGCATTAATTCAGCAATTCTTTCCTGTCTTTCATATATTGGCAATGTTGTCTTCTTTACTGGATCATTCTCATCAGTATATGACAGAATCTCCCATCTTAAAAAATAGTAAATAGTTGAGTGATAAATAGATTATAAATAGATAGATGAACAGACTGATGATTCACAGATAGATATATAGTATAACTCAATCTTATGGCTTTAAATGCTTTTACAACTTTCACATTTTATGTCCAGCCTGGAACTTTCCTATGAACTCTGTGCTCATATCTATCTGCATACTTAACATCTCCCACTGGATGTCTGATAGACATCTTAAGCTTACCATGTCAAAGGACAAAGACCTAGTCTTCTTCAAGCCCCCTTCCAAAAAATTCCTTGGTATTTAGTTTTCCTAATTGCATTTAATGGCAATTCTAGCCATCTAGTTGCTTGGGCAAGAAACCTTAGATTCATCTTTAACTATTGTATTTCTTTCACTTCCTACATCCAATCCATTAACAAATCAACAATTCTGTGATCTCTCCTTTCAAAATATGTTTCAAATCTCATAATTTCCCTTTACCTTCACTACTATCACTCTGCTCTAAGATTTCATAGTCTTTCTTGGGACTGTTGCAATAACCACTTTACTGATCTCCTCACTTTTACACTTGCCTGAAATACTTTTCCTCCAAATTTTCACAGTCTCATTCTCTCATTTTCTTCCTTCTATGCTTAACATTGCCTCCTAAGAGAGGGTTTCCATAACAACTCAATTTTAAACAGTATCTTCCAGCCACTCTCTATTTTCTTACCCAACACTGTTTCTCCATAGAATGTAACATCACCTGGCATAGATCATAAGATCTACGATGGCAGAAACTTTGTTTTGTTGAAAGGAAGAGGCACTGTAACATTGAAGCAGAAAGTTTTAGTGCTAGAACAAGAAGAATTTGGATATTGCTGAGGCCTAGGATCTGTGGCACAGAGTAATAGCTGAAGCTAGAAATGTTTTGGCTGTGCCTAATTTTGAAGGGTTATAAGGCCTGGACAAGTAATTTGGGCTTTATTCTTTAGAAAATTAGGTATTGCCTTCCAATAGGCCTGAAATATCTTATCAGCTGAGGAAAGTCAAGGGTGGGTTCTGTACCTTAATTAGTCATGATTATCTATCCACTGTGCCACAGAGGAAGCTCTGAACATTTTACAGGCTTTTCTGGTTTCTTCAGGCAACTGCTAAGCCCCAAAATGGTTTCGCAAATTGCCTGTTTTCACTTTGCAACTCCTGTGAGCCATAACCCTGAGGTACCAGGGCTCTGGTGAGATGGTATAGTATACGAAGAAGAGCATGGTTATTGAAGCGAGACAGCCCTGCATACAAATCCCAGTTGTGCAGTTCACTAGCTATAACTTAGACAAATTACCTAGGTAGTCAAAATTTTATTATTTATATTTATAAATTGAGAGTCAGTAGACTATTTAAAAATTATAATGGGCACAAAACACCCAGAAGAATGACTTGAACGTAATAGTTCCCTGACACCAGACCCCAGTCTGCTCTTTGAGAAGAGAACCTATTTCATTTTTCTCACCTGCTCCTTCTCACTTCCTTGCCCTGTGTACTAATAGTTAAACAGGTTTCTATTACTAAAGATGATCCACAGTATCCAACATAGAAATGTCTACAAATATACAGTTTTACTAGAAAAAGGTACAATACAGTAACGGCATTAAAATGGGATATGCATCAGAATCAAAAGCTGTTTTACAGAAATGAGTCTGTTTTATGGGCTTCTATTGTCCTCCTTCTTTACGAGTCATGACCTAATACATTTTCTCACATCACGAACCACTGACGATTGAAAGAAACAGGGATTCCAAAATGACTGAAATTTTTAAATATTTTACTGGTCAAACAGACATATTACTGCTACTTAACTGGTCCCAAAAGCAGAGTTATTCTGGAGTCTCAGCAAGATCAGGTGTAAATCATAAATCTTGCACTTAGTAAACAATGCTGACATGCTGGTGCAAACCATCTCGATAATTCTTGGACCAAATCAACACTCTTAATCAGTATGTTTCGTTCATTGACCAGGTGTTAGTGCCATGTAGGAACTTTAGGAAGCAGCTCAGGCTAATTCTAGTCCTGCTGAAATTTACCCTCACAGCACACTCTGAAAGCTATCAGCATTAGTTTTCAAACTGTAACTTGACAGTGATGAACAGACCAGTCTTCTCTGCATGCTATTCCCTCCTGATCAATGTGATTCATCAACCAATCTTCTGAGCATGGGGAGTGAAAAGCCTTCCCATCAAACAACTCAGACAGCACGTGTTCTCCCGCTCTCTTATCCCATGTTACCCCAGGCCACCTCCCAACCCAAATACCTCCCTATTGTCCCTTTCTCATTTGTTTTTGTCAAGGCTCTTTATTTCCCATGCCTTTGAAGTAATTTTTCCCTCTTTTTTAACTTTCATTTTAACTTCAGGGGTACATGTGCAGGTTTGTTGAATAGGTAAATGTGTGTCATGGGGGTTTGTTGTACGAATTATTTAATCACCCAGGTGCTAAGCCTAGTATTCATTGGTTACTTTTCATGATTCTCTTCCTCCTCCCACCTTCCAATAGTCTCCAGTTTGTTGTTCCCCACTTTATCTCCATGCTTTCTCACCATTTAGCTCCCACTTAGAAGTGAGAATGTGCGGTATTTTTTTCTATTCCTGCATTAGTTTACTAAAGATAATGGTCTCCAACTCCATCCAAGTTCCTGCAAAGGACATAATCTCATTCTGTATTATGGCTGAATAGTATTCCATGGTGTATATGTACCAAATTTTCTTTATCCAGTCTACCATTGATGGACATTTAGGTTGATTCCATGTCTTTACTATTGTGAATAGTGCTGCAATTAACATACACATGAATGTGTTTGTATAATAGAATGGCCTTATATTCATTTTGGTATATACACAGTAATGAGATTGCTTGGTCAAATGGTATTGCTGACTTTAGGTCTTTGATGAATTTCCACACTGTTTAACAATGGTTGCACTAATTTACGCTGTCACATACAGTGTATAAGCATTTCTTTTTTCCACAACCCCACCAGCATCTGTTATTTTTTGGCTTTTTAATTAAAGCCATTCTGCCTGGTGTGAGATGGCATCTCATTTTTTTGATTTGCATTTCTCTAATGATCAGTGATGCCATGCTTTTTTTTCATATGATTGTTGGCTGCAGGTACGTCTTCTTTTGAAGTGTCTGTTCATGTCCTTTCCCCACTTTTTAATGTTTTTTTTTTCTTGTAAATGTGTTTAAGTTTCTTATAGATGCTGGAAATTGTGTCTTTGTCAGATTCATAGTTTGCAAAGATTTTCTCCCATTCTGTAGGTTGACTGTTTACTCTGTGGATAGTTTCCTTTGCTGTGAGGAAGATTTTTAGTTTAACAATATGCCATTTTTCAGTTTTTGCTTTTGTTGTGACTGCTTTTGGTGCCTTCATCATGAAATACTTGCCTATTCCTATGTCAAGAATGGTATTGCCTAGGTTGTCATCCAGGGTTTTTATAGGATTGGGTTTTACATTTAAATATTTAATCTACCATGAGTTATTTTTGTATATGGCATAAGGAATTGGTCTAGTTTCAATCTTCTGCATATGACTAGCCAGTTATCACAGCACCATTTATTGAACAGGGAATTATTTCCTCATTGCTTCTTTTTATCAGGTTTGTTGAAGATCAGATTGTTGTAGGTCTGTGGACTTGTATCTGGGTTATCTATTCTGTTCCATTCATCTATAACTCCATATTCTCTTATTTGGCGAACTTTAACATTTGTTTTCTTGGATTCCTGAAATTAAATTTAAAAGGCCAGTTTCTAAAATCAGTCAAGACTTGTCAATCCATTTGTATTTTGATGTACATACCTTAAGTTAGAAACAAAAAAACAAAAATGCCAACAAATGCCAAAGTGCTTCAAAGTGCAAGCCAGTTACAACTTCAGGTAGTCATTAAAGTAAATTAAATGCATTGTTTTGAATTTTTTAAAAATTGGTTTTGTAAATTTTTATAAAGTACTCCAGAAGTGAGGCTTTCTTATCACCTTCTAAATAAACAAAGTCTTGAATTCCACAGACCAAAGAGTAAAATAAAAACAAAATTAAAAATTGACCATGCACACCTGCCTGCTTAGCTATAACATAGTTTATTAATATAATGATTTAGTACCTAAAGATTAATGAGGCATTCAAGGAGATTAGTAAACCCAAATTTGCAGCAGTTTGATTTTTTAAGATTAAGTCATGTTCTAAAGAATAAATACTATTCTAAATAATCATAAAAGTGATTTCATAGACATGTTCTTTCACTTTAATAGTATAAATTCAATTTGCACCAAGAGTAATTAAGTAATGAGATAGTCACATCAATGAGAGGTACCATATGTCTATGAATACAACTTTTAAAATTAATAAAATGAGATCATCAGAAATCACCACCCTTTGACATTATATCTTGACATTCCTGGCCAGCCTCCCATAAGTGTTATCAAACCACATTGCAACTCAATGGCAAGCAAAAAAGGATTGCAGTAACCCTTGTGAGGATGATAAATTTTTAAATGCACGACCTCTGATTCTAGTGGAAATGGAGTGATGGAAAATCTACCTGGGCAATTTGAGGTCATCATATCAGCAAAGAGTGGGAAATTCTACTTAGCAAAATGTGAGAATCTAAATGCACAAAGTATAATGATTGTGAATAACAGTATTTAATTTGCTATGACAATTTCCATTATTTAACAAAATACACTGTTGACAACTTTGCATTAGAAAACTCGAAAGAATAATTCACTCAGAAAAAATCTAGTAAAATAAACTGTCAACCATATAACAATAGTACTTTTATTTATTTTTTTTATTTTCATAGGATTTTGAGGGACAGGTGGTATTTGGTTACATGAATAAGTTCTTTAGTGATGATTTGTGAGATTTTGGCACACCCATCACTAAAGTAGTATACACTGCACCCTATTTGTAGTCTTTTATTTTTCATCCCTTTCCCACCCTTCCCTGCTGAGTCCCTGAATTCCATTGCATTATTCTTATGCTTTTGCATCCTCATAACTTAGCTCCCTTTTATGAGTGAGAACATAACAATGTTTGTTTTTCCATTCCTGAGTTACTTCACTTAGAATAATAATCTCCATCCCATGCGGGTTGCTGCAAATGTCATTAATTCACTCCTTTTTATAACTCAGTAGTATTCCATCACATATATATACATATATATATATATATATATATATAATCAGTTCTACATTTTTGCAATTGCGAATTGTGCTGCTATAATCATGTGCGTGAAGTATCCTTTTGGTATAATGACTTCTTTACCTCTGGGTAGATACCAAGTAGTATAATTGCTGGATCAAATGGTAGTTCTGCTTTTACTTTTTAAAGGAATATCCACAATGTTTTCCATAGTGTTTATACTAGTTTACATTCTGACCGGCAGTGTAGAAGTGTTCACTTTTCAATGTATCCACACCAGCATCTACTATTTTTTATTTTTTTTATATTGGCCATTCTTGCAGGAGTAAGGTGTTATCACATTGTAGTTTTGATTTGCATTTCCCTGGTCATTAGTAATATTGAGCTTTGTATCATGTTTATTGGCCATTTGTGTATCTTCTTTTGATAATTGTCTATTCATATCTTTAGCTGAGTTTTTAAAATGAGATGGTTTGTTTTTTCTTGCTAATTTGAGTTCCATGTAGATTCTGGAGATTAGTCTTTTGTTGGATGCATAGATTGTGAAGATTTTTTGCTATTCTGTGGGTTGTCTGTTTACTATGCTGACTGTTCCTTTTGATATGCAAAAGCTCTTTAGTTTAATTAAGTCCTACTTATTTTTCTTTGTTTTTGTTGCATTTGCTTTTGAGTTCTTGGTCATGAAATCTTTACCTAAGCCACTGTCTAGAAGAGTTTTTCCAATGTTATCTTCTAGAATTTTTATAGTTTCAGGTCTTAGATTTAAGTCTTTAATCCATCTTGAGTTGATTGTTGTATAAGGTAAGAGATGAGCATCCAGTTTCATTCTCCTACATGTGGTTAGCCAATTATCCCAGCATCATTTTTTGGAAAAGATGTCCTTTACCCACACTGTTTTTGTTTGATTTGTCAAAGATCAGTTGTCTGTAAGTATTTGGGTTTATTTCTGAGTTCTCTATTCTGTTCCATTGGTCTATGTGCCTATTTTTATACCAGTAACATGCTGTTTTGATGACTATGGCCTTATGGTATAGTTTGGAATCAGGTAATGTGATGCCTTCAGATTTGTTCTTTTTGCTTAGTCTTGCTTTGGCTATGTGGGCTCTTTTTGGGTTCCATATGAATCTTAGGATTGTTTTTTCTACTTCTGTGAAGAAGAATGGTAGTATGTTGATGGGAATTGCATTGAATTTGTAGATTGCTTTTGGCAGTATGGCCTTTTTCACAATATGGATTCTACCCATCCGTGAGCACATGATGTGTTTCTATTTGTTTGTGTCATCCATGATTTCTTTCATCAGTTCCTCTACGAGGAAAACTACACCTCCTTGGTTAGGTATATTCCTAAGTATACACCTTTACTTCTTCTTTACCTATCTGGATGCCGTTTATTTTTTTCTTTTGCCTGATAGCTCTGCCTAGGACTGCCAGTATTTTGTTAAATAGAAGTAGTGAGAGTGGGTATCCTTGTCTTGTTCCAGTTCTCACAGGGAAAGCTTTCAACTTTTCTCCATTCAGTTTTATGTTGGCTGCAGATTTGTCATAGATGGATTTTATTACATTGAGGCATGTTTCTTTTATACCAATTTTTGCTGAGGATTTTAATTATAAAGGAAAGTTGGATTTTGCCAATATAAAGGAAAGTTGGATCATGTGATTTTTGTTTCTATTTCTGTTTATGTGGTGTATCACATTTATTGACTTGTATATGTTAAACCATTCCTGCATCGTTGTTATAAAACCCACTTTATCATTGTGGATTATCTTCTTGATATGTTGTTGGATTCAGTTGGCTAATACATTGTTAAGGATTTTAGCATCTATGTTCATCTGGACTATTTGTCTGTAGTTTTCTTTTTTGGTTATGTCCTTTCCTGGTTTTGGTACTAGGACTATTCATAGAACAATTTAGGGAGGATTCCCTTTTTCTCTGTCTCATGGAATAGTGTCAATAGGATTGGTACCAATCCTTCTTTGAATCTCTGGTAGAATTCAGCTGTGAATCTGTCTGGTCCTGGACTTTTTTTGTTGGTATTTTATTTTATTACAATTTCAGTCTCACTGCTTGTTAGTGGGTGTGTTTGGGGTTTCTAATTCTCCCTGATTTAAGCTAGGAGGGTTGCATCTTTCCAGGAATTTATCCATCTCCTTTAGTTTATGATCATAAAGGTGTTCATTGTAGCCTTGAATTATCTTTTGTATTTCTGAGTTGTCGGTTGTAATATCTCCAGTTTTGTTTCTAATTGAGCTTATTTGGATCTTCTATCTTCTTTTCTTGGTTAATCATAGTTTAAATCTATTGTCTCTTTCTTGACTTTCTGTCTTGATGACCTGTCTAGTGCTGTCAGTGGAGTATTGAAGTCCCCCACTCTTTTTGTATTGCTGTCTATCTCATTCCTTAGGTCTCATAGGCATTGTTTCATAAATTTGAGAGCTCCAATGTTAGGTACATATATATTTAGGATTGTGACATTTCCTGTTGGACAAGGCCTTTTATCATTATATAATGTCCCTCTTTGTCTTTTTTAACTGCTGTTAGTTTAAAGTCTGTTTTGTCTGTTATAAGAATAGCTACCTTTGCCCACTTTTCGTGTCCATTTGCATAGAAGGTCTTTTTCCACCCCTTTACCTTAAGTTTATGTGAGTCCTTATGTGTTAGGTGATTCTTTTGAAGGCAGCAGATGCTTGAATGGTGAATTCTTATGCATTTTGCAGTTTTGTGTCTTTTTTTATTATTATACCTTAAGTTTTAGGGTACAAGTGCACAACGTGCAGGTTAGTTACATATGTATACATATGCCATATTGGTGTGCTGCACTCATTAACTTGTCATTTAACATTGGGTATATCTCCTAATGCTATCCCTCCCTCCTCTCCCAACCCCACAACAAGCCCTGGTGTGTGATGTTCCCCTTCCTGTGTCCATGTGTTCTCATTGTTCAATTCCCACCTATGAGTGAGAACATGCGGTGTTTGGTTTTTTGTCCTTGTGATAGTTTGCTGAGAATGATGGTTTCCAGCTTCATCCATGTCCCTACAAAGGACATGAACCCATCCTTTTTTATTGCTGCATAGTATTCCATGTTGTATATGTGCCACATTTTCTTAATCCAGTCTATCATTGTTGGACATTTGGCTTGGTTCCAAGTATTTGCTATTATGAATAGTGCCATAATAAACATACATGTGCATGTGTCTTTATAGCAGCAGGATTTATAATCCTTTGGGTATATACCCAGTAATGGGATTGCATCACTGGCCATCAGAGAAATGCAAGTCAAAACCACAATGAGATACCATCTCACACCAGTTAGAATGGTGATCATTAAATGTCAGGCAACAGCAGGTGCTGGAGAGGATGTGGAGAAATAGGAACGTTTTTGCACTGTTGGTGGGACTGTAAACTAGTTCAACCATTGTGGAAGTCAGTGTGGTGATTCCTCAGGGATCTAGAACTAGAAATACCATTTGACCCAGTTTTGTGTCTTTTAAGTGGAGCATTTACATTCAAAGTTAGTATCGAGATGTTTGGTATTTCATTTATCTTGCTATTTGTTGCCTGTATACCTTGGTTTTTTAATTGTATTATTGTTTTGTAGGTACTGTGAGATTTATGCTTTATGGAGATTCTGTTTTGGTGTGTTTCCAGGATTCGTTCCAAGATATAGAGCTCCTTTTAGCAGTTCTTCTAGTGCTGACTTGGTAGTGGCGAATTCTCTTAGCATTTGTTTGTCTGAAAAAGATGGTATCTTTCTTGCATTTATGAAGCTTAGACTCACTGGATACAAAAATCTTGGCTGATCATTGTTTTGTTTAAGGAGGCTAATGATAGGTCCCCAATTTCTCCCAGCTTGTAGGGTTTCTGCTGAGAAATCTGCTGTTAATCTGATAGGTTTTCCTTTATAGGTTACGTGGTGCTTTTGTCTTACAACTCTTAAAGTTCTTTACTTTGTCTTGACTTTATTTATTTATTTTATTTTTTGTGACAGGGTCTGGCTCTATCACCCAGGCTAGAGTGCAGTGGCTTGATTTCAGCTCACAGTAACCTCTGCCTCCTGAGTTCAAGTGATTCTTGTGCCTTAGCCTCCCTAGCGGCTAGGAGTACAGGCATGCACCACCATGCCTGGCTAAATAAAAAATTATTCAAACTGAACAACAATAGTGACATAACCTATCAAAACCTCTGGGAGACAACAAAGGCGGTGTTAAGAGAAAAGTTCATAGCCCTAAAAGCCCACATCAAAATGTCCAAAAGAGCATAAACAATCTAAGGTCACACCCCAAGTAACTAGAGAAACAAGAACAAACCAACCCCAAACAGAGCAGTAGAAAGAAAATAACCAAGATCAGAGCAGAACTAAATGAAATTGAAACAAAGAAATACACAAGATAAATGAAACAAAAAGCTTGTTCTTTGAAAACATAATGAAAATTGATAGACCATTAACAAGATTAACCAAGAAGAGAGAAATTCCAAATAAGCTCAATAAGAAATGAAACAGGAGATATTACAACTGACACCACAGAAATACAAAAGATCATTCAAGCCTACTATGAACACCTTTACATGCATAAAGTAGAAAATCTAGAAGAGACGCTTAAATTCCTGGAAAGATGTAACCCTCCTAGCTTAAATCAGGCAAGAAGAATTAGATACCCTGAACAGACCAATAATAAGCAGCGATATTGAAAGAGTAATTTAATAATTAACAACAATAACCACAAGCCCAGGAACAGATGGATTCACAGCGGAATTCTACCAGACAGACAAATAAGAAATAGTATCAATCCTATTGACACTATTCCACAACATACAGAAATAGGGAACCCTCTCTAAATCATTCTATGAAGCCAGTATCACCCTAATACCAAACCCAGGAAAGGATAAAACCAAAAAAGAAAACTATGGACCAATATCACTGATGAACATAGACTACAATTCTTAACAAGATACTACCTAAGTGAATCTAACAATATATAGAAAAGATAATCCACCATGATCAAGTGGGTTTCATACCAGGAATGCAGGAATGGTTTAACATATGCAAGTCAATAAACGTGATGCACTAAATAAATGGAAGAGAAAGCAAAGATCACATGATCATCTCAATACATGTACAAAAAGCATTAGACAACATCTAGCATTCCTTTGTGATTAAAACTCGGCAAAACTGGCATACAAGGAGCATACCTCAATATAATAAAATCCATTTCTGACAAACCCAGAGCCAACATAATACTGAATGAGGAAAATTTGAATGCATTTCCTCTGAGAACTGGAACAAGACAAGGATACCCACTCTCACCACTCCTGCTCAGCATATTACTGGAAGTCCTAGCCAGAACAATCAGACAAGAGAAAGAAATAAAGAGCATCCAAATAAGTAAAGAGGAGGTCGAACTGTCACTGTTTGCTGATGATATGATCATTTACCTAGAAAACCCTAAAGATTCCTCAAAAAACCTCCTAGAACTGATAAAAAATTCAGCAAAATTTCTCGATACAAAATTAATGTACACAAATTAGTGGCTCTTCTATACACCAACAGTTACTAAGCTTAGAAGCAAATCAAGAACTCAACCCCTTTTACAATAGCTGCAACATATATATATAGATAGATATAGATACAGATATAGATACATACACATACATACATACTTGGGGATATACCTAACAAAGAAGGTTAAAGACATCTACAAGGAAAACTACAAAGCACTGCTGAAAGTAATCATAGATGACACAAACAAATGGAAACACACCTCATGCTCATGGATGGGTAAAATCAATATTGTGAAAATTATTATACTGCTAAAAGTAATCTACAAATTCAATCCAATTCCCATCAACATACCACCCTTACTCTTCACATAATTTGAAAAAGCAATTCTAAAATTAATATGGAACCAAAAAAGAGTCCACATAGCCAAAGCAAGACTAAGCAAAAAGAACTAATCTGTAGACATCACATTGCCTGATTCCAAACGATGCTATAAGGACATAGTCACCAAAACAGGATAGTACTGATATAAAAATAGGCACATAGACCAATGGAACAAAATAGAGAACCCAGAAATAAACCCAAATACTTACAGCCAACTGATCTTTGACAAAGCAAACAAAAACGTAAATGGGGAAAAGACATCCTTTTCAACAAATGGTACTGGGATAATTGGCTAACCACATGTAGGAGAATGAAACTGCATCCTCATCTCTCCCCTTATACAAAAATCAACTCAAGATGCATTAAGAACTTGAATCTAAGACCTGAAACTAAAAATTCCAGAAGATAACATTGGAAAAACTCTTCTAGACATTGGCTTAGGCAAGGATTTTATTACCAAGAACCCACAAGCAAATGCAATAAAACAAAGATAAATAGCTGGCACTTAATTAAACTAAAGAGATTTTTATGGGCAAGAGGAACAGTCAGCAGGGTAAACAGACAACACACAGAGGAGGAAAAAAGGTCTTCATAATGTAAACATCTGACACAGAACTAATATCCAGAATCTACCACAAACTCAAAGAAATCAACAAGAAATAAACAACCCCATTAAAAAGTGGGCTAAGGACATGAATAGACAATTCTCAAAAGAAGATACACAAATGGCCAACAAACATATGAAAAAATGCTCAACATCACTAGTGATCAGGGAAATGCAAATCAAAACCACAATATGATACCATCTTTCTCCTGTAAGAACGACCATAATCAAAAAATTTTTTAAAAAATTAGATGTTGGCGTGGATTCGGTGAACAAGGAGAACTTCTACACTGCTGGTGAGAATGTGAACTAGTACAACCACTAAGGAAAACAGTTGATGATTCCTTAAAGAACTAAAAGTAGAACTACCATTTGATCCAGCAATCCCATTACTTGGTAACTACCCAGAGAAAAATAAGTCATTATACCAAAAAAAAATACTTACACATGCATGTTTATAGCAGCACAATTTACAACTGCAAAAATGTGGAACCAACTCAACTTCCCAACAATCAACGAGTGGATAAAGAAACTCTGATATATATATACACTAGTATTCCACAGTGTGTGTGTGTGTGTATATATATATATATATATGTATATATATGTGTGTGTATATATATATATATATATATGTATATATATATGTGTGTATATATATGTATATATATATACTAGTATTCCATAGTGTGTGTATAATACATATATATATTATACACACACACACATATATACACACTCTAGTATTTGATGGTATATATATATATATATATATATATATATATATATATACACCATTGAATACTAGTCAGTCAATAAAAGGAATAAATTAATAGCATTCACAGTGACCTGGATAAGATTGAAGATTATTATTTTAAGTGAAGTAACCTCAAGAATGAAAATCCAAACATCGTATGTACTTATGAGTGGAGCTAAGCTATGAGGATGCAAGGGCATAAGAATGACACAATGGATTTTGGGGACTCAGGGGGACAGAAAGGGAAGGGAGTGAGAGATAAAAGACTACAAATAGGATGTAGTGAATACCCCTTGGGTGATAGGTTCACCAAAATCTCACAAATATCACCACTAAAGAACTTACTCATGTAACCAAATAATCTGTTCCCCAATAATCTATGGAAATAAAAAAAGGATGCCAAGACAGCAACTATATTACAACAATTTATGGTACCTTCTTTTTTAAGCTGATGACAACTTAACATCAATTGCATACAAAAATTATACACTTTTAATTCTCCTTATATACATACATTATGTGCTATTGATGACACATTTTATATCCTTTTTTACTGTATACATTAAGAACTTATTGTTGCTATATTTATTTTTAATGCTTTTGTCTTTTAACCTTTTATTCCAGATTTATAAGTGATTTACACACCACCATTACAATATTAGAGTTATCTAAATTTGAGTATATATTTGCCTTTACCAGTGAGTTTTACACTTTCATATGTTTTCATGTTGTTACTTTTTATCTTTTCATTTTAACTCAACGAACTCCCTTTAACATTTCTTGTAAAGCAGGTCTAGTTGTGATGAGCTCTCTCAGCTTTTGTTCTTCGAATGTCTTCATCTCTCTTTACTTTCTGAAGGACTGCCTTCCTGGGTATTGTATCCTCGGTTGACAGATTTGTTTCTTTTAGTGCTTTAATATGGCATCCCTCTCCCTCCTGGCCTGCAGTTTCTGCTAACTTCACTTATAGCCTTCTGGGTGATTTTTTTGTTTGAAAAAGTCTGTTTTCTCTTGATGATTTCAATATTCTCTTTTTGCCTTTTACTTTTGACAATTTGATTACAATACGTCTCCAGGTATTCTTTAGTCTTAAATGTGATCCTTTGAGTTTTGTGAATCTGCATGTCCATGAATCCTATAATACTTGGGAAGTTTCCAACCATTATCTATTTAAGTAAGCTTTATCTCCCTTTTATTCACCTTTTACCTCCTGGGCCTCCCATATTTCATTTATTCATTCCTTTGATGGTGTCCAATGGTGTCCAATAGGCCACTCATGTTTACTTCAACTTTTTTATTCATTTTTTTGTTATTCTAATTGGCTAATTTACATGGCATATATTTGAGTTTATTGATTATTTATTCTCCATAATCAAGTCTGCTGTTTATGCTTTCTATTGAATTTTTCAGTATTGCTATTGTATTCCTCAGCTGTGAGAGTTCTGGTTGGTAATTTTCTATGATTTCTACTTCTTCATTCTACTTATAATTTTTGTCATGCCTTGTGTTCCTGACTTTTTCGTTGTCTATTTGTGTTCTTTTGCATCTCATCAAACTTTTAAAAAATAGCTATTTTGAAATTTTTTAGGAAATTTGTAGATCTTTATTACTTAGAGAGTTATTGAAACCTGATTAGTTTCTTTTGGTTATGGTACGTTTGCCTGATTCATTGATTATCCATGTATTCTTGTATTGGTGTCTGTGCATGTGAAGTTACAAATACTTCTTGTCCCTACAGACTGGTCTCAATGGTTAAAACCTTTTCATTTTAGTTCCTCAGGCTTAGGGAATTGCCTTTGGGTTCACCATAAAGTGGCATTGGAGCTGGATAATGTAGCTGTTGCTGCATCCACAGTAAGGTCTGCAGGTTGTAGGGCTGCTACCAGTGGCTCAAGCAAGATGTATCCTGTCTGGTCCCTGGGTGGACTGGACTATCTTCAAGACTTTGGTTAGTAGGGATGACCCTGAAATAAGAATCTGCTTTAGATTCTGCAGTTGAGTTTACAAACAGCAGGTCTATTACTGGGTGTGCAGCTGGATATGGCATTCCTAATATGTTACTAAGTGAGACCATGGTCAGGCAGGACTGGCCTTGGACCATGGCTGAGAATAGCTGGAACTGTCACAAGGCAGCCTCAGAGTCCAAAGCCAAGACCACGTTTTGAAGGTCTTCCTCTAGGGACACAGAAGTGTGTGCCTCCTTCCAGCTTCCTGGGTGGAGAGAACTACCCCAGACTGTGGCTGAGAAATCTGCAGCTGGGTTGAAGACCTACTTCAGGATAAACAGTTGGTTTGAGGTCTGTGGACCTGCCTTTGAGAGAATGAATGGATATGTCTCCATGCATATCCCTAAATTGGCAGGATTATGCTCAGACAGTAGCTGAGAAGAGCTTGAGCCAAGTTACAGGGCTATTTCAGGATCTGCTGTGGCACTGAGGTTTGCAGGCTTTCCCCATTGGACACAGATGTGCATGTCTCCTGGCTGACCTCTTGGTGGGAAGGACTGTCCTGAAACTTCAGCTGAGAGGGACTAGAGCAAAGTTACTGGGCCTTTTTTGGGGATCTGCAATAAGACCAAAGTCAGTGGGCTTGCCTCAGGGGCACAAATGGGGGTATCTTCTGGTGGGCCCCCAGATAGGCAATACTACTCTCAGACCACAGCTGAGAGATGCTGGTAGCAAGTTATAGAGTTGGTTCAAGATTTATAGTGATGCTGAAACAGTGTTCCTGCCTACTGCTGGGAGTAATGACAAGGCACCTCCAGCAGTGATTTCCAGCAAGTCCCTGGGCTGGTGGGATTTCCAGCCTGTCAATGAAAAGAGCTGGAGCCAAGTTCAATGACCACTTCAGGGTCCACAGCTAGCATCTGTGTTAACAGACCTGTCACCCAAGGCACAAGTGGCTGTGACTTCTCCCCGGTCCTTGGGTAATAATTCTGGTGGCAGGACCAAGGCCAAGCAGCACTATAGTTGAGTAGACAAGACAAGGAGGTCATTTATTTATCTGTAACTGAGACCAAGTTCAGCAAGCATCTTACCTAGGCATTGATCTGACCTCCCACAACAGCCTTCCTCAGTCTTGGGCTCCACTCAGGTTTTTCAGTCTTTCACCTAGTCTCAAAACTCTCAAAAAGGCACTTTTCATGAATGGCTTCTAAATTAGTGTTGCTGTGTAAGGATATCTGTGGAAAACCTCTTATTCTGCTGTCTTACTCATGATATAAAAGTAATTTGTAATTTTCATGACAATTATAATAAAGGCATGTAAGAGAATGTGAGGATTGACATTTATTGAGCATGTACTTATGTATCTATCTCTATGCTAGGGGCTTTGCATAAGTTTTCTTGTTTATGCTTCATAATAGATATATAAGATAAATATTATTACATGAAGTTAATAGATGAAGGCTCAACAATATTGAGTAATTTACCAAATGTCATACATCACATGATTGACAGAGCCAGGATTTTGCCTGACTACAAATATCATGCACTTTGCACTGTACCATATGTGACTGCTTGTGTATAAGTTTGGTTTGCTATGTTAATATTAAACTACTGAGATATATATCTTCATGTTTTAAATCAATTTTTAATTTACACATACTAAAATATAATTTTTGTTCTAAATTCTGTGAGTTTGGACAAATATATAACCACAAAATTATAAGTAAGCCCAAGATAAAGAATATTAACATCATCACACACAAAAATTTTTCTTATCAAAGCCTTTGTAATCACTCCCTACCACTACAACCAACCCAAGGAAACCACTGATCTGTTCAATGTTCTTATAATTTTGCCTGTTTCAAATATTATATAAATGAAACTATACTTGAGTTCTTTTATTTAACATAATGCATTTAAACTCTGTCAATGTTGTTACATGTGTCATTAGTTTGCTTTTTATTGCTGAAGAGTATTTCATATTATGGATATACTACAACTTGAATAATCATTCATCTACCCATTGATATTAAGATGGTTTCTGACTTTGAGCTATTGCAAATAAAATCATGAGTATTCCTGTGCAAGTCTTTGTATGGACATATATTTCCTTTTATTTTGGTATATCCCTGAAAGTAGAATGGCAGGATTATATAATAGGTGTATGTTTAACTGTATTTAATTTTTTTTATTTTTGTGGGTAAATAGTAGGTGTATATATTTATGGGATGCATGAGATATTTTGATAGAAGCACACAATGTGCAATAATCAAATCAGGGCAAATGGAGTATCTATCACCTCAGGCATTTATCTTTTGTGTTAAAAAGCCAATTATACTCTTTTTTTTCAATTATACCCTTATTTTATAATGTACAAGTAAATTATTACTGACTGTAGTCACCCTGTTGTGCTGTCAAAGACTAGATCTTATTCATTTATTCTAATTATTTTGATAATTATTAATCATCCCCACTTTTCCCCCAAACTCCACTATCCTTCAGACACTTTTGTAAACATACTTTACTCTGTATCACCATGAATTCAAGTGTTTTAATTTTCAACCCCTACAAATAAGTGCCAACATGCCAAGTTTGTCTTTTGTGGCTGTTTTATTTCACTTAACATGATGGCATCCAGTTTCATTCATGTTAATGAAAATTACAGGGTCTCAATTTTTTATGACAGAGTAGTACTTTATTGTGTATATGTACTACACTTTCTTTATCCATTCATCTGTTGATGGAAACTTAGGTTGCTTCTAAATTTTGAATATTGTAAGTAGAGCTCTAATAAACAGGGAAATGCAGATATCTTTTAATATACCAATTTATTTTGTTTGTTTGTTTGTTTTGTTGGTATACTCCCAGCAGTGGGGTTGCTGAATTATATGGTAGTTCTATTTTTAGTTTCCTGAGGAACTTCCCTGCTATTCTCCATCATGGCTGTACTAATTTACATTCTCACCAACACTGTACCAGTTTTCCCTTTTCTCCACACCCTAACTAGCATACACTATTGCCTGTCTTTTGGATAAAAGCCATTTTAACTGGTGTGAGATGACATTTCATCATATTTTTGATTTGCATTTACATAATAATTAATGATGTTGCTGACCTTCTTATATGCCCATTTACCATTTGCATTTATTTTTTTGAGAAATGCTATTAATATTCTTTGCCCTTTTTTAATGTGATTATTAACTTTTTTCTTTTAGAGTTATTTTAGCTACTTATATCAATCCCTTCTCAGATGGATAGTTTGCAAACATTTTCTTCCATCCTGTAAAAGATATCTGTTGATGATACCTGTTGCCGTGCAGAAGGTTTTTCACTTGAAATCTGATTTGTCTATTTTTACTTGGGTTGCCTGTGCTTGTGTATCAGTATTGTTGCATTGGGTTCTATCTTTCTCTTTACCTTTAATAATATTTGTTTTATATATCTGGATGCTTCAGTGTTAAGTGCATATATATTTACAATTGTTATGCCATTGTGATGGTTAATACTGAGTGTCAACGTGATTAGATGGAGGGGTACAAAATATTAATACTGGTTGTGTCTGTGTGGGTGTTTCCAAAAGAGATTAACATTTGAGTCAGTGGGTTGGGAAAGGCAGATCCACCCTTAATCTGGTGGGTACAATCTAGTCAGCTTCCAGTAAATATAAAGCAGGTAGAAAAATGCGAAAAGTAGAGATGGGCCTAGCTTCCAAGTCTACATCTTTCTCCGTGATGGATGCTTCCTGTCCTTGAACATCAGACTCAAAGTTCTTCAGTTTTGGGACTTGGACTGGCTCTCCTTGCTCCTCAGCTTGCAGACAAGCTGAGGGACCTTGTGATGATGTAAGTTTATATATATATATATGGAACCCTGACTAATACAGATTTTTAATAAACTATATATATAAAACCCTACCAATGCAGATTTTGGTACTGGGAGTGATTCTAGAGGAATAGAATATTAAGGATGGAGTTCTTTTGTTGGTTTTGGGGTTTCTGGAGTTGGCTGCTTAATATAATTAGACCCCAAAATGCTAAGGACTCTACTTCTAGTAGTATGGAGAACACTGATAGTCCTTGGCCAAAACTGTTTAGGGAGTTATGCAAAATAAATGCATTTGACACAACTGATTCACTGATCGAGAGAGGCAAGGAGTTTAGTGACTCTATACATTATACCTTTGACCATATGTGGAGAACCAAGGAACATAATGAACCTGGTTGGTTGCTCCTAAGTTTAGTGGACAAAATCATAAAAGAAAATGATGAATTGAGGGATTCTGTCTCCCAGCTTCAGAAGCAGATACTAAGGTTCAAATCTGCTAAGATTGCCCTGAGTGAGAGTCTTATCACCTGTAGAGAAAGAACTGAAAATGGGAAAAAACAGACACAAGCTCTTATTATGTGAGTGCCTGACCTGCAATGAGAGATGCATGTACAGCCTCGCCAGATGTCTATTGTAAAAGTGTGGGCATTGACTGGAAAAGAATGGGGTCCTCCAACTTGCAATGGGGAAGTTTGGAGGACCCTAATGAAGCTGAGGACACTGAGTTTGTAAACTCTAATGAACATTTTTTCTGCCAGAAGTAACAGCTTTCCCATCTCCAGTAGTGGCATCATCCCCTCCCTGAACAATGCTGCCATCAGCCTTTCCTTGTTTGTATGAGGAGATAAACCCTGTGCTGCTTTAGGAAACAGTGAGGGCCTCCCCTGAGGCAGCTGCCAGGCAAGATAATGTTGATTCTTCTCAGAAGCCACCGCCAACACCTCTATTTGCTTCTAGACCTATAACTAGACTAAAGTCCCAGCAGGCCCCTAGAAGTGAGTTTAAAAGTGTGACCCTTTGGGTATATACCCAGTAATGGGATGGCTGGGTCAAATGGTATTTCTAGTTCTAGATCCCTGAGGAATCGCCACACTGACTTCCACAATAGTTGAACTAGTTTACAGGCCCACCAAC
Organism: Pan paniscus; assembly: GCF_029289425.2. Classification (NCBI taxonomy): domain Eukaryota; kingdom Metazoa; phylum Chordata; class Mammalia; order Primates; family Hominidae; genus Pan; species Pan paniscus. The sequence goes on from NC_073272.2 coordinate 66,134,877, forward strand.
AGTGTAAAAGTGTTCCTATTTCTCCACATCCTCTCCAGCACCTGTTGTTTCCTGACTTTTTAATGATCGCCATTCTAACTGGTGTGAGATGGTATCTCATTGTGGTTTTGATTTGCATTTCTCTGATGGCCAGTGATGATGAGCATTTTTTCATATGTCTGTTGGCTGCATAAATGTCTTCTTTTGAGAAGTGTCTGTTCATATCCTTCACCCACTTTTTGATGGGGTTGTTTGTTTTTTTCTTGTATATTTGTTTGAGTTCATTATAGATTCTGGATATTAGCCCTTTGTCAGATGAGTAGATTGCAAAAATTTTCTCCCATTCTGTATGTTGCCTGTTCACTCTGATGGTAGTTTCTGTTGTTGTGCAGAAGCTCTTGAGTTTAATTAGATCCCATTTGTCAATTTTGTCTTTTGTTGCCATTGCTTTTGGTGTTTTAGACATGAAGTCCTTGCCCATGCCTATGTCCTGAATGGTATTGCCTAGTTATTGCGGCACTATTAACAATAGCTAAGACTTGGAACCAACCCAAATGTCCAACAATGATAGACTTGATTAAGAAAATGTGGCACTTATACACCATGGAATACCATGTAGCCATAAAAAATGATGAATTCATGTCCTTTGTAGGGACATGGATGAAGCTGGAAACCATTATTCTCAGCAAACTGTCACAAGGACAAAAAACCAAACACCGCATGTTCTCAGTCATAGGTTGGAATTGAACAATGAGAACACATGGACACAGGAAGGGGAACATCACACCAGGGCCTGTTGTGGGGTGGAGGGAAGGGGGAGGGATAGCATTAAGGGATATACCTAATGTTAAATGGCGAGTTAATGGGTGCAGCACACCAACATGGTACAAGTGTACATATGTAACTAACCTGCACGTTGTGCACTTATACCCTAAAACTTAAAGTATAATAATAAAAAAAAGAAAGTGTGACCCATGAAGTCACACTACCCATGAGGTGTGCTACCCATGAGGGATGGTACACTCAAAAAGAACTGTTTGAGTTCTCCAATTTATATAAACAGCAATCTGGAGAACAGGCATGGGAATGGATATTAAAAGTATGGGATAATGGTGGAAGAAACAAAGTTGGATAAGGCTGAATTTACTGATTTGGGTCCACTAAGTAGGGACTTTGCATTTAAATTTGCAGCTCAGGGAGTTAAAAATGTTCTAATAGTTAATTTGCTTAGTTAGCTAAAATACGGATTAAAAGATGGTCAACTGTGAGTAAGCTGGAAATGCCTGATCTCCCGTAGTTTAATGTAGAGAAAGGGATCCAAAGGCTTAGGGAGATTGGGATGGTGAAATGGATTAGTCAATTTAGACCTACTCATCCCAGCTGGGAGGGTCCAGAAGACATATGCTTGACCTGTGCCTTATGAAATAGATTTGTGAGGAAATCATCTTCCTCTTTGAAAAACCCTGTAATTGCTCTTCTTTGTATGTCAGATCTAAGGGTGGAACTGCAGTCATTCAGCTACAAAATTTAAATACAATGAGAATAATTCGATCTCAAGGTGGCAAGGACCAAGTGGCAGCACTCAACAGTCAAAGGCAAGGTGGGTGTAGCTACCATAATGAACAGCACAGGCAAAGTGACAATCAGAATAGTCTGACTTGTGTAGAGCTCTGGCATTGGCTAATTAATCATGGTGTTCCTATAAGTGAAATTGAATGCCGTAAGTCTACTGCATTCCCACTTAAATTATAAAAATAGAAAACTTCTAGGTCGAAAGAACAGAAGACTTATTTGAATTATAAAAACAGAATTATGGCCCCTCAACTAATTTCCAGACTTGACCCAGTTTACAGAACCAGAACCCCTTGAATGAAAGGGAGGCCAGGCCCCCTTGAGGAAGGACCCCACTACATTACTGACACTTTATGCAGTGAATCTTTCTCCCATCCTTCCCCAAGGATACCTCCAGCCTTTTACCAGGGTAACTGCATTGGGGAAAGGGAAATGATCAGACATTTTGGGGACTACTGGACACTGGCTCTGAGCTGAGATTGATTCAAGGGCACCTATAACATCATTTTGGCTTTCCAGTTAAAGTAGGGGCTTATGGAGGTAAGGCAATTAATGGAGTTGTAGCTCAGGTCCAAATTATAGTGGGTTCAATGGATCCCCAGACTCATCCTGTGGTCACTTCTCCAGTGTCAGAATGCATAATTGGCATAGACATACTTAGCTGCTGGCAAACCCCCACATTGGCTCCCTGACTGGTAGGGTGAAGGCTGTTCTAGTAGGAAAAGAAAAATGGAAGCCATTAGAGCTTCCTCTACCCAGAAAAATAATAAATCAAAAACAATATCTCATCCCTGGAGGGATTGCAAAGATTAGTACCACCATCAAGGACTTGAAAGACGGAGGGGTGATGACTCCCACCACATCGTTTTTCAACTCTCCCATTTGGCCTGTGCAGAAGACAGATGGATCTTGGAGAATAACAGATAATTGTAAGCTTAATGAAGTGGTGCCTGCAAATGCAGCTGCTCAGCCATATGTGGTTTTATTGTTTGAGCAAATTAACACATCTCCTGGTACCTGATATGCAGTCATTGACTTGGCAAAGGCCTTTTTCTCCATTGTTGTCCATAAGGCATTCCAGAAGCAATTTGCCTTCAGCTGGAAAGGCAAGCAATATATTTTTACTGTCCTACCTCAGGGGTATATTAGCTCTCCAGCTTTGTGTCATAATCTTATTCAGAGAGACCGTGATCACTTTACACTTCTACAAGATATCACACTGGTTTGTTACATTGATGACATTATGCTGACTGGATCCAATGAGCAAGAAGTAGCAAACACACTGGACTTAAGTGAGGCATTTGTGTGCCAGAGGATGGGAAATAAATCCTACTAAAATGTAAGGACCTTCTACCTCAGTTAAATATCTATGGGTCCAGTGGTGTAGGGCCTGTCGAGATATTCCTTCTAAGGTAAAGGATAAGTTGCTGCATTTGGCTCCTCTTACAACCAAGAAAAAGGCACAACGCCTAGTGGCCTATTTTGATTTTGGAGACAACACATTCCTCCTTTGGTTATGTTACTCTGGCCCATTTACTGAATGACCTGAAAGGCTGCAAGTTTTTGAGGGGGATACAGAACAGGAGAAGGCTCTCCAACAAGTCCAGGCTGCTGTGCAAGCTGCTCTGCCACTGGGGCCATGTGACCTCGCAGATCCAATGGTGTTTGATGTGTCAGTGGTAGATAGGGAAGCTGTTTGGAGCCTTTGACAGGCTCCCATAGGAGAACTGCAGCAGGGTCCTCTTAGGATTTTGGAGCAAGGCCTGGTCATCTTTTGCAGATAATTATTTTCCTTTTGAGAGACTGCTCTTGGTCTGTTACTGGGCTTTGGTGGAAACTGTACGTTTGACTATGGGTCATCAAGTCACCATGGGACCTGAACTGCCTGTCATGAACTTGGTGCTTTCTGACCCATCTAGTCATAAAGTGGGTCATGCACAGCAACATTCTATCATCAAATGGAAGTGGTATATACATGATAGGGCTCGAGAAGGTCCTGAAGGCACAAGTAAGTTACATGAGGAAGTGGCTCAAATGCCCATGGTCTCTATTTCTGCCACCCTGACTTCTCACCCCCAGCCTGCACCAATCGCCTCATGGGAACTTCCCTATAATCAGTTAACAGAGGAAGAGAAGACTAGGACCTGGTTCACAGATGGTTCTGCACGATTTGCGATATGCAGGCACAACCCGAAAGTGGACAGCTGCAGCACTACAGCCCCTTTCTAGGACATCCCTGAGGGACAGCTGTGAAGGGAAATCCTCTCAGTGGGCAGAACTTCAAGCAGTTCACCTGGTTGTGCACTTTGCATGGAAGGAGAAATGGCCAGATGTGCGATAATATACTGATTCATAAGCTGTAGCCAGTTGTTGGGCTGGATGGTCAGGAACTTGAAAGAAGCATGATTGGAAAATTGATGACAAAGAAATCTGGGGAAGAGGTATGTGGCTGGACCTCTCTGAGTGGTCAAAAACTGTGAAGATATTTATGTCCCATGTAAGTGGTCACTAACAGGTGACCTAAGCAATGGAGGAGTTTAATAATCAAGTGGATAGGATGACCCATTCTGTTGAAACCACTCAGCCTCTTTCCCCAGCCACCCCTGTCATCATCCAATGGGCCGATGAACAAACTGGACATGGTGGCATGCATGGAGGTTACACATGGGCTCAGCAACATGAACTTCCACTCACCAAGGCTGACCTGGCTATAGCCACTGCTGAGTGCCCAATTTGCCTGCAGCAAACACCAACACTGAGCCCTCTATATGGCAACATTATTCGGAGTGATCAGCCAGCCACCTGATGGCAGGTTGATTATATTGGACCTCTTCCATCATGGAAAGGGCAGAGGTTTGTCCTCACTGGAATAGACTCTTACTCCAGATATGGGTTTTCCTATTCTGCATGCAATGTTTCTGCCAAGACTACCATCCGTGGACTCACAAAATGGCTTATCCACCATCATGCTATTCCACACAGCATTGCTTCTTACCAAGGCACTCACTTTATGGCTAAAGAAGTGCAACAGTGGGCTCATACTCATGGAATTCATTGGTCTTACCATGTTTCCTATCACCCTGAAGCAGCTGGATTGATTGAATGGTGAAATGGCATTTTGAAGTCACAATTACAATGCCTACAAGGTGACAATACTTTGCAGGCCTAGGGAAAAGTTCTCTGGAAGGCCATTTATGCTCTTAATCAGCATCCAATATATGGTACTCTTTCTCCCATAACCAGGATTCACAGGTCCAGGAATCAAGAGGTGGAAGTGGAAGTGGCACCACTCACCATCACCCCTAGTGATCCATTAGCGAATTTTTGTGTCCTGTTCCTGTGACATTACATTCTGATGGCCTAGAGGTCTTAGTTCCAGAGGAAGAAATGTCACCACCAGGGACACAACAATGATTCAATTAAACTGGAAGTTCAGATTGTCACCAGGACACTTTGGGCTCCTCCAACATTGAAGTCAACAGGCTAAGAAGGGAGTTACAGTGTTGGCTGGGGTACTTGACCGGGACTATCCAGATGAAATCAGTCTACTACTCCACATAGGAATAAAGGAAAAGTAGGCATGGAATACAGGAGATCCTTAGGGTGTCTCTTAGTATTACTATCCCCTGTGATTAAGGTCAATAAGAAACTACAGCAGCCCAATCCAGGCAGGACTACAAATGACACAGACCCTTCAGGAATGAAGGTTTGGGTCACCTGACCAGGAAAAAACTGTGACCTGCTGAGGAGCTTACTGAAGGCAAAGGGAATATAGAATGTCTAGTAGAAGAAGGTAGTCATTAACACTAGCTATGACCAAGTGGCCAGCTGCAGAAACGAGGACTGTAACTGTCATGAGCATTTCCTCCTTCTTTTGTCAAAAACGTATTTGTGCATGTATACACTTTTACTAAGAAAACATCTTCATTATATTTCCTTTTCCTTTATCATGTGATGTAAGGTTTATTGACTTCATATCAACATTCAAGTATTATTAACTTAACGTAACAGTATTTGGGTTGGGGATTGGTGCATTTCCAGATGTACGAAGGATAGTTGTATAATGTTAGGTGTAATTATGACCTCATTATTTTCTTTTTTTCTTTTATTTCTTTTTTTTTTGTTTTATTTCTTTTTTTTTTTTTTTTTTTTTTTTTTTTTTGAGATGGAGTCTCACTCTGTCGCCCAGGCTGGAGTGCAATGGAACGATCTTGGCTCACTGCAACCTCCACCTCCTGGGTTCAAGCGATCCTCCTGCCTCAGCCCCCCTAGTAGCTGGGACTACAGACATGTGCCACCACGCCTGGCTAATTTTTGTATTTTTAGTAGAGAGGGGGTTTCGCCATGTTTGCCAGGCTGGTCTCGAACTCCTGAGCTCAGGTGATCCACCCACGTCAGCCTCCCAAAGTGGTGGGATTACAGGCTTGAGCCACTGCACCCGGCCTCATTATTTTCTTTATTTGAAGATTATGTATGATTCTCAGGAGATGTGTATGGGTTCAAGTTGATGAGGGGTGGACTTGTGATGGTTAATACTGTGTGCCAACTTGATTGCATTGAGGGAAAGAAAGTATTAATCCTGAGTATGTCTGTGTGGGTTTTGCCAAAAGAGATTAACATTTGAGTCAGTGGGCTGGGGAAGTGAGATCCACCCTTAATCTGGTGGGCACAATCTAATCAGCTTCCAGTGACTATCAAGCAGGCAGAAAAACATGAACAGGAAAGATGGGCCTAGCCTCCCAGCCTACATCTTTCTCCCATGCTGGACGCTTCCTGCTCTTGAACATAAGACTCCAAGTTCTTCAGTTTTGGGACTCAGATTGGCTCTCATTGCTCCTCAGCTTGAAGACAGCCTATTGAGTAACCTTGTGTTTGTGTAAGTTAATACTTAATTTACCCTTTCATTATATAGTGACCTTGTCTCTTATAGTTTTTGTCTTGAAATCACATTATATTATATTGTCAGTATGACAGTACGATATCATATTGTCAGATATAAATATATCTACTCCTTTTTGTTGTTTCTTTTCTTTTTGTGTGTGTGGTCTACTCTTCTTTTGTTTTTCTTTTCCTTTTTGTATTTCATTTAAAGAAGCTGATTTTCTTGGGAGATATGTTTTAACTGATTGCCTTATATTTTTGTACACATTGCATGTTTTTTGATTTGTAGTTAACACGAGGCTTGTAAATACTCTCTTACAACTCATTATTTTAAACTGATGACAACTTAAAAATGATTGCATCAAAAAACAAACAAAAACTGATAAAACCTTAGCACTTTATCTGTTCCCCCTTTTTGTTGTTCTCATTTCTATTTATGTTACTATACTATGTTTGGAAAAGTTGTTATAGTTATTATTTTGGTGGGTTTCACTGTAAGTATTTCTACTTAAGTTTAGTTTACACATCACAAATAGTTTTATAATATTCTGTAATTTTCTGTGTAGTTACTATTACCCGTGAGTTTTGTACCTTCAGATGATTTATTCTTGCTCATTAACATCCCATCTCTTCCTGATTGAAGAACTCCCTTTAGCATTTACTGTGGGGCAAGTCTGTTGTTGATGAAATCCCTTGGCTTTTGTTTGTCTGGGATATTATTTCTTCTTCATGCTTGAATAATATTTTTATTAAATATACTATTCTAGGGTAAAATATTGTTTCCTTCGACACTTTAAATATGTTATACCACTCATTACTGGCCTGTAGGGTTTCCACTGAGAATTTGCTTCCAGACGTATTGGAGCTCCATTGAATGCAATTTGTTTCTATTCTTTTGCTGCTTTTAGGATTTTTTTCTTATCCTTCAACTTTGGGAGTTTTATTTAAATGGCTTAATGTAGTCTACTTTGGTTAAATCTGCTTTGTATTCTACAACCTTTTTGTACTTGGATACTGATACATTTATCTAGATTTGGGAAGTTCTTCATTATTATTTCTTTGAATAAATTTTCTACATCACCTTTCTCTCTACCTCTTCTACAAGGCCAGTAACTCTTAGATGTACCCTTTTGAAACTATTTTCTACGTCTTCTAGGTTTGCCTCATTGTTTTCTATTATTTTTTGTTTTGTCTCTTCTGACTGTGTATTTTCAAATAGCCTGTCTTCAAGCTCATTAATTCTATAATCTGTTTGATCAATTCAGCTTTTAAAAGACTATGATGAATTCTTTAGTATGTCAATTTCATTTTTCAACTCCAAAATTTCTCTTTGATTCTATTTAACTCAATTTTTTGTTAAATTTATCTCATAGAATTCTGAATTTCTTCTCTATGTTATCTTGAATTTTTTTGAGTTCCTCAAGAGAGTTATTTTGATTTCTCTGTTGAAAATGTCACATATTTCTGTTTCTCTAGAATTGGTCCCTGGTGCTTTATTTAGTTCATTTTGTGAGGTCATGTTTTCCTGGAGGGTCCTGATGCTGGTGGATATTTTTTAGTGTCCAGACTTGAAGAATTGGGTATTTATTGTAGACTTTGCCGTGTGTGTATTTTTATACTCATCCTTCGTGGGTAGGCTTTCCAGGTATTTATAGGGATGGGCATTGTGATCGAAGCTCTATCTGTATTAGGCTTAGATCACAACACCCAAGTCCTTCAAATTTTATTATAAGCTCATTACTGCTGTGGTTCCTGCAGTCTTGTAGAGGTATCACCTTTGTGGTCTTGGATAAGATAGAGAAAACTCTTTGGATTATCAAGAAGAGATGCTTGTTCTCTTCTGTTACTGTTTCCCCACCAAAATTGAGTCTCTCTGTTTTTTCTGAGTTGCCTGGAGCTAAAGGCAACTTAGCTATTACCTTTGTGGTCACAACAACAGAAACTGCACTAAGTCAGTCCTGAAGCCAGCAGAGCCCTGGGTCTTACTCAAGGCCCTCTGTACTCACTGCCTATATTTACTCATGGCCTTAGGGCTCTATGATCAATCAGCTGGTAGTAAATGTAGCCAGGCTAATCTTCTTCTCTTCATGGCAGCAAGTTCTCCCAGGTCCCAGGTGGGTCCACAAATGACATCTGGGAGCCAGGAACTGGGGTCAGTAGCCTTAAAAATTGACTTCTACTCTATTTTACTGCAGCTATCCTGGTGCAAGATACAGGTTTTTTTTACTCTTTCTTTTCTTTTCCACTAGTAGAGGGACTTCCCCCTTTTGCCACCATCACCACAGGCCCATAGGGAGTACTGCCAGGCTACTGCCAATGTTTACTTAAGGGCCAAAAGTTCTTCAGTCAGCTTGTGGTGAGTGCTGCCAGGACTATGAGTCAAACTTCAAGGTATTGGACTCCACTATGAACAGGATAGTCCAGAAATGCCATTTAAGAGCCAACTCCTGGAATTAGGGACCCCAAGAGTCAACTTGTTGCTTTACCTTTCTGTGGCCAAGCTCGTACCTAAGGTGCAAGATGAAGTCCCCTTTACTTTTCCCTCTGCTTTTCTCAAACTGAAGGTATCTCTCACCATAACCTCCACAACTGGAAATGTACTGGGTGTCACTGGAAGTCAATACATCTCAGAGTCTCACCCAAGACCCATGGCATGCTACCTGTGTATTGTTGCTGATTATTCAGGGCTTTTTAGTTAACAGGTGATAAAGCTTGTCATAACTGAATCCTTCCCTTCAAGGCAGTGAGTTCTCTTCTAGACACTGGGTGTTTCTAGAAATGTCATCTGAGAGGTAGGGCCTGGAATGGGGCCCTCATGACTATGCCAGGTGCCCCATTTTACTGTGGCTGAGCTGGTATCCAAGTTGCCAGAACAGGCTCTCTTTATCCTTTTCTCTTCTTTCTCAAACAAAAGAAAGGAGTCAATTTTGTTGCTGCAAGCTGTACCGCCTGGGTTTTGAAAAACAGTTTTGAAGTCACTTTCTTAGCCACCCTGGCTGTTGTCTCACTAGGTTGCATGCCCTGCAAGACCACTGGCTTCAAGCCCAGCACAGCACCAGAACTTGCCTAGGAGTTGCAGTCCTTGTGACCTAGACTACCTTTCAAGCTTATTTCAGGACCAAATATCCTATGGTAGTGGGGCTTGCCAAATTCAACTTTTGACTGCTGGGTTAGGCAATTCTCTTCTGGCTAGGGCAGGTCTAAATCCTCCCTCCAGCACTGGCTGAGTTCTATTTACCTTTTCTTTCCCCTTTGACAGGACAGCACTGAATCTCAGTGCAAGGTATCACAATCACTGCACTTTCCTCCCACAAATGCACAGATTCTCACTTCATTCCACACAGCTGCTGTCAGGGGATGAGAGTTGGGTGTCATTGGCAATTCAAGATTATCTTTTCTACCCTCTTTAGTGTCTCTTTCAGTGAAATGAAGTTAAAACAATGTACAATGATTATTTGCCTGATTTTTGTTTCTCATGTAGGTAATTTTTTGAGTAGATCATTGTTGAATTGGATATATCTTAGGGGAGGACAAGATGTGAAGGCCTCTATTCTGCCATCTTGCTCTGCCTCCACTCTAAACGAACTTTTCAATTTCAGGAACTTTCTGTGAATTCCTTAGGGGGTTATATACAGATGACCACTATGGCTGCAAATAGAGGTAATATGTTTCTTTAATTCCCATCCTTTTCTTTTTGTTTCATTTATTGTTTTATGGCTCTGGCTAGGACTGCCAGTATAATAATAAATAGAGTTGGGGAGATTGGAAATCTTTGCATTTTTTTTTATCTAAGGGAAAAAGCTTTCTATCTTTTGCCATTAAGTGCAATCTTAGTTATACCTTTTTTTTAGATATGCTTTAATAGAACACTGAAGTTTCCTTCTATTCCCAGTATGTTTAGAATTTCTTTTATAAATATATGTTTTTTTCCAATGCTTTATCTGTATCTGAGATAACAGTATTTGTTAATTTATTGATTAGTAAAATATACTGGTTTATTTTCAAATAGGTCTTCCATTCCTGGGATAAGCCATACTTGGTGGTGATGTATTACCATTTTTACATGTGGCTAGATTTGGTTTGTTAATATTTTGTTGATGATATTTGCAACTTGTTTATAATAAATATTAGTCTACAGTTTTTTATTTCTTGTAATGTCTTTGTTGACTTTAGAATCAAGGTAACACTAGCCTCATTAAATGAGATGAAAAATGTTCTTCAGTTTTCTGGAAGAGATTTTGTAAATCAGTATTTTTTTTACTTAATTTTTGCCTAAGTATATATGGCTTATTAACCGTAAAAGTCAACTGAATTGGAATTTTCTTTCTTGGAAAGTTTAATCCATTTTGTAATGAATTAGGACTATTCAGGTTGCCCAATCATGGTTACGTGAGCTTTGCTAACTTGTGTTTTTCAATGAATTTGTCCATTTTGTCTAAGTTGTTGACTTTATGGGCATAACATTGTTTATAATATTCTCTGGGTTTGTAATAATTTCTTTTTTTATGAACACGAATACATTCTTTATTGAAGTACTTTAAGCACATTAACTTTTTTGTGAACATTGTGTATTTATTGAGTGTCGCCTTTAAAACAATTTTTAGCACACTATAGAGATGTTGAGAAACAATCTCCTTTCTTGGATAGAATTAGATTAGTCTTTTCCATTTTATGTTTTTAGCACATTTTTCTGTATATATACTTATGCTTTCTTTCTACATAGATTATCAAGTTTCTTTAATGATTGGGTTTAATTAATTTTATGAATTTATTTATTTTTTTATATTTTTAATTTTGTTATTATTATACTTTAAGTTTTAGGGTACATGTGCACAACGTGCAGGTTTGTTACATATGTATACACGTGCCATGTTGGTGTGCTGCACCCATTAACTCGTTATTTAACATTAGGTATATCTCCTAATGCTATCCCTCCCCACTCCCCCCACTGCACAACATTCTCCAGTGTGTGATGTTCCCCTTTCTGTGTCCATGTGTTCTCATTGTTCAATTCCCACCTATGAGTGAGAACATGTCTGACTTCAAACTATAATACAAGGCTACAGTAACCAAAACAGCATGGTAGTGGAACCAAAACAGAGATATAGACCAATGGAACAGAACAGAGCCCTCTGAAATAATGCCACATATCTACAACTATCTGATATTTGACAAACCTGACAGAAACAAGAAATGGGGAAAGGATTCCCTATTTAATAAATGGTGCTGGGAAAACTGGCTAGCCATATGTAGAAAGCTGAAACTGGATCCCTTCCTCACACTTTATACAAAAATTAATTCAAGACGGATTAAAGACTTAAATGTTAGCCCTAAAACCATAAAATCCCTAGAAGAAAACCTAAGCAATACCATTCAGGGCATAGGCATGGGCAAGGACTTCATGTCTAAAACACCAAAAGCAATGACAACAAGAGCCAAAACTGACAAATGGGATCTAATTAAACTAAAGAGCTTCTGTACAGAAAAGAAACTACCATCAGAGTGAACAGGCAACCTACAGAATGGGAGAAAAGTTTTGCCATCTACTCATCTGACAAAGGGCTAATATCCAGAATCTACAAAGAACTCAAACAAATTTACAAGAAAAAAACAAACAACCCCATCAGCAAGTGGGCAAGGGATATGAACAGACACTTCTCAAAAGAAGACATCTATGCAGCCAAAAAACACATGAAAAAATGTTCATCATCACTGGCCATCAGAGAAATACAAATCAAAACCACAATGAGATACCATCTCACACCAGTTAGAATGGTGATCATTAAAAAGTCAGGAAACAACAGGTGCTGGAGAGGATGTGGAGAAATAGGAACACTTTTACACTGTTGGTGGGACTGTAAACTAGTTCAACCATTGTGGAAGTCAGTGTGGTGATTCCTCAGGCATCTAGAACTAGAAATACCATTTGACCCAGCCATCCCACTACTGGGTATATACTCAAAGGATTATAAATCATGCTGCTATAAAGACAGATGCACACATATGTTTATTGTGGCACTATTCACAATAGCAAAGACTTGGAACCCAGCCAAATGTCCAACAATGGTAGACTGGATTAAGAAAATGTGGCACATATACACCATGGAATACTATGCAGCCATAAAAAATGATGAGTTCATGTCCTTTGTAGGGACATGGATGAAACTGGAAACCATCATTCTCAGCAAACTTTTGCAAGGACAAATTTCTTTATTTTTATTAATAATATTGGCAACTTGCATCTTACCCAAATCTCACCTTGAATTGTAATAATCCCCATGTGTCATGGGAGGAACCCAGTGGGATTGAAATATGGAGGTAAAAAAATTAAATCATGGGGGCTGGTTTTTCCCATGCTGTTCTCATGGCAGTGAATAAGTCTCATGAGTTCTAATGGTTTTATAAATGGGAGTTCCCCTTCATGTTCTGTCTTGCCTGCTGCCATGTAAGATGTTACTTTGCCCTTCGTTAGCCTTCCACCATGATTGTGAGGCCTCCCCAACGGTGTAGAACTGTGAGTCAATTAAACCTCTACCCTTTATAAATTACCTAGTCTTGGGCATGTCTTTATTAGCCATGTGAGAACAGACTAATACACCTCCTTTTCTCAAAAAGGACAAGAGCCATATTTTCCTGTATGAATTTAGTAGAATATTGGGTTAAGAATTAGCCTACCATTGGTTTGTTTATTTATTAATTGATTCATTTATTAAAGAGTCACTTCCTGAGCACCTCTGCTAAGTTTCTCTTTTCCAGGGTCTCCTAGCCTATCCAATAACCAAAGCAAGTATGTGAACTGCCAAACTATAATGCATACAGATAATCAGCATAAGCACAGAGTGGAGACTAACAATTTCTGCCTGGGAGAGGTGTCGTAGGTTTCACAGACGATAAAATGATGAGGCTGGGATTTGAAAAGCAAACAGGAGATTTCTATATAGAAATGGGATGAAAGCACATTCTAGGTAGAGGAAATGGCATGTGCAAAAACACAGAGGTTAAAAAAAGAATTGAGTGTAAGAAATCTTGGAATGAATATTGAATGAATTAATAGATTCTGGAATTGGACTGACATTTGTCTAATTCTCATATTTACTTTCTTTGAAAGATCTCTTTATTACTCTGAGTATTCATTTGTTCATCTTTGAAATGAAGATAATAAACAGTACTTTCCTCATAAGTTGTTGTGAAAGTTCAATGAAATAATGCAGTCCAAGTACTTTAAACAGCATCAAGTGCATACTAAGCAAACAGAATGTCAAACCTTTATTAAAATACTTCTTCCATAAGCACTAAGAAGGTTATAGATTACAGGAGCAGAAGCTCTGTGAGGAGGGTAGCAGCAAGTACAGATGTAGAAGCAAGTTGGGATTTCTCCAGAGCACCCACAGGCCCAGAGCCTAGCACTATTCATTGAAGTTAAATTGATTTTTACATAATGCATTGCCTAGAGTCTTCTGAGCTCTAGCTTAATGAAAATATCTGACAAAGAGAAGCCATGAAGTCCAGGTTTGCACTCAGAATGACTCAATGGAATATGCAGATGCTTTTTTGCCTTTAAATGAAAGAAAACTAATGCATCTATTGGAGATTATTTTCTTTTTTCTGACTCATTGGGCCTCCATCTGTGTCAGTTACATAGCATCACTAAGAATAGCAAGGATGCAAATTACTCCTTAGGCTACCAAAAGTCATTCACTGTAGACATTTTGTGAATTTCAGAAAGAGCTGTAAGATTTGCCTCAAGGGCATAATGGAAATTTGCTGAGTACCTTTTAGAGTAGTTTTCTATCATCTGGTTGCAGAAGTGAAAATGAGGTGAGATCGTTATCACAAGTCCAAGTTTGAATTTGAATTAAGTTTTCCCATCCCATCACTCAGGAACTGATATGGTTTTCTTTCTAGGTGTGTATATAGGGTGAAAACAGCAGGAAAGGGTGGAAAAATCAAATAAGAGTAATAAAAGAAATCCAAATAAGAAAAAGAAAGTAAAATTATCTCTCTTCACTGACAATATAATTCTATACCTAGAAAACCCAAAATATTTTGCCAAACATTCCTAGATCTTATGAATGACTTCACCAAATCTCTGGGTATAAAATAAACATTGAAAAATTGGTAGCATTTTTCTATACCAATAACATTCAAGCTGGTTACCATATCAAGAATGTAATTCCATGTAAAATACCTAGGAATGCATCTGACCAAAGAGGTTAAACATCTGTATAGGAAGAACTATAAAACACAGCTGAAAGAAATCACACATGATACAAAGAAATGGAAAAGCATGTCATGCTTATGGTTTGGAAGAATCAATATCATGAAAATGTTCATATTACACAAAGCAAGCTACAAATTCAATATGAGTTCTATCAAATTATGTCAATTATTCACAAAATAAAAAAATCTAAAATTAATACAGAAGCAAAATCAAGCCTGAATAGCTTAGGCAATCATAAGCAAAAAGAGTAAAGCCAGGGGCATCAACTTCAAACTGTACTCAACTTCAAACTGTACTACAAGGGTACAGTAATATATATATATATATATGTGTGTGTGTGTATATATATATGTGTGTGTATATATATATATATGGACACAGAGGTCAATGGAAGGGAATTCATACCTCTGAAATAAAGTCATACACCTACAACCAACTGATCTTTGACAAAGTTGGCAAAAGTAAACAATGGGGAAAGAAAATCCTATTCAATAAATGGTTCTGGGAAAACTGGCTAACCAAATGCAGAAGAATGAAACCGAATCCCTCCCTCTCACAATATACAAGAATTAACAAAAGATGAATTAAAGACTTAAATGTAAGTCTTCAATATATAAAAATTCTAGAATAAAATATAGGAAATACTCTTCTAGACATTGGTCTAAGTAATGAATTTACAATGAAGACAACAAAAGCAAATGCAGCTAAATAAAAAATACACAAACAGGACTTTATTAAACTAAAGAGCTTCTGCTCAGCAAAAGAAACAACTAATGTGATAAGCAAAAAACCTACAGATTAGGGGAAAATATTTGCAAACTATGCATTTGACAAAAGACTAATATCCAGAATCTATAAGGAACTTAAATCAGAAAGAAAAAGCAAATACCTCTTTTAAAAAGTGGGCAATGAAGATGAACAGAGACTTCTTTTTTTCTCAGGTTCTCTGTAAACTTTATTAGATGCTCTTTTTATTATCATCCATTATGAAAAAATCCAAATAAAAACAGTACAGAGAATACTATAAAGAACTAATAACCCAATTTCAAAAATTACCAACATACAACCAATTTTGTTCCAACAATATTTCTTATGCTCCTCTCCCACTATAGATACTGAAGCAGACATCAGATGGTATATTATTTTATCTGTTAAAATTCAGATAGTCCATTCTTTGAAAAATAAGGACTATTTTTGACTTCATCATTCCTCTCAATTTAACAATCATTCCTTAATATCACCAACTATCCATTTAGAGCCTACATTTCTCTGATTATCTCATAAATATCTGCTTACAGTTGATATCATTTGAAAAATTAATTAACATTTAAAATATGTTAACAGCATACAAGTGCAAGTTCCTTACATTCATATATTGTGTAGTGATGAAGTATGGGCTTTTAGTGTATCCATCACCTCAATACTGAGCACTGTATCCAATGGGTAAAGTTTAACCCCCACTTATAAGTGAGAACATGCAGTATTTGACTGTTTGTTTCTGAGTTAATTCACTGAGGATAATGGCCTCTAGTGCCATCAATTGGTATCATTTTGAATCAGGTCCTAAACAAGATCCATATTGCTTAGTATGCTTTTTCATAGACCTAACGAGCACATTATGACTTTTTTAGCTTTAAAAATGTTATGCGTGATAGCAATATAGGCCTTAAAGTGTAAGATTAAATATATAATAGTGCAAGGGCATATTAATCAAATAGTAAAAGCAGTGAAAATTACTAAAATGTTTGGAGTGCAAGGAACTTTTTTATGTACATTATCTCATTTAAATCTTTTTTTATTATTTTAAGTACTGGGATACATGTACAGAATGCGCAAGTTTACTACATAGGTATACATGTGCCATGGTGGTTTCCTGCACCTATCAACCCATCATCCAGGGTTTAATCCCTGCATGCATTAGGTATTTTTCCTAATGCTCTCCCTCCCCTTGCCTCGCACCCCCTGACAGGAGTGTGTGATGTTCCCCTCCCTGTGTCCATGTGTTCTCATTGTTCATCTCCCACTTATGAGTGAGAACATGTGGTGTTTGATTTTCTGTTCCTGTGTTAGTTTGCTGAGAATGATACTTTCCAGCTTCATCCATGATGATGCAAAAGACATGAACTCATTCTTCTTTATGGCTGCGTAGCATTCCATGGTGTATATGTATCACATTTTCTTTATCCAGTACATCATCGATGGGCATTTGGGTTGGTTCCAAGTCTTTGCTATTGTAAATACTGCTGCAATAAACATATGTGTGCATGTGTATAATGATTTATAATCCTTTGGGTATATACCGAGTAATGGGATTGCTGAGTCAAGTAGTATTTCTGCTTCTGTATCCTTGAGGAAACACCACACTGTCTTCCACAATGGTTGAACTAACTTACACTTCCACCAACAGTGTAAAAGTGTTCCTATTTCTCCACAGCCTCAACAGCATCTGTTGTTTTTTGAGTTTTTAATAATTGCCATTCTAATGGGCATGAAATGGTATCTCATTGTGGTTTTGATTTGCATTTCTCTAATGAACAGTGATGATGAGCTTTTTTTCATATGTTTGTTGGCTGCATAAGTGCCTTCTTTTGAGAAGTGTCTGTTCATATCATTCACCCAAATTTTGATGGTTTTTTTCTTGTAAATTTGATTAAGTTCCTTGTAGATTCTGGATATTAGACCTTTATTACATGGGTAGATTGCAAAAATTTTCTCCCATTCTGTAAATTTCCTGTTCACGCTAATGATAGTTTATTTTGCTGATCACAAGCTCTTTAGTTTGATTAGATCCCCTTCATCAATTTTGGCTTTAGTTGCAATTGCTTTTGGTGTTTTATTTAAGAAGTCTTTGCACATGCCTGTGTCCTGAATGGTATTGTCTAGGTTTTCTTCTAGGGTTTTTATCTTTTTAGATTTTTACATTTAAGTCTTTAATCCATCTTGAGTTAATTTTTGCATAAGGTGTAAGGAAGGGGTCCAGTTTCAGTTTTCTGCATATGGCTAGCCAGTTTTCCCAGCACCATTTATTAAATAGGGGATCCTTTTCCCATTCCTTCTTTTGGTCAGGTTTGTCAAAGACCAGATGATTGTAGATGTGTGGTGTTATTTCTGAGGTCTCTGTTCTGTTCCATTGGTCAGTATATCTATTTTGGTAATAGTAACATGTTGCCTTGGTTACTGTAGCCTTGTAGCATATTTTGAAGTGAGGTGGCATGTTGCTTCCAGCTTTGTTCTTTTTGCTTAGGGTAGTCTTGGCTATACGGGCTCTTTTTTGGTTCCATATGAAATTTGAAGTAATTTTTTATAGTTCTGCAAAGAAAGCCAATGGCAGCTTAATGGGAATAGCATTGAATCTATAAATTACTCTGGGCAATATGGCCATTTTCACGATATTTTTTCCGCCTATCCATGAGCATGGAGTTTTTTTCCATTTGTTTCTGTCTTCTCTTATTTCCTTGGACAGTGGTTTGTGCTCTCCTTGAAGAAGTCCAGGTCCCTTTTAAGTTGTATTCCTAGGTATTTTATGCTGTTTGTAGCAATTGTGAACGGGGGTTCACTCATGATTTGGCTCTCTGCTTGTCTATTGTTGGGGTATAAAAATGCTTGTGATTTTTGCATTGATTTTGTATCCTAAGACTTTGCTGAAGATGCCTAGCAGCTTAAAGAGTCTTTGGTCTGAGATGATGGGGTTTTCTAAATGTGCAATCATGTCATCTGCAAACAGAAAATTTACTTTCTGTCTTCCTATTTAAATACACTTAATTTCTTTCTCTTGCCTGATTGCCCTGGCTGGAACTTCTAATACTATGTTGAATAGGAGTGGTGAGAGAGGTCATCCTTGTCTTGTGCCAGTTTTCAAAGGGAATGCTTCCAGCTTTTGCCCATTCAGTATGATATTGGCTATGGTTTTGTCATAAATAGCTCTTACTATTTTGAGATATGTTCCAAACAGATGCTTTTTTATAAAAGACATTTGTGGCTGGGCATGGTGGCTCATGCTTGTAATCCCAGCACTTTGGGAGGTGTAGGTTGGCAGATCATTTGAGTGCAGGAGTTTGAGAGAAGCCTGGCTAACATAGCAAAACTCTATCTCTACTAAGAATACAAAAAAAAAAAAATAGCTTGGCATGGTGGCACATGCCTGTAATCCCAGTTACTGAGGAGGCTAAGAAATGAGAATTATTTAAACCTGGGTGACAGAGGATGCAGTGAGCTGAAGTCACATCATTTCACTCCAGTCTTGGTGTCATTTCTGTCTCAAATAAATAAATAAAAATAAAGAAGACATGTAAGTGGCCAAAAAACCTGAAAAAATTCTTCACATCACTAATCATCAGAGACCTGCAAATAAAACCACAATTAGATACCATCTCACAACAGTCAGAATGAGTAGTATTAAAAAATAAAAATAAAAAAAAAACAGTCACTGGCAAGACGGCTGAATAAGAATAGCTCTGGTCTGCAGCTCCCAGTGAGATCAACACAGAAGGTGGGTGATTTCTGCATTTCCAACTGTGGTTCCCAGATCATCTCATTGGGACTGGTTGGACAGTGGGTGCAGCCCATGGAGGATGAGCAGGGTGGGGTGTTGCCTCACCTGGGAAATGCAAGGAGTCAGGGGATCTAACTCCCCCAGCCAAGGGATGCCATGAGAGACTGTATTGGGAGGAACGGTGCACTCCTGCCCAGATACTGCATTTTTCCCATGGTCTTCACAACCAGCAGACCAGGAGATTCTCTCTGGTGCCTATGTCACAAGGGCCCTGGGTTCCAAGCACAAAACTGGGCAGCCATTTGGGCGGACACTGAGCTAGCTGCATGAGTTTTGTTTTTTTTTTCTTCATACACCAGTGGCACCTGGAACACCAGTGAGAGAGAACCATTCACTCCCCTGGAAAGGGGGCTGAAGCCAGGGAGCCAAGTGGTCTGGCTCAACAGGTCCCACCTCCACAGAGTCCAAGCTAAGATCCACTGGCTTGAAATTCTTGCTGCTAGTACAGCAGTCTGAGGTCAATCTGGGATGCTGGAGCTTGGTGGGGGGAGGGCCATTTGCCATTGCTGAGGCTTGAGTAGGCAGTTTTACCCTTACAGTGTAAACACAGCTGCCAGGAAGTTTGAAATTGGCAGAACCCACCACAGCTAAACAAGGCCGTTGCAGCCAGACTGCCTCTCTAGAGTCCTCCTCTCTGGGCAGGGAATCTCTGAAAAAAAGGCAGCAGCCCCAGTCAGGAACTTGCAGATAAACCCCCCATCTCCCTGAGACAGAGCACCTGGGAAAAGGGGCAGCTGTGGGCACACCTTCAGCATACTTAAGTGTCCCTGCCTGATGTCTCTGAAGACAGCAGCGGATCTCCCAGCAGTCTTTGAGCTCCAATAAGGGACAGACTGCCTCCTCAAGATGGTCCCTGACCTCGTGCATCCTGGCTGGGAGATACCTCCCAGTAGGGGTGGACAAACACCTCATAGAGGAGAGCTCTGGCTGGCATCTGGCAGGTGCCCCTCTGGAATGAAACTTCCAGAGGAAGGAACAGGCAGTAAGCTTTTCTGTTCTGCACCTCCCCTGGTGATACCCAGGCAAACAGTCAGGAGTGGACCTGCAACAAACTCCAGCAGATCTGCAGCAGAGGTGCCTGACTATTAGAAGGAAAACTAACAAACAGAAAGGAATAGTATCAACATCAAGAAAAAGGACATCTACTCAGAGACCCCATCCGAAGGTCACCAACATCAAAGACCAAAAGAATAGTATCAACATCAACAAAAAGTACATCCACACAGAAACCCTATCCTAAGGTCATCAACATCAAAGACCAAAGGTAGATAAATCCACAAAGATGGGGAGAAACCAGCGCAAAAAGGCTGAAAATTCCAAAAACCAGAACTCCTCTTCTCCTCCAAAGGATCATAACTCCTCACCAGCAAGGGAACAAAACTGGACAGAGAATGAGTTTGAAGAATTGATAGAAGTAGGCTTCAGAAGGTGGGTAATAACAAACTCCTTCAAGCTAAAGGAGCATGTTCTAACCAAATGCAAGGAAGCTAAGAACCTTGAAAAAATGTTAGAGGAATTGATAACTAGAATAACCAGTTTGGAGAAGAACATAAATGACCTGATGAAGTGAAAAACACAGCACGAGAACTTCATGAGTCACACACAAGTATCAATATACAAATCGACCAAGCAGAAGAAAGGATACCAGAGATTGAAGATTAACTCAATGAAATAAATCGAGAAGACAAGATTAGAAGAAAAAGAGTGAAAAGAAACATACAAAGCCTCCAATAAATATGGAACTATGTGAAAAGATCAAATCTATGTTTGCCTGGTGTACCTGAAAGTGATGGGGAGAATTTAACCAAGTTAGAAAACGCTCTTCAGGATATTATCCAAGAGAACTTCCCCAATTTAGCAAGGCAGGCCAACATTCAAAATCAAGAAATATCAAGAACACCACAAAGATACTCCTCGAGAAGAGCAACCCCAAGACATATAATCAACAGATTCACCAAGTCTGAAATGAAGGAATAAATTTTAAGAGCAGCCAGAGAGAAAGGTCGGGTTATCCACAAAGGGAAGCTCATCAGACTAACAGTGGATCTCTTGGCAGAAACCCTACAAGCCAGAAGAGAGTGGAGGCCAATATTTAACATTCTTGAGGAAAAGAATTTTCAACCCAGAATTTCATGTCCAGGCAAACTAAGCTTCATAAGTGAAGGAGAAATGAAATTATTTACAGACAGGAAAATGCTGAGGGATTTTGTTACCACCAGGCCTGCCTTAAAAGAGTGCCTGAAGGAAGCACTAAACATGAAAAGGAAAAACAGTAGCAGCCACTGCAATAACATACCACAATAAAAGACCAACAACACTGTGAAGAAACTGCATCAACTAATGTGCAAAATAACCAGCTAGCATCATGATGACAGGATCAAATTCACACATAACAATATTAACCTTAAATGTAAATGGCCTAAATGTCCCCAATTAAAAGAGACAGACCAACAAATTGGATAAAGAGTCAAGACACTTCAGTGTGCTGTATTCAGGAGGCCCATTTCACATGCAAAGACACACATAGGCTCAAAATAAAGGGATGGAGGAATATTTACAAAGCAAATGAAAAGAAAAAAAAGCAGAGGTTGCAATCCAAGTCTCTGATAAAAAAAGACTTTAAACCAACAAAAATCAAAAGAAACAAAGAAGGGCATTACATAATGGTAAACAGATCAATGCAACAAGAAGAGCTATCTATCCTAAATATATATGCACCCAATACAGGAGCACCTAGATTCATAAAGCAAGTTTTTAGAGACCTACGAGGAGACTTGGACTCCCACACAATAATAATGGGAGACTTAAACACTCCACTATCAATATTAGACAGATCAATGAGAGACAAAATTAAAAAGGATATCCAGAACTTGAACTCAGCTCTGGACCAAGAAGACCTAATAGACATCTACAGAACTCTCCACCCCGAATCAACATAATATACATTCTTCTCAGCACCACATCCCACTTATTCTAAAATTGACCACATAATTGGAAGTAAAACACTCCTCAGCAAATGCAAAAGAACAGAAATCATAAAAAATAGTCTCTCAGACCACAGGGCAATCAAATTAGAACTCAGGATTAAGAAACTCACTCAAAACTGCTCAACTACATGGAAACTGAACAACCTGTTCCTGAATGATTACTGGATAAATAACGAAATTAAGGGAGAAATAAAGACATTTTTTGAAACCAATGAGAACAAAGACACAATGTATCAGAATCTCTTAAACACATTTAAAGCAGTGTGTAGAGGGAAATTTATAGCACTAAATGCCCACAAGAGAAAGCAGGAAAGATCTAAACTCAACAACCTAACATCACAATAAAAAAGAACTAGAGAAGCAAGAGCAAACAAATTCAAACGCTAGCAGAAGACAAGGAATAACTAAGATCAGAGCAGAACTGAAGGAGATACAGACACGAAAAACCCTTCAAAAAAAATCAATGAATCTAGGAGCTGGTTTTTTGAAAAGATCAACAAAATAGATAGACCACTAACCAGACTAATAAAGAAGAAAAGAGAGAAAAAGCAAATAGATGCAAAAAATGATAAAGGGGATATCACCACCGAATCCACAGAAATACAAACTACCATCAGAGAATATTATAAACACCTCTATGCAAATAAACTTGAAAATCTAGAAGAAATGGATAAATTCCTGGACACATACTCCCTCCCAAGACTAAACCAGGAAAAAATTAAATCCCTGAATAGACCAATAACACGTTCTGAAATTGAGGCAGTAATTAATACCCTACCAACCAAAAAAAAGTCCAGAACCAGATGGATTCACGGCCTAATTTCATCAGAAGAACAAAAAGGAGCTGGTACCATTCCTTCTGAAACTATTCCAAACAATACAAAAAGGGAATCCTCCCTAACTCGTTTTGTGAGGCCAGCATTATCCTGATACCAAAATCTGACAGAGATACGACCAAAAAAGAAAATTTCAGGCCAATATCCCTGATGAACATAGATGCAAAAATCCTCAATAAAATACTGGCAAACCAAATTTAGCATCACATCAAAAAGATTACCCACCACGATCAAGTCAGCTTCACCTCTGGGATGCAAGGCTGGTTCAACATACGCAAATCAATAAACGTAATCCATTGAATAAACAGAACCAATTACAAAAAAACACATGATTATCTCAATAGATGCAGAAAAGGTCTTCAACAAGATTCAAAAGCCCTTCTTGCTAAAAACTCTCAGTAAACTAGGTATGGATGGAATGTTTCTCAAAATAATAAGAGCTATTAATGACAAACCCACTGTCAATATCATGCTGAATGGGCAAAAACTGGAAGCATTCCCTTTGAAAACCAACACAAGACAAGGATGCCCTTTCTCACCTCTCCTATTCAACATAGAATTGGAAGTTCTGGCAAGGGCAATCAGTCAAGAGAAAGAAATAAAGGGTATTAAATTAAGAGGATGTCAAATTGTCTCTGATTGCAGATGACATGATTGTATATTTAGAAATCCCCATCGTCTCAGCCCAAAATCTCCTTAAGCTGATAAGCAAATGAAGCAAAGTCTCAGGATACAAAATCAATGTGCAAAAATCACACGCATTTCTATACACCAATAACAGACAAACAGAGAGCCAAATCATGAGTGAACTCCCATTTGCAATTGCTACTAGGAGAATAAAATGGAATATAACTTAGAAGGGATGTGAAGTACCTCTTCAAGGAGAACTACAAACCACTGCTCAACAAAATAAGAGAGGACACAAACAAATGGAAAAACATTCCATGCTCGTGGATAGGAAGAATCAGTGTTGTGAATATGGCCATACTCCCCAAAGTAATTCATAGATCCAATGTTATTCCCATCAAGCTACCATTGACTTTCTTCACAGAATTGGAAAAAACATACTTTAAATTTCACATGGAACCAAAAAGGAGGCCACATAGCCAAGACAATCCTAAGCAAAAAGAACAAAGCTAGAGGCATCACGCTACCTGACTTGAACCTACACTAGAAGCCTACAGTAACAAAAACAATATGGTACTGGTAACAAAACAGGTATATAGACCAATGAAAAAGAACAGAGGCCTCAGAAATAACACCACACATCTACAACCATCTGACCTTTTATAAACTTGACAAAAACAAGCAATGGGAAAGGATTCCTTATTTAATAAAATGGTGTTGGGAAAACAGGCTAGCCATATGCAGAAAGATGAAACTGGATCCCTCCCTTACACCTTATACAAAAATTAACTAAAAATGTATAAAGACTTAAACGAAAGACCCCAAATCATAAAAAACCCTAAAAGAAAACCAAGGCAATACCATTCAGAACATAGGCATGGGCACAGACTTCACGACTCAAACACAAAAAGCAATGGCAACAAAAGCCAAACTTGACAAATGCGATTTAATCAAACAAAAGAGCTTCTGCACAGCAAAAGAAACTACCATCAGAGTGAACAGGCAACCTACAGAATGGGAGAAAGTTTTTGCAATCTGTCCATCTGATGAAGGGCTAATATCCAGAATCTACAAAAACTTAAACAAATTTACAAGAAAAAAAAAACAACCCCATCAAAAAGTGGACAAAGTATTTTACCAGACAGTTCTCAAAAGAAGACATTTATGCAGCCAACAAACATATGAATAAAAGCTCATCATCACTGGTCATTAGAGAAATGCAAATCAAACCACAATGAGATGCCATCTCATGCCAGTTGGAATGGCAATTATTAAAAAGTCAGGAAACAACAGACTCTGGAGAGGGTGTGGAGAAATAGGTACGCTTTTACACTGTCGGTGGGAGTGTGAATTAGTTCAACCATTGCGGAAAACAGTGTGGTGATTCCTCAAGGATTTAGAACTAGAAATACCAATTGACCCAGCCATTCCATTACTGGGTATATACCCAATGTATTATAAATCATTCTACTGTAAAGACACATGCACACATGTGTTTATTGAGGCACTGTTCACAATAGCAAAGACTTAGAACCAAACCACATGTCCATCAGTGATAGACTGTATAAAGAAAATGTGGCACATATACACTATGGAATACTATGCAGCCAAAGAAAAGGATGAGTTCATGTCCTTTGCAGGGACATGAATGAAGATGTAAATCATCATCATCATTCTCAGCAAACACAGAAAAAGAAAACCAAACACCTCATGTTATATATATATATATATATATATATATTTATATTTATATATATATATATATTATTTTTTATTATACTTTAAGTTTTAGGGTACATGTGAACATTGTGCAGGTTAGTTACATATGTATACCTGTGCCATGCTGGTGTGCTACACCCACTAACTCGTCATCTAGCATTAGGTATATCTCTCAATTCTATTCCTCCACCCTACCCCCACCCCACAACAGTCCCCAGAGTGTGACATTCCCCTTCCTGTGTCCATGTGATCTCATTGTTCAATTCCCACCTATGAGTGAGAATATGTGGTCTTTGGTTTTTTGTTCTTGCGATAGTTTACTGAGAATGATGATTTCCAATTTCATCCATGTCCCTACAAAGGACATGAACTCATCATTTTTTATGGCTGCATAGTATTCCATGGTGTATATGTGTCACATTTTCTTAATCCAGTCTATCATTGTTGGACATTTGGGTTGGTTCCAAGTCTTTGCTATTGTGAATAATGCCACAATAAACATACGTGTGCTTGTGTCTTTAAAGCAGCATGATTTATAGACCTTTGGGTATATACCCAGTAATGGGATGGCTGGGTCAAATGGTATTTCCAGTTCTAGATCCCTGAGGAATCGCCACACTGACTTCCACAATGGTTGAACTAGTTTACAGTCCCACCAACAGTGTAAAAGTGTTCCTATTTCTCCACATCCTCTCCAGCACCTGTTGTTTCCTGACTTTTTAATGATTGCCATTCTAACTGGTGTGAAATGGTATCTCATTGTGGTTTTGATTTGCATTTCTCTGATGGTCAGTGATGGTGAGCATTATTTCATGTGTTTTTTGGCTGCATAAATGTCTTCTTTTGAGAAGTGTCTGTTCATGTCCTTTGCCCACTTTTTGATGGGGTTGTTTGTTTTTACTTGTAAATTTGTTTGAGTTCATTGTAGATTCTGGATATCAGCCCTTTGTCAGATGAGTAGGTTGTGAAAATTTTCTACCATTTTGTAGGTTGCCTGTTCACTCTGATGGTACTTTCCTTTGCTGTGCAGAAGATCTTTAGTTTAATTAGATCCCATTTGTCAAATTTGGCTTTTGTTGCCATTGCTTTTGGTGTTTTAGACATGAAGTCCTTGCCCATGCCTATATCCTGAATGGCATTCCCTAGGTTTTCTTCTAGGGTTTTTATGGTTTTAGGTCTAACATTTAAGTCTTTAATCCATCTTGAATTAATTTTTGTATAAGGTGTAAGGAAGGGATCCAGTTTCAGCTTTCTACATATGGCTAGCCAGTTTTCCCAGCAACATTTATTCAATAGGGAATCCTTTCCCCACTGCTTGTTTTTCTCAGGTTTGTCAAAGATCAGATAGTTGCAGATATGCTGCGTTATTTCTGAGGGCTCTGTTCTGTTCCATTGATCTATATCTCTGTTTTGGTACCAGTACCATGCTGTTTTGGTTACTTTAGCCTTGTAGTATAGTTTGAAGTCAGGTAGTGTGATGCCTCCAGCTTTGTTCTTTTGGCTTAGGATTGACTTGGCGATGCGGGCTCTTTTTTGGTTCCATATGAACTTTGAAGTAGTTTTTTCCAATTCTGTGAAGAAAGACATTGGTAGCTCGATGGGGATGGCATTGAATCTGTAAATTACCTTAGGCAGTATGACCATTTTCACGATATTGATTCTTCCTACCCATGAGCATGGAATGTTCTTCCATTTCTTTGTATCCTCTTTTATTTCCCTGAGCAGTGGTTTGTAGTTCTCTAACTCTTTTTATGAGGCCAGCATCATTCTGATACCAAAGCCAGGCAGAGACACAACAAAAAAAGAGAATTTTAAACCAATATCCTTGATGAACATTGATGCAAAAATCCTCAATAAAATACTGGCAGAACGAATCCAGCAGCACATCAAAAAGCTTATCCACCATGATCAAGTGGGCTTCATCCCTGGGATGCAAGGTTGGTTCAATATACGCAAATCAATAAATGTAATCCAGAATATAAACAGAGCCAAACACAAAAACCACATGATTACCTCAATAGAAGCAGAAAAAGCCTTTGGCAAATTCAACAACCCTTCATGCTAAAAACTCTCAATAAATTAGGTATTGATGGGACATATTTCAAAATAATAAGAGCTATCTATGACAAACCCACAGCCAATATCATACTGAATGGTCAAAAACTGGAAGCATTCCCTTTGAAAACTGGCACAAGACAGGGATGCCGTCTCTCACCACTCCTATTCAACATGGTGTTGGAAGTTCTGGCCAGGGCAATTAGGCAGGAGAAGGAAATAAAAGGTATTCAATTAGGAAAAGAGGAAGTCAAATTGTCCCTGTTTGCAGATGACATGATTGTATATCTAGAAAACCCCATCATCTCAGCCCAAAATCTCCTTAAGCTGATAAGCAACTTCAGCAAATCTCAGGATACAAAATAAATGTACAAAAATCACAAACATTCTTATACACCAACAACAGACAGAGAGCCAAATCATGAGTGAACTCCCATTCATAATTGCTTCAAAGTGAATAAAATACCTAGGAATCCAACTTACAAGGCATGTTCTTACTCATAAATGGGAATTGAACAATGAGAACACATGGACACGTGGTGGGGGGCATCACACACCAGGTACTGTTGGGGAGTGGGGGGTGGGGGATGGGTAGCATCAGGAGAAATACCTAATGCAGATGATGGGTTGATGGGTGCAGCAAACCACCATGGCACGTGTATACCTATGTTACAAACCTGCATGTTCTGCACAGGTACCCCAGAACTTAAATAAAAAATAAAAAGCAGGTGTTACCGAGGCTGCAAATAAAAAAGGGGGAGTATATTTATATACTGTTGGTGGGAATGCAAATTAGTTCAGTCACTGTGGAAAGCAGTTTGTAGATTTCTCAAAGAATTTAAAACAGAACTACCATTTAACCCAGCAATCCTCTTACTGTGTATATATTCAAAAGAAAATAAATCATTCTACCAAAAAGACATCTGCATTTGTATGTTCATTGCAGCCCTGTTCAAAATAGCAAAGACAGGGAATCAACCTAGGTGCCCATCAACTATCGACTGGATAAAGGAAATGTGTTACATACACACCATGTCGTGTTACACAGGCTTAAAAAAAGAATAAATTTATGGGGTTTTTTTTGCAGCGACATGGATGCAGCTGAAAGCCATTGTTATAAGCAAATTAATGCAGGGATGGAAAAACAGATGCCACATGTTCTCTCTTATAAGTGGAAGCTAACAACCAGGTAAGTACGGTAACAAAGATGGGAATGGTAGACACTAGCGACTCTCAAAGAAGGGAAGGGGAAACAGACAGTGATTGAAAAACAACCTATCAAGTACTGTGTTCACCCCTCGGGAAATAAAATCATTAGAAGCCCAAACCTCAGTATCACACCATATACCCATGTAACTAACCTGTGCATGTATTTCCTGAATCTAAAATTTGAAAAAATAAATAAATAAAATATTTTAAAACTGTATTTGTTTTAAATGTACAGTGTAATTTATATATATATATACACACATTGTGAATTTATAACCACAACCAAGCTAATTAACATATATATTATCTCAGCTACCTTTTTGTGATAAGGACATTTAAGATCTATTCTCAGCAAATTGAAGTATACCAAATAGTATTTTCAACTACAGTTGCTATACTGTACATTACATCTACAACTTATTCACTCTTCATATCTAAAACTCTGTACCCTTCTCCAACTTTTCCCCATTTTCCTAACCCTCAGCCCATGGAAGCTACCTTTCTACTGTTTCTGTGTGCTTGACTATTTTAGTTTCCCCATATAAATGAGATCATACAACATGTATCTTTCTGTTTCTGTCTTATAGCACTTAACATTATGCCTTCCAGGTTTTTCCACGTTGCTGAGAATGACGTGACTTCTGTCTTTTGTAAGTCTGAATAATATTTCTTTATTTTATTTTATTATTATTATACTTTAAGTTTTAGGGTACATGAGCACAATGGACAGGTTTGTTATATATGTATACATGTGCCATGTTGGTGTGCTGCACCCATTAATTCATCACTTAGCATTAGGTATATCTCCTAATGCTATCCCTCCCCCCTCCCCACAACCCACAGCAGTCCCCTGTGTGTGATGTTCCCCTTCCTGTGTCCATGTGTTCTCATTGTTCAATTCCCACCTATGGGTGAGAACATGCAGTGTTTGGTTTTTTGTCCTTGCGATAGTTTGCTGAGAATGATGGTTTCCAGCTTCATCCATGTCCCTACAAAGGACATGAACTCATCATGTTTATGGCTGCATAGTATTCCATGGTGTATATGTGCCATATTTTCTTAATCCAGTCTATTATTGTTGGACATTTGGGTTGGTTCCAAGTCTTTCTATTGTGAATAGTGCTGCACTAAACATACATGTGCATGTGTCTTTATAGCAGCATGATTTATAATCCTTTGGGTATATACCCAGTAATGGGATGGCTGGGTCAAATGCTATTTCTAGTTCTAGATCCCTGAGGAATCGCCACACCAACTTCCACAATGATTGAACTAGTTTAAGGTCCCACCAACAGTGTAAAAGTGTTCCTATTTCTCCACATCCTCTCCAGCACCTGTCGTTTCCTGACTTTTTAATGATCGTCATTCTAACTGGTGTGAGATGGTATCTCATTGTGGTTTTGATTTGCATTTCTCTGATGGCCAGTGATGATGGGGATTTTTTCCTGTGTGTTTTGGCTGCATAAATGTCTTCTTTTGAGAAGTGTCTGTTCATATCCTTCGCCCACTTTTTCAAGGGGTTTGATTTTTCTTGTAAATTTATTTGAGTTCATTGTAGATTCTGGATATTAGCTGTTTATCAGACGAGTAGGTTGCAAAAATTTTCTCCCATTCTGTAGGTTGCCTGTTCACTCTGATGGTATTTTGTTTTGCTGTGCAGAAGCTCTTTAGTTTAATTAGTTCCCATTTGTCAATTTTGGCTTTTGTTGCCATTGCTTTTGGTGTTTTAGACATGAAGTCCTTGCCCATGCCTATGATCTCAATGGCATTCCCTAGGTTTTCTTCTAGGGTTTTTATGGTTTTAGGTCTAACGTTTAAGTCTTTAATCCATCTTGAATTAATTTTTGTATAAGGTGTAGGGAAGGGATCCAGTTTCAGTTTTCTACATATGGCTAGCCAGTTTTCCCAGCACCATTTATTAAATAGGGAATCCTTTCCCCATTGATTGTTTTTGTCAGGTTTGTCAAAGATCAGATAGTTGTAGATATGCAGCATTATTTCAGAGGGCTCTGTTCTGTTCCATTGGTCTATATCTCCGTTTTGGTACCAGTACTTTGCTGTTTTGGTTACTGTAGCCTTGTGGCATAGTTTGAGGTCAGGTAGCATGATGCCTCCAGCTTGTTATTTTGGCTTAGGATTGACTTGGCAATGTGGGCTCTTTTTTGATTCCATATGAACTTTACAGTAGTTTTTTCCAATTCTGTGAAGAAAGTCGTTGGTAGCTTGATAGGGATGGCATTGAATCTATAAGTTACCTTGGGCAGTATGGCCATTTTCACGACGTTGATTCTTCCTACCCATGAGCATGGAATGTTCTTCCATTTCTTTGTATCCTCTTTTATTTCATTGAGCAGTGGTTTATTGTTCTCCTTGAAGAGGTCCTTCACATCCCTTGTAAGTTGGATTCCTAGGTATTTTATTCTCTTTGGAGCAATTGTGAATGGGAGTTCACTCATGATTTGGCTCTCTGATTGTCTGTTATTGGTGTATAAGAATGCTTGTGATTTTTGCACATTGATTTTTTATCCTGAGACTTTGCTGAAGTTGCCTATCAGCTTAAGGAGATTTTGGGCTGAGACTATGGGGTTTTCTAGATATATAATCATGTCATCTGCAAACAGGGACAATTTGACTTCGTCTTTTCCTAATTGAATGCCTTTTATTTCCTTCTCCTGCCTGATTGCCCTGGCCAGAACTTCCAACACTATGTTGAATAGGAGTGGGGAGAGAGGGCATCCTTGTCTTGTGCCAGTTTTCAAAGGGAATGCTTCCAGTTTTGGTCCACTTAGTATGATATTGGCTGTGGATTTGTCATAGATAGCTCTGATTATTTTTGAGATAAGTCCCACCAATATCTAATTTATTGAGAGTTTTTAGCGTGAAAGGTTGTAAATAAAGATGTAATTTGAAACCAACAAGAACACATACACAACATACCA
This sequence comes from Pan paniscus, assembly GCF_029289425.2. Taxonomy (NCBI): domain Eukaryota; kingdom Metazoa; phylum Chordata; class Mammalia; order Primates; family Hominidae; genus Pan; species Pan paniscus. Next base: position 66,166,454 of record NC_073272.2, read on the forward strand.
GAATCTCTGGGACACATTCAAAGCAGTGTGTAGAGGGAAGTGTATAGCACTAAATGCCCACAAGAGAAAGCAGGAAAGATCTAAAATTGACACCCTAATATCACAATTAAAAGGACTAGAGAAGCAAGATAAAACACATTCAAAAGCTAGCAGAAGAAAAGAAATAATTAAGATCAGAGCAGAACTGAAGGAAATAGAGACACAAAAATCCCTTCAGAAAATCGATGAATCCAGGAGCTGGCTTTTTGAAAAGATCAACAAAATTGATAGACTGCTAGCAAGACTAATAAAGAAGAAAAGAGAGAAGAATCAAATAGATGCAATAAAAATGATAAAAGGGATATCACCACCGATCCCACAGAAATACAAACTACCATCAGAGAATACTATAAACACCTCTACACAAATAAACTAGAAAATCTAGAAGAAATGGATAAATTCCTCGATACATACACCCTCCCAAGACTAAACCAGGAAGAAGTTGAATCTCTGAATAGACCAATAACAAGTTCTTAAATTGAGGCAATAATTAATAGCTTACCAACCAAAAAAAGTCCAGGACCAGATGGATTCACAGTCGAATTCTACCAGAGGTACAAGGAGGAGATGGTACCATTCCTTCTGAAACTATTCCAATCAATAGAAAAAGAGGGAATCCTCCCTAACTCACTTTATGAGGCCGGAATCATCCTGGTATCAAAGCCTGGAAGAGATACAACAAAAAAAAAGAGAATTTTACACCAATATCCCTGATGAACATCGATGCAAAAATCCTCAATAAAATACTGGCAAACCGAATCCAGCAGCACATCGAAAAGCTTATGCACCATGATCAAGTGGGCTTCATCCCTGGGATGCAAGGCTGGTTCAATATATGCAAATCAATAAATGTAATCCAGCAGATAAACAGAACCAACGAAAAAACCACATGATTATCTCAATAGATGCAGAAAAGGCCTTTGAAAAAATTCAACACCCCTTCATGCTACAAACTCTCAATAAGTTAGGTATTGATGGGACTTATCTCAAAAAAATTAGAGCTATCTATGACAAACCCATAGCCAATATCATACTGAATGGGCAAAAACTGGAAGCATTCCCTTTGAAAATCAGCACAAGACAGGGATGCCCTCTCTCTCCACTCCTTTTCAACATAGTGTTGGAAGTTCTGGCCAGGGCAATTAGGCAGGAGAAGGAAATAAAGGGTATTCAATTAGGAAAAGAGGAAGTCAAATTGTGCGTTTTTGCAGATGACATGATTGTATATCTAGAAAACCTCATCGTCTCAGCCCAAAATCTCCTTAAGCTGATAGGCAACTTCAGCAAAGTCTCAGGATACAAAATCAATGTGCAAAAATCACAAGCATTCTTATACACCTATAACAGAAACAGAGAGCCAAATCATGAGTGAACTCCCATTCACAATTCCCTCAAAGAGAATAAAATACCTAGGAATCCAACTTATAAGGGATGTGAAGGACCTCTTCAATGAGAACTACAAACCGTTGCTCAATATAATAAAAGAGGATACAAACAAATAGAAGAACATTCCAAGCTCATGGGTAGGAAGAATCAATATCATGAAAATGGCCATACTGCCCAAGGTAATTTATAGATTCAATGCCATCCCCAACAAGCTACCAATGACTTTCTTCACAGAATTGGAAAAAAACTACTTTAAAGTTCATATGGAACCAAAAAAAAGCCGGCATTGCCAAGATATTTTATATGCTTTTAAATTTCAATTTCATTTATTTCTTCTCTGTTTCTTATTATTTTATTGTTTTTACCTATTTTGGGTTTGGTTTGCCCCACTTTTCTAGTTCTTTAATATTCATTGTTAAGTTTTTTTATTTGAAGTTGTTTCTTTTTTGATGTATTTTCTTATATTTATAAACTCCTTCTTTGTACCAATTTTGCTATTTTTTATAGGTTTTGGTATGTTGTGTTTTTACTATCATTTCTTTCAAGGAATTTTTTGATTGATTTCTAAATTTCTTTATTTATCTGCTGGTCATTCAGGATCATATTGTTTAATTTTCGTGAATTTGTAGCGTTTCCACAATTCCGCTTTTTATTATTTTCTACTTTTTTTCCATTGTGGTCAGAGAAGATGCTTGATATAACTTCAATTTTTTAAATGTTTTATGAAGTATTTTGTGACCTAACATATGGTCTATCCTTGAGAATACTCTATGTGCTGAAGAAAATAAATGTGTATTCTTCAGCTGTTAGATAAAATGCTTTAAATATTTATGAGATCATATTAATACATAGTGCAGATTAATTCTGACTTTTTTTGGTTGATTTTCTGCCTGGAATATCTGTCCAAAGTTAAAAGTGGAGTGTTAAAATCTCCAGGTGTTATTGTATTAGGGCCTATCTCTCTTTTTAGGTGTAATAATATTTTCTTCATATGTCTGGGTGCTCCAGTGTTGGATGCATATGTATTTAAAATTGTTATGTCCTGTTGCTGTATACACCCCTTCATCATTACATAGTGGCCTTCATTGTCTCTTCTTGTAATTTGTGTCTTAAAATCTATTTTTTCTGATATAATTATTGTGACTTTTGTTATATTTTGGTTTCCATTGGCATGGAATATCATTTTTATTCCTTTATTTTCAGTCTCTTTATGTCTTTACAGATGAAGTGTGTTTCTTGGTGGCTACAGATTAATGGGTCTTTTTTTTTTTTATTCATTGAGCCAGTCTGTGTCTTTTAATTGAAGGGTTTAGTCCACTGACATTCAATGTTGTTATTGATAAGTAAAGACTTACTCCTGTCACCTTATTGTTGTATGGTTGCTTTGTGGCCTACTCTTCTTTCTTTTCTTTCAGTTTTCCTCTAGTAAAGGTCACTTTTTTCCTAGTGATATCGTTTAGTTTCTTGCTTTTTATTGTGTGTCCCTTGTATGTTTTTTGGTTTGAGGCTACCATGAAACTTGCAAATATTCTCTTATAACTGTGTTTTAACCTTATAACAACTTAAAACTATTTTCATAAACAAACAAGCAAAAGATATCTAATAAAATAAACAGCCTTAATTTTGTTCCCCCACTTTTTAACATTTTGTTGTTTCTATTTGCCGAGACCAGCCAGGTTGGGGAGACCCTAACCCAGTGGCACTAGAGAAATTAAAGACACACACACACAAATATAGAGGTGTGCAGTGGGAAATCAGGAGTCTCACAGCCTTCAGAGCTGAGAGCCTCAAAGGGAGATTTATCCAAGTATTTATTAACAGCAAGCCAGTGTTAAGCGTAGTTTCTATAGATTATAGCTTAACTGAAAGTATTCCTTATGGGAAACAAAGGGATGGGCGGAAATAAAGTGTTGGGTTTGGTTAGTTATCTGCAGCAGGAGCATGTCCTTAAGGCACAAATCACTCATGCTATTGTTTGTGGTTTAAGAACGCCCTTAAGCGGTTTTCTGCCCTGGGTGGGCCAGGTGTTCCTTGCCCTCATTCTGGTAAACCCGCAACCTTGCAGCGTGGGCGTCATGGCCATCATGAACATGTCACAGTGCTGCAGAGATTTTGTTTGTGGCCAGTTTGGGGGCCAGTTTAGGGCCAGATTTTTGGGGGCCTGTTCCCAACACTAGTTATATCTTATTGTACTGACTATGACTTGAAAAGTTGTTGTAGTTATTATTTTTGATTTTTTCATCAGTCTTTTTAGTTAGGGTAAGAGTAGTTTACACACTACAGTAACAGTGTTACAATATTCTGTGTTTTTCTGTGTACGTACTATTACCAGTAAGGTTTCAGCTTTTGGGTGATTATTTTTTGCTCATTAACGTCCTTTTCCTTTTTTATGGAAGTACCCCCTTTAGCATTTTTTGTAGGATGGATCTGGTATTGATAAAATCCTCAGCTTTTGTTTGTCTGTGAAGGTCTGTATTTCTCCTTCATGTTTGAGGAATATTTTCTCCAGATATATTATTCTAGGGTAGTTTTTTTTCTTCAGCTCTTTATTTATTTAATGAGATTGAGTCTTGCTCTGTCACCCAGGCTGGGGTGCAGTGGTGTGGTCTCAGCTCACTGCAACCTCTGCTTCCTGGGTTTAAGTGATTCTCATGTCTCAGCCTCCCTAGTAGCTGGGATTACAGGTGCCTGCCACCATGTCTAGCTAATTTTTTTTTTTCAGTGGAGATGGGGTTTTGCCATGTTTACCAGGCTGGTCTTGAACTCCTGACCTCAGGTGTTCTACCTGCCTCAGCCTCCCAAAATGCTGGAATTACAGGCCTGAGTCACCACACCCAGCCTCCTTCAGCACTTTAAATATGTCATTCTACTCTCCTAGTCTGTAAGGTTTCCACTGAAAAGGCTGTTGCCAACCTTATTGGAGCTCCATTGTATGTTACTTGTTTCTTTTCTCTTGTTGCTTTTAGGATCCTTTCTTTATACTTGATATTTGGGAGTTTGATTATTAAATGACTTGAGGTAGTCTTGTTTGGGTTATATCTGCTTGGTGTTCTAAAACCTCCTTGGACTTGGACATTGATATCTTTCTCCAGGTTTAGGTATTTCTCTTTTACTATATATTTGAATTAACTTTCTATCCCTATGTCTTTCTCTACCTACTTTTTAAGGTGAATAAGCTTTAAATTTGCCTTTTTGAGGTGATTTTCTATATCTTGTTTATGCTTTATTGTTTTTCTATTCTTTTTTCTTTTATCTCTGACTGTGTATTTTCAAATAACCTGTTTTTTTAGCTCACTAATTCTTTCTTCTGCCTGATTCAATCTGCTATTAAATAACTCTGATGTATTCTTCTGTATGTTAATTGCACCGTTCACCTCCAGAAATTCTGCTTGACTCTTTTTGATTATTTCAATCTTTTTCAATGTATCAGATATAATTCTGAATTCCTTCTCTTTGTTACCTTGAATTTCTTTGGGTTTCCTCAAAACAGCTATTTTGAATTCTCTTTCTGAATGGTTGCATATCTCTGTTTCCCCAGGATTGGATTTTTTTGTTCCTTATTTAGTTTACTTGGTGAGGTCATGTTTTCCAGGATGGTATTGATGTTTCTAGATGTTTTTCAGTGCCTGAGTATTGAAGATTTAGGTACTTTTTGTAGGCTTTATTGTCTGGGCTTATTTGTGGCTGTCTTCTTGGGAAGGCTTTTTTGATATTTAAAATGATTTCTGTTTTGTGATCTAAACTGTGTCTGCTTTAGGGGGCACCCCAAGACCAGTAACACTGGTTTCTCGCAGACCCATAGAGATACTCTTTTGATGGTCTTGGACAAAATCTGTGAGAATTCTCTGGATTATTAGGAAGAGACTCTTGTTCTCTTACTTTTTCCTAAACAAATGAAGTCTTTTTTTCTGTGATGAGCCACCTAAAGGTGGGGGTAGAGTGACACAAGCATTCCTTTGGTGACCACCACTATGAGTGTGCTGGGTCAGACATGAAGCCAGTATGGTGCTGGGTCTTTACCTAGGCCTGCTCTAACCACTCCCTGGCTACTGCCTATGTTCACCTAAGTTGCTAGGGCTCTACAATCAGCAAAAGGCAATGCCAGTCAGTATTATGTTTTTCCTTTCAGGGTGACAAGGTCCACCAGGCCCTGGGTGGTTCCAGAAGTGCAATCAGGGAGTCAGTGACTAGAGTCAAAAACCTTAGAATTCTATCTGGTATCCTATTGTACTGTGGCTAAGCTGGCACTCAAACTACAAAAGGCAGTTCTTCCCACTCTTTCCTCTACTTTGCAAAATCAGAAGAGCCTCAACAAGTAGCCACCACCCCAGTCAATGAGGACTACTTCCAGACTACCACTGATGTTCCCTTAATGCCCAAGATTTCTTAAGTCAACTTGAGTGACTGCTGCCTTATCTGGGACTCATACTTCAGGGCAGTGAGCAGCCCTCTAGCCCAGGGTAGGTTCAGAAATGCCATCCAAAAGTCAAGTTCTGGAATGGGGGAATGTAAGTTTCTACTTGGTGTTCTACCCCACTGTGACAGTGTTGGTACCTGAGGTCAGCAAGCCACAGAGGCTCACCAAGGCCAATGTTTTAGTACCTTGTTATTGCTGATGGTTATTCAGGGTCCAAAGTCTCTTCAGTTAGCAGATGATGAATGCTTCTATGATAGGGGCATTCCCTTTAAGGCAGCAGGTTTATTTATTGCCCACAGTGTGACTAGCAATGTCATCTGGGAGCTAGGGTCTGGTATGGGGTCCTCATTACTCTCAGCAGTGCCCTGTGGCTGAGCTGGTATCCTAGATGCAAGAAAAAGTTCTCCCCAATCTTCACTCTTCTCTCCTCAAGCATAAGGAGGGGGTCAATTTCGGAGTGGAAAAAGGGGTCTCTTTTGGAGCCCTGAGCTGTAAAGCAGGAGTTAGAGGAGGGGTAATGCTAGTACTCCCTTGTCTGCCCCAGCTGGTGTCTCAGTATGTCATGTGTTGTCCGCATTCCACTGTGTCTGGGCCAATTTTAGTCCTAGGACTTGCCTAATACATACAGTAGTCCTTATTGCCTAGAGTACCTTTCAAGTTTACTTAGTGACCAAGAGCACTTTGGCCCTCAGTGGTCAGTATGGCAGGCACTTGTGTTCAGATAGGTTGGATTGGTGATTCTCCTTTTGCTGGGGCTGATTTAAATGCTCTCTCTGTGGGCAGGCATCAGCTGAGTTTGGTCTGGCTTTTCTTTCTGCTCTAACAGAGCACCACGGAGTTCAGTGCCTCACAATTTCCAGGTTCTTCTTCCCCCACTGCCCAGAGATGCTTCCCCAACAGGTTACCACTTCTAGGTGTGGGGAAGGTGTCGCATCCACAATTGAGCACTGTTTTCTTTTTTTCTACCCCTTCAGTGCCTCTTTCAGCAATATAACGTTAAAACCAGGTATTATGAGTGCTCACCTGATTTTTTTGTTTTTATGAAGGTTCTTTTCTTTTCTTTCTTTTTTTTTTCTTTTTTTTTTTTTCCTGCGTAGATAGTTGTTAACTTTGTGTCTTTGCGGGGGAACAATTGGTGGAGTTTTTTATTTCTCCATCCTGCTCTTCATCCTGTAGATGTCTATTGGTTGCATTTGGTCAAATATCACTTTCAGGTCCCAAATATATCTGTTTGTTTCCTGCCTCAATGATCTAATACTGTCAGTGGGGTGTTAAATTCTCCCACTATTATTTTTGGACATTTAAGTTTATTCCTAGGTATCTGAGAACTTCCATTCTGAATCTGAGTGCTCCTATGTTGTATGCATGCATATTTAAGAAAGTTAGGTCTTCTTGTCGAATTAACCCTTATATTATTATGTAATGCTCTTCTCTTTCTTGTTTTTGTTTGTTTATCACCTGCTTTGTCTGAAATTATAACAACCTATGTCTTTTTCTGTTTTCACTTGTTTGGTATTGACCTCCATTTATTTACTTTAAGCCTATGTGTGACATTGCATGTGAGATGAGTCTTATGAAGAAAGCATAACTTTGGGTCTTGCTTCTCTATACAATTTACCACTCTATGCATTTTAATTAGGGCATGTAGCCCATTTACATTCAAGGTTAGTATTGATATGTGCAGATTTGATCCTGTCATTGTATTTTTAGCCAGTTTCTATGCAGACTTGATTGTGTGGTTGCTTCACGGTATCAATGTTTTATGTACATAATTGTGTTTTTGTAGTGTCAGGTAATGATCTTTTCATAAATAGAACTCCTTTAAGGGCCTCTTATAGGGCAGTTTTCCTGGTAACAAATTCCCTGAGCACTTCCTGGTCTGAAAAGACTCTGATCTCTTCTTTACTTATGAAGCTTAGTTTGGCTGGATATAAAATTCTTGGTTGTATTTTTTTTTTGTTGTTGTTATTAATGCTGAATATATACCCCCAACCTTTTCTGGCTTGTAAGATTTCTGCTGAAAATTCTGCTGTTAGCCTGATGGGTTTTCTTTTGTAGGTAACCTGACCCTTCTCTCTAGCTGCCTTTAACATTTTTTTCTTTCATTTCCACTTTGGGGAATCTGATGACTATTTGTCTTGGGGATGTTCTTCTTGTGTAGTATTTCACTGGGGCAATCTGCATTTTTCTAAATTTAAATGTTGGCCTTTTTAGTGAGGATAGAAAACTTTCCATGGATGATATTCTCAAATATATTTTCCAAGTTGTTTGATTTCTCTCCCTGTTTTTCTGGAATGCCAATTTTCATAGAGTTGGTCTCTTTACATAATTCCATATTTCTCAGAAGTTTTGTTCATTCTTGTTTGTTGTTTTTCTTTACTTTTGCCTAAGTTATTTCAGAAAAACTGTCTTGGAAATCTCAGATTCTTTCTTCAGATTGGTTGATTCTGCTGTTAGGACTTGGGTTGTGTTCTAAAATTCCTGAAGTGAGTTTTTCAATTCTATCAGTTCCATTTTATTCTTCTTCTTTTTTTAATTTTATTGTTTTAATGGGCACATAAGAATTGTAAATATTTATGTGGTACATTGTGACTTCATTTATTTTATTTTATTTTATTTTACTTTAAGTTCTGGGATTCATGTGCAGAATATGTAGGTTTGTTACATAGGTATACACATACCATGGTGGTTTGCCACACCTATCAACCTGTCATCTAGGTTTTAAGCCCGGCATGCATTAGATATTTGTCCTAATGCTCTCCCTCCCCTCGCCCCCCACCTCCCCAACAGGTCTCAGTGTGTGATGTTCCCCTCCCTGTGTCCATGTGTTCTCATTGTTCAGCTCCTACTTATGAGTGAGAATATGTGGTGTTTGGTTTTCTGTTCCTGTGTTAGTTTGCTGAGAATGATGGCTTTTAGCTTCATCCACGTCCCTGCAAAAGACATGAACTCATTTTTTATGGCTGCATAGTATTCCATGGTGTATATATACCACATTTTCTTTATCCAGTCTATCATTGATGGGCATTTGGGTTGGTTCCAAGTCTTTCCTATTGTAAATAGTGTTGCAATGAAAATACCTGTGCATGTGTCTTTATAATAGAATGATTTATAATCATTTGGATATATAAGCAGTAATGGCATTGCTGGGTCAAATGGTATTTCTAGTTCTAGATCCTTGAGGAATTGCCCCACTGGCTTCCACAATGGTTGAACTAATTTGCCTTTCCACCAACAGTGTAAAAGCATTCCTAAATCTCCACATCCTTGCCAGCATCTGTCGTTTCCTGACTTTTTAATGATCACCATTCTAACTGGCATGGGATGGTATCTCATTGTGGTTTTTATTTACATTTCTCTAATGACCAGTGATGATGAGCTTTTTTTCATGACAGATTGCAAAATTTCTCTCCCATTCTGTAGGTTTTCTGTTCACTCTGATGCTAGTTTCTTTTGCTGTGCAGAAGGTCTTTAGTTTAATTATATTTCATTTGTTAATTTTGGCTTTAGTTGCAATTGCTTTTGGTGTTTTAGTCATGAAGGCTTTGCCTATGCCTCTGTCTTGAATGGTATTGCTCAGGTTTTCTTCTAGCATTTTCATGGTTTTGGGTTTTATATTTAAGTCTTTAATCCATCTTGAGTTAATTTTTGTATAAGGTGTAAGGAAGGTGTCTAGTTTGTGTTTTCTACATATGGCTAGCTTGTTTTCCCAACACCATTTATTAAATAGGGAATCCTTTCTCCATTGCTTGCTTTCAGCCTGCCCTACAAGAACTCCTGAAGGAAGCACTAAATATGAAAAGGAAAAACTGGTACCAGCTACTTTAAAAACACACCAAAACTTAAACCCCAATGACACTATGAAGAAGCTGTCTCAACTAATGTGCAAAATAACCAGCTAACATCACAATGACAGGATCAAATACACACATCACAATATTAATCTTAAATGTAAATGGGTTAAATGTCCCAATTAAAAGACACAGCTTGGTAAATTGAATACAGTCAGGACCAATTGGTGTGTTGTGTTCAGGAGACCCATCTCACGTGCAAAGACCAACATAGGCTCAAATTAAAGGAATGGAAGAATATCTACCAAACAAATAGAAAGAAAAAAAAGGAAAAAAAAAGGCAGAGGTTGCAATCCTAGTCTCTGATAAAACAGACTTTAAACCAACAAAGATCAAAAAAGACAGAAAAGGGCATTACACAATGGTAAAGGTATCAATGCAGCAAAAAGAGCTAACAATCCTAAAAATATATGCACCCAATACACAAGCACCCAGGTTCATAAAGCAAATTCTTAGAGACCTACAAAGAGACTTAAACTCCCACACAATACTCATGGGATACTTTAACACCCCAATGTCAGTATAAGACAGATCAATAAGACAGAAAATTAACAAGGGTCTTCAGGTCTTGAACTCAGCTGTGGACCAAGTGGACCTAATAGACATCTACAGAACTCTCCACCCCAAATCAATAGAATATACATTCTTCTTACCACCACATTGCATTTATTCTAAAATCGACCCCACAGTTGGAAGCAAAACACTCCTCGGCAAATGCAAAAGAACAGAAATCATAACAAGCAGTCTCTCAGACGACACTGCAATCAAATTAGAACTCAGGATTAAGAAACTCACTCAAAACTGCACAAATACATGGAAATTGAACCTGGTTCTGAATGACTACTGGGTAAATAAGAAAATTAAGGCAGAAATAAAAAAGTTCTTTAAAACCAATGAGAATAAAGAGACAACGTGTCAGAATTTTTTGGACTCTGCTACAACAGTGTTAAGAGGGAAATTTATAGCACTACAAGGTCTGCAACAGAAAGCTGGGAAGATCTACAATTGACATCTTAACATCACAATTAAAAGCACTAGAGAAGCAAGAGGAAACAAATTCAAATGCTAGCAGAAGACAATAAATAACTAACATCAGAGAAGAACTGAAGGAGATACAGACACGAAAAACCCTTCAAAAGATCAATGAATCCAGGAGATGAATTTTTCAAAAGACTAACAAAATAGATGGACCACTAGGTAGACTAACAAGAAAAGAGAGAAGAATAAAATAGACTCAATAAAAAACGATAAAGGGAATATCACCACTAATCCCACAGAAATACAAACTACCATCAGAGAATACTATAAACACCTCTATGCAAATAAACTAGAAAATCTAGAAGAAACGGATAAATTCCTGGAGACATACACTCTCTCAAGACTAAACCAGGAAGAAGCCGAATCCCTGAATAGACCAATAACAAGTTCTGAAATTGAGGCAGTAATTAATAGCCTACCAACCAAAAAAAAGCCCTGGAACAGACAGATTCACAGCTGAATTCTACCAGAGGTACAAATAGGAGCTGGTGCCATTGATATTTTCTTATGGATTGCATTGAATCTGTAGATGACTTTGAGTAGTATGACCACTTTAACATTGTTTATTCTTCCAATCCATGAACATGAAACTTTTTTTATATCTTGTGTGTTCAGTTTCTTTCATCAGTATTTCATCAGTGTTTCATAGTTCTCATTTTAGAGAACTCACTTTAGTTAATTTGTAGGCATTTAGTTTTATTTGTGGCTATTTTAAATGAGATTACTGCTTTTTATTTTTTGTGTATGTGCTCATTGTTCACATATAGAAATGCTACTGATTTTTTGCATGCTGATTTTGCATCGTGCAACTTTACTGAATTTGTTTATCAGTTCTAATAGTGTTTTGGTGAAGTCTTTAAGTTTGTCCAAATATAAGACCACATCATATGCAAGCAAGGATTATTTGAGTTATTTCTTTCTAATTTGGATGTCCTTTATTTCTTTCTCTTGTCCAATTGTTCTAGCTAAGACTTCCAATAATATATTGAATAATAGAGGTGAAACTTTGCATCCTTGATGTGTTCCAGCTCTTATAGGAAAGGCTTTCATTTTTTTTCTATTTAGTATAATACCAGCATTGGGTCTGTCATATATAGCTTTTATGTGTTGAGGTATATTCTTTTTAAACCCAGTTTTTTAGGGTTTTTATCATGAAGACATGCCAAATTTTATCAAATGTTTTTCAGCATTAATTGGAATGATCATATTGTTTTGTCCTTAAATGTGTTGATATGATTTATCACATTATTTGATTTACATATGTTGAGCCATCCTTGAGTCCCAGAGATAAATCACATTTGGTCATGATGAGTGATCTTTCTAATGTATTGTAGACACTAGTTTGCTAGTATTTTGTTGAGAATTTTTGCATCAATATTCATCAGAAATATTGGCATACAGCTTTCCTTTTTGATGTGTCTTTATTTTTGGTTTTGATATCATAGTAATACTAGGCTTGCTGAATAAGTTTGGAAATATACCTTTCTCATCTATTTTTCAGAATAGTTTTATTCCTCTTTAAATATTTGTGGAAGTCAGCAGTGAAGCCATTGGGTCCTGGGCTTTTCTTTACTGGGAGACTTTATTATGGCTTCAATCTTGTTATTATTATTGGTCTGTTTGGGTTTTGGATTTCTTCATGTTTCAGTCCTGGTACTTTCTATGTGTTTAGGAATTTATTCATTTTTTCTAGATTTTCCAATTTATTGGCATATAATTTCTCATAGCAGTCACTTATCATCCTTTAAATGTTTGTGGTATCAGTTGCAATGTCTCTGTTTTCACCTCTGGTTTTATTTACTTTAGTCTACTCCTTTTTAAGTAATTAATCTGACTAGAGGTTTGTCTATTTTTAAAAGTCTCTTTAAAAAACCAACATTTCATTTTATTGATCTTTCTATTGTTTTCTTTATTGAATTTTATTTATTTATGCTTGATATTTTAAATTTCTTTTCTTCTATTAATTTTAGGTTTGGTTTTCTATTGATTTTCTAGTTCTTTAAAGCATGTTAATAGGTTGTTTATTTGAATTTTTTTTGATATAGGTTTTTATAGCTATAAATTTCTCTCTTAGTACTGCTTTCACTGTATCCCACAGGTTTTGGTATGTTGTGTTTTTATTATCATTTATTTAAAGAATTTTAAAAATTTCTTTCTTAATGTATTCATTGATCCACTGTACATTCAGGAGCATACTGTTCAATTTCCTTGTGTTTGTATAGCTTCCAAACTGTCTCCTGTTATTGATTTGTAGTTTTATTCCATTGTGGTCAGAGGAGGTGCTTCATATTTTTAAAATTTTTTTTCAATGTTTTAAGACTTGTTTTTTCATATGGTCTTCCACTGAGATTGATCCATGTACTGAGGTGTAGAATGTGTATTCTGCAGTGTTGGATAAAATGTTCTGTAAATATCTAGTAAATGCATTTGTTCTGAAGTGCAGATTAAGTCCAATGTTTGTTTATATATTTTCTGTCTGGAAGACCTGTCCACTGCTGAAAGTGGCATGCTTACGTCTCTAGTTATTGTATTGCGATTATTTTTCTCTATATGTCTAATAATATTTCCTTCAAACATCTGAGTGTTCAAGCATTGGATAATATATATTTACAATTGTTATATCCTTTTGCTGAATTGACACTTTTATCACTATGTAATGACTTGTTTGTCTCTTATTACAGTATTTGTTTTGAAATGTATTTTCTCTGATATAGTATAGCTATTTCTGCTCTTTTTTGGTTTTCAATGGCATAGAATATATTTTTTCATCTCTTTATTTTCAATTTATGTGTATCTTTATAGGCGAATTGTGTTTACTGTTTGCTAGAAATTATTGGGTCTTTTTTTAAAAAATCCATTCAGACATTTTATCTCGATTGATTACTTTAGTCCTTTTACGTTAAATGTTATTAATAACTAAGAACTTTCCCCTGCCAATTTGTTTTTTGTTGTCTGGTTGTTTTGTACTTTTTTCTTCCTTCCTGTCTTCCTTTTATTAAAGGTGAGTTCCTTTCATGTTGTGATTTAATCTCTTGTTTTTATTTTTTGTGTATATATTGTATATTTTGATTTGAGGTTGCCATGAGGCTTGCAAATACTATCTTATAACCCGTTGTTCTGAACTGATGACAACTTAACACTGATTGCATAAACAAAAAAGCAAAAAGAAACCTAATAAATACTCTATTTTAACCCCATTTCCAAGCTTTTTAACTTTTTGCTATTTCTCTTTATGTTTTATTATACCGTGTATATGTATTGAAAAGCTGTTGTTATACACTACAATTACAGTGTTATAACATTCTGTGTTTTTCTCTGTGCTCTTACAAGTGAGATTTGTACTGTCTTCTTGTTTATTAACATTCTTTACTTTCAGATTCAAGAACTCCTTTTAGCACTTCTTAATAGGATAGGTCTGGTGTTGATAAAATCCCATAGCTTTTGTTTGCCTGGCAAAGTCTTTATTTCTCCTTCATGCTTGAAGGATATTTTCACCATATACATAAACTTCTTATGCTTGCATGTTGATGTATTTCTGTAGGTTTGAGAAATTCTCTGATACTATTACTTTGAATTAACTTTCTACCCCTATCTTTTTCTCTACTTCCTCTTTAAGACCAATAACTCTTAGATATGCCCTTTTGAGACTATTTTCTAGATCTTGTAGTCTTGCTTTTTTTTTTAAAAAAATGCCATTTTCTTTTGTCTCCACTGAGTATTTTCAAACAGCCTGTGTTTAAGCTAACAAATTCTTTGTTCTGCTTGATCAGTTCTGCTATAAACAGACTCTGGGAAAGGGTGCCAAGATGGCCAATTAGCAGCAACTGTGGTTCATGGCACTCATGGTGAGGAATGAAAGGGAAGAGTGAATACAGCACCTTCAACTGAAATATCCAGGTTCTCAGATGGGGAATGATTAGGGAAACAATTTGACACACGGAGAAGGAATAAAAACAGAGTGGGATGATGGCCCACCTGGGAGTAACATGGAGCCAAGGGAACCCACACCTCCAGCCAAGGGAAGTGGTATGGGAGAAACTGAGGCAACTAGGCTCTGGAGTGGATCTCCAGCAAACCGAAGCAGCCCTACAGAAGAGTGGCCAGACTGTTAAAAAGAAAAACAAGAAAACAACAACAACAAACACAAAACCCCATCAAAAATCAGCAACCTTGAAGATCAAAGGTATATAAGCCCATAAATACGAGAAAGAACCAATGCAAAAACACTGAAAACTCAAAAAGCCAGAGTGCCTCTTTTCCTCCAGATCACAACAATACCTCTCTGTCAAGGGCTCAGAACCAAGCTGAGGCTGAGATGGCTGAAATGACAGAAGTAGGTTTCAGAAGGTCGGTAATACTGAACTTTCTTGAGCTAAAGGAACATGTAGTAACCCAATGCAAAGAAGTTAAGAATTATGATAAAACAATACAGGAGCTGAAAGCCAAAATAACCAGTTTAAAAAGGACCATAACTGACCTGTTAGAGCTGAAAAACACACTACAAGAACTTCACAATGCAATCACAAGTATTAATGACAAAATAGACCAAGTAGAGGAAAGAATTTCTGAGATTGAAGCCTATCTATCTTTCTGCAATAAGACAAGTGGACAAGAGTAGACAAAAAAGAATGAAAAATAATAAAGAAAAAGTCCAAGAAATATGAGATTATGTAAAGAGACTGAATGTAAGACTGATTAGGGTACCTGAAATAGGGAGAATGGAATCAAGTTGGAAAACATACTTCAAGATATCATGCAGGAGAACTTCCCCCATGTATCAAGACAGGACAGTGTTCACGTTCAGAAAATGCAGAGAACCCCAGGAAGATACTCCATGAGAAGATAATTCCCAAAACTCATATTCATCAGATTCACAAAGGTCTAAATGAAATAAAAAATATTAAGGGCAACCAAAGAGAAAGGCCAGGTCACCTACAAAGTGAAGCCCATCAGACTAACAGTGGGCATCTCAGTGAGAACTCTTCAAGCTAGAAGAGATCAAAAGCTTAATATTTAATATTCTTAAAGAAAAGAATTTTCAGCCCAGAATTTCATATCTAGGCAAACTAACCTTCATAAGTGAAGGAGAAATATGGTCCTGTTCAGACAAGCAAATGCTGAGGGAATTCGTTACCACCAGACTTGCCTTACAAAAGCTCCTGAAGGAAGCAGTAAATATGGAAAGAAATACCTATTACCAGCCACTTCAAAAACACACTGAAATACACAGATCAGTGACACTCTGAAGAACCACATAAACAAGTTTGAAAAATAACCTGCTAACATCATGATGACAGGATCACATCTACACATAACAATACTAATCTTAAATATAAATTAACTAAATGTCCTAATTGAAAGACACAAAGTGGGAAGAAGGACATTACAAAATGGGAAAGGGTTCAATTAAATAATAAGAATTAACTATCCTAAGTGCATATGCACCCAAAGCAGGAGCACCCAGATTTGTAAAGCAAGTTCTTAGAGACCTTCAAAGAGACTTAGACACCCACACAATAAAAGTGAGACTTTAATACCCCACTGACAATATTAGACAGATTATCTATTCACAATAGCAAAGACTTAGAACCAACCCAAATGTCGAACAATGACAGACTGGATTAAGAAAATGTGGCACATATACACCATGGAATACTATGCAGCCATAAAAAATGATGAGTTCATGTACTTTGTAGGGACATGGATGAAACTGGAAATCATCATTCTCAGTAAACTATCGCAAGAACAAAAAACCAAACACTGCATATTCTCACTCATAGGTGGGAATTGAACAATGAGAACACGTGGACACAGGAAGGGGAACATCACACTCTGGGGACTGTTGTGAGGTGGGGGGAGGGGGGAGGGATAGCATTGGGAGATATACCTAATGCTAGATGATGAGTTAGTGGGTGCAGCGCAACAGCATGGCACATGTATACATATGTAACTAACCTGCACATTGTGCACATGTACCCTAAAACTTAAGTATAATAATAATAAATAAATAAATAAAAAGAAAATCAACAAAGACATACAAGGCTTCAACTCAGCTTGGGATCAAGTGGACCTAATCAATATATACAAAACTCTCTACCGCAAAGCAGAATATATGTTCTTCTCATCACCACACAACACTTACTCTAAAATTGATCACATAATTGGAAGCAAAAGTCTCCTCAGCAAATGCAACAGAACTAAAATTATAACAAACAGTCCCTCAGACCAAGCACAAATTAGAAATCAAGATTTTAAAATGTACTAAAAACCACACAACTACATGGAAACTGGACAGCCTACTCCTGAATGACTCCTGGGCAAATAATAAGGCAGAAATCAAGAAGTTCTTTGAAAGTAGTGAGAACAAAGAGATAATGTACCAGAATCTCTGGGATGCAGTTAAAGCAGGGTTAAGAGGGAAATTTGTAGGACTAAATGCCCATAACAAAAAACTACAAAGATCTCAAGTTAACAGGCTAACATTACAACTAAAAGAACTAGAGAAACAAGAGCAAACAAACCCCAAAGCTAACAAAAAACAATACTTAACCAAGATCAGAGCTGGACTGAAAAAGATAGAAACACAAAAAAACACTTCAGAAAATTAATGAATACAGGAGCTGTTTTTCTGAAAAAAATTAATAAAATAGATTGGCCACTAGCTAGACTAATAAAGAAGAAAAGCAGGGTGAAACCATTGCTCTACCTTGCTTTTCTTTCTTATCCGTATGTCAAGTTGTTTCCCTACTCATTTCCAATGCAAGATTCATATATTTCAGTTGAAGGTGCTGTATTCACTTTCCCCTTTCATTGCTGTCCATGAGAAGATTCAAATAAACACAATCAGGAATGATAAAGGTGATATCACCACTGACCCCATAGAAATACAAACAACCATCAGAGAATACTATAAACACTTCTATTTACATAAACTGGAAAATCTAGAAGAAATGAATAGTTCCTGGACACATACACCCTCTGAAGACTGAACAAGAATGAAACTGAATCTCTGAATACACCAGTAACAAGTTCTGAAATTGAGGCAGTAACAAATAGCCTACCAGCAAAAAAAAAAAAAAAAAAAAAAAAAAAAAAAAAAGCAGCCCAGGACCAGATGGATTCACAGTTGAATTCTATTAGAGTTACAAAGAGGAGCTGGTACCATTTCTACTGAAACTATTTCAAAACATTGAAAAGGAGGGATTCCTCCCTAACTCATTCATTGAGGCCAGCATCACCCGATACCAAAACCTGGCAGAGATATGACAAACACAAAAACTTCAGGGCAATATGATTGATGAACATCGATGCAATAATCCTCAACAAAACACTAGCAAACTGGACCCAGCAGCACATCAGAAAGCTTATCTACTATGATCGAGTAGGCTTCATCCCTGGGATGCAAGGTGTGTTAAATATATGCAAATCAATAAACGTGATTCATCACATAAACAGAGGTAAAGACAAAAACCACATGATTATTTCAAAAGATGCAGAAAAGGCCTTTATTTATTTATTTATTTCCCATTTCCATAGGATACTGGGTCACAGGCAGTGTTTACTTACATAAGTAAGTTCTTTAGTTTTGACTTGTGTTTTTGGTGCACCCATCACCCGAGCAGTATACACTGCACTTTTTGTAGTCTTTTATCCCTCACCCCATTCCCACCCTTTCCACCGGAGTCCCTAAAGTCCATTTTGACATTCTTATGTCTTTGCATTATCATAGCTTATCTCCCACATACCAGTGAGAATGTATGATGTTTGGTTTTCCATTCCAGAGTTACTTCACTAAGAATAATAGTCTCCAATCTCATCGAGGTCACTGTGAATGCCAGTAATTTATTCCTTTTCATGGCTGAGTAGTATTCCATAGCATAAATATATACCACAGTTTCTTTATCCAATCATTGATTGATATGCATAAGGGTTGGTTCCATGGTTTTGCAATTCCAAATCGGGCTGCTATAAACGTGTGTGTGCAAGTATCCTTTCTTTTTTTTAAGGGAAATATCATGTGCTTAATTTAAATTATCATTGAATATAAGGCACTACTCTAAGAAGTGAAAAGAAACTCATAGCTCCTCATGTCATTATGAAATAAGTATTATTGGCCTCATCCTCATTTTACAGAGCAGAAAACGGGAAAAGGAGATAAACTGATTTTTTGTAAGGCCAAAAGATAATTATATGAGCTAGAGGTTGAAGCCAGGTAGTCCACCTGAGTACATTTCCTTAGCCCATGCTATAATCCCTCTGCTATAGTGTGCTGCTTAACTGGCTCACTCATCTATAAAAAATTTTCAAATCAATCTTGGACTAAAATTCAGTTTTAGATAACAAATCAAGTAAAACTCATCAAACATTATTTTACCCTGTAATATAAAGTTGAAGCACTTATTCTTCAATTTCTCTTTCTGCTTATCAAAAAAATCCCTGGCTAAACATTGAACAAAATCAAAACTGGTGAATAAAATTATTATTATCATTTTAAACAAATAACTTTTTTATTATTATACATTAAGTTCTGGGATACATGTTCAGAACTCGCAGGTTTGTTACATAGGTATACATGTACCAAGGTGGTTTGCTGCACCCATCAACCCGTCATCTATAGTAGGTATTTCTCCTAATACTATCTCTCCTCTAGCCTCCCCACCCCCTGACATGCCCTTGTGTGTGATGCCCGTACCTCTGTATCCATGTGTTCTCATTATTCAGCTTCCATTTATGAGTGAGAACATGCGGTGTTTGGATTTCTGTTCCTGTGTTAATTTGCTGGGAATGATGATTCCCAGCTTCATCCATGTCCCTGCAAAGAACATGAACTCATCCTTTTTATGGCTGCATAGTATTCCATAGTGCATATGTGGCACATTTTATTTATCCAGTCTATCATTGATGGGCATTTGGATTGGTTTCAAGTCTTTGCTATTGTGAACAGTGCTGCAATAAACATATGTGTGCATGTATCTTTATAGTAAAATAATTTAAAATCCTTTGGGTACATACCCAGTAATGGGATGGCTGGGTCAAATGCTATTTCTGGTTCTAGATCCTTGACGAATTGCCACACTGTCTTCCACAATGGTTGAATTAATTTACACTCCCACCAACAGTGTAAAAGAGTTCCTATTTTTCCATATCCTCACCAGCACCTGTTGTTTCGTGACTTTTTAATGATCGCCATTCTAACAGGCGTGAGTTGGTATCTCATTGTGGTTTTGATTTGCATTTCTCTAATGACCAGTGATGATGGCTTTTTTTCATGTTTGTTGGCTGCATAAATATCTTCTTTTGAGAAGTATCTGTTCATATCCTTCGCCCACTTTTTGATGTTTTTTTTCTTGTAAATGTGTTGAAGTTCCTTGTAGATTCTGGATATTAGCCCATTGTCAGATGGATAGATTGCAAAAATTTTCTCCCATTCTATAGGTTGCCTGTTCACTCTAATGATAGTTTCTTTTGCTGTGCAGAAGCTCTTTAGTTAAATTAGATCCCATTTGTCAACTTTGGTTTTTGTTGCCATTGCTTTTGGCATTTTAGTCATTAAGTCTTTGCCAATGCCTATGTCCCGAATGGTATTGCTTAGATTTTCTTCTAGGGTTTTTATGGTTTTAGGTCTTACATTTAAGTCTTTAATCCATCTTGAGTTAATTTTTGTATAAGGTGTAAGGAAGGGGTCCACTTTCAGTTTTTTGCATTTGGCTAGCCAGTTTTTTCAACATCATTTATTAAATAGGGAATCCTTTCCCCATTGCTTGTTTTTGTCAGGTTTGTCAAAGATCAGATGGCTGTAGATGTGTGGCAGTATTTCTGAGGCCTCTGTTGTGTTCCATTGGTCTATATATGTGTTTTGGTAGCAGTATCATGCTGTTTTGGTTACTGTAGCCTTGTAGTATTGTTTGAAGTCAGGTAGTGTGATGCCTCCAGCTTTGTTATTTGTGCTTAGGATTGTCTTAGCTATACATGCCCTTTTTTGGTCCCATATGAAATTTAAAGTATTTTTTTCTATTTCTGTGAAGAGAGTCAATGGTAGCTTGATGGGGATAGCCTTGAATCTATAAATTATTTTGGGCAGTATGGCTATTTTCATGATATTGATTCTTCCTATCCATGAGCATGGAATGTTTTTCCACTTGTTTTTGTCCTCTCATATTTCCTTGAGCAGTGGCTTGTAGTTCTCCTTAAAGAGGTCCTTCGCATACCTTGTAAGTTGGATTCCTAGGTATTTTATTCTCTTTGTAGCAATTGTGAATGGGAGTTCACTCATGATTTGGCTTTCTGTTTGTCTAGAAATGCTGGTGATTTTTACACGTTGATTTTGTATCCTGAGACTTCGCTGAAGTTGCTTATCAGCTTAAGATTTTAGACTGAGTTGATGGGGTTTTTAAAATATACAATCATGTCATCTGCAAGCAGAGACAATTTGACTTCCTTTCTTCCTATTTGAATGCCCTTTATTTCTTTCTGTTTCCTGATTTCCCTTGCCAGAACTTCCAAAACTATGTTGAATAGGAATGTTGAGAGAGGGCATCCTTCTCTTGTGCCAGTTTTCAAAGGGAATGCTTCCAGCTTTTGCCCATTCTGTATGATAGTGGCTGTGGTTTTTTATAAATATTTTTATTAGTTTGAAATACGTTCCATCAATACCTAGTTTACTGAGAGTCTTTAGCATGAAAGAGTGTTGAATTGTATCAAAGGCCTTTTTTTGCCTCTATTGAGATAATCATGTGGTTTTTGTCATTGGTTCTGTAACGTGATGGATTATGTTTATTGATTTGCGTATGCTGTACAAGCCTTGCATCCCAGGGATGAAGCCAACTTGATTGTGGTGCATAAGCTTCTTGATATGCTGCTGGATTTGGTTGGCCAGTATTTTATTGAGGATTTTTGCATTGATGTTCATCAGGGATATTGGCCTGAAATTTTCTTTGTTTTGTCTCTGCCTGGATTTGGTATCAGAATGATGCTGTCCTCATAAAATGAGTTAGGAAGGATTCCCTTTTTTTTTTTTTTCTATTGTTTGGAATAGTTTCAGAAGGATTGTTACAAGCTCCTCTTTGTACCTCTGGTAGAATTTGGCTGTGAATCCGTCTGGCCCTGGGCTTTATTTTGGTTGGTAGGCTATTAATTACTGCCTCAATTTCAGAGCTTGTTATTGATCTATTTAGGGATTCGACTTCTTCCTGGTTTAGACTTCAGAGAGTGTATGTGTTTATGTGTTTATCCATTTATTCTAGATTTTCTAGTTTATTTGCACAGAGGTGTTTACAGTATTCTCTGATGGTAGTTTGTATTTCTGTGGGATAAGTGGTGATATCACCTTTATCATTTTTTATTGTGTCTATTTGATTCTTCTCTCTTTTCTTCTTTATTAATCTGGCTAGAGGTCTATCTATTTTGCTAATCTTTTAAAAAAAAAACAGCTCCCGGATTCATTGATTTTTTGAAGAGTTTTTTCATGTTCCTGTCTCCTTCATTTCTGCTCTGATCTTAGTGTTTTACTTCCAACTGTGTGGTCAATTTTAAAATAAGTGCAGTCTGGTGCTGAGAAGAATGTATATTCTGTTGATTTGGGATGGAGAGTTCTGGAGAACTCTATTAGGTCCAGTTGGTCCAGAGCTGAGTTCAAGTCCTGAATATACTTGTTAATTTTCTGTCTTATCGATTTGTCTAATATTGACATGTGTTGTTAAGGTCTTCCACTATTATTGGTGAGTGTCTAAGTCTCTTTAAAGGTCTCTAAGGACTTGCTTTATAAATCTGGTTGCTCCTGTATTGGGTACATATATATTTAGGATAGTTAGCTCTTCTTGTTGCATTAATCCCTTTACCATTGTGCAATGCCTTTTTTTGTGTGTGTTTTCTGACCTGTAGAAGTGTTCCCTATTCACTGCATGCACGCCAACATCTAATTTTTGATTTTTTGATTGTGGACTTGCATGAATAAGTTGTTATCACATTGTGGTTTTGATTTGCATTTTCCTGATCATTAGTCATGTTTAGCTTTTTTATGCTTTTTGGACAATTATATATCTTCTTTTAAGAATTGTCTGCTCATGTCCTTAACACACTTTTTGATGGGATTGTTTGTTTGTTTCTGGATGATTTGTTTGAATTCCTTGTGGATTCTGGATATCAGTCCTTTGTTAGATGTATAGATTGTGAAGATTTTCTGCCACTCTGCTCACTGTTTCTTTTGCCATGCACAACTGTTTAGTTTAATTAAATTCCAGCCATTTATCTTTGTTTTTTGTTGTTGTTGTTGTTTTTCTTTTTTTGGGAGAGGAGGGTTTTGGTCATAAAATCCTTGCCCAAGCCAATGTTTAGAGGGTTTTTTCCAGTGTTATCTTCTAAACTTTTTACAGTTTCAAGTATTCAACTTAAGTCCTTATTTCATCTTGAGTTGATTTTTATGTAACGTGAGAGGTGATGACCCAGTTTCATTCTCCTACATGTGGCTTGCCAATTATCCCAGCATATTTGTTGAAAAGGGTGTCCTTTCCCCAGATTATGTTTTTGTTTGCTTGTCAAAGTTCAGTTGGCTGTATTTGGGTTTATTTCTGAGTTCTCTATTCTGTTCCATTGGTCTATGTGCCTGTTTTTATACCAGTACCATGCTGATTTTTTTGACTATAGCCTTATTGTATAGTTTAAAATCAGGGCATGTAATGCCTCCAGATTTGTTCTTTTTGCTTAGTCTTTCTTTGGCTATGCTATCTCTCTTTTGGTTCCATATGAATTTTAGAAATTTTTTTGAATTCTGTGAAGAATGATGGTTGTATTTTGATGAGAGTTACATTGAATTTGTAGCTTCCTTTTGGCAGTATGGTCATTTTCACAATATCGAGTATACCGATCCATGAGAATGGGATGTTTCTATTTGTTTGTGTCATCTATGATTTATTTCAGCAGTGTTGTGTAGTTTTCCTTGCAGAGGTATTTTGTCTCCATGGTTGTGTATATCCTAAGTATTTAAATTTTTTTTGCAGCTATTGTAAAAAGGGTTGAATTCTTGATTTGAGTCTCAGCCTGGTCGCTGTTGGTGTATAGAGAAGAGCTACTGATTTGTCTACCTTTGTTTTATATTGGGAAACTTTGCTGTATTCTTTTATCAGTTCTAGGAGCATTCTGGAGGAATCTTTAGAGTTTTAAAAGTAAAGAATCATATTTTCAGCAAACATTGACAGTGTTAGTTTCTTTTTACTGGCATGGATGCCCTTTATTTCTTTTGGTTTTCTGATTTTTATGGCCAGGAGTTCCAGTGCTATGTTGAAGAGGAGTGGTGAGAGTAGGCATCCTTGTTTTGTTCCAGTTCTCAGAGGGAAGGCTTTCAACTTTTCCCCATTCAGTATTATGTTGGCTGTGGGTTTGTCATAGATGGCTATTATTACCTTGAGGTATGTTCCTTGTAAGCCAATTTTGATGAGACTTTTAATCATAAAGGGAAGCTGGACTTTGTCAAATCCTTTTTCTGCATCTGTTGAGATGTTCATGTGATTTTTGTTTTTAATTCTGTTTATGTGGTGTATCACATTTATTGACTAGCGTACGTTAAACCATTCCTGCATCCTTGGTATGAAACCCACTTGATCATGGTTGATTATCTTTTTTATTTGTTGTTGGATTTAGTTAGCTAGTATTTTGTTAAGGATTTTAGCATCTATGTTTATCAGGGATATTGGTCTGTAATTTTCTTTTTTGATTATGTCCTTTCTTGGTTTTGGTATTAGGGAGATGCTAGTTTCATAGAATGATTTCATGAGGGTTCCCTCTTTCTCTATATTGTGGAATACTGTCAGTAGGATTGGTACCAATTATTCTTTAAATGTCTGGTAGAATTCTACTGTGGATCTGTCTGGTCCTGGACTTTTTTTGTTGATAATTTTTAAATTGCCATTTCAATCTTACATCTAGTTAGCGGTCTGTTCAGGGTATCTAATTCTTCCTGATTTAAGCTAGGAGAGTTGTATCTTTCCAGGTATTTATCTATCTCTTCTAGGTTTTCTATTTATATATGCATAAAGGTGTTCACAGTAGCCTTGAATGATATTTTGTATTTCTGGAATGTCAGTTGTATTATCTCCCATTTTATATCTTATTGAGCTTATTTGGATTTTCTTTCTTCATTTCTTGGATATTCTTGCTAATGGTCTATCAATTTTATCTTCTCAAAAAAACCAGCTTTTTGTTTCAATTTTCTTGTGTATTGTGTTTTTTGTTTGTTTATTTAATTTTATTTAGTTCTGATCTTATCTTGGTTACTTTTTTCTTCTGTTGGGTTTGGATTTGGTTTGTTCTTGTTCTGTAGTTCTTTGAGGTCTGGCCTTAGGTTTTCTGTTTGTGCTCTCTCAGACTTTTTGATGTAAGCCTGTAGGACTATAAACTTTCTTCTTAGCACCACCTTTGCCATATCCCAGAGGTTTTGATAGGTTGTGTCACTACTGTAGTTAATTTAGAAGAATTTTCTAATTTCCATCTTAATTTTATTCTTGACCCAATGCTCACGCAGGAACAGGTTATTTAATTTCCACATATTTGCATGGTTTTGAAGGTTCATTTTGGAGTTGATTTCCGGATTTATTTTACTGTGGTCTTAGAGAATGCTTGATATAATTTCAATTTTCTTAAATTTATTGAGGCTCACTTTGTGGCCTATTATATGGTCTATCTTGGAGAAAGTTCCATGCGTTGTTTAATAGAATATGTATTCTGTGGTTGTTGGATGAAATGCTCTGTATATATTTGTTAATTCCATTTGTTCTAAGATGTAGTTTAAATCCATTGTTTCTTTGTTGACTTACTCTCTTGATGACCTGTCTAGTGCTGTCAGTGGAGTACTAAATTCCCCCACTCTTATTGTGTTGTTGTCTATCTCATTTCTTACGTCTATTAGTAATTGTTTTATAAATTTGTGATCTCCAGTGTTATTTGCATATATGTTTAGAATTGTGATATTTTCCTATTTGATGAGGGCTTTTATCATTTTATAATGTTCCTTTTTGTCTTTTTAACTGCTTTTGCTTTAAAGTTTGTTTCGTATGATATAAGAATAGCTACTCCTGCTTGCTTTTGGAAGTAGATAGTTGGTTAGTGAATTCTTATCCACTCTGAAATCCTGTACCTTTTAAGTAGAGCATTTAAGCTATTTACATTTAATGTTAGTACTGAGATATGAGGTACCATTCTATTCATCAGGCTATTTGTTGCCTCTATACCTTGGTTTTTTGTTTGTTTGTTTTGGTTTTTTAAATTGTATTTTTGTTTTATAGGTCCTGTTAAATTCATACTTTAAAAAAGTTATGTTTTGATGTGTTTCCAGGATTTGCTTCAATATTTACAGCTGTTTTTAGCAGTTCTTGTAGTGCTGGCTTGGTAGTGGCAAATTCTCTCAGCATTTGTTTGTCTGAAAAAGTCTGTATCTGTCCTTCATTTATGAATCTTATTTTCACAAGATACAAAATTATTGGCAGATAATTGTTTTGCTTTAGGAGGCTGAAGATAGGGCCTTAATCCTTTTTAGCTAGTAGGGTTTCTGCTGAGAAATATACTGTTAATCTGATAGCTTTTCCTTTACAGGTTACCTGGTGTTTTTGTCTCACAGCTCTTAAGATTCTTACCTTCTTCTTAACTTTAGATTACCTGATGACAGTGTGTCTAGTTGATGATCTTTTGGTGATGAATTTCCCAGGTGTTATTTGTGCTTCTTGTATTTGGATGTCTAGGTCTCTAGCAAGGCTGGGGAAGTTTTCCTCAATTATTCCTCCAAATAAGCTTTTCAAACTTTTAGATTTCTCTTCTTCCTCAGAAATGCCAATTATTCTTAGATTTAGTCATTTCACATAATCCCAGACTTCTTAGAGGCTTTGTTCATATTTTCTTATATATTTTTTGTCTTTGTTGGATTGGGTTAATTCAAAGACCTTGTCTTGGAGCTCTGAATTTCTTTTTTCTACTTGTTTGATTCTATTGCTGAGACTTTCTTAAGCATTTTGCATTTTTATAAGTGCAATAACTGATTTTATATAACTGATTTTATAATAACTGATTTTATAATAACTGATGATATTTTGACACTAGTATGTGATTTTGGAAACTCCTAGGGAGACTGTCTGATGTAGTTTTCCGAGCCGAACACTATGACAGACTCAAGGGGATAAACATCCTCTTTTTTGAGGCCTGTCTTAAGGAGGCATCTGTGGTGTAGTGGACAGTGCTGGGCCTCAGAGTCACAGTCTTGTGCTGAAATTCAGCATATCACTTGCTGCTGTATATTCACAGAAAAATTATTAAACCTTTGTGAACTTTAGTTTCTTCTTTTGTTAAATAAAGATTGTAAAGGATGCCTACCACCTAGGAATATCATGAGTATTAAATAAGACAAAGTATGGAAGTAAAAAAGCACACCAGCAATAATCATTAAATATTAGTTTTTCATCCACCTTCTATTTCACTGCACTACTCCTTAGAAAGGAGGTCTTAAGGAAGGTAATTTGCTCTCACTAGAAACCACAAGGAAGAAAGGCTTTGTAGAAGATAGCCATGTGACTGCACAGCTGCCCTCAGTGGGGATCCATTTTATCTGGACAGGCAGCAGGTGAACCCCTAACACTCATGTGTACACAATTTCTGAGGACTTAAAAGCCTAACTGCTGGGTACATAGAAACTTGCCAATCACACTGTGAGCATAAAATGCAGTAGCATCATACCAGCCCAGAAATATGCAAGCGATTTTAGTCTCTAATGAAAAGGTTATTAACAATCACCTAAGAATCTTGTCTGACAGTTTGATGACTTGTTTGCTGCTTTGATCCATCTATTCACAGAGATCTGGTTCCCCATGTCCTTCTGGGGTATACAGTGGGGGCTCACTGCCCTTTGACTGACACAGGCACACACTGAAATCAACTCCAAAACAAAGTGTTGCCTAAATGCTAATCCTTCCTATGCCTTTATCATCATCCATAAATCAGAGGATTCTGTTTCCCCCACTGTACCACCATTCATAATTTTATCAAGTGAGAATGCAAGGCCCAGTTAGGATTTAAAAAATGCCTTTTCTCAAATAGAGGCATGAAAAATACACAAGTCCTGGCCTCTTACCTCCTGGTAATTCCAGTCACTTCTCCCCCATTCTGTAGTGGTTCCCTCAATAAGCCCTTCTACAGCCTGTGATAGTTATTTCCCAATATATCTTTTCCTATGCACACCCCTAAGCCTTAGTGGTTTCCTCCGTCCTTTCTGCTTTGGTATGAGTGATACCTCCTAAATCGTCCTCCTCTAAGTTCTGCCTAGATGCTTTCTCTCCCTCTTTTCTCTAGGCTACATAGGGTCTAGAGAGACTAAAAAGAAGAGAACGGAAAAGGACTCAAGTTCTGTCTCTATCTTTTGCTCTGAACTGAGCAATTAAGTTGTGAGTGTGTGTGTGTGTGTGTGTGTGTGTGTGTGTGAGAGAGAGAGAGAGAGAGATTGGTTATGGAATCAGCCCTAGTAATGAACATTTTTAAGAAAGTAAATTAGTAAACCAATAGCAGTCTACTCAGAGATCAGAGATCAGTAATCATAGAATATTTTTAAAACAGCTTTATTGAGGAATATTCTACATATTATAAAATTCATTCATAATTTCATGTATACAAGTCAATGATTTTTATTAACTTTATTGAGTGGGGCAGACATCAGCATAACTAAATCTTAGAACATCTTTATCCTTTAAATAAGATCCATCATGCCTATTAACATTTAATTGTTTTTCTCATGCCCATTCCAAGGCAACCATTAATCTACATTCTGTCTTGATTAGCATACTTTTTATGGACATTTTATATAGATGGAATCATACAATATGTGGTCTCTTGTATCTGACTTATTTTACTTGACATGATTTAAGGTTCATCTACAATGTATTATGTGTCAGAAGTTCAATATTTTTTATTACTGAATAGTATTCTATTATATGTATATACCACAACTTTTTATCTATTCATCAGTTGATGGACATTTGGGTTGTTTCCACTTTTCAGATATTATAAATAATGTTTCTATATTTGTATACAAGTATTGTGTGTACATATGTTTTTAATTATATTGAGTATATATCTAGGAGTGATATTACTGGATCATACTCAAGCTTTAGCTTTTAGAGAAACTGCCAGACTGTTTTGAAAAGAGGCTATACCATTTTATAATTCTACCAGCAATATATGAGGCTTCTCATTTCTCCACATCCTTGCCAACATGTATTGTTGTCAAGATTATAGAATATTAAAGATGGAAGGAAACTTGATTTTCCTCTCTCTTAAATTAAATTATAGTAAAGTATAGCATTCAAAATTAAATAGTTTCTCTTTAGGTGGTCTCTTTAACCTGGTAAGATTATCAACACAAATACAGACCTTGAAATGGCAAGGCAGTACTCTTAACAGGTCTAGCTAGAATATGCTTGTATTTTAAGACATTACGATCAAAATGAAAACACACACACACACTGAAATTCCTAAAGATTTTGCAGACCTCAGAAGATGTGCAGTGCACGGTTCCCTTAGGACCATGGAACCCTGTTTGATAAGTATTAGTTTAGAACACAACAGTTTCTAGTAGATCCTTATCTCAGAGGAGAATATAAATGGCATAAACAATTTTAGAAAAAGAAAGAGAGCTTGAACTATAACCCAGATCTCCTGTGTGACAAGTCAGTGAATCCCATCACTACTGATGCCATGTCCAATGATCAGAAACACATTTTCTTGCTGTGCTCACTGAGAAAAGACACATGAGCAAAATGATTCACCAGGTTCTCAGAAAGTAGAGGAATAAACAAGGTTTTTGGATATATTTCTGTTTATTGGCCAATATGAAATGTTTGCAGAGCATCATAAACAAACATAGCCCTGCCAGTACCTACACATGCATATGGCTCAAGAGTTAACAAAATCTCTATAAATAACCCATTTATGAGAAAAAAATAATTAAAATGTACCAATATTCAATGTAAAACACTGAAGACCTAGCTAGTAGGGTGGGGTTGGTAGAGAGGAGTGGGACAGGAGGGATTATGATCTCAATGTGACAGGGCTGTATGTTGTAGAGGGGTATGCTGTAGTGCTGAATCCTTTCCTAACCTGGATCTGAGAATCCTGGAGGAAAAAATTATTTTCCCAGACTCCCTCCTGTCAAAATCCAAGTCAAGGTATATGGAGAGAAAAACAGTAATCCAAAAAAAAAAAAAAATTCATTCTCAGGAAATACCTCCCCTTCCTTACAAACAAAAACTACATTTTTTTTTTTGCTAGTTCATTTAGAGACAACTTAACTGCTGTTTAGGCTCAATGTATGTTGAAAATGTTTTTATCAAGTGTACTTTGTTCTTCCACTGACCAATAACCCCTTTGTAGAAAGACACATAAAAGCACAGTGCTCAAAGAAATATGCCTCAGCATTGAAAAGTAAAACTGTAAAAAGAACTCTCCTGAAGCAAATACTCAACTATGATATTTGCCATGGCCAAACAGAAATTATAAGGACGAACATCCTTCACTTCACCTTTACCCGAAATACTTTAAAATGCAAAGCCAATTGCCACCTCCAATTGCTGAACCTCAAAAAGTTGGAATTAAGGTGATTCTGGGTATGGCTTGGGCTGTCCACATAGCATTCATGCCATGAGCAAGCACACTGAAGAAGTCTTACTCTTTCACTTTATCATATTTTTGTTATTATTATTATTATTACTGTGTTACCATCATTATCTTTCCTCTAGAGCAGCAGTGTCAAATGTGGGCTTGAACCACTGCCAGCCACATGGCAACCTTTGAACACCTGCAGCCTGCTGAAGCCAAATCATCCCCTGTCTGGATATTATTTCTTCTACCAGAAGGTCTAAACATGATCAGTGAAAGCCAGTGAGATAAGAATAACCTGTTGCAGAAAAACAAAAACAAAAACAAAACAAAACAAAAACAGGAAATCTAAAGGCCAAGGCCTAAAACCTTGGTTACCACATATTTGCTAATACCTGTGTGGGGCCAGGCTGCTTGCTTGGTACAGGCTTGTATTTCAATTGCTTCTAATCCTCAGTCCAGTACAATGGGACCTTTTTGCTTTTTCCCAAGTCCTTTTAGTAATCTGATCAATTGGTTGCCCCAGGGGCCCTTAATCAGTGTTTGTAGATGGATGAACCCAAAAGATGTATTTAATAAAATTCTAAAAGCAAAAATCTTGCTGTAGACAGCACTCCTTTGCCAGAGCTAGAACCTGGTGATGAAGTGCACATTCTGCCTAATGTACTTAATAAACCACTTAATAGTTGTGGGACAGGAACTAGCTGTACAAGTTTCAGACAGATTCTTGGAGAATAAAGAATACAACCTCCAAGGAACTTGTTTTTCTCTGAGCATGAGATGTATAGGTGGGAGCTAAAGGCAAAAAGACAATTGAGAAAGAATCAAAGGGGAACGGTGGTGAGAGAGCTGGGATTGAATTGACATTTCAATAGAAAGAGGCATACTCAGATGTCCCTACATGGATTGAGGGCTGTCTTTGAGGGACTGCTGTGGGGTAGTTTGGGGAACTCAGGCCCCAGAAGGAAGATTACTTTGGCTCAGAAATGTTCTGTAAGGTTCCAAAATGGCGAACTTCAGCCCTTCTCCCTGCTGAGGGTGGTGAGAACCTCAAATACAGGGTGAGGCCCCAGGGATCTAGAGGGAAAGTGTTTGCCCTGCCTCATGCTGCAATGCAGCAGTCTGAGACATGAACTTGGGAATTATGGCACAAGGCCTCCCCCAAGATAGATATTAATGTGTGTGTGTGTGTGTTTGTGTGTCTATGTATATGTGTGTGTATGTGTGTGTGTGTTGAGGAGGGAGGCAGTGTGGAGGAGCTAAAAGGGGAGAAGGGTTTGATTTTGTCCCTAAAGTGCTAGGTAGATGTGCCAACACAATTTTGAGAGGCTTACCTGACCAAAAATGCAGACATGAAAACCCTACCCCATTCACTGTCCTCTCTCCTCTTCTCTATAATCAAGTTGAGCTAGGAACATGTCTGGTAGTCCCATGAATGTGGAATCTGGCTCCCCAGACTACAACAGGGAAGCAAGAAATGCTCCAGATCAGTCCTGGTGAAATGGAGAATCAGTCCTCTGGTGGGATGGGATAAGATATGCCCCATCTGTAGGGTATTAGCTCTTGTGGACATCACATTTCAGGCCCCTGCTGCTGTTGTGGTATAGGAACAGAGTCCAGAGAGAACAACTGGGCAAGGCTGCCAGGAGCCCAAGAGACCTAAGGAGAGAGCAAACCAAGTTAGAAACATGTGGGGAAATCTCACTAGCACCCTTCTTTCTCTACCCCTCCAAATATCATAGGTTAAGCCAATGGTTGAGGATGTAATAGCAGAAAGACATTACCTAGATAAGGATATGACAATTCTACCCTATTCTACATTGGTGAAACCATTTATCCTGAAGATAGGTTTAGTTCTAAGCTCCACATACTTTAGAAGAACCTAAAGTGGTATTCTCCAGAGAGGTGGTGTTGTCTTCAAGTCTCTGCAGGGCTATCTTAAAGCAGAGGAAACTGATGAGGTCTGTCTGGCACGAGGAACAGAGCCAGGATGGATAGGCGGGTACTATAAGGAAAGCTCTTTCTTACATTGAGCTCAAACCCACCAGTCACAATTGTGTATACTGTAATATACATTGAGAAGTAGTCAGCCCTCTGCCACCTAAACTATGTGAGCAAGGACTACACAAACTCTTAGTGGGGATATTATAAAATGGACCCAAACCTTGGAAGAAGAACTGGACTAGATAACCTTGAAGGTACCTAAGTTGATTGATTTGACATCAGTTATAACTTTCAAATTTGATATCAGTTATGACTTTCAAATATACATTTGTTCACGTTTTCTTAGGTTGGATGCAGGGAGCAGGGAAGTCATTGGGAGAACTGAAAATGTATTAACTGAAGAAATACGGAAGTGGGCACTGCAAGATATTTGGTTAGTTGAAAACTGGGAATCTACCTACTCTCCTACCTCATGCTACATAAGCTTTGAGAAAGTAACATTGGCTATCAAATGGTTGCAATGGTGGAGTTGGACCAACTCTAAAATGTAGCCCCCAAACCTGGGTTCTTGCCCAGTTCTAGCCCACTAATTTGCCCTGTGACTTTGAGAAACTAACTTTCCCTCTCTGTGTCTCAGTTCCTGCCTCTGTAAAATGTAAAATGAAGTGACATACACACAAGGTTTGTATAGTTATTAGGGAATGAAGGTTGATTTGAAATGTAGGGTTTCCAGATGACAAGGCTTGTATATCTTTTTCTACTGTGCTATGCTGCTTGCACACATAAAGGGAGATACCTGAATATGACCATTAGATAGTGGGGCCCTGAGAGAGCTTACGAAAGACCAGAATGGAGAGACTGGTATCATGACAACCTTGCCAGTTCCCTGACAATTGTAGACCCAGAAGTGTGATATCTGTCTGGCTTAAAAGTTTAGCATCACCACTGTTGCCCCTCCACCCAAAGTGTTCCTAGCTTGCTGCTGTTCCTCCACTCCTAGTGAACAATACTATTCCAAAAGAGAATTCCTTGAGGTTAGTCCTCAATTTCTGTTTTGCTTTTTTTGTTTTTTTCTGATCCACCTTTCCAGCTCACCTCATTAGAGTTAAGGGCTGGGAACTTCAAAGGGCACATTGAGCTCCAGCCTGTCTCCAGTGCTTTCGACTGTGTTTCCCCCCAAGGTCTCAGCTCCAGTATAGGAGGCAGAGCTGGAAAACTTTTGCAGGTCCAGCTCTGTGCATTCGATGGGGCTGTGGACCCAGTGGGAGTGGCTCTCTGAGGCGCAGGAGGCCATGGTAAAGGACTCCTGTGTGGGGAAGCCACTAGTCGAGCTGCAGTCGTCCTCGAGGATAGGGTTAAGTGGCTGGGTCTGAAAGATGCTCTCACTCACTTGGGACTCAGCACTGGTCTCCTTGCTGGGTGGCACGGGGAAGAGAGATTCCTCCTTTGCTGTTTTATCAGCCTCAAACTGCAGCAAACCTCCTGCAACTCGAAGCAGAAAGCCACTGGGTTACCCAAAAGCAGGGGCTCTTCTCAGCTGGGCACTGGGTACTGAGTACAAGACAGGTAAAGGTCTGGGAGCTGATTCTTTCCTTCCTCTCCCTGGGGTCTAGAGCACCTAGCACCAGGCTGAGGTGACACAGTTGAGAAACATACTTACATTCGGGTATCGGATTGAGGCTACCTGGTACTGGATCAGGGAAAATAATCAATTTCTCTAGAGAAAAAGAAACCTTTGTGGGAAACAGGATTTTGATACCATCTCCCTTGCCATAATCTTCATGGCCTGGTCTTATGTCTATGTACATTAAGTTACATGGCAAACTAGACTCTGCAGATGGAATTAAAGTTATGGATTTCAAAATAAGGAGAGAATCCTGGATTACTCTATGGGTCCAATGTAATCCTGTGTCCCTAAAAGCAGAAGAGGAAGGCAGAGGAGACAGAGAGTATCAGAGAGATGTGCCATGAGAAGAACTCAACTCATCATTGCTAGTTTTGAAAATAGAAGGGGGCCATGAGCCAAAGAATGTAAGTGGTCCTAGAGGCTAGGAATGACCTTCAGCTTACAGCCAGCAAGGAAATGGGACCTAAGTCCTTTAACTGCATAGACCTGAATTCTGCCACTTTTGTGCATGATCAAGCAGATTCTCTCCCAGAGACTCCAGAAAGAAACACAGCCCTGCCAATATCTTAATTTTGGCATTGTGAGACTCTAAGCAGAGACAAAATTGAGCCTGCTGAACTTCTGAGCTATGGAAACTGTGTGATAATAAGCTACTAAATGGGTGGCAATTTGTTATGGCCATGATAGAAAAGTAATACCCCCTTTATGCATGGATCTGGTTCAACATCAGATCACAAACTGAGAACCTATGGGATTTGTGTTTGTCCTCTTTGCTTTGGTTGTGATTTTGCTCTTTATTCAAATTCATTGACTATGGTTAACACAACTTCATTAAAAAAATCCAGATTTCTGAATTCTCTTGAAAATGTAGAAGATCTTGCAACATTAAATATTTCCATATGGTTACAAACAGCTGGATCCAAGTAGTGGGATTCCCCTTTAGATAAGGGATGTGCTCTGTAGTTTGCCACAGTTGCACTTTTCTCTCTTGCAACCTTACACTGGATCTAATTCGCACATACATCTCACCCCAGTATGTGTGTAAGTCAGTGTCTCCTGAAAAACAGTTTTCCAAAGTAAGAAAATGTCTAGCCTTCCTACCCCTTATAAAAACAGTGAGGAAACTGCCTGCCCTCATATTCCAAGCAGGTTACCACATTATTATCTTCAGGATAGAAGGAGAGCAGAAAAGGGTTACCCATCTCTCTTCTTCTGAGGCAACTCTCTGATATTTTCTCATTTTCATCTTCTGGACCCTGGAGTCCAAATGCTTCATTGCTCATGTTTCATGTCCATGCACCCAGGGCCTAAGCAACAACTCTTATCTGGGACACTGGCCTCCAAAGTCAGAGACAGGAAGGTCTACCTTGAGTCACAGTGTCCCAGGAGCTAGCAAGAAGTAGACTTTGAGAAAAATCATAAAGGAACAACAGTGTTCCCCGTGTATCCTGCAGCCCATGAAATGCTATATTCATCTCCAATTAAGCCAGGGCACAACCAAACATACCTCTTGGGCTTTTCAAGATCATCTGCTAGGCCCCAGAGCCAAACTGACCCAAGGCAAATTTACATTAGCAGGATCTTCCCACACAAATACTGCAGCTTTGCACACAGTATCCAGTGGGCTGAAAAGGAGACCTGAGCACTCTTTTATCTAGTAAACTTTATCTTCCCCCTTATAAATCAACTTCATTCTCTGATCTGAGTTCCTGTTTCAGTGTCCCTGCCTAACTCTCAGTTCCCTTAATGGCAGTACCAAGTACTGAACCTTGGTACTCTTGGCTGGAGTTCTAACTCTTTACCTGGTCCTGATCAGCCACATTCCCACCTCCCCCATCTTTGTCCTCAGTGAGCTGGCTTTTCTGTCCCACATTCTTGTCTAGTAGCTGAAGTTGTGCTTAATAGAGATCACAATGTTACTGTGACTTTAAATATGATTTTCCATCTGGAATTTTGCATGGCTGTCTGATATGGACTGGGCTAGACCTCTTGGACATCAGTATTATCTGAGGGAGAAAGTCTAGGTTTGCCAACTACTCTGGACATAGGGCTTTCAGTTATCCCCCTTTGTGAAGTTATTATACTGATAGCAGTGGCCTTAGACCTCAACCACTTTTATTACAGTCGTATCTCAGATATAGCCAAGCCTTCCTCAATTCATGGCATGCTCTAGAATTTATACCTACTAGTATAGAT
Source organism: Pan paniscus (assembly GCF_029289425.2). Taxonomy (NCBI): domain Eukaryota; kingdom Metazoa; phylum Chordata; class Mammalia; order Primates; family Hominidae; genus Pan; species Pan paniscus. Next base: position 66,202,575 of record NC_073272.2, read on the forward strand.
ATAAAGAATTGGAAAAGAACCCAGAAATCAACAAATCCAATCCTATCTCTTATCTTAAAGATTAGGAAGAAAGAGGTCCGAAGAGGCTAGATGACTTGTCTAAGGTTACATGGTGAATTAGAGGTAGATATAGAACCTAGGTCTCCCGATTCCTTTCCTGAGGGGTTTCCCACCGTGCCACGTTCCTTTAAAAACCCCTGAAACATAATGAACCAGGTCTTCTAAACTCTCAGCGTTGGCTTCAGTAATCTCTTAAGTCCCATACTTTCTATTGCAGCCCCAGATAGTTCCCCAGGCCAACAGAAGACTATTCATGGGGTTTTCAAGCATGGTAGAAAAGGCCCATTGTCTCTCAACCCCAGAACATCCCTCTCTTCTGCCAATAAGAGCCTTGTTCCTGATTCATGTGAAACATGAAACAGCCACCCTTACCACGCTGGCAATGTCTGTTGAAGAACTGCTTGCAGTAGAGGAAGAAGAGCCCCAGGAAGGCCAGGGTAAACACCACTAGCAGGCTGCTCACCAGTGCAACAAGTGTGGCCTCCTGAGGGGGCACTATGGGTGCATCTGCCTCCACTAAGCTCAACTGGAAGGCACCTGTGAGACAAAAAAATGGGGGAGGTCAGTTAACGTGGGCAGTAAACAGTCACCCTGACCCTGGACCTGGACTTCCTCAGGCTGTCACCCTTCTCCCTAGGGCCTTCCCCAATTAGGGTGGCTATGCTGGTTTTACTTCTTTCTAGAGCAGGCAAAATTATAAAGAACAAGGCAAAATAATTTGTATATAGTGCTGGTATGTAGAAATTAGTACAATTAATCGAAGATGCACATATCCTGTGATCTTTCTGTGCCACATCTAATTATATAATCCAGATCAATGGAAACAAGCTAAAAAATTCATCAGTAGAGCACAAGATAAACAAATCATGATATAATCCTAAAATCTTACATTATTATACAGCACTTAAAGGCCTTTATGGATCAATATAAATAATCTAGAGGGGAAAAAGAAAGTTGGAGAAACAGAACATATAGCTTGATATCATTTCTATAAAACATTATACAATACATAACAATAGCATATATTGGTTATGAATATGCACATATATCACAAAAGAACGCAAGTATTAAAACATTAGTGGAGAGTATGGCAGAGGCATAGTGCTCACCAATTATCCACATACTCCCATGTATTTCCCTTATACCCTTGCAGTAAGGCCATCAGAGTACTTCTGGCCAATGAACTGTGAGTTGAAATAACATGTGTCACTTCCAGACTGAGGCAGTTAAGAACCAGTATGTCTCCTCCATCTCTTCCCCTGTGTCATTGACCTGGAAGACATATGGTCTAGAAGGCACAGTCAAATGATGTAGGAAGGCCTTTGCATAGTAAAAAAAATATAAACTTTTATTGTATAAAGTCACTGAGATTTTGCAGTTTGTTTGTTACTTTAGCATAGCCTACCAACAGAATACATACAATTTCAGGATAGTGGTTGTACCTGAGGAGGTAGGGAGGTAATAGGACTCTGAGAGAATCTAGAAGAGAATTCCATTATATCTGTGGAATCTTTATTCTTTTAAAACATCTGAAGCAAATATGCAAAATGCTATGATTTATTAACTTTGGATAGATGCTGGGTGATTGCATTTTAATTTTATGTTTTTCTGCACTTAAAAATATTTCTACATGTTTGAAAACTTTCATGATTTAAAAAATATGTCAATAATTTTAAAATAGGAAGTAAGTAAATAGATGGTAGACAAAAAAGATAGACGATTAGATAAATGGATAGTGGTATAGGCATAGATTGGACCCTAGGTCTTCATTCAGCCTCTTACAAGTCCTCAGCCCTAGGGGCTCCTATATACTTCATATAATAATAATATCTCATAGGTTTACAAATATTATAATTTGTGAAGTTATTCCTAACATCCATTTTCTCATTAGACCTAGATACCCATCACACAAGGTATGAAGAAAAATGATTATCATGACTCACCCTTTTTTCAGAAGTAGGAAATGAGGTTCAATGAGATTGAATGATTTGCATAGAGTTGCAAAGATAATATGTTGTAAAACCAGAATTCTAATCTGATTCCCTTGCCACTCTACTCTACATGAAAAGGTATGAGGGGATATGGGTAGTCTTTACTACCCTATCTTGCTGCCACCCAATGGGATGAGGAGAAAGGGAAGAAGAGAACTGGGTACACACATTGAACCTCCGAGGTGGGGGTCTGCTTCGTGCACGGGATGCACTCTTGGTCCTGCAGGCCTCCAATGCGTGTCTTTCGGTAGAACCTGTGTTCAGAGCAATTAGGAATGGCAGGGTGATCAAACAAGCAATGCACTTGGACCAGTTCTTCCTGGGAAAGCAGCTCCTAAGAATCTTGCCAACCTGAAAGTAAGTGCCCACCCCTCATTCTGAGTTATCTGCCTCTGTGTCTTTTTCTGACTCAGAGACCCAGACACTCTACTTCTTCCCCCATTCATGACACCATGTAGCCAAAAGGAGACCTAATTCCACAAGAGAGGGGTGCACTGCTTTGATACCAAGTACATCATAACTTCTTTTAAGTCTACAGTGAGATTTACCTTGAACTTTGGTCTTCAGCTGAGAGTGATAATGGAAAAGCGGTCAAGTACTCATCTGTGACTGACAATGTGCTAAGCACTTTATAGAGGTATCTTGGGAAGACACCACTTCTCTCTTCTGGGAGCTTAAACTGAATATTATGTTTATAAGAAGAATATTTCGACTAAGTTCTGAGAGGTGAGGATGGGAGAAACCTCCAACAGCTAGAAAAGCCCAGACAAGCTTGGTCTCATAAAGCAAGCTCACCTGGGCAAACAGTCCCCACAGACAGCATTAGAGGTAGCTGTGCAGTTGACCTTCTGAACACGATTGATGACAGCACAGGTGATGCAACTCTGACATCTGTGGTGGCCCCAGCTGCTTTTGTACCTGCGAGGAGGGCAGGCTGTGCAGTAGGCATCTCCACCCTCTCCATAACCACAATCCTGTAGACAGATGGGAGTTGTTAATATTGCTTTATAGGAGCTTGGAGATGGGATCACCTGTGGGACAAGTGGACATGTACAGGGTAGTATTTTGCAACTTGCAACCCCATTACTAAGTCATAAAACCAATTCACTAGCTTCCAGCCAGCACTGAAAGATAAAATAGAATGAAATATAATAATAGTATCAAATATAAGAGTACATAGAATGAAGTAAAGCTAAGTATTTGTATCAGTCAGCATAGGCTATGCTGCAGTATGGCAAAAGTCAAACCCTAAATCTCAGTGTCTTAAAAGAATAAAAGTTTATTTCTCACTCATCACATTTGCCTACCAGGGGGTTCCTGAGGACTCTGCTGTACATCATCCTCAATGGGGTACCTGGGGTTACAGAAGCTTTATTTTTCTGCTTTTATGATTGAAACATTGTGAACTGCGTACAAGCTCTTAAAGTTTTCCCCAAGAAATGACCCATATTGCTTTACTCACATGTCCTTGGCCATACACATCACATGATCATTAATAACTACAACGGGTACAAGAAAATGCAATTCTACAATGTGACAGAATGTGGGGAGCTGAAATATTTGACAAATAGTCATAAGCACTACCCACATAAGTACTGTTTTATAAAAGTTTTACAGATAAAATGCATGAAAGTATATATTGGGTTGTGATAAAAAGTTATTTCTTACTCTAGGTCATGGTAAAAAATGTTTGAATGCCAATGGTATAGATGAGAGGCAAACACTCTAGCTGGCTCTTGTCTCAGCTCTGGTACTAACTTTGGCCATATTCCTTCCCCCTGACCCCCAGTTTCTGGGCATCAGAAGTCCCAACACTGAGGAAATTGAAATAAATGCTCTCTAGAGATTCTTAGATCTGACAGCCTAACTTCAACAGGAACAAGGCTCCTGCCTGATACCAGTCACAGCTCTTTCTCAAAGAAACAATTCTAGTTGTGAAAGCATATTAATTGTATGCTAGTTGTAGCAGAAGCTGGCTGGTTGTTCACTTAACCTACTCTTTATTTCTCCTGGGAACACCATTAGCCAAAATTCCTTAACCCCACTGCAATGAAGTGGGGGCATGTGCATCATTTCTAGCCAATGAAATATGGATACTAATATTGTTTGCCATTCCCAGGCTTGACTCAAAAACATGTCCTGTGTGATACTTAAATTTTCTTCATACATTCATTTTCCAGTGCATGCTGACACCCCTGGAAACCTTGGAATAAATATATTAAGAATGATAGCGGAAGCCAGATAAAATGGAGGAGTAGGCAGCTTCAAGCTCTTATGCCCCCACAGAAACATAGAAAAACAAGCAGGAACTGTCATAATCAATGTTGTCAGAACTCTGGAAAACATTTAAAGGCTTACATCAACCATGTAAATGTTAAATCAAGAAAAAGGTCACTTGAAAATAATAGGAAAGTTTTCTGCTATTTTTACTTGTACTTGTTACATCCCTCACCCCAGAGCAGTGGCAGTCCTAAAGTAGTGGAAGTCTTAAAGTAGCCTCAGCCTGTATTCCTAGTGTGAGACCTCTGTACCTGATTCCAGAGTGAGCTAAGCAAAACTTATTGACAAATTACTGTGTATGTCTGTCCTAACCTATTTGAGGGCTATTTGAAGGACTGATACAAGGTATTTATGTATGTTCCACTCGATTGAGAATGCAGATTGGAAAAGTGATGGGCACTGTTTCAAAATGCTGCAAGGCAAACTAACAAACCACAATACCTAGGGCAATGATTATGGATTAAGACATAAAACAGACTGTCTGAATCTGGGAGCAAAAGCTGGGGGAGGTTCCTTTAGAAATAAGTACATTCAAAAGTATCCACATGGAGGAATTTAGAAAGGTGTGTGCATACAAGACACATGCTCAGAAAATACTAGTGGAGACCTAAAGCTTACATGTCAGGCTGATCCCTAAGCTAAGTGCACATCTGGCTAACTGTTTAAGTAGTTCCCAAGCACAAAGCCAATCTAAAAATGTGAGAGTAATGTGTGACTATTTTTTCTTTTGGTTGTTGTTGTCATTTTTTAACTTTTAGCATTCAATGAAATTGCTGTCCAAACATTAGCTGAACATGAGCTAAATTAACATAGGTTTCAATGGCGATACATGACAAAAAATAGTCTCTACAAAAATAGTTTGGAAAAACACCTAAACAAATGGAGTGCTAGCCTAGGCAACACGGCAAAGCCTTGTTGCCAAAAATACAAAAATTAGTTGGGAATGGTGGCATGCACCTGTGGTCCCAGCTACTCAGGTGGCTGAGATGGGAGGATCGCTAGAGCCCGGGAAGTGGAGGCTGAAGTCAGCAATAACCATGACACTACACTCCAGTTGGGGTGACAGAGCAATACCCAGTCCCAAACAAAATAATAATAATAACAATAATGATAATAATAACAACAACAGATGGACTACTATAGCCTTCAACAACACAAATCTAGAAAACTAACAAACAAAACCAAAACCAAAAGTAAAACAGGAAGAGGGGAAATCTGACTACCAGAGTTACTTCATTACAATACAAAACTGCCCAGTTTTTAACAACAAAAAAATAAATCACACAGTGTAAAAAGAAAGAGGCAAGTGTGTCCCATTCAAAGGAACAAGAAAAAGAAAGAATTGAGACTATTCTTGAGGAAGCCCAGACATTGCACTTAGTAGACAAAGACTAAAAGAACTGTCTTAAATTTGCTCAAAGACACACATGGACAAAGAACTAAAAGAAATCAGGAAACAAATGTATAAACAAAGTGAGAATATTGGTTAAGAAAAATTGTAAAACGGAACCAAACATGAATACTGGAGCTAAAAAGTAAGATAAATGAAATGAAAACTTCACTAGAGAATTTGAGTAGGTAAAAGAAAGAATGAGCAAACCTGAATGTAGGACAATTTAAATTATCAAGTCTGAGGAGAAGAAAGTAAACAGAACATAAGGAACTTGTGGAACATCATGCAGGTGACCAATATATGCATTATGGGATTCACAGAAAAAATAGGGAGATGGGGGACGAGAATGAATATTTCAAGAAATAATGGCTTAAAACTTCTCAAATTTGATGAAAGACATAAATTAACCCATCCAAGATGCTCAAGAAACTCCAAGCAGAGTAAACATAAAGAGACCTATGCTGAGATACACTATCAACAAAATGTTTATAGCTGAAAACAAAGAGAAAATATTGAAAATCAAGAGTGAAATTACTTGTCAAGTAAAGGTATTCTCGATAAGATTCAAAGCATATTTCTCATCACAAAGTGCAGAGACTTAAAGTCAGTGAGATGACATATAAGTGCCTAAACAAATAAACTGTTAACCAAGAACTCTATATACAGAAAAAAGTTCTTCAAAAATAAAGGAATAATTAAAACATCCCTAGACAAACAACAGCTGATTGATATCACTAGACCTGACTACAAGAAGAGAGTCCTTCAGGCTGAAATGAACAGACAATGGAGAGTAACCCAAAGCCATGCAAAGAGTAAATATCTCTGGTAAAGGTGACTGCATGAAAAAATATGATTCCACTTACATGAAATATCTAAAATAGCAAAATTTGTAGAGACAGAGAGTAGAGGCTATCAGGCATTTTGGGGAGGGGGAAATTGGGAGTTATTGCTTAAGGCATACGGAGACTGTATTTGGGGTAATAAAAAGTCTTAGAAATAAAGGGGTGACGGTTGCATAACATTGTGAATGTGATTAATGCTGCTGAATTATACACTTACAATGTCTAATACAGCAAATTTGAGATTACATATTTTACCACAATCTTAAAAATCATAATGCAGTATACCAAAAACCATGAATTGTAAACCTAAATGGGTGAATTGACTGGTATGTGAACTGTATTTTAATAAGGCTGCTTAAAAAACACAGAGCTCCCATAAGCCTGGCTTCCTGAATGGCTGAGAAGAATCTTCCTACTCCCCAACATGGATTGGAGTCACATTCAGGAATAAACCCTTAACCTCTTATGTCACCAAACTTTAGTATTTGTTACAGCAGTTAATATTACCTGAACTAACATTTAAGTTATACTTTCCCAGGAGTTGGAAAAAGTGAGCATCAGGCAGGCTCGAAATACTCCTTCCATTCTGCCCCTGTGTTTGCCCACTCAGGCTTTACTCAATGCCTTGCAGCCTCACTCACAATGATCCCATCTACCAATGGGATCTGACATGGGCAGTAGTCATTTTACTCATGCTCTAAGTTTCTTGAAAAGTTAAAGGGTTTCTTGGAATCTCTGCTACCTTATGTGCACCACTGGAATGGTGATAGCTTCCATATCTGCTTAAAACAGTGAGCTGGGGGTCAAATTATTAGGAAATATAATGTAGTGATGAAAATCCCTGATCCAAGGTAATGAAGACCTATCTTTAACTCCCACTTTTACTACTGACCAGTGATGTGACCTTGGGCAAGTCATTGGGCCTGAATTTTCTTGTCAATCCAATTGGAAATAATGCTATCCAACTTATAGATTTGTTAAGATTACATGAGCTGACCAAATGAACAAAAGGAATATCCCAAAGTAATGGAGAATAGCTGGCTTTTTAAATAGGTTATGTTGGATAACTGAATGACAATGTGAAAAATGATAAAATTTGATACATTCCTCACACTATACACCAAAATAGATCAGAAATTTATAGATAAAAATTAAAACCAAAAAGTACCAAAACAAAATATAAATAAATTCCTCTTTAATCTGGGAGTGGAGAAATTTTCTCTAACTGCAACACAAAATCCAGAAGCAGTAAAGGAAAGATAGATATAATTACATAAAAATTTTAAAAAGTTTCAGGGTAAAAGATTCATAAGCAAAATTAGAAGACAAATAATGAACTAGTAAAAAGATGTACACCATATCACAGAATAAAGATTTATATTCCTAAAACACAGAACTAGTATAAATTAATGACAACCACCTTATGAGAAACTAAACGTATATTCACAGAAAAAGAAACACAAACAGCTCTTATTTAGATAAAGGATGTCTCTTAACCAGATACACAAACACACACACACACACACACACACACACACAGATACATATATAGCTCTGTGTGTGGGTTGTGTGTAGTGCTTGTCACCATGCCTAGAACATAGTAATCTTTCAATGAACAGATGAACATTAGGTATTGTTCTTCTGGAAAGCAAGTTTTTATTCTATCTATAGCACTGGAATCAGAAGATATGTGCCTGACTCCTCACTTACTCACTTGCTAGAGAAGGGAATGACAAAAGCAAGCTAGCATTTATTGAAAGTTAACCAATAAGTTGAGTGATTGATTGATTGATTAATTGGTTAGCACTCCCTTTTATTTTATTGGTTAACTCAGAAAACATTTTTGAAGCAACTACAATGCATGAGGATGCTATTCTGAATATTGTGACTAAATAATTGAATCAATCAGACAAAAATCCACACACTCATGAATTTATATACTTGTTTATTCATCATAAAACCTTATAAGGGTGCATTATAATCCATGTTTCACAAATAAGCAAAATTGAGGCACAAATTGTTGGCCTGAGAAGCCTCTTCCCCATGGGCCTGCGATTCCCCACACACAACTAGAGACAATAGGCTGCAGGGGGCACTTGAGATTCCACCATAAGTAACCAGCTCAAATGCTTCTTTGTCCTGTGGGTCTGAGATTATTTTCCCCCACATAGGAACAGGTGGCTGGGGTATACTGGCAAGTGGTATCCTACTAATAACAAGTGGTCGAGCATGGGAAATGTTCTTTGACTCTACAACTCAGACACTTCTTTATGCCGACCTAAATGGACCAAGTGACCTGGCCCAGGAAATCGTCTATACCTGAGGCAGCACAAGATAAACCCCGCAGACCAAAAATCACACTACAAAGGTTCTGGAAATTAAATAGCCTTTAGAACTGCAGCTCACAAACGTAGGCCAAAACCTGTATGCTAAACATAAACAGATGACTGCCTGCTAAAGTAAAAGTTTAAATAGGACCCTGAGTCTCCTGACATAATTGACAAAATGTCCAGAACACAACGAAAAACCACCCATGATAATAAGAATAAGGAAAATCACAACATGAATGAGAAAAGTCAATTAACTGACAGCAACTCTTAGATAAAGCAGATGTTGGAATGATTGAACAAGGATTCTAAAGCACCCATAATAAAAATGTTTTAAAAAACAATTTAAAATTCTCTTAAAAATAGAAAATCTCATCAAAGAAACAGAAGATTTTTTTTAAATAAACAGATGGTAATTATTAAAAATAAAATGACAGAAATTTTAAAAATTCACTGGATGGGCTTAGTAGTAGAGAAGAGACAGATGATAGAATCAGTGAACTTGAGGACAGAACAACAGAATTTGTGCAATATGAACAACAGGGAGAAAATGACAAAATAAAATGAACAAAGCCTCAAGAACCTATGAGACTATAACAAAATACAGAAAAATCATATTGTCAGAATCTTATGAAAAGAAAATTTTTTAAATGTTTATCTAAAAATATTTTCAAACAAATTGGGAGAAAACTTCACAAATTTGGTAAAAGACCTACAAGTTAAAGAGGATGAACAGATCCCAAACAGAAAAAAATCCAAAGTAATGCACACCAATACACATCATAATAAAACTTCTGAAAACTAAAAAAAATATATTGAAAATAGCCAAGAATAAATGGCATTACCTATAGAAAAACACCCATTCAAATGATACGACAGTGGGTTTCTGTCAGAAGCCATGGAGGCCAAGAAGGAAGTATTACATTTTTCAAGTACTGAAATAAAAAAACTGTCAACTGCAAATTTATATTCAGTGAAAGTATCCCCAGAAATGAAGGGACATAAAAACATTCTCAGGCAAAGGAAAACTAACAGAATGAGTTGCTAGTAGGTCTACCCTTAAATAATTCTAAAGAGAGTTCATAAAACACAAATGAAATGATTTAAGAAAGAGTGGAAGTGATAAAAGAAGAAATCTTGGAGCATCAGGAAGGAAGGAACACTGGGAAAGAAAAAAATATGGTTGTATAAAATGTACTATCTTTCTCTTCATACATTTTATAAATCATAGTAGATGACTAAAACAAATTTAACAAAAAATATATCTGATATTCGTGACAATGATATTTAAAAGTGGGGAAAGTAAAGGAATCTAAATGGAACAGATATTTCAATACTTCACTTGAAATGGCAAAATGTTGATACCAGCTGACACTGAAAAAGTAACGTGTTAGTTTTTCATGTAATACTCAGAACCACCTCTAAAAAAATGATACAAAGAGACACACTCAAAAACACTACAAATAAATCATGATGGAATCCTAAATAAAATGTTCATGGAACCCACAGGAAGGCAAGAAAAGACAAATAGAGGGATAAAAAAAAAACAGAGAAAACAAACACAAAAAGAATAAAATGTTAGGTTTAAATCCTAAAATATCAAAGATTATTTAAACATAAATGTTCTAAGTAAGCCAATTAAAAGACAGGGATTGGCATAGTGAAATAAAACCAAAGACTATCAAATTGTACTCAATAAAAATTAAATAAATGAATCATTTTTAATAAATTAAGGAGCAAATTATCATTAAAAATTTATTGAGAATTCTCCTTCATAATTAGGAGGCAAAGGAAGTTCTTTCAAATCATTAAGGTGCAAAAATTCTTTTGCTATTAACCACTTTTATAGCCAGAAAACATTGATATTCTTGATTTTGCCATGGTAGCGCAATGCTGATCCAAAATTTTGATGCTGATAGTGTTACAATAATAATTATTTGTTTTAGTTAAAATACTAACTTATACAACATAAAAGGGTATTTACCTTAAAACTATAATCAAGAATGGTTTATACTGGGAATGCAAGATATTTAAATTTTAGGAATTTATTAATACATGTCATCAAATTAATACATCAAAGGGAAAATATATTTACAAATCAACAGATGATACTAAAATGAAACAAAATTTAAAAGCATTTCTGGTTTTTAAATACAAATATACTTACATTTTAAACGATTTTTAAAATACTCTGTTATCTACTATATGTCTGTCTACTTAGGTTCCTTATGTGAGTAGACAAAGAACAATAGATAATGAATAGAAAGAATAGAAAGAGAAACAATCAGAAACAGATCACAAAATTGGAAAGGCAAATGGGCAAATAAACACAGTAAAGTTGGTACATTTCCCCTATCAAATAGAAAAAAAGTAAAACCAAAATTCTCATAAAGTCCTCATAAATTAGTAATTACTGTTAAAAGGAAGGCATAAAATTAATAGATCATGAAAATATCTATTATTCATTTGCGTTTAGGCTTCTGGGACATGGGAATTTGTTGTGGGAAGTCAGGGACCCCGAACAGAGGGCCACAACAGGAATTCTATGCACTGTTGAAAATAAATGTAATGGTAATAGAAATTAGTATAAACAAAATTCAGAAGTGTTATCTGCTGATATATTTCAAGAGTCTTAAAATCGTACGCATTATTTAGCTTGGCAATTATACATCAAGAAAAATGTCCTGAGGAAACGGTGTTAATTTTCTGCAATGATTTATTTACAGTGATGTTTATAATTCATGAGTAAAATTTAAAAGTAAATAAAAGTTACTTTAAAAAAGGCTATCAGATGCTTCTAGCTGCTTATTCAAACAATTGCCCCTCTTCTTCCTTACTATAAAAACACTGATTTCATTCTAGGTGGCATGAAGACTAGCCTCCAGAACGGATTCTTGATTGGTCTTAATCACACAATCCCATTCTCATTGGCCAGATACTTATTTCCCAGTCTCTATTCCAGCTAAAGATAGCTACATCACCCAGTTCTGGACCATAAGATATAAGGAAAAATCTGTTGGACAGCTTCTGGGAAAAGACTTCTTCCCTATAAAAGGCAAGCTATTTTGACCTTGCCCCTGATTCCTGACTTTGACTATTGTATGGAGATATGATGCTTTGAGTTTTGCAATCATGAGGCCACAATGAGAACAAAACAGCAAGATGTCCAATATGAAGGATGAAAAGAGGCTGAGTCCTTGATAACATTGCTGATCTGCCCAACAAGCAAAAAGGCTGCCTGTCTCCAGACTTCATTACATAAATAAATATACTTATGGTTCATGTCATGGTTAAATTTTATGTTACTTTCAACTTACTACATCCTAATTGATTCTGAGGTGAAATAATTTGCCCAGAGCAAAGATGGGACTCATGCCCATGTGTATCTGGCTCTAAAGCTTATATGTATTACACATATATAAGCTTTAATATCTATTTTAATGTCCAGCATGACCTAACCTCTGGCGATCTTTCCTTGGTACTGGGATCCTTTATCAACCATGTGGGTACCCCACTGTGGGACATAATGCCATGTGTAAAAACTTAGAATTAGTGCTTGTATCTCTTGATATCCCTGCGCCTTATTCTCTTCATTTTTTAAAATACAAAGGTAGGAATAAAGTGGGCTAGATAATTATTATGTTGTTTTCCAGCCACAGATTCCTATAACTTTCCAACCCAAAACCCTCCAAAGAGCTCCTAATGCACTTAGAGAAAGATGAAAATTTCTCATAGACCTCAAGCTGCTATCTGGTCTGGTCTATACTTCTCTCTCTGACCTCTTTGTGTACTACCCTCCCTCTCATTCACCATACACCCATTGCACTACCTTCCTCCTTTTCCTTCAAAATGCCTAGTTCATTTTCACCTTGGGACTCTGCACTAGTATCCTCTCCCCAGAGGCTGTCTCCTTAGGGAGACCTTTCCTTGTTTCATAATCTGAAGTAGCCACCCAGTCACCCTAATTTGATTCTTCTCATATCTTCATATCAAGATTCTTCATTTATCTCTGTATGTGTCTCAATTATTATTTTTTCACTAATAATAGAAGGTAAGGTCCATGAAGGCAAATATTTTTGTTTGTTCTGCCATATCCATGGTGTCTACAACCATGCCTGCCACTCTGCAAGTGTTGAATAAGCAACTGCTGAATAAACAAAAATTGCATAAAATAGGGTGTGAATATGCAGAAACCATCTGCTAGCTGCTTGCTTCTGGCCTCTGTAGCCCCAGCTGCAGCCAAAATTTAATACCACCCCCAAGTTCAGGGACCTACAAGGGACCTGAGGAAAGAACAATTAAGCAGATCCAGGCTTGAAACAAGTAAGTTACATAAAGTCTCTGCCTTGCTGGTCATTTTATTCTGATCCTTATCTTTAATTGGGATTTTAGACCCTCCGTGGTTCCCTATCCCTATATTCTCCATTGCACAGCTTCCTCAGTAGCGCAGACCCTCTAGAACAGAGGTCTTCTTGGCTCTTCTCTCTTTCTCATTCCTAAGACCTGATATCTGGCTCTTGAACACCATGTGGTTGGGCCTTGCTTTAGCTGACAGATTACCCTAATGCTGAACAGTCCTCATGGGTCTCTGCATTACACATCTATTCTTGAAATACTCTTGTTATCTCATGGAAACTTCCCTTGACCTTGATCCTGCTAGGCTGACTTCATGCTGGAATCATGACTGCTATTGCATACTCTGTGGATCCCAGGTTTTACCCGCTGAACTGGATCAGTCATAAGTAGGGCTGACTCCCCTAATCTTGGCCTCTTTCAGTTGCCGGGCTGGTTCCTAAGATGCAACAGAAATAAGTGTACTGAATAGGAGAACTTACCTTGGATAGCTCCTGTCCAGGACCACACCGTTGGCAGGTGACACACCGTCCCCATTGGTCCCAGTACTCATTTTCTTGGCAATCCATGGTGGGAAGGCTGTGGGTACAGAACACAAGAACTAGCAAGCTAGTGGGAAGGGACTATAAGTAGTGGCTTCCATGCCACTTGGCTTCTGGGTCCCCTTAATCTATTCTCTAGATCTGAGATAGTAGGGACGAGGAAGCCAACACAAAAGAGTTAATGCTTATGTAGCTCTGACCATGTGCCATGAGTTCTTGTAAATGCTTTGCATGTAGTAACTCATTCCATTCTCAAGACAATCATATTAAGAATTATTGTTAGCAACATTTTACAGATGAAGAAACTGAGGCAAAGAGACCAAGCAATTTGCTCAAATTCACAGTCAGTGGCTATACCAGGAGCTGAATTTGTAAAGAGAGTAATAAGACAAGGAGTTGGCTTCTGCCCAGGGGGTAAAGAATAATCACAATCCCTCATGTGTGAACAGATCATAACAATTTAGAAAGTACTTTCACATCTATTATTATTTGATCTACACAACATCCATGTGAGGTAAGCAGTATAGGGATTGTCATCTTTATTTTATAACTGAAAAAGCTGAAACATGGTTTCTCTTTGCCAACAGTGGCCTCAGTACCTCTGAGGACCAATACCTGCCATAGCTTCTGTCTTAGGCAGAATGGGAGGGGAGAATAACCCAGCATGTAGACATATTTTGGTGCACAAAGGTGCACAGATAGGGAAACATTACTCAGATAATAGTTCTTGGAATACAGATGCATATAGCAGTAGAGCTAGCATTGAACTGAGATTAGGAGATATGGATTCTAATCCTGGCTATAGGATAGCAAATAATCCTGTTGCTCAGGACGAAGAGGTTTCCCAGTACATGGAACTTTCAGTGCTAAAACTGGAACAGTTCTGGGCAAAGTGGGATGGCTGTTCACCAAGCCTGGCTCTTACGCTTTCAATCTACAATCTGGGATGGATCACTTTATCTTTTCTGGCCTCAGTTACTTAATCTAAGCAAAAGGGATAGAATGTTCTTCACCTATTGTATATAGCTCTTGGGAGGGTTAAAGGAGCTAAGGTCCATCAAACCATTCTAAAGAGCTATACAAAATAAGACAGAGTTAAGTATGCAGAAAGGTTGTCTTCTACAAAGAGGAATTTTAATGAAGGGGCTAAAGTAATTCATAAATGGGGCTTATCCTACTCAAAGAGAAAGGTAGCATGAGGTTCTTTACTTACTCATGACTTCATACTAGGGTGAATTTCAAGTGGTTTCTAAAAGTGCCAAAGTCCTAAATGTGTACTCTTAGTCAGAAGAGACGAGAGTGTACATGTGTACCTTGAGAGGCCACCACTCCTCCACTCAAAGTTCCCCAAAAGCGACAGATTAAGTCATTCTAAATGGCATTCCATAAGTGCACCTTTTTTCATCATCAACTGGGCCATTCTTTCCCATTCCTTCATTCAAAGGAAAGTGGGCTACAAGATCCATGCTTGCATAAGATAAACATACTGTCTTCTGTGCTGATTTGATTGCTGGCCCATGGTGTTGGCCTCAGTAGGCATGCTTCCCTCCCCTTGCCATGCACTCTTCTCCTTGAGAACAAAAAACTTCAGTATTCTCATAGCCTTCATGACCAGGAAGTTAAGCACCACAGTAACAGGGCCAGGAAACTGCTCTGGACAACTTTCTCATATCCCTTTTTGCCCACAAAACAGAAAAACATTGGCAGGAACCAAGAAGTAGCCCTCTTTTTGAGCTAAGTTCCCAACATAGGCGTTTAAAATCTCCATGACAACTGCTGCTGGCATTTGAGGGTCTGAGACATCCTATTTCATTTGGTTTCTAGAGCTCCACCCACCTAATAAACATCATGTGTCCTAAACCCCAACATGTCTCTCTAACCATGGCTTTGAAACCTCTGTCTAGGCAAGGCAGGCTTGGTGCCAAATTGAGCAAAGGGACTTTCTCTCCCCTCTTTTTTCCCTCCCTCCCTCCCTTCCTTCCTTCCTTCTTTCCTTCCTTCCTTTCCTCCTTTCTTTCTCTCTCTCTCTCTCCTTCCTTCCTTCCTTGATGGAGTTTTGCTCTTGTTGCAGTGCAATGGTACAGTCTTGGCTCACTGCAACCTCTGCCTCCTGGGTTCAAGCGATTTTCCTGCCTCAGCCTACCGAGTAGCTGGGATTACAGGCACATGCCACCATGCCCAGCAAATTTTTATATTTTTAGTAGAGACAGGGTTTCATCATATTGGTCAGGCTGGTCTCGAACTCCTGACCTCAGGTGATCCACCCACCTCGGCCTCCCAAAGTGCTGGGATTAAAGGCGTGAGGCACCGTGCCCAGCCTTCCCTCTTTTTTTCTCATACTATTTATTCAAAGCATACAAATTAAATTATCTTTCATTCGACGCTTAACAAATTGACTTTATTAAAGAGAACAAAATTATAGATTCTGGACTCTTTTGAAGAGGTCAGGGCGTATGTGTAAAACTACCTAATAAGGGTTAAATGTCATTACCTAGGGAGAAAGTCAGACCTTATATGAATTTTTCCCTGTAATCAACAGTTTCCTGTAGCATATGTAACCACCTTTTAAAAGAAAAAATAAGAAAGAATAATTATGTTTTCAGAAAATTAGAGTTACTCTGAGGTATTCCATACTGCAGCTAGACACTCTTCCAAAGTATCACAAAAGATGTGGCTGAATCCTCTAAACTTCTGGCTAAGTTGGCAATTTATACAGACCTATAAAGTTCCCAAGAGTAGAGACCACTGCATGCCCAGTGCCTAGCCCTGCACCTGGCACAGAGTGTGTACCTCAACAGTGCTTACTATTTGTTAGCTTATCAACATGCTACATTCCCTGGACTATGCTTAACTATGCATATTAATCTAGCAACATAGATCATTTCTCTTTAAGATAATGACTTTCCAAACAATAGTAGTAACCTCACATCAAAAAAAGAGCAAAGCTCTTAGTTAGGGACATGTAGACTTGAGTTTTAATTTTAATTCTGCATCCTCAAAGAAATGGTTTTACCTTTGTCCGCATCAGTTTTTTCATCTGCAAAATGGAGATTTAAATAATATACTGCACAGTAATTTAGAAAATTAAATGCAATAATACATATTAAGGGACCAAGTATAGGGCTTGATACATATGAGACGTTTGGTAATTAGCAGGTTCCCTTTCTTCTTTCCTC
Source organism: Pan paniscus (assembly GCF_029289425.2). Classification (NCBI taxonomy): domain Eukaryota; kingdom Metazoa; phylum Chordata; class Mammalia; order Primates; family Hominidae; genus Pan; species Pan paniscus. The sequence goes on from NC_073272.2 coordinate 66,219,539, forward strand.
TTCAGAAGAGTGAGGTTTATAGTAAAAGGAGTGCACATTTGTCATTTTTGGGATGTGTGGGGAAGAAAAAGGAAAGGCACCCAAGCTTCTTCATTGACCATTTCAGCTGGGGCATGAAGGCCATTTTTAAGATGGATGCCACTATAGCAGTTTCCTCCTCATTAATCACAACCACCAGTGACCTGATGCTTAAGGAAAAGATTCTCCACGATACCCTCAGTGCCTAAGCCACCTTGGCTAAAAGAAACATTGTTCTAAGTGTTTGCTGGATTTTTTTTATCAAGGCATTTCTGTATAGGATTAACTTGGTCGACAAACGTTTGGAAACTTTTCCGAGACAATTGCCTTTGAAATGGAAGTGAAAAAGAAATAAAATCAGATTTGCAAATAAGTGAGGATGTTATTATGGACTTTATGAAATAGCACATGATTTTCCACAGAACAGTCCCTCTCACCTCCACAACCTAAGGTTATGGCTGCTCAAGAACATTTTTTTCACCCCAACTCTGACATGGGGTTGTGTTCTCTTTACATTACTGAGGGTTGGGGAGAGGAAGGGAAGTGGCAGATGCCTCTTGTCTCAATCCCATGGAGTATAACACATGATGAGGTTCTGATTCTGCTAAAGCGCATCACCCACTCAGTTGTACTGTTTGTCAGCTACACCCTGAAATACTTCCTCCAACTTCCCAACTTGCCCAGAGAATATCTGATCTGTGTAACTCAGAAGTTACACAGATGAGGTAATGTGGAAGTGCTCTAAAAATTCATGTGGGTAACATGCTGGGATTTTTTGTCTGTTTCTGATTGCAGTACAACATATACATAGTAAGGAGCATAAAGATTAAGTAAATTAATAAATTTTTACTGTATACATGCCCATGTAAACACCACCCAGATAAATACACAGAACTTTTCTATTACCCCAGCAGGCTCCCTCACGCCCCTTCCCAGTCAATATCGACTCCTCCCCAGGTAATTACAGCACTGGCTTCTATCACTACAATTAGTTATACCTGTCCTTGAAATTCACATAAATTTGAATCATACAAGATGTGCTCTTCTGTTTCTGGTTTCTCTTGATAACTATAATGTCTGTGATAGTTATCCATTATGTTTTGTGTAGCAACATTTGTTAATTACTATTGTTGTGTAGTATCCTATTGTATGGATATACCACAATTTATATATTTTTCTTGGCAAACATTGGGCTGCTTTTAATTTGAGGCCATTATAAATTGAGTTGCTATACTATGGTCAATGGATTTTTTAAAGAGTGCCGAGAAAATTCAATGAGAAAAAAAATATTTTCAAAGAAGGGTGTTGGGGAAACTGGATATCCACATGCAAAAGAATCAAATCGGACCCCTACCTCATATCATATACAAAATTAACTCACAATAGACTAAATCCCCAAATGTAAGAGTTAAAACTATAAAACTCTTATAAACGTTTTCTTATAAGAAAACATAATAATTCTGTAATTAATGTTTTTCTTATAAGAAAATATAGGTGTAAATTTTTGTGACACTGGATTAGGAAGTAGTTTCTTAGATATAACAACAAAAGCGCAAGCAACAAGAGAGAAAAACAGAACAATGACATGTCAACAAAATTTAAAAATTAAAAATGTTTGTGCTTCAAAGGACACCATCAAGAAAGTGAAAAGACAATCCACATAATAGGACACAAAAATTTTCATATCACATATCTGATAAGAGACTTGTATCTAAATATATAGAAAACTCTTGCAACTCAAAAATAAAAAAAGATAGATAATTTAAAAATGAGTAGAGAATTTGAATAGATATCACTCTAAGACTTACAAATGGCCCATAAACACGTGAAAAGATGGTCGGTGTTATCAGCAACAAAGGGAATGCAAATGAAAACCACAATAAAACAGCACTTTATATCCACTACCAAAAAAAAAAAAAAAATAGCCGGCCAGGCACGGTGGCTCAAGCCTGTAATCCCAGCACTTTGGGAGGCCGAGGCAGGTGGATCACCTGAGGTCAAGAGTTCAAGACTAGCCTGGCCAATATGGTGAAACCCTGAATCTACTAAAAATACAAAAATTAGCCGGGGATGGTGGCAGGCACCTGTAATCCCAGCTACTTGGGAGGCTGAGGCAGGAGAATTGCTTGAACCCGGGAGGCAGAGGTTGCAGTGAGCCGAGATCGTGCCATTGCACTCCAGCCTGGGGGAGAAGGATGTGGAGAAACTGGAACCCTTGTGTATTGCTGGCGAGAATACAAAATGATGCAGCCCCTTTGGAAATTAATTTTGCAGTTCCTCAAAATGTTAAACATCATGTTACAACATGACCCAGCAATTTCACTCCTAAGTGTAAATACCCAAAAGAATTGAAAACATGTGTTCATACAAAAACCTGTTCAACAAATGTTGAACAAATGTTCCTAGCAGCATTATTTATAATAGCCAAAAAGTGGGGAAAATCCACATGTTCATCAACTGATAAATGGTAAACAAAATGTGGTTTATCCATACAATGAAAATTATTCAGAGAAAAGAATGATGTGCTTAACATGTGCAATAACATGAATGAACGTTGAAAACATTATGCTAAATAAAAGAAGCTAGACACAAAAGGACAAATGTTGTATGATTCTATTTACATGAAATGTCCAGAATAGGCAATCAATCATAAACTAGCTTTAGTGGATATCAGGGCCTGGGGAGAAAGGGAAATGGGAAGTGACTGCTGAATAGGTATGTTTCTTTCTAGGGTCATGAAAATGCCCTGGAATTAGACAGTGGTGATGGTCGTGTGACTTTGTGAATATGCTAAAACTAGTGAATTATACACTTTAAAAAGGTAAATCTTATAGTATGTGAATTATATCTCATTTTAAAAGATGGTTCTTTAGCTTTATTTAATACTTTGAATTTATTATTCCAATAGGATATTGCTTAAGTTAGCCCCCCCAAAAATGTTAAAGCTGCTATGAATATTTTTACACAGGCCTCCAAATACAATTTGATTCATCCAACTTCTCACCCAAACTTATCCAAGTATGTGTTGTATATACCTTGATTGTGTTTACAAGGGCCAACAAGTGGCAATATGACTAGAATTATTCCCTTATTTTGCCTGTCTGTCATGTGGCTGCTCTTCCCACCCATCTCCCTGTCCTGATTCCTCAAAAAATAATGTAGACGATTAAGAATGCAAGCAGACAGGGAAGAGGAGAAACAATACAGCTGACATCAATAGTAATTCCCAAATTAGCTCATCATGCCCTGAATAATTGATGTTGGCCAAGTTTCTGCTGGATGTGAGGTACCCAGGCTGCTGGGGGTGCAGCTGCTCCTTGCTGCAGCTTGTGGCTGCTGCTCTTCTCAACTTGCACACATGCCTGTGGGGTGAAACATGCTCTCTCTATGTAGTATGGGTAGGCAGGAAAGAAGGACAAGTCTAAATTAAGAACTCAGTACTTCAGGATATTTGCTTTGCCTGGACAGTGCAGGAGGTGTGGGATTAAAAACGATGAAGAAGACAGCAGATGGTCTCCATGCCTTGCCCATTCCTCTACTGCGAGCCCATCTATCCGCCCACATGCACAAGACAGAATCAAAGAAGTTGCTCAACGTAGCCTTGAGAACACTGCTTTCTTGAAAATCAAGCTTCTAAACTGTACAGTGCCATCATTTCCAGATGCCTGGCCTGTAATTCAAATGTTGCTTTACCTTTTGGTGTTGGCACTCAGCCTTTCCCTTTCTGAACTGACCCAAGGCCACTTCTATCCAAGGTTTATCTTGTCTATAACCTCCTTCCAAACTATCAAACATCATATCTTCCTTCTGCCCCACTATTTGTAAAGTTTGCATTTCCTGTTTTAGCTCAGCATAGTGAATGGTCCTAGTCCCAGCTCTGCCATCAGGCGAATATCCCTTCCCAATGCTGGAATCAAGTTCTCCATTCATACCACGAGGGAGTTTGTTTGGCTAATCTCTTAGACCGGTGGTTCTCAGTCTTGGTTGCACCTTGGGAGTGCCAAAAAATAGTGACACCTGGGTCCCTCCCCTAAGATTCTGTTGTAGTTAGTCAAAAATGTGGCATGAGCACGCTACATTTTACAGTTCACCAAATGATTCTCATGTGCAGTCAATGTTGAAAATCACAGTTTTAAGGGCTCTTTTCTTTTAGTTCTGACCTTGTCTGTTTCACCTGAAAATAAAATGCAGTCAGAAAAAAAGGTTTTTCTGTATCTCTCCCCCATATTCAGAGAGAATCTGTTGAGGGAGAAACCCAAGGTCTATCCATTTTTTTCTAGGGAGAATAGAAAATAAAGATAAAGGGGATAAAACATGTTAGATTATGTCATTTCCAGCCTCAAAAGCCATTGATGGCTCCCTCTTTCACTCATAATATCACATAAGTCCTACATAGTTTTGGATATAACTTCAAAAATGAATGGGTATGTAAAAACATAAAATATACACAGTGATGTATGGCATATAATAAAGAGCTCATATTTAAAAAAATTAAGTTCTTATAATGGCCAATAGAGACCTTAGATGATATGCCTACCTCAATTTCCCCCATTATTTATTGACCTTAAGTTCTACTACTCTTTTCCTTATTGTCTTCACTCCACCCATGCTGGCCTCCTTGTTGAACTTCAAACTAACCAGAAATGCCTTCATCTTAAGGCCTTCACATCTGTTGTTCCCTCAAGCAGGAATGTTCTTCCCCAGATACCTGCATGGCTACTTCCCTCATCTTCTTCAGTTCTTTGTTCATATACAGTCTTCTTAGTCAGGCTTCCCTGACCACTCTCTCAAATTTTCACCTTCTTTCCAGAATTCCTATCCCCGTTTCCAGTTTTATTCTTTTCCATAGCACATATGACCTTATGACATATCATAAATCTTATGTACTTTATTGCTTTTTCTTCCCCAGTTAGAATGTAAATGCCATAGCATTTACATTCATAAGGCCATGGTACATATTGTGTTTGCTACTTCTTCATCAGTGCTTACAATAGTGCCTGGCACACAGTAGGCATTAAACAAATATTTGTTGAATGATAAAATGGTGAAAATCTACAGAATACTGGGAATACTCTCCTGTCTGAGTAAAAGGTTTCATAGTTTATAAAGGATTTTACATCGATTAGCTCAACAGATCACCATCACATCCCTAGGAGGAATCTAGGGATTGTTATCAAAAATTAATAAATTTGGGCAGGTGCAGTGGCTCCCACCTGGAATACCAGCCCTTTCAGAGGCCTAGATGGGTAGATCACATGAGGTCAGGAGTTCAAGACCAGCCTGGCCAACATGATGAAACCTCAATTCTACTAAAAATACAAAATTGAGCTAGGTGTGGTTGCATGCACCTGTAATTCCATCTACTTGGGAGACTGAGGTACAAGAATTGCTTGAACCCAGGAGGCTGAGTTTGCTGTAAACCAAGATTGTGCCACTGCACTCCAGCCTGGGCAACAGAGCGAGACTCTGTCTCAAATAGATAAATGAATAAATACATTAAAGAAGAAGATCACATGATGAGGAAGGAACAGACAGATCTGAGACCTTGCTCAAGATCTCAGTAAAGAAGTAGAGCTGGGGGATCATCATGGCAGACGGGAGGCAGGACTAGATTGCAATTCCAACTCAGATGGACAGAGCAGTGTGAGGAGGTTTGCATCGTGCATTTTAGCTCCAGGACGACTGCAAGAACAAACCAGGGATCTCGAGAGGACCTACAGACACTCTTAGGAAGTGGACTGCTCCTGCAGGACCCAGGAGACACTCCAAATACTTTGAGCACTCCAACAGCAGAAGTGGGAAAGGGAGATCCTCCATTCCTTAACACACACCCACACTGAGGAAACACTTAACACACTGGGGAAACACACTGGGGAAAGTCTAATTTGCAGGAGAAGTTTCTGACTTTACCTGCAGCTGAGTCAATTTAGAGAGCTGAGCAAAATACAGGGGTAGAGGAAGCAGCGGGAAAAGCCCCGGGAGTTTGCTGGGTCCCCAAGCAGGCCTGGAACCACAGGGAACCTTCAGAAGGGTCTCCAGAGGCACAGGGGAAAATGCCACGGGGAAAAGGAAGTCTCCAGCTGAACTTTGTAACAATTTGAACCAGAAGAGAAGCATCCTGGCCAGAACTTGGGGTAGGGCATGAATCTGGTGTGGAGACTCTAAAGGAGTGGGAAGAACCAAAGCCCTTTTCTTTCACAGATGGGAGGTGGGTAACCTGGGGCAGGTTCTCAAGCCCTACTCACCCATTGCCTGGAAACAGACTTGGGACTGTTATGGGAGCACAGTGGGAGTGAGACTGGCCCTTTGGATTGCATGGGAGCTGGGTGAGGCCTGTGACTGCCAGCTTTGACCCACTTCCCTGACCACCTGCATGACTCAGCAGAAGCAGCCATAATCCTCCTAGGTACACAACTCCATGGATCTGGGAACCTCACCCCCACCCACACAGCAGCCACAGCAAGACCTGTCCAAGGAGAGACTGAGCTCAGACATGCTTAGCCCTACCCCCACCTGATGGGCCTTCCCTACCCACCATGGTAGCTGAAGACAAAGGGCATATACTCTTGGGAGTTCTAGGGCCCCGTGTACTACTGGTTCCTCTCCATACTACCAAAGCTGATGCTCTCTGAAAAGCACCACCTCCTGGCAGGAGGCCAACCACCACAAAAATAGAACATTAAACTACCAAAGCTAAGAACTGTCACAGAGACCATTTCATCCCTTGACACCTCCACTGGAACAGGTGCTGGTATCTACAGCTGATAGACCAATAGATGGTTCACATCACAGGACTCTGTGCAGACAACCCCCAGTACCAGCCCAAAGCCGGATAGACTTGGTGGGTGGCTAGACTCAGAAGAGATATAAAAATCACTGCTGCTTGGCTCACAGGAAGCCACATCCATAGGTAAAGGGGGAGAGTACTACATCAAGGGAACACCCCATGGGACAAAAGAATCTGAACAACAGCCTTCAGCCCTAGACCTTCCCACTGACAGAGCCTACGCAAATGAGAAAGAACCAAAAAAACAACTCTGGTAATATGAAAAAACAAGGCTCTTTAACACCCCCCAAAAAATCACACTAGCTCACCAGCAATGGATCCAAACCAAGATAAAATCTCTGATTTACCTGAAGAAGAATTCAGGAGGTTAGTTATTAAGCGAATCAGGGAGGCAACAGAGAAAGGTGAAGCCCAATGCAAGGAAATCTAAAAAATGATACAAGAAGTGAAGGGAGAAATATTCAAGGAAATATATAGCATAAAGAAAAAACAATAAAAACTTCAGGAAACAATGGACAAACTTTTAGAAATGCAAAATGCAAAGGAAAACCCATCAGATTAACAGCAAATTTCTCAGCAGAAACCCTACAAGCTGGTAGAAATTTGGGCCCTATATTCAGCCTCCTAAAAATATACAACTATCAGCCAGGAATTTTGTATCCACTGAAAGTAAGCATCATATATGAAGGAAAGATACAGTCTTCTTGAGACAAACAAATGCTGAGAGAATTCACCACTACTAAACCACCACTACAAGAACTGCTAAAAGGAGCTCTAAATCTTGAAACAAATTCTGGAAACACATAAAAATAGAACCTCTTTAAAGCATAAATCACACAGGACCTATCAAACAAAAACAAAATTTAAAAATAACAAAAAAGCAAGATACACAGGCAACAAATAGCACAATGAATGCAATGGTACCTCACATCTCAATACTAACATTGAATGTAAATGGCCTAAATGCTCCACTTAAGAAATACAGAACTGCAGAAAGGATAAAAACTCACCAACAAATTATCTGCTGCCTTCAGGACAATCACCTAACACATAAGGACTCACATAACCTTAAAGAAAAGGGATGGAAAAAGGCATTTCATGCAAATGGACACCAAAAGTGAGCAGAGGTAGCTATTCTTATATCAGACAAAAGAAACTTTAAAGCAACAACACTTAAAAGAGACAAAGAGGGACATTATATCATCATACAAGTCCTTGTCCAACAGGAAAATATCACAATCCTAAACATATATGCAAATAATACCAGAGCTCCCAAATTTATAAAACAATTACTAACAGACCTAAGAAGTGAGACAGACAGCAACACAATAATAGTGGCGAACTTCAATATTCTACTGACAGCAGAGATAGACAGCAACACAATAATAGTGGTGGAGTTCAATACTCTACTGACAGCACTAGACAGGTCATCAAGAGACAAAGTCAACAAAGAAACAATAGATCTAACCTATACCGTGGAATAAATGGAATTAACAGATATATACAGAACTTTTCATCCAACAACCACAGAATACACATTCTATTCAACAGTGCATGGAACTTTCTCCAAGATAGGCCGTATGATAGGGCTCAAAACGAGCCTCCATAAATTTAAGAAAACTGAAATTATATCAAGCACTCTGTCAGACCAAAATGGAATAAAACTGGAAATCAACTCAAAAAGGAACCTTCAAAACCATGCAAATACATGGAAATTATATAACCTGCTCCTGAATGATCACTGGGTCAAATACAAAATCAAGATGGAAATTAAAAAAATTCTTAGAACTGAATGACAATAACAACACAAACTATCAAAAGGACACAGCAAAGGTGGTGCTAAGAGAAAAGTTCATAGCCTTAAACGCCTATATGGAAATGACTAAAAGAGCACAAACTGACATTCTAAGGTTGTGCCTCAAGGAACTAGAGAAACAAGAACAAACCAAACCCAAACCCAGCAGAAGAAAGGAAATAACCAAGATCAGAGCAGAACTAAATGAAATTGAAACAACAACAACAAAAAAAACACACGAAAGATAAATAAAACAAAAAGCTGGTTCTTTGAAAAGACAAATAAAATTGATAGACCATTAGCAAGATTAACCAAGAAAAGAAGTGAGAAAATCCAAATAACCTCATTAAGAAACAAAATGGGAGACATTAGGACTGACACCACTGAAATACAAAAGGTCATTTCAGGCTACTATGAACATCATTACACACATAAAGTAGAAAACCTAGAAGAGATGGATAAATTCCTGGAAAAATACACCCCCCCCAGCTTAAATCAGGAAGAATTATATATCCTGAACAGACCAATAACAGGCAGAGATACTGAAATGGTAATTAAAACAATAACAACAACAACAAAAAAATCCAGGTTCAGATGGATTCACAACTGATTTCTAGAAGACATTCAAAGAACAATTGGTACCAATCCTTTTGGCACTATTCCACAAGATAGAGAAAGAGGGAAGCCACCCTAATTCATTCTATGAAGCCAGCATCACCCTAATACCTAAACCAGGAAAGGACATAACCAAAACAGAAAACTACAGACTAATATCCCTGATGAACATAGATACTAAAATCCTAACACAATACTAGCTAACTGAATTCAACAACATATCAAAAAGATAATCCACCATGATCAAGTGGGTTTCATACCAGGGACGCAAGGATGGTTTAACATACACAAGGCAATAAATGTGATATACCCCATAAACAGAATTTAAAACAAAAATCACATGATCATCTCATTAGATGAAGAAAAAGCATTCAACAAAGTCTAGCATCCCTTTATGATTAAAACTCTCAACAAAACCAGCATACAACAGACATACCTCAATGTAATGAAAGCCATCTATGACAAACCCATAGCCAACATAATACTGAATGGGGAAAAGTTAAAAGCATTCCCTCTGAGGACTGGAATAAGACAAGCATGCCCACTCTCACCACTCCTCTTCAACATAGTACTGGAAGTCCTCGCCAGAGCAACCAGACAAGAGAAAGAAAGGGCATCCAAACTGGTAAAGAGGAAGTTAAACTGTCACTATTTGCTGACCTTGGAAACCCTAAAGACTCCCTCAGAAAGCTCCTAGAACTGATAAAATAACTCAACGAAGTTTCCAGATACAAGATTAAAGTACAGAATTCAGTAGCTCTCCTATACACCAACAGTGACAAAGTGGAGAATCAAATCAACAACTCAACCCCTTTTACAACAGCTGCAAAAAATAATTAAATACTTAGGAATATATCTAACCATGGACGCAAAAAACCTCTACAAGGAAAACTACACAACAGTGCTGAAAGAAATCATAGATGATACAAACAAATGGAAACATCCCATGCTCATGGATGGGTAGAAACAATATTGTGAAAATGACCATACTGCCAAAAGCAATCTAGAAATTCAACGCAATTCACATCAAAATACCACCATCATTCTTCACAGAATTACAAAAAAAAAAAAATCTAAAACTCATGTGGAACCAAAAAAGAGCCCACATAACCAAAACAAGACTATGCAAAAAGAACAAATCTGGAGGCACCACACTACCTGATTTCAAACTATACTATAAGGCCATAGTCACCAAAACAGCATGGTACTGGTATATAAATAGGCACATAGACCAACGGAACAAAATCAAAAACCCAGAAGTAACCCCAAATACTTGCAGCCAACTGATCTTTGACAAAGCAAACAAAAACATAAAGTGGGAAAAGGACACCATTTTCAACAAATAGTGCTGGGATAATTAGCAAGCCACATGTAGGAGAACGAAACTGGAATGTCATCTCTCACATTACACACAAATCAATTCAAGATAGATTAAGGACTTAAATCTAAGACCTGAATCTATAAAAGTTCTAGAAGATAACATTGAAAAAACCCTTCGAGACATTGGCTTAGGCAATGATTTCATGACCAAGAACCCAAAAGCCAATGCAATAAAAACAAAGATAAATAGCCGGGACCTAATTAAACTAAAGAGCTTTTGCATGGCAAAAGAATCAGTCAGCAGAGTAAACAGACAACCCACAGGGTGGGAGAAAATCTGCACAATATATACATCTGACAAAGGACTAATATCCAGAATCCACAATGAACTCAAAAAAATCAGGTAGAAAAATCAAACAATCCCATCAAAACGTGGGCTAAGGACATAAATAGACAATTTTCAAAAAAGATATACAAATGGCCAACAAACATACGAAAAAATGCTCAACATCTCTAATGATTGGGGAAATGCAAATCAAAACCACAATTTAATACCTCCTCACTCTTGCAAAAATGGCCATAATCCAAAAATAAATAAAAACAGTAGATGTTGGTGTGGATGTCGTGAACAGGCAACACTTCTACACTGCTGGTGGAAATGTAAACTAGTACAGCCGCTATGGAAAACAGTGTGGATATTCCTTAAAGAACTAAAGAGAATCATATATATATATATATATATATATATATATATACACACACACACACACACAAACACACGTATATATATACACACACGTATATGTATGCATATATACATATATACACACATATGTACATGTGTGTATACACATACATATATACACGTATGTGTGTATACATACCTATATACACGTGTGTGTGTGTATGTACACATACACACACGTTTGTGTGTATGTACACATATACACACACGTGTGTATGTATATATATACATATATATTGATGAGATTCGAGACTATTATTTTTAGTGAAGTAACTCATGAATGGAAAACCAAACACTGTATGTTCCCACTGATATGTGGGAGCTAAGCTATGAGGATGCAAAGGCATAAGAATGATACAATGGACTTTGGGGACTTGGAGGGAAGGCAGTGAAGGGGGGCGAGGGATAAAATACTACAAATAGTGTGCAGTGTATACTGCTCAGGTGATGGATGCACCAAAATCTCACAAAACACCACTAAATAACATATCCATGCAACCAAATACCACCTGTATCCCAATAACCTATGGAATTTTTTTTAATTAATAGATTAAAAAATACTGAGGCTCAGAGGGAAAGTATACAACTATCTTTATTTGGCTAGCAAAAAGCAAGACAGAACCCAAAGGTCATTTAGAAGCTATGAGTCTGGCACACTTTTCAAGGCAGTATTGAACTCTAAAATAGAGAATGGAGGTCCTCCCAGCCTTCACTGAAATTTTTTCTTCAGTGATATTTCAGGATGGGCAAAAAAGCATTTTATTAATGTTAACCTGAGTGCATTTTAAATAATGGTTTGATAGGGTTACTGCCCAAGCTTTAGGAGACAAGGGCCAGGTCAAAGGTGGTTACAATAGGAACAGAGAGGAATGATGGTGGGAGATACAAACCTTACAAAGTGAGGACAAACAGAATGACCAGAGTCAGAGATTCTGAGAGTTTCTGCCTGGGAAACCAGAAGAATCCAAGTGCCATGAGAAGCGTGAAAGGAGCGCAGCTTGGTAAAAGAAAAGAAAATGCACTGTTTTTCAATTATTTTCAGTATAGAGAAGTTGAAGGGGACAGACGAACATTTCAGTGGTCATGCCCAACAAGCATATACAATATGTAAAATATAAGTTGAAGTTGGAGATGTGTCAAATGCATAAAAACACCAGAATAACAGTTCTTGCTTATGGCTGCACATCAGAATCATATGGAGCACTGAAAAAGAAATCCTACGCTCTAGATTAATTAAATAAAAACCTCTGGGGTTGGATAACCACTGGCCTAAGTAAATCATGGCAGAAGTTAAATCATGGGTAAAGAAGAATGGCTGGATGCAGTGGCTCCTGCCGGTAATCCCAGCACTTTGGGAGGTCGAGGCAGGTGGATCACTTGAGGTCAGGACTTCAAGACCAGTCTGGCCAACATGGCGAAAAACTGTATCTACTAAAAGTACAAAAATTAGCCAGGCGTGGTGGTGCATGCCTGTAGTCCCAGCTACTCGGGAGGCTGAGGCAGGAGAATCGCTTGAACCCTGGAGGCAGAGGTTGCAGTGAGCCGAGATTGTGCCACTGTACTGCAGCCTGGGTGACAGATTCTCAAACAAAGAAGAAGAAGAAGAAGGAGGAGGAGGAGGAGAAGGGAAGAAGGAAGAAAGAAGGAAGAAGGAAGGAAGAAGAAAGAGGAAGAAGAACCAAACATTGAGGGTCACTCATACTTGAAGCTGGAAGAGGAGGAATACATGACAGCAACGAAGAAGGGGAAGCCAGAGAAGAAAAAAAAAAAAGAACCTTGATAGAGTAGAATAGGACAAAGCTTTAAGAAGTAAGGGATGAGTAATGTGTCAGCTATTGATACTGGGACGTGGAGGAGGCCAGGACTGAGGATGTGTCATTTTTATTTTATTTCATGGGCATGTGATAAAAGTAAATTATCTTTTTGTGTTTAAGTATACTAAAATCTGTGCCTGGAATAGACATAATGTAGAGACCACAGGTGGGTACTACAGTTTTTAATGGGCTATTTTCAACATTTCCAAAGTGGCTGAATAATTTTAACTGTTAGTGATAGCAACATCTGGCCCAGCAATGTCAGGAATGGTATATCAACAGAGGAGAATGAACCTGCGCAAAATTAAAGAAGTCTCATCTATTCTCCTTTGTCTTTTATTCTAGCGCACAGAGCAAGAGGTAAAGCCCCAGCTGGGGAAGAAAAAGAAAAAAAAATCCTTACTAAAAGCTGTTGTCATTGTACAGACAAAATTAATAACCAACTGAACTGGGCTACTTCCACTTGGCCGAAAGTAAATGCTAACCATATGAGTCAATTGTTTTGCCTTCAAAACATGCGTATGTGCACAAAGACAACAAACAAAGCACAAACCTCAAAAGACAAATACAACTTAGCAGACTGTAAATTAAAAATATAAATATTTGGTTAGTGTTTGGCAACTGCTGAAAAATAATTGTTAAACGAATGGGGAAAAGAGACTGTGTAGCCAAGAATACAAAGATACCATTATAAAAGAAATAGGATGAAATTAAGAACAGCAAACTCTAGGCTGATTTTGAGTGAAAACGTTCTTCTACTGACTGCTAAAATACTCTTCCCAAGTGGGAGCAAAAGCACAGAAACTACCCTGGATTATGTTCAAGGGTAAAATGAGATAATGTATGTGAGAGTGCTGTGGAAACTCCAGATTGTGCTACGCATGTGAGGAGTTGCTATGATTGTTGTTACTATCCCACCCAGAGCTGGGGAACAAAGGGTATTGGAGACAAGCCCCAAGCCAGACCGGCACTCAGCTAACACCCGAAACCTCTTGCTTTGCTCTGCTGTTATCCTAGCCAAAGTGAGTCACTGGTCATGTACCAATCACCACAAGATTCCATAAAATTATGGTATCATAAAAAAATTAGTTACTCAACCAGCAGTACTGGAAGGGGAGATAAGCTGACTTCCCAAGAAGGCTTTTGGCTGAGTTGTCCCAGTTGGGTATTGAATTCATGGTATGATTTATTTGCAGGGTTGGGACTGGATAAAACTCAGTCAAGTACTCCAATTTCTGATTTCTATTAAGTTTGTTGGTCTTGCCCCACACTCCCTCCACCCTGTCCCATTTACCAAGCAATCTGGAATAGCTGTATCTGAAGATGTCAACAAGAACAGTCTCTTTTTTTTCCCATGGCAATCAAGTACTCCATCCCATCCTCATAGGCCTGGGAATAAAATATCCTAAAGGAGCAGAGATACAAACCAGTGGGCATTTACAAGCCCAGCCCAGGTCCACATCCTTAACAAAGGACTGGAAGAATAGAATGAGAACTATAGAATGAGGCATGTCTGTACAAAATGAAATGCTGCTGCCAAAATATTTCTTCATTTTTTCTTTAGATGTCCAAGAAAAGGGAGAAAGGTATAGTACTTTGTGAGGTTGTGGAGGGAAGGTGAGACTGATAACAAGAAGCCTATGACCTCATATGTAAATGCACATTCTTTGAGACCATTTTTAGACTCTGACAATCTTAGAGTCAAAGGGAGGTTTAAAATTAATCTTAGTCCCAGTGGCCTTTTGCCCAGTAAAGAAATACCATCCAGCTCTACTTGAAGTCCTTTAGTAACAGGCACCTCAGTACTCATAAGACAGCACATTCCATCATTTGTTTTTTTTTTTCCTCCTCTTTGGCAACCAGTTAAAACTTCAAACTATCAGATAATTGAAAACATATAGTCATGGGATCCTAAAAGTATTATTCAGGACAACTTAACCCCATTCCCTGATGATCTAAGATGAGGAAACTAATGCTCAGAAAAGGGATAGAATTTTCCCAAAGTCACACAGTGGTCAATGGTAGAGCTAAAAGTAGAATTCAAGTCTGCATATTCAGGGCCCAGTGGCTTCTCTGCTTCCCATATACGAAGAAAGGAGTTGGCCCAGCTTTAGGACCAATTACTCAGTGACTATACTACCAAGGCTCCAGCTTCTTTTTCCTAACTCCCACAGCCCAATAATGGCTCATTTTATCCTCAACAGAAACAATTCCAAAGGGTGGGCTGGGTCATGGAGAGGTGGATCGTAGAAGGGAAGAAGTGATGCCCACTCTTTTTGGCTTAACCACAACGGTGACTAACAATCTCCTGGAAGTAGGACATCTCAGTGTCTGATTCCACCATATATTACATGGAAAATCCTTTATTTTTGAGAATAGCATGATGTCTTTTGGTGGTGTTTGGAAGATATAATAACTGTTGTCATCCCAAGATAGGGAGAATTAATTTCTGGTCACTCAGCAACCACTTGATGAGTACTTTCTATGCTAGGCATTCTATTAGAACTTAGTGGCAAGAGAAAAAAACAGATGTGAATAAACCATATTCTCCAAATTTAGGAGATTGCAGTCTGGTGGGGAACATAGAAAATATATACAGTAAACTCTAATCCAAGACAAAGTATAGCCATCCTCATATCTATGTTCACAAAATAATAGTAGTCGTATTTTACATACTGATGGTGAAACTTACCCATATCTTTCCTGTTAAGCTCCCAAGAAGAGAATACACGGGTGGAGCTAGTTTCTAGAAAGAAAGCAGTGAAAAGCAGCTTCTGCTTCAATATGAAGCTTCAGCACTGAGGAATGGCTCCAAAAGATGACTCACTCTCTGCAGGAAGCATTCAAGTGGAGCAGGTCAAGAAGACATCTAAAGAAAGGAATTCTCTCAAAGAGGGAATAACTGGTATAAGGTAACTGGAGGATCCCTCTTTCTTTTGACTCATTCTTTAGTGCCAGAGTTGGCGTAATTGCCCAGCTATCTATCACCTTAAACCCTAACAGCTGTGGAAAATGAAAAGCCATACTGAACTTGGAGTAAGAAAAATGTGTCTTGCAGTTCTGGCACAGATGCTTACTAACTAAATGATCTCTAGCAAGTTTCATTTTCTCTAGGCCTGTTTGGCCACCTGTATAATATATATAAATAAATCTGCAATTCCCTCATTTGGGGATAAGGAATCAGTGGGATGATGGATTTGAAAGTATTTAGCACATAGTGGAAAAAATGATTTATATTCTTTAATTTTTTTTTGAGATAGGGTCTCACTTTGTTGCCCAGGCTGGAGTGTAGTGGCATGATCATAGCTCACTGCAGCCTCAAACTCCTGGGCTCAGGAGATTCTCCTGCCTCAGCCTCCCAAGTAGCGGGGACTACAAGTGCCCAGCACTCAGTGCCCAGCTATTTAAAAAAATTTATATAGACAGGGTCTCTCCATGTTTCCCAGGCTAATCTTGAACTCCTGGGCTCAAGCCCTCCTCTCGCCTATGCCTCCTAAAGTGCTGGGATTACAGGAATGAGCCACCCTTCCTGACCAGAAAAAAATAATTTAAAAAATAATAAATTACAAGGAATTTTGTCACATTTACCCATCCTGTTCCTTTTGCAGTATTCCTCATCACTATGAAGACATACTCATACCCCAATTTATATACTTCAAAACCACAGAGTCATATTTGACTTGATACCATGCCAGATAAGAAATGATACAATTATCTGAGCTGTTTGACCTGGGAGCAGAAGATGCAGGGGGATCTGATCTCTGGTCTTCAGATCTCTGAAAAACTGTCATGGAAGAAAAAGAACAGACTGCTCTAGGTGGCCTCAGGGAGAATGACTAGGATATCCAGGTACAAGCTTTAGGAAAACTAAGTTCAGCTTAGCAAAAGGAAGAACTTTTAACAGTCCAAGGCTTTCCCTGAAGACAGTGGGCTCTCTCAGAAAGCAGTAAGGAACCTCCCTCTAGAAGTGTTCAAACAGAAACTGGCAAGGATGTTTTAATGTGGAATCCATTAGGGTAAAGGAAAATTACAATTCATGAAATTCTACTTGTCAGGCACTGTGCTAGACCCTTGGCAGGAAATATATCTTTTAATCCTCCCAATAACACCATGATGTGAGTACTGTTATCCCTCTTTTTCAGGTTAGAAAGCTGAGGCTCAAAGAATTTGACTACTTCTCATTGGGCTTACTACTGGCATGGTGGGTGGGAGGAACAATTATTTGTTGCATCTGTTTGGCATTAAATGCAGTAGTACCTCAGACTGTGTGTAAAACACACACACACACCCCACATACTTCTAAATGTCTTGTGGAAATACTGATCCTAGTTGGGAATGTCAAGCACATAATATGCTTAGGATCACAAACAGCAGATAAATAGCAGACCCAGGACTTGAAAGTAGCTGTGTCTAGCTCAGAAGGTACATACTCTTTCTATTGCGTTATCCACAGAAGTGAGATGGGAATGCACAACCTTGTAAGGTCTAAGCTAACCTGAAAAGATTCTGATTTTCTCATTCTTCCTTTTTCAATTCCATATAATGTATCAACTACAAAGTTCTGTAGATTCAACTTTTGTGATGGCTTGTTAAATTCATCACCTCCTTTCTATTCCTACAGCCACGACCTCAGTTCCAGGGCCTTGTTCCCTCTCTGCCCCTAGTTTATCCCCCTCTTGTGTTTTCCTATTCCAATCCAGCTGACTAACCTTT
Source organism: Pan paniscus (assembly GCF_029289425.2). Classification (NCBI taxonomy): domain Eukaryota; kingdom Metazoa; phylum Chordata; class Mammalia; order Primates; family Hominidae; genus Pan; species Pan paniscus. The sequence goes on from NC_073272.2 coordinate 66,237,346, forward strand.
TACCAGATTACTCTTCCTAAAGCAGAGGATCTGAAGTTTTTTTTAAGCTCAAAAACTTTCAATGGCTTTCCATTGTCTGCTAAATCAAATCAAAACTCTAGCATCCACTGTCTTTTGCAGTTTACCACCAATCTGCCTTGGCAAGTTTAACTTCCATTTTTCCGCTAATCGTACTCCAAAATCCAGCTCAGCTGGTGTTCTTTTCATATGCCCTGAGCTTCCCTGCCTTAAAGCAGTTGTTCCTATTTTCTCTGCTTAAACTGTCTTCTCTATCTCCACCTGTTGAAATCTTATCTGTGTGCCACAGTCTATCTTAAATAATAATAGTTAATATTTATTGAGTGTTTATTTTGGGCCAGCCACTGTGCTAAGTGTGTGCAAGTATTTTATATGGATTATCTCATCTAATCCTCACAACAGCCCCATGAGGTGGGTGCTATTATTATCCACTTTAGCCTGAAGTTAACAGAAACTCAGAAAGGGAGAAGTAATTTTATTTGTCCAGGGTAACACAAGTTAAATGGTGAGCATGGGATCTGAACTCAAATAGTCTAGCTCTGGAGCCCTGAAAGGCATTACAATTTCAAAAAAAGAATTAAAAAAAACCTTTTTCTGATTTCGTATGGTTCAACTTGATACAATCCTTACTTGGCAGCCTCTAAGCATTTTTATTTAACTTTTAAAACCTCTCTTGTGTTATATTAATATTTATCCGTGTTTTTATATCCAGGATGAGATTGTCAGGCCCCAGTGGGCACAGCCTAGGTCTCAGACAGACATCTCACTGTCTCACACATGGTGGCACAGACTAGGTGCTCAGTGAGTCTGCGGAGTTGAAGGTATGTTGGGGTGAAGAAAAGAACAGAGGAGTTATCTAGGGAAGATGTTCCAAACTCTCCTGCCCCAGCCACCCAGCATGACATTGGCCAACGCTGCCAACACCTGTCTAAGTCAGACCCTGAAGTCTCTGTTTTCCTAGCCTGGTCTCTGGCGGGTCCCTTCTTGTCCCCCAGTTCTTGCAGCTTGCTGGGTCTTGGCCAGTGTTTGGGGTGAGGCAGGATCAAAATAACACTGCCCGGGGCTCAGCTTCCAGGAATGAGAGATCAAGTGAAACCAAGCTCGGCGGGTGAGGGGGTGGATTGAAAGCCCCCATACAGAGCCAGCATGCTCTTTACACAAGCCCTGACTTGCCCTCAAGCCACGCGGGTTAGCAGTTCTGCTTTCCTCAGGATGCTCCACAAGTCTGATCCACTGTCCCCACCTTCACTAACACCCAGCCTCCTTCTCTTCTTTATCTCCCAACCCTAGATGCTCAAGGTTGTTGGACACGTCCAGGCATGTTCTCAGAGGCAATGCAGGTCCAGTAAGAGCCTACAGGAACTGGCTCGCCAAGATCCTAGAGATGTCAGCCCAGATCCCTGGTACCTCAGAAGGCGCTCTCCGGACACAAATGGATGGACTGACAGCCAGCCACAGGGCGCCTTCCCAATTGTTCTGATTTTGCGGTACCCTAGCAGGATCATCCTGACCTGATTCTGTACTTCTGCACCTAGATGCCGCAGGTCCCAGCCGCCTTGCCACACCAGGGGGTGTTCCCACACTCACCCGGTAACGGATGAGTAGATGGCTCTTGCTCCCAAATGGGACTCCGGTACAAATCCCCCTCAGCGCAGAGCACACATCTCACCCAGCCCCCTCCCGTCACCCCCCGCCCTTCACCCCGCGCCCCTCAGCCCCCGCCCCTCAGACCCGCCCATCAGCCCCGCCCCTCAGCCCCCAGCCTGCATACACACTCACAGTATATGAAATTCCTTGTAATCAAAGTTCCGCTTGACTCATTTCACATCCACGTGTAGCAACAACAGCCCAAACCCTCCTTTCACGGTAAGCTTACCTCTTCCGCCCCCGTGAAGTTCCTAGAGCAGCTATTGGACTGTTTGAGTGCCTAGGCGTGGCTACGAAAAGAAACTGCCTTTGAGAGGCACAATGTGAGGCTGAAGAACAGTGACCCAGCCACTGGTATGGCAGGAGCTGCAAATCTCCTGGGACTGAAGCGGGGGCCAGAGAGTAGAGGGCCAGGGAGTGGGGTCCAGAGAAAGCATCAAGTTGTCTCTTTCACAGCTGAATGCAGCTCAGCTCATCAAAGTTTATTCATGACTTAGCAGGCTTGGAGTTTGACAGGGAAAATTATTGTTGGAAAAGCCAAAATTTTCAGACACATGGAGAAGCCGCTTTCCAGCTCTGCGTCTGCCTCAAAAAAATACTCCTCCATTCAGAAGGGTAGATAGGATTGTGACAGGAGGAAGAGAGCAGACATGAAGCAGGGAAAAGACCACTCAAAATAAAGGAAAACTGGATTCGGCACTCAGCTTTGATCATCCATCTTCTCTGGGCCCCTGAGTGTCTGTACAAGGAGGGGGTTGAGCTACGTAGTCTCTAAGGGCACTTCAAACAATGACACTTTGGGAGTTTATTAATCCATGATCTCAGAGGCAGCGGTGGATAAATCCCGAAACGTTACTAGTCCCTGACCTTGAAGAGTTTGCAGAGCTGGGAAGATAAAGTAGACCGGACAGAGACAGACAATTAAGGGCCAAACTATGAGGTGCAGACTGGAAGGGTTTGGGGGCCAGTAGGAAGAAGGAGTAAAAAAGAGTCTGACAAGGAAAGCAAATGCTTTTCAATAGATTAGGAGGTTTTAAAAGAGGTCAAAGAGGAAATAGCCTAATGGGTAGAGGAAAAGAAAAGCTTGAGCCAAGGTATGGGGGAGAGGACCAAGAAATGTGCCATTATCAGTCTCTGAGGGACCCCTCCTGTACTGGGCAGAGGCTATATGCCAGCTCAGGGTGGGGTCTCAGTAAAGCAGCTGAAAAGCCTTTGGTGGGAAAGGGCTGAATAGGCCCTAAGCTGAAGTAGAGAAAGTCCTCAATGAATTTCATATCTGTCCCCTAGCTAGAGTTAAAACCAGAATAGGCTACTGTGGGCTCAGGCCTAGTAGAAGGGAAAACTGCCAGAATTGGAATCCTAGGTCTGCCCCTTACTAGCTTTGTGACCTAAGGCAAGTTACTTAACCACTCTGTGGCTCAGGATTCTCTTCTGTAAAATGGGGAAAATAACAATCCCTTACTCATAGGATTGTTTCAGGTATTATATGAGTTAATATACAAAATAGTGTTTATATGCATAAGGAGCTTAGAATGATTTCTGGGACATAGTGGTATAGAAGTGTTTATTAAATATAAATAAACACATGAATGCAATTTAGGGACCTCTGAAATCATCTGTGAGATTCAAATGAAAATAGCTACCCTGGGTACCTCCTAATTCTATTCTGTCCTTTCCTAGAAAACAGGACCTCTTCTTTTTCTCCATCCTTTCCTACCCAGAGAGGCTGAATTACAGACAGTTTTGAAACTTTAGTGTAAAGAACCCTAGCTTGGAATTTAGATGTCTTGACAAAACTAAGTGTAACGTCATGTAAATCTCTTCCTCTCTCTTAGTTTTCCTTTCTGCATCTGTACCCTGAAGAGACTGTTGGACTGGATGACCTTGAAACGCTAGAGCCGTGCTTCTCTCATATTAATGTGCACACAAATCACCTAAGGATCTTGTTAAAACACAGATTCTGAGTTAGCAGCTGTGGTGTGGGACTAAGACTCTGATTTTCTAACTGCTTCCAGGTGATATTGATGGTGCTGGGCCACAGACCATAGTTTTAGTAGCAAAGGTCTAGAAGGTGGACAAGAATAACATTTACTGAGCATCTATAAATCATGCATATGCGTCCCTTTATACCTTACAACCATTCTATGAGGTTGAGGTTACCATCCTCATTTTGTAGATGAAGAGGCTCCTTGTACTCTGTGATTCTGCCTGGAAGTACAGGAGGAAACTTGAGATAGAGGTACCAGGGATATGTCAGAGTCCACAAGCTATTGTGGAAAGTGATTATAAGCAGCAAATATGAAACCACTGTCCTCCACCATAACTTGTCCAATAATACTATAACAGTTAGCTGGCCCTCACTAAGCACTTGCCAGGCACTGCTCAAATTTTTTTCATGAATTAATTCATTTTATCTTCATAATCTATGAAGCCACAATCATTAGAATTATCCTCCCCTCTCCTTTTGCTCACACCTCACATTCAACCCATCAGCACATCCTATCAGCTCTGCCTCCTGCCTCAGAGATAAACTCTGAATTTCACCAACTTCTTAGCACCTTCACTGCAACCACTCTGGTGCAAGCCACGATTACTTTTCACCTGAATTATTGCCATATACTCCAGTAGCTCTCCTTGCTCTCATGCTTACCCCACTCCAGTCAATTCTCAGCAGAGCAACCAGAATGATCCTTTTAAAAGTACATCAGTCTAAGTCTGTCCAAGCAATTCTACTGGTTGGCTTCTTATTCAGCAGAAAACCCAAAATCCTTAACTATGGTCTATAATAGTCTACAATCTATCCCACGCCATCCCATCCTCACTAACCTGCCCCTCTATCTCTGATCTCACCTCTTACCACTCGCCTTGACCACCATACCCAACCCCAACTGGCGGCCTTGATATTTCTTCCAACACTCAAAGCACGCTCAAGACTCTGGTCTTTGCACTTGCTGCTCCTTCAGCCTAGCCAATTCTTCCCCCAGATATCAGCATGGCTCCTTTTCTCACTTCCTCCATATCCCTGCTTAAATGTCACTTTATCAAAGTGGACTTTCTTGAATATCCTAGCTAGTACAAGCTAATGGGATTGCCTAGGCCTTTTGAAATCCACTGGGTAGGTGAGCTTTTTCTCAACATAGCCCCAGGACCTCCGGTGCAGTGTGGTGGTGAGTAGGGTTAAGGCTCTCAACTCTGCTCTCTATTGGGGAGCCACTCTAGCTCCATGTGCTTGTGCAGCAGAACTAAGTTTGGATCAGCTAATTTCTTGGGGGCTTTCCACAGCCCCTCCTTTTATGATAAACAGGAGTCACTTCGTGAACCCAAACTGAGAACTATCAGTACAGAGTTTCTCTACCTACACTCTACTGCTGGAACCAGCCTAACCTGACAGCAGGATAGGCAGGACCAGCCTCCACTCTGCTTATCTCTGGGACCAGACAGATTCTGGGGCTCAGTGAGATTCAGGTCTCTCTGATGCCACCCCTCAGCTCTCTCTCAGAAGTTACTTAGGGTCACTCAGGGGAATACTGGCCTTGGCTGTGTCTCAGAGAATCCTGGGTAGCCTCTAATTCTAGTGTCCAACAATGGCAGGACCACCTTTCATGAAGGAGCTTCATGGTTATCCAGGCAGAATGGGGCCCTTATAGCTCCTCTCAAGACTGGGACCAGGGGGCAGGAAAAGAGGCTGAAAGACTAAGGGGATGCTGAGGCCTGTGGGGCAACCCCTGTAAACTCAAACATTGCTAAGGATGTCCCTGAACACAATATCAGCTTCTTGTTCTCTTTAGCCTGTGAGATGTGTGTAGATAAACTTGGCCATAAATGTTTGCTGCAGTGGTGTATACAGGCTTAGGTCTTCTGAATTAGAAAGCTGGGGTATAAGAGTTACTTCTAGCCATGGGAATTTCCAAACTTCAGCTAGATTCTAGCACAGTCCAATAGTGTTATCTCTCATTTTAAATAATCTTCTATTCCACTTGCCCAAGATGGCTTTAAAACTCACTCTTCTTAAGTCAAGTGCTCAACACAGCTCCCAAACCCCTAGCAGATGACTTCACCTCCAGTTTCACCGAGAATGTAAAAGGGCACGAAACTTGAAGTCTAAACAACTTCTGACATCTCCACATTCAAGTTCATCCTGTTTCTTACCTCAGAGTTTCCTCCTGTCCCTCCTGTCTCCATCTGTGTTTACTCCTGTCTATTCCATTTTGCTTTATTTGTATCTTCATGGTCTTTCTTCCTCTGGCTCTTTCTCCTAAATTGTCTTTCCATTCTGAACTAAGATTAATTCTTTTCATATCCTCACCTCCACCTCTTCATTTCCAAACTCACTACATTTTGCTCTTCTCAAGGTCACCCATGATTTCCATACTATCAAACCCATGGATTCTTCTGTTTTCTTATTTGAATTATCTAAAACATCCAACATTGTCTGGATTCTTTTCTTTCTGACTCTCTTCCCTTGACTTTCATGGAACTAATGTCTTCTAGTTTCACTTATTTCTCTACAGCATTTTATGGATTCTCATTCTCCACTTGCCCCTCAAGTGCAGGGATTTTACAGAGTTCCTCCCACCCTCCATTGGCCCTCTGGCCTGATTCTAACTTCTCTCACTGGAGTGTGAACCTATGTGGCAGGGACCTTATATACCATTTCACAAATTTCCACATGCAAAACCGTACCTAGAGTATTTTAAGTTCTCAATACATTTTTACATATTATATATATCAATATATCTGTTGAATAAATAAATGGGTGGGCCCAAGGAGAAAAATGTTCACATTTGAATGTATCCTTCTATAATGAGCTCCCAGGCCTCAGGTGTGCCACAATAAAAATAAGATGGCTAAAAAGGAATTGAAACCCACACCCAAAATAATGATAATAGCCAACACTTGATCAATGCTTGATGAACTCTATATGTCAGGCCCTATGCCAAATGTTCTGTATGCAATAGCTCATTTAATCATCACAATAATCCTATGAGGCAAAAACCATGACATCACTCCTATTTTATAGATAACAAAATTGAGGCACAGAAACGATAGGTAACTTATCTATGCCATCTATCAGTGCCACAACCAATAAGTGGCAATTGACCCAGGATTCTCAAGAATAGCTGATGCCTTAATTATTCACTGTCACACTCAAATGTACAATCCTTGCTTTCCCTTCCAATCAGAGGCTCCTTCCATCCTCTCTGAAGAGCTATTCTAAACCTCTACCTTTAGAAGTAAAGGTTAAGTTCCTACTTTAGCACTGAATTCTTAGCCCAGAAACATTGACTCTTTTCTTCTTCATCAATAAAACAGATTCTATTAGGCATTTAGTGCCTATAACTTCTTCCTTAATTCCTATAAGGTTCTCTCTGTCTTCATTCATCTTGGCCTTTCCTCTTGAAGAAGAGAGAATGCCTCCCCTGATATCTATGAATCTTTCTCCATCAATTACCCCCACTCTCTATGGCATCATTATTTACCTGCCTTCTGTGCCTACCCCTTTAACTCATAAACATATTTGAATTCCTCCCACTACAAAATAAAATCAACCCTTCTACCACATTTCCTCTTTCTCAAACAACAGCCTCGTCCCATTTTTTTCTTAGCCAAATTTCTGGATAGAGTTTTCTCTAATAACTGTTTCCATGACTTTAATTTCCATTAGCTCCCCAACCTACTATAATCTGGCTTCTAGCCCCATTTGTTCTCCCTAAAGTTACAGGGGACCACTTAACTGCCAAATTTTAGGAAACATTTTCTCTCATCTTTTTTTTTCTTTTTTTTATTATACTTTAAGTTTCAGGGTACATGTGCACAACATGCAGGTTTGTTACATATGTATACATGTGCCATGTTCGTGTGCTGCACCCATTAACTCATCATTTACATTAGGTGTATCTCCTAATGCTATCCCTCCCTCCTTCCCCCACCCCACAACAGGCCCCGGGTGTGATGTTCCCCTTCCTGTGTCCAAGTGTTCTCATTGTTCAATTCCCACCTATGAGTGAGAACACGTGGTGTTTGGTTTTTTGTCCTTCCGATAGTTTGCTAAGAATGATGGTTTCCAGCTTCATCCATGTCCCTACAAAGGACATGAACTCATCCTTTTTTATGGCTGCATAGTATTCCATGGTGTATATGTGCCACATTTTCTTAATCCAGTCTATCATTGTTGGACATTTGGGTTGGTTCCAAGCCTTTGCTACTGTGAATAGTGCTGCAATAAACATACGTGTGCATGTGTCTTTATAGCAGCATGATTTATGCACCTTTGGGTGTATACGCAGTAATGGGATGGCTGGGTCAAATGGTATTTCTGGTACTAGATCCCTGAGGAATAGCCACACTGACTTTCACAATGGTGGAACTAGTTTACAGTCCCACCAACACTGTAAAAGTGTCCCCATTTCTCCACATCCTCTCCAGCACCTGTTGTTTCCTAACTTTTTAGTGATCACCCTTCTAACTGGTGTGAGATGGTATCTCATTGTGGTTTTGATTTGCATTTCTCTGATGGCCAGTGATGATGAGCATTTTTTCATGCCTCTGTTGGCTGCATAAATGTCTTCTTTTCAGAAATGTCTATTCATATCCTTCACCCATTGTTGATGGGGTTGTCTGATTTTTCTTGTAAATTTGTTTGAGTTCATTGTAGATTCTGGATATTAGGCCTTTGTCAGATGAGTAGATTGCAAAAATTTTCTCCCATTCTGTAGGTTGCCTGTTCACTCTGATGGAAGTTGCTTTTGCTGTGCAGAAGCTCTTTAGTTTAATTATATCCCATTTGTCAAATTTGGCTTTTGTTGCCATTGCTTTTGGTGTTTTAGACATGAAGTCCTTGTCCATGCCTATGTCCTGAATGGTATTGCCTAGGTTTTCTTCTAGGGTTTTTATGGTTTTAAGTTTAACATTTAAATCTTTAATCCATCTTGAATTAATTTTTGTATAAGGTGTAAGGAAGAGGTCCAGTTTCAGCTTTCCACATATGGCTAGCCAGTTTTCCCAGCACCATTTATTAAACAGGGAATCCTTTCCCCATTTCTTGTTTTTATCAGGTTTGTCAAAGATCACATAATTATAGATGTGTCGTATTATTTCTGAGGGCTCTGTTCTATTCCATTGGTCTATATCTCTGTTTTGGTACCAGTACCATGCTGCTTTGGTTACTGTAGCCTTGTAGTATAGTTTGAAGTCAGTTAGCATGATGCCTGCAGCTTTCTTCTTTGGCTTAGGTTTGACTTGGCAATGTGGGCTCTTTTCTGGTTCCATATGAACTTTAAAGTAGTTTTTTCCAATTCTGTGAAGAAAGTCATTGGTAGCTTGATGGGGATGGCATTGAATCTATGAATTACCTTGGGCAGTATGGCCATTTTCATGATATTGATTCTTTCTATCCATGAGCATGGAATGTTCTTCCATTTGTTTGTATCCTCTTTTATTTCGTTGAGCAGTGGTTTGTAGTTCTCCTTGAAGAGGTCCTTCACATCCCTTGTGAGTTGGATTCCTAGGTATTTTATTCTCTTTGAAGCAATTGTGAATGGGAGTTCACTCATGATTTGGCTCTCTGTTTGTCTGTTATTGGTGTATAAGAATGCTTGTGATTTTTGTACATTGATTTTGTATCCTGAGACTTTGCTGAAGTTGCTTATCAGCTTAAGGAGATTTTGGGCTGAGACAATGGGGTTTTCTAGATATACAATCATGTCATCTGCAAACAGGGACAATTTGACTTCCTCTTTTCCTAATTGAATACCCTTTATTTCCTTCTCCTGCCTAATTGCCCTGGCCAGAACTTCCAACACTATGTTGAATAGGAGTGGTGAGAGAGGGTATCCCTGTCTTGTGCTGATTTTCAAAGGGAATGCTTCCAGTTTTTGCCTATTCAGTACGATATTGGCTGTGGGTTTGTCATAGATAGCTCTTATTATTTTGAGATACGTCCCATCAATACCTAATTTATTGAGAGTTTTTAGCATGAAGTGTTGTTGAATTTTGTCAAAGGCCTTTTCTGCATCTATTGAGATAATCATGTGGCTTTTGTCGTTGGTTCTATTTATATGCTGGATTATGTTTATTGATTTGCATATGTTGAAGCAGCCTTGCATCCCAGGGATGAAGCCCACTTGACCATGGTGGATAAGCTTTTCGATGTGTTGTTGGATTTGGTTTGCCAGTATTTTATTGAGGATTTTTGCATCAATGTTCATCAAGGAAATTGTTCTAAAATTCTCTTTTTTGGTTTTGTCTCTGACAGGCTTTGGTATCAGGATGATGCTGGCCTCATAAAGTGAGTTAGGGAGGATTCCCTCCTTTTCTATTCATTGGAATAGTTTCAGAAGGAATGGTACCAGCTCTTCTTTGTACCTCTGGTAGAATTCGGCTGTAAATCCATCTGGTCCTGGACTTTTTTTGGTTGGTAAGCTATCAGTTATTGCCTCAATTAAGAACCTGTTATTGGTCTATTCAGAGATTCAACTTCTTCCTTGTTTAGTTTTGGGAGGGTGTATGTGTTGAGGAATTTATGCATTTCTTCTAGATTTTCTAGTTTATTTGCGTACAGGTATTTATAGTATGCTCTGATGGTAGTTTGTATTTCTGTGGGATCAGTGGTGATCTCCCTTTTATCACTTTTTATTGCATCTGTTTGATTCTTCTCTCTTTTCTTCTTTTTTAGTCCCGCTAGCGGTCTATTAATTTTGTTGATCTTTTCAAAAAACCAGCTCCTGGATTCATTGGTTTCTTTGAAGCTTTTTTTGTGTCTCTATCTCCTTCAGTTCTGCTCTGATCTTAGTTATTTCTTGCCTTCTGCTAGCTTTTGAATGTGTTTCCTCTTGCTTCTCTAGTTCTTTTAATTGTGATGTTAGGGTGTCAATTTTAGATCTTTTCTGCTTTCTCTTGTGGGCATTTAGTGGTATAAATTTCCCTCTACAAACTGCTTTAAATGTGTCCCAGAGATTCTGGTACGTTGTGTCTTTGTTCTTGTTGGTTTCAAAGAACATCTTTATTTCTGCCTTCATTTCGTTATGTACCCAGTAGTCATTCAGGAGCAGGTTGTTCAGTTTCCATGGAGTTGAGCGCCTTTGAGTGTGTTTCTTAATCCTGAGTTCTAGTTTGATTGCACTGTGGTCTGAGAGACAGTTGGTTATAATTTCTGTTCTTTTACATTTGCTGAGGAGTGCTTTACTTCCAACTATGCCGTCAATTTTGGAATAAGTGCGGTGTGGTGCTGAGAAGAATGTATATTCTGTTGATTTGGGTTGCAGAATTCTGTAGATGTCTATGAGGTCCACTTGGTGCAGAGCTGAGTTCAATTCCTGGATATCCTTGTTAACTTTCTGTCTCGTTGGTCTGTCTATTGTTTAAATTTGGGTGTTAAAGTCTCCCATTATTATTGTGTAGGAGTCTAAGTCTCTTTGTAGGTCTCTAAGGACTTGCTTTATGAATCTGGGTGCTCCTGTATTGGGTGCATATATATTTAAGATAGTTAGCTCTTCTTGTTGAATTTATCCCTTTACCATTGTGTAATGGCCTTCTTTGTCTCTTCTGATCTTTGTTGGTTTAAAGTCTGTTTTATCAGAGACTAGGAATACAACCCCTGCCTTTTTTTGTTTTCCATTTGCTTGGTAGATCTTCCTCCATCCCTTTATTTTATGCCTATGTGTGTCTCTGCAGGTGAGATGGGTTTCCTGAATACAGCACACTGAGGGGTCTTGACTCTTTATCCAATTTGCCAGTCTGTGTCTTTTAATTGGAGGATTTAGCCCATTTGTATTTAAGGTTTATATTGTTATGTGTGAATTTGATCCTGTCATTATGATGTTAGCTGGTTATTTTGCTCGTTAGTTGATGCAGTTTCTTCCTTGCCTCAATGGTCTTTACAATTTGGCATGTTTTTGCAGTGGCTGGTACCAGTTGTTCCTTTCCATGTTTAGTGCTTCCTTCAGGAGCTCTTTTAGGGCAGGCCTGGTGGTGACAAAATCTCTTAGCATTTGGTTGTCTGTAAAGGATTTTATTTCTCCTTCACTTATGAAGCATAGTTTGGCTGGATATGAAATTCTGGATTGAAAATTCTTTTCTTTAAGAATGTTGAATATTGGCCCCCACTCTCTTCTGGCTTATAGAGTTTCTGCTGAGAGATCAGCTGTTAGCCTGATGGGCTTCCCCTTGTGGGTAACCCAACCTTTCTCTCTGGCTGCCCTTAAAATTTTTTCCTTCATTTCAACTGTGGTGAATCTGACAACTATGTGTCTTGGAGTTGCTCTTCTCGAGCAGTATCTTTGTGGCATTCTCTGTATTTCCTGAATTTGAATGTTGGCCTGCCTTGCTAGATTGGGGAAGTTCTCCTGGATAATATCCTGCAGAGTGTTTTCCAACTTGGTTCCATTCTCCCCATCACTTTCAGTACACCAATCAGATGTAGATTTGGTCTTTTCACATAGTCCCATATTTCTTGGAGGCTTTGTTCATTTCCTTTTTCTCTAAACTTCTCTTCTCACTTCATCTCATTCATTTGATCTTCCATCACTGATACCCTTTCTTCCAGTTTATCGAATTGGCTACTGAGGCTTGTGCATTCATCATGTAGTTCTTGTGCCATTGTTTTAAGCTCCATCAGGTCCTTTAAGGACTTCTCTGCATTGGTTATTGTAGTTAGCCATTTGCCTAATCTTTTTTCCAGGTTTTTAACTTCTTTGCGATGGGGTTGAACTTCCTCCTTTAGCTCGGAGAAGTTTCATCCTCTGAAGCCTTCTTCTCTCAACTTGTCAAAGTCATTCTCCATCCAGCTTTGTTCCGTTGCTGGTGAGGAGCTGCGTTCCTTTGGAGGAGGAGAGGGGCTCTGAGTTTTAGAATTTTCAGCTTTTCTGCTCTGTTTTTTCCCCATCTTTGTGGTTTTATCTACCTTTGGTCTTTGATGATGGTAACGTACAGATGGGGTTTTGGTGTGGATGTCCTTTCTGTTTGTTAGTTTTCCTTCTAACGTCAGGACCCTCAGCTGCAAGTCTGTGGAGTTTGCCAGAAGTCCACTCCAGACCCTGTTTTCCTGGGAATCAGCAGCAGAGGCTGCGGAACAGCAGATATTGGTGAACAGCAAATGTTGCTGCCTGATCGTTCCTCTGGAAGTTTTGTCTCAGAGTGGTACCTGTCCGTTTGGGGTGTCAGTCTGCCCCTGCTCGGGGGTGCCTCCCAGTTAGGCTAATTGGGGGTCAGGGACCCACTTCACGAGGCAGTCTGTCCATTCTCAGATCTCAAGCTGCGTTCTGGGAGAACAACTAGTGTCTTCGAATCTCAGTTGGAAATGCAGAAATCATCCATCTTCTTTGTCGCTCATGCCAGGAGCTGTAGACTGGAGCTGTTCCTATTCGGCCATGTTGGAACCGCCCCACTTGCTTTTTTCACTCGTCTTCTTACTTGATTTATCCACAGCTTTTTCCAGTAGTGGTCACTCTTTTCTTGGAAAACACTATTTCTAATGTTGAAAAAAAAATCCTGTCCCCTAGCTTCCTTCTATTTTTCTTTTTCTTTTCATTTATTTATTTATTTTTATTTTTTAAATTAATATTTTTCCATAAGTTATTGGGGTACAGGTGGTATTTGGTTACATGAGTACTTTCCTTATCATTACTTCCCCTTATTGTCTGCTCTCACCTTACTCAAATCACTTCAAATGTAGTTCTGACTCAGACAAGTAGCCAAACCCTCTATGCCTACTCTATACCTTAGCAGGCCTATGCTCGGAAGCTCAGCACACGCTGACCAGAAGGCTCTGCAATAATGACTATTCTACACATGTATTTGTTAATAATATTACTTTAAAGTAATGTGGGATATAACCCTTTCAAGTCCTGTATACATGTACCTCATTCAATCTTTATAATCACAGGAAAGTGGAATTACTCTTATTGTAGCAATTTACTAATTGGAAAGGGCAGAATTGCTGTCTGTTGGATGTGCACTATATACAGGCACTATACTAGGTAATTTATGTAAGTTATTTCACTAACCCTTCCAGAGCAGCTCCATAATTAGCTCCATTTTAAAAAGTGAAACAAGTAAACATATAAAACATTAAGTGGGAGTGACAGCAGCAACATTGTTGGATAGAACTTTTCAGCACTCATCCTCTTGTAGAAACATCAGTTTGAAAAACAATCCATAGCCTGAGCAACAAAGCGAGACCCCAATCTCTACAAAAAAAAAAAAAAAAGTAATTAGCCTATTGTCATGGTATGAGCCTGTGGTATCAGCTACTTGAAAGGCTGAGGTGGGAGGATTGCTTGAGCCCAGGAGTTTAAAGCTGCAGTGAGCTATAGATGATGCCACTGCATTCCAACCTGGGTGATCAGAGCAAAACTCTCTTAAAAACCAAAACAAACAAGCAACACAAACAATGACAATTACAAAAAATAAAACTATCCATGAACAAAAATATGTTCGCAAGAGTAAAGGAATACAGGTGAGAGATTATAGCACCTGGACATAGCACAGAAATAAGAAAAGACACATCAAAGAGGGAAGGAAAGAAAGTTTTACGTTATCCATATTATCCCTCCCCCATGTCTCGGCAAAAACCATGATGTTGCTCCTATTTTATACATGAGAAAATTGAGGCACATAAATGATAGGTAAATTATCCATACTAATATATCTGGCCTAGTTACCAGGCTCACCACAGCTATAGGCCAGTCCCTATATATTGAGGTTCCAGGCCCCTCCCAGACTCTGGAGAAGCCCCAGCACCAGGCTAGTCCCCACAGCATTAGACTCCATGCTGGCATCCACAGACCCAGCCTCCAGGCCTGCTAGAGTGTCAGAACAAAACTGACAGACCCCAGCTCCAGTTTGGCTTACATGGCACTAGGCATGAGGCCAGCATGCACACACCAAGGCTCTATGCTAGTACTCATGGCCCCACACTCCAGTGGACCCCGAGACCAGACCTGCTTCAGTAGGCCCCAGCACCAGGCCAGCCTATGGCCTTAGGCTGCAGAATTACCCCCCACAGCCCCAGGATCCAGGCTTAGCCCACAGACTCATCCTTCAGGCCCAGACACATACTAGGCTTGCTCCCACAGATCCAGCATCCAGGCCAACCCCTATAGACCTAGCTTCCAGGCCACCAACTGCAGACTTAGAATCTAGTATGCCACCTGCAGACCCAGGATCGAGGCCTGCTACAGTGAACCCAGGCTCCAGGCCCTTTGCTGTGGATAAATGATAACAGGAAAACAATACTTCAAAAAAAATGAAACATTTGACAAAGAGATAGAAAGCATAAAAGGGAACCAAATAGAAATTCTGGAGCACAACGACTGAACTAAAAATTTCTAGAGAAAGCTGGAAATAACAGGCTCAATAACACAGAAAAATAAAGCAGTGACCACAAGACAGATTATTTGAAATTGCCCACTCAAAAGCAACAGTAACAAAAATAAAAGAAAAAGGTGATGAAAGCATGTGGGACTTATGGGATACCATCAAGGAAACCAGTATGCAGTTAGCACTCCATATATGCAAGTTCAGCATCCAGATTATCAACTAACCACAGATCAAAAATATGTTTTAAAACCCAATAACAATAAAATAATACAAATTTTAAAATACAGTATAACAAGTATTTACATAGCATTTACATAATATTACATATTATGCTTACATCTAGAGATGATTTAAAGTATACATGAATAGATATGTGAAGGTTATATGCAAATAGTACACAATTTTATGTAAGATGTATATTCTAAGTCTCATGGTAACTACATAAAAAGCGAATATTAGATACACAGATGATAAAGAGAAAACAAAACATACTGGTAAAAGTCATCAAATCACAAAGACAGACAGCAAGAGAGGAACAGATGAACAAAAGAATTACAAAAGAGACAGAAAACACAATGGCAGTGGTAAGTTCTTAGTATCAAAAATTACTTAAAATGAAAATAGATTCAATTTTCCAATAAAAAGGAATAAAGTGACTAAATAGAAAAACAAGATCCAACTTATGTTTTCTACAAGAGTCACAGTTCAGCTTGAAGGATGCAGATAGGCTGAAAGTGACGGTATGGAAAAACATACTTCATACAATGGGTAATCACAAAGAGCATGGATATGTCTACTAATATCAAACAAAATATAGATTTTAAGTCCAAACTGTGACAAAAGACAAAAAAGCATTATATAATGATAAAGGGGACAATTCATCAAGAAGGCATAGCAATTAATTGTAAATACATATGCAACCAGCATGACAGCAACTAAATATATAAAGCAAATATTAACAGAGCTGAAGGAAGACTATTTTGCATTTCTGCAAAAATGCAAATGCAAAAATAGTAGCAAATGCAAAATACAGTAGAGAACTTCAAACCACATGTTCAACAATGGATAGATCATCTGGACAGAAAATCAATAAGAAAACAGTGGATTTGAACAACTGGCTCAACACACATGTACAGAACATTCCATCCAACAGCAGCAGAATACACATTCTATTCAGCACACACAGAACACTCTCCAGAATAGACCATGTGTCCAGCCACAAACAATTCTTAATAAAACATTTAAGAAGATTAAATCACATCAAGTATTTTTTTTTCTGAACACAATGGAATAAGACTAAATAAACATCAACAAGATGAAAATGAGAAAATTCACTAATAAGTTGAAATTAAACCACTAACTTCTGAACAATCAGTGGGTCCAAAAAAGGAAAATAAAAGTCTTAAGAAAAATGAAAATGGAAACAAAACATAACAAAACATTTATGCAGCAGAAAAGTAATTTTAAGAAGGGCATTTATAGCAATGTAAGCCAACAATAGGGAATAAGAAAGATCTCAAATAATCAACCTAACCTGAGACTTCAAGGAACTAGAGAAAGAAGAAAAAATGAAGCTCAACTTCAGCAGAATAAAGAAAATAACACAGAACACAGCAGAAATAAATAAGATAGATACAAGGAAAAGCAATAGAAAAGATTAATGTAACTAAGAGTTGCTTTTTTGAAAAAGATAAACTAAATTGACAAACCTTTAGCTAGATTGAGATAAGAGAGAATAAACAAGCAAAATTACAAATTAAAGACACGACATTAAAACTAACGCCATGGAAATAAAAATGGCCATAAAAGATTACTATGAAAAACTATATGCCAAGAAACTGGATAAACTTGAAAAAAATGGTTACATTCCTACAAACATACAGCCTATCAAGACTAAACCATTGAGAAATATGAAATCTGAACAAATCAAAAATGGATAAAAATATTGAATTAGTAATCCAAAACCTCCCAAGAATGAAAAGCTCAGAACTTGATAGCTTCACTGGTTAACTCCATCAAACATTTAAAGAAGAATTAAGGTCAATCCTTCTCAAATTCTTCCAAAAATAAAATAGGAGGGGAGACTAGCAAACTCATTTTACAAGGTAGGCATCAACCTCATTCCAAAGCCAGACAAACACTCATATATATAAACCAAATATTATTATAGCCAAAGAGAGAGATAACCATAATGCAATGAAAGCTGAGACTTCAACACTCCACTTTCAGCACTGGACAGTTCTTCCAGACAGAATATCAAAAAAGAAACATGGGACTTAATCTGCACTATTGACCAAATGGACCTAAGAGATATTTACAGATCATTTTATCAAACACCTGCAGAATATACTTTTTTTCCCTTAGCACATGGATCATTCTCAAATATAGACCATCTGTTAGGTCACAAAACAAGTCTTAAAATATACAAAAACATTGAAAAAATATTAAGCATATTCTCTGACCATAATGGAAAAAATGTAGGATTTGTAACAAGATAGATTTTGGAAATTATATGAATAAATGGGAATTAACAAGTTCCTGAATGACCCATGTGCCAATGAAGAAATTAAGAAGAAATTTGAATAATTTCTTAAAAAAATGATAATGGAAATATGACATACCTATGGAATACAACAAACTGTGTAATAAAATAGAAGTTTATGATTATAAATGCCTACACTAAAAAAGAAAGAAAACTTCAAATAAATAAACTTAAAGATGCATCTTTAAAAAATTAAAATAGCAAAAGCACATAAAGCCAAAAATTAGTAGAAGAAAATAAGTACTAAAAATCAGAGAATTAATAAATGAAATTGGACTCAAGAAGACAATAAAAAAGATTAATGAAATAAGAAGTGGTTTTTCTAAAAAAAATTTAAACAAAATTGACAAACTTTAGCCAGACTAAATAAAAAGAAAGAGAGAGAGCATTTCCAGCTAAATAAAATTAGAGATGAAAAAGGAGACATTACAACTGACACCACAGAAATTCAAAGGATTATTAGTGGCTTTTATGAGCAACTGTATGCCAATAAATTAGAAAATCTGGACAAATTTTTAGACACATGCCAGCTATCAAGATTGAACCATGAAGATATCCAAAACCAAGATAGACCAACAATAAGTAACAAGATTGAAGATGTAATAAAAAGTCTTCTTGGAAGGAAATAATACCAAACCTAGTGAACTTATTCTGAAAACTAGAAGGGTAAGAATGCTTCCACATTTATTCTATGAGGCCAGTATTAGCCTGATGCCAAAAACAGACAAAGACATATCAAAAAAAGAAAACCACAGGCCACTATCACTGATGCATATTGATGGAAAAACCCTCAACCAAATATTAGCAAACTGAATTCAATAGCACATTACAAAGTTCATTCAGCATGACCAAGTAGGATTTATCCCTGGAATGCAATAATAGCTCAACATATGCAAATCAATGTAATATATTATATCAACAGAATGAAAGTCAAAAAACATTATCATTCCAATTGATGGTGAAAAAACATTTGATAAAATTCAAATGACTTCCTGATAAAAACCTTCAAAAAACTGGAGATCAAAGTAATATACCTAAACATTATAACACACAAATGGGAAAGACCAACAGCTAGTATCATACCGAATGGGAAAAAAATGAAAGCCTTTTCTCTAAGATCTAGAACACAAAAAGGATGTCCACTGTAACCACTGTTATTTAACATAGTACTAGAAGTCTTAGCTAGAGCTATCAAACAAGAGTAAGATATGAACGGCATCCAAATTGAAAAGTAATAAGTCAAATTATCCTTTTTTGGAGATGATGTGATATTATATTTGGAAAAAACATACAGACTCCAAAAGAAAACTATTAGAACTGATAAACAAATTCAGCAAAGTTACAGGATACAAAATCAACGTATAGAAATAAGTAGCATGTTTATATGCCAACAGTGAACGTTGTAGAAAAGCAATTAAAAAGTCATCTCATTTATAATAGTTATGAATAAAAAGTACTTAGGAAAAAACTTAACCAAAGTAGTAAAATATATTAGCGATGAAAATTATAAAACACTGATAAAATAAATTGAAGAGGACCAAAAGATGGAAAGATATCCATGTTCATAAATTAGAAGAATCAATATTGTTAAAATGTCCATACTACCCAAGGCAATCTACAGATTTAACCCAACACTATCAAAATATCAAGAACATTCTTCACAGAAATAGAGAAAATAATCCTAAAATTTATATGGAACCATAAAAGATGCACTATATCCAAATCTATCACAAGCATAAAGAACAAAACTGGAGAAATCAAATTAACTGACTAAGTTATACTACAGAGCAATAGTAACCAAAAAAGCACGGTACTGGAATAAAAATAGACACATAGACCAATGAAACAGAATAGAAAACCCAGAAATAAATCTATACACCTACAATTAACTCATTTTCAGGAAAGATTTTAAGAGCATACATTAGAATAAGGACAATCTCTTCAACAAATGGTGCTGGGAAAACTGGATATCCATATGCAGAAGAATGAAACTAGACCCCTATCTCTAGACATATACAAATCAAAATGAATGAAAGACTTAAAGCTAAGACCCCAAACTATGAACCTACTACAAAAAACTTTTGGGAAACTCTCCAGGACATGGAAGTGGACAAAAACCTTTTGAGCAATATCCCACAGACACAGGCAACAAAAGAAAAATAGAAAAGTGAGATCATATCAACGTAAGAAGCTTCTGCACAGCAAAGGCAACAATCAACACAGTGAAGAGACAATCCACAGAATGAGAGAAAAATATTTGCAAACTACCCATTTAACAAGAGATCAACAACCAGAATATATAAGGAGCTCAAACAGCTCTATAAGAAAAAAATATAATAATATTATTTTAAAATGGGCAAAAGATCTGAATAGACATTACTCAAAAAAGACATACAAATGGCAAAGAGGTATATGAAAAGGTGCTCAACATTACTGATCATCAGGGAAACTCAAATCAAAAGTAAAATGAGATATCATTTCACCAAATGCCAGATGTGGTGGCTCACACCTGTAATCCCAGCATTTTGGGAGGCTGAGGGGGGTTGATCATCTGAGGTCAGGAGTTAGAGATCAGCCTGGACAACATGGTGAAACTCCGTCTCTACTAAAAATACAAAAAATTAACTGGACATGGTTGTGGGCGCCTATAATCCCAGCTACTCAGGAGATGGAGGCAGGAGAATTGCTTGAACCCAGGAGGCAGAGGTTGCAGTGAGCTGAGAACACACCATTGCACTCAGACTGGGTGACAAGAGCAAAACTCCGTCTCAAAAAAAAAAATGCTTTTATCCAAAAGAGAAGCAATAACATATGCTGTCAAGAATGTGAAGCAAAGGAAACCCTCATACACTGTTGGTGGGCATGTACATTAGTAAAACTGGTATGGATAACAGTTTGGAGGTCCCATAAAAAATTAAAATAGAGTTACCATATGATCCAGCAATCCAGTGCCTAGATAAACACCCTAAAGAAAGGAAATCAGCATACTGAAGACTTATCTGCAGTCCCATGTTTTTTGCAGCATTATTCACAAAGATAAATTCGTAAAGACAATAAGGTACACATACAAAATGGAGTACTATTCAGCCACAACAGATAATGAGATACTGTCATTTGCAACAATTTGGATGGAACTGTAAGGGATTATGTTAAGTGAAACAAGGCAGGCACAGAAAGACAAACATCACTTTTTCTCACTTATCTGTGGGTGCTACAAAATAGAACAATTGAATTCATGGATATAGAGTATAAGAACGGTTTACCAGAAGCTGGCCAGAGTACTTAGGATTGGGGAAGAGGAGATGATTAACGGGTACCAAAAAAAGTTAAAAAGAATAAATAAGACCCAGTATTTGCTAAAATAACAGGGTGGCTATAGTATAAACATGATTTAATTATACATTTTAAAATAATTTAGAGAGGTGGAGCAAGATGGTGAATTAGAAAGCTTCACATTCCATGCCCACAACAAGGACACCAAGTTAACAACTATCTACACATGGAAAAAAAAAAAAAAAAAAACACCTTCCTAAGAACCAAAAATCAGGTGAGCATACTACCTAGTTTTAATTTCATGTCACTGAAAGAGGTACTGAAGAAATAGAAAAAATAGTTCTGAATTACATATACCATGCCACCACCAACCCAGGAAGCAGCAGAATGGTGTGGAGAGCATCTCTGGGTGCTGGAAGTGGGAGAACACAGAAATTGTGAGGCATGGAAGTCCGTGCTGTCCTGTTAAACAAGAAAGGTAAACCGGACAAATCTCAGATGATGCCCCCTCATGGAAGGAGCAACAGATGGTTTAAAAAGCAGGGAAATGATGTTAAGTTGTCAAAGTGTTATTAGTTTTCTTTTTGTCTGTTTGTTTGTTTATGCAAATAGTGTTAAGTTGTTATCAGGTTGAAATAATGAGTTACAAGACAGTATTTGCAATCCTCATGGTAACTTCAAACCAAAAATCATACAGTGAACACACATACACAAAGCAAGAAGCTAAAAACCATATCATCAGAAAAAAGCACCTTCACTAGAGGAAGACAGGAAGGAAAGAAAGAAGAAAGAGAAGACCACAAAACAACAAAAATAAAATAAAATGGCAGCAGTAAGTCCTTACATATCAATAATAATGTTGAGTGTAAATGGACTGAGCTCTGCAATCAAAAGACAGAGACTGACTGAATGGATAAAAAAACAAGAACCATTGATCTCTTGCCTACAAGAAACACACTTCACCTATAAAGATACACATAGACTGAAAATAAAAGGATGAAAAAGGATATTCCATGCCAATGGAAACCATAAAAGAGCAGGAGTCGCTGTACTTATATCAGACAAAATAAATTTCAAGACAAAAACTATAAGAGACAAAGAAGTTCACTGTAAAATTATAAAAGGGTAAAATCAGCAAGAGAATAGAAAAATGTTAAATATATATTCATCCAACACTGGAGCACCCAGATATATAAAGTAAATATTATTAGAGCTAAAAAAAAAGATAGGTCCCATTACAATAATACCTGGAGACTTTAACACCCCACTTTCACCATTGGACAGATCTTCAAGAGAGAAAGTAAAGAAAAATTAGACTTCATCTCTACTGTAGATCAAGTAAATTTAATAGATATTTACAGAACATTTCACCCAAGACCTGCAGAACACATATTCTTTTCCTTAGCACATAGATCTTTCTCAAGGACAGATCATATGTTAGGTCACAAAACAAGTCTTAAAACATCACAAAATTGGAATAATATTAAGCATCATCTCTGACCACAATGGGCTTAAGCTAGAAATTAACAAGAAGAATTTTGGAAACTATGCAAACATGAAATTAAGCAATATGCTCCTGAAAGGCTAGCTGGTCAATGTAGAAATTTATAAGGTAATTTAAAATTTTCTTGAAACAATGGATAATGGAAAGACAGTATACTAAAACCTGTGTGATACATCAAAAGCAGTACTATGAGGGAAATTTATAGCTAAAAGTACCTACAGCAAAAATGGAAAGACTTCAAATGAACAATCTAACAATGCATCTTAAAGTACTAGAAAAGCAAGAGAAAATCAAACCAAAATTAGTAGAAGAAAAGAAATAAAGATCATGGCAGAAATAAATGAAATTGAAATGAAAAAGGTAATACAAAATATTAATGAAACAAAAAGTTGTACTTTTAAAAAGTTGACAATTGACAATCCTTTAGCCAGGCTAACTAAGAAAAAAAGAAGATTACAAATAAATAAAATCAGAAATAAAAAAGGAGACATTGCAACTGATACTGAAAAAAAATGAAAGGATCATTAGTGGCTACTGTGAGAAACTATACACCAATAAATTTAAAAATCTACAAAAAATGGACAAATTTCTAGATTCATGCAACCTGTCATGATTGAACCAGGAAGAAATCCAAAATGTAAACAGAGGACACAAAATCACAGAAAAATATTTTATGTTCATGGATTGGACCATCAATATTGTTAAAATGTCTGTAATACAGAAGGCAATCTACAGATTCAATGCAATCCCTATCAAAATACCAATAATATTCTTCATAGAAATTAAAAAAAATTCCAAAATGTATACAAATCCCCCCAACGCACAAAAATAGTCAAAGCTATCCTAAGCAAAAAGAACAAAACTGAAGGAATCACATTACTTGACTTCAAATTATACTACAGAGCTATAGTAACCAAAACAGCATGTTGCCGTAAAGACAGACATGTAGACCAGCGGAACAGAGTAGAAAACCCAGAGGAAAATCCACACACCTACAGCAAACTAATTTTGAAAATGGTGCCAAAAACATACACCGGGAGAAAGACAGTCTCTTCAATAAATGGTGCTGGGAAAACTGGATATCCATATGCAGAAGAATGAAACTAGATCTGTATCTCTCACCATATACAAAAATCAAATCAAAATTAATTAAAGATTTAAATCTAAGACTTCAAACTATGAAACTACTGGAATAAAACTTTGGGGAAACTCTCCAGGACATTGGTCTGGGCAGAAATTTATTGAGCAATATCCCACAAGCACAGGCAACCAAAACAAAAATGGACAAATAGGATCACATCAAGTTAACAAACTTCTGCACAGCAAAGAATGCAATCAACAAAGTGAAGAGACAACCCACAGAATGGTAGAAATATTTGCAAACAGCTCATCTCACAAGGGATTAATAATTAGGATATTTAAGAAACTCCAACAATTGTATAGGAAAAAATCTAATAATTTGATCAAAAGTTGGGCAAAAACAACTGAATAGATATTTCTGAAAAAAAAGACACACAAAAGGCAAGCAGGCATATGAAAAGGTGCTCAACATTATTGCTCATCAGAGGAATGCAAATCAAAACTACGCTAAGATATCATAGCACCCCAATTAAAATGGCTTCCATCCAAAAGGCAAAAACAAATGCTGGCAAAGATGTGGAGAAAAGGGAACCCTTGTACAGTGTTGTTGAGAAACTATATTAGTACAACCACTATGGAGAACTCTTTGGAAGTTCCTCACAAATCTGAAATTGCACCACCATATTGATATGTTTTGACTCTGTGTTCCACCCATATCTCATGTGGAATTGGTTATCCCCACATGTCATGGGGTGGGGACCTGGTGGGAGGTGATTGGATCATGGGGGTGGATATACTGCATGCTGTTCTCATGATAGTGAGATCTCATGAGATCTGATAGTTTAAAAGTGTGGCACTCCCTGCCTTGCTCTCTCTCTTTCCTTCCACCATGTAAGACATGCCTTGCTTCCCTTTCACCTTCTATCATAATTAAAAGTTTCCTGAGGCCTCCCCATCCATGCAGAACTCTGAGTCAATTAACATCTTCTCTTCATAAATTACCCAGTCTCAGGTAGTTCTTTATAGCAGTGTGAAAACGGAACTAATACACATGATCCAGCAATCCCACTACTGTATATATACCCCAAAGAAAGGAAATTGGCATATCAAAGAGACACCTGCACTTCTATATTTGTTGCAGCACTGTTTATAATAGCTGATTTGGCTAACCTAAGTTTCCCCCAACAGATTAATGGATAAAGACAATGTGGTACTTACACACAATGGAGTACTATTCAGCCATAAAAAAGAATGAAATCCAGTCATTTTCAGCAACATGGATGGAACTGGAGATCATCGTGTTAAGTGAAATAAGCCAGGCACAGTAAGACAAACATTGCATGTTCTCACTTATTTGTGGGATCTAAAAATCAAAACAATTAAACTCATGGACATAGAGACTAGAAGGATGGTTACCGGAGGCTGGGAAGGGTGTTGAGCGGCTGGTGGGGAGGTGGAGATGGTTAATGGGTATAACAACATAGTTAAAAATAATGGATAAGGCCTGCTGTTTGACAGTACAATAGGGTGACTATAGTCAATAATAACATAGCTGTACATTTTAAAATGAAGAGTGTAATTGGATTGTTTGTAACTCAAAGAATTAAATGCTTAAGGGGACAGATGGACTATTCTGCATTAATGTGTTTATTTCACCTTGCATGCTTGTATCAAACATCTCATGTACCCCATATACATATATACACCTACTATGTACCCACAAACATTTGTTAAAGTAATACATAAAAAAATAACTTAAAGACTATAATTGGATTGTTTGAAACACAGAGGAAAAATGCTTGATGTAATTGTTACACATTGCATGCCTGTATCAAAATATCTCATGTAACTTATAAATATATACACCTACTATGTACCCATGCAAAGTTTTTTAAAAATTAAAAAATGATGAAAAACAAGTGCTGGCATGAATGTTGAGAAAGAGGAATCCTTGTACACTGCAGCTGAAATGTAAATTAGTGTATAGACATTATAAAAATATGGAAATTTCTCAAATAATTAAAAATAAACTACCATGACTCAATAATCCCACTAGTTAGTATACATCTAAAAGAAATTCATTCATTACTGGCATACCTGAGAGATATTGTGGGTTCAGTTCCAGACCACTGAAACAAAGCAAAAGGAGCAATAAAGTAAGTAACACAAATGTTTTGGTTTCCTAGTGCATGTAAATGTTATATTTATGCTATAACATACTCTATTAAGAGTGTAATAGCATTATGTCTAAAAAAAGTACATAGGTTAATTTAAAAATATTTTATTTCTAAAAAATTGATTATGGTTATCTGAGCCTTTAGCAAATCATTATAATCTTTTTGCAGAGGAGGATCTCGCCTCGATGTTCATGGCTTCTGACTAATCAGAGTAATGGTTGCTGAAGGTTGGGGTGGCTGTGGCAACTTCTTAAAATAAGACAACAGTGATGTTTGCCACATCAATTGACCTTTCCTTTCACAAATGATTTATCTGTAATACGTGATGCTCTTTGACAACATTTTACCCACAGTAGAACTTCCTTCAAAATTGGAGTCATCTTCTCAAACTCTGCTGCATATTTATCAACAGTTTATGTAATATTCTACATTCTTTGTTGTCATTTCCATAATGTTCACAGCATCATCACCAATAGTAGATTCCATCTTAGCAAACCACTTTTTTGTGCTCATCCATAAGATGCAATTCCTCATTCATTCAAGCTTTATCATGAGATTGCAGCAACTAAATCACATCTTCAGGCTCCACTTATGATTCTAATTCTCTTGCTTTTTCACCACATCTGCAATTACTTCCTCCACTGAAGTCTTGGAAACCTCAAAGTCATCCATGAGAGTTCTCATCAACATTTCCCAGATCCCCATTAATGTTGACATGACCTCTTCTAATGAACCACACATATTTTTAATGACATTTAGAGTGGTGAATCATCTCCAGAAGGTTTTCAATTTACTTCACCCAGATCCATCAAAGGAATCACTATCTATGGAAGCTATAGCCTATGAAATCTATGTTTTGAATAATAAGACTTGAAATTCAAAATTACCCCTTAATCTATGGGCTGAAGAATGGATATTGTGCTAACAGGCATGAAAACAACATTAATTTCCTATACATCTTCATCAGAGTTCTTGAGTGACTAGGTGCTTTGTCAATGAGCAATATTATGAACTAAATCTTTCTGAGCAGTAGGTATCCAGAGTGGGCTTAAAATATTCAGTAAATCATTCTGTAAACAGATGTGCTGTCATTCAGCTTTATTGTTCAATTTGTAGAGCACAGGCAGAGTAAATTTAGCACAAATCATAAGGTCCCTAGGATTTTAAGAATGGTAAATGAGTATTGGTTTCAACTTAAAGTCACCAACTGCATTAGTCCCTAACAAGAGAGTCAGCCTGACCTTTAAATCTTTGAAGACAGACATTGAGCTATCTCCAGCTTTGAAAGTCCTAGATGGCAACTTTTTCAATATAAGACTTTTTCATCTATATGAAAATCTTTTGTTTACTGTAGACCCTTCATCAATGATCTGGGTAACTTCCTGCAACTTTTACATCAGCACTTGCTGATTCATCTTGCACTTTCATGTTGTGGAGATTGCTCCTTTCCTTAAACCTCATGAACCAACCTCTGCTACCTTCCTACTTTTCTTCTGCCACTTCTTCATCTCTATCAACCTTCATAGACTTAAAGGGAGTTAACGCTTTGCTCTAGATTAAGCTCTTGCTAAAGAGAATGTTGTGGCTGATTTAGTCTTCTATCCAAACCAATAAAACTTTCTGTCTATTAGCAATAAGGCTGTTTGACTTTGTTATCATTCATGTGTTCACTGGAGTAGCAATTTTAATTTAATTCATAAACTTTTTCTTTGTATTCACAACTTTACTCTTTGGCACAAGAGGCTTAGCATTTGACCTATGTCAGTTTTTGACATGCCTTCCTCAGTAAGCTTAATCATATCTAGCTTTTGATTTAAGGTGAGAGACATGTGACTCTCCCTTTCACTAGAACACTTTTGGCCATTTTAGGGTTATTAATTGGCCTAAATTTCTATTTTGTTTTGTTTTGGGGGAAAGAGAGGGGCAAGTAGAGGGAAAGTGACAGGGAAGTGGCCAGTGAGTAGAGCGGTCAGAACACACATTATCGATTTCATTCACAGTCATATGGGAATGGTTTGTGGTGCTCCAAAACAATTACCAGAATAATATTAAAGATAACTGATCACAGATCACAGAAGAGAAGACTTGAGAGGTTAGATGGTATAGGAAACAAATCAGTTGCCACCTTCAGGTGTTAGAGGACCTGTCATGAAGAATGGGGAGGATAAGACTTGTTTAGTGTTGTCTCAGGTAAAGGAAGGAGGACAGTTGTTTAGAATGTATAGAGATAAGACTACCCACATGGTCTCCACCAGTAACACAGTCTCCACTGGTAACACAGTGGGTGGTGTTAAAAGTTCAGTCTCCCCATCTAGCGTTCTAGAACTAAATAAAGTATACTCATGGTGGAGGAGGGGAGTTAGGGGGCACCTTGCTAGAGCCTGGCAAGGGTGAAAGTCTATGCTCCGCATCCGGCCATTGCCACAGTTGTTGTTTTTCCTCTGGTGTTTGGTTGTAGTGGAGCTGTCATTTAAAAATTTTGTGTGTTGCTGGGCTGCTACTTTGGATGGCTTTTTGGGGGGCTTTTTCTATGTCCTTTGGCATTACCACATTGTCAGATTCTCCAGTATCCAGTCTGGGATATGTGAGGCAAAAAGAAAACACAAAGAACTCACTGTGCTGTCACTCCTTAGATCTCAAAGATGCTAGTCATTCTTCCTTTCTTTCTCCACCTTTCAGTCTTCTTATCCTTGTTTTATATATAATGTCCAGAGTATTTAGCTGTACTCAGTGGGAGGAATAGAGAAAAGTATGTCTACTTATCTAACCTTTCACAAAACTGTCCATTGATCAAATGGGCAAATGAGAGAGATAACAAATTCCCTTTTATTAGAGATATTCAAACGGAATTGGGAACAATCGATTTGGCTACTAATGCTATAGTAGTCAAATAAATTAAGCATCAAATGGTGAGCTAAACAGAAAGATCTCAAAATTTATTTCTAATCTATAGATTCTATATTACCATGATTTTATACACATTTAATCCTTTCAATCAAGTACTTAGTGGGTTCTGTATGCCAACCATTGTGCTGAGTGCTGGGCACATAGCAGTGAATAAAAACAAAAAAGTTCTCAATTCTCACATAATTTGTTCTAGAGAGGGGAGACTGACAAGTAAACAAATATTATCAAGATAATTTCAGATATAAGTTGGGGGAGGGGGCAGAAAAGACCACTTTAAATGGGGTAGTCCACAAAGACCTCTCCCAGGAGGTGATACATGAGCTAGTATTTTAATAATAAGGAGCCAGTCCTGTGAAATTAAGGGGAGAAGGCTGCAGACAGATGAAATAGCAATTTGCAAAGGTGGGAACAAGTCAGTTGGGTTAAATGAACAAAAGAAACCAATGTGATTTTAGCATAGTAGATAAGTGGAGAGATCATGTTGGACCTTATATACCAAGATAAAGGATTTTTATTTTATCCTGAGTTAGATTAAAGACACTTGGAGAGTTTTAAGAAAGCAACATTATCTGATTCATGTGCAGCAGATTTGGTGAACAGTGCTACTCAGCAGAATACAAGTATAAAACAGTTTTGCTTTTCTTCAATACCTTCTTGTGATGTCAAATCCTTTATTTGCTGAGTAACAAATCTTTTCTTAATAATGTCTTGGGCAGATTCCACAACTACCTGGTCACGTTTCTTATTAAATTTGACCCAGTCTAAAATCATAATTTCATGTCAGGTGCAAGCCTTTCCCTCCTGTATCACATGCCAGGTCTGTAGCTTGAGGTGCCTAAATTGTAAAGATGATCTAGAATCCTTTCTCGTCTATCTCCAGTACTTTGGAATTGTTGTGCATGTGTGTATGTCTGTGTGTGTGTGTATGTGTGTGTGTGTGTGTGTGCATGTGTAGGGGGGCTGTGTGAAGTTCTGTAGCTCCCTTTTTCTCCACTTCCCTTTTCAGGACCCAACTACTCTGGTCTTGGGGGAATGGGAAAAGGGAACAGGGAAGTAAAGGCAAACATCTCCTAACTGCTAATACTTGTGGTTCTCTCTGCTGGTGTTCTTGTCTTCTCAGGATAATTGAATACCAGTGCCTTTTGAGTTAAAAAGGCTCACCTCTGGGTATTGGGGGCTTCCCTACTGTTTCATTTCCTAACGTGAGAAATCCAGCTCCAGTTCACCCTCTTCAGCCTCTCTCAGATGTCACTCGCACCTGCAAACCCCAAAGTTTCTTGCTGCTGGGGAACACTTGCCTTGTAGCAAGCCCTCTTGTATGGGACCCAGCAAAGCAGCTCAAGTTTAGCCATCCTCTGGGGTGACCACTAGATGCACAGGAAACATATTTATCTTTGCAAACTGGGTAATAAAATGTTAGGTTTCTTTTTCTATTTTGAAGGCTCCCACAATTGCTTTCAGTGATTCTCTTGTCTTGAAGAACACCTTCACTTGGCTGAAGGGTAAGGACACTTGTACAACTGACCTGTAAAAGTGAGAAAAAAAAACTCTATATTGTCCATTAGGCAAATGATGCACAAGTCTCAGAGTCCTTCCTCCTACCCGTTATATGCTGCTAACATGCTAGGTGGTAACAGAGGTACTTGGATGGACTGTGACAACGATGGTGTTGCTACCTTCCAGAAAGCCTTTGGCAGAATATTTGGTCCCAGTTTTTGGCAATATTCTTTATTGTGAGGCACTTTGCATCCCTCCTTCTTCTTCACCTCATCCTTTCTCATTTTCTTCCCTTTCTTCTTTCTTTTCTTTTTTAAAGTTCCTTATCTAGGCAATCATTATCAAAGTCAGGGCAACAGGAATATTCACATTCACCACACTGTAATATATTTTTATTTTAAAAAACATTACTCTGACTTCTGTGTAGTGAATGAATTGTAAGAGAAAAAGTGGAAGTAGGGATACTATTAGGGAGCTGGTACAGTAATCCAGATGAGATGTAATAGAAGCTTGGACCAGGTTGGTAGCAGAGTTGATAAGGATTAGTAGTAGTTAGATTCAAAATACAGTTGTGACATGTCAATAGAATGCATATAGTAACACACAAATAAAGATGACTACTAAGTTTTTGGCTTGAACAACTGGCTGGAAAGTGGTGCTAATTACTGACATGGATAACAATAAGAGAAGAACTGGTTTGGGTGAAAGCTGTGTTTTGGCCATGTTAGGTTTAAGATGCCTATTAATCACCAATGAGAGATATCTGAATAAGAAGAATGAAACAAAATTAGATTCTCGTGTCACTGAGGTGGCTACAGCAGAAACTTTATAGGTATCTGGCTCATCAGTAATGAGATACCCATGTGGTACCTAGTTCAACCTATGAGCCAGAACTTCAGTCTTTCCAATGACCTATGCCATGTTTTTCTTCACAAATGCAACCATTCTGGCTCACCATAATACCTAACAAAAATCTTCTGTGCAATAGTAAATACCAACACATTGAGCAAAAGGTTCTTACAAACCTCAGTATAAGAACACCTTGAGAATGGCATTACTGAATATAAACCACCTTTCTTTTTAACTGCCTTGCCATCCACAGCATAGAACTTTGCTCAGCTGTAGAAAGATAAAGGCATGAAGATGGTCACTGGGGACAGCTAGAGATAAGACAATCTACATAGTGGGGACAGGCGGACAATGATTGCCAAAGAAATTTGCTGGGTGTGTGAGAGTCAATCAACTCTACAACTGTTTCCCTTACGACTCCTTTATAAGTAGTCCTGGTTCCAAATATCTTCCAGGGTGTCAGTTTCAGATAAGCTGATCCCATCAATTAGGTCATCAGGTACATAGAGCTGGAAACTTCTGGCAATATTTTCAATTCTGGAGGCCAGAAAAGCAATAGTAAATACTATTACACTGAGCAAGAGGCTCTGGAAGATCTCAGGCAATGGAAGACCTCCTCTGCTAAGTTTTCTCTTTGAGTATCTTTCTGACTATAGTGTGTTGAATGATGATCCCCCAAAAGAGGAAAAGTATTAAGTTAAGGATCTCGAGATGAGATGAAGATTATCCAGATGGGCCCTATCTCCAATGACAAATGTTTTTATAAGAGACACACAGCAAGAAGGAAAAGGCCATGTGAAGGCTGAGGTAGAGATGATTATGCAGACACAAGCCAAGAAACACCTGGAGCCACCAGAAGCTAGAAGAGATAAGGAAGGTATTCTCCCCTAGAGCTTTCAGAGAGAGTGCATCCCTCCTAACAACTTGATTTCTGACAGCTATGTAACCTCCAGAACTGTGAAAAATATGAATTTCTGTTGTTTTAAGCCATCAAGTTGTGGTAGTTTGTTATGTTAGCCCTAGCAAATACTGCCTCACTTTCTTTATCTCCCTTATTAAAACATAACATACATGCATAAACATATACATAAGTGTACAGCTCAATAAATTTTCACAAACTGAACATGCTCAAGTAATCAGCACCCAGATCAATGTATAAAAGCTTCAACACCCTAGAAGTCCTCCTTGTGCCCC
Organism: Pan paniscus; assembly: GCF_029289425.2. NCBI lineage: Eukaryota > Metazoa > Chordata > Mammalia > Primates > Hominidae > Pan > Pan paniscus. Next base: position 66,269,351 of record NC_073272.2, read on the forward strand.
ATTCTAGTCTACCCACCCTAAGGGTAACCGCTATTAGAACGTCTAACAGCATAGATTAGTTTTAACTGTTTTTGTCATTTATATGAATAGAAACATACAGTTTACATTCATTTCTGGCTTCCTTTACTTGATTGTGAAATTATTCCATACTGTTGCACATATCTGCAGAGGTTTTTTTTATTGCTGTAGAGTATTCCTCATACAGAATGTTTTATTTTTCTTTTCTTTTTTTTTCTTTATTTCTTCTTAAAAAAAACCCGGGATATATATGCAGAATGTGCAGGTTTTTTACATAGGTCTACCTATGCCATGGTGGTTTGCTCTATCTATTGACCCATCCTCTAAGTTCGCTCTCCTCACCCCCACCCCCCAACAGGCCCTGGTGTGTGTTGTTCCCCTCTCTGTGTCCATGTGTTCTCCATGTCCAACTCCCACTTATGAGTGAGAACATCCTGTGTTTGGCTTTCTGTTCTTATACAGAATGTTTTTATCCAGTTTATCCATTCTACTGTTGCTGTGCATATGAGGAGTTTCTAGGTTTGGGCCACTACAAATAGTGCTGTTATGAACATTCTTGAACACGTCTGTTGATGAGCATATTTCTGTTAGTTGGATACCTAGGAGCAGAATCAGTAGGTCATAGGGTATGCTTATGTTCAGTTTTAGCAGGTATTGTAAAACAGTTTTCCTATGTAGTCATACCTGTTTGCATTCCTACCAAAACTGTATGAGAGTTTCAGCTGTTCCACATCCTCACCAAAACTTGATATTTTCCAACTTTTTAAATTTTAGTCATTCTGATGAGTGTCAGTGTTACATTACTGTGGTTTCAATTTGTATTTCTTTGATTACTAATGAAACTGGGCACTACACAGGCTTATTGGGTATTTGAATACATTTAAGTCAAATATCTTCAAGTCTCTTGTCTATTTTCCTAATAAGTTGTCTTTTGTACTAATTTGTATAAGTTATTTATATATTCTGCATATGAGTCCTTTGCTGGATGTATTGCAAATATCCTCTCCAAGTTGGTGAGTTGCCTTTTCTCTCTTGGCATAACATCTTTTAAAGAGTAGAAGTTCCTGATTTTAATTTAGTTTGTGTGATAAATTTTACCTTTAAGAATGGGGCTTTTGTGTCCTGTTTTAGAAATCTTTGCCTACTCCAAGGTCATAAAAATGTTTTACATGTTTTTAAAAAGATGTATTGTTTTGCCCTTTACTTTAGATCTGTATATATCTGGAGTCGGTTTTCAGTTATGGTGTGATAGAAATTAAGATGTAGTTTTCAGTTGGGCATGGTGGCTCACACCTGTAATCCCACCACTTTGGGAGCCTAAGGCAGGAGGATCACTTGAGGTCAGGAGTTTGAGACGAGCCTGGGCAACATATTGAGACCAAGTCTCTACAAAAAGATTTGCAAAAAATATATATATCTGGGCATGGTAGCACAATCCTGTGGTCCTAGCTACTCAGGAGGCTGAGGCAGGATGATGGCTTGAGCACAGGATTTCAAGGCTGCAGTGAGCTGTGACAGCACCACTGCACTTCAGCCTGGGCAACACAGGAAGGCCCTATCTCTTAAAAAAAAAAAAAAGATACAGTTCTCCCCATATGGCAACCCAATTCACATAACACCATTTATTTAAAAGATCATTATTTCTCTGTTGCACTGCAGTGTTACCTTCAGCATAAATCAGTTGACTATAAATGTGTCGATCTGTTTCTGAATTTTATATTATGTTCAATTGGTCCGTTTGTTTATCCTTGAACCAGTATCAAACAGTCATATTTATCATAGCTTTGTAAAAGAAAATGAAATCTGGTAGTATATGTCTTCCAGCTTTGTTCATCTTAAAGATTGCCTTGGTTATTTCTTGCCCTTTTGAATTCTAAATGACTTTTAGAGTAAGCTTGAAAATTTTGGTCAAAAACACTTTTTGCTTAAGATTCTGTTAAATGTATTTGTTAATTTGGGGAGAGCTGACATCTTTATAATGCTGAGTCTTCCAATCCATGAATCTCCTCATTTATTTACACCTTCTTTAATTTCTCTCAATCGTGTTTTGTTAGTCTTGCAATTCTTTCATTAGATTTGCTCCTAGGTATTTGATAGCTAATGTAAATGTCATCTTTTTTATAAATTTAAATTGCCATATGTTGCTGCTATGTAGAAATAAAAGTGACTTATGTATACTCACCTTGCATCCAGTGACCTTGCAAATTTTACTTAATTGGAATAATTTATAGATTCTTTTGAATGTTATACATACACAAATATGTTGCCTGAGAATAATAACAGTTTTATATATTTTTCTAATTCTTATGCCTTTTATTTTTCTTATCATATTGCACTGGCTATAACTACAGCATAATATTGAGTAGAAATGCTGATAGTAGGCATTTGTCATTTATTCTTGATTTCAAGGGGAAGGCTTTTGATACTTCATGACTAAGTGTGATGTTTGCTGTAGGTTTCTGTAGATAGTCTTTATCAGATCAAGAAAGTTCCCTTTTATACCTACTCTGCTAATAGTTTTTATCTTGTATGGGTGTTTAATTTTTTCAAATGTTTTTCTGCATCTCCTTAGATGATCACATAATTTCCACCTTTTCATGTTAATGATTTTGAATGCTAAACCACACTCTCATTCCTAGAACAAACCCCACTTGCTTGTGATGCATTTTCCTTTATATAAAGTTAGATTAGATTTGATAATACTTTTAGTGTCTCAGCATCTATGTTCATGAGAGGGCACTTTGTAGATGTGTTTTCTTGTAATGTCCTTACTGCTTTGTTTTCCATGTTGATCCAATGGCACAATAACTAAGTCAATGAAGCATATCCTAAGAAAGGCTGTGTCATCCTTGGAATGTTAGGCCTTACTCTATAAGCATCTTTGGACTCCCACACTTCCTGCCTCAGGCTCAGGAACTTGATCAGTAGAGGGCTTTGCCTTTATGTTAGTCACTCTCTTTCCCTACCTCTTATATGGCTAATGGGAATGCTAGGCTCTTTTGAAATCTCTTGTGTTGATTTTCTCCCTCATGTAGGTAGGGAGAGGGTGAAAGGGCTACTGTTCTTAGTCCTGTCTTCTGTGTAGGGGAGCCCATCTTCTTTTTGGGGCAATATTGAGGTTGGGTTAGCTTATCCCTTGCAAACTTCCTACGTATCCTCCCCTGAAGGATTGCACCTGAGTCTTACCCTCAGGTTTCAGTCAGGTAGTCCGAAGTGAAGAGTTTTTCTGACCCTATTTCACCAAAGGGAAGCCTGGCCTGAGGGCAGAGTAGACAGGCTTGGCTCCTTTCTGATGTATGTGACCTATCTTGGTCTAAGTGAAAAAGCTGAGGCTTCCTGCTTACTCTTTCTCCACCTAGCTCTCTCTTAAAGCTAATGGAGTTATCTCTCAAGATTAATGAAACTCCTTACTTGAAGAGGTTTGCTAATCTTGATTTTTCCCCACATAGTGATGTCAGAACACCTTTTCACTTCAAAGTCGAAGATCACTTCTGAACAAACAAGCTTATTTAATTGATTGAGAAATCTAGGAGGGTTAGAGTATAGTTTAAGAGGCTACATAGGTAGGGCAAGAGGAGGCTGACTTGATTCAAGAAGGGTTGTAGAAGTTTCAGTGGCTTGTTGTTAAGCCCAAGCTGCTAAACTACACTTGCCATTTTGGCTGGTGATTTCAGGGTCTGATTTATACGGTGGAGGTCTGGCAGGTTTCTTATGCTCATGAGTAACCCCAGAATGTTTAAAGAGATAGGAATTATGGAAGGTTTCCCTGCCTGTAGGTCAGCTGATCTGTTAGATCTTGCTATTGGGGAAGGAAACTCACATCTTCTGAACACCTATAGCACCCTGCACTGTGACTCTTATTTTATGTCTATCTTATCTACATCTCACAAAAACTGTACTATGTACGTATTATTGTCCTAGTTTTACAAAAGAGAAAAACTGAAGCCCTGATGGCATGATGCAAATTGCCCAAGGTCATCTAATTAAGAAATGGGATATTAATTTGATTCCACTTGTATTGAATTTCAAAACTGTGCTCTATTGGAACAGGCTGTGTTTGGTTATAGGCAACAGAAAATCAACTCAGTTTAACTTAGACACAAATCAGCTAAACAAAAAGGCATTTATTGGCTTTATTTTAGGAAGAAATTGCTGGAATAATCTAGGAAGAAGTACTAGGGTAACTCATGGAATTGAAGAGCTGTAGGAACCAAGATTTTGGTGAGTAGAACTAGGGACTCAAAGCTGCTAGGACCCTCCTTTTCCCTGCATATCTCTTATCTTTGCTTTTCTATGCAAATTTCTTTCATGCTCTCTTACTTCAGACAGGGTTTTGTCCACTTGGCAGGAAACATGGCTGACAAGAGCCTCATTTCAGCAACTTCAGTGGGCAAAAAACTTCCTTTTTTTCCTAGAATCTACATATCTCAGTAAAGGACTGAGAATTGGGCTTTATCAATCACTGCTGCCAGAGAAGGTGGGATATCTTCCTTGGCAAAACGTAAATCACAAGCCCACCTAGATTTGCGAGAATCTGTTACAAGAAAAAGGAGAAGAAAGGAAGGACAGATTACAAAAAAGTAATTCCCACAGACTATTAATTGCATTTGCTTTTCCTACTCACTAGGGACTACTGCAGAGTTTGACAAGCTTTTTTTCCCAAGGGTCAGATTGTAAATGTTTTTAGGCTTTGTAGGCCACATACTGTCTCTTTTACTTCTTCTTCATCTTCCTTTTCTTCTCCTTGAAATCCTTTACATAGGTGAACACCATTTTTAGCTCATAGGCCATATCAAAACAGGCCTCAGGCTGAATATGGTTTGGCTGGCCAGTTTTCTGAGCTCTGGTTTAGTGAAGTTAAGTAAGGATCCAGGTCTGAGCCATTTGGAAACAGAGCATGCTACAGTATCTTAGGATCCAGTCAACTACACACTGGGAATGTTCAAACCTGTAGCTAAATTCATTAAGTGAAATAAGGTAGATGCTTTAGTGAGCAAGGCAAGAGGAAACTAACATTGGAGTGCCTAATTGGTGTAAAGTGTCATGCTAGGCATTTTATATAACATAATCTCATTGAGTCTTCACGATAATTTTGTGAATCAGATACTATTATTATTCTTGTCTGAGAGATGAGGAAACTGAGACTGAGAGAAAAGTGACTTGTTTAAAGTCCACCTAGCCAGTAAGTGCCATAGCCAAGGTTCAGACACAAGTTTCTGTGGCTACCAAACCAAAATACTTTATAGTAATTTTAGTATGTCAACTGCAGGTTCTGTGGTTGGTGGGTTGGGGAGGTGGTTCAGTCTAGCAGGCACATCAACAGCAATAGTTGATACCTCCCTAGGGTCACAAAAGAATGGTAGTCATAATTATCTTTGGGCATCACATCTGTTTCAATGAAGTCACCTGGTATTTTTACAGTTTCTTATATTACACTGACTTTTAATAACCAGCATGGAATACCTTTTCACAAAATAATGTTAGCCAAAGGTGATAGGCAAGGTGTTTTAATAGATAACAAAGGATAGTTGCTTCAATGTTAATAGAATTTTATTCCTTTGAGCTCCTATGGTTGTGTGCTACATTGATTTGTGGATAGGGAGATTTAACCCAAAGTAGATTTTGAAACAGCAGAATATTGTTTTGATGAAGGAATATAGCCAGGTAGACCCCTTCTTGCTGTTTTTCTGCTCCCCCATATAAGAGAAAACTTGAAGTAGATAGCAGATTGACGTTATGCTTTCAGGAGTGTCTTCTTTTGACAATGATAAATTGGTAGCCTTTGAAATATGTCCTTCCAAAAATAAACTAGTACATATCTTCACAAGTCATCTGACATTGAGTTTTCTGCTTTATCTTTTGAGGTCTGGCAGGGGCCACTAAGTGAAGAAAATGAAGAAAACTTATTTACTGTGTATCTACTACGTGTCAGGTGCTTTCCTAAAATAAGTTTGTAAGTTACATAGTATGATTATCCCATTTTAATTAATTTTAACGATTCTTAGTGTATGCTAAACCTTTCACACCCCCATTTATGAAGAAGTTGAGACTCAGAGAAAGGAAGTGATTTTCTCAAGGTTACACAGCTTAGCAGATTCAAGATGATGATCTCAAGTTAGACACACAAACTCTGCTCTTTTCCCAATATACCACACTATCAGCAATTGTTCACTGGTCCCTACAACTCCTGGACTAGGGCAAGAAATAGAGTTTATATTTATGAAGTTTCAACATTAGCATTTTGGCCTATGGGGGTTTCTGGAGTTCTTCATTATAGGGATTTGGAGTACAATGAGTCATGAGGCATTTTTTGGCATGTAACATATCTTTTTTGAAGATCTATTTATCCCCTGTAAGCTAATGCTTTTGCCCACAGCACGCCATGCGAAATAATTGTCCCCAGCCAACCCCTCTACCCTGGCTTGGTCCTCTCACAGTTCTCATGTCTGTACTTATGGTGCATCCCAAGGTGAAGCCTGTAAAGTTTCTCTTAAGAAAGGTCCCAGGCCCTTCCCTAGGGCCTAGAAAAATAAAATTTTATTTTAAGGTATATTATGCATAAAAAAAGAAGCAGAAACAGAGGGAAGCAATATGAATGAGCATATGCAATAATAGATAATAGCTTGCTTGCTTTTCTCTCTATATAAACACTATGGTTTACTTTTGCCTGTTTTTTAAAGTTTATATGAATGGAATCATATGCTATGTTTTCTTTTCTTGTCTCATTGCTTTCACTCAATATTATGTGTATGAGATTCAGTGAATATATTGGGTATGGAAGTTATGCATTCATTCATGTTGCTAATCATTTTATTGTACAAATATAGACAAATATAGCATATTTTATGAATTTATGTGTCCTCCTTATATAAGGACGATGCTAATCATCTATTCATTTTTCCAATTTTAGTTTATGTGCTGTGAAAGTGAGCATGAGCCTTGGTTTCTTCATCTGTAAAGTGTAGATAACAGCACTAGCTAACTCATCAGTTTGTTGTGAGAATTAAATAAGACAGATATAGGTTTAGCATTCATAGTGCCTGGTTGGTTTTCTATTATTTCCACAATGAGAGGCTTTAATGTACAGAGTATGTGGTTTTGGAGCCAGAGATACTTGGCATTGATTTATAGTTCCATTGTTTCTTGCTTTTCTCAAGTCTCAGTTTGCCTGTCTGCAAGATAGAGATGAGTAATATTCCACAACCAAGTTTTGTCATAGGAGTTCTGTTAAAAATGCAGAATATCTGGCACATGGTAGGCACTTGGCATAGTTTGTTGATCTGTACTTCATTTTTAAAAAGTATTCTAAACTGTAGTGTTTAGAAATCACACTGGTGATGTGAGAGTATCGATTTCTCAGTTTAACATGGAGAAATAGAACTGGAACTCTGTGTGTATGTGAGTGTATGTGTGTCTGTGTGTGTGTGAGAGAGAGACAAATACAGAGTGAGAGAGACAGAGAGAGAGAAAAGGGGAGTGAAAGGGAGAAGTGATTCAAAGAGAAATAGTGAGGCTGTTTTCCTGTGTGTGGCTTTATAGTCAGAGACCTTGCCTAGACGCATGGAGGAAGAACCCTTGTGAAATACAGCCTATAAAAGTAATTTTTAAAAATGCTAATCCAGGATGTAGTTTTTCCCTAGATGGGGGTTCTGATGAGTTGTTTGTGTGAGAAAAGTGTAGTTATTGCTACATTTGTCTCAGTGTGACAACCGGACATGAATTACACACCACCCAATGTGAAAAGTTACCCTTGGAACACATGCTGACTAATCAGAAACAATTTTGCCAGATGTTATTAATTGCAGAAAAGCTCCCCTTTCCTCCTCAGGAAGTTGACTCAACCCTTTCAGAACTTTCTGTTTGTTTTGATGGCTGACAAGGAGAGTGAGGCATGGAACTATTTTATATCCTCCCAAATAATTTCTATCCTAGTAGGATGGGTTGTCTATTGTGCTTCTTTTGTGTCCTAGAAGGCAGGACCTGAACCTTATCCACCGAGCTGGGTGATCCTTAACAAACATCAAATCCTGAAGATAGTTCTGGCTTTTTGTCTACACTTTTCTTCTCCCATTATCCCCCCTACCCCTTGCTGTACCCAACTCCACTTTATCTCCCAGACGTGAATAAAACAGCTACGGAGAAGCCTTGATATCACTGAGTATAAAAGGCTAACCAATGGCCAAAGGAAGGCTGGACTCTTCCATTAGCTCACTTTTGATAAGTCACTTCCTTTTTCTGGACGTCAGTTTTACCATTTGTCAAATGGAAATTAGACACTTCCCAGTTCTCACAGGGTCGCTGAGGAAATATGCAAAACAAGTTGTGCAAACTGAAAGCCTTCAGTATATGTAAGGCATAATAAAAACAACCAATACTTATTGACTCATTAAGTGCTTACTATGAACTAGGTACTCTTCTAAACTCTTTATTCACAATATTTTACTTGATCTTCCCAACATGAGGCAAATATGATTTCCATCTTAAATGTATGGAAGAATTAGGTGAGGCTGAGAGAGGTGAAGTCACTTGCCCAAAGTCATATGGTCTAGTAAGTGGGAGAGCTGAGTTTAAAGCCAGAAAATTGGACTGTCTATACTCTTAACCAGTTTGCTATTCTGTCTCTTTGCTGTTATTACTACATTACTCATGCCTTCTCATTTGCTAAATTTCAATTCAAGTCCCATCCCTTCAGAAAGACTTGTCTAACCATTCCAGCCATTAGCTAAATATCCCCTCCTGAGTTTTTTAATGATGCTGTGTTACTAATTTGATGCCTAGCACTATTGCCTTATCATTCCAAACATACTTCTGCTTGAGTTTTTCATAGATGTTAACCTCATTTGGTCAGATATATTGTAAGCTTACTGTGAATGCATATTATATCTCATACCTTGGTATCCCCCATAGTATTGAGGATAAGGTAGAATGAAGAACTCTCAGAAACAGAAGGGCTCTGAAAGATTTTTTAGCCAAGGCTCTCTTTAAATGATGGTCTGACTATAGCAAAATAAAAAAGTAATAGAAACAGGATGATCATCTTTCTTGCACCTAATGGTGTACATTTTTATTAGTGCAGCTCATGAGTGGTTGGTTCATTCATGCATTTCTTTGACTGACAATATTGTGGTATTATATGTTATGATAAGCAGTGAAACAAAACAGAGTGAAAACAGAAAAGGATCATAACAAAGTCCCTGCCCTCAAGGAGATTACAACTTAGTAAGGGAAGGTGGATATGTATATTAGTACATGGGACAACATATTTAAGAAAATATTTAAGTATTTAAGTAAATATGTGTAGGAAGAGTGGGGAAACACAAAACTGGAGCAAAAGGTAAAGCAGCCATGGAAATTTTCCTGGAAGAGGTGAATCTGGAGCTAAATGTTGGCCATTGAGTACATGCTTATTAGAAGGCCAAGGTGAGGGAGCATTTCCAGTAGAGAAAGTAGCATAAGCTATCTGACATGGAAGTGTGAAATCATTGAGGTCCTTACATATCACACTAAAGAATTTGGATTTTATTCTATAATCATTAAGAAGACAGTAGAAGACTATTCTAGCAGCAGTTAGAGAATGGACTAAAAGGGAACAAAGCTGCAGGAGACAGGGAGACCAATTAAAAGACCAGATATATGAAGGGAGAACTAATTAGAATACTATGTAGATGAAGGTCTTAACTAAGGCAGCAGCACAGAAGATTGGGAGGAAAACACAGACAGGACATATATTAACAAGAGAGAAAAAGTAGGGCTTAGTTGCTAGCTGAACACGTGGAGGGTGAATAAAAGGGAGAGATCTAAGAGTATGAATGTGCAGGTTTATTACAGCTTAGGTGACTGGAGAAATGGTGGTGTCATTCACCGAGATTGAGAACACAGGATGAAAAACAAAATTGGAGGAAACAACCATGAGGGTAGGTTTGGACATAGTGAGTTTTAGATTTCTGAGGGTATGCAGGTAGATATTTTAAGTAGGCAGTCAGTTATATGGAACTGAAGTCAAGAGAAAAGACTGGGCACTATGTCATTTAACCCTCACAAAGACTTTATGATTTAGGAAGCAAATTTGACCCCTTTTTACTAATGAGGAAAACAAGGCTTAGAAGAGGTTAAGTAATTCACACAGTTAGTAAGTGGCAGAGCCAGATTTAAACCCAGGTCAGTCCTGCTTTAACACCTGCATGCTTAATCATTGCTGTAAATAAAGTACTGGCAGTGGATGGGATTGTTGAAGGTAAATGTATAGATTGCAAAAATAAGAGGGTCAATAGGTGAAACTTCTAGGCACAACAAACTTTTAGGTGTATGAAGAAGAAAAGACTACAGATGGGATTGAGAAGGAACTATCAAAGAGGTAAGAGGAGAAGCCGGCATGAGAGGTATGGCAGAAGCTGAAAGTAGACAACAGTCAAAGGCCATGGAGCAGGGGTCAAATAAGCAAGGTTGCTGCAAAGAGACCTCAGGATCCAGCAATAAGGAGGTTGTTGATATCTGCTAGAGCACTCTCAGAGGAGTGGTGAGAGTATAATATGGAATGCAGCAGATTGTAAAGTGAGGGAATTGATAGACTGACGTGATACCCTTTTGAGGTGCTTATCAGTAATGAAGAAGGGAAAGACAGGGTGGCAGTCTGAGAAAGATGCAGAGTAGAGGGATATCTTTTTCCAACTGGGAAGTGGTTGGGTGGAGTGGGATACATGGTTTGAGGAGTGGGCAAAGATACAGAATATCGAATATGGGGAAAAAAACAAGGGACTGACCAAGGACGCATTAAAAATACCGCCAAGTGCAGCACTAAAGGCCTCACATGGATTTGTAGGTGCCCTAATGTGCCTTGTTCCATGATAGCTGTAACCTCACTTAACAGCTTTATTGTGGGAAGGACACCACACCAAATTTGTTCTCAAACTTTTTCCAGCCCAGTGCTCCTGAAGGGCATGACATGAATAACTAACAATTTCTGTGCACTTACCATCTCCAAAACACTGTTTTAAATGTTTTACATATGTTAACTCATTTAAACCTTGCAACAACCATAGAGTTTAAGCATCTATTTTCATTCCAATTTTACAAGTAAAGAAACTAGAATGCAGAGGATATGTATAAAGCTAGCAAACTGAGGAGACAGGATTTATACAGAGGTGGTCTAAGTATGATTCCATGCTTATAACCACAATGCTGTGACTATGAGTCACTATAAGGCAGTGATTATCCACTCAGGCTAGAGTGGGTGTGTAGTTTAGCTCCCACTTACAAGTGAGAACATGCAGTATTTGGCTTTCTGTTCCTGTGTTAGCTTGCTGAGGATGATGGCTTCCGGCTTCATCCATGCCCCTGCAAAAGACATGATCTCATTCCTTTTTATGGCTCCATAGTATTCCATGGTGTTTATGTACATATTTTCTTCATCCAGCCTACAGTTGATGGGCATTTATGTTGATTCTATATTTTTGCTATTGTGAATACTGCTGAGATGAACATATGTGTGCTTGTGCATTTATGGTAAAATAATTTACATTCCTTTGGATACATACCCAACAATGGATTGCTGAGTCTATTGGTAATTCTGTTTTTAGTTCTTTGAGGAATTGTCACACTGCTTTCCATGATGGCTGAACCAATTTATACTCCCACCAGCAGAGTATAAGCATGTTCTTTTCTTTGCAACCTCCTAAGCATCTGTTATTTTTTGACTTTCAATAATAGCCATTCTGACTGGTGTGAGATGGTATCTCATTGTGGTGTTGATTTGCATTTTTCTAATGATTAGTGATGTTGACCACTTTTTCATATGCTTGTTGGCTGCATGCATATCTTCTTTTGAAAAACGTCTGTTCATGTCCTTTGCCCACTTTTTAATGGAGTTGTTTGCTTCTTGCATGCAAATTTGTTTATGTTCTTTTAGATTCTGAATATTAGACTTTTTCAGAAGTACATTTTGCAAAAATTTTCTCCCATTCTGTGGGTTGTCTGTTTACTCTGATAGTTTATTTTGCTGTACAAAAGCTCTTTAGTTTAACTGTATCCCATTTATCAATTTTTGCTTTTGTTGCAATTGCTTTTGGCATCTTTGTCATAAAATCTTTGCCAGTTCAAATGTCCAAAATGGTATGTCCTGGCTCTTCTTCCAGGGTTTGTATAGATTTAGATTTTACATTTAAGTCTTTTATCCATCTTGATTTAATTTTTGTATATGGTATAAGGAAGGGGTTCACTTTCAATCTTCTGCCTACGGCTAGACAGTTATCTCAGCACCATTTATTGGGGAGTCCTTTCCCTATTGCTTGTTTTTGTCAGCTTTGTCAAAGGCCAGATGGCCGTAGGTGTGCAGAATTATTTCTCTGCTCTCTATTCTGTTCTATTGGTCTATTTGTCTGTTTTTGTATCAGTACCATGCTGTTAGGTTACTGTAGCCCTGTAGTATAGTTTGAAGTTGAGTAATGTGATGCCTCCTGCTTGTTGTTTTTGCTTAGATCTGCCTTGTCTATTTGGGCTGTTTGTTGGTTCCATATGAATTTTAAAATAGTTTTTCTTCTAGTTCTGAGAGGAGTGTTATTTGTAGTTTGATTATTTGTAGTGTTATTTGTATCATTGAATCTTTAAATTGCTTTGGGCAGTATAGACATTTTAATGATATTGATTATTCCTATCCACAAGCATGGAATGTTTTTTCTATTTGTTTGTGTCATATCTGGTTTCTTTGAGCAGTGTTTGTAATTCTCATTATTGAGACATTTTACTTCCCTAGTTAGCTTTATTCCTAGGTATTTTATTCTTTTTTGTGGGAATTGTGAATGGGATTGCATTCCTAATTTGGCTCCTAGCTTGGATGTTTTTGGTATACAGAAATGCTACTGGTTTTTTTTATGCTGATTTTGTATCCTGAAACTTTGTTGAAGTTGTTTTTCAGATCCAGGAGCTTTGGGGCAAAGACTATGGGGTTTTCTGGATACAGAATCATGTGATCTGCAAACAGGGATACTTTGACTTCCTCTCTTCATATTTGGATGCCTTTTATTTCTTTTTCTTGCTTGATTTCCCTGGCCAGAACTTCCCATACTATGTTGAATAGGAGTGGTGAGAGAGGGCATCCTTGTCTTGTGCCAGTTTTCAAGGGGAATGCTTCCAGCTTTTGCCCATTAAGTATGATGTTGGCTGTGTGTTTATCATAGATGGCTCTTATTATTTTGAATTATGTTCCTTCAATGCCTAGTTTTTTGAGGGTTTTTAACATGTAGGGATGTTGGATTTTATCAAAATATAAATGCTGTTTTTGATGAGGTGTTCAGAGGAAGCCTCAAAGTAACATTTGAACAGAGGGTCAAATGATGTGAAGGAATCAGCCATGAGAATAAATCTACCAGAATAGAGTTCCTAGCAGACTAAATAGCAAGTGTAAAGTCCATGAAGTGGGAACATATTTGACTTGTCTGAGGAACAGCAAGAAAGCCACTGTGGCTAGGGCAGGGTGAAGGAGGGGAAGAGTCATGCTAGATGAGACTTGTGATGTGAACAAAAACTAGTCTTTCCTCTTCTGTAAACTGCAGATAATAATAGTACTTATAGAGCTGGAGTAAGGAATAAATGATATAATGCATGTAAAAATCCTGATACAATTCCGGCACATGGCAAGTGCTCAAAAACTAATATATGCTATCATTGTTATTATTATCAGGCTGATCATGCCTAATTTTGCCATGCAAGTGGCAGAGTTTGAATTAGAAGTGTAAGTCAGAGCAGGAGCCTCTTGGTGGAGCAGGCAGAGACAAGAGCATGAGCAGAAATGAAGTAGCCATAAATAGGAAGCAAGATCGACATACTTCACTGGCGTAAACAGACTAGAGTGGTGTCACACAGAATGACTAATATTTAATATGAGGGAGAAAGACTGGAACATTGACAACAGGGCTGAAAACCAATAAATCAAGATGGCTCACAAGGAGAAGGTCACTAGTCTGACAGTCAGGAGGCTTTGTCTTCACATCCATAAAATAGAAAAAGTAACTACTTCATAAAGTTGATAGGATTAATGAAAGCACCTAGCACAGTGCTGGGCATGTAAGAAGGGTAGAAAATATAGCTAGCTGAAAATTATTAAGAACTAGGATGCATGAAGAGTCTTCTTGGGCTAGAGAATAGAGAACTCTGTTGTCCATGCCATATTTGCTCCACAGGTGCAAGTCTCAATTTCTAGATGGCATTCATGATGATTGCTTCACACTCCCTCTGTTTTCATCCTCATTTGTTTCTTAAATTCATGGCTTTATATTCTGACTGTAGTCCACTGACTCTGACCCCACCGGAACTCAGAATTATTCCACACTTTCTCTTCCTGCATTTGGACCCCTGGCATGCCATTTTGGTTTTGTATGCACCTCTGGTCTCCTGTGCAACTGTATTGTTTAAGGGAAATATAAGGATTCCCTGGCCTTGAAGAATCTACCCTCAATCCTACTCCCTTAATAAGCAAATGAAGAAAGAGAGTGCAATGTGGGCATCTGTCCATACAGAATCCCACCATCATCACAGGACCATCTCATTATCCCCAGATGCTCACTGTTCCTGGATCCATTTAATAATGAGCTTGGCTCAATATTAAGCCTCTGCACTCCACCCCCACCCACTACACATAGATTTTTAACTGTTTTGTACTTAGGGTAGAAATGGGAAAAGGAAGATATTTATTTGGCACTTCTTGTCTCAGGCAAGAATTAGTCTGCACTACAGGGCAGATAAATTGGTTTAAAAATTAGTAGAGTCAGCTATCACCAAAGTCAATAGAGCAGAGCCAGGAGGAATGATGCAAGAGACAAGTCATTTTAACACTTTCTGGAGCTAAGTGGGGCATAAAAAATAGTTTAAAAGTACTTTGAATTAGGGGATTCAGTTTGTGCCTAACATCTGTCCAAACCTCCTTCTTGTCCTCTGAGTCAGAGTTAATCTGATCTTGGCTTAAAACCCCTGGAAAAAGAAATTAACCAGCTAGGTCACTGCTGCTTGGGAATATATTATGCCAGGAACCAGAATAATCAAGAAGAATGCATCAGCCACGTGATTCTGGAAGACTTGCTGTTTGAGGTTGGAGAACTCTACAAAAACATAACCATTAGACTCTGGGCTCTGGCAAACAGATTCCCAGTCCATTATACAACACTGAGGAAACTGTACAGCATTTTGAGTCTGAATAAAAAATATATTTTCTGTAAAATTATTTATTTTTCTGCACTCCATTTAGGCTATTTGTTTATGCATGGGTTTGATGTGTGTAGCTATGGCTTGCTAAGATAGTTGAAAATGTTTATAAGTGATGTTCACTTAGATATGGAACTCATATCAATATGATGGCAAAGGGTCTGGTATATGTTATGTTGTGAAGAGATGCAGGATTGGAATTTCAGGAAATGATGGAATTACCTAGGTCTTTAGAAGAGAGGGAAGATAGGAGTATAAACAACCTATTTTAAATTCCAGTAAAAAGTGAGAACTGGCTGAAGATCAAGGCACATTGGAAATTAACCACAGATCTGGGGAGTTACATATAACCTAAGCTGTCTGGCAACTTCAAAAAGCAACTATTCCTGGTGTAACCCTACTAGCTGACACTTGAGACAATATAAAATGCTGTCACCTTGCCCTTGCACTATTCCTGACAGAAAAGATCTAAGGTCCTTTGATAATAGTCACTTGCCAAGGTCCAAGAATAGACTGTCTTTCAGGTATCTATCTCACTTTGTTACAAGGCAATCATATAGACACACATTTTCTGGAAGGCATGTTCTGGGAGAAAATAAAAAATCTTAGAAATATTCATGGGTTTTGATCTAGCAATCCCCATTCTGAGACTCCAGTCTAAGGAAACATAAAAAAAAACCTATGTATTTAGGGAGTTTTGTCAGAAAACATTTTTAACTTGCAGTATTTAAAAGAATATTTACTGTTCCCAAAATGTCATTCAAATGCACGTGTTGTCTATTGTTTGGGGATGGGAACTAGTTTTGCAAAAAAACACCTAATGTTGTATAATAATGCCCCAGTGATCTTGCTGGTTGAAAATACAATATTTTTGGCCACAATAAAAAAGATAGTGGGAGGAAACTTTTGAAGGTGATGGGTGTATTCATGGCATTGATTGTGGTGATGATTTCATGGGTATACACTTCTCTCCAAACTCATAAAGTTGTATACATTAAAAATGTACACCTCTTTGTATGTCAATCATACCTGAGTAATGTGGTTCAAAAATGATATACATATACATTTATGCATAAGATTGTTTATTACAGTGGTGACGCTTTTCATAGTAACACATTTCAAACAATCTTAATGTCCAATAACAGGAAAAGACTAAATGAATCATGTTGTGATGCAATATTATGCAGCCAGTAAAATGATGTTTACATGGTGTTTTAAAAAATGAAATTAGACTACGTTTCTAATGTAAAGTTATATAAAAATTATACAATTGTACATATAGTATAAACTTAATTATGTAAACACATTATGTATTGTGCATTAATGTATGTATATATGTATGGAAAATATATTAGAAGGAAATATACCTAAACATTAGCAATGATTATCATTGTTTAACAGGATTATAAGTGATTTGTATTTTCTTCTTTATTTTGTGCATTTTTCCTAGAAGCAGAGAGTAGAATGATTGTTAACAGGGTCTGGAGGTGGCAGGGAGATTGGGGACATGTTAGTCAAAGGATACAAAATTTCTATTAGACACAAGTAATAAATTCAAGAGATTTACTGTAAAACATGGTGATTATAGGTAACAACAATATATTGTACACTAGAAAATTATTTAAGACAGTAGGTTTTAAGTGTTCTCACCATGAATAACTGAAAAGTATATGAGGTAATGCACATGTTAATTAGCTTGACTTAGCCATTCCACAACGTGTATCTGTTTCAAAACATCATGTTATACACTGTAAATATATACATTTTTGTCAATTTTGAAATAAATTTCAAAATAGATGTTAAAATAAAGAATCATGTTACTAGCAATCTCATGACTATATTATGTTTTATGACCATAAGGATTTTGCAGATATAATCAAGGTCCCAATTTAGTTGATTTTGAGTTAATCAAAAGGGAGATCATTCTGTCTGGGCCTAACCTAAATAGACAAACCCTGTAAAAGCAGTAAGCATTCTCCTCTTGTCTTGAAGGAAGAAAATAGACATCTATGCTGTGAACTGCTTAAGGAAAGCAGTTGATTGAAAGAACTGAGAGAAATTCCTAGCAGACACTAGTAAGAAAACAAGGACCACAGTCATACAACTGCAAGGAACTGAATTCTGCCAACAACCTGAATAAGACTGGAAGAAGATCTTGAGACCTAAATGAGAAGCACAGGATTGGCCAAAACTTTATTGTAATCTAGTGAGACCTGAGCCGAGCCAAAGATCCAATTAAGCTGACTCCTGACACATTGAAATGGTAACATAATAAATGAATATTGCTTTAAGTTGCTAGGTTTACAGTAATTTGTTTTGCAGAAAAGGATAACTAATGCAACAATAATCAAATGAACAACTTTTTTTATTTTATTATTATTATACTTTAAGTTTTAGGGTACATGTGCACAATGTGCAGGTTAGTTACATATGTATACATGTGCCATGCTGGTGTGCTGCACCCATTAACTCGTCATTTAGCATTAGGTATAGCTCCTAATGCTATCACTCCCCCCTCCCCCCACCCCACAATAGTCCCCAGAGAGTGATGTTCCCCTTCCTGTGTCCATGTGTTCTCATTGTTCAATTCCCACCTATGAGTGAGAATATGTGGTGTTTGGTTTTTTGTTCTCGCGATAGTCTACTGAGAATGATGATTTCCAATTTCATCCATGTCCCTACAAAGGACATGAACTCATCATTTTTTATGGCTGCATAGTATTCCATGGTGTATATGTGCCACATTTTCTTAATCCAGTCTATCATTGTTGGACATTTGGGTTGGTTCCAAGTCTTTGCTATTGTGAATAGTGCCGCAATAAACATATGTGTGCATGTGTCTTTATAGCAGCATGATTTATAGTCCTTTGGGTATATACCCAGTAATGGGATGACTGGGTCAAATGGTACTTCTAGTTCTAGATCCCTGAGAAATCACCACACTGACTTCCACAATGGTTGAACTAGTTTACAGTCCCACCAACAGTGTAAAAGTGTTCCTATTTCTCCACATCCTCTCCAGCACCTGTTGTTTCCTGACTTTTTAACGATTGCCATTCTGACTGGTGTGAGATGGTATCTCATTGTGGTTTTGATTTGCATTTCTCTGATAGCCAGCGATGGTGAGCATTTTTTCATGTGTTTTTTTGGCTGCACAAATGTCTTCTTTTGAGAAGTGTCTGTTCATGTCCTTCGCCCACTTTTTGATGGGGTTGTTTGTTTTTTTCTTGTAAATTTGTTTGAGTTCATTATAGATTCTGGATATTAGCCCTTTGTCAGATGAGTAGGTTGCAAAAATTTTCTCCCATTTTGTGGGTTGCCTGTTCACTCGGATGGTAGTTTCTTTTGCTGTGCAGAAGCTCTTTAGTTTAATTAGATCCTTTTGTCAATTTTGTCTTTTGTCGCCATTGCTTTTGGTGTTTTAGACATGAAGTCCTTGCCCATGCCTGTGTCCTGAATGGTAATGCCTAGGTTTGCTTCTAGGGTTTTTATGGTTTTAGGTCTAACGTTTAAGTCTTTAATCCATCTTGAATTAATTTTTGTATAAGGTGTAAGGGAGGGATCCAGTTTCAGCTTTCTACATATGGCTAGCCAGTTTTCCCAGCACCATTTATTAAATAGGGAATTCTTTCCCCATCGCTTGTTTTTCTCAGGTTTGTCAAAGATCAGATAGTTGTAGATATGTGGCGTTATTTCTGAGGGCTCTGTTCTGTTCCATTGATCTATATCTCTGTTTTGGTACCAGTACAATGCTGTTTTGGTTACTGTAACCTTGTAGTATGCTTTGAAGTCAGGTAGTGTGATGCCTCCAGCTTTGTTCTTTTGGCTTAGGATTGACTTGGCGATGCGGGCTCTTTTTTGGTTCCATATGAACTTTAAAGTAATTTTTTCCAATTCTGTGAAGAAAGGCATTGGTAGCTTGATGGGCATGGCATTGAATCTATAAATTACCTTGGGCAGTATGGCCATTTTCACGATATTGATTCTTCCTACCCATGAGCATGGAATGTTCTTCCATTTCTTCGTATCCTCTTTTATTTCCTTGAGCAGTGGTTTCTAGTTCTCCTTGAAGAGGTCCTTCACGTCCCTTGTAAGTTGGGTTCCTAGGTAATTTATTCTCTTTGAAGCAATTGTGAATGGGAGTTCACTCATGATTTGGCTCTCTGTTTGTCTGTTATTGGTGTATAAGAATGCTTGTGATTTTTGTACATTGATTTTGTATCCTGAGACTTTGCTGAAGTTGCTTATGAGCTTAAGGAGATTTTGGGCTGAGACAATGGGGTTTTCTAGATATATAATCATGTCATCTGCAAACAGGGACAATTTGACTTCCTCTTTTCCTAATTGAATACCCTTTATTTCCTTCCCCTGCCTAATTGCCCTGGCCAGAACTTCCAACAGTATGTTGAATAGGAGTGGTGAGAGAGGGCATCCCTGTCTTGTGCCAGTTTTCAAAGGGAATGCTTCCAGTTTTTGCCCATTCAGTATGATATTGGCTGTGGGTTTGTCATAGATAGCTATTATTACTTTGAGATATATCCCATCAATACCTAATTTATTGAGAGTTTTTAGCATGAAGCGTTGTTGAATTTTGTCAAAGGACTTTTCTGCATCTATTGAGATAATCATGTGGTTTTTGTCTTTGGTTCTGTTTTTCTGCTGGCTTACATTTATTGATTTGCATATATTGAACCAGCCTTGAATCCCAGGGATGAAGCCCACTTGATCATGGTGGATAAGCTTTTTGATGTGCTGCTGGATTTGGTTTGCCAGCATTTTATTGAGGATTTTTGCATCAATGTTCACCAAGGGTATTGGTCTAAAATTCTCTTTTTTGTTTGTGTCTCTGCCTGGCTTTGGTATCAGGATGATGCTGGCCTCATAAAAGGAGTTACGGAGGTTTCTATTGATTGGAATAGTTTCAGAAGGTATGGTACCAGTTCCTCCTCGTACCTCTGGTAGAATTTGGCTGTGAATCCATCTGGACCTGGACTCTTTTTGGTTGGTAAGCTATTGATTATTGCCACAATTTCAGAGCCTGTTATTGGTCTATTCAGAGATTCAACTTCTTCCTGGTTTAGTCTTGGGAGGGTGTAGGTGTCGAGGAATTTATCCATTTCTTCTAGATTTTCTAGTTTATTTGCGTAGAGGTGTTTGTAGTATTCTGATAGTAGTTTGTATTTCTGTGGGATCTGTGGTGATATCCCCTTTATCATTTTTTATTGTGTCTACTTGATTCTTCTCCCTTTTCTTCTTTATTAGTCTTGCTAGTGGTCTGTCAATTTTGTTGATCCTCTCAAAAAAACAGCTCCTGGATTCATTAATTTTTTGAAGGGTTTTTTGTTTCTCTATTTCCTTCAGTTCTGCTCTGATTTTAGTTATTTCTTGCCTTCTGCTGGCTTTTGAATGTGTTTGCTCTTGCTTTTCTAGTTCTCTTAATTGTGATGTTAGGGTGTCAGTTTTGGATCTTTCCTGCTTTCTCTTGTGGGCTTTTAGTGCTATAAATTTCCCTCTACACACTGCTTTGAATGTGTCTCAGAGATTGTGGTATGTTGTGTCTTTGTTATCGTTGGTTTCAAAGAACATCTTTATTTCTGCCTTCATTTCATTATGTACCCAGTAGTCATTCAGGAGCAGGTTGTTCAGTTTCCATGTAGTTGAGTGGTTTTGAGTGAGTTTCTTAATCCTGAGTTCTAGTTTGATTGCACTGTGGTCTGAGAGACAGTTTGTTATAATTTCTTTTGTTTCATATTTGCTGAGGAGAGTTTTATTTCCACCTATGTGGTGAATTTTGGAATAGGTGTGGTGTGGTGCTGAAAAAAATGTATATTCTGTTGATTTGGGGTGGAGAGTTCTCTAGATGTCTATTCAGTCCACTTGGTGCAGAGCTGAGTTCATTTTCTGGGTATCCTTGTTAACTTTCTGTCTCATTGATCTGTCTAATGTTGGCAGTGGGGTATTAAAGTCTCCCATTATTATTGTGTGGGAGTCTTACTCTCTTTGTAGGTCACTCCGGACTTGCTTTATGAATCTGGGTACTCATGTATTGGGTGCATATATATTTAGGATAGTTAGCTCTTCTTGTTGAATTGATCCCTTTACCATTATGTAATGGCCTTCTTTGTCTCTTTTGATCTTTGTTGGCTTAAAATCTGTTTTATCCGAGACTAGGATTGCAATCCCTCTTTTTTTTGTTTTCCTTTTGCTTGGTAGATCTTCCTCCATCCTTTTATTTGGAGCCTATGTGTGTCTCTGCATGTGAGATGTGTTTCCTGAATACAGCACACTGATGGGTCTTGACTCTTTATCCAATTTGCCAGTCTGTGTCTTTTAATTGGAGCTTTTAGTCCATTTACATTTAAAGTTAATATTGTTATGTGTGAATTTGATCCTGTCATTATGATGTTAGCCGTTTATTTTGCTCGTTAGTTGATGCAGTTTCTTCCTAGCCTTGATGGTCTTTACAATTTGGAATGATTTTGCAGTGGCTGGTACAGGTTGTTCCTTTCCATATTTAGTGCTTCCTTCAGGAGCTCTTTTAGGGCAGGCCCAGTGGTGACAAAATCTCTCAGCATTTGCTTGTCTGTGAAGGATTTTATTTCTTCTTCACCTATGAATCTAGTTTGGCTGGATATGAAATTCTGGGTTGAAAATTCTTTTCTTTAAAAATGTTGAATATTGGCCCCCACTCTCTTCTGGCTTGTAGAGTTTCTGCCAAGAGATCAGCTGTTAGTCTGATGGGCTTCCCTTTGTGGGTAACCCGACCTTTCTGTCTGGCTGCCCTTAACATGTTTTCCTTCATTTCAACTTTGGTGAATGTGACAATTATGTGTCTTGGAGTTGCTCTTCTTGAGGAGTATCTTTGTGGTGTTCTCTGTATTTCCTGAATCTGAATGTTGGCCTGCCTTGCTACATTGGGGAAGTACTCCAGGATAATATCTTGCAGAGTGTTTTCCAGCTTGGTTCCATTCTCCCCATCACTTTTAGGTACACCAATCAGACGTAGATTTGTTCTTTTCTCATAGTCCCATATTTCTTGGAGGCTTTGTTCATTTCTTTTTATTCTTTTTTCTCTAAACTTCCCTTATCGCTTCATTTCATTCATTTCATCTTCCATCACTGATACCCTTTCTTCCAATTGATCACATCGGCTCCTGAGGCTTCTGCATTCTTCACATAGTTCTCAAGCCTTGGCTTTCAGCTGCATCAGCTCCTTTAAGCACTTCTCTGTATTGGTTATTCTAGTTATACTTTAATCTAAATTTTTTTCAAAGTTTTCAACTTCTTTGCCTTTGGTTTGAATTTCCTCCTGTAGCTCGGAGTAGTTTGATCATCTGAAGCCTTCTTCTCTCAACTCATCAAAGTCATTCTCCATCCACCTTTGTTCCATTACTGGTGAGGAGCTGCATTCCTTTGGAGGAGGAGAGGCGCTCTGCTTTTTAGAGTTTCCGGTTTTTCTGCTCTGTTTTTTCCCCATGTTTGTGGTTTTATCTACTTTTGGTCTTTGATGATGTTGATGTACAGATAGGTTTTTGGTGTGGATGTCCTTTCTGTTTGTTAGTTTTCCTTCTAACACACAGGACCATCAGCTGCAGGTCTGTTGGAGTTTGCTAGAGGTCCACTCCAGACCCCGTTTGCCTGGGTATCAGCAGTGGTATCTGCAGAACAGCGGATTTTCGTGAACCGTGAATGCTGCTGTCTGATTGTTCCTCTGGAAGTTTTGTCTCGGAGGAGTACCCGGCCGTGTGAGGTGTCAGTCTGCCCCTACTGGGGAGTGCCTCCCAGTTCGGCTGCTCGGGGGTCAAGGGTCAGGGACCCACTTGAGGAGGCAGTTTTCCCATTCTCAGATCTCCAGCTGTGTGCTGGGAGAACCACTGCTCTCTTCAAAGCTGTCAGACAGGGACATTTAAGTCTGCAGAGGTTACTGCTGTCTTTTTGTTTGTCTGTGCCCTGCCCCCAGAGGTGGAGCCTACAGAGGCAGGCAGGCCTCCTTGAGCTGTGGTGGGCTCCACCCATTTCAAGCTTCCTGCCTGCTTTGTTTACCTAAGCAAGCCTGGGCAATGGCAAGCACCCTCCCCTAGCCTCGCTGCCTCCTTGCAGTTTGATCTCAGACTGCTGTTCTAGCAATCAGCGAGACTCCATGGGCGTAGGACCCTCCAAGCCATGTGCAGGATATAATCTCCTGGTGCGCCATTTTTTAAGCCCATCAGAAAAGTGCAGTATTAGGGTGAGAGTGACCCTATTTTCCAGGTGCTGTCTGTCACCCCTTTCTTTGACTAGGAAAGGGTACTCCCTGACCCCTTGCTCTTCCCAAGTGAGGCAATGCCTTACCCTGCTTCAGCTCACACACAGTGCGCTGCACCCACTGTCCTGTGCCCACTGTCTGGCACTCCCTAGTGAGATGAACCCGGTACCTCAGATGGAAATGCAGAAATCACTTGTCTTCTGTGTTGCTCCCACTAGGAGCTGTAGACTGGAGCTCTTCCTATTCGTCCATCTTGGCTGCCACTCTGATCAACCTTAATATTACCAATAATATGCCTCCTTATGTTATACACTGAAGAAAATACATTACCAATGGAGTATTTCTGTCAAAAATGTTTAACCAGGGACTAATCATTAGAAAACTATCAGACATATCTCTGTTGTGATGTATTCTGTCAAACAACTGGTCTGAATTTTTTTAAAATATCAGTGTCACAAATCACAAAAAAGGCCAGGATACTGCTTTGATTAAAGAAGACTAAAGAGACATGACAACTAAATGCAACACATGACCCCTGACTGGATTTTAGATAAGAAAAAAAAGACAAGTGTAATAAAAATTATTAAGACAAATGAGGAAATTTGAATATAGCTAATGGTGTTATATCAATGTCATATTTCCTGATTATGATGATCATATTAAGGATATGTAAGGGAATGCCCATATTCTTAGGATATACATGCTGAAGTACTTCATGAATACAGGTCAAGCATTATGATGTCTAAAATTAACTCTCAAATATCTCAGGAAAAAGTATAATAACCACTATAAAATACATACACATATACACACACACATACACACTAAGGCGGGAGGAAATTGGGAGACTGCTTATGAGCATACAAGAGGAAAAATGCTAACAATTAATGAATTTAGGTAAAAGATATATGGTGTTCATTGGACTGTTCTTTCAATCTTTCTGAAAGTTTGGAATTTTTCAGAATAATGTTATGAAAAGAAAATAAGAGATGAAGTCATGTATGTAAAATGTGTCTACTAAAGCACCTGACAAATAGTACACATTCAATTAATGGAGATACTGTTGTCACTGAAATAAATACTCAGATAAAGTCACATACGCAGCTCTCTACCCTCTGAGGACCCAAAATTCAGAGCTGGTGGAACATGAGCCCATGATCTTCCAGTCCACTTACTGCAAGAGCCAAATTATACATGCCTTCCATTCTAGGATGTGCATTGCCTGAACAGTCACTAGACATTTGCCATCCCAAGTCCACTCTGATGGACCTTCAAGCCCTGTGATAAATGAGACCCAGAGAAAGTGCCTCCGTGCTGATGATGGGACCAGGTCATTCTGCTGCTGCTTGGGACATATTACTGGGTCAGTCGCAGCAGCTGACTACTATCTACTCATATTGAAATCCAAGTCATGAGCCCTACAAGAGTTATTCATGGGATGAAGGTGATATACTTTCATCTGTCCCTCTTTGTCTACCAATGCCCTTGCCCTCTTCATAATGAAAATCAGAGAGCTAACCTTGACTGTAGTGCTTGGAGTATACGAGTCAGGCAGCAAAAAGGGGAATGGATTGTCAAGGAATTAAATAAGACACAGCCACATATCACAGAGGGCCCTGTCTCTCAAATTGAAAAATTTTGACTTTTTACTCTAGGTCATTCTTGTCAAATTAGGGCATAAGTTTACCGAGCATGCATAGCAACTGTTAGGGAGTATTCTAATTTACTTGCCATATAATTTTGATATGACACTATTATTCAATAACAATAGAAACTACTTTAATATTTTAAAACATACAAGGAGATATTATAGATTAGAATATTAACTTTAATATTTATGATCAAACACAAAATTACAAAGAAATCTCATGCCTTCAAGATGTCCACTTCAGGCCACATTTCTAGGTCTCTAGTGATAAAAGTTCACAATATTTTGCCATTAGAGGTATCATTGCAGATGTTTAGGCAAATCACATTGTAGAAGACAGGCGGAGCAGAAATATTTTAAGCAGGTGAGCAAAATGACAAAATAAACATTTGGAAGATGACTCTGATAGCTACTGTGGAAGTAAAAGAGACCAGAAACCAAGTAGGAGATTATTTGAATTGTCCAACAAAATAAAAAGGGAGCTAACCCCTAAAACAGTGTAGATGAACATCACAAATACTATACATACCTGAATATAAGATGACTCCTGAATTTAAGCAATCCATCATTCTCCTAAGAAGATCCCCTCCAAATATTTTTTGACAAACATAAATATGTACAAATATTTAGAGATAGAAATAAATTAAATATCTTTTATTATTTTTAATCTAGCTACATATATAACTTTAAAATTGTATAGTTTATTATCTGAAAATAATCCACAGGCAGAATGAATGAATGAAAGGACAGGTGGGCATCTAGGGTGGATCTGGGGTAAGTCTAGAATTTCTAGTTTGGATCAGAGAATGATTGAAATGATAATGTTGCCAATCACTTAAAAGGGAAATATAGGGTATCTGACTTTTTTGAAGAAGTGGAGGGTGAATTTCTGAATATGATAAGTTTGGTTTTTAATATATTGAGGTTGAAGTGCCTGGAAAACATGAGGGGGAAATGTTCAGTTGGCAGTTGGCAATATAGGTGTGGAACCTAGGAGGTATTGGGGGATAGAAATGTTGTATTTATTGATAAGTCTTCATGGAAATGGTTGATATTATTGAAGGAGTTTTTCAAGTGAGAAGAGGAGGGATCTACCCAGAATCCTAGAAAACCCCAACTCTGTGCAGGGGAAGGAGTGAAAGAAAGGAGTCAGTGAAGAAGCCTGAGATGAAGTGGTCAGAGAACCAGGAAAGGAGAAGAAGAACCACGAAAGACAACACAGAAGCAGAGAAAGGAGATTTTACAATGAGGTAATCATAGTGATGTTTAATTCATTGATCATAGCAAAAATAAAAACATTTCACAAAAGTGGTAAAAGCAGAAGCTAAACTAAAGCAAATATGGAATCACTGGAAAGGGAAAAAGTAGACACAATATATAGACTTTTTTTTTCTGTAAGCTTGGCAATGAAGGGAAGAAAAAAGAGAATATCAAGAAGAAAATGTACAGTCAAGGACAGTGCTTCTTTTTTGACAGGTAACATAATAAATTTTTAAAATATATTGTTAGTAAGAAAAATTTCAAATAAAAATCAAAAGAAATAGCATATTGAACTACCTTATAGCCATTACCCAGTTTCAACAGTTAGCAACTCATGGCTACTTCTTTTTTATCCGAGCCCACCACCCGTTTTCTCCCTTTTCCATTGTAATCTGAGGAAAATCCCCAAAATCAAATTACTTCATCTATAAAATATTTCAGTATGTATCTCTAAATAAGGTTTCCTTTTAAAAGCCTATCTACAATTATATCACACCTAAAATATTAATATTTCAAATATACGACAAGTGTCCAAATGTTGCTCATCTTCTAACTTCCATGTGTTTATTCAAATAAGGATCCAAATAAGGTCCATATGTTGCAAATAATGTATCTCATAAGTCTCTTTTTATATATAAATTATCAGAGAGTTTATTTTGTTTTATTAAATTTTAAAGATACCAGAACACATTTCTATGGGAAACAGGATAATCTCTATACAAAGGATGCTGAGGATATTGGATGTGGGATGGATATGGAATTACATAACTATTTCTTGAACACTTACATGTCAGGCACTGTGCTAAGCACTTCATATACAAATATTATCTCACTTTAATTATCATGAACACCCTGAGAAGTTATTATTATCATTCTTGTATTGGTCTGGACTATTTCAGTTGATGTGAAAAAAAATCAAATTGATTTAAGCATTTAAGCAGAGAAATGAATTCACTGACCTTCATAGTCAAGTTATAGAAGACCATGATTGCCTTGTTTCCTGCAGTATCCCCATGCCTAAAATAGTTCCTGGACTAGTACAGTCACTCAACAAAAATTTGTTGATTGAATAAACTGAAACAATGAAAAGGTATATGGCTTCAGGCATGACTGTAACTAGGGGTTCAAACTACATCATCAGGACCCAATATCTTGCAGTTGTGCTTTCCTCTGTGTGAATACCACTCTTATTAAGACTTCATCCATGGGGTGGCCCCTAGTAGCAAGATGTTTATATCAACCCAGATTCTGGTCCATAAACAAGAAGTCTCTTCCTGCATTGTTCGAAGAAAAGTCTTAAATTTTACTGGAACAAATTGAGTCTTGTGTCTATCTCTGAACCAATCCCTATGGTACACACCAATTGTTTAGAGAGAGATCCAGTGTCCGTGTAAGGAACAATCACTGTGGCTAAGAAGATAAATTTTTGAATGGTCATGCCTGGGGGACAAGCCCATTCCCACAGTCAAGAGTGAAATAAGCTTCCCCT
Organism: Pan paniscus; assembly: GCF_029289425.2. Lineage (NCBI taxonomy): Eukaryota > Metazoa > Chordata > Mammalia > Primates > Hominidae > Pan > Pan paniscus. The sequence continues at coordinate 66,297,203 of NC_073272.2, forward strand.
CACCCAACCATGTAGGCTGGAAGTGGAGAAAAGGTCGTTCCTGGAGGAAAAAGACAGGTTCTGCTACCAGAAGGAGGAATAGAAGCTGAGTAGGCAGAAACAACAAATGTCGCAGTTTTACAGAAGAGGAGCTTGAGTAAACTGCCCAAAATAGCAGTAGAGAAGAATGGTTAGGAGCATACCTTACAGAGTGACAAATCTGTATTCAACCCCTCATTTTCCACTTCGTGGTCATGTAACCTTGAACAAGTCTATTACCCTCGTAATCCTCAGTTGATCATCTGTAAAATGAGGGTAATGATAGAATCTACCTCATATGTTTGAGGTGAAAATTGAGTAGTAGTAATGTAGGAAAAGTACAATAATACAGTATAATAATACTATAATATAGTAAGCACTCAAGAATAATAGCTATCAATAGCACTCAAGAATAATAACTATTAATATTGCTCAGAGTCACACAACTAGTATGGGACAAAATAATGTACTAAGCTACAAAAAGAAATGAAAGCGTGCATGGGTACATGCCCTTTTATCATTTCTGTGTCATTTCTGAGAAGAGAACACCTGGCAGAGTGTGATTATAGACTGAGAGAAAGATACTACCACGATCAGTGCATGTTTAGAAATCTAGTGTTATTGTCTAAAGGGATAATCAGCACCCAGTGGCAGTTTTCACTGATCTTAAAACCTTCAATATCTCTCCATCAAAGGCCTGGGACCTCACCTGTCACTGGCCACAGTCTAAGGCTTTTCATCCAAATCATTTATATCTGTAGATACCAGAACCACTGAAGTAATGTTTGGAAAACACAAGAACTGAGCCACCTTGACCTTGGAATCTACAAAGCTAGCCTACAGGAAAAAAAATAGGTTATTTAGTCAAATAGTCATATAGATCTTGGTTAAAACTTTGGCTCTGCCCGTTTATAAAATTGTGAAATTCAATTTACTTCTGAGAGTATCAGTTTTTTTCCATATGTAATAATGGGGATAACAACTCCTGCCTCACAAAATTATTCTGAATATTGGATGATGTCAACATGTATAAAGCAGCTTAGTACATTACCTGCACAGAAACTGCCCAGTAAGTGAAATTTTCGTCTCTACTACCATCAAACCATTGGCCATCCCCTTAAGGGGTCATGTTTGTTGACTTTCTTACAGTCCTACCTTCACTTCAGTACTGCACATCCTTTTTCAGTCTTGAAAGATACACTCATCAAGATTACTCACTTGGGAAAAAAAAGATGAGATTTGCATAGCTTTATTTGTTTTTTGTTTGGGTTTTTAATTTTTGTTTGACTCAGGATTTAAAAACTGAAACAGTGAAGATGACAGCAGTTGGTTGAAGCAACCTTTCCTATAAGTCTACAATATGACCAAGGGCTTTGTACTTTTTTAAAATAGTCATTCCAAATATCATAAAATGCAGTGTTACAGAAAGTCCCTTGAACTCCAAAAAGCTGCCCCATTTCACCAGAAAGACAATGGCCCAGTTCTCACCTGAGTCCAAATAGAGAAAGTGACAAAATTGTTTTTGTGTAAATTATTTTCATCTTGGGCATTTTTTACACTTATGCCTTAATACTTTAATGCTTTTTAAAAGTGTTGTTTTATTTTGACTGATCAGCCATCATGGTCCTGTCAATGAAGGATTTTGGTTTCCCCTAGAGTAAGTAGAGGTGTGGAGGCAGTCAAGGCTTACCTGTACAGTGACAAGACCAGTTCAGTAAAAGTGTATGCCTTTTAAAAATTTCTCACTTGTTCCAGCCTACAATACACCAATAAAACTTTGACTTTTTCTGACATCTGACTTCATAGACCCTGGACCAGATAACTGCAGATGCTAAACCTCTTTTTGTGTCTTGATATCAGACAGGCCTCTTCGAGAGCTTTTTAAAAAAAAAAAATTCTTTATTTTTATCTTTTATTTCCATAGCTTATTGAGGAACAGGTGGTGTTTTGTTACATGAGTAAGTTCTTTAGTGATGATTTGTGAGACTTTGGTGCACCCATCACCCAAGCAGTATACACTGCATCCTATTTGTAGACTTTTATCCCTCACCCCATTTCCATCCTTTCCCACTGAGTTCCCAAAGTCCATCATGTCATCCTTATGCTTTTGCATCCTCATAGCTTAGCTCCCACGTATAAACGAGAACATACAATGTTTGGTTTTCCATTCCTGAGTTACTTCACCTAGAATAGTAGTCTCCAATTTCATCTAGGTCACTGCAAATGTCATTAATTTGTTCCTTTTTGAACAGAAAACCAAACACCGCATGTTCCCACTCATAAGTGGGAGTTGAACAATGAGAACACATGGACATGGGGAAGGGAACATCACACACCGGGACCTGTCAGGGGTTGGGGGACAAGGGGAGGGAGAGCATTAGGACAAATACCTAATGCATGTGGGGCTTAAAACCTAGATGATGGGTTGATAGGTGCATCAAACCACCATGGCACATGTATACCTATGTAACAAACCTGCACTTTCTGCACCAGTATCCTGGAACTTAAAGTAAAATTTATATATGTATATAAATTTTATATATATTTTATATATAAATATATCTAAATAAATAGATTTATATATAAATGTATTTTATATATAATATATATAAAGTATATATATTATATATAAATTTTATATATTTATATTAATATAAAATATATATTTTATATAAATTTATATATATAATATATATATAAATTTTACTTTTATGTTTTTTATATTATATATAGAAATTTATATAGATAATATATAAAAATTATATTATATATAAATATAAATATATATATTCCTTCTTACGACTGAGTAGTATTCACGTGTGTATATCTCACAGTTTCTTTATCCACTCATTGATTGATCGGCATTTGAGTTGGTTCCACCATTTTGCAATTCCAAATTGTGCCACTATAAACATGCATGTGCAAGTATCTTTTTTGTATAATGACTTATTTTCCTCTGGAAAGATACCATGTAGTGGGATTGCTGGATTAACTGCTAGTTCTACTTTAGTTCTTTAAAGAATCTCCATAGTTTTTCATAGTGATTGTACTAGTTTACATACCCACTAGCAGTGTATCAGTGTTCTCCGTTCACTGCATCCATGCCAACATCTATTTTTTTTTTTATTTTTTGATTATGACGATTCTTGCAGGAGTAAGGTGGTATTGCATTATGGTTTTTATTTGCATTTCCCCGATCATTAGTGATGTTGAGCATTTTTTCATATGTTTGTTGGCCATTTGTATATCTTCTTTTGAGAATTGTCTATTCATGTCCATAGCCCACTTTTTGATGGAATTGTTTGTTTTCTCCTTGCTATTTGTTTGAGTTTGTTGTTCATTCTGGATATTAGTCCTTTTCCAGATGTATACATTGTGAAGACTTTCTCCCACTCTGTGGGTTTCCTGTTTCTTCTGCTGACTGTTCCTTTTGCTGTGCAAAATCTCTTTAGTTTAATTAAGTTTCAACTACTTCCCGTCGTTTTTATTATATTTGCTTTTGGTTTCTTGGTCATAAAATTATTGCCTAAGGCAATGTCTAGAAGGGTTTTTCCAATGTTATCTTCTAGAATTTTTACAGTTTCAGGTGTTAGATTTAAGTTCATGATCCATCTTTGGTTGATTTTTGTATAAGGTGAGAGATGAGAATCCAGTTTCATTTGCCTACATGTGGCTTGCCAATTATCCCAGCAGCATTTGTTAAATAGGATGTCCTTTTCCCATTTTATGTTTTTGTATGCTTAGTCAAAGATCATATAAGTATTTGGATTTATTTCTGAGTTCTCTATTCTGTTCCACTGGTCTATTTTTTTATTTTTTTAATTTTTTTTGCCAGTACCATGCTGTTTTGGTGACTATGGCCTTATAGCATAGTTTAAATTCTGTCACCACACCTCTTCAACATAGTACTCAGAGTCCTAACCAGAGCCATCAGACAAGAGAAGAAATAAAGGGCATCCAAATTGGTAAAGAGAAAGTTAAACTGTCACTGTTTGCTAATGTTATAATTGCTTACCTAGAAAACCCTAAAGACTCCTCCAGAAAGCTCCTAGAACTGATAAAAGAATTCAGCAAAGTTTCTGGATACAAAATTAATGTACACAAATCAGTAGCTCTTCTATACACCAACAGCAGACAAGCTGAGAATCAAATCAAGAACCCAAACCCTTTTACAAAAAAAAAAAAAGAATGCTCAGAAATGTACCTAACCAAGGAGGTGAGAGACCTCTACAGGGAAAACTACAAAACACTGCTGAAAGAAATCATAGACAACACAAACAAATGAAAACACATCCCATGCTCATGGATGGGTAGAATCAATATTGTGAAAATGACCATGCTGCCAAAAGCAATCTACAAATTCAATGCAATTTCTATGAACATACCACCATCATTTTTCACAGATTTAAAAAAAATTTCTGAAATTCGTATGGAACTAAAAAAGAGCCAGCATAGTCAAAGCAAGACTAAGAAAAAGGACAAATCTGGAGACACCACATTACCTAATTTCAAGAGCCTTTAAACTCAAGTAAACCTATTGTCTTTAATCTACACTGCCAACTACAGAGCATAAATATGAAGTACCAGTAAAATGTCAGAGCAAGACCTCTTGTCTGCTTTTATATTAGTCACCTTGACATTCCCCACAGCATTGTGCTACAAAATGCCTCCCATCCCCTCACTCAGAGCTATGATTTCTCGCTGGTGTTTCCTTTTGCAGCAAAATGCCACTGTCCTCTCCCACATTTTCTCGTATGCTGATATTGGACATATGCTATAATCTGATGAGTTTATCCTATTGGCATCACAAAATCATATCATTTCCTTATTAGAAAGGTATCATCTTTTTCACATAACATAATTCAGACAGCTTGCAGATTCTCAGAGAGTCTAGATCATCAAGATGGCTGACAACCCACAGTCATTACAAAGAAGGAACAAAACAGCAGCTAGATAAACAGACGTTGAATAGGCCATTTAGGGAAGAATGCTAGAATCCAGCAAGGAAGTTACAGAGACCCTCGGATGCACAGGAGCTCAAGATAGCAGCATGGAGAGGGTAAAAGGGCAGTGAGTGAATTAACTTGGAGCCATGAGCATTCCCCATTGTTGAAGAAAAGTTAAGAGATATCTACAGCAGTCCACATTCCTATCGAACATACCTGGAGTCCTACCTACAGGAGAGACCCTTGGCACTCATGGGCCCTGAGCCAAGTATAGGGAGCTACCTGAATTCTGTACAACTGTTCCAGAGAGGGAATTCGTGCCAGGTTCCACCCACCAGCCAGGTCCTAAGCTGCTGCAGCACAGTGCCATTTTGAGAGTGGAAACCACACCCAACTACATTGTGCCCAGAAGATACCTAATATCCCCTGCATTTTCACAACCCTTGGGCTCAACTGACATCCCCTACATCCACCCAGAGGACTGCAGCATCATGATGCCAGTAGGAACTAGCAGTCTGACGATGTTGCCAGCACCCAAGTGTCTTACCAAAAAAAAAAAAAAAAAAAAAAAAGGTAGTCCAGCACATCAGAGAGGCTACCCTCAGAAACAGGAAATTGGAGCATGTGTTCCCCAGAACCTGAGAGCAATTTATTTGGGGCCACTGCCACCAGGAGTGATTCCTCCCTCCTCTGGCAGTGACACCAATAGGCACCCTTGAAACTTGCCCAGGAGCCTGGAAACTGGCCCACCTGACCTGCCACAGCCACTACCAGTGCCTATGCACATTGCCCAGGGATCTAGGACTAGAAAGTCCAGGGTAAGATGTCACTACCGACAATGCCCATGCACCCCATCCAGGGGTGAAAGAAGTGGCCTACGATGGCCAACGTCAATGCCTGTGTGCACCACTTGGAGGCACTAAGAGAAGCTTGACCAGCCTGCCATCCACACCACTGGTGTGTGTGCACTCCATTTGGAAACTCTAGGACTAGCCTGCCTGGGACCTGAGGCCATCACAGCTGGCACTCAAGCATGCCACCTGAGTGCCCCAAAACCAGCCTGACGAAGCCACTGTTCCCTGCTACCACTGCTGCTGGTGCCCACATACACAACCTAAGGGACTGAGGACTGGCCAGCTGACAACCAATAAATGAATGTAGTAGAGTTGCAGGCTACAAAATCCACACACAAAATCAGTAGCATTTCTATACCCCAATAATGAAAGAGTTGAAAAAGAAATCAAGAAAGCAATCCCATTTACAATAGCTACAAAGAAATTAAATATCTAGGAATAAGTCTAACCATGAAGGTGGAAGCTTTCTGTGATGAAAAATACAAAACATTATGAAATAAATAGAAGTGGGCACAAAAAACAGAAAGACATCCCATGCTCATGAACTGTAAGAATTAATATTGTTAAAATGACCATACTATACAGTAATCTATAGATTCTATGCAACACCTATGAAAACACCAATGACATTCCTCACAAAAATAGAAAAAAAGCTTCAAATTAATATGAAACCAGAAAAGACCCTGAATACACAAAGCAATCTTGGGCATAAAGAACAAAGCTGGAGGAATGTCACTACCTGACTTCAAAACATACTACAAAACTACAGTAACCAAAACAGCTTGGTACAGTTATAAGAGCACAGAAAGATCAATGGAGCAGAACATAATCCAGAAATAAATTCACATATTTACAGCCAACTGATTTTCAAGAAATGTGGCAAGAACATACATTGGGAAATGGACACTTTCTTCAATATATGGTGCTGGGAAATCTGGGATAGTCATATGCCTAAGAATTAAAGTAGACCCCTATCTTTCACCATATGCAAACATAAACTTAAAATAGACTAAAGACAAACATGTGATCCAAAACTATAAAACTCCTAGAAGAAACCACAGGAGGAATACCTCAGGATATCGTTTAGGAAAAGATATTATGGTAAAACTTCAAAAGCACAGGAAATACAAAATAAAAATAGACAAATGATATTATATCAAACTAAAAAGTCTTTACACAGAAAAAGAAATAATTAGCAGAGCAAAGAGACAACCTGTAGAATGGGGGAAAACATGTAAAAACTATACAGGCATGAATATCTAAAATACACAAGGATCTCAAATAATTCAACAATAACAACAGAAAAACAAATAAATCCAATTAAAAGTGGGCAAAGGATCCAAGTAAACATTTCTCAAAAGAAGACACACAAAGAGCAAATAAATATATTTTAAAATGCCAATGTCACTAATCATCAGGGAAATGCAAAGCAAAATTATAATGAGATATCACTTTTCTCCAGTTAGAATGCCTATCCCAGAAAAGACAAAAAATAAATAAATAAATACTGGCATAGATTCAGAGAAAAGGGAACTCTTATATACCATTGGTGGGAATGTACATTAGTAAGCCATTATGGAAAATAGTATGAAGGATTCTCAAAAATCTAAAACTAGAACTACTATATAATCAAGCAATTCTAGCACTGAGGATCTATCCAAAGGACAAAATAATCAGTATATCAAAGAGACATCTGCATCCTCATGTTTATTGTAGCTCTATTAACAATAGTAAACATAAAGAATCAACCTAAGTTTCCACCAATAGATAGGTAGATAAGGAAAATGTGGCATATATGTATACAGTTGAATACTGTTCAGTAGTAGAAAAAATGAAAGACTGTCATTTGCGGCAACATGATTGATCCTGCAGGACATTATGTTAAGTGAAATTAGTCAGGCACAGAAAGATAAATACTGCATGTTCTCACTTATATGTGGGAGCAAAGAAAATTAAGTTCATAGAAGTAGAAAGTAGAATAGAGGTTATTAGAGGTTGGAAGTGTGGAGTGGAGGAGAAGATAAGGAGAGTTTGATTAACAGATTCAAAATTACAGCTAGATGGGGAGAACAAGTTCTAGTGTTGTGTAACAATGAAGGGTAAATATGGTTAACAACACTTACTGTGTATATTTAAAAAGCTAGAGGAGAGGATTTTGAATGTTCACAACAGAAAGATATAAATATTTAAGGTGATGGCTATGCTAACTATCCTGATTTGATCATTACACATTCTGTATATGTATCAAAATATCACTCTCTATCCCACAAATATATAAGTAATTATTACATGTGAACTGAAAATAAAAGGAAAAAAATGTAGAGTCTTAAGTCCTTCTCTGACCTACTGAACCAGAATCTGAATTTTAATAGGATCTCCAGGTAATTAATTGGCATGAATGTCCTGCCAGGCAATAAACTCTCAACATTGGGGTTCGTTTTTTCTTACTGAACACAAACACACAAGTTAACATGTAATATTAGAGTATGTGCCCTTATTTAATAGTAACTAACACATCACAGTTGTATATTATTACCAGTAAGCCTATTAAACAATACTTCAGGCATGTAGTTTTTATACTGGCCTCTTCTCTAGGTTTTTGCAATATTTCTTAAAGAGAGATACCCCTGGGAAAGTGGCTCTTGAGTGTTAACATTACTGGGACCAAATTTATTTGCTGCTATGTGTTTCTGTTAGAGAAAGTGCTGGAACCATGTAAAGCTTTCGGGGAAGGAAAAAATCAGAGGTGCATAAAAAAAGAGTAGAGGATGTGAAAAGTAGCTAAAATAAAAATATATACTAACAGTTCAAAACAGATAAAAAAGGTGGGTTTTCAAACTAGAAATAAATATTTAGAGGGCAAGCATTAGAGAAATGATAGGGAACTCCGGTTTCCTTCTGTTTTACATTCTCTTAGGAAAATATGGTAAATATATGGAATGCATATATCTACTCTACTTCCTGTGCCCATGACAGACATCAGTAACTGACTGTGCTGGCCTGTCCAGCTCAAACGACACAACCTAAGAATCCTTCTATATAGAGACTCCAATCTTCTACCACTAATCAAGAGGAGTTGGCAAACAAGATTCTCAATGGATGTGTTGAGGCCTATTTGAAGGATGGGTGGGCAACACCCATCTCTAGGTATACGATATGATTGACTCAGGTACATCAGATTAGGATGTTTTTGTTTTTGTTTTTAGCTAAGTCTTGGTCAAGATAATCCAGATACTACTCATTGCAACTCCAAACTGCTTCCAAATCAGAGTTCTACCTGAATGTGAAGTAAGGGAATAACATGGAGATGAAGTTCCTCTACTACATTTTATCCATTCAGCAATTTATCATCATCAACATGATACATACAAGGCATCAGAAGTCCTAGATTAAGAGAATTCCAAGATGATGAAAGAAGTCTCATAATTCATATGGTTAACCTACAATTCTGCCCCTATTTTTCACATTGACTACATCAATAACTAATCTACCTAATAAAATTTTAACTGTGGCATTCTAGGATTTAAAATGCTATCTGATTCTACTTATCCTGTAATATCCCTACACAATCTAGTCTTATAATATCATGTGACAAGAAGATCCAAGCACAGGGGAACTGTATTTCTACCCAATTCTAAGGAAAGCTAGTTCCTGATAAAGCCAACTATCCCTGTAAGAAGTGGAAATACTAGCATAAGGCTTGCCTACATGGCTTGTGGCATTACCACACAGGAACTTGGCACTCCATGATGGTATGGTTCAATCACCATAAATGAGATTAGCTGAAGCAAACTGGAGTGGGGAGTAATTATTGGAACACTTCAAATTCCACATCACTTATGTGATGGGCAGCCAAAACTGCCAGTAGTCAATCCATAAGGCTAGAATATCTGGGGCATAAGAGTTCAGCCTATCCTGAGAGTCCCTCTAGGCAGAAAACTTTGTAGTGTTTGGTAACTCAGAAAAGGCAGTACTATATAACAGATATAGAACCACTCATGGACCACCACCCCAGAATGCATAGAATATGTGAAGAGAGCTACTACCCAAATCGTCCACTCTACATCCTAGAAAAGAGAAACCTCTCTCAAATGCTGTGGCTCCACCATAGTGCCAAACCAGTATGCTACTATAATTCCTTCAAAAACCTGCAATACAGCCTGAAGACTTCTGGAGGCTCTGCATTCAATGTCTGTGCCACCTACCTTTGGATAGTTATTCAACTATCAATAACTATACCCAGTTTTTAGTCTTAATCCCTAAAAACTCCCGCAGCAGTATGATGATGAACTTTGGGTTGTGGCAGACGCAATCATCAAGGTGGAATACTTTGTCTCTTGCATTAGGCCTCCATTTCCACTGGAGCCCTTCTTCAAATAGTATTCCATATATAAAAGCTACTCAGTCTCTTGATCTCTCTATACAGCCTCCAGTTTATAACTTAGCTCTGGTAACCACTTGTCCTACAACTATATTTTTAGGTTCACTTCCTTACCATCTAACACATGAAGATATTTGGCCAGATAGAGTATCTACACTGTTAAATCTCCAGCAGACAAGTTGAATGACCTATCCACCTTTTCACTGTAATTTGTCTAGACTAATTGTATATTCTCCAACCGGAATACCCAGTTGCCCAGCAACCATGGTTTCTACCCTTCATTACTTATTTGTACCACTGAGCCTACCCACCACCACCACTAGCCTCAATACTATTATTAGCTATTCACTACCTAAAAAGTTACCAACAGGTTCTTTAAACATATCTGCCAGCTACCTTCCAACAATCTAAAAAACAATACAGGCATATGATGAGGTGGGAAATTATCCCAATAAGAAGTTTTGTCTAGCTTTCCACTTAACAGGAATAAGCCATCTGCTTTGCTGAATGCCAGAGATTCACTATTCAGGACAAAGAAGCCTTCAACACTTTCACACTCTAGTTTCAATTATCCCTGTCCCCTTAGATCCAGCCTAGCTTCCATAACTTCCTGCTTTGCCTGACCCATCAATGCTTTGCCTTTTACCCCACAGGACTACGCCCATTCCCATTAACACAAAATGGGGCACTGAAGCACAAAGTACAAGTTGAGCCTCCCAAATCCCAAATCTAACATGCTCCCAAATCTGAAACTTTTTGGGCACCAATATAACACTAAATGCTCATTGGAACATTTTGGATTTCAGAACTTTGGGTTTGAGATCCAGTAAATATAATATAATACAAATATTTCAAAATCTGAGGGAAAAAAACAAATTTGCAAGACTGGTCCCAAGCATTTTGCATAAGGGATACTCAACCTATATACTCTTCTTCATTTCTGTCATCTTCTTGGCTTCTGACTCTTGGCCTCTATACACCAGTGCTGACACTAGAATTTGGCCTTCTTCAATTTTATATACCTCTAGGACCTTGGCATTCTTACAATGCTGGTGGCTTTGCTCACACATTCACTTGCTTCTAATTGTATTCATTTCATTTATGTGAGCAATATATGAATTATTTAAAATTCAAACACTTCAGATAAAATCCTCCTTGACCAACATCTCTAATCCCAATCCCTCCTCCAGAAATAACTACTGTTACACTTAAAAGGTATATAACTTTGCCAAGTATCCTTCCAAACCTTTCTTTATATACATACATACTTATATACATACTTACATATGTACCTCTATAAATTTGGTCAATGTGTGAGGTTATATTTATTTATTTTTATATAAATGGCAACATTCTGAACATACTGCTCTTCAATTTTTTAACCTCCTTATGGTGTCTTGGATATCTTTCTATACTACACAATAGCTTTACATTTTGCATATGACCCAGATTATGAAGGTACCAGTTTGTTTAACAATTTTCCTATCTATGGGCATTTACATTTTCTCTACTGTTTTCATTATTGCAGTGTAACAATAGTGAAAGAACATCCACATACATATCTTATTGTGAACATTTTAAATTTATTATCCAGTGCCAATATTAAAAACTGAAACCATTGTGTCATATAGAATATTATTTAAAATGTTAATAGGTATCTCACTCCCACTTATAAGTGATGGGATCATTGGGATCCCAAGCCTCAGTGTCACATAATATACACACTAACAAACCTTCATGTGTACCCTTTAATCTATGAAAAATAGTTGAAACTATAAAATAAAATAGACACTGCCAAAATGTACCACAAAATACAGCTGTAGTAATTCACACTCCTGCCAGTAGTATATCAGAATATCTGTTTTCCCAGACTCTCCCCATACATGGTATTGTCAAACTTTTTTTTATTCAAAAAGGTTTAATTATAAAATGTTGTTTTTTAAAATTTAATTTTTAAATTTAGAATAATTATACATATTCATAGCATACCTAATGAAGTTTCAATACATACAATGTATAGTGATTAGGTATAGGGTAATTATATTAGGGTAATTAGCATATCCATAATCTCAAACATTTATTTATTTCTGTTTTGGGGACATTCAATAATCTCCTTCTAGCTGTTTGAAACTATGTATTATTGTTAACTATAGTCATCCTACAATGGTATAGAGAACTAGGACTCATTCCTCCTATCTAGCTAGAATTTTGTATCTTTTTTCCTACCATTCTGGACATAAGCCCTGGCAAATATTTCATTATGAAAATGTCAAAAGCAATTGCAACAACAAAAATTGACAAATGGGACCCAATTAAATGAAAGTGCTGCAGTGAACATGTGATTGCATGTGTCCTTTTGTTAGAAACATTTATTTTCTTTTGGATCTATACCTAGTAATGGGATTGCTGAGTCAACTTGTAGTTCTTTTTTAAGTTAGTTATTTGAGAAATCTCCGAACTGCTTTCCACAATGGCTGAACTAATTTACATTCTCACCAAAAATATATAAGCATTCTCTTCTCTTTACAGCCTCTCAAGCATCTGTTGTTTTTTGACTTCGACAATAGCCATTCTGACTGCTGTGAGATAATATCTCACTCTGGTTTTGATCTGCATTTCTCTAATGATCAATGACAGTGAGTTTTTTTTCATATGCTTGTTGGCCATATGTATGTTTTCTTTTGAAAAGTGTCCATTCATCTATTTTACCCATTTTTAATGGGGTCATTTATTTTTTGCTTGTTCAATTATTTAAGTTCCTTGTACATTCTAGATATTATACCTTTGTCGTATGCATAGTTTGTGAATATTTTCTCTCATTCTATAGGTTGTCTATTTACTCTGTTGATAGTTTCTCTTGCTGTGCAGAAGCTCTTTAGTTTAATTAGGCCCCACTTGTCGATTTTTGGTTTTGCAACTGCTTTTGAGGACTTACTCATAAATTGTTTCCCAAGGCCAATGTCCAGAATAATTCAACATCATTTTTAAATAGTCCATCGTTTTTTCATTGATTTGAACTGCCAACTTACAGTAAATTCGCATATAAACATGCATCTATTTCTGGACTTGCTGTTCTGTTCTCTAATAATATATATTTTTAATCCCCTTTGTATCTTTGGTCATGTCTACCATTTTATTCTTTTTTTTTTTATTAAAGTTGTTTAGCTGTGTCCTCTATTTTTATTTTTCAAACACTCTTGTCAAAACCTTGTCTATTTTATTGGTGTGTTTATAAAAAGGCTAAGTCTGTTTTGTGCTGCCATAATACCACAAACTGGGGAGTTTATAATTAACAGAAATGTATTGGCTCACAGTTCTTGAGGCTGGGGAAGTTCAAAATTGAGAGCCAACATCTAAAAAGGGCCTTCTTGCTGTGTCTTCCCTTGGTGAAACATGGTAAATCAAGAGAATCAGAGAGAGAGAGAACCAAAATGGGGCTGGACTTGTCCTTTTAAAAGAAATCTACTCTTGCAAATAGTGACATTAATCCATTCATAAGGACAGAGCTCTCATGGCCTAAAAACCCTTAAAAGTCCTCCTCTTAATACTATTACAATAGCAAGCAAATTCAAACATGGGTTTGGTTGGGGACAAACATTAAAACCATATAAATAGCTTTTGGTCTTATTGATCAACTCCATGGCTTATTTATGTTTTATATTTTATTAATTTCTACCAAATATAATAATTCCCTCTTCCTACTTCCTGTTCCTTCAATTTTAAAAATTCCTTGTTATGTATGGTGAAAAGTTCCACTCCAAACTCTGGGGCCACTGGAACCCCATCCCACAGACAACAGATTTCAAAAAAGACTATAACATTTTAGCAACATTAGCAAAATGTTACTGTTGTGTCATATATTCAACTCAAAGAGCCAGTTGCTATCCAGCACTATGCTTAGCCCACGAATAAGCAGGAGGTGGTACAGGAGACTCAAGAACAAAGATTATTTAGCAAAGAATCATGATTGGCATTATCCATTCCCTATAACAGCTAAGATATGAGTTAGTGAAGTCTGTAAGCCCAGAAATCTCCCAATACTGTAGGTTATATGGTGGAAAATTATGTTGTTAGGAGAAAAGGAAAAATTCAAGGTGTGGTAGGTCATGAAGAATGCAATGGAAACATTGATTATTATGTAATTTTTCTGGGCCTCTTCTCCATCTACTAAATGAGTTGATTCCTTCTATTCTCATCCGGATGTAAAACTGTAAGCTTTCTGGCCTGGGAAGAGGGATTATATGACTATTTTGATGATCCTTTATTTCCAGTATATTTCTTGGCATGCAATAGGTTTTCAATGATCATCCACAGAATAAATGAATGAATGAATAAATGAATAAAGTTTTCTAAGCCTTTGAGATACTTTTCAAGGCTGATAAATCATGGCATGCTGATGAAGGGAAATTATTGGATGTTGTATACCCTGTAAAACCTAGTACTGTGCCTGGCATATTAGAAGACCTTAATAAATTTGTTGATTAAATAAATGAATGAGTAAATTAATAATAACAGATTCAGGAATGTAACTCATTTTCCAGTTCTAGTACTTTAATGGCAACACACTTTAAAGAACTTAATATTGTCTCCCCTTCTCTCTCTCTCTTTCACACACACAGCATAATATTATCCTCTGTGGTCATTTTGGGTACAGTGCCCTGTGGAATGTAAATTGAGAATACAGCATGGGTTATTTAATTTGGACACTCATACTCCCTATAAACATAATTACATTCAGAATGCAATAGAACTGAAAATGAAAATAAATACACACTGAAGTGTGGCCGTCTAAGGCCTCTTCCTCTTTAATTGTGATCCAGATTGTCTGGAAGCTAGAAATGAGTGAATCGAGGTAGACTTAGGGCAAACAAGAGGAAGTGGTTCTTGACACAGTAGGATGTAAATTCAGGTCCTTGTTCCCCCAGCAAGCTGAACAGGTGGTGAATATTAATTGGCTCAATAAGAACTAGGAAAAACTTCAGGATGACATTGTTTTCACAGGCTGTTAGGGAAGTTTTAGGTGTGGGAATTATAAAGCATTGGAGGTAGCACCTGTCTCTACTGGGGCAGTGAGGGAAATCATGAGGCTAATGAGAGGAAGGATGTGAAAAGGTGAAGACACTTCAGAAGTCTTGTCTGAGAAGGATATGATATACAGTTTACCTCATTTCATTTTAGTATTGATATATTCAAATTTCTCAATCATTTTCTCTATGACTTTTTGTGGCTTTGCCTTGAAAAATGATTTTTTTTTCTTGTTAGAGCACTTACTATGGGCTAGGGACAGTGTGTGGAACTGGGGATGGATAAACAGGCAAAAGGCATGGCCAGTACCTTCACATACTCACAGTCTACTTGGGTGACAGACATGTCAACAAATTATTACAATATAGTGTGTTCATGTAAACATGGAAGTATGTACAAAACAGAAATAGTAGAGGAAAGTAATAAACTGTCTGAGGGGGTAAGAAAATATTTCAAAGAGTAAGTTATGGCATGAATAAGGACAAACAGGAATTTACTAGGCAAACCAGGTGAGGACAAGGCATTATAGAAAAGAGAAACAGTAGGGTCAAAGGAACAGAAACACAAAATAGCAGGTATCTTCAGGGAATTGCAAAGGTCAAGGGCAGGTATGATGCCAAGAGATGGTCAGGACGGGGATATTATCTCGTACCTATAGAACCATTCAAATATTTCAAGTAAGGGATTTACATTGTTAGATCCAGGTTTTGGAGAGACCATTCTGGCAGCAGTGTGGAGAATAGATCTGGAGGAGGAGGTCCACAGAATCCACTGAGAATGCCATTGTAATAGTTCAGGCAATAGTAATGAGGGCCTGAAACTAGGCTGTCACAATGGAGACTCAGAAAAAAAGGAAAAATTTAAGAGCTAACGGGAAAATAAAAACAGAATTCCACACCCTCCTTTAAAAACTCCTCATTTTTCTCTGCCTTTCATAGACAGCTGGCAGGGCTTCTCCAACTTTCAAATGCTTCTCAACCTACTCTAACAGGTCTTCTACCTCCTGGCACCATCCAACTTCAGTTTTTGCAAGGTACCCAATGATTTTCATGTCAATAAAGCCAGTTGACATGTTTTTCAGTCCTCTTTTACTTCAGCTCTTTCTTTTTTTTTTATTATACTTTAAGTTTTAGGGTACATGTGCACGTTGTGCAGGTTAGTTACATATGTATACATGTGCCATGCTGGTGCACTGCACCCACTAACTCGTCATCTAGCATTAGGTATATCTCCCAGTGCTATCCCTCCCCCCTCTCCCCACCACACAACATTCCCCAGAGTGTGATATTCCCCTTCCTGTGTCCATGTGATCTCATTGTTCAATTCCCACCTATGAGTGAGAATATGCGGTGTTTGGTTTTTCATTCTTGTGATAGTTTACTGAGAACGATGTTTTCCAATTTCATCCATGTCCCTACAAAGGACATGAACTCATTATTTTTTATGGCTGCATAGTATTCCATGGTGTATATGTGCCACATTTTCTTAATCCAGTCTATCATTGTTGGACATTTGGGTTGGTTCCAAGTCTTTGCTATTGTGAATAATGCCGCAATAAACATATGTGTGCATGTGTCTTTATAGCAGCATGATTTATAGTCCTTTGGGTATATACCCAGTAATGGGATGGCTGGGTCAAATGGTATTTCTAGTTCTAGATCCCTGAGGAATCGCCACACTGACTTCCACAATGGTTGAACTAGTTTACAGTCCCACCAACAGTGTAAAAGTGTTCCTATTTCTCCACATCCTCTCCAGCACCTGTTGTTTCCTGACTTTTTAATGATCACCATTCTAACTGGTGTGAGATGGTATCTCATTGTGGTTTTGATTTGAATTTTTCTGATGGCCAGTGATGATGAGCATTTTGTCATATGTTTTTTGGCTGCATAAATGTCTTCTTTTGAGAAGTGTCTGTTCATGTCCTTCGCCCACTTTTTGATGGGGTTGTTTGTTTTTTTCTTGTAAATTTGTTTGAGTTCATTGTAGATTCTGGATGTTAGCCCTTTGTCAGATGAGTAGGTTGCGAAAATTTTCTCCCATTCTGTAGGTTGCCTGTTCACTCTGATGGTAGTTTCTTTTGCTGTACAGAAGCTCTTTAGTTTAATTAGATCCCATTTGTCAATTTTGTCTTTTGTCACCATTGCTTTTGGTGTTTTAGACATGAAGTCCTTGCCCATGCCTACGTCCTGAATGGTAATGCCTAGGTTTTCTTCTGGGGTTTTTATGGTTTTAGGTCTAACATTTAAGTCTTTAATCCATCTTGAATTAATTTTTGTATAAGGTGTAAGGAAGGGATTCAGTTTCAGCTTTCTACATATGGCTAGCCAGTTTTCCCAGCACCATTTATTAAATAGGGAATCCTTTCCCCATTGCTTATTTTTGTCAGGTTTGTCAAAGATCAGATGGTTGTAGATATGTGGCATTATTTCAGAGGGCTCTGTTCTGTTCCATTGATCTATATCTCTGTTTTGGTACCAGTACCATGCTGTTTTGGTTACTGTAGCCTTGTAGTGTAGTTTGAAGCCAGGTAGTGTGATGCCTCCAGCTTTGTTCTTTTGACTTAGGATTGACTTGGCAATGCGGGCTCTTTTTTGGTTCCATATGAACTTTAAAGTAGTTTTTTCCAATTCTGTGAAGAAAGTCATTGGTAGCTTGATGGGGATGGCATTGAATCTGTAAATTACCTTGGGCAGTATGGCCATTTTCACGATATTGATTCTTCCTACCCATGAGCATGGAATGTTCTTCCATTTGTTTGTATCCTCTTTTATTTCATTGAGCAGTGGTTTGTAGTTCTCCTTGAATAGATCCTTCACATCCCTTGTAAGTTAGATTCCCATGTATTTTATTCTCTTTGAAGCAATTGTGAATGGGAGTTCACTCATGATTTAGCTCTCTGTTTGTCTGTTGTTGGTGTATAAGAATGCTTGTGATTTTTGTACATTGATTTTGTATCCTGAGACTTTGCCGAAGTTGCTTATCAGCTTAGGGAGATTTTGGGCTGAGACAATGGGGTTTTCTAGATACACAATCATGTCGTCTGCAAACAGGGACAATTTGACTTCCTCTTTTCCTAATTGAATACCCTTTATTTCCTTCTCCTGCCTAATTGCCCTGGCCAGAACTTCCAACACTATGTTGAATAGGAGTGGTGAGAGAGGGCATCCCTGTCTTGTGCCAGTTTTCAAAGGGAATGCTTCCAGTTTTTGCCCATTCAGTATGATATTGGCTGTGGGTTTGTCATAGATAGCTCTTATTATTTTGAAAAAACCACATGATTATCTCAATAGATGCAGAAAAAGCCTTTGACAAAATTCAACAACCCTTCATGCTAAAAACTCTCAATAAATTAGGTATTGATGGGACGTACTTCAGCTCTTTCTAGAGTACTCTCTTTACTTGGCTTTTGGGACACTGGGTATGCCTAAATTTCCTCCCATGTTTCTGTCTGCTCTTTCTCAGTCTCCATTGCCAGTTCATATCCTCCTACTTCTACTGCATGTTTTAATGTTAGAAATCCTCAAGACTCAGGCCTTGGCTCCCTTCTCTTCTGAAACTATATTATCTCCCTTGGTAATCTCATCTATGTTCCTGGTTGCAACAAGCAAGCTTAACTAAAATTAATATACCATCTATTTCAAAAACCACCATTATTCTATGTACCTCTAAGAAAGCAAAAAATACATTCCTCCAATTGAACTATAGTATTTCATACTCCACTAATCATCTCACTGTACTCCAAACTTGCTCTTCCTTATAGTATTTCAAACTTAAAGATGGTCACCACCATTCATTTAGTTGCTCAAACTAGAAATCAGAAACCTCTCATGTCCTCTATGCTCTACCTCTCCACTTCCTACCTTTCATTTTTAATCAATCTCTGTGTCCTATTGCTTGTACTTCCTAAATAATCCCTGTATATATCCATTTCTCTGATCTTCATTGTTATGAACCAAATTAAAGCTATAACTTTCCTTTCTTGATTTATCTCAAAAGCCTCCTTACTTGAGGTTTCCCCAATTCTCTGATATGCAGCAAATTGAGTGATCTTTCCAAAGCTCAAATTTGATCAAGTCACGCCCCTCATGAAAAACCTTCAGTAGCTTCACACTAGTCTTAGAAAGGAGTTCAAATTATTCCTGTGGCCTACATAGTCCCTGCCTTGCCTCATGTCACCTTGTCCTATGCTCCATAAGTGTTGACCACACACAGGCCTTTTTTGAACCTCAAATATGTTACCTTTCTCGCTACCTCAGGTCCTTCTGTACATGCTCTCTCCTCCGCCAGGACTCTCTTCTAATTATTTAATTAATTCCTATTTACTCCGCAACCTTCAACTCAAACATCACCTTTTCAGAGAAATCTTCCATGATTCCAGACTAAGTAATGTTCTATGCTACATGTTCTTATAGTGCAATAGTCTTCTAATTTCTAGAATTTAAAATTGTTAATATCTAATTAACATTAGAGAATTACAAATTAAAGCAACAATGAAATTCTACTGCACATCTATTAGAATGGCGCAATACTGACAATGCCAAATGCTATTGAGAATGTAGAGCAACAGAAGCCTTCATTCATTCCTGGTGGGAATGCAAAATGACACAGCCACTGTGGAAGACAGTTTGGCAGTTTCTTACAAAACTAAACATAGTCTTATTGTATGATCCAGCAATCATACTACTAGATATTTACTGAAATGAATTAAAGATTTATGTCTACACAAAATCTGCATATGAACATTTGTTATAAATTTATTCATAATCGCCAAAAGTTGGAAGCAACCAAGATATCCTTTCAATAAGTGAATGGGTAAACAAACTGATAAATCCATACAAGAGAATATTATTCAACAATGAAAGGAAATGAACTATTAATCCTCAAGAAGGCAAGGAGAAATCTTAAATGCATATCGGTAAGTGAAAGAACCTGGTCTGAAAATGCTACATGCTATATGATTCCAACTATGTGACATTCTCGATAAGACAAAACTATACTGACTGAAAATCAGTGGTCGTCATGGATTGTAGGAGGATTAAATAGGTGAAACACGGGATTTTTAGAGCAGTGAAACTGTGCTATACTATTATTGTAATAGTAGATACATGGCTTTATGTACTTGGCAAGCCTGGTAGAACTGCACAATACAAAGAATGAGCCATAATGTTAACTATGGGCTTAAGTTTAAATGATGTATCAATGTTGATTCATCAATTGTAACAAATATACCTCAATCAGGCAAGATGTTAATAACAGGGAAACCTGAGAGTGTGGGGCAAGACAATGAGTATATGGAAACTCTGTTCTTTTTGCTCAGTGTTTTGACAAACCTACAGCTCCTCTAAAAACATAAATCTAGTAGTTAAAAAATCATTTACAACTAAAAATGTAATTAATTTAGTGTATAAATCAAAGTTTAATACTGGGCTTGCTACTAGGATGAAAGCTTCATGAAAGTAGTTACTGTGGTAGGGACTGCACCTAGCATAATGCTGGGAACAAAATAGTATATCAGGTAGAATTTGTCAAATCAATAGATAAATTGAGGATTGATGGGATGTAAGAGTTAAGGGATAAGCAGGAATCAAGAATTACAGTCACGTTTTTGGCTTTGGTGACTAAGTTTATATCTGAGGAAAGGGGGAAATGATGAATTCAGTTTCAGAAGAAGTTTTGATGTGCCTGTGAAACATATGATAGGTATTTTGATATATAGGTCTGGTGTTGGAGAAGCAGCCTGGGCTGTGGACATAAATTTAGTAACCGTCAGCTTCAGGTCTTGGTTTAAGCTAAATAAGGGGATGAAATTAGTCAGGAAATAAGTGTAATATAAGAAGGAGAAGAGGGGTGGCTGGCAAGATGGCCGAATAGGAAGAGCTCCAATCTGCAGTTCCCAGAAAGATCAACGCAGAAGGCGAGTGATTTCCGCATTTCCACCTGAAGTACCCAGCTCATAACATTGGAACTGGTTAGAAGGTGGGTGCAGCCCACAGAGGGTGAGTAGAAACAGGGTAAGGTGATGCCTCACACGGGAAGTGCAAGAGGTCGGGGAACTCCCTCCCCTAGCCAAGGGAATTCGTGAGGGCCTGTGCCATGAGGAACGGTGCATTCTGGACCAAATACTATGCGTTTCCCATGCTCTTCACAATCCACAGACCACAAGATTCCCTCAGGTGCCTACACCACCAGGGACCTGGGTTTCAACCACAAAACTGGGTAGCCATTTGGGCAGACCCTGAGCTAGTGGCAGGAGTTTTTTTCATACCCCAGTGGCGCCTGGAACAACAGCAAGACAGAACTGTTCACTCCCCTAGTAAAGGGTCTGAAGCCAGGGAGCCAAGTGGTCTAGCTCAGTGGAACCCACCCCCACGAAGCCCAGACAGCTAAGATACACTGGCTTGAAATTCTTGCTGCCAGCACAGCAGTCTGAAGTCTAAAGTTGACCTGCGATGCTTGAGCTTGGTGGGGGGAGAGGGAGTCCACCATTACTGAGGGTTGAGTAGGTGATTTCCCCCTCACAGTGTAAAAAAGCTTCCAGGAAATTCAAACTGGGCGGAGCCCACCACAGCTCAGCAAAGCCTCTGTAGCCAGACTGCCACTCTATATTCCTCTTCTCTGGGCAGGGCATCTCTGAAAGGAAGGCAGCAGCCCCTGTCAGGGGCTTATAGATAAAACTCCCATCTCCCTGGGACAGAGCACCTGTGAAAAGGGGTGGCTGTGAGTGCACCTTCAGCAAACTTAAACGTTTTTGCCTGCCAGCTCTGGAGAGAGCAGTGGATCTCAAAGCACAGTGCTCAAGCTCTGCTAAGGGACAGACTGCCTCCTCAAGTGGGTCCCTGACCCCTGTGACACCTGATTGGGAGACACCTCCCAGCAGGAGTCGACAGACACTTCATACAGGAGAGCTCCAGACGGCATTTGGTGGGTGCCCTTCTGGGACAAAGCCTCCAGAGGAAGGGATAGGCAGCAATCTTTGCTGTTCTGCAGCCTCCACTGGTGATACCCAGGCAAACAGGTTCTGGAGTGGACGTCCAGCAAACTCCAGCAGACCTGCAGCAGAGGGGCCTGACTGTTTAGAACGAAAACGAACAAACAGAAAAGATAGCATCAACAGCAATGAAAAGGATGTCCACACAAAAACCCCATCCGAAGGTCATCAGCATCA
Organism: Pan paniscus; assembly: GCF_029289425.2. Taxonomy (NCBI): domain Eukaryota; kingdom Metazoa; phylum Chordata; class Mammalia; order Primates; family Hominidae; genus Pan; species Pan paniscus. The sequence goes on from NC_073272.2 coordinate 66,319,595, forward strand.
AAGACCAAAGGTAGATAAATCCACGAAGATAAGGAAAAACCAGCACAAAAAGGCTGAAACTTTCAAAAATCAGAACACCTCTTCTCCTCCAAAGGATAGCAACTACTCAATAGCAAGGGAACAAAACTGGACAGAGAATAAGTTTGATGAATTGACAGAAGTAGGCTTCAGAAGGTGGGTAATAACAAACTCCTCCGAGCTAAAGAATCATGTTCTAACCCAATGCAAGGAAGCTAAGAACCTTGAAAAAAGGTTAGAAGAATTGCTAACTACAGTAACCAGTTTAGAGAAAAACATAAATGACCTGATGGAGCTGAAAAACACAGCGTGAGAAATTCGTGAAGCATACAAAAGTATCATTAGCCAAACTGATCAAGCAGAAGAAAAGATATCAGAGATTGAAGATCAACTTAATGAAATAAAGCGTGACGATGAGATAAAAAAGAAAAAACAAAAACAACAACAAAAAAATGAACAAAGCCTATAAGAAATATGGGACTATGGGAAAAGACCAAACCTACGTTTGATTGGTACACTGGAAAGTGACAGGGATAATGGAATGAAGTTGGAAAACACTCTTCAGTATATTGCCCAGGAGAACTTCCCCAACTTAGGAAGACAGGCCAAAATTTAAATTCAGGAAATACAGAGAACACCACAAAGATACTCCTAGAGAAGAGCAACCCCAAGACACATAATCATTAGATTCGCCAAGGTCAAAATGAAGGAAAAAATGGTAAGGGCAGCCAGAGAGAAAGGTCGGGTTACCCACAAAGGGAAGCCCATCAGACTAACAACTGATCTCTCTGCAGAAACCCTACAACCCAGAAGAGAGTGGGGGCCAATATTCAACATTCTTAAAGAAAAGAATTTTCAACCCAGAATTTCATATCCTTCCAAACTAAGCTTCGTAAGTGAAAGAGAAATAAAATCCTTTACAGACAAGCAAATTCTAAGAGATTTTGTCACCACCAGGCCTGCCTTATAAGAGCTCCTGAAGGAAGCACTAAATATGGAAAGGAAAAAGAGGTACCAGCCACTGCAAAGACATATGAAATTGTAAAGACTATTGACACTGAGAAGAAACTGCATCAACTAACCGTCTTAATGACAGAATCAAATTCACAAATAACAATATTAACCTTAAATGTAAATGGGTTAAATGCCCCAATTAAAAGACACAAATGGACAACTTGAATAAAGATTCAAGACCCACCAGTGTGCTGTATTCAGGAGACCCATCTCATGTGCAAAGACACATATAGGCTCAAAATGAAGAGATGGAGGAATATTTACCAAGCAAATGGAAAACAAAACAAAGCAAGGGTTGCAATCCTAGTCTCTGATAAAACAGACTTTAAACCAACCAAGATCAAAAACGACAAAGCAGGACATTACGTAATGGTAATGGGACCAATGTTACAAGAAGAGCTAACTATCCGAAATATATATGCACCCAATACAGGAGCACCCAGATTCATAAAGCAAGTTCTTGGAAACCTACAAAGAGCCTTAGACTCCCACACAAAAATCATGGAGACTTTAACACTGCACTGTCAATATTAGACAGATAAATGAGACAGAAAATTAACAAGGATATTCAGGACTTGAACTCAGCTCTGGACCAAGCAGACCTATAGACATCTACAGAACTCTCCACCCCGAATCAACAGAACATACATTCTTCTCAGAACCACATCCCACTTATTCTAAAATTGGTCACATTATTCAAAATAAAACACACCTCAGCAAATGCAAAAGAATGGAAATCATGACGAACAGTCTCTCAGATGACAGTGCAATCAAATTAGAACTCAGGATTAAGAAACTCACTCAAAACTTCACAACTACATGAAACTGAACAACCTTCTCCTGAATGACTACTGGGTAAATAAAGTAATTAAGGCAGAAATCAGTAAGTTATTCGAAAGCAATGAGAACAAAGACACAACATACCAGAAATTCTGGGACACAGCTAAAGCAATGTTTAGATGGAAATTTATAGCACTACAGGCCCATAGGAGAAAGCAGGAAAGATCTAAAATTGACACCTTAAAATCACAATTTAAAAAAACTAGAGAAGCAAGAACAAACAAATTCAAAAGCTAGCAGAAGACAAGAAATAACTAAGATCAGAGCAGAACTGAAGGAGATAGAAACACGAAAAACCCATCAAAAAATCAATGACTCTAGGAGCTGGTTTTATGAAAAGTTTAATAAAATAGCCAGACTAATAAAGAAGAAAACAGAAAGGAATCAAATAGACACAATAATAAGTGATAAAGGGGATATCACCACTGATTCCACAGAAACACAAAACTACCATTAGAGAATACTATAAATACCTCTATTCAAATATACTAGAAAATCTAGAAGAAATGGATAAATTCCTGAACACACACACCGTTTCAAGACTAAACCAGGAAGAAGTCCAATCCCTGAATAGAACAATAGCAAGTACTAAAATTGAGGCAGTAATTAATAGCCTACCAACCAAAAAAAGCCCAGGACCAGATGGATTCACAGCCAAAATCTACCGGAAGTAGAAACAGGAGCTGGTACCATTCCTTCCAAAACTATTCCAAACAATAGAAAAAGAGGGACTCCTCCCTAACTCATTTCATGAGGCCAGCATCATCCTAATACCAAAGCCCAGCAGAGACACAACAAAAAAACAAAATTTCAGGCCAATATCCCTGATGAACATCAATGTGAAAATCCTCAATGAAATACAGGCAAACCGAATCTAGCAGCACATCAAAAAGCTTATCCACCACGATCAAGTCGGCTTCATCCCTGGGATGCAAGGCTAATTCAACATATGCAATTCAATAAATGTAATCCATCACATAAACAGAACCAATGACAAAAACCATATGATTATTTCAATAGATGTAGAAAAGGCCTTTGTGAAAATTCAACACTCCTTCATGCTAAAAATTCTCAACAAACTAGGTATTGATGGAATATATTTCAAAATAATAAGAGCTATTTATGACAAACCCACAGCCAATATCATACTGAATGGGCAAAAGCTGGAAGCATTCTCTTTGAAAATCGGCACAAGACAAGAATGCCCTCTCTCACCACTCCTATTCAACATAGTATTGGAAATTCTGGCCAGGGAAATCAGGCAAGAGTATGAAATAAAGGGCATTCAAATAGAAAAAGAGGAAGTTGAATTCTCCCTGTTTGCAGATGACATGACTATTTAGAAAACCCAATCGTCTCAGCCCCAAATCTCCTTAAGCTGATAAGCAACTTCAGCAAAGTCTCAGGATAAAAAATCAATGTGCAAAAATCACAAGCATTCCTATACACCAATAATAGATAAACAGAGAGCCAAATCAGGAATGAACTTCTGTTCACAATTGCTACAAAGATAATAAGATGCCTAGGAATACAACTTACAAGGGATGTGATAGACCTCTTCTAGGAGAACTACAAACCACAGCTCAAGGAAATAAGAGAGGACACAAATAAATGCTAAAAAATTCCAAGCTCATGGGTAGGAAGAATTAATATCATGAATATGGCCATACTTCCTAAAGTAATTTATAGATTCAACGCTATCCTCATCAAGATAACATTGAATTTCTTCATAGAATTAGAAAAAACTACTTTAAATTTTATATGGAACCAAGAAACAGACCGTATAGCCAAGACAATCCTTAGCAAAAGAACAAAGCTGGAGGCATCATACTACCTGACTTCAAACTATGCTACAAGGCTACAGTAACCAAAACAGCATGGTACTGGTACCAAAACAGATATATAGGCCAATAGAACAGAACAGAGGCCTCAGAAATAACACCACACATCTACAATCATCTGATCTTTGACAAAGCTGACAAGAACAAGCAATGGGGAATGGATTCCCTATTTAATAAATAGTGTTGGGAAAACTGTCTAGTCATATACAGAAAACTAAAACTGGACCCCTTCCTTACACCTTATACAAAAATTAACTCAAGATTGATTAAAGACTTACATGTGAGACCTGAAATTATAAAAAACCCTAGAAGAAAACCTAGGCAATACCATTCAGGACATAGGCATGGGCAAAGTCTTCATGAGTAAAATACCCAAAGCAATGGCAACAAAAGACAAAATTGACAAATCAGATCTAATTCAACTAAAGAGCTTCTGCACAGCAAAAGAAGCTGTCATCAGAGTGAACAGGCAACCTACAGAACAAGAGAAAATTTTGTCAATCTCTCCATCTGACAATGGGCTAATAGCCAGAATCTTCAAAGAAAAAAAATTTACAGGAAACAAACAAACAACCCCATAAAAAGTGGGTGAAGGATATGAAAGACACTTCTCAAAAGAAGACATTTATGCAGCCAATAAACATATGAAAAAAAGCTCATCATCACTGGTCATTAGAGAAATGCAAATCAAAACTACAATGAGAAGATACCATCTCACACCAGTTAGAATGGTGATCATTAAAAAGTTAGGAAACAACAGATGCTGGAGAGGATGTGGAGAAACAGGAACACTTTCACACTTTTGGTAGGAGTGTAAATTACTTCAACCAATGTGAAAGACTGTGTGGCGATTCCTCAAGGATCTAGAACCAGAAATAACATTTGACCCAGCAATCCCATTACTGGTATATACCCAAAGGATTATAAATCATTCTACTATAAAGACACATGCACATGTATGTTTATTGCAGCACTATTCACAATAGCAAAGACTTGGAACCAACCCAAATGCCCATCAATGATAGACTGGATAAAGAAAATGTGGTACGTGGAATACCATGCAGCCATACAAAGGAATGAGTTCATGTCCTTTGCAGGGACATGGATGAAACTGGAAACCATCATTCTCAGCAAACTAACACAGGAACGGAAAACCAAACACCACATGTTCTCCCTCATAAGTGGGAGTTGAACAGTGAGAATAAATGGAAACAGGGAGGGGAAACATCACATACTGGAGCCTGTCAGTTGTGAGGGGCAAGGGGAGGGAGAGCATTAGGAGAAATACCTAATGCATGAGGGGCTTAAAACCTACATGATGGGTTGATGGGTGCAGCAAACCACCATGGCACATGTATACCTGTGTAACAAACCTCCACATTCTGCACATGTATCCCAGAACGTAAAGTAAAATAAAAAAGGAAAACATGCTCAACATCACTAATCATTAGAGAAAAGCAAATGAGAACAACAATGAGGTACCATCTTATGCCAGTCAGAATGGCTATTAAAAAGTCAAAAAAACGACAGATGTTGGCAAGGATGCAGAAAAAAAGGAATGCTTATACACTGGTGGAAATGTAAATTCGCAAAACCTGTACAAAAAACATTATGGAAATTTCTCAAAGTACTAAATATACAACTACCTATTACTCAGCAATCCCATTGCTTGGTATCTTCCAAAAAGAAAATACATCATTGCGTTAAAAAGATACCTGCACTTGCATGTCTATTGCAGCACTATTAAATAGTAAAGACATGGAATCAACCTAAGTGTCCATCAACAGAAGATTGAATAAAGAATGTATGGTATTTATATGCCATGGAATACTACTCAGCCATGAAAAATAATAAAATCATGTCTTTTGCAACAACATGGATGAGACTGGAGGCCATTATCTTAAATAAAATAACTCTGAAAGAGAAAGTCAAATACCACATGTTCTCACTTATAAGTGGGAGCTAAATAGTGTGTACACATGGGCACAGAGAGTGGAATAATAGACAGTGGAGACTACAAAAAGTGGGAGGGTGGGAGACGAGTGAGGGATGAGAAATTATCTGTTGGGTACAATGTAAGCCATGCAGCCATTCAAGTGATGGACACACTAAAAGCCCATACTCTACCATTTCTCAATATACCCATGTAACAAAATGCACTTGTACCCCCTAAATCTACAAAAAAGCTTTTAAAAAGAAAACGGTAAAAAATAATTTAAAAAAAACAATGTACATACATTAAAAAGAAACAACTTTGTGGGATTTCTATATTGGAGATGGCAAAGACAATAAAGAAAGGGGCTGTGATGTTTCACAAAAAGAAATAGAGAATTAGAAATAAGCAGTGTCATGGCAGCCAAGAAAGGGATCTAGTAAAGTACCATAGTAATTTAAACTAGGGACAGTGTACCTGGGTGGAGTCTTAGCTCTGCTATTTTTACTGGTTATTTGACATTAAACAAGTTACTTAATCTTAAATCTGCCTGTCTTATATGTAAAGAGAGGACACTAAGAGTACCTACCCCAAAGGCTATTGTGAAGATTAAATGCATTAATACATACAAAGCACTTAGGACAATATTTTGCACACAAGAAGCACCTAATAATTATTTACTAGTATTGTTCCCGGAATGAGGGGAAGGATTCTTTGAAAAAGTTTGGCAGTTACTGCAAAGCGAAGGAGACAGAAAAGGTAGGTACATTTTCTGTGTAAATTTATTGAAATCCATCCCCTTGTCCTCCCCATTGCCCCAGCTAGGCTCACTCAGGTCCTTATTATCTCTCTCCTGGGCTTGTTGGACATGGAGTGAAGCAAGTAAGACATGGGTTGAGGAATAGGAAGTAATTGTGTTTACCTGGAGCATTAGGCTAATTAGGGGGTCAGGTTGAAGAGGAGTCTTGATTGCCTGGTGGGTCAGTTAAGACTTGATCCCATAAGCAATAGAGAGTTCTGCAGAATTTTGGAACAAAAAATAGTATTACAGAATTGTGTTTTAAGGAAAATTATCTTAGTGAAAGAAAGACTAGGCATGGGAAACTAATTAAGGGGCTTCCCAATAATCCAGGTAGAGATGAATAGTGCCTGACTAAATACTGAAGAAGGAAGAAAATGAAGCAAGAGATGTTGGGGAAATTGATGAGGTTTTGCAAAATCGTTTTTCGTTTTTTTTTTTTTTTTCTTTTTTTTTCTTTTTTTGAGACGAAGTTTCACTCTTGTTGCCCAGGCTGGAGCGAAATGGTACAATCTCGGCTCACTGCAACATCTGCCTCCTGGGTTCAAGTGATTCTCCTGCCTCAGCCTCCCAAGTACAGGCACCCGCCACCACGCCCGGCTGATTTTTTGTATATTTAGTAAAGACAGGGTTTCACCATGTTGACCAGGCTGGTCTTAAACGTTTTTTTTTTTTTTTTTTTTTTGAGATGGAGTCTCGCTCTGTCGCCCAGGCTGGAGTGCAGTGGCGCAATCTCGGCTCACTGCAAGCTCCACCTCCTGGGTTCACACCATTCTCCTGCCTCAGCCTCCTGAGTAGCTGGGACTACAGGTGCCTGCCACAACGCCCGGCTAATTTTTTGTATTTTTAGTAGAGACCGGGTTTCTCCATTCACAGGATGGTCTCGATCTCCTGACCTTGTGATCCGCCCGCCTTGGCCTCCCAAAGTGCTGGGATTACAGGCACGAGGCAAATTCATTTATTATTCAATATCATTGGACACGTATTATATGCCAGGCATATTGAAAGGCACTGGGAAAGCAACACTCATTTAAGAAATATTTGTTGTGTATTTATTTGGGTATGAATAAATAAAGTTGGGGTGGACTCTATTATAAGTACAGTATTAAGAACAGAGAATACTTTTAGAATCCTAGCAGACCAAAACAGAAAAGGCTCATGGAGATCCTCCCATATTAACCAATCTCCTTCCAATTTCATAAACTGAGACCACAGAGAGGTCAAGTGACTTGTCACAGAACTAATACAAAGGCAAAGCTTTAAATGTGAAACAGGTCTGATCTGATTTCCAGTCCAGTGCTCGGATTACTACTTCCAGATCTGAAGCTGGAAGGTGTTCATCAGGAAGACTACAGAGATGGAGATGGCAAGTATGAACAGCAAGAAACTGAGGGATCGGAAGAGGACGTCTTAAACTGGGGTTGTGTTTTTCTACATTCAGAACCCCAGAGTTTTGCAAACATTACAGCTAAAAAAAAAAAAGAAAGAAAAGAAAAAGACAACATGAAAAAGACAACATTAGAAGGTCAAGGAATGGTGAATTGTAAAATGTGCATGCTAAAGCAGTGTATCCAGTCTTCGAAGGAAGTAGGTCAGGTTAGAAAGTTGTGATTTCTCCAGTGATACTTTGCTTAACGACAGAGATACATTCTGAGAAGTGCACTGTTAGGTAATTTTGTCACTGTACTAACATCACAGCATGTACTATGATACAAACTTAGATGTCATAACCTAGGCTACATGGTATAGCCTATTGCTCCCAGGCTACAAACCTGTAAAGCATGTCATTGTACTGAATACTCTAGGCAATTGTAACACAATGGTAAGTATTTGTGTATCTAAACGTAGAAAAGGTACAGTAAAAATGTGGTATGAATGATAAAAAAAGATACACTTCTATAGGGCATTTACTAATGAGTGGTGCTTACAGGACTAGACACAATTCTAGGTGAGTCAGTGAGTGGTGGGTGAAATGTGAGAGCCTGGGACATTACACTACTGTTGACTTCATAAACACTATAAACTTGAGCTAGGCTAAATTTTTTTTTAAAAGTTATTTCTTCAATAATAAATTTACCTTAGCTTACTGTAACTTTTTTTACTTTTTAAAAAACTTTTTGATTCATTTGTAATGAACACTTAGCTTAAAAGAGAAGCATATTGTATAGCTGTACACAATTTTTTCTTTATATCCTTATTTTTATAAGCTTTTTTCTATTTCTTAAATTATCTTTTTCTTTCTTTCATTTTTCTTTCCTTTTTTTTTTCACTTTTAAACTTTTTTGTTAAAAACCGAGACAGAAATATGCACATTAGCCTAGCCCTACACTGGATCAGGATCATCAAGATATCATTAGGCAGCCAGACGCGGTGGCTCATGCCTGTAATCCCAGCACTTTGGGAGGCCGAGGCAGGCGAATCACCTGAGGTCAAGAGTTCGAGACCAGACTGGCCAACATGGTGAAAAACCATCTCTACTAAAGATACACACAAAAAAATTAGCCAGACGTGGTAGTGGGCGCCTGTAATCCCAGCTACACAGGAGGCTAAGGCAGGAGAATTGCTTGAACCTGGGAGGCAGAGGTTGCAGTGAGCCGAGATCGTGCCATTGCACTCCAATCTGGGGGACAAGAACAAAACTCTTTCTCAAAAACAAACAAAAAAAGATATAATTAGATTATAGAAATTTTTCAGCTCCAGTTCCATGGTAATCTTATGGGACTATCATCATATATGTGGTCCATCATTGACATCATTGATCCAAACGTCCTTATGCGGCTCATGATTATTTCCCTAGGACCACAGTCAGGGAGGAAAAAGATGTACTCCAGCGACCTCTGCTGAATTCCAAAGGCTGCGGCCATAGTTCCTGGTGACGCAGACAGTCTGATAAAAAACTAAAATGGCGGTGTCGCCCGTACACGTCGTGCAGCAGAGCATGACGGAAAGGACTCTGCTGGAACGACTGGCGGCACAGACTTAAGGCCGGACTCCACTCCCCAGCCTCTGTAGTTGGGGCTTCATACCCCTGAGCTATGATGGCACCTTATTGTGAAAACGCCCTGAAAGTGCGAAGAGGTCTCTAAGCCACAGGTGTGGCGATGTTGTTGTCATTACCAGGGACATTCCAGTAGGCGGCGATAGAGGGCAGTATGAGTGCCGCAACCACGCCCTACTTTTTCTAGAGCTGGGTTGTTAAATGATAGGGTTTGATAGGGTTTGAGGCCGAGTCAGAGTTTAAGAATGGTGGAATTTAAACTTTAAAGCTAGGAGTTTTCATCTGAGATTCCTACCGGAAATACACAAGGGTTTGTAGCAGTGGTGAAGGTCAGGAAGTGAATTCCTTGAAATAGTATATAAAAATAAAAACGTAAATTTCTCTGCACTTGTAGGGAGAGAAGGTCCATAGCTTTCATCAAAGAATTTGGTGAATCCTTGCCTTAGGGGTTGGGGCTCTGGGCCAGGGACAACATAGTATAACAATAATGCAGAACTGTAGAGCCAGACTTTCTGGTTTCACATCTTTACCTCTCTAAATCCTTCCTATGTCATCTTAGGCAATGCACTTAACCTGTTTCAGACTCAGTTTCTTTATCTATAAAATGAAGATAACAGCTGTGCTGACTTTTTAATAGACATTCTGACTGGCATAAGATGGTACCTCATTGTTGTTTTCATTTGCTCTTCTCTGATGATTAGTGATGTTGAGCATGTTTTCCTTTTTTAATTTTACTTTAAGTTCTGGGATACATGTGCAGAACATGCAGGTTCGTTACATAGATGTCCATGTGCCATGGTGGTTTGCTGCACCCATCAACCCATCATCTAGGTTTTAAGCCCCTCATGCATTAGGTATTTGTCCTAATGCTCTCCCTCCTCTTCCCCCACCCCGACAGGCTCCAGTGTGTGATGTTTCCCTCCCTGTTTTCATGTGTTCTCACTGTTCAACTCCCACTTATGAGGGAGAACATGTGGTGTTTGGTTTTCTGCTCCTGTGTTAATTTGCTGAGAATGATGGTTTCCAGTTTCATCCATGTCCCTGCAAAGGACATGGACTCATCCTTTTTTATGGCTGCATAGTATTGCATGGTGTGTATGTGCCACATTTTCTTTATCCAGTCTATCATTGATGGACATTTGGCTTGGTTCCAAGTCTTTGCTTTTGTAAATAGTGTTGCAATAAACATACATGTGCATGTGTCTTTATAGTAGAATGATTTATAATCCTTTGAGTATATACCCAGTAATGGAATTGCTGGGTCAAATGTTATTTCTGGTTCTAGATCCTTGAGGAATCACCACACTGTCTTCCACAATGGTTGAATTAATTTACACTCCCGATAACAGTGTAAAAGCGTTCATCCCATTCAAGACATAGGCATGGGCAAAGACTTCATGACTAAAACACCAAAAGCAATAGCAACAAAAGCCAGAATTGACAAATTGGATCTAATTAAACTAAAGAGCTTCTGCACAACAAAAGAAACTATCGTCAGAGTGAACAGGTAACCTACAGAATGGGATAAAATTTTTCCTATGTTTATGTTGGCCACTTATGTGCTTTCTTTTGAAAAATGTCTGTTCATGTATTTTGCCCACTTTTTAATTGGTTATTTGTGTTTGTTTCTTGTTCAGTTGTTTGAGCTCCTTGTAGATTCTGGATATTAGTCTTTTGTTGGATGCCTAATTTGCAAATATGTTATTCTATTCTGTAGGTTGTCTGTTTACTTCATTGATTAAGAAATTCCACAAAGTTTTGCTCTTTGTCTCTCTTTATGTACTTGAATAGACAACATCTATTAGCAGAGTGTGTGTCAGAGACAGCCCTTAGCACACTTATAAGGTTTATCTCATTGACTCTTTTCAGCATCTCTCTGAAGCATGTACTATTATTATCTCTATTTTACAGGTGAGAAAACCAATGGACAGAGAAATGAGGTAACTTGACTAACATTACACAGCTGGCAAAGAGCAGAGCTTCAATAGGAACTCAGGCAGTCTAATTCCAGAGGCCATACTCTTTTAGCCCATACATTTGTGTTGTTTTGTTTTGTGACTAAAAGCCAGACTCTAGATCTAGTTTTTCTGCTGAGTTCAAATTCCAGCTTTACCACTTTCTAGCTGTGTGACTTTGGGCAAGTGACTTCACCTCTCTAAGCCTCAGTTTCCTCATTTGTGAAATGGAAGAACAATAGTAAGGCTGCTGTGAAGATTAAATGAGTTATTTATGTAAAATACTTACAATAATGTTTGAAACCAGGTAAGTAGTATGTAAATGTTACCTATTATTATTGTCTCAATAAAATTAATTATGTTCAGTTCCCCAGGCAAGATTGGTGGGAAATCAAAAGTCAGTCTTTTTTTTTGTTTTTTCCTTGAAGCTTTCTAACATTACACAGAACTGCCAGGCTTAAACCAGGTTTAAGTAGTCCAGAAAAAAAAAAATGGGTTATGTAGTCTTCAGCAGTCCCTCATGGCTGCCTTCTGGTGCTCACTGGTCATGTCCCAAGTGGTCCATTTCAAGGCTTTGTAATCCTTCAGTGCCAAGTCTCTAACAGGAGCTCACACTCTGATTTATTATGCTATACTGCCCCCTTCTGTGGATTATAGGTAATCAGTAACTATAGGGCTTACAGGCTGTGTTTCTCACATGCTTAGTAAATGGTAGTGATTTTGTTTTATTAGCTTTAATGCTCACTCCTCTTAGCGTGACTCCCAACCCTTAATGTTACCATGAGCAAACTAAAACAGGGGGAATAAGGGCATCTATCAAGGGCACATAAATAGTAAGTGATGGAAGTCTGGATTTGAATTCAAGCTTTGATAATTCTCACATTCCCAAATTTTAATTTTTATTGTATGTCTCTTTTTTAAATATTTCTGAATATGATCACATATAAGGACTGTCTATTTCCTACTTTAAAATCTTTTTCTCCTTTAGGAAGTCTTCCTGTATTCTGGCATATTATATTGTACTTCTATGTTGACTATTTTTAAGTTGTTTATGGAGGCGTGTATTATCCTCTATTTTTAGGTAGCTGAATAAAAAGAATGAGTTTTCCAATTCCTTGTTGAATTGGTTTCTAGAAAAAATGCCATTTAGTGAGAATATACTAAAATTCAAGAAACTCAGTTAAAAGGAGACTGGAGAAGAACACTGAGATAAGTAACTCATGGACCCTGGTAAAGTATACTTGATAATAATAGGTGTTTAAAAAAGTCATAATCTCAAGAGCATGATTTATTTCTTATAAAAGATTACATCCGTCACAATCTAGCTCAATGCCTTATTTATAGTAAGAACTCAGGAAATATTTGTTGAATTGCCATTTAGAGTTTGCTGATAGGCTTCAGTCAATTTCAATCAAGTAATAATATATTTCCTCTGGATAGCTAGGAATGAAAATATTCTAATAAGAAAGATTTGCAGGTCATGAAAAATTTAACCATTTACATGCAGACTTGTATCTTCATATTTTTAATAATAAGAATCACTGCAAAGTTAATAAGACAGTTCCGGATTTTAATGTAGTAATAATATGTAATGTTATTTGATTTTTCTTATTAAAGTGAGAGTCTTCTATAAGAATAATCATGAGGCATTGATAGAGGTGGAGTCAAAGATGTACATATAGCTTTGTGTGTCACAGCACTGATCAAATAATGAGTCTGAAGCTCATTATTATCATATATCATAACTTATTTTATTAATGGTTTTGCCTCTCTTCTCTAAAAATTGAGAGAGATGTGGTTAAGTATAATATAGAAGACAGTAGCATAATTGTTTTCTATTTTGGAAACTTAGTGGGTAAATCAAAAGCCAAGCAGCTGTTTACAAAGTAATAATTTTATCTTTTAGAAAATCCTTATCAATATCAGATGCAAAGCAGTGTAATGAAAAGACCACTAAACTGGGAGTCAAAAGCATTTTATTCTGGTCCCAGCTCAACTTCTTGTTTGTGTGATCCCCTACTAGTTCCATGCTCTCCTCTCTGACCTTCAGTTTTCTCGTTTGTAAAATGAAGATTACAATGCCCATAAGGTTTTAGTGAGATTCAGTGAAACTGCTTCGTCAAAGTGTTATACAAATTAGAAATAGTGTTATAGTAAGGCATCGGCAGTGTTTTCTTTTTCTTGTCAAGAGTCTTCTAATGCTATCAGTTATTTTAACATCTGTAACATAAGACACCACATCAGTATCATTGTAAGCTTTAATCTACACTTGAATCACACCGGTATTAAGTCAATTGATGGTATACAAAGGAGCAGTATCCATCATCACTCCAAAAAATTGTGCTGGTACATATTGGAGAGTGCTTGCTCTTAGCGTCCAAATTTATTTTTGTAAAAAAAAAACAAAAACAGACATGCCTATAAACACAACACTAAGTTAAAAATTTCTATACGCCCTAGGTTTAATATGAAAGTCTACAGCCCTTTGCCTGTTTACTTCACTACAATGTAACAGCCTTTTTTCATTTCATAAATATCCTCTCATCTAATTCCACCCTAAATAACAGTGAGTTAGAACTACAATAATTCAAAACAGATTGCAAAGATAAATGCTTGAGAGGATGGAAACCCCATTCTCCATGATGTGCTTAGTTCACACTGTATGCCTGTATCAAAATATCACATTGCCCCATAAATACAAACACCTATTATGTACCCACAAAAATTTAAACAAATAATTAAGAAAACAGATTGCAAAACTAACAGGTGTACACAAGGAATACTAACATTAGTATGTAACCATCATACCTTCTGATATCCACAGTATCCTTCCTATACTAACAATTTTATACAGCTGTCTCCATAATACAAATAATTATAGAAATACAAGTTAATTGTACTTTAACACTGCAATCATTTAGAAAAGAATAAGTCTTTTGGATATTTTGTAGTTCTTTTTTCCTCCAGATGGAGATAGTCTGGTAAGACTCCTTGCTTCATGGTAGTAATCAAGGAAGGAAGTGTAAGAACTAAGACTTAAACGATTAATTAAACATACATAATTGGAAGAAAAGACACTTCAGGCTGAGAGAGCAGTATATGCAAATGGCAATTTGGAGGGACAAGTAGGAGGGCAGGAAGGGGATTACCAACTCTAAGTTATAGGGGAACTGTGTGATATGAAGTTGAAGAGGTGGAATGGGACAAGGCCATGAGGGCCTCATACGCTATCCAAGGAGTTTGAATTTTATCTTTAAGGTAATGCGGAATCACTAATGGATTTTGAGTTATTAGTGTGTAAAAAAGGTCACTCTGGCTTCTTTGTAGAGATTGGTTAAGGAAAATTGAGAGCAGAGACAGGAAAACAAGATAGAAGGTTGTTGCAGTAACCCAGGCAAGAGATGTCACGTACCTCTACTAACAAAGTGGCAGGATAGGACTGACCAGACTTGGCAACAGTTCAGATGTGGGGGCAGCTCCCAGGTTTGTGACTTCAATGCCATGCCTTTTATCCAGTACTCATCACCTTTATGCAAATGATCTCCAACTATGTTTCCTGTAGCTTGGTCAAAATAATAGAAGAGTCAACTTCAGTCAGCAGATGGCACATTAATCACTTGATTATTTCGGGTGGTTTCTCCATTGAACAACCTCTACCTCAGTGGATTGGCATTTTTTACTTAGCATAATTCCCTGTAGATTCATCAAATTTATCTTATGTAACTATAGTTCATTCCCTCTTATTGCTGAATAGTACTCCATAATTTATGTGTGCAGCACGGTTTGTTTAACCAGTTTGGGGTTATTACCAATGTAGCTAATATGAACCTTTATGTACAGTTTTCTATGTAGATATAAAGTTTCATTTATCTGGGGTAAATATTCAGGAGTCCAAATGCTATGTCATTTGGTAAATATATGCATAGGTTTTCTTTAAGTTTGTTTAACTGCCAGTCAGAGTTGGTTTATTTTTTCATATTCTCACAAGCCATATGGGAAAGATTCAATTTGTATCTTCACCAGCATCTGGTATCGTCATTATGTTTTTACTTTACCTTTACTGTTAGGTGTGTAGTGATATCACAGTAGAATTTTAATTTGCATTTACCTATTGCCCAATTATGCTAAACATATTTTTATGTGTGCATTTTAAAATGTTTATTTATTTATTTCCTTATTTATTTACTTTATAGAGACAGGGTCTAGCTGTGTCACCCAGGTTGGAGTGCACTGACATGATCATAGCTCACTGCAGCCTCAAATACCTGGGCACAAGCAATCCTTCCACTTCAGCCTCCTAAGTAACTAGTTCTACAGATGCACGCCATCACAACTGGTTAATTTTTTTTAAAAAATGTAGAGATAGGGTCTCCCTTTTTTGCCCAGGCTGGTCTTGAACTCCTGTCCTCAAGTGATCCTCCAACCTCAGCCTCTCAAAGTGCTGGAATTACAGCACTGCATCTGGCTCATATATTCACTTTTTATCTGTTTATCCTCTTCAATAAAATGTCTCATCATGACTGTTACTCATTTTCTTTAAAATAATATTTTATATATTTTAAATTACATAAATTATACATATTAATGGGGTACATAGTGCCTTTCAGTAGATACAATGTATAGTGATCAAATCAGGATAATTAGCATACCCATCACCTCAAGCATTTATCATTGATTTTGGTTGAAAACATTCAAAATTCTCTCTTCTAGGCATTTAAAAATATGTAATAAATTATTCTTGGCTGCAGACACCCTACAGTGCTATAGAACACTAGAATTTATTTCTACTTCTAGGTTAAATTTTGTATCCTTTAATCAATTGCTTCCTATCCCCTCTTCTCACTACACTTTCAGCTTCCAGTAACCACTATTCTACTCTTTACTTCTATGAGATCAACTTTTTTCGGTTCTGCATATGACAGAAAACATGTGTTATTTGTATTTCCCTCCCTGGCTTATTTCACTTAATGTAATGTCCTCCAGGCTCATCCATGTGGTCACCAATGAGAGGATTTCATTCTTTTTAAATGGCTGAATAGTATTCCATTTTGTATATATACCACATTTTTTTCTCTATGCATGTTGATGAATACTTAGATTGATTCCATACCTTGGCTTCTATGAACAGTACTGCAGTAAACATGGTGGCATAATATCTCCTTCATATACTGATTTCCTTTACTTTGGGTATATACCCAGTAATGGGATGACTGGATCATATTTTATTTCTATTTTTAGTTTTTTTGAGGAATGGCCATACTGTTACCTATAATTCCTGTTCTAGTTTACATTCCCATGAACAGTATATAAAAGTTCCCTTTTCCTCATATACTCACCAGGAATTGTTAATTTTGGAATTTTTGACAATAGGCATTCTGACTGGAAAAATAAGATATCTCATTGTGGTTTTGACATACATTTCCCTGATGATTAATGATGTTGAAGAGTTTTTTTTTTCATATATTTGTTGTCCATTTGGATGTCTTCTTTAGAGAAATGTCCATTCAGATCACTTGTCCATTTTAAATTGAATTATTATTATTATTTGCTTTGGAATTGTTTGAGTTCCTTCTATATTCTGGATATGACTACCTTGTTGAATGAATAGTTTGCAAACATTTTCTTTCATTCTTCTCCACTCTAATGATTGTTTTCTTTGTAGTGAAGAAAACTTATAGTTTGATAGAATTCTATTTGTCTATTCTTGTTTTTGTTGCCTGTGCTTTGAGGTCATATTTATAAAATATTCAGGCACGGTGGCTCATACCTGTAATCTCAGCACTATGGGAGACTGAGGCAGGTGGATCACTTGATGTCAGGAGATTGAGACCAGCCTGGCCAATACAGTGACATCCCGTCTTTACTAAAAAATAAAAAATAAAAACAATTAGCTAGGTGTGATGGTACATGCCTGTAAACCCAGCTACTAGGGAGGCTGAGGTAGGAGAATCTCTTGAACCAGGGAGGTTGCAGTGAGCTGAGATTGTGCCTCTGCACCCCAGCCTGGGTGAGAGAGTGAGACTCCATCTCAAAAAAAAAAAAAAATCCCCAGACAAATGACCTGAAGATTTTTGAATTGATTTTTTATAAGGTAAAAGGTAGGTCTAGTTTCATTTTTTCTATGTGTGGATAACCAATTTTTCAGCACCATTTATTGAAGAGACTGTCTTTTTCCTAATGAAGGTTCTTGACACATTTTTCGAAAGTCATTTAGTAGTAACTACATGGGTTTATTTCTGGGTTCTGTATTTTATTTTGTTGGCCTATGTCTGGTTTTATGACAGTGCTGTGCTGTTGTAGTTACTATAGCTTTATAATATATTTTGATACCTGGTAATGCGATGCCTCCACCTTTGTTTTGTTTTTGTTTGTTTGTTTGTTTTTTGTTCAGGATTTCTATGGCTATTCAGTGTCTTTTGTAGTTTCAAGAAATTTAGAAATGTTTTTCTTCTATTTCTGTGAAGAATGTTATTGGTAGTTTGATAGCGATTGCATTGAATCTGTAGATTGTTTTGGGTAGTATGGTTATTTTAATATGTTATTTCTTCAAGTCCATGAACATAGACTATATTTTCATTTTTTTCATACCCTTCAATTTCTTTCATCAGTATTTTACAGTTTGTCTTGTAGAGACCTTTCGCCTCCTCAATTAAATTTATTCCTAGGTAATTTTTTTCTAGCTAGTATACATGGAATTGTTTTCCTGATTTCTTTTTCAGTTAATTCCTTTTTGGTGTATAAAATTGATACTGATTTCTGTATGATGATTTTCTATTCTGCAAATTTACTGAATTTGTTTATCAGTTTTAAGAGTTTTTTGGTGTAGTGTTTAGGTTTTCTATATATAAAATTATGCTATCTGCAATGAGTGACAATTTGACTTCCTCCTTTTTCAATTGGATTACCTTTATTTATTTATTTTGCTTAATTGCTCTGGCTAAGACTTCCAATATGATGTTTCATAAGAGTAGTAAAAGTTGGCATCCTTGTCTTCCTCCAGTTCTTAGAGGAAAAGCTTTGTGGCCTTTACTATGTTGAGATATATTTCTTTTACAACTAATTTGTGAAGTTTTTATAATGAAGGAATGTTGCATTTTATCTATTTTTCTTCATCTATTGAGGTGATCATATGGTTTTTATCCTTCATTCTGTTGATGTTATGTAACATGTTTGTTGATTTGTATATATTGAACTACCTTTACATCACTTGGGTAAATACAACTTGATCATGGTGTATTATCTTTTTGATGTGCTCTTGGATTTGGTTTGCTAGTGTTTTGTTGAGGATTGTTGCATCTATGTTCATCTGAGATATTGGTCTGTAGTTTTTGTTGTTGTTGTTGGGTTCTATCTGGTTCTGGTATAAGGGTTATGCTGGTTTCATAGAATGAGTTTAGAAGTATTTCCCCTTCAATTCTTTGGAACAGTTTAAGGAGAAGTGGTATTAATTCTTCTTTAAAAGTTTGGTGGAATTCAACAATTAAGTAATCTGTCCCTGGGCATTCCTTTCTTGGGAGACCTTTTATTAATGATTAAATCTCATTAATCATTATGGGACTGTTCAGGTTTTATATCTTTTCTTTGTTCTAACTGGTAAGTTGTATGTATCCAAGAATTTATGCATTTTCTAATTTGTTGGTATATAGTTGTTCATAATAGACTCTAATGATCCTTTGCATTTCTTTCATATCTGTTGGGATGTTTTCTTTTTCATTTCTGATTTTGTTTTTCTGGGTCTTACCTCTTTTTTCTTAGTCTAGCTAATGGTTTGTTAATTTTGTTTATCCTTTCAAAAACCACAGCTTTTCATTTTGTTGATCTTTTGCATTTTTTAGCCTCAATTTTGTTTATTTCTACTCTGTAATTGTTTCTTTTCTTCCATTATCTTTTGGCTTGATTTGTTTTTTCTTTCCTAGTTTTTGAGGTGAATTTTTATGTTACTTATTTTAAATCTTTCTACTTTTTTTTCAACTGTTATTTTAGATTCAGGAAGTACATGTGCAGTTTTGGTACCTGGGTGTATTTTGTGGTGCTGAGTTTTGGAGTAAGAATGGCCCAGTCACCCAGGTAATGAGCATAGTACGCAACAGTTAGTTTTTCAACTCTTGCCCATCTCCCTCCCTCCCACTTCCAGTAGTCTCCATTGTCTATTGTTGCCATCATTATGTTCATCAGTATCCATCGTTTAGCACCCACTTATAAGTGAGAACATGGTTCTATGCTAATTTGCTTATGATAATGGTCTCCAACTTCATCCATGCTTTGGATGCAGCAAAGGACATGATTTCATTTATTTTTATGGTCCACCTTTGATGAGCACCTAGGGTGATTCTGTGTCTTTTCTGTCATGAATAGTACTGTGATGTACATGAGAATGCATGTGTTTTTTTGGTAAAATTATTTGTTTTCTTTTGGATATATACCCAGTAATGGGAGTGCTGGGTTGAATGGTAGTTCTAAGTTCTTTGAGAAATCTCCAAACTGCTTTTCACGAGGGCTGAACTAATTCATATTCCAACTAACAGTGTGTAATTGTTTCCTTTTCACCACAGCCTCGCCAGCATCTTTTTTTTTTTGACTTTTAAATAATAGCCCCTCTGACTGGTGTGAGATGGTATCTCTTTGTGATTTTCATTTGCATTTCTCTGATGATTAGTGATGTGGAGCATTTTTTCATATGTTTGATGGCTACTTGTATATCTTCTTTTGAGAATTGTCCATTCCTGTCTTTGCCCATTTTTTGACAATGTTATTTAGTTTTTGCTTGTTCAATTGCTTACGTTTCTTATAGATTCTGGATATTAGAACTTTGTCAGATGAAGTTTGTGTCTTTCTACTTTTTTATGTAGGGATTTATTACTATAAATTTGCCTCTTAATGCTGTTTTTGCTGAATTGTGTAGGATTTGGTATGTTGTGTTTCTATTTTCATTTGTTTCAAATTATTTTTAACTTAAAAATATTTCTTGACCAGGTACAGTGGCTCACATCTGTAACCCCAGCAAGTTGGGAGCCCAAGGCCGGTGGATCACCTGAGGTCAGGAGTTCAAGACCAGCCTGGCCAACATGGTAAAACCCCATCTTCTGTAATCCCAGCTACTCAGGAGGCTGAGGCAGGAGAATCGCTTGAATCCAGGAGGTGGAGGCTGCAGTGAGCTGAGATTGCGCCATTGCACTACAGCCTTGGTGACAAAAGGGAAACTCTGTCTCAAAAAAAAAAAAATTCTTCCATGACCCATTGCTCATTCAGGAGCATGTTGTTTAATTTCCATGTATTTGTACCATTTTGAATATTCCTTTTTACTGATTTCTACTTTTATTCAGTTATGGTCAAACAATATACTTGATATGATTCCAATTTTTAAAATACTTGAGATTTTTTTTATTATACTTTAACTTTTAGGGTACATGTGCACAACATGCAGTTTCATTACATATGTATACATGTGCCTTGTTGGTGTGCTGCACCCATTAACTCTTCATTTAACATTAGGTACATCTCCTAGTGCTATACCTCCCCCCTCCCCCCACCCCACAATAGGCCCCAGTGTGTGATGTTCCCCTTCCTGTGTCCATGTGTTCTCATTGTTCAATTCCCACCTGTGAGTGAGAACATGTGGTGTTTGGTTTTTTGTCCTTGTGATAGTTTGCTGAGAATGATGGTTTCCAGCTTCATCCATGTCCCTGCAAAGGACATGAACCCATCAATTTTATGGCTGCATAGTATTCCATAATGTATATGTGCCACATTTTCTTAATACAGTCTATCATTGATAGACATTTGGGTTGGTTCCAAGTCTTTGCTATTGTGAATAGTGCCGCAATAAACATACGTGTGCATGTGTCTTTATAGCAGCATGATTTATAATCCTTTGGGTATAGACCCAGTAATGGGATGGCTGGGTCAAATGGTATTTCCAGTTCTAGATCCCTGAGGAATTGCCACACTGACTTCCACAATGGTTGAACTAGTTTACAGTCCCACCAACAGTGTAAAAGTGTTCCTATTTCTCCACATCCTCTCCAGCACCTGTTGTTTCCTGACTTTTTAATGATCGCCATTCTAACTGGTGTGAGATGGTATCTCACTGTGGTTTTGATTTGCATTTCTCTGATGGCCAGTGATGATGAGCTTTTTTTCATATGTCTGTTGGCTGCATAAATGTCTCCTTTTGAGAAGTTTCTGTTCATATCCTTCTCTCACTTTTTGATGGGGTTGTTTGTTTTTTTCTTGTAAATTCGTGGGAGTTCATTGTAGATTCTGGATATTAGGCCTTTGTCAGATGAGTAGATTGCGAAAATTTTCTCACATTCTGTAGGTTGCCTGTTCACTCTGATGGTAGTTTCTTTTGCTGTGCAGAAGCTCTTTAGTTTAATTAGATCCCATTTGTCAATTTTGGCTTTTGTTGCCATTGCTTTTGGTGTTTTAGACATGAAGTCCTTGCCCATGCCTATGTCCTGAATGGTATTGCCTAGGTTTTCTTCTAGGGTTTTTATGGTTTTAGGTCTAACATTTAAGTCTTTAACCCATCTTGAATTAATTTTTGTGTAAGGTGTAAGGAAGGGATCCAGTTTCAGCTTTCTACATATGGCTAGCCAGTTTTCTCAGCACCATTTATTAAATAGGGAATCCTTTCCCCGTTGCTTGTTTTTGTCAGGTTTGTCAAAGATCAGATAGTTGTAGACATGTGGCATTATTTCTGAGGGCTCTGTTCTGTTCCGTTGGTCTTTATCTCTGTTTTGGTACCAGTACCATTTTTTTTTGTTTACTGTAGCCTTGTAGTATAGTTTGAAGTCAGGTAGCGTGATGCCTCCAGCTTTGTTCTTTTGGCTTAGGATTGACTTGGCAATGCAGGCTCTTTTTTGATTCCATATGAACTTTAAAGTAGTTTTTTTCCAATTCTTTGAAGAAAGTCATTGGTGGCTTGATGGGGATGGCATTGAATCTATGAATTACCTTGGGCAGTATGGCCATTTTCATGATATTGATTCTTCCTAGCCATGAGCATGGAATGTTCTTCCATTTGTTTGTATCCTCTTTTATTTCATTGAGCAGTGGTTTGTAGTTCTCCTTGAAGAGGTCCTTCACGTCCCTTGTAAGTTGGATTCCTAGGTATTTTATTCTCTTTGAAGCAATTGTGAATGGGAGTTCACTCATGATTTGGCTCTCTGTTTGTCTGTTATTGGTGTATAAGAATGCTTGTGATTTTTGTACATTGATTTTGTATCCTGAGACTTTGCTGAAGTTGCTTATCAGCTTAAGGAGATTTTGGGCTGAGATAATGGGGTTTTCTAGATATACAGTCATATCATCTGCAAACAGGGACAATTTGACTTCCTCTTTTCCTAATTGAATACCCTTTATTTCCTTCTCCTGCCTGATTGCCCTGGCCAGAACTTCCAACACTATGTTGAATAGGAGTGATGAGAGAGGGCATCCCTGTCTTGTGCTGATTTTCAAAGGGAATGCTTCCAGTTTTTGCCCATTCAGTATGATATTGGCTGTGGGTTTGTCATAGATAGCTCTTATTATTTTGAGGTACGTCCCATCAATACTGAATTTATTGAGAATTTTTAGCATGAAAGGCTGTTGAATTTTGTCAAAGGCCTTTTCTGCATCTATTGAGATAATTATATGTTTTTTGTCATTGGTTCTGTTTATATGCTGGATTATGTTTATTGATTTGCGTATGTTGAACCAGCCTTGCATCCCAGGGATGAAGCCCACTTGATCATGGTGGATAAGCTTTTTGATGTGCTGCTGGATTCGGTTTGCCAGTATTTCATTGAGGATTTTTTCATTGATGTCCATCAGGGATATTGGTCTAAAATTCTCTTTTTTTGTTGTGTCTCTGCCAGGCTTTGGTGTCAGGATGATGCTGGCCTCATAAAATGAGTTAGGGAGTATTCCCTCTTTTTCTATTGATTGGAATAGTTTCAGAAGGTATGGTACCAGCTCCTCCTTGTACCTCTGGTAGAATTCGGCTGTGAATCTATCTGGTCCTGGACTTTTTTTGGTGGGCAAGCTATTAATGATTGCCTCAATTTCAGAGCCTGTTATTGGTCTATTTAGAGATTGAACTTCTTCCTGGTTTAGTCTTGGGAGGGTGTATGTGTCAAGGAATTTATCCATTTCTTCTAGATTTTCTAGTTTATTTGCATAGAGGTGGTTATAGTATTCTCTGATGGTAGTTTTTACTTCTGTGGGATCAGTGGTGATATCCCCTTTATCATTTTTTATTGTGTCTATTATTTTGGGGGTCTCACATATGGTTAATCCTGGAGAATGTTCCATATATTAACAATAAATATATATATATTTTTTAGAGGTTGGGTTAAACCTTCTGTAAAGGTCTGTTAGGTCCATTTGGTCTGTGATGCGTTTTAAATCTGATGTTTCTTTTTTTAATTTTTTTTTGTGTAGATAATCTGTCCAATGTTGATAGGGGGGTGTTACCTTTTCCCAGTATTATTGTACTGAAATATATATCTCTCTTTAGATGTAATAATATTTGTCTTATGTATCCAGTTACCCTGGTGTTGCACGTACATATGTTTACAATTGTTTTCACCTCTTGCTTAATTGATTCCTTTAGTGTTGTATAATATTCTTTATATCCTTTTTCTTTACAGTTTTTGACTTAAATTCAGTTTTATCTGATATAAGTTTAGCTACACCTGCTTGCTTATGATTTACATTTGCACAGAATATCATTTTCATCCCTTCACTTTCAGTTTATGTGTGTCTTTACAGGTGAGGTGAATTTTTTATAGGCAGCATGTAGTTCCTTCTTTTTTTATCCATTTGGCCAGACTATATATTTTAATTGGAAAATTTAATCCATTTACATTCAAGGTTATTATTGATAGGTGAAGATTTGCTCTTGTCATTTTTAATGGTTTTATGGTTGTTTTATATTTTATCTACTATTTTCTTCCTTCTTATTGCATATCCTTTTGGTATCAAGGTTTTTTGTAGTAGTAACTTTTGATTCCATTCTTTTTCTCATTTGTGTATCTGTTCTACCACTAAGTTTTATAATTTTGGTTGTTTTCATGATGAATGTTATTGTCCTTTTGCTTCCAGATATAAGACTTCTTTGAGCATATCTTTTAAGACCAATTTAATACTGATAAATTCTCTCAGTTTTTGCTTATCCGGTAAAGATGCTATTTATCCATTTCTGAAGGGTAGATTTGCTGGGTGTAGTATTCCTAGCCAGTAGTATTTTCTTTCAGCTCTTTGAATATATCATTCCATACTCAACTTGCCTGTAAGGTTTCTCCTAAGAAATCTACTTTTAGTTTAAATGGAGGATTTTCTTATATGTGATTTGATGCTTTTCTCTTCTGTTTTTTAGAATGTTCTCTTTGTCTTTAACTTTTTTTTTTCTATAAGTTATTTGAGTACAGGTGGTATTTAGTCACATGAGTAAGTTCTTTAATGGTGATTTGTGGGATTTTGGTGTACCCCATCACCTGAGCAGTATACACTGCACCATATTTGTAATCTTCTGTCCCTCACCCCATTCCCACTCTTCCCTCCAAGTCTCCAAAGTCCATTGCATCATTCTTATGTCTTTGCATCCTCATAGCTTAGCTCCCACATAACAGTGAGAACATATGATGTTTGGTTTTCCATTTCTGAGTTACTTCACTTAGAATAATAATCTCCAATCTCATCCAGTTCACTGCAAATGAATTAAATTCATTCTTTTTTCTGGCTGCATAGTATTCCATCTTATATACATACCACAGTTATTTTTTTTTTATCCACTTGATGACTGATGGACATTTGAGTTGGTTCCACGATTTTGCAATTGTGAATTGTGCTGCCATAAACATGCATGTACAAGTATCTTTTTCAAATAAGGACTTCTTTTCCTCTGAGTAGATACCAAGTAATGGGACAGCTGCATCAAATGGTAGTTCTACTTTTAGTTCTTTTCTCAGTAGATACCCAGTAGTGGGATTGCTGAATCAAATGTTACTTCTACTTTTAGTTCTTTTAGGAATCTCCACACTGTTTTCCATAGCAGCTGTACTAGTTTAAGTTCCCACCAGCAGGGTAGAAGCGTTCCCTGTTCACTCTATCCACACCAGCATGTACTGTTTTTTATTTTTGGATAATAGCCATTTTTGCAGGAGTGAGGCAGTATCGCATTGTGGTTTTGATTTGCATTTCCCCAATCATTAGTGATGTACAGCATTTTAAAATATGTTTGCTGGCCATTTGTGTATCTTCTTTTGAGAATTTTCTATTCATGTTCTTATCCCACTTTTTGATGGAATTATTTGTTTTTTTTTCTTCCTGATTTGTTTGAGCTCATTGTACATTGTGGATATTAGTCGTTTGTCAGATGTATAGACTGCGAAGATTTTCTCCCACACTGTGGGTTGTCTGTTTACTCTGCTGACTGTTCTTTTTGCCATGCAAAAGCTTTTTAGTTTAATTAGGTCCCAGCTATTTATCTTTGTTTTTATTGCATTTGTCTTGGGTTCTTGGTCATGAAATCCTTGCCTAAGCCAATGTCTAGAGGAGTTTCCTGAATGTTATCTTCTAGAACTTTTATCGATTCTGGTCTTAGGTTTAAGTCCTTAAGCCATCTTGAGTTGATTTTTATATAAGATGAGAGATCATGACCCAGTTTCATTGTCCTACATGTGGCTAGCCAATTATCTCGGCACCATTTGTTGAAAATGGTGTCCTTTCCCCACTTTATGTTATTTGTTTGCTTTGTCGAAGTTCAGTTGGCTGTGTTTGGGTTTATTTCTGGGTATCTATTCTGTTCCATTGTTCTGTGTGCCTATTTTTGTACTAGTACCTTGGTGTTTTGGTGACTATGGTCTTATAGTATAGTTTGAAATCAGGTAGTGTGATGCCTCCACATTTCTTCTTTTTTGCTTAGTCTTGCTTTGCCTATGCGGGCTCTTTTTTTGGTTCCATATAAATTTTAGAATTGTTTATTCTAATTCTGTGAAGAATGATGGTGGTGTTTTGATGGGGATTGCATTGAATTTGTAGTTGTAGATTGCTTTTGGCAGTATGGTCATTTCTTTTTTTTAAAATGCAATAATGAATAGTGTTTATTGTGTCTAAAAATATCAGATTATAATTCTAATAAATGAAACTGACAAAAATACAAAGTACATGGGAAACAAAAGTGAAACTCTAGAAAATAAAAAACCTCTGGATATATTAGAGCTTTGGAGGAAATGAGCAATTCACATGTCCTGAAGTTTTCAGATTGTGCTGAAGAATGAGATTACCCATTCTTTTTATATATAATCTATTGTTTTATTTCCCCACTGATCTATTTGCTATAATCATCACTCTCAAATTGTCTCCCTCAGTTTATTTCACTCCAGGCTTTTTGTCTCAATGTCAAGCTATGGACACTGCCACTGACCTTCATGGGATGATGGGTGCCCTACTGAGCCCCTCTCTGCTCCGTGGTAATGGTCCCATTCTGACCATGGAGAAGAAGCAGTGATCTTAAGGTTTCCCAGAATATAACTCAGACCAAAGGAAGAATGTAAACAAGGCTTGCTTCTGGCTTGTGAAAAAGGATAATACACCAAATATCTTAAAACTGCTTTAAGTTGTGTCTCTTCTTAGGGCTCCCATATTGAAAGCAAAAATCAGAGCCCTTGTGTTACACAGACAGTCTTTACACAGCAGTAATCAGCTGCTCTCCGACCACCAGGTTCTCCAGTTATCTCCAAACTGTAACATGCAGGCCCAATCTCTTTCGGCCTACAGAAAAACGGAGATTTATTTCAGATCCTTGACACAAATGAAAATGTTCCACAGTTGTCCTGGGGCAGTATGGTCATTTTCACAGTATTGATGAGTATCCATGGGCATGGATGTGTTTCCATTTGTTTGGTCTTTCGACTCATTGGTTAGGTATATTCCTAAGTATTTTTTTTCAGCTATTGTAAAAGGGGTTGAGTTATTGATTTAGTTCTCTACTTGGTCGCTGTCATTGTATAGAAGGCTACTGATTTGTGTACATTACTCTTACATCCAGAAACTTTGCTGAATTCTTTTATCACTTCTGGGAGGTTTCTGGAGGAGTCCTTAGGGTTTTCAAGGTAAACAATCATATCGCCAGCAAACAGTGACAATTTGACCTCCTCTTTATCAATTTGGATGCACTTTATTTCTTTCTGTTGTCTGATTGCTCTGGATAAGACTTCCATTACTATGTTGAAGAGGAGGGGTGAGAGCTGGCATCCTTATCTTGTTCCAGTTCTCAGAGGGAATGCTTTCAACTTTTCCCCATTCAGTATTATGTTGGCTGTGGGTTTGTCATAGATGGCTTTTATTACATAAACGTATGTCTCTTGTATGCCAATTTTGCTGAGAGTTTCAATCATAAAGGGATGCTGGATTTTGTCAATTTTTTTCTGCATCTATTGAAATGATCATGTGATTTTTGTTTTTAATTCTGTTTATGTGGTGTATCACATTTATTGACTTGCACATATTAAAGCATCCCAGCATTCCTGGTTTGAAACCCACTTGATCATGGTGGATTATCTTTTGGATATGTTCTTGGATTCCGTTAGCAAGTATTTTGTTAAGGAATATAGCACCTGTGTTCATCAAGGTTATCAGTCTGTAGTTTTCTTTCTTGATTATGTCCTTTCCTGATTTTGGTATTAGGGTGATGCTAGCTTCATAGAATGAATTTGTGAGGTCATTTGGATTTTCTCCCTTCTTTTCTTGATTAATTTTGCCAATGGTTTATCAATTTTATTTATCTTTTCAAAGAAACAGGTTTTTGTTTCATTTATCTTTTAATTTTTTTTTTTCAGTTTCATTCAGTTCTACTCTGATCTTGGTTATTTTCTTTTTCCTGCTCGGTTTGGGTTTGTTTTACTCTTGTTTCTCTAGTTCCTGGAAGTGTGACCTTAGAGTGTCAGTTTGTGCTCTTTCAGTCTTTTTGATGTAGGCATTTATGGCTATGAACTTTTCTCTTAGCACCACCTTTGCTGTATCCCAGAGGTTTTGATAGGTTATTTCATTATTGTCGTTCAGTTCAAAGAATTGTTTAATGTCCATCTTGATTTCACTTTTGATCCAATGCTCATTCAGGAGCAAGCTATTTAATTTCCATTTATTTGCATGGTTTTGACGGTCCTTTTTAGGGTTATTTCCAGTTTATTCCACCGTGGTCTGACAGAGTGCTTAATATAATTTCAATTTTCTTAAACTTATTGAGGCTCATTTTATGGCCTATCATATAGTCTATCTTGGAGAAAGTTCCATGCATTGTTGAATAGAATGTGTATTCTGCAGTTGTTGGTTGAAATGTTCTGTATGTATCTGTTAAATCCATTTGTTCCAAGAAGTTTAAATCCATTGTTTATTTGTTGACATTCTGTCTTGATGATCTGTCTAGTGCTGTCAGTGGAGTATTGAAGTCCCCCACTATGATTGTATCACTGTCTATCTCATATGTCTATTAGTAATTGTTTTATAAATTTGGGAGCTCCAGTGTTAGATGTACATATGTTTAGGATTGTGATATTATCCTGTTGGACAAGGCCTTTTACCATTATATGGTGTCCCTTTTTGTCTCTTAGCTGCCATCGCTTTAATGTTTGTTTTGTCTAATATAAGAATAGCTACCCTCTGCACGCTTTTTGTGTCCATTGCAATGACATGCCTTTTTCCACCTCTTTACTTTAGGTTTATGTGAGTTGAGTCTCCTGGAGTCAGCAGATAGTTGATTGGTGAGATCTTATCTATTCTGCAGTTTGGTATCATTTAAGTGGAACATTTAGGCCATTTACATTGAGTGTTGAAATGTGAGGTACTGTTGCATTCATTATGCTTTCTTTTCGCCTGTATACTTTGGCTTTTTTTTTCTTTTTAACTTTTAGTTGTGTTTTGTAGGTCCTGTGTGATTTATGCTTTAAAGATGTTTTGTTTTAATGTGTTTCCAGGATTTGTTTCAAGATTTAGAGCTCCTTTTAGCAGTTATTGTAGTGGTGGCTTGGTAATGGGGAATTCTCTCAGCATTTGTTTGTCTGAAAAAGATTGTATCTTTCCTCCATATATGATACTTAGTTTCAATAGACACAAAGTTCTTGGCTGATAATTGTTTTGTTTATGGAGGCTGAAGACAGGGCCCCAATTCCTTGTAGCTTGTAGGGTTTCTGCTTATAAATCTGCTGTTAATCTGATAGGTTTTCCTTTGTAGGTTACTTGGTGCTGTTGTCTCACAGCTCTTAAGATTCTTTCTTTCATCTTAACTTTGGATAACCTGATGACAATGTGACTAGGTGAAGATCTTTTTGTGTTGAATTTCCTGGGTGTTCTTTATGCTTCATCTATTTGGATGTCTAGGTCTCTAACAAGGCCAGGGAAGTTTTCCTTGATTATTATACCAAATATGTTTTTCAAGCTTTTAGAATTCTCTTCTTCCTCAGGAACACTGATTATTCTTAGGTTTGGTCATCTAACATAATCCCAGACTTCTTGGAGGTTTTGTTCATACTTTCTTATTGTTTTTTCTTTGTCTTTGTTGGATTGGGTTAATTCGAAGACCTTGTTTTCAAGCTCTGAATTTCTTCTGCTTGTTGAATTCTATTGCTGAGATTTTCCAGGGCATTTCACATTTCTAAAAGTGTGTCCAGTGTTTCCTGAATTTTTTATTGTTTTTTCTTTAAGCTACCTATTTCCTTGAATATTTCTTCCTTCACTTCTTGTATCATATTTTGGATTTCCTTGCATTGGGCATTGCCTTTCTCTGGTCCCTCCTTGATTAGCTTAATAACTAACCTCCTGAATTCTTTTTTCAGATTAATCAGGGACTTATTTTTGGTTTGGATCCACTGCTGGTTAACTAGTGTGTTTTCTGGGAGGTGCTAAAGAGCCTTCTTTTGTCATATTACCCGAGTTGGTTTTCTTCCTCCGTTTCCTTTGGGTAGGCTCTGTCAGAGGGAAGGTCTAGGGCTGAAAGCTGTTGTTCAGATTATTTTGTCCCACAGGGTGTTCCCTTGATGTAGACTCTCCCTCCTTTTCCTATGGATGTGGCTGCCTATGAGCCAAACTGCAGTCATTGTTTTATCTCTTCTGGGTCTATCCACCCAGTGAGTCTACCTGACTCTGGGCTGGTACTGGGAGTTGTTTGCACAGAGTCCTGTGATGTGAACTGTCTATGGGTCTCTCAGCTGTGGATAGCAGTGCCCCTTCTGGTGGAGGTGGGAGGGGGTTCAATGGACTCCCTGAGGGTTCTTAGCTTCAGTAGTTTAATGTTCTATTTTTGTGCTGGTTGGCCTCCTGCCAGGACATTGTGCTTTCCAGGGAGTATCAGCTGTGTTATTATGGGGAGGAACTGGAGGTGGGCAAAGTTTTAGAACTCCCAAAATTATATGCCCTTTATTATCCACCACCAGGGTGGGTAGAGAAGAACCATCAGGTGGTAGTAGGGCTAGGTGTGTCTGAGCTCAGGTTCTTCTTGGGTGGGTCTTGCTGTGGCTGCTGTGGTGGATGGGGGTGAGATTCCCAGGTCACTGGAGTTGTGTACCTAGGGGCATTATGGCTGCCTCTGCTGAGTCATGCGGGTTGTCAGGGAAGTGGGGCAAAGCCAGCAGTCACACACCTCACCCAGTTCCCACACAAACTGAAGGGCTGGTTTCACTCCCACTGTGTCCCCTGCAACAGCACCCAGACCGTTTTCAGGTGTAGAGCAATACGGGCTTGAACACCTGCCCCAGGCTAAGAAAGCAAAGGGCTTGGTTCTTCTCCCACCTGTGGAGTCTGCCCACCCGATTTATGCCTTCCCCTGAGTTCTGGCCAAGAGGCTTCTCACCCAGTTCAAATTGTTATGAGGTTCAACTAGAGATCTGCTTCTCCCTGTGTAATTTTATCCCCTGCTACTCTCTCATTGGATCCCTGTGTTGCCAGGCAGGAATGACCTGTTAGGGGACCCAGAGAGCTCCCAGGGCCTTTCTGCTTCTTCCTCTACCCCTGTATTTCACTTGGCTCTCCAAATTAACTCAGCTCCAGGTAAAGTCAGAAACTTCTGCCAGAAATGAACCTTCAGCTTCTCCAGTGTGTGTGTGTTTGGGAGAGGAGGGTCTCCCTTTCCCACTTCCACAGTTTGGGCACTCACAATTTTGGCTGGGTCTCCTGGGTCCTGCAGGAGCAGTCTGCTTCCTTCAGTGGGTCTGTTGGTCCTCTTGGGGTTGCTGGTTTGTTGATCTGGAGATAAAATTTACAATGTGAGCCACCGCCCACTGCTCTGTGCAGAGCTGCAATCTGGTCCTGCCTCCTGTCTGCTGTGAACTGTTTTTCACTTTTGATAATTTGATTATATGTGCCTCAGAGAGGACCTTTTTGGGTTGAATCTATTTGGAGATTTCTGAGCTTCTTGGATCTGGATGTCCATCTCTCTCCCAAGACTTAGAAAATGTTCATCTATTATTTTATTAAATAGTTTTTCTATATTATTTTTCCTTTTTTGGAACTTTTGTAATGCAGACATTTGCTAATTTAGTGGTGTCCCATGAGTTCTGTAGGCTTTTATTTCTTTTAATTTTTCCAGTCTGCCCAGATTATTCCAGAAAACTTGTCTTTAAATTCAGAAATTTTGTCTTCTCCTTGATCTAGTTTGTTGTTCAAATCCTTTAATGTAGCTTTTATTTTATTCATTGATTATTTCAGCTATAAGATGTTCATTTGCTTTTTTTGACATCTATTTTTTTGTTCAATTTCTCATTCACATCATGATATTTTTCCAATTTTGTTGAATTGTTAATGTATATTCTATTGTATCTCATTGAATTTCATTTTTTAGGAAAAAAGTCATTATTTTGAATTCCCTTTCTGGCATTTTGTGTATTTCCTTTTCTGGGGGGCCTGCTACTGGAGAATTATTTCATTCCTTTGGTGGTGTCATGTTTTCTTTCTTTTTCATATTTCTTTTGTGCCTACATTTGTATACATCTATTGGAGTGGTAGCCTCTTTCAATTTTATGGATTAGGTTTTGTATGAAAATATTTTCCTGTAGTTGGATCCTGAGTGTCTATTGAGTGAGACATGTTGTCATTAATTCTAATAGTGTAAACCCAGTGCAGCTTCTTCAAGTTTTATTCATGTTAGTGATGTTTATGAGTGCCTTAGGCTGCAGGAATTGGCAACAGCAATGGCATATATTTGCTGGGGGTGGCCCCATGAGGTTTTTGTCCTGGCTGGGGGTGAATGCATGCACAGGTGGTAAACTATCTCAGGGACTGGTTTGCTGGTATCAAGGTTTTTTGTGCTGTTTCTCAGGCCAGAAATGTGGGTACATTGAGTGAGTTGACCAAGTCAGGGAACGGCTTGCTAGGGTCAGGTCTGCCAGGCTGTTATGCTGGCTGGGGGCACGGACCATGGCTGATCAACTGGCTCAGGGGCTAGTCCTTTTTGGTTGGGTCCACTGGACCTTTTTTCTGGTTGGAGGCATTAGCCTGTAGCTTCTGAGTTGGCTTGGGGTTTATCTACTGGGTGCTGGTCCACTAGTCTGTTTCTCTGGCCAGGCGAATATTTTGCCCATAATTTCCACCTTAAAGATTTTATATTCAAAAACAGTCACATTCTGAGTTACTGAGGGTTAGTACTTCAACATAAAGTTTTGAGGGTAGGCATTTCTGGCCATAACCATTGGCATCTGTATTAGTCCGTTCTCACATTGCTATGAAGAAATACCCGAAACTGGGTAATTTATAAAGGAAAGAGGTGTAACTGGCTCACAGTTCCACATTGTTGGGGAAGCCTCAGAAAACTTGCAATCATAATGGAAGACAAAGGAGAAGCAGGCACCTTCTTTACAGGGTGTCAGGACAGAGTGAGTGCAAGCAGGGGAAATGACAGATGCTTATAAAACCATCAGACCTTGTGAGACTCACTCACTATCATGAGAACAGCATGGCGGGAATCACCCCCATGATTCAATTATCTTCACCTGGCCCCCCTTGATACATGGGGATTATGGGGATTACAATTCAAGGTGAGATTTGGGTGGGGACACAGAGCCAAGTCATATCAGCATCATTTGGTTGTCTTTTCTCATTCATTTTGAGATTTTTTTTTTTGCCTTTTCCAACAACTTTAATTCTTTATACTCGATATTTGCATTCTGAATCAGATATATTATACATATCATCTAATTTACCCATTTAAAGTATACAGTTTAATTGATTTTAGTAAATTCATGAACTTGTGTCTCCATCATCACGATCAACATTATAACATTTTTGTTACCACTAAAAGAGACCCTACAGTTCTCAGCAAGCATTCCTGAATCCCTGAGTGTCCCTAGCTGAAGGCAACCATTAACTTACTTTCCATCTCTATAGATTTGCCTAATCTGGACATTTCATGCATATGGAATTATACAATATGTAGTCTTTTGTGACTGGTTTCTTTCACTTAGCATAATGTTTTCAAAGTTTATCCATGTTGTAGATGTATCAATACTTCATTTCAATGCTGAATGGTATTCTATCGCATGTATATACCATATTTTATTTTATTTTTATATCCATTTTTGGGGGGGAGCAGGTTGTATTTGGTTATATGGGCAAGTTCTTTACTGGTGATTTACGAGATTTTGTTGGATCCATAACCCGAGCAGTATACACTGAAACCAATTTGTAGTCTTTCATCCTTCACCCCCTTCCCACCCTTCCCCTTGAGTCCCCAAAGTCCATTGTATCATTCTTATGCCCTTGCATCCTCATAGCTTAGCTCCCACTTATGAGTAAGAACATACAATGTTTTTTTTTTTTATTCCTGAGTTACTTGACTTAGAATAATAGTCTCCAATCGCATCCAGGTTGCTGTAAATGCCATTGACTTATTCCTTGTTATGGTTGAGTAGTATTCCATCATATATATTTATACATACATACATATGTCTCACAGTTTCTTTATCCACTCGTTGATTGATGGGCATTTGGGCTGATTCCACATTTTTGCAATTGCAAATTGTGCTACGATAAACATGTGTGTGCAAGTATCTTTTTTGTATAATGACTTATTTTGCTCTGAGTAGCTACCCAGTAATGGGGCTGCTGGATCAAATGGTAGTTCTACTTTTAGTTATTTAAGGAATGTCCACACTATTTTCCAGAGTGGCCATACTCGTTTATGTTCCCACAAGCAGTGTAGAAGTGTTTCCTTTTCACCGCATCCACACCAACATTATTTATTTATTTATTTATTTATTTATTTAATTATGGTCCTTCTTGCAAGAGTAAGGTGATATTGCATTGTGCTTTTGATTTACATTTCTGCAATCATTAGTAATATTGAGCATTTCTTCATATGTTTCTTTGCCATTTGTATATCTTCTGATAATTGTCTATTCATGTCCTTAGCATGCTTTTTGATGGCATCATTTGTTTTTTTTCTTGCTAATATGTTTGAATTCCTTGTAGATTCTGGTTACTAGTCCTTTGTCAGATGAATAGATTGTGAAGAATTGTGAAAAATTTCTCCCACTCTGTGGGTTGTTCTATTTACTCTGCTGACTGTTCCTTTTGCCATGCAGAAGCTCTTTAGTTTAATTAAGTCCCACCTATTTATCTTTGTTTTTATTGCATTTGCTTTTGGGTTCTTGGTCATAAAATCCTCACCTAAGCCAATGTCTAGAAGGGTTTTTCTAATGTTATTTTCTAGAATTTCTATAGTTTCAGGTCTTAGATTTAAGTCCTTGATCCATCTGGAATTGATTTCTGTATGAGATTTTATTTATGAACTCATCAGTTGATAAACATTTGGATAGTTTCTGCGTTTTTACTATTATGGATAATGCTGCTGTGAGCATTCACATATATGTCGCTGTGTGAATAAACCTGTGTTTTTAATTTTCTTCAATACATACCAAGAAATGGAATTGCTAAGTCACAAGGTAACTCTGTATTTAACCTTGTAAAAAATTAACACAGTGTTTCACAAAGGGGCTGCACCATTTTACATTCCCAGCAGTAGTGTATGAGCGTTCTAATTTTCTTTATACCCAACACCTTTTTTTTTTATTTTTATTATAGTCATTCTACAGGGTATGAAGCGATGGCTAATGATGTTGAGCATCTTTTTATATGCTTATTGGGCATTTAAATATGTTCCATAGATAACTGTCTACTCAAAGTGTTTTCCTATTAAAAAAAAATTCTAATGACACAGTAATTGTATATACTTATGGAATACAGTGTGATGTTTCATTACTTGTATACATTGTGTGATAATCAAATCAGAGTATTTAACACATTCATCACCTCATACATTTGTTATCTTTGCCCATTTGTATTGAATTATTTGTCTTTTTATTGTTGAGTTTTCAAAGTTCTTTATGTATTTAGTTACAAGTTTTTTTTATCAGATGTATGATTTTCAAAATTTTCTGCATTCTGTGGGTTACCTTTACACTTTCTTGATGGTGCGCTTTTAAACACAAACATCTTTAATTTTGATTATGTAAAGTTTATCTGTTTACTTTTCAGTTGTGCTGTTTGTGTCATATTTAAGAAACTATTCCTTAATGTAAGGACACAAATATTTACACCTATATTTTCTTCTAAGAGTTTATTGTTTTATTTTCTATTACTGAAGTCTTTTGCATTTAGGTATTTGATCCATTTTGAGTTAATTTTTGTGTATGGTGTAAGGTATAGATCCAAATTTATTATTTTGCAAGTAAATATCCAGTTGTCCCAGCACACATATCAAAAGACTATTCTTTTTACCTTCAATAGTCTTTGCACCTTTGCTGAAAGTCAACTGTTTTTAAGTGTAAGAGCTTACTTTTGGACTCTGTCAACTGTATTCCACTGATTTATATGTCAAATCTTAAACCAGAATCACAACGTTTTGATTACTTTAACCTTGTAGCATGTTTTGAGATCAAGAAGTGTGAGTCCTCAAAATTTTTTTCTTTTTTAAAGTTGTTTTTGCTATGCTGGCTCTTTTGAATTCTCACATGAATACTATTTTTAAGCTTTATCAAGGTATAATGGATGTATAAAAGTTGAACATATTCAATTTCCTTTTTTTCCTTGTCTGATTTTGAAATCTGGGTAATATTAGACTCATGGAAATAGTTAGGAAGTGCTCTGAAGTTGAGATTTTCTATGTTCATGGTTTGACAAGTGATATTTTATTGTATCCTGACCTTTTGGATTATTATGATGTGAGACTCTGTATTGTATTTAATTATTGCTTTTTATTTCAGTCATTTACCTTGATAATGTATATCACACAAGTCGAAGTGAAAGCGGATGTTTAGTTTTCTGCTGGGCCTCACTGCTACCATCCTAACAAATGCAGAGCTTGAACTTCCACCATCTTGCCCTGTCTAATTGTCAAGCAGTGGTGGTTGAAATTCAGTTTCCTTCTTGGCCCTGCTTACACCTCTAAGCAAAATTAGATCACTGACTCATATGTTTCTGTTTGAGAACTTACTGTTTCTGTTTGAGAGCATGAAATTCAGCTCCACATTCTGCTCCCACTGATAGGAGGGAAGAGGAGAGTAGGAGGGAGGTGAAAGGTGAACTACCACAAACTTGCATGGCTTCTTTCTGCAGCAATGACACTCGCTAAGTTGGTTGGAGTTAAATATTAGCTCTCTGCTACACCCTACTAACACTATGTGGGGTGGGCAGGAAGTAAAAGTATTGATGAATGTTGCCTAGCCCTACCTTATTGTGTCTTCTTGTTGGCAGCTGGGAGTGGAAGTTCAGCTTTTCCTTGGTCCTTGCTGATATGGATATTGGGGGAGGCAGAGTATCATTGAATAGAGTGTCATGTCACATTGCCTCATTCTGCCCTGTTGCTGCATGGTGGAGGCAGAAGACAGAAAATCAAGATTCCCCTTGGTCCCGCTGATACGGGGGTAAGGATGGGGAGAGAGTGCTGACTAGTACTATCCCACACAACTTTGCTCTGTTTCATTGCTGCTGAGTGGGGATTGAAATTCAGCACCACCAACACCTGGACCCTCCTGATACAACCCCTGCAAAAGCAGAGAGCTAACTCACACTACCTTTCAGTGGTTATAAGTAGAATTTTAGCTCCTTGCTAAGCTCTGCTCATAATACATTGGCAAGGAAAGTGCAATGCTAACAAGCACTATCTTGTACCACCTTGTTTTGTCTCTTTGCCACCTGGTGGGTACAGGAGTTCAGCTCCCTGCTAGGGCCTGCTGAAAATGGCAGGGGTGAGGGTGGGGGAGTGGGTGGAAGCAAATTTTCTTCTGTTATTTGGCTGGAGAGGCAAATATCTCTCTCTCTCTCTCTCTCTCTCTCTCTCTCTCTCTCTATATATATATATATATATATATGTATACATTTAAGTTGTCTGTTCTGCTATGCCGCCCTTATCCCAATCCTTTGGCTACAAGAGCAGGATTTTCCTGAGGCTTATTTTGTATGTGTCTATTGTATGATTTAGGTTGCAGGCTTACAATGCCCCATCTGGGATATACAAGAGCCTAAAAGGAAAGTCAGGGAGCTCTCACTGCATTGTTCCTCCAAGTCCTGAAGACCCTGGGCAGCTTGCCTTTTTTCACACTTTAGAGTCTTTTTGTTTGTTGGTTGGTTATATTATATCCAGGTTTTTGTTGTTGTTGTTGTTGTTGTTGAGGGAGAACACCGAGAAATGAGATGACTACTCCATCTTGGCCAGAAATGGAAGTCAGAAATCTGTGTTTTAGCAAGCCCTGCAGGTGATTCTGATGTGTGCCTCAATTTGGAAACCATGGGTTTTGCATAGTCTCCTGACCTGTCATTTTTCACATGATGCCAATTGCAGTTTGATTTAGAACCATGGAATATCAGTGTTGGGTGAAACTGTGAAAGACCTCACTCTGCAAACTAAACAGGTGTTCCTGAAGACACAGCTTAAATACATCTAGTAATAGAAATCTCACTTGCTACCAAGTGAGCCTATTCCATCTTTGGCCAGTTCTTTTAGAAAGTTCTGCTTAGTTATGAGCTGAAAACTGTGTCTGTGCAGTTTATATCCATTCATCCCTGCTTTGACCATCTGTCAGGCTTAAGATCTTCAGAGCTCTGAAGACAGAGACTAAATTCCCCTAAGTCTCCTCCAAGCCAAACTTCCCCAGCTCAAGGGAACTGGTTTCTGACTTCCTCCTCAGCTCAGTAACCTCCCTGTGGATATATTTCTGTTTCTCTGTATCCCTCATTAATTATGGGACCTAGGTTGAGTCTGAAAAAACAGAGTATCACCTTTTTGGTTCTGGGTAAATATTCTCTGAGGTGTACTTCACTGAATATTGGTCATGTAAAATATTCTGGAAAGAAAAATTTCTATGTTCAAATAAGTTTGGGAAACACTACCTGCCTTAATCCCCTCTTGGAGAGCCACAATAAACATTAGTGTTTTAGAGAATTGAGAAGTCCTTCAGTAAACAAAGCGTTTCCCAAATATATTCAAATACAGAGCTTTTTTCACATAAACTCTTATTAATGCATGTAAAAGACTTTGAGTATTTTTTTAATATACACAGTATGTGGTTTTAAAAATTATTTATTCTTTAAAATAAATATGCACCATTTTACTATTTTTAGACTGAGTACTATGAATATTTAAACATTATTTAGTTATGTTTCTATTTATACAGTTTAAAACACATTTCTTTCATTAGCCACATTTTTCCACTGACTCATACTAAATTTGCAGGTAAGTAAATTCCCTAACCTTTGAGTATAGATGCCAATACTAAGCGCATTTCCTTTCTTTGCTGCCATCGTTTTGTTATAATTGTTGTTTGTTTCTGTGTTTAGAAACAAGTGCATAACCTTACATGTATATTCCAATTAAACTTCTTCTTGGTTTTGGCCCATCATCCCAGCATCTCCATATCCTTTTTGTCTGCTTAATCCTATTCAAAGTCCTGGTTCCACAATGAATTCTGCAAAGTGGGTGCTTAATAAATGTGGCTTAACTGACTGAGCTGAGATAATCTGTGGAAGAGTTTCATGCCCATCACAGCTGAGATGAGTTCAGCAAGCTCCTTTATTGGGTATATCAAGTCTTTGCTGATAGTGGCCATCAAGTATAGATCTCTAGCTGGTTAGGGACAGCCTCTCTGGAGCCTGGAAGGTGGAATGAGCAAACCGCTTAAGACCCATGCCAAGCCAAAGATTCTGCAAGAATGAAACCAAAATATAGAATAATGATAACAGCAATAACATTCTAAGCCCTTACATTTGCATGGCATTTTATAACTTTCAAAGCATCTTCACCTTACTCTTTAATTTGATCCTAATAACAACCAGCACAACAGACAGGATAGGTTACGATTGGAGTGAACACTGACTGGTACCACTTCTTGAATACTCAGATTAGAGAAGTCCACTGTGGATAATTTGGATTAATCCCCTACCTTTGTCTAGGACCCCCTCAACCATACAACATATAGGCATAGTGTAGCAGTTGCTAACATCAAATCTGTTTCAATTAAGCATTTTATTTTACCAAATAGTGACTATTTAGTACTACCTTTGAGACTGACTGCATCTATTTGCATCACCCCTTCCAGTCCATATTTGTGATCTGAGCCCTCCCCCTTTCTCTGATCTTAGATTGCAAATTCATCTTTAATGTGAATTCTAGACTAACTCCCTATATAACTCAGAGTTATATAGGTATATTGAGTATATAAATACCTTTTTGAACTTTTATTTCTTCATTTCTAATGTCACTGGCATTTTGAGCAGGAAGAGTTGACCTATCCCTAGGACCATGGATTTTCATGCTGGGAGTCTCAGGGAGAGAGAGGGGCTGACAAGGCAAGAGTCTGAGCATTTCCCTGACCTACTTAAACCAGAGTAGCAATGAATTTTCTACCTAGTTTAAAAGCAAGGGTTCTACTTCTTGAAAATAATGATCAACAAAACTCCTCAAAATCTGGACTAGATAATTTTAGAAATCCTTTTTAACTTTGATCTTTTACGGTTTTGTGAGCTAGAATCCAAGGTGGGTAGTAGCAGAGTAGAAGTAAAATAGGCTTGCTAATAGATAAATAAATAAATAAACTTGTATTCTAGGTTCAGGGGGTACACGTGCATGTTTGTTTCAAGGGTATACTGCATGATGCTGAGGTTTGGAGCATGAATGAATCTGCCTTAAAATGGGCTTTCTTATCTATGGAGCCTAGATTTGTACACTGTCGTTAGAACTCTGGATATGTCTGTCTAGTAACAAAGCCCTCTCTTCTTTTTCTCCTATGCCTGTTGCCGTGTTGTCTACTTGTGATTCCTTTTTCCCTTCTAGAATATCACTGTAACCTGAAGGTACCTGCTCACACAAGTTGGTAAAGCTTTGGGGCATTGAGGAAGAATGATTTCAGTAATAAAAATAGCCCAAATGGCTGCCTTAAAGATTTTGGCTGGGGCACATGGAATTTACATTTATTCCACTGGGTGGGGACATTTAACTACTTTTCATGTGACATAGAGTATCACTGGTGGTATTTCCCCTAGCATACAACCTAAATAAATTGTAGATGACAGGAGAAAGGCTGGAATGAGGGAAGAATAAGGTTGATGAGACCTAAGCAGGCTCTCCTTAGTACCAGTGAGGCCTGAATCATCAGCAAATTTAATAAAATAGAGATTTTTAAAATTACTTTAAGTTCTGAAATACATGTACAGAATGTGCAGGTTTGTTACATAGGCATACATGTGCCATAGTGGTTTGCTGCTGGTATCAACCCGTCACCTAGGTTTTAAGCCCTGAATGCATTAGGTATTTGTCTTAATGCTCTCCCTTCCCTTGCCCCACAACCCCCAACAGGCCCCGGTGTGTGATGTTTCTCTCCCTGCATCCATGTGTTCTCATTAGTCAACTCCCACTTATAAGGGAGCACATGTGGTGTTTGGCTTTCTGTTCCTGTGTAATTTTATTGAGAATGATAGCTTCCAGCTCCATCCAGGTCCTTGCAAAGGACATGAACTCATTCTTTTTCATGGCTGCATAGTATTCCATAGTGTGTATGTGCCACATTTTCTTTATCCAGTCTATCATTGATGGGCATTTGGGTTGGTTCCAAGTCTTTGCTAGTGTGAATAGTGCTGCAATAAACATATATGTGCATATGTCTTTATAGTAGAATGATTTATAATACTTTGGCTATATACCCAATAATGGATTACTGGGTCAAATGGTATTTCTGGTTCTGGATCCCTGAGGGATCACCACACTGTCCACAATGGTTGAACTAAATTACACTCCCACCACCAGTGTAAAAGTGTTCCTATTTCTCCACAGCCTTGCCAGCTCTGTTGTTTCTTGACTTTTTAATGACTGCCATTCTAACTGGAGTGACATGTTATCTCATTGTGGTGTCAATTTGCATGTCTCTGATGACCAGTGATTATGAGCTTTTTTTCATATGTTTGTTGGCTGTATAAATGTCTTCTTTTGAGAAGTGTCTGTTCATATCTTTCATCCACTTTTTGATGGGGTTGTTTGTCTTTTTCTTGTAAATTTGTTTAAATTCCATGTAGATTCTGGATATTAGACTTTTGTCAAATGGATAGATTGTCATTTTTTTTTCCATTTTGTAGGTTACCTGTTCACTCTGATGATAGTTTCTTTTGCTGTGCAGCTCTTTAGTTTGATTAGATCCCATTTTTCAATTTTGGCTTCTGTTGCAATTGCTTTTGGTGTTTTAGTCATGAAGTCTTTGCCTATGCCTATGTCCTGAATGCAATTGTCTAGGTTTTCTTCTAAGGTTTCTATGGTTTTGGGTTTTATATTTACAAGTGGCTTATGGTTTGGGGCTTTACATTTACAAGTCTTTAATACATCTTGAGTCAATTTTTGTATCAGGTATAAGGAAGTGGTCCAGTTTCAGTTTTCTGCATATGGCTAGCCAGTTTTCCCAGCACCACTTGTTAACTGTGGAATCTTTTCCCCATTGATTGTTTTTGTCAGGTTTGTTAAAGATCAGATGGTTGTAGATGTGTGGTGTTATTACTGGGGTCTCTGTTCTGTTTCATTTGGTGTATATATCTGTTTTGGTATCAATAACATGCTGTTTTGGTTACTGTAGCCTTTTAGTATAGTTTGAAGTCAGGTACCATGGTGCTTCCAGCTTTGTTCTATTTGCTTAGGATTGTCTTGGGTATACGGGCTCTTTTTTGGTTCCATATGAAATTTAAAGTAGTTTTTTCTAATTATGTGAAGAAAGTCAATTGTAGCTTGATGGGGATAGCTTTGAATCTAAAAATTACTTTAGGCAGTATGACTACTTTCATGAAATTGATTCTCCCTATCCATGAGCATGAAAAACGTTTTTTTCCATTTGTTTGTGTCCTCTCTTATTTTATTGATAAGTGGTTTGAGGTTCTCCTTGAAGAGGTCCTTGAAGTCTCTTGTAAGTTGTGTTCCTAGATATTTTATTCTCTTTGTAGCAATTGTGAATGGGAGTTAAGTCATGATTTGGCTCTCTGCTTGTCTATTTTTGGGGTATAGGAATGCTTATAATTTTTGCACATTGATTTTGTATCCTGAGACTTTGCGGAAGTTGCTTATCAGCTTAAGGAGTTTTCGAGCTGAGATAATGGGGTTTTCTAAATATACGATTATGTCATCTGCAAACAGAGACAATTTGACTTTCTCTCTTCCTATTTGAATACCCTTTATTTCTTTTTCTTGCCTGATTGCCCTAGCCGAACTTCCAGTGCAACGTTGAATAGGAGTGGTGAGAGAGGGTAAACTTGTCTTGTGCCAGTTTTCAAAGGGATGTCTTCCCGCTTTTCCCCATTTAGTATGGTATAAGCTATGGGTTTGCCATAAATAGTCCTTATTATTTTGAGATATGTTCAATCAATACCTAGTTTATAGAGAGTTTTTAGCATGAAGAGGTGTTGAATTTTATCAAAGGCCTTCTCTGCATCTACTGAGATAATCATGTGGGTTTTGTCATTGGTCCTGTTTATGTGATGGATTACGTTTATTGATTTGTATATGTTGAATCAGCCTTGCATCCCAGGGATGAAGTGTACTTAATCGTGGTGCATAAGTTTTGGATGTGCTGCTGGATTTGGTTTGCCAGCATTTTATTGAGATTATTTGCATCGATGTTCATCAGGGATATTGGCCTGAAATTTTCTTTTTTTGTTGTGTCTCAGCCAGGTTTTGGTATCAGGATGATGCTGGCCTCAGAAAATGAGTTAGGGCAGATGCCTTCTTTTTCTATTGTTTGGAATCATTTCAGAAGGAAAGGTACCAACTCCTCTTTGTACCTCTGGTATAATTCAGCTGTGAATATGTCTAGTCCTGGGGTTTTTTTTTTTTTTTGGTTGGTACGCTATCAATTACTGCCTCAATTTCAGAACTTGTTAGTGGTCTATTCAGGGCTTTGACTTCTTTCTGGTTTAGTCTTTGGAGGGTGTATGTTTCCGGTAATTTATCCATTTCTTCTATATTTTCTACTTTATTTGCATAGAGGTGTTTATAGTATTCTCTGATGGTAGTTTGCATTTCTTGGGATCAGTGGTGATATTCCCTCATCATTTTTTATTGCGTCTATTTGATTGTTCTCTGTTTTCTTATTTATTAGTCCATCTAGTGGTCCATCTATTTTGTTAATCTGTTAAAAAATCCAGCTCCTGGATTCATTGATTTTTGAAGGGATTTTAGTGTCTCTATCTCCTTCAGTTCTGCTCTGATCTTCATTATATTTTTATCTTCTACTAGCTTTTGAATTTGTTTGCTCTTCCTTCTCTAGCACTTTTAATTGTGATGTTAGGGTGTCGATTTTTGATCTTTCCTGGTTTCTGTTGTGGGCATTTAGTGCTATAAATTTCCCTCTTAACACTGCTTTAGCTGTGTCCCAGAGATTCTGGTACATTGTCTCTTTGTTCTCATTGATTTCAAAGAAATTATTTATTTACGCCTTAATTTCATTGTTTACCCAGTAGTCATTCAGGAGCAGGTTGTTCAATTTACATGTAGTTGTGTGGTTTTGAGTAAGTTTCTTAATCCTGCATTCTAATTTCATTGCACTGTGGTCTGAGAGACTGTTTGTTATGATTTCGGTTCTTTTGCATTTGCTGAGAAGTGTTTTATTTTCAATTATGTGGTCAATTTTAGAATACGTGCCATGTGGCATTGAGAAGAATGTATATTCTGTTGATTTGGGGTGGAGAGTTCTGTAGATGTCTATTAGTTCCACTTACTCCAGAATTGAGTTCAAGCCCTGAATATCTTTGCTGATTTTCTGTCT
Organism: Pan paniscus; assembly: GCF_029289425.2. NCBI lineage: Eukaryota > Metazoa > Chordata > Mammalia > Primates > Hominidae > Pan > Pan paniscus. Next base: position 66,364,250 of record NC_073272.2, read on the forward strand.
CATTAATCTGTCTAATATTGACAGTGGGATGTTAAAGTCTCCCACTATTATTGTGTGGGAGTTTAAGTCTCTTTGTAGGTCTCTAAGAACTTGTTTTATGAATCTGGGTGCTTCTGCTTTGGGTGCATATATATTTAGGATAGTTAGCTCTTCTCGTTGCATTGATCCCTTTACCATTATGTAATGCTCTGCTTTGTCTTTTTTGATCTTTGCTGGTTTAAAGTCTGTTTTACCAGAGATTAGGATTGTAACACCTGCTTTTTTTTCTTTTCATTTGCTTTGTAAATATTCCTCCATCTCTTTATTTTGAGCCTATGTGTGTCTTTGCATGTGAGATGGGTCTCCTGAATACTGCACACCAATGGGTCTTGACTCTCCATCCAATTTGCCAGTCTGTGTCTTTAATTGGAGCATTTACCCCATTTAAATTGAAGGTCAATATTGTTATCTGTGAATTTGATTCTGTCATCATCATGCTAGCTGGTTGTTTTGCATATTAGTAGATGCAGTTTCTTTATAGTGTCATTGGTCTTTATATTTTGGTGTGTTTTTGCAGTTACTGGTACTGGTTTTTCCTTTCCATATTTAGTGCTTCCTTCAGGAGCTCTTGTAAGGCAGGCCTGGTGGTGACAAAATAGCTCAGCATTTGTTTGTCTGGAAAGAATTTTATTTCCCCTTCTCTTATGAAGCTTAGTTTGGCTGCATATGAAATTCTGGATTGAAAATTCTTTTCTTCAAGAATGTTGAATATTGGCCCCCACTCTCCTCTGGCTTGTAGGGTTTCTGCAGAGAGGTCTGCTGTTAGTCTGATGGACTTCCCTTTGTAGGTAACCTGACCTTTCTCTCTGGCTGCCTTTAACATTTTTTTCTTCATTTCAACCTGGGCAATCTGACGATTATGTTTCTTGGTGTTGCTCTTCTCGAGGAGTACCTTAGTAGTGTTCTCTATATTTCCAGAATTTGAATGTTGGCCTGTGTTGCTAGATTGGGGAAGTTCTCCTGCATAAAATCCTGAAGTGTGTTTTCCAACTTGGTTCCATTCTTCTTGTCACTTTCAGGTACAACAAACAATTTTAAGTTTGGTCTTTTCACACAGTCCCATATTTCTTGGAGGCTTTGTTTGTTCCTTTTCATTCTTTTTTCTTTAATCTTGTCTTCACACTTTATTTCAGTAAGTTGATTTTCAATTTCTGATATCCTTTCTTCTGCTTGATCGTTTCAGCCATTGATACTTGTGTATGCTTCACGAAGTTCTCATGCTGTGTTTTTCAGCTCCATCAGGTCGTTTATGTTTCTCTCTAAACTCTTTATTCTGGTTAGCAGTTCCTGTTACCTTTTGTCAAGGTTCTTAGCTTCTTTGCATTGGGTTCCAACATACTCCTGTAGCTCAGAAGAGTTTGTTATTACCCACCTTCTGAAGCCTGTGTCTGTCAATTCATCAATCTCATTCTACATCCAGGTTTGTTTTTCCTTTTTTTGGAGAGGAGTTTTGATCATTTGGAGGAGAGGAAGCATTCCGGTTTTTGGAATTTTCAGCATTTTTGCACTGTTTTTTTTTTTCCTCATCTTCATGGATTTATCTACCTTTGGTCTTTGAGGATGATGGCCTTTGCATGGGGTTTTTGTTTGGATGTCCTTTTTGTTGATGTTGATGTTGTTGCTTACTGGTTGTTAGTTTTCCTTCTAACAGGCCCTTCTTCTGCAGGTCTGCTGCAGTTTGCTGGAGGACCACTCCAGACCCTTTTCGCCTGGGTATCACAAATGGGAGCTGCAGAACAAAAAAGATTGCTTCCTGCTACTTCCTCTGGAAGCTTTGTCCCAGAGGGATACTGGCCTGATGCCAGCTGGAGCTCTCTGGTATGAGGTGTATGAGGTGTCTGTCGACCCCTGTTGGGAAGTGCCTCACAGTCAGGAGGCATGGGTGTCAGGGACCCACTTGAGGAGGCCCTCTTTCCCTTAGCAGAGCTGGTGTGCTCTGCTGGGAGAATCTGTCTTGTCAGTATCAGCTGCTTTCTTCAGAGCCGGCAGACAGGAATGATTAAATTTACTGAAGCTGTGACCACAGCCGCCCCTTCCCCGAGGTGCTCTATCCCAGGGAGATTGGGGTTTTGTCTGTAAGCCCCTGACCAGGGCTGTTACCTTTCCTTCAGAGATGCCCTGCCTAGTTAGGAGGAATCTAGAGAAACAATCTAGCCACAGTCACTTTGCTGCACCTAGCCCAGACTTCCCAGCCTCCTTAGCACTGTCAGGGGAAAACCACCTACTAAAGCCTCAGTAATGGCGGACAACCTGAGATTTTTTTTATTGTTGTTCTCTTGATTCTGCCTAGAAATAGAACCTCACTTAGATCTTAGAAGTCAGAAGGAAATACAGTCTAATAGAAATGGGCCAACAGGGCTTGAACCAGGATACAACAGGAAATATATTGCTTTTATAATTTGCTGAAGGGAAGACAACGTTAGGAATGGGTCTGGCTTTAGGGTGTTTAGTGAGTGTAAGTTTATCCTGGCTTAAAATTGTTAAGGGAAAATTCCTAAATGCCTGTTACTGAGATGAGGAACATATGTCCTCTCTAGCATGGTACAAAAGATACTGGGAAGCTGTAGGCTCCTAACACTTTCCTAAACTTCTCACACCCTAACTACTATGCCTAAAATTCATACAGTTTGTCTTATCACCATAACTCCACAAGGTCCCTCTTAAGGGCACTGAATATAAGAGGCACTATCTAGAAACATTTTAAGGGATATCTTGGAGGGAATGAGTAAGGTCTGTTAGCTAGCCAGTAAGGAGTAGGCACTGGATCTTGGATAACATAATGGTTTTAGGAGAATAATTTTCTTCCTGGGGTGCAAAAACTTTACTTTCCCTGCATCTGATTTGAATGTAGATAGATGTTTGCTCCTGGAAGCTCAGGGAGACAGATTTTAGCTTGATATAATAAATAATTTTCAATGTGGGGTGTCATATTAAAGAAGGCCACAATTTCTTTTATATTCCTTCCATTGAGAGATGTTGCCTATGTCCCCTTTCTTTGGCTCTGGTTAGGCTCTGTGGCTGCTTTAATGAGTAGAATATGGTGACAGTGGCCCTATGCCAATTTCAGGGCCTAGGCTCTAATAGATTAACAGTTTCCATTTTGTGTCCCTCGAACACTTTCTGGAGACCCTGGGATGTCATGTAAGAAGTCTTAGTAGTCTGAGATCACCATGCTGAAAATAACATATATAGGCAACCTCACTTTTAGTGCCAGCTGATGCCAGCCTTTCAGCATTCTCTGCAAAAGAATCAGGAATATGAATAAAGCCATCTCGGCCCCTTCAGACCAACCAATTTCTCAGCTGAATACCATCAAGTGACATCAGTTAGTATCAGGTGGAGCAGAAAATTCAGCCAGCCAGATCTTACCTGAATTCCTAACCAACCAAAATAATAAGGTATAATAAAGTGGTTGTGTTTTAAGTTACAAAAGCATTAGAGAATAGTTTGATACACAATAATACATAGCCAGAACAGTCAGAGATACGCAAAGATAAACTGGGCTGCTTCTGATCTGCCTTTGGTCCTTGGAGGTAATGAGATTCCTGTCACTAGAAATGTATAGGCAGGGCCTGAATAGCTACTGGAGAGAAAGTTTTATAGGAGATCTCAGTAACAGAAAAAAAAATACTATTTGAATCATTAGTTTCTAAATATAGCTTCCCCCTCAGAATCTTCTGGAATGATTGTATAGAACACATATTCTTGTCTCCTCTATTAGCCAAGATTCTCCATAGATACAGAATCAATATAATTGTTTGTTTGCTTGCTTGCCTGCTTGTTTTGAGGAACTGGCTCATGTGATTGTGGAGGCTTGGCCAGTCTAAAATCTAATGGGGGATGCTGGAAGGCTGGAGACTCAGGAAAGATTTGCAGTTTAAGGCCAAAGACAGTCTGCTAGGGAACCTGGAAGAACTGATGAAATCCCAGGACTGATGTTGCAGATGACATCTGAAAGGAATCTGCTAGAAAATTCCTTCTTGCTGGAAGGAGGTCAGCCTTTTGTTCTATTCAGGCCTTCAACTGATTGAATGAGGCACACCGCATTATGGACAGCAAACTGCTTTACTCAAAGTTCACCAATTTAATGTAAAGCTCATAGAAAACACTCTCCCAGAAACATCCAGAATAATGTATAACCAAATATCTGGGTACTGGGACCCAATCAAAGTCAACACATAAAATTAACCATCATAACCTCTCCCCATCCTCCACCACAGATTCCAATTTAGTAGGTCTGGAATGGGCTTTGGGAATATTTATTTTTAGCAAGCTCCTTAGCTGATTCTGATCCTCAGCCAGCCTAGGCACTCACTGTACAAATGTAACTATAAGTTATTTTGTAGCCCAGAGTCTAGGTATGTGTAAGAAGTTGGTGCTAAAGTAATCTAGTTCAACTTATTTACACAAGCCCACTTACCAGGCCATTTCTTGGCACTGGACTGGTGTAGCAGAAGGTTGATCCCTGCTCAACCCTGCAGAAAATCCTCCAGCTGCCACTACTAATTCAGTCCTTGTGACTTCACTTTTTAGAGTCAACATTTCAGATGGACATTTAGGCCAGCTGATCCTTTCTCTAGCTTGTTCTCCAGACCTAGGACCCAGGCTGGGGCATCTGAAATCTTTACCGTGAAAAGAAAAAAGTCATTTCATACATCCCTCTGTTTATACACAAGAATTCATTTTAGTTCTCAGAGAAAGACAAAGATGTGGCCTCCATCCAAAGAGAAAAGTGACTTTCTTCTGCTAACTAAAGCTATCATGGCCCATGTAATCAGTCTTTTATTCTGAACTCTAGCTGACTTTTCTTTGACGAGCTTTGTTATTTGAGAAATTGAACGGAATAATTACAATAATAGTAATTACAATGGCTAACCCTTGTTATGCATTCGGTATATGGTAGGCAGTCTTCTGAATGCTTAAAAATGGCAATAGTTACAACAGTCCTACGACACATAGTGTGTTTTCTTATCATGCTCATTTTTCTCTCTAGGGAACTGACACACAGGGAAGTGCTTTTTACATAGTTACAGAGCTGGTAAATGGCAAAATTGGAATTTGAATTTAGACACCTAGGTTCACAAACCTGCACTTGTAATTATTATGTTAAGCCTTTTCTGGTTTCAGAAGCCCACTGATCCTGGAGGAAGATCTCCATAAAGAGCTAGCCAGGCGTCACTGATTTCCATCAGCATTCTTTTCTTTGAATTTTTCTTTTATTTTTATTATTTTAATTTTTGTGGGTACAAAATAGGTGTATATATTTATGGGGTACTTGAGATGTTTTGATATAGGCATGCAATGTGAAATAGCACATCATGGAGAATGGGGTATCTACCCTCTCAAGCATTTATCCTTTGAGTTACAAACAATGCAATTACACTCCAAGTTATCTAAAAATTTAGAAGTAAGTTATTGTTGATATTAGTCACCCTGTTATGTTATCAAACAGTAGGTCTTATTCATTCTTTCTATTTGGTTGTACCCATTAACCATCTCCACCTCCTGCACAGCTCCCCAGTACCCTTCCCAGTCTCTGGTAACTATCCTACTCTCTATCCTCATGAGTACAATTGCCTTGATTTTTAGATTCCACACATAAATCAGAACATGCGATTGTCTTTCTGTGCCTGGCATATTTCACATAACATAATAATCTCCAGTTCCATCCATGTTGTTATAAATGACTGGATCTTATTCTTTGTTATGGCTAAATAATACTCCATTATGTATATGTACTACATTTTCTTTATCCATTCATCTGCTGATAGACACTTATGATGCTTTCAAATCTTAGCTATTGTAAACAGTCCTGAAACAAACGTAGGAGTTCAGATATCTCTTCAATATACTCATTTCCATTTTGAGGGGCATATACCCAGAAGTAGGATTGCTGAATCATATGGTAGCTTTATTTTTAGTTTCCTGAGAAACCTCAAAGCTCCATAGTCGTCGTAGTAATTTACATTCCCACTAACAGTGTACAAGGGTTCCCTTTTCTCCACATCCTCACCAGCATTTATTATTGCCTGCTTTTTGGATATAAGACATTTTAATTGGAGCGATATGATATTTCAGTAGTTTTGATTTGCATTTCTCTGATGATCAACTATGTTGAGCACGTTTTCATATGCCTGTTTTACATTTGTGTGTTTTCTTTTGAGAAATTTCTTTTCAAATCTTTTGCCCATTTTTTGAGTGTATTATTAGATTTTTTCCTATAGATTGGTTTGAGCTCGTTGTATATTATGTTAATTAATCCCTTGTCAGATGGGTAGTTTAGAAATAATTTCTCCCATTCTGTATGCTGTCTCTTCGCTTCTTTCCTTTGGTGTGCAGAAGCGTTTTAACTTAATGTGATCCCATTTGTTCATTTTTGCTTTGGTTGCCTTGATTGTGGGTATTGCTGAAGAAATTTTTGCACAGTCTAATTTCCTGCAGTTTCCCAAATATTTTCTTGCAGTAGTTTTATAGTTTGAAGACTTAGACCTAGGTCTTTAATCCATTTTCCTTTCTGTTTTGTATATGTTGAGAGATAGGGGACTAGTTTCATTGTTCTGCATATTTATATCCAGTTTCCCCAGCAACATTTATTGAGGATACTGTATTTTCCCCAGTGTATGTTTTTGAAACCTTTGTTGAAAATGAGTTCATGGTCAGTGTGTAGATTTGCTTCTGAGACTTTGATTCTGTTCCAGTGGACTACGTGTCTGTTTTTGTGCCAGTACTATGCTGTTTTTTTACTAGAGCTCTGTAGTATAATTTGACATCAAGTAATGTGATTCTTCCAGTTTTGTTCTTTTTTATTATATTTTTTATTTTTATTTTTTTCAGACGAAGTCTCACTCTGTCACCCAAACTGGAATGCAGTGGTGCTATCTCTGCTCACTGCAACCTCTCCCTCCCGGGTTCAAGTAATTCTTCTGCCTCAGCCTCCTGAGTAGCTGGGACTACAGGTGCATGGCACCATGCCTGGCTAATTTTGGTATTTTTAGTAGAGACAGGGTTTCACCATGTTGCCCAGGCTGATCTTGAACTCCTGACCTCAAATGATCCACCTGCCTCCTCGGCCTCTCAAGGTGTTGGGATTACAGGCGTGAGGCACTGCACCCAGCCCCAGTTTTTTTTTTTTTTTTCTTTAGGATATCTTTGCCTGTTCTGGGCCTTTTGGGCTTTCATATACGTTTTAGGATTTTATTTCCATTTCTATGAAGAATGTCATTGGTATTTTGATAGGGATTGTATTGAATCTGTAGATTTCTTTGAGGAATATGGACACTCTAACAATATTATTTCAATCCAAGAACAATGGAATATATTTCCATTTTTTGTGTCCTCTTCAATTGCTTTTATCAGTGTTTTATACTTTTTACTATAGAGTCCTTTCACTTCTTTGGTTAAGTTAATTGTTGCTATTTAATTTTATGTGTGCTTGTTGTAAATGGGATTAATTTTTAAATTACTTTTTCACATTGTTCACTGTTGGCATATGGAAATGCTACTGATTTTTGTATGCTGCTTTTGCATCCTGCAACCTTACTGTATTTGTTTCTCAGTTCTACAGTTTTCTTGTGGAGTCTTTTTTTCCATATCTAAGAACACATCATCTGCAAACAAGGATAATTTTAATTCTTCCTTTCCAATTTGGATGCTCTTTATTCCTTTCTTTTGTCAAATTGTTCTGGCTAGGTCTTCCAGTACTATATTAAATAACAGTGGTGAAAGTGGGCATCCTTGTCATGTTACAGATCTTGGAGGAAAGGCTTTCAGTTTTTCCCCATTCAATATGATACTAGCTGTGAGTCTTTCATATAGGCTTATATTGTGTTGAAGTATATTCCTTCTATTCCCAATTCTTTGAAGGTTTTTATCATGAAGGGATGTTGAATTTTATCAAATACTTTTTCAGCATCAATTGAAATTACCATATGGTTTTTATTCTTCATTTTGTTGACAGGATGTATCACATTGACTAATTTGCATAGATTGAACCATCCTTACATCCCAGGGATAAATCCCACTTGGTCATGATGAATGTTCTTTTAAAAGTATTGTTGGAATTAGTTTGCTAGTATTTTTTTGAGAATTTTTGCATCACTATTCATCAGAGATATTGGCCTGTAGTTTTCTTTTCTTTTCTTTTCTTTCTTTCTTTCTTTCTTTCTTTCTTTCTTTCTTTCTTTCTTTTTTTTTTGAAGAGTTTTCATCTGGTTTTCATGTGACAGTAATACTGGCCTCATAGAATGAGTTTGGAATCATCCCCTCCTCCTCTATCATTTGGAATAGTTTTAGTAGAATTGGTATTCTTTAAATGTTTGGTAGAATTCTGCAATGAGGCCATCAAATCCCAGGTGTTTCTTTACTGGGAGTCCTTTTACTATGGCTTTGATCTTGTTACTTGTTACTGATCTTTTCAGGTTTTGAATGTATCCTGGTTCATTCTTGGTAGGATGTACGTGTCTAGAACTTTGTCCATTTCTTCTAGGGTTTTCAATTTATTGGCATATAGTTGCTCATAGTAGCCATTAATGGTATTTTTAATTTATGCAGTATTAGTTGTGATGTCTCTTTTTTTCATTTCTCATTTTAGGTATTTGGATCTTCTCTCTTTTTTTCTTAATTTGTTAAAAGGTTTTTCAATTTTGTTTAATTTTTCAAAAAACAACTTTTCAAATTAATCTTTTGTATTGTATTTTTCATTTCAATTTCATTTACTTCTGCTCTGATCTTTATTATTTCATTTCTTCTACTAATTTTGGCTTTCATTTCCTCTTGCTTTTCTAGTTCTTTAAGATACATAGTAAGATTGTTTATTTGAAGTTTTTCCTCTTTATTGATGTAGGCACTGGTAACTGTAAACTTTCTTCTTAGTATTGCTTTTGCTGTACCCTATAAATTTTTGTATGTTGTGTTTACATTGTCGTTTGTTTAAGTAAATTTTTCAATTTTCTTTTTGATTTCTTGATTATATCCCTGGTCATTCAGGAGCATATTGTTTCATTTTTACATATTTTTGTAGTTTCCAAAATTTTCTTGTTATTAATTTCTAATTTTATTCCGTTGTGGGCAGAGAAGATGCTTAATATTATTTTATTTTGTAAAAAATGTTTAAGACTTTTTGTGACCTAACATATGGTGTGTCCCTGAGAATGATCTATGTGTTGAGGAAAAGATTGTGTATTTTTCAGCTCTTGGATGAAATGTTCTGTAAAATGTATTAGATCCTTTTGGTCTATAGTGCAGATTACATATGAAGTTTTTTTGTTTATTTTCTCTCTAGAAGATCTATCCAATGCTGAAATTGGGGTCTTAAAGCCTCCATTTATTGTGGTACTGGGACCTATGTCTCTCTTTAGTTCTAATAATATTTTCTTTTTATATCAGGGTGCTCCAGTGTTGTGTGCATATATACTTAAAGTTGTTAAATCCTTTTGCTGACTTGAACCCTTTGTCATTACATAGTGATCTCCTTTGTCTCTTCTTACAGTTTTTCTTTCAAATCTATTTTGTCGGATATAAATATAGCTACTCCAACTCTTTTTGGGTTTCCATTGGCATGGAGTATCTTTTTCCATGCCTTTATTTTCAGTCTCTGTGTGTCTTTATAGGTGAAGTTTGTTTCTTGTGGGGTCTTGATTTTTCACCTGTTCAGCCAGTTCATCAATGGGTCTTGTCTTTTCACGTGTTAAGCCAGTCTATGTCTTTTGATTAGAGAGTTTAGTCCATTTACATTGAATGTTATAATTTATATGTAAGAACTCACTCCTGTCATTTTGTTATTTGTTTTCCTCTAGTTCTATCCCTCCTTTCCTCCCTCTCTCCCTCCCTCCCTCCCTCCCTCCCTTCCCTCCCTCCTTCCTTTTCTTCCTTTCTTTCTCTTCCTATAGTGAAGGTGATTTTCTCTGGTGATGTGATTTATTTTCTTGCTTTTTATTTTTTGTGTATCAATTGTATATTTTTTGGTTTGAAGTTACCACGATGCTCACAAATACTATCTTATAACCTGTTATTTTAACCTGATAACAACTTAACACTATTTACATAAACAAACAAAGGAGCAAAAAGAAAATTGATAAAAACTCACCTTAACTTCTTACCATCACTTTTTAACTTTTCATTGTTTGTATAATATTGATATCTTATTGTACTAACTATGTCTTGAAAAGCTGTTGTAGTTATTATTTTTGATTGGTTCATCATTTAGTCTTTCTGCTTAGAATAAGACTAGTTTATACACCACAATTACAGTGTTACAATAAGTGTATGTTTTCCTGTGCACTTGCTATTGTCAGTAAGTTTGGTACCTTCAGGTGATTATTTATTGCTCATTAGTGTCTTTTCCTTTCTGATTGAAGTACTCCTTTTAGCATTTCTTGTAGGACAGGTCTGGTATTAATACAATCCTTCAACTTGGGTTTGTCTGAGAAAGTCTTTTTTTTTCTCCTTTATGTTTAGAGGATATTTCCACTTGATATACTATGTTAGGGTAAATGTTTACTTTTCTTTCCTTTGGCACTTCAAATGTCATGGCACTGTCTCCTGACCTATAGGGTTTCCACTGAAAAGTCTACTGCCAGATGTATTTCAGCTCCATTGTATGTTATTTGTTTCTTTTCTCTTGTTGATTTTAGGATCCTTTCTTTATCTTTAACCTTTGGGAGTTTGATTATTAAATGCCTTGAGGTAGTCCTCTTTGGGTTAAATTTGCTTGGTATTCTACAACCTTCTTCTACTTGGATATTGATATCTTTCTCTAGGTTTGGGAAGTTCCCTGTTATTATCCCTTTGAATAAACTTTCTACCCTATCTCTTTTCCTACTTTCTCTTTAAGGCCAATAACTCTTAGATTTGCCCTTTTGAAGATATTTTATAGATCCTGTAAGCATGCTTCATCTTTTTATTCTTTTCTCTTTTGTGTCCTCTGTGTATTTTCAAATAGTCTGTCTTCAAGCTGACTAAATCTTTCTTCTTATTGATCAATTCTGCTATTAAAGGGCTCTGATTCTTTCTTCGGTATGCCGGTTGCTTTGTTCAGGTCCAAAATTTCTGCTTGATAATTTTTAATTGGTTTAATATATTTGTTAAATTTATCTTATAGAATTCTGAATTAGTTCTCTGTGTTATATTGAATTTCTTTGAGTTTCCTCAACACAGCTATTTTGAATTCTCTGTGTGAAGAGTCCCATATCTTTATTTCTCGAGGATTGGTCCCTGGTGCCTTACTTAGTTCAATTTGTAAGTTCATGTTTTCCTGCATAGTGTTGATGCTAGTAGATGTCCTTCGGTGTTTGGGCATTAAACAGTTAGGTATTTATTATAGTCTTCACTCTCTGGGGTTTTTGTAGCCATATTTCTTGGGAAAGTTTTTCAGGTATTTGAAAGAACTTTGATATTGTTATCTAAATGGTATATGCTTTACAGGGTACCCCAAGCCCAATAATACTGTGATTCTTGCAGACTTGTAGAGGTACTGCCTTGATGGTCTTGGACAAGATCTGGGATAATTCTTTGGATTACCAGGCAGAGGCGGTTGTTCTCTTCCCTTACTTTCTCCCGAACATACAGAGTCTGTCTGTGTTCTGAGCCACCTAAAACTGGGATGGAGTGAAACAAATAGCCCTGTGGCCACCACATCTATGACTGCACTGGGTCAGACCTGAAGCCAGCACAGCACTGGGTCTTGTCCAAGTCCTGCTGTTACCATTCCCTGGCTACTGCCTATGTTCACTCAGTTCCCAGGTTCTCTACCCCACTATGGCTGTGCTCATGCCTAAGGTGCAAAACAAAGCCCCCTTTACATTTTCCTCTCTTTTTCTCTAACAGAAGGAGTTTCACCCCATAGCCACAACAGCTAGTAATGTTCTGAGTTTCACCTGAAGCCAGCAAGTCTCAGAGGCTCACCCAAGACCCTGGATGTAGGACCTGGGTATCGGTTCTGATTAAGACCGAAGAGTTCTTCAGTTAGCAGGTGATGAATGCTGTCATGACTGGGCCCTTTTCTTCAAGGCAGCAAGTTTCCTTATGGCCCAAGGTGTGTCTCAAAATGTTGTCATGGAGCTAGATCCTGGAACAGGGACCTCATGACTCTGGCCAGTGCCCTATCCTGCTGTGGCTGAGCTGGTATCCAGTATCCTAGATGCAAGACAAAGTCCTCTGCACGTTTCCCTTTCCTCTCCTCAAGCAGAATGAAGGAGTCTCTTTTGGAACTGAGCTGTGAAGCCTAGGGTTGAGGATGGGTGATGCCAGCACTCCCTTGGCTGCCCCAGCTAGTGTCTCAGTATGTCGCATGTCCTCTTAGTCCACAGTCTCTTGGCCTAGTTCAGCACTGTCTCCTCCCACATTCTGGACATTCTATACTTATTAACACAGCTTAAGGTGGTGTTAATATTTGGGGCACCCCATTATTCTCTGTACTCACAAGGTCTTGCAAACATCTAACCCTTCCTTTAAGCATTTTTTCACTTTAGGCACTGAGTTTCATCTTATGAAAATATGCTGTGGTAAGATGAATAAAGACCCCCAAGATGTTCACATCCTGATTCCCTGGACCTGTGAACATGTTACCTTATGTGGCAAAAAGCACTTTATAAATGTGATTAATTTAAGGATCTTAAAATGGGAAGATTTTCCTGGAATGTCCGAATAGCCTCAGTGTAATCACAATGGTCCTTATAAGAGGGAGATAAGAATGTCAGAGTGGGAGAGAGATTTGAACATTCCATGCTGCTGGCTTTGAAGATGAAGGAAAGGGGCCATGAGCCAAGAAATGTAGATGACCTCCTGAAGCTGCAAAATAAAAAAAAAAATTATTCACCCCTAGAACCTCCAGAAAATAACTGAGCCCTACCAGCACCTTGATTTTAGTCCAGTGAGATCTCTGTTGGACTTCTGCCCTCTAGAACTATAAGGTAATATATTGTTATTGCTTGTTTTATTATTTACTAAGTTAATGATTATTTGCTACAGCAGGAAGACACAAATAATAAAAATCAACAGTTTTGTAGAAACTTTAAATTGACAAAGCATTCTAGAATGGAAGACTAGAGCATCTAGTTTAACCAGTGAGGACACAAAGATTCAGAGAGGGAAACGTACTTATCCAGAGTCACATAGCAAGTTACTGGTAAGACTGGGACTGGAATCTAGGTTTCCTACGTTTTGGGGTGGGGTGATTTTCCCCACCTGTTAGCTACCTCTCATATAATAAGACATAACTTTCAGAGAATGAACTGTGGTAAAGAGAAGGGAAAGAAGTAGTCTGAGGTGCCAGAGTAAGTCAGTGTCAGAGCCAAACCTCTGATCCAAGTCTCCAGATTCTTGTGTCTCTCCATTTTACCACATAGTCTGTTGCCTGTCTTCGGTTCAAGCATATGTCTAATTTCCTTTCATTATTTGCAGCCATTTTTTTTTCTCCTCTAGCTTCATTTACCTATGTAGTTCTGAAATAGTGACAGGAGTTGAGAAGGAGTGAGGGTAAAAATCCCTCATCTGGTTAATGTGCCAGCACAGCTTTTCATGGTGGCAGAGCACTTGACACTTGGAAACATTTCACTTTGCAGCCAACCTTTGTAAAAGCCTATTTTGTGTTGGTTTTGTTTAATAGGAAATTAAAAAAAAAAAAACAAATTCCAAAGTTTTCCTTAGCACATTTTGTCTGTGGGGAATTAATGCAAATTATTGTGCTCTTTGCTCTTGTTCTAAGCTACTAGCTTTTTTGAAACTCGGGGATGGGAACCTGAGATGGGATGATGAGCATGTTTAAATAGTGCAGAGATTGTGAAAGACTACAGGACTAGCAAGCTTTCTTTGGAGGATTCTGTCACAGACCCAGGAGTCAGATAGACCTAAGTTCAAATCCTAATTTCATGACTCATTAGGTGTGTCAATTTTAGCAAGTCTCTTCACTCATTTGTAAATTAGGGATAGCAATGGCATTGACTTTTTATAATTGTTAAAATGATTAAATAAGATGTTGAACATAAAAAACATAGTAGAATATTTGACACAGAGGAAGCTCTCAATAAATGGTACCTACTGTTTTGCTCTTGTTGTTTTCACATTGCAAAAATGACAAAGTCTGAGATATGCAGAGCAAGCTGACATGGCAAAGCCACCCAGTTCTTTTCCAGATCCAGCAAGTTCTCAGTGCTCTGGGCTTGGTAAGGCTCTGGGCTCAGTAGATATTCATTCCCAAGGGCAGCCCAGAGCCAGAAGTTAAAGTAGGTAGGTAGAACTCAGGAATCATAGGATCTAATCTGATATTTTCCCTGACTTCCTCAGTGACCATGACCAAAAGACTGCCTTCCCAAGGCTTCAATAGCCTCATCTACAAAAGAGGAGGAGGACAGATTAGATTATTAATTCATTCACTCATTTATTCACTCTAGCACATCTAACCACTGATACTTATATCCTGGCTTAAAACATATAGGCAATGAAAAACACTTTGTCAGGTCAGTGAAATGGTCTAATTTATATTTCCCAGATACAGCATGCTTGGAAATGTGGAAAATGGTCTGGAAGGGGAGAAAAGAGGGCAGAGAGACCTTTTCAGAAGTTGGTGTGATGTTCCATGCAAGTAATGGTGAGGACTTGAATTGGGGTAGAAGCACGACCACAAAATAGCCTGCTAACAACCGTGTAAACACTGAATCACAACAGCACTGGACCATGTGGTTGATTCCCCAAGAGGTATTTTCAGATGGGTTGACTTTACTGTGTCTTTTTTTATATACTACAATGTCACTTTTACACATTTCAAAAATCATGTCAGTGGTGTGGCACACATTGGAAGGTCTGGTCTCAGGAGTGTAAAAAGCATGGAGCACTTCAGCTTGCAACCAGCTGTCATCCTGGATTCTCCTCAGAGGAAGCCAAAAGTACCACACTTCAAACAAGCTTTTTGAAAAAAGGGCAATGTATGCATTGTGCTTGGTATGGCTACGGGGGAGTAGTGAGTTAGACTTCGAAAACTACTGCAAGTAGTGTCTATGCTAATAGATACCTAGACCCATTTGTCACCAGCATTTAGGGTTGATCGTGATCTATTTCAATGCTATGATGTAATAATACATTTTGAAAATTATTCTTAAGATTTAAACATTTTTCTGATCATTAAAGATGTATTTGTGTTGTGGAAAATGTATAACAAATGCTAATCATACATAACAATATTTATTGAATGCTAACACCATGTGAAAGACACTGTGCTATGCACATTGCATACATTATTTAATGTATCCTCATAGTAGTCCCGTGAGATAGATACTTTTACATTCTCCATTTTTAGGTAAGAAAACAGACTCAAAGTGACTTGCTCAAGTTTACATAGCTAGTACATGGTAGAGCTAGAATTTGTGGCCCATTCTGTCCAGCTCTAAAGTTTGCATCTGTTTTTAACTTTTTTCTTAATTAAAAAGAGATAAATATGCACATAGAGAAAAACTTACTTTTTATTTCACCATCCAGAGGCAAACACTACTAATATTCTGGCACATTTTCTTCCTGCCTTTCTTGGATGTTTTTTAAAATTGTATATTTGAGAGATAACAGACTTTAAAGGAAATGTGAAACTCTTCCCTCACCGTTCGGTGAATGGAATGATATAAGGAGGTAAGTGGAATTACTCTAGTAGGTAAATAAATAATAAATAAATAAATAAATAAGAGGCTTGGTGCAGTGGCTCCTCCCTTTAATCCCAGCACTTTGAGAGGCCAAGGTGGGTTGATTTCTTGAGCTCAGGAGTTGGAAACCAGCCTGGGAAACATGAAAAAACTCCTGCTCTACAAAAAAATAAACTAGCCGTGTGTGGTGGCACATGCCTGTGGTCCCAGCTACTCCAGAGGCTGAGGTGGGAGGATCGCATAAGCCCAGGAGGTCGAGGCTGCAGTGAGCCATGATGATGCCTCTGCACTCCAGCCTGTGTGACAGAATAAGACCCTGTCTCTCTCTCTCTTTCTCTCCCTCTCTCTCTCTCTATCTCTCTCTCTCTCTCTCTGTGTATATATATATATATATATATATATATATATATATATATGAAAATAGAAGTAAAATGTCTCAAATTGCATCATTCACACACAACCACTATTAGTATTTGGGCTCACCTACTACCTTTATAACAACATGCACTTGTTAACATATTCACAATCAGGGTCCTTCTTATCTTATAAGCATCTCCTTAAACCATAAATTTTGTTTTAAATTACATCGTAATATTCTATTATGTATGTATGCTATTGTTTGACATTTTTTTTGGTTTTGTTTTTTGAAACAGGGTCTCACTCTGTCACCTAGGTAGAAGTGCAGTGGTGTCATCATGGCTCACTGCAGCCTTGATCTCCTGGGATCAAGCAATTCTCCCACTTCAGCCTCCCATGTAGCTCGGACTACAGGCACATGCCACCACACCCATATAATTATTATTATTTTTTGTATACACAGGGTCCCACTGAGTTGCCCAAGGCTAGTCTCAAACTTGTGCACTCAAGGGATCCTCCTGCCTCAGCCTCCCAAAGAGCTGAGATTACAGGTGTAATCCACTGTACCCAGCCTGTAATCCACTGTATTTCTTTTTTTCAGCATCCTAAATAATACTGTAGTGGATATCTTTTTGCACATGTAACTTATTAAATCTATAGAACTTTGCACATATTAATAATTAATGAGACATTAATTGCTATGAAAGTCTCATGCAATTAAAGATGACAAAACACAGAAAGATATTTACTGTTACAGTTCCGATAGTTAATCTTGTGTGTTTGAGATGACTCTGTTAAGGGGGTCATCACTGCAAAATGTCTTCAATATGTTGTAACTGATATCTCAATTGCTACTGATAAGAACTTATTTCTAAAACATAGAAATTTAAAGAAACTATCTTTCGGCAATCTGCCAAAAACTTTTTAATATGTTCAGAACAAATTAAATGGAAGAATATTTGCAAGGATCCAAAACACTCCCATTTTTCATAAAATGATGGAAATATGATAAACACATTTTAGAAATATAAAATTAATCCCTGTGGCAGAGCTTAATTAGTGGACAACTATTCAGGAAAATCTCAGTTATTCTCTTCTTTCTGAGCACTTCTCTAGGCTATATTCACAAGCTTTCCTTGCAGTTTAATGTGGCCAAAAGATTGAGCTCTAACAGAATTAAAGTGAAAGTGATTTCTGCCCTGTCTAGGGGTTACCCCAGATATCTTTCACACATGACCTTCTACAATCTGTGTCTTTCCACTGTCTTGATAAGGATGATCACAATAACCTGGGAAGCTATTTGTTGAAGATAGAAGAGCCAGATATGGAGGAGTTTATTTCTCTAAATTGTCACTTAGAGGAGAGCTTTATAACAACATTAATTTTGAATGTTTTGCAAATAAGAAATAAACTTCTATATGTTTGAGACATATCACATTTGGGGGTTTATTCATTAGAGTTGCTATTTGTTATAGTTTTGCCTTAAATAATGCCCTTCAATGAAACGCATTAAAAATACTTATAATGCCAAAAAAAGTTAAAAAAAAAGCCACCTTAAGTGATTAAAAAATTTTCAAATTATGATACAATTTTAGATGAAAGGATCATCAAAAAATATAAACCTGTCTACTACTAGAACCAAAGATGGTGAGAAACTAGGAGGAGAGTTATGAAAAAGAGTTGAGATTTCTACGGGAAACTTTCACTTTTACAACTGGAGAAAATCACTTGAAATATAGTTAAATTATATATTAAGGACTACTAAAAGGGAATAAGAAGGAAGGAAGGAAGAAATTGAGGAAGTTGGGGGGCATGACAGAGAAGCACAAAGAAATTGGAATGGAGACAAAAGCAATGAATGAAATGTCTATTCTAATGACTATGCTTAGTACTGCTTTGACCATAAGCAGGCATCATCTAAGAAGAGTTTACTTGGTCACAACTTTCTTTTTTGAAAAAGCAGCCAGAAGTCTTCATACTTTGCTCCCACAAGATCCTAGTGTCACAGCCACAGCTAATTAAATCCAGAATTGGTGTCACCTAAAGCAAAGGCAGTCATTCATATACTATTCATGGGCAATGACATAACCTGACAGGAGAATTTCATCTAATTCAGGTATTTTAAACCTGGTTTGGAGCTGCCACACCATGAGATCCCATTCTTGGCATGTCTAACTCCAAGGCATATGGAAAGTCAGTTAGACAATTTTATCAAGATCAGTAGAAGTAGAAACAAAGAGTCACCATGGGACAAAATACAAGACTGGTAAAAATGTAGTGGTTCCTATTCTACTTCTCCATATATCCTTAAAATAACTTTTCATTACCTGAAATAAGGCAAGTTTGTATTTATGCCTTACTAACCAAAACAAATACTAAAACATACATCAGACCTTTAAAAAAGCAACAAGATCTTTACAGAGAAAGCTGAGATTTTTAACTTGAACTCTAATTAAGCAGTGGAAAGAAAATGATTTCCATGAAACACTTCCCTGAAAATGTAATGGATGTTAGTGAGAAAAAATAAGAGAGGACAGAAGCAAATGGAAACACATTCCATGCTTATTGATAGGAACAATCAATATCATGAAAATGGCCATACTGCTCAAAGTAATTTATAGATTCAATGTGATCCCCATCAAGCTACAATTGACTTTCTTCACAGAATTAGGAAAAAAAAAACACTTTAAATTTCATACAGAACCAAAAAAAGAGCCCATATAACCAAGACAATCCTAAGGAAAAAGAACAAAGCTGGAGGCATCACACTACCTGACTTCAAACTATACTACAAGGCTATAGTAACCAAAGCAGCTTGGTACTGGAACCAAAACAGATATATAGACCAATGGAACAGAACGAGGGCTCAGAAATAACACCACACATCTACAACCATCTGATCTTTGACAAACCTGACAAGAAAGGGCAATGGGGAAAGGATTCCCTATTTAATAAATGGTGTTGGGAAAACTGTCTAGCTATACGCAGAAAACTGAAACTGGACCCCTTCCTTACACCTTATACAAAAATTAACTCAAGGTGGATTAAAGACTTAAAGTAAGACCTAAAATCATAAAAACCCTAGAAGAAAACCTAGGCAATACCATTCAGGACATAGGCATGGAAAAGACTTCATGACTAAAACACAAAAAGTGATGGCGATAAAAGCCAGAATTGACAAATGGGATCTAATTAAACTAAAGAGCTTCTGCACAGCAAAAGAAACTATCATCAGAGTGAACAGGCAATCTACAGAATGGGAGAAAATGTTTGCAATCTATCCATCTGACAAAGGGCTAATATTCAGAATCTACAAGGAACTTAAACAAATTTACAAGAAAAAAACAAACAACCTCATCAAAAATGGGCAGATGATATGAACAGACACTTCTCAAAAGAAGACATTTATGCAGCCAACAAACATATGAAAAAAAGCTCATCATCACTGGTCATTAGAGAAATGTGAATCAAAACCACAATGAGATGCCATCTCACGCCAGTTAGAATGGTGATCATTAAAAAATCAGGAAACAACAGATGCTGGAGAGGATGTGGAGAAATAGGACTGCTTTTACACTGTTGGTGGGAGTGTAAATTAGTTCAACTATTGTGGAAGATGGTGTGGCTATTCCTCAAGGATCTAGAACCAGAAATACCATTTTACCCAGCAATCTCATTACTGGGTATATACCCAAAGGATTATAAATCATTCTACTATAAAGACACATGCACACATATGTTTATTGTGGCACTGTTAACAATAGCAAAGACTTGGAACCAACCCAAATGCCTATCAGTGATAGACTGGATAGAGAAAATGTAGCACATATACACCATGGGATACTATGCAGCCATACAAAAGGATGAGTTCATATCCTTTGCAGGGACATGGATGAAGCTGGAAACCATCATTCTCAGCAAACTAACACAAGATCAGAAAACCAAACACCCCATGTTCTCACTCATAAATGGGAGTTGAACAATGAGAACAATCAAATAACCTGATTTAAAAATAGGCAAAGGGACTTACCTTCTGAGCACAGTTAGCAGCACTTCAGTCTCATGAAAAATGGGCAAAGGATCTGAACAGACATTTCTTTGAAGAATACATAAAAAGGGCCAATATTCATATGAAAAGTGCTCAACACTAATCAACTGGAAAATGCAAGTTAAAACCACTATGTGATATTACCTCACACCTGTTAGGATGGCTATTATCAAAAAGACAAGAGACAACAAATGTTGGCAAGGATGTGGAGAAAAGGGAACCCTAGTACACTGTTAGTGGGAATGTAGATTTTTGCAGTCATTATGGAAAACAGCATGGAGGTTTCTAAAGAAATTAAACATAGAACTACCATAAAAAATGTTGTATATGTTTTATGTATGGCACATGCAATATGCTAACAACTCCCCAAAGTTATCCCCAGGCAGCACCTTTTACCCAAATGTTAGACTTGTATATACAACCACCTACTTCACAACTTGACTCATATGTAAAAGCATCTCCAATTTACTCCAAATACAAACTGCAAGCCAAACTCCAAATTGTCTCCACTCAAAATTGTTTCTATCCCAACCTTCCCCTTCTCTATCAATGGAATCATTTCTCTAGCTGCTTAGGGCAAATATCTTGAAGTCATGACTCTTCTCACACCACCACATACCATCTACCAGCAAGTCCTATTTGCTTTACTTCTGAAATGTATCCAGAATATGACTACTTCTCACCACCTCCAGTGCTACCACACTGGTTCAAACCACCATTGTCTTATACTTGAATTTTAGGCTCTTTATTAATTTCCTTAATTCTACACTTGTCCTTTTTTGGTTTTGTTCTTCAAACAGCACCCAGAAGACAAAAAAATTACTTAGAACTATTTACCTTGCTTCTCCCAGCTAAGTACAATTATAAATTCTGGAAATAATGCAAGAGGCAGCCAAAGCAGAATTCTGAAAAGTGCAAAGAGGAAGGCAAACAGGCTAAGCACCCTAGGACTACTGGGGAACAGCATAGAAGAATGACGTCTTATTACCCTCCCCTGATCTAATAGAAAAAGGTAACCCAAGCCAGGTGTTTCCCACCCCAATCTAGCAAGAGAAGGCAACACAGGTAGTCTCATTTTTTTCCCATATCAAACAGGAACTCTAACAAAGACACATAAGGAGACTGTCATCACCAGTAAGGGGGGTTAATAAAAAATACCACTGACAATAATTGGCCAGGTGGGAGAGCTTTTCCGCCTTAGCAAGGTTGAACTTTCCTTTCTCCATCAAGAGATACCACGCAAATGGAGGACAATGGCCAAACACCTCAAAACAAGCAGTTCAGCCTTGGAAGTGCTCTTCCTCCCTATAGGCCAGAAACTTCCTGGGCATCTTCTGCCTGTCTGGTAGCACCAACAGGAATCACTGAGAGTTTCTACAGCACCAAAATCAAGCAGAACAAAATAAAAACACAGAGTTCCCCCAAATTGAATTGTCATTGAAAGCAAGGCACACAAAAGTAGGCCAGGACCTGTGAGCTAAACCTAAGCAGAGTGACTGCCTGGTAAAATAAAAGATTTATGGCTGGGCATGGTGGCTCACGCCTGTAGTCCCAGCACTTTGGGAGGCCGAGGCAGGCGGATCACGAGGTCAGGAGATCAAGACCATCCTGGCTAACACGGTGAAAACCCATCTCGACTAAAAATACAAAAAGTTAGCCAGCTGTGGTGGCGAGCTCCTGTAGTCCCAGCTACTCAGGAGGCTGATGCAGGAGAATTGCATTAACCCTGGAGGCGGAGCTTGCAGTAAGCCAAGATCGCATCACTGCACTCCAGCCTGGGCGACAAAGCAAGACTCCGTCTCAAGAAAAAATAATAAATAAATAAATAAATAAAAGATTCATATAGAACCCAGAGGTTTTGCGCGTGTAATCCCAGCTACTCAGAAGGCTGAGGCAGGAGAATTGCTTGAATCTGGGAGGTGGCGGTTCCAGTGAGCCGAGATTGCACCATTGCACTCCAGCCTGGCGACAGAGCAAGACTCCATCTCAAACAAACAAAAACAAAAACTAAAACAAAAGAAAGCAAAACCAAAAAACCCAGATGTTTCTAACATAGTAGACAAAACATACAGGATACAATTGAAAACCACGCTTCATACCAAGGACTAGCAAAACTACAATTTAAGTTAGAAAAGAATCAATGGACAACAGTAACAGATGAATCAGATGTTGGAATTATTCAACAAATATTTTATATTAGCTCTCATAAAAAATGCTCCAACGATCAACTACAAAATTTCTTGAAATGTGTAAAACATTCTGTAGGATTTCTGCTTACTCTGTTGATAAGGAACTTAAACAAATTTACAAACAACCCCATAAAAAAGTGGGCAAAGAACGTGAACATTTTTCAAAAGAAGACATCCATGTGGCCAACAATCATATGTAAAAAAAGCTCAACATCACTTATCAGTAGAGAAATGCAAGTCAAAACCACAATAAGATATCATCTTATACCAATCAGAATGGCCATTATTAAAAAGTCAAAAATAACAGATGCTGATGAGGTTGTGGAGAAAAAGGAACTCTGATAAACTGTTAGTGGGAGTGTAAATTAGTTCAACCTTTGTGGGAGACTGTGTGGCAGTTTTTCAAAGACCTAAAGATAGAAATACCATTTTACCCAGCAATCTCATTACTGGGTATATCCAAAAGAATATATATCATTCTATTATAAAAACACATGCATGCATATGTTCGTTGCGGCACTATTGACAATAGCAAACACATGGAATCAACCTAAATATCTATCAATGATAGACTGGATAAAATATATGGTACATCTACACTATGGAATACCGTGCAGCCATAAAAAAGAATGAGATTAGGTCCTTTGCAGAGACACGGATGAAGCTGGAGACCATTATCCTCAGCAAACTAAAACAGAAACCGAAAACCAAATACTGCATGTTCTTTCCTATAAGTGAGAGTTAATGATGAGAACACATGGACATATAGAGGGGAACAACCACACACTGGGGCCTATTAGAGAGTGGAGGGTGGGAGGAGGGAGAAGATCAAAAGAAATATCTAATTGATACTAGGATTAATACCCAGGTGATGAAATAATCTGTACAACAAATCCCCTTGACACAAGTTTACCTATATAGCAAACATGCACATGTACCCCTGAACTTAAAATAAAAGTTAAAAAATAGAAATGCAGGAAATAATAGAAGGTCTCAGCAAAAAATAGAAGTTACAAAAATGAATGAAATGAAAATTGTAAGAAAAAATAAAATAACAAATGCCCAATGGATGAACTTATAGTAAAATGAAGATAACAAGAGAATAGAATCAGTGAACTTTGGGGTAGATCAATAGAACGTACCAAATCTGATCAACAGAGAGAAAAAAAAGAGTGAAAAATATTGAATAGAGAGTAAGGAAACTGTGTGACAATAACAAAAGGTCCAACATTTGTATTATAATCTAAGAAAGAGTGGAAAAAGAGAGTGGGACTGAAAAAGTATTTAAATAAATAATGGCTAAATGTTGGTGAAAAGGCCATCAGATTTCAGAAGCTCAGCCAACCCCAAACAAATGTACACCAAAGCACACTATAATTAAATTTCTTAAAAATAAAAGGAAAAAACTATTAATGGTAATGAGAGAAGCAACACCTGACATACAGAGAAACGCCAATTAGAATGAAAAGACTTCCCCTTAGAAATCATGGAAACCAAAAGGATGTGACACAACAAATTCTGATAAGAAAGAATCTGTCTATAGCAAATTCTGTAACTGACAAAGCTATCCTTCAGGAATAAAGGGGAAGTAAAGACATTTTCAGACAAGAGAAAACTAAGAAAGTTTATTGTTAGTAGACTTACCCTTAAAAAAATGGCTGAAGGAAGTTCTCCAAACAGAAAGGAAGTTTTAACCATAAATACAGCTACAGACCATAGACTACATTTCTCATTATAAATTTTATAAATCACATTTGATGATTGCAACAAAAATTGTAACATCACCTGGTTCTCAAGGCTTCACACAACCTTGGACCGCTGCCGCATTTCCTCTCTGGCCTCATTTCCTACTGTCACTTACTCTGCTCCAGCCACACTGGCCCCTGCTGTTCCTTGAATACATCAGGCATAATCTTGCCGTCAGGCTTCGGTATTCACAGGTAATTTTTTTTTCTTTTCTTTTTTTCTGGTTGGAAGGTTCTTCCTTCAAGCATCCATGTGGTCTTTGCTCAAAAGTCACCTACTCAGTAAGGCTTCCCCTGATACTTTTCGTTAAAATTGACCCCCGAACCCCAGGATTTCTTATCCCCATTTTTTGTTTTATTAATTCACTAGCAAGAATGTTGGCTCCACGAACACAAATATTATTTTCTGTTTTCATTTTTTTATAATTTACGCTTCTTTTTTATTATACTTTAAGTTTTAGGGTACATGTGCACAACGTGCAGGTTTGTTACATATGTATACATGTGCCATGTTGGTGTGCTGCACCCATTAACTAGTCATTTACATTAGATATATATCCTAATGCTATCCCTCCCCCCTCCCCCCAACCCACAACAGGCCCCAGTGTGTGATGTTCCCCTTCCTGTGTCCATTTGTTCTCATTGTTCAATTCCCACCTATGAATGAGAACATGCAGTGTTTGGTTTTTGTCCTTGTAACAGTTTGCTGAGGATGATGGTTTCCAGCTTCATCCATGTCCCTACGAAGAACATGAACTCACAATGTTTTATGGCTGCATAGTATTCCATGGTGTATATGTGCCAAACTTTCTTAATCCAATCTGTCATTGTTGGACATTTGGGTTGGTTTCAAGTCTTTGCTATTGTGGATAGTGCCCCAATAAACATACATGTGCTTGTGTCTTTATAGCAGAATGATTTATAATCCTTTGGGTATATACCCAGTAATGGGATGGCTGGGTCAAATGGTAATTCTAGTTCTAGATCCCTGAGAAATCGCCACACTGACTTCCACAATGGTTGAACTAGTTTACAGTCCCACCAACAGTGTAAAAGTATTCCTATTTCTCCACATCCTCTCCAGCACCTGTTGTTTCCTGACTTTTTAATGATCGCCATTTTAACTGGTGTGAGATGGTATCTCATTGTGGTTTTGATTTGCATTTCTCTGATGGCCAGTGATGATGAGCATTTTTTCGTGTGTCTGTTGGCTGAATAAATGTCTTCTTTTGAGAAGTGTCTGTTTATATACTTCACCCACTTGTTGATGGGGTTGTTTGTTTATTTATCGTAAATTTGTTTGAGTTCTTTGTAGATTCTGGATATTAACCCTTTGTCAGATGAGTAGATTGCAAAAATTTTCCCCCATTTTATAGGTTGCCTGATCAATCTGATGGTAGTCGCTTTTGCTGTGCAGAAGCTCCTGAGTTTAGATCCCATTAGTCAATTTTGGCTTTTGTTGCCATTGCTTTTGGTGTTTTAGACATGAAGTCCTTGCACATGCCTATGTCCTGAATGGTATTGCCTAGGTTTTCTTCTAGGGTTTTTATGGTTTTAGTTCTAAGATTTAAGTCTTTAATCCATCTTGAATTAATTTTTGTATAAGGTGTAAGGAAGGGATCCAGTTTCAGCTTTCTACATATGGCTAGCCAGTTTTCCCAGCACCATTTAGTAAATAGGGAATCCTTTCCCCATTGTTTGTTTTTGTCAGGTTTGTCAAATATCAGATAGTTGTAGATATGTAGCATTATTTCTGAGGGCTCTGTTCTGTTCCATTGATCTATATCTCTGTTTTGGTAACAGTACCATGCTCTTTTGGTTACTGTAGCCTTGTAGTATAGTTTAAAGTCAAGTAGTGTGATGCCTCCAGCTTTGTTCTTTTGGCTTAGGATTGACTTGGCAATGTGGGCTCTTTTTTGGTTCCATATGAACTTTAAAGTAGTTCTTTCCAATTCTGTGAAGAAAGTCATCAGTAGCTTGATGGGGATGGCATTGAATCTATAAATTACCTTGGGCAGTATGGCCATTTTCATGATATTGATTCTTCCTATCCATGAGCATGGAATGTTCTTCCATTTGTTTGTATCCTCTTTTATTTCCTTGAGCAGTGGTTTGTAGTTTTCCTTGAAGAGGTCCTTCACATCCCTTGTAAGTTGGATTCCTAGGTATTTTATTCTCTGTGAAGCAATTGTGAATGGGAATTCACTCACAATTTGGCTCTCTGTTTGTCTGTTATTGGTGTGTAAGAATGCTTGTGATTTTTGCACATTGATTTTGTATCCTGAGACTGTGCTGAAGTTGCCTATCAGTTTAAGGAGATTTTGGGCTGAGACCATGGGATTTTGTAGATATATAATCATGTCATCTGCAAACAGGGACAATTTGGCTTCCTCTTTTCCTAATTGAATACCCTTCATTTCCTTCTCCTGCCTGATTGCCCTGACCAGAACTTCCAATACTATGTTGAATAGGAGTAGTGAGAGAGGGCATCCCTGTCTTGTGCCAGTTTTCAAAGGGAATGATTCCAGTTTTTTCCCATTCAGTATGATATTGGCTATGGGTTTGTCTTAGAGAGCTCTTATTATTTTGAGATACGTCCCGTCCCATCAATACCTAATTTATTGAGAGTTTTTAGCATGAAGAGTTGTTGAATTTTGTCAAAGGCCTTTTCTGCATCTATTGAGATAATCATATGTTTTTTGACCTTGGTTCTGTTTATATGCTGGATTACGTTTATTGATTTGCATATGTTGAACCAGCCTTGCATCCCAGGGATGAAGCTCACTTGATCATGGTGGATAGGCTTTTTGATGTGCTGCTGGATTCCATTTGCCAGTATTTTAGTGAGGATTTTTGTATCAATGTTCATCAAGGATATTGGTCTAAAATTCCCTTTTTTTGTTGTCTCTGCCAGGCTTTGGTGTCAGGATGATGCTGGCCTCAGAAAATGAGTTAGGGAGGATTCCCTCTTTTTCTATTGATTGGAATAATTTCAGAAGGAATGTCACCAGCTCCTTCTTTTACCTCTGGTAGAATTCGGCTTTGAATCCGTCTGGTCTTGGCCTTTTTTTGGTTGGTAAGCTATTAATTATTGCCTCAATTTCAGAGCCTGTTATTGGTCTATTCAGAGATTCAACTTCTTCCTGGTTTAGTCTTGGGAGGGTGTATGTGTCAAGGTACTTATCCATTTCTTCTAAATTTTCTAGTTTATTTGCGTAAAGGTGTTTATAGTATTCTCTGATGGTCCTTTGTATTTCTGTGGGATTGGTGGTGATATCCCCTTTGTCTTTTTTACTGCGTCTATTTGATTCTTCTCTCTTTTCTTCTTTATTAGTCTTGCTAGCAGTCTATCAATTTTGTTGATCTTTTGAAAAAACCAGCTGCTGGATTTATTGATTTTTTGAAGGGTTTTTTTATGTCTCTATCTCCTTCAGTTCTGCTCTGATCTTAGTTATTTCTTGCCTTCTGCTATCTTTTGAATGTGTTTGCTCTTGCTTCTCTAGTTCTTTATTGTGATGTTAGGGTGTCAATTTTAGATCTTTCCTGCTTTCTCTTGTGGGCATTTAGTGCTATCAATTTCCCTCTACACACTGCTTTATATGTGTCCCAGAGATTCTGGTATGTTGTGTCTTTGTTCTCGTTGGTTTCAAAGAATATCTTTATTTCTGCCTTCGTTGCGTTATGTACCCAGTAGTCATTCAGGAGCAGCTTGTTCAGTTTCCATGTAGTTGAGCAGTTTTGAGTGAGTTTCTTAATCCTGAGTTCTAGTTTGATTGCACTGTGGTCTGAGAGACAGTTGGTTATAATTTCTTTTCTTTTATATTTGCTGAGGAGTGCTTTACTTCCATCTATGTGGTCAATTTTGGAGTAGGTGTGGTGTGGTGCTGAAAAGAATGTATATTCTGTTGATTTGGAGTGGAGAGTTCTGTAGATGTCTATTAGGTCTACTTGGTGCAGAGCTGAGTTCAATTCCTGGATATCCTTGTTAACTTTCTGTCCGGTTGATCTGTCTAATGTTGACAGTGGGGTGTTAAAGTCTCCCATTATTTTGTGTGGGAGTCTAAGTCTCTTTGTAGGTCTCTAAGGACTTGCTTTATGAATCTGGGTGCTCCTGTATTGGGTGCATATATACTTAGGATAGTTAGCTCTTCTTGTTGAATTGATCCCTTTACCATTATGTAATGGCCTTCTTTGTCTCTTTTGATCTTTGTTGGTTTAAAGTCTGCTTTATCTGAGACTAGGATTGCAACCCCTGCCTTTTTTTGTTTTCCATTTGCTTGGTAGTTCTTCCTCCATCCTTTTATTTTGAGCCTATGTGTGTCTCTGCACGTGAGATGGGTTTCCTGAATACAACACACTGATGGGTCTTGACTCTTTATCCAATTTGCCAGTCTGTGTCTTTTAATTGGAGGATTTAGCCCATTTACATTTAAGGTTAATATTGTTATGTGTGAATTTGATCCTGTTATTATGATGTTAGCTGGTTATTCTGTTCGTTAGTTGATGAAGTTTCTTACTAGCCTCGATGGTCTTTACAATTTGGCATGTTTTTGCAGTGGCTGGTACCAGTTTTTCCTTTCCATGTTTAGTGCCTCCTTCAGGAGCTCTTGTAGGGCAGGCCTGGTGATGACAAAATCTCTCAGCATTTGCTTGTCTGTAAAGTATTTTATTTCTCCTTCATTATGAAGCTTAGTTTGGCTGGATGTGAAATTCTGGTTTGAAAATTCCTTTCTTTAAGAATGTTGAATATTGGCCCCCACTCTCTTCTGGCTTGTAGAGTTTCTGCGGAGAGATCAGTTGTTAGTCTGATGAGCTTCCCTTTGTGGGTAACCCTTTCTCTCTGGCTGCCCTTAACATTTTTTCCTTCGTTTCAACTTTGGTGAATCCGAGAGTTATGTGTCTTGGAGTTGCTCTTCTCGAGGAGTATCTTTGTGGTGGTTTCTGTATTTTCTGAATTTTAATGTTTGCCTGCCTTGCTAGATTGGGGAAGTTCTCCTGTATAATATCCTGCAGAGTGTTTTCCAACTTCATTCCATTC
Organism: Pan paniscus; assembly: GCF_029289425.2. Lineage (NCBI taxonomy): Eukaryota > Metazoa > Chordata > Mammalia > Primates > Hominidae > Pan > Pan paniscus. The sequence goes on from NC_073272.2 coordinate 66,393,289, forward strand.
TCCCCGTCACTTTCAGGTACACCAATCAGATGTAGACTTGGTCTTTTCACACAGTCCCATATTTCTTGGAGGCCTTGCTCGTTTCTTTTTATTCTTTTTCCTCTAAATTTATCTTCTCACTTCATTTCATTAATTTCATCTTCCATCACTGAAACCCTTTCTTCCAGTTTATTGAATTGGCTACTGAGGCTTGTGCATTCATCACGTAGTTCTCATGCCATGGTTTTCAGCTTCATCAGCTCCTTTAAGGACTTCTCTGCATTGGTTATTCTAGTTAGCCATTCATCTAATTTTTTTTCAAGGTTTTTAACTTCTTTGCCATGGGTTTGAGCTTCCTCCTTTAGCTCGGAGTAGTTTGATCTTCTGAAGCCTTCTTCTCTCAACTCATCAAAGTCATTCTCCGTCCGGCTTTGTTCCATTGCTGATGAGGAGCTGTGTTCCTTTGGAGAAGGAGAGGTGCTCTGATTTTTAGAATTTTCAGCTTTTCTGCTCTGTTTTTTCCCCATCTTTGTGGTTTTATCTACCTTTGGTTTTTGATGGTGGTGACGTACAGATGGGGTTTTGGTTCGGATATCCTTTCTGTTTGTTAGTTTTCCTTCTAATAGTCAGGACCCTCAGCTGCAGGTCTGTTGGAGTTTGCCAAAGTTCCACTCCAGACCCTGTTTGCCTGGGTATCAGCAGTGGAGGCTGCAGAACAGTGTATATTGGTGAACAGAAAATGTTGCTGCCTGATTTTTCCTCTGGAAGTTTTGTCTCAGAGGAGTACCTGGCCATGTGAGGTGTCAGTCTGCCCCTACTGGGGGTTGCCTCCCAGTTAGGCTACTTGGGGGTCAGGGACCCACTTGAGGAGGCAGTCTGTCTATTCTCAGATCTCAAGCTGCGTGTTGGGAGAACCACTACTCTCTTCAAAGCTGTCAGACAGGGACATTTAAGTCTGCAGAGGTTTCTGCTGCCTTTTCTTTGGCTCTGCCCTGCCCCCGGAGGTGGAGTCTACAGAGGCAGGCAGGCCTCCTTGAGCTGCAGTGGGCTCCACCCAGTTCAATCTACCTGGCACCTTTGTTTACCTACTCAAGCCTTGGCAATGGCAGGAACCACTCCCCCAGCCTCGCTGCTGCCTTGCAGTTTGATCTCAGACTGCTGTGCTAGCAATGAGTGAGGCTCCGTGGGCATAGGGCCCTCCAAGCTAGGCATGGCATATAATCTCCTGGTGTGCTGTTTGCTAAGACCATTGGAAAAGCGCAGTGTTAAGGTGGGAGTGACCCAATTTTCCAGGTGCCATCTGTCACCCCTTTCTTTGACTAGGAACAGGAATTCCCTTACCCCTTGGGCTTCCCAGGTGAGGCTATGCCTCACCCTGCTTCGGCTCACGCTCAGTGCGCTGCACCCACTGTCCTGCACCCACTGTCCAACAATCCCCAGTGAGATGAACCCGGTACCTCAGTTGGAAATGCAGAAATCACCTGTCTTCTGCATCGCTCACGCTGGGAGCCTTAGACTGGAGCTGTTCCTATTCGGCCATCTTGGCTCCACCCTATTTTCTGTTTTCTTTAATTTGTATCCCTAGAGCCTAAAAGAATGTTTGACATACAGTAGAGGCTCATCTGCTTGAATGAATGAAAGCAAAATCAAGACTTTTCTCTCTTGGAGGCTTTATAAATGACAATGCCACATTTGGAACAGAATGCATATCACTCCTTTTCCTAGGCTGAGAGAAAAGTTGTCATAATTTAGAGGGAATAAACAGATAAACAGCATTTATAAATATAAATATTTTTCAATTGATGAACATTTCATATTCTATCCTATGGATTTTATTGCCTCTTGTTTATTGAACACCTACTATGTGTTGACCTTTATATAAAAAGCTCATTTAATATTCACAACAAACTTATGAAGTAGGCTTTGCCATTTTTCATTCTAACATGCTGCAGATTTTTTTTTAAATGCACCATTTGTTTCCTAGTAGACTTTTAGGAGAAGAAAATAAAAAAGGCAGGCAGGTAGGACTCCCATAGTAAATATACATATGGATTATAGGATGCCCGAGCATTTCAGAAACTTTAAAATGTTCCAACATTTGAGGCAGTATGTTATTAGACCCCTTACACAAATGAATAAATAGAAGCTTAGAGAGGTTAAATAAATTGGCTTTCATTCACATAACCAAGTGAATAGCAGAATTCAAATACAGATCTACTTAATTACAAAGCCTGTGATATATCCACTACACTTCCCTGGTTTCTAAGATGATATCCCCATTCTTTTAGCCAGGGTTGTTACCACCCCATAAAGGGCATCTAGAGATGTCTAGAGATGTTGGGAGGCAGGGGAGTTTATGTCCTAATAACATGGGAATACCTGTGGCATTTAGACAATGGGAGCCAGGAAGCCTACATATTCATACAATGCATAGGACCAGTTCCATCCAACAAAGAACTGTCCCACAAATAGGTAACATGGCTGAAAAATCAACATTAACTGACAGCTCACTCTATGCCAGTGCTGGGGTAAGTGATAGGGATATAAAGATGAAAAATACTTGGTTCTTAATTTCAGGAAACCTATTTTCGAGTGAGACAAACAAACAAACAACCATCTCATACATCACAATAAGTAATTTATCAAAATTATGGACAAAGGAATGTAGGAGTCAGAGAAAGAGGAAGAATAAGTCAGAAAAGGCTTCATGGAGGGAGTAGCCTCTGAGTTGGATCTTCAAAAGTAAGTATAAGTTTTTTTAACTAGATAAAGAGGGTTAGTATTTCAGGACTAGGTGACAGCATATGTGAAGGCATAAAATGTAAAAGGACATGTCAGGAAAGGTAGTTATATGTACTGGCTGAAACTGCAGCTCTAGAGCTTAGCTGCATTCATAGTCTGCCTTTGCTACTTCCTAGCTATGAATCTGACAAGCTACTTAACCTCCTTGTGCTTGTTTTTCCTATATAAAATGGGGATAATAATAATGGAATTATTTCATAGGAGTGATGGAAGAGTAAATTAGTTATATATGAAATATTTCTAATGGTATCTAGCACATAGTAATCTTTCAGTTAATGTTAGCTGTTATTTTAAAAACAAGAGATTCATTTGTTCTACTATTTGTACTCTGTTTCAGCAAGTATTCTAAGACAGATGACAGATAGGTAGGTAGATAGATACAGAGAGATAAATATTGGAATTGAGGGAACCTGCGAAATGTCCATTTTTACTAAAGCATCAGTTGGGATGCATAAAATGGAAAGGTGGAACAAAGTTCACATCACTGTATTTATATCAGACATAAGGTGTTTAGATTTTATCCTATAGTAAATGGGGAGCCGTAGATGGATCTTAGGCAGAGGAGTGGCATGATCAGATTTGTGTTCTGATTCTACTGTGGAAGATGGACTGAAGAGGAGAGACTGAAGATAGGGAGACCAATAGGAAGTAGCTGAAGAGATCCGGGATACAAGTGATAATATCTATCCTCAGGCAAGGGTAGTTAGAGTGTTAAGGAAGGGATGGATTTATGACTGAATCACAATACACTTGGTTATTGATCAATTGGACATAAATGAGATTGAGAAATGTGAAGAAAGAGTGGAAGTTAAGAACCCAGATATAGAAGTCTCTTGACTCTTGTCCAATGCTCTTACATTTCTTTAAGTTGTTTAATTTTCTCTGATGCTGCCCTTAGTTTGTGCTGGACCTCTTCCATGGCACAGAGGCCTGCTCTTTTAGTGACGTATCCTGTGTCTCCTCCTTTTCTCCATTATTTTACTAAGGGGCTCTAAGCTGGGAGTACAACTTCTCTCTTTCCTTTATGTCCAGAGGTGCTCATTTATAGAAGTACTCCTGGCGGTTGGCCATCACTTACCCAGGAACTCCTAAGGCCCTTGGGTGGCCTGGGCATGGGCACAGGAATTGAGGAAGGTGCCAAGACCCCATTGCTGTCTAATGGCACAGTTCTCTGGGATCCAATTTTGTGTCTCTGTGGGAAATCTCTGCAAATACTGTGATTCCAGCCACCCTGTGGGCTTTGCCCAAACAGAGAGTGCTTTTGGCTGAGCCACCACTCCTTCCATTTCTAAACTTTGTGTATTTCAAGGGAAATCTGATCTGGACCTTTCTGATTCATTTACACTTAAATAACCCAAGGACTCTGTTGTAAGAGTAAACTCAGCTCCAAAAATGTCTTATAAGATTTAGTTATAAAACTCCCTAAGATTTTGTGAGCTAGAATTTTTTTTACCCCCCTTCTCTTTGAAACAAGATGTTGTGACTTTGCCAAGAGTAAATGGATTTGCAACCTCAAAGGGGTCGTGTTTGGTTCAAGAGTCAGAAATCATGAAGTTCAAAGGCCCAAATGCATTCTTCAAGAATTGGCAGAAAAGAACCCAAGTGGATGGGATAAATGATAAATCTAGGAGGAACTTGGTGAGGGGGTGACAGGAAGCATTCATTCTACTCTTTTGGTTCCGTGTCCCAAAGCCTCATGACTTTTGTCTCTTAACTGAGAAAATGGAGTTATGAGAAAGCACACTCCTACAAGAGACCAGGAAAATCAGGCAGAGAGACAACTCCCATTTTGAGTAAGTTCCTGACTGTTTACAGAATGCTTTTCACAGTGTTTCGTCTCACTTAGTTAATCCTCCAATAGCCCTGTGGGCTAGCAATAATCATCCCCATTTTCCAGAGGAAGAAAATGAGGTTTAGAAGAGAGGAAGTGACATATCCAATGCTACAGAACTGTTTTACAACAAAGTCAGGAATTCTCTTTAATGAAATTCAGACTATATTAGGCTAGGGAGAAGTAAGATGTGGAAACTTACCTTGGGCTGCTGACAGCCAAGAAGGCGACTATAACGGAGTTTCTATTTATGAAACTCTCCTTGATGAACCCCAGCTAAGAGTTGTCCCTTGCTTCATTGAAACTCCATGAGAAGTTTGATCATGCATCTCATAGAACATATATAACATTTTCCCTTTGTTTTATAGTTATCTGTGTATTTATTTTATAACCTTCATTCTCATTTTTCTTCATATTTCACTAGACTATGAGCATCTCAAAGACTGAAATGTGTCCTGCTCATCTTTCTGCCCAGTGTCTAGTTCAGTGTCTAGCACAAGATAGAGTAATCTGTCAGTAAATGTTGAAAAGATAAATGTGCAGAGGGTGGATATGTGAGCATGTCCAGACACCAATGTATGTGTATGTTGATTTGTGTTTGTGTGGGTGTGGAGATAAATGCATTTTATAGAAATATAGATTTTGGTGGGGATGAGTATGTATTCATGTGCATTAAAAAAGTGGGGTGTGGGGGCTTGAGGAGGTGGCTGGCAAGAAGCCATGAGGGACTGTGCCATGAGGAACAGTGCATCCCAGCCCAGATACTACACTTTTCCCACAATCTTTGCAATCCACAGACAAAGAGATTCTCTTGGTTGCCTACACCATCAGGGCCCTGGGTTTCAAGAACAAAATTGGGCAGCTGTTTGGGCAGACACCAAGATAGGTGCAGGTTTTTTTCCCCCCAGTGGTGCCTGGAATACCAGCAAGACAAAACCATTTACTCCCCTGGAAAGAGGGTTGAAGCCAGGGAGCCAAGTGGTCTAGCTCAGTGGATGTCACTCCCTAGAAGCCCTGCAAGCTAAGATCCACTGGTTTGAAATACTCGCTGCCAGCACAGCAGTCAGCAGTCGACCAGGGATGCTGGAGCTTGGTGGGGGTAGGGGCATCCGCCATTACTGAGGATTGAGTAGGCAGTTTTCCCCTCACACTGTAAACAAAGTCGCCTGGAAGTTTAAACTGGGCGGAGCCCATCACCGCTCCACAACACCGCTGTAGCCAGACTGCCTCTCTAGATTCCTCCTCCCTGGGCAGAACATCTCTGAAAGAAAGGCAGCAACCCCATTCAGGGGCTTGTAGATAAAACCTCCATCTCCCTGGGACAGAGTACCTGTGAAAAGGGGTGGCTGTGGGCACAGCTTCAGCAGACTTAAACTAAACGTTCCTGCCTGCTGGCTCTGAAGAGAGCAGTGGATCTAAAAGCAAGGCGCTCAAGCTCTGCTAAGGGACAGACTGCCTCCTCAAGTGGGTCCCTGACCCCCGTGACTCCTGACTGGGAGATACCTCCCAGCAGGTGTCAACAGACAACTCATACCAGAAAGCTCTGGCTGACATCTGGTGGTGCCCCTCTGGGATGAAGCTTCCAGAGGAAGGAGCAGGCAGCAATCTTTGCTGCTCTGAAGGCTCTGCTGGTGATACCCAGGCAAACGAGTCCTGGAGTGGACCTCCAGCAAACTCCAGCAGACCTGCAGTAGAGGGGCCTAACTGTTAAAAGAAAAATGAACAAACAGAAAGGGATAGCATCAATATCAATATAAAGGATGTCCACTGAAAAACCTCATTCAAAAGTCACCAACATCAAAAGCGAAAGTTAGATAAATACACAAAGATGAGAAAAACCAGTGCAAAAACACTGAAAATTTCAAAAACTAGAATGCCTCTTCTTTGCTAAAGGATCACAACTCCTCACCAGCAAGGGAACAAAACTGAATGAAGAATGAGTTTGACGAATTGACAGAAGTAGGCTTCAGAAGGTGGGTAATAACAAACTCCTCTGAGCTGAAGAAGCATGTTCTAACCTAATGCAAGGAAGCAAATAATCTTGCTGACGGAGCTGGAAAACACAGCATGAGAACTTCGTGAAGCATACACAAGTATCAATAGCTAAATCAATCAAGTGGAAAAAAGATATCAGAGATTGAAGATCAACTTAATGAAATAAAGCATGAAGAAAATATTAGACAAAAATGACTGAAAAAGAAGGAACAAAGCCTCCAAGAAATATGGGACTATGTGGAAAGACCAACCCTGTGTTTGATTGGTGTACATGAAACTGATGGGAATAATGAAACTAAATCAGAAAACGCTCCTCAGCTTTTTATCCAGAAGAACTTCCCCAACCTACCAAGACAGGCCAACATTCAAATTCAGGATACATAGAACACCATGAAGGTACTCCTTGAGAAGAGCAACCCTAAGACACATAAACTTCAGATTCACCAAGGTTGAAATGAAAGAGAAAATGTTAAGGGCAGCCAGAGAGAAAGGTCAGGATATGCACCATAAAAAGCCCATCAGTCTAACAGTGGATCTCTCTGCAGAAACTCTACATGACAGAAGAGACTGGGGGCCAATATTTAACATTCTTAAAGAAAATAATTTTCAACCCAGAATTACATATCCAGCCAAACTAAGCTTCATAAGCAAAGGAGAAATAAAATTCTTTCTACAAAAGCTCTTGAAGGAAGCACTGAATATGAAAAAAAAAAAGGTCCCAGTCACTGGAAAAACATACCAAATTGTAAAGACCATTGGCACTATGAAAAAACTACATCAACTAACAGGCAAAATAACCTGCTAGCATCATAATGACAGGATTAAATTGACACATAACAATATTAATCTTAAATGTCAACAGACCAAATGTCCCAATTCAAAGGCACAGACTGGCAAATTGAATAAAGAGCCAAGACCCATTAGTGTGCTGTATTCAGGAGACCCATCTCACGTGCAAAGGCACACATGGGCTCAAAATAAAGGGATGGAGGAATATTTACCAAGTAATTGAAAAGCAAAACAAAGCAGGGGTTGCAATTCTAGTCTCTGATAAAACACACTTTAAAACAACACAGATCAAAATGACAAAAAGGGCATTACATAATGGTAAATGGATCAATGCAACAAGAAGAGCTAACTATCCTAAATATATATATACATGCATCCAATAGAGAAGCACTCAGATTCATAAAGCAAGTTCTTAGAAAACTGCAAGAGACTAGACTTCCACACAATAATAGTGGGAGACTTTAACACCCCACTGTCAATATTAGACAGAGCAATGAGACAGAAAATTAACAAAAATATTCAGGACTTTAACTCAGCTCTGGACCAAGCAGCCCTAATAGACATCTATGGAACTATTCACCCTAAATCAGCAAAACAATCTCTCCAACCACAGTGCAATCAAATTAGAATACAGGATTAAGAAACTCACTGAAAACTGCAGAACTTCATGGACACTGAACAACCTGCTACTGAATGACTACCAGGTGAAGACACAATAAACCAGAATCCCTGGGACATAGATAAAGCAGTGTTTAGAGGGAAATTTATAGCACTAAATGCCCACAAGAGAAAGTGTAAAAGATTGAAAATCGACACACAAACATCAAAATGAAAATAACTAGAGAAGCAAGAGCAAATAAATTTAAAAGCTAGCAGAAGACAAGAAATAACTAAGATCAGAGCAGAACTTAAGGAGACGGAGACAGAGACAAGAAAAACCCTTCAAAAATCAGTGAATCCAGGAGCTCATTTTTTGAAAAGATTAACAAAATAGATAGACCACTAGCCAAACTAATAAAGAAGAAAAGAGAGAATAATCAAATAGACACAATAAAAAAATGATATAGGTGATATTACCACTGATCCCACAGAAATACAAACTATCATCAGAGAATACTATAACCACCTCAATGAAAATAAACTAGAAAATCTAGAAGAAATGGATAAATTCCTGGACACATACAACCTTGCAATGCTGAACAAGGAAGAAGTCAAATCCATGAATAGGCCAATAACAAGTTCTGAAATTGAGGCAGTAATTAATAGCCTATCAACCAAAAAAAGCCCAGGACCAGACAAATTCACAGCTGAATTCTACCAGGGGTACAAAGAGGAGCTGGTACTATTCCTTTTGAAACTATCCCAAACAATAAAAAAAGAGGTACCACTCCCTAACTAATTTTATGAGGCCAGCATCATCCTGATACCAAAGCCTGGCAGAGACCCAACAACAACAACAACAAAAAAAAGAAAGAAAGATAAAGAAAGAAAGAAAAAGAAAGAAAGAAAGAAAGAAAGAAAGAAAGAAAGAAAGAAAAAGAAAGAAAGAAAAAGAGAAAGAAAAAATAAAATTTTAGGCCAATATCCCTGATGAACATCGATGCAAAAATCCTCAACAAAATACTAGCAAACTGAATCCAGCAGCACATCAAAAAGCCTATCCACCATGATCAAGTCAGCTTCATCCCTGGGATGCAAGGCTGTTTCAGCCTATGCAAATCTATATACATAATCCATCACATAAACAGAACCAGTGACAAACACCACATAATTACCTCAATAGATGCAGAAAAGGCCTTTGATAAAATTCAACACTCCTTCATGCCAAAAACTCTTAATAAACTAGGTATTGATGGAACGTATCTCAAAATAATAAGAGCTATTTATGACAAACCCAAAGCCAATATCATACTGAATGGGCAAAAGCTGGAAGGCTTTTCTTTGAAAACTGGCACAAACAAGGATGCCTTCTCTCAACACTATTAAACATAGTATTGGAAATTTTGGCCTGGAATGAGGTAAGAGTAATAAATAAAGTGTATTCAAATAGTAAGAGAGGAAGTCAAATTGTTTCTGTTTTCAGATGACATGATTGCATATTTAGATAACCCCATAGTCTCAGACCAAAATCTCCTTAAGCTGATAAGCAATTTCAGCAAAGTGTGAGAATACAAAATCAATGTGCAAAGTTTCCAAGCATTCCTATACACAAATAATAGACAAACAGAGAGCCAAATCAAGCGTCAATTCTCACTCACAGTTGCTACAAAGAGAATAAAATACCTAGGAATATAAGTTACAAGGGACTTGAAGGACCTCTTTAAGGAGAACTGCAAACCACTGCTCAAGAAAATAAGAGAGGACACAAACAAATGGAAACACATTCCATGCTCATGGACAGGAAGACTCAATATCATGAAAACGGCAATACTGACCCAATTAATTTATAGATTCAATGCTATCCCCACCAAGCTACCATAGACTTTCTTCACAGAATTAGAAAAAACTACTTTAAATTTCTTATGGAAGCAAAAAAGATCCCATATAGCCAAAACAATCCTAAGCAAAAAGAGCAAAGCTGGAGGCATCATGCTACGTGACTTCAATCTATACTACAAGATGACATTAACCAAAATAGCATGGTACGGGTACCAAAACAGATATATAGACCAATGGAACAGAACAGAGGCCTCAGAAATAACACCACACATCTACAATCATCTGATCTTTGACAAACCTGACAAGAACAAGCGATGGGGAAATAATTTCCTATTTAACAAATGTTGGGTTGGGAAAACTGGGTAGCCATATGCAGAAAATTGAAACTGGACCCCTTCCTTACACCTCATACAAAAATTAACTCAAGATGGATTAAAGACTTAAATGTAAAACCTAAAACTGTAGAAACCCTAGAAGAAACCTAGGCAATACCATTCAGGACATAGGCATGGGCAAAGGCTTCATGATTAAAACACAAAAAGCAATGGCAACAAAAGCCAGAATTGACAAATGAGATCAAATTGAAGTAAAGAACTTCGGCACAGCAAAAGAAACTATCATCAGAGTGAATAGGCAACCTACAGAATGGAAGAAAATGTTTGCAATTTATCCATCTGACAAAAGTCTAATATCCAGAATCTACAAGGAACTTAAACAAATTTACAAGAATAAAACAAAAAACCGTATCAAAAAGTGGGTGAAGGATATGAACAGACACTTCTCAAAATAGGACATTTATGTAGCCAAGAAACATATGAAAAAAGCTCATCATCACTGGTCATTAGAGAAATGCAAATCAACACCACAATAAAATACCATCTCATGCCAGTTAGAATGGTGAACATTAAAAAGTCAGGAAACAACAGATGCTGAAGGGGATGTGGAGAAATAGGAACAATTTTACACTGTTGATGAGAATATAAATTAGTTCAACTATTGTGGAAGACAGTGTGGTGATTTCTCAAGGATCTAGAACCAGAAATACCATTTGACCCAGAATCCCGTTACTGGGTATATACACAAAAGGAATATATATCATTCTACTATAAAGACACATGCACACATATGTTTATTGCAGCACTATTCACAATAGCAAAGACTTGGAACCAACCCAAATGCCCATCAATGATAGACTGGATGAAGAAAATGTGGCACATATACACCATGAAATACTATGGAACCATAAAAAAGTATGAGTTCATGTCCTTTGCAGGAACATGGAAGAAGCTGGAAACCATCATTCTCAGCAAAGTAACACAGGAACAGAAAACCAAACATTGCATGTTCTCACTCATAATTGGGAGTTGAACAATTAGAACACATACAGTGAGAGGAACATGACACAACTGTGCTTGTCAGGGGGTGGGATCTAGAGGAGGGATAGCATTGGGAGAAATGCCTAATGTAGATAACAGGTTGATGGGTGCAGCAAACCACGTGGCACGTGTATACCTATGTAACAAGCCTGCACATTCTGCACGTGTCCCAGAACTTAAAGTATGATAACATAATTAATAAATAAAAAATAAAAATTAGAAAGTTTGAAGCTGTGTATGTGTGTGTCTTTCCACGTGTATTAGGAAAATGTAATTCTGTGAGTATGCTTAGAGTTGAGGCCTGTTTAAATTTCATCCTGGGACTGAATATGAAAGGAGACTTTGTACTTGCCTAAATAATTATTTGAGAAAACCAAAGGCTTTCATAACTACTACTCAGCCCTGAAAATTCCAAAGTCTAGCTCTAAAGACAATTCCAAAGTCTTTGCTGATGCTCTCTCACAGAGTAATGAGTCACAGAGCTAGGGATTGACAAAAATGATGTCAGCAAAGTTCATACATGAAGTCCTCATTTCACATTTATGTGGCCTTTTGTGCCTTCCCTTTCCACACCCACCCCCTAGAGCCCTCAAGTTAGATGAAATCCCCTTGGAACAAGGAAAATGTCTGATAAGTAGGGTTGGACAAATAGAGAGACCCAAGGCCTTGTTTTCAAAACTAAAGATTCTGAGGTTCTTCTTGGCTGCTACTAGCTTTCTGCTGCTACCACTCATGTACTAGAGGAGCATTTAAAGATTTTTCTAAAACCTCTGACTTCTGGGGTATAGAGCAATTGGACTGGGAAAATGGGACACATCAGATGGGAACTCCCTTTTTTGCATCACTAAATCTATTTATAACTATACCTATTTTTTCTACTTTTTTTTCTGTTACAATGGAGGAACGGTTTATACTCCTTTCTAAGACCAAAATTTTTACCTGTATTTTGGATCCCAATCCCTCTCACCTTATCAAAGTCTTCACTTCTTCGGTTTCCACTCACACTCCCCTCACATCTTTTTCCTTATTGGATCATCATCATCATCCTACACACATATTCTAGTATCTCACACTTACAAATACATTATTCCTTCATCTCACATTTCCTTTTAGCTACTCTCTCTAGCTATTTATCTGTTCCACTTAGCAAAACTTCTCAAAAGAGTCATTTGGAAGTATTGTCTCTATTTCTTTACCTGTAAGTCATTCGTTACTTGATTCTAATGAAAATTCTCTGGTTCAGCTCGCCAATGATCTTCATGTTGCCAAATCCAAAGGATATTTTTCTGACTTTAAATTACTGAACCTCTCAGCAACTTTTAAATACTGCTCACTTCACTCCTTTAAAAAATTAATGGGATAAGAACACTTACCAGTATATTTACCTTCTTAACAATTTTTAAGTGTATGTACATTGTTGCCTACTATAAGTGCAATGTTTTACAGCAGATCTCCAGAGCTTATTCATCTTATTCAACTGAAAGTTATGCTCATTGACTAGTAACTCCCCATTTTTCTTTCCCCCATTCTCTGGCAATCCCCATTCCATTCTTTGATTCTATGACTATTTTAGATACCTCTGATAAGTGAAAATATGGAGTATTTGAATATCTGAGACTGGCTTATTTCAGTTAGTATAATGTTCTCAAGTTTCATCCATGTTGTCTTATATTTCAGGTTTTTAAAAGCTGAATAGTCCTCCATTGTGTGTATATAACACCTTTATTTATCCATTCATTTGTCAATGGACATTTTGATTGCTTGTCTATCTTGGCTATTGTGAATAGTGCTGAAGTGAAATAGGAGTGCTGATATATTTTCAAAATCCTGATTTTAATTTTTTTGGATAAATACCAGGAAGGGGATTGTTGGGTCATATGATAGTTCTATTTTTAATGTTTAGAAGTATTTTCAAACTGTTTTTCATAGTGGTTGCAAGATTTTGCATTCCCACCAACAGTGTTTAAGGGTTCCAATTTTTCCACATCCTTTCCAAAATTTCTTATTTTTTGTGATTTTTATTTTAAATAACAGCCATCCTGACAGGTGTGAGGTAATATCTCATTGTGCCTTTGATTTGCATTTTCGTGATTACTAGTGGCATTAAGCATTTTGGGGACATTTGCATGTCTTCTTAGGACAGATGCCTATTAAAATATTTAGCCCATTTTAAAATTGGGTTATTATTATTATTATTTTACTATTGATTGTAGGAGTTCCTTATGTATATTGGAGATTAACCCCTTAACAAAAATTTAGTTTGGAAATATCTTTCTCTGTAAATTGGCTTTTTACTCTGTTGAGTGTTTTCTTTGCTGTGCAGAAGATTTTTAGTTTGATGTAGTTTTACTTGTTTATTTTTATTTTTGTCGCCTGTGCTGCTTGTGTCATACCCATAAAATCATTGCTAAGACCAATGTCATGAAGAATTGCCCCTGTTTTCTTCTGGGAGTTTTGCAGTATCAGATCCAATGCTTAAGTCATTAATCCACTTTGAGTTGATTTTTTTTTTAGTGCAAGATAAGGGTCTAAATTTCTTCTTTTTAAAGGCCTAATTGACAAAGTTGTGTATATTTACAGTGCATAACATGATGTTTTGATATGTGTATACATTTTGAAATCATTAAATCAAGTTAATTAACAGATTCATCTTCTCACCTACTTTTTTGTGCTAAGAATATTTAATATCTAATCTCTTAGTTATTTCCAAATACTATATACAACACATTATTTATTATTTGCTACAGTCTCCATGCTGTACAATAGATCTCCAGAACTTATTCTTTCCATCTAACTGAAACTTTTTACTCTTTAATCAACATCTCCCCATTACCCTCCCATGCTCCAACCCCTGAAAACCACCATTCTACTCTCTGCTTCTGAGTTTGACTTTTTTAGTTTCCACGTATAAATGAGATAATGAGATATTTGTCTTTCTGTGCCTGGCTTATTTCACTTAGTGTAGTGTCCTCCAGGTTTATCTATATTGTCACAAATGACAGGATTTCTTTCTTTTTTAGTCTGCAAAATATTCTATATTCCATATTTCCATATATATATAAAGCACTTTATCAATTAATGAACACTTAAGTTGATTCCATATCTTGACTATTGTGAATAATGCTGCAGCAAACATAGAATTGCAAATAGCTCTCCAACATACTGCTCTTGTTTACTTTGGATATATACCCAGTAGTAGGATAGCTGGATCATATTGTAGTTCCATTTTTGATTTCTTGGGGAACCTCCATACTATCTTTCATAATGGCTATACTATCTAGTTTTATGGTTTTGAATTTGTATATCCAGTTTTTTTATATGCCAATTGTTGAAGTGACTATCCTTTCCCCATTGTGTATTCTTAGCACTTTTGTTGAAGATTAGTTGACCATATATATAGGGATTTATTTCTGGGCACTCTGTTTTTTTTCTATTGATCTATATACTGGTCTTTATGCCAGTACCATACTGTTTTGATTACTGTTGATTTGTAATATATTTTGATATCAGGAGTAAACACTTCCAAACTCACTTTATGAGGCCATTACTCTGATACCAAATACAGCTAAAACATCACAAGAAAAAAAAAACTATATTTCAATATCCCTGATGAATTTAGATGTAAGAATCCTCAAGAAAACACTAGCAAATCAAATGTAATGACAAAGTAAAAGAATCATATGCCATGGCCAAGTATGATTGATTTCTAGGATGCAAGAATGGTTCAACATAGAAAAATCAATTAATGTAATATGCCACATTAACAGAATAAAGGTTAAAAATTACATGATCATCTCAATAGATTCAGAAAAAACATTTGACAAAATTCAACATCATTTTATGATAGAAACTCTAAACAAAATAGAAATAGAAATAAATTACCTCAACATAATAGAAACAATATATTTAAAGCCCATAGTTAACATCATATTCAATGATGAAAAACTGAAAGCTCTTCCTCTAAGATCAGGAATAAGACAGGAATGTCCACTCTCACCAATTCTATTCAACATAGTACTGAAAGTCCTTGCCAGAGCAATTCAGCAATAAAAACAAAGCCATCCAAGTAAGAAAGGAAGAGGTAGTATTATCTCCACTGATGACATAACTTTATATGTAAAATACCCTAAAGACTCTACAAACTATTTGGGCTAATAAACAAGTTCAGTAAAGTTGCAGGACACAAAATCAACATACAAAAGTCAATTGTGTTTCTACACAATAATGACAAACTATCTAACAAGGAAATTAGGAAAACAATCCCATTTATAATAGCACTAAAATAATAAAATATTTGATAATAAAATTAAATAAGAAGGTGAAATACTTGTTTACTAAGAACTACAAAATATTAATAAAGAATTGAAGAGGACACAAACAGAAAGAAATTCATGTTTATGTATTGGAAGACTTAATTTTTAAATGTCCAAACTACCTACAGAGATCTACCGATTCAATGGCATTTCTATCAAAATTCTAATAGTATTTTTTTACAGAAATAGAAAAAAAATTATAGAATTCATACATAGCTACCAAAGATCATAAATAGCAAAAATCAGTCTTGAGAAAGAACAACGCTACTCATTTTAAAATCGGGACATGGATGAAATTGGAAATCATCATTCTCAGTAAACTATCGCAAGAACAAAAAACCAAACACCGCATATTCTCACTCATAGGTAGGAATTGAACAATGAGAACACACGGACACAGGAAGGGGAACATCACACTCTGGGGACTGTTGTGGGGTCGGGGGAGTGGGGAGGGATAGCTTTAGGAGCTATACCTAATGCTAAATGACGAGTTAATGGGGGCAGCACACCAGCATGGCACATGTATACATATGTAACTAACCTGCAAATTGTGCACATGTACCCTAAAACTTAAAGTATAATAATAATAATAATAAATAAATAAATAAATAAATAAAATCATTTATTCTTTTAGCTTCCATGATGTCACACTTTCTTACCTTCACTTAGGCAGTGGGGTAGTTTCCTTGCTTCATCTCCTTAAACTCAGGGCTTGTTTAGGGCACTCATTTGAGTCCACATCTCCCTTCACCATCTCTCTCTAGTTGATGCTGTGTAGCCCCATGGTTTTAAATTTCATTTATATTCACAGCTTACAAATATGTATCCCCAGGTTTGACCTTTACCTTGAGTTTCAGATTTGTGTATCTAAATGCCTACACGTCGTCCTAATATAGATGTCTCACAGATATGTCAAACACAAACATGACCAACTTAGAACTCTTAAGTCTTACCCTAAAACCTCTTCCTCACAGTATTAATCATCACAGTAAAGACAGTATTCACCCGTTCGCTCAAGCCAAAAAATAAATGCGGTCCTTGAATGCTCTCTTCCTCATCTCCCACATCCAGCCCATTAGAAGTTCCTGTCAATTCTACCTCCAAATATAAAGTTCAAAGAGAAAGAAATAAAGGACATTATGATTGGCAAGGAAGACATCAAATTTTCTTTTCATATGGATAATATGATCTTATGTTTTTTATTATTTATCTATTTAGTGATTTGATTTTGCATGAACATTATTAGTGCATTTTTTATTTTACCATCTACATCAATTGTTAAATTTATTAAAAATTGGGTACAAGGTACACATGAACTAAGGGAGTTTACCTAATAGATTATCCAAGATTATTTTTTGTTTGTTTCTCTGTTTGTTTTTGCTTTGTTTTATGTCTTTTTAATTTTTAAAAATTATTTTCATATTTCAATAGGTTTTTGTGAAACAGGTGATGTTTGGTTACATGAATAAGTTATTTAGTGGTGATTTCTTAGATTTTGGTGCACTTATCACCCAAGCAGTGTATACTGTACCCAATGTGTAGTCTTTTACCCCTCACCACCCTCCTACCCTTTCTCTGGAGTCCTCAAAGTCCATTGTATCATTATTAGTGCCTTTGCATCCTCATCGCTTAGCTCCCACTATAAGTGAGAACATATGATGTTTATTTTTCCATTTCTGAGTTACTTCACTTAGAACTATTTTCTCCAAATCCATCCAGGTTGCAGCAAATACCATTATTTCATTTCTTTTTATGGCTGAGTAGTATTTCATGGTATGTATGTGTCTGTGTGTGTGTGTATATATATATGTGTGTGTGTGTGTGTGTGTGTATATATTTCCTGTATCATTGACTGATCAATGGGCATTTAGTCTTGCTCTAAATTTTTGCAATTGTGAGTTGTTCTATTAGAAACATGCATGTGCAAGTATATTTTTCAAATAATGACTTTTTTCCCCCTGGGTAGATACCCAGTAATGGAATTACTTTTAGTTCTTTAAGAAATCTCCACATTGTTTTCCATAGCGTTTGTACTAGTTTACATTGTCAACAGTGCCACAGTATTCCCATTTCACCACATCCACGACAACATCTATTTTTTTTTAATTTTTTTAAATTATGGCCATTCTTGGGGGAGTAAGGTGGTATTGCATTGTGGTTTTGATTTGCAGTTCCCTGATTATTAGTGATGCGGAGCATTGTTTCATATGTTTCTTGACCATTTGTAAATCTTCTTTTGAGAATTGTCTATTTATATTCCTAACCCACTTTTTTATGGAATTGTTTGTTTGTTTTTCTTGCTAATTTGTTTGAGTTCTTAGTAGACTCTGGATATTAGTCCTTTGATGGATGTATAGATTGCAAAGATTTACTCCCACTCTGTGGTTTGTCTGTTTACTCTGCTGATTATCTTTTTTGCTGTGGAAAAGCTTTTTCATGTAATTAAGTCCCATCTATTCATCATTGTTTTGTTGCATTTGCTTTCGGGTTCTTGGTCATAAAGTTTTTGCCTATACCAATGTCTAAAAGGGTTTTTCTGGTATTATCTTATGGAATTTTTATGGTTTCAGGTCTTAAAATTAAGTCTTTGATCCACCTTGAGTTAATTTTTGTATAAGGTGAGAGATGAGCATCCAATTTTTTTCTTCTACATGTGGTTTGCCAATTATCCCAGCAGTATTTGTTGAATAGGGTTCCCTTTCCCAACTTCAATGTTGCTGCTTTTTCAAAGTCCAGTTGATCGTATTTGAATTTATTTCTGGGTTCTCTATTCTGCTCTATTGGTTGATGTGCCTATTTTTATACCAGTACCTGCTGTTTTGGTGACTATGGCCTTATGGTATAATTTGAAGTCAGGTAATGTGATGCCTCCAGATTTGTTCTTTTTGCTTCATCTTGCTTTGGCTATGCAGGCTCTTTTTTGGTTCCATATGAATTTTAGGATTATTTTTTCTAGTTCTGTAAAAAATAATCATTGTATTTTGATGGGAATTGCATTAAATTTGTAGATTGCTTTTGGCAGTACGGTCATTTTCACAATATTGATTCTATGCATCCATGAACATAGGATGTGTTTTCAGTTGCTTGTGTCATCTGTGGTTTCTTTGAGCAATGTTTTATAGTTTTCTTTGTAGAGGTCTTTTGACTCATTGGTTAGGTATATTCCTAAGTATTATTTTTTCAGCTATTGTAAAAAGGGTTGAGTTATTGATTTAATTCTCCACTTGGTTGCTGTCAGTGTATAGAAGAGCTACTGATTTGTGTGCATCAATCTTTTGTATTTCTGTGGTATCAGTTGTAATGTCTCCTGTTGCATTTCAAATTGAGCTTATTTGGGTCTTCTCTTGGTTCATCTTGCTATTGGTCTATCAACTTCATTTATCTTTCCACAGAACCAGCTTTCTGTTCTATTCTTTTTTGTATTTTTATTTTGTTTGTCTCAATTTTATTTAGTTCTGCTCTTATCTTTGTTATGTTTTTTCTTCTGCTGTGTTTGGGTTTGGTTTGTTCTTGATTCTCTGGTTCCTTGAGGGGCAACCTTACATTGTCTATTTGTGCTCTTTCAGATTTTTTGATGTAGGTATTTAATGCTATGAACTTTCCTCTTAGCACTGTCTTTGCTGCATCTCAGAGGTTTTGATAAGTTGTGTCAGTATTATTGTTCAGTTCAAATAACTTTTAAATTTTCATATTGATTTCACTGTTGACCCAGTAATTATTCAAGGACAAGTTATTTAATTTCCGTGTATTTGCATGGTTATGAGGGTTCATTCTGGAGTTGATTTCCAATTTTATTCCACTGTGGTCTGAGAGAGTACTTCATATAATTTTGATTTACTACTGTTTATTGAGACTTTTTTTGTGGCCTATCATATATTCCGTCCTGGAGAATATTTTGTGTGCTGATGAATAGAATGTATATTTTTCAGTTTTGGGGTAGAATGTTCTGTAAATATCTGTTAAGTCCATTTGTTCTAGGGTATAGTTTAAGTTCATTGTTTCTTGGTTGACTTTCTGTCCTGATGACCTGTCTAGTGCTGTCAGTGAAGTAATGAAGTCCCCCACTATTATTGTGTTGCTGTCTATCTCATATCTTAGGTCTAGTAGTAATTGTTTTATAAATTTGGAAGCTCCAGTGTTAGGTGCATATATATTTGGAATTGGGACTTTTTTTATTGGAAAAATTCTTTCATTATTATATAATGTTTCTCTTTGTCTTTTTTCACTGCTGCTACTTTAAGGTTTGCTTTGTCTGATATAAGAATAGCTACTCTTGCTCTCTTTTGGTGTCCATTTGCATGAAATATATTTTCCACCCCTTTACCTTAATTTTATGTAATTCCTTATTTTTGTATCTTTTAAGTGGAACATTTAGGCTATTTACATTTGAGGTTAGTTTGAGATGTGAGGTACTATTTTATTCATCATTCTATTTTTTTGTCTGAATACCTTGTTTTTTTTCATTATGTTATTGTTTTATAGATCCCGTGAGATTTATGCTTTAAGGTGGTTCTATTTTGGTGTATTTTGAAGATTTGTTTCAAGATTTAGAGCTTTTTAAGCAGTTCCTGTATTGCTGGTTTGCTAGTGGCAAATTCTCTTAGCATTTGTTTGTCTGAAAAAGGCTATCTTTCCTTCATTTATGAAGCTTAGTTTCGCTGGATACAAAATTCTTAGCTGATAATTTTTTTTTTTAAGCAGGCTAAAGATAGAATCCCAATCGCTTCTGGCTTATAGGGTTTCTGCTGAGAAATCTGCTGTTAATCTGATAGATTTTCCTTTATAGGTTACCTGATGCTTTTGCCTCACAACTCCTAAGATTCTTTCCTTTGTCTTGACTTTAGATAATGTGAAGACTGTGTGCCTAGGTGATAATCTTTTTGTGATAAATTTCCCAGGTGTTCTTTGAGTGTCTTGTATTTAAATATCTAGATCTCTAGCAAAGCTGGGAAAGTTTTCCTTAATTATTCCCTCAAATATGTTTTCCAGACTTTTAAATTTCTCTTCTACTTCAGGAAAACCAAGTACTCTTAAGTTTGGTCATTTAACATAAATCCCAAACTTCTTAAAAGGTTTGTTCATTAGTTGTTTTTTTTTATTTGTCTTTATTGGATTGGGTAATTTGAAAGCCTTGTCTTTGAGCTCTGAAGTTCTTTCTTCTACATCTTCAATTCTATTGCTGAGACTTTCCAGTGTATTTCTCATTTCTCTAAGTGTGTTCTTCATTTCCAGAAGTTGTAATTGTATTTATAGCATGTATTTCTCTGGAGATTTTTTTTTTTTTTGAGATGGAGTCTTGCTCTGTCACCCAGTCTGGAGAGCAGTGGCGTGATCTCGGCTCACTGCAAGCTCTGCCTCCCAGGTTCATGCCATTCTCCTGCCTCAGCCTCCCAAGTAGCTGGGACTATGGGCACCTGCCACCACACCCAGCTAATTTTTTGTATTTTTTAGTAGAGATGGCGTTTCACCATGTTAGTCAGGATGGCCTCGATCTCCTGACCTTGTGATCCACCTGCCTCGGCCTCCCAAAGTGCTGGGATTACATGCATGAGCCACTGCTCCCGGCCTCTCTGGAGAATTTTATATCCATATCCTGTAACTTTTAAAAAAATCCTTAAGTTGGTATTCACCTTTCTCTAGTGCCTTTTTGAGCAGCTTAATAATCAACCTTCTGAATTCTTTTTCTGGCAATACAGAGATTTCTTCTTGGTTTGAATCCATTGCTGGTGAGCTAGTGTGATCTTTTGGGGGTGTTAAATAACCTTGTTTTGTCATACTACCAGAATTGTTTTCTGTTTTTTTTTTCTAATTTGAGCAGACTATGTCAGAGGGAAGATCTGGTGCTCAAAGGCTGCTGATCAGATTATTTTGTCCCACAGGGTGTTCCCATGATGTGGTGCTCTCCCTCTTCCCCTAGGAATGTGGCTTCCTAAGAGCTGAACTGCAGTGACTGTTATGTATTTTCTGGAACTAGACACCTAGCAGAGCTCTAGAACTCCAGGCTGGTCCTGGGGAGTGTCTGCAAAAAGTCCTGTGATGTAATCTATCTTTAGTTCTCTCAGCAGTGGATACCAGCACCTGCCCCAGTGGAGGTAATGGGGAGTGAGGTGGACCCTGTGAGGTTCCTTGGTTGTATTTCTGTTTAGTGTGCTAGTTCTGTGTTGGTTGGACTCCAGCCAGGTGGTGGTGCTCTCAAGACAGCATTAGCTGTGGTAGTAAAGGGAGGATTAAATCTTGCCCTAGGGTCACCAGGATAAGTATTCTGATTTCTCAGGTGGTGGGTGGAGCCATAGAGATCACAAGAGTTTATGCCCTTTGTCTTCGACTACCAGGGCAGGTAGAGAAAGACCTGGGTAGGGTTAGGTGTGTCTGAGTTCAGATACTCCTTGAGTGCAAGACTCTCCTTGCTGCAGCTGCTGTGGAGGATGGGGATGTGGTTCTCAAGCCAATGGAGTTATCTTCCTGAGGGGATTATGGCTGCCCCTACAGTGTCATGCAGGTTGCCAGGGAAGTGGGGAAAATCCAGCAGTTACAGGCCTCACCCAACTCCTACACAGCCCATCTCCTACTGTGCCCCCCACTCCAACAGCACTGAGTTTATTTCCAGGCAGTGGGTGAGCAGAGCTGAAAACTTGCCCCATGCTACAAGCCTCCCCACTGAGAAAGCAAGCAAGGCTTTCAGGTTTGATGCCTCCCCACCTGCCATGGCTTCTGTGCTCATGTCTGCACTTCTAGTTTTCCCCCTCCCCCAGTTTCTGTCGAGGAAACTTCACATTCAGTAGAAACTATTACAAAGTTCAGCTGGAGGTTTTCTTCTCCCTGTGGTATTGCCCCAATTTCATTGGCAGCCCTCCTCACGGACCCCTGTGAGACAAATTCAGAAATGGCTGCTTCCTCTAGCACTGTATTTTGTTTAGTTTTTTTTTTTTTCCGTGCTCAAATTTCATTTATTGGCTAAGGGCTGGGGAAATACAGACATTAAACCGACATACATACATGAAGACGTTGTTTCAGAAAATAAGTGCAATGAAGAAAACAAAACAGGATGACGTGATAGAAAGTGCCTGGAGGGCTACTTTGGTCAGTCAATTTATTTACTCATTTGCTTAATCCTATAACACATCCAAAATAGTTTGGAATTAATTCACCAATTCTACTACCAATAACAAACCTACTAAATAAACTTCAAGATTTTTTTCCACCAAGTTCTGATTTGAAAAATTTTCAATCCTACAGAAAAGTTGCAAGAATAATACAGTGATCACTTACATATGGTTTACCAATTGCTAACACTTTATCACATTTACTTAATATCTATAACTCCATCTATTTATCTGCATATCTATCTCTTTATTTTTCACTGAGCCACTTGAACGTTTGTTGCAGACATCATGACATGTCACACATAAGTATTTCAGCATGTATCTCATAAAGAGCAAGGACATTCTCCTTCATACACAATACAATGATCACACTTATGAAATTTAACAATGATACATTAATATTATCTAAAATACAATGCATATTTGAATTTCTCAAATTGTCCAAATGATGCTCTATATAGCTTTTTTTTGGTAAATATAAGGTCAAATCATAGATTGCATTTAGTTCTATCTCTTTAGGCTCCTTTAATCTAGATTAACCCCAGCTTTCATTTGTCTTTCATGACATTGACACTTTTGAAGAGTACAGACCAGTTGACTTTAGACTGGATTTCAATTTCAATTTGGGTTTGCCTGATTGTTTGAGATTGGATTGTCATGGAAGGCTTCTCTGAAGAGGCAACTTTCAGTTGAGTCTTGTGAACAGAAGGAGGCAGCTGTGAAAATATCTGGGGAAAGGGATTCCAGGCAGAGGGAATGACAAGTACAAACTCCTGGAGATGGAGACAGGCTTGTGTTTGGGGAGAAAAAGCAGGTCAGAGTGACTGGAGCCTAGAGATCAAGGGGGAGAGTCGTATGAAATGAAATAAGATAGGTGGGATTCAGATCATGATGAAGCATGTAAGTCATGGGAAAGAGAAGATTTTGTTCTAATTGCAATGGTAAGCCACTAAGGGTTTTATGTAATTTGGTGACATGATCTGATTTAAATTTGCTTTTAAAAATAGTTTTTACACCGCATGTTCTCATTCATAAGTGGGAGGTGAACAATGAGAACACATGAACACAGGGAGGGTAACAACACACACTGGGACCTGGGGTTGGGCGGGGGAGGGAGAGCATTAGGATAAATAACTAATGCATTTGGGGCTTAATACCTAGGTGATAGGTTGATCTGTGCAGCAAACCACCATGGCACACGTCTACCTATGCAACAAACCTTTATAAGCATGCTATTTAGCTAAAGGAGCTCCAAGTAGTTCCCCCTAGGGAGTAGATAATGGGAGAGGGGGGCAGGCTGACAGCTGTGACAAGTACCTATTTGTTTCTTTAAACTGCATACAAAGCAAAATTCTTTAGAAAATAAAAACTATTTTTATTTTTTAATTTTTTATTATTTTTTTATTTTTTCTTCTCAACTTTATTGTATTTATTTCGTGTTCCAGGATACGTGTGCAGGACATGCAGATTTGTAGCATAGGTAGACATATGCCACGGTGGTTTGTTTAGGTCTTTAAATTCATCACAGCTCTAGGTAAGGTCAAATCCTTCTCCTGTGATCTGGACCTTCAGGTTCCCCAATGAAGATGTGTGTTTGGGGGTGGACAATCCCACTTTCATACTTTCACACTTTGGGAACTCAGAGTTGTTTTTATTTTTTTTCTGTTTCCCAGAGCCTGGTTGGAAAAACCTAGAGACTGCACAAGCAATCTATTAGAACTGATGTGTAAGTTCAGTAAACTTGTTTTAGGAAACAAAATCTACATACAAAAATATGTAGCATTTCTGTATGCCAACAGTGAACAATCCAAACAAGAAATCAAAAAGCAATCCCATTTACAATAGCTACACATAAAATTAAATATCTAGTAATTACCTTAACCAAATAAGTTAAAGATTCTTGTAATGAAAACTGTAAAACACTGATGAAAGAAACTGAGAAGGACACAAATAAATGGAAAGATACTCCATGTTCCTAGATTAGAAAAATCGATATTGTTAAAATGTCCGTACTACTCAAAGCAATCTACAGATTCAATGCAATCCTTATCAAAATATCAGTGACATTCTTCACAGAAATAAAATAAAACAGTTCTAAAAATTATATGTAATCACAAAAGACCCAGAATGGCCAAAGCTATCCTTGGCAAAAAGAACAAAACTGAAGGAATCACTTTATCTGACTTCAAATTATATTACAGAGCTGTAGTAACCGAAACCAGCAAGACAGTGACATAAGAATAGACACATAGATGAATAAAACAGAATAGAGAACCCAGAAACAAATGAATACACCTACGGTGAACTCATTTTCAAAAAAGGTGCCAACAACGTACACTGGGGAAAACACAGTCTTCTCAATAAATGGTGCTAGGAAAACTGTACATCCATACAGAGAAGCATGAAATGAGACCACTATCTCTTACCATATAAAAAAATCAAATAAAAATGGATTAAATACTTAAATCTAGGGTGCAAACTATGAAACTGCTACAAGAAAACATTGGGAAAACTCTCCAGGACATTGATTGGTCTGGACAAAAATTTCTCAAGTATAGGCAACCAAAGCAAAAATGGACAAATGGGATCACCTCAACTCAAAAAGCTTCTGGGCAGCAAAGAAAACAATCCAAAAAGTGAAGAAACAACCCAAAAAATGTGAGAAAATGTTTGTAAACTACTCATCTGATAATGGATTAATAAACAGAATATATAAAAATCTCAAACTACTCTGTGGAAATAAATGTAGTAATCTGATCAAAAAATGAGCAAGTAATGTGAATAGATATTTCTCAAAAGAAGACATACAAATAGCAAATAGGCATATGAAAAGGGGCTTAGCATCACTGATTATAAGAGAAATGCAAATAGAAACTACAATGAGATATTATCTCATCCCAGTTAAAATGGCTTTATCCAAAAGCCAGGCAATAACAAATTCTGATGAGGATTTAGAGAAAATGGAACCCTTGGTGGGTATATAAATTAGTACAGCCACTATGGAGAACACTTGGGAGGTTCCAAAAACAAACAAAAAAATAGAGCTACCATGTGATTCAGCAAGCCCACTGCTCGGTATATATCCATAATAAAGGACATCAGTATATCAAAGAGATATCTGCACTCCTGTGTTTGTTGCAGCACTGTTCACAATAGCCAAGATTTGAAAGCAACATAAGTGCCCTTCAGCAGTTGAATGGATAAAGCAAATGTGGAACACATACACAATGGAGTACTATTCATCCTTAAAAAAGAGTAAGATCCTCTTGTTTGCAACAACATGGATGGAACTGAAGGTTCTTATGTTAAGTGAAATAAACCAGGCACAGAAAGACAAACATCACAGGTTCTCACTTATTTGTGAGATCTAAAAATCAAAACAATTTAACCCTTGGAGATAGAGAATGCAAGAATAGTTACCACAGACTGAGAAGGGTAGTGGGGGGTTCCAGAGGGAGGAGGGGATGGTTGATGGACATAAAAAACTAGTTGGAAACAATGAATAAAGCCTAGTATTTGGTAGCATGACAGGGTGGCTATAATTATAATTTAATTGTTTTTTTTTTTTTTTTGAGATGGAGTCTCACTCCACTGCCTGGCTGGAGTGCAGTGGTTCTATCTTGGCTTACTGCGACCTCTGCCTCCTGGGTTCAAGCAATTCTCCTGCCTCAGCCTACCAAGTAGCTGGGATTACAGGTGCATACCACTGTGCTTGGCTAATTTTTGTATTTTTTAGTAGAGACGTGGTTTCACCCTGGTGGCGAGGTTGGTCTCAAACTCCTGACCTCAAATTATTCACCCACCTCAGACTCCCAAAGTACTGAGATTACAGGCATGAGCCACTGCTCTCGGCCTAATTGTATATTTTAATATAACCCAAAATGTATTACTAGATTGTAACACAGGATAAAAGCTTGGGAGGATAGAGAAGCCATTTTAGTGATGTGATTAGTATGCATTACATGCCTGTATCAACATATCCCTTGTGTCCCACAAATAAATACACCTATGACTCCACAAAAATTAAAAATTAAAAAAATATTATTTACATAATTCAACAGAGTCCCCAAGGTAAGTAATTTTCCAACTTCTGGACTCTGTAAATGTGAAGTACATTTTACATCTGACCTTTACATTTTACACACACACATAGAGCTGAAACAAAAATTTATACTTACCTATTTCCTATCTGCTGTATTCTGATATTTCATTTTATTTCATTCTATTGTATTAAAATACTGATCTTGAGCCAGACAGTTATTTTAAGCCTACGATTCGGCTGCAAACCACAAAGCTCTGGCTTTATGGTCTGCTGGTGGCAACTGGATAGAGTAGGTTCTGTATTCTTCATCTCACTTTGATCAGAACTGTTTTTCTTTTAGACTTCAGGGTTCCAGGTGAGGTATTGTTTAAACACCAAGTACCAATAGTAAAAGAGAAAAAATATCACTATATTTCAATCCCCTTGAAAGCTGCTGAAGGCCAGGGACTTAGAGTCAGTCTTCACCACTTTCTAACTGACTAAATCCTGCTTATTTGTTTTGTACCTTGTGCTTTTTGTAAGGTATATGTATGTTTTTTCTTCCTTGACCCTAAGGTTACAGCAACCCATTTAAGTAGATATTATCATTTTCAACTTTTAGATGAGGAAAATGATGTTTGGAATGTTGAAATGACTTTTCCAAGGTCACACAGCAAAACTAGTACTGGAGTCCAGAATTCCTAACCCACATTTTGCTACAGTGCATACTTACATAACTGTAGCTTGTGGTATAAAGTGTGTGGGCTTTAAAAGTAATTTAAATTATGTTTAAATCCTGTTTTAGGTTTCAACCTGGGGGAACTTGGAAATATCACCTTATCTAACTGAATCTCAGTTTGCACATCTATAAAATAGTTAATAATATTTACTCCACATGAATTTTTGTGGATATTAATGTGGCAATGTATGTAAAGCATCTAGCACATAATTAGACTATAGTAAGTGCTTAATGATTGTCAACAGATATTAATTTTTTAGCGCTTTTGCCAATATATGACATATAAATTATGCCCAAACTGAAATGAGAGTGGAAGGAAGCTCAGGTGATACAATCCATAGAA
This sequence comes from Pan paniscus, assembly GCF_029289425.2. Classification (NCBI taxonomy): domain Eukaryota; kingdom Metazoa; phylum Chordata; class Mammalia; order Primates; family Hominidae; genus Pan; species Pan paniscus. Next base: position 66,421,019 of record NC_073272.2, read on the forward strand.
GTAAAATTCCCAGGATGCAGAGCAAGGTAGAGGAGGGCAGAGTAGACATAGGAGAACCAATGGAGAATAATCAGCACAACTTGGGTGCATGCCCTTTCTTTCCTGAAACTTCTGATCTGTTTCCCTAAAGGTCTGAAAATAGTGGAGAGCACAGACTGTACAAATAAAAAAGATGATTGCAAGAACAGAGGCTTTGAAGACTTCAACTGTTCTTGCCTCATGGTATTAATCTTCAACCTATTATTCAAACCTGAGTTTTTGTTCAATCTTAATGGAATCCACAGCTCTGTCTCACAAACCCACCAATTATCTCCATTCTCTGAAAATTGCCTGGTCAAAGCCACCAACATTACCACTGCCTCCTATTGATCAACCTGCTTCCAGTCTCCCTCCAATGCAACCTTCATCTTGTTACCAGGGAGAACTATAAAAATGCTAATTCATTCTAATTCAATTAAGTATTTAACACTCTCAGTGGCTCCTCTTACTCACAGTAAAGTCCAAATACTTATCGTCTATTAAAGACATGCACTCTTGAACCAACCTCCTTAGTTCAGATTCTAGCTTCACCACTCTTTAGCTGTGAGACCTCTAGTAAATTACTTATCCACTCTGAGCCTTAATTTTCTTATTTGTAAAATGGAAGCAATGACCGTATCTATCTCAAAGGGTTGTTATGAAAACTGAATGAACTGATATGTAGATATTAGCTACTAATTTTTTGTATTCTTAGTCCATGCTTCAGCCAAGTTAAACTGCTTTATGTTTCAAATACATACTCCATTTTCTTCCTTGATTTTGTTAATGTTGTTTTCTCTGCCTGGAATGTTCTTTCCTATATTTACATGTGTCAAAACCCTACTCACCCATTAAAACCCAACTCGGCCACGTGTGGTGGCTCATGCCTGTAATCCCAGCACTTTGGGAGGCTGAGGTGGGTGGATCATGAGTTCAGGAGTTCAAGACCAAGATGAACCAAGATGGTGAAACCACGTCTGTACTAAAATTACAAAAATTAGCCAAGCTTGGTGGCACATGCCTGTAATCCCAGCTACTCAGGAGGCTGAGGCAGAGAATTGCTTAAACCTGGGAGGCAGAGGTTGCAGTGAGACAAGATCACGCCACTGCACTCCAGCCTGGGTGACAGAGTGAGACTCCATAAAAAAACAAACAAAACAAACAAACAAACAAAAAAAGCCAACTCAAATGACATCTCCACTCAAAAGACTTTTCTGACCACCAATGTCTGTGTTATCACTTAATTCTCTATAATATCATTGTCGTGTCCACGTTTTATATTTTCTGATAGATTATGAGTACCAAGGGCCAGAAGTTGTGTCTGGTTTGTGTCTGTGTTTCACATAACACAACATAATGTTGGCATAGAGTTAGATTTTCAGTGAATTCTTGTTGAATATATGAAGGGTTGAATGAATAAATTATATATTTTATTTGACTCTGCCCATCTAGGCAGCAGTAGTTATATTAATAAGCCAAACTCTGGTGTTGGCCGCCTTCAGGCCCAATGGCACTGTGCCCCTGACCCCAACTTAAACCTAGTTCTTGCAAGCAGTAGGTCTCTTTCAGTACTCAACTACCACAGACAGTCTTTCTGTGCTTCCACTAACTCCTTGCATGCCTTTATTCTATAGCATAGGAGACAAGAGCATGGGCTTTGGAGCCAAAGTGCTAGGATTTACCAGCTTTTACCTATGACCTTGGGCAAGTTACTCACCACTTTTATGCCTCTAATTTTTTTCTCGTCCGTAAAATTAGGATGATAATAATAATAGTGTCTGTTGCATGGGATTGATATAAGGACAAAATAATATGACCTACCTAAAGTTCTCAGAACACCACCAGGCACATGATAGATCTCAATAAATATTAGCCACTGTTACTATTATCTTCTTTAACTTACTTTCTTCAGCTTCCTGTATTCCATATGCCAACTTTCTAGCTGGTGCTTCTCCTAGGCCCTCAGCCAATGTGCCCTTTATTATTAGCCAATACAAGACTGGCCAATTAATCCAAGTGCAGGAAATGAAGAAATCTGTTACTTCCTATGAACTTCAGAGATGGGATGGGCTAGGGTGCTAAGCAGATACAACCCTCAATTCAAAAAAAAATTCTCCCAAGATTTATGAGCTTCAGCTATTTTATTGACAAAATAACATTTATTTGGCTCTCACAAGGTTCTCATTCACAAATATTTCAAACCTACAAGAGTGCTGATCTAAAAGAAAGAAGGCCTGATTCTAGTCCTGACACTGACACTGATTCCCAGAATAAACTTGAACAAAGCATTTTTATAACTTTGGCTTCATATCTTTTATACAACAAGGGCACTGATTCGATGGTCTCTAAAGGCCTCTATTTTTGGGAGATTGTGATTCTGTGAGTCTGCTCCTCCCACACAGGGATGCTGGAGAAGCAATAGAGATTTCTCTTTATCATCCAGGAAGAGTTTATCCTTCTCACAATACCAAGGCATAATATTTGATTCCCTAGTAGGTCAGGTGTAGTACTCAACAAGAAAGAATTCAGTCTTTAGAGTAAGACCTATGAAGGAAACAAAAAGTAAGATTCTTTCTGGAAGAAATTGAGCAAATGCCTATGGAACCTGTCACAGTTTATTTGGGCTATTAAAACAAAATACCATAGACTAGATGATTTTAAACCACAAAAATTTATTTATTACAGCTCTGCTGGCTGGTAAGTCCAAGATAAGAGCACCAGAAGATGTGATGCCTGGTGAGGGCCCACTTGGTTGTCTTTTTACTGTGTCCTCCCATAGTGTGTGAGGTGAGCTAGCTCTCTGGAGTTTCTTTTTATATGGACACTAATTCAAATCATGAGAGCTCATGATTTTTATATGGACACTAACCCAAATCATGAGAGCTCAAAACATTTTAACTACAGAATTCCAGTTCTAGACCTCCAAACTTTATGTTCTTATCATAGGCAAAATACATTAATTCCAATCCAATAATTCCAAAAGTGTTAACTCATTTCAGCATCAACTCAAAAGTCTAAAGTTTAAGGTTTCATCTAAATATTATCTAAATCAGATATGTGTGAGATTCAAGGCATGATTTGTATTGAGGCAAATGTTCCTCCAGATGTTAGCCTGTGGAATCAAACAAAATATGTGCTTTCAAAATACAGTGGTAGAGAAGGCACAGGACAGACATTCCATTCCAAAAATGAGAACTGGAAAAGAAGGAAGCAGTGAAAGGTGCCAAATGAGTCCAAAATTCAGCATGGCAAGTAATATTAAATCTTAAGGCTCAAGAATAGTCTTCATTGACTCAATGTGCTGCCCTCCATGCCCACAAGGGTGGGCGTTCCACCTTTTAGACACACTGGAGTGAAGGTCCCACATCTACAGATTTGGGCGGCCTTACCCACTTGGCTTTACTAGATGCAGTCCATGCTACAGCTCTTGCAGGTTTGAGTCTCATGCCTGTGGCTCTCTCAAGCTGGAATCAAACGGCACTGACTATACTAGTCTGGAGTCTTGGGGGCAGCCCCACTCCATGGCTCCACTGGGCCTTACCCTGGTGTGGGTTCTCTCTGGTGGCCTCAACTCCACAATGGTTTCCTACATGAGCTCCACAGCTCTCTGGGGGCATCCTTTAAAATCTATGTGGAGGCAGCCATGACCACAGCTTTGCCGGGCACAGTGCATGCTGCTCTGAGGCCTGTCAGAACTGCACCTAAGGCAGCTGGGGAGCACAGTGATGGTGTATGAGGTGTGAAGTCCATGATTTGAGGTAGAGCCAGGCATCAGTGGCCTCTCCTTTAAAATTGGTCTACCTTCCACCCAGGCTCTTGAAGTCTGGATCTGTGATGGGAAAGGCAGTCCCAATGATCTTTGAAATATTTTTAGGGCCGAATGTGGTGGCTCATGACTGTAATCTCAGCATTTTGGGAGGCTGAGGTAGGTGGATCATTAGAACCCATGAGTTCAAGAGCAGCCTGGACAACATGGTAAAACCCCATCCCTACAAAAATACAAAAATTGGCTGGATGTGGTGGTGTGTGCCTGTAGTTCTAGCTACTCAGAAGAATGAGGTGGGAAGATTGATTGAGCCTGGAGGTTGAGTCTGCAGTGAGCCATGATTGTTCCACTGCATACCAGCCTAAGCAACAGAGTGAGACCTTTTCAAAAAAACCTTTAGGATTATTCTTCCTTTGTCTTTGACTATAGGTTCTGTCTTCTCTTTAGGTGGCTGACTAATCTCCCCATTGTCTTAATGAATAGCTCCTAACTTCCGTTGAGATGGCTGATCCATGCTAATCTCATTATCAAATTTGGCCACATACTTAATGTTCTCTCCCAAACAGAATTTCTAACAGACTACATATCTATATATATAGATATATATTATAATATATTATATATTGTATATACATTATAATATATATTATATATTGTATATATATTATAATATATATTATATATTGTATATATATTATAATCTGGATAGGCTACACATTTTTCAAAATTTTAATTTCTGCTTTCCTTCTGCTCAACATTTCCATCTTTAAGTCATTTTTCTCTTCTCACATTTTGCTATAAGCAGTTGAGGAAGACCAGGCTACTCCTTCATCATTTTGTTAGATACTTCCTCAGCCAAATATCCAATTTCATTGCTCACAAGTTCTACCTCCTGCAAAATACTAGAACATAAACATAATTTAGACAAATTCTTTACCATTTCCACAATTGTTCAATAACTTGTAACTCGTTTCCATCTGAGACCTCTTCAGAATAGCCTTTACCATCAATATTTCTGCCAACATTCATTAACACCTGATATGCCTTGGATATTTATCTTCTCCAAATCTCATGTTGAAATGTGACCCCTAATATTGGAGGTGGGGCCTAGTGGGAATTGTTTGGGTCATGGCAGTGGATTCCTCATGAATGGGTTGATGCTCTCCCCATGGTAATGAGTGAGTTCTCACTCTATTAGTTCACACAAGATCTGGTGGATTAAAAGATTCTGGCACCTCCTCCCCTCTCTGTTGCTCCATCCCTTGTCATGTGACACACTTGCTCCCCACTTGCCTTCTGCCAGGAGTAAAAGCTTCTTGAGGCCTTCATTTGAAGCAAATGCTGATGCCATGCTTACTATACAGTCTGTAGAATGGTGAGCTAAATAAACCTCTTTTCTTTATAAGTTACCCAGCATCAGGTGTTCCTTTTTAGCAATGCAAAACAGACTAACACAACAACCACTTAGATATTCTCTACAAAAATTGAGACTTTATTTACAGCTCTCCTCCTCTTCTCTCAGGCTTTCACCAGAATCACCCTTAACAGTGTATTGAAAGCAATGTAAGCTTATTCTAGCATGCATCTCTACCCATTACTCAACCTCTACTCAATGCCCAGTTCCAAAGCCATTTTCACGTTTTTAGAGATTTGTTATAGCAGTACTCTATTATTGGTACCAATTTTCTGTTTCAGTCCATTTGGGCTACTATAACAAAATACCATGGACTGGGTGGCTTGTAAACAACAGAAACTGATGTCTCAGAATGTAGGAGGCTGGGAAGTTCAGGGTCAAAGCATCAGAAGATTTAGTATCCTGTGATAATGCATTTAGTAATTCACGGAAGGCCACCTTTTCATTGTGTTCTCACATGGCAGAAGGGAAAGCTAGTACTCTGGGCTCTTTTTCATAAGGACACTAATCTCATTCACGAGGGTTTTGCTTTTATTATCTAATCACTTCACAAAGGCCCCCACCTCCTAACGCCATCACCTTGGGGGTTAGAATTTCAACATATAAATGTTGGAGGGACACATTCAGATCATAGCAGAACCCAAGAGGTAGGAAGACCATAACCCAACCTCTGTCTATACATATGGGTCCCGTTTTTGGCAGGTGTGAAAGAAAAGCTGAGTGATTTGTTGTGATTCATCTGAGCTGGTATGGTTATGGCAGGGCTGAGGCTCAAGCCAGATTCCTGAGCAGGGTGCCTACAAGGACAAACCTAATAACATTTACATATGCTCTGATTTTCACAGATTCCCACTTGTCTACATTTTACTTTGGAGGTAATGGATACTCAGAATATTTAGAGTCCCAGATCAGTGACCCAGGTACACTGAAGCACAGCCTTGCCTCAACTAGGAGATAACTTATTCCACCAGAACCCTACACACAGATATTGGGGGAACCAGCCCCCGACATTTCAATGTAGATTCTTTTATGTTTTCCCTAAGTGTTGTCCGGTCTGAGAAATAAAGGGAAAGAGTACAAAAGAGAGAAAGTTTAAAGCTGGGTATCTGGGGGAGACATCACATGTTGGCAGGTTCCATGATGCCCCGCAAGCTGCAAAATCAGCAAGTTTTTATTAGTGATTTTCAAAGGAGAGGGAGTGTATGAATAGGGTGTGGGTCACAGAGATCACATGCTTCACAAGGCAATAAAATATCACAAGGCAAATGAGGGCAGAGCGAGATCACAGGACTGGGGCAAAATTAAAATTGCTAATGAAGTTTCATGTCCCACTGGGCACACATTGTCACTGATAGCATCTTATCAGGAGACAGGGTTTGAGAGCAGACAACCGGTCTGACTAAAATTTACTAGGCAGGAATTTCCTTATCCTAACAGGCCTGGGAGTGCTATGGCAGACCAGGGCTTATTTCATCCCTTATCAACAACCATAGAAGACAGACGTTCCTAGAGTGGCCATTTTAGAGACCTCTCCCTAGGAATGCATTCTCTTTCTCAGGGCTGTTCCTTGCTGAGAAAAAGAATTTGGTGATGTTTCTCATATTCACTTTTGTAAGAAGTGAAATATGGCTCTGTTCTGCCTGGCTCCCAGGCAGTCAGACCTAATGGTTATCTTCCTTGTTCCCTGAACATTGCTGTTATCCTGCTCTTTTTTCAAGGTGCCCAGATTTCATAATGTTTAAACACACATGCTTTACAAACAATTTGTGCAGTTAACTCAAACATCACAGGGTCCTGAGGAGACATACATCCTCAGTTTACAAAGATGACGGGATTAAGAGATTAAAGTAAAGACAGGCATAGGAAATCACAAGAGTATTGACTGGGGAAGTGATAAATGTCCATGAAATCTTCACAATTTATGTTCAGAGATTGCAGTAAAGACAGGAATAAGAAATTATAAAAGTATTAATTTGAGGAACTAATAAATGTCCATGAAATCTTCACAATTTATGTTCTTCTGCCATGGCTTCTGCCGGTTCCTCCATTCAGGGTCCCTGACTTCCCGCAACATACAGACATAGGAGAAGGAAGAAAATGACAGATAGAAGAATAGAGAAGGTTCCTGAATTCAGAACATTGGACTGTCACCATTAGAAAAACTGATTATCAAGTGTTTTTAGGATTTGGAACAACTACAACTCTAACACATTGCTGATGGGAATGTAAACACTTAAGAAAACAGTTTGGACACTTTTTAATAAGTTAAACATATGCCTACCACAGTATCTAGCCATTCCACTACTAGGTATTTAATTAAGAGAAATACAAGCATATGACCATGCAAAGACTTGTACAAAAATGTACACAGCAGTTATAGTAGCCAACAACTGGAAGCAAATGTTTCCAGTTGAATGAATAAAGAAACTGTGGACAGTCCATACAATGAAATATTACTGACAGTTAAAATGAATGAGCTATTTATATAAACCACAACATAGATTAATCTCAAAATAATTTTGCTGACTGAATGAAGCTGGGTAAAAATGTACATACTATGATGATTCCACTGATATAAAATTTTAGAAAATGCAAACATTTGTAATAATAGCAAGCATATTAGTATTGCCTGGGGACAAGTATGGGGTGAGAAATGAGGCTGGGGGAAGGAAAAGACAGAGGCATTACAAAGGAGTAGACTGCACTAATCATACCCATTTCCCCTTACAGATTAGCATGTGGTCCTACACTGACTAGCCATTAACTGGGAGACCAATACTTTAGTTTCACCTGAAGGCTAATCACCAAATGAGTTAGGGGAAAATTAGAACTCCAGGCAGTTTATTCAAAAATAGAGCAATTATTGTTTTCAACCTCCTTCCGGGGTGTTTGAGAGGAACCCATGTGTCTGTGTACATGACAAGTATCAGAACATGCACAATTCTCTCCTAACCAGTCTCCTTTTTTTCATATTCTACCATGGGAAACTTGCAACCTACTAATTCCCTCCCACCCATCCTCCCTGGGCTAAAACTGCAGAGTTTCCCAGTCCACTACTAAATTACTCTGATTCATTGGTTGACAAAATACAGCCAGGGAAATTAATTGTCCAACCTCTTCTCCTAGACAGCAACACAGCAACCTGTTCTGCTCTTCTCTCTTTCTACTCATTTTATTTATCTCCTATTTCTGTGTTGTGGTAAATAGCTACTTTCTAATCACCCTGCCATATATGTGCTTACTCTGAATGCTTTATCCCACCACCAACTGATGTCTTGTTAATTCATCAGTTAGATGAACTTCAGAAATGCTCATCTCTGGGTAATGTGGCAGGTGAAGAGTTAAAGACTGCCTAGAAAACAGAAAGGGATAGGTGTAACATTTCTTACAGCTTGAATAGCTTGTGTTGGGTAATCAGTTTATCTTCCCAGAAAGTGGAATGGTTATACTGAAGGAGATGTTGTAGGGCTTGTATAGTTAAAAAGGTCTCCCAGACAGAAAATCAACAAAAACATTAAACTTAACCTGCACTGTAGACCAAATGAACCTTAAGAGATATTTACAAAACACTTTATCCAAAAGCTGCAGAATACACACTTTTTTCCTCAGCATGTGGATTGTTCTCAAGGATAGACTGTGTGTTAGGTCACAAAAGAAGACTTCAAATATTCAAAAAAATGAAAATGAAATACTGTCAAGCATCTTCTCTGACTACATGGAATAAAGCTAGAAATCAACAACTAGAGGAATTTTGAAAACTATACAAACAAATGGAAATTAAACAATGTGCTCCTAAATGAACAGAAAGTCAATTAAGTAATTAAGAAGTAAATTGAAAAATTTATTGGAACTATATGGAAACACATTATACCAAAGCTAGTGAAATACAGTGATAGCAGTACTAAGCAAGAAATGTATAAGTACCAAAATATATAAGGAACTCAAACAGCTCTACAGGAAAACATGTAATAATTCTATCAAAAATGCTCATCTCTGGGTAATGTGGCAGGTGAAGAGTTAAAGACTGCCTAGAAAACAGAAAGAGATAGGTGTAACATTTCTACAGCTTGAATAGCTTGTGTTGGGTAATCAGTTTATCTTCCCAGAAAGCGGAATGGTTATACTGAAGGAGATGTTGTAGGGCTTGTATAGACCTTTCCAATGCTGAAAGTGGAGTGTTGAAGTCTTCAGCTTTTATTGAAGTGAGGTCTATCTCTCTCTTTTGCTCTATTTATATTTGCTTTCTATATCTGTGTGTTTCAGTGTTTGGTGCATATATATTTACAACAGGTATATCTTCTTGCTGAATTAGCCCCTTTATCATTATGTAATAACATTTTCATTTTATCTTAACTATTTGCCTTTAAATCTAGTTTGCCTGATATAAGTATAGTGACTGCTGTGCAATTTGGTTTCCATTTGCATGGAATATCTTTTTCCATCCTTTTACTTTCAGTCTATGTGTATCTTTATAGTGGAAATATGTTTCTTGTAGTCAGCAGATCATTGGGTCTTCCTTTTTCATCCATTTAGTGACTCCATGTATTTTATTAGAGAGTTAATTCATTCACATTCAATGTTATTACTGATAAGTAGAGACTTACTCCTGCCACTTTGTCATTCGTTTTCTGGTTGTGCTGTGGTCTTTTTTCTTCTTTTCTTCCTTCTTGTTTTGCTTTAAGTGAAGGTGAATTTCTCTGGTATGATTTAATTTTGTGCTTGTTCTTTCTATATCCCTTGTTTTCTTTTTTTTTCTTTGAGGTTACCATGAGGCTTGCAAATACTATCATATAATCAATTATTTTAATCTGATTATAACTGAAGAGTGATTGCAAAAACAAACAAGCAAAAAGAAAACTAATAAAAAATTCTACACTTTAACTTCTTCCCTCTACTTTTTAACTTTTTGCTGTTCCTCTTTATGTCTTATTGTAGTGTGTAAGTCTTGAAAATTGTTATAGTGGTTATTTTTATTAGTTCATCTTTTAGGTTTTCCACCAAAGATAAGAGTAGAAAGAAGGTGGTGGAATATAACACTCCACTTATTGTCCCCCCTCCACCCGCCCCACATACACAAGGACACCAAGTTAACAACTATCTACACGGAAAAAAGAAGAAAACCTTCATGGGAATCAAAAATCAGGAGAGTACTCATAGTATCTACTCTTACCTTCATATCATTGAAAGGGGCACTGAATAGATTTGAAAGAACAGTTCAGAATTGCCTATGCTACCACTCCCACAACACCTGGCAGCAGTGGCATGGTGAGGAGAACCTCCCTGTGAACTTGAAGAGAGAGAACACAGGAATTGTGAAGCATCGAACTCATTTATGTTCTGTTAGAGCAGAAAGAAAAACAGAGCCAAATTCAGCAGATACCTGCCCACGTAGGGCACATTTAAACCAGCTCTAACCAGGGGAGGAATTGCAGATAACAGAAGTCCAAACTTGAGATCTTCCAAAACCTCACCACCAAGGGCTTCAGCACTCTATTACTTTTTGTAAATTTTAAATTAAAGGCAGTCTAGGCCAAAAAGATTGCAACTCTTAGGCAAGCCCTAGTGTTGAATTAGGCCCAGAGATAGTGGACTTGGGGAAGGAGGGATGTGTGACATACTGAGACATCAGTTGAGGCAGCCAAATGAGTGCTGGCATCAACCTTTCCCTAAACCCAGGCTACATGGCTCAGGCTCCAAAAGAGACCTCCTTCTTTCTGCTTCAGAAGACGAGAGGAAAAAGTGAGGAGAACTTCTTGCATCTATGATACCAGCTCAGCCACAACAGGATAGAACACCAGCCAGAGTTCTGAGGCCTCTGATCCAGGCTTAGCTCCAAGATGACAATTCTAGGCACACCCAGTGCCAGAAGGGACCCTGTTCTTTTGAAGGCAAGGACCCAGTCTAGGCAGCATTTATCACCTGCTAACTGAAGAGCCCTTGGTCCTTAAGTAACCAGCAGTGATGTCCATCGATATGGTGTGGCTGTGTCCTCACCTAAACATTATCTTGAACTGTAGTTTCCATAATCCCCAGGTGTCATGGGAGGGGCCCAGTGGGAGGTAATTGAATCATAGGGGCAGTTACCCTCCATGCTGTTCTCATGATAGTGGGTGAGTTATCACAAGATCTGATGGTTTTATAAGGGGCTTCTCCCCTGCTTTACTCTGCACTTTCTGGATTCTGCCACGTGAAAAAGGATGTATTTGCTTCCCCTTCTTCCATGATTGTAAGTTTCATGAGGCCTTCCCAGCCATCCTGAACTATGAGTCAATTAAACCAATTTTCTTTATAAATTACCCAGTCTTGGATATATCTTTATTAGCAGCATGAGAACAGACTAATACACCCAGGCACTACATCGAGGGCCTTGGGTGAGCCTCTGAGACTTGCTAGCTTCAGGTGAGACTCAGCACATTACCAGCTGTGGTGGATCAGGGACAAAGCTCTTTCTGCATGAGAAACACAGAGAAAAAGTAAAGGAGACTTTGTCTTTCACCTTATGTACCAGCACAGCCACAGCATGTGTCAAGCACCAAGAGGACACTTCAGGTCCTTGATTCCAGGACTCGAATTTAGGACAGAATTTCTGGACCTTCCTTGTGCCAGATGGGAGCACACTACCCCGAAGTGTGAATCTGAGGTCAGACAGCATTCATGACAAGCTGACCTAGGAGACCTTGGGAACATCAGTGACAGTCTAGGAGTACTCCCTGTCACCTGGAGTGGTGGTAGTTATGGAGTGAGGCTCCTCTGCCTTTGGAAAGGGGAGGAAAAATGGGAAGGACTGAACCTTGTGGTTTGAGTGCCAGCACAGCCTCAATACAATAGAACACCAAGTAGACTTCTAAGGTTTTTGACTCTAGTCCCTGAGTGTCATAAGGCACTTTTAGATACACCCAGGGCCTGGGGACTTGGCTGCCCTGGAGGAAAAAATCACAAGCCTAGCTGGTTTTGCTACTGGCTGATTGTAGAGGCCCAGGGCCTAGAGCTAACATAAGCAGTAGCCAGGAAGTGGTTATAGTAGGCTTTGGGTGAAACCCCCATAGTGGCTTCGGATTTGACTTCGGTGGTGGTCACAGGGGTGCTTGTGTCACTCTATTCTCAGCTTTAGGTGGCTCAGGAGAGAGGAGAGAGAGAGAGAGAGAGAGAGAAACTCTGTTCAAGAGAGAGTAAGGGAAGAAAACAAGAGTCTCTGCCTGGTAATCCAGAGAATTCTATCAAACCTTGTGTAAGATCATCAAGGCAGTAACTGTATGAATCTGCAATAATTACACTGTTACTGGGATAGGGGTGCCTTCTAAAGTGAATACAGCTTAGATCATAGTACCAAAGTCCTTTCAAATATCTGAAAAGCCTTCTCAAGAAGTAAAAAAAAAAAGCCCAGACAGTGAAGACTACAAGAAATACCTAACTCTTCAATGCCCAGAAACCAAAGAATATCTACTAGCATCAACATCATTCAAGAAAACATGACCTAACCAAATGAAACAAATAAGGCAAAAGGGATCAATTATGGAGAAACAGAGATATGTAAACTTTCAGACAGAGAATTTGAAATAGCTGTGTTAAGGAAACTCAAAGAAATGTAAGATAACACAGAGAAGGAATTCCTTATTCTATCTGATAAATCAAACAAAGAGACTGAAATAATTAAAAAGAAACAAGCAGAAATTCTGAAGCTGAGAAATGCATTTGGCATACTGAAGAACACATCAGAGTGTTTTAATAGCAGAACTGATCAAGCAGAAGAAAGAATTAGTGAATTTGGAAACAGGCTATTTGAAAATAAACAGTCAAAAAAGACAAAAGGAAAAAAAAGTGTGCTTACAGCATCTAGAAAATACCCGGAAAGGGGCAAATCTAACAGTTGATAGCCTCAAAGAGGAGGCTGAGAAAAAGATAGGGGTAGGAAGTTTATTCCAAGGGATAACAGAGAACATCCCAAAACTAGAAAAAGATGTCAATGCTCAAAAATAAGACTGTTATAGAATACCAAGCATATTTTACCTAAAGAAGACTATCTCAAGGCATTTAATAAACTTCCAAAGTTCAAGGATAAAGAATAGATCCTAAAAGCAGCAAAAGGAAAGAAAAAAATAACATACAATGGAGCTCCAATAAGTTTGGCAGCACACTTCTCAGTGGAGATAGTACAGGCCAGGTGAGAGTGGCATGACATATTTAAAGTACTGAAGGAAAGAAACCTTTTATCCTAAAATAGTATATCTGATAAAAATATTATTTAAACATGAAAGAGAAATAAAGGCTTTCCCAGACAAACAAAAGCCGAGGGTTTTTTTTTTATCAATACTAGACCTACATGAAATGCTAAAAAGAGTACTTCAATTAGAAAGAAAATGACATGAATGATCTCAAAGCAAAACCATACAATCAATACACAAAAAATTAAAAACAACAAACTAAATCATATCACCAGAGAAAATCACCTTCACTAGAGGAAGATATAAAGGAAAAAAGAAGGAAGAGAAGACCATAAAACTACCAGAAAACAAATAATAAAATGACAAGAGTGAGTCCTTCTATATCAATAATAACATTGAATGTAAATTGACTAAACTCTCAAATTGAAAGACACAGACTGAATGGATAAGAAAGCAAGAACCACTGATCCCAGAAGAAACACTTTTCACCTACAAGGACATACATTGTCTGAAAATAAAAGGATGGGAATACATATTCTATTTCAATGGGAGCCAAAATAGAGCAATAACTGCTATACTTAATATCAGAAAAAATAGACTTCAAGACAAAAACTGTGAGAAAAAGAAGGTCAGTATGGTAAATGGGTCAATACTGCAAGAGGATATGACACTTTTAAATATATATGCATCCAACACCAGAGCACCCAGATATATAAAGGAAATGTTAGAGATAAAGAGAGAGATAGACTCCAATACAATAACAAGTGGAGGTGAAGCATTTTCTGTGACAACAGTGAAATAAAATTAGATAATAATAAAAAGAGAAAATTTGTAAACTATACTCTTACATGAAAATTAAACAATATACTCCTGAATGACCAGTGGGTCAATGAAGAAGTTAAGAATAAAATTGAAAATTTTTCTCAAACAATGTGGAAACATAACATACAAACAACCATAGAATACAGCAAAAGAATTACTAAAAGGGAAGATTATAGCTGTTAGTGCCTACACTGAAAAAGAGGAAAAACTTAAAATGAAAAATCTAACAATGTATCTTAAAGAAACAGAAAAGCAGAAGCTAACCAATACCAAAATTAGGTAAAGAAAAAATAATAATAAAAATCAAGTCAGAAATAAATGAAATTGAAATTAAAAAACATACAAAAGATTAATAAAACCAAAAATTTTGTTTTTAAAGAGTTAAACAAAATTGGCCAACCTTTAGTCAGACTAAGTAAGAAAAAAAGAGAGGAAATACAAATAAATAAAATCAGAAATGAAAAATTCAACATTACAACTGATACTGCAGAAATGCAAATGATCATTAGTTCCTGCTATGAAAAACTATATGCCAATAAATTGTAAAATGTAGAAGAAATGGACAAATTTCTAGATATATACAAGTGACCAGCATTGAACTAGAAAGAAATCAAAACTGGAACACATTAATAACAAGTAATGAGATTAAAACCTTAATAAAGTCTCCCAGCAAAGAAAAGCCTGGGACCCAGTGGTTTCATTGCTGAATTCTACCAAATATTGAAAAAATAACTAAAATCATTCTTCTTCAAACTATTCTGAAAAATAGAGGATGAAAGAATATGTCCAAACTCATTCTATGGTGCCAGTATTATGCTAATACCAAAAGCAGACAAAGATACATCAAAAGAAGAAAACCACAGGCCAATACCTCTAATAAATATTGATGCAAAAATTCTCAACAAAATAGTAGCAAACTGAATTCAACAATACATTAGAAAGATCATTTATCATGAAAAAGTGGGAATTATTCCTGAGGTGCAAAGTGTGTTTAATATACACAAATAAATCTATGTGATACATCATATAAACAGAATGAAGAATGAAAACCATAAGATCATTTCAATTGATGATGTAAAAGCATTTGATAAAATTTAACATCCCTTTATGATAAAAACCCTCAAAGAACTGGTGATAGAAGAACCATACATGTACATAATAAGAGTTATATTGGACAGACCCACAAGTAGTATCATACTGAATGGGGTAAAAATGAAAGCCTTTTCTCTAAGATCTGGAGCAAGACAAGGATGCCCACTGTCATGACTGTTATTCAATATAGTACTGGAAATCCCAGCTAGAGCAATTAGACAAGAGAAATATATAAAGTGCATTCAAATTGAAAAATAAAAGAAATCAAATTATTCTTGTTTGCAGATGATGTGATCTTAGATTTGTAAAAACCTAAAGATGCCAAAAGAAAATGGTTGGAACTGATAAACAAATTTAGTACAATTGAAGAATAAAAAATTAACATATGAAAATTGGCTGCATTTCTATATGCCAGCCGTGAACAATGTTAAAAAGAAATTTAAAAAGTAATTTTATTTACAACAGCCACACATAAAATTAAATACCAGCAAATAACCAAAGAAGTGAAAGATCTCTATACTAAAAACTATAAAAGACTAATTAAAGAAATTGAATAGAACACCAAAAAATATTTCATGTTAATGGATTGGAAGAATCAATATTGTTAAAATATCCATACGATACAAAGCAATCTACAGATTCAATGCAGTCTCTATCAAAATCCCAAAGGGCGTCTTCAGAGAAACAGAAAAAAAAATCCTAATATTTGTATAACACCACAAAAGACCCAGAATAGCCAAGACAATCCTAAACAAAAATAAAAAAAAAACTGGAGGAGTCATATACCTGACTTAAAATTATACCACTGAGCTCTAGTAACCAAAAGAGCATGGCACTGGCATAAAAACAGACTCATAGACCAATGGCACAGAATAGAGAACCCAGAAACAAATCCACACACCTACAGTGAATTCATTTTCAACAAAGGTTCCAGGAACACACACTGGGGAAGACAGTCTCTTCAATAAATGCTGAGAAAACTGGATATCCATATGGAGAATAATGAAACCATCACTTGCCATATGCAAAAGCAAAATTAAAATGGATTAAATAGATTAGAGTCAGAGAGAGATTTGCCGATACTGCTGACCTTGGAGATGGAGGAAGAAGCCACAAGCCAAGGAATGCAGTGTTATTTTAAGATTCCTCCTTTTCAATCCATGTTGGGCAAGATGGCCCAATAGAAAATGGTCCAGTCTTGCAGCTCCCAGCAAGACCAATGCAGAAGGGGGTGATTTCTGCATTTCCAACTGAGATCAGGAGATTCCCTCATGTGCCTATACCTCCAGAGCCCTGGGTTTCAAGTACAAAACTGGGCCACTGTTTCGGCAGACATCGAGCCAACTGGAGCAGTTTTTTTCATACACCAGTGGTGCCTGGAACTCCAGCAAAATAAAACTGTCCACTCCCCTTGAAAGGGGGCTGAAGCCTCGGAGCCAAGTGGTCTTGATCAGTGGGTCCCACTCCCACGGAGCCCAGCTAGAAGCACTGGCTTGAAATTCTCACTGCCAGCACAGCAGTTGGAAGTCAACCTGGGATGATCAATCTTGGTGGGGGGAGGGGCTTCCGCCATTACTGAGGCTTGTGTAGACTGTTTCCCCCTGACAGTGCTAAGGAGGCTGGGAGGTTTTGACTGGGCAGAAATCACCACAGTGTGGAAAAGTTCCTGTGGCCAGAATGCCTCTCTAGATTTCTCCTCACTGGGCAGGGCATTTCTGAAAGAAAGGCAGCAGCCCCAGTTAGAGGTTTATGGATATAACTCCCGTCTCTCTGAGACAGAGCACCTGGGAAAAGGGGATGCTGTGGGCACAACTTCAGCGGACTTAAGCTTTTCTGCCTCCCAGCTCTGAAGACAGCAGCAGCTGACCCTGACAAGGAGATTCTCCCAGCACAGCACTTGAGCTCTGCTAAAATACAGAAGGCATCCTAGCGTGGACCACTGACCACTGTCCCTCCTAACTGGGAGACACCTCCCAACAGGAGTTGACAGACACCTCATATAGGAGAGCTCTGGCTGGCATCAGGCTGGTAACCCTCTGGGATAAACCTTCCAGGGGAAGGAGCAGGCAGGAATCTTTGCTGTTCTGCAGCCTCCACTGGTGACACACAGGCAAAAAAGGATCTGGAGTGGACCTCCAGCAAACTGCAGCAGACCTGCAGAATAGGACTTGACTGTTAGAAGGAAAATTAACTAACAGAAAGCAACAACATTAACAAAAAGGACTCCCACACAATAACTTCATCCAAAGGTCATCAGCCTCAAAGATCAAAGGTAGATAAATCCATGAAGATGAGGAAAAGCCAGCACAAAAATGCTGAAAATTTCCAAAACCAGAATGCCTCTTCTCCTCCAAATGATCCCAACTCCTCTGCAGCAAGAGCCCAAAACTGGGTGGAAAATGAGATTGGCAAATTGACAGAAGGTGGGTAATAACAAACTACACTGAGCTAAAGGAACATGTTCTAACCCAATGCAAGGAAGCTAAGAAGCTTGATAAAAGGTTACAGGAACCGCTAACTAGAATAACCAGTTTAGATAGGAGCATGACCTCATGGAGCTGAAAAACACAGCACGAGAACTTTGTGAAGCATCCTGAAGTATCAATAGCCAAATCAATCAAGTGGAAGAAAGGATATAGGAGATTGAAAATCAAGTAACTGAAATAAGGCATGCAGACAAGATTAGAGAAAAAAGAATGAAAAGAAATGAACAAAGCGTCCAAGAAATATGGGACTATGTGAAAAGACCAAACCTACAATTGCTTTGTGTGCCTGAAAGCGGACCTCTCTGCAGAAATCATACAATCCAGAAGGTAGTGGGGGCCAATATGCAACATTCTTAAAGAAAAGAATTTTCAACCCAGAATTTTATATGCAGCAAACTAAGCTTCATAAGTGAAGGAGAAATAAAATCTTTTCCAGATAAGCAACTGCTGAGAGAGTTTGTCACCATCAGGCCTGTCTTACAAAAGGTCCTAAAGGAAGCATTGAATATGGAAAGGAAAAACTGGTACCAGTCACTGCAAAAGCACACAAAAATACAAAGATGAGTGATGCTATAAAGAAACTGCTTCAACTAATGTGCAAAAGAATCAGCTAGCATCATGATGACAGAATCAAATTCACACATAACAATATAAACCTTAAATGTAAATGGGCTAAATGCTCCAATTAAAAGACATGGGGCTGGGCGCACTGGCTGATACCTGTAATCCTAGCACTTTGGGAGACTGAGACAGGCAGATCACCTGAGGTCAGGAGTTTGAGACCAGCATGGCCAACATGGTGAAACCACGTCCCTACTAAAAATACAAAAAATTAGCTAGGTGTGGTGGTGGGCACCTGTAATCCCAGCTACTCAGGAAGCTGAGGCACTAGAATTGCTTGAACCCAGGAGGCAGAGGTTGCAGTGAGCCAAGATCACGCCACTGCACTCCAGCCTGGGCGAGAGAGCAAGACTCTATCTCAAAAAATAATAATAATAATAAATAAAATAAAATAAAAATAAAGACAAGAGACACAGACTGGCAAATTAGATAAAGAATCAAGACCCATCGGTGTACTATATTCAGGAGACCCAACTCATGTGCAAAGACACACATAGGCTCAAAATAAACAGATGGAAGAATATTTGCCAAACAAATGGAAAGCAAAAAACAAACAAACAAAAAAGCAAAACAAAGCAGGGGTTACAATCCTAGTCTGTAATAAAACAGACTTTAAACCATCAAAAATCAGAAAGGACAAAGACGGGCATTACATAATGGTAAAGGGATCAGTGCAACAAGAAGACTAACTACACTAAATATATATGCACCCATACAGGAGCACCCAGATTCATAAAGCAAGTTCTTAAAGACCTACAAAGAGACTTAGACTCCTAAACAATAAGCATGGGAGACTTTAACACCCCACTGTCAATGTTAGACAGATCAATGAGACAGAAAATTAACAAGGACATTTAGTACTTCAACTCAACTTTGGACCAAGTGGACCTATTAAAAATCTGCAGAACTCTCCACCCAAAATCAACAAAATATACATTCTTCTCAGCACCACGTAATTGGAAGTAAAACACTCCTCAGCAAATGCAAAAGAATGGAATTCATAACAAACAGTCTCTCAGACCACAGTGCAATCAAATTAGAACTCAGGATTAAGACACTCACTCAAAACCACACAACTACATGGAAATTGAACAACCTGCTCCTGAATGACTACTGTGTAAATAATAAAATGAAGGCAGAAATAAAGAAGTTATTTGAAACCCATGAGAACAAAGAAACAATGTACCAGAATCTCTGGTACACAGCTAAAGCAGTGTAATGAGGAAAATTTACAGCACTAAATGCCCACATCAGAAAGCTGGAAAGATCTAAAATCGACACCTGAGCATCAAAATTAAAATAACTAGAGAAGCAAGAGCAAGCACATTAAAAAGCTAGTAGAAGACAAGAAATAACTAAGATTAGAGCAGAACAGAATGATATAGAGGCATGAAAAACCCTTCAAATATCAATAAATTCAGAAGCTGGTTTTTAAAAAGATTAACAAAATGGATAGACAGCTAGCTATACTAATAAAGAAGAAGACAGAAGTAACAAACAGATACAATAAAAATGATAAAAGGGGATAGCTCCACTGATCCCACAGAAATACAAACTAACATCAAATAATCCTATAAACACCTCTATTCAAATAAACTAGAAAATCTAGAAGAAATTGACAAATTCCTAGAAAAATACACCCTCCAAAGACTAAACCAGAAGGAAGATGAATCCCTGAATAGAAAAATAACAAGTTTTAAAATTGAGGCAGTAATTAATAGGCTACCAACCAAAAAAAGCCCAGGACCAGATGGATTCAGGACCGAATTCTATCAGAGGTACAAAGAAGATCTGGTACCATTCTTTCTGAAACTATTCCAAACAATAGAAAAAGAGGGAATCCTCCCTAACTCATTTTATGAGGCCAGCATTACACTGATACCAAAACTGGGCAGAGACACACACAAAAAAGGAAGTTTCAGGCCAATATCCCTGATGAACTTCGATGTGAATATCCTCAATAAAATACTGGAAAACCAAGTCCAGCAGCACATCAAAAAGCTTATCCGCCACAATCAAGTTGGCTTCATCCCTGGGATGCAAGGCTGATTCAACATACACAAATCAATAAATGTAATCTGTCACATAAACAGAACCAATGACAAAAACCACATGATTATCTCAACAGTTGCAGAAATGACCTTCGATAAAATTAAACATCCCTTCATGCTAAAAACTCAATAAATTAGGTATTGATGAAACATATCTCAAAATAATAAGAGCTAATTATGAAAAACCCACAGCCAATATCATACAGAATGGGCAAAAGCTGGAAGTATTCCCTTTGAAAGCTGACACAAGACAAGGATGCCCTCTCTCACCACTCCTATTCAACATACTATTGGAAGTTCTGGCCAGGGCAATCAGACAAGAGAAAGAAATAAAGCATACTCAAATAGGAAGAGAGGAAGTCAAATTGTCTGTTTGCAGGTGATATGATTGTATATTTAGAAAACCCCATCATCTCAGCCCCAAAATTCCTTAAGCTGATAAGCAACTTCAGCAAAGTCTCAGGATACAAAATCAATGTACAAAAATCACAAGAATTCCTATATACCAACAATATAGAAGCAAAGAGCCAAATCCTAAGTGAACTCACATTCACAATTGCTACAAAGGGAATAAAATACCTAGGAATACAACTTACAGGGATGTGAAGGACCTCTTCAAGGAGATCTACAAACCAGTGCTCACAAATAAAAAATAACAGAGGATAAAGGTAATTTATAGATTCAATGCCATCCCCATAAAGCTACCAATGACTTTCTTCCCAGAATTGGAAAAAACTACTTTAAAGTTCATATGGAACCAAAAAAGAGCCCACATCACCAAGTCAATCCTAAGCCAAAAGAACAAAGCTGGAGGCATCACACTACCTGACTTCAAACTATACTACAAGGCTACAGTAACCAAAACAGCATGGTACTGGTACCAAAACAGAGATATAGATCAATGGAACAGAACAGAGCCCTCAGAAATAATGCCGCATATCTACAACTATCTGATCTTTGACAAACCTGACAAAAACAAGCAATGGGGAAAGGATGCCCTATTTAATAAATGGTGCTGGGAAAACTGGCTAGCCATATGTAGAAAGCTGAAACTGGATCCCTTCCTTACACCTTATACAAAAACTAACTCAAGATGGATTAAAGACTTAAACGTTAGACCTAAAACCATAAAAACCCTAGAAGAAAACCTAGGCATTACCATTCAGGACATAGGCATGGGCAAGGACTTCATGTCTAAAACACCAAAAGCAATGGCAACAAAAGCCAAAATTCACAAATGGGACCTAATTAAACTAAAGAGCTTCTACACAGCAAAAGAAACTACCATCAGAGTGAACAGGCAACCTACAAAATGGGAGAAAATTTTTGCAACCTACTCATCTGACAAAGGGCTAATATCCAGAATCTACAATGAACTCCCACAAATTTACAAGAAAAAAACAAACAACCCCATCAAAAAGTGGGTGAAGGACATGAACAGACACTTCTCAAAAGAAGACATTTATGCAGCCAAAAAACACATGAAAAAATGCTCACCATCACTGGCCATCAGAGAAATGCAAATCAAAACCACAATGAGATACCATCTCACACCAGTTAGAATGGCAGTCATTAAAAAGTCAGGAAACAACAGGTGCTGAAGAGGATGTGGAGAAATAGGAACAGTTTTACACTGTTGGTGGGACTGTAAACTAGTTCAACCATTGTGGAAGTCAGTGTGGCGATTCCTCAGGGATCTAGAACTAGAAATACCATTTGACCCAACCATCCCATTACTGGGTATATACCCAAAGGGCTATAAATCATGCTGCTATAAAGACACATGCACACGTATGTTTATTGCAGCACTATTCACAATAGCAAAGACTTGGAACCAACCCAAATGTCCAACAATGATAGACTTGATTAAGAAAATGTAGCACATATACACCACGGAATACTATGCAGCCATAAAAAAGGATGAGTTCATGTCCTTTGTAGGGACATGGATGAAATTGGAAATCATCATTCTCAGTAAACTATTGCAAGGACAAAAAACCAAACACCGCATGTTCTCACTCATAGGTGGGAATTGAACAATGAGAACACATGGACACAAGAAGGGGAATATCACACTCTGGGGACTGTTGTGGGGTGGAGGGAGGGGGAAGGATAGCATTAGGAGATATGCCTAATGCTAAATGAGGAGTTAATGGGTTCAGCACACCAGCATGGCACATGTACACATATGTAACTAACCTGCACATTGTGCACATGTACCCTAAAACTTAAAGTATAATAATAAAATAAAAATGAAAAAAAATCCATTCTCATGGATAGGAAGAATCAGTCTTGTAAAAATGCCCATAATGCCCAAAGTAATTTATAGATTCAATGCTATCCCCATCAAGCTACCACTGATGTTCTTCACAGAATTTGATACAACTACTTTAAATTTTATATGGAACAAAAAAGAGATAATCCTAAGCAAAAAGAACAAAGTTGGAGGCATGAGGCAACCTGACTTCAAACTATACTACAAGCCTACAGTGACCAAAACAGCATGATAGTGATACCAGAAAAGATATATAGACCAAATGAAACAGAAGAGAGACCTTATAAATAACATCACACAACTACAACCAAATGATGCTCAACAAACCTGACAAAAACAAGCAATCGGGAAAGGATTTCCTATTTAGTAAATAGTGCTGGGAATACTAGCTAGCCATATGAAGAAAATAGAAACTGGACTCTTTCCTTACATCTTATACAAAAATTAACTCAAGACAAATTAAAGACTTAAATGTAAAATCAAAACCATAAAAACCATAGAAGAAAACCTGGGAATACCATTTAGGATATAGGCATGGGCAAAGACTTCATGACTTAAACACTAAAAGCAATTTCAACAAAAGCCAAAATTGACAAATGAGATCTAATTAAACTAAAGAGCTTCTGCACTACAAAAGAAACTATCATCAGAGTGAACAGCAACCTACAAATGGGAGAAATTTTTTGCAATCTATCCATCTGACAAAGGTCTAATATCCAGAATCTACAAGGAACTTAAACAAATATACAAGAAAAAAACAACCCCATCAGAAAATGGGCAAAGGATATGAACAGACATTTCTCAAAAGAAGACATTTATGTGGCCAACAAACAGATGAAAAAATGCTCATCATCACTGGTCATCAGAGATATGCAAATCAAAACCACAATGAGATACCATATCACTCCAGTTAGAATGGCAATCATTAAAAGTCAGGAAACAACAGGTGCTGGTGAGGATGTGGAGAAATAGGAATACTTTTACACTGTTGGTGGGAGTGTAAATTACTTCAACCATTGTGGAAGACAGTGTGGTAATTCCTCAAGTATCTAGAAACAGAAATACCATTACACTCATTAAACCCATTACTAGGTATATACCCAAAGTATTATAAATCATGCTACTATAAAGACACATGCACACATATGTTTATTGCAGCACTATTTGCAATTGCAAAGACTTGGAACCAACTCGAATGCCCATCATTGATAGACTGGATAAAGAAAATGTGGCACATATACACCATAGAATACTCTGCAGCCATAAAAAAGAATGAGTTCAAGTCCTTTGCAGGGATATGGATGAAGCTGGAAAAAAATCATTCTCATCAAACTAACACAGGAAGAGAAAATCAAACACCGTATGTTCTCACTCATAAGTGGGAGTCGAACAATGAGAACACATGGGCACAGGAAGGGGAACATCACACACTGGGGCCTGTCGGGGGGTGGGAGGGAGAGCGTTAGGACAAATGATGCATATAGGGCTTAAAATCTAGATGACAGTTTGATAGGCGCAGCAAACCATTATGACACATGTATACGTATGTAACAAACCTGCAGGTTCATCCCAGAACTTAAAGTAAAATTACTATAAAATAAAATAAAACAAAATAAAATAAAATAAAATGGATTAAATACTTAAATTTAAGGTCTCAAGCTATGAAACTACTACCAGAAAACATTGGGGAAAAACTTCACCACATTGGTCTGGGCAAAGATTTCTTGAGCAATGCACATAAGCACATGAAACCAATGCAAAAATTGACAAATGGGACAAAATCAAGTTAAAAAAAAAAAAGAAACTTTTGCACACCAAAGGATGGAGTAAACAACATGAAGAGAAAACCTACAAAATGTAAAAAAAAAAAAAAAAAAAAAAAAAAATTTGCAAACAACCCATCTGGCAAAAGCTTAAACACCAAAATATATAAGGAGCTCAAACAGCTTTATAAGCAAAAATCTAACAATCCAACCAAAAATGAGCAAAATATCTAAATAGACATTTTTCAAAGTAAGACATACAAATGGCAAACAGGCTTATGAAAAGGTGCTCAATATCAGTGATCTTCAGTGAAATGGAAATGAAAATTACAAAGAGATATCATCTCACCTTAGCTAAAATTACCTATATCCAAAAGACAGGCAATAACAAATGCTGGTAAGGATGTGGAGAAAAGGGAACCCTTGTACACTGTTGGTGGAACTGTAAATTAGTATAATCACCATGGAGAACAGTTTGCAGGGTTCCTTACAATACTAAAAATAGAGCTACCATATAATCCAGCAATCCCACTGTTGAGCACATACCAAA
Organism: Pan paniscus; assembly: GCF_029289425.2. Lineage (NCBI taxonomy): Eukaryota > Metazoa > Chordata > Mammalia > Primates > Hominidae > Pan > Pan paniscus. Next base: position 66,446,039 of record NC_073272.2, read on the forward strand.
AAGAGAGGAAATCAGTATATCAAAGAGGTATCTACACTCCTTTGTTTGTTGCAGCCCTGTTTACAGAAGCTAAGATTTGGAAGCAACCTAAGTGTCCATTAACAGATAAATAGATAAATAAAATGTGGTACCTATACCCAATAGATACTATTCAGTCATAAAAAAGAGTGAGATCCAGTCATTTGCAACAATACGAATAGAACTGGAGATTATTATATTAAGTGAAATACACAAGACACAAAAAGACAACTCATGTTCTCACTTACTTGTGGGATCTAAAAATTAAATAAACTGAATTCATGGAGATAGAGAGTAGGAAGATGGTTACCAGAAGATGGGAGGGTTAGTGAGGGCCTAGGGTGTGTTGCAGATGGTTAATGGTTACAAAAGCAATTAGTTAAAAAGAATGAATGAGACCTACTATTTGATAACACAAGGTGACGATAGTCAATAACTTAACTGTACATCTTTACATAGCTTTAAGAGTTTAATTGGATTATTTGCAAGTCAATGGATAAATGCTAGAGGGGATGTATACCCCATTCTTAATGATGTGCTTATTTCACACTGCATGCCTGTATCAAAACCTCTCATGTAACCTGTAAATATATACACCTACTATATACCCACAAAATTAAAATTAAATAATTAATTTTAAAAATAATGATAAGTGATCTAATGGAACATAATAAAGATCACAGAAACAAATCTCCACCCCTACACTAAACTCATTTTTGACAAAAGAGCCAAGAACATACACTAGGGAATCAACATTCTCTTCAATAAATGGTGCTGAGAAAACTGGATATCCATATGAAGAAGAATGAAACTAGACCCCTGTCTCTTACCATATACAAAAATCAAACTAAAATGGATTAAATACTCACATCTAAGACCTCAATCTATGAAACTACTACAATAAAACTTTGGCAAAAATCTCCAGGACATTGGTTTAGACAATGATTTCTTGAGCAATACCCCATAAGCACAAGCAACCAAATCAAAAGTGGACAAATGAGAGCACATCAAGTTAAAACGTTTCTGCACAGTAAAATATACTATCAACAAAGTGACAAGACAACACCCAGAATGGGAGAAGATATGTAAAAACTACTCAGCTGACTGGAACATATAAGGAGCTCAAACAACTCTATAGGAAAAATGATAAGATAAAAAATTTGGCAAAAGATTTGCATAGATGTTGACTAAAAATGGCAAACAGGCACATGAAAAGGTGCTCAACATCACTGATCATCAGAGAAATGCAAACCAAAACTACACTGAGATATAATCCCATTCCAGGTACAACGTCTTCTATTCAAACAGGCAATAACAAATGCTGATTATCATGTGTGTGGAGAAAAAGGAACTCTTGTACACTATTAATGGGAATGTAAATTAGTACAGCCCACTAAGGACAATAGTTTGGATGTTCCTCACAAAACTAAATATTGAGCTGCCATATGATTCAGCAATTGCCCTGCTGGATACATACCCCAAAGAAAGGAAATTAGTACATCAAAAAGATATCTGCACTCCTATGTTTGTTGCGGCACTGCTTACAATAGCTAAGATATGGAGGCAACCTAAGTGCTCATCCACAGATGAATAGATTTAAAAATGTGGTTTATATACAAGATAGAGTACTATTCAGCCATAAAAAGAATGAGATTCAGTCACTTACAACAACATGGGTGGAACTGGAGATCATAATGTTAAGTTAAATAAGCCAGGCACAGAAAGACAAACACCACATGTTCTCACATATTTGTAGAATCTAAAAAACCAAATAATTGAACTCATGGACATAGATACTAGAAGAATGGTTTACCAGAGGCTGGGAAGGGTAATAGAAAATGGGGGGAGGTGGACATGGTTAATGGGGACAAAAATAATGAGAAAGAATGAATAAGACCTTCTATTTTGTAGTTCAACAGAGTGACTATAGTCATTAATAATTTAATTGTACATTTAGAAATAACCTAAAGGGTGTAATTGGATTGATTTTAACACAAAAGATAAATGTTTGAGGATTTGGATACCCCATTCTCCAAGATGTGCTTATTTCAAATTACATACCTGTATAAAATATCTCATGTACCCTATAAATATATACACTTAGTGTGTACCCACAAAAATTTAAAAATGTAAAAACCTTTAAAAAGATACAAGTAGTTTATGTACTGCAACTACAGTGTTATAACATTCTGTGTGCTTGCTGTTACCACTGAGTTTTGTACCTTCTGATGGTTTATTCTTGCTCATTAACATCTTTTTCTTTTAGATTAAAGAACTTTCTTTAGCATTTCTTGTAGCACAAGCTTAGTGTTGATGAAATTCTTCAACTTTGGTTTGTCTGGGCAAGTCTTTATTTCTCCTTTATACTTGAATGTTATTTTGCTGGATATGCTATTCAAGAATACATGTATTTTTTTCCTTCCACACATTAAATATGTCATGTAATTCTCTCCTTGCCTGTATGGTTTTCACTGAAAAGTTCACTGCTGGATGTATCGGAGTTCCATTGTATGTTATTTATTTTGTTTCTCATGCTGCTTTTAGGAAACTTTTTTTTTTTTTAACATATAATGCAATTGCACACTTAATAGGATATGGTATAGTGTAAACATAACTTTCATATGCACCAGGAAACAAAAAATATGTGTGATTCTCTTTTTTTTATTATACTTTAAGTTCTAGGGTACATGTGCACAACATGCAGGTTTGTTACATATGTATACATGCGCCATGTTGGTTTGCTGCACCCATTAACTCGTCATTTACATTAGGTATTTTTCCTAATGCTATACCTCCCCCCTCCCCCCACCCCATGACAGGCCCCTGTGTGTGATGTACCCCGCCCTGTGTCCAAGTGTTCTCATTGTTCAATTCCCACCTACGAGTGAGAATATATGGTGTTTGGTTTTCTGCCCTTGTGATAGTTTGCTCAGAATGATGGTTTCCAGCTTCATCCATGTCCCTGCAAAGGACATGAACTCATCCTTTTTTATGGCTGCATAGTATTCCATGGTGTATATGTGCCACACTTTCTTAATCCAGTCTACCATTGATGGACATTTGGGTTGGTTCCAAGTCTTTGCTATTGTGAATAGTGCCACAATAAACATATGTGTGCATGTGTCTTTATAGTAGCATGGTTTATAATCCTTTGGGTATATACCCAGTAATGGGATCACTGGGTCAAATGGTATTTCTAGTTCTTGATCCTTGAGGAAGCACCACACTGTCTTTCACAATGGTTGAACTAGTTTACAGTCCCACCAACAGTGTAAAAGTGTTCCTATTTCTCCACATCCTCTCTAGCACCTGTTGTTTCCTGACTTTTTAATGATTGCCATTCTAACTGGTGTGAGATGGTATCTCATTGTGGTTTTGATTTGCATTTCTCTGATGACCAGTGATGATGAGCATTTTTTCACGTGTCTTTTGGCTGCATAAATGTCTTCTTTTGATAAGTGTCTGTTCATATCATTCACCCACTTTTTGATGGGGTTTTTTGATTTTTTCTTGTAAATTTGTTTGAGTTCTTTGTGGATTCTGGGTATTAGTCCTTTGTCAGATGGGTAGATTGCAAAAATTTTCTCCTTTCTTTATCCTTGACCTTTGGGAGTTTGATTATTAAATGCCTTGAGGTAGTCTTCTTTGGGTTAAATTTGCTTGGTGTTCTATAACCTTCTTGTACTTAACTATCAATATCTTCATTTAGGCTTCAGAAGTTATCTGATATTATTCATTTGAATAAACTTTCCACCCATGTCTTTTTCTCTACCTCCTCTTTAAGGCCAATAACTCTTAGATTTACCATTTTGGGTCTATTTTCCAGAACTTGTAGACATACTTTATTCTATTTTATGGTTTTGTTTTTCATTTGTCTTCTCTTATTGTGTGTTTTCAAGCTCACAAATTCTTCTGCTTGATCAATTCTGCATAAAGAGACTGATGCATGCTTCGGTATGTCAATTGTACTATTCAACTCTAGAATTTCTGATTGATTCTTTTTAATTATTTCAGTCTCTTTGTTCAATTAATATGTTAGAATTCTGAATAGTTTCATTTTGTTATCTTGCATTTCTTTGAGTTTTCTCAACACAGGTATTTTGAATTATCTGTCTGTAGGGTCACATATCTCTGTTTTTTGAGGATTGGTCCCTGGTGCCTTATTTGTTTCATTTAGTGAGGTCATGTATTCCTGGATTGTCTTGATGCTTGTAGATGTTCACTGGTGTCAGAGCATTAATGAGTTAGGCATTTATTATAATATTTGCAGTCTGACCTGTTTGTGCTCATCTTTCTGGGGAAGACTTTACAGGTATTTAAAAAAATTGAGCCCCAAGCTCAATAACTCTGTGTTTTTTTTGCAGACTCATAGCAGTACCACCATGGTGGCCTTGGAAAAGATCCAGAACATTTCTCTGAATTACCAGTAAGAGACCCTTCTTATTTTCTCTTACTGTCTCTCAAATAAATGGAGTCTCTCTCTCTCTCTCTCTGTGCTGAGCCATCTCGAATGTTGCATGTTGATGCAAGTACCTCTGTGGTCACCACCACTGGAACTGTGCTGCATCTAACCTGAAGACAGCAAAACACTGGGGCTTGCCGAAGGTCTGCTGTAAGCACTACCAGGCTACCATCTATGTTCACTCAAAGCCCTAGGGCTTTTCAATCAGCAAGTGCGTTCTTCCCTTCAGAGTGGCTAGTTTCCCAAGGTCCTGGGCAGGTCCAGAGATGCTGTCTGGGAGCCAGGTATTGGAGTCAAAAGCCTTAACAATTTATCTTATGTTCTATTCTATTGTAGTAAGCTGGCACTCAAACCACGATACAAAGTCCTTCCCACTCTTCTCTTCCCTTTCCAAAGGCAAAGATGCCTCTCCCTGTGGCCACCACCACCACCATTCCATGGGGAGTTCTGCCAGGCTACCGTCAATGTTCACTTAAAGCTTTGAAAGGTCACTTCAGTCAGCTTGTGGTGAATGCTGCCAGGACTGGGACTCACCCTTCAGAAAAGTGAGCTCCCCTCTGGCCCAGGACAGGTCCAGAAATGCTGTCCAAGAACCTAGGTCTGGACTCGGGAACCCTAGGAGGCTGCTTGTTGCTCTACCTCACTTTGGACATACCTAAAGCGCAAGACAAAGTCCCCTTTACTCTTCCCTCTGCTTTTCTCAAACAGGAGTCTTTCACCATAGCCACCACAGCTGGCTATGTGCTGAGGTACACCTGAAGTCAGCATGTCTCAGAGCTCAAGTCCTATCGTGTACTACCTGTGTATCAACGCTGGTTATGCAGGGCCCAAAAGCTCTTTAGTCAGGAGGTGATAAATCTGGTCAGGACTGGGTCCTTCCCTTCAAGGTGTTCAGTTTCCCTTCTATCCAGGGTTGTCTAAAACTGTCATCTATGAGCTAGGGCCTGGAATGGGGGCCTTTTGACTGCCCAGTGCCCTTTCCTACTTTGGCTGAGTTGGTATCCAAGAGGCAAGATGAAGTCCTTCTTACTCTTTGCTCTCCTTTTCTTAACCAGAATGAAGAAGTCACTTTTATTGCTATGAGCTGTACTGCATAGAGCTTTGGGAGGTGTGGCATAAGCACCCCCTTAGCCACTTAACTGGTGTCTCCCTAGGCCACATGCCACCCTAGTCTACTGCTTCTGAGCCCAGCCCAGCACTAGGAGTTGTGTAGGAATTATAGTCCTTGTGTCCTAGACTAGGGCCTGTCAAGTTTACCTAGAACCCCAGAGTGCTATGGCCCATGAAGGTGAGGCTTGCTGAGAAACTTAAGTTCCAACCACTGGGATGGGCAAATCTTTTCTGACTAGGGCTGTTCCAAACGTTCCTTCCATGGGTGGATGCTGACTGAGCCCAGCATGACTTTGCTCTCCACTGAGACAGGGCAGCACAGAGTTCCATGTAAAGTCCCCTAGTCTCTGCACTCTCACTCCTCCAAGAGCACACATTCTCTCTTCATGCCATGTGGCCACAGCCAGAGCAGGGCAGGGGGGTGGCATCAGCAATTCAAGACTGTCTCTTCCACCCTCTTCAATGCCTCTTTCAGCAATATGACATTAAAACCACATACTGTGATTGCTCACCTGATTTTTGGTTCTTGTGACAGTACTTTTCTGTGTGTAGATAATTGTTAAAATTTAGTGTTCTTATGAAGGAGATGAATGGTGTAGCCTTCTATTCTGCCATATTGCTCCACTTCCCTAAAATTTCAATAGGATTTGCATTTAACCTATAGATCAACTTATAGAGAATTGACATCTTTATGATGTTGAGTCATCCAACTCATGAACACAGTATGCCTCTCTCCATTTATTTACATTGATTTTTTTCAGGCCTTTGTGTTTTCAGCATACATATACCGTACACATTTTGTTAAGTATATGTCTAAGGAGTTCATTTTATTGGAGTGAATGTAAATACTTTAAATTAATATTTCCTCATTTTCATTCCTAATATCTAGAAATGTATCTGATTTCTGTGTGTTCATCTAGTATCCTAAGACCTTGCTGAAGTCACTTACTATTTTTAGAAGTTGTTTTGTAGATTTATTAGGATTTTCTAGGAAACAATTATGTCATCTATAAATAAGGACAGTTTTATTTCTCCCTTCCCAATCTATATATCTTTTATTTGTTTTTCTTGACTTATTGCAGTGGCCAGAATTTCAACTACTATGTTGAATGACTGATAAGAGCAGAATTCTTGCCTTGTTGTCAGTCATAGGAAAAGGAATCCAGTCTTTCATCATCAATTATATTAGCTGTAGGATTTTGGAGATGCATTTTGTCAAGTTCTAACTATTCCTATCCTTAACTTGTTGAAACTTTTTAAAATTTTATTTAATCACGACTGGGTGTTGAATTACATCAAACATCTTTATTAATTAATATCATCATATTTTTCTTATTTTTGGTGTGTTGATATTAGTGGATTACACTGATTTTTTTTCTTTTTGAGATGGAGTCTCACTCTGTCACCCAGGCTGGAGTGCAGTGGCATGATCTTGCCTCAATGCAACCTCAGCCTCCCAGGTTCAAGCAATCCTGCCTCAGCCTCCCGAGTAGCTGGGATTACAGGTGTGCACCACCATGCCTGCCTAATTTTTGTATTTTTAGTAGAGACAGGATTTCAGCATGCTGGCCAGGCTGGTCTCGAACACCTGATTTAATGATCCACCTGCCTCAGCCTCCCAAAGTGCTGGGATTGCAGGCATGAGCCACTGCACCCAGTCCTCTGATTCATTTTCAAAATCTGAATGAGCATTGCATACCAGGAATGAATTTCACTTTGTCACATTGTTGAATGTGGTTTGCTCATATTTAAATGTACACTTTTGTGTCTACATTTATGAGAGATATGGCTATGTGTTTTTTTTCCTTTGTTTTCTACTTGTCTGGTTTTGGTAGTAGAATAATACTAGCCTCACAAAATCAGTTGAAAGGTCTTCCTCTCTCTTTTATTTTCTTCAGGAGAAAGTGGAAAATTGGTGTTAGTTCTTTTTCAATGTTTGGTAACCATTGTGCAGTGAAACTATCTGTGCCAGACTATTTTTTCTTCAGGTCTTTTAAATTATGAATTCAACCTTTTAAATAGTTATAAGGCTATTGAGAATACCCATTTAATCTAGGTAGAGTTTTGATAGTTTTTGATTTTCAAGGAATTGGTTCATTTATTATAAGCTATCAAATTTATGAGTATTACATTGTTCATTGCATTCTCTTATTATACTTTTTATGACTACATAATCTCTAGTGATATTTTCTGTTTCATTCTCAATATTGATGATTTGATCCTCTCTCATGTTTATCCATCTTGTTCAGGGTTTATTGAATTTTTTTCCAAAAAACCCCACAACTATTTGTATTATTGATTTCCTCCATTATTTTCCTAACTTTTAATTTTATTGGTGTCTGCTCTTCATTATTTTCTTTCGTATACTTGCTTTCCTTTTTTTGTCTTAGTTTCTTGAGTTAGGAACTTAAAATATCATTTTGAGACTGTATCTTATATCCAATATAAGCATTTAGTATTATACATTTCCCTCTCAGCACTACTTTAGGTGCATCACATACATTTGGTATGTCATATTTTCATTTTTAATTAATTCAATGTATTTTTACTTCTTCTGAGACTTCCTCTGTTACCTAATGATTGTGCAGAAGTGTGTTCTTTAATTTCCATGGGTTTAGGTATTTTTCAGTCATCTTTCTGTTATTGAGTTCTAGTTTGATTTAATACTGTTTGAATGATAATTCTGAAAGACAATCCAGAACTCTACAATCCCAAATGTTGATAATCCTCAAAGATCAGAATTTCTATCTAAAATCCTAAAAAAATCACAATTCTGAAAGACTAAATTTCTAAATATTGAAATCCTGAAAGGTGAATTCTGGAGAAGAGATTAGTACATTTTTGGTTGTATACAGGATAGTTACAAGATGTTAATTGCATCATATTGGGCACTATTACCTTGTTATTGTCCTTATCTGCATTTGCTGGAAAATTCAGATGAGTGAATCGGTCATGTAATATAGCAGTGACTAGAAAATCAGTTAAAAAATACATTGTTTGCCTGCATTGGTATTCCTTCCAGCTGATGATGTTCCGGGAGCTTTTAACAAATTAAAGCCTAATGTGTCTGAAGAAGCCAGTGAAGTTACTGGCTGGTTGAAAAAAACAATTATGTGTATGATAAGATAAGGAGACATGCAAGTGTTTCTGTCTGATTACCATTATAATTTCCACCAAATTTGTGGTGGGTATATCAGTGCATGCAGAATGGATTTCCATGTACCCCAAACAACATAGAAGCATGGCACAGAAGATAGGAAAAATTAATAGGGAATGCTCATGTTGGTGTATATCAAATTAGAAGAATTTCAAAAACAGCAGTGCATCCACAAAAAATATATGTGAATGTATTCTTCAAGGAGAGTCATGTTTCAAAAAAAAAGCACCTCTTCATTATGGTGCAAGACTTCAAAATATAGTCAATGCTTGTGAAAGTTGATCAGCACTTACAAATTATCTCTGCACAATTGCCCATCATCTATTTCTGTAATACACTTTTTCATGTCAAATTTCTTTCTTGTTTTTTTTTTTAGGTTTTCTCTTTTCTTTTGTTTAGTTTTTTCTCCACTATTTTATATTATCAGCATTATTTTTTATAATTTATTACACCGTGTTTTTTATCTTTACATCGTTTCTTATACTGGAGGTATAAATTGTGTGCAGACCTTTAGAGAGTTGTAATTCTTTTTATGCATTTTTTTTTTGCAAATTTGACTTCTTTAAAGTGCCTTATCACAACATTGACTTTGTGTGTAAGCATTGTGCGTGCACATGAAAGTGTTAACACTTTCTCAATAAATGAAGAGCTGTCTTTGTTGTACATCTACATTTGTGAAAGACAAAATTTCTGGATATGCCAAGTCTTTGGGTGACTGCATATGCAGTGCTAAACCACCATGGTTTTCAATCAATCTCAGCAAAATAGTTAGGTTACTCGTCACAATATTTTAGGTAACTTCAATTATAAAGCTGGGTGTACACCATTACTAACCATGGTGATATATATTTTATGCATTTTCCTTTTTGGCTTGTTTCTTTATTAATTTGGTTCATCTGCTCATAACTGTATGCTCGTGTGACTTCTGTTAGTATACCTGAGTGTGTATGCTTGCAAAAATATGTATGTTATTATTGCCTATTTTTTTGTGTAACATGGCCTATAAAGTTTAGATTTTTGGGATTTTGATGTTTTCAGATTTTAACATTTGAGATTATGGCATTCAGAATTGTGTTTTCAGGATTATGGTTGGCTTCTGATTACATAATGGTCAGATACATTTTGTATAATATCAATTCTTTTAAGTTTTTGAGAATTTTTTATGGTGCAAGATGTGGTCTACCTCAGTGAATGTTCCATAGGAGCTTGATAAAAGGTATATTCTGCTGTTGCTGAGTGGATTGATCTAAGTAGCTTAGTAATATACTGTTGGTTGACTGTGTTGTTCAGATCTATGTCCTTGACAGTTTTTTGTCTATCAGTTCTACCTGTTGCTGAGAGAAGTCTTTAAGTTCTCAGCTACAATTGTAGATTTTTCTATTTTTTCTTTCAGCTCCATCAGATGTTACACACATTTATGATTATTATGTCTGCCTGATGACCAATCTTTTTATCTATTTTATCGTTATATAATGTCCATTTTCATTTCTAGTAATTTTCTTTTCTCTGAAGAAAAAATATTACCAGATATTGTCAGATATTAATTCAGCCATTTGTTTATTTTTAATGATTCATGTCTCTTTGGCATATTTTCTTTCATCTTTTTACACTCAACCCACCTATGTCTTTGTTTTCAAGTGTATTTCCCATAAATAGCATATAGTTAGTTTATGCTCTTGACACTCTGCCAGTATTTGTCTTTTGATTGCTGTATTTAGAACATTTGTATTTAAGGTAATTATTTATATATTTAAGAATAAGTCTGTCTTTTTATTATTTCCACCTTTGTTTTCTCTATTTCTCATTTCTTTCTCTTTTCTTGATTTCCTGAGGGTTATTTGAATAATTTTATAATTCTATATTAGTTGATTTATAGTGTGATTTTAGTGTAATGATTTGTATTTTTTGTAATGGTTGCTGTATGCATTACTATATATCTTATCAGTCTACTGATATTAACCAGTATTAACAGTTTACCACTTCAAGTGAAATGTAGAAGTCTTCCGTAGAGCTTTACCATTTCTCTTTACCTTTCCCACTATTATCATTATCAGATAGTAGTACAATTTTTCTTACAATCATCAGTTATGAGTTAAAAACTCATAAGGTGAAGGATAATCTTTTGTTGGTCCCATGTGCTCTTTCTGTGTTGTTTCTTCTTTCCTGATGCTTAGGATTCCTTTTTAAAAATTATTTCCATTGTGTTTAAAGAACTTCCTTTAGCTAATATTTAAAGGTAGGTCTTATAGTGCCAAATTATTTTTGTTTTCCTTTGTCTGAGTATATCTTTATTTTTCTTTTGTTCCTGAAGTATAGCTTTGTCAATGGTAGAATTCACAGTTGATAGTTTTTTTTCTTTCACCACTTGAAAAATATGTCTTTTGTTTCTTGCCTTCATGACTTCAGATGAGAAATCTGCTACTTTTTAAATTACCCATTCCTGGTAGGTAATGCTTGGTTTCTCTCTGGCTGCTTTCAAGATTTTGGTTTTCTTTATCTTCAGCTTTCAGAAGTTTAATTATGATGTATCTTGTCAGAGATTTCTTTGGGTTGTTTCCTGCTTGGGCTCCTCATCATCTTGCATCTGTAAGTTTCTTTCTTTAGTCAAATTTGGGAGGTTTTCAGCCACTATTTTTGTAATACTCTTTTAGACTCATTATCTTTTTCTTCTCTTTCTAGGACTCCAATGATAAAAATGTTGTACCTTTCATTATTGTTTCAAAGATATCTTTTGTTCTTTTCATTCTTTTTCAGTCTATTTTCTCTCTGTTTTTAAGATTAGGTTCTTTCAATTTATATTTTCTCAAGTTCACTTCAATGCTTTGCCAAGTCCACCTCATCATTAAGCCAATTCAGCAAGCTTTTACTTCTTTTATTGTTTTTGTTTAGCTCTTTAATTTCATTTTGTTCTGGAACATAAGTCTTTAATTTTATGTTTTCCTATATCTGTATTGAGATGTTCTATATTGCCATTGTCTGGGGGAAGGAGTGGCTGTGGGTGCAGCTTCAGTTGACTTAAACGTTCCTGTCCGAAGAGAGCAGCAGATCTCTGAGCTCTGCTAAGTGCCAGACTGCCTCCTCAAGTGGGTCCCTGACCCCTGTGCCTCCTGGCTGAGAGATACCTCCCAGCAGGGGTCGACAGACACCTCATACTGGAGAGCTTTGGCTGGCATCTGGTGGGTGCCCCTCTGGGATGAAGCTTCCAGAGGAAGGGACAGGCAGCAATTTTTGCTGTGCTGCAGCCTCTGCTGCTGATACCCAGGCAAACAGGGTCTAGGGCGGACGTCCAGCAAACACCAGCAGACCTGCAGCAGAGGGGCCTGACTGTTAGAACAAAAAATAACAAACAGAAAGGAATAGTATCAACATCAACAAAAAGGACATCCACACAAAAACTCCATCTGAAGGTCACCAACATTGAAGACCAAAGGTAGGCCAGGTTCAGTGGCTTACACCTGTAATCCCAGCACTTTGGGATGCCAAGGAAGGTGGACAACGAGGTCAGGAGATCGAGACCATCCTGGCAAACACAGTGAAACCCTGTCTCTACTAAAAATACAAAATATTAATAGGGCGTGCTGGCAGGTGCCTTTAGTCCCAGCTACTTGGGAGGCTGAGGCAGGAGAATGACGTGAACCCAGGAGAGGGAGCTTGCAGTGAGCTGAGATCATGCCACTGCACTCCAGCCTGGGCAACAGAGCAAGACTCCGTCTCAAAAAAAAAAAAAAAAAAAGACCAAAGTTAGAGACATCCACGAAGATGAAGAAAAACCAACGCAAAAATGCTGAAAATTCCAAAAACCAGAATGCTTCTTCTCCAAAGGATCACAACTCCTCACCAGGAAGGGAACAAAACTGGACAGAGATTGAGTCTGATGAATTGACAGAAGTAGGCTTCAGAAGATGGGTAATAACAAACTCCTCCAAGCTAAAGGGACATGTTCTAACCCAGTGCAAGGAAGCTAAAACCTTGATAAAAAGTGAGAGGAATTGCTAACTAGAATAACTAGTTTAGAAAAGAACACAAAAGACCTGATGGAGCTGAAAAACACAACACTAGGACTTCATGAAACATATACAAATATCAATAGCCGAATCAATCAAGCAGAAGAAAGGATATCAGAGATTGAAGATCAACTTAATGAAATAAAGCAAGACAACCATAATAGAGAAGATAGAGTGAAAAGGAACGAACAAAGCCTCCAGGAAATATGAGTCTACGTGAAAAGAACAAAGCTACATTTGATTGGTATACCTGAAAGTGACAGGGAGAATGGAACCAAGTTGTAAAACACTCTTCAGGATATTATCTAGGAAAACTTCCACAACATAGCAAGACCAGCCAACATTCAAATTCAGGAAATACAGAGAACACCACAGAGATGCTCCTCAAGAAGAGTAACCCCAAGACACATAATCATCAGATTCACCAAGGTTGAGGTGAAGGAAAAAATGTTAAGGCAGCCAGAGATCAGGTTACCCACAAAGGGAAGCCCATCAGACTAACAGTGGATCTCTATGCAGAAACCCCACAAGCCAGAAGAAAGTGGGGGCCAATATGCAACATTCTTAAATAATTTTCATCCCAGAATTTCATATCCAACCAAACTAAGCTTCATAAACGAAGGAGAAATAAAATCCTTTACCAACAAGCACATGCTGAGAGATTTTGCCACTGCCAGGCTTGCCTTCCTGAAGGAAGCACTACATAAGCAAAGGAAAAACAAGTGCCAGCCACTGCAAAAATATGCCAAATTGTAAAGACCATGGGCACTATGAAGAAACTGCATCAACTAATGGGCAAAATAACTAGCTAGCATTATAATGACAGGATCCAATTCACACATAACAATATTAACCTTAAATGTAAATGGGCTAAATGCCCCCAATTAAAAGACACAGACTGGAACATTGGATAAAGAGTCAAGACCCATTGGTATGCTGTATTCAGGAGACACATCTGACATGTAAAGACACACATAGGCTCAAAATAATGAGATCGCAGAATATTTACCAAGCAAATGAAAAGTGAAAACAAAGCAGGGGTTGCAATCCTAGTTTCTGATAAAGCAGACTTTAAGCTAACAAAGATCAAAAAAGAAAAAGAAGGGCATTACATAGTGGTAAAGGGATCAATGCAACAAGAAAAGCTAACTATCCTAAATATATAGGCACCCAATACAGGAGCACTCAGATTCATAAAACAAGTTCTTAGAGACCTATAAAGAGACTTAGACTCCCACACAATAATAGTGGGAGAATTAAACACCCCACCGTCAATATTAGACAAATCAATGAGACAGAAAATTAACAAGGATATTCAGGACTTGAACTCAGCTATGGACCAAGCGGACCTAACAGACATCTACAGAAGTCTCCACCCCAAATCAACAGAATGTACATTCATCTCAGCACCACATTGCACTTATTCTAAAATTGACTACATAATTGGAAGTAAAACACTCCTCAGCAAATGCAAAAGAATGGAAATCATAATAAACAGTCTTTCTGACCACAGTGTAATTAAATTAGAACACAGGATTAAGAAACTCACTCAAAACCTCACAACTACATGAAAACTGAACAACCTGCTCCTGAATGACTACTGGGTAAACAATGAAATTAAGGCAGAAATAAATAAGTTCTTTGACACCAATGAGAACAAAGACACAACATACCAGAATCTCTGGGGCACAGGTAAAGTAGCATTTAGAGGGAAATTTATAGCACTAAATGCCCATAGGGAAACATGGAAAAGATGTTGAAGCATTCTTTAATGATGGGTACTTTATAATCCTTGTCAGATAATTTCAACAACTGAGTCATTTTTGTGTTAGCATTAGTTGGGTGTATTTTCTCATTTAAGTTGTGATTTTCTTGGTTGTGTTGTGTTATTGAAATGGGAGGAGTTTTCCCTTATCCCCCTTGCAGGGCTTACAACGGGGCTGTGACTTGCTTCTTTGGTGCCTCTCTACTCAAACCCTTAGGGGGAGCATGCAGATGGACAGGTCGTGGGGATCATGGGCTCTGACTTCTCAGCAGTGTCTAGGGTTGAGTTTTTACAGCTCTCAAAGCCCCAGTGTGCTCTTTCAGCTTAGCCAGCTGCATGTGGCTTGGGTTAATCAGTTCAATTAGACTCTCTGCTTTATTATAAGGACAGAAGGCTTTCTATATTCTGGGGTTCTTGCCCTAGTGTACCAGAAAAGCTGGATCACACATGGGCTTGGAAAAGGAGTGCAAGGTTTTATTGAGTGGTGGAAGTAGCTCTCAGCAGATGGATGGGGAGACAGAAGGGGGATGGAGTGAGAAGGTGGTTTTCCCCTGGAGTCAGGCTACTCAACATCTGGGCTCTCCTCCCACCGCCCTTGGCTGGATTTCCATTGATGACCACGTCGTTCTGCCGTCAATGGCCTTCTGGGGTCTTTCGGTGTGTTCTTCTGCAGGTGTGTTCCTCTTGACATCCAGGCAATTGCGTGTGTGCCTGCTAGGGTCTCGGGGTTTTTATAGGCACAGGTTGGTGGGTGTGGTGGCCCAGAGTGGTCTTGGAAAATGCAACATTTGGGCACAAAAATAGGAGTGCCTGTCCTCACTCAGGTCTATGTGCACAAGCTTGAGAATGGAGCCTTCACCAGGGACCCTGCCCTTCTCTACCCAGCACATCCCTGCCTGCTCCCATATCATTATTTCAGGTGATTTTTGTATCATATTGTAGGCATTTTTGACTATTATTTTAGGGTTCTCTTGGTCCTATTTAAATCTTTTGTTTTAGCAGACAGTCATCCTGTTTAAATTTAACACACAGGTCCTGGCCTAATTTTGTGTATGTGGTTTTAAGGACAGCTTAATTTTTAGAGTTTTTGCAGTGCTATTTTGGTTCTGCTGAGCCTTGATTTGGTCCCTGCTTTTGCTGCCCAATGTGACATAATGTGTTTTCCAAGCAAAGTCATTTGGTGTCTCTCTTTGGAGGAAGAAAGTCTCAGAAACAGGAAGTTTCAGGAACAAAAAGGCTCTCCTGGCTGCTGGGCCCTTGTTTTATAAGAAATTCCTGCCTGTGGATCTTCGATAGTATTTTCCAGGCTGAGTGTTTGTTATGGCAGGGTGCCTCTCGTTAGTTCTTCCTGGCTGCCCTGGTAAAGGCTATGGCAAAACTAAACTTCCTGAACTGGCTGTGCTTATGGCAGAGTGGGGGTGAAGGACTTGCCAGTTCCCACCCCTTATCCCATCCTCAGGAGGTTTTGATATGCAATCACGGATAATGACCCTTGGGGTATAATCCCTGAAGCCCTTCCATTCGTGATTCTATGAAAAATTTGTGGAGAATCCTAGTGGTTCTAAGGGGTTGAAAGATGGCTTTGAATGGATCCCCTTCTTTCTCTGTTTCTCTGTGCTTAGAAGCAAACAGGAGAAATACACAGACTCACATATGATGAAAGCTGTCACTTTGTGATCTGTAGTGCAGACTGAGGAGGAGCCTACACAGATCACAAGACATAATATTTATACTGCTTTAAGGACTGGTATGAGGTTAAATTGAAATCAAGGGATATGAAAATGCTCTGTAAATGATCACAGCTGAAGAAGTAGCAACTTGTAAAACAGGAATATTAAATTCTGCATCACAGGGTGGTGATGAGGATGGGGTTGAGTCATTGAAAATTAGTCGGTAGGAATTGAATCATGTAGACAGCATGACTAGGGTGTGGGCATATATCACACAATAGTGGGTGAGTCTAGTTATCTACCATACATGTACACCCTGATTAGTAGTGTCCTCAGATTTGGGGATTTTTTAAAGTCTCTGGACATATTACCTTGGAATGCCAAATGGATACTTTATGGTCACAAGTGTGCCCACTGAATATGGAATCAAAGCTAGGAAAATTAATACATTTATGAAAAGTTTCTGAAGAAGCTGAGGACATAATTAGAATAGTTTTAAAAATTAAATTATATCATATGACATTCTTGAGCCTGTGAATCCTTTCCCCATTCGGTGCACATATCAGAGTCTATGTCTCTTCTTTGTTTCTGTAGCAGATAATGTCCTCCTTGCACAGACACTCCCCATCTCAAATTCTATGCCCCTTTCTAATGGAGACATTCTCAGGTATATACACACTTTCAGTTATTTTACTGCCCTTTAAAGCAGTATATTTAAATAGCAGTACATGATGAAACTGTATGCACAATTTTTGTGAATCCACATTTTTCTAGGAAGTAGGACCATAGCTTTTGCCCAACTCCCAAAGGGGTTTGTGATTGAGAAGGTTTAAGAACTAATTTTTATTTTCCCAATAAGATCATATTTTTATTTTCAAATGTTAGCAGTATCTCACTCTCACACAGCTAATATATGTTGACTCTAAATATAATGAAAGGGCTTCACTAGAAGATATCTAACTTAGGTCTGGAAACACTCTTTTCTGACCTCTCCACTATTCTCCCCTGTAATCGGTCACTTCCTCCTTCTTGACCTGCAGTTGATCACTTCCTCTTCCCTGAGCACACTTTTCTTTGGCTTACAGGACACCAGGTATTCTCGATCTTGCTCCTGCTTCCCTCGCCATTCACTCTGTTTCTCTTGCTGGTTCCTTCTAGTTGCCACAACCTCTGAATGGTAAAGTGCCCCAGGACTCAGTTATTACACCTTGTTCTATTTGTCTATGTTCCTTTCATTGAACAACCACCAGTTTTAAGATGACAATCTTACTTCCTTCAACTCAGGGTTTTCAGAGAGTTTCTCACCAATGCCTAAGATCACACAGCTAGGACATGAAGCTTCTGAGGTTTAAATCCTAATGTCGTGGGGTTAAATTAAGTTCAGGAACCATTCTTGGGCAAAAGCCCAGGTCACTTTCACAAACACTGTTCCAGAATGAGGCATGGGCATCTTGCCAGTTCCTGGTTCAGCCTCACACCTCCTGATCTGGGGCTAGGCCTGGGCAGCCCTAGGTTTCCCAGAATGCTTATCAGACCTCTATCTTTCTCAAACTGAAATGCTTTCATCACTTTGAGTTATGGATCCCAGCATTTTCAATAGCATTTTTAAGTCTATTTCCCCTGCCCCCAGAATCATATAAAATATTTGTGTGCTTATTGGAATTTCAGATACCTTCCAAAAGTTTCTCTGGAATTAACCAATATCAGATGCTCCTATTTTAAGTCGTTTTCCTATGAGTCCAGCTCTTTTTCAGATTTGTAGAATGTCAGAGCCAGAAGGATCCTGAGCCAAAGAAACCATTATACAGGCAAAGGTGGGAAGAGACTTTTCCAGGGTTATGGAGTGAGTTAGTGGCAGACCAAATAAGAAACCAAAATCCTTAACTCTCAGTCAAATGCTTATACCCAGTTAAATGCTCCTTAATAAATGAGTGGTACAACCACTTACCAAGTTTTCTTGTATACCCAACCCCTCCCAATTCCCCAGGATTCTGTGACTATATCCCTTACCAACTTCCCCTCTATCCTGTGCCCTCTCCCAGGATTCTGTGACTTCTGCAAGATGTTAGTTTTAGGAGGGGTATGTGAAGGGCAAAAGGATAAATAATTAGTACACAAGATATATGTCAAGGTAGGAGCCACACTCTGGCCAGTGGGCTTTTTCAGGTTGCCAGACCCTTTCCTGCCTCCCTGGTGTCCCTGGGACAGCCTAACTTCATTGTGACCAGGCTTAGCTCAGTAGGGCATAAGGTTGGCAACTAAGAGTAGGGGGAATGCATTCTCTCTACCTATCTGTCTGTGAAAACCCTTGAGGGCCAACAAGTGAGCAAGGGACTGAATAAGACTTCATAACTATTGGCAAAGAAATCCCCATGTATTAAATATCTACTATGTGTCAGACCATGTGAGAGTTGTATTAAACATATTTAGCTCATTTATGTCCACCTACACCCTAGAATTTTAGTACTGTTAGTATCTCAATTAGGAAATTGAGCTCCTAATTAATGACCTGACTTGCTGAAGGTTATACAGCCAGTGAATGTCAATGTTGGGACTAAAAGTCAAAGGACTGACTGCGAAGAGCATGCACTTTCCAATGATAAGAACAATCACTGATTAAATTTTGTACTATGTGCCAGGCACTATGCTAAGCTTTTGGATGTAGTATTAAAATAATTACAATAAATCTATCCATTAGATATCATAGAAATCTATGCATTAGATATCTCCCCTATTTTACAGGGGAGAAAGTGAAGGCTCAGAAAGCAAATCATATAGCCATCAAGTAGTTGGGTCAGAATTTCAAGCCAAGTGTGTCTGATTTTAAAGCCTACATCCTCCACCATGCTGCCTCTTTCAGAGATTTGGGAGAATGGTACAGAGAGGATGAATGAGGCTTTCAAAGGAGTGGGTCCTCTTAATGGCTTTAGGAACAGCTTACAGACCTTACCTACTCAATCTAAGATATTATATTCCTAGGAGGCAATGACAAATTCATGGTGTGAAATTAGGTGGTTGCGATGTTTGAATCTCAGAGGACTGATTAGTCCTTCATGCCTACCCCACTTTCTAGAAATATTTGAGTACAATGAAATTGAGACAGACTGGTAAACTGAAGGGCCTCTCGCTGGGGTCAAACTAAGCTGGAATCTCTTTGGGGACTGAAGATCGTTTCCTCCCCTAGAGAGGTTTGCTCCATTGTGCTTCCAGGGGATGCTGCCCTGGAGTGAATTGTTATAAATAAGGACACATATTACTGGTTTTCTACTACTTCTATTAAACTGGTTATTTTCCATCTGTAAAGCATTATCTATTGCCCCAGCTTGCATAGGAACAGTTCAAATCAGAATCATGTCAACTGTGGCCTATCTCTCTTGAACTTAACCTGTGGAAGAGAGAGCTGAGGCCTTGCTTCTAGCTAAGAAATTTCCATATTTCTGGTAAATCTACCGCTTTCAAATTCTGTAGTAACTTCTGGGTTTCAGTATAATTCTCTATAAAATTATGAATGATGAGTTCATGATCTTGTTATTAGCTTGGGGGCTTTGAATTTGCACTTATGTGCCATGGTAACTTTGCCTAGTGCCCAGCTCCAAATCACACTTTACATAAATTAATAAAATCAACTTCATGAAGTAGTTCCATGTCTGTTGTCTAGTAGGTAAGGGGAGGCAAAGCAGAAGCTCAGGGCTTGACAAAATCCTCAAAATCAGTTCATCCAATTCCTACCTTATTTCTTCTAATCATCTCACTCAATCAGTCTTTCAAGCTCTGCTTGCACACTTCTAGTTACGGGAGCTTATGAGTAGGCAGCTCACTTAAAAATGTTCTCCTTGTGCTGAGTGAACTCTGTTTCTTTGTGGTTTCTACCTATGGGTAGTAGCTGTATTCCCTGGATTCACACAGACCGTGTCTTCTCCTCCATCTACCCTGTTGCAAAGCCCAAGCTCCAGTTCATTCAATGACTCCACACAGAACCTGGGCTGTTGCCTCTTCTCTGTACCCACACTAGTTTTTCCATGTTACTTGAAGAATGAGGACAAATCTGAAAACCTACTGGGCAGTAAAGAATAGAGAAGAATGTCAACTTCTCTGTTCTGATAAATAATAGCTCTATTAATACTATAGTGAAACTAGTTTATTTGTTTGCTTGTTTGTTTTGGAAGCCACTTACCCTCTTGATCAGAGATTTCCAAACTATGGCCTATGCACCAAATATAACCAACTGCCTGTTTTTGTAAATATGGTTATGTTGGAACACAGCCATGCTGATTTATTTACATATTGTCTGTGCCTGCCTTCATACTACAAGGGCAGAATTGAGTAGCTGCTACAGAGACTATATGCCTCACAAAATCTAAAATATTTACTATTTGGTGCCTTAGAAAAGTTTGCAGATCCCTATACTGGGCTTATTGGTAAAAACTCTGTTATTCATACCACAGTTGCTAGTAAAAAAAAGATGAAATTCCAAACTGAGACTCAGAGAGATGAAATGACTTGCTGAAATTCACACAGCATGAGTATGGCCAGAGATAGATTTTTTAACACATTTCTGTTTGGTTCACAGTCATTGTTCCTTCACCACGTGTTTTCCTCAGTGTTCACTGTAGCCACTTCAGGCTGGGACATGCTACGGTGCTGGGGCTCCATGGTTTCTTGCTGTTCTATTTGGGTTTGTACTATCAGCCAGTGCCTGCCCAGGTCAATTCCATCTGGTTCAGGTCAGCTCAGCTCAGCTGCCCCCTTGATTCTTTCCTCTTCACTTTGCCCATGGTTGCTAGAGTCTCAGTTTCCCTGGCCAGTGGTCAGGATAGGGCCCTCTAGATAATAAACCATTCAGGAGCCTTTGTC
The DNA here is from genome assembly GCF_029289425.2 of Pan paniscus. NCBI lineage: Eukaryota > Metazoa > Chordata > Mammalia > Primates > Hominidae > Pan > Pan paniscus. The sequence continues at coordinate 66,467,079 of NC_073272.2, forward strand.
TATAGTAGTAGGAAAACCAGGCTGGTTGAGCCTCAGAGAACACTAGGGCAAGAAGAAAGCCCCACCAAAACTGTGCCATGTTCCAGGAGAAGTAACTGGTTGGCTGACAAATAGGGTGATCTCTCAGTTACCATCCCTCATGTCCTTAAATCTGGCAATCTTTCTATGGCGATATATATATATATTCTCACTCTCTGTCATATACATATATTTATATGATATATATATATTTATATGAGAGATATATATCTCATATACATGAGATGAAATGTTTATATATTATATATAATATCTATATATCTCATATACACCTCATATATATCACAAAAATAAATGTCTATTCCTCATATATGAGAGGGAGAAAGAGAGAGAGAGAGAGAAGAAATAGACATGATCAGGAAGAACAAACGTCCTTTGATTTATCCATTTCCTTATCAATTAACCCTGCTTTTCGTAGCTGAGGACTGATTTAGAACTTTAAAACTTTTACTGGCCTCCAGAAAGACTGGGCACAGCTGACTAGACATTTCTGCCCATTCTCTGAGAGGACCTGGCTGGGCTTTAAAAAGGGGGCCCAGCTCTAGCCAGTCCTACTTGAGGACACACAGGCAAGTGGAAGGGTCAAGATTAAAGCAGCAGTGTAGGCTGCTATGAGGCTGTCCCTGAGCCCTAAAACTCTCTCTTCAACCTCATGTTCATCTGCAACAGACCTCAACAGTGAAAGGCAAGGATGAGCAGAAAGACTAGGCACAGGGTATTATAGGTAAACACGTACCATCTGAACTATAGTCCAAAGAATAACAGAAATCGAGGGGCCCTTAAAGAACACTTTGCTCAACCATCTAATTTTACAAATTGGGAAACTCATGCTCAGAGAAGGGAAATGATCCACCTAAGGTCATATCAATTCACATGCATAGAGATATTATACTCTTCAAGCTGAACAAACTTTTATATGTAATTTGTCTAAATTTTCATTTTACATATGGGGAAACTGATGCACAATCTCAAGTACAGAAAAAATGAATGATTCATTTATGTATCCTCATACCTAATCCAGTACCTTGCATGAAGCAAGCATTAACCAAGTGTTTGTTGAAATAAAGAAGCATCAAATCATAACAAAGTATCTTTGGCACTGTCTTGTTTTCCTATTTCCCATTTTATATGTGAGTAAATCAAAGTCCCAAGAGGGAAATGGTGTGCCCTATATCCAGGAAAGATCAGAACTGAGACTAGAATTCAGTCATCCTAAGGTTAAGTAATGTGTCCAAAGTCCCACAGTTAATATATGGTATTTCAAAATGAGTTCATATTTTTGCTGAAATTTTGCCCACTTTCCTCCCTCCCTCCTATTCTCCCTCCCCTCCCCTACCCCCTCCCCTCCCCCTCCCTGCCTTGCCCTCCCCTCCCCTCCCCTTCCCTTCCTTTCCTTTCCCTTCCCCTTCCTTCCTTCCTTCCTTCCTTCCTTATCTTTCCTACCTTATTTCTTACCTTATTTCCTTTATTTTTCCTTCCTTTCTTTCTTCTTTCCTTCCTCAAGCATTTTCTGAGCAACTGCCATACATGGGGGAATACAGTAATGCATAAGAGCCAGTTCCTGAAAGCAAGAGGCTTACATCCGTTGGAAAATACAGATATGTAAACAGATATTTACAAAATGTACTCCTATAAAGGTTTGAAGGTAGGAGTGCCTAAATCAGAACTGAAGAGCAGTGGAAGATTTTTCAGGATTGACATTTGAGCTGGCACTAGTGAGACCATAGGAGTTTACTAGAAATGTAAGGTGGGAAAGGATATTTTAGGTAAAAAGCATAGCATGTGCAAAGCCATGGCATGCTTGGAGAAGGCTGCACGGTAAAGTATTACTGTGACATAAGATACCATAGTCAAATGTGGAGGAAGCTTTTAAGGGATAGAAAAATTAGAAAGCCAAATTATTATGGACCTTTAATAACAGATTAACAAACATAAAATGTATCCTGAAGGTCAACAGAAGATCTTTTAAAATAGGGGATTGATGTAGTCAGTTTTGTGGTATACACCAATTGTTATGCAGGAGTATAGGCATCTCTTACCTCTGTCACCAGATACCCTTGACCCCACTTTATGTAATCTGCCACGGTGACAGATCCTTAGGGTACCCTGAGCTTAGTAGGCATCGAGTCCAAGATTCTCACTCCACTTTTAAAGACTTCACTGGCCACCCAGAAACTTATCTCCTCTATGCTCTCCTCATCTGATTGTTTTTTCCACTCTTCTCAGACTCAAAGGCTTGGTGTAGTGAAACATGGTACACAGAATATGCACTGGAAAAAAATAGAAGACCCAGTTTCTAGTGCTATTTAACTCATTAGAAAAGTGGCCATGGAGGTTCAAAGGCAAAGAATAACCTTGCAGAGGGCAAAGTCAGGGGTGATAAAAAATAGTGGACAAAATAATTTCTTTCAAAGAAGAGAAACAGTGTCTAACCAAGGAAGTAACACCACTTCCAGAAGAGTTTTTGCAGTTCCTGCCCAGCAAGATTCACCTATCATTATGTATGGACCAATGACTGTCATACTTTCATATGCTTTCTTTTCACGAAAGAAAAATTTTACTGTGGTTATTCTGTTCTTATTTCCCTATTGTCTTTAGCAGATAGGTAAAGGACAGATAACTTATCATTTAGTTTATAGATGACTGAGTCATTGAGAGTCATATCTGGAATTGATGCAGATGACTACAAGTTATTAGAGATCCTGGACTTTGATATGGATGCAGTAACTGGATGGACCTTTGGGTTATCTTTCTTGGAGAGGAGGTAAATATGTTCCATGTGAGTGAAGAAGTGTATAGGAGTGGGCTGAGAGAGAGGACTATGGCAGAATATACTGGTTGTCCAACAATCTTCATTTCCCCCTTCATCCTTTACAGAAAGAAACCCTAAATTTTAGATGGGCACATGGCCACACACTGAGAGACTACATTTCCTAGTTTGCCTGTGAAACTATTATCTCTATTTTGTAGAAGAGAACAAATGGTTTAACAAAAGCAATTTAGGTATTAAGTGGCTGACGTGGGATTCAAGTGAATATTTACCTAATTGCTTCTCTTATTCTTACCAGTTTATATTCACAAGTGCAAGCTAATTTGAGGTACTTTGGGATGGGGTAGGTACAGTTAATCAAAGACTAAAGGTGACTTCTCATTTGTGATAATGTTAATATTCCTTCCAAGTCCAAATTGCTTACCTGCTTTCTTTCATTCCCAATGGTGATTCCAAGTTACACGCTCTGAGTCCCAGAATATAAGGGCCCTTAAATCTCATATAATTTTTTTCTGCTTAGATGAAAACTCTGTGGCTGAGAGAGGAGGAGTGACTTGCCCAAGGTCATAAGGCAGTTTTGGTAGAGGTCTCAAGGCAGTTTTGGTAGTTCCAGGACCATAGTAAGGTCTGATTCCCTAGCTTGGTCCTCTTTCCTCTCCAGTTGAGTTGTCACTCTTAACAATCATTAGAACTGAAAGGGCCTTCAAACCATTGAGTTCAGCATTTTCAAAACTTTGTTACATAGACCTGGTAGGTGTCATACAAAACAAAAAATTTCTTTGCTCAGATAAGTTTTTGAAATTCTAGGTTAAACAAGCATCTAGCCAAGATTAAACAGGTTTTCTTCTAGATTCTGCTATGTTGTTTTAGGCAAGTGGCTTAAACTCTCTGTGCTCCCTCAATTCTAAAATGAGGTTACCTTGTTTAGTTGTTGGTAAGATTAAATGTGTTAATATTTGAAAATTTCTTATTAAATTCAAAATATATATATCGGTATAATGGTTAAATAAATTGCAGTATTTTCATACAAAGAAATACTACATGGCAATGAAGATGAACAAGTACTGCTATGCACAATAACATGGATGACTCTCACACACAAAATGTGACTGTGAATGTGAATGAGGCCAGACACAAACGAGTACAAACTATATAATTCCATTTGTAAAAAGTTATAAAACAGACAAAACTAAACTATAGCGAGAGAAGCTGAGATAGTGGTTACCTCTGGAGAGGTATAGGAGTTATGACTGAAAGGGTGCTTGAAGAGAGCTTCCAGAATGCTGATAATGTTCTGTTTCTTGATATAGGTGCTGATGACATGAATGTGTTCACTTAGTGAGCATTTTTAAAGCTGTACTCTCATGGCTTGTACACGCTTTGTATGTGTGTCATACTTCAATAAAAAGCTTATTTAAAAATTATACTTTCAGATTCTTTAATATATTAATATGCACTGGAATTATTTAATGGAGAAATATGGTGCCCCAAACATGACCACAGGGTCACTTTTTATTTATACATAATACTTCTACATATATATGGGTGTGATATTTTGATACATACATACAAGGTGTAATGATCAAATTAAGGTAATTGGAATATGCATCACTTCCAACATTTAGCATTTCTCTGTGGCAGGAACACTTCAAATCTTCAAATCTATTATTTCAGCTATTTTGAAATAAACAATAAATTATTGTTAACTATAGTCATTCTATTGTGCTATTAAACACTAGAACTTAATTCTTCTAACTGCATTTTCTGTATCCATTAACCAACATCTCTTTATCACATCCCCACCCTACCCTTCACAGATCCTGGTAACCACCATTCTACTCCCTACCTCCATGGGATCAATTATTTTAGCTCCCACATATGAGTAAGAACATAAAATATTTGTCTTTCTGTGCCTGGCTTATTTCACGTAACATAATGACTTGCAGTTCCATAACTGTTGTTGAAAATGACAGGATCTCATTCTTTTTATGGCTGAATAATATTCCATTGTGTATACCACATTGTTAAAATCCATTCATCCATTGATAAACACCTAGGATGATTCCATATCTTTGTTATTGTGAATAGTGCTGTAATAAACATGAAGGTATTCCATTCATGTTGTTGTGAATGACAGCATCTCATTTTTTATGGCCAAATAGTACTCCATTGTATTTAAGTACATTTTCTTTATTCATTCATCTGTTGGTGGATATTTAAGTTACTTCCAGAACTTGAATATTGTGAACAGCACTGCAACAAACATGGGTGTGCAGATATCTCTTCAATATACTGATTTCCTTTCTTTGGGGGTATATATCCAGCAGTGAGATTGCTGGATCATATGATAGTTCTATTCTCAGTTTTTTGAGGAACTTCTCTACCATATTCCATAGTGGCTGTACAAATCTACATTTTCACCAACAGTGTACAGGCATTACCCTTTCTCTGCATTCTCACAAGCATCTGTTATTTTCTTTTTGATAAGACCAGAGAATATTTTTGAAGGGGTACCTAAGCGCCTAAGATTAGACAAACACCAGATAAAATAGCATTTCTGCCTTGAAAAAGGTCACAGTCCAGTATAGGAGACAGACACATACTGCATACTACATGTTGGGCATACATGAAAGTACTACCAAACAAACCTTAAACCAAGTGCTATGGGCACATGCTGGAGTACAGGATGAACTCTAAGCATTGGCAGGATCATGGAAGTCATCAAGCCAAAGAAAGCATTAAAGATGGGTTTAGAAGGATGATGAGAGTTTTATCCTATAAAGGGTTGGGTGTCAGAATGGAGGGACTTGGGTGAATCAGGACCCAGAACCATTGCTATTGCTACAGAGGCTGGTGGGATGACTGCTTGGCTCTGTACTCTCAGCCAATGATGATGGAAAGCAGATTTAACCTACATTCCACCCTTTTAAAATGCTTCTGTCTCTACTGCTTATTTTGTTGTTAATTTAGTCATTTATTAATACTTACTGATACTTTCCTGAGTCACACTATATGTTCCTTACTGAAGAGAAATTGGTGATAAGTGAACAAAAAGCTAATAAAATCCAGGCTGGGCACGGTGGCTCACACCTATAATCCCAGCAATTTAGGAGGCAGAGGCGCGTGGATTGTTTGAGTCCAGGAGTTTGAGACCAGCCTAGATAACATGGCAAAAACCTGTCTCTACAAAAAATACAAAAATTATCCGGGCATGGTGGTGCATGTGCCTGTAGTCTTAGCTACTCAGGGTGCGGAAGTGGGAGGATCTTTTGAGCCCAGGAAGTCAAGGCTGCAGTAAGCCATGCACTGCTGCACTCCAGCCTGGGCAACAGAGTAAGACTCTATCTCAGAAAAACAAAACAAACAAAAAAGTTAAAATCCCAGTCACTGACCCCAAGGATCTCATATAATAGAGGATGGACTTGAATAAAGGGAAAGACCCTATAAGCCTGGCGATTTGAGAAAAATAAGATAGATGCCTGTGGGAAACCAGTATTGGGGAGCATCTACTCCAGCCTTGGGAGTCACAGAAGTCTGCCCGCTTTCCAGAAGAGGTGATATCTAATCTGACCACTTCTTACTGCCACCACTGCTACCACCTGGATCCTGTGAGTCCTGTCTGGTTTTCTCTCTTCTACCTTCATCACCCAGTAAGTTAATTCTCAATGCAGCAGCCAGAATAATCTTATTAAACTGTGAGATCATGTTAGTTCTCTGCTTTAAACCCAGAAATGGTTTATCACCTTATACAGAGTAAAAGCCCCAATCCTTAGAATCTCACAGCCCTGCTTGATCTTAGCTGCCTGTTTCAAGTTCATCAACTACCAATCTTCTAATTAGATCCTAACTGTTCCTCCAACTCATACGTTGCATTAAGACTTTTGCAGTTGGCTGTTCCCTCTACCTGAAATGATCCTTACTCATATAGCTTTAAGAAGTTTTTACCTTGATTTCCTCATTTGCTACTAAAATGTCATTTTATCAAGTAAGGCCTTTCCTTATCCCTCCACTAAAGTCACAACTTTACCCCATATGCAATATTTCTAGTATATATTTAATATATAGTATGCATTGCTAACTTACTGTATTTAACTTTTTAAATATTTTGGAGGTATGTTTCTTCCTATACAGAATGTGAGCTCTGTGACAGATGTTTCTCTCTAGTTCACCATTGTATCCCTAGAGCCTGACACAGAGTAGGTATTCAGTAATTATCTTTCAAATGAATGAATGAATTTGAGGCATGGTGGAGCTGGTGAAAATGGTCACGTATGAGACCACCAGAAAAAGCATCCCAAGCAATAGAAGCAGCATCTACAAAAGCCATAAGGTTGAAGAGAACACTGGGAGAACTACAGATAGTTTAGTTAGGCTATGACATTTTAATGTGAAAACAAGAGAAAGGAGCAATGAATTAGAAGCCAAATCTTGAACAGCATTGCAAACCAAACTAATGAGTATAGTCGTCATCCTAAGGACAATGTTGAATCACTGAAAAGTTGTAAGCAAGGGAGAGGCAAGGTGAGATTGGCCCTTGGCAATACCTCTAACCCCTTGACTAGTTTACGTCTTTATCAAATGAGAGCATTACTTTTTAGTAGTCATGTCTATAAGTTAATTGTTGTGACTGGAAAAAACAAAATTATAGACTCAATTTCCTTACCTGTTAGAGGATAACAATGAGAATACTTACCTTATGAGGTTTACATGCTTATGGATAGAAAGAATCAATATCATGAAAATGGCCATACTGCCGAAAGTAATTTATAGATTCAGTGGTATCCCCATCAAGTTACCATTGACTTTCTTCACAATATTTCCTCTCCCCTGATCATCTCCCCCACCAATGAGTCTAACATCATGTAGGGTGAAGAACCAATGTTTAAAGACCTGTGCTGAACCACACGTGACCTTATTGAATTTTTTACAACAGACTTGAAATGTAAGTATTATGTACCCCATTTTACAGATGAGTAAACTAGGGCTTAAAGAGCTAATATGACTTATCCAATATCATTCAGATAGTGGATGTCAGAGCCAGAATCCTAACTCAGTTTTATCTGAGTTCAAAACCCTCCACATGCCTAACATAAAGCCTTAGGAGCGCAGCTGGTGGAGGATTTAGGGGCCATGGAGAGTTACATGAAGCAGGCTTCATAGACTGTGTAAGAAGTTCCCTGTATCACAAAGTCTTCTTGGAAGCAATATAGCATAGTGACTGAGAAGATAGCTACAGAAGCCAATAATTTCCTGGGTTCAGTTCTTATCTCAGCCATTTTGTATTTACGTGGACATGCTAATTAACTTGTTTCAGTCTTGTCAGTTCTTACAATTGGAATAATAATAATATCTACCTCACAGGCTTGTGATGAGAGTTAAATGACTTAATCTTTTTAATGGATTTTGAACAGTGTCTGGTGTAGAATAAGTGTCATATACATTTTTGGAAAACAACTAAAATTAAAAATATATATTCCAAAGTCACCTCGTACCCTTGCTGTTGCTACTTATAAAAACATGGTTTTTATCAGTCTAAGCAATTTAAAACTGGAGAGATTCCATTTCAATACATACTGCCACCATAAAATATCAGATCTGGTGAGGTAACTAAAAAAGCAATGCCACTTGAGCAATCCCAAAATTTCCAAAAGCAGACAGGAAAAGTGGAAAGGCTCTACATGAGAGAGAAGGCAGAAAGCAGAAACACTGGTCTTGGAAAGATTCAAGTCTGACTCTGTCACTCAGATTAAAAAATGAGATTACTGAGGTTACTTACCCCAAAGCCTTGGTTATCAAAGGGAAGAAAGTGAGGTAAAAGAATTGGAACCAGAAATAAAAACCATTCGCATTGTTTGTAACAACAATTGACCTTTGTATAAAGTTTTATAGATCAAGAGTTACCTAGCATATAGTGAGCCCTAATTAAATGATAATTTCATTGTTGCTTTTGTTAATATTTCTTTGTCACTTTTACAGATGGGGGGAAATCTCAGAGATGTAGAGGAAGTTGTTCAAGGCCAAACAAGTATAAGCCAAACAAGTGGGTTGGGTAACAAAGGCTGGAAACCAGGCCACTCCAAATTTCCATTCTTTCCACCATACCATTTCCTTATGGTGTTTTAAAAGATGCTGAATTGATCCAAATGTAAAACTGGTATTTCCAAAACTATAATATACTACACTATTTTCATAGGTATTCTGTGAGAAATGAAGTGTTTCCTTATGCAACTAAGCTTAGAAGAACTGGGTTAAACATTAAACATTTCTTTACAAAGAGGTTCCTCAGAGCCATTAAAATGTGTTGGTTGTTCTAAGTCTCCACAGGAGGACTAGAAAAATCAGGCTTCTCCAGACATATTTGATTGCAGATCCTTCTGTTCATAGAACAACTTTTGACACTTTCCAAAATGCCAGTGTTCTACTGAGTGTGATTTAGGAAACATAGTTCCAAATAAATGCCTTCAGATTTGCTGAGGGAAATTCTACCAGGCTTCTCCAAGAGAACAATCTCACTCGTCTACTAGTGGGCATGATGGGAGTGGGCAGGAAAAAAAGTGCCAGAAGCTTCAGAATTAGACTAGATCAATAAATCCAAAGAAGGGTCATGTCAATCAGGCTCAAAAACCGATGACCATTTGAGAAACTGAATCACCAGAGCCAACAAAGTGTGATCAGGAAATAATGCCAAGTCAAAACAAGTAGGGAATCCAAAATCCAGGGCAGTCGTGGGTAGCAGAGCTTAACAAGAGCAGGCCCCAGGATGCATCAGGAATGTTTCTGGAGCCAACACAAGCCAGCTTTATGTAATTGTTTTAATTCAGTTTTACAGTCAAGCTTGGTGGAAGCACAAGTGACTCAACTAAAAGGAACATCTGAGATTGAGGGAATATTGGCATTTGATTCCTGTAATGGGGAAAGTTCCAGAAACCTTTGACTGGTGGGTAATATAAGAACACAAAATGAAAAAACTGAACAGGTAGACTTATAAAATTGCCTTACATAATATCTATAACATCTGAAATGCCATGTGCACAATAAGTGTTTCAGTAACCCTGTGCCCATATAATCTATCAGCCAAATTGTTGGCTTCAGATAGTACAGGAAACAACTACAAATACTTCAGCCTCTTCTGCTATGGATTGGTTCAGGCCCACATGGTTTCTTACCTTGATGCCTAACTAATCTCCTTGCTGTCTACTTACCTCTCACAAATGTATGCATTATAATTCTACCAGGTTATGTTCATTCACCATAGCTCTGACTACATCATTTCCCTGTTTGTGTGTCTCCTCATTTCTCTCTGTTCTTTTTCACATTTTACATGTATCTCCTTTATCCAGATATTGCCTTCTTCTAGGTCTCTTCTTATTTCATCCTCTCACAACTTTTAACTCGAGTATATCTATTTGATTTGTGCCTTTGCTTAGGATGCCCCAAAGCCTGAGATGCCCCTACCTCATCCTAGACTGAATCACCTCTTGTAACTTGATAACCTTGGTCATCTTTTAAGTGGTCTTCATGTCCTTCCTGAAACTTTTACTCATTACCCCTCCTCTCCCTTCTCCCACTCCCTCTGGGCTGAATTCCCTTAAATGTGGCCCCATATTATTCCATGCTTATCTTCATCTATGCACTTATCATACGGTATGGAATATGTTTTCTTTGTGTATCTGTTTCAATTACTATAATTTCTGCTTCACTAGACTGAGAGTAGGGACACAGGTTGATGGATGAGTGGCTTGAGCTGCAGGGAAGCTCTCTGTTCATCTCTCTTGGCACCAGCAGGTCCCTAGCCTATCATCACTTCATCTTAATTAAATCAACACACTGTACGCCTCAGAGACTATCAACTTTCTCTTTGTTAGAGGGAGAGAGGGTGATAAATTTTGAAGTGAGTAGTAGAACACTATGTTCACCAGAATTCAAAGGAGGTTAGAGAAGGCAGGCTGGCCTAGCAGGGCTGCATCTAGAGACAGAAAAAATCAGAGTGAGGATACAGAAGTAGGTCTCTCAGGATGCTGTGTGTGGTAGAGAAGGTCACATTTCAGATCTACAGATCTGCTGGAATACAGCTAAACCAATATGGCATGCATAGTGTAGGGGTGGAGATAAGAGTGAATTTCAGGTACATCTGAAACATTCTATGGTGTCCCCCATTTCCCTGTTAGGTTAGGTAGGCTTGCTTCATGTAAATAACATTAGGTTGGCATCTACCTTTGGGACACTAGTCCTAACTATTTTAGACGTTTTTTAGAAGGCTGGACCCTAAGAAGAGATTCTGCCTGCCCCTTTCAATGTGGAATGTGTCACATTTAGTCTTTAGGGTATTCACAGACTATTTGTTCCTCCCTTCCCAAACTCTAACTCGGTCTTTGCCCCACCCTAATACTTACCTCCATCTTCTTCCACACCCTCAATTATTATAGAATAGTCTGAGACACAGCAAGTTTAGTTCACACTTCTGAGCATGCGAGGCCTTTCATAATTCAGTCCAAGCTTATCTGTCTAGCCTCATCTCCCACCACTCATTCCCTCCACACACCCTACCCTCCAGCTATACTGAACTTATCACTCTTCTCATAAAGTACTAAGCCTTTTCATGCCTCTGCCAGGAATTCTGTTCCTTTCTTTCTCATATGAACTTGTACTCATCATTAAAAACTCAGCTTAAAGATGGGTTCCTCTGCCTCCAGTGTCTCCCCTTGCACTTCATCATGTAATGTAGGTCTGCAATCTCCTATATGCCACCATGGGGGCCAAAGTGTTTCAAAAGTTAGAGTGTTTGGGATTTTAGAAATGTAACATGCTGTCTTCATTGTTTATTACACAACTGTCCCACTGTGGCCTGGGAAACATCACATATTCAAACATTTTAATATTTCAGTAGCAAACATATGCAGAGTAACAGTAATTAGGATAAATAATCTTTCATCAGGTCAGATCAACTTTTGCTGCCAGATAAACTATTTTTCACTTTCAAAGAGCTTTTAAATGTTGTAATTGTGAATAAAGGAGTGTACACTAGTGTTGCTGGATTAATTATACCATGACAAAATAGAGTTCATCCCACATATGCATGATTTTTTGTTGTTGTTGTGACAGGGTTTCATCCTGTCACCCAGTGCAGTGTGGTGATCTCTGCTCACTGCAACCTCTGCCTCCAGGTTCAAGTGATTCTCCTGCCTCAGTCACCCCTGAATAACTGAGACTTACAGACACAGATTGCCACACTCAGCTATTTTTTTTTTTTTTTTTTTGTACTTTTAGTAGAGACAGGGTTTCGCTATGTCGCACAGGCTAGTCTTGAACTCCTGGGCTCAAGCAATCTGCAAGCCTCAGCCTCTCAAATGCTGGGATTACAGGCATGAGCCACCATGCCTGACCAAGGATGTTTTATTATTAAGAAATTCATTATTAAAACATGACATATTAAGAGCTCAAATGAGAACTACTGTTTTATGTCTCAATAGTTAAAAAAAAAAAAAATTTGACAAACTCCAACATGCATTATTAACTTCTAAGAAAGGAAATATGTGGATCCATACCATATATATACTTGCATTATTCTTAATGTAGTAACACTAGAAGTAGTTCCATCAAATGGAGCAAGACATGAATGCAGCTTATCTCTGTTATTATTTAATAGTGTTCTGAAGTACTAGCCAATGCAATTAGAGAAGAGAAAGTTATAAATATTAGAAAATAATTGTTATTTGCTTTCCAGATATATATGCTTGTATACCCAATGATGATAAATTGCTAAAAACTCTTCAAAGCAATAAGATAATTCAGTAAGATGGAGAGTTACAAATGTATTACATATAATCAATAGCTTTCCTATATACAATCAGATAGAAAATATAATAAAATAATATTTATAATGGCAACCAAAAGAGATAAACTTTTCAGGAATAAACAAAACATATGCATAACCTATACAAAGAAAAAAAGGTACTTAAAATAAGCTATACATGAATGAAAATATATTACTACATCATCTCTAAAATTTTAATAACATTAAGAGTGATTTACTGATAAAGATGTTGGAGGAAATTTAGAAAAAAATGCTACTACATTGTATGTGAAAATAGAAAAATTCTGAACTAGAAGAGAGTAATATGATGATAGATATGAGCAGTGAGGGAGGGAGAACAGGATTTATATATGTATACATTACGTAGGTCTGACTCCATCCTGTTCTCCCTCTCTCACTGCCATATATCATATATATATATATACACACACACATATATGATGCCATAAATATTAAATAAATATTAAACCAGTTTGGTACTGGAAAAGAAACAGAAATCAATGTAACAAGAGAGTCCTGAAATATACCCAAATATTTTTGGAAATTTAGCATATTATAAAGGTCACATTTCTGATCAGTGGTGGAGTGTTTATTTGATCAATGGTTTTGAAAAACTGACTATTCAGAAAATAATAATCATCACTCACACTAAAATAAATCATAGATGTATCAAAGATATGAACATAAAAAGTCATAAAAATTATTTAAGGAAACATTTGTAATGTATTTATAATCTTGTAATGGTGAAGACCTTTCTAGCAAGACATAAAATCCAGAACCCATAAAAGAAACAATGAATATATTTCACCACATAAAAAAAATTTAAAAACCTCCTTCTGTATAACAAGAAACAATCGAGAAACAAAGTTAAGAATACAAATGATGAGCAAGGGAAATAGAAATGGTGAAGAAGGAAGCATATTCGCTGCTATGCATACCAGATAAATGGCTAATTCTTATAGTCTACAAAGAACTCATACATTAATAAGAAAATGGCAATCAATCACACAAAAAAATATGGATAAAAAGTAAGAACAGAAGATTTATGACAAAGATAATTTAAATGGTCAGCAAACATTGGAAAAGATGCTGTAATATGTATAATTGAAAACATGCACATTGAAAGAAGAAAATATTATTTTCATCTCTCATATTGATAAAAACAAAGAAGTTAATAATATTCAGTGCTGGCAAGGGTATGAAGAAACATGTACCCTCCTGCCCCTGGAGCTTTTTAGAGTTGGGTAATCTCTTGTTAGGGAGGGCCACAGAGGTTTTATGTAAGAATGGAATCTATCATTTATCTAGAGTTTCATGATTTCCAGGTGTTCTTTTATTTGGTCATTATAACAATCACTATATCAACATGAGAAAACTGAGATTCATAAAAATTGTAATGATTTATTCATATTAGCTAGTGAATGATAGAGACAAAATTTGAACTCATACCTTCCGACACTCAATCTAGAGGGTGCATCAGGTAGATATCTGCATGTCTTTCAAACCTAAATCCATTCATTCAACAAGTTTGTACTGAGCATGTACTATATATCAGGCACTATTTTAGGTACTGGGGATAGAACAGTGACCAAAACAAATTATCTGCCTTCACAGGACCTACATTCTAGTAGAAGGAGAGAGACAATAAATAAATTAATATAAAGTATGTCAACGGGTGACAAATGTGATAAAGAAAAATAAAGTGGAAAAAGATAAAAAGTACTAGTGGGGGTGATGTGTTTCAATATTAAGTAGAATGGTCAAAAAGATATAACCTGGAAAGCAACATTTGAGCAAATAACTGAAGGAAGTGAGGTAATGAGCCATGTGGATTTCTCAAGGAATGGCCTGACCCTTGCTGATGTGGGAGCATTTCTGATGTGTTTGAAGAACAGCAAGAAAACCAGTAGCTGAAGAGGAGTGAATAAGAGAGAAATAAGCAGGAGACATGGTCAGAGAGGTAAGGGGGTGAGGGAGGCAGATAGTGTAGGACCTTTGGTTTTTGCTCTGAGTGAAATGTGAGATTGGCATGTCCTCCTAAGAGAATAGTTAGGCAGGAAGAATCACCATGTTGATTACCCTTGGGGAGTCTATGCAGTCACCAGAACCAACTATAACCTACCTTCTGACTAACCAGCGTGCCTCATCACCTCTCTTTCAGCACTAGCTGGGCCTTGCCTCTCATGAGCAGCCAGTTTGGCATTTTTTGTTCCCACTACCCAGAGCTCCCCACCTTATGAGACTGGAAGCAGTCTGCTTGGCAGGCAGAGTGGCTCAAGCAGACGGCAGCAATCTGATAGCATGTGGAGGATTCCAGAGAAATTAGCTGATGAAAGGAAAAGATGGTTGTTATCCTCATAAAGTGGGGGAACTTTATGAGGAAAGAGGTGCTAATCTTCATCCCAGCTGGTGTTCAATGGCTGAAGATGAAGATATTACTCTGGCCAGAGAGCCGCCAGTGTAAAGAGAAAGCGAATGTGTCCATTGCAGAGGCTGGGGTCTTTATGTGAGCATCTTGCTTTAAGGGAAGACTCACAGGATCAGAACAAAGAAACCCTTGGAGTCTGTGGGCATCATTATCACTTGGGCACTATTAACATATATTTGCATTTCATTTGCATCTATCCACTTAGCAAGTCCCAGTATTGATGATGATTACTTGGTCTGAGATAAGAACTGAACCCATTGCTTGGCAGATTGAGAGTTAGCTTTTATTATTGCTGTTACTGCTTCTGTTGTTAGTGCTAAAAGTAAGCAGTAAGAAATTAAGAAAGCCTACAGATTTTCAAGTTTTGGTTTTTTTGTTTGTTTTATTTTATTTTTGTCTTTTGGCAGTGAAACTCTTTTTTGTGAAGTTACTATTATGAAAAGCCCTAATATATACTTTAAAACATAAAAGTAATATTTTATTATCACAAACTTATTTTGTAAGTTCAAATATATAACATTTATTTATTATAAAGTCAATGAGAATAAGGCTGCCTTGATGATGAAAAAAGCAAACATATAACAATTTGTTCATGTGTGGTGTTGTTATTACTATTTCTAATAACTGAATGAAAACAGTTTTTTATAGAGATGGGGGTATTGTTATGTTGCCCAAGCTAGTCTCGAACTCCTGGACTCAAGCAATCCTCCCACCTCGGCCTCTCAAATTGCTGGGATTATAGGCATGAACCACCACACCCAGCTTGAAAACAGTTTTTTTTTTTTTTTTAATACAAACTAAGTATTTGTAAAGCTTTTGAAATATCTCTCTTGCAAATAAACTTTAAGAAACACAACTTGGAAACCACAGAAGTGGGACAAGACTTAAAACTGTACTTCTCACATCTTAGGGTTTTGGAGAAATACCCTCAGGGCATCTCTGGGATGTAGGCGGATAATATTCTACTTCCAGTACTTCACCTTGCTTCAACCAAAGCAGTTTAACTTTTATCTACTTCATATGCTAGACTTTCACTAAAAGTTTTACTTGATAGATACATTCAATCACTGTTAATAGCAGCATAGTATTCTATTGTGTCGGGGTAGAAAAATAATGTAGAGAGACTCTATTGTAAAACGAGATTCCTGTTCTTGAAAGAGTTTTTAAAAATACTGTTTTTGTCTATCACACTCATTATACAAATCAAGAATCTGACTCTTATTTATGAGACAGGTCTGGCCTAAGGTCACATAGTACTTCAGTGGCAGAACCTATATTAGAGCAGTCCTCTCCTCACAATTCTGCAAAGGCTCCCATCTCACACAGAAAAAAAAGTCAAAATCCATCCCCTTTGTTTTCTCATTACTTCTCTGACACCTTCTCTTACTATTCTCTCCTTATATCTTGCCACTTTAGCCACATTGGCCTACTTGCTGTTCCTTGAAGTCAGTAGACATGCTCGTAACTTAGCTAGGAAAGCTCTTTCTGTCTGAAATGCTCTCAGCCCCTGCCCCTGACAGCTTTATTGCTCACTCCTTCCTCTCCTTCAAATATTTGTTCAAATAAAACCTACTGAGACTTAACCACCCTATTTAATATTGCAAACTGCCTCCACCTCTAGAACTCCTGATACCCTTTGCCCTGCTCTTCCCTACATTTTCCCATTTCCATGTAATTTATCATCTCAAATCGTGCGATATACTTTATTTATTTTTTAGGGGTTACAGCTTATTGTCTTTCTCACTTCTTAGGGTACTAGTACTCTAGGTATGTTGATACAGAAAATGAGCCTATCGCTGGGATACAAACTTCAGAAAGGCAGATATTTTTGTCTATTTTGCTCTCTTCTGTATTCTAAGCACCTAGAACAGTGCTTGGCACATAGTAGGTACTCTATAAGTATTTGTATTTGAATGAAGACTTATTCTATTTATTCATGATGTCTCTTAAAATATCTCTCCTTGCCTGTGTTTCTCTTATCCCTGATCAATGTCTCTCCATTTTCTGGCACTTAATCTGAGCTTTGAGCATGCAAAGGACTTAGCCTTCACCTATGCTGACAGGCCATGGTATCCCTGTGCCATTTTGTGCTTTATTCATTCTGGCCTTCACATATAGCTTGGACGAAGAGTTCTAAATAGCTAAAAATGACAGAATATGAAGTTTATCATGCTCTTTCTGTTTAAAATCAACCAAAAGATCTCCCTTTCTTTCTTCAGCAGGCAGAAGAAGTGGATTTGACTAAGCAAATTGGTAGGAGTAATTGGCATCCTTCGTCAAAGAGAGACCTCCCCACCCACCAATGTAGCCGTTAAAGACATGATTCTGTCTATTAATTCTGTAGATTTATTTTTATTATTTATTAATTCTGTAGACTCTAAGGGTGAATTATGAAAGAACAAAAAACTCCTCCTCTGCATAATAATCAAGACCTACTAATTTCAAGGGCAAGTCTGGTTCCATGCTCTATGTTCCTCAATCTGAGTTTATAACGTATTAGGTCTGAGAAAACAAAATTTATATCTGTCTTTTGGAGATGTGCTTACTTTATGATAGACAAATAAAGAAACCAGCAGACCCACATCTTTCACAGCTAGGAAAATAAAGAAGAAACTTAACAACTCAGAAGATCCATGCTCACCCTCCTTCTTTTATGGTAAATCAATTTTGTAGGAGAGATGAACAAATCTGAAGAAGTAATCAGGAGAAAATAAGGCAAGAGAGGAATGACTGAAATCAAACCAGATTACCAGATTAAACCTGATCATCCAGAAGGTAGCAAATGGGAAGAAGTGAGGGGCCTGTAGATTTCTCTAGTAATACAGGGATGAGATTGGAGTTGGGGTTAGACAGTGTTAGACTGTGGAGGAGAATAATTTATTCTGTCTTTTTAAGTTGAAAGTAATGGAGGGAACCCTATCAGAAATTGGAAGGCAAATGGGGTAACACTGTTCCTAGGATTTTCCAAAGTCTTGGAAATATCCATAGAACATGATCACAGGGTCACTGTATCATCAAAATAAATGGCTGAAATAACTCTGGTGCCCCTTATGCTTTTATTCTTTGGTCAGAGGTCCCTTCTTATCTCCATCACACAAATAAATGAAAAGTTTTATATTATAGTCTTTACGGCCCCATGAAACACATCAGCTGCATGTGCCATTCCTAGCCCACTGGAGGTCTGTGCCTGTGGATGTCAAAACTGGCTTTATTTGAGATTTATGACCAATTGTTAGTTTCAAGTTAGAACCATTCCCCAACCATGGTTACTCTTGAATGGCTTCAGGGCAGAAACCAAACCTGAGTTGATAAGTGACTAATACAGGAATATTCCTCTAATGAAGAACAAGGGTGTGTGTGTGGAGGAGGCAGGAGCAGGGAACAAACTCTTCTGGTTAACTAAATATTCTGGTCAATAGAGAGGGTTCTAAGCAGTTTACCACCATTCTTGTTCTCGAGTCACTGACACTTAGAATCTTACTTCTCCTAGAACACTATGAGGGAATATTATTACCTCTTTTCTATAGACAGAAAAACTGATGTTCAAAGAGACTAAATGACTTGCTGAAGGTAACATAACTAATAACTGAACTGAGACTCAAAGCCCATCTTTTGATTCCAAATCCAGTTGTTACTGTTTTTTTCTAAATCAGCTATATTACTGCTCCTATAGGACATGTTTGCTCTAGAAGAAATAGAAAAATTCAGAGTTTACAAAAATGCCTTTAAATTCATCAAAACCATAGTGTAATCATGGACTCATAATAATGTCTACCATTTACTGACTTCCTATATTCTAGGCCTTTTATGTTTGTGATTATGAATACTCCTATTTTTTGCAGGGGATAAATTGGTGATTCAGAAAAGTTGATATGCTGTATAATTTATTTTTATGTCTTTTTTGTATTTTTATAATATGTCATAGTTGTACATATTTTAGGGGTACATGTGATATTTTGAAACATGTATAAAATGAGTTTTATGTTTATTTTTTAATTGCCTGTCTCCAAACAGTAGATTGTAAACTCCTTGAGGACATGGATTCCCAGTTCCTAGAACAGTCCCCAGTGTAAAGTAAGTCCTTTATTAAAAAAAAAAAAAGTCTGTATTATGAGTGCTTGTATCAGACAATGTTCCCCAGAGAAACAACCAATAAGAGATTCTATGATTTATTTTAAGGAATGGGCTTACTTGATTCTAAGAATTGGGAGGTCCAAAGTTTCTAGGGCAAGCTGGAAACTCAGTTGATACTGTAGTTTTGACACAGAATTTCGTCTTATTCAGGAAGCCTCAGTTTTTTTTCTCCTTGTCTCTCCTTAGCTTTTATTGTTTTTTTATTTTATTATTATTATTATTTATACTTTAAGTTCTAGGGTACATGTGCACAACGTGCAGGTTTGATACGTAGGTATACATGTGCCATGTTGGTTTGCTGCACCCATTAACTCGTCATTTACATTAGGTATTTCTTCTAATGCTATCCCTCCCCCAGACCCCCACCTCATCACAGACCCCGGTGTGTGATGTTCCCCTTCCTGTGTCCACGTGTTCTCATTGTTCAATTCCCACCTATGAGTGAGAACATGTGGTGTTGGGATTTCTGTCGTTGTGATAGTTTGCCCAGAATGATGGTTTCCAGCTTCATCCATGTACCTGCAAAGGACAAGAACTCATCCTTTTTATGGCTGCATAGTATTGCATGCTCTATATGTGCCACATTTTCTTAATCCAGTCTATCATTGATGGACATTTGGGTAGGTTCCAAGTCTTTGCTATTGTGAATAGTGCCTCAATAAACATACGCGTGCATGTGTCTTTATGGTAACATGATTTATAATCCTTTGGGTATATACCCAGTAATGGGATCACTGGGTCAAATGGTATTTCTTGTTCTAGATCCTTGAGGAATTGCCACACTGTCTTCCACAATGGTTGAACTAGTTTACACTCACCAACAGTGTAAAAGCATTCCTATTTCTCCACATCCTCTCCAGCATCTGTTGTTTCCTGACTTTTTAATGGTTGCCATTCTAACTGCTGTGAGATGGTATCTCATTGTGGTTTGATTTGCATTTCTCTAATGACCAGCAATGATGAGCATTTCTTCATGTGTCTGTTGGCTGCATAAACGTCTTCTTTTGTGATGTGTCTGTTCATATCCTTTGCCTGCTTTTTGATGGGGTTGTTTGTTTTTTTTTCTTGTAAATTTGTTTAAGTTCTTTGTAGATTCTGGATATTAGCCCTTTGTCTGATGGGTAGATTGTAAAAATTTTCTCCCATTCTGTAGGTTGCCTGTTCACTCTGATGGTAGTTTCTTTTGATGTGCAGAAGTTCTTTAGTTTAATTAGATCGCATTTGTCTATTTTGGCTTCTGTTACCATTGCTTTTGGTGTTTTAGTCATGAAGTCTTTGCCCATGCCTATGTCCTGAATGGTATTGCCTAGGTTTTCTTCTAGGGTCTTTATGGTTTTAGGTCTAACATTTAAGTCTTTAATCCATCTTGAATTAATTTTTGTATGAGGTGTAAGCAAGGGATTTTTTACCTTAAGGCCTTCAACTGATTGGATGAGGCTCACTCACATTATTGAGGATAATCTCTGTTAGTTAAAATCAACTGATTGTCGATGTTAACCACTTGTACAAAATACTTCCACAAAACACCTAAATTAGTGTTTAAATAAATAACTGAGTACTATATCCTAGGTATGTTGACATAGAAAATGAGCCTTTGCAGTGTTCAAGGCCATGCAGTTAAGCAGATGGTAGTCCTGGGACTTGAATCCACGTCCCTGTGATTCTAGAGTCTATCATATTTCTGGTATATCAACAAGAATGTCTAATCTGGGAGAAATTTTATTGATCATGTAGACCAATCTCACTATAATATATAAGGGAATACTGAGGTTGGGTTGAGGAAAGAAGGGGTAAGTCACAGGAGCTTGCCCAAATTCAATTTCAGATTCCCAGACCAGTGCTCCTTCTGTGATGACTGGGATTTTGCAGGGCCTCTTCTGAATCCCTGATGTTATGACCCAGGACTGGGTAAGGCACTGGAAACAGTGTCATTGACTGAGCTGAATATGTGCTAAGAATAATTCAGGCCATATTCTGGAAATGTATTTTGTAAAAAGTCACTGAGCTTTTTTTGTTGCCAATTTTCAGTGTCTTCTAAAAGTTTATCACAGACACTTAATACCAATAAATTTTACCCTGTAAAATGGTTAAAATGCTAAGTTTTATGTTATGTGTGTTTTTATACAATTAAAAAATAGTTTTAAAAAAGTTGATAATGGAATAGGGATATAAACCTGGAATCAGAATCTGGTTATTTCATCAGGAGATTTTTGCATTGGGTGCCTAATATATTTGAGGAATTTTACATACAATGTGAGGTATGTACAACTGAGGACTAGAAAAGTTAAACAACTTGTCCCAGCTGACTTAGTTAGGAGAGAGGAGAGCCAAGACTTGAACCCCAGTATCTTGACTCCCTTCCCAGCACTATTTCAGTAGAATCATAAAGATTAATAATGATGATAATTATAAGGCATTATATATGGAGACTTTCTGTTCAAAGGCCTCTTGGGAAGGCTAAAATCACCTTTTGTGATTTATTTATTTATAATTAGTTATGTATAATTAGTTATAGCATTTATTATATTTATTATTAATATTTCAACATAAATTGGTTCCTCAGACCTATTAAATTATTTGGCAAGACCCTGAAAAGATGGAACATAGCAGGTAAGAGAAGAAAGAACACCGAATTGTAGAATGATGAAGGGCAGGCCTGATAGCGCTGCCTGGAGGAAGGCTGCAAAATTTCAGCTAAATATAACATTTTAGGGTTCACAGAGTGAAGGCGTTAGGCTCACTCTCATAGCAAAAAGGAAAGCACACTGGTTTACTGTTCAAAAGGCCTAATTGCTAGTTGTCATTCTGTCTCTACTAACCAGGTGACTTTAGGTAAATTTTTCTTTCCCCAGAACTGTTTTCCTGTTAAAAGAAAAGCAGAAATAGAACTAGTGATTCTTAACTTTTTGGATCATGGATCTTATTGAGGATTTGTTAAATTCCATGAACTGTCTACTTGGAAAAATGCACTTACATGCCAAGTGTTACTTCATAGACTCCACTACGCTATTGCATCACATCCACAGACACCCACTTCCATACACACACAGGTTGAGAGCCTTGCACAACTGACATTCTGTGCCCTAAGTTCTAACCTGAGAATGAGTGTGCAGGGTGAATGTACTGGCTCAAGGAAACTGGAGACTCTGTGCTTAGGAGTAAACCACCCTGATAATCAGCCCTGTTGCTGTATTCATTTAGAAACCTGGGCTTGTCTTCCAGACATGCCCTTAGCTATACCTTTAATTAAACTCAGTTGCCTCCTTTAGAATGGAACCATGTCAACAAGTTCCTTTCATCATTTTGGCCAAGTAAAAAGATAAGCTAATAAGCTAATGGTACTGAGGATTGCCTCCTTTCCACAGGTATTACTCAGTTGTTACAGTGGCTTTTTGTTTTCTGTTGTGTCTGATGGACACACATAAGGACACAGAAGTGCTTCACAGGGAACTGATAGAGGTGAATGAGTAAGAAATCAGTTCAGCTTACTGGATAACAGTGACTCAGATGGTTTAACTGGGACTGTGGTAGATGGGACGGTATGAATAGGGGCATGGGCTCATGAAGTCGTGGCAAAATAAGGAAGAGGTCCTTGAGTGTAAGTTCAGAGTCTTTTGATTGCTGATTGATTCAGATCTGCTCTATATCTTTCAATAACTATTTTGACTTCTCTGGCTTCCATTTCCACAGTAATGCAATTTGTCCTAACTCTGCTATTGTTGGCTATATAGCCATGGCTAAGGCTCCACCTTTCTCTGAGCCTCGGCAGCGCTCTTAGTTCACTCAGATAATTTGGGACTAACTAATCATTAAATACCCCTTCAGCGTTGACAATATAGCATATTAGAACTTGCTGAGTGCTCTGCCTTCTTCATTCTCACTTTGAGATCCAGGAGCCACAGAAATACAGTCTGGAATACAGTGGGCATCAATAAATGCTTCTTGAATGAGTGAAACAAAAATAATTGTTATTTTATGATTGAGCACTTACTATATGTGAGACTGGAGTTGCAATTTTCTTTTCTTTTTTTCTTTTTTCTTTCTTTCTTGTTCTTCTTTTTTCTTTTTTTAGACAGAGTCTCACTCTGTTGCCCAGACTGGAGTGCGGTGGTGTGATCTCAGCTTACTGTGACCTCTGCCTCCCATGTTCAAGTGATTCTCCTGGCTCAGCCTCCCGAGTAGCTGGGATTACAGGTGCATGCCACCACGCCCGGCTAATTTTTTTTAAAAAGATGTTGTATTTTTAGTAGAGATGGGGTTTTGCCATGTTGGCTAGGCTGGCCTTGAACTCCTGACCTCAAGTTATCTGCCCGCCTCGGCCTCACAAAGTGCTGGGATTACAGGTGTGAGCCACCAGGCCTGGCCAGAAGCTGCAATTTTCATTGAGAGACCTGGAGAGCAAGGTCCCTGTCTGATTCATGTTTATGTCCTTGAGGTCATTATCAATGTCATACAGCAAATAATTGATGGAGCTTGGACTCAAACCCAGGATGTCTGGCTCCAGAACCCATACTTTTAAATAGCGACAATTGATTGCTGTTCACAAAGGGCTGCTACTCAGTAGATGTATCATAAATATTTGCAGAATTAAACAGATTTGAATTGATAAGTAGGCTAAGGCATTATGTGCCCTGGTCATGTTAATGCTTCATTAGCTAAGGTAGTGAGTGGTTTTATGTCACTGGAAGACAAAGCGAAAGAATGAGCCATATGTATAGAAGAAATGAGTTTAACTCTCAGTTTTCAAGTGCACTAGCTTTGTTAGGCTTGGATAAGTACTTACTCTCTCTGAACTTACATTTCCTCATCTATCTAGTGGAGTAAGTAACTGCAGCCTCAAGGGGTTGTGGTGCACATAGTGAAATGGCAAAAATGAAAACACTGGGCTTGACACACCAGAAGCCTAATACAGAGCCATACATTTTATTTTTCTTCTCCGAGGATTCGAAGTGCAAGACTCTCAGAAAGTGGGAGTCAACATGTGTAAATTGGGAAGGAGATAAAAGTGTAGTATGAAGCAAGAAAGCCAAGAAAATATGGGCTGTGGACCTGGGGGATGAAGAAAGGAAGGGGAAGTATTGCTTTCTAGTATTGCATGCTCTGAGTTTCTCAGATTCAGAAGCTGGTCTTCAGCATGTTAAACAGCTCATTAATTTTATGATTTCTTCTCAAAGCTTTTTTTGTTCCATGGAGTATCACGTATCCAAATTATAAAAAAGGTTTTTTCTTGTCTGAAATATCTGTGTTGGCATCATATAAAGCCAGAGACCCCGTAAGTTTCCAGCTGGGAGAATTTACAAGAAGCCAAAGGTCTCCCCCTTGGGCAGGGAAGGTTCAGTACTAGATCAGTTTTTGCTCACCATTACAGTGTCTGGCACACAGTGCCCACTAATTATTTATTGAATGAATCAAAGTATTACTTTTCTTTTCAGAAGGGGTGACTTGCCAGAGCAACATTTATCTTTCTTTAAACTGTTTTGGCTGGTATTGTATAGTTATAGCCATCAACTTTGCCCTCTAGGATCCAGCAACAGAAGGCAGACAGATTGCCAAAAGACAAAGAGGTACATGAACAAGCATTGAGCAAACACACATATTAAAGGCCCTCTTCAAGCCAAGGAGTAAGTGCCTTTTTCTTAGTCTTCACGCTCTCACTCTTTTTGTGCACTTAGTACAGAGAGGCTGGAATTTCGTAATCCAAATTCCTGGCAAATTTTCCACAAGTCTGCCTTCACAGAGATGTGCAAATTAATTTAGTGAAAATGTAGCCATTGATTCACAGGCCCAAAGAACATAAGGTCTGTGAGGGCTTTTGACTTAAACTCCTTCATTGTGCTGAGCAAGAGAGATGAAGATAATTGTTCAAAGTCACAGAGTCAGAGAGTAAGCTGGGACTTCAACTTACAGCTTCAGAACCAGTGCAGTTTCTCTTCTATCTCATTGCCCATTGATATGTAAATCACTGACGTGGGGAATATATAGTCAATCCATGTCTATATCTTAAGGCAGAACTACAGAGACCTTGATTTGCTACTACTTTACTAAGCAGGTTTGTTACATTTGCCATATTCTCCTTCTATCTTGATAATATCCTGTAAAAACAGACTTCTCCTTAATTTCTCTAGACCAGAAATGTCTAGTAGACCTTTCTGTGAGTTTTATATTTGCACTATCTAATGTGATAATATTAGCCACAAAAAAACAGGGTTTATTCACTTCATCAGTAACAAATGACTCTCCATGAGAACACAAGTTTTGATCAATAGGAGCTATGTTACTTCATACAAGTAAGGAGGACACTGGGAGTATTCTCTAAAGCAATGTCTTCCTGAGGGAAAGTAACAGGATGGTTTTATGGGGTGATGGAGGGAGGAGAGGGCGCATCATTACAGGTAGAGGAGGGGTCCCAGTTGCACAGATGCAGTAAATCATTATACCAACACGTAGGTCACATGTTATGGTAATGAAACTATAGCTTCATCCAGGGTAGAGGTTTTAGCACGGTAATGAGGAAAGTTCATTGTGATTCATCTGTAAGTTGTTGGGGTCTGTCAGAAGCTGGTTTTAACCAATGAAGTGACTGCATTCCACACAAAACTTAGGAAGAAACAGGCTGCAGGGAAGGAGGCTGTAAAGTAGGCTGATCACTCAAGTTGATTAAATCTCTGGAGACCCTCCCTGTCTGCTTATACTAGCCACTAGCCACATGTGGTTTCTGAGCACTTGAACTGTGGCTAGAACTACTGAGGAAGTAAATTTTAAATTGCATTTAATTTTGGTTCATTTAAATTCAAATAGCTACATGTGGATGATAGTGCCTACCATGTTGAACAACACAGCTGTGAAATCTGAATGAGAATTCCTGCTTTGCTTTTCTTCTATGACTTATGAGAATGGAGGGGGCAGAATTCTGTCAGTGTAGAATGGTAGAAAGAACTTCAAGATGAGACATACTTGAGTTCAAATCTTGGCTATATTACTCAATAACTCTCTGCCCTTAAGCAAGTCCCTTTTTAACTTGGAAACTTAGTTTCTCATCTATGAAATGTGGAGAGTAGTTCCTAACCTCACAGAGTTTTGAGGACAAACCATACGAGAATGTCTAGCACAGGACCTTGCATGAGACAGGGCTTAGGGTCTGTGAATTCTACTTTTTTTCTCTCCTTTTATTGAAGGCTACTAGTGAGCCAGGGAAGGCAGTACCAGTGGGTGTAAGAGTGGTTTTGAAGATAAGCACTGCCCAGGAAAGAAAAGGGCCCATGGTAATAGGCAGGGTGGAGAAGGAGGGTTACAGGTGGAAGCCCAGTCAACAAGGCAGGCTACAAGAAGGCCCTATAGCGAAGGGAAGCCAAGAGTTGAGGCAAGTGAAGAACCTAGGGTTAGGAGTCCAGAGACATGAGTTTTAGATCCTACTCTACCAGTCCCTGACCTTCTCTAAGCTTCAGTGTTATCATTCATAGAATGAGGTGGTAGTGTGTCGTGGTAGTTGGGGAGAAGTACTCACTAAACTGTAAAATCTCTAAATTTATTTCATCCTTCCATGTAACCCAGCCTGTTGTATCTATTACATTAGCAGTATGCTTGACCCTTAGGGCCCAGCCATATCACCTGGCTCCAGAGTGGATGTTACCAGCCTCCCATAGCAGCAAATTCTCCTCTCCAATCTTCTTAAGGCTCAATTATTAATATTCACAAAGCTCTTCCCCCAGTATCTTCTTGTAGAAATCCTCCTCACCCTGTCAGACCTCCTTAAAAGTGACCTCCTTTATAAAGCCCTGTCTGATCTGCTAAACTAAACTGACAGCTTTCTTTTTTAAGGAAGACAGTGGGCCATGGCAGGTGCACAAAATTTAGAGTTGGAAAAAACAGAATTTTAGGTAAATTACTTCATTTCTCAAGGCCTCAGTCTTCTCAACAGTAAAACAAGGGTGGTAGCACTTATATTCCAGGGTTAGTGTGAGCATTTAATTCATTTAATATGAGAAAATAAATGTGTCAGCAATTTGTAATCTGTGAAGGGCAGTACACACAGGAGAAATTAGCTAATGAAGTTTTATTCTACTTTTCCTATACCTCTAGGGAGAAATTACTTGTCTGCTGTGTTTTAGAGTCAGATATTGACCTGTCTGTCTGCCTCCCCACATTGTGACCTCCTGAAGGGTTCAGACTGTATCTTTGTTGTGTCAGTATCCTCAGCCCCAAGGGTAGTATCTGGCACAGAGCAGATACAAAGTCAGCCTACAACAACACATTTAACCCATACAGAGCTGGACCTCAGAACCAACAACATTTTATTTCATTTTATAATTCAGTCCTAAATAAACCTTTTTTCTGCACAGAAAGTACTGTTACTGTTTTGTCTTGGCTTCCAGGGAGCTCAAGATACAGCAATTATGTTTGCCGTGCTAGTCTGGCTCACTCCCTCTTGGGTCTTTATTTTCTCTCTTTCATGATTCACCACGTATTGCAGGTGCTTTTGTATGTAAAATATAGCAAAACCTTTGTGGAACTGAATAGTAACTATGTCCATGAGTACTTGGGTCAGACACCCCAGATTCAAATTCTGGCTCTACTATTTTCTGGCTGAGTGACTTTGGACAAGTTATTTTATTTTTTTGATCATCATTTTCTCCCATCATAAAATGGTGGTAAAAATTTCTAACTCAAAGTGATGTAAAATTGAATGAGGCAAGACACAGCACAATATTCTCCTCTGTTCTCCAGATTAGGACACTGAGGCTCTGAAAAGTTCTATCACAGTTAGTAATTGATTCAAGCCCAAGATTCTCTATGTCCTATTTCTTCTGTATATTGTCCTTCAGGCCACTTGGGGAAGTAAGGTTGGGGTAAAAGAACAATAGACCCAGAGTTCTATAACCTTCACCCCCAGGATAAATTGAACTGGAGAATTTGGGGATGTCAGGCCAAAAAGCCTTCTGGAAACTGAGATAGTTTTTGTTTTTCAGTGACGGGGGAAATGGGGAGGGCTATGGATCCTAAGAACCATGTGGATAAGGAATATAAGGCTCCTTACATTTACAATTCCTCTCCAGTTATATTATCTAATTTTAATGCTCAACACAGATTTTTGAAGAATGCAGAGCAGATTCAAAGCATACAGATGAGAGCCACATTATAGAAAGGATACTGAAGCCCAGAAAGGGGAAAGGCCTGGTTTTAGGTTATGCAATGAGTCTCTGCCAGAGTCATGCCTTTTTCCCCTATCTACTTTCCTCCAAGCCAAGCACTCTTTCCAGTACCCCCACAGAAAACTTTACAACAAATGGCCTTAGAGTGTTAGGTGAGAGAAGACAGGTGGAGGCAGACAGCCTGAACAGAAAGGATAAGTACTTCACCCCCTTTCCAAGAGAAGAACATCAGCCCAGCAAGTAGCTTCCTATGTCATTCTGACTAACCCTCCATAGACTTTCCACACATGCCTTCCATTATGGACCTAGGCAAGAGGACTGCTTAGGAGGTGGAGGAGAGCAAGGCATGCCAGCAGTAAAAGGAAGCTTTTGGACTGTGTCTGAAAAACCATGGCTGCCATTCAGGTAAACTTGGCAAATACACCCTAAGAATCTTCTCTGGGTCAGACCTTGTATGGGTCCAGTGATAACCATGAACTAGCCCTGTCCTCAGGGAGCTCTCAGTCTGGTGAGCATGACCTCCAAGATCAGCTACAGCTTTAACACTACACAGAGTGTCTAAGTGCAACAGAAGCAATGTGATAGGGCAGGAGAGAGAGGAAAACCTATAAGTACAACTGCCACCCCATCCCTATTCCCAGGGACTACCCTAACCAAGATCAGCACAGTTCGAGGGTCCTACCCCCATCAGCAGGTCTGGAAACCATAATAGTAATAATAATTATTATTATTACATTTGTGCAATGCACTGACCCAAGTATTTTTCATGTATAACTTATTCAATCCTCACAGCAATTCTATGTAAAAAGCATGTTTTATCATTTTTTTCAGATAAGGAAGCTAATATGTAAGGAAGGCCTCAGGAGACTGCAAGGGAACTAAGTCAGCTTAATTCTGCAAACGTGCTAAATTCTGTGCTGGTGCTAGGAATACAGAGGACCATGGGAATACATAACCTCAGTAATGTGGGAGAGCAGAAAGATAAACAATCAGACAATCACCAGTTTTATATACAGTTATATATATAGTGTCTACTATATACCAGGCACTGTGCTAAGTACTTAAGTTAGATGATAAACAGTGTTATAGTGCAGAGTGACCAATGCCGTGGCAAAAGTAAGCATGGGGGCTATGATATCGCAACTGGGAGAGTGGCACGGGGAGTCATTTAAGGGATCCTAGAGAAAATGATCTCTGGACAATTGCTACTCTTCAGATACTTACAAAAGACTAGCCAAAGCTTGCCTTTCTTAACTAAAAAGCCAGATCACTCACCCATCCCCTCTGGCCCAAGAAAGCCCACAGTTACAGGATATTTAGGCTTAGGCTAAGGTTGAGGGGCTTTATGCTCACAGGTAGGTCAAAGTATTAAGTTCCAGAAACCTCCCTCTCAATTCCCCTCTCCCAGGCAATATGTACAATTGGTCTATCTAGCTTGTGTTAAAAAACATTCTGCTCAATGCCTAAATAGGAAAGAAAGACCTGGCATCTCACTGCAGTGCCTGTCTCATTGTCTCCATAGGGAGTACCTTCAGACAGCTCTTGCCCGGAAGTTTTGTCTGCAGCATTTTTCTATCCTTTCATTATATTCATGTTTATTATAAGGGCATAGGCAGTGTCTGAGAGTCTGTCTGCTTAGCACAGCAATGAGATTTTTTTACAGTCATAGCAGTTTTTTGGAACAAATATTGCAACCCTCAACAAGAATATGTGTCGGTGTATATATACACGGGCATGTGGGGAAGGGGAGAATTTTGTAAATGAATATATGCAAGAAATTGTGAGTGCTTGTAAGCATTTCCGTGTGTGTGTATGTATATGTGTGTGTATGAACATGAGCTTGCTTAGATGTTTGCAAGACTTCTTGCAAATTTCCCAAAATGATGCACTCCATAAAATCGTCTTTCCTTCAACTTCATGGATAAAGAGATATTAAGTGATTGTTGCTAGCTGAGATGATTGGCTTCATGGGAATTATTTTCTGACAACTGGATTAATAATAAAATAAGTGAAAATAATCACTCAATATAATTGAACCAGGTGCTGTGGCAAACACTACGGATTACTTTGTTTCATTCTCAGAACCATCCTGTAAAGGAGGCACTATTTTACCCTCATTTTATGTATGAGGAAACTGAGGGCCAGAGAGATTGACTCATTTGTTCAAGGTTATGCAGCTCGGAAGTGGCAACGCTAGGATTCCAATGCAGGATTCTGATGTCAGGGATCCCACTTGTAACCACTACACTAGTCTAGACTCAAACAAAGCTACTGTCTCAAGTTCGGTGAAACTAGAGCATCTTATTCAGGATGTCAAAGACCAGAATGTGGAGTTTAGAATTAATATGGAAAGCACTGGGAGCCACTGACATTTCTTGAACAGGGAAGTTCATAGAAAGTGATACTTTAGGAAAATGGATTTCTAAAGAGTGGAAGCAGCACCTTTAGACTAAGCATTTTTGTCTTTGCTGCACTGATTTGTGTGATCCAACCAAGAACACAGGGAGTAAGTTGAGCTCTCTTGTGGCCCATGGCCTTTTTTGAGATTATGGCAGCCAACCTTGGGTAGGCGCTGACATGGGAGAAAGACATAAGGCTTTGACTTTTGGAAAAAGTACCAGGTGAACTTGTTGTAGTTGCCTGGAGGCTGATTGCCAACTCATTTGGCCTTTAAGAGCTTCCAGAGGTTCTGACCTTATTTCTTGATTTTGTTCAAGTCTATTCAGATCTCACTCTACTGCTATATAGTAGATGTGCAAGTCCTTTCACTTCTCTGAACTTGTGAAAGCCAGTTTTTCCTCTTCAGCTCTCTACTCTCAACCTCCCTCATTCTCACAAAATTCAAGTCTAAAATACCTCAAAGGAAGTGCAGATGGGTAGATTGTACGTTTTTTTTTCAACTCATTCTAGCTCACTGTAACTAGTCAAACAACATAGAGATACATAAAGAAA
This sequence comes from Pan paniscus, assembly GCF_029289425.2. Taxonomy (NCBI): domain Eukaryota; kingdom Metazoa; phylum Chordata; class Mammalia; order Primates; family Hominidae; genus Pan; species Pan paniscus. The sequence continues at coordinate 66,498,365 of NC_073272.2, forward strand.
AGGTTCATCATTTCTCTCAAGTCCCCTGTCATCCCATTCAGTAGGTAACTGATGTTATCTATCAGTTTGGCATAATTCCTTCCACATTTTTCTCCATGCTCCCGAAAAGATGTTTAGACAAATATACATATACATAGAATTGGTTTTTGTAGACAAAAGGGGTCATATTATGCACATGTTTTTACAACATCATCTCATTACTTTCTCAGATGGAAAAAAGCAATTTATTTTGCTCATTTAACATTAACAAGATTATGGATTTTGATCTAGGTCAATAACCATTGGGAAAAGACTAACAGACTTGACTACAAAAGAATAAAAATCTTCTGGATGAAGAAAAAAGTTAAGTTTAATAAGGACACTAACTCTTTATCTTTCATATGAGTTGAAAATATTTTTCCCAGTTTATTCTTTGCCTTTTGACTTATTTTGCTGTCTTTTGTCAGAGAAAATATTTGCTTCATCTTGAAATGAAGGAGATCTTCTTAAACAAGACAGAAAAAGAAGGTGGCACGAGAGAGAAGATAGGCATAAATTGAATACATTGACAAAAAAAAAGCTAAGACTTTTAAAGGGGCCCTCTCCAGACACAGGAAGGGTTTAGGTGTGGAAGCATGTTGAAGAAGGCCAGAATCCAGGGGAAGAAACAAAAGTATCAGATAAGCATTGAGGTAGCTCCAGTGAGGGCAGTTTGATCTGAAACTGAGGGTTTGTACCTATAACTAGCAAGAAATAAAAGAGAGCTTGTCTGGGGGGCAGTGGTGATAACGACTCATTGTTTAAATGAGAGTAAAGGGCTAAACAATGACCCTCCCCGGAGAAACTCAAGTCTTCATCTAGTGGACTGAAGCACTGACAGTGGTGGGAGAAAGGTAAAAGATAGAATCCAGACAATCAGATGGACCCAAGGACACAAACTGTCTAAAAAGATTGCATCTAGGGTGGAGGGTCTCTGAGAGTTTCTTCTAACAGTAATCAGAAGCTTTACAACCCTAAGTGCTTTGTGGAATCCATAAAAGACCTCTGCCATCACTCTTCATCTCAAGTCTTGGTCAGTTGCCCTCAATCCAGGTAATTTTTGTGATTATTTTGGCAGTGGCATGAGCAGAAGCTTTTGGACCCTTACAGTGAGATTGTGCAGTGAGTTCCTGGTACTTGCTCACTTACTAAGTGAGCTTAGGCAAGTAATTTTCTGTCTCTGAGTTTCACTTTCCTTATTTGAAGAAAAAAGTTTAATACTTACATCAAAGGGTTTTCAGGAAGAATAAATCAGATAACAGATGCATATGAAAAGGCTTCAGGGAATGTAAGGGCCAATAAAAATATAAATTCTTACTATGATGCCAGCTTAGGCAGATAAATAACCTGAAGTAAGACAGGCATGCCAAGAGTAGCTTTCCCTTACTGTTGGCATCTGCAAAGCATTTTGGGCAAGAGGGGAGAGATTATGTGTATGTGACTAGATGGGCTCAGAGAAGATCCTGAAGCTCCCAGAACCCACCTGCTACTACAACTATGGCCCTCCATTCATGCAACTCATGGAGTGAATGGCACAGAGTTTGATGAGACATAATGAGGTGATGTCTAGTATTTACTCAGTACAATCAGTCAGTTTTTAATTCCACTCAGAAAGCCAAGCAGAAAGTGTGTCATCTTATCATCACCAAAGCTGAGGAAGAGCCCAAACTCTGGAATTCCAGGAAGTACCAATAGATACCATTGAAAGAGTCTGAACTCTGAGGGGCAGATGGACAGGCAAGTTTACGTAAAGCAAGGCCACATAAATATGCAATTTCAGAACTGGCTGAGAGTGGGGACTGGATGGCCTAGGTATTGGGTTTAATAAAGGCATTATTAATCCTATCTTTGTATCAACTCTGGAACCAGACATCCTGGGTAGGTACCCTGGCTCTTCTGCTTACTATCTGTAAAATGTCAAGCAAATCAATTAATCTTTGTGAGCATCAGTAATAGTATTTATGTCACAGGGTTCTTTTGATGATTAAATGAATTAATATTTGTAAAGTATTTACAATATTGGCTGGTGCATAGTAAATATTACATAAGTGCTATTTAAAAAATAATTAAAAGCAATTTTCTTAGTAGGGCATGTAACATTTTCTTCTTAATCAGTCCCTGTCTCTCCAGCTTCATTTCTCACTGCCTTCTTTTAAAATTGCATTCCTCAAGAATGGAATAAGTAGAACACTGCCCAATCATACTAGGTGGTTGTATGTCTGCGTGCCTTAGCCTTGGCCTGGAATGTTCTCCCTATCATGTTTAGTCACAAAATTATTCCCTTTCTAAAGCTATCTCAGGCTTCATCTCCTCCAGAAGGCCTTTCCTTACTACTGCCACCATGCTTCCCCACCCCCTTGAACTAGGCATTACAATCTTTGGACCTTGCACACATTTCTGTAGAGATGGCTTAAACTTTGTACTTCAATTATTTGTTTATGGGACTATTTGTTGCAGTTAGACCATGAGATCTTGAATGCAGAGGCCATAATCTTATTCACTGATTTCTTCCCCACCCCAAGCTCATAGCTTGGCACACAGTGGGAGCTATAAGAATGTTGGCTGACAAGATTTGAATGCAAAATATTTTTAATAACTACTAAACTTGTGCCATCTTTGCAACTACTCAATATAATAAATACTACAATTATCCTCATTTTATGGATGAGGAACCTGAGATTGAAAGAGGTTAAGGGTGTATTAAGGTCCCACCCAGCTAATGAGTAAAGATTGCTGGGACTTAATTCCAGGCCTTCTTGTTCTAAACACAGTGCTTTTTCCATGGCAAATGTTTTGTTGTCTGCTCTTTTTTATTAATAATAATGGTTAACATTTATTGAGCACTTTCTTTTCTCCAGGCACTGAGTTAATGCCTAACACAGATTATCTCATTTGATCCTCTCAACAATCCTGCAAGGCTTACCCCATTACGATACCTATTTATGGAAGAGGAAATTGAAGCATAGAGAGGTGGAAAAATTTGCTCAAAACTCACACAGAATTTCAACCCAGTGTAACTTTACAACAGGAGCTTTTAGCTATAATCCTCTATAGATTCTCAGCTGGGACTTACAGAAAAGTTATTTCCTCAAGAATGCTACTACTAGCAAATGGGTTTTTGAACCTAAGTGTTGGTGCCACTGAGGATTTTCTTTTTCCATCACAACAGGTAGCTGTATCAGTGGTCAAAAAAGGAAGAATTCTGTTTGTGGTGGGTACTTCTGGGGAGTGGAGAGTTTAGCCGCTCAGCTTTTGTATTGGGAATGTGGCTTGTGGATTTTTGAGAGAGTGTAAAGGGGAAATATCGGCTGAAGTTTATGTCCTGTCTTCTTTTCTCAGGGATTTGCAGTGAGCACATGTTACCTACCCAGATGAGAAAAAAACAGGCAGACACAAAGGACAATGGGGTTGGAGGGAAATCAGTTACTGAAATGAGGCCCCAGACAGGCAAGCTTTCAGCAAGACAGTGTTTTCATCTTCTGCTTATCCGGCTATAATCTCCCTAGACAAGTATTTATTTAACAGGAGAGGACGAGGGAGTTCATCATTTTGATTTTATTTATTTGCTACAGTCATTGGAAGTTGCCCATTTTTGAGTCTGCACTGATAAATAAGATGTATTATCTGATCTCCTGGATTTATGAGCAAAGATGTGCAATTGCAATTGCCTCCGGGTGTCTAAGAACGATGAATAAACATAGGAAGGGAGCAAGGCAAAGAGCAGGATTTAGGAGCTTCCTGGTTGGGAGAGCACTTGCTGAGTAAGCAAAGGGACCCACTTTGATAGAAGTGTGTGCTGGAGTTCACACACCAAAGCCAGCCAAGCATGGCGGTTCAAGGGGCATCACTCAATCATTAAAAACACTGTCATGATCCTAGGTGTCCAAGGCTCCACCTGACAAGTTGATCTATCTTACTGTGAGACAGCAGAATAGGTTGAAATAATCAGGCTACAGAAGCATTGCAATCCTGGGCTTTTTAGCAAGCTAGGGAGATAGATGCATGCTTCTTGGCCTGATAGCATGGGTCATACAGGAAGGCTTTCCAGGGAGCCTAATTTACAGATTGGAAAACTGAGGCTATGGTAGAATTCAGACTAGAAACCTTTAACTCCATTCCTACCACTTTTCCTTAGCTAGTTTTACTTACGAATAATCTCTGTAGTTGACTGCAGAGGGAATTTAGGTATTTGGGGAGGTTCCTAGCACTGCTGTGACTAGACAGTGCACAGAGAAGAATGGGAAGTGGCTGTTAGCACCAGTGTTTCCAAGTAGACCAGAGGTACAGGAAGTATAATGCATTTGCAATAAGAAGCCCCAGGTTTCAGTCCCATCTTGCCATTACCTAGGTGACCTTGGGCATACCCCATTTCTTTTCTGAATCTTAGTTATGCTATCTGTAAAATGAGGCTAATAAAACCTGTCAATGGGCAGGGGGATTGCCTGAGGTATGAAAAAGCTCTAGAGAGATGGTAGGGTCTGTGGATCACAGACCCCTCCTTGCAGATTTCCCCCGTTTATCAGCCACCAAAGGCTTTAGCTTTTGCATTTAAATGCTTTTATTTTTGTCCAAAATCTTTTATTGAACATTTAATATATGTAGAATGTCACATTAGGTGCTTTGAGAGATAGAGAGATGGGCCTTAACCAGGCCAAAAAGCATTTGACTAAATAACAAGCCAACAATAAGGAAAGACAAATAAGTAATGATGAGACCTGTAATCACTGAGCTGAAGGCCAATGGTGAGGGGGTCTCTGCCTCCAAAGCAACCTTTGAATGAGCTCCACTTTAATCACTGTTTAAATCCCCTCAGTTAGTGCTACCTCCCTTCAGCAGCCCCTTTTACACCCTATCCATAATGTACATGATCAGAAGATACTTGCTTGACATTCCAGTATATCCCCATTTTGGCTCCAATAACATTTTCTCTTATTAGTCCCCAGAATCAATGGCCCATGCTCCTTAGGCCTTGGTTCCTTACATAGCCTCCCTCCCCCATAATCTCTCCCACTTCCAACATCATCCTTACTCCTTTCTCTGCATCTATACTTATCTCTATTTATTTGCCTGTAGTAATCCTGCTTTATCATCCTTTGGGTCCCAGCTACAATTCCACCTCTTTTTCCTCCAGGTCTATCTCCCTCTGAGCTCCTAAAATCAGAACCACATAGTTTTGCTCTGAACTATTAAAGGCTGAAGTGATTCTAGTCTATTTGTCCCGCCTTCTTAATCTGAACATCAGCTCCTTGGAGGCAGGAATTAAATCACTATTCCTTCATGTATCATAATTATTTTTTTTCTTTTTTGTCTCAAAAGTCAGGACTTGTTGTTTGACACTAGTTTGGGTGCAATGCAAACATATGTCCTTTGGTTGCCAACATATTGACATTTCTGGAATGTTGAAACAATTTCAGCAGTTTATGGTAGGAGTTTTTCAACCTGTTTTTTAAAATAGAACCTTTTACTGCAGGTGAAATTCAACAGGGACTCATAGCATAGAAAACAGATAAAAGTAGAGCTATTTTGGGTAATATGGAAGGCCATCCTTTCTTGGTAATTCCTAGGCTATCTCTGTAGAATACTCTTGGATTCTATGAGGCACAGTTTTATAACAATGCTCTCAAAAGACCAATAGGCCAGAATATGTTTAAATTAAGATACATACTTGGTGACTTGACTTGACTGGCAAATGTCATAACTCAGAGACCCGGGGGACCTGATGGGGGCTGTAGGTCCATGGCTTAGGCAACTTGTTTAAAGTTTTCCTCACAATAGCAGGTAAGAGTTATAATAACCACCCACAGAAAAAAGTAAAAAAAAAAAAAAATGCTCACAAGGCCCTAGATGCCTGATGAGCGGCCTCTTCTGCCTAGGGAAGGGCAGAACCCCAGGACTGGCCTTCAGTAACTTTCCAATACTCTAGTTAATCCTCTCCACTGCCAAGGATAACGAATCCCCTTGTCTGAGAATCGGCTTCTCTCAGGGTCCATTTCTCACTCTTCAAAACTATTTTCAATAATCATCTTACTGTGTTTTTCTTTGTGTCTGGCATCTAAAGAGTCAGAAGTTTTCTCTGTGGAAATCCAGCATTTTTAAAGAAAATATGAGAACATATTTTAGTATCCATGTAAGACAACACTTTGGCCCTTTCAGGGAACTTACACAAGGGCAACATCTATTTGGATGGTAAGATAGCCTGCATGATTTTTATTTTCTGAAAGCTTCTAAGCTTGTCATACATCTCAGTTCCAACAAACCAGATCTGGACCACCTTTGGGATGACCTGCAGGTTATAAACTATACTTTCTACACTTGAAGTCCACAGAAAGATGCCAAGATGCAACTGTGCTGTAAGTGTAGCCCTGTGTGTTCCAAGTTTTAACAGAAATAACTAGATAATTAGCACTCTTTTAAGTGTTTTGCCTGTATTAACTCATTTAATTTTTAAAACACGTTGCACACATGTACCCTAAAACTTAAAGTATAATAAAAAAAGAAAAAAAAAACCTTATGAGATAGGTACTATTATAACTCAATTTTCACATGAGATTGAGACACACAGAAGTCAAGAAGCTTGCCCAAGATCAGATATCTAGACAGTCACAAAGCTAGGATCCTAACCTAGGCATTCTCTGAATCCAGAGCCCAACTCATTATCTACACATTGTACTCTCGTATCAGTTTCTTATAGATGAAGAAACTGAAGCCTTGAGAAGCAAAGCAATTTTTCCACATTAGTGAGGTACTTCTCCACCCAACAAGAAATTATTTTAATCCCCTCTTTGGTTCTCTCTTGCCTTCCAGGGTGTGAGCCAACAGGAGTTGCTAGATGGTGGAAAGCACGATTGTCTGAGAGGCCAGTGGTTTTGATTCAAGTTCTTTCTTTCTTTCTTATTAAGTGTCTCTGTAATCCTGTGGAGGAAGATTCTTCCTTTCTCTGGATCTGCTTCCCCAATGGCAATATGATGATTTAGGACTACATTTTATACCTTTTTCAGTCCAAGTCAGAGTACAAATTATTTGTAGACTTTTGATTTACTTTAAAAAGCTCATCTGTATTTTCTGTATTCCACTCCATAACAAATATATCTTCATTTAATACAATTATTACAAATCTTCTAGTAAAGTCAACTCTCTCAAGGAGAGTGCTCTTATAGTTCATGTACCTACAATGCACTGGGGAGGACCCCTGAGGAGTACTCATTTCAATTTCAGGGCCACTGAAGTAAAAGATGTCTCCAAAGTCCCTCTCTGCTTTGACATTTTACAATCTAAGTCATTACCTTCAATGCAGAAGAGCCAGTGTCCTGTCCTAGTTACTGCTTAACCCCACGGTATTGTGTAAGGGAAAAGAGAGCAAGGATAGAAGGGCAAGCCAACTGAATATATCCTTCGAACTCTCCAAGGCTCTGTACTCATTGGTATAAAACAATTCAAGGAATAGCTTAGCGAAAAGTCAGTTCCCACTCTATTACAAACAAGTTGTGTGACCTTTGAATCATCTGCTACTTCTAAGATCATCTTAGAAGTAACACCTCCTTGAATGGATGAAGAAATTGAGGCACAAAGATAGGATGGCCTTTGTCTGAGGTCACAGGAAGTGGCAAGGTTTGAACTAGAATCACGGCACTCTGTTAAATCTAGAGAATTTGGCATACCAATTATACCAGTCATATTGAGCTCCTAGGCCTCAGTTTCCCAATTCCCAAAATGTGAAGAGAAGTCATCCGTCTATCTCTGAGTTGTTATGCTGATGTTATGCTGATGTGACGAGGCAATTAATGCAAGGAGTTTTTTGATTGAATACTTCTTGTGAAAGCCTCAGAAAGGAGAGATGGAGATCTCTTAAGACAGACTTTCTCTTGCTACTGGTTGGTTTGGCCTATTGGGTTTGTTTATAATTAAGTTAAAACTGTGTTTATTTTATTTAACAAATACTTATATAGTATTTATTTTATGACAAGCATTGTTCCAAGTGTTTTACAAATATTAACTCAGTTAATCCTTCTGATAACCTTATGAGGAGAGTTATAGCATCATCTCCATTTTACAGATGAAAGAATGGAGATGCAGAGAGGTAACATAACTTAGTCAGAATCACACAGCTATTAAATGGCAGAGAATAAACTTGAACTCAGGTCATCTGCCTCAAAAGTTTATGCTGCTAATGGCTAGATATGATTTAGTCAGTTGAAATTGTTTGTGTGCAGGGTGGTGTCACAAAAAACAGCTTTGGTTTTCTTCTCTCAACCCTACACCCAGCCCAACCTAACTTATCATGTTTAGGGAAGAGTGCTCTCTCAGCCTGGAGAGAACTCAACTAGAGCAAATGATCTTTTACTTTTAGAGCCCCTAGATGCCTCAACAAAAATAGAGATCCAGGAAAGTTCACTTTGCTTTTGTTCATTTATATTAATAAAATAATTATTGTCTGTTATTTAAATATTATTGGGCTATTAAAAGTATTAAACATTTATTTTCTTTTCATTCTGTTTGTTTACTGTCTATTTGGGAACAGAGTGTGATTAAGCAAGCATTATTGAACACATTTTTTTTCTTCGTACTATAAATGTTAATTTGAGAGGTAACTTAGGACACTGTCACCATTTACCCACATGAACCCTGGGCTCATCACTTAACCTTGGTGACCCTGAGTAACCAACCATCCAGAAAGCAGCCCCTCTTAGTCGCTCAAACACAAGGCTTGCCTTTTTACAAAAGTGCAGTGTTGTGGAGCCCAAACTGACTTCTTATGTCTACCAGCTGCCACTCATTGAGATGAAGAAACAGGTCATAGGAGAGAATTGCTCATGAGCCCCCTGCAAGTGGCCAATACAGGAGTATACCTAGCATAATGGAAGTCTTGTGAGGTCAGGCACTGGATCTTATTTGTTTGCAATTGTCTCCTCATTATTGAACATAATGCTAAGCCCAAATATGGCAGTTAAAAATTATTGTGGATTGACTGACTGACATAATCCAGGTCTCCTGACTTCCAGGTGAGAATTCTTATTGCTCAACCATGATTTTTTTTCAAATATAATTTTAAGCAGCTTTGCAAATTGGCATGGTCATAGAGGTCCAGGGTATGAAAGAAATCAGACTGTGAATAAGACATTTTTTTCTTTTAGTTAAAAATACCAAAGTCTTCTACCTACCACAAGCTCCAGCTCCTTCTTGCCCCAAATAGGTTATTGTACTCAACATGTTGGGTGGCAGAAAGGCTTTGGGAGTGAAGACGAGGGAGGGAGGTGTGGTAATTGAGGCATCTGAGCCAGTATTGTGTAAGCCATTTTGTGTTTCTGGTTTTGTTAGTTATCTATTGCTATACAACAAATTATTCAAAACTTAGCACCTTAAAAACAATGCACATTTATTTTTCACAATTTCTGTGGGTCACGAAACCAGGCATGACTTAGTTGGATGCCTCTGGGTCAACATCTCTCATAGGCTACAGTCAAGGTGTCATCTGTGATTGCAGTCATCACAATGCTTGATTGGGGTATAATCAGTTTCTAAGCTTACTCAAGTGGCCATTGGCATGATTTAGTTCTTTGTGGGCAGCTGGATTGAGGGCCCCAGTTCCTTGCTAGCTGTTTAAACAGAGACCTCTATCAGTTCCTTGCCATGTGGGCTTCTCTATAGGGCAGCTCACAAAATAGCAGCTTGCTTCATCAGAGCAAGCAAGTGAAATTGCAAGAGAGAGTGAGCAGGGTAGCAGTTAACAGTCTTTCATAACCTAATCTCAGAGTGACATCCTATCACTTTTGCCGTATTTTATTCTTTAGAAGCAAGTCACTAGGTTCAGTCTATACCCAAAGGGAGGGAATTACACAGGGGTATGAATACCAGGAGGTGGTGATCAATGTGTGCCCTCTTAGAAGCTGTCTACCACATTGGATATTCCCAGCTGAAGTTCCTTAGCCTTGCACAACGTAAGCACACCATGTGCCTCGAGGCAGCAAATGGCAGTGATAAGAACATTGGAGAGTTTGGTTGTAATCCTTGCTCCACCACTTACTGCATGGTCTTTGGTGACTTAACCTCTATTACCTTCACTGCCCTCACAAACAAAATAGAGATATGATACCTATCCTACAGAGTTGTGAAAATGCAATGAGATTTTGGATTCAAAAGAGCTAATAATCTAGCAAGGAGGAAAGGTACAGTAATAATGGCAGTGGCAACTATGGCAGTGATAACTCATTTTCCACCAGGCCAGGAGGTATTACCTGTATAGAGACTTTTACAGTTACTTTCTAGAGACATTATTCCACTTTTGTTATATAAATAATGGCTGTATCAGACTGGAGAGGGAGAAGGAAAGTAAACAGGCTGGTGCCTGAAATTCCATTATTAGTGCATTTTTTGTTTGTTTGTTTAAGGCAGCACTGCAAGTGGAAGCCCAGGAAGTATATCTGGTCTGCAGGGATATTTTCTTTAGCTTACTGAGTGTTTTAAAGGAATTTTAAAATTGAGAGATTCGGATAGAAACTGTGATTTTCAGCCTCTCTGGAAAAATTGGGCAATCTGGCAACCTTGAGCTCTCATTCTGCATAGTAGCAATGGCTGGAGCTGGGTAGGCATTAGATAAGTCATATGCTCACCATAGTTCCTGCCACTCATAACACATAAGTATATGTATGTTCTCTTATCCAGCCTGCTGTCATCACTAACCTTACTCACCTGGTCCCTATAGCCATCTGAGTTTGTATCCGCTTGTCTAATACTTCACTCCCCACTATCTCCCCAGGAAAAAGCAGCATATCTCAGAACCTTTCCTATGGAAAGCATATGATGCAGAGTGGGGAGGGGGAACAAGATAGATGACATGTAGGGGACAGGCAAAAAGATACAAAGAAGAGAGAGTGAGAGATGGCCTTCATAGTTCTGTCATCCACAGCCTATTGTGTCATTTACTAGAGGACAAGCCAGGAGGGTTTAAATGGCATGCCTTGTGAATTTGGTGTGATTTTGATAATGTTGGATTTCTAAAAGTAGTGACTTTTTTTCCCTTTCTTTATGTTAACTGCCTATTCAGTAACAAGGTGTTTTTAAAACCTGTACAAAATCAGGCTGTGGATTTGTAAGGCCTCCTTCCTTCCATAGAAAATTGTCTCTTCTCTGCTGAATCTTTCACTACTTAAGACTGAGATTAACACCTTGCTCTGTTCTGGGCCCTTGTTTTTCTTAGTCATAAATTTAGAGACTTGTGCAAAGTCAGAGATTCTTAAGCTGAGAGTTCATGGCTGGGGTATTCAGAGGCAAGAGAATCCCATTGCATCTTATGCACAGTTACATTCATTATTTTGCAGACAAGGTCCATATCTTTAATCAGTCTCGAAAGGGGCCCAGACTCCTTACAGTGTAGTAAATGATATATTCATGGATTCATTCCACATTTAGTAAACATTCTCTATTCACCCTTTCACTCAAAAAGTATTCGTTGAGAACCAACTGTGTACAGGATACTGTCTTAGCCACTGGGGGTATGTTTGTTGGAGAAATTAGAAAATAATCCCTGGTGCTTACATTTTAGTGAGGAAGGCAGAAACAAGGAGAATAAGTAAAATACATATTTTGTTAGAGAGTGGTAAGTGCTAAGCAGGAGAAAAATAAAACAGAGCAGACTGGTAGACGTAATTTTAGGTAGGATGGCCAAGGAAGACCAGAAGTCAGTGAGATGAAGCCATGTGAATATATGAGGGAAGAAGGAATGGCAAGTGCAAAGGTCATACTGTATCTGGATTATCACAGGAATAACAAAGAAGCCAGAGTGGCTGGAGTGAGTGAGCAAGGCACAGAGCAGTAGGAGATGTGGCCGGGGAGGTGGTGGGGGAAATCATGAAAGGTCTTATGGACCATTGTAAAGAGTTCTCAGTGCCATTGTTTCTGCTGCTCTTAAAACCACCCCCTGGCTTCTGGCAGTCACTTTTGATACCTCTTCAAGCTTTCTTAACTCTCTCCCCCAGGGCTCTGATTCAGTCACTGCCTTCTCAAGGTGAGATTAGGGTTGCTGTTGGTGCTTTTCTCTCGTGTCCTATTCTTAGGCCTTCTGCTCATCCTGGTTTTCTTAGAAACTCCTAAGAGTTTCTACACAGCAAGGCCCACATTATGTATTGTTGCAATCCCAACATCTGACCCAGTGTTAACAAAATGTATGACTGAGAAGAAGCGTTCAACTAAAGCTTGTTAAAGGAACTGAATTTGTTACCTTGAAGTTGTCTCTCTGGACCTTGCAAGTCCCAGCCCATCCTTCTCCTAAGCTACCACCAATTAAACTCCTATGATATGCCAAGCATGGTGCTAAGTGATCTCATTTAGCCTTCACCACAACTGCTTTTACAGATGAGATGAGAAAACTGAGGCCAAGAGAATGGGAAAAGATTTGCCTAACACCACACAGTAAGTCAATGATAGGGTGATAGGTGTTGTTGATGCTGTGGGCCACATTAGTGGGGATGGATGTCATTCTCCTGCCAGACTAGCATTAATTCCCATGCCTAATAGCACACCTCAGCAAGATGGCTTTCAGATGTGAGGGGTGGAGCCTAAGGCCATTGAATAGACTTAAGAGAAGTTTACTGCTTCAAAAACAGAAGGCAATCCCCTCTAGAGTCAGATACTCTTGGGACTGAATACCATCTCTGTCACTGATAACCATGTGAACTTGAGCAAGTCACTTCTACTTCTCCATTTTCATCTCTGTGAATTAGGATGATAATACCTACTTTGGATAGGGGGCAGTGAAGGAGTGGCCAGTGGATTGTGAGGATTAAGTAAGATATATGTATATAAAATCATTTAATACCATATCTGGCACACAGTTTAGGTACTCAAAGAATGATAGTTTTCTTACGTATCAACCTTTGATTGGCCCAACTTCATTCCTGCTGGAGTTGATGGATCCTGATATTTTCATGAACATTCTCAACTTTTTGCTCAGTCTTTCTGGCTTGTGCACAAGAAGTGGGATAGTCTTGGTGACACCAACCAAACTCCAAACTTCTTCACAGCCTCATATTATCTCTTGCACCACGAAACTTTGACAACTAGGCACAGCTGACAAAACTGCCATTGTCTTTTTTTTTTTTCTCAACTCCATGTTCCGTGTTCCTGAAGATAGGGCCCCTTTAAGAGTTCCTGAAAGACTCTTTAGGCTCCTTGTAACCTGACTATCCTCGTCGTTGGCAGACTGTGAATTTGGATTGGTGATGATGGTCATCATTAATTCAATTATATTTATGTAAAATTTTATACTTGGCTGAACACTTTTCCATAGTTTATCTATTTTCACCTTTTTGATAGGCCTGGGATAGGCAGGGAGAATTATTTCCATTTTGCAGATGAGGTAACCAAGACTCAGCTGAAGCCTATTTCATCTCTTTATTTCCTCACCAACACCAATGTATTGATAGCATGTATATACCCAGAGCTCTAAAGAGAGATAAATCTGAGCCAAAGGAGTGGTAGGTTTGAGGAGGCCCTTAATCCCCCTTCATAATCTCCATCAGCCTTCCAAAGACACCCCAAATACACGTAAATTGTACATAAAATCGATGTACTTCTCCAGGTAAATGCAGCTTAAAGATAAACCTCTTAGTTCCACTTCTTCTTGCCTTCCCTAAGCCCCCTTATATGGAGATTCTGGAAACACTACTGTCAGGAAAGAATGGATAAGACTCAAAAGTTACCCTCTTTTCGCCTCTTTCACTATAGCTGGCACCCTGACACTATACATTGGCTCTGACATTGTTCCTGGCAGAAAGACAGCTTCTAAGTAAACTCAGAGCACCAGCTGCAGAGGAACTCAGATAGGAATTTTTGGGCCTGCCCAGGGCAAGGGGGAGGCTCTGGTTGTGAGCAGAATACATTAGGGCCCTAGGAGGATAAAGGCCCTGCTATCAGTGAGAACAATATTTCTGGGGAGTTGCCATGGAGGCTACCTATGTACACCCATACCCAGGTGCCAATTATGCTAGGGGTGAGGCACTGGCAGGCATATAATCATGGGAAAGCAGTTGCTATGAAGCAGAGGGCTGCAGGTTAGACTTAGAATGGCAGTTCAAAGCATTTAATGCCCAGTTTTCAGGGTTAGGGAGACTCAGCCTGAAAAAGTAATACAGAAGAGACCCCTTTCCCTTTTTATACTTCATTCTTCTTCCCACTCTCGACTGCAGTGACAGTCCTAGAATTTATGACATGGTTAATTGTCAGACATCACCTAGAAGACTGTGTCAAGCTCTGAGTTCCACATTTTAATGCAGACACAGAAAATTAGGAACTCACACGAAGGGGAATAGGCATGCTGAAGAGTGAGATCCCAAAGACCCGTGAGGAACAATTGAAGGAAATGAGGCTGTTTGGCTGGAGGAAGAGAAGACTAATGGAGATATGGCATCTGGAAGGTATCTGAAGTACTTCTCGTCAGGTAAAGAGAACAGCTAGGGGCTGGGTAACCCCAGGAGACAGAACAAAGATCTGTGGATAGACTCCACAGGGAGCAAAAATGTTACTCAATACAAAGAATAATTTTATCTCAGAGCAGTCCATGGATTAAATGGGCCATGTTCATAGGCAAAGATCTTCCCATCATTCTCAAGTGTTCTGAGAGTGATCTCCCCCATCAAGTGTTTGACAAGGGGATTGAAACATGACTGTTCAGGCATGAAACCCTGTGTTTCTGTTAATTATGATCATACAGCTGCTAAGAGATTGATTAAGGGCTTAAAATCTATGCATCCTGATGACTGATGTTGCACTTTTGATCTCAAATCTTACCTTTCGATGAGGGTGGCACACAGTTCAGCCCCAAGCTCTGGAAAAAGTAGAGATCCTGCCAAAGGAAGATTTCATCCCCATTTTCCCAAACCTCATTTCTCAACTCAGAAACATTTTCTATCATCATCTCCACCATGATGCTACTGCCCTAGGACTCCTAAAAACTGTTCAAAGAAATAATCTCATATGTATACATGTGCCATGCTGGTGTGCTGCACCCATTGACTCGTCATTTAGCATTAGGTAACTAATCTGCACATTGTGCACGTGTACCCTAAAACTTAAAGTATAATAATAAAAAAAAGATGATTATCAAAAAAAAAAAAAGAAATAAGCTCATAGGAGACTGAATTTTCAACGTTTCTCTTGGACCCTCTGCCTGCTTTCTCTTCAGCCCATCTGATTTCATTTCAACAGTAGCTACTACAGGGTATATGTGCCTGTGGGTTGTAGTACAGTTGTGGGAAACAATAATTTCCCTAGTGTAAGCCGGCATGTAGGTAAGCTGAGAACCTACACTGCTCCTCAGCAGACGTGTCTCACATGCGCCCATTGCTTGAAGAGCTTTGGTTTCCACTTATTTTACTCAACAATTAATTTTCCTGATTTGGACTGGAAAGAAAAATAGGAGGAGGGGGACAAAAAGAGAAAACAATCAAGAAAGGGCTGAAGAGGAGGGGTGGTGGGGGCACTAAAACCACTGCTATGTAACCAGCCAACAGTGATACTACATGTTTATGGGCTTTGGTTGCCATGGAGACAGTTACGTAACTCCAACTGGTGGTGAAATTTCATACTGTTTGTGGTGGTGAGCGATATTTCAGTCACTTAGGGCTACTTTTAAAGAGAACAAATAAAGTAGCTGAGGGGCCCTTTGTCTTGCTCACTACAACCCGAACTAAGTTTCGGCCCTGCACGCCAGTCATTTTCCAGTTTCCCGTGTGTAGCAAAATGTTCCCAATTATTCTCTGAGTAGAACTAGGCACTAACTCCTCTCCTCAGCCCAGAATGGCTAGGCGTAAGGCTCAAAGCAAAAAGAGAAAATAAATAAATAAAAAGGCCCCCTTTTGGGGTGGAAAGCCCGAGTGGAAAATTTCTGCTTGGAAAGCTTGTTTTTGGAAAAATTATGAGTTGAGGGGAGGGCATTTATTTTTCACTAGCACAGAGTCCAAAAGCTTGGTATGTTCTCTGTGTTCAATCTCTCTCTCTCTGTTGCTCGCTATTGCTCTCTCTCTCTCTCTCTCTCACACACACACACGTACACACACTTGAATTTGCACTCAATCTCATTCTTTCTTCTAAATACTTATATTCACTTGCATGCTCATGTAGATTCATGTTCACACATGTTCTACGAAAAACATACATATTTGATTCCACATACAATTCACACAAAAATACACATGTGCTTGAACACATAATTAATTTACTCATAATATGTACCTTGGCTTGTTCACATACAACTCACTCATATATTCTCACTCTTACACACTTACATAGTAGGCTGAACCTTGTGAAACTGCCATTGTCATAGTTTTGTTTACACACAGGGACATGCTGAAATCTCTCACCCATACACATTACATCACTCACTCTTGCATATATCACTCACTCAGTATGGAGGCACTCTGGACCCAGAATTTTATAGTGTGTAAGCTGCTGGTTTTCCATCCGTGATCTCACTGGGTCCTCAGAAGCCACCTTGGGAATGGAGGCAGGAATAAGGCTATTATTTCTATTACACAGGTGAACTAAAAGACAGAGTGTAAAGAATGGCCCGAATTCACACAAGTACTAAGCAGAGACTGGAACCCAGATCTTTATTTTGATGCCAAATTCAGTGTTATTGCCCCTGTGGCACCTGCCTGTCATGGGAAAAGTGGAGACATTTTGGTGAAAATACTCTGCATGAGGAATTGAGAATGTAAACTTTTGCCTCTGGTGAGCCATATCGGAGGTCAAGGCAAGGCTTTAGATGGTGTCTGTGGCCCCTTTCCTATGTCATCTAGCACTCGGGTAGAGGTCATTCCATTTAGCCAGATCAGCATTTCCCTCTGCTTCTCTAATCTCCTCTGCCTCCCACTCTGCCTTGCTTGTCTGGTCAGTGAGAAATGCCAGTCTCTATGACACATCTTTCATGATTGCTTATAGAGTGACAACAGCTTGCTTGCATGGTGTACATAGGAGCAGGAGACTCAACGCCTTCCTGGAAGCTGAAGCAGCTCATCTATGCTGCCTATACTCTGGATAAATTGATAAGGAAAGAGTATTTCAGGGTCAGTTGGGTTCTCAGGACAAAGATATCTAAAAGGATTCTGGAGCAGTAGAATTCTAGAGTCAAAGTTGTCTGGAAATTTCTAATCTTAGAAGCTTCTGGGAGCCAAAGGTTTTAGGTTGAATGTTAGAGCTGAAAGTCTCTGGAGTTAGAGATTTGGATCTAAAATATCAGAATAGAGATGAGAGAATTATGATGTATTTTGTTGTAGAGGAAGGGTGGTGTGAGGAGCTGCATTAATTAGCCAGACTGGGCTAGGTAGATTCTTTTTGCTTCTTCAGATCTACTGTTCACCCTGACTCAGGAGGCTGACTTGTACTTTAACAGGTTCCAGTGCCCTCTGGCTTCCAGTTTGGCTTGCTCATGGAAAGCCCTGGCAGGAAATAGGAGGATGGGAGGAGAGTAAAGTCAGGGTCTTTACTCTCCCAGCTCCCTCCCTGTGGTGTTACCTTGAGCTGGCTGATCCTTTCAACCAAAGATTACAGTGTCTTTCAAGGCAGCCTGTTCCACAGGAATCTTGCTTTCTAAATTTCAGTAACTGCCTCTTCCCAGCCCTCCAGGCTTAAGAGTGGTGACAAAGCCCACTGTGAGTACTTCACCATGCCTTTTGGTTCTTTTACACACCACTCACAACTTTGTAATTAGTCTCCTTATTAGACCCTTCTTTAATTCTCCTAATTTGCATGTGCTGTTTCCTTGTGGGACCAAAGTGTAAGGGAAATCTGTTGGAAGCAGATTTGTTATTGCCCCTCTGAGTTCTAGATCTAAGTTAGGGTAAAGAGGAACCTGGTTTGATTTTCCTGCATTGGCCAAGGTGCCTTAAAATGCCCTACCCTTGTTATCCTGGGGACCTTCTCACAGTGGCCCTTTGGCAATACTCAAGATGTTTAGCTGATTGCCTTTCTAAGTCACAAGCTCATTCATTTTGAGGGCTTTGCCTCACCTATTGTGGAAACGTGTCCTTTCTATTATTTCAGCTTGCTTTCTACTTCATGTCTCTAATGAACAGGGTCTAGGGCCTGTTCATATGTTTTCCCTATGAGCTCTGGAAAGGGCCCAGAGAAAAATAATTGATGAAACTGCACAGGGATGTTTGAGGGAGGCAAGATGCTAAGGGGTTCAAACATGGGTCAGGAAACAAAGAAAAAGGAAAGCCTTTCTGCTGCAACTGTCAGCATTTTCATCCGAGTTGCCTGAGCCTGCCCATGAAGTTAATCAGTTTTTCCCTTGTAGTGTCAGAAAGGCAGAAACAGGTCCAGAGAAGGAGAGATATTTACTTGACAAAGGTTGCACAGCAAGTCAGGGCTGGAATCAGATGAGGACTTGAGAACCTTTGGTTCCTGCTGCTGGCTACACCATTTCCACTTAGAGCTCATGCCCTCCAACTCCTTTCTTTCATCCTTATTCTTAAAGGTAGGGTTTGAGGGAGGAGGACCACTTTCTTGACTTCACTCATCTCCTAGAAATCCACCAATGTCCTTGGATTATCTTTTTTTTTTTTCTGTGAAAGACTGAAGAGGGCGATCTTAGACACCCTTAGCCTGGGCCTCTTTCTTCTTCCCTATTCCCAAGCACCCAATTTTCCCCACCACTGTTCACTATAATAACATCTTATTTGTATAGGAACTTCAGGGCTATTTAGATCAGAAGTTTCCAAATTTTATTCTCCCAAGGTGCTTTAGGGCTACCATGGGGTTGGTTGTGCTTGTGAATATAGTAATCAAGTAGGGCTCCAGGGTAGAATCCCCTCCCTTTAACAGCTACTATCCCTGCCATCATTTCCTCTGTTTTTTGTTGTTTGTTTTTGTTTGTTTGTTTGTTTTTTGGGTCTGTATATTGGGCATTTTTTTAAAGGAATTGTTTTTTTAAAGGAATTGTTGCCTAAAACAAACCTAAATCAGTGGTTTTTATTTACTCCAACTGCTTTGTTTTTCAGGAAACTGAGGCCCAGAGAAGGAAAATAATTTGTTCACAATCACACAGTAAATCAGTCAGTATCAGGTTCAGTCAGGCCAAGGCTAATCAAGATTCTCTCTACATGACCTTAATAAACTATCATTTAGCATCAACCTCATAGCCTTCCCCGTAAGCAGCCTTTGGATGAATAGGGACAGGGACCAATACATTATGCCCTAGAACCCTAGAACCCTAGAGGATATGGCTGTGAAAAGGGAGCTACCATCTTGGTGCTCATGGTGCCTGCAGGGAGAGGCCCATCCTGGGTAACTGCTTAGCATGCCTAGGGTTGAACTGCACAAGGTTGCCACCTCTGGCCTGGCAGTCTTCCCTTCTGCATCCAAAGTTCTCAGTCTACCATGGAGGTTTCCATCCAATCAAATACATTTTCTACTTGGAATACAAGCTTCAGCCATCCTAGCCACCACATGGTGACAGTTAGGCAAGGGTAAGAGGGATGTGTGTGTGTGGTGGTTGGGGGTGGATACTGTCTTCTAGGCCACAAAAATACTTTGGCTATTGCAGTAGCAAAGTGGTAGCAGAAGCTGTGTTTGGGGCAAAGTATATTTGGGGAAATCTTACAGGTCACTGTCCACTGCCAGAGAATTACAAAATGTTGCTCTCTTCTCAGGCCTAAATCATTGGACAAAATGGTGAGCTGGGAGGGTTACAGCAGTGGGAAATAGGAATCTCTTGCATCCTGTTGTAGCGTGTAAACTGCCCTGGCCTTCCCCCAATGGGGTCTCACGTCCATGTCCTGTACCTCCTTTTCTCTCCCCTGGGTATTCTGGAAAGAAGACTCTGGGGCAGTCAATCATTTATGACTCATCTCCTAAGTTTGCTTGCATGCTGTGGGCTGAGGACATTCTCAACTGTCAGAGTTGATTTTTCTGAAACATCACTGGGCACTTGGATGCCCAACAAAACAATCAGGATAGAACTAGGGAAAATATTGCTGGATACTGTCTGAAATCCCCAGAGCTAAAGTAGTGAGAGAGTAAAGTCCAAAGTTTCATCCATTTCTTGCCCATTCTACCCTGGAGCACTACTGCTGGGCGAGGGATAACCTAGGGCTGGCTATAAAGCTTTGCCTGCTCTCTGAAAAGTGGATTCTGATTTTAAGGGTGAAAAAAGTGAGGTCAAGACAAGCAAATACACTACTCTTTGTATATCGGGTTCAGCTCTCCTCAAGGATAGGAGAGGAAATTGTGAAATGAATGGTGGAGGCAATTGTGACATGGAGAAGCAGTAATCTACCCTGAGAAAGGGCAGACAAAGACATGGGTAATGAAGGCACTTGTCACACAAACAGGAAGACTTTGGCCAGCTCACCAAGGAATTAAATTAAACTTATAGTAGACACTAACTTACATATAAAATAGCAAAAATTGCTATGTATTAGGAAAGTAGGAAAGTAAGTTTGGAAATGCAAAGAGAGAATCTCAGCTGGCTGATAAAGCAATTTGAATGAACTTCCTACAAACATGGAAAACGTAGACTTTGTGTGGATTGTTAGGTGTGAGTGGAAGTTGTTTATGGTCTTCATAAGGGTCAAAACTCAGGATAAAAAAAGATGGCACTGGACTCAAGCTATACCTCCTTCACCAGCTTCCAAGTCCTAAGTGCCTTACAATGTCCAGCCTGCTGTTGGCATTCAGCAAAGGAGATTTATTATCATGCTCATTGGATGAGACAGGCAGGAGTCATGAGTCTTGGCAGGAAAACAAGGCCAAAAGATTTGCTTTAACTAAAAGTCGTATAACTTGAAAGGTTTATTGCTGAACTGATTATGTAATGTAGCTTCGAAAGAGCACTATTTAAGATAAAGATTTGAAGCCCTCAGGCAGGTTTGGAAAGAGAGTTGGGAAAAGGCCTGAAAGCATTAATGGGCCATTTAAGAACTGCCTGCCTCCTAAACCTATTTTCAGACTGTGAAGCAGGAAGGCAGTGAGGCATGGTAAAGGGCACTAATTTGAAGTCAGAAGACCTGGGCTGTGCCAATGACTCATTGTAATCTTGGGAAAGTCCTTTCCCTTCTCTAGACATCAGGGTCTCATTCACACTGGGTAAAGGGGTGGGGGTGGAAAGCAGGAATTAGACTTGATAACTACTAAAGGCCCTTTCAGATTTGACATCTTAGGCTTAATTATAACTCCACCTTCCACACCCAGGTGTGGAATTATAACTCCACCTCCCACAATCTCCAGGGTGTACCAAAGGACCTAACTGGACCAAACCTCTGGTGAGCAATCCTCTCTTGGTCCCTTCTCTTTTAGTCATATCCAGTTTTTCTTGGCCTATTCCAGTAGTTTTCTACTCTGGCAGTCCATTAGACTCACACAGGAAACTTTAAAAATGCCAAGACTCAGGATCCACCTCCAGAGATTCTGACATAAAAACTCCCCTGGTAATTCCAATGGGCAGCCAGGGTAAAAACCACTGGCTTAGACCAACTCTCTGGCAGACTCTACGTAAATTGCTCTAATTTCCTCATTTTTTGTTTATGTGCCTCATTTGTTATTGTCCTCAGATTTGCTCAGTGGCCGTTTGACCACTCACAAACCACACACTTCTAATGCATTTTTGACCCATGAGTTTATTACTTTAACACTCATCAGCTCTTGAAACTGTTTTCTTTGTTTTTATTTTTTTATTATACTTTAAGTTCTAGGGTACATCTGCACAACGTGCAGGTTTGCTACATAGGTATACATGTGCCATGTTGGTTTGCTGCACCCACTAACTCATCATTTACATTAGGTATTTCTCCTAATGTTATCCTTCCTCTAGCCCCCCACCCCACAACAGGCCCTGGGGTGCGATGTTCCCCACCCTGTGTCCAAGTGTTCTCATTGTTCAATTCCCACCTATGAGTGAGAACATGTGGTGTTTGGTTTTCTGTCCTTGTGATAGTTTGCTCAGAATGATGGTTTCCAGCTGCATCCATGTCCCTGCAAAGGACTTGAACTCATCCTTTTTTATGGCTGCATCGTATTCCATAGTGTATATGTGCCACATTTTCTTAATTAAGAAACTGTTTTCTAATCACCCAAACCAGCTTCAGATCCATTTTTAGAACTTTTCTCTCTAGGCATTTCCGTAATTGGTGTTAAATTTATTTGTATGGTTGACTTTTAAACAACATGGGAGTTAGGGACACCGACCCTCTGCGCGGTCAAAAATTCACGTGTAACTTTTTTTTTTTTTTTTTGAGATGGAATCTTGCTTAGTCACCCAGGCTGGAGTGTGGTGGTGCAATCTGGGCTCAGTGCAGCCTCCGCCTCCCGGGTTCAAGCGAGTCTTGTGCCACAGCCTCCGGAGTAACTGGGACTACAAGCATGTGTGCTACCATGCCTGGCTATTGTTTTGTATTTTTAGCAGAGACAGGGTTTTGCCATGTTGCCCAGGCTGGTCTCGAACTCCTGAACTCAGGCAATCTGCCCACTTCGGCCTCCCAAAGTGCTAGGATTACAGGTGTGAGCCACTGCACCCAGTCTCAAAAATCCATGTATAACTTTTGACTTCCAAAAAACTTAACCACTAATACCCTACTGTTGACTGGAAGCCTTTCAGATAACATAAACAGTAACTTAAAACATATTTCGTATATTATATGTATTATATTCTGTATTCTTACAGTAAAGTAATCTAGTTAATAGAAAATATTATTAAGAAAGTTATAAGGAAGAGGGAATATATTTACTATTTGTTAAGTGGAAGTGGATACTCAAAAAGGTTTTCATCCTTGTTTTCACCTTATGTAGGCTGAGGAGGAGGAGAAAGAGGAGGCATTGGTCTTGCTGTATCAGGGGTGGCAGAGGAGGAAGGAGTGGAGGAGGTGGAAGAGGAGGCCAAAGAGGCAGGCACACGCCATGTATCTTTTATTGAAAATAATTTGCATATAAGTGGACCTGTGCAGTTCAAGCGTGTGTTGTTCAAGGGTCAACAGCAGTTGTTTATTCATGGCTTTGCAATGACAATAAAATATCTCATTCATGCATATCATATTAATTAGGATTTTGTGCTATTTGGTGAGGGGTTGAACTTATGTTCATCTCCAAGTATCTTCATTTACTCAGCTATTCAGTCATTCTTTCTGTCTTTTTAAAATCATCTTTATAAAAAATATAGTTTATGTACTATACAATTCACCCATTTAAAATGTACAGTTAAACAATTTTAATGTATTCACAGATATGTACAACCATCGCCACAGCCAAATTTAGAACATTTTCATCATGTCAAAAAGAAACCACATACCCTTTAACTACTGTCTACCTATCAACTGCATCCCACTTCACATCTCTAAGCAATCATTAATCTACTCTCTGTCTCCATAGAGTTCTTGACTACAGCATTCCACATGAATGGGATCATATAACAGGTAATCTTTTTTGACTGACTTATTTCACTTAGCATAATGTTTTCAAGGTTTGTTCATGCTGAAGCATGGATCAGTATTTCATTTCTTTTTATGGTTGAATAATATTACATAGTATGAATATACCACCTTTTCTTATCTGTTGAGCTGATGGACATTTGAGTTGTTTCTACCTTTCAACTATCATGAATAATGCTGCTGTAGCATTTGTGTACAAGTTTCTGTCTGGGTACATATTTTTATTTCTTTTGGCTATGTACCTAGGGCTGGAATTAGTGAGTCATCTGATAACTTTATCTTTAATTATTTGAGAAGCTGTCAGACTGTTCTCCAAGGTGGCTGCACCATTTTGCATTCCTACCAGCAATGTAAAAAAGTTCTAATTTCTCTATATCCTTGCTGACACTTCTTTGTTATCTGAGTTTTTCATTCTATACATCCTAGTAGGCAGGAAGTGATATCTCATTGTGGTTTTGATTTGCATTTCCCAGGTGACTAACAATGTTTAGTATCTTTTCATGTGTTTATTGACCATTTATATATCTGTAGAGAAATGTCTACTCAGGTACTTTGCCCATTTTAATTGGCTTATTTGTCCTTTTATTGTTGATTTGTAAGAGTTCCTTATATATTCTAGATACATGTCGCTTATCAGATATATGGTTCAAAATTGTTTTTCATTCTTTGCTTTGTCTTTCCACTTTCTTAGTGATGTCCTTTGAAACACAAAATCTTAAATTTTGATAAAGTCCAGTTTATCCATTTGGCAAATCCTTTGCCAAATCCAAGGTCATGAAGATTTACTCCTATGTTTTCTTCTAAGAGTTTTATAGATTTGGCTCTTGCATTTAGGCCTTTGATCCATTTTGAGTTCCAACCTAATTCTTTTGCATATGGCTATCCATTTGTTCCAACACCACTTGTTGAAAAGATTATTCTTTCTCCATTAAATGGTCTTGGCACTCTTGTCAAAAATTAGTTGACCATAGATGTACCAGTTTATTCCTTTTCTCTCAATTATATAATATTCCATTGATCTATATGCCTATCTTTCTACTACTACCATACTGTCTTGATTACAGTTGTTTTGTAGTAAGCTGAGAAATTGGGAAGTGTGAGTCCTCCTACTTCCTTTTTCACTTTAAAATTGTTTTGGCTATCTTGAGTCTATACAATTCCATATGAATTTTAGAACCACCTTGTCAATTTCTAAACATAACTCAGTTGGAATTCTGATAAGGATTATGTTGAAATTGTAGATCAGTATAAGGAATATTGCCATTTTAACAATGTTAAGTCTTCTGAGAAATGAATGTAGGATGCTTTTTCAATATTTAGATCTTTAAATTTTTTCAAAGTTTTGTAATTTTGAAAGTATAAGTTTTGTTGAATTTTGTCAAATTCATTTTCTGTGTCTATTGATGTGATCATGTTGTTTTTGGTTTTTATTCTATTGGTATGATTATTACATTAATCAATCTTCAGATACTAAAGCAGCCTTACATCCCTGGAATAAATCCAACTTGGTTATGGTATTTATTTCTTTTTACATGTTGCCAACTGTATTGGGTACTACATTGCTGAAAATTTTTGAGCCTATATTCAACAAGAGATATTGGTCTGTAGTGTTTTGTTTTGTTTCTGTTTTTTCCTTGTGTCGTCCTAGGCTGCTTTTGGTATCACGGTAATACTGGTCTCATAGAATGAGTTGGGAAGTGACCCCTCATTTTCCATTTTTGCAAGAACTTCTGAAGATTCGTATTAGTTCTTCTTTGATTGTTAATAGAATTCAGAGGTGAGGCAATCTGGGCCTTAGCTTTTTTGTGTGAGTAGTTCTTTTGATTACTGTTTCAATTTCTTCAGATGTATACACCTATTCAGATTGTCTGTTTCTTCTTGTGTCAGTTTGCAGAAAGTAGCTTGTGTGTTTTTAGGAATTTGCCCATTTCATCTAAGTTATCTAATTTGTTGACAGGCAGTTTTTTATAACGTTCTTTTATAATACTTTTTATTTTTAATGTTGGTAATAAAGTTCTTTTTTATATCTGATTCTAGCAATTTGAACCTTTTATGTTTTTGCTTGATCAAACTAGCTAAAGGTTTGTCAGTTTTGTTGATCTTAAAGAACTAGATTTTGATTTAATTAATTTTCTTTAATGTTTTCTATTCTCTATTTCATTTATTTCCATTTCAATAATTACTCCTTTTTTTGGTTGCTTTTAGTTTTCTCTTCTTTTACAAATGTCTAAAAGTAGAAGTTTAGATTATTGGTTTGAGATCTTTATTTTTTCTTAATTTAGGATTTGCAGCCATAAATTCCCCTGTAAGCCCTGCTTTGGCTATGTCCCATAAGTTTTAATAGGTAGTACTTTCATTTTCATATATCTAAAAGTATTTTCTGATTTTAATTTTCATTTATTTTTTAACCCACTTGTTTATGAATGTGTTGTTTAATTTCTGCATAGTTAAATTTCCCCAAGTTTTCTCATTAAAAAATTAATCCCATTCTATTTTGATCAAAGAACATACTTTGTATTATTTTATGCTTTTACACTTATTGAAGTTTGTTTAATGACTTACCATATGGTTTATCCTGGAGAATGTTCCATGTGCACACAAGAAGAATGCATATTTTGCTATTGTTGGGTGGGTTGTTCCAGAGATGTTTGTTAGGTCTACTTGTTTTGTAGCATTTTTCAAGTCTTCTGTTTCCTTGTTGACCTTACGTCTAGATGTTTCCTCTATTATTAAAAGTAGGATATTAAAGTCTTCAAATATTCTTATTATATTGTCTTCCCCTACCTTCATTTTTATGTTTTTGCTTCATGTATTTTGGTGTTGTGGGAAGTCAGGGACCCCACATGGAGGGACCGGCTGAAACCATGGCAGAAGAACATGGATTGCAAAGATTTCATGGACATTTATTTGATCCCCAAATTAATACTTTTATAATTTCTTATGCCTGTCTTTACTGCAATCTCTGAACATAAATTGTGAAGATTTCATGGACACTTATCACCTCCGCAATCAATACCCTTGTGATTTCCTATGCCTGTCTTTACTTTAATCTCTTAATCCCATCATCTTCATAAGCTGAGGAGGACGTATGTCGCCTCAGGACTCTGTGATGATTGCATTAACTGCACAAATTGTTTGTAGAGCATGTGTATTTGAACAATATGAAATCTGGGCACCTTGAAAAAAGAACAGGATAACAGCAATGTTCAGGGAATAAGAGAGAGATAACCTTAAACTCTGACCGCTGGTGAGCCAGGCGGAAGAGAGCCATATTTCTCTTTCAAAAGCAAATGGGAGAAATATCGCTGAATTCTTTTTCTCAGCAAGGAACATCCCTGAGAAAGAGAATGTGTCCCTGAGGGTAGGCCTCTAAAATGGCCCCCTTGGGTGCGGCCATCTTCTATGGTCAAGCTGTAGGGACGAAATAAGCCCCAGTCTCCCATAGTGTTCCCAGGCTTATTAGGATGAGGAAATTCCTGCCTAATAAATTTTGGTCAGACTGGTCGTCTGCTCTCAAACCCTGTCTCCTGATAAGATGTTATCAATGACAATGCATGCCGAAACTTCACTGGCAATTTTAATTTCACCCCGGTCCTGTGGTCCTGTGACCTTGCCCTGCCTCCATTTGCCTTGTGATATTCTATTACCTTGTGAAGCACGTGATCTCTGTGACCCACACCCTATTTGTACACTCCCTCCCTTTTTGAAAATCACTAATAAAAACTTGCTGGTTTTACGGCTCAGGGGGCATCACGGAACCTACTGACATGTGATGTCTCCCCCGGACGCCCAGCTTTAAAATATCTCTCTTTTGTACTCTGTCCCTTTATTTCTCAAACCGGTTGACACTTAGGGAAAATAGAAAAGAACCTACATGAAATCGGGGGCAGGTTCCCCCAATATCTTGGTGCTCTGTTATGAAGTGCATGTAAGTTTATAATTGTTACATATTCTTGATGGGCTAAAAGTTTTATTATAAAATGTCATTCTTTATCTCTAGTAACAGTTTTTGTGGTTATTTTCAAGTTAGTTTTGCCTGATATCAGTATAACTGCTTCAGCTTTCCAATGGTTGCTATTTGCATGATACATATTTTTCCACTGTTTCGATTTTAGTCTATTCGTGTCTGGAAATCTAAAGTGTGTCTCACATAAAACACACATTTGGAACTTCTTTTTTGATACAGTCTGAAAATCTTTGCCTTTTGTTTGAATTTGTCTAACATTTACATTTATTGTTAATATATTTATAATTATGTCTGACATTTTACTTTTTATTTTCTATATGCCTTCTGTTTCTTTTTTATTGTTAATTTTCTATTTCTTCTTTATTGCTTTCTAGCATTTTAATTTCACTAATAATTTTGCACTGTATTTTCCAGTTTACTTTTACTGGTTGCTCTAGAGTTTACTATATACAGTAGTTCTCCCTTATCCACAGTTTCTCTTTCTGCAGTTTTAGTTACCTGTGGTCAACCATTGTTCAAAAATAGGTAAAGCAAAATAAGATACTTTGAGAAAGAGAGAGAACACATTCACATAACTTTTATTACAGTATATTGTTATAATTATTCTATTTTATTATTAGTTGTTAATTTCTTACTTTGATTTATAAACTAAATTTTATCTTTGGTAAGTATGTATAGGAAAAAATTATAGTATATATAGGGTTTGGTGTTAGATTCAGTTTCAAGTATGCACTGGGGGTCTTGAAACATATTCCCCACAGATAAGGGGAAACTACACTACATCTTAACTTATCAGAATCAGCTTTAGATCTATACTTTCCTAAATCTCTTAATATGTAGAAATATTACTCCTGTATAGCTCTGTTACCTTTTACCCTTTTCATGGCATTATTATTGTACATATTACATCTATTAATGTTATAAATGCAACAGTGTATTTTTTAAATTATCACTTTATCATCTCTTTTTGTTTTCTTAGCTCATTAAAGTTGTGCTTTTATTTACCTCTTTAGTACTGTTATAGGCAAATATATTATATACATATATTACATTTATATTTTATAGGCCCAACAATATGTACTATGCACATTATTTTATATACTTGTGTTTTAAATTCATGAAAATAAAAAAGAAGGAAATAGTATACATTTATAGCATCTTTTACAATGATGTAATTACCTTTACCTGTGTTGTTTGTTTGTTCGTGCAAATTTAAATTACCATCTTGAATCACTTGCTTTCAGCCTTAGGAATTTTCTTTGGTATTTCTTGTAAGGTAAGCCTACTAGCAACAATTTCTCTGTTTTTGTTTATCTGGGGCAGTCTTAATTTTTTTTTATTATAGCTTTGCTGGATATGAAATATTTGGTTGACAGGTTTTTTTCTTCAAGTGCTTTGAATATGTTATCTCATGGCTTTCATTGTTTCTGTTGAGAAGTCAGCTTTTAATCTTATGGGGGTTCCCTTGGAAGGGAAGTGTCCTTTTAATCCTGCTTCTTCCAAAAATTGTTTTTTTCATCTTTGACTTCCTGCACTGTGCTACATTATGTCTACTTGAGAGTTTCTGAAATTTCCTACTTGGAGTTTCTTGAGGTTCCTGAATGGGTAGGTTATTGTTTTTAAATAAATCTGAAAATAATTCAGCTATTATAGATTCAAATAATAGTGTTTTCTTCTTTATATACTTCTTCCTTTTCTGGTACCCCCATTATATTTCTGTTGGTACCCCAATGGTGCCCCCATATATTTTTAAAGTTCTATTTAGTTTTCTTTATCCTTTACCTCTCTGTTGTTTTTGTTTATATAATCTCTATTGATCTATTCTCAAGTTTGCTTATTATTTCATCTTTTTATTGAATTTGTTGTTTAGCTCCTCTAATGAATATTTACTCTAGTTATAATATTGTAACTGTACAATTTTCATAGGGTTCTTTCTAAAATTTTTATCTCTTTTTTATTGTACTTTAAGTTTTAGGGTACATGTGCACAACATGCAGGTCTCTTACATATATATACATGTGCCATGTTGGTGTGCTGCACCCATTAACTCTTCATTTAACATTAGGTATATCTCCTAATGCTATTTCTCCCAACTACCCCCACCCCACAACAGGCCCCAGTGTGTGATGTTCCCCTTCCTGTGGCCATGTGTTCTCATTGTTCAATTCCCACCTATGAGTGAGAACATGCAGTGTTTGGTTTTTTGTCATTGCGATAGTTTGCTGAGAATGATGGTTTCCAGCTTCATCCACGTACCTACAAAGGACATGAAATCATCCTTTTTTATGGTTGCATAGTATTCCACGGTGCCTATGTGCCACATTTTCTTAATCCAGTCTATCATTGATGGATATTTGGGTTGGCTCCAAGCCTTTGCTATTGTGAATAGTGCCACAATAAGCATATGTCTGCATGCGTCTTTATAGAGGATGATTTATAATCCTTTGGGTATATACCCAGTAATGGGATGGCTGGGTCAAATGGTATTTCTAGTTCTAGATCCCTGAGGAATCGCCACACTGACTTCCACAATGGTTGAACTAGTTTACAGTCCCACCAATAGTGTAAAAGTGTTCCTATTTCTCCACATCCTCTCCAGCACCTGTTGTTTCCTGATTTTTTAATGATTGCCATTCTAACTGGTGTGAGATGGTATCTCATTGTGGTTTTGATTTGCATTTCTCTGATGGCCAGTGATGGTGAGCATTTTTTCATGTGTCTTTTGGCTGCATAAATGTCTTCTTTTGAGAAGTGTCTGTTCATGTCCTTCGCCCACTTTTTGATGGGGTTGTTTTCTTTCTTGTAAATTTGTTTGAGTTCATTGTAGATTCTGGATATTAGCCCTTTGTCAGATGAGTAGGTTGCGAAAATTTTCTCCCATTTTGTAGGCTGCCTGTTCACTCTGATGGTAGTTTCTTTTGCTGTGCAGAAGCTCTTTAGTTGAATTAGATCCCATTTGTCAATTTTGGCTTTAGTTGCCATTGCTTTTGGTGTTTTAGACATGAAGTCCTTGCCCATGCCTATGTCCTGAATGGTAATGCCTATGTTTTCTTCTAGCGTTTTTATGGTTTTAGGTCTAACGTTTAAGTCTTTAATCCATCTTGAATTGATTTTTGTATAAGGTATAAGGAAGGGATCCAGTTTCAGCTTTCTACATATGGCTAGCCAGTTTTCCCTGCACCATTTATTAAATAGGGAATCCTTTCCCCATTGCTTGTTTTCCTCAGGTTTGTCAAAGATCAGATAGTTGTAGCTATGTGGTGTTATTTCTGAGGGCTCTGTTCTGTTCCACTGATCTATATCTCTGTTTTGGTACCAGTACCATGCCGTTTTGGTTACTGTAGCCTTGTAGTATAGTTTGAAGTCAGGTAGTGTGATGCCTCCAGCTTTGTTCTTTTGGCTTAGGATTGACTTGCCGATGCGGGCTCTTTTTTGGTTCCATGTGAACTTTAAAGTAGTTTTTTCCAATTCTGTGAAGAAAGTCATTGGTAGCTTTATGGGGATGGCATTGAATCTATAAATTACCTTGGGCAGTATGGCCATTTTCATGATGATGATTCTTCATACCCATGAGCATGGAATGTTCTTCCATTTGTTTGTATCCACTTTTATTTCCTTGAGCAGTGGTTTGTAGTTCTCCTTGAAGAGGTCCTTCACGTCCCTTGTAAGTTGGATTCTTAGGTATTTTATTCCCTTTGAAGCAATTGTGAATGGGAGTTCACTCATGATTTGGCTCTCTGTTTGTCTGTTATTGGTGTATAAGAATGCCTGTGATTTTTGCACATTGATTTTGTATCCTGAGGCTTTGCTGAAGTTGCTTATCAGCTTAAGGAGATTTTGGGCTGAGACAATGGGGTTTTCTAGATATATAATCATGTCATCTGCAAACAGGGACAATTTGACTTCCTCTTTTCCTAATTGAATACCTTTTATATCCTTCTCCTGCCTAATTTCCCTGGCCAGAACTTCCAACACTATGTTGTGTAGGAGTGGTGAGAGAGGGCATCCCTGTTTTGTGCCAGTTTTCAAAGGGAATGCTTCCAGTTTTTTCCCATTTAGTATGATATTAGCTGTGGGTTTGTCATAGATAGCTCTTATTATTTTGAGATACGTCCCATCAATACCTAATTTATTGAGAGTTTTTAGCATGAAGGGCTGTTGAATTTTGTCAAAGGCCTTTTCTGCATCTATTGAGATAATCACGTGTTTTTTTCCTTTGGTTCTGTTTATATGCTGGATTACATTTATTGATTTGCGTATATTGAACCAGCCTTGCATCCCAGGGATGAAGCCCACTTGATCATGGTGGATAGGCTTTTTGATATGCTGCTGGGTTCGGTTTGCCAGTATTTTATTGAGGATTTTTGCATCAATGTTCATCAAGGATATTGTTCTAAAGTTCTCTTTTTTGGTTGTGTCTCTGCCTGGCTTTGGTATCAGAATGATGCTGGCCTCATAAAATGAGTTAGGGAGGATTCTCTCTTTTTCTATTCGTTGGAATAGTTTCAGAAGGAATGATACCAGTTCCTCCTTGTACCTCTGGTACAATTCGGCTGTGAATCCATCTGGTCCTGGACTCTTTTTCGTTGGTAAGCTATTGATTATTGCCACAATTTCAGAGGCTGTTATTGGTCTATTCAGAGATTCAACTTCTTCCTGGTTCAGTCTTGGGAGGGTGTATGTGTCGAGGAATTTATCCATTTCTTCTAGATTTTGTAGCTTATTTGCATAGAGGTGTTTCTAGTATTCTCTGATGGTAGTTTGTATTTCTGTGGGATCAGTGGTGATATCCCCTTTATCATTTTTATTGCATCTATTTGATTCTTCACTCTTTTCTTCTTTATTAGTCTTGCTAGCGGTCTATCAATTTTGTTGATCCTTTCAAAAAACGGGCTCCTGGATTCATTAATCTTTTGAAGGGTTTTTTGTTTCTCTATTTCCTTCAGTTCTGCTCTGATTTTAGTTATTTCTTGCCCTCTGCTGGCTTTTGTATGTGTTTGCTCTTGCTTTTCTAGTTCTTTTAATTGTGATGTTAGGGTGTCAATTTTGGATCTTTCCTACTTTCTCTTGTGGGCATTTAGTGCTACAAATTTCCCTCTACACACTGCTTTGAATGTGTCCCAGAGATTCTGGTATGTTGTGTCTTTGTTCTCATTGGTTTCAAAGAACATCTTTATTTCTGCCTTCATTTCGTTATGTACCCAGTAGTCTTTCAGGAGCAGGTTGTTCAGTTTCCATGTAGTTGAGTGGTTTTGAGTGAGTTTCTTAATCCTGAGTTCTAGTTTGATTGCACTGTGGTCTGAGAGACAGTTTGTTATAATTTCTGTTCTTTTACATTTGCTGAGGAGTGCTTTACTTCCAACTCTGTGGTCAATTTTGGAATAAGTGTGGTGTGGTGCTGAAAAAAATGTGTATTCTGTTGATTTGGGGTGGAGAGTTCTGTAGATGTCTATTTGATCCGCTTGGTGCAGAGCTGAGTTCAATTCCTGGGTATCCTTGTTAACTTTCTGTCTCGTTGATCTGTCTAATGTTGACAGTGGGGTGTTAAAGTCTCCCGTTATTATTGTGTGGGAGTCTAAGTGTCTTTGTAGGTCTCTAAGGACTTGCTTTATGAATCTGGGTGCTCCTGTATTGGGTGCATATATGTTTAGTATACTTAGCTCTTCTTGTTGAATTGATCCCTTTATCATTATGTAATGGTCTTCTTTGTCTCTTTTGATCTTTGTTGGTTTAAAGTCTGTTTTATCAGAGACTGGGATTGCAACCCCTGCCTTTTTTTGTTTTCCATTTGCTTGGTAGATCTTCCTCCATCCTTTTATTTTGAGCCTATGTGTGTCTCAGCACATGAGATGGGTTTCCTGAATACAGCACACTGATGGGTCTTGACTCTTTATCCAATTTGCCAGTCTGTGTCTTTTAATTGGAGCATTTAGTCCATTTACATTTAAGGTTAATATTGTTATGTGTGAATTTGATCCTGTCATTATGATGTTAGCTGGTTATTTTGCTCATTAGTTGATGCAGTTTCTTCCTAGCCTCGATGGTCTTTACAATTTGGCATGATTTTGCAGTGGCTGGTACCAGTTATCCCTTTCTATGTTAAGTGCTTCCTTCAGGAGCTGTTTTAGGGCAGGCCTGGTGGTGGCAAAATCTCTCAGCATTTGCTTGTCTGTAAAGTATTTTATTTCTCCTTCACTTATGAAGCTTAGTTTGGCTGGATATGAAATTCTGGGTTGAAAATTCTTTTCTTTAAGAATGTTGAATATTGGCCCCCACTCTCTTCTGGCTTCTAGAGTTTCTGCCATGAGATCTGCTGTTAGTCTGATGGGCTTCCCTTTGTGGGTAACCCGACCTTTCTCTCTGGCTGCCCTTAACATGTTTTCCTTCATTTCAACTTTGGTGAATGTGACAATTTTGTGTCTTGGGGTTGCTCTTCTTGAGGAGTATCTTTGTGGCATTCTCTGTAATTCCTGAATCTGAATGTTGGCCTGCCTTGCTAGATTGGGGAAGTTCTCCTGGATAATATCCTGCAGAGTGTTTTCCAACTTGCTTCCATTCTCCCCGTCACTTTCAGGTACACCAATCAGACATAGATTTGGTCTTTTCACGTAGTCCCATATTTCTTGGGGGCTTTGTTCATTTCTTTTTATTCTTTTTTCTCTAAACTTCTCTTCTCACTTCATTTCATTCATTTCATCTTCCATCACTGATACCCTTTCTTCCAGTTGATTGCATCGGCTCCTGAGGCTTCTGCATTCTTCATATAGTTCTCAAGCCTTGGCTTTCAGCTCCATCAGCTCCTTTAAGCACTTCTCTGTATTGGTTATTCTAGTTATACATTCGTCAAAATTTTTTTCAAAATTTTCATCTTCTTTGCCTTTGGTTTGAATTTCCTCCTGTAGCTCGCAGTAGTTTGATCGTCTGACGACTTCTTCTCTCATCTCATCAAAGTCATTCTCCATCTAGCTTTGTTCCATTGCTGGTGAGGAGCTGTGTTCCTTTGGAGGAGGAGAGGTGCTCTGCTTTTTCAAAGACCAAATGTAGATAAAACCACAAAGATGGGGAAAAAAACAGAGCAGAAAAACCTAAATTTAGTTTTTGACAATCTATCATGCTAAATGTGTAGTTCAGGTTAGGTTGCAGTAAAACTGTAAGAATTTTTTAACCACTTAGCGGAGATTTATTTAACAGTAAATTTATATACAATTTAATTAATTTGATTAATTAATTAGTTAATTTGAATTCACTTATTTCTGGCTGTTAAGAGCTAATCCATAAAATCTACATTTGGCAGCTCTTCACTCAGCTCTTTAACTTTTCCGTATATACAAGCATAAATGTTATAGCAAAGGAGATCATTATTTTTGAAATCAATCAGAACCTTTGGGGACACTTAACCTGAGAATAATAATTGTCCTGGAGAATCCAGGATGTGTGGTTTCTACAGGTATGGCAAATTTTAGCTCTGGTCCAAGAGTCAGAAGACCTAAGTTGTATTGCCAGTTCAACTGTAAACTGACTTGTGAAATCTTGAGCTAGTCCCTCTTTTGCTAGACTCTGTAGCTTTATCTTTATAATGGTCCACTGACCAATAGTTGTTTACAGAGGTCTATCAGGTAGTCCGCAGGTGGTGTGATGGTTTCAGAGGAAAAACCAATGAAAAAATTTGTGTATATAACTTTCATAAATTTACATTTTCACTATTAGTTTTTACAGAAATTTCATTTTTTTCTTAATATAGATTACATTTTTAAAATTATACAGTTGCTAATGTCATGTAAAAAGGGTGGTAATGGCTAGGTTACATTTCTTCTCTGAAATATTTTTACATTATCTGACTATTATTGCTTGTCCCAATTATCTATTGCTGCATAACAAACTACCCCAATACTTAGTGGCTTAAAGCAAAACTTATTTTGTTATATCTCATAATTTGGGGGGTCAAGAATTTGGGCAGGGCTCAGCTGAAAAATTCGGTTTCACACTGTATAGACTGGAGTCACCTGGTGTTATTCAGCTGACATCTGGGTTAGTCTGGAGATTCCAAATAGCTTCATTCACATGCCTGAAGTGTTGATGAGAACAACTACAAAGCTGAGATTAAATAACACACACTTCCTTTCCATAGTGTCTTGTGGCCTTTCTGCATAATCTCTATAGCAGAATAGTTAAACCTCTTACATGGTGTTATAGGTTGAATTGTTTTCCCATAAAAGTTACATTGAAGTCCTAATCCCAGGACCCTCAAAATGTGACCTCATTTGAAAATAGGATTCTTGCAGATATTTAAGATAGTTAAGATAAAGTCATACTGGAGTAGGGTGAGCCTTATTCTAATATGACTGGCACCCCTATACAAAGAGGAGAAGAGACTCAGAAATAGAGACACACCAGCAGAACACCATGGATAAAAAAGACAAACATGGGAGTGATGTATCTGCAAGCCAAGAAATGCTAAGAATTACTGGCAGCACCAGAAGCTAAGAGAAACTTGTGGAGTAGATTCTGCCCTAGGACTTTAAGAGGGAAAGCATGGTCCTTTCAACACCTCAATTGAGGATTTCTAGCCTCCAGAATTGTGAGAGAATAACTTTATATTTTATTAAACCCAAACTGTTTGTACTACTTTGTTATAGCAGCCCTAGGAAACTAATACATATGGCATCTCAGTGTTCCAAGACCAAGTGATCTAAGAGACAGTAAGTGGAATCTGACAGTCTCTTAAAGACTGGGACTGGATACATGAAGAGTGACATTCCCAGTATATTCAACTGGTCAGTAGCTACAGAGCTTTTTTCCAGATTCAAGGGAGAAGACCTAGACCCAATCTCCTCACAGGAGGAATATTTTAAAAATTGCAGATATTTTCAACTACCATGGAGTTTGTTTTTTAAATTTACATTTGTTTGCTGCTATCTTTCTGTTTCATGATAACCACAATTCACAAAAAGATCTGTCATATGAGACAAGTGGTACTCCCACAGTGCAATCAGAAAACAACCCAATTTTTTTTCCCCTGTGTCAAAAGGAACCTATTGTGTCAAGGCAGTTCTTTCCTTGGTATTGCAATAAGTATTGAGCAGGTGTCATAGCTTATTTGCTGACCCTTAGATTATAAAAAGCCTTGCTCACTTTCAGTTACAAGAATAGTCTCATTTAATAATTAATATGCCCATTCCAGCATAATAATGAAAAAATCTGACTTTATTCAAAATTAACATTCTCCATTCACTCAGGTCTTGTGTGCTTTAGGCTGGCTGCTTATAGTGGTAAAAGAGAGCCATGACTATCATCTCTGGGTTTCCATCATGTCCTTATAACCCATCTCTTCCATCACTAAATTACCTCCAGTTTCTCCAGGGTTGGGAGACAAGGTAGACAGGAAAGAAAAATAAAAAGAAGAATGCTATATATGGCTTTGTAGGTGCTGCATTGTACATCTTGCCCTATCATTCAAGATTACCCTGGTATGGGGCAGGAAAGACCCAACTGAAAGATCCATCTTCATTGACACAGGCTTAATCTGGCATTTATTTTCTTTTCTGAGGGCAAATATTTAAGATTGACTCTCTTGAATTGCACCCACTACCCTTCCTCACCTCAGGCCTCTAAGGTTATTCATAAAAGTAATCCTTTTTGAGAGAATTTTTGCTAGAGAAAAAGGCAAGAGGAGAAAGAAGCTGAAGATGTATCGCTGAATGAGAGAGGTTTGAAAGTGCCCGACAAGCCAGATACACCACTGCATGAGAAGCCCATCAAAGTGCCTATGAGAGAAAAATGGTTGCACAAACTTGGTCAAAGAAAATCAATAACAGACTGATGGATGGATCAAGTTGTCAGGTAAGACCTTTCTTACCACTTCTCCCTTCTGCCATCAGAGAAAAAATGAATCAATATTTCAAAATATTTCAGTAAAATGCAAAATTGCATAGTAGATAGAGTAATGGTCCTTCAAAGATGCCTAATCTCTAATCTCTGGAAAAAATGACTGGATTATGTTAAATGGTGAGGGAGGGGTTACGGTTGCAGATGAAATTAAAGTTATTAATCAATTGACATGGAGACATAGAAAGTGTCCTGTATTATTTCAGAGGGCCCAGTGTAATAATAAGGGTTCTTATAAGTGGAAGAGGGAGGCAGAAAGGAGAGAACTAGAAAGATGGCAGCTTAAGAAGGACTAGGTCTGATGTTATTGGCTGTGAAGATGGAGAAAGAGGACTAAGTGACAACAAATGTGGGCAGCCTCTGGAAGATGGAGTGGGTAGGAAAAAAGATTCTTCCCTAGAGGCTACAGGACTACAGAAAAGGACTCAGCCATGCTGACATCTTAATTTTATCCTGGCAAGACACATTTCAGATTTCTAACCTCCAGAACTGTAACATAATAAATTTGTATTGTTTGAACCCACCAAGTGTGTAATACCTTGTTATAGCAGTAATGGGAAACTAATACAGGTACTAATGCAAGTAGTATTATAAATTTTTCAGTTCAGTATAATGCCACTGTCCTGCAGACCCCAGAAATGTAGATCCACCGACAGCTTGCACTGTGCACTTGGAAAAGCCACAGGCACTCAATGCCAGCCTGTGAAATGAGATATGAGGGCTTTACCCTGCAGAGCCACAGATTTGGAGGTGGCCAAAACCTTGGGAGGTCATCCCTTGTGTCACTGTGGATGGATTTGAGACACAGAGTCAAAAAAGTTTAGGAGCTTTAAGATTTAATAACTGCCCTGATGGGTCTCAGAATTGCATGGGGCCTGTAGCCCCTTTGTTTTGGTCCATTTCTCCTTTTGGAAATGGAGTATTTGCCCAATGTGTATACCCCCATTGTATCTTGGAAGAAACTCGTTTCTTATTTTACAGGCTCATAGGCAGAAGGGATTTGCCTTATCTCAGATGAGACTTTGGACTTGAACTTTTGAGTTAATGCTGGAATGAGTTAAGACTTTGGGAGACTTTTGGGAAGGCATGATTGTGTTTTGGAATGTGAGAAGGGCTTTAGATTTGGGAGGTGCCCGGGGTGGGATGATATAATTTGGTTCTGTGTCCTCATCTAAATCTTATGTTGAATTATGATCTTGAGTGTTGGAGGTGAGGCCTGGTAGAAGGTGACTCGATCATGGGGGTGGTTTCTAATGGTTTAGCATCATCTCCCTAGGTGCTGTCTTGTGAAAGAGTTCTCATCAGATCTGGTTGTTTGAAAGTGTGTAGCACTTCCCCCTTCAATCTATATCTCTCCTGTTCTGCCATGGTAAGATGTGCTTGCTTCCCCTTCACCTTCCACCATGATTGTAAGTTTCCTGAGGCCTCCCAGCCATGTTTCCTATAAAGCCTGTGGTACTGTGAGTCAATTAAACCTCTTTTCTTCGTAAATTACCGGGACTCAAGTAGTTCTTTATAGCAATGTGAAAAAGGACTAATACAATTAAGAATGATAAACTGGTATATAAGTAGCTCCATCATCTAGATATTTACTTTTACATAATATTCAATGGTTTTTACTACTTATTAGAGAAAGAAGAACATGAACAATTGTTTTCAGAAATGAATGAACTACTCAATTCATCTCAATAACCCTTTTTAAAACATTCAGCTTTCATCTGATGCCACCCTGACAGTGAGAAATCTCTGCATAAAATTTGGGTTTATGTTCATTAAAATCTTCAGAAATGTCTAAAATAATGACTAAATAATTGGTGCTGCTTTCTTGTTAATTATGTAATTAACAAAAATACATAACATTCTTGTTAACATAATTAACATAATTAACAAGAATATTACCAAGAAAAATAATTCATACTCATAATTACAATGAGTTTGTATTTTCTAATTTGGCAGAAATAAATAATAATGTGTATTCATAAAGCTATTTATTATCAAACCAGATATACTTTGGTTTAAAACTGTGAACAATTTCACCTTTCCCATTTATGTTAAATACTCATTCTTAATTTTAAAACTGAATTTTACTTTAATTTCTAAAACCTGTAATCGACTGAAAAGTGGAAGTCAATGTGGCGATTCCTCAGGGATCTAGAACTAGAAATACTATTTCACCCAGCAATCCCATTACTGGGTATATACCCAAAGGATTATAAAACATGCTGCTATAAAGACACATGCACACGTATGTTTATTGTGGCACTATTCACAATAGCAAAGACTTGGAACCAACCCAAATGTCTATCAATGACAGACTGGACTAAGAAAATGTGGCATATAGGGGAGGAGCCAAGATGGCCGAATAGGAACAGCTCCGGTCTACAGCTCCCAGAATGAGCGATGCAGAAGACGGTGATTTCTGCATTTCCATCTGAGATACCGGGTTCATCTCACTAGGGAGTGCCAGACAGTGGGCACAGGTCAGTGGGTGCGGGCACCATGCGCGAGCCCAAGCAGGGCGAGGCATTGCCTCCCTTGGGAAGCACAAGGGGTCAGGGAGTTCCCTTTCCGAGTCAAAGAAAGGGGTGATGGACAGCACCTGGAAAATTGGGTCACTCCCACCCGAATACTGCGCTTTTCCGATGGGCTTAAAAAACGGCACACCACGAGATTATATCCCGCACCTGGCTTGGAGGGTCCTACGCCCATGGAGTCTCGATGATTGCTAGAACAGCAGTCTGAGATCAAACTGCAAGGCAGCAGCGAGGCTGGGGGAGGGGCGCCCGCCATTGCCCAGGCTTGATTGAGTAAACAAAGCAGCTGGGAAGCTCGAACTGGGCGGAGCCCACCACAGCTCAGGGAGGCCTGCCTGCCTCTGTAGGCTCCACCTCTGGGGGCAGGGCACAGACAAACAAAAAGACAGCAGTAACCTCTGCAGACTTAAATGTCCCTGTCTGACAGCTTTGAAGAGAGCAGTGGTTCTCCCAGCACACAGGTGGAGATCTGAGAACGGGCAGACTGCCTCCTCAAGGGGGTCCCTGACCCCTGACCCCTGAGCAGCCTAACAGGGAGGCACCCCCCAGCAGGGGCACACTGACACCTCACACCGCAGGGTATTCCAACAGACCTGCAGCTGAGGGTCCTGTCTGTTAGAAGGAAAACTAACAAACAGAAAGGACATCCACACCAAAAACCCATCTGTACATCACCATCATCAAAGACCAAAAGTAGATAAAACCACAAAGATGGGGAAAAAACATAACAGAAAAACTGGAAACTCTAAAAAGCAGAGCGCCTCTCCTCCTCCAAAGGAACACAGTTCCTCACCAGCAACGGAACAAAGCTGGATGGAGAATGACTTCGACGAGCTGAGAGAAGAAGGCTTCAGATGATCAAATTACTCTGATCAAATTACGGGGGGACATTCAAACCAAAGGCAAAGAAGTTGAAAACTTTGAAAAAAATTTAGAAGAATGTATAACTAGAATAACCAATACAGAGAAGTGCTTAAAGGAGCTGATGGAGCTGAAAACCAAGGCTCCAGAACTATGTGAAGAATGCAGAAGCCTCAGGAGCCGATGTGATCAACTGGAAGAAAGGGTATCAGCGATGGAAGATGAAATGAATGAAATGAAGCGAGAAGGGAAGTTTAGAGAAAAAAGAATAAAAAGAAATGAGCAAAGCCTCCAAGAAATATGGGACTATGGGAAAAGACCAAATCTATGTCTGATTGGTGTACTTGAAAGTGATGGGGAGAATGGAACCAAGTTGGAAAACACTCCGCAGGATATTCCCCAGGAGAACTTCCCCAATCTAGAAAGGCAGGCCAACGTTCAGATTCAGGAAATACAGAGAACGCCACAAAGATACTCCTCGAGAAGAGCAACTCCAAGAAACAAAATTGTCACATTCACCAAAGTTGAAATGAAGGAAAACATGTTAAGGGCAGCCAGAGAGAAAGGTCGGGTTACCCTCAAAGGGAAGCCCATCAGACTAATAGCGGATCTCTCAGCAGAAACCCTACAAGCCAGAAGAGAGTGGGGGCCAATATTCAACATTCTTAAAGAAAAGAATTTTCAACCCAGAATTTCATATCCAGCCAAACTAAGCTTCATAAGTGAAGGAGAAATAAAATACTTTACAGACAAGCAAATGCTGACCGATTTTGTCACCACCAGGCCTGCCCTAAAACAGCTCCTGAAGGAAGCACTAAACATGGAAAGGAACAACCAGTACCAGCCACTGCAAAATCATGCCAAAATGTAAAGACCATCAAGACTAGGAAGAAACTGCATCAACTAACGGGCAAAATAACCAGCTAACATGATAATGACAGGATCAAATTCACACATAACAATATTAACCTTAAATGTAAATGGACTAAATGCTCCAATTAAAAGACACAGACTGGCAAATTGGATAAAGAGTCAAGACCCATCAGTGTGCTGTATTCAGGAAACCCATCTCATGTGCTGAGACACACATAGGCTCAAAATAAAAGGATGGAGGAAGATCTACCAAGCAAATGGAAAACAAAAAAAGGCAGGGGTTGCAATCCCAGTCTCTGATAAAACAGACTTTAAACCAACAAAGATCAAAAGAGACAAAGAAGGCCATTACATAATGATAAAGGGATCAATTCAACAAGAAGAGCTAACTATCCTAAATATATATGCACCCAATATAGGAGCACCCAGATTCATAAAGCAAGTCCTGAGTGACCTACAAAGAGACTTGGACACCCACACATTAATAATGGGAGACTTTAACACCCCACTGTCAACATTAGACAGATCAACGAGACAGAAAGTCAACAAGGATACCCAGGAATTGAACTCAGCTCTGCTCCAAGCGGACCTAATAGACATCTACAGAACTCTCCACCCAAATCAACAGAATATACATTTTTTTCAGCACCACACTACACTTATTCCAAAATTGCCCACAGAGTAGGAAGTAAAGCACTCCTCAGCAAATGTAAAAGAACAGAAATTATAACAAACTGTCTCTCAGACCACAGTGCAATCAAACTAGAACTCAGGATTAAGAATCTCACTCAAAACCACTCAACTACATGGAAACTGAACAACCTGCTCCTGAATGACTACTGGGTACGTAACGAAATGAAGGCAGAAATAAAGATGTTCTTTGAAAGCAATGAGAACAAAAACACAACATACCAGAATCTCTGGGACACATTCAAAGCAGTGTGTAGAGGGAAATTTATAGCACTAAATGCCCACAAAAGAAAGCAAGAAAGATCAAAAATTGACACACTAACATCACAATTAAAAGAACTAGAAAAGCAAGAGAAACACATTCAAAAGCTGGCAGAAGGCAAGAAATAACTAAAACCAGAGCAGAACTGAAGGATATAGAGACACAAAAAACCCTTCAAAAATTAATGAATCCAGGAGCTCGTTTTTTGAAAGGATCAAGAAAATTGATAGACCGCTAGCAAGACTAATAAAGAAAAAAAGAAAGAAGAATCTAATAGACGCCATAAAAAATGATAAAGGGGATATCACCACCGATCCCACAGAAATACAAACTACCATCAGAGAATACTACAAACACCTCTATGCAAATAAGCTAGAAAATCTAGAAGAAATGGATAAATTCCTTGACACATACACTCTCCCAAGACTAAACCAGGAAGAAGTTGAATCTCTGAATAGACCAACAACAGGATCTGAAATTGTGGCAATAATTAATAGCTTACCAACCAAAAAAAGTCCAGGACCAGTTGGATTCACAGCCAAATTCTACCAGAGGTACAAGGAGGAACTGGTACCATTCCTTCTGAAACTATTCCAATCAACAGAAAAAGAGGGAATCCTCCCTAACTCATTTTATGAGGCCAGCATCATTCTGATACCAAAGCCAGGCAGAGACACAACAAAAAGAAGAGAATTTTAGAACAATATCCTTGATGAACATTGATTCAAAAATCCTTGATAAAATACTGGCAAAACGAATCCAGCAGCACATCAAAAAGCTTATCCACCATGATCAAGTGGGCTTCATCCCTGGGATGCAAGGCTGGTTCAATATATGCAAATCAATAAATGTAATCCAGCATATAAACAGAGCCAAAGACAAAAACCACATGATTATCTCAATAGATGCAGAAAAAGCCTTTGACAAAATTCAACAACCCTTCATGCTAAAAACTCTCAATAAATTAGGTATTGATGGGAAGTATCTCAAAATAATAAGAGCTATCTATGACAAACCCACAGCCAATATCATACTGAATGGGCAAAAACTGGAAGCATTCCCTTTGAAAACTGGCACAAGACAGGGATGCCCTCTCTCACCACTCCTATTCAACATAGTGTTGGAAGTTCTGGCCAGGGCAATTAGGCAGGAGAAGGAAATAAAGGGTATTCAATTAGGAAAAAAGGAAGTCAAATTGTCGCTGTTTGCACACGACATGGTT
This sequence comes from Pan paniscus, assembly GCF_029289425.2. Lineage (NCBI taxonomy): Eukaryota > Metazoa > Chordata > Mammalia > Primates > Hominidae > Pan > Pan paniscus. Next base: position 66,542,088 of record NC_073272.2, read on the forward strand.
GTATATCTAGAAAACCCCATTGTCTCAGCCCAAAATCTCCTTAAGCTGATAAGCAACTTCAGCTAAGTCTCAGGATACAAAATCAATGTACAAAAATCACAAGCATTCTTATACACCAGCAACACACAAACAGAGAGCCAAATCATGAGTGAACTCCCATTCACAATTGCTTCAAAGAGAATAAAATACCTAGGAATCCAACTTACAAGGGATGTGAAGGACCTCTTCAAGGAGAACTACAAACCACTGCTCAAGGAAATAAAAGAGGATACAAACAAATGGAAGAACATTCCATGCTCATGGGTAGGAAGAATCAATATCGTGAAAATGGACATACTGCCCAAGGTAATTTACAGATTCAATGCCATCCCCATCAAGCTACAAATGCCTTTCTTCACAGGATTGGAAAAAACTACTTTAAAGTTCATATGGAACCAAAAAAGACCCCACATCACCAAGTCAATCCTAAGCCAAAAAAACAAAGCTGGAGGCATCACACTACCTGACTTCAAACTATACTACAAGGCTACAGTAACCAAAAGAGCATGGTACTGTTACCAAAACAGAGATATAGATCAATGGAACAGAACAGAGCCCTCAGAAATAATGCCACATATCTACAACTATCTGATCATTGACAAACCTGATAAAAATAAGCAATGGGGAAAGGATTCCCTATTTAATAAATGGTGCTGGGAAAACTGGCTAGCCATATGTAGAAAGCTGAAACTGGATCCCTTCCTTACACCTTATACAAAAATTAATTCAAGATGGATTAAAGACTTAAACGTTAGACCTAAAACCATAAAAACCCTAGAAGAAAACATAGGCATTACCATTCAGGACATAGGCACGTGCAAGGACTTCATGTCTAAAACACCAAAAGCAATGGCAACAAAAGAGAAAATTGACTAATGGGGTCTAATTAAACTAAAGAGCTTCTGCACAGCAAAAGAAACTACCATCAGAGTGAACAGGCAACCCACAAAATGGGAGAAAATTTTCACAACGTACTCTTCTGACAAAGGGCTAATATCCAGAATCTACAATGAACTCAAACAAATTTACAAGAAAAAAACAAACAACCCCATCAAAAAGTGGGGGAAGGACATGAACAGACACTTCTCAAAACAAGACATTTATGCAGCCAAAAAACACATGAAAAAATGCTCACCATCACTGGCCATCAGAGAAATGCAAATCAAAACCACAATGAGATACCATCTCACACCTGTTAGAATGGCAGTCATTAAAAAGTCAGGAAACAATAGGTGCTGGAGAGGATGTGGAAAAATAGGAACACTTTTACACTGTTGGTGGGACTGTAAACTAGTTCAACCATTGTGGAAGTCAGTGTGGAGATTCCTCAGGGATCTAGAACTGGAAATACCATTTGACCCAGCCATTCCATTACTGGGTATATAACCAAAGGACTATAAATCATGCTGCTATAAAGACACATGCACACTTATGTTTATTGTGGCATTATTCACAATAGCAAAGACTTGGAACCAACCCAAATGTCCAACAATGATAGACTGTATTAAGCAATTGTGGCACATATACATCATGGAATACTATGCAGCCATAAAATATGATGAGTTCATGTCCTTTGTAGGGACATGGATGAAATTGGAAAACATCATTCTCAGTAAACTATCGCAAGAACAAAAAACCAAACACCGCATATTCTCAATCATAGGTGGGAATTGAACAATGAGATCACATGGACACAGGAGGGGGAATATCACACTCTGCGGACTGTTGTGGGGTGGGAGGAGTGGGGAGGGATAGCATTGGGAGATATACCTAATGCTAGATGACGAGTTAGTGGGTGCAGTGCACCAGCATGGCACATGTATACATATGTAACTAACATGCACAATGTGCACATGTACCCTAAAACTTAAAGTATAATTTAAAAAAAAAAAGATGAGAAAAAAAAAGAAATCAACTGAATGGTAAAAAAAAAAAAAAAAAAGAAAAAAAAAGAAAATGTGGCACATATACACCATGGAATACAATGCAGCCATAAAAAATGATGAGTTCATTTTCTTTGTCGGGACATTGATGAAGCTGGAAACCATCATTCTCAGCAAACTATCGCAAGGACAAAAAACCAAACACTGCATGTTCTCACTCATAGGTGGGAATTGAACAATGAGAACACATGGACACAGGAAGTGGAACATCACACACCGGGTCCTGTTGTGGGGTGGGGGGAGTAGGGAGGGATAGCATTAGGAGATATACCTAATGTTAAATGAAGAGTTTATGTGTGCAGCACACCAACATGGCACATGTATACATATGTAACAAACCTGCACGTTGTGCCCATGTACCCTAAAACTTAAAGCATAATTAAAAAAATTAAAAAAGAAATAAAAACGAAAAGTGTCTGTTCATGTCCTTTTCCTACTTTTTAATGAAGCTGATTGTTTTTTGCTTGTAAATTTGTTTAAGTTTCTTATAGATTCTGGATATTAGACCTTTGCCGGAAACGTAGTTTACAAATATTTTCTCACATTCTGTAGATATAGATGTGGCCAAGAAGTATATGAAAAAATGCTGAACATCTCTAATCATTAGAGAAATGTAAATCAAAACCACAATGAGTTACCATCTCACACAAGACAGAATGGCTATTGTTTAAAAATAAAAAAAAATAACAGATGCTGGTGAGGTTATAGAGAAAAGGGAACACTTATACACTGCTAATTGGAGTGTAAATTACTTCAGCCATTTGGGAAAACAGTGTGTTAATACCTCGAATAACAGAATTACTGAAAATAGAATTACTATTCGACCTAGCAATCCCGTTATTTCATATATACCCAAATGAATATAAACTCGTCTGCCATAAGGACACTTGCATGACTATGCTTACTGAAGCACTATTCACAATAACAAATACATGGAATCAACCTAAATGCCCATCAGTAGAAGAGTGGATAAAGAAAATGCGGTCCATATATACCATAGAATACTGTGGGGATCGTAAAGAAGAATTAGATCATGTTTTCTTGTTGTTGTTTTTGTTTTTTATTCAGCAACGTGAATGGAGCTGGAGACCAATATTCTTAGCAAACTAATTCAGGAAGAGAAAACTAAGTAATGCATGTTATCACTTATAAGTGGGAGCTAAGTAACGAGAGCACGTGGACACAAAAAAGGGCTCAACAGACACTGAGACCTACCTGAAGGTGGATGGTGGGATGAGGAAGAGGATCAGAAAAATACCTATTGGGTACTATGCTTAGTAACTGGGTGACAAAATAATCTGTACACCAAACCCCCGTAACACAAGTTTACCTATATAGCAAACCTACACATGTACCCCTGAACCTAAAATTTATGTTAAAAGAAAAAATAATAAAAAATAAAATTTTGTGATCGGTCTTTTAAAAACAACATCTATGGATACCAACTGCACATCAGTGTGCTGAAAATTTCATAAACACTAGACTACATGATTGCTAAAGTATTTTTGCACTTCTAATATTTCTTCCAAAAATATTCTAACTGTATTAGAGCCAGTCAGTTTTAACTACTAAAACAAATTCTAAAATATGTAACAAATTTTCCTTGCCTTTTAGAATTTCAATCTACAGAACAAAGCAGGTCAAGTTACAATTTTATATTTTTATGACATTAAAGAAAGTTTCTAATATAGGCTAAACATGTACCTTTGTCTAACTCAAAAAGTGAATCCTTCTCTATCTTTTCCACTCATGGATTTATAGAAATTATAACATCTGGATGGCACATCGAGGTGAAGAATATATGTTGTCTGAAGCTAGAGACAATCAGCCCAGAGGGATCGGTTTGCCACAGGACCCCTCTAAGCCTTCTCAAGAGCTAAGTCTTCTTAGCTATACATAGCAATATCTTAGTAAAACTGAAAACCATCTATGGCACTCCTGTTAGGAAACTCTCATGTATGGATTAAGCATGCATTTGATTTCTAGAATCAGAAAGATTGGGTTTGAGGCTGTTCACCCTTGGCCTTTATTGTAAGAACAGTAGAGAGCAGCTTTTGAAATTTAAACAATGAAGTAATAAGATGTAAATTATGCTTAAAAACAAAAAAGTATATATATGAACACAATGTGGAAGATGAACTACTTAATTTATATTGTTATTTAATTTATCTAACTTTCAGTTTTCTCACCTACAAAGTGGAATAATAATTACCTCATAGGATCTTAAAGAAATAATGCATGCATTTATTAAATTGTGTAACACATATGCATTAAAAGACAAGGCACTGAGCTAGGCATTGGGAATAAAATAGTAATAAGGCAGACATGGTTTATATAATTTATAATTATCAGAAAAGATAGATATTAAACAAATAATTACAAATGCACTGAATACTACAAAAAGGTACAGATTGAATTTACTATAGTTGGTATGTGTTGAGGATGGGTGCAAAAATCAGGACACATCCTGAATAAATAATATATTTACTAATTCTCAGAATTCACAAGTTATTTGAGCTTTGGAAATTTATGTCTTTTCCAATAGCTCAAGAATTTTCTTGTATGTCATTTTGGAAACCTTTGGCATTATCCTAAGAATAATACAGACCAAGTTGGCATCCTGGGAAAAAGAGAAAAAAAAATTGAGGAAGATAATAAGAATTATAGTAATAATGAACATGAGGTGGAAGATACTGTTCCCAAGTGTCATATTGTCTGGGAAATAATATTCAAAATCCAAAACAGTAGTTTTCTAACTTCATTTCTAATATGTATCAACAGTGTAGGTTCACTTATCACTTCTTTTTTGTAACACTCAGTGCACTTTTATTTATTTCACCAATGTCTATCTTCTCCTGATAGACTGTTGCATTTGTTAAGTCATGGTACATCAGGATAATCTTCTTTATGCTCAAGATATAATACCCTCAGAGATTTTCATAGAGTAAATATCAGATGAGGGCAAGGGCATTTGTATTTTGAACAAGACTTTTAGATGATTCTAATATAGCACCAGTCCATAGACAGATTTTTTAAAAACGTAGTCAAAATAATAACAAAAAGGACACCCATTATCCCACAATCCAAACCAACAATTATGACATAAGTGAAAAATTGATGTAATCCTCTCCTATCTCATCCTTCTATTTTCCTTCAGGTCTAACCATTAGCCTGAATTTTACATTTATCATTTCCATGATAATTGAGTGTTTTATCAGTTCTTTTTTTCATTTATTTATTATTATACTTTAAGTTTCAGGGTACATGTGCACAATGTGCAGGATAGTTACGTATGTATACATGTGCCATGCTGGTGCGCTGCACCCACTAACTCGTCATCTAGCATTAGGTATATCTCCCAATGCTATCCCTCCCCCCTCCCCCCACCCCGCAACAGTCTCCAGAGTGTGGTGTTCCCCTTCCTGTGTCCATGTGATCTCATTGTTCAATTCCCACCTGTGAGTGAGAATATGTGGTGTTTGGTTTTTTGTTCTTGCGATAGTTTACAGAGAATGATGATTTCCAATTTCATCCATGTCCCTACAAAGGACATGAACTCATCATTTTTTATGGCTGCATAATATTCCATGGTGTATATGTGCCACAATTTCTTAATCCAGTCTATCATTGTTGGACATTTGGGTTGGTTCCAAGTCTTTGCTATTGTGAATAATGCCGCAATAAACATACATGTGCATGTGTCTTTATAGCAGCATGATTTATAGTCCTGTGGGTATATACCCAGTAATGGGATGGCTGGCTCAAATGGTATTTCTAGTTCTAGATCCCTGAGGAATCACCACACTGACTTCCACAATGGTTGAACTAGTTTACAGTCCCACCAACAGTGTAAAAGTGTTCCTATATCTCCACATCCTCTCCAGCACCTGTTGTTTCCTGACTTCTTAATGATTGCCATTCTAACTGGTGTTACATGGTATCTCATTGTGGTTTTGATTTCCATTTCTCTGATGGCCAGTGATGGTGAACAATCCAGGAGCTGGTTGTTTGAAAGGATCAACAAAATTGACAGACCGCTAGCAAGACTAATAAAGAAAAAAAGAGAGAAGAATCAAATAGATGCAATAAAAAATGATGAAGGGGATATCACCACCGATTCCACAGAAATACAAACTACCATCAGAGAATACTGCAAACCCCTCAATGCAAATAAACTAGAAAATCTAGAAGAAATGGGTAAATTCCTCGACACATGCACTCTCCCAAGACTAAACCAGGAAGAAGTTGAATCTCTGAATAGACCAATAACAGGAGCTGAGATTGTGGCAATAATCAATAGCTTACCAACGAAAAAGAGTCCAGGACCAGATGGATTCACAGCTGAATTCTACCAGAGGTACAAGGAGGAACTGGTACCATTCCTTCTGAAACTATTCCAATCAATAGAAAAAGAGGGAATCCTCCCTAACTCATTTTATGAGGCCAGCATCATCCTGATAGCAAAGCTGGGCAGAGACACAACAAAAAAGAGAATTTTAGACCAACATCCTTGATGAACATTGATGCAAAAATCCTCAATAAAATACTGGCCAACTGAATCCAGCAGCACATCAAAAAGCCTATCCACCGTGATCAAGTGGGCTTCATCCCTGTTATGCAAGGCTGGTTCAATATATGCAAATCAATAAATGTAATCCAGCATATAAACAGAACCAAAGACAAAAACCACATGATTATCTCAATAGATGCAGAAAAGGCCTTTGACAAAATTCAACAACACTTCATGCTAAAAACTCTCAATAAATTAGGTATTGATGGGAAGTATCTCAAAATAATAAGAGCTATCTATGACAAACCCACAGCCAATATCATACTGAATGGGAAAAAAACTGGAAGCATTCCCTTTGAAAACTGGCACAAGACAGGGATGCCCTCTCTCACCACTCCTATTCAACATAGTGTTGGAAGTTCTGGCCAGGGCAATTAGGCAGGAGAAGGAAATAAAGGTTATTCAATTAGGAAAAGAGGAAGTCAAATTGTGCCTGTTTGCAGACGACATGATTGTCATCTAGAAAACCCCATTGTCTCAGCCCAAAATCTCCTTAAGCTGATAAGGAACTTCAGCTAAGTCTCAGGATACAAAATCAATGTGAAAAAATCACAAGCATTCTTATACACCAACAACAGATAAACAGAGAGCCAAATCATGAGTGAACTCCCATTCACAATTGCTTCAAAGAGAATAAAATACCTAGGAATCCAACTTACAAGGGATGTGAAGGACCTCTTCAAGGAGAACTACAAACCACTGCTCAAGGAAATAAAAGAGGATACAAACAAATGGAAGAACATTCCATGCTCATGGGTAGGAAGAATCAATATCGTGAAAATGGACATACTGCCCAAGGTAATTTACAGATTCAATGCCATCCCCATCAAGCTACCAATGACTTTCTTCACAGAATTGGAAAAAACTACTTTCAATTTCATATGGAACCAAAAAAAGAGCCTGCATTGCCAAGTCAATCCTGAGCCATAAGAACAAAGCTGGAGGCATCACACAACCTGACTTCTAACTATACTACAAGACTACAGCAACCAAAACAGCATGGTACTGGTACCAAAACAGAGATATAGATCAATGGAACAGAACAGAGCCCTCAGAAATAACGCCAGATATCTACAACTATCTGATCTTTGACAAACCTGACAAAAACAAGAAATGGGGAAAGGATTCCTTATTTAATAAAAGGTGCTGGGAAAACTGGCTAGCAATATGTAGAAAGCTGAAAGTGGATCCCTTCCTTACACCTTATACAAAAATCAATTCAAGATGGATTAAAGACTTAAACGTTAGACCTAAAACCATAAAAACCCTAGAAGAAAACTTAGGCATTACCATTCAGGACATAGGCACGTGCAAGGACTTCATGTCTAAAACACCAAAAGCAAGGGCAACAAAAGCCAAAATTGACAAATGGGATCTAATTAAACTCAAGAGCTTCTGCACAGCAAAAGAAACTACCATCAGAGTGAACAGGCAGCCTACAAAATGGGAGAAAATTTTTGCAATCTACTCATCTGACAAAGGGCTAATATCCAGAATCTACAATGAACTCAAACAAATTTACAAGAAAAAACAAACAACCCCATCAAAAAGTGGGTGAAGGACATGAACAGACACTTCTCAAAAGAAGACATTTATGCAGCCAAAAAACACATCAGTCTTATATTTTAATCTTAATGACGTATTCTTTACTTTCTTGAGATACCATCACACAGTATAAAATCCTCTCATTGAAAGTATGTGATCAAAAATTCCATGGTTTTTAGCATATTCAGAGTTGTGCAACCATCATCTCAATATAAGAGTATTTTGATCTCCCCTTAAACACACACACACACAGACACACACACACACACACACATACACACACACATACACACACTAGTAGTCAATCATTATCCCAGGCCCAGCCTAAAGTCACCAGTAAGCTATGCTATACCTCTATAAATGTATCTATTTGGAACATTTCATATAAATGGAATTATACCATTTGCAATCATTTGTGATTGGCTTCTTTCATTTTAGCATATGTATTTTTAAAAAGACATTTATTCAGAGTCATGATCAGACTATTACATTTAGCAATCAACAGCATGAGTGCAAAACAAAATTCAGTACATTAAAACCCTTTTGTTGGAATGCTTTACACTTTCTACAGAACAAAAACTAAAACAACCTGTTATACAATTAGGCACAAATACAACCTTTGAGTTTTTTGCCCATACACCTTACTGTTGTCTAAAACATGTCTTCTTTGTAGCCTCTAGACCCTGCCACCACTGTGCTTGACTGAAAATAATTTTTTATTGATACATATTTTATATAGTAATACTTGTGAGTATTTCTTACATGCATTGAATGTGCAATTATCACATTAGTGTATTTGGGGTATCTATCCACTGGAGTATTGATCATTTGTATGTATTGGAAATATTTTAAGTCATCTCTTCTAGCTACTTTGAAATATATAATATATTGTTACTAACTGTAGTCAGCCTACTCTGCTGTTTAACATTAGAACTTATTTCTTTTATGCAAGTGTGTGTTTTTACCCATTAACAAAATTCTCTTCATCTCTCCTCCCATCCATACATCCTTCCCAGGATCTAGTGTCTATCATTTTATTCTCCACCTCCATGAGATCAACAATTTTAGCTTCTGCCTATGAATATAACATGAAGTCAGGTAGTATTATACCTCCAAGCTTTGTCCTTTTTGCTCAGGATTGCTTTGGCTATTTGGGCTCTTTTTTGAATTCCTGCAAATTTTATGATAGCTCTTTCTCACTACATAAAAAATGACCTTGGCATTTTGCTACAGATTGCATTGAATCTGTAGATTTCTTTGGGCAGTATGGTCACTTAACAATATTAGTTCTTCAGATTCAGAAGCATGGAATATCTTTTTATTTGTTAGTGTCCTCTTCAGTTTGTCTCATCAATGCTTTCTAGTTTTCCTTGTAGATATGTTTGACCTCTTTGGTTAAATATATTTGTAGGTTTTTTTTTTTTTTTGTAGCTATTGTAAATGGGATTGCGTTCTGGAATTCTTTTTTGGCTAATCCATTACTGGTGTATAGAAATGCTACTGACTTTTTATGTTTATTTTGTATCCTGCATTATTACTGAATTCATTTATCAGATCTAAGATTTTGAGGTGGGAGTCTTTAGGCAAACACACACACACACACACATACACACACGCACACATATATATGATCATGTCATTGGCCGAAACAGTTTGACTTCCCCATTTCCAGTTCGAATGCCTTTTAATTTTTTCTCCTGCCTGTTTTTTTCTGGCTGGGACTTCCAGTGCTTTGTGGAGTAACAGTGGTGACAGTGGGCATTCTTGCCTTATTCCAGTTGTTAGAAGAAAGGCTTTCAGCTTTTCCCCATTTAGAATGGTCTTAGCTGTGGGTTTGTTATACATAGGCTTTATTGTTGACGTACACTCCTTCTATGCCTAGTTTGTTGAGCGTTTTTAATCATGAGGGGATGCTGAATTTCATCAAATGCTTTTTCTACATTGGTTGAGGTGATCATAAGGTTTTTGTCTTTAATTATGTTAATGTGATGTATCATACTTACTGATTTGTGTATGTTGAGCTATCTTGGCATCCCTGAGATAAATCCCACTTGATCATGATATTTTTTGATGCGCTGTTGAATTCGGTTTGTCAGTATTTTGTTGAGAATTTTTGCATTTGTGTTTCTTAGAGATACCGGTCTCTAGTTTTCTTTTTTGATTGTTGCATCTTTGCCTGGTTTTGATATCAGAGTAATGCTGGCCTTTTAGAATGAGTTAGAGAAAATTTCTTCCTCTTCAATTTTTTTGGAATAGTTTGAGAATTGTGTTACTTCTTCTTTGAAAATTTGGTAGACTTTGGCAGTGAAGTCATTCAGTTTCTGCTTTGAGCTCATTACTTGTTATTAGTCTGTTCAGGTTTTCAATTTCTTCTTGATCCAATCTTAATAGATCGCATGTTTCCAGGAATTTATCAATTTTCTCTATATTTTACTGTTTGTTAGTGTACAGTTGTTTATAGTAGTTTCACTGAACATTTGTATTTCTTCGGTATCAGTTGTGAAGTTTCTGTTTTCATTTCTGATTTGTTTATTTGGGTCTTCTCTTTTTTCTTTTTGGTTAGTCTAGCAAGTGGTGCATTATATTATTTTTTAACACACACAAAAAACAGTTTTTCATTTTGTTAATCTTTTTATTGTTTTTCTTTTCTTTATTTTGTTTAGTTATGCTCTGATCTATATTTCTTTCCATCTACTAATTTGGGGTTTAGTTTGTCTTGTTTCTTCTTTTAATTTTTTTAATTTTTAATATTTGTGGTATATACATTTATGGTATACATGAGATGTTTTGATGTAGGCATGCAATGTGAAATAAGTGCCACTCTCTCCTGGCCTGTAAGGTTTCCACTGAGAAGTCTGCAGCCACACTTACTGGAGCTTCATTGTATGTTATTGTTTCTTTTCTCTTGTTGCTTTTAAAATCCTTTCTTTATTCTTGACCTTTGGGAGTTTGGTTATTGAATGTCTTGAGGTAATCTTCTTTGGGTTAAATCTGCTTGATTTTCTATAGCCTTTCTATACTTGGATATTGATATCTTTCTCTAGGTTTGGGGACTTCTCTGTTATTAGTCTGTTAAACTTTCTACTCCTATTTCTTTCTCTGCCTCCTCTTAAGGCCTATAACCCTCTTATATTTGTCCTTTTGAGGCTATTTTCTAGAGCTTGTAGGCAAGCTTCATTGTTTTCTTTTCTTGCTTTTTTTGTCTCCTCTGATTGTGTATTTTCTTATTTATTTATTTATTTGTTTATTTATTTATTGGTGGAGTTTTGCTCTTTTCCCCAGGCTGGAGAGCAATGGTGCAATTTCAGCTCACTGCAACCTCCCCCTGCTGGGTTCAAGTAATTCTCCTGCCTCAGCCTCCTGTGTAGCTGGGATTAGAGGTGCCAACCACCATGCCCAGCTAATTTTTTTCATATTTTTAGTAGAGAAGGGATTTCACCATGTTGCCCAGACTGATCTTGAACTCCTGACCTCAAGTTATTCACCCTTCCTCGACCTCCCAAAGTGCTGGGATTATAGGTGTAAGCCACCATGCCTGGGCAAACTGTGTATATTCAAATAACCTGTCCTCAAGCTCACTAATTCTTTTCTCTGCTTGATCAATTCTACTCTTAAAATATCATGATGCATTCCTCAGTAAACCAATTGCATTTTTCAGCTTCAGAATTTCTGCTTGATTCTTTTTAATTATTTCAGTCTTTTTGTTCATTTGATCATGTTAGAATTCTGATTTACTTCTGTGTTATCTTGAATTTATTTGAGTTTCCTCAACAATGTTGTATTCTATCTCTGAAAGGTCATATATCTCTGTTTCTCCATGATTAGTCCCTGGTGCCTTATTTGTTTCATTTGGTGAGGTCATGTCTTCCTGAATGGTTTTGATGCTAGTAGATTTTGTTGTTGTTTTTTCTGGACATTTAAGAGTTAGGTATTCATTGCATTCTTTATTGTCAGGGCTTATTTGTACTCATCCTTCATGAGAAGGCTTTCCAGATATTCAAAGTCCTTGGATATTGTGATCTGAGCTGTTTCTACTTTAGGGGGCACCCCAAGCCCAGTAAGTCTGTGATTCTTGCAGACTCATAGAGGTACTGCCTTCATGGTTCTGAATAAGATCCAAAATTCTCTGGATTACCAGGCAGAGACTCTTGTTCTCTTTCCTTACTCTCTTCAAAACAAACAAAGTATCTCTATCTCTGTTCGGAGCATGTATAGCTGGGGATCTAGTGGCACAAGCACCCTTGGGGGCACCACTACTATGATTGTGTTGCGTCCGACCCGAAGCTAACACAGAACTGAGTCTTGCACAAGACCTGCTGTAAACACTCCCTGCCTACTGCCTATCTTCACTCTTGGCCCTGGGGTTCTACAATCAGCCTGTGGCAAAGCCATCCAGGCCTGTGTTCTTCCCTTTAAGGTGACAAGGTCCCTCATGCCCCAGGTGGGTCCAGAGGTGCTGTCCAGGAGTCAGGGACTAGAGTAAAAACCCTTAGAAGTCTGCTTATTGCTCTATTATACTATGGCTGAGCTGGCACTCAAATCATAAGGTGCAGTTCTTCCCACTCTTCATTATTGTTTCCAAAGGCAGAGGAGACTTACCCCGTAATCTCTACCACCACAGACCACAGTGAATACTACCAGAATACCACCAATATTCCCTTAAAGCCCAAGGGCTCTTAAGGCAGCCTTTGGTAAATGCTGCCTTGCCTGGAAATCACCCTTCACAGAGGTGGGCTCCTCTCTGACTCAGAGCAGGACTAGAAATGCTATCCTACAGTCAATTTATGGAAGTGGGGACTCCAAGAGTCCACCTGGTGCTCTACTTCCCTGTGGCCATGCTGGCATCTAAGGTGCTAGACAAAGTCCCATTTACTTTACACTCCACTTTTCTCAAGAAGATGGAGTTTTGCTCTGTAGTCATCAGAGCTGGTTATGTGCTGAGTCTCACCTGAAGCCAGCAAGTCTCAGAGGCTCACCCAAGACCCTCAACATAGTACCTGGGTATTGTGGCTGGTTATGCAGGGCCCAAGGAGTTTTCAGCTAGCAGGTGATGAATGCTGCCAGGACTGGGTCCTTTTTATTTTTGGTCAATATTATTATTATTATTATTTATTATTATTATTATTATTATACTTTAAGTTTTAAGGTACATGAGCACAATGTGCAGTTTTGTTACATATGTATACATGTGCCATGTTGGTATGCCGCACCCATTAACTCATCATTTAGCATTAGGTAGATCACCTAATGCTATCCCTCCCCCCTCCTCCCACCCAACAACAGTCCCCGGTGTGTGATGTTCCCCTTCCTGTGTCCATGTGTTCTCATTGTTCAATTCCCACCTATGAGTGAGAACATGCAGTGTTTGGTTTTTTGTCATTGCGATAGTTTGCTGAGAATGATGGTTTCCAGTTTCATCCATGTCCCTACAAAGGACATGAACTCATCATTTTTTATGGCTGCATAGTCTTCCATGGTGTATATGTGCCACATTTTCTTAATCCAGTCTGTCGTTGTTGGATATTTGGCTTGGTTCCAAGTCTTTGCTATTGTGAATAATGCCACAATAAACATAAGTGTGCATGTGTCTTTATAGCAGCATGATTTATAGTCCTTTGGGTATATACCCAGTAATGGGATGGCTGGGTCAAATGGTATTTCCAGTTCTAGATCCCTGAGGAATCTCCACACTGACTTCCACAATGGTTGAACTAGTTTACAGTCCCACCAACAGTGTAAAAGTGTTCCTATTTTTCCACATCCTCTCCAGCACCTATTGTTTCCTGACTTTTTAAAGATCGCCATTCTAACTAGTGTGAGATGGTATCTCATGGCGGTTTTGATTTGCATTTCTCTGATGGCCAGTGATGGTGAGCATTTTTTCATGTGTTTTTTGGCTACTTAAAAGTCTTCTTTTGAGAAGTGTCTGTTCATATCCTTCACTCACTTTTTGATAGGGTTGTTTGTTTTTTTCTTGTAAATTTGTTTGAGTTCATTGTAGATTCTGGATATTAGCCCTTTGTCAGATGAGTAGATTGCAAAAATTTTCTCCCATTCTGTATGTTGCCTGTTCACTCTGTTGGTAGTTTCTTTTGCTGTACAGAAGCCCTTTAGTTTAATTAGATCCCATTTGTCAATTTTGTCTTTTGTTGCCATTGCTTTTGGTGTTTTAGACATGAAGTCCTTGCACATGCCTATGTCCTGAATGGTAATGCCTAGGTTTTCTTCTAGGGTTTTTATGGTTTTAGGTCTAACGTTTAAGTCTTTAATCTATCTTGAATTAATTTTTGTATAAGGTGTAAGGAAGGGATCCAGTTTCAGCTTTCTACATATGGCTAGCCAGTTTTCCCATCACCATTTATTTAATAAGGAATTCTTTCCCCATTTCTTGTTTTTGTCAGGTTTGTCAAAGATCAGATAGTTGTAAGTATGTGGCATTATTTCTGAAGACTCTGTTCTGTTCCATTGGTCTATATCTCTGTTTTGGTACCAGTACCATGCTGTTTTGGTTACTGTAGCCTTGTAGTATAGTTTGAAGTCAGGTAGCGTGATTCCTCCAGCTTTGTTCTTTTGGCTTAGGATTGACTGCAAAGCATACTGTTTTCTTCCAGACCACGATGTGTCTAGAAATATTTTCTGGGAGATAGATCTTAAAACAGGATCCTCATGACTCTGAAAGTTTCCCTATCCTGGTGTGGTTGAGCTGGTATCTTAGATGCAAAACGTAGTCATCCTCACTCTTCCCTCTCCTCTTCTGAAGTGGAAGAAAGAACTCTCTTTTGGAGCCTCAAGTTGTGCAGTCTGTGGTTAGGGAAGGGGTGATACCAGCACTACCTTAGCTGCCCCAGCTGGTGTCTCAGTATGTCATGTGACCCCAGTCCACTATCTTGCATAGTTCAGCACTAGAATTTGCCTAAGAGTTGCAGTTCTTATGGGTTACACTGCCTTTCAAATTTACTTTGGAGACACAGAGTTCTGTAGACCCCTGTGGCAAGATTCACAGGCACTCATTTTCAAGCCACTAGAATCATTTGTTCCCCTCTGGCTAGGACTGCTTTAAATGCTTCCTCCGTAGGCAAGTGTCAGCTGAGTGTGGTTGACTTTCTTTTCTGCTCTAACAGAATAGCACTGAGCTTTATGCCTCACAATTGTTGTGTTCTCTCCTGCAGGGCCCAGGGATGCTTTCTGCAATTACTCTGCTGCTCCTGGGCAGGGGGGTGGAGGAGGGGTGATATCAGCAATTCAAGATTTTTTTTTTTACTTCTTCAGTGACTCTTTCAGTAAAAGGAGGTTAAAAGTAGGTACTATGAGTGCTTACCTGATTTTTGGTTCTTATGAAGTGTTTGTTTTTCTCCTTTTTTTTTTCTGTGTAAATAGTTGTTAAATTGGTGTCCTTGCAGGGGGTACAATCATCCACAGAACATTTCATTCCATCACCTTGCTCTGCTTCCTGTCTTGTTTTTCTTGTTCCTTGAGGTGCATCATTAGATTTTTTACTTAAAATCATCTACTTTTCTATATATGCACTTACTGCTATATACTTTCCTCTAAGCAGTACTTTTTCTGTATCTCATATGTTCTGGTATGCTGCTTCAATTTTTGTTTGTTTCAAAAAATGTTTTGATATATTTCTCAATTCTTTTATTAATCTAATGATTGTTCAGCATCATACTGTTTAATTTCTATGTATTGTGTAATTTTTAATGTTTCTCTTGTTTTGAATTTCTACTTTTATTCCACTGTGATCTGAGAAGAAACTTAATATGACTTCAATTTTTAAAAATTTTTCAATATTTGTTTTGCATTCTAACATATAGCCTGTCCTGAAGAATATTCCATGTGCTGAGGAGGAGAAACTTTATTATGTAACTGTAGGATTAACTGCTCCATAAATGTCTGTTATGTCTGTTTGGTTTAATGTGTAGTTAAAATCCAATGTTTCTTTGTTAATGTTCTGTCTATGTTAATTTTTTTGTCTAATTTTTCTTTGTTAATATGTCTAATGTTGAGTGTGGAGTGTTGAAGTATGAAACTATTATTAAATTGTAGTCTATTGCTCCCTTTAAATCTAATAGAATTTGGTTTATATATCTGGGTGCTTCAATATTGGGTGCATATATGTTTATAATTGTTATATCCTCTTGATGAAATAGTCCCTTTGTCAATATATAATGATCTTCTTTGTCTCTTGTTACAGTTTTTGACTTAATGTCTGTTTTATCTAAGTGTAGGTACTTCTGCTTATTTTTGCATGGAATACTTTTTACATTTTTTTTCTTTTCAATCTGTATTTCTTTACAGGGAAGTTGAGTTTCTTGTAGGCAGCCTATGGTTAAGTGATTTAAAAAAATATTTCAGTCAGTCTATATCTTTTAAGTGGAAACTATAAGCCATTTACATTCAAGTTACTCTAGGCATGTGAGAGTATATTCCTGTCAATTTATTAAATAATTGTTTCCTGCTTTGAATATTTTCTGTTCTTTTCTTTCTCTCTTATTGTTTATCATTGTGATTTGGTAGTTTTCTCTAGTGGTAACATTTGAGTCTTTTCTCTTTTGTTAGTGTATTTTCTCTACCTGTGTTTTTTTTATATTTCCATAAAAGTAGATAAGGTTCTTTCACATCTGGTGGTAGGACTCCTTCAAGAATTTCTTGTAGGTCCAGTCTAGTGGCTATGGATTTCATCAGCTTTTGCTTGTATGAGAAAGACTATTTCTCCTTCATTTAGGAAGTATAGTTTTGCTGGATATAGTATCTTTGACTGGCAGGTTTTTTTTTTTCTTTCAGCACTTTGAATACATCATTCCATTCTGTCCTGTCTTGTAAGGTTTCCACTAAGAAATCCACTGTTACTCTGATGCGGGTGACTTTATAGATGAATAGATGCTCTTTTCTTGCTGCTTTTAGAATTCTCTTTTTATCTTTGACTTTTGAATATTATATGATGTATAGAAGACCCTTTTGCATTGTATCTATTTGGGAATCTCTGAAACTCCTTTATCTGGATGTCTACATGTCTTGCTAGACTTTGGAAATTTTCATGTTTTAGTTTTTTTGTTAAGTAAGTTTTCTGGTTTTGTTCTATTTTCATCTATTAATTTTCATTTTGCCTTTCAGGACTCTGGAAATTTGAATATTTGCTCACTTTATGATGTCCCATATGTCACAGAGGCTTTGATGCTTTTTTTATACTTTAACTTCTGGGATACTTGAGCAGGATGTCTCTGTTTGCAGATGACATGATTGTATATTTAGAAAACCCCATCATCTAAGCTCAAAATCTCCTTAAGCTGATAAGCAACTTAAGCAAAGTGTCAGAATACAAAATCAATGTTCAAAAATCACAAGCTTTCCTATAAACCAATAATAGACAAATGGAGAGCCAAATCATGAGTGAACTCCCATTTACAATTGCTACAAAGAGAATGAAATACCTAGGAATCTAACTTACAAGGGATGTGAAGGACCTCTTCAAAGAGAACTACAAATCACTGCTCAAGGAAATAAGAGAGGATGCAAACAAATTGAAAAACATTCCATGCTCATGTATAGGAAGAATCAATATCGTGAAAATGGCCATACTGTTGATATTATTGTGTGGGAGTCTAAGTCTCTTTGTAGGTCACTCAGGACTTGCTTTATGAATCTGGGTGCTCCTGTATTGGGTGCATATATATTAGGGATAGTTAGTTCTTCTTGTTGAATTGATCCCTTTACCATTATGTAATGGCCTTCTTTGTCTCTTTTGATCTTTGTTGGTTTAAAATCTGTTTTATCCGAGACTAGGATTGCAACCCCTGCCTTTTTTTGTTTTCCATTTCCTTGGTAGATCTTCCTCCATCCCTTTATTTTGAGCCTATGTGTGTCTCTGCACATGAGATGGGGTTCCTGGATACAGCACACTGATGGCCCTTGAATCTTTATCCAATTTGCCAGTCTGTGTCTTTTAATTGGAGTATTTCACCCATTTACATTTAAGGTTAATATTGTTATGTGTGAATTTGATCGTGTCATTATGATGTTAGCTGGTTATTTTGCTTGTTAGTTGATGCAGTTTCTTCCTAGCCTCGATGGTCTTTACAATTTGGCATGTTTTTGCAGTGGCTGGTACTGGTTGTTCCTTTGCATGTTTAGTGCTTCCTTCAGGAGCTCTTGTAGGGCAGGCCCAGTGGTGACAAAATCTCTCAGCATTTGCTTGTCTGTAAAGGATTTTATTTCTCCTTCACTTATGAAGCTTAGTTTGGCTGGATATGAAATTCTGGGTTGAAAATTCTTTTCTTTAAGAATGTTGAATATTGGCCCCCACTCTCTTCTGGCTTGTAGGGTTTCTGCTGAGAGATGAGCTGTTAGTCTGATGGGCTTCCCTTTGTGGGTAACCTGACCTTTCTCTCTGGCTGCCCTTAACATGTTTTCCTTCATTTCAACTTTGGTGAATCTGACAATTATGTGTCTTGGAGTTGCTCTTCTCGAGGAGTATCTTTGTGGCGTTCTCTGTATTTCCTGAACTTGAATGTTGGCCTCCCTTGCTAGATTGGGTAATCCAGATATTTCTCCTGGATAATGTCCTGCAGAGTGTTTTCCAACTTGGTTCCATTCTCCCCGTCACTTTCAGGTATACCAATCAGATGTAGATTTGGTCTTTTCCCATAGTCCCATATTTCTTGGAGGCTTTGTTCGTTTCTTTTTATTCTTTTTTCTCTAAACTTCTCTTCTCACTTCTTTCATTCATTTCGTCTTCCATTGCTGATACCCCTTCTTCCAGTTGATCGCGTTGGCTACTGAGGCTTGTGCATTCATCACGTAGTTCTAGTGCCATGGTTTTCAGCTCTATCAAGTCCTTTAAGGACTTCTCTGCATTGGTTATTCTAGTTATCCATTCGTCTATTTTTTTTTCAAAGTTTTTAACTTCTTTGCCATTGGTTCAAGCTTCCTCCTTTAGCTCGCAGTAGTTTGATCTTCTGAAGCCTTCTTCTCTCAACTCGTCAGTCATTCTCCGCCCAGCTTTGTTCCGTTGCTGGCGAGGAGCTGCGTTGCTTTAGAGGAGGAGAGGCGCTCTGATTTTTAGAGTTTCCGTTTTTTCTGCTCTTTTTCCCCATCTTTGCGGTTTTATCTACCTTTGGTCTTTGATAATGGTGACATACAGATGGGTTTTTGTTGTGGATGTCCTTTCTGTTTGTTAGTTTTCCATCTAATAGTCAGGACCCTCAGCTGCAGGTCTGTTGGAGTTTGCTGGAATCTTTAGACTTCTTTGAGTAGTATGCATATTTTAACAATATTAGTTCTTCAAATTCATAAACATGGAATTTCTTTCCATTTTTCCGTGCTTTCTTCAATTTCTTGCCTCACTATTTCATAGCTTTCATTGTAGAGATCTTATGTTTATTTCATTAAGTTAGTACATAGATATTTTATATATGTACCTATTGTAAATGAGATTATTTTTGGTTTCTTTTTCAGATTTTTCACTGTTGGCATATAAAAATGCTACTGATTATTGTATGTTGATTTTATATTCTGAAAATATACTAAATTTGTTTATTTGTTCTAAAAGTTTTTTGGTGGAGTCATTAAGTTTCTCCCAATATAAGATTATATCATCCACAAGCATGAATAATTTGACTTCTTCCTTTTCAGTTTATTTGTCCTTTATTTCTTTATCTTGTTTAATTCACAAGTGAAGTCTACCATTACTATATTGAATAACAGTAGTGAAAGTGGGCATCCTTGCTATTTTCTCAATCTTAGAAAAAAGGTGTTCAGTTGTTTTGCCATTCAGTATGATACTAGCTCTGGGCCTGTTGTAAATGGCTTTTATTATGTTGAGGTAAGTTCCCTCTATACCCTGCTTTTTGAGGGATTTTATTATAAATGAATGTTGAATTTTATCAAATAACTTTTCAGCATCAGTTGAAATAATCATATATTTTTTCCCTTTATTCTTCCAATATGATGTATCACCTTAATTTATTTGTGTATGTCGAACTATCCTTGCTTCCCAGGGATAAATCCCACTTGGTAATGATGAATAATCTTTTTAAGATGTTTTTAAAACAGATTTTCTTGTATTTTCTAAAGGATTTTTCATCTATATCTATCAGTTATATTGGCTTATAGTTTGTTTTTTTTTAAATGTGTCTTTGTCTGGTTTGGTATCACAGTAATACTGGCTGTATAGAGTGAGCTTGGAAGTGTTCCTTTATTTTCTATGTTTCAGAATAATTTGAGTAGAATTGGTATTAGTTTAAATGTTTTTCAAAATTCAGCAGGCCAGGTACGGTGGCTCACATCTGTAATCCTAGCACTTTGCGGGGCTGAGGCGGGAAGATCATGAGGTAAAGAGATCAAAACCATGCTGGCCAACATGATGAAACCCCATCTGTACTAAAAATACAAAAATTAGCTGGGCATGGTGGCATGCACCTGTAGTCTCAGCTACTCAAGAGGCTCACTCAGGGGAATCACTTGAACCCAGGATGCAGAGGTTGCAGTGAGCGGAGATCATGCCACTGCACTCCAGACTGGTGACAGAGTGAGACTCCATCTAAAAAAATAATCAGCTGTAAAACCATCAGGTTCCAGGTTTTTATTTCCTCAGAGCCTTTATATTATGGCTTTAATATTATTACTTGTTACTCGTCTGTTCAGGTTTTGGATTTCTTCATTGTTCAGTTTTGTAGGTTGTATATGTCTAGGAAATTGTCCATATCTTCTAGATTTTTGAATGTATTGACATATAGTTGATCATAATAGCCAATAATGAGCCTTTGGATTTTTGCAATACATGTTGTAATGTCTGCTTTTTCATTTCTGATTTTATTTATTTTGGTTTTCTCTCTTTTTTTCTTAGTCTGGCTAAAAGTTTGTCAATTTTATTTGCCTTTTTAAAAAGCCAACTTTTTATTTTATTGCTCTTTTTAATTGTTTTCTGTATTTTAAATTTATTTCTGCTCTGATCCTTGGAATTTCTTTTATTCCACTAATTTTATGTTAAGATTGATTTTTCTGTTTTAGTGTATTAGATGCATTATTGGGACTGCTGGCAATATGTCCGAATAAAAACAGCACCAGTCTACAGCTCCCAGTGATATTGATGAAAAAGGTAGGTGATTTCTGCATGTCTAACTGTGGTCTGCAGTTCATTTCACTGGGAATGGTTGCACAGTGGGTACAGCCCACGGAGGGTGAACCAAAGCAGGGTGGGACGTTGCCTCACTCAGGAAGTGCAAGTAGTGGGGAATTTTCTCCCCTACCCAAGGGAAGCCATTAGGGAATGAGCCTAAGGAACAGTGCATTCCAGCCAAGATACTGCACTTTCCCCATGGTCTTCGCGACCCACAAACCAGGAGATTCCCTCCAGTGCCTACCCCACCAAGGCCTTGGGCTTCAAGCACAAAACTGGATGGCCATTTGCGCAGACACCAAACTAGCTGCAAGAGAGTTTTCTTTTTCTTTTTCTTTTTTTTTTTTTTTTTCATAGTCCAGTGGTGCTTGCAATGCCAGTGAAACAGAACTGTTCACTTCCCTAGGAAGGGGGCTGAAGCCAGGGAGCCATGTAGTCTGGCTCAGTGGGTCCCACACCCACGGAGCCCAGCAAACTAAGATCTACTGCCTTGAAATTCTTGCTGCCAGCACAGCAGCAGTCTGAGATCAACCTGGGACACTCCAGCTTGGTGGGAGGAGGGGTGTCTGCCATTGCTGGGGCTTGAGTAGGCGGTTTTACCATCACAGTGTAAATAAAGTCACTGGGAAGTTTGAAATAGGTGGAGCCCATGGCAGCTCAGCAAGGCCGCTGTGGCCAGACTCCCCAATTTCTCCTCTCTGGGCAGGGCATCTCTGAAAAAGAGGCAACAGCCCCAGTCAGGGACTTACAGATAAAACTCCCATCTCCCTGGGACAGAGCACCTGGAGGAAGGGGCAGCTGTGGGTGCAGCTTCAGCAGACTTAAACATGCCTGCCTGACAGCTCTGAAGAGAGCAACAGATCTCCCAGCACAGCATTCGAGCTCTGCTTAGGGTCAGACTGCCTCCTCAAGTGGTTCACTGAACCCCATGTATCCTGACTGGGAGACACCTCCCAGTAGGGGCTGATAGACATGTCATACAGCAGAGCTCTGGCTGACATCTGGCAGATGCCCCTCTGGGACAAATCTTCCAGACAAAAGAACAGGCAGTAATCTTTGCTGTTCTGCAGCCTCCACTGGTGATACCAGAGAAACAACAGGGTCTGGAGTAGGGGTCCAGCAAGTTCTAGCAGACCTGCAGCAGAGGGGACTGACAGTTAGAATGAAAGCTAACAAACAGAAAGGAAGGGCACATACACTCAAAGATCTCATCTGAAGGTCATGAACATCAAAGAACAAATGTAGATAAATCCAAAAAGATGGGGAGAAACCAGTGCAAAAAGGCTGAAAATTTCAAAAACCAAAATGCCTCTTCTCCTCCAAAGGATCACAACTTGTCACCAGCAAGGGAACAAAACTGGACAGGGAATGAGTTTGATGAACTGACAGAAGTAGGCTTCAGAAGGTGGGTAATAACAAACTCTTCTGGGCTAAAGAAGCATGTTCTAACCCAATGCAAGGAAGCTAAGAATCTTGAAAAAAGGTGAGATGAATTGCTAACTAGAATAATCAGTTTAGAGAAGAACACAAATGACCTGACAGAGCTGAAAAACACAGCACATGAATTT
Source organism: Pan paniscus (assembly GCF_029289425.2). NCBI lineage: Eukaryota > Metazoa > Chordata > Mammalia > Primates > Hominidae > Pan > Pan paniscus. The sequence goes on from NC_073272.2 coordinate 66,564,873, forward strand.
TGTGAAGCATACACAAGTATGAACAGCTGAATCAATCAAGTGGAAGAAAGGATATAAGAGATTGAAGATCAACTTAATGAAATAATATGAGAAGGCAAGATTAGAGAATAAAGAATAAAAAGGAATGAACAAAGCCTCCAAGAAATATGGGACTATGTGAAAAGACCAAACCTACATTTGACTGATGTACCTGAAAGTGACGGTGAGAATGGAACAAAGTTGGAAAACACTCTTCAGGATGTTATCCAGGAGAACTTCCCCAACCTAGCAAGACAGGCTGACATTCAAATTCAGGAAATATAGAAAACACCACAAAGATACTCCTCGAGAAGAACAACCCCTAGACACATAATAGTCAGATTCACCAAGGCTGAAATGAAGAAAAAAATGTTAAGGGCAGCCAGAGAGAAAGGTCAGGTTACTCACAAAGGGAAGCCCATCAGGCTAATGGTGGATGTCACTGCAGAAACCCTACAAGCCAGAAGAGAGTGGGGGCCAATATTCTACATTCTTAAACAGAATAATTTTCTTTTATTATTATTATTATTATTATTATACTTTAAGTTTTAGCGTACATGTGCACAATGGGCAGGTTAGTTACATATGCATACATGTGACATGCTGGCGCGCTGCACCCACTAACTCGTCATCTAGCATTAGGTATATCTCCCAATGCTATCCCTCCCCCCTCCCCCCCACCCCATAATAGTCCCCAGAGTGTGATGTCCCCTTCCTGTGTTCATGTGTTCTCATTGTTCAATTCCCACCTATGAGTGAGAATATGCAGTGTTTGGTTTTTTGTTCTTGCGATAGTTTACTGAGAATGATGATTTCCAACTTCATCCATGTCCCTACAAAGGACATGAACTCATCATTTTTTATGGCTGCATAGTATTCCATGGTGCATATGTGCCACATTTTCTTCATCCAGTCTATCATTGTTGGATATTTGGGTTGGTTCCAAGTCTTTGCTATTGTGAATAGTGCTGCAGTAACATACGTGTGCATGTGTCTTTATAGCAGCATGATTTATAATCCTTTGGGTATATACCCAGTAATGGGATGCCTGGGTCAAATGGTAATTCTAGTTCTAGATCCCTGAGGAATCGCCACACTGACTTCCACAATGGTTGAACTAGTTTACAGTCCCACCAACAGTGTAAAAGTGTTCCTATTTTTCCACATCCTCTCCAGCACCTGTTGTTTCCTGACTTTTTAATGATTGCCATTCTAACTGGTGTGAGATGGTATCTCATTGTGGTTTTGATTTGCATTTCTCTGATGGCCAGTGATGGTGAGCATTTTTTCATGTGTCTTTTGGCTGCATAAATGTCTTATTTTGAGAAGTGTCTGTTCATGTCCTTCACCCACTTTTTGTTGGGGTTGTTTGTTTTTCCCTTGTAAATTTGTTCGAGTTCATTGTAGATTCTGGATATTAGCCTTTTGTCAGATGAGTAGGTTGCAAAAATTTTCTCCCATTTTGTAGGTTGCCTGTTCACTCTGATGATAGTTTCTTTTGCTGTGCAGAAGCTCTTTAGTTTAATTAGATACCATTTGTCAATTTTGGCTTTTGTTGCCATTGCTTTTGGTGTTTTAGACATGAAGTCCTTGCACGTGCCTATGTCCTGAATGGTAATGCCTAAGTTTTCTTCTAGGGTTTTTATGGTTTTAGGTCTAACGTTTAAGTCTTTAATCCATCTTGAATTGATTTTTGTATAAGGTGTAAGGAAGGGATCCAGTTTCAGCTTTCTACATATTGCTAGCCAGTTTTCCCAGCACCATTTATTAAATAGGGAATTCTTTCCCCATTGCTTGTTTTTCTCAGGTTTGTCAAAGATCAGATAGTTGTAGATATGTGGTGTTATTTCTGAGGGCTCTGTTCTGTTCCATTGATCTATATCTCTGTTTTGGTACAAGTACCATGCTGTTTTGGTTACTGTAGCCTTGTAGTATAGTTTGAAGTCAGGTAGTGTGATGCCTCCAGCTTTGTTCTTTTGGCTTGGGATTGACTTGGCAATGTGGGCTCTTTTTTGGTTCCATATGAACTTTAAAGTAGTTTTTTCCAATTCTGTGAAGAAAGTCATTGGTAGCTTGATGGGGATGGGATTGAATCTATAAATTACTTTGGGCAGTATGGTCATTTTCATGATATTGGTTCTTCCTACCCATGAGCATGGAATGTTCTTCCATTTGTTTGTATCCTCTTTTATTTCATTGAGCAGTGGTTTGTAGTTCTCCTTGAAGAGGTCCTTCACATCCCTTGTAAGTTGGATTCCTAGTTATTTTATTCTCTTTGAAGCAATTGTGAATGGGAGATCACTCCTGATTTGGCTCTCTGTTTGTCTGTTATTTGTGTATAAGAATGCTTGTGTTTTTTGTACATTGATTTTGTATCCTGAGACTTTGCTGAAATTGCTTATCAGCTTAAGGAGATTTTGGGCTGAGACAATGGGGTTTTCTAGATATACAATCATGTCATCTGCAAACAGGGACAATTTGACTTCCTCTTTTCCTAATTGAATACCCTTTATTTCCTTCTCCTGCCTGATTGCCCTGGCCAGAACTTCCAACACTATGTTGTGTAGGAGTGGTGAGAGAGGGCATCCCTGTCTTGTGCCAGTTTTCAAAGGGAATGCTTCCAGTTTTTTCCCATTCAGTATGATATTGGCTGTGGGTTTGTCGTAGATAGCTCTTATTATTTTGAGATACATCCCATCAATACCTAATTTATTGAGAGTTTTTAGCATGAAGTGTTGTTGAATTTTGTCAAAGGCCTTTTCTGCATCTATTGAGATAATCATGTGGTTTTTGTCTTTGGTTCTGTTTATATGCTGGATTACATTTATTGATTTGCATATATTGAACCAGCCTTGCATCCCAGGGATGAAGCCCACTTGATCATGGTGGATAAGCTTTTTGATGTGCTGCTGGATTCGGTTTGCCAGTATTTTTTCGAGGATTTTTGCATCAATGTTCATCAAGGATATTGTTCTAAAATTCTCTTTTTTTGTTGTGTCTCTGCCCAGCTTTGTTATCAGGATGATGCTGGCCTCAAAATAATTTTCAACCCAGAATTTTATATGCAACCAAACTAAGTTTCATAAACAAAGGAGAAATAAAATTCTTTACAGAGAAGGAAATGCTGAGAGATTTTGTCACCACCAGGCCTGTCTCACAAGAGTCCCTGAAGGAAGCAGTAAACATGGAAAGTAAAAACCATTACCAGCCACTGCAAAAACAAAACAAATCGTAAAGATCATCAACACTATGAAGAAACTGCATCAACTATTGGGCAAAATAATGAGCTTGTATCATAGTGACAGGATCAAATTCACACATAATTATATTCACCTTAAATGTAAATGAGCTAAATTCACCAATGAAAAGTCACAGACTGGCAAATTGGATAAAGAGTCAAAACCCATTGGTCTGCTGTATTCAGGAGACCCATGTCATGTGTAAAGACACACATAGGCTCAAAATAAAGGGATGGAGGAATATTTACCAAGCAAATGGAAAGCAAAAAAAAAAAAAAAAAAAAAAAAAGAAAAAGCAGGAGTTACCATCGTAATCTCTGATAAAAGACTGTAAACCAACAAAGATCAAAAGAGACAAAGAAGTGCATTATATAATGGTAAAGGGATCAATGCAACAAGAAGAGCTAACTTTCCTAAATATATATACGCCCAATAAAGGGGCACCCAGATTCATAAAGCAAGTTCTTAGAGACCTACAAAGAGACTGAGACTCCAACACAATAATAGTGGGAGATTTCAACACCCCACTGGCAATATTAGAAAGATCGAAGAGACAAACTTAACAAAGATATTCAGAACTTGAACTCAGCTCTCAACCAAGCTGACCTGATAGACATTTACAGAACTCTCCACCCCAAATAAACAGAGTATACATTCTTCTCAGCACCTCATCGCTCTTATTCTAAAATTGACCACATAATTGGAAGTAAAACACTCCTCAGCAAATGCAAAATAATGGAAATAATAACAAACCGCCTCTCAGACCACAGTGTAATCAAATTAGAACTCAGCATTAAGAAACTGAGTAAAAACCACACAACTACATGAAAACTGAACAACCTGCCCCTGAATGACTACTGGATAAATATTGAAATGAAAGCAGAAATAAAGATGGTCTTTCAAACCAATGAGAACAAAGACCCAATGTACCAGAATCTCTGGGACACATTTAAAGCAGAGTGTAGAGGGAATTATTTTTTATAAGACAGATTTTTAAAAATTATACTTTAAGTTCTGGGGCACATGTGCACAACATGCAGGTTTGATACCTAGGTATACATGTGCCATGTTGGTGTGCTGCACCCATTAACTTGTCATTTACATTAGGTATTTCTCCTAATGCTATACCTCCCACAGACTCCCAACCCCTGACAAGCCCTGGTGTGTGATGTTTCCCACCATGTGTCCAGGTGTTCTCATTGTTCTATTCCCACCTATGAGTGAGAACATGAGGTGTTTGGTTTTCTAATCTTGTGATAGTTGGCTGACAAATGATGGTTTCCAGCTTCATCCATGTACCTGCAAAGGACATGAACTTATCCTTTTTATGGCTGCATAGTATTCCATGGTGTATACGTGCCACATTTTCTTAATCCAGTCTATCTTTGATGGACATTTGGGTTGGTTCCAAGTCTTTGCTATTGTCAATAGTGCCACAATAAACATACGTATGCATGTGTCTTTATAGTAGCATAAGTTATAATCCTTTGGGTATATACTCAGTAATGGGATTGCAGGGTCAAATGGTATTTCAAGTTCTAGATCTTTGAGAAATTGCCACACTGTCTTCCACAATGGTTAAACTAGTTTACACTCCCACCAACAGTGTAAAAGCATTCTTATTTCTCCACATCTCTCCAGCATCTGTTTCCTGACTTTTTAATTATCTCCATTCTAACTGGTGTGAGATGGTATCTCATTGTGGTTTTGATTTGCATTTCTCAGATGACCAGTGATGATGAGTATTTTTTCATGTGTCTGTTGGCTGCATATATGTCTTCTTTTGAGAAGTGTCTGTTCATATCCTTTGCCCACTTTTGTTTGTTTTTTCTTGTAAATTTGTATGCATTCTTTGTAGATTCTGGATATTAGCCCTTTGTCAGATGGGTAGATTGCAAAAATGTTCTCCCATTCTGTAGGTTACCTGTTCACTCTGATGGTAGTTTCTTTTGAAGTACAGAAGTGCTTTAGTTTAATTAGATCCCATTTGTCACTTTTGGCTTTGGTTGCCATTGCTTTTGGCTTTTTAGACATGAAGTTCTTGTGCACATGCCTGTGTCCTGAATGGTATTGCCTAGATTTCCTTCTAGGGTTTTTGTGGTTTTAGGTCTAACATTTCAGTCTTCAATCCACCTTGAATTAATTTTTGTGTAAGTTGTAAGGAGGAAATCCAGTTTCAGCTTTCTACATATGGCTAGCCAGTTTTCCCAGCACCATTTATTAAATAGGGAATCCTTTCCCCCCTTGCTTGTTTTTGTCAGGTTTCCAAAGATCAGATGGTTGTAGATGTGTGGTGTTATTTCTGAGGTCTCGCTTCCATTCCATTGGTCTATATATTTGTTGAGATACCAATACCATGCTGTTTTGGTTACTGTAGCCTTGTAGTATAGTTTGAAGTCAGGTAGAGTGATGCCTCCAGCTTTGTTCTTTTTGCTTAGGATTGTCTTTGCAATGTGGGCTCTTTTTTGGTTCCATATGAACTTTAAAGTAGTTTTTTCCAATTCTGTGAAGAAAGTCATTGGTAGCTTGATGGGGATGGCATTGAATCTGTAAATTACCTTGGGCACTATGGCCATTTTCATAATATTAATTCTTCCTACCCATGAGCATGGAATGTTCTTCCATTTGTTTGTGTCTCTTTTATTTTGTTGAGCAGTGGTTTGTGGTTCACCTTGAAGAGGTCCTTCACTTCCCTTGTAAGTTGGATTCCTAGGTATTTTATTCTCTCTGTAGCAACTGTGAATGGAAGCTCACTCATGATTTAGCTCTCTGCTGTCTGTTATTGGTGTATAGGAATCATTGTGATTTTTGCACATTGATTTTGTATCCTGAGACTTCGCTGAATTTGCTTCTCAGCTTAAGGAGAGTTTTGGCTGAGATGATGGGGTTTTCTAAATATACAATCATGTCATCTGCAAACAGGGACAATTTGACTTCCTCTTTTCCTAATTGAATACACTTTATTTCTTTCTCTTGCCTGATTGCCCTGGCCAGAACTTCCAACACTTTGTTGAATAGCAGTGGTGAGAGAGGCCATCCCTGTCTTGTGCCGGTTTTCAAAGGGAATGCCTCCGGTTTTTACCCATTCAGTATGATATTGGCTGTGGGTTTGTAATAAATAGCTCTTCTTATTTTGAGATACAGTCCATCAATACCTAGTTTATTGAGAGTTTTTAGCATAAACGCTGTTGAATTTTGTCCAAGGTCTTTTCTGCATGTATTGAGATAATCATGTGTTTTTTGCTGTTGGTCCTGTTTATGTGATGGGTTAGGTTTATTGCTTTGCATATGTTGAAGCAGCCTTGTTTCCCGGGGATGAAGCCGACTTGACCGTGGTGGATAAGCTTTTTGATGTGCTGCTGGATTCAGTTTGCCAGTATTGTACTGAGGATTTTCACATCTATGTTCATCAGGGATATTGGTCTAAAATTCTCTTTTTTAGTTGTGTCTTTGCCAGGCTTTGGTATCAGGATGATGCTGGCCTCATAAAATGAGTTAAGGAGGATTCCTTCTTTTTCTATTGATTTGAATAATTTCAGAAGGAATGGTGACAGCTCCTCTTTGTATCTCTGATAGAATTTGGCTGTGAATCCGTCTGGTCCTGGACTTTTTTTGGTTGGTAGGCTATTAATTATTGCCTCAATTTCAGAGCCGGTTATTGGTCTACTCATTGATTCAACTTCTTCCTGGTTTAGTCTTGGGAGGGTGTATGTGTCCAGGAATTTATCCATTTCTTCTAGATTTTCTAGTTTATTTGCATAGAGGAGTTTATAGTATTCTCTGATGGTAGTTTGCATTTCTGTGGGATTGGTGGTGATATCTCCTTTGTCATTTTTTTGTGTCTATTTGATTCTTCTTTATTCGACAAAAACCACATGATTATCTCAATAGATGCAGAAAAGGCTTTTGACAAAATTCAACAGCCCTTCATGCTAAAAACTCTCAATAAACTAGGCATTGATGGAACGTATCTCAAAATAATAAGAGGCATTTATGACAAACCCACAGCCAATATTATACTGAATGTGCAGAAACTGGAAGCATTCCCTTTGAAAACTAGCACAAGACAAGGATACCCTCTCTCCACTCGTATTCTACATAGTACTGGAATTTTCTACCCAGGGCAATCAGGCAAGACAAAGAAATAAAGGGTATTCAAATAGGAAAAAAGAAAGTCAAATTGTTTCTGTTTGCAGATGACATGATTGTATATTTAGAAAACCTCATCGTCTCAGTCCAAAATTTCCTTAAGCTGTTAAGAAACTTCAGCAAAGTCTCAGGATACAAAATCAATGTGCAAAAATCACAAGCATTCTTATACACCAATAACAGACAGAGAGCCAAATCATGAGTGAACTTCCATTTGCAATTGCTACTAAGAGAACAAAATATCCAGGAATACAACCTACAAGGGAAGTGAAAGATCTCTTCATGAAGAACTACAAACTACTGCTCAAGGAAATAAGAGAGGATGCAAATGGAAAACATTTCATGCTCATAGATAGGAAGAATCAATATCTTGAAAATGGCCATACTGCCCAAGGTAATTTATAAATTCAATGCTATCCCCATCAAGCTACCATTGACTTTCTTCACAGAATTTGAAAAAAAACTATTTTAAATTTCATATGGAACTAAAAAAGAGCTTGCATAGTCAAGAGAATTCTAAGCACAAAGAACAATGCTGGAGGCATCACACTACCTGACCTCAAACTATACTACAAGGCCACTGTAACCAAAACAGCATGGTACTTGTACCAAAACAGATATATAGAACAATGGAACAGAACACAGACCTCAGAAGTGACACCACACTTCTACAACCATCTGATCTTTGACAAACCTGACAAAAACAAGCAAGGGGGAAATGATTCACTATTTAATAAGTGGTGTTATGAAAACTTTGCGGCCATATGCAGAAAACTGAAACTGGAACCCTTCTTTATACCTTATACAAAAGTTAACACAAGATGGATTAAAGGCTTAAACATAAGACCTAAATCCATAAAAATCCTAGAAGAAAACATAGGCAATACCATTCAGGACATAGGCATGGGCAAAAACTTCATGACTAAAACACCAAAAACAATGACAACAAAAACCAAAATTGACAAGTGTGGTCTAATTAAGCTAACGAGCTTCTGCACAGCAAAAGAAACTATCATCAGAGTGTACAGGAAACCTACAGAATGGGAGAAAAATTTTGCCATCTATCCTTTTGACAAGGTGCTAATATCCAGAATCTACAAAGAACTTAAACAAATTTACAAGAAAAAATAAACAAAACAAACAGCCCCCTCAAAAATTGGGTAAAGGATATGAAAAGACACTTCTCAAAAGAAGACATTTATGCAGCCAACAAATGTATAAAAAAATGCTCATCATCACTTGTCGTTAGAGAAATGCAAATCAAAACCACAATGAGATACCATCTCTCACCACTTAGAATGGCTACCATTAAAAAGTCAGGAAACCCTGCGATCCCATTAGTAGATATATACCCCAAGGATTATAAATCATTTTCTGATAGACACATGCACACATATGTTTGCTGCAGCACCATTCACAATAGCAAAGACTTGGAACGAACCCAAATGTCCCTCAATGATAGACTGGATTAAGAAAATGTGGCACATATACACCACAGAATGCCATGAAGCCATAAAAAAGGATGAGTTCATGTCCTTTGCAGGGACACGGATGAAGCTGGAAATCATCATTCTCAGCAAACTAACACAGGATCAGAAAACCAAACACTGCATATGCTCACTCATAATTGGGAGTTGAACAATGAGAACACATGGACACAGGGAGGGGAACATCACACACCAGAGCCTGTCACTGGGTGGGGGACTAGGGGAGGGATAGCATTAGGAGAAATACCTAATGCAGGTGAGGGGTTGATGGGTGCAGCAAACCACCATGACACGTGTATACCTATGTAACAAAACTGCACGTTCTGCACATGTACTCCAGAACTTAAAGTATAATAAAAAAAACAGAAAAAAAGATGCATTATTATGTTGTTTGATAAATGTATTTTTTGAAATAGGCACTTACAGCTATAAGCTTTCCTCTCAGTACTGCTTTCTCTGTATCCCTTAGTATGCTGCATTTTCATTATCTTTTTTTCAAGAAATTTTCAAATTTTCTTCTAGTTTCTTCATTAAGAAGAACATGTGTCATTCAGGAACATATTGTTTAATTTCTTTTTTTTTTTTTAGTTTCTGAAATTTCTATTGTTTTGTATTTCTAATTTTATACCATTGTGGTCAGAGAAGATGCTTGATATTATTTCATCTTTTTAAAATGTTTTGAGACTTTTTTGTGACTTAAAATAGGGTCTATCCTTGAGAATAAGCTATGTGTTGCTGAGCAAAGGTATATGAAATTTGCAACTGTTGGACAAAATATTCTGTAAATTTTTGTTAAGTCCATTTCGTTTATAGTGGAAATTAAGTCCAATATTTCTTTGTTGATTTTCTATCAGCAAGATGTGTTCAGTGCTGAGAATGGGGTGTAAAATTACCAGCTATTTTTTTTTATTGGAGCCTTTGTCTCTCTTTAGCTATAATAGTATTTGCTTTACATATCTCTGTTTTCTGGTGTTAGGTGCACATATGTATACAGTTTTTATATTCTCTTGCTAATTGACATCTTTATCTTTATATAGTAACCTTCTTTGTCTCTTCTTTCATTTTTCATATTAAAATCTATTTTGGCTGTTACAACTACAGTTATTCCTGTTCTTTCTTGTTTTTATTGATAGAAAACTTTTTTTGCATCCGTTTATTTTCAGTTGATGTCTTTTTTTTAGCATCACATTCTAATCTTTTATTTTTAATTCCTTTCATTTTTTGCACGATAACTTTCTTTAACCCTTTTCTCTCTTTTTTAATTTTATTATTATTATACTTTAAGTTTTAGGGTACATGTGCACCACGTGCAGGTTTGTTACATATGTATACATGTGCCATGCTGGTGTGCTGCACCCATTAACTCGTCATTTAGCATTAGGTATATCTCCTAATGCTATCCCTCCCCACTGCCCCCACCCCACAACAGTCCCCGGTGTGTGATGTTCCCCTTCCTGTGTCCATGTGTACTCATTGTTCAGCAGAGAAATGCAAATCAAAACCACAATAAGATAACATCTGACACCAGTTAGAATGGTGATCATTAAAAAGTCAGGAAACAACAGGTGCTGGAGAGGATGTGGAGATATAGGAACACTTTTACACTGTTGGTGGGACTGTAAACTAGTTCAAACATTGTGGAAGACAGCGTGGCAATTCCTCAGGGATGTAGAACTAGAGACACCATTTGACCCAGCAATCCCATTACTTGGTATATACCCAAAGGATTATAAATCATGCTACTATAAAGGCACACGCACATGTACGTTTATTGTGGCACTATTCACAATAGCAAAGACTTGGAACCAACCCAAATTTTCAACAATGATAGACTGGATTAAGAAAATGTGGCACATATACACCATGGAATACTATGCAGCCATAAAAAATGATGAGTTCATGTCCTTTGTAGGGACATGGATGAAGCTGGAAACAATCACTCTCAGCAAACTATTGCAAGGACAAAAAACCAAACACCGCATGTTCTCACTCACAGTTGATGTCTTTATAGATGAAGTGCATTTCTTGTAGGCAACAGATTATTGTATTTCATTTTTGTTAATTTATTTAGCCAACCTATGCCTTTTGATTAGATAGTTTACTTCATTTACATTCAATGTTATTATTAAAAAATTACTCCTGCCATTTTGTTACCTGTTTTCTTGTTGTTTTGTCACCTTGCTTTTCTCCTTTTTATCCTTGCTTTCTTCCTTCTAGTAAAGGTAATTTTTTTCTGATGGTATGATTTAATTTTTTGCTTTTTTTTAATCCATTGTATGTTTTTTGATTTGAGGTTACCATGAGACTTGCAAGTACTATTGTATAACCATATATTTTAAGCTTTTAGCAACACTGGTTGCATCAACAAACAAGCAAAAATGAAATGTATAAAAATGCTACACATTAAAAATATTCCCCCACTTTTTAACTTTGTTGTTTCTATTCATACTTTATTGTACTGCTTATGCCTTCAAAAGTTGTTTTAGTTATTATTTTTTATTTATTCATTATTTAGTCTTTCTACTTAAGGTAAGGGTAATTTATGAACCACAGTTAGTGTTATAATATTCTGTGTTTTTCTGTGTGCTAACTATTATCCAGTGAGTTTTATACCTTCAGATGATCTTTTATTGCTCATTAACATCTTTTTCTCTTTTATTTACATACTTCCTTTAGCATTTCTTGTAGTCTGGTGTTGATGGGATCCCTCAGGTTTTGTCTGTCTGGGAAAGTCTATTTCTCCTTTATGTTTGAAGGATATTGTATTGGTCCATTTTCACATTGCTATAAAAATACTACCTGAGACTGGTTAATTTATAACAAAAAGAGGTTTAATTGACTCACAGTTTCACATGACTGGGGAGGCCTCAGGAAACTTAGAATTATGGCAGAAGGTAAAGGGGAAGCAAAGACCTTTTTCATATGGTGGCAGGAGAGAGAAGTGCAAGCATGAGAAATGCAGGATGCTTATAAAACCATCAGATCTTGTGAGAACTCACTCACTATCATGAGAACAACATAGAGCAAACTGTACCCATGATCCAATCACCTCCAACCAGGTCTTTTTCTCAACATTTGGGTATTACATTTCAAGGTGAGATTTGGGTGGGGACACAAAGTCTAACAATATCATTCTGCCTCTGGACCCTCCCGAATCTCATGTCCATTTCACACTTCAAAACCAATCATGCCTTCCCAACAGTACACCAAAATCTTAATTCATTCCAGCATTAACCCAAAAGTCCAATTCTAAAGTCTTATCTGAGACAAGGCAAGTTTCTCCTACCTAGGAGCTTGCAAAATCAAAAGCAAGTTAGTTACTTTCAAGATACAATGGGGGTAGAGGGATGATATAAATGCTCCTGTTCCAAATGGGAGACACTGGCGAAAACAAAGAGGCTACAGAATGCACACAACTCCAAAATCCAGTGGGGCAGTCATTACATCTTAAAGCTCCAGAATAATCTGCTTTGACTTCATGTCTCACACCCAGGTAATACTGACACAAGAGGTTGGCCCCCACGGCCTTGGGCAGCTCTGCTCCTGTGGCTTTGGAGGGTGTAGCCCCCCTTCCCTGGCTGCTTTCATGGCTGGCATTGAATGTCTGTGGTTTTTATAGGTGCATGGTGCAAACTATCGGTGGATATACCATTACAGTGTCTGGAGAATGGTGACCCTCTTCTCACAGCTCCACTAGGTCATGCCCTATTGTGGACTTGATGTGGGGCCCCCAATCTCACATTTCCCCTATGCACTTCCCTAGCAGAGTTTCTTCTTGAAGGCTCTGCCCCTGAAGCACACCTCCGCCTGGACATTCAGGCATTTCCATCCATCCTCTGAAATCTAGTTAGAGATTCCCAAAACTCAATACTTGAATTTTGTGCACCCCCACAGGCACAACACCACACAGAAGCTGCCAAGGCTTGGGACTTGCACCCTCTGAAGCAATGGCCTGAGCTGGAGTGGCTTGAAGGGCATAAAGTCCCAAGACTGCACACAGCAGGGTCCCCTGAACCCAGCCCATGAAATCAATTTTCCCTCCTGGGTCTCTGGGCCTGTGATGGGAGGGGCTGCTGTGAAGATCTCTGACATGCCCTGGAGACATTTTTTTCACTGCCTTGGCAATAACATTTGGCTCTTCATTACTTAGGCAAATTTCTGCAGCTAGCTTAAACTTTACCCAAGAAAATGGGTTCTTCTTTTCTATCACATTATCGGTCTGCAAATTTTCCAGTTTCATGCTCTGCTTCATTTATAAACATAAGTTCCAATTTCAAACCACCTCTTTTTGAACATATGTATGTGAATGCTTTTGGAATAATCCAGGTCATGTCTTGAATACTTTGCTGCATAGAAATTTCTCCTGCCAGATACCCTAAATCATCCCTCTCACGTTCAAATTTCCATAGATCTCTAGTGCAAGAGCAAAATGCCACCAGTCATTTTTCTTAAACATAGCATGAGTGACCTTTACTCTAGTTCTCAATAAGTTTCTCATCTCCATATGAGACCACCTCAGCCTGGACTTCATTGTTCACATCACTATCAGCATTTTGGTCCAAACCATTCAACAAGTCTCTAGGAAGCTCCAAACCTTCTCACGTCTTCCTGTCTTCCTCTGAGCTCTCTAAACTGTTCCAGACTCTGTCTGTTACCCAGTTCCAAAGTCTCTTCCACATTTTCAAGTATCTTAATGGCAGTACCCCACTCTCTGTTGCGCCAATTTACTGTTTTAGTCTGTTTTCACACTGCTATAAATATATTATCTGAGACTGGGTAATTTATAAAGAAAAGAGGTTTAATAGACTAACAGTTCTGCATGACTGGGGAGGCCTCAGAAATGTTACAATTATGGTGGAAGGTGAAGGGGAAGCAAGGACCTTTTTCACACGGTGGCAGGAGAGAGAAGTACAAGCAGGGGAGATGCCAGATGCTTATAAAACCATCAGATTTCCTGAAAACTCACTCATTATCATGAGAACAGCATGGGGGAAACTGCCTCCATGATCCAATCACCTACCAACAGGTCTTTCTCTCAACACTTGTGGATTACAATTCAAGATGAGATTTGGGTGAGAACACAAAGCCTACCATATCAGATATTATCACTAGATATACTATTCTCAGGTAAAAATTATTTTTTTCAGTACTTTAAATATGTCCTGCCAGTGTTTCCTAACCTGTAAGTTTTCCACTGAGAAGTCTGTTGTCAGATGTATTTTACCTCCATTGTATGTTATTGTTTACTGCATTTTGCTGCTTTTAAAATCTTTTCCTTATTCTTGACTTTTAGGAGTTCAATTATTAAATGCTTTGAGGTAGTCTTTTTGTGTTAAATCTACTTGATGTTCTATAACCTTATACTTGGATGTTTATATCTTTATTAAGACTTGGGACATTCTCTGTTGTTATCCCTTTAACTAAACTTTTTACCCCCATTTCTCTCTCTATGTTATCTTTAAATCCAATAAATTTCAGATTTGTCCTTTTCAGGCTATTTTCTAGGTTCTGTAGGAAAGCTTCATTTTTTTAATTGTATTTTTTGTCTTTTCTGACTGCCTTTTCAAATAGCCTGTCTTTAAGCTCACTAATTCTGTCTTATGCTTGATCAATTCCACTATTATCAGACTCTTATGCATTCTTTCTATATGTGAGTAGCCTATTTCAACCCTAGGATTTCTGCTTGATTAATTATTTCATTTTCTTTGTTAAATTTATCTGATATAATTCTGAATTTCTTCTCTGTTACCTTAAAATTCTTTGTATTTTCTCAACACAGCAATTTTGAGTTTTCTTTCTGAAAAGTCACATATCTCCCTTTCTCCAGGATTGGTATCTTCTTTCTTATTCAGTTCATTTTGTAAGGTCACGTTTTCATGGATGTTTATAATATTTGGGGATGTTTATTTTCTTCTGGATATTGAAGAGAGGTGTTTATCTTACTCTTTCCATTCTGGGATTACTTGTACTCATTTTTCTTGGAAAGGCTTTCCAGGTATTCAAAATGACTTGGATGTTGTGATCTTAGCTCTGGTTAAATTAGGAGACACTCCAAGCACACTAACACTGTGGTTCTTGCAGACTTGTAGAGGTACCACCTTGGTGGTCTTGGATGAGTTCTGGAAGTGTTCTATGGATTACCAGGCAGAGACTTGTTCTCTTTCCTTACTTTCTTCCAAACAAATGGAGTCTCTCTCTTTATACTGAGCTACTTGGAGCTGGGGATGCTAAATCCAATAAAGTCCAATAACACAAGTGGCCTTGCGGCCACCACACTAGGCCTGTTCTATCAGACCTGAATCCAGAACAGCACTGGGTCACACCCAAGGTCCTCTTTGACTGCTATCGAGCTACTGCCTATGTCTGCTCAAGGTCCTGGGGCTGTACAATCAGCAGGTGGTAAAACCAGCCAAGTTTGTTTTTCCCTTCAGGGCAGCAAGTTCTCTCAGGCTCCAAGTGAGTCTAGAGATACTATCTGGGAGCCAGAGATTGGAGTCAAATCTCTTGGTGCTCTACTGTATTGCAGCTGTGCTAGCACTCAAATTATGAGTTGCAGTCCTTCCCACTCTTATTTTCTCTTCCAACATGCAGAGGAACCTCACTTCATGGCCACCACCACCACAGGCCCATGGGTAGTACTGCCAGGCTGCTGCAGATGTTCACTTAGGGCCTAAGGGCTCTTAAGTCAACTTGAGTTGAATGTTTTTTGGCCTAAGTCCTGCACTCCAGGGCAGTGGGCTCCCCTCTGGCCCAGGGAAGGTCCAGGAATGCCATCTAAGACCCAAGGCCTGGAATTGGGACCACAAGAGCCCCCTTGATTCTCTACACTCCTGTGGTCAACCTGGTACATAAGGTGCACTACAAAGACTCCTTTACTTTCCCATCTGCTTTCCTCAAAGCCCACAGTATACTATTTGGGTATTACTGCTGATTATTCAGGGTCCTAGCATGATGAGTCATCAGGTGATGAGTCCTGCTAGGACTGGGTCTTTTCCTTCAAGGCAATAGGTTTACTTCTGTCCCAGATTGCCTTAAGAAAGGTCATCTGAGATATATGGCCTGAAAGAGTAACCCTCATGGTTCTGACTGGGGTCATATTCTATTGAGCCTTAGCTGGTATTGAATATGCAAGACCAAGTCCTCCCCACTCTTCCCTCTCCTCTTCTCAGGTGGAAGTAAGGGGTCTCTTTTGGAGCCATGAACTGTGCAGCATGAAGTTTGGGGAGGGATGATGCAAGCACCCCCTTAGTCACCCAGGCTGTTTTCTCAGTAGGTCACATGCCTTTCAACTCCATTTGCTCTGAGCTCAGTTCATCACTAGGACTCACCTATGAGTTGCAGCCCTGGTTGCCTGGACTGCCTTTCAAGTTTATTTTTGTTTCCAGAGTGCTTTATTCTATGGTATAAGGCTTGCCAGAACTCAAGTTCTGACCACTGGGATGGGCAATTTCCCTCTGGCTCTAAATGCTCCATTGGTGGGTGGGTTTCAGCGAGTTCAACCCAGTTTTGCTTTCTGCTGTGACAGAGTTGCACTGATTTTACTCAAATGTCTCACAATTGTTGTGCTCTCCCTCTCCTGAGAACACAGATTTATTCTCCACTCCACGTGGCCACTGTCAGAGGATAGAGGAGGTGTGGCATCAGTGATTCAAGACTATATTTTCTGCCATCTTTCAGTGCCTCTTTCAGCAATATGGAGCTAAAGCCATGTACCGTGATTGCTCACCTGATTTTTAGTTCCTATGAAGATGCTTTGTGTGTAAGTATGTGTAGACAGAGTTATTAAATTGGTGTTCTTGCAGGGGGGACAATCGGTGGAGCCTTCTATTTGGCCATCTTGTTCCACTCATCTTGTTTTTATTTCTTGTGGGTACATACCTAGTAGTAAAATTGATGGACCATATGTAACTTTATATTAAATATTTGAGGAAGTGCCAGACTGTTTTTTACAGTGGCTCTGCTATTTTACATTTCTTCCAGCAGTGTATGTGTGCTCCGAACTTTCCACGTTGTTGATAACACTTATTATTGTTTTCTTTTTTATTATTGTTTTCCCTTTTTTTATTATAGCCATGTGCTATAAATATGCTCATTGACTATGTTAATTTTTTTGATAAATATTTATTTAATTCCTTTGTCTATTTAAAAATACTGTCTAATTTGGCTTTTTACTGTCAAGTGTTGAGGTTTTTATGTATTTTATATACAAATTCCTTACCAAAATTATGCTTTCAAAACATTTTCTCCCATTCTTTGGGTTGTTTTTCACTTTTCTTATGATATTTTTGAAGCATATAAACTTTTTATTTCTGATAAAGTCCAATTTATTAATAGTTTGCTGTGTGTGCTTTGAAGTCATACTGCATTTTCACTAAAGGTCATAAAGATTTATTCCTGTGTTGCTGTTTTCTAAAAATTTTGTGTATTTAACTTTAACATTTAATTTAAATATTAAGTTTAAATTTAATTTAATTTAATTTAAATTTGAATTCTGAATTATGTAAATTATGTATTTAAATATGTATTTTGATCTAAGAACATAAAATGTGGTTGTGTTTTTATCTTTAAGTTTTTGATGTTTTGTAACTTTTAGTCTGTAAGTCTTACACACGTAAATTCATTTCTATGTAGTTTATTACATTTTATGCTATTTTTAAAAATTGTTATTTTATTCTAATTTTTGGATTGTTCATGATTCAATTATCTCCAACCAAGTACCTCTCAGAACACGTGAAAATTATGGGAACTACAATTAAAGAAGTAATCTGGGTGGGGACACAGCCAAACCATATAATTCCACCCCTGGCCCATCCCAAATCTCATGTCCTCCCATTTTCAAACCAATCATGACTTCCCAACAGTCCCCCAAGACTTAACTCATTTTAGTATTAACTCACAGCCCACAGTCCAAAGTCTTACCTGAGACAAGGCAAGTTCCTTCAACCTAGGAGCCTGTAAAATCAAAAGTAAGTTAGTTACTTCCAAGATACAATGGGGGATGGGAGTACAGGCATTGGATAAATGCTCCCATTCCAAATGGAAGAAATTTGCCAAAACAAAGGAGCTACAGGCCCCATGCAATCCAAAATCCAGAAGGGCAGTCAAATCTTAAAACTCCAAAAAGATCTACTTTGACTCTATGTTTCCTATCTAGGTCACACTAATGCAAGATGGGGGTTCCCACAGTATTGGACAGCTCTGCCCCTGTAGCTTTACAGGGTACAGCCTCCCTTCCAGCTGCTTTCACAAGCTGGTGTTGATTGTCTACAGCTTTTCCAGGTGCACAGTGCAAGCTGGTCAATGTATCTATCATTCTTGGAGGGTATAGCCCCATTCCCTGGCTGCTTTCACAGCTGGCATTGAGTGTCTGTGGCTTTTCTAAGTGCATGGTGCAAACTGTCAGTGGATCTACCATTCTGGAGTCTGGAGAGTGTTTGCCCTCTTCTCACAGCTCCACTAGGCAGTGTCCCAGTGGGGACTCTGTGTGGGGCCTCCAGTCTCACATTTCTCCTTTGCACTGCCCTAGCAGATGTTCTCCATGAGGGCCCCACCCCTGCACAAAACACCTGTCTGGACATCCAGGCAATTTCATACATCCTCTGAAATCTAGGCAAAGGTTCCCAAACCTCAATTCTTGACTTCTGTGCACTGGCAGTCTCAAAACCATGTGGAAGCTTCCAAGGTTTGGGGCTTGCACCCTCTGAAGCCACAACCTGAGTTGCATCTTGACCTCAAGTTGCTGGGACTCAAGGCATCAAGTCCCTAGGCTGCACACAACAGGAGAGTTCTTCCCCTGCCCACAAAACCTTTTTTTTTCTCCCAGACCTTTGGGCCTGTGATGGGAGGGGCTATTGCAAAGGTCTCTGACATGCCCTGGAGATATTTTCCCCATTGTCTTGGCGATTAGCATTTGGCTCCTCATTACTTATGCAAATTTCTGCAGCCTACTTGAATTTCTCCTCAGAAAATGGGTATTTCTTTTCTATCACATCACCAGGCTGCAAATTTTCTCAAATTTTATGCTCTGTTTCCTTTTTAAAGCTGAATGCTTTTAACAGCACCAAAGTTACCCTTTGAATGCTTTGATGCTTAGAAATTTCTTTTGCAAAATACCCTAAATCATCTCCCTCAAGTTCAAAGTGTCGCAAATTTCTAGGGCAAGGGCAAAATGCCACCAATATCTTTGTTAAAATATAGCAAGAATCTCCTTTACTCCAGTTCTTAACAAGTTCCTCATCTCCATCAAAGACAACCTCAGCCTGGATTTTATTGTTTATATCACTATCAGCATTTTTGTCAAAGCCATTCAACAAGTCTCTAGGAAGTTCCAAACTTTCGCACATTTTCCTGTCTTCTTCTGAGTTCTCCAAACTGTTCCAACCTCTGCCTGTTACCTGGTTCCAAAGTCGCTTCCACATTTTCAGGTATCTTTACAGCAGTGCCCCACTCCTGGTACCAGTTTACTGAATAAGTCTGTTTTCATGCTGCTAATAAATTCATATATGAGACTGTGTAATTTATAAAGAAAAACGTTAAATGGACTCACAATTTCATGAAGTTGGGGAGACCTCACAATCATGGCAGAAGGTGAAAGGGACATCTTACATGGCAGCAGGCAAGAGAGAGAATGAGAGGCAAGTGAAAGGGGTTTCTATTTATAAAACCATCAGATCTCATGAGACTTATTCACTACCATGAGATCAGCATGGGGAAACTGGCCCCATGATTCAATTATTTTTCACCAGGTCCCTTCCACAGCATGTGGGAATTATGAGACCTACAATTGAAGATGAGATTTGAGTGGGAACACAGCCAAATCATATTATATGGCATATTATGCTAACTGATTTTCAAATGTTTAACCAACTTTGCATTTGTGGGATAAATTCTAGTTTGTCATGGCATGAGATCCTTTTTATATGTTGCAGGATTCATTTAACTAGTATGAAGTTCAGCATTTTAATGTCTATATTGAGAGGAGATATTGTTCTGTAGTTTTTTAGTAATGTTTTTGTGTGGTTTTTGTTTCCGGGTAATACTGGTCTCACAGATAGGCTAAGAAGTATTTTTTGATTCTCTATTTTTTGAAATTTTGTGAAAGATTGGTATGCAATATTTAATGTTTTGTAGAATTTACCAGTAATGTCATCTGATTTGGCTTTTAATTGTGAGTTTTTTCTTATACTAATTCACTACCTTTACTTGTTATAGATTTAGTGAGATTTTCTATTAATTCTTGGGTCAATTTTGGTAGTTTGTAACTTTTTAACAACTGTCAGTTCCAGGTAATTTATCTAACTTTTTTGCAAGCCATTGTTTATACTATTCTCTTATAGTTCTTTTTATTTCTGTTTGGTTATTGGTGATGTTTCTTATTTTATTCCTTATTTTAGTAGTTTTTTAATCCATTTTTTTCCTCAGTCTAACAAAGATTGTGTCAATTTTGTTGTCTTTTTTCAAAGATAATGCTTTTGATTTTATCAACCTTCTCTTTTTTTGTATTATCCATTTTATTTGTTCCCATTCTAATCTTCTGCTTTTTAAATTTGGTTTGATATCTTTCGAGTTTCTTAAGATGAAAGGTTAAATTGTTCATTTCAAACATTTACTCTTTTAAAATATAGATGTAGCTATAAATTTTCCTCTAAGGATTACTTTTTTTCTTTCTGGTCTTCAGATTGCATAATATATATCTTCAAGTTAGATAATTCTTTTATTCTGCTTACTCCAATCTACTGTTGAGCACTGCTAGTGAATTTTTTTTATTTTGGTTATTGTGCTTATCAATTCTAGAGTTTTATTCAGTTCATTTTAAAAAGTGTTTTATATGGCTTTATTAAGATACAATTCACATTTCATGCAATTCGCCAATTAAAATGAGTAGTTATGTGTGTATTCACGGATGTGTGAAACCATCAACACCATCAATTTAAAAAGAATTTTATTGTTTCACAGCATGATTCACCCTCTTTATATACAATCCTAAGAAGCCACTAACCTACTTTCTTTCTATGAATTGTCTGTTTTGGATAGTTAATGCAAATAGAATCATAGTATGAGATCTTTTCTGACTAGCTTTTTTCACTTAACATTTTTTTCAAGGTTTATCCATATTGTAGCATATATTAGCACTTTATTTGTTGCTATGGCTAAATAATATTCCACTGTATGGATATCTTACAATTTTTAATCCATTCATTTATTGATGGGCACCTGTTTTTTTCCACTTTTTGTCTATTATGAAGAATATTGCTATAAACATTCATGTACAAGTATCATGGACCTTTTTTTTACATTTCTCTTTGGTATATACCTAGAAGTGAAATTGGTGGGTCTTATGGCATGTGTATATGTGTTAAAGAAACTGCCAGACTGTTTTCCAAAGTAGCTCCACCATTTTACTTTCTCACCAGAAGTGTATGAGAGATTGAATTTGTCCACATTCTCACCAACATTTATTACTGTTTCTCATTTTGATTGTAGCCATCTTAGTGGATTTGAAATGGCATTTCATTGTGGCTTTGAATTATATTTCCCTGATGACTAATAATGTTGAACATGTTTTCATGCACTTGTTGGATATGTGTATATCTCGCTTGAAGAAATGCTTATTCAGATTATTTTTCCAGATTAATAGGATATTTGTCTTTCTATTAATTGATTTGCAAGAGATCTTCATAAACCTTAGATACAGGTTTCTTATAAAATTTATAATTAGCAAATATGTTTGCCATCCCATGGGTTGTGTTTTCACATTCTTGATGGTGTTCTTTTAAACGCAAAATTTTTAATTTTGATGAATTTTAACTAATTTATTTATTGCTCTTGTTATTCACACTTCTGGTGTAATAGCTAAGAATTGTTTTACAAATCTAAAGTCATAAATATTTGCCCCTATTTTTTCTTCTCAGAGATTGATAGTTTTAGCTCTTTCATTTAGGTAGCTTGTTCATCAATTTTGAGTTAATTTTTCATGCAAAATGTGAGGTAAGAGTTCAAATTCATTCTTTTAGATGTGGCTATGCAGTTCTCCCAGCACATTTTGTTGAAAGAACAATGTTTTCCCCATTGCATAGTCTTGACAACTTTGTTGAAAATTAGTTTGCCATAGATGTATGGGATTTATCAGACTCTTAATTATATTTCATTAATCTTTATGTTTAATTTTGTACAAGCACCACACTGTCTTGATTATCATTGCATTGTAGTAAGATTTCAAATCAAAAAGTGCAAGTCCTTCAACTTGGTTCTTTATTTTCTTTTTTTTCTTATACCATAAGTTCTTGGTTACATGTACAGAAATGTAGTTTTGTTACATAGGTATACATGTGCCCTGGTGGTTTGCTGTACCCATCAACCCATCACCCACATTATGTATTTCTCCTAATGTTATCCCTCTCCTAGCCCCTCACCCTCTAAGAGGCCCTGGTGTGTGATGTTCTTATCCCTGTGTCCATGTGTTCTCATTGTTCAACTCCCACTTGTGAGTGAGAACATGCGGTGTTTGGTTTTCTAATCTTGTGATAGTTGGCTAACAAATGATGGTTTCCAGCTTCATCTATGTCCCTGCAAAGGACATGAACTTATCCTTTTTTATGGCTGCACAGTATTCCATGGTGTATATGTGCCACATTTTCTTAATCCAGTCCATCATTGATGGACATTTGGGTTCGTTCCAAGTCTTTGCTCTTGGGAATAGTGCTGCAATAAACATATGTGTGCATGTGTCTTTATAGTAGCAGGATTTATAATCCTTTGGGTATATACCCAGTAATTGGATTGCTGGGTCAAATGGTATTTCCAGTTCTAGATCCTTGAGGAATTGCCACACTGTCTTCCACAATGGTTGAACTAATTTACACTCCCACCAACAGTGTAAAAGCATTCCTATTTTCCCACAACCTCTGCAGCATCTCTTGTTTCCTGACTTTTTAATGGTCGCCATTCTAACTGGCATGAGATGGTATCTCATTGTGGTTTTGATTTGCATCTATCTAATGACCAGTGATAATGAGTATTTTTTCATGTGCCTGTTGGCTACATAAATATCCTCTTTGGTGAAGTGTCTGTTCATATCCTTTGCCCAGTTTTTGATAGGGTTTTTTGCTTTTTTCTAGTAAATTTTTTTAAGTTCTTTGTAGATTCTGGATATTAGCACTTTGTCAGTTGGACAAATTGCAAAAATTTTCTCCCATTCTGTAAGTTGCCTGTTCACTCTGATGATAGTTTCTTTTGCTGAGCAGAAGCTCTTTGGCTTAATTAGATTCCATTTGTCAATTTTGGCTTTTGTTGCCATTGCTTTTGGTGTTTTAGTCACGAAAGCTTTGCCCATGCCTATGTCCTGAATGGTATTGCCCAGGTTTTCTTCTAGGGTTTTTATGGCCCTAGGTCTTATGTTTAAGTCTTTGATCCATCTTGAGTTGATTTTTGTAAAAGGTGTAAGAAAGGGGCCTCGTTTCAGTTTTCTGCATATGGCTAGCCAGTTTTCCCAACACCATTTATTAAATAGGGAATTTTTTCCCCATTGCTTGTTATTGCCAGGTTTGTCAAAGATCAGATGATTGTAGCTGTGTGGTGTTATTTCTGAGACCTCTGTTCTGTTCCATTGGTCTATATATCGGTTTTGGTAAAAATACCAGGTTGTTTTGGTTACTGTAGCCTTGTAGTATAGTTTGAAGTCAGGTAGAGTGATGCCTCCAGCTTTGTACTTCTTGCCCAGGATTGTCTCGGCTATGTGGGCTCTTTTTTGGTTCCATATGAAGTTTAAAGTCGTTTTTTTCCAATTCTGTGAATAAAGTCAGTGGTAGCTTGATGGGGATAGCATTGAACCTGTAAATTACTTTGGGCAGTATGGCCATTTTCATGATATTGATTCTTCCTAGCCATGAGCATGGAATGTTTTTCCATTTGTTTGTGTCCTCTCTTATTTCCTTGAGCTGTGGTGTGTAGTTTTCCTTGAAGTGGTCCTTCACATCCCTTCTAATTTGGATTCCTAGGTATTTTATTCTCTTTGTAGCAATTGTGAATGGGAGTTCACTCATGATTTGGCTCTGTTTGTCCGTTATTGGTGTATAGGAATGCTTGTGATTTTTGCACATTGATTTTGTATCTCGAGACTTTGCTGAAGTTGCTTATCAGTTTAAGGAGGTTTTGGGCTGAGAGGATGAGATTTTCTAAATATACAATATTCTTTTTTCTCTAATCTTGTCTTTTCTCTTTATTTCATTAAGCTGATCTTCAATCTCTGATACACTTTCTTTCACTTGATTGATTCAGCTATTCATACTTGTGTATTCACAAAGTTCTTGTGCTGTGTTTTTCAGCTCCATCAGGTCATTTATGTTCTTCTCTACATTGGTTATTCTAGTTAGCAATTCAACTAACCATTTTTCAAGGTTCTTAGCTTCCTTGCATTGGTTTAGAACATGCTTCTTTAGCTTGGGGTTGTTTATTACCCACCTTCTGAAGCCTACTTCTGTCAGTTGGTCAAACTCATTCTCCAGCCTGTTTTGTTCCCTTGCTGGTGAGGAATTGTGATCCTTTGGAGGAGGAGAGTCATTCTGATTTTTGGAATTTTCAGCCTTTTTGCACTGGCTTTTCCCCATCTTTATGGATTTATCTATCTTTGGTCTTTGATGTTGATGACCTTCGGATGAGGTCTTTGAGTGGAAGTGCTAATCCTGTTTTTTTTTTTTTTTTAACAGTCAGGGCCCTCTGCTGCCAGTCTGCTGGAGTTTGCTGGAGGTCCACTCCAGACCTTGTTTGCCTAGGTATCATCAGTGGAGGCTGCAGAGCAGTAAAGATTGCTGCCTTTTTTTTCTCCTGGAAGCTTCAACCAAGAGAGGCACCTGCCACATGCCAGACATAGCTCTGCTTTATGAGGTGTCTGTTGGCCCCAACTGGGAGGTGTCTCCCTGTCAGTATACACAGGGTTCAGTGACCCACTTGAGGAGGCAGACTGACCCTTAGCAGAGTTCTAACCCTGTGCTGGGAGGTCCACTGCTCTCTTCAGAACCATCAGGCAAGGACGTTTAAGTCTGCTATAAGCCCCTGACATGGGCAGCTGCCTTTTTTACAGATATGCCCTGTCCAGAGAGGAACAATCTGGCAGTCTGGCCACAGCAGCCATGCTGAGCTGCAGTGGGCTTCACCCACTTCTAACTTCCCAGCAGCTTCCTTTACACTGTGTGGTAAAACCAGCTACTCAAGCCTCAGTAATGGTGGATGCCCCTCCCCCCACCATGCTCGACCATTCCAGGTGGATCTCAGATTGCTGCTGTGCTGGCAGTGAGAATTTCAAGCCAGTGGATTTTAGTTTCCTGGGCTCTGCTGGGGTGGGACCCTCTGAGCCAGACCACTTGGCTCCCTGGCTTCAAATCCTTTTTCAGGGGAGTGAATGGTTCTGTCTCGCTGGCACCAGTGTGGTAAAAAAAAATGGTTCTGTCTCCAGGCACCAGTGTGGTAAAAAAAAAAAAAAAAAAAAAAAAAAAAAGCTCCTGCAGCTAGTTCAGTGTCTGCCCAATTGGCCACCCAGTTTTGTGCTTGAAACCCAGGGCCCTGATGGGGTAGTCACCGGAGGGAATCTCCTGGTTTGCAGGTTGTGAAGACCATGGGACAAGCGCAGTATCTGTGCCATAGCTCCTCAGGCTCAGACCCTCATGGCTTCCCTTGGGTAGGGGAATAAATTCCCCAACCCCTTGTGCTTCCCAGGTGAGGTGATGCCCCACCCTGCTTCTGCTCACCCTCCATGGGCTGCACCCACAGTCCAACCAGTCCCAGTGAGATGAACTGGGTACCTCAGTTGGAAATGCAGAAATTACCCACCTTCTGTGTTGATATTGCTAGGAGCTGCAGACTGGTGCTGTTTATATTCAGCCAGCCTGAATCTCCTTTACCTGGTTCTTTATTTTCAAGATTGTTTCAGCTATTTTGAGTCCCTTGCAATTTTTTACATAAAATTTAGACTCAGCTTTTCCATTTTTACATGTAAATAAGCTGGAATTTTGATACTGATTGTAGATCGGTGTGGCAAATAATGGCATCACAACAATGTTACATCTTTCAGTTTATAAACATATATATTTTTTCATTTATTTTGGTCTTTAATTTATTTGAACATTTTGTAGTTTTTACAAATTCAAATTTTTCATTTGATTTGTTAGGTTTGTTGCCAAGAAGTCTATATTTTTTTGCTGTTACAAATGGAGTTGTTCTGTTTATTTTATTCTTGAAATGTTCATTGCAAATGTATAGAATTACAATTGACATTTGCATATTTATCTTGTATTCTGCAATTTTGCTAAAGTATTTTTATTAGTACTAATAGTTTTTAGTGGATTCCTTAGAATTTTTGTAAAAAAAAAATTACATTGTCTCTTAGTAGAGATTGTTTTATTTCTTTCTTTTCAATTTGAATGTTTTTTATTTAGTTATCTTGCTTAATTGCCCTGGATGAAACACATTCAGTACACTATTAAATTAGAAGTAGTAAGACAATGCACCCTGGTGTTGTTACTGGTCTTAAGGGTAAGATATCTAGTCACCATGGAATATAATGTTACCTGTGGATTTTTCATAGATGCCTGTTATCAGGTTGAGAAAATTTTCTTCTGTTCCTAGTTTATTGAATGTTTCTATCACAAAAGTGTTGGATTTTTCTCTGAATGCTGTTCTGCATCTACTGAGATTATCATGTAATTTTGGTTTTTATTCTACTAATATAATGCATTACATTAGGTGGTTTACAGATGTTAAAACAACTTTGCATTTCTGAGATAAATTTCATTAGGTTATGCTGCCTAATTCCTTTTATGTGTTTCTGAATTCAGTTTGCTAGTGAATTTTGTATTCTATTTATTCTACTTCTAAACTATATAAATCTTTAAATAAAACATTTAAATATTTTTTGCGTTGATATTTTCTACATGAGACATTGTCACCATAATTTCCTTTCATTTTAAGCATATTTTTAGTGAGTTATTTAGATATACTTACTACAGCTTTTTTGATTTTTTAATCTACTATGTCTGTCATCTAAGCACATTCAAAGAAAATTATATTGCTTTTGTTTTTATGTACAAGACGCTATTTTTAACAATGTTTTTGTGTGCCATTGCTTTTTGTTGTTTAGACATGGACATATGAGATAGTATATTTAACCGGTTCTATACACTGACCCTATTTTCTCTTTCCCTCAACCCCAGTGGTTGGTGGTGTTGTGTGTTTGTTTAGTGACTTAGCTTTTGAGCCAGTCACATGTATATTTTTTCCGTTGGATGTGTGTTGTTGCCCAGAGTCCTCTATTACAGTTCACAAAGTAAGCAAAGTAATGTAGGAGAAATATTTTGGGTCCCAATGTTTGCAGCCTACTTGCTACAGTTTGGATTTTTGTCACACTAAACTTCATATTAAAATTTGATCCCTAGCATTGAGGGTGGGGTCTAATGAGAGGTGCTTGGGTGATGGGAGTGGATCCCTCATTAATAAATTAAGGCCCTCCCTAGGGGGGTATGAGTAAGTTCTCACTCTATGATTTTCTTATTTTTTTATTATTATACTTTAAGTTCTAGGGTACATGTGCACAACATGCAGGTTTGTTACATATGTATACATGTGCCATGCTGGTGTGCTGCACCCATTAACTCGTCTTTTACATTAGGTATATCTCCTAATGCTGTCCCTTCCCCCTCCCTGCACCCCACGACAAGCCCCAGTGTGTGATGTTCCCCTTCCTGTGTCCAAGTATTCTCATTGTTCAATTCCCACCTATGAGTGAGAACATGCAGTATTTGGTTTTTTGTCCTTGCGATAGTTTGCTGATAATGATGGTTTCCAGCTTCATCCATGTCCCTATAAGAGCTGGTTGTTAAAATGAGCTTTGAATTTCCTCCTCCACTTGCTTCCTCTCTTACCATGAGTTCTATGCGCATGCCAGCTCTGTTTTACCTTTCAGCATAAGTGAAAGAAACCTGAGGCCCTCACCAGATGCCCAATCTTTTATACAGCAGAATTATATAAAAATATAAATATTTTTTTTCTATATAAATTCCCCAGCTTCAGGTATTTCTTTATGGCAACACTAACTGGACTAAGACACTACTGCACCAAGGATAGATGTTTCATTTTATAAGTAAAGACTGGATGGGAGAAGAGAGTCCTGATTCCCTTAAGCACGTTTAACAGATTATTGGTGACACAGGGCTTCGGGGAGGCTGAGAAATGCTAATGATGGCCTGCCCCTTCCAGTGTGAAACTACAGTCTCATACTGGAAACTCAGAAGAGAGAGAAGTCCCACCTTCTTGACAGCACATACTCAGAGTAGAGTGACCAAGGTATATCTTCTGTAAAACACAGATAGGATGGAGAAATGGAGGTGGGTGGGTTAATAACAGGTTTTTGATCAAATGCTAGATGTTTGGTCTTAGGAAATTTAGTAAATTTCTTTGAATGCACATTTCTCCATTTCCTTTTTGTTCTCAGGACTATTTCCAAAGACTTTATATGATAGATTTTTAAAAAAGTATTTTCACTTGTTAAATTATTGTTTTGCTGGGGAGAGGGCATACAACTCCTCACTACATCATTCCAGAAGCCCTCTTAAACAATATACAAACAGTTTATTTTGTAAAATATATTTTTATACTTTTCTACTGGCATTTCTGCAAACCTCTCTTGAACACCCTAATGCTGATTTTACTATACAAGTAAAATAACTTGTTAAACTTTATATAAAGTCAATACATACACAATATATTATTTTAATGGACTTGCTTTTTTTACACAACATTGTTATTATTATTTGTTCATGTTGTTGCACATAACTAGTACATTAATTTTCAGAGTTGTTCATGTAAAAATCAAATACGTATCTCTGATATTTAGTGCAATTAAACTCCTTAATATTTGCCACCTGAAACAATTGAAAATAAACAATATGGCCTTTCTTTGTGTTCTTTATTTGATGGACAAGCCTTTACCACAACATGAATGAGATGACTTCTGAAGAACCCTGAGTTATTTACATAATCTATTGAACTTAGAAGATAAGTCTAAAATTTGTTGCATAATTTCTACTTTTTAGTGCCACATGAGCAATTTTCCACTCCATGCCCGCCTCCTTTTGTAAAATGTCTGCTATCTGCAAGCATTACTTAAGCAAACCACTACTCTGAGATATTGACATATAAGACTTCTTGCCTTCTTGTGGAAAATAACTTACTAGTGCTTCCTCCTTGCTTCCTATTTCCAACAGAACCTAGCTCTTTGAAAGCTGACCAATAATCGTTTTAGGCTGGGATTTACCAGTATATCCTGGCATTTCTGCAGACTTCTCTCAAACACCCTAATGTTGATTTTTATTTGAATTCCTAATTCTAATTTTACAGTTTGTAATAAAGAACTTAGAAGTGTACCTGTTGATTTTTTTTAAGTTAAGATACCATATAAACTGATTTTGAGCATATTCCTCCAATTTCTCCAATTTTCTTCTTTTAAATGTGAATTACAATCCTCACTTAAAACAACAGTGAGCAATACAACAAAACTAAACCTTTCAATACTCCTCTTCCCACATAGATATCAATTCAAACAACTATTCACACGTGAAAATACCTCCACAAGAACTAAGAAAACCAGGTGAAAGAATATAGTATCTATGTATAGCACAGAAATAAGAAAAGATGCATTGAAGAAAGTATGAATCTTAGTTTTACACTGCATACATCATCCTTCTGCAAATTCCAGGCAACACAACATTGAGAGAGACACCATTTGCTTAGGAGGACTGCCTCAAACCTGCAAACTCAGTATAACCCAGGACTATGCATACCTATACAGCCCCAGACTCGAGGCTGTCACCATCTACATTGGTGCATTCTCCTGGTGCTGTTAAGAAATACCTAAGACTGGGTAATTTATAAAGAAAAGAGATTTAATTGTCTCATAGTGCTTTATGGCTTGGGAGGCTTCAGGAAATTTACAACAGAAGGCACCTTCTGTTGTAAATTTATGGCAGAAGGCACCTCTTAACATGGCAGCAGCATGACAGCAGGAGGGAGAATGAGAATGAGAATGAGAGTGCCAGCAGGGAAATGTCAGACACTTATAAAACTATCAGATTTCATGAGGACTAATTCATTATTAATAGAACAGCATGGGGGAAACTTCCCCCATGATTCAATTACCTCCCACTGGGTTACTCCCACAGCATGTGGGGATTATGAGATTACAATTTAAAATGAGAGTTTGGTGGGAACACGAAGCCTAACTGTACCATTTCACTCCTAGCCCCTCCCAAATCTCATGTCCTCCCATTTCAAAACCAATCATACCTTCCCAACAGTCCTCCAAAAACTTAACTCATTTCAGCATTAACTCAAAGTCCACAGTCAAAAGTCTTATCTGAGACAAAGCCAGTCTCTTCTATCTATGAGCCTGCAAAATCCTAAGCAAGTTAGTTACTTCCTAGATACAATGGGGTACAGGCATTGGGTAAATACATTTACTCCAAATGGGAGAAATTGGCCAAAAAGAAAAAAAAATGGTGCTACAGGCTCCATGCAAATCTGAAATCCAATAGGGCCGTCATTGAACATCAAAGTTCTTATATAATCTCTTTTGACTCCATGTCTCACATCCAGGTCATGCTGATGAAAATAGTGGGCTTCCATGTCCTTGGGCAGCTCCAACCCTGTGGCTTTGCAGGGTACAGCCTCCCTCTCAGTTGCTTTTCTGGGCTGGTATTGAGTTTCTGTGGCTTTTTCAGGCGCATAGTGTAAGCTGTCAGTGGATCTATCATTCCAGGGTCTGGAGGACAGTGGCCCTCTCCTCACATCTCCACTAGGCAGTGCCCCAGTGGAGGCTCTGTGTGGGGTTCCAATCCTACATTTCCCTTCTGCACTGCCCTAGCAGAGGTTCTTCATGGGGGCTCCACATCTGCAGCAAATATCTGCCTGGACATCTAGGCATTTGAGGACACAGGTCTCCTTGAGGAAGGACAGGAGAAAGATTATCAGACTAGGCCTTCAGGCCTGCCCTGAAACTAGGCTGCATTCTGCAGCCCCATGTTCCAGGCCTGCTTGGCAGACTTGATTTCTGGGTTGCCCCACCTAATATCAGCTGATACAAGCATCACTGCCTGGCTGACCTAAGTGGCCCTGTGCTCTGGACTGCTTCCAAAACCAGGCTGCTTCTCACAAAACTGGACATCATGCATGCCCAACACTAAGCTGGTAGCATCATCCCAAGTCATCAGGATGGCACTCAAGGATCCAGACTCTAGTCAAGCCCCTAAAATGCAAACTCCATGTCTGCAGAGCTTCAAGCCAGCCCCTGTGGTACCAGACTTCAGTCCCACCACTGTGCTAGGTTGGCATTTTGACCTCAAGCACCAGACAGGCATCTATGGAAACAGCCCTGGCCTATCCAGTGTCAGACTGATTCTTGCAGTTGTATCTTCCAGGCTGGCCCCTGTAGCCCCATGCTCCAGTAGACTCAATGTTCAACTCTGCTTCAGCAGACCCAAGTTCTGGTTCTGTTAGTAGACCCCATCACTAGACTGGCCTCCACAAATCCAGGCTTCAAGACTACCTTAGTGTACCCAGCACCCATGCTAGCCCCAGAGGCTCTCTGACCCAGGTCAGATCTCATGAAGCTAGCCTCTAGGCCAGCATCTGCACAGCCAGGCTCCAGGCTGACACTAGTGGACAAGACTCCAGGCTAAACCCCAAAGTCTTGGGCTCCAGGCTATCTCCAGTAGCTCAAGGCACCAGGTCACCACCCATGATCCTAGGTGCCTGAGTAGCCCCCATGGACCCAGGCTCCATGCTGGCCATAGCATCAGGCTGGCCACAGGCTCCAAGGTGGTCCCTGTGGCCCCAGACTTTAGGGACTCCGAGTCTAGTCTTGTTGTAGCATACCTAATGACCAGACACACCCAAGTAGACCAAAGTGCCCACCCAGATCCTGTGGATATGGGCTCTAACACCACCTCTTCAGGCCCAGTCTGCAGGCCAGCTCTCACGTGCCCAGGACACACACCCACCTCCATGGAATAAGTTTCAAGGCCTGACTTAGTACCGGGCCAGTCCTTATGGACTCAGGCTCCAAGCCTATGCCAGTTGTTTCAGGCACTAAGCTCATCTCAGTACCTTGCCAGAGCCTGCAGACTCAAGCTCAGGACCCATTCCAGTGACAGGTTCACCTTGATGAACCTAGGTTTCTGACTGGCTCATACAGATATGGGCTCCAAAGCCTCTCATGTTGATTCAAGCTTTTGGCCTATCTCTGAAGATTGAATTAGCAGGTTCACCATAGTAAATCTAAGCTTCAAGCCAAGCCCTAAACACACAGGTATAGTGATTGCACACATGCTGAATCAGGCACAAGGTCAGCTTGCCTGGGGATTTCAGCACCAAATCCACCCTTGGATTATGCCAAATGGCCTGCCTGGAACCTGAGCAGCTAACTGGTGAAGAATTCCCCAAACAAGGCCAGCGTGCAAAGACTGGAATACATCCATACTTTTGCAAATGTACTAACATCAATCTAAGACTACAAGAAATATGAACAACCAAAGAGACACAACAGCATCAAAAGAACACAATAATCTTCTAGTAACAGAACCAAAGGAAATAAAGATACACAAGATGTCTGAAAAATAATTTAAAATAACTTACTTTTAAGGAAGCTCAGTGAATTTCAAGGAAATACAAAGAAACAAGTAAGGAAAACAATAAATGACTAAAATGAGAAATTTAAGCTAAATACAAACTCTACAAAAAATCTCCAGAAATTCTGAAGCTGAAAACTATGATGAAAAAATGAAAAATGCAATAGAGAATACCAATAGAGTTGATCAAGGTCACTAGAATTAATCAAGTATAAGAAAGATCTGTGAGGACGGTTGCAGTTGATCATGCCGGTAATCCTAGGACTTAAGGAGGCTGAGATAAGCAGATCATGAGCCCAGAAAGTTAAGACCAGCCTGGGCAACACGGCACAATCTTATCTCTACAAAAAAAAAAAATACAAAACTTAGATGGGTGTGGTGATACATGCCTGTAGTTCCAGCTACTCAGGAAGCTGAGGAAGGAGGATTGCTTGAACCTAGAAAGTGGAGGCTTCTGGGAGCTGAGATCATGCCACTGCACTCCAGGCTGGGTAACAGAGAAATACCTTGCAAAAAAAAAAAAAAAAAAAAAAAAAAAAAAAAAAAAGACATGGGAAATCAAAGACAGGTTATTTAAAAATATATAAACAGAGAAGAAAAGAATAAAAAGTAATTGTATTAGTCATGGTTCTCTAAAACGACAGAAAAAATAGGATATATGTATATATAAAAGAAAGTTTATTAAGGAGAATTGACTCACAGGATCACAAGGTAAAGTCCCTGGATAGGAAGTCTGCAAGTTGAGGAACAAAGAAGCCAGTAGTGGATCAGTCTGAATCCCCAAACCTCAGAAGTAGGGAAGCCTACAGTGCAGTCTTCAGTCTGTGGCTGAAGGCCAGAGATCCCCTGGCAAACCAAGAGTGTAAATCCAAGAGTCCAAAAGCTGAAGAACTTGGAGTCTGATATTCGAGGGCAGGAAGTATTTAGCATGGGAGAAAGATGAAGACCAGAAGACTCAGCAAGCCTTCTCATTCCACATTTTTCTGCCTGCTTTTTCTAGCTGCTCTGGCAGCCTAGGGGATGGTGCCCACCCAGGTTAAAAGTGGAACTATCTCTCCCAGTCCACTGACTCAAATGTTAATTTTCTCTAGCAACACCCTCACAGACACACCCAGAAACAATACATTGAATGCTTCAATCCAATCAAGCTGACACTTAATATTAACCATCACAAGTCAACTCCTCATCAAATTGAACCCATATACATATCCAAATAAAGAAAATAAGATCACAATTACACCTAACATAATACAGCTGTCCTTTGTACAACAGGAAGCACGCTAATCCCTAATCTAAATGCTATTACAAGAAGTTAACAACACTGAAATGCTGATATGGAGTCACTAAATCTTACGTCACATGATAAAGGGAAAAAAGAAAACAAAGATATTTTCTTAGTACATATGTATACAAGAACTAGCATATTATTAACTAAATAAGGAGAAAATATTCATGACAATTACAGTTCTCATTTCTGCCACTGGTCATATGGTCACAGCTGGTATGGATAACTACCTTCTTTTATCATCCATTCTGTATTCCCTTTGCCTTTAGCAAGCTCCTTAGATGGTCATTATTTTTTATCTGGTGGAATGACCCAAATGTTCGTTCTTGGAGGGTCCAGGTAATTTGTAGTCCTGCTTGGATAGGGCTGCTGTAGTTTCCCATTGACCTTAATTACAGGACATGGTAATATTAAGAGATGCCCTAAGGGATCTCCTGTATTCCACACATACTCTTCCTTACCTCCATTGTGGCGTAGTAGACTGATTTCATCTTGATAGTCTGGGTCAGTCACCCCAGACAACACTGTAACTCCCTTCTTAGCCTGTTGACTCAGAGGTAGGAGAAACCCAAAGTGGCCAGGTGGCAATCTTAACTTCCACTTTAATAGAATTATTAATGTGTCTTCTTATGGCAGCATTCCTCCCTCTGGAACTGAGACCTCTAGGCCAGCAGAACATAGTGTCATGGAAACAGGAAGCAAAATTTTTGCTAGTGGGTCACTAAGGTTGATGGTGAGTGGTGCCTCTTTCAATTCAACAGTTTGATTCCTGTACCCTTAAATCCTGGCTATGAGAGAAACAGTACTACATATTGGATGCTGATTCAGAGCATACACAGCCCTCTAGAGAACTTGGCCCCATCCCTGCAAAGTATTGTCACCTAGTTGGCTTTGTAACTGTGACTTCCAAAGGGCATTGAATCCAGCTGATTCAGGATGATGGGAAACATGGTAAGACCAGTGAATTCCATGAGCATGAGCTCACTGCTGCTCTTCTTTAGCTCTAATGTGAATGCCTTGGTCAGAGGCAATGCTGTGTGGAATACCATTATGGTGGATAAGGCATTCCTTGAGTCCATGGATGGTAGTTGTGGCAGAAGCATTGCATGCAGGATAGGCAAACCCACATCCAGAGTAAGTGTCTGTTCTAGTGAGGACAAACCCTGCCCTTTCCGTGATGAAAGAGCTTGCACAGCAGCCTGGACCTCTTTCAGAGGCCTCTCCTGTTCTGGACACTACTCAAAACTGGCAGTCTTTTGGGTAATTTGATAAATGGCTGGAATAACACACCCAAATGAGGAATGTGTTGTCTCCAAAATCCAAATAGGCTCACTGGGTGTTGTGCCTCTTTCTTGGTTGTAAGATGGGCCAAATGCAGCAACTTATCCTTCACCTTAGAAAGAATACCTCAACAGTTCCCACATCACTGGGTCTCTAGAAATTTTACTGAGGTAGAAGGTCTCTGAATTTTAGTTGAATTTATTTCCCATCCCCTGACACACAAATGTCTCACCAATTAGTCCAGTGTGTTTTCTACTTCTCACTCACTGTGTCCAGTCAGCATAATGTTATCAACGTAATGGACCAGTGTGATATCTTGTGGAAGGAAAAAGCGATCAAGCTATCTGTGATCAAGATTATTACACACAGCTGGAGAATTGATACACTCCTAAGGTAGGACAATGAAGGTATATTGCTGGCTTTGCCAACTGAATACAAATTGCTTCTGATGGGCCTCGTGGACAGAAAGGGGAAAAAAAGGCATTTGCCAAATCAATGGCTGCATACCAGGTACAAGAAGATATGTTAATTTACTCAAGCAATAAAACCACATGTGATAAAGCAGCTGCAATTGGAGTCACCACTTGGTTAAGCTTACAATAATCCACTATCATTCTCCAAGATCCATCTCTCTTCTGCATAGGCCAAATAAGAGAGTTGAATGGGGATGTTATAGGAATCACCACTCCTGCATCTTGATGGTGATACTGCTCTTCAAAATCTCTCCAGGGGATGTGATATTGTTTTTGATTTACTATTTTCCTAGGTAGAGGCAGCTCTCATGGCTTCCATTTGGCCTTTTCCACCATAATAGCCCTCACCCTACGAGTCAGGGAGCCAATGTGGGGATTCTGCCAGCTGCTAAGTATGTCTATGCCAATTAAGCATTCTGGCACAGTGAAAATGACCACAGGATGAATCCAGGAACCCACTGTAAGGCAGACCTGAGCAAAAACTCCATTTATTACCTGACCTCCATAACCCCCTACTTTAACTGGAGGGCCACAGTGATGTTGGGGCTCCTGGAATTAACATCAGCTCACAGGCAGTGTCCAGTAGTCCCGAAAACGTCCGATCATTCCCCTTTTTCCAATGCACAGTTACCTTGGTAAAAGGCTGGAGGTCTTCTTGGGGAAGGATGGGATAAAGATTACCAGTATAAATTGTCAGTGGTGTAATGGGGTCCTTCCTCAAGGGGAACCAGCGTCCCCTTCATTGAAGGGGTTCTGGGTCTGTAAAATGATTCAAGCCTGGAAATTGATTGAGGGGCCATGATTTTCTATTTTAATAATTCATATTAGTCATTTGTCCACCCGACCTGGATGTTTTCTGCTTATACAAATTAAGTAAGAATGCCGTAGGCTTCTTATCAATTACACTTCTAGGAACTCCGTGATTAATTAGCCAATGACAGAGCTCTACACAATTCAGACTATTCTGATTACTACTTTGCCTCTGCTGTCTATTATGGTAACTATGTCCACCTTGTCTCTGATGGTTGAGTGCCACCACTTGGCCCCTGACACCTCAGGACTCAATTATTCTCATCGCATTTAAATTTTGTAGTTGAGTGACTGCAATTCCCACTGTAAGATCTGGCATACAGATCCTGTGCACCTGTGGCACAGGGATTACCTTGACGCTTTCATCCCCAGCAGAGGGGTTGTGCCTTACTTTGGTAGAGTAGCTTCCACACACCTTTGGCATGTGGAACAGCCAGGCATCTCTGTCCCCAGTGGGAAAGCTGCATGTGGCCCTGGTGAAGCAGCCCTTGCACACTCACAAAATAGCCCAGCACCCCCACCCCTAATAGGGTAACCACACCTGACCTGGTGGAGCATCCACATATTCTTGCAGCCTAAGCCACTAGTGGATTTGTAAGCATTGCTAAAATTGACTACAGATGAAGAAACTGCACAGAGACTCCACTACTGCATTCATCCAGAACCAAAGCCAACATGCTCTACATAATTGACTCCCTATGACACATCATCTTTAGGTGATTTTTTTTTATTATAACAACTCTATAAAATTGGAATAGGTGACCATTTCATCAGATGCATAGATATCAATGCAGAGACACACAAAATATTAAAAAGCAAGAAAATATAGTACTACCAAGGAAACACAATAACTCTCCAGAAACAGACCCTATAAAATGAAAATTTATGGGTTTCTTGAAAAGGAATTTAAAATAATGATCTTAAGGAAACTCACTGAAATACAAGAGAATAAAGATAGACAATTCAACAAAATTGGGAAAACAATTTATTAGCTGAATGAGATATTTGAAAGAGAGATCTTGTTAAGAAAACGTAAATCCTGGAGGTGAAGACTTTAATGAGTAAAATTAATAATAGAAATGAGAGATTCAAAAGCAGACTAGATCAAGCAGAATTAAAAAAAAAACTGAAATTGAAGACCATTCTTTAAAATAATTCAGTCAGAAAGAAAAAACATAAAAGATCCAAGAAAATCTGAGATCTGTGAGACACCATTAAGTGAACAAAATTTTGCATTATTAAATGTTCAGAGGGAGATGAGGCAGACAAATATGCAGAAAGTTTATTTAATAAAATAATAGATGAAGACTTCCCACGTTTTGAGACAGATACGAACATCTAGATCCACAAAACTTATAAAGTCTTACTAGTTTCAACCCAAAGAGGTCTTTTCCAAGGCACATTAAAATGAAACTGTCAAAAGTCAAAGACAAAGAAAAAATTCTAAAAGACAAAGAAAAAATTATAAAAGCTTCAAGAGAAGAGGATGAAGTCACATATAAGTGAACTTCTGTTTGATTTTTAGATGATTTCTCACAGAAATCTTGGAGGGCGAGAGTGGAATATTATATTTGTTAAAAAAAAACCATGCTAGACAAGAATACTAACTCAGCAAAGCTATTTTGCAGAAATGAAGGAGAAATAAAATATTTTCTAGACAAGCAAAAGCTAAGAAAATTTGTAACCACTAGACCAGCCTTACAAGAAATGCTTAAGGGAGTGCTTTGACCAGAAGTAGAAGAACGTTAATTATTATCACAAAATCATGAAAGCGTAAAACTCACTGGTAGAGGTAACATCATAATCAAAATCAAATTGTGTCTTTACTTTAATGGTGGTATGTAATCTTTCAGGTCTCTAGCGCTAATGATAAAAGTCAAAATGGCAAACAATAACCATAGCTATAATAAATTGCTAAGAAATACACAATATAAAAAGATGTAAATTAAGGTAGGAATATTACAAATTATGGGAGGGGAGAGTAAAAGTCTAGAATATTTGTATACAACAAAAGTTAGGTTGTAATCAGCTTAAATAGTATTCTAGAACTACAAGATTTTTAAATGTAAGCCCTACAGTAACCACAAAGAAAAAAAATTACAGCAGCTACATAAATGAGAACAAATAATAATAAAAGCTTATCACTAGGAAAAACAATCAAACCACACAGGTAAAAAACAAAAGAGGAGTAAAAGAACAAAAAAATACAAAATAACTAAAATTATATAACAGGGTAGAAAAATGTCCATACCTATCAAAAATAACCTTAAACATAAGTGAATTAAATTCTCCAGTTAAAAAAGGAGTAACTAAGTAGATTATAAAACAAGATTCAGAAGGTGGCCAAGATGGCCAACTAGAAGAGGCTAGTAGTGTGTGTGGCTCTCACAAAGAGGAATGGAAGGGGTGAGTAAATACAGCACCATCAGCTGAAATGCCCAGGTATTTGCACTAGGAGTAATCAAGGAAACAAGTTGACCTGCAGAAAGTGGAGAAGAGCAAGGCAGGACCACAGACCATTCAAAAGTGACATGGAGCCAAGGGAACGTCTCCTGCCCAGGGAAGTAGTGAGTAAATGTGTGACCCTGGGAACCAACACTTCTCCCATGGATCTTCACAACCATCAGGTCAGGAGATTTCCTTCTGAACCAACTCCACAAGGGCCTTTAGTTTGACACAAAGAACTATATAGAATCTCAGCAAAGCAGCTACTTAGGAGTACATGGAGACCTGGGAGCCTTACTCAGGCTCTCTGGTCTTCCTGGCAAAAGTAGCTGCAACTCCAGCAAAGTGGGAGGTTAGAACCCTGTACATACCTCTAGGAAAGAGGCTGAATCAAAGGGCTGAGCAGTGAAAGCCTGCAAATCCCACTTCCACAAGAACTTGCAGGATAAGACTCACTGGCTTGGAATCCCAGCCAGCCACCGGTAGCAGCATTGCACCTATATGGGATGGAATTCCTTGGGGGAGAAGAGGGCTGCCATCTTTGCTTTTTGAGTGGTTTAGCTGTTCCAGCCTTCAGGCTTTAGAGAACCGAAGCCAACTGGGGGTGGAAGGGATCCCCCAGCACAACACAGTTGCTTTACCAAAATGTGGTCAGACTGCTTTTTTTAAAGCAGTTCCCTGATCTCATTTCTCCCAATTATATCCTCCAGCCACCCCAACCAGTGTTCTTCACCTGACGTAGATTTGAAGTCTCCTTTGAATGGAGCTGCCATAGGGAGGGGTGGACCACCATCTTTGCTGTTTGGGTGACTTAGCCTTTCAAGCCTTCAAGCTCGGGAGAGTCTAAGCTGACTGGAGGTGAAAGTGGTACTCTAGCACAGCATGACTGTTTTATAAACATGTGGCCAGACTGCCTTTTACAGTGGGTTGTTCATCCCATTCCTCATAACCAGGTGGGGACTTCCAACCAGGGTCTCCTGTTACCCCAACTGGTGTTCTCTGGCTGACAGAGGTTTCTGGAATGGAGCTCCCAGAGGGAGAGCTGGGCAGCCATCTTTATTGTTTAGGTGACTTAATTGTTTCTACCTTCAGGCTTTGGAGAGTCCAAGCCAAATGGAAGCTGAGGCAGTCCCCCCAGCACAGCACAGCTGTTCTGTGAAAATGTAGCTAGATTATTTCTTAAAACAGATCCCTGACCTCATCCCTCTTCACTGGGCAGGACCTCCCAACTAGGGTCTCCAGCCAGCCTCACCAGTGCTCTTCATCCAACAAAGACTTGAAACCTTCCTGGGTTGATGTCCCAAAGGGAGGGAAAGGCCATTATCTTTGCTGTTTGGGTGACTTAGCTATTTCAGCTTCGGCCTTTGGAGTGTCTGAGGTAATTGGGGGCTGAAGCAAAACCTCAACATAGCACAGCTGCTCTACAAAAACATGGCCAGACTGTTTTTTAAAGGGGCCCCCAATCCTGTTCCACCCCACTGAGAGCAACTCCCCAATCAGGGTCTCCAGGCACCTCCTACAGATGTGTTTGGGCCAGCAACAAGTCCATACCTCTCTGAGAGAGAGCTTCCAGAGGGAGAGGCAGATTGTCATCTTTGCTATATTGCAGCCTTCACTGGTGACACTTCCAGGTACTGGAAAATCCAAGGCTACTAGGGAATGGAATGGGCCTCCAGCATACTGCAGCAGCCCTATGAAAAACTGGACAGAGTATTATGTGGGTGCCTGTTCCCATATCTCCTCAATTGGCAGGTCCTCCAGGCATAGGCCTCCAGCCACCCTCTACCAGAGCTATCGAGCCAGTAGTAACTCAAAAGCTCCCTGGACAAAGCCTCCAGGGGCAACTGAAAGCCTCTCTGTCACTACCTCGGCAGTGGAACTGCCCTTTCCACCCATGGAGTAATGAAGGAACAAAGATCCTAAGTGCTTTATTAACACCTCCAACTAGCTTCAGTTGACTGAAGGAGAGGGGACCAGTCCATCTTCCATGGGTCTCACACACCCACTTCCGTTCATCACCAGACAGGGAACTTCCACCTTGAGCCCATAGCACAGACCCTCCATCCTGGGCTGATTGCACTGAATGACGCTGACCTGCATTCTCTGGGGTGGAGGCTCTAGCAGGTGAGCAAAAGACCCTACAACCATTAATAAGGTCCCTTCCTTTGTTGCCCCCCCAAGTTGGGGAAGAAACATAAACACTGAGATCCAACCAAAGCTGCAGTGGGCAGACCAGGAGTTCCAAGCCATGATCTACAGCCTGCACACAAGAAAGAGAGGAATCTACACTTTCAGAATATTGACAGGGAACACAGCTGCCACTGTGAGGGAACATATTGGAGCCACACAACTGAGCAAGAGTTTACCAACTGACCAATAAGTGCCACCTACTGAATCACATCCCAAAGTTTCCACATCAAAAATATCTCACTAATGTACCCAACTCTGAAACAAACAAAAAAAAAAAGTCAGTTTCAAATAAAGGCACTGCACAAATCCTCAGCCAGATGTAAACATCCAGAAAATAGGTGTATTAACTGTATTCAATCTACACTGCAGTTAAAGTAACACACACATGTAGAGATAAGAAAGAACCAATGCAAGAACTCTGGTGACTCAGATGGCCAGACTGGAGTATATCCTCCAATTAACTGGACCAATTCTTCAACAAGAGTTCTTAACCAAGCTGAACTGGCTGAAATGACAGAAATGGAATTTGGAATATGTATAGGAATAATATTTATCCTGAATATATATGCACCCACACAGAAGCACCCAGATTAATGAAGCAAGTTATTAAAGATCTACAAAGAGACATAGAGTCTCACACAGTAATAGTGTAAGATTTCAACACTCCACTTACAGTACCAGACAGATCATCAAGGCATAAAATTAACAAAGATATTCAGGAAGTTAATTCAACATTGGACCAAATGGATCTGATAGACCTCTACAGAACTCTTCACCCAAAAACAACAGAATATACATTCTCATGGCCACAGAGCATACACTCTAAAACTGACCACACAATTGGACATGAAACAATCCTTAGCAAATGCAAAAGAACTGAAATCATACCAAACACAGTCTTAGACCACAATGCAATAAAAATAGAAGTCAAGACTAAGAAAATCACTCAAAATCAAGCAATTACATAGAAACTAAGCAACATGCTCCCAAATGACTTTTGGGTAAATAATAAAATTAAGGCAGAAATCAAGAGGTTCTTTTAAACTAATGAAAACAAAGGTACAACATACAAGAATCTCTGGAAAACAGCTAAGGGAATGTTAAGAGAGAAATTCATATGCCCACATCAAAAAGTAAGAAATATCTTAAATTAACAACTTAACATCACAACTGAAAGAATTAGAGAAGCAAGAACAAATTAACCCCAAAGCTAGAAGAAAACAAGAACTAACCAAAATCAGAGCTGAATTGAAGGAAATCGAGACATAAAAAAATCATTCAAAAGATCAATGCTTATGGGAGTTGTTTTTTTGAAAAAAATTAATAAAATAGGCTGCTAGCTAGACTAATAAAGAAGAAAACAGAGAAGATCCAAATAAACACAACTAAAAATGACAAAGAGAATGTTACCACTGACCCTACAGAAATAAAAATAACCATCAGAAACAAATACAAACACCTCTATGTATACAAATTAGAAAATTTAGAAGAGATTGATACATTCCTGGACACATCACACCCTTCCAAGACTGAACCATATATTCCTGGACACATAACACCCTTCCAAGACTGAACCAAAAAAATTAATTTCCTCGACAGACTAATAACAAGCTCTGAAATTGAATCAGTAATAGACTACCAACCATGAAAAGCTCAGGAGCTGATGGATTCACAGCCAAATTCTACCAGATATACAATGAAGAATTGATATCATTCCTACAAAAACTATTCCAAAAAAATGAGGAGAAGAGACTCCACTCCAACTCAGTATATGAGGCCAGCATCATCCTGATACCTGTGCCTGATCTTAGAGACCTCTGGCAGAGACACAACAGCAACAGAAAACTTCAGGCCAACATCCTTGATGAACAGAGATACAAAAATCTTCAACATAATAATTGCAAACTGAATCCAGCAGCACATCAAAAAGATAATCAACCATGATCAAGTAGGCTTCATCCCCAGGATGCAAGGTTGGTTCAACATATCCAAATCAATAAATGTGATTCATCACATAAACATAACTAATGACAAAAACCACATGATTATCTCAATAGACACAGAAAAGGCTTTAAACAAAACTCAACACCATTTATGTTAAAAAATCTGGATAAGCTAGATATTGAAGGAATATGCCTCAAAATAATAAGCGCCAACTATGGCAAACCCACACCAACATTATACTGAGTAGGCAAAGCTGGAAGCATTTCTGTTGAAAACCAGCCCAAGACAAGTATGTCCTCTCTCACCTCTCCTATTCAATGTAGTATTGAAAGTCCTAGTTAAAGAAATTAGGCAAGATGAAGAAGTACAGGGAATCTAAACAGGAAGAGAGAAAGTCAAACTATTTTTGCAGAAGACATGACTCTATATGTGGAATTCCCCATAGTCTTGGGTCAAAAGCTACTTCAGCTGATAAAAAACTTTAGGAAAGTTTCAGGATACAAAATCAATATACAAAACTCACTAGCATTCCTATACACCAACAACAGCCAAGACAAGAACCAAATCATAAAGGCAATCCCATTCACAGTTACCACAAAAAATAGCATTCCTAGGAATACAGCTAAACAGGGAGGTGAAATATCTCAACAATGAGAATTAAAAAAAAATTCTCAAAGAAATCAGAGAAGATACAAACAAACAGAAATGCATCCCATTCTCATAAATAGGGAGAATCAATATCATTAAAATGGCTATACTGCTCAAAGCAATTTACAAATTCAATGCTATTCTTATCAAACTACTAATGACATTACTCAGATAACTAGAAAAAAACTATTTTACAATTATTTTCACTACAGGGCTACAGTAACTAAAACAGCATGGTACTGGTACAAAAACAGACACATAGCCCAATGAAACAGAATAGAGAGTCCAGAAACAAGGCCACACAACAACAACGTCCTGATCTTTGACAAAAGCTACAAAAGCAAAGGGGAAAAGCCTTTCTATTCAATAAGTAGTGCTGGGATAACTGGCTAGCTATATGCAGAAGACTGAAGCTGGACCCCTTCCTTACACCATATTCAAAAATCAACTCAAGATGGATTGAAGATTTACATGTAAAACTGAAAACTATGAAAACCCTGGTAGACAACATAGGCAATACCATCCTAAACACAGGAATGGGCAAAGATTTCATGACAAAGACAACAAAAGCAATCGCAATAACAAGCAAAAATTGACAAATGGGAGCTCCTGCACAGCAAAAGAAACTATCAACAGAGTAAACTCACAACCTACAGAATGGGAGAAAAATATTTGAAAACTATGCATCTGACAAAGGTCTAACATCTAGCATCTATAAGGAGCTTAAACAATTACCAAAGGTAAACAACCCCATTAAAAAGTGGATAAAGAACATGAACTTTTCAAAAGAAGATACACATGTGGCCAGCAGTCATATAAAAAAAGCTCAATATCACTGATCATTAGAGAAATGTAAATAAAAGCCACAATAAGATACTATCTCACATCAGACAGAATAGCTATCACTAAAAAGTCAAAAAGTAACAAATGCTGGTATGGTTGTGGAGAAAAAGGAACACTTATACACTCTTGGTTGGTGGGAGTATAAATTAGTTCAAACATTATGGAAGGCACTATGGCTATTCCTCAAAGAGCCAAAAGCAGAACTATCATTCAACTCAGCAATTCTATTACTAGGTATATACCCAGAGGAATATAAATAATTCTACCATAAAGTCACGTGCACAGAAATGCTCATTGCAGCACTATTCACAATAGCAAAGACATGGAATCAACCTAAATACCCATCAGTGGCAGATTGAATAAACAAATGTGATACATATACACTGTGGAACACTATGGAGTTATAAAAAACAATGAGATCATGTCTTTT
Source organism: Pan paniscus (assembly GCF_029289425.2). Classification (NCBI taxonomy): domain Eukaryota; kingdom Metazoa; phylum Chordata; class Mammalia; order Primates; family Hominidae; genus Pan; species Pan paniscus. The sequence continues at coordinate 66,609,784 of NC_073272.2, forward strand.
GCATGAACATGGATAGAGCTGGAGGCTATTATCTTCAGCAAACTAATGCCAGAACAAAAAACAAAATACCGTATGTCCTCACTTATAAGTGGGAGCTAAATGATGAGAATTTATGAAAACAAAGAAGGAAACAACAGACACTGAGGTCTACTTTAGGTGGAGGGTGGAAGGAGGGAGAAGAGAAGAAAAGATAACTATTGAGCACTGGGCTTAATACTTGGATGATGAAATAACCTGTACAACCAATCCCCATTATGTGAGTTTACCTATGTAACAAACCTTCATATGTACCCGTGAACCTAAAATAAAGGTTAAAATAATTTTTAAAAACCCTGAGATTCATCTATATGCTGTCTGGAAGAGGCTCACTTTGCCTTTAAAAACACATATAAAGTGAAAGTAATGGGATGGAAAATGATATTCAATGCAAATGGAAATTAAAAGAAAGCAGAAGTTGGTGTACTCATATCAATTAAAATAGACTTTATGTAAAAAACTGTAAAAGAAGACCAAGATGGTCATTATATAATGATAACTGTGTCAGTTTATCAAAAGAATATAACAATTGTAAACATATATGAACCCAACACCAGAGCACAAAAATATATAAACAAGTTATATTACACCTAAAAGGCAAGATAGACTGCAATACAATAATAGGAGGAAACTTAAACACCCCACTTTCAGAAATGGACAGATTATTCAGACAGAAAATCAACAAAGAGACATCAGATTAACGCCGCACCCTAGATCAAATGAATCTAATAAACATTTACAAAACTACCCAACAGCTGCAGAATACACATTCTTCTTATCAACACATAAAACTTTCTTTAGAATAGATCATATGTTAGGCCCAAAATCAAAATTATATCAAGTATCTTTTCTTACCAAAATGTAATAAAACTAATCATGAATAACAAGAAGAGCTTTGGGAATTATGTACGTATATGTAAAATAAATAACATACCCATGAATAACACATGGAGCAATAAATAAATTAAAAGGAAATTTTAAAAAATTTTGAGACAGATGGAAATGAAGAACAACATACCAAGATGTATGGGATACAGCAAAAGCAATATTAAGAAGAAAGTTTATAGAAATAATCACACACATTAAAAAATTAGAAATATTGCAAATAAACAATCTAACATTGAATCTCAAAAAATTAGAAAAACTAGAACATACTGAGGCCAAAAATGGTAGACGATAAGAAATAATAAAAAAAGAGCATAAATAAACAGAATAGAGACTGATAAACAACATAGAAGTTCAACAAAATGAAGAGTTGGTTTCTTGAAAATATGGTTCAACATGCAAAAATCAATTAGTGTGATACATTGTATTAACAACAATCAAAATAAAAACCGTATGATTATTTAAATGAATGCAAAAAATAATAAATTTGAATATCTATTTATGATTAAATAACTATTAAAAAATTAGGTATAAAAGAAATGCATCTCAACATAATACAAGCCACATATGACAAATTTACAGCTAACATCATACTTAATGTTGAAACTTTCAAATCTTTTTCTCTAAAATCTGGAAGAAAACAAGGATGGTCATTTTTACCACTTTTATTCAACACAGTAAGATAAGTCCTAGCCAAAGTAATTAGGCAAGAGAAATAAATAAAAGGCATTCAAATTGGAAAGGAGGTAGTCTTTATTCAGACAGTCCCTGTTTGCAGATGGTATGTAGAAAACCTTACAGATCACACACACACACACACACACACACACACACACACACACACACACACACACACTGTTAGAACTAATAGATGAATTCAGTAAAGTAGTGGGACTGGCAATAACAAATGCTGGCTAGGATGTGGAGCAAAGGAAACCCTCAAACGCTTTTCATGGGAGAGTAAATTAGTACTACCACTATGGAGAACAGTTTGGAAGTTCCTCAAAAAACTAAAAATAGAGCTTCCATACAATCCAGCAATCCCACTACTGGGTATGTATCCAAAGAAAATAAGATCTGTATGTCAAAATGATACCTGCACTACCATGCTTATTGCAACATTATTTATAATATCCAAGATATAAAATCAACAAACTATGTGTCCATTAAAGGATTAATGGATAAAGAAAATGTTGTATACATACAGAATGGAATACTATTAAGCCTTTAAAAAGGATAAAATCCTGTCATTTGTGACAACATGGATGAACCTGAAGAACATTGTGTTAAGTGAAATAAGCCATGCTCAGAAAGATGAATACCATATGATCTCACTTATATGTAGAATCTAATAAGCTGAATACATAGAAGCAGAGTAGAACATTGTTTATCAGAGGACACGAGTAGGGGAGTTGAGATGTTGATGAAAAGACTTAAAATTTCAGTTAGATAGGAGTAATAAGTTCAAGAGATCTGTCTTACAACATGGTGACTATAATTAATAACCATGTATAGTATTCTTGAAAATTACTAAGAGAGTAGATTTGAAATGTTCTTATCAAAAATAATAAATATGAGGTAAAGCACATGTTAATTAAACTGATTTATTCATTTCACAATGTATAAATATTTCCAAAAAATATGCACATGATAAATATATACAATTTGTATTTGTCAATTTAAAATATGAATTATGAAGAACAGCAATATCAGCAAATACCATTAAGGTATTTCTAAGCCATGTGCAGGAATATCTCTCTATTGAAGGTCTTATTTTTTTTTTTATCAAACTCAGTATAAGCTGTATCTGCACTTTATTTTTCAAAAATTGTTTATATTTTGACTTCATTAGTCTGTGATATTCCAACTTGAGTGTGTTATACATCACTTAAGAAGCTTGTTAAAATGTTGATGCCAAGGGCACATCCCCACAAATTTAGATTCAATCGTTGTAGAAGGGGGCTTGGAATCTGCATTTTAACAAACACTGTAGGGAATTTTTATGTCCACTCACATTTCAGAATCACAACTCTTAAGGAAGAAATCTAGCATATAAAGAAAAGGCCTCTCTCACACAGATGAGATGCTTTAACCTTTGCCATAGAGTGCCATTCCCTATTTCAGATCTAGTCCAAGACATTTCTGGGTCCAATCAGTATTACTAAGCCAGTCTTCTCTCTCCATGCCCCATTCCTACTGCTACCCAGCACTGCCAACTTTCCCAACAGGGGCAAGGCATAGTTGCTTAATCCGGCCCTGGAAGGAAAACCTGTAAAACTCCAGGCTTCATTTTGCCTCTTTCTTATGTCACTCAGCTGACATGCTTAACTACTTTTGCTATAGCCTCCACATAGCTGTGGTACCCACATTTTCTCACTAAAACTTAGCATAATAGGAAGAGACAATAAGGAAGACCTGAATGCATTTTTCTGGTTTTTGGTGGTAAATTTCTTTAGAACTCAGGAAATTTATGGAGCAGTTCATTCACCCCCTAATTTAAGCCAGGCCTGGCTTGGCTGAGACTCTGGTTGGGAAGGAATGAGTGAAGAGGTAGAATACAAGAGGGATAGAGTAATGTTCTTGCACCCAGAAAAACTTCTTGCTGAGGAAAGTTGAAATAGGGTTTGGAGGTATTCTCATAACAGTTATTCCAGAATTTGGGAATCCGAAGTAATATTTTAGGCTACTCACTCAAGTCAAGCTTACACTCCATCCCTCCCAAATGATGTCAGAACCAGCCTTCCTGTCCCCAATGATGATGTGTTTATTTCCTTCTGAAGTCTTCCACGAAGGACAAACTGAAAACATTTGCTCCCTCTGCTGTTATAGCCTTTGGGCAATCTGATGTCTGAGACCAAGTCCTACTGATTCTTCTCTTTTCCAAACTAAACAGCCCCAGGACATCCAACTGTTCCTCATTGGAATGTTTTCCAAGCCCTTTTTGTTTTAAACTGAATATTTGTGTTTGCCCCACAAATTCATATGCTGAAGCCCCAACTCAAGTGTGCCTATATTTGGAGTAAGGAAGTACATAAGGTTAAATGAAGTAATAAGGGTGGGGCCATTATCTGATCAGATTAGTTTCCTTATAAGAAGAGACACCACAGAGCTTGCTCCCCAACATGCCCTTGTTCACATAATGAAGAAAAGCCATGGGAGGACATTATGAGAAGGTGGCAATCTACAAGCCAGCAAGAGATTCCTCTTCAGAAACCAAAGCTCCTGGCACCTTGATCACAGATGCCTAGCCTCCTGAACTGTGAGAAAATAAATTTCTGTTGTTTAAGGCACTCATTTTATGGTATTTTGCTAATAGGAGCCTGAGCACACTAATACACCAAGCTACTCACTTTCCTCTGTACAGACCTCAGTTTGTTTGTGTCTCTCTTCATATTCTGGGTCTAGAGCTACTCCCCTGATGTGGGTCTGGCCAGAAGAAAAGAGAGCTACATTATGAAATTTGGTAACTAACTCCCTTTTGGAATTTCGTTAGTGTTTTCTAAAGTAAGTTCTCCTGACCCAACTTACCACGTCTTCCCTGAATGCCCTGAATGCCACACAGACCCACCTTACTCCCCAGGGATCTGATTCCAGAGGCAGATAGCCCATTCCTTTCTCTGCTCTAATCTGAATCTACTAACTTATTTGATAAATATTTACTATAATACTTACTCAAGCAGCGCTCTGGACACTAGAAACAGAACACTAAATAAGGCAGATACTTTCCTGTTCTGTTGGGCTTATACTCCAGTGGGAGAAAACAGAGAGTGAAAAGCTGTTTTCTTGCCTTCTGGCAAGTAACAAGATAATTCCTAGCTGGACACAGACTCAGACAGAGGCTTGCAACACTCCTGCCTCAAAACCCATCCTTAACAGAGTCATTTTCATAATTGAAGGCTTTCCCTGCCCCCACAAAGATGTCTGGATTTTTAGCTGGGCTGCAAACTGATGGCTAGCAATTAGAGCTGTGCAGTAGTCACAAAAACTCTCTGGAGACTAAGCGTTGGAAGAATCCTTGTTATTTAAGGGAGCATGAGGCTTAGTGGAGATTTCCCGTAAAACACTCCAAGTCAGGCTGCCAATTCAGTCTCCAGGACAATGTTCACCTTCCACATTAGCATATATATCTCTGCTACATTCCTAGATTTTTTAGATTTAGTTTTGGATATTACAGTCTATTATGATGGAGCAATGAAACAGTGCTTTGTAGTCAGGTAGGCTTTAGTTCAAATCCTAGCCCCATTTTCATAGCCACATAGCTTATAGTCTTATGCAAGTTAGTGAACACTCTAAACCCAGTTTCCTCACTCACTACATGGATTGTTGTTAGGAGGTGACGAAGACATCACTTCAATAGACTCAACTGATTTCTTTAGCACGTTCACTTCCCTTTAAAGTTCCAACAACTTTCATATCATTTACCATAAGCAGTCACATGTCTTAGCAGATTCTCCTCCCCAATTTATTTCTGGAAGTAGCTAAGGAACTTCCATGTTATACTAGTATGTTCTGGTCATTTTGCTTCTCACCACTTCAGCCAGCCACTTTGCTTGGAACTGTTACTACACTCCAGGCTAGGCATTTCTTGCCCTTTCTTAACTGCTTTTCTTCAGGCTGCTCCCTACAAGTTTCTGCTGTTTTGCTCTTAGGTCCCACCCCCCACCTCCACTCCCAAGGCTTAACTCAATTTTCTATCCCAACTGGAAGAGCTACAGGATATTTTGTCAAGCTTTCAAAGGTTCCAGAGACATTTTTCTTAGCTGGGGATGAAGAACAGAGGACCTGGGATTCCCATTTTCCCAGGAGTCTTTATGAGAGAAAAGTGTTTCTTAAGCCTATAGCCTAGGATTGTGGGCCCAACACCAATATGGGAGGAGGAGGAGTATAGCTACCTCTCTATCCCAAAGCATATCTCAGGGAACAGGGTAATTTTTTCTGGTTATAGATGAAAAGTGCCTGGCATAACTCTATAGGCACTGGACCTGACAAAGTGGGTGAGGTGAAAAGAGAGACCTAAAGATGATCATTATGTAGTCCTTAATTTGCAGTTTTGCAAGGGAGGAAAATACATATGTGAATGGAAGACATATTTGGGATATTACTTTACCACCAAAGGCCTAGTTACATTGTAGAGGGGAGGGTTTCCATTCCCTCAATTTTGTCTCTGGGAAAACAGACCTGACTAGATGCTATTAGCAAGCCTGCTGATATCATCCCAGCTATCACAGGAATCTGGCTTTGCAGAGCTCTTATGGTGCCTGAGGATCTTCTGTTATGCCAGGATCATCCTCAAGTCTTCCCCAGTTTGCTGTTGTTACTCTTGTAAAGCAGAATCTCCCAATCCTAGGACCCCTGAGGTCCTGAGCAATACACTCATGTACCATGAACTTTGTTTTCAAATGGGCCTTAGCTTTTAGCCTTCTCATGATGCTTCCTTTAAACTGTGACTTTCTAAAGATGCCTCCATGCCATCGTACATTCCCTGATAGAACCACTGGGCTAAGCAAGAAATGTATCTTCTGATCAGATCATTTGGCTTCTTCATTAAGAAGGACAAAAGAAGTATGCTTATCTTACCTCTGGCTTTCTACTCTATCTTCCAGACATACCAAACATTTTGCCACATCTCAATCACATAGTAGTCTTTCACGTATCCATGTAATTTTTTGAAATAACACCTCTTGCCCTAACCTCTTTTATAATCACCATCAAGACTTTATATAACCTGAACCTTGCCCACATCTGCAATCTCATCTCATACTACTCTTTCTCTCATTCACTATATACCAGGTGTAGTTTTTTTTTTTGAAAATTATTCTTTGATACCACCAAGCTCCTGTGTCTTTAGAGGCCTTTGCACTAGCTATTTCCTCTACTTAAACTGATTTTATATTACTACTTAATGCTTGGTTCTACATTTATTTGTTTATTGTCAGTATCTGAAACTAGAATTTAAAGGTGATGGGGGCTAAGACTTCCATCTTGGTTGTCTAGTGCAGTACCTAGAAAACAGTAGGTGTTAAGTAAATATATTTGTAATGAAAATAACTGTCGCTATATTTTTCAAGCAAAGAGCTGGAGTGCAAAGGCTGTATTAGTACCATGCTCATGTCAATTTACTGCCAGGAGAAAGTGATGGAGATGTAGGGTTGTCAGCCCAGTTCCAAGACTCATGCTAGAAATTCAAGCTTTCAACCTCTGGCCTTTGCTTTAATCCATTTTCCATACGGCAGTAGAAGTTGAAATTTATATTTTTTCCAGCTTTGTTGAGTTATAATCAACAAATAAAAATTTCATATACGCAAGGGGTACAACATGGTTATTTGCTATACATATACATTGCAAAATGATAATCACAATAAAATTAATTAACACATCAATCACCACAATTAGTTATGATTTGTGTGTATTGGGGATGAGAACACAAAATCTACTGTCTTCACAAATTTCAAGTAATCAAAACTGAAGTGTTAACTGAATCACTGTGCTATATGTTAGGTATCAGAGCTTACTCATCTCACAAATAAAAGTTTGTACCCGTTGACCAATATCTCTCCATTTCCCTCACACCCCTGTCCCTGGATATCATTATTCTATTCTCTGATTCTATGAGTTGGACTTTTTATTTTAGATTCCATATATAAGTAAGATGACACAGTATTTGTCTTTCTATGTCCGACTTAACTTACTTACCGTAATGCCCTTTAGATTAATCCACGGTGTCACAAAAGGTAGGATTTCCTTCTTTGTAGCGCTGAATGATATTCCATTTTATCTATCTATTTATCTATCTATCTAGCTAGTTAGCTATGATGTATCAATTTATCTTTATCTCACATTTTCTTTATCCATTCATCCGTCAACAGACAGTTAGGTTTTTTCCATATGTTGGCTATTGTGAATAATGCTGCAAAGAACATACAAATATCTCTTCAAGATACTGATCTCATTTTCTGTGGATATATACCTAGAAATAAAATTGCTTCTCATTTTCTATGGATATGTACCCAGAAGTAGAATTGCTGGATTGTATTCTACTTTTAATTATTTGAGGAAACTCCATACTGTTTTCCATAGTGGCTGTCCTAATTTACATTCCCACTAACAATTTCCAAGGATTTCCTTTTCTCCACACTCTCGCTGACACATTATTTCATGTTTTTTGGTAATAGACACCTAATAGGTGTGAGGTGATATCTCTTTGTGATTTTGAGTCACATTTCCATGATGATTAGTGACACTGTGCACCTTTTTATATAGCTGTTGGCCATTTGTGTATCCTCTTTGGAAAAAATGTTTATTCAAGCCCTTTGCTCATTCAACTCAAATTTATAAATTTATTTACTTATTATTTCATTTTGTCTTTGAGTTGTGACAGTTTCTTATAAATTTTGGATATTAACTCGTATCTGATACATGGTTTGAAACTATTTTCTTCCATTCTGTGAATTGCCTTTTCATGTTGTTGATTGTTTTCTTTGCTGTGCAGAAGCTTTTTAGTTTGGTGCAGGCCACTTGTTTATTTATTTTCTTGCATGGGCTTTTGGTCTCATATTGAAAAAATCATTGTCAAGACCAATGCCAAGGAGATATTTTTCCTGTTTTCTTCCAGTAGTTTTATGGTTTCAAGTCTTACATTTAAGTCTTTCAACCAGTTTGAGTTCATTATTGTATATAATGTAAGACAAGGGTCTAATTTTGTTATTTTGTCTGTGAACACCCCGTTTCCCCTGCATCATTTATTGAAGAGACTAACTTTTCCCTATTGAATATTCTTGGTGTCCTTGTCAAATATCAGTTGACCATATATGTGTGGATTTATTTTGGGGCTCTCCAATCTATTATATTGGTCTATGTGGTTTTTTTTAATATTAGCGTCATACTGCCTTGATTACTATGGCTTTGTAATATAATTTAACTCCCGAAACTGTGATTCCTCCAGCCTTGTTTTTCTCAAGATTGCTATGGATATTTAGGATGTTTTGTCATTTCATATGAATTTTGGGATTCTACTTTTATTCCTGTGGAAAAAAGTCACTACAATTTTGATAAAGATTGCATTGAATTTGTAGATCATTTTGCAAAATACAGACATTTAAACATTTCTAAGTCTTCTGGCCAATGAATACAGGGTATCTTTTTATTTGTGTCTTCTTTAATTTCTTTTATCAATTTCCTACAGTTTTCAATGTACCTAAATTTATTTCTTAGTATTTCATTTTTATACTATTCTAAGTGCAATTGTTTTCTTAATTTCTTTTTCAGATAGCTTATTGTTAGTATATGAGAGCACAACTGATTTTTGTGTGTGGATTTTGTATGCTGCAATTTTGCTGAATATGTTTATTGGTTCTAAGTTTTTTGGTGGAGTCTTTAGAATTCTCTATGTGTAAGTATATGTCATCTGCAATCAGAGACAATTTTACTTTTTTTTGGATTAATTTTATTTGTTTATCTTGCCTAATTGCTCTGGCTAGGACTTCCAGTACAATATTGAATAGAAGTGACAAGAGTGAGCATAATTTTTTTAAATTTTATTTTAAGCTCATGGGTACAAGTGTAGGTTTATTACCTAGGTAAACTTCTGTCATGGGAGTTTATTGTACAGATTATCACCCAGGTATTAAGCTTAGTATCCATTAGTTATTTTTCCTGATCCTCTCCCTCCTCCCACCTTCCACCCTCTGAAAGTCCCCAGTGAGTGTTGTTCCCCTTCATTTGTCCATGTGTTATCATCATTTAGCTCCCATTTATAAATGAGAACATATGTTATTTGGTTTTCTGTTGCTAGGTTAGTTTGCTAAGAATAATGGCCTCCTGCTCCATCCATGTCCATGCAAAGGACATAATCCCATTCTTCTATAAGGCTGCATACTATTTTATGGTGTGTATATACCACATTTTCTTTATCCAGTCTATCACTGATGTAAGTTTAAGTTGATTTCATGTCTTTGCTATTGTGAATAGTACTGCAATGAACATATGTGTGCATGCATCCTTATAATAGAATAATTTGTATTCCTTTGGGTATATACCCAGTAGTAGGATTACTGGGTTGAATGGATTTTCTATCTTTAGGCCTTTGAGGAATCATCACACTGTCTTCCACAAAGACTGAACTAATTTACACTCCCACCAACTGTGTGTAAGCATTCCCTTTTCTCCACAACCTCACTAGCATCTGTTATTTTTTGACTTTTTTGTTTTTTTTTTTTTTGAGATGGAGTCTCACTCTGTCATCCAGACTGGAGTGCAGGGGCACACTCTTGGCTCACTACAACCTCCACCTCCCAAGTTCCACCAATTCTCCTGCCTCAGCCTCCTGAGTAGCTGGGACTACAGGCATGCACCACCATGCCTGGCTAATTTTTGTATTTTTTAGTAGAGATGGGGTTTCACCATATTGGCCAGGCTGGTCTCTAACTCCTGACCTGGTAATCTGCCCCCTCAGCCTCCCAAATTGCTGGGATTACAGGCATGAGCCACCAGGCCTGGCCTTGACTTTTAATAATAGCAATTCTGACTGATGTGAGATGGTATCTCATTGTGGTTTTAATTTGCATTTCTCTAATGATCAGTGATGTTGGGCCTTTTTTTCATATAATTGTTGGCTGTATGCATGTCTTCTTTTGTGCCTACTGTTCATGGGCAAAGGACATGAAAAATGGGCATTCTTATCTTGCTCCTGGTCTTAAGGGGAAAACGTTTTAGCTTTTTATTGTTTAGTATGATGTTTTCTGTGGTCTTGTCACACAAGGCCTTTATTTTGTTTAGGTACACTCCCTCTACATCTAAATTTTTTGGTGTTTTATTGTGACAAAATGTTGTTTTTTTTCAAATGCTTTTTCTGCAACTATAGAGAGGATTATATGATTTTTATTCTTCATTCTGTTAATGAGGTATATCACACTTATCAATTTTTGTATGTAGAACCACACTTTCATCTCAGGGACAAATTACACTTGATCATGGTGTATGATTCTTTCAATAAGCTGTTGAATTCAGTTTGCTAGTATTTTGCTGAAAACTTTTGCATCTACTCATCAGAGACATTGGTCTGTAATTTTCATTTTTTGTAGGAACCTTATTCGGATTTGTATGGTAGACTTGTAAAGTGAGTTTGTAAGTGTTCTCTTTTTATTTTTTTGGAAGTGTTCGAAAGTAGGCATTTGTTTTTTCTTAAAAATTTTGTAGGATTTACCTGTGAAACCATGTCCTGAAATTTTCTTTTGTTGCAGGTTTTTTGTACACCTTTAAGCGCCTTCTTTGTTACTGGTTTGTTTAAATTTCCAGCCTCTTTATGATTTAGTGTTGGTAGGTTGTAAGTTTCTAAGAATTTATCCATTTTGTCCAGGTAATTTAATATATTGGTGTAGTATTTTTAATAGTAGCATATTACGAATATTTGTAATTCTGTAGTATCAATTGCAATGCTTTTTCTTTCATTTTAAATATTATTTATCTGAGTTCCTTCTCTTTTCTGTTAGTCTAGCTAAGAGTTTGCTGATTTTATCAATTTAAAATATCGACTCAGGAGGTGGAGCCAAGATGGCCTAATAGGAACAGCTCCAGTCTACAGCTTCCAGCATGAGTGACGTGGAAGACTGGTGATTTCTGCATTTCCAACTGAGGTACCGGGTTCATCTAACAGGGGAGTGTCAGAAAGTGGGTGCAGGACACTGGGTGCAGTGCACTGAGCATGAGCCAAAGCAGGGCAAGGCATTGCATCACCAGGGAAGTGCAAGGGGTCAGGGAATTCCCTTTCCTAGTCAAACAAAGGGGTGACAGAAGGCACCTGGAAAATCGGGTCACTCCCACCCTAACACTGCACTTTTCCAATGGTCTTAGCAAATGGCACACCAGGAGATTATATCCCGTGCCTCGCTTGGAGGGTCCTATGCCCATGGAGCCTCACTCATTGCTAGCACAGCAGTCTGAGATCAAACTGCAAGGCAGCAGTGAGGCTGGGGGAGGGGCATCCACCATTGCCAAGGCTTGAGTAGGTAAACAAAGAGGCCTGGAGGGAAGCTCAAACTGGGTGGAGCCCACTGCAGCTCCAGGAGGCCTGCCTGCCTCTGTAGACTCCACCTCTGGGGGCAGGGCATTGCCAAACAAAAGGAAGCAGAATCCTCTGCAGACTTAAATGTCCCTGTCTGACAGATTTGAAGAGAGTAGTGGTTCTCCCGGCATGCAGCTGGAGATCTGAGAATGGACAGACTGCCTCCTCAAGTGGGTCCCTAACCCCCAAGTAGCCTAACTGGGAGGCAACCCCCAGTAGGGGCAGACTGACACCTCACATGCCCAGGTACTCCTCTGAGACAAAACTTTCAGAGGAACGATCAGGCAGCAACATTTGCTGTTCACCAATATCCGCTGTTCTGCAGCCTCTGCTGCTGATACTCAGGCAAAGAGGGTCTGGAGTGGACCTCCAGCAAACTCCAACAAACCTGCAGCTGAGGGTCCTGATTGTAAGAACGAAAACCAACAAACAGAAAGGACATCCACACCAAAACCCCATCTGTATATCACCATGATCAAAGACCAAATGTAGATAACACCACAAAGATGGGGAAAAAACAGAGCAGAAAAACTGAAAATTCCAAAAATCAGAGGACCCCTCCTTCTCCAAAGGAATGCAGCTCCTCACCAGCAATGGAACAAAGTTGGACGGAGAATTACTTTGATGAATTGAGAGAAGAAGGCTTCAGATGATCAAACTACACTGAGCTAAAGGAGGAAGTTCGAACCCATGGCAAAGAAGTTAAAAACCTTGAAAAAAAATTAGACGAATGGCTAACCAGAATAACCAATGCAGAGAAGTCTTTGAAGGACCTGATGGAGTTGAAAACCAATGCACGAGAACTATGTGACAAATGCACAAGCCTCAGTAGCCAATTTGATCAACTGGAAGAAAGGGTATCAGTGATGGAAGATGAAATGAATGAAATGAAGTGAGAAGAGAAGTTTAGAGAAAAAAGAATAAAAAGAAACAAACAAAGCCTCCAAGAAATATGGGACTGTGTGAAAAGACCCAATCTACATCTGATTGGTGTACCCGAAAGTGAAGGGGAGAATGGAACAAAGCTGGAAAACACTCTGCAGGATATTATCCAGGAGAAATTCCCCAATCTAGCAAGGCAGGCCAACATTCAAATTCAGGAAATTCAGTGAACACCTCAATGATACTCCTCGAGAAGAGCAATTCCAAGATATATAATTGTCACATTCAACAAAGTTGAAATGAAAGAAAAAATGTTAAGGGCAGCCAGAGAGAAAGGTCGGGTTACCCACAAAGTGAAGCCCATCAGGCTAACAGCTGACCCCTTGACAGAAACTATACAAGCCAGAAGAGAGTGGGGGCCAACATTCAACATTCTTAAAGAAAAGAATTTTCAAACCAGAATTTCATATCTAGCCAAATTAAGCTTCGTAAGTGAAGGAGAAATAAAATCCTTTACAGACAAGCAAATGCTAAGAGATTTTGTCACCACCAGGTCTGCCCTAAAAGAGCTCCTGAAGCAAGCACTAAACATGGAAAGGAACAACCGGTACCAGCCACTGCAAAAACATGCCAAATTGTAAACACCATCAAGGCTAGGAAGAAACTGCATCAACTAATGAGCAAAATAACCAGCTAACATCATAATGACAGGATCAAATTCACACATAACAATATTAACCTTAAATGTAAATGGGCTAAATTCTCCAATTAAAAGACACAGACTGGAAAATTGGATAAAGAGTCAAGACCCATCAGTGTGCTGTGTTCAGGAAACCCATCTCACTTGCAGAGACACACATAGGCTCAAAATAAAGGGATGGAGGAAGATCTCCGAAGCAAATGGAAAACAAAAAAAGGAAGGGGTTGCAATCCTAGCCTCTGATAAAACGGACTTTAAACCAACAAAGATCAAAAGAGACAAAGAAGGCCATTACATAATGGTAAAGGGATCAATTCAACAAGAAGAGCTAACTATCCTAAATATATATACACCCAATACAGGAGCACCCAGATTCATAAAGCAAGTCCTTAGAGACCTACAAAGAGACTTAGACTTCCACACAATAATACTGGGAAATTTTAAAACCCCACTGTCAATGTTAGACAGATCAACGAGACAGAAAATTAACAAGGATATCCAAGAATTGAATGCAGCTCTGCACCAAGCGGACCTAACAGACATCTACAGAACTTTCCACCCCAAATCAACAGAACATACATTCTTTTCAGCACCACACCACACCTATTCCAAAATTGACCACATAATTGGAAGTAAAGCACTCCTCGGCAAATGTAAAAGAACAGAAATTATAACAAACTGTCTCTCAGACCGCGGTGCAATCAAACTAGAACTCAGGAATAAGAAACTCACTCAAAACCACTCAACTACATGGAAACTGAACAACCTGCTCCTGAATGACTACTGGGTACATAACGAAATGAAGGCAGAAATAAAGATGTTCTTCGAAACCAATGAGAACAAAGACACAACATACCAGAATCTCTGGGACACATTTAAAGCAGTGTGTAGAGGGAAATTTATAGCACTAAATGCCCACAAGAGAAAGCAGGAAAGATCTAAAATTGACACCCTAACATCATGATTAAAAGAACTAGAGAAGCAAGAGCAAACACATTCAAAAGCTAGCAGAAGGCAAGAAATTACTAAGATCAGAGCAGAACTGAAGGAGATAGAGACACAAAAAACTCTTCAAAAAATCAATGAATTCAGGAGGTGGTTTTTTGAAAAGACCAACAAAATTGATAGACAACTAGCAAGGCTAATAAAGAAGAAAAGAGAGAAGAATCAAATAGATGCAATAAAAATGATAAAGGGGATATCACCACTGATCCCACAGAAATGCAAAATACCATGAAAGAATACTATAAACATCTCTACGCCAATAAACTAGAAAATCTAGAAGAAATGGATAAATTCCTTGACACATACACTCTCCCAAGACTAAATCAGGAAGAAGCTGAATCTCTGAATAGACCAATAACAGGCTCTGAAGTTGAGGCAATAATTAATAGCTTGCCAACCAAAAAAAGTACAGGAACAGATGGATTCACAGCTGAATTCTACCAGAGGTACAGGGAGGAGCTGGTACCATTCCTTCTGAAACTATTACAAACAATAGAAAAAGAGGGAATCCTTCCTAACTCATTTTATGAGGCCAGCATCATCCTGATACCAAGGCCTGGCAGAGACACAACCAAAAAAGAGAATTTTAGACCAATATCCCTGATGAACACCGATGCAAAAATCCTCAATAAAATACTAGCAAACCGAATCCAGCAGCACATCAAAAAGCTTATCCACCATGATCACGTGGGCTTCATTCATGGGATGCAAGGCTGGTTCAACATATGTAAATCAATAAACATAATCCAGCATATAAGCAGAACCAAGAGCAAAAACCATATGATAATCTCAATAGATGCAGAAAAGGCCTTCCACAAAATTCAACAACCCTTCATGCTAAAAACTCTCAATAAATTAAGTATTGATGGAATGTATTTCAAAATAATAAGAGCTATCTATGACAAACCCACAGCCAATATCGTATGGAATGGGCAAAAACTGGAAGCATTCCCTTTGAAAACTAGCACAAGACAGGGATGCCCTCTCTCAACACTCCTATTGAACATAGTGTTGGAAGTTCTGGCCAGGGCAATCAGGCAGGAGAAGAAATCAAGGGCATTCAATTAGGAAAAGAGGAAGTCAAATTGTCCCTGTTTGCAGATGACATGATTGTATATCTAGAAAACCCCATGGTCTCAGCCCAAAATCTCCTTAAGCTGATAGGCAACTTCAGCAAAGTCTCAAGATACAAAATCTATGTGCAAAAATCACAAGCATTCTTATACACCAATAACACACAAACAGAGAGCCAAATCATGAGTGAACTCCCATTCACAATTGCTTCAAAGAGAATAAAATACCTAGGAATCCAACTTACAATGGACATGAAGGACCTCTTCAAGGAGAACTACAAGCCACTGCTCAATGACATAAAAGAGGATACAAACAAATGGAAGAACATTCCATGCTCATGGGTAGGAAGAATCAATATCATGAAAATGGCCATACTCCCCAAGGTAATTTATAGATTCAATGCCTTCCCTATGAAGCTACCAATGACTTTCTTCACAGAATTGGAAAAAACTACTTTAAAGTTCATATGGAACCAAAAAAGAGCCCACATTGCCAAGTCAATCCTAAGCCAAAAGAATAAAGCTGGAGGCATCACACTACCTGACTTCAAACTATACTACAAGGCTACAGTAACCAAAACAGCATGGTACTTGTACCAAAACAGAGAGATAGATCAATGGAAAAGAACAAAGCCCTCCGAAATAATGCCACATATCTACAACCATCTGCTCTTTGACAAACCTGATCAAAACAAGAAATGGAGAACGGTTTCCCTACTTAATAAATGGTGCTGGGATAACTGGCTAGCCACATGTAGATAGCTGAAACTGGATCCCTTCCTTACACCTTATATAAAAATTAATTCAAGATGGATTAAAGGCTTAAATGTTATACCTAAAACCATAAAAACCCTAGAAGAAATCCTAGGCAATACCATTCAGGACATAGGCATGGGCAAGGACTTCATGTCTAAAACACCAAAAGCAATGGCAACAAAAGCCAAAATTGACAAATGGGATCTAATTAAACTAAAGAGTTTCTGGACAGCAAAAGAAACTACCATCATAGTGAGCAGGCATCCTACAGAATGGGAGAAAATTTTCACAACCTACTCATCTGACAAAGGGCTAATATCCAGAATCTACAATGAACTCAAACAAATTTACAAGAAAAAAACAAACAACCCCATCAAAAAGTGGGCAAAGGATGTGAACAGACACTTCTCAAGAGAAGACATTTATGCAGCTAACAGACACATGAGAAAATGCTCATCATCACTGGCCATCAGAGAAATGCAAATCAAAACCACAATGAGATACCATCTCACACCAGTTAGAATGGCGATCTTTAAAAAGTCAGGAAACAACAGGTGCTGGAGAGGATGTGGAGAAATAAGAACACTTTTACAGTGTTGGTGGGACTGTAAACTAGTTCAACCATTGTGGAAGTCAGTGTGGCGATTCCTCAGGGATCTAGAACTAGAATTACCATTTGACCCAGACATCCCATTACTGGGTATATACCCAAAGGATTATAAATCATGCTGCTATAAAGACACATGCACACGTATGTTTACTGCGGCACTATTCACAATAGCAAAGACTTGGAATCAACCCAAATGTCCAACAATGATAGACTGGATGAAGAAAATGTGGCACATATACACAATGAAGTACTATGCAGCCATAAAAAATGATGAGTTCATGTCCTTTGTAGGGACATGGGTGAAGCCAGAAACCATCATTCTCAGCAAACTATCACAAGGAGAAAAAACCAAACACCGCATGTTCTCACTCATAGGTGGAAATTGAACAATGAGAACACATGGCCACAGGAAGGGGAACATCACACACCAGGGCCTCTTGTGGGGTGGGATAGCATTAGGAGATATACCTAATGTTAAATGACGAGTTAATGGGTGCAGCACACCAACATGGCACATGTATACATACGTAACTAACCTGCACGTTGTGCACATGTACCCTAAAACTTAAAGTATAATAAGAAAAAAGAAAAAATATCAACTCAGTTTTATTGATGTTTTTTATTGTCTTTATTTTATTTCAGCTTTATTCATCAGTATTTCCTTCCTT
Organism: Pan paniscus; assembly: GCF_029289425.2. Lineage (NCBI taxonomy): Eukaryota > Metazoa > Chordata > Mammalia > Primates > Hominidae > Pan > Pan paniscus. Next base: position 66,627,458 of record NC_073272.2, read on the forward strand.
CCGCTATTTTTTGGACTACTTTGTTTTTCTTTTGCTGGTTCATTGAGGTCTAAAGTTAGGTGGTTCATTGAGGTCTAAAATTAGGTTGTTCATTTGAGGTCTCTTTTTTCTTATTACAGGCATTTATTTCTATTAACTTTTTATCTCAGAACTCCCTTTGCTGCATTCCTTGATCATTGGCAGGTTGTAGTGTCATTTCTGTTTTTCTCAACATATTTTTAAAATTTCCCTTTTGGTTTCTCTTTGACCTACTGGTTTTTCAGAAGTGTGTTGTTTGATTTCCTCATATTTGTGAATTTTCCAAAATTCCTTCTGTTGTTGATTTCTAGTTTATAGTATTGTGTTTGTAAAAGATACATGATATAGTTTCAATTTTTGTAAATTTGAGAGGAATGTGTACTCTGTTGCTGTTTCAAGAAATGTTCTTTACATTATTGTTAGGCCCATTTTGTCTAAAGTGTAGTTCAAGTTCACCATTTGCTTATTGACTTTTCTGTCTGGATGATCTGTTCATTTTCAGAAGTGGAATATTGAAGTCCCCTACTATATCGTGTTTTTGTTGTTTTCTTCAGTTCAATTAATATTTGGTTTATATATTTAGGTGTTTCAATGTTGCATGAGTACTCATTTATAACTGTTATACACTTTTCATGAATTGACCCCTTTATCACTATATTCTGATGTTCCTAGACTCTTATGACAGAATTCAACTGAAAGTTTTTTCTCCCTGATATAAGTATAGCCACTCATGCACTCTATTGGCTAAAAGTTTCTTAGACTACCATTTTCATTCTTTAACTTTCAGGCCTATGCGTTTCATTAAGGCTACAGTGAGTCTATTCTAAGTAATATAACCTTGGTCCTTATTTTTTAACTTAAAAAATTGTGGGTACATAGATTTATGGGGTACGTGAGATACTTTCATACAGGCATACTATGGGTAATAATCATATCAGGGTAAATGGGGTATCAATCACCTGAAGTATTTATCCTTTTCATGTTATAAACACTCCAATTATACACTTTTAGTTATTTTTAAATGTACAATAATTTTTTTTACTCTAGTCATTCTACTGTGCAATCACACACAAGACCATATTTATTATAACTATATTATTGTACCCATTAAATATTATTACTTTCACTACTTCCCCCTTTCACCCCACTATCCTTCTCAGGATCTGATAACCATCATTTTGCTCTGTGTCTGTATGAGTTCAACAGTTTTAATTTTTAGCTCCCACAAATATGTGAGAACATGTAAAGTTTATCTTTCTGTGCCTAGCTCACCAAGATAATTTGACTTCTCCCTTCCAATTTGGATGCTCTTTATTTCTTTCTCTTGTCTGATTGCTCTAGCTAGGTCTTCCAGTACTATGTTGAATAACAGCAGTGAAAGTGGGAATTGTTGTCTTACTTCAGATCTTAGAGGATAGGCTTTCAGTTTTTCCTTATTCAGTGCAATACTAGCTGTGGGTTTTTTGTATATGGCTTTTACTGTGTTGAGATATGTTCTATCTATATCCACTGTTTTGAGGGTTTCTATCATGAAGAGATGTTGAATTTTATCAAATGCTTTTTCAGTATCAATTCAAATGGTCATATGGCTTTGTCCTTTATTCTGTTGATACAGTGTACACATTGATTTGCATATGTTGAGCCATCTTTGAATCCTTGAGATAAATTCCCCTTGGTTGTGATGAATGATCTTTTTGATATGCTGTTGAATTTGGATTGTTAGCATTTTGTTGAGGATTTTTGCATCAAAATTCATCAGAGATATTGGCCTGTAGCTTTCTTTTACTTTTCTTTTCTTTCTTTCTTTCTTTTTCTTTCTTTCTTTCTGTCTTTCTTTCTTTCTTTCTTTCTTTTTCTTTTTTCTTTCTTTCTTTCTTTCTCTTTCTTTCTTTCTTTCTTTCTTTCTTTCTTTCTTTCTTTCTTTCTTTCTTTCTTTCTTTCTTTCTTTCTTTCTTTCGTGTCTTCCTCAGGATTGGCTATTGGGATAATACTGGGTTGAATGATGAGTTTGGAAGTATTCTCTCATCCTCTATTTTTTGGAATAGTTTGAGTGGAATTGGTATTGATTTTATTTAAATATTTGACAAAATTTAGCAGAGAAGCCATCGTGTCCTGAGCCATTTTATGTTAGGAGCCTTTTTGCTGCGGCTTTGATCTCATTACTTGCTATGGGTCTGTTCATTGTTGTTATTTCTTCATGGTTCAATCTTGGCAGTTGTATGTGTCTAGCAATTTATTTATTTCCACTAGATTTTCCAGTTTATTGCCATATAGTTGCTCATAGTAGCCTCTAATGAGCTTTCAAATTTTTGCAGTATCAGTTGTGGTGTCTTTTTTTCTAACTCTCATTTCATTTATTTGATTCTTCTATTCTCTCATTTAGCTGAGTTAAAGACTTGTTTATTTCATATATGTTTTTAGCAAACCAACTCCTTGTTTCACTGCTAGTTTTTGTTGTTTTTCTTCATTTTTAAAATTTAAAAATTTTAAAATTTATTTATTTCTGCTCTGATATTTATGATTCATATTCTTCTGCTAATTTGGGGTGTGTTTTGCTCTTACTTTTCTAGTACTTTAAGATGCATCTTAAGGTTGTTTATTTAAAGTTCTTCTACTTTTCTGTAGGCACGTTTAGCCATAAACCTTCCTCTTATTACTGCTTTCACTGTATTTAATATGTTTTGGTACAATATTTTTCATTATCATTTGTTTCAATAAATTACTCTATTTTCTTCTTAATTTCCTCATTGACCCACTAGTCATTCAGGAGCATATGATTTAATTTCTGTGTGTTCTTATAGTTTCCAAAATTCTTATTGCTATTAATTTTTAGTTTTATTTTATTGTGGTCAGGGAAGATGCTGGATACAATTTTACTTTTTAAAACATTTTAAAGTCTTGTTTCGTTACCTAACATATGGTCTATTCTTGAGAATGATCCATGTTCTGAAGAGAAAAATGTGTGTCCTGCAGCTGTTGATTGAAATGTTCTGTATATATCTATTAGGTACATTTGGTCTACTGTGCAAATTAAGTTTGTTTTTTTGTTGATTTTCTCTCTGCATGATCTGTCTAATGCTGAAAGCAGGGTGTTGAAATCTCCAGCTATTATTGTATTTAGCTATGTCTCTCACTTTGCTTTAATAATATTTATCTAATAAATCTGGCTACTCCAGTGTTGGGTGCAAATACATATCTACAATTGCTATATCCTCTTGTTAAATTGATCCCTTTATCATTATATAATGACCTTTGTCTTTGTTATAACTTTTGTCTTGAAATTTATTTTGTCTGATATAAATATAGCTTTGCCTGCTCTCATTTGGTTTCCATTTGCACAGAATATCTTTTTCTATCCCTTTATTTTCAGACTGTATGTGTTTTATTGGTTAAGAGTGTTACCTGTAGGCAACATATCGTTAGGTCTAGTTTGTTTTTGTTTATCCATTCACCCAGTCTATGTAGTTTTTATTTTTTTTCATTTTCACTTTCTGTGGGTTTATAGTAGATGTACATATCTATAAGGTACATGATATATGTACAGGCATATCATCCATAATAATCACATCATAGAAAATTGGGTGTCCATCTCCTGAAGCATTTATCCTTTATGTTACAAACAATCCAATTATACTCTCTTAGTTATTGTAAAATGTACAATTAAATTATTATTGACTATAGTCACCCTGTTGTGATACCAAATTTTAGGTCTTTATTATTTCTAACTATTTTTTTTTGTACTCACTAACCATCTCAACCTCTCCCCAATGCCCGCCCCCACCATGCTGCTCTTCTCTGCCTTTGGTAACCACCTTTTCACTCTTTATCACCATTTCAATTGTTTCAATTTTAAAATCTCACAAATAAGTAAATACATGTAATATTTGACTTTCGGTGCCTGGCTTCTTTCACTTGACATAATGACATTCAGTTCCATCCATGTTGTTGTACAGTAGAGCACTATTCATCCATAAAAAATGAGATCTACATCAAAAGAGGGGAAATACTTTAAATAAACAATCTAACAATACATCTTAAAGAACTAGAAAAGCAAGAGTAAGTTGAATCCAAAATTAGTAGAATTTGGGTTCCATAAATTCTCCCTCTGTGCACAGAAGCTGTCTGAGCCCAGCACAGCTTTATTCTCCACTGTGACATGGCAGCAATGAGTTCAAAGTAGAATGCCCCAGTCATTGTGCTCTCCCTCTGCCAAGTGCAGAGATTCTCCCTTCAGGTCACACCAGCCACTGCTCAGGGATATGAGAGCGGTTATATCGACTACTTAAGATTGTCTTTCCCCTAAAAACAGAAATACTACTCGACTCAGCAATTCCATTATAAGGTATATACACCCCAAAATAGAAATTGTTCTATCATATAGACACATGCATATGTATGTTTATTGCAGCACTATTCACAATATCAAAGACATTAAATCAACCTAAATTTCCATCAATGTAGACTGGATTGAAAAAAAAAGGTGGGACTGGGCACGGTGGCTTACATCTGTAATCCCAGCACTTTGGATGGCTGAGGTGAGTGGATCACTTGAGGTCAGGAGTTCAAGACCAGCCTGGCCAACATGGTGAAACCGCATCTCTACTAAAAATACAAAAATTAGCCTGGTGTGGTGGTGGGTGCCTGTAGTCCCATCTACACAGGAGGCTGAGGCAGGAGAATCACTTAAACCCAAGAGGCAGAAGTTGCAGTGAGCCAAGATGGCACCACTGCACTCTAGCCTGGGTGAGAGAATGATACTCCATCAAAAAAAAAAAAAATCTGTGATACATATGCACCATAGAATACTCTGCAGCCATAAAAATATACGATTATAAGATTATGTCCTTTGTGGAACTTGGATGGAGCTGGAGATTATGTCCTTTGTGGAACTTGGATGGAGCTGGAGGCCATTATACTTAGCAAACTAACACAAAAACAGAAAACCAAATACCACATGTTCTCACTTGTAGTGGGAGCTAAATGATGAGAACACATGGACACATAGAGGAGAGCAACACACACTGTAGCCTGTCAGAGGGTGGAGTGTGGGAGGAGGGAGAGGATTAGGAAAAATAACTTATGGATACTAGACTTAATACTTGGATGACAAAATAACCTGCACAACAAACTCCCATGACACATTTACCTATATAACAAACCTTCACATGTATCCCTGAACTTAAAATAAAAGATAAAAGACTGTCTTTTATCTTGAATATTAATATCTTGACTATTAATATTAATATCTTGACTATTAATATTAATATCTTGAATATTAATATTAATATCTTGAATATAATATTGAATATAATATCTTGAATATTAATTTTTTTCTCTAAGTTTAGGAAACACTCTGTTATCACCCCTTTGAATAAACTTCCTACCCTGATCTCTCTCTTTCTATTTTATCTTTAAGGCCAATAAGTCTTAGATTCATCCTTTTGAGGCTGTTTTCTGGATCTTGTATGTGTGCTTCGTTCTTTTTTATTCTTTTTGTCTCCCCTGATTGTGTACTTTCATATAGCTTGTCTTCAAGCTCACTGATTCTTTCTTCTGCTATTAAGAGACCCTGTTACAGTCTTCAGTATACTAATTGCGTTTTTCAACTGTAGAATTTCTGCTTCTTTTTATTTCAATCCTTTGTTAAATTTATCTTATAAGATTCTGAATTATTTCTTTCGTGTCTGTGATTACATTGAACTTCAAAACAGATATTTTGAATTCTGTCTGAAAGGTCACATATCTCTGTCTCCCTGGAACTGGTCATTGATGACTCATTTAGTTTGTTTGGTAAGTTCGTGTTTTCCTAGATAGTCTTGATGCTTGTGGATGTTTGTTTGTGTTAGGGCATTGAAGACTTAGGTATTTTTTGTAGTCTTCACATTCTAGTCTTGTTTGTACCTGGCCTTCTTGGGAAGGCTTTCCAAGTATTCAAAGATGTGTTTTGATCTAAGTTTTTGGTCCCTCCAGACATATCTGCATTAGTGGACACCCCAAGCCTAATAACACTGTGGCTTTTCCAGTCTCATATATGTACCATTTTGGTTGCCTTGGGTAGGATCTGGGAAAATTCCCTTGATTACCAGGCAGAGATTCTTGTTCTTTTTCCTTACTTTGCCCCAAACAAACACAATCTCTTTCTTTGTGCTGAGGTGCCTGGAGCTGGGAGGGGTGGCACAGACACCCTTGTAGTTACCAACACTAGGATTGTGTTGGGTTAGATCCAAATCTAGCACATCAATGGGTCTTGCCCAAAGCCCACAGTGATCAGTGCCTGGCTACTGCCTATGTCCACTCAAGGTACAAGGGCTCTACAATCATTAGGTGGTAACTTTAGCCAGGCTTCCATTCTTTTCTTCAGGACAGCAACTTTCCTCCAGCCTCAGGTCATTCTGAAGATGCCATCCAGAAACCACAGCCTGGAGTTGGAAATCTTAAGAATCTACTGGGTGTTGTATTCTATTGCGGCTGAGCTCGCGCCCAAGCCACAACACAAAGTCCTTCCCACTTTTCCTTCCCATAGCCACCACTGCCCTGTGCCTGTGGTGAATACTGCCTGGCTACTGCTGATATTTACTCAAGGCCTGGGGGCTCTTCAGTCAGCTTGCAGTGAGTGTTCCCAGGCCTGGGTCTCTCCCATGAGGCAGTGTGCTCCCTCTGGCCCAGGGCAGGTCCAGAATTTCTATCTAGGGGCCCAGGCCTCGAATTGTGTACCCTAGAAGCCCACTTGTTGCTCTCCCCTACTGTGGCTAAGCTAATACCCAAGCTGCAAGAGAAAGTCATTTTTTCTCTTCCCTCTCCTTTCCTCAAGCAGAAGTTGTCTCTTCCCATAGCTATCACACCTGGGAACGTATTGGGTCACATCCAAAGTCAGGATAGTTCTGAGTGTCACACATGGCCCATGGAAAATAAGGCCTGGCTACCACTTCCACTTATTCAAGGCCCAAAGGCTCTTTAGTCAGCAGATGATGAATCCTGCCTGTATTTGGTCCTTCTCTTCAAGGCAACAGGGCCACTTTTGGGCCAGAGTATGTCCATAAATATCAGCTGAGAGCTGGAGCCTGGAATGGGGGCCTCTGGACTCTTCCAGATGCCCTATTTTACTGTGGTTGATGTGGTAGACAAATTAAAAGACAATGTCCTCTTTACTCACCCATCTATTCTCAAGCAGAAGGAAGGAGTATCTCCCAGAGCTGTGGGCTGTGTTACCTAGAGTTGGGGGAGGGGTTATGCAAGTAATCCCTTGATCACCCCAGCTGGTGTCTCACTGGGTTGTGCGCACCATAAGTCCACTGGCTCTGAGCCCAGCACAGCACCAGGACTTGCCCAAGAATTGTAGTCCTTGTGGCTTGGACTGCCTTTTAAGTTCATTTAGGACCCCAGAGCACTTTAGCCTGTAGTGGTGCACTTTGCCAGCCCTCAGTTTCTGACCACTGGTATGTACAATTTGCCTCTTGCTAGGGCTGTTCTAAATGCTGACTCCATGGGATCCAGCTGAATTCTACTTTGTGTTTTTTCCGCTTTGACAATGCAGCACCAAGTTCGAATTCAAAGTCCCCAAATCACTGTGCTTTCCCTCCTGCAAGTGTACAGATTCTCTCTCTGTGGCATGCTGCCACTACTTGGCCATGGGGGAGGGGTGTTGTATGAGATTCAAGTGCCCTCTTCTACCCTCTTTTCTTAATATGATGTTAAAACCAGGTACTGTAATTACTTACCTGAGTTTTGGTTCTTATAAAGGTGTTTTTTTGTGTGGATAGTTTTTCAATTCGATGTTCCTGCCGAGTGAATCATTGCTGGAGGCCTCTATTCAGCCCTCTTGCTCCACCAACCCCACTTAAAAAAATCCATTCATTCATTCTTTGTCTTTTGATTGGAGAATATAATCTAATTACTTTTAAGGTAATTATTGATAGGTAAAGATCGTTACTTTCTTTTTGACTATTTTTTGGATTCTTTGTTCCTTTTTTTGTTTTATGTATTTTTGGTGATTTATTGAGTTTTTTAAAAGTAAATTTGCTTTAGTGCCTTTCCCTTTATCTTTTGTATATCTACTAGAGGTTTTCTCTTTGTGTTTACCATGGGCTCCCATGAAATATCTTATAGTTATAACAATCACTTTTAGCTAGCAGTAACTTCACATCAATTGCATGCAGAAACTGTACACTTTTACTCCCCTCCACCATATTTTATACTGTTGATATCACAATATCTTATCATGGTGTGTATTCACTAATAAATTATTGTGGCTATAGCTATTTTAATAATTTTATCTTTTACATTTTATACCAGAGTTAAAAGTGATTTATACATCACTCCTGCAATCTTATAGTATTCAGAATTTGACTATATATTTACCTTTACCAGAGTGTTTTATACTGCCATATATTCTCATGTTGTTCATTGGTATTCTTTCACTTCAACTCAAATAACTCTCCTTAGTATCCTTCTAAGGTAGGTCTTGTGGTGATGTACTCCCTTAGCTTTTGTTTGGGAATGTCTTTATTTCCCCTTCATTTCTGAAAAGCCATTTTCCTGAATGTATTATTCTTAGTTGCTATATTAGTCAGAGTTCTCTAGAGAGACAGAATTAATAGGATAGATGTTTATACAAAGGGGAGTTTATTAAGGAGTATTGACTCACATAATCACAAGGTGAGGTCCCACAATAAGTCATCTGCAAGCTGAGGATCAAGGAAGCCAGTCTGAGTCCCAAAGCTGAAGAACTTGGAGTCTGATATTCGAAGGTGAAAAGCATCCAGCATGAAAGAAAGACAGGCTGGGAGACCAAGCCAGTCTAGTCTTTTCACATTCTTCTGCCAGCTTTTATTCTGGCTGCACTGGCAGCTGATTAGATTATGCCCACCACGATTGATGGTGGGTCTGCCTTTCCCAGTGCACTGACTCAAATGCTAACCTCTTTTGGCAACACCCTCATAGACACACCCAGGAACAATACTTTTCATCCTTTAATCCAATCAAGTTTACACTCATTATTAACCATCAAAGTTGCCATGTTGTTTTTTCTTTTGGCACTTTAAATATTCATCCCACTCTTTCTTGGCCTGCAAAGTTTCCGTTAAGAAATTTGCTGATATCATTATTGAGTTTACCTTGAATGTAATGAGTCTCTTTTCTGTCATTGCATTATTCAGCTCCGGAATTTTTGTTTGATTCATTTTATGTTTTCTGTTTATTAAACTTTTCATTTTACTCATATCTTCTTTTCCCTATTTCTTTTAGGTGTTTATCTGGGCTTCCTTGCATCTCATTGAGCTTCTCAGGCAATTCATGGATCTCCACTTCTTTGAGGTTGGTGACTGTATTTTTATTAGCTTTCTTTGGTGGTGTCATGTTTGCCTGATTCTTCATTATCTGTGCAGCCTTGTGTCTGTGCATTTCCAGTCTTTACTGACTGGTTTTGGCAGAGAAAGATCTTCTCCTGTTGGGTCCCCAGTCTTATGGGATTACCTCTTGGCTTTTAATTGAATGGGTTTGGATTAAACTTATGTGGCTCCTGCTGGGTCCTTAGTGTGGTTCACAGTTGGTGAGCCTCTTACAAGAAACTTATACAGACATGGGCCCTGGGTGGACTGGACTGTCTCCAGGGCCTTGATCAGTAGGGCTGGCACTGAGATAAGGGTCTTCTTCAGTACCCACATACCATGGGCCTGTTACCAGGAGAAGAGATGGGTATGGGTCACAAGTCCATACCAGGGTCCAAAGCTGAGATTGAGGTCTGCAGACCTGCCTCTGAGGGTGTGTATAGGCATGTCTTCCTCCAGAATCCTGGTAGTCAGTACTGTTCTCAGAAAAGAAGCTGTTGGGGCTAGAGCCAATATATAGGGCTGTTTCTGTATCCACAGCCAAGACATGAGACATAAGTTCTAACCTCAGCTCTGTCACTGCCTGCTGGTGTGACCACAGAGCAGTCTAATTGTCTCGCTGTGCCTCAGTTTCCCCATCTCTAATCTGAGGAGTTGGGAGAACATGAGATAATCACAATTAGTTCTTTCCTGAATTACACATGCCAACCCAGGGTATATTATAGAGCCTCCAGTGGGCTTCTCTCATGGAGCTTGTGTTGAACACAGTTAGGAGAAATGAAATAAAAAGTACTCACAGCTTAAGCTTAAACAAAAGATAGAGTATCACCAACTAGCGCTGTATGAATTCCACATCAGCTGTAGTGACACAATCCATGAGAGCTTAGGGCAGGTCAGTAGTTCTAGTCTGGAGACACAGACAGCTTTTTGTTAAGACTGAATTCAAGAATTTGTGGCACAAAGGAAAAGCTCTGTATATCTGGGCTTCTTCCAACTGAGAGAGATCAATCTTTCAACAATGAAAAAGAAAATAAGGGCAGTAGAAGTGAAGGATGAGCAGAACAAACGAAAAGAACTCACATATACTGAGTATCTACTATGTGCAAGATTCTGTAGTAAGTTCTGATGAAAGAGAGATGAATCCATGGTTGATACTGCTTTCAAAAAGCTAACTTAATTTATTCATCAAGAACATCTGCTGCTGCTACTATGCAACAGGCACTGTTCTAGGTGCTTAGGACACACCAACGCACCCTAAGCACCTAGAACGGTGCCTGCTGAATAGTAGGAGCAGTGCATAAACAAAGACAAAAACCCCTGCATTAGAAGAGCACAGGTTGAATGTCATGAGGAGTTTACAGTCCTTGGCACTATAAAGGACAAGAAAAGAAATTACAATCCATTATCCTTCCTTTAGGTTCTTAAAAATTAGTTGAGGAAATATGATACTACTCATAAAACAAAAGACAAATTCAAGGCAGGATATAACAAGGATCAAGGATCACATTTTGTGCTATGAATAGGTTTTCTTCTTTTGCTTAGACTGGTAAAACTTCATTAAAAATTATTTATGTGGCAAGGTTGAGTTAATCATATGTTTCAGTTTATGGCACTTGTTATCACTGATCCATGCAAGGCTCCACTCATGTTTTTGTTTGTTTATTTATTCTTCTATTTATTTTCCCCTTCACCTGTACCCATTCACTTAACTAATCTTTCACTGGTCTCTGTTTAAATGTCACTTCTTCAGAGAAGACTTTCCTGACTCTCCTATCTAAAATCTCACCTCCTCATCACTCTTACCCTGTTTTATTTCTCTTTACAGAATATATCACTACTTAAACTCCAATTACTTATCTCTTTCACAAGAATGTAAGCTTATTGGGAGTAGGGACTTTGTATTATACAGTACTGCATTCCTAGAGCTTAAAACAGTGCCTGGCACAAAGTAGGTGGTCAACTAATATTTGTAAATGAATGTATGAGTAAATGAATAAATGAATAAATAAAAAGAAGATCAGTGATAACTGGGGAAGTTAAGTATTCATAGATGACTCATAAATACCTGAAGTATTATATATGTTAATAATTAATCTCTTGCCTTGTCTGTACTTTTATTGATATACTCCTTCAAAAAATATTCATTGCCTACTTGTCATAGGCACTGTGCTAGGCACTACAGAGACCAAAACAAATAGGACAAGGTCATTATTTCCAACAAGAAGATTGCAGTCCAATAAGCAAAATAGACAGATAAGTAGATAATTATAAATATGATGTGACAAAATCATTAATAAACGTATGGACAAAGTGCTATGGGATCTCTGGGAAACAAGTAATAAATTTCAGAAGAGCCATATATGTCTTATTGGAGAAGAAGACATTTCATTTGTTCTTTCAACAAAAATTAATGGGGCACCTGCCGTTTGCCTACCCTGTGCTAGGTGCCAGAGACACAGCAGCAACTGTGAGTTAGGTTCAGTATAAGGAATAGCTGAGCACCAAACAAGAAGAATTTACCTTCTAGAAGAGCTGAAAATAAGCTACAACCCAGGGCGTGCATGACTGCCAATGTGAGAGGCTTTATTCCAGGTAGTTGAAAAGTCCAGCAAAAAGTACTTTTGGCAGCCACTTGGAAGGAGACATGTTCTGAAGAATGAAAACAAACAGACAGTTCAAATAAGCTCAAATTGACTTTGCTAAGTAACATTGCTTCAGCTCCCTGAAATGGAAAGGTGAGGCTAAAAGTACACTCTGTTCCAATGGTTAGGTCATTTTGGAGCCAGCTTCTGAGATCCCAAAGCACAGAAAAGAGGATTCATGGAATACATTTGGAATTAAAACAAATAAAAAAAAATAACAACAGAGGTTGCAACAGCACATTTCAAAGTGCTGTGGTTAAGAGTGTAAGTCTAATTCCTCCAGCTACCTTTGAACGACCTCATTGCTTTCAAACTTTGTAGTTACCTGGAAGCATTTGCTTTGTAGCACAACCACTATTATAAGTCACAATTGCAAATGCTCCAAATAACAGGCATTGATTTGTGATAGAGCTGCTTCCTGCATGGTTAGCTCTAAGTAGCATGCTCTAGAGTGACGAATTTCAAAGATTTACAGTAGAAAAACAAAGGTGGTGTATGAAGAACTTTATTTCAACGTTGAGAATTACCACAGCTCCATATTAATCATTACAAATAAAGTCAATAATATAAATCCAAGAATAATTATTTTATTTGTTCTATTAAACTGTATTTAACAAGGTTATTGATATCTCTGAACAACATCAGTTAAGACAGCTAGTAATAAATATAAAAGTTTGATGTGATGCATCTAAAACTTAGCACAAGCATTTAAAATATCCATAATAGAATATTATCACAATGCAACATGTTACAAATCCTTCTGATATTTTGCAACTGACTATCACTCACGTCCAGAAGAGTGCAGGTGCCAAACCAATGGGCCTGAACCTTGGTTGTACACTTGAGTAGACATGTACAGACTGAATTCAAAGAAATACTGGACAAAACTCACACCTTTCTGAATAGTGGTGCACTTAGAGGACGATTAAATATAAAGTTCAGACATTCCAGGATCCTTACTTCAATGTCTGCATGACAAACAAATTAACCATACAGTCCAGGTTAATTCATAACTGGTTTCCAAAAGAATCCAAACTTAGTACATCACACACACATTTGCATATGAATTCTGTTTTTAGCTATGATAATTTGAAAACATCCTTAAGATGTATTTCAAAAATGAAACTAAAATTAAATGTCTGTGAATTTTCTGAAGACTTTCATTAGATAAGTTTATAGTTGCCTATTAGCTTAAAAAGTAAACAGGGAGGGCAGTAACTTTAGACCAGTGTTTCTCAAACTGTAGTTTATAATCCATTAAAAAGGCATAAAATGTATTTAGTGGGTGGAATGGGACCAGTAGTGTGTGTATGTGTGTATATATATATATATATATATATATATATATACACACACACACACATATATATACACATATATATAGACACACACATATATATATACACACACAAACATGCACACATACACACACATATATATACATATATGTATACACACAGACACACACACACGCACACACACAAAAATACTAAGTAATAATGTACATTTTTTTTTTTACTATGGATCGCAGCCAAAAAATTTTCAAATGTATTTCTTTAGACTCCATTTTCTTCTATGCAACAAAAGTTACAAATACCTCCATTTGTTTCTGAGGCCTAAATCCTCCAGGTTGCATCTAATAGTCATTTTATTTTGGCTCTTCTCTAATAAAGTTATCTCTGGTTATTTGCTTCAAGGAGACTGGCTGGGTTCCTTAATATCAGCCTTCCTGCTACACCCAATCACACACAAACCATAGTCATTTCTGTGCTTGAGGCTTTGCTTCTCTCAGCTCTCTTGCTGCGTATATCATTTACCTCTTCTGTATTTATCCAATTTCCATTCCCAGATCCAGCATAAGGGTGACTGATCCCATGAAGCCATCTCTGACCATATATTTCTAACTGTTCACACCAACATCTCTTTCCTATCTTTAATTTAACCAGGATACCTATCTTCCAAGCCATGTATTGGAATACTTAAAGAATAGTAAGAATTTCAAAGATATAAAAGACTTCAAAGTCTATTTGGTCTAACTCTCTATGAGGGTGGTACAGCTCAGGAAAATCTGCATCCAAATCACTTGGGGAGTGTATTTCAGATACAGATTTCTGGGTCTTATGACCAGACCTCTTGAATCAGGATTTAAGGGCTGGGGTATGGGAATCTGCATGTACATCATTTAGGGAGGCCCTGATGCCTAATTGAGTTTGAGAATTGAGGGTCTTTTTTGTCCTACCACCCAGCTGAGGTACTATTGCTTTCGCTGTTTTTCTGGGAAAAGCCTAGGGTCACTGCTTCCATTAGTACCCACTCAATTTTTCTAGTACTGTCCAGCTTGGCAGTAGGGGTTCCCATTTTGCAGATTTGTGGAGACTAAGAGCAAAATTTAGCCACCAGGCAAGAACATAATTGAGTGATAACACCTTTCCAGGACCATAGGGAACTAACTACTGGAGCCCCCAGGACTTTGTACCTGCCTCTCTAGAATGGCCAGAGTAGCCTCCATCTGTTGCCACATGTCATGAAGCTCAAAAATATTACCTTCAAAATCACCAGAGATTGGGCCCATAATTTCAAATTCTGTATTTACAGCTCTGCAGGTTATCTACTCTAAGTCTGAGTTTCCTCATCTGAAAAATGGGAATACTAGCGGTATCAATTTTGTGTGGTTATGTGAGAATTAAATATAGCAATGAACAGGAAACTGGCTGTGATACAAGAGAGGCTCACTAAATGATGGTTATCATCATTCCTATGGTCTTTCTGGTTCTAAAAACTTTTGACTGTTATTTTATCACCCAGGCTCAGCAGGAAACTCTAAGAAACAAAGGACTTTTTACGATTCTATGAAGGCTGATAAATTCAACTCTTATCCAACCAGTCTCAGACAGCAAAAATATCTGATGAACCTGGGACCTCTCTTACCCTAAGCAAGAATCATACCCCTAGACCAACGAACCAAGCTTGGCTTATATTGTAGGTGAGGATCTGTCCAATAGAAAGATTATGAATGCTACCTGATACTGAGATGTGCATCACAGAATCCCCGTAAGCCTAGGTTATATAACTTAACTTTCTCCTGTACCCATACAGTAAAACTTACACAGGGACTTAATATATTTTCCACAAAATATGCAGATATTTAAAACCTTGATTATTCCATGAAGCTTGATATTATCCATAAATGTAAACAACCAATATCTTGATCTATGTCACCGATATCAAGTAGTATAGAGCTCAGTATAGAATCTGTGGGACTCCAGTACACACCTCCATAAATTAATGAGTTCTTATAGAGATGAATCATTTAGTCACTCAACAGCAGGACTGTTGGACTCATCTAACAGTCCACAAAGATGTCACAACTTTTAATAACTTGATTTCAACAGTTTTAAGCAACGTCTATCTGCATGCTTTCAGTCTGGTAACCTTGTCAAAGGACAAAATATTAACATAAGTCACTTTTCTGTAACTCTCATAAGACATTTTATTTGCATTATTTGCATAAACTTATGACAATGACAAGCAACTTACCAGAATTGGGAAGTTTTTCATAGTATAATATTGTATCTTACCTTTTTAAAAATTACTTTTTGGGGAGCATAAAGTTCTATGAGTTCCTCCATATGCATAGATTCATGTAACCATCACCACAATCTAGATACAGTGCAGTTTTGATGATGCCAAATTATTCTCTTATCCCCTCTGTAGTTACATCTGCCATCCCTAAACACTGGCAACCACTGATATGTTTGCTCCTGTAGTTTTGCTTTTACTAGAATATCATGTAAATACAGCTATATAGTAAGTAAGTTTTTGTCTCTGGATTCTTTTTCTTAGCATAATGTATTTGCAAATACACCCATGCTGCTATATGTATCAGTAGTTGGTTCCTTTCTATTCCTGAGTAGTATCCCATGGAATCCAAGTATCACGGTTTGCTTATCCATTCAACCGTTGGTGAACATTTGTAATGTTTTCAGTTTTTGATGATTTTGAATAGGGATATTACAATTAATGTGCAGATTTTTATGTAAATGTAAGTTTTAAATTTTCTAGATTAAATGCTCAAAGGAGCTGTTCTGGGTCATGTGGTAAGTACAAATTTTAAAGAAACTGCCAAACTGTCTTCCAAAGTGGTTGTATAATTTTACATTCCCCCTACTTCACTTGTTTCTTGTGAAACAGGACTGAGCTTTTGTCTCATCAATCCCACTGGTTAGAATACAGGGGCTTCATCTATGTATGCCTCATAGCACCTAGCCCCAGGCCTGGGTATAAAGCAGGTACTTGTTGAATGTCATATATAGCTATTATTGTTTTCTACCTTTCACACATGTCTTTTTAAAATTTATTCTGCTTAATGGGTCGCTTGTAACTTGTAGAATAAAAGCTACATGCTTAAAGGTCACATTTAAAGACTTTCATAAGCTGTTCCTCACATTACTTTCCTAGCTTCATCACCATATATCATCATAGCCCATATACCAACAATACCAGAAAACTTCAGTCTATTCCTTCCACCTGGAATGTGCCCCCCATCTCATACTACATCTACTATGAATATTGGAAATTATATTTACTAAGTAAGTATCTCAGGACAATCTATGTACTATATCATATTATATCCCCATAATATTTTATTTTATTATCTCCATTTTACAAATTTGGAAACAAAAGTTCAGATAAATTAAGCAACTTGGACAAGATCACTCAGCTAGTGAATTCTAGAGCCAGAAATCAAACAAAAGACTACAAGATAGAGCCCCAAATCTTTTCCCTGGCATTCAAGTTTCTTCATAACCTTTTTCCAGCCTTTGTTGAAAGGTAATGTGCTATAGAGGTTGAGAGCATGTGTTTGGATCCAGGAAGTTTGGATCCAAACTTCCTGGGTTTGAATCTTGACTCTGCTACTTGCTGTCTGTGGGATCTTCAGTAAGTTACTTAACTTCTGTAGGTCTCCGTTTCTGAACTGTCAACTGGGAATGATGATGTTCATAATATTAATCTGTCTCCTAGGGTTATTGTGAGGATAATACATGTTAAACTCAGTATTGTTTCTGATATACAGTAAGTAATGAACTAATATTAACTATTGGTATTACTTTCTATAATCACCTTCTCTCATTCCATTACTATACATTCTGTATTCTGCATTGTCCTGTTTCTGTGTATTAGTCCATGTCGTTGCCTGCATCTAATCTGTATGTGTAAAAACTCAATTTGTTTTTCTCAGCCCAGGTCAAATGCAACCCTCTTTGTAACCTTCTTGGATTACTTTTGATAGAAGCCAGCCTTTCCTTCTCAACACTTTCAGAGTAATTTGTTTACACCTCTCTCATTATAGTGCTTATCAATTTCTGCCTTTGATTAACTTGTGTAGGTACCTCTCTCTTGATTGACTGTTTATGTTCCAGAATGGAAATTTACACTTTTCTCTGTTGCTTACAGTGTTTAGCACAATATATGGCACAGGACCTTTAAGTGCAGTGAATCATTGAATTGTAATCATCTCTTTCTCGTTACGCTCAGCAGTGGCAGCTGCAGCCTGCAATAAGCTGATGGAAGTTTCATTCTGAAGTTAAGCCTGCCAAGCCTTTCACCGCCTCTTTGCAGACACTTTTATTTTGTGTTAATATTTTCTATATGAGTATCTTTAAACCAAAGCCCAGCAGTTGAAGGTGACTAGAATAGGCCTAGCCTAGGCAAGCTACCCTGTAGTTAGTAGTTGTTTCAAACTTTGGAGTCTTCCCTTACAGTGGAGATGGGGGTGAGGAGCTCCTCTAATTTCTTGACACTGATACAGACATTGAGTCTGATGACACCACATGCCCCCAGTAAACTACACAGATCAGGGGCTCTCCAGATTTCTGCCATCTGGGGTAGCTTCCAAATCAGCCCTATTTGATTTCATCTAGGACCAGACACAAACACTCTTAAACATAAATACAAGTATTGCTCAGCCTTCTGCTTCTGAAAGGAGTCAGTCATAAGTCTCTCAGAATGCCCAGTCCTCTGATATCTGTTGAGGTGGAGAAGGAGAGCCAGTGGGAAGTATGGATAGACATGGCTGGGTATAAAAGGGAACCTAGACTGATGAGGATAGCCTTTTAATGTTTCCATGCCCAAAACATTGAGGATGAGTTCAGCAGGAGAACTATTATTTATTAAGCTTGTTGCATTCATGTGTTCCTCCATCCGTATTAAAAAACATATTGTCTTTGGACTCATGACATCTTAGCATATTGTCCTCCATCCCTTTTCTTTGCTATCACTTATGTACTTTCTAGTCAGTCTCTTCATTTATTGTAGATATTGGCACCTGGCTTACTGTCTTCATCCCTGCTATCATCCTGGAAGACAAATTCTAAGAGATGATCCAGCTAACATCTGGGCTCTTGGGTCCTTTGACTTCTTCATCAGTAGTGATTTTGTTCTACATCTCTTTTCAACCACCTTGGCTATTGTCATCACCCAGAACTACTCCACTCTTGAAATACTAAATGTAAACATCCAGTTACTATCACACATCCTTTCAGGTTTCTTTTCAGTTACTCCCAGGAGAGCTCTCTGCATCATTCGTATTTAAGCAGTTAGGGTGAAAAAATCTTGTTTATATCACATAATCTTGTTTATAATGTCTCCAAAAGGCAGGAGCCAGGCCCTCAGTACCCTTCCTTCCCCCCACCACCAACCTTAGTCCACTCCAGTGGAAGCTCATATTACAAATAAACTTCTTCCCCAGTCTGAAAAAGAACACCTAGGCCAAGCCACTATGGCCATGGCCTCTCAGCTATTGATCACTGGTAAAAATTAACCAATGATTAGGTTTAACAGCCCCAGTCTCTTGAAACTAGGGCTAGAGTGTGTGAGTATAACAGTGATCTTCCTAGAGTATTACGTGAAGGGCACTGGGGGAGAATTGTCTTTGGGGTCCTTAAATCCCCAAGCAAATGCCATTTTTAAATAAGACTTTCTCCCTTTGGTTACCAGAATGGTATTTTAATTATTTTGAAGGCTTTAGGCCTTAAATGAAAAGTGGACCAAAACAATTTTATTATAATGCAACAATTTGATTGGCTCAAATAATTTATTTCAAATATAAGAGTGGCTTTTAGCAATGTAATTGAGAAGGGCTGATAAATTACTATTGTCTGGGAAACCAAGGTCTTGAATACCTGGATGCTCTTGGTAAGAGTTGTGACTATGTCCTGGGCCTTTCCTCCATTGAAGCCTGAAGGAACAGGATATATTTCCAGTGTCAGATATTGTTATCCCAGACAGAACCTTCAGTTCCAATTGCTTTCTATAACCAAAAAAGACAGACCCATCTTTCTGGAGATCTGGAGGTTGCTGTAAATTATGTTCACCATTCCTTTCTACAGTCTGTCCAAATGAGAGAAATTCTAATCCTTTTCTCCCCTCTCATCTAGGCAAGAGGATACTCTAAAATTTGCCTTGTTTTACTCACTTCTGGCCAATCTGTGCTTTCTGTATAAAGGGCCATTCATTAAGAAGGGGGAAAATGGTACTTTTAGTTCAACTTTTCGAACTATAAACTTGGTCATAACCAGATAAGAACGGATGTGGGAGGGGTAGAATTGGGAGGACAAGTGGAGCTACCGGAACTACCACTGGAGTGCATGAGAAGAGTCTGGGGACCACATCCACTGCCACAGTCCAAAATTCTCTCTAAAATACCATAATATAGTAGGGGATACATTGCCCTAGCATCATAATACCTGGGTTTTAAATCCTAACGCTACCATTTTTCAGTTTTGTACGCTTGGGCAAGATATTTCATCTATCTGAGTCTCAGATTCTCCACTTGTAAAATGGGGATACTACTTGCCTTATAAAGTTATAGTCAATTCTAAATGAAATGATCAGTATAAAAGCATTTGCCTTATTCCTCCATTCAGAATATTTGTCAGGAATGTGACAGGGAATTCCACCTGATTAGCAATGTACTCAGAGGCCCAAGGGTAACAGAAACAACAGGTAGGGATGTTGAGTCTTGTTCTGTACTCTGGCTTGTAGTCTGGTCCCCTAGGGCCAGATGAGGCAGTATTTACTCAAGAAACTGTACTTGAGTACTCTGAATCCCCAGACTGGACTATGTTTTCCCACTGATATGTTTTCAAGATCTAGTAACTAAAAGTGTAGATTTAGGAGTCAGACTGACTGGGTTCAAATTTTGCCCCATCACTTTCCAACTATTGTGCAAATGGCTTAACTTCTCAGGCTTCAATGTGTAAAATAGGGATAATAATGCAGTACATATTTAAAGTGCTTAATAGAACAGTGCCTTGTACATTAGAAGTGCTGCAGAAGTTATTCACTTTTATTACCATCATCTCAATGTTTGTTGAAATGCATCACCCTCACCTATTATTAGTTTGTGACATATACCCCCACTTGGCAGGGAACTCATCCAATGCAAATAACACATATGTGTAAAAACTTCAAACAAGGCTACACGAATAAAATATGAATGAACATCCTCTTTATTTTACCTCCAGAGATAACCACAATTTTCTTGTATATGTTTATGATCTTTGAAAATACATGTATGAGATCATACTATATATACTGTTTTATCACCTGCCTTACTAAGTTAACAAAGAATAGTGGCAGTCTTTTCTTGCAAAATCTTTTTCTCAGTTTCAAAAATTCTGAGGTCACTTTTAAGATCATTGTTAATATTTTAGTATGAGATGATTGAGAAAATAGTTATATACAAAATGTCACAGTAACTGTATCACAGTCATGTTTAAAAATGTTTGAAAAATTGCAACTCCTGTATGTGTAAGACACATTTTTTATGTATCATAGATATGTACCTATAGATTAAAAGAGTCCTCACTCTAACTCTGGAATGCCAGAGGGATCTATAACCTTGAGGATAGAGCCCGTGATGCAATCAAATTGGTACTTCCAGATCTGACAGTCTATGGCTATATGTTGGATGGTAGATATTGGTGGGTCTTGGTGGGTTTCCTTTTGCTAATCAATATCTTGAGCTGGCCTTGGGTGTCATTTAAAACTGCCTTGTTGTTCAAGAACAAGGCTTCCATGTGGGCTAGGCAGTTGGGAGGGAGAAAGAGAGGGAGGAGCAAGAAGAGAGGGTGGAAAATACAACCACCCCAGAGTCCACTAGAAGACCCATCAGAGCAAATCTGCTGCCAGTGAGATGATGGAGATTTAGTTGTGAGAAGGAGAAGATGTTTGGGCACTGAAAATTGTGTAGCTCTTGAGGAGGCTTGGAGAAAACATTGATAAAGCTTTTGAAACAATGCTTTGCTTTCATGTTACAAATAAAAAAAAGTAATGAGACAAAAATGAAAGTCTCTCACTGCTCCTCTAGACTAGACATCAAGATATACTTAGAAGTCATAAACATAATGCTCTTCTATTGAAGTCTTTGACCTTCATTCATTCTTCTATACTGAATAGAGGCTAAACACTTGGACAGCACCATCCTTAGGGTAAATCTTTGGATTCAGAGCATTAAGTTACCTTTTTGTCAGTTAGGATCCTGGCAGGAAACAAATGGCATGCTCAAATTGGGAATTTGTGCTGAGATTTAATAGAAAAATAATTACAGAAGATGCAAATAGGGTAGTGTAGTACCTTGGAACTATAACAGTAGGGGTATACCCACCATTCTAGACCTAAAGAAGTGAAAAGAGACGCAGTGAAAATGTAGCCCAGCCATGGCAAAACCTTCCCCACAAGAGGGTAAGTGGTGGAAATAAATACCCTAACTTCACTATCTCCACCTCATCTTATCTCCTTCCAGAGCACCTCAGCAGCCAAACCCAACCAGAAACTACACTCTGGTCAGTCTCCTCATGCACAGAGGAGGGTGGAACATGGATCTGGAAGGCCAAACAAAAGGTATGCAAGCCACTGTATGCCATTTTTTTTTAATTCCTAGAAAATCAGAGTTAGAGAAGCTTTTAGTACAGGATTTTTATATGGAGAAACTAAGGTCCACAAAGGAAAAGTGACCGGCCCAGTGTCAAATACAAACCAGTGGCAGATTCAGGGAATTATTTTATCTTATTTTATAGATCCCATTTCAACCCTTTGGGTCACTTTTATGATTGATATGGTTTTTAGCAATCGCATGTTCTTTTCAAAATAAACACAACAAAATATTACAGAGATGAAAACAGATGTTAAAGGCATGATTTACTTTATGAAATGGAAGTTTTCCTGAAAAGGAAAAAAGCCTATAAAACAAATTGTGCTTTATAACGGAATTCTAAGAAATAATTGAGGACATATTCTGATAAGCAATTAGTTTTTAGAAACCAAATTTGTAACAAAAGTAACAAGTGACCATGTAATAAGTGATATACAAAAATGTAATTTTAAAAGACTCAATAATAAACATAACAATACCTCAAATAAAATTCAAAATTTATTAAGAGAAATTATAGAACATAATGACTATTAGCAATATGTTTACAACAGTTTAGTAAACTCATTTTTCCAAAACCAGAAAGTTGTTACAAGTAATATATTTAAAGGAAAATTGAATTTCCCCTTAAGCATTAATACTCAAAATGTCACAAAGAACAAATACCAAAATGAAATTTAAAATATCATACTGGAAACTGAACTCCTTCGAAAGACAGTTACGTATTAGAATATGTATTGTGCATGTTGAATGGACATTTAAAGTTGGTCAATGACTCCCTTTCTATCCCTAAGTAAAACTGCTCTTTTAAATTAAATCTTCAAGCATTCGCTTGTTCCTTTTGGAATAGTTATATTCTAGGAAATTCCTTAATTCCTGTTATTTCTCATTTCAGGTAAGAACAGTTAATTACTCTGCCTGTGTTTAGACAGTATTCTTTGCAAAACTCCATGGTGACACTACCATAGTTCATTGCAGTTCCCATTAAATAGAAAATTTCCAGGTTAATTTGTGTTTCTCTAGGTCACACTGCAGTAGAATTTTAAGTAAGTCATTTCTCTAGTCTTCCTTCTTGCTCAGTGTTTAAGGGCTTCAAACTCCCTTCATGTTTGTTATTTTTTCCAATTCTTTCTTTCATGATTTTGTGCAATATATTGACAATAAATGAGGTTTATGCAGTTGGGAAGGAATCAAGTTAAATCCTGGTAATATCACCTATCAGCTTTTGACCTTGACAAAATTACTTTTAATTTCTTTGGTCCTCACTTTTCTAAAGACTAACAAAGTAACTAACTTATACAATTGTTCTGAGGATTAAATGAGATAATACACATAAATGCTTTCAATATAGTACCTGACACATAAGAAGAGTTTGATAAACAATATATGTATTTTAAAAATAGTTAAAAAGCAAGATCTTTGAGTCTGTACTAGCTAATGAGGTTTATACTTTCTATGCTATGTATATTTAACGTACAGAAGCCAAGATATATGTTAGCAGACAAGAGAAGCACACACCTTCATCCTTTGGTGTTTTTTTTTTCTTTATTTAAAATAATTTACTTATTTATTTATTTTATTACACTTTAAGTTTTAGGGTACATGTGCACAACGTGCAGGTTAGTTACATATGTATACATGTACCATGTTGGTGTGCTGCACCCAGTAACTCATCATTTAACATTAGGTATATCTCCTAATGCAATCCCTCCCCACTCTCCCCACCCCACAACAAGTCCCGGTGTGTGATATTCCCCTTCCTGTGTCCATGTGTTCTCATTGTTCAGTTCCCACCTATGAGTGAGAGCATGCAGTGTTTGGTTTTTTGTCCTTGCAATAGTTTGCTGAGAATGAAGGTTTCCGGCTTCATCCATGTCCCTACAAAGGACATGAACTCATCCTTTTTTATGGCTGCATTGTATTCCATGGTGTATATGTGACACATTTTTTTAATCCAGTCTATCATTGTTGGACATTTGGGTTGGATCCAAGTCTTTGCTATTGTGAATAGTGCTGCAATAAACATATGTGTGCATGTGTCTTTATAGCAGCATGATTTATAATCCTTTGAGTATATACCCAATAATGGGATTGCTGGGTCAAATGGTATTTCTAGTTCTAGATCCCTGAGGAATTGCCACACCGACTTCCACAATGGTTGAACTAGTTTACAGTCCCACCAACAGTGTAAAAGTGTTCCTGTTTCTCCGCATTCTCTCCAGCACCTGTTGTTTCCTGACTTTTTAATGATCACCATTCTAACTGGTGTGAGGTGGCATCTCATTGTGGTTTTGATTTGCATTTTTCTGATGGCTAGTGATGATGAGCATTTTTTCATGTGTCTTTTGGCTGTATAAATGTCTTCTCTTGAGAAGTGTCTGTTCATATCCTTTGCCCACTTTTTGATGGGGTTGTTTGTTTTTATCTTTTAAATTTGTTTGAGTTCATTGTAGATTCTGGATATTAGCCCTTTGTCAGATGTGTAGATTGCAAAAATTTTCTCCTGTTCTGTAGGTTGCCTGTTCACTCTGATGATAGTTTCTTTTGCTGTGCAGAAGATCTTTAGTTTAATCAGATCCCATTTGTCAATTTTTGCTTTTGTTGCCATTGCTTTTGGTGTTTTAGACATGAAGTCCTTGCCCATGCCTATGTCCTGAATGGTATTGCCTAGGTTTTCTTCTAGGGTTTCTATGGTTTTAGGTCTAACATGTAAGTCTGGAATCCATCTTGAATTAATTTTAGTATAAGGTGTAAGGAAGGGATCCAGTTTCCGTGTTCTACCTATGGCTAGCCAGTTTTGCCAGCACCATTTATTCAATAGGGAATCCTTTCCCCATTTCTTGTTTTTGTCAGGTTTGTCAAATATCAGATAGTTGTAGATATGCAGCATTATTTCTGAGGGCTCTGTTCTGTTCCATTGGTCTATAACTTTGTTTTGGTACCAGTACCATGCTGTTTTGGTTACTATAGCCTTGTATTATAGTTTGAAGTTAGGTAGCATGATGCCTCCAGCTTTATTCTTTTGGCTTAGGATTGACTTGGCAATGTGGGCTCTTTTTTGGTTCCAAATGAACTTTAAAGTAGTTTTTTCCAATTCTGTGAGGAAAGTCATTGGTAGCTTGATGGGGATGGCATTGAATCTATAAATTACCTTGAGCAGTATGGCCATTTTCATGATATTGATTCTTCCTACCCATGAGCATGGAATGTTCTTCCATTTGTTTGTATCCTCTTTTATTTCATTGAGCAGTGGTTTGTAGAGCTGGTTTTTTGAAAAGATCAACAAAATTGCCAGACCGCTAGCGAGACTAATGAAGAAGAAAAGAGAGAAGAACCAAATAGACACAATAAAAAATGATAAAGGGTATATCACCACTGATCCCACAGAAATACAAACTACTATCAGAGAATACTATAAACACCTCTATGCAAATAAACTAGAAAATCTAGAAGAAATGGATAAATTCCTCGACACATACACCCTCCCAAGACTAAACTAGGAAGAAGGTGAATCTCTGAATAGACCAATAACAGAATCTGAAATTGAGGCGATAATTAATAGCTTACCAACCAAAAAAAGTCCAGGAACAGATGGATTCACAGCTGAATTCTACCAGAGGTACAAAAAGGAGCTGGTACCATTCCTTCTGAAACTATTCCAATCAATAGAAAAAGAGGGAATCCTCCTTAAATCATTTTATGAGGCCAGCATCATCATGATACCAAAGCCTGGCAGAGAAACAACAAAAAAAAGAGAATTTTAGACCAATATCCTTGATGAACATTGATGCAAATATCCTCAATAAAATACTGGCAAACCGAATCCAGCAGCACATCAAAAAGCTTACCCACTATGATCAAGTAGGCTTCATCCCTGGGATGCAAGGCTGGCTCAACATACGCAAATCAATAAACATAATCCAGCCTATAAACAGAACCAACAACAAAAACCATATGATTATCTCAATAGATGCAGAAAAGGCCTTTGACAAAATTCAACAACGCTTCATGCTAAAAACACTCAATAAATTAGGTATTGATGGGACATATCTCAAAATAATAAGAGCTATCTATGACAAACCAACAGCGAATATCATATGGAATGGGCAAAAACTGGAAGCATTCCCTTTGAAAACTGGCACAGACAGGGATGCCCTCTCTCATCACTCCTATTCAACATAGTGTTGGAAGTTCTGGCCAGGGCAATCAGGCAGGAGAAGGAAATAAAGTGTATTTAATTAGGAAAAGAGGAATTCAAATTGTCCCTGTTTGTAGATGACATGATTGTATATCTAGAATACCCCATCGTCTCAGCCCCAAATCTCCTTAAGCTGATAGGCAACTTCAGCAAAGTCTCAGGATACAAAATCAATGTGCACAAATCACAAGCATTCTTATACACAAATAACAGACAAACAGAGAACCAAATCATGAGTGAACTCCCATTCACAATTGCTTCAAAGAGAATAAAATACCTAGGAATCCAACTTACAAGGGACATGAAGCACCCTTTGGTGTTATAATCTGTCACACTTGGTATACTATTTCTTTAGAGGTTTTATGAGGAAATCTATCTCATATTTTTTAAAAATTGTCTTCCTCAATTATTTAAAAATGAGTACATAAAGATCTGGAGCATGGAACAAATACAAATGACATTTATTTGCCATGCTGTATTTAGTATCATTTCTCCTATCCAGTTGAGACACTGTTATTGAGCTAGTCTTGTCTTGTTGACCCTCTCTTCTCTTAGGGTGTGTTTTTCCCTAAAAATTACTTTTTCGTTTACCTGCAGAAAACATATCCCTGGTAGGCTTATCACACTTCCTGCAATGTCTGAATCTCAATTGTGAACCCAAGTTCTATTGAAACTGGGATCTGTGTTGCTGGAAACACCACTGACTCTTCTTCACAATCCATCTCCCCCTTTTCCTTTTGGCAATAGAATCATCCCTAAGTTAGCTGAGTACACAGGCATTCAGCTAGAGGCTACATTTTCTAGTCTCCCTTGTAGTTAAGTATGTCAATGAAACTAAGTTATAACTAAAGGGCTGCAAGTGGACATAATGTATGCAACTTCTTGTTTATCTTTGTAAAGATGAACCTGCTTTCCACACAATTTATCTCACTCCTCCACCTCCATCAGCTTGAAAGAAGAGAAACTAGTTTAAACCATTCTCATGGAGATTTGAGTCCATTTATATTCAGTGTTATTGATAGGTAAGAACTTACGACTACTATTGTGTTGCTTGTTTTCTGATTGTTTTGCAACTCTTCTTTTTCTTTATTCCTTTCTTATTGTCTTCCCTTGTGGTTCAGTGATTTTTTTCTGGTAGTGTGTTTTGATATGCGTTTTACTTTCAGTAAATCTATTCCAGGTTTTTGCATTGTGGTTACCATTAGGCTTACAAAAAACACCATTTTACAGTTATAACAAGTTACTTTAAAGAGATGACAACTTATTTTAGATCACAAAGAGAAGAAAGAAAAATAGAATACAAAACTGTCTGCACATTAATGGCATTCTCCCTAGATTTTGACATCTAGTCATCTCAATTTACATATTTTTATATTACCTATTTCTTACCAGGTTGCTGTAGTTATTACTGGTTTCGATAGATTTGTAGTTTGGGCATCATACTAGAGTATTGAATAGATTGCCCACCATAATTGCGGTATTATAGTATTCTGGATTTGTCTGCATACTTAATTTTACTAGCAAGTTTTATACATTCATTCTTTTCATGTTACTGTGTTTTTCTTTCAGATCGAAGGACCCACCAGCATTTGTTGTAAGATGGGTCTAGTGGTGATGAATTGTTTCAACTTTTGTTTGTCTGGGAAAGTCTTTATTCTACATATTTGAAGTATAAATTTTTTGGATACAGTATTCTTTTTTAAAGTTTTTAAAGTCTCCTATTATTATTGTGTGGGAGACTAAGTCTCTTTGTAGGTCTCTAAGGATTTACTTTATGAATCTGGGTGCTCCTGTATTGGGTGCATATATATTTAGGATAGTTAGCTCTTCTTGTTGAATTGATCCCTTTACCATTATGTAATGGCCTTCTTTGTCTCTTTTGGTCTTTGTTGGTTTAAAGTCTGTTTTATGAGAGACTAGGATTGCAACCCCTGCCTTTTTTTGTTTTCCATTTGCTTGGTAGATCTTCCTCCATCCCTTTATTTTGAGCCTTTATGTGTCTCTGCACATGAGATGGGTCTCCTGAATACAGCACACTGATGGGTCTTGACTCTTTATCCAATTTCCCAGTCTGTGTCTTTTAATTGGAGCATTTAGCCCATTTACATTTAAGGTTAGTATTGTTATGTGTTAATTTGATCCTGTCATTATGAAGTTAGCTGGTTATTTTGCTTGTTAGTTGATATAGTTTCTTCCTAGCCTTGATGGTCTTTATATTTTGGCATGTTTTTGCAGTGGCTGGTACTGATTGTTCCTTTCCACACTTAGTGCTTCCTTCAGGAACTCTTTTAGGGCAGGCCTGGTGGTGACAAAATCTCTCAGCATTTGCTTGTCTGTAAAGTATTTTATTTCTCCTTCACTTATGAAGCTTAGTTTGGCTGGATATGAATTTCTTGGTTGAAAATTCTTTTCTTTAAGAATGTGGAATATTATCCCCCGCTCTCCTCTAGCTTTTAGAGTTTCTGCCAAGAGATCAGCTGTTAGCCTGATGGGCTTCCCTTTGTGAGTAACCCGACCTTTCTTTCTGGCTGCCCTTAACATTTTTTTCTTCATTTCAACTTTGGTGAAACTGACAGTTATTTGTCTTGTAGTTGCTCTTCTCAAGGAGTATCTTTGTGGACTTCTCTGTATTTCCCGAACTTGAATGTTGGCCTACTTTGCTAGATTGGGGAAGTTCTCCTGGATAATATCCTGCAGAGTGTTTTCCAGCTTGGTTCCATTCTCCCCATCACTTTCAGGTACACCAATTAGACATAGATTTGGTCTTTATACATAGTCTCATATTTCTTGGAGGCTTTGTTTGTTTCTTTTTATTCTTTTTTCTCTAAACTTCTCTTCATGCTTCATTTCATTCATTTCATCTTCCATCACTATACCCTTTCTTCCAGTTGATCTCATCAGGTACTGAGGCTTAGGCATTTGTCACGTAGTTCTCGTGCTGCAGTTTTCCTTTAAGGACTTCTCTGCATTGGTTATTCTAGTTACCGAATTGTCTGATTTTTTTCAAAATGTTTAACTTCTTTGCCATTGGTTCACACTTCCTCCTTTAGCTCAGAGTGGTTTGATCTTCTGAAGCCTTCCTCTCTCAACTCTTCAAAGTCATTCTCCATCCAGCTTTGTTCCGTTGCTGGTTAGGAGCTGCTTTCCTTTGGAGGAGGATAGGCACTCTGATTTTTAGAGTTTCTGGTTTTACTGCTCTGGTTTTTCCCATCTTTTTGGTTTTATCTACCTTTGGTCTTTGATGATGGTGACGTACAGATGGGTTTTTGGTGTGGATGTCTTTTATGTTTGTTAGTTTTCCTTCTAACAGTCAGTACCCTCAGCTGCAGATCTGTTGGAATTTACTGGAGGTCCACTCCAGACCCTGTTTGCCTGGGTATCAGCAGCGGTGGCTGCAGAACAGCGGATATTGGTGAGCCACAAATACTGCTGCCTGATCGTTCCTCTGGAAGTTTTGTCTCAGAGGAGTATCCGGCCGTGTGAGATGTCAGTCTGCCCCTACTAGGTGGTGCCTCCCAGTTAGCTACTGGGGAGTCAGGGACCCATTTGAGGAGGCAGTCTGCCCGTTCTCAGATCTCAAGCTGTGTGCTGGGAGAACTGCTACTCCCTTCAAAGCTGTCATACAGGGACCTTTAAGTCTGCAGAGGTTATTGCTGTCTTTTGTTTGTCTGTGCCCTACCCCCAGAGGTGGAGCCTACAGAGGCAGGCAGGCCTCCTTAAACTGTGGTGGGCTCCACCCAGTTCAAGCTTCCTGGCCACTTTGTTTACCTACTCAAGCTTGAGCAATGGCAGGTGCCCCTCCCCAAGGCTTGCTGCTGCCTTACAGTTTGATCTCAGGCTGCTGTGCTAGCAGTGAGTGAGGCTCCGTGGGCATAGGACCCTCCAGGCCATGTGTGGGATATAATCTCCTGGTGTGCCGTTTGTTAAGTCTGTTGGAAAAGCACAGTATTAGGGTGGGAGTGACCCAATTTTCCAGGTGCCGTCTGTCACCCCTTTCTTTGACTAGGAAAGGGAATTCCCTGACCCCTTGCACTTCCCGGGTGAGGCGATGCCTCACCCTGTTTTGGCTCACACACGGTGCATGGCACCCACTGTCCTGCACCCACTGTCCAGCACTCCCCAGTGAGATGAACCCGGTACCTCAGTTGGAAATGCAGAAATCACCCATCTTATGCTACGCTCATGCTGGGAGCTGTAGAGTGGAGCTGTTCTTATTCTGCCATCTTGGCTCCCTGCCTGTTACTTCTCTTTCAAGTTTTTTGAAAGCTTTTATTATGAAGGTATCTTGAATTTTATTAAATGCTTTTTCAACATCAATTGAAATAATAATATCATTTTAATTCTTTATCCTGTTGACATGATGTATCACATTGATTGATATGCATATGTTGAACCACCCTTGCGTCACAGGAATAAATCAAACTTGGTCCCAGTGGGTGATCTTTGTGATGTATGGTTGAATTTTGTTTGCTAGTATTTTGCTGAGGATTTCTGCATCAATATTCTTCAGAGACATTGGCCTGTAGTTCTTTTTTTAAATATGTCTTTCATTTTCTTATCAGGTTAATCCTGAAGTGATAGAATGAGTTTGGAAGCATTCCCTTTTCCTCTATTTTTCAGAATACTTTCAGTAGAATTGGTGTTAGTTCATCTTTAAGTGTTTGATAGAATCAGCAATGAAGCCATCAGGTCCCAGGCTTTTCTTTACTGGGAAACTTATTACGGCTTCAATCCCATTACTTGTTATTGGCATGTTCAGGTTTTGGATTTATTCTTGGTTCAAACTTGGTAGGTTGTATGTATCTAGAAATTTATCCATTATTCTTGATTTTGTAATTCTTTGTCATATAGATACTCATAGTAGCTTAGCCACTAATTATCTTTTAAATTTCTCTAATATTAGTTGTTATGTCTCCTTTTTCATTTCTGATATTATTTATTTGAATCTCCTCTCTTTTTTCTTAGTCTGGCTATAGCTTTGTCAATTTTGTTTAACCTATTAAAAAACCACTTATTGTTTCATTGCTCTTTATGTTTTTTTTAAATTTCAATTTCTTTTATTTCAGCTCTGATTTTTATTATTTCCTTTTTTCTACTATTTTTGGGTTTCGTTTGGTCTTGCCTTTCCAATTCTTTAAGATGCATCATTAGATTGTTCATTTGCAGTTTTTCCCCTTTTTTGATGTAGGCAGTTATAGCTATAACCTTCCCTCATAGTACTGCTTTTGTGGTATCCCATAGGTCTGGGTACACTGTGTTTCCATTATCATTTGTTTCAAGAAATTTTTCAAAGTTCTTATAAATTTCTGCATTGACTTACTGGTCATTTAATAACATATTATATAGTTTCCGTGTATTTGTATAGTTTCCAAAATTCCTCTTGCTATTCATTTCTAGTTTTTTTTTCCATTGTGGTCATATAAGGTGCTTGATATTATTTCAATTTTTTGAATATTTTAATTATTAATTTTTAACTAATATATGGTCTATGCTTGAGAATAATTCATGTTCTGAGGAAAAAAACATGTATTTTGCAGTTCTTAGATAAAATGTTCAAAAAACGTTTATTAGATTAATTTGGTCCATAGTGCAGATTAAGTCTGATGTTTCTTTTTTGACTTACTGTCTAGAAGATCTGTCCAATGTTGAAAATGAATTGTTGAAGTGTCAGCTTTTGGTGTATTGGGTTTATCTCTAAAAAAATTTCCTTTTTACATATGGGTGCTCCAGTGTTGGGTGCATATATATTTAAAATTACTGGGGGGAGTGGCCAAAGTGGCTGACTAGAAGCAGCTAAGGTGAGTGACTCTAACAAAGAGGAATGAAAGAGGAGAGTAAATACAGCACCTTCAACTGAAACATCCAGATACTCACATTGGGAATAATCAAGGAAACAACTCAACCTGGTGAGAATGGAGAAAAAGCAAGGAAGGATGACAGCCTGCCTGGAAGCAGCAAGGAGCCAAGAGACTTTCCCATGCCCAGGGAAGCAGTGAGTAAATGTGTGCTCTCCAGAACCTATGCTTCTCCCATGAATGTTTGAAATCCTTGGGTCAGGCGGTCCCCTTGTGAACCTACTCCATCAGGGCCTTCAGCCTGACACTCAGAGCTATGTGGAGTCTTAGCAGAGCAGCCACTCAGGCACATATGGAGATGTGGAAGCATCAGATACTCTGGTTCTGGGCTTCCCAGCTTAACTAATGGCAACTCTGGCAAAGCAAGAGATTAGACCTCTCTTCATACCCCTATGACAGAGGCTGAACACAGGTGGCTAAGCCACAGTCTCTTGACCCCACCTCCACAGCACCGCTTAGGATATGACCCACTTGCTTGAAATTCCAGCCAGCCACTGGCAGCAGTGTTGTGCCTACCTGGGATAGAGAATCTAGGAGGAGAGGCAGGCCATCATCTTTGCTGTTTGGGAAACTCAGGTGGATGTTGGAGAGTTCAAACTGACCAGTGGTGGAATGGATTCCCCAGCAGAGCACAGCTGCTCTACCAAATCGTGGCCAGATTGTTTCTTAAAGTGGGTCCCCCATCTTTTCCTCCTTACAGGGTGGGACATTCTAGCCTGGTCCTCCAGCCTCCCTGACCAGTGTTCTCTGGCCAACAGAGATTTGAATTCTCCCTGAGACAGAGCTCCCAAAGAGAGAAGTTAACAGACAATATTTGTTGTCTGGGTGACTTAGTCATTTTAGTTTGTGGGCTTTGGAGAGTCTAGGCCAAATGGGGTAGAAGCAGTACCCCAGCACAGTAAGTGGCTCCACAGAAACATGGCCAGACTGCTTGTTTAAGTGGGACCACAATTGCATTCCTATTCACTGAGCAGACACTTGCATCTCAGATCTCCAGCCACCTCCTACAGGTGTGTGCAGGCTGGCCACAAGTCCATACCTCCCTAGGATGGAACTCTCATAGGAAGATGAAGGTTGCCGTCTTTGATGTTTCACAGCCTTCACTGGTGATATATCTAGGTACTGAAAAATCCAAGGTGACTAGGAACTGGTGCAGACACCCAGCAAAGCATAGCAGCCCTACAAAAACATGGCCAGACTAGTTAAAAAAATTTAAAGTTCAGCAACCCCAAGAATTGAAGGTAGACAAGCCCACAAAACAAGAAAGAATCAGTGCAAGAACACTGAAAACTCAAATAGCCGGAGTTCCCTCTTTTCTCCAAATAACCACATCACCTCTCCAGCAAGAGTGTGGAAGAAGGTTGAGGCTGAGATAGCTGAAATGATAGAAGTAGAATTCAGAATATGGATAGGAATGAACATTACTGAGCTAAAGGAGTGCATTGTAACCCAATGCAAGGGAGCTAAAAGTTATAAAAAAACATTGCAGGAGCTGACAGACAAAATAGCCAGTATAATGAAGAATGTAATGAACCAGAGAGAGCTGAAAAACACACTACAAGAATTCATAATGCAAACACAAGTATTAATAGCAGAATAGACCAAGTGGAGAAAACAATTTCAGAGCTCAAAAACTGGATTTCTGAAATAAGACAGGTGGATAAGAATAGAGAAAAAGAATAAAAAGCAATAAACAAGCTCCTTGAGAAATGCAAGATTATGTAAAGAGACCAAATCTAAAAGTGATTGGTGTACCTCAAAGAGGTAGGGAGAATGGAACCAACTTGAAAAACATATTTCAGGATATCATCCATAAGAAACTTCCCAACCTAGTGAGAGGTGCCAAGATTCACATTCAGGAAATTTAGAGAAAATCAGTAAGATAATTCACAAGATGATCATCTCCAAAACACATAATCATGAGATTCTCCAAGGTCAAAATGAAAGAAAAAAATGTTAAAGGCAGCCAGAGAGAGAGGATGGGTCACCTACAAACAGAAGCCCATTAGACTAACAGTGGACTTCTCAGCAGAAACCCTACAAGCCAGAAGAGATTGGGGGCCAATATTCAACATACTTAAGAAATTCCAACCCAGAAAATCATATCCAGTCAAACTAAGCTTCATACATAAAGGAGGAATAAGATCCTTTTCAGACAAAAAAAAAAAGAAAATGCGGAAATTTGGTACCACTAGAACTGCCTTACAAGAGCTTCAGAAGGAAGCACTAAATATGGAAAGAACATTATCAGCCACTACAAAAACACACTGAAGTACAGACTGGTGACTCTATAAAGCAATGACATAAGCAAGTCTGCAAAATAACCAGCTAACATCATGATGACATGATCAAATCCACACATATCAATAATAACCTCAAACATAAATGGGCTAAATGCACCAATTAAAAGACACAGGGTGGCAAGGTGGATAAAGAATAAAAAACAAATGGTATGCTGTCTTCAAGAGAACCATTTCACTTGCAATGACACACATAGGCTTAAAATAAAGGTAAAGAGAAAAATCTACCAAGCAAACAGGAAAGAGCAAAAAACAGAGGTTGCAATCTCAATTGCTGAAAAAACAGACTTTAAACCAACAACGTTTTAAAAAAGACAAAGAAGGGCATTACATAATGGTAAAGCCCTCAATTAAATGAGACAATCTTACTATCCTAAATATATACACACCCAACAAATGAGCACCCAGATTCATAAAGCAAGTTTTTGGAGACCTTCAGAGAGACTTAGACTCCCACCCAATAATATTGGGAGACTTTAACACCCCACTGACAATATTAAATGTATCACTGAGACAGAAAATTAACGAAACATTCAGGACATAAACTCAGTACTGAGTCAGGTGGACCTGATAGATATCTACAGAACTCTCCACCCTAAACCAACACAATATACACACTTCTTATCACCATATGACATGTACACTAAAACTGATCACATAATCAGGAGTAAAACACTCCCTATCAAATGCAAAATAACTAAAATTATAACAAACACTATTTTG
Organism: Pan paniscus; assembly: GCF_029289425.2. NCBI lineage: Eukaryota > Metazoa > Chordata > Mammalia > Primates > Hominidae > Pan > Pan paniscus. The sequence goes on from NC_073272.2 coordinate 66,662,451, forward strand.
GATATCAGCACAATCAAATTAGAAATCAAGACTAAGAAATTCACTCAAAATCATACAATTATATGGAAATTGCATAATCTGCTCATGTATGATATTTGGGTAAATAATGAAATTAAAGCAGAAATGAAGAAGTTATTTGAAACTAATGAGAGCAAAGATACAATATACTAGAATCTCTGGGACACAGGTAATGCAGTATTAAGAGGAAAATTTATAGCATTAAATACCCACATCAAAAAGTTAGAAATATCTCAAGTTAACAACCTATCATCACAACTAAAAAAACTAAAGAATTAAGAAATCAAATCTCAAAGCCAGCAGAAGACAAAGAAATAACCAAAATCAGAGTTGAACTGAAGGAGACAGAGATGCGAAGAAACAACCAAAAGATCAATAAATTCAGGAGCTATTCTGTGAATAAATTAACAAAATACATCATTAGCTAGACCAATGAAAATGAAAAGAGAAAAGATTCAAGTAAATGCAATCAGAAATGCTAAGTCAGATGTTACAACTGACCCCACAGAAATACAAACAACCATCAGAAAATATTAAGAACACCTCTATGCATGTAAACTAGAAAATATAGAAGAAATGGATAAATTCCTGGACACATACACCCTCCCAAGAATGAATCAGGAAGAAATGGAATTCCTGAACACACAAATAATTAGTTCTTAAATAGAGGTGGTAATAAATAGCCTATGAACCAAGAAAATGCCCAGAACCATAGGGATTTATAGATGAATTATTCCAGATGTACAAAGAAGAGCTGGTACCATTTCTACTTAAACTATTCCAAAAAAATTGAGGAGAAAGGATTTCTTCCAAGCTCATTCCATTAGGCCAGCATCACCCTGATACCAAAACCTGGCAGCGGTACAACAAAAATAGAAAACTTCAGGCCAATATCCTTGATGAGCATCAATGCAAAACTCCTCAACAAAATACTGGCAAATCAAATCCAGCAGCACATCAAAAAGCTTATCCACCATGATCAAGTAGGCTTTATTCCTGGGATGCAAGGTTGGTTAACCTTATGCAAATCAATCAATGTGATTCGTCACATAAACCGAACTAAAGACAAAAACCACATGATTATCTCAATAGATATATAAAAGGTTTTTGAAAATTTTCAACATCCATTCATGTTAAAAACTCCCAATAAACTAGGTATTGAAGAAACATGCCTCAAAATAATAAGAGCCATCTATTACAGACCCACAATCAATGTTATAATGAATGGGAAAAACTAGAAGACTTCCCCTTAAAAAGTGGCACAAGACAAGGATGTCCTCTCTAACCACTCCTATTCAAAATCCTATTGGAATTTCTGGCCAGGGCAATCAGGCGAGAGAAAGAAGCAGAGACATTCAAATAGAAAGAAAGGAAGTTAAACTATCCCTGTTTGCAGATGACATGATCCTATATCAAGTAAATTTCATAAACTCAGCCAAAAAGCTTCTTAAGCTGATAAAAAACTTCAGCAAAGTCTTACAATAGAAAATCAATGTGGAAAATTTCTAGCATTCCTATACAACAACAATAGTCAAGCCAAGGGCCAAATCAGGAATAAACTCCTATTAACAATTGCCACAATAGGAATAAACTACCTGGGAATACAGGGAACTAGAGAGGTGAAAGATCTCTACAAAGACAACTACAAATCACTATTCAAAGAAATCAGAGATGACACAAACAAATGGAAAGACATTGCATGTCAATGGATAGGAAGAATCAATATTAAAATTACCTTACTTGTCAAATCAATTTATAGATTTGGTGCTATTCCCAATTAAACTACCATTGAAATTGATCACAGAACTAGAAAAAAGATTTAAAAATGTATATGGAACCAAAAAAGAGCTCAAATAGCCAAAAATAACAAATCTGGAGGCATCACGCTACCTGACTTCAAACTATACTACTGGGCTACAGTAAACAAAGCAGCATAGTGCTGGTAAAAAATAGACACATAGACCAATGAAACAGAATAGGGAACCCAGAAATAAGACTGCATATCTACAAGTATCTGGACTTCAACAAATCTGACAAAAACAAGCGATGGGGAAAGGAATTCCTATTCAATAAGTGATGCTGGGATAACTAGCTAACCATAAGCAGAAGATTGAAACTGGACCCCTTCCTTACACCATATACAAAAATTAGCTCAGTGTGGATTACACACTTAAATGTAAAACCCAAAACTATAAAAACTCTGCAGACAACTAGGGAATATTATTCATGACATATGCATGGGCAAACATTTTATGACAAAGACACAAAAAGCAATGGCAACAAAAGCAAAAATTGACAAATGGAGTGTAATTAAACTAAAGAGCTTCTGCACAGAAAAGGAAACTATCAACAGAGTAAGCAGATAACCTACAGAATGGAAGAAAAGTTTTGCAAGCTATGCATCTAACAAAGGTCTAGTATACAGCATCCAAAAGGAACTTTAACAAATTTACAAGAAAAAAAACTAACCCAATTAAAAGTGAGCAAAAGACATAAAGACACTTTTCAAAAGAAGACATACAAATGGCCAAGAATTATATGTTAAAAAGCTCAACACCACTGATCATTAGAGAAGTGTAAATCAAAACCACAATGAGATACCATGTCATACCAGTAAGAATGGCTACTATTAAATAAAAAAATGACAGATGCTGGCAAAGTTGAGGAGAAAAATGAATGCTTATACACTGTTGGTGTGAGCGTAAATTATTTCCACCATTGTGGAAGACAGGGAGGATATTTCTCAAAGACTCAAACACAGAAATATTATTTGACCCAGAAATCCCATTACTAGGTATATAACCAAAGGAATATAAATTATTCTATTGCAAAGACACATGCATATGTATGTTCATTGCAGTACCATGCACAATAGCAAAGACATGGAATCAACCTAATTGCCCATCAATTATAGAATGGATAAAAATTGGTACATATTTACCATGGAATACTATGGAACCATAACAAAGAATGAGATTATGTCCTTTGTAGGGACATGGATGGAGCTGGAAGCCTTTATCCTTGGCAAACTAAAACAGGAACAGAAAACCAATTACTGCATGTTCTCACTTACAAGTGTGAGCTAAATTATGAGAACACATGGACACATAGAGGGGAACAACAGACACAGGCTTTTCAGAGGGTGGAGGGTGGGAGGACAGAGAGAATCAAGAAAAACAACTAATGGTTACTAGGCTTAATAGCTGGGTGAAACCAACCAACTATCTCTTGCCTTCAGAAGACTCACCTAACACATAAGGACTCACATAAACTTAAAGTAAAGGGATGGAAAAAGACATTTCATGCAAATGGACACCAAAAGTGAGCAGGGTTTGCTGCGCTTATATCAGAAAAAATAAACTTTGGAGCAACAGAAACTAAAAGAGACAAGGAAGGACATTACATAATGGTAAAAAGCCTTGTTGAACAGGAAAATATCACAATCCTAAACGTATATGCACCTAACACTGGAGATCCCAAATTTATAAAACAATTACTAATAGACTTAAGAAATGAGATAGACAGCAACACAATAATAGTGGAGGAATTCAATGCTCCACTGACATCACTAGACAGATCATTGTGACAGAAAGTCAACAAAGAAACAACAGGTGTAAAGTATACCCTGGAACAAATGAACTTAAAAGGTATATACAGAACTTTTCATCCAAAAACTGCAGAATGCACATTCTATTAAATAGCACATGGAACTTTCTCCAAGGTGGACCATATGACAGGTCATAAAATGAGCCTCAATAAATTTAAGAAAATTTAAATTGTATCAAGCACTCTCTCAGACCACCATGGAATAAAGCTGTAAGTCAACTAGAAAAAGAACCTTAAAAACCATGCAAATACATGGAAATTAAATAACCTGCTCCTGAATGAGCATTGGGTGAAAAACGAAATCAAGATGGAAATTAGACATTTCTTTGAACTGAATGACAATAATGACACAATCTACCAAAACCTCTGGGATACAGCAAAGGCGGTTCTAAGAGGAAAGTTCACAGCCCTAAACATCTACATCAGAAAGTCTGAATGATCACAAACTGATATTCTAAGGTCACACCTTAAGTATCTAGAGAAACAAGAACAAGCCAAACCCAAACCCAGGAGAAGAAGGGAAATACCCAAGATCAGAGCAGAAATAAATAAAATTGAAACAAAGAAACAAACAAAAAATACAAAAGATAAATGTGATAAAAAGCCGGTTCTTTGAAAAGGTAAATAAAATTTATAGACCCTTAGCAAGATTAACCGAGAAAAGAAGAGAGAAAATTCAAATAACCTCACTGAGAAACAAAAAAGGAGATATTACAACTGACGCCACTGAAATACAAAAGATCATTCAAGGCTACTATGAACACCTTTATGCATATAAACTAGAAAATCTAGAAGAGATAGACAAATTCATGGAAAAATACAACCCTCCTAGCTTAAATCAGGAAGAATTAGATATCCTGAACAGACCAATAACAAGCAGTGAGATTAAAACGGTAATTACAAAATTATCAACAGAAAAAGAAGTTGAAGACCAGATGAATTCATAGCTGAATTCTACCGGACATTCAAAAACTGGTACCAAACTTTTTGACACTATTACACAAGATAGAGAAAGAAGGAACCATCCCTAATTCATTCTATGAAGCCAGCATCACCCTAACACCAAAACCAGGAAAGGACATAACCAAAAAAGAAAACTACAGACAGATATCCTTGATGAACATAGATACTAAAATCCTTAACAAAATACTAGCTAACCGAATCCGACAACATATCAAAAAGATAATCCATGATCAAGTGGGCTGCATACCAGGCATGCAGGGATGGTTTAACACATGCAAGTCAATAAATGTGATACACCACATAAACAGAATTAAAAACAAAATTCACATGATTATCTCATAAGATGAAGAAAAAGCATTTGACAAAATTCAACATCTCTTTATGATTAAGACTCTCAGCAAAATTGGCATATAAGGGACATATCTCAATGTAGTAAATGTCATCTTTGACAAACCCACAGCCAAGATTATACTGAATGGGAAAATGTAGAAAGCATTCCCTCTGAGAACTGGAACAAAAAAAGGATGTCCATTCTCACCACTCGACTTCAACATAATACTGGAAGTCTTAGCCAGAGTAATCTGAGAAGAGAAAAAAATAAAGGGCATTCAAATTGGTTAATAGAAGTCAAATTGTCACTGTTTATTGACAATATGATTGTTTACCTTGAAAATCCTAAAGACTCCTTCAGAAAGCTCCTAGAACTGATAAAAGAATTCAGCAAACTTTTCAGATACAAGGTTCATGTACACAAATCAGTAGCTCTTCTATACACCAACAGTGACCAAGTGGAGAATCAAATCAAAAACTCAACCCCTTTCACCATAGCAGCAAAAAAAAAAAGGAAAGAAAAAGAAAAGAAAAGAAAACTTAAGATTATACCTAACCAAGGAATCAAAAGAACTCTACAAGGAAAACTACAAAACACTGCAGAAAGAAATCATAGATGACACAAACAAATAGAAACACATCCCATGCTCATGGATGGGTAGAATCAATATTGTGAAAATGACCATACTACCAAAAGCAATCTACAAATTTAATATAATCCCCATAAAAATACCACCCATTATTCTTCACATAATTAGAAAAAAAAAGCAATACCAAACTTCGTATGGAACCAAAAAAAAGTCCACATAGCCAAAGGAAGACTAAGCAAAGATGGAACAAATCTGGAGGCATCAAACTACCTGAATTTAAACTATACTATAAAGCCATAGTCACAAAAACAGCATGGTACTTGTATAAAAATAGGCACATAGAACAATGGAACAGAATAGAGAACCCAGAAATTAACCCAAATATTTACAGCCAACTGATCTCTGAGAAATCAAATAAAAAACATAAAGTGGGGAAAGGACACCCTTTTCAACATAATGCTGAGATAATTGGCTAGTTACATGTAGGAGAATGAAATTGCATCATCATCTCTCAACTTATATAAAACTCAACTCAAGACGGATTAAGGACTTAAACCTAAGACCTGAAACTATAAAAATTCTAAAAGATAACATTGCAAAAACCCTTCTAGACATTGGCTTAGGTGAGAATTTCATGACCAAACACCCAAAAGCAAATGCAACAGAAAACAAACAAAAACCATAAATAGCTGGGACCTAATTAAATTAAAGAGCTTTCTCACAGCAAAACGAACAGTCAGCAGACTAAACAGGAAACCCACAGAGGAGGAAAAAGTTTTCACAAGCTATACTTCTGACAAAGGACTAATATCCAGAATCTACAATGAACTTAAAAAAATTCATAAGAAAAACAAACAATCCCATCAAAAAGTGGGCTAAGAACCTGAACAGACAATTCTCAAAAAAAAATTACAATAGCCAATAAGCATATGAAAAAATGCTCAACATCACTAATGATCAAGGAAATGCAAATAAAAAATGCAATGGAATACCACCTTACTCCCAGAAGAATGCCCATAATCAAAAAATTATGAAACAGTAGATGTCAGCGTGGATGCGGTGATCAGAGAACACTTCTACAAGTGGTGGGAATATAAGCTAGTACAGCCACTATGGAAAACAGTAAACAGTGTGGAGATTCCTTAAAGAACTAAAAATAGAGCTACCATATGATCCAGCAATCCCACTATTGAGTATCTACCCAGAGGAAAAGAGGCCATTATACAAACAAGATACTTGCACACACATGATTATAGCAGCCCAGGTCACAATTGCAAAATAGTGGAACCAAACCAAATGCCCATCAATCAATGAGTGAATAAAGAAACTGTGGTATATATACGTGATCGAATACTGCTTAGCCATAAAATGTAATGAACTGACAGCATTTGCAGTGACCTGGATGAGATTGGAGATAATTATTTTAAGTGAAGTAACTCAGGAATGGAAAACCACAAATCACATGTTCTCACTGATATGTGGAAGCTAAACTATTAGAATGCAAAGGCATAAGAATAATACAATGGACTTCAGGGACTTGGGGAGAAGTGTGGGGGTGGGAGCAAGGTATAAAATACTACAAATATGGTGCAGTGTATACTGCTCTGGTGATGGGTGCACTAAAATCTGACAAATAACTACTAAAGAACGTACTCATGTAACAAAACACCACATGTATCCCCAATAACTTATGGAAAAGCAATTTTAAAAAGGGAAAAATATACTTGGATGAAAAAAATAATCTATACCAAAAAAAACCCATGACACAAGTTTACATACGTAACAAACCTGCACTTGTACCCCTGAACTTAAAATAAAGTTAAATAGAATTATAATGACATTGTTATATTCTCTTGCTAAATTCACTTCTTTATCATTATAGAGTGAACTTCTTTGTGTCTACTTATAGACTTCGTTTGAAATCTATTTAGTCTGACATAAATATAGTGACTTCTGCTCTGTTTTGTTTCTCATTGGTATGGAATATCTTTTCATCTCTTTATTTTCAGTCTATGCATGCATTTATAAGTAAGGTGCATTTCTTGCAGGCAACTAATCAATGGGTCTTGTTTTTTCATCCTTTCAGCCAGTCTATGTGTTTTGATTGGAGAGTTTAATTGATTTACATTCAATGCTATTATGGATAAGTAAGGCCTTACTCTTGCCATTCTATTTTTTGTTTTCTGGTCTTCACTTGCTTCTTGTTTTCGCTATCTTTCTCTAGTTAAGCAAATTTTCTCTGGTAATATGATTTAATTCATTACTTTTTATTTTTTTGTGTATTGATTGTGTATTTTTTTGGTTCAAAATTACCATGTGACTTGCAAATACTATTCTATGACTCATTTTTTAAACCTGATAACACCACTATTTGCATAAACAACAAAAAAGCAAAAAAACAATAAATACTCTTGTCTTAAGTTCGTCCTCCTGCTTTTTAATTTTTTGTTGTTTGTATTTATATCTTTATGTAATAACTATGTCTTGAAAAGTTGTTCTACTTATTATTTTTTATTTGTTCATTGTTTATTCTTTCTACTTAAGAGTAGTTTACACACCACAGTTACAGTTTTAATATTCTTTGATTTTCTTTGTACTTACTATTATCAGTGAGTTTTGTACCTTCAGATGATTATGTCTTTTTCTTTCTTATCAAAGTAGGCTCTTTAGCATTTTATGTAGGACAGCTCTGGTATTGAGGAAATCTCTTAGCTTTTGTTTGTCTGTGAAAGCTTTTATTTCTCCTTCATGTTTGAATAATATTTTCACTGGATAGACTATTCCATGGTAAAGTTTTTTTTTTTCCTTTAGAACTTTAAGTATGTCATGCCACTGTCACCTGGTCCTTAAGGTTTCCACTGAAAAGTCTGCTTCCAGACATACTGAAGCTTTATTGCATGCTGTTTATTTTCTTTTTTCTTTTCTTTTCTTTTATTTTTTCTGCTTTATTTCTGCTTTTAGGATCCCTTTTTGTCTTTGGCCTCTGGGAGTTTGATTATTCAATGCCTGGAAGTAGTCTTCTTTGGGTTAAATCTGCTTGGTGTTCTATGACCTTCTCATACTTGAATATTGATATGTTTATCAATAGGTTTGGAAAGTTCTGTGTTATTCCTAGGTTTGGGAAGTTCTCTGTTATTATCAAACTGAATAAGCATTCTACCACATTACTTTCTCTACCTCCTCTTTAAGGTCAATAACTTAGATTTACTCTTTTGATGCTATTTTCTAGATTCTGTAGGCAAGATTCATTTTTAAAAAATTATTTTTTCTTGTCTCGCAACTGTGTGTTTTCAAATAGCTTGTCTTCAAGCTCGCTAATTCTTTCTTTTGCTTGATCTATTCTGCTATTAAACTACTCCGATGAATTCTTCAGTATGCCAATTACATTTTTCACTCCACAATTTTTACTTGATTCTTCTGAATAAATTCAATCCTTGTTCAATTTATCAGATATAATTCTTAATTCCTTTTCTGTGTTATCTTGAATTTCTTTGATGTTCCTCAACACAGCTATTTTGAATTCTCTATCTGAAAGGTCACCTATATTTCTTTGTCCATGATTGGTCCCTGGTGCCTTATTTAGTTTCTTTGGTGAGGTCATATTTTCCTGGATGGTGTTGATGCTAGTTGATGTTCTTCAGCATCTGGGCATTGAGGAGTTATTTATTGTAGTCTTCACTGTCTGGGTTTATTTGTAGCCATCCTTCTATGGAAGGCTTTCCAGATATTTGAAAGACTCGAATACTGTGATCTACACTTTATCTCCTTTAGGGAGCATGTTAAGCCCAGTAACACTGTGGTTCTTGCAGACTCATAGAGGTACTACCTTGATGGTCTTCTACAAGGTCCAGGAGATTTATCTGCATTACCAGGCAGATACTCTTGTTCTTATACTTTACTTTTTTTCAAACATACAGAGTCTCCATCTCTGTTATAAGCCACCTAAATAAACCTGGGGGTGGTGTGACACAAGCACCTCTGTGGCCGCACCACTAGGTCTGCATCGTGTCACACCTGAAGCCAGCACAACACTGAGTCCAACCCCAAACCTGCTGTAACCACTCTCTGGCTGCTTTCTTTGCTCACCCAAGGACTTGGGACTCTACAGTCAGCAGGTAGCAAAGCCAGGAAGGCCTGTGACCTTACCTTCAGGGCAGTAAGTTCCCCCAGTCCCCAGGTGGGTCCAGAAGTGCTGTCTGGGAGTCACGGACTAGAGCCAAACCTTAGAAGTCTAATGGAATTATTTCAAAAGAACACAGGAGTCAAGTTTAAGGAGTTTCACTAGCCAAATATTGGACAATTTTATCATAAAAAGAATATCAGTGGAAGTGTATATAACACCTTAATTTTTTTGAAATCCATGAGTTCATATTGCTAACCTAAAAAAGGTGGAAAAGGGAGAGGAAGGTTAATTTTTTAAAAATATGTGTATGTGGTGGTAGAGTACTCTTCTTTACAAAGAATGTTCACTAAGAAATATTGAGGGCATAAAAAAAATCACCATTCTGCCACCTCCAGTGTATGATTAATTTAGTCATTCATTATCATCAATAGATACTAAAACTGGCAAGCAAAACATTATTGACAAACAAGATATTCACACAATGTGATAATGATATTGTGGCTATATGAGGCATGTATTTATTTGTAAGAGGTGTATGTTGAATTATTTAGGTATAACATGTTGTGATGCAACTTATTTTCAAATGGTTTGTCAAAAAATTAAATATGAACATAATTCATGCAAATTTGTAAATTACATAAATATGTGTATATATGTGTATCTATACATAAATATGTGTATATATGTGTATATATACATAAATATGTGTATATATAAAAACATATACGTGTGTGTGTGTGTATAAGTAGAGAGAGAGAGAGGAAGAGCAGAGAAAGCACAAAACGGCTACAATGTTAGCCATTGGTGAGTCTGAGAATATGCGCAAAGAGATAGAGGTGTTCAGATATTCACTCAGTGTCTTTAAACTTTTCTTCACATTGAAAACTTCAGAATAAAAATTAGAAAAAAAGGTATTTGAAATTTTGAACCAAAAATGTATTAAAACAATTCTGTTACCCAGAACACATCTTAGTGTTTTTATAAATTATATGAAATAGGGCTTGCTGCTTAAATACAAACTTTGCAGGTAGCAAACAGCCAACTTACGAGGATATATGTCAGTGAGCTCTCTCCTTCAGGATGATAATTGAAAAAAAATTAAAAAACAGCACATTACCCCCCTTGCACACCACCATCCTATTCTTGTGTGAAATAAAGGAGCAGCTACATTGAGAATATTATGTGCAGTCTATGAAATAATCCTAAATCCCACCAACAGCGTAAAAGTGTTCCTATTTCTCCACATCCTCTCCAGCACCTGTTGTTTCCTGACTTTTTAATGATTGCCATTCTAACTGGTGTGAGATGGTATCTCATTGTGGTTTTGATTTGGATTTCTCTGATGGCCAGTGATGGTGAGCATGTCTGTAAACTAGTTCAACCCTTGTGGAAGTCAGTGTGGTGATTCCTCAGGGATCTAGAACTAGAAATGCCATTTGACCCAGCCATCCCATTACTGGGTATATACCCAAAGGACTATAAATCATGCTGCTATAAAGACACATGCACTCATATGTTTATTGCGGCACTATTCACAATAGCAAAGACTTGGAACCAACCCAAATGTCCAACAATGATAGACTGGATTAAGAAAATGTGGCACATATACACCATGGAATACTATGCAGCCATAAAAAATGTTGAGTTCATGTCCTTTGTAGGGACATGGATGAAATTGGAAATCATCATTCTCAGTAAACTATCGCAAGAACAAAAAACCAAACACCACATATTCTCACTCATAGGTGGGAATTGAACAATGAGAACACATGGACACAGGAAGGGGAACATCACACTCTGGGGACTGCCGTGGGGTGGGGGGAGGGGGGAGGGATAGCTTTAGGAGGTATACCTAATGCTAAATGACGAGTTGATGGGTGCAGCACACCAGCATGGCACATGTATACATATGTAACTAACCTGCACATTGTGCACATGTACCCTAAAACTTAAAGTATAATAATAATAAAATTTAAAAAAATACAAATGAAGAGAAAAAGGTAAAAAAAAAGAAATAATCCTAAATCATACATTCTTTTTAATTTTTTTAAAATTATACTTTAAGTTCTTGGATACATGTGCAGAATGTGCAGGTTTGTTACATAGGTATACACGTGCCATGGTGGTTGGTTAAACCCATTTACCCGTCATCTACATTAGGTATTTCTCCTAATGCTACCCCTCTCCTATGCCCCACCCCACCAACAGGCCCCGGTGTGTGATGTTTCCCTCCCTGGGTCCAGGTGTTCTCATTGTTTGACTCCCACTTATGAGTGAAAACATGTGGTGTTTGGTTTTCTATTCTTGTGCTAGTTTGCTGAGAATTATGTTTTCCAGCTTCATTCATGTGCCTGAAAAGGACATAAACTCATTCTTTTTTATGGCTGCATAGTATTCCATGGTGTATATGTGCCAAAATTTATTTATCCAATCTATCATTGGTGGGCATTTGAGTTGGTTCCAAGTCTTTGCTATTGTGAACACTGCTGCAATAAACATAACTGTGCAAGTGTCTTTATAGTAGAATGATTTATAAATCATATATTCCTTTTTATAATTAAATGTATCAATACATAAGGCATTTAGAACAGTCTGTGTCATACAATAAAACTTTAATAAATGCTAAAGTTATTATTTGTATTGATACATCTATACATATTGTGGTCCATATGTGATATTCTGATACATGCATTTAATCTGTAATGATCAAATCAAGGTGTTTAGGATATTCATGACCTCAAACATTTATCATTTTATATATTGGAAACATTTTAATCCTCTTTTCTAGTTATTTTGAAATATAAAATACATTGTTGACTATATTCACTCAACTCTGCTATCAAACACCAGATATTATTTATTCTATCTAACTGTATGTTGGAAGCCATTAATCAACCTCTCTCATCCTTCACCACATTTCGCATTCTCTGCTAACCATCTTTCTATTCTTTACCTTCATGAGATCAACTTTTTTAGCTGCTACAAATGAAGCTGGAAGCCATCATTCTCAGCAAACTAACACAAGAACAGTAGAAGATGTGATATTTCTCTTGCCGTGCCTGGCTTATTTCATTTAACCTGCAGTCTCATCCATTTTGCTGCAAATGACAGGATTTCCTTCATTTTAATAGCTGAATAGCATTTTATCAGGTATGCATACCACATTTTCTTTGTTCATTCATCCATTGATGGACACTTAGGTTGATTTCATATCTTGACTATTGTCAATAGTGCTGAAAACCATGAGGGTGCAAGAATCCCTTTGATACACTAATGTTCTTTCCTTGGGCTAAATACTCATTAGTGAGATTGCTGGATCATGTGGTAACTATATATTTAGTGTTTTACAAACATCTGTGTTGTTTTTTTGTAATGGCTGTACTAACTTGCATTCCTACCAACAGTGTATAATGATTCCTTTTTTTCCTACATCTTCACCAGTATTTGTTGTGTTTTCTCTATTTGATAACAGCCATTCTAACTAGGTGAGATGATATCTCGTTGTGGTATTGATTTGCCTTTTTCTGATGATTAGAGATGTTGAGCATTTTTTAAATATACCAGTTGATCATTTGTATGTCTTTCTGAAAAATTTCCATTCAGGTCTTTTGCCCATTTTTAATGAGATGATGATACTATGATGATGATGATGATGACTGCTGTTGAGTTGCTTGAGTTCCTTGTATATTCTGGATATTAGTCTCTTGTCAGATGAATAGTTTGGAAATATTTTCTCTTATTCCACAGATTATCTCTTCACTTTATTGATTGTTTATTTTGCAGCATAGAAGCTTTTTAGTTTAATATAGTCCCTTTTGTCTAATTATTTTTTCTATGCTTTGGAAGCCATAAAATTTGTGCCTAGACCAAAGTCCTGAAGCACTTCTCATATGTTTTTTTCCTAGTAGTTTTACAGTTTGGATTTTATGTTTAAGTCTTATTATATTTTAATTGATTTTTATATTGGTGAGAGATAGGCAACCAGTTTTATTCTTCTGCATATGAATATCCAATATTCCCGACACCATTTATTGAAGAAGTTGTCCATTCCGTAATGAATGTTCTTGGCACCTTTTTCAAAAATGAGTTGACTGTAAATACATGGACTTATTTCTGGTTTCTCTATTCTGTTCCGTTGGTTTGAGTGTCTATTTTCAATACTAATACTACACTGGTTTTTTTACTATAGCTTTGTAGTATATTTTGAAGTCAGGCAGTGTGGTGCTTCCAGTTTGGTTCTTTTTGCTGAGGACTGCATTGACTATTTGGGGACCCATACACATTTGAGGATTTCTTTTCTACTTCTGTGAAGAACATCACTGGAATTTTGACAGGGATGGCATTGAATCCACAGATTGCTTTGAGTAATATGGTCATTTTAACAATATTACTTCTTCTGATCCATGAGCATGGAATATATTTCCATTTGTTTTTTCACTCTTCAATTTCTGTCATCAGTGTTTTCTAGTTAGCATTGAAAAGTCTTTCACCTCCTTTGTTAAATTTATTCCTGAGTAATTTATTTTTTGTAAGCATTATAAATAGGATTGTCTTCCCGATTTCTTTTTCAGCTAGTTCATTGTTAGTGTATAAATACACTGCTGATTTTTGTATGATTATTTTGTATCTGGCAACTTTATTGAATTTGTTTATCATTTCTAATAATTTTGGGGTGGAGTCTACAGGTTACTCTCTATATAAGATCATATTATCTGCACAGAGGGACAATTTGATTTTCTCTTTTCCAATTTAGATACTTTTTATGTCTTTTCCTTGCCTGATCGCTCAGGCTAGAGATTCCAACATTATGTTGAATAACAGTGGTAAGTGTGGGCATCCTTCTCTTTTTCCAGTTCTTAGAGGAATGGCTTTCAGCTCTTCCTCATTCAGTATAATGTTAGTTTTGAGTTTGTAATATATGACCTTTATTATGCTGAATTTTGTTCCTTCAATATATGGCTTGTTGAGAGTTTTTATCATGAAAGAATGTTGAATATTATCAAATGCTCTTTCTGCATCTGTTAAGATACTCATATAATTTTTGTCCTTAATTCCATTATGTTATATATTAAATTTATTTATTTTCATGTGTTGATCTAGCCTTATATTCTTGAAATAAATACTACTTGCTCCTTGTCTTTGTTGTTTTGATGTGTTTTTGGATTTGGTAGCATTTTCTTGAGGAATTTTGTATCTGTGTTCCTCGGGAATATTGGCCTATAGTTTCTTTTTTGATGTCTATTTGTTTGGTTTTGCTTTCCAGATAATGTGGGCCTTATAGAACAAGTTATGGAGAATTTCCTTCTGTTTAAGTTTTTGGACAAGTTTGAAAACAATTGGCGTTAGTTTGTCTTTATAAGTTTGGTGGAATTCAGCATTAAGTCACCTAGTCCTTGGCTGTTCTTCGTTGGGAGAATTTTCATTACTGATTCAATCTTCTTACTCAATATTGATCTGTTCAAGTATTTTTTTTTTCTCGTTTAATCTTGGTAAGTTTTGTATACCCAGAAGGTTTTATATGCCCAGGAATTTATCTATTTTCTCTAGGTTTTCAAATTTGTTATCTTATAGTTGTTGATAATAGTCTCTAATGATCTTTTGTATTTCTGTGATGCCAGTTGAAATGTCTCCTTTTTCTTTTCTTATTTTATTTATTTGGGTATTCTCTCTTTTTTCCTTGGTTCATTTAGCTAGCGGTTTATCAATTTTGTTTATAGTTTTAAAATACCAACTTTTTGTTTAAAAGAACCTTCAGAATTTTTTAGTTTTTATTGTGTTTAGTTCTGTTCTGATTTTTGTTTTTCTTCGTGTCTACTAATTTTGAGTTTGTCTCGTATATGCTTTCCATTTCCTTGAGGTGCATCATTAGGTTATTTATTTGAAATATTTTTACTTTTTTATGCAAGTGTTTATTGCTATAACCTTATCTCTTAGCACTGCCTTTTCTATGTCCCATAGGTTTTGATATGTTGTGTTTCTATTTTTATTTGTTTCAATAAAAATTTTTATTTTCTTCTAAATTTCTTCATTGACTCAATCGCCCTTCAGGAGCATATTGTTTAATTTCCATGTGTTTGTACAGTTTCTAAAGTTATCTTCATATAGATTTCTAGTTTTATTCAAGTGTAGTCTGAAAAGATACTTGATATGATTTTAATTTTTACAAATTTGTTAAGGCTTGTTTTGTGTCCTAACGTATTGTCTATTCTAGAGAATGTTCCATTTGCTAATGAAAATTTGATAAAATTTTCCATAAATGTTTGTTAGGTTCATTTGGTCTGTAGTGCAGATTAAGCCCAATGTTTCTTTGATAATTTTTTTTCTATATGATATATCCAATGCTGACTGTGGGTGTTGGGCTTTCCAGTCATGATGTTTTGAATTCCCCAACTGCATTTGTATTGGGTTTATCTCTTATGTTACCTCTTATAAATGAGGGATATGTATTTCATATATGTGGGTGCTCTGTTATGTACATATATATTTAACATTTTATATCTTCGTGCTGAGTTGATTCTTTTATTATTATATAACGACTTTCTTTTCATGCTTTTTGACTTAATGTCTACTTTGTGTGATATAAGTATAGCTACTCTAGCATGCTTTTGGTTTCTGTTTATGTGAAATATTTTTTCCATCTCTTCAATTTCAGTCTATTTATTTACAGATGAAGTGAGTTTCTTGTAAGCAGCCTATAGTTAAGTCTTGTTTTTTAAATCTATTCTACTAGTCTATATATTTTATTGAGGGAATTTAAGCCGTTTACATTCAAGCTTATTACTGATAGTTGACGACTTACTCCTGTCGTTTGGTTAATTGTTTTCTGATTGTTTTATATGTCTTTGTTCCTTTCTTGCTTTTTTATTGTTTGCCTCTACCATTTGATGGGTTGTGTGTGTGTGTGTGTGTGTGTGTAGTGATAATGTTTGCCTCTTTTCTCTTTTTCATTTGTTTTTCTGTTTTACCAGTGAGTTTTATATTTTTGTGTGTTTTTATAATGCTATATATCATTCTCTGCTTCCAGATATATGTCTTCATTACTTATTTATTGCAAAATATGACTAGGTGTAAAATTTCCTCAGTTTTTGTTTGCCTATGAAGGACTATTTCTTCTTTATTTTTGAATTATAGTTTCTTGGATGTAGTTAGAATTATTTACTGACTTTTTTTTTTCATCCAGCTCTATGAATACAGCATCCCATTCTCTCCTGTCCTGTAAGGTTTCTGCTGAGAAATCCTCTGTTAATCTAATGGAGAGACCATTATATGTGATTTTACACTTTTCTTTTTCTGTTTTTAGAATTCTCACTTTGTGTTTGGCTTTTTGACAGTTTGACTATAACATGCCTTAAAGAAGACTTTTTGTGTTTAATCTATTTGGAGATCTTGGAGCTTCTTGTATCTTGATGCCTACATATCTTGCAAAACTTGTGAGGTTTTCAGCTATCATTTTTAAAAATAGGTTTTCTATGACTTTGCCCATCTTTTCTCTTTCTACAGCTCCCAAAATTTGAAAATTGGGCACTTTATGGTGTCCCATATATCACATAGCCTTTCTTATTTTTGTTGTTGTTTTTTATTATTTTGTTGTCTGATTGGGTTGTTTCAAAAGCAGTACATTAAAGTGCCAAAATTTTTTCTTCTGCTCACTCTAGTCTGTTGTTGAAGCTCTTGATTATATTTTTATTTTATTTCTTAAATTCTTCAGTTCTAGGATTTATGTTTAGTTCTTTTAATGATTTCTATTTCTCATTCAGATTATAAATTATTTTTCTGATTTCTCTTTATTATTCATCTGTGTTCTCTTTTATCTCACTGAATTTCTTTAATATTATTTTGAATTCATTTTTAGGCATTTCATAGATTTTCTTTCCATTGGGATATTTTATTGCAGAATTATTGTGTTTCTATGAAAGTTTATATTTCCTTTCTCTTTCATATTTCCTGTGTCTTTACAGTGATATCTTCACATCTGGTGTAACAGTCATTTTTTTCCAATTTTATGAATTGGCTTTCTAAGAGAATGACTTACTTCTATACATATATCTATAGTTTTGGTTGGGGAAGGTTCTTGGGCTTTGATTCTGAGTGGATACCGTGGTGTAGTCTCCATATAATTTCTTTGGCTGTAATCAGTGTTTGTGATGTCTGTGAGTTCCTCAATGGCTTAGGCTGTGGTTTTTAATGGAAGCTATGGTAAGGCTTCGCTGGGGATGGGTATGTGCATCCTGGCAGTCCAGTCCTCAGGCATCAGTGGTGGTGGTCCAAAGATTTCAGTCTTCAGGCTTCTGGGCATCATGCATGGGCACTAGTGGTATTGATTTCAGATGGGCTCATCCTTGGGCCTTCCAGTCGTCATGTTTGGGTGCTGGTGGTGGTGGGTTGAGACAGCAGGATGTGGTCCCCCAAGCAGCATGAAGAGAGTCAGCATTGACAGTAGCAGTGGTAAGGCAACCTTCAGGCTTCCAAGTAGGTTACACAGCTACCAGTAGTAGAGGCACTTAGCTGGATGGGCAATCACCATATCCCTAAGTGATATGCATCGGTTAGTGCTGGCATTAGCAGTAGCAAGCAGGGTGGACCAGGCCCCAGGTCCAAGGCCCTAAGATGCACATACGAACACCAGCAGCAGGGTGGGACCATCCTTATGGACCTGGAAGACAATCACTTGTACCACTTATGGTGGGCAAGGCATGCCTATCCCCATCACCACATGCAATATATGTGGTCAGCTGTGGTAAGTATGGTGGGACTGTCCTCAGGCTCTTGGGCAACATTCATGGGTGCCAGCAGTGGCAGGCAAGGCAAGTTGATCTCCAGACCCACAGATGACACATGTGTGTGACAGTGGCAGTGGGCCGTGTGGTCCTGTCCTTGAGCTTCTTGATGTTTTTCATGGGTGGGTGCTGTCTGCACTGGGTAGTGTAGATAAATCCCCTGTTCCCTGTATGGCACACCTGGGTGCTAGTGATCATGGTGGTGGGTGAGAAGGGCCTGTCTTCAGGACACCTAGATGGTGCATCCCAGCAGTGGTAGGCATGACAGATCTGTTCTGAGGCCCCAGGATGGCTTGCAGGTTGCTCAGTCCCTAGTCCTCCTAATGATGGATGCAGGAGTATGGAAGACCTGCTGTTGAGGGGTGGTGCAGTTGCTGTCAGTAGCAGCAGCCTTGGGCAGGTGGCTCTAAGAAGTACATGCTTTGGCTCCCTTTGTCCCAGGGGCAGCCTCCCTGTTGTTCTAAACTTTCTGTTTCCTGAGGTTTAGGACACGACATGGGCTAGAGTGCTGGGGACACAACCACACAGCTGGGTCTAGCTGGCATCGTGATGCTACAGCCCTCTGGGTGAATGTCCTAAATCATGTATCCTTAGAAAGCATCTAAGTATCTACCATGCCATTTGACAGACCCTGCCCCTAGAAATTTACTTATCAAGAGACTGAGGACCAGAAATGTCTCGTGCCCAAAATTAAGCTGCTGCTTATTAGCAGAGCTTTGGCTGAACCACAGTCTGCTGACAGTTTTATGTGCTTTCATGATGAAAAGACAGACCAAGAGGGAGTGTAAAATAAACACCGTTATCACAAAAGACATGAAGAGAGACAAAATAGCCTTGTTCACAAAAACCCAGAATTAGAGAACTTGAAACCTTTTTCCTTAAAACTTAGAAGAAAACAAAAATATTATTTTACACAGCAAATAGTGATTTTATACAACTGTTATTTCAATAAGTAACATAGAATAAAATAATTAAAACAAAATCCAAAAAGTTTTAGGTAGTCATTGAATATAAATTAATAATAAGCTGTTATTAGAGAAAGCTACTAAGGGAATATGATATGGTGCAAACAGGAGTGGACCACAGATTCTTGAGTTATAGACCTGAATTCTGGTCCTGCCACTGAGCCAACATTGCACCTTAAGCAAAATTTATTTTTTCTATATGTTAAATGGATGGATTAGACAAAACCAGCATTTTTCAAAGTTTGTTCTTTAGAATATTAATTCTATGAAATCCTCTTTAAAATGAGTTTTATATTCAAATAATTTGAACAAACATTAAATGTTATACAGTTTTGTTAGCATTTTATAATACACAGTAGAATATTAAAAACTCTTGGAAGTCCTGAAATAGAGTACTGTCAACTTTATTTCATGCAATATTTTTCAAACATATCTAATCTCAGAATTTATTTTTCTTAAAATATTTACTAACATCATGTAGGAATACGATTACATGGAACCTCCTTTTGGTGAAGTATACTCTTCTTTTGAAGGCCCTGCTTATGGTTAAGTCTCAGCTGGCATTCATTCTATGGTATAATGTCTTTTTGATATAGAAGGTATTACAGAAATGTAGGCCAGGTGTGGTGGCTCACATCTATAATCCCAGCACTTTGGGAGGTCAAGGCTGGAAGATCACTTAAGGTCAGGAATTCAAGACTAGCCTGGGCAACATGGTGAGACACCATCTCTACTAAAAATACAAAAATAAGCCTGGTGTGGTGGCGGGCACCTGTAATCCCAGCTACTTGGGAGGCTGAGGCAGGAGAATTGCTTGAACCTGGGAGGTGGAGGTTGCAGTGACCTGAGATCTTACCACAGCACTCCAGTTTGGGTGACAGAGTAAGACTCCATCTCAAAAAATAATAATAATATATTACAGGAATGTGTTTGGAGTAATATTATATACACAGATACATACATATACACATATATGTATACATGTATGTGTATGTATGCATGTGCATTACAAACACGCATATGCCATATATCTTCCGTTTGTTTCTCAAAATCAACTTCCAAGGTGGCTGACCTAATTGGACTTCATCTTCTAGATTCTTGTGTCCTCTGGGTTCAGTCAACAGGAGGCACTATAAGAAAATTGGATAAAGGACAATGAGGTCAGCATTATTATTGCCTTGGCTTCCTCTCTGAGAACTTGGCCTGTGTGGCTTAAATCTGTAAACCAAAAAACACTGCTCATTTCAAGGTGGCCAACTCTACAGAACTGCCTCTTCTTCCAGATATTAGCAATTGCTCCCTCCCTTAGTCCTCTCCTAGAAGTGATAACAGCTCAAGGTCCGCTATCTTGGCTGACTTCCCTATCTCTTGTTTCTCTCTCATATCTATCCCCTTTATAAATGGTGCCTTTGTAAAGAAGTCTGTTTGAAATTATTCTATTTTGAGTGTGCCATCTGCTTCTGCTTGAGACTCTAACTAATCCACTGTTTTCAGCAAGTTTAGCTTGAAGTTCATGTGGAATCTCCAGGTGGAGATATAAAGAAGTAGAGAATTGGATCCATGGGTTTGGAGCTCAAGAGAGATGCCTAAACTAGAGCTAGTGATATGATACTCATTAATTATGGGAGGACATTGAAGCTGTGGCAGAGAAGGTAATTGTCCAACAAGAGTGTAGAGTAAAAGAAAGACTCAAAACAGAAGAAAGTCTGCAAGGAAGGAATATTACCTCCTAGAAAGAGGGATTATTCAGCATAAGAATATGGTTGTTTAATGAGAAAGGACTCAGGCAAAAAGAAGGTGGATAATTTTAAGGGATATTTTATCCAGACCATCTCTACCTGTTAACAACACTTTCTAGGAACTTTGAGTTTGGGTGTCTTCAAATTCTGGTGGTGCTTAGACTTTGCTGGATACACTGTGCCACCTGGGATCTCTCTGACATCTTGTTTCTCTCTGTGTCCATAATGATTCCATCTCTTACTGATTCACACATTCTCCCTACAGATGTTAACACAACTGATCAAGCTGTGATCAAGCTGCTTCAGGAAGATAAATATATGTTCTCTTAACATTGTATGTTGATTTTATCAACCAACTTCTGAAATCTGGGATTGTTCCACTGCCTTTCTGTATACCACAAAATGTATCATTGCAGTGGTCCATGCATAAGCAATTACCAGGGATACCTCCATTTCCATTCTTGCTATAAGAGAGAAAGTATCCTTGCCAAAATATTTTAAGAAGAAGTTTATAAGAAGATGCAGCATAGAGTTTAAAAAAAAAGTTTTCTGGATTAGCAATCAGGAAATCTGGGTTTTTGATCTGAAAATGGACTAAACTTCCAAGTAATTTTGGGCCTTAGTTTGTTTTGTTTTGTTTTTTAATCTATAATATGAAAGCATTGGTCTAGATTGGTATTTTTAAAAATGTTTTCCTTGGAGCCCTAGGTTACTACTTCAGAAAGCACTTCAGGAAGGAATGGGAAATTGAGAAGGTGGGCTCTTGGTGAAGGATATAATTTGCATATTTTCCCCTCCAAATCTTATGTTGAAATATAATCCCCAGTATTGGAGTTGGGGCCTAGTGGAAGATGTTGGATCATACAGGAGGATCCCTCCTGAATGGGTTAGCATCATTCTTGCTGTAATGAGTGACTTTTCACTTTGAGTTCATGTGAGATCTTTTACTAAAAAAGTGTGACACCTTCCTTTTCTCTTTCTTGTTCCCACTCTTGCCATGTGATGTGCCTGCTCCCCATTTGCCTTTCCATCATGATTATAAGCTTCCTAGTGCCCTCAAAAGAAGCAGATTCTGGCACAATGCTTCCTGAACAATTTGTAGAACCATGAATCAATTAAATCTTTTTTTCTTTATACATTATGCAGCCTCAGGTATTTTTTATAGCAACTGAAAAACAGACTAATACAAAAAACTGGTACTAAGAGGTGGGGCATTGCTATAAAGATACCTGAAAATGTGGAAGTGTCTTAGAAACTGAATAGTGGGCAGAGACTGAAAGAGTTTAGAGGGCTCAGGAGAAGACAGAGGATGAGAAAAAGTTTGAAAACAAATGGTTCCAAGTGGCTATGACAAAAGTGCTGATAGAAATATGGACAGTGAAGTCCAGGGTGATGAGGTTTCAGGTGGAAATGAGGAAGTTATTGGAAACTGGAGTGAAGGTCACCCATGTTACACCCTAGCAAAGAACTTGGCTGCACTATGTCCAAGTCCTAAAGATCTGTTGAAGTTTGTGCTTGAGAGTGATAACCTAGGGTATCTGGAAGGAGAACTTTATTTGTTTTATGTTTCATTTTAATAGTTTTGGGGATACAGGTGTGTTTTTTTTTGTTACATGGATGAGTTCTTTAGTAGTAAATTCTGTGATTTTAGTGCACCTGTCATCTGAGCAGTGAGCACTGTACCCAATATGTTGTCTTTTATTCCTTGCCCCCCTCCCAAACTCCCCCCCAGAGTCTCCACAGTCTATTATATTGTTCTGTACATCTTTGCATCCTCATAGCTTAGCTCCCACTCATAAGTGAGAACATAGAACATTTTTTTTTATTCCTGAGTTACTTCACCTAGATAATGACTTCCAGTTCCATCACAGTTGCTGTAAAAGACATTATTTTTCCTTTCCTGAGTTCCTTTTATGGCTCAGTAGTATTTCATGTTGTATATATACATTTTCTTATCCACTCATTGGTCAGTGGGTACTTAGGTTGGTTTCATATCCTTGCAGTTGTGAATTGCACTCCTATAAACATGCATGTGCATGTATTTTTTTCATATAATGATGGCATAAGAAATTTCTAAGCAGCAAAACATTCAAGAGGTGGTCTGCCTACTTCTAACAATCTATGATCAGATATGCAAGCAAAGAAATGACTTAAAGTTGGAACTTATATTTAAAAGGGAAGCAGATAGTACAAGTTTGGAAAATTTGCAGCCTGGCCTGTGGTAAAGAAAGAATCCAAGCAGGCTATGGAACAAACACTTGCTAGAGAGATTAGCATGACTAAAAGGGAGCCCAGTGCTAATATCCAAGACAATAGGAAAAAGACCTGGAAGGCATTTCAGTAGTCTTCAGAACAGCCCTTCCCATCACAGGCCAGAGGCCTAGAAGGAAAGAATGGTTTCAGTGGCCTGCCCAGCCTCAGGACACTGCACCTCACATCCTGGATCCTCTGGCTCTAGCCTCAGCTCAGAAGTGCCCAGGTACAGCTCAAGCGGCTGCTTCAGAGAATGCAAGTTATAAGCCTTGGTAGATTCCACATAGTATGAAGCCGGCAGATACAGAGAACACAAACATGAAGTAGGCTTGGCAGCTTCCACCTAGATTTCAGAGGATGTGTGGAAAAATCTGGGTGCCTGCTGCAGGGGCAGAGCCACAGCACTGAGCCTCTACTAGGGCAGAACTGAGGGGAAATGTGGGGTTGGAGGACCCACACAGCGTCTCTACCAAGGAACTGCCTAGTGGAGCTATTGGAAGGGTGACCCCACCCTCCAGATCTGAGAATGATAGAGTCAGCAGTGCTTTTCATTCTCAGTCCAGGCATTGGACTCCAACCCATCAGGACAGCCACAAGGGCTGCATCTAGCAAAGCCACAGGGGCAGAACTGCCCACAGTATAGCATCCACCCCTCATACCAGTGTACCCTGGATGTGGGACATGGAGTCAAGGGAGATTATTTTAGAGCTTTAAAATCTAATGACTGCCATATCTGGTTCTCAGGCTTGTGTGGGGAATAGTGCCCCTTTCTTTTGGCTGATTTCTCCCTTTTGAAATGGGAATGTCTACCCAATGTCTGTACCATCATTCCACCTTGGGAGTAAATAACTTGTTTTTCCATCTGACAGGCTCATAGGTAGAAGAAACATCTCCACATGCAACTTTGGACTTTGGGCTCAGTACTTGGGACTTTTGAGTTCATGCTGGAAAGTTAAGACTTTGGGGGACTATTGGAAAAGTATGATTTTATTTTGCAATGTGAGAAGGACATGAGATTTTAGGGGCCAGGGGCTTGATGATATAGTTTGGATATTTGTCCCCTCCAAATCTCATGTTGAAAGGTAATCCCCATTGTTGGAGTTGTGGTCTAGTTGGAGGTGTTGGATCATGGGGGAGAATCCTCCATGAATAGCTTAGCACCGTTCTTGCTGTAATGGGTTATTTCTTGCTCTGAGTTCACGAGTGATTTGGTTAAGAGTGTGGCATTTCCCCACCTTCTCTCTCTTGCTCTTGCTCTCATGACATAACAAGCCTACTTCCCCTTCACCTTCTGCCATGATTGTAAGCTTCCTGAGGCCCTCATCAGAAACAGATGCCAGCATCATGCTTCCTGTGCAGCCTGCAGAACCATGAGCTAATTCAACTCTTTTCTTTATAAATTACCAAGCCTCAGGTATTTCTTTATACCAATGCAAAAATTGGCTAATACAGCCCATATCCCCATTTTTCCAGAGCAGCTTTGCTTTCTCTTGTAGACCTTCAATTGCATGTAAGATTTTATTTGAATGAAAGACTTCATTGCACACCCAACCAACCAACCAAAGAATCAAAACACCCTGGATGATTTTTGGGATCCCTTCTAGAGATTAAAGTCTAGAAGTTTAAAGATGAGAGCATAGATAACAGTATCTTACCTGAAAAAGATTGCTTTGTGAGATACTTTTGGCTCCCAGGTATAGTCATTCTATGGGCAGAGAAAGGCCATAGCTGACTAAGCTTAGTCTCCTGGTTCTGGTACTGCCTTAGCCTGTTGTAATCCCATATCTCCAGTTATATGGTGGCAGAAAAGGGGAGTCTAGACTTTATTATGGTGTATTTTTTGTCCCTCTCCCACAGTGAATTATTCAGGGCTATGTGGGAGAGGGGTATTATTTAGGTAAGATGGACCAGGTTCCTAAATTAGAAAGCAAACAAGCTCAAAATGTTTCTCTCACAAAACTGTGGTCTCTAATCTCTCCCCTCCCATCTTTATTATTCTTCTGTTAATTTTGTGGTTGGAACAAGTCTAAATACAAGTAAAATCTCCCCCATATGGCCATCCTTTTCAGCCAGATTCCAAAGTACAGGGAACTGTGTTGTTTTCACCATTTGCTTTACATCTGGAATCTCAAAAGAGGATGAAGCAAGGGTAAGCCTTGGTCTACGCCTCCTAACAGAAATTCTGATGCTGGGCTGCTGGAGACTGAGCCAGAGCAGAAAATAAAGAGAGAATCTTCTTTGTTTTGGCAAGAAAAGGGATACACAAAAGATAGGCCTCCACAGAAGATATGAGTTGGTTGTCAGAAATGTGGTTTGCAAGGCAGGTCAGAGAAAGAAAGAAACTAAATGAGAACTCTCAGAAATTGGATTCCAGCTGTCAATAACCTTAGAAAGGAAAAAGAAATTTAGGCTGAAATTTTTGAAAGTAGCCAGGAAAAGAGGCAGCTACCATGATGTCAGAGGATCCAAAAAGTGATTTCCTTGTCAAGACTTCTGCCTTTCTCACTATTGATCCTTGACTGCCCTTACAGAGTAACTCAGGGAGAAAGGAATGGAGCTTA
The DNA here is from genome assembly GCF_029289425.2 of Pan paniscus. NCBI lineage: Eukaryota > Metazoa > Chordata > Mammalia > Primates > Hominidae > Pan > Pan paniscus. The sequence continues at coordinate 66,688,376 of NC_073272.2, forward strand.
AGTGTGAAATCCCCTTGGGCTCTGTGACATCAGTTTTCTACTTTGTCCAGATACCACGACTTTTGAACAGGGTGTCAGAAATAATTCTAGTTCACTTCAGGAAACACTGACATAAGTGCCTACAAAGTGCCATATCATGTGTTAGGCCAAACATTTCACAGCCTAATAGGAGAAAGAGTAAACACAATTTCAACACAAAACATAAGTTGAGTGATAGTTGTCCAAATAGCATCTTGCAGAAGCATAAAGAAGGGGCACTTGACTTGAAGACACAGTTTCATAGAACATGAAATCTGGAAAGAAATAAAAGATGCAGTCCAATTTCATCTCTGTGTAGATTGGAAAAGTGAGGTTCAGAATACTGAAGAGACTTGTCCAAGGTTACAGAGCCAGACAATGGCAGAACTGGACTTCTAGTTTAGAGAATTAGGCTCAGTCAGTCCTCTGCCATTCTGCACAGATAATGAACTTTTCCCTCCTTCAAAGTGGACATTTTGATCTGCAAATTATCTCAGGACTCTGGCCTGGGAAAACATATAGAAGAAGCTAGTGAAGTGTCTGCAGTGTGAAGGACATGTCTGTTGATTTCCTGAAAAAGCAGAGTATATCTGTCTTTGTGTGTCCTTTCCCTTCTTATGATGGGCTCCACACCAAAAGGGCTCACACAGAAATCTACCATTGCTTATTTGTGTAGCAAGACTAGGATTCCCAAATTTATTATCCCTAGAAGCAGTGGAATTCTGGTTGGGAAGAAAACATCTTGGGTCCCCTTATCTCTCTTCCAGTTTAAGAGTTGTTGTTTCTAATACTCTCAGGGCAAGACAATGGTAGAAAAGTTTCTCTAATATAATTCTGTTAAAAGTTTCATATTCCATCCAGGCACAGTGGCATTCACCTGAAATCCCAGTTACTTGGGAGGCTGAGGCAGGAGGATCGCTTGAGCCCAGGAGTTTGAGGCCAGCCTAGGCAACATAGCAAGACCCTATCTCTAAAAAAAAGTTTAATATTCCTGTTAGGTGTTCATTCATCTCCTTTGTGAGCACCTTCAGTAACAGGGACCCGACTCTCCTCAGAGATAAACAGTTCCATCTCAGAATAAATCTGATAGAAAGCACTGTCTTATGGCCAATAGACAGACATTTGATTCCCTGAAGTTTCTTCCTTCTGGGGACATTCTCATTAGGTTGGTATCCTCTGGCTTTCAGAGATTTGAAGACCAAACTTACACCACTTGGAGTTTTCTCTTCTCCAGGATCAACAATCTCACATCCTTCAATTGCTCTTCATGGGACCTAGATTCTAGCCCTCTTCTTGACTGTAATGCTCTAGACGCATTCTTGTTTTGGCTCAAGGAAAGCATGTGGGGAGATGTACTCTCATATATTTCTGGTAGGAATGTTAATTGACAGAGATTCAGGATAGGATAATTTAGCAACATCAATAACTATTTTAAATATGGATACCTTATGACTCAGGAACTCTACATTTGAGACTCCATCCTACAAAAATAGCAGCATCATTGGATGGATGGATAGATACATAGACAGATAGATAAAGGTGGTATTTCTTATCACAGGAAAAACTGGAAAAATTTAAGTGCTCACTAAACAAGCATTGATTTAAAAATTTGCTATAGCCATACTATGAAATAAAGTGCTAGCAATGATGTGACTGAAGTAGAGCTACTTTATAATATGGAAAGATGCCCAAGGTACATTATGTGAAAAAAAAGTAAGTTGAAAATCAATATGCACTCTATGATTTCATTTTTGTAAAATAAACCCACAAAATTATATGTGGGTATATTTATATGAAAACAAAAATTTTATAGGCATAGGAAACATCTGTAAAGATACACACTAAATTATCTCTGAGACATAGGCTTGAAAGGGAAATGAAAAGGAGAGAGTTTTCTCCTTGATAAATGTCTATATTGGTTTCAACGAGCATGAATTACTTTTCAAGTTAAAATACATTAAGATGATAAAATAAGAGGATAGCAGAAGAAACCAAGTTGACTCATCCCCTCTACTTCCTCATTTATGACAGTCATCCCAGGGATATCTGTACAGAGGCAGGTATAACATAGGGTTTACTGTGGGTCCTGGAACCCGACTGCCTGGGTTCATATTCAAGCTTTGATTTAGTAGCACATGATTGTGGTGAAGTTACTTATAAATCAGTTTCCTCCTTTTTGAAATAGGGATAAACATTATTCTTACCTCAGGAAGTTGTTCTGAGAATTAAATAGTTTAATATGTGTAAAATACTCAAATCATGACTAGCACATAATAAAAGTTTAGTAGATATAAGTATCAATATAATTCATATTGTCTTATAATCAATTATATCCTGTCAGTTGCCAAGACTTTAAATACTCATCTTCCTTAACTCTTTCCTTTTCCTCACTCTTCACAATAAGTCAATCACCATGTCCTGAATTCTATTAGGTCAAGCTGTATGCAGTTCCCATTTCTGTAGAGCAGAAAGGGTCAAATATCAGTCGTGTTCCATAGTTCAACCTAATACCTTCCCAAGGTTTAACAAAACTTCTCATTTTCTAACATTACTAGGCTTGGACTGTTACAGCAGTTAGTCTTTTAATTGATCTCCCCAATCCCTAGTTCTCTTCTTACACTAAGCTGCCTTACATGCATACTCCCGATGGAATTATGACCCTAAACCTACTGATCATGCTTCATCCTGCTCACAGGCCACCAATGACTTCCTATTGATCACAAAAGGAATTTTCATTCTCTTTTCTGACAATGTATATATAACAGGTAATGTTCACATGTATGATACGCTCTCATGGACTTACTCTGATTTTGGCTTACCACAAAACCAGTTCTGCAGGGAAGTGAAGCACATTCACCGCAAATTTTTGACGTGTTATTCATAGAAGCATTTTGCAAAACTGTGAGTAATTAAATCAAAATTTAAATTTCCTCGGCCATTTTGAATGATGTCAGAAGGTATTAACCTAATAACATTAAGTGTTTTAAAATAACTCTCAGAGATGATTTTATTTCTTCTAATGAGGAACAAAGTTGATGGAAATAACTTGTAAACTTCTTGGCAGCTAGCTCAGGATTTGATTTTAAATGTATCTTTAACGTGTTTGGAACCATTGATCAAGTCAACCATGACTGGACACTACCCCCCACAGGGCATTGTGGTTTGCAATTGTTTTTCTCACCAACCCAACTGAGTTTGAAATTTATAAAACTGCCTTTTTGTTTATAATACTGTACACAGCATATGTTCATTAAGCACTTATTATGTAACTGGTACTATGCTCTTCTGTGATCTTATTAACAGAAACATTCATAGTGTCATTCTCACTTATGTACGAAGTAAATATAGAGGCAGTGAGCACCCTTTATTTATCTATCCTTGCCTTTCTCTAATAATGAATGTACCCATGTGTAAGGTAAAAAGAAAAATATAAGTAACTGTAAAGTTACAGCTTACAAGCCCTACAACTTCCAAGTCCTTACATTCATAGTCACCTACTGTAGAATAATTAGGTATAAGACTGGGTAAATATAAGGGTGAGGGTTTTATGTAATTCTTAGTAAGCTAGCTTATAACTCCACCCAAGCCCATCTCTTACTCAAGAAAGCACATTGGAAAACAAGTTAGTAAAGATGATCTTATTATAGGATAACTCTAAATCTACTTAATTTTCCTTTCAGGTAAATCATTTGCAAACTTTGGTACTTTAACTTTTATGGGTAACAGATTACTTTCGACACATCAGTGCGTTGCAACACTGGTCTGGTCTTCTGAATAAAGTCCAAGGCCTTTTGGCTGGCCTTCAGGAGAGGCTGTGCTCTGGCCCTCATCTTTTATGAGTACTTTCCCCATACCCATTGCTCTAAAGAAATGGATCTCGTCACTGCTGTCTATTCACTCCAAGCCTTGGTGCTTTCTCTTCATATCAAGGACTAGTGTTGGAGCCAGAATTTAATCCCAGGCAGGTAGTCTGGCTATAGAGTTCGGGTATTTAACCAGTACACTCTACTGCCTCTCACATAATTCTTGCATTATAGTGCTTGCTGTAAGGTTCAGGAGGAAGGCAGAATGTCTCTTTCACGTGAATTTTTGTCCTCTATGGAACCGTGCATGTAGTAGGTCTACTCAACCCACTTAATGTGGGTTTAATTAATACCCTAGCTTTCTGGAATGTGAAAAAATGTAAGCAGCATTTAAAAATAAATATATTAACGTTTAGGGAAGCTACATTAAAAATTGTACCCAATGTATTTTTATATTAGACCCTGTGGCAAACCAAAAAGACTACCGGAGATAGGAAAACAAACTTTGCCTTGTGAATTCGCTGTTTACTGCTTCACAAAGATTCCAGATGGCTCGTAGCATAGCTACTCCTTCAAGTTTAAAGGTTAAAGGTTAAAAGTTCTAGAACTGTAGTGGCAATTTACAAAGCCACTGCATTTAAATTCTATTGCTTCATATATAACAAGTGTTATGTGTTATTTCTTTATTTCTTCCATTTACTAGTTATTTGACAGTGAGTTGAATGTCTGGGCTTTTCTTTCTTTCTTTTTTTTTTTTTTTTTTTTGAGACTGAGTTTCACTCTTGTTGCCCAGGCTGGAGTGCAATGGCGCGATCTCGGCTCGCAGCAACCTCCGCCTCCCGGGTTCAAGCCATTCTCCTGCCTCAGCCTCCTGAGTAGCTGGGATTACAGGCAAGCGCCACCACGCCTGGCTAATTTTTGTGTTTTTTAGTAGAGACGGGGTTTCTCCATGTTGGTCAGGCTGGTGTCAAATTCCGGACCTCAGGTGATTCACCAGCCTCGGCCTCCCAAAGTGCTGGGATTACAGGCATGAGCCACCGTGCCCGGCCCATGTCTGGGCTTTTCTATCCCTATCTGTAATATGCAGATAAACCCTCTACATGATTGTTGTAAGGATTAAATATCATAACGTATATAAAACACCTAGGACAGTGCTTGGCATTTATTAGGGGCCTCAAGCATATTAGTTTTTACCCTCATCCTATCTCTTCACTGAGATTACAAAATCCTAGCATGGGGCTAATTACAGGGGAAGATTATAATACATACCAAGATACATAGGCTTTGGCCAGTGGCTTTGGGGAGGCAAAATTGAAACCTATAGAATGTTAAGCAGCAATTCAGCGTATGATTTTTTCTTTAAATCTGGAAGTCATCACTGCCTATTCTTGTCACTAACTCCTCACACCAAATACAGCACCAAGTCTTGTCTATTTTGCCTCCTAAATATCTCAAATATGTTCCTTTATTTGTAAACCCTCACTGTCTCTCACCCGGATGGTTGCAACAGCCTTCTCATTGGTCTCCTTTTGGTTTTGCTCTACCTGATTCCACTCTCCACATTGTTGCCCTCTTTCTAAAGTTCAAATCTAATCATGTCACTCAGTGGCTTAAAACACTTCAGTAATTCTTCATCATGCTAACGGTAAAATAAAGGAAAAACTACTTAACGTGACTTGCTGGTCAGTTATGTCCAATCCCTGCCTTTCTCTTTGGCCTTATCTCTGGCAACTTCTCACACGCACACTGTATGATTTGGTACAGTTGAACCACCTAGAATTCTACAGACAACAATTCATTATGTCTCTGTCTCTGTCTCTCCCCACTCACCCTCTTTGTACATGCTTAAATGCCCTAAAGCCCTTATAGTGGCCTAAAAGTCCTTACATCTTTTTGCTTCATCCACTGGCTTCTTTCCTGTTTGTTGAACACATCGAGCACACTCTGATTTAAGGGTTTTTGCACTTGCTGTTTTCTCTGCTTTAATTGCTGTTTGTCTTCCTATATACATTGCCCCATCAATTTCCTTCACATCTCTGTTCAGACATTATCACAATTCTATTTACAATAGCACCCTATCCCCCTCACTCTTTATCCTATACTTTTTATCTTCTTGACCTGTTTTCTTTTCTTTATACTATCTGATTTATACATGTATGTGTATGAGTGACCTGCTTTCAGAATATTTGCTCCATGAGAGCAGAAACCAAAGGTTATTTAAATGAGTGCATCTTTTGGTTTCAAAAACTTTTAATTCCTACATTTCCAATTTTTTCCTGGGTAATGTCTATTTAATCTTCAGCTTACATCTTTTTTTTTTGCAGCAAACAGCTAGGTTAGGCATGCTTCCTCGGGCCTTCCCCAGCTCCTGCTTTCTCTTATGACAACACTAATCAGATTATTTCTCTGTGGAAAGGGTAAACGGGCCCAGATCATGGCAGTCACTGAATGCCACATCAGACTGTTTGAATTTCATCCTATTAGTTGTGAAATCATTGAAAAAATTATTCAGGGGCATATTATGTCTTGAAAGAATGTTTTTGAAATATTTTCTAGCCACAGTGTGCAAGATATATTAAAGGAGAGCAGGGAGAGCAGAGACCTCTATGAACAGGGATATAAAGACTGAGACAGGTCAGGCGCGGTGGCACACTCCTGTAATCCCAGCACTTTGGGAGGCTGAGGCAGGCAGATCACCTGAGGTCGGGAGTTCGAGACCAGCCTGATCAACATGGAGAAACCCTGTCTCTACTAAAAATACAAAATTAGTTGGGCATGATGGTGCATGCCTGTAATCCCAGCCACTCAGGAGGCTGAGGCAGGAGAATCGCTTAAACTCGGGAAGCAGAGGTTGCGGTGAGCCGAGATCACACCATTGCACTCCAGTCTGGGCAACAAGAGCAAAACTTCTTCTTCTAAAAAAACAAAACAAAAAAAGGACTGAGACAAAGGGAAAAAACTTGAAGCATGCAGAATTCAGAATGGGTCTGGAGCTGTCATGAAGGAATAATTAACAGGGCTATATGACAATTGGATACAGTGAAAGATGCAAATTATGGCAATGACAATATTAAGTTATCGAATCTGGGTGCCTATAGAGTTGAGCTGGAGTGGTTCAAGGGGAAATCTAAGTGGAAATGGTCATCAAGTAGTTGCAAATTTGAAGTCACAAAGTTAAAGATGCTCTGATAGGTTTGGGGGTCACACTTGTTAGAAAGACTGTGCTTCTGAGGAAGACAGTGGAGAGCATAGATATCTCCACTTTTGATGTTAATTCTATGGTGGCATCTAAAGCTAAATTTTATTGTTCTTTTTTTATGGTTGTACTTTAAGTTTTAGGGTACATGTGCACAACGTGCAGGTTAGTTACATATGTATATATGTGCCATGTTGGTGTGCTGCACCCAGTAGGCTTTGAAGAAAGATGTCACTAGATAGAAAACATGACTAAAACTGATTAAGCTCTGCCTGTGTGCTAGTTGCTGTGCTAGGTGTACAGTGAGTATTTGATTCTCACAACAATGCTGTGCACTAGGTTATGTTTCTCCCATTTTATAGATGAATAAACAGAGGCTCAGCAAAATTTCATATAGCCAGGAAAAGGTTAAGCTTGCATGGGAGCTCCGATCTTTGTGATTCTTTCTACTGCACCACCACCCAATGAACAATTACCATCAATAGACCCCTCTTGTGAAGGACATCAAAGTATTATATCCCACTCTGCCCCCCAACCCTAATTTTTAAAGAGTTTCTGCTATGATATAACTGATGGCAGGGAGGATTGATCCATGATGAATGTGTAGTAGGAAAAAGCTTCTGTGGTTTACTGTAAAATGGTAAGGATTAAAGAGATTTACTGACCTCTGTAACAAGCTACCCACTCCTCATAATGTGCTATGGCTACTATTAGGGGTGGGGAGACACTCTAGTAATTATTTTAGAAATTAACCTGGGTTTATGGAATCCGTTATGGAGAAAACAAAGCTAACTTCAACTCTTTCCTGATTCTTTTTACTATAGGAAGCAGAGGCCTAAAATTATATTTGAGGCTGTGAGATCTTTTTTGAGGGAAAAATACCTAAATGAACCTCACAATTATGACAACATAAAACAATAATTTTAACTGGAATGAACAATGAAGAACTAAACTTGAGTTCTTTTCTGTTTGTTTGCAGGGATTTGGGACTGGCTTCTTCTGTCTGGGACTTAGGAGATGGATTTGGGGTTCTGGTTTTTGCTGAAGACTGACAGGGTCATAAACAAGCTCCATCTGGCAACATGAAGGTAGGCTGAGGAAATCAGGCATGATAGATGGACTCCAGGAGCAATTGTCTCTAGTGTTTAGTTTAAAGATTTTCCTCTATTATAATTCCTTTCAGCAAAATTTATAAGACATCACAATCTGTTGCTGCCTGTGCCTTGGATAATGAAGGGAAGAACATTTATCTACTCTGAGAAAAAGAGATGCAAGAAGAAAAATAGCCACCGGTGAAATGTTGGTTAGGCGATAGCTTCAGAAGAAAGGCAGAGAAGTCTGGGGTTATAGGTGACAAGAGACCACCAGGAAAGATTTGTGACAAATGTAAGCATTAACCAAGGAGTCTCAGAAAGATGTAAAGAGAGGAGTTGATAATCATGGAATTTCTTCTGCCACCTTAAAGTGCCCTAATATTCTGACACCTCAGCAGTTTTTGGCTACAGTTTTGAGTCTACCTCCTTTACCTGAGGCCATCTCCTCACCAGCCCTGCCAGTTTCCTTCTTCTATTTTATTGAGCCTTGCAGATGGCAAGAGAGAAGGGAAGGTTCTGGAGTTATCAGCCTGCTTCATCATTCTTGCTCCCCTTCCCCCTAGGAAGCTGGGGCAGGGAGGGAGGGGACTGCAGGTTGGAACAGCAAGCTACCCACAGGCCAAAGTGAGGGACAGGGTACCTTTGATCAGCTCCCCGTTAATGGACTGTTTTTCCTCATGTCCTACTTTTTTCTTTTTCTTTGTTTCTTTCTTTTTTCCTTTGGTCTTTAACATTTATTTATTTATTTACCAACTTGGTCTGTGCCGAGCAGACGTGGTTAGCTATCTAAAGGTCACTAGGATGAAACCATTTGGCCAGAGCCCAGTGTTTCAGCTTTGCCAGGGACACGCTGTTCTACTGTACCTCAGCACTATCAGAAACATGCAATTAAAGCTCATTTTACATTTCTTTCCTCCTTTATTTTCCCCTTCTTATCTTATACCCACTCTTTTGAGTCTGTTACTCTAATTGTATCTGTTTTCTCTGTTTTTTCTATTTCCATTCTTTGCAGTCTCTACTCTTTTCCCTCTGCTTCTTTTTCCAGGCTTGGCTCTTTCTGCTTGAGTTGACTTGAAGCAACTCTCCATTACCAGTGGAAATTTTCTGTGCCTGGTAGTCTGGGAAGGTGGTAGGTAGAAACGTCAGTGGAGTATTGTTTTTATCTCTATAAAGTAGAACTAAAGTTAAGCTATTGGTGGCTGGGCGTGGTGGCTCATGCCTGTAATCCCAACACTTTGGGAAGCTGAGGTGGGTGGGTCACTTGAGGCCGGGAGTTTGAGACCAGCCTGGTCAACATGGCAAAACCTCATCTCTACTAAAAATACAAAAATTAGCTGGTTGTGGTGGCATGCACCTGTAATTCCAGCTACACAGGGGTCTGAGGTAGGAGAATCACTTGAACCCAGGAGGCGGAGGCTGTAGTGAACCAAGGTCACACTACTGCATTCCAGCCTGGGTGACAGAGTGAGAATCTGTCAAAAAAAAAAAAAGTTAAGCTATTGGTGAGATCTCGATAGAATGCTGAACTGTGGCAGGAGCTAGTGAGGGGAGGTGAGGAATCCACACTACAGACAGATTCTCACTTTGGAAAAGATTGAGGACACATGAAGGCCATCAAACAGGGAAACTAGAAACTATATTTCTTGAGGGCAAGGGGGCACTGAACTCAGAAGTCTAAGAGGCTTTGGCGCAGCCTATTTACATGATTTCAGAGATTACCTTATCTTGTTGACCTTTCTATCTTTCATCCTTTTCCCCACTTTGGTCCACTATCTCTCTATCATCACCATGACCACTAGTGCTACCACCTCTTAATTCATGGTTTACTTCCCTTTTGTCTCACCCCCTACTCTTTTCTGCCAGGCCTCTTGTATAACCCCTCCCAACACCTTTGGGGCTATCTCTGAATCACTTTCTTGGTGCTCGAATTTATTGCCATCCTTCTTCAGTGAAATTATGAGATGGCATAAAATGAGGACCGGGAAGACCTTGTTGAATTCAAACACATAGATCCACATCCCAGCTTCCAGAACTAGAGAAATTTCTCTTTTCCAGCTCTTCCCGTGGGCATCAAATCTCAGCAGGGCCCTGCCTTTATCTGTTATCGCAGGCAATCTCTATACAGGCAATGCAGACTATCCCGAACCAAGGCCCCACTGGAAATGAAAGGATTGTGTCCCTTAAACACAATTAGACCATAGGTGGAGAGAAGGAAAATCTCTGAAAAAAGGAGGTAAAACGTTCATATGCAGCTTTATGGAAATGAGGAGAGGTAAAAATTGTAAGATGATGACTGTGGGCAAGATGAAAAAATAAATAAATAAAAAGCTTTCCAAAAAATGTGGATTCTAAAATAGTAGCATAATTAACTAAAAAGTTGTTACATTCTTTCTAGGAGATTCTCAAGAATGGGGTATCCTCTCTTCTCTGGGTAGGTCAATGCTGTAATTTCATAAGAGTCCCGCAATTAGTTCTGGGCTCTATGTTTATAAAGGACATTAGCAAATTGAAGTTTCCCCAGAGAAGTTTGAACCACAACTTAAGGTATGGCCTAGATGTAAGAGCTGAAGAAACAAAAAAGACTTATTCTGGGAAAGACAAGATTCATGGATTACTACCTTTAAACACTGAAGGTCTTACATGTAGAAAATGAACTAGATATTTTTATGGCCCCTAAGTCTATATCTGGGAGCAATGAGGTAGACTCCGTGGAGGTGAGAGGTGGGACAGTAAGTGATGATTAGGTCATACAGAAACCTTGATTAACTCCACCAAGTTTAAAATATTCTTAAAAGAGGTAGGAATCTTTAAGGTTAATATGGCACATGTATACATATGTAACAAACCTGCACGTTATGCACATGTACCCTATAACTTAAAGTATAATAAAAATAAAATAAAATAAATAAAGGTGCTGGTACTTTAAAAAAAAGAGGTAGGAATATATGAAACAGTCAGTGTTTGAGAGTGTCTATTTACTATTCTGTGCTTTGTGAAGGACTTAGAGAACTAGAAAAAAAATTTCATTATGAGATTACAGTAGATTTGCGAATTAGGCGCAAAGGTGTCCCAGTCTTCATTAGAAGTAGCATAGCCCTTGGAACCAAACCCACTGGATCATCTTTCCCAGACTCCATCTGCTGCATCAAAGGGTAGTTCTACTTTTAGTTCTTTAAGGAATCTCCACACTGTTTTCCATAGTGACTGTACTAGTTGACGTTCCCACCAGCAGTGTAGAAGTGTTCCCTTTTCACCACATCCACACCAACATCTATTATTTTTTGATGTTTTGATTTTGGCCATTCTTGCGGGAGTAAGGTAGTATTGCATTGTGTTTTTGATTTGCATTTTCCTGATCATTAGTGATGTTGAGCATTTTTTCATATGTTTGTTGGCCATTTGTAAATCTTTTGAGAATTTTCTTTTATTATTATTATTATACTTTAAGTTTTAGGGTACATGTGCACAATGTGCAGGTTAGTTACATATGTATACATGTGCCATGCTGGTGTGCTGCACCCATTAACTCGTCATTTAGCATTAGGTATATCTCCTAATGCTATCCCTCCCACCTCCCCCCACCCCACAACAGTCCCCAGAGTGTGATTTTCCCCTTCCTGTGCCCATGTGTTCTCATTGTTCAATTCCCATGTATGAGTGAGAACATGCAATGTTTGGTTTTTTGTCCTTGCAATAGTTTACTGAGAATGATGATTTCCAATTTCATCCATGTCCCTACAAAGGACATGAACTCATCCTTTTTTATGGCTGCATACTGGGTATATACCCAAAGGACTATAATCATGCTGCTATAAAGACACATGCACATGTATGTTTATTGTGGCACTATTCACGATAGCAAAGACTTGGAACCAACCCAAATGTCCAACAATGATAGACTGGATTAAGAAAATGTGGCACATATACACCATGGAATATTATGCAGCCATAGAGAATTTTCTTTTTTTAATTATACTTTATGTTTTAGGATCCGTGTGCACAACGTGCAGGTTTGTTACATATGTATACATGTGCCATGTTCATATGGGCGTGCTGCACCCATTAACTCGTCATTTACATTAGGTATATCTCCTAATGCTATCCCTTTATGTCCTTAGCCCACTTTTTGATGGGGTTGTTTGTTTTTTCTTACTAATTTCTTTGAGTTCCTTGTAGATTCTGGATATTAGTCCTTTGTCAAATGTACAGATTATGAAGGTTTTCTCCCACTCTGTGGGTTGTCTGTTTACTCTGCTGACTGTTACTTTCTCTGTGTAGAGGCTTTTTAGTTTAACTAAGTCTCACCTATTTATCCTTGTTTTTGTTGCATTTGGTTTTGGGTTCTTGGTCATGAAGTCTTTGCTTAAGCCAATGTTTAGAAGGTTTTTTCCGATATGATCTTCTAAAATTTTTATAGTTTCAGGTCTTAGATTTAAGTCCTTGATCCATCTTGAGTTGATTTTTTGTGTAAGGTGAGAGATGAGGATCCAGTTTCATTCTCCTACATGTGGCTAGCCAATTATCCCAGCACCATTTGTTGAATAAGGATTCCTTTCCCCATTTTATGTTTTTGTTTGCTTAGTCAAAGATCAGTTGGCTGTAAATATTTGGGTTAATTTATGGGTTCTCTGTTATGTTCCATTGGTCTATGTGCCTATTTTTATACCAGTGCCATGCTGTTTGGGTGACTATGTCCTTATAGGATAGTTTGAAGTCAGGTAATGTGATGCCTCCAGATTTGTTCTTTTTGCTTAGTCTTGCCTTGGCTATGCTGGCTCTTTTTTAGTTCTATGTGAATTTTAGGATTTTTTTTTAGTTCTGTAAAAAATGATGGTGATATTTTAATGGGAATTGCATTGAATGTGTATATTGCTTTTGGCAATATTTCACAATGTTGATTCTACCATCCATGAGCATGGGATATGTTTCCATTTGTTTGTGTTGTCTATTATTTTTTTCAGCAGTGTTTTGTAGTTTTCCTTGTAGAGGTCTTTCATCTAACTGTGTTCTTTTTGAATGATTCTGGATCAGTGTGAGGGTACATAGTCTAATATGTCTAGTTTTGCTCAATAAATTCTGAAGTCAGGGTCTATCTACTTATTAAGCATATGAGAAAAGTATTCCATGAGAATCAACCCTGTAAGCCTTATCTCAACTCTCAGAAGGAGTCAGCCAGCAGCCACAGTGGGCAAATGGTCTCGTTGTTACAAAGTGCTGATTAGGAGATAGACAATTGGGGTCTGAAGCCAGCTAAAGAACCATCCCTCTCATCCAGATGTCCCAGGATACCTCTCCCAAATCCATCACTGTCTACTGAGAAAATGATATGAGACATTGCCCCCTATATTTTGCTCCCTAATCATGCCTCCAGTCATGATACAAAAATCAGCAAGCCCTTCTGGAGATGAGCACCAAAACACCAAGGGAAAGACATGTGGCTCAGTTCAATATCCTGCATGATTACAAGAGCTGGTCCTTGCCATCGGCTACTACACAGACTTCACCAGTGATAGGGCAGGTCCCCAAAAGCCAACTGATTGCTATGTAGGACAGTGGGCAGTGATGTTCATGATAATCCAAGACCTGATGAGATGGGAATGTAAAGAAAACAGAGATGCTCACAGAACTATAGGGTGGAAAATGGGAAGTAAGGATGAGATAAACAGGAGGAACGCTTTAATGATTTGTTGATGCTCAACATCAAATAAATGGACTCCTATAGCATAGTACCAAGAAACAATAACATAGAGACCATGGGCAACAGTAGCCAGGACTCCCAGGAGGTAGCAAAAAAGGAGGCAAGAAGAGAAAGACTCTTCAGGAGCAGAGACATCTGGTAGGCCCTAGAGACAGAGAGACAAATAACACTAGGAATTACTCTGATCTGTAAGTGCTGTTAAGACAGAAAAGATAGGAAATTAATCGGATGACAAGCAGGATCTATAAAAGTTCTTAACAGACTCAAGTGATAGACGTAAACTCACAAAATGGAGTTTCACAGAGAAATGCAATCACTTTTATACTTGGGTACAGAAAAATCAACTACAGAATTATAGTATGAATGAAAATGACCAATAGTCAGCCATAGAAATATCAAAAAACTTAGGATTTTAGTTTAATGTGACAGAAAAGGAATTATACAATTGTCCAGAAATCTAATTTTGTCAATTTCAGGATACAGTAATAGAAGCATAATGTTCAAAGTAAGGAAGGTGATAATCTTACATTGGATATAATTCTAGTTGTCATAATTTAAGAGTATCAATGATAATTTAAAGGGTGAGAGTAGAATAAATAGTGATAAAGGTGCTGGAAAACATAACGTCAGGATTAGCTGCAAGAACTATAGCTACTTAGGCTGGGAAAGAAAATATTTAGTAGAAAAAAATATCTATTATTAATATTTAATATGTTCAGTGTAGTCACATGAAAGAGGCATTGCTCCTACTTTGTGTTGCTTCAGAGGATACAATTAATGTTATAATGGACAAGAAGGAGATTTAGGGTCAATCTAAATAACTAATTGTCCCAGAAGATGATAGGTTCCCCAAGACATTTATGAAGATGGTGAAATACCACCTATTATAGATACCATACTGTGGAGAGACTCCCTTGGGCTGAAAGATGTGTTTGGTCAACTTTCTTGGCAACCTCTGAGATGGAACCAGATTAAATCCTAAGTGACTTCTAGAGCCCCTAAACAATAGTAGGACTTCTGCATGAGAGATGCATGAGAGGCATTAGCACCTTGTCTCTTTAATTAAACATAGATTATGCCTTGGTATAGGATCAATTAGAAATCTGAGTAACGTAAGCACAGACAAACTCACCTAATTAATATATTATACACATTTGCCTATATACATATTTGTTGTGTAGACCAGCAATGTCCAAAAGAAAGATAATGCAAGTGACATATGTAACTTAAATTTTCTATTAGCTACATTTTTAAAAGTGAAAAGAAATAATAAAAATTTATTTTAATTATATATGTATATATATACATATACATATACAGATATATCTATATCTATATATCTATATCTGTATCTATATCTATCTATATCTCTATCTATCTATCTATCTATCATCTATCTATCTATCTATCTATCTATCTATCTATACTTTTTTTTGAGATGGAGTCTGGCTCTGCTGCTCAGGATGGATTGCAGTGGCCCAATCTCGGCTCACTGCAACCTCCACCTTCTGGGTTCAAGTGATTCTCCTGACTCAGCCTCCCGAGTAGCTGGGACTACAGGTGTGTGCCATCACACCCGGCTAATTTTTTTGGAGTTTTAGTGGAGACGGGGTTTCACTGTGTTAGCCAGGATGCTCTAGATCTCCTGACCTCGTGATCTGCCTGCCTTGGCCTCCCAAAGTGATGGGATTACAGGCGTAATATTGTATTTAAACCCAACATATCAACAATTATTGTTTCAACATGGAATCGATACTTTTAAAGTATTAATAAGGTATTTTATGATGCTTTGTCATACTATTTCTTCAAAATCTGGTATGTATTTTGTACCAACAGCTCATTTCAATTAAGACCAGCCATATTTCAAGTGATTGATAGCCATATATGGTTAGTGGATACTGCATGAAATAGCAAAGATCTATAAAAAATTTATGAAGTCTCTGAGTAGCAAGAAGAACTGTATGAACTCTCCTGAAAAGAAGTGTTAAAACCTCACAATAAATGTACAAATTTGATATTATTATGGGTAAAAGACAGGTTCTTGTTTGAGAAGCTTGGCTATTTGGTTTCTCTTGACAACTTTTATTTCTACTTTAAATCAGTAATTTTCAAACTACATGGACATACATACATAAAATGAAAACCATAGTTTCCTGAAAGAATATTAACCTTTGCAATACATCTTCTGATATTTTCTTTTCTTCATTTTTTTCTACACTAACCTATTGCCTTTTTTCTAACATCTTGTCTTGACCCAATAAACTGATTTCTCAATCCACTAATGCCATTAATATCAACTGGTAATGCATTACAAGTTGAGTAAAGAGAACAAGAAAGGGGGACACTTGCTAGAAGCAGATCTGTCTCAGGCTGCAAATAAGTAATGTATTAGCCCACTAATCAAGAGTATGTTTGTGCTCAATAAATAAATAAATAAATAAGATATGCTTAGAAATGTTCCTGACACAGAGAAAGTGTTCAATAAATGGGATTTTTCCTGCCTCCTTACTATTCTCGTAGCTCCCTTGTAAGTGCCTTTAGTTTGACTGAACCCTCTTAGTCAAATGGCTATACCCAAGGATAGAAATGGGGACTGAAAGGTCCTGGCTTTGTTATGGCTCAGCCTGGGTGTCTATGCAGATAGGGCAGATTGTGGATATGGGAATCATCTCAACATCCTGGTGCCACAGGACAGAGGTAAGGTTGAGATTTATGTAATAATTACATCATTATTTTTTGGAAAGGCTACCCAACATTGTAAGTAGTGAAACGAGTTTAGTATTGAGAGTAGTTTAGTTCTGAAGGTAGAATATACAGCTGACATGCTTTGAAGCATACTGGAAAGTCCACCCTCCAGAAATCTCCAACGCATGCTAGTGGGTCAAAAATTTCACCATTAGAGATTCAGTCCTTTGAATCCTAGTCTTCCAAAATTACCTACTAAAATTCAGGAGCCACATACTGAGCCTTAAATTCTCAATCAATAAGCCTGTAGTGTGTATCATATGGCACATAAACATTAAGGTGGTCCACTAAGATGAGACATAGAATGAGTCTTCAGATTTGGAAAGGGGATCTGGTGAAGTTAGGGATGGGAAAATCTTCAGCAATTCTGCTTTATTTGCAACCTTCCTTTCCACAGGTCTCATGATATCCCTATTCTCCTCACACAAATACATCCTTCTTAGGTCTGTCCATGATAAGTGTGGCATAGTGCATTGTTCTTTCACTGCAACATGTGCATGTGCAATACTTACACATGCATAGACACAGACACACCCCCTACTATTTTTATCTTGCTACCCAAATTCATTCAGCTAACCTGCTCAGTCTTCCCCCTTTTATCTCTCCTATTCTACCTCTTGAATTCTAACCACTCATAAAGTACACTTTCTCATGCAAACTACCAGCTTCATTGATCTCCCACTCAATTTCTTTTAGCCCTTAGAATTTGTTTTATGTGATCCAACACTAAATGCTGGACTACTTGCTACACTGGTCACATTCTGCTTTGTGCCCAAATCAGCTGGGTATTACTGCATCTCCTCTACTAAGCAGGGAACTCCTCAGAGGTGGAGGTTGTGCCTGATTCCTCTCTGTTCCCCACAGCACAGTGAAACGCTCATTCCTATAACTGAAGCTCCAGAAATGCTGATGTTGGGCTTCATGTACCTCCAATCTTTGCCTCATTGGTAGTCCCTAGGACAATATTCTACAAGGCCAAACATCTGAAGGCCGAAAACTTCTCTTATGGCTTAAAGAAGACTCAGGCTCAGGTTCTATTGAAAGCACCATGAAACAGGGAAAAGAAGTTTAGATATATGTCATTTTAATACTCCTTAGTGTGGATACCTATAGCATAGTGGTTAAAAACATGGGCCTTAGAGTCAGATTATCTGGGTTAGCAGCCTAGGTCAACAACTGTCCAGCTCTGTTAGGTTAGCCAAGTTACTCTTCATCAGCAAACTTCAGATTTCTCACCTGGAGCAAGGGAATAATTGTGAGAACTAAACTAGGTAGTTCCTGTTATGCTCCTGGGACTGTACATGTTCAATAATTGTAGCCATCGTTAGCACTTTTTTCAATGTTGTAGTCTACGAAGAACTCAACTACCTGAGCTCTCAGAGCTCACATCAGCATTTCTGACAAGGGTACCCTCTCGAAAAGACTTTCTTCTTTACAAAAAAAAAAAAAAAAAGAAAGAAAAAAGTCTCTCCTTTTTACTGGTGGTCTCCCTCCATTCCAGAAATATGTATTCCTTTTCAATGAGTCCCTACTCTCGATCCATACAGAATTTTGTGA
The DNA here is from genome assembly GCF_029289425.2 of Pan paniscus. Taxonomy (NCBI): domain Eukaryota; kingdom Metazoa; phylum Chordata; class Mammalia; order Primates; family Hominidae; genus Pan; species Pan paniscus. Next base: position 66,706,487 of record NC_073272.2, read on the forward strand.
AGTATACGTAAGTTTCCTTTCACGTTTGTCCATCAAATTATTTATTTATTTGTTTATTTGTTTGTTTATTTATTTATTTTGAGATGGAGTCTTGCTCCGTGACCCAGGCTGGAGTGCAGTTGCGTGATCTTGGCTCACTGCAATCTCTGCCCTCCAGGTTCAGGTGATTCTCCTTTCTTAGCCACCCGAGTAGCTGGGATTACAGGTTCCCACCGCCACGCCTGGCTAATTTTTGTATTTTCAGTAAAGATGGCGTTTCGCTATGTTGGCCAGGCTGATCTTGAACTCCTGACCTTGTGATCCACCTGCCTTGCCTCTCAAAGTGCTGGGATTACAGGCATGAGCTACAATGCCCGACCTGTCCCTCAAACTATTAACACATCATTTCACACATTATTTGTCCATAAAACAGAGAGAACTCTGGCTGCAACAGTTCATGTGAGATTCACGCCAGGAAACATGGACTCATGAGCGGTCTTTCTCTATTTTAATTTGATGAAGAACCATGACTTATGGTCCCTGAAGATAGGACCAGAGTAGATAGGGCTTCTGAAAGAATTTGGAGAAGCAATAAGAAAGAGTTATTGGTTCAAGGACTGTGGGCCTCTCATTCAGCTAAACTGAATGCATTCCTAGGAGAAAGCTGGAGAGCTTATTTTCTACCAATATTTCAAATAATCAAATTTGAAGACTGAAAGGGGCCCTAGAGATAAAGAAAAAAAGACAGTCAGGAAAAAAAAAAGGTCTTTCTCTAGGTTACAGTAGATAATTCATAAAATTGGAAGGGGAACTTAGGTCTTTTTAGACTAAAGTAAATGTTTATTTCATTTTATGACCCTGGAAAAGCACGTCACGCTTTTCCAAAGGGGGGGTTAGGGTAAAGCAGGGGTTTTCAAGCTTATTATGAGGTGTCTGATGATTCTGCAGAGGTGCTTCAGAGACAAAGGTGGATCCTAACAGGTAGGACTTCACAAAAGTCCCCCACCAGTTCTTCAGGGAGAAAAGCTCCTGTTTCCTTTATTTTATATACCAGCTATTTCAGTTTCCTAGAGCTACTGTAATGAAATGCCAAAAACTGAGTGGCTTAAAACAACAGAGATTTTTTTCACAATTTTAAAGGTAAGAAGGCCAAAATCAAGGTGTCAATAGGGCCATGCTCCCTTTGAAACACGTAGGAGATAATTCTTTCCTGTTTCTTTCTAGCTTTTCTTGGTTTGCTGGCAATCTTTCACATTCCTTAGCTTGTAGATGCATCACTCCAATCTTTCAACTTTCCATGGCATTCTCCCTGGGTTTCTTCACATAGTCTTCCTTCTCTATGTCTGTCTCTGTGTCCACATTTCCCCTTTTTATAGGGACACTAATCATATTGGATTAGAGCCCATCCATATGACCTCATTTTAGCTTGATTACCTCCGTAAAGACCCTATATCCAAATAAGATCACATTCTTGTGTACCATGGTTAGCACTTCAGCATATCTTCTGGTGGTAGTGGGGAAACAATTCAATCTGTTAAACCAAACTTCCATGTAAGAGTTTGTTTGGGAAATAATAGGGGCCTTATGACTTTATAATCTAAACGGTTCAGAAATATGTCTCATCTGTCTCCATTCTGTGAACTGATCAGTTTACAAAGACGTGGCTGCCATGCTTTGTTAAAAAAAAATACTGACCGATTCTAGAAAAACATGGCAAGGAAGTACTGACATAACGGGGTTTTGACCTATGAGGATGCTTTAAGCCTAGTCTTCATTGTGCTTGTGTTCTAACAGAGGCTTTCCTAAGGGTTAACGTAGTTTGTACCCAGCATAAATGACACCCTTTTGTAAAGAAAGAGAGAAGAATCTTCTTTCTGAGAGTTGACTCATAGGCGTCTAGTCACCTATGAGGAGGAGAGCCAACCCCCGGCTTGGCTTGCAGTAGAAATCTTACTGAATATCTTTTCTCACTACCAAGCTTACAGTTAACATCTAAAACTAGGCTCTCATGAGAAGGGAGGAGGAGGAAGAGTACACAGAACTTCCATGTGCCTATGGAGAGTCTTTTCAACTCTTGAAGTGCCCTTCTTAATTCATTTTCTTTACAAGAGCTCATTTTCCATAGGTCCTCTATGTTGATTAAACATATTAGTTCTGAACTAATTACATCTATGTATTAAATAGCTTTTATATCAAATTTATTGTTCACCAGGGAATAATTTATATGATTCTGAGAGTACTGTGGGAACCCAATAAAAAAATAATCAATGAAGTCTATACAATTTTATGTATAAAGACATGGTTGGTTAAGACATTTGAAAACTCAGATTAATGGGGCTATACCACTCACTTGGGCCCACTGGATGCAATTTCAAAGTAGGGCTGCCTTCCTTTGAGCAGGCTGGGGAAATTTTTATGACACCATACTGCTGGGAAAAGTTTTGAAGGGAAGATGATGTCCTGTGTGGTATCAGTGAGAGATAGAGACAAAATAGAGGTAGATTGGCCACTTCTTTTTCTCTGGGCCTGAGAATGGAACAAGGCAGCTGCCCCACACCAAATCAGGAAGTAAGGGAAGACAGCTAATATTAGCCAGGTTGGGCTTAGCCCCAGAAGGCAGGTCAGTATATAAGTGGTTCAGGAACATGTCCTCAGCTTGTTTCTTCACCACAAGAAATGTTATAGTGTCACAGAAGGAAGAACCATGTGACAAAGCTTGCCATGGTGCCCCTAAACTGAAAGTTTCCCACATTTGTTGCTGCTTGAATCCTGCTGCTATCACAAAGAACCAAGAGCTTTTCATTTTTACTTATTTTGTGCTTCCCTTCCCCTAAAACTTTTCTGATTTCATTATCTGTATATTTCAACACAAGAGGTAAACTCTTTCCTGTGTCACTGAAGAAACATTAAGGGAATATGTTCTGAGCATGCATGCAAAAATACCTATTACAGCACCTGACACATGAAAGATGATGAATATGCTGAATGCTTTGTTTGCTTGTTTTGTTTTCAGTTTTCTACAGTAAGATACAACTTGCCCCTTCATACCTCACCTCTTTCAGCTATAGGCCAACTCTGCTGTCTGCAACACAGTTATTGGGATTGTTAGGACCTTTCAGGATGGAGTCTAGCCGCAGTCTTGTCATTGCAACCTCATTAGTCTTCTGGCTCTTATTATCCTGCGCTCACCCACTATTGCTTTTTAACAACTTCTGTCCTAAAAACTATCTTCTCTACTTATGTCAGTTTCCAAAATGCCTTTTTTTCTAAGCCTCTGCCCTTAACTCTGCCTAATTCTGGCTTTTCTATTCAGTGCTGCACTCAGAATTCTTCAGGGTAGCTTTTGCTCTAACCATACCTTTTTCCTGTACGAAGCCTTTCCTAAACCCTTCATTCTCAGTTTGTTTTAAAACAGCTTTATAACTTTCTGTTATTTTCCAGAACTCGCTGCCTTTTCTGGAGCTGTCCTGTTCATGTCAACCACTTTCTTACCCATTGTTAAAACAAATATGCCCACCCCATCCCGTTTAAATCAAGTTACATGATATAGCTTTCTTGAAAAGAGTAGAACTACAATTCATGTAAAATCTCTCTCTCTCTCTCTCTCTGTGTGTGTGTGTGTTTGTGTGTGTGTGTGTTTGTGTGTGTGTGTGTGTGCAGAAGGTCTTCAGATCACAAGAAGCACAAAATTATACTTGCTTAGTCTCTAATCCAGGGGTTGTCAAACTTTTCCTGTAACATCAAATAATGAATAGTTTAGACTATAAGGGTCATATATAGTCTCTGTTGCAAGTAATCAATTTTGCCACTGCAGCACAAAAGCAGCCATAGACAATATGTAAAACAAACAAACAAACAAACAAAAAACCATATGTAGCTATGTTGCAAATTTATTTGCAAAACCAGGCTGTGGGCCAGATTTGACCCACAGGCCAGAGTTTACTGACTTCTGCATCTTGTCTTCCAAAATGTTTTCTGCATAGTTTGATGTAATGATGATGATAATGATAGTGATGATGACAAATCACTTCTATTGAGTACTTACTGTGTAATGGCCCTGTACTAAGCATTTTACATGCATTATATCATTTATCTTTTCTGCATATCAGCTTTATAAAGAAGACCCTATTTTTAATCATATATTACAGATAAAAAAACTGAGACACAAAACAGGTAAAAGTGGAATGAGAGGAATTAGGTTTCAGTCCTAGCTCTGAAGGTATAAAATCATTGAACTTCTCTGAATCTCAGTTTAGTTATTCTCTAAAATTGCAGTAAAAATATAGGCCTGCTTTGTTTCACCCCCAAGAGTACTACAATGAATGGATAGAAAAGTACTTTGTACAATGTAATGTACTATAGAAGTAAAAGTTATCATTGTCATTATAGTTATTTATAATTTGTCTCGTTCCAAAAAGGATTTGAGATGACATATTACTAGTATATTGACCCTTACCCTGATAGGTACACATTTTTCATTATTCTCTAAACAGAAATGGTTACTCAAACTGGGCAAGTGGATATTTGCAAGACTGATTCATATCAAATAAGGCATGGTCTCTGTCTTCCTTGTGGATGAGTTGACACAATTTGTGATGTGTCTATGATTCAGCTAGAGAAAATAAGAAATAAGTGAAAGTCTGAATGTTTAAAGACAGTCCAATGGACATCTTCAACTCACCTTACCCAAAACCAATCTTACTATATTCCTCCACAATCAGCTCCTACTCATGAGTTCCCAATCTCAGCTAATAGCATAATCATGCTCCTCGTAATCCAGTCCAGATACTTGTGTATCTTCAATTCTTATTTCTTTTCAGCTTTCCCCATCCAAACAACTTCCAGATCTCATTATTTCTGTCCCAGGCCTTCATCATTTTTACCTGGACCATTGCTATAATCTCTTAAGTCATCTCCTGCTCTCCACTCCAATTTGGACTTCTTAGTACTTTCAGAATTATCTTGCAGAAACGTGGCTTTGACTATGTCTCTTTTCTGCTCAGAAGCCTTCTATCTCTTTGGCATGCCATCCAGAATTTGTCCCCAAGCCCTCTTTTTCACATTTAATCCCCATTACCTCCCATTTTGAACTCTTCTTCTTCATATGTCAAAACTCAGTTAAAGTTCAACCCCTTTTGTAATGCTTTCCTTAAGACTCATCCTCACCTATGGGTATTAGTAACTCATTTTGAAGCACTGAATATTAGCTAAAATTATGTATATGCAGGCCTATTTCCTTCACTGAAGGGTAACCTCCAAAAGGGCTTTGTGGTAAGCATGATAATGCACCCTCCCACAACGAAATACATGTCCTAATCCCAAAAAAACTGTGAACATGACGCTTTATAGGACAAGAGAAACTTTGCAGATGTGGTTATACTAAGGAAATTGAGATGAGAAGATCCTCCTGGACCATCAAAATAAGCCCGGTATAATCACATGGGTTTTTAAAAGAAGAGAACCTCTCCCACCTGCAGAGAACCAGAAATGTGGTAGTATAACACTGCTACTGACTTTGAATTTGGAGTAAAGGGGTCATGATTCAAGGTAGTGAGAAGCCTCTAGAAGCTGAAAAAGACAAAGAAATGCATTCTCTTCTAGACACCCTCAAAACTAACACAGCTGTGCCAATACCTTGACTTTAAACTAGTGATGTTCATCTCAAACTTCTGATCTACAGAACTGTAAGATTAGTAAATTTGTGTTGTTTTAAGACACTGAGTTTGTGGCAATTTGTTATGGCAGTAATAGAAGTTCCTAGCACCTAGTGTCACTCTTGGCCTTCGGCACTCATGGAGTACTTGAAGTATGAACTGAGAAGGCCATATTCCAAAGCATTCTTCACATATAATCATAATATAAGGTTCTCCTTCCTGCCCAAGCTATATATTTTTTTCTATTTACCATGCCATACTATTTTTGGGACTCTCCAGCATCAGTCCATGGCAAATGAGTACAGTTGTTATTTTTATTCACAAAACTTTGGCTGTTTATGCCCTGGCCATCTGCATGCCAGCTAATTTACTTGGTTATTCTAAAACAAATTTGCAAATCAAAAGCCAAAATCAACATATACAACTACAGTCCTTGTTGGTTACTCAGGCATTTTCTGCCTTGTCACCTAGAAGCTGAGAGATACTAGAGGGATTCTAGCCTGAAGGAAGCTGGGTGGTATATTAGGAAGAGCCCTAAGTTGAGAAGCAGGATACCCAGGTTCCAATCCCCATTCTGCTACCAATTAGTTTTATGACCTCGAGCAAGTCTGTGCTCCTTTGTGAAATTTAGTCTACTTGTCTACCAAATGGAGAAGTCTAGGTTGGTGGTTATTAAATGATGTTAATGCAGAAACCCCTCCTGGGTTATGGCAGGCACAGTCACAGGCCCTTGGAACTCTAATCAGCCTAATCAGCCTTGGATTTATCTGTGGAAGCTTTCATTTAAAGAAAAGTTTCCATGAGGAAATAATTCAACCCTCTTGGATTAGCTAATCTCTACCGTCGCCTCCTGCTCTGTCGTTTAACAAGCTAAACTTGAAAGGGAGTTTTGTATAACCTACTTTGGATCTGGCCAGCCAGAGTTCAAATTTTCTTTGTTTTGGTGTTCCGTGGTTTCCCTATGATATGTCTAGGCATTGATTTCTCATTGATTATCTTTTTTTATTTTATTTTATTTATTTATTTATTATTATTATACTTTAAGTTTTAGGGTACATGTGCACAATGTGCAGGTTAGTTACATATGTATACATGTGCCATGCTGGTGCGCTGCACCCACTAACTCATCATCTAGCATTAGGTATATCTCCCAATGCTATCCCTCCCCCCTCCCCCCACCCCACAACAGTCCCCAGAGTGTGATGTTCCCCTTCCTGTGTCCATGTGATCTCATTGTTCAATTCCCACCTATGAGTGAGAATATGCAGTGTTTGGTTTTTTGTTCTTGCGATAGTTTACTGAGAATGATGATTTCCAATTTCATCCATGTCCCTACAAAGGACATGAACTCATCATTTTTTATGGCTGCATAGTATTCCATGGTGTATATGTGCCACATTTTCTTAATCCAGTCTATCATTGTTGGACATTTGGGTTGCTTCGAAGTCTTTGCTATTGTGAATAATGCCGCAATAAACATATGTGTGCATGTGTCTTTATAGCAGCATGATTTATAATCCTTTGGGTATATACCCAGTAATGGGATGGCTGGGTCAAATGGTATTTCTAGTTCTAGATCCCTGAGGAATCGCCACACTGACTTCCACAATGGTTGAACTAGTTTACAGTCCCACCAACAGTGTAAAAGTGTTCCTTTTTCTCCACATCCTCTCCAACACCTGTTGTTTCCTGACTTTTTAATGATTGCCATTCTAACTGGTGTGAGATGGTATCTCATAGTGGTTTTGATTTGCATTTCTCTGATGGCCAGTGATGGTGAGCATTTTTTCATGTGTCTGTTGGCTGCATAAATGTCTTCTTTTGAGAAGTGTCTGTTCATATCCTTCGCCCACTTTTTGATGGGGTTGTTTGTTTTTTTCTTGTAAATTTGTTTGAGTTCATTGTAGATTCTGGATATTAGCCCTTTGTCAGATGAGTAGGTTGCAAAAATTTTCTCCCATTTTGTAGGTTGCCTGTTCACTCTGATGGTTATTTCTTTTGCTGTGCATAAGCCTTTTAGTTTAATTAGATCCCGTTTGTTAATTTTGGCTTTTGTTGCCATTGCTTTTGGTGTTTTAGACATGAAGTCCTTGCCCATGCCTATGTCCTGAATGGTAATGCCTAGGTTTTCTTCTAGCCTTTTTATGGTTTTAGGTATAATGTTTAAGTCTTTAATCCATCTTGAATTGATTTTTGTATAAGGTGTAAGGAAGGGATCCAGTTTCAGCTTTCTTCATATGGCTAGCCAGTTTTCCCAGCACCATTTATTCAATAGGGAATCCTTTCCCCATTGCTTGTTTTTCTCAGGTTTGTCAAAGATCAGATAGTTGTAGATATGTGGCGTTATTTCTGAAGGCTCTGTTCTGTTCCATTTATCTATATCTCTGTTTTGGTAGCAGTACCATGCTGTTTTGGTTACTGTAGCCTTGTAGTATAGTTTGAAGTCAGGTAGTGTGATGCCTCCAGCTTTGTTCTTTTGGCTTAGGATTGACTTGGCAATGCAGGCTCTTTTTTGGTTCCATATGAAATTTAAAGTAGTTTTTTCCAATTCTGTGAAGAAAGTCATTGGTAGCTTTATGGGGATGGCATTGAATCTATAAATTACCTTGGGCAATATGGCCATTTTCACGATATTGATTCTTCCTACCCACGAGCATGGAATGTTCTTCCATTTGTTTGTATCCTCTTTTATTTCATTGAGCAGTGGTTTGTAGTTCTCCTTGAAGAGGTCCTTCACATCCCTTGTAAGTTGGATTCCTAGGTATTTTTTCTCTTTGAAGCAATTGTGAATGGGATTTCACTCATGATTTGGCTCTCTGTTTGTCTGTTGTTGGTGTATAAGAATGCTTGTGATTTTTATACACTGATTTTGTATCCTGAGACTTTGCTGAAGTTGCTTATCAGCTTAAGGAGATTTTGGGCTGAGACAATGGGGTTTTCCAGATATACAATCATGTCGTCTGCAAACAGGGACAACTTGACTTCTTCTTTACCTAACTGAATACCCTTTATTTCCTTCTCCTGCCTAATTGCCCTGGCCAGAACTTCCAACACTATGTTGAATAGGAGTGATGAGAGAGGGCACCCCTGTCTTGTGCCAGTTTTCAAAGGGAATGCTTCCAGTTTTTGTCCCTTCAGTATGATATTGGCTGTGGGTTTGTCATAGATAGCTCTTATTATCTTTTTAAGGATTCATTATATTTAATATGTTTTAGGATTCATGTCTTTCAACAATTGTGAAAAGTTATGAAGTAAAAACGAAACAAAACAAAATGAAACAAAAACAAAGCCCAGCTCTGACATGACATGTCTATGTATTTTTGGGCAAGCTCCTTAAACTTCTCTTTACTTATTTCTTTTTTTCTGAAAACAGGGAAAGTAATTGTACTTACCCTCTTCCATGCCAGGGTTTTGTGAGAGTTAAATTATTAATTATGTTTAATACACATGAAGTATTTAGAAATGTGCTTACCACATAGTATTCAACAAATGATTCCTTGGGAAGATCGAAGTGGGAGAAATGCCTATTTTGGGCAAGGTTTTCATTTCAGTTCACTTCTGAGCAAGTGAAACTTATTCTAGAATGCCCTCCCCCTAACCCCTTTCTCTTCCTCTGGAGGGTGAAGAAGGCTCTGGAGGAAGACTGAAAGGAGAAGACATTCCTATTCTTTTTCTCACATTTCAATTTGGACTCCTCTTCCTCTCACTGTTTAGCAGACCTAGGGCACAAAGGGATAGGGGAGGCTGGAGATCATGGGGTAATTGCCAGGCTTCTTTAAATCTAGCTTGGACTTCCATAGGGGAGCAACAAATATCTGTTGGATTGCATTGAAAGATCATCTGCAAGGGAGCTTCAGCTCAGGTGGGCAGACAACAGTTATGTTTAACCCACAACAGTTTTTCTCTTGGTTGAAGGGTTGAAATGTTAGCTTCTTACAGGTGCATCATGATTTTCTGAAACTTATCAAGAATGCATATTTCTGTACCCCATTACAGACATGCTGAATCAGAGCCTTTTGAGGTCCAGCCTGGGAATGTGCACTTTATCCAATTTTCCAAGTGATTCCCTTCTGCCCTAGATATTAAAGAAAAGGTAATGTGGGGGTAGGAATGGAGGAGGCATGGAGAAACTTAGTGGTAAAAATAAGATCTCTGCACCTAGATTGGCTACATTTGAATCCCAACTCAAACACTTTCTGTCTACGTGATCTTGAATAAATTACTTATATTCTCTGTGCCTCAGTTTCTTCATCTACAAAGTGAAGTAATATTATCCACTTTAATATTGCTGTGATAATTAAATGAGGTGATGTATATAAAATGTCTAACATTGTGCCTGAAATATGGTAAGAGCTGAATACATTTTTAGGTATCATTATTACTATTACAGATTTTAAGGGAGTGGGCCTTGTTAGAGCTGATGGAGGAGTGAAGACTATGTCATTTTTCTCAAGACAGGTTGGCAAGAGGGTATCTCTGGTTCATAGTAGCAGACTTCTTTATAAGTCTGCTTTATAGGTAATTCTTTATAGGTAATTCTTTATAAATTACCTATTCTCAAGTAGTTCTTTATAGCAGTGCAAGAACAAACTAATACAGACAAAAAGAGCCACATACCACTGAAATCTACACAATTTTCAATAGGTTATTGACTGCTGTTCCAAAATCACATGACCATATAAACAAGATCTGATTTGTTGGCCATTGTGGAAGTACAATTACTCTGTCACAAAGATAAAATATTTAATGCTTTCCCCAAAGGAATTTATGGGTAGAAGCTGTAACCATGATGGAATCACCATTTATATGCAGCTTTTAATATGTGAGAATGAGCTTAAAGATAGTGGTCAACTTTATACAAATTCAGGCCAAGGAGTGCCTAAACTTGCTGCTTGTATGAAAGCAGCCAATGACTTGTTTGTTTGTTTATTTTCTTGAGATGATGGTGAAATGTGATTGTCTCATCCAAAACAACATGAATTTGGGTTATGTTAACACACACAACATCTATAATATGAGGGACAGTGATGTTTCTCAGTTCACTCTCCAGGTACTATCTTGGGGTTTCTGGATTTATCTGGAGGAATATTACAAATTAAGAAGTGTATTCAGGGATCAGCCAGAAGAGGCAAAGTTTCCAAACAACCTAGAAAACAAAAAGAGATGAAAGAACTGTTGCTAGTTAGAATAGAGAGAAAAGTGGAGGAGCGGAATTATTATCTTCCAGAAGCTGAAAGTTTGCATTCTGCAGGAGAAAGCTGACAGTTCTGAAACTATAGAATGAGCAAAGGCTAATGGTAGGAATCTGTAGGAAGATAGCTTACAGTTCTCTGAGAGAACAACCGAATTGAGTTATTTGACAATAGAATGATAGGAGACTCACTATTCATTAGGTAATTATTTCCCCTTCACTGGAAGAATTCAAGCAAAAATTAACCCCTATATGCCAAGAAGAACATAGAGATAATCACATATCAGATGCAGAGTATCTTAACCCAGTGTCCTAAATAAAATTCATGAAATCCATGAATTTTATAGAAAAAAAATAAATTTTTATTTGTGCTAATTTCTAAAACGTATCATTTTCTTCAATTATAAATATAGCCCACAAATTATACTAACAACAGTAATACTTGTAATTTTGCCACCAATTAATATGGTTTGGATTTGTGTCCCTGCCCAAATCTCATGCTGAATTGTGATTCCTGGTGTTGGAAGAGGGGCCTAGTGGGAGGTGGTTGGATCATGTGGGTGGATTTCCCTCTTTCTGTTCTTGTGATAGTGAGTTCTCATGAGGTCTGGTTGTTGAAAAGTGTTTGGCACCTCCCTCAGCTCTCTCTTCCTCCTGCTCCAGCCACGTAATATGTGACAGTTTCCCCTTTGCCTTCTGCCATGATTGAAAGTGACCTGAGGCCTCCCTAGCCATGCTTCCTGTATAGCCTGTGGAAATGTGAGTCAACTAAACCTGTTTTCTTTATAAATTACCTATTCTCAAGTAGTTCTTTATAGCAGTGCAAGAACAAACTAATACAGACAATTGGTACTGGGAGTGGGGTATTGCTAAAAGTTACCTGAAAATGTGGAAGAGACTTTGGAACTGAATAATGGTTAGAGGTTAGAACAGTTTGTTGGGCTCAGAAGAAGACTAGAAGACGGGGGAAAGTTTGGAACTCCCTAGAGACTTGTTGAATTGTTGTGACCAAAATGCTGATAGTGATATGGACAATAAAGTCCAGGCTGAGGTGACCTCAGATGGAGATGAGGAACTTATTGGGAACTGGAGCAAAGGTAACTTTTCTTATGGATTACTAAAAAGGTTGAAGACATTGTGTCCTTTCCCTAGAGATGTGTGGAACTTTGAACTTGAGAGTAATGATCTAGGGTATTTGGCAGGAGAAATTTCTAAGCAGCAAAACATTCAAGAAGTGACCTGGCTGCTTCTAGCAGACTATACTTATATTCATGAGCAAAGAAATGACCTTGAATTGGAACTTATATTTAAAAAGGAAGCAGAGTGTAAAAGTTTGGAAAACTTGAGGCCCAGCCAAGTGGTAGAAAAGAAAAACCCATTTTTGGGGGAGGAATTCAAACCAGCTTTAGAAATGTGCATATGTAAAAAGAATCCAAATGTTAATAGCCCAGACAATGGGAAATGCCTCCAGGGCATTTCAGAGACCTTTGAGGTGGCCCCTCCCATCACAGGTTTGGGGGCCAAATGGGAGAAGAATAATTTCTTTGGCCAGGCTCAGGACCCTGATGCTCTGTGGAGCCTTGGGACATAGTGCTCTGCATCTCAGCCACTCCAACTCCAGCCATGTCAAAAAGTGGTGGAGCTACAGCTTGGATGATTTCTTCATAGGGTACAAGCCCCAATCCTTGGAGGCTTCCATGTAGTATTAAACCTATGGATGTACAGAAGGCAAGAGTTGAGGTTTGGGAGCCTCTGCCTAAATTTTAGATGTTGTATCGAAATGCCCAGATGTCCAGACAGAAGTCTGTTGCAGGAGTGGAGCCCTCATAGGGAACCTCTACTAGGGCAGTGCAGTGGGGAAATGTGGGATTTAAGCCCCCACAGAGTCGCAATTGGGGTACTGCCTAGTGGAGCTGTGAGAAGAGGGCTACCATGCTCCACACTCCAGAATGGTAGATCCACCAACAGCTTGCATCAAGCACCTGAAAAAGTCTCATGCACTCAACACCAGCCCATGAAAGCAGCTGGGGGTGGGGGGCTGTACCCTGCAGAGTCACAGGGACAGAGCTGCCCAAGACCTTGGGAGCCCACCCTTTGTAACAGTGTGTCCTGAATGTGAGACATGGAGTCGAAAACTATTATTTTAGAGCTTTAAGATTTAATGACTGGCGTGCTGGATTTCAGACTTGCATGGGGACAGTAGTCCCTTGGTTTTGGCTGATTTCTTTCTTTTGGAATGGAACTATTTAGCCAATGCTGTAATGTATATTGGCAATGTAGCCAATGTCTCATTGTATATTGGAAGTAACTAATGGGTTTTAATTTTATAGGCTCATAGGTGGAAGGGACTTGCCTTGTCTCAGATGAAACTTTGGACTTGGACTTCTGAGTTAATGCTGGAATGAGTTAAGACTTTTGGGGATTGTTGGGAAGGCAAGATTGTCTTTTGCATTGTGATAAGGACATGAGATTTGGGAGTGGCCAGGGGTGGAATGGTATCATTTGGCTCTTTGTTCCCACCCAAATCTCATGTTGAATTGTGATCCTGAGTGTTGGAGGTGGGGCCTAGTGGGAGGTGATTTGGTCATGGGGGTAGTTACTAATCGTTTAGCACTACCTTCCTAATGCTGTCTTGTGATAGAGTGCTCATGAAATTTGGTTGTTTGAAAGTGTGTAGCACCTCCCCCTTCACTCTCTCTTTCTACTGCTCCAGACATGTAGGATGTGCCTGCTTCCTTTGCCTTCCATCATGATTGTGAGTTTCCTGAGGCCTCCACCACCATGCTTCCTGTACAGACTGTGGAACTGTGAGTAAATTAAACCTCTTTTCTTTATAAATTATCCAGTCCCAAGTACTTCTTTTTAGCAATGTAAGAACAGACTAATACACTAATATAAATCACAGATACTTTTATGTTACATTACATTTGCTGCAGATTCTTTACATATTATGTATGTTCCTTTGTTACTTTGATATTATGATAGCTTTTGGATCTGCCACAAAATCTTATTTTTTATTTTGTTAATAAGAAAACTCATATATTCCTATGTCTTTTTTTGTATTTTAATATAATTGGTACTTTTTAATCCTAGCATTTTATTTTATATATTTACAAATATTATTCTAAAAAGAGGCAAGAAAGATCTGAGGAACAAAACATGCTGATTGCTCAGATTAGAGGGTTATCCTCTAAGGTTCCCTCCAAATATGAGATTTCAGGATTTTAGGGAGCTAGAATGGCTGGCAGTGAGAAATCAATTTGAGATGGATATATATTATGGTTGGCTCTCTGAATTGTTGCCATTAAGGTGAAGGAACTTGAGACAGCCTTTAAAGAAACAAAGCAATTACATGAAGTTTGAAGACAGGCAAATTAAGTCTAGATTTCTCCCTGATCATGAAGAAAGCTGCAAAGACAACCATAATTACAGGATCTCCAAATGGCAGTTTATTCTAAATCAACATTCAATAAGTGTTGGGCATTTGGAAAAAACAGCCAGTTCCTGAAATGTAAAATAATGTGTTTAAATCAGGGAAGGAGAAAAGACTTTAACAAAGGAGAGAAAACACAGCCAAACATGCCCAGGTAGACTTTAGAATGGAGCTGGGCTGATTGTTAGCTGAAGAAACCTGGGCAATGGGAACAGGGATGCTGAGAGCTACAGTGCTTCACACATTAGCTCATTTAACATTCAGAGCAAGACTGCAAGAGAGAGGAAAGTTATTTTTTATATCTGCCCCATTTTATAATTTGAGGAGACTGATGCTTAGGTAAAGGAACTTGTCCACGATCACATGGTTGAACTAGGATTTAAACCCATTTCTGGCTAACCATAGCCAAAGATATTAGCCACCCTATGCTACTTATCAAGGTTTAATATTCAAATGCAGGTTATCTTTTACTACATGTGCATCATTTGGCAAGTAAAAATCTCATCTGTAAGATGGAAACAATAATACCAATTATGAAAGACTGTTAAGAAAAATAGAAATGATGAATGTACTTTTCCTAACTTGTGTTTGTGTGTGTTTGTGTGTGTGTGTGTGTGTGTGTGTGTTGGGGTGGGGGAGGGTGGTTGGTAAGGATTAAATTACATGATGTGTAAAAGCATTTATCCCTTAGCATGACCAAACAGTGAGCTCCTTGAGGTCTGAAACTGCCACTATTTTCTTTTTCCTTGAATCCTGAGTGCCTAGAACTAGAATTAACACATAAGAACTTAATAAATAATTTTTGCATAAATAAAATATATGCACTATTTTATTTAATTATAATTCTAAAATACTACCATTTTATAGCATGAATGATCACATGTATCCTGAATAAGAAATTTATTTTCTGATGTAAAAGGAGAGAGAAGAGAAAGAGAGAGAGAGAGAGAGAGAGAGAAAACTCAGACAGTTATGATATTAATGGCTTCTGAGAGCAAACCGACTTAACCCCTCCTTCTCCATATCCAAGCCATCAGCAAGATCTATATCATCTCTACCCTTCAAAATATATCCCAAATCTGACCACTTCTCACCACCACCACCACCACCGCTCTAAGCCAATTTGACATCTCTTGTCTGTACACCTGCACTAGTAGCCTCTTTCCTGGTCTCTCTGCTTCTACTGTTATCCTCCTACAGTCTGTTATCAGAGAAGCCAGAGGAATCTTTCATAAAATTTAAATCAGATCATGTATCCCCTCCATTTAAAAACACAAATTCCACTATGCTTAGAATAAAAGCTCAACTCTTTATCATGGTTGGAAAGGCCCTTCATGACACAGTCAATGCTTACCCCTTTGATTCTCTCTCCTACCACACTCCTCCTGTGCATCACATCTCACTTTCACAGGCCTTCCTAAAAATTCTAAAATCTTATATTAATTCCTGTCTCAGGGCATTTAGGTTTGTTGCTCATTCTACATAGAACACCTGACTAGCTTCCTCACTTAATTCAGATCTGCTGAAATGCCATCTTCTCAGAGAGGCTTTTCTCTATCATGCTATTAGAAATATCAAATGACTCTTGTCACTCTTCTCCCCTTTACCCTGCTTTATTTTGTGTGGCCCTAAATACCACCACAAATGTTGTGTTTTGATTTATTAACATGTTTACTCTGTCTCCACAAATAAAATGTGTGCTTCTTGATGTCAGGGTAGCACAGTGGTTAAGAGTACCAGTTCTAGTACTGGACTCTAGATTTGAAAATTTACTCCATCACTTACAAACCTATTATCTTGAGTAAGTTAATTAACTTAAACTTTTCTGTTTCTCAGTTTGCTCATTTGTAAAATGGGGATAAGGATGGTGTTATGATAAGAAAATATAAGAATTTTATGCAAATAAGCCAAAATAGTGTCTGCATATAGTAAGTGCTGTATAAGTGCTAGTTATTGTTATTACTGTCTTCTCTATTTCAACACTTTGGAAAAACTTCTGGAACATAGCAAGCATTTAATCAATACATATAGAATAATCATATATGTGCGTTGTGGACCTGGTTTTCATAGCAATTATAAGAACAAGTTAAATGACAAAAGTTTAAAGAGAACAGAAAGGTTCCATTGCTTGTTATCTCCCAGCATGCCAAAGCAATGACACTGACAGGGAGGATGAGAAAGTCACTCAAAAAGAAAAGGAAGAAGCATCATATATCCCTCAAATTTGAGGGTGGTGCTAAGCTGGGGGGTATCAATAGTCAATAGAGAGAAGGAAAGACGCATGTGTTCATGTGTGTGTGTCTCTGTGTGTGTGTGTGTGTGTGTGAGAGAGAGAGAGAGAGACAGAGAGAGAGAAAGGGAGAGAGATATATAGATAGAGACAGAGAGGAAGAGGTGATGCACACAGACAATGAAAAAACATTTTTCGGTTGAACCTACTCATCTGCTAAATATGCAGCTCTTCTCTTAGTCTCAGTAGACATAATACCAAGTAAAATTAAGGTCTGAAAAATTTGGAAATATAGTTAAATGAACCCCAACCCCTTTCTATCCTTAAGAGTTTGCGATTCACTGAGTACCCATTAACGAGCCACTTCTGGGATTCCAGTTGAAAGCCAAGCCATTTGCCTAAATACCTGGGCAATCGCAACTCTATACAAAATCTTTTGGTTAGGAAATGGGATGGGTGGACTGAAGAACTTTTAAATAACAAATAAGCAATAGCCTGGATTATCTCTTTCAGAAGCAGAAGAATGTCCATCAATTCCCTTCTCTCACTCTATAATAGAATTTCCCATCAGAAACTGAGTAGTGTCAATGGTAGTGGGGAGGGACTTTTACTATTTAGTGAGGAAGTGAAAAAAACAGGACATGAGCTAACTATAGAACCACTTGCCCTTTGTCCCCAGAGGAGAGAAGCAAACCAGAAGGTGGGCCAGACAAATGCTGTATTCCTTATTGTTAAGCCACGCCCACTTTTTGCAACAGTCTGACACAGTGTGAAGCAGATTGAAAATAAAGTTACAGCCCAATCTTTGTCCTACAGGGACTTCTCAACTATAATCTTGACCCAAATGTGTACTGATAAGGACTTGTTGCTCATCTCTGAAAACTTAAGAGAGTTGAAAAATCTTCCAAAAGGTAGAACGAACTGATTGGAGACTCACTGTCTGCCTGTGTCACACCAAGTATTTCAACCAGTCAATACAGAAAAAAAATCCCACCAAACTGACTAATCAGTTTGATTTAAAGGCCATCAGGTCACCCCATGTAGACTCAGGCTGTGTTGAAAAAGTCAGTCCTGGCACCTTTTTCTTCTGTTTCATGGGACTTTACTGGATTAAGAGGTATAAAAGCAAAGCCATAAATTCAGCTACTGAAACAAACCTGAACGATGTCTTACCAGACTTCATTTATATAAATTAGATTTAGAGAGTCATCTCAAGGGTATGGCAAATCAAGGCAATTCATTCTTACAAACTCAGATCTTTAGAGCTCCAAAGGCCCTGACAGACCATGTAATTCAGCTTCTTTATTTTACAGATATGTAACCTGAAGACCGGGAGGCCTCATATAGCAAGCTAGCAGCAGAGCTTAGTCTAAAATCCAAATATCCAGAAAGCTCATCTAGTGTTTTTATCCAATGTACCTAGGTCTCTAGATTTTTAGGAAGGTATCTTCTACTATTCTGAAGATGATTGGTGCTTTGCCCTTTGAATCTGAGGGTAGCTGTGGACTTTCTTCCTATCTCTACCTCAAAAATTTACATATAAAATGTAAGCAGAATTTTGCATACATTGTCAGGGATTAAGAGATCTAAGGTTAAGAACTCTTGCCGGGTCACATTCAGACAATTCAGGGACACATTCACATGCGTTATTTATCCAACATCCTACATCTTACCCTGTTTTTCAACTGGAAAATGTTAAGATAACCACTGTATCTTTGAGGCATGATACTCACTCCACCCTTGCTATGCACTTTGCCCTCAGACCAGTTAATTTTGTCCAGATGTGGCCATGCTTATTTTTTAAAGAGCTCACCTAGGTAACTAAGAAAATGGAAAAAGGAAAAGCAAAAGCACGAATTATAGGAATCCCTCTATAGATTTTCAAACTTAAATATCAAAATCTGGATGACTTGCTTGATATAGGTTTTCTAGATAAAACAAAACATATTCTATCTCATCTTAGAGAAACTTTGAGCTACAAAAGTTGTCACTAGCCAAGTTGCCATAGTACATCCTAATAAGCTCTCCATTCTTCATTCCCCAAGTAAATTATTTGCCCCTAGTTCTGTGCTGGCCTCTCCAACCAAGCGTCCTCTTAGACATGGTCTACAGCCCTTAGTGAGAAAGGTCACTTTCTAGCTAAAATCCAAGAGCCATTGTCTCCATCATCCCTGAAGCCTACATCAAGTTTTTTTTCCCTACTTCTGCAAGGATCTATGATTTCAATTTCTGAATCCAAAGAATGGCAGGATCTCCTGGGCCAAAGAAGTTCTGAAAGCAGTCATTTTCTCAGGGCCAAAACTCGAGTATGACAATTCTAATCTCATTCTGACCTCTTTATCCATGTCCTGAGGTAGGCAACAGTGGCCCCCTCAGCTTTCTTGAGAAAATGAGCTTATCTCTAAATGACATGAATTAGTAGACACACAAGAAACTGCTCTCTGGGCTCCTCTCCCCTGCCTGACACTCATTATCAAAGCAAATCAGATCGACACACATGATGCCCCATGATGATTTATTTGCTTCTTAGCTCAGGCTTTCCACTTTATCCATTTAGGAAAGATTCAGATTTCTCACTCAGGTGGTACTTTCTCCTTTCTCTGGACATTAAGTGTCCCAAGTCTAACCTCAAGACTCCGTAATGCATTAATTACACATGCCAGCACTGTGCATGTGTAATTATCCTTATGACAACTTTTCGTGAATTAGAAATAGGCACTGCTTAAATACAATCATACACCAGCGCATATTGACTTAATTCTTCTCAGCTATACATCATTGTGCAGTGAATAATCTGCACAATTGTATGCAGTAGCTTTGTAGATCCACTAATACTGATCGACATACATAATATGTGAATGTGCACTTCTGGGGGCATTTGGAAGTAAATAATGTGGTTTTGCCACCTGGCAAAAGAGTTGAGATGTCTTTCCCAGAAGTCCTTGATGTTCCCCACAGTAAATAAATAAATGAGAAAAGGGAGAAAGGAAGGAAGGAAGGGGAAAGGAGTCTTTTGAGAAGTAAGAGGTTTAGCAGACCCTAAGTCATTTAATAAAATACAAAGAGAGAAGTTGGGGAGGCAAGGTAGAGAAAAAGATGATAGCGCCTAACAATGGTTGAGCACCCATCACGAGCTAAACATTCTGCTAGGTGTTTTGAAAGTGTCATAACACTGATACCTCAAAGTCCTACAAGATAATAGCTCCATTTTCTATTTATTTTTATTAATTGTGGTGTAATATGCATAATATAAAGTTTACTATCTTAACCACTTTTTTGTTGTGCTAAAAAACTCACCACATAAAATTGATCATCTTAACCACTTTAAGTGGGCAGTTCAGAGGTATTAAGTACATTCACATTGTTGTGCAAGTATCAGCACCATCTATCTTCAGAAGTACTTTCATCTTAAAAACTGAAACTCTGTACCATTAAGCCATAAATTTCCATTCTCCCTTCCCCCAAGCCCCTGGCAACCAGAATCCCACTTTCTGTCTCTATGAATTTGACTACTCTAGGTACCTCAAATAAATAGAATTGTGCCATATTTGTCCTTTTTTGACTGACTTGTTTTACTTAGCATAATGTCCTCAATGTTCTGTGTACTGTTGCAAATGACAGTATTTCCTTATTGTTTCAAGGCTGAATAATATTCATTGTATGTATATACTACATTTTGTTTATCCATTTATCCATTCATGGACAGTTGGGTTTGAACTTTTGGCAGTTGTAAATAATGGCACTACAAACATGGCTATATAAGTATCTCTTAAAAAACTAAAAATAGAACTACCATTTCATCCAAAATCCCAGTAACTGGTACCTACCCAAAGGAAAAGAAATTGTTATATCAAATAGACATTTTTGCACTCATGTTTATCACACTGCTATTCACAATAGCAAAACTGTAGAATCAACATAAGAGTCCATCAATGGGCAACTGGATGAAGAAAATGTGGTATATATACAACATGGAATATATTATGCAGCCATAAAAATAATAAAATCATGTCTTTTGCAGCAACATGGATGAAGCTGGAGGCCATTATCCTAAGTGAAATAACTTAGAAAATCAAATGCCACACATTCTCACTTGTGGGAACTAAACAAGTAGGAGCTAAACAATGAATACACATAAACATACAGAGAAGTATAATAGACTCTGGGGACTCCACAAGGGGAGATGTTTGGAAGGAGATGAAGGTTCAAAAGGTACTTACTAGGTGCAATGTTCACTAGCTGAGTCATAGGTACACTGAAATCCCAGACTTCACTACGCAATGCATCCATGTAACAAACCTGCCTATGTACCCACCCTGAATTTATAAAAAATTTTAAAAAGTAAAAAAAAAAATTCTCTTTAAGATCATGTTTCTGATTAATTTGGGTATATGCCCAGAAGTGGAATTGCTGGATCATATGGTAATACTATTTTTAATTTTTTGAGGAAGTGCCATGTTGTTTTGCATAGCATCTGTACCATTTTACATTCCCAACCAAATGCACAGGTTTTCAATTTCTTCACAGCTGTGCCAACATTTGTTATTTTCTGTTTTCCTAAACACACACAAACATATTTATAGTGACCATTTTAATGGGTTTAAAGTGGTGTCTCATGATTTTGCTTTGCATTTCCCTAACGATTAGAGATGTCTAGCATGGTTTCATGTTTCATTATTGCCATTTGTATATCTTCTTTGAAGAAATGTCTATTTAAGCCCCTGTCCATTTTTAGTTGGGTTGTTATGTTGTTGTTGAGTTGTGACAGTTCTTTGTATATTGCAGATATTAACTACTTATATGTATATGATTTGCAAATATTTTCTTCCACTCCATGGATTGACTTTTTACTCTGTCAATTGTGTCATCTGATGTACAGAAGTTTTAAAATTTTATATAATCTAACTTGTTTAGTTTTTCTTTTGTTGCCTATGCTTTTGCTGTCATATTCAAGAGAGCATTGTCAAATCCAATGTCATGAAGATTATCTCCTATGTTAATAGTTTTACAGTTTGAGTTCTCATATTTAGATCTTTGATCTATTTTGATTTAATTTTTGTAGATGGTGTAAGGTAGGGGTATAACTTTATTCTATTTTTTTGTTATTATGCTTTAAGTTTTAGGGTACATGTGCACAACGTGCAGGTTTGTTACATATGCACACATGTGCCATGTTGGTGTGCTGAACCCAGTAACTCATCATTTAACATTAGGTATATCTCCAAATGCTATCCCTTCCCTTTCTCACACCCCACAACAGGCCCTGGTGTGTGATGTTCCCCTTCCTGTGTCCATGTGTTCTCATTGTTCAATTCCCACCTATGAGTGAGAACATGCAGTGTTTGGTTTTTTGTCCTTGCGATAGTTTGCTGAGAATGATGGTTTCCAGCTTCATCCATGTCCCTACAAAGGACATGAACTCATCATTTTTTATGGCTGCATAGTATTCCATGGTGTATATGTGCCACATTTTCTTAATCCAGTCTATCATTGTTGGACATTTGGGTTGTTTCCAAGTCTTTGCTATTGTGAATAGTGCCACAATAAACATACATGTGCATGTGTCTTTATAGCAGCATGATTCATACTCCTTTGGGTATATACCCAGTAATGGGATTGTTGGGTCAAACAATATTTCTAGTTCTAGATCCCTGAGGAATCGCCACACTGACTTCCACAATGGTTGAACTAGTTTACAGTCCCACTAACAGTGTAAAAGTGTTCCTATTTCTCCACATCCACTCCAGCACCTGTTGTTTCCTGAGTTTTTAGTGATCACCATTCTAACTGGTGTGAGATGGTATCTTATTGTGGGTTTGATTTGCATTTCTCTGATGGCCAGTGATGATGAGCATTTTTTCATGTGTCTTTTGGCTGCATAAATGTCTTCTTTTGAGAAATGTCTGTTCATATCCTTCGCCCACTTTTTGATGGGGTTGTTTGTTTTTTTCTTGTAAATTTGTTGGAATTCATTGTAGATTCTGAATATTAGCCCTTGGTCAGATGAGTAGATTGCAAAAATTTTCTCCCATTCTGTTGGTTGCCTTGTCACTCTAATGGTAGTTTCTTTTGTTGTGCAGAAGCTCTTTAGTTTAGTTACAT
Source organism: Pan paniscus (assembly GCF_029289425.2). Lineage (NCBI taxonomy): Eukaryota > Metazoa > Chordata > Mammalia > Primates > Hominidae > Pan > Pan paniscus. The sequence goes on from NC_073272.2 coordinate 66,729,076, forward strand.
CCCATTTGTCAATTTTGGCTTTTGTTGCCATTGCTTTTGGTATTTTAGACCCTTCATGCTAAAAACTCTCAATAAATTAGGTATTGATGGGACATATCTCAAAATAATAAGAGCTATCTATGACAAACCCACAGCCAATATCATATGGAATGGGCAAAATGTGGAAGCATTCCCTTTGAAAACTGGCACAAGACAGGGATGCCCTCTCTCACCACTCCTATTCAACATAGTGTTGGAAGTTCTGTCCAGGGCATTCAGGCAAGAGAAGGAAATATAGGGTATTCAATTAGGAAAAGAGCAAATCAAATTGTCCCTGTTTGCAGGTGACATGATTGTATATCTAGTAAACCCCATCATCTCAGCCCAAAATCTCCTTAAGCTGACAGGCAACTTCAGCAAAGTCTCAGGATACAAAATTGATGTGCAAAAATCACAAGCATTCTTGTACACTAATAACAGACAAACAGAGAGCCAAATCATGAGTGAACTCCCATTCACAATTGCTTCAAAGAGAATAAAATACCTAGGAATCCAACTTACAAGGGATGTGAAGGACCTCTTCAAGGAGAACTACAAACCAGTGCTCAAGGAAATAAAAGAGGATACAAACAAATGGAAGAACATTCGATGCCCATGGCTAGGAAGAATCAATATTGTGAAAATGGCCATACTGCCCAAGGTAATTTATAGATTCAATGCCATCCCCATCAAGCTACCAATGACTTTCTTCACAGAATTGGAAAAAACTACTTTAAAGTTCATATGGAACCAAAAAAGGCCTGCATTGCCAAGTCAATCCTAAGCCAAAAGAACAAAGCTGGAGGCATCACACTACCTGACTTCAAACTATACTACAAGGCTACAGTAACCAAAACAGCATGGTACTGCTGCCAAAACAGAGATATAGACCAATGGAACAGAACAGAGCCCTCAGAAATAATGCCACCTATCTACAACCATCTAATCTTTGACAAACCTGACAAAAACAAGAAATGGGGAAAGGATTCCCTATTTAATAAATGGTGCTGGGAAAACTGGCTAGCCATATGTAGAAAGCTGAAACTGGATCCCTTTCTTACACCTTATACAAAAATTAATTCAAGATGGATTAAGGACTTAAATGTTAGACCTAAAACCATAAGAATCCAGAAGAAAACCTAGGCAATACCATTCAGGACATAGGAATGGGCAAGGACTTCTTTTATAACTTTATTCTTTTGAATATGGACATTCAATTTTCACGAAATCATTTGTGGAAAAGATAGTTGTTCTCCCTTTTAATGGTTTTTGTATCATTATCAACAGTGATCATATATGCAATAGTTTCTTGCAGAGCCCTCTATTTTATTCCATTGGTCTAATCATCCTACTTTGTGTTTGCATCATACTTTTTAATTATTGCAGTTTTATAGTAAGTTTTGAAATCAGGAAGTGTGAGACCACCATTTTGCTCTTCCTTTTTAATATTGTTTTGGCTATTTGAGGTCCTTGAGATTCCATGGGAATTTGGGAATAGATTTTTTCATTTCTAAAAAAAATGTCTTTTACATTTTGATATACATTGTACTGAATCTATACATCACTTTTTATAGTATTAACTTCTAAACAATATTGTCTTTCAATCTATGAACATGAATGTCTTTCCATTTATGTATAGCTTTTAAAATTGGTTCAGCAGTGCTTTGCACTTTTCAGTGCATAAGTCTTTTACCTCCTTGGTTAGGTTTATCCCTAATTATTTTATTCTTTTTTATGTTAACCTACATTTTAAAGATGAGAAAATTTAGACAGTCTACAAAATAGTTGTATAGTTAGTCAGAGGGAGAATTGGGCTTTAAACTGAGATCTGTTTGACTCTGAAGTTTATATACTTTCCAGTATGCCATATTACTTTTCTTGATTCCAAACACATTCATTACCCATACATTTCTCCTGCAAGGGGCCTGTTAGTCTACTTTTAATGGAAGAAGAGCCAATATAAAAATAAATCAAAAACATCAACTGGAGCACTTCTCTAACTCAAAGGTGAGAGAAGTCAGTGGGTAGAATTTAGTGCAGCTAAGAACAATGCCAGATGTTCAATTCCCATATGGGCTTCTGAGCTTTGTTTTCAACAGTTACTACAAACAGCCCTAAATCCAGGCACAAGGCAAAATAGTGCCATAATAATAGAAAAGGGAAACAAACAAACAAACAAACAAACAATGTTGGTGCCCCAGGACAGTTTCATGGGTGAGTGAAAAATTGAAACAGGTCACAAAGTATAAGTAAGAGATCATCATCCAGAGGTGGACAAGACTTGCTATGTAAAAGGAGTGGCTTGTTCAAATATATGAAAGACTAAAGCAAGCCATGAGATCTGTGATTAGTTCAGTGGCATTGCAGTCCACATTTCAGGGAGATAAGAGAAATGACAGTTAAAGCAAGGAAGTTGAGCGGGGGCCATGTTGGAAAGGCAAGCTAAGAAGCTTGAGACAGTGACATAATGAATAAGCATAGCAATTATTTGTTCATATAAGAAGGCTTGCACTAGAGATATCTTAAGAATTTACTTCATCTCTGACTTATTTTACAAATCTCTCTATGGCAATTTTTCATGGTCATGTTAGGCCAGGGATTAATGGCAAACCTCAAGACAAAATGTTTTAGTTATGTTGCAGAAATATTTATTATGGCAAGTGTGGATTCTTCCAACTGGCAGATTTGAAGAATTGGCTAATATTCCTGAAAACTCTGATCCTGTTAGAAGAGATTTGCTCAGAGAACCTATAGGTCACTTCAAGTGACCTATGGATTAGAATCTTTCTCTGCTAGTGACCATCAAGGGGAATGAGGAGGGGAATAATTAGAGTCAGATTGTTCTTGCCTTGATCTTACTTCTTCCCTGAAGACAGAAAAATCGGTTTTAAATCCTCAATCACTACTGAATCTTTTGTTGGGAGTCCCATGGAAATAAAAGAGTTAATTGAAGGGATACCCTCTGTGTTCGTTGGAAAGAGCCTTATCCACACAATACAATGTTTATGGCCTGTATGTAATAGGTGGTATTGATGTCTTTTGTGTGACTCAGGCATTAGATTCAAGATGTGGGCACTCAGTCCTGCTTGTAGCTTCCTACTCAGGGCAAACTCTTTTCCCTCTGAGCAATTCTCCTCCTAATCTTCCAGGAGTTTTCCATTCTCCTCCTTTCCATTCTCCATTGTTGGGTCCAGGCAGTAGTCTTGTATGTATCCCTACTGCCAGCTCTGGGCTCACAGAATGTTGTCATGGAGATCCTCCAACTTCTTCACTGAGCACCCATTGCCTTGAGGGAAGAAGCTGGCCAAGTCCTCTTGCTTTTTTCACTTAAGGTTGACGTTATTTACAAAAAAAACTCCTGTGTGCTTCATGCTTAGCCAGGGCCAGAGACCATGGACTAGAAGAAGGGAAGACAATGGTAGAGAGGTTACCCCTGGTTTGTAGGAGTATTTGGCATTGTACCTTCCACTTACCATCAAGATCCACTTCCAAGTCTTTTTTCAGAGCCACTAAAGTCAGCCTGTACAAAAATGTAAAAAGCCCTTTTGTTCATGAAGCTTAGTGAAAGACCAGATACAACCAATCCCCCAAGTTTCATGCCAATGACTGAAGAACTATCAGGGTTGGCTCATAGACAACAACCCTCTCTCCCCAGTTACAGAGGAAATCTCCAACCATAGAGCACCTCTCTTTTTTTTTTCAGAGTTTTTTTTTTTTAATTGGGGGATGGAGAAATATGCAGCCTCTGCCTGGAACATAGCAGAATTCCAGACTCCCAGAAGGAAAGCAGGTGTTCAGCATAAACCACATTGTTTCTACAAACCATTTGGGCACAATAAGACACTATCACCAGTTACTTACTCCAAAATCCAAGTTCTCACATGCTAGTCAAGGGCCAACAGTAGATGCAGCCTTGTCTAGGGATAGCAGTATGGCCTGCTATGTTAACTATTTTCTGCATAAGCTCCAAACTGGAATTAATTAGGAGCTAAAAAGTCTAACAGCAGTCGAATGGAACAGTGAATAAATAAATTATGGTATGTCCATACAATGGATTACTTTACAAAAAATGAGAATTATACTCCAAAAAACATATGCAACAATATGGCTGAGATATAATGCTGACTAAAAGAAGCAAGACGTAAAAGGATACATATTGCATGTTTATGTTTGTGGGAAGTTCAAAACTAGGTGAAATTAAACATCATAATGTTTGAAGTCACCTAGGGAGACTAAAAATCTTAGTGTTGATTACATGTTCACTTTGTGACTATCCTTTGGGTGAAACATGATTTTTGCTCTCTTCAATATTATGTTCTATAGCAATAAAAAGTTTACTAATAAACATTTCTTATTTTTTTGCCTGAGAATTCAATATATTTCTTTTATTATTATTATTATTATTATTATTATTATTATTATTATACTTTAAGTTTTAGGGTACATGTGCACAATGTGCCGGTTAGTTACATATGTATACGTGTGCCATGCTGGTGTGCTGCACCCATTAACTCGTCATTTAGCATTAGGTATATCGCCTAATGCTATCCCTCCCCCCTCCCCCCACCCCACAACAGTCCCCAGAGTGTGATGTTCCCCTTCCTGTGTCCATGTGTTCTCATTGTTCAATTCCCATCTATGAGTGAGAACATGCAGTGTTTGACTTTTTGTCCTTGCGATAGTTTACTGGGAATGATGATTTCCAATTTCGTCCATGTCCCTACAACGGACATGAACTCATCATTTTTTATGGCTGCATAGTATTCCATGGTGTATATGTGCCACATTTTCTTAATCCAGTCTATCATTGTTGGACATTTCATAAAAACCCTAGAAGAAAACCTAGGCATTACCATTCAGGGCATAGGCATGGGCAAGGAGCTCATGTCTAAAACACCAAAAGCAATGGCAGCAAAAGCCAAAATTGACAAATGGGATCTAATTAAACTAAAGGGCTTCTGGACAGCAAAAGAAACTACCATCAGAGTGAACAGGCAACCTACAAAATAGGAGAAAATTTTTGCAACCTACTCATCTGACAAAGGGCTAATATCCAGAATCTACAATTAACTCAAACAAATTTACAAGAAAAAAACAAACAACTCCATCAAAAAGTGGGCAAAGGATATGAACAGACAATTCTCAAAAGAAGACATTTATGCAGCCAAAAGACACATGAAAAAATGCTCATCCTCACTGGCCATCAGAGAAATGCAAATCAAAACCGCAATGAGATACCATCTCACACCAGTTAAAATGGCAATCATTAAAAAGTGAGGAAACAACAGGTGCTGGAGAGGATGTGGAGAAATAGGAACACTTTTACACTGTTGGTGGGACTGTAAACTAGTTCAACCATTGTGGAAGTCAGTGTGGTGATTCCTCAGGGATCTAGAACTAGAAATACCATTTGACCCAGCAATCCCATTACTGGGTATATACCCAAAGGACTATAAATCATGCTGCTATAAAGACACATGCACACGTATGTTGATTGCGGCACTATTCACAATAGCAAAGACTTGGAAGCACCTCTGTTAATGGTAGTAACCTGTAGTTGCATTTGTAAAACCCTTCCCTTTGAATCTACTACTTTGGCATCTTCTGAGACATATTTCCTTACAGCTAAGATTCTCCAGAATGGTTCTTTATGCTATAAAGAATTATTTCAAGGGAATCTGAAGAAATTTTAAAAAATCAAAGGTTTTTTATCCATCTTTGTGTGGGATACACTGGTAAAAAAAAGGAGGCTGCCTACTCCTAAGAGAAGAAAAGAAGACAAAAAGTGTGATGAACACGAGTCATAATGTAGTTCTGTCTTTTGGGTTAAGGTCTGCTTATTTCAAGCTGATTTTCTCATAGAATCTTAAACAGCTGACCCTCTATATCCTCAGGTTCCACATCTTTGGATTCAACCAACTGGATTCAATAGAAAATACCTGGGGACAAAACAAGTAAAAATAACAGCATGACAATTAAAAATAATAAAAATAAAAATTCAATTAACAAATATTTATATAACATTTGCATTGTACTAGGTAGTATAAGTAATCAGAGATGATTTAAAGTATATGGGAGGATATGTGTTAGTTATATGCAAATATTATGCCATTTTTTTCTAGGAGTCTGAACATCTGAGGATTTTGGTATCTGCTAGGATCCTGGAAGCAATCCACCAGAGATACTAAAAGTTGATTAAATTTATCTCAGGGCTGGAAGCAAGCCCCAGCCTCCTCTCTTCCAACTCTTTGTTGCCTGGAGTCACCTTATTAAAAATTATTTTTTAAAAATTTTGTTGGTAAAGAGTAGATGTAGGCATTTATAAGGTACATGAGATATTTTGATACAGGCATGCACTGTAAAATGTGAAATAAGCACAACATGGACAATGGGGTATTTATCTCCACAAGCATTTATCCTTCGAGTTACAAACAATCTAATTACATTCCTTAAGTTATTTTAAAATGTACAATTATTATTGACTGTAGCCCCCTTATTGTGCTATCAAATAGTAGGTCTTATTCATTCTTTCTATTTTTTTAATCCACTAACTATCCCCATCTTCCCCCTAACCCCCATCTACTACTCTTTCCAGCCTCTAGTAACCATCCTTCTACTTTCTATGATCCCACAAATAAGTGAGCACATATGATGTTCGTCTTTCTGTGTCTGCTTTATTTCGCTTAACATAATGATCTCCAGCTTCATCAAGTTGTTGCAAAGACTGGAACTCATTCATTTTATGACTGAATAGAACTCCATTGTCTATAATATCACATTTTCTTTATTTGTTCATCTGTTGATGGACATTTAGGTTGCTTCCAAATCTAAGCTATTGTAAATAATGCTGCAACAACCATAGGAGTGCAGATATCTGTTCAACATACTGATTTCTTTTCTTTTTGGTGTATACCCAGCAGTGCGATTGCTGGATCATATGATAACTCAATTTTTAGGGTTTTTGGTGTTTTTTTTTTTTTTACATGTTGCTTTAAGTTCCAGGATACATGCACAGAACATGCAGGCTTGTTACATAGGTATACCTGTGCCATGGTGGTTTGCTGAATCTATCAACCCATCATCTAGGTTTTAAGACCCACATGCATTAGCTATTTTTCCTAATGCTCTCTTTTCCCTCGCCTCCACCCCCTGACAGGCCCAGGTAGGTGTTTTTTCCTTCCTTGTGTTCATGTGTTATCATTGTTCAAATCCTATTTATGAGTAAAACATGCAGTGTTTGGTTTTATATTCCTGTGTTAGTTTGCTGAGGATGATGACTTCTGGCTTCATCCATGTCCCGTCCTCAAATATTTTCTATTGAATCCATTTGGTTGAATCCAAAGATGTGGAACCTGAGGATATAGAGGGTCAGCTATTTGTGATTCTATGAGAAAATCAGCTTGAAGTAAGCAGACCTTAACTCAAGGACATGATCTTATTCCTTTTTATGGCTGCGTTATATTCCATACTGTATATGTACCACATTTTATTTATCCAGTCTATCATTGATGGGCATTTGGGTTGGTTCCATGTATTTGCTATTGTAAATAGTGCTGCAATAAACATACATATGCATGTGTCTTTACAGTAGAATGATTTGTAATCCTCTGGGCATATACCCAGTAATGGGAATGCTGGGTCAAATGGTATTTCTGGTTCTAGATCCTGGAGGAATCATCATACTGTCTTCCACAATGGTTGAACTAATTTACATTTCCCTCAACAATGTAAAAGTGATCTTATTTCTCCACAGCCTCACCAGCATCTATTGTCTCATGACTTTTTAATAATTGACATTCTGATTGGCATGAGATAGTATCTCATTGCAGTTTTGATTTGCATTTCTTGATTTGCATTACTTTTATGATCAGTGATGTTGATCTTCTTTTTTTTTTTTTTTTTGAGACAGAGTCTTGCTCTGTTGCCCAGGCTGGAGTGCAGTGGTGCAATTTCAGCTCAATGTAACCTCCACCTCCTTGGTTAAAGGAATTCCCCTGCCTCAGCCTCCCAAGTAGCTGGGACTACAGGCATGCACCACCACACCTGGCTAATTTTTGTATTTTTAGTAGAGATACAGTTTCACCATTTTAGCCAGGCTTTTATCGAACTCCTGACCTCAGGTGATCTGCTAGCCATGGCCTGCCAAAGTTCTGGGATTACAGGCATGAGCCACCACGCCCAGCCAATCTTTTTTTCATATGTTTGTTGGCCGCATAAATGTCTTCTTTTGAGAAGTGTCTGTTCATACCCTTTGCTCACTTTTTGATAGGGTTGTTTATTTTTTTCTTGTAAATTTGCTTAAGCTCCTTGTAGATTCTGGATATTAGACATTTGTCAGATAGGTAGATTGCAAAATTTTACTCTCATTCTATAGGTTGCCTGTTCACTCTGATGATAGTTTCTTCTGCTCTGCGGAAGCTCTTTAGCTTAATTAGATACCATTTGTCAATTGTAGCTTTTGTTGCATTTGCTTTTGGTGTTTTCGTCATGAAATATTTGTCTATGCCTGTATCCTTAATGGTATTGCTAAGGTTTTCTGCTAGGGTTTTAATGACTTTAGGTTTTACATTTAAGTCTTTAATCCATCTTGAATTAATTTCTGCATAAGGTGCAAGGAAGGGGTCCAATTTCAGTTTTCTGCATGTGGCTAGACAGTTTTCCCAACACTGTTTATTAAATAGGGAATCCTTTTTCCATTGCTTGTTTTTGTCAGGTTTGTTGAGGCAGATGATTGTAGATGTAGGGTATTATTTCTAAAGTGTCTGTTCCATTCCATTGGTCTATATATCTGTTTTGGTACCAGTACCATGCTGTTTTGGTTACTCTAGCCTTGTAGTATAGTTTGAAGTCAGGTAGCGTGGTGTCTCCAGCTTTGTTCTTTTTGCTTAGGATTGTCTTGACTATACAGGCTCTTTTTTTGTTTCATTTGAAATTTAAAGTAATTTTTTCTAATTTTGTGAAGAATGGCAGTGGTATTTTGATAGGATTAGTATTGAATCTATAAATGACTTTGAATCTATAAATGACTCTACATTGAATCTATAGATGACTTAGGGCAGTACGGCCATTTTTACAATATTGATTTTCCCTATTGTATTAGGATTCTCTTAGAGGGACAGAACTAATAGGATATATTTATATATATATACACACACATATATACACACACATATATATACACGTATATACATATATATGTGTATATACGTGTATATATATGTGTGTGTATATATGTGTGTGTATATATATATATAGTATTAACTTACATATTCTTCTTTTCACGTTTTTCTGCCTGCTTTACATTCGCTGGGAGCTGATTAGATTGTGCCCACCAGATCAAGGATGGATCTTCACATCAAGGAGGTCCTTCACATCCTTTGTTAGCTGTATTCCTGGGTATTTTATTCCTTTGAAGCAATTGTAAATGTGAGTTCATTCGTGATTTGGTTCTCTGCTTGTTTATTGTTGGTATATAGAAATGCTTGTGATTTTTTTACATTTATTTTGTATCCTGAGACTTTGCTGAAGCTGCTTATCAGCTTAAGGAGTTTTGGGGCTGAGACTGTGATGTTTCCTAAATATAGAATCATGTCATTTCAAACAGAGACAATTTGACTTCCTCTCTTTCTATTGAAATATGCTTTATTTCTTTCTCTTGCCTGATTGCCCTGGCCAGAACCTCCAATATTATGTTGAATAGGAGAGGTGAGAGAGGGCATCCTTGTCTTGTGCTGTTTTTCAAAAGGAATGCTTCCACTTTTGCTCATTCAGTATGATATTGGCTGTGGGGTTGTCATAAATAGCTCTTATTCTTTTGAGATATGTTCCATCAATACCTAGTTTATTGAGAGTTTTTAACGTGAAGGAATGTTAAATTTTATTGAAGGCTTTTTCTGCATCTATTCAGATAACCATGGGGCTTTTGTCATTGGTTCTGTTTATGTGATGGATTACATTTATTGTTTTGTGTATGTTGAACCAATCTTTCATCCCAGGGATGAAGCCAACATGGTCATGGTGGATAAGCTTTTTGATGTGCTGCTGGATTTCATTTGCCAATATTTTATTGAGGATTTTTGCATTGATGTTCATCAGGGATATTGGCCTGAAGTTTTCTTTTCTTGTTGTGTCTCTGCCAGGTTTTGGTGTCAGGATGATGCTGGCTTCATAAAATGAGTTACGGAGAAGTCTCTCCTTTTCAATTGTTTGGAACAGTTTCAGAAGAAATGGTAGCAGCTCTTCTTTGTACCTCTGGTAGAATTCGGCTGTGAATACATCTGGTCCTGAGCTTTTTTTTTTTTTTTTTTGGTTAGTAGGCTATTAATTACTGCCTCAATTTCAGAACTTGATATTGATCTCTTCAGGGATTTGATTTCTTCCTGGTTTAATCTTGGGAGGGTGTATGTCTCCAGGAATTGATACATTTATTCTAAATTTTTTCTAGGTGTTTTTTTGTTTTGTTTTGTTTTGTTTTTGTTTGCATAGAGGTGTTTATACTACGCTCTGATGGTAGTTTGTATTTCTATGTGGTCAGTAGTGATATCCCCTTTATCATTTTTATTGTGCCTATTTGATTCTTCTCTCTGTTATTCTTTATTAGTCTAGCTAATGGTCTGTTTTATTCGTTGTTTTCGAAAACCTAGCTCCTGTATTCATTGAAATTTTGGTGGGTTTTTTTCATGTCTCTATCTCCTTCAGTTCTCTGATCTTAGTTATTTCTTGTCTTCTGCTAGCTTTTGGATTTGTTTGCTCTTGCTTCTCTAGTTCTTTTAATTTTGATGTTAGGGTCTCGATTTTAGATCTTTCTAGTTCTCTGATATGGGCATTTAGTGCAATAAATTTCTCTCTAAACACTGCTTTAGCTGTGTCTCAGAGATTCTGGTACATTTTCTCTTTATTATCATTGGTTTCAAGGAACTTCTTGATTTCTGCCTTAATTTTATTATTTAGCCAGGAGTCATTCAGGAGCAGGTTTTTCAACTTCCATGTAGTTGTGTGGTTTTGAGTCAGTTTCCTAATCCTGAGCTCTAATTTGATTGCACTGTGGTCTGAGAAACTGTTTGTTATGATTTCTGTTCTTTTGCATTTGCTGAGGAGTGTTTCACTTTTAATTGTGTGGTCGATTTTAGAATAAGTGCCATGTGGCACTGAGAAGAATGTATATTCTGTTTATTTGGGAGAGTGGAGAGTCTGTAGATGTCCATTACGTCCACTTGATCTACAGCTAAGTTCAAGTCCTGAGTATCCTTGTTAATTTTCTGTCTCATTTATCTGTCTAATGTTGACAGTGGGGTGTTAAAGTCTCCCACTATTATTGTGTGGGAGTCTATATCTCTTTGTAGGTCTCTAAGAATTTGTTTTATGAATCTGGGTGCTCCTGTATTGATCCCTTTACCATTATGTAATGCCTCTCTTTGTCTTTTTTTATCTCTGTTGATTTAAAGCCTGTTTTGTCAGAGACTAGGATTGATACCCCTGTTTATTGTTGTTGTGTTTTTTGATTGTTTGTTTGCTTTCCAATTGTTTGGTAAACTTTCCTCCGTTCCTTTATTTTGAGCCTATGTGTGTCTTTGCACATGAGATGGGTCTTTTGAATACAGCATACCAATAGGTCTTGACTCTTTATCCAATTTTCCAGTCTGTGTATTTTAATTAGGGCATTTAGTGCATTTACATTTAAGGTTAATATTTTTATGTGTGAATTTAATCCTGTCATCATGATGCTATCTAATTATTTTGCACACTATTTGATGCAGTTTCTTTATGGTGTCTTTGGTCTTTATATTTTGGTGTGTTTTTGCAGTGGCTAGTACTGGTTTTTCCTTTCCATATTTAGTACTTCCTTCAGGAGCTCTTGCAAGACAGACCTGGTGGTGACAAAATCCCTCAGCATTTGCTTGTCTGGAAAGGATTTTGTTTCTTCTTTGCTTCTAAAGCTTAGTTTGGCTGAATATGAAATTCTGGGTCGAAAATGCTTCTTTTTTTTTTACACAATGTTGAATATTGGCCCCCACTCTCTTCTGCCTTGTAGGGTTTCTGCTGAGAGATCCGCTGTTAGTATGATGGTCTTCCCTTTGTATGTGACCTGGCCTTTCTCTCTGGCTTTATCCTTCTCTCTATTATTTTTCATTAGTCTAGCTAGTGGTCTATCTGTTTTGTTAAATTTTTGTTAACTTTTTTCCTTCATTTTGACCTTGGAGAGTCTGATGATTATGTGTCTTGGGGCTGATCTTCTGATGGAGTATCTTAGTGGTGTTCTTTATATTTCCTTAATTTGCATTTTGGCCTGTTTGCTAGGTTGGGGAAAATTCACCTGGATAATATCCTGAAATGTGTTTTCCAACTTGGTTCCATTTTCCCCATTTCCTTCAGGTAACCCAATCAATCACAGGTTTGGTTCCCATGTTTCTTGGAGGTTTTGCTCATTCCTTCTTATTCTTTTATCTCTAATCTTGTCTGCATGCCTTATTTCAGTAAGATGGTCTTCAGATTCTGATATTCTTTCTTCTGCTTGATCATTTTCGCTATTGATACTTGTGTATATTTTGCAAAGTTTTTGTGCTGTATCTTTTAGCCCCATCAGGTAGTTTATGTTTCTCTCTAAACTAGTTATTCTACTTAGCAGCTCCTGTAACATTTTATCAAGGTTCTTAGCTTCTTTGAATTGGGTTAGAACATGCTCCTTTAGCTCAGTGGAGTTTGTTGTTACCCACCTTCTGAAGCCTACTTCTGTCAATTCATGCATCTCATTCTCTGTCCAGTTCTGCACCCTTGCGGGAGAGGTGGCGTGATCATTTGCAAGAGAAGAGGCGCTCTGGCCTTTTCAGTTTTCAGCACTTTTCTGCTGATTTTTTCCTTATCTTCCTGTCTACTTTCAATCTTTGAGGCTGCTGACCCTTGCATGAGGTTTTATTGGATACTTTTTTTTTTGTTGATGTTGCTGTTGCTTTCAGTGTGTGTCATGTTAGGGGGAAACCCACTTGTCTGGGCTGTCCAGATGCCTCAGAAAGCCTCCTTTGGCTGGGTGATGGGGGCTCCCCTGCTCCATGTAGCACTTATTTGGGCTGCTGCACGACACTGTTTTTCTTTCCTCTCCATAGGTCAAGCCAGCCACCCAGTCAGTCCTGATGACACAACATGTATACCTTGGTTGCCGGTGCTGGATTCTCATGCTGTTTAGTTATTTTCAATGGGAGCCTCTGGTCTCCACATCTTCCAGTCAGCCATCTTTGTCCTGCCCACTTTAGTTTTTTGAGGAACCTTTAAACTGTTCTCCATAGTGATTGTACTAATTTACATGCCCACCAACTAGGATTCCCTTTTCTTGACATCCTCACATGCATTTGTTATTGCCTGTCTTTTGAATAAAAGCTATTTTATTGGGGTGAGATAATATCTCTTTGTTTTGGTTTTTATTTATCGGATTATCAGTGATGTTGAACACGTTTCCATATGTCTATTTTCCAATAACGTGTCTTCTTTTATATATATATATATATATATATATATATATTTATTTTACTTTAAGTTCTACGGTACATGTGCACAACGAGCAGGTTTTTTACATATGTATACATGTGCCATGTTGGTGTGCTGCACCCATTAACTCATCATTTACATTAGGTATATCTCCTGATGCTATCCCTCCCCCTTCCCCCCCACCCCACAAAAGGCCCCAGTGTGTGATGTTCCACTTCCTGTGTCCAAGTGTTCTCATTGTTCAATTCCCACCTATGAGTGAGAACATGCAGTGTTTGGATTTTTGTCCTTGAGGTAGTTTGCTGAGAATGATGGTTTCCATTTTCATCCATGTCCCCACAAAGGACATGAAATCATCATTTTTTATGGCTTCATAGTATTCCATGGTGTATATGTGCCACATTTTCTTAATCCAGTCTATCATTGTTGGACATTTGGGTTGGTTCCAAGTCTTTGTTATTGTGAATAGTGCCACAATAAACATATGTGTGCATGTGTCTTTATAGCAACATGATTTATAATCCTTTGGGTATATACCCAGTTATGGGATGGCTGGGTCAAATGGTATTTCTAGTTCTAGATCCCTGAGGAATTGCCAAACTGACATCCACAATGGTTGAACAAGTTTACAGTCCCACGAACAGTGTAAAAGTGTTCCTATTTCTCCACATCCTCTCCAGCACCTGTTGTTTCCTGACTTTTTAATGATCACCATTCTAACTGGTGTGAGATGGTATCTCATAGTGGTTTTGGTTTGCATTTCTCTGATGGCCAGTGATGATGAGCACTTTTTCATGTGTCTGTTGGCTGCACAAATGTCTTCTTTTGAGAAGTGTCCGTTCATATCCTTTGCCCACTTTTTGATAGGGTTGTTTGTTTTTTTATTGTAAATTTGTTTGAGTTCATTGTAGATTCTGGATATTAGCCCTTTGTCAGATGAGTAGATTGCAAAAATTTTCTCCCATTCTGTAGGTTGCCTGTTCACTCTGTTGGTAGTTTCTTTTGCTGTCCAGGAGCCCTTTAGTTTAATTAGATCCAATTTGTCAATTTTGGCTTTTGTTGTCATTGCTTTTGGTGTTTTAGACATGAAGTCCTTGCCCATGCCTATGTCCTGAATGGTATTGCCTATGTTTTCTTCTAGGGTTGCTATGATTTCAGGTCTAACATTTAAGTCTTTAATCCATCTTGAATTAATTTTTGTATAAGGTGTAAGGAAGGGATCCAGTTTCAGCTTTCTACATATGGCTAGCCAGTTTTCCAGCACCATTTATTAAATAGGGAATCCTTTCCCCATTTCTTCTTTTTTGTCAGGTTTGTCAAAGATCAGATAGTTGTAGATATGTGGTATTATTTCTGACGGTACTGTTCTGTTCCATTGGTCTATATCTCTGTTTTGGTACCAGTACCATGCTGTTTTGGTTACTGTAACCTCGTAGTATAGTTTGAAGTCAGGTGGTGTGATGCCTCCAGCTTTGTTCTTTTGGCTTAGGGTTGACTTGGCAATGTGGGCACTTTTTTGGTTCCATATGAACTTTAAAGTAGTTTTTTCCAATTCTGTGGAGAAAGTCATTGGTAGCTTGATGGGGATGGCATTGAATCTATGGGACGCATCTCAAAATAATAAGAGCTATTTATGGCAAACCCACAGCCAATACCATAAGGAATGGTCAAAAACTGGAAGCATTCCCTTTGAAAACTGGCACAAGACAGGGATGCCCTCTCTCACCACTCTTATTCAACATAGTGTTGGAAGTTCTGACCAGGGCAATCAGGCAGTAGAAAGAAATAAAGTGTATTCAATTAGGAAAAAAGGAAGTCAAATTGTCCCTGTTTGCAGATGACATGATTGTATATCTAGGAAACCCCATCGTCTCAGCCCAAAATCTCTTTAAGCTGATAAGCAACTTCAGCAAAGTCTCAGGATACAAAATTGATGTGCAAAAATCACAAGCATTCTTATACACCAATAACAGACAAACAGAGAGCCAAATCATGAGTGAACTCCCATTCACAATTGCTTCAAAGAGAATAAAATACCTAGGAATCCAACAGACAAGGCATGTGAATGACCTCTTCAAGGAGAACTACCAACCACTGCTCAACGAAATAAAAGAGGATACTAACAAATGGAAGAATATTCCATGCTCATGGATAGGAAGAATCAATATCATGAAAATGGCCATACTGCCCAAGGTAATTTATGGATTTAATGTGTCTTCTTTTTAGAAATATCTTTTCAAATCCTTTGCCCATTTATTGATTGATTTATTAGAGTTTTTTCCTATAGAGTTATTTTAGCTCCTTATGTATTATAGCTATTAATCCTTTGTCAGAGTGGTAGTTTGTAAATGATTTCTCTAACTCTATTTGTTGTCCATTTGCTTTGTTGTGCAGAAGCTTTTTAACATGATGTGATCCCTGGAGTCTCCTTTTAAGAATATCTGCCTAAGGGCTTTTTAGCTTCTGTGTGTTCACTTCTAGTAACTGTAAACTCACTATCTTTTGAATCCATTCTATGTATAGACAAATATAATGGTCAGAAACTTCTTTGCTGTTTTTGGTTGAAATACACCTCTGTGTATTTCTCCTATCCATGGCTCCTAGCTCTGACTTAGGGGCAGCAAATAATACATGTATTTGTCTACTTCATCTTTCCTGTAACAAACCCTACATCTTCAGGGCTCCAGAATGAAAAATCTTTCTTTCACACATTTTTCAAGAGAACTGAGTTCCTGTCTGTTCTCCCTGCAGCTTCCTAAAAAATGCTCTAATTTATCTGTATTTATTTTAACATATGACACTCAGAAATGGAACTGAACTTGCTGATGAGATCTTGACCAGGTAATACAAGCCTATCACCTATCTCTTGCTCTCTGTACTATAGAAATGCAGTCAGATACTATATTACCATATTGAGCTATCACGTTATACTTATGTGTAAGCTGTAATAACTGCTTAGTCATTTTTATCTCTGCCTTTGTTCTCTGTCGCATCCTCCACCTCTCTCCTATCTCACATGACTAAATTCAATCCATGATGGAAATGCAGGCAACTTATTGCCCTCCTTCTAAGCCTAATCCAAGGACAGCTTGTCCAAATTCTCAGCTTAATATTTGCCCTGTGCTTGCTTCAAGCAAACATCATTTTGGGGAAAGGGATCTCAAGAAGATATTTTGTCCTTCCTACATACTCCTTTAAAATCAAGAAAAATATTACTATTATAACTGTTACAGACTACTCCAAAACCAGGATTTGAAGAGGCTATTAAATGGGGACAGATACTTTGGCTACTTTGTTCATTCATTGAAGGAAAAGGTAGTACAACATTCTCACTTGGAAGAGTCCAAGAGCTCTCACTCTCAAGAAGTGTTTATTTAAGTCTAACTTAATTTCTCTGGTTGAAATTTAAGCCAATTTCCATTTTTTTAAAAAAAAAAAAGAGAGGAAGGATGTTATATTGAAAACACTCTACTCTGCCAAAGAATTCCTGAATGTTCAAGGCCAAGAACTTTTCTTTCTCTGGTCATCAATTTTCTCATTTGTAAGTCAAGAAAAACAATACTTTACTCAAAGTGCTGTTGTGACCATTCAATGATAAAGCACCAATTGAAAGGGCAGTCATCAGTGTCTGTCAAGTAACAGATGGACTCAATAGTTTTCTTAATTCTGTATCCTATAGTGACAGAAATGAAACGAGAGTTTCCTGATCCCCCTCTCAGAGCATCCAACAGGGGTTTGGCTTTGCCTTTTGGGTCATCCCATCCATCTGCTTAAAATCCTAGCAGGAGGGGGAATATACAGATGGGCAGGTGCAGAGGCCAGGGCAAGAGCTCTGGGCTCCAGCCTTGTGATAGGGTCTAGGGGTGGGTGCCTGCAACCCCAGTGTTACAAAGCTCTTTCAGATTTACTGTCCACAGATGGCTTGAGTGTTGACCATCTCAATGCACCCTCTCCTTTTTTGCAAGTGCAGAGGGCCAGTGGAACAGCTTTCTGTATCTCGAGCTCTTTCCCAACATCCCAGAAATATTGGTCACACATGGATTTGAACAATGAATGCGAGGTTTTATTCAGTTGTGGAGGTGGCTTTCAGTGGGCTGGATGGGGAGCCGGAATGGTAGATAGGTTTGAGTTGTTAGAATTTGAGATGAAGTAGAGTATTCCCTGGATGTAGGATATTGGTAGTGAGGCTTAAGAAGAAGAGGACAGACAGGACATTCTTGCAAACTAAGCAGAGTAAATGGGTCCCATTGGGCACTAGTCAATGCAGTATACAGCCCAGACAAGATGGAGGACCTCGTGACCATTGCTAAGTGTAGAGAAAGATTGTGAGAGAGCCAGCCTGTGATAAAGTCTTTAGATTGTGGGTGGATGTTAAAATTTTAACCTCTGCTCTCAGCTTCCCACAACCACTACCATCTCTTAGATCATCATTATTTTTTCTACAAATGTATTTGTCCTTTTGAAGCATTTATGCAATTTGTAGTTATTTGTTTATATGTGGATCTGTTTGTTTATTTTCTGTCTTCCCCACTGGATTGAGAGCTCTCTGAAAATAAGTGTTGGTGTTTAGCTCTTTAGCCATACTACTTAGCACAATTCCAATAACATAGTAGACTTTTCCTAAATGATTGTTGATTGAATGAATGATATGTCTAGGGCTCCTTAAGCCCAAAGAAACCTGCAGCCCAGAGTTCTTAAAAAGAAGAGGTCTAGATCTGTAAAACAGAATGTCTGACAGAGTTACTTTCTCATGTTTATTTTCAAATGGCATTTTGACATGTATCCTTAAAAAATCACAAACCATTAAATATAAACTTTTACCTAAGACCTATATACATCAAATATCCTCACCTTATTTCTGATTCCATCTCCATCATTTAACCTTCTCATCATTGTGTATAGAATAAAGGAAGGAGCAGAGATGAGGGGTGGAATGGAAAAATGAAATGGGATTAGGATGAAGAATGAGTAGGAGGTAGAACACGGTGAGAGTAAGGAGAAAAATAAAGGTGAAGAATGTCTTTTACAACTTGATATGGTTTGCATGTGTGTCCCCACCCAAATCTCATGTCTAATTTTAATCCCTAATGTTGAAGATGGACCTTGGTCCGCAGTGATTGGATCATGGGGACAGATTTTTCATGAACGGTTTGTCACCATCCCCTTTGGTACTGTCCTCATGATACTGAGTGAGTTCTCGTTAGAACTGGTCATTTAAAAGTGTGTGGCACCTCCACCTTTGCTCTCTCTTGCTCCTGCCCCTGCCATGTGAGATGTTTCACTCTCCCTTTGCCTTCCTCCATGACTGTAAGCTTCCTGAGGACTCCCCAGAAGCCAAGCAGATACCACCATCATGCTTTCTGTACAGCCTATGGAACTGTGAGAAAATTAGTTATTGCTCTATAGGTCACCCAGTCTCAGGTTTTTTATAGCAATATTAGAGCAGACTAATACACATTTACTATTTGGTAATCAACCAATAGAATTTTATATGCTGAAAGATGCATCCAAATGTTCTGCTTTGTTGCCAGGTTAGCTTAAAGGATGATGCCTGGTCCCATTTACCTGTGCCAGGAGACATGTTCAGAAACCTGGGACAGGATTTGAGGGGAAAGACCTGAAGGGTAGTAAGGGAAGTATAAGCTATCATGAGTTGGTTCTTTATAGGCTTAGGATCTTTCCACAGGTTCTACTCCTTTCTGATTCTCCATAAAACTTCTTAGAGCCTGGTTGCTGCCTAAAATCAATCAGGACTTTATCCCTTTAGTTGAAATATTATTTTCTTTTATAACACAACTCCCCACCACTGTATCACTCAACAAAATTAACACGAAAGTTTGAAAGTCCAATCCTACTTTCATATTCAAGATGAAGTATAGGTTAGTAGGAAAAGTGCTGTAATATTGTCTGAAACTTTGCTCTTGAAATCCTAGCTCCATCACTTCCTAGAGGTGGAAAGTAAATTTACCTCCATTAGCCTGGTGTCTCATATGCAAACCGGAGTTAATAATAATCCCTTCCTCCCAGGTTGTTGTAAGAATTAATTTAAATAAAAATGTCATTGGGCATGGTGGCTCATTCCTGTAATCCCAACATTTTGGGAAGCAGAGGTAGGCTGATTGTTTGCATCCAGGAGTTCAAAACCAGCATTGGCAACATGGTGAAACCCCGTCTCTGCAAAAAAATACAAAAAATTCACTGGGCATTGTGGTGTGCTCCTGTAGTCCCAGCTACCCAGGAGGCTGAGGTGGAAGGATCACCTGGGCCTGGGGTCCGAGGCTGCAGTGATTCATGATCATGTCATTGCATTCCAGCCTGGGCAATAAAGTGAGACCCTGCCTCTAAATAAATGAATAAATAAATAAATAAATAAATGCATACATACATAAGAAAATGTCTAAAAAGTTTGTAGCATGTCTCTAATAACAAAGTTTGTATATGTAAATATTTTAATCACCCAATGCCATCAGTAAATGTATTGGAGCCCAGATTAAGGTCATGCTTTTAACAAGTGAGATTACACCATGAAAAAAAAGGCTACATAAGTAAGTGTGTGTGGGTAAGATGAGGCCAGTAAGTAGAAAGGCATAGATGACCTGTGTAAGAGAGATAACTGGTCCAGGAGTGAGCAAAAGGGCAAAGAAACCTCATCAACCTCCAACTTTTACTTTTCATGTCACAGTTTCTTGCATGATTTCTGGACAGAAAGGAAGTGAAAGATTTGCATGGTTTTAGACCATACAGAGGTATGTCTTCCCTTGCTATTTTTAGAACTGAGCTGTGGTGTAGTTGCTATAATTTTTCTATAGGAATTCTTTTTGGGTGCTGCACCAGTGTTCAGCTGAACTGTTCCAACATTGAAAAAATCAGGTTGGAGAGTAAAATACATAATTTTATACATATAACACAAGGAGCCAGTTTAACTTTGATTTTTGTCTGGATGGTATTTTGATGCTGTAAGCCAAAATCCTGACTTGACTGAAAGAAAAAGCACTTGCTCAGAAGCCAATATACATGGGTTAAAATTTTACCTCTCTGAGTCAGCTTGACTTACTTCTGTTAAATGTCATCCATAAAATGGGCATAAGAAGAAATGATCCAGCAGGTGGAGCAAGATGACAGAATAGAAGCCTCCAACAATCGTCCCTCTGGCAAGGGCAACAATATAAAAACTATTTACACAGAAAAAATATACCTTTATAAGAACCAAAAACCAGGTGAGCACTCACAGTACCTGGTTTGAACTTCATATTGCTAAAAGAGGCAATGAAGAGATACAAAAAAAGCTTCTGAATTGCCAACACTGCCCCTCCAACACACCCCCAGTAGTGGCAACATGAAGTGGAGAACATCTCTGGGCACGAGAGGAGGGAGAGCACTGCAGTTGTGAGGCATTGATCTCACTGCTGTCCTGTTAGAGCAGAAAGAAACCCCGGACCAAACTTAACTGATACACTCCCATGGAGGCAGTATTCAAACCAGCCCTAGGTAGAGGGAAATTGCCACAGATCATGAGTTCAAAACTTGAGTCCCCACACACCTCACCACCTAGTACTAAATTGTTCTGGGACTCCAAGTACACTTGAAAGGTAGTATAGGTCATAAGGACTGCAACTCTTAGGCAAGCCCTAGTGCTGAAATGGGCCCAGAGAAAGTGGAGTGTGGGGGTGAGAGTATATGATCTACTGATCTGGGGTGTCTAAGAAAATGCTGCCGTCACCCCTACCCTAACCCTAGGCTACACAGTTTGTAGCTCCAAAAGAGACTCCATATTTCCACCCGAGGATAGGAGAGGAAAGAGTGGGGATGACTCTGTCTTGTATCTTGGATATCAGCTCTGGTACAGCAGGATAGGACACTTGTCAGAGTCATGAGGCCCCTGTTCCAGGCCCTAGCTCCTGGATGGCATTTCTAAACACGGCCCAAACCAGAAGGGAACCCACTGCCTTGAAAGGAAGGATCCATTCCTGGCATCCTTCATCAACTACTAACTGAAGAGCCTTTGGGCCCTGAATAACCAACAGTACTACCTAGGTACTACATCAAGGGCCTTGGATGATCCTTTGAGATGAACAGGATTCAGTTGAGACATAGCATATTACCAACTGTGGTTGCTACAGGGCAAAACTTCTTCTGTTTGAGAAAAGCAGAGAGAAAAGTAAAGGGGACTTTGCCTTACACCTTAGGTACCAGCAGGGACACAGGGGGATATAGCACCAGGCAGACTATTGGGGTCCCCGATTCCAGGACTTGACTCTGAGATGGCATTTTTAGATCTGCCATGGGCCAGAGGTGAGCCCACTTCCCTGATGGGTGAGTCCCAGGCCAGGCAGCATTCATGAAAAGCTGACATAAGAGCCATTGGGCCTTAAGGGAAAAACAGTGATAGTCTAGCATTACTCCATGTGGCATGTGATGATAGAGACTATGGGGTAAGCCTCTTCTGCATTTGGAAATAGGAGGGAAGAATGGGAAGGACTGTATCTTGTTGTTTGAGGACCAGATCGACTGCAGTAAAATAGAACACCAGGTAGATTTCTAGACTTCTAAGGTCTTTTATTCTAGTCCCTGACTACTGGAAGTCACCTTTGGACCCATCCAGGGATGGGGAGAACTCATTGCCCTGAAGGGAAAGATACAGGCTTCAGTGGCTTTACCAGCAGCTAATTGTAGAGCCCCAGAGTTTTCAGCAAACATAGACAGTAGCCAGCAAATGTTTACAGTAGGCCTTGAGCAAGATGCAGGTGCTGTGCTGGCTTCAGTTCTGACCCAGTGCAGTCATAGTGGAGGTGGCCACCAGGGTGCTTGTGTAACTTCACCCACAGATTTAAGTGGCTCAGAACAGAGACAGGATCCATTTGTTTGGGAAAAAGTAAGGGAAAAGAATAAGAGTCTCTGCCTGGTTATCCAGAGAATTATGGTGGTCATGTCCAAGATCATCAAAGTGGTACCTTTATGAGTTTTCAAGAACCATCGTGTTACTGGGCTTGGAATGCCCCCTAAAGCAGATACAGCTTCGATAGCAACATGCAAGTCCTTTCAAATATCTAGAAAACCTTCTAAAGAAGGACAGTTACAAAAAAAAGCACAGACAATGAAGACTAAAATAAATACCTAACTCTTCGATGTGCAGACACCAAAGAACATCTACTAGCATCTACAACATCAAAGAAAACATGACCTCACCAAATGAACTCAATAAAGCACCAGGGACTAATCCTGGAGAAACGGAGATATCTGACCTTTCAGACAGATAATTCAAAATAGCTGTGTTAAGGAAACTAAAAAAAAATCAAGGTAACACAGAGAAGAAATTCAGAATTCTCTCAGATAAATTTAACAAACTGATGGGAATAATTTAAAAGAATCAAGCAGAAATTCTCAAGATATAAATTGCAATTGACATACTGAAGAATGAATCAAAGTCTTTTAAAGGCAAAAAGGATCAAACAAAAGAAATAATTCATGAACTTGAAAGCAGGTTATTTGAAAATACACAGTTAAGAGGAGACAAAGAGTAAAAAGGAATGAAGCATGCCTACAAGACCTGGAAAATAGCCTCAAAAGGGCAGATCTAAGAATTATTGGCCTCATAGAAGAGATGGAGAAAGATATAAGGAGAGAAAGTTTATTCAAAGGGATAATAACAGAGATTGTCCCAATCCTAAAGAAAGATATCAATATGAAAGCATAAGATGTGTTTAGAACACCAAGCAGAAATACCCCAAAGAAGCCTAGCTTAAGGAATTTAATAACCAAAGTCCCAAAGATCAAGATCAGAGAAAGATTTCTAAAAGCAGCAAGAGAAAGGAAACAAATAAGATACAATGGAGCTCTCATACACTTGGCAGCAGACTTTTCAGTGGAAACCATATAGGCCAGGAGACAATGGCATGAAATATTTAAAGTGCGGAAGGAAAAAAAAGAAACTTTTACTATAGAATAATATATCTTGTGAAAATATCCTTCAAACATGAAGGAGAAATAAAGACTTTCCCAGACAAATAAAAGTTTAGGGATTCTATCAACAATAGACCTTTTCTAGAAGAAATGCTAAAGGAAGTACTTCAATCAGAAAGAAAAGGACATTAAAGACCAGTAAGAAATCATCTGAAAGTATAAAACTCACTGCTAGTATTAAGTACATGGAAAATCACAAAATATTATAAGACTGTAACTGCAGTGTATGAACTACCCTTACCCTAAGTGAAAAGATTGAATGATGAACCAATCAAAAATAATAACTACAACAACTTTTCATGGCATAGTGCTATAAGATATAAATAGAAACCAAAATAGGTAGAAAGTTGGGGCAGAAAGTTGAGGCATGGAGTTTTGATTAGATTTGTTTGTTTGTTTGTTTGTTTGTTTGTTTATGCAGTGAGTGTTAAGTTGTCATCAGGTTAAAACAATGGGTTAAAAGATAGTATTTACAAGCCTCATGGTAACCGCAAACCAAAAAACATACAATGGATACACAAAAAAATAAAAAGCTAGAAACTAAATAATGTCACTTGAAAAAACCACCTTCAGTAAAAGAAGACAAGAAGAAGCAAAAAAGAGAATACCACACACACAGACACACACACCACATCAGAAAACAAAAAAAACAAAATGGCAGCAGTAAACCCTTACTACCCAATAATAATATTGAATTTAAATGGATTAAAGTCACCAATCACAAGAAATAGAGTGGCTAAATGGAATAAGAAGAAAAAAAGGCCCATGGACCTGTTACCTACAAGAGACACACTTCACCTACAAAGACAAACATAGACTTAAAATAAAGGGATGTAAAAAGATATTCCTTGCCAATGGAAATAAGAAAGAAAAGGAATTAGTATACTTTTATCAGACAAAATAGATTTCAAAACACAAACTACATGAAGAGACAAAGCAGATAACGATATAATGATTAAGCGGTCAATTCAGCAAGAAGATATAATAGTTTTACATATATATGAACCCAACTCTGGAGCACCCAGATATATAAAGCAATCATTATTATGACTAAAGACAATGATAGGCTCCAATACAAAAATAGCTGGAGGCTTCAAACCTTCCATTAAAAATTGGGCAGATTCTACAGCAGAAATTCAACAACAACAACAACAAAATCAGAATTAATCTGCACTATAGACCAAATGGATCTGATAGATATTTACAGAACATTTCATCCAATGGCAGAATACACATTATTTTTTTCTCCGCACATGGATTATTCTCAAGGATGGACCATGTTAAGTCTGAAATAAGTCTTAAAAAATTAAAAAAATTGAAATAATATAAAGCATTTTATTTTATATTATTTATAAAATATAATATATTGATTCTTATGAATTATTTTCTTCACTTTGTTAAATTTATCTGATCAAATTCTGAATTTCTTCTCTGTGTATTTAAAGCATCACCAAAATGAAATAAAAATATAAATTAATAAAAAGAAGAAATTTGGAAATTATACAAACACATGGAAATTAAATGATATGGAATGACTAGTAGGTCAATGAAGAAATCAAGAAAGAAATTGAAAAAAATTTTGAAACAATTAATAGCAGATAGAAAATGCACCAAAACTTATGGGATACAGCAAAGGCAGTACTAAGAGGAAAGTTTATAGCTATGTGCCTACATCAAAAAGGAGAAAATACTTCTAATAAATAATTTAACAATACATCTTAAAGAAATTGAAAAGCAAGAGCAGACAAACCCAAAAGTAACAGAAGAAAAGGAATAATAAAGATCAGGACAGAAATCAAAGAAATTGAAATGAAGAAAACAATACAAAAGATCAATGAAACAAAAAGTTGATTTTCTGAAAACTTAAACAAAATTGACAAATGTTCAGCCAGAGTAAATAAGAAGAGAGACACAAATAAATAAAATCAGAAATATAAAAGGAAACATTACACCTGACACAGCAGATGTTCAAAGCCCCATTAGTGGTTACTGTGAGCAACTATATGCCAATAAATTGGAAAATCTAGAAGAAATGGACAAATTCCTATACATATACAACCTACCAAGATAAAACCATGAAGAAATCCAAAACCTCAACAGAACAATAACTCGTAACGAGATTGAAGCCTTAATAGAGATTGTTCCAGTAAAGAAAAGCCCAGGACCTAACAGCTTCACTGGTGAATTCTACCAAACATTTAAAGAAGAACTAATACCAATTCTACTGCAACTATTCTAAAATATGAAGGAGAAAATATTTCCAAAGACATTCTCCAAGACCAGTATTACCCTAATACCAAAACCAGACAAGCACACATCAAAAATAAAACATAGACTAATATCTGTGATGAATATTGATGCAAAAATTCTCAGCCAAATATTAGCAAAATGAATTCAACAGTACATTAGAAAGATCATTCATTATGACCGGTGAGATTAATCCCTGGGATGCAAGAATGACTCAACATATGCAAATTAATCAATGTGATACATTATATAAACAGATTGAAGAATAAAAAACATATCATTTCAATTGATGATGAAAAGGCATTTGGTAAAATTCAACATGCCTTCATGATTAAAACCCTCAAGTAACTGGGGATAGAAGGAACATACCTCAACATAATAAAAGCCATAAACAACAGGTCCAAAACTAGTATCACACTGAATGGGGAAAAACTGAAAGACTTTCCTCTAATAGCTGACACATGACAAGGATGCCTACTTTCACCACTGTCCTTCAGCCTAAAACTGGAGGTCCTAGCTGGAGCAATCAGACAAGAGAATGAAATAAAGGGCATCCAAATGGAAAAAAAAAAGTCAAATATCCTTGTTTGCAGAAGATATGATCTTATATTTGGCAATACCTAAAGATGCCACAAAAAAAACCTATTAGAACTGAAAAAATATCAGCAAAATTGTAAGATACAAAATCAACATACAAAAATTAGTAGTATTTTTATATGCCAACAGTAAACAATCTTAAAAAGAAATTAAAAAGTCATCCCATTTACAATATCCACACATAAATTTAAATACGTAGAAATTATCTGTAAGAGTGAAAGATCTCTACAATGAAAACTATAAAACACTGATGGAAGAAATTGAAGAAGAGGACACCAAACTATCCATGTTCATGAACTGGAAGAATCAATAGTGTTAAAATGTCCCAAACGATATACCAATTCAATATAATCTCTTTCAAAATGCCAGTAATATTCTTTACAGAAATAAAAGATGTCCTAGGATTTATATGAGACCACAAAAGGCCAAGAATAGCCAAAGCTGTCTTAAGCAAAAAGAACAAAACTGAAAGAATCACGTTACCTGACTTCAAATTATACTACTGATCTACAGTAACCAAAACAGCATGGTACTGGCAATGAAAAAACAGACTCATAGAACAATAGAACAGAATAGAGAACACAGAAACTAATCCACACACTTACAGCAAACTCATTTTTCCCAAAGGTGCCAAGAATACACACTAGGCAAGAGTCTCTTACATAAATGGTTCTGGGAAAACTGAATATCCATATGCAGAAGAATGAAATTAGACCCCTATCTCTTACTGTATACAAAAATGAAATCAAAATGTATTAAAGACTTAAGCCTAAGCCCTCAATATATGAAACTACTACTACTACTACTACTACTACAAAAATGGGGGAAAATAATCAAGATATTGGTGTGGGAAAATTTCTTAGGCAATCCCTCACAAGCTCAGGCAATCAAAACAAAAATAGAGAAATGGGATCACATCAAGTTACAAAGCTTCTGCACAACAAAGTACACAATCAACCCAGTGAAGTGGCTTACTACAGAATGGAAGAAAATATTTTCAAACTACCCTTCTGAAAAGAGATCAATAACTAGAATATATGAGGAGCACAAACAACTGTATAGGAAAAAATCTAATAATCAGATCAAAAACTGGGCAAAGTATTTGAATAGACGTTTCTCAAAAGGAAACATAGAAAAGGGAAACAGGCATATGAAAAGGTACTAATTATCATTGATAATTAGAGAAATGCAAATCAAAACTACAATGAGTTATCATCTCTCCTCAGTTGAAATGGCTTATATCCAAAAGACAGAACAATAAATGATACAGAGGTTGTGGAGAAAAGGGAATCCTCATACACTGTTGGTGGGAATGGGAATTATTACAACCACTATGGAGAACAGTTTGGAGGTTTCTCAAAAAATTAAAAATAAACTTCTGTATCATCCAGCAATCCCATTCCTGAGTATATACCCAAAGGAAAGAAATCAGTATATTGAAGAGGTATCTGCATTTCCATGTTTGTCTCAGCACTCTTCCCCATAGCCAGGAGTTGGAGGCAAATAAATAAATGAGATTCTGTCACTGGCAACAACATGGAAAGAACTGGGCATCACTATGTTAAATAAAATAAGCCAGGCACAGAAAGACAAACATCACATGTTCTCACTTATTTGTGAAATCTAAAAATCAAATCAATTAAACTGATGGACATAGAGTAGAAGGATGGTTACCAGAGACTTGTAAAGGTAGTGGGGGGCTAGGAGGGTACTCAGGATAATTAATGGGTACAAAACAATAGAAAGAATGAATAGGACCTAATATTTAATAGCACAACAGGGTGGCTATAGTCAATAATAAGTTAATTGTACATTTAAAAATAACTAAAATAAAGTGATTGGATTCCTTATAATAGAAAATATAAGTGCCTGAGGGGATGAATACCTCATTCTCTATGATGTGCTTATTTCACACTGCATACTTGTATCAAAACATCTCATGTACATTACAAATATATCCACCTACCATGTACCCACACAAAATAAAAATTAAAAATTAAAAAATTATGTTTCTATGTGTTACCAATGAATCATATGAAAAGGAAATTGAGAAAACTGTTACATTTATAATAATATCAAAAACATAAAATACTTAAGAATCAACTTAATAAAAGAAGTGCCAAAACAGTATCCTGGATTGGAATGCAATGCAGCCAAACTGATCTACAGATTCAGCAAAATATTCTATCAATAACCCACCTACATTTTACTTTTTCAGAAATGGGCATACCGATCCTAAAATTCTCATGAAAATGCAAAAAAAATGCAAAGTCAAAATGATTTTGAAAAGAACAAACTTGGAGGAATCTCACTTCCTGATTTCCAACCCTACTACAAAGCAGAAGTCAAGACAGAATAAAATTTAGAGTCAAAAAATAATCCTTTACATTTATAATTAATTGATTTTTGACAACGGTGCTAAGACAATTCAATGGGTAAAAACATTCTTTTCAACAATAGTGCTTGAAAAACTGGATATCCACATGCAGATAATGTATGTGAATACTTTCTTCATAATATCCACAAAAGTTAGGTCAAATGGATTATAGATCCAAATGTAACAATTCAAGTGATAGAATTTTAAAAGAAAACAATTGAGTAAATGTTTGTGAGCTTGGTTTAGGCAGTGGTTTTTAGACTAAACTCAGAGCAAAGCAACAAAATGAAATCAGATAAAGTGTACCTTAAAATTAAAACCTTTTTTGTTTCTCAGGCCGCTATCAAATAATGACAGAAAATACTTGCAAATGATGTATCTGATAAAAATTTTGTATCCAAAATATATAAAGAACAGTTCAAATTAACAACAACAACAAAAAAGCCCAATTTTAAAAATCAGCAAAAGAATTGAATAGATTTTTTTCCCAAGGAGATACAAATAGTTTATAAGCACATGAAAAGCTTCTCAAGTCTTTAGGGAAATGCAAATCAAAACCACAATGAGATACCACTTTGTGCCTACTAGGAGGGCTATCATATAAATAAAATCTAGGCAATAGCAAATGTTAGCAAATGTGTGTTGAGATTGCAACCCTGATATATTGCTGGTAGTCATGTAAAATGGTACAGTCACTGTGGAAAATAGTTTGGCAGTTCTTCAAAATGTTAAACATAGAGTTAACTCTGTGACCTGGTAATTCCATTCCCAGATATATATTCAAGAGAATTGAAAACATGTTCACACAAAAACTAGTGACTCTTCATAGCAATATTATTCCTAATAGCCAATAAACAAGAATAAAGTGCCCATCAGCTGATGGGCAGGAAACAAAAAGTGGTATAATTCATGCAACTGAATAATATTCAGCAATTAAAAGGAATGAAGTACTGATACATGCAAAGACATGGATTAACCTTGAAAATATTATGCTTAGAGAAATAAGCCAGACATAAAAGGACAAACATTATATGATCCCATTTATATAAAATATCCACAATAAATAAATTCACAGCTATGAAAGGTATATTAGTGGTTGCGTAGGATTGGGGAGAATGAGGGAGGAATTCTTAAAAATTGATACAGAGAGTTTGTTTGCTGTGGTTAAAATGTTTAAAATTAGATATTGGTGATAGTCCAAACTCTACAAGTATACTAAAAGCCACTGAATTGTATACTTTGAAGTTCTGAATTTTATGGTATGTTAATTATTATCTTAATAAAGCTGCTATTTTAAAAGATAGGATACAATAAATATGAAAAGAATTTCTAATATTTACATCATGAATCCCTTTTAAAGATCACTGAAAAAGGAAATCAGATACATAATAATTAAAAGCAAACTGTCTTCCAGATTGAGGTTTTCTGTGGATCAACTCATGTAATCCTCCAACTTACTCTGTGAAGCAGTTATTGCATTTCTAATTGTTTAAATAAGAAACAACAGCTGAGAGAATTGAAGTACACTCCTTAAAACTACAAGTAGTGGAGCCAGGTTTTGAATATTGCTCACTAGTTTAATCACCATTTTATATTTACAGCTGAGCAATACTACTTCTCATATGGAGCTTGACATTTCTAGATTTTTCAGTGACTTTTCTTTCTTCTGCACCCTTGATCTTTCAACGTCCCCTGCATTATTCCTTTCAAATTGCTTGCCCAGCTTTATTTCCCTAATGTCTAGAGTTAATGGTGTCTTTTGGTTAAAGAACCACAGGGGACTTGCTTATCTCCTGGGATCCTTTCTATATCTCTCTCTGTTCCTGTCTGCCTTCTCTGAGGCCCCAGGAAATCAGTTTGCTTTCTTTTCCTCTTCCTTTTTATTTCTTCAAATAATTCAATTTCTTTTTCATAACTTTTATTCTGTTTAAAAGCAAAATATATGGCCATAGTAGTAATTTTATAAACACACAAAAATGGGATGAAAACTGTACATTCTTATCCTGAGGTAATCTACTTTATTTTAATTCTTCCCCCTTTCTTTCTCTGCTTATACAAATTGGCATTAAACTGTGTATAAATTTATGAATTGCTTTTTCACTTAATAATATGTCATGATATTATTCGCATGCATGGCAATTAGTGATTGCATCATCTTCCATTATATTGATATTTATATCTTATTTACATTACTACTATGTTTATCTTGTACCCATATTTTTAACAACTTTATTGAGATGTAGTTCACATGTTGCATAATCTTCCACTTAAAGTGCTCATTTTAATGATTTTACGGTATTCATAGGTGTAACTATCACTACGGTCAATTTTAGAACATTTTCACTAACTTAAAAAAATTCTGTGCCCTTTAGCAATCATACTCATCTATGCATCCGTCCCAGTGGCATCTATAGATATGACTAATTTTGTACCCCTATATTTGATTATTATGGAAATTTTGCATAACTGAATTATATAATATGTGATCTTTTCCGACTAGATTATTTCACTTAGGGTAATGTTTTCAATATTAATTTCTGTTGCAGCATGTATCAGTGCTTCATTCCTTTTTATGGTGATATAACATTTCATTGCAGAGATATACTATATTTTGTTTATCCGTTCATCAATTCGTGAACATTTTAGCTGTCTTCACTTTTTATTATTGTGGATATGCTTCTATAAACATTCATGTATAAATTTTTTATTGATTTGTTTATTTTAAATTCTATTTTTAAGTGACAAATAACTTTATTGAGTACAATGTGAAGTTTTGATAAATGTTTACAATGTGGAATAATTAAATCAGGCTAATTAACAAATTTATTACCTCACATACTTATTTTTTTTGTGATGAAAACACTACACACATGAACATATGTTTTCAATTCTCTTGGGTTTATACCTAGCAGTGGAGTTGCTGAGTTAAATGGTAACTCTATTTCTAATGTTTTCAGGAACTATAAAAGTATTTTTTACAGGGACTTTATTATTTTACATTCCCAACAGCAATGTATGAGGGATTAATTTCTCTACATTCTCACCAATATTGGCCATCAGAGAAATGCAAATCAAAACTACAATGAGATAGCATCTCACACCAGTTAGAATGGCAGTCATTAAAAAGTCAGGAAACAACAGGTGCTGGAGAGGATGTGGAGAAATAGGAACACTTTTACACTGTTGGTGGGACTGTAAACTAGTTCAACCATTGTGGAAGTCAGTGTGGCGATTCCTCAGGGATCTAGAACTAGAAATACCATTTGACCCAGCCATCCCATTACTGGGTATATACCCAAAGGACTATAAATCATGCTGCTATAAAGATACATGCACACATATGTTTATTGCGGCATTATTCACAATAGCAAAGACTTGGAACCAACCCAAATGTCCAACAATGATAGTCTGGATTAAGAAAATGTGACACATATACACCATGGAATACTATGCAGCCATAAAAAAGGATGAGTTCATGTCCTTTGTAGGGACATGGATGAAATTGGAAATCATCATTCTCAGTAAACTATCGCAAGAACAGAAAACCAAACACCACATATTTAAACATGTGGGACTCATAGGTGGGAATTGAACAATGAGAACACATGGACACAGGAAGGGGAACATCACACTCTGGGGACTGTTTTGGGGTGGGGGGAGGGGGGAGGGATAGCATTGGGAGATATACCTAATGCTAGGTGATGAGTTAGTGGGTGCAGCGCACCAGCATGGCACATGTATACATATGTAACTAACCTGCACGTTGTGCACATGTACCCTAAAACTTAAAGTATAATAATAATAAATAAATAAATAAAATAAAAATAAAAAAAAATATAGCCATCCTAGTGGGTTTCCAGTGGTATCCCATTGTATTTTCAATTTGCATTTCTCTAATGACATTGAGTGTCTTTCCATGAGCATTTTGGCCTTTTTTGTATCTTCTTTAGGAAAATATGTGTTCAAATACTTCACCAATTTTAAAATTGGGCTTTACGATTTTTGGCTTCACAGTCAAAAAATTACAGATTGTGGTGAAGCTACAGAAAAAAAGGGAACCCTTATATTCTGTTGGTGGGAATGTAAGTTAGCTCACCCCTATGGAAAACAGTTTGGAGTTTTCTCAAAGAACTAAAAACAGAAACTACTGATCAACCCAGGAATCTCATTACTAAGTATATGTCTGATATCGTTCGGATTTGTGTCCCTGCCCAAATCTCATGTCGAATTGGATCTCGTTTTTTTATTCATTCAGCCAGTCTATGATTTTTCATTGGAAAGTTTAGTCCATTTAGATTCCATGCTATTATTGAGAAGTAGGGACTTAACGCCTGCTATTTTGTTATCTGTTTTCTGGTTATTTTGTGGTCTTCTCTTCTTTCCTTTCATCCTGTGTTCCTTTCAGTGAAAGTAATTTTCTCTGGTTGTATCTTTTAAGTTCTTGCTTTTTTTATGTGTGTATTCATTGTATGTTTTTTCACTTGAGGTTACCATGAGGCTTACAGATATTATTTTATGATCCATTATTTTAAATTCATGACAAGTTAGGACCAATTGCAAAACACATAAATAATAATGCAAAATAAAACTAATAAAAACTCTACTCTTGTACTTTGTCCCCTGCTTTTTAACTTTTTGTTGTTTCTTTTCATGTCGTATTATAATTTTTATGTCTTGAAAAGTTGTCATAGTTATTTTTGATTGCTTCATTTTTCTTTCAACTAAAGATAACAGTTTACATACTACAATTACAATGTTATAATATTCTGTGTTTTTCTCTATGCTTACTATTAACAGTGAGTTTTAAGCCTTCAGATAATTTATTTTTGCTTCTTTCAGACTGAAGAATTCCCTTTAGCATTTATTGTAGGACATGTCTGGTGTTGATGAAATTCCTCAGCTTCTGTTTGTCTGGGAATATCTTTAGTGTCTTATATGAGTAGAAGGATATTTTCCCTAGGTATACTATTCTAGGGTAAAACCTTGTTTCTGTCAGCACTTTAAATATGTCATGCCTCTCTCTTCTGGCCTGTAAGGTTTCCACTGAAAAGTCTGCTGACAGTCGTATTGGAGCTCCATTGTGTATACATATATTATATATATAAATATATATATATAATATATATATCATATATATGTACACACATATATACACACATATATACATATATACGCACACATATATATACATATATACACATATATTTTACATATATACATATATACACATATATACATGTATACACATATGTATTTACATATATATACATATATACACACATATATATATTTCAATTCTCTTTCTGCTTTTAGGAGCCTTTCTTTATCCTTGACATTTGAAAATTTAATTATTATATGCCTTAAAAT
The DNA here is from genome assembly GCF_029289425.2 of Pan paniscus. NCBI lineage: Eukaryota > Metazoa > Chordata > Mammalia > Primates > Hominidae > Pan > Pan paniscus. The sequence continues at coordinate 66,763,121 of NC_073272.2, forward strand.
AAACTTCTTTGGGTTAAAACTGCTTGATGTTCTATAAGCTTCTTGTACATGAATGTTATGTTTCTCTAGGTTTGGGTAGTTCTCTGTTATTATCCTTGTGAATAAACTTTCTACCCCAGTCTTTTTCTCTACCTCCTCTTTAAGACTAATAAGTCTTAAATTTGCCCTTTTGAGGCTATTTATATAGATCTTGTAAATGTGCTTTATTGTTTTTCTTTTTTCTTTTGTCTCCTTTTATTGTGTATTTTCAAATAGCCTCTCTTCAGGCTCATTAATTTTTTTCTCATTTGATTGATTCCAGTATTAAGAGACTCTGAGAATGAATTAGAGAGGAGTCCTTTCTTCTCAGATTTTTGGAATAGTTTCAGCAGGAATGGTTCCAGCTTTTCTTTATACATCTGGTAGAATTCAGCTGCAAATTCATCTGTCCCTAGGCTTTTTTTGTTGATGGTGGTAGGATATTTATTTCTGATTCAATTTCATAGCTTGTTATTGGTCTTTTCAGGGATTCAGTTTCTTCCTGGTACAGTCTAGAGAGGGTCTATGTGCCCAGGAATTTATCAATTTCTTCTAGATTTTCTAGTTTATATGCATAGAGGTGTTCATAATATTCTCTGATGTCTGTTTCTATTTCTATGGAGTCAGTAGTAATATACTCCTTGTCATTTCTGATTGGGATTACTTTAATCTTCTCTTTTCTTTTTTATTAGTCTAGCTAGAGGTCTATCAATTTTACTAATTTTTTTCAAAAATAAATAAATAAATAAATAAATAAATAAATAAATAACCTGCTCCTGGATTTAATTTTTTGAACGGATTTTCATCTCTATCTTCTTCCATTCAGCTCTAAGTTTGATTATTTATTGTCTTCTGCTACCTTTTGGATTTGTTTTCTCTTGGTTCTCTAGTTCTTTTAGTTGTGATGTCAGCTTGTTAACTTGAGATCTTTCTAACTTTTTGATCTGGGCACATCGTGTTATAAATTTTCCTCTTAACGTTCCCTTACATATGTATACATGTGCCATGTTGGTGTGCTGCACCCATTAACTCATCATTTAGCATTAGGTATATCTCCTAATGCTATCCCTCACCCCTCCCCCCATGTATACATATGTAACAAACCTGCATGTTGTGCACATGTACCCTGAAACTTAAAGTATAATAATAATAAAATAAAATAATAAAATAAAATAAAATAATTTCCTTTAGCTGTGTCCCAGAGATTCTGAAATGTTGCATCTTTGTTCTCAATAGTTTCAAAAAGCTTTGATTTCTTCCTTCAGATTCAATGCAATTCCCATAAAAGTGCTATCATCATTCTTCACGGAACTAGAAAAAAATTCCTAAAATTCATATGGAACCAAAAAGAGCCCTCATAGCCAAAGCAAGACTAAGCAGAAAGAGCAAATCTGGAAGCATCACACTGCCTGACTTCTAACTATACTACAAGACTGTCGTTATAAAAACAGCATATACTGGTATAAAAATAGGCATGTATATCAACAGAACAGGATAGAGAACCCAGAAAGAAAGCCAAATACTTACAGCCAACTGATCTTTGACAAAGCAAACAAAAACATAAAGTGGGGAAAAGACACTCTATTCAACCAATGGTGCTGCAATAATTGGCAAGCCACACGTAGAAGAACGAAACTGGATCCTCATCTGTCACTTTATACAAAAATCAACCCAAGATAGATTAAATACTTAAATATAAGAACTAAAACCATAAAAACTCAAGAATATAACATTGAAGAAACTCTTCTGTACATTGGATTAGGCAGAGTTCATGACCAACAAACCCAAAGCAAATGCAACAAAAACAAAAAATAAATAGATGGTACTTAATTAAACTAAATGTTTCTGCACAGCAAAATAAATAATCAGCACATGTATCTCATTTTTTAAAGAAGACATAAAGAAAAAAAGAAATAATCAGCAGAGTAAACAGACAACCCATAGAATGGGAGAAAATATTTGCACGCTATACATCCAACAAAGGACTAGTATCCAGAATCTACAAGGAACTCAAACAAATCAGCACTAAAAAACAAATCATCCCATCAAAAAAGTGGGCAAAGGACATAAATAAACAATTCTGAAAAGAAGATATACAAATGGCCAACAAACGTATGAAACAATGCTCACCATCACTAATTATCAGGAAAATGCAAATCAAAACCACAGTGAGATACACCTTACCATGATATAACATGTCTTCTTCAAGAATGACCATAATTAAAAAATAATAGATGTTTCTGTGGATGTGGTGAAATCGGAATATTTTAACACCGCTGGGGGAAATGTAAATTGGTACAACTACTAGGTGTCTACCTAAAAGAGTAGAAATCATTTTATGAAAAAAGACACTTGCACATACATGTTTATAGCAGCACAATTCTCAATTGCAAAAATATCAAACCAGTCTAAATGTCCACCAACCAATGAGTGGATAAATAAAATGTGGTATACATACACTGTGGAATACTACTCAACCATAAAAGGGAATGAAATAATGGCATTCACAGCAACTTGGACAGAGTCGGAGACATTATTCCAAGTGAAGTAACTCAGGATTGGAAAACGAAATATATTCTCACTTACAAGTGGGAGGACACAGTGGCATAAGAAAGATATAATGGACTTTGGGGACTCAAGGGAAAAGTTGGGAGAGGAGTGAGGGATAAAAGATTACACATTGGGTAGAGTGTACACTGCTTGGGTGATGGGTGCACTAAAATCTCAGAAACTAGGACGAAAGAACATATCCACGTAACCAAAAACCACCTGTTCCCCAAAACTATTGAAATAATAATAAATAATAAATAAATAAATAAATAAATAAATAAATGTTGTTTTACTGACAAAAAAAAATCTTCAGCTGGGCGTGGTGACTCATGCCTGTAATCCCAGCATTTTGGGAGATCGAGGTGGGCGGGTCACCTGAGGTTGGGAGTTCGAGACCAGCCTGACCAATATGGAAAAAACCTCGTCTCTACTAAAAACACAAAATTAGCCAGGCGTGGTGGCACATGCCTCTAATCCCAGCTACTCGGGAGGGTAAGACAGGAGAATTGCTTGAACCCCGGAGGCGGAGGTTGCAGTGAGCTGAGATCGCACCATTGCACTCCAGCCTGGGCAACAAGAGCAAAACTCCATCTCAAAGAAAAAAAAATCTTCATCTCTGCCTTAATTTTATTATTTATCTATAAGTTATCTAGGAGCAGGTTATTCAATTTCCATTTAATTATATGGTTTTGAGTGAATTTTTTTGTCTTGATTTCTAATTTGATTGCACTCTTGTCCAAGAGAGTGTTATAATTTGAGTTATTCTGCATTTGGTGAGGAGTGTTTTACTTCTGATTATCTGATTGGTTTTAGAATTTGTGCCATGTTGCAATAAAATAATGTGTATTCTGTTGTTTTTGTGTTGAAAGTTGTGTAGATGTCTGTCAGGTCCATTTGATTCATTGCTCACTCCAGGTCCTGAATATCTGTTAATTGTCTGTCTTGATGATCTGTCTAGTATAGTCAGTGGAGTGTTAAAGTCTCCCACTACAATTCTGTGGGAGTCTAAGTCTCTTCAAAGATGTTTACGAACTTGCTTCATGAAACTAGGTGCTCCTGCGTTGGGTGCATATATATTTAGGATAGTTAGAACTTGTTGAACTGAACCCTTTACCATTATGTAATGCCCTTCTTTGTCTTTCTTGATCCTTGTTGGTTTAAAATCCATTTTGTTAGAAACTAGAAATGCAATCTCTGCTTTTTTTTTATTTTCTTGGTAGATTTGTCTTCATATCTTTATTTTGAGTCTTCCTGTGTCATTGCATATAAGATTGCTCTCTTAAAGACAGCATAACAATGGATCTGAGCTCTATTCAGGTTGCCAGTCTGTGTCTTTTAGTTGGGGCATTTAGCCCGTTTACATTCCAGGTTAGTACTGATATGTGTGGATTTGATCCTGTCATCATGATATAGGCAGGTTATTTGACAGACTTGTTTTTGTGGTTGCTTTATAGTGTCACTGGTCTGTGTACTTCAGTGTGTTTTTGTGGTGGCTGGTAACAGTCTTTTCTTTCTATATTTACTGCTTCCTTCATGAGCTCTTGTAAGGCAGATCAGGTGGTAATGAAGTCCTTCAATATTTGCTTTTCTGCAAAGGATCTTATTTATCATTCACTTATGAAACTTAGTTCGACCAAATATGAAATTCTGGATTAAAATTTTCTGTCTTTAAGAATGTTAGATATTGACTCCAATCTCTTCTGATTTTTAGAGTTTATTTTGAAAGGTCTGCTATCAGTCTGGGCTTCCCTTTGTCGGTTACCTGACCTTTCTCTCTAGCTGTGTTTAACTTTTTTTCTTCATCCTTGGAGAATCTGTTGATTATATGTCTTGGGGATGATCTTCTGGTGCAGAATCTTACTGAGATTTTCTGAAATTGAATGTTGGCCTCTCCACCTAGGTTGGGGAAGTTCTCATGGATGATAACGTGAAATATGTTTTCCAGGTTGGATCCTTTATCATCATCTTTTTCAGAGACACCAATGAGTCATAGATTTGGTCTCTTTACATAATGCCATATTTCTGGCAGGTTTTGTTTGTTCCTTTTCGTTCTTTATCCACTATTCTTTTCCCACTGTCTTCTTTCAGAAAGCAAATTCTCAAAAGGAATTCACAACCAAATTCTACCAGATGTACATACAAGAACTGATATTATTCCTACTAAAACTAACCCAAAAAATTTAAGAGGAGGGACTGCTCCCTAACTTAATGTATGAGACTAGTATTATCTTTATACAAAAACCTGGCAGAGACACAACCGAGAAAGAACTTTCGGCCAATGTTCTTGATGAACATCAATGCAAAAATCCTCAACAAAATACCAGAAAACCAAATCCAGCAGCACATGAAGAAGCTTATCCACCAAAATCAAGTAAGCTTTGTTCCTAGTATGCAAGTTTGGTTCACCATATGCAAATCAATAAATGTGGTTTATCACATAAGCAGAACCAAATACAAAAATCACATGAATATCTCAATAGATGCAGAAGGCACTTTTGATAAACTTCAACACCTCTTTACATTAAAAATTCTCAATAAACTAGGCGGTAAAGGAATACACCTTAAAATAATAAAAGCCATCTATGAAAAATCCACAGTAAACATTACACTGAATGGGGAAAAGCTGGAAGCATTCCCATTGAAAACTGGCAAAAGACAATGATGCCTTCACTCTCACCACTCCTATTTAACACAATATTGGAAATCCTGGCCAGAGCAATCAGGTAAAAGTAAGAAATAAGGGGCAGCCAGATAGGAAGAGAGGAAGTCAAACTATCCTGCCTTGCAAATGACGTGATCCTGTATCTAGAAAACCCCATAGTCTTATCCCAAACCTCCTTCATCTTGCAAACAACTTTAGCAAAGCCTCAGGATTCAAAATCAATGCGCAAAACTCACCAACATTTCTATACACCAAAAAGAGTCAAGCCAAGAGCCAAATTAGAAATGCAATCCATTCACAATTGCCACAAAATAGAAAATGATACCTAGGAATACAGCTAACCAAAGATGTGAAAGATCTCTACAAAGAAAACTGTAAAGCACTGCTCAGAGAAATTAGAAATGACACAAACAAATGGAAAAATATTCCATGTTCATGGATAAGAATAATCAATATTACTAAAATGGCCACATTGCCTGAAGTGACTTATAGATTCAATGCATTAAATTCAAATTTTATAAAAATATTATTAAATTACCATTGACATTCTTCACAGAACTAGAAAAAGTATTTTAAAATTCAAATAAAAATAAAGGAAGCCTGAATAGCCAAGACAATCCTAACCAAAAAGAACAAAGCTGGAGGCATCATGCTACCTGATTTCAAAGTGTACTAAAGGGCTATAGTAATGAAAACAGCATGTCATTAGTACAAAAACATATACATAGACCATTGGAATAGAATAGATAATAGATAACCCAGAAATAAGACTACAGTCATACAACTTTTTGATCTTTTATGAACCTGACATAAATAAGCAATGGGGGAAATATCTCCTATTCAATAAATGGTGCTGGGAAAACTGGCTAGCCATATGCAGAAAGTTAAAACTGGACCCCTTCCTTACACTATATACAAAAATTAACTTTAACTCAAGATGTATTAAAGACTTAAATGTAAAACCCAAAACAATAAAAACCCTAGAAGAAAATCTATGTAATACCATTCAGGACATAGACATGAGCAAAGATTTCATGATGAAGACACAAAAAGCAATTGCAAGAAAAGCAAAAATTGACAAATAGAATCTAATTAAACTAAAGAGCTTCTGCACAGTAAAAGAAACTATCATCAGAGTGATCAGACAACCTACAAAATGGGAGAAAATTTTTGAAATCTAGCCATCTGAAAAAGGTCTAATATCCAGCATCTACCAGGAACTTAAAAAAATTTACAAGAAAAAGAAAAACAAAAAAAACTCATTAAAAAGTGGGCAAAGTACATGAACAGACACTTCTCTAAATATGACATGCATGCAACCAACAAACATGAAAAAAATCTCAACATCACTGATCAGTACAGAAATGCAAATCAAAACCACAATGAGATACTATCTCACACCACTCAGAATGGCTATTACTAAAAAGGCAAAAAAAACAGATGCTTGTGAGGTTGTGGAGAAAAAGGAACACTTTTACATCACTGCTGGGAGTGTAAATCAGTTCAACCATTTTGGAAGACTGTGGCAACTGCTTCTATACCTAGAGGCAGAAATACCATTTGACCTAGCAATCCCATTATTGGGTATATATCCAAAGGAATATAAATCATTCTATTATAAAGATACACTCACACATATGTTCATTGCAGCACTCTTCACAATAGCAGAGACATAGAATGAACCTAAAAGTCCATCAGTGATAGACTGAATAAAGAAAACGTGGTACATATACACCATGGAATACCATGCAGCCATAAAAAGGAACAAAATTATGTCCTTTGCAAGGACATGGATGGAGTTGGAGGCCATTATACTCAGCAAGCTAACACAGAAAAAGAAAACTAAATGCTGCATGCTCTCATAAGTGGGAGATGAATGATGAGGACACATGGGAGGGGAACAACACACACTAGAGCCTGTCAGAGGGTGGCAGGCAATGGATGCTGGGCTTAACACCTAGGTAATGAGATAATCTGTGAGCAAACTACCATGGCATACATTGACCTATGTAACAAACCTGCACATCCTGCACATGTATCCATGAACTTAAAATAAAAGTTGGAAATAAAAAAATAATAATCTCTTCAACAAATTATGCTGAGAAAACTGGATACTCATATGCAAAAATTAAACCTCCAATCTCATGTAAACATAACTTGAAATGAATCACAGGCCTAAATATGAAAGCTGAAACTATAAAGCTTCTAGAAGAAAGCAAAGGAGAAAGTCTTAAAAAATTACAGAAAGCACAAATTATTTAAAAATTGATAAAATGGAATTTAGAATATTTAAACTTTCACTCTTTGTAAGATATAATAAGAAAATGAAAAGGCAAGTCACAAACAGGAAAAATAAATTTGCAAACCCTATACATGTAAAAGAACATCTGCCTAGAATATAAGAGGAAACTTCAGAATTCAAAGAAAACTAAACAGCCAAATAAAAATGCAAAACAGATTTGAACAGACACTTCAGCAAGGAAGATCTACCAATGGCTAGCATGCACAGGCAAATATGTTCTACATCATTAGTCATTAAAGACATTCAAATTTAGGTCACAAAAAAGATACTGCTACTTCCCCATTAAAATGGCTAAAATGATAGAAACTGACTATAGCATGTTTATCACTGATGCAGAGGAACTAGAACTCTCATCCACTGTTAAAGGTAATGCAAAATTATACAGTCATTCTGGAAAACAGTTTGGCAGTTTCTTCAAATGCTAAATATAAACGTACCATGTGACCCAATCAGTCCACCATTGAACTCTTAGGTGTTTAATCAAGAGAAATAAAAGCTTATGCCCATGTAAAGACTTGTAGGCAAATGCCTACAGTAGCCTTGTTTATAACAACCTAACATGGAAACAACTTAAATTTCCTTCAAGAGATGGATGAGTAAACATATTGTCACACATCCATACAATGGAATAGTACTCAGCAATAAACAGAAATGAGCATTACTTCACACTACAACATGGATGAATCTCAAAACAGTTATTTTGAGAGAAAAAAAAGTGACAAGAAGAGTACATAATGTGATTCTCTGTATATAAAACTCTAGAAAATGCAAGCTAATCTACACTGGCAGAAAGCTGATCAGCAGTTCCCTAGGAATAGGGGTGAGGTGGCAGGGAGTGGCAGAAGCAAGGGATTACAAAAAGGTAAGAGAACAAATAAATATGTTCATTATCTTTATTGTGGTATTAGTTTCATGGATATATGCATGAAAACTCATCATATGGGACTCTATATATATGTGCATTTTATTGTATACTTCAATCATCCCTCAATAAAGCTTTTCTAAAAAGTTGGAATGCATCTAATAGTAGGTTTCCATACAGCCTCAGTCAATATTCTACCAATATACTCAGAAGAAACGACTCATCACATTCACAATAAAATTAATTGTCTACCTAATTTCAGATTCTGGTAGGAAACCATACTAAGAGCAAGATTTATTGAAGACCAACCTACTTATGCACTACCTCATAGAACAATTTGTCTCTTGACATAGTTTGAATATTTGTCTCTTCCAAATATCATATTGAAATGTGATTCCCAATATTGAAGGTGGGGCCTACTGGGAGGTGTTTGGGTCACAGGGATAGATTCTTTATGAATGGCTTGGTGCCCTTCTTGCAGTAATGAGTTCATGGAAGACCTGGGATCTTGTTGATAAATAGAGTCTGGGACCTTTCTTCTCTCCCTCTTGCTTCCTCTGTTGCCATGCGACACACTTGCTCCCACCTCATCTACTATGAGAGAAAGCTTCCTGAGGTCCTCACCAGAAGCAGATGCTGGTATCATGCTTCTCATACAGTCTGCAGAACTGTAAGACAAATAAATCTCTTTTCTTTATAAATTTTTCCACCTCAGGTATTGCTTTATAGCAATGCAAAATGGACTAACACACCTCATGAGCATAAGAACATGTCCAAACTTTCATTTGCTATCTTTTTGTGAGTCAGAGATCTAGCTTCTGTAGTAACTATTAAGTTGAACAATGTGACCACCAATATTGACGATCTTTGATCTTTAAAAGAAGTAATTTCAAATGGTTTAACCTAATAGAAGCTTAAACAACACGTCCTCTACCAAGATAATGCAAAAATCAGGGAAATGCCTGCCATACATTACTTTTTCTACACCCAGAGACGGGACCTCCCAAAGGATAAATGAGCAAAATGTAGGGTGGTGAACAAGATAACTGCTTCATTGTATTAGGAGCACATTGCTCCCCCATAGGTAAAAAATTCCAGGAAGAAACGTAAGAACACTGGTGTAACATAACCCTAGGAAATGTAGTTTTTGTACTTCATCACAAAACCATGTAATGGGAATTGGAAAATATACTCTTATCATTGCATACTAGAAACTGGGAATTGAATTGGGAACTGTGTGTATATCAGCCTTCCTTGTAGCATTAGAATTGATGAACCACAATAGCAGTCACAGAGTAGGATCAATGCTAAACCACAAAACTAGATTTTTGTTTAGTTTTTAAGATATATGTTGATATGGTTTGGCTGTGTCCCCACCCAAATCTCAACAGGAGCTGAGCTGCCCAAGATCATGTGAACACACTTCTTGCATCAGCGTGACCTGGATGTGAGACCTGTAGTCAAAGATCATTTTAGAGTTCTAAAATTTGACTGCCATGCTGGATTTCAGACTTTCATGGGCCTGTAACCCCTTTTGGCCAATTTCTCCCATTTGGAACAGCTGTATTTATCCAATACCTGTACCCCAATTGTATCTAAGAAGTAACTAGCTTGCTTTTGATTTTACAGGCTCATAGGTGGAAGGGACTTGCCTTGGCTCAGATGACTTTGGATGTGGAATGTTGGGTTAATGCTGAAATGAATTAAGTCTTTAGGGGACTATTGGGAAGGCATGATTGGATTTAAAATGTGAGAATATGAGATTTGGAGGGGCTAGGGATAGAATACTATGATTTGGCTGTATCTTCACCCAAATCTTTATCAGCAGCATGAAAACAGCCTAATACATATGTGTCCAACAATTCCTTTTTCTGTTTAAGGTAATTTGTTTACATATGAGTAAAGGGGGAATAAACAATGATATGAGGCCTACAAAAGAACACAGAAGGGGATTCAGACAATTCAGAGATAGAACTTACCTCTGAAAAAGTCTGCTGTGGAAGTCAGAAAAAAATATTAGAAAATTTCCAGCATCCACAGTGAATGTACAAGAAGGTAAGTAGCAAGAAGAAACAAAACAACACATCAATGAACAGAACAAAAATGAAGATAAAATGGTACCAGGCTGCAACAAAATAGAAAGTGAATAAAATCAGGAAGGATTTCCAGGATACTAAAAATAAAATACCATAATTCAAAGACAAATTGAAGGTCATGAGAATATGATTGAAATTTTGTTGAATGAAATCATTGATATGAAGAATAAGTTTGAGAAACTATCCTAAAATTAAAAGTAAGAGGAAAATGGGATAAAAACATTGTAAAAGAAATGTAGACACAGCATAAGCAAATGGAGAGTTTACATATGTCTTATTAATATTTCTAAAAATGAAATACAAATAAATGAATGGAAGCATTAACCAGATAAAATAGATAATGTATTGCTAAGCTTTTAATAAGAACAAAGATATATGGCAAAACTTCAAAAAGTTCATAAAAAATGAAATTAAAATATAAAAGTAAAAAGTACAAACTATATTTTTCAACTTTTGTTGTTCAACTTTCAAGACACTTTTGTAAGCATTTATACCAGCCATTTCATTCATCTCTAAAGAACTGAGGGTCCTGGGAGTTTAACAATGTCAATGCTGTTGTTTTTACATTATTAACTGAAGAAAAATGGGTGCCCTTTAAAGTTTTCTCAAAAAAAAAAAAAAAAATGAAGTTTTACTCTTGTTACCCAGGCTGGAGTGCAGTGGCACGATCACGGCTCACTGCAACCTCTGCCTCCTGGGTTCAAGCAATTATCCTACCTCAGCCTCCCGAGTAGCTGGGACTACAGGTGCATGCCACCACAACTGGACAATGTTCATATTTTTGTAGTAGAGACGGGGTTTCACCGTGTTGGTCAGGCTGGTCTCGAACTCCTGACCTCAGATGATCCACCAACCTCAGCCTCCCAAAATGCTGGGATTACAGGCGTGAGCCACCACACCCAGCCTAAAGATTTTAAGATTAAGAAATAAAAGGAAGTGAGAAGGAGACAAGTAAGAACTATGAGTTACATGTCTAATGATTTTCCATTGAAATTCTCAAAAATTGCTCTTGTTTGATAAAAGGAATGAACAGTAGTATTGCCATGGTGGAGAAAGACTCTCTTGAAGTTTTCTGGGCACTTTTCTGCTGAAACTTTGACCAACTTTCTCAAAACACTCTCATAATAAGCAAATGTTATTGTTCTTTGGTCTTCCAGAAAGTCAACAAGCAAAATGCTTTGAAAAAAAAAAAAATGTCACCATCACCTTTGCTCTTTACCATAATTTCACTTTTGCTTTGACTGGAACAATCCCACCTCTTGGTTTGCATAAAAATAATAATGTAATCTGGATTGAAATTGCCAGGTAATACTCATAGACTTATAAGCAGGGTAGAAATGAGAAATAAACTCTTAAACTGTTGACCTTAAATTGATCAAAACAAAAAAGATAGCATTTCACTTTTAAAACTGACATAAAGGAAAGATTTTGTAGAATATTAAAGTATCTACTAGTTAAATTTAAAAAAAGGCTATATACATTATAAGGCAATGAAAAAAGTAAGGGACAATAATGCAAGACAAACATCATTAAACTGGATAATACAAGTTATTTTATATTAAAAGTGAAAATATAATGGTCATGAACCTTTATATGTCACACAACATTACATCAAAATAAAGCAAATCTTCAGAAATACAAAGATAAATAGACAGAAACACAATAACAGAGGACTTTAACCTCTAAAATTTCTCTACAGATCAAGTAGACAAAAATAAAATACAATTATAAATAATTTTAAAAACACAGTGTTATATTTTTACTTATATATGTTATTTTATATATAGATAAAACTTCATATATATAACTAAAGTTATATATGTTAAATGTGTGTGTATATATGTACATGTATATATGTGTGTGTGTATATATATATATATATATATATTTATTTAAATGCCCATGGCACATTTACAAAAATTACTCACATACTAGGCCACAAAAAAAACCTCAATAAATGTCACAATATATTGCAGAAAAGAATAAATCTATAACAGCGTTAGAAAAAGTATATATTTTTGTCAATAGAGTAGACATATTTAGAAATTCCTGGAAAAAGGAGACAGGAGATTAGATTGAACAGCATGTCTATTTCCCTTTCTGCTATTACCTCAGGCTCACTAAAGTGAAATCAGTCAGTAGTCATGCCTCCACCCTCTAACAGTGATTCTCTAGTCAATTTTATTGTTCATTAAACACTTTCATTCACACTAAGTAAGATAGTCTTACATTTATATAGATGGAGAAGCAAGATTTTCAAACATGTAAGGAAAACCAACAGCAAAAAAGAGAAAGTTCAAGATGATCACATAGAATGACAGACTGATAAAAACATAGCTCATAAAACAGAGTAATTTTTTAATTGTAATTAATATCCTCAGAGATGTCAAGAGATTATTGCATTCACAAATAAAAATCAGGCTATTCTGAAAAAGAAGCAGATAAAGAAAAAGAAAGTATATCTTCAAATGAAAAATAAGATTACTTAAATAATAATCATTATTAGAAGGGCTTAACAGTACAATGATTATGACTAGAGATTGAATTCATAATCTTATAGTTGTGAAAATCAAGCATACCACAAAGAAAAAAAGATGAAAACTATGAAATGAAAACTGACATACCTATATGTGCAATCCAGGATGTTCACCATACATCTAAGAGGAGTTATAAAGATGGAGGACAACAATATAAGTCAGGGTAAATAATCAAATAAATAGAAAAAGACAATGTCCCCATGCTTCCCCCAAAGCATGAGACCAACAAGAATCAAGCAGAATAATAATAATAAAAGTAACCAAAATCTGCCCTTAGACACTTCATTAAATTTCAGAACTATAACTTAAAAAAACTAAATGTTTCCATATTAGGAAGAATAAAAACCGCTTTTACACACAATAAATGAAAATTAATTTGGCATCTAAATTTTCACTAGCAACACTGGATGCCAGAAGGCAATAGCATCACATCTTTAAATTTTTGTGCTAACGTTATTTTGATTTACAATCAATCCCCAACCAAGCCAACCATGAACCATGAAAGTAGAATAGAAAAGTTTTCAGAAATACAAACCTCAGGAATGTTAAGGCCCTTTGAGTGAAATAATTACTTGAAAACAAAATTCCAAGAAAGAGGAAAATGTAAATATCAGAAATAGCAGTAAACACTACAACCAATAATAATTATAATAGGTTTCCAAACAATGTTAGTTTATAACAATTCCAAACTTTAGTCACAGATGATTACATTAAGAGAGAGATGGAGAGAAAGCGAACATGTCAAATTATTTTAAATTCTAGGCTTGACAGAAAATGCAAATTTAAATATGCAATAAACACTTATGGGTAACTATTCATAAAAAGTTTACTGTAACTTCCAATGCACTAGAAGAAAAAGGACAAAGAAATTTTGAATAATTCAACAAAAAGGCAAAAAAATAGTGAATAGGACTGTGTGTGTGTCTACGCCTGTGTGTGTGTGCACATACTATTACATGAAGGAGAAAAAAGAGCACAGTAAATAGAAAACAGAAAAAAAGGATACCTGAATCTTTCAAAAAAAGATTTTAAAAGTTAGAAAATAAATAGTGAAAAAAATATATATTACACAAATAATAGAATGAAGACAAATACTAGAATGAAGAAAACAACTGAGAGGAAGATGAAATCAAGTATTCAAGCACTATTATCAGGCAATGTTAATATCACACATATAATAGAATTAAAGGCAAAAAATGTTTAAACAGGAAAAAGAGAAGAATTTTATATTCTGAAAGTAGCAATGCTAAAGGAAGCTGTAATACACATGATTACTTACCTAAGGATATTGTTTTAAAATCTACAAAGCTGTTAGAAATGCTAGGGACAATGAGCTTATCAAAAAACATCAGGAAGATCACCATAAAAGTCTCTCAGAGATATAAAGGGCTACAATATGATAAAATAAAGAATAAATATCAAAGGGTAATGCATAAATATGCATCCATATAATTAGAAAATATTTGCAATTATTTTTTCAGCTTAAGTTAAAATCTAAATTAATTTTTTTCTAATATTTATTTGTTTCTAAAATATTTGAAGCTGAAAGAATTCTTCAGTATTCCTTTGTCTACATCACATAGGTTTTGTATGTAAGTTTTTTTTAATTGTTTTATTATACTTTAAGTTATAGCGTACATGGGCACAACGAGCAGGTTTGTTACATATGTATACATGTGCCATGTTGGTGTGCTGCACCCAGTAACTCGTCATTTATATTAGGTATATCTCCTAATGCTATCCCTTCCCCCTCCCCCCACCCCACAAAAGGCCCCAGTGTGTGATGTTCCCGTTCCTGTGTCCAAGTGTTCTCATTGTGCAATACCCACCTATGAGTGAGAACATGCAGTGTGTGGTTTTTTGTCCTTGTGATAGTTTGCTGAGAATGATGGTTTCCAGCTTCATCCATGTCCCTAAAAAGGACACGAACTCATCCTTTTTTATGGCTGCATAGTATTCCATGGTGTATATGTGCCACATTTTCTTAATCCAGTCTGTCATTGTTGGACATTTGGGTTGGTTCCATGTCTTTGCTATTGTGAGTAGTGCCACAATAAACATATGTGTGCATGTGTCTTTATAGCAGCATGATTTACAGTCCCTTCGGTATATACCCAGTAATGGGATGGCTGGGTCAAATGGTATTTCTAGTTCTAGATCCCTGAGGAATCGTCACAGTGGCTTCCACAATGGTTGAACTAGTTTACAGTCCCACCAACAGTGTAAAAGTGTTCCTATTTCTCCACATCCTCTCCAGCACCTGTTGTTTCCTGACTTTTTAATGATCACCATTCTAACTGGTGTGAGATGATATCTCATTGTGGTTTTGATTTGCATTTCTCTGATGGCCAGTGATGATGAGCATTTTTTCATGTGTCTGTTGGCTGTGTAAATGTCTTCTTTGAGACGTGTCTGTTCATATCCTTTGCCCACTTTTTGATAGGGTTGTTTGTTTTTTTATTGTAAATTTGTTTGAGTTCTTTGTAGATTCTGGATATTACCCTTTGTCAGATGAGTAGATTGCAAAAGTTTTCTCCCATTCTGTAGGTTGCCTGTTCACTCTGATGGTAGTTCCTTTTGCTATGCAGAAGCCCTTTAGTTGAATTAGATCCCATTTGTCAATTTTGGCTTTTGTTGCCAGTGCTTTTGGTGTTTTAGACATGAAGTCCTTGCCCATGCCTATGTCCTGAATGGTATTGCCTAGGTTTTCTTCTAGGGTTTTTATGGTTTTAGGTCTAACATGTAAGTCTTTAATCCATCTTGAATTAATTTTAGTATAAGGTGTAAGGAAGGGATCCAGTTTCAGCTTTCTACATATGGCTAGCCAGTTTTCCCAGCACCATTTATTAAATAGGGAATCCTTTCCCCATTTCTTGTTTTTGTCAGGTTTGTCAAAGATCAGATGGTTGTAGATGTGTGGTATTATTTCTGAGGGCTCTGTTCTTCTCCATTGGTCTATCTCTCTGTTTTGGTACCAGTACCCTGTTGTTTTGGTTACTGTAGCCTTGTAGTATAGTTTGAAGTCAGGTAGCATGATGTCTACAGCTTTGTTCTTTTGGCTTAGGATTGACTCGGCAATGTGGGCTCTTTTTTGCTTCCATATGAACTTTAAAGTAGTTTTTTCCAATGCTGTGAAGAAAGTCATTGGTAGATTGATGGGGATGGCATTGAATCTATACATCACCTTGGGCAGTATGGCCATTTTCATGATATTGATTCTTGCTACCCATGAGCATGGAATATTCTTCCATTTGCTTGTATCCTCTTTTATTTCATTGAGCAGTGGTTGGTAGTTCTTCTTGAAGAGGTCCTTCACATCCCTCTTAAATTGGATTCCTAGGTATCTTATTCTCTTTGTAGCAATTGTGAATGGGAGTTCACTCGTGATTTGGCTCTCTGTTTGTCTGTTATTGGTGTAAAAGAATGCTTGTGATTTTTGCACATCGATTTTTTATCCTGAGTCTTTGCTGAAGTTGTTTATCAGCTTAATGAGATTTTGGGCTGAGATGACGGGGTTTTCTAGATATACAATCATGTCATCTGCAAACAGGGACAATTTGACTTCCTCTTTTCCTAATTGAATAGCCTTGATTTCCTTCTCCTGCCTGATTGCCCTGGCCAGAACTTCCAACAATATGTTGAATAGGAGTAGTGAGAGAGGGCATCCCTGTCTTGTTCCAGTTTTCAAAGGGAATGCTTCCAGTTTTTGCCCATTCAGTATGATATTGGCTGTGGGTTTATCATAAATAGCTCTTATTATTTTGAGATACGTCCTATCAATACCTAATTTATTGAGAGTTTTTACCATGAAGGGCTGTTGAATTTTGTCAAAGGCCTTTTCTGCATCTATTGAGATAATCATGTGGTTTTTGTCGTTGGTTCTGTTTGTATGCTGGATTACGTTTATTGATTTGTGTATGTTGAAGCAGCCTTGCATCCCAGGGATGAAACCCACTTGATCATGGTGGATAAGCTTCTTGATGTGTTGCTGGATTCGATTTGCCAGTATTTTACTGAGGATTTTTGCATCGATGTTCATCAGGGATATTGTTCTAAAATCCTCTTTTTTTGTTGTGTCTCCTCCACGCTTTGGTATCAGGATTATGCTGGCCTCATAAATTGAGTTAGGGAGCATTCCCTCTTTTTCTATTGATTGGAATAGTTTCAGAAGAAATGGTACCAGCTCCTCCTTGTACCACTGGTAGAATTCAGCTGTGAATCCGTCTGGTCCTGGACTTTTTTTGTTTGATAAGCTATTAACTATTGCCTCAATTTCAGATCCTGTTATTGGTCTATTCAGAGATTCAACTTCTTCCTGGTTTAGTCTTGGGAGGGTGTATGTGTCGAGGAATTTATGCATTTCTTCTAGATTTTCCAGTTTATTTATGTAGAGGTGTTTACAGTATTCTCTGATGGCAGTTTGTATTTCTGTGGGATCAGTGGTGATATCCCCTTTATCATTTTTTACTGCGTCTATTTGATTCTTCTCTGTTTTCTTCTTTATTAGTCTTCCTAGAAGTCTATCAATTCTGTTGATCTTTTCAAAAAACCAGCTCTTAGATTCATTGATTTGTTAAGGTTTTTTTGTGTCTCTATTTCCTTCAGTTCTGCTCTGATCTTAGTTATTTCTTGCCTTCTGCTAGATTTGAATGTGTTTGCTGTTGCTTCTCTAGTTCTTTTAATTGTGATGCTAGGGTGTCAATTTTAGATCTTTCCTGCTTTCTCTTGTGGGCATTTAATGCTCTAAATTTCCCTCTACACACTGCTTTGAATGTGTCCCAGAGATTCTGGTATGTTGTGTCTTTGTTCTCACTGGTTTCAAAGAACATCTTTATTTCTGCCTTCATTTCGTTACGTAGCCAGTAGTCATTCAGGAGCGGGTTGTTCATTTTCCATGTAATTGAGCGGTTTTGAGTGAGTTCTAGTTTGATTGCACTGTGGTCTGAGAGACAGTTGGTTATAATTTCTGTTCTTTTACACTTGCTGAGGAGAGCTTTACTTTCAACTATGTGGTCAGTTTTGGAGTAGGTGTGGTGTGGTGCTGAGAAGAATGCATATTCTGTTGATTTGGGGTGGAGAGTTCTGTAGATGTCTATTAGGTCTGCTTGGTGCAGAGCTGAGTTCAATTCCTGGATATCCTTGTTAACTTTCTGTGTCATTGATCTGTCTAATGTTGACAGTGGGGTGTTAAAGTCTCCCATTATTATTGTGTGGGAGTCTAAGTCTGTTTGTAGGTCTCTAAGGATTTACTTTATGAATCTGGGTGCTCCTGTATTGGGTGCATATATATTTAGGATAGTTAGCTCTTCTTGTTGAAATGATCCCTTTACCATTATGTAATGGCCTTCTTTGTCTCTTTTGATCTTTGTTGATTTAAAGTCTGTTTTACCAGAGACTAGAATTGCAACACCTGCCTTTTTTTGTTTTCCATTTGCTTGGTAGATCTTCCTCCATCCCTTTATTTTGTGTCTTTATGTGTCTCTGCATATAAGATGGGTTTCCTGAATACAGCACATTGATGGGTCTTGACTCTTTATCCAATTTGCCAGTCTGTGTATTTGAATTGGAGCATTTAGCCCATTTACATTTAAGGTTAGTATTGTTATGTGTGAATTTGATCCTGTCATTATGATGTTAGCTGGTTATTTTGTTCATTAGTTGATGCAGTTTCTCCCTAGCATCGATGGTCTTTACAATTTGGCATATTTTTGCGGTGGCTGGTACTGGTTGCTCCTTTCCATGTTTAGTGCTTCCTTCAGGAGCTCTTATAGGGCAGGCCTGGTTGTGACAAAATCTCTCAGCATTTGCTTGTCTGTAAAGGATTTTATTTCTCCTCTGCTTATGAAGCTTAGTTCACTGGATATGAAATTCTGGGTTGAGAATTCTTCTCTTTAAGAACATTGGATATTGGCCCTCACTCTCTTCTGGCTTGTAGAGTTTATGCCGACAGACCTGCTGTTAGTCTGATGGGCTTCCCTTTGTGGTAACCCGACCTTTCTCTCTGGCTTCCCTTAACATTTTTTCCTTCATTTCAACTTTGGTGAAACTGACAATTATGTGTCTTAGAGTTGCTCTTCTTGAGGATTATCTTTGTGGCCTTCTCTGTATTTCCTGAATTTGAATGTTGGCCTGCCTTGCTAGATTGGGGAAGTTCTCCTGGATAATATCCTGCAGAGTGTTTTCCAACTTGGTTCCATTCTCCCCGTCTATTACAGGTATACCAATCAGACTTAGATTTGGTCTTTTCACATAGTCCCATATTTCTTGGAGGCTTTGTTCCTTTCTTTTTATTCCTTTTTCTCTAAACTTCTCTTCTCACTTCATTTCATTCATTTGATCTTCAATGACTGATACACTTTCTTCCAGTTGATTGAATCAGCTACTGCAGCTTGTGCATTCGTCATGTAGTTCTTTTGCCGTGGTTTTCAGCTCCATCAGGTCCTTTAAGGACTCCTCTGCATTGGTTATTCTGGTTAGCCATTCATCTTATCTTTTTTCAAGGTTTTTAACTTCTTTACCATGGGTTCGAACTTCCTCCTTTAGCTTGGAGTAGTTTGATCATCTGAAGGCTTCTGCTCTCAACTCATCAAATCATTCTCTGTCTAGCTTTGTTTCCTTGCTGGTGAGGAGCTGCGTTCCTTTTGAGGAGGAGAGGTACTCTGGTTTTTAGAATTTTCAGTTTTTCTGTTCTGTTTTTTTCCCCTACCTTTGTTCTTTGATGATGGTGACATACAGATGGGGTTTGGGTGTGGATGTCCTTTCTTTTTGTTAGTTTTCCTTCAAACAGTCAGTACCCTCAGCTGCAGGCCTGTTGGAGTTTGCTGGAGGTCCACTCCAGACCCTGTTTGCCTGGGTATCAGCAGCAGAGGCTGCAGAATGGCGAATATGGCTGAACAGCAAATATTGCTGTCTGATCGTTCCTCTGGAGGTTTCCTCTCAGAGGGGTACCGTGCTGTGCGAGGTGTCAGTCTGCCCGTACTGGGGGTTGCCTCCCAGTTAGGCTACTCGGGGGTCAGAGACCCACTTGAGGAGGCAGTCTGTCCATTCTCAGATCTCAAACTCCGTGCTGGGAGAACCACTACTCTCTTCAAAGCTGTCAGACAGGGACATTTAAGTCTGCAGAGGTTTCTGCTGCCTTTTGTTCAGCTATGCCTTGACGCCAGAGGTGGAGTCTACAGAGGCAGTCAGGCCTCCTTGAGCTGCGGTGGGCTTCACCCAGTTCGAGCTTCCCAGACCCTTTGTTTACCTACTCAAGCATCAGCAATGGTGGGTGCCCCTCCCCCAGCCTCACTGCTGCCTTGCAGTTCGATCTCAGACTGCTGTGTTAGCAATGAGTGAGGCTCCGTGGGTGTGGGACCCTCTGAGCTAGGCATGGGACATAATCTCCTTGCGTGCCATTTGCTAAGACCGTTGGAAAAGCGCAGTGTTAGGTTGGGAGTGATTCGATTTTCCAGGTTCCATCTGTCACAGCTTTGCTTGGCTATGAAAAGGAATTCCCTGACCCCTTGAGCTTTCTGGGTGAGATGATGCCTCGCCCTGCTTCAGCTCATGCTCGTAGCACTGCAACCACTGTCCTACACCCACTGTCCGACAACCCCCAGTGAGACGAACCTGGTACCTCAGTTGGAAATGCAGAAATCACTCGTCTTCTGCGTTGCTCATGCTGGGAGCTGTAAACGGGAGCTGTACCTATTTGGCCATCTTGGAACCGCCTCCTGTATGTAAGTTTTGACATGTAATCTTTTTATTGTCAAGACTAGTAAATTAAAGAACTATAGGGAAAACAAAACTGAAGACAGGTGCGAAGTTACAGATTGTTTTCTTCCATTTAGGTTATCTTTTCTATTTCCTAAAAAAACTAGAATTATCTTTTTTAAAGTAGTAAAATGAAGAGTTTTTGAAAAAAATATGCCATAAATTGTTGTCTTTAACTGATAAAAAAAGAAATTCATTTTCATTAAAATTATTTATTTATTTTATTTTTCCATTTTTCCATATTTTCTATAGTGTATATATTTTTACAAATAGTTTTTAAAATATAATACAGTTTAATTCAAGAAGTTGAAATAAGACTATGAAATTCATAGTTACTTCAATTGTTACCAGCTGATGCCTAGAAAATAATGATTCTTTGTGCATAAAACTTACACATGTACCGTTGAGGGAAAATAAGTCCTCAAGCAGTACATATTGTATAATTTTCTTTCCGTAAAGTTTAAAACAAGCAAAACTAATCTATATCAAAAAACAAACTTTTTACCAGTTAGAATGGCAATCATTAAAAAGTCAGGAAACAACAGGTGCTGGAGAGGATGTGGAGAAATAGGAGCACTTTTACACTGTTGGTGGGACTGTAAACTGGTTCAACCATTGTGGAAGTCAGTGTGGCGATTCCTCAGGGATCTAGAACTAGAAATACCATTTGACCCAGCCATCCCATTACTGGGTATATACCCAAAGGACTATAAATCATGCTGCTATAAAGACACATGCACACGTATGTTTATTGCGGCATTATTCACAATAGCAAAGACTTGGAACCAACCCAAATGTCCAACAATGATAGACTGGATTAAGAAAATGTGGCACATATACACCATGGAATACTATGCAGCCATAAAAAATGATGATTTCATGTCCTTTTGTAGGGACATGGATGAAATTGGAAATCATCATTCTCAGTAAACTATCACAAGAACAGAAAACCAAACACCACATATTCTCACTCATAGGTGGGAATTGAACAATGAGATCACATGGACACAGGAAGGGGAATATCACACTCTGGGGACTGTTGTGGGGTGGAGGGAGAGGGGAGGGATAGCATTGGGAGATATATCTAATGCTAGATGACGAGTTAGTGGGTGCAGCACACCAGCATGGCACATGTATACATATGTAACTAACCTGCACAATGTGCACATGTACCCTAAAACATAAAGTATAATTAAAAAAAAACTTTTTATGTAAAGGGTCATATAGTAAACATTTTAAGCTTCATGGGTCATACAGTGCCTGTTGCAACTACTCATCTCTGAAGTGCATAAAAAACTGTTGACAATACTCAAATGAATGTGTATGGTTGTTCTCCAACAAAACTCTACAAAAAACAAGGGGGAGATTGGATTAGACCCACGAGCCATAGTTTGACAAATCATGCTCTGTATTGTTTAGGGATGCATAAGTATGTGTAGCACTATTTCTTAAAGCAAATAAATTATTAGTGTAAATGCTAAGCTATGATTACCACTAGTATAAGTGTTGCAATTGGCCAGGTATACAAAGGGAAAGTCTAAGTGATAGTAATGTTTTAGTCTTTTACTTCAGTGGTTATTACATGTTTCACTATACAAACATTTGTATATTTCACATGTATGTTTTATGCCCCTTTTTGAACACTATATATTGCATTAGAATTTCAACTCAAAAGAAATGTATTAAGAACTACCAAAAAGAAAAATGACCCTAGCAGTACAAAGATACACAAAATAATTCACTATGTGGTATTCTTTGGTCTGTTTAAAAAGCCACACCAATTGATACCACCTTTCACTTGACCCCATAGCAAGATTCTCATTTAAAATTGTGTAAAAAAATTATATATACAGACAAATAATTGGGAGGAAAAGGACATATCTAGAGAAACTACCTCTTTGCATGCATGATCCATGTGAAATACAAGATTTGGGGCCAGTCAAACCTCAGTTCGAATATGGGCCCTGCCACTTATTAACTAGGGAAACTTGGGCAAAGGCAACTAACTTTATTCAGCCTTAGTTTCATGTCCTACAAAGGACATGAACTCATTCTTTTTTATGGCTGCATAGTATTCATTGGTGTATATGTGCCACAATTTCTTTATCCAGTCTATTCTTAATAGGCATTTAGGTTGGTTCCAAATCTTTGCTATTGTAAATAGTGCTGCAATAAACATACATGTACATGTGTCTTTATAATAGAATAATTTACAATCCTTTGGATATATACCCAATAATGGGATTGCTGGGTCCAATGATATTTATGTTTCTAGATCCTTGAGAAATCACCACACTGTCTTCCACAATGGTTGAACTAATTTAAACTCCCACCAACAGTGTAAAAGCATTCCTATTTCTCCACATCCTCGCTAGCATCTGTTATTTCCTGACTTTTTAATGACCACCATTCTAACTGGCATAACATGGTATCTCATTGTGGTTTTGATTTGCATTTCTGTAATGACCAGTGATGACGAGCTTTTTTAAATACATTTGTTGGCCACATAAATGTCTTCCTTTAAGAAGTGTCTGCTCGTATACTTTGCCCCCTTTTTGATGGGGTTGTTTGTATTTTTCTTGTAATTTGTTTAAGTTCATTAAGTCCTTTGTCAGATGGATAGATTGCAAAAACTTTCTCCCATTCTGGCGGTAGCCTGTTCACCCTGATGATAGTTTCTTTTGCACCCCACTGTCAATATTAGACAGATCAATGAGGCAGAAAATTAACAAGGATATTTAGGACTTGAACTCAGCTGTGGGCCAAGCGGACCTAATAGACATCTACAAAAGTCTCACATCAAATCAAGAGAATATACATTCCCTCAGCACCACATAGCACTTATTCTAAAATCGACCACGTAATTGGAAGCAAAACACTCCTCAGAAAATGCAAAACAAAGAAATTATAACAAACAATCTCTCAGTCCACAGTGCAATAAAATGAGAATTCAGAATTAGAAAACTGAGTCAAAACCCCACAACTACATGGAAACTGAACAACCTGCTCTTGAAGGACTACTGGGTAAATAACGAAATTAAGGCAGAAATAACGAAGTTCATTGAAATCAATGAGAACAAAGAGACAATGTACCACAATCTCTGGGACACAACTAAAGCAGTGTTAAGAGGCAAATTTGTAGCACTTAATGCCCTCATCAGAAAGCAGGAAAGATCTAAAATCGATGCCTAAACATCACAATTAAAAGAACTAGAGAAGCAAGAGCAAACAAACTCAAAAGCTGGCAGAAGACAAGAAATAACTAAGATGAGAGCAGAACTGAAGGAGACAGAGACAAGAAACAGCCTTAAAAAAATCAATGAATCCAGGAGCTGGTTTTTGAAACAATTAACAAAATAAATAGACCGCTAGCCAGATTAATAAAGAAGAAAAGAGAGAAGTGTCAAATAGACACAATAAATAAAGATAAAGGGGATATCACCACTGATCCCACAGAAATAGAAACTGCCATCAGAGAATACTATAATCTCATCTATGAAAATAAACTAGAACATCTAGAAGAAATGGATAAATTCCCGAACATATACATCCTACCAAGACTAAACCAGGAAGAAGTTGAATCCCTGAATAGAACAATAACAAGTTCCGAAATTGGGGCAGTAATTAATAGCCTACCAACCAAGAAAAAGCCCAGGACCTGATGGATTCACAGCCTAATTCTACCAGAGGTACAAAGAGGAGCTGGTACCATTCCTTCTGAAACTATTCCAAACAATAGACAAAGATGGACTCCTCCCTAACTTATTTTACGAGGCCAGCATCATCCTGATACCAAAACATGTCAGAGACACAACAAAAAAAAGTAAATTTTAAGCCAGTATCCCTGATAAATAGCAATGCAAAAATCCTCAATAAAATACTGTCAAACCGAATCCAGCAGTACATCAAAAAGCTTATCCACCATGAACAAGTCGGCTTCTTCCCTGGGATGCAAGGCTGGTTCAACATACACAAATCAATAAACGTAATCCAGCATATAAATAGAACCAATGACAAAAACCACAAGATTATCTCAATAGATGCAGAAAAGGCCTTCGAGAAAATTCTACACCCCTTCATGCTAAAAGTGCTCAGTAAATTAGATATTGATAGAACGTATCTCAAAATAATAAGAGCTATTTACAACAGACCCATAGCCAATATCATACTGAGTGCACATAAGCTGGTAGCATTCCCTTTGAAAACTGGCACAAGACAGGGATGCCTTCTCTCACCACTCCTATTCAACATAGTATTGGAAGTTCTGGCCAGGGCAATCAGGCAAGAGAAAGAAATAAAGGGTATTCAAATAGGAAAAGAGGAAGTCAAATTATCTCTGTTTGCAGATGACATGATTGTATATTTAGAAAACCCCATCTTCTCAGCCCCAAAACTCCTTAAGCTGATAAGTCCATGAGACTTCAGCAAAGTCTCAGGATACAAAATAAATGTGCAAAAATCACAACCATTCCTATACACCAATAATAGACAAACACCAAGAGAGCCAAGTCATGATAGAACTCCCATTCAAAATTGCTACAAAGAGAGTAAAATACCTAGGAATACAACTTACAAGGGATATGAAGGACCTCTTCAAGGAGAACTACAAACCACTGCTGAAGGAAATAAGAGAGGACACAAACAAATGGAAAAACATTCCATGCTCATGTATAGGAAGAATCAATATCGTGAAAATGGCCATACTGCCCAAAGTAATTTAGAGATTCAATGCTATTCACATGAAGCCACCATTGACTTTCCTCACAGAATTAGAAAATAACTACTTTAAATTTCATGTGGAAGCAAAAAAGAGCCCATATAGCCAAGACAATCTTAAGCAAAAAGAACAGAGCTGGGGGCATCACGCTACCTGACTTCAAACCCTACTATAAGGCTACAGTAATGAAAACAGCATGGTACTGATACCAAAACAGATATATAGACCAATGGAACAGAACAGAGGCCTCAGAAATATCACCACATATCTACAACCATCTGATCTTTGACAAACCTGACAAAAACAAGCAACGGAGAAAGAATTCCCTATTTAATAAATGGTGCTGGGAAAGCTGTCTAGCCATATGCAGAAAACTGAAACTGGACCCTTTCCTTACATCTTATTCAAAAATTAACTCAAGATGGATTAAAGACTTATAATGTAAAACCTAAAATGATAAAAAAAAAAAAAACCTACAAGAAGACCTAGGCAATACCACTCAGGACATAGGCATGGGCAAAGACTTCATGACTAAAGCATCAAAAGCAATTGCAACAAAAGCCAAAATTGACAAATGGGATCTAATTAAACTTCAGCCTTAGTTTCCATATTTTGAAAATGATGTTGATAATACCTACCTTTTACAATTGCTTAACCGAAAATGGTAGATCAAAAGAGAAGGAGAGGAGAGAAAGAGAGAGAGAGAGAGAGAGAGAGAATCATAGCACAGTGCTTACCTCTTTCTGGATCAGCACATTTCTGAGAACAGTTTTTCCAGTCCCTTACTGTTTTATTTGGGCTATTAAATTCTAGATATATTTACTTAACACATACAATGTACCTACCAGGCAATGAGCTTGATGTGGGTAGGACGCCAAAGCCATTGCCCATCAGAAACTCACAGCCAGCAGAAAAGCCCAGTTGTTCAATATCTACTCTGTGACTGAAGAAAGATCTCAGAGGTTGGAGTTCCTGAAAAGCAAAGACAGAGATTAGTGTGCAGGAGGTATATTAGGAATACTCTTGAGATCAATACCTGTGAAAGAGAAGGGAAGAAAACAGGATTTGGCAGAGAACTGAGGTGTGTTTGAAACTGGAATGATCCTTCAGAGTTTTCCTGAGTTGAGGTAAGGTGGCCAGGTCTTTATAACTTTGTATTTATTACTAATAGAGGCACATGTATTTTCCCTTTCCCTGGAGAGGGGCATGACCTTGAGCAAGGCAGTTCTCTTCAACTGAGGAAATCCCTACTGGAGACTGACTGTTGAGGGCCATATTTCACTGTGATTGCCAGCAAGTATGGAAATAAATGTATTCTTGTAGGCAGATTGTGCAGCTCATTAAAGACCACAACAGATGTGCCACTGATTGCTGGTTATCCCTCCAATGTGCCTGTATCTATTTTTGTTGAATATTTCAAAAGCCCCTCAAGAACTCTGCAAACGGGAGGAGCTTAATAGAAGTCTAGATGTCAAGTAATCCTGTGACCAATTTTGAACTTCTTGGAAAAAAGGGTTCAACAAATGCAACAAATGAGACAGCTATTTTTTCCCTACTTTTTCTTCTTTATTATGACTTCTCTCCATCATTTTGTCTTTAATTAATGATATATTTTATTGGACTTCTTCCCCTAAGCTTTCAAGGCAGAGAGCATGTTTCTAAAAAATCAAAGAACTGAATAATAAATAAAAGCCTGAGCAGTAAATAGATCCTCGGATGAAGAAATAGAAATCAAAATTCAAAGCAGAAAATGAGCCAGCTCATTTTGGTTGCCAACTGAGAGGGAGGGCCTCATGCACAGATGAATCTATCTCAATTCTTCATGTCAGAAGCCCTTAGTAATAGTCCTACTTGTCCACATTTTGGCCTTAAATCCAGGGCACCTTAAGAAGCTGCCTACTTGGCTACAGTACAATGATCCAAGCACTTTTATGGTTTGAACAAAGTTCTGTTTTCCACCCACCTAGGTCCATAAAGTGACCTTTTAGCAATTCAGCTTCTGAGAGCCAGAGGAGGTTGGGGGTAGGCAAAGGACTTAGTTGAGTGGCTCAGCAAATTTGATCAAATTCAGCAAACACTTCCTGAGCACCTACTCTGTGTCAGGCCCTATGGTGGGCCCTAGAAAGACATAAATCTGAGACATTAACTGCCTGCTAGCAATTTCTAATCTAGTAGGGAAGACTCAGAAAATTAGATAATTATAACTAGTTGTTGGGAGAGGGGATCTCGATCAAGAGTGGTAATATAGAATCAGGAGTCAGGAGACAGAATTTTGAGGGCTTGAGATCAGTTAGATAGATATTGTCCTGGACCAGGTGAGGATCAATAAAGGCTTAAGTAATGATGGAAATACAGTCCATCTCTGTCCAATTAGATATGATTGCCAATATATGTCTCCCTCTATCTGAGGTGGGGCATCTTTAATTTTCATAAAGGTGTTAAATCATGCCTCTAAAAATATCTTTGGCATTATGTATATTTTCCAGCTGCTCTGGACATTTAATGAGGTGAGAAGGGGAAGGAAATGATGGGAATTGAGGCTAGGAAAGTAGTTAAGCAAAGGTTGGATTTTTTTATTATTATTATTATACTTTAAGTTTTAGGTTACATGTGCACAACGTGCAGGTTTGTTACATATGTATACATGTGCCATGTTGGTGTGCTGCACCCATTAACTCGTCATTTAGCATTAGGCATATCTCCTAATGCTGTCCCTCCCCCTCCCCCTCCCCCCACCCCTCAACAGTCCCCGGTAAAAGACTTTGTAATGTTCACAACTATTAATATTCACAATTATTAGACAGCCATAAAAGAGGTCTTTTTCTTTTTTAGTAGGACATCATCCCATTATAAGGGCTACACCCTCATGACCTAACTGCCACCCTAAGGCTCCACTTCTAATTACCAACACATTGAGGGTTAAAATTTCAACATATGAATTTGGCACGGGTAAGTGCATAAACATCCAGTCTATAGCAAAGACTTTTGTCAAATACGTGGTTTACAAATATTTTCTCCAAGTATGTAGCTTGGCTTTTCATACCCTTAACAGGAATCTTGAGCACATCAAACATTTTTTGTTGGTTGGTTTAATTTGGATGAAGTCTAACATTTCAATTCTTTGTGAAGTATGATTTGATATCATGTCTGATACTTCAAAAATTTCTAGGTCCCAGAGATTTTTTTCCTGTTATCTTCTAAAAGTTTTATAGTTTTATGTTTTACATTTAAGTCTGTGATCCATTTCGAATTGCTTTTGTATAGAGTGTGAGGTTTTAGTCAAAGTTATTCTTTTATGCCTATTGATGTCCAATTTTTCCCACACTATGTGTTGAAAAGACTATCCTTTCCTTATTGAATTGCCTTTGCACCTCTGTCAAAAATCTGGGTTCTCTGTTCTATTCCATTGATCTATGTGTCTATCCCTCTGCCAATACCACATAGTCTTGATTATTATAGCTTCATACATTCTGAAGATAGGAAAACTGATTTCCTCTCATTGTATTCTCTTTTTTCAAAATCATTTAAGCAATTCTAGTTCCTTTGGCTTTCCATACAAATTTCAAAATTATTTTGTATACATCTACAAAAAACTTGCTGAAATTTTGATAACAACTCTGATAAACCTACAGATGAATTTGGTGACAATTCATATCTTCACAATGGTGGATCTTCCAATACATAAACATGGCATGTCTCTGCATTTATTTAAATCATCTTTGATTTCTGTCCTCCAAATTTTGTAGTTTTTAATACAAAGTCTTACATATACACACACATATATATATACACACATATATAGACATATATATAGATATATATACACATATATAGACATATACATAGACTTGTATATATATACTTTTATATATATATATATATACACTACTTATATCTAAGTATTTCCATTTTTGAGTGACTGTATTATGCTTTTAATTTGAAAGTCCACATGCTCATTTGCTAGTATATAGAAATGTAATGGCTATTTTTATGTTGATCTTGTATCTTGAGACCATGATGAACTTACTTATTAGCTTTAAGAGTTTTTGCTGGGCATGATAGTTCACGCCTGTAATACCAGCACTTTGGGAGGCTGAGGCAGGTGAATCACGAGGTCAGGAGTTTGAGACCAGCCTGGCCAACATGATGAAACCCCACCTCTACTAAAAATGCAAAAAAACAGCTGGGCGTAGTGGCAGGCACCTGTAATCCCAGCTACTCGGGAGGCTGAGGCAGGAGAACCACCTGAACCCAGGAGGCAGAGGTTGCAGTGAGCCGAGATCACACCACTGCACTCCAGTCCCACTGCACTCCAGCCTGGACGACAGAGATTCCATCTCAAAAAAAAAAAAAAAAAAGAGTTTTTATGTTCTACAAATTTTGATCTTGTGTATTTTAATTTTCATTCAGTGAAATGTTTTATTTAATTTATCTTGAGCGTTCCTTTCTAACTTATGTATTATTCACTAGTGTGTGGCTTTGTATGCAAATATTTGGAGATTTTCCTGTTATCTTACTGTTATTGATTTGTACTTTGATTTCATTTGGTTAAGGAACATATTCTATATAG
The DNA here is from genome assembly GCF_029289425.2 of Pan paniscus. Lineage (NCBI taxonomy): Eukaryota > Metazoa > Chordata > Mammalia > Primates > Hominidae > Pan > Pan paniscus. Next base: position 66,793,190 of record NC_073272.2, read on the forward strand.
TTTAAATTATTTTAATATTTGTTTTGGTTTGCTTTGGGCCCAGAATATGGTCTATCTTGGTATACATTCCCTGGGCACTTATAAAATATGTGTATTCTATTGTTGGGTAGAGTTTTATGTAAATGTTTATTTATTAGATCTACCTGTTGGCTGATGTTGTTGTTGAATTCTCTGTCTTTGTTGATTTTCTGTCTACTTGTACTGTCAATTGATGAGAGAGGGGTAAAGTCCCCAACTATAATTCTGATTTGTCTATTTCTCCTTTCAGTTCTATTAATTTTTGCATCACATATTTTTACAGCTTGGTTGATGTGATATACCTATTTAAGATTATCATCTTTGTGGATTGACTTTTTATCATCATATAATTTTTTATGTCTTTAAATTTTCTTTGCTCTTGTCTACTTTATCTGATATTAATATGGTTACTCTTGCTTCCTTTTTATAAATATGCTCTTAATATATATTTTATGTTATTTTGTTTTCATGATGCTTTTAATGTTATATTTCATATGAGTTTCTTACAGATAGAATAGTTCGGTCACGCTTGTTTATTCCACCCTCTCATCCTCTGTCTTTTAAATTTATGTGGTATATTTTGACCATTTACATTTAATGAAATTATTAATAGATTAGGGTTTAAATTTGCTGCTTCACTTTTGGTTTTCCCTTTGTTCTTTCTGCTTTTGTTTCTCTGTTTCTTCTTTCCTGCCTTTTTGGATTACATGAACATATTTTAGAATGCTATATTGAATTACACATAGGGTGTTTGAGTGTATCTCTTTGTATAGTGTTTTTTGGTGGTATTCTAGGTTATTCTATCTTATATATATAAAATATATATAAATAATGTATAAACTATTATATATGTATGTGTGTATATATATATATATTATATATATATATATATATAATCATTTACTGGTTTTATCATGTTACTAGGGTTTTTGCCCATTTATAATTTATTTGTCTTAGGTATTTTTTGTACACACATTGAGAACCACATCAGAACTCCCTGGAGTTCCCACATCAGAACCATATCAAACAGTGTAATAATTTTTGTTTAAATCATCAAACATAATTTTAAAATCTGAAGAGAATTGTCTATTTTATTTACTTATATTTTTAGTGCTTTTTTTTCTTCTTTCTGATAGTCAAGCCTCCTTCTTTAGTAATTTATTTTCTTTTTAGATAACTTCTTTTAACCACTCTTTTAAAGTTGAACTGGTGAAAAATTCTCTTTGTTACCCTTTATCTTAGAATGTCTTGATTTTTCCTCTATTACTGAAGTATACTTTCACTGAGTACAGAATTCTGGGTTACATGAATTTTTCCTTTCATACTTGAAAAACATTGTGCCACTTTTTTTCTGACATTCATAATTTCTAATAAGAAACCTGTGATTTAAATTGTTTTTTACCTATAGTTAAATTATAATTTCTCTTTCACTGTTTCAAGATTTTTTTCTTTGTCTTTAATAGCTGTGGCTATGAGTCTTAGTGTTTATTTCTTTGAGTTTATTCTATTTGGGGTTTTATCAATTTTTAAAATCTATAGATGTATTTTTTTTCCAAATTCAGAAAGTTTTAGCCATTATTTTTTCAATGTCTTTTGCTCTACCTTATTTTGTCTCTCCTTTGGAACTCTGATGACATGAATGTTAGACCCCTTCTTACAATCCCACAGACCTCAGAAGCTCTGTTTACTTTTTTCAGTAAATTTCTCATTGTTGTTCAGTTGTAGTAATTTCTATCATTCTAGCTTCCAGTTAATTTAGTCTTTCCTCTTTTCCTTCCATTCTGCTATTGAATCCATTCATTGCATTTCTTATTTTGGTTGTTGCATTATTTATTGCTAGAATTTCTATATTTCTGTCTGGTTCTTCTTTATAGCTTTTGTTCTGTGTTGAAATTTTCTATCTCTTACTGCTTGGAGTTCTGACCACCGACTAGGTGGAAATTCTGACCCCCCCCACTAGATGTCCTCTAATAGCTCCTGGGTTGCAAGAGGTAGGAATGTCTTGTTACTGCTCCTCAGATGGCCTCCACTGGTACTGCAGGGGAGCTGGTCTCAATACTGCTGGACAGTGGTGAGTGTCCTGACTCTATAGGAAGCCTTCTCTGATAACATATTTGGGAGATGGAGGGGCACTCTGTTATTGCCAGATGAGTATGGAAGTTGAAGATCCCTGCATGGTTTTCATTCACACCTAAAGAGGAGTGCTAAATACTGCCAACTGGTGATGAAAGTTTTGGTTCCCCACTCAGGTTTCTCTGATACCTCCTTGGCAGAGAGTGTTGAGTGCCTTGTTATAACTTGTAAAGGGTAAAATTCTAGGTTTCTCACTCAGCCTCCGCTAGTATAGTGACTGTAGTTTTTTTCTGTGATATCTAGCTGTAGGAGAATGGTCATTGTCTAAAAGTTTTGAATCTTTCTAGGCTGCCCCTTTCTTGGTCCTTTACCTAGAAAGGGCAGGCTTTTGTTTGGAATTCTTTTTCGTCTGCAGCTATTGGTATTTCTGGGTTACAGCTTTCTTTAGTATCAAGTGTGGGATATATGAAGCAAAAAGGAAACCAAGGAAACATGCCAGATGCTGTTCCTCAAGGCTTGCAGTTCCTACCCACTCTTCCTACTTCTTTCCAGTTTTGCAAGTCTTCTTATGTTTGTTGTACATATAATGTCATGGGTTTATAATTTTGCATAGTAAAAGAAAAGACAAGTATATCTACTCCATATTTCTCAAGTTAGAAGTTCAAGCCTGTCTTAAGAGATAACGAGGCAGCATGATGAATGGGATAGGATTAGGAAGACTCTGGATGGGGTCCTGGACCACTCAGGGGAGGGCAGTCATTTTTATTTCAGTAGATTTGACCTCCTGGTGTTTTTATTGTCCATTTCCTTATACAAATGCCTCTTGGAGAGAAGTGAAGGATGTGAAAAGTTAGAAGGAAGTTGCTGCTCAGACCTCACAGAACTGCTGTTAAGTATTCAAATATACTCACACTAACATACTGTACTGGGTCAGGCAAAGAAGAGGGGGGAAATTGGGTATCTAACTTGAAACTTCTCAGGTTTCTCTTTTTTGACATTTATACCAGTGTAGTTGGGATATAATTTGGAGTTTCTCTAATCAACTGTTCAAGAACTCAATACTTGGAACAACCAAATATACAAAAATCTCATCTTTAACTTCAACTAATGCCTATGCAGGGAGGTGGGTGGCACAAATTTAGTTAGTTAAGGCAGCTTGGTTTCATGGTTTCTGGGCAGTGCAAGGCAGTATGTGCTTATAAACTGAACAGCTATAATGTTAATTGTCTGATGTTAAAAAAAGAACGGTACGCACAATGAAACAATAAGCAGTGCACAAGACATATTTCCGATGATAAAGAGTAAAGACTAGATAAAAATGGAAATTTGCAGGGGAAAGTGAAGCATAATGGATTTCATATTCTGTCTGAATTTACCTTTATACTCCATTATAATCTATTCTGTTATGTTTGTGATTGATATATATATATACACACACAAATACACACATATATATATGTTTGTGTATGCGTGTGTGTGCATATGTATTTTTATATTCTATATATTGTGTGGTTTTGAGGTTGGATGATTTTGAATGGAGTACTGAGAGGATCCATTGTCAGGAAGGCTCAAGGAGATATTGTGAGTCTGTTGCTTCCCAGGTAGCTCAGAGAAAAAATAGGCTAGGAACTGAATAACCAGAGACATCAACACAAAATGTTTGATTCTGGATTTATTCCCTGGGCCAAATTTTTGTTTTGGAACAAAGTAAAAAATTCATTCAGCAATCACAGTAGATGTTTGTACTCAGAATTCTCAAGCCTGTAAAAGCACTGGTCTAGGGTCTAGGAGACCAAAGCCCTAGTCTAGTCTATTTCATTGCCTGTTCAGATAATCATGGGAGAGTTACTCCCCTATCTGGATCTCAGTTTCCCGATCTGAATAAGAAGGGATTAGACTAGACTAATCCCAGATGTGTGACATTCTCTGACTTTATTTTTTAGGCAACCAAGAGGCTTTGAAATGTCTAAGGATGGTACTGTCCTGTCAAAATGATAACAATCCCTATCTCTTAAGGCAGTGGTTCTCAACATGATCTGAGTAATGGTTGGTACCCAGGACTTTATTTTTAAAAAGTGATCTGATGATTCTGATGCAGTTTATCCACTGATCACATTTTAGAAAGTATGACTTCAAGGTCTAGATAATGAAAGTTTTGAGTGCACATGCTGGAAGAGAATCATGTGGGCTTGAATAGTAGTCATTTCAACACACACACGTGTATGTGCATACAAACACACACAAATTCCTTGTGTCTTTCATGTATAGTGATCCTTGCTTTTGTTTGCCATTCAGGCTTAAAATATTTGAAAGGAAAATCCCTTATCTCCAATTCACATGCATCAAGCCTGCTCCACTATATTCCCATTCTTGGTTAATAACATCACCATATATGAAGACACCCTAGCTAGAAATACTTAAGTTATCCTTGGCTATTTTATTTCTCTGAAGCATAGTAAATTCTGTCCTCTCATTATAGTGTTATTTACTCACATTGGCTGCCTGCCAACTCCCAGTCTTTCTTTAATCCTTCAAAATTTCGTCTATATCTTACCTCCTCTGAAAAGCTTTTTCTTACATAATGTTTCTTTCTCCCACCATAGATGTATTTACTCTTTCTCCAAAGTTATTTATGAATTTTAAACGTGCCCCTATCTTTATGGTTGTCAGTTTATATTTTATTAAAATAATGTTTGTTTTTTCTATTAGACTGGGAGCTCCTTAGAGCCGTGGATTGGTCATCTCTGCCTCCCCAGGGACATGGACAGTAAGCATTCGTTAAAATGAATGTTCATGTACTTTTCTAGAAGAAGAGAGTGCTTCCAAGACCTGAAGCCCAGTATACTCTGCCCCAAGGCCTGGGAGGGAGAAACCTACTCAAGCTCTCTAAAGACTTTGTTGAGTTAAAAATATTATGGCTGCTTTAAAATATCTGAAGAGCTTCTATGTAGAGGATGAATAAAATTCAGTTCTTCTCTGTGGTTACAAAAGTGAAAACAATCTGTAGAATCTACAGGGAGATAGATTTAAGCGAAAGAGCAAACTTCTTATCCAGCCATCCTTAGGTTCTCCAAAATCTGGTCATGACCTATCCACCCAGCTGAATCTCTCCCTACCTCTGCATGGTAACACTACTCTTGTCAAACGTCAATACTGACTTCTCCCAGGACAAGCCTCATGCTTCAGTTTTGGCCCCCTCTCCTGTCTCTGATTGTCTAAATCTTATCTCTATCCTTCAAAGACCAGATAAAATGGCACCCTCCATGAGGTTCATCATACTTCCTTCCCCTCTTCATCACTTTATTTAGGATTTTTCCACCTCTAAAATGCTCCTCTAAATAGTATTTAGGATTAGTGATTGCAAGGTGTGTCATTTTATAATCTCTTTATTTCAACACATATGTGTTTATATTTCAAGGTTTCTTGTAGAAGCTTTCCTTTTTAAACCCAATCTGACAATCTTTGTCTAGCCATTGTAATTGATTTGTACTTTTCTTACAATTCTTATGACTTTATTATTGTATATTAACAATAAAAATAGCTAACATTTATTGAGTGCTCACTATCTGTCAGCTACTATTCTAAGTGTTTTACATACATTATTTTATTTATATCCTTACAACTAGTTTATCAGGTAGATACTATTATTATCCTCATCCTACAGATAAATAACTTAAGGATTGAATATATCAAGTATTTTCTCAATTATATGCAGAACAGTTAAATAATTTTCCTAATAAATGATACATGTGGAAGAAAAGGAGCTGCTAGGCCTAAGGCTTTTCACTTTTGCTTATCCCCTGACCTCTGTCTGGACCACACTGCCTTGGTTTGGACAAATCTGTACTTTATTTCAACTCTACCTCAGCAATTTTTATACCTTTAAGGGAGGAGACCACCTCTCATTTGTCTTCTGCCTAATTTCTGCCTCAAAGGAAAGAGAAAGTAGGAGTTAAAGAAAAAGCAGAAGTGAAATTCAATAGTCAGACAGCCTGGTGCCACACCCCAGGCCTGGTAGTTAAGATCGACCCCTGACCTAATTGCTTATGTTATCTGTAGATTGCAGACATTGTATGAGGAAGCATTGTGTAACTCCCTGTTCGGTTCTGTTCTGTTCTGATCACCAGTGCATGCAGCCCCAGTCACATAGCCCCCACTTGCACAATGTATCAAGACTCTTTCACTTGGACCCCTTAGAGTTGTAGGCCTTTAAAAGGGACAGGAATCTTGACTTCGGGGAGCTTGGATCTTGAGACTCGAGTCTACCGATGCTCCCAGCTGATTAAAGCCTAAACCTTCCTAAAACCTGTGTCCGGGAGGTCTTGTCTAAGACCAGTCCTGCTACACCTTCAGTCAACTCTAGGAGACCAGTGCTGGTGGGGTGGGGAGATTTGAGTCTGCCTTCCTTGTGGGTGATGGATGGAAAGAAAATGGGAGTACACGAACAGGTCATGATTTGGGGAAGGAAGCAGCATAGGGGCTTGAGAGGCAGACAGAACAGGGCTCAAGTCCTGGCTCCTTTACTTCCTGCTGTGTGACCATGGACATCTGCTAAGCCTTCGTAATAAGCTGGAATATTAAAGTGGAAATCTGAACAAGTCCAAAGATCTCTGAAGAAAAACCTGTCATGTGTCTATAACTGTATCAGAATTTACATCACTTTTGTCCCCATGTTTGACCTGCTGTGTAGCTTTGAGCAACACCTTCCTCTTTCTGGACATCATTGTCCATATCAGTAACATGAAAAACTTCAACTGGATTTTCTCTAAAGGTCCCTTCCACTCTGATACTCTGTGAAAAAACATTAAATAAATCAGGCAGATTAGTCTCCATAAAGGAGCCAGTTTGGGTGACTTACAACATGGCTGTTTCCTACTTTGGCCTAGAAAAGAGTAAATAGTGGTATTAGTCATCATTTTTATCATCATATTCCCAAAGAAACATTTACTGTGGGCTTCAGTGTGTATCTGTTATAATCGGGAAGATTTATACGTGGGTAATGGTATACTTATAATTGGTTGCATTTATACAACTCAGGAAAAATTATAAAATACTTATGCCCATTAATGACATTTCATTCTCATAACAATTTATTGAGGATGGTACTTGTCACCCCCATTTTACAGATAAGCAAACTAAGTTTGAAGTGATTACATAGTATGCACAAAGTCACACACCTAGTAAGTGAAGTAGCAAACACCAACACCCAGATCCATCTGCATCATAGTCTCTTTACTATATGATAGCTGCCTTTTAAAATAACTGACATAAAATAATTTTCATATTTGGCAATTTGTAAAGAGCTTTTCCATCTATTAGCTGAATTAATTGAGTAGGATACTATCTCTACACTGAAAAAAAAAAACATATAGTCTGGTTGGGGAAGTCAGACATAAACGTACAGATGAAAAGTACCAAATTAGTGATATAAGCAATGAGAGTAGAGGAGAAAGAAAGAGCCCTGGAGGGACACAGGACTCTCATTGGAACTTGAAGAAAATTTGGATGGGATGAGAGAAAGTGGGTAGGCCTTCCAAACTAGAATAACAATGTGAGGTATAGAGGAAGAGAATGCCCTAGGCATGTTTAAGGAATGAGTAAACAGGTTTTGTTGGGGCCAGATAATTCGACAGATAAACATTCAATTGTTTGGGAGAGTCTAATTGGTAGCAGGCTGGAAATACCAGGCTGTTTATCTCCCACGGTAGTGTAGCATTCAAATGCCCTGTAAGGAAGGCCTATGTGGACCATAGAAAGTCATGTGAATTTCTAAATGTCAAATGGACCCATGGAAGAGGCAAGGTTTGATGTTGGCATCCTATCTTCTCAGTCGGTGCTATTTCCAACACAATTCAAATTCCATAGTCTTGCCTAGTTCAGGGACAGTAATATGTAATGATTCATACTAAATATCAGGATGGGTGGGGAGAATTTTTTCACTACCAAGGCTCTTCAAAGTACCTCATCAGTAATCTTAACATTTCCTTCTTTGAAGGAATTGGAAGGGTGTGGGTGAACACCACTTCCCCAGTTCTTTCTCAGAAAAATATACAATCAAGACACTAGTTTTCTTATTGCCTATCTTCAACACTCCCCAGATTTAGCAAAGAGTAGGGAATTCCTCAAGAAATGAGACATAGACTTGGAGAAATGGGCAGAATTGATGTCAACTCTAATAAGACAACAAATTGGAACATTTTCTCCTCTTTATTCGAAGGCTACATTTTACCTTGATGGCTTTTAAAATAAATATCAATTTGAAACATGAAGAAAGCTTCCTTGTCTGTGGCTGAATCACTCTTGAAGTTCTGGGAATCACCTTTGCTCATTGTCTCCCTTGCTTTCTGTTTCAGCTACCTGGGTCTGCTCTCTCTCTTCTCATTCCTTTTCCTGGTATTCTCTCAATTCCCAGAAACTCATTTATGGATGCTGCCATTGTTAGGAATCACAATCACTAATAAATCATTAAAATTTGGGGTGCAACATTATCAGAAAGTTTATCTTAACTATAGAAGTGGTGTGTGTGTGTGTGTGTGTGTCTACCCATTGACTGAAGAATATTTCTTCTAAACCACTGATTAAAGTTTTAGAATGAGAAAATTAAAATGGCCTCAACGAACCTGTCCTTAACTTGGAGAGAAATCAAAGAACCAAGCTGTTCCTCTGACACGGATGAAAGGGCCCATCTCAAAAATATCTGAACCCACTCAAAATTTCCAAATAACATGAGTTCAAGGCCCAAGCCCTGGGGGATGTCTTCTGTAGAGGCAGCTGGAGAGCTACAGGGAAAATACAAAATTCTTGCCCATTTTTATCTAATCCCACGCAGATCTAATCTCATCCTTCATGAAACACATCTTTTAATCAAATTCTGTGTAGAGAGGGAGAAAAAGTACCTCAGGCATAATTTATGTTTTATTTTTAGCTGAATTAACCACCAGAGCCATTAACTGGCCTGTAGCTTCAGGGCTTATCTGGAGGAAACCTCAAAAGCTTTTGGGCCTCCTCAGTCTGACGGCCCTATCTTTAGTCAGTGCTAAAGTAGTTTAGAACTTGAACTTTAAGAGTCACACCCCAGGGTCCTCATTTCCATTTTATTAAAACACAGGCATTAGCAAAGCTTAATTTCACTGTGATAAGACCTGATTTATTTGAAGCTCAGAGCCACAGAAGACCTACTTAATTAAACTAGCTATTGTAAGTCAAGTCCAACTTTTTAATGCTGCATGGTAGTTTTTAAAAATAAATACTTTTTAGAAGTTACAATGATGTCTTTACTTTTTCTTTGAAATATTCCTTTGGTTATATTTTAGTAAACTTGAGGAAGTTATATTCCTTTCTTAGGTCTTATTCTTCCTTTATATAAAGAAGGAGAAAGGTATATTAAATCAACAGTTCTCAAATTTTGTGGTACATTAAAATCGCGGAAGGTGTTAGTTAAAAATACACATGTCTAGTCATCAGCCATGTTGATGCTGATATAGCCCAGCTGGGTTATAGCTCTGAAAGCTGATTTTTAAATAAACTTCCCAGACAATTCTGTTGGACAACCACCAAACTCAATGCTCTCTAAACAGCAGTCCACACTTAAAAAATATTAAAAAAGAAAGACGTCTCTTGAAGAAATGTTGACATGTTACTGGGCCATTCAGTTTCCTAAGAGCCTCTGAGTCATTATTTAATGCATTGAAACTCACCAGAGTGCTAAAAATCCTGGTTGATAATAAGAATAGTGCCTAAAATAGAAAGAAGATCCACAAAAAAAAAAAAAAACAGTAACAAAATGCAGAGCTGGATTTCCTGAGAAAAATCGGGATAGGTACTTTCCTCGGAAAAAGGGCTTTTTTCCCATAAGACCTTCTATTTTGAATAATATTCACAATCTCACTGACTTAGAAATAGAAGAATGTTTGACATTTTTAATCTATGTAAAAAAAAAAAAAAAAAAAAAAAAACCTTGGCTGGAGGTTACCTGGTAGGACAGGCTTAGGTTCAAGAATTTCAACAAACACCACATATTTTCACTTCTAAATGGGACCTAAATATTGGATACTCATGGATGTAAAGATGGCAACAATAGACACTGAGGACTACTAGAGGGTCTAGGGAGGAAGGAGAAAGTGTTGAAAACTTACCTATTAGGTACTATACCCACTACCTGGGTGACAAGGTCATTTGTACCCTAAACCTCAGCATCACACAATATACCCATGTAACAAACCTGCATTTGTACCCCCTGACTCTGAAATAAAAGTTGAAACTATAAAAATAAAGTATTTTGAGTGGTCCAGTTAGAGATTCTAAGTAATAAAAGATCTTCATGAGACTCCTTAGTCCCTCTCAGTACCACACAATCAGGGGTTTTCTGATAGTACTCCACTACTCAAAAACCCCTTGAGAATTTTTTATTTTTTATTATTATTTTTATTATTATTATTATACTTTAAGTTTCAGGGTAAATCAAGTCTGGCACATAGATTTTGTCTGTGCAAGAATAATAGACACCAACTTTCTCCTGTAATGGTGTTCTTGTCAAGAGTGTTCTAGTCAGCACAGTTCCTCTTAATGGTAACCCTTGCTTTGTCTCAGCCTAAGGATTAGGATGACTTAATTGCACACACCTGATAAGGGGAGGCGGGATTAACTCTATGGATAAAGTTCTTATACCAAAAAGCTTCTCCCTGAGGTGGAAAAACATCAAACCACACATCCAACATCTCAACTTTTACATTGCTGCCTAAGGGACTGACTTCTCTCTTGCCTTTATTGGAGTGCTGATAGGACCAAACATACACTAGATATCTGGGGGATACAGAGAACAAAAACAGTGGTTTGAACTAGTACATGAGTAGTTGTCATGGATTATACCACTGGTTCATCACAGAATGAGTGAGTGAAAAACCCAGCTTGCAGCTTCTCCCTGGGGAGAGAAAGAATTGGACCATGTGTCAAAAGTTTCAACTTTTCCAGAAGTTGCATTAGGAGTTGGCTTCTTACTCATCTGTCTCTGTGTGCTGACAGGGTATGGCATACTTTAGAAGCCTGAGGAAACTACTAATACAGCATTTTGAACTATCATAAAGGTTTAAGAGGCCCACAAAATCTCTGGCCAGATTGATTGGTGAAAGTCTTCTCCTATACAAGGCCAATCCATGAAGACTGAAAAATGTGGTTGTTTTACTAACATATAGACATTAATACATTCAAGGAAAATGAAGAAATAGGGAAACACAACCCTCAAAAAAGAACAAGATAAAACTCCAAAAACTGGCTCTAATAAAACAGAGATAGATGAATTACCTGACAGAGAATTCAAAGTAACAATCATAAAATATGTTCAAAGATCTCAAGAGAATAATGCATGAACAAAGTCAGAAATTCAACAAAGAAATGCGAAAAATTTTAATGAACTAAATAGACACCTTGGAGCTAAAAATTATAATAAATGAATTAGAAGATTCAGCAGAAGTGTTCATCAAAAAACTAGATTAAGCACAATGAAAAAATCACCAGGCTGGGTGCGGTGGCTCATGCCTGTAATCCCAGCACTTTGAGAGGCCAAGACAGGCAGATAACAAGGTCAGGAGCTCAAGAGCAGCCTGACCAACTTAGTGAAACCACGTCTCTACTAAAAATACAAACATTAGCTGGGTGCGGTGGTGGGAGCCTGTAGTCCCACCTACTCAGGAGGCTGAGGCAGGAAAATCACTTGAATCCGGGAGGTGGAGGTTGCAGTGAGCTGAGATTATGCCACTGCACTCCAGCCTGAGTGACAGAGTGAGACTCCCTATCAAAAATAAATAAATAAATAAATAATCGGCACATCTGAAGAAAGGTCATTTAAAAGTATCCAGTCAGGGAGGAGCCAAGATGGCCGAATAGGAACAGCTCCGGTCTACAGCTCCCAGCGTGAGCTACGCAGAAGACGGTGATTTCTGCATTTCCATCTGAGATACCGGGTTCATCTCACTAGGGAGTGCCAGACAGTGGGCGCAGGCCAGTGGGTGTGCGCACCATGCGCGAGCCGAAGCAGGGCGAGGCATTGCCTCACCTGGAAAGCGCAAGTGGTCAGGGAGTTCCCTTTCCGAGTCAAAGAAAGGGGTGACGGACGCACCTGGAAAATCGGGTCACTCCCACCCGAATATTGCGCTTTTCAGACCAGCTTAAAAAACGGCGCACCACGAGACTATATCCCACACCTGGCTCGGAGGGTCCTACGCCCATGGAGTCTCGCTGATTGCTAGCACAGCACTCTGAGATCAAACTGCAAGGCGGCAGCGAGGCTGGGGGAGGGGCGCCTGCCATTGCCCAGGCTTGCTTAGGTAAACAAAGCAGCTGGGAAGCTCGAACTGGGTAGAGCCCACCACAGCTCAAGGAGGCCTGCCTGCCTCTGTAGGCTCCACCTCTGGGGGCAGGGCACAGACAAACAAAAAGACAGCAGTAACCTCTGCAGACTTAAATGTCCCTGTTTGACAGCTTTGAAGAGAGCAGTGGTTCTCCCAGCACGCAGCTGGAGATCTGAGAAAGGGCAGACTGCCTCCTCAAGTGGGTCCCTGACCCCGACCCCCGAGCAGCCTAACTGGGAGGCACCCCCCAGCAGGAGCACACTGACACTTCACACTGCAGGGTATTCCAACAGACCTGCAGCTGAGGGTCCTGTCTGTTAGAAGGAAAACTAACAAACAGAAAGGACATCCACACAGAAAACCCATCTGTACATCACCATCATCAAAGACCAAAAGTAGATAAAACCACAAAGATGGGGAAAAAACAGAACAGAAAAACTGGAAACTCTAAAACGCAGCGTGCCTCTCCTCCTCCAAAGGAAGGCAGTTCCTCACCAGCAACAGAACGAAGCTGGATGGAGAATGATTTTGACGAGCTGAAAGAAGGCTTCAGATGATCAAATTACTCTGAGCTACGGGAGGACATTCAAACCAAAGGCAAAGAAGTTGAAAACTTTGAAAAAAATTTAGAAGAATGTATAACTAGAATAACCAATACAGAGAAGTGCTTAAAGGAGCTGATGGAGCTGAAAACCAAGGCTCGAGAACTACGTGAAGAATGCAGAAGCCTCAGGAGCCGATGCGATCAACTGGAAGAAAGGGTATCAGCAATGGAAGATGAAATGAATGAAATGAAGTGAGAAGGGAAGTTTAGAGAAAAAAGAATAAAAAGAAATGAGCAAAGCCTCCAAGAAATATGGGACTATGTGAAAAGACCAAAACTACGTCTGATTGGTGTAGCTGAAAGTGATGCGGAGAATGGAACCAAGTTGGAGAACACTCTGCAGGATATTATCCAGGAGAACTTCCCCAATCTAGCAAGACAGGCCAACGTTCAGATTCAGGAAATACAGAGAACGCCACAAAGATACTCCTCGAGAAGAGCAACTCCAAGACACATAATTGTCAGATTCACCAAAGTTGAAATGAAGGAAAAAATGTTAAGGACAGCCAGAGAGAAAGGTCGGGTTACCCTCAAAGGGAAGCCCATCAGACTAACAGCGGATCTCTCGGCAGAAACCCTACCGGCCAGAAGAGAGTGGGGGCCAATATTCAACATTCTTAAAGAAAAGAATTTTCAAACCAGAATTTCATATCCAGCCAAACTAAGCTTCATAAGTGAAGGAGAAATAAAATACTTTACAGACAAGCAAATGCTGACCGATTTTGTCACCACCAGGCCTGCCCTAAAAGAGCTCCTGAAGGAAGCCCTAAACATGGAAAGGAAAAACCGGTACCAGCCGCTGCAAAATCATGCCAAAATGTAAAGACCATCGAGACTAGGAAGAAACTGCATCAAATAATGAGCAAAATCACCAGCTAACATCATAATGACAGGATCAAATTCACACATAACAATATTAACTTTAAATGTAAATGGACTAAATGCTCCAATTAAAAGACACAGACTGGCAAGTTGGATAAAGAGTCAAGACCCATCAGTGTGCTGTATTCAGGAAACCCATCTCACATGCAGAGACACACATAGGCTCAAAATAAAAGGATGGAGGAAGATCTACCAAGCAAATGGAAAACAAAAAAAGGCAGGGGTTGCAATCCTAGTCTCTGATAAAACAGACTTTAAACCAACAAAGATCAAAAGAGACAAAGAAGGCCATTACATAATGGTAAAGGGATCAATTCAACAAGAGGAGCTAACTATCCTAAATATATATGCACCCAATACAGGAGCACCCAGATTCATAAAGCAAGTCCTGAGTGACCTACAAAGAGACTTAGACTCCCACACATTAATAATGGGAGACTTTAACACCCCACTGTCAACATTAGACAGATCAACGAGACAGAAAGTCAACAAGGATACCCAGGAATTGAACTCAGCTCTGCACCAAGTGGACCTAATAGACATCTACAGAACTCTCCACCCCAAATCAACAGAATATACATTTTTTTCAGCACCACACCACACCTATTCCAAAATTGACCACATAGTTGGAAGTAAAGCTCTCCTCAGCAAATGTAAAAGAAAAGAAATTATAACAAACTATCTCTCAGACCACAGTGCAATCAAACTAGAACTCAGGTTTAAGAATCTCACTCAAAGCTGCTCAACTACATGGAAACTGAACAACCTGCTCCTGAATGACTACTGGGTATATAACGAAATGAAGGCAGAAATAAAGATGTTCTTTGAAACCAACGAGAACAAAGACACAACATACCAGAATCTCTGGGACGCATTCAAAGCAGTGTGTAGAGGGAAATTTATAGCACTAAATGCCCACAAGAGAAAGCAGGAAAGATTTAAAATTGACACCCTAACATCACAATTAAAAGAACTAGAAAAGCAAGAGCAAACACATTCAAAAGCTAGCAGAAGGCAAGAAATAACTAAAATCCGAGCAGAACTGAAGGAAATAGAGACATAAAAACCCTTCAAAAAATCAATGAATCCAGGAGCTGGTTTTTTGAAAAGATCAACAAAATTGATAGACCGCTAGCAAGACCAATAAAGAAAAAAAGAGAGAAGAATCAAATAGACACAATAAAAAATGATAAAGGGGATATCACCACCGATCCCACAGAAATACAAACTACCATCAGAGAATACTACAAACACCTCTACGCAAATAAACTAGAAAATCTACAAGAAATGGATACATTCCTCGTCACATACACTCTCCCAAGACTAAACCAGGAAGAAGTTGAATCTCTGAATAGACCAATAACAGGAGCTGAAATTGTGGCAATAATCAATAGTTTACCAACCAAAAAGAGTCCAGGACCAGATGGATTCACAGCCGAATTCTACCAGAGGTACAAGGAGGAACTGGTACCATTCCTTCTGAAACTATTCCAATCAATAGAAAAAGAGGGAATCCTCCCTAACTCATTTTATGAGGCCAGCATCATTCTGATACCAAAGCCGGGCAGAGACACAACCAAAAAAGAGAATTTTAGACCAATATCCTTGATGAACATTGATGCAAAAATCCTCAATAAAATACTGGCAAACCGAATCCAGCAGCACATCAAAAAGCTGATCCACCATGATCAAGTGGGCTTCATCCCTGGGATGCAAGGCTGGTTCAATATACGCAAATCAATAAATGTAATCCAGCATATAAACAGAGCCAAAGACAAAAACCACATGATTATCTCAATAGATGCAGAAAAAGCCTTTGACAAAATTCAACAACCCTTCATGCTAAAAACTCTCAACAAATTAGGTATTGATGGGACCTATTTCAAAATAATAAGAGCTATCTCTGACAAACCCACAGCCAATATCATACTGAATGGGCAAAAACTGGAAGCATTCCCTTTGAAAACTGGCACAAGACAGGGATGCCCTCTCTCACCACTCCTATTCAACATAATGTTGGAAGTTCTGGCCAGGGCAATCAGGCAGGAGAAGTAAATAAAGGGTATTCAATTAGGAAAAGAGGAAGTCAAAATGTCCCTGTTTGCAGACGACATGATTGTTTACCTAGAAAACCCCATGGTCTCAGCCCAAAATCTCCTTAAGCTGATAAGCAATTTCAGCAAAGTCTCAGGATACAAAATCAATGTACAAAAACCACAAGCATTCCTATACATCAACAACAGACAAACAGAGAGCCAAATCATGAGTGAACTCCCATTCACAATTGCTTCAAGGAGAAAAAAATACCTAGGAATCCAACTTACAAGGGATGTGAAGGACCTCTTCAAGGAGAACTACTAACCACTGCTCAAGGAAATAAAAGAGGATACAAACAAATGGAAGAACATTCCATGCTCATGGGTAGGAAGAATCAATATCGTGAAAATGGCCATACTGCCCAAGGTAATTTACAGATTCAATGCCATCCCCATCAAGCTACCAATGACTTTCTTCACAGAATTGGAAAAAACTACTTTAAAGTTCATATGGAACCAAAAAAGAGCCCTCATCGCCAAGTCAATCCTAAACCAAAAGAACAAAGCTGGAGGCATCACACTACCTGACTTCAAACTATACTACAAGGCTACAGTAACCAAAACAGCATGGTACTGGTACCAAAACAGATATATAGATCAATGGAACAGAACAGAGCGCTCAGAAATAACGCCACTTACCTACAACTATCTGATCTTTGACAAACCTGAGAAAAACAAGCAATGGAGAAAGGATTCCCTATTTTATAAATGGTGCTGGGAAAACTGGCTAGCCATATGTAGAAAGCTGAAACTGGATCCCTTCCTTACACCTTACACAAAAATCAATTCAAGATGGATTAAAGATTTAAACGTTAGACCTAAAACCATAAAAACCCTAGAAGAAAACCTAGGCATTACCATTCAGGACATAGGCGTGGGCAAGGACTTCATGTCCAAAACACCAAAAGCAATGGCAACAAAAGCCAAAATTGACAAATGGGATCTAATTAAACTAAAGAGCTTCTGCACAGCAAAGAAACTACCATCAGAGTGAACAGGCAACCTACAACATGGGAGAAAATTTTCGCAACCTACTCATCTGACAAAGGGCTAATATCCAGAATCTACAATGAACTCAAACAAATTTACAGGAAAAAACAAACAACCCCATCAAAAAGTGGGTGAGGGACATGAACAGACACTTCTCAAAAGAAGACATTTATGCAGCCAAAAAACACATGAAAAAATGCTCACCATCACTGGCCATCAGAGAAATGCAAATCAAAACCACTATGAGATATCATCTCACACCAGTTAGAATGGCAATCATTAAAAAGTCAGGAAACAACAGGTGCTGGAGAGGATGTGGAGAAATAGGAACACTTTTACACTGTTGGTGGGACTGTAAACTAGTTCAACCATTGTGGAAGTCAGTGTGGCGATTCCTCAGGGATCTAGAACTGGAAATACCATTTGACCCAGCCATCCCATTACTGGGTATATACCCAAAGGACTATAAATCATGCTGCTATAAAGACACATGCACATGTATGTTTATTGCGGCATTATTCACAATAACAAAGACTTGGAACCAACCCAAATGTCCAACAATGATAGACTGGATTAAGAAAATGTGGCACATATACACCATGGAATACTATGCAGCCATAAAAAAATGATGAGTTCATGTCCTTTGTAGGGACATGGATGAAACTGGAAACCATCATTCTCAGTAAACTATCGCAAGAACAAAAAACCAAACACTGCATAGTCTCACTCATAGGTGGGAATTGAACAATGAGATCACATGGACACAGGAAGGGGAATATCACACTCTGGGGACTGTTTTGTAGTGGGGGGAGGGGGGAGGGATAGCATTGGGAGATATACCTCATGCTAGATGACGAGTTAGTGGGTGCAGCACACCAGCATGGCACATGTATACATATGTAACTAACCTGCACATTGTGCACATGTACCCTAAAACTTAAAGTATAATAAAAAAACATTAAGAAAAGAAAAAAAAAAAAAAGAAGAATGTCCCTTAACATCTAGGAGTTTCAAGATATGCAATTACATATCTGCCTACCTCATTGAGGTTTTAAGAAAGAAGAGTTAAATTGTGTCTGTAAATCACTTATGGAAATGTAAAATAAAAGTAAGGTATCATAACTTTAAAAAAAAAAAAGTATCCAGTCAGAGTAGCTCAGAGGAATAAAAAGAAAAGAAAAGGAAAACCATGAAGAAAACCTAAAAAACTTATAGGTCACTATCAAGTGAAAGAATATAGGTATTATGGATTTCCCAGAAGTATGAGAGAGAGAGAATCAGAAAGCTTATTAAAAAATAATGGCTGAAAATTTCCCAAATTTGGAGGGAAAAAAATGGACATCGAGATCCAGGAAGCTCAAAAGGTCTAAAATAAGATGAATCCAAAGAAATTCTTATGAAGACATATAATTAAATTGTCAAAAATAAAAAACAGATAGTTTTTGAAAGCAGAAAGGTAAAATAACTTGTCACATGCACGGGACCTGTACAAGACCATCAGTGGACTTTTCAGCAAAACATCACAGGCCAGAATTGAGTGGAATCATATATTCATACTGCTAAAAGAAATTTTTAAAAGCCCTGTCAACCAAGATACTATACCAAATAATGCTGTTTTCCGAAATGAAGACAGCATGAAGAATTTCTCAAACAAATGGAAAATGAAGAGGTTTATTATCATGAGCCCTAACTTACAATAAGTGTGAAAGGGAGTTCTTCAACTTGAAATAAAAATACTCTACCAGCAACATGATAGCACAAGAAAGCATAAAACCCATTGGTAAAGATAAACATAGACAAATACAGAAACTACATTTCAGTAATGATGGTGGGTAAAACAGTTTTAATTCTGATAAAAATGTTTCTAGTAACAAATATTGAAAGTAATAATGACTAAAATATGTTAATGGATAAATAAAACATATAAATTGTGACATCAATAATATATAGTGAAAGATGTAAAAGTGTAGAGTTTTTATATATGATTGAAGTTAACTTGTTATCAGTTCAAAATATAATTTTATGGTGACAGCAAAGAAATACTTAAAGACGTTATACAAAGGTAAAAAGGAGCGGAATCAAAGCATATCAATACAAAAATCAACAAATACCACCACGACTGCAAGAGAGGAAAAGAGGAACAAAAGGGATAAGAGACAAGCAGAAAATAATGATCAAAATGGCATAAGTAAATTATTTCCTCTAAAAATTAATTTAAATGTAAATGTATTAAATTTTCTGTGCAAAAGACAGAGTGGATGAAAAGATTTAAAAAGCACCATCCAACTATATGCTGTCCACGATAGTTCATTATATTTAAGGACACACAAAGGCTGGAAGTGAAAATATTGAAAAAGATATTCTATGCAAATGATAGCAAAAAGAGAAAAATGGGTGGCTATATTTACATAAGAAAATATAGACTTACAGTCAAAAGCTATCACAAATGACAAAAAAGAACATTATATAATGATAAAGGGTCAATTCATAAGGAAGATATAATAATTACAAACATATGTTCAACCAATATAAAAACATGTAAATATATGAAGCAAACATTGACAGAACTGAAGGGAAAAATAGATAACAATAATATAATAGTAAGAGACCTTGATATATTCCCTTCCTATAAAGGATTTAACAGCTAGAATACAATGAACAAAGAAGAAGTTGACTTCAACAGCATTATAGGCTAATTGCTCTGACAGGCATATATAGAACGTTCCACCCAAAAGCAGCAGAATACATATTCTTCTCAAGCACATGTGAAAAATTCTCCATGACAGATTACATGATATGTTACAAAACCAGCCTTAGAAAATTGAAGAAATTTGAAATCATACCAGATATCCTTTCTGACACGAATATTATAAAACTAGAAAACAAGTTGAATTACTAGGTATTTTATTCTTTTTGAAGCAATCGCAAATGGGAGTTCACTCATGATTTGGCTCTCTGTTTCCCTGTTAATGCTTGTGATTTTTGCACATTGATTTTGTATCCTGAGACCTTGCTGAAGTTGCTTATCAGCTTAATGAGATTTTGGGCTGAGACAACGGGGTTTTCTAGATATACAATCATGTCATCTGCAAACAGGGACAATTTGACTTCTTCTATTCCTCATTGAATACCACTTATTTCTTTCTCCTGCCTGATTGCCCTGGCCAGAACTTCCAACACTATGTTGAACAGGAGTGGTGAGAGAGGGCATTCCTGTCTTGTGCCAGTTTTCAAAGGGAATGCTTCCAGTTTTTGCCCATTCAGTATGATATTGTCTGTGGGTTTGTCATAAATAGCTCTTACTGTTTTGAGATATGTCCCATCAATACCTAATTTATTGAGAGTTTTTAGCATGAAGTGCTCTTGAATTTTGTCACAGGCCTTTTCTGCATCTATTGAGGTAATCATGTGGTTTTTGTCGTTGGTTCTGTTTATATGCTGGATTATGTTTATTGATTTGTGTATGTTGAACCAGCCTTGCATCCCAGGGATGAAGCACACTTGATCATGGTGGATAAGCTTTTTGATGTGCTGCTGGATTCAGTTTGCCAGTATTTTATTGAGGATTTTTGCATCAATGTTCATCAGGGATATTGGTATAAAATTCTCTTTTTTTGTTGTGTCTCTGCCAGGCTTTGATATCAGGATGATGCTGGCCTCATAAAATGAGTTAGGGAGGATTCCCTCTTTTTCTATTGATTGGAATAGTTTCAGAAGTAATAGTACCAGCTCCTCCTTGTACCTCTGGTAGAATTCGGCTGTGACTTTTTTTGGTTGGTAAGCTATTAATTATTGCCTCAATTTCAGAGCCTGTTATGGGTCTATTCAGAGATTCAACTTCTTCTTCCTGGTTTAGTCTTGGGAGGGTGTATGTGTCGAGGAATTTATCCATTTCTTCTAGATTTTCCAGTTTATTTGCGTAGAGGTTTTTATAGTATTCTCCGATGGTAGTTTGTATTTCTGTGGGATCAGTGGTGATATCCCCTTTAACATTTTTTATTGTGTCTATTTGATTCTTCTCTCTTTTCTTCTTTATTAGTCTTGCTAGCAGTCTATCGATTTTGTTGATCTTTTAAAAAAACTAGCTCCTCGATTAATTGATTTTTTGAGGGTTTTTTTGTGTCTCTATCTCCATCAGTTCTGCTCTGATTTTAGTTATTTCTTGCCTTCTGCTAGCTTTTGAAAGTGTTTCCTCTTGCTTCTCTAGTTCTTTTAATTGTGATGTTAAGTTGTCAATTTTAAATCTTTCCTGCTTTCTCTTGTGGGAATTTAGTGCTATAAATTTCCCTCTACACACTGCTTTGAATGTGTCCCAGAGATTCTGGTATGTTGTGTCTTTGTTCTCAATGGTTTCAAAGAACATCTCTATTTCTGAATTCATTTCATTATGTACCCAGTAGTCATTCAGGAGCAGGTTGTTCAGTTTCCATGTAGTTGAGCGGTTTTGAGTGAGTTTCCTAATCCTGAGTTCTAATTTGATTGCACTATGGTCTGAGAGACAGTTTGTTACAATTTCTGTTGTTTTACATTTGCTGAGGAGTGCTTTACTTCCAACTATGTAGTCAATTTTGGAATAAGTGTGGTGTGGTGCTGAGAAGAGTGTATATTCTGTTGATTTGGGGTGGAGAGCTCAGTAGATGTCTATTAGGTCCTCTTGGAGCAGAGCTGAGATCAATTCCTGGATATCCTTGTTAACTTTCTGTCTCGTTGATCTGTCTAATGTTGACAGTGGGGTGTTAAAGTCTCCCAATATTATTGTGTGGGAGTCTAAGTCCCTTTGTAGGTCTCTAAGGACTTGTATTATGAATCTGGGTGTTCCTGTATTGGGTGCATATATATTTAGGATAGTTAGCTCTTCTTGTTGAATTGATCCCTTTAACATTATGTAATGGCCTTCTTTGTCCCTTTTGATCTTTGTTGGTTTAAAGTCCATTTCATCAGAGACTAGGATTGCAACCCCTCCCTTTTTTTGTTTTCCATTTGCTTGGTAGATCTTCCTCCGGGAATCCAACTTACAAGGGATGTGAAGAAACTCTTCAAGGAGAGCTACAAACCACTGCTCAACAAAATAAAAGAGGATACAAACAAATGGCAGAACATTCCATGCTCATGGATTGGAAGAATCAATATTATGAAAATGGCCATACTGCCCAAGGTAATTCATAGATTCAATGCCATCCCGATCA
The DNA here is from genome assembly GCF_029289425.2 of Pan paniscus. Lineage (NCBI taxonomy): Eukaryota > Metazoa > Chordata > Mammalia > Primates > Hominidae > Pan > Pan paniscus. Next base: position 66,815,385 of record NC_073272.2, read on the forward strand.
AGCTACCAATGACTTTCTTCACAGAATTGGAAAGAAACTACTTTTAAAGTTCATATGGAACCAAAAAAGAGCCCGCATTGCCAAGTCAATCCTAAGCCAAAAGAACAAAGCTGCAGGCATCACGCTACCTGAATTCAAACTATACTACAAGGCTACAGTAACCAAAACAGCACAATACTGGTACCAAAACAGAGATATAGACCAATGGAACAGAACAGTACCTCAGAAATAATACCACACATCTACAACTATCTGGTCTTTGAGAAACCTGACAAAAACAAGCAATGGGGAAAGGATTCCCTATTCGACAAATGGTGCTGGGAAAACTGGCTAGCCATATGTAGAAAGCTGAAACTGGATCCCTTCCTTACACCTTATTCAAAAATTAATTCAAGATGGATTAAAGACTTACATGTTAGACCTAAAACCGTAAAAACCTTCAAAGGAAACCTAGGCAATACCATTCAGGACATAGGCATGGGCAAGGACTTCATGTCTAAAACACCAAAAGCAATGGCCACAAAAGCCAAAATTGACAAATGGGATCCAATTCAACTCAAGAGCTTCTGCACAGCAAAAGAAACTACCATTAGAGTGAACAGGCAACCTACAGAATGGGAGAAAATTTTTGCAATCTGCTCATCTGACAAAGGGCTAATATCCAGAATCTACAATGAACTGCAACAAATTTACAAGAAAAAAACAAACAACACCATCAACAAGTGGGCAAAGGACATGAACAGACACTTCTCAAAAGAAGATATTTATGCAGCCAAAAGACACATGAAAAAATGCTCACCATCACTGGTCATCAGAGAAATGCAAATCAAAACCACAATGAGATACCATCTCACATCAGTTAGAATGGCAATCATTAAAAAGTCAGGAAACAAGAGATGCTGGAGAGGATGTGGAGAAATGGGAACACTTTGACACTGTTGGTGGGACTGTAAACTAGTTCAACCATTGTGGAAGTCAGTGTGGCGATTCCTCAGGGATCTAGAACTAGAAATACCATTTGACCCAGCCATCCCATTACTGGGTATATACCCAAAGGATTATAAATCATGCTGCTATAAAGACACATGCACACGTATGTTTATTGTGGCACTATTCACAATAGCAAAGACATGGAACCAACCCAAATGTCCAACAATGACAGACTGGATTAAGAAAATGTGGCACATATACACCATGGAATACTGTGCAGCCAGAAAAAAATGATGAGTTCATGTCCTTTGTAGGGACATGGATGAAGCTGGAAATCATCATTCTCAGCAAACTATCACAAGGACAAAAAACCAAACACCACATGTTCTCACTCATAGGTAGGAATTGAACAATGAGAACTCTTGGACACAGGGAGTGGAACATCACACACTGGAGCATGTTGTGGAGTGGGGGGAGTGGGGAGGGATATCATTAGGAGATATACCTAATGTAAATGACGAGTTAATGGGTGCAGCACACCAACATGGTACATGTGTACATATGTAACAAACCTGCACGTCGTGCACATGTACCCCAAAACTTAAAGTATATTAAAAAAAAGAAAACAAAAGCGGATTAAGTTGTATTCCTAGGTATTTTATTCTCTTTGCAGCAATTGTGAATGGGAGTTTACTCATGATTTGGCTCTCTGTTTTTCTATTATCTGTGTATAAAAATGCTTGTGATTTTTGCACATTTATTTTGTATCCTGAGACTTTGCTGAAGTTGCTTATCAACGTGAGGAGATTTTGGGCTGACACAATAGGGTTTTCTGAATAAATAATCATGTCGTCTGCAAATAGAGACAATTTGACTTTCTCTCTTCCTATTTGAATACCCTTTATTGCTTTCTCTTGCCTAAATGCCCTGGCCATACCTTCCAATACTGTGTTAAATAGGAGGGGTGAGAGAAGGCATCCTTGTCTTTGCAAGTTTTCATAGGGGATGCTTCCAGGTTTTGCTCATTCAGTATGATATTGACTGTGGGTTTGTCATAAATAACTCTTATTATTTTTGAGGCTTGTTCCATCAATACCTAGTTTATTGAGAGTTTTTAGCATGAAGGGGTGTTAAATATAATGTCAAGACTTTTCTGCATCTACTGAGATAATCATGTGGTTTTTGTCATTGGTTCTGTTTATGTGATGGAATAAATCTGTTGGTTTGCATATGTTGAACCAGCCTTGCATCCCAGAGAAGAAACTGACTTGCTCATGGTGGATAAGCTTTTTGATATGCTGCTGGATTCGGTTTGACAGTATTTTATTGAGGATTTTCACATTGACGTTCATCAGGCATATTGGTTGGCCTGAATTTTTGTTGTTGTTGTTGTTGTTGTTGTTGTTGTTGTTGTTGTTGTTGCATCTCTGCCAGGTTTTGGTATCAGAATGATGCTGGCCTCATAAAATAAGTTAGAGAGAAATCCCTCTTTTTCTATTTTTTGGAATAGTTTCAGAAGGAATGGTACCAGCGCCTCTTTGTACCTCTGGTAGAATTTGGCTGTGAATCTGTCTGATCCTGGGCTTTTTTTTTAGATGGTAGGCTATTAATTACTGCCTCAATTTTAGAACTTGTTATTGGTCTATTCAGGGATTCGACTTCTATCTGGTTTAGTTTTGGGAGGGTGTATGTGTCCAGGAATTTATCCATTTCTTCTAGATTTTCTAGTTTATTTGCATAAAGGTGTTTATAGTATTCTCTGATGGTAGTTTCTATTTCTGTGGGATCAGTGGTGATATTCCCTTCATCATTTTTATTATTTCTACTTGATTCTTCTCTCTTTTCTTCTTTATTAGTCTGCCTAGCGTTCTATTTTATTAACATTTTCAAAATACCTTCTTTTGGATTCATTGATTTTTAAAGGGATTTTGTGTGTCTATCTCCTTCAATTCTGCTCCGATCTTAGTTATTTCTTGTCTTCTGCTAGCTTTTGATTTTTTTTACTCTTGCTTCTTTATTTCTTTTAGCTGTGATGTTAGGGTGTCAATTTTAGATCTTTCCTGCCTTCTCCAGTGAGCATCAACTTACAAGGAATGGGAAGGACCTCTTCTAGGAGAACTACAAACCACTGCTAAAATAAATAAAAGAGGACACAGACAAATGGAAACACGTTTCATGTTCATGGATAGGAAGACTCAATATCATGAAAAAGGCCATAATGCCCAAAGTAACTAATATATTTAATGTTATCCCCATCAAGCTACCATTGACTTTCTTCACGGAGTTAGGAAAAACTACTTTAAATTTTATAAGGGACCAAAAATGTGTTTGTACATCCAACACAAGCCTGAGTAAAAAGAACAAAGCTGGAGACATCACACTACCTGACTTCAAACTATACTACAAGGCTAAAATAACCAAAAGAGCATGGTACTGGTACCAAAACAGATGTATAGACTAATGGAACAGAGCAGAGGCCTGAGAAATAATGCCACACATCTACAATCATCTGATCATTGACAAACCTGACAAAAACAAGCAATGGGGAAAGGATTCTCTATTTAATAATTGTGTTGGGAAAACTGGTTAAGCATATGCAGAAAACTGAAATTTACACCTTACACAAAAATTAACTCAAGATGGATTAAAGACTTAAATGTAAGACCTCAAACTATAGAAACCCTAGAAGAAAACCTAGGCAATAGCATTCAGAACATTGGCATGGGCAAAGACTTCATGACTAAAACACCAAAAGCAATGGCAACAAAAGCCAAAATTGAAAAAGGTGATAAAATTAAACTAAAGATCTTCTACACAGCAAAAGAAGCTATCGTTGGAGTAAACAGGCTACCTACAGAATGAGAGAAAAGTTTTGCAATCTATCCATCTGACAAAGGGCTAATATCCAGAATTTACAAGGAACTTAAACAAATTTACAAGAAAAAAGCAAACAACCCCATCAGCAAGTGGAAGAAGAATATGAACAGACACTTCTCAAAAGAAGATATTGATATGGTCAACAAATATACAAAAAAAAAGCGCATCATTTCTGGTCATTAGAGAAACACAAATCAAAACCAGGATGAGATACCATCTCATGCAAGTTTGAATGGTGATCATTAAAAAGTCAGGAAACAATAGATGCTGGAGAGTATGTGGAGAAATAGGAATGCTTTTACACTATTGGTGAGACTGTCAATTAGTTCAACCATTGTCGAAGACCATGTAGTGATTTCTCAAGGATCTAGAACTAGAAATACCATTTGATCCAGCAATCCCATTACTGGGTATATACCCAAAGGATTATAAATCATTCTATTATAAGCTTCTGCACAGCAAAAGAAACCACCATCAGAGTGAACAGGCAACCAACAAAATGGGAGAAAATTTTTGCAACCTACTCATCTGACAAAGGGCTAATTTCCAGAATCTACAGTGAACTCAAACAAATTTACAAGAAAAAAACAAACAACCCCATCAAAAAGTGGGCGAAGGACATGAACAGACACTTCTCAAAAGAAGACATTTATGCCACCAGAAAACACACGAGAAAATGCTCATCATCACTGGCCATCAGACAAATGCAAATCAAAACCACAATGAGATACCATCTCACACCAGTTAGAATGGCGATCATTCAAAAGTCAGGAAACAACAGGTGCTGGAGAGGATGTGGAGAAATAGGATCACTTTTACACTGTTGGTGGGACTGTAAACTAGTTCAACCATTGTGGAAGTCAGTGTGGTGATTCTGCAGGGATCTAGAACTAGAAACACCATTTGACCCAGCCATCCCATTACTGGGTATATACCCAAAGGAGTATAAATCATGATGCTATAAAGACACACGCACATGTATGTTTATTGCAGCATTATTCACAATAGCAAAGACTTGGAACCAACCCAAATGTCCAGCAACGGTAGACTGGATTAAGAAAATGTGGCACATATACACCATGGAATACTATGCAGCCATAAAAAATGAGTTCATGTCCTTTGTAGGGACATGGATGAAACTGGAAATCATCATTCTCAGCAAACTATCACAAGGACAAAAAACCAAACACCGCATGTTCTCACTCATAGGTGGGAATTGAACAATGAGAACACATGGCCACAGGAAGGGGAACATCACACTCTGGGGACTGTTTTGGGGTTGGGGGAGTGGGGAGGGATAGCATTAGGAGATATACCTAATGGTAAATGACGAGTTAATGGCTGCAGTACACCAACATGACACATGTATACATATGTAACAAACCTGCACATTGTGCACATGTATCCTAAAACTTGAAGTATAATAATAATAAAATAAAATAAAATAAAATAAAAAGACACATGCGCACGTATGTTTATTTCAGCACTGTTCACAATAGCAAAGACTTGCAACCAATGCAAATGCCCATCAATTATATACTGGCTAAAGAAAATATGACATATATACACCATGAAATACTATGCAGCCATTAAAAAAGGATGAGCTCATGTCCTTTGCAGGGACATGGATGAAGGTGGAAACCATCATACTCAGCAAACTAACACAGGAACAGAAAACCAAATATGACATGATCTGATTCATAAGTGGGAGTTAAACAATAAGAACACATGGACACAGGGAGGGGAATATCACACACCAGGGCCTGTCGGGGGGTGGGGGCTAGGTGAAGGATAGCGTTAGGAGAAATACCTAATATAGATGACTGGTTGATGGGTGCAGCCAACCACCATGGCACGTGTATAGCTCTGTAACAGTCCTGCACGTTCTGCACATATATCCCAGGACTTAAAGTAATCAAAATAAATTTTATAAAGAGAATTCAAAAGCAGAAAGAAACAGAAAAAAATGGACAAAAATGTGGTAATTAAACAACACACTACTGATTAACCACTGTATCTAAGAATAAATGAAAGGAAACATTTAAAGTATCTTCAGAAAAACAAAACACAACAAAGGAAAACTTAGAAGATAAAGTAAAAGCAGCACTAAGAGGGAAGTTTAGAGTGATAAAAGCCTAATCAAACTTTTTAGTCAAAAAAATTAAAAAGATGTCAAATAAACATCTTAACTTTTGCCTCAAGGAACTCTAAAAATAAACTTATTCTAAATATATAAATAGAAAATTAAAAATAAAAATTAAAACAGTGATAAATAAAAGAGACTAGAAAAAATAGAAAAAAATCAACAAAATCAGGCCTGTGTTTTCGAAAAGACACACAGAATTAACAAACCCTTAGACTATGAGAAAAAGAGAAAATGCTCATATAATATCAGAAATTAAAAATGTGACATTATGAGGAAAGCCTAAGAAATAAAAAGGACTATAAGACACTATTATGAACAATTATTTATTAACAAATTGAACAATCTATGATAAATTTATATTTCACTAGAAACATGTAATGTACCAAAATAGAATTGAAAAGAAGATGAAAGCCCGACCAATAAGAAATAATGAGATTTAATCATTAATCAGAAACCTTCCAACAAAGAAAAGCCCAGGACCAATCTATTTATGGGCAAATTCTACCAAACATTCAAAGAAAATTAATACCAATTATTCTGAAATTTTTTCAGAAAAATAGAAGAGAGAGCATTTACAAGCTTTTAAAAAATTAGGGCAGTGTCACCCATAGAAAGCAAGAAAGACACCACACAAAAAGAAAACTTCATGTCAATATTCCTGATCAACACAAAGGCAAAAATCATTAATAAATTACCTAAAAAGTGAATTCAACCACACATTAAAAACATCACATGACATGAACAAATGGCATATATCTCTGTGTTGCAAGAATGTTTAACACACGCAAATCAATGTGATACACCACATTCATAGAATAAAAGATTAAAACCACATAGTTGTGTCAATAGATGCAGAAAAACCACTTCAAAAAAATCAAAATTCATTTATGATAAAATCACTCTCAAAAAATATGTATAGAAGAAACTTACCTCAACAAAATAAAACCCATGTATGAAAAATCAACAAGTAACATCATAATCAATAGGAAAAAACTGAAAACTTTTCCTCTAAGATCAAGTACAAGGCAAGGATGCTGACTCTTGCCACTTGTATTCAACATGGGACTGGAATTTCTTGCCAGGGAAATTAACAACAAAAACAAAAATGAAATAAATAAAAGTCATCCAAATATGAAAGGAAAAAGTAAAATTATCTGTTTGGAGATGATATTATCATGTACTTACAAACCTTAAAATCTCAACAAAACAACTGTTAGAACTAACGAGTGTATTCAGTAAAGTTGCAGAACACAAAATCAACTTAGAAAATTAGTGGAGTTTTTACACATTAACAGCAAAATATACCAAAATGAAATTAAGAAAGATATCCCCTTTATAATCAAGAGTAAAATACTTAGAAATAAATTTCTCTAAAGAAGTAAAAACAAAAAACAAAAACTATAGACTGTACATTTTAGAAGTTCTATGAGAGAAATTAAAGAAGACAGAGAAAAATGGAAAGTCATACTTTGTTCGTGGATTGGAAGAAATAATATAATTAAAATGTACATTCAACCTAAAGTGATCTACAGATTTAATAAAATCCCTATGGAAAACTCCAATGCCATTTTTCACATAAGTAGAAAAACAATTTCAAAATTCTTATAGAACCACAAAGACCTCGAACAGCCAAAGCAATCTTGAGAATGTAGCACAAATCTAGAGGCATCACACTTCCTGGTATCAAACTATACTAAAGAGCTGTAACAATCAAAACAGTATGATCGTGGCATGAAAACAATTATACCAATGGAACAGAATTGAAATCCCAGAAATAAACCCACACATATACAGTCAATTAATTGTTGACAAGGGTGCCGAGAATAAACAATAAGGAAAGGATATTCCCTTCAATAAATGGTGTAAAGAAAACTGGATATTCACATGGAAAGAATGAAATTGGAGTTTCATCTTACACTGTATACCAAAATTAACTCAACATAGATTAAGGACTTAAATATAAGACATGAAATCATAAAACTCCTAAAAGACAACAGGGAAAAACTTTCTGACATTTGTCTTGGCAATGTTTTTCTGGATGTGACATCAAAAACACAGGCAACAAAAGCAAAAACAAATAAGTCATACTACATCAAACTAAAATGCTTCTACACAACAAAAGAAATAACACAGTGTAGAGACAATCTAAAAATGGGAGAAAATAATTGCAAACTATATATCTGATATGGGGTTAGTATTCAAATTATTTAAAGAACTCATCCAAATCCATAACAAATATTAAAAATTGGCACAGGTTTTAATAGAAATTTCTCCAGAGAAGATATTTAAGTAAATAGTCAACAGTTATATGGAAGGGTTTTCAACATCACTAATCATCAGAGACATGCAAATCAAAATCACAATGAGATATCACCTCACACCTATTACAATGGTTTTTAAAAAGAAAGGAAATAACAAGAGTTGGTGTGAGTGTGGAGGAAGAAAACACTCGTACAATGTTGGTGGGAATGTAAATATGTACAACCTACTGTAGAAAACCATATGGTAGTTTTTCAAAAAATTAAAAATAAAAATACCATATGATCCAGCAATTCCAATTTTGGGTATATATCCAAAGGAACTGAAATCAGGATCTTGAAAAGGTATCTGCACTCTCATGTTCATTGCTGCATTATTCACAGTAGCCAAGATATGAAATCAACCTACAAGTCCATCAGTGGCTAAGTGCATTAAAAAAATGTGGTATAAAAACACAATGGAATACTCTTCAGCCATCAAAAATAAGAAAATCCTGTCATCTGCAACAATATGGATGAACCTGGTGGATATTAAGTTATGTGAAATAAGCCAACTACAGGTAGACAAATGCCACATCATCTCACTTATATGTGAAATCTAAAAAAAGTTGAATTTATAAAAGCAGAGAGAAGAATGGTGGTTACCAAGAGCTGGGGTGGGGGGTTTGGGGATATGTTGGTCAAAAGATCCAAACATCACTTACACAAGAGAGGTAAGTTCAAGAGATCTATTGCACAGCATTGTGTGTACAGTTAATAATAATGTATTGTATACTTGGAGATTGCTTACAGAGTAGATTTTGAGTGTTCTCAACACAAAAAATAATTATATGAGAGAATATATACAATAATTAGCTCACTTTAGTCCTTTCATAAATATGGCAAAAGAGCATGCTCTATCATAAATATATATGATTTTACTTGTCAATTAAAAATAAAAAAATAGAAATAACATATTATCCAGCAATCTTGTTTCAGGGTATTTATCCAGAAGAACTAAATCAGGATCTTAAAGAGATATTAACACTCCTATGTTTGTTGAATCACGATTGCCAATAACCAAGATATGGAAACAATCTAAAGAACTATCAAGAGACGAATGGATAAAGAAAATATGGTGTATATATACAATGGAATATTATTAAGCCTTAAAAAGGAATAAAATCTGACACATGTTATCACAAGGATGAACCTTGAGAGATGATTCAAGGTAAAATAAACCAGTCACATAAAGACAAACACTGCGTGATTCCACTTACATGAGGTATCTAAAATATCTAAAATATTCAAACTTACAGAAGCAGAGAGTTTAATGGGAGTTGTCAGGAACTGGGGAGGGGAAAATGGAGAGTTTTTATTTAATGGATATAAAGTTAAAGTTATGTAAGATGGGTAAGTTCTAGAAATCTGCTGTGAAACATTGTGCCTCTGGTTAACAATACTGTACTCTACACTAAATATCTGTTAAGAGAGTAGATCTCATCTTAAGTTTGGTTACCACAATAAAAAAAATTTTAAAATTTTGTTCCACAACCATAGAATTTGCTAGATGTAATAAATTCCTCTTTCATTTTTCTAAAATATTTTTTATTACACTTTAAGTTCTAGGGTACATGTGCACAACGTGCAGGTTTGTTACATATGTATACATGTGCCATGTTGGTGCGCTGCATCCATTAACTCGTCATTTACATTAGGTATACCTCGTAATGCTATCCTTCCCCCCTCCCCCCATCCCACAACAGGCTGCTGTGTGTGATGTTCCCCTTCCCGTGTCCAAGTGTTCTCATTGTTCAATTCCCACCTATGAGTGAGAACATGTGGTGTTTGGTTTTTTGTCCTTGTGATAGTTTGATGAGAATGATGGTTTCCAGCTTTATCCATGTCCCTACAAAGGACATGAACTCATTCTTTTTTATGGCTGCATAGTATTCCATGGTGTATATGTGCCACATTTTCTTAATCCAGTCTATCATTGATGGACATTTGGGTTGGTTCCAAGTTTTTGCTATTGTGATAGCAAAAATGATACCACAGTCACGACTATGCCAGATGACTTCGGGTGGCTGTAAAACCAACTTCAGTTAATTCATCATTTATTTGGTAGCAACATAAAAATTAGTACACCAAATCTGGAGTCATTTTGTCTAGATTCAAACTCCAGATCTACCATTGAGACAAGTTACTTAATCTGTAAGTGGCACAGTTTTCTCATCTGTAAATGGGATAATAATAAACCATAGGATTTGTGTGTTGATAACATGAATGCCTGGCACATAGCAAGCAGTCCATAAATGTTAGCTACTATTATTAGTGATTATGCTCCTGAATATATTTGAAAGGCAAAGCTCTTATCCATTCCGGTAAAATCCACAATCTTTCTCTGGCACCCACTTGGAATAATGCCTTTCCTGCTTACTTACAGCCAGTTATAACTCCACTCTAGACCCCATCAAAAGACCTGTTTCCTTAAACGTTCCTCCGGATAGTGTCAATTGGAGCAAATATAAATATAACACACACTTCAAATCTGGGTGGCACGTGTGTAGGAATAGCCTCTGGCATAGCAAGTAAAATCTACTAACAGGTAAATTTAAATGAATTTATGCCTATTAGAGTGTGTATTCTGAGCTCCCAATCACAACCAAAAAAAGGGATTTTAAAATCACTACAGAACACTCCTTGAGAGATTGGTTCAATGAGGGACTCTGAACACAAAATTTTTTTTAAAATTATTTTTTCCACATACAAGGCTGTATGCCTTTGTGTCAAAATTAAACGTGAAACTAGCTTCTGTGTTTCAAAAACAAATAAACAAACAAGTAGTTGGAGACAATGCCCATAAAGGCAATTAAAATGATCACAGTGATAGAAAGAATTTTGAAAATGATGTAAAAAAGATAGCTGGAAGAGGCTATTAGAAAAATTTCTTACGTTCTAAGAGCAGTGAATAAGGTAAACATCCAAATAAATTTTAACATTTACTGAGCCCTCTTATATCAGGTATTTTGTCTGCATTACCTCCTTTTTATTTTCCTCATGGCAATCTTATGAGGTATGAGTCATTTTTATCCTCATTGTACCAACGAGGAAACTGAGGCTTAAAGTGGCAAAAGAACCTTGAAAAAAAAAAAAAAAACAGGAATCACATGGTTTCAAACTTAACAGTTTGGCTTCAGAGCCTACAATTATAACCATTGTGTTACACTTCCTCCCATATTATTTGGGAAAAGGACAGAGTCATTTATTAACTTTAGAGTCTGCTACGTTAAACAAGAGTATTAACAATTTAGATATGATCACTTAAAAAGACAGCAATAAAGTACACAACTTACAAACCAGTAGAGGCAAGATAATAATTGGAATAAAATATGCTACAAATCCAAAAGAAAGCAGGAAATGAGAAAAAAAGTAATATTAAAAAAAGGAGAATAGAGGAACCACAAAACTAGATGGTAGAAATAAATCCAAAAACTGTCAGTAAACATGAAAAGCAAATGGATTAAACTCATAAGTTTGAAAGATTATCTAAGTGGGATTTTAAATGATATTCATAAGACTCATACCTTACCTATAAGACACAGAAAGCTGGGCCATAAAAAAAAGTTGAAAATAGATACGCCAGACAAATCTCAAGCAAATATAATGAGAGATAAACCTAATGGGAGAGGGTAGCACATCTTCCTTAAAAACTGTCAGTTTAAGTATTAGAATATTAGTAAGATCACAGGAGTGATGAAAATCACAAAGAATAAATTTGATATGAGACATATTTAGAACATATGGTGGCTTTCTTATCAATTACACATGAAATATTTACTGAATTGACTACATGTTAGGTGCTAAAGCAAGGATCAAAAAATTTCAAAGAATATGCATCACATATGATACAGTCTCTGAGTGCAATGCAATTTACAAATAAATAGTAAACAAACAAAAATATTAAAGGTGTGTTTAGAAATTCAAGTGCACATTTCATATTTCACTGTTCAAAGCAGAAATTATAATGGGAATAGGAAGATAATTCAAATTCAATTTTAGTAAACATAGATACCACAACTTGTGAAATACACAGAAAAAGAATGTTCAGGGAAGTGTACAGCCTTAAATTTTTGTATTGCAAAAGAAGAAAGCTTAAATACTGAGTCAATTATCTAACTTAAAGAAAAATTAGAAGAACAGAAAAATAATCCTAAGCCATGTGGAACAGAAGAAATTATAAATACAAAAGTAAAAATGTTGAGTAGAAAAAATCAAGTAGATCAACAGAAATAAACAGTAATCCTTTGAATTGACAAATATTTGGTAGGTTTATCATGAAAATAAAAAACAAAAATAAACAATACTAAGAAAGAAAAAGAGTGCTTAACTACATATGATGTAAAGATTTTTAAAATAAGGGAATACCATAAAAACTTCACACCAACAAATTCAAAAACTTAGTCAAAATTGCCAATTTACTAGGAAATTAAAACTTCCAAAAATAACTCAGGAAGAAATGAAGCCTGATTGAACCTATAATCATTAAAATCATTGAACCAATTGTTAAAAAAATTCTACAATCAAATAAACAAAAAAGAATGGTAATAAAAAAAACAGGAGCTAATTGTTTAAGGATCTTTCTATCAAATATTCAAGGGATGGATAATTCCAATTTTATGCAAGTTTCTCCAGAAAATAGGAAGAAAGAAACACTATCCAGGTCATTTTATGAAACTAACATAACCTTAATACTTAATACATAAGAGAAAGAGGTACTCACAATACAAGCAAGCAAGAAAAAAATCAGCTAAAACTGTAACAAATTATTAAAGGCCAAATGTGGGTTAGCATATCAGTCTGGACATATGGGTCTGGAATAGCTGTAGGCCCAAGATACAAGAGAAATTTTGAGAATGTTTTACTTGTACCTCCACCAGGTGATCAGGAAAAAGATTGAGGGAAGGCCAGGAGATCAAAGAAAGCCCCCTTCAATGATATCGGCATGCAAAAGGTGTGTTCCTCAGAGAACAGGGACAAAACTTCACTTGCTTACCTAGATCCTTCAGTCCTGCAAGCCAAAAGCCTTATACCACTAGGGGAGACTTAGTTAATGCTGGTGTTCTTAGGAGAGAGGGAAAGATTTATTGTCACTTCAGGGGGACTAGAAGCAATGCCCTTTATGCCTGTTGGGGTGAGTAGGAAACACTTTTTTCTCAAAAGACAAAGGAAATAATTCATTTCTGTTGGGAGAAGTTAGAAGAAGTTTTATACTCCTAGAAGAGAAGAAGAAAACTGCTTTGAGCCCAGGATCCTACACTAATACAAAGCAAATGGATACTACTATTGAGAGAGGAGCAAGAAACTCCCACCTAAGAACAACTAGAGATACAAAGCATAGTTTGACTATCACAAAGTCAAAGGCAGAAATAAAAACAACCCAGCCCATCCTCCCAGGTACACTGGGCCTGACCTAGACTAAGACTACACCAGGATAAAAGAGTGTTTTTCTGTCTTCACCGCAAGCCTAGTAGCTAGTAATAAGCAATGGCATTCTACCACTAGGCAAGGGGCAAGAGCATGGAGAGAGACCCCTCTGTGGCTCAGACATACAGAAATGACTAAAAGATGTGGGGTGAGCCAGAACTGAGAAAAACCTTTTGGCACTCAGTTCCCTCTTTAAGAACAGGAAAATAAGATTCCAATTCTGCAAGAATTTGAAGCCTATATTGCCCATAAATTCTTGGCATCAAAAACAAAACTCAAACTTGGCTTAGGTCGTGAGTTAACTGATCCAAAACTTAATATTAACAAGCTAACAAAGAAAGAGACATGCCCATTTTCAGACATTTAATATATTAAAAGATCTAGTGGAGAAGACAGACTACATGTGCAAACAGATAAGGAATTTCAGCAGAGAGCTGGGCACCATAAGGGTCAAATGAGACTGTGGTCCAGGAAATGTGGTCTGTCTCACTGAATACCAGTATAAATCCAGAAGATAATGCATAGAGCAGCTATCTGAGGACATGAAAATATAAATAGTAGCAAACATATTTGAGAAAAACACTGTAGCACTGAATTAATTGTAAATTTACTTTTTTTTAAAATCTGGCACTTGCCAGACCTAGATTCAATGACAGTAAAAAAAATCTAGAATTGTGCATCAGGTACAGACAGAAACACCTCCAAGAAAAATTATCCCTTACTATTCTGAGAAGAATGAAGAAAGAGACTGCTAAGGACTAGAGACAGTAAGGGAATGCCCAGGTCGTTTTTCCCTTTTTTTTAAATCACTTTTTCTTCACCCTAGTCCCCCTTGAATGAAGCCACACAACAAGCAGTGGGGTCAATGTCTGGGAAGGTGCCTAGAATTCTAAGGAAGGAAAATTATTCTTTCTGAACAGGAAAGCTATGGTCCTAAGACCATTGGGAAAGACCTCATAGTGTTCTCTCTCTCTCTCTCTCTCTGTTCCTTTATCTCTCTCTCCCTCCATCCTCCTCCTTCTCCTCTTCCTCCTCCTCCTCCTCCCACTGCTGCCCAGCTATGAATGCAAAAGCAGTCCCAGGAAGAATGTGAGGGGGAGTTAGGGCAAAGAACTGGAAAGATCATAACAACTTATAGACACCTGAGCCACAGGGTAGATCATCACCTAGATCCAATGACAGATGGTTTAAAACAAAATTTCAGAATATTTGAAAACTGAACTGACTTTGGAACCACAACACACAGAATGCAGCAAGAATTTGTGGCCTGGACTTAACATAGTGAATTGCCTGGTAGAAAAATCACAAAAAAACACACTAACATTCTCCTTAGAATTTAAAAAAGAGTCAGAGTCTTATGACATAGGATTCACAATGTCCAGGATATAATCTAAAATTACTTGACATACATACACACACACAAACAGGAAAATCTAAACTCATATGGAAAAAGATAAACAACAAATTCCATCTCAAATGACACAGATGTTGAAATTATAAGACAAATACCTTTAAATCAACTAATACAACAATGCTCCAAGAAGTAAGTGTAAACTCACCCAATAGAAACATATAAAGGTATAACGTTTCAGTAAATAAAAAATATAAAGAAGAACACAATGGAAAATTTATAGCTAAACAATATAATGATCAAATTGAAAAAAATACTGGATGGGATCAATTGCAGAATGGAGATGAGAGAGGAAAATCTGTAAACTTGAAGACAGAGAGACCAATATAACCAAAAGCTAGTTATTGGAAAATATTAATAAAATTTACAATGTGTTACTCATGAAATAATAGACACATATAAAATAGAAAAGAATAGAGTTCAGAAAAATCCATGATAAATAAGGCCAATTGAGTTTTAAAATTATTTTTATTGTGGTAAAATATATGTCTGCCTGCCTGTTCCTCCAAGATTTGATTCAGTAGATGTAAAGTGGGGTCTGGACATTTTTATTGTGAAAAGTCTTCTGATGAGACCCCACCAATGCCCCACATTGAGAACCACTGACAGAAGATATCAAAGATGACTAAGGACAGACAACATTTAATAATAGTATGTTTGAGAAACATAGACTGGAAAGAATGTGACATTTGGAAAAAATAGAGATGTATTTATAGTGTTACAGTATGAGGTACACAATGGGATGGCATTTGGGTGAGAATGAGGCTGATGGAAAATTAAACTAGAAATGTGATTTGGTATAATATTTTGAACAATCTTGCATGCCATGGCATGGGATTTTGTGTTTATTCTGTAAGCACCCAGGAACCAGTGGTTATTTTGCAGCACAAATATAACAAATTGCATTTATTTTTAATTAATTCAATAAATATTTACTCGGTCCCTATTCTGGGTATTGCAGTGAGTGCTAGGCACAGGGCTACAATACAATACTAAGCAAGATAAACAGTATAAAAATAGATAGGAGAGGGGTGGTTCCAAGATGGCTGAAAATGAACAGCTCCAGTCTACAGCTCCCAGTGCCAGCAACGCAGAAGATGGGTGATTTCTGCATTTCCAAAAGAGGTACTGGGTTCATCTCACTGGGGCATATCAGACAGTGGGTTCAGGATAGTGGGTGAAGTCCACCGAGTGTGATCTGAAGCAGGGTGAGGCATCACCTCACCCAGGAAACACAAGGGGTCAGGGAATTTCCTTTCCTAGCCAGGGGAAGCTGTGACAGATGGCACCTGGAAAATCGGGTCACTCCCACCCTAATATTGCACTTCTCTAACAGTCTTAGCAAATGGCACACCAGGAGATTATATCTCATGCCTGGCTCAGAGGGTCCCACACCCATGGAGCCTCGCTCATTGCTAGCACAGCAGTCTGAGATCAAACTGCAAGGTGGCAGCAAGGCTGGGGAGGGGTGCCCACCATTGCTGAGGCTTGAGTAGGTAAGCAAAGGGACTGGGAAGTTCAAACTGGGTGGAGCCCACCACAGTTCAAGGAGGCCTGCCTGCATCTGTAGACTCCACCTCTGGGGGCAGGGCATAGCTGAACAAAAGGCAGCAGAAACCTCTGCAGACTTAAATGTCCCTGTCTGACAGATGTGAAGAGAGTAGTGGTTCTCCCACCACAGAGTTTGAGATCTGAGAATGGACAGACCACCTCCTCAAGTGGGTCCCTGACCCCCAAGAAGCCTAACTGGGAGGCATCCCCCAGTATGGGGCAGACTGACACCTCACATGGCTGGTTACCCTGCTGAGACGAAGTTTCCAGAGGAGCTATCAGGCAGTAACACTTGCTGTCCAGCAATATTCACTGTTCTGCAGCCTCCACTGCTGACACCCAGGAAAACAGGGTCTGGAGAGGACCTTCAGCAAACTCCAACAGACATGCAGCTGAGGGTCCTGACTGTTAGAAGGAAAACTAACAAAAAGAAAGGACATCCACACCAAAACCCCATCTGTAAGTCACCATCATCAAAGACCAAAGGTAGATAAAACCACAAAGATGGGGAAAAAACAGAGCAGAAATGCTGAAAATTCTAAAAATCAGAGTGCCTCTCCCCCTTCAAAGGAATGCAGCTCCTCACTGGCAATGGAACAAAACTGGACAGAGAATGACTTAGATGAGTTGAGAGGAGAAGGCTTCAGACAATTAAACTTTGCTGAGCTGAAGGAGGAAGTTTGAATGCATCACAAAGAAGCTAAAAACCTTGAAAAAAGATTAGACAAATGGCCAACTAAAATAACCAGTGCATAGAATTCCTTAAATGACCTCATGGAGCTGAAAACCATGGCACAAGAACTACATAACGAATGCACAAACTTCAGTAGCCGATTTGATCAACTGGAAGAAAGGGTATCAGTGATTGAAGATCAGACGAATGAAAAGAAGTGAGAAGAGAAGTTTAGAGAAAAAAGAGTGAAAAGAAATGAACAAAGCCTCCAAGAAATATGGGACTATGTGAAAAGACTAAACCTACATCTGATTGGTGTACCTGAAAGTGATGGGGAGAATGGAACCAAGTTGGAAAACACTCTTCAGGGTATTATCCAGAAGAACTTCCCAAAACTTGTAAGGCAGGTCAACATTCAAATTCAGGAAATACAGAGAAGGCCACAAAGATACTCCTCAAGAAGAGCAACTCCAAGACAAATAATTGTCAGATTCACCAAAGTTGAAATGAAGCAAAAAATGTTCAGGGCAGCCAGAGAGAAAGGTCGGGTTCCCCACAAAGGGAAGCCCATCAGACTAAGAGCTGAACTCTCAGCAGAAACTCTACAAGCCAGAAGAGAGTGGGGGCCAATATTCAACATTTTTAAAGAATTTTCAACCCAGAATTTCATATCCAGCCAAACTAAGCTTCATAAGTGAAGGAGAAATAAAATCCTTTACATACAAGCAAATGCTGAGACATTTTGTTACCACCAGGCCTGCCCTACGAGAGCTCCTGAAGGAAGCACTAAACATGCAAAGGAAAAACCGGTACCAGCCACTGCAAAAACATGCCAAATTATAAAGACCATCAGTGCTAGGAAGAAACTGCATCAACTAATGAGCAAAATAACCAGCTGATATAATGACAGGATAGAATTCACACATAATAATATTAACCTTAAATGTAAATGGGCTAAATTCTTCAATTAAAAGACACAGACTGGCAAATTGGATAAAAAGTCATGACCCATCAGTGTGCTGTATTCAGGAGACCCATCTCATGTGCAGAGACACACATAGGCTCAAAATAAAGGGATGGAGGAAGATCTACCAAGCAAATGGAAAACAAAAAAGGGAAGGCAGGGGTTGCAATCCTAGTCTCAGATGAAACAGACTTTAAACCAACAAAGATCAAAAGAGACAAAGAAGGCCATTACATAATGGTAAAGGGATCAATTCAACAAGAAGAGCTAACTATCTTAAATATATATGCACCCAATACAGGAACACCCAGATTCATAAAGCAAGTGCTTAGAGACCTACAAAGAGACTTAGACTCCCAAACAATAATAATAGGAGACTTTAGTACCACACTGTCAACATCAGACAGATCAATGAGACAGAAAGTTAAAAAGGATATCCAGGAATTGAATTCAGCTCTGCAACAAGTGGACCTAATAGACATCTACAGAACTCCCCACCCGAAATCAATGGAATATACATTCTTCTCAGCACCACCCCACACCTATTCCAAAACTGACCACCTAGTTGGAAGTAAAGCACTCCTCAGGAAATGTAAAAGAACAGAAATTATAACAAACTGTCTCTCAGACCACAGTGCAATCAAACTAGAACTCAGGGTTAAGAAACTCACTCAAAACCACTCATCTACATGGAAACTGAACAACTTGCTCCTGAATGACTACTGGGTACATAAAGAAATGAAGGCAGAAATAAAGATGTTCTTTGAAACCAATGAGAACAAAGACACAACATACGAGAATCTCTGGGACACATTTAAAGCAGTGTGTAGAGGGAAATTTATGGCACTAAATGCCCACAAGAGGAAGCAGGAAAGATCTAAAATTGAAACCCTAACATCACAATTAAAAGAACTAGAGAAGCAAGAGCAAACACATTCATAAGCTGGCAGAAGGGAAGAAATAACTATGATCAGAATAGAATTTAAGGAGATAGAGTCACAAAAATCCCTTCAAAAAAGTCAATGAATCCAGGAGCTGGTTTTTTGAAAAGATCAACAAAATTGACAGACCACCAGCAAGACTAATAAAGAAGAAAAGAGAGAAGAATCAAACAGATGCAATAAAAAATGATGATAAAAGGGATATCACCACTGATCCCACAGAAATGCAAACTACCATCAGAGAATAGTATAAACACCTCTAAACAAAAAAACTAGAAAATCTAGAAGAAATGGATAAATTTCTCGACACATACACCCTCCCAAGACTAAACCAGGAAGAAGTTGAATCACTGAATAGTCCAATAACAGGCTCTGAAATTGAGGCAATAATTAATAGCTTACCAACCAAAAAAAGGCCAGGATCAGACGGATTCACAGCCGAATTCTACCAGAGGTACAAGGAGGAGCTGGTACCATTCCTTCTGAAACTATTCCAATCAATAGAAAAAGAGAGAATCCTCCCTAACTCATTTTATGAGACCAGGATCATCCTGATACCAAAGCCTGGCAGAGACACAACAAAAAAGAGAACTTTAGACCAATATCCCTGATGAACATTGATGGAAAAATCCTCAATAAAATACTGGCAAACCAAATCCAGCAGCACATCAAAAAGCTTATCCACCATGATCAAGTGGACTTCATCCCTGGGATGCAAGGCTGGTTCAACATATGCAAACCAATAAATGTAATCCAGCATATAAACAGAACCAACGACAAAAACCACATGATTATCTCAATAGATGCAGAAAAGGCCTTTGACAAAATTCAACAGCCTTTCATGCTAAAAGCTCTCAATAAATTAGGTATTGATGGGACGTATCTCAAAATAATAAGAGCTATTTATGAGAAGCCCACAGCCAATATAATACTGAATTGGCAAAAACTGGAAGCATTCCCTTTGAAAACTGGCACAAGACAGGGATGCCCTCTCTCACCATTCCTATTCAACATAGTGTTGGAAGTTCTGGCCAGGGCAATCAGGCAGGAGAAAGAAATAAAGGGTATTCAATTAGGAAAAGAGGAAGTCAAATTGTCCCTGTTTGCAGATGACATGATTGTATATCTGGAAAACCCCATTGTCTCAGCCCAAAATCTTCTTAAGCAGATAGGCAACTTCAGCAAAGTCTCAGGATACAAAATCAATGTGCAAAAATCACAAGCATTCTTATATACCAATAACAGACAAACAGAGAGCCAAATCATGAGTGAACTCCCATTCACAATTGCTTCAAAGAGAATAAAATACCTAGGAATCCAACTTACAAGGGATGTGAAGGACCTCTTCAAGGAAAACTACAAACCACTGCTGAATGAAATAAAAGAGGATACAAACAAATGGAAGAACACTCCATGCTTATGGATAGCAAGAATTAATATTGTGAAAATGGACATACTGCCCAAAGTAATTTATAGTTTAATGCTGTCCCCGTCAATCTCCCAATGACTTTCTTCACAGAATTGGAAAAAACTACTTTAAAGTTCATATGGAACCAAAAAAAGGCTGCATTGACAAGACAACCCTAAGCCAAAAGAACAAAGCTGGAGGCATCACACTACCTGACTTCAAACTATACTACAAGGCTACAGTAACCAAAACAGCATGGTACTGGTACCAAAACAGCATGGTACTGGTACCAAAACAGCATGGTACTGGTACCAAAACAGAGATATAGACCAATGGAACAGAATAGAGCCCTCAGAAATAATACCACACATCTGCAACCATCTGATCTTTGACAAACCTGACAAAAACAAGAAATGGGGAAAGGATTCCCTATTTAATAAATGGTGCTGGCCAGGCACAGTGGCTCATGCCTGCAATCCCAGCACTTTGGAAGGCCGAAATGGGCGGATCACGAGGTCAGGAGTTCGAGACCATCCTGCCTAACACCATGAAACTCTGTCTCTACTAAAAATACAAAAAAGTAGCTGGGCGTGTTGGTGTGTGCCTGCAGTCCCAGCTACTCGGGAGGCTGAGGCAGGAGAATGGCATGAACCTGGGAAGTGGAGTTTGCAGTGAGCCAAGATCACACCACTGCACTCCAGCCTGGGGGACAGAGTGAGACTCCATCTCAAAAAATAAAAATAAAAAATATAAAAATTGTTGCTGGGAAAACTGACTAGCAATATGTAGAAAGCTGAAACTGAATCCCTTCCTTACACCTTATACAAAAATTAATTCAAGATGGATTAAAGACTTAAATGTTAGACCTAAAACCATAGAAACCCTAGAAGAAAACCTAGGCAATACCATTCAGGACATAGGCATGGGCAAGGACTTCATGTCTAAAACACCAAAAGCAATGGCAACAGAAGTCAAAATTGACAAATGGGATCTGATTAAACTAAAGTGCTTCTGCACAGCAAAAGAAACTACCATTAGAGTGAACAGGCAACCTACAGAATGGGAGAAAATTTTTGCAATCTGCTCATCTGAAAAAGGGCTAATATCCAGAATCTACAAAGAGCTCAAAGAAATTTAGAAGAAAAAAAAAACAACCCCATAGAAAAGTGGGTGAAGTATATGAACAGACACTTCTCAAAAGAAGACATTTATGCAGCCAACAGACACATGAAAAAATGTTCATCATCACTGGCCATCAGAGAAATACAAATCAAAATCACAATGAGATACCATCTCACAGCAGTTAGAATGGCGATCATTAAAAAGTCAGGAAACAACAGGTGCTGGAGAGGACGTGGAGAAATAGGAACACTTTTACACTGTTGGTGGGACTGTAAACTGGTTCATCCATTGTGGAGGACAGTGTGGCAATTCCTCAAGGATCTAGAACTGGAAATACCATTTGACCCCGCCATCCCATTACTGGGTATACACCCAAAGGATTATAAATCATGCTGCTATAAAGACACATGCGCACATATGTTTATTGCAGCACTATACACAGTAGCAAAGACTTGGAACCAACCCAAATGTCCAACAATGATAGACTGGATTAAGAATATGTTTCACATATACACCATGGAATATTATGCAGCCATAAAAAAGGATGAGTTCATGTCCTTTGTAGGGACATGGATGAAGCTGGAAACCATCATTCTCAGCAAACTATCACAGGGACAAAAAACCAAGCACTGCAAGGAGGTGGAGCAAGATGGCAGAATAGAAGGCTGCACTGATTGTCTCCCTCACAAGGACACCAATTTCACAACTATATACCAGAAAAAAAACTTCACAAAAAACAAAAATTGGGTGAGCTCTTATAGTACCCAGTATTAAATTCATATCCTTGAAAGAGGTGTTGAAGAGGAAGAAAAACAGTCTTGAATCACTGATGCCATCCCTCCTCCACCCTCAGCACCCTTGGCAGCAGCAGCAGCAGCAGAAGAATACTGTGCAGATTATCTTTGAGTGTTGAGGGAGGGAGAGAAGCAACTGTGAGGCATTGACCTAAGAAATGTCCTGTTGGAGCAGAAAGGAAAACCACACCAAACTCAGTTGACACTTGCCCATGGAGAGACTATTTAAGCCAGCCCTAGCTAAAGGGGAATTGCTAATCCCAGCAGTCAGAACTTGAGTTCCCACAAATCTCACTACCATGGGCTACAATTCTCTAGATCTCTAAGTAATCTTGAAAGGAAGTCTAAGCCCTAAGGACTGCAACTCTTCAGTCAGTCCTAGAGCTGACCAGGTCAAGAAGCAGTGATTTGGGGTGAGGAATGTAACCTACTGAGACGCCAGCTAGAACAGCTAAGAAAGTGCTGTCATTACACCTCCCCTAACCCAAGGCTGCACATCTCGCGGCTCAAAAAGAGATGCCTTCCTTCCACTTGAGGACAGGAGAAGGACGAGTAGCAAGGACTTTTTCTTGCTTCTAAAATACCAGATCAACCACAGCAGGGAACAGCACTGGACAGAGCCATGAGGCCCCCATTCAATTCCCTTGCTCCCAAATGACATTTCTAAGCAGACCATGGGTTAGAGGGGAACTCACTGACTTGAAGGGAGGGACCCAGACCTGGCAGCATTTATTATCTGTTAACTTAAGAGCACTTGGGACCTGAATAACCAGCAGCAACATCCTGGTAATACTTATAGGACCTTGGTTGAGCCACTAAGACTTTCTGGTTTCAGGTGAGAATCAGCACATTACCAGCTGTTGTTGCTAGAGGGTGAAACTCCTGCTTGAGAGAAGCAGAAAGAATAATAAAGGGGACTTCTCTTGCTCCATAGGTAGCAGCTTTGCACAGGAGGATAGAATACCAAGCAGACATTTGGGTTCCCCAATTTCAAAACATGACAATTGGACAGCATTTCTGGAACTGCCCTGGGCCAGAGGGGAACCCAAGACACTGAGGGGTGAGCCCCAGGCCAGGCAGCATTCACCACAAGATGACTGAAGAATCCTGATTTAATTTAATTTAGGAGGGAGCTGGTGGGAGACAATTAGATAATGCGGGCAGTTTCTCCCATACAGTTCTCATGGTAGTGAATAAGTCTCACAAAGTCTAATAATTTTATAAGGGTTTTCCCTTTTTACTTGGCTCTCTCATCTGGCACCATGTAAGACGTGCCTTTTGCCTGCCATCGTGATTGTGAGGCCACCCCAACCACGTGGAACTGTGAATCCATGCAACTTCTTTTTATTTATAAGGTACTCAATCTCAGATATGTCTTTATCAACATCGTGAAAACAGACTGATGCAGTAAATTGTTACCAGAAGTGGGGTGCTGCTGTAGAGATACCTGAAATTGTGGAAACTGTGGAACTGGTTAACAGGCAAAGGTTAAAACAGTTTGGAGGGCTCAAAAGACAGAAAAGTGTAGGAAACTTTGGGGACTTGTTGAATGGCTTTCAGCAAAATGCTGATAATGATATGGACAATAAAATCTGGACTGAGGTGGTCTCAGATAGTGATAAGGAATTTGTTGGGAACTGGAGTAAAGGTGACTCTTGCTATGTTTTAGCATAGAGACAGATGACATTTTGCCCCTGCCCTTGAGATTTGTGGAAGTTTGAACTTGAGGGAGATGATTTAGGGTATCTGGCAGAAGAAATTTCTAAGTAGCAAAGCATTCAAGAGGTGACTTGGGTGCTGTTAAAATATTCAGTTTTAAAAGGGAAACAGCATAAAAGTTTCGAAAATTTGCAACTGATGATGTGCTAGAAAAGAAAAACCCATTTTCTGAGGATAAATTTAAGCAGGCTGCAGATATTTGCATAAGTAATGAGGAGCCAAATGTTAATTGCCAAGACAATCGGGAAAATGTCTCCTGGGCATGTCAGAGACCTTTGTGGAAGCCCCTCCCATCACAGGCCCAAAGGCCTAGGAGGAAAAAATGGTTTCTTGGGCTGGACCCAGGGTCCCCCTTCTGTCTGCAGCCTAAGAACTTGATGCACTGCATCCCAGCCACTCCAGCCATGGCTAAAAGGGGCCAAGTTACAGCTCAGGCCATAGCTTTAGAGGGTGCAAGCCCCAAGCCTTGGCAGCTTCCATGTAGTATTGAGCCTGTGGGTGCACAGAAGTAAGAATTGAGGTTTGGGAACCTCTGCCTAGATTTCAGAGGATGTATGGAAATGCCTGGATGTCCAGGCAGAAGTTTGCTGCAGGGGCAAGGCCTTCATGGAGAACCTCTGCTAGGGTGGTGCAGAAGGGAAATGTGGGGTTGGAGCCCCACACAGAGTCCCCACTGGGGCACTGCTTAGCAGAGCTGTAAAAAAAGGGCCACCATCCTCCAGACTCCAGAATGGTAAATCCACCAACAGTTTGCACCATGCACCTGGAAAAGCAACCAACCCTCAACACAAGCCTGTGAAAGCAGCTGAGAGGGAGGCTGTACCCTGCAAAGCCACAGGGGTGGAGCTGCCCAAGGCCATGGGAGCCCACTACTTGCATCAGCATGACCTGGATGTGAGACAGAGTCAAAGGAGATCATTTTGGAACTTTAACTCTCACAGGAAGAAGGACTTCCTTGTCTCAGATTAAACTTTGTACTATGGACTTTTGAATTAAGCTTAAATGAGTTAAGACTTTGGGGATTTTTTGGAAAGGTATGATTGGTTTGAAATGTGAGGACATGAGATTTGGGAGGGGCCGGGGTGGAATGATATGATTTGACTGTGTCCCCACCCAAATTGCATTTTCAGTTGTAGCTCCCCTAATTCCCTCATGTTGTGGGAGGAACCTCATGGGAGACAATTGAATCATGGGAGCAGTTTCCCCCATACTGTTTTCATGGTAGTGAATAGGTCTCACAAGATCTAATACTTTTATAAGTGGTTTCCCTTTTAACTTGACTTTCTTATTCTCTCCTGTCTGCTGTCATATAAGATGTGCCTTTTGCCTTCCATCATGATTGTGAGGCCTCCCCAGCCACATGGAACTGTGAGTCTATTAAAACTCTTTTTATTTATAAATTGCCCAATCTCAGGTATCTCTTTATCAGCAGTGTGAAAATGAGCTAATACACCATTTAATAGTAGAATTGATCAAGCAGAAGTATTAGTATGGAAAAAGGCTATTTGAAAATACACAGTAATAGGTGATAATGAAAAACAGAATAAAAAAGAATGGAGCATGTGTACAGGATCTAGAAAGTAGCCTCAAAAGGGCAAATCTAAGAGCTATTGACCTTAAAGAAAAGGTAGAGATGGGGTAGATAGTTTATGCAAAGAAATAATAATAGAGAATGTCTCAAACCTAGAGAAAGACACCAATATCCAAATACAATAAGACTATAGAACATCAAATATATTTAATACAAGGAAGACTACTTCAGGCATTTAATAATCAAACTCCCAAAGGTGAAAGATAAAGACAGGATTATAAAAGCAGCAAGATAAAAGAAACAACATGCAGTTGAACTTCAATACATCTGACAGCAGACTTTCAAGTGAAAACCTTACAGGCAAGGAGAGAGTGGCATGACATATTTAAAGTGTTGAAGAAAAAATAATATTTACCCTACAGTAGTGTATCTGGCAAAAACATCTTTCAAACACGAAGAAAAAACAATTTTCCAGACAAATGAAAGCTAGGGGCTTTCATAAACACCAACTTGCCTGACAAGAAATGTTAAAAGGAGTACTTCAATAAGAAAGCACAAAACATGAATGAGCAATAAGTAATCACCTGAAGATAAAAGAGTAAGTATTGGTAATAGTAATTACCAGTAATCTCTGGTAATAGTAAGTACACATAAATACATAGAATGCTATATTGCTGTAACTGTGGTGAGTAAATTATTCCTATCCTAAATAAAAAGAATATACAAGAAACCACTCAAAAATAACAACTACAAGTTCTTCAAGACATAGATAGTACAAAAAGATATAAATAGTAACAAAAGAAAATTAAAAAGCAAGAGGACGAAGTTAATGCATAGTTTTTATTAGTTTTATTTAGCTTATTTGTTTGTTTACATAAAAGTGTCAAGTCCTTACCATATAAAAAATAATTCATTATAAAATAGTATTTGCAAGCCTCGTGGTAACCTAAAACAAAAAAATACAATAGATACACAAAAATAAAAAGCAAGAAACTAAGTCATATCACATGAGAAAGTCACCTTCACTGAAAGATGACATGAAGGAAACAAAGAAGGAAGAGAAGACCACAAAACAACCAGAAAAAAAAAAAATGACAGGAGTAAGTCTTTACTTAACAATAATAACATGGAATGTAAGTAGATTAAACTCTCCAGTCAAAAGACATAGACTGGCTGACTGAATGAAAAAAAAAGACCCACTGATCTGTGCGTGTAAGAAACACGCTCTACTTATAAAGACACACATACACTAAAAATAAAGGGATCAAAAATATTCCATTTTAACAGAAGCCAAGGAAGTGCAGAATTAACTACATTTATGTCAGACAAAATAGATTTCCAGACAAAAACTGTAAGACTAACAAAAGGTCATTATATAATGATAAATAGGTCAATTCAGCAAGAAGATATAACAGTTTTGAATATATAAGAACCCAATATTGGAGCACCCAGATACATAACACAATTATTATTAGAACTAAAAAGAGTGATAGGCCACAATACAGAAATAGCTTGAGTCTTCAAATTCCCACATTAAAAATTGGACAGATTCTATAGCAGAAAATCAACAAAGAAATATTAAAATTAATCTGCACTTGACTAGGTGCAGGGCCTCACACCTGTAATCTTAGCACTTTGGGACATTGAGGAAGGTGGATTGCCTGAGCTTAGGAGTTTGAGACCAGCTTGGGCAACATGATGAGACATCATCTCTACTAAAATAGAAAAAATTAGACAGACCAGGTGGCACACACCTGTAGTACCAGCTACTCAGGAGGCTGAAGCACAAGAATTGCTTAAACCTGGGAGAGAGAGGTTGCAGTCAGCCAAGATCACACCACTGCACTCCAGTCTGGGTGACAGAGTGAGAGTCTGTCTCAAATAATAATAATAATAATAATAATAATTAATCTACACTATAGATCAAATAAATTTAATAGATATTTACAAGAACATTTTATGTAACAGCTGCAGAATACACAGTATTTTTTTCCCAGCACATAAATTATTCTCAAGGATGAGCCATATGTTAGGTCTGAAACAAGTCTTAAAGCATTCAAAAAATTGAAATAATATACAGCATCTTATTTGGCCAAAATGGAGTTAATGTAGACATTAAAAACAAGAAAAAATTTGGAAATTATACAAACACATGAAAATTAAATGATGTGGTCCTGAATGACTAGTAGTCAATGAGGAAATCAAGAAAGAAATTGAAAAAGTTTTTGAAACAATTGGTAACAGAAAGACAACACACCAAAACCTATGGGATACAACAAAGGTGGTACTAAGAGGGAATTTTATAGCTATAAGTTCCTTTATCAAAAAGGAGAAAAAGCTATAAATAAACAACTTAATGATGCATCTTAAAAAATAGCAAAGCAAGAGCAAACAATACCCAAAATTAGTAGAAGAAAAGAAATAATAAAGGCCAGGGCAGAAATCAATGAAATTGAAATGAAGAAAACGATAAAAAAGATCAATGAAACAAAAACTTGATTTTCTGAAAGTTAAACAAACTTGACAAATTTTTAGCCAGAGTAAGAAAAGAAGAGAGACACAAATAAATAATATCAAAAATAAAAAAGGAGACATTACAACTGATACTGCAGATGTTCAAAGGCCCATTACTGGATACTGTGAGCAACTATATGCCAATAAATTAAAAAATCTAGGAGAAATGGACACATTCCTAGACACTTAAAACCTACCAAGATTAAACCAGGAAGAAATTCAACACCTCAAAAGACCAATAACCAGTAATGAGATTGAAGCCTTCATAGAAATTCTCCCAGTAAAGAAAAGCCCAGGACCTGATGGCTTCACTGCTGAATTCTACCAAATATTAAAAGAATTAATATCAATCTTACTCAAACTATTTCAAAAAATAGTTTTTTTGAAATATTTTTTAGAGAAGAAGGAAATACTTCCAAATTTATTCTACAAGGCCAGTATTACCCTGATACTAAAACCAGGCAAAGACACATCAATAAAATAAAAACACAGGCCAATATCTCTGATTAATACTTATGCAAAAATTCTCAACAAAATACTAACAATCTAAATTCAACAATACATTAGAAAAATTATTCATTATGACCAAGGGAAGATGGGGGACACGAGACAGGGCTGAACTGCAGCTCCCATTTGGATTGACAGAACACTGTGTAGAGACTCACACATGGATTTTTGCTCTAGGAACCATGGCAGGAATGTACCAGAAAAAGCAAAAGACATCATAGATTCTTTGAAAGAAGCACAAGGCCACAGCAAATTCCATAAGATAGGCAAAAATTATAAGTTCTCGAAGTGCGAGGGAGAAAAACCTGCCTCTGAACACATGTTCCCACTGGGGAACCTGAAAATCCAGATTACGGGAGAAGGATTTAACGTTACGTAGTGCTGAAACAGATTTAGCATGAAATATAAAAAAAAAAAGAAGGAGCAGTGGGAAGAGCCTTGTAGGCACTCCCATTCTCCAGCTCAATCTCAAGGAAGCCACCCTTGACTATACCTCACAGAGGCCCTCAGGGAAAGCAACTGGCAAAATCTGGGGTCGGGGGGGTCACAGGGTGAAAGATGCTTCCAATTGAACTTTGTAACAATTTTGACTGGGCACAAACTCTGTTGAGTAGAAGCTGGAGGCAAATGGGAACTGCTGCAGAAAGGAGAGCAGGAGTCACAGCTAATGGTGTGGGCAGATGGAAAAGGGCATGGCCTGAAATCAGTGCTTGCTTTCTCAGCAGGAAAACTTATGTCCTAAAATTGTGTCTGAGTCCCACTCACAGGGTGCCTGGAGATAAACTTGGTGCTGTTAGCAGGACACAGCAAGAGAGAGACTGGCCAGGTAAACTGGATGGGAGCTGAGTGAGGCCTGTGGCTACCAGGTTTTACTCACTTCCTTGGACACATAGGCAGCCACAATTCTCTCTGGAACATAACTTTATTGGTTCAAGAATCACCCACCATCCCCCACAGTGGCTGTGGTAAGCTCCACCCAAGGAGAGTCTGAGCTTAGACCCACCTAACACTGCCCCCACCTGATGGTATTTCTCTACCCACTTCAGAAGCCCATCACAAAAGACATAAACACTTGGGTGCTTTATGACCCCACTCATTGCCTGAGAAACCCAAATACTTATCCTGACCAATGTAGGGCAAGCTTATGTCCATCTTCTACTATCACAGCTGCTGCTCTTTTGAAAGTGTTACCTCTGGCTGGAGGCCAAACAGCTCAAGACATTACAGCAACTCATGACAAAATAACCTTGCTCCCAAGAAGAAGAAAACAACAGCTAATTTTACTGCTTCCAACATCCTGGCAAACCAGTGGTCCTGAGTCTGTCCACATGACAATTCACTGCTAGCATAACCAGCATTTGAGAAAGCCAGCACACTAAACTTGTCTGCAACCAGACTCTCACAGAGTCTAATTCACTCCTCTGCCTCCTCCACCAGAGCAAGTGCTGGTATCCACACCGGGGAGGCCTGAAGATGGATCAAATCACAGGACTCTTTGCAGACATTCCCCAGCACCAACCCAGAGGCTGTTAGTCCTGCTGGGTGGCTAGACCCAGAAGAACAATAACAATCACTGCAGTCTAGCTCTCAGAAAGCCTCATCCATAGGGGAAGGAGGAGTGTACCACATCAAAGGATCACCCTGTGAAACAAAAATATCTAAACAACAGCACTTGAGTTCCAGATTTCTCCACCAAAATAGTCTACCCAAATGAGCAGGAATCAGAAAACTAATTCTGGTAATATGACAGAACAAGATTCTATAACACCCCCAAAAAACCACAATAGCTCTGCAGCAATAGACTCAAACCAAGAAGAAATCTGAACTGCCAGATAAAGAATTCAGAAGGTTGATTATTAAACTACTAAAGGAGATACCAGAGAGAGGTGAAGATCAACTTAAAGAAATTTGGGAAAAAAATCAGAATATGGATTTAAAAAATGCTCCAGAGAAATAAACATCATAAAGAAAAAATAATCACAACTTCTGGAAATGAAAGACACACTTAGAGAAATGCAAAATGCACTGAAACATTTCAACACTAGAGTCAAGCAAGTAGAAGAAAAAACGTCAGAGCTCAAAAACAAGTCTTTCAAATTAACCTGACCAGGCAAAGTCAGAAAGAATAAAAAAAAATTGAACAAAGCCTTGAAGAAATTTGGAATTATGTTAGTCAGAGAAACTTAAGAATAATTGTTGTTCCTGAGGAATAAGAGTAATCTAAAAGTTTGGAAACATATTTGAGGCAAAAATTGAGAAAAATGTGTCAGGCCTCACTAAAGATCTAGACATCCAAATACAAGAAGCTCAAGGAACACCTGGGAAATTCTTCAAAAAAAGGTCATCACCAAAAGACACAGTTATTGGGTTATCTAAAGTCAAGACAAAGGAATAAATATTAAGAGATGTTAGGCAAAAAAAATCAGGTACCCTATAAAGGAAAACCTATCATATTAACAGCAGATTTCTCAGCAGAAACCTTAAAACCCAAAAGGGATTAGGGTTCTATCTTTAGCCTCCTCAAACAAAATAATTACCAACCAAGAATTTTGTATCCAGCAAAACAAAGTTCCATAAATGAAGGAGAGATAAAGTCTTTTTCAAACAAATGCTGAGAGAATTCACCACTACCATGACAGCACTTAAAAAAAAAAGCTAAAATGAGTTCTAAATCTTGAAACAAAACCTCAAGCCATACCGAAATAGAACCTCCTTAAAGTATAAATATTATGGGGCCTTTATAATAATAACAAAATAAAAAAAACACAAGATACTCAAGCAAGTGGCATGATGAATAAAACAGTACCTCACATCTCAATAATAACATTGAATGTAAATGGCCTAAATGCTCCTCTTAAGAGATACAAAATTGTAGAATGAATAAAAATCCACCAAACAAGTATCTTGCTGTCTTCAAGAGACTCACCTAATAAATAAGGGCTTGCATAAACTTAAGGTAAAAGGGTGGAAAAAGACATTCCATGCAAATGGAAACCAAAAGTAAGCAGGAGTAGCTATTCTTAGACAAAACAGACTTTAAGCAACAACAGTTTAAAAAGACAAAGAGAGCCATTATATAATAATAAAAGGATCAGTCCAGCATGAAAATGCCACAATTCTAAATATATATACACTGAACATGGGAGATCCCAAATTTATAAAACAATTATTATGATTGGTGGCTGGCAAGATGGCCAAATACGAACGGCTCCGGGCTACGGCTCCCAGGGAGATCAGCAAATAAGACGAGTGATTTCTGCATTTCCAACTGAGGTACAAGGCTCATTGGGGCTGGGCAGACTGTGGCTTTAGCCCACAGAAGGTGAACAGAAGCAGGGTGGGATGTCACCTAACCTGGGAAGCACATGGCATCAAGGAACTCCCTCCCATAGCCAAGGGAAGCCCTGAGGGACTGTGCTGTGAGGAACAGTGCACTCAGGCACACATTCTATGCTTTTCCCAAGGTCTTCACAACCCGCACACCAGGAAATTCCCTTGGGTGCCTACGCCACCAGGGCCCTGGGTTTCAAGCACAAAACTGGATGGCGATTTTGGCAGACACCAAGCTAGATACAGGAGAGTTTTTCATACCCCAGTGGTGCTTGGAATGCCAGCAAGACAGAACCATTCACTCCCCTAGAAGGGGCTGAACCCGGGGAGCCAAGTGGTCTAGCTCAGCAGATCCCATCCACAAGGAGCCCAGGAAGCTAAGATCCACTGGCTTGAAATTCTCACCAAAGTCGACCTGGGACACTTCAGCTTGGTGGAGGGAGGGGCATTGCCATTACTGAGGCTTGAATAGGTGATTTTCCCCTCACAGTGTAAACAGAGCTACCGGGAAGTTTGAACTGGGAGAAACCCACCTCAGCTCTCAA
The DNA here is from genome assembly GCF_029289425.2 of Pan paniscus. Lineage (NCBI taxonomy): Eukaryota > Metazoa > Chordata > Mammalia > Primates > Hominidae > Pan > Pan paniscus. The sequence continues at coordinate 66,848,072 of NC_073272.2, forward strand.
AGCCACTGTAGCCAAACTATCTCTCTAGATTCCTCCTTTCTGGGTAGGGCATCTCTGAAAGAAAGGAAGAAGCCCCAGTCCGGGGCTTATAGATAAAACTCCCATCTCCCTGGGATAGAGCACCAGAGGGAACGGGTGGCTGGAGGCACAGCTTTAGCAGACTTAAACGTTCCTGCCTGCTGACACTGAAGACAGCAGTGGATCCCCCAGCACAGAGCTGGAGCTCTGCTAAGGGACAGACTGCCTCCTCAAGTGGGTCCCTGACTCCCATGACTCCTGACTGGGAGTCATCTCCCAGAAGAGATTGACAGACACCTCATACAGGAGAGCTCCAGCTGGCATCTGGTGGGTGCCCCCTGGGACAAAACTTCCAGAGAAAGGAACAAGCAGCAATCTTTGCTGTTCTGCAGCCTCCACTGGTGATACCCAGGAAAACAGTGTCTGGAGTGGACCTCTAGCAAACTCCAGCAGACCTGCAGCAGAGGGCCCTGACTGTTAAAAGAAAACTAACAAACAGAAAAAAATATAATAAGCATAAACAAAATAGACATCCACACAGAAACCCCATCCGAAGGTCACCAACATCAAAGACCAAAGGTAGATAAATCCAGGAAGATGAGGAAAAACCAGTGCAAAAAGCCTGAAATTTGCAAAAACCAGAATACCTCTTCACCTCCTAAAGATCACAACTCCTCACTAGCAAGGGAACAAAACTCGACAGAGAATGAGCTCGATGAATTGACAGAAGTAGGCTTCAGAATGGGGGTAATACCAAACTCTCCCAAGCTAAAGGAGCATGCTCTAACTCAATGCAAGGAAGTTAAGAACCTTGAAAAAAGGTAAGAGGAATGGCTAACTAGAAGAACCAGTTTAGAGAAGAACATAAATGACCTGATGGAGCTGAAAAACACAGCACGAGAACCTTCTGAAGCATACGAGGAAGAATAGCTGAATCAATCAAGAGGAAGAAAGGATATCAGAGATTGAAGATCAGCTTAATGAAATAAAGCATGAAGACAAGATTAGAGAAAAAAGAATAAAAAAGAAAGAACAAAACCTACAAGTAATATGGAACTATGTGAAAGGACCAAACCTACGTTTGATTGCTGTACCTGAAAGTGACAAGGAGATTGACACCACATTGGAAAGCACTCTTCAGGATACTATCCAGGAGAACTTCCTTAACCAAGTAAGACAGGCCAACATTCAAATTCAGGAAATACAGAGAACACAACAAAGATAATTCTCGAAAAGAGCAACCCCAAGAAACATAATCGTCAGATTCACCAAGGGTGAAACGAAGGAGAAAATGTTAAGGGCAGCCAGAGAAAAAGGTCGAGTTACCCACAAAAAGAAGCCCATCAGACTAACAGTGGATCTCTCTGGAGAAACCCTACAAGCCAGAAGAGAGTGGGAGCCAATGTTCAACATTTTTAAATAAAAGAATTGTCAACCCAGAATTTCATATCCAGCCAAACTAAACTTCATAAGCGAAGAAGAGATAAAATCCTTTATACACAAGCAAATACTGAGAGATTGTGTCACCACCACACCTGCCTTACAAGAGATCGTGAAGGAAGCACTAAACATGGAAAGGAAAAACTGGTAGCAGGCACTGCAAAAACATACCAAATTGTAAAGACCATCGACACTATGGAGAAACTACATCAACTAATGGGCAAAATAACCAGCTAGCATCACAATGACAGGATCAAATTCACACATAGCAATATTAACCTTAAATGTAAATGGGCTAATTGCCCCAATTAAAAGACTCAGATGGGCAAATTGGATATACAGTCAATACCCATCAATGTGCTGTATTCAGGAGACCAATCTCACGTGCATAGACACACATAGGCTCAAAATAAAGGGATGGAGGAAGATCTACTAAGCAAATGGAAAGCAAAACAAAGCTGGTGTTGCAATCCTAGTCTCTGATAAAACAGATTTTAAATCAACAAAGATCAAAAAAGACAAAGAAAGGCATTACATAATGGTAAGGGGATAAATGTAACAAGAAGAGCTAACTATTCTAAATATAAATGCACCCAATACAGGAGCACCCAGATTCATAAAGTAAGTTCTTAGAGACTTACAAAGAAACTTAGACTCCCACGTAATAATAATGGGAGATTTTAACACCCCACTGTCAGTATTAGACAGATAAATTAGACAGAAAATTAACAAGGATATTCAGGACTTGAACTCAGCTCTGGACCAAGCAGACCTAGTAGACATCTACAGAACTTTCCACCCCAAATCAACAAAATATACATTCTTCTCAGCACAACTTTGCACTTATTCTAGAAAGTGACCACATAATTGGAAGTGAAACACTCCTCAGCCAATGCAAAAGAACGGAAATCATAACAGTCTCTCAGACAACAGTGCAATGAAATTAAAACTCAGGATTAAGAAACTCACTCAAAACTGCAAAACTACATGGAAACTGATCAACTTGCTCCTGAAAGACTACTGGGTAAATAACGATATTAAGGCAGAAATAACAAAGTTTTTTGAAACCAATCAGAACAAAGACATAATGTACCAGAATCTCTGGGACATATGTAAAGCAGTGTTTAGAAAAAAAATTATTAGCACTAAATACCCACAGGAAAAATCAGGAAAGATCTAAAATTGACACCCTAACATCACAATTAAAACAACTAGAGAAGCAAGAGCAAACAAATTCAAAAGCTAGCAGAAGACAAGAAATAACTAAGATCAGAGCAGAACTGAAGGAGATGGAGACAAAAAGCCCTTCAAAAAATCAATGAATTCAGGAGCTTGTTTTTTTTTTAAGATTAACAAATTAGATAGACCTCTAGGCAGACTAATAAAGGACAAAAGAGAGGAGAATCAAATAGACACAATAAAAAATGATAAAGGGGATATAACAACTGATCCCATAGAAGTACAATCTACCCTCAGAGAATACTATAAAAACTTCTATGTAAATAAACAAGAGAATCTAGAAGAAATGGATAAATTCCTGGACACATAAACACCACAAAACTAAACCAGGAAGAAGTAAAATCCCTGAGTACACCAATAACAAATTCCAAAATTGAGGCAGTAATTAATAGACTACCAACCAAAAAAACACAGGAGCAGACGTATTCACAGTCGAATTCTAACAAAGGTACAAAGAGGAGCTGGTACCATTCCTTCTGAAACTATTCCAAAGAATAGACAAAAAGGGACTCCTCCCTAACTCATTTTTTGAGGCAAGCAGCATCCTGTTACCAAAACTTGGCAGAGACACAACAACAACAAAATTTCAGCCCAATATCCCTGATGAATATTGATGCAGAAATCATCAACAAAGTACTGGCAAACTGTATCCAAGAGCACATCAAAAACTTATCCACCACGATTAAGTCGGCTTCATCCCTGGGATGCAAGGCTGGTTCAACATACGCAAGTCAAAAAATGGAATCATAACATAAACAGAACAAATGACAAAAACCACATGATTATCTAAATAGATACAGAAAAGGCCTTCGATAAAATTCAACACCATTTCACGCTTAAAACATTCAATAAACTAGATATTGATGGAACGTATATCAAAATAATAAGAGCTATTTATGACAAACCCACATCATACTAAAAGGGCCAAAGCTGGAAGCATTCTCTTGAAAACCAGCACAAGACAAGGGTGCCCTCTCTCACCCCTCCTATTCAACATAGTACTGGAAGTTCTGGCCAGGGAAATCAAGAAAGAAACAGAAATTAAAGGTATTCAAATAGAAAGAAAGAAAGTCAAATTGTCTGTTTGCAGATGACATCATTGTATATTTAGAAAACCCCATTGTCTCAGCCTAAAATCTCCTTAAGTTGATAAGCAACTTCAGCAAAGTCTCAGGATACAAAATCAATGTGCAAAAATTACAAGCATTCCTATACACCAATAATAGACAAACACAGAGCCAAATCACGAGTGAACTCCCATTCACAATTGCTACAAAGAGAATAAATTACCTAGAAATCCATCTAGAAATGGATGTGAAGGAACTCTTCAAAGAGAACTATAAACCTCTGCTAAAGGAAATAAGAGAGGACACAAACAAATGGAAAAATATTTCATGTTCATGGATAGGAAGAATCAATATCATGAAAATTGCCATACTGCCCAAAGTAATTTATAGATTCAATACTATTCCCATCAAGCTACCATTGACTTTCTTCACAGAACTAGAAAAAACTATTGTAAATTTCATATGGAACAAAAAAAAAACTTCATATAGACAAGACAATCCTAAGCAAAAAACAAAGCTGGAGGCATCACGCTACCTGACTTCAAACTATACTACAAGGCTACAATAACCAAAACAGCATGATACTGGTACCAAAACAGAGATATAGACTAATGGAACAGAACAGAGCCCTCAGAAATAATGCGGCATATCTACAACCATCTGATCTTTGACAAACCTGACAAAAACAAGCAATGGGGAAAGGATTCCCTATTTAATAAATGGTGCTGGAAAACTGGCTAGCCATATGTAGAAAGCTGAAACTGGATCCCTTCCTTACACCTTATACAAAAATGAAAACAGATATATAAACGAATGGAACAAAACAGAGGCCTCAGAAATAATGCCACACATCCACAAACATCTGACCTTTGACAAACCTGACACAAAAAAGCAAAGAGAAATGGATTTCCTATTTAATAAACGGTGTTGGAAATCTGGCTAGCCATATGCAGAAAACTGAAACTGAACCCCTTTCTTACAGCTATTACAAAAATTAACTCAAGATGCATAAAGACTTATACATAATTCCTAACACTGTAAAAACCCTAGAAGAAAACCTAGGCAATACCATTCTGGACACATACATGGGCAAAGACTTCATGACTAAAACACCAAAAGCAATAACAACAAAAGCCAAAATTGACAAATGGGATCTAATTAAAATAACTTCTGCACAGCAAAATAAATTATCATCAGAGTGAACAGGCAACCTACAGAATGGGGGAAAAATTTTGCAATCTATCCATCTGACAAAGGGCTAATATCCAGAATGTACGAAGAACTTAAATAAATTTATAAGAAAAAAGCAAACAGCCCCATCAAAAAGTGGGCAAAGGATATGAAAAGACACTTCTCAAAAGAAGACATTTATGTAGCCAACAAATATATGAAAAAGACTTCATCATCACTGTTTATTAGGTAAATGCAAATCAAAACCACAATGAAATAACATCTCAGGTCAGTTAGAATGGCGATCATAAAATGTAAGGAAACAACAGATGCTGGAGAGGATGTGGAGAAATAGGAACACTTTTGCACTGTTGGTGTGAGTGTAAATTAGTTCAAACACTATGGAAGGCAGTGTGGTGATTTCTCAAGGTTCTAGAACCAGAAATACCAATTGACCCAGCAATCCCATTACTGGTTATAGACTCAAAGGATTATAAATCTAATGTAAAGACACATGCACACGTATGTTTATTGCAGCACTGTTCACAATGGCAAAGATTTGGAAACAACCCAAATGCCCATCAATGATAGACTGGATAAAGAAAATGTGGCACATATACACCTTGGAATACTATGCATCCATAAAATAGGATGAGTTCATGTCCTTTGCAGAGACATGGATGAAGCTGGGAACCATCATTCTCAGCAAACTAACACAGGAACAGAAAATCAAACACCACATGTTCTCATTCATAAGTGAAAGATGAACAATGAGAACATATGGACACAAGGAGGGGAACCCCAAAATTTTAAAAAAAATCCTTGTTCATAAATTTGAAGAATCAATAATGTTAAAATGTCCATATGACTCAAAGCAATCTACAAAATCAATGCATTTTCTATCAAAATGCCAGTGACATTTTTCACAAAACAGAAAAAAATTACTAAAATTTACATAGAATAAAAAAAAAAACATAGAGTAGCAAAAGCTACCCTGAGCAGAAATAACAAAACTGGAGAAATCACGTTACCTGACTTCAAATTATACTACAGAGCCATAGTATATAAAACAGCATAGTCCTGGCATAAAAATAGAGACTGAAGGAATGGAATAGAATACAGAACCCAGGGCTAGGCATGGTGGCTCACGCCTGTGATCCCAGCACTTTGGGAGGCCGAGGCAGGCAGATCACTTGAGGTCACGAGCTCGAGACCAGCCTGGCCAACAAGGTGAAATTCCGTCTCTACTAAAGATACAAAAATTAGCCGAGTATGGTGGTGCATGCCTGTAATCCCAGCTACTCAGGAGGCTGAGGTGGAAGTTGCAGTGGGCTGAGATGGTGCCACTGTACTCCAGCCTGGGCAACAGAGTGAGACACCATCTCAATATAATAATAATAATACAGAACCCAGAAAAAAAATCCACACACCTATAGTAACTCCTTTTTGACAAAGATGCCAGGAGCATATGCTTGAAAAAAAAGAGTCTCCTCAAAAAGAAATGATGCTGGGAAAACTGGATATCAATATGTAGAAGAATGAAACTAGACCCCTCTGTCTCACCATATAAAAAATAAAATAAAAATGCAATAAATACTTGAATCTAAGACCTCTAACTATGAAACTACTACATGAAAATATTGGAGAAAATCTTCAGGGCATTTTTCTGGGCAAAAATTTCTTGAGCAATAAACCACAAGCACTGGCAACCAAAGCAATAAAATGGATAAGTGGGATTACATGAAGTTAAAAAGCTCTTGCACAATAAAAGTAACAATTGACAAAGTAAAGAGACAGCCCATGTAGTGGGAGAAAATATTTCCAAACTACCCATCTGACAAGCGATTAATAACTAGAATATATTAGGAGCTCAAACAATTGTATATGAAAAACCTCTCATAATCTGGTCAAAAGATAGGCACAAGATTTGAATAGATGTTTCTCAAGAGAAGACATACTACTAGCAAACAGGCATATGAAAGATGCTCAACATCATTGATTATCAGAGAAATGTAAATCAAAACTACGATGAGATATCATCTCACATCAGTTAAAATGGTGTATATCCAAATACAACCAGTAACAAATGCTTGCGAGGATGTCAAATAAAGGGACCCTTCATACATTGTTAGTGGGCATGTAAATTTGTATAAATTAGTGCAACCACTATGGAGAACAGTTTAAAGGTTTTTCAAAAAAGTTAAAAATTGTACTACCATATGATCCAGCAATCCCACTGCTAGGGGTATACCCCAAAGAAAGGAAATCAATGTCTCAAAGAGATATCTGAACTCCTATATTAGTTGCAGTATGGTTCACAATAGCTAAAATTTAGCAGCAATCTAAGTGTCCATCAACAGCAATACCCCCAACAAATGAATGGATAAAGAAAATGTGGTACTTCTACACAATGGAGTATTGTTCAACCATAAAAAAAAAGAGATCCTGTCATTTTCAACAACATGGATAGAACTAGTGATCATTATGTTAAATGAAATAAGCCAGACATAGAAAAACAAACATTGCATGTTTTCATTTATTTGTGGAATCTAAAAGCTCATGGAGATAGACAGTGGAATGATGGTTAATAGAGTCTGGAAAGTGTAGTAGGATTTGGGGGGATGTGCAATGGCTATTGGGTACAAAATACAGAAATAACAAAAACTACTATTTTATAGCACTACAGAGTGACTATAGTCAATAATTTCATTGTACATTTAAAAATAACTAAAAGTGTAATTGAGTTGTTTTAAATTTAAAATATACATGCTTAAGAAACGGATTCCCCATTCTCCATGATGTGAAGATTATGTATTGAATGCTTGTATAAAAACATTTCATGTACCCCATAAATATATTCACCTACTATGTACCCAGAAAAATTAAAAATTTTTAAAATTAAAAAAACTGCAGATATTTCTAAATATTCCCTAGAGAGCAAAACCACCCTCAGTTGAGAACCTCTGTTGTATGGCCATACTGATTTATAAAACATTGAAACATTTTTTCATGTGTTTTTTGGCTGCATAAATGTCTTCTTTTAAGAAGTGTCTGTTCATGTCCTTCGCCCACTTTTTGATGGGGTTGTTTGTTTTTTCCTTGTAAATTTGTTTGAGTTCATTGTAGATTCTGGATATTAGCCCTTTGTCAGATGAGTAGGTTGTGAAAATTTTCTCTCATTTTGTGGGTTGCCTGTTCACTTTCATGGTAGTTTCTTTTGCTGTGCAGAAGCTCTTTAGTTTAATTAGATCCCATTTGTCAATTTTGGCTTTTGTTGCCATTTCTTTTGGTGTTTTAGATATGAAGTCCTTGCCCATGCCTATGTCCTGAATGGTAATGCCTAGGTTTTCTTCTAGGGTTTTTATGGTTTTAGGTCTAACGTTTAAGTCTTTAATCCATCTTGAATTGATTTTTGTATAAGGTGTAAGGAAGGGATCCAGTTTCAGCTTTCTACATATGGCTAGCCAGTTTTCCCAGCACCATTTATTAAATAGGGAATCCTTTCCCCATTGTTTGTTTTTCACATGAACAAATGCTCACCATAACTGGCCGTCAGAGAAATGCAAATCAAAATCACAATGAGATATCATCTCACACCAGTTAGAATGACAATCATTAAAAAGTCAGGAAACAACAGGTGCTGGAGAGGTTGTGGAGAAATAGGAAGACTTTTACACTGTTGGTGGGACTGTAAACTAGTTCAACCATTGTGGAAGTCAGTGTGGCAATTCCTCAGGGATCTAGAACTAGAAATACCATTTGAACCAGCCATCCCATTACTGGGTATATACCCAAAGGACTATAAATCATGCTGCTATAAAGACACATGCACACGTATGTTTATTGCGGCACTATTCACAATAGCAAAGACTTGGAACCAACCCAAATGTCCAACAATGATAGACTGGATTAAGAAAATGTGGCATATATACACCATGGAATACTATGCAGCCATAAAAAATGATGAGTTAATGGCCTTTTGTAGGGAAATGGATGAAGTTGAAAATCATCATTCTCAGTAAACTATCGCAAGAACAAAAAACCAAACACTGCATATTCTCACTCATAGGTGGGAATTGAACAATGAGAACACATGGACACAGGAAGGGGAACATCACACTCTGGGGACTGTTGTGGGGTGGGGGTAGGGGGGAAGGATAGCATTAGGAGATATACCTAATGCTAGATGACGAGTTAGTGGTTGCAGCGCACCAGCATGTCACATATATACATATGTAAATAACCTGCACATTGTGCACATGTACCCTAAAACTTAAAGTATAATAATAATAATAATAATAATAAATTATTACAAGTGAAAAAAACCATTGAAACAATTTTTACTAGTTGGCAATTAGCCACCTCATGCCTCTCAAGTTTATTCTTCATTGCCGTGGTTTTCCCAGTACCACTCCCAGTTTTCCCCAATAACAAGTATTGCCTGGCACAGCAGCAAACCTTAAAAACCTTGATCCAGAAACATGGGGCAGTGTCCTTTGTCATTTATCATTTTCCTTGCTATATATGTTGTCAATATTTTAATAACATTTTTAAGCAGCCTGAAGGGAAACCAGTTCTTTTAAATGTCTTCCTTTACATCCATCTATGAATCCTAGCTATCCAAGCTTACTCCACTCCAGAAAAAGTTTTCCTTCTAATGGTGTTAATATCTTTCAGATATTTATAGAGGAATATGTGGTCTATCCTCTGTGCCTCCTCATTGAGTAACACAGCTTCTTTAATCTTTCCCTGCCAATCATGTCTTCCCACTTTATCAATCATGTCTACAGCCGCTTTCTTACTTGCCTCTCTGTGTCCTCATCATCTGGAGCCTCTGATGGTCCCACACTGACTCAGACATCCTAGGTGCCATCTCATCAATGTCACATTGTTCCATGACACAGTGTCTCTCAGAACACTCCTGGAAATAACATTGACTTCTTTCATTTACCTTATCATATTGCAAAAACATATCTAATATAAGAAAAGCTCATCCTCACACACACCTTGTTACCCAGTCCCATAGATAACCACATGTTCACATGTCTGAGGTCAAAAATAATATGTGATGGTGGACAGAGGTAATGTTTCCAGGAAATATTCCCAAATTGACCAGAGAAGAGCTGGCCACTTCTCTTCATCTTGCCCTGCCTGGAAGTAAACTGCAATTAGTTTTTCTTCTCAGTCATTGTAGAGTGCCACCACAACACACATATACTACCACCCTTAAGATCTTCTAACTTTTTATGATTTAAAGGCTTTCCTATTCATGAATTTTCTTCATGCTTGAATTCACCTAAGTATGTCCTACTTCAGGGTTTCAATTAGTTTTATTTAAACTATAAATACAGAAATTTAGTGTGTATAACAGTATTTGTAGAACAACAGTGAGAGCTAACTTTGCTCATGTATATGAGTCTTTATGGGTAAGGAGAAAGAAAAAATGGGTTTCACTGAATATTCTACCTCATGAATATTGTCAGAAAAATGTTTGGAAGTGAGCGGTTGTGGCAGTCAAAAAGTTCAGGTGGCCTGGTATTTATTGGTGCTTGTTTATAATATTGGAGAAAAGGATGCAATAAAACACAGGACATGAGGACTTCATGGCTATTCCCCCAAATAAGGACATTAATAGTATGATGCAGCCATGAAAATAATGGTTGTAAAAGAGTATATAATAACAGAAAAATATCTGTAAGATAAGGTAAAGTGAGAAAACACGATAGTAAGATACATGGAAAAGCTTATTTGCATTTTAAGTAATGTACACATAGAAATGTGTTTCAAAACCCTGGATAACAATACAACAAAATCTCATCAACATTAATGTTACAATAGTGAAATCTGAGTGAATATACATCTTTTTCTCCATTTATACTATTTCAAATAGTTCTTGTACTATTCTAGTGATAAATACATGCAGAATTTGTGAATAGAAAGAAAGACAAGGAGATAAGGACCCCTCCAAAAACGTATTCAACAAATATTTATTGACCATCTACCATATGTCAAGCACTCTACTAGGCACCAGAACACAAGAAACAGGAAACACAAGAATAACCTGTCAAGAGGAATAAAAAAGTGTCATCACTGAAAACGTTAAAGAATAAGTCAGACAAACATCTCCTTGGATGATCTGGGTTTATCCTGCTGGACTACATAATTTCTGATTTTACTCCCATATCTTTGGAACCTAAAACCATTGGCGAGATCTAACCTTAATAAGCTACCACAGATAAACAGAAAATACTTTTGGTTATTAGAGATGATTGGAAACTAGAGATCATTTGACAAGAGGTCAAATTCCTTGCCCTCTCTTTTTATCTATTAAAATGAAAGTTGGAATAGGTGTTCTTTAAAGGCCACCCAGCTCTGATGTACATGTTTTCATGAGTTTCAAAGACCAAAGAATCCTGCGAGAAAAAAGTTCATGAGAAGAAACTATGAAAGGAACTGAAACACACAGAACATTTTCATATACTTTGTGAGGGAAGGTAACTCCACTGAGAAATTGGTCAGATGACCTTCAAGATATGAGATTTATTTAAATTTTGTTATTTTTATTTTCTGTGGGTACATAGTGTATGTCATTATGGGGTACTTGAGCTGTTTTGGCACAGTCATACAATGCATTATAAACATATTGGAGTAAATGGGGGTATGCATCACCTCAAGCATTTATCCTTTCCAAGCATTACAAAGAATCCAATTATACTCTTACAAATACCTTAAAATTTTCAATAAATATCATTGACTGTACTCAACCTGTTGCAGTATAAAAGACTAAACCTTATTTATTATAACTATATTTTTGTACACATTATTTATCTGCACTCCTTGCCACAGATACCCTTTCCAGACTCTGATAACCAACATTCTACTGTCTATCTCCATGAGCTCAATTGAATAAGTGAAGACATGCCAACTTCTCTGCCTGGCTTATTTCACTTAACATAATTACCTTAATTCCATCTGTGTTGTTAAAAATGACTGAATTTCATTCTTTTTTATGGCTTAATTGTATTACATCATGTATATGGAGCACGTTTTCTTTATCCATTCATGTGTTGAAGGACACTTAGGTTGCTTCCAAATCATGGCTATTGTGAACAGTGCTGCAACAAACATGGGAATGCAGATAACCTCTTTGATATACTGATTTCCTTTCTTTTGGATAAATACTGAGCAATAAAACTGCTGGAACAAATGGTATATCTATTTCTAGATTTTGAGGATTCCCCCAAACTGTTCTTTATAGTGGTTGTACTAATTCACATTCCCACCAAACAGTGTATAAGGATTCCCTTTTCTCCACATCCTAGCCAGCATTCATTATTGCCTGTCTTTTGAATAAAAGCCATTTCAACTGGAGTAAGATAATATCTCATTATAGTTTTAATTTTCATTTATCTGATGATCAATGATGTTGAGCATCTTTTTATATATCTGTTTGCTATTTGTGTGTATTCCTTTGAAAAATGTATATTCAAATATTTTGCCCATTTTTAACCAAATTATTAGATTTTTTTCTATGGAGTTGTGTGAGCTTCTTATATATTCTTGTTATTGATCTCTTGTCATATGAATAGTTTGCAAATATTTTGTCCCATTTTTTGGTTTTTCCTTCACTTTGTTGATTATATCCTTTTCCATGCAGAATTTTTTTAACTGTTTGTGATCATTTGTCCATGAACATTTGTCCATTTTTTCTTTGGTTTCCTGTGCTTGTGGGATATTACTCAAGAAATCCTTGCTCAGTTTAATGTTCTGAAGAGTTTATCCGTATTCTTTTAGTAGTTTAATAGTGGGAGGTCTTAGATTTAAGTCTTTAACCCATTTTTATTTGATTTTTGTATGTGATGTGAGATAGGGAACTAGTTTTGTTATTTTGCATATTCAAATCCGGTTTTCTCAGCACCACTTATTGAAAAGACAGTCTATTCCCAAATGTATGTTTTTAGAACCTTTGTCAAAAATGAGTTCACTGTATATGCAAGGATTCGTTTTGGGATTCTTTAATATATTTCAGTAGTGTATGTGTCTGTTTTTATGCCAGTACCATGTTATTTTGGTTATTGTAGCTCTGTAGTATAATTTGAAGTCAGGTAATGTGATTCCACCAGTTTTGTTCTTTTTGCTTGGGATAGCTTTCGCTATTCTGGGTCTTTTGTGGTATTGTATATATTTTGGGATTGTTTTTTCTATTTTGGTAAAAAATGTCATTGGTATTTTGATAGAGAAAGCATTGAATCAGTAGATTGCTTTGAGTAGTATAGACATTTTAAATATAATGATTCTTCCAATCCATGAACATGAAATATCTTTCCATTTCTTGTGTCCTCTTCAATTTCTTGCATCAATATTTTATTTTTTTATTGTACAAATGTTTCATATTTTAGCTTAAGTTAAACCCTAGGTATTTAATTTTATTTGTAGTGATTGTAAACAGGATGACTTTCATGATTTCTTTTTCAGATCATTCCCCATTGGTATACAGAAATGCTACTGATATTTGCATGTTGATTGTGTCCTGCAACTCTACCAAATTTGTTAGCCAGTTCTAATAGTATTTTGCTATAGTCCTTAGGTATTTCCAAGTATAAGATCATATCATCTGCAAATAAGGACAGTTTGACTACTTTCTTTCAAATTTGGTTGCCTTTTATTTTGTTCTCTGTTCTGATTTCTCTAGCTACGAATTCCAGTACGATATTGAATAACAATGATGAGAGTGAGCATCCTTGTTATGTTACTGACCTTAGAAAAAAATGCTTTCAGTTTTTTTCCCATTCAGTATGATACTAGCCTTGGCTCTGTTGTATATGGCTTTTCCTGGGTTGAGGTATGTTCTTTCTTTTCCCAGTTTTTTTGAGGATTCTTATCATGAAGGGATATTACATTTTATCAAATGCTTTTCAGCATCAAATGAAAGGATCATATGGTTTTTGTCCTTCATTCTGTTCATATGATGTGCCACATTGTTTGATTTGCATATGTTCAACTGACCTTGCATACCAGGGATAAATCCAACTTGGTCATGATAAATGATATTTGTAATGTGTCATTGAATTCAATTTGCTAGTATTTTGTTGAGGATTTTTGCACCAATATTTATCAGGGATATTGATGTGTAGGGTTTTTTCTTTCTAATATGTCTTTGGTGTTGTTATGAAAGTAATATTGGCCTTGAGGATAAATTTGGAAATATTCTCTTCTCCTCTATTTCTTGGAATAGTTTCATTAGGATTGGTATTCTTCTTTAACAGTTTTATTAAATTCAGCAGTGAAGCCATTGGGTCGCAGGCTTTTCTTTGCTAGAAAATCTTTTATTAGAGCTTTGATCTCATTATTTATTATTGGTCTGTCAAGGTTTTGGATTTCTTCATAGTTCAATCTTGCTAGGCTGTATGAGTCTAGTGATTTATCCATTCATTTTATCTTTTTCAATATATTGGCATATGGTTGCTCACAGTGGCCTCTAGTGATCCTTTGACTTTCTGTGGTATCAGTTCTGATGTCTCCTTTTGTATGTCTGATTTTGTTTATTTGGATCTCTCTTTTTTTCTTAGTCTGGCTAAAGGTTTGTCAATTTTGCTCATCTTTTCAGAAAATCTACTTTTTATTTTATAGATTTTTGTAATGTTTTTATTTAAATTTTATTCATTTTGCCAATTTTTATTACTTTTTTCAACTAATTTTGGGTTTGGTTTGCTCTTGCTTTTCTAGTTCTTTAACATGCAACATTAGATTTTTTTATTTAAAGTTTTTCTACTTTATTGATGTAAGTTCTTATTACTATAAAAATTTCTGTTAGTACTACTTTCACTGTATCCCACTGGCTTTAGTATGTTGCATTTTTATTTTTATTTATTCCAAAACATTGTTTAATTCCCTACTTAATTTCTTCATTGACCCACTGGTTATTCAAGAGTGTATTGTTTAATTTCCATGTGCTTGTATAAGTTCCCAAATTCTTCATTATTGATTTCTAGTTTTATCCCATTGTGGTCATAGAAGATATGTGTTATAATTTCAATTATTTATGTTTTTGGAAACTTGCTTTGCAGCCTAATATATTACTTGTCTTTGAGAATGATCTGTGTGCTGAGGAGAAAAATGTATGCTCTGCAGACATTGGATGAAATATTCTGTAAATATATATTAGGTCCACTTGTTCTATAGTGCAGATTAAATGCAATGTGTCCTTGCTGATTTTTTTGTCTGGATGATCTGTCCAATACTGACGATGCTGTGTTGAAGTATTTAGCTTTTGTTGTATTAGGATCTATCTCTCTCTTTGACTCTAATAATATCTTATTTATATATCTGAGTGCTCTAGTGTTGGGTGCATATATATTTCAAATTGTCATACTTATTTGATGAATTGATTTCTCTATCATTATTTAATAACTTTTTAAATCTGTTTTTATAATTTTTGTTTTGAAATTTAATATGTCTATAGCTACTTCCCCTCTCTTTTTGTTTTCATTTGCATCAAATATCTTTTCCTATCCTTTTATTTCCAGTCTAACTGTGTCTTTAGGTAAAGTGTGTTTCTTGTAGGCAGCAGATCATTAGATCTTTTTTTTTTTAATTAATTCAACCACTCTATATCTGATTGGAGAGTTATATCCTCTTACATTCAATGTTATTATTCATAAAAAAGAATTTTCTCCTGCCACTTTTTGGTTGTTGTTGTTTGTTTTCTTGCTGTTTTGTGGACTTTTTTCCTTCCTTTCCATTCTTCTCGTCTTTCTTTTGATGAAGGTAATTTTCTCAGATGGTACGTTTTGATTCCTTGCTTTTTACTATTTGTGTATTTGTTGTGTCTTTTGTATTTTTTAATATTTTTGTTGGTATATAGTAGGTGTATATTCTTATAAAGTACATGAGGTTTTGAAACAGGCATGCAATATGAAATAAGCACATTATGAAGAATGGGTTATTCATCTCATCAAGCATTTATCCTTTGAGTTACAAAATAACCAGTAACACTTTCAAGTAATTTTAAAATGTACAATTCAGGTATTATTGACTCTAGTCACCTTGTTGTGCTATCAAATACTAGGTCTTCCTAATTCTTTCCATTTTTTATACCCATTAACCATCCTCACTGCCTCTCCATGAGCCCCACACTATCCTTCACAACCTCTCATAACCATTCTTCAACTCTCTAGGTCCATGAGTTCAATTGTTTGATTTTTAGGTCCCCCAAATAAGATAGAATATATGATGTTTGTCTTTCTGTGCCTGGCTTATTTCACATAATATAATAATGTCTAGTTCTATTCAGGTTGTTTCAAATGACTGGATTTCATTTATTTTTATAACTTAAAAGAATTCCAATGTGTATGTGCAACACATATTCCTTACCCATTCATCCGTTGGTGCACACTTAGGCTGCTTCCAAATCTTAGCTATTGTAAAAAGTGCTGCAACAAACATAAAAGCACAGATATATCTTTGATAAACTGATTCTCTTTCTTTTGGGTATATACCCTGCTGTGTGACTGATGGATAATATGGTAGCTCTATTTTTAGTTTCTTGAGGAACCTCAAAACTATTGTCTAGAGTGGCTAGAGTGGTACAAATTTACATTTGCACCAACAGTGTATAAGGGTTCCCTTTTCTCTGCACCCTTGCCAGCATTTATTTTTACCTGTCTTTTGGATGTAAGCCATTTAACTGTGGTGAGATGATATCGCCTTGTAGCTTCAATTTGCATTTCTCAGATAATCAATGATGTTGAGCACCTTTTCATGCACATTTGCCTTCTGTATGCCTTCTTTTGAGAAAGTCTATTCAAATCTAGTGCCTATCTTTTGATTGAATTATAATTTTTTTTTCTGTAGAGTTTTTAAACTCCTTATACATTCTGGATGTTAAATCCTTGTCAGATGGGTAGTCTAGAAATATTTTCTCCCATTCTATGGGTTGTCTCTTCACTTTTGATTTTATCCTTTTCTGTGCTGATATTTTTAACTGAATGTGATTCCATTTGTCCATTTTTGCTTTGGTTGCCTGGGTTTGTAGGGTATTACTCGAGAAATTCTGGCCCAGTCCAATGTCTTGGAGAATTTCCCAAATATTTGCTTGTAGTAGTTTTATAGTTTGAAGTCTTATACTTAAGTGTTTAATCCATTTTGATTTTAGTTTTGTACATGGTGAGAGATAGTAATCTAGTTTCATTCTTCTGCATATGGATATATAGATTTATGACATCATTTATTGAAGACACTTTATTTTCCCCAGTTTATGTTCTTGGCAACCTTGTCAAAAATGAGTGCACACTAGGTGTGTGGATTTATTTCTGGGTTTTCTATTCTGTTCCATTGGTATATGTATCAGTTTATATGCCAGTGCCATGCTTTTTTTTTTTGTTATTAAAATGCTGTAGTATAATTTTAAGACAGGGAATGTGATTTTTCCTGTTGTGTTTTGTTTTATTTTCATTTTTTTCCTTAGGATAGCTTTAGCTATTCTGGGATTTTTGGATTCATATATATTTTAAGATTATTTATTACTGTGATTAATGTCATTGGTACTTTGACCGGGATTGCATTGAATGCATAGATTGCTTTGGGTGGTTACGGACATTAAAACAATATTGATTTTTTGAATCCATCAACATAGAATGTTTTTGCATTATTTTGATATTGTTTTTAATTTATTTCATCTGTCTTTTATACTTTTTATTGCAGAGATATTTTCCTTTTTTGGGTAAGTTAATTCCTTGGTATTTAATTTTATGCATGGTTATTCTGGGATTACATTTTTAATTTCATTTTCACATTGTTCACTGATAGCATACAGAAATGCTACTGATTTTTGTATGCTGATTTTATACGCCACCATTATACTGAGTTTGTTCATCAGTTCTAATAATTTTCTTGTGAGACATACTAGTATTTCCAATATAAGATCATGGAGGCTAGGAAGAAACTGCATCAACTAACGAGCAAAATAACCAGCTAACATCATAATGACAGGATCAAATTCACACATAACAATATTAAACTAAAATGTAAATGGGCTAAATGCTCCAATTAAAAGACACACGCTGGCAAATTGGATAAAGAGTCAAGACCAATCAGTGTGCTGTATTCAGGAAACCCATCTCAAGTGCAGGGACACATATAGATTCAAAATAAAGGGATGGAGAAAGATCTACCAAGCAAATGGAAAACAAAAAAAGGCAGGGGTTGCTATCCTAGTCTCTGATAAAACAGACTTTAAACCAACAAAGATCAAAAGAGACAAAGAAGGCCATTACATAATGGTAAAGGGATCAATTCAACAACAAGAGCTAACTATCTTAAATATATATGCACCCAATACAGGAGCACCCAGATTCATAAAGCAAGTCCTTAGAGACCTACAAAGAGACTTAAACTCCCACACAATAATAATGGGAGACTTTAACACCCCACTATCAACATTAGACAGATCAATGAGACAGAAAGTTAACAAGGATACCCAGGAATTGAACTCAGCTCTGCACCAAGTGGAACTAATAGACATCTACAGAAATCTCCACCCCAAACCAACCGAATATACATTCTTCTCAGCACCACACTGCACTTATTCCAAAATTGACCACATAGTTGGAAGTAAACCTCTCCTCAACAAATATAAAAGAACAGAAATTATAACAAACTGTCTCTCAGACCACAGTGCAATCAAACTAGAACTCAGGATTAAGAAACTCACTCAAAACCACTCAACTACATGGAAACTGAACAACCTGCTCCTGAATGACTACTGGGTACATAACGAAATGAAGGCAGAAATAAAGATGTTCTTTGAAACCAGTGAAAACAAACACACAACATACCAGAATCTCTGGGACCCATTCAAAGCAGTGTGTAGAGGGAAATTTATAGCACTAAATGCCCACAAGAGGAAGCAGGAAAGATCTAAAATTGACACCCTAACATCACAATTAAAAGAACTAGAGAAGCAAGAGCAAACACATTCAAAAGCTAGCAGAAGGCAAGAAATAATCAAGATCAGAGCAGAACTGAAGGAAATAGAGACATAAAAAACCCTTCAAAAAATCAATGAATACAGGAGCTGGTTTTTTGAAAGGACCAACAGAATTGACAGACCCCTAGCAAGACTAATAAAGAAGAAAAGAGAGAAGAATAAAATAGATGCAATAAAAATGATAAAGGGGATATCACCACTGATCCCACAGAAATACAAACTACCATCAGAAAATACTATAAACACCGATATGCAAATAAACTAGAAAATCTGGAAGAAATGGATAAATTCCTCGACACATACACCCTCCCAAGACTAAACCAGGAAGAAGTGGGATCTCTGAATAGACCAATAACAGGATCTGAATTTGAGGCAATAATTAATAGCTCACCAACCAAAAAAAGTACAGGACCAGATGGATTCACAGCCGAATTCTACCAGAGGTAAAAACAGGAGCTGGTACCATTCCTTCTGAAACTACTCCAATCAATAGAAAAAGAGGGAATCCTCCCTAACTCGTTTTATGAGGCCAGCATCATCCTGATACCAAAGCCTGGCAGAGACACAACCAAAAAAGAGAATTTTAGAACAATATCCCTGATGAACATCGATGCAAAAATCCTCAATAAAATACTGGCAAACAGAATTCAGCAGAACATTAAAAAACTTATGCACCATGATCAAGTGGGCTTCATCCCTGGGATACAAGGCTGGTTCAATGTATGCAAATCAATAAACAGAATCCAGCATATAAACAGAACCAACAAAAAAAACCATATGATTACCTCAATAGATGCAAAAAAGACCTTTAACAAAATTCAACAATGCTTCATGCTAAAAACTCTCAATAAATTACGTATTGATGGGACATATCTCAAAATAATAAGAGCTACCTATGACAAACCCACAGCCAATATCATACTGAATGGGAAAAAACTGGAAGCATTCCCTTTGAAAACTGGCACAAGACAGGGATGCCCTCTCTCACCACTCCTATTCAACATAATGTTGGAAGTTCTGGCCAGGGCAATCAGGCAGGAGAAGGAAATAAAGGGCATTCAATTAGGAAAAGAGGAAGTCAAATTGTCCCTGTTTGCAGATGACATGATTGTATATCTAGAAAACCCCATTGTCTCAGTGCACAATTGCCTTAAGCTGATGAGCAACTTCACCAAAGTCTCAGGATACAAAATCAATGTGCAAAAATCACAAGCATTCTTATACACCAATAACAGACAAACAGAGAGCCAAATCATGAGTGAACTCCCATTCACAATTGCTTCAAAGAGAATAAAATACCTAGGAATCCAACTTACAAGGGATGTGAAGGACCTCTTCAAGGAGAACTACAAACCACTGCTCAAGGAAATAAAAGAGGATACAAACAAATGGAAGAACATTCCATGCTCATGGGTAGGAAGAATCAATATCATGAAAATGGCCATACTGCCCAAGGTAATTTATAGATTCAATGCCATCCCCATCAAGCCACCAATGACTTTCTTCAAAGTATTGGAAAAAACTACTTTAGAGTTCATATGGAATAAAAAAAGAGCCCACATTGACAAGACAACCTTAATCCAAAAGAACAAAGCTGGAGGTATCATGCTACCTGACTTCAAACTATACTACAAGGCTACAGTAACCAAAACAGCATGGTACTTGTACCAAAACAGAGATATAGAACAATGGAACAGAACAGAGCCCTCCAAAATAATGCCACATATCTACAACCATCTGATCTTTAACAAACCTGACAAAAACAAGCAATGGGGAAAGGATTCCCTATTTAATAAATGGTGCTGGAAAACTGGCTAGCCATATGTAGAAAGCTGAAACTGGATCCCTTCCTCACACCTTATACAAAAATTAACTCAAGATGAATTAAAGACTTAAATGTTAGACCTAAAACCATAAAAACCCTAGAAGAAAACTTAGGCAATGCCATTCAGGACATAGGCATGGGCAAGGGCTTCATGTCTAAAACACCAAAAGCAATGGCAACAAAAGCCAGAATTGACAAATGGGATCTAATTAAACTAAAGAGCTTCAGCACAGCAAAAGAAACTACCATCAGAGTAAACAGGCAAGCTACAGAATGGGAGAAAATTTTTGCAATCTACTCATCTGACAAAGGGCTAATATCCAGAATCTACAATGAACTCAAACAAATTTACAAGAAAAAACAACCCCATTCAAAAAGTGGGTGAAGGATATGAACAGACACTTCTCAAAAGAAGACATTTATGCAGCCAAAAGACACATGAAAAAATGCTCACCATCACTGGTCATCAGAGAAATGCAAATCAAAACCACAAGGAGATATCATCTCACACAAGTTAGAATGACAATCATTAAAAAGTCAGGAAACAACAGGTGCTGGAGAGGATGTGGAGAAATAGGGACACTTCTACACTGTTGGTGGGACTGTAAACTAGTTCAACTATTATGGAAGTCATTGTGGTGATTCCTCAGGGATCTAGAACTAGAAATACCATTTGACCCAGCAATCCCATTACTGGGTATATACCCAAAGGATTATAAGTCATGCTGCTATAAAGACGCATGCACACGTATGTTTATTGTGGCACTATTCACAATAGCAAAGACTTGGAACCAACCCAAATGTCCAACAATGATAGACTGGATTAAGAAAATGTGGCACATATACACCGTGGAATATTATTCAACCATAAAAAATGATGAGTTCATTTCCTTTGTAGGGACATGGATGAAGCTGGAAACCATCATTCTCAGCAAACTATCGCAAGGACAAAAAAACCAAATGCTGCATGTTCTCACTCATAGGTGGGAATTGAACAATGAGAACACGTGGACACAGGAAGAGGAACATCACACACTGGGGCCTGTTGTGGGGTGGGGGGCAGGGGGAAGGGATAGCATTTGGAGATATACCTAATGTTAAATGACGAGTTACTGGGTGCAGCACACCAACATGGCACATGTATACATACATAACTAACCTGCACGTTGTGCACATGTACCCTAAAACTTAAAGTATAATAAAATAAAGATTATATCATCTGCAAACAAGGATAACTTCATTTCTTCTTTTCCAATTTGTGCGTCCTTTATATCTTTCTCTTGTCTGATGGCTCTAGATAAGAGTTCAAGTACCTATGTTCAATAGCAATTTTGAAAGTGCACACTTATGTTGTGTGCCAGATCTTAGAGAAAAGGCTTTCAAGTTTGTTGTTGTTTTGTATTCAGTATGATACTAGTAGTGGGTCTGTCATATAGGGCTTTTATTATGCTTTGGTATGTTTCTTCTATCCCCAGTTATTTTAGTGTTTTTCTCATTAAGGGATGTTGAATTTTATATTAATAAATGCTTTTTTATTATCAATTAAAATGACCGTAAGATTTTTATTCTTCATTCCACTGAAAAGATGTATCACATTGATTGGTTTGTATATGTTGAACCTGCCTTGCATCACAGGGATAAATCCCACTTCATCTTGATTAATATTCTTTCTAATGTATTGTTAAATTTCATTTGCTAGTATTTTGTTGAGAATTTTTGGATCAATATTCATCAGAGATATTGGCCTGTAGTTTCCTTTTATTGATATGTCTTTGTTTGGTTTGAGTATCAGGGTATTACTGGCCTTGTAGAATGAGTATGGAAATATTCCCTCTTCCTTGATTTTTCAAAATAATTTGAGTACAATTAGTATTAGTTCTTCTTTAAATGTTTGATAGAATTCAGCAATGAAGCCATCAGTTCCTGGGCTACTCTTTAGTAGAAAAATAAAAGGCTCCTGGGCTTTTCTATTTATGACAGCTTTGATCTCATTACTTGCTACTGCTCTGTTCAAGTTTAAATTTCTTCTTCGCTCAATCTTAATAAACTGTATATGTCTAGAAATTAGTTTATTGTCAATTGCCCAATTTATTGGCATATAGTTGTGCATAGATTCCACTAATAATTTTTTAAATTTCTGCAGTGTCAGTTGTAATGGCTTCTTATATATTTCTGATCTCATTTATTTGTGTCTTCTTCCTTTTTTCCATTTATTTGTATTGTCGTCCTTTTTTGTGAGTCTGGCTAAAGGTTTTTTTTTTTTTTTTTTTTTTTAATGGAGTCTCATTCTGTCACCCAGGCTGGAGTGCAATGGCATGATCTCAGCTCACTGCAGTCTCTGCCTCCTGGGTTCAAGCAATTCTCCTGCCTCAGCCTCCTGAGTAGCTGGGATTACAGATGCCTGGCACTGCACCTGGCTAATTTTTGTATTTTTAGTAGAGACAGGTTTTCACCATCTTTGTCAGGCTGGCCTTGAACTCCTGACTTCATGATCTGCCTGCCTCAGCCTCCCAAATTGCTGGGATTACAGGCATGAGCCACATGCCCAGCCCAAGGTTTGTCAATTTTATTTAACTTTTCAGAAGACCAACTTTTTGTTTCACTATTTTTTTGAATTTTTTTTAATTTTGAAATTTTTTTTTTGATTTTGTTCTGGTATTTATTACTTCTTTTCACTCAATTTTGTATTTGGTTTGCTTTTGCTGTTCTAGTTCTTAATTATGCAACATTAGGTTCTTCATTTGAGGTTTTTTATCTTTTTTGATGTAGGAACTCATAGCTACAAACTTACGTGATAGAACTTCTTTTGCTGTATCTCATAGGTTTTGGTATGGTGTGTTCCCATTATTACTTGTTTCAAGAAACGTTTTAAATTTCTTTTTAATTTTTTATTGACTCCCTGATCATTCAGGACCTACTGTTTAATTTTTGTGTATTTGTACGTGTTCCAGAATTCTATCTGTTATTAATATCTAGTTTCATTTCCTTGTGGTCAGAAATGATGCTTGATATTACTTAAATTTTCTGAATGTTTTAACACTTGTTTTGTGACCTAACATATCATGGGTCTATCCTTGAGTATGACCCATGTCCTAAGGAAAATATTGTGTATTCTGCAGCCATTTGGTAAAATGTTCTGCAAATGTCTATTAAGTCCATTTCATCTAAAGTGCAGGTTATGTCTAATGTTTTTGTTGTTGTTGCTGTTGTTGTTGAATTTCTGTCTGGATGATCTGTCCAATGCTGAAAGTGGGGTTTTAAAGTCTCACATTATTATTGTACTGTAGCATGTCTCTCTCTTTAGTTCTAATAATATTTGCTTTATATAGCTGAGTGTTCCAGTGTTGGGTGCATATATATTTTAAATTGTGGTATATATCATTTTACTGAATTGATCAATTTATCATTATATAGTGATCTCCTTTGTCTCATCTTATACATTTTGTTTTGAAATGTATTTTGTATGATATAAGCATAAAGACACCTGCTGTACTTTTTTAATATAAGTTTAGTGACTCCTGCTAGTCTTTTTTATTTCCATTGTCATGGAATAATTTTTCATCTGATTATTTCAGTCTATGTGTGTCTTTATAAGTGAAGTGTGCTTCTTGTAGGCAACAGATGAATAGGTCTTGTTTGTTTATCCACTCAGCCACTCTATGTCTTTTGGTTGGAGAGTTTAGTCTATATATAGTCAATATTATTAACATGATATTATATAATAATTTCTCCTGCCATTTTGTTATTTGTTTTCTAACTGCATTGTAGTCTTCACTTTCTTTTTTCTTTCCTTTCCGTCTTCTTTTTTTGCCAGATAAAATATAATTTGCTTTATTTTTCCCCTTTGCACCATTAAGAGATTTATTATCTTCTATTTATTTTCAGCACTTCTCTTCATTTCTGGGAAGTCAGAACTGCCTAAATCATTATTGCATCTGAATAGAGTTTTGCAGGCAAATTTCCAGTAATGGGCTCAAATAATAGGTTCTAACTGGCATTTCATAATGGCCCTCCTTTCTGTCTTCTTTAGTGAAGGATATTTTCTCAGGTGATTTAATTTAACTTCTTCCTTTTTTGTTTTCTGTCTCCGTTGTGTATCTTTTGGTTTGAAGTTACCATGAGACTTGCAAATATTATTGTATAATCCATTATTTTAACTTGATAACAACTTAACACTTTTTGCATGAAAATCAAACAAGCAGAAAGAAAACTAATATAAACTCTACGCCTTAACTCTATCAACCTGCTTTCTAAATTTTTGTTTTTTCTATTTATATCTCCTTGTACTGGCTCTCTCTTCAAATGTTGTTCTAGCTATTATTTTTGACTTGTTCATCATTTAGTCTTTCTACTTAGGTTAAGAGTAGTTTACACACCACAGTTGCAGTGTTATATTATTCTGTGTTTTTCTGTTTACTTACTATTATCAATGAGTTTTGTGCCTTCAGGTGATTACTTATTGCTCATTAATGTCCTTTACTTCCTTATTAAAGTACTCCCTTTAGCATTGCCTTTAAGGTTGGTCTGCTGGTGATGAAATCCCTCAGCTTTTGTTTGTCTGGAAAAGGCTTGTTATCAGACACTCTACTCTAAGATAAAAGTTTTTTTTTTTTTCAGCTCTTTAAATATGTAAAGAGCCACTGTCTCCTAGTTGGTAAGGTTTCCACTAAGAAGTGGGCTGCCACATGTATTGGAACTTCATTGTACATTGTTTGTTTCTTTTCTCTTGCTGCTTTTAGGATCTTTTCTTTATCCTTGACCTTTGGGAGTTTGACTGTTGAATGTCTTGAAGTAGTCTTGTTTCGGTTAAGTGTGCTTGGTGTTCTATAACCTTCTTGTACTTGAATATAAATATCTTTATCTAGGTCAGAAGTTATCTGTTGTCATCCCTTTGAATAAACTTTCTATCATAATTTCTCCTTCTACTTTCTCTCTATGGCCATTACTTCTTAGATTTGTCTTTTTGAGGTTATATCTCACCGTGTAAAACACCTAACAAAAGATGAATTAGAGGAGTAGCTAAGAAGGCCAACTAGAAGCAGCTATTGTGTGTTGCTGTAATAGAGAGGAATGGAAGGAGCAAGTAAATACAGCACCTTCAACTGAAACATCCAGGTACTCACATTGGTACTAATCCAAGAAACTACTTGACCCATGAAAATTGAAGTAAAAGCAAGGCAGGATGACTGCCCACCTAGGAGTCACATACAGCCAAGAGAACTTCCTCTGCCCGGGGAAGCCATGGTGAATGTGCATTCCTGGGAACCCATGCTTCTCCAATAGATTTTTGTAACCCTTGGGTCAGGAGATCCCTTTGTGAACCCACTCCACCAGGGCCTTCAGTCTGACACACAGAATGATGTGGAGTCTCAGAAGAGCAGCTCCTCAAGTATGTGCAGAGACCCAGGAACCTTGGATACTCTGGCATTATGAGCTTCCTGGCAAAAGTAGTTGCAACTCTGGCAAAGTGGGGTGTTACATCCCTATGCATTCCCCTAGGAAAGAGGCTGAATTCAGGGGGCTGAGCAGCGACAGTCTGTGGGCCCCATTTCCATGGCACCACACATGATAAAATCCACTGGTTTGAAATTCCAGCCAGCCACATGTAGCAGTGTTGTGCCTTCCTGAGATGGAGATCCCAGGAGGATGGGCACGCTGACATCTTTGCTGTTAGGGCAATGTAGCTGTTCCAGCCTTTGGGCTTTGGAAAGTCCAAACTGACTGGAAGTGAAAGGGATCCCCCAACACATCAGAGGTGCTCTATGAAAATGTGACCAGACTGCTTTTTAAAGTGGGTACCCAATCCTGTTTCTCCTCACTGAGCAGGACCTTCCAACCAGGGTCTCCAGCCACATATGCCAGTGATTTCTAGCTGACATAGTTTTGAAATCTCCCTGGGATGAAGTTCTCAGAGAGGGGGGCGAGCCACCATTTTTGCTATTTGGGTGACTTAGCTGTTCCAGTCTTTGGGCATTGGAAAGTCCAAGCCAACCAGGGGTGGAAACTGTACCCCGTACAGCCTAGCTGCTCTATCAAAATGTGTCCAGACTGCTTCTTTAAGCAAGTGTCTGTTCCCGTTCCTCCTCTCTGGTCAGTACCTCCCAACCAAGGCCTCCAGCCATCCCTCCTGGTGTTCTCCAGCTGACAAAGATTTGAAAAGTCCCTGAGAGACAGCCCCTAGAGGGAGGAATGGGCCACCGTATTCGCTGTTAGGGAAACTTAGCCAGTCAACCCTTTGGGCTTTGAAGAGTCCAAGCCAACTGGGAGCAAAGGCAGTCCCTCAGCACAGCACAGTTGCCTTATAAAAATGTGGCCAGACTGATGTCTTAAGTAGGTTCTCAATCCCATTCATCACCAGGTGGAGCCTCCCAACTGGGGTTTCTGCCTACTGTAGCCAATGATCTTTGGCTGACAGAGGTTTCAGGGCTCCCTAGGATGGAGCTCCAATGGTGAGTGGCAGGCCCGACTGGTGGAGACCTCCAGAGAGGCAGGCCCTATGGCTGTGTGATAGCTGGCACATTCTCTCCCCATACTGCAAAATCCTCTGAGCCCACAGCACCTCCCCACATCACTTTGCTGGTGTGCGTCTGCATGGGTGGGTTTTTTTTACTTGTCCCACCAACATGCAAGAGTACAGTATGTGCCTCCACCCCTGCTGACCACCATTACAGATGAAGCCTTGGTGGACACAGAGCCAGCAAGCCTTACCCCACAAGCACCCCACCCTTGCACTAAAGCTGCACAGAGAACAGAATATCCTTGCACACCCTGAGTGATCACTCCTGCCCATGAGACACAGAGAAGGCACCCAGACTTGTGCTGACTAGCACCCCTCCCCAAGCCAACACCATCTCCAGTGCAATCATGCACACAGTCCCCAGCAGAGGCACCTGCTTCAACCTCCAGCTGTTTTGCCTCTGCCACTGTGGTGAATGCCCACATGGAGGCAGGCACCCTTGAGTCCACTAGCAGTCTGCTGCATCTGCCACAACTCAGTCACCCCAGAGCAGCAGACTAAAAATCTCAAGCAGCCAGAGAACAAAGTCAGGGCACAATAAAAGTCTCCCAGAGTTAGAGCACACAGTCTCGGAGTTGAGAGCCGAGTGTTGGCACCCTAAAATCTCCCAGAAATGAAGCCAGCTGGCCCACTTTATACCACAATCAAACCCTCAAGGACATCAAATAGGGCAATAGAAAAAAACATCTAATGGTCAGCAACCTCAAAGATTGATTGCAGATAAGCCCAAAAGATGAGAAAGAATCAGCACAAGAACACTGAAAACTCTAAAAAGCCAGAGTGCCTTCTTTCCTCCAAATGACCACATCACTTCCCCAGCAAGGATTTGGAACTGAGCTGAGGCTGAGATGGCTGAAATGAAAGAAGTAGAATTCAAAATATGGATAGGAACAAAGTTAATGGAGCTACAGAAGTACATTAAAACCCAGTGCAGGCTGGGTGCGGTGGCTCATGCCTGTAATCCCAACAATTTGGGAGGCCGAGGTGGGTGGATCACAAGGTCAAGAGATTGAGACCAGCCTGGCTAACACGGTGAAACCCCATCTCTACTAAAAATAGAAAAAATTAGCCGGGCGTGGTGGCTGGCACCTGTAGTCCCAGCTGCTCCAGAGGCGGAGGCAGGAGAATGGCATGAACCCGGGAGGCGGAGCTTGCAGTGAGCTGAGATCGCAACACTGCACTCCAGCTTGGGCAACAGAGCAAGACTCTGTCTCAAAACAAATAAAATAAATTTAAAAATCCCAATGCAAGGAAAGTAAAGATCATGATACAACATTGCAGGAGATGACAGGAAAAAAAAAACATAGCCAGTATAGACATGATAGAGCAGAAAAACACACTTTAAAGATTTCATAATGCAGAATTAATAGCAGAATAGACCAAGCAGAGGTAAGAATCTAAGAGCTTGAAGATTGGATTTCTGAAATAGACAGGAAGACAATAATACAGAGAAAAAAATAGAAACAATTGAACAAAACCTCAGAGAAATATGTGGTTATGTAAAGAGACAAAATATACAACCCAATGGTGGTCTTGAAAAAGATAGGAAGCATGAAACCAACTTGAAAAACATATTTCAGGATGTCATCCATGAGAATTTCCCCAACCTAGCTAGAGAGGCCAACATTCACATTCAGAAGAGGCAGAGAAACTCAGTAAGATATTTCACAAGATCATGCTCAAGACAAATAAATATTAGATTATCCAAGGCAGAAATAAAAAAAAAAACCATTTTAAAGGCAGCTAGAGAGAAAGGTCAGGTAAGCTACAAAGAGAAGCCCATCAGACTAACAATAGACCTCTCAGTTGAAACCCCAGAAACCAGAAGAGATTGGGGGCCAATATTCAACACTCTTAGAGAAGAAATTGTAACCTAGAATTTCATTTCTGACCAAGCTAAACATAAACAAAGGAGAAATAAGATGTTTTTCAGACAAGCAAATGTTGAGGGAATTCATTACCTCCAGACCTTCTTTACAAGAGCTAGTAAAGGAAGTACTAAAAATGAAAAGGAAAGACCATTACCAGCCACTACAACAACACACTGAAGTACACAGACCAGTGACACTATAAAGAAACCACAAAAACAAGTCTGCAAAATAACCAGCTAACATCATGATGGGATCAAATCCACATATATCAATACTATTTTTGAATGTAAATGGGCTAAATGACCCTATTAAAATAAACAGAGTGGCAAGCTGGCTGAAGAACCAAGACCCATTGGCATGCTGTCATCAAGAGACCAATCTCACATGCAATGACACACATAGGCTCAAAATAAAGGTATGAAGAAAAATTTACCAAGCAAATGGAAAAAAGCAAAAAGCAGAAGTTGCAATCTTAGTTGATGACAAAACAGACTGTTCAAAAAAGAGAAAGAAGGGCACTACATAATGGTAAAAGTTCAATTCAATAAGAAGAGCTAACTATCCTGAATAAATATGCACCTAACTCAGGAGCACCCAGATTCATAAAGCAAGTTTTTAGAGACCTTCAAAGAGAATTAGACTCCCACACGACATTGGTGGGTGACTATAATACCCCACTGACAACATTAGACAGATCATGGAGACAGAAAATTAACAAAGATATTCAGGACCTGAATGCAGCAGTAGACCAAGTGGACTTTATAGTTATCTACAGAACTCCACCCCAAAACAACAGAATATACATTCCTCTCATTGCCACATGGCACACACTCTAAAATTGATTACATATTAATAGGTAAAATACTGCTCAACAAATGCAAAAGAGCTAAAATTATAGCAAACAGTCTCCTGGACCACAACACAATTAAACTCGAAATCAAGACTGAGAAATTCACTCAAAACCATACAATTACATGGAAATAGAATATGAGCACATGAACCTGCTTCTGAGTTAATTTCAGATAAATAATTAAAATAAAGCAGAAATGAAGAAGTTCTTTGAAAGTAATGAGAAGATAAATACAACATACCAGAATCTCTGGGACACAGCTAAGGCACTGTTAAGAAATTTATAGCACCAAATGCCCACATCAAAAGGTTAGAAACATCTCAAGTTAGCAACCTAACATCACAACTAAAGGAACTAGAGAACCCACAGAAAACAAACCCCAAAGCTAGCAGAGGACAATAAATAACCAAAATCAGAGCTGAACTGAAGGAGATAGAAACACATACAAAAAAAAAAGTACAATAAAAAGATCAATGAATTCAGGAACTTGTTTTTTTTAAAAAAAAATAAAATAGATCTCTAGTCAGACTAATAAATAAGAAAAGAGAAAATTCAAATAAATACAATCAGAAACAAGGAGGATATTGCCACTGACCCCACAGAAATACAAACAACTATCAGAGAATATTATGAACACCTCTATGCACATAAACTAGAAAATCTAGAAAAAAAATGAATAAATTCCTGGACATATACAACCTTCCAAGACTGAATCAGGAAGAAGTTGAATCCCCAAGCAGACAAATAATGAGCTCTAAATTTGAGGCAGTAATAAACACCATACCAATCAAAAAAAGCCAGGACCAGTGGGATTCACAGCTGAATTCTACTAGGTGTACAAAGAAGACCTTGTACCATTCCTACTGAAACTATTTCAAAAAATTAAGGAGTAGTGACTCCACTCTAACTCATTCTATGAGGACAGAATCATTCCGACATCAAAACCTGGCAGAGATACAGTAAAAAGGAAAACTTCAGACCAATAACCTTGATGAAATTGATGCAAAATAACTTCACTACACAATACTGGCAAACAAAATTCAGCAGCACATCAAAAAGATTATCTACCCTTGATCAAGTAGGCTTTATCCCTGGGATGCAAGGGTGGTTCAATATATACAAATCAGCAAATGTGATTCATCATATAAACAGAACTAAAGACAAAATAACACATAATTATCTCAATAGATGCAGAAAAAGCTTTTGATAAAATTCAACACTTCTTCATGTTTAAAACTCTCAATAAGCTAGATATTGAAGAAACAAACCTCAAAATAATAAGAGCCATCTATAACAAACCCACATCCAACATCATACTGAATGGGCAAAACTTAAAACCTTTAAAACTGGCACAAGACAGGGATGCCCTCTGTCACCACTCTTATTCAACATAGTATTGGAAGTCCTGGTCAGGGCAGTCAGATAAGAGAAAGTAAAAAAGGGCATCCAAATAGGAAGATAGGAAGTCAGACTATCCCTGGTTGCAAACCACATTTTCCTGTCTTTAGAAAACCTCAAGTCTCAGCCAAAAAGCTCCTTGATCCAACAAACAACTTCAGCAAAGTCTCAGGATACAAAATTAATGTTCAAAAATCACTAGCATTCTATACTCCAAGAACACTCAAGCCGAGAGCCAAATTAGAAAGAAACTCTCATTCATAATTGCCACAAAAAGAATAAAATACCTAGGAATACAGCTAACTAGGGAGGTGAAAGATCTCTACAAGGTGAATTATGAACTACTGCTCAAATAAATCAGACATGACACAAACAAATGAAAAAACAGTTCATGCTCATGGATAGGAAGAATTAGTAACTTTAAAATGGTCATAGTTCCCAAAGCAGTTCATAGATCTAATGCTATTCCTATTAAACTACCATTGAGATTCTTCAGAGCAGTAGAAAAAATTATTTTAAAATTCACAGGGAACCAAAAAGAGCCTGAATAACCAAGGTAATCCTAAGCGATAAGAACAAAGTTAGAGGCATCACCCTAACTGACTTCAAACTAATCTGCAGGACTATAGAAACCAAAACAGCATAGTAGTAGTATGAATACAGACACATAGACCAATGGAACAGAATAGAGAACCCAGAAATAAGACCGCAAACCTACAACTATTTGATCTTCAACACACCTGATAAAAACAATCATTGGGGAAAGTATTCCCTATTCAATAACTGGTGCTGGGATAACTGGATAGCCATAGGCAGAAGATTAAATTGGACTCCTTCATTACAGCATATACAAAAATTAACTCGAGATAGACTAAAGACTCAAATGTAAAACTCAAAACTATAAAAACCCTGAAAGACAACCTATGCAATGCCATTCAAACCATAGGCACTGGCAACAATTTCATGATGAAGATGTCAAAAGCAGTTGCAAAAAAAAACGAAAATTAACAAATGTGATGTAATTAAACTAAAGAGCTTTTGCACAGAAAAAGAAAATATCAACAGAGTAAACAGACAACATACAGAATGGGAGAAGTTTTTGCAAACGATGCATCTGACAAATATCCAGGATCTGTAAGGAACTTTAACAAATTTACAAGAAAAAAAACAAAGAACCCATGAAAAAGGGGGCAAAGGACATAAACTTTTCAAAAGAAGACATACCTGCAGCCAACATTCACATGAAAAAAAATCTCAACATCACTGATCATTAGAGAAATGTAAATCAGAACCACAATGAGATATCATCTCATACCAGTCAGCATGGCTATTATTAAAAAGTCAGAAAACAACAGATGCTGGCAAGGTTGTGGAATAAAAGGAATGCTTTTACACTGTTGCTGGGAGAGTAAATTAGTTCAACCATTGTGGAAGACAATGTGGTGACTCCTCAAAGATCTAAAGACAGAAGTACTATTTAACCCAGTAATCCTATTAGTGAGGATATACCCAAAATAATATAAATTGTTCTGTTGTCAAAATGAATGCAAGCTTATGTTAATTGCAGCACTATCCACAATGGGAAAGACATGGAATCAACCTAAATGCCCATTAGTTATAGACGGGATAAAGAAAATGTGGTACATATACACAACAGAATAATATGCAGCCATAAAAAAGAACAAGATCATGTCATTTGCACGGACTTGGATGGAGGTGGAGGCCATCATCTTATCCAACCAATGCAGAAACAGAAAACCAAATACCACATGTTCTCACTTATAAGTGAGAGCTAATTGATGAGAACACATAGACAGATAGAGGGGAACAACACACACTGGGACCTATGAGTGTGGAGGATTGGAGGATGGAGAAGATGGGGAAAAATAACTAATGGGTACTAGGCTTCATACTGGAGTGACAAAATAATCTGTACAACAAAGTCCCATGACACAAGTTTACCTCTGTTATAAACCTGCTCATGTAACCCTGAACTTAAAATAAAATTTATAAAAGAGGAATTAAGGACATAAATGTAAGACTCAAAACTGTAAGCCTACTAGAAGAAAACAGGTGAAAAGCTTCAGGGGATTGGTCCAGGCAAAGATTTTATGGTTAATATCCCAAAAGCAGAGGCAATAATAATAGACAAATGAAACTATATTAAACTAAAAAACTCCTGCATCGCAAAAGAAAGAATCAGTAGAATGAATAGACAACCTGTTGGATATGAGAAAATATTTGCAAACTAGTCATTCAAGAAGGGAATAGTATCCTGAAAACACAAGAACCTCAAACAACTCAACAAAATATAATTTCATCAAAAATGAGCAAAGGACATGAGTAGACTTCTCTGAAAAGAAGAAATACAGATGGCCAATAAGCATATGAAAATACTCATCATCGCCATTCATCAGTAAAGTGCAACATAAAATCACAATGAGATATTATCTTACACAAATCAGAATGGCTATTGTTTATAAAACAAAAAATAACAGATGTTACTAAGGTTGAGGAACAAGGGGAATGCTTGTACACTGTTAGTAGAAATGTAAATCAGTACAACCTCTATGAAAAACAGTATGGAGATTTCTATAAGACCTAAAGTGGAACTACCATTTGATCTAGCACTCCCACTATTGGGTATCTACCTAAAGACAATAAAATCATTATATTTAAAAGATACCTGCACTTGTCTGTTTATCACAGCATTGTTTGCAATAGCAAAGATATGGAATCAAGCTAAGCACCTATCAATGGATGGTTAGATAAAGGAATTGCGAGATATAGTGTGTGTGTGTGTGTGTGTATATATATATATACTATTTGTCCATATAAAATAATTAAACTACATTTTCTGCAGCAACACGATGGAACTCAAAGTCATTATGCTAAATGTGAAATAAGTCAGGCACAGACAGACAAACATTGCATGTTTTCATTCATATGTGTGAGCTTAAAAAGTTGATTTCCTAGAGGTAGAAAGTAGAATAATAGATGTCAGAGTCTGGGAAGGGTTTGTAGGTGGTGTGGGGGACAAAGAGAAGTTGGTCAGTGAGCACAAATATACAGTTAAGTATAGGGAATATGTTTTAATGTTCAAGAGCAGAGTAGGGTGACTATAGTTAACAGCACATATATTTATTTTAAAACAGCTAGAAGAGTTATTGATAGTTAAGTGTCTTGAGGAAGTCTCATTTGCTTTAAATCTGCTTGGTGTTCTATAACGTACTTCAATACTGATATCTTTCTCTAGGCTTCAGAAGTTCTCTGTTTTTATCTCTGTGAATGAAATCTCTGTTTTTCTCTCTCTCTCTCTTCTCTTTAAGGCCAATAACTCTTAGATTTGCCATTTTGAGGCTTTTCTTTTTTTTCTTTTCTTTTTTTTTTTTTTTTTTTTTTTTTTTGAGACGGAGTCTCGCTCTTTCACCAGACTGGCTGGAGTGCAGTGGCGCGATCTCGGCTCACTGCAACCTCCACTTCCCAGGTTCAAGTGGTTCTCCTGCTTCAGCCTCCTGAGTAGCTGGGACTATAGACACGCGTCGCCACGCCCAGCTAATTTCTGTATTTTTAGTATAGACGGGGTTTCACCTTGTTAGCCAGGATAGTCTCGATCTCTTGACCTCGTGATCTGCCCGCTTTTGAGGCTATTTTCTGGATCTTGTATGGATGTTTACTTTTTTCTTATCCCTTTTCCTTTTGTCTCCTCTGACTATATATATATATATATATATATATATATATATAATATACTTTAAGTTCTGGGGTACATGACCTCTGACTATATTTTTAAATAGCCTGTCTTCAAGCTCACTAATTCTTTCTTCTGATTGCTCAATTCTCTTGGTAGGATACTAATGCATTCTTCCATATGTCAATTTCATTTTCTCCTCCAGAATTTCTGCTTAATTCCTTAAAACATTATTTCAACTTCTTCGTTAAATTTATCTGATAAAATTCCAAAATTTTGTCTGTGTTATCTTGGATGTTGAGCTTCCACAAAGAAGCTATTTTAAATTCTCTGTCTGAAAGGTTACATTTCTCTGTCTTTCCAGGATGGGTCACTGGTGCCTTATTTAGTTCACTTGGTGAGGTCATGTTTTCCTGGATGGTCTTAACTCTTATGGATGTTTTTCAGTGTTTGGGCATTGAAGAGCTACTTACTCATTCTAATCTTCACAGTCTGAGCTTTTTTGTACCTGTCCTTCTTAGAAAGGCTTTTCAGGTATTCAAAGGAACTTCAGTGTTGTGATCTAAGTTTTTGGTCACTGAAGACATATCTGCATTGGGAGGCACCCCAAGTCCAGTAATACTCTGGTTCTTGCAGACTCATGGAGATTTTGTTGTCAATCATTGAATTGATTTAAACTGGAGCTATTGATAATATAGTGGAATGGGGAATACCCTCTGTTCTCTACTAAACTTTCTGGCTGAACTTGCTGAATTCCTCAAGTCTTAAGTTCTCTTGGGTGAAATCTGGCTACCAGATGTCAGAGAAGCAAAAAAAAAAAAAATACAATCATAAAATGTTAACAAAAGCTATTAATTTTTTAGAATACACCAAGGTACTGTACATCAGAATAAATAACACCTCTAGAACTTACAGCTAAACTCTCACCTTATCTCCCTTGTTCTGTTTTACTGTTACCCCTTAAGATTTGTCTCAGACCCCACCTCCTCCAAGGATCCTTTTCTAATCTCACCTATGTGAGTTAGGGCCCCTCTAGCCTTTGTATATATCTCAGTTATAACATTAACCCCATGTCTTGTCATTATTAGTTTAATTTTGTCTCACCCACTATATTTTGTGTTTCTTGTGAATAGCAAAGATGTCTTATTTATTCAAAGAGCCTGGCACAGATGTGCTCAGTAAATACCTGTTACATGAAATAAAATATGTACATACATACATACATAAATGGAGCTTAATTTTTATCTTCATACACATTCCTTGAGAAAAGTAACAGAAACTATATTTTCCTAGGACAAGGAGTCTCAAACCTCACAGTGCATTAGAGCACCTGAGGTTACTTATTAAACCTGGGCCCATTTGACCCGGCCAGGGGAACTTGAATCTGAGGTATGTTACTTCTGGTATCAGATGAATCTCTAGCTCTCATTGACAGTTCTTATTCCATTCAAAAAATATATAAGGCAATAAGGACCAGTCAAAATATTGTTCCTGGTTCCATTTGGACAAGTTAAGGTGGAGGGTGGGGTGGAGGTGGAGCATCTTGTAGACAGGCTCATTATGAAAAGTGATACTTCAATTAACCACTGCCTGGCAGGAAGCTTCCTCATACTCCCAATATGTCCTTTTCTGGAGAAAATAGTCTGAAAGAATTAGCTTACTATCTTTCAAGAATTGCAGGATTTCAGAGAATGAAGAGGACAACCCAATTATATTTTCC
The DNA here is from genome assembly GCF_029289425.2 of Pan paniscus. Lineage (NCBI taxonomy): Eukaryota > Metazoa > Chordata > Mammalia > Primates > Hominidae > Pan > Pan paniscus. The sequence goes on from NC_073272.2 coordinate 66,884,865, forward strand.
ATTACACAGAGGGAGAAACTGAGGCACCAGGTGAGGGAATAATTTGTCTAAATTTACACAGTTGCTCAGTGGTAAGGCTGTAATTAAAACACAGGATTCCTAACTCCTAGTCCATTGTAATTTCCACTAGAAAACAACCAGTCTCTAATTGTGAATTTTCAGGAACTATAAAATCATGGTTTGTTGATTATTTTAAGTTTATGGAGAAGGAATGCTTTCTCACATCTCTAAGCCCACATCACAAAGGGGAAAGGTTATTCCTCACAGAACATTCTTACTGTAGTGAAAGTAACCTGAGCATTGGGTCAGGGAGACACAGATTTAAATGTTGTTTTACATATTTAGTAACTGTAAATATGGACAAGTTATATAAACTCTCTGAGCATTGGTTTCTTCACCTAAAAAAATGGTGCTCATATTAAGTCCCTCTCAGTGTCATTGTAAGGATTAAGTAAAATGATGTTTATAAAGCACCTAACATAGTTCCTGGAGTATTTTAAACACTCAATAAATGGTAGCTGTTATTGTATCCTAGGCTGTGGTCTATTCTGTCTACCCAAATCCAACAGCAGTTTTAGTATGCTGGAGGCACGAGAGTTCCTGGTGCCTGAGGAAAGATTACAATTCCTACTTCCCTCGTCAGCATTGTATACTTCTTAAGAAAAGAGAAATGTCCCAACTCATTTCTACACCAAACCAATGTGCATCTGTTTGCTACTGAAGAACAAAGCTCCTCCTCAGAGAACTGGAAGGACTGAAGAGTTGGAAATAAGTCACTGGAATAAAAAATATTTATAATCCCTTGATTTAGCCTAAGAAAGAAAAGGTCAAGCAGTGACATCATAGCATATCAGTGTAAATATTTAGGATGCAGTGAAATGCTCTTCCCCAAGTCCTAAGAGAGGAAAATAGTCAGTAAGAACAGTGAAAACAACATGGTAATTGGGCCAGAAAACTTACATTTGAGGCCTGGAGCTGTCTCTTATGAGCTGTGTAATTTTTGGCAAATCACTGTATCCCAAGGGGTCTTAGTTACCTCATTTTTCAAATGTAGAGACTGGACTAGATAGCAATAATAATCAATTACATCTGTGCAGCTCTTTATGGATTGAAAAGATTCTCATATAATACTAACAGCCCCTTCTAGTTCTAACTTTCTAAGACCTGAAAAAGAAATGATGCTAATTGAGAGCAAGAGAAAACAAGATGCATGCAAGGAAGGCATTCAAAGTGTGGAGGTTCTTGGATTAATCAAAGGAAGCTATAGAATCACTTTTTGACAGGATCTTTTTGAGCAGAATGAAGACATGTAGGTATGAATACTCAAAGGGAATCATGCTCTTAGATAAGTGGCAGCGGGTTCTCTTGGCCAAAAGACTACATGATTCTACAACTTTTCTTAAAGTTTAAGGTAAAAAGGTCCAAGGACTGAGAGGGAGATTGCCCAGATAGTGAGAGTAAAGGCAAGTAAGCAAGCTGAACTGAGACATGTCATTTCCCCAATTCTGTCATCTCCTGAGGTCTGCCCACTACTAGAGAAAATGTCAGCAGGAGACTGACCCTCAGGCCTTCTTCACAAATAAACGAGAGAAGCTTTCTCAACAGAACCAAGCTCCATGCCCTTGAGAGGCATGATCTGGTGGTGAGCGAACCTCTTTTTACACACACTCTTGTCTTTCTCAACCCCTCCTCTTAACAATGCTGGCCAGGCCTGAGGAATGAGAAGCAGCAGCTGCAATAGCCAGCAGAGTCTTGTGCATCAGAACTAGGCCAGGCCTCAGAGGACTGCTGCAGAAGACCCTTTTCATCCATTTGTGGCCTGGGCTGGGAGGGCATTAGTCGGCCCAGGAGACCCAGAATATAGCCCAAGGGCTAAGCCTCATTTCCTTTCTTCCTCACTAACCTGACTGCTTTCTACTTGCTTGTTTATGGTTCTGCTGAAAAACCTAAGGCAGCAGCAAAGGATAAATGAAAAGATGTGTTAATCTTGGCCGCAGCATTCCTAGGAATGTTTTTATCAGAGTCTGCCAGAGGGATGTTCCAGTGCTGCAGCCGAAGCCTGACATGGAGCTCTAGAGAGGAAAAAGGGAGCCAGCTCAAACTGGGGTCTGCCTTACTTGTCAGCTTTCTTATTTGAAAATGAAGATTCAAATCCCAAACTTTCAGGGTTGGCAGAAGGATTCAATAGAACAAAAAAAATGTAAATAAAATTCCTATACTTGTCATGATGGAGGCTCAACAAATGCTTGTTCTTTTCCCTAATCAAGGGACCTAGGTGATCATTCTGAATGGCTACCAAGACAGAGAGAGAGAGAGTGGTATATTTGCCAGCGCACTGATTCTGAAGTCAGACATTCCTAAAATTGTGCCTAGAACAATGTCTGGTACCTAATAAGTGTTTAATAAGTATATGGGGCTTACTGACTTACATTCTGCTGTTAATTTATTGTGTGAACCTTGGGCAAGTCACTAACTCTCTTTGGGCTTCAATAGTCCTGTTTGTAAAATGATATGACAATATTTCCTGCTAAGCTTACCCTACAAAATTGTTGAGGGACACAAGACCTATGAGAGAATATATAGGGAAGTTCTGTGCACCTGTTAGAGGTAATTATTCCTGCATTTAGAAAGTCTAGGTGAAAGAAATTCCCCAAAGGATATAACTACTTGCCTAGCTCATGTTATATGGAGGGAAGGGGAGGATGAAGAAACAGTCAGGGAAAAGCCAGTCAATGAAGACTGATAGAAGAGAACTGGACCTTATCAGGGATTAAAACATACCCTGAAACAGAAGTACAGTATCCTTGTGCCCCCTGAGGGGTTTTACCCAAGCATAAGAGGCAGTATATCACAATGGCAATAGCATATATTCTAGAACCAGATATTCTAGGTTCAAATCTATACTCAGTAACTTACATTATATATAACCCAGGGAAAATAACTAGATCTTTCAGTTTCTTCATCTGAATATGCAAGTGATCTACCCCACAGATTGTTATGAGGTTTAAAAGTTAATATGGGGAAATATGTTTAGACTAGTGCCTAGCACAGGGAAAGCACTATAGAAATTTAGGATTAGCTATTATTAGTATTATGTTGCAATGTCATCCTTTCTCAGAGTGTGCATGGGAATGCTGACCCTTTTTTTAGCTTCTGATCTTCTGACCCATTGAAACCCCTTTTAATAAGCATTAATCCACAATGTTCAACCCCACCAATTCTGCAAAGGTTTCTAAGCCACTGTCTGTTTGCAGCTATAAAGCAAACAATTTCACAATCAAATCACTCACTCTTTCCTGACCTCTCTCCTCCTCTTCCTAGAATTATATCATGGTTAGTATTCAATGCAACTACCCAAGCAAATTTCCCAGGAGGCTTTGAAACACCAACTGATGCACATTTTACAAGAAATTACTCAGATTGTAATCAAAATGACAAAAAAGGAAATATTCCATCTTTTGCTGATTCCATTGTTCTTTCTCCTGCCTTGTAAAACTCCTTCTTTCTGCCTGCTTTCAAAATAACATGTGTCATTCTCAGGCAGAATGGAGAGTAAGGTCAAAGAACAAGGAGACAGGAAAAGTTGAGGGCAATGCATCAAATCAGAGCTTTTTGGCAACATTACATGGTGACAAGATGATGGCCTATTAAAAAAAAAAAAAAAAAAACAAAAACCTGCAATGAGCCTGTCATCGAACCCTGTTTCACAGCCCACAACACAAGACCGAGATCTGAGTCACAGCAATAGACTGAAACACGCTTTGAAAATCATCCTGCTGATGCCTCCTTACATCAATAGACAGAGAAACTGAGGAACATAGAAGAGGCTCAATTATTAAAGAGCAAATCTGGGATGATAGAGTTTTTTGCATTTCACTCTCAAGTACTGAGCCCCCATACTGTGCTAGGCACTGTGTTAGCTTTTTGATCTATTTTATTTCATTTTAATTTCAAGACATTCTTGTGAGGTAGGTACTACATTAAAAACAAAACAAAACAATAGATCCCCTTTGTCGCATGCATAACTGAGACTCAAAGACCATGAGAGACATGCTTCAGGTTACCCAGTCATCACGCTGATGGCCTTACTTCCAGAGCAATATGCCCTCCACCAAACCATGATGTCTCAAGTAGGGAAGAATATTGAGGGTGGTGAACAGAGGAGCCTTTTTCATGAGTGTCTGCAGCAGTCAATCTTCTAGATAGCCTCTGAAATTCACAGCTGCAAACTGCAGCACTGGACAGAGTTGTCACTGCATCCTCGCTTATTTATTCAGGTCCTCCAACCTGCCAGAACCATTTCCATGGATAGGACAACTCACAATTTTACCCTGGTCCAGGGGTTCTCAAAATATGTTCCAAGAATGGCCTGCATTAGAAAAACAAATTCCTGTCCACAGCCCACACCTACTGAATCTGAATCTGAATCTCCCTTATGGTGAGGGAAGAGACACTGGAAATCTTCATGCTTAAAAAGCATGCCAAGTGCTCTAATGTACAATAAAGTGTGAGGCCCATTGTCTTAGAAAAATAATCCCTGCTACTTTTCCCAAGGAGTGAAGATGAAGATCAAATGAAGATTTAATCATTTATTTACATATGAAGTATTTTCTGTTGACATAAGCTGGTCTCTGTGAGTAAATAAAACATGATGCCCACTCTTAGTAGCCTCATAGTCAAAGTAGATAAAATAAATAATGAAAATATAGTAGGACAAGTGCTAGGACAGAAGTTTGTACAGAGGTCAAAGTGATAATCCTACGTAGATAGGATTAGGGAAATTTTCCTAGAGAAAACTCCCTGAAACTCTCTTTAAAAATGAGTAGAAGGGAAACAAGACAAATAGAGATGTGTTCTAGGCAGAAGGATCAGCTGTAAAGTTCTAAAGTTGTTACTTAGTTTTATTGAATAATGTATTATACCTTGTATGCCAATAGCAACTGTTATCAATTATTGTTATTGTTCTTACTATTACCATATAGTCACTGGCAGAAAGATCCCTGACCTGGCTAGAAATCAGGAGACATGAGTTAGAGATCTTTGCTCTGCCACTTTGAGGCTATTTGATTTTAGGCAATACATTTCTCCTCTCTTGTTCTTAATTTGTACATCTGTAAGACAGAAATTACTTCCTTAATTCAACAAATATATACTGAGGCCAGGCGCAGTGATTCATGCCTGTAATCCCAGCACTTTGGGAGGCCGAGGTGGGTGGATCATTTGAGGTCAGGAGTTCGAGACCAGCCTGGCCAACATGGTGAAACCCCGTCTCTATTAAAAATACAAAATAAATTAGCTAGGCATGGTGGTGCATGCCTGTAATCCCAGCTACTCTAGATGCTGAGGCAAGAGAATAGCTTGAACCTGGGAGGTGGAGGTTGCAGTGAGCCGAGATCATGCCACTGCACTCTAGCCTGGGTGACAGAGTGAGACTCCGTCTCAAAAAAAAAAAAAAAAAAACTGTATATATATATATATATGTGTGTGTGTGTGTGTGTGTGTTTGTGTGTGTGTGTGTGTGTATACATACATATATATGTGTGTGTGTGTGTGTGTGTATATATATATACTGAATGCCTATTAAGTACTGGGCACTGTGCTAGGTGCTGGGGAAATAGTGATAAACAGTAAAGGCCAGTAGTGATGAAGAAAGACAAATTACAGTAATAAACTGTGATGATTATTTTGAAAAAATGTTATAGGAATAAATGCCAGTGTATAGCAAGGTGCACTGTACTGCCTGCTTTGATGATCAAATGAGAAAATTCAATATGAAAATCCTCTAAAAGCCATGACTATACAAATAAAAATTATTCTGTTAGATATAGCTATTAGAAGTGTAGGGGGGCAGTTGAATTACCGTGTATTTTAACATTTTAACTCATGGACTTTATATGCATTATCATTCTAGCTTCTGGGTAGCTTCCACTTTCAGATGATTTTGTCCAAATTTCCTTTTAATAAGCCTTTCAAATATCTTTCTTCAAACTACACACCTCCTTTCCATTCCCAACATCAGATTCATCCCACTGCATACATACTTTAAAGAAGTCCTGAAAACATGAAGACTATTTTTGTAGAGAATACAAATTAGCTCCTACCACTGGACCCGGGGTGGGACATTATAAATGTAATCCTGTTTTTTCTAAAGAAAATTCCCTCCCCTCCTAGGGCCTCAGTTTGCCTATCAATAAATGGGGATTGGGGTTTCCTGCATGATGTCTTATTCCTTTTTTATTTTGACAGAGTCTCGCTCGTCGCCCTGGCTGGAGTGCAGTGGTGCAATCTCGGCTCACTGCAAGCTCCGCCTCCTGGGTTCATGCCATTCTCCTGCCTCAGCCTCCTGAGTAACTGGGACTACAGGCGCCCGCCACCACGCCCGGCTAATTTTTTTTTTTTTTTTTTTTTTTGTATTTTTAGTAGAGACGGGGTTTCACTTGTTAGCCAGGATGGTCTCGATCTCCTGACCTCGTGATCCACCTGCCTTGGCCTCCCAAAGTGCTGGGATTACAGGCGTGAGCCACCGCGCCCGGCCATGATGTCCTATTTCTTACAACACTGCCATTTGGTGAAAGCCCTTCTGCTTCTTCTGTAATGGTAAATACCCAAAGCTGACAGTTGCATGTATGAAAGGGTGAGGATATGCCCTTAGTATCTACTCTTAGTCAGTGCATATGCCTCTGTACTGAGTAAGAGTGGCATCGTTCAAGGGCTAGGCCCTTCTTGAGAATCTCTAGGCAAGCCCATACTATTTAACACTGATGAGTCAGTGATCCCCATGCCAGAGAGGGCTCGCACAACGAGCCCAGAAAAGAGAAGGATAGGAAGCCTCTATCTTGGCAGGTCCTTCAGCTTCTAGACCATCAGAACTCGGGTGTTTGGGCATAATAGAAAATCTCAAGAACTATGGCATCCTGGACAAGTCAGTTCAACAAGGCTAAGTTTGCATACCAAACCTAAGAACATAGCGTAATAAAAACTACGATTATTTGGTTTCACTCTATACTAAGTGCTTCACAGAAAGCCAGGCATGATTATCTTGTTTCATAGACTAGATTTAGGAGCAATTCATTCGTTCATTGATTTAATACAGACTTATTCAGCATTTGCTTTGGTGCAAGCACTGTTTAGAGTTTTGAAAATATAACAGTGAATTACTCAGAAAAGTCCCTGCTATCATAAAAATACAATAGAAACAGAAAATAAATAACTAAACACATAAACAGATAATAAAATGTCAAATAGCCATAAACACTATGGAGAAAACAATGAAGTAATGAACATGAAGTAACGGGATAGAGGCCAGGAGTGAACTAGATAATTTGGTTGAGGAAAGCCTCTCTAAATAGGAGATGTTGAAGTTGAGACCTGAACATAGAAGACAAAGCCAGTCACGTTAAGCGTGCCAGAAAGGAGAAATTTTAAATGCAAAGATTTTTGAGGTTGGATGAGCTTGTTGTATTTGAAGAACATCAGTGTGTCTCGAGAACTCTCAGCAAAGGGGAGGATGGTATGAATTCTGAAAGGCCTAAGCCATGCAGCACCTTGTGGGCTAATGCAGACTCTGGATTTTATTGCAAAAACAATGGAAAGAAGATGCTGTATGGCTTTAAACCTAGAAGTGTTAGATTCTGAATTCCATTCGTACAAAGTCACATAGCAAGTAAGTGGGAGAGCTAGAATTCAAATTCATGTCTATCTGAACTTAAATATTCCCAAGCCCTGTCTCACACAGGAATTATGCACCCTAAAAAAACCATACTTCAGTGGAGGTCCCCAAGCATAATGATTGATAGGCAGAGGATTAGGGGTAACAAACATACATTTTAGTCACCTAAATTAATAAGGCTTCTTGGACTGTGTATTTGTGTGTTTTTTAGTGTGGAGAAGAGGAATTCTAGGAGGCTCTTAATTGAAACAAAAGGGGCTGGGGAGACTAAGATTAGCATAAGGAGCAGTTTGAGAGGCAAGAATTAGCCTTCAAATTCCAGCTCTATCAATCACTAGCTATTTGACCTCAGGCAAGTCACTTGTCAGTAATTAAATGAAAGTAATAATGACTATCTACATGTCAGAGAACTCTGAGGATTACATGAGAAAATGTACTATAAATAATTTCAATACAGAGCTTTATGTACAGTAGGTATTTAGTGTCTCTTAGCTACATTGAATTAAAACTATTTAGAACAAGAGGGAAGATAAGGCTGAAAGATAAGCTACAGATCAGTGAGTATGTTTTCATTTCCAGACCAATCAAACCTAGCCTCCTGCTGATAGGCAAGCTTTTCAACACTCATCTTTCTTATAGGTCTAAGGCACTAGTTCAGGAGATATGGTTCTCTTGCTTTGAATACAGTCCCTCCCCAGCCATTTCTCTTCATGTTAAAATAGGCCTATATAACAGAAGCTTTTCCTGGTTTTAAAAGACAAAGATGCAGAGGCTGGGTGGGATCCAAATGCCTGGGTAATAATCCAGGTCGTGGTGACCTTGAGTAACAAAAATTACTATTTTTTTAACATCTACTCTGGATCACGTGCTTTACATTCATTATTATTATTACATTTAATCCTTACAATTGCTCTATGAGGAGGCAAGGTAGGGATTCTCATTCAACAGATAAGGAAGCTGAGACTCAGGAAAATAATGTGACTTGCCCAAGGTCACTCATGTAGCAAGTGGCAGAGCTAAAGTTTGACTCCACTCTGCTTGGTCCCAAAGTTCATGTTTTTTTGTACTGGAATCACACTGTATCCTTTCACTCTTTTGGCTTCTAAGTGTGTGAACTTAGGCAAGTGACTTTGCCTCTCTGAATATCAATTCTCTTATATCTAAACTGAAGTTAGTAGTTTATAATTCACAGGGTTATTATGAGGACTGGAAAGAATATACATAAAGAGTTTCGCACACTAGCTACTCAGAAAATTTTAGCTATATCATTAGTTATTATTAAATATTAACTATTTGTTTTCAACAGACATGATCGAAGTCTCATTCCACACTTACAATGACAGACAGGAGACCTACCAGAACGTTTCAGTTCCCAGACTTTTTTTCTGGATAGGAGAGGTCAGGGTTATCTCAGGATAAGCTGGAACATCCAGCAGCAATTTCTGGATAATTTAGAGTAGGAGCAGAGCAAGAGCCAGCACCCCACGTAACAAAGTAGGTCATGATGAAGGCTGAGAAGCATGGTCCCAGGCATTGACTGCACCCTGGCTATGAGCTACCCTGTCACATGACCATTATACTAAAAATACCAGCCTCCTTGCAGCACAGTAAACAGAAAGAAAAATGAGCTTCATTCTACATTCATCAAAGGATTCCTGGAAGGACAAATGAGTAGTAGAAGATGGGGACCCATCTAGTGGTTGCCAATTACGAGACAATTCATAAGCAGCCTAGACTACGTGGTATGATGCTGGGATGAACAGACCTAGGAAAAAAACTGTGTCCTGCTCTGATCTTACTTCACTGCACTGCTAAAAATTCAAGTGCTCAGTGAAGGAAAGAAAAGCAGATAATAGGAGGATCTAAATAGATTATTCAAAATCACTTAGGCCAAGGGTTTCCAAACCTGACTGTACACGAATCACTGGGTCCACTATAGACCATGGCACATGAGAATTGGAAATTTTGAAAAAGTATCCCAGTTGATTTGGATGATCAGTAAGATTGAGAAGTCACTGAGGTAGTGCTGAGGTGTTCACTACCCCCTAAAAACTTTGAAGGAAGAAACTTTCTTATAACAAACTTTCTTCATATTTAGAAACCTAATACATTAAAGAGATATAAACACACAAACAGAGCAGAGTAGAATTCAGAAGCTAGTTCATGCATATATAAGAATTTACTAGTGATGAAGGCAATATTCCAAATGAGTGTAAAGAAGGATGGATAGGCTATACAATAAATGATGTTTGAGCACTTACTTATTCTTTCGTTAAAAAAAAGTGAGACACTTACATTACAGCATACACTAAAATGAAAACTGTTGGTTTTAAAAATAAGAATTTAGGGAACAAAAAAGCAAAATGTAGTAGAAGAAAAATAAAGGAGAAGGGTATCAGCATCACGGAGTGGAAAAGTCTTCATGAGGCTTAACCCCAGGAGGCACAATTTTTTTAATGACATATTTGACTGCATGAAGATTAAAAACAAAATTTAAAAATGAGCAACAGACTGAGAGACTCAACTTCCAATGTTATTAACATAGAAAAGATTAATATATATAAAAGGCAAAAAAAAGCCTAGAAATTGAAAAAGAAAAAGGATCAACAGAAAAAAAGCAATTCACATAAGAACAATTACAAGTGGCCAATTAACGTATGAGAAGAAACTTTAATACACTAGTGAGCAAAGAAATGCAAATTGGATCAACAATGAGTTATTTTTAATGCATCAGATTAATGAAGATTTTAAAGAATAATATTCAGTGTTGGCAAAGGTATAGAAAAGCCTTTTGATAGGAGAGTAAATTGGTACAGCTGTTTTGTAATGTCACTTTGGAAGAATGACAAAATGCAAAAGGTTCATACTATATGTCTCAATATTTTAACCCTGGAAATCTATCCTATGGAAAATTTGCAAATGTGCAAAAAGATGTCTCCTACAATACTGTAATTACAAAATATCTTAAGCAACTTTAATATCCATCAACTGAGGATTTGTTGGATGTGTTATGGTATAGCCAAATAATGGAAAGTGATTCCGGCCTGTAAGAGAGTGAAGCAGCTCAATATGGACTGAGAGAACAATTTCCAAGATGAGTAAAAAAAAACAGTACTGTAGAACAATATGAATAGTATGAGTCTATTTGTATAAAATGTATATATTGACAAATGCAAAATACATATAGTTTTAATGTACAGAAAAAAGCCTGGAAAAATACAAGCCAATTGTAAAATAGTGGTTACCTCTGAGGAGAAGAATGTAATTGGTAAGGGGAAAGGTTGGTAAAGAAGCTTAAGAGCTTTTGCAGTTTTTATCCTATAGATGTCTATTTTAAATGCTTATATCTTACACACAAATGGGCACTACATACGTGTGTACTATTATTTTTGTTTATTTATATTATTTGAAAGTTTCAATAATAAATGACATCAGTAAGATGGCAGAATAAGCGAGTGCCTTCTCATATTCCCCAACATCAACAATAATTTGACAGCCATTCACAGACAAAAGTGCCTTCTTGGGAACTTTGGATATAGGTAGGAGGTTGTGAAGCTCTGGTTGAGTTCAAGACTGAGGAAAGTCATTTTGTTTTTTTGTTTGTTTGTTTGTTTGATTTTTTAATTATACTTTAAGTTCTAGGGTACATGTGCACAACGTGCAGGTTTGTTACATATGTATACATGTGCCATGTTGGTGTGCTGCACCCATTAACTCGTCATTTACATTAGGTATATCTCCTAATGCTATCCCTCCCCCATCCCCAACCCCACAACAGTCCCCAGTGTGTGATGTTCCCCTTCCTGTGTCCAAGTGTTCTCATTGTTCAATTCCCACCTATGAGTGAGAACATGCAGTGTTTGGTTTTTTGTCCTTGCGATAGTTTGCTGAGAATGATGGCTGCCACCTTCATCCATGTCCCTACAAAGGACATGAACTCATCATTTTTTATGGCTGCATAGTATTCCATGGTGTATATGTGCCACATTTTCTTAATCCAGTCTATCATTTTTGGACATTTGGGTTGGTTCCAAGTCTTTGCTATTGTGAATAGTGCCGCAATAAACATACGTGTGCATGTGTCTTTATAGCAGCATGATTTATAATCCTTTGGGTATATACCCAGTAATGGGATGGCTGGGTCAAATGGTATTTCTAGTTCTAGATCCTTGAGGAATCTCCACACTGTCTTCCACAATGGTTGAACCAGAGGAAAGCCATTTTGAATAGGCGTGTCCACACTCAAGTGGCAGGCTCATTGACCATAGTCTTGGCTACAGACCTGTAATTGGCCTCACCTTCTTAACTTGGTTACAGACCCATTTGGCCTTGGTCCTCCCACCTGCGTGATCCATCAAGAGACCTGGGAGGAGCCATGCCTACCTATGTCTTGGGCAACAGGCCCATTGACCTCAGTTTCAGCTATGAACCCTAAAGCAGTCCATGACATGGTTCCAACTCCTCTTAACTATGGTCTGAGAGAAGTTCTGCCTGCACGGGGACCCATTCGCTGTCCATGTCCCAAGAGGCAGGCCAACAAACCTGTCCCACAGCAGATTTTGCAATGACCACATTACTCAGTTCTAGCTCCTCTCATTTGTGATCCAGGAGTGGTTTTTCCCACCTGGGTACCTATCAGGGTACATGTCTATCTATGCCCAAGTTGGCAGGTCTCTTGACCTGGGCTCCAAAACATATCCTGAAACAGCCCTGTTACCCAGTTCCAACCCCTCTGAGTTGTGTTATGGGGCATTTCTGCCTGTCCAGGGACCTACTGGAAGATATGCTTTCCCATGCCCCCAGTGGGAACCTTGCTGACATCTGTCCAATTGTAGATCCTGATGCATCCTTGTAACTCAGCTCTAGAATCTCTTAGCCATGGTCCAGGGGCAGCTCTGCCCACCCAGAAACCTACCCAGTGATTTATAAGGTGCCTTCTCAGGGACCTGATGGGAACCATATCTATTTCTACAACTGATAATTGGCCTACTGTCTGTAGATCCCATGGTAGCCCCTCAGGCAGACCTATGTCCTAGGTCCAGCCCAACTGTTCCTGGTCCTAGAGGCAATCCAGTCTTCTCAGGGAACAGACAGGATCCAAACTTGCCCAAGCCCCTGGTAACAGTATTGCCAACCATGATCCATATTGAAGACCCAGAAGCAGCTGTGTGACCTGGCTCCAATCCTATTTGCTTACGAGGCAATCCTATCAGCCCAGGGACCCAACAGACGTTTTTATTTTGGCCAACAACTCTATGTAAAGGCTAGAAAAGGTGTTTTTCTCTTCAAATGCACAGACACCAGTGCAAGGCTACATGAATCATGAAGAATAAAGTAAATACAACCCCATCAAAAGAAACATAATACTACAGTAACCAATCCAAAAAAAAAAAAGACCTAATTTTCTCAAAAAGAATTCCAAATGATCATAATGAAAAAGCTCAGTGAGATGTAAGAAAACAGATATAGACAACTAAATAAAATTAAGGAAAAAATATGTGAACAAAATTAGAATATTAATAAAGAAGTAGAAGCCATAAAAAAGACCCAAACACAAATTCTGGATCTAAAGAATACATTCAGAGAACAAAAAAAATCAATAGAGAAAACTAATAGCTTGAAAATGCAGAAGAATCAGTAAATTAAAAAACAGTTCATTTGAAATTAGACAGAAGAACAAAATAAAATAATGTTTAAATGAAGAAAGCATATGGCACTTATGCGCCACCATCAATCATAATGAGTGTATACATGGTGGGTATCCTAGAAGAATAGAAAATGATCAAAGAGTAAAAAGCTTAAAGAAATAACGACAGAAACGTCCCAAATATGAGAGAAAAATGAACATCTAGATCCATGAATCCAAAAGAACCCCAAGTAAATTGAATATGAAGAGGTCCTCACTGAGGCACATTATAATCAAGCTCTCAAAATCAAAGACAAAGAAATAATTTTGAAAGCAGCAAGAGAAGACCAACTCATTGCATGCAAGGGAAATTCCATAAGACTATCAGGAGATTTGTCAGTAAAAATCTTACAGATCAGCAGAAGTTGAGATAATATATTCAAAGTGCTGAAGGAAAACATCTGCCAAAGAAGAATACTATATGCATCCAGTCTGCTCTTCAAAAATAAAGAATAGATAAGAATTTTCCCAGACAAAGAAAAAAAGCTGTGTGAATTTATCACCACTAGACATTCCATGCAAAAAATTTGACAGGTAGTTCTCCAAGTTGAAAGAAAAGAATGACTCTTAATAACATAAAAGCACACATAAGTATAAAATTCACTACTAAAAGTAAGTACATGGTCAACTTCAGAATACTCTAATGTTGTAATGGTGGTATGTAAATCACTTATATCTTTCGCATAAAGGTTAAAAGAAAAAATATGAAAAATTATTATAGTTACAATAATTTGTTAATGGTTATGCAGCATGAAAAGTTGTAGAATGTGACATTAATAGCATAAAGTATGGAATGGAGAAACATAAAAGTGTAGAGATTTTTTATTTGATTAAAGTTAATTGTTATCAGCTCAAAATAGATGGCTATAACTATAAAATTTTTGTTCAGTCTCATGACAAATACAATTAAAAAGCTTCTAGTAGGTGCACAAAAAATAAAGGAAAAAATTGAAACATAAAACTGAAAAAAAAAATAACAAAAAAAGACAGAAACGCAGGAATGAAGACAGAAAGACACAATCAAACTGACAGAAAACAATTAACAAAATTGCAAGTATAAATCCTCATCTATCAGTAATTACTTTCAACATCACTGAATTAAAGCCTCCAATCAAAAGACACAGAGTGACTGAATAAACGTTTAAAAATAGGAGACCTAACTATATGACAGAATTCACATAGACTGAAGGTGAAGGGTTAGAAAAATATATTTTATGCAACCGGTAATAAAAAGAGAAGTAGCCATACTTACATCAGACAGAATAGACTTTCAGTCAAAATCTTTCACAAGAGTCAAAGAAGGTCACTATATAGTGATAAAGGAAGACATTCTTCCAAAGGATATAACAATTATAAATAATTAAAAATAACAACTCCAAAAATGTCTTAAGGGATTATATAATATAAAAATATCTAAACAATGACATCAAAAACATGAAATGTTGGGGAGGGAGTAAATGTGCAGAGTTTTTATATGTGATCAAAGCTAAGTTGTTATCAACTTAAAATAGCCTGTTATAATATGTTTTATGTGAGCTTCATGGTAACAAAAAACCAAAATCCTATAGTAGAGACACAAAATATCTAAAGCAAGAAATCAAAGTATATTACTAAGGAAAATCATCTAATCATAAAGAAATGCAGCAAGAGAGGAAGTACAGAACAAAGGTTATATAAAATATTCAGAAAAAAATTAACAAAATGTCAATAGAAAGTCCTTACCTATCAATAATTACCTTGATGAAAATAGATTAATTTCTCCAATCAAGAGTTATAGAGTGAATAAATAGATTTTGTAAAATTCCAAAGTATATTTTGTCCATAAGACTCACTTTACCTTTAAGGACACTCAGCCTTAAAGTGAAAAAAATAAAAAAAAAATTCCATGCAAGTGCAAACCAAAAGATAGCAGGGGAATCTATACTTAGATAAAACTGATTTAATTCATAAATTATAAAAAAATATGAGCCCAGCATGCTTCCACAGCGTGGCTCTTACCATTCAGGACATAGGCATGGGCAAAGACTTCATGACTAAAACACCAAAGCCATGGAAACAAAAGCCAAAATTGACAAATGGGATCTAATTAAACTAAAGAGCTTCTGTACTGCAAAAGAAACTATGATCAGAGTGAACCAACAACTTACAAAATGGGAGAAAATTTTTGCAATCTATCCACATGACAAAGGGCTAATATCCAGAATCTACAAGGAACTTAAACAAATTTTCAAGAAAAAAACCAACAGCCCCTTCAAAAAATGGGCAAAGAATATGAACAGACACTTCTCAAAAGAAGACATTTATATGGCCAAAAAACATATGAAAAAGAGTTCATCATTGCTGGTCATTAGAGAAATGCAAATCAAAGCCATAATGAGATACCATCTCATGCCAGTTAGAATGGCGATCATTAAAAGGTCAGGAAACAACAGATGCTGGGGAGCATGTGGAGAAATAGGAACACTTTTACACTGTTGGTGGGAGTGTAAATTAGTTCAACCATTGTGGAAGACAGTGTGGCAATTCCTCAAGGATCTAGAACTAGAAATACTGTTTGACCCAGTAATCCCAATACTGGGTATATACCCAAAAGATTATAAATCATTACACTATAAAGACATATGCACGCTTATGTTTATTGCTGCACTGTTGACAACGGCAAAGACTTGGAACCAACCCAAATGTCCATCAATGATAGACTGGATAAAGAAAATGTGGCACATATGCACCATGGAATACTATGCAGCCATAAAAAGGATGAGTTCATGTCCTTTGCAGGTATATGGCTGAAGCTGGAAACCATCATTCTCAGCAAACTAACACAGGAACAGAAAACCAAACAACACATGTTCTCACTCATAAGTGAGAGTTGAACCATGAGAACACATGGACACAGGGAGGGGAGCATCACACACTGGGGCCTGTCTGGGGATGGGGGGGCCGGGGAAGGGATAGCATTAGGAGAAATACCTAACGTAGATGATGGGTTGATGGGTGCAGCAAACCACCATGGCACATGTATGCCTATGTAACAAACTTGCATGTTTTGCACATGTATCCCAGAACTTAAAGTATAATTTTAAAAAAAGACACATGAGGCCATTATATACTGATAAAGCAGTCAAATATTCAGTAGTATGTAAACTTGTAAATAAATATGTATTCAACATTTGACCACCTAAATATACAAACCAAATATTAATAAATTCAGGGAAGAGAAAGACTGCAATGGTATAATAATAGGGGACTTCAGTACCCGACTTTCAGCAATGGGAAAGTTATCCAGACAGAAAGCCAATAAGTAAACATTGGATTTAAACTATATGTTTGACCATATGGACATAAAGGACATATACAGAGTATTCCATCCAATAGCAGCAGAGTATATATTCTTCCCCAATGCACATGGAACATTCTTCAATGTAGATAATGTGTTAGGCAACAAAATAAGTCTTAATTTTCAAAAGACAGAAGTCATATCAATTATCTTTTCTAATCACAATATTATGAAACTCAAAATCAGTAAAAGAAGGAATTGAAGAAAATACACAAATACATGGAAATTAAGCACCATGATCCCGGATAATCAGTTTTAAAGAAGAAATTAAACAAGAAATTAAAAACCATCTTGAGAAAAATGAAAATGGAATGATGACATACCAAAACACATGAAATGCAGCAAAAGCAGTTCTAAGAGGAAAGTTTATAGCAATAGACACCTACATCAAAAGAGAGTATCTCAAATAAACAACATTACACCTCAAAGGACTAGAAAAAGAAGAATAAACCGAAGCTTAAACTTCATAGAAGAAAGAAGAAGAAAATAATAAAAAATCTGAGCAACAATAAATGAAATGGGAACTAGAAATACAAGAGAAAAGCTCAAAAAACTAACAGTTGAGTATTTAAAAGATAAATAAAATGAACAAATCTTTAGCTACACTAGCCAAGCAAAAGGAGAGAAAAACTCAAATCAATAAAAGCATAAATGCAAAAGAAGACATTATAATTGATACTGTATGAATACAAAGGATCATAAAAGATAAAACTACTCCAAATAATTTACTAACAAATTGTATAGCTTAGAAGAAATAGGTAAGTTCCAAAACAGGTAAGTTCCAAGAAGCATACAGCCTACCAATCATGAAGAAACAGAAAGTTTGAACAGAACAATAATGAGTAAGATTTAACTGATAATTTAAAGTAACCCATCAAAATAAGTTTATGACCTGAACTCAGTTTCACTGCTGAATTAGAAACACAGGACGAATATAGAAAGAAGAACTAATACCGATCCTTCCTAAACTCCTCCAAAAAATTAAAGAAGAGAAAATGCTCGCAAACTAATATTGTCATGCCAGCATTATCCTGATACCAATGCCAGACAAGAACACTAAAAAAAAGTGCAAATTACAGGCCCATATCCCTAATGAAAATAGATGTAAAATCATTAACAAAGTACTAGCGAACAAAATTCAAAAGAATATTAAAAGGATAATTTCTCATGATCAAGTGGTCAATTAATTCCACGGATGCAAGGAGGGTTCAACATATACAAATCAATAAATGGGACACAGCATATTAGCATAATAAAGAATGAAAGCCATGTGATCATTTCAAAAGTTGCAGAAAAAAATTGACAAAATTCAACACCCTTTCATGAAAAAAACTCTTAATGAATTAGGTGTAGAAGAACTGTACCTCAACACAATAAATGCCACACATGACAAGCCCACAGTTAACATCATGCTTAATGGTGAAAAGTTAAAAGCTTTTCCTCTAAGATTAGGAACAAGACATGAATGTCCACTCTCATCATTTCTGTTCAACATAGTACTGGAAGTTCTAGCCAGAGCAATTAGGCAAGAGAAAGAAATAAAAAGCACCCAAATAGAAAAGGAAGAAATAAAAGTGTCCATGTTTGCATATGGTATTATCTTATACTGTATATGGAAAACCCTAAAGGCTTCACTATTGAGCATTTGTATGATTCCATTTTGTCTTTATCCTTAGCATATTAGTTATATATCTTTTTAAACTGTTTTTAGTGATTTCCCTAGAATTTGTAATACAGTAGTTCCCCCTTATCTATGGGTGATATGTTCAAAGATTTCCACTGGATGCCTGAAACCAAAGACGTGGCCTTATATGGTCATGCATCACTTATGGTGCATATCACCTTATATGATCATGCATCACTTAACAACATGGATACATCCTATAAATGCATCCATAGGCAATTTCAGCATGGTGTAAACATCATAGACTGTAATTACACAAACATAGATGTTATACCCTGCTTCACGCCTAGGCTATATGGTATAGGCATTACTCCTAGGCTAAAAACTTGTACAGCATGTTACTGTACTGAATAGGGTAGGCAATTATAACTCAATGCTAAGTATTTGAGTGTCAAAATATACTTAAACATACAAAATATATAGTAAAAATACCATATACCAGATTTTTAAAAATGGTACACCTGTGTGGGACATTTACCATGAATGGAGCTTGCATAACTGGAAGCTGCTCTTGGTGAATCAGTGAGTGGTGAGTGAATGTGAAGGCCTAGGATGTTACTGTTCACTAATGTAAATTTTAGAAACATTATATGCTTAGGTTATACTAAATTTATTTAAAAATTTTCTTTCTTCAATAATAAATTAACCTTAGGTTACTGTAACATTTTTACTTTATAAACTTTTAATTTTTTAAAATTTTTTGATACTTTTCTAATAACACTCAGCTTAAAACACAAACACACTGTATCACTACAAAAATATTTTCATTTATATCCTCATTCTATAAGCTTTTTCCTATTTTCATTTTTTTACTTTTTAATTTTTTTGTTAAAAATAATACACAAACACACACATTATCTTAGGCCTACACAAGATCAGGATCATCAATATCACTGTTATCCACCTCCACATCTTGTTCCACTGGAAAGCCTTCAAAGACAATGATACATGGAGCTGTCATCTCCAATGATAACAATGCCTTTCTCTGGAATACCTCTTGAAGGGCCTATGTGAAGCTGTTTTACAGTTCACTTTGTTGTTGTTGTTCTTGTTGTTGTTGTTGAGACAGAGTCTTGCTCTGTTGCCCAAGCTGGAGTGCAGTGGTGCAATCTGAGATCCATCCAAGTATTTTCAGGTATCAAAATAGTTTATTCCTTTTGAATGTCTGACTAGTATTCCATATTATGTATGCAGGACAGTTGTTGAACCATTCATCAATTACAGGATATTTTAGTTCTTTACAGTTTTGGAATATTACAAATAAAGCTGCTATAAAAAATAGTATACACATTTTTATATGGACATAAATTTTCATTTCTCTGAGATAAATGCCTATAAGTGTAATTGTTTTTTTAAACTTTTTATTATAGAGTATTTTAAAAATATACAGAAGTGCAGAGAGCAACAGAATCAATCCTCATATCCATCACCAGTTTCAAGTTATGACACCTCAGCAGACAGTCTGGTGTCCTCTGTCCCCTACCCACACCCATTGCCTCTCCTGCAGACTCTGTTGATGCACTTATTTCATATCATTTGTATATTTCTTGGTGTTTCCAAAAAGTATAGACTCTTTTTAAAGGCATAGTAACAATTATCACACCCCAAAAGAACAATAATTCCTTAATATCACTTAATATCTAGTGAGTGTTCAAATCTACCTAGTTATCTCTTAATTGTTTTTAAAGATTTCCATATCCAAATCCAGTAAGGTCCATACCTACTGTTAGCAGATATGTCTCCTAAGTCTTTTTTGACACACAGCTATTCATTTTTTTCCTTCCTTAAAATGCATTTGTTGAAGAAATGGGTGATTTTTTTTTTTGCTTTTGTTTTTGTGTTTGTCTGTCTGTCCTGTAGCGTTTCCCCCAAGCCTGAGCTCTGAGGATTGCATCGCTGTTGTAATTTATTATTATTATTATTATTATTATTATTATTATAGTTTAAGTTCTGGAATACATTTGCAGAACGTGCAGGTTTGTTAGATAGGTATACATGTGTCATGGTGGTTTGCAGCACCCATCAACCTGTCATCTACATTAGATAATTCTCCTAATGCTATCCATCCCCTAGCCCCTCACCCCCTTCAGCAAATAGTTGGCTATTTGTCTTTAATCTCCTTCACCAATCTCTGTACTTAATTGGTGTATGTAGGTCCTTTACATTATATGTAATTTATAGTGTTTTATGGCTTAAGTCTGTCACTTTAGTTTTAGTTTTCTGTTTGTGTTCTCTGTTTTTTGTTTGCTTTTGTTTTCTTTTTCTGCCTTCCTGTGAATTTTTTGAACATTCTTAAAATTCCATTTGATTTATCTGGAGTTTTTGAGTATATTTCTTTGCATAGCTTTTTCATATAACCTTGTTGCTCTAGATATTACGTTACATATAAATTACCTATCATAGTCTATTAATATCAACATTTTACCAGTTCAAGTAAAATATAAAAATCTTACCTCCCTTTACATGTCTTTACCCTCTTTGATTTTCAATAAATTTTCAAAAATATTTACTCTACATATATTGAGAACTACGTTGGAGAGTATAATAATATTTGCTTCACCTGTCAAACATAATTTAGACAACTCAAGAGGAGAAGAAAAATCCATTGTATTTACACATATTTTTACACTTTCTGTTGTTTATTTCTTTTGCCCGATGTTGCAAGTGTCCTTCTTTTATTCTTTCTTATCTGTTTAGAGAACATTCTGTAGCCAGTATTTTATTTTTTTCATAAGTTATTGGGTACAGGAGGTATTTGTTTACATGAGTAAGTTCTTTAGTGGAGACTTGCAAGAACCTGGTGCACTCATCACCTGAGCAGTATACACTGCACCATATTTGTTGTCTTTTATCCCTCAGCCACCTCCCACTCATCCCCCCAATTCCTCAAAGTCCATTGTGTCATTCTTATCATCATTCTTATGCCTTTCCATCCTCACAGCTTAGCTCTCACATATCAGTGAGAACATATGATGTTTGGTTTTCCATTCCTAAGTTACTTCACTTAGAATAATATTCTCTAATCTCATCCAGGTGATTGCAAATGCTGTTCATCCATTCCTTTTTATGGCTGAGAAGCATTCCATCATATATATGTATACACACACATATATATGATGCTATATATATACACATATATATGATGCCATATATATATATACACATATATGATGCCATATGTGTGTGTGTATATATACATATATATATGCCAGTTTCTTTATCCACTCATTGATTGATGGTTATTTGGGTTGATTCCATGATTTTGCTATTGTTGATTGTACTGCTATAAACATGTGTGTGTAAGTATCTTTTTTCTGTCTCTGAGTAGATACCCAGTAATGGGATTCCTTGATCAAACAGTAGTTCTACTTTTAGTTCTTTAATGAATCTCCACACTGTTTTCTGTAGTGGCTGTACTAGTTTAGATTACCACCAGCAGTGTAGAAATAATCCCTGATCACTGTATCCATGTCAACATCTACTGTTTTTTGATTCTCTGATAATGGCGATTCTTACAGGAGTACAGTGGTATCGCTTTGTGGTTTTGATTTGCATTTCCCTGACCATTAGTGATGTTGAGCAGTTTTTCATATGTTTGTTGGCCATTTGTGTATCTTATTTTGAGAATTGTCTATTCATGTCCTTAGCCCACTTTTTGATGGGATTGATTGTTTTTTTCTTACTGATTTGTTTGAGTTAGTTGTATATCCTGGATATTAGTCGTTTGTCGGGTGTATAGATTGTGAAGATTTTCTCCCACTATGTGGGTTGTCTTTTTACTCTGTGGTCTGTTCCTTTTGCCATGCAAAAGCTCTTTAGTCTAATTAGGTCTCAGATATTTATCTTTGTTTTTATTGCAATTGCTTTTGGGTTTTTAGTCATGAAATCCTTGCGTAAGCCAATGTTTAGAAGGGTTTTTCCAAAGTTATCTTCTAGACTTTTTACAGTTTCAAGTCTTAGATTTAAGTCTTTAATTTATCTTAAGTTGATTTTTGTATAAGGTGAGAGATGAGGATCCAGTTTCATTCTCCTACATGTGGCTAGTCAATTATCCCAGCACTATTTGTTGAAACAGGTGTCCTTTCCTCAATTTATTTTTTTGTTTGCCTTGTCAAAGATCAGTTGGCCATAAGCATTTTGGTTTATTTCTGGGTTCTCTATTCTGTTCCATTGGTCTATGTGCCTATTTTTATACCAGTACCATGATGTTTTGGTGACTATGGCCTTATAGTATAGTTTGAAATCAGGTAGTGTGATACCTCCAGGTTTGTTCTTTTTACTTAGTCTTGCTTTGGTTATGCAGGCTCATTTTTTGGTTCCATATGAATTTGGGAATTGTTTTTTCTAACTCTGTAAAAAAGATCGTGGTATTTTGATGGGAATTGTGTTAAATTTGTAGATTGCTTTTGGCAGTATGGTCATTTTCACAATATTGATTCTACCCATCCATGAGCATCGGATGTGTTTCCATTTGTTTGTGTTGTCTATGATTTCTTTTAGCAGTGTTTTGTAGTTTTCCTTGCAGAGGTCTTTCAAATCCTTCATTAGGTAGATTTGTAAGGTTGTTTTGTTTGTTTGTTTGTTTGCTTTTCTTGCAACTATTGTGAAAGAACGGGGTTGAGTTCTGGATCTGATTCTCTTCTTGGTCACTGTTGGTGTATAGAAGAGCTACTGATTTGTGTACATTTATCTTGTATACAGAAACTTTGCTGAATTTTTTTTCAATCAGTTCTAGGAGCTTCCTGGAGGAGTCCTTAGGGTTTTCAAGGTAAATGATCATATCATCAGCAAACCGGGATAGTTTGACTTCCTCTTAGCTGATTTGGATGCCCTTCATCTCTTTCTTATTTCAAATTGCTCTGGCTAAGACTTCCAGTTGAAGAGGAGTGGTGAAAGTGAGCATCTTTGTCTTGTTCTTATTCTCAGGAGTAATGCTTTCAAATTTTCCTGATTCAGTATTATGTTGGCTATTGGTTTGTCATAGATGCCTTTTATTACATTAAGGTGTGCCCCTTGTATGCCGATTTTACTGAAGGTTTGGATTATAAAAGGATGCTGGATTTTGTCAAATGCTTTTTCTGCATCTATTGAGATGATCATGTCATTTTCTTTTTAATTCTGTTTATGTGGTGAATCACATGTATTGACTTGTGTATGTTAAACCATCCTTGCTATGAAAACCATTGATCATGGTGGACTATCTTTTGGATATGGTTTTTGATTCATTAGCTAGTATTTTGTTAAGGATTTTAGCATCTATATTCATCAAGGATATCAGTCTGTATTTTTCTTTCTTTCTTTCTTTTTTTTTTTTTTGGTTGTCCTTTCCAGGTTTGGGTATTAGGGTAATGCTGGCTTCATAGAATGAATTAGGGAGGGTTCCATCTTTGTCTATCTTGTGGAATAGTGTCAAAAGGATTGGTACCAATTCTTCTTTGAATGTCTGATAGAAACCTGCTCTGAATCTGTCTGGTCCTGGACTTGTTTTGTGTTGGTAATTTTTTAATTAGCAACTCTCTGCTTGTTATTGGTCTGTTCAGGGTATGTAATTCTTCCTGATTTAAGCTAGGAGGGTTTTATTTTTCCAGGAATTTACTCATCTCTTTCTAGGTTTTCTAGTTTATGTTTGTAAAGGTGTTCATAGTAGCCTTGAATGATCTTTTGTATTCAGTGGTGTCAGTTATAACATCTCTTTCTTTGTTTCTCAGTGAGGTTATTTGGATTTTCTCTCTTCTTTTCTTGGTTAATCTTGCTAGTGGTCTATCAATCTTGTTTATCTCTCCAAAGAATCAGCTTTTTGTTTTCATTTATCTTTTGTACTGTTTTTTTCTTTCAATTTCATTTAGTTCTGCTCTGATCTTAGTTATTTCCTTTCTTCTGCTGGGTTTGGGTTTGGTTTGTTCTTGTTCCTTCAAGCATAACCTTAGATTGTCTGTTTTGTGCTCTTCCAGACTTTTTGATGTAGGTGTTTAGGGTTATGAACTTTCCTCTTAGCACCGCCTTAGCTGTATCCCAGAGGCTTTGATTGGCTGTGTCATTATTGTCATTCAGTTTGAAGAACTTTTTTTTTTTAATTAAACTTTAAGTTTTAGGGTACACGTGCACATTGTGCAGGTTAGTTACATATGTATACATGTGCCATGCTGGTGCACTGCACCCACTAACTCGTCATCTAGCATTAGGTATATCTCCCGATGCTATCCCTCCCCCCTCCCCCCACCCCACAACAGTCCCCAGAGTGTGATATTCCCCTTCCTGTGTCCATGTGATCTCATTGTTCAATTCCCACCTAAAAGTGAGAATATGCGGTGTTTGGTTTTTTGTTCTTGCGATAGTTTACTGAGAATGATGATTTCCAATTTCATCCATGTCCCTACAAAGGACATGAACTCATCATTTTTTATGGCTGCATAGTATTCCATGGTGTATATGTGCCACATTTTCTTAATCCAGTCTATCATTGTTGGACATTTGGGTTGCTTCCAAGTCTTTGCTATTGTGAATAATGCCGCAATAAACATACGTGTGCATGTGTCTTTATAGCAGCATGATTTATAGTCCTTTGGGTATATACCCAGTAATGGGATGGCTGGGTCAAATGGTATTTCTAGTTCTAGATCCCTGAGGAATCTCCACACTGACTTCCACAATGGTTGAACTAGTTTACAGTCCCACCAACAGTGTAAAAGTGTTCCTATTTCTCCACATCCTCTCCAGCACCTATTGTTTCCTGACTTTTTAATGATTGCCATTCTAACTGGTGTGAGATGGTATCTCATTGTGGTTTTGATTTGCATTTCTCTGATGGCCAGTGATGATGAGCATTTTTTCATGTGTCTTTTGGCTGCATAAATGTCTTCTTTTGAGAAGTGTCTGTTCATATCCTTTGCCCACTTTTTGATGGGGTTGTTTGTTTTTTTCTTGTAAATTTGTTTGAGTTCATTGTAGATTCTGGATATTAGCCCTTTGTCAGATGAGTAGGTTGCGAAAATTTTCTCCCATTTTGTAGGTTGCCTGTTCACTCTGATGGTAGTTTCTTTTGTTGTGCAGAAGCTCTTTAGTTTAATTAGATCCCATTTGTCAATTTTGGCTTTTGTTGCCATTGCTTTTGGTGTTTTAGTCATGAAGTCCTTGCTCATGCCTATGTCCTGAATGTTAATGCCTAGGTTTTCTTCTAGGGTTTTTATGGTTTTAGGTCTAACGTTTAAGTCTTTAATCCATCTTGAATTGATTTTTGTATAAGGTGTAAGGAAGGGATCCAGTTTCAGCTTTCTACATATGGCTAGCCAGTTTTCCCAACACCATTTAACTTACAAGGGATGTGAAGGACCTCTTCAAGGAGAACTACAAACCACTGCTCAATGAAATAAAAGAGGATACATACAAATGGAAGAACATTCCATGCTCATGGGTAGGAAGAATCAATATCGTGAAAATGGCCATACTGCCCAAGGTAATTTACAGATTCAATGCCATCCCCATCAAGCTACCAATGACTTTCTTCACAGAATTGGAAAAAACTACTTTAAAGTTCATATGGAACCAAAAAAGAGCCCGCATCGCCAAGTCAATCCTAAGCCAAAAGAACAAAGCTGGAGGCATCACACTACCTGACTTCAAACTCTACTACAAGGCTACAGTAACCAAAACAGCATGGTACTGAAGAACTTTTTAATTTCCATCTTGATTTCATTATTGACCCAATGCTCATTCAAGAGCAGGTTATTTAATTTCCATGTATTTTCATGGTTTTGAATGTTCCTTTTGGAGTTGATTTCCAATTTTATTCTACTATGGTCTGAGAGAGTGCTTGATATAATTTCAATTTTCTTAAATTTATTGATGCTCATTTTATGGCCCATCATATGGTCTATCTTGGAGAAAGTTCCATGCACTGTTGAATAGAATATGTATTCTGTGGTTGTTGGGTGAACTGTTCTGTATATATCTGTTAAGTCCATTTGTTTCAAAGTATAGTTTAAATCCATTGTTTCTTTGTTGACTTTCTCTCTTGATGACCTGTGTAGTGCTGTCAGTGGAATATTTAAGTCCCGCACTATTTTTGTGTTGCTGTCTATCTCATTTCTTATGCCATTAGTAATCATTTTATAAATTTGGGAGCTCCAGTGTTAGGTATATATATTTTTAAGATTGTGATATTTTCCTGTTGGACAAGGTCTTTTACCATTATATAATGCCCCTCTTTGTCTCTTCTAACCACTGTTGCTTTAAAGTTGTTTTGTCTGATATAAGAATTGCTACCCTTGCTCACTTTTAGTGTCAACTTGCATGGCATGCCTTTTTCCACCCCTTTACTTTAAGTTTATGTGAGCCCTTATGTGTTAGGTGAGTCTCCTGAAGGCAGCAGATAGTTGATTGGTGAATTCTTATCCATTCTGCAATTCTGTATCTTTTAAGTGGAGCATTTAGGCCATTTACATTCAATGTTAGTGTTGAAATGTGAAGTACCATTGCATTCATCATGCTTGTTGTTGCCTGCATACTTTGTTTTTTGTTTTTGCTTTTTAACTTGTATTTCTGTTTTACAGGTCCTGTGTGCTTTATGCTTTAAAATGATTCTGTCTTGATATGTTTCTAGGATTTGTTTTAAGATTTAGAGCAACTTTTAGAAGTTCTCATAGTGGTGGCTTGGTAAAGGCAAATTCTTTCAACATTTGTCTGAAAATGACTGTATCTTTTCTTCATATATGATGCTTAATTTTGCTGGATACAAAATTATTGGCTGAAGGTTGTTTTGTCTGAGGTTGAAGATAGGCCCCCAATCCCTTCTAGCTTGTGTGGTTTCGGCTGAGAAGTCTGCTGTTAATCTGATAGGTTTCCTTTATAGGTTACCTGGTGCTTCTGTCTCATATCTCTTAAGGTTCTTTCTTTGTCTTAACTTTGGATAACCTGATGACAATGTGCCTAGGTGAAGATCTTTTTGCAATGAAGTTCCAAGATATTCTTTGTGCTTCTTGTATTTGCATGTCTAGGTCTCTAGCAAGGCCAGGAAAGTTTTCCTCAATTATTCCCCCAAATATGTTTTCTGACTTTTAGGATTCTCTTCTTCCTCAGGAACTCCACTTGTTCTTAGGTTTGTTGCTTTAATATAATCCCAGACTTCCTGTAGACTTTGTTCATATTTTCTTATTCTTTTTTCGTTGTCTTTGTTGGATTGGGTTAATTCAAAGACCTTGTCTTTGAACTCTGAATTTCTTTCTTCTACCTGTTCAATTCTATTGCTGAGACTTTCAGAGCATTTCACATTTCTAAAACTGTGTCCAATGTTTCCTGAAGTTTTTACTGTTTTCTCTTTTAAGCCGTCTATTTTGTTGAATATTTCTCCCTTCACTTCTTGTATCATTTTTTGGATTTCCTTGCATTGAG
The DNA here is from genome assembly GCF_029289425.2 of Pan paniscus. Taxonomy (NCBI): domain Eukaryota; kingdom Metazoa; phylum Chordata; class Mammalia; order Primates; family Hominidae; genus Pan; species Pan paniscus. The sequence goes on from NC_073272.2 coordinate 66,912,628, forward strand.
CTTTGCCTTTCTCTGGTCCCTCCACGCCTAGCTTAACAGCTAACCACCTGAATTCTTTTTCAGGTAAGTGAGAGATTTCTTTTTGTTTTGGATCCATTGCTGGTGAACTAGTGTGATTTTGAGGGGGTGTTGATGAGACTTGTTTTGTCATATTACCAAGGTTGTTTTTCTGGTTCCTTCCCATTTGGATAGGCTCTGTCAGAAGGAAGTTCTAGGGCTGAAGGCTGTTATTCAGATATTTTTCTCCCACAGGGTGTTCTCTTGATATAGTACTCATCCCCTTTTCTTGTGGTTGTAGCTTCCTGTGAGCTGAATTGCAGTGATTGTTGTCTCTCTTCTGGGTCCAGCCATTCAGCGAGTTTACCCAGTTCCTGGCTGGTGTTGAGGGGGTTCTGCACAGAGCCCTGTGATGTGAACCATCTATGGGTCTCTCACCCATGGATACCAGCATCTGTTCCAGTGGAGGTGGTGGAGGGAGCAATGGACTCTGTGAGAGTTGTTAGCTTTGGAAGGATCATCAGGTGGGGATGGAGCTATTTGTGTCTGAGCTCAGACTCTCCTTGAGTGGGTCTTGCTTCAGCTGCTGTGAGGGATGGGGTGAGATTCCCAGGTCACTGGAGTTGTGTGCCTAGGAGGATTATGGCTGCCTCTGTTGAGTCATGCAGGTTGTCAGGGAAGTGGGAAAAAGATGGCAGTCAGAGGCATCCCCCACCTCCCATGGAAACTGAAGGGCTAGTTTCACTCCCACCATGCCACCAGCAACAGCTCTGAGTTTGTTCCCAGATGGAGGGCAGACTTGAAAACTTGCCCAACATTGTACCAAAACAAAGATATAGACAAATGGAACAGAACAGAGCCCTCAGAAATAATACCAAACATCTACAAAAACCATCTGATATTTGACAAACCTGACAAAAACAAGCAATGGGGAAAGAATTCCCTATTTCATAAATGGTGCTGGGAAAACTGGCTAGCCATATGTAGAAAGCTGAAACTGGATCCCTTCCTTACACCTTATACAAAAATTAATTCAAGATGGATTAAAGACTGAAATGTAAGACTGAAAACCATAAAAAACCCTAGAAGAAAACCTAGGCAATACCATTCAGGCCATAGGCATGGGCAAGGACTTCATGACTAAAACACCAAAAGCAATGGCAACAAAAGCCAAAATAGACAAATGTATCTAATTAAACTAAGGAGCTTCTGCACAGCAAAAGAAACTACCATCAGAGTGAACAGGCAACCTACAGAATGGGAAAATATTTTTGCAATCTACCGATCTGACAAAGGGCTAATTTCCAGAATCTACAAAGAATTCAAACAAATATACAAGAAAAAAATCAAACAACCCCATCAAAAAGTGGGCAAAGGATATGAACAGACACTTCTTAAAAGAAGACATTTATGCAGCCAAGAGACACATGAAAAAAATGCTCATCATCACTGGCCATCAGACAAATGCAAATCAAAACCACAATGAGATATCATCTCACACCAGTTAGAATGGCTATCATTAAAAAGTCAGGAAACAACAGGTGCTGGAGAGGATGTGGAGAAATAGGAACACTTTTAAACTGTTGATGCAACTGTAAACTAGTTCAACCATTGTGGAAAAGAGTGTGGTGATTCTTCAAGGATCTAGAACTAGAAATACCATTTGACCCAGCCATCCCATTACTGGGTATATACCCAAAGGATTATAAATCATGCTGCTATAAAGACACATGCACACATATGTTTATTGCAGCACTATACACAATAGCAAAGACTTGGAACCAACCCAAATGTCCAACAATGATAGACTGGATTAAGAAAATGTGGCACATATACACCATGGAATACTATGCAGCCATAAAAAATGATGAGTTCATGTCCTTTGTAGGGACATGGATGAAGCTGGAAACCATCATTCTGAGCAAGCTATCACAAGGACAGAAAACCAAACACCGCATGTTCTCACTCATAGATGGGAATTGAACAATGAGAACATTTGGACACAGGGTGGGGAATGTCATACACTGGGGCCTGATGTGGGGTGGGGGGAGAGGGGAGGGATAGCATTAGGAGAAATACCTAATGTAAGTGATGAGTTAATGGGTGCATCACAGCAACATGGCACATGTATACATATGTAACAAACCTGCACATTGTGCACATGAACCCTAGAACTTAAAATATAATAAAAAAAATTTAAAAAATAAAAAGAAAACTTGCCCGATGCTTTCCACCTCCCAGCTGCAAAAGAAAAGGGCTTTAGTTCTTCCCCCACCTGTGAAATCTGCAAGCGGGATTCGTACCCTCCCCCAAGTTCTGGCCAGGGGGCTTCTTGCCCAGCTCAAAGTGTTACAAAGTTCAGCTAGGGAAGTCTTTCTCCCAGGTGGGGTTTTACACCCTGCTTCTCTGGCCTCCCTCCTAATGGATCCCTGTGGTGCCAAGCAGGAATGGGCTACTTGGGGATTGCAAATAGACCTTCAGCTTCCCCAGTGCGGGTAAGCATTCGGGAAAGGAGGATCTCCCTCTCCCACTTCTGCAGTTGGGGCACTCAGAGTATTTGTGGTGTCTCCCAGATTCTGCAGGAGCAGTCCACTTCCTTCAGAGGGTGTATGGGTCCTTTCAGGACTGCTGGTTTGTTCTTGCTGTGGATCTGAAGCTAAAATTCACAATGAAAGCCTCCTCAATGCTGCTCTATCTGGAGCTGCAGTCTAGTCCTGCCTCCTGTCCGCCAGGATCTACCCAACCAATATTTTAAATAAAGTCTTCAGGCAACAAATTCTTTTCGTTTCTTTTCCTCTTAGAATATCTTGTTCTACCTTTTATTCCTGAAGGATATTTTAGTATATGCAAAATTCCAGGTTGATAGTTACCTTTTATTCCAGAACTTGAAAAATGTTGTGCCTCTTCCTTCTGGCCTCCACGGTTTTGGATGATAAATCTTCTCATTCATATTGGTAAAGTGTCATTTCTGCCCTAAAATACTCAATTTTTTTGTCTTTAGTTTTCAAAAGTTTGACTCTGATGTGTCTTCTCATAAATTCCTTTGTGTTCATCCCGTTTCAGTTCACTCAGCTTCTTGAAAAGATATATGTCTATGTTTTTTGCTAATTTTGAGGATTTTACAGCCATTATTTCTTCAAATACTTTTTGAGACCCATACTTCTTCTACTCTGTCTTTGGGACTCTGATAACAAAAATCTTTTGTTATAGTTCCACAGGAGTCTAAGGTTCTATTCATCTTTTTAAGTCTATTTTCTCTCTGTTGTTTAGATTAGGTAATATAATCTAGTCTACCTTCAAGTTCTCTCATTCATTCCTCTGATCTGTCCATTCTCCTGTTGAGCCCATCCATTAAGTTTTTTTTAATTTTGAATATTGTATTTTCATATAAATATATAATTTCAACTCATAAAGCTTAGAGCCGGATGCAGCTCTTGGCTTTCCTATCACTGTAAGTATATACTTACTCTCCTGTCACTGTAAGTTTACACTTTGTAGCTAAGCTACAAAGTGTAAACTTACAGTGACAGGGGAGCCTATAATAGGGAAATTTTATCTAATGAGGAGTTTAGAAAACGTTTCTTGGGAAAAATTTTGACTGAGCTGAAGTTCTAAAGAGTTAACTGTGTAAACAAGGGAAAAAGTGCATTCCAGACAAAGAGAACACGCATTCTAAATTCCTGTGATGAGGAGCAGGGTGCATTAGAGAAAACAATAAGGCCCAGCGTGGTAAGGGTATACTGCATGCAAAAAGTGAAGAGGCGATAAGTGTGAGATGAGGATAGAAGCCATGGGGCTATTGGCAAGAAGAAAAATTTGATGTGTGTTCTAATTGTGATTGGTACCAGAGGAAGGTTTTAAGCAGGGAAGTGACAGGATATGACTTGATTTTAATGCTCTCTTTGGCTTTGCAGTGATGAGAGGAAGAGAAAGAATTGGAAGAAGAGAGATCAATGCAGGTGATGGTGGCTTGGATTAAGGTACCAGGGTTGAAGTAAAGGTAGAAGCAAATAGATAAATGCAGAATCTATTTTGGAGTTAGAACCAACAGATTTTCATAAAAGGTTGGCAATAAGGAGTGAAGGAGAGGGAAATGGGTGTCAGAGCCTGACAACAAACTACTTCATTCATAAATATCTTTGTAGTATCCCCACAAGGTTTACCTTTACTCATAATTCCTAAAATACTTTCACATTTATTTACTCACCTGAGCCTCACAACCTGAGTGGTAGTGGTCATTACTCACCACCAACACTACTGTTTGGTAGGTTTAAAAATTTACTCATGAAAGTAAGTGATTTGCACAAAGTTGAACAGCAAAAAAAATGGGACATGGAATTTCCTCACTCCAAGATAAATGAGTTTTAGTTAAGTATTTTTATGGGGCTCCATGTTGAACTAATTATTCTCAACATCAAGCCAAATGCTCTGTAGTTGAAGGGCCTTTATATAGTGCATGAGGGTCTACTTGTTCTCCCAACACACTCATCAGGCAAGAAGACTTTCTTAAAAACTTCCCTTGTACTAAGTAAGCATTCTGACCTATTGTTCTTCAGAGTGATAATTGCTAGGAGTGTCTATTCTAAAGCTCCCTAGTTTAGATAACTACTACAAAGACATTTGCAAGGTAGACACCATGCAAGGATTCAGTTTTTCACATGGGTCTACTCATCTGTGGGCCTTACTACCAAGATCCAGTGTCACTTCCACTACTGGAAGAAGGAAAAATGGGTTCCCCGCCCCAGTCAGAGTTCAGCAATATGTACCAAATGCCTTCAAAACGGCTATCTTCTTATACCCTATAATTCCACCTTGAGAAATTACAAAAATGTATATATGGTCATATTCAACACAATGTTGTTTATAACATTCAGCAAACTAGAAATAGAGGAAAACTTATTCTGCTAGATACACAGCATCAATGAAAACTCCACAGCTAGTATCACACTTAATGATGAAAGACTAAAAACTAACCCCTATTATCAGGAAGAAGACAAAGATGTCCACTCTAGAATACTTTCATTTAACATTACAGTGGAGGCTGTAGCATGTAAGCAAGAAAAAACTTTTTAAAGACACTAAGATTGGAAAGGAATATATGAAACTATCTCTTCACAGATGACATAATCTTGTATGTTGAAATTGGTAAATAATCAACAAAAAACTGTTAGAAATATTAAACAAATTCAGCAAGATTTGGGGATACAACCTCTGTATAAAATAGTCAAATCTATTTCTATATATATCAACAAACAATAAAAAATTAAATTAAGAAAGCAATTACATTTACAATAATAAAAAAAAAAATCTGCTTGCCTCAAACCATGGGAGAAACCCCTCTCTCTCTGCATTTTTCCCCCAAATTTCAATAGCAACTTTCTAGACTTCTTCTGTGTCTTCACCAATGGCTACTTACATGTCTTTTGAAGAAGACTCCAGAAAAGTAATTCTGGTAGTATGACAAAACAGGGTTTTAAAACCCCCAAAAGATCACAGTTGCTCCCAAGCAATGGACTTAAACAAAGAAGAAATCTCTAAAATTCCAGACAAAGAATTCAGAGGGTTGATTATTAAGCTCCGTAAGGAGATACCAGAGAAAAGCAAAAACCAACTTAAAGAAATTAAAAAAATAATATAGGATATGGATGACAAATGCTCCAGAGAAATAGGTATAATAAAGAAAAAAATATCACAACTTCTGGAAATGAAAGACACACTTGGGGAAATACAAAATGTAGTAGAAAGTTTCAACAATATAGTAGAATAAGGAGAAGGAAGAACTTCAGAAGTCAAACACAAGGCTTTCAAATTAACCAAATTAGACAAAAAGAAAAAAGATTTTAAAAATTAACAAAGCCTCCAAGAAATATGGAATTACGTTAAACAGCACAAACCTAAGCATAACTGGTGTTCCTGAGAAAGGAGGAATCTAAAAGTCTGGAAAACTTATTTGAGGGAATAAATGAGGAAATCTTCCCTGGCCTTCCTAAAGATCTAGGCATCCAAATACAAGAAACTCAGAGAACTCCATAGAAATTCAACCCAAAAAGATAATCGCCAAATCACATACTCATCAGTTTATTTTTTTATTTTTTTATTTTTATTTTTTTAATTTTATTATTATTATACTTTAAGTTTTAGGGTACAAGTGCACAATGTGCAGGTTAGTTACATATGTATACATGTGCCATGCTGGTGTGCTGCACCCATTAACTCGTCATTTAGCATTAGGTATATCTCCTAAAGCTATCTCTCCACCCTACCCCCACCCCACAACAGTCCCCAGAGTGTGATGTTCCCCTTCTTGTGTCCATGTGTTCTCATTGTTCAATTCCCACCTATGATTGAGAATATGCAGTGTTTGGTTTTTTGTTCTTGCGATAGTTTACTGAGAATGATGATTTCCAATTTCATCCATGTCTCTACAAAGGACATGAACTCATCATTTTTTATGGCTGCATAGTATTCCATGGTGTATATGTGCCACATTTTCTTAATCCAGTCTATCATTGTTGGACATTTGGGTTGGTTCCAAGTCTTTGCTATTGTGAATAGTGCCTCAATAAACATACATGTGCATGTGTCTTTATAGCAGCATGATTTACAGTCCTTTGGGTATATACCCAGTAATGGGATGGCTGGGTCAAATGGTATTTCTAGTTCTAGATCCCTGAGGAGTCACCACACTGACTTCCACAAGGGTTGAACTAGTTTACAGTCCCTCCAACAGTGTAAAAGTGTTCCTATTTCTCCACATCCTCTCCAGCACCTGTTGTTTCTTGGCTTTTTAATGATTGCCATTCTAACTGGTGTGACATGGTATCTCATTGTGGTTTTGATTTGCATTTCTCTGATGGCCAGTGATGATGAGCATTTTTTCATTTGTTTTTTGGCTGCATAAATGTCTTCTTTTGAGAAGTGTATGTTCATGTCCTTCGCCCACTTTTTGATGGGGTTGTTTGTTTTTTTCTTGTAAATTTGTTTGAGTTCATTGTAGATTCTGGATATTAGCCCTTTGTCAGATGAGTAGGTTGTGAAAATTTTCTCCCATTTTGTAGGTTGCCTGTTCACTCTGATGGTAGTTTCTTTTGCTGTGCAGAAGCTCTTTAGTTGAATTAGATCCCATTTGTCAATTTTGGCTTTTGTTGCCATTGCTTTTGGTGTTTTAGACATGAAGTCCTTGCCCATGCCTATGTCCTGAATGTTAATGCCTAGGTTTTCTTCTAGGGTTTTTATGGTTTTAGGTCTAACATTTAAGTCTTTAATCCGTCTTGAATTAATTTTTGTTTAAGGTGTAAGGAAGGGATCCAGTTTCAGCTTTCTACAAATGGCTAGACAGTTTTCCCAGCACCGTTTATGAAATAGGGAATCCTTTCCCCATTGCTTGTTTTTCTCAGGTATGTCAAAGATCAGAGAGTTGTAGATATGTGGCATTATTTCTGAGGGCTCTGTTCTGTTCCATTGGTCTATATCTCTGTTTTGGTACCAGTACCATGCTGTTTTGGTTACTGTAGCCTTGTAGTATAGTTTGAAGTAAAGTAGTGTGATGCCTCCAGCTTTGTTCTTTTGACTTAGGATTGACTTGGCGATGCGGGCTCTTTTTTGGTTCCATATGAACTTTAAAGTAGTTTTTTCCAATTCTGTGAAGAAAGTCATTGGTAGCTTGATGGGGATGGCATTGAATCTATAAATTACCTTGGGCAGTATGGCCATTTTCATGATATTGATTCTTGCTTCCCATGAGCGTGGAATGTTCTTCCATTTCTTTGTATCCTCTTTGATTTCATTGAGCAGTGGTTTGTAGTTCTCCTTGAAGAGGTCCTTCACATCCCTCGTAAGTTGGATTCCTAGGTATTTTATTCTCTTTGAAGCAATTGTGAACGGGAGTTCACTCATGATTTCACTCTCTGTTTGTCTGTTATTGGTGTATAAGAATGTTGTGATTTTTGTACATTGATTTTGTATCCTGAGACTTTGGTGAAGTTGCTCATCAGCTTAAGGCAATTGTGCACTGAGACAATGGGGTTTTCTAGATATACAATCATGTCATATGCAAACACGGACAATTTGACTTCCTCTTTTCCTAATTAAATACCGTTTATTTCCTTCTCCTGCCTAATTGCCCTGGCCATAACTTCCAACACTATGTTGAATAGGAGTGGTGAGAGAGGGCATCGCTGTCTTGTGCCAGTTTTCAAAGGGAATGCTTCCAGTTTTTGCCCATTCAGTATGATATTGGCTGTGGGTTTGTCATAGATAGCTCTTATTATTTTGAGATACATCCCATCAGTACCTAATTTATTGAGAGTTTTTAGCATGAAGCGTTGTTGAATTTTCTCGAAGGCCTTTTCTGCATCTATCGAGATAATCATGTGGTTTTTGTCTTTGGTTCTGTTTATATGCTGGATTACATTTATTGATTTGCTTATATTGAACCAGCCTTGCATCCCAGGGATGAAGCCCACTTGATCATGGTGGATAAGCTTTTTGATGTGCTGCTGGATTTGGTTTGCCAGAATTTTACTGAGGATTTTTGCATCAATGTTCATCAAGGATATTGGTCTAAAATTCTCTTTTTTTTGTTGCATCTCTGCCCAGCTTTGGTATCAGGATGATGTTGGCCTCGTAAAATGAGTTAGGGAGCATTCCCTATTTTTCTATTGATTGGAATAGTTTCAGAAGGAATGGTACCAGCTCCTCCTTGTACCTCTGGTAGAATTCGGCTGTGAATCCATCTGGTCCTGGACTCTTTTTGGTTGGTAAGCTATTGATTATTGCCACAATTTCAAAGCCTGTTTTTGGTCTATTCAGAGAGTCAACTTCTTCCTGGTTTAGTCTTGGGAGGGTGTATGTGTCAAGGAATTTATCCATTTCTTCTAGATTTTCTAGTTTGTTTGCACAGAGGTGTTTGTAATATTCTCTGATGGTAGTTTGTATTTCTGTGGGATCGGTGGTGATATCCCCTTTATCATTTTTTATTCTGCCTATTTGATTCTTCTCTCTTTTCTTCTTCATTAGTCTTGCTAGCGGTCTATCAATTTTGTTGATCCTTTCAAAAAACCATCTCCTGGATTCATTAATTTTTTGAAGGATTTTTTGTGTCTCTATTTCCTTCAGTTCTGCTCTGATTTTAGTTATTTCTTGCCTTCTGCTAGCTTTTGAATGTGTTTGCTCTTTCTTTTCTAGTTCTTTTAATTGTGTTGTTAGGGTTTCAGTTTTGGATCTTTCCTGCTTTCTCTTGTGGGCATTTAGTGCTATAAATTCCCCTCTGCACGCTGCTTTGAATGTGTCCCAGAGATTCTGGTATGTTGTGTCTTTGTTCTCATTGGTTTCAAAGAACATCTTTATTTCTGCCTTCATTTCGTCATATACCCAGTAGTCATTCAGGAGCAGGTTGTTCAGTTTCCATGTAGTTGAGAGGTTTTGAGTGAGTTTCTTAATCCTGAGTTCTAGTTTGATTGCACTGTGATCTGAGAGACAGTTTGTTATAATTTCTGATCTTTTGCATTTGCTGAGGAGAGCTTTACTTCCAACTATGTGGTCAATTTTGGAATAGGTGTGGTGTGGTGCTGAAAAAAATGTATATTCTGTTGATTTGGGGTGGAATGTTCTGTAGATGTCTATTAGGTCCACTTGGTGCAGAGCTGAGTTCAATTCCTGGGTATCCTTGTTAACATTCTGTCTCATTGATCTGTCTAATGTTGACAGTGGGGTGTTAAAGTCTCCCATGATTATTGTGTGGGAGTCTAAGTCTCTTTGTAGGTCACTCAGGACTTGCTTTATGAATCTGGGTGCTCCTGTATTGGGTGCATATATATTTAGAATACTTAGCTCTTCTTGTTGAATTGATCCCTTTACCATTATGTAATGGCCTTCTTTGTCTCTTTTGATCTTTGTTGGTTTAAAGTCTGTTTTATCAGAGACTAGGATTGCAACCCCTGCCTTTTTTTGTTTTCCATTTGCTTGGTAGATCTTTCTCCTTCCCTTTATTTTGAGCCTATGTGTATCTCTGCACGTGAGATGGGTTTCCTGAATACAGCACACTGATGGATATTGACTCTTTATCCAATTTGCCAGTCTGTGTCTTTTAATTGGAGCATTTAGTCCATTTACATTTAAAGTTAATATTGTTATGTGTGAATTTGATCCTGTCATTATGATGTTAGCTGGTTATTTTGCTCATTAGTTGATGCAGTTTCTTCCTAGCCTTGATGGTCTTTACAATTTGGCATGATTTTGCAGCGGCTGTTACCAGTTGTTCGTTTCCATGTTTAGTGATTCCTTCAGGAGCTCTTTTAGGGCAGGCCTGGTGGTGACAAAATCTCTCAGCATTTGCTTGTCTGTAAAGTATTTTATTTCTCCTTCACTTATGAAGTTTAGTTTGGCTGGATATGAAATTCTGGGTTGAAAATTCTTTTCTTTAAGAATGTTGAATATTGGTCCCCACTCTCTTCTGGCTTTTAGAGTTTCTGCCAAGGGATCCGCTGTTAGTCTGATGGGCCTCCCTTTAAGGGTAACCCGACCTTTCTCTCTGGCTGCCCTTAACATTTTTCCCTTCATTTCAACTTTGTGAATCTGACAATTATGTGTCTTGGAATTGTCCTTCTTAAGGAGTGTCTTTGTGGAATTCTCTGTATTTCCTGAATCTGAATGTTGGCCTGCCTTGCTAGATTGGGGAAGTTCTCCTGGATAATATCCTGCAGAGTGTTTTCCAACTTGGTTCCATTCTCCCTGTCACTTTCAGGTACACCAATCAGACGTAGATTTGGTCTTTTCACATAGTCCCATATTTCCTGGAGGCTTTGTTTGTTTCTTTTTATTCTTTTTTCTCTAAACTTCTCTTCTCACTTCACTTCATTCATTTCATCTTCCATCGCTGATACCCTTTCTTCCAGTTGATTGTGTCGGCTCCTGAGGCTTCTGCATTCTTCATGTAGCTCTCGAGCCTTGGCTTTCAGCTCCATCAGCTCCTTTAAGCACTTCTCTGTATTGGTTATTCTAGTTATACATTCGTCTAAATTTTTTTCAAAGTTTTCAACTTCTTTGCCTTTGGTTTGAATTTCCTCCTGTAGCGCAGAGTAGTTTGATCGTCTGAAGCCTTCTTCTCTCAATTCGTCAAAGTCATTCTCCGTCCAGCTTTGTTCCATTGCTGGTGAGGAGCTGCATTCCTTTAGAGAGGAGAGGCGCTCTGCTTTTTAGAGTTTCCAGGTTTTCTGCTCTGTTTTTTCCCCATCTTTGTGGTTTTATCTACTTTTGGTCTTTGATGATGGTGATGTACAGATGGGTTTTTGGTGTGGATGTCCTTTCTGTTTGTTAGTTTTCCTTCTAACAGACAGGACCCTCAGCTGCAGATCTGTTGGAGTTTGCTGGAGGTCAACTCCAGACCCTGTTTTCCTGGGTACCAGCAGCGGTGGCTGCAGAACAGTGGATTTTCGTGAACCGGGAATGCTGCTGTCTGATCGTTCCTCTGGAAGTTTTGTCTCAGAGGAGTACCCGGCCGTGTGAGGTGTCACTCTGCTCCTACTGGGGGGGGGTCCTCCCAGTTAGGCTGCTCGGGAGTCAGGGGTCAGGGTGTAGGACCCTCTGAGCCAGGTGCGAAATATAATCTCCTGGTGCACCGTTTTTTAAGCCCGTCGGAAAAGCGCAGTATTGGGGTGGGAGTGACCCAATTTTCCAGGTGCCATCTGTCACCCCTTTCTTTGACTAGGAAAGGGAACTTCCTGACCCCTTGCACTTCCCGAGTGAGGCAATGCCTCACCCTGCTTTGGCTCGCACATGGTGTGCTGCACCCACTGTCCTGTGCCCACTATCTGGCACTCCCTAGTGAAATGAACCCGGTACCTCAGATGGAAATGCAGAAATCACCCATCTTCTGCGTTGCTCACGGTGGGAGCTGTAGACCGGAGCTTTTCCTATTCGACCATCTTGGCTCCAGCCACGTCATCAGTTTATTTAAAGTCAAGATGAAGAAAAGAACTTAACAGCTGTGAGACAAAAGCATCAGGTAACCTCTTAAAAATCCTTATCAGATTAACAGTAGATTTCACAGGAGAAACCTTAAAGCCAAAAGGGATTGGGGTCCTATTTTTAATCTCCTTAAACAAAATAATTGTCAGCCAAGAATTTTCTATCCAGCAAAACTAAGCTTTATAAATGAAGGAGAGATAAAGTCTTTTTCACACAAACTAATGCTGAGAGAATGCACAACTACCAAGCCAGCACTACAGAAAATGCTAAAAGGAGTACTAAATCTTAAAACAAAACCTCAAACTACACCAAAGTGCAACCAAATTTTAAAGCTCATAGGGCTTATAAAACATAACACAATGAAAAAACCAAGGTATTTAGGCAATAACTAACATGATGAATAGAATAGTACCTCAAATTTCAATACTAGCATTGAATTTCAGTAGCCTACATGCTTCACTTAAAAAATACAGAATGACAGAGTATATAAAAATTCATGAGCCATGTATCTGCTGTCTTCAAGAGACTCATCTAACACATAAGGACTCTTAAACTTAGGGTAAATTGGGGTGGAAAATGATATTCCACACCTATGGAAGCTAAAAGCAAGCAGGAGCAGCTATTCTTATATCAGTCAAAACAGACTTTAAAGCAGCAACAATGAAAAAAGTCAAAGAGGGACATTATATAATCATAAAATAATTAGTCTGAAACAAAAATATTACCATTCTAATTATATATGCACCTAACACTGGAATTCCCAAATTCATAAAACAATTACTACTACACCTAAGAAATGAGGTAGACAGCAAAACAATAATAGTGGGGGACTTCAGTACTCCAGTGACAGCACTAGACAGGCCATCAAGACAGAAAGTCAACAAATAAACAATGGACTTAAACTATACGATAGAAGAAATGGACTTCACAGATATTTACAGAACATTCTACCCAACAATGGCAGAATGTACATTGTTTTCATCAGCATATGGAACATTCTCCAAAATAGACCATATGATATCAAGGCCACAAAACAAGTCTCAATAAATTTAAGAAAATCAATATCATATCACATAGCCTCTCAGAACACAGTAGAATAAAATGAAATTAACTTCTAAAGGAACCCTCAAAGTTATACCAATACTTGGAAATTAAATAGTGTACTTTTGAATGATCTTTGGGCCAACAATGAACTCAAGATGGAAATTAAAAAATTATTAGAACTGAATAATAGTGACACAATTTACCAAAACCTCTGGGATACAGCAAAAGTGAGGAAAGTTTATAGCATTAAATGCCTACATCAAAAAGTCTGATAGAGCACAAATAGAAAATCTAATTCACACCTCAAAGAACTATAGGAATAAAAACAAACCAAACCCCAAACCCAGTAGAAAAAAAAAGATCAGAGCAGAACTAAATGAAATTGAAACCAAAAGAAATTACAAAAAATAAATGAAACAAAAAGCTATTCGCCGATGATATATATGATCATATCATCGGTAAACAGTGACAGTTTGACTTCCTCTTTTCCAATTTGGATGCCCTTTATTCTTCCTCTTTTTTGGTTGCTGTGGCCAGGACTTCCAGTACTATGTTGAATAGAGGTAGTAAAAGTGTGCATCCTTGTCTTTTTCTAGTTTTCATGGGGAATGCTTTCAATTTTTCCTCATTCAGTATGATGTTGGTGGTTGGATTGCCGTAGGTGACTTTGAGGTAAGTTTCTTCTATGCTTTTGGTTGAGGGTTTTAATCATAAAAGGATGCTGTATTTTATCAAATGCTTTTTCTGGATCTGTTGAGATGATCACATGGTTTTTGTTTTTAATTCTGTTTATATAATGTATCATATTTGTTGATTTGTGTATGTTAACCTTCCCTGCATCTCTAGTATGAATCCACTTGATCATGATGAATTATCTTTTTGGTATGTTGTTGGATTCACCTAACTAGTAGTTTCTTGAGAATTTTTGCATCTATGTTCATCAGGGACACTGGTTTGTAATTTCATTTTATTGTTTTTATTTTTATTTTTTTCCACAGTTTCAATCATGTTATTTTGAAAAATTTATTATAAAAAGGACAATTTGCTGAAAGTAAACTTTGCTTACTTTTGAAACATAAATTATAATCATGATTATATTTCCACAATTTAGAGTAAGCTGAAGGAGCTATTTAAATAAATGGAAATGCAAATGTCTTATTTCATATCTTGTGAATATTGGAATCTGCTAGAAGCTGAGACTTAAAAGGCCATACTGGTTCTGCTTTTGCTGTTTTGGAACACTGCCCAGAGACTACATATAAAGAAACCCAGTTTAGCCTCTCTAAGGATGAAAAATCACTTGGAAAGTGAGGCTCATCCATACCAGCACCTCACATGTCCAGCTCCCAACTTACTTAACAGGCGACCCAAAGAATCATGCTAACCCACAGAATTTTGAGAAATAAAATGGTGGTAAAGTCACTGAAGTTTGGAGGTTACTAGTTATGTGGCAGTAGATAACTAATATTGTTGGTGATAAAATAATAATTAATTTTAAATCATATTTACTTGACAATATTTATTATATTCTTTTAATTTTATTTTTATGTCATTTCCTGGTTGTGGTAGCATATAGACCAATGGAACAGAATAGAGAACCCAGAAATAAAGCCAAATACTTACATCCAATTGATCTTTGACAAAGCATACAAAAACATATAGTGAAGAAAGGACACCCTATTCAATAAATGATGCTGGGAAAATTGGCAAGCCACCTGAGGAAGAATGAAATTGGATCCCCATCTCTCACCTTATACAAAAATCAACTCAAGATCAAAGACTTAAGTCTAAGACCTGAAACCATAAAAATTATAGCAGATAACATTGGAAAACTCTTCTAGACATTAGCTTAGGTGAAGACTTCATGACTTAGCACCCAAAAGCAAATGCAACACAAACAAAAATAAATAAGTGGGACCTAACTAAAATAAAAAGCTTCTGCACAGCAAAAGAGATAATCAGACAACCCACAGAATGGGAGAAATATTTGCAACCTATGCATTTGACAAATGACTAATATCCAGAATCTACAAGAAACTCAAACAAATCAGCAAGAAAAAAAATCCCATCTAAACATGGTCAAATGACATTAACAGACAATTATCAAAAGAAGATATAAAAACAGCCTGCAAATATATGAAAAAAATGCTCAAAATCTCTAATCATCAGGGAAATGCAAATTAATATGACAATGAGATACCAACTTACTTCTGCAACAATTACTGTAATTAAAAAGTAAAAAAAAAATAAATGTTGGCATGGATGTGGTGAAGAAGGAACACTTTTACATTGATGGTGGGAATGTCAATTAGTACAACCGTTATGGAAAATGGTATGCAGATTCCTTAAAGAACTAAAAACCTACCATTCAATCCAGTAATCCCCCTACTGGGTATGTACCCAAAGGAAAATAAGTCATTATATGAAAAGATCACATACACATGTATGTTTATAGCAGCACAATTCTCAATTGCAAATATACAGAACCAACTTAAGTGTCCATCAACGAACAGGTGAATAAAGAAGATGTGGTATATATGCACCATGGAAAACTGCTTAGCCATATAAAGGAATAAAATAATGTATTTTGCAGCAACTTGGATGGAGCTGAAGGCCGTTATTCTAAGTAAATCAGGAATGGAAAACCAAACATCATATGCTCTCACTTATAAGCAGAAGCTAAGCCATGAGAACGCAAAACTTAAGAAATATATAATGGATTTCGGCGACTTAGGAGGGAAGATTGGAAGGGAAGTGAAGAATAAAAAGACTACATATTGTGTACAGTGTACAGTGCTCGGGCGACAGGTGCAATAAAATCTTTGAAATCACCTCTAAAAGAACTTATCCATGTAACCAAAACTACCTGTACCCCCAAAACTATTGAAATAAAATTTAAAAATAAATAAAAAAGGAAATTTTACCATTTGTGACAACATGGATCAATTTGGAGGGCATTATGCTAAGTGAAATAAGCCAGACACAGAACAAATACTACATAATCCCTTTTGTATCAGGAATCTGAGATGATCAAACTAATAGAAACAGAGTGGAATGGTGGTTGCCAGGATTTGGGAGTTGGGGGAAATGAGATGTTGGTCAAAGAGTACATAGTTTCAGTTTTGCAAGATGAAAACCTCCTAGAGATCAACTGTACAGCTTACTGAAACATTTGTAAACAGGTTAGATTGTGTGTCAAATGTCCTCGTCACAAAAAAAGAGGGAGGATGTAAATTTTACAGATCGTAGATATGTTAATGGCATTTTTATGATGGTTTTATGGGAGTATATGTATTTTCAAACTCATTGACATGTATTCATTAAATATGTACAGTTTTTGGTATGTCAGTTATAATTCAATTTAAAAAAAATTACAAAATGAATGAAGGTGGAGATATATTCCTAAAATATAAAAAAAGATGATAAACTTGATGAGCAAATTACACTCCCAAATTTATAGAGCGCTTGTCAGTTTTCAAAGAAATTTATTATTTGTAATTATGGCAAAATACACATAACACAAATGTTACTATCTCCACTATTTTAAGTGTATAATTCAGCGGTGTTAAGTACATTCACATTGTTGAGCAACCATCACCACCATCCATCTCCAGTGCCCCTTCATCTTGCAAAACTGAAACTCTATCCATTAAACAATAACAGTCCATCCCCCCAGCCCCCATCCCCTGTGAATTTGACTACTCTAGGCACCTCATATAAGGGGAATCATATTGCATATGACCTTTTGAGACTGGCTTATTTTATTTAGCATAACGGCCTCAAGATTATTTCATGCTGCAGCATGTGTCAGACTTTTCTTCTTTTTTAAGGCTTAATAATATTCCTTTGCACGTATAAACCACATTTTCTTCATCCACTCATCTGTCAATGGACATGGGTTGATTTCACTTTTGACTATTTTGAATGCCACTATGAACATGGGTATGGAAATATCTCTTTGAGAGCCTGCTTTTAATTATTTTTGATATATATCCAGAGGTAGAATTTTTGGATTATATATAGTAATTCTATTGCTACCTTTTAAGGGAACTGTCATACTGTTTTCATGGCAGTGGTACCATTTTGCAATACTACCAACAATGCACAAGTATTCCAATTTCTCTACATCCTTGCCAACACTTGTTATTTTCTGTTTTGTTTTCATAGTAGCTATCTTAATGGATATGAGATGGTATCTTCTTGTGGTTTTGATTTGCATCAGTGGTGTCAAACATTTTTCCATGTGCTTATCCGTCATTTGCATATCTTCTTTGGAGAAATGTCTATTCAAGTTCCTGGACAAATTTTTAGTAAATTTGTCTATTGTTGAGTTGTAGGAGTTCTTTATATATTCTGAATATCAACTTCTTATCATATGATACTAGATATTTTGAATAGTACATATTAGGTTCTTAGCATAAGTATTTGAAGAGATTTAAGGCATGGTTTATAATTATTCCCAAGTCTATAACTGAGAAGACTAATGCTCAGAGATGAGAAGGGATTTTCCATCACATAATGAGCCCATACATATAGCTATGGCTAGGAGCAAGTCTTCTGTCTTTCTGAATCTAGAATTTAGATCTTGCAGGACCCTTCAAGACCATTGAATCTGAATATTGTACCTCATTTTACAGACAAAATATTGAGGCCTGAAAAGCAGGAGAGATTTATACAAAGCCACACAGTGAGTCAGTTGCAGAACATTTTCTCGGACCCAAATTTCCCGACTCTGTTGCCTTTCCACTCTACTCTCTAACAGAGAAAAATCTGACACAGTTGTAAAAGACTGTATCTTCTGTCTACCTCTTACAGAATTTCCCTTTTTTTCAAACACCCAGTCCTCTAAAAATGAAAAATGGATGATAAGAATTACACGACCATCTGCATTTCTCAGGCTTTTGGAAAGACTGCAGCTTGGTTGTTGAAGGCATCATATTAAAAAGATCCAGGGCTAAGAACATAGGAAACTTGAATTTAGCCTGTGTTAATAGGGATGAATAAACACCTACAGCATCTAGGATGGCTCCTCCACAGCCACTTGCAGACATTCCTGTCTGCCACCTTCTGCAACAAAAGTACAGGCACCCAAGGAGTCTTAAAATGCCAAGAATTAGAGGTGGTCCAGAAAAAGAAATCTGTTACTCTTTTTAAAAATGTATTTCAACTGATGCAAAACTTTCTTGTCTTCAAAGGTTTTATATGCATTGGTTTCTGTGATCTTCACAACAGCCCTGTGTAGCAACGTCATTACCCCCATTTTAAAAATGAAGAACCTGAGGCTCAGAGAAGTCATGTAACTTTTTGGGGTCACAAGGCTAGGAAATTGTACCCCATCTGTCTGACATCAAGGCCTAGGTACTCATCGTTGTGTTTGCTAGAGTCTATGGAGAAGAAGGTCATGGGTAGCATCAGATGTCTTTAACAGAGATGGTCTTGGATCTCACATATAAATATTTTTTAACTACTTCATCCTAGTGGCTGGTGCATGAAAGCTGGATGTCATAAGCCAGTCATTTCAACCAATGCATTGCTTACAACAGCGGTTTTCAAAGTGTAGCTCCTGGATCAACAGCATAAGCATTACTTGGGATTTTGTTAAAAATGTAAATTCCCCGTCTCCATCCCAGAGCTACAGAATCTGAATCTCTGAAAGTAGGGCCCAGTCATCTGTATTTAACCAGCTCTCCAGGGAAATCCAGTGTATCTTAGGATTAATGTATTGAAAGTGGGAACTTCATCTGAATTTTCCCAAAAAAGCTGTCAATTGTCTACCTTAATTTGCCAGTACACACCCAGCCATGGTGTTTCCTTATGCTCCAGTTTCTCTGCCTGTAAAATGGGAACCAGCATAAGCCATTGTAGCTTCTCAGATTTATAATGAGGAAGACCAAACTTGGATACAATGGAGGGAGTATGGAATCGAGAGACAGTCAGACCAGGTTTGACTTCTAACTCTTAGCTATGAGATGCTTCTCTTTTTAAACTCACTTTCTTCACCAGAAAGGGGAAGGATTCGTCCTTCTACTCAGACCCTCCTTAAACATTGATGGGTCATCACTATGTGCAGTCCGGAAGTTAGATTCCATTATTTAGATATTCTCCTTGTCTTTACTGCTGCTGGTTTAGACACAAAGCCCAGAGAATGGGTGGCTATATCATGTCCAGGAAATAGATAGATTTGTTACTTCCCAGAGAAAGGTTACCTACACTACTGCCCAAAACAGAGATGTCATGGCATTACCTAATCAGTATACATGTACTGCCAAGTCCCTGCTCATGTCTCCTCAACTGTTCAACCCCAGAGGACAATGTTATGCCAGTCCTATCTTATGGTCCCTACCTAAACCATATCTCTTTCCAAGATAAACTGTTCTTAAAACCTAGGCTGCCAGGCTTTTCACCAAATGACCTCACTCCAACTGAATCTGACCTACGGGCAACCAATATTTAAGCAGACCTGGAACCTAAAAATTGTATTGTCACAAAAAGATAAGCTTCACCAATCAGATTCTCTCTGACTCTCATATTTGAACTAGGACATATTTTTTAAAATACCAAGTAGTAGTAGGTGCTTCAACTGAAAGTCATCAGATTGAGTTGGAGCAGAAAAGTTTCTTGTACTGTGTTCACGCTGAAGTTATTGGAGATCCAGTTGATAAGGGAATTGAAAGAAATAGAGGACAGCTGGATCACACTAATGAAAGCCATTTATGACCCCTAGTTGCTGAAGTCTCTGTAGCTTCTTAGGTTAACTTCTTCTACGTCAGGCCTCCTATATGCTTACAATAAACTCCCCTTTATTTGAAGTCCTCTGCCCCTGACTAGAACAATCACAAAGCGGCTATTAAGCTGCTACTTCTGCATAAATCTCCCTACTCTCACCCTACATCTTTGAGCATCATGCAGAATGAGTTGAACAGATGGGGTCCATGTCATCCAGGTTTACAACAAACCAGGCCAAAGTAAGGAAAGGACAGGCCAATAAAGGAGAGAACATTTTTGAATGCCTGCTACATTACCTACATCATCACCTTTAATCCCCACAGTAACCTCTCGGTACATAATTCTATTTTGTTGACGCAAAATTGAAGACTCTGCGAAGGGATGTGATTTGCTCCAGGTGAAGACTTGAACTTTGTCTGCCTGGAGCCAGAGGCTGGCATCTTTCTCCTATACCTCACCACTTTAATCAGTCTACTGGATCAGTGATTTCCAAATTGATTAAGTATTATCTTCTAGGGACTATTAGTTGGAAATACAGATGTCCTGCCTAACTCATACTTCCTCCCTCTTCAATTCTGAACCTCAGATCCAAGGTAGAGCCTAAGCATCTGGATTTTTAAAACATTTTCCTGGTGATTCTTCTTTGCTCATCTGAAGACCAGTGTGTTTAGAAAAAAAGTATTTTGAGTCATATTTAATTTCAAAGCAAGCCCACAATCACTCATTAACCATTCTATGATTTTCTTTCAAACATTTATCTGAATAAAGGCAGTGATACCTTCTACTGGAGTTACTTGACTCAAAGGATTAAAAATGTTCAGATCCAGTCACAAGGAACTGTTGCATAACACCATCACTTCCAAATTACTTTCATAGTTCCATCCAAATAGTTGAACCAGATCTGATTTTCTCCCACTTTACAGATGAGAAAACCAAGATCAGAGAAGTTAAGTATCTTAACTAGGGCCAGCCAAAATTAATAATGTGAGTCTTGGAAGCCCAGTGCTTTTCTTAATTGCTTTGAGGCTGTTTCCGCATGTGTCACTACAGATCTTCCCTCACAGTCTGGTTTCTTTTCAGCCTGGCCTCATTTCTTCCCAATTCAGGAACTGAGAACCCTGCATACTATGCATAGCTGCATTAATATATACTTGGCCTGAGGCCTGTGTTCCAAAAAAACAATGCATGGGAGAGGGTGTTGTGCCAACATGCCCTGGCACACCTGGCTTAGGTTACGGGGGGGGAGGAGACAGAGCCTATGGATTCTGGCCCTTCTATAGGAGCACATCAATAGCACGTTCTGGGCCAAAGTGAACCTACAATTTGCAGTCAACATGGTTCTTGAATGCAATATAGGCCCTCTTATTCCTGTCCATGTAGTGTTTCCAACCTAGAAACCTATATTCTATAACCCTATAAGGAGGGGTGGGGGGTGGTAGTCCTTTTGTAAAATTGACCAACACTTGGAAATCATGTGGTATGATGAGAAAAACCCTAGCCTGGTGGTCAGCAGACCAAGCTGCCAATGTCTTCCACTCTCTGGGTTCCAGTGTACCCTACTTATAAAAAGAAGGAGTTGGGCTCTGATATTTCTAAATTCCCTTTCAGCTTTGACACTTGATCATTCTATGCAATCAATTATTTATGAAATACTTTGTATGCCCGTGAGACTTGGCTAGAGAGTGAAACAGACTCCAAGGATGAGTTGTTAAGCTTTTGGGAAATCTGGGGAATGTAAGATATTTAGGCAGAACCTCAAGACTTTGGTTTTGAGGGTATTTTCCTTCTGTTAAATACTTAAGAAAGAGCAAAGTAAGACTTTTTCTCACGAGTGGGAAATTTATACTCTACAAATGTTCTAATTAACTCTTTGAATTATTCTGAGTTGGAGCTCATTATGGCCCGTCCACATCTTCTTCCACTTTTATCCGTAAGTCCATTCTTCATTGATATAACTGGGAAGAATTTAGCACATGAAAAGTTGAGGTGGGAAATGGGAAGGTACTCTGAGAAAAGATTAGTCTTTTTTTCTTGGCAGAAGCAGTACTTAGAAATATTTATTTAAGCGTTTATTTACTCAATAAACATTTCATGAGCACGTATTATATGCAAGGTACTATTCCAGACACTGGAAATATAGGAATGAATGACGCACACAATGATTCAGAGCAATCATATGAGCTTCCTATTCTCCTGTGCTGGATTAGAGAATTCATGCCTGGCCAAAATGTTGGTGTTGGCTAGGACTCTGATCTTCAAGAGGGGGACAGAGAAGTGGTGAGGAGAGATTCTTTAGTTACTTATTGAATGCCACCAATTGGCTGAAGGAGCCTAGAGCCCAAAGTAACTAGCTGAAACACATCAGCTGTATACTACAAAAAATATATCCCATGAAGTTTCATGTTCCCACAGCAATATACCACTGTGAATTGTACTAGTTCCATGTGAAGGATCTAAAGTACAACCCAGCCCTGTGACAATTTCTGCCTTCTTGATCTTAAATACTTTAGTCTAAAAATCCCAAAGGATATGTCTCCAGCTCTTAAGTTATCCATTCTTCTCTCTTGACAGGGTTTCCCTACTACCTACCCCCACTCCATTTCCCTGATTAAAAAGGAACAATCTTTCTACAGTATAAAAGCCCAAGCATCTCCTAGGTTTCAACTGAGAAGAGCTGAAGCTGAGTAATGAAAATGAAAGAGCCAATTCCTCAAGAAAATAGTGTTTGGGATGCTGGAACCACTGTCTTTTCTCACATAAGGACCACCCCACCGCCACCCCCCAAGAAAAGAATTATTTTGTGATCACTACTGAGGGCAAGTCATGATGAATTTTTATGAGGATGGGACTGAAGGCTTTTAGAGACCTTGATATTTAAGTTTTTTCCTACTTACTCTTTCAATATGAACCGTGTGTTTTCTGTTCTGGTACAAATAATAGGGTCAGGTATTCAAGACTTCTCCAGTATTATCAATCTAGGGCAGGCTGATACTGGGGATTGAAGTAAGAATCATGATTCATCAGAACTTATCTCACATCATTTAACAAAAATTAATAGTACAGATAACCTTCTGAGGAATTTTGGCCAAGTTGACCTGTCCAAAAGGGGCATGCCCATCTGTCAAGAAAATTTGGAGGATTTAAAACAAATAAAACATTCCTAATTGGCTTCAGTGGAGTGATCACTCCTGCCCTTTACTTACCACTAGAAAGACGATATCAGAAAGATTGGCTTTCCTTGATTCCTCCAAACCTAGAGTGGGCTTATAAACAAGATCCCAGTCTGAGCAGAAGGATGACCAAGGTATGAGAAAAACTTTAATGCTATGGTTAAAAACCAACTGAGCTCTGTTCTTGTATATTTATTATACAACAGTAATTCATGTGAAGCCACCAAATGTGTTCTGCAAGGTTGACTTTGTCCCACATGGCTATGCCAACACACTGGGAGTTGTTTGAATTCTGTGCCAGGCTTCAGGCAAAAGCTAGCACTCAGCTCTTTCCTTCCTGCTCTTGGAACTTCAGAGGTATGTTCATGGTCAGAAGCAAAGTGGACTGCCAAGTCAGGACTCTCTGGTCCACCCTGAGGCCTTCTCCTGGCGATGCATGGCAGGCGAGCCCTAAAGTGGAGCTTATCCCATGAGAGTTCTTGCCTTTGCCCAGGAAAGAATTCAAGGGCAAGCTAGAAGTAGAAGAAAACAGCTTTATTGAAGAGGCAGTGTTACAGCTCCAGCAGTGTTAAAGCTCCTTGACTCTACCAGAGAAAGGCTATCCCTTAGGCAAAGAGTGGGGCTCAAGGCAGTTTTGCAGTCATATTTATACCTACTTTAATTACATGCAGATCAAGGGATGGTTTGTGCAGAAATTTCCACAGAAGGGGAAGTAACTTTTGGGTCATTGGGTCATTGTTATGGAAAGGGGCAGTAGCTCCTGGGTTTTGCCATGGCTATGGTAAATTGACATGGCATGCTGGTGGGCATGTTTCGTTGAAAACTGCTTCCTCCCCTGCCCAAATCGTCAATCTGGCCCGGTGTCCAAGCCCTGCCTCTAAAGTTGAGCCCTGCCTCCTATCTCACTAGGAAGCAGAAGCCTAGTATGTAGTAAGACTCAGATTGTACCAGAAGAAGCATCTCCCAGTGTACTGATTCTTTTTTGGCCTGACACACTAGAGACAGGCCTTAATTGACAAGCAAAGGGCAGGGGAATGGAGACATGACTTGTTCAGGCTTAAGTGTCTCTGTCTAATAGATGTGCTGGGACTTCCCTTGTCTTTAATCTGCCTAAGTACCAAAAGTGTGTGGAGGCACTGGCCCAACCTCAATACCTTTTCAAGCCTGGACTCTTGAACTTGGAGTACCAATGCAATAAACTTGTTGAGAGTAATATAAAGCCAGATAGAATACGTGGGTGCTGATGGTACAGCTAGGGAAGCAGAAGAGAGAGGGGAGATAGAGCTTTCATTGTGCCACACCAAAGATCCCAAACACCCATCCATAGCCTCCTTCAAGGGTGGGGTAATCTATTGTAGTTGCTCTAATTTTTGGCCTATTGCATATCTCACAGTGCTCTTTTTAACCCAGTCCTCTCTCTTCTTCACAAAATATACTAAAAGGAAGTAATTTTTTTTTTGCTTGGGTCCAATCTAGATAGGTGGGTTCAAACCTTCTTCACTCCCAAGTCCAGACCAGGTTCCTGATTTTTCTCTCTACCAAACTCTGCTCTCCTACACACACACACACATTGCCTGGCCAATTTGACAGGCTAAAGGTTAAATTTGAGTCTTCATTTAATCCTGGAGGATTTAATCAAGGCCCGGTGAGGGAAAGAGCACTGAAATAGAATCAAAAGATATGAGTTTGAGAGTCACCTCACGCTGTGTGGCCTTGGGTGAATTGCTTTATGTCTCTGAGCTTCAGTTTTTGACTTGTAAAATAAGGGCACCTGTCCCTGACCATCCTATGGCCCAGTTTTTCAAATCCACATGAGATGACAGAGATAAAGGGATTTTGCAAACAGTGAAAAACTTTGGAAATAGCAGTTATTATAAATTGAGTGGATTAGAGATTTCATGGGTACTTTCAGAGCTAGACAATCACAATAATCATCTAATTGAATATTGAGGTATGTCTTCCCCACCATCAATCAGCCAGGGAATGAGTCACCAGGGAGAAATTGTGGATGTGTGCCCTAGGGTATTCTCAGAATAAATACCTTAGTATTGTACCAAACTTTAAAAAGCATGTATTTGAGAGTCATCTCCATGCCCAGGCCACTATATAACCTTGAGCATAATATCAATTTAAAAAAAAAACTAATAGGAGCCACAATTTACCAAGTACTTCTTATAGGACAACCATGAGCTAAGTGCTTTGTTATGTGCATTCTGTAATTTAAGCCTCAGAATAGCCTATAAGAAAGAAGCTATTTTTATTCTCTTTTTTTATACATGAGAAAACCAAGGCACAGAGAGGTCACACAGAATACAGAAGAGCTGGAATATAAACTTTGGACATTTCAGTAGAAAGCTCATTGTCTTAAGTGTATGTGATACCACCTTGTCCCGCTCTGAACCAAGGAAAGCCTGAAAGTGTTTCCAAGGGCCCATGTCTCTCTTTGGTTCTTACCTTTTGGCAAAGGGTCTCTGCCTTTCTAAGGTGCTTAGCCTGATTTTCAAGTTTATGTTTATTTGGTCTGGAAAATACAGTTCTTCTCCTCATGGCCTCTCTTAGACTTTTACCTTTTGGCCAAGGGTGTTCTCTAATCAAAGAGTGGGCATCTACAACCTAGTCAGCCTTCTAAAAATGGCTATTTTCCCTACTTTCCACACACCTACACCACCTTGGCTTGGTCACTAGAGTGCCCACTCTTACCTAGGCACCTTTGCTCCCACCATTCTTTGCAGTTATTTACCCCAAATCTCTAAACACTAATTCTTCTTTCAAGATATAACTCAAACACAACCTCCTGCAGGAAGCCCTGAAGCTCTCCTTGACCACCCTTTCCCTAGTCTTATCATAATTTGGCTCTTAATTATACATTTCATGATGTGAGTTTCCTAAAGTATTGTATCTTGTTCATCTCTACTTCCCCACCACAGTGACTAGTACTATGCCACAATGACTAGCACAAAGCTAAAGAAGTCACAGATGACCAGCTCAGTCAATAAGTATTGATAAAAAGACTCAGGAGAGCCTTCCTAAGGCCATTGTGTCCTCAGCTCATGTCTTGACAGTGACAGGCAGCATATTCCCTACCTTGCAGCTAAGGAGCTCCTCAAGACTCCATTCTTGTTTTACTTTGTCCTATGAGATAAGAAACAGATACCCCATGACTTCCCCTATTTAGAGTATTTGCATGGCTTGGGCTCAAGTAGAAAAACTCATTTCTATATAAATTGGCCTCCCTTCTTGCAGGTGAAATAGATGTGGTCTGAGTTGGGAGCAAAGTTTATGCCTAGAGCAGCTCCAAGGCACTTGGGGCTAATTTGGAAGCTTCATTCTAACTGACTGGGCTTCCTGTGCCTCTAGCCTCTGAATTCAGAGTGGTGAAGCCAGCTACACAGTTTTTCTGCAGCAGATGTAGTACAAGTTACAAAACACTTGGGACCTAGACATGTATTTGATTTTGCTAGGGCAAGGAAAGTGGGATGATTACAGAGGTTACGTGAATGGAGAAAACATTGAGAAAGACTGATTATCTACAAAATTAATGGAAGAGAGCTGTCTGGGAAAACACTGAACTTAAAATCTTATTCTTCTCCCTTCCAGATGAACCCAAATAATTGTCATCTTTTTTTTTTTTTTTTTTTTTTTTTTTTTTTTAGACTGAGTCTCGCTCTGTCACCAGGCTGGAGTGCAGTGGCATGATCTCAGCTCACTTCAATCTCTGCCTCCCAGGTTCAAGCAATTCTCCTGCCTCAGCCTCCCGAGTAGCTAGGACTACAGGCACGTGCCACCATGCCCAGCTAATTTTTGTATTTTTAGTAGAGACGGGGTTTCACCATGTTGGCCAGGATAGTCTCAATCTCTTGACCTTGTGATCCACCCAACTCGGCCTCCCAAAGTGCTGGGATTACAGACGTGAGCCACCGCACCCGGCCATAATTGGCATCTTTAAACAACTTGTTAATTAGTTAATATGTGCCAAACACTTCATTATGCACTTTGAAGAGGGTGAAGCTAAAGAAGTCACAGCTTCAATTCTCAAGTTGTCTTGTGAGAATCCTCTTTTGAGTTTCTCCTCTTAGATGGTATGGTTGAACCTGCCCCTTCCCTCCATCCATTCTGCCTGCCTACCAAAAGCTGTGTTTGCAACAACCTTCCAAAATAGTAAAGTTCAAAGTCTAATTCAGCTTTTGGTCCAGGTCAGTTATCTGAACCTAACGGAAATCTCCTGTAGCTTTGGCATCTTATTTTCTCTCTCTAACACTGAATGAGTTTGAACTTGTGTAGGAAATCTGGATGTGTTTTTACTTTCTATGATATCTCTTTTCAGTGCTTCAGACAGGGACATTATGGTAGAGTGGAAGAAGCATGAGGCTCTGGAATCAGAAAGATAAAAGTCAGATTCCTGGTTCTGCCACTTATAAACTGTGTGACATTAGGCGGGTCACTTAACCACCCTAAATTTCAGTCTTCTTCTCTGTAGTGAGGATGTGGCATCTACCACACAGAGGTAATTCAAGGAGCTCATGCTTGTAAAGCACCTACTCTAGATGCTAGAACCTAACAAGGGCATTATAAATAATTCCTTAACCCCCTTTTCTCCTTCCCCTAATCTTTTTTTTCTGTCACATTTTGAAGTGGGGGAGGTAAATTAAATTTGTGTGTATTGAGGTTCAAATGGAAAGCACTTTGTAAACTGTAAGGTGCTACAGAAAAGTATACTAAATGGCCATGATTTTTTGACATTAAATTTATTTGTTTTTCCTCCTACCTCTTGGACTACTCCTTTTCTGGCTCTTCTAGCTTTATTGCTTTTCACTTCCTTCTGCTAGCCCCTTGATGGTGCCTGTTTCCCAAGTTTCTGATTTTTTTCTCTCTTAGTGAACTGATTTTGTATACTAGCTTCAACTGTCACCCCAGCACCTATAAATCAGGGGTGAGGCCTACCTCACTAGGGTGCTGAAAGGAGCCAAAGATCCTGAATACCAAGCCCTCAGAAAATGGTAAAGCACTGTAAGCATCTTAATTGTCAGCATTATCACAACTACAAATGGCAAAGCTGGGTGGAGTTGCCCAAAAAACATGATGTGGAAAGGAGCGTCCAGATTTGGAGTCAGAAATCCTGAGCTCAAGCCCCTCATTAACTCCGATGTGAGTTATAACCGTAATAACTCATATTTGCATAGTGCATTACAGCTGAAAAGTGCTTTCACATATATTCTCTCATTGATCCTCTTAATTGGTTTCTCTGTTCCAGTCTCTCAATGCTCCAATCCTGCCAGCTAGAGTAAACTTCCAAAAACACAGGCCTGATCATGTTGCAGCCATATTCTAAACCCTTCAATGGCTCCATACTACTGGTCAAATAAATTATGGTATATTCATAACAATATAATGTCATGCAGCCATGAAAAAGAAGGAAGCAGCTTTATATGTACTTATTTGGAACAATCTTTAAGATATGTTAAGTGAAATAATAATAATAAGATGCATAATGAAGAATAGAGTATGCAACTGTTCATATTTTAAGCAAGGGGGCAACATACATATATTACTGTGTAAATATGGGGAAGGAAACCAAAAATCTTGGGGGTCAAAGATAGGCCATATTTTTCTTCAATGTTTATATTTATTACAATATACATGTCACCTTGCCAAAAAACAAGATTAAAACTGCCAATGAATTCCACCATCCTTATGATTAACTTCCATATTATTTTTTATCTCTTCTGAAAACTTCTAAAATCTGACATTAAAGGACCTATTATGGCTGATTTTCAACTATTCCCTTTTGTGTATTCTATATTTTGTGCAAATTAGATTAGTCAATATTCCCCATATGCCTAACAATTTGTAGCCTCCATGCCTCTGTTCATGCATGGAAGGCCTCCAGGTATCTAAAAACAGAGAGTACGTGTCCTTGAGTATTCTCTTAAAATTATTCTATCTCTAGCATCCATTCCTTATTCCTAGGACATGGGTTCCAGCACCCTTCTCAAATTGCTATCTCCCACCAAACATGTCCCAGTTAGTTCTTTATCCTTCTTAAAATCTAGAATCATAGTTCTACATTATACTTCTATTAATGCAGTTAATATCACTCTAGATTTTTGTTTTTTGGATCTGCATCACTTTTGACACAAACTAACATATAATTAAACAAACCAGTCCCCCATAAGTCTTTTTCATATGTGCTGCTTTTAATTCATATCTCTCGTATTTTGTGTGGATGATTTGAGGGGCTCATGTAAGATCCAAATAAATTTTTTTTTTTTTTTTAGAATTGGTTAATGCCTTCAATTTGCTGAGATCTTTGAGGAACATCCTGGTTTTATAATCTAAAGTGATCAATGGCCCTTCCAAATTGTGGTGTCCACATAATCCACTGCCCATTATTATGTACCCTTAAGTCTAAGAAAAAAACATGTTTCAAATTAGTAGAGTTCAAATTAATAAGACTTTATTGTATTGTGCCTGAGGGTTACCTTTTGTGAATCTCTCTAGGAAGGTCAAGTGAAAATTTAAAGGAAAGTTTAGTAAAAGTCATCATACCGTGTTACAATTTCATATTGAAGACATGAAAGTGGAGAGTATAATTGAATTATCAAAAAGGCAGAAACTAAGTTTCAGCAGAACAGGAAATATAAGGTTATACTCAAATGTATAGCAAATGTGTAAGCCCTAATTGTCTAGCATGTGGCAAATGTTCAATGATGCTTGGAAGGATGGGTAGATGAATGCTTTCAGAGTCTGCAACAGAAGAATACTTCCAAACAACATTGATTAATTTTCTAATGGCACTTGCTGCACTGCTGGACCTTGTGCAAAACAACAAATACAACAACACAACTCTATAAATATGATCCAACTTCTGAAACACATACTGACAAAGCAAACACCAAGATTCCAGAGAATGACATCAACCAATATGTGAATGAACAGCAAAGAGTTCCCATCATCTACAAGTCAAAGAAGTTTGTGGCTTTCCTGCTTGTTATTAATATCTAGAGAAAATGGCTTGAATTTCTGTTCTACGGATAGTCTAATGACCTTCTCAAGATTTCAGTTACTTGCTAAGGAATTTACATTTCTATGGTCACCTTTGGCCTCGTTTGTGCATCTGCTGATTTCCATTTTCCTGCTCTATATCTTGCAGCATTCTTTTGTATTTTTAAGTCACTTGGCTTTTTTCTTGATATCCACAAAACAAACTATTACACAAAATTTTTAATATGTGTGACACTTTGCTGAATATTTGGGGAAATGATGAAGGTTTACATCATAGAAAATCAGACAATTTTAACAGAACATTTACTCATTTTTCTTCTTAAAAAGTTTCTAGATTATTTCAACTAACTCAGGTCTAGCTCCATCCAATTTGATTCCCTTCCTCCTTTTCACTGCCCCTTACTCTGACCAGCAATTCAACTCAAAAAAGTTCCTCCACTTGTTTTGTTGAGCAATCCTGCTCTTTCCAACCTCTGTTTAGATGCACATTGTATGTACAAAGAGCTAAAGTAATCTGCATGACAGTGGGTCACCCACACAGGGTCTGCCCTTTCTTCCTCTCCTCTGGAAGGATATTTACTTTTCAACCAATGTGACTTACATTAACCAATCCTGAAACCCAATCACACCCCTCTCCATATTAGTTACCCATTGCTGCATAACAAATTACCCTGAAATATAGCAGTTTAAAGCAACAAACATTGATTATGTCACACAGTTTCTGTGGATCAGCAACCCAGCAGTGTCTTAGTTTTTGTTCAGGATCAGTCAAGATGTCAGTGGGTACAAGCATCTGGATCCAAAGCATCTTCAAAGTTCACTCATGTGATTGTTGGAAGGTTTCAGTTTCATACACGTTTTTGGTGGGAGACCTCAGTTCCTCACCACATGGTTCTCTCTACAGGCTGCCTAAATATCCTTCTGACAGGGTAGCTGGCTTTGCCCAGAGGAAGTGATCTGGGAGAGCAAGCCATTGAGCTTAGTGTCTTTCATAAACTAATCTTGAAAGTGACATATCATCATTTCTACCCAGGACTGGCTCCATAATTACATAATTCTATAGAATAAAAATGTGGGGTCATCTCTTGTTCAAAAAGTAAGGAAACTGAGTTAGTAAAGGTACTAAAATATAAATCATTTTTCTTTCTTCCGTTCTCTCTCTCTCAGCTTGTCATGGTATTTTTTGTTTAATATTTAATGTTCTAAGGACAGAAAAGCTAAAACTAACTTTTTAGCCTGATTTTCACCATTCATCTTTAAGTTGTGCAATACTAGTTTAAAATTCAAATATCAGAGTATTTATTTCATATGAATAATCACAAAATTTGCACAATTTGTATTTTGAGGGTGCCTTCAGATGGCCAGAAGTGGTAAAGAAAAACCATATTTGAGAAGGCTGGAAAGAGGGCTCCCCAGACACAAAGCAGCCTTGAGGGGAGTGCTCCCTTGGACACAGAAACAACATGTGGGGCAAGTAAAATGTACAAACCCTCAATGCAGGGGCACACACACTTGCTCAGGTCTTTTGGATGCATTTTTCTCCTCTAATTTACCCTATTACCACTAGCCACAGGAGAATCAACATGCTGTAGACACTGGGGAATTAAGCCATGTGCCTTCCCCTTCCCATAGGTATACCACTTCAATCAAAGTAGATGGGTAAACACAAAGAGTATTGCGTCATACCGACAAGGACACACCAGGTAACTGCATCAATCATGGGCATGGAGGCCTGCCCCAGCTGAGTCATAGCCTCTGGACAGCTTCCCACCAGAGTTTTTATGGTGCTGACAGCCCAGGGTCACCTGGACACCACCATGCCCAACTCTAAAATGTCATGGACCACACACACCCAATCCCAATATTCCTCACACCTGCTACCAGGCCACCACTATAGGCAGAAAGTGGCAGCAGCAGCTGGTAGGGGGAATGGAAGGGGAGTCCAAGTGGGGCCCTGGGTGCCAGAAGATGGCAGGAGAGTAAGAGGCTGACAACCTATTTTATAGTCAGAAAAACAGCAGGAGATGGGACTTCATCCTTGGCCAATGCTTCATTTTCCTATTGGACTTTACTTACAAAACATGAATTCAAAGTTAAATTATTAAGAAATTTTGGACAGTGACTCCAGAGTATTAAAGCCCCAAGTTTAAGGCCCTTTTGAGACCTGGCTCTGTGTGGTTGCATCACCCACAGATAGTGAAGCCAAAACTGTTTCTATCTTATGCAATTGGTCATATAGACCAGCTCTACTACAATGTGGGAGGGTTTTAATACTAAGAAATGGGAATATTGAGGACTGTGAAGTTTTCTTAACTCTCTTCTCCCCATTCTAGATAAGGTTTGCTGCCACACGTATGTGCTCTTCAGCACCCTGTGGAGCTTACATTTATGATAACACTTAGTCTAATGTACTTAAATTATCTATTTATGTGTCTATCTTCCACGAACAAAATGTGAACTCTTTGCAAGCAGAAACTTTAGATTATTCATATCTGTGTTCCCAGTACCAGTACCATGCCTGGTGCAATGTTTAGGCTCAATTAATGTTGTTGAGTGAATGAATATTGTCCCTATGCATCTCAAATTTTAATTGTAATGTAATCTAAGCTCTGTGATAATATAGTAGAATGATTCTGTAAAGCTTAAGACCTGAAAATGTTTTAAAATTTTAATATGCATTTAAGATAGATGTAGCTGTTATTTGTTATTTAAGAAGCTGAAATTGAGTTCACAGGAATTGTTCCCTTCACTCAAACTGGCCCAACCCAGTGGCATTTATTACAATATATAGCAGGATGGGGTTCCATGGAGCTAAAGGCTATGACAGGGGTAGCGAGATGGTAAATGCGAGGTAAACTGAGCCCAGCCAGATACCAGAAGACAATAGTCAAGATGGCAAATCTTAACCAGCTGAGTGAGAGCAGAAATAAGAGGAGAGCTGAGATTAGGCATAGAGTCATGAGACAAAAGCCCAATTCTGAACAAGAATTAGGAAGAGACCAAAATGCGATTCTAAAGGAGAAAATACATGATTCAAGCTGGCAGAGATAATTTTGAATGAAAGGTCTGTGAATTTGCAGAGAAATTATTCTGTAGTGGTATAGAGTCTTTGGAAGGCCAGGAGACCCACCTTCTTAGACAACCTTCTGCTAGCCTTAAAGGCTTTTACACTTGAGAACAAAATTATCACATGCACACACACAAAGAAACCCATAACAAAGCAACTGATCTAGATCCAGATCTCTAGAAAACCCATTCCGTTGACAACTGTTTCTCTGGATCAACGGGCCTGTAGCAAACATTGTTGGCTGTCTACCTAGCATCTTTTTCTCACTTTCTATGCCTCTGAGGTCCTTTCAGTATCCACCTCTCCCTCCAAGCATTCCTGTGCTTAGGGAAAATTTAGTCCAACCTGAGCTCTCCCCTCAGCCTTAACCTCAGTACTAGGGCCAGGGTAGACTAGTCTGTGGGTATTAACCCCCTTGCACCAATAGTCAATTCAGAGCTCCAGGCTTAAGACAACAAATGAGTGGCATTCTCCTAACCATTAACAGTTGGCTCAGGAATGATCATGTGATTCAATTCATGTCAACACAATGTGAGAAAAGTTTTGATGGAAACTTTTGTGGAAAAAAAAATTTCAAACAATGGCTATACCCTTTCTTTTTGTGGACATTATGGGCCTGGAAGTGCTACAACCATTTTGCCTCCATGAAAAAATCCAGACTGAAGGAAATATCAACATGCAGAGCTGAAACAACTAAGGAACCTGCAGAAAGACGGAAACAGAAAAGATTCTAAGAGGACTCCAAAGTTTTCAGCTGAAGTGGTGGGATGATTGGTGCTTCCATTTGCAAAAATGAGAAAAGTAGAAGTTGCATAGGTTTGAACAAAAGATGGTCAATAGGACTTGGGATAGGTTGAATTTGAATAAATAATTATTATCAAAATTAAGTTAATATATTGGTTTGAGGGCAGTACCAAAGATTGGATACAGCCAATCCTGAAGCCAACTTTATTATACTTCTACT
Organism: Pan paniscus; assembly: GCF_029289425.2. Taxonomy (NCBI): domain Eukaryota; kingdom Metazoa; phylum Chordata; class Mammalia; order Primates; family Hominidae; genus Pan; species Pan paniscus. The sequence goes on from NC_073272.2 coordinate 66,946,565, forward strand.
GAAAGGACCAGGGTTTATATTGGTACAAACGAATAGAAGTCTTTAATTAAACCTCTTTCAGTTTGCTTTCTACTACTTGAAGCTAAATTATCATACTTCTTACCTAGTCTGACAAGACATTTTCTTTCTTTAGGTCCTTATATGGCCTGCAGGACATTTAGGTATCCAGTAGCATGACATGCTGCTATTGTTGCCAATCTAGCACCAAGTCCCGTACTGAAAGAAGCCACATAATATGGAAAAAAATTTTTTGTATCCACTTCATAGGGCTTTCTTTCCCCTTTAACAGCCCCAGCTCTGAAATTGAACACTGGACGTCCAACCATAAAACCATGCCTGCCATCTGTCTTGTCTGTTTTTGTTACTATAACAGAACACCTGAGATTGGGTAATCTATAAACAAAAGCAATTGATTCCTCATGGTTCTGAGAGCTGAGAAGTCCAAGATCAAGGAATCAGCAGCTTCAACATCTGAAGAGAAGGTTGAGACATTGAAGCTGCTGATTCCTTGATCAGGACCAAGATGCCACCTTGTTCCAAGATGGCACCTTGTTGCTGTGTCCTAACATGGCAGAAGGGCAAGAGAAGGCAAGAGGGAGAAAATGGGAGAAGTAACTAATTCTCTCATGATGGCATTAATTCCACCCGTAAAGGCAGAACCCTCATGAACTAATCCCCTTTCAAAAGTCCCACCTGTTATTATTGTTACAATGGCAATTAAATTTCAACATAAATTTTGGAGGCGACAAACAACAGCAGCATCCTTTCTGTTTCATGTAGATAATTAAATGAGGCATCTTTTATGTCATTTGCTTATTGTCAGTACCCTCTTTCTTGAGGGAACTGAAACTGATTCAAAAGGAGCAGTTCAACATGAAATAGCCAATAGTACCTTCTCTCTATTGCAGTATATGGTCTTTCAATCCCTAACTTGTGTACTTCACCTTCTCAAAAAGGTAAATTACTTTTCTGCCAAGGTCTTAGCTGGGGAGGAGGCATGGGGCCAGGGGAAGATATAGGGGTGACCTGTGAACCTAATATTTGAAAGTTCTTATCCACGAGGTCTGGCTACCAGCCCCAGAAGTAGCCAGTCAATTTTGCTTTTCATAAAGCCTCTTAATTTTTCTTGGAATGAGACCCCTGTCAAGAAACTCCACCAGCACTCTGGATAATTCAAAATATATCTGAATAGGCTAAAAGTGCCCAGACAACTTCTAGGGATATTGACATGAATGTCATGGTTCTTCATCTCAAGAGGTTCCCAACCAAGTGGAAGAATGCCAAATAAACAGAAAATGCTAGGTATACTTATTAAAATAATCCCAACTTGAGGCAATGAGTCAGCTGGATGCAAAGGCTGAGAGTGAGATAGCTAAATATAGGAATCTACAGGTAGAAGATACAATGCACTGGACTTAAAGACTGAAAAGATATAGACAATGAAGAAAAGGAATGATTCCCAACAAACTCCAAAATTTCTAGTCTAAATGATAGAGTGTTGCTGTTAATGTCAAAAATAAAGAAACTTGGAGGGAGAACAGGTGGGGAGAAAAGATGACTAATATGTGTGCTGCATTAAAAGTAAACAACCATGTACTGAATATCTACAATGAGCCATACAAGATTATCCAAGTTTTGAGGCCCTATCCTAACGCTCCTCTAACTGTGCTTCTATCCATAGGGTGAAGAGTTCATAAACCCAAGGAACAAGCCCATTAAGAGTCTACATTTCTGTTTTCAGGCCACATTCCAGGGATCTACACATGTCTATGGAAAATTTCTCTCGTCTTGGGCAGAGCCAGTCATGGGAAGAGAACATGAATGAACTGCAGGCTAAGGGATAGCTTTCCCACATACCAGCACATTTTGGCATGGCACTCAAATGCGTCCAAGAATTCTATATTTAAATATGGTCTTCAAAGTTGTTAGAAAAATGTATTTGTCAAGGTAGGAAGCTAGCATCTTATTTAACAGTTAGTCAACTTGATTGACTTCTAAATATTTGAACGAATAAATTGTGGGCTTCTATTTGTTATCCTTGCCCTAGGCCCTACTGCTGTTAGAGACAATGAACCTTTTCTGCCAGTGACTGTGCACATATATGATTTAATTTAAGCCTCATAACCAAACATCCAGTGTGGCTAAGATTTACTAAGCCATTTTAAATTTGTACAATACAGGAGATTTTGAAGAACAAGTGTTATTAACACTGTCAAGTACTGCAAAGGACTAGAAGAAAAAGGTGATCAAAACAGGACACTGGACTTAACAAGAAATCTTTAAACACAATCTTCAAGGATGGAGGTTTAGTGCATTGGTGGAGTTCAAAGCTAGATTGTATAACAGGAAAAGAACAGTGGTGGAAAAAAAGAGACATCAAGTTAAGGCTTCCCCTTGAAGTCAGGCAACAAAAAGAGGAAGTATGATGTCTGCCTAACATAGAGGATGTAACCATAGTGAAGACAGAGAACTGAACGTTATTGTGAGGAGAAAATGTGATGACACTGGAGGAAATGGAGGTGAATATCAGAAGATATATCTCAGCATGGTGTGAGAATGTTCAACAAACACTGAATGCCTTATCTGCTCTAGGTCATGAAGTCTTTAGAGATGTGCAAATAAATGGCATGATCCCAGATCTCAGGCCAAATGGGAAGTCTACAAGTTCTCACAAGTCAAGCAGGAAAAATAACAAGTAACTAGACAATTACAGTAGCGGCTAATGAATGTTTTAATGGGGATAAGCACGAGTAAAAGGGGAGTGAGCTGGTTTGTAAATAGGCTACTCTAGCAAGGCAATGCTGGTTAGTAAAAAGATAATATATTTGACATTTTGCTAAAGAGTTGGGAAGTTGAGGAAACAGTTGTAGTGTGATAGAACACTGAATGGCCAAATTTGCAAAGTTCTTACCCAACTTTACAAATCCTGCTGGTGTAGATATACTACAAAGCAGAAGTGACAGGTTAAATTTCAAGATTCTTTTATATTTGTATGCATTCCCTCAACAAATAAATACTTACAAATTAGGTCCTGCTGAGGGGAGGCTTGCCCTTTAGTGAGGCAAGGCAGGCTACAAAACATTCAAAAACCAAATGGTGTGATCAATGCCCTCAGAGGGGAGTGCAGGGAACTGTGGGAGCCCACAGAGACTTGCGGAGCCCTAATACTTGCATTTCTCCTTATTCACATATGCTTCCCTGCTAATGACCAGGTAATCTGAGGCAAGTTTTCTCCCAGCTACACCCTGAATTCTTTGAAATAAACCCAATACAGGTACTTGAGTGTATTTCCTGAGTTGACCTCTGGGACGATAGCTACTAGGCTGTGCCCTTAGTGCTACATAGATTACATAAACTGGAGAGCTGCAAGAGTTAAGAAACTGAATTCAGCTACCTCTTGGGGAGCTGAGTGACTATTCTAAAGAGAGATGAAGTGGATAGAAATTCCTGTATTCAGAATTAGTGATCAGGGTTACAAATCTGGAGCTGAGCTGTGAGTGTCAGGTTCCCTACCTATAAAATAGGGGTAAGAGTCTTCACCCTACCTACTGCAGAGATCTTTGTGGATGTTGAGTGAAATAATTGGTGTGAAAGTAGTTTTCAATGATGTAATTTAGGGCATATCATTTCCTTGTTGAAAACCCTTCAGTGAGAATAATATTACCTAAAAGGGGTTGTTTTTAGATTCAGTGAAAAAGTAGGTGCCAAAATAAGTGGACTTTACTGTTCCTACCCACTGGCCTGTCCTGCTAGCTCTACCTCCAAACCATATACTGAATCTGAGTACTTCACTCCCTCTTCTCTACCACCTCCCAGGCCTACCCCTGCAGTATTCCAACTGGTCCCTCCACTTGCAATTTGCCCTTCTCCAACATACATTTTTAAATAGCAGTTAAGGGTAATATTCCTTAAAATCTTTCAATACCTTCCCAATGCATTTAGAGCAATAACTAAGTTCTTTCCTATGGTCTACAAAATCCCACCTGTTACAGTCCCTGACACATTACTCTACCTTATTCTTTTTCAATGCTTGTATTACCATTGGAACTTCTTTTTTTTATTTCTCGCCTATATACTTCTCTACAATGTAAGCTTCACAAGGACAAAGACAAGCTGTGTCCCTGGAGCCTACCGATGTCTGGTAGATAAATGTTTGTTGTGTTGTTAAATGAATAAAGAACTGAATAAATGTGCCTTCTTATTACCGGAGAAAATTATACCCATCTTTTAGACTGAAGCTAAATGTCACCCTTTCTATAAAGGTGCCCCTGATTCTCCTGCTAAAAGTCATCTCCCTTTGAGTCTTTATGTTTATGATTAAGGGGTTGGATTCCTTGCATGATTGTCTGAATTTGTATGCAGTCCTGACATGCTAAAAAATGCAACTTCAGAGGGTTCTGCTAGGATCATTTTACTGCAGCCATTTTACTATTTCTTTTGGTAATGTGATAGGGACTCATTTCTCTAATATTATTGCTTAGGGTAAGCTTCTGCAATCACTGAATTTTACTGGATAAAGTATATTAGAAACTGCCAGCTTAAATCTAATAGATATCTAATATCTGGCACCCAGAATTAGTTACATCCTCCAGTAGCCACTTGGTATGAATATAGACCTGAAATTAGCAAATTGTTCAAAGATTAGTCACTTGGATATTTCTATCTTAAAATTTGCAATGAAGCTCTGCTTTAAAAGACACAATTTTTCTACTGTTAGTCACAGTTTGTAAGTGCAATTCATCCATAGTTTTAGAGTGAGTTAATATTGCCTTTTGTCCTGATTTTTATTTTTCATAAACTTTTATTTTTATTCATTTTCTTCAGCTGGTATTCTTCTTCACATACTAGAAAGAGACAAATAAGCCTAAAATTACAGCAGGAAAAAATGTACAATTACAGCATCTCAGAAGTGGAAAGAGTCTTAGATCTAGTAGTGCAATCTTCCACAAAATAGAGGAATCATTTCAACATTATCCCTGTGAGATGCGTCATCCAACCTTTGCATATCTCTGGTGTTGAACAGCTCACTATTTCCAAAAGCAGCTTCTTTCATCTGATGACAATTCTTCCTTCTATTGAGCTGAAACCAGCCTCCCTGTGGCTTTCACCTACAAGTCCCAGCTCTACCACCTGCAAACACACAGTCCCTGTCTTAGTCCATTCATGCTTCTATCACAATATACCATAGACTGGGTAATTTATAAATGAAATAAATTTATTTCTTACAGCTATGGAACCTGGGAAGTCAAATATCAAGTTGCTGGCATTTAGTTCCTAGTGAGGGCACTCTTGCTGCATCCTCATATGGTGGAAGGGATTTTTTAAGGCAAAAGGGGGATAAATGCTATGCTCTCACATAATGAAGAGCAGAAGAGAACAAACCGTCTCTCCCAAGCCCTTCCTTAAGAGCCCCAATCTCAGCGATAAGAGTTCTGCCCTCATGACTTAATTATATCCCCTAAAATCTCTACCTTTTAATACTATCACATTGGCCATTATGTTTTAGCACATGAATTTGGGAGGACACATTCAGGCCACAGCAGACCTTGTCTTCTTCGTTACAATGACAGCTCTTCGGAGGTCTGAAGACAGAGACCACATTTCTGAACCTTCTCTTTCTTCTCTAGGCATGCTGCTCCAGCTCCTTTCAACCACTATTTATGGAACCTGAAATCCAGCTTTGTCCCCAGCCTACTTACTCCTATCCAGTTAGTCTGTTTCTCCTTTAAAGTGCACAGTCAGGGTAGAAGAGATCAGAACCATCATAACCCACTTTCAGCCATTTTGGCTTAAGGCAAAGACAGACTGGATGTTCATTTAACATGTTTTACTTTCCTGCTTGTCACGCACTTAACTACATTTTCTAGCCTCTCTTGTTGCTGCGTATAGCCATTTAACTGAATTCTAGGAAATGGAATATAGGTAGAAGTGATAATTCACCACTTTTAGCCCTGGCATGTAAATACTTCCATACTTTTTTCTAATCTTCCAGCTGGGTATTAACTCCCATAAGGATCTTGAGAGTCACACTTTGAGCATGGCAGAACCTCCAGTCAGTCTGAATCCCTCAGTAACTGTGTGAAGATCAGTACCTTTCTCTGTCGCCACTTATTAAACTTTCTATTGGTGAAAAAAATTCACTGTGTTAAGTGACTGAGGTTTTAGAATTATGATTCAAAGCAGTTGTTGTTACCTTAGCTAAACACAGACAATAGCTTTTATAGCTACACTTTCCACTGCTGAGCTTTTCTGAAACACCTTCTTCCCTTACTTTTCCTCACATACCAATGCCACCCCAGAATTTCCCATTCTGTGCCTGTGCAATTGTCAAGACCAAATGGCAGCTTCACATAAACCTCTCTTCAATTCCATCTGGTTCTACTCAATCTACCATTGTGTAGCCTGTGGACATGTTCTGGGATCCTGAGTGTATTTTCTAATTCATTTATTCTACACTCCCTGCCCCAGCTTTTTATCATCTGCAATTGTTTTATGCTATTAAAGTCCTCACCAAAAATTATTAATAAAAATTTTGAGTCAGAGTTAAGGACCAACACCTGCAGCACACGTTAAAAAACCTCCAACTAGGTTGACATGATTGACTATGCTTGGTTATGAGGCTTTAGCCATTCACAAATCTTCGCTACACTGTCAAGTGCATTCTTTCTCAATCATATCAATAGAAATATCCTTAGATACTTTGCCAAACACTAGGCCAAAATTGAGATACTCTCTAAACAAGAGACTATATTAAACTTTTAGTCTGGTAATCTGTGTAATAAAACCAATGACTTAAGTTCAGTGTAAAATGCATAGAGAGTGTATTGCTGCCTCTTATTGTTGATCACTTACCTTTATGAGATTGCAAAACTGTCACATATCTATATTTCAAAATTAATTTAATGTAATTAAAACATTGATCTGGGACTGAAGAGATCTGTATTCTGGTTTGTCACCACTACCTAACTGTGTGACCATAAACAATTCCTTTCACTTCTGCATCCATAAGCTATGAAATAGAGTGGATATAATAAATAGCTTATAAGGTCTCCTACAACTTTAGTTCTGCTTTCCGTCAATCAATTTGGTGTATGTAGTACCAAATATGTTTGAGGGATGTTTTTCATTTTTAATTTTACCTGTCAATGGTATTTTTCCATATTATAAAATATTTACTATAAAGGCTCTCTCATGCTAGGGTTAAGGCAGGTATCTGTGAACATAGATGAACAAAAAGTACATTTTTTACTTTTACTAACTTTTAACTGAAACTTAGCTCTCCCTTCAATTATGAATGTAAGCAACAAATCAGAGTAGTTTTGATAATGTCTGAGTTCTATAGTCAGTAGAAATTACAAAATGGTCACATCACACTACTGTTGTTGCACATATCTTGGAATATCATGTTTGCTCATCACTACTTTGAAATTGTGGTGGTTATTAAACCTATAATTAGATCTTGCTATTTAGTGCTCTAATAAAGAAATATATGTATATTTCTTTATCACAAACTTTGTTTTGTATAATTTGATAAGTACTTTTAAATACAATTTGTTTTCATTGTAATCTTCTATATTTTATTTTATCCATTCAAAGTATTATTCTAAGAAGGGTCAGTACATTATATCAGACTGCCAAAAGCGTCTATGTTGCAAAGTAACTACAGAAATGGCCTACTAGGTTAATGCTCAGTTCATGCTAAGGAGAACAAAACAAATGCTCAAGGGGAATTATACAAAATAAAACAGAATGGGCCAACGTTCAAATTGCTTTTTGTTCATCTTCCAATGTTACCAAATTTCTCACTTCTCCACTAGGACCTAATTGTCTTCATGATGCCCATGAGTGTCTTTACCCAGACAGGGTTGTGTACAGTAGACATCTATAAAAGAAAAGAAGGAAAAATAAAAAATAATACTGAGCACTTACTATGTGCCAAACACTTTCATAGAAACTATGTCAATGACTTATTTCCTTATCTTTAAGAGGAAGTATGATTTTTCCCATCTTACGGTTGAAAAAATGATGCTGAGAAATTTTATGGGCTCTGCACAGTATAACACAACTTATAAGTGACTGAGATGAAATTAGACCCTAATGATTTTTAAATATGAAGTCTCCTTCCACATATTCAGGCTGTATTTTATTACTAAAAATAATCATAATTACTTGACCATCTCCAATGTATGTTTGAAGCCCTTCTCTCAATGAACATTACCAGCATCTCTAAAAGGTCAATATTTTCTCCATTTTACACATGCAGAAAATGGAAAATTGATTCCCAGGCAAGACGGCTGAATAGGAAGAGCTCTGTTCTGCAGCTCCAGGCAAGACCAATGCAGAAGGCAAGTGATTTCTGCATTTCCAACTGAGGTACCTAGTTCATCTCATTGGGACTGGTTAGACAGTGGGTGCAGCCCATGGAGGGTGAACAGAAGCAGGGTGAGGTGTCATCTCATCCAGGAAGCACAAGGGGTCAGGGAACTCCCTCCCCTAGCCAAGGGAAGCTGTGAGGGACTGCTCCATGGGGGACAGTGCTATCCGGCCCAGATACTATGTTTTTCCCACAGTCTTCACAACCTAAAGACCAGGAGATTCCCTTGGGGGCCTACACCATGAGGGCCCTGGATTTCAAGCACAAAACTGGGTGGCTGTTTGGGCAAATGCAGGAGTATTTTCTCATATCCCAGTGGCACCTGGAACACCAGAGAGACAAAACTGTACACTTCCCTGGAAAGAAGGCTGAAGCCAGGGATCCGAGTGGTCTTGCTCAGTGGATGCCACTCCCTCAGATCCCAACAAACCAAGGTCCACTTGCTTGAAATTATCGCGGCCAGCACAGCAGTCTGAAGTCAACCTGGGATGCTCAAGGTTGGTGGGGGGAGGGGCATCCGCCATTACTGAGGCTTGAGTAGGCAGTTTTCCCCTCAGAGTGTAAATAAACAAAGCCACCAGGAATTTCAAATTGGGCGGAGCCCACCACAGCGCAGCAAAGCCTCTGTAGTCAGACTGTGTCTCTAGATTCCTCCTCTCTGGACAGGGCAACTCTGAAAGAAAGGCAGCAGCCCCAGTGAGAAGCTTGTAGATAAAACTTCAATCTTCCTGGGACAGAGCAGTTGGGGGAAGGGGCGGCTGTAGGCGCAGCTGCAGCAGACTTTAACATACCTGCTTACTGGCTCTGCAGAGAGCAGCGGATCTTCCAGCACAGTGCTTGAGCTCTGCTAAGGGACAGACTGCCTCCTCAAGTGGGTCGCTGACCCCTGAGCCTCCTGACGAGGAGACACCTCCCAGCAGGGGTCGACAAACACCTCATACAGGAGAGCTTCAGCTGGCATCTGGTGGGTGCCCCTCTGGGACAAAGCTTCCAGAGGAAGGAGCAGGCAGCAATCTTTGCTGTTCTGCAGCCTCCGCTGGTGATACCCAGGCGAACAGGATCTAGAGCGGACCTCCAGCAAACTCCAGCAGACCTGCAGAAGAGGGGCCCGACTGTTAAAGGAAAATTAACAAAGAGAAAGCAATATCATCAACATCAAAAAAAAAAAAAAAGGGATGAAGAGGAGAAAACCCCATTTGAAGGTCACCAACATCAAAGACCAAAGTTAGATAAATCCACGAAGATGAGGAAAAAACAGCACAAAAAGGCTGAAAATTTCAAAAATCACAGTGCCTCTTTTCTTCAAAAGGAACACAACTCCTCACCAGCAAGGGAAAAAAACTGGATGAAGAATGAGTTTCACGAATTGACAGAAGTAGGCTTCAGAAGGTGGGTAATACCAAAATCCTTTGAGTTAAAGGAGCATGTTCTAACCCAATACAAGGAAGCAAAGAACCTTGATAAAGGCTTACAGGAAATGCTAACTAGAATAACCAGTTTAGAGAAGAATGTAAATGACCTAATGGAGCTGAAAAACACAGCACGAGAACTTCGTGAAGCATACACAAATGTCAATAGCCGAATCGATCAAGCAGAAGAAAGGATATCAGAGATTGAAGATCAACTTAATGAAATAAAGCAAAGCATGAAGACAAGATTAGAGAAAAAGGAATGAAAAGGAAAGAACAAAGCCTCTGAGAAATATGGGACTACATGAAAAGACCAAACCTACATTTGATTGGTGTACCTGAAAGTGACAAGGAGAATAGAACCAAGTTGGAAAAAACACTTCAGGATATTATCCAGGAGAACTTCCTCAACCTAGCAAGAAAGGTCAACATTCAAATTCAGGAAATACAGAGCACACCACAAAGATACTCCTCAAGAAGAGCAACCCCAAGACACATAATTGTCATATTCATCAAGGTTGAAATGAAGGAAAATATGTTAAGGGCAGCCAGAGAGAAAACTCTAGTTAACAAAAAAGGGAAGCCCATCAGAATAACAGCAGATCACTCTGCAGAAACCCTACAAGACAGAAGAGGGTGGGGGTCAATATTCAACATTCTTAAAGAATTTTCAACACAGACTGTCATATACCCAGCCAAACTAAGCTTCATAAGTGAAAGAGAAGTAAAACCTTGTACAGACAAGGAAATGCTGAGGAATTTTGTCACCACCAGGCCTGCCTTACAAGAGCTCCTGAAGGAAACACTAAATATGGAAAGGAAAAACCTGTAGCAGCCACCATAAAAATATACCAAAATGTAAAAACCATCAATACTATGAAGAAAGAACATCAACTAATGGGCAAAATAACCAGATAGAATCATAATGACAACATCAAATTTACACATAACAATATTAACCTTAAATATAAATGGGCTAAATGCCCCCAATTAAAAGGCACACACTAGCAAATTGGATAAAGAGTCAAGACCCATCGGTGTGCAGTATTCAGGAGACCCATCTCACATTCAAAGACACACATAGGCTCAAAATAAAGGGATAGAGGAAGATTTACCAAGCAAATGAAGAGCAAAAAACAGCAGAGGTTGGAATTCTAGTCTCTGATAAAACAGACTTTAAATCAACAAAGATAAAAAAAGAAAAAGAAGGGCATTACATAATGGTAAAGGGATCAGTACAACAAGAAGAGCTAACTAATCTAAATATATATACATCCAATACGAGAGCACCCAGATGAATAAAGTAAATTCTTAGAGACCTACCAAGAGACTTAGACTCCAACACAATAAAAGTAGGAGATTTTAAGACCCCACTGTCAATATTAGACAGATCAAAGAGATAGAAAATTGAGGATATTCAGGACTGGATCTCGGCTCTGGACCAAGCAAACTTGATAGAAATTTGTAGAAATACCCACACAACATCAACAGAATATACATTTTTTGCAGCACCACATAGCACTTATTCTAAAATTGATGACATAGTTTGAAGTAAAATACTCCTCAGCAAATGCAAAAGAATGGAAATCATAACAAACCATCTCTCAGACCACAGTGCAATCAAATTAGAACGCAGGATAAGGAAACTCACTCAAACTGGACCCCTTCCTTACACCTTATACAAAAATTAACTCAAGCTGAATTAAATATTTAAATATAAGACATAAAACCACAAAAACTCTAGAAGAAAACCTAGGCAATACCATTCAGGAAATAGGCATGGGCAAAGACTTCATGACAAAAACACCAAATGGAATGGCTACAAAACCCAAAATTGACAAATGGGATCTATTTAAACTAAAGAGCTTCTGCAAAGCAGAAGAAACTATCATCAGATTGAACAGGCAACCTACAGAATGGGAGAAAATTTTTGCAATCTATTCATCTGACAAAGTGCTAATACCCAGCATCCACAAAGAGCTTAAACAAATTTACAGGAAAAAACAACCCCATCAAAAAGTGGGTGCAGAATATGAACCAACACTTCTCAAAAGACATTTATGCAGCCAAGAACCATGTAATAAAAAGCTCATCATCAATGATCGTTAGAGAAATGCAAATCAAAACCACACTGAGATACCATCTCAGTCCAGTTAGAATGGCGATCATGCAAAAGTCAGAAAACAACAGAGGCTAGAGAGCATGTGGAGAAATAGGAACGCTTTTACACTGTTGTTGGAAGCGTAAATTAGTTAAACCGTTGTGGAAAACAGTGTGGCAATTCCTCAAGGATCTAAAACCAGAAATACCATTTGACCTAGAAATCCCATTAATGGATATATACCCAAAGGAATATAAATCATTCTATTGTAAAGACACATGCACATGTATGTCCGTTGCAGCACTATTCACAACAGCAAAGACATGGAATCAATCTAAATTCCCATCAATGATAGACTGGATAAAGAAAATGTGGCACATATACACCATGGAATACTATGCAGCCATAAAAAAGGATGAGTTCATGTTCTTGCAGGGACATGCATGAAGCTGGAAACCATCATTCTCAGCAAATTCACACAAGAAAAGATAACCAAACACTGCATGTTCTCACTCATAAGTGGGAGTTGAACAATGAGAACACATGTACCCAAGGAGGGGAGCATCTCACACCAGGGACTGTCAGAGGCTGTGGGGCTAGGGGAGGGAGAGCATTAGGAGAAATGCCTAATGTATATGACATGTTGATGGGTGCAGTAAGCCACCATGGAACCTGTATACTTACATAACAAACCTGCATGTTCTACACGTGTATCCCAGAACTTAAAGTATAATATAAATAAATATATAAAGTATTAAATTGTTGGGAAAAAAAGAAAAAAACTCACTCAACACCGCACAACTACAAGGAAACTGAACAACCTGCTCTTGAATGACTACTGGGTAAATAATGAAATTAAGGCCAAAATAAATAAATTCTTTGAAACGAATGAGAACAAAAACACAATGTGCCAGAATCGCTGGGACACAGCTAAAGCAGTGTTTGAGGGAAATTGATAAAACTAAATGCCCACATGAGAAAGCAGGAAAGATCTCAAATCGACACCCTAACATCACAATTAAAAGAACTAGAAAAGCAAGAGCAAACAAATTCAAAAGCTAGCAGAAGACAAGAAATAACTAAGATCAGAGCATAACTGAAGGAGATACACACATACACACACACACACACACACACAAAAAAAACCTTCAAAAAATCAAGGAATCCAGAAGCTGGCTTTTTGAAAAGATTAACAAGATAGATAGACTGCTAGCCAGAATAATAAAGAAGAAAAGAGAGAAGAATCAAATAGACACAACAAAAAACGATAAAGGAAATATCACTGCTGATCACACAGAAATACAAACTACCATCAGAGAATACTATAAACACCCCTATGCAAATAAATCAGAAAATGTAGAAGAAATGGATAAATTCTGGGAAACATACACCTTCCAAAGACTAAACCAGGAAGAGGTCGAATCTCTGAATAGACCAAAAAAAGTTCTGAAATTGAGTCAGTAATTAATAGACTACCAACCAAAAAAATCCCAGGATCAGACAGATTCACAGCCAATTTATACCAGAGGTAGAAAGAGGAGCTGATACCTTTTCTTCTAAAACTATTCTAAACAATAAAAAAGAGGGACTTTCCCCTAAATCATTTGATGAAGCCAGCATCATCCCAATACCAAAACCTAACAGACACACAACATCAACAAAAAAAAATTTCACTCCAATATTCCTCATGAACATTGATGTGAAAATCCTCAATAAACTACTGGCAAATTGATCCCAGCAGCACATTATAAAGCTTATCCACCAAGATCAAGGCGGTTGCATTCCTGTGATGCAAGGCTGATTCAACATATGCAAATCAATAAACTTAAATCATCACATAAACAGAACCAGTGACAAAGACAACATGATTATCTTAATAGATGTAGAAAAGGCCTTCAATAAAATTCAACACCCTTTCATGCTATAAACACTCAGTGAACTAGGTATTGATGGAAAGTATCTCAAATTAATAAGAGCTATTTATGACAAGCTCACAGCCAATATCATACTGAATGGGCAAAAGCTGGAAGCATTCCCTTTGAAAACCAGCACAAGACAAGGATGCCCTCTCTCACCACTCCTATTCAAAATAGTATTGGAAGTTCTGGCCAGGGAAATCTGGCAAGAGAAAGAAATAAGGGTATTCAAATAGGAAAAGAAGAAGTCAAATTGTCTCTGTTTGCAGAAGACATGATTCTATATTTAGAAAACCCCATCATCTCAGCCCCAAAACTCCGTAAGCTGATGAGCAACTTCAGCAAAGTCTCAGGATACAAAATCAATATGGAAAAATTACAAGCATTCCTATACGTGAATAAGAGACAAGCAGAGAGCCAAATCATGAGTGAACTGTTATTCACAATTGCTACAAAGAGAATAAAATAACTAGGAATCCAACTTACAAGGTATGTGAAGGACCTCTTCAAGGAGAACTACAAACCATTGCTGAAGGAAATAAGAGACAACACAAAGAAATAGAGAAACATTCCATGCTCATGGATAGGAAAAATCAGTATCATAAAATGGCCATACTGTCCAAAGTAATTTATAGATTCAATGCTATTCCCATCAAGCTACCATAGACTTCCTTCACAGAATTAGAAACTCTTCTTTGAATTTCATATGGAACCAAAAACCGTATGTATAGCCAAGACAATCTTAAGCAAAAAGATCAAAGCTGGAGGCATCACCCTACCTGACTTCAAACTATACTACAAAATTACCATAAACAAAACAGCATGGTACTGGTACCAAAACAGATATATAGACAAATGGAACAGAACAAAGGCCTCAGAAATAACACCAAACATCTACAGCCATCTGATCTTTGCCAAAACTGAAAAACAAGCAATGATGAAAGGATTTCCTATTTAATAAATGGTTTTGGAAAAACTGACTAGTCATGTGCAGAAAACTGAAACTGGACCCCTTCCTTACACCTTATACAAAAATTAACTCAATATGGATTAAATATTTAAATGTATGACTTAAAACCATAAAAACCCTAGAGGAAAACCTAGGCAAGACCATTCACAACATAGGCATGGGCAAAGACTTCATGACAAAAAACACAGAATCTACAAGGAACTTAAATTTACAAGAAAAAAACAAACAACCCATCAAAAAGTGGACAAAGTATATGAACAGACACTTCTCAAAAGAAGACATTTATGTGGCAAAAAAACACATGAAAAACAGCTCATCATGTCTGGTCGTAAGAGAAATGCAAATCAAAACCTCAATGAGATACCATGTTACGCCAGTTAGAATGGCAACCACTAAAAAGTCAGGAAACAACAGATGCTGGAGAGGATGTGGAGAAATAGGAAGACTTTTACACTGTTGGTGTGAGTGTAAATTAGTTCAACCATTGTGGAACACAGTGTGGTGATTCCGCAAGGACCTAGAATCAGAAATTCCATTTAACCCAGCAACCCCATTACTGGGTATACACCCAAAGGATTATAAATCATTCTACTGCAAAGACACATGCTCACGTATGTTTATTGCAGCACTATTCACAATAGCAAAGACTTGGAACTAACCCAAATGCCCATCAATGATAGACTGAATAAAGAAATGTGGCACATATACACCATGGAATACTATGCAGCCATAAAAAAACAATGAGTTCATGTCCTTTGCAGGGATTTGGGTGAAGCTGAAAACCATCATCCTCAGCAAACTAACACAGTAACAGAAACCCAAACACCACATGTACTCACTGACAGGTGGGAGTAGAACAATGAGAACATATGGACACAGGGATGGGAACATCACACACTGGGACTTGCTGGGGGGTGGGTCAAGGGGAGGGATAGCATTAGGAGAAATACCTAATATATATGATGGGTTGATGGGTGCAGCAAACCACCATGGCACATGTATACCTGTGTAACAAACCTGCATGTTCCTCACATGTATTTCAGAACTTAATATATAAGAAAAAAAAAGAAAAGGAAATGGAAAATTACTTGCCAAGTATTCAGTAGAGCAAAGAATTTAATCATGGTTCAAGGCAACTGCCCCAGTTCCCACCATGTCATCTGTATTCTAGCCAGCAGAAGAGGGAGCCACTTAGAAGCTACTTATGTCATTTTTTTTCAAATCTATTTTCCAATTATTAGTCACATAGCCATACCTTACATCCAAAGGAGGAAGGAGGAGCAAAAATCTAAAATTTTGTTGAGTGACCACATACCAGCTAAAATTTGTATTGCCATTTAATCAGAGAATATAAATATAAGAGGATAATTAGCAGTCTCTGCTACAGGTGGGTATTTTTGTCAGATGTGGAAACTAAAACTCAAAGAGATGAAGTAATTTGCCTAATGACTATTCTCTAGTAAGTGACAAAACTAGGATTCCAATCCTAGTCTGACTGGCTGTGAAGTTTCTGTTTTTTAACAGAATATTTGGGCAAAAAAACAATCAGTGAACTTGAAGAAAACAAAATTTAAATTAGAAATTCAGAGGAGCAGAGAAATAAATGAATACAGAAACGTTAGAACTTGCAGGACTTGAGGGACACCATCAAATGGACAAACATACATATAATGAGACTCTCAGAAGAAGAGAGAGAGAAATAGGCAAAAAAGATTGTTTGAAGAAAGAATAATGAAAAACTTCTCAAATTTGAGCAAAGACATGAATTTACCAAAAACTAGGATAAACCCAAAGAGAATTACATGAAGAAATTAACAAACCCTGTATAGTTGGATATACGAGTGTCAGTTTAGATATAATGATACAAATAGGTTGAAAGTGAAAGGATGAAAGAAGATATCCATGTTAACAGTAATCAAAAGAAAGCTGGGTTGGCTTTACTAATATCAGACAAAATAGACTTTGAGTAAAAAACTGTTAGAGTAGACAAAAACTGATATTATATAACAATAATAAGGTTAATTCACTAAGTAGATATGACAATTATAAACACATACACATCGAAATTAATGTTCTGAAACACGAAGCAAATATTTTTTAATTGACAGAATAAGAGGGAAATAATACACTTATACATGAATACTAGGGAACTTCAATACACCAATTTCAATAACAGATAGAAAACTCACCATAAACCAATTAGATTTAACAGACATATACAGAACATCCCACTCAACAACATCAGACTACACATCTTTCTCAAGTGCACAGGAAACATTTTCCAAGTTAAATATTTCCTCCAAATGCGTTGAAAATAACATCAATTTTATAATTTTTGATTCAACTGCCAAATATAATGTATAAGACTCAAGAGAAAAATAGTCCATTTTGGCTGGGCACGGTGGCTCACACCTGTAATCCCAGCACTTTGGGAGGCCGAGGCGGGTGGATCACCTGAGGTCAGGAGTTTGAGATCAGCCTGACTAACATGGTGAAACCTCGTCTCTACTAAAAATACAAAAATCACCCGGGTGTAGTGGCAGGCACCTGTAATCCCAGCTACTCAGGAGGCTGAGGCAGGAGAATTGCTTGAACCCGAGACACAGAGCTTGCAATGAGGCAAGATCGCACCATTGCACTCCACTCTGGCCGAGAGAGTGAGACTCTGTCAAAAAAAAAAAAAAAAAGTCTGATTTATTTACCCATATTTTCACTCTTCCTATTGTTCATTCTTCCTTCTTGATGTTCCAAGATTACTTCCTTCAATTCTTTTCTGTTTCAAGGATTTCATTTAGCCACTCTTTTAGCATAGATCTGTTGGTGAAAAATTCTCTGAATTTGCTTCCACTAGAAAATATCTTGATTTCTCCTTCATTTATAAAGGACATTTTTGATGGATACAGGAGTTTGTGTAAACAACTGTTTTCTTTAAGCACTTAAAAATTTATTACTTCCTTATGGCTTTTTTATGTGCTTCTGGATTCAGTTCGCAATTACTTAGTTGAGGATTTTTGCATCAAAGTTCATCAAGGATATTGACCTGAAGGTTTTTTTGTTCTTGTTGTTGTGACTCTGCCAGGTTTTGGTATCAGGATGATGCTGATCTCATGGAATGCATTCAATTTAAGATTTTTCCATGGTTTTACATGAGTGAGTTTCAGCTACATACTAGCTGGACATTTTGGTATTATGCTATGAGACTCTGGATCTTATTTAAATCTTCTATCTTTGCAGTCCTCCACTGTGCCAGGAGGGGAATGGAGAAGAAACAGCGTTATTACTCGGGAGTGGAAGTGGAAGTCTGGGCTCCCCTCTCAGCCTCCAGTGGTACCACCCCAAAAGGGAGTGGGAGGGATACCTTGCAAGTACTAAGCAGGGATGAATGTCTAGGTTCCTCACTGAGCCTCCACTGATGTGGCATGGAAGAAGTTGTGGAATTTTTTTGTGTGTGTGATGTTTCTCTGGAGTAGAGCAAGTATTATCAAAAATGTTTCTGCCCATCTAGGCCATTCTTTTCCAAGCCTCTGGCTGGAGAGCACAGACTCTCCTTGAGAATATTTTTTCTGTGCCTATTTGTATTTTTAGGAGATGGGTGTCTCTAACACTTTGTCTGAGATATATAGTAGGCAAAAAGTAACCTCAGGAAATATACTACTGATTCAGTCCTTGAGTCCCAAGGTATCCACTGAGTTTACATTTGTTTCTACATCTTTCAGAGTTTTTTATGAGTTTTATATATTATGTCTAAAGTATTTCGTTGTATTGTGCAGAAGGAATAGGGAGAAATATGTCTACTCCACTTTATCCGAACTAAAACTGTTTTTCTCTGTTTTTAAATTTATGTTGTATCAATGGGCTAGTGTGACAATTATTCACAAGTTTGCTTAAGTCTCTTCTAAGGCTGAGGGATTCATTATAGGAAAAAATAGATCATAATACACAGTGTCAGCAAAGTTTCAGGATATAAAAATCAATGTCCAAAAATTACTAGCATTCCTATAAACCAATAACAGACAAGCTGAGAGCCAAATCAGAAAAATAATCTCATTCACTATTGTGTCAAAAAGAATAAAATACCTAAGAATAAAGCTAATAAGGAAGGTGAAAGATTTCTACAACAAGAATTTAAAAATACTGTTCAAAGAAATCAGAGATGACACAAACAAATGGAAAAAACATCCCATGCTCATGAATAGAAAGAATCAATATCATTAAAATGGCCATACTGCCCAAAGCAATTTACAGATTCACTGCTATTCCTAACAAACCACCAGCAACATTCTTCACAGAACTAGAATAAAATTATTTTAAACTTCACATGGAATCAAAAAAGAGCCTGAATACCCAAGGCAATCCTACCCAAAAAGTACAAAGCTGGAGGCATCACATTACCCGACTTTATGCTACAGGGCTACAGTAACCAAAACAGCAAGATACTAGCACACACAGAAAAAAAACAGGCACATAGACCAATGGAACAGAATAGTGGGCCCAGAAATGGGGCCAAGCACCTACAGTCATCTGATCTTCAACAACCTGAGAAAAACAAGCAATGGGGAAAAGATTCTCTATTCACTAAATGATGCTGTGATAACTGGTTAGTTAAATGCAGAAAATTGAAACTGGACCCCATCCTTACACCATATATAAAAATCAAATCAAGATGGATTAAAGACTTAAATGTAAAACCCCAAACTGTAAAAACCCTGGAAGATGTCCTAGGCAATACCACCCTGGACATAGGAACAGGCAAAGATTTCATGACAAAGAAACCAAAATAAGTCACAACAAAAGCAAAAAAAAATGATAAGTGGGACCTAAACTTAATAGCTTCTGAACAGCAAAATAAACTACCAACAGAGTAAACAGAAAACCTATAGAATCAAAGAAAATACTTTCAAACTATGCATCTGACAAAGGTCTAATATCCAGCATCTCTAGAAAAAAACAAATTGACATGAGAAAAACAAACAAACCCATTAAAAAGTGGGCAAACAGCATAAACAGACAGTTCTCAAAAGAAGATCACTGATTATTAAAGCAATGCAAATCGAAAGCACAATGAGATACCCTCTCACACCAGTCAGAATGACTATGATTAAAAAGTCAAAAAATAACAGATGCTGGTTAGGTTGTAGAGAAAAGGGAACACTTATACACCTTTGGTGAAAGTGAAAATTAGTTCAACCTTTATGGAAAGCGGTATGGTGATTCCTCAAAGAGCTAAAAGCAGAACTACTATTTAACCCAGCACTACCATTACTAGCTATATACCAGAGGAATATAAATCATTCTACCATAAAGACACATGCATGTGAATATTTATTACTGCTTTACTCACAATAGCAAAGACATGGAATCAACCTCATGCTCATCAATGACAGGTTGGATAAACATAATGTGGTGCAAATACACCATGGAATACTATGCACCCATAAAAATGTATAAGATCATATCTTTCTGGGGACGTGGATTGAGCTAGAGACTATTATATTTATCAAACTAATGCAGGAATGGAACACCAAATACCACATGTTCTTACTGAAAAGTGGGAGCTAGATGAAGAGAACTTATGAACACCAGAAGGAAACAACAGACACTGGGGTCTACTTGAGGGTGGAAGGTGGCAGGAAGGAGAGGAGCAGAAAAGATAACTATTGGTACTAGGCTTAATTCCTCAGTGATAAAAGAATCTGTACAACAAAACCCCATGACACAAGTTTACCTATGTAACAAACCTTCACATGTGCTCCTGAATTTAAAATAAAAGTTAAAGAAAAAAACTTTAGGGTTTTTCCCAAGCTGCAGAGGGTAAATCTGATTAGTATGAGAAACTCATAATAATCCCATTCTCCTAGCCAATGATTGGTTTATGAATGGGTAAGCAGTGCAATCTGGACAATTAGATGCGAGGAAAAAGCTACTAGTGTGTGCATGGAGGGAGAGGAATTCTGGAAAAAACTTCCCCACTCAAAAAAAGACACAAAGAAGGTATTTCCGTTTCTTTCTGCCCTTGGTTTCTATTGTGTGAGGTTGTGATGCTTGGATTTCCTGCAGCTATTTTATGAACATAGAGGGCCAACCTAAGGACAAAAACAAAGAAATTCAAGATGACAAAGCAGAAATGAAGAATGTGTCCTGGACATTGATGATAAATTGTTTGATGAAGGATTTGTTTTTGAAAAATCACCTGTAAAATTTTCTGAAAATCTAATATAGAAGAAGATGAAAGGCAGAGACTTCCCAAAACCTGTTCCTCCATAAAGTTATTGACAACACTGCCAAAAAAAATTGTTAAAATATACGTACCTAAAATAACTGTAAAAATCAGCACCTTAGCAGCCACTGAGAAGTGGATACCAGGATAAGAACATCTCAAAAATACCCATCCCCAGAAAGTGTTCACTATCTGACTTGTCTGGAAACTCTCTAGAGCGTCCCTTTTAACGGGTCTTGCCATTTGATTTGACTCAAAGCCTGTTTCATAGAAATAGGCATACATCCATGGAATTTGGTAAAAATTATCACTGGCAATTATTTAATATTGCAGCTGCCTGAGGTGATGATTCACGTTTGGGCAACAAAAAGGCTGGCAAAAAAAAAAAAAAAAGAAAAGAAAATTAATAAAATGTACGTGGGTGAGTGGGAAAGATCCTACATATTCCTTGTAATCTGGTAGGCCATGACATGTACACATGCTCAAGAGAGATGCAACAGAGACCCACTCTTCTAGCTCTAGCTAGACCTGAGTTTCCAACCAAGAAGAAAATGAACTTTAAGGTAAAATTGGATATTGCTAGAGTATTGAATGCATGCCACAACACACACATATTCTGTCCTCTCTCTCTCTCACACACAGACACACAATTAGCAAAGGATTGAAGATTTATTGGCTCAAAACATTTAAGAAAATCTCTGTCTAATTGTTGGCTGAAAATTAAGCTCATTAAGCAGACTTCAGTGGATACAAATAATATGGAATACAGATGTATAGCACTAATTCAGGTAAGTTACTAAAGAAACAAACAACAAGAAAATACTGGGAGAAAAAGAATCTGATTTCCACATTTGCAATATTATATTATTTAAAATATCTGATTTTCAACAAAAATACTAATGCGTATGCAACGAAACAGGAAATTGTGGTCAAAACAAAGAGAAAAAGCAGTCAATAGAAGTTCACTGGGAGGTAGCCTAGATTTCAGACTCACTACACAAAGACTTTAGTATTACAAAGTTTCTCAAAGAACTGAAACAAGCCATGTATAAAAAATTAAGGATATTATGAGAATAGTGTCTCATCAAATAGAGAATATAAAGATAGAGAAAGGAATTATTACAAAGAGCAAAATAGAAATCCTGCATTAAAATAACAACCTAAATAAAAAAATGTATTAGATGAGCTGAATAGCAGGTTTGAATCAGGAAGCTAATCCACAAACTTGAGAATAAATTAATTTAAATTATTCAGACTGAGAAATAGAATAAAAAAGAATAAAGAAAAATAAGCAGAGATTCAGGGACTCATGGGACCCAGAAACATGTTAGCAATTAAATTAAGAGCACCTTGAAACACATTAGTAATAAAGTGCATTTGTAGAGGTAACTACACTGATAAAGGTAAAGACAGAGGTAAATATAAAAATTAGTGTAAAGGTTTTTCTTGTAACTTTTTTTATCTGATCTGATTTGAAAGAAACTGCATAAAGCAATAATTGTAAATCTTTTGGACAGGCTTTAAATATATAATGATATATTTTCACAATAAAAACTCAAAGAGGGAGAAAGACATTAACATATAGTGGAGCAAACTTTTTTACACCATATAACTTATTTAGTATTAAACTGAACTAGATTATTTTAAACTGTTTACTGTAATTATCATTAATAAATTATTTTAAAACTACATAAAATAGGAGGAGGAGCCAAGATGG
Organism: Pan paniscus; assembly: GCF_029289425.2. Lineage (NCBI taxonomy): Eukaryota > Metazoa > Chordata > Mammalia > Primates > Hominidae > Pan > Pan paniscus. The sequence continues at coordinate 66,969,269 of NC_073272.2, forward strand.
CCGAATAGGAACAGCTCCGGTCTACAGCTCCCAGCGTGAGCTACGCAGAAGATGGGTGATTTCTGCATTTCCATCTGAGGTACCGGGTTCATCTCACTAGGGAGTGCCAGACAGTGGGTGCAGGCCAGTTGGTGCGCGCACCCTGCGCGAGCCAAAGCAGGGCGAGGCATTGCCTCACCTGGGAAGCGCTAGGGGGCAGGGAGTTCCCTTTCTGAGTCAAAGAAAGGGGTGACGGACGCACCTGGAAAATCGGGTCACTCCCACCCGAATATTGCGCTTTTCAGACTGGCTTAAAAAACGGCGCACCACGAGACTATATCCCACACCTGGCTCGGAGGGTCCTACGCCCACGGAATCTCGCTGATTGCTAGCACAGCAGTCTGAGCTCAAACTGCAAGGCGGCAGCGAGGCTGGGGGAGGGGCGCCCGCCATTGCCCAGGCTTGCTTAGGTAACAAAGCAGCCAGGAAGCTCGAACTGGGTGGAGCCCACCACAGCTCAAGGAGGCCTGCCTGCCTCTGTATACAGGCTCCACCTCTGGGGGCAGGGCACAGACAAACAAAAAGACAGCAGTAACCTCTGCAGACTTAAATGTCCCTGTCTGACAGCTTTGAAGAGAGCAGTGGTTCTCCCAGCACACAGCTGGAGATCTGAGAACCGGCAGACTGCCTCCTCAAGTGGGTCCCTGACCCCTGACCCCCGAGCAGCCTAACTGGGAGGCACCCCCCAGCAGGGGCAAACTGACACCTCACACAGCAGGGTATTCCAACAGACCTGCAGCTGAGGGTCCTGTCTGTTAGAAGGAAAACTAACAAACAGAAAGGACAGCCACACCGAAAACCCATCTGTATATCACCATCATCAAAGAACAAAAGTAGATAAAACCACAAAGATGGGGAAAAAACAGAACAGAAAAACTGGAAACTCTAAAACGCAGAGCATCTCTCCTCCTCCAAAGGTACGCAGTTCCTCATCAGCAACGGAACAAACCTGGATGGAGAATGACTTTGACGAGCTGAGAGAAGAAGGCTTCAGACGATCAAATTACTCTGAGCTATGAGAGGACATTCAAACCAAAGGCAAAGAAGTTGAAAACTTTGAAAAAAATTTAGAAGAATGTATAACTAGAATAACCAATACAGAGAAGTGCTTAAAGGAGCTGATAGAGCTGAAAACCAAGGCTCGAGAACTACGTGAAGAACGCAGAAGCCTCAGGAGCCGATGCGATCAACTGGAAGAAAGGGTATCAGCAATGGAAAATGAAATGAATGAAATGAAGCGAGAAGGAAAGTTTAGAGAAAAAAGAATAAAAAGAAATGAGCAAAGCCTCCAAGAAATATGGGACTATGTGAAAAGACCAAATCTACGTCTGATTGGTATACCTGAAAGTGGTGGGGAGAAGGGAACCAAGTTGGAAAACACTCTGCAGGATATTATCCAGGAGAACTTCTCCAATCTAGCAAGGCAGGCCAACGTTCAGATTCAGGAAATACAGAGAACACCACAAAGATACTCTTCGAGAAGAGCAACTCCAAGACACATAATTGTCAGATTCACCAAAGTTGAAATGAAGGAAAAAATGTTAAGGACAGCCAGAGAGAAAGGTCGGGTTACCCTCAAAGGGAAGCCCATCAGACTAACAGCGGATCTCTCGGCAGAAACCCTACCGGCCAGAAGAGAGTGGGGGCCAATATTCAACATTCTTAAAGAAAAGAATTTTCAAACCAGAATTTCATATCCAGCCAAACTAAGCTTCATAAGTGAAGGAGAAATAAAATACTTTACAGACAAGCAAATGCTGAGAGATTTTGTCACCACCAGGCCTGCCTTAAAAGAGCTCCTGAAGGAAGTGCTAAACATGGAAAGGAACAACCGGTATCAGCCGCTGCAAAATCATGCCAAAATGTAAAGACCATTGAGACTAGGAAGAACCTGCATCAACTAACGAGCAAAATCACCAACTAACATCATAATGACAGGATCAAATTCACACATAACAATATTAACTTTAAATGTAAATGAACTAAATTCTCCAATTAAAAGACACAGACTGGCAAATTGGATAAAGAGTCAAGACCCATCAGTGTGCTGTATTCAGGAAACCCATCTCACATGCAGAGACACACATAGGCTCAAAATAAAAGGATGGAGGAAGATCTACCAAGCAAATGGAAAACAAAAAAAGGCAGGGGTTGCAACCCTAGTCTCTGATAAAACAGACTTTAAACCAACAAAGATCAAAAGAGACAAAGAAGGCCATTACATAATGGTAAAGGGATCAATTCAACAAGAAGAGCTAACTATCCTAAATATATATGCACCCAATACAGGAGCACCCAGATTCATAAAGCAAGTCCTGAGTGACTTACAAAGAGACTTAGACTCCCACACATTAATAATGGGAGACTCTAACTCCCCACTGTCAACATTAGACAGATCAACGAAACAGAAAGTCAACAAGGATACCCAGGAATTGAACTCAGCTCTGCACCAAGCGGACCTAATAGACATCTACAGAACTCTCCACCACAATTCAACAGAATATACATTTTTTTCAGCACCACACCACACCCATTCCAAAATTGACCACATAGTTGGAAGTAAAGCTCTCCTCAGCAAATGTAAAAGAACAGAAATTATAACAAACAATCTCTCAGACCACAGTGCAATCAAACGAGAACTCAGGATTAAGAATCTCACTCAAAGCCACTCAACTACATGGAAACTGAACAACCTGCTCCTGAATGACTAGTGGGTACATAACGAAATGAAGGCAGAAATAAAGATGTTCTTTGAAACCAACGAGAACAAAGACACAACATACCAGAATCTCTGGGACGCATTCAAAGCAGTGTGTAGAAGGAAATTTAAAGCACTAAATGCCCACAAGAGAAAGCAGGAAAGATCCAAAATTGAAACCCTAATATCACAATTAAAAGAACTAGAAAAGCAAGAGCAAACACATTCAAAAGCTAGCAGAAGGCAAGAATAACTAAAATCAGAGCAGAACTGAAGGAAATACAGACACAAAAAACCCTTCAAAAAATCAATGAATCCAGGAGCTGGTTTTTTGAAAGGATCAACCAAATTGATAGACCGCTAGCAAGACTAATAAAGAAAAAAAGAGAGAAGAATCAAATAGACACAATAAAAAATGATAAAGGGGGTATCACCACTGATCCCACAGAAATACAAACTATCATCAGAGAATACTACAAATACCTCTACACAAATAAACTAGAAAATCTAGAAGAAATGGATAAATTCCTCGACACATACACCCTCCCAAGACTAAACCAGGAAGAAGTTGAATCTCTGAATAGACCAATAACAGGAGCTGAAATTGTGGCAATAATCAATAGTTTACCAACCAAAAAGAGTCCAGGACCAGATGGATTCACAGCCGAATTCTACCAGAGGTACAAGGAGGAACTGGTACCATTCCTTCTGAAACTATTCCAATCAATAGAAAAAGAGGGAATCCTCCCTAACTCATTTTATGAGGCCAGCATCATTCTGATACCAAAGCCTGGCAGAGACACAACCAAAAAAGAGAATTTTAGACCAATATCCTTGATGAACATTGATGCAAAAATCCTCAATAAAATACTGGCAAACCGAATCCAGCAGCACATCAAAAAGCTTATCCACCATGATCAAGTGGGCTTCATCCCTGGAATGCAAGGCTGATTCAACATACACAAATCAATAAATGTAATCCAGCATATAAACAGAGCCAAAGACAAAAACCACATGATTATCTCAATAGATGCAGAAAAAGCCTTTGACAAAATTCAACAACCCTTCATGCTAAAAACTCTCAATAAATTAGGTATTGATGGGACGTATTTCAAAATAATAAGAGCTATCTATGACAAACCCACAGCTAATATCATACTGAATGGGCAAAAACTGGAAGCATTCCGTTTGAAAACTGGCACAAGACAGGGGTGCCCTCTCACACCACTCCTATTCAACATAGTGTTGGAAGTTCTGGCCAGGGCAATTAGGCAGGAGAAGGAAATAAAGGGTATTCAATTAGGAAAAGAGGAAGTCAAATTGTCCCTGTTTGCAGACGACATGATTGTATATCTAGAAAACCCCATTGTCTCAGCCCAAAATCTCCTTAAGCTGATAAGCAACTTCAGCAAAGTCTCAGGATACAAAATCAATGTACAAAAATCACAAGCATTCTTATACACCAACAACAGACAAACAGAGAGCCAAATCATGAGTGAACTCCCATTCACAATTGCTTCAAAGAGAATAAAATACCTAGGAATCCAACTTACAAGGGATGTGAAGGACCTCTTCAAGAAGAACTACAAACCACTGCTCAAGGAAATAAAAGAAGATACAAACAAATGGAAGAACATTCCATGCTCATGGGTAGGAAGAATCAATATCATGAAAATGGCCATACTGCCCAAGGTAATTTACAGATTCAATGCCATCCCCATCAAGCTACCAATGACTTTCTTCACAGAATTGGAAAAAACTACTTTAAAGTTCATATGGAATCAAAAAAGAGCCCACATTGCCAAGTCAATACTAAGCAAAAAGAGCAAAGCTGGAGGCATCACACGACCTGACTTCAAACTATACTACAAGGCTACAGTAACCAAAACAGCATGGTACTGGTACCAAAACAGAGATATAGATCAATGGAACAGAACAGAGCCCTCAGAAATAATGTCGCATACCTACAACTGTCTGATCTTTGACAAACCTGAGAAAAACAAGCAATGGGGAAAGGATTCCCTATTTAATAAATGGTGCTGGGAAAACTGGCTAGCCATATGTAGGAAGCTGAAACTGGATCCCTTCCTTACACCTTATACAAAAATTAATTCAAGATGGATTAAAGACTTAAATGTTAGACCTAAAACCATAAAAACCCTAGAAGAAAACCTAGGCATTACCATTCAGGACATAGGCATGGGCAAGGACTTCATGTCTAAAACACCAAAAGCAATGGCAACAAAAGACAAAATTGACAAATGGGATCTAATTAAACTAAAGAGCTTCTGCACAGCAAAAGAAACTACCATCAGAGTGAACAGGCAACCTACAAAATGGGAGAAAATTTTTGCCATCTACTCATCTGACAAAGGGCTAATATCCAGAATCTACAATGAACTCAAACAAATTTACAAGAAAAAAACAAACAACCCCATCAAAAAGTGGGCGAAGGACATGAACAGACACTTCTCAAAATAAGACATTTATGCAGCCAAAAAACACATGAAAAAAATCCTCATCATCACTGGCCATCAGATAAATGCAAATCAAAACCACAATGAGATACCATCTCACACCAGTCAGAATGGCAATCATTAAAAAGTCAGGAAACAACAGGTGCTGGAAAGGATGTGGAGAAATAGGAACACTTTTACACTGTTGGTGGAACTGTAAACTAGTTCAACCATTGTGGAAGTCAGTGTGGCGATTCCTCAGGGATCTAGAACTAGAAATACCATTTGACCCAGCCATCCCATTACTGGGTATATACCCAAATGACTATAAATTATGCTGCTATAAAGACACATGCACACGTATGTTTATTGCGGCATTATTCACAATAGCAAAGACTTGGAACCAACCCAAATGTCCAACAATGATAGACTGGATTAAGAAAATGTGGCATATATACACCATGGAATACTATGCAGCCATAAAAAATGATGAGTTCATGTCCTTTGTAGGGACATGGATGAAATTGGAAATCATCATTCTCAGTAAACTATCGCAAGAACAAAAAACCAAACACCGCATATTCTCACTCATAGATGGGAATTGAACAATGAGATCACATGGACACAGGAAGGGGAATATCACACTCTGGGGACTGTTGTGGGGTGGGGGGCGGGGGGAGGGATAGCACTGGGAGATATACCTAATGCTAGATGACGAGTTAGTGGGTGCAGTGCACCAGCATGGCACATGTATACATATGTATCTAACCTGAACAATGTGCACATGTACCCTAAAACTTAAAGTATAATTAAAAAAAAAAACATTTAAACACATTTATTTTGAATAAAACTTTCCCTTATATATGCAAAAAAACCTACAAAAAATAAAATAAAAATTATTTTAAAATAAGTAATTATAAGGGAATATACATTTATCACAAAGCAAAGGAATAATGGAGAAAAAGAGGAAAATAACATATGACATGTCAAAAATAAATAGCAAAATGGCAAAATAAATCCTACCTTTTCAGAAATTGCATGAAATGTAACTGATATAAATGCTCCAATTAAAAGGCAAATAGTGGCAGAATGAATCAAAGATGATCCTTATTTTTCATACTGTCTACAATAGGTCCACAAAATTCTGTCAGCATTTAAAATAAAGGATGGAAAAAGGTAAGTCATGAAAGCAATAACTAAACAAATGCTCAAGTGGCTATAATAATATCAGAGAAAATAGTTTTTAAGACAAAAATTTTTATTACAGTAAAAATAGTTATCAGAAAAATATAACAATTATACATATACATGCACCTAATAACAAATCCCCAAAATAAATAAGGCAAAACTGAACATAATTGAAGTAAGAAATAAATAATTAAGCAATAATAAAGATGTCAATATCACAATTTTATAATGGTAAGAACAAGATGCAGAAAATATATATGTGTGTGTGTATCTATATATACACACAATATTATATATATTTACACAATATTATATATATATACACACAATATTATATATATACACACAATATTATATATATATATATATACACAATACCATACCACCTAGATTTCAACAAGTTTTCACGATAAGTCAATGTGCAAACATCAATTGTATTTACACACATTAGCAATAAAAATTCAAAAAAGCAATTTTATTTAAAATACATCAAAAAGAATAAAAAACATTGAAATGAATATTTCAAAGTAGTGCAAAACTTGTAAATTGAAAAATATTGTTGAAAGAACAAAGGAAATTTAAATAAAATGAAAGGAAACATACTCATGGATTGGCAGATGATATTTTAAGATAACAATAATTTCCAAATTGATCTACATATTTAAAGCAATTTCTATCAAAATTTCAGAGCCCATTTTCAGAAATTTGGCAAGCTGATTTAAAATCCATGTATAATTTAAAGAAACTCAGAATAGTCAAAAATAAATTTTAAAAAGAACACTACCCAATTTAAAACCTTACTTCAAAGCTATAGTCATTTGAACAGTGTGATCGTGATATATGGATTAACATATACATAAATAAAACAGAATTATGAATCCTGAAATAAACTCTAACTTTTATACAAAATTAGTTTTTGACAAAGTTTCTAAAACTATTCAATGAAATAAAAACTCTTTTCAATAAGACTGTATAAAAAAACTATGTAGTTAGACTGCTTTCTCTCACCATATTTAAAAATTAACTCCAAATGGTTCAGAGACCTAATGAATAAGACAAATATATAAAACTATTAGAAGAAAATATAGCAGTAATACTTTCTATACTTGCATTAGGCAATTGTTTCTAATATACAATAATAAATCACAAGCTATAAAATATAAATCAATAAATTGGACTTCATCAAAATGAAAATCTTTTGGTCTCTCGCTGCAGCTGTAGCTCCAGGTCTTGTCTTTACTTCTCTGTGTTCTCTGCTCCTAGAGGTCCAGCTTCTGTGGTCCTGTAACCAGCAAGTGTTGGGAGATGCACAGCTAAGATGCCAGGGCCCCCTGAAAGCCTAGAAATTGTTCTGTTTAATGTTATGGGCAGAAGCATCCATGTCATTTTAATAAAGTGCCTAATGTGACTCTAAGGAAAAATTGAAATTTAGGGTTGTGGTCATAGAATTCTCTCTGGTGAAGTGACAATGCTTGGACACCACACAGTGGAATTTATATAGTAATGTGATGTTAGAGAATTACAGAAACCTGGTCTTCCTGATCCCCAGTTATGTGTTCTCATTTTTCCCAGGACTTTTGGCCAGAGCAGATCATAAATGATTCTTTCCAAAAAGTGACATTGAGAAGTTGTGGAAAATGCAAACATGAGAATTTACAGTTAAGAAAATGTGGTAAATGTGTAGATGATTGCAAGGTGCAAAAAGGAGGTTATAATGGACTTGATCAATGTTTGCTGACTACCCAGCATGAAATATTTGAATATGATAAATACGTGAAAATGTTTCACAAATCTTCAAATTTAAATGGACGTAAGATAAGACATACTGGAACAAAAACCTTTCAAATGTGAAGAATGTGGCAAATTGTTTTGCGTGTTTTCAAACCTAACTCAACACAAACTAACTTATACTAGAGTAAATTTCTACAAATATGAATACTATGGAAAAGCCTTTAATGGGTCCTCAATCTTTACTAAACAAACATAAAAGAATTCATATTGGAGAGAAACCCTACAAATGTGAAGAATGTGGCAACGCCATTAACCAGTTCTCAAACCTTACTACACGTAAGATAATTTATACTAGAGAGAAACCCTATGAAAGTCAAAAATGTGTCAAAGCCTTTAATCTTTCCTCATATTTTACTACATATCAGATAATTCAAAATGGAGAGAAACCCTACAAATTTGAAGAATGTGGCAAAGTCTTTAACCAGTCGTCAATCCTTACTACACAAGATAATTCATACCAGAGAAAAATTCAACAAATATAAAGAATGTGGCAAAGATTTTAACCAGTCCTCACACCTTACCAGACATAAGATAATTCATACTACAGAGAAACTCTCCAAAGTTATAGAATGTGGCAAAGCTTTTAACCAGTCCTCACACTTTACCAGACATAAGATAATTCATACTACAGAGAAACCTTACAAATGTGAAGAATATGGCAAAGCCTTTAGGCAGTCCTCACACCCTATTACATATAAGATAATTCATACTGGAGAGAAAACCTACTAATGTGAAAAATGTGCCAAAGCCTTTAACAAGTCCTCACACCTTACTAGACATAAGAGCATTCATACTAGAGAGAAACACTACCAATGTGGAAAATATGGCAAATCTTTCTATCGATCTTCAAAACTTACTGAACATAAAAAATTCATACTGGAGAGAAACTGTACACATGTGAAGATGTGGCAAAGCCTTTAGTCATTTCTCACACCTTACTACACATAAGATAATTCATACTGCAGAGAAACCCTACCAGTATGAAAAATGTGGTAAAGCCTTTAATCAATCCTCACACCTTACTAGATAAGAGAAGTCATACTGGATAGAAACCCTACCAATGTGAAGAATATGGCAAAACTTTTAACCAATACTCAAGCCTTACTGGACATAAGAAAATTCATGTTGGTGAGAAACTCCACAAACCTAAAAGATGTAACAGTGATTTTGACAACACCTCAAACTTTTCTAAACATAAAAGAAATTGTATTGGTGAGAAATCTTAGAAATGTGAAGAATGTAACAAAGCTTTTAAATGGTTGTTACACTTGATTGTACATAAGATAATTCATACAAAAAAACAACTTGTACAAGTGTGAAGAATGTGGCAAAACTTTTAACCAATGCTCACACCTTACTGCACAGGAGATCATTTGTGCTTGAAAAAATCTTTACAAATATAAAGAATATGAAAAAGTCATTAATATCTGCTCACATCTTACTCAACATCAGAGAGTTCAGACTTAATAAAAGTAGTATAAATGCAAACAAATAAAAATTTTCGTACTTGAAAGTACAGCACTGAAAAAATAAAAAGACAATTCACAGAATGGAGGAAAATTTTCCAGGTTATTTATGTGATAAGGGATTTGTATCCAGAATATATAAGAGATGCTTACAACTCTATAATTAAAATAAAAACAGAAAATACTTCATTCAGTTGGGCAAAGGTTATCAGTAGACATTTCTCCAAAACAGATATACAAATGGCTACTAAGAACATAAGAACGCTCAACATCTTTAGTCCTTACAGAAATTAATATTAAAAACACAAAGAGTATTCCTCTTTTGGATTATAGCCTGAGGAATTCCATGAACCCTATACCCAGCAAATCAAGCAAAACTGGTCAAAATATTATGAAGAACAATTTTAAATGTTTGAAAATTGACTAAAGTGCAAAGAGCAAAGTAGAAAACATCTATTCAAGAAAATATACTAAAAATCAGTAATAATGCCCAGAGTCAAGAGAATTTGAGCCACAATCCATTCTTTCTCACCTTGCCCAACCCAACATTATGGTACTTCTACTCTCAGTAAGTATAGCAAAGAACCTTTCAATTTTAAGTAGAAGAGCCTAAATTTTTGGTGAGTATGGCCAAGTGGTAGGAATCTCACTTCCTCCACCCAGGCCTTATCTAAATGATGGAAGCTGTACCAGAAGCATGGATGGCCAGCATAATAAAACTTTGACTGTCCTTGCATGAGCTTATTTATAAATGCAGCTGAGACAACCGGAGGGTATACCACCAAACCTATTGCTTAGAGAGCTTGTCCTGAGGGAACAGCAGTCTATAGGAAAAGAGAGTTCCTAATTTCTCCCAAACATAATTAACTTTATTTGAAGCATAAAGTGAGGAAGTTGAATCTTAAAGCCACTCTTGGAAAAAAAAAATAGTTATTCTTAGTTAAGGACAGAAGCAAAACTATGGACCAGCAAGTCCACCAAAAAGAACCAGAGAAAGAGACAGTCAAGAGTCCTTCTGGTGTCAGAATAAATATCAAAGACCAGCCTCAAAAACATCTTCAACTGAATTTAATTGAATCAGACTTCTAAGCAGTTTATGCAATCGGGGAATTGTCAAAAACAATAGAGCAATCAACTGGTAATTAACAGGGCCTGACTGGCAAGGTGCATTACCAAATGAAGAACACAGCTTAACAGAGAGATTAGGAAAATAGATTCTAAGAAATCCATTCTAATATCACAGGCATCCTAGGGTAACACAAAACACACTGAGGATTGTAGGATCTGAAAAATGACACCAAAGTGACACTATTTCCTTCTCAATATGGAGCAAAAATATTTTCCTAAATTTACTAGAATACTTTAGCAAAGAAACAAAAACCAAATAACAAAATAAGCCACAAAGAGGTGTGGGAGAATTAGTATCCAAGGTTACTACAACATACTGCATAAAAAGTCCAGTTTTTCAAGAAAAAAAAAGTGACACATAATTTTTCTGGGCCACTTTGCCAACTGGGGAACTTCATGTCCAGTGACACACCCCACCCTCCCCCAGGTCTCACTCAGCCCTGGGCCTGTCACTGGAGGCACCCCACCCACTTGGCATGGCTGCATTATGGCTTGTACCCATGTTCAGCAGTTCCTGAGGTCTTGTCCTCCATCCAAGAAGAATGAGGATACACTGACAATTCAAAGGGTGAAGAGAGCAGAAGAGAATTTAACTAACTGACAGAGCAGCTCTCAGTGGAGAGGGGATGAAAAGCTGTTCCCCCACCCCTGCAGTTGAAGCTTTTATGGGCTCAGAACAGAGGTGTACATGCTGATTGGTTTGTAAGTATGCAAAGAAAGGCTAAAGCAAAGTCACCACATAAGGTGGACATGGCAGTGTCGAAAACCAATTAGGAAAGGGTAGATATATGTAAAATAGGTGAAGAGGAGGATCAATCAGAGGAAAGCATGCAAAACAGGAAGACAGGTTTTCAATCCAGTCCATGGATTTGACTTGTAGCTTGGCTTTCAAGTTTTAAACTGTCTTTGACTTTGAGGTCAGGTTTAACCAGGCACCCACCCCTATATGTCTAGACATTTGTCTGCCTCCTGCTGCTACCAAAAGTTCAAAACTAGCAAAGAAACAGAAATGTGTGCCCCATTCAAAGGAAAAAAATAGGCAATAGAAACTATCTGTAAGAAGAAAGAGATGTCAGATTTAACAAAAATTTCAATGCAACCATTATAAATATGTTTAAAGAACCAGAGGAAATTATGTTTAATTAAGAAAAGTAAGATATAAAGAGAAGGTCTCATCACATATATAATATAAATAAAAAGATGTAATATAAGTGATAAAATATAAGTGAAAAAGAATAATATGGAAATTATGGAGTTGAAAATTACAATAACTAAACTAAAAATTTATTACAAGAGATCAGCAGTAGATTTGAAAAACCAAGAGAATGAGCAAAATTGAAGATATATCAATAGTTATTATGCAATCCATAAAACATAGAAATAATAAAATGAAGACAACTAAACACAGCCTCAGATAAATGTGGGGCACATGTAAGCACAACACAACATAACTATTGAGTACTGAGATTAATAACTGGGTGATGTAGTAATATGTACAACAAACCCAAGTGACATGTGTTCATCTATGTAACAAACCTTCACATGTACCCCCACACCTAAAATAAAAATTTAAAGAAAAAATGAAAAATCAGAAAACTAAATTATATCACCAGAGAAAATCATCTTCATTAGAGAAAGACAGGAATGAAGGAAAGAAGAAAGAGAAAGCTGCAAAACAACCAGAAAATAATAAGAAAATGACAGAAGTCCTCACTTATCAATAAAAACACTGAATATACCTGGATTAAATTCTCCATTCAAAAGAAATAGACTGAATGAATACATGAAAAAACAAGACACATAGTTCTGTTGCCTACAAGGAACATACTTCACAATAAAGACACAAAGAAACTGAAAAGTAAAAAGATGGAAAAAGTTACTTCATGTCAATGGAAACCAAAAATAGCAGGAGTTGCTATACTTATATCAGAAAAATAAATTTCAAGATAAATCTATAAAAGAATAAAAAGAAGGTCACTACATAATGGTGAATGAAAAAGAAGGTCGCTATGTAATGATGAATGGGTAAATTCAGTAAGAGGACATAGTAATATCAAATATGTATGCACCCAACACTGGAGCACCCAGATATATAAAGAAAATATTATTAGAGCTACAGAGAGATGAGTCCCAATACAATAATACCTGGAGACTTCAACATTCCACTTTCAGCATTGGGCAGATCTTCCAAACAGAAAATCAACAAAGAAATAATTTATGTCATCAGACATAATTTGCACTATAGACTAAATAGATCCAATATATATTTACAGAACATTTCATCCAAGAGCTGCAGAATACACATTTTTTTCTTGGCACATGGATTATTCTCAAGGACAGACCATTTATTAGGTCACAATTCTTAAGATATTCAAATAATTGAAATTATATCAAGAATCTTCTATGACCACAAGGGAGTAAAACTAAAAATTAACAACAACAGGAATTTTGAAAACTATAGAAATATATTGAAATTAAACACTATGCTCCTGAATGACCAGTAGGTCTACGAAGAAATCAAGAAGGAAAGTGAAAAATTTCTGGAAACAAATGATAATGGAAGCACGACATACCAAAACCTATAGAAAACAGGAAAAGAAGTACTAAAATGGAAGTTTATAACTATAAATACCTATATCAAAAAAGAAAAAAACTTTAAATGAACAATCTAACAATGAATCTTAAAGAACTGTAAAAGCAAGAGCAAACCAACCTCAAAATTATTAGAATAAAACAAATAATATAGGTAGGAGCAGAAATCAGTGAAATTAAAATGAAAACAACAAAACAAGATTGATAAAATGAGAAGTTGGTTTTTTGAAAAGTTAAACAAAATTTACAAACCTTTAGTCAGACTAAGAAAAATAGAGATAAGATCCAAATAAATAAAATCAGAAATGATAAAAAGGGATATTATGACTGATACTGCAAAAATTCAAAGGATCATTAGTGGCTACTATGAGAAACAATATTCCAATAAATTGAAAAATCTGAAAGAAATGGACAAATTCCTAGATACACACAACCTATGAAGATTAAACCAAAAAGAAATTCAAAGCCTAAACAGATCAATAACAAGTAATGAGATTGAAGCTTTAATAAAAGGTCACCCAGTAAAGAAAAGCCCAGGACCTGACTGTTTTACAGCTGAATTATTCCAACTATCGATAGAAAAATTAAGATCCATCCTCCTCAGATTATTTCACAAAATAGAAGAGGAGAGAACACTTCCAAACTCACTTTATAAAGACAGTATTAACATGATACAAAACTCAGATAGACACATCAAAGAAAGAAAACCACTGACCAATATATCTGATAAAAATTGATGCATAAATTCTCAACACAATATTAGCAATCTGAATTCAATAATACATTAGAAAGATCATTCATAAACACCAAGTGGGATTTATTCTTGGGTTGCAACGATGGTATGGTTCAACATAGGCAAATAAAACAATTTGATGCATCATATCAACAAAATGAAGGATATAAACCATAGGATTATTTCATTTGAAGCTGAAAAAAATTGTTGAATAAAATTCAACTTTTCTTCATTATAAAACTCTCAATTAACTGGTCTAGAAGTAACATTAGATAATAAAAGCCATATACAACAGACCCACAACTAGTATTATACTGAATGGAGAAAAATTGAAAAGTTTTTCTCTAAGATTTAAAACACGGGAGAATGCCCACTTTCACCACTGTTATTCAACATAGTACTGGAAGTTCTAGCTAGAGCAATTGGAGAAGAGAAAAAAATAAAGGACATTAAATTAGAAAAGGAAAAGTCTAATTATTCTTTGTAGATGATATGATCTTATATTTTGAAAAACCTAAAGACTCCACAGGAAAACTATAAGAACTGATAAAAAAAAATTAATAAAGTAGAAAGATACAAAATCAACATACAAAAAATCAGTAGCATTTCTATATAACAATAGTGAACAATGTAAAAAAATAAAACTGTAATCCTATTTACAATTCCCAAATATAAATTAAATACCTATCAATTAGTTTAACCAAAGAAATAAAAGATCTCTATAATGAAACTATAAAACACTGATAAAAAATTGAAGAAGACACCTGAATATGGAGTAATATGCCATATTTACAAATTGGAAGAATCAATATTGTTTAAAAAGTCCATACTACCCAAAGAAATCTACAAATTCAGTGCAATCCCTATCCAAATATAAATGACATTCTTCATAAAATTGTTTTAAAAAGTGCTAAAATATATATGGAAACACGAAAGACCAAAAATAGTCAGGGCTATTCTATGCAAAAATAACAAAACTGGAGGAATCACATTTCTTGACATCAAATTATGCTACAGAGATATATAACTAAAACAGCATGATACAGGCATAAAACAGACACATAAATAAATGGAACAAAATAGATAACCCAAAAACAAATTCACACACCCACAGTGAACTCATTTTTGACAAAGGTAGAAAGATAGAACTTACACTGGGAAAAATATAGTCTCTTCAATAAATAGTGCTGGGAAAATCAGATATTTGTGTGCAGAAGAATAAAACCAGACCTCTATTTATCATGATATACAAAAATAAAATCAAAATGAATTAAGTACTTAAACCTAAGACCTCGAACTATGAAACTACTACAAGAAAATTGATGAAACCCCCCAGGATGTCAGTCTGGATAAATATTTCTTGAGTAATACTCCACAAGCAAAGACAACCAAAGTAAAAATGGGCAAATGGAAACACATCAATTAAAACAGCTTCCGCACAGCAAAGGATACAAGCAACAAAGTGAGGAGACAATCCACAGAATGGGAGAAAACATTTGCAAACTACCCATCTGACCAAGGATTAAAAATCAGAATATCAAAGAAGTTCAACAAATCTGCAGGAAAAAAATTTGCAAACTTATAAATATTTTTTAGCTTTACCTCTGGTAAAGGTAGTGATGAACCAGAAAAGAAGTAGGGATGGTTAAAGAATAAACAAAAAGCAAGAAAAAGGTAATAAAAGATGGGGAAAAGATTTAAACAGACATTTCTCAAAAGAAGGTATACAAATGGCTAACAGGCACATGAAAAGTTGCTCGACATCACTGATCATCAGAGAAATGCAAATCCAAACCTGCAAAAAAAATCTCTCTCCAGTACAAATGGCTTATATCCAAAAGACAGACAATAACAAATGCTGGGAAGTATGTGGAGAAAAGGAAACCTTGTACACTGTTGATGGCAATGTAAATTAATACAAACACTGTGGAGAACAGTTTGGAGGTTTCTCAAAAAAACTACAAATAGAACTACCAATGATCCAGCAATTCTATTGCTGGGTGTATACCCCAAAAAAACTAAATCAGTATATCAAAGAGCTATGTGCACTTCTATGTTTGTTGAAGCACTGTTTACAAAAACTAAGATTTAGTAGCAACCTAAGTGTCTATCAATAGATAAATAGATAGAGAGAATTTGGTCATATACACAATAGAGTACTATTCATAAAAAGGAATGAGATCCAGTCATTTCCAACAATATGGGTGAAACTGGGGATCATTATGTTAAGTAAAATAAACCAGTCAAAGAAAGACAAACATCACATGTTCTCACTCATTTTTGGGATTTAAAAATCAAAGCAATTGAACTCATGGACATAGAGAGTCAAAGAATTGTTAGCCTCTGGTAAAGGTAGTGGTGAGCCAGGAAAGTGGTAGGGATAGTTAAAGAATAAAAAACACTAGAAAAAATTAATAAGACCTACTGTTTGATAGCACAATAGGGCGACTATAGTCAATAATGACTTAATTGTACATTTTTAACGAACTTAAAAAGTGTAATTGGATCATTTGTAACACAAAAAATAAATGCTTGACAGGGTGAATACCTCATTCCCCATGATGTCCTTATTTCACATTGCATGCCTTTATCAAAACATCTAATGTACATCAGAAATATATACACCTACTATGTACCTACAAAAATGTGTTAAAACAAAAACAATAGTAATAAAAATAAAAAATTATACAATATTTGTAAAAAGTATAAGAATAATAGCACAAAACAGAAACAAAACCTCATAGGAGGGTTATTTTATAACATCAGAATTAAGCTAATATAAAACTGCTCAATATGCAAAAATTAAAATTAATATGGTAACTCTAGAGCAACCACTAAAAAATAAGTTTTAAAACATATAGTGAGAAATAATTATTAAAGAAATGAACATGTTACACTAGAATATATTTACTTAAAGCCAAAGGAAACAGAAGAAAATTTGAGAAAAAAGACATGAGAGATTTAGAAAACAAAGTGGGATACAGCAAAACTAGTTCTCAAAGGAAAATTTACATAAGCAAATATCTACCTCAGGAAAAGAAATCAAGCCAATAACCTAAATTTCCACCCTAAGACACTAGAACAAGAACAGAAAACGAATCTCAAAATAACAAGAAGAAAGAAACCAATATAGATTAGAGCATAAGTTAATAAAATAGAGAATAGAAAAGCAAAAGTGAAAATTTGTGAAATCAAAAGTTGATTCATCAAAAAGATTAACAAAATTGGCAATCATTAGCTAGAGTTCCCCCCAAAAAACCCCCAAAACACAAAATAAAACAAAAGATAAGATTCAAATTATAAAAATTATAAATTAAATAACTAGCATATCATTAACTTTGCAAAAATATAATGAATTATAAGGGAATACTATTATCTATATACTAGCATGCTATATAACTTAAATAAAATTCTCAAATTCTGAAAAGGTGCAAGTATCAAAACTGACTCAAGAAGCAATTGACAATCATGAAGAGACTTGAAAAAAGTAAGGAGATTGAATTAGTGATTAGAAAACCTTCCCCACACAAAAAAGCCCAGAACCAGATGGATTCACTAAAAAGTTATATCAAATATTTGAAGAATTAATATTGATCTTCACAAACTCTTCCATAATATAGAAAGGGAAGAACACCACTCAACTTACCCAATGAGACCAATCTTACCTACATCCTAAATCTTGACAAATACATGACAAGAATAGCTAATTTAGGACTAACATATTTTATGAATATAGACACAAAAATCACGAAATCTTCAAAAAATACTAGCAAACTTGCTATGCAGGAGACCAGAGTTCAATTCCTGATGAGGAGGCAAAAAAAATAAAAATTAAAAAACTAAATACAGCAATTTATTTAAAAGATTATACACCATTGCCAAATGAGGTAGATCCCAGGAAGGTAAGATTGGCCTAACATACAAAAATCAATTAATGTAATACACTACAACAGTAGAATAAAGAATACAACCACATGACCATCTCAATAGATGCAGAAAAATACTTGACCAAAACCAATACCTCTGCATAATTTGTATTTCTTAAAAAACCTTAAACTGTGAATAGAAATATAATTTCTCAACTTGGTAAAGTGTATCTATGAAAAAGTCATAGATGACAAATTTAACTCACATGCTAAAGACTGAAGAATATCAGGAATAAGACAAAAATGCCTTCTATTGTCACTTCTATTCAACATTGTGCTAGACGTTCTAGCTAAGGCAATAAGACAAGAAGATATTTGTATTTCTATTTGCAGAAGACATAATCTTGTATATAGAAAACCAACTTCTCTATTAAAAAATTATTTTGTACGGGACAGAACAAGATGGCCAAATAGAAGCATCTGCCAATCATCCTCCCCACAGGAACACCAAAGTTAACAAGTATCTACACCAAAAAAGTCACCGCTATTAGAACCAAAAATCAGGTGAGCAATCTGTACCTGATTTTAACTTCATATCACTGAAAGAGGCACAAAGAAGGGTAGGAAAGTCAATCTTGAATTACCATCACCACTCCTTCCCCACTCCGCAATAGCTGTGTGGCTCAGAGAGAGAATCTGTGCACGTGAGGGAAGGAGAACACACTAATTGCAACAATTTGCATCGGAATGCAGTGCTATCCTGTTGCAGTGAAAAGAAACACCAGTCAGAACTCAGCCAGTGCCCACAGAGGGAGCATTTATAGGAGCCCTAGCCAGGGGAAAATGGCCTATCTCAGCAGTCAGAGCTTAAGTTTCTGCAAGCCTAGCCACTGCACACTAAAGGAGTTCGGGTCCTAAATAAACCTGAAATTCAGTCTAGGCCACAAAGACTGCAATTCCTAGGCAAGTCCTACTGCTGTGCTGATCTCAGAGCCAGTGAACTTAAGGGGGCACATGACCTGTCAGGGCATTTCTGCTAAAGGAGAGGGAATGATTTAAAATAATTTATAAATATTACAAATAATGGTTTAAAAAAAAAAAAAAAACTTGTCTTGCAACTTGGATACCAGCTCAGCCACAGTAAAATTTGGCACCAGGAAGAGTTGGGAGATCTTCATTTTATGCACTGGCTCCTGGATGACATTTCTAGACATATCCTAGGCCAGAAGGAAATCAACTGAGAAAGGACCAAGTCTTGGCAACATTCATTACTTGCTAATAAAAGAGTCCTTTTTAGCTGAATAATCAACAGTGAGGTCCAGGTAATATAATCCATGTGTCTTGGTTGAGGCTCTGAGATGTGCTTCCTTCATGTGTGACTCAGCACATTCCCAGTAATGGTGGCTATGGGGAGAGACATCTTGTGCTTGAGAAAAACAAAGAGAAAAGTAAAGGAGATTCTGTCTTGAAGCTTAGGTAACATCTTGGACACAATGCGGTAAAGCATCAAGCAGGCTCTTGGGGTTCCCAGTTCCAGGCCTTGGCTCTTGGGAAGCATTTCTGAACTTGCCCTAGGCCATAGGGGAGCTCATTGCTCTGAAGGTCGTGTTCCAGACCTGGAAGCATGCACCACAAGCTGACTGAACAGGTCTTGGGCCTTAAGTGAACATTTGTGGTAGCCCAGGATTACTTCCCATGAGCCTGGAGTGGTGGTGGCCATGGAAAGAGACTCCTCTGCCTGTAGAAAGGAAAATAGAGAGTGGAAAGGACTTCATCCTGGGGTATACCTGTCAGGTCAGCCACAATAGACTAGAGAACCAAGTAAATTTCTAAAATTTCTGACTCTAGGCCATGGCTCCTAGACAGAAACTTTGGACCCACCCAGGACCCAGGAGAACTTGCTGCTCTGAAGGGAAGGACACATGCCTGGCTAGCATTGGCACCTACTGATTATAGAGCCATAGTGCAAACATAAGCTGTAGCCAGGTAGTGGTCAAAGGAGACCTTGAGCGAGACCAATTGCTATGCTGGGTTCAGATTTGACCCAGATAGTCCCAGTAATGGTAGCCATAGGATTGCTTGTGTCAGTCTATCCCTAGCTCCAGGCAGCTCATCACAGAGAGAGAGAGAGACTTCATTTATTTGAAAAAAAAAAAAAAAAGTATGGGAAGAGAGTAAGGGTCTCTGCCTGGAAATCAAGAAAATTCTTCTGGATCTTATCCAAGTCCTGCAATGTAATATCTCAATGAGTCTGCAAGACCCACAGCACTACTGAACTTGGGGTACTCCATGATGCGGATACATCTGTAGGGACTAAAAACTTAGATCACAAAACTCAGGTCCTTCTGAATACCTGGAAAGCCTTCTTAAAAACGATGGTATACTTAGGATTATCTTGGCTATATGGGCTATTTTATGGTTCCATATGAAATTTAAAGTAGTTTTTTCTAGTTCTGTGAAAAAAGTCAATGGTAGCTTCATGGTGATAACATTGAATCTATAAATTATCTTGGGCAGTATGGCCATTTTCACAATATTGTTTCTTCCTATCTGGAGGCACCATGCAACCTGACTTCAAACTATACTACAAGGCTACAGTAACCAAAACAGCATTGGTACTGGTACCAAAACAGATATATAAACCAATGCAACAGAACAGAGGCCTCAGAAATAATGACACACATCTACAACCATCTGATCTTTGACAACCCTGATAAAAACAAGCAATAGGGAAAGGATTCTGACAGTCCAGGAGATTCTGTCTTGTGCCTGGCTCGGTGGGTCTTATCCCCACAGAGCCCAACAAGCTAAGATCCAATGGCTTGAAATTCTAGCTGCTAGCACAGAAGTCTGAGGCCTACCTGGGATGCTCCAGCTTTGTGGGGGGAGGGGCATCCATCATTGCTGAGGCTTAAGTAGGCAGTTTTACCCTCACAGTGTAAACTAAGCTGTCGGGAAGTTTGAACTGGGCGGAGCCCACCTCAGCTCCCTGAGACAGAGCACCTGGGAGAAGGGGCGGCTGTGGGCACAACTTCAGGAGACTTTAACATCCCTGCCTGACAGCTCTGAAGAGAGCAGTGGTTCTCCTGGCACAGTGTTCGGGCACAGTGTTCGAGCACAGATAAGGGACAGACTACCTCCTCAATTGGGTCCCTGAACCCTTGTGTATCCAGACAGGGAGACACGTCCCAGTAGGTGCTGACAGACACCTCATACAGGAGAGCTCTGGCTGGTATCTGGCATGTGCCCCTCTGAGATGAAGCTTCCAGAGGTAGGAACAGGAAGCAATCTTTGTTGTTCTGCAGCCTGCAGTGGTGAAACCCAGGCAAACAGGGTCTGGAGTGGACCTCCAGCAAACCAGCAGGCCAGCAGCAGAGGGGCCTGACTGTTAAAAAGAAAACTAACGAATAGAAAGGAATAGTATCAACATCAACATATCAAAGACCAAAGGTAAGTAAATCTGTGAAGATGGGGAGAAACCAGCACAAGAAGGCTGAAAATTCCAAAAACCAGAATCCCTCTTCTCCAAAGGATCACAACTCCTCACCAGTAAGGGAACAAAACGGGACAGAGAATGAGTTTGATGAATTGACAGAAGTTGGCTTCAGTAGGTGGATAATAACAAACTCCTCTGAGCTAAAGAATCATGTTCTAACCCAATGCAAGGAAGCTAAGAACAATGAAAAGAGGTTAGACGAATTGATAACTAGAATAACCAGCTTAGAGAAGAACATAAATGACCTGATGGAGCTGAAAATCACAGCACGAGAACTTCATGAAGCATACACAATATCAATAGCTGAACTGATTAAGCGGAAGAAAGGATATTGGAGATTTAAGATCAACTCAATGAAATGAAGCAAGAAGACAAGATTAGAGAAAAAAGGAGTGAAAAGAAACAAAAAAACCCTCCAAGAAATATAGGACTATGTGAAGAGACCAAATCTATGTTCGATTGGCATACCTGAAAGTGACGGTGAGAATGGAAACAAGTTGGAAAACACTCTTCAGGGTATTATCCAGGAGAACTTCCCCAACCTAGCAGGGCAGGGCAACATTCAAATTCAGGAAATACAGAGAACACCGCAAAGATATTCCTCAAGATGCGCAACCCCAGGACACATAATCATCGGATTCACCAAGGTTGAAATGAAGGCAAAAAAGTTAAGCGCAGCCAGAGAGAAAGGTCGGGTTACCCACAAATGGAAGCCCATCAACCTAACAGCAGATCTGTCTGGAGAAACCCTACAAGCCAGAAGAAAGTAGGGGCCAATATTCAACATCCTTAAAGGAAATAATTTTCAACCCAGAATTTTGTATTCAGCCAAACTAAGTTTCATAAGCAAAGGAGAAATAAAATCCTTTACATACAAGCAAATGCTGAGAGATTTTGTAACCACCAGGTCTGCCTTACAAGAGCTCCTCATGGGAACACTAAACATGGAAAGGAACCACCAGCACTAGCCACAGCCAAAAATTCCAAATTGTACCATCGAGGCTATGAAGAAACTACATCAACTAACAGGCAAAATAACCAGCTAGCATCATAATGACAGGATCAGATACACACATAACAATATTTACCTTAAACGTAAATGAGCTAAATGCCCCAATTAAAAGACACAGACTGGCAAATTGGATAAAGAGTCAAAACCATTTGATGTGCTGTATTCAGCAGACCCATCTCATGTACAAACACACACATAGGCTCAAAATAAAGGGATGGAGGAAGACTTACCAAGCAAATGGAAAGCAAAAGGCAGGGGTTGCAATCCTAGTCTCTCATAAAACAAACTTTAAACCAACAAAGATCAAAAGAGAAAATGAAGGGGAATACATAATGGTAAAAAGATCAATGCAACAAGAAGAGCTAACTATCCTAAATATGAATGCACCCAATACAGGAGCACCCAGATTCATAAAGCAAGTTCTTAAAGACCTACAAGGAGACTTAGATTCCCACACAATAATAATGGTAGACTTTAACACCCCACTGTCAATATTAGACTGTTCTATGAGACAGAAAATTAACAAGGATATCCAGGGCTTGAACTCAGCTTGGAACCAAGCGGACCTAATAGACATCTACAGAACTCTCCACCCCAAATCAAGAGAATATACATTCTTCTCAGCACTACATCAGACTTGTTCTAAAATTGACCGCATAATTGGAAGTAAAACACTCCTCAGCAAATGAAAAATAATGGAAATCATAACAAACAGGCTCTCAGACCACAGTGCAATAAAATTAGAACTCAGGATTAAGAAACTCACTCAAAACCGCACTACTACATGGAAACTGAACAACCTGCTCCTGAATGACTACTGGGTAAATAATGAAATGAAGGCAGAAATAAAGATGTTCTTTGAAACCAATGAGAACAAACACACAACATACCACAAGAAAAAGCAGGAATGCTCTAAAGAGAAAGCAGGAAAGATCTAACATCAACATCCTAACATCAAAATTAAAAGAAATAGAGAAGCCAAAAGCTAGCATAAGAAAAGAAATAACTAAGATCAGGGCAGAACCGAAGGTAATAGAGACACGAAAAACCCTTCAAAAAATCAGTGAATCCAGGAACTGATTTTTTTTTAAAGATCAACAAAATAGATGAACTTCTAGACAGACTAATAAAGAAGAAAAGAGAGAAGAATCAAATAGATGCAATAAAAAATGATAAAGGGGATATCACCACCAATCCCACAGAAATAGAAACTACCTTCAGAGAATACTATAAACACCACTATGAAAATAAACCAGAAAATCTAGAAGAAATGGATAAATTCCTGGACACGTACACCCTCCGAAGACTAAAACCAGAAAGAAGTGAAATTCCTGAATAGGCCAAAAACACGTTCTGAAATTGAGGCAGTAATTAATAGCCTACCAACCCAAAAAAAGCCCAGCACGTGAGGGGTTCACAGCCAAATTCTATCGGAGGTACAAAGAGGAGCTGGTACCGTTCTTTCTGAAGGTATTTCAAACAGTAGAAAAAGAAGGACTCTCCAAAACTCATTTTATGAGGCTGGAATCATCCTGAAACCAAAACCTGGCAGAGACACACACACACACACACACACAAAAACAGTTTTAGGCCAAAAGCCCTGATGAACATCAGTGTTGAAATCCTCAATAAAATACTGGCAAACCTAAACCAGCAGCACATCAAAAAGCTTATCCACCATGATCAAGTCAGCTTCATCCCTGCGATGCAAGGCTGGTTCAACATGCACAAATCAATACATGTAATCCATCACGTAAACAGAACCAATGACAAAAAAACACATGATTATCTCAATTACGCAGAAAAAGCCTTTGATAAAATTCACCACTCCTTCATGCTAAAAGCTCTTAATAAACTGGGTATTGATGGGACATACCTCAAAATAATAAGAGCTATTTATGCTATTTATGACAAACCCATAGCCAACATTACACTGAATGGGCAAAAGCTGAAACTATTCCCTTTAGAAACCAGCACAAGATAAGGATCCCCTCTCTCACTGCTCCTATTCAACATAGTATTGGAAGTTCTGACCAGGGCAATCTGGCAAGAGAAAGAAATAAAGGGTATTCAAATAGGAAAAGAGGAAGTCAAATTGTCTCTGTTTGCAGATGACATGATTGTATATTTAGGAAACCCCAACATCTGAGCCCGAAATATCCTTAAGCTGATAAACAACTTCAGCAAAGCCTCAGGATACAAAATCAACATGCAAAAATTACAGGCATTCCTATAGACCAATAATAGACAAACAGAGAGCCAAGTCAGGAGTGAATTCCCATTCACAATTGCTACAAAGATAATAAAATACTTAGGAATACAATATACAAGAAATGTGAAGGACCTCTTCAAGGAGAACTACAAACCACTGCTCAAGGAAATAAGAGAGGACACAAACAAATAGAAAAACATTCCGTACTCATGGATAGGAAGAATCAATATCGTGAAAATAGCCATACTGTCCAAGGTAATTTATAGATTCAATGCTATCTCCATCAATCTGCAATTGACTTTCTTCACAGAATTGGAAAAAAAAGACTTTAAATTTCATATGGAACCAAAAAAGAGCCCACATAGCCAAGACAATCCTGAGCAAAAAGAACAAAGCTGGAGGCATCATGCTATCTGACTTCAAGCTATACTACAAGGCTACAGTAATAAAAACAGCATGGTACTGGTACCAAAATAGATATATAGACTAATGGAACAGAATAGAGGCCTCATAAATAACACCACACATCTACAACCACCTGATCTTTGACAAACCTGACAAAAATAAGCAATGGGGCAAGGATTCCATATTTAATAAATGGTGCTGGGAAAACTGGCTAGCCATATGCAGAAAGCTGATACTGGATCCCTTCCTCACACCTTATACAAAAATTAACTCAAGATGGATTAAATACTTAAATGTGAGACCTAAAAAGCATAAAAACTCTGGAGAAAACCTAGGCAATACCATTCAGGACATAGGCATGGGCAAAGACTTCATGACTAAAACACCAAAAATAATAGCAACAAAAGCCAAAATAGACAAATGGGATCTAATTAAACTAAAGAGCACTGCACGGTAAAAGAAACTATAATCAATGTGAACAGGCAACCTACAAAATGGGAGAAAATTTTTGCAATCTATCCATCTGGCAAAGGGCTAACATGCAGACTCTATAAAGAACTTAAACAAATTTACATGAAAAAAACAAACAATCCCATCAAAAAGTGGGCAAAGTATATGAACAGACACTTCTCAAAAGAAGATTTTTATGCAGCCAACAAACATATGAAAAGATGCTCATCATCACTGGTCATTAGAGAAATGCAAATTAAAACCACAATAAGATATCATCTCACACCAGTTAGAATGGTGATCATTAAAAAGTCAGGAAACAACAGATGCTGGAGAGGATGTGGAGAAATAGGAATGCTTTTACACTGTTGGTGGGAGTGTAAATTAGTTCAACCATTGTGGAAGACAGTGTGGCAATTCCTCAAGGATCTAGAACAAGAAATACCATTTGACCCAGCAATCTCATTACTGGGCATATAACCAAAGGATGATAAATCATCCTACTATAAAGACACATGCACACGTATGTTTATTGTGGCACTATTCATAACAGCAAAGACTTGGAACCAACCCAAAAGTCCATCAATGATAGGCTGGAGAAAGAAATTGTGGCACATATATACCATGGGATACAATGCAGCCATAAAAAATAATGATTTCATGTCCTTTGGAGGGACACGGATGAAGCTGGAAACCATCATTCTCAGCAAAGTAACACAAGAAGAGAAAACTAAAGACTGCATGTTCTCACTCATAAGTGAGATTTGAACAATGAAAACACACGGACACAGTGAGGGGAATATCACACACCTGGTCCCGTCAGGGAGTGGCAGGATGTAGGAGGGATAGCATCAGGAGAAACACCTAATGTAGATGATGGATATATGGGTGTAGCAAACCACCATGGCACATGTATACCTATGTAGCAAACCTGCAGGGTCTGCACATGTACCCCAGGACTTAACGTATAATAATAAAAAAGAAAAAATATATCAATGAAAATGAATTATGGTCTTAAATCTAGGTCGTCAAACTATGAATCCACCAAAATAAAACTTTGGGAAAACTCTGCAGGATATTGGACTGAGCAAAGATTTCTTGAGTAATATTCCAGAAGCACAGACAACCAAAGGAACGTGGACAGATAGAATCACATCAAGTTACAAAGCTTCAACACAACAAAGAATACAATCAACAAAGTGAAGGGACAACCCACAGAATGGGAGAAAATATTTGCAAACTACCCATCTGGGAAGGGATTGGTAAGCAGAATATAAAAGAAGTTCAAACAACTCTATAGGAGAAAACAAACTAACAATCTAATTAAAATGGGCAAAAGATCAGAATAGACATTTCTCAAAAGAAGACATACGAATGGCAAATAGATATATAAAAACATATTCAACATTATTGATCATCAGAGAAATGCAAATCAAAACTACAACAAGATATCATCTCACCCCAGTTAAAACGACTTTTATCCAAAATATAGGCAGTAACTAATCCTGACAAGGATGTGATGAAAGAAAATCCTTGAACACTGTTGGTGGAAATGTAAATTAGTACAATCATTATGGAGAACAGTTTGGAGATTTCTCAAGGAGCTAAAAAATAGAGGTACCATATGATCCAGCAATCCCACTTTTATGTATATACCCAAAAGAAAGAAAATTAGTGTATCAAAATGATATCTGGATGCTCATGTTTACGGCAGTACTATTCACAATATTCAAGATTTGGAAGCAACCTAAATGTCTATCAACAAATGGATCAATAAAGAAAATGTGGTACATATAAACAATGGAGTACTCTTCAGTCATAAAAAATAATAAAATCCAGCCGCTTGCATCCACATTGATGTAATTGGAGGTCAACTTTTTAAGTGAAATAAACTAAGCACAGAAAGGACAAACCACATAAACTCACTTATTTGTGGGAGCTCAATATTAAAACAATTGAACCTATGGAGATAGAGCAAGAATGATGGTTACCAGAGGCTAAGAAGGGTAATGGGAGATTTTGAAAAATGGAGATGGTTAATAGGTACAAAAAAAGTAGAATGAATGAGTAAGATCTTGTATTTGATAGCACAACAGGGTGACTATACTCAATAATCATTTAATGATACTTTTTAAATTTTTATTTGATTTCAATAGATTTTGGGGTACAGTGGCTTTTGGTAACATGGATAAGTTCTTTAGTGATGATTCTGAGACTTTGGTGCATCCATCACCTGAGCAGTGTACACTGTACCCAATATGTAGTATTTTATCCATCACTCTCTCTCCTACCCTTCCCCGCAAGTACCCAAAGTCCATTTTATTTTTCTCATGCCTATGCAGTTTCACAGCTTAGCTCCCACTTACAAGTGAGAACATACAATATTTGTTTTTCCATTCCTGAGTAACTTACTAAGAATAATGGCCTTCAACTCTATCCAAGTTGCTGAAAAGGCCTTATTTCATTCTGTTTTATGGCTGAGCAGTATTCTCTGGTATATATATACCACATTTTCTTTATCCACTCATTGGTTGATGGGCATTTAAGTTGGTTCTATATTTCTGCAATTGTCAATAGTGCTGCTATAAATATGCATGTGCTTGTGGATTTTTCTTTTCTTTTTTAAAAATTTAATTTAATTTTAATTTCTGAGATACATGTGCAGGATGTGCAGGTTTTTTACATAGGTAAATGTGTGCCATGGTGGTTTGCTGCACCTATGAACCTATCACCCATGTATTAAGCCTGCATGTGGCTTTTACATAAAATGACTTCTTTTCTTTGGGTAGATACCCAGTAGTGGGATTGCAGAATAGTAGTTCTGCTTTTAGTCCTCTAAGAAACCTCCATACTATTTTCCATAGTGGCTGTACTATTTTACATTTCCACTAGCAGTGTAAAAGTGTTCCATTTACACCACACCAGTATTTATTATTTATTATTTTTAAATTATGGCCATTCTTTCAGGAGAAAGGGGGTGATTTATTGTGGTTTTAATTTGCATTTCCCTGATAATTAGTAATATTGAAGATTTTTCCTATATTTGTTGCATTTATATCTTAAGAATTGTCCGTACATATTTTTGCCCAATTTTGATGGAATCATTTGTTGTTTTTTCTTGTTGATTTGAGTTCTTTGTAGATTATCAATACTAGTCCTTTGTCAGTTGTGTAGTTTGCAAAGATTTTTTTTTCCATTCTGTGGGTTGTCTGTTTACTCTGATGATTATTTATTTTGATGTGCAGAAGCTTTGTAGTGAATTAGGTCTGCTTTAATTATTATTGTTTTTGTTGCATTTGCTTTTGGGATCTTAGTCATGAATTCTTTGCCTAAGCCAATGTCTACAAGAGTTTTTCCAATGTTATCTTCTAGAGTTTTTATGATTTCTGGTCTTAGATTTAAGTCTTTTATCCATTTTTAGTTATTTTTTATAAGGCAAAAGATGAAGATCCAGTTTTATTATTTTACATGTGGCTTACCAATTTTACCGATAAAATTTATTGAATAGGGTGTCACTTCTCCACTTCAAGTTTTTGTTTGCTTTCTCAAAAACAGTTGGCTGTAAGTATTTGCCTTTATTTCTAGTCTCACTATTCTATTCCATTGGTATACGTGCCTATTTTATACAAATACTGTGATATTATGATGACTATAGACTTGTTGTATAGTTTGAAGTCAGGTAATCTGATACCTCCAGATTTGTTCTTTTTGCTTACTATTGCTTTGGCTATGTGGGCTCTTTTTTGGTTCCATATGAATTTTACGATTTTTTTTCTAGTTCTGTGAAGAATAATAATGGTATGTTCATGGGAATTTTATTCAATTTCTAGTTTGCTCTTGGAAGTATGGTCATTTTCACAATATTGACTTTACCCTTTCATGAGCATGGGAAGTGTTTCTGTTTGTTTGTGTCATCTATAATTTCTTTCAGCAGTGTTTTGTAGTGCTCCTTGTAGAGATTTTTCACCTCCTTTGTTAGGTATATTCCAAAGTATTTTAAATTTTTGCCACTGTCGTAAAAGGAATTGAGTACTTGATCTGATTCTCAGCTTGATTGTTGCTTGTGTATACCAGTGCTACTAATTAGTGAGCATTCAATTTGTATCCTGGCACTTTACTGAATTCATTTATCAGATCTAAACACTTTTGGATGCATCTTAAAGTTTTCTTAGTGTACGATTATTTCCTTTATTATTATTATTATTACACTTTAAGTTTTAGGGTACATGTGCACAACGTGCAGGTTTCTTACATATGTATACATGTGCCATGTTGGTGTCCTGCACTCACTAACTCGGCATGTAGCATTAGGTATATCTCCTAATGATATCCCTCCCGCCTCCCCCACCCCACAACAGTCCGCAGTGTGTGATGTTCCCCTTCCTGTGTCCATGTGTTCTCACTGTTCAATTCCCACCTATGAGTGAGAATATGCGGTCCCTACAAAGGACATGAACTCATAATTTTTTATGGCTGCATAGTATTCCATGGTGTATATGTGCCACATTTTCTTAATCCAGTCTATCATTGT
The DNA here is from genome assembly GCF_029289425.2 of Pan paniscus. NCBI lineage: Eukaryota > Metazoa > Chordata > Mammalia > Primates > Hominidae > Pan > Pan paniscus. The sequence continues at coordinate 66,999,332 of NC_073272.2, forward strand.
TGGACATTTGGGTTGCTTCCAAGTCTTTGCTATCGAGAATAGTGCCACAATAAACATACGTGTGCATGAGACTTTATAGCAGCGTGATTTATAATCCTTTGGGTATATACCCAGTAATGGGATGGCTGGTTCAAATGGTATTTCTAATTCTAGATCCCTGAGGAATCACAACACTGACTTCCACAAGGGTTGAACTAATTTACAGTCCCACCAACAGTGTAAAAGTGTTCCTATTTCTCCACATCCTTTCCAGCGCCTGTTGTTTCCTGACTGTTTAATCAGCGCCATTCTAACTGCTGTGAGATGGTATCTCATTGTGGTTTTGATTTGCATTTCTCTGATGGCCAATGATGATGAGAATTTCTCCATGTGTTTTTTGGCTGCAAAAATGTCTTCTTTTGAGAAGTGTCTGTTCATATCCTTTGCCCACTTTTTGATGGGGTTGTCTGTTTTTTCTTGTAAATTTGTTGGAATTTATTGTAGATTCTGGATATTAGCCCTTTGTCAGATGAGTAGGTTGCAAAAATTTTCTCCCATTCTGTAGGATGCCTGTTCACTCTGATGGTGGTTTCCTTTGCTGTGCAGAAGCACTTTAGTTGAATTAGATCCCATTTGTCAATTTTGTCTTTTGTTGCCATTGCTTTTGGTGTTTTAGACATGAAGTCCTTGCCCATGACTATGTCCTGAATGGTATTGCCTAGGTTTTCTTCTAGGATTTTTATGGTTTTAGGTCTAATGTTTAAGTCTTTAATCCATCTTGAGTTAATTTTTGTATAAGGTGTAAGGAAGGGATCCAGTTTCGGCTTTCTACATATGGCTATCCAGTTTTCCCCGCACCATTTATTAAATAGGGAATCCTTTCCCCATTGCTTGTTTTTGTCACATTTGTCAAAGATCAGATAGTTGTAGATATGCAGCATTATTTCTCAGGGCTCTGTTCTGTTCCATTGGTCTATATCTCTGTTTTGGTACCAGTGCCATGCTGTTTTGGCTACTGTAGCCTTGTAGTATAGTTTGAAGTCAGGTAGCATGATGCCTCCAGCTTTGTTCTTTTGGCTTAGGATTGACTTGGCAATGCGGGCTCTTTTTTGGTTCCATATGAACTTTAAAGTAGTTTTTTCCAATTCTGTGAAGAAAGTCATTAGTAGCTTGATAGGGATGGCATTGAATGTACAAATTACCTTGGGCAGTATGGCCATATTCATGACATTGATTCTTCCTACCCTCCAGCATGGAATGTTCTTCCATTTGTTTGTATCCTCTTTTATTTCACTTAGCAGTGGTTTGTAGTTCTCCTTGAGGAGGTCTTTCACATCCCTTGTAAGTTGGATTCCTAGGTATTTTATTCTCTTTGAAGCAATTGTGAATGGGAGTTCACTCATGATTTGGCTCTCTGTTTGTGTGTTATTGGTGTATAAGAATGCTTGTGATTTTTGCACATTGATTTTGTATCCTGAGACTTTGCTGAAGTTGCTTATCAGCTTAAGGAGATTTTGGGCGGAGATGATGGGGTTTTCTAGATATACAATCATGTCATCTGCAAACAGGGACAATTTGACTTCCTCTTTTCCAATTGAATGCCCTTTATTTCCTTCTCCTGCCTGATTGCTCTGGCCAGAACTTCCAACACTATGTTGAATAGGAGTGGTGAGAGAGGGCATCCCTGTCTTGTGCCAGTTTTCAAAGGGAATGCTTCCAGTTTTTGTCCATTCAGTATGATATTGGCTGTGGGTTTGTCATAGATAGCTCTTATTATTTTGAGATACTTCCCATCACTACCTAATTTATTGAGAGTTTTTAGCATGAAGGGTTGTTGAATTTTGTCAAAGGCCTTTTCTGCATCTGTTGAGATATCATGTGGTTTTTGTCTTTGGTTCTGTTTATATGCTGGATTACGTTTATTTATTTTCATATGTTGAACCAGCCTTGCATCCCAGGGATGAAGCCCACTTGATCATGGTGGATAAGCTTTTTGATGTGTTGCGGGATTCGGTTAGCCAGTATTTTATAGAGGATTTTTGCATCAATGTTCATCAAGGATATTGGTCTAAAATTCTCTTTTTTTGTGTGTCTCTGCCAGGCTTTGGTATCAGGATTCCAAAATTGACCACATAGTTGGAAGTGAAGCACTCCTCGAGGAAATGTAAAAGAACAGATATTATAACAAACTGCCTCTCAGACCACAGTGCAATCAAACTAGAACTCAGGATTAAGAAACTCACTCAAAACCGCTCAACTACAAGGAAACTGAACAACCTGCTCCTGAATGACTACTGGGTACATAACGAAATGAAGGCAGAAATAAAGATGTTCTTTGAAACCAATGAGAACAAAGACACAACATACCAGAATCTCTGGGACACATTCAAAGCAGTGTGTAGAGGGAAATTTATAGCACTAAATGCCCACAAGAGAAAGCAGGAAAGATCTAAAATTGACACCCTAACATCATCAATTAAAAGAACTAGAGAAGCAAGAGCAAACACATTCAAAAGCTAGTAGAAGGTAAGAAATAACTAAGATCAGAGCAGAACTGAAGGAAATAGAGACACAAAAAAACCTTCAAAAAATCAATGAATCCAGGACATGGTTTTTTGAAAAGATCAACAAAATTGATAGACCGCTAGCAAGACTAATAAAGAAGAAAAGAGAGAAGAATCAAATAGATGCAATAAAAAATGACAAAGGGGATATCACCACCAATCCCACAGAAATACAAACTACCATCAGAGAATGCTATAAACACCTCTATGCAAATATACTAGAAAATCTAAAAGAAATGGATAAATTCCTCGACACTTACACTCTCCCAAGACTAAACCAGGAAGAAGTTGAATCTCTGAATATACCAATAACAGGCTCTGAAATAGAGGCAATAATTAATAGCTTACCAACCAAAAAAAGTCCAGGACCAGATAGATTCACAGCCAAATTCTACCAGAGGTACAAGGAAGAGCTGGTACCATTCCTTCTGAAACTATTCCTGTCAATAGAAAAAGTGGGAATCCTCCCTAACTCATTTTATGAGGCCAGTATAGGATATTTCATCAGTGAACAGCAAAGTTTGCTCCTCTTTTCCAGTTTGGTTGCCCATTATATCTTTCTTTTGTCTGACTGCTCTGGCTAAGACTTCCAGTATTATGTTAAATAGAAGTGGTGAAAGCGGGCATCCTTCTGCTCTTCCTCTTCTCGGGAGAAATGTTTTAAATGTTTCCCCATTCAGTATAAGGTTAGCTGTGGGTTTGTCATTGTTAACTTTACTACTTTGATGTATGCCTCTTCCATGCTAATTTTGTTGAGGCTTTTTATCAAACAGGATGCTGGATTTTACAAAAGGCTTTTTCTTCATCTGTTAAGATAAACATATTTTTGTTTTTAATTCAATTTATGTGATGTATTACATTTATTAACTTGCATATATTAAACCATACCTGTATCCCTGGTATGAAACCCACTTGATCATCCTGTATTGTCTTTTTTATATGCTGTCGGATTCAATTAGCTAGTATTTTGTTGAGGATTTCTACATCTTTTTCATCAAGGATGTTGGTCTGTAGTTTTCTTTTTTTGTTATGTCCTTTCCTGTTTTTGACATTAGGGTGATGCTAGCTTCATAGAATAATTTAGGGAGAATTCCTGCTTTCTCTCTATCAGTTGTAATAATTGTAGTAGGATTAGTACCAGTTCTTCTTTTAATGTCTCATACAATTCAGCTGGGAATCCATCTGGTCCTGGATTTTTGTTGTTGTTGTTGGCGGCAATTTTTTTCAATCTTGCTACTTACTTTTGGTCTGTTCAAAGTTGCTATTTCTTCCTGATTTAATCTAAGAGGGTTGTATATTTCCAGGAATTTATTTATCTTCTCTAGACTACAAATAGTTTGAGAGTGTAAAGGTATTCATAGCAGCCTTGAATGGTCTTTTGTATTTCTAAAGTATTTGTTGTAATATCTCTCATTTCATTTCTAATTGAGCTTGCTTGCATCTTCTCTCTCCTTTTCTTGGTTAATCTTGCTAATGGTCTATCAATTTTATCTTTTCAAAAAACTGGCTTTTTATTTAACTTTTGTAGTATTTGTTTCAATTTCATTTCATTCTGCTCAGATCTTTTTTTTTTTTTTTTTTACTTCTGCTGGGTTTGACTTTAGTTTGTTCTTTTTTCTCTAGTTCTTTGAGTTGTGAACTCAGATTGTATATTTGTGCTCTTTCGGACTTTTTCATGTAGGCATTTAGTGGCATGTCCTTTCCTCTTAGCACTGCTTCTGCTGTATCCCCAAAGTTTTAATAAGTTGTGTCACTATTTTCATTCACTTCACAGAATTTTTTAATTCACATTTTGATTTCCTTATTAACCCCAAAATCATTCAAAACAAGATTATTTAGTTTCCATGTATGTGTATAGTTTTGAGGATTCCTTTTAATTTTCAGTTTTATTCCACTGTGGGCTTAGAAAATATTTGATATGATATTGATTTTCTTAAATTTATTAAGACTTTCTTTGCCTATCACCTGGTCTATCTTGGAAAATGTTCCATGTGCTGAAGAGAAGAATGTATATTCTGCAGTTGTTGGGTAGATGTTCTGCAAATATCTTTTAAGTTCATTTGTTTTAAGGTGTAGTTTAAGTCCATTGTTTCTTTGTTGATATTCTATCTTGATGACCTGTCTAGTGCTGTCAGTAAGGTATTAAATTATCCCAATATTATTGTGTTGCCATCTATCTCATTTCTTAGGTCTAGCAGTAATTATTTTATGAATTTGGAAGCGTCAGTGTTAGGTGTATATATATTTAATATTGTAATATCTTTCTGTTGGACTAATTCTTTTATCATTATATAATGTCCTCTTGTTTGCTGTTGCTGTTTAAAGTCTGTTTGGCTTACATAATAAAAGTTATTCTGGTTTTCTTTTGGTTTCCATTTGCATGAAATATCTTTTTTTACCCCTTTACTGTAAGTTTATGTGAGTCCTTATATGTTAGATGAGTCTCTTGAAGACAGCGCATACTCGATTGATGGATTCTCATCCATTCTGCCATTCTGTATCTTTTAAGTGGAGTGTTTAGGTCATTGTCATTCAATGTTAGTATTGAGATGTGAAACACTGTTCTATTTATTATGTTATTATTGTGTACATACCTTGTTTTTTTTAATTGTGTTACTGTTTTATAATTCCTGTAAGATTTATGTGCTAAGGAGGTTCTACTTTGCTGGATTTTGAGGTTTTGTTCCAAGATTTAGAATTCCTTTTCTCATACTTTGCAAATTCTCTCAACATTTGTTTGTCTGAAAAAGAAAATGTATAACCCCTTTTTATTTATGAGGCTCAGTTTTGCTAGATATGAAATTATTGATTGGCAATTATTTTGTTTAAGGAGGCTAAAGACAGAACCCCAATCCCTTCTGGCTTTTAAGGTTTCTGCTGATAAATATAGTATTAATCTGACAGGGATTTTTAATAGGTTGCCTGATGCTTTTGTCTCACAGATCTTAAGATTCTTTTCTTCATCTTGACTTTAGATAAACTGATGACTGTGTGATTGATGATGATCATTTTGGGTTGAGTTTCAAAGGAGTTCTTTGAGCTTCTTGTATTTAGATGTCTAGATCTTTAGCAAGGCCATGGAAGATTTCCTCAATTATTCCCTCAACTAAGTTATACAAATTTTCAAATGTCTCTTCTTTCTCAGAAACACCAATTATTCTTAAGTTTGACTCTTTAACATAATTCCATATTTCTTGGAGACTTTGTTAAATTTTTATTATTTTTTCTTTGACTTTGTCTAATTGGGTTAACTTGAAAGCCTTGTCTTCTAGAGCTGAAGGTATTTCTTCTACTTCTTCTAGCCTATTGTTGAAACTTTCTACTGCATTTTGTATTTCCCTAAGTGTACTTTTTATTTCCAGAAGTTATGATAGTTTTTTATCTTTATATATATTCCTCTGGAAAATTTTTCATCTATAGCCTGTATTTTTTTAACTTGATTTTCACCTTTTCCTGATATCTCCTTTAGTTGTTGCATAATCAACCTTCTGAATTATTTATCTGGCACTTCAGAGATATCTTCTTGGTTTGGATCCATTGCTGGGGAGCTAGTGTGAAATTTTCAGGGTGTTAAAGAACAGTATTTCTTTCGTATTACCAAAATTACTTTTCTGGTTTATTTTTTCATTTGGGTAGAATATTTCTTCAAATTGTTTTTGAATTTATTTTTAATTGGACTATGTTTTTTAATTTATTTATTTTTCTTCCTTAAGGATCAGACTTTAATGTTTATTTTAGCCTAATTTGATTATTGGTGCTTGTAGAGCTGAAGACTCTGTTTAAGCTTCTTAGTTATAGAGTCTTTGTGTGCTGGCTTTCCCTGATGCTGGTTATAGTAGTTATGTGCTTGGTGTATGGGTGAGTTTATTGTCTCCTATGGAGTTGCAGTTCCTGCAGTGGCAGGAATCTCTTGAAGATTATCTCATTCTCTCATGATGTGCATTCATTTATTTGTTTAATTTTTCCCCAGTATTTTATTCACTGAGTTGATTATTCAGGTTTCAGGTTTAGAGGTGAGATATCCCTGGGTAGGTATTGGCTGTAGCTAGGGAAAGTGGATAGATGTAACACCTAATGGTGGGCTGATGTCCCGCCCTTGTTGAGATTGGCTGGACGAGTTTTCAATCAGATGTGCTGAGGTTTTCTCAAGGTGAAGAGTTGCAGCTACCTCAGCTCCCTGCCAGGTCAGCAGTAAAGCTATTCACCTCACAGCCTCACTCCTGTCTCAGTGTTTAAGCTCTTCAGGTCAGACAGGCACATTTTTTATGTATAGAAATATTGATGTTCCTAGTAGGGAAGAACTATAACTCTGCCTCTTTTGCAAGCATGAGTCTGGGGAGTGCTCCTTCTGTGGGGCTTCATTCATCCTTGATTGTTACAAGAAGGCTGCCTATAGGTGCCTCCATACTGCATTCCTGTGGAGAATTCCAGCTGTTTTGCAATGGATTTTTGCCAAGGTGAAACAAGGACTCCTTCTCCAAGGCCTTTCATAATTACAGAGGCTTCTATCCTGTTGAGGTCGAGGTGCAGACTTTCCCTACTGCACTGCCCAGCACAATTGTGTCTCTGCTGTTAGAAACTACCCACCAGTGGAAAGATCTGGAACTCCAGGCCTGCCATTCAGATTCCTTTGTCCCATGGGTTGATTCCTTTATTTGGTGCTCTCTCTGTTCCTCCAGTAAAAGGGCTTCCTCAGAGCTGGACTTCAGTGATTATTATTCCTCTTCTGGGTCTAGTCACTCCATGGAGCTACCAGGCTCCAGGCCAGTTCTGGGGAATGTCTTCAAGGAGTCCAGTGATGTGACCAGCATTTAGTTCTCCCAGCTGTGGATGCCAGCACCTGGTTTGATGGAGGTGGCAGGGGAGTGCTGTAGAGTGTGTGTGATTTCTTGGTTGTAGATATGTTTAGTGTGCTGGCTTTCTCAAATGCTGGTTATGCTAGAAGTGAAGTTGTCACATGGGTGGACTCAGGACCACTGGTTAGACAAGATATTGTAGGCAATAAAATTAGCTGGAGTTTTCTCCTTCCTGGGAAAAATGTTATTCTCTCATGAGTTGCTGTAATGTCCTTAGTTGGTTGGCCTCTAGCCAGAGGTAGTGCTTTTAACAGAGCACCAGCTGTGGTAATAACAGTGTGATTTGAGCTTGCCCTAAGTAAGCCAAAAAGTATTCTGGTTTCTCAGGCAATGGTTGGGACCATAAAGCTCCTAAGAATTTATATATTTTGTGTTAAGCTACCAAGGTGGGCAGAGAAATACTATCAGGTGGTGGCAAGGTTAGACAGGTCTGAGCGCAGAAACCCTGGGCAAGGCTTGCTGCATCCACTGTAGGGGGTGAGGAGGCTGGTTCTCAGGCCAATGGAGTTATGTTCCAGAGGGGAGTCTGGCTGTCTCTGCTGTGCAGTAGTTTGCTGGGGGAGTGGGGATTAGCTAGTAGTGAGAGTCCTCACCTAGCTCTCATACAGTTTTTGAGGCTGGTCTTGAACTTGCAGTGCCCCACTAACAGTACCAAGTCTAGATCCAGGCAGCCTGTGCAAAAACTCAGACCTGTCGCAGGCCATAAGCTTCCCCACTGAAAAAGCAAACAAGGCTTTCAGACCATGACCCTCCCCATCTGCCCGCAATGCCAGATGCCCAGCTCCTGTGCTCATATTTGCAGCAGTTTTCATTTGTTTCCCAGATTCTGGTCAAGGGAGTTTGTTTCCACTCAAAATTATCACACAACTCACTTGGGCAGTTCTTTCACCCTGAGGTCCCTCCCTAAGTTTGCTGGCTGCCTTCTCCAGGGGCTCCTGTGAGATATAGTCAGAAATGGCCTCCCTGGGCTCAAGCTGGAGACTGGGAATGCCTACAAGGTTCTCACTGCTGCTTGTACTTTTATATTTCGCACCATTCCCTAAATCCATTCCAGCTCTACATAAAGTTAAAGTATCTTCCCATGATCTGGATTTTCAGATTTCCCAGTGGGAATGTGTCTTTCAGGGGATGCCTTTCCCTCTGTCATTCTGGGAACTCACAATTTTATGGCTGTCCTACAAAGTTTGCTGTGGCATGTTACTTCTTTCAAAAGGTCTGTGAATTCTTTCAGTTTCCTCTGATAAGTTTCTGTGGTGGTTCATGGAACAAAAGTTAACAGTGTGAATTTCCACACAGTGTTCTTTTCTTCCAAGTAGGAGAGGCATGCTAGCACTGCATCTTATTCACCATCTTGGGGAAAAAAAGAAAAAAACTAATTGTGTATTTTTAAAAAGCTTAAAAAATATAATTGGCTTCTTTGTAACACAAAGGATAAATGCTTGAGGTGATGGATACTCCATTTATTCTGATGTGGTTATTATGTATTGTATGCCTGTATCAAACTATTCCATGTAACCCCTAAATATATATATGCCCATTATGTACCCAAAAACATTTTTAAAATATTTTAAAATAAATTATTTTCTAAAGAATTAACTAAAATCTTTTAGAACTAATAAACGAGTTTATGGAGACTAGAAATAGAAGATCACTATACAAAACTCAATTGTATTTCTATACAGTATCAATGAGAAAACCAATAATTAAATGAAGAAAATAATTTCATTATAATCACTTCAAAAGGAAAAAAATATTTAAAGATAATTTTAACAAAAGCAATGCAAATTATGTACCCTGAAAACTGCAAGACACTGTTGAAAACAAAATTTTTTAGTGACGGAGTTTCACTCTGTTGCCCAGGCTGGAGTGCACTGGCTCAATCTCGGCTCACTGCAACCTCCACCTCCCAGGTTCAAGCAATTCTTCTGCCTCAGCCTCCTGAGTATCTGGAACTACAGGTGTGCACAACCTCACCCAGCTAATTTTTGTATTTTTAGTAGAAACGGGATTTCACCATGTTGGCCAGGCTAGTATTGAACTCCTGACCTCAGGTGGTCTGCCCACCTCAACCTCCCTATGTGCTGGGATTACAGGCATGAGCCCCTGCACCCATCCAAAATAAATTTTAGAAAGAGCTACATCAATAGAAAAACATCTCATGCCAATTGGTTAGAAAACTGTATTGCTAAAACAGCAATGCTCCCCAAATTCATGTACAGATTTGAGGCAATTGTTATGGGAAATGCAGGTGACTTAGTTGCAGAAATTAAAAAGCTGGTTCTAAAATTTATACATAAATGCAAAGGACCCAGGATTACCAAAACAATCTTGAAAAAGAACAATGTGGAAAAACTTACACTTCCAGGTTTCAAAATTACAAAATTTACTGCACATCTGAACATGTATAGATTTCAAGGCCTGGGTAATCAAGACTGTGTGGTACTGGCATAAGAACAGACGTACAGATTAATGTAATAGAACTGAGAGACCAGGAGTAAATCTTCACCATTGTATTCAGTTGATTTTAGACAAAGGTACCAATAAAATTAAAGGAGAAAAGAATCATCTTTCAACAAACAGTGCTGTGACAACTGGGTAACGGCATGTTAAAAAATGAAGTTGTACTCCTAGCTTACATACAAAATTAACTGAAAATGCATTTACAACCTAGATGTAAGAGCTAAAACCATAAAACTTAAAAGAAAACACGAATATAAATGTTTATAACCTAGAATTGAGCATTGGTTTCTTTTATTATTATTGTTAACTTTTCTAGCTACATAGTAGCTGTATATATTTATGTGTTACAGGAGATATTTTGACACAGGCATGCATTGCTTTCTTAGCTATGACACCCATTTGCAAGAAACAACAAAAAAGTAGTTAAACTGGAAGTCACCAACATTTTAAAAATATTGTTCTTCAAAATATATCATCAATAAAGTGAAAAGACATCTTCCAGAATGGGAGATAATGCCACAAATCCTATATCTCATGTGAAACTTGTCTCTAGAATATAGAATGTACTACTATGTTCTATATTTTTTTAAGAAAACAGAAACCTAACTTTTAAATAGGCAAAAGGTCTTATTAAACAGTTTTACAATGTAGATATACAACATAGCTAATTAGCACACGGAAATAGTACAATATCATTAGCCACAAGAAAACATAACTCCATACCATAGTAACATACCACTTCACATTCACTAGAATGATTAAAATAAAGAAAAGAAATAATAAGTCTTTCGAGGATCTGGAAAAATAGCAACCTTCATATACTTCTGGTGAAAATATACAATGTTGCAGCCCCTTTGGAAAACAGCTTGGCAGTTCCTTAAGTGGTTGAACATAGAGCTATCTTTTGACCCAGCAATTTCACTCCTACTATGTACCTAAGAGAATTAAAAACATATGCTTACACACATGTGCTTGTGCACAAATGTTTATAGCAGTATTACTTATAATAGATAAACATTAGAAGTAATCCAAATGTCCTTCAATTTATGAAGATATAAAACCATAAAATAATGGAAAGTTATTCAGTCATAAAAAGAAATGAGGCCAGGCACGGTGGCTCACGCCTGTAATCCCAGCACTTTGGGAAGCCAAGGCGAGTGGATAATGAGGTCAGGAGATCGAGACCATCCTGGCTAACAAGGTGAAATCCTGTCTCTACTAAAAATACAAAAAAATTAGCCTGGCTTGGTGGCGGGCACCCGTAGTCCCAGCTACTCAGGAGGCTCAGGCAGGATAATGGCATGAACCTCGGAGGTAGAGCTTGCAGTGAGCCCAGATCATGCCACTGCACTCCAGCCTGGGTGACAGAGTGAGACTCCATCTCAAAAAAAAAAAAAAAAAAAGAAAAAAGAAAAAGAAAAGAAAAGAAAAAAAGAAATGAAGTACTGATCCATGCTATAACATGGATAAATCTTGGAAACATTGTACTGAGTGAAAGAAGCCAGTGACAAAATGCCACATATTGTGCAATATGTAAAACTCAGTATTATACTTTCCATTTATATGAACTCTCCAGAATAGGTCAGTCTATAGAGACAGAAAGATTAGTAATTGACCACTGTTGAGCGAGGTAGAAATGGAGAGTGACTATCAAAGAGCAAAGGGTTTATTTTGGGAGTGAGGAAATATTGTAAAATTAACTGTGGCTGTGTTCATACAACTCTGTAAATATACTAAAAAAACAGAACTGTATATTTTTAAAGGTTGAATTCTTTGAATCATATCTCAATAAAGCTGTTGTTAAAATGTGGGGGAGGAGTTGAATAAATATAGCATATTCACTCAATCAAATATTATGCTAGCATTAAAAATTATAATATGGATGTCTGCACATTTACAGAAAAAAGTTAATGTGTAGATAAGTGAAAAATGTTATAAATCTGCATATATGGTATATAAGTTTGAATGGGTATATACACTTAGAATGTTCTAGAAGAATATATACCAAAACCTTGAGTGATTATTTCTTAATGGGAAATTACTGGTGATTTTTGCTTCTTTTTTTTTATGCATTGTCTGAATGTTTGCAATGATATCTATTTGAATAATCATGAAAATAAAAACTTGCAATTAAAGTGTTTAACATACAATTCAAAGTAGAGGAAATACAAATCTCTATGAGTACCTGAAAATAAGTTTAATGTCTTTGGTATTTTAATTAATATAAATTAAGGCAAGATACTTTTTATCTATTAAACTAGCAAACATCACCAGCAGTGATTATTCACAATGCTGGTAAGGGTATGGAAAAAGCAGGATTTATGCATAACTAAAATAATCGTAAATTGGAGCAAACATCCTGGAATATAATTTGGCATTATGAATCAAGGGCCTTAAAAATATACCTCAGATTCAGTGATAACGGTAATAGCAAACACTGTGATAGAGCACTTACTATGTGATAGACACTAAGAATTTTTCATATATTATCTCATTTAATTCTAAAATTTGTCCTGTAATATAGTTGAGATTATTATCTCTATCTTATACATGAGGAAATTGAGGTATCAGTGAACTCTCTAAATTCCCCCAAGTTACACCCTTGTAAAGTAGTGGAATTACAATGAAGACTTAAAACATTCTGTTTTCACAGTGCATGCCATTAACACTCTGGTATACTATTGAGAGGTGACAGCATGCTGACAGCACTCACTTGCTCTCAGTGTCTCCTTGGCCTCGGTGCCCACTCTGGCTGTGCTTGAGGAGCCCTTCAGCCCACTGCTGCACTGTGGGAGCCCCTCTCTGGGCTGGCCGGGGCCGGAGCCAGCTCACTCTGCTTGCAGGGAGGTGTGGAGGGAGAGGTGCGGGTGGGAACTGAGGTTGCACATGGTGCTCGTGGGCCAGCGTGAGTTCTGGGTAGGTGTGGGCTCTGTGAGCCCCGCACTCTGAGTGGCTGGCCAGTTCAACTGGCCCCGGGCAGTGAGGGGTTTAGCACCCGGCCCAGCAGCTGTGGAGGGGGTGCCGGGTCCCCCAGCACTGCCAGCCTGCCCATGCAATGCTCGAATTCTTGCCTGGCCTCAGCCACCTCCCCACAGGGAAGGGCTTAGAACCTGCAGCCTGCCATGCCCAAGCCCCCCCACCAGTGGTGGGCTCCCAAGTGGCCCGAGCCTCCCTGACAGGCACTGCCCCCTGCTCCACAGCACCCACTGACATCCACTGCCCAAAGGCTGAGGAGTGCAGGCACACAACGCCAGACTGGCGGGCAGCTCTACCCACAGCCCTGGCACAAGATCCATTAGGCGAAGCCAGCTGGGCTCCTGAGTCAGGTGGGGACTTGGAGAACTTTTACGTCTAGCCCAAGGTTTGTAAACACACCAATCAGCACCCTGTGTCTAGCTCAAGGTTTGTAAACGCGCCAATCAGTGCTGTGTCTAGCTAATCTAGTGGGGACTTGGAGAACTTTTGTGTCTAGCTAAAGGTTTGTAAAGGCACCAATCAGCACTCTGTCAAAATGGACCAATCAGCTCTCTTTAAAACGGACCAATCAGCTCTCTGTAAAATGGACCAATCAGCAGGATGTGGGTGGGGCCAGATAAGGGAATAAAAGCAGGCTGCCCAAGCCAGCAGCGGCAACCCGCTCGGGTCACCTTCCATACTGTGGAAGCTTTGTTCTTTTGCTCTTTGCAATAAATCTTGCTGCTGCTCACGATTTGGGTCCGCACTGCCTTTATGAGCTGTAACACTCACCACGAAGGTCTGCAGCTTCACTCCTGAGGCCAGCGAGACCACAAACCCACTGGGAGGAATGAACAACTCTGGATGGGAGGAACGAACAACTCCAGATGTGCCACCTTAAGAGCTGTAACACTCATCACAAAGGTCTGCAGCTTCACTCTTGAAGCCAGCAAGACCACAAACCCACCAGAAGGAAGAAACTTTGAACACGTCTGAACGTCAGAAGGAACAAAAACTCCGGACACACCATCTTTAAGAACTGTAACACTCACTGCGAGGATCTGCGGCTTCATTCTTGAAGTCAGTGAGACCAAGAACCCATCAATTCCCGACACACTATTATGCCCTCTCTCCTTTTCTGGAAATCAGTTTTAAAAAATGATCAGAAATGTGCATGAAGCTTAACCCATAAAGATGTTCTTCACTGAATGATATGTAACAGTGTGAAAAAAAGAAACCACTTAACTATCCATTATTAGGAGAATAGTTAGAATTGTGTCACATCAATACTATGAAAGTTAATTTTGAAATGTTAGTAATATGAGAAAATGGTATAATTCTAAACAAAGAAAGCAAGTTACAGAATTAAAGTATTGTATATAAATTATGAAAAAAAATCCATCAAAATGAGAATGAAAGGTCAAAATCCTGACAGGGATTACCTCTACCTAGTGGGATAATAGTTGACTTTTCCATAACATTCCATTTTTCTGTGCTTTATGAAACTTCCTTAATGAACACACATTTCTTTGAAAATGCAAAACAATAAATAATGAACAAAAAAATGAAACAAACAAGTCCAGATATAGGGATGGGTGAACATGGGACGTGCAGCAACAGGATTGTTGGGAGTAGTGGTGGCCATGGTCTTTGCTTTTATAGCCATAGGAAGACAGTCAAAGGAAAGAGTGACTGCCCCGTGAGACCCTCAGCAGTAACATACTTTAAAGGGAAAGATTAAGCTTATTAAAGTTTAAGCTGAGTAAAGTTTTTCCCTCTTTGTATCTATTGAGGGAAAACGTGAGACAGAGATGAAGAAGGAGAGATATTGTAGAGAGCTTCGCAGTCTGTACCCCAGAGTTGAGGACTCTTCGGGCCCATTTAACTCAAACTCAACCTTTCCTTCAAAGCAGCTCTTAGTAGTTTCTACCTCAGTAGGAAAATATTTTTTTAATTGCTTGGTAATTGACAGAGCTAACATTGCCAGAAAGAGAAATAAAATTAGTGTTTTCATAGCTATGTACCATGTCCACATTTTTCAAAGTGACAGGATGCCAAAAGATTGATCAAGCCAAGGATAAATAAGAGAACAACTTACTACCAGCAATCCCAGCATTTTGGGAGGCCGAGGCAGGCCGATCACGAGGTCAGGATATCGAGACCATCCTGGCTAACAAGGTAAAACCCAGTCTCTACTAAAAATGCAAAAATTAGCTGGATGTGGTGGCGGGCACCTGTAGTCCCAGCTACTCGGGAGGCTGAGGCAGGAGAATGGCGTGAACCCAGGAGGTGGAGCTTGCAGTGAGCCAAGATTGCACCACTGCACTCCAGCCTGGGCAACAGAGTGAGACTCCATCTCAAACAAAAAAGAAAAAAAAGAGAGAGAGAGAGCATCTTACAAAAGCATCAACTGGACTCTGACATCAGGATTGCTATATATATATATATCACAAATTAATTATAACAATTTAATTAAAAACAAATAAATCTTAAAATTTTAAAGAAGTAGAAACAAACTTTTGATATGTCTCTGTGATCTATATCCATCTATCTAACACAATATAGATATAGATCACAGAGGCATGGAAAGTTATCTTACACTTCTTTGAAGTTTTAAAATTTATTTGTTTTCAACATTTTAACATTTGTTTTTTACTCAAATGACAGCACTTCATATGTGCTGCTCTGAATCTTGCTTTTTAATTGTGGTAAATATATATAACAAAATTTAACAATTTATCCGTGTTTAAGTGTACAGTTCAGTGGCATTAAGTACATCCATATTATTGTACAATTGTAACAACTATCTCTAGAAATCTTTTTAACTTTTATTTTTAGTTCAGGAGTAAAAATGCAAGTTTACTACATAGGTAAACTTGTGTCATAGGGATTCGTTGTGCAGATTATTTCATCACCTAGGTATTAAGCCTAGTACCCATTAATTATTTTCCTGATTCTCTCCTTCCTTTCACCTTCCACCCTCTGAAGGCCTCAGTGTGCATTGTTCCCTTATATGTGTCCATGTGTTCTCATCATTTGGCTCCCATCATCCCAAAAGGAACCCTGTACCCATTAAAGAATAACTCTCCATTCTCCCCAAGCCCATCCCCTGGCAACCACCATTCTATGTTCTCTTTCTACTAATCTGACTAGGTACAACACATACATGGGATCATACATGATTTGTTCTTTGCTGACTTATTTCATTTAAGATAATGTTCTCAAGGTTTATTCATCTTGTCACATGTGTCAAACTTTCCTTCCTTTATACAGCTGAAAAATATTCCATTGTAATTATACACTATATTTTGTTTATTCCATTTATTTGCTGATGGACAAATTATTTTCATCTTTTGGATAGTGTGAACAATGTTATATGAACATTGTTGAGAAAGAATATGCTTGAGTTCATGCTACCAATTCCATTGAATGTATAACTGGAAATAGAAATTATATGGTAATTCTGTGTTTAAATTTTTGAAGATCACCATACTGTTTTCCATAGTGGCTGCCACATTTAACATTCCCACCAGTAATTCACTAGAATTTCCAATTTGTCCACATCCACAAGGAAACATATAATTTCCCTTTTTGAAAAATAATAGCTATCATAATGAATATGAAGTACCAGCTTGTAGTTTTGATTTCCACCTCCCTAATGACTTATGATGATAAGAAGCTTTCATGTGCTTTTTTCTCTTTCTAAATCATTTTTAAATTATTGTTTTTTAATGTTTTACATCTGATTAGCTTTAGGGATACAAGTAATTTTTGGTTACATAGATTAATTGTGTAGTGGAGAAGTCTGGACTTTTAGTGTACCAACTACAAGAAGAGTGTACACTGTAACAAATAGATGAGTTTTCACTTTTATTTCCCTCCTATTCTCCCCCTTCTGAGCTTCCAATTTCCATTATACCACTCTGTATGCCTTTGGATACCCATAGCTGAGTTTCCACTTATAAGTGAGAACATGTGGCATTTGGTTTTTCATTCCTGAGTTACTTCACTTAGGATAATTATTTCTAGTTTAACCTGAGTTGCTGCAAAATACATTATTTATTATTTTTATGGATGAGTAGTATTCTATATATATACACACATATATATACACGTATATGCACACACACACACACACACTATACTAGTTTACATTCCCACCAGCAGTGTAGAAGTGTTCCCTTTCATAGCATCCACATCAACATCTATTATTTTTTGATTTTGTGATTATAGACATTCTTGCAGGAGTAAGGTGGTATTGAATTGTGGTTTTGATTTGCATTTCCCCAATTATTTGTGATGTTGAGCATTTTTCCTTTTTTTATTATTATTATACTTTAAGTTTTGGGGTACATGTGCACAACATGCAGGTTTGTTACACATGTACACATATGCCATGTTGGTGTGCTGCACCCATTAACTCGTCATTTAGCATTAGGTATATCTCCTAATGCTATCCCTCTCCCCTCCCCCCACCCCACAACAGTCCCCGGTGTGTGATGTTCCCCTTCCTGTGTCCACGTGTTCTCATTGTTCAATTCCCACCTATGAGTGAGAACATGCGGTGTTTGGTTTTTTGTCCTTGCGATAGTTTGCTGAGAATGATGGTTTCCAGCTTCATCCATGTCCCTACAAAGGACATGAACTCATCCTTTTTGATGGCTGCATAGTATTCCATGGTGTATATGTGCCACATTTTCCTAATCCAGTCTATCATTGTTGGACATTTGGGTTGGTTCCAAGTCTGCTATTGTGAATAGTGCTGCAATAAACATACGTGTGCATGTGTCTTTGTAGCAGCATGGTTTATAATCCTTTGGGTATATACCCAGTAATGAGAGTGCTGGGTCAAATGGTATTTCTAGTTCTAGATCCCTGAGGAATCGCCACATTGACTTCCACAATGGTTGAACTAGTTTACAGTCCCACCAACAGTGTAAAAGTGTTCCTATATCTCCACATCCTCTCCAGCACCTGATGTTTCCTGAATTTTTAATGATTGCCATTCTAACTGCTAAGAGATGGTATCTCATTGTGGTTTTGATTTGCATTTCTCTGATGGCCAGTGATGATGAGCATTTTTCATGTGTTCTTTGGCTGCATAAATGTCTTCTTCTGAGAAGTGTCTGTTCATATCCTTTGCCCACTTTTTGATGGGGTTGTTTGTTTTTTTCTTGTAAATTTGATGGAATTCATTGTAGATTCTGGATATTAGCCCTTTGTCAGATGAGTAGACTGCAAAAATGTTCTCCCATTCTGTAGGTTGCCTGTTCACTCTGATGGTGGTTTCCTTTGCTGTGCAGAAGTTCTTTAGTTGAATTAGATCCCATTCGTCAATTTTGGCTTTTGTTGCCATTGTTTTTGGTGTTTTAGACATGAAGCCCTTGCCCATGCCTATGTCCTGAAAGGTATTGCCTAGGTTTTCTTCTAGGGTTTTTATGGTATTAGGTCTAACATGTAAGTCTTTATTCCATCTTGAATTAATTTTTGTATAAGGTGTAAGGAAGTGATCCAGCTTCAGCTTTCTACATGTGGCTAGCCAGTGTTCCCCGCACCATTTATTAAATAGGGAATCCTTTCCCCATTTCTTGTTTTTGTCAGGTTTGTCAAAGATCAGATAGTTGTAGATATGCGGCATTATTTCTGAGGGCTCTGTTCTGTTCCAATGATCTACATCTCTATTTTGGTACAAGTACCATGCTGTTTTTGTTACTGTAACCTTGTAGTATAGTTTGAAGTCAGGTAGCGTGATGCTTCCAGCTTTGTTCTTTTGGCTTAGGATTGACTTGGCTTTCACATGTTTGTTGGTCATTTGTATATCTTCTTCTGAGAATTGTCTATTCATGTCCTTAGCCTATTTTTTGATGGGATTTTCTTTTTCTTGCTAATTTCTTTGTGTGCCTTGTAGATTCCGGATATTAGTGCTTTGTCATTTGTATAAGTTGTGAAAATTTTCTCCCACTCTGTGGATTCTTTACTCTGCTGACTGTTCCTTTTGCCATGCAAGAACTCTTTAGTTTAATCTAGTCTCAGCTATTTATCTTTGTTTTTGTTGCATTTGCTTTTCGGATTTTGGTCATGAAGTCTTTATTTAAGTCAATCTCTATAAGGGTTTTTCCAATGTTATCTTCTAGAGTTTTTATAGTTTCAGGTCTTAGATTTAAGTCTCTGATCTATCTTTAGTTGATTTTGGTATAAGATGAGAGATGAGAATCCAGTTTCATTCTACATGTGGCTTCCCAATTATGTAAGCACTGTTCGTTGAATAGGGTATCATTTACCCATTTTATGTTTTTGTTTCCTTTGTGAAAGACCAGTTGGCTGTCAGTATTTGGGTGCATTTTTGGGTTGTCTCTTCTGTTCTATTTGTCTCTGTGTCTATTTTTATACGAGTACCATGCTGTTTTGGTGACTATAGCCTTATAGTATAGTATGAAGTCAGGTAATCTGATGCCTCCATATAAATATCATATATATATATTATATATATCTCATATATCTCATATATATCATATATATATCTCATATATATCATATATGTCTCACATATGTCATATATATCTCACATATATCTCATATATATCATATATATCATATATATCTCATATATCTCATATATATCATAAATATATCATATATATCTCATATATCTCATATATATCATATATATCATGTGTATATCATGTATATCATATATATCATATATATCATATGTATATCATATATATCATATATATCATATAAATCATATATCATATATATCATATCTATCATATATATCATATATCATATATAATATATATCATATGTATATCATATGTATATCATATATATCATAAATATCATATATCATATATGTCTTATATATCATATATATCATATATATCATCTATAATATATATCGAATATATATCATATATATCATATATAATATATATCATATATATCATATATATCATATATAATATATATCATATATATCATATATAATATATATCATATATATCATATATAATATATATCATATATATCATATATAATATATATCATATATATCATATATAATATATATCATATATATCATATATAATATATATCATATATATCATATATATCTCATATGTAATATATCATATATATCATATACATATCATATGTAATATATATCATATATATCATATGTAATATATATCATATATATCATATGTAATATATATCATACATATATATCATATATAATATATATCTATATATCATATATAATATATCATATATATCATATATATCATATATAATATATATCAAATATATCATATATAATATATCATATATATCATATATATCATATATATCATATAGCATACATAACATATATATATCATATATATCATATATATGCCATACATATCATATATATCTCTATATGATATACATATCATATATATCATATATATCGTATATATGAGATATACATATCATGTATATCATACATGTATACATATCATATATATCATACATGTATGATATACATATCATATATATATCATACATGTATGATATACATATCATATATATCATACATGATATACATATCATATATATCATACATGATATACATATCATATATATCATACATGATATACATATCATATATATCATACATGATATACATATCATATATATCATACATGATATACATATCATGTATATCATATGTATCATATATATCATATATATCATATATATCATATATATCAATCATATATATCATATATGTCATATATATCAATCATATATATGATATATGTCATATATATCATATATGTCATATGTATGATATATGTCATATATATCATATATGTCGTATGTATGATATATGTCATATATATCATATATGTCGTATATATGATATATGTCATATATATCAAATATGTCGTATATATCATATGTATCATATATGTCGTATATGTCGTATATATCATATGTATCATATATGTCGTATATATCATATATGTCATTTATGCCATATAGGTCATATATATCATATGTATAATATGTCATATATGTCATATGTCACATGTGCCATATGTGTCATATGTGTCATATATAGCATATATAGCATATATGTCATATATATCATATATATCATATATATCATATATAGCATATATGTCATATATATCATATATATCATATATGTATCATATATTATCTATATCATATACATCATATATATCATATATATGATCTATATCATATCTATATCATATATAGATCATATATATGATCTATATCATATCTATATCATATATAGATCATATATATGATCTATATCATATATAGATCATATATATCATATAGATATGATCTATATCATATATAGATCATATATATCATATAGATATGATCTATATCATATATAGATCATATATATATCATATATATGATCTATATCATATATAGATCATATATATCATATATATGATCTATATCATATATAGATCATATATATCATATATATGATCTATATCATATATAGATCATATCTATATCTTATATATGATCTATATCATATATATGATCTACTTCATATATATGATCTATATCATATATACATCATATATTTATCATCTATATCATCTATATCATCTATATCATATATATCATCTCTATCATATATATCATATATATTATATATCACATATATCATATATATTATATATCACATATATCATATATATCATCTATATCATATATATCATATATATCACATATATCACATATATCATATATATCATTTATATCATATATACCGTATATGTCATATATATCATATATATCAGATAGATTTTTTTTGCTTAGTCTTGCTTTGGCTATGCAGGCTCATTTTTGGTTCTGTATAAATTTTAGTATTGTTTTTTCTAGTTCTGTGAAGAATGGTGATGGTATTTTGATGGGAATTGCATTAGATTTGTAGAATGCTTTTGTCAATATAGTCATATTCACAATATTGATTCTACCCATCCATGAGCATTGGATGTGTTTCCACCTGTTTGTGTCATCTATGATTCTTTCCGCAGTGTTTTGTAGTTTTCCTTGTAAAGGTCCTTCGTCTCCTTGGTTAGTTGTATTCCTATGCTTTTTTGTTTGTTTGTTTTGCAGCTATTGCAACAGTGGTTGTCAAACTGTTACTGTTTGCTGATGATGTAATTGTATATCGAGAAAACCCTAAGGACTCTGCCAAAAAACTCCTAAAACTGATAAATGAATTCAGCAAACTTTCAAGATACAAAATTAATGTACATAAATTAGCAGTTCTGCTATACACCAAGAGTAGCCACACTGAGTAGTTGTATTTATAATTGTTCAAAGAAGCAAAGAATCTGCAAACTCTTTTTCATTATGGCTTTATCAATTTACATGTCCATCAACAAAGTACAAGGGTAACCTTTTCCTCCTGTTTTTGTCAACATTTATCTTTTCTTTTTTTGGATAATAGACATTCTAAAAGTTTTGAGGTGGTGTCTCATTGGGGTTCTGTTTTTCTTTTCTTTTAGTAATATTGAGAATTTTTCATAAACAAGTTGGCCATTTTTATGTCCTCTTTTTCAAAATGTCTGTTCGGGTGCATTGCCCATTTTAAAAAAAATTGTGTACCGTACATTTTTGATTACTGTAGCTTTGCTGCATGTTTTGAATCCAGGAAATGTGAAAACTCCAACATTTTTCTTAAGATTATTTTGGATATTCCAGGTTTTTTAAGTTGATATAATATTTTTAGGATGAATTTCTTCTATTTCTGCAGAAAGTACCATTAAGATATTAATACACCAACAGTATTACAGCAAATTTGCAGATTATAATAGGTAGTATTGTCATGCCAACACTATTTAGTCTTTCGATCCATGAATAAATATTACTTTTTTTCCAATTTTAATGTCTTTTATGTCTTTCTCTTGCCTGATTGCCTTGTCTAGGACTTCCAGTACTATGTTCAAAAGGAGTGGTGAAAGTACGCAGCCTTGTCTTATACCAGTTCTTAGTGGAAATTATGTCAACTTTTCCACACTCATTATGATGTTAGCTGTGGCTTTGCTGTATATGGTCCATATTATTTTGAGGTATGTTGCTTCTTTGCCTAGTTTGTTGCTGGTTTTTATCATGAAGGGATGCTGAATTTTATCAAATGTTTTTTCTGTGTTTATTGAAATAATCATATTGTTTTTGTTCTTAATTCTGTTTACATGATGTATCACATTTATTAACTTGCATGTGTTGAACCATCTTTGTATCCCTGGTATAAAATCATTCCTGTTTGCTGATGACATAATTGTATATCTGAAAAAATCTTAAAGATTCCACAAAATATTAACATTTAGATTTAATAAATAAATATAATAAATTATCAGGATGCAAAAAATAACATACAAAAATTAGTAACATTTTTATACACTGATAACAGTCAAACTGAGAATAAAATCAAGAGGGCAATCTCATTTACAATAGCTACAGTAAAGGAAAATATGTATTAACAAATTTAACCAAGGAGATGAAAAATCTCTACAAGAAAAACTATAAAAATACTGATGCAAGGAATTGTAGATGACACAATCAAATAGAAAAATATCCCATGCTCATGGATTAGAAGAATTAATATTGTTAAAATGACTGCAATTCTCAAGGCAATCTACAGATTCAATGAAATCCCTGTCAAATTACCATTGTAATTCTTACTGAATTAGGAAAAAAACCCCTAAAATTCATGTGAAATCAAAACAAAAGCCTGAATAGCCAATGCAAGTCTAAGCAAAGAGAAGAAAATGGAGGCATCACATTACTTTATTATTAAATTTATTACAATCCTATAGTAAACAAAACAGCATGGTACTGCTATGAAAATAGAAACATAGATTAATGGACCAGAATAGAAAACTCAGAAATAGAGACACAAATTTATGGACAACTGATGTTTGATGAAGTCTACAAGAACATACGTTAGAGAAAGTTCACCCTCTAATAAATGGTGCTGGGAAAATTGGGTTGCCATATGTGGAAGAATGAAACTTTTTAACTCACAGGAATTGCTTTATTTTCTAGTAATTTGCCATTGTATTACTAAATAATGAACTGAACACTATTTCTGACATTTTTCATCCTTTCACCATGGCATGTTAGCCTAGTAGAAGAATGAAATTTGATATCTATTTCTCACCATATAGAAAAAACAACTTAAGATGAATTAAAGACTTAAACATAACAACCAAAACTATAAAACTACTAGAAAACAACCTAGGGAAAAATCTTTTGAACATTGGTATAGACAAATAAAAATATGACTAAGACTCAACAGCATAGGCAATGAAATAAAAAATAGAGAAATGGAGTTTAATTAAACTAAAAAGCTTCTGCACAGAAAAAGCAAAAAAATCAACAGAGTAAACAGACAACCTGCTGCATAATGGGAGAAAATATTTGAAAACTATTCATCCTACATGAGACTAATATCTACAATATACAAGGAACTCAAACATCTCGACAGAAAAAAACTAATTTGACTTTAAAGTGGGCAACAAATGTAAATAGATGTTTCATTTCTTAGAAGAAAACATATAAATAGCCAACAGGTATATAAAAAATGCTCATCATCACTAATCACCAGAGAAATGCAAATAAAAACCACCATGAGATATCATCTTACCCCAGTCAGAACGGCTATTATTAAAAATTAAAAAGAAAAACAGATGTTGGTGAGAAGGTGGAGAAAAGGGAACTCTTACATGCTGTTGTTAGAAATATAAATTAGTGCAACCTCCATGAAGTATAATATGTGTGTTTCTCAAATAACTAAAAGTAGATCTAACATTCAATTCAGCAATATCACTACTAGATACCTACCCAAATGAAATGAAATCAAGTCAGGCACAGTGGCTCACGCCTGTAATCCCAGTACTTTGGGAGGCTGAGGCGGGTGGATCACCTGAGGTCAGGAGTTCGAGACCAGCCTGGCCAATATGGTGAAACCCTTTCTCTATTAAAAACACAAAAATTAGCCAGATGTGGTGCCGCAAACCTGTAATCCCAGCTACTTGGGAGGCTGAGGCAGGAGAATCTCTTGAAGTCAGGAAGCAGAGTTTGCAGTGAGTCCAGATTGCACCACTACACTCCAACCTGGGAGACGGAGTGAGACTCTGTCAAAAAAAAAAAAAAAAAAAAAAGAAACAAGGAATCAGTTTATCAAAAAGATGCTTATCACAGCACAATTCACAATAGCAAAGATATTAAATCAACCTAAGCGTCCATCAGTGGATGACTGGATAACAAGAATATTGTATATCTACACAATGGAATACTATTCAGCCATAAAAAAAATGAAATCAGGTCTCTTGCAGCAACATGGATGGAGTCAGAAGTGATTATCATAAATTAAACAAGCCAGTCACAGAAAGTCAAATGTCACATGTTCTCACTTATAAGTGGGTTCTAAAAATTTTGTACACATGGATGTAGACTGTAGAATGATAGGCAATGGAGATTTGTAAGAGTGAGGGAATGAGAAGGGAGTGAATAATAAAAAAAAATGCTTACTGGATACAACGTACATTATTCAGATGAGTGATTCTGTGCCATGTATGCATGTTACAAAATTGCACTTGTACCCCATAAATTTATACAAATATAAAAACACACCTTTCCATTTAATTGTGTGTTTTTTCTTTTTTCAGAATTGTTTTATAGTTTTCAGTGTATGAGCTTCTCGATTCCTTTAATTTTTTTAGGTGTTTTGTTATTTTGGATATTATTGTAAATGAAACTTTTTATTAATTTCCCTTTTGAATTGTTTATTGATTTTAAAAAGCACAGCTGATTTTTGTGTTGATTTTTTATCCTACAACCTCTAATAGTTTTTCTGTGGAATCTTTACGGTTTTCTCCTTATCCGGCCATATAAACTGGAAACAAAGGTAATTTTACTTCTTCCTTTCCAATTTAGATGACTTTTATTTCTTTTTTTTTCCCCTAATTGCTCTGCCTGGATTTTCTAGTAATATCTTGTATAGAAGTGGTTGAAGTGGACATTTGTTTTTTGTTTTGTATATTAGAGGGAAATCTTACAGTCTTTCACAATTGAAGGTAATGTTAGCTCTGGACTTTTTGTATATCGCCTTTATAACGTTGAAGATGTTATCTTGTATTCCTAATTTATTGAGAGTCTTTAACATAAAAGGTGTTTAATTTTGTCATGTGTATTTTCTACATCAATAAGAAGATCATGTGATTTTTTCCACTTCATTCTATACAGTAATGTATTATGTTAATTTATTTTTGTATGTTGAAACATCCTTGTATTCCGGGAATAAATCCTAACTGGTAATGGTATATAATCTCTTTAATATGTTGATGAATTTGTTTTGCTAGTATCTTGTGGAGAATTTTTGCATTAATATTGATATTAAATATTAGTCTGTAATTTTTTTAATATAGTGTCTTTGCTTCACTTTTCTTCAGAGTAATGCTGATCCCATTGAATGAATTCCAGGGCTTTCATTTGTTGAGAAGATTTTGTTAAGTTATTTAATTCTCTTACAGGTCAATACCAATTTTTTATTACTTCATAAATTAATGTTGGTAAGTTGTGTGTTTTTAGAAATTTGTCTATTTCATCCGTGTTATCAAACTTTTTGGTGTACAAATGTCCATTGCATGCTCTTCTAATCTTTTTATGTCTGTAATACTGACTTTAATATTATCAGCTTATTTCTAATTTGTGTAATTTGAGACTTTTTCTTAGTTACTCTAGCTATAGGCTTGTCCTTTTTGCTATTATTTCAGACTCAACTTTTAGTTGATAGTCTCTTTTTTCCTAATCTATACTTTATTTCTATTCGATCTTTGCAATTTTCTTCTTCCTGCTAGCTTAAAGTTCAATTTACTTTTCTTTTTTTTAAGGTTAGGTTACAGATTTGGAATATTTCTCTTGTTTTCATGTATGCATTTACACTTCTAAATTTTCCTCTTATCACTGTGTTAACTGTTTCAAATTAGTTTTGCTATGTTATCGTTTAATTTTTATTTTTCCCAAAATATTTTCTAATTTTGCTTATGAGTTCTTCTTTGTCCCATTGGTTGTTTAAAATGTGTTAATTTCTACATTTGTGAACTTTATAATTTTCCTTCTGTTTTTGATTTCTAGCTTAATTCCACTATGAACAGATAATATACTTTACAGGATTTTAACCTTTTTAAATTTATTAAAAATTGTTTTGTGGCTTAATGTGTCATACATCCTGGTGAATAACATATGTGCACTTCGTAAAAATGTGTAGTCTGCTATTGTTGGGTGGAGTGTTCTGTGTATGTCTGTTAGGTCTAACTGGTTTATGGTATAAAGTTCTCTGTTTTCTTTTCATAGTGGTTTTGATTTGCATTTCTCTGATGGCCAGTGATGATGAGCATTTTTTCATGTGTTTTCTGGCTGCATAAATGTCTTCTTTTGAGAAGTGCCTGTTCATGTCCTTCGCCCACTTTTTGATGGGGTTGTTTGTTTTTTTCTTGTAAATTTGTTTGAGTTCACTGTAGATTCTGGATATTAGCCCTTTGTCAGATGAGTAGGTTGCGAAAATTTTCTCCCATGTTGTAGGTTGCCTATTCACTCTGATGGTAGTTTCTTTTGCTGTGCAGAAGCTCTTTAGTTTAATTAGATCCCATTTGTCAATTTTGGCTTTTGTTGCCATTGCTTTTGGTGTTTTGGACATGAAGTCCTTGCCCACGCCTATGTCCTGAATGGTAATGCCTTGGTTTTCTTCTAGGGTTTTTATGGTTTTAGGTCTAACGTTTAAATCTTTAATCCATCTTGAATTGATTCCTCAGGGATCTAGAACTAGAAATACCATTTGACCCAGCCATCCCATTACTGGGTATATACCCAAATGACTATAAATCATGCTGCTATAAAGACACATGCACACGTATGTTTATTGCGGCATTATTCACAATAGCAGAGACTTGGAACCAACCCAAATGTCCAACAATGATAGACTGGATTAAGAAAATGTGGCACATATACACCATGGAATACTATGCAGCCATAAAAAATGATGAGTTCATATCCTTTGTAGGGACATGGATGAAATTGGAAACCATCATTCTCAGTAAACTATCGCAAGAACAAAAAACCAAACACTGCATATTCTCACTCATAGGTGGGAATTGAACAATGAGATCACATGGACACAGGAAGGGGAATATCATACTCTGGGGACTGTGGTGGGGAGGGGGGAGGGGGGAGGGATAGCATTGGGAGATATACCTAATGCTAGATGACGAGTTAGTGGGTGCAGCGCACCAGCATGGCACATGTATACATATGTAACTAACCTGCACAATGTGCACATGTACCCTAAAACTTAAAGTATAATAAAATAAATAAATAAATAAATAAATAAATAAATAAAAATTTCTACAAGGCAAAAAAAAAAAATGAAAACAAGTAAAAAAAAATAACATAAAGTTCTCTGTTTTCTTTTCTTTCTTTTTTTAAAATTACACTTTAAGTTCTGGGATATATGAGCAAAAAGTGCAGGTTTGTTACATAGGTATACTTGTACGATGGTGGTTTGCTGTACCCATGAACCCATCATCCACATTATGTATTTCTCCTAAGCTGTCTCTCCCTTTATCCCCCACCCTCCAATAGGCCATGTGTGATGTTCCCCTCCCTGTGCCTATATGTTTTCATTGTTCAACTCCCACTTATGAATGAGAACATGCAGTGTTTGTTTTTCTGTTCCTGTGTTAGTTTGCTAATAATGATGGTTTCCAGCTTCATCCGTGTCCTTGCAGAGAACATAAACTCATTCTTTTTTACCGCTGAATAGTATTTCATAGTTATATGTGCCACATTTTCTTTACCCAGTCTAATATTGATGAGCATTTGGGCTAGTTCCAAGTCTTTGCTATTGTGAATAGTGCTGCAATAAACATACGTGTGCATGTGTCTTTATAGAAAAATGCTTTATAAACATTTGGGTATATACCCAGTAATGGGATTACTGGGTCATATGGTATTTCTAGTTCTGGATCCTTGAGGAATTGCCACACTGTATTCCAAAATGGTTGAACTAATTTACACTTTTACCAACAGTGTAAAAGTGTTCCTGTATCTCCATGTCTTCTCCAGCAACTGTTGTTTCCTAACTTTTAATGATCACCTGCTAACTGGCATGAGATGGTATCTCATTGTGGTTTTGATTTGCATTTCTCTAATGACCAGTGATGATGAGCTTTTTTCATGTTTGTCCACCTCACTTCTTTTGAGAAGTACTTGTTCATATCCTTCTCCCACTTTTTGATGGGGTTATTTGTTTTTTCTTGTAGATTTGTTTGAGTTCCTGTAGATTCTGGATATTAGCCCTTTGTCAGATGGATAGATTGCAAAAATTTTTTCTCATTCTTTGGGTGGCCAGTTCTCTCTGTTGATGGTGTTTTTGTTTTTTGTTTTTGTTTTGTTTTGTTTTGTTTTTGCCATGCAGAAGCTCTTTAGTTTAATTAGATCCCATTTGTCAATTTTGTCTTTTGTTACCATTGCTTTTGGTGATTTAGTCATGAAGTCTTTGCCCATGCCTATGTCCTGAATGGTATTGCCTAGGTTTTCTTCTAGGGTTTTTATGGTTTTAGGTCTTACATTTAGATCTTTAAACCATCTTGAGTTAATTTTTGTATAAGGTGTAATGAATGGGTCTAGTTTCAGTTTTCTGCATATGGCTAGCCAGTTTTCCCAACACCATTTATTAAATAGAATATCCTTTCCTCATTTTTTTTTTGCCAGGTTTCTCAAAGATCAGATGGTTGTGGATGTGTTGCATTATTGCTGAGGCCTCTGTTCTGTTCCATTGGTCTATATATCTGTTTAGGTACCAGTACCATGCTGTTTTGGTTACTGTAGCCTTGTAGTATAGTTTGAAGTCAGGTAGCGTGATGCCTCCAGCTTTGCTGTTTTTGCTTAGGGTTGTCTTGGTTATACGAGCTCTTTTTTGGTTCCATATGAAATTTAAAGTAGTTTTCTTCCAATTCTGTGAAGAAAGTCAATGGTAGATTGATGGGAATAGCATGAAATCCATAAATTAGTTTGGACATTATGATCATTTTCACAATATTGATTTTTCCCATCAGTGAGCATGGAATGTTTTTACATTTGTTTGTGACCTCTCTTATTTCCTGGAGCAGTGGATTGTAGTTATCCTTGAAGAATTCCTTCACTTTTCTTGTAAGTTGTGTTCCTAGGTATTTTATTCTCTTTGTAGCATTTGTGAATAAGAGTTTGCCCGTGATTTGGCTCTCTGTTTTTCTATTATTGGTGTATTAGTGATGCTTGTGATTTTTGCACATTGATTTTGTATCTTGAGACTTTTCTGAATTTGCTTATCAGCTTAAGGAGTTTTGGGGCTGATACGATGGGATTTTCTAAGTATACAATCATGTCATCTGCAAAGAGAGATAATTTGACTTCCTCTCTTTCTATTTGAATACTCCTTATTTCTTTCTCTTGCCTGAATGTCCTGTCCAGAACTTCCAATACTATGTTAAATAGGAGTGATGAGAGAGGGTATTCTTGTCCTGTGCCAGTTTTCAAAGGGAATGCTTCCAGCTTTTGCCCATTCAGTGATATTGGCTGTGGGTTTTTCATAAATGGCTTTTATTATTTTGAGACATGTTCTATGAATACCTAGTTTATTGAATGTTTTGGACATGAAGTGGTGTTGAATTTTATGGAAGGACTTTTCTGCACCTATTGAGATAATCATGTGTTTTTTGTCATTGGTTCTGTTTATGTGATGGATTGTGTATATTGATTTGCGTATGTTGAACGAGACTTGCATCCCAGGAATGAAGCCGACTTGGTCGTGGTGGATAAGCTTTCTAATGTGCTGCTGGATTTGGTTTGCCAGTATTTTATTGAGGATTTTCACATCGATGTTTACCAGGGATATTGGTCTGAAATTTTCTTTTTTTTTTGTTGTGTCTCTATCAGTTTTTCATATCAGGATGATGTTGGCCTCATAAAATGAGTCAGGGAAGAGTATCTCTTTTTCTGTTGTTTGGAATAGTTTCAAAGGAATAATATCACCTCCTCTTTTTACCTATGGTAGAATTCGGCTGTGAATCGTCTGGTCCTGGCTTTTGTTGTTGTTGTTGTTGTTATTGTTGTTAGGCTATTAGTTACTGCCTCAATTTCAGAAGTTGTTATTGGTTTATTCAGGGATTTCACTTCTTCCTAGTTTAGTCTTGGGAACGCGTATGTATCCAGGAATTTAAACATTTCTTCTAGATTTTCTAGTTTATTTGTGTAGAGTTGTTTATAGTATTCTTTGATGGTAGTTTCTGTTTCTGTGGGATCAGTGGTGATCGCTCCTCTATCATTTTTTTTGTGTCTATTTGATTCTTCTCTGTTTTCTTCTTTATTAGTCTGGCTAGCGGTGAATCTATTGTGTTAATCTTTTCACAGAAAAGCTCCTGGATTCATTAATTTTTTGAAGGCTTTTTCTTGTCTCTATCTCCTTCAGTTCTGTTCTGATCTTAGTTATTTCTTGTCTTTGCTAGATTTTGAATTTGTTTGCTCTTGCTTCTCTAGTTATTTTAATTGTGATGTTAGGGTGTCGATTTTAGACCTTTTCCACTTTCTCATGTTGGCATTTAGTGTTATAAATTACCCTCTAAACACGGCTTTAGCTGTGTTCCACAGATTCTGATATGTTATGTTTTTGTTATCATTCATTTCAAAGAACTTATTTATTTCTGCCTTAATTTTGTTATTTACCCAGTACTCATTCAGGAGCAGGTTGTTCAGTTTTCATGTAGTTTTGCGGTTTTGAGGGAGTTTCTTAATCCTGAGTTCTAATTTGATTGCACTGTGGTCTGAGAGACTGTTTGTTATGATTTTCATTATTTTGTATTTGCAGAAGAGTGATTTACTTCCAATTATGTGGTCGATTTTACAATAAGTACTATGTGGTGCTGAGCAGAATGTGTATTTTGTTGATTTGAGGTGGAGAGTTCTGTAGTTTATTAGGTCTGCTTTGTCCAGAGCTGAATTCAAGTCCTGAATATCCTTCTTAATTTTCTGTCTCATTGATCTGTCTAATATTGACAGTGGGGTGTTAAAGTCTTCCACTATTATTGTGTCAGAGTCGAAGTTTCTTTGTTGGGCTCTAAGAACTTGCTCTAGCAATCTGGGTGCTCCTTTATTGGGTGTATATATGTTTAGGGTCGTTAGCTTTTCTTGCTGCATTGATTTCTTTACCATTACTTAATGCTCTATTTTGTCTTTTTTTGACATTTGTTGGTTTAAAGTCTGTTTTATCAGAGACTAGAATTGCAACCCCTGCTTTTTTTTCTTTTCATTTGCTTGGTAAATCTTCCTCCATCCCATTATTTTGAGCTTATGTGTGTCTTTGCACATGAGATGCTTATCCCGAATATAGCTCACCAATAGGTCTTAACCCTTTATCCAATTTGCCAGTCTGTGCTTTTTAATTGGGACATTTAGCCCATTTACATTTAAGGTTAATATTGTTATGTGTGAATTTTATCCTGTCATTATGATGCTAGCTGGTTATTTTGCCCATTAGTTAATGCAGTTTCTTCATAGTGTCAATGGACTTTACATTTAGTGCTTCCTTTAGGATATCTTGTAAGGCAGGCCTGGTGGTGACAAAACATTTCAGCATTTGCTTATCTGTAAAATATTTTATTTCTCCTTCACTTATGAAGCTTAGTTTGGCTGGATATGAAATTCTGGGTTAAAAAATTATTTTCTTTAAGAATGTTGAATGTTGCCCCCTATTCTATTCTGGCATGTAGGATTTCTGCAGAGAGATCCATTGTTAGTCCAGTGGGCTTCCCTTTGTGGGTAACCCAACCTTCCTCTCTGGCTGCCCTTAACATTTTTTTTTCATCATTTCAACCTTGGTGAATCTGACAATTATGTGTCTTGGGGTTGCTTTTCTCCAGGAGTGTATTTGTGGTGTTCTCTGTATTTCCTGAACTGGAATGTTTGCCTTTCTTGCCTGGTTGGGGAAATTCTTCTGGATAATATCCTGAAGTGTGATTTCCAACTTGGTTCCATTCTCTCCATCACTTTCAGGTACACTAATCAAACTTAAGTTTGGTCTTTTCACATAGTCCCATATTTCTTGGAGGCTTAGATCATTCATTTTCATTCTTTTTTCTCTTACCTTGTCTTCACACTTTATTTCATTAAGTTGACCTTCGATGTCTGATATCCTTTCTTCCACTTGATCTATTCAGCTATTGATACTTCTGTATGCTTCACGAAGTTCTCATGCTGTGTTTTTCGGCTCCATCAGGTCATTTATGTTCTTCTCTAAACTGGTTATTCTAGTTAGCAATTCCTCTTATCTTTTATCTAGGTTCTTAGCTTCCTTGCTTTGGGTTAGAACATGCTCCTTTAGCTCAGAGGAGTTTGTTATTACCCACCTTCTGAAGCCTGCTTCTGTCAATTGGTCAAACGCATTCTCTGTCTAGTTTTGTTCTTTTGCTGTTGAGAAGTTGCGATCCTTTGGAGGAGAAAAGTCATTCTCGTTTTTGGAATTTTCAGTCTTTTTCTCTGTTTTTTTTTTCTCATCTTCATGGATTTATCTTCCTTTGGTCTTTGATATTGGTGACCTTAGAGTGGAGTTTTTGCATAGTCATCCTTTTTGTTGATGTTGATGCTATTGCTTTCTATTTGTTAGTTTTCTTTATAACAGGGCCCTCTTCTGCAGGTCTGCTGGAATTTGCTGGGGGTCCACTACAGACCCTGTTTGCCTGGGTGTCACCAGCGGAGGCTGCAGAACAGCAAAGATTGCTGTCTGTTTCTTCCTCTGGAAACTTCATCCCAGAAGGGCACCTGCAAGATGCCAGCCAGAGCTCTCCTGTATGAGGCCTCTGTCAATGTCTGCTGGGAAGTGTCTTCCCATCAGGAGGCACTGGGGTCAGGGACCCACTTGAGGAGTCAGTCCCTTAGCAGAGCTTGAGAGCTGTACTGGGATATCCGCTGTTCTCTTCAGAGCCAGCAGGCAGGAACGTTTAAGTCTGCTGAAGCTGCGCCCACAGCCGCCCCTTCTTCCATGTGCTTTATCCCAGGGAGATGGGAGTTTTATCCATAATCCCCTGACTGGAACTGCTGCCTTTCTTTCAGAGATGTCCTGCCTAGAGAGAAGGAATCTAGAGAAGCAATCTGGCTAGAGTGGCTCTGCTGCGCTGTGTTGGGCTCCACCCAGTCTGAAATTCCTGGTGGCTTTGTTTACGCTGTGAGAGGAAAACTGCCTACTCAACCCTCAGTAATGACAGATGCCCCTCCCCCAACCAAGCTCGAGCATCCCAGGTCTACTTCAGACCACTGTGCTGGCAGCAAGAATTTCAAGCCAGTGGACCTTAGCTTACTTGGCTCCATGGGGTTGGGATCCACTGAGCAAGACCACTTTGCTTCCTGGTTTCAGACCCTTTTAAGAGGAGTGCATAGTTCTGTCTCACTGGCATCCCAGATGCCACTGGGGTATGGAAAAAAAAAAAAACTCCTGCAGCTAGCTCAGTGTCTGCCCAAATGGCTGCCCAGTTTTGTGCTTGAAATCCATGGCCCTTGTGATGTAGGCACTTGAGGGAATCTCCTGGTCTGTGGGTTTTGAAGACTGTGGGAAAAGCATAGAATCTGGGCCCAATAGCACAGTCCCTCATGGCATGGCCCCTCATGGCTTCCCTTGGTTAGGGAAGGGAGTTCCCTGACCCCTTGCACTTCCTGGGTGAGGCAACACCCCATACTGCTTCTCCACGACCTCTGTGGGCTGCGCCCACTGTCTAACCAGTTCCAATGAGATGAATTGGGTATCTCAGTTGGAAATGCAGAAATCCCCCGCCTTCTGTGTTGGTCTCACTGGGAGCTGCAGACTGGAACTGTTCCTATTTGGACATCTTGCCCAGTAAATCCACTGTTTTCTAATATATCGTCTATTTTTTTTTTGTTTTGTTTTGTTTTTTAATCCACCACTGAAGGTGGCATGCTGAAGTCTCAAACTACTATTGTAGGATTGGTCTGCTTCTATCTTCAATTTTGTCAAAATTTGCTTCACATATTTGGGAGCCCCAATGATTTAGTGCATATATGTTTATAATTATTATATCCTCTTAGAGAATTGACCATTCTATTAATACATGATATCCTTTTTGACTCTTATGGCAGTCTTTTACTTAAAGTCAATTAATTCTGATATTAATATAGTCACAGCTTTTTTTTGGTTACTATTTGCATAGAAATTTGTTTTCTGTCATTTTACTTGCAACCTATTTGTTTCTTCAGATACAAATTGAGTCTCTTGTATACAGCATATATAGTAGGATCATGTTTTTTTTCATATTTTCAATTTATGCACTGTGATTGAGAGTAACCCATTTACAGTTAAAGTAATTACAGGTAAGTTAACTACTGCTTTTTTGCAATTAATTTATTTGACTTGTATATTTTTGTGTCTCATTTTCTCTATTACTGCATTTTTTTGTGTTTCAGTAGTTGTTGTAGTAACTCTTTTTGATACTTTTATCAACCATTTTTTAATTTTTAATTTTTAAGTTTTATTGGGATATATGTTTACATATTGTGGGGTACTTGAGATATTTTGATGCAAGCATACATTATGTAATCATCAATCACATCATGGTATCCAATTGTACTCCCTTTATTATTCTAGAAGTTATAACCAATTATTGCTGATTGTAGTCACTCTGTTGTGCTACCAAATGCTAGATCTTATTTATTGTATCTCATTATATTTTTGTTTCCATTAACCATCCCCATTTTCCATCCACTTCTCCCTTGCACTACCCTTCCTTTCTTCTGATAACCATCATTCTACTATCTCCATGAGTTTCATTGTTTTAATTTTTATCTCTTACAAATGTGTATCATTCATTTTGATTTGTTTATACATTTTCTTTGTTGTTGCCATAGGGATTATATATATAATATCCTAAAGTTACAACCATCTAATTTGAATTCATACCAACTTATAATTTTATAAATATTTTAAGCATTTGTCTTTTAAATTCTATACAAATTTTAAAGAGGGAGTTTATGATTCTGTTTTGCATTGCTATAAAGGAATACCTGAGACTGAGTAATTTATAAAGAGAAGAGGTTTATTTGGCTCAGAGTTCCACAGCCTGTACATGAAGTCTAGTGCTGGCATCTGTTTCTGGTAAAAGACTCAGAAAGCTTATAATCATGGCAGAAGGAGAAGGGGACCCAGTGTGTCACACAGCATGAGCAAGAGAGAGGTGGAATGTGCCAAGCTCCTTTGAACAACCAGATCTTCCATTAACTCCCAGAGAAAGAACTCACTCATTACCATGGGAATGGCACCAGGCCATTCATGAGGGATCTGTCTCCATGACCCAAATACCTCCCATCTCCAATGCTGGAGATCACATTTCAACATGAAATTTGGAAGAGACACACATCCAAACTATATTAGAGTTACAAGCAAAAATTGCAAAAGCACTGGCTTTTACATTGGCCTATATATTAACTTTACCAATGGACTTTATATCTTCATGTGACTTTGAGTTACTCTTTACCATCCTTTCATTTAAATCTGACAGACTTCCTTTAGTATTTCTTGCATGGTACATGTAATGGTAATAAACTTGCTCAGCTCTTGTTCATTGGTAATGTCATAATTTCTGTCATATTTAAAGGACAGACTTTTTAGAGATATAACTCTCAGTTGACAGTATTTTTTCCTTCAATATTTTTAATATATCATCCCATGGCCTCTGGCTTCCATCATTTATGATGAGAAATTGGCTGACTCCTATTGAGGATCCCTTGTCCATGATGGCCACTTTTCTCTTTCTGGTTTCAGGTGGTCTCTGCCTTTGGCTTTGATAGTTTTCTTATAATTTGTCTCAGTGTCACTTTCTTTGGAAGAATCTTACTTGGAGTTTTTTGAGCTTCCTGGATTTACAGATTCATGTATTTATCAAATTTGGAAAGATTTTGGTAAGTATTTATTTAAATGATATTTTTTGCCCGTTTCTCTTTCTTCTCTCATTCTGAGACTCCCATAATATGTATGTTGGTCTGTTTATGTTTTCCCATGAGCTCCTTAGACGCTGTTTCCTTTCCTTCATTCTTTTTTTCCTGTTCCTCAGACTCAGTAATTTCAATTATCATGTACGTAAGTTCATTGATTCTTCTTCATGTTCAAGGATGCTTTTGGATCTCTCTATTAAGTTTTTTTATTTTAGCTATTTTAGTTTTTAGCTCCAGAATTTCTGTTTGCTGTTTTAAATAATTTACCTTTGTTCATATATCATTTTCTTTTTTTGAATGATTTATATCTCTTTGTTCACATATCATTTTCCTATTTTCTTTTAAATATCAGTCCATGTTTTTCCTAACCTTTTTGTGCATATTTAAGATAATTTTTGTAAAAGTCTTTGTTTGTCAAGTTCACTGGGCTGTCTTGGGAACAGTTTCTGCCCATT
Organism: Pan paniscus; assembly: GCF_029289425.2. NCBI lineage: Eukaryota > Metazoa > Chordata > Mammalia > Primates > Hominidae > Pan > Pan paniscus. The sequence goes on from NC_073272.2 coordinate 67,036,682, forward strand.
TAGTTTGTTAGTTTCACACATGATTTGCTGTTTATTTGTGTGACTAGTAATTTTTGTTGTTATTTTTGTTAAAATTGAACATTTGACCATTTTAATGTGGCAACTCTGAAAATCAGTTTATCATGCTTCTCTATCATTTTCTATTTTTTATATTGTTGAAAGCTGTAGTTAGTCCACTTGTTTTAAGATTCTTCCAAACTATGTTTGCAAAGATTATTCCTTGTCATCTGTGATCCCTGAAGTCTCTGTTTTTTTAGTTTATGCTCAGTTAATGCTTTGACAGAGATTTCCTTGAAATTCAGGAGCTGAACAAACAAACACAAACCAAAATGGAAAGAATGACTGACTCCCAGTTTTTAGAGATTGGCTCTCTGAAGCTGCACTCCACCACATAGTAAGGCTTCCTCTGTGCCTAGTGATCAGCCTGAGGTAAAGCTTAAGGTATTCTCAAGACTTTTCTGGGTATATATCTCACCTGTACATACTCATGACTTTCTATATTCCCACATATATATGGCCATTTTTAAATGTCCTGGTTTCCCAAGGAGATTGTTTTTCAGGCCTTATATGGTTTATTGTATGTCTCCAACTATAATCTCTTGCCTCAGGCATCTGGGTTTGTAGTCTACCTTGTGGCTTTTACGACCATGCCTGCCACTTGTGTTCTGAGTTAGGCAAAACAGAGATAAGCACCTTGCACCCATCACTTGGGATTTCCCATGCAGATTAAAAAATATGAACATAAAAGTTTGCAAATAAATTTGCTCTGCTCCCTCTGGTTCCAAGGGCAAGGCACTGGGAACTGGGCTGCCACTTGCTCAAGACCAAGACCACTGCATTAGGGCAGGGATAAGGCAAAGGTGATTAAAAAACACCACAAAACTTTTCTACTGTTTTAAAGTTGGTTTTTCCTTGATTGGACATTGCTTAATGAGTGTAAACCATTTATTGTTTGTTAGAACTCTTATAGTGCTGATTCTGACAGCCCTGGTGGTTTTGTTTTTTAAGTTTTCTGTAAGAGAACAAGAGCTTGAAGCTTCCTGGACAACCATTTCACTATCGTCACTCTAAAGCTCTCTTAACTTTTTCAAATATTGTCATTTAGTCCTCACAACAACTCTGAGGTAGATATTATCAGTCTATTTAAAGATGCTAGGCTATAGCAAAGAGAAGAGATCATATATGTTAAGTTCCTAGCACTGTAGAGACAGAGTAATATCTGTCTCTTTCTTACCTATCCATCCACCTTGCACACTTAGATCCATCAAGAATGGACCTATTTTACAATGTAAAAAATACTAGGCTAGAATTTATGACATCCAAAGTCTATTCTTATCTCTGTGACTAGCTCATTCTGTAAATTTAGATAATTTTCCTGTATAGTCCTCAATCTCCCCATACATAACATAAAAGATTAGAACTGGGTGGTTTCAGAGGGCTCTGTCAGCTCTGATATTTTAGAATCCCTAGTAGAAAGAAACTAAAGTTTCCTTCTTTCCCACTCCAGGCTGAGAATACATTTCTGTTGCCTGGGCAAAAAGCAAGTAGTTATTTGCATAGCTGAATTATATTTGTTGAAAATAAAAGAGAAAGTAGACAACCCAGGATTCTCTCTCTGCCCAATTCCTGCTGCCCCTGGGAGCAGAGAAGTGGCTTAGCCTAGGGCAACTATTCTGTAAATAAACTCTTCACTCTTTCTGAATGGGCTTCACCCAGGAAATTGGACCCTCAGCCTGACCATTGATGATATCTCACTTTTCCCCCTATCCTGAGAATTAATTGGCATCTCCAAATCCTAGGACTTTGCCACTGCTGCCCCCTCCGCAATTTTATCCATTCCAGGATTCCAGGGCAATCCCTTCATGAAATCCAAGGGACAAGCCTGGCATAGCTGAGAAGGGTTAGTGGGTCTGAGGACTGAGCATAAAAGGCAAGAATACAACCACAATCTTCTCATAAAGGTGGAGAAACCAAAGTGCCTTTAGTACATGGAAGGGATTTCAGGCTGTTTTCAATCTGTGTCTACGACACCAGAGGACAAATGGGATAGTATAAAATGAAACATTTTCACACGTTAAGGAGGATGCAGGCCCCTGCTGTAGATAGAAAGCCAGAGCCCGTGGCCAGATGTGTGTCTTGGGTATCCTTCTCTCTCAACCTCTGCCCCACGTTTCCTCTGCCCTTCTCTGCTGGAAAGCATGCATATTTATTTACAATTTCTCGTCTTTTGATTTTATGTGAAGAAGAGAGACAGAGAGAACTAGTGGAAAGAAAGCAGTTTTTGAAACCAAACATCTGGCTTTAAGCTGTGACTTAGTCACTAACTATGTCACCCTTGGCACATTGCTTGACCTTTTCGAACTTCATTATCCTCATGTGTATAGCAAGTGTGAATAATAAAAAACAGGGAAATGGTAAGCAAATTCTGCTACAATCTTTTGAAATTTTCTTCAACCATTAATATCCTGATTATGAAAAATATGTATTAACATAGAAAAATGCAAGGTTGAATTTTTATAGTGGGGCTTAACAAGGTTATTATATATTTTTTCAAGTGTTAATACCATTGATCATTTATTATCAAGCATTAATGGTTATTATATTTTAACTATGTGAAAGTACTGAAAGACAAAAAGGCTGGGAGAAAATATATCTCTTTGCTAACAGTACCCATAATGAGGTAAGATATTGGCGTGATTTCCCTTCTATTTTCTCCTTTCTAGTATGTTCTCATCAAAGCACATACAGTATTACTAATAGCTATGTCTCAAAGGAATGAAGCAGCAGGAAAATTTCCCTAGTTTGGAATTAGGATGGCACTTGTCCTGGAGGTATATGTTGTGTAAATAATAAGAAGAAGAACAAGAAGAATGTGTCTAAAGAAATAAAATGGTCATTATTATCGCTACCTTATAGAACTATTTAGAGGATTAAGTTAGGTAATGAGTGTAAACAAACCAGGTACTTCGTACACAGGGCATCTGCCTCTTCTATGATATCCCATTCCTAGCTTCTCATCTCACTTCCACTTAGGCTCCAGATCCTAAAACAATTGCATCCTTCCCCTTCTGGGACTCAACCCTTTCAATACCAAGGTCCATGCCCTCACTAAGATGGGTAGAGTTGTGGATAGAAAGAAATCCAGACACTTGCAGAATCTCAGAATTGAGCTCATATACTCCAGTCCTTACACATGTTAGTAACCACTATCTCTTGGTTATCACTGTGCAAGGTGCATTTACATCCATGCTCTTATTTTTTTTCATATTCATTTATTTTTTCCCAAAATACCCATTCCGCAGACAAGAAAATTGTAATGCAGAGAGGCAACAAGATAACTGAAGTAGTTAGGGACAGATTCAGGACTCAGACTCTGGCCTCCTGACTAAATTTTATCCTTCTTTCCTACACCACAGGCTGAATCCTGAATTCCCTTTACAATTATCTTGTCAAGTGGTTGACTTTCTCATCATAATTAATGACATTAGAAATGGAATCCCAATTCCATAATTATAATAATAATCATCATAATCTGCTTCATAATAATAATGACAGATTACATCCTGTCATTTCATAATACATCACACACCTTGCTTTAAGTGCATTATGTTATTCAACTTTTACAAGAATCTTATGAAACAGGTAGGTAGTTTATTAACACCATTTCACAGATGACAACATTGAGTTTCAAAGATTACAAAATTTATTCAAGTCTATTCATGCAGAATAAGAAGCAGAGTTTAAATTCTAACACAGTGCTGTTTATTCTTAAATCTCTGCTCATAATAATGCCACATCACGCTGCCACCTGAACAGCAGTGACTCTAAGTGATAGTATCCTCTCTATGTTTCTAGCTTGGGAATAAACTGTAATTTGCTAATTCTCCTGGACACTTGCAGGAGCACTTCATTTTTAATTTTGTTTTCAAATTCTTAGCAGTGGATGACAGTGTGCTGGAAAAAATTTAGGAGAACCCTGCCAGGATGCCTTGGTAATATACAAAACCTTCTTCTATCCCCATCCCTCCCACCTTGACATACATTCATCTGAATTATTGAGCATGATTTAAATAGTGGCTCCACATCTTCCCTCTGACTTTCTTTTTACATTTATAGGATGTTAATGATTATATCTTCCTCAGAGTGAGTATTAAATGACACGATACTAAGTGGAGGCTGAGAATGGTTACCTCCCTTGTTCATGTCCTTATCAGTCCAAAGAGGAAAATTGAATATGAAACCTGTTGAAGGACCCCAGCTTTCCTTTAAGATAGTGGTTTTCAAATACTTAGTGCTTACGACACACTTCCAAAAATGCTAGAGTTTTGAGTGGCACACTTAAAAGACATCAAATATGAAAACAAGTATAATAAAAACAAATGCTTAAAGAATGAAAGTTTTCAACTTATAATAGCATATAATGCTCTCTCTCTACCTATATATATATATATGTATATATATGATATTTGGTACAAGGCAGGTAACTTTTCAGAAAATGCCTGAATAAGTTAAGTATCCTCAAGGTCTCCAGATAAAACTCTTCCTAAGGCAATACAGATTTGAATTTCAATGCCTTGGCTACTGGGAAAACTCTCTACAGGAATTACCTAAGCCCAGAGCCCACTTTCTCCTACTCTCAGGCATAGAGTTTGGATTTCAACAGTTCTGGTAATATTTCTGAACATGGCCAGAGCACAGGGTTCAAGAACTAGATTAATAATTCAGATTGGGTCTCAAGCTAAGAATGAAGTATTGGTGCAAGAAGATATCAGAAAATCTGAGCCAGATTTGTAAGGACAGTGTCTGAGACTGGTCTAATGTTAAACACTTCTGACCTTCTATTCAATGGGCCAATTAGAGGCACCTCTACACAGAGCCCTTTCAAGAGTGACAACTACGAGGCTTGGCTTGGTTATGATTATGCCCACTCACTGGAATGAGTGGCCCTGTGATTACGCAGTGGGAAAAAAAAACAGGTATTACTTTGTCTTAAGAGATGAGGAGAGAGACAGATGGGAAGAAGTTGGGGAAATGAATGAGAAAAAGAAATTTCAATGTCTGAAGAAAGTCATATTAAAATGACTACTAACCCCTGAACAAGAAAGTCAGTGTGTTGGGAGATTATTGGAATAGATGATCAGTTAAATAAGTTCAACTGTCTGTAAAAGGAAAGGACTTAGATACATTATAACCTGAGCACAAAAGACCTTTACTACTTGCCAGTGACTGTTGGCAAATTGGAAACACACAAGACCAAAAGGTCACCAGAAGTCACAAGGCATCCAGTGTAGTGGCTTGGCTGCCAGTGGGCAGGATTTTCAGTCTGGGGGAATCCTGTATTTCTGGCTAGAATAAAGTGTTACACATTGCTACTACATGTCTAAAGCACGCCTTTACAGTCCACCTTCAGTGGAGGCACAGAGCAGTGAGGGTGAAGAAAAGAAGTAAAGAAACTAAATGAATGCCTAATAAGTGTCAAGCACTGTTATTTAAACTTCGTAACACTTGAGGTAAATAGTATCTACATTTTTTTATCTTGGTTCTATCACCTCTTGGACAGTCACAACACACATTAGCATATCAAAGATTCCAACGGGTCCTGTAAATGAAAGTTAAACATGTAAATAACATGTTTATCTTGGCTGAACAATTTCACAATTGATTTGGTTATGGAACCCTCATTGTTTTCTAGAATATTCATTAATATTTCAATAAGCAATAAGTCATTCTGTTTCAATTCTCTTGTCTAAAATGTATGGTGTGTAGTATTTTAAAGTCCAAGTGTGATAACACATTTCATTTCACTTGACCTATAAAGATAACCCTGTGAAATTAATATTATTAACATACCCACTTTACACTTTAGGGAACTAAAGATAATGTAGGCTAACAAGCCCCAAGTTACACAGCTGCTGACTGGCAGAGCCAAGAATTGAATTCAAGTCTTCCTTGTCTAAGTCGAATAAGTTTTTAAGGAAGACTTTAACTCTAACAAGTTATGAGTCTATGAGCTGTGTGACTTTGAGCTACTTTTTTTCCATTTCTGGGTCTATTTTTCCATCCCAAATGAGCTAGTAGAATTATATAATTTCTAAAGGCTTTGTGGAATCTCAGATTTTAAGGTTCAATCATAAGTATCTCAGGTCAAGTTGAATTTTTTTTCAAAAGTTTAGATTACCAAACCCAAGGAAGGTGAAAAAATGTATATAAATATGGTGGTATTTTTAGCCACAAGTGTCATTTAGGGCCTGAGACTCCTAGGATAAACAAATTTCTGAATTTGAGCTTTCAGATAAGCTAGTTTAAGAAAATTTCATACCACTCTTACCATTCCCATCTAGCTAGTATCTCAACAAATGATAGCAACAACTGCCCTGTCAAAGAAGCTTGATAGGCTTCTCTAGCTACAGAATTGACCTGGGTGGGTGGGTAGCTCTCCAAACATTAAAGTCCCTGCCTATTTCCCAGAACCAGGCAGCCTAGTCTACTAGAAAAACCTAGGCAAATAATTAGTAGAAATTAAACTATCCTGGCTTAAGAGGTACACTACTGTTTCTTTCCCATGGTCAGTGAGAAAGACCCATGGGAGACTGTTGGCAGAGAGACTGTTTCACCCTGCCAGGATAGAGCTCATTTTTTTTTTGTCTATGCATAGAGTAGCTGGAGTATTCAGGAGTCAAAATGAACTTGACTTAGCCTCTCAAAGGCAAATCTACCTTGACTCCTGAATCCTTCAGCTCCTCTTTAGAGCCCATATTTCCATCATCCAAATGTAAAGCTTTGGCTTTCAGTTCAGTCTGAGGAATTCTTAGCAGGTTGTAGGTTCTTGACATTTCAGTGTTCTAAGCACAAGAAGGGAGCTTACAGCTCTATTGTAACTTCCCACCTAACACAGGAATCCCTTCTGTAACATTCTAGTCAGGTTATCCTAAAACAGAATCTTCCTTACTTCCTCCCTCCCACCTTCCTTCCTCCTGTTCTCTCTCTCTCTTTTTTACTCTTTCTGTCTCCCTTTTCCTCCTTTCAAATCTTTCTTCTTTCCTTCAATTCTTCTTTTCACTCAATTGTTATACCAAAATTTGGAATGCCTATGTACAGTCTGACCCTGGAGATACAAAGTCAAAAGAGGCCAAAATACCTTTAGATATCAGAGAGCCTGATATCTGAAGCTAAGCTTTCCACTTATTTCCTGGGCTCCAACACCGTCCACCTTCTCAGAAGCCTCACTCTAGTAATTATTATGCCCTTTCATAGACGTCTTCGTACTCTGTCATTATAGATTCCTACTCATTTGCCTTGAGGCATGCTCAAGACTTCCATCTTTAAAAATCTCTACATCCTATGTCTCACTACAGTTATTGCCCTCTCTCCTTCTCTTCACAGCTAAACTTCATGAAGGGGTTAACTATAGTTATTATCTCTGGTTTTTTTCCTCCCACTCACTTTCAGCCCACTTTTGATATCTACTCACATCACTCCGTTGACACTGCCTTCACTAAGAGTCCTTTACTAAAGGACTGTCCTTTTCAGTCTAGCCAATGGACTTTGTCCATCTTATTCAAATGTTTTCCCAGTACCTAGAACAGTGTCTGTAACAAAGTCCGTACCCAATAAATATTTGTGGAATTAATGTGTGATGTTTTTTCAGGCCTTAATTTGCCAAATTGTTACATGATCTGAACACTTTGCTTTGCAACATTTCCTTTCACTGGCTTCTGTGACACTATTCTGGACATTTTCCTCTTACTTGTCCGACTTTTCCTTCCAATCTCCAATACTAGTGATTCCTCTTCTACTAACCTTTAAAATGTATAGCTTAGACCCTTCTTTATGCATTCTTCTGTTCTGACACATTCTCAGTCGTTACTTCATCCATGGCCATGGCCTTTACATGATGATTTCTCTTCAATCTATTCCTCAAGCTCAGACCTTTGTCTTAAATTACAAACCAGTATATCTACTTGCCTTCTAGACATCGTCACTGGATGTTCTACAGTCACCTCAAACTCAACATATTCAAAATTGGACTTTTACAACCCATCATCTCCCACAATTAGTCTGTACCTTCTCTAGTGCCCTTGGTTCACCAAATGCCACCTCTATCCTCCCAGTTGCTCAAGCCAGAAATCTGGATATTCATTGCACTTAAAATTAATTTCAAACACTACCTCATCCAGGAGATCATGATCAACATTAACACTGATGAATCATGTTAATAGCATATCTTTGGTGTGATGCATTGAAAAAGGCACTTTATGTCTGTGGTCCTCCTCACCAAAACCCACCCCAGCCTAGTTATAATAAAAACACCAAAGAAATTCCAATAAAGGTACATTCTGCAAAATGCTTGACCAGCATTCCTCATAATTATCAAGGTCATCAAAACAAGTCTCAGATGACTGTCAAAGCCTCTTGGCTAATGAGCCTAAGGAGACATGAGAACTAAATAGCTCTTGCATCTGGACCAGGAATTTGCTCCCTGCCTTGTTTTTTAACTAGAAAACTCATACTCATTTTCCAGGCCTCAGCTTGAATGTCACCACTTCAAGAAAGCCTTTCTTGACTCCACAGACTAAGTTAAATCTCCTTATTCTTTGCTCCCAAGCATCACCACATGATTTTTCTCAGAGAAGACTCCTTAATTCCTGTAATGGTTTGCTCAGTGTACATATCTCTCTGCTAGACTGTAAGTGCCTTGCAAATGAGGACCTACCACTAATAAACTGCTGTATCTCCAGGATTTCAAACACAGGCTGGAAAACTGGCATATGACCAAATCTGACCACCACATTTTTGAAAGTAACATTTTATTGGAACACAAACATGCCCATTTATTTATGTATTGTCTATGGTTGCTTTCACACTATAACAATAAAATTGAGTAATTTAAACAGAGATGTATAGTCCACAAAGTTTAAAATATATACTATGTAACTCTTTACAGAAAATGTTTTATCATCACTGGCCTAGTACAGGCTGGGCCATCATTAAATATTTACCAATTAGTTAATTAGTAAATTTGCCTCAATAGAAAAAAAATACACATTTGTTGAGTCTTTTGATTATTTTTAATTAATGTTGAGTTTTAGATAGAGTTACCATCTCCTCAACTATAGAGGGATTCCTTCAAAGGCAGGATTGGATTGTTTTTCTATTTGGATTCCTCACAATTCTTAGTTCTGGGCTTTCTAAAAGGACTGCTGTCACAGTGTCCCCACCCATTCTTCAGGCCCTACATCACAACAGCCCATTTAACAGCAACAAGGTAATGACTAACATTAAACACCTTGGCTAATTCTCTTCAACAAGCAAAACCAAATAAACTTATACTGTGGCCAAACTTCCTAGGTAGAAATATCTGCCATCAGAGGAAATAGTGGAGCCCTGAAAATAGAGCACTCTCAAGATGAAAACAAACAAACAGAAAATTGTTTAAGGACAAAGAGAACCTGACATAGAAGCAGATGAAATAGGAGACAAATTTGGGTCCTGTGCCTATGTGGCCATTAACTGGATATCTAAAGCCAGGCAAGTCACTCAACCTCTCTAAACTTCAGTTTTTCCACATGCAAAATGAGAGATAAGACTTAATTTGTAAGACTTTCACTTTAGCGATGTTGGTACTAAAGAAATTTTTAAGGCCTACTTCTGAGAAGCCTAATGGCAGCTCAGAGTAATGACTGTGCTCAACTCAGTGAACCACAAATTCCCCTGTGCAGCCCACATATGTCTTTGACTAATACAAATGGAAACACAACTTAGTTATTGCTTAATAAATGCTGTTTATTTTAAAGACAAATGGTTTTTAAATTTTTTTTCATTCCTTCTTAGTTTGCATTGTTATTTTCTAGAATTTTTTAAACTTTTATTTTAGATTCAGTGGCACAAGTGCAGGTTTGTTATACAGGTAAATTGCACATGTTGTGGGGGTGTGGTGTACAGATTATTTCATCATCCAGGTGATCAGTATAGTACCCAATAGGTAGTTTTTCGATCCTCACCTTCCTTCCAATCTCCACCCTCAAGTAGGCCCTGGTGTCTGTGTACCATTCTTTGTGTCTATATGTATTAAATGCTTAGTTCCTACTTATAAGTGAGAGCATGAGGTATTTGGTTTTCTGTTCCTGTGTTAATTAACTCAGGATAATGGCCTCTACATACACCCATGTTGCTGCAATGGACATGATCTGATTCTTTTTCATGGCTGCATACTGTTCCATTGTGTATATGTACCACGTTTTCTTTATCCAGTCTACCATTAACAGGCATTTAGGTTAATTCTATGTCTTTACTATTGTACATAGTGCTACAGTGAACATACACATGCATGTGTCTTTATGGTAGAATGATTTATATTCTTTTGGGTATATACTCAATAACGGGATTGCTGGATAGAGTGGAAAGTTCTTTGAGGAATCGCTGCACAGCTTTCCACAATGGTTGAACTAATTTACATTCCCACAAGCAGTGTATAAGCATTCCCTTTTTTCTAGAACCTAGCCAGCATCTGTTATTTTTGACTTTTTAATAATAGTCATTCTGACTGGTATGAGATTATATCTCATTGTGGTTTTGACTTGCATTTATTCAATGATTAGTAATATTGATCACTTTTTCATATGCCTGTTGGCAACGTGTATGTCTTCTGTTAAAAAGTATATGTTCCTGTCTTTTGCCCACTTTATAATGGGGTTGTTTGAGTTTTGTTTGTAAATTTGTTTAAGTTCCTTATAGATCCTGGATATTAAGCCTTTGTTAGATGTCTGGTTTGCAAAAATTTTCTCTCATTTCCTAAGGTTACTGAGGTTACTGTTTACTCTGTTGATAGTTTTATTTTCCCTTGCAGAAGCTCCTCGGCTTAATTAGGTCCCATTTGTCAATTTTTGTTTTTGTTGTAACTGTTTTTGGCATCTTTATCTATGAACATAGGACCTGGAAAAGAAAAATGATTTCAAAGGACAATAGAAAAATTAAATCCAAAAGGTTCTGAGAGGTGAGGAGGTTGGAAAAGCATGGAACTAGGTGGTCTCAAATTCCCCTTTCAGGCCTGACACTTTATAGTTCTATGATCTTATCTCATTCAACTTCTGAGAACTAAAACAAACCAGCCTTTTAAAGGACAAGAAGCTGCTGGACAATTGATGTAAGCAGAAAATAATGATACATTTAAAGACAAAAAGACCAGAGATTAAATCCTACCTTTGTTTCTTCTCTGTGACCTTGGTGGGGCCACTTCACTTTTATGAGCCTCAATTTCCTCCGTTATAAAATATGGTCAATAATGGCTATCTCATAAGATCAATGCAAAGACCAAATGAAATAAAGTAGTAAAGTATGTGACACATCGTAAACACTCAGAGTCTTGAAAAGTATCAGAGCCATCCCATCTCCCTCTCCACTTTCACTTTTTTCCCTATGACTCATCTCATGTTGCGCTCTTCCTTCATTCTGCTTAGAGATCAGCAAAGCTACTATATAGAGGATTTCCTCCTGTTCCTAGTCTACTTCTCTTCCCCTAGGATGTACAATATACTCCTTCCACTTGGCCAGTGACAGATAGAACAAGGGGAATTTGAGGCCCATTCAGCAGGCCAAACTTTTAGTCTGATTTGAAATAGGTTTTGTCTATTATTTTTGTACCTCATTTTGGCATTAGTGGAAGCACATAAGACCATGGAAAAGAGTACCGGCCCAGGTGGCAGGAGGCCTACATGAGTCCATTCCCATCTCTGTGAAGTGGGAAGTTGTATGTATATTGTGGGTGAGCAGACTGGCATTGAAAGATAATCTTCAGTGTTCTCTTAGCAATAATGTTCTATAAATCAAAGGACTGATGGTCCAAATTCACTAACATTTGGAAACTGGAACCGAGGTAGCCTAAAATTCTTGAGCTTCACTTTTCATTTATTTCACAGGACCATGATCCTAGGCCCTCTCTCCTTAAGGGAGAAATGTGTTTGTATCAAACACATGGGAGACACAGAGGGATTCTGGTCTGAGTAATTCAGAATGAGAAGGTAGTGAATGCATTTGAAGGGGTGACTTATTTAAAAATTTAAAACAAAATACCCGGAGAGAGAGAAATTCAAGCCATTGTCACTATTCCAGGAGAATGTACCACACGTGCAGCTGCTCAGGGCTTCATGTTTATCTGTCTGAGCCATGCGTGTTTGTTCCAGCAAGGAAGGATGCTGATACATTTAAAAGCCATGGTGATGCATTGCCATTCTCCCTGGCACAGTGTGTTGCCAAGACCAATTTTATTCCATAAAAAATTATGTAAAGTTCAACAAGACCTTCTTCAATAAAACTGTGAGCATCTGGAATACTAATGATACTTGAGATTTTTCTCTAGGCATCTGGTGGTCATTCAGTTACAAAGGACTACATTTACATTTCCTTTCTTCCATTTAGCCACTTTTCTTTTTCTTTTTCTTTCTCTTTTCGTTTGTACTTCTCTCCAGATTCTCAGCTCCTTTTCTCTACTTCTCTTCTGTTTTCTTCTTCTTGTATTCCTCATGTCTCTTGTCTTCTTCACTTTTTTCTCCTCCCTTTCTTTCCTATCTTCCTCACCATATGCCCTTTCCATTTCCTTTCTTACTTCTTCCTTTTCCCTCATCTTCTCTCTGATCTTTTTTTCTTCTCTCTTGCTCCATTTTATCTCCAGTTTTCCTCTTCTTCTTTAATCAATTCCCAGTATTGTCAAGGAAAAAATTCTTATGGCCATTTTCCTCTTTCCAGGAGAGTTGAAACTCCAACTAGAAATATAGAAATAGATTACATTTAACTTAAAAATACTTACTCAAGGAGCTTTCCCAGATAGGTCCCACCAAACTCCATTCAGTCCACTCCCACTAGCCATCTCTTTGCTTCCATGACCTCTCTACCTCTCACTGCTAGGTATCCACTCACTACTAGGCTGCTTTTATCACCAAAAACTCTGTAATCAGGAGCTAGCTCTGTAAGTGTACCAAAGTAATACTCAGGTCCCTTCCCCAAAGAGGCTTACAGGCCATAACAGATAATACTTGATAAAAGCACATAAAAAGCATAAAATTATCAAACATCAGAGCAATAAACTACCAAGTCTACAACTCTGATATTATGTTGTTATGAAACTAAAATTCAGAGAGGAAAATTACCTTACCGTCAGTCAGGGGGCAGATCACGTAGGCCTTATTGTGGAATTGGATGATGTTTTAACTACAAAGGGCAGCCCTTTATTGGCCACCCTTCCCGTATCAAGGGGTGGAGTCTCATTTGTTTCTGTAATACTAACACCTAGTATAGGATCCTCTCTACTAAATGAGTATTGATTGACTGACCTCTAGGTTAGGATAGAATCTTACATTGCACTTCTAGAAACTTATCTTGGTTCAACTATTAAAAAAAAGGGGATTAGTGAAAGTATCTCTCTCATAAGGTTAATGTGAGGTTTAAATGAGAAAATCCATATAAAGCACTCAGAATAGTGCCTAGAACATGAAAAGTGCTGTGTAATCTTTAGCTATTATTATTATTAACACATATATTCACAGATATTGTGGCTCAAGTATGTTTTTTTCTGAATAACTCAAAGATTATAGAGTGTATTTGTGAGTAGGTGTTAAACTTATCTTGACCCTATTCTTTACCCACTAGATGTTAACAACACTCCTTCCAGTAGTGTAATAACCAAAAATGTCTCCAGGATTGCCAAATGTTCCCTGATAGGAGAGCCAAAGGGCAAAATTGCCCCTACTGAGGAACAACCGACCTCAAAGGATATCAAAGTACAATGCAATGTGCTAGCTATTTTAAGTTACAAGAGGCCAAGATAAGATTGTATCTTCATTTAGATGCCAGTTGTTCAAGCCTAGGTGAGGAGAAGGTAAAAATGGGATCTGGGGATTTACAGCTTGCATCTAAATTGAAATTCAGACAGATCAAGCATGCCTGGTAAACTGGTGGGTGGGCCTGCCAGAGGCTTATATGACAGAGGATCAAGGAGCCTCCTCAGATCAGATACTGAAGGAAGAAAGAGTCAGGTTTGAGGAGCTTATGAAAGTGCTTTTTTGCTGAAAACTGAAAGAGTAAAAGCTCAAGTAGTACTGATTAGAAATGTCTCTTACAAGGCAGAATGCAAGCGGAGGAAAGGTATTTTCCCCTTCTTTGACAGAGGCTATCTGGTAACTTTGCCATAATGAGGGCTCCAGTGGTATTTCACAAGGGAGGTTGCAGGGCTAGGCAGAACAGAGGTGAAGAAGAGGAAAAGCAGACATAGATACAAGTAAGATACGTGAAATCCCTGGAAATATTACATAGGCTTCCAAGACGGTCTTTAATTAGTTATGTGGGATCAAGAAACAGTGAAATGTGTAATATTACTATATTGTTTGTGTGTCTGTATATGATACTGCAAGTTTGTGAAACCTGAAGATATCCAAGACCCAAGCCACTATTGATCAGTAAATATTCATTGAATAAAGTGATGATCAAATAAATGGGTCTCCAGATAATGGCTTTAAGAAAACATCAATGTGAGTGCCTGAGACTTAGGAGACCTTACTGCCAATCTCCCTGTTTGAACTTGTGCAGTCATTATTTCCCTTCACTTGACCTCAATTTCCTCATACTTGGAATAGGGAGGTTGGACTAGACAATCTTTAGGATTACTTTCAGCTCTGACATTCTAGACATCTATGATTCAACACACAGTTGTGGATCAATGAAAACATTCATTTGTCTTATAGAACCTTCTCAACAAACCAGAAATGCTAAGGAATAGACTTATTCTTGAGATCTTTCTATTCCCTGGTTCACAACCTGGAGGCAGGCGGGTTTTCTATAACATGTTCTTGTTATGCTCTAATCTATTTTTAAAGAAAAAATAACTCCAGGTCTCCCATTTTATATCTTAAGTCCAATTGAACACTCTCTCCTGCTGCTGCTTAAAGATTATCTAGTCTTCTTTCAATTCTACTTGCAACCCCTTTATATGAATTAGAGTTTCCAGAGTATTTTCTAGGCTCTCTCTTGATCAGGCCAAATTTAATCTTCCTAGGCCTATTCGCCAATCTGTTAGTCATAATCATTTTTCTCCCCTGCTTGTGTTCAAGCACTGGACTGGAAATCAGAAAATCTGAGCTCATAATCCTGGCCCTACCACTAACTTCCTCTGTTGTGAGTAGCAGATTATTTATTTTTTAGACCACAATTTCCTCAATTGCAAACTGTGGCTAATAATCCCTGCTCTGCCTATGGATTGAAAGTGGAGCAATATTGAAATCATGACTTTGAAAGCAGTATAGAGATCCTGACAATTTGCCATTGTCAAGAGCTGACCATTAAATACTGACAATAAAATTAACCTAAAATGGAAAAACAAACTGTAGTATATCCAAACCATGGAGTACTGTTCAAATGGAAATGATTATCAAATCCATTTTGCTATGTGAAAGGTGCCAGATCCAAAAGGCTACATATTTAAATAACTCTATTATATGACTTTCTGGAAAAGATAAAATTATAGAGATGAAAACAGATCAGTAGTTACCAGAGATTAGAGTTGAGAGAAGAGATTCACTTCAAGGCTGCAACATGAGATAATTGGTAGGGTGATAAAATTGTTCTGTAAGGAACTGTGAAAGCAGACACCTGGCTCTATGCAATGGCCAAAACCCATTCAGCTGAAACTCCTGAAAGATATGCATTAATTATGAAAGATAAAATAGTAAAATTACTCTGAGGAAACCTCCCAGAAACAACCTTAACCTAGGGATCAAGTGATCAATTGATAATAAGACAACCAATAAGACATATTACCATCATGTTTCTCTTGATAGGACACTCTGAAAAAGGTCCATTATCTCTCTGGTATTATTTCCTAAAATCTAGTCTAATCAAGTGAAAACATCAGGAAAACTCAAATTGAAGGATAGTCTACAAAGTACCTGAACACTTCACTTCAAAAGCATCAGGATCATTTAATACAAGGAAAGGCCTCCACAGTTCCACCATTTATACCACCAGGAAACCCAGCACGCTCTTTAAAAGCCAAGAAAGATCCTCTCTTGTTTCTGTAGGGAAAAGGAAAGCTATTTATAATACATGAAGAATATTTTCAATAACAAAGGCCTACACTTGAGGGAAAAAGACTACCAGAATGCTATTAAAGCTCAGGGAAGGATATGTACTCCATTCTAGCCTCCTCTAATCTTCCTGTCTCATTTATGAGTGGGACAAAAAGCAAAGAAATACTTGTGAAGTGACATAGGCTCACAAAGAGAATAAGAAGTAACAACTCGATTATAGAACTTCCCCTGCTCCATAAATAACCACAACATCAACAAGACTCCTGTGAAATAATAGTGGATTACAAATAAAAGAAGTTCAAGGTGCTGACTTTATTTAAGAAAGAATTTTAAGGAAACTCAAAGACAATAAAGGAGGGCAAAATAGGGACACTGGGAAGAATTAAAGCCTCTGGTGCCTACAGCTACAGCAAACATTAAACACAGCCAATTCCTCGCCAGATTAATATGAAATCTCACACTAAATTTCTATTTACTTCAGTTTCTATTATCTAATGAGAACTTGGGTTATCATGTTATTACATCCGGCTTTCAACTTAAAAAGTTAGAATAACACTTACTTTTCTTACTAAAAAGTAAGAAAAACACTGTCTGAACATATAAAGAAACATCTGAATCAGACTCAGATATGATAGATTTTGAAAAGTCTAGAATGGAAATTTAAAATAACTGTGATTGCAATGTTAGGGATGCTAATGAAAACATAGTTAACATTCAGTTATCTAAGATTATATAATAAGCACAGATATGGAAACCTCAAGAATAAAATAAAGAAGAGATACTAGAAATAAAAGAACCTGTATAGAAGTGAAGAAAGTCTAATGGGATCATCAGTAGACAGACCACAGCTTAAGAAAGAATCAAATGGCTCAAAGATATAGTCAATAGAAACTTTCAAAACTAAGACAAAAAAGAAAATAACTTTAAAAACAGAACAAAATACCCAAGAATTGTTTAACAATTTCAAAATATTCAACATGTGTGTAATTGGAATACCAGAAAGAGAAGAAAGGATAAAGCAGATAATATATTTGAAGTAGTAATAGCCGACTTTGAAAATTAATGAATGACAAAAAACCACAGTTTCAGGGAGTGTGATGAATGTCGAGCAGGATACGTACAAAAAAATATATCTAGGTGTATCATATTTAGATTGTAGGAAACAAAAGAGAAAGAGAAAGAAAAACTTGAAATAAGCAGGAAGGGAAAGGGAGGAGAAAAACTTACCTATAGGAAACAAGAATAAGAACTACACTTGACTTCTTGTCAAAATCATACAAGCAAAAAGTCAATGGGGTGAAATATTTAAAGTGATGGAAGTAAAGCAAAACCAAATACTAATCAAGAATTATCTATCCTGACAAATCATTCTTCAAAAGTGAAAGAGAAATAGACACACTCTGACAAACAAAAACTAATGGAATTTATCACCACCATATCTGTCCTTAAAGGAAAATAAGAGGCCCCTTGGGACACCCTCTTCAATAAATAGTGCTAGAAAAATTGGATATCAATAGGCAGAAAAATTAAACTAGCCCTATACCTCTCACTATATACAAAAATCAACTCAAAATAGGTGAACAACTCAAATGTAAGACCCAAAACTATGACAGCACTAGAATAAAACACAGAGAAAATACTTCAGGACATTTGCTTAGGCATATATTTTATGGCTAAGATCTCAAAACTACAGGCAACAGAAACAAAAAATAGACAAATGTAACTATATTAGAAAACTTTTGCACAACAAATAAAACAATCAACAAAGTGAGGAAGGAACTTGTTGAATGGGAGAAAATATTTGAAAACTCTTCATCTGACAAAAGAATAATGTCCAGAATCTACAAGGAAATCAAACAAGTCAACACAAAAAAAAAAAAAAAAAAAAAAAAAAAAAAAAAAAACTAACATTCCCATTAAAAATGGGCAAAAAACCTGAAAAGAAATTTTTCAAAGAATACATACAAATGGTCAACAGGTACATAAACATATATTCAACATCACTAATGATCAGGGTCATGCAAATCAAAACCACAGTGAGACATTATTTTATCCCAGTAAGAATGGCTATTATAAAAAAAAAATTTAAAAAAAAGACAGATTCTGTTTTCCTATTTGAATACCATTTATTTCCTTCTCCTGCCTGATTGCCTTGGCCAGAACTTCAAACACTATATTGAATAGGAGTGGTGAGAGAGGGCATCCCTGTCTTGTGCCACTTTTCAAAGGGAATGCTTCCAGTTTTTGCCCATTCAGTATGATATTGGCTGTGGATTTGTCATACATAGCTCTTATTATTTTGAGATACGTCCTATCATTACCTAATTTATTGAGAATTTTTAGCATGAAGGTTGTTGAATTTTGTCAAAGGCCTTTTCTGCATCTATTGAGATAATCATATGGTTTTTGTCGTTGGTTCTGTTTATATGCTGGATTACATTTATTGATTTGTGTATGTTGAACCAGCCTTGCATCCCAGGGATGAAGCCCACTTGATCATGGTGGATAAGCTTTTTGATGTACTACTGGATTCGGTTTGCCAGTATTTTACTGAGGATTTTTGCATCGATGTTCATCAGGGATATTGGTCTAAAATTCTCTTTTTTTGTTGTTGTTGTGTCTCTGCCAGGCTTGGGTATCAGGATGATGCTGGCCACACAAAATGAGTTAGGGAGGATTCCTTCTATTTTCTATTGATTGGAATAGTTTCAGAAGGAATGGTATCAGCTCCTCCTTGTACCTCTGGTAGAATTCGGCTGTGAAATCCATCTGGTCCTGGACTTTTTTTGGTTGGTAAGCTATTAATTATTGCCTCAATTTCAGAGCCTGTCATGCTCTATTCGGAGATTCAACTTCTTCCTGGTTTAGTCTTGGGAGGGTGTATGTGTCAAGGAATTTATCCATTTCTTCCAGATTTTCTAGTTCATTTGCATAGAGGTGTTTATAGTATTCTCTGACGGTAGTTTGCATTTCTGTGGGATCAGTGGTGATATCCCCTTCATCATTTTTTAATGTGTCTATTTGATTCTTTTCTCTTTTCTTCTTTATTAGTCTTGCTAGCCATCTATAAATTTTGTCTCAGCCCAAAATCTCCTTAAGCTGATAGGCAACTTCAGCAAAGTCTCAGAATACAAAATCAATGTGGAAAAATCACAAGTATTCTTATACACATATAACAGACAAACAGAGAGCCAAATCATGGGAGAACTCCCATTCACAATTGCTTCAAAGAGAATAAAATACCTAGGAATCCAACTTACAAAGGAAGTGAAGGAACTCTTCAAGGAGAACTACAAACCACTGCTCAATGAAATAAAAGATGATACAAACAAAGGGAAGACCATTCCATGCTCATGGGTAGGAAGAATTGATATCGTGAAAATGGCCATACTGCCCAAGGTAATTTATAGATTCAATGCCATCCCCATCAAGCTACCAATGACTTTCTTCACAGAATTGGAAAAAACTACTTTAAAGTTCATATGGAAGAAAAAAGAGCCCGCATCCCCAAGTCAATCCTAAGCCAAAAGAACAAAGCTGGAGGCATTATGCTACCTGACTTCAAACTATACTACAAGGCTACAGTAACCAAAACAGCATGGTACTGGTACCAAAACAGAGATATAGATCAATGGAACGGAACAGAGCCCTCAGAAATAACACCACATATCTACAACTATCTGATCTTTGACAAACCTGAGAAAAACAAGCAATGGGGAAAGGATTCCCTATTTAATAAATGGTGCTGGGAAAACTGGCTAGCCATATGTAGAAAGCTGAAGCTGGATCCCTTCCTTACACCTTATACAAAAATTAATTGAAAATGGATTAAAGACTTAAACATTACACCTAAAACCATAAAAACCCTAGAAGAAAACCTAGGCAATACCATTCAGGACATAGGCATGGGCAAGGACTTCATGTCTAAAACACCAAAAGCAATGGCAACAAAAGCCAAAGTTGACAAATGGGATCTAATTCAACTAAAGAGTTTCTGCACAGCAAAATAAACTACCATCAGAGTGAACAGGCAACCTATAAAATGGGAGAAAATTTTCACAACCTACTCATCTGACAAAGGGCTAATATCCAGAATCTACAATGAACTCAAACAAATTTACAAGAAAAAAACAAACAACCCCATCAAAAAGGGGGGAAAGGACATGAACAGAAACTTCTCAAAAGAAGACATCTATGCAGCCAAAAAACACATGAAAAAATGCTCACCATCACTGGCCAACAGAGAAATGCAAATCAAAACCACAATGAGATACCATCTCACACCAGTTAGAATGGCAATCATTAAAAAGTCAGGAAACAACAGGTGCTGGAGAGGATGTGGAGAAATAGGAACACTTTTACACTGTTGGTGGGAATGTAAACTAGTTCAACCATTGTGGAAGTCAGTGTGGCGTTTCCTCAGGGATCTAGAACTAGAAATACCATTTGACCCAGCCATCCCATTACTGGGTATATACCCAAAGGATTATAAATCATGCTGCTATAAAGACACATGAACATGTATGTTTATTGCGGCACTATTCACAATGGCAAAGACTTGGAACCAAACCAAATGTCCAACAATGATAGACTGGATTAAGAAAATGTGGCACATATACACCATGGAATACTATGCAGCCATAAAAAAGGATGAGTTCATGTCCTTTGTAGGGACATGGATGAAATTGGAAATCATCATTCTCAGTAAACTATCACAAGAACAAAAAACCAAACACCGCATGTTCTCACTCATAGGTGGGAATTGAACAATGAGAACACATGGACACAGGAAGGGGAACATCACACTCTGGGGACTGTTGTGGGGTGGGGGGAGGGGGGAGGGATAGCTTTAGGAGATATACCTGATGCTAAATGACGAGTTAATGGGTGCAGCACACCAGCATGTCACATGTATACATATGTAACTAACCTGCACATTGTGCACATGTACCCTAAAACTTAAATTATAATAACAATAAAATAAAATAAAATAAAGAAAAGCCCAGAACCTAATGATGTCACTGATGAATTCTACCAAACATTTAAAGAAGAACTGATACCAGTTCTATTCAAAATAATCCCCCCCAAAAAATGGAGGAAGAGGTTATACTTCTGAACTCATTCTATGAGGCCAGCATTACCTTGATACCAAAACTAGACGAAGACATTTCCAAAAGAGAAAACTACAGGCCCATAACCTGTTGAATATTGGTGCAAAAATCCTTAACAAAATACTAGGAAACTGAATTCAACAATACATGAGAAAAATCATTTATCATGACAAAGCGGGATTTATCCCTGGGATGCAAAGATGGTTTAACATATGCAAATAGATCAATTTGATACATCATACAAACAGAATGAAGAACAAAAATGATATAATTATTTCAATTGATGCTGAAAAAGCATATGATACAATTCAATATCCCTTTATTGTAAAAAACCAATAAACTAGGAATAGAAAGAACATACCTCAGCATAATAAAAGACATATATGACAGACCCACTACTAGTATTGTACTAAATGGCAAAAACTGAAAACCTTTTCTCTAATATCCAGAACACAACAAGTGTGCCCACATTCACCACTGATATTCAACATAGTACTAGAAGTACTAACTAAAGCAGTCAATAATAGAAAGAAAGAAAGGACATCCAAATTGGAAAGGAAGATGTCAAATTATCCTTGTTTGCAGATAATATAATCTCATATTTGGAAAAACCTAAAGACTCCACCAAAAAACTATTAGAACTGATAAGCAAATTCAGTAAAAATGCAGGATACAAGATCAATATATGAAAATCAGTAGCATTTCTGTATGCCAACAGTGAACAATGTGGAAAAGAAATTATAAATGTAACCTCATTTACAATACCCACACATGAAATTAAATACTAAGAAATTAGCCAAAGAAATAAAAGATCAATATAATAAAAACTATAAAACACTAATAAAACAAATTGAACACCAAAAAATGGAAAGATATTTTACATTCATGGATTGGAATAATCAATATTGTTAAAATGTTCATACTATACAAAGCAATCTACAGATTCAATGCAATCCCTATCAAAATACCAATTGCATTCTTCACAGAAATAGATAAAACTATCCTAAAATTTATATGCAACCACAAAGACCCAGAATAGCCAAAGCTATCTTAAGCAAAAAGAACAAACTTGGAGGAATATTACCTGACTTCAAATTACACCACAGTGCTATAGTAATGAAAACAGTATGGTACTGGCGTAAAAACAGAAACATAGACCAAGAGAACAGAATAGAGAACCCAAGCACCAATCCATACACCTGTAGTAAACTCCTTTTCAACAAAGGTGCCAACAACATACACTGGGGAAGAGTCTCTTCAATAAATGACGCCTGGAAAGCTGGTTATCCATATGAAAGGGAATGAAACTAGACCATTATATCTTGCCGTATGCAAAAGTCAAATAGAAATGGATTAAAGACTTAAATCTGAGACCTCAAACTATGAAACTGCTATAAGAAAATATTGGGGAAACTCTCAGGACATTGGGCTGGAGAAAGATTTCTTGAGCAATATCCCACAAGCACAGGCAATCAAAGTAAAAGTGGATAAATGGTATCACATCAAGTTTAAAAGCTTCTGCACAGCAAAGAACAATTTAAAAAGTGAATAAACAACCCATAGAAGGTGAGCAAATATTTCAAATTACCCATATGACAAGGGATTAATAATCAGAATATATAAGGAGCCCAATCAACTCTACAGGAAAAAAATGTAATAATTTGATCTAAAGATGGGCAAAAGATTTGAACAGACATTTATCAAAAGAAGACATACAAATGGCAAACAGGCATATGAAAAGGTGCTCAATATCATTGATCATCAGAGAAATTCACATCAAAACTACAATGAAATATTATCTCTTTCCAATTAAAAATGGCTTCTATCCAAAAGATAGACTATAACCAATGCTGTCAACGATGTGGAGAAAAGGGAATCCTTGTACACTGTTAGTGGGAATGGAAATTAGTACAGCCACTATAAAGAAGAGTTTGGAAGTTTCTCACAAAACTGAAAATCGAGCTACCATATGATCCAGCAATCCCACTGCCAGGTATAAACATTGAAGAAAGGAAATCAGTATATTGAAGAGATATCTGCACACCTATATTTGTTGCAGCACTATTCACAATAGCCATAATTTGGAAGCAACCTAAGTGTTCATCAACAGATGAATGGATAAAGAAAATGTGGTACATACACAATAAGGAATACTATTCAGCTATAAAAATGAACTAGATCCAGTCATCGGCAACAATGGATCCCCACTTATTTGTGGGATCTAAATTCCAAAACAACTAAAGTCATGGATATAGAAAGTAGAAGCATAGTTAACAGAGGCTGAGTAGGGTAGTCGGGGATGCAGGGGAAGTGGCGATGGTAAATCGGTACCAAAAAAATAGAAAGAATGAGTAAGATTTACTATTTGATAGCACAATAATATAGAGTGACAATAGTCATTAATCACTTAACTGTACTTTTAAAAATAATTTAAAGAATGTAATTGGATTGTTTGCAGCTCAATGCATAAATGCTTGGAAGGGATGGGTACCTCATTCTCCATGATTTGCTTATTTTGCATTGCATGCTTGTATCAAAACATCTTATGTACTCCATAAATATATACACATGCTATGTATCCACAAACATTGAAAATAAAAATAAAACTTGAAAAAAATATTAGTGTTGATAAAAGCATTCAGCAAAAGTTACAGGGTATAAAATTAGAACAAAACAGTTGTGTTTTTACACAATTTGAAAAGAAAATTAAAATGACAATTTCACTTAAAATAGCATCTCATGCTGGTGTAAAGACACATGCACACATATGTTTATTGTGGCACTATTCACAATAGCAAAGACTTGGAACCAACCCAAATGTCCAACAATGATAGACTGGATTAAGAAAATGTGGCACATATACACCATGGAATACTATGCAGCCTTAAAAAATGGTGAGTTCATGTCCTTTGAAGGGACATGGATGAAGCTGGAAACTATCATCCTCAGCAAACTATCGCAAGGACAAAAAACCAAACACCGTATGTTCTCACTCATAGGTGGGAATTGAACAATGAGAACACATGGACACAGGAAGGGGAACATCACACACCGGGGACTGTTGTGGGGTGGGGGGAGGGGGGAGGGATAGCATTAGGAGATATACCTAATGCTAAATGATGAGTTGATGGGTGCAGCACACCAACATGGCACATGTATACATATGTCACAAACCTGCACGTTGTGCACATGTACCCTAAAACTTAAAGTATAATAATAATAAATAAAGAAAAAAAAGAAATGGGATACCCCCAAAAAATAGCATCTCAAGGAATGAAATACTCAAGACTAAATTTAACAAAGGAGAGGCAAAACAAAACTATAATACATTGCTGAAAAAAAATTAAGGCTTAAGAAGATAGATTAGGAAATAATACTTTTTCACTTTTATTTTAAGTTCAAGGATACATGTGCAGGTTTGTTATAAAGGTAAACTTATATCATGGGGTTTGCTGTACAGATTATTTTGTCACCAAGGTATTAATCATAGTGCATATTAATAATATTTCCTGATCTTCTCCCTCCCACTGTCCACCTTTAAGTAGGCTCCAGCGTCTGTTCCCTTCTATGTGTCCATGTGTTCTTTCCATATAGCTCCTGCCTATAAGTGAGAACACGAAGTATTTGGTTTTCTGTTCTTGTGTTAGTTTGCTAAAGATAATGGCCTCTAGCTCCATCCATGTTCCTGCAAAGTACATGGTATTATTTCTTATGGCTGCATAATATTTCATGGTGTATATGTACCAAATTTCCTTTATCCTGTCTACCATTGAAGAGCGTTTAGGTTGATTCCATGCCTTTGCTATTGTGAATAGTGCTGTGTCTTTATGATAAAATGATTTATACTCCTTTGTATATTTACCCACTAATGGGATTGCTGGGCTGAATGGTAGTTATGTTTTTATGTCTCTGAGGAATTGCCACACTGTTTTTCACAATGGTTGAACTAATTTACACTCCCAGTAGCCGTGTATAAGCATTCCTTTTACTCTGCACCTGCTTCAGCATCTGTTATTTTTAGACTTTTTAATAATATCTTTTGTAACTGGCATGAGATGGTATCTCTTTGTGATTTTGATTTACATTTCTCTAAGGATCAGTGATGTTTAGCTTTTTTTCATATATGCCATCATATATGCAGAAATATACTTTTCTGCATATATGACTTCTTTTGAAAAGTGTTTGTTTATGTTCTTTGACCATTTTTAATGGGGTTATCTGTTTTTTCTTGTAAATGTGGGAAAACTTATTATTTTTAACGTGGAAATGCTCCTCACATAAGTCTACAGATCAAATGCAATCTCTATCAGTATGCTAACATAGTGTTTTACAGAGATGGAAAAGTTTATCCTAACATTTACGTGGGATTACAAGGGACCTCATGTTGGCAAAGCAGTCTTAAAAATGAATAACAAATTAGAAGGATTTATACTTTCTAATATAAGACTTACTATAAAGCTTCAGTCTTTATATTTATATATTCAGAACTATGTGATATTGGCATAAGATCAATGGAAACAAATTGAGAGCACAGTAATAAACCCATGCTTATTGTCAATTGATTCTTGATAATCGTGCCAAGACCATTCAATAAGGAAGAAATAGTCTCTTCAATAAATGGCGTTGAGGAAAATAGATATCCACATACGAAAGAGTGGTCGTGGATCTTACCATATATCATATTTTAAAATTAACTTGAAGTAGATCAAAGACCTAAATATAAAGACTAAAACCACAAAACTCCTTTTAGAAAAATAATAATGTTATAACTCCATCTCAAAAAAAAGAAAAATAATAGTGTTAGGACAAATGGAAATCTGTATGAGAACGGATGTTGTTAGACCTTTACCTTACACTGTGCATAAAAATTAACCCAAAATGGATCAAAGACCTAAAAATAAGATCTAAAGCCATAAAACTCTTAGAATAAAACATAGGATAAATTTTTGTAATTTCGGATTTGGCAATGGTTCCTTAGACATGACAACAAATGCACAAGCAACAAAGAAAAAATAGATAGATTTGGTTTCATCAAAATTAAAAACATATAACAAAAGATAGACACTATCAAGAAAAATAAAGGGCAAATTTTTAGAACAGGAGGAAATATTTGCAAATTATATATTGATAAGGGTCTGCTGTACATCGTATACAAAAAACTCCCAAAACTCAACAATGAAAAGACAAGCAACCCAATTTTTAAGCGAGCAAAAGCCTTAAATAAACATTTCTCAAAAAAAGTACAAGTGGTCAATAAGCACATGAAAAAACTGTTTGACAACATTATTATGAAGGAAATGCCAATTAAAACAATGAAATAACACATTACATACACTAGGATATCTATAATTAAAAAATAGAAAATAATAAACAAGAATTTGCCAAGGTGTGAAGATAGTGTAACCCTCATGTATTGCTCATCAGAATAAAAAATTGCGCAATTTTTGTGAAAAAAAATTGGTGGGTCCTCATTACATTAAAGTCAGAATATGTCTCAGTAATTCCACAGATGTTCAAACAAAAACATACACACAAACGTTCATAAAAGCATTATTTACAATCATCATAAAGTGAAAAGGACCAAAACATCTGTCAACTGATAGATGGATAAACAAAATGTGGTATATACATGCAATGGAATATTATTTGACAATAGCAAGGAATGAAGTATTGCCAAATGCTCCAACATGAATGCACCTTGATATAACATTATGCTAAGTCAAAGAAAACAGACACAAAAGGGCACATTTTGTACAATTCCATTTATATAAAATATGCAGAATAGGCAAATTCATGGAGACAGAAAGTAGATTAGTTGTTTCCAGAGGCCAGGAAGAGGGGAAATGGAGACTGAGTGCTTAATGGTTATAGAGTCTCTTTTTGGGGGGATGAGAATCTTCTAGAACTCAGTGTGATGATGGTACAAAATATTGTAAAAAATAATAAATGCCACTCCTATGTCCACTTTAAAATGGTTAAAATGGTGATTTTAGGTTTCATATTGATGATCATAAAAAGAGGAATGCTGAAAGACATAGTATGCTAACACTAACCGAAGAAAAGCTGAAGTAGTGATATTGATCTCATACATTGCTGCTTTTGGAATGAAGAAAACTATCAAGTATTGAGAAGGGAAATACATAATGATAAGAAAAAGTAGATGAGTCTGAGAAAGCATAACAATCCTTCACATATATGCACCTACCAAGACAGCATCAGACCACAGGCATAACTTGGAGATATTGCAGGCCCAGTTCCAAAGCACTGCAATAAAGCAAATATCAGAATAAAGTGAGTCACACAATTCACTTGGTTTCTCAATGCATATAAAAGTTATGTTTACACTATATTGTAGTTGTTAAGTGTGCAATAGCATTATATCTAAAAATAATATATATACCTTAATAAAAATATTTTATTGCCTAAACATGCTAGCAATCATCTAAACCTTTGGCAAGTAATGATCTTTTTGTTGGTAGAAGGTCTTGCTTCGATGTTAGTGGCTACTGATTGATGAGGGTGGTGGTTGCTGAAGGAGTGGAAGTTTCAATTTCTTAAAATAAGAATACTATGAAGTTTTCCACCTCTATTAACTCTTTCTTTCATGAGACATTTCTCTGTAGCACATGACGCTATTGGATAGAATTTTACCCACATTAGAACCTCTTACACAATTGGAGTCAATCCTCTCAATCCCAGCCACTGCCTTATCAACAAAGTTCAATAATATTCTAAATCATTGGCTATCATTTCAACAATGTTCACAGCATTTTCACCAGGAGTGGAGCTCATCTCAAGAACCCATTTTATTTGCTTATCCGTAAAAAAGCAACTCTTCACTGGTTCAAATTTTATTGTGAGATGACAACATTCCAGTCACATCTTCAGGCTCCACTTCTTGTTCTCTTGGTACTTCTACCACATCTGCAGTTACTTCCTCCACTGAAGTGCTGAACCCTCAAAGTTTTCCATGACGGTTGGAATCAACTTCTTCCAAATTTCTGTTAGTGGTAATATTCTTACGTCCTCTCATGAACCACAAACATTCTTAATGACTTCTAGAATGATGAATCCTTTCCAGGTCTTTAATGTATTTAGTCCAGATCCATCAGAGGAATTACTATCTATGGCATCTATAGCATTATGAAACATATTTCTTGAATAATAAAGCTTGAAAATAAAAGTTACTCCTTGATCCATGGGCTGCCAAATAATGTTGTGTTAGTAGGCATGAAAACAATGTTAATCTCCTAGTACATCTCCATCAGACTTTTTGGATAATTGGGAGCCTTGTCAATGAACAGTAATATTTTGAAAGGTATTTTTTTCTGAATAGTAGTTCTCAACAGTGAACTTAAAATATTCAGTAAACCATGCAGTAAACAGATGTTCTGTCACCCAGGATTTACTGTTTTATTTATAGAGCAGAAGTAGAGTCGTTTTAGCCTAATTCCTAAGGGCCCTAGGATTTTCAGAATGATAATTGAACTCTAACGCTAGCTTAATGTCACCAGCCATATTAGCCAATAACAAGATAGTTAGCCTGTCCACTGAGTCTTTGAAACCAAACATTAACTTTGACTCTCCAGCTACAAAAGTCCTACATGACATCTTCTTCGAATAGAAGGCTGGTTTATCTGGACCAAGACAAGAATGCCCTCTCTCATCACGCCTATTCAACATAGTATTGGAAGTTCTGGCCAGGGCAATCAGGCAAGAGAATGAAATAAAGGGTATAAAAATAGGAAAACAGGAAGTCAAATTGTCTTTATTTGCAGATGACATGATTGTATATTTAGAAAACCCCATCACCTCAGCCCAAAAATTTCCTTAAGCAGATAAGCAACTTCAGCAAAGTCTCAGGATACAAAATCTATGTGCAAAAATCACAAGCTTTCCTATATACCAGGAACAGACGAACAGACAGCCATATCATGAGTGAACTCCCATTCACACCTGCTACAAAGATAATAAAATACATAAGGAATACAACTTGCAAGGGATGTGAAAGACCTCTTCAAGGAGAACTACAAACCGCTGCTCAAGAAATAAAAGTGGACACAGACAAACGGAAAAACATTCCATGCTCATGGATATGAAGAATCATTATTGTGAAAATGGCCATACTGCCCAAGGTAATTTAGAGATTCTATGCTATCCCCATCAAGCTACCACTGACTTTCTTAACAGAACTGGAAAAACCTACTTTAAAGTTTCTATGGAACCAAAAAAGAGCCTGCATAGCCAAGACAATCCTAAGCAAAAGGAACAAAGCTGGAGGCATCAGACTACCTGACTTCAAACTATGCTACAAGGCTACAGTAACCAAAACAGCATGGTATTCATACCAAAACAGATATATAGACCAATAGAACAGAACAGAGGCCTCAGAAATAACACCACACATCTACAACCATCTGATCTTTGATAAACCTGACAAAAACAAGAAATGGGGAAAGGATTCCCTATTTAATAAATGCTGCTGGGAAAATTGGCTAGCCATATGTAGAAAGCTGAAACTGGATCCCTGTCTTACACGGTATACAAAAATTAACTCAAGATGAATTAAAGACATAAATGTAAGACCTAAAACCATAAAAACCCTAGAAGAAAACCTAGGCAATACCAGTCAGGACATAGGCATGGGCAAATACTTCATGACTAAAACACCAAAAGCAATGGCAACAAAAGCCAAAATTGACAAATGAGATCTAATTCAACTAAAGAGCTTCTGCACAGCAAAAGAAACTGTCATCAGAGTGAACAGGCAACCTACAGAATGGGAGAAAAATTTTGCAATCTATTCATCTGACAAAGGGCTAATATCCAGAATCTACAAAGAACTTAAACAAATTTACAAGACAAAAACAGCCCCATCAAAAAGTGTGTGAAGGATATGAACAGACTCTTGTCAAAGAAGACATTTCTGCAGCCAACAGACATATGAAAAAGTGCTCATCATCACTGGCCATCAGAGAAGTGCAAATCAAAACCACAGTGAGATATGATCTCACGCCAGTTAGAATGGTGATCATTAAAAAGTCAGGAAACAACAGATGCTGGAGAGGATGTGGAAAAATAGGAATGCTTTTATACTGCTGGTGGGAGTGTAAATTAGTTCAACTATTGTGGAAGACAGTGTGGCAATTCCTCAAGGATCTAGAACTAGAAATACCATTTGACCCAGCAATCCCATTAGTAGGTATATACCCAAAGGATTATAAATCATGCTACTATAAAGACACATGCACACGTATGTTTATTGTGGCACTAATCACAATAGCAAAGACTTGGAACCAACCCAAGTGTCCATCAATAATAGACTGGATAAAGAAAATGTGGCACATATACACCATGGAATACTATGCAGACATAAAAAAGGATGAGTTCATGTCCTCTGCAGAGAAATGAATGAAGCTGGAAACCATCATTTTCAGCAAAATATCACAAGGACAGAAAACCAAACACCGCATGTTCTCACTCATAAGTGGCAGTTCAACAATGAGAACACATAGATACAGGGAGGGGAACATCACACACTGTGGCCTTTTGTGGGGTAGGGGCCTGGGGGAGGGATAGTGTTAGGAGAAATACCTAATGTAAATGGTGAGGTGATGGGTGCACCAAATCAACATGGCACATGTATACCTATGTAACAAAACTACACGTTGTCCACGTGTACCCTAGAATTTAAAGTATAATAATAAAAAAAGAATAGAAGACTGGTTTACCTCCACTGAAAATATATTGTTTAGTGTAACCACCTTCATCCATGATCTTAACTCCATCTTCTGGATGACTTGCTACAGCTTCTACATCAACACTTGCTGTTTCATATTGCACTTTTATGTTTTGGAGACAGCTTCCTTCTGTAAACCTCATGAACCAACCTCTGCTACCTTCTCACTTTTCTGCAGCTTCCTCACCTCACTCAGCCTTCATAGACTTGAAGAAAGTTAGAGAGTTAGGGCCTTGCTATGGATTAGGTTTTTAGTTAAGGGAATGTTGTTTCTCATTGGATCTTCCATCCAGATCACTAAAACTTTCTCCATGTCTTCAATTAGGCGGTTTTACTTTCTTATCTTTCATGTGTTCATTGTAGTAGCATCTCTAATTTCCTTTAAAAACTTTCCCTTTGCATTCACAACTTGGCTAGCTGTTTGGTACAGGAGGTTGAGCTTTCAGCCTATCTTAGCCTATGACATCCCCTCTAACTGAGTTTAAACATTTCTAGCTTTTGACTTACAGCACGAGGGTGCAACTCTGTTTTTCACTTGAACACATAGAGATCATTGTAGGGTTATTAATTGGCCTAATTTCAATGATTTTGTGTCTCGGAGAATAGAGAGGTCCAAGGAAAGGGAGAGAAATGGTGGAAAGACCAGCTCATGGAGCACTCAGAAAACATACAACATTGGCAATAAAGTTTGCCATCTTACATGGGCATGAGTTGTGGTGTCTCAAAACAATTGCAATGGTAACATCAAAGACCACTAATCACAGATCACCCTAACAGATTTAATAATAAAGAAAAAGTTTGAAATATTATGAGAATTACCAGAAGGTGACACAGAGAGACACAAAGTAAGCCCATGCTGTTGGGAAAAAAAAGGCACTGAGAGACTTGGTAGATGCAGGGTTTCTACAAACCTTCAATTTGTAAACGCACACACATGCACATAATATCTGTGAAGCTTAATAAAATTAGATAAGCCTAAACTTAAGGTATAAGCTGATAGAATTTCAGGAATAAATATGCAAGACTACTATTATATTTTGAGAGTTCAGAACTCCACTTTCAACAATTGATAAATTAAGCATGCAGAAAATCAATACAATTACTGTTAAGTTTAACAGCCCTCATCAATTAACTAGATTTAACTGACAAATATAGACCACTTTACTCAACAATAGTAGAATGTACATTCTTCTCAAGCTCACATGGAACATTTATCAAGATAGACCATGTTCTGGGCCATAAAACACACTTTAACAAATTTAAAATAATAGAAATCATACAAGATATATTACCAAAATACAATGGAATTAAATGAGAAATTAAGAACAGAAACCTGAAAATCCTCAAATTATTTGGAAATTAAACAACAAATTTCAAAATAATAAATGGGTCAATGAAAAAGTCTCCACATAATTTATAAAATATTTTAACTAAATTACATAGAGGGGAAAAACACAAACTGGTGTCTTTCAGAGGGTAGGAAATAAGAGGAGGGAGGGGATCAGAAAAAGTTACTACTGTGTACCAGGCTTAATACCTGGGTGATAAAATAATCTGTACAACAAATCCCCATGATTCAGGTTTACCTATGTAACAAACCTATACTTGTACCCCTAAACGTAAAATTTGAAAAAATAATAAAAATTTTAAAAATGAAATTAAATAATACAATTTATGAACATTGGTGGGATACAGCATAAACAGAGCTTAGATTCCATAGATATTAAAAAGATAATAAAATAATTTAATGAACAAATCTAAGCCCACAAATTTGGTGACTTAGATAAAATGAACCAATTCCTTGAAAGCCTCAAACAACTCAAGCACTCTCAAGGAAAAATAGATCATCAGAATAGTCCTATATCTGTTTTAAAAAATTGAATGAATAATTAATAGCTTTTCAAAAAATTAAAGAACCAGGCCCAGATATTTCAACAGTGAATTCCACCAAATATGTAAAAAAGAAATTATAACAGTTCTGTGCAATCTGTTCCAGAAGGTAGAAGCAGAGGAATTACTTTTTAAGTCATTCTACAAAGCCAGCATTACTATAATACCAAAACCAGATGAGCACATTATAAGAAAGGAAAATTATAGAACAATACTTCTTGCAAACATACATGGAAAATTTCCAAACAAAATATTAGCAAAATGGAATCAAAAATACATAAAAAGAATTGCATATACCATGGTTAAGTGGGATTTATTCCAACTATGCAATGCTGTCTCAAAATTTGAAAATCAAGAAGTAAGTTCTACAATATCAACAGGCAGAAGAAGAAAAATAATATGATCATATGAATTCATGCAGAAAAGGCATTTGATAAAATCTGATATCTATTCATTAAAAAACCTTTCAGCAAACTAGGAACTTTCTCAACTCGATAAAAATAAGATCTAGAAAAGCAAGAGGAAACCAAACCCAAAAGAAGTAAAAATAATAAAGATCAGAGCAGAGGTAAATGAATTTGAAATGATGAAAATAATACAGAAGATCAATGCAATAAAAAGTTGGTTTTCCAACCCCATAAAAAAATGGGTGAAGGATATGAACAGACACTTCTCAAAAGAAAACATTTATGCAGCCAACAAACTTATGAAAAAATGCTCATCATCAATGGTCATTATATAAATGCAAATCAAAACCACAGTGAGATACCATCTCACGCCAGTTAGAATGGTGATCATCAAAAAGTCAGGAAACAACAGATGCTGGAGAGGATGTCGAGAAATAGGGATGCTTTTACACTGTTGGTGGCAGTGTAAATTAGTTCAACCATTGTGGAAGACAGTGTGACGATTCCTCAAGGATCTAGAACCAGAAATACCATGTGATCCAGTGATCCCATTACTGGGTATATACTCAAAGGATTATAAATCATTCTACTATAAAGACATATGCACACATATGTTTATTGCAGCACTATTCACAATAGCAAAGTCTTGGAACCAACCCAAACGCCCATTAATAATAGACTGGATTAAAAAAAAAAGTGGCACTTATACACCATGGAATAATATGCAGCCATATAAAAGGATGAGTTCAGGGGGGTGGAGCCAAGATGGCCAAATAGGAACAGCTCCGGTCTACAGCTTCCAGCATGAGTGACGCAGAAGACGGGTGATTTCTGCCTTTCCATCTGAGGTACCGGGTTCATCTCACTAGGGAGTGCAAGACAGTGGATGCAGGACAGTGGGTGCAGTGCACTGGGCACGAGCGGAAGCAAGGCAAGGCATTGACTCACTCGGTAAGTGCAAGGGGTCAGGGAGTTCCCTTTCCTAGTCAGAGAAAGGGGTGACAGACGGCACCTGGAAAATTGGGTCACTCCCACCCTAATGCTGCACTTTTCCAATGGGCTTAAAAAACGGCACACCAGGAGATGATATCCTGCACCTGGCTCAGAGGGTCCTACGCCCATGGAGTCTTGCTGATTGCTAGCACAGCAGTCTGAGATCAAACTGCAAGGTGGCAGCGAGGCTGGGGGAGGGGCGTCTGCCATTGCCTAGGCTTGATTAGGTAAACAAAGCAGCCAGGAAGCTCGAACTGGGTGGAGCCCACCACAGCTCAAAGAGGCCTGCCTGCCTCTGTAGGCTCCACATCTGGGGGCAGGGCACAGACAAACAAAAAGACAGCAGTAACCTCTGCAGACTTAAATGTCCCTGTCTGACAGCTTTGAAAAGAGTAGTGGTTCTCCCAGCACGCAGCTGGAGATCTGAGAATGGGCAGACTGCCTCCTCAAGTGGGTCCCTGACCCCTGACCCCCGAGCAACCTAACTGGGAGGCACCCCCCAGTAGGGGCAGACTGACACCTCACACGGCCCAGTACTCCTCTGAGACAAAACTTCCAGAGGAACGATCAGGCAGCAGCATTTGCAGCTCACCAATATCCGCCGTTCTACAGCCACCGCTGTTCTGCAGCCACCGCTTCTGATACCCAGGCAAACAGGGCCTGAAGTGGACCTCTAGCAAACTCCAACAGACCTGCAGCTGAGGGTCCTGTCTGTTAGAAGGAAAACTAACAAACAGAAAGGACATCCACACCAAAAACCCATCTGTACATCACCATCATCAAAGACCAACAGTAGATAAAAGCACAAAGATGGGGAAAAAACATAGGAGAAACACTGGAAACTCTAAAAAACAGAGATCCTCTCCTCCTCCAAAGGAACAAAGCTCCTCACCAGCAACAGAAAAAAGCTGGATGGAGAATGACTTTAACGAGTAGAGAGAAGAAGGCTTCAGACGATCAAACTACTCTGAGCTAAAGGAGGAAATTCAAACCAATGGCAAAGAAGATAAAAACTTTGAAAAAAAAATTAGATGAATGGAAACCTAGAATAACCAATGCAGAGAAGTCCTTAAAGGAGCTGATGGAGCTGAAAGCCAAGGCTCAAGAACTACGTGAAGAATGCAGAAACCTCAGGAGCTGATGCAATCGACTGGAAGAATGGGTATCATCGATGGAAGATGAAATGAATGAAATGAAGTGAGAAGGGAAGTTTAGAGAAAAAAGAATAAAAAGAAATGAACAAAGCCTCCAAGAAATATGGGACTATGTGAAAAGACCAAATCTACATCTGACTGGTGTACCTGAAAGTGACAGGGAGAATGGAACCAAGTTGGAAAACACTCTGCAGGATATTATCCAGGAGAACTTCCCCAATCTAGCAAGGCAGGCCAACATTCAGATTCAGGAAATACAGAGAATGCCACAAAGATACTCCTTGAGAAGAGCAACTCCAAGACACATTACTGTCAGATTCACCAAAGTTGAAATGAAGGAAAAAATATTAAGGGCAGCCAGAGAGAAAGGTCGGATTACCCACAAAGGGAAGCCCATCAGACTAACAGCAGATCTGTTGGCAGAAACTCTACAAGCCAGAAGAGAGTGGGGGCCAATATTCAGCATTCTTAAAGAAAAGAATTTTCAAACCAGAATTTCATATCCAGCCAAACTAAGCTTCATAAGTGAAGGAGAAATAAAATCCTTTACAGACAAGCAAATGCTGAGAGATTTTGTCACACCAGGCATGCCCTAAAAGAGCTCCTGAAGGAAGCACTAAACATGGAAAGGAACAACCGGTACCAGCCACTGCAAAAACATGCCAGATTGTAAAGACTATTGATCCTATGAAGAAACTGCATCAATTAATGAGCAAAATAACCAGCTAACATCATAATGACAGGAGCAAATTCACACATAACAATATTAACCTTAAATGAAAATGAGCTAAATCCTCCAATTAAAAGACACAGACTGTCAAATTGGATAAAGAGTCAAGACCCATCAGTGTGCTGTATTCAGGAAACCCATCTCATATGCAGAGACACACATAGGCTCAAAATAAAGGGATGGAGGAAGATCTACTAAGCAAATGGAAAACAAAAAAAGGCAAGGGTTGCAATCCTAGTCTCTGACAAAACAGATTTTAAACCAAAAAAGATCAAAAGAGACAAAGAAGGCCGTTACATAATGGTAAAGGGATCAATTCAACAAGAAGAGCTAAGTATCCTAAATATATGTGCACCCAATGCAGGAGCACCCAGATTCATAAAGCAAGTCCTGAGTGACCTACAAAGAGACTTAGACTCCCACAAAATAATAAGGGAGACCTTAACACCCTACTGTCAACATTAGACAGATCAACAAGAAAGAAAGTTAACAAGGATACCCAGGAATTGAACTCAGCTCTGCACCAAGCGGACCTAATAGACATCTGCAGAACTCTCCACCCCAAATCAACAGACTATATATTTTTTCCAGCACTGCACCACACCTATTCCAAAATTGATCACATAGTTGGAAGTAAAGCAATCCTCACCAAAAGTAAAAGAACAGAAATTATAACAAACTGTCTCTCAGACCACAGTGCAATCAAACTAGAACTCAGGATAAAGAAGCTCACTCAAAACCACTCAACTACATGGAAACTGAACAACCTGCTCCGGAATGACTACTGGGTACATAACGAAATGAAGGCAGAAATAAAGATGTTCTTTGAAACCAACGAGAACAAAGACACAACATACCAGATCTCTGGGACACATTCAAAGCAGTGTGTAGAGGGAAATTTAGAGCACTAAATGCCCACAAGAGAAAGCAGGAAAGATCCAAAATTGACACCCTAACATCACAATTAAAAGAACTAGAAAAGCAAGAGCAAACACATTCAAAAGCTAGCAGAAGGCAAGAAATAACTAAAATCAGAGCAGAACTGAAGGAAATAGAGACACAAAAAACCCTTCAAAAATTAATGAATCCAGGAGCTGGTTTTTTGAAAAGATCAACAAAATTGATAGACTACTAGCAACACTAATAAAGAAGAAAAGAGAGAAGAATCAAATAGACACAATAAAAAATGATAAAGGGGATATCACCACCCATCCAACAGAAATACAAATTACCATCAGAGAATACTATGAACACCTCTATGAAAATAAACTAGAAAATCTAGAAGAAATGGATAAATTCCTCGACACATACACCCTCCCAAGACTAAACCAGGAAGAAGTTGAATCTCTGAATAGACCAATAACAGGCTCTGAAATTGTGGCAATAATCAATAGCTTATCAACCAAAACAAGTCCAGGAACAGATGGATTCACAGCCGAATTCTACCAGAGGTACAAGGAGGAGCTGGTACCATTCCTTCTGAAACTATTCCAATCAACAGAAAAAGAGGGAATCCTCCCTAACTCATTTTATGAGGCCAGCATCATCCTGATACCAAAGCCTGGCAGAGACACAACAAAAAAAGAGAATTTTAGACCAATATCCCTGATGAACATCGATGCAAAAATCCTCAATAAAATCCTGGCAAAATGAATCCAGCAGCACATCATAAAGCTTATCCACCATGATCAAGTGGGCTTCATGCCTGGGATGCAAGGCTGGTTCAACGTACAAAAATCAGTAAACATAATCCAGCATATAAACAGAACCAAAGACAAAAACCACATGATTATCTCAATAGATGCAGAAAAGGCCTTTGACAAAATTCAACAACCCTTCATGCTAAAAATTCTCAATAAATTAAGTATTGATAGGACATATCTCAAAATAATAAGAGCTATCTATGACAAACCCACAGCCAATATCATACTGAATGGGCAAAAACTGGAAGCATTCCCTTTGAAAACTGGCACAAGACAGGGATGCCCTCTCTCAACACTCCTATTCAACATAGTGTTCGAAGTTCTGGCCAGGGCAATCAGGCAGGAGAAGGAAATAAAGGGTATTCAATTAGGAAAAGAGGAAGTCAAATTGTCCGTGTTTGCAGATGACATGATTGTATATCTAGAAAACCCCATTGTCTCAGCCTGAAATCTCCTTAAGCTGATAAGCAACTTCAACAAAGTCTCAGGATACAAAATCAATGTACAAAAATCACAAGCATTCTTATATACCAATAGCAGACAAACAGAGAGCCAAATCATGAGTGAACTCACATTCACAATTGCTTCTAAGAGAATAAAATACCCAGGAATCCAACTTACAAGGTACGTGAAGGAACTCTTCAAGGAGAACTACAAACCACTGCTCAATGAAATAAAAAGGGATATAAACAAATGGAAGAACATTCTATGCTCAAGGGTAGGAAGAATCAATATTGTGAAAATGGCCATACTGCCCATGGTAATCTATAGATTCAATGCCATCCCCATCAAGCTACCAATGACTTTCTTCACAGAATTGGAAAAAACTACTTTAAAGTTCATATGGAACCAAAAAAGAGCCCGCATTGCCAAGTCAATCCTAAGCCAAAAGAACAAAGCCAGAGGCATCACTCTACCTGACTTCAAACTATACTACAAGGCTGCAGTAACCAAAACAGCATGATACTGGTACCAAAACAGAGATATAGATCAATGAAACAGAACAGAGCCCTCAGAAATAATGCTGCATATCTACAACCATCTGATCTTTGACAAACCTGACAAAAATAAGAAATGGGGAAACAATTCCCTATTTAATAAATGGTGCTGGGAAAACTGGCTAGCCATATGTAGAAAGCTGAAACTGAATCCCTTCCTTACACTTTATACAAAAATTAATTCAAGATGGGTTAAAGACTTAAATGTTAGACCTAAAACCATAAAAACCCTAGAAGAAAACCTAGGCAATACCATTCAGGACATAGGCATGGGCAAGGACTTCATGTCTAAAACACCAAAAGCAATGGCAACAAAAGTCAAAATTGACAAATGGGATCTAATTCAACTGAAGAGCTTCTGCACAGCAAAAGAAACTACCATCAGAGTGAACAGGCAACCTACAAAATGGGAGAAAATTTTCGCAACCTACTCATCTGACAAAGTGCTAATATCCAGAATCTACAATGAACTCAAACAAATTTACAAGAAAAAAACAAACAACCCCATCAAAAAGTGGGCAAAGGATATGAACAGACACTTCTCAAAAGAAGACATCTGTGCAGCCAAAAAACACATGAAAAAATGCTCACCATCACTGGCCATCAGAGAAATGCAAATCAAAACCACAATGAGATACCATCTCACACCAGTTAGGATGGTGATCATTAAAAAGTCAGGAAACAACAGGTGCTGGAGAGGATGTGGAGAAATAGGAACAATTTTACACTGTTGGTGGGACTGTAAACTAGTTCAACCATTGTGGAAGTCAGTGTGGTGATTCCTCAGGGATCTAGAACTAGAAATACCATTTGACCCAGCCAC
This sequence comes from Pan paniscus, assembly GCF_029289425.2. NCBI lineage: Eukaryota > Metazoa > Chordata > Mammalia > Primates > Hominidae > Pan > Pan paniscus. The sequence continues at coordinate 67,076,303 of NC_073272.2, forward strand.
GCCATTACTGGGTATATACCCAAAGGATTATAAATCATTCTGCTATGAAGACACATGCATACATATGTTTATTGCGGCACTATTCACAATAGAAAAGACTTGGAACCAAACCAAATGTCCAACAACGATAGACTGGATTAAGAAAATGTGGCACATATACACCATGGAATTCTATGCAGCCATAAAAAATGATGAGTTCATGTCCTTTGTAGGGACATGGATGAAATTGGAAACCATCATTCTCAGCAAACTATCGCAAGGACAAAAAACCAAACACTGCATGTTCTCACTCATAGGTGGGAATTGAACAATGAGAACACATGGACACAGGAAGGGGAACATCACACTCCAGGGTCTGTTGTGGTGTGGGGGGAGGGGGGAGGGATAGCATTAGGAGATATACCTGATGCTAAATGACAAGTTAATGGGTGCAGCACACCAACATGGCACATGTATACATATGCAACAAACCTGCACATTGTGCACATGTACCCTAAAACTTAAAGTATAATAATAATAAAGTTTAAAAAAAAGAAATCTAAAAAAAAAAAAAAGTGTGAGTTCATGTCTTTTGCAGGGACACGGGTGAAACTGGAAACCATCATTCTCAGCAAAGTAACACGAGAAGAGCCAACCAAACACCGCATAAGGGACACGGATGAAACTGGAAACCATCATTCTCGGCAAAGTAACACAAGAAGGGAAAACCAAACACCGCATGTTCTCACTCATAAGTGGGAGGTGAACAATGAGAACACATGGACACAGAGAGGGGAAAAGCACACACCAGGCCTATTGGGGGGTGCGGTCCTAAGAGAGGGATAGCATTTGGAGAAATACCTAATGTAAATGACGAGTTGGTAGGTGTAGCAAACCAACATGGCACATGTATACCTATGTAACAAATCTGCACATTGTGCACATGTACCCCAGAACTTAAAGTATAATTTTTTTTAAAGTTGGCTTTCTGGAGATAAACAAAATTGACAAATCTTTAGCCAGACTAAGAAAGAAAGAGAGAAGACTCAAATAAATAAAAGCAGATATAAAAAGGAGACATTAAAACTGATATTGCAGAAATTCAAAGAATCATTGGTGGCTGCTATGAGCAACTATATGCCAATACATCAGAAAACCTGGAATAAATGGATAAATTCCTAGACTCAACCTATCAAGGTTAAACCATGAAGAAATCCAAAACTTGAACAGACCAATAACAAGTAATGAAATCAAAGCCATAACAAAAAGTATTATAGAAAAGAAAAGCCCAAGACCCTGATATAGTTTGACTCTCTGTCCCCACTCAAATCTCATCTCGAATTCTAATCTCCCATATGTTGAGGGAGGAACTTGGTGAGAGGTAATTGGATCATGTATGCAGTTTCCCTCATGCTGTTCTCATGATAATGAGTTCTCATGATACCTGATGGCTTAAGTGTTTCGCACTACCCCTTCATTCTCCCTCTCTCCTGCCACCATGTGAAGAATATGCTTGCTTCCCCTTCCCCTTCCCCTTCTGCCATGATTCCTAAGTTTCCTAAGGCCTCCCAAGACACGTGGATCTGTGAGTCAATTAAAGCATATTCTTTGCTAAATTGCTAAGTCTCCGGCAGTTATTTATAGCAGTGTGAAAACAGACTAATACAGACCCCATGGCTCCATTCTAAATTCTACCAAACATTTAAAAAAGAACTAACACCAATCCTACTCAAATTTTTGTGAAAAATAGAGGATGCAGGAATATTTCAAAACTTATTCTATGAAGCCAGCCTTACCTTGATAAAAAGAACCAGAAAGGCCAGGTGCAGGGGCTCATGCGTGTAATTCCAGAACTTTGGGAGGCAGAGGCGTGTGGATCATGAGGTCAGGAGTTCAAGACCAGCCTGGCCAAGATGGTGAAATCAAGTTTCTACTAAAACTACAAAAATTAGCCAGGCATGGTGGCAGGTGCCTGTAATCCCAGCTACTCAGGAGGCTGAGGCAGGAGAATGGCTTGAACCTGGGTGGCAGAGGTTGCAGTGAGCTGAGATTGTGCCACTGCTCTCCAGCCTGGGTGACCAAGTGAGACAAAAAAAAGAGAGAGAGAGTGAAAGAGAGAAAGAAAGAAAGAAAGAAAGAAGAAAAGAAAGAAAGAAAGAAAGAAAGAGAGAAAGAAAGAAAACTACAGGCCAATATACCTGATGATTATTGATGCAAAAGTTCTCAACAAAATACTAGCAAACTGAACTCAACAACACATGAGAAAGATCATTCATCATGATCAGGTGGGATTTACACCTAGGATGCAAGGATGTTACAACACAGGCAAATCAAACAATGTGACATATTATAGCAACAAAATGAAGGATAAAAACCATATAATTATTTCAACTGATGCTGACAAATTATTTGATAAAATTCAACATTGTTTCATGATAAAAATCCTCAAAAAACTGGGTATAGAAGGAACACACCTCAAAATAATAAAAGCCATATATGACAGACCCACAGCTACTATCATGCTTAATGTAAGAAAACTGAAAACTTTCCTTTTAAGATTTGGAACACAAGGATACCCACTTTCACCACTGATATTCAACATAGTGCCAGAAATACTAGCTAAAGTAATCAGACAGGAGACAGAAATAAATGGCAGATATCTGAATTGGAAAGAAAGAAGTCAAATTATCCTTGTTTGCAGGTGATATAATCCTATGTTTGGAAAAACCTAAAGACCACACCAAGAAATTATTAGAACTAATAAACAAATTAAGTATAGTGGAAGAATACAAAATCAACATACAATAATCAGAAACATCTTTATATGCCAACAGTGCACAATTGAAAAAGAAATTAAGAAATTCCATTTTAAATAGCTTCAAATAAAATGAAATACCTAGAAACTAACTTAACCAAAATGAAAGATCTCCACAATGGAAACTATAAAACGCTAATGCAAGAAATTAAAGAGGACACAAAAGAATGGAAAGATATTTCATGTTCATGGATTGAAAGAATCAATATTCTAAAAGTGCCCATGCTACCTAAAGCAATCTACATTTTAAATGCAATCCCTATTAAAATACCAATGTCATTCTTCAATGAAATAGAAAAAAAAATCCTATAATTTATATGGAACCACAAAAGATCCAGAATAGCCAAAGCTATTTTTAGCAAAAGAACACAACTGGTGGAATCACATTACCTGACTTCAAATTACACTACACAGTGATAATAAATAAAACGGCATGTTACTGGCATAAGGACAGACACCTAGACCAGTGGAAAAGAATAAAGAACCCAGAGCCAAACCCATATATCCACAATGAACTCATTTTTGACAAAAATGTCAACAACATACCCTGGGGAAAAGACAGTTTCTTCAATAAATGGTCCTGGGAAAGCTGTGTATCCATAAGCAGATGAATGGAACTAGACCTCTATTTCTTGCCATATACAAAAATCAAATCAAAATGGATAAAGACTTTAATCTGATGTAAAACTATGAAACTACTACAAAAATTAGGGGAAATTCTCCAGGTTATTTGGTTGGACAATGATTTCTTGAGTAATATCTCACAATCATAGCCAACCAAAGCAAAAATGGACAAAGGGAGTCACCTCAAGTTAAAAACTTGTGCACAGCAAAGGAAACAATCAGCAAAGTGAAGAGACAACCCACAGAATGGGAGAAATTATTTGCAAACTATCTATCTCACAAGGGATTAATAACCAGCATATAAAAGGAGCTCAAACAACTCTACAGAAAAAAAAACCTAATAATTTGATCTAAAAATAGACAAAATATCAGAATAGATATTTTTCAAAAGAAGACATACAAATGGCAAACAGACATATTAAAAGGTGCTCAACATCATTGATCATCAGAGAAATGCAAATCAAAACTACAATGAGATCTCATCTCATTCAAGTTAAAATGTTTTTTATCCAAAAGCGAGGCAATAACAAATGCTGGCGAGGATGTGGAGAAAAGGGAAGCATTGTACACTGTTGGTGGGAATGTAAGTTAGTAAAAGCACTAGGGAAAACAGTTTGGAGGTTCCTCAAAAAATTAAAAATAGAACTACCATATGATCCAGCAATCCCACTTCAGCACATGTACCCACAAGAAAGGAAATTAGTATATGGAAGAGCTATCTGTACTTCCACGTTTACTGCCGTACTATTCACAATAGCCAAGATCTGGAAGCAACCTGATGTCCATCAATTAACAATGAATAAAGAAAATGTGCTGCATATACACAAGGAAGTACTGTTCAGCCATAAAAAAAAAAAAGAAATCTTGTCATTTGCAACAACATTCATGGAACTGGAGAGCATTATGTTAAGTAAAATAAGCCAGGTACAGAGAGACAAGGTTTGCATGTTCTCACTTATTTCTGGGAGCTGAAAATTAAAACAATGAACTCGTGAAGACAGAGAGTAGAAGGATGGTTGCCAGAGGCTGGAAAGGATAGTGGGGTGATGAGGGTAAGTGGCATTATTTAACGGGTACCAAAAGTGGTTCAAAATAATGAATAAGACCTAACATTTTCTAGCACAACATGGTGACTATGGTAAAAAATAATTTAATTGTACATTTTATAACTAAAAGAATATTATTGGATTGTTTTTAACACAAAGGTTTAAATACCTGGGATGGATACTTCATTTACTCTGATGTGATTTTAATGCATTGCATGCCTGTATCAAAATATTTCATGTAATCTATAAATATATACACCTACTATGTTCCCAAAAAATTAAAAATAGAAACTTAAACATTAAAAAATAAAGAAAACCTGCTGTTAACACCATATTTAACGGTGAGAAACTGAGTGCTTTCCCTCTAAGATGAGGAAAAAAGCAAAAATGACTCCTCTCACTACTCCTATTTAACATTGTACCACATGCCAAAGCCAATGCAATAATGCAAGAAAAAAATTAAAAGGTTCACAGATTAGGAAGGAAGAAATAAAACTGTTTTTCAGATATGACTACCTATGTAGAAAATCCCACAGAATCCAAAAAATAGGTAACAATTCCAAAAATTTCTTCTCAGTGCATTAAATCAAGAGGTTCATGATGTCAATACTGGAGATGTTTACCTTGATCACTCAGTTGAATTGATGTCTAAAGGATTTATTCACTATATGGTTACCACATATCCCTTTGCAATTGATAAATATCTTGAGGAATGATACTTTGAGACTGTACAAGTTCTGTTTATCCTCAGACCTACTAATTTTAGCTTTCATTGGTGGACCTTGTCTGCAACACATTACTTTGCTGGTTTCTAAATGATTGTCTTAGTCCGTTTTGCACTACTGTAAAGGAGTACCTGAGGCTTGGTAATTTATAAAGAAAATAGGTTTATTTGGCTCATGTTTCTGCAGGATATACAAGAAGCATGGTGCTTGCATCTGCTTCCAGTAAGGACTTCAGGAAACTTCCAGTTATGGCTGAAGGTAAATGGGAGCAGACATCACATGGCAAGAGGAGAGAAGCAAGAGAGAAAAGAGAGGGAGGTGCTAGGTTCTTCTTAACAATCAGTTCTCATTGGAATTAATAGACCAAGAACTCACTCATTACCCCAAAGATGGCATCAGCTATTCATGAAGAGTCCATCCCCATAATTCAAACACCTTTCACTAGGCCCCACTTCCAACATACTGAGGATCAAATTTCAACATGAAAGTTGGAGGGGACAAATACACAAACTATATCATGGATGTTCTATTTCCTTCTTTAATTGGAATTTTACTCCAAGAAAGAGCTGTCTTTCCTACCCTATTTATTCAATTCATTATTCATATATGTATGGAATAAAGGAGATATATATTATATTACATATTACATATGTGTAATATATGTAATATGTAATATAATATATGTAATATATAAATTACTTATATTGTATATGTTACATATAATATATGCAATATATTATATATGTTACATATAATATATGCAATATATTATATATGTTACATATAATATATGCAATATATTATATATGTTACATATAATATATGCAATATATTGTATATGTTACATATAATATATGCAATATATTGTATATGTTACATATAATATATGCAATATATTGTATATGTTACATATAATATATGCAATATATTGTATATGTTACATATAATATATGCAATATATTGTGTATGTTACATGTAATATATGCAATATAGATGTTACATATAATATATGTAATATATTAATATATTGTAATATATGTATATATGTAATATAGGTATATATGTAATATATGTACATATGTATACATATATTCATATATGTACATATGTATACATATATTCATATATGTACATATGTATACATATATTCATATATGTACATATGTATACATATATTCATATATGTACATATGTATACATATATGAATATATGTACATATGTACATATATGAATATATGTACATATGTATACATATATGAATATATGTACATATGTATACATATATGAATATATGTATACATATGTATACATATATGAATATATGTATACATATGTATACATATATGAATATATGTACATATGTATACATATATGAATATATGTAATATATTATATTTTTTTAATCCTATAGGTTAAAACCCAATACGCTTATCCCACCCACCAAAGTGGTAGAGCATAACCCCCAACTTCTTTAGTATAGGCTACCCATACTGACGTCCTCCGATAGTGGATAGTATGGAAAAGGAAAAAATGTAACTTGAGGAAATCTGGCATACATCACCTCAAGGAGGTGATCAAAATTAACAGCATTAGCTAACGATATGTACCACTGATATGATGTGTTGAGAAGGGCATTTCACCTATGTTGTCTTTCTTCCAAAATCCATACCCAAGTTTGACCACACGGACATAGAGCAGGAAATAATAGACGCTGGGGGCCCAGAAAGGGGCAAGGTGGAAAAAGGAGAGAGAATTGAAAAATTATCTATTGGGTACAATATTCACTATTCAGGTGATGGGTATACTAGAAGCTCAAACCTCACCACTATGCAATATGCCAATGTAACACACCTGCACATAAACCCCCAGAATCTATAAAAATAAATTTAAAAAAATAAAAGCAACATTGTTTTTCAAATCCAAACCGAGGGACATTATAAAAATATGCAAATTATACCCCTCAAAATTGTCAAGGTCATCAAAAACAAAGAAAGTCCAAGAATCTTTCAAAGTCAGCTTTAGGAGACATGACACTGAATATAATGAGGTATCCTCAATGAGATCATGGAACACAAAAAGTCATTACATAAAAACTATGGAAATCTTACGAACTATAAATTTTAGTTAATAATAATTTAACAATACTTGTTATTTGCTTGTAATAAATATAACACACTAATGTACATTGTTAATAATAGTGGAAAGTGGGTGCAGGATATATGGAAACTCTCTGTAGTATTTTCAATTTTTCAGTAAATTTGAAACAGTTTTTAAAATAAAGTCTGTTAAGAAAAATCATCAGTTAAACTAAATCCACAAATAGGTCTTTCCCATGTAAATAGGTATGAAGTGCCTAGCATTTCTGAGGGCAGTAAGGTACAATGCTTTCTTAAAGGAGCTCCCAAAATGGGATAGAAACCTGATAAATATATTAAGGCAGATTATAACAAGTTCTGGGAGCTCCCATGTTTGAGAGATAATATGCAGGCAGTTTGAGGTACGCTGAATTTTAAAATATCTGTACCTCAAGAAACCAGAATAAGGCTAGCATCTTGCACAAAAAAAAATAAAACGAAGTAAGTGATGCCTATTAAAATAAAACAAGACAAGTTAAACTAAACAAAATGAACAAAAACCTCTCCTTGAAAGAGCAAAAACTAAGTTGGAAATTTTATTTTTGCAAAGCAACTGTAGCATTATTACTAGAATGGCTATTGGTAGTTTTTGTCTTAGTCATTTTAATTGCCAAAGTTATATTCTAGAATAAGATATTTTAGGAGGGAGGGAAATGAGTGAATATTCCCAAAATGGTGAGTAAAAATTACCATCCACAGCTCAAGGTCTGCAAAACCATCAGCCTACATTTGTGGTAGTTAATTGTCAAGGGCTTAATCCGAATGGTCTTGTGAGAAAGTGGTAACTCCAAGACAGTGGAGTCTTGTTTAAGCCAAGTATCAAGATTGAGAAGCATCTGACAAGAGGTAATGAGCACTCTGGATCCTGGTTCTCTGTTCTAGCTAGGAGACTGAGTTATCTTCCCTGACACTCAGAACAAAACAACAACCAAGTAAGAGAAATCTTCCAGTATACCAAACTGAGATACCTCAATTACTTAGCAGGCTTGACCCTGAGGAGCTCTTGGGCTAGTTCACAAACCTCCTCATTCAGACTAAGGAGAAAGAATGAGGAGAATAAGAAATAGATTATCAAAATGGTATATGGAGATTTACAGAGTAGATTTGGTCACCTATGTTCAGGCCATATGCAGAAACCAGACTATTTATAAAAATTAAAAATGAGATTTAAAAGATAACAAATATTATTTCTTAAATAGTTTCAACTTTTTGATTTGGGGAGGTACATGTACAAGTTTGTCACATGGGTACATTCTGTGATGCTGAGTCTTAGGACACAAATGGGTACATTCTGTGATGCTGAGGCTTCGTCCCATCACCCAGGTTGCACATAGTATCCAATAGTTAGTTTTTCAACCTTTATTCCCTTCCCTTTCTCCCTCTTCTAGTAGTCCTCAGTGTCTATTGTTTCCATGTTTATGTCCATGATTATCCAATGTTTAGCCCCCACTTATAAGTGAGAATATGAAGTATCTGATTTTCTTTCCCTGTGTTACTTAGCTTAAAATAATAGCCTCAAGCTGCTTCCCTGTTACTGCAAAGGACATAATTTTGTTCTTTTTCATGGCTGTGTTGTTGAATATTTTTTTTTAAAGTTCCATATGGAGCTAACAACTGAATTAATTGTACTCTTGTAACGATCCAAAGAAAAATATTTCAAATAAATATAGTTCATTATGTATTAAGATTTATGTAATTCATGACATATTATTCATTTATAACATAGAAGTGGTACTATTTATCATCCTAACAAAATAATATTTTTAAAGGAAAAAACATTAACAGAAAACCATAATCCTATGATCTCCAAATTTTAACTTTTTTCATATCTATTTTAGAAGGTTTTAATATTAGTGCATAACTTATTTTGTTTTACTTTTTTGAAAACCTAATGTCATATCAGAAGCATTTTCCTATAGCGTTGTAGTCTTCCTAATTAAAATTGTAATGGCTACATATTATTCCTTGGAGTTGGTGTGCCATATGTTATTTATGTTGGATATTTAGCTTATTTCTGATTCTTATAATTAGTAGTAGTAAAGAAGTAAGCAAAAATGAAGTTATTTTTCTGGTTAATTTAGTGAAACACACTCCATTATTCTGTCTTTCCCTGTGAATGCCACTGAAATTCCCATACAGGATGTATGAAAGAACTATCTGAGATTCTGCAAAGTAAATGGAAGCAGGTGAATTGTGAAAGAAAACTAAAATCTGAAGTACAGCCAATCCTCCAGAGTATTTGGCGTATTATTTTTCTTCTGTATCCCTTATCATGGACTAACAGGCAGTATAAAGTCCAAAACTGTGTAATGAATATTGACAAAAAGAACTCCAAGAGAACCCTTACTTTTCAACCAAGGACAGGAATAAGAATACCTATAGAGACAGAGGAAGCAGGAAAAATTTTCTGTGGTTTTGATTTTTATTTCTTTCTGACTCCAGCCTCAAGACAAATCCATTCTCTAAGGTGCAAAATCTTCATGGTGACAACAGCAATGGTAGCTAAGCAGGAAACTAAAATTCTGAAAGGAGGTTTTTTTTCAATTTGAGCAAAGGAGTTCTGGTCTGAAGAATATGAGTGCAAACTATAAAAATTGAAGTTTTTAAAAAAGAAAACCATAGATTTTCAAATCCAACTTGAGGGATATTATACAAAATGCCCAATAACACTCCTCAAAACTGTCAAGGTCATCAAAAACAAAGAAAGTCTAAGAATCTGTCAAAGTCAGCTTTTGGAGACGTGACATTGAATTTAATGAAGATGGGATCTTGGAACAGAAAAAGACATTACATTAAAAAAAGAAAATCTGATAAAGGGATCACATATGTAGGTTTTTCTTTTCTCTTACTAGTATGTTCCCCATGGCTTAGCTTGGAGGCAGGCCCAGTTCCAGGAAGTGCATGACATTGTGAGGAGAATAAAAAGCCCTGGATTTTTAATCAGAGGACCAAAAAGTGTGTCCCTTGAATCTGGAGAGTGCCAAGGTAACCACAAAGAGAAAGGAGTTTAAGGAAGGGATGCCATGAATTTGCTTGTGAATTTGTGAGTTTACTCTCAAGATGTACATGTGTGGATCCATCCCTAAAAAACACACAAAAGACATTGACAACTGAATTACAAAGTAGAATACTGCCTGGGTTCAAGACTGGACCCTGAGTGATGTACACATGGAAGAAATCTGAATAGCATTGCAAAGGCTTTGAAAATTAAAATGACATTGGAATCACAGTCCACAAAAGTGGGTGGGAAATTAGGAGCTAAAGTCTGCAAAACAAACAAAAACTTATTAGCATTCTAAGAATTAGAACAAGACCTAAAATTTTATAATATATTTTAAATGTCCAGTCTACAATTAAAAAGTACTCAGCATATAAAGAACTAGGAAAATCTCAACCACTCACACTTTAAAAAGCAATCAACATGGCACATGTATACATATGTAACAAACCTGCACATTGTGCACATGTACCCTAAAACTTAAAGTACAATAATAAAAAAGTAAATAAATAAAAAATAAATAAAAATCAATCAAAATATGCCAACTCTGAGATGACCTAGATTTTACAATTACCAGAAAAACATTTAAGTAGTGATTATGACGAAGTAGAGGATAGCACTCTGGAAATAAATGGAAAGATAGAAAGGCTTAGCAGAGAAATAGAAGCTATAAAACAGAAAAAAGCAGAAATTTTAGACCTGAAAAATACAACAACTGAAACAAAACATTCACTGAAAGCACTCACATTAGAGATAACAGATAAATGTGTTAGTGAATCTGAAGATAGAGCAATATAAATCACCCAATCTGAAGAAAAAAGAGAAAAGTAAGCAGAGGCTCAGGTAATGCAGGACAATAGCAAAAGGTCTAAAATTTGTGTATCAGAGTTCCAGAAGGGAAAAGAAAAAAGCAATGAGAAAAAAAATATGTTTGAATAAATAATGGCTGAAAAAATTCCAAAATTGGTGGAAGACCTAAGCTTACAGATCCAATGAGCTCAGCCAAATCTCAAATGAATAAACTTAAAAAATCGACATCTAGAAACATTATAATCAAATGGCTAAAAACCAAAGGTAAAGAAAAAATATTGAAAGCAGTGAGAGAAAAAAGATGCATTTCTTATGGGGTAACAAAAATTCAAAGGACTTCAAATTTCTCATCAGAAACCATGGAAGCAATGCAATATCATTAAAGTTATTAAATACTCATCAACCTAGAATTCCATACCAAGTGAAAATAAGCTTTAGGAATGAAGCTGAAATAAAGACATTCTCAGAAGAATGTCTAATAAAAGAATTATCACCAGAAGACTGGCTCTAAAAGAAATGATATAAAAAAGTTCTTGAGAGATAAGAAAAATAATTCCAGGGAGTAACTTGGGACATCAGGGATGAAAAAAAAGCAACAAAAATATAAATATCTGTGTTAATATAATAAACTATTTTTCTGTTTTTAACTTTATTAAAATATGTACTTTTTCTAGGTTTTTGAGGAACCACCATACTGTTTTCCATGGTGGCTGCGCTAATTTACATACCCACTAACAGTGTACAAGTATATACAATGGACTATTATTCAGTCTGTTTTCATATTTTCACCAGCATCTATTTTGTTGTCTTTTTGACAAAGTCCATTTTAACTGGAATGGGATAATAACTCATTGTATTTTTTATTTGCCATACCCTGATGATTACTAACATTGAGAATGTTTTCATACACTTTTTGGCCATTTGTATGTCTTCTAAGAAAATGTTTATTCAGATCTTTTGCCCATTTGATTTGTCCAACTTGATGACATGAATCACATAATTCTGGTTATTAATCATTATCAGATGAATAATTTGAAAATATTTTCTTGTGATCTGTTAGTTGTGTATTCCCTTTATTGATTGCTTTCTTTGCTTCTCAGAAGCTTTTTAACTTGATATAATTCCACAAGTTTATATTTGTTTCTGTTGCCTGTGCTTTTGAGATTTTATCTGAAAAATCTTTGCCCAGACCAACGTACTGAAGTGATCTCTCAAAGTTTTCTCTCAGTAGTTTCATAATTTCAGGTCTTAGATTTAAGTATTTAATCCATTTTGATTTGATGTTTGTATATGGTGAGAGATAGATGTCTAATTTAATTCTTCTCTATATGCTTATTCAATTTTCATGGCACCATTTATTGAAGAGACTACTTTCCCCAATATATGTTCTTGGCACCTTTGTGAAAAGCCAGTTGGCTGTAAGTATGTAGATTTATTTCTCAGTTCTCTATTTTGTTCCATTGGATTATGTGTCTGTTTCTGTGCCAGTACCATGATGTTTTGATTACTATAGCTTTGTAGTATATGTTAAAGTCAGATAGTGTGATGCTTTCAGCTTAGTTCATTTTATTCAGGATTGCTTTGGCTATTCAGAGTCTTTTTTGGTTCCCTACAAATTTTTAAATTGTTTTTTTCTTTTACTATGAAGAATGTCATTGGTATTTTGATAGAGATTGTGTTGAATTTGTAAATTGCATTGGATAGTATGGCCATTTAAAAAATATTGTTTCAATCCATGAACATGGGATATCTTTTCATTTCTGTGTTCTCTTCAATTTATTATATCAATGTTTTATAATATTTCTGCCAAAAATCTTTAACTTATTTGGTTAAATCCATTTCTGCTTTTTTTATTTTTTTTTTATTTTTATTGTTTAAGATGGAGTCTCACGCTGTTGCCTAGGCTTGAGTGCAGTTGTGCAATCTCAGCTCACTGCAATGTCTGCCTCCTGGGTTCAAGTGATTGTCCGGCCTCAGCCTCCTGAGTAGCTGGGATTACCAGCACACAGCACCATGCCTGGCTAATTTTTGTATTTTTAGTAGAGACAGGGTTTCACCATGTTGGCCAGGCTGGTCTCAAACTCCCGGCCTCAAGTGATCCACCAGCCTCGGCCTCTCAAAGTGCTGGGATTACAGGCATGCACCACTGCAACCAGCCAATTTATGGGTATTTTTTATTTATGTAGTTATTATAAATGGGATTTTTTGGTTTCTTTTTCAATATGTTAAGGATCAATATGTTAAAGATATATCAGAACTCTTATATTTGTTGCAGCACTATTCACAAAGCCAAGATATAAAATCAACCTAAATGTCCATCAATAAACGAATAAAGAAAATATGTTATATATACACAATGGAATGTTAATGGGCCACAAAATAAAGAATGAAATCCTGTCATTTGCAGCAACATGGATGAAACTAGAGGTCATTATGTTAAGTGAAGTAAGGCACATAAAGACAAATATCACATGTTCTTTCTCATATGTGAGAACTAAAAAACGTGTATCTCATGGAGGTAGAGAGTAGACTGATGGTTACCAAAGTCTGAGAAGGGTTTGGACAGGTGGGGGAGTGAGGAAAGATGAAGAGAGGGTACAAAAATACAGTTAGATAGAAGAAATAAGATCTAGTGTTTGGTAGATCAATAGGGTGGCTATAATTAACAATAATTTATTTTATATTTCAAAATAGCTAGAAGAATTCAAATGTTCCCAACACAAGAAAAAGATAAGTGTTTGAGGTGATGAATATCCCAGTTACTCTGGTTAGATCATTACATCTTATATACCGGTGAGGGCTTTAGGCTGCTTTCACTCTTGGTGGAAGACCAAGAGGAACCACCATGCAGAGATCACATGGTGAGAACAGAGAGAGAGAGCAGGGGGAGGTGCCAGGCTCTTTTCAACAACCAGCTTTCAGGCAGGTGACTTCTGCATTTCCAACAGAGGTACCCTGTTCATCTCATTGGGACTAGTTAGGCAGTGGGTGCAGCCCAGGGAGGGTGAGCAGAAGCAAGGTGAGGTGACTTCATGTGGGAAGGGCAAGGAGTGGGGGGTCCTCTCTCCCCCAGCCAACGGATGCCATGAGGGACTGTCCTATCCAGTCCAGATACTACGCTTTTCCAAAGGGTTTTGCAATCTGCATAACAGGAGATTCCCTCATGTGCCTGCACCACCAAGGCCTTGGGTTTCAAGCAAAAAACTGAGTGGCTGTTTGGGCAGACACCGAGATAGCTGCAGAAGTATTTTATCATACCCCAGTGGTGCCTGGAACCCCAGTGAGACAGAACTGTTCACTCCACTGGAAAGAGGGCTGAAACCAGGGAGCCAAGTGGTCTCGCTCAACGGGTCCCATTCCCACGGATACCAGCAAGCTAAGAACCACTGGCTTGAAATTCTCACTGCCAGCACAGCAGTCTGAAGTTGACCTGGGATGATCGAACTTGGTGTGGGGAGGGATATCCACCATTACTGAGTCTTGAGTAGGTGTTTTTTCTCTGACAGTGCTAAAGAGGCCTGGAAGTTGGAACAGGGTGGAACGCAATACAGTGTGGCAAAGCAGCTGTGGCCAGACTGCGTCTCTAGATTCCTCCTCACTGGGCAGGGCATCTCTGAAAGAAAGGCAGAAGACCCAGTCAGGGGCTTATAGATAAAACCCCCTGTATCCCTTGGACAGAGCACCTGGGGGGAGGGGTGGCTGTGGGCACAGCTTCAGAGGACTTAAACCTTCCTGCCTGCTGGCTCTGAAGACAGCAGGTGCTCCTGAGGAGGAGGGTTATCCCAGCACAGTGCTCCAGCTCTGCTAAGGAACAGACTGCCTCCTCAAGTGGGTCCCTGACCCCTGGGCCTCCTGACTGGGAGAGGCATCCCAACAGGGGTTGACAGACACCTCATACAGGGGAGCTCCAGCTGGTATCAGGCTGGTGCTGCTCTGGGAGGAAGCTTCTGGAGGAAAGAGCAGGCAACAATCTTTGCTGTTCTGAAGCCTCTGTTGGTGATTCCTAGGCAAACAAGGTCTGGAGTGGACCTCCAGCAAACTGCAGCAGACCTGCAGAAGAGAGGCCTGTTAGAACAAAAACTAAAAAACAGAAAGAAATAACATCAACATCAGCAAAAAGGACCCTCCCACAAAAACCCCACCTTTGAGGTCATCAGCCTTAAAGATCGAAGGTAGATAACCCCATGAAGATGAGGAAAAATGAACACAAAAATGATGAAAATTCCAAAAACCAGAATGTGTCCTCTCTTCCAAATAATCGCAACTCCTCTGTAGCAAGGGCACAAAATGAGATGGAGAATGAGTTTGACGAATTCACAGAAGTAGGATTCAGAAAGTGGATAATAACAAACTCCTCTGAGCTAAAGGAGCATGTTCTAACCCAATGGAAGGAAGCTAAGAACCTTAACAAAAAGTTACAAGAACTGCTAACTAGAATAACCAGTTTAGAGAAGAACATAAATGACCTGATGGAGCTGAAAAACACAGCACAAGAACTTCATGAAACATATACAATCAACAATAGCCAAATCGGAAGAAAAGTTATTAGAGATTGAAGATCAACTTAATGAAATAAAGCATGAAGACAAAACTAGAGAAAAAAGAGAATGAAAAAGAACGAACAAAACCTCCGACTAATATGGAACTGTGTGAAAAGGCCAAACCTACATTTTGGTTGGTGTACCTGAAAGTGACAGGGAAAATGGAACCATGTAAGAAAACACACTTCAGGATATTCTTCCAGAGAACTTCCCCAACCTAGAAAGACAGGCCAATATTAAAATTCAGGAAATACAGAGGACACCAGTAAGATTCTCCTCTAGGAAAGTAACCCCAAGACACATAATTTTCAGATTCTCCAAGGTTAAAACAAAGGAAAAAATGTTAAGGTCAGCCAGAGAGAATGGTCAGGTTACCTACAAAGGGAAGACCATCAGACTAACAGTGGATCTCTCTGCAGAAACCCCACAAGCCAGACGAGAGTGGGGGCCAATATTCAACATTCTTAAAAAAAAGAAAAAGAATTTTCAACCCAGAATTTCATATCCAGCCAAACTAAGCTTCAAAAGTAAAAGAGAAATAATATCCTTTACAGAAAAGCAAATGCTAAGGGATTTTGTCACCATCAGGCCTGCCTTAGATGAGCTCCTGAGAAAAGCACTAAATATGGAAAGGAAAAACCAGTACCAGCCACTGCAAAAAACACACCGAAATATAAAGACCAACAACACAATGAAGAAACTGCATCAACTAATGTGCTAAATAACTAGCTAACCTCATGATGACAGCATCAAATTCACACAAAACAATATTAACCTTAAATGTAAATGGGCTCCATCAATACCTAGTTTATTGAGAGTTTTTAGCATGAACGGCTGTTGAAGTTTCTCAAAGGCCTTTTCTACATCTACTGAGATAATCATGTAGTTTTTGTCATTGGTTCTGTTTATGTGAAGGATTACATTTATTGATTTGCGTATGTTGAACCAGCCTTGCATCTCAGGGATGAAGCAGACTTGATAGTGTTGGATAAGCTTTTTGATGGGCGGCTGCATTTGGTTTGCCAGTATTATACTGAGGATTTCTGCATCGATGTTCATCAGTGATATTGTCCTAAAATTCTCTTTTTTTGTTCTGTCTCTACCACGCTTTGGTATCAGGATGATGCTAGACTCATAAAATGCATTAAGGAGGATTCCCTCTTTTTCTATTGATTGAAATCGTTTCAGAAGGAATGGTACCAGCTCGTTTTTGTACCTCTGGTGGAATTTGGCTGTGAAGTCATTTGTTCCTGGGCTTTTTTTGGTTGGTAGGCTATTAATACTGCCTCAATTTCAGAACCTGTTATTGGTCTATTCAGAGATTCAACTTCTTCCTGGTTTAGTCTTGAGAGGGAGTATGTGTCCAGGAATTTATCCATTTTGTCTCTATTTTCTAGTTTATGTGCATAGAGGTGTTTATAGTATTCTCTGATGGTAGTTTGTATTTCTATGGGATCAGTGAGGTGATATCCCCTTTATCATTTTTATTGTGTCTCAAAATTATAAGAGCTATTTATGACAAACCCACAGCCAATATCATACTGAATGGGCAAAAACTGGAAGCATTCCCTTTGAAAACTGGCAAAAGACAAGGATGCCCTCTCTCACCACTCCTGTTCAACGTAGTGTTGGAAGTTCTGGCTAGGGCAATCAGGCAAGAGGAAGAAAAAAAGGGTATTCAATTAGGAAAATAGGAAGTCAAATTGTCTGTTTGCAGATGACATGACTGCATATTTAGAAAACCCCATCATCTCAGCCCAAAATCTCCTTAAGCTGATAAGCAAATTCAGCAAAGTCTCAGGATACGAAATCAATGTGCAGGTGGGAATTGAACAATGAGAACACATGGACACAGGAAAGGGAACATCACACACCGGGGACTGTTGTGGGGTGGGGGG
This sequence comes from Pan paniscus, assembly GCF_029289425.2. Lineage (NCBI taxonomy): Eukaryota > Metazoa > Chordata > Mammalia > Primates > Hominidae > Pan > Pan paniscus. The sequence goes on from NC_073272.2 coordinate 67,093,875, forward strand.
AGAAGGGAGGGATAGCATTAGGAGATATACCAAGTGCTAAATGACTAGTTAATGGGTGCAGCACACCAACATGGCACATGTATACATATGTAACAAACCTGCACGTTGTGCACATGTATCCTAAAACTTAAAGTATAACAATAAAAATAAAAAACACAAGCATTCATATACACCAATAATAGACAGAGAGCCAAATCATGAGTGAACTCCCATTCACAATTACTAAAACGAGAATAAAATACCTAGGAATCCAACTTACAAGGGATGTGAAGGACCTCTTCAAGGAGAACTACAAACCACTGCTCAACGAAATAAAAGAGGACACAAACAAACAGAAGAACATTTCATGTGCATGGATAGGAAGAATCAATATCATGAAAATGGCCATACTGCCCAAAGTAATTTATAGATTCAATGCTATCCCCATCAAGCTACCACTGACTTTCTTCAAAGAATTAGAAAAAAATACTTTCAAGTTTGTATGGAACCAAAACAGAGCCTGCATAGCCAAGACAATCCTAAGCAAAAGAAGCAAAGCTGGAGGCATCATGCTACCTGACTTCAAACTATACTACAAGGCTACAGTAACCAAAACAGCATGATACTCATACCAAAACAGATATATAGACCAATGGAACAGAACAGAGGCCTCAGAAATAATGCCACATATCTACAACCATCTGATCTTTGACAAACCTGACAAAAACAAGAAATGGGGAAAGGATTCCCTATTTAATAAATGATGCTGGGAAAACTGGCTAGCCATATGTAGAAACCTGAAACTGGATCCCTTCCTTACACGGTATACAAAAATTAACTCAAGACGGATGAAAGACTTAAATGTAAGACCTAACACCGTAAAACCCCTAGAAGAAAACCTAGGCAATACCATTCAGGACATAGCCATGGGCAAAGACTTCATGACTAAATCACCAAAAGCAATGGGAACAAAAACCAAAATTGGCAAATGGGAACTAATTCAACTAAACAACTTCTGCTAAGCAAAAGAAACTATCATCAGACTGAACAGGCAACCTACAGAATGGGAGAAAATATTTGCAATCTACCCATCTGACAAAGGGCTAAGATCCAGAATCTACAAAGAACTTAAACAAATTTACAAGAAAAAAACAAACAACCCCATCAAAAATTGGGCAAAGGATATGAACAAACACCTCTCCAAAGAAGAAATTTCTGCAGCCAACAGACATATGAAAAAATGCTCATCATCACTGGTCATCAGAGAAATGCATATCAAAACCACAATGAGATTCCATCTCACACCAGTTAGAATGGCAATCATTAAAAAGTCAGGAAACAACAGATGCTAGAGAGGATGTGGAGTAATAGGAATGCTTTTACACTGCTGGTGGGAGTGTAAATTAGTTCAACCATTGTGGAAGACAGTCTGCCAATTCCTCAAGGATCTAGAATAGAAATACCATTTGACCCAGCAATCCCATTACTGGGTATACACACAAAGGATTACAAATCATGCTACTATAAAGACACATGCACATGTATGCTTCTTGTGGCACTATTCACAATAGCAAAGACTTGGAACCAACCCAAATGTCCATCAATGATAGACTGGATTAAGAAAATGTAGCACATATACACCACGGAATATTATGCAGCCATAGAAAAGGATGAATTCATGTCCTTTGCAGGGACATGGATGAAGCAGGAAACCATCATTCTAAGCAAACTATCGCAAGGACAGAAAATGAAACACCACATGTTCTCACTCATAGGTGGGAGTTGAACAACATGAAAACATGGACACAGAGTGGGGAACATCGCACATTGGAGCCTGTCAGGGAGAGGGGGGCTGGGGGAGGGATAGCATTAGGAGAAATACCTAATGTAAATGACAAATTGATGAGTGCAGCAAATCAACATGGCACATTTATACCTATGTAACAAACCTGCATGTTGTGCACATGTACCCTAGAACTTAAGGTATAATAATAATAAAAGAAAAGTCCACCTTCAGTGCAAAAAAATCTAAAAAAAAAAAAAATGTAAATGGGCTAAATGCCCCAATTAAAAGACATAGACTGGCAAATCAGATAAAGTGTCAAGACACATTGGTGTGCTGTATCAGGAGACCCATCGCACATGCAAGGACACATAGGCTTAAAGTAAAGGGATGTAGAAATATTCACCAAGCAAGTAGAAAGCAAATAAAAGCAGGAGTTGCAATCCTAGTCTCTGATAAAACAGATTTTAAACCAACAAAGATTAAAAAAGACAAAGAAGGGCATTACATAATAGTAGAGGGATCAATGCAACAAAAAGAGCTATCATAAATATATATGCACCTAACACAGTAGCAACCAGATTCGTAAAACAAGTTTTTACAGACCTACAAAGGGATATATACTCCCACACAATAAGAGTGGAGGCTTCCAACACCCCACTGTCAATATTAGACAGATCAACGAGGCAGAAAATTAACAAGTATATTCAGGACTTGAACTCAGCTCTAGAACAAATGGACCTAATAGACATCTACAGAACTCTCCACCCCAAATCAACAGAATATATATTCTTATCAGCACCACATAGCACTTATACTAAAACTGACCACAAAATTTGAAGGAAAACACTCCTCAGTAAATGCAAAAGAAAGGAAATCATAACAAACCATCTCTCAGACTACAGTGCAATCAAATTAGAACTCAGGATTAAGAAACTCACTCAAAACTGCACAACTACAGGTAAACAAAACAGCCTGCTCCTGAATGACTGCTGGGTAAATTAAGGCAGAAATAATGAAGTTCTTTGAAACCAATGAGAACAAAGAGACAATGTATCAGAATCTCTGAGACAAAGTTAAAGCAGTATTAAGAGGGAAATTTATAGCACTAAATGCCCACATCAGAAAGTGGGAAAGATCTAACATCAACACCCTAATATCACAATTAAAAGAACTACAGAAGCAATAGCAAACAAATTCAAAAGCTAGCCGAAGACAAGAAACAACTAAGATCAGAGCAGAACTGAAGGAGGTAGACACACAAAAAACCCTTCAAAAAACTCAATAAATCCAGGAGCTGGTTTTTTTTTAAAGATTAACAAGATAGATAGACCACTAGCCTGACTAATAAAGAACAAAAGAGAGAAGATTCAAATAGACACAAAAATAATGATAAAAGGGATATCATCACTGATCTCACAGAAATAGAAACTACCATCAGAGAATACTATAAACACCTCTATGCACGTAAACTAGAAAACCTAGACAAAATGGATAAATTCCTGGACACATACACTCTCCCAACCCTAAAGCAGGAAGAAGTCGAATCTGTGAATAGACCAATAACAAGTTCTGAAATTGAGGCAGTAATTAATACCCTACCAACCAAAAAAAGCCCAGGAACAAATGAATTCACAGCCAAATTCTACCAGAGGTACAAAGAGGAGCTGGTACCACTCCTTCTGAAACTATTACAAACAATAGAAAAAGAGGGACTCCTCCCTAACTCATTTTGTGAGGCCAGCATCATCCTGATACCAAAGCCTGGCAGAGACACAACTAAAAAAGAAAATTTCAGGCCGGTATTCCTCATGAACATCCATGCAAAAATCCCAAATAAAATGCAGGCAAAGTGAATCCACCAGAATAGCAAAAACTTATCCACCACGATCAGGTCTGCTTCATCCCTGGGATGTAAGGTTGGCTTAACATATGCAAATCAATAAACGTAATCCATCACATAAACAGAGCCAATGACAAAAACCACATGATTATCTCAACAGATGCAGAAAAGGCCTTCGATAAAATTCAACACCCCTTCATGTTAAAACTCTCAATAAGCTAGGCAGTGATGGAACATATCTTAAAATAATAAGAGATATTTTTGACAAACCCATAGCCAATATCATACTGAATGGACAATGGCTGAAAGCATTCCCTTTGAAAACCAGCACAAGACAAGGATGCCCTCTCTCACCACTCCTATTCACCATAGTATTGGAAGTTCTGACCAGAGCAATCAGTCGAGAGAAAGAAATAAATGGTATTTAAATAGGAAGAGAGGAAGTCAAATCATCTCTGTTTGCAGATGACATGATTGTATATTTAGAAAACCCCATCATCTCAGCCCCAAAACTCCTTAAGCTGATAACCAACTTCAGCAAAGTCTCAGGATACAAAATCAATGTGCAAAAATTACAAGTATTCCTATACAAAAATAACAAGTATTCCTATACAAAAATAATAGACAAGCAGAGAGCCAAATCATGAGTGAACTCTCATTCACAATTACTACAAGGAAAATAAAAAACCTAGGAATACAACTTACAAGTGACATGAACGACCTCTTAAAGGAGAACTATAAACCACTGCTCAAGGAAATAAGAGAGGACATGAACAAATGGAAAAAAATTCCATGCTCTTGAATAGGAAGAATCAATATTGTGAAAATGGCCATACTGTCCAAACTAATTTATAGATTAAATGCTATCCCCATCAAGCTACCACTGACTTTCTTCACAGAATTAGAAAAAAAAGCTACTTTAAATTTCATACAGAACGAAAAAAGAGCCTGTATAGCCAAGACAATCCTAAGCAAAAAGAACAAAGCTGGAAACATCATGCTACCTGACTTCAAACTATACTACAAGGCTACAGTAACCAAAACATCATGGTACTGGTAGCAAATCAGGTATGTAGACCAATGGAACAGAACAGAGGCCTCAGAAATAACACCACACATCTACAACCACCTGATTTTGACAAATCTGACAAAAGCAAGCAATGGCGAAAGGACTCCCTATTTAATAAATGGTGTTGAGAAAACTGGCTAGCCATATGCAGAAAACTGAAACTGGAACCCTTCCTTACACCTTATACAAAAATTAATTCAAGATGGATTAAAGACTTAAATGTTAGACTTAAAACCATAAAAACCCTAGAAGAAAACCTAGGCAATACCTTTCAGGACACAGGCATGGGCAAGGACTTCATAACTAAAACACCAAAAGCAATGGCAACAAAAGCCAAAATTGACAAATGAGATCTAATTAAACTAAAGACCTTCTGCACAGCAAAAGAAATTTTCATCAGTGTGAACAGGAAACCTACAGAATGGGAAAATATTTTTGTAGTCTATCCATCTGACAAAGTCTAATATCCATAATATACAATAAACTTAAATTTACAAGAACAAAAAACAACCCCATCAAAAAGTGGGCAAAGGGTATGAACAGACACTTCTTGAAAGAAGACATTTCTGTGGCCAACAAACATACAAAACAACCGTGCCCCACTCCAATGTTAAAATGGGAATAAAGAGGTTCAGAGAGGGGAAGGGACTTGCTCAAAACCCAAGTCAGTAAAATAATTGAATTCCATTTTTCTACCAATATTGCCTCAACTCTTTTTATATATACATTCTTGTTTTGTTTTTATCTTTTCATTTTTCATTTCCATAGGTTTTTGGGGAATATGTTATATTTGGTTACATGAGTAAGTTCTTTAGTGGTGATTTGTGAGATTTTGGTGCACCCATCTCCTGAGTATTACACAATGAAATCAAACTGTAGTCATTTATCATTCGCCCCCTTCCCACCCTTTGCCCCTGAGTCCCCAACGTTCATTGTGTCATTCTTATCCCTTTGCATCTTCATAGCTTAACTCCCATTTATGAATGAGAACATATGATGTTTGGTTTTCCATTCCTGAGTTACTTAGAATAATAATCTCCAATCCCATCCATGTTGCTGCAAATGCCATTAATTCATTCCTTTATATGGCTGAGTACTATTCCATTATAAATATAAATATAATTGAATGCTACTCAGTCATAAAAAGGCTTTATCCACTCATTGATTGACTGGCATTTGGGTTGGTTCCACATTTTTGCAATTGTAAATTGTGCTGCTATAATTATGCATGAGCAAGTATCTTTTTCATATTATAACTTATTTTCCTCTGGGTATATACCCAATAGTGGGATTGCTGGATCAAATGATAGTCCTACTTTTAGTTCTTCAAAGAATCTTCACACTGTTTTCCATAGTGGTTCTACTAGTTTACATTCCCACCAGCAGTGTAGAAATGTTTTTGTTCACTATATTCATGCCAATATCTATTATTTTTTGATTTTTTGATTATGGCCATTCTTGCAGGAGTAAGATGGTATCTATTGCATTGCACTTTTGATTTACATTTCCCTGATCCTTAGTGATGTTGAGCATTTTTTCATATTTTTGTTGGCTATTTGTATATCTTCTTTTGAGAATTGTCTATTTATGTCCTTAGCCAACTTTTCAATGTGATTGTTTATTTTTCTTGCTAATTTGTCTGAGTTCATTGGACATTCTGGATGTTAGTCCTTTGTCAGATGTACTGATTTTGAAGATTTTCTCCCACTCTGTGGGTTGTCTATTTACTCTGCTGACTGTTCCTTTTGCTGTGCAAAAGCTGTTTAGTTTAATTAAGTCTCAACTATTTATCTTTGTTTTTAATGCATTTGCTTTTGGGTTCTTGGTCATGAAATCCTTGCCTAAGCCAACGTCTAGAAGGGTTTTTCTGATATTATATTCTAGAATTTTCATAGTTTCAGGTCTTAAATTTAAGTCCTTGATCCATCTTGTGTTGATTTTTGTGTAAGGTGAGAGATGAGGATCCAGTTTCATTCTTCTACATGTGGCTTTCCAATTATTGCAGCACCATTTGTTGAATAGGGTGTGCTTTCCCCACTTTATGTCTGTGTTTGCTTTGTTGAATATCAGTTGGCTGTAACTGTTTGGGTTTATTTCTGGGATCTCTATTCTGTTCCATCGGTCTCTGTGTCTATTTTTATACCAGTACCACACTGTTTTGGTTACTACGGCTTTATAGTATAGTTTGAAATGGGTAATGTGATGCCTCCAGTTTTTTTCTTTTACTTAGCCTTTCTTTGGCTATGTGGGGTCTTTTTTGGTTCCATATGACTTTTAGGATTGTTTTTTCTAGTTCTGTGAGGAATTATTATGGCATTTTGATGGGAATTGCTTTGAATTTGTAGATTGCTTTTGGCAGTATGGTCATTTTCACAATATTTATTCTACCCATCCATGAGCATGGGATGTGTTTTCATTTATTTGTATTGTCTGTGATTATTTTCAGCAGTGTTTTGTAGTTTTCCTTGTAGAGGTCTTTCACCTCCTTGGTTAGGTATATTCCTAAGTATTGTATTTTACTGTATTGTATTGTATTGTATTGTATTGTATTGTATTGTATTGTATTGTATTGTATTGTATTGTATTTTTTGCAGCTATTGTAACAGGAGTTGAGTTATTGATTTAATTCTCAGTTTGGTCGCTGTTGGTGTGTAGGATAGCTACTGATAGTGAAATAAAATTGGAAATCCACTCCAAAAAGAACTTTCAAAACTATGCACATACATGGAAATTAAATAACCTACGCCTGAATGATCACTGGGTCAACAATGAAATCAAGATGAAAATTAAAAAATTCTTTGAGCTGAATGACAATAGTGACACAACCTATCAAAACCTCTGGGACAGAGCAAAGGCAGTGCTAAGAGGAAACTTCATAACCCTAAATGCCTATATCAAAAAGTTTGAAAGAGCACAAACAGACAATCTAAGGTCACACCTAAAGGAATTAGAGAAACAAGAATAAACCAAACTCAAACCCAGCAGAGGAAAGGAAATAACCAAGATCAGAGCAGAACTAAATGAAATGGAAACAAAAAAAAAATACAAAAGAAATGCTAGCTAACAGAATTCAGCAACGTATCAAAAAGATAATTCATCATGATCAAGTAGGTTTCATACCAAAGAAGCAGGGATGGTTTAACATACACAAGTCAATACATGTGATATACCATGTAACAGAATTTAAAACAAAAATCACATGATCATCTCAAAAGATGCAGAAAAAGCATTTGACAAAATCCAGCATCCCTTTATGATTAAAACTCCTAGCAAAACCGGCATACAAGGGGCATACCTCAATGAAATAAAAGCCATCTATGACAATCCTACAGCCAACATAATACTGAATGGGGAAAAGTTGAAAGCATTCCCTCTGAGAACAAGATAAGGATGCCCACTCCATTTCTGTTCAACATAGTACTGGAAGTCCTAGCCAGAGCAATCAAGACAAGAGAAGGAAATAAAGGGCATCCAAATCTGTAAAGAGGAAGTCAAACAGCTGCTGTTTGCTGATGATATGATTGTATACCTAGAAAACCCAAAAGACTCCTCCAAAAAGCTCCTAGAACTGATAAAAGAATTCAGCAAAGTTTCCAAATACAAAATTATATACACATTCTTATATACTGACAGATTCTTTACATTTAGATGTTAATGGAATTCCCTGTTGCCTCAACCCCTTTTGTATACACATTCTTATATACTGACAGATTCTTTGCATTTAAATGTTAATGGGATTCCCTGTTTAACCATTCTCTAACTTTAGCAAAATGTTTCCAGATGAGAACAAGAGACTCATAAAGGCAAAGTATCCTGTCCAAAATCTCACAATGAATTAGAGGTAGAGTTGAGACTAACTGCTCAGTGTATTTGTAGAGAATGTCAAATGGTGACCTTTGGCCTAAGTGTGCCAAAAGAAAACCAGTGGCTCTCTGAGACCCACCAATATACCAAGTGAATGTCCATTTTTTACTTGATGTTAATGAACTACAGATCTTAGTACTCAACCTGGCTTCTTGCTTCCTTTTGAGTATAGTAGCCAGGAACAGGTGGTTCCCAAGCCGCTTTTTCTACTAGGCGTGAGTGAAACAGACAAAGCCTGATGACAATAGGAATTATGAGATGATACAAGATTACTACTGCTTCCTGTTTTCTCTAAAGCCAGGGATCGAGGCAAAATAAAAAGGCATTTACAGAGTATCTGACACGTTTGTTTTGGGGTTTTGAGCAAGTCTGACCCTTCACTTTGTGTTCCATTCTATGTGAACTTCTCACTCTGTCTCCATTTCATTTTTTTCTCTCTTTCTCTCTCTCTCTCACACACACACACGCACACAAACACACACACTCACACACAAGCTGTGCTGTCTGTCCTGAAGCCTTTATCTTTGCTGATGCTACACCTGCTCGTCCCACAATCCCGACCTGTACCCATCTTCTCCTGAGAAAAACTGCTCACTCTTCAATGTCAGAATGTCATCTCTTAGGTTCCAGCTCCATGAAACCTTCCATGATTCTTTCAGCTGACAGCAAGCTCGTCCTCCTGTGATACTTCACAGCTCTTTCCTTGTACAATTCTTTAGCCTCAGTCCCTTTATGTTTAAGTTAGCATCTTGTACATTCAAGTATAAATATTTATTGAAAAAAACTAATGATCTTATTTGCTCAACACAACAACTGATATTGTTACCCGAAAGAGGTCCCAATACAGACCCCAAGAGAGGATTCTTGGATCTCGTGCAAGAAAGAATTAGGGGCAAATCCATAGAGCAAAGTGAAAGCAAGTTTGTTAAGAAGATAAAGGAATAAGAGAATGGCTACTCCATAGGTGGAGCAGCCCCGAAGCCTGCTGGTTGCCCATTTTTATGGTTATTTCTTGATGATATGCTAAACAAGGGGTGGATTATTCATATCTCACCTTTTTAGACCATATAGAGTAACTTCCTGATGTTGCCATAGCATTTGTAAAATGTCATGGCGCTGGTGGGAGTGTAGCAGTGAGGACGACCAGAGGTTACTCTCATTGCCATCCTGGTTTTGGTGGGTTTTAGCCAACTTCTTTACTGCAATCTGCTTTATCAGCAAGGTCTTTATGACCTGTATCTTGTGCTGACCTCCTATTTCATCCTGTGACTTAGGATGCCTAACTGATTGGGAATGCAGCCCAGTAGGTCTCAGCCTTATTTTACCTAGCCTCTATTCAAGATGAAGTTGCTCTGGTTTAAATGCCTTTGACAACATGGCAGGTAGAAAAAGGATCAACATTCCCATTTGACAGATAATAAAGTTCAGGTTCTGAGAGGTGAAAGGTCACATAGTTACTATGCAGAAGACACTAGACACAAGTCTGCTCTTCTATTTCTTCCTTTCACTCTATCTGGAAAATCAACAGCTATAAGGTTTCTCTCTTCAATATAACTTTGTCAAGATGATCCTAAAGCACCAAACACACACTAGACCTCCTAAAATGTTGGAAATATGACTTGGAACCCAAATAGAAAGGCTTCGGTGTGGATTCAGGGACTTACGGAGCTGGGCTAAGCTTTCTCATGATCATCATTTTCTACAGCTAGTAATCAGCATTGCATAGCCAGAAAAGACTCACACATTTATCTCGGACAACTGTGTAAATATAAAAACTGTAAGCTAAGGCTAATTTTTAAAAATGAAAGCTGTGGAAGGCTTTAGGAGGCTGAGTCTCCTCCCCTTCTCTTGTGCATAGACTAAAGCCTCTATTGTCCACTCCAAGGGAATAATGTTTTCAAACCTCCACAGCAGTTAATATTGTCGTGCCCTTAGACCCTCATGCTGCTATTTTGTTACCCCAGGGAACGAGCCAAGTAGCACCAGTTTAATTGTCATGTTTAGAATGAGCATCCTCTGATGAAGAATTATTGGCCAGCTAGAAGGCTTATGGTCAGGAACTAAACACTATGCAATTGGCTTCCCAGGGTCCTCTTTCTTCTGAGGCTTGTTTGGAGTCAGAGCTGCATACTTCCCCAAAACAAATTTTGCAGCTGTCAGGAGCCAAGACAGCTGTGAAACAGTGAGATGGATTGGGCTCTGCCTCCTGCACCACTCCAAATCTCTGCCAGCACCAGTTTCTAGAACCTTTCCCACTAATGAAAGTACAAAGGGGAAAAAGTCGCGTTTGCTTTTCACAGTGCTGGCAGGACCTGGAAGCTTGGCACTTAAGTACTTCTCCTTGTTTCAATGTGTACCCTGAGTAGTTCAAAATGGGAATGACTAGAGATTAAATATGAGGCACTGGGGTAGTTTGGCTTTTCACAGATCCTCATATCTGGCCATAACTTCCCTAAGCTGTATCTAAACTGAAATCACCAACACCTGTACTCACTGCAGCACACGATCTGAGAGAAGAGTTTCATATTTGCAAGGTCTCAGACATGCCTTTAAAATTTCATAATACTTCTTCTTGTGTTTCCCATGCTTGATGGGGCTCAGAATTGACAGTGTACATTTTCAGTAATACAGAGATGAGAAGGGTCAGAGAGGAAGTAAAGTGGCTAGGACTGGCTATGTAAATTGCCAAGGGGTGCAGTTCAAATGAAAATGTGAGACCTCTAATATAAAATTTCATGATGGGGATAATGGATCATGAAACTAATCGTGGGGCTTTGTGTGACACCACGGGACACTTGCCTACAAAGCCATCCCTACTCCCTGCTTAAATGGAGACAAGAACACATTGGTGATTCTCAAATGCAAACTGTCCCTTTACTGAAAACCTAATGAGTTTAATGCTTACTAGACTGTAGTCCCTTATGTGCTGATTACATTGTGGAATGCTGCAGGGAGAAAAACAAATTCACCTAGTGATGCTAAAGAACCATTAGGAGACTTTACTAGTTTAGGTCACAAGTGCCTAGAAATACAGAAATGATCTTTGACCTTTCCTCCATTTTTCAAAAGGACGCTATTTCTGTGATCCTCATTGACCTCTCCTGACAAAGTCCCAGATTGCCTTTGCCAAAGTTAACAACCCATCTTGGCTTCTTGCCATTTCTCATGTATTCACTAGATCAGTGCATGACTGCTGCTCTCAACCCACATCATGGGGCCAGAGCCTTCACTGGTTAATATTTATAAAAAAATACTTTGAAGATTAAATCCTTGGTCGGTAGAGAAAACACTAGACATGGATAGAACAAGAAATTGTGGGGTCTGGGCCTCCTCCCAGAACTGCCACCACCATACAATGTTATCTTTGACAGATTTGTGGTATCTGGGTGGCTGTACTTTTCTTTTGGTGAAATAGCAAAAGCCAAAAAAAGAGACTGTAACATCTGATGGGATTTTGCCCAGCTCCAGTACTGAATTCCTGGGTTGCCTTAGAGGAAAGGTATTGACTGTTTCATCTCTTTGGCCCTCAGTATACTCCCCCAACCCAACTCCACCCCTCCGTCATACACACATCTTACTCTGGAAATGATTCTTAGCAGGAAAACATACTATTATGAGGAACATGCTTAGCAGTGCTCTCATAACCCTGCCGAGGGCTGGCATTTTGATTTTGTTTGCACACAGAAACCTGTTTGACTGAAATCTGGAAAAAAAAAAAAAAAAAGAAAAACCAGACACGGGAGAAAAATAAAAATCACAGTAGTTTTATACATACATTTGGTTTCTAGGGCCAGATAACTGATTTTGTTACCATTTTCTATCCTGTTATTCTGGTGCTGTGAATGCACTAGCTAGAAGTAAAAGTTGTGGGGAAAGGAAGAAGTTGGTTCTGAGTTTATTTTCCCCAGGGTTTCTGAGGGAGTTCCACCCTCTCCCCTGAAAGGGAGTTGGGGCAAATCTATGTTTCTAATTCCACATCAAGTGTAACTATGGCATGTTCAGAATATTCCTCTTTGAAACAGCACTTTGAGAACAGGGAGCTGCAGCAGTGCAAGACAGCTTGTGGTTGGCTTGGGACTTTAGCCTCAACCCAAATTTGGAACTGGGAACATCTCCAGTCAGCTCTATGGCTAGTCTCAGCTTCCTGATCAGCCACTTGGGCGGGCTGTAAGCCTGGCTAAACCAGGTCACCTCAACATTTGTGTCAGGGCAAAGAGTGGAGGAGAGAAGGTGTTTCTTCAACTCCTGGCTTTTAGCTGTGCCTGGATGCCTGCATACTGTTAAAATTCAGCTGCCAGCCTTATCTTATCCGTAACCAGTTGAATTTATTACAATAATCTGATTTTAGAAGCCCCTGAGGCATGGCTTGAGGTCCTATATTGACTTAGGCCCTTGGCTCTGAGGCATTAGAGTCCTGAATTGACTTTAAAGAGGCATAGAAACATAGATGTCTACCAAAGGCTTCAAACTGGCCAACTCTCAGTCTATTTCAACATGCCCTACTGAGCCAATCACTCTGTGCCAAGCCAGTACTAAGAACTGGGGGGACAAAGTGGACTGAGTCTACTCCCTGCCCTTCAGAAGCTCAAAGGCTGTTTATGAAACCAGAGAAGTAAATAGATGCTTTCAATATAATGTGATTAATTATAGGCTAGAAATGAGATTGGATGCCTTGAAAGCACTGAGGGTGAGGATCCAACACAACCTAGGGACATCAGGGAAGACTTCCTGTAAAAGGGATCGCCAGGTAGGGTTGAAAGTAGTTGGGGGGAAACAGTGAGAAATAAATGCCAAAGAAGAAGCAGAAAAAGCAAAGGCAAGGAGGTCTCTTACAGCACTCTATGCTCAGGAAATTATAATGAGTCAGGATAAGTAAACCTTAGAGTGCAAGGCTTGAAGGGATGGGAGATGAGGCTGGAGAGGAAGGTGGATGGGACCTAGCCATAGGAGTCTCAGATGCCACATTAAGAAGCTTCCTTACATCTAAAGCTAATGGGGAGCTAGTTAGCGATTTTAAGCAGAGACAATTTGTCAGTTGAAAGATCTTTTGGAGTGCAGCAAGTATATGAATGAATAAACAAATCTATGTCACAATTTTACTTAAAAATGTGCAATGTTTTCCAGAAGGCTACGGAATAAAGCCAGAAGTCATTGGTTTGGTTCTCTACAAGCTGCTGTAACCTAAACTTTTCTTCTCAACTCACTCTGCTCTAGCCACACAAACCTCTTCACTCATTTAAAGCCCTAACCTTAACCCTAACCCTAACTCTAGTCACTTTGGCACTGGAGAAGTTTAATTGTTATCCAGTGGGAGGTATTAGAAAGAGCACCAATCAGGGGTGAGGAGTGGAGGGGTGAGATAGGGCTTGGGATTTCAATCTATGTCCTGCTGTTGACATACTGCAGTCATCCTTTCCTATTTCTGGATTTCAGTGTCCCAAGCTATATATTAATCTAACTGATCTTCTAAAAGATTATCAATCTCTCTCCCATTTCAGATCCAGGTCTCTAGGATTATGTCAGTCATATGGTTCACATTCCTTGCCCTAGAAGGGTACAGAGGTCCCTATGGCAAGGGAATTTATAAAGCATGTGGGTATAGAAGAAATACCATGTCTCTGTGGTAGATGAATACTGCAAAAGGTATCTAAGAGACATTTCTGACTTCCTCATCCAGATTGAAAACACAGATCTTTCTCTATGTCTCTATTTCTCTGTAACTATCTCTGATTATATATGTGTGTGTGTCTATTTCTCTGTTTCTGTCTCTTTCTTTATATATAATATATATTTATGAAATATAAAATAAATATTTCATATTTATTAAATATTTATTTCATATATACACATATATAATATACATACATATATAAATCAGTGTCTCTATTTGTCTCTATATATGTTAAATATATAAACATATTAACATACACATTATTTATAAGCACGTATTTATAATATATTATATAAATAATAAATATATATAAATATACATATTTCTCTGTCTTGGTTTCTATCTCTTTATTTGGAAAACAGAATATATATATATATATATTCTCTCTGTCTTCATATAGAGACCGAGACAGAGAAATAGAAACACTTATAAATAGAAACACTTATTTATATACGTATTTATATTATATATTTGTATATATGTATATTATACACATATATATGTTATTATATCTAATATGTATATTACATATATATAATTTTTTTTCTAATTTGGGTATCCAAAGAATGGGGCAATAGGAGGACTACAGGGGCATTTTGGGTTGCATTGGTTTGAATTTGCCTAGCCTCAGTAATTCATGAAAGCCCATATAAAAGATTTCACCAAATGAGCCTTGTAAGTTAAACTCCATAGGATACATATTCATTCGTTTCTAACTTTCATGTCCAAACAGATCTGCTCTCTGATATTCTCCAGTCTAGGAAATGTAGGTATTTTTCTGGATTTTACTGTGAAACCAAAGTCACAATGGCACAAGCCAGGTAAGTAAAAGTATATATAGAGAGATGGATAGGTATATGGATTAAAGATATTACCAGGATCTTTTCTAGCTGACTGGCAGCAAAGGGGAAAAGCTTAACAATGTTTGCAAAAGTGATGGCTAATAGAATATGTCAGTGAGTACTTAATTTGCATGTTTTTTATTTAATGTGAAAACAGAGCTCGGGTTCTTTTCTGACTCGTTTTTCAGTACCTTCAAATTTCTATAACCCTATCCCATTTTCCCTTCCAGGTTGGAAAAAATTGAATCAGCTAAGCCTAGAGAAATGAGTTGCAGGATTTCAGAGGAGAGTATGAAAATAAATAATAACGACTGTTTAAAATGATAGCATTTGCACAATGCTTTACTGTTCCAATCCTCTTTTGCATAAATCATCTTGATTCTTTTAATAACCATGCTCTAGTGCATTTCAGGGCCTTTACACATGCTATTCTTTTTGTTTTGAGAGTTTTTCCTACCTATCTTTGCCTAGTTCTACTGATGCCTCAAATCTTAGCTCAGTGGTCATTTTTTTAGAGAAACCTCTAACTTCACTGTCCATAGCAAGCCTCCTTTTCATACACTAAGGGCACTGGTATCTTTCTTTGTTTCTCTTAACATAATTGCAATTTTATTATGAGTGGGCATGATTATTTAATTAGTACATCTCTATAATATAAAAATTATTGCTGAGAAGTGAGGAGGCATGGCATATAATCAGTTTTTATCAATGCAATATGAAAAAAGTGATGTTTGTCACTACCTGGCCACAGCACTTAAAAAGCAGGTGCACCTTTCTTATTCTCTCTTTGTTCTTCTCTTGCCTGGGTGTAGAAGCTTATGATATCATAGGACAGTAGTTCTCAAACTTTATTGAGACAGGTTCATTTATAAAGACGGCTTCATTGTCTGGTGAGAGTCTGTCTCTGCTTCCAAGATGGCACCTTGGACACTGCATCCTCTGGAAAGGAGAAATGCTGTGGTCTCATATGGCAGAAGGCAGACAAGCAAGAAAGGGGGATGAACTCCCTCCATCAAGCCCTTTTATAAGAGTACCTAACCTAATGCATAAGGACAAAGCCCTCAATCACCTCCCAAAGGGCACAGCTCCCAGTGTCTTTGCATTGGTGATTAAGTTTCAACATAAATGTTAGAGGGGACAAAAACATTCAAGCCATAATATCCACCCTATGAAATAAGTATTGATTCTCTATATGCAGCCATAAAAAAGGAACGAGATTATGTCCTTTGCAGGGGCATTGATGGAGCTGGAAACCATTATCCTCAGCTAACTAATGCAGGAACAGAAAACCAAACACCGCATGTTCTCACTTATAAGTGGGAGCTGAACCATGAGAACACATGGACACATGAGGGGAATAACACACACTGGTGCCTGTTGTGGGGGTTGGGGGGAAGAATTCAGGAAGAATAGCTAATGGACGCTGGCCTTAATACCTAGGTGATGGGTTAATCTGTGCAGCACACCACCATGGCACACATTTACCTATGTAAATCCACAAATCCACACATCCTGCACATGTACCCTGGAACTTAAAATAAAAGTTGAAGAAAAAAATAAATAAGTGTTGATTCTGCATTTTACAAGATATTTATTGGGGGTCTGCTACCTGCCAGGCACAGTGTAGGTAAGGTATTTCTAGCCTCTTTGTAATGATGAGAAAACTGAAAAAAATATATATATATATATACACACACATATACATATACATATATATAGTAAGGTAAAGGGACTTAAGTTCACAGAGCTAAAAATGATTAATCTAGAGTTCCAACTCATGTCTATCATTCTACATTCAAGGTCCTCTCTATTACATGCTGTATAGAGTGAGCAATATGAGCAAGTGCAATATGAACAAAAGTAAGCATTGTATATTTTTTAATTGAAATAAATTTCATTTCCATACATTTGGAAAAATTCATGGTACATTACTGGGATCACTGGCAATATGATCAGCCAACATTTATTGAACATCAATTGTTTGCTGGATAGTAAGGATGTATACAAAATATTAATAATATTAGGCATACCCTGCTAAGTGCCAAGTGAGTGGTAGAAGTGTTCTAGGCCTTCTGAGAAGGACAAGAGCACTGTGAGTTGGAGTGGATCTGGTATGCTTCACAGAAAATGTAAACTTTGAGCTGAGCCTTGGAAGACAGGTAAGAGTCTAATAAAAGGAGTAGGAAGAGGAAGAAGGGCATTTCAAGGAGAAGAAATAATGTGAACAAAAGCTTCCCAAGGTGTTGAAAAACCAGGTTGGGCATTGCTGGTTTTGGACCAATAGTCCAATACAAATACAAACTTCTGAACAAAATGTGGTAAGTGAAAACACAGCTGGTTTTAAGGATTTAAAAGAGTGATAAAAAGGTATGAGAGTGGGAGATGAAAGTCCTGAACTGAGTTACTGAAAGTAACAGCACTTTATAAACTGGAAAGCACAATGCACATAGAAGTGATTAAAAAATTATTGTTGTTGTTGTTATTGCTATCTACCACTGAGTAAATGATTTTATTTAATAATCATTGAGTTTCATCATTGAATGGTGGTTATTTCTATAACCCAATCAAAGGCATAACCTCTGTCCAGAAAGACTTTGAAAACAAAATATGCAAATTAAAAACTTTCTTTCATTTCAGTTTATTGGAAGTTTAGAAGGGCCTGAGGCAGCAGGTGGGTGACTTGAGGCACTGTAAATCCTTCACACTTAAGGTGAGCTTCTTGGAGGAAATGGGTTTGGGAAAGGTAAATTTTTATCAAGGAAAAATAAAGTTTGACAGAATGAGCCCGCAATATTAATGATTGTCTCTCACTTTGGACAACATTTCGATCTCTTTGGTGACTTGTATGCATTCATTTTCCTCTCATTCTGACTCTGGGAAATGAGGGGAACTGATATTGCAATTCTATATGAATGCAGTCTTGAGGGCTATGGAGCCAAGATGCCTGGGTTCAAATACCAGCTCTGTAAGTTCCTAGCTGTGAGAAGCTACACCTCCCTGAACCTCAGACAGAAAGAATAATCCCTACTTTGCAGAATTCTAATGAAGATTAAATAAAATATGTATATATAGGGCCTCAGGTGTTCCTCAAATATAATTTCTTGTTTGCTTCCCTGACAATATAGAGCATAAGTTTGAGAGTCAGAGAAGATGTGAGTCCAAGTGAAGAAAATTAATTTATTCATTCAACAAATCGCAATTGAGTTCCTCCTAAATGTCTAGCTTAGTGCAAGGGGCCAGAGATAAGAGCAATAAACAAAGCACACAAGATCCTTACTTTTGTAAAGTGAACAGGCTAGGTCTTTTTGACATATACCTGCTTTGCTCCTGTAATATTTTATTCAAAAGATCCTCAGTTTCCTCGATGGAAGAATAGTCATTGCCCAACATACTTTATAGGAAAGTTGTGAAGATTAGATTAGATAACATACAGAAGAGGTCTTATGGACAGTATATTACTATACTGATGAAATTATTAGTAGCTGTGTTCCTATTTGATCCCAAGGGCAGGGGAGCTAAGAGGCATGGGTTGCTAGCTACAGGTACCAGAGACCATCTTATTATGGAATCCTGATCAGGAATCTGATAAGATTGAAGGATATGAGAATGTCATCAACAGCATTAGCCCAGTTGCTGGTGGTATCCAGGCACTTTGTACAGCCAGGAAGGTGTACCTCTGTAATGGTGAAGGAGAAAACCTTTGTCTTTTAAGCCTCCAGTCATTCTTTCCTGTACTCAACTTTCCTGTTTTCCCTGACAGGAAGCCCACATTTTCATTGCCTTCCCAATGTTCTCCTTTTTCCCCCTCTCTAAGTCAATATGCTCTAAGGAAATGATCTGGTCAATTAATTCATATTGATGTGCCAATGACTGCAAAAACTTTATAGGTGACCGCTCCTAAGGAAAGGGGCATTGAATTGAAGGCTTAGCCTTACAACAAACAGAAAACTAATGGTAGTATTCTGGGGAATATCAATAAAGCTCAGGTTCCTTGGAAATCATACCAGGTGGATGAAAGCTGTTGTCACTATAGGAGACTTACAATAGAAAAACCATAAAATGTCACAGCTAAAAGACTTTTCATATTATGTCCCCTAGAACAGTAGTCATTCATCTATTTTTCTGTAAAGGAAGAAGATGACGAAGTGTTTATCAATATCTCTGGAAATGCTGTTTAGCAGCCTCAAAGCATAGACATTTTATGGATCATTGATAGGATTAAGAAAGAGCACAGATCTATTGATATACACAGAGAAACTCATCTCTAAATCTCACTAATAAGGTCCTCAGGCTGTAGTAGTTCTCAAAAATGTGTACTTTCTGACTCTGTAAATGAAATCTATTTATTTGATTGTCTTCTCAGAAAGTCCAGTTTAAGGAAACTATCCCTCAATTTTTCCAAAAGGAACCCCCTCATTTACATGGTTACTGAGGTCTAAGATGTTCCTACAATGAGATTCCACTCTATGGTGACAATTAATTGGTGAAAAGGTGGACATCTGATCCAAGCTTGTACAGTAAGTCCTCATTTGGACTTTTGGACCAAGAGATTTCAGCTTAGTTTGGTTCTTAATTTAAACTTTAGCAATGTTAGCAATGGCCATTTTCTCCCATTTGGACTTAGAATAAAGAAAGTGGGGGGGAGGAGCCAAGATGGCCGAATAGGAACAGCTCCGGTCTACAGCTCCCAGCGTGAGCGACGCAGAAGACGGTGATTTCTGCATTTCCATCTGAGGTACCGGGTTCATCTCACTAGGGAGTGCCAGACAGTGGGCGCAGGCCAGTGGGTGCGCGCACCGTGCGCGAGCCGAAGCAGGGCGAGGCATTGCCTCACCTGGGAAGCGCAAGGGGTCAGGGAGTTCCCTTTCCGAGTCAAAGAAAGGGGTGACGGACGCACCTGGAAAACTCGGGTCACTCCCACCCGAATATTGCGCGTTTCAGACCGGCTTAAAAAACGGCGCACCACGAGACTATATCCCACACCTGGCTCGGAGGGTCCTACGCCCACGGAATCTCGCTGATTGCTAGCACAGCAGTCTGAGATCAAACTGCCAGGCGGCAGCGAGGCTGGGGGAGGGGCGCCCGCCATTGCCCAGGCTTGCTTAGGTAAAAAAAGCAGCCGGGAAGCTCGAACTGGGTGGAGCCCACCACAGCTCTAGGAGGCCTGCCTGCCTCTGTATACAGGCTCCACCTCTGGGGGCAGGGCACAGACAAACAAAAAGACAGCAGTAACCTCTGCAGACTTAAATGTCCCTGTCTGACAGCTTTGAAGAGAGCAGTGGTTCTCCCAGCACGCAGCTGGAGATCTGAGAACGGGCAGACTGCCTCCTCAAGTGGGTCCCTGACCCCTGACCCCCGAGCAGCCTAACTGGGAGGCACCCCCCAGCAGGGGCACACTGACACATCACACGGCAGGGTATTCCAACAGACTTGCAGCTGAGGGTCCTGTCTGTTAGAAGGAAAACTAACAAACAGAAAGGACATCCACACCGAAAACCCATCTGTACATCACCATCATCAAAGACCAAAAGTAGATAAAACCACAAAGATGGGGAAAAAACAGAACAGAAAAACAGGAAACTCTAAAATGCAGAGCGCCTCTCCTCCTCCAAAGGAACGCAGTTCCTCACCAGCAACGGAACAAAGCTGGATGGAGAATGACTTTGACGAGCTGAGAGAAGAAGGTTTCAGACGATCAAATTACTCTGAGCTACGGGAGGACATTCAAACCAAAGGCAAAGAAGTTGAAAACTTTGAAAAAAATTTAGAAGAATGTATAACTAGAATAACCAATACAGAGAAGTGCTTAAAGGAGCTGATGGAGCTGAAAACCAAGGCTCGAGAACTACGTGAAGAATGCAGAAGCCTCAGGAGCCGATGCGATCAACTGGAAGAAAGGGTATCAGCAATGGAAGATGAAATGAATGAAACGAAGCGAGAAGGGAAGTCTAGAGAAAAAAGAATAAAAAGAAATGAGCAAAGCCTCCAAGAAATATGGGACTATGTGAAAAGACCAAATCTACGTCTGATTGGTGTACCTGAAAGTGATGCGGAGAATGAAACCAAGTTGGAAAACACTCTGCAGGATATTATCCAGGAGAACTTCCCCAATCTAGCAAGGCAGGCCAACGTTCAGATTCAGGAAATACAGAGAACGCCACAAAGATACTCCTCGAGAAGAGCAACTCCAAGACACATAATTGTCAGATTCACCAAAGTTGAAATGAAGGAAAAAATGTTAAGGGCAGCCAGACAGAAAAGTCGGGTTACCCTCAAAGGGAAGCCCATCAGACTAACAGCGGATCTCTCAGCAGAAACCCTACAAGCCAGAAGAGAGTGGGGGCCAATATTCAACATTCTTAAAGAAAAGAATTTTCAACCCAGAATTTCATATCCAGCCAAACTAAGCTTCATAAGTGAAGGAGAAATAAAATACTTTACAGACAAGCAAATGCTGACTGATTTTGTCACCACCAGGCCTGCCCTAAAAGAGCTCCTGAAGGAAGCGCTAAACATGGAAAGGAACAACCGGTACCAGCCGCTGCAAAATCATGCCAAAATGTAAAGACCATCAAGACTAGGAAGAAACTGCATCAACTAACGAGCAAAATCACCAGCTAACATCATAATGACAGGATCAAATTCACACATAACAATATTAACTTTCAATGTAAATGGACTAAATTCTCCAATTAAAAGACACAGACTGGCAAGTTGGATAAAGAGTCAAGACCCATCAGTGTGCTGTATTCAGGAAACCCATCTCACGTGCAGAGACACACATAGGCTCAAAATAAAAGGATGGAGGAAGATCTACCAAGCAAATGGAAAACAAAAAAAGGCAAGGGTTGCAATCCTAGTCTCTGATAAAACAGACTTTAAACCAACAAAGATCAAAAGAGACAAAGAAGGCCATTACATAATGGTAAAGGGATCAATTCAACAAGAGGAGCTAACTATCCTAAATATTTATGCACCCAATACAGGAGCACCCAGATTCATAAAGCAAGTCCTGAGTGACCTACAAAGAGACTTAGACTCCCACACATTAATAATGGGAGACTTTAACACCCCACTGTCAACATTAGACAGATCAACGAGACAGAAAGTCAACAAGGATACCCAGGAATTGAACTCAGCTCTGCACCAAGCGGACCTAATAGACATCTACAGAACTCTCCACCCCAAATCAACAGAATATACATTTTTTCAGCACCACACCACACCTATTCCAAAATTGACCACATAGTTGGAAGTAAAGCTCTCCTCAGCAAATGTAAAAGAACAGAAATTATAACAAACTATCTCTCAGACCACAGTGCAATCAAACTAGAACTCAGTATTAAGAATCTCACTCAAAGCCGCTCAACTACATGGAAACTGAACAACCTGCTCCTGAATGACTGCTGGGTACATAACGAAATGAAGGCAGAAATAAAGATGTTCTTTGAAACCAACGAGAACAAAGACACAACATACCAGAATCTCTGGGACGCATTCAAAGCAGTGTGCAGAGGGAAATTTATAGCACTAAATGCCCACAAGAGAAAGCAGGAAAGATCCAAAATTGACACCCTAAAATCACAATTAAAAGAACTAGAAAAGCAAGAGCAAACACATTCAAAAGCTAGCAGAAGGCAAGAAATAACTAAAATCAGAGCAGAACTGAAGGAAATAGAGACACAAAAAACCCTTCAAAAAATTAATGAATCCAGGAGCTGGTTTTTTGAAAGGATCAACAAAATTGATAGACCGCTAGCAAGACTAATAAAGAAAAAAAGAGAGAAGAATCAAATAGACGCAATAAAAAATGATAAAGGGGATATCACCACCGATCCCACAGAAATACAAACTACCATCAGAGAATACTACAAACACCTCTACGCAAATAAACTAGAAAATCTAGAAGAAATGGATACATTCCTCGACACATACACTCTCCCAAGACTAAACCAGGAAGAAGTTGAATCTCTGAATAGACCAATAACAGGAGCTGAAATTGTGGCAATAATCAATAGTTTACCAACCAAAAAGAGTCCAGGACCAGATGGATTCACAGCCGAATTCTACCAGAGGTACAAGGAGGAACTGGTACCATTCCTTCTGAAACTATTCCAATCAATAGAAAAAGAGGGAATCCTCCCTAACTCATTTTATGAGGCCAGCATCATTCTGATACCAAAGCCTGGCAGAGACACAACCAAAAAAGAGAATTTTAGACCAATATCCTTGATGAACATTGATGCAAAAATCCTCAATAAAATACTGGCAAACCGAATCCAGCAGCACATCAAAAAGCTTATCCACCATGATCAAGTGGGCTTCATCCCTGGGATGCAAGGCTGGTTCAACATACGCAAATCAATAAATGTAATCCAGCATATAAACAGAGCCAAAGACAAAAACCACATGATTATCTCAATAGATGCAGAAAAAGCCTTTGACAAAATTCAACAACCCTTCATGCTAAAAACTCTCAATAAATTAGGTATTGATGGGACATATTTCAAAATAATAAGAGCTATCTATGACAAACCCACAGCCAATATCATACTGAATGGGCAAAAACTGGAAGCATTCCCTTTGAAAACTGGCACAAGACAGGGATGCCCTCTCTCACCACTCCTATTCAACATAGTGCTGGAAGTTCTGGCCAGGGCAATCAGGCAGGAGAAGGAAATAAAGGGTATTCAATTAGGAAAAGAGGAAGTCAAATTGTCCCTGTTTGCAGACGACATGATTGTTTATCTAGAAAACCCCATCGTCTCAGCCCAAAATCTCCTTAAGCTGATAAGCAACTTCAGCAAAGTCTCAGGATACAAAATCAATGTACAAAAATCACAAGCATTCTTATACACCAACAACAGACAGAGAGCCAAATCATGAGTGAACTCCCATTCACAATTGCTTCAAAGAGAATAAAATACCTAGGAATCCAACTTACAAGGGATGTGAAGCACCTCTTCAAGGAGAACTACAAACCACTGCTCAAGGAAATAAAAGAGGATACAAACAAATGGAAGAACATTCCATGCTCATGGGTAGGAAGAATCAATATCGTGAAAATGGCCATACTGCCCAAGGTAATTTACAGATTCAATGCCATCCCCATCAAGCTACCAATGACTTTCTTCACAGAATTGGAAAAAACTACTTTAAAGTTCATATGGAACCAAAAGAGAGCCCGCGTCGCCAAGTCAATCCTAAGCCAAAAGAACAAAGCTGGAGGCATCACACTACCTGACTTCAAACTATACTACAAGGCTACAGTAACCAAAACAGCATGGTACTGGTACCAAAACAGAAATATAGATCAATGGAACAGAACAGAGCCCTCAGAAATAACGCCGCTTACCTACAACTATCTGATCTTTGACAAACCTGAGAAAAACAAGCAATGGGGAAAGGATTCCCTATTTAATAAATGGTGCTGGGAAAACTGGCTAGCCATATGTAGAAAGCTGAAACTGGATCCCTTCCTTACACCTTATACAAAAATCAATTCAAGATGGATTAAAGATTTAAACATTAGACCTAAAACCATAAAAACCCTAGAAGAAAACCTAGGCATTACCATTCAGGACATAGGCGTGGGCAAGGACTTCATGTCCAAAACACCAAAAGCAATGGCAACAAAAGACAAAATTGACAAATGGGATCTAATTAAACTAAAGAGCTTCTGCACAGCAAAAGAAACTACCATCAGAGTGAATAGGCAACCTACAACATGGGAGAAAATTTTCGCAACCTACTCATCTGACAAAGGGCTAATATCCAGAATCTACAGTGAACTCAAACAAATTTACAAGAAAAAAACAAACAACCCCATCAAAAAGTGGGCGAAGGACATGAACAGGCACTTCTCAAAAGAAGACATTTATGCAGCCAAAAAACACATGAAAAAATGCTCATCATCACTGGCCATCAGAGAAATGCAAATCAAAACCACTATGAGATATCATCTCACACCAGTTAGAATGGCAATCATTAAAAAGTCAGGAAACAACAGGTGCTGGAGAGGATGTGGAGAAATAGGAACACTTTTACACTGTTGGTGGGACTGTAAACTAGTTCAACCATTGTGGAAGTCAGTGTGGCGATTCCTCAGGGATCTAGAACTAGAAATACCATTTGACCCAGCCATCCCATTACTGGGTGTATACCCAAATGACTATAAATCATGCTGCTATAAAGACACATGCACACGTATGTTTATTGCGGCATTATTCACAATAGCAAAGACTTGGAACCAACCCAAATGTCCAACAATGATAGACTGGATTAAGAAAATGTGGCACATATACACCATGGAATACTATGCAGCCATAAAAAATGATGAGTTCATATCCTTTCTAGGGACATGGATGAAATTGGAAACCATCATTCTCAGTAAACTATCGCAAGAACAAAAAACCAAACACCGCATATTCTCACTCATAGGTGGGAATTGAACAATGAGATCACATGGACACAGGAAGGGGAATATCATACTTGGGGGACTGTGGTGGGGAGGGGGGAGGGGGGAGGGATAGCATTGGGAGATATACCTAATGCTAGATGACGAGTTAGTGGGTGCAGCACACCAGCATGGCACATGTATACATATGTAACTAACCTGCACAATGTGCACATGTACCCTAAAACTTAAAGTATAATAAAAAAAAAAAAAAGAAAAAAAAGAAAAAAAAAAAAAAAGAATAAAGAAAGTGGTCAGTGGAGAGAAGACAAGACATGCCAAGAGAAGCAGAGAAAATGGAGGGAGAGAAAGAGTCCTGAGAGCATTGAGTCCCTATTCCAATGGCATCTGAAGCCCAGTAGAATTCTTGTTCTGTGAGACATCTTTGTAGGCTTACTTACAAACAGATCCATAGGCTAAGTTATGACATTTTTCTTTTTGCTTAAGTGAACTCAACTGGGCTTCTCTTGCAACCAGGATTCCTAACTAATAAAACTCCATATTTATGAAAACCAAAGACAAGTCATTAATGATCTTTTACATTCACACAATCTTGCTATTATACAAGTATTTTCTTCTTTGATTTGTGTTATCACTTGTTCACACATGATTTTCTAATGGCAGAAGTTGTAGGCCAGGTGCTATTTTCATCGTTAAGAAACCTGTAGAAACTGAGGCACGAAGCAATTCAAAGATTCATCAAGGATCAATATCAGACCTAAAACACATATCAAGGTATTATGATTTTGGATTGTTCATGACTTTTGTTGTCTCAGTCCAGTGTGGAACATCTTGACTTTGAGCTAGTAATTCTCACGGATAAAGATGGCAGGTTAAAGAAGTCAAAATGTTTCCTCTAACCAACTAAAGCCAATGTCATAGTATTTGAGCACAGCCATTCTGAGCCCAAGGTGGTTGAGACATTCATGCAATATGGCATAGAGTAGTTAGAGAGCACAAGCTGTAGAGTCAGAAGATATCTGAATCTTGAGCCGTGCACAGTGGCATGTGCTTGTAGCCCCAGCTACTAGGGAGGCTGAGGCAGGAAAATTGCTTGAGCCTAAAAGGTCTAGTCCAGGCTGGGCAATATAGCAAAACCCCATCTCTTAGAAAAAGTAAAAATAAAGAATAAAGAAGATGGTTGAATCTTGTCTTTATCATTTTCAAACTGTGTGGAATTGAGCAAGCCATTTAAACTTCATGAGCCTCAGTTTCCTCATCTATGAAATGAGAATAAAAATATCTTCTTGGAGTGGCAGCAGTAGCTGCAGTTGCAAGTGTCCAGGCTCTGGGCTAGGGCAGTGGTGGCACCATCTTTTGCCCAGGCAGATAGGGAGGCCAGGATTGGGAACTGGAGGATGCAGTGGACTATGGGAACAACCTGGAGTCTGAGGAACTGGAGTTTGAGAGTTGCTGCGAAAGCCTGAGCCTGAACCAGACCCCAAAAGGGGAAGCCCTGGTCCTGGATCAGGAGCCTCTGGCAGCCAGGATGAGAAAGAGGAGCCAGGACTGTTTGTGGATGATCTGGGGTATGGTAGCATTGAGGACCCGGAGCTCAAGTAAGGAAGACAGAGGAAGAAGCTGAAAAGCTTCAGGAGCTACAGAATGAAGTAGACAAGCAGATGAATATAAGTCTACCTCTAGACAATGCTAGCCCAGTGATCATCCATTGAGGAGAAGATGAAGGCTGATGTCGCTTTCATCTATGTTGGCAATGTGAACTATGATGCAACAGCAGAAGTGCTGGAAGCACACTTTTATGGTTGTGGTTCAGTCAACAGCGTTACCATACTCTTTGGCTAATTAGAGGCCATTCCAAGGGGTTTGTATATACAGAGTTCTGAAACAAAGAGTCAGAAAGGACTTCCTTGGTCTTTCTATATAGAGAAAGAAAGATCAAGGTGATCCCCAAATAAACCAACAGATCAGGCATCAGTACAACAGACAGGTTTTCCAGAAGTCCTGGTTCCTGGACAACAAACTATGACAGTTCCAGCTCTCATTTCTACAGTGGTTTTAGCAATCGGCCCTGAGGTTGAGCTACAGGGGCCAGGCTAAAATAATATAATATTCCCCTTACTGAAAATGAAGTGTATATTGGGAAAAAGAGAAAGGAAGGGAAAATGAATTAGAAAAATGAAAAGCAGATGAAAAAAGGAAAAACCTCCCCAGCTGAACTCATAAAGTGTATTAGGATTAGATGGGGGGCAAAAGCTTTGAAAAGTCTAAACTGCTGTACATGTACCAGTTGTTCTGATATTTCAACAAAATAGAAGTCTATTCCATGAATGTTGAAAAATGATGACTTTGGTTCTTCACTTTGTATTATGAGCTTCTCGAGAGCATGTTTAGCATATAGTGGGTGCATTTTGACTAAGAGAAAAGGCCCACACACATGACATACAAATATCATTTAGTAGTCAGGATAACATAAGCTCTAGAGCCAAGTTCAGGGGTTCCAATCCTGACTTTATTGTTTATTACCTGTATGACTTTCAACAAGTTGCTATATTCTCTGAGCTTCTCTTTCCTCATCTGTAAAATAAAAATAATAATAGTACCTTTCTAATAGGATTGTTGTGAGGATTCAGTTCATTCACGTAAAGCAGTTAGAAGAATGACTGAGATCATGTTCATATTGAGTTAGTTCATGTGAGGCTCTTAGAAGAATGGCTAGGCCGGGCACGGTGGCTCATGCCCATAATCCCAGCACTTTGGGAGGCTGAGGAGGGTGGATCAGCTGAGGTCAGGAGTTCAAGACCTGTCTGGCCAACATAGTGAAACTCCATCTCTACTAAAAAGACAAAAATTAGCTACGTGTGGTGGCACACACCTGTAGTCCCAGCTACTCGGGAGGCTGAGCTAGGAGAATCATTTGAACATAGGAGGCAGAGGCTGCAATGAGACAAGATTGTGCCACTGCACTCCAGCAGCCTGGGCGACAGAGCGAAACTCCATCTCAAAAACAAACAAACAAAAAAAAAAAAAAAAAGAAGGAAAGGAAAGAAGAGAAATGGCTAGCACATAGTCAGTGTATAATAAATGTTAGCTGCTATAATAGTCCATCACTTATATCCTATAATAGATAATAGAACCACAACCTTGTTATTCCTTGATAAGGCCCTTTCATTTCAATCTGAACACACAAGCTAAATGTCCTTGCAATATTGTACTCCTTTTGTGTCCATATGACTGTCCTGGTTTGCCATCTTTGACAGAAACTGCTTTTAACAGCTTTGCATCCAAGTTTTCTGGACACTGCCATAGTGCACACAGTTACATTTTGGCCAGCATTGAAAAGCAGGTGACTAAGGGATGATAATGCTGAATGGGAGACAAAGGGGCTATTTCTGATATGCTAGTATTTGATTGTTGTATTTGAATATGCTTTAGTCCCAGATTTCAGTTGATTCAGGAAATAATATAGCCAGAATTGGTATTCTATGAGAATGTAATCAGTTTTGGTGTGTTTAAAAATACTGTTTGTTTTTCTCCATGGCTTTGATCATAATAATTCAAAATTTTAGTTTACAAAAGCTTGAATCATCTATCTAAATAAAGTAACAGATTTTCAACTGACAAATACCAAAGCACTGTTTGTGACTCATTAGGTATAGGAATTCCTACTGATAACCCTGTACTTTCCAAAATATGAGAGAATAACACCCCTTCTTTTTATTAACTTACATTTTTACTCGGCCAGAAATTAAGGAAACTTCTGACGTTCACAAGTTGATTCATGATATTCTAAGTAGTTATCTGCCCCGAATCAGAGTGAAAGTAAGGGGGCTGGGGGCATTTCCTCAGGGGCTTCTGAGATATGTCATACTTCTCTGTTAGGCAAGTAGAGGAAGGCATTAGCAAGGAATTGTGGGATTCCACCTATAACACATCATCAGTGCTATTCCCTTGTGACTTCGCTGTCACCCATTCCCAGAAGCAGCTGCCAGGAAATGAGTACAAATAATTTGTCCTCAAGTCAAGATAGAGCCAGTCCAACCCTAACCAAAGTTTTCAGTTAGCAGCAAATAATTTGTATCTCTGGGGACCAGGGATCACTTGATGAGTGGGGCTAATTTCTTAAAACCCTGGTGTGGAAGAAATAATTCTGACAAAGGAGAATGCGTGTCCCATATTTCTCTGCGTCTGAATAGCTAAATGACCTTGGGTGAGTCACTTAAGCTTTCAGAGGCTCAGTTTCCTCTCCTGTGCACCAGAGATAATAGTGCATGCTGTGCTTAACTCCAAAAGTCTCTATGAAAATTGACTGAGGTAATACATGCAAATGTTCTTTGTTTACCACAATGTCCTGTACAAAAGTCAGGTGGTATCACTGCTGCCAGAGAGTGAAGGTGCGAAGACAGGGTGAAGGCACCCCTCCTCATCATTTGTATTATTTCACCAGAGAAGTAATACGGATATGATAGCAATCATTTAGTACCTTTGAATTCTACAGCGAGGTTCTGTTACTGTGAAAGATAGCAGTAGCCTCAATTGCATCTTTGGCCTCATTCTGATTTCCCCAGAATACTCCATTCTTAAAGGCCCAAAGGTGACATATGTTCTTTGATTGGTGGTCATTTTCCCTTTTGGCAGCTACTGGAGTCCCACCTCAGTACCTGGTGGAGCCTAAATGAATATGAGCCAAGATTCCCAGTATTTTGCCATCTACAAATATATGTTTTGCAGCAAAGAATGCTGCCAAGGACGTTTCTAGAGTGGACTGGGATAGGGCTTTTTTCCTGGGGAAGAGTGAAATGTGGGTAGGGAGGAAGAGGGACCTTGCTAAACTAATTTTCAACTGTTGACCTCTGCTTCACATGTTTTGAAATCTTTTAAATGTGGAGTTTAAACTTTGAATCCCAAATGTTATCCCTGGCACCTGAACTTGGGGTCAAATATCCTTAGGCATTTTGAAAAGCAAATAGCAGTACACAAATGATACCGGTAATTAACTGTTGCCTAATGCCCGAGAAGTAATATGACAGTCAGTTTTGTGTCAAACAAACCAGGCTTCAACCTTTAACTCTGCCTCAATATTGCTACCTTTAAAATGGGGATAATAACAAACAATAATATTTCACTTGGAGAGATATTATAACAATTACACAATATACATGTTGTCACATAATAGACAATTAAAATAATCTTTATTATGCATTTTCTTTGCATTCATCATTTTACTAGGTTTTTCACAACAAATCATCAAGAAAGAAGTTATTATCTCCATTTTAGAAAAAAAGTAAAATGAGGTTTAAAGTGGTTCAGTGATTAAGACAGAGGTCACATGGCATATAAATAAGAATGGAAATTATTTTTATTTTTCATCAGATGTAACTGTACAACTCTGTTACAAAATGCCTTGCTATAACAAAGATTCAATAATGTCCCTGCTTACCTAATGTCTGGTTCTTATATTATGGATGAACAGAGCACCACACTATAGCATCAGAGAGGTAGTTGAAGTAGAGTGGTAAGAGATCAATTGCTTTCTAATAGAACACCCAGGTTCATAGTACGGGCCCTGCCTCTGATTAGCTGGCTGACCTTGGGCAAATTACCTAATATTTCTGAGCCTCAGTTAACCCCTCTATAAAGTAGGAATAAAACTGCTTGGTTTCTTATGCAAAAATATGTAATTATCAGTGTTCTGCAATGCCAGTATATCACAGTGGGTTCCTAGTAAGTTATCATTAGGAGTAAAACAGCAGAAGTATAGACGAGCCCCTCTCTTTCTTATACTACTTTTGTAACATATTTTAATTTAATTTTTTTTTTGAGTTGGAGTCTTGCTCTGTCACCCAAGCTGGAGTGCAGTGGCATGATCTCTGCTCACTGCAACCTTCGCCTCCCGAGTTCAAGTGATTCTCCTGCCTCAGCTTCCCGAGTAGCTGGGATTACAGGCCTGCGCCACCATGCCTGACTAATTTTTGCATTTTTAGTAGAGATGGGGTTTCACCGTGTTGGTCAGCCTGGTCTCGAACTCCTAACCTTGTGATCAGCCCGCCTTGGCCTCCCAAAGTGCTGGGATTACAGAAGTGAGCCAATGCGCCTGGCCGCATTTAATATTGTATACCTATATTTTGGTTAAACAAAACATGTAGAGCTCTTAGTCCCAGTGTCTAGCAGAGTGCCTGGCATACAGTGAAAATTTCCACTTATTTGTTAACAAATTAGAGAAATGAAGCAATGGCAGTGCAGGAGGTGGGAGATACTGCCTGGTGGAGGAGAAAGATTTATTTCTATATCTATAGATCTCCATCTATAAAATTAGAATACATATCTGGTTGTGATAAGTATTTTAAAAGAGATAGAAATAAAGTACTATATAAATTAACTATGATTAATCAATCTAGAAAATAATTCCCAATATTGAATCCCAAAGAATTCAACATTTGGGCTGTCGTTTGAAAGATAAGTTGAATTTAGTCATGAAGGAAGTGAGGGGGGATAAAATTTCAGTAAAAGGTAACAGCAAGGTCCAAAGATAGTCAGGTCTTCAGTAGTATGGAGTATATTCAGAGGGAGCCCAAGATGTCTGATGTGACTAAAAAGATTGGTGGTTGGTAGGAGGAAGAGGTGTGAGAAGAGGCTGTAAAGAAAAATTGAAACTTGATTGTGATGGACTTTAAAGGCTAGGCTATGGGACTTGGACATGAATCTGCAGGCCAGTGTTTGCAGACTGGCAGCCCACAAACTGATTCTTATCAACAGACATGTATTGTTTGGCCTGCAGAGTTTTGGCCTGCATGATGATTTTAAACCATCTGAATTAGTAGCCATCATTTTCAAAAATCAAGAGATGCCACATTAAAATATGGAATGCTGCTGTTCTTGAAAATAATGAAACATCTGGAACATTGAGGCCACATTCCTGACTGACAGCAATCAGTTGGAGCTGCGTAGTGACTGCCCACTTTACATGGGGCATCTGATCCCTAGTCGATTACAGCTGCCACCACTCCCCTTTATCTCTCTAATACCAAGCTCTTTTCACTTATTTTTGTTACTTAAGAGATATTTGGGTTTGAAACCCCTGATGCAGGTAATTGAGGGTTATAGAGCAGAGGACAGATGCTATCAGAGTTGTCTTTTAAGAAAGAACCCTCTGTTCTCATTTTGTTGAAGATAGCCTGGAAGAGGGCAGCCAGGGGAGAAGTTAGGGCTGGAGCTATGAGAAAGGATAAGATGAGATGATGGCTTCAACATTGAGGACAGAAAGAATATTGAGATGAGAAAGTAGTCCTTTATAAGCATCTATGCAAAGGAAATAGCAGATGTCCACAAATCAGCAGAGGCAACAACTCTGAAAGTTTATTCATAAGCCCCTCTTTTCATCTCCAATCCAGTTTAAATGTAATTATTTAAATTGTTCTTCACTCTCCTTCCTGGATCATGAATGAGCTCCTTAAATGCAGGGTCCACAGTGTCCTATTCATCAGTGAATTCCAAGTGCCTAGCACAGAGCCTGGCAAATAGTAAATGCTTAACAAATATTCGTTCAGTGCATGAATTGGAGTGATTCTCTACTTTGCTCATAAGTTGAAAAAAGGTTTATTACATACCTAAATATGCTGAAATCACAGGGCATTTGGCAACCCCCCAAAACCAAACTCCCAGTTTGGAAACAGAATTTTAATTCTGTGAAAATAAAATCCATTCATTTATTCAAAAAATATTTATTAAACAATGACCATGTCCCACACCAGGCTGAGTCCTAAGGATTCAATGATGAACAAAAACCAACATGATTCCTGCTCTTAGGAAACATACAGTTCAGTGAGGAAAACAGATTGTGAGAAGTCCTCCAACAAATACTGGGTGCTATTAAAATATATTAAAAGGTGAGTGGGTGAGGGACTTGAGCTAGCCTAGGTGGTTCAGGAAGTCTTCCTGGATGTGCTGATATGCATAGGCATTAACTAGATAAATAGAGAGAAGGATGAACCAACATTGCAGGTAGAGGGAACAGAATATGCAAAGGCAGGAAGGATTATGGAGTCGTTGGAGGACCTGAATAAAGGCCAGTGTAAGTGGATCTCAGAAAACAGGAGGAAAGGTGTATGAGATGAGATCAGAGAGGCAGATCATGTGGGGTATGGTTAATGTTTTGGACTTTTCTATTAAGAGCAATGGGGAGACAGTGACAGGACTTAAACAGGGAAATAATATGACCAGATTAAACTTTCTAAAAAACGCTCTATGCAAATATATATTGAGAGTTAATTATTGACAAAGATTCAAAGGCAATAAAGTGGAGAGAGAATAGTATTTTCAAAAAATGGTGCCAAAACAATAGGACATCTATATTAAAAGTTGGGTATCTGTCTACAAAACTTAATTCAAAATGGATCACAGACCTAAATGTAAAACTGAAAGCTATACAACTTCTGGAAGAAAACACAGATGGGAATCTGTGTGATCTTGAGTTTGAAAATGATTTATTATATCTGACACCATAATCTGTAAGTTAACATAATTCATAAGTGAACAAAGTGATGAACTGGACTTCATCAGAATTTAAAATGTTTGTGCTTCAAAAGACACTGGTATGATAATGAAGACAAACTACAGATAAGATATTGTTGAATCATATTTCTGATAAAGGAATTGTGCTCAGAATACATAACTCTAAAACCCCCATAATAAATTACAAGTAGCCCAATTAAAAAAAAAAAAAGAGAAAAAATTTACAGTCTTCATCAAAGAAAGTATACAATTGTAAAATAAGCACATGAAAAATGCTCTGCATCTTTATTCATGGGAGAAATAAAAATTAAATGGGAAAGACACCTCTAATTAGAATACTAAAATTAAAAAGACTGACCATACCAAGTATTGGTGAAGTGGAAATGTAAAATGATACAATCACTTAGGAAGATGATTTGGAAGTTTCTTACAAAAGTAGGTATATACCTACCCTGTGAGTCACCCATTCCATGGCTAAGTATTTACCTGAGAGAAATGAAAGAATACATCCATACAAAGATGTTTATACAAATATTTATAGCAGTTTTATTTGTAGTAGCCCCAAACTTTAAAGAACCCAAATGTCCATCAAAAGTGAATGGATAAACAAAGCATGGTACAGCAATGCAATAGCATACTACTTAGCAATAAAGAAGAATG
Organism: Pan paniscus; assembly: GCF_029289425.2. NCBI lineage: Eukaryota > Metazoa > Chordata > Mammalia > Primates > Hominidae > Pan > Pan paniscus. The sequence goes on from NC_073272.2 coordinate 67,128,511, forward strand.
AGCTAGTGATATACATAACAGCTTAAATGTACATCAAAGGCATTGTGCTCAGTGAAAGATGCAAGTAAAAAAAAAAAAGAGTACATGCTGTATAGTTCCATTGACATAAAACTCTGGAAAGTGAAAAACAGTCTATACTGACAGAAAGCAGATCATTGGTTGCCTGAGGAGGAGGAGTATAGGAGAGGTGGAGGGAAAATGTACAAAGTGGCACAATAAAAACTTTTGGAATCATAGATATATTCACTATCTTGATTGAGTGATGATTTCATGAGTGCACGCGTGTGTCAAAAATGATCAATTTATGCAACTTTAAATATGTGCAGCTTATTGTATATATCAATTATACCTCAGTACGGCTATTAAAAAGAAACCCTCTGGCTGCACAATGCAGAACTGATTCTAGGAAAGAGTGGAGGGAGGATGACCATTTACAGTGCTCCAGGTGGAAGAGAACGGTGCCTTCTGGAAGTGAACTAGGTTGGCAACAACAGAGATGAAATAAGTGGGCAGATGTGTGAGATACTTCGGAAATAAAACCCGATGGTCACCATTTTCCAAAGGTCAGCTCATCCTGGCTTTCCAGAGCAAAGAGCTAGGGAAGACTTTATTAATAAACCCCTCTTGAAGTTGCAGAGGAAGCTTATAGCAGAAACTTACTCTCAACCTGACTAATCTGAGAGAACACCTCTGGCTCCATTTGATTACTAAAAAACTGCAAAGAACAGGAGGAGAAAGAAGAAGAAAGCTGGTACAAACAGTGAACTTATATAATATTATTCAATAATTGTCTCTTGTTCTTAAAAGCAATGGGAAGAAAATGAGATTTGAGCTGGAAGATCAGAGTTCAAAATCCAAATAAAGTATATGGCCCTAATATGCTTATAGTAGTTAACCTTTCCTGATAATGATATAATTGTTGACAGCACCATCTTTAAAAATAAAAATAACATAGTAATCCTTCAGATTTGTAGAATGCTTTCCTGTTTACAAGTTTGTTCTATACACATTATGTCTTTTAAATGACACACTAGCCTTCTGAGGGTAACTTATATTGGCAACAGTTTCAGATGTGGAAACTGTGAAGACAATGTTGGTGATGTGGAAGCAACATAAACTTTGGAGTCTTTCAGACCCAGGTTTGAATGTCAGACTGCTTTTTATTCAGAGTAACTTCAGAGCATTATTTCTCACCTTAATTTTTTTTCAGGCCTCTTTGTGTCTATGTGTCCTCCTCACTCCTGTCCATTGTTCATTCAGTGATTTTTGCACCTTCCTTCACTGTTAGTCTGTAGACACATAGTTCTCCTGGCTCTGAGACCTATGTTAATTCCATTCTACCATCCTGCCAGCCCACTCAATTCCTATTGAGCAATGCTAGTTGAAAGTTGTGGTGGGATTAAATGTTGCAATGAGTATTCAAATGAGGTTGAAGTATCTACGCATTCTACTTACATATGGTGAGGTATATTCAAGGAAGGCTGTAGCCATTAAAATCTCAGGAAATAATTTTTCACCTCCTCAGGTGAAAGGGTCTTCAGGCCTTTGTGTTCTGGAAGGTTCATTTATAGCCATTTCCCAAATGACAATGCGATTGATGAGTCTAGAGTCTAGCTCAAATAGCAATGGACTGGAAGACTAGTTTAGGTTTTACTAATGTGGAACATAGAACAAATTATGTCCTTGTTTCAGCCTGTTCATCTGTGAAATAGAGCCTATCATATCCAGTCTTCCTTGCCTTTAGGTTTAAGTTACCTTCTTTGGTCAAGGTAAGTAAATGCCTATGATGTTTGGCTGTGCACAAGATAAAGCTACAACAAAGCTACAACCCATCTTTTCTCTGTAGAAGACTGCAAAAAGCGAAAGAGACCCAGGCAAAAATCTCAGAATGACTTTTGGAACAGAGAGCCTCCCCAGAATCAGAAGTCAAAGGAATTTAAAACATAGGGAGGCCCAGGGTCTCTACTGACATAAAGGAAAGATGTTTTCCTTATAGGTTTACGTTTACATTTTCTCTCTCTTTCCATTCCCACTTGCATCTCCACCTTTACACAGGGCTTATGGGACCTCCTCCACAAAAGAGCAGTTGCAGTAACCCACATCATCCTCCACGCCTGGCTGTCCATCAAGAGGCGAAAAGCAGCCCTATATAGGTTCTATCCTTGGATAGTTCCAGTTGTAAAGTTTAAAATATGCAAAGGCAACTTGGAAAAGCAAGCGGCTGCATACAAAGCAAACGTTTGCAGAGCTCTGGACAAAATTGAGCGCCTATGTGTACATGGCAAGTGTTTTTAGTGTTTGTGTGTTTACCTGCTTGTCTGGGTGATTTTGCCTTTGAGAGTCTGGATGAGAAATGCATGGTTAAAGGCAATTCCGGACAGGAAGAAAGGCAGAGAAGAGGGTAGAAATGACCTCTGATTCTTGGGGCTGAGGGTTCCTAGAGCAAATGGCACAATGCCACGAGGCCCGATCTACCCCTATGACGGAATCTAAGGTTTCAGCAAGTATCTGCTGGCTTGGTCATGGCTTGCTCCTCAGTTTGTAGGAGACTCTCCCACTCTCCCATCTGCGCGCTCTTATCAGTCCTGAAAAGAACCCCTGGCAGCCATTAGGAGCAGGTATTCCTATCGTCCTTTTCCTCCCTCCCTCGCCTCCACCCTGTTGGTTTTTTAGATTGGGCTTTGGAACCAAATTTGGTGAGTGCTGGCCTCCAGGAAATCTGGAGCCCTGGCGCCTAAACCTTGGTTTAGGAAAGCAGGAGCTATTCAGGAAGCAGGGGTCCTCCAGGGCTAGAGCTAGCCTCTCCTGCCCTCGCCCACGCTGCGCCAGCACTTGTTTCTCCAAAGCCACTAGGCAGGCGTTAGCGCGCGGTGAGGGGAGGGGAGAAAAGGAAAGGGGAGGGGAGGGAAAAGGAGGTGGGAAGGCAAGGAGGCCGGCCCGGCGGGGGCGGGACCCGACTCGCAAACTGTTGCATTTGCTCTCCACCTCCCAGCGCCCCCTCCGAGATCCCGGGGAGCCAGCTTGCTGGGAGAGCGGGACGGTCCGGAGCAAGCCCAGAGGCAGAGGAGGCGACAGAGGGAAAAAGGGCCGAGCTAGCCGCTCCAGTGCTGTACAGGAGCCGAAGGGACGCACCACGCCAGCCCCAGCCCGGCTCCAGCGACAGCCAACGCCTCTTGCAGCGCGGCGGCTTCGAAGCCGCCGCCCGGAGCTGCCCTTTCCTCTTCGGTGAAGTTTTTAAAAGCTGCTAAAGACTCGGAGGAAGCAAGGAAAGTGCCTGGTAGGACTGACGGCTGCCTTTGTCCTCCTCCTCTCCACCCCGCCTCCCCCCACCCTGCCTTCCCCCCCTCCCCCGTCTTCTCTCCCGCAGCTGCCTCAGTCGGCTACTCTCAGCCAACCCCCCTCACCACCCTTCTCCCCACCCGCCCCCCCGCCCCCGTCGGCCCAGCGCTGCCAGCCCGAGTTTGCAGAGAGGTAACTCCCTTTGGCTGCGAGCGGGCGAGCTAGCTGCACATTGCAAAGAAGGCTCTTAGGAGCCAGGCGACTGGGGAGCGGCTTCAGCACTGCAGCCACGACCCGCCTGGTTAGGCTGCACGCGGAGAGAACCCTCTGTTTCCCCCCACTCTCTCTCCACCTCCTCCTGCCTTCCCCACCCCGAGTGCGGAGCCAGAGATCAAAAGATGAAAAGGCAGTCAGGTCTTCAGTAGCCAAAAAACAAAACAAACAAAAACAAAAAAGCCGAAATAAAAGAAAAAGATAATAACTCAGTTCTTATTTGCACCTACTTCAGTGGACACTGAATTTGGAAGGTGGAGGATTTTGTTTTTCTCTTTTAAGATTTGGGCATCTTTTGAATCTACCCTTCAAGTATTAAGAGACAGACTGTGAGCCTAGCAGGGCAGATCTTGTCCACCGTGTGTCTTCTTCTGCACGAGACTTTGAGGCTGTCAGAGCGCTTTTTGCGTGGTTGCTCCCGCAAGTTTCCTTCTCTGGAGCTTTCCGCAGGTGGGCAGCTAGCTGCAGCGACTACCGCATCATCACAGCCTGTTGAACTCTTCTGAGCAAGAGAAGGGGAGGCGGGGTAAGGGAAGTAGGTGGAAGATTCAGCCAAGCTCAAGGATGGAAGTGCAGTTAGGGCTGGGAAGGGTCTACCCTCGGCCGCCGTCCAAGACCTACCGAGGAGCTTTCCAGAATCTGTTCCAGAGCGTGCGCGAAGTGATCCAGAACCCGGGCCCCAGGCACCCAGAGGCCGCGAGCGCAGCACCTCCCGGCGCCAGTTTGCTGCTGCAGCAGCAGCAGCAGCAGCAGCAGCAGCAGCAGCAGCAGCAGCAGCAGCAAGAGACTAGCCCCAGGCAGCAGCAGCAGCAGGGTGAGGATGGTTCTCCCCAAGCCCATCGTAGAGGCCCCACAGGCTACCTGGTCCTGGATGAGGAACAGCAACCTTCACAGCCGCAGTCGGCCCCGGAGTGCCACCCCGAGAGAGGTTGCGTCCCAGAGCCTGGAGCCGCCGTGGCCGCCAGCAAGGGGCTGCCGCAGCAGCTGCCAGCACCTCCGGACGAGGATGACTCAGCTGCCCCATCCACGTTGTCCCTGCTGGGCCCCACTTTCCCCGGCTTAAGCAGCTGCTCCGCCGACCTTAAAGACATCCTGAGCGAGGCCAGCACCATGCAACTCCTTCAGCAACAGCAGCAGGAAGCAGTATCCGAAGGCAGCAGCAGCGGGAGAGCGAGGGAGGCCTCGGGGGCTCCCACTTCCTCCAAGGACAATTACTTAGGGGGCACTTCGACCATTTCTGACAGCGCCAAGGAGTTGTGTAAGGCAGTGTCGGTGTCCATGGGCCTGGGTGTGGAGGCGTTGGAGCATCTGAGTCCGGGGGAACAGCTTCGGGGGGATTGCATGTACGCCCCACTTTTGGGAGTTCCACCCGCTGTGCGTCCCACTCCTTGTGCCCCATTGGCCGAATGCAAAGGTTCTCTGCTAGACGACAGCGCAGGCAAGAGCACTGAAGATACTGCTGAGTATTCCCCTTTCAAGGGAGGTTACACCAAAGGGCTAGAAGGCGAGAGCCTAGGCTGCTCTGGCAGCGCTGCAGCAGGGAGCTCCGGGACACTTGAACTGCCGTCCACCCTGTCTCTCTACAAGTCCGGAGCACTGGACGAGGCAGCTGCGTACCAGAGTCGCGACTACTACAACTTTCCACTGGCTCTGGCCGGACCGCCGCCCCCTCCGCCGCCTCCCCATCCCCACGCTCGCATCAAGCTGGAGAACCCGCTGGACTACGGCAGCGCCTGGGCGGCTGCGGCGGCGCAGTGCCGCTATGGGGACCTGGCGAGCCTGCATGGCGCGGGTGCAGCGGGACCCGGTTCTGGGTCACCCTCAGCCGCCGCTTCCTCATCCTGGCACACTCTCTTCACAGCCGAAGAAGGCCAGTTGTATGGACCGTGTGGTGGTGGGGGGGGTGGTGGCGGCGGCGGCGGCGGCGGCGGCGGCGGCGGCGGCGAGGCGGGAGCTGTAGCCCCCTACGGCTACACTCGGCCCCCTCAGGGGCTGGCGGGCCAGGAAGGCGACTTCACCGCACCTGATGTGTGGTACCCTGGCGGCATGGTGAGCAGAGTGCCCTATCCCAGTCCCACTTGTGTCAAAAGCGAAATGGGCCCCTGGATGGATAGCTACTCCGGACCTTACGGGGACATGCGGTAAGTTTTTCCTTCCAGAAATGTCGCCTTTCGGCCCAGGGCACAGAGTCACTCTGTGTTCTGGGGTATCTAGCGGCTCCTACCTGCGCGAACACTCAGATTGCCCCTGGGAGAGCTCAGCAGGGTAAACCTAGAGCTCTCCCGTGGACTCCCGGCCTGCCAGAGGTTTAACCTGAGCTCTCCTAATTTCTGCTGCGTGCCCTGGATGCTGATTCCTGCCCTCCCAGATTCTTCAACTCCCCCAACCGCCCCAAATTCTCACTACCTCCTGGTACTCGAGGTCCCAAACTGAAATCCTATTGCACGGGCCACCTTCAGAGATAAAGCTCCCAAGCCCTCCACTCTTCCTTTCCTCCTGTCCTCAAAGTCTGAGAACCTCAACAGGAACTTGGACAATTTCTCCTCTTCAGGTCTGTTAGGATTTCACTTTCAGCCTGCGCAGATTAGAGTCAAAAAGACCGGCCCAAGAGCTTCTCAGCGGGTATCCTCCAGAGAGGTAAAGTGAAATTCTCGGTTAGGGAAAGAAAGTGGTCTCTGGGTGCTGAGGTCTGCTGTGTGAAAGGGTGAACTTCTTTCCCCTGAAGCAACTGGGGACTTGCTCCAGGGCTGGAGGTCAGTAGAGATAATCCAAACCGTCATGTTTAGAGTAGGCAGAGGGGCAACTTTCTTGGTAAAGACTTCACAGGATTTGCACTCACAGTTTCTCAACGTTGGTTGACTATGTTGAAAGTAGTTGCTTGGGTCGGTTTTCTCTTGTAAAGTGTTTATTTTCTCTGTGGATTATAACAGATCCACAGCCCCCTACTTCAGGTTTGCATCAGATCTATAAAGAGGAGAATATTCTTTTAATGTACAATTTAATTAGGCTTGAGTCTGACTTACGAAAGTGTTGGAAAACATTTTTTTGCAAAGCATTTCCTGCTATTTCAGTGTGCTCCAAAATCTCCACTGGGGAGGGAGGAGTGAGGTTTTTTATTATATTCCTTCATTTTTAGGACATGTTTGCATTTTAGAATATGTGCTGTTAGCTCTAACAAATTGAGTAAGAACTCTTAATGACCTATGAGCCGTAATCTTACCCCAAAGTTTTAATTAGCATATGAGAAAAGTGGCAGGCAATTGCATCGTGCTTATTAAAAATTATTCCTCACCGCAGTTGTTGAGCTTCTTGGAGACCATGCTGAAGATTTTCTCCCCCAGCAAATTAAGATATTAGTTTATCTGCTGAGGGAGGACAGACTGAATTGGGGAATTAACTCCTCAGGTAGGCCAGGTGCTGATGTCCCTGTGGACTTTTGTCTTATTCTTTGTTTCTATGGCTGTTTTCTTTTACCTGTGACTTCTCCAAAATTTCTTTGTTAGCCTTAACATCTTTGTTTGGGGACTTAAATCCAGCAATTTGCCTTCTTTCACTGATGCTTTCCTTCTTACAAGGTAGATAGCACAGTGTTAGTAAAGAAAGAAAGAGGAGGGTAGGATTTCATATTATTTCGTGGGCTGTTGAAGAAACAGCTTCTTACCAGGCTTTATATTCCATTAGGTTTTTAATGTTTGACTTACAAGATTTTCAGAGGGTTCATTTGATATTGTCAAAGTCTTTTCCAGTTAATTTAGACTCTTTATTTTTGTAATGGGTTTATGCTATGGGACAAAAAAAGTATTCTTCATTTTATAAGAACAAATTTACTTGGTAGGGTTAATTTTTTTTCTAGGGCTGTCACTAGACGGTGGAGCCCCTCTTCTACTGTAAACTTTTCTTGGGGGAAAATGTCTAAGGTGCATTTTGACCTGCCATGATACTAAACCCAGACACTGGAACCTTCCATCTTCTGCATGCCTCCCCCACAACTTACTTAACAGGGAAAAAACTGATGGTTCCACATATTTGCTAAAAAATGTGTGCCTTCAAAGACAAAACCAAAATTTTTAGGGAATAACTATAGAGAGCAAAAGTTACTCCCATCAAGTAGACAACGAGCTTGGTGATTTTATTTCAGGTCTTAATGAAAAAAGCTTCTTTATGAGGAAGGTTATCATATCTTGGTGCCTCCTTGACAGTCTGCTTAAATTAATGACATAAACTAATGAGAATTTAGCAGTTCCTGTAGAAAGTACAAGTTTATTTTTTTTTTCTGGTTTGTGATTGCTGCACTGAATATGAGGAGTCTAGTTAAAGGGACAACTGGTGTTCCTGTCTTGTGAGTTGACGAAGACTTTCCATTTCTAGGATATAGAAAATCCTTAAGCCGGTTTATTGAAAATTAATCAATTTAATCAGAATGCAATCAATTCCAATCCAAAAGTTGGTATTTTCTTTCTTTTTATTGAAAATTAATTTAATCAGAATACAATCAATTCCAATCCAAAAGTTGATATTTTCTTACTTTCTCTTTTTTTCCCTCATTTTGTAGGGGTACAATTTGGTGAAAGGCAAGAGATTTCTTAAGCCAAAGCAAGAGTGTCTTCCCTCTCTGTGTTGCATGCATTATGTGCCATTTTTGAGCTAAAAATCTCAAAATTGGGCAGGCTTCCAATGACCTGTTGGGTTCCTCCCTTTACCATTCATGTGTGTGTTTATGTACATAATTTTGTGGAGGGGTTTTTTTAAACCTTAGTAACATCTGCACTCACTCTGTGTTCTTATACATTTACAGTGTTTCTGCTGAGAGGAGGGAAGATGCAAAGGTGGTCTCTTTTACTTAATTTAGCATGTGGTTTGAACAGAAGGAAAAATAAAAAGTGATGGGGCTTGTGTGCAACCCTGATGATATTTTATGGAGCTGTCTGTCTTCTCTCTGAGATCAAACAGGACTACAACTTTGTTAATTGACCACTGGCTCCCTTGGCAAAAGTAGGGCTCCTTATATTCCAGCAAGCAGCACAATAATATGACAAAAATTTATTCTTGGGAGTTGGGTTCTAAGAGAGTGCATGCCAGAATTAGAGTTTGGGGTTTAGAGAAATTATCCAGATGCCAAAAGAACATTTTAATTTTTCTCTTGGTAATTTGTTCTGGTCTCCATAGTAGGTAGTATTTTAGTAGTGCTTTGATATTGACAAGTCTTGCTCCCTTTCTCTATTAGATTTTTCAAAATAAGGCATTTTATTAATTCCTCTTTCCTTCTCCTCTCTCCTCTCAGTTATCAAGCATTTTTATGACTATCTTACAAGCAACAGTTTGTCTTGTAAAGCAGAATTTTCCTTTGAAACCAAGACAGATTATTTCTGCCCATAGGCTTCAAGAACCAATATTTTGGCAAGAAGCATCTTTTCTTTGTGGTCAGCAAATAGGTGGTGAGTTCTGTCTGGATCCCCACAATCAACACCTGAGGACCAAATAGCCACACTGGGTGGCACCCCATTCGGAAGTATACACAGGAAGTAGCCCTCTTGCTTGTTCACAGCTCAAGTCAGCCAAAGATTAACACTGGTGAGAGATATTTTCAAAGAAGTTTGCGGGCTTCCAATTGCAGGGTCATTTTGGGGTGCTTTCTTGCCTGTACTAATTTTATCTCATCAAGCTTCCATTCTTTGAGCTGTAAACTTTGAAATAATATACTGGATTTGCTGGTACGTTTAATTTTCTTTGTTAAGTGTTTTCATTCCCATAGTAATTTTTCATCTAGTGCACATATATGCATTTAAAACAAAAATTCTTTGGTCTCCTTACGCGTATATGCACTGCGGCTTGTACACGTACAAGCTACTTGGTGGGATTATGTGAACTGGAGTTAGAAATGTGGACAATTTTATTATGATTATTTTTAATGGTGATATCAAGATCACCAGTTTCATTCGGAACCTTGCATAAGCAGGGAGCAGAATGCGGACTGGGTGTGGCAAAGCAAGGGCTTATTTTATAGCCAAACCTGAAATCACAACTCTGAAAAATAAAAAAAAAAAAAGCAAACAAAAAAATCAAGTTTTGTGAGCTTGGTCAGAGAAGGAAAAGGAAATCTCTCCCTACCCCCCACCTCCACCATTTTCTCTTTGTCTGCAGCTTCCTCAAGTGCTGCCTGTCCCCGATTTTCTTTTATTCCACTCCTTTCATGTTTTTGACATTGAAATACAGACTCTTCTTTCCACTTCTCAGGATATTTTTCTCATTACACCTGTGGCATGCTCCTCAAGAATTTCTTTTTTTAAAAAAATCTGTAGAGTAGTAGATTAGATCAACCCCAGCATCTCTCCCTTAAGACTAGATGACATGAGGGGATTGCAAAATGAATAGCTGGGTTTTTTTTTTTTTTTTTTTTTTTTTTTACTTTGAGGTTAAAGCCTGGTTCAACAGTTGCTGAGAGAGTTAACTAGATTGCTTGAGGACTTGGCAATTTCATAAAGTATTTTGTCTTATGCTGTCTCTGTCTCTGTCTTGATCTCTGTCTCTCTCTGTCTACTGTAATGTTGGCTACTTTCTCTCAGAGCCTGAGAGACAGCTCTGAGACCCTTCCCAGGTCTGTTCGGTTCAGACCTCAGTAGCTGGATCACAAGCAGTACCCAATATGCATATGAGGGTGCGTGCTGCAAGTGTCCGGCTGTGCTAATCTGCTTAAGCTTCATAAAAATTAATCATTTGAAAACAAAGAAAGATATTAAAGAAATTATTCTACCTCCGACTTCCCCTATCAGCATTCCATCAAGTTCTGGGATGTTAAATTCAGAGAAAGTTAACCTTATCTTAAACACAAAGTTGACTTTTAAACAAAATTGCTTATAAAGTTCTGTACAGTTACCAGCATTGGTTGCCCTTTGTCGTACGGAAGAAAATTATGAAATCTCATATTTACATAGCATTCTTCCAAAAAAAGAGACGGTGTTTTCCAGTTTATTCACTGCATTCGTGTAAGTGTGAGTAGGCCAGGAGGGGTGCTTAGTGATTACCCTTTTGCTAGGTAACAAAGTAGAAAGTTAGATTTTCTATGATATTTGTTTACCACGTAGGGGAACCTCTCTAGAGCAATACTCCCAAGCTTTTTCTTCTTGAAATTTCCCACCTGACAGATAATACTTTAGATTGTTGCTCTTAAGGACTTCTCTCAGTAGCTGCTACATAGAGATGATTGTCTGTGAATTATTGCTTGCACACTCATGGGTGATGCTACTCCCTCTCTCTCATGGCAATTCTTGCTGCCAACCTGCAGGCCACACCAGGATTGAAGGCAGCTCATCTCGATAAATTTATAGCATTAAAGTGCTGGGTCATTTGAGAATGTTGTCAATTTAGGTTACTTAGTACCTAAGTTTTATTCTTTAAATAACAGCTTTATTGAGACGTAATTTACAATCCATACAATTCACTCATCTAAAGTGTACAGTTTCATGCTTTTTAGAATATTCAGAGTTGTGCAACCATTATTGCAATCAATTTTAGAACATTTTAATCACCCCCAAAGGAAACCCTATGCACCTTTGTGTTCATCCCCCTATATTCCCTCAGTCCTTAGCAACCAATAATCTACTTCTATCTATGGATGTGCTTATTCTAACATTTTGTATGAATGAAATCATGTAATATGTGGTCTTTTGTGACTAGCTTTTTTCACATAAAATATGTTTTCAAGGTCATCCATGTTGAAGCATGTATCAGTACTTCACTATTTTTTATAGCCTAATAATGTTCCACTATATGGATATACCACATTCTATGTATCCATTTATCAGGTGATGAGCATTACGGTTGTTTCCACCTTTTGGCTATTATGAATAATACTGCTGTGAACATTCATGTGCAAGTTTATTGTGGACATATTCAGTCCACATATTTTGGACATTTTCAGTTCTTTTGGATACATACATAGGATTGAAATCTCTGAGTCATATGGTACCTCTGTGTTTATCCTTTTGAAGAACTGTCAAACTGTTTTCTAAAGTGTCTGCACTGTTTTACAATCCCATCAGCAACCTATGGGGGTCCATTTCTTCCACATCCTTGCCAACACTTGTTATTCTCTGTCTTTTTCATTATAGCTATATTAGTGGGTGTGAAGTGGTACCTCATTGTGGCTTTTATTTCCATTTCCCTAATAACAAATAATGTTCAGTATCCATGTTCTTACTGGCCATTTGTATGTCTTCTTTTTTGAGAAATATCTATTTGGATCCTTTGCTCAGTTTTTAGTTGGGTTTTTTATTATTGAGTTTTAAGATTTTTAAAAAATATATTCTGGATACATGTCCTTTAATAGATTGTGATTTGTAGATATTTTTTCACATTCTGTGAGTTGTCTTTTTTACTTTCCTTTTTTTTCTTTTTACGTTCTTAATGGTATCTAGATTGAAGCACAAAAATGTTTTTAAGTTTGATGAAGTCCAATTCATCTATTTATTTTCTGTTTTGGCATCGTATCTAAGAAGTCTTTGCCTAATCCAAGATCACAAAGATTTACATATGTTTCCTTCTAAGAGTTTTATAGTTTTCGCTATTTACATTTAGGTCTTTCATCAGTTTTGATGTAATGTTTATATATGACTGAGGTAGGGGTCCAACTTCATTCTTTTGCATGTAGATATTCAGTTCTCACAATATTGTTGTTGAATCTTTCCTCACTTAACTGTCTTGGCACCCTTTGTGTAAAATCAGTTGACCGTAAATGTGAGGGTTTAATTGTGGACTCTCAACTATATTCAGTTGATCTATATGTTTATTCCTATGCCAGTACCACATTATCTTGATTATTGTAGGTTTTTAGTGAGTTTTGAAATTAGGAATTTTGAACTCTTCAACTTTGGTCTTCTTTTTCAAGATTGCTTTGGCTCTTGTGGGTCCCTTGAATTTTCAAATGAATTGGGATAAGCTTGTCAATTTCTACGAAGAAGTCAGCTAGGATTCTCACAGGAACTATATTAAATCTGTAAACCAATTTGGGGAGCATTGTCATCTCAACAACGTTAAGTTATTTTCATCCATAAATATGAGATGTCTTCCCATTTATTTAGGTCTTCCTTTTGTCAACAATTTTTATTGTTTTCAGATTATAAGTTTTGCAGTTCTTTTTAAAATTTATTCCTAAGTGATTTATTTTTTGATACTATAAATTGAACTGTCTTATTGATTTTCTTTTCAGATTATTCACTGCCAATGTATGGAAATACAATTGTTTTGTATATTGATCTTGTATCCTGCAACCTTGCTGAAAATACCTGAGTTTTGAATACTTCTGGGACTTATGGGGAAGAGGGCTTCTGCTGCTGCACTGAAAGTTAAAGCTTACTTCATTTCATCCTGTATGAAGGCTGCATGGGGACATTCTTCTCAGTTTTACTCAGCTATAAATTCGAACTGGTAATCCCATCCCCTTTCGGGATGAATAGGAGAGTGTTTTTAAATGTTCATCTCTTTAGAGAACAGCAGGAAAGAAGCCTAGTAAGGTTTGGGTAGTTTATAATCCCTTTCTTAGAATTTGGATTTGGGAACTATTAGCAAGGCAGTGAGTAATAATAATAATTTCTATATAGAAAACTAACATGTAGAGGTGACAAATGAAATCACTAGCTATATTAGGCTTATGTTTAGGTTCTCGTAAGCAGCTAAAATCATAATTTTATGTTTTTATATGTTGTCCTTTGGACAAAGTAAATTCCAGTACTCCTTCTGATGTGCATTTCTAGATGGGGAAAGGATTCATTTACTCTCATATAATTTAAGCTTCTTTTTAGGGATGTACTCCATAGCCATGAAGCAAAGATAAAATTCATCTATACACAGACTGAACTTTGTCTTCATTAACACTCTAGGCTAAGGGTCATAGCTAATCAGCTACAACTGTAATGTCCTGATAATTGTGAATTAACTGCAGGGCACCCAGCAAAAGGTTTAGTTATAATCTAATAGCTGTCTGTAGAGATTAGCCTAATAAAGGGATTTTTTAAAAAAGAATCTGGCCGGGCATGGTGGCTCAATCCTGTAATCCCAGCACTTTGGGAGGCCGAGGTGGGTGGATCACCTGAGATCGGGAGTCCAAGACCAGCCTGGCCAACATGGTGAAACCCCATGTCTACTAAAAATACAAAAATTATCCAGGCGTTTTGGTGAGCACCCACAATCCCAGCTACTTGTGAGGCTGAGGCAGGAGGATCACTTAAGCCTAAGAGGCAGAGGTTGCAGTGAGCCGAGATCATGCCACTGCACTCCAGGCTCCGTCAAAAAAAAAAAAAAAAGAATCTATCAATCAACCACTTTTCATTAAGCACCTGCTATGTGCCCAGCATGTGCTAGGAAGAGATAAGGTGAAAGGGGACACAATTCAGACAGAATCTTCTTGAGGTAACTGCTTACGAGGAGCTTATAGCCACTAAAAACAAAAACAAACAAAAACCAAACAACCAAAAACCAAACAGAAATGCAGTATCATCATGCCATGATGCCTGTATGAGATCCTGGATTGTACGGTATGGATTTCTTAAAATGTAGATATTTAAAAAAAAAAGAGGAATGAATCAATAGAGGCTGAAGTGGTCAGCAATGTTACCTGTGGCTGCTTTTAATCCTTCGTGGAAGTAAGTAGGAGCATGTCTAAACTCAAGCAATAGATTAAAGATCTTGATGTATATTTTAAATAACAGAAGTTAGTACCACTGGAAAGAATGAACTGGAGGAATGGGTTGAAATCTATTTCTGCTTATTCAATAGTGCACCCCAGTCAAGTTAGTTGCCAATTTCTTCTTCAGTTTCTTTGGCTATATCATTGCACTTGGTGGGTACATGTTTATGATGTCTTTATCTGAACAAGTCAGCAATAATATGAGTAATAAATTAAAATTGAAGGTGATTAATGGCTCTGAATTTGACATAAGAGTTGTTTTCCTGCCTTCTAAGTTTCCATTGATCCTGATGAATTGCACAAACCAAACAATTCGGGGAGTAAGGGGGCACATGACGATCTTATAAGAGCTTTGCTGTATTAGACAACGTAACATTCTGAAATGGCCTACCACCTAACATGGGCTCTGTTCTCTGCAGGTTGAGTAGGTTCCTTGCTTGTGGAACTGTAGTCCCGCTATTTGGCCGCTAGGGGGACTGCAAGTGCCCCGTGGCAGGATTTCCCTGGGAATGGTGAGCCTCCATTGATGGTTTCAACCCACAGCCAAGGCCCTATCGCAGGATAACTTGAACCAGAACTGCCTAGCACCAGACAATAAATAAGCTACTATGGTACTTACTGTTTCATTTGGGATGTTGTTTCTCGAAGTGGCAAGCATTTTTTAGTAATATTTTGACTTTTTAATACCTTTCTTTGCATATGGAGCAGAAAACAGTGACACTGGATATATTCAAGTAGCACTGTCCAGTTTATAGAGAAGTTTCATATTCCATTATTGCATTTCATTCTTGTTTCTACCTTTTACAAGTAACTAGAGTTTGGAGTATTATAATAGTATTCATACTATTACAGTACTATTATTCCCATTATAAAAATTATGCAAAGAGTGGTTAAGTTACATGTTTACAATCAAACAGCTTCAAAGTGACTGATCTGGAATTTCAGTCCCATTCTTTCTTCTCCAGATCATGTGTTCCCTGCTTTTATCTCACAGCTCTTTTTACCTTACAGATGGGAAACATGAGAGTCAGAGAGGCAAAAGAACCACAAGTGGTATCAATACTAGAAATTTATGAATTTCTTAAGGCTTCTAGGTTTGTTACCCATCCACCAGACTGATGGATTTGGTTGTGTGAGAGTTCTGGGTGCCAATAACCTTGCCATTCTACTTTACAGACTGCATATATTCAATAAATGCTTATTAAGCATCTACTATATGCCAAATTCTGTACTAGGCACCAATGATGTAGCGGTGAACAGAACAGACAAAAATCTCTTCGTGGAGCAGACAGTTTAATGAGAGGAGACATGTAGTATACATCTGAGCATGAAAAGTGCCATGCAGAATAACTTCACAGAGTGTAGGGTGTAGAGATTGATGGTGAGAGGGAATATTTTATATTTGCTGGCCAGGGAAAACCTTACTGGAAAAGTAAATTTTGAGTAGTGACCTGAAGGAAATTAGAAAATGAGCTGCTATTTGGACATCTGGAGTTAGAATATTCCAGGCCCAGGGAACCACAGGCGCAAAGGGCCTGAGGCAGGAGCACACTCGCTGTGATGGAGGACAAAGAGGCCCATATGGCTGGTTTAAATAAGTGAAGGATGTTAGACAATGAGATCAGAGTTAATGAGGTTGCATGGTAGGTCTTCCTTAGGACTTTGAATTTTACTCCTAAGCAGGTTGTATTGGACGGTTTTGAGCAGGGTAACATGACCTGACTTACATTTTAACAGGCTCCCTCCTCTTCATAACATCTGTCACTCTGATATATTATACGTTTGTTTGTTTACTTACTGTATGTTGGGGGAAGAGACTGTGGGAGCAAGGGGGAAAGCAGGGAAACAAGTATACTGCAGTGATCTGGGTGAGAGGTGACTGTGTCTCAGACTAACGTGGTATTGGTGGAGAAGGTAGGAAGTGGCTGAATTCTGGATGAGTTTTGATGGTATAGCCAACAGCATTTACTGACAGATTGGATATTCACTGTGAAAAAAATAGAGAAGATGAGGATGATTGCCAAATTTTTGGTCTGAGTAACTGGAAAAATGAGATTGCCATTTACTGAAATGGTGAAGACTGTATGTAGAGCAGGTGCATGGGCAGGGTAGAAATCAAGAGTTTGATTTTTGACTTATAAAGTTTGAGTTATCTGATGAACATCCTGATGGCTTCTTCTCAGTTAGTCCTCATGCAGTGCCTTCAGCTTTGCTGTTCTTCAAGAAAATTAAAAAGGAACTTAGAGATCGCCTAGGCTGTAGGTACCCTCTCCCCTCTTTCCTTTTACTTTATAGAGGTCTATAGAAGGGTAGGGACTTATCCAAGGTGAAACAGTGAGCTGGCGACAGAACTAGGGCACAAACCCAGTTCTCTTGAATTCTGAATCAGTAGATTTTCTTTTTTTAGTGTGATTCTGAGGACTCATTTGGGCAAGAGTGAGTTTTTTGTTATTGTTTTTTGTTTGTTTCTTTGCCCAAACCTAAAACCAGGTAATTAAACTAAATAGTGAATAAAACTGGAAAACTATACAAATTGGTTGCTCTCCCCAATCACACTGAAATATTATTATTAAGTTTTTACTGAACCACATACCAAAATATTTTTCCTGTAAAAACACAGTAAGTGGACTTTTAAAGGCAATTGAGCTTTTATCAAAGCTAGAATCTACAGAGGACCTGGACAGAAATGGCCTTAAATCCTAGGAAATTAGAGTTCATGGAACCTGGGAGACCATCTTGTCCAGCTAGCTCATTTTATGGGTGAGGTGCCTGAGGCACCAAGATGGAAAGGGACCTGGCTAAGCTCATACAGCAAGCTAGTGCCTGAGCCTAGTCAGAGCCTGTTTTAAGGGTTAATCGTATGTTGTTTTCTTGAAAAAAGTCTATATTGGAAAAGTGAAAATTTTTGGTCCATACTGAGAACAAAGAATTATATATAATCATATATAATAATAATGATAGCACTTACTGAATGTTTGCTGTGTAAACTTTGGCACCTTGCATGAATTGATTCATTTAATTCTCATGTCAACTTTAGGAAGCAGGCCTAGAGAGGTTAAGGAACATGTCCAAGGGTCACACAGCTAGGAAGTAGCAGAACTTGTGTGCACTCCCAGGAAGTCTGGCTTCTAACCACAAGGTTCTAACTACTGTGCAATACCAGGAGCTTCTCAGATTACCCTTCACCTTTACCATCCCAAATGACTGGTGACGTAGGTGACTTCATTATGCTCTGCCCCTATTATAGTCCACTGATCCTCACCAAATAGGTGGGTGGCCTAGAGGTTAAAGTAGAGGCAGAGTGATGGAAAGGGGTGGTTAGAAGAAGTTGATGACTCATGATAGGGATTGGAAAACAGGACTACAGGAATTATTGAAAAGGGCCTAGAGATCCCAAGGAGGTTGATCTCCGACTGCTACAAACCTGGGCAATTCAATGCCTGCTTAAATAGGAGAGTTAAGATAAGAAAAATAAAATTGCCAATTTTTACAGTCAGACATTGTTTTATTTATTTTACATGTATTAATTCATTTAATCCTCAAAATACTCCATGAGGTAGCTACAATTATCATTTCTATGTTGTAGATGAAGAAACAGGCACAGAGCAATTAAATAACATGCCCAAGATTAGAGAACAAGTAAGTGGAAGTGCCAATATTAGAATCTAGGTAGTTCAGCTCCACAACTTATGTTATTTTCCACTAAATTTATGGAATGAGGTAATTTTCTTATAACAGAAAGTTTTTAAAATGCAAAAACATTGTGCCTGAACTTCAAACATTGAACAACTCATATCCTTAATATGCACCAGTTTCTTTTAAGCACTCTTAGAAGGAAGGATACTTAACCTAATGTCACATGGTGAGTAAGTAGCAGAACCGGAACTTGAATTTGAGACTCCGGACTGCCAGACCTCTTTCCACTCTATCACTTGGGCTCCCTTCTAACATTGACTTGTCTCCCTCCACTCCTCCTCCGTATTGTTCTGCCCTTCACCTTTTAATTACCTGTCTCCATCAACAAGATTGGACAGAGAATTGGGAGAGTGAGCAGAGTCCATTTCCTTCCAGAGACTGGACAAAAGGAACAAAATGTTAGGAAAAAATGTCAGCATGTGGGATTTGTGGGATTTACACTAAATAAGAAGGGACACTTCCCAGGACTGACAAGATGCTACCTCCGTCCCTCTAGGCCCCAATGTGTTGTGCAGGATCCCATAGGAAGTCATGAATGTGGTTGTCAGATAACCTTTTTGTTACTGTGGAAATGGAAGCAGGCTACTGCAAAAATCTGTCTCTCCAGGTTTTCTTTTAAAGAAGGTAGAGTCTTGCTAAATGATAACTATTTCAGCATTTATTTGAAAATGGGCAGTGCAGGAGAGAAATAATTTTTCCAAGCTTGTCACATTGGGCCACCTCTCTGAAGCATTGTCCAACTTCTAATTAGATGAGGAGACTGCATAAACCAAGAGTTGAGAGTAAAGATGGAAACACTTGATGTTTGGTGTTTGGGTGCAGAAAGGATTCCAGAACATGTTTTGGGTCTCTTTACTCTGCCCATCCCTCCTTCCCTTTCATCTTTGTTTAAAAACCATGGTTAGCAAATGTGTAGTCTGTTTGCAATTGTTCATCTGAAAAATTTGTTTGATCAGCCTTTTGAATAAAAAAGACCAAATTAGACTGAGATATTTCAGTCACCAACTAATAATAGACCAAAAATTTTAACCATGCTCATACTTTCATATGGTATGTAATTTGCTTTAGACATTTTCTGGGCTTCAATGAGGTGCTAGATTGACTCAAAATATGGCAGGTCAGATGTGGGATTGAGCAGGGTGGACTCTTCTCTACCCTTCCCAATTCAGAGTTCCCCATCAAAGATGATCTCACAGTGTTTGAAAAACCAAGCTGAAGGCTTTGGGAGTTAGGGTGCTGAAGGGATATGCTGTTTCCCAAAGCCTTCTCAGTCATTCCTTCTCCCCCCAGTTCAGATTCTTAACACCTCTTGCCAGGATTAGTGCAGTGATCCCACGTCCTTTCTCTCTAGCTCTCTCTGCTACTCTCTAATTCCTATTGTATTTGTGCCACCAGATCTTTCCAAAGTTTAGCTCCAATCTTGTCTGTATACTGCTTTAAATGTCTATTAGTCTTTAAGCTCCTTAAGGGTGGGAGTCCTGTCTTATTTTTTCCCTATTCTTCGTGCTTAATGCAAAGGAAGCCTTGCTGTATAGTTATGTAATGCATGATTACAATTTCAGCTTCTCCCCATTGGCTTATGGATTAAAGTCCAAATTATTTAAATCTGGTGTTCAAGTCCTTTTATGATCTGCTTATTTTTCCAGCCTGAATTCCTGGAGTTCCCTTACAAAACTCTTAAAACCCAGCCAAATGGATCTAGTCACTGTCACTTTAAACCATCCTCACTCTCTTGTTTTTTGAACATGTTATTTTTCTTATAATCCCTTTGACCTTGAAGGCTATCCCAATTTCAATACTATCCATTCTTCTATGACAGCCCCCTACAAAATGAATATTCTCAACCTCCCAACCCAAGGAGAAGTGATCTATATGACACAATATGGTTGAAAGAATGTTGGCTTCAATTCTTTATCTGTAAACCAGGGGCTAGAAATCTCTAGTTTATAAGATTTTGTGGAGAGGGGATCATATGTGATTATGGATGTTAGGCACAAGTCAAGAGTGCATAAGATCTTTTGGATTTATCCCTTTTTTCTTTCTCCATCAATATGGTACTTAGTCCCTTAAATCAGAAGTACTTGTGTTAATGTCTGATAACGTCCTTCTAAATATACCTCTAAACATCTGTCTCTCTTTAGGGCAAAGGTTGGATATATCTGCAAAGATTCTCTTTGGATATAAGATATCCACAGCACATAACTTAACAGTGGTGTACACAGTAGGTATTCCATAAGTATTTCTTTATGAAATGATTCAGAGTCAATAGTAGTAAGTAACTGCCAAAAACAACTGATGGATTGTAAGTTCCATTAACATAAATACAGTCAGCCCTCCATATCCATGGGTTCCATATCCACAGATTTAAGCAACTGCAGATGGAAAATATATTTTAGAGACACAGTAAAAATAACAATTCAACAGTAAAAAAATACAAATAAAATTATGTAAAACAACTATTTACATAACACATTGTATTAGCTATTACAAGTAATCTAGATATAAATGAAATATATGGGGGATGTATATAGGTTAAATACAAATATGACACCATTTTATATGTTTTAGTTAAGGAACATGAATATTTTTGGATTTTGGTATTCATGAGTGGGGGAATGGAACCATGCCCCTTCAAATACCAAGGGACTATTATATGGGACACAGAATAAAGGAGTTGATTGTCTTGCTCTGTTAAATTCTGGTCAGACACATTTGCAATGTATTGTTCAGCCCCAGTATTCATGGAGCATCTCCTTTTGTAAAGCATGGAGGAGCTGTGAGAGAGACATGGAGCAGTGAACATAACTATTGTTTCAACGTACCTGAAGGATTATCATGGAATAAAGAAGTTAGATGTTTTTCTGTAGTACCCCAAAGGGCAAAAGCAATGAGGACAGATTACAGTTCAGTAAACGAAAGAGGTTTTTTTTTTTTTTTTTTTTTTGAGATGGAGTCTTCACTCTTGTCGCCCAGGCTGGAGTGCAATGGCGCAATCTTGGCTCACTGCAACCTCGCCTCCCAGGTTCAAGTGATTCTCCTGCCTTAGCCTCTGGAGTAGCTGGGATTACAGGTGTACACTACCACTCCTGGGTAATTTTATTTATTTATTTATTTATTTATTTATTTATTTATTTATTTATTTTAGTAGAGACGGAGATTTCATCATGTTGGCCAAGCTGGTCTCAAACTCCTGACTGCAGGTGATCTGCCTGCCTCGGCCTCCCAAATTGTTGAGATTACAGGCGTGAATCAATGTGCCCAGCCTGAAAGATATTTTCTTAGAATAGCTTCTTTCACCCTTCATCAGAAGTTGTCAACATGGACCATATGAGTTTTGTTTGGTCTATATGGTGTATGTGTGTGTGTGTGTGTGTGTGTGTGTGTGTCTGTCTGTGTGTGTGTATGTGTGTGTGTTTATTGAATTACTTGCTAACATTTTACTTCAAAATTCAGATTTCCACCATAGGGAATGAAGATCTGGCAATACAGGACTTTCATTCCTACATGGTAATGACCAGCTGTAGGTGAAAAGCAGCTGATCCTCTGGATGGGCCATGCACTTTGCAGTTTGCCCAGGCAGCACTGACCCGCTTTATTCATTTAAGTTACCTGCTTGACTCTTCTAGTCATTCGAGTATGTCATCCCCATCAGATCAGAGACCTAAGCAAATCTTGGGTCCCTTGCTTACTCCAAGGGCTTTCACTCCTCGTATAGGAGGAGCTAAAGAAATGTACAAGCAGCACCACAATAGGATCAGACCTGGCTTTCAATTCTAGCACGGCCACATAACATAGTTGGATGACCTCAGGACAGTAACATAACCCCTCTGAGCCTCTAGATCTTCATTATCTGTAGAGCACTCTCCTTACAGAGTTATTGTAAGAATGAAATAAAACAACTAGGATAAAGGGCATGGCACTTAGTAGGTGCTGAAATATTAGTTCCCTTCTTCTAATTCACCACACCATATCTGTCTATCTATTGGCTGAATCACATAAATAGTAAATTCACATTCACTGAAGACATTCAAGAAGAGTCTGGACCCTTTGGGAACCATGTATAGGGCAAAGGTTTGAACTCATAGTAGATGATTTTTACAGTCACTTTTTAACAATTTAAAAGCCTATAGATGACTCCAAAATGCCCATTTGGATGATATGAGGCATACTTTGTGTAGTTAAGGATTTTAAATACATAACAGAGAGGCTGAAGGGCCTTCGGGAAAGAAGCTGGGGTAAGAGTCAAAGTGTAGTATGTTGACCGATGTTCAGGAATAGGCTTTGGCATCTGACAGATTTTGTTTTAAATACTGGCTCTGGGTCTTACTAGCTTCCAGTTCTGGGCCGCTTCACCTCTCTTGAGTTTCAGTTTCTTCATTTCTAAAATGAAGATACTAATGCTTCCTTTGTTGGGTTTTTATGAATATAAGTGAGATAATAAATGTAAATATCTAGCCCAGGGCCTGGTGCATAGTACAAGCTTCATAAATTGTACCTATTATTATTAATAGTAGTAGTAGTCCAGACAAACAGAGCTTGGGAAAACGCTAGACTCTGGCTGACATACATGGGCTTTTCCCCAGGCCACTGCTGCCTGGCTTCCCCTTCCACAAAGCTTTGAGTCTCCAAAATGCTTTGGCTGGAATGTAAGCGTGAGGTCATTGCAGATAACAGGGGAGCATGATTTGCTTCGGTAATGCAAGTTATTAAGTTACTTCCCTCAGCCCAGCTGAAATCTCTTTTTGGTTGATGTGTGCTTCAAAGTGTGAGACAGAGCTAGTCTGAGGAGAGAGGGAGAGTGAGAAGATTCCTCTTCTTGGCCAGAGGTCATGGTCTTCCACAAGGAATAGAATGACTCAATGCAAATTATGGGACCTCTTTGAGTTTGGGGCCCCTACATTTAAACTAGTAACTCCGTTGCACATATTGGCACCCTTCCCCCAACAAAATTACTGGGCAGGAATTTTCTTGAATCCTTCCGTGGCCTGGAATGATCTCCCTTCTCATCCTTGTGATCCACACAGCTGGCAAATGGCAGGCAGCAGAACAAAAACAAGCCTCTTAGCATATAGGGAGAGAAAGAGTCACAGCAGTACTGAATTTGCTTGGGAACCTAATGTTAACAAAGGACCTTCCGCTCAACACCCAAAACAGATTAAAACATTTTTTTAACAGCAAGTTGTGTCTCAGAGCAGCTCTTTGCTTGGGTATATTTAAAGATCTGCTGAGTCATTTAAGAGCAGGCTGGCATATCCTAAGAGGCAAGGACTATACCCCAGTCTATGGGGGAGTAAGTTGAGAGGTGAAATCTGTTTGGCTTTCTCCCATGGAAACAAACAAGGTGATCCACTTCCATCTCCCACGACTCTGGAGAGCATCTACTAAGCCTTCTTATTCTATCAACTTTGAACTCCTCAGTGTATAATAGAGTAAGGGTGAGAGGGAAGGAGCAGTCGTACCAGTGTGTCTGCTGTCTGAAATTGTAATGCCCCTGCTATTGGTAGCTGAGAGTAGCACGGAAGTGTCAGGTTGATGGGTTCATTTAATTCTTTTCTTTTCAGTTTCAGTCACATGCATTGTTACCATGGCATATGACAGTTGCTAGAAAGTGAAATAATTTTTTTTCTACTTTATTCTCCACTGCACTTCTAAATTTATTAGTGGAGAAATTAGCAGTTATCAACTGTTCATTATAGGTACACATTGGGGTTTCCAATTTTCCCCCTGGTTTTCATCTTGTAAATCTGTAGTCCTAAAAGTTAGCAAAACCTGGAGCTTCTCTTTGGTCCTGGCCTGTTTGAACCCTGTTCCACAGACCCCAATCTTCTTTCTTGTTTGAGACAACTATCCTTCTCTTTGCCCACCGCCATTTTCCTTCATCTACTTTTCCCTTCTCTAGCGCCTCAGATTGTCTTCCCACAGTGGCACAGCCTCCCACTCCACTTTCACTGTGCCATCTCCTTGCCATCAAAACCATCCTCACAGACCCTTACTTTGCTGAAACCACTTCTAGGAAGGGAAATCACGGTGGATCCATGAAGGATGCTTTCTGGATGACTTTAAAAGATTGGTGTTAAGATATTTTATCAGTGGTGGCAACACTGACTTGTTCAGGCAGCCATGCCCCGGATCTATAAGAAATCAGGTAAGCTAAAAGTTGCTTGAGCTGGCAGGAGACCTAGTTCTCTTTTTTCCTTTCCCTCTTGCATTTTGTTTATCGATGGTTTTCAAAGGACTTAGAGGCTGGCTTTGTTATAGTTAGTTGGTAAGAGACATGGTGGAGGACCGGAAAATGGGAGTGGAACGAATGAGCATGTTTGAGACTAAGTTATTACAATTCCTAGGATGTATAAATTGCTTGAAATCTACCAAGTACTTTCAGACACATTATCTTTTTTACTCTTCAAAATCAACTTGGAGGTAGGCACAACAGGGATCAAATCCTTAGTTCACAGATGAGTAAACTGAGACTGGAGGAAATTAAAGGAGATTCCAAGGTAACTCAGACAATAAGCAACAGAACCAGGATTTGGTGAATTTTTTAGGGGGTTGGAGGTACAGAGTCTCACTCAGGCTGGAGTGCAGTGGCAAGGTCTCATCTCACTGCAACCTCTGCCTCCTGAGTTCAAGTGATTCTCGTGCCTCAACCTCCTGAGTAGCTGGGATTACAGACATGTGCTACAATGCCTGGCTAATTTTTGTATTTTTAGTAGAGATGAGGTTTTGTCATGTTGCCCAGGCCGGTCCTGAATTCTTGGTCTCAAGTGATCCACCTCCATTGGCCTTCCAAAGTGCAGGGATTATAAGTATGAGCCACTGCTCCCAGCCCCAGACCATTAATTTTTGACAGTAAGTCCAACTTTTTTCAAGTTCACAGCTCAGATTTGCTATTGAATGAATGAGTATATATGTCATTTGGGAACATTCTTTCCAACTTTTGGTTGAAGATTTATCACTTGTGAAAAATTTTTTTCATTCTTAGCAATGTCAGTTAAATGAACATTTCATTTGTGAATTCGCTAATTAATTATTTTATTCATCAATACATTTCCTGAGTACCAACTTTCTATCAAACCCTGTGCTGGATTCTGAGGCTACAAAGAGAAATAAGATACCATCTCAGGCCTCTAAAATCTCACAGACTGGGGACTGACATCTCAGTAGTAAACATATGAACAGCAACTTGTGAAATGCCATTAGCAAAATCTCAAGTTATATTCTTCAGTGACTATGGACATCCTAAAAATGGGGTGTCTTTTATTTGGGGTAAATGAAGATGAAGCCTTACGAGAAATTGCATTTTAATCTAATCTTGTCTTGCTAAGAACAGAAGTGGAATGTTTCAGCCTCTGTGTGTGTATTTGTGTGTGTGAAGGTTGAGTGTGTGATGATGGATGGGGCTGCGAGATTGTTAAGTAGGATCTATGGGGGGCCTTAAATGGTCCTGGTGAGTCCCAACTTTCTGGTTATGTATTTGAGTAGAGTATGGGGGTGACAAAGATTGTTGTTTAAGAGTTGATTTTAGATTTTTTCCAAGTAAATGGTCAGCTGACTTGGAGCATCATCATTCCACTTGCTTTGAAAACCTGCCACTTAAGGCTCCTTCCAGTCATAGGTTAACTCTTTCTGGTCAAGTATTACTCTTTTTGAGCATTTACCTGTCAGTGACAGGTACAATGTTAGATGTTGTCTCTCTGTTTTCTTGTTTAATCTTTACTTTGATCCTAGGTAGCTCTTATTAGTTCCACTTTATAGGTAAGAAACTGAATTTCAGAGACTTGAATGCCTTGTTCGAGATCACATAGTAAGTAACTTGGTAGTTTGGGACTTGAATTTTGATTGTTCAATTTTTTGTTTGTTTGTTTCCTGGCCTCACTGCTGTTTTCACTATTCCACACCACTTCAGCTTTATTTTTCATAGAGGCCATTAAATGTACCCTCCATCAGCCAAAGCCTCTTGCCTCTCTTCAACGTAACTCTTCTCTAGCGTCCTCTTAATAATCTTCTGAAAAGGTTTTACAGCCTTTCTGGGTACTGGGACCCAGAGTCTTAATCCAGGCTTTTAAGTGCCTTATTTAACTGTAATATGGAAAATCAAAGTCACAGCTAATTCAGGAAAAATGAGTTTGGGATGTGAATTTCCTAGGCAACTTGTCATCTCTTTTTTACTTCCTTAGCTTCATAAACTTACCCACAATGTTCCCTGAGGACTAAGAGTAATGGAGGGTGATGAGGAAAGGCTTTCCTCCCTTCCTTTCCAAGAGTCCTTTAGCCAAATGCCACACCTCCTCCTGTTTCCCTAGTCTCCGTGCAGAGATGGAGGTGGGAGATAGACCTGGGTTCCTTTCAGCCCTGAGTTCATGCCAGGGTTTTCTTTCCCTCTAGCTGGACTGAGGTAGGAGGAGAGGTTGAAGTCTACCAAGAAGACCATGAGTGAAGAAGACTAAAGTACTTGAAAGAGCAGCAGACCTACGCTTAAAATACTAGGGTTTGTGTCCAGACTTTGTGGGTTACTATCTGTATAATTTTGGGCAAGTCAACAGTTCTGAGTCAGAGTTTCCTTATCAGCAGATTGGAAGATAAATTCTAATTATATAGATGAAACATTAAGTCTAGAAGTATTTTGTAAATTCAGAAAGGGCTTATAGATTTAAAGTGTAGCCGTTTTGATTACCACAAACTAAATCCTATACTTCAGGGATAAAATCTTCTCCTGTTTTTTCTAAAAGCCTGTGCATGTGTGGTGTAAGGGGTGGGTTTTCCCTTGTACCAGCAACTTAGCAATTGTAGTAACGGGGCTGAGGGCAGTGGCATGCTTCTTCATTGAGCAAGTGTGAAAAGAGGGTTATGCATTCAGGGGTCAGCAGATGGCAGGCAGAGTAGCCCCTCCAAATCTCCCTCCCATACCACAAAGCCCTCTTATTTATTCAAACTTAACATTAGAAGCTCATTTCAAGTAGGCACGTCTGTGTCTGGGCGTCTATTTTCCTTCTTTGTATACAGCAGGCATTTGTCAACTTGGTGAAAAGCATTACTCTTCTTTCCATTTCTGAGGACTAATTGTGCTTCTTCGCTAGACACGAGTTCAAAACAGTGGGTTGAAAGAGGGCAAGTTTATGCCAAAGAATCACAAATAGTCATAATTTAGAGAGAATTCTAGAGGTCAGTTCCCTTTCGTATGGACTGGGCAACTGAAACCCAGACAGGAAAGGGAATTAGACCAAGTTCACAAGCACAAACACTTTACTGGCACATTCAGATTGGAAATCGAGGGCTTCTGCTCCCAGGTCAGAACTAAATGCCCTTTCCAGCTAGGGTGTTCTTTGATCTCAGTGATTTTGACTCTTTCTACTGCACTCTGGGGACAGTGGGTTCTGCGGTACCAACTCCAATTAAAGTGGGAATATTACCAGCCCCTCCCCTTGGTTTTTATTTTTCAGCGGCCTGGCAGTCAGAGGGATTCTGATCTCTATATGCAATATTTTCACACTACTGTACTTATTGAAATCACATTTGAATCTTGGCAATTAACAAGGCAGTAATTGGCATCAGGAGGGTATGTTAGTTTGCTTATCTGTGCCGTCCCTCCTCTTCCCAACCCACTGTGTATTGCAGAATGTTTTATCAGCTCTGATTTGCCAAGTTGCTCTCTTCTCCAGTAGGTGCTGCGAGCAGAGAGGGATTCCTCGGAGGTCATCTGTTCCATCTTCTTGCCTATGCAAATGCCTGCCTGAAGCTGCTGGAGGCTGGCTTTGTACCGGACTTTGTACAGGGAACCAGGGAAACGAATGCAGAGTGCTCCTGACATTGCCTGTCACTTTTTCCCATGATACTCTGGCTTCACAGGTGGGAGGTTCTTCAGTTGAAAACTTAGAACTCAGTTTCTAGGGTAGTGAGTGTTGTAAGGTTTGGACTGTGACCTAATATTACGCAGCCATGACATTATCTATTAGGCATCAAGACTAGCTTGCTTGAATATCTTAGCATGTTGACTAATTTGGGGCAGAATACAGTGTGGGTGGGGGATTGTGTGTGTGTGGGGGGTTGGGGGTTGAGCAATTCATTATTATTAAAATGCAAAAAGCGCTTAATTCGCTATGTTAAGATTGCCTTTTTCATGCATACTGGCCTACCTGCAAGACCCCTAGAGACAGTAAGCAGCATACATGGTGTCTTCCCGTTTTCAGCCTTTGTGCAAGGAACAACTGTGGGTTTCTGCACATGTGTTGTGGTTTGATATTTGTATGTGATTGTGTACCAGGGTATGTGTGTCTGTTATTGTGAGTTCATTTCTGAGCAGTTGTGACACACAGAGATCCAGAAACAGTGTCTTACCCTGTGTGCTTTGCTAGTGGGAACGTGTCTTTTCTTTTGTGTTCGTATCTCTGTGTAATCGAGTATCTTGCTAAGTCAATGTGCCTCTGTCTCTTTTTACCAGTTCTGTCTTTGTGTCTCTGTGCCTTCATGTATTTTTTCCCCTGAGTTTGCACGTCTCTGTCTATGTGGATATCTCTCACTCCAGGCCACTGTATCACTGTGTCTGTATTACAGCTGTTTCTTTCTGTCGGTGTGTGGATTTCTATGTCTGTTTTCATCTTAATTTGTGTGTCTAAGCAAGACTGTTTTGGGGTGACTATTTCAGTTTATGTCATAGCCATTCTTTGTGTGACTGCTTCTAGGTATGTCTTTTTCTATGCCCCTATTGTCCCCATCTCCATGTGTCTCTGTGTGTATATGTTCTAATGTATCCGCCTACTTATCTTAGTTTGTATTTCTCTGGGTGTATATCCCTCTCTTGCAGTTCTTGGCCTTTGCAGTTTTTGGCTTATGTTTTTGTATATATCCACTAGAATTGGCTTCTTATCTTTTTTGTGCATGTTTTAGTTTGTATGAGTGAGCATATCCAACTCTGTCTTTGAGAAGCAGAACTGTCTGTGTTTGCAGTCAGTTGTGTTGGCTGTCCCTGTGTTTGTCCCTGTGTGTGCATTTCATTGTATGTGTACGCATCCATGTATCTTTCTGCTTCTCTGTGACCAGATATTTCTGTGTAGCTGTCTATGTATATTGGCTTCTGTCTGTGTCTGTGTTGTTGGCTCTACGTCTGTGCATATGCACCCACCGGGTTCATAAAAAGCTCACCTGCTTTCCAAGGAATCTACCAGATTATTTTGTGAAATAACTCACGTTTCGTTTTTTTACTTGCTTGGTTATCTTCTGGCTTGCCAGATGCTATGGTACTTAAAAGTGTGTTGGTACGTAGGTGTGCATAATTTATTCATGTAGGATGTCAAAAGAGTCAGTTAAAAATTATGCACAGTGTGTCTTTATTAACAGGACAGTTGTGTGTAGAGAATCCTTGAGAAATGAGTGGTTAGATGATAAATCTTTTCATATTAATTTCATGATGTCAGTGAAGTAAATTTGTAAGATATGGGCTGCATAAGAACTATGTTCTTTTTAAAACTCAGCATATTGATGGTGGAGAAAGCATTTATTTGTACTGCAAAGTCTTATTTCTGATAAGACATCACAAATAAGAATTATTGTGATAAGACTTATCACAAATAAGAATTATTGTGATAATTCTTATTTGTGATAAGAATTACTGGGTTAGAAGGTGTTACTTTTCTGGTTTTGTTTGGGTTTTTGTTTTGAAGTGTTACTACAGATGGCATCTTAGGGACAAAGAGCTCTGAGGTTGACTTAGAACACATGGAGTACAGATAAAAAGGAGAATGAAAAGTAACAGAGAGATGGGCATATTCCTTGTTTGAATGGACTCAGCCAGGGGCTCAGGATGGAGTGCACAGGAAATGGAGAGGTGACGGTCATAGAGAGAAGTTTAGCAGGACCAGATCTTTCCTTGTCCTGGGCTGCTGTGACCATATAAGGAAGGCAGTAAGGGGAGGGGTAGGGATGAGGAAGAGACCAGCTCTCCTCTTTCTTTCTGATGGAAGGTTACCACCTCTATTTAAAACTTCTGTTCTTTTGGTTTCTCTTTCTTTCTTTGATTATATTATTTTCTGGACTTGTTCTGCCACAGCAAGAAGGAAATTCCACATGTGGCTCACTCATTTATTATACTTGTTTCTTTGCACAATATTAAAGAGAGCTTGTTAAGTGTCACTGCAAACATCATACACACTGATCCACTGATATGGGCAGGGGGTTCTTTATGCCAGTTCTGCTCTCTTCCCAGTGTATCTGTGGTGCTTAATGGGCGCAACCATGATTTTTCTGATGTCAGTCTGTGATGTCAGTTGTCCAGTGTGTATGCAGGCTGCTTAAGAGTACATACAGTTCCTTCACAATTATGGTAGTCCCTGAGAAGGAAGTGGTCATTAATAAAAGACTAGGTTCAGTAGAAACATGTAAATTGTCTAGGTGTTGGAAATTAATACGGTACTGTGCTAAGGGAACATATATCTAGAAGTTAACTGAATTATGCTCAATAAAAAGAGTACAAATTTTTCATAAATATTTTGACCTAATCCTCCTGTAAGATTAGGAGAGGGATATTTCCGATATTCAAATAATTTTTTAAATTGGCAAACACCTTAGACATACTATTTACATAAAATTGACATGATAAAATTAAGTCATTGTGTCTGTTTTATGATAAAACAGGCTCTTTTGGTTTAGTTAGAATTATTGAATGTAAAATAATGAAAATTAAAAAAAAACGAGGAGGAATCTATCCTATTTTATAATTCAGACCGTTGAATTGAGTTTTTCTTTTGTTGTATTGATTTAAATGCAGAGAAGTCTATGATGCTGGATTCCAGTCAGAAGATAAACATTTGTATGTGGGCTCTACATTGCAGCCAACCTTGATAATTTCAAACCTCGATTTTCTCATCTGTATAATGGTAATAATAAAGCCTGTCTCAGTAGCTACCAAATGATTGCATATGACAAACTTCTCACTTATTTAAGGGAAAAAATAAGAAAAAGAAGGACAATAGGGTGGATTTTTCATATAGTAAAATTTATTCAGTTAGGGTAATATTCTGAGATTGTCTTCTGAAGCAAACCCTGCAAACCCTGGCCATTCTGTTTTGTTTAGGAAAGAATTCATCAGTTCTGATTCTGCCTTTTCTGGGGAGGGAGGCTGAGTATTGGATTGAAGAGGAGTCACTACTTTTCTGAGATGATATATCCGTGGTAAAAATTATTAATGCTTTGCACATGCAACATAGAGTGTTCAATTTTGTTAGTCAACAAATATTTAAGTGGCAGCTGTTATGACCTCAGGGGTGTAGTGACTTCCTTATTGTCCTTTAATTATTAAAAAAGAAATCTATATCAGAATATCAGGTAAACTCTTATTACATCAAATATTATAATAAAGATACTTTTTATATTCTCTAAACAAAGTAGAGATCTCAGATGTTGGTTCATTTATCAATATAATATTAGATTTGAAAATTCCAGTATACAAAAGGAAAAGGACAGCTTCTTAAAGTTTATAGTGATTTTCTATGAACTATCAATTCCGTTTTTTTCTGTTTTACTGGTATGATGGAAACTAAATTTCGAGTTGTAAGTAGTAGATCATTAGACTGCAGGGTAAGCCTTGAGATTACTTATTTTCAGGTAGGAAACTCTACTGTGTATTTGGCTAGTTCAACCTATCATGGGTAGTCAAAAATAGTTACATATACAAGTCAGCATTTTTTAAATTGTTCAGTTGTGCTTAAGATTGGTCCTTTCCAGGAACAATCCAGCTTTATCAAAAAATTATTACGTACATGTAAAGTGTTCTGACATTTTAATGCTCACAATAGCCGAATGACGTGGGTAAGAATCTTCGTCTTCATTTTATAGATGAAGAAATTAAGACACAGAGTCATAAATTAACTGGGCCAGGGTCCTACCACTAGAATGTGATAGATGATAATTTGAGCTCAGCACATAGTTATTTCCCTATAATATTTGTTTTATGATTGTATAGATGTCTGCTGACCAACCTTAATCTCTGCTCCCTAAGATTAACCATTCTACAAAGCAGAAACTGGAGGTCATTCAAATGAAAGCTCTACACTTTTAGAGGGCCATTAACAATGCTCAAGTTAAAGAAAAGCAATCAAAGACAACTAAAATACTGGTACCTTCAAACAGTACTTATGAATTATTTAACCTTAGATAATTTGGCTTTGAGTTAGAAAGATAGAGTAAGATGGAGGAACCAATTCTTCCCTGGGTTGGTATTTATTTATCTTGCTCTTTTGAAGTCTAGGCCAATCGTCCTATTTATTCTGAATGGCCCGTTAACGTTTATCCATTTAGGGACAGCAGGTTTGGCACAAATGGATTGGTTTTCTGAGGTCTTATGTAGAGGGCTGCACTGACTGACTTCTGAAAGTCCCCCCTAACCCTTCAAATCTCAGGGTCATCTGGTCTCAAGCCTTCAATTATGAATACATTTCTATTGCCTTTTTGAGTAACAGCACAACACTGCAAGCTGACCCACTGGGTGGATGGAATGGGGCTCTTGCCCTACCACCCTTTGGCGAACAATTTGAGGGTGGCATTGTCACTACCTCATTGTATATAGGGTCTCTTGAGGCCCAGAATGGCAAAATAATTTTCCCAGTGTCACACAGCGAGTTATTGTCAGAGTAAATATCAATTTTGAATTTGTAGACCACGTGGTTTTACCTCATCATTTCTGTTTGTTATGAAAGTTTTAGAAATAATTAGAAGTAGAAATAATGATTAAAATAAAGCATAACTACTAAAAAATAGTTTATTGCAGCACCACCTAAATTCATCTCACCACTCTACCAGTAGCATACATTTCACAATTGGGTTAACATTGCTCTGGATCTTATAGCTGTTGAAGAAGACAAAATTCTTTCCATTCTCCAGCTTATATTTTCCCCATTTGTAAAACATAATGGAAGTGTACGGAAAATAGGAGTTGATAATTTTTAAGGCCCTTGCCAGCACATTAGTACATAGGATTCTTGTAAGTGGTGGTTTACTTCACTTCAACTATAGAAGGCCTATGCAACACCACCCATAGAGGGTAGTTTGAAAGAAAATGCTAGTGACTACCTATGTTTCCTTCCTGACATATTTTATAGAAGGTGATGAGTTCCAGCATTTTTTCAGACTTGGATCTGGCTTTCATTCCCCTTCTCCCACCCTCTAAAACAACAGAGGCAGCAACCATTTACACACTTTCCAGAAGTAAGTAAGTAAGACTGTATTCCAGAAACACCCTATATCAAAATGGAAATATACTCAAGTGGCCCAATGACCCATTGGGCTAGTTTGAACGTGTGCAGTCTCTGTGCTCCCCGTTTTAGCTTAAGCCTACTCCCTAACCTGTCATATGTCACCCAGCCATGGAGCCTAGGGCAATGACTGCCATCATATCTGACTTTATGGCCTCTCAGCTTTCAATGACTAGCTTTGTAGCAGAAGTTTAGCCTCTCATCCCCAGAACTTTGGAAGTAGTGTTGAGATAAAGAAACGTTGAATTGAAGGTTGTGTTTTCTAGATTTCTTTCAATTGCTCCTTAGGCTTTAGAAGATAGATTCTCCTAAAAGAGAGGTGCTACAATTAATCCAAGCAAAGGGAAAGATGTCAGTAAAACTGCCCCTTTTCATAGAGGTGTGGCAACTGCTGGGAAGGAAGAAATTAGCCTGAGGCCATATGATTACTAATAAAACTCAAAGCGGCATTTTTTTACTTCTCAATATGAGGTTGAAACTATAAGCTTAAATTGCTGACTTTCTGGCAGCACCAAACAGTAAGGAAACCACAAAGATAAACCCAAATAATAGAGCCAATTTTCTTTTTTTCTGGGGGGGGGGATGACTTCTAACTAGTGATATGAGGAAGGATAAGAAAATGTTTCTTTGTAGGACATATGATCTTTGCTAAGTGCACTGAATGTATGTAGAGGAGACAAGTCTGCTGAGGGTATGAGAATTGGGCCAAGATTTAACACATTTTCAAAGCTCCATGAAGAAGCCTACTGAGCAGTGGGAGTGGGGCAGGTTGGGGATAGTGAAGTATTTGTAATTCATTTTTAAAAAGGAGAGGGAGAGAGAAAAGGAAAAACTGGGCCACCCATCCTTTGAAAAGAAACCTTGAAAGAGGTCCAAATATCCTTAGAAATCCTTGACTTCTTAAAAGTGATGAGTTTGTTTTTTCCCCCTGACAATTATAGAGGTCAGAGAGTTTTTCTTTTCTATTACAAAACATTGAGAGTGTGTAGAAATAATTGTAGGTAGCTTAGCCTTGGCTGTAGTCAGAACTTTTGTACTGTGACTTTAGGATCTGTATGGAATCGTATGATATGCGGATACACCAAAAACTCTATGGGTTATCAAAATGGGATAGCATTAAAAGAAATAGTGCTTTTGTTTAGAAGAAGAAATGAAATGCTTGTGTCCAGATGCTTAAAGGAAGGCAGTGCAGACTTTCAGAAACTAGACTTTAAGAGCTGTACTCAGATACTGAGAAGGGCTGATGGCTGAAGGAGGAACAATTTAAAAGAATAACCGTCTCTCCTCTCCCTGTAAATTGGACATAAAAGAATATCCCATTCTTCTCAGAAATGTAATACAACAGTTTAGCTTGCTAGTAACTTCACATGCTATTTCCTTTACCTCTTATATTTGAGGTGTCTATTTGGAGTGGGCTGTGTTTCTAGCTATTCTGTTTATCTGGTTTGTTTTTGTTTGTGTAGGAAACTGGTATAAATTTTATTTGGGTAAATATCACCTCAATTTTCAACTAAAGCTTTATTTAAGTTTCACATGAAAAAGACAAATGAGGCAAAGGAAGAGAAAAATGCATTGTCAGAATCAGAATTATGAGAAAAAAAGTCAAACAAACATATTTGAAATGTTCAGAAAACCTGTGAGTTTTTATGTATACTATACAGGAAAGATATTCTGTCATCTGGTTGCCAAACTATGGAGGGTGGGAGACTTCGAATTTTTGTCAAAAAGTATTCTTTCATTAGAAAGATACATGGGTGTGCTTCCATGTCAGCAACATGACTGCAGACCAGGAAGTCCTCATGGAGAGCTGGAATATGGGTATTTTGGACTCTCTGGTTAGATGCGGCTTTTACTTCACATCCTCAGTGGTACTACTGTAAATTTTCATTTTCCTGTGGAATACCCTATTTGGTTCCATTGTATATAGTTGACAACTAGAATTCGTTTGCTGTTGCTTGAGCCCAACTATAACTTCTTGGCACTATACCTATCTTCTGATGTGCCTGTGGAAGAGCTACCATAATGAATGTGTACATGGACAAAAAAAAAAAAAAAAAAAGAGAGAGAGAGAGAGAATTAAATCATGAGTTTGTGCCTTGGGAGCTACAGTTTAAACATTTGCTGTTTTTCTCACTTAATGAAAAATTTATTTGAAAATAACAGCACCGAAAGGAAGAAAGACAGGCTGGCAAGCATCCTTCTCCTAATACACTTATCCACGTTTGGATACCTTGGTCTCAGCCTCAGAGGTCATATTTTTAGTAAAATGGCCACCAGAAATAAAGGATTTTATTTTCCAGACTTTGGTGTTTGGAGCTGGTGTGCTGAGAGCTAGCAGAGAAAGCCCTACTCAGGTAGATGTACCAGAGGAGGATGGTTGCTGGTGGATATGGTGGAATACCTTTTATGTGGTTATCTCCTCCTTGTAACTCTTGGCTGCATAACCCTTATTTTCTTTTCTATTTTTATTCTCTCTCTTGGAAAAAAAATTGGTGGTAAATTTTCATGTGAGCCATATTGTCTTTTTAAATAGTTTTATTAATATAAAATGTACGTACCATAAAGCATACCCATTTAAACTGTAAATGTCAATGGGTTTCTCTCTCTCTCTCTCTTTTTTTTTTTTTTTTGGATGCTCAGAGTTGTGCAACAATTATCAAAATCAATTTTGGAACAATTTCATTGCCCCAAAAGGAAACCCTCTACCCATTAGCAGTTACTCCCCATTTCCCCCACCCCCTGTCCCCTTCAACCCTAGGCAAGCACAAATGTACTTTCTGTCTCTATAGATTTAGCCATTCTGGACATTTCATGTAAACAGAATCATGCAATATGTCACCCTTTGTATCTGGCTTCTTTCACTTAGCATGATGTTTCCAAGGTTCATCTGCATTGTAGCATCTGCCAATACTTCATTCCTTATTTATGGCTGAATAATATTCCTTCCATTGTATTAATGTATCATATTTGTTTTTGCCAATCATCAGTTGATGGACATTTGGGTTGTTTTCATCCTTTTTTTAGCTATTTTAAATAATGCTGCTATGAACGTTTGTGTACAAGTTTTTGTATGAACATCTGTTTTTATTTCTCCTTGGTATACACCTAGGAGTGGAATTGCTGGGTAATATGGTAGCTTAACATTTAATCTTTTGAGGAACTGCCAGATTTTTCCAAAGCAGCAGAATCATTTTACATTTTGACCAGAAGTATATGAGAGTTTTAGTTTCTCCACATCCTCAACAACACTCATTATTGTCATTGTCCTTTTCAGCTTTTTTGATAATAGTAATCTCAATGGGTGTGAATTGGGACCCCATTATGCTTTTGATTTGCATTTCCTTGAAGACTAAGGATATTGATCATCTTTTCATGTGCTTATTGGCCGTTTGTATATTTTTTGATCCTTTGCTCATTTCCAAATTGGGTTATTTGTCTTTGCATTATTGAGTTGTAAGATTTTACAATATATTTTGGATGTTTGTCATTTTAGGGATGATACTTCACAGTTATATGATGTTTTCTAGCAAGCATTTGTGTTGTTCTACTGGTGTTACATATCTTAGCTGCATTAGCCACTTTGCTGGGTATGAATGCCAGCAGAATCTAAGTGACCTTGGCTTCACTGCTGAGAATGCAACCCAAGAACAGAAATTTGTCAGAAATTTAGCACTGAAGCCCCCCACTTCCCAAACTTATCTGGGACAAGGAGAATCTACATTTAAAGCTTTATACTTTGTGTTGTGTTTTTTTTACTTTAGCTTGGTTGGATTTAGGATCTTTTCTTTTTGTTTTGCCTTATGCATACCTAAGCAGAGGCAAGGGAGGAAAGCGATATGAAACTGGTAGAAAAGTAAGTAAGCTTTATTCAGATTGGCATATTCATCTTAATATGGTTCAATTGGCTGAAGAAGTATCTCAACTAAAACTCTGGAATACTTTGAAGTACCAGCAATATCTACCAAATGTACTTTTTATTTATGTTTGGTCTCTATGTACTTGTGTGTGAAACAATGAGCACAAATAATACCCTCCTTGTTTTTAAGCAATTTATATTGGTGATTTAAAAATAAAATAAACTCAAGTGGGAAATCATGAAACCCCATGTAAAAACAATAAGAGCATGTTTTAAAATCCCACAGACTTTAGTTTCAAATAGTGGTTTTGCTATTTCTTAGCTGTGTGTCACTGTGCAAGTTACTTTGTTTCTCTGAGTCTTTATTGGTGATATATGTAAAAACCCACCTTCTCAAATTATTGTGAGGACAAAATGAAGTAATTAACGTGAAGTTCCTGGTGTATAATAAGTGTTCATATTTTGTATTTGAGCACAGGGCAACTGGGTTTTTGAAACTGCACATTACTGTTGCAGTCAAATCTGGCATGAAATTAGTGCATAGACAGAATGGGCTGGGAAAATGAAAGGACTTTGAACATTTATATTCTGCTTTATTTAGGCATAAGTGCTTAATAATTATTGATAGTTTCTTCTGGTTATCTGACATTTTGAAGATACTATTACCTAGCAGAAATTTCTTGTAATAATAATCTCTTACACTTATATACTGTTTTGTGCCTTTAGAAGTACTTAATGCTCTTTATTTCACTATCTGTTCATAAACATTCTCTGAAGCAAGCATACAGTCAGTATCAATTCCATTTTTCAGATGAGACAGCTGAGGCTGAAAGACATAGAGTTACTTGTCTCAATTCACAAAGTAAAGTGCCAGAGTTTGAACCAGAGCCCAGGTCTTCTCTCTCAACGTAGCTCTTTTTCTCCTTCATTATATCAGGCATAGTGGCAACGTATTCTTTTACTAGCTTTTTGTCTTGAATATCCTTTTAGCGACTTGCCTTTGGTGTTAGTGTGCCTATAACATGGTCGTTGAATATCTTAATACATTTAGTGGTCTTGGCAAGCAGTTTTGTCTTCAGAAGGACACTGAAATCTGTGGAAAGGACTGCAGAAGATTGGGTGGGCAGACACCTATCACTTTCGGGGCTGGTAGACTTTCTATTGAAGCAATTTGCAAGGCTACTTTGTATTGTCTAAAAGCACTACTTCAGAAAAGGGTTGGGATGTCAAAATAGGCACTTTGAGTGAAGAAAGGGCTGTAAGCATGGGTGGAAAATGTGGTAGATGATTGTCTTGAGTTATTTTCTTTAATGTCAAGCAGGCAGTCCTTGGAATGCTACTTCAAAAAGTGTTGTATAATGTTGAAGATACAGTTACAGATTTCCAACACGAAGCTCATAAATCTGCAATTCCCTGTCCTCCTAGGCACATGAAGGAAAATTTATGAGCTTCAGGTTTCTATGCAGCTATTAAAGCATATTTAATCTGCTTTGAGCTCAACCTCACTCTCGTTTGCTCTCTTCGTTTCTTCCTCTTACATGAGCAAACTGCCTTTCTTTTTGTTTAAAAATAGTAAGTAGGTTTGTTTTCCTCCAGGTGTCATGAATGCAAACATTGTAATTTCTCATCTGTTCAGCCTTTTTGCACAACAAAATGGCAGCACCCAGGAGGTTGAAAGGGTTAAATTGTTCCTTCTCTGAGTAGTACCATAAGTTGTTAGTCTGCTACTCTTTCTCCCAGTTGGCACATGACCCTAACATCCAATCGCTAGTGGTGTGGCCATTTTTTGGTCTTATTTTGGCCTTTCCTCAGCCACCACTCATCAGTTCTCATGCGTATTTGTCAGATCCTGCTTCCCCAACTCCACAGTTCTTAGTTCATCTTAAGCATATGGCTGTCTGTCTTTTCTCTAAAGATCCTCAAGGGAAAAAAAAAAAAAGCATCTCCAGGGGGGATTTACTGCCTCATAGCCCTGACAGAGATTTCTGACCAAACCCTAACGAAAAAATTTCTTCCCTCCATTTGTCTTTTATTGTTTTTAC
Organism: Pan paniscus; assembly: GCF_029289425.2. NCBI lineage: Eukaryota > Metazoa > Chordata > Mammalia > Primates > Hominidae > Pan > Pan paniscus. The sequence goes on from NC_073272.2 coordinate 67,167,580, forward strand.
AGGGGAGATATGTAACATAATAACAATTATATTGCACATAATAATTACTTCTACAAATAATAATCTGTTGTCAAAAATATACACAGCTTTGGATTTCCTTATTATGGCCCTTCATTAAGTTGTGGTTTAAGAATAGCTATGATTATTACTTTTGTGATAATTATATTCCATAATATGGAAACTTATAAAATTACCTTTAAAGTGTTACTATTATTCTGGCCACAGGATGGAAAGTTGTTCGCTAGTTACTCATTTATAACTTGAATGTACTTTTTACTGAATCTAAAGGTATCATCTTTGCTTGGCAATTCCCATGACTTGTCTTTCTGACTCTTCAGATCTCAGCTTAAAAGCTCTCCCTTCAAAGAAGCCTTCCCTGACCACTCTGGTTTTTTCTTCTTTTTTTACCTCTACTCCTTTTCCCATTACTTGCTGTCATAGCATTCTGTTTGTTTCCTTTGAAGTGCCTATTCCAATTTGTCATTATGAATGAGTTTTTTTGTTCTGTTGCTTATTATCCATTTTCCCCACTAGATTGTCAACTCTGTGAGGGCAGAGACCATGATACTCTGTTCACTCCTATATACATTCCCAGCACTATCAGACTTTTTGGCACATAGAAGATACTCAGTAAATATTTGTTGAATGAATAAGTCATAAAGAAGAGTTTATATTTTAACTCTTAGTTGAATAATCGAAGCCAAGAATTATCAACCTGGGTTGGACATGAGAATCATTAATGAATCTTTAAAACAATGACAAGGCAATCTATTTATTAATTATCTCCAGGTCTAAACTTTAGCACGTATATACATTTTAAAAGCCCATAAGTGATTATTACGTATAGCCAGTGCTATCTGTCTCTTCTCCTGTCCTTTTCCCTCCTCTCCTTACTCCTCTCTCATATTTTTAGGATTAGCATGGCCCCACAACAAATCTTTAATTCACATGGCAATTTCTAGGGTTTATCATGGAAAATGAGCCAAATTGCCTTCAAGAAGTTTTTACGTACCTCTTATACAGAATGTGATGTTTTATATGTACCTCTTATAGAATGTGAGCTTTTAAGAGGCATATCTTATTGCAAGAAATTTCAATATTGAAAAAAATATTGAACATTTATAAAGTCAAAAATGCAAACTTTTATATGATTTTCAAACCTATGAAGTTATGTCATGTTCAGGCCTTCTTTCCAGCATGTGGCTCTCAGCCCTGGTACTGTCCTTAACCATAAACCTCATCTTTGCCCTCTATAGGGAGAGGTTTATGGTTATAATTACTCATTTTAAATAGTGTATATTAGTAATGTACACTATTTGTATATTTGTTGACTGCCTCCTATATGCCAACCACTATGCTAGAAATTTTGTAATATTCTTCACGATATTCAAGATATTACCATATCCGCATTTTATAAATGAGGAAACTGCTCTCAAAGAGGTTAGTTTACACAGCCAGTAAGCTGCTAAGCCTAGATTGGATGGAAGGTATGTGAGAAAAAAGCAGCATCCATAAGGTTTTCATTCTCCTACCCTGTACGACAGAGGTAAGAGAAATTATTAGTTAAAGAAATAATAGAATTTTACAAGACTCTAGGAAGGGAGAATGTGAAGGATACAGTTCTCAGTTACTGGAATGAGTGCCAGAGTACCAGTACATGGCTTGCCTTGGGGTTTGGACTACCTATCTTAACTCCTTTGCTCCTCCCAATCTTGATCTCATTTGTTTGAAAGATCATCTGCCCAACATAAAAATGCATTTCTAATTCTGTAATTTAAGTCAGTGGCAAGATCAGATTCAGTTAAAGTTTACTTTCCTGACAGCTTTTTAGTATCATATCTATTTTGCAAAACTCTAGTGATAAATGTATGCACATTTACACATACAGCATCTCTTCTGATTCTGACTAAGATATTACTGGGTTGTGTAGAAGTGATGGGATCTTTAGAAGAAAGGTTTGATATACTACTAATCTAAGGACTGAATTTTCTCATCTTTGTCTTTGCCCCTTTTGACTGATGACCAGAGCAGGAGCACATAACATTCTTTTGTGCTAACAGTATCTCTGCATCACATTGATCAGGAGAATTGGCATCTCCAGAGCCCTGGGATGGTAACTTCTCTGTTGATTTTCAGGAAAGATTAGGTGATATTTTCTCCATGGGAAGAGGATGTTTGATGTGTGTTGGCTTTAGCAAAAGGAAGCTTGTGGAGTCAACTGTAAGTAGACAGAATTGCCTTTGATTTAATCTGTTTCAGTCGTTGTTCATACTCAGGTCCTCCAGAGGACCTTTAAGCATTTTTATTGACTTTGTGGTCTATTACACGAAACTAAAGATACTGATTCTCAGTCATGAGTCTGCTCCAAAATTGCCTAGGGAATCAAAAATAATTGTACCAGTTCCTATTCCTGGACATTATGATTCATTTGGTCTGGTATGAAGGCCAGGAATCTGTATTTTTAAAATTCACTCAAGCAATTTTCATATATAGCTATAATTGAAAATCTGTGGCTGAACTTCTCCACTCCCGTATCCACCACAATACTTTCCCAAGGTGGCATTTAAGATGGGCCTAGAAGGTTATATAAGATTTCAATATTAAAACATGGATTAAAAGTGAAGACTTATCACATGGAGATAATTTGGAAGAAAAACTTGCAAAAATGTGAGAGCATTGAGAACTTTTCTTTCCCAAGGAAAGAAGTGGCAGCTTCATTTTTGGTCATTGCAAACAGCAGTGCCATACATGAAAGGAAAGTGGTGGTGCTCATCAACTTTCAATAACTTTGTACAGAACCCTTGAGACTCCTCTCTGCTTATAAAGAAAAAGTGTCAACTGTAAAGTTGATTTATTTATGAACCATAGGCTACTATGAAATCTCTGTTCCCAGCTAGAGGCCTGGGAGAGTGAGAGAACTACTTGTTTATTCCACGGAGCCACTTATTAGCTTTTTCTATAGCACATACCTCAAATGAAGCATTTCAATAAAAGAAACACATTCTATTCACATGCTTCATTTTATTCTGATTTATGTAAAAATTCCCAAACTCCTCAAGCAGTGTTTCTTTGTAAGGCAATAATCTTCAGTTCTGTTGCAAAGGTCAGGAGTGATAGAATGAAAATGGTACTAGATACAACAGCTCTTTGGTATTTGCATGGCCATTACATTGCCATGGGGCTGCAAGACTTGTGAGTGCTTGATATTTTGCTTGTTGATGAATGAGTCTGTGTTTGTGCTAATGGAGTGATTTGAGAGGTAGTTCTCCACTGTCAGTCAAGAGGTTGGTTTTGAAAGCTGATTGCCAATGGTCATTCTGCTAACCACTCTGGTTCTCCTTTAGATAGAGACTTATTCAGATTCAAGTCTTCATGTACTTTGTGGCATAAACATTGTACACACCAGATGTATTCAACAGCCATAAAAAAAACAATTAGGACTCAAGTAGTATGTCAGAGTGTAGTCACTGATGATATATAATTCTCCACTATCAAGAAGATGGAAGCACACTGTTGAGTAGCTACATCCTACATATGTTGGCCAGAATTTAGGAATACACATGTGATCTATACATTTTGAGGTATTGTCTGACCCCTAGAAAATCCTGGTGAAGTTTTTCTGGTGTCAGTTTGGTCTTAATGTTTAGGAAATGCCCACAGACTACTCCTGCTTTCTGCTTATTCACATAGTAAACGCAAAGCACAGGACTAGTTTGTCATCTGGATCAAGGAGAAATGAGTTAGCAGATATAAAATAAATCAGAAAGGAGGTAGTTCTCAAATATTTACTGCATGAATAGTTGCTGGATGTTCATTAACTCTATAGCATTTGTTACTACTTATTGGGGATCCTGGAAAGAAAATATATTGTCTATATCTACTGTTCACTGAGGCCCCCTCCCTACCCAGAAACTCCCTGTCTCCATCACTCACTCTCCACATTCATTGACACAGGGGAACAGTTCATGGATGAGTGAGAACTTGAGCTCTATCTTAAAGGATGGAGTTCGATTTCAAGGCAAGAGGTATAAGAGAAAGTTCAGAGACAACACTGGCTATGGTCTTTGTGAAGAAAAGTGAATTGAATAGGCTCCTGTGGAGATCTTAAGTAAGTACTTCTGGAGATAAGGTTGAGGAAAAGTAGGTTTGAATCTTCATCCAGAGGTAGGCCCTAAATGTGTTGAGTTTATTGCAAGAGTACTTGACTTGGATTCAGACAGATCTGCATTTGACTCCTGTTTTGCCATTTATAAGAATTTGAGTAATTATTGTTTCTAAATAAGAGTTTATTGAGCCAAGCACTCAGTAAATGTTTGAATGGGAAAATTAACTGCCCTGTTTTTCTATTGTCAGATGGTCCTCTTCGTTGGATAACTTGGTAACTGTTGATAACCTTTTCTCAGGAATCAGAAGGTAGAAAGGTTGGGAAAATATAAGAAAAAAAAGGCATATTCCTATTTTTATTTTCATATTGTCTTCCAACTCTCCCAGGCTTCTTTGTTTGCAAGGCTGACTTTTCTAATACTTTTTGGGTAGAGCAGGTCCTTCTTTGGTTTGGGGTTAAACTGTGAGTAACCTTATTTTCTAGGTCTCAGCCAACTTTGAAGGGCATGAACTCACAGTAGCCTCACTAGGATCACTTCAGCAGTGAGAATTTATCTTTCTTGTATAAAAGTGTAAGAGTTGATGGCGGCCAGGCGCAGTGGCTCACGACTGTAATCCCAGCACTTTAGGAGGTTGAGATGGGTGGATCACCTGAGGTCAGGAGTTCAAGACCAGCCTGACCAACATGGTGAAACCCCATGTCTACTAAAAATACAAAAATTAGTTGGGTGTGGTGGCACGTGCCTGTAATCCCAGCTACTCAGGAGGCTGAGACAGAAGAATTGCTTGAACCTGGAAAGCAGAGGTTGGAGATTGCAGTGAGCCAAGATTGCACCACTGCACTCCAGCCTGGGTGACAGAGTGAGACTGTCAAAAAAAAAAAAAAAAGAGTTGATAGCAAAATAACTATCTGTAGCATAAACCTCAGTATTCTTTATCATTCAGTATCAACATTATTACTGAAAACAATGAGCAATATGGACTGAGTTTCTGTGGGGTGGAAATGTGAAGTGGATCATAGCATGATATAACTTGTCATTTGGCTTCCTTTATAAACATTATCAACTACCTCAGCTCTATCAATCACTTGGCAGTCCATAGTGAACATTATAACTCAAATGACTAGTCGGGTCTGTTCATTGCCCATGTAAAGGCATATACCTGAAGTGAGAAGTCTGAGGTAACTTAGCAATAAGCTTGCAGTACAGTGTTTAGTGAAGCCGAGGAATTCAAGGATTTGAGTCATGCCAGATTGCTCCATAACCATAGCCTATCTCTGTCACAAGTAAGAAGGTTTAAAAATCACCATACCATTATCGGTCACAACGTTTGGAGATAGGGAAGAGTTTGTGGATGGATCATGGCAGTGCATGGACAGTGATTAGCCCATAACACAACCAGTGAACACTGTTGTACCCAAAGCACGTAAATCACCACATATACTATTAATATATTTATGGATGACAACAGACACTATAATTTTATGTCAGTGCTTTCTGCTGTGAAAAACAAAGAAAGTTAAGGGTACCTTTTGTATATTTGCATCATATCTCCAGACCTTTTCCTTTATCTCCTTCTTGCAAGTTCTTCTTTCTTTCAGCTGACTATCTGCTGTTCCTGTTATGGCTCCCAGTGGCTTTTCAAGAGGGTACTTGTTTTTTAAGAGAAGACCCTTGAAGGACAGAGAAAGCCTGAATCATTCAAAATAATGAATTACTCAGGATGAAATTTCAATAATTTGCAAGTGTGTGGAGATAGATATTTTGAGGAAGCATAATTTTCTATGTACCCCTCAAATCATGGCTGGAGATGACAGCCTCTTCCACCTCCATATAAGACCATTTCATTTCCTTCTACTTTTTTCTCCCTCCTTCCCCCAAACACACAAACATACACATATCCTGTGCTTCAGTCACACAGAACTTCTTACTATTTCATTTCAATTCTCTGTGGCTTTGCATGTTCTGCTCCTTCTGCCTAGAATGCTCCTTTCCTTTTTTCACCTGGAAACATCCCAATTCAAATGTCACCTCCCTTATTTATACCAACTTTGTCTGTAACTCCTTTATCACACTTCTTCCTGTGATTAGTCTATTCACTTGTCTGCTGTTACACTTCTATGAGAGATGAAAATTCCTTCTCCATCTCTGGAACTCATGCCCTTCGCATATAGTAGGCAATCTGTAAATATTTGAAGTTTGAGTGAATTAATGAATGACCTTCAACCTTTCAGGCTTCCAATTTTCTCTCTGAAAAGGACAGCCAAATGAAAACTCATAATTTTAGAAGATGAGGTTAGACGGTTGGTAGGTGCATGCAGAGACCAGTTATTATTTAGGTATTATGGAAGTTTATAGTTCTTGTATGTTGAGTTCAGTGTAAGAGTGGCCCCAAACATAGTTAATGCCCACTCCAGACCCAGTTGTTATAGAGTTGGCCCCAGCTGTATTGCTTCTATTTAAGACTAGGATAAGAAATGACACTTTCCTACTTTTTACCTTATTGAAAGGGTAGAGGCTCACTGTTATCAATCTCAGTTCACTTGTTGATTGCACTGGCTTGCCAAGTGAGAATATTAGCACCTCTGCACATTTCTATAGCTCTGCCACTTATGAGATCTTTCCTTCCCATTGTCATATTTAATAATCAGGATAGCCCTATAAAATATGCATTCTCATTTCCCAGATGAGGATACTAAGGCTCAAGTAGGAGAACTTACTTGTTTAGTAAGATCATACAGCTAGGAAGTGGGAGAGGCAAGAGTTGAACCCAGATCTTCCTAGCTCCTAGTCCATTGTTCTGTCTACTGGGTCACACTGGACCAGCCAGGAGGCAGGAAAATCAGCTGGGGAATGTGGTGCCAATGTGTGATGTTTGCCTAAATGTGTGCATCCTTGCTGGAAGCCAGCCATGATTCATGCTGCATAAGTATTCATTAATGTTCATTTCATTTATTTGGCTATCCATATGCTTTCCAGGGCGAAGGCAAGCTAGGACAAGGGCAGACAAGCAGCCTTAAAGTTTGGGTGCTTTCCTTCGAAGTTGAGCTGCCTGTTTGAAAATCACAGTTTTTGGTGATAGAAGATGGTTCCAGTACAGATTTTATTTATTACTGCATCTACATGGATAGACATTTTCCAAAGCATAGCTGAAAATATGTGTAAGTCCCAGAATATTTTCTGATTTAGACACAGACTTTGAGCATGATAACCACATTTAGCATGTTAGGAAATTCTGTCAGAATGCTTCTGGAAAGGCTACCTTTCCAGAATGAAATGAAAAAAGAAAAGGATGGACTTTGAAACTGGCTAGATTTGGGTTATACTTACTCATAGTGTGACCCTGGCAAATGATTTAACTTCTCCGAATTTCACTTTTCTTATTCTTTGAAGTGAAATTTTAAAATGCCATCTTGCCTGATTTTTGTGAGAATGAAAATGAGATCCCACACCAGGAATTTAGAAGCTACTCAGTAAATATTGCTTCTCTCCTTTCCCCTTCCCCAGTCCTGTCCCCCGAGACATTCAGTAGTTATTCACAGGCATGCATTCTGAAGTCTGCCTACTGCTCCATGTTGAAATGCACTGCTCTTGCAAGGACTGATTATCTATTTTTCTGTCTTCCAAGGCCCCGTGTGTTCCACTCCACCCTCCCAATTCTGGGGGCTTCCAAAGTGGGCAGGTACAGAATGTTCTGAGGAGCATCGGAGGCTGTTACTCAATATCTTGGCCAGCACTCTCAACTGCTCTTTGCACACACTCCATATGAAGGCAAACTCCAGATCTTGGAGCCCATGTGTGTGTCATGCATTGTACTGCTTCTTGTACCCAAATCCATCTCAAGGGTGAGTAGACCAGGCTCAGACTTGTCCTGGGAGCAGATTTCTCAAGCTGCCCATGTCCCCACACTGTTTGATTAAAAGGAGGTGCTTCAAACTCTTTGGCTTTATATAGACTAGAATCAGAATGATTGGTGGTGCCTCTGTTCTCAAGGTATCCCAAAGCACTTTGTAAGGAAATATGACAAGCGCTGAGGCCATGCAGGCCAGTACAACAGCCGCCACCCAGCACTTCACAATTAGTCATGCCCAGCCTGGGATCATCAAGCCTGTTTTTATTGGAAGAGCAAGAGAGGGAGGGAATGCTAGCTGGCAATTTCCCCAGGTACCCTTTATGAAAGTGCCCTTGGCTCTTCCAATTTCTTCTGAATAACCAGCTCAGGCAAATTTTCCTCTATCAAAAAGCAGAATGTGATAGTGACAAGCTGATGCCCGGCTGATGCCCCAGGACATTGACTAAATAGACTTGGCCTCACAATTGGTTTTTATTCTCCATCTCCTTTCTTCCCTTTTGTTCTTTTTCTATGTTTCTTTCCCCATTGCCATCCGCAGAGTGTTCTCAGTCAGAAGTCAGCTGTGGGGTGGACAGTTTGTCATTTTAAGATCATCCCTATTCTGTCTACCTTTTTTATCCCTCATATCATTGCTTTTAGAGCAAGGACAATTCTGGAAGTGAAACTACAATAACACTCTGGGCTGCTTTCCCTCTAGTAGTACTCAACACACTTGTAATTACATGTTCAAATTTGTCTTTCTTATTTCTACTTAGGTTCATGAAGGCAAGGGACATGCCTGTGTTGCTTACTTTCTCTTGGCAGGCACATACAGCAAGTCTTCAAAAAATGCTTGTTAACTACAAATTAAGTGTTTAAGAAGTCCACTGTTAGTATCTTTTCCCCTGCCTAGTTTGTAAGCAACTGGCCTCTTCTATTTGTAAGTTACCTGTTTTCATTTCCATATGCCCCAAAGCAAACTTTAGCTCACGGCCTTACAGAGTGTGTATGTTAGTATGTTAAAATGAAATCAACTTTCCTCTCCCAGGCCTTCTAATTGACATGAATTTGGGAGTAGACTTGCATTGGCCTTTGTCCTGACAGCCAACAGAGTCCTCTTCTGTTGTATTCACTGTTGCCTTCCATGAGGATCCCATGGAGAAAGTTTGTCATTGATATACATTTTGAGGGCAGACTCAACTTGAGTAAACCTGATTGAGCTTTCCCCATCTGCCTCCCAGAGATCACTGCCTGTGCTTTGTTAAAAAGAGAATTATAGGAGTCCTCTCAAGGCAGAGAGGCCTAAAATTAGACATGGCAGCCATGCCTTTGGTGTGCATGGGGGTTGGATACAGGCAGCCAGTTTCCCCTCTGTTTTCTCCCTTGCTTACACAGCCAAGGAGTGGAGCCAAGCCTCAAGGGGAGGAGCTGTATACTCGAGCATGCCCTGTAGTTCCTGGCCCTGACTGAGGGACTATTTTATATATCCCAATAGAGAAGTGTAGAAGACATCTAGGTTGCCACTGTCATTTGAAATTGGAATTTTTAAAAGAGAAACCTGAAGACTTGAAGAAAGCTTTCTTTTGCCTCCCCTTACGGTTGATTTTTGAGCTTCTTAAAGCTACCTAGTCCAAAGTACCCACACTCTTACTCTTTTGTCTTTCCTACTGGTTTTATTTTTTTTTCATCTTCCCAGGTGTTTGATGATCACTAAGAGCTTCAACATTGCTCACCCTGACCAGGTATGAAGCCAAGAGTTTGGTTTAGGGCATAAAAGAATGTCGGAACTCAAGGACTAGGTTGAGATGGGGAAGGGGGATGAAGGCTTCTTTTTTTCTTGGGTTAAGCAGAAATAACTTAGATCTCAGAGTGAAAGCCTTGAATTGTCACATATATCACTGGAAAAGACTAGTTCTTTGCTATGATAACAATTGTTCATCATCTCTCCCCTGAGGATTTGGGGTCAAGGCCTGGCTACACCTTTTAATGATTTCAGTCATGTGACTTAACCTCTTTAAACTTGGATTTTCTTCATCTTTACAATGGAAATGATGACAATAATCACTACCTCACAGATATTGATAATGATATCTCACTAGGAAGAGAATTAAGTAATATGAGGGATAAAAAGGCATTTGTAAATGGTAAAATGAGATTATGATTTTGAAAGCTATTATTATTTTCCTTTCACTGTCTATTATCTCAACTCTTCTATTTTCTTGCCTTTTGTACAGCATGGATAATTTAGATGTGACTCTGGACAGAGGGATGGATCAGATGACTTCTTAAGTTATCTTCCAGTTTAGGAGTTCATAAACTATACTTTCTCCCTTTCCAGACTATCCTAGTAAGAAAATTCTCTTTTAAGACAGAGTAGAAATCTGGAATTCATCAGTTTTGATGTTTCTTAAAGTGTAATCTAAGATAGTGCTCCTGTATTAAGTTCTGATGTCTGACCATTGTTCAAATAAAGAGTAAAATGCAAATGACAGGAAATTGGCTGCGTTCTGAATCCTATTTTTATTTGGGATAACAATAAGCCTGTATGGTCACTGTGACCTTTGATTTGCTGTTTCTGCAACCTCACACTTGTCCCAGGATTCTTCTTCCACTTCTGCACTTTATATTGGGTTTCTTCCAGGCATCAGATTAAACTTTAAGCCAGGTATGTGTATATGCATGGGCTGTGGGCCTGAAAAAAATTAGCCCGAGAGAGAAAAAAATTTAAGTAGTGGGCTAGAAGTAAGCATGCTACTAGAAACAGAATTTGGGAACACAGCTCTGGGCCTAGAAAAGCGACCTGTCAACTTGTTACAGTTAACATCAATAAGTATAGGATGGGTTTGGTGGAAAATTATGCTGACCAGCAGGGTGGGAGAGAATAGGGTCAGAATATATATCGCTGTAAGGTTGAGAAAAAAAGAAGTGAAAAAAAGAGAAATGCATAGAGAGAAAAAGGAGTTTAGAGGTAACATGTTAAAGTGTGAGAAATAAACTGGAGAGCTTGACTTCTCTTGAATATATTTTTAAATAAAGTACTCCTTTCAACTCCAAATGCAGCAGACTTGGTTCCCTTCTCCTACCTCCATTGCGGATGAAAGCTTAATCTTTAAGATGGGCTTGGGTGGGTAGAGTATGCCCCTTGGTGAGCACTGTGCTCCCTGCAACCCCAATAAGGCCCAACAGGGCTCTCCAAGGAGGCAAAATTCTGATGATACATTTCTGTTTAGTGGAAAATGGGTAGGGAAAATTATGTCTTAGAATCAATTAACCAAACATAAAATCCTCCAAGGGGCTTGGTAGGATGCCTAGGGAAGAGCCACGAGATAAAAACTCCAGGCTGGAAGGGCATTGTTGCAGCACTGTCATTCTCCAGTTTCTCTTGGAGTTGTCACCACCCTCTTCTTTGTTCTCACTGCTGACATCATTTGTAAAATAATTTCTTCCCTTAAATAAACAAGACATACAATCCTCTAAATGACTAAAGAACAGTTACCTAGAAGAAACCTTAGTGGAAAGTATTTTCTTCATCTAAGGGATGATTGTCTTTACGGAGGTGGAGTAAAGGATGTGGGAGGGAGCATAATCAAGCTAAGAGATGCATGCTGACTTAAAAGGCATGATATATGTGAAACTAAGATAATGTGTTCAAGAGTGATGCTTTGTTGATGCAGAACCACTGAATTCCTTACTATTATGTTTGCCTGACTATCGGCTTCTTAATAAAGAACTTGTGGTTTGAGTGTTCATTGAAATTAGCCATATTAGGTTTATGTGGGGATGTGAGGATCTATGTCTACCAATTGCAGCCTCTGCTGCAAATTGGAGGCAGAAATCTGGGCTGAACAATAGGTAAGAGTGTCAACTCTACAGATCTCTCACATGCTAAGCAAGCACAATATAGGGCAATCCAGGTTTACACAAAGGATTAATTTGGGAACAATTATCCTCATTTTTACTTCCTTAAAAGATTTTGAATAAGGTGTCTTTTAAGTAAGAAGCTCCCTGAATGCATTTAAAATATGATTTGATTATGTACATTTCAGATTTTTCTACCTTTCTAGGAGTATCTCTGTTGTATAAAAACACAAAATTCTGGAACTTTTGAAAGGAAGATGTGCCTCTCTTCATACATTTGTCATTCTTGAACGATTGTAAAATGAAGTGACTGAATATCACGTCATGTGCCCTATTGATTTCTTTTCTTGTTTTAGGAATATTCCCAGAAAAAAAAAAACTTTTTTTTTTAAATCTACTAAGCATGCTAGGTAAGACTGAAGATGAATCTATTTAAGTTATGTCAATATCTATTTATAAAGATTTTTGTGATATTCTTTTCACTGTAGAACTTCAAGCATATCCTAAAAGGAATGGTTAGATACCTCTACAAACTGTGGCAATGACTTACTGAGTAATTGCTGGCAACTGATTTTTGGTGCTTCTTGTTTTGATAGTATAGCAGTGCGAGTAGGTTTCAGAAGAGCAAAACTAAGACAATCCAGGGAAATGCCATTTGAGAATTTCTAACTTTAAAAAAACAAGTAAAATAGTGCCAAGAATATTATCTAACTAACCCCAAAGTCTACAATGTAACTCTTTTATTTTGATAATGCTGTTCTAACCCTATCTACTTCAGTCCTTTCCCACCCAGCTGGTTTAGGAATCACATTCCCAATGTTTCATCACTGTTAACATTACTGTTTTACTCTTCACTTTAGTTCTTAAATGGCATAGTGTCTTAAATTCCCTCAGCCTCTTTCACATTTGATTTCTTTGGAAACTTTTTACCTTTTCATTGAAGCCCATATGATCTTTTCTGAAACAGACCCTTATCTTTACCTCCTTCTTTGGAGTCTTTCTCCTACTTGAATTTCTGAACTTCTTAAAATGGCCGCTTTGGGTTGGTGTCAGTAATTCAGTAATAAGTTTTCTTTTCTTTTTTTTTTTCTTTTTTTTTTTTGAGACAGAGTCTTGCTCTGTCACCAGGCTGCAGGCTGTAGTGCAGTGGAGTGATCTTGGCTCACTGCAACCTCCGCCTCCCGGGTTCAAGCGATTCCCTTGCCTCAGACTTCCAAGTAGCAAGTAGCAGCACCATGCCCAGCTAATGTTTCTATTTTTAGTAGAGTCGGGGTTTCACCATGTTGGCCAGGATGGTCTCGATCTCTTGACCTCATGATCTGCCCGCCTCGCCCTCCCAAAGTGCTGGGATTACAGGCGTGTGCCAGTATGCCCAGCCAGTAATAAGTTTTCTTAAGTGCTTTCTTAATATTCTGATATTTTTTAAAAAGATCTGGACTATTTTGTCATACAGGCAACAGAATGTTAAACCATTTCATAAAACAATGACAAATATACATGAATTTTTCATCAGTTATAAATGCATTTCCTTTATAACATTGAACATGTTTTTGCAACTGAAATAAGTATGGTTTTCATTTTTAGAAGGCACATGATAAAGTTAAGACAGTGGTTAATTAATTTTTTTCAGATTAATTTTTCAGAAAAGTGACTGTTTCTGTCTATTCTCTTAACCCCAGGCATCAAAGGATTTTAATCAGAAAGAACCGAGGAATAATTTGGTTATTTTAGTGCCTTTTTTTGAGACAAAGTCTTATTCTGTCTCCCAGGCTGGAGTACAGTAGTGCGCTCATGGCTCACTACAGCCTCGATCTCCTGGTTCAAGTGATCCTCCAACTTCACTTTCCCAGCTAACTGGGACCACAAGTGGGCACCACACTCTCTGCAATTTATTTTAATTTTTCATAGAAATGGGGTCTCACTATGTTGCCCTGGCTGGTCTCAGAATCCTAGGTTCAAGCAATCCTTCCACCTCAGCCTCCTAAAGTGCTGTGATTTCAGGCATAAGCCACTACACTCACCCTATTTTAGAGCTTTGTCAAGCTTTGGAAAGAAAACCATTTATAATATAATAGATAAATTATGGATATTTGAGGCAGTTTTTATCATAGTATACATGGTAAACCACAGCCACCCTTTATAATATTTGTATTTAATAAAAATGAAAATAATACTTTTATCTTAAACAAACATGTTTTAACAAAGCAAGCATATGTAGATCAGCACTAATTAAAACAAAAACCTTTATAATGATAGCTGGTTTTTATATGATTACAAAAAATTTACTATACAAATTTTTATCCTAATCAGTGTGAAAAACTGCAAATATTAGCTTATAGGGCCAGTCTTCAGAGTCCTCTTCCTACCTACTACTGCTAATAAGCCAATGAAAAACTCTCTGATGTGTGTGGTGGCTCAGGCCTGTAATCCCAGCACTTTGGGAGGCCAAGGTGGGTGGATCACTTGCACTCAGGAGTTTAAGACCAGCCTGGGCAACATGGTGAAACCCTGTCTCTACTAAAAATACAAAAAATTAGCTAGGCGTTGTGGTACGCACCTGTAGTCCCAGCTACTCAGGAGGTTGAGGTGGGAGGATCGCTTGAGCCCAGGAGGTCGAGGTTGCAGTGAGCCAAGATCACAGGACTGCACTCCAGCCCGAGCTACAAAGTGAAACCTTGTCAAAAAGAAAGAAAGAAGAGAGAGAGAGAGAGACAGGCTCCTCCGCTTTTTCAGTTCCTAAATAATTTTCCAATCTAGAGTGCAAAAGATTCTGAAGGAAGACAGTTACCATTTCAGATCGGCAGAAGTTGTGGCTTTAATCTAGATTCGAATATGTTTTACATCAAAGGGTTGCCTCAACAGTGCTCAAACCTGCCTCTCTGAAAACATGCTGAGCACGAAGGTTACTTGAAGTCTTAGCTTGAGTACTTAAGAGAGTGCTATGGAGGGATTGTTGATGAGAGCTGTGTCACAGCTAATTCTTCTTTAGTAATTAAAGGTTTATAAAAATCTTACACTTATATTGACAAATTTAGCAACAAAATGAGCTTGAGAAAAAAATCAAGGCCTGCCATGGCATCTTTGTTTTTTTTTTCTTAAAAAAAAAAAAAACTTTTTAGAAAGATTATGCGACTGTATTATCTGTAACTACTGCAATGGTATAAATCCTGATGGTATAATTTGCTTTTTAAAGCTATCTTTACTTCAGTATAACTTAGATTAAATTTATTTTAAATTTAAATGATATTTTTCTCTTTGTTTATTATTTTATAATGTTTCCCATAGAATTCACAAAATTCATTAGAAAGATTTTTTTTTTACTTCCTTAGGTCATTAAGATTCTGATTTGTCAATGGATTTCACATAAACCCTGTCTTTCCAAAAATATACAGAAAAAAAAAAATAGCCAGGCGTGATGGTGCGTGCCTATAGTCCCAGCTACTCAGAAGGCCGAGTTGGGAGGATTGCTTGAACCCAGGAAGTTATGGCTGCAGTGAGCTATGGTTACACCACTGCACTCCAGCCTGGGCAACAAAGCGAGACCCCATCTCCAATAAATAAATAAACAAATAAGTAAATAATTTTCACCTTGAAAAGCTTATAAACGTATGAAATCACAATGAGGGTCGCTGATATAGTTTGGATGTGTGTCCCTGCCCAAATTTGGTTTTGAATTGTAATCCCCAGTGTTGGAGATGGGGCCTGGAGGGAGGTGATTGGATCATGAGGGCAGTTTTTTCATGAATGGCTCAGCACCATCCCCTTGGTGCTGTTGTGGTGATAATGAGTAAGTTCTCATGAGATCTGGTTGTATAGCACCTCCCCCCTTGCTCTCTTGTTCCTGCTTTCACCATGTGACATGCCTGCTCCCCCTTCACCTTCTGCCATAATTTTAAGTTGCCTGAGGCCTCCCCAGAAGCCGAACAGATGCCGGCACCATGCTTTCTGTACAGCTTGCATAACCATGAGCCAATTAAACCTCTTTTTTTTTTTAATAAATTACCCAGTCTCAAG
Source organism: Pan paniscus (assembly GCF_029289425.2). NCBI lineage: Eukaryota > Metazoa > Chordata > Mammalia > Primates > Hominidae > Pan > Pan paniscus. The sequence continues at coordinate 67,183,387 of NC_073272.2, forward strand.
TATTCTTTATAGCAAGGCAAGAATGGACTTACACAGTCTCTTTTGTATCAGGGAGAGGGTCTCCTTGGTGACTCCACTTCTTTTCTTTGTTTATGTATCCTTCCAGATGATGTATTTATTTCCTTTGTTTTTCAATTGATATTTACTCTTAAATTAAACTAATTATTTAAAAAAGCATTTTAAAGTCTCATTTTAGATTATTTTGACTGTCTGATTTTTAAAATGGTTTAAAAAATCTATCTTGTCCTCCATATGCAATCAAATAAGAAACACATTTTAAGCATATTATTTACCTTGTGGATTCTGCCTTCCTCAGTGTGTTCAGTCTGTGTATATTCATTTCTCCCACACTGTAAGAAGCTAGTCAGATGTATAATTGGATTATCATGCTACATAATCTTAGCACACTCATTTTAAGCATACATAGACTAGTGAGCACCACTCATTACATGTCATTTCTCTAGAGAAACTAGTTGGGCCATGGCTGCAGGACTCTCACTTGAAAAGACATGTGTGGTGATGTTTTCTCAGGCAGTTAAGCAATAAAGTGTACCCTGATTTGCACTGAAAATAAAGATTCCTTTAAAGGGAGCAGTTCTAGTTATCTCTCTCTTTAGGTATCATATGCTGAACGTTTTTCTATGCACTAAAACAGCAACTAGGTTTTATACTCTGCCTTACAGCCTACTTCACACCCATTTCACAGGGAGAGGAACAGAGAGGTAAGTGATTTGCCCCAAATTACATAACTAGGAAGTTATTTGCTCAGTGTGGAAACTTGTTCAGAAGGTCATTTCATTGAAATGTAGGAAGAGTTTCTGGCACTTCTCTTGAGCAGGAGTCAAAAAACCTTTTTTTGCACTAGCCCAGATAGTAAACATTTTAGGCTTTGTGGGCCATATGATCTCTGTCAAAACTCCTCTACTTCGTTGTTGTAGTGCAAAAGCAGCTATACACAATCCTGAAATGAATGGGTGTGGCCGTGTTCCAGTACAACCTTACAGAAAAGGCAATAGGCTGGATTTGGCTCTGAGACTGTAGTTTGCTGACCTCAGCTCTTGAACTGAGCTCTTTAACTGACCTCAGCTCTTGAACTATGGTACAAGATCCCATGGTCCTGTTTGGTACCTCCATTTCCCCTCGTTTTCACTCTCTGGGAGCATAGCTAAGTTCAAAATTGAATTAGGTACTTGTAGTAAGAGCATACTTACAATCCTGGGATCTTCATGTTGCCAGATATTAACCTCTTGAAGTTTTTCACCACAACCTGGGCACTTTTCTGATTTGCTCACTTCTAGCCCCACCTTTGAGCCCCTTCACAAGCAAACATGCAGGTTTTCCAGAGAGCTGTATGCTACTGAATGCAGAAAATTTGGCTCATACTGGCCTATGGACTATCTGCTCACTGCCCTGATAACTATTTTCCAAGGGAGTGGGTGCCCTACCTTTCCTACACGAAGTTTTTTGCTAGTCTTGCCCTAAAAATTCTAGGTATCCCTTGCTTTTAGGATAAATATGTTTCACTGGGACCAGCTGGAAAACGAAAAATAGAATTATTCAACTACCACTTTAAAATTGGACAAAGACTTTTGTTGTTGTTGTTGGAGGGGGTGGTAAACATCATTTTAGCAGACCAAATATACTTTTGGTGAAAGGCAGCCTGTTGCAAAGACACAACACTTGGACAAGATTTTGAAGCCCTGGTTGCCTTTACTACTGACTTAACTACAGTATTTGCGGACTTGAGCAAGTCGCTTCCCTTCTGTGAGCCTCAGGTTATTCATCTTTGAAAAGAGTATAATACCTGTGATTATAATTACTTATCTGGATTCTGCAGAGAATTGAAGGAGATAATGGGTGTAAAAGTACTTTAGCACCCAGCACTGCTCCTTATGAAAATGAGGAAATAATTGAGATGAGTGAGCCATTGAGGCAACAGTACAAAAAGTGCTGAAAACTCACTGCTTAAATAAGCACCTCTTACTGCTTTTGTGGCACTTTGTAGCAATGTTTTTTTTTTTTTTTGAGATGGAGTCTTGCTGTCTTGCCCAGGCTGGAGTTCAGTGGCACGATCTCGGCTCACTGCAACCTCCACCTCACAGGTTCAAGCATTCTCTGGCTTCAGCCTCCTGAACAGCTGGATTACAGGTGCGTGCCACCACGCCCAGCTAATTTTTGTATTTTTAGTAGAGACGGGGTTTCACCATGTTGGTCAGGCTGGTCTCGAACTCCTGACCTCAAGATCTGCCCGCCTTGGCCTCCCAAAATGCTAGGATTACAGGTGTGAGCCACCGCACCCCACCTCAGCAATGTGTTTTTATTCTGACTAGAAAAGTAATGTTTGGTTTTGTTTGGCTCTTTGCTTAATATACCCATAATAAGGGTACCTATTTGCCTTTGGACCATTAGTTCAAATATTATTTTATTAATATGGAATTACTGGGCTCCAGAAGCCATAGTCTTCTTAGCTGCTCCCTATCCCCACTCTCACCTCAATTTTTTTTTTCACTTTTGTTTTTCTTCTCAGGGAAAGGTTTGAGGCAAAGAATGTCTTCTTATGATCCAAAACCAAGCATGGTGGTGATTTATTCACCAAGAGATTCCTAAGTACCTGTGTGATGGACATGGTAGAATCTTTGTCCTGAGGGAGCTATCTAGATCCATTCCTTCTGATATGCAGCCAGTAGCCACTTGTGGTAATGGAGCAATAGAAACAACACTAGTTCAAGTGGAAACGTGATATGAGAAGTAGGAGGTGGAGAGAACTAACCAGAAGAGGGTACCCAAATAAACCAGAAATATGTATGTGTTAGAGAAGGGGCCTATTGAGCGGGTGGCAGTGGCATGTGTGGCATTACTTGCTCCTGTATTCTCTGCTTTTTACTTAGTTGTGGCTTTGGTGGTATAGTCTCAAATCTAAGTTACGTAGGTAATATTGTTATGTATCATGTTTTGGCAATGTAGACTAAATACTTGCTCATAAGAGTACAGGACAATGAGGATAGTTTGGTTTTGTATACTGCATGGAAAATGCAGGATGTTTAGTAAATAGATTCATGGCGTAGTGAGTTCACCACTAAAATCAGACTCTGAGAATGGGTTTGATTTAAATGGCTAGTTTAGAAGACTGAATTTAGGCCACTTGATTGAGAAAGGCCATTTTGAGTAATTATAAACCACCAACATTGTGTTTTGAATGTTAAAGCTTATATTTGTCTTCCAGTTACCAGAATGTAAGCTTCTTGAGGAGGGAGAGAGGAGTTTTCTTAATCTCTGAACCTGCACCTTTCTTCTGTGCCTAGCCCAGTGCCTGGCACCAAACAGGTGCTCAATCAATGTTGATTCTATGCTACCAACAAAAATGAGTCCGTGATGTTTACTATTCAACAAATGAATACAATTTTAGAGTAAATTTTTACTGCTTACACTACATGTAGATTTTCTTTTTAGAGATTTCACAATGCTGATTTATTTCAAAATAAGCTTGAAGCTAAGCGACAAAGCTGAATGATGATTTGTTTTTTATTTATTTTTAAATCCAAACTTACAATTTTACATGTCATTGCCAGAAAAATCATTAAATAAATTATGATATGCGCATATGGAATACTTTGCAACCATTAAATCAACCATTAAATACTATGCAACCATTAAATCAACCATTAAATATGTTGGTATATGCACATTTGCATATACCAACATATTATATAGTTGAGTAAGAAAAGCTAGTTTCAAATGAGTATGTTAATATCATCTGACTCTTGCAAAAGGAAAACCATACATTTGAATGTACATATATGCATATGTTTATATGTGCATAGAAAAAGCTATGAGGGGATATACCTCAAGTTGCTAAAAGTGGCTCCACCTGGAGAGGGACATGGAAAGGAGTTGGCTAAAAACTGAGGTTTGTTATGGTATACACCCCTGCACAGTTTGATTTTTTAAAAACAATGATTATAAATTACTTTTATTATTTATAAAAATATTATTTAAAATTTTGGTACTAAAAACAGAGCTCCATCAACAGGTCAATGGATAAAGAAAATGTGGTACATATATACAACCGAGTACTATTCAGCCATAAAAAAATGAGACCCTGTCATTTTTGCAACAAAATGGATGGAACTGGAAATTATTATATTAAGTGAAATAAGGCAGGCACAGAAAGGCAAACATTGCATGTTCTCATTTAATCTGTGGAATCTAAAAATCAAAACAATTGAACTAATGGATATAGAGAGTAGAAGGATGGTAACCAAAGGCTAGAAAGGATAGTTGGTGGGGCAGGGGAGGGTGAGGTGAGCATGTTTAATGGGCACAAAAAAATAGAAACAATGAATAAGACCTACCATGTGATAGCACAATAAGGTGACTATAGTTAATAATAATTTAATTGTACATTTTAAAATAACTAAAGGGGTATAATAGGATTGATTGTAACACAAAGAATAAATGCTTGAGGGATGTATACCTCATTCTCTATAATGTGATTAGTACACATTGCATGCTTCTATCAAAAATTTTCATATACCCCATAAATATATACATCCATTGTGTACTCACAAAATTAAAAAAACTGTGCATTAAAGAAAAACAAAAATAAAAACCATAGTTCAAGTTATAAACAAAATAAAGGTAATTTGGAGGAAAACTATCTTCAGTTATATTGGATATTTGGGGGACATTTTTGTATGTTAGTTAGCAAAGATCACTTGAAAAAGAAGATTCTTCCTTCTATGATTCAAGGGAGCCTAGCAAAAAATAAATGAAATGAAATAAAATAATACAAAGAGAAAAGATTATTCCATAAATTCTGCTTACTTATTTCTGGCAAACTTGTTGACAGCACATGTGACCTTTTGGTAAAAAGACATATTTTTATATTTTTAGTTAAGTTTCAAATATAAATTGTTTGTGTTTTTAAAATAAATTAAATGGATGATTTCAGCCAGATCATTATGAAAACACATGAGATATTGGGTTATGCAATGACTAACAGTGTGTACCTTTTCTTGATATTTATTCATAAACTGGGGAATAAAAGTACATTTTGGCCCATTTACTCCTTAAATAATTTTATGTCTCCCAAGGAGAGTTGTAAGTTGCTTGATAGTAAATGCTATGTATTTTGTACCTTAGTATATATATTATGGGATTTCAGCGTTAGAAGAGCTCTTAAATGCCGTGTTCATAGTCCAACCTGTCTTCTGATGCTTGAAATCCCCTTGCAGTAGGAAATGCAAAGTAGAGAGTAGACACTCAATAATGTAGTTAGTGAATTATTTAGAAAGAGGCATTTTGAGCCCATAATGTATGATAGGTACTTCTACATTTATTATTTTATTCTTTGCAGACCTGCAGAAAACTGTAAGAAAAAAGTTTATTTCAGATTCATGTGTTTATTTGATTAATCTCTTCATAGGTTTCATTTTTCAGCTCCTGTCAGAAAATACAGATTCTTATAAGGTTCACCTTTTACCCATAAGAATAATAGTATAAAGGGGATAATGTGAAGTACAATCACTTCACAGACTGTTTCAATTAAATAAGAGCTCGTAGATAATTCAGTCCACCACACCCCATTTTACAGATGTTGAAATTGAAGCCCCCACCAAAAGGAAAAGACTTGTTCAAAGTCACACAGCAAGTCAGTGGTGAACCTAATTAGGCCCCCTGCCTTCCATTTTAGTGAGATTCCTGTGCTGATAGTCATACCCATGTCAAATCCTCTTTGGCAGTTATAGCTTGCCCACAGTAATGTGTCCTGAAAAATATGACAATTAATTAAGTTGGAGACAGAACCATAACCTCTTTATAAAAATTTTCCAGAAAGTTTACATGACAGTAAGTAATATATAATTAGAAAGGATAATTCTTATTTCATATTTATCTTTTTGTTTCAGAATAATAAACTAAGCTATCTCTACTCAGTCCATTTTAATACAAAAATATTTTTACCCGGACTGAGTTTTTATGCTTTTTAGGAACTTTGTATCTGCTTCACTTAGTTAAAATCCTAGCTGCACTAATCACTTACTGTGGTAGGCAGAATTCTAGAATGACCCTGAATACCTTGTCCTTGTATGATTCCTTCCTCTTTAAGTAAGGATAAAAACTGTGAATATGATATCACTCCCTTGATTAGGCTTTGTTATATGGCACAGTTAACTTTAAGAAAGGACCAATCACACAAGCCATTTGAAAGCAGAGGGTTTGGGTATTTTTTAACTGGTGGCAGAAAGCCACGCAGAGATTTGAACGTTGAGGGGAATTTGAATTTGATGTGCCAGTACTAACTTGAAGATAGAGGAGGCTGCATGGAAAGTGGCCTTTAGGAGTGATCCCTGGCTGACAGCCAGTAAGAAAATGAGGGCCTCAGACCTACAGCCATAAAGAATTCTGTCAGTGAACTTGAACTTGGAAGTGGATTCTTCCTCTAGAACTTCCATATAAGAGTCCAGCCTGATTGCCACCTTGATTTTGGACTTGTGAGACCCTGAGCAGAGAATCCAGTTGACTTCTGACCTAAAAAAAAAGTAAGATAATAAATGAGTATTGTTTTAAACTGCTAATTTTGTGATAATTTGTTATGCAGCAATAAAAAACTAATATATTTACCATGGAAGGCAAGGCATTTATCCTCTCATGATTCAGTTTCTTTTTACCTGACATAATGGAATTAATTTATACTGCTGTGAAGTTGTAGTTGAGAAACATGACTTCTAAAGTAATAGAGGACATGTATTATTAAGTTTAGTAGTATTAATAGTAATGATACTGATTCTCCCAGGCCTATACAAATCCTTTGATACACAAATGAATAGTAAAGGAACATAAATTGTCTCTAGGTAGACTTTCCCACAATGCAATTTTAGGATACAGAGGTCATATGCCTGTTATTCTACTGTGGCAGAGAAAATATGGAGCCTGGAAAACTGTTCATTTGCATCACATACATCTTGGGAGCTCACTCTGAACCTGGTACCATAATAAGCTCTGTAGACAGTATAAAGAGGAAAGGAATCAGACATGGTGTCTGACCTCAAGTTTCTCATAACATAGTAGAAGAGGTAAAATATGGGTCACACTAACTCTACTGCAAAGTAGGAAGTGCTTGTCGCCTTGAGATTGACAAAATTTGGTAAGAGTTCAGAGGAGATTGTCTGTGAACTGGGCCTTGAAGAATAGTTAGGATTTGAATAGGAGAAGGTGAAGAAGGAAGGCATTCCAGCTAAGGAGAAGAGCACAAGCAAAAGCATAGATAACCTTGAACATCATCATATGGGATAATTCAATAGTTCAGTATAATGGAAGTATAAGATGCATAAAAATAAGTGTAGTAGGAAACAAGTTTAAAAGTATAGATTGGGGTTAGTCATACAAGGCCTTGAATTTCAGGCTAAGGAGTTTAGACATTAACATTTGTTTTTGAACGAAGGGGTGAACTGATCACATCTGTGATTTAGAAAGAAAATTCTAGCAATAGTGTAGATAAGGGTTGATGGTAAAGTTTGGAAGGTGGTGAGGCAGAGGCTGGAGACAGGGAGCACATTTAGGATAGAAAGATGATAAAGAGATGATTTAGAAGAGTTGTTTTGGAAAAGGAGAAGACAGAAAATGTTTTAGAGGTGTCATAGAGATAAAATGGGCATGGCATGGTGCAAGGAGGTAAAGCCCAATAGCTTTGTAAGGTGCTGAGATAGATTGAAATCACAGAGTTAGGAAGTTTTAGAGTCAGGATTAGTACCAAGACAGCTTGGCTATAGATCTCATACTTAACCCTTACAGTATAATTCTGAGAGGGTGGGTAACAGCAATAGTCAGAGGAAAGAACCCTTTTATACATGATGGTACAGGAACAACACTGGCTTCCAACCCCACAGCTGCTCTTTAACAGAAGGTCAGAAGCTGGGGAGAAATATGTGTGTGTGTCTGTGTGTGTGTGTGTGTGTGTGTGTGTGTATGTGTGTGTGTATGTGCCATTTCTGGGACTAAGGATGGGAAGTAGATTAGTTGAGGCCACTGCAGTGGGGTCTGCAAGTTGCTGGCACTCACCCGTTCCAAGAGGCCTTAAAGGTGTTGATCTGTTCCCTGGGCATCACCACATTCCACAAATTTATGTTCCTCTGAGAGAATAGGGTGATTCAATTTCACTGTGCCTGAAGGTTACTTTTGGGGTTCATGTTTGTTCTAAGTCTATGCTAATGATCTGCCAACTGTCTATTTGTCACTTTCTCTAACCCTTAGCATGTATAAACTGATCTGTTGGGAAATGTGTAGCATTTATAGGATGGTAGGATTTGTAACATGCGATCACAGGACTGTTTATATAGAGTCCCTGGGAAGGGGAGAGAAGAGTATTTCTGTTACAAATGCGGATTCTTTGGCCCCTCCTCAAACTTACTGAGGTTCAAGAATTGACATTTATAATAAGCACATATCCATTTTCAATAAACATGAAAGTTTCATACCCTCTTTTAATGTTTGAAATCCTCAAATAAATTAGTCATTGGTGCCAGAGTATCAAATAATTATGGTACAGAATGTATTTCTCTGAATGACACCTTCTCCCAGAGATTCTGATATATATTCCTCTGCACTCACCCTGTTTGATAATTACCAGTATATGGACCATTTACCTGAAGAATAAGAGTAGGGTTTCCTACTGTTGTTGAAAATTTGCTTGACTCTTAACAACTTGTGTGTGACTGTAACAAGATCACACAGGGTAAACAATATTAGCTTATTCAACCACTGGCTGAAGAAATTTAGGAAAGTGAACACATTTTTCTTTACATTTCTCTTTGTTCTGTGAGCCTTTTACGCTGGAATAGTTTTCACTGCAGGCTGTTATTGTCTGCCTCCAGAGGAGGGAGTTGACCTAGCAGTGGTAACTGGAGAGTGTTTTTTGAAACCTCTTTCCAAGGTTAGTTGCCAATGGCATCTTTGGAACAGTGTCCTTCACTTTTGTCCCTCAGGGACCAGTGTGAGAATGGGAACTTTATGATCTGGAGCTGGTTAAGTGAAGTCCAAAAATAATTAGGAAAGTGTTTCCTTCCCTGGGAATGAGTTCAGTAGGAATCTCAATGTATTGTAGAGCACTAAGGACTCAGCCTCAGGCATTTGCAAAGGATTCTTCCAGTTGCCTGTGTTACAGAGGACACAGTTGGCATTTCCTTTTAGTGTTGAGGGGAGATGTGTACATGGTTGTGAGATGACTCACCCTTTTTGCTTAGATAGTTCCACTTTCATTGTGGACAGACTCTTTGGAGGGCCAGTTTGGCATGCACGTGTGTGTTCATTCCATCCTGGAGCATTCTTTATGAGAAAGCCATTTGTTGAGTGGTTTGCCATTTTGTTTTACAGCCACTCTGTGGGCTATGAAATGGTCATCCGGCCGCTTTATTTGTCCCTAAAAAAAGCAGTTTTTCCCTTTCTTATCTTCATGGCTGCCAAGCAGCAGAAAGAGCAACTCAGGGAAGCCATGTGATAGCCTTTTATCTGTCTGTTCAGAAACTGATGATGTATTGGATTTGATAATTCATCAAATCTGAGGTTTACTGGTTTGTATTTGCCTCAAAATGGGCATATAATATTTTGTCAGGTAACATAATAGACAGATCATTGGCATTGCTTTATTGAAGTGAATTAATTCAATAAGCCTGTAAGTGCCTGACATGTGCCAGGTACTGTGCTAGGCATTCTGTTAACAGATGAGACAAATCTCTGTCTTTTAGGTGTTTTCAGTCGAACAGGGGAGACAAATATATGAGCAAATTGCTATTTTTTAAAAATTTCATAGTGTACATGAGTATAAGGTGCTGAATATGTGATTGATTCTGAGGGAAAAGAGAGATAAGGGAAAGTTCTCAGAGAAAGTCAAGCTGAGGGAAGAAAAGCACCCCAGACAGAGGGACTAGCATAGAGCTATGCTAGTACATTGAGTTTAAGGGAATGGCACATACTTCACTGTTGCTTCAGCAGACAGCAGGCCTGTTAGGTTACAAAGGGCCTTGGATGACATGCTGAGGGGTTTTAAAATTTTATTTAAATTTTAATTGACAAAATATAATTGTATATTTCTGTGAGGTACAATGTGACGTTATGATATATGTATGCAATGTAGAATGATTAAATCAAGCTAATTTGTATATCTACCACCTCACATACTTATTGTTTGGTTAGAACATTTAAAATTTATTCTCTTAACAATTTTGAAATAGACAACACATTATTATCAACTGTAGTCACCATGTTGTGCAGATCTCAAAAACTTCCAACAAAAACTTTTTACCCTTTGAAGATATTGAACTGTCTTATGAACACAGTCTTAGAAGGATTTAAAAAATAATTTGCTATTCACCGAGTACTTCTTATGTACACTGTGCATGAAATGATTATTACTTTTTCTAATATTAGTTTTCTTGATTGAGGCTTGGCAATTATTAGTTTGTATGCCTTTAGAAGGATCATAAGCAGAGGTTTATCCCAGTAGGATTTGCATTTTAGAATGATGACTTTGGGAGTAAAATACAGAGAAATGAAACCAGAGATAGTGGGATCATTCTGGAGTCTGTTGCCTACACTGAACAGTAGTTGAGCGAAAAAGGATGGGCAGAATGTGTTGGTTCTGGGTATTGCAAATTCATGGCACTTGAGTGAAAAAGTTTAAGCCTTCTATTGGCTCTTTGTGAATATCTTCAACATGCATGACTACAAATAGAACACATGGTTTTGTTGTTGTTGTTGTTGTGTTTTTGTTTTTGTTTTATTTGAGATGGAGTTTTGCTCTTCTTGCCCAGGCTGGAGTGCAATGGCACGAATTTGGCTCACCACAACCTCCGCCTCCCAGGTTCAAGCGATTCTCCTGCCTCAGCCTCCTGAGTAGCTGGGATTAGAATCATGCGCCACCATACCCGGCTAATTTTGTATTTTTAGTAGAAACAGGGTTTCCCCATGTTGGTCAGGCTGTCTTGAACTCCCGACCTCAGATGATCCTCCCACCTCGGCCTCCCAAAGTACTGAGATTACGGGCATGAGCCACCGCGCCCGGCCCACACGGTATTTTTGAAAGAACAGTGAGCTTGGATTAGAACACTAGTGTCCAGGCCCTGCTGCTACTACATAAGTAATTATGAATCCATAGCCATCTTGTTGCTCTTCTTCTCTGAGCCTTGGTTTCTTTAGCTATAAAATGGGAAGTTGAAACTTTCTAGCTACTTCTTTGAGTTATGAGTAACAAGTTAGGTAATACACTTAAAAGAGAATGTGCTATACAAATACTGGTTCTTAAGACAGCTGTTGTTAATGTACTGAGTATTATGCTTACCTCACAGGGTTGTTGTGAGCATCAAATGGGATAATGGATTTGTAAGCATTTTGTTTAAAGTGTGATTCAAATGTTAAGAATTAGTAAAAATAGTAAAAGAGAACAATTCATTCTCCATCCAGATGTTCTGTCCCCACTGTGACTTATGTGCTCATTCAGAGTTGTACAGAAAAACCTCCACTTAATTTTCACAGGCTGGAGTTCCACATGTAACAGAATCATATGGGACCAAAAAATTCTCTGTATTGGCTTCTTCCCTGCCGTATTTTGGCTCTGGGACCAACAAGACACCCATTTTGCATGAGCTGCCTGCCACCAACTTTGCGCTCACATCTAGTTCTGTTGCCCATGTGCAAGCTGAATTTGGGCCCGGGCCCCCAGATCTAACATGAAACTCAAGTTTCCTTCTGTTCAAACTGTCCAGGCATAATAGTCTTAAAGTCCGATGCCCAGCAGAGCCATAGATTTTTCACTGGCCAAAAATCAACATGAAACCAGATGTATCTGTAAATCTAGTTTCATAACACTTTGTAGTCAATGGAAATACAGTAGCAGGCAGACCAGACCAGAGTTTACTATTTGCAGTGGAATTAATAACCACATGGAAACTTTGCCTTTGGTATCTGCGAGATGGAAGATAAAGGTGCGAATTCAAAGCAGGTCCCACCTTACCCTCTAAATTCCAACATAAAGAGGCCTTGAATGTCCTTCTATCTTATTGTATATTTCATTAACAGAAGTATGTTCCTAGCTACTTAGTCATTCTATCTCTATTTTCCTTTGTTTTAACTTCAGTGGTGCCAGCTTAAGATGCTCTGGCTTTCAGCTTTCATGGAGCACGTCATGTTTTTAAACTTATCTTTAGGGACAGAAATGTTAGGAAGATCCTAGTTCCTCATCTCTTTGCTCCTGACAAGGAAATTTAGAATTGCCTAAAGAAAGGGTGTATCGGCCAACCTAATAATAAATCAGTATTAGTGAATCTAAAGCATATTTGAAAAATTTGTAACATGAGTTGAAATTCAGACCTGCAATGAAGTGTTTTTAAAAGATTTAAAATCGAAATAATATAAAAGAATGTTAAAAACAAGTAAAACATATCACTAGTTAATCACTCTACCAAAATTCATTTTTATGTTTGCATATTTAACCATTTTTATTTTCTATATTTGTCCATGAGCATGTGTTTTTATATATTGTTTATATTAAACATGGTTTTAATCATGGCTTATTTCTTTTATGTTTTACTTCTTTTCCTTTGACATAAAATATTGTATTTTTTAAATTTTAATTGCTTCTTGGCATACCCTTCCAATATTGGTGGCTATATAGATTGAAGTTAAAACTAATTACAATCAGAGAAAATTAACAATTCATCCCTTCAATCTCAGTAGTCACAAGTTAAATACTCAATAGCCACATCTATCTAGTTGCTACTGTTTTGAATAGTACAGATATAAGACATTTTCAGCAACACAGAAAATTCACTTGGAAAGCATTGCCCTGGAGTAAATGTGCCAGACTGTACTATATCATTTTTCTCTTGTTGGACATCTAAGTTATTTCTTATTTTTTAAATATTTTATATAACTTGACGGTGAATATACCTATGTACATAGCTATTTGCTTTGGCTGAATTATTTCTTAGAATCAATTTCAAAAGTGGAGTTATTAGGTCAAAGAGCATGAGAAGATTTTTTGGAACCTGCAGTGTATTGCCATAGTCCTCTCAAAAAAGTTTATGTCAACTTAAAGTACTTCTAGCAGCATACGATTGTACTAATTTCGCTGCAATCTCAACAACACTGGACATTATAAGTTTTTATTCTACCCTATTTTCCATTAAAAGATAGCTTATGCTTGATTGACTTTGCATTTTATTTTATTATTAATAATGATGTGGTTTCCTTTTTTCTAGATTTTATTTTTATTTAAGGCATCCTTTGATTTTAACCTGATTTTTTTTCTCTAAAAATTATTCTAAGAAAAGACAAAGGTGATACAAAATATATCTTGAGTTTTTATTTTTTTCTTGCATGGGATTTGTATATTTGCACCTTTGCCCATTTATACTATGATTTCTTAGTGTCTTCCCTGGCAATTTTAATGAAGACTTCATGTATATCAATTTTTCCACAAATATAATCTTTCTAAAAATAGGTTTTTTCCACAATATAATTCAGATGTATTCTCCGAAATGTTGGAAAAACTTAAGTAGGCATCAAAGCATTTGAAGATTTGTTTAAAGGTTGTTTTTATACCAGTTTTAAATTGTAATTTAAGGGTCATAAAATAGGTGAAAATTAAATCATTTTTCAGTAAGGGGGCAAGACCACTTAACTCTTGGAAAATACAGGAAACGTAGATTTCTAGAGGCCAAGAAGGAGGTAGGGATTATTTTGTAACTGCCCCCAACCTTCTAACCTGTAATGAAACAAACACTGAAGGCCCTTAAACATTTTTAGGCTTAATTGGCTGTCCTTGTACTTAGGGCACATCTAAAAATCCTGAGGCAACCACTCAAGAGAACATGCTTTTGTTAATTCAAAGGGAGCTGTCCTACGAGTGTCCAGAATCCTCTGTAGTCTTGGGCGTGGTGCTTGAGAGACCCAAAGGAAAGGTCAATGGAATTACAGCTTAGTGTTAGAGCTTTCATGCATCACACTAATTAATTAATGTCATAAAGGTCTCTCTCCTGTTATGGGAAAAAGCAGCAAATAGGAACTTCTGGTAGGGTGCTTAAAGTTGGTTTGATATTTTTATTAGTATTTTTAACTAATACAAGTAATACATGCTTATGGTAGAATGATAAAACTGAACAAAAAGGTATGAAAATTTAGAAGTTCTCCTACTCATGACCTCACCCCTTCTTTCACTCCCAGTTTCACTCCTCAGAGGGTAACCACAGTGACTAGCTTCTTGTGTTTGGTTCCTGAGATTTTCTATGTATATATATTGTTAGATATATGCATGGTATGTTTTCAAAATTCCTGTTACACTATAATTACTGTTCTACAACTTAATTTTTTCACTTAATTAATAGACCTTATATATGCTTTTCCATATCAGTATATATAGATCTATATAAGTTTTCTTAAAGGTTGCACAACTTTCAATTGTATGGCTGTCTTGTAATTTACTTTTTGTTTCCCTTACTAATGGATATTTCATGTTTTCCTAACTCTTTTGATATTAAAAGTAGTGCTGCAGTTAACATCCTTGAGAGGCAGTATATATGGTGTTTAAGATGAATGGCTCTGGAGCCAGACTACTTTGGATTGAATATTGGTGCCACCAATTCCTTGCTGTATGACCTTAGGCAAGTTGCTTAATTTCTTTGCCTCAGTGTCCTTGTGTGAAAAAATGGAGGCAATAATGGTCACTATCCAGTAGGGCTTTTATGAGGATTTAGTAAGTTAATAATGCACTTTAAGAACTTAGTTATTTTTAGATTAAGTAGTGAAGGACTATATAATTGTTAGTATAATTGTATACCTTTATTATCATACTTTTGCATGTATAGCGATAAGACAAATTCTTAGATGTTTAACCATTGGACATAAGGAATGTACGCATTTTAAGTACTGGTAGATATTACCTTTTCCCTGCCAAAAATTGCAAATATTGGATATTAACTTTTTAAATCTTAGTAAATCTGATAAGTATAAATAACAGTTTATCATCATTTTAAGTTGCCTATCTTAATTTTGTGTGAAAATGATTATCTTTTCACATGTTTTTTGGCCATTTATGTTTCTTTCCATGTGAACTAACTGTTCTTGGCTGTTGACTATTTGTTGTTGCTGTTACTATATGGCTTTTCATCGGTTTCTTATTGGTTTATGGAGCTCTTTGTATATACAGGAATTTAGCCTCTATTTATATGTGTGACAAATACTTTTTCCAATTTATCTTTAAAATTTGTTTATGTTTTCCTATTCATCAGTCTAAAATTATGTAGTTAAATTCATCATTGTTTTTTCTTATGACTTTAGAGTTTGGAGATCATGCTTCAAAGGTCTTTCTAGGTGGGGATGATTTAAATCATGTACTGGAAGTATTTTTGCCAAAAAGACTCATGAATTATGGATGTTAGAGCTAAAAGGAACCTTAGAGATTTCCTAGTTCAACCTCCTTTTCTTCATACCTTTTTAATTTTTCTCTGCAGATGAAAAGAAGTTTAGTCCTAAAGAAAGAAAAGAGTCTAAAGGTTCTCCAGTAAGCTAATGGCAAAAATGTAGACTGGAACTTCTAGCTCCTGATGTGTATTTCAGTGATCATTCAATTTAACCAGATGGTTTCACAAAAAGAGCTTTCTACTAAAAAATAAAATACATATTTAAGCAACTCAGAGAATTTTTTTTTTATTTTTCAGATTAATTTTCGCTTAGAGATTCATCAGCATATGTACTATACATGTCCAAATCACCTATGTATTTTGGATATTTAGTTAAACAAATGTGCAAATATTTTAACCAAAGGAGCATATTCATTTGTGTTTTACTTTCTTAATGGTTTTCGTTATGAATGTGAAATGTGTATTTACCTTAACAGAAATTAAGTATATTTTTGGTCTGACATATATGAGAACTGAAAAGCATTGGCTTGGCTGCTAACTGCATTCTCATCTTTCTTTCTCTGCTTTGGCAAAGTCTGGGATTAAATCTAATACCTTCTAAACTGTTTGGGACTTCAGCCAGAGTGACCTGTCTTGAATTCAGAACTGCGCAGATCATTCCCCATTCTAAGGCCCTCTCATGCCTCCTCATTGCCTGTAGGATGAGATCCAAGTACCTTAGCATAGCTTATGCACTGTAGTCACTTAACCTCTAGCACCTATGCAGTCTTCCAGTCTTATTTACACATTCCTTTGCACATGCTGTTTCCCCGTGTGGGGCAACTTTTTTCTTGACTGTCTGCCTCCCTAAGCCAACTTAAATAAACATCATTTCTGTAACTTCTGTGAAGCCTTTTCCAATCTCTCCACTCCAAGACAAAGGTGTTTCTATAGGCATGACTTCTGGAATGGCAGATCAAGGATCTGGTGGACCCTCTACTCAGTGAAACAACCGTTTAACTAGTAAAAATGATCAATCAACCATTTAAAATCTTCAGAAAATATCCTAAGGGCACATAGCAAAAAGAGAAACATTTATTCAAGAAAAGCTATTAAGCCTCAGTAAAAACAGCAAGAGTCTATGGCATTTGAGTCATGACCTGTTCCTAATCCTTCCCTTATCTCCATTCTTCAGGCAAGTGCAACCAAGAAGATAGAGGCTTCCTCTCTCTCAAAATCTTACTCCATAGTTATAATTTTACCCACAATGGGGCAGACCACAAGCATCTCTTTTTTTCCCCCAGCCCTATATTACAGGATCACTGTTCTAGGAAGGCATAGCTTAGAGGATTGGAGATTCCTTCCACACCCACTTTCTACGTATGAGGGCTTTGCCCCAGGGATGGTAAGTCAAGAATACAGGGATCCTGCTTGTGCCTGCCTCAGCTCATATATAAGGTAAAGCTTCCACACTAGGAAAGGCAAATTAAGAGGACTAGGGAATATACCGTTATCCCCAGGGTCCACTTGTAGAACAGGGGTGTCATTCTGGGAGAAGCAGGTCACTGCCCCACTTGTGGAACAGGGGAGTCACTCGTCACTGTCCCTGGTTCAAATTCTATTGCAGTGACAGAGGTTCTGTCCCAGGGAAAGGCAGGTTGTTAGGATGGAGAACTCCACAGTTCTCCCTGAGGTGACTGACTTTATTTGGAACAGAGCATGAAGAAGTTCATGCCTAAGGGCACTGTCAAAAATAATGGAGATCTTGGTGGTGAGCAATTAAGAGTGGATTGGTAGCTCCATGATACTAGTAGCAAGAAGCAAAACAGCAGACCAGCATGGAGGATACCAGAGAACCAGACAAAGGAATCACTAAGAAGAGCCCTTGTGGAATTGCACTCACTGCTAGGTGTGTGGAAAGTTATGCATGTGTGCTTTACTGTACCCTCTCAAAAGCAACCTAAACAGGATGTGGGGTAGGCTCTAAAGCATTCCTCAAGCCACACATGGATCCATCAGTAAAATGTGGAGGGCTTAAGGATAAAAAGGCTTAAGTACAATCTCTGGCCCTACATTTTCTAAATGTTATGCCACCCTGACCAAGGGGCAACTCCTACAAAGCCAGGCAAAATAATAAAATCATATTTGTCTCTAGTGGAATGGATAACTATGCCTAAAACTGTGCCCTTTGAAAAGCAACTAGAGAGATAATTTCTGAAGTGTTTGTCCCTACCTGAATGTGTGGCAAAATTCTAAACTCCCTGAAGTGTGAAAGTGGTTTCCAAGCCACATGCACATCCAGTAGTGGTAAAGGGTGAAAATCTAACTGGCTAAGAGGGCTTCATAGCAACATTAACCAAAAAGTGGTTTATGTAATCTTTGCCTGCTTCATAATTCCCTAGGCATTCTATGCTATTCTGTACTCAGAAGGCTTAAAGTCAGGTTAGGGAAAGGAGGCCTATGAGGTTACTGTGCAGAGGCAGTGCTGGGAAATAAATGAAGTTAAATAAATTTAGGCCATCGTGGTTTAAAGAATGGATTGTGGAGATAGGAAGGATAAAGGAAACCCAGAGTCAAGAAAAATAAAACTTTTCATTGGTGCCATGCCAACCCATATCCGAGCCTGAGGCAAAAGGAAAAATGTGCTCCCTGATATACACTTATACAAAATATCAACTAATTTTATTTGTTGGACTGAATAGAAAAAGTCAACAAAAATTAAAAATAAAAAAATCATGACTATATTTTTAATAAGTGGTTTATGTAAACCCAGAGTTGACCAATGGGATGCCAGTCTCAACCATAAAAACAAACAAAACATTGTGAGTAACAACACCAGAAGTCTCAAAGTGTCAGGGAAACCAATTTCACAGAAGCAGTTCAGCCAAGTCGCTAAACAAACAAACGACTAAGCAAAAAACAAGAATGAGTCTCAGAAAGGGTCAAGTCAGTATCCAGAGTTGTTACAATATAGTATCTAAAATATTGTTTTGAACTAAAAATTTTGAGGCATGCAAAGAATGAGGAAAGTATGACTCATACATGGTATTATATGAAAAAATCAACAAAAAACTATCCATGAGGAAACAAAGATGTTGAAATTCACTAGGGAAAGACTTTAAAAACCAGCTATTTAAATATATTCAAAGAACTGAAGGAACTATGTCTAAAATACTAAAATAAAGTATAATAACAATTTCTCGTCAAGTAGAGAATGCCAATAAAGAGATAGAAGTTATAAAAAAAGAAAAAAATGGAAAATCTGGAGTTGAAAATTATAATAACTGAAATGAAAAATTCACTAGAAAAGGTCACAAGAAGATATAACTTGGCAGAAGAAACAATCAGCAAATTAGAACATAGATCAATATAGATTATTCATTTTGAAGGGTAGAAAGAAAAAAAGAATGAAGAAAACTGAAGATTCCCAAAGAAATGCAGGACATCTTAAAGACACATCATTAGGAGAAGAAAAGAAGGGAAAGAAAAGAGCAGAAAGAATATTTTTTAAAAAATGGATAAAATCTTCCAAATTTAATGAAAAACATCAACCTACACATCAAAGAAAATTTTTTTAAAACTTCAAGCAGGAAAATGTAACGATATTGATACTTAGATACATCATAGTCAAAATATTGGAGTCAAACATAAAGAGAAAATTTTGAAATTAGCAAGAGAAAAATGAAATGGAACCACAATAAGATTAACAGCTGATTCTCATCAGAAATAACAGAGAGCAGAAGGCAGTGCAATCCCATATTCTAAACGTTGAAAGAATAAAAAAACTGTCAGTCAAGAATCATATATTCAACAAAGCTATCTTTAAAGGTAAAAATGAAATGAAGACATTCCTAGGTAAACAAAGGCTGAGAGAATTTTTCGTTAGCTGACATGCCTTGCAAGAAATACTAAAAGCTTCCTAGACAGTAGCTTTAATCTGCATGAAAAAATTCCAATAAAGGGAAATTTGTAAATAATAAAAATATATCATTATATATTCTTTTCCACTTAACTTATTTAAAATCAATTTCTTAAAGCACTATCTGTAAAATTGTATTGTTATTTGACAATAAAATGTAAAAGAGGGGAGTGGGAATTAAGCTAAATTGGAGTAAGGAAATGGTATCACATGGTAAATTGAATTTACAGAAAGAAATGAAAAAATTAAGTGGCAAATATGAAGAGTAACATTAAAAACTTCTATAAATTAATTGTGGCCTCCTTTCTTCCCTTAGCTTCTGTAAAAGACATAAGACTATTAAAAATGACAATAGTTATAAACACATTGTTTTATTAGTAATAAACATAGACAAATTATCTACAACAATTATTATTATACAAGGAGAGGGAATGGAGCTGTAGAGGAGTAAAGTTTTTATAACCTACTGGAACTAAGTCAGTATAAATATGATGTCGATTCTGTTAATTTGAGATATATGTTAGAAGCCCCAAAGTAATCACTGAGAAAATGATGCAAAAATACAGTTTTAAAAAGTTAAAAACATAGTTTAGCTTATGTGTGCCTAGTACTCCATTTTTTTTTTTTATTATATTTTAAGTTCTGGGGTACATGTGCAGAATGTGCAGGTTTGTTACATAGGCATACATGTGCCATGGTGGTTTGCTGCACCCATCAATCCGTCATATACATTAGGTATTTCTCCTAATACTATCCCTCCCCCTGTCCCCTAACCCCCTCAACAGGCCCTGGTGTGTGATGTTCCCCTCCCTGTGTCCAGGTGTTCTCATTGTTCAACTCCCACTTATGAGTGAGAACATGCGGTGTTTCGTTTTCTGTTCTTGTGTTAGTTTGCTGAGAATGATGGTTTCCAGCTTCATCCATGTCTTTGCAGAGGACATGAACTCATCCTTTTTATGGCTGCATAGTAGTCCATCGTGTATATGTGCCACATTTTCTTTCTGCTTGTTCCCAGGAGAAAGTGGCTGAAGCTTCCAGAGAGAAGCTGAATGCAGTTTAATTCTTTTTGCCATAAACACGACAACCCATTTTCCTGCAAGCTGTGTTAGTTTGCTCTCTTCTTGGTTCATTCATTCATTTATTCATAGCTTCCATAAATATTTAACAAATACCAATTAGGGGCCAAGCCATGTGCTAGGCACAGGGGATAAAACTGTGAACAAAACAAGCCCCAGCTACTCTTAAGGAACTGATAGACAAATGGACCAGCAAACACGCTGGTCCTGTTTTGAAGGCAAAGCGCCTGGTGCTCCTGATCTCATGAGCACAGAGCGTTTAGCCTAAGTCTCATCCTCCTAAGGCCTCAGAAATAAGGCCTTATTTTAATAAGTGCAAGTCAGTCATTTGAAGACTAAATCATAGAATCCCAGAAAACTAGTACCGGGAGCAAGGCAAAAGAATGGGATGAGCATGAAACATATATTCAGAAGTTGTGGTGTGTAGGTATATAAGCCAAGCTCTTTTCTTCACTTGCTTGCTAAGTCACTTAGCTTTTCTGCCTTTTTCTTTGCTCTGTCTGGAAATGGAGTTAATGAAATATATCTACATGATAGGGATATTGAGACGATTAAGTAAGATGCTGCTGTCACCCAGTATGCCCTTACCCTGCTGTACTTAGAAGTATCTGAAATTCATTTTCTAAATTTTTGTATGAGTGTTTCATGCATGCCCACCACCATGGAAGCTACCTTAAGACAGTGAGGGACTTTGTTTAACTTGTTTGTACTACATCCTCAGTCTAATGGTGTCTGGCTTATGGTAGGCACCAAATATAATTTTATTGACAGAAAGGATGATAATGAATGTGAAGGCATTTTGAAGTTTATGAAGTGTTGTGCATATTGTTGTTAATTTTAAGCTGTTACGTTAAAGAACCCCTAATCCAACTCTCTTGAGTTTTATAGATATCATAGAAGATATATCTTCCCTTGACATAGAAGCTTCCCTTGAAGGTTCCCTTGACTCATGTATTTGCCTCACAGTGATTGTGCAGATCCCACAAGATAAATTTATGTGAATGTGCTTTATGTGCTTGAAGTGCTCCACAAATATGGGTTTTATAAGATGAGAAAATAGAGTCAGGGAGAAAGGTGACTGATCCAAGGTCATGCAAAGAGTTAGTGTCAGAATTTATAATGGAATTTCAGGCTCCCAACTCCCACTCCAGTATACTAAGGCAGATTCCAGAGAAGAAACAATGGAGAGCAGGCACTGATGAGGGACAAAGAAAAGCAGGCTCCGTCTGGCTGCAACTTGTCTCTTCATGGCAAAAAGAAACTAGGAAAGTGCTATGCCAGAGACCACATGATAACTTTGCAGAATGGAAAGAGCTTGTTTACCACATTGAATACTTTATCTGTGTTTATCTAACGACAGTTCCACCAGCTCTTTACCAGTTGACTTTTGCCTAATTCAAAAATATACCAACTATGAAACATTTTCCTTCTCAGTTTTTATTCTAGATTACATTTTGTTCAACTTTATCTTAATGTGTAGTGTAGAAAGAGTAAGGTAAGAGTATAGCAAGTGGTTATTTTCCATTTCTACTGAGGACAGAGAAATAATCTAAGGGATTTGTATTAGAGATGAAGAAGTTCATGGCCAGGACATGAGAGATACCGTGATAGAATGGATATTGTGAAGTCTTTGGTAGTTTTTGAGGGGAAAAAAGAGAAGGTTTTCTTTGTCTGATATAGTTTAGCAACGTCTTAATTTAGGATTCAAAAGTTGTTCAGGGTCCATCTTGGCCTTCAAATTAAGATGCCCTTTGAGAGATAACGTTGTTGTTTTCAAACTCTGTTCTGTGACTTAAGAATGAGAGGAGAAGGAAGAAAAGAGGAGAAAATTTGAGGGAAAAGTGCCCAAGCAGCGTCAAGGCTAGACACTGGAAATTTATCAATGAAAGCCACATGGTGGATGGGAATCAGATATGTGCATCAATTATTTGTGTTCCAATCCATATAGAAGTACCGTATAATGCACCAAGCTAATAGGTGCTTTGAAAGAAGACCATACAAGTGGAGATGTGTTCCTATTCTATCTAGGGATAGAGTCAGGAAGGGCTTCATTGAATAAGTGGTAGCCTCTTGGGCTGAGACCTGAGTTATGAGATGATGTGGCAAAGGAGACAGATGGCTGGGGGCAAGGTGGGGTCATTGAAATTGGAGGCAGTAGCAATATAAGCAAAGCTACAGGGGCATGAAAAAGCAAGGTTAGATTAGTGAATTGCAACAGGGTGGTACTGCTGGAAGGTCACATGGAAAAGATTGTGAGGGTATTGAGATAAGAAGCTAGAAATAAGCTTTGAATGCCATCCTAGTACTTTGAATTTGCATGCTGCAAGCCAAGTGGTTTTCACTTGGTCATTTAATAAAATTACAGATTCTCAGGTCTCACCTGTAACTTCAGATTCAGAAGAGTCTGCTAACTGAAGGTGGAATCAGTGTTCCATATTGCTAATTAGCTCCTCAGAGGATTCTAATATATCAGTGAGTTATGACCACTGTTGTAAGCCATAGGTAGTTATTGAAAGCTGCTATGGAGAGGAGCCACAGAAGCAGATGTTTTAGATAGGATTCCTCTGGGGTCCTGTGTAATTTATGGACTGGAGAGGATCAGACAGGAAGCAGAAAGATTTGAATAAGACAGTTGCAGTTATTTTGGAGGCAAAGATTCTCTCTCTCTCTCTCTCTCTCTCTCTCTGTGTGTGTGTGTGTGTGTGTGTGTAATTGTAGGAACTATTTAGGCAGTAAAATTAACAGATATTAGTCACTGATTGACTGAGTGGATGGCAGTGATAGGTGGGGTGCGTTGAGGGAAGTGTATTACATTAAGTCCAGGATGACTCATGGTTTTCTAAGTTGAGTCATTGGGGATTGCCATCCAATGTGAGAAACTATATAGTCTTATCATAGTTGATCTTGGAGGTAGACTTGAATTAAAATCTTGAAGCCGTCAATTGCTGTATGTGGGTCTTGGGCAGAACACTTAAGGTTTCTGGACCTCAGTTATTTCTTCTGTAAAATGAGGAAAATAATGCATACCTCATGCATTTGTTGTAAAGACTAAATGAGGTTAAAGTATGTAGAGTGTAGTATAGTAACTGGGACATATAGTGGTCCAGTAAACGTCAGCTGTTATTATTGTGCTATATGTTGTGATGTGTACTGGAGTGAGATGGGGTAGGGGATTTTTTAGTCTCTGCCAATGACTCCTCTCCCCATGATCAAAATCAGAAAATCAGTCTCTTATGTGTTGAGGAGTGAGACACTTCTCCCAAGTGTTTAAGGCTAATACCTTGCCTTGTTTTGCCTTGGGCCAGACCTCACTACACATCTGTTTAAGAGATCAGGGTAAGCTCTGTTCTTGGTGAGTATCTCAATGGGGCTGTTTTTCTAGTTCTTGTAGTTTCTTTGGGCCAACATGAAATGTCTAACCTTGGCTTCTTGGTTGTGGATTCTTGTCAACATTTCACTGCTACCCAAGTTGTGTCTGCTCACATGATGCTATCTTCCTTCTTTTGGGTTTCTGAAGCCCTCAGACATTTGGCTGAACATTTTTCACATTTCTTAAGCTATATCATCTGTGTTTTCCCTGCCACAGACAAAGTCACAAAAGGACTTTAAGATAGGTTTTGGTTTTTTTTTCCCCAGGGTTTTTATACATTTTGGGTAAGGGCAGGTGGTAAATGCTGCTTTTCTGCCTTAACCAGTAGTGTCTGACAGAGGAGGTAGCATGATGATTGCAGAGCTCACTGGACTGAAAGTCAGATGCTTTACCCGCCTAGACTCTAGTACCAAGGGGAAGATGGAGTGGGATGGGGTAAATGGGGAGAAATTACCATTTATTTTGAGTGTGCCAGGCCTTTTCTCATGTATTGTCTAATGCATTTGTCACAATTCTCTTTGGGTTTGAAATGTGATTTTCTTCATTTTATAGATAAGGAAACTTATGGGAAGGGAGGTTAGGTTCATCTTGTGCCCAACTTTACATGGCTAGTGATCAATAATAGTGAGATTCAAACTCAGATTTCCCTGCCCCAAAGCCTTTGCTTTTTCCTCTTTTGACACTGTAACTAATGAGAAGATGTATTTAACTCTGAGTCTCATTTGCCTCAACTGTAAAACGGAGCTCTGTAACTCTTGCTCTGTATGACAGTAAATCTCCTCAGACCAGACTTATGATAGGGGATAAGGATATTTGTATCTTTGGGCCCCTAATGTATTGAAAGTGCCTCTAAGTGCCTGGCACATAGAAGGGCACTCAATAAATATTTACCACGTTTTCCAGAAAGGGGGTAGCTCCATAATGGGTGAGATACATTTTGGTGGCTACTGTAGTGTTTAATGCTTTTACCATCTGTTAAAATGATTTTGGAGTATAGCTAGATAACTGATGATGGTTGTTATATAGATTTTTTCATAGGTTGCCTGTTCCAAATTCTATGCCGTGGAAGAAGTTAAATATCCAGAATTTGACAGGAAATATTATTCTACAACAGATCCCTGGCATAAGAATGATAACACCTGTGTTCTAGTCTCAGACTTGCCTCTGAATAACTGTTTCTCCTGGTCAATTCTCTGTCTCTATCTAGGCTTGGAATTTCCCCCGAATGATGAAGGAGTTGGACTAGTTTAGTGGGGTTCAGCCTCGAGTGGCCATTAAAATTATTTGGGGATCTTTGAAAAAAATTAGATGCCCAGATTTTTGTCATTGTTGTTGTTGTTGTTTTTGTTTGTTTGTTTTTTAATTATACTTTAAGTTCTGGGATACATGTGCAGAACATGCAGGTTTGTTACATAGGTATACACGTGCCATGGTGGTTTGCTGCACCCATCAACCCGTCATCTACATTAGGTATTTCTCCTAATGCTATCCCTCCCTAGTCCCCTAACCCCAGACAGGCCCTGGTGTGTGATGTTCCCCTCCCTGTGTCTATGTGCTCTCATTGTTCAGCTCCCCCTTATGAGTGAGAACGTGCGGTGTTTGGTTTTCTGTTCCTGTGTTAGTTTGCTGAGAATGATGGTTTCCAGTTTCATCCATGTTCTTTCAAAGGACATGAACCCATCCTTTTTTATGATGGCCTGATATTCCATGGTGTATTGAACTGCTCACTCCAGTTCAATTAAATCAGAATACAGAATGTTGAGAGGAGCATCAGTATTTTAAGAAGGCCCCCTAGTGAAGTTCAATGTGCAGCCAAGGGTGAGAAACACTGGACTAGATGATTGATAAGGGCCATCCATCTTTGATAGTCAACAAGAGACAATGCTATAGAGTATGGTGGACAGAGCATGGGCTTTAGAGTTAGCCAGGTATGCATTCAGACCCTGGCTCTGTTACTTACTAGTTGTGTGATCTTGAAGAAATCAAGATGGAGATACACTATGTACCTGGCAGTAATAGTTGTGGGGATTAAGCACCTTCACCAGAGCTTAGGACATAATAAGCCCCCAGTAAATAGCTTCTTTAGTATCAGAAGTTCAGATGGAAGATGTGAGAAAAATATTGGTTCAGTAAGATTTAACAGGTAAATTAAAATCAAGTATTTGAAAAAATTTTCCTGTTTCTTTAGCAATGAATTCCAGAAACATAATGTGGAAATAGCTCTCAGTCCTTAGATTTGATGACATTGCAGAAAGAAATCTGGCTAGTCGTCCCATGGCTGATTGGCTATGATGGCTAGAAAGCCATTGGAAAAAAAAATTGGCTCACAGAAGACAGCAGATGTGGCTTGGGAAATGCAAGGACATGACTGTAATAAGGATTTGTCTATCCAGCCCCATTTATGAGAGTGATTCCAGGAGAAAAGGACAGATTTGTATTGTCAGTGGGATACGCTGTTAAAAAACACTTTTGCTACTACCACTCCAGCTGTCTTGGCATGTTTGTTGGTGATGTAAGCTACAGAAAATGGAAATCACCAATAGGGCTATAGCAACCTGATGCATAGTGACGAGTAATTGTTCTATTCATGGTTATGTGTTGTACAGAGCACTTGCTGCATGTCTGGTTTGAGACTTGAGTATGCATTAGGGCCACGGACACCCCCATCTTATCTTTAAGTATATTTCAAAGTAAATATTTGATGAATATGTAAAATATTTAGTTTGGTCAGTCATAGGGCTGAGAACATGGTGGCAGTTACCTCCTAGTATCTGCAAGCAAAAAAAGTTTTTTCTTCCTATAGCAATTGCCATCTCAGCCACTTTTGCAGCATTTCTTTTTGCTACACTTTGCATTAACCATTTGTGCACTTGTCTTAGCCTCAAACAGGCCATGAAAGCTCCTTGAGGATAGGGGCTATGTCTTTTTCATCTTTATATATGCATCATTTAGCAGAGCTGTCCCTTTATAATGTACTAATTACTGAATGAAGGGATGCATAGATGAATAAACGAATGAAAAGTAGGAGTGACCTGTCTTCTCTCTTTCTTCATGATGGGGACTAGTGTGTGTATATAAGGGGATAATTTTTGTGTCACATAAAATATAACCTTACTTAGAAGGCAAGACTTCCAGAATGGTGGAATGAGAACCACCCCCCCGCCCCCATAAATCCGCCCTTTCATGAAAGCAGTGAAAACGCTAGCAAACGTTGTGAAAATTAACTTTTCCAGAACTCTGGAAAGGAAACAGAGGCTTCCAACAATCTGAGAAGAATGTATTCAAGAAAAACTTCGGTAAGTTCTCTGATCACAGTGGAAATAATAAACAATTAGTAATAGAAGGATAGTTGGGAAATTCACCATTTGTGGGATATAAACAGTGGATCAAAGAAGAAATCATAAGGGAAATGAGAAAATACTTTGAGATTAATGAAAATGAAAATACATTGTTCCAAAACTTACAGGATACAGCCAAGCTAAAGCAGTACTTAAAGGGAAATTTGTAACTGCGAAGGCCTATATCAACAAAGACAAATGATCTCAAATCAAGAACCTAACCTTCCACCTTAGACTAGGAAAGGAACAGCAAACTACAAAGAAAGCAGGAAGAAAGACTAATAAAGACTAAAAGGGAAATAAATGAAATATAGAGTAGAAAAACACTAGAATCAATGAAATTAAACATTGATTCTTTGAAGAGATCAACAAAATTGAAAAAAACTTTAGTCAGATTGAATAAGAAAAAAAGAGAGAAAATTCAAATTATCAAAATGAGCAATGAAAATGGGGCCATCACTACCTACCTTAAAAAGAATTTTCAAAGGATTAAAAGAAAATGCCATTGCATTAGTTCATTCTCACACAACTATAAAAAAGCTACCTGAGATGGGGTAGTTTATGAAGAAAAGTGCTTTAATTGACTCACAGTTCCACAGTCTGTACAGCAGGCATGGATCATGAGGCCTTAGGAAATTTACATCAGGTGAAAGGCTAAGGGGCATGGAAGACATGTCTTCACACGGCAGCAGGAGAGAGAGCAAAGAGGGAAGTGCCACACACTTTTAAACCATCAGCTCTCATGACAACTCACTCACTATCATGAGAACAGCAAGGGGAAAATCTGCCCTCATGATCCAATTACTTCCTACCAGGTCCCTTCCCCAACACTGGAAATTACAATTCAACGTGAGATTTGGATGGTGTGACACAGAGCAAAACCATATCAACCATACTGTATGCCAAAAAATTAGATGACCTAGATGAAATGGACAAATACTCAGAAAAACACAAACTATCTAAAGTGACCAGTGAAGAAACAGAAAATCTGAGTAGTCCTGTAACAAGTCCTGTAACAAAACTGGATTAGTAATTAAGAAACTTCCCACAAAGAAAAGCCCAGGTTCAGATGTCTTCACTGGTGAATACTATCAAATATTTAAGGAAGATTTAATCCTTCACAAATTATTTCAAAAATTGGAAGAGGCTGGAACCCTTTCCAACTAATTCTGCAAAGTCAGCATTACCCTGATGCCAAAACCAAAGGTATGACACAAAAATAAAACTGCAGGCTAATATCACATTTGAATATAGATAACTTTCTAAAAATCTCAACAAAATGCTAGCAAACAGAATTCAGCAACAAATAAAAAGGGTTATAAAGGGTGACCAAGTAGGATTTATCTCTGGGATGTAAATTAACATTCAAAAACCTAAGAATAGGAGGAAACTTTCTTAACTTTGTAATGGACATCTCTGAAAAACACACAGCTAACATCATACTAAATAGGGAAAGATTGAGATTTTTCCTTGTAAGATCAGGAACAAGACAAGGATGACTGTTCTCACCATTTCAATTTACCATTGTATTGTAGATTCAAGTCAAGGCAATTAGGCAAAAAAAAAAAAAAAAAAAAAAAAGAGGTAAAAGGCACCCATATTGGAAAGGAAGAGGTGAAAATATCTATATTCACAGATGACATGATCTTATACAAAGAAAACCTTAAGGAATCCATGATAAACTATTAAAACGAGTAAACGAGTTCAGCAAGGTTTCAGAATACAAGATTAATGTGCAAAAATCAATTGTATTTCTGTACACTAGCAATGAGCAATCTGAAAATGAAATTAAGAAAACAGTTCACTCACAATATCATCAAAATACCAGAATACTTAAAAATAAATTTAACAAAAGAAGCGTAAGACTTGTATGCTGCAAACCACAAAAACACTGTGGAAAGTAATTAAAAATCTAAATAAATAGAAAAACATCCCTTGTTCATGTACTAGAGGACTCAATATTGTCAAGATGGAAATACCCCCCAAAGATTGAAGGAAATCCCTATCAAAATACTGGCTGTTTTCTTAGCAGAAAATGAAAATCTGGCCCTAAAATTAATATTTAAATACATGGAACCTAGGATAACCAAAATAATATTGAGAAAGAAAAACAAAGTCGGCATACCCATGCTTCCTGATTCCAAACCTTATTACAAAGCAGTGGTAATCAAGAGTGTATGGTATTGGCATAAGGACAAACAGATCAATAAATGGAATACTATTGAGAATCCAAAAGTTAACTTTTACATTTAAGACCAATTGACTTTCAAAAGTGTTGCTAAGACATTTCAATGAGGAAAGAATAGTCTTTTCAATAAATTGTACTGGAAAAATTGGATATCCACATGAAAATAAAAGATTTTGGACCACTTCAAACCTGCAAAAAAAATAAAATGATCTCATGGTGTATCATGGATCTAAATGCTATAGAGCTAAGATGATAAATCTCAGAAGAAAATATCAAAGTAAATCTTTATGACCTTGAAGTAGGCAATGGTTTTTTGTCTATAACACCAAAAGCACAAGCAATAAGAGAAAAAAAATTTTTTTTTAAAAAACCCTTGATTATTTTATTAAAATTTTGTTGTGGGTACAAAGTAGGTGTGTATATTTATGGGGTATATGAGATATTTTGATACAGGCATACAATGTTCAATGATCATATTAGGATAAATGAAGTATCCAGTACCTCAAGCATTTATCATTTGTGTTACAAACAATCCAATTATACTCTTTTAGTTATTTTTAAATATACAATACATTATTATTGTAGTCATTCCCTTGTGCTATCAAATACTATATGTTATTCATTCTATCTAACTATATTATTGTACCCATTAACCATCCCCACTCCCCTGCCTCCCAGCTACACTTCGTAGCATCTGGTAACCATGATTTCCTCTTATCTCCATGAGTTCAGTAGTTTCAGCTCATGGAGATAGACAGAACTAATTTTATTAGCTCCCACAAATTAGCTCCCATGTCAGAACATGGAAAGTTTGTCTTTCTGTGCCAGGTTTATTTCACATAACATAGTGAACTCTAGTTCCAACCATGTTGGTACAAATGACAGGCTCTCTCTTTTTTTTTTTTTTTTTTGAGACGGAGTCTGGCTGACTCCCAGGCTGGACTGCAGTGGCGCAATCTCAGCTCACTGCAAGCTCCGCCTCCCAGGTTCACGCCATTCTCCTGCCTCAGCCTCCTGAGTAGCTGGGACTACAGGCGCGCGCCACCACGCCCGGCTAATTTTATATATATATTTTTATTATTATACTTTAAGTTTTAGGGTACATGTGCACAATGTGCAGGTTAGTTACATATGTATACATGTGCCATGCTGGTGCGCTGCACCCACTAACTCGTCATCTAGCATTAGGTATATCTCCCAATGCTATCCTCCCCCTTCCCCCACCCCACAACAGTCCCCAGAGTGTGATGTTCCCCTTCCTCTGTCCATGTGTTCTCATTGTTCGATTCCCACCTATGAGTGAGAACATGCGGTGTTTGGTTTTTTGTTCTTGCAATAGTTTACTGAGAATGATGATTTCCAATTTCATCCATGTCCCTACAAAGGACATGAACTCATCCTTTTTTATGGCTGCATAGTATTCCATGGTGTATATGTGCCACATTTTCTTAATCCAGTCTATCATTGTTGGACATTTGGGTTGGTTCCAAGTCTTTGCTATTGTGAATAATGCCGCAATGAACACACGTGTGCATGTGTCTTTATAGCAGCATGATTTATAGTCCTTTGGGTATATACCCAGTAATGGGATGGCTGGTTCA
The DNA here is from genome assembly GCF_029289425.2 of Pan paniscus. NCBI lineage: Eukaryota > Metazoa > Chordata > Mammalia > Primates > Hominidae > Pan > Pan paniscus. Next base: position 67,214,268 of record NC_073272.2, read on the forward strand.
AATGGTATTTCTAGTTCTAGATCCCTGAGGAATCACCACACTGACTTCCACAATGGTTGAACTAGTTTACAGTCCCACCAACAGTGTAAAAGTGTTCCTATTTCTCCACATCCTCTCCAGCACCTGTTGTTTCCTGACTTTTTAATGATTGCCATTCTAACTGGCGTGAGATGATATCTCATTGTGGTTTTGATTTGCATTTCTCTGATGGCCAGTGATGGTGAGCATTTTTTCATGTGTTTTTTGGGTGCATAAATGTCTTCTTTTTAGAAGTGTCTGTTCATATCCTTCGCCCACTTTTTGATGGGGTCGTTTGTTTTTTTCTTGTAAATTTGTTTGAGTTCATTGTAGAATCTGGATATTAGCCCTTTGTCAGATGAGTACGTTGCGAAAATTTTCTCTCATTTTGTAGGTTGCCTGTTCAATCTTATGGTAGTTTCTTTTGCTGTGCAGAAGCTCTTTAGTTGAATTAGATCCCATTTGTCAATTTTGGCTTTTGGTGTTTTAGACATGCTTTTGGTGTTTTAGACATGAAGTCCTTGCCCATGCCTATGTCCTGAATGGTAATGCCTAGGTTTTCTTCTAGGGTTTTTATGGTTTTAGGTCTAACGTTTAAGTCTTTAATCCATCTCGAATTGATTTTTGTATAAAGTGTAAGGAAGGGATCCAGTTTCAGCTTTCTACGTATGCCTAGCCAGTTTTCCCAGCACCATTTATTAAATAGGGAATCCTTTCCCCATTGCTTGTTTTTCTCAGGTTTGTCAAAGATCAGATAGGTGTAGATATGCAGCATTATTTCTGAGGGCTCTGTTCTGTTTCATTGATCTATATCTCTGTTTTGGTACCAGTACCATGCTGTTTTGATTACTGTAGCCTTGTAGTACAGTTAGAAGTCAGGGAGTGTGATGCCTCCAGCTTTGTTCTTTTGGCTTAGGATTGACTTGGCGATGCGGGCTCTTTTTTGGTTCCATATGAACTTTAAAGTAGTTTTTTCCAATTCTGTGAAGAAAGTCATCAGTAGCTTGATGAGGATGGCATTGAATCTATAAATTACCTTGGGCAGTATGGCCATTTTCACGATATTGATTCTTCCTACCCATGAGCATGGAATGTTCTTCCATTTGTTTGTATCCTCTTTTATTTCCTTGAGCAGTGGTTTCTAGTTCTCCTTGAAGAGGTCCTTCACATCCCTTGTAAGTTGGATTCCTAGGTATTTTATTCTCTTTGAAGCAATAGTGAATGGGAGTTCACTCATGATTTGGCTCTCTGTTTGTCTGTTATTGTTGTATAAAAAAGCTTGTGATTTTTGTACATTGATTTTGTATCCTGAGACTTTGCTGACGTTGCTTATCAGCTTAAGGAGATTTTGGGCTGAGACAATGGGGTTTTCTAGATATACAGTCATGTCATCTGCAAACAGGGACAATTTGACTTCCTCTTTTCCTAATTGAATACCCTTTATTTCCTTCTCCTGCCTAATTGCCCTGGCCAGAACTTCCAACACTATGTTGAATAGGAGTGGTGAGAGAGGGCATCCCTGTCTTGTGCCAGTTTTCAAAGAGAATGCTTCCAGTTTTTTACCATTCAGTATGTTATTGGCTGTGGATTTGTCATAGATAGCTCTTATTATTTTAAAATACGGCCCATCAATACCTAATTTATTGACAGTTTTTAGCATGAAGCGTTATTGAATTTTGTCAAAGGCTTTTTCTGCATCTATTGAGATAATCATGTGGTTTTTGTCTTTGGCTCTGTTTATATGGTGGATTACATTTATTGATTTGCGTATATTGAACCAGCCTTGCATCCCAGGGATGAAGCCCACTTGATCATGGTGGATAAGCTTTTTGATGTGCTGCTGGATTCGGTTTGCCAGTATTTTATTGAGGATTTTTGCATCAGCGTTCATCAAGCATATTGGTCTAAAATTCTCTTTTTTGGTTGTGTCTCTGCCCGTCTTTGGTATCAGGATGATGCTGGCCTCATAAAATGAGTTAGGGAGGATTCCCTCTTTTTCTATTGATTGGAATAGTTTCAGAAGGAATGGTACCAGTTCCTCCTTGTACCTCTGATAGAATTCAGCTGTGAATCCATCTGGTCCTGGACTCTTTTTCGTTGGTAAGCTATTGATTATTGCCACAATTTCAGATCCTGTTATTGGTCTATTCAGAGATTCAACTTCTTCCTGGTTTAGTCCTGGGAGAATGTATGTGTCGATGAATTTATCCATTTCTTCTAGATTTTCTAGTTTATTTGCGTAGAGGTGTTTGTAGTATTCTCTGATGGTAGTTTGTATTTCTGTGGGATTGGTGGTGATATCCCCTTTATCATTTTTTATTGTGTCTATTTGATTCTTCTCTCTTTTTTTCTTTATTAGTCTTGTTAGCGGTCTATCAATTTTGTTGATCCTTTCAAAAAACCACTTCCTGGATTCATTAATTTTTTGAAGGGTTTTTTGTGTTTCTATTTCCTTCAGTCCTGCTCTGATTTTAGTTATTTCTTGCCTTCTGCTAGCTTTTGAATGTGTTTTCTCTTGCTTTTCTAGTTCTTTTAATTGTGATGTTAAGGTGTCAATTTTGAATCTTTCCTGCTTTCTCTTGTGGGCATTTAGTGCTATAAATTTCCCTCTACACACTGCTTTGAATGTGTCCCAGAGATTCTGGTATGTTGTGTCTTTGTTCTCGTTGGTTTCAAAGAACATCTTTATTTCTGCCTTCATTTCATTATGTACCCAGTAGTCATTCAGGATCAGGTTGTTCAGTTTCCATGTAGTTGAGCGGTTTTGAGTGAGATTCTTAATACTGAGTTCTAGTTTGATTGCACAGTGGTCTGAGAGATAGTTTGTTATAATTTCTGTTCTTTTACATTTGCTGAGGAGAGCTTTACTTCCAACTATGTGGTCAATTTTGGAATAGGTGTGGTGTGGTGCTGAAAAAAATGTATATTCTGTTGATTTGGGGTGGAATCTTCTGTAGATGTCTATTAGGTCCACTTGGTGCAGAGCTGAGTTCAATTCCTGGGTATCCTTGTTAACTTTCTGTCTCGTCGATCTGTCTAATGTTGACAGTGGGGTGTTAAAGTCTCCCATTATTAATGTGTGAGAGTCTCTTTGTAGGTCACTAAGGACTTGCTTTATGAATCTGGGTGCTCCTGTATTGGGTGCATATATATTTAGGATAGTTAGCTCTTCTTGTTGAATTGATCCCTTTACCATTATGTAATGGCCTTCTTTGTCTCTTTTGATCTTTGTTGGTTTAAAATCTGTTTTATTAGAGACTAGAATTGTAACCCCTGCCTTTTTTTGTTTTCCATTTGCTTGGTAGATCTTCCTCCATCCTTTTATTTTGAGCCTATGTGTGTCTCTGCGTATGAGATGGGTTTCCTGAATACAGCACACTGATGGGTCTTGACTCTTTATCCAATTTGCCAGTCTGTGTCTTTTAATTGGAGCATTTAGTCCATTTACATTTAAAGTTAATATTGTTATGTGTGAATTTGATCCTGTCATTATGATTTTAGCTGGTTATTTTGCTCGTTAGTTGATGCAGTTTCTTCCTAGTCTCGATGGTCTTTACATTTTGGCATGATTTTGCAGCGGCTGGTACTGGTCATTCCTTTCCATGTTTAGTGCTTCTTTCAGGAGCTCTTTTAGGGCAGGCCTGGTCGTGACAAAATCTCTCGGCATTTGCTTGTCTGTAAAGGATTTTATTTCTCCTTCACTTATGAAGCTTAGTTTGGCTGGATATGAAATTCTGGGTTGAAAATTCTTTTCTTTACAAATGTTGAATATTGGCCCCTACTCTCTTCTGGCTTGTAGAGTTTCTGCCGAGAGATCTGCTGTTAGTCTGATGGGCTTCCCTTTGAGGGTAACCCGACCTTTCTCTCTGGCTGCCCTTAACATTTTTTCCTTCATTTCAACTTTTGTGAATCTGACAATTATGTGTCTTGGAGTTGCTCATCTCAAGGAGTATCTTTGTGGCATTCTGTGTATTTCCTGAATCTGAATGTTGGCCTGCCTTGCTAGACTGGGGAGGTTCTCCTGGAGAATATCCTGCAGAGTGTTTTCCAACTTGGTTCCATTCTCCCCGTCACTTTCAGGTACACCAATCAGACATAGATTTGGTCTTTTCCCATAGTCCCATATTTCTTGGAGGCTTTGCTCGTTTCTTCTTATTCTTTTTTCTCTAAAGTTCCCTTCTCGCTTCATTTCATTCATTTCCTCTTCCATCGCTGATACCCTTTCTTCCAGTTGATTGCATTGGCTCCTCAGGTTTCTGCATTCTTCACGTAGTTCTCGAGCCTTAGTTTTCAGCTCCATCAGCTCCTTTAAGCACTTCTCTGTATTGGTTATTCTAGTTATACATTCTTCTAAATTTTTTTCAAAGTTTTCAACTTCTTTGCCTTTGGTTTGAATGTCCTCCCGTAGCTTGTAGTAATTTGATCGTCTGAAGCCTTCTTCTCTCATCTCATCGAAGTCATTCTCTGTCCAGCTTTGTTCCGTTGCTGGTGAGGAACTGCGTTCCTTTGTAGGAGGAGAGGCGCTCTGCTTTTTAGAGTTTCCAGTTTTTCTGCTCTGTTTCTCCCCATCTTTGTGGTTTTATCTACTTTTGGTCTTTGATGATAGTGATGTACAGTTGGGTTTTTGGTGTGGATGTCCTTTCTGTTTTTTAGTTTTCCTTCTAACAGACAGGACCCTCAGCTGCAGGTCTGTCGGAGTACCCGGCCGTGTGAGGTGTCAGTCTGCCCCTGCTGGGGGGTGCCTCCCAGTTAGGCTGCTCAGGGGTCAGGGGTCAGGGACCCACTTGTGGAGGCAGTCTGCCCATTCTCAGATCTCCAGCTGCGTGCTGGGAGAACCACTGCTCTCTTCAAAGCTGTCCGACAGGGACATTTAAGTCTGCAGAGGTTACTGCTGTCTTTTTGTTTGTCTGTGCCCTGCCCCCAGATGTGGAGCCTATAGAGGCAGGCAGGCCTCCTTGAGCTGTGGTGGGCTCCACCCAGTTCGAGCTTCCCAGCTGCTTTGTTTACCTAAGCAAGCCTGGGCAATGGCAGGTGCCCCTCCCCGAGCCTCGCTGCCACTTTGCAGTTTGATCTCAGACTGCTGTGCTAGCAATCAGTGAGACTCCGTGGGCGTAGGACCCTCTGAGCCATGTGCGGGATATAATCTCCTGGTGCGCCGTTTTTTAAGCCCGTCAGAAAAGCGCAGTATTCGGCTGGGAGTGACCCAATTTTCCAGGTGCCATCTGTCACCCCTTTCTTTTACTAAGAATGGGAACTCCCTGACCCCTTGCGCTTCCCGAGTGAGGCAATGCCTCGCCCTGCTTCGGCTCACACACGGTGTGCTGCGCCCACTGACCTGCGCCCACTGTCTGGCACTCCCTAGTGAGATGAACCCGCTACCTCAGATGGAAATGCAGAAATCACCCGTCTTCTGCTTCGCTCATGCTGGGAGCTGTAGACCGGAGCTGTTCCTATTCGGCCATCTTGGCTCCAGAAAAAAAATTGTTAAATTGGACTTCATCAAATTTGAAATTTTTGTGCTGCGAATGATATCATCAAGAAAGTGAAAATCTCACCCACAGAATGAGAGAAAGTATTTGCAAATCATATATCTGATAAGGGTATTGAATTTAGAATATATAAAGAACTCTCGCAACTCAATATAAAAAGACAACCCAATTTTAAAATGGGCAAAGTATTTGAATAGAAATTTCTTGATAGAAGATATACAAATTTAAAAATGCTCAACATCATTAGTCATTAGGGAAATGCAGATCAAAACCAAATTGAGATACCGGTTTACACCTATTAAGATGGCTATAGAATAAAAGAACAAATAACAAGTATTGGCTTTAATGTGGAGGAGCCAGAACCCTTATATATTGCTGGTAAAATGTAAAGTCATGCAGCCCTTTGAAATACAGTCTGCAAGTCTTTAAAAAATTACTATTTGTTTTTTGGTTTTTCTTCACTTTTAATTTAGGTTCAGAGGTACATATGCAGTTTTGCTATATAGCTAAATTGTGTGTCACAGGAGTTTAGTGTACACATTATTTCATCACCCAGGTAATAAGCATGGTACTCAATAGGTAGTTTTTCTATCCTCACCCTCCTCCTACCCTCCACCATCAAGTAGGCCCTGGTGCCTCTTGTTCTTTTCTTTGTGTTCATATGTACTCAATATTTAGCTTCCACTTATCAGTGAGAACATGTGGTATTTGGTTTTCTGTTCCTGCTTTAGTTTGCTTAGGATACTGGCCTCCAGATTCATCCACGTTGCTGCAAAGGACATGATCTCATTCTTTTTGCATAGTATACTATGGTGTACATGTATCAAAAATGTTACTGTTTGACCTAGTAATTCTATTGCAAGGTAAATACTCAAGAGAAATGAAAACATGTCCACACAAATACTTGTACACAAATGTTCATTGCAGCATTATTTATAATAGCCAAAGAGTGGACGACAAATGTCTTCCAAATGTGGGCTCCAAATGTCCACCAACTGATAAATGGAAAAACAAAATGTGGTATATCCATGCCATGGTTTATCTGTCAATAATAAGAAATGAAGTACTCATACATGCTCCAACATGGATGAACCTTGAAAACATTATGCTAGGTGAGAAAAGCAACTCACAGAAGACCACACTGTATGACTTTATTTGTATTAAATGTCCATAAAAGAAAAATATTTAGAGATAGAAAGGAAATTAGTTTTTCCAGGGTCTGGGAGGAGACAGTATGAGGAGTGGCTGCTAATGGGTACAGGATTTCTTTTTGGAGTGATATAATTGCTCTAAAATTAGTTTGCGGTAATAGATGTGAATATGCTAAAATGGGTGAATTTTATAGTATGTGAAATATAACTCAGTAAGCCCATTAAAAACAACCTAATTAAATTAAAACCAAGCTATAACAGAAATATTATATGGCTTTGGCAGTTTAGAATAGTGGGAAAATATGGAGTAAGGGCGGGGAAATAGTCCCAAGTATAATTCTGGTTTTGTCACTACTAGTGTATGGACTTGGACAAGTCATTTGCTTTCTCTAAGTATCAGTTTGCATATATGCAAAATAGAGGTAATGATACCTACCTCAGTGGTACCTTTTCAAAACCTTGTTCTTCCTCATCTCTCCTCTACCACTTTCTCATAATATTATTACAGTAATAACCATTTATTAAGCACTGTGTCCGCAGTGGTGTGGGGCTGCTTTACCTCCACAACTTCACTGAATCCTCACTGCAGTCTTGTGGGATCTTTATTTCTTTGCCCATTTTACATGTGAAGAAATTGAAGTCAAATGAGTTGTTCAAGGTCCTTCTGTTAGCAAGTGGCAGAGATGGACATGAAAACTAGATCTTCTACCTACGTGTCTTTCCACTTCAACTAAAGAATTTATTAAAGGGAATTGAAAAGCTATGAACTAAATTTGGGTAATACTTTTAATAGTAAACATTGCTGCCCTCGTGAATGAACACACACTAAATTTCAAATCTCACAGTGGCAGGGAATAAAGATGCTACCTATCTTAAGCCATTACTTCACCAACTTCTCCACCAAAATATTCCTTGTAACCACAAATAAGTAAGCACAATAGATCTATAAGGAGAGAATAATTGTGAACTCTGATTTTATCTTAAAAAGTCATGTAGGGATGTCATGTTCCACAATGTGATTAATAAAATATATTTTGTTACTAAACACAAGGAAAAATATTATGTTCCATAAAGATGTTTGGTGGTTGCCTCAACCTCTTTTAGTTTGAAAAGTAGGTATGTATGAGAAAGATATGTGTTTACATGTCTACCCTTGCCCTCTCTCTGTCTCTTCCCCTCTCTCTCCCTCCCTCCCCAACCCCTATGCCCTACACCCCCCCAACCCCCACATGTATTTACCTTTCTCTAAAAGCTCTGCATAGCCAAGAAAAATGCTCTTTTTTATTTTTAGGATATTAAATATTTCATTTTCTTATGGTAAGACAAAAGATTAAGGCAACCAAGACTTACAATGTGCCTACCATGTGGCAGGCACAGAGGCAAGGGCTTTTACATGTGTTATTTAATGTAATTGTAATTCTCACAAAAGCCGTCTAGAGTTGAAAATATTTCCAACTCTAAGTGAGGCAAATGGAGCACAGAGAGCCTTAATTATTTCACCCAAAGTTCAGTGGTAGAGGCAGGATTCCAACCCAGGTCTGGTGGGCTCCAAATCCTTGTTGGGTTGCCATTCCTCTTGCTAACAAATAAAACTGGTCTGTGACTTTTGCATTTCACCCCGCTTCCACAGTCACTGGTGGGACTTACTTAAGTTAATCAGATTCTTCAAAGTATCCCCAAGTCCTCCTTTGAAAAGAAAGTTGGGGGGCAGGAGGAGGAGCAGAGGAGAGGAGATAAAAAGGAAAGGAGTCAGGGAGAGAGAGAGAGAGAGAGACCTGGTGATCTCAGCTGGGTGCCAAGGTTTCCTAAGCCCAAGTTCCCCATGGTTGAGCCTGTATTGTCAGGCCAACAGCTTCTAGTAATCCACTTTTATTTAATAAATAGTGAAACTGTTGAAGAATTGCAAGTGGTGTTCTGGTTCAGAAACCTTCCGTTCTATGGGGCACTGCTTTTGCTTCAGATTCATAAAACCAAATGCTCTGCCTCAAGATAATAAGTGAACGTGTAACCCTTGGGAGGTAAGAAAAAACACAATGTCACGTGCAAATTCTGCACTTGTTCTCAAAGCAAACCTCTCCTGTGTTTGCAATTAGGATGTTATCTAGGAGCATATTCAAAACTTTTGAGGTTTTTATTTTAGTTTTTCTTTCATTATGTGCTGTTTTAGTAATATCAAAGAATACATGTAATATATAATTTATATGTCATAACAATAAAATTAATGTTGATGAGCCCAGATTAAAGAATCAACAACATTAACATCATGATTGCATCAACCCTATTAGAATGGAAGCTCTGTGAAGGCATGGATTTTTGTCCATTTTGTTCACTGCTATATCCCCAGGACCTAGAAGAGTGTCAGCCACATAATAGGAGCTTAGTCAATATTTTAAAAATAAGAGCATAAATCTACTTATATCCTCTTTCCTCTTACCATCACTCCCAGCCTCCCCTCAGAGGTAACCACTATCCTATATTTGGGCTTTATTATTCCCTTGCATTTTGATAAGTTTTCACATGTATATTCCCAAATAATATATTGCTTGCTTTTGCTTCTTTTTAAACTTTATATAATGGAATCATATTGTATGTATCCTATTGTGAATTATGTCTTTTACACAACATTAGTATTTGAGATTCAACTATGTGTAGCTCGATTCCATTCCATTTCATTGCTGATTGTAGTTTATTGGATATGTGTGCCATAAATTATTTTTCTCCTGTCAGTTAATGTTTATCATTTATGCTTTAATAAACAAAACTGCTATGACTGTTCCTGCATGTGCCTCCTAGTACATATGTGACCAACTTTCTCTAGGATATAAGCCTGAGAGAGGGACTGCAGTTGGAATTTTCATTTCCAAAGCCCAAAGTTTAGCTCATGAGTCAGAGCTGCAATGTGCCCTTTGCCCACACTAGGTCAGGATCAGTGGGAGTGCTACCCAAAATATTTTGCTAGCTGGGGAGTCAGGGAGAGGCAGAGACTGACCTAGTGAGGCCAGGAGGTACTATCTCAGGTCTCTAGTCAAAATGGGTTGCAATTAGTAAAAGTCCAGATTCTGAATCCCCTTCACTATTTATCTTCCTCTTCCTCCTTTACAGTTATTTTTGTTCAAGGTGCACTTTATTAAACTCATGCCTAACAAACAAAACTCTAATGAATATTTTGTCTTTCATTGATTGTAAATTCAATTAATTAGATTGCTTGAAAAAATTTTAACTGTATTTTCACTTTAGTATGGATGAAAATTTCGATTTCTTTAAAAAACATTTTTTAATAATAACACAACATAAAGTCTACCCTCATAACAAAATTTAAGGGCACAACACCATATTGTTTTTTTTTATTTTATTATTATTATACTTTAAGTTTTAGGGTACATGTGCACAATGTGCAGGTTTGTTGCATATGTATACATGTGCCATGTTGGTGTGCTGCACCCATTAACTCGTCATTTAGCATTAGGTATATCTCCTAATGCTATCCCTCCCCCCTCCCCCCACCCCACAACAGTCCCCAGTGTGTGATGTTCCCCTTCCTGTGTCCATGTGTTCTCAATGTTCAGTTCCCACCTATGAGTGAGAACATATGGTGTTTGGTTTTTTGTCCTTGCCATAGTTTGCTGAGGATGATGGTTTCCAGCTTCATCCATGTCCCTACAAAGGACATGAACTCATCCTTTTTTATGGCTGCATAGTATTCCACGGTGTATATGTGCCACATTTTCTTAATCCAGTCTATCATTGTTGGACATTTGGGTTGTTTCCAAGTCTTTGCTATTGTGAATAGTGCCGCAATAAACATACGTGTGCATGACAACACCATATTGTTAACTGTAGGCACAATGTTGTACAGCAGACGTCTAGAACTTTTTCTTCAGGCTTAACTGAAACTTTATAGCCATTGAACAGCAACACTCCATTTCCGTTTCTTAAAGGTCCTTTACAAAATGAGCTTTCTGCGTGTTTCCATTTTGTTTATCTGATAACTTTTTTTTTTTATTATACTTTAAGTTCTGGGGTACATGTGCAGAATGTACAGGTTTGTTACATAGGTACACACATGCCAGGGTGGTTGGCTGCACCTATCAACCTGTCATCTACATTAGATATTTCTCCTAATGCTATCCCCTCCCTTGCCCCTCACCCCTCACTGGCCCCAGTGTGTGATGTTCCCTAGCCTGTGTCCAAGTGTTCTCATTGTTCAACTCCCACTTTTGAGTGAGAACATGCAGTGTTTGATTTTCTTTTCTTGTGTTAGTTTGCTGAGAATGATGGTTTCCAGCTTCATCCATGTCCCTGCAAAGGACATGAACTCTTCCTTTTATATGGCTGCACAGTATTCCATGGTGTATATGTGCCACAATTTCTTTATCCAGTCTATCATTGATGGGCATTTCAGTTGTTCCAAGTCTTTGCTATTGTGAATAGTGCCACAGTAGACATAAGTGTGCATGTGTCTTTATGGTAGAATGATTTATAATCCTTTGTTTATATACCCAGTAATAGGAATGCTTGGTCAAATGGTATTTCTAGTTCTAGATCCTTGAGGAATTGCCACACTGTCTTCCACAATGGTTGAACTAATTTACATTCCCACCAACAATGTAAAAGCGTTCCTATTTCTTCACATCCTCTCCAGCACCTGTTGTTTCCTGACTTTTTAATGATCACGATTCTAACTGGCGTGAGATGGTATTTCATTGTGGTTTTGATTTGCATTTCTCTAATGACCAGTGATGATGAGCTTTTTTTCATGTTTGTTGGCTGCATAAATGTCTTCTTTTGAGAAGTGCCTGTTCATTTCCTTCACCCACTTTTTGATGGGGTTGTTTGTCTTTTTCTTGTTAATTTGTTTAAGTTCATTGCACATTCTGGATATTAATTAACCTTTCATCAGATGGATAGACTGCAGAAATTTTCTCCCATTCTGTAGGTTGCTTGTTCACTCTGATGATCGTTTCTTTTGCTGTGCAGAAGCTCTTGAGTTTAATTAGATCACATTTGTCAATCTTGGCTCTTGTTGCCATTGCTTTTGGTGTTTTAGTCATGTAGTCTTTGCCCATGCTTATGTCCTGAATGGTATTGCCTAGGTTTTCTTCTAGGGTTTTTATGGTTTTAGGTCTTACGTGACTCATCTTGATTTAATTTTTGTGTAAGGTGTAAGGAAGGGGTCCAGTTTCAGTTTTCTGCATATGGCTAGCTAGTTTTCCCAACACCATTTATTAAATAGGGAATCCTTTCCCCATTGCTTGTCTTTGTCAGGTTTGTCAAAGATCAGATGGTTGTAGATGTGTGGTATTATTTCTGAGACCTCTGTTCTGTTCCATTGGTCTATATATCTGTTTTGGTACCAGTACCGTGCTATTTTGGTTACTGTAGCCTTGTAGTATAGTTTGAAGTCAGGTAGCATGATGCCTCCAGCTTTGTGCTTTTTGCTTAGAATTGCCTTGGCTATGCAGGCTCTTTATTGGTTCCATATGAAATTTAAAGTAGTTTTTTTATAATTCTGCGAAGAAAGTCATTGGTAGCTTGATGGGGTTAGCATTGAATCTGTAAAACACTTTGGGCAGTTTGGCCATTTTCATGATAATGATTCTTCCTATCCATGAGCATGGAATGGTTTTCCATTTATTTTTGTCTTCTCTTATTTCCTTGAGCAGTGGTTTGTAATTCTCCTTGAAGAGGTCCTTCACATCCGTTGTAAGTTGTATTCCTACATATTTTATTCTGTTTGTAGCAATTGTGAATGGGAGTTCACTCATGATTTGGCTCTCTGTTTGTCTGTTATTGGTGTATAGGAATGCTTGTGATTTTCGCACACTGATTTTGTATCCTGAGACTTTGCTGAAGTTGCTTGTCAGCTTAAGGTGATTTTGGGCTGAGAGAATGGGGTTTTCTGAATATACATTCATGTCATCTGCAAACAGAGACAATTTGACTTCCTGTTTTCCTATTTGAATATCCTTTATTGCTTTCTCTTTCCTGATTGCCCTGGCCAGAATTTCCAATACTATGTTGAATAGGGGTGGTGAGAGACGGCATCCTTGTCTTGTTCTGGTTTTCAAAGGGAGTGCTTCCAGTTTTTGACCATTCATTATGATATTGGGTGTGGGTTTGTCATAAATAGCTCTTATTATTTTGAGATATATTCCATCAATACCTAGTTTATTGAGAGTTTGAGCATGAAGCAGTGTTGTATTTTGTCGAAGGCCTTTTCTGCATCTATTGAGATAATCATATGGTTTTGTCATTGGTTCTGTTGATGTGATGGATTATGTTTATTGATTTGTGTATGTTGAACCAGCCTTGCATCCCAGGGATGAAGCGGACTTGATCGTGGTGGATAAGCTTTTTGATGTGCTGCTGGATTGGGTTTGCCAGTATTTTTTTATTGAGGATTTTTGCACTGATGTTCATCAGGGTTATTGGCCTGATGTTTTCTTTTTTTGTTGTGTCTCTGCCAGGTTTTGGTATCAGGATGATGCTGGCCCATAAAATGAGTTAGGGAGGATTCCTTCTTTTTCTGTTGTTTGGAATAGTTTCGGAAGGAATGGTACCAGCTCCTCTTTGTACATCTGGTAGAATTCATCTGTGAATCATTCTGGTTCTGGACTTTTTTTGGTTGGTAGGCTATTAATTACTGCCTCAATTTCAGAACTTGTTATTGTTCTATTCAGGTATTCGACTTCCTGCTTTAGGCTTGGGAGGGTATATGCGTTCAGGAATTTATCTATTTCTTCTAGATTTTCTATTTTATTTGCCCCAGAGGTGTTTATAGTATTCTCTGATGGTAATTTGTATTTCTGTGGGATCCGTGGTGATATCCCCTTTATCATTTTTTATTGCATCTGTGATTCTTCTCTCTTCTTCTTTAGTAGTCTGGCTAGTGGTCTATCTACAAAATAGACTGTTTATCTGATATTTATTTTGTAATTATCTAATAATAACCATCATTATCATCATCAGCATTATCATTATCATCTCCTTTACCCATACATACATTTGTGTCTTTCAAATAATAATCCCATCTTTGAAGTGCATCCTCATCTTTAGCAGTCTGCACTCTGCTTTCTTATATCATTTATTATCTTATTTTATAATTATTTATTTCCAGTCCTTCTTCTCTAACAGATAGTAGTTTCTTAGGGCCAAGGAAATATCTCGATCACCACTATATCCCCAGCACCTACCCCTGTGCCTGGTCCATAGGGCCAGATGCTAAGAGTTGAGTTGAACCATTGTACCTATCTTAACCTTCATTAGGACAACATGGTTTGTCAGTGGTTAAGAATCTACACTTTGGAGTCAGACTCACCCAGGATGGAATCCTGGCATTGCCACTTATTATTAATAGATGCGTGATCTTGAACAAGTTTACTTAATTGTTCTGAGCATCAGTTTCCTCTTCTGCAATATAGGGATGATACACAGCTACCTGGTAGGTTGTTGGGAAAATTAAATGGGATGATATGTATGAAATGGCCTGGCATATAGAGTGCCTAAATACATGTTCTTCTGATTCTATTTGGACTGTTTGTGTTAGTAACAGAAGTCAAAAAGGTGGAGAAAGGAGAAAGGTACTTGTGAAAATTTTCTATTTCTTCTCCATGTTTCATTCAGGACCGAGGAAGGGGGCACAGTTTTTACCCAAGGAAATGACATTTTTAGCCAAAAGAAATGATCTTAGCATTTAGCTGAATTATATATTGGAAGTAAGCTCCTTCCATGTGGAACTTATGGCCTTGCTAGCCTTGGTTTGTTGGAAGTGCTCTTGCTGGCTTTCTAGTTAGGGCAGGGAAAGGAAGGCTTGTGGGGAATGAAGATAGGCCATGATATCAAGCCACTGGGTTTGCATATCAGTAGAATTTTTGATTGCTTTCTGTTGTACTTGGGACTTGAATAAAGGCTGATATTTGTGTCTTGCTGGTAAAGTGCTTGTAAAGTGAGTGAAAGTTTTCTTTGCTCTTGTCCTGACATAGCTGTTCACTTGGGGTTGAGGGGAGGATAACCTTTCATGTTTTTTTTTTTCATTCTGATGACTGTGCTGAACATTCAAACCAAAAGGCCATTTGGTGGAAAGTAAAGGTGAGTGGTGAGAAGACAATAGGGTAATGGAAACTGTGTTGGACTTGTAATCAAATTGTCCTGCACTTCCCCTCTCCAAGTCTTAACGTTTTTCATCTGTACAATGGATATTAAAATGAGAAAATAAGCTTGTCTTCACAGAGTTTTCGTTAGGTGTTGACACAACAAACAGGCTCCCATTAGGGCTCATTTTCCTTCATTCCTTAGTAAGGAAGAAGTGCTTATAAAATATAGCAGTTGTGCTCTTGTGAATGATAGCATGGGCAGTTGTCATCTCCCTGAAGCAGATGTAACCCAGAATGTCATTTGAGTTTTGTTTAATGCTTAGGCATAAGACATAGGAATGACAAAAGCTGACCTTTGGGTAGTGAGAACAATGTTCCATTTTGTTCAAACTTGAATTTTTTACTATAGGAGACTGAGAATTAACCTTCCATGAAGGTTTTAGGATTGGCTTTCTGGCCCTTCTCCTTCATATCCACCTGAAAGAGCTTGGGCACAGATGTTCTTGGAGAAAGGCAGTTAGACAAGGTGACTTCTGAAGCTCCAGTGGCCAAGTATTTTGATGGTAGCCTAAAAGATGTCCAGAATCATTGTACATCATTTTTTCAACAGAAGCTTCAGGCATAGGGATTATGCTTGGTACTTTACGTTGTGGAATGGAATCTGGCGGATGTCCATGTGATCTAGAGAAACACCTAAGGAAAGTGAAGAAATGAGGGCAAAAAAAAGAACAAGACTTTTATGATAATACTAATCACGATCCGTGTGTATTTATTCCAATGGCATTTTATCCATTATCTGATTTATATTACCACTCACAGCAGCAGCTCAATAGGATGGGAGATATTATCTCTATTTTATAGATGAGATTTGAGGCTCACGAAGCTAAAGCAAGGAACATCAAATCACTTTGATATTTGGTCTGGTTTTGTTATAGGTCTCCCTTTGGATGAGGTAAAGTTACAAAGCTGGGTTCATATCATTTAATTAGTCTGAAAATGTTGCCTGGACACCACCTTCAGTTAGATATCTTAACCTCAGGTTTCCTGCCTTCATTGCTCCCGCATATAGACATAGACTATGAGATTGGCTAATCCCACAGAACTTCCCTAATCCCTTGGCAAGATCCAAAAAGGCTCAGTCACACCCTACAACCATCATCTTTAGGAGAAGTCTCAGAAAATTCAGCTTCACACTAACTCACTTGAGCAATGAATAATAGTCATTTATGCCTGCAGGTTAATGCTGAAGACCTCAGACTTCACTTGCCTATTTCTGCCATTC
This sequence comes from Pan paniscus, assembly GCF_029289425.2. Lineage (NCBI taxonomy): Eukaryota > Metazoa > Chordata > Mammalia > Primates > Hominidae > Pan > Pan paniscus. The sequence goes on from NC_073272.2 coordinate 67,230,301, forward strand.
AGTGACATGTGTTGCATTGGTTTTTTGTGTCTTTCCAGTTTGGAGACTGCCAGGGACCATGTTTTGCCCATTGACTATTACTTTCCACCCCAGAAGACCTGCCTGATCTGTGGAGATGAAGCTTCTGGGTGTCACTATGGAGCTCTCACATGTGGAAGCTGCAAGGTCTTCTTCAAAAGAGCCGCTGAAGGTAAAGGGTCTTGCACATGCACTTCTCTTTCCCTTTCTCCTTTACCTTCCAGAGAGAGACACTAACCTTTCAGGGCCCAGGATTTTATCATCTCAGAAATAGAGTCATTGGCAAGGCCCTATCAAATAACTTAGGAGCCTAAGGAAGCAAATTTTTGTACTTGCTAGTTCCCTGGTTTCAGCAGCCTTGTTTGTACAGGCAATGTAGGCAGTGAAGGTGGTCCCAGCTGGGGCTTGGGGCTCAGTGGGTCCTAGAAATGAAAGAAAAATTAATGATTTGAAAAGATTTAATTTCCTCCCTTCTTGTTTTCTACTCTGCTGGCTAGTAAAGGAAAAATTTGTCCTTATTAGAGAGGTTAGAAGTGGAGAAACCCCAACTGAGTCCCCAGCCTGTTCCTTGGGATGAATATGAGACTGTTCCTTAGCAAAGGCTTCCTGGCCTCGGCCCCAGAAAGGGAGTGTTCTCACTCTTCAGCAGACTATCAGTCTCTGCACCTGCTCCCTCCTGTTGTGGCCTCCTTGGGACCTGTCTTTGCATTAATAGTTCCTAGGTAGGTAAGAACTCAGAGTGAAGAAACACATTTATTCTCCTCTCCAGAGACCTGATCTCAAAGCCTGTCCATTAGTCCCTAACCTTAATCTAAGGTAGCATCTTATATCTGGCTAAATTGGCTCAAGCCCTAGCTCCTTAGTTTTATTTAGCTTAGAACAACTCATGTCTGCTCAACCTCTAGAGGCGCTCAGCCCACATTCTGCAGTAGAAACTCCCATTTTCAGGCCTCTTATATACGGTAATGTCTCCTTCTTCTAACCACCCAGGGCTTAAGCTTCCTGCTTATCCACTTCACCCTGTATTGAGGGCTTTCTTCTCAAAGAGACATTGATGAGGAGCCCCTAGAGAGAGATGCTGTGCTCTGGGACCAGACCCCTTGTTAAACACCAGTATTCACCTCTGCCCCAACTTTCCCCAAAGAGGTACTTCCTGCCAAGGCCTTTCTCTTTCCTCTCACTGGCTGGAAGTGTTGAGTTCCACTTCAGAACCAGAACAGAGAACCTTTCTTTCTATAAGAGCTATAAACCTTGAGAACAGTCTTAAAAGATAGGTATGTAGGCCACACCATTCACCACGAATGTACTGATAGTCATCAGAATATGGAAGAAGCACCAGAGAGTTTGAAGCATCTAGAGAAAAGGTAGAAAGAGAATGCCCTTTAACTGACCTCCTCAGTGATAGCCAATCACAATGATGAGTGTTGATTCATCATTTTGGCTAGGTGGCAGAAATATCTATAAAACAGAAGCTGCCATGTTGTTTTCTTCCAGTCCTCAGGGCCTACAAGAAGGCAGCTATCATTTGGTATTACTGAAAACATGCCCCATGTTCAGCTCATACCCCCAAATTACCCATTGCTACTGTTTATGCTGGGCTAATATGAAGCCCAGGGCCCTAATGTCTAGGTCTAGGCAGTAAGGCCTAGAGCAGTGCCTAAAGAGCCTGAGAGCAGTGCCTTTCTTTCTTCAGAGTACTCATGAAAGGATGGCTGTCAGAAAAGGAAATGAGGAGGGGTTCCAGAGACTTCAGACCACCCCAACTTCCCCAGTGAGACCCTGGCACCTCCCCATACCCTCTCACCCAGCGGGCCCTGTCTATAGAGCAGAGAATGAAACAGAGCACTCATCTAGAGGTAGTGTGTCAGCAAGCCCAGGCACTGCACCACAGTAATAGCAGCCATATCAGATGGGAAAGGAGTTCAAGTGAACAAACAAGCAAATTCAATAGTCAGATAGATTAGATTATACTTGATGCTTCCTCTGAGTTTTACAAATATGGGTCACTAAATTGTTATTTTCAGAAAACAGGGGAAATGCTCAATCACATTGTGAAAGGGAAGATTTTGCTGTCATATCATACATCCCACATGGGAGCTTTCTGCAGAAGTTAGAGCTGAAGGAGGGAGGCAGGCAGAAGGGCAGCTGGCAGGGCTGCCTGGGAGGAGCTCTGCAATGAGGTGGATCCTGTGCCATTTGAGAACAGGGAAGAAAAGAAATGAGGTTTTGGGGAGGGAATCACCCAACTCACAGAACACACAGAAATCCAGCAAGGTTTCAAAACGCTGTACACCTTAGAGTCTGTTAAGTTAGGGAAACTCTGTGAGCTCATAGGGCCAAATGCACTTGCCTGCTTGAAATATGAAAAATCAGCAATGGATTCCTTGAAAAACAATGAAAAGGGAACCTTCTGAGCCCCCTGGTTATTTTGAAATATGGACCATAGATTTCAGTCCTGAGCCCTTTGAAGGTAGGAGAAGGTGGTTTAGAAAACACACACACACACACACCAGAATGAAGCAAAAAAAAATTACTGGTGTTTTCTTTCTCCTCCCATCTGTAAAGCTGTTGGATTGGTTTTACTGCCATCATTATCCCTGTTTGAAGGCAGGGGGCTGTCTTATTACCCAAAGAGGACATTTATTGATTTGGTTTTCTTTTTCCATTTTTACAATGCATCTTTATCGCCCATATGGCCTTTCTGGAGGTGGTTCTCAGTCTGGCTTGTTGAAACATCAAATTATACCTGTCTTAGAGAAAATAGAAACAAAAATCTTTCTCTTCCTTACTTGCTTGTTGTAGTCAGTTAACTCGGACTGAGTATTCAGAGTCTTGATTATCACTTAATTCATAGTTTCAGAAATCTCTGGAATGGGCATAGGTACAGGACTTAAAAGCCTGGCATCTCAGACAGAAATATATTTTTAGCTTTGGTGGTTTATAACACATGGGACTTTTAGGCTGTCATTGGTGCAGGGCTCAGCACAGAGTCAGTTGTAATCTGGACAGGTTTTGTTGTTGAGGAAGAGTGGGAAGAGGGAGTCCTACATTTTCTCCTTGTCAGTAATGTTGGAGAATTGGGGTGAGGGTGAGGCTGGGCAGGGAGGGTCTGCATAGAAAAAAGGGTGTGGTGAGAAAAAATAATGCTACTAAGCCATGAGGGTAAAATGACCAAATTCTGGTTGAGAGAAACTTGGTCAAAGTGTGTATGGGGAGAGAAAGTTGGTCAAAGTCTGTGTCTGAGTGCTTGGTGGGATGAACTCTGGGTTAGAAACAGGCATGGAGGGAAATAGTTGGTTTATGGAGTGGGTAGGATGAGTGGGGTGGTGAAAGGGAAGGCATTTGGGATGCTAAGAGACCAGGAAGTCAAAGCAAGGCAATACACATAAACAGAGGTAAGGGCTCAGAGAGGTTTTAGTTGTATAGACTTGGATAAGAAATTTTCCCTTTTGGACCTCAGTTTTCCTTGTTTGTAAAACAACGGACTTGAACTAGATATTTTAAAATGTGCTTCCAGCTTAGACATTTTGTGACCGTTCTACAAATTACAAACATAATCATCATCATTTCAGCAAACTCACATGTATTTATACCTGCATAAGTTTTTGGTCTTGCTTTCCTAGAAGGTGACTAATCCCAGATCCTAATCAATTAAAGAAGCAATCTTCAGATGGGGATAGAGCCAGCTGAGAGAGTGTACTATGGATGGAGTGAGTTAAAACTCAGGACTCAGATTTTCTCCTTGTGATCATTGCTGGGTAACTTCCTTTCTTTTCTATTTTCTCATCTGGAAAATCAGGATATGAATCCCCATCTCTACCTCATTATGTTTCAAAGAGAGTTAATTAATCCATCATGTGCATTATGTGCTCAAGAATTTACTATTTTTCAGACATTTTCTAGTAAAACATTGAAGATTATATGTCCATTTGTTTTGTACACATGGAGTGCTGTTTGGTACACATCATAAAATTGAAACTGTAGTTTACATTCTGAACTCAAAGAATTACACCATCCTCACTGATGTTTACAATAGGTCCCAATTTAGTTTCTTTAGCAAATTTTATGTAAGTATGGCTTTGATTCTCTCTCTCACTCCAGGTTTTTGTTAGGGAAGAAATGCAAGTGAACCCTCATTGAACTCTTTCTGTCCTTTAAATCCATTCTTTCCCACCTCAACTCATGTGGAATTGAATGTTGCCTCTAGTTTGGAGTCTAGCAGAGAGTTTTTGGTGCATATCAGTGTCCCCTTCACTCCCTGACTTTTCAAGTAACATTTCCCAGAGGCAAATTAACTCTGCTAAGAGGATCTGCTTGCAGCTTCAACAGAGCCTTCATCAGGTATCTTTGGCCAAGGAGTTGACTGATCCTGACTTTGCGAGTCCTAGAGATCTTTTCACAAAGCTCCTCTCATGTTTCTGCCTCTGATTTTCTTAAATGTCACAGACAGACTTTAGATTTAGGGGTTGGTTAACTTTTTTTGTAAAGGGCCATGTAGTAAATATTTTAGGCTTTGTAGATCATATGGTCTCTGTGTCAACTACTCAACTCTGCCTTTGTAGGATGAAAGCAGCCATAGACAATACTGGAACTAATGGGAGTAGCTGTGTTCCAATAAAACTTTATGGGCACTGAAATTTGAATTTCACTTAATTTTCACATGTTGTTTAATATTATTTTTCTTTTTTACCATTTAAAAATTTAGAAATCATTCTTAGCTCTTTGGGCCTCACAAAAACAGATGGTAGAGTGGATTTGGTTTATGGGCTGCAGTTTGTTGACCTGTGCTTTAGCTAATCACTTCTGTACTTATAAATCTGCATAGGTTTTATGTTTTTCCATCTCTTGGTATCTTAGTAGGCCAGTCAAAGTTTGAACATCTTGTTAGCACAGAATACCTGGCCTAGTGGCTTCTTGGTCCTGAGCTTATTTACTAAACAAGAGAAAAAATAAATAAGTCTAGAAATGCTAGAAGAGGATACTTTTTTGTTTTAATGATCTAGTAGATCACTCCTCCTTGCAATACCCAGAGGAGAAACTGAAAATATTTCAAATATTTTCTAGACTTCTGTGTTGTAAATGTGTGGATAACTATGAACTATATATGAATGAACTTTTCTGGATGACACATATATTCCAGATGGTAAAAAGGAAGGGCTTTGGGGACTCTCCGGTACCAAGTGTCATGGAAAAACTGTGTGTCTCATAGAAAGTAGATCCCAGGAGGCCAGCAGAGTTGTGGATCTGCCATATATTACCTCATGATTCTGTCTTCGCACACTCACTGGCTTAATTCTGGGCCTCCCCATAACACGACTAGACCACAGGCTTGCAGAAGAAATAATTTAGCTCTGTAACTCATTGCAGTTGGTGCCCACCCAAGTCTCTGTCAGTGCCCAATTCGGGAGCCATGCCAAGAATTTGCCATTGCTGCTTCATGGTGGCCTTGTGCCTGCTTATTTATAGCCTGTGCATTTTATGAAACAGGGATTAATAAGAAGTTGCCATAGCACTTGCACCATTATGTAAATATCTGTAATGCTTACATAACTTTTGTCACTTGGAAGATCTTTTGAGTCCATTGCCTTCTGCTACCATGCCTTACCAATTTCCTAGTCCCTTATTATTATTTTTTAATTCATTATATTTAACTTCTGTGATACACGTTCAGAATATGCAGGTTTCTTATATAGGTATACACGTGCCGTGGTGGTGTGCTGCAACCAACAACCCGTCATCTACATTAGGTATTTCTCCTAATGCTATCCCTCCCCTAGCCCACCACCCCCTAATAGGCCCCAGTGTGTGATGTTCCCCTCCCTGTGTCCATGTGTTCTCATTGTTCAACTCCCACTTATGAGTGAGAACATGCAGTGTTTGGTTTTCTGTTCCTGTGTTTGTTTTCTGAGAATGATGGTTTCCAGCTTCATCTGTGTCCCTGCAAAGGACATGAACTCATCCTTTTTTATGACTGCATAGTATTCCATGGTGTATATGTGCCACATTTTCTTTATCCAGTATATCATTGATGGGCATTTCGGTTGGTTCCAAGTCTGTGCTATTGTGAATAGTGCTGCAATAAACATACGTATGCATGCGTCTTTATAGAAGAATGACTTATAATCCTTTGGGTATATACCCAGTAATGGGATGGCTGGGTCAAATGGCATTTCAGGTTCTAGATCCTTGAGGAATCTCCACACTGTCTTCCACAATGGTTGAACTAATTTACACCCCCACCAACAATGTAAAAGCGTTCCTATTTCTCCACATTCTCTCCAGCATCTGTTGTTTCCTGACTTTTTAATGATCGCCATTCTAACTGGCATTGACATGGTATCTCATTGTGGTTTTGATTTGCATTTCCCTAATGACCAGTGATGATAAGCTTTTTTTCATATGTTTGTTGGCCGCATAAATGTCTTCTTTTGAGAAGTGTCTGTTCATATCCTTCACCCACTTTCTGGTGTGGTTGGTTATTTTTTTCTTGTAAATTTGTTTAAGTTCCTTGTAGATTCTGGATATTAGCCCTTTGTCAGATGGATAGATTGCAAAAATTTTCTCTCATTCTGTAGGTTGGTTGTTCACTCTGATGATAGTTTCTTTTGCTGTGCAGAAGCTCTTTAGTTTAATTAGATTTCATTTGTCAATTTTGGCTTTTGTTGCCATTGCTTTTGGTGTTTTAGCCATGAAGACTTTGCCCATTCACAATTGCTACAAAGAGAATAAAATACCTAGGAATACAACTCACAATGGATGTGAAGGACCTCTTCAAGGAGAACTACAAACCACTGCTCAAGGCAATAAGAGAGGACACAAACAAATGGAGAAACATTCCATGCTCATGGATAGGAACAATCAATATCGTGAAAATTGCCATACTGCCCAAAGTAAATTATAGATTCAATGCTATCCCCATTAAGCTACCACTGACTTTCTTCACAGAATTAGAAAATACTACTTTAAATTTCATATGGAACCAAAAAGAGCCCATATACCCAAGACAATTCTAAGCAAAAAGAATAAAGCTGGAGGTATCAAGCTACCTGACTTCAAACTATACTACAAGGCTACAGTAACCCTTATCAATTTTTTATGTGCCTGTCCATATTCTGCAGTCAGAAGCTTCTTCAGTCCTTTCAGGGAATTGCTGGGTGACTATCAAACTCTGGTAGTTCATTTTTGCAGTTGGCTGCTGTTGTGAGGATAAGTGTTAGACTCACTTTCTCTTCAGAGATAGAAATTATGTATTAATTCTCTGGGTTCTAGACCCACAGCAAGGAGCATACTGCTCCTCAAAATAACTGAATTCTGCGAGAAGCCATCATTGTAAAACAACAATATCTTCAGTTATAGTAGCCATGTGTGCAACTTCTGGAAACTGTTATTCAGATTTTCATGTTCCTTCCCTGTCTCTTCATAGCTAGGCAGCTGCTTTCAGCCTTGTACAGATGCTAGTGAGCTTTCTACCTACAAATCTGCAGAAAATTGAACTGAGATTTGGAGGTGAATGACTCTTGATAAAGGGAACAAGGTTTAGAATTCTCAGTCCCTTTGCTCCCAGGCTGTGTGGTGACTACTGAGGCACTCCAGTGAAATCACTATTCCTCCTATCTAGACTAATGCCTGTCTCTGCAGAGCACCTCATAAGAACAGGCCTGGTAGTAATATCCTCATGCATTCAGTCAGTAAATATTTACAGAGTGCTTACTACATATAGGGTATTGGGCTGACATATGCAAGATACAGGGCCTGCTTCCAGGAGGTTATAGCTTATTGATCATAAATGTGGCAATTTTTTTTTTTTTTTTTTGAGACGGAGTCTTGCTCTGTCTGTCACCCAGGCTGGAGTGCAGTGGCACGATCTCGGCTCACTGCAACCTCCGCCTCCCAGGTTCATGTGATTTTCCTGCCTCACCCTCCTGAGCAGCTGAGACCACAGGGGCGCATCACCACACCCAGCTTTTTTTTTTTTCTGTATTTTTAGTAGAGACAGGGTTTCACCATGTTGGTCAGGCTGGTCTCGAACTCCTGACCTCGTGATCCACCCATCTCAGCCTCCCAAAGTGCTGGGATTACAGGCGTGAAAATGTGGCAATCTTTAAAGCTCTTCAGTGGATGAAAGGCCACCCTATCTGCTGTCCTTTTGAACTTCGCAACTCTCTTGGTACAGAGTGAGAGGTTATTCTCTTGGTTTTCCATATAAGTAAACTGAGGCTTTGCCAGTTCATCAACAGGTAGTAAATAATATATTTGGAATTTGAACCCAAGTCTTCTGGGGTCAAAGGCAGCATTCACTCTGCTCTGTCACAGCAGCTCCTCAAATAAGCCAACATAGAAGCCAAGTACTATGCCTAGGCAACAAGAAAGGCAGCAATGAAGAGCAACAGCAGAGTCAAATATGAGAGAAAGAAGTTAAGAAAGATGTTAAGTACTGTGGGGAGTAACTGAGAAACCACCAAGTATCGCTAACATCACAGGGAACTTGTCTTCCTAAGAAAATTCCAAGCACTTAAAACCGCTGGTAGTTCATCAGCAACTCTCTTCATTAGATGTGCGAGGGACATGTGGGCCATAGTCCTTCTACTAACTTATATTCTTCAGGGGAAAGTTCTGATTCTGATGAGACCCAGCATGGTAGCTCTTAATTCACTGTTGTCACACGACTATAGAACAGGAAGCACAACTTAACACCTGTGCTCATGAGAATTTTGCTCCTTATGACCAAGCTAAAGAAAGAGCTTAGACAGGATGTGTGGCTATAAATGTAGATTCATGGTTCCTTGGCTCTTTGGTTTGAGCCTTCTCAGCAGAGCATCCCACGGAGTGTTTTCCATGGGGCCACGAGCAAGAGAAATCCACTTCCCTCCTCCTCAATGTCAGAAAATAGAGAATATTGTCTTTCAGGATAGAATTAAAAAGTCATAGAGGCAGCAACTTGTTTTCCTATATTAGGGTTTTAAAATTCTGTTTTTCCTTCCTCTCCTGGGTCACATCATTGTGTGGATGGACCTTGATTTCATTGTGGTATCTGGATGTGGACCCTGAAGACCACGGACTTCTAACAATTCCTTAAGTTACATAAGCACATTCCTACAGGTCACAAGCTCATTTACTTACAGGATGGTTGATTTGGTCACAGGTTATTTCATAAAAATACTTAAAAGATTTGCAGTGTTCAAAACTGCAGTATCTTTAAACACTAAAACTTGAAGGAAGGGAATTTAGAAATCAAAAAATCTGGTCAAACCATTTCATGGAAAAGGAAAGTGAGGCTCAGAGAGAGGAAATGACTTTCCTGGGTTTGTATAGCCTATAAATGGCAGAAATGAGAGCCTCCCTGCCATTTCTAGTTTTCTGTCTGAGAGACTCTCCTGCCTAATAGCTAATTAGCAGAGTCACAGAGGTCATTACCTTGCAATTCTCAAGAATTATGTGAGGCAGCATAGTAAGCATTTATGGCCCTTGGTTCCTAGAAGGAGCTTAGTCCCTGATAGTCATCTCTGCCTTTGCCATTGTGTGAGACCGTCTTCTGTAACTGTATGTCTTCCTCCCTAGTAAGTTAATGAGTAATAAAGGTATTCTATAGTGAGAGGACTCTGTAAGACATTTCTTGGTGTGAGGATTGTTGCAAGGTTGTTTTGTGTGTATGTGCATGTATAAACTTTTTTAGGGAGCATATTCATAGCTTTTACATGGATCTCAGAGGCTCTATAACCCAGAGAAGATTACAGAATACCAGTCTTGTCTTTGGTAAGGATTTTATAGACCCATCCTGACTACAGTGATATCCAACATGGCTATGTAATGACTGGCACTTTCCCCACATAACATATATTTATTCCACACTCAGTGCCTACTGTGTACATGAGACCTATACCGGGCACTGGGATAAGAGACATGAAATAACAGCTAAAATTGTTTATTGAGCAGTCAATATGCATTAGATGCTTTGTAGTCATTTTCTTATTCAATCTGTATACCCTCAATTTACAAATGAGGGAACTGAGGCACAGAAGAGTTGAGTGATTTGCCCAAAGTCATACAAATAGTCAGTGGCTATGTGATGAATAGTTACCAACATAAAAGAGTGAGATTACTGCTGTACTAAAAGTAGGTACATAATCCCCTGAGCAGACAGTATGAGAGAATGATTTATTTTACCTGGAAAGTTTAGGAAGGCTTCACAGAGGAGTTAAGGGTTGATCTGGGTCTTGGGGGATGGATAAGAGTTTGCCAAATACAAAAAGGTAGGAAGAGAACTGCAGGAGGAGGGAACAGGCTGAGCAAAGACACGGCGATGTGAAAGCGGGAGGCTTGTTTGGGGAACATTATGGAATCTGGAGGTTATTGTGGGGAATCTCATCAGATGCAGCAAGCTGTTTGACAGGCCTTCAGTTGGCTCTTTGTACCTTGCTCCCTCCCCATGCTGAGCTGTCCATAGCTGCCCTAGGCTGGTGTCTGGGATTTTCGGAAGAAGGTTACTATCCAGGTAGTGTAACAAGATGCAGTGCAAGAGCACCAGATTGGGGCTCTGGCTCCGCTGCTGACTTACCACCTGGCCTTAAGCATGTCTAGTTCCCTCTTTGTACATTAAAATCTCCATTGGAACAGTAACATGGTTGTATTCAATGATCTTGAAGATTTTACCTGCACGTTTTGCACATGTACCCTAAAACTTAAAGTATAATAAAAAAATTTAAAATAAAAAATAAAAATAAAAATATAACAATATAAATCTTTAACAATAATTTTAGTAGTAAATCTCTAAAATTTTACAGATAATCCAGATGCATCCATTGGCCAATGGTTCACTTTGTATGCATAATATTTGGGAAACAGGCAGACCCAATTTCAATCCTTAGTTGTAAGACTTAATACATATGTGATCTCGAGCAAATCACTTTTGTATGCCTCTATAAGGATAATAATAGCTCACAGAATTATTTTAAGAACTAAATGATGTGTAATAAAGCTACTGGTACTCAGTAAGTTTTGTATCCTTTTCCTAGAGTGAGTCTTGGTCATAGGCACGCGTATACTTGCAGCGTCCCTGGGTAGGCCGAAAGAGCAAATAAGAGATGGTATCTATGGTATTCCCCAGGTAAAGGAGGCCTTGGGTTGGCGTAAGATTTCACTTCTCTTTAGAGTTACTTAATTAGGGACCAGAAAGGCCATCAGCATTTGTATGAGAATATAACAAAGGTCAATCTCTTCCTCTTTACTTTTTACCTCCCAGTACACTGTGAGTAACATTCCCCAGCCAGCCCAGCCAGCACGTGTTCATTGCCTCTCTTGACTTCCAGACTTTGGACTTGAAGGTGTCAGAGCTCTCTGTGTATCTTTGTCCCCAACAAGATAAGTCTGACCTCCCCAGCAAATTCAAGTCCTAAGCCACTGTCCAGGAGAAAAGCTAGCAAGGTCATAAATTATTCTCCATATTTTCCAGCCATTGGTTTCCCTTGTCCAGCCAGAGGCGTGTCTCAAAGTATGCTGAGGCCAGATTCAATAGAAACCTGAGCCAGCACCTGTGTAAATAATTTTTAAAGCTCCTTTTCCTGAAGCTGGATGAATATTTTTAAAAACTAAGCTGGATTATCTTTTATCTAGCATGCCATCTCCTACATTCCTAGTGCTACGGACCTCTTGGAGGAATGTGGTTTGGTTATAGTGGTATTGTCTTGTCTGTTGTGGGGGAGGGAGACATTTCTTTCAGAAGCAAGGTAATACTTTGGTCTGGTCTATGACTCTATTTTGTTTAAAATGAAACTATGGCAGTATAGTGGTATTCATTCTGCTTCCCATAGGTTAACTTTACATCCCTCTGTCTTCACCCACTCTTCAGTTCTGATTCTTTTAAAAAGCAGCCAACCAAAACCAGCAAGTACATACTGCTTATCTCTGACTTCCACCAGAATCAACTTCAGATCTTGTCCAAAGCTCCATCTGAAGAGAGGGGAATAGCACCCAGCCAAGAGCCCTCAGGGCCCATCAGTAAGTAGACATCCTGTCCTTGAGGTTCCTTAACTCTGCTCAGCTTCAGAATACAGAAGGGGTTGGTTCTTCATTTGTGTTGTTTATAACTAAAAGCCTCCTACTCCCCACTTTTTTGCATAGCTTCTTCTGCCATCCCACCTGTGTAGCCTCTTCAACTCCCCCAAAACTCCTCTGTAGCCCATGTCACTTGGAAAGAGTTTTCTTTGTCTCTTTTGCAACTTGACAATGACTAGCCAGCAAGTTTAAGTTCAAATTATTGTTCCATGGGAGCAGAGATAGATATAGGAAACAAAAAAAGGGATATGGAGGTATAGAGTGATTTCCCACCTACCTAGTGAGCACTACTGAGATATTCAAGTACTCTCTACCCAAGAATTCTATTGATATAAAGGTAAAAAACTTGATCTTAGGTCTAATATCCGTTAGTAGTGTGACCTTGGGAAAATGATACCACCCCCAAAGGCTTAGTTTTCTTAACTGTAAAATAGGCATACAGATGACCACCCCTAGAGGATTCATAAGGATAACATGAGATAAGGCAACTTGAAATTTCCTAGCATAGTGATAGACTTTTGAAAATAAAATGAATCAAACACAGATAACAGTACTTCCTAGTACACAAATGAGAAATCAGTCCCTCATCAAATTACAGCACATTTTCAATGCTCCAATTATGTCACTGTAGAAATGCTAATGTGGATTAAATAATTTGTCTGTTGCTATTTATACGGATAATTTGATAGTAGTTATTTTTGGACATGGATAGTTTTGAAGCCTTACAGATGAGTCCATCCCCAAGTACCCAAAACTAAAGAAAGTTGGCTAGAGTGATGACAAGGTGGCAGCACAGAGCTCCCTGGGTTCTGGGCCCTGTCCCCTAGCTAGAGAGAACTCCAGGCTATAAGCATTTGTATTCTCATAGTCCAATGGCAGGGAAGAAGGGCTGGAGGTGAGTAGTTTTCACTCATTTATTTTTTCAACAAGCATGTATGGTATCAGGCCTTGTATGCATCCAGAGACAAATGTGAACTAGCCGTGTCCTCAAGGAGATTCCAGTCTGGTGGGCCTGCCTTCCAAGGTCAGTTGCAGCTTTAGCACTATAAAGAGCACCTACCTGCAGCAGATACAATGTGATGGGACATGACAGAGAAAAAATCTATAAGCAGAGCCTCCCCATTCCCAGGCATTGAAACAATCCTAACCAAGACTGGCATAGTACAATGAGCCTGTCCCTATCAGCAGGTTTGGAAGCCTTAACAACAACAACAAAAACAATAATAATGGTGATGATAATCATAGAGCCTAATGTTACCAAACATTTTCCATGTGTTAAGTACTATACTAAGTGCATACTTAATCCTCACAACAATGCTATAAGATAGTAGATACTCTTACTACTACCCTGATTTTACAAATGTGGAAACTGAGGCACAGAAGACTAAGAGAACAGGAATACACCTAATTCACCTCAGTTCAACAAACATCAAGCATCTGTTTTATGTCAGGCCTCGTGCTGGATGGCAGGGAGAGAGAGATGAGTAAAGCATAGTTTCAGTCCAGTGGGAGCAAATGACAGCACACAGTGGGGCAGGTATATTGCAGCCCTTCTGCTTGATGCTAAGAACTCAGTGTCAGTGATGAATGAAACACAGTCATTCTCTCAAAGATCTTAAAGCTTAGTAGGAGATATCTGTGTGGAAACAAAAATTAAATACTGCTGTGATAAGTGTCATAAGAGATAAGTGGAAAATGAGAGAGAGATCACTGTAGCAATTGATTGGTTTAAATCAAAGCCCCCAAAAAAATGTTATTGAGAATTATAGAACAACTAATTGATTTAAATCAAAGCCCAAACAGAAGTGTTTGCTAATTTTATTTCAATTTGGTTGATAATTTGGTTGAAATGAATTTATTTCATTTTTTATTCCATCCTTACAATGGAAGATTAGTGCTTGTTTCCCACCCAAGGATACCAGGATATTTCAGGGGCTGTATTACAATATAGTTAAATTATTCCTTTATCTCAAAGCACATCCACACTTTCCCCTATCCTTACCTTTACTCAGGATATCTCTTCTGCCTCAGGTGCTTTTTCTCCACATTTCCATATTCTTAAGTCCTACCTTCCTTCAGGGCCTCACTCAAATGCCTCCTCCTCCATGAAGCATTCACCCGACTGAAAGGTACCCCGCCCTCTCCTGTACTCCACATCACTTCATGGGTGTCTCCACTTCCTGCTTTATCTTTCAGTAATACACTTACAGTTCTCTTTCCTCCACTAGACTGAGCTCTTCAGAGGAAGACTCACTTGGCTGAAACCATGATTTTACTTTAAACACATTGAAAACCTCTACTGGAGTGCATTGTGTCTGGTGGGCTTCAACCTTAATTCTTAAGTATGTGAAAACACATCACCTATCTGGAGGTTTACACTTTCTGCTAATGACTTTATTTTTAAGCCCACCACCCTAACACAACAAATACTTAAAACTTGTCTTCATTTCCTTTAGGTCTGGCCCTCATGCATGCATATAATTTATAGAGTCACTGTTTTGCTTGGTTGTCCTCATGCCTCTATATTATTGGAGGTTTAGATTGTTTCCATATACTCAGGTTGTATTCATGTACTTTTTTTCTTTTTAAATTTCCTTAGCATCCATTTCCACCATTGGAAATTCAGGGTCAAAACAGGGGTTTGGGATTGGAGCATGTCTATCACAGATAACCAATCATGTGTTATGACTTAAGAATTTATGAAAGGGCCCTCTACCTGAAGATATCTTGCTACTGATGCTGTCTCACAGTGTCTGAAACTCCCATCATATGTGGAATTGTTTTGGAAGGCTTTGCCTCCTGGGACACATTCAGCCATAATCAAGAAATAGTATTGAGCATTAGACTGTCAGTATGTCCATTAGCAAGACTGTGGAGGAATGGAATCACCAATATTATATTTTATAGGGGATACAGAATTCAAGAGAAGTTCTGAAGAGAAAATTCTTATGTAGAATAGGAAGGCTTAGATACAGCATGAAAGCTGCAGGCTTTGAGGAGCCAGAGGTCAAATGAAAGCATTGAGTATTTGTTTAGATGAAAGAACAGAAAGGGAAAAAGAAGCAGAGGAAGGGATAGTAGAGAGAAATGTATAAGTTTTATCCATTTAACTTGTAATTGTGTTTGGCTATGGGCACAACAGAAGCAGTGAGATCACTTTATTTTATTTTATTCTTTATAGACAGGGTCTTGCTATGTTGCCCAGGCTGGAGTGTGCAGCTCTTCACAAGTGTGATCATAGCGTACTACACCCTCAAACTCCTGGACTCAAGCAATCCTCCCATCTCAGCCTCCTGAGTACCTGGGACTACAAGTGCACACCACCACACCCAGTGAGATCACTTGAAACTAGGGAGAGATGTGTGAGTTCTGGGCAACCAGTAGTTGGCTTTACATAGAACTGTAGGGGTCAAGGCCAAAGGGGATGTCCTGTTCCAAGTCACCTTCTTTGGACATTAGAAAACCACGAGGGGTTTGGAAATCAGAAAACCAGCAGAGGCGGGAAAACTCAGGGAAGCATGGGAGATTCAGTATATACAAGAAGGTTCACACCAGTAATCAAACAGAATTTTAACTGCTGATGTGGAGTAGAGGCAGCTTTGTCTGCTGTGTGATAACCAAACCTTTACGAATAGTAGGTGTATATGGGGAATTGGAGGGAGATAGGTGGCTGTGTTTACTAATTGGTTGACTTCACTGAGATGGTTTGGGGATTGTGGCTTCCAGATGATCAGATTTTCTTTTTTAGGTAGAGACTCCAACATCATTACAGAACTATAAATTACATATGGAAAAGAAAGGCCTCCTATGTTAGAACAGAAAATAAAACGCTGTGGGGTTGAGGGACAGAGGTGCTGTCTAGGAAGTCAGATAGCGTTTTCCAGTTCTGTCCCTCAGAGTTCCTTGTCCTCATTGAGACTCAATTTCTCTTACTTTTTTTTTTCTACTTTAAGTTTTAGGGTACATGTGCACAACGTGCAGGTTTGTTACATATGCATACATGTGCCATGTTGGTGTATTGCACCCATTAACTCGTCATTTAACATTAGGTATATCTCCTAATGCTATCCTTCCCCTCTCCCCCCTCCCCACCACAGGCCCTGGTGTGTGATGTTCCCCTTCCTGTGTCCATGTGTTCTCATTGTTCAATTCCCACCTGTGAGTGAGAACATGCGGTGTTTGGTTTTTTGTCCTTGTGATAGTTTGCTGAGAATGATGGTTTCCAGCTTCATCCATGTCCCTACAAAGGACATGAACTCTTCATTTTTTATGGCTGCGTAGTATTCCATGGTATATATGTGCCACATTTTCTTAATCCAGTCTATCATTGATGGACATTTGGGTTGGTTCCAAGGCTTTGCTATTGTGAATACTGCCATGATAAACATGCGTGTGCATGTGTCTTTATAGCAGCATGATTTATAATCCTTTGGGTATATACCCAGTAATGGGATGGCTGGGTCAAATGGTATTTCTAGTTCTAGATCTCTGAGGAATCGCCACACTGACTTCCACAATGGTTCAACTAGTTTACAGTCCCACCAACAGTGTAAAAGGGTTCCCATTTCTCCACGTCCTCTCCAGCACCTGTTGTTTCCTGACTTTTTAATGATCACCATTCTAACTGGTGTGAGATGATATCTCATAGTGGTTTTGATTTGCATTTCTCTGATGGCCAGTGATGATGAGCATTTTTTCATGTGTCTGTTGGCTGTGTAAATGTTTTCTTTGAGACGTGTCTGTTCATATCCTTTGCCCACTTTTTGATAGGGTTGTTTGTTTTTTTATTGTAAATTTGTTTGAGTTCTTTGTAGATTCTGGATATTACCCTTTGTCAGATGAGTAGATTGCAAAAGTTTTCTCCCATTCTGTAGGTTGCCTGTTCACTCTGATGGTAGTTTCTTTTGCTATGCAGAAGCCCTTTAGTTGAATTAGATCCCATTTGTCAATTTTGGCTTTTGTTGCCATTGCTTTTGGTGTTTTAGACATGAAGTCCTTGCCCATGCCTATGTCCTGAATGGTATTGCCTAGGTTTTCTTCTAGGGTTTTTATGGTTTTAGGTCTAACATGTAAGTCTTTAATCCATCTTGAATTAATTTTAGTATAAGGTGTAAGGAAGGGATCCAGTTTCAGCTTTCTACATATGGCTAGCCAGTTTTCCCAGCACCATTTATTAAATAGGGAATCCTTTCCCCATTTCTTGTTTTTGTCAGGTTTGTCAAAGATCAGATGGTTGTATATATGCGGCATTATTTCTCAGGGCTCTGTTCTGTTCCATTGGTGTGTATCTCTGTTTTGGTACCAGTACCATGCTGTTTTGGTTACTGTAGCCTTGTAGTATAGTTTGAAGTCAGATAGCGTGATGCCTCCAGCTCTGTTCTTTTGGCTTAGGGTTGACTTGGCGATTCAGGCTCTTTTTTGGTTCCATATGAACTTTAAAGTAGTTTTTTCCATTTCTGTGAAGAAAGTCATGGGTAGCTTGATGAGGATGGCATTGAATCTATAAATTACCTTGGGCAGTATGGCCATTTTCACGATATTGATTCTTCCTACCCATGAGCATGGAATGTTCTTCCATTTGTTTGTATCCTCTTTTATTTCACTGAGCAGTGGTTTGTAGTTCTCCTTGAAGAGGTCCTTCAAGTCCCTTGTAAGTTGTATTCCTAGGTATTTTATTCTCTTAGAAGCAATTGCAAATGGGAGTTCACTCATGATTTGGCTCTCTGTTTTCTGTTATTGGTGCATAAGAATGCTTGTGATTTTTGCACATTGATTTTGTATCCTGAGACTTTGCTGAAGTTGCTTATCAGCTTAAGGAGATTTTGGGTTGAGATGATGGGGTTTTCTAGGTATACAATCATGTCATCTGCAAACAGAGTCAATTTGACTTCCTCTTTTCCTAATTGAATGCCCTTTATTTCCTTCTCCTGCCTGATTGCCCTGGCCAGAACTTCCAACAGTATGTTGAATAGGAGTGGTGAGAGAGGGCATCCCTGTCTTCTGCCAGTTTTCAAAGGGAATGCTTCCAGTTTTTGCCCATTCAGTATGATATTGGCTGTGGGTTTGTCATAGATAGCTCTTATTATTTTGAGATATGTCCCATCAATAACTAATTTATTGAGAGTTTTTAGCATGAAGCGCTGTTGAATTTTGTTAAAGGCCTTTTCTGCATCTATTGAGATAATCATGTGGTTTTTGTCGTTGGTGCTGTTTATATGCTGGATTATGTTTATTGATTTGCATATATTGAACCAGCCTTGCATCCCAGGGATGAAGCCCACTTGATCATGGTGGATACGCTTTTTGCTGGTATTTTTTTGAGGATTTTTGCATCAATGTTTATCAGGGATATCGGTCTAAAATTCTCTTTTTTGTTGTGTCTCTGCCTGGCTTTGGTATCAGGATGATGTTGGCCTCATAAAATGAGTTAGGGAGGACTCCCTCTTTTTCTATTTATTGGAATAGTTTCAGAAGGAATGGTACCAGCTCCTCCTTGTACCTCTGGTAGAATTCAGCTGTGAATCCATCTGGTTCTGGACTTTTTTTGATTGGTAAGCTATTAGTTATATCCTCAATTTCAGAGCCTGTTATTGGTCTATTCAGAGATTCAACTTCTTCCTGGTTTAGTCTTGGGATGGTGTATGTGTCGAGGAATTTATCCATTTCTTCTAGATTTTCTAGTTTATTTGCGTACAGGTGTTTATAGTATGCTCTGATGGTAGTTTGTACTTCTGTGGGATCGGTGATTATATCCCCTTTATCATTTTTTATTGCATCTATTTGATTCTTCTTCCTTTTCTTCTTTATTAGTCTTGCTAGTGGTCTATCAATTTTGTTGATCTTTTCAAAAAACCAGTTCCTGGATTCATTGATTTTTTGAAGGGTTTTTTACATCTCTATTTCCTTCAGTTCTGCTCTGATCTTAGTTATTTTTTGCCTTCTGCTAACTTTTGAATGTGTTTGCCCTTGCTTCTCTAGTTCTTTTAATTGTGATGTTAGGGTGTCAATTTTGGATCTTTCCTGCTTTCTCTTGTGGGCATTTAGTGCTTTAAATTTCCCTCTACACACTGCTTTGAATGTGTCCCAGAGATTCTGGTATGTTGTGTCTTTGTTCTCGTTGGTTTCAAAGAACATCTTTATTTCTGCCTTCATTTCATTATGTACCCAGTAGTCATTAAGGAGTAGGTTGTTCAGTTTCCATGTAGTTGAGCGGTTTTGAGTGAGTTTCTTAATCCTGAGTTCTAGTTTGATTGCACTGTAGTCTGAGAGACAGTTTGTTATAATTTCTATTCTTTTACATTTGCTGAGGAGTCCTTTACTTCCAACTATGTGGTCAATTTTGGAATAGGTGTGGTGTGGTGCTGAAAAGAATGTATATTCCGTTGATTTGGGGTGGAGAGTTCTGTAGATGTCTGTTAGGTCTGCTTGACAGTGGAGTGTTAAAGTCTCCCATTATTATTGTGTGGGAGTCTAAGTCTCTTTGTAGGTCTCTAAGGACTTGCTTTATGAATCTGGGTGCTCCTGTATTGGTTGCATATATATTTAGGATAGTTAGCTCTTCTTGTTGAATTGATCCCTTTACCATTATGTAATGGCCTTCTTTGTCTCTTTTGATCTTTGTTGGTTTAAAGTCTGTTTTATCTGAGACTAGGATTGCAATCCCTGCCTTTTTGTGTTTTCCATTTGCTTGGTAAATCTTCCTCCATCCCTTTATTTTGAGCCTATGTGTGTCTCTGCATGTTAGATGGGTTTCCTGAATACAGCACACTGATGGGTCTTGTCTCTTTATCCAATTTGCCAGTCTGTGTCTTTTAATTGGAGCATTTAGCCCATTTACATTTAAGGTTAATATTGTTATGTGTGAATTTGATCCTGTCATTATGATGTTAGCTTGTTATTTTGCTCGTTAGTTGATGCAGTTTCTTCCTAGCCTCAATGGTCTTTACAATTTGGTATGTTTTTGCAGTGGCTGGTACCAGTTGTTCCTTTCCATGTTTAGTGCTTCCTTCAGGAGCTCCTGCAGTGCAGGCCTGGTGGTGACAAAATTTCTCAGCATTTGCTTGTCTGTAAAGGATTTTATTTCTCCTTCACCTATGAAGGTTAGTTTGGCTGTATATGAAATTCTGGTTTTAAAATTCTTTTCTTTAAGAATGTTGAATATTGGCCCCCACTCTCTTCTGGCTTGTAGAGTTTCTGCTGAGAGATCAGCTCTTAGTCTGATGGGCTTCCCTTTGTGGGGAACCTGACCTGTTTCTCTGGCTGCCCTTAACATTTTTTCCTTCATTTCAACTTTGGTGAATCTGACAATTATGTGTCTTGGAGTTGCTCTTCTCAAGGAGTATCTTTGTGGTGTTCTCTGTATTTCCTCAATTTGAATATTGGCCTGCCTTGCTAGATTGGGGAAGTTGTCCTGGATAATATCCTGCAGAGTATTTTCCAACTTGGTTCCATTCTCCCCATCACTTTCAGGTACACCAATCAGACATAGATTTGGTCTTTTCACATAGTCCCATATTTCTTGGAGGCTTTGTCCATTTCTTTTTTTTCTTTTTCCTCTGAACTTCTCGCTTCATTTCATTCATTTGATCTTCAATCACTGATACCCTTTCTTCCAGTTGATCTAATCGGCTACTGAGGCTTGTGCATTTGTCACGTAGTTCTCGTGCTGTGGTTTTCAGCTCCATCAGGTCCTTTAAGGACTTCTCTGCATTGGTTATTCTAGTTAGCCATTTGTCTAATTTTTTTTCAAGGTTTTTAACTTCTTTGCCATGGGTTCAAACTTCCTCCTTTAGCTCAGAGTAGTTTGATTGTCTGAAGCCTTCTTCTCTCAACTCGTCAAAGTCATTCTCCATCCAGCTTTGTTCCATTGCTGGTGAGAAGCTGCATTCCTTTGGAGGAAGAAAGGCACTCTGATTTTTAGAGTTTCCGGTTTTTCTGCTCTGTTTTTTCCCCATCTTTGTGGTTTTATCTCCCTTTGGTCTTTGATGATGGTGATGTATAGATGAGCTTTTGGTGTGGATGTCCTTTCTGTTTGTTAGTTTTCCTTCTGTCAGGACCCTCAGCTGCAGGTCTGTTGGAGTTTGCTGGAGGTCCACTCCAGACCCTGTTTGCCTGGTTATCAGCAGCAGAGGCTGCAGAACAGTGGATATTGGTGAACAGAAAATGTTGCTGGCTGATCATTCCTCTGGAAGTTTTGTCTCAGAGGAATACCCGGATGTGTGAGGTGTCAGTCTGCCCCTACTCGGGGGTGCCTCCCAGTTAGGCTACTCGGGGTTCAGGGAACCACTTGAGGAGGCAGTCTGTCCGTTCTCAGATCTCCAGCTGTGTACTGGGAGAACCACTACTCTCTTCAAAGCTGTCAGACAGGGACATTTAAGTCTGCAGAGGTTTCTGCTGCCTTTTGTTCGGCTATGCCCTGCCCCCAGAGGTGGAGTCTACAGAGGCAGGCAGGCCTCCTTGAGCTGTGGTGGACTCCACCCAGTTCGAGCTTCCCAGCTGCTTTGTTTACCTACTCAAGCCTCAGCAATGGCGGGCACCCCTCCCCCAGCCTCGCTGCTGCCTTGCAGTTTGATCTCAGACTGCTATACTAGCAATGAGCAAGGCTCTGTGGGCGTAGGACCCTCTGAGCGAGGCACAGGATATAATCTCCTGGTGTGCCGTTTGTGAAGACCATTGGAAAAGTGCAGTATTATGGTGGGAGTGACCCGATTTTCCAGGTGCCATCTGTCACCCCTTTCTTTGACTAGGAAAGGGAATTCTCTGATCCCTTGTGCTTCCTGGGTGAGGCGATGTCTCGCCCTGCTTTGGCTCATGCTCGGTGCGCTGCACCCACTGTCCTGCACCCACCATTTGACACTCCCCTGTGAGATGAACCCGGTACCTCAGTTGGAAATGCAGAAATCACCCATCTTCTGTGTTGCTCACGCTGGGAGCTGTAGACTGGAGCTGTTCCTATTCGGCCATCTTCACAAAAATCTTACTTTGGTTTCTAGTGTTACCACCCGCTGTTCTTTCTCGTCTCAACCCTGAGTATAAGTACAGATAACATTCCTTGGGTTCTTAGAAAATAATAGAAATGAACTCTCATTCATCAAAATGCCCATTAGTAAATACTGAGGGAGAACAAACTAGAAATCCAGTATAGAAAATAAAAATAGGATTATATTCCTTGGAATCTCAGAAAAAAACAATGAAGAGCTTTCTTTGGGCATTAGACACTTTCCCATAAGGTGGCTGACTCTCTTTTAGTCATGTCAGCTTGGCCCAATCTTCACTTGGTAGCCCTTCTTTCTTCTTCATTAATCCATCTCCTATGCTCCTATGGGGTCCTAGAGAAATGCCCATCATGTACACACACATCTAATAACACAAATATCACTCTCGACTAGCAAGCCCTTTTATGATGGTGTGAGTATTTGACACCCTTGTTGCTAGTAACATCAGTGAGTGACCTGACCCATTTTTGGAACAGAATATGATCAGTATGTTGCCTCAAGGAGGCCCTCACTGTTCTAGGAAATATAATTCCAGAGTTTGCTGACTCACACCATGGAATATATGCATAAAATGGATCCTGCAGATAAGCCTTTCTCTGACTAGTTTCAGACATTTTTTTCTGGGTAGTTTTAAAGTTATTTTTTATTTTTGTGGGTACAAAGTCGGTGTATATATGTATGAGGTACCTGAGGCATTTTGATGCAAGCATACAGTGTGTAATAATCACCAGAGTTAATGGGGTATCCCTCACCACAAGCATTTATCCTTTCTTTGTGATACAAACAATCCAATTATATTCTTTTAGTTATTTTAAGATGTACAATAAATTATTGTTGACTGCAGTCACCCTGTTGAGCTATCAAATACTAGATCTTATTCATTCTAACTATACTTTTGTACCCAGTAGCCATCCCACTTCCTCCCCTCCCACTACCCTTCCCAGCCTCTGATAACCATCATTCCACTCTCTATCTCTATGAGCTCAATTGTTTTAAGTTTCAGCTCCCACAAATATGTGAGAAAATGCCAAGTTTGTCTTTCTGTGCCTGGCTTATTTCACATAATATAATGTCCTCTAGTTCCATCCATGTTATTGCAAATGACAGGATCTCTTTCTTTTTTATGGCTTAATAGTACTTTATTGTACGTATGTACCACATTTTCTTCATCCATTTGTCTGTTGATAGACAAGAGTTGCTTCCAAATATTGACTATTGTGAATAGTGCTGCAATAAACGTGGGAATGCAGATCTCTTTGATATACTGATTTTCTTTCTTTAGGGTGTATACCCAGCAGTGGGATTGCTGGGTCATATGATAGCTCTATTTTTAGTATTTTGTGGAACCTCAAATCTATTCTACATAATGGTTTTACTGACTTACATATCCACCAACAGTGTATGAGGATACTCTTTTCTCCACATCCTCACCAGCATTCATTACTGCCTGTTCTTTGGATGAAAGCCATTTTAACTGTGGTGAAATGAGATCTCATTGTTGTTTTGATGTGCACTTCTATGATGATCAGTGAGGTTGAGGACCTTGTCATATATCTGTTTGTCATTTGTATGTTTTATTTTGAGAGATGTCTACCCAGATCTTTTGCCCATTTTTTAATCAGATTGTTAGATTTTTTTTTTCCTACAGAGTGCTTGAGCTCTTTATATGCCCTAGTTATTAGTCCCTGGTCAGATGGGTAGTTTGCAAATAGTTGCTCTCATTCTGTGGGTTGTCTCTTTACTTTGTTGATCGAATCACTTGCTGTGCAGAAGGTTTTTAACTTGATGTGACCTCATTTGTCCATTTTTAGTTGCCTGTGCTGGTGCGGTATTACTCAAGAAATTTTTGCCCAGATTAATGTTCTGGAGAGTTTCCCCAATGTTTTCTTGAAGTAGTTTCATGGATTGATGTCTTAGATTTAAGTCTTTAATATGTTTTGATTTTATTTTTGTATTTGCTGAGAGATAGGGCTCTAGTTTCCTTCTGCATATGGATATCCAGTTTTTCTAGCACCTTTTGTTGAAGAGACTATCCATTCTCTAATATACGTTCTTGGCACCTTTGTTGAAAATAAGTTCACTGTAGATGTATGGACTTGTTTCTGGGTTCTCTGTTCTGTTCCATTGGTCTATGTGTCTGCTTTTATGTGAATACCATGTTGTTTTGGTTGCAAAAGCTCTGTAGTATAATTTGAAGTCAGGTAATGTGATTCTCCCAGTTTTGCTCTGTTCTTTTTCCTCAAGATAGCTTTGCCTATCCTGGGTCTCTTGTGGTTCTATATAAATTTTAGGATTATTTTTTCTATTTATGTCAAGAATGTCATTGATATTTTGATATAAATTGCATTGAATCTGTAGATAGCTTCAGGTAGTGTGGACATTTTAACAATATCAATTCTTGAAATCCAGGAACATGGAATATCCTTCTATTATTTGGATGTCTTCTTCAATTTCTTATATTAATTTTTTTTTAGTTTTCATTGCAGAGATATTTCATTTATTTGACTAAGTTTATTGCTAGGTATTTTATTTTATTTTTACCTATTGACAATGGGATTGCTTTCTTGATTTCTTTTTTAGATTGTTCACTGTTGGCATACAGAAATGCTACTGATTTTTATGTGATGATTTTGTATCCCGCAACTTTACTGAATTTATCAGTTCTAATAGGCTTTTGGTGCAGACTTTAGGTTTTTCCAAATATAAGATCATATTATCTGCAAACAAGAATAATTTGACTTCTTTCTTTTCAATTTGGATGCCTTTCATTTCTTTCTCTTGTCTGATTGCTCTAACTAGGACTTCCAGTACTCTGTTGAATAACAGTGGGGAAAGTTAACATCCTTGTTTTGTTTCAGATCTTATAGCCAAGGCCTTCAGTTTTTCTGAATTTAGTATGATACTAGCTATGGGTCTGTCATATATGGCTTTTATTATGTTGAAGTATGTTCCCTAGTTTTTTGAAGGTTTTTATCTTTTAAGGAAGATAAAAATTGAACTTTATCAAATGCTTTTTATGCAACAATTGAAATGATCAAGTGCTTTTTGTCCTTCATTCTGTTGATATGATGTATCACATTGATTGACTTGTGTATTTAGAACCATCCTTGCATCCCGTGGTAAATCCCACTTAGTCATGGTGAATGAACTTTTTAATGTGTTGTTGAATTCAGTTTGCTAGTATTTTGTTGGGGATTTTTGCATCAGTGTTTATCAGGGATATTGGACTATAGTTTTCCTTTTTTTATGTGTCTTTTGGGTTTTGTTATCAGGGTAATACTGGCCTTGTAGAATGAGTTTGGAATGATTCTCTCCTCTATTTTTTGAAATACTTTGAATAGGATTGATGTTACTTCTTTAAATGTTTGGTAAAATTCTGCACTGAAGCCATTGGGTCCTGGGCTTTTTACTGCTGGGGAGACTTTTCATTACAGTTTCAATCTTATTACTTGTTATTGGTCTGTTCAGGCTTTAGATTTTTTTCATGAATCAATCTTCACAAGTTGTCTGTTTCTCAAAATTTATCAATTTCTTCTAGGTTTTCCAATGTATTGTCATCCAGTTGCTCATAATGCCCTCTAATGATCCCTTGAATTTTTGCAGTAACCACTGTAATGTTTCCTTTTTTAATCTCTGATTTTATTTGAGCTTTCTCTTTTTTTCTTAGTTAGTCTAGCTAAATATTTGTCAATGTTGTTTGGTCATCCACAAAACCAACTTTTCATTTCACTGATCTTTTGTATTATTTTTTCCTTTTAATTTTATTTATTTCTATTCTGATATTTATCATTTCATTTCTTCCAGTTATTTGAGTTTGGTTTGCTCTTGCTTTTCCAGTTCTTTAAGATGCATTGTTAGGTTATTTATTTGAACTTTTTTGATATAGGTGCATATTGCTATAAACTTTCACCATAATATTGCTTTTGCTGTATCCCATAGGTTTTAGTATGTTGTTTAGTATGTTTCCAATTTGGTACATTTCAATAAATTTTTAAATTTTCTTCTTTATTTATTGACATAGTCATTCCAGAGTATACTGTTTAATTTCCATGTGGTTTGTATAGTTTCCAAAATTCCTCTTGTTATTGATTTCTAGTTTTATTCCATTGTGGTCAGAGAAGAAGCTTGATATGAATGCAATTGTTAATAATTTTTTTAAAACTTGTTTTGTGACCTAAGATATGATCTGTCATTTAGAATGATCCATATGCTGAGGAAAGAATGTATATTCTGCAGCCATTGGATAAAATTGTCTTTAAATATCTATTAGGTCCATTTAAGACATAATGCAGATTAAAGCCGATGTTTCATTGTTCATTTTTCTGTCTGGATGATCTCTTCAATGCTGAAAGTGGTGTGTTAAAATCTCCAAATATTATTGTTTTGGGATCTTTCTCTTCTTTCAACTCTGATAATATTTGCTTTAGATACCTGGGTGCTCCAGTGTTGGGTGCATATATACTTAAAATTGTTGTATCCTCCTGATGAATTGACCCCTTTATCATTATATAATGACCTTCTTTTTCTCTTTGTGTAGTGTTTGTCTTGAAATCTATTTTGTCTGATATTAGTATTGCTGCTAATTTTTTTGGTTTCCATTTGCATGAAATATCTTTTTCATTCCTTTATTTTCAGGCAGCATGTTTCTTTATATTTAATAGGTGAAATATGTTTCTTGTAAATAAAAATTATTATTTTAAAATATTTTAAAAATAATATTATTTTTTAATAAGAAGAATTATTACTTTTTTAAAAATTTCATTAGTTTTGGGGGCCCAAGTGGATTTTGGTTAAATGGGTGAGTTCTTTAGTAGTGGATTTTGAGATTTTAGTGCAGCAGCCACCTGAGAAGTGTACATTACCCGTATATTATATATATACTATATATGCTTTATATATATAGTGTGTATATATAATATATATACAACTACATATTGGGTAATGTACACTTCTCAGGTGACTGCTGCACTAAAATCTCAAAATCCACTACTAAAGAACTCACCCATTTAACCAAAATCCACTTGTGCCCCCAAAACTAATGAAATTTTTAAAAAAATAATAATTGTTCTTATTAAAAAATAATATTATTTTAAAAATATTTTAAAATAATAATTTTTATTTACAAGAAACATAATTCACCTATTAAATATAAAGAAACACGCTGCCTGAAAGTAAAGGAATGAAAAAGATATTTCATGCAAATGGAAACCAAAAAAATTAGCAGCTATACTAATATATTATATATATACTACATAAAGCATATATATAGTATATATACTACATAAAGCATATATATAGTATATATATAATACATTTATAAAGCATATATATAGTATGTAGATAATATATGTTTATATACTTTAAGTTCTGGGATACATGTGCAGAACGTGCAGGTTTCTTACATAGGTATACTCGTGCCATGGTGGTTTGCTGCACCCATCAACCTGCCATATACATTAAGTATTTCTCCTAATGCTATCCTTCCCCTAGCCCTACCCCACTCCCTGACAGGCCCTGGTGTATGATGTTCCCCTCCCTGTGTCCATGTGTTCTCATTGTTCAACTGCCACTTATGAGTGAGAACATGCAGTGTTTGGTTTTCTGTTCTTGTGTTTTAGTTTGCTGAGGATGATGGTTTCCAGCTTCATCCATGTCCCTGCAAAGGACATGAACTCATCGTTTTTGATGGCTGCATAGTATTCCATGGTGTATATGTGCCACGTTTTCTTTATCCAGTATATAATTGATGGGCATTTTGGTTGGTTCCAAGTCTTTGCTATTGTGAATAGTGCTGCAATAAACATACGTGTGCATTTGTCTTTATAGAAGAATGATTTATAATCTTTTGGGTATATACCCAGTAATGGGATTGCTGAGTCAAATGATATTTCTGGTTCTAGATCCTTAATGAATTGCCACACTGTCTTCCACAATGGTTGAACTAATTTATGCTCCCACCAACAGTGTAAAAGCGTTCTTATTTCTTCAAATCCTCACCAGCATCTGTTGTTTCCTGACTTTTTAATCGCCATTCTAACTGGTATGAGATGGTATCTCATTGTGGTTTTGATTTGCATTTCTCTAATGACCAGTGATGATGAGCTTTTTTTCATGTTTGTTGGCAGCATAAATGTCTTCTTTTGAGAAGTGTCTGTTCATATTCTTCACCCACTTTTTGATGGAGTTATTTGTTTTCTTCTTGTAAATTTGTTTAAGTTCCTTGTCGATTCTGGATATTAGCTCTTTGTCAGATGGATAGATTGCAAAAATGTTCTCCCATTCTGTAAGTTGCCTGTTCCCTCTGCTGATAGTTTCTTCTGCTGTGCAGAAGCTCTTTAGTTTAATTAGATCCCATTTGTCAATTTTGGCTTTTGTTGCCATTGCTTTTGGTGTTTTAGTCATGAAGTCTCTACGCATGCCTATGTCCTGGATGGTATTGCCTTGGTTTTCTTCTACGGTTTTTATGGTTTTAGGTCTTGCATTTAAGTCTTTAATCCATCTTGAGTTAATTTTGTATAACGTGTAAGGAAGAGGTCCACTTTTAGTTTTCTGCATGAGGCTAACGAGTTTTCCCAACACCATTTATTAAATAGGGAATCCTTTCCCCATTGTTTGTTTTTGTCAAGTTTGTCAAAGATCAGGTGGTTGTAGATGTGTGGTGTTATTTCTGAGGCCTCTGCTCTGTTCCATGTGTCTATATCTCTGTTTTGGTACCAGTACCATGCTGTTTTGGGTACTGTACCACTTTATTGGTGAGAGAGGGAATCCTTGTCTTGCACTGGTTTTCAAAGGGAATGCTTCAGCTTTTGCCTATTCAGTATGACCAATATGTAGTCTTTTATTCCTCACCCTCTCTCAACACCCCACCCCCACGGAGTCCTCAAAGTCCATTATATCACTCTGTATGTTTTTGCGTTCTCATAGCTTAGCTCCCACTTATAAATGAGAAAATACAGTATTTGGTTTTCCATTCTTTGGTTACTTAATTAGAATAATGGCCTCCAGCTCCATCCAGGTGTCTTGTTTTTCATCCATTCAGCCAGTCTATATCTTTTGCTTGGAGAGTTTCGTCCATTTAGATTCAGCGTTATGATTGATAACTAAGGGCTTACTCCTGCCATTTGGTTGTTTTCTGGTTATTCTGTGGTCTTCTCTTCCTTTTTTCCTTCTTTCCTGTCTCCCTTTTAGTGAAAGTGGTTTTCTCTGGTGGTGTATTTTATTTTCTTCCTTTTTATTTTTTTTGTGTGTGTATTTGTTGCATGTTATTGATTTGAGGTTACCATGAGACTTGTACATAATATTTTCTAACTCATTATTTCAAACTGATGACAACTTAACACTCTATCGCATAAAAAAACATGGAAAGAGAAAACTAATAAAAACTCTATATTTTAACTTCATCTCTCTGCTTGTTATCACTTTGTTGTTTCTATTTACATCTTATTGTACTGTTTATGTCTTGAAAAGTAGTTTCAGTTATTACTTTTGATTGGTTCATCTCGTAGTCTTTCTACTCAAGATATGAGTAGTTCACACACCACAATTACAGTGTTACAATATTCTGTGTTTTTCTGTGTACTTTCAATTACCCGTGAGTTTTGTATTTTCAGATAATTTGTTATTGCTCACTAACATCCTATTCTTTCAGATTAAAGAGCTCCCTTTAGCATTTCTTGTAGGAAAAGTCTGGTGTTAATGAATTCCTTCAGCTCTTGTTTATCTGTGAAAGTCTTTATTTTTCCTTCATGTTTCAAGGATATTTTCACTGGATATTCTATTCTAGGGTAAATTTTTTTTTTTTTTCTTCAGCCCTTTAGGTAAGTCATGCCACTCTCTCCTGGCCTATAAAGCTACCACTGAAAAGTCTGCTGCCAGACATATATGAGTTCCATTTTATGTTACTTGTTTATTTTCTCTTGTTACTTTTAGGATCCTTTCTTTATCTTTGACCTTTGGGAGTTTGATTATTAAATGCCTTGAGGTGGTCTTTTTTGGATTAAATCTTCTTCATGTTCTTGTACTTGGATATTAATATCTTTCTCTAGGTTTGGGAAGTTCTCTGTTATTATCCCTTTGAATAAACTTTCTACCAAGATCTCTCTTTCTCTCTCTGTCTCTCTCTCTCTCTCTCCTTCTTAAGGCCAATAACTCTTAGATTTGCCCTTTTGAGGCTGTTTTCTAGATCTCATAGGTGTGCTTCATTGTTTGCTATTCTTTTTTTTTTTTTGTCTCTTCTGACTACATTTTCAAATAGCCTGTTTTAAAACTCACTAATTCTTTCTTTTGCCTGGTCAATTATGCTGTTAAGAGGCTCTGAGGCATTCTTCAGTGTGTCAGTTGCATTTTTCAGCACCAGAATGTCTGCTTATTTTTTTTTAGATTATTTCCATCTCTTTGTTAAATATATCTGATAGAATTCTGAATTCTTTCTTAGTGTTATCTTTAATTTCTTTGAATTTCCTCAACACAACTATTTTGAATTATCTGTCTGAAAGGTCACATGTCTCTATTTTTCCAGGATTGCTATCTGGTGCTTTATTTAGTTCATTTTGTGAGGTCATGTTTTCCTGAATGGTGTTAATGCTAGTAGATGTTTTTCAGTGTCTGAGCATTTAAAAGTTAGATGTTTATTGTAGTCTTCACAGTCTGGGCTTGTTCATACCTGCCCTTCTTGGGAGACTTTCCAAGTATTCGAAGGGATTTGGATGCTGTGATCTTAGTCTTTGGTCACTGCAGCCATATCTGCTTTATGGAGCATCCCATGCTCAGTAATGCTGTGGCTCTTTCAGACTCATAGAGTTACTGCCTGCATGCTCTTGGGTAAGAGCCAGGAAAATTTCCTGGATTACCAAGCAGAGACACTTGTTCTCTTCTCTCACTTTCCCCCAAACAAATAGAGTCTCTCTCTCTCTCTCTCTTTCTCTCTCTCTCTCTCCCTCTCATTCTCTGCCGACCTGCCTGAATCTGGGGTAGGGATGACACAATCACATTTGTAGTCAACACCATTGGGACTGTGCTAGGTCAGACCCAAAGCCGGCACAGCACTGAGTCTCGCCCAAAGCCCACAGAGACCACTCCCTGGGTACTGTCTGTGTTTGCTCAAAGCCTAAGGGCTATACAATCAGTCAGTGGTGAAGCCAGCCTGTCTTATGTCCTTCCCTTCAGGGTGATGAGTTCCTCAAGCAGGTCCAGGGATGGTGTCCAGGAGCCAAGGCCTCGAGCTGTGACTGAGCTGGCACCCAATCCATAAGACAAAGATTTTTTCCACACTTTCCTTCCTTGTCCTCAAGCAAAGGAGTCTCTCCCTGTGGCCACCACCACCCCCATGTTCATGGCAAGTATTGTCTGGCTACCACCAATCTTCACTCAAGGCCCAGGGGTTCTTTAGTTAGCTTATGGTGAATGCTACCAAGGCTGAGTCTCTCCCTTCAAGGAAGTGGGCTCCTCTCTGGCCCAGGGCAGGTCCGGAAATACTATCCAAGAGCCAAGGCCTGGAATCAGTTTCCCCAAGAGCCCATTTGGTGCTCTACACCCACTGTGGCAGAACCAGTACCCAAGCTGCAAGACAAAGTCCTCTTTACTCTTCCTTCTCCTTTACAGAGACTCTCCCTATAGCCACCACAGCTGGGAATATGCTGGGTCACTCTTGAAGCAAGAACAGCTCTGAGTCTCACTCAAAACTCCTGGCAAGTACTGCCTGGCTATCACACTGATTATTCAGGGCCCAAGGGCTCTTTAGTCAGCAGGAAATGAATCCTGCCAGTACTGATTCCTTCCCTTCAAGGCAGCCGGTTTCTTTCTGGCCCAGTGTGTATCTAGAAATATCATTTGGGAGCTAGGGCCTGGCATGGTGACCTCAGGACTCTGCCTGGTTCCCTGTTCTACTGTGGCTGATGTAGTATCCAAATTGCAAGACCAAGTCCTCTTTACTCTCCCCTCTCCTGTCTTCAAGCAGAAGGAATGAGTCCGCCCTGGAGTTGGGAGCTGCATTGCCTGGGATTGGAGGAGGGGTGGCACAAGCACTCTCTTGGTCACCCCAGCTGGTGTCTTACTAGGTCGCATGTTCCCCAAGTCCACTGGCTCTGAGGCTAGCACACCAGGATTTGACCAAGAATTGCAATTCTTGTGGCTTACACTGCCTTTCAAGTTTATTTGAGATCCCAGAGCACTTTAGCCCACAGTGACAGGGCTTGCCAGAATTTGGTTTCTGACTGCTGAGATGGACAATTTGCCTCTGATTAGGGCTGGTCTAAGTGCTCCTTCTGTGGGCACTGGCTGAGTTCTGCTCCATGTTGCTTTCTGCTGTGACAGGGCAACATTGAGTTCCAATGCAAGTCCCACAGTCACTGCAATCTTCCTCTCCCAAGCCTGCTCTGAACACCATGTGGTTGCTGCTGGGGGCTGGGGGAGGGATGTTGTAGGCAATTCAAGAATGTCTTTCCTACCCTTTTCGGTGCTTCTTTCCTTGGTATGATATTAAAACCAGTTACTGTGATTGCTCACCTGATTTTTGGTTCTTATGAAGGTGCTTTTTTGTGTGGATCACTGTTCAATTTGTGCCTGCAAGCGGGGATGGTGGACAATTGCTGGAGGCTTCTCTTTGGCCATCTTGCTCCACCTCTACCCTAGTATTAGCAATTTCAAAGCAGTTGGGATGGAGGTAGAAGGAAAGGGCGCTTGGAATCAGAAAATCCATGTCTTAGCTTTGAGCCTTAGAAAATTCATTTGACCCTTGTAAGCCTCAGTTGCTTCATCTGTAAAAGAGAAATAATATAATGGCTGAAAAGATCAAAGGTGATAATGCTTTTGAAAACACTATAGAAAATGACAAAATATCACATGAGTATTATTTTCTAGTTTCTAGGAGTCTCCTTACCATTGTACAGGACAGCCATGTCTATTTTTAAATAAATTATTATTTGCCTCTGAGCAACCCTGCAAAGAGTTGCCTGTAGGAGAAACAGCTTTACTTGCAAATCACTCCACTGTTTTCTTTGTGCACAGCTTATTAATACATAAGGCATATGTCCTCCAGCCTGCAGTAACATTGGAATGATTACCTCTTTGGAGTACCTACCAGAGCTTCTCAAAGTCAATTTTGTTTATCACCACAAAAAATAGTCTGTTGCAGAGATAACCTCCAAATTCAATGACAATATTTCCAATCACTTTTGCATGATGCAGAAATAGACAAATATATAATTTTGCTTATAGAGACAATTATTGTCTCCCAACAAGTGATCAGTAGTCAGAAAATGGCCAAGAAATACCATGGGGTGTGCCTTCCCATAACAGCTTATCTTTGTGTTTTAGTTGCAAGGTTACTAAAAGCCTGTGCAGGGTTTATGGCAAAAGTAAAACTTGCTCCAGGAGCAAGCCCTTGTTTCATTGTCTAATGTTCTTAATCCCCAGCAGACAGGATTTGGATCTGGCATTTGGTAACAGGGCAGTTTCCAAAGTTGCTGTACGCAACTTGAGGAAGAGAGGTGATATTATTGGAATGAATTTCTTTGTTGTAAGTTATAAATATATGGGCTTTTCCAATCCCATCACCCTTAAAACTTTATTTGTTTTCTGCAGTGAGGGTGTCTCCGTTGTCTTTAATATGCTTGCTTTGAGTTCATGGGTGAACATTCCTGCCTGGCTGACATGTGGACTCTCTGAAATTGTTATAAGGTCTTTTTCTTTGTTTTTTTCTTGATGCCCAAGCTGCCAAGGGTAGTACTGGCAGTGGTGGGCAGACAAGGAGGTGATAGCAAACTTTGTCCTCTGGCCTCCCTTGACCCATTCCATTCATTATCTAAGGGACTCCAAGCCAGCATTCCACAGAGTGCCCTCACCAAACTCACTAAGACTGAAGGCGAACCAGGATTCCAAACAGCCATTATGAAAGGAAAGAGAGAGAGACTTAGGGTTTGCAAAATAAGATACCCTGTTGATTCTTTTTATTCCATACAGATACTACTATTCTTTAGGAAAACGTTAAAATCACATGATCTTCCAGGACCTGGGCTGCTTCTTTAAGAAGCATGTTACAGAAAGCTTTATTGGCCAACAACATATTGAAAGATAGATTAATCAATCATTCATTCAAATAAGGTATATTCAGAATTGAGGTATATTGTAGCCAGACAGTGAGACTACAAAAAAGAATGCACCGTACCCTTATCTCTTGCACAATCTAACGAGGGAGATAACCACTCTTTCAATTTACAGTGACCTATAACATTTCGTACACTGCTGAATATCTTTACATGGTAATAACACAATGGAAAGCTTGCAAAATAGACAGAGGCTAGGGGAAGAAGGATTGAGTGTGAATATAGCCTCTTATAAATCGAGAGGAATGGTCTGTGTCTTCTGATCATACAGAGATAATAAATATGGAAATGATTTCAAACTAACAAAGCAAATGTGCAGAAAATACTGAGAATATAGTGGGCAGGATACCTGAGTTTTGGTTCCATCTCTGTTATTGACTCATTGTGTAATCTGGGTCAGGTCTGTTCTGCTCTCTGGATCTCACCCTTTCCTATCTGTAAAATGAGATTGTTGGATTAGATGATCTCCATAGAGGTTCTCACCTATTCTGACATTCAAAAGGACTCCTAATTTTTCTTATATAATAATAATATATATGATCTGTATAGTGCTTTACACTTTATATGATATTTTTGCATCTGTTATCTCATGTGAGAAAAGCACTGGACTGCTGGACTGGGAATGAGGACACCTGGATTCTTGTCTCTGTTTTGACACTGATTCATGGTGTGATCTTCAAGCAAATTCTCTGAGTTTCAGTTTCTCAATCTGTAAAATAGGGGGGTATGAAGATTGGACTAAATCAGTAGGTCTCTAAAATGTTCCACAAAGCCCTGGGGTGGGGGGCTCCTACAGAGTTTCGCTAAGGCAAACCACAAGGCTAAGCCTTCATGGAAGAGGAGAAAAAGAGTGGCCTGACAAGAGAAGTTCCCAGTTTCCTATGCCAACCCCAGGCAGGTTAGGTTTAATTTTATCTGATTTATATAGAGAGTTTCTATGTAATGTTTTATTCTTAAAAATAGTTTACTATAAAAAACTCAACTAGTTTGATTTTTAAAGATTGCACATATAAGTGAGATCATGCAGTCAGTATTTGTCTTTCTATGCCTGGCTTATTTCACTTAGCATAATGTCCTCCAGCATCATCTATGTTGCTGCAAATGACAGACTTTTCTTTTCATTAAAGGCTATATAGTATTCCATCGTGTATGTACACCACATTTTCTCTTTTGTAACTTTCATTTTAGGTTCAGGGGTTCATGTGCATGTTTGATATATAGGTAAACTGCATGTCAGAGAGGTTTCTTGTGCAGATTATTTCATCACCCAGGTAATAAGCATAGTATCTAATCAATTTTTTTCTGATCCTCTCCCTTCTCCCGCCCTACAACCTCACGTAGGCCCTGGTGTCTATTGTTCCCTTCTTTGTGTCCATTACACCACATTTTCTTTATCCACTTATCCATCCATGGACACTTAGTTTGCTTCCATATGTTGGCTATTGTGAATAATGCTGAAAAAAGTCAAACTCATAGAAGCAGAGAGTAGAATGGTGGTTACCAGGGACTGGGAGGCAGTTGACTGAGCTAGGAAAAGAGAGATAATAAAAGGGTACAATGTGTCAGTTATATAGAAGGAATAAATTATATTGAACTATTGCACAGCATGGTGACCATAGTTAATAATAATGTATTATATGTCTCAGTATTGCTAAAAGAGTAAATTTAAATATTCTAACCACAAAAAATTATTAGTAGGCAAGGTGATGGATATGTTAATTTGCTTGATTTAATCTTTCTAGAATGCATACATATATCAAAACATCCCACTGTACCCCATAAATATATACAATTATTATTTGTCAATTTAGAAATTTTAAAACTTGATTTAGATGAGCTCTAAGGCCTTAAGTATTAAAGTATTAAGTATTAAAGTGATATGTAACCAAGTATATTGTTTGGTAACTTCATTTTTGTTATTATTTTAACAAACCAATATATTGTGAATATACTTCCAAGTGAAAAGAAAAAAGACATTGCAGTCATCACTAATAACTGCAAAACATTCCTTTGCAAGAATATGGAATAATTCATTTAATCATTCCCCTAATGTTAGACATTCAAATGTTTCCAACTTTTTCTATTTAAATAATGCTACAATAAACTTCTATTTTGTGCTTATTGTATTATTTTCTTACAACACATCCCTAGAAGTGGAATTCCTAGAAGTTTATACACATTTCCAATTTTTTTCCAAATATATGGCAAAATTTCTCTCTAAAGTATTTTTATTCCTACCAGAAATACCTCTTCACCAACACGTAGTATTTAATCTGTACCAATCTGGCTTAAGACAATGATATTTAATTTGTATTTCTATGATTTCTAGCTAAATTAAATAATCTTCATATGCTTATTGGTCATTTGTACTTCTAACTGCTTTCTCCTGTCTGTTGCCCATTTTTCTATTGTGCTATTTATTTTTATATATCGAATATATTGACCATTGGTTTTACATACTTGATGCTAATAATTATTCTTAGTTTATGGTTTGTCTCTGAGTTTTATAATGGTGTTTATTTCACATAAGAAATTATAAATTTTTTCTAATGAAATTTATCAAGTCTGTCTTCACTTATGTTTTCTTCATTGTCAATAACTTAAAATGCCCTTTTCTACCTTTAAAAATTTTGAAATTTTCCTCTGTATTGTCTAATAGTACTTACATGATTTCCTCTTTTAAATTGACATATTTAATCCATTTGGAATTTATTTTGATTTTAACTAGTAATTTAACTTTATTTCTTCTCCAAATGATTCACTAGTTGTTCTGACATTATTTAGTGAATAATTCATCCTTTCTTCACTGAATTGGAATGGCATATTCCATATACTGTGTCTGGTTTTGGCTTTTCTGATCTCTTCCACTGATCAACCTAAGCTGGAGCCAGTATCAAACTGTTGTAATCATTATGCCTTTAGATACTTTAAATGTACAGCAGGGAATGTCTTATTACTCTTATTTTTCACAAATATCTTGGCATTGTCTCATGTTTTATTCCTTCAGATAAATTTTGGGATTATTTTGTCAAGATTGTGTTTGAGTTGTTTTAAATTTTTAGATTTCATTGGGAAAGAACTGAAATCCTTGAAATATTGCTTCTTCTTAGCCAGGAATATGGTACAACTTTGCATTTAATTCAGGTCTTTCCTTAAATACCACCATGAAGTTTTTTGTTTTGTTCATATAGGTCCTGCATTAACACTATATATATAAAGTGTGAGAAATACTACGTTCTTCAGGATTCTCTATAGGTTAACAATGAAGATGATGACTCAACTCTTTTCTTTGTTTGCATAATGTGATGCCACTAATAGTGGGTAACTTCTCTGCCTTACCTCCTCTGTTCCAAACAGGATTTTTCAGAATGAACAAATTAAAAGAATCGTAATCAGACACTAACCCCAAGCCATACTGCATGGCAGCACCAATGGGACTGACAGAAAACAACAGAAATAGGAAGAAATCCTACAGAGAAACAAACTTGAAAGCTGTCTCATGGCCTTTGAATCATACTTAAGTTTTATGATGGAAGGATACGACTATGAAGAAAGACACAGAGCAACATCAGACAGTCAAGAATTTCAGAGCCAGCTGGCATGCAGTGGACCTCATGCCAGCCCATTTTATGACTATTTAGGTAGTCAAGGGTTTAAGATTTTTCTAATAAGACAGTTATTATGCATTTCAATGAGTGATTTCTTTGCAGCTCTAGAGTGTGGCCTTACCTACTTCAACATGAGAAGATTTTTGTATTTTGTCAGTCATTTCACAATGACTTTTAGTGAGCCCTTCATTATAGACTGTGGATACAACTTTGCTGTTGGAAATTAACAGTGTCAAACAACTGGGTATAATGTTTGTAATATCTGAGGAGGGGGAGCTGCCTAGGAAGTTGTATTCCCTGTGTTAATTTTTCAGTCTCTTAGGATATAGAGGACCTTCTAGAACCACCTTACAGCAGGATTACATCCCATTTACACAGTTCTCTGTCACTTGAATACAGAGAAGGGATCCACAAGGCCATATGCTTCCTAGACAAAGAGAAAAGATTTCTGCCACACTCAGAACGCTTTGTCTTCAGACTATAATCACCCACACCATATTTCCTTTGGATCCACTTTCCAGATTTTTGTGCTGGCACTAACACCAACTTGCTGTGGCTTGGAGCATGTAATTTCAATACTTTGTGCCCATTTTCATAAGTGAAGTGTCAGGCATCACATTGGGCACTTTAAGATTCTTTACAGCCCAGTGATTCTGTGTTTCTAATTAGGCCCAATGGGTTAGAGCTAAAAGGAAACAGTGAGTTTCCTGGAAGGAAAGGACATATAACACAGTCCAGAGGTAAAATGGGCTGTATTCAAGAAAAGATAGGACAATACTTTGCAGGGATGCTGCAGAGAGGATTCAAGCCTTGTATGGAGGAATGGATGTGATACAACCAAAAAGTCTTTAAAAATTCTTTCCAACTAATCTGAGATTTGTAACCTTATGGACTGTGATTTGCAGCAAACCAAGGATGTGATAAAGACTAGTATTGTTTCTAGAATGCAAGGATGGTTCAACATATGCAAATCAATAGTATTAACAGAATGAAGGACAAAAACTATATGATCATCTCAATAGATGCAGAAAAATAATTTGACAAAATTCAACATCATTTTATGATAAAATCTTTCAAGAAATTGGGTATTAGAGGGAATGTTTCTCAACACAATAAAGGCCATATCAGACAAGCCCACAGCTAACATTATATTCAATGACCAGGAATGAGATAAGGATGCTCACTCTCACCACTTCTGTTTAACATAGTACTGGAAGTCCTAGCCAATTTCATATTAATGAGCCTCATTTTCTTCATCCTAGAATGAAGTATATAATAATCCCTGTTATACTTACTTTGCACAGATTATTATTATTATTTAATTATTATTTTGAGACAGGATCTCACTCTGTCACCCAGGCTGGAGTGCAGTACCACAATCACAGCTTACTTCAGCCACGACCTCCCAGGCATAAAGGATCCTAGCCCCTCAGCCTCCTGAGTAGCTGGGAGTACAGGTGCACACCACCACACCTAGCTAATTTTTTTTTCATTTTTTTATAGAGACGGAGTCTCACTATGTTGCCCAGGCTGGTCTCAAACTCCTGTGCTCAAGCGATCTTTCCACCTTGGCCTTCCAAAGTGCTGGGATTACAGGAGTGAGCCACTGCACCTGGCCTTGCAGATTATTATTAAACTTTGTAAACTAATCAAATGAGAGTGATTATTGTTACTGTTAAGAACTCTGATAGCCTCATCCATATATTTGGAGAAATTGAATAAATAATAGGAAAGAAATAATAGCAGCCCAATGATTTTACCTTGGCTCTACCATCATTTGGGGAAGTGATAATTCAGATAGGAGAAGTGACTTGGAAGCAGTCTTGAGAGATTGCCTGTTCCATCCCCTATCTTTGTCCTTAAACCAAATTGTACAGATAAATAAGGTCTTGTTTTTAGGACTTACAGAAAAAAGATTCCTTTCATATCCATCTTTGCAATCCTCAACCACTTCTGTCACTATTATGTGTCATTTCAAACATTAAATTCCTCATTCTGCTTTGAAGGAACACATGTGTCATGTGTACCCATTTGTATGTTTTGGTGTGTTTTATGCTTTATGTGATCACCCACATATGCACAGATAATTCCAAAATCCAGTGTGTGGGTGTTGTATTCCCTGTGTTAATTATTCAGTCACACTCACTCAAACACCTATGCACTCACACATACATGAATACACACATGTACATTAGCATGTTTATGCTTATGTTGCTTGTGACTGGCAACATCAGTGCCTTTCTAAGGCAATGTTAACTACCTTGAGTTTTGGGAGAGCTTTAGAAAACAAAGACAAGAGACTAAATGATTCTAGATGTAAGAGACAATGTTGCAATAAGTTACTATCCTAAAAAGACAGAATACAGGGACAAGAGACTATTATTTTGGATAGTTTCTTGCTTACCAGTAATACTTAAGTCCTTTACATTAAAAAAAAAAACTCTGTAAATATATTGCAGAAGAAATCCAGACGTCCTTCAAGATTCTTAGAGCTGGAAAAGATTTTAATGACTTTCCAGTCCAGTCTATCTCATGTAATCAATGGGGCCCAGAGAGGCAAAAGGTCTTGTCCAGGGTCATATAGTGAGTTAGTGATAAGGCTGAACAAGGATTCAGATGTTGGGGCTTCCAGCCCACTGCTCTTTCTCTCATCTGGGATTTGTGTATTTTTGTTCATTAGAGATTTTCCTCTGTAACCTCAATACCCAATGCAGGGCCTTGCACATAATAGATTATCAGTAAATGTTAAATTAATATGTCATGGCTTTGGTTGTACTGGGCTTTTGCACTTACTCCTGAGTAAATTGTAAAGAATATCTATGTTTTAGGTCGCCTTGTTTTAGACCAAGAGGTACCCAGAGAAAAGGTGTGAACTATGCTAAGGAAGTTATCCGAGTTCCAAATTGAAAAAAAAAAAAAATTCATGCTTTTCCGCTATAACCTCTCTCATTCACAGAGTGATTCTCTTTCAGAAGGGCAATCTAGAACTATTCTGGGAGCCATATTCCATTGGTGGTGCAACCATTTCTTGACAAACTGGGGTCCAAGAAAGTATTTTCCTGGGGAAGATGAGATTTCTCAAAGAAGGCACGCACTTTCTAACCTAAGCTTATTTCAGTAATCAATGTAACAAGCTGGTCTTGATGATTGCAGCAGTACCAATACTGTGGGAGTGTACCAGTTCTAGAACAGCTACAACATTGGAATTGAACGCACTGGAATTGGATACAGGACCTGTTTTTGAGGAGCTAACACCCAAAGGCTGAACAGCACTCGTAGCACCGTCCTTTCTGTGCACATATTGTAGTCCTCAGTTTGCAACAGAAATAAAGCTGTTAGCAAATTATGTGTTCTATTTATGCAAATAAAATCCTGTGGTATGCTAGAAAGAGCACTGGCCTGGAGACCTTAGTTTTCTCATATGTTAAAAACCCCTAACACAGGCCTGGTTCATAGTAGGCACCCAATAAATGGTAGTTTTCTTCCTTTGGGGGCCTCCGATTCAGTGTGCTTCTTCAGGTAAGTCACTTCCCTGGAACTCCTCCTTGGAATGAGAGTTGTACTGTTGTGATTTTTAACAGTTCCTTCAAGCCAAGCATTTTGGAATCCTTTCATAAAGGGAGAAAGGAAGGAAAGAAGAAAGGAAAATTAAAGGAAAAAGAACAAATAACACGTTAAAAAGGAGAAAAGG
The DNA here is from genome assembly GCF_029289425.2 of Pan paniscus. Lineage (NCBI taxonomy): Eukaryota > Metazoa > Chordata > Mammalia > Primates > Hominidae > Pan > Pan paniscus. The sequence goes on from NC_073272.2 coordinate 67,271,765, forward strand.
AAAAAGGATCCTTTACTACAATAAAACTAATCTTATGTTCTTGCAAGTAGCACTTTAAGTAAAAGAAGTTCTTTGCTGACCTGGTTACTACTGAACCTACTACATAAAATAGCCTACTATAATAGATGTATTTATGTGCCTAATCTTCACTTTTTAGGCTTAGCAAAGGGAGAGGAAAGCTGATGTATAGTTAAATTTGTGTTTTTAGTTGTTTTTTTTTTCTACTCTCAAATATCAATCACTCTTTAGTTTCTCTTTCTTTTTCCGACCACAAGCATTCTTCCTCTGCTTAAAGAAGCTTCCCTAAAATCCCAGTCTATCCAGTAAGTCAAAGCACAGCAATAAATTTGAGGAAAAAATACGAGGGACTTAGAGACAGAAAGGAGTGAGGGGATGCAGAAGCTGAAGCTGGAGCACGGTTGCAAGCATGAGAAGTTCTGCGTGTTTCAGAGCAGCCAAGGATGTATTTTTGCCTATTCCTGCTGGTGACTCTGTGTGTCTATGCATCCATCTGCTATATTTACATGTTTAGTCAGTCAATCCACGTTTGCTGAGAGCCTGCTGCGTGCCAGGATTGTGCTAGCGTAAAGGATCAAAGTATTGAGCAAAATATGTTTGAGCAGCTGTAATTCTGAGGATCTCTAGGTCTGAGCATGTGTATGTGTGTGCGCTTCTATGTATCTGTGACAACTCCAGGTGTTCATGACAGTGATCTTTGTTACTCTGTTGGCTTCATCGAACTTCCTTTTACTTGCCGTGATTCACTACATAGAGTGGGCTTTATCTCTGATTTTTATAACCTGCAAGACTGGGGGTATGATCACCAGCAATCTAAAAACAGTTAGAAATCCCATGGAGTTATCTTTTATAGAAGTTTTCCTCTACTAATATTATGAAAAATAAGCATCTTATTAGCTCGAGTGTAATTCTATGCATGATTACAGGTATCAATAGGAAGAAACATTGACTGAGTTCAAATCTCTTCTACGCCATGCTAAAGGGGTGACAAGTTCCACAATGGATCATTTTCTCATGGGCATTTCTGACTTTTGGTAAAAGTAGAGCACCTTAGTTTAAAAACCATTGAGTAGTCCTAATAGTGGAGATATTATCAGGATCTGAATTGTTCATCCCTAAAAAAAACACCAATGGAAATCAAACAATATAGTGCCAAATTAAACTGTTTGAATATTTAGGTTCTGTATGATCAAATTGTTTGGTACCATACTCTGTCCACTTTTTTTCATGTGGTAGGATATAATTTCATATCTTTTCTGTTCTAGAAATACCTGAAGAAAGAGACTCTGGAAACTCATTATCAGGTCTATCAACTCTTGTATTTGTTCTCCCAGGGAAACAGAAGTACCTGTGCGCCAGCAGAAATGATTGCACTATTGATAAATTCCGAAGGAAAAATTGTCCATCTTGTCGTCTTCGGAAATGTTATGAAGCAGGGATGACTCTGGGAGGTAAGATACTTTTCTTTCTCTTCCTCCTCCTTCCTCTCTCCCCCTTCTCCCTCATTTTCTAGTCTCTCTTTAGACCAGATTTTCTTCTTTGATGCTTCCAAGGGGACCAGCCACGCTCTAGACACAGGCTGACCCTTTCATAGGCAACGTGGCCATCAGCCAGCTGGTGCCTTTTTTTTAATCCTTATCTATACCAATCCCCATTCCGGGGCTCAGCATTAGAGCAGGCGGTGTGAAGCAGGGATCAGGAGCCAACAGAAGGTGAGTGAGGATGCATCTGACTGGGCAGGGCCTCCAGGGGACTTAATGATACTGGCCTGATGTTGTTCAATGGTAGCTAGGATGAGAGAACTAAGAAATCCAGAACAGTCAGAGGTGCAGGATGACCCAGGCATAGGCGCAGGATGACCCAGGCATAGGCGCAGGATGACCCAGGCACAGGCTGATCCTGAACACCTGGGAATATCCCTTAGCTAACTGCTGCCTATGTTGTAGGGCCAGCCACCTCGAATGAGAAGCTACTTCTCTTTGGAGCCTGTGACTAGGCTGCCACACAGAGCCAATTTCCTATCCTATCTCTCCCAAAGATGAGCAGGTGTTTTAATAATTTCCTTTTCTTTGCAAAGCTATTGACCATTTCCAAAAGCATTTTTTTTCAGTAGCACAGTAACGTGATAGATGGAAGATACAGCTCTTTCAAGGGCGTTCCTATATCATAAGGCTCTCTGTCCCACAAACCTGTCTACCATGAGTGTTGTCACCATTCCAGAAAGGCTTGACATCAGTTGATTGACACTTATATTTTCCCTCTCCAAACTCCCCCATCTCTTCATGTTTACATCTGCCCAATGCCAGGGTCCTCGCTGCTGCCTGCTACTTCCAAAAAGATGTGTCTTTCATGAGAAAAACAAGATCATTAATCCACTTCGATTTGGAAATGGAATTTGAAGAAAGGCAAGCCTATTTCTGAGTGCCTGCAACTGTAGCCTCATACCCAATTATTCATTATTAGCCTGGAAAACCCAAGTGCCTAGAATCCAACCCTCTCCCCTCTCCTCTTAAGGCTAATTTAGACCAGTTGTCTATCTCTGGCTTTCTGTGAGGTGTTCAATACCTTGTCTGCCTATGTGCACATTTATAGACAACAACTAGTTCTCTTATCCTGGAGCAGGGCCATGTGTGGATCTTCATATAGATAACTATATCCTCCCCATCCTCACAGGGCAGTAGTATTATTTAAACAGAGCAAAGTACCTCACATGAATTGACCCAGGCTGGATGAGAGACAATTTCAAAAGAATCATCTCAAGTAGCATCCAGTACTCCCAAACATCACAGGTAGATGTTCTGTGAGTGGCTTTCCAAGCATCCACATCAAATGAGACTCAGATATCTGAGAAAACTCAATCTTGTTTTGGTTTGCTTGGTGCACCCCAAAGAAATCCAACAATTGAGGTCTACAGTGGAGAAGAAGTAGGACTGGGGTCAGGGAGTACAGAGGCAAAGGCAGGAAGGGTGACAAAGTGATTGACAAGAAAAAATGTTCTCCATATGAATGTTGCAGCCCCATGTTGAGGGTTCTTATACACTCAACTGTCAATTATTTAGCCTTCTGTGAATTATGTATAGTATAAAAGATAGGGACTCTCAAGTAGGGAACCTCTTGGCTTGCCATCTGGCAATATGAATTGCAAGTCCACTTTGATGCAGGTAAAGTTTAATGGTAACAAAAGTCCTCATAACATTTGGATGCAAATCTTAACATTAATTCCATGTCTCAGCCAACATTCTCCATTATTAAGCAGCCTGTGATGTGATTACAGTGAACCACTTTTGAAAAGGAGCCTGTGTATAACAGATAATTTCACTATACTATATAACCGTCAGATGCAGGTTTGTAAATTAATTTGTTGGTGACAATGGTTCAGTACATTTTCAAATTGATTCATTGGTATAGTACTCAAATTTGAGTGGGCTTGGTGAACACAATGAAGACAAGCTGAGAAGTGCTGTGACTGGCCTTCATTTCAGTTGCAGGCCCATGATATTTTGAGTGTCTTCCACGTACAAGGCACCATGCTAGGCATTAGAGCTTGAGGCTGGCAAACTTCAGGAAGTGTTCACAAGATACCAGGATTCTTGATGTTGTGTAAATGGCCTTGCCTTTAGAGTCAGGCAGATCTAGTTTAAAGGCTCAGCTCCTTTATTTACTGTGTGCCCCTCTGAGCCTCAATTTCCTCATCTCTGATTTAGAAATACCATCCTCATAGAGTTATAATGAGGATCAGATGACATGATGAATGTGAACATCCTTGATAAATAGCAAAATGCTAGACAAATATGGGGGCTTAATATGACATTGAGGTCACTAGTAATTTAGCTGGAAAGTCTGTAACACAGCACTTCCCGATGGCTTTTACCCTAAGTAACTTGGTATGCCATATAATATGTAACAGCACCAACAGGCAGAGAATCGCCAGAAAACACTCTTGATTACCTCAAACGAAAAAGTACCACCAGGATCCTGTTCAGAAGCTAATTTTAGTAATTAAGGAAATCATATGCTATGTTCAAATACCATGCCAGTAAAAACCCAGTTGTTTACCTTCTTAAATCACTGCTTGAAGAGCAAATCTTTCCATTTTGCTGAATGAACTTATCTCCACGTTCCCTGCCCTACTGACACAACCCCCTCCCAAGTTTATTGTTAACTTACACATTCAATGCACAGCACACCTTTACTCAAACAATGGAAAAGAAAGAAAGTGTCAATACAAAGTAGCCCTTGTCTATTCCTTAAGGAGTAGACTTCCATTTTCATCAGATTTGGATTTAGCATAGACATATTGATTACCTTGAAGAAGAATTCATATAATTTTATCTTCTGATTCCCATCACTCAAATCAAAATTATATAATATATTCCAAAATGGCAACTAGGAATGTGGCCTTGGGCAAGTCCCTTCTCTCCTCTGATGCTTGGTTTTCCCATCATAGAACTGGAATTGGGGCTTCACCGAGGACCTTTCTGGTGCTAACATTTTGTGATTCTATGTAAAAAGCCACACAGAAAGGATTGTTTTTCAGCCCTTTCTGAGATTGTCTGTTCCCTGCTCCCAGAAGTATAGATAGTGAGACTTGAGTGCTTTGATACATCGTAATTGTATCTACCTCCATTCACACCTACTTAAGATATCTGTCTAAAAGTAGACTAGACAGATTATTGAGAGAGTGGAGGGCAGAAGGGCTGTCTCTGTATCTTAAAGAAGCTGGCACTCTTCAGCTGATGGCTGCTTGGTCTTGAGGCCTCAAGATCTTTAATCTGGCTTTCTCTATAGTGTTTCATTCACTGTTTGGTGATGGAATCTCTTCAGTTCAGAGATACTTAATAGATATAGCTTTTTCTTTCCTGCTTCCAGGCCTACCTACCTGTTTCTTGCTTTTTTTTCTAGCAGCTGTTGTTGTTTCTGAAAGAATCTTGAGGGTGTTTGGAGTCTCAGAATGGCTTCCTTAAAGACTACCTTCAGACTCTCAGCTGCTCATCCACAACAGAGATCAGCCTTTCTTTGTAGATGATTCATTCCTGGCTGCATTTGAAAACCACATATTGTTAATTGCTTGACGAATTTAAATCCCTTGACTACTTTTCATTTCAGAAAACACTTACAAAAAAAGTCCAAATGAGGACCTTCCCTCCAGTGAATTAGCTGTGGCTTTCTCACAGTCCATAGTTAGGATAAATGTAAAGCCATTTCTCATTTTTCTCCGCACTTTCCAAGGGTACACTCCTTGTTTCCAAGATGGAATGAGAAATAAAGAAGTGCCCTTCCTGCCATCTTCTCCCCTGACCCTTTCCTCCTTCCCACTTTCCCTCCTATTCTTCCCCAAACATGATTTATTTCTGCGTTTTGCAACTCTTGAGTTCTCAGCATTTAGTAAATGGTGTTGGTCCCTGTTGATTCCTTCCTCTCCTGGACCATGGAAGGTAGTAGGCCTTTCAGAAATTTCAGGTAGCAGCCAAACCCCAGAAGAAGAGAAGGAACACGGAGTCCTAGACCATGTGAGAACCTGAGGTGTGCAGCATTTACTTCACAGATTTGTCTAGCATATTTGAGAAGTATCTTTCCTACTAGGAGACTGAACTCTGCATCTGAGAATAGAAACTTAACATATCTACAGGTTTTGACAACCTCTATGAATTATCTAGTTGAGAGGATGGCTCAAGGAGCCTATTGCCATGGTCTGATGTCGTTATGGACGCTATGAACATCCTTGCAGTTTCCATTGTTGAAGACAGCCCTGATGCCAGCTGTCTCATCATTCCCCATGTTCAAGAGCATCCCAGCATTGCTACCTCAGGATCCCATGTCCTGAATGCAACAGAGTGATTTTGCTGCTGAGTTACTATTCATGGCGTGGCTCTTCACAGCATTTATTCATCCATGTATCTATCCATTCATCCTTCCAGCCAGCCAAGAAGCTCACGCTTTCATCTTTTCATCCATTTACTCACCTATTTATTCATTTAGCAAATATTTATTGAGTACCAACTATGTGCCAGACACTCTGCTAGGCATTTTGGGGAAGCAGAACTGAATAAGATATTATTCCTTTCCTCAAAAATTTGAGCAAGAGGAGAAAGGCAGTAATGAGGAATATACCTTAGCCATAAAGGAAAAATAAGAAATCACTTGGAAGAAGTTTAGTGAGATGGAAGGAAAAGGACATCCAAGGTAAAGGGTACAGTTTGAATAAAGGCACAGAGACATGAACAAAATGCATTGAGGGTTTGAGGAACAGCAATTGGTTTAACATGGCCAGAGCTGGGGAAATGGTAAGGGCAAGCTGAAACCACATTGAAAGCAAACTTGGTTATTATACTAGGTAGTTTAGACTTCAAGCAGTTGAAAATCTGTGAGCATGGGATAGGCATGATGACATTGTGTTTATTTGCATGTTTCTTTAAAGAAAACTGGCAGCAGCACAAATGTTTTGTTGATGAGGGTTTAAATTGTAGAAAGTGAGACAATTTTAGGAAGGCCAGCTAGAGAGAAATTTCTAGCATCAAATTTTGCTAAACACCTAGGATTTGTTCCTGGGGCTAGTTACCTCCATTTGGGTTGTTACCTGCAAGTACTGACCACGTATATGAAGAAGTACTGGTTTAGACCAAGGCAACTGGCTTGTATAAGAGGCCTACCCTCATACCAAAAGCCAGTTTCCTTGGTCTAGGCCAGTGTTTACTGGTATGTGTCCTGAGAAAACTAGTTCCATGACATGTTCCATGAAAAATATGATTTCTATTGTCAAATAAGTGAGGGAAACTTGCATATCATGGTCCTGCTCAGGAAGATTTACAATCCTTATTAGCATATCACAGGTCCTGGTGAATACTGCGGTAAAGTAACCGAGGAGCTTTGTAACTCAGGATTCCCGAAGTTGATTCAACCACAGGACCTCATTTATTCACATAACACCTGTTATCCTACAAAACCACTGTTCTCTGGAATACACTTTCGAAAACATGGGTATAGATAAAAACTCTATCCTATAGGCAGAGAATACCTATACCTCTAGCTCAGGTCATCATTTTGCAGATGTGTGTGTCATTAAGAATCAGTCAATAATGCATTAATGATCAAAAGCAGACCATCCTTACCACATGGTGCATAAGATTATGCTATTATGCTATTAGCTACTAATGCCACTGAAGTTAATTATGTTGGGTCTGCAACGTTGTCATACACAAAGGATAGGATGCAAAACTGTCCTAGGCCAAAGCATGGTTATTGCCCAAGTTATCTAATGTCTGCAGGTACATATTCCTGGCCTAAGGATTGTGCTAAAGAAGTTATTTCTAAGAAATGTAGTGACTTCCAGCATCATGCAGAATGACCATTTAATATTTTGAATATCTAGACATTCTGCTGTAGAATTTAATAGTCCTTTTATACACTGTCTGACCAACATTTTGACATTTACTCAGAACCCCATCACAGTGCTACCACATAACCTCATTGCTAAAGTGGGAGGCCTAGAAATTACAGATTTGTAGAAACCATCCAATGATTGAATCCCCTCTACTTCCTGTTCAGCAGGCAGCAGAGTGTCATAAAGAATTAACAATGTGGAACTCAGTTACTGGGATTTCTTCCATTCTCCTTTGATTCTCTAGACTAGAATTCCAAAGACCCTCAGGCTGGTGATGAAAGTGGGAAGTCTCATTTCTGAGAAGTGCTGCTTCCTACCCACAATTCTTTGATAGCTGAGTGCTTTGGCTGATCTGCATAACTGAGGTGTGCACCAAGGAGCAGAATTACTCTATAAATTTTGGCATCAACATGTGCAACGTGTGACTCAGCACTTTGAAACTCTGAGGATTTTTTTGTTTGGTTGGTTTTTGTTTTAAGATGTCCTGTGGTATAGTGAAAATAGTACAATAGACTCAGATACAGAGAGGCCTTGTTTCTAGTCTTGGTTCTGTCACTTACTATCTTGATGTCCTTGCACAAATCACCAGACCTCTCTGAGCCTCAGTTTCTCCAACCACACTGTGGGAATAATAAAATCTTTTTTACGGCATTGTTGTAAGTATGTAGAGAAACTGGTACACAGTAGGCACACAATCAATGTCACCGTACCCTTCAGCCCTTCTTTTGTGGATGAAAAATGGTCTTTGTTTGTGCTCCCAGTCACCACTGGGGTCTGTTCTCTCTCTCTGCTGTTACAGTGTGGCTTTTGGTTCTTGTTTCTTTGTTCTTTGGTCTGTAAATTACCCTTGAAACAACCCTTGAAATTTCCACTCCATGACCTAAATCGTCATCCCTAAATTGGTTACATACATATTTGGTGACACTTTGGAGGGGAAAAGCTTTATGTCTCTCTAACTGTAGTTCTTAAGGGAATTTTGCATATGGAAAAAACAGAGACTCTGTCTCTTAATTCCTCCAAACCAAATTATCTGGGATAGCACATATATGTTGTACTCTGTCTCTGAGCATTTGCTCTTAGAGAACTATGGTTAGAGCGAAGTAAATTTTTCTAATCATAAAAATTAATGATACCGCATATCTGATACTTGAATGAGTACCTCCTTGTAAAATTTATACTTAAATCCTTGAGTTTTTAAAGTGTAATAGCAATAGAAAGATTTTATTGTTGTTTACTTTTACTGTGAGTGCTCCAAAATCCCTCAGTTGCTCTTGAAAGAGCAAGATGATGTCATAGGCAATATTTTCCAAAGGTAGTAGGCAGAAAACTGAGTACACAGCACACAATAGGCCATATATACAAAAGCAAGTATTTTGCAAATATAATAATTCAGGAAAAAAGCTTCACTTTCGTTGGTAACCTGTTTGTTTAAAACCATTTTATTATTTATTATTTAAAAAGAGTGTCACTTGTTACAGATTGTGGGATGTGTTCCTTAAGATCACAAAAATGTAAAATATTTTCTTTTTATACTGAACACATACATAGACAACTTACCTGAGCAAGCTGCTTTTTAGAGACATTTGCACATCTTTTGGGATCACGTTGTTAAGAAGTAGAACTAAGGGAAAAACACGCAGCCACCCAGAAATCGGTAGAGCCTTCAGCTCATCTGTTATTAATATTTCTGTGACAACAGATATCTAGGAAGTAAACAGGAAATTGCATCTCTATCCTGCATCACCTTTTTTGGAATCAGGTTCCATTCTTCTCAGTCCAGTTCAACCTTGTGATACTTTTTAGATCTCAACCAAGGCATAGAAATATATTTTCCCTTGCTTAATACCCCATGGAACCAATGACCCTGTGGTTGAAGTAAAAATTGATTGTTGAGGGACATTTCAGCCCTCTAGCAGTCAACAATTAAAAACATGTAAGCACCGAGCACCTGCAGAAAACTTGGACTGGCATTTGGATCTAAGAAGAAAATCTGCATCTTGACCAAGATGAAAAGTCACCAGCCCAAGCTTGTGCAGTGAAGTGTCATGTTGGCCACAATGAAACTGAAAGAGACTGATGACTCTCCTCAGGGTGGAAAATGAGGCATGGAAGCTTTGATTAGTGAGCTGTTAGGCACACAGACATTAATTTCAAAGCATTCTCATCTCCAGTCTGAGTAATAATGCTTGTAGTATTATGCAATTGTTTGGCTGCTGCAAGAAATTCAGCAGACTCCAACAAGTAGTCTTTCTTGGTCTCTGAGTGACTGTAACTTAAATTCTACCTCCCTTCTCTTCTCCTACATCTTCTCACTCCCCACCCCACCCCCCCACACACACAATTCTTGTCCACTATATTCAGAGAGATGCACGCACACATATATATGTATATATATAGTATATTTGTCAATAAAGCAGAAAAGAAGAAAAAACTCCAAGTAAACAATTTTCCATTTCCCCATCTCACTTCTGTCTTACAAGTAGATAGGAAAAGAGAAACCCCCAGTAAAAAATGGCAACCGCCCACCTCCCCAACTTTACATGCTGCTTCCTATGTTAGAGGATCTGGCTTAGGCATCTGATTATGGAGCCTGCTAGATACAAGCCCGTATTTAGACTGCTACAGTCAACAATGTCTCTCTTTCATACTAGAAAAATTCCGGGTTGGCAATTGCAAGCATCTCAAAATGACCAGACCCTGAAGAAAGGCTGACTTGCCTCATTCAAAATGAGGGCTCTAGAGGGCTCTAGTGGATAGTCTGGAGAAACCTGGCGTCTGAGGCTTAGGAGCTTAGGTTTTTGCTCCTCAACACAGACTTTGACGTTGGGGTTGGGAGCTACTCTCTTGATTGCTGACTCCCTCCAACGGGACCAATAGTGTTTTCCTACCTCACAGGGATGTTGTGAGGACGGGCTGTAGAAGTAATAGTGGTTACCATTCATGTAGTTGTGAGTATCATGATTATTGTTTCCTGTAATGTGGCTTGGCATTGGCAAAGTGCTTTTTGATTGTTCTTGATCACATATGATGGGGGCCAGGCACTGACTCAGGCGGATGCAGTGAAGCTCTGGCTCAGTCGCTTGCTTTTCGTGGTGTGCTGCCAGGAAGAAACTTTGCTGATGGGACTCAAGGTGTCACCTTGGACAAGAAGCAACTGTGTCTGTCTGAGGTTCCTGTGGCCATCTTTATTTGTGTATTAGGCAATTCGTATTTCCCCCTTAGGTTCTAGCCTTCTGGATCCCAGCCAACGACCTAGATCTTAGCCTCAGGCCCTGTCACTGAGCTGAAGGTAGTAGCTGATCCACAGAAGTTCAGTAAACAAGGACCAGATTTCTGCTTCTCCAGGAGAAGAAGCCAGCCAACCCCTCTCTTCAAACACACTGAGAGACTACAGTCCGACTTCCCTCTTACATCTAGCCTTACTGTGGCCACACTCCTTGATTGCTCTCTCACATCACATGCTTCTCTTCATCAGTTGTGAGGCCTCTCATTCTTCTCCCAAGCCAGACTCAAATATTGTATTGATGTCAAAGCAGAATCACTTAGAGTTTGGAATATCTTGTTCTCTCTCTGCTCCATAGCTTCCATATTGACACCAGTTTCTTTCTAGTGGAGAAGTGGAGTCTGTGAAGCCAGGGAAAGACACATGTGAGAGTCAGAAGGACTCTCCCTGACTTGCCTGGGGCCTGTCTTTCCCACCTTCTCCAGTCTGTCTAAACACACACAAACACACACACACACACACGCTCTCTCTCTCTCCCCCCCCAACACACACACACTCTCTCTCTCTCTCTCTCTCTCTCTCACACACACACACATACTTCTTTCTCTTTCCCCTGACTCAGCAACATTCTGGAGAAAAGCCAAGGAAGGACTTCAGGAGGGGAGTTTCCCCCTTCTCAGGGCAGAATTTTAATCTCCAGACCAACAAGAAGTTCCCTAATGTGGATTGAAAGGCTAATGAGGTTTATTTTTAACTACTTTCTATTTGTTTGAATGTTGCATATTTCTGCTAGTGAAATTTTCCCTTAATAAAGCCATTAATACACCAATCGTATTTTCTTATTTACAACAGACTGAGAGAATTAATGCTGTTAACATTGGATCTTTTTTCTTTTTTTTTTTTTTTTCCTTTTTTTTTTTCTCTCTCGTTTGCTTTCCAGGTCATGCTGACCTGTTCAGCTTGGACTGTTTCACATTTGTTTTTAATGTCAGTTTAAATGTAATTGTAAAAGCATGTATGCTCTAAAATCATGTAGTTACTTTTTTCAGTGGAAAAGCCTGGTATTCGAAAGCATTTCCAGGCTCTGCAATTTCATATGAGCAGGTTTTTGGTAAAATCTTTTGTCCCTCACTCAGGATGGTATCTGGACAGTGAGCCCCTTTCTTCTGGCTCAGTAGTCAGAGAGAGGAGACTTGGAGACAGTTTCTGCTGGATCCTGTGCTTTGGCAAGGATGTGCAGCATTGCATATCATTCTATCATTAATTTTGTTTACTCCTCCATGAACTAAAAACCATTAGACTAAATAGTCCAACATAAACCTTGAAAGATAAAATTTGATATTCTTTTGCCTGGCCATTTCTCTGACCCAGAATTGGGGCTGGGAGGGGATTGGAGACTTGGGGGAAAGAATCAAGGAGGCTTCTTGCCTGGGGGAATTTGGCATGCACTTATTAATCCCATTTGGTTGCACTCCCTACTAATCCCTCACTCCATACCTGCCAAGGATTGGCTCTGCTCCCTGCTTCTCATCCCTGTCCTAGTTTTTCCTCACCTATCTCCATTTCCCACCACTGATCCTTCTCTCCAGTAAGATGCTATTCAACCCGATGAAATATAAAGAGTAGCACCACCCTGGAAGTCAGGATACCTTAGTTTTAGCTCCTGCTCTACCATTATCTAGCTGTGTGACCTGGGGCATGACTTAACCTTTGCTCTTCAGTCTGAACAGTCTTTAAGAATTGGTTTGGAGGAGGAAGGAAGGGATAGACAAGATCCAAGGCCTTTGAACTCTTTTTTGGAAATGGATCCTTTTCTTCAAACAAAATTTGATGCAGAGTCCCAAATTTACCTACAGAATAAAATGCTGCTGTTCTTGTTTGAAAGGAAGTGGGGTGCTTGGAGCCACATGCTCAGGCCCACTTTGCCCCCTCTCAGGAACCCTCGAAAAAACTTATAGGACTTATAGGACTCTTGGGGATCTGCCAAGTCTCTCTTATGTTACATTTCAGTCCTTGTGAAACTCTATATGTTTCATCAGTTCACTTTTTCAGAAAGTTCACCTGCTTGGGGTAAAGGTCATGAAGTGGAGAATGTGGGGCTCAGTAACTAGCAATAGTAAAAAACATCATTGTTTGGCTTGCAGAATTTACTCTGTTCTAAGCATCTTACACACATACTCATCTGAAAACTCACAACAACCTTGTGAGGTAGATCTGTTATTATCTTAAGATTCTGAAATCTGCCAGCTTGACTCTCAATCTTTGACTTGAGACCAGTTGCCCAACATGGAAGGTTATACTTTTCACAGTTTACCACCAGAAGCAGTCTTTCAGAGTGATTTCTAGCTAGAGATCCATTCTTAGAAAAAGTCAGAACCTGCCCATTAGCATACACTGTCACATGGTGCAGAGTACCTTCACTGGGTTCATCTCATTTCCTCCTAAAAATAGTCCTATGCAGTAGTCCAGTCATATCATCACCATTATATAGATGAGAAAAACTGAGGTGTAGGAGAAATCAAGAGATCTGTTCAAGGTCACACATTCCATAAGACTCTGAATACCACCATCAAGAATAATAAACCTTTTATGTGAAAAGCATTTTAGAACTTCAGTGTCATTATTGCATTCTGCCTCCTGGAGTTCAGTGCACTTTTTCACCATGCTTTAATCTTGGAGTCCTGGTGGTACAGAATCTGCCTTCTACTCTCAGACAACACCACAGTGTCTTTATCCCTCATAACAAACTTATGAATTAAGTAATGATATTATCCCCATTTTACAAATTAGTTAACTGAGATACCGAGAGGCTAAGTCTTGCCCAAAGTCACACAGCTAGTCAGCGATAGAGCCAGAGTTACAAATGAGGCAGCCTGACTCCAGAATATTTGCTCTTAACTACTACTCTTTATACATATGTAAGGAAACTAAAAGCAAAAGAGGGAAAGATGTCCCTGAGGTCCCACAGTGAGCTCCCCTGACTCACAATCCAGTATTCCTCTGACCTTCTAATCCTAAAGTTATACAGTAAGGTCCCTTGACTCTAATCCTAGTAGATGGAAAGATGGCTGGCATGATTTAAGCCAGAGGCCACAAACTGGCTTCCCCAGAGCCAGAATTCACCTGCAGAATTCTGTTTGTCCAGCACAGTGTTTGTTTAGAAAATTGACATAGACTGCCCCTAGGCAGGGCATCAATCACTGTCATTGTCCCCAGCCCTCCCTATTTATGTTTGCCAGGCTTTTTTACTCATTTATGTGTCTGCCTGACTTGTGAAGGTATTTGAGTTTATGACTTTTAGATTTAAGCATTGCAATATATAAGCACTGCACACATGCATTCACAAAAGTATAGCCTAGTCTAGCTTCACAAAGAATTTGTAGCCCTACACCAAACACACCTTTATGTTTACTTAGTGTTTAGAATTAGATTTAAGATCAGAATTTAGTTTCACAGGCATTCATGTGTGGAAGAACCTCAGTTATTGTTTTTTGTTTCATACTGTCTCACCCTTGCTTTCCCTGCTGTGTCTGGACCCCTGTCAATCCTGCTTTCTGCCATTCTTCATGCCTGAGTTAGGGCCCCTGCAAGCCATTCACTGGTTAATCTTTAGGAATGAATGGAGAGTGGAAACCAGTTTGGAGGGTTCACTGTGTCCCAAGCATCCTCTCATTTAGTTCTCATAAGTGTCCTAAGAGACAGGTGGCAGCACATTCGTTTTATAAATGAGGAAACTAAATCTCAGAGAAGCTGAACAAAGACCTCAAAGTCATTAAGGTAGTAATTAACGGAGCCGGGATTTGAATGCAAGACTGTTGGACTCCAGAGCCTATTCTTTTGCCCTACACCACAGTTCCTTACAAGGAAGATGTATTCGTTTTCTATTACTGCATAACACATTGCCACAAATTTAGCAGCTTCAAACATTTATCAGCTCACTGTTTTGTAAGTCAGAAGTCTGGCACAGCGTGGCTAGATTCTCAGTTCAGGGTCTCTGAAGGATGAAACTGATGTGTTTACCAGGATGCATTCTAATCTGAAGCTCAGGGTTCTCTTCCAAGCTCATGTAATTATTGCAGGATTCAGTTATTTGTGGTTGTAGGACTAAGGCTCCCTCTTCCTTTCTGGCTACCAGCCAAGGGCCATTCTCAGCTCTTGGAGGCTGCCCTCTTTCCTTATCATGTGGACCCCAACACCTTCAAAGCCAGCAACAGAGACTCTTCCTTGTGTTGAATGTTTCTCACTCTACGGATGTCTTTCCTGGAGGATCCCAGTCCCGTAAGGGCTCACCTGATGAGGTCAGGTACATCAAAAATAGCCACCCTTCAAATTCAACTGAATTAGCACCTTCATTACATCTACCTAGCCTTTTTACAACAGCATCTAGGTTAGTGCTTGACTGAATGACTGGATACTAAGGTCTCAGAATCTCGGGGGCCGTCTTAGAAGTCAGCCTACTACAGATGTTGATTCTTTTCATGTGTCAAATTTCATAGTGAGATAGGGAGAACAGAAACATCACATCCTTGACCTTAGGTAAAGGGATTCAAACTTCCTAAGACTTTGGAAACTTCACACCACTTTCACCTTTTCCTTAATCATGGTTGAGAAGGCCTATATCTTGGAGTGGCCAGGAGTGAGACTGGAACAGTACCTAAAGGTTAAGGACGCTAAAGAAGTTACAGATTGGTTACATCTGCTCCTCCCTAGGAATGATCCATGGAACCTGATTTGAAATTTTTTTCTCTGGTGCTATAGAGATAGCTCCCACAGGGGTCTAATGCCCCAGGGCTGAAAAGTTAGTTCCCCATAGGATCCAGGCATGATATCAGGCCAGGTGTTACAATCTCCTAAAGAGGAGGTATGGACTGGAAAGCCCCTTGCCAATGGCCCTTTCTTGTCACTGCTCTGACCCAAGACTAACAGGGCAGAGATAGTGAACAACTCACATACTATTAAAACTATCCACTTATACTTCCCCCTTTCTCTTTGCTTTATCACTCCATTTAAGTAAACCAATGAGTCTCTGCCTTGACACAGTGGCAAGCTGACCTGTATCTTATATGAAAGAATTAGATTTGACTCTGGGGCTCAGGTGCAGAGGGCAGGAGGGGCAT
This sequence comes from Pan paniscus, assembly GCF_029289425.2. Classification (NCBI taxonomy): domain Eukaryota; kingdom Metazoa; phylum Chordata; class Mammalia; order Primates; family Hominidae; genus Pan; species Pan paniscus. The sequence continues at coordinate 67,287,504 of NC_073272.2, forward strand.
AAGGATGGCCTTCATGGAAGAAAAGAAGTCCTTGGATACTGAGTAACAGCTGAGACTAGCAAGCCTCATTGTCCAGGATTCCAAGTCGTCTAGCAACATCCTGGTCTCTGCTGCAGACAGAACAGAGGATCCCCCGGCAGAATGAATGGAGTCTGATTTCAATTACGTTCAGTATAGTCACTCTCTTTAGGCAGAGAAGCCAGAACACCTGGTGCAGCTAGGGCCACTGTGGTCACAGGGACAAGCACACTACCTGGGTCCTGGAGGCAAGTGGGAATGCAGTTTTTCTTCCTTAAGCAGATGCCATATAGGCCTGGGGAGGAGGATGTGAGAATACCAGCCAAGTTCTCATTGGCACTATACAGAGAAAGGGGAATTATTTCATCTTGATGGATTCTCCCCACAGTCTCTGCACATATTGATCTTACTTGTAATGAGTTTGCTTAGGTTCACGAGTCATCATCCCAGGGAGATCTGAGTCATTGGTGGGAAAGTCGAGGAGACAGATTATATCTCACTGATCTCACTGTCACCAATTGCTCTGTGTGTCCCTCCACCTTTTGAAAAAGTCCATGGATTCATTTGTGTGTAATTCATTTGGATTTATTTCTTCTTTATCAATAGCTTTAGTGGGGTATTGCAAATGGGAAAGTTGCCCCAGAGAACAGTGTACATTCACAGCATTATTCAGTAGAACTTTCTGAGATGATGAAAATCTTCTATATCTTATGTTGTACAATATAATACAGCCACTAACTACATGTAGCTTTTGAACACTGGAAATGTGGCAGGTGAGACTGAGGGATTATATTTTTAATTTTTTAATGTTGTAATTAATTTAATTTTTTAAAATTTTTGCTTTCTATTTTATAGTTTAATAATTAAACTAAACTTACGTAGCCCACATGTGGCTAGTTGGCTACTATACTGGACAGTACAAGTCTAGAAGGATCTCAGAGAGACACATGCTGAGATACAGCAGGAATAAGTTAGTCAAAAAGAGAGCCAATGTAACATAGGGAATTCTGGATTGGGAATTAGAGCCCTGGCTCTAATCTCAGCTCTGCCACTAGGTGACCTTGCCCTCTCTGGCTTCAGCCTCCCCATCTTTGACTTGAAAGGTTAAACTAACTAACGTCGAAAGTCCCAAAATGGTGGCTGTGGACTGAATTCAATTTTGGGATACACAAGTTTCAGGAATTTTTTAAAAATCTATTAATGCCTTCTAGGTGTGTGTATGCACGCTTGCAGACATGTGCCCATGCACAAGCATGGGAAGGCAGTAAGGCATTCATTTCAATTCACCAGTGTACTAACCATTCACACACACACACACACACACACACATACACATGCACACACACACATACACATGCACACACACCCTACTGTATTGCCTATGTAGAGCCTGAAGATCTTTTAATCTGTCACCATTGGATAAGATAATTTCTAAGGACCCTTCCTGTTTTGTCATGCTGAAAATCTTTAAGCCACTATAGTGTCCCAAATCTATTCCAGTTTGGGCAGATGACTGGAGTATTCTCATAGCCTCCTGTCTATTCCCTTCTGGATTTGATACTAGTTATGAAGTTTGGAGTCAAGGGTGAAGAAGGGAGGCAGGGATGATATAACCCCAGCCCCACTCCTCAACTCTGCTTTTGAGTTAGAAGTAGGGTTCAGGGCTTCAGATTCCTTGGGGAGGCAGTAGAGAGAATATGGGCTTTATAATCAGAAGATGAGGTTCAGATGATTGGGTTCTCACCTTTTTTATAGCTGTGTTACCTCAGTTTATTCATTTGTAAAATAGGGATAAGAAATATCTTTAACCTCCTAAGATCATGTGGAATTAAGTGATGTAATGTGATGAAGCGAGGCACACAGAAGGCCCTGAAAAAATTAGTAGTTACCCTTAAGGGGACTAAATGGTCTGGCAACTCCCGAGCTCAAAGCTAGAAAGGTCCGGTAATGGGGAAGATGGGGTCTTTCTGTAGGAACTGTAGCAGGGGAGCAGATCCTGTAGGCCACCAGTCTGTGGAGCTGTGTCCAAGAACTCATGTTTGCAATAAGTCCACCAAATGACAAGTTATTGTGGGGCTCAGGCCTCTAACTCAAGAAGATGGTCTTGGCCCAGATCATACCTTGCAGCCTGTGCCTTTGGTGGGATGTGGTTGTTGGCAGTGGCTATGCATATCTCCTTATTACTGGCTGTGCCAAAGCCCTGCAGAAATGATTGTTGGACAAAGTCATCTTGCACTCAGGGCTGGTTTTCCAGGCTTCCTTGTTATTTTCCCCTGAGTTCTTCTGTGTTCCTCTTGCAACACCAACGCCACTATTTTCCTCTTCCCTACCCTAGTTGTTGGTCCAAACATGTAATCCATTCTTGCAGTGATTTATTGGGTGACACCATGACTGGAGTTTGCATTGAAGGACTTCTTTTTCTAATTAGAACTAAAAGTCAGTTCCAGGCTGGGTGTGGTGGCTCACGCCTATAATCCCAGCACTTTGGGAGGCCGAGATGGGAGGATTGCTTAAGGCCAGGAGTTTGAGTCCAGCTGGACAACATAGTGAGATCCCATCTCTACAAAAAATGTTAACCAGGAGTGGTAGTGTACACCTCTGGTCCCAGCTACTTGGGAGACTGAGGAGGGAGAATTGCTTGAGCCCAGGAAGTTGAGGCTACAGTGAGCTTTGATCGTGCCACTGCTCTCCAGCTGAGTGACAGAGGAAGATCCTCCTTCAAAAAATAAATTAAAACTTAAAACAAAGTCAGTTCCAGGTTGTATCTTTTTTCACAGGGGCCAGTCACAGATGAGCAGCAGGTTTTGTTGTATTTATCCATTTAAATTGAGCAATAAAATTCTCTCTTTGGTTTCTACCTTTCTTATTTATTATTATTATGTTAAAGGGATTAAAGTGGTTTATGGTCTTTCTCAGTGCAACTGCTTATGCTAGACCTCAGAATTATGACCTTTTCAATTATTTATATTTCTGTCTATATAAATACTGGAAAAAATAGTACAAAGTAAGCATCGGGATGCCTAAGGACCTCTAAATTGTGTGTGTGAGCACATGGGGAAGATGGTTCTTAAGGTTTGAGTTTTGGATTATTGTGGTTGTCTTAAATAATGTTATTTCTATCATTCTTTCCAATGACTGTCTCCTAGCATAGTTCCCATTTTACAGACTGATGGCAGAGGCAGAAAGATTCTCTCACTTCTTTGATACTATTGAGGATTTCAGCCTTTCACCGCTCTTCTCCCCTTTGCTAAAAAAGAAAAAAATCAATATGTATGTTACAGTGCATTTTTAAAAATATTTTTTATTATACTTTAAGTTCTAGGGTACGTGTGCACAACTTGCAGGTTTGTTACATATGTATACATGTGCCAAGTTGGTGTGCTGCACCCATTAACTCCTTATTTACATTAAGTATATCTCCTAATGCTATCCCTCCACCCTTCCCCAACCCCACAACAGGCCCCAGTGTGTGATGTTCCCCTTCCTGTGTCCAGGTGTTCTCATTGTTCAATTCCCACCTGTGAGTGAGAACATGCGGTGTTTGGCTTTTTGTCCTTGAGATAGTTTGCTGAGAATGATGGTTTCCAGCTTCATCCATGTCCCTACAAAGGACATGAACTCATCCTTTTTTATGGCTGCATAGTATTCCATGGTGTATATATGCCACATTTTCTTAATCCAGTCTATCATTGATGGACACTTGGGTTGGTTCCAAGGCTTTGCTATTGTGAATAGTGCCACAATAAACATATGTGCACATGTGTCTTTATAGAAGCTTCATTTATAGTCCTTTGGGTATATACCCAGTAACGGGATGGCTGGGTGAAATGGTATTTCTAGTTCTAGATCCCTGAGGAATCACCACACTGACTTCCACAATGGTTGAACTAGTTTACAGTCCCACCAACAGTGTAAAAGTGTTCCTATTTCTCCACATCCTTTCCAGCACCTGTTGTTTCCTGACTTTTTAATGATCGCCATTCTAACTGGTGTGAGATGGTATCTCATTGTGGTTTTGATTTGCATTTCTCTGATGGCCAGTGATGATGAGCATTTTTTCATGTGTCTGTTGGCTGCATAAATGTCTTTTTTTGAGAATTATCTGTTAATATCCTCTGCCCACTTTTTGATGGGGTTGTTTGTTTTTTTCTTGTAAATTTGTTTGAGTTCTTTGTAGATTCTGGGTATTTGCCCTTTGTCAGATGAGTAGATGGCAAAAATTTTCTCCCATTCTGTAGCTTGCCTGTTCACTCTGATGGTATTTTCTTTTGCTGTGTAGAAGCTCTTTAGTTTAATTAGATCCCATTTGTCAATTTTGGCTTTTGTTGCCATTGCTTTTGGTGTTTTAGACATGAAGTCCTTGCCGGTGCCTATGTCATGAATGGTATTGCCTAGGTTTTCTTCTAGGGTTTTATGGTTTTAGGTCTAACATTTAAGTCTTGAATCCATCTTGAATTAATTTTTCTATAAGGTGTAAGGAAGGGATCCAGTTTCAGCTTTCTACATATGGCTAACCAGTTTTCACAGCACCATTTGTTAAATAGGGAATCTTTTCCCCATTTCTTGTTTTTGTCAGGTTTGTCAAAGATCAGATGGTTGTAGATATGTGGCATTATTTCTGAGGGCTCTCTTCTATTCCATTGGTCTATATCTCTGTTTTGGTACCAGTACCATGCTGTTTTGGTTACTGTAGCCTTGTAGTATAGTTTGAAGTCAGGTAGCGTGATACCTCCAGCTTTGTTCTTTTGGCTTAGGATTGTCTTGGCAATGCAGGCTCTTTTTTGGTTCCATATGAACTTTAAAGTAGTTTTCTCCAATTCTGTGAAGAAAGTCATTGATAGCTTGATGGGGATGGCATTGAATCTATAAATTACCTTGGGCAGTATGGCCATTTTCACGATATTGATTCTTCCTACCCATGAGCATGGAATGTTCTTCCATTTCTTTGTATCCTCTTTGATTTCATTGAGCAGTGGTTTGTAGTTCTCCTTGAAGAGGTCCTTCACGTCCCTTGTAAGTTGGATTCCTAGGTATTTTATTCTCTTAGAAGCAGTTGTGAATGGGAGCTCACTCATGATTTGGCTTTTGTGTGTTATTGGTGTATAAGAATGCTTGTGATTTTTGCACATTGATTTTGTATCCTGAGACTTTGCTGAAGTTGTTTATCAGCTTAAGGAGATTTTGGGCTGAGACAATGGGGTTTTCTAGATATACAATCATGTCATTTGCAAACAGGGACAATTTGACTTCCTCTTTTCCTAATTGAATACCCTTTATTTCTTTCTGCCCTTTATTTCTTTCTGCTGCCTGATTGCCCTAGCCAGAACTTCCAACACTATGTTGAATAGGAATGGTGAGAGAGGGCATCCCTGTCTTGTGCCAGTTTTCAAAGGGAGTGCTTCCAGTTTTTGCCTATTCAGTATGATATTGGCTGTGGGTTTGTCATAAATAGCTCTTATTATTTTGAGATACGTCCCATCAATACCTAATTTATTGAGAGTTTTTAGCATGAAGGGCTGTTGAATTTTGTCAAAGGCCTTTTCTGCATCTATTGAGATGATCATGTGGTTTTTGTCTTTGGTTCTGTTTGTATGCTCAATTACATTTATTGATTTGCATATGTGGAACCAGTCTTGCATCCCAGGGATGAAGCCCATTTGATCATGGTGGATAAGCTTTTTGATGTGCTGCTGGATTCCGTTTGCCAGTATTTTATTGAGGTTTTTTGCATCGATATTCATCAGGGATATTGGTGTAAAATTCTCTTTTTTTGTTGTGTCTCTGCCAGGCTTTGGTATCAGGATGATGCTGGCCTCATAAAATGAGTTAGGGAGGATTCCCTCTTTTTCTAGTGATTGGAATGGTTTCAGAAGGAATGGTACCAGCTCCTCCTTGTACCTCTGGTAGAATTCAGCTGTGAAATCCATCTGGTCCTGGACTTTTTTTGGTTGGTAAGCTATTAATTATTGCCTCAATTTCAAAACCTGTTATTGGTCTATTAAGAGATTCAACTTCCTCCTAGTTTAGTCTTGGGAGGGTGTATGTGTCGAGGAATTTATCCATTTCTTCTAGATTTTCTAGTTTATTTGCATAGAGGTATTTATAGTATTCTCTGATGGTAGTTTGTATTTCTGTGGGATCGGTGGTGATCTCCCCTTTATCATTTTTTATTGCATCTATTTGATTTTTCTGTCTTTTCTTCTTTATTAGTCTTGCCAGCAGTCTATCAATTTTGTTGATCTTTTCAAAAAACCAGTTCCTGGATTCATTGATTTTTTTGAAGGGTTTCCCATGTCTCTATCTCCTTCAGTTCTGCTCTGATCTTGGTTATTTCTTGCCTTCTGCTAGCTTTTGAATGTGTTTGCTCTTCCTTCTCTAGTTCTTTTAATTGTGATGTTAGGGTGTCAATTTTAGATCTTTCCTGCTTTCTCTTGTGGGAATTTGGTGCTATAAATTTCCCTCTACACACTGCTTTGAATGTGTCCCAGAGATTCTGGTATGTTGTGTCTTTGTTCTCATTGGTTTCAAGGAACATCTTTATTTCTGCCTTCATTTCATTATGTACCCAGTAGTCATTCAGGAGCAGGTTGTTCAGTTTCCATGTAGTAGAGTGGTTTTGAGTGAGTTTCTTAATCCTGAGTTCCAGTTTGATTGCACTGTGGTCTGAGAGACAGTTTGTTATAATTTCTGTTCTTTTACATTTGCTGAGGAGTGTTTTACTTCCAACTCAGTGGTCAATTTTGGAATAGGTGTGGTGTGGTGCTGAGAAGAATGTATATTCTGTTGATTTGGGGTGGAGAGTTCTGTATAAGTCTATTAGGTCCACTTGGTACAGAGCTGAGTTCAATTCCTGGATATCCTTTGTGTCTTGTTGATCTGTCTAATGTTGACAGTGGGGTGTTAAAGTCTCCCATGATTATTGTGTGGGAGTCTAAGTCTCTTTGTAGGTCTCTAAGTAATCACTTTATGAATCTGGTTGTTCCTGTATTGGTGCATATATATTTAGGATAGTTAGTTCTTCTTGTTGAACTGATCCCTTTACCATTATGTAATGGCCTTCTTTGTCTCTTTTGATCTTTGTTGGTTTAAAGTCTGTTTTATCAGAGACTAGCATTGCAATCCCTGCCTCTTTTGGTTTTCCATTTGCTTGGTAGATCTTCCTCCATCCCTTTGTTTTGAGCCTATATATGTCTCTGCACATGAGATGGGTTTCCTGAATACAGCACACTGATGGGTCTTGACTCTTTATCCAATTTGCCAGTCTGTGTCTTTTAATTGGAGCATTTAGGTTAATATTTACATTTAAGGTTAATATTGTTATATGTGAATTTGATCCTGTCATTGTGATGTTAGCTGGTTCTTTTGCTCGTTGGTTGATGCAGTTTCTTCCTAGCATCGATGGTCTTTACAATTTGGCATGTTTTTGCAGTGGCTGGTACCGGTTGTTCCTTTCCATGTTTAGTGCTTCCTTCAGGAGCTCCTGTAGTGCAGGCCTGGTGGTGACAAAATCTCTCAGCATTTGCTTGTTTGTAAAGTATTTTATTTCTCCTTCACTTATGAAGCTTAGTTTGGCTGGATATGAAATTCTGGGTTGAAAATTCTTTTCTTTAAGAATGATGAATATTGGCCCCCACTCTCTTCTGGCTTGTAGAGTTTCTGCCGAGAGATCCACTGTTAGTCTGATGGCTTCCCTTTGTGGGTAACCCGACCTTTCTCTCTGGCTGCCCTTAACATTGTATCCTTCATTTCAACTTTGGTGAATCTAATAATTATGTGTCTTGGAGTTGCTCTTCTCGAGGAGTATCTTTGTGGCGTTCTCTGTATTTCCTGAATGTGAATGTTGGCCTGTCTTGCTAGGTTGGGGAAGTTCTCCTGGGGAATATCCTGCAGAGTGTTTTCCAACTTGGTTCCATTCTCCCTGTCACTTTCAGGTACACCAATCAGATGTAGATTTGGTCTTTTCACATAGTCCCATATTTCTTGGAGGCTTTGTTCGTTTCTTTTTACTCTTTTTTTCTCTAAACTTCTCTTCTCGCTTCATTTCATTCATTTGATCTTCAATCACTGATACTCTTTCTTCCAGTTGATCGAATCAGCTACTGAAGCTTGTGCCTTCGTCATATAGTTCTCGTGCCATGGTTTTCAGCTCCCTCAGGTCATTTAAGGCCGTCTCTACATTGATTATTCTAGTTAGCCGTTCGTCTAATCTTTTTTCAAGGTTTTTAACTTCTTTGCGATGGGTTCAAACTTCCTCCTTTAGCTTGGAGAAATTTGGTCGTCTGAAGCCTTCTTCTCTCAACTCATCAAAGTCATTCTCCGTCCAGGTTTGTTCTGTTGCTGGTGAGGAGCTGTGTTCCTTTGGAGGAGGAGAGGGACTCTGATTTTTAGAATGTTTCAATTTTTCTGCTCTGTTTTTTCCCCATCTTTGTGGTTTTATCTACCTTTGGTCTTTGATGATGGTGACATACAGATGGGAGTTTGGTGTGGATGTCCTTTCTGTTTGTTAGTTTTCCTTCTAACAGTCAGGACCCTCAGCTGCAGGTCTGTTGGAGTTTGCTGGAGGTCCACTCCAGACCCTGTTTGCCTGGGTGTCGGCAGCAGAGGCTGCAGAACAGCGAATATTGCTGAACAGCAAATGTTGCTGCCTACTCATTCTTCTGGAAGTTTCGTCTCAGAGGGGTACCTAGCCATGTGAGGTATCAGTCTGCCCCTACTGGTGGGTGTCTCCCAGTTAGGCTACTCGGGGGTCAGGGAGCCACTTGAGGAGGCAGTCTGTCCGTTCTCAGATCTCCAGCTGTGTGCTGGGAGAACCACTACTCTCTTCAAAGCTGTCAGACAGGGACATTTAAGTCTGCAGAGGTTTCTGCTGCCTTTTGTTCAGCTATGCCCTGCCCCCAGAGGTGGAGTCTACAGAGGCATGCAGGCCTCCTTGAGTTGCGGTAGGCTCCACCCAGTTCGAGCTTCCCAGCTGCTTTGTTTACCTACTCAAGCCTCAGCAATGGCGGGTGCCCCTCCCCCAGCCTCACTGCTGCCTTGCAGTTCGATTTCAGACTGCTCTGCTAGCAGTGAGCGATGCTCCATGGGCGTGGGACCCTCCGAGCCAGGTGTGGGATATAATCTCCTGGTGTGCCATTTGCTAAGACCATTGGAAAAGTGCAGTATTAGGGTGGGAGTGACCCAATTTTCCAGGTGCCGTCTGTCACAGCTTTGCTTGGCTAGGAAAGGGAATTTCCTGACCCTTTGCACTTCCCGGGTGAGGCGATGCCTCTCCCTGCTTTGGCTCACACTTGGTGCACTGCACCCACTGTCCTGCACCCACTGTCCAACAAGTCCCAGTGAGATGAACCCGGTACCTCAGTCGGAAATGCAGAAATCACTCATCTTCTGCGTCGCTCACGCTGGGAGCTGTAGACTGGAGCTGTTCCTATTCGGCCATCTTATGAATCATGCATGTTCAACTATGAGCAACTATGTGTATTCAATGGGAAATGGAATACCATAAAATTACCATATGTTGAGCCCAAAATGATAGGATAGAATTTGATAGTCTGAGGATGGAAAGGACCTTCAAGGCCACTTTTAAAAACCCAATTCCCATATGATGCTTGAATTCTTAACCACTGTGCGTCTAGTATTTTCTCATTTCCAGTGATATGTGTGCCTGCCAACCTTTCCGTCTCCAAGAGCTTTAACTATCAAAATGTATGTGTGTGTGTTTGTGTGTGTGCATGTGTGTGTGAGTGTGCGTGTGTGTGTGTGTGTGTGTGTTTAGAGAGAGAGAGAGAGAGACAGAAAGAGAAGGAGAGACTAAAATCCAATTCACTGTTCTTTCTGGGACCCAAAGAACAAGTCTAGTCATTCTCCATTTCTAGTCTCTTTCCCTAGCAATCGGCTAGACATGCTAGACATAGACACATGTACATCACTCCTTTGAATTACAACATTCAGTATTTGTCTATCACTTATATGATAAAATACAAACTTAGTTTTTATTTTTATTTTTTTAGAGACAGTGTTTTACTATGTCAGCCAGGCTAGAGCATCAGTGGCACAATCATAGCCCACTGCAGCCTGGAACCCCTGGGCTCAAGCAATCCTTCCACCTCTGCCTCCTGAGTAGCAGAGACTACAGATGTGCACCACCAGACCCAGCTAATTTGGTTTTTTACTATTTTTTGTGGAGATGGTGTATTGTCTTGTGGTGTTGCTCAGGCTGATCTTGAGCTCCTGGCCTCAAGCACTCCTCCCATCTCAGCCTCCCAAAATGACTGGGATTACAGGCATGAACCACCTTACCCAGCCAAATTTCTTAATATGATATACATGCTCCTTTAAAATCAAACACCATCTTTGCTTTCAACCTCATTATTAACCACTTTCCCATATATGCAACATATGTTTCAGCCATACTAGTGTCTAGTTTTTCTCCGAACACTCCTTGGTGCTTTTGTTTATGCCCTTTCTGCCCACCTTTGCCTGGTGAAATCCTCATCAATCTTCAAATTCTAGGTCAAATACTATCTTCCATATAAAGCATTTTCTAAACGCACCTATGTAAAAAGATTAGTGTTTTCCTATTTTGTTGATGCCTCCATTGCTGCATTTTCCAGTCCAACGTTTTCTAGAATTGATTGTGGCCAGGCTACCAGACTGGGCCAGGGCCTGTGTCTTTTCTGTCACCCAGAAGCAAAGGTCTAACAAAGGATATCTGCTGAATGAATGAACGAAAATGAATCATTAATATATTAGTAAATAAGTTAATTAAAGTTCCAGGTATGAATACTGAAGGCTGCATTCAGGCAGAGCTGGATCCAAGGATATGCTAGGTTGGTCTAGCACAAGAATCAGAGTTTTCCTCTGCAAGCTATGAAAAATTTGGGTTTAGCAGGTATTTGGGATGATGAATTATACATTTAACCAGTGTCGAATGAGCACTTGTCCTTAAGGAGTTTAGAGTCTGTGACCAGGGAGAATGGTGATTTTCTTAGCTCGGGCAGTTTTTCTAAAAAGGTAGTTGCATTGTGTGTTTTTGACCACTGATGATAAATTCAAGTTTCTCTTCCTTCCCAATAGCCCGGAAGCTGAAGAAACTTGGTAATCTGAAACTACAGGAGGAAGGAGAGGCTTCCAGCACCACCAGCCCCACTGAGGAGACAACCCAGAAGCTGACAGTGTCACACATTGAAGGCTATGAATGTCAGCCCATCTTTCTGAATGTCCTGGAAGCCATTGAGCCAGGTGTAGTGTGTGCTGGACACGACAACAACCAGCCCGACTCCTTTGCAGCCTTGCTCTCTAGCCTCAATGAACTGGGAGAGAGACAGCTTGTACACGTGGTCAAGTGGGCCAAGGCCTTGCCTGGTAAGGAAAAGGGAAGTGGGAGCATGAGATAAGGGGGATCATATTTAGTGAACGCTCCTATGGACCAGCCACCATGTCTGGTGCTTTTCTGCCCATTAACTCAGGCAGTCTTCATCATAACCCTGTGGGAGAGGGATTGTTACAAGTCTCAATTTAAACATACAGGGATCGAAACTCAGAAAGCAAAGAGAAAGATAGTATTATCGGGTGTCTTATGTGGCCCACATTGATGCACAGCAGTCATGCTTTCATATTCAACTCACAAAAATGGTCAGCAAATTTTCCATTAATCACAAATCACATAGACATACCCATATATGCCTTAGGATGCTCTTCTATATTTGCACACACAGGCTCACCCCAAAGATAATCTCTAGCTTGACTGACATTCTGTCTTCAATGTCATCTTTAGGAGCTATATCATGGGAACTCTCATAATATGGTATGGTGGAAAGAACATGAGGTTGGGAATCAGAACACTTCGGGTCTACTCTTAGCTCTGCTAGTAACTTATTGTGTGATCCCTTCCCCTTCTGGGTCTCAATTTCTCTATCTGTATAATGTATAAAGCGTGGTTTGTATCAAATTGATGGTTTCCAGTTTTTGAAAAAAGGAACGCTTTTTGCACCTTAAACTACCTAAGGAATCATAATGGGAGGAAAGATTAGGTAATAGTGAAAGAATTACCAAGTGTTGGTCTAACAGAAGTTGGATAACAGAAGTTCCTCAGTGATGGGGAACTCACTTCTTTCTTATGTCATCTGTTGTTTAAACAAGTCTGGTTATTAAAATATTACAGCTTAAGGAATTCTTAGAGATCCTCTATCCAATGATTCACAAACTTTCCTTTAGCAGCCAAGTGCTTTATTTCTCAAAAGAATTGTACACAGATACAAGTGGAGCTAGTTTATTTAAAGCCAGAGCCTGTAGCTTGGGCCTCACCAGTTCAGCCTCTTTCTCTCTATCCCAGGGAAGCCCTAGGTCACTCTTGCAAAATCTTAGGACTCCAAGGAACACAGTTTGAAAACCAGTGAAGTATATGCCCTTTAAAGGTTCTCCTAATCCTGCAATTATGATTCAAAGATTCTTTTGAAATAACAACAACCAAACCTTCTCTTGTGGAGTCAAAGATTAACCTGCCTTTCAATAATAACTGCCATTCAGGTAGAAATTTATAGTGAGCAGAGCAATTTTGTATGTATTACCTGAATTGATTCTTATAGGAATCCTATAAAATGAGATTCTTTCTCTTATTTTACAGATCAAATAGGGAAGCTGTGAGAATGATGTGATTGGCCTATAGTTACATAGTCAGAAAATAGCAGGACCAGAACTTGAGCCCAGGTTCTCTCCTGATTCCAAATTCTCTCTATTCCACTCCACCTGTAGGCTGTAGCACCACTGCAGTTCTGTAGCTCTGGGCTTTACAGTGAGGGGCCAAGGCTTCATTGAAGGCCACTTGGGTCATACTATGGGCTTGTTGCATTTGAAGACATTTCATGTTGTCTGTCAAGTCTTAGATTTGTATTTCCAACTCACAGGGCCTGGTCACAGCCCTAACCATCTCTTATACCTTCTCAGCTTGGGAAGCTGAGGTTGACTAGCCAATAAGAACACTGGGAAGGAAACCCAAGGACTCTGACTGGATATGCTCTGTGCCAAAACAGAGGGTTCACTCAGAGAGGAAAAATATAAAAAAGAAAAAGGAGAAGGTTGCTTTAATTCTTATCACTTTTTCATCTGGATATTTTGATATCATGTGTTTGACAGAGATTCAAAGTTTAATCTTTCCAAGCAGTTTCCAAACACTTATCTCATTTTATAGGCTACAGAGCTTTTTCATATATATGATCCCACTTAATCTTTACAACAATTCTATGAATCATAGAGACTATTATTTCCATTTCACATGCCAAGGCTCAAAGAGGTTAACTAACTTGCTCCATTTGGTCACTTAACACATGGAACCAGAACTTGACCTAGACCTTCGGGTTTCTAAATTGGTTACCTTGATAACAACCTAGTGCAAAACACTATAGCAGAATTTGTATGACTTGGGATCACTGGGGCTTTCCTTGGCCCAACCACCAAGATGGAAAGCCCCCTCCCCTTACATTAACAAATCTGCAAGCTAATATCAGTTCACCATCTAGCTTGCCAGACTAAATGATTTCTGACCCCAAGTCTTTTAAAAGAATAGCTTCAAAAGAAAGCCAATTACCACATTCACAAGAACTGTTCTTCATATTATCTATAATTACCTACAAGTACAAGTAATTTGCTAATTCAATAGATTGAGTTCTTGACCTGTAAGATGAACTGTGCTAGGCCCCTAATAAGATAAATTTTGTTTTAAGTTTTCTGTGACAGTAAAGATGTATGAAAATTGCCTAGTAGAGTACCTGGCACATTAATAAATGATAACTGTTAATTTGGAGTGGGTGAGTAGACTGGGTGTGCACAGTATATTTAGAATCAAATTTATCTGGTTTGGAATCCTAGCTATGGACTAGTTCTGTGACCTTGAGCAAATCACATGTCTTCTCTGTGCTTCTGTGTCCTCATTTGTAAGATGATAGAATAATCACTACCTTTCAAATTGTTGTCAACAAAAAGATTATGTATAAAGAGCACCTAGTAACGTAGCCTGAAACATAGTCAATGCTCTGTAAATGGTGGTTTATTATTATGAGACTTGAATGCTAAGCCACTGCTTTCACGAAACTCAATTTTAGCTACCACTTGCCTTGCCTAGAAGCTCATGCATGGACCCCAAGGTGAAATTGTCTTCTCTGAAGACCTCGGCTGGCAGATGTACTACAGCAGCAAAGATTTCCAAACTGGCCTTTCTTTGAGCCCATTCTCCCAGACTAGACAGGAGACTACAAGTTTCTGCTGCACATGAAAAAAATATGATGTCAATTGGATTCTAGTGAGAAAACAGAGTCTCAAAGAAACTGCTTCTGCTCCCTAGCGTGTTTAATGTGTTTCAGAACCTGAGAATGACTCCTCTCTGTTTCTCCAGAACAGCCTAACACAGTGGCAAATGGGTGTTGAGTGAATGCATACTTAAGGAAATCTGTAGGGTTGCAGCTACTCTTTCCTCAAGTAATCCCTTGATAGTCATGTAGGCTACTTCAGAGATTGGGCATTAGAGAACAGAGTCAGGTATTATAATCAGATTAGACTCTAGGGAGATTAGCCAGCCATATTGCTGATATGTGCACTGTTACTGTGTTTGAGTGCTAAGCAGCTCTCATTAAGGACGGTTAATTAATATTATGGCCAAATTAAGCTTTCCCTTTTCTCTCCTCTTTGTTAGTTCGGTGGCATTTTAGGGAGAAAAAAATAAGCATCAGTATGGACAATTTGCTTGATACCTGTACAATTTAATTCTCATCCTTCCATGTGCCTTCACATTCACACATTCCACCAGAAGACCAAGGTTGACCAGCCAAAAGCTTTTCTTGCTCCCCACTGCCTCCTACCCAAGATATTCAGGGTCATCCTCCCAGGCCTCTTCTCTAAGAGATCCTTGGTTGCTACATGCTTAGACCCTGCTTCTTATTTCCTGCTGAGAAGGGTCAGTCCAAGGCATTCTGTGCTACAGAAGGGTTCCAGGCAGGAACTACTCTGGGATCTGAGGCTCCAGCCGGTCTGTCAGCGTGTCATTGCAGTGAAGGTGGGAAGCACAGGCCTGGGAGCTAAGACTGCTAAGATGAGGGACTCTAGAATCCCTGATACCTGGAAGGCCTAGGATCTAAAAGAAAAGAACAGGGAAATGGGGCTATATGAGTGGACAGGGACCAACCAAGCAGAACAATGTGTCTGGATAATGTAGACTTCAGACCTGATCCTATGGCTGACAAAAGCTGGTGACCTTGGTAGTTCCTGAGCTGTAACCTTCAGCAGTGGAGTAGAAAAAACACTGGAGAAGAGAATCAGAACACCTGGGTTCTAGTATTAGTTCAGCCACATATAAACCATATGACCTTGGGTAAGTCAGTTTATTTCTCTGGCCCTCATGTTCCTTGTTGGTAAAATAAGTGCCACATCACCTAACCTCTGGGATTATTGTGAGAGTTAAATTAGGTCATCAACAGGAAAGTGAGAAGTTTGATCTAAATTTGGGGAAGCATTCCTAATGAGGTATGATGACAAAATTTCAGATAATTCTGGATTTGTTGGTGAGAAGAGAGAGTGTTGGTAGGGACGAGCTCTGAGGTGATGCCTTTATAACTTTAAGCATCCAACTGTTTCAAAACCTCCAGGAGAACATGGCCATGTCTGTTCTACCTGTGTATTATTGTAGACGTAGCTTCTGGGAGCCTCTGCTCTCTGAGCTTAAGGGAGGTAATTTGGAGATCATTTAATTCTCATTTTACAAAAGGAAAAAAAATTGAGGGTCTTTAGGCCATTTGTTTAGGTAATATTTCTTAAGTGCCCACTCAAATACGTGGACTGTACTAAGTACTAGGGAGGTAAAGATAAATACAAAGATATGGTCCCTGTCTTCAAGAAGCTCCAAGTCTTGTGGGGGAGACAGACATGTATATACATAGACTTCAATGCTGTGTAATGACTGCTATAATTGGGTGAGGCTACACAAGGTGCAATGAGAATGTAAAAGAAGAATCTTTAAGCCTTCTTCTTGGATGAGTTGGGAAAGGCTTCACAGAAGAGGTAGCCTTTGAGTGAAGACTTGAAAGATGAGTAGTGTTTACCGGATGAAAGGCCTGAGAAGGAGGAATGCATTCTAGGCAAAAGTAACTGCCTGTGCAGAGATAACAGAGATATAGAGGCATGTGAGAGGGCAAGTGGCAAGAGATCAGTCTAGGTAGGCAGGTCATAAAGGGCCTATTCATGTATAATGATGGCAGTAAGATGGGGATGGCAGTAGGGTGGGAAATTAGTAGGGCCAGGGTACCTATTGAGTAGAAAAGAATGGAGAGGAAATGCCAGGCAGAAAGAGGATGGACGCAAGAGAGGGAACATGAAAGTGGTGAACAGGTGGCAGTGGCTGTCAAGACATCTCTCCATACCCTGTACACTGTATGTAATATCCATCTCCCAGGGTTGTTAGAAGGGTCAAACCAGATCATAGCTGGAAAACAGCTTTGTGAAGTGAAAACTGCTGTTTATGTGGGAGAAATGATTGTTAAACTGCATCTTTGGAAAGGTGAAGTGATCAAGAGCACAGACCTTGGAATCTGACTGCTTTGCTTTGTAACTTGGTCTGCCAATTACTAGCTGTATGATCTTGGACAAGTTCCTTAACCTCTCTCTGACTCACTTGTACTGGTTCACAGAATGGAGATAATAATAGTACTTACTTTACTCATTGTTGTGAATATTAAATGAGATAATATAAGTGCTTAGAAAAGAGTTAAATGTACCCCATAAATACATACAACTATCATGTACCCAAAATTATTTTTAATTTTTTTTAAAAAAGAGCAATCCAATAGCAAAAGAAAAAAAGAGTTCACTCATATAAGCAGTCAATAAGTGTTAGATTATTTTTCTCTTACAACTGACAATGCCCTTTTTGTCTCCATCATCATCTCATTTGAGCAGCTCAGGGAAGTAGGGAGGATAAGGAATATTATCCTCACCATATAGTTTGTGCTTTTCCCCACCATCCCTTAATGGCCAGCCTGGATGGTCCCTGGGGATCCTTAGGGGATGCCCGAATACCAGAGCATCTCTGCCCAACAGGGACTCAGACTTAGCTCAGCCCGTCAGTACCCAGACTGACCACTGCCTCTGCCTCTTCTTCTCCAGGCTTCCGCAACTTACACGTGGACGACCAGATGGCTGTCATTCAGTACTCCTGGATGGGGCTCATGGTGTTTGCCATGGGCTGGCGATCCTTCACCAATGTCAACTCCAGGATGCTCTACTTCGCCCCTGATCTGGTTTTCAATGAGTAAGTGCTCCTGGGGCCCAGACCTCACTAAAATACAGCAGCTTGGCCAGACCCGGTTGGTGGTGATGGTGATGGGGTGACAGTGAAGCTTAGCTCATTTGATCTGCAGTTGTCGCAGCGGATGCCCCAGCCAGCCAATCCAGTATGAGGCAGCTTTGCCCTGGCTTTCAGCCAACTGGTAGGAGCCCAGGAGGATGGTGCTGAGACCACCCCTTTCACACCCAAGAACCAATCCTAGTCATGTTTCTGGTCTGCTTTGCAGCTTATCTCAAAACCACATGGAAAGATTCCTCCCCTTCACATATAAAAGAGGCAGAAAGACTCTGGCTTTAAGGGCTGGAGTTTCTTGGGTTCTTTTGCTACCACCAAAGGCTACTTCTAGTCACCATTTGCTGAGCAACTAGTTTGTGCCAAGACTATGCTAGATACTTTCTAAATCCTAGCTCATTGAGTCCTCATGGTGACCTGACCTCCCCTTTTTATAGATAACACTATTTTTTTATGGATGGGGAAAATCAGGCTCAGCAAAATAAAGTGACTCACCCAAAGTCACAGAGCTAGTGCCTGTTGGAGACAAGATTCAAACGTATGTCCCTGTCGATCTCAGCTCTTCTGCGTCATGGTGGTAACTGATGGGAAGGAGTACCTCTACCGCTCTCTGGCTGTGTGACCTTGGTACTGCCATTTTCCTTCCCTTAAACAGCTTTACTTAATACCTGCCCTGCCACCAGCTCCATATAACATCATGAATTTGGCCAGTGGCTCAGATTTTGGAATTACATTTTTCTCCACTAAAATCTCAGTTCTACTATTTTCTTAGTCAGCATCTTTGGGAAAGACCCTTAACTTTTCCCACCCTCAATTTCTTCATCCATTAATGATAACAGAACCTTCATAAGTAATTTCTTATGATAACTAAATGGGAACTGACAGATGTGGAATGTCTGGCCCATAGTAGGCAAGAAGGAAAAAAAAAAGTCCCTTTCTGATTCACCCTTTCCCTAATAGTGATACATTTTTTTTCCCCGAGATGGGGTTTTGCTCTGCCACCCAGGCTGGAGGGCAGTGGTGCAATGATCTCGGCCCACTGCAACCTCCACCTCCCTGGTTCAAGCAATTCTCCTGCCTCAGTTTCCCGAGTAGCTGGGATTATAGATGCCCGCCACCGTGTCCATCTAATTTTTGTATTTTTGGTAGAGACGGGATTTCACCATGTTAGCCAGGCTGGTCTCAAACTCCTAACCTCATGATCTGCCCACCTCAGCCGGGCATGATAATCTTTTCTATGTCTGCTGTATGAGGTCCCTCGATGGCATTGTGAATGGAGCTGGCCAGAGAGATCTTCCCAAGGACCTTGAGCTAGTCTCACCACAGAGAATCCTTCCAGTCAGGACAGGAATTGACCTTCCCCCCTCTTCAGCCCTCTAACCCAGAAGAGTCTTAAAATAAAATCTACAGGCCAGTGGTTCCTTCCAGTACAGCACTGCAATGCGAGGGAGAGTGAGCGTCCCCAGCTGCCCTCTCCCAACCCTGCCAGCCTGGTAGCCAAAAGCTAAGAATAACCACTAGGCTTTTGGCACAAACTGCTTTGTGGTTTTCAGATCTCCGCAAAGTTGCCTATGATGCCATCTTCTGGGGCAGGCCTTGAAAAGCCCCCTAACTGTTCATCTCCCATCCTTAAATCCCTGCTGCGCTTAAGCAGTTGAATCAACTCCATGAGCACCTGCTCTACCTTCCCCAGAGCCCTGAGACCTTTGGAGCTTTGAAAAGTGATAATTGGTTGTTCTCTAAATCCTCATTTCCTTCTCTACCTCTGAGTAAGCATGTGGCATCCCACCTCGGCTTCCTGGTCCAGTCTTGTTCATCTTATAAAAAGGCCTCCCTACAGGTTCAGAGGCCTAGACCCATCAAACCCAGGACTCCTGAAACAATAGGACCCCTATTCCTCCTGTAGGAAGCCACTGTGTTAGAGCTCTCAGGGTGTCTACAAACATCTAGATAAGTGTTTCTCAACATGGATTCTGTTGACATATTGGGAAAAATAATTTTGTCATTATGTAGAATATGGTTAACATACCTGGCACCAGCCTACTCTATACCAAATAGGATTCCAGTCATTCTGACAGCCCAAACTGCTCCCACACATTTCTGACACCCACTGAAGAGGCAGTACTCTCCAGTTGAGTGCAACTAATCCCTGCCAGCCTTCCTAAGGTGCTAATGGGGAGCCTCAGACCCAAAGAGAGAGATAAGAACTTGTCCAATGTAGGTCAACCCATTTGCTGATCTCTTCAACACCAAGCTCTATTATCAGCCCTGTTTTTTTCTCTTTCTCTCTTTGTAGAGATCACATGTTGTGAGGATAATGAGCTTGAACCTTAGCTGTGTGACCTTGGGCAAATTACTGAACTTCTATGTGCCGCAAATTTTATCTGGAGACTGCTGAAGAGTATTATAATAGCACCTTTCTATATGTCATTTATTGAACACCTGCTATGTGTCAGGCACTGTGCTCAGTGTTTTCCAATCTTCATTTCTCCTCTTATTTTCTCTCTTGCACTCCCATCAACCTTCTTCTCTTCCTAAATTCCATTCCTGCCTCATTTTTCTACCCTCCATTCTCCTCTCTCTTCCTTCCTTTAACTGTCTCCCTAGTATTTTTCCCCTTTTCCCCCTTTCTTTTCCCCTTCCCCCATGAATTTCTTCTCTTTCCTTTCCCCTTCTCTTTCCTCCATTCCCCACTTTTTCTGCCCCTGAGGTCTGCAGCAATGTTAAAGGAATCCTCATTCCAGCATTGTGATTTCAATGGTAAAAAGATTGCAGCATTGTCATCAACAGAGGTGGGAAAGTACATTGGAGACTGGAGCAGGGCCAGACCTCAGGGTCAGCCAATCTTACTAAAAAATTCTCTACAGTGAAAGAGCTTGGAGCAACACTGTTCTGCTCAATTGATTTGTGATACCATCTAAACACTTCCTCTTTCTAGTTGGGCTTCAGCCTGAGTTGAATAATTCTACACCATCTGCCCTCTTCTCTCTTTCTCCAGGACAGCCAAGATCTCTCTGAGATAGGATGCTGAGCTTCCACCCAGACAATACCAGGCCTGCTCATCCTATGGAGTAGGCTAGTGGCTTGGAAACCAAAATGTCAAACCATAGCCTTTAGGCTCCATCTGGGAGGTCTTTGTCCTCACCACTTAAGTGGGTGTCAAATTTCCTTCCCTTTCTGCACATGCTGCACAATTTCTGTCTTACACACACACACACACACACACACACACACACACGATTTTTGAAGTGCTGAAAACTGGAAGGCCTACTAGCATGAGGATGCTGTGTCTTCTCTTAGAGGTATGCCATGGTCAGCCATGGAACCGAGAGGTTGCTCTTCCTTGAAAAGCTGGCCAAGCATTGGCCACTTCCCCATATAATTTATAGGTGATAATGTGGTGATCTGTTCAGAAGTGACTATAATAAATGCAACTCACATATGTCTACAGTTTCCAAACTGTGGTAAGGAGCAGCCAGCATATGAGGGAATGGGCTCCCCTTCAGCAGGGGACATTTAAACTAGACATTCAAAAACACTCCCTGGCAGATTTAACATTGGAACTCGTTTTGAAAGAACAATGTGGAATCTCCTTCACTGGGAGTTTTTGAATAAGTATTAAATTTCTAGTATTCCAGGCCAGAGGCAAAGGGGTCAACAGGATGACCAAATACTTCGGGTCATTTGCAAATCTTGATGTCCTGATGTTAAGAGCTGACTACTGGGGCTTCTCCTAAAAATCCTTCATGTTGAGCTGCCTGGAAAGCAGGTTCTCGTTCTGGCTGTAGCTGAGATGTTAGAACTGTAGTCAGGGAGACCATGTGTCTCCCCCATTGTGTTCATTTGGTTAGGCTTTCCTGTCCCTGACTCAGAAAACAGAAGGGGCACAGAGACCTGGAAATTCCATGTGCTAACCCATATCCTGGCCAGAGAAGATGAGTAGTTATCAGGGTGTCAGGATTTTGGAAAACAGAGAGAGAAAAAAAACAAACAAACAGACAAACAAACAAACAAAAAAACCTTTTCCTGGTCCCTGGAGCACCAGCAGGAGAAACAGCAAGCTCTTCTTGGAAAACCTGGCGAGGGAGGGCAATCAGAGACATTCCCTCTGGGCTTATTGTAAGCTTCCCCTCATTCCTTTTTCCTCTGTGTATCTCCTTCCCAGGTACCGCATGCACAAGTCCCGGATGTACAGC
This sequence comes from Pan paniscus, assembly GCF_029289425.2. NCBI lineage: Eukaryota > Metazoa > Chordata > Mammalia > Primates > Hominidae > Pan > Pan paniscus. Next base: position 67,309,056 of record NC_073272.2, read on the forward strand.
CAGTGTGTCCGAATGAGGCACCTCTCTCAAGAGTTTGGATGGCTCCAAATCACCCCCCAGGAATTCCTGTGCATGAAAGCACTGCTACTCTTCAGCATTAGTAAGTGCCTAGAAGTGCAGGGAATGCCCCCTGAGGGCACAGAGATTCAGAGAGGACCACTTTTGCCATTAAAACATTATTAGGGAAAAGCCAGCTCCTGGACATTTCCCTTCTTCATTCCCCCTCCCCATCCCCACTCTACTCTCTCTCAGCATCATTTTCCTAACAAGAAACAATTTCATGACTAGAAGCCAATTTATTTGCTAGAAGTCAACCTCCATCGGATTCCCCACCTATCCCCAGTCTGTCTTTGGGACAAGGCCTTTTTGACTGGTTACAGCAGGTCTCTGAATTTTTCCATAGCTTCTGCTATAGAAACAGACATGGGCCACCTTGTATTCTTTGCAGGGCAGTAGAGCAGGAGGCATTTCCTCCTGGAAAGATTTCCTCTTCTGCCAACAGGAGGAGATCTATGTAAGCAACTCAGATAGGATTTGTATGGCAGCCAAGGAACTTTTCTTTAATATCTTTTCTAAGAGCCCTCTCTTAGCCCCTACGGAGGGAGAAGGGCAAAATTTGATATTCAAAGCTATGTGTTTTGGTTATCTAAATCAGGGTTTTACTGTGAATGACATAAAAGCTTAGGTCCTAAAAAATGAGTATCTGAGAAGAGTAGAAAAAGAAAAGGTTCAGGAAATTTGATTTACTTGACTCCTTTCAGATCGGATCCAGCTATCCTTTCCCCCTGAGATCTCCCTGACAGACTGAAGGCCCCAAGCACACAGACTTCAACTAACAGGAAGCCAAGTAGATGGTTCCCTGTGGGGGTGGGGGTCAAGTCTGTGGTCAGAAAACTTGGTGCTTTGTCTAATGCTCCTTCGTGGGCATGCTTCCCCTCCCCATTCTGTCTTCATCCCACATCAGTTCCAGTGGATGGGCTGAAAAATCAAAAATTCTTTGATGAACTTCGAATGAACTACATCAAGGAACTCGATCGTATCATTGCATGCAAAAGAAAAAATCCCACATCCTGCTCAAGACGCTTCTACCAGCTCACCAAGCTCCTGGACTCCGTGCAGCCTGTAAGCAAACGATGGAGGGTGCTTTATCAGGGAGAACAGCCTGATAGAGCCAATGATAATATGCTTCTCTAGAGTCTGGCACCACCTGTTGGGAGGTGCTTCCATTCCCTTCTGGCTTTGAGTGTGGTCCAGGAAGAAAATGTGGTGAAGAAAAGAACACGGGTCACAGTGTCCCAGCTGGATATTGTGAAAGGGGTGGAGGAGTTGAGAAGAGAGCAGTTGGGACTCAGGGAAGGGACTTGCAGCAGATGAATTCTCTAGGCAGACAAAACAGACCTGGATGTTTTTCCCCTCTTCTTTGAGTCATGTTCATGTGAGTTTGTCTGTCTGTGTGTGTGTGTGTGTGAGAGAGAGAGAGAGAGAGAGAGAGATGGAGTGCGGAGGCTTGGGTGAGAGCACAAGCTGGAGAAGTCTTGAGTCAGAGAGCTTACAATGGTATAAGACATCTCTTGGGAGCCCTCAGTGACTCCATGGAGACCATTTCTTTCTCTCTCTCTCACTGTCTCTCTCTAACACACACACACACACACACACACACACACACACACGACCTCATGGGGGAGGACCAAGGAAGTACGGGGAAGGGGGAGGAAACAAAAGGCTGAAAGACCAAAAATCAGAGGTTGGGGAAGAGGCTAGCAGAGGCCACCTCCTTGTCAACCCTGTTTTTCTCCCTCTTATTGTTCCCTACAGATTGCGAGAGAGCTGCATCAGTTCACTTTTGACCTGCTAATCAAGTCACACATGGTGAGCGTGGACTTTCCGGAAATGATGGCAGAGATCATCTCTGTGCAAGTGCCCAAGATCCTTTCTGGGAAAGTCAAGCCCATCTATTTCCACACCCAGTGAAGCATTGGAAACCCCTATTTCCCCACCCCAGCTCATGCCCCCTTTCAGATGTCTTCTGCCTGTTATAACTCTGCACTACTCCTCTGCAGTGCCTTGGGGAATTTCCTCTATTGATGTACAGTCTGTCATGAACATGTTCCTGAATTCTATTTGCTGGGCTTTTTTTTTCTCTTTCTCTCCTTTCTTTTTCTTCTTCCCTCCCTATCTAACCCTCCCATGGCACCTTCAGACTTTGCTTCCCATTGTGGCTCCTATCTGTGTTTTGAATGGTGTTGTATTCCTTTAAATCTGTGATGATCCTCATATGGCCCAGTGTCAAGTTGTGCTTGTTTACAGCACTACTCTGTGCCAGCCACACAAACGTTTACTTATCTTATGCCACGGGAAGTTTAGAGAGCTAAGATTATCTGGGGAAATCAAAACAAAAACAAGCAAACAAAAAAAAAAAAAAGCAAAAACAAAACAAAAAATAAGCCAAAAAACCTTGCTAGTGTTTTTTCCTCAAAAATAAATAAATAAATACGTACATACATACACACATACATACAAACATATAGAAATCCCCAAAGAGGCCAATAGTGACGAGAAGGTGAAAATTGCAGGCCCATGGGGAGTTATTGATTTTTTCATCTCCTCCCTCCACGGGAGACTTTATTTTCTGCCAATGGCTATTGCCATTAGAGGGCAGAGTGACCCCAGAGCTGAGTTGGGCAGGGGGGTGGACAGAGAGGAGAGGACAAGGAGGGCAATGGAGCATCAGTACCTGCCCACAGCCTTGGTCCCTGGGGGCTAGACTGCTCAACTGTGGAGCAATTCATTATACTGAAAATGTGCTTGTTGTTGAAAATTTGTCTGCATGTTAATGCCTCACCCCCAAACCCTTTTCTCTCTCACTCTCTGCCTCCAACTTCAGATTGACTTTCAATAGTTTTTCTAAGACCTTTGAACTGAATGTTCTCTTCAGCCAAAACTTGGCGACTTCCACAGAAAAGTCTAACCACTGAGAAGAAGGAGAGCAGAGATTTAACTCTTTGTAAGGCCCCATTTGGATCCAGGTCTGCTTTCTCATGTGTGAGTCAGGGAGGAGCTGGAGCCAGAGGAGAAAAAAATGATAGCTTGGCTGTTCTGCTGCTTAGGACACTGACTGAATAGTTAAACTCTCACTGCCACTACCTTTTCCCCACCTTTAAAAGACCTGAATGAAGTTTTCTGCCAAACTCCGTGAAGCCACAAGCACCTTATGTCCTCCCTTCAGTGTTTTGTGGGCCTGAATTTCATCACACTGCATTTCAGCCATGGTCATCAAGCCTGTTTGCTGCTTTTGGGCATGTTCACAGATTCTCTGTTAAGAGCCCCCACCACCAAGAAGGTTAGCAGGCCAACAGCTCTGACATCTATCTGTAGATGCCAGTAGTCACAAAGATTTCTTACCAACTCTCAGATCGCTGGAGCCCTTAGACAAACTGGAAAGAAGGCATCAAAGGGATCAGACAAGCTGGGCGTCTTGCCCTTGTCCCCCAGAGATGATACCCTCCCAGCAAGTGGAGAAGTTCTCACTTCCTTCTTTAGAGCAGCTAAAGGGGCTACCCAGATCAGGGTTGAAGAGAAAACTCAATTACCAGGGTGGGAAGAATGAAGGCACTAGAACCAGAAACCCTGCAAATGCTCTTCTTGTCACCCAGCATATCCACCTGCAGAAGTCATGAGAAGAGAGAAGGAACAAAGAGGAGACTCTGACTACTGAATTAAAATCTTCAGCGGCAAAGCCTAAAGCCAGATGGACACCATCTGGTGAGTTTACTCATCATCCTCCTCTGCTGCTGATTCTGGGCTCTGACATTGCCCATACTCACTCAGATTCCCCACCTTTGTTGCTGCCTCTTAGTCAGAGGGAGGCCAAACCATTGAGACTTTCTACAGAACCATGGCTTCTTTCGGAAAGGTCTGGTTGGTGTGGCTCCAATACGTTGCCACCCATGAACTCAGGGTGTGCCCTGGGACACTGGTTTTATATAGTCTTTTGGCACACCTGTGTTCTGTTGACTTCGTTCTCCAAGCCCAAGTGCAAGGGAAAATGTCCACCTACTTTCTCATCTTGGCCTCTGCCTCCTTACTTAGCTCTTAATCTCATCTGTTGAACTCAAGAAATCAAGGGCCAGTCATCAAGCTGCCCATTTTAATTGATTCACTCTGTTTGTTGAGAGGATAGTTTCTGAGTGACATGATATGATCCACAAGGGTTTCCTTCCCTGATTTCTGCATTGATATTAATAGCCAAACGAACTTCAAAACAGCTTCTTTAAATAACAAGGGAGAGGGGAACCTAAGATGAGTAGTATGCCAATCCAAGACTGCTGGACAAAACTAAAGCTGACAGGTTCCCTTTTTGGGGTGGGATAGACATGTTCTAGTTTTCTTTATTACTACACAATCTGGCTCATGTACAGGATCACTTTTAGCTGTTTTAAACAGAAAAAAAAATCCACCACTCTTTTCAGTTACACTAGGTTACATTTTAATAGGTCCTTTACATCTGTTTTGGAATGATTTTCATCTTTTGTGATACACGGATTGAATTATATCATTTTCATATCTCTCCTTGTAAATACTAGAAGCTCTCCTTTACATTTCTCTATCAAATTTTTCATCTTTATGGGTTTCCCAATTGTGACTCTTGTCTTCATGAATATATGTTTTTCATTTGCAAAAGCCAAAAATCAGTGAAACAGCAGTGTAATTAAAAGCAACAACTGGATTACTCCAAATTTCCAAATGACAAAACTAGGGAAAAATAGCCTACACAAGCCTTTAGGCCTACTCTTTCTGTGCTTGGGTTTGAGTGAACAAAGGAGATTTTAGCTTGGCTCTGTTCTCCCATGGATGAAAGGAGGAGGATTTTTTTTTTTCTTTTGGCCATTGATGTTCTAGCCAATGTAATTGACAGAAGTCTCATTTTGCATGCGCTCTGCTCTACAAACAGAGTTGGTATGGTTGGTATACTGTACTCACCTGTGAGGGACTGGCCACTCAGACCCACTTACCTGGTGAGCTAGAAGATGAGGATCACTCACTGGAAAAGTCACGAGGACCATCTCCAAACAAGTTGGCAGTGCTCGATGTGGACGAAGAGTGAGGAAGAGAAAAAGAAGGAGCACCAGGGAGAAGGCCCCATCTGTGCTGGGCAGCAGACAGCTGCCAGGATCACGAACTCTGTAGTCAAAGAAAAGAGTCGTGTGGCAGTTTCAGCTCTCGTTCATTGGGCAGCTCGCCTAGGCCCAGCCTCTGAGCTGACATGGGAGTTGTTGGATTCTTTGTTTCATAGCTTTTTCTATGCCATAGGCAATATTGTTGTTCTTGGAAAGTTTATTATTTTTTTAACTCCCTTACTCTGAGAAAGGGATATTTTGAAGGACTGTCATATATCTTTGAAAAAAGAAAATCTGTAATACATATATTTTTATGTATGTTCACTGGCACTAAAAAATATAGAGAGCTTCATTCTGTCTTTTGGGTAGTTGCTGAGGTAATTGTCCAGGTTGAAAAATAATGTGCTGATGCTAGAGTCCCTCTCTGTCCATACTCTACTTCTAAATACATATAGGCATACATAGCAAGTTTTATTTGACTTGTACTTTAAGAGAAAATATGTCCACCATCCACATGATACACAAATGAGCTAACATTGAGCTTCAAGTAGCTTCTAAGTGTTTGTTTCATTAGGCACAGCACAGATGTGGCCTTTCCCCCCTTCTCTCCCTTGATATCTGGCAGGGCATAAAGGCCCAGGCCACTTCCTCTGCCCCTTCCCAGCCCTGCACCAAAGCTGCATTTCAGGAGACTCTCTCCAGACAGCCCAGTAACTACCCGAGCATGGCCCCTGCATAGCCCTGGAAAAATAAGAGGCTGACTGTCTACGAATTATCTTGTGCCAGTTGCCCAGGTGAGAGGGCACTGGGCCAAGGGAGTGGTTTTCATGTTTGACCCACTACAAGGGGTCATGGGAATCAGGAATGCCAAAGCACCAGATCAAATCCAAAACTTAAAGTCAAAATAAGCCATTCAGCATGTTCAGTTTCTTGGAAAAGGAAGTTTCTACCCCTGATGCCTTTGTAGGCAGATCTGTTCTTACCATTAATCTTTTTGAAAATCTTTTAAAGCAGTTTTTAAAAAGAGAGATGAAAGCATCACATTATATAACCAAAGATTACATTGTACCTGCTAAGATACCAAAATTCATAAGGGCAGGGGGGGAGCAAGCATTAGTGCCTCTTTGATAAGCTGTCCAAAGACAGACTAAAGGACTCTGCTGGTGACTGACTTATAAGAGCTTTGTGGGGTTTTTTTTCCCTAATAATATACATGTTTAGAAGAATTGAAAATAATTTCGGGAAAATGGGATTATGGGTCCTTCACTAAGTGATTTTATAAGCAGAACTGGCTTTCCTTTTCTCTAGTAGTTGCTGAGCAAATTCTTGAAGCTCCATTATTGCATGGTTGGAAATGGAGCTGTTCTTAGCCACTGTGTTTGCTAGTGCCCATGTTAGCTTATCTGAAGATGTGAAACCCTTGCTAATAAGGGAGCATTTAAAGTACTAGATTTTGCACTAGAGGGACAGCAGGCAGAAATCCTTATTTCTGCCCACTTTGGATGGCACAAAAAGTTATCTGCAGTTGAAGGCAGAAAGTTGAAATACATTGTAAATGAATATTTGTATCCATGTTTCAAAATTGAAATATATATATATATATATATATATATATATATATAGTGTGTTCTGATAGCTTTAACTTTCTCTGCATCTTTATATTTGGTTCCAGATCACACCTGATGCCATGTACTTGTGAGAGAGGATGCAGTTTTGTTTTGGAAGCTCTCTCAGAACAAACAAGACACCTGGATTGATCAGTTAACTAAAAGTTTTCTCCTCTATTGGGTTTGACCCACAGGTCCTGTGAAGGAGCAGAGGGATAAAAAGAGTAGAGGACATGATACATTGTACTTTACTAGTTCAAGACAGATGAATGTGGAAAGCATAAAATCTCAATGGAACTGACTGAGATTTACCACAGGGAAGGCCCAAACTTGGGGCCAAAAGCCTACCCAAGTGATTGACCAGTGGCCACCTAATGGGACCTGAGCTGTTGGAAGAAGAGAACTGTTCCTTGGTCTTCACCATCCTTGTGAGAGAAGGGCAGTTTCCTGCATTGGAACCTGGAGCAAGCGCTCTATCTTTCACACAAATTCCCTCACCTGAGATTGAGGTGCTCTTGTTACTGGGTGTCTGTGTGCTGTAATTCTGGTTTTGGATATGTTCTGTAAAGATTTTGACAAATGAAAATGTGTTTTTCTCTGTTAAAACTTGTCAGAATACTAGAAGTTGTATCTCTGTAGGTGCAGGTCCATTTCTGCCCACAGGTAGGGTGTTTTTCTTTGATTAAGAGATTGACACTTCTGTTGCCTAGGACCTCCCAACTCAACCATTTCTAGGTGAAGGCAGAAAAATCCACATTAGTTACTCCTCTTCAGACATTTCAGCTGAGATAACAAATCTTTTGGAATTTTTTCACCCATAGAAAGAGTGGTAGATATTTGAATTTAGCAGGTGGAGTTTCATAGTAAAAACAGCTCTTGACTCAGCTTTGATTTATCCTCATTTGATTTGGCCAGAAAGTAGGTAATATGCATTGATTGGCTTCTGATTCCAATTCAGTATAGCAAGGTGCTGGGTTTTTTCCTTTCCCCACCTGTCTCTTAGCCTAGGGAATTAAATGAGAAGCCTTAGAATGGGTGGCCCTTGTGACCTGAAACACTTCCCACATAAGCTACTTAACAAGATTGTCATGTAGCTGCAGATTCCATTGCCCACCAAAGACTAGAACACACACATATCCATACACCAAAGGAAAGACAATTCTGAAATGCTGTTTCTCTGGTGGTTCCCTCTCTGGCTGCTGCCTCACAGTATGGGAACCTGTACTCTGCAGAGGTGACAGGCCAGATTTGCATTATCTCACAACCTTAGCCCTTGGTGCTAACTGTCCTACAGTGAAGTGCCTGGGGGGTTGTCCTATCCCATAAGCCACTTGGATGCTGACAGCAGCCACCATCAGAATGACCCACGCAAAAAAAAAAAAAAAAATTAAAAAGTCCCCTCACAACCCTTTCTGTCACTACACCTTTCTGCTTTCCTCTAGACTGGAACATTGATTAGGGAGTGCCTCAGACATGACATTCTTGTGCTGTCCTTGGAATTAATCTGGCAGCAGGAGGGAGCAGACTATGTAAACAGAGATAAAAATTAATTTTCAATATTGAAGGAAAAAAGAAATAAAAAAGAAGAGAGAGAGAAAGAAAGCATCACACAAAGATTTTCTTAAAAGAAACAATTTTGCTTGAAATTTCTTTAGATGGGGCTCATTTCTCACAGTGGCACTTGGCCTCCACTGGGCAGCAGGACCAGCTCCAAGCGCTAGTGTTCTGTTCTCTTTTTGTAATCTTGGAATCTTTTGTTGCTCTAAATACAATTAAAAATGGCAGAAACTTGTTTGTTGGACTACATGTGTGACTTTGGGTCTGTCTCTGCCTCTGCTTTCAGAAATGTCATCCATTGTGTAAAATATTGGCTTACTGGTCTGCCAGCTAAAACTTGGCCACATCCCCTGTTATGGCTGCAGGATCGAGTTATTGTTAACAAAGAGACCCAAGAAAAGCTGCTAATGTCCTCTTATCATTGTTGTTAATTTGTTAAAACATAAAGAAATCTAAAATTTCAGATGAATGTCATCAGAGTTCTTTTAATTAGCTCTTTTTATTGGCTGTTTTTATTGAAGTCAAGAGTTGGTATCATGCCCGGTTGCGTTTTATGCTATTTTGATTTTCATATATTTTTAAAAGTCTTTGCACAAGCCTTACAAATTTGCCCTGTGGTGGCCTTAGCATAAGCTGACCTGGGACCACCAAAATAACAAGGAATTTGGGCTAGAAAGCACAGATGGACACTGGTGGCCCATCACAACTTCTCTTGAAAAACCCCAAACTTGTCAGCTGGGGAAAAGCCACACAAAGCCCAGCTGCCCACCTTCACATCCTTATCCTTGTAGGAGCATAAAATGGTGTCATCACTGCCCAGTTCTAACCAAGCTTCAGTTAAAGAATGGGTACCTTCACATCTTCACTATTTTTCAGGGGCCTTACCGTCCTTGACCACCCAAGTAAAATCTAAATCAGCCTTCTTTTGGGTTCTTCAGTTCAAGCAAGGCCTCTTCTTGTGGCCTCTCAGTATTAATATTTATGAGGTTGCAGGTTGAATTTTTGGGCCTGAGATACAAGCCATCAATGAGGTGTGACAAAGCATGTCAATGAATAATAAGAAAATTATCTATTCTTCCATATCCTCCCCTGTAATAAGGGTTGTCAGAATGCCTTCTTTCTGGGCTGGGTTGAGGATTCAGTGAGAACATATGTGACACAGCTGGTGGGCTATTAAGCTCTGGCTTTGCTCCCTGTTAAAATGCCAGAACCCTTGAGAGGGATCCCACATTGAGCCATGTTTATCACTGACCACCTTAGAATGGATGGATTTCTCAGATTTTTCCTGAGATCAATGCTTGATGGAGAGGAGAGGAGAACAATAGATTCTTGGGATGTGTGTAATGCATGTGTTTAAGTAAGAGACAGAGAGTATGTTTATTTGCAGGTTGTGTGTGTAAAGTCAGAGCCTGCCTCCAGAGGATCTTCTCTAACCACCATTGCTTAGGTCCTGTTCGTTTGCATCTACAGCGAATGACCTTACAGCCATCTGACTTGGCTTCACTCACCACTCAGCTCCTGCCTAAACAGACGAGGTGGTTAGCATCCACCATAAGTTTTCCAAGGAGTGGCAAAGCACAAAGGACACCTATTGGGTTGAAAAGAGCCTAGAGGCATGAGTCCTGTGTGTGACTTGTTCATAGTCATGCAGCTAGTGTATAGCTAGGATTCTCCCCTGCTGATTTACTATGTGACACTAGGCAGCAATCTGCCCTTGCTGGACCTCGGTTTTCCAATCTGTAAAATGTGTGGAGTAAAACTACATGAGATGGGAAGTCCCTTCTAGTGCAGATGCCATGGTTATTGAAAACTGCAGCAACATCTTTCTTAATCGTAAGGGGAAAGAAAAAGACCATTTGCTACTCCTAGAACAGTTTTGGAGCTAGAATATTCACATTTGCACTCAATAATTATTTACAAAACAACTAGTGTGGAGAGGGTCAAAACAACAGCTGAGTCCTGTGTAATAGATATTGTCAACCCCTTGATGGATGAGGAAGGGGCTCAAAGGGAAATAGTTTCCTATTGAGATTATCTCATAAATGGCAGAGATAAGTAGGAGTTAAGCCCCAGTCCATGCACTGTCTGTGCCTTCAGTGAGTTTACATTCTATTAAATGCCTTTGCCAGACCACTCTGGAACTTCAACCTATAACACCCAACCCCAGTCCTCCCACATCACTCTCTCCAAAGAGATTGGGCTAACCTCTAATTTAGAATTCCTGCCTGTAGAACTAGAAAGGATCTTAGACCTCATCTAGCCCTAACTTCTTATTCTTCACATGAGGGAGCTGTGCAAAAAATTTGAATGTTATTGTGAACTAGGGCCTGTGTCAAGGGACCAGCCCTACAACACCCAGCTCGTGGTCCCTTCATGTGCCTGCAGGCAGCATACCAAAGTAATAGGGCACCTGAGAATTTCTACCATCCCTTTGCATATGGGTTCAGAGCCCTAGTGAGAAAGCTTCCACCTCTTGTCTGGCTCCTACATATACAGACCCAGGATCTCTACACCAACTACAGCATCTACTTCACCTACCACCCACTCCTAGGGGTTTTCTTCATGCCACTCTAGGGGAGGGTGAAAGAAGGAGAAAACTGTTGGGGGAGCTGGAATAGGGACTACAGAGGCAATGAGAACAATTTAACAGACACGAGGTATGAGAACTTTCTGAATTAACAGGCAGATGCAGATGGTTCAAATCCTCATATTATCCCACCACCAATTCTTTTTCAAGCCACAACTTCCCTGCTTCCCTTAGCTTCTTCCCCACAGGCTTCAAGCAAGGAGAAGGTCATTAGGGGAACCTCATATGGCTGTCAACCACAAGGCTTCATGCCAAACAAGGTGGTTTACTCCAAACTCTATGCAAATAGTCCTCCCCACACCCCCATTAGAGTACTTTGGATCTCAGACCAGAAAACAGCCCAGCAGAGCAAGCAGATGCTGTGTGAGGCACAACACTCACTACCTGAGCAGCAACACTTGTTTCCAAAGGAAGTAGGCCTTTTTGATGTGTGTGCACAGTGCCACGGGTGGCTAATGTCTGTGTTGGACTATATTGTGGGACAATTCCACTGCCTCAAAAGACTGCAATAATCCCTCACAGGGACATAGTATTCAGTGTTCTCCTCATTTATTTGTTCTTTCCTTTATTCAACAGCTATTTATTTGACACAGACTATTGTAATATAATGTAATGGATGTTATGTTGAGGGAAGTTGGGGATTTTGCTGGGGTACAGAGGAAGGAGGCCTAGCCCAGTCTAGTAGAAAGGTCAAGGAAGGGTTCTTAGAGAAGTCTAGGCTGTGAAACAAGTTGCATGAAGATGGGGCTGGGTGTGGAGAAAGGGGCATTCTAACTCAGGCAAGAGACAGTAGCCTAGTAAGGGAAACTGTGATCAGTTTAGCCTGAGGGAAGGGTTTGAAGAAGAGTATGGTTTTGAGAGATGAAGATAGATAAAGAAGGAGGCACAAGCAAAGCCAGCAATGGCCTATATGTCACACTAAAGAGTGACATATAGGCCTTTATCCCAAAGATGAAGGGGAGCCACAGAAGCCTTTGCCACCATTTCAATTCCTAAAGCACTGTCAGACACATAATCTCATCTAAACCTCATAACATCATGAAGAGGCAGGGGGGTCAGGGATCAGGCCCATTTTGCAGAAAGGAAAACTGGTTCATCAAGATGAAGTGATTTGCCCAATGGCTGCTCCCAAATAACTGATAGCCCTAAGTCTAAAGTGGAAGCCCCAATTCTCCTGATTTTCAGTCTCAGTCTATTCACATTACACCAATCTATCAAAGGACCTGGCAATGCAATTCTTGGAATGTGTTTACATGACTCTAGTGAGAACAGGCATTGCCTACTATCCCATGTGCAACTGGCATGGCTTTCCTGAGGTGACATTCAATGGCACAGGGTTCCCAAAATGGCAGACAGGTGACCCCAGAGAAAAGCAGTAGCATCATCTTAAGGGGTAGTGCAGTCTGTGGAAAGCCAGCCAAATTGCTGCTCAATGGGTATTGGGCCTCATTCATTCATCCAAACAGGAAGTAAGAAAAAAAATGATGAAAGACAAGAGACAACTTTTCACCTTCCTAACATTTGCCCCCAGCCTTGAACAATGAGATGAAATTTCATAACAGGAAAAGGTAGCTGGGCAGGCAACCAAAGAAGGAACAGATGGACAAATTCACAAGAAGCAGAAAAGAGTATGCCTTCTGTTTGGGAACTAGTGGGGAGTAAGAGTTGGAGATGAGTCTGGTCTACGACCCATTGTGAAAGGCCTCAAGTCCCCTGTTAAGAGGTAGGTTTTCTTCTGTAGGCTAGTTATTCTCAGTTGCCACATGTGAAAGATAATGGCCACATGTGGCATACTCTCAAGGGAGCCACTAGGGCTGTATTCAACTCCTGAAACACTTAGTTCCTTTTTCTCACACTTAAGAAAGCAGATATGAGTGCAAGCGAGACTGACAGTATTGAAAGGAAAAATCTGAAACTCTTACAGTATGTTTAAATTATCCTCCAACTTCAATGGTTAAAATATTATCAACAAATTATTTGCCACACCTCACATCTGATTACAGAACACTAGTTGAGATAACTAAGGATTTTTGAGCAAAACTGTAACATAATGAGTTTCGGTAGATGGAAACTATGCTAAAATTTATTGTGTGAGAATATGATAGAAGATGAATAGAGACTGATTCCAAAGCAAATTAACAACAACAACAACAATAATAAAATTTACTGAGTACTTACTATGTGCCAGAAAATGCTAATGCAAAGTTCTTTACATCATATATGTTCTATAATCCTCACATCAATCCTATGAGTTGAGAAGTTACCTTCATTATATAAATAAGGAAACTGAGGCTCTGACTCAACATTATTGCTGATCCAGACCGAAGGTTACTTTTAAGTAATAAAGCCTAAACTTAAACAAGTATATTTGTAACCAAATCTTGAAATTTTGATCATTACATTACATTTTATTTCTTGAAATTCTGGTTTATTTTCTCAAAATCTTTCCAAAGAGCCCAAAGAACTCAAAAGCAGGCAGCATTATAAACAGGAATAAAGAAGAAGCTATGTCAATGGAATTGTCTTTATAACCACCCACTCTGAGAATGACAGTTATGCCTGGTCTATAAGAGCTCAGGATTTCCACAGAGCAGCTGCCTCTTCCCCAAACTTCAAGTGGGTTTTATTGGGAGAATGAATGCCCTACCATCTCCCAAGTGTCTTACTGAGGCTTTTGCTCCCCCTTCCTGTCTCTGGTTACAGGTACCTGTGGTGCAGGAGTTCACTGGGCATCCAAAGAACCTATGAGCATATTTGTCTATAAAGGCAGGCAGAGAGTAAGAACACTGAATCAGGAATCAGTATTTCAGCTGCTGCCACTAACCAGCTTAACTTAAGTAGGTCCTTTCCCCTTTCTGGGCCTCAGTCTCCCCATCTGTAGAGCAAGAGATAAAGGACTCATTTTTTTCTTCCAGCTATAATATGCTTTCTTAGACTCTGAAATTGTTGGCTAAAACCAGAATTTTGTCAATCTGGGAATCTCTCACTTTGTCTCACTCCAATGCCTATAATCTTATCCCCACATTTGAGAATCCTTTATCCCAGAAAAGACCAATGACAGTGTTTTCCATACTTGCAAATGTCCAGACATCAGCCTTCTGACTACACACCCAATAACGTATTGTTTGTTGTTCCACAGCAGTCTCCACCTTATAGTACACCATTCTGCCTGCTATTCAGACACACCTGTCAATCTTAGTGGGAATATATTTCTACAAATGCCCCTTTGGCTGTTCTGTATACATATTTTGATATGGGCCAAAGACTCTGCCAGACATATCTCCCATTCAGAATAAATGTGGGCAACTGTGACTGCTTGAGGAGTTTCTGAGGTGAAGGTGATACGTTCTTACTGGAACCAGAATATAGGCAATGCCCTTGGATAAGCATTAGTGGGCAAGAGACCAGACCAGAGGCTTCCCTTTGGAAATAGGACAATACATCTTATCAGCCCTTTTTTCACGTGGTTCTCTCCATATGAAATGCCCTCCCCCATTTCTGCCTGACAAAATTTTTCCTCCCCATTAAGGCTCAGATTAAAAACTAGCTCGAAGATGTTTTCTCTGATTTCTCCAACGGGATATGAGCTCTCTATCCTTCGAACTTGGAATCTCTATTCTCTTAGCCCAAACCACTAGTTTGGCTTGCAGTTAGTATAATAGCAACCCACTGCTATATAAATAATGCTTTATACCTTATAGCACTATGTCGTTGAAGACACACTGGAATCCTAAAGGAAAGCAGAGCAGAAATTAATGTCTCACCTAAATATGTGACAGAAAAGAAGCATTGTTATTTTAGAAGTTGGCTAGAGACTTCTATTTCTAGCAGTATGTCTTACTGGATACTGTGAATGACCCACCCAATAAAAACTATTAAAATGCTAAATGAAATATAAAAATAATCTTTTAAAATTCATTGCAGTGCTAGTGTGATAGTAAGGAATCCACAGAGGCTAAAAGAGAAATGAAAGCAGGAACCCTGGAGGTAAATTAGTGTCAAAGCCAGATTTTGCCCTTAGAATCTTACCAGACCCTGGGAGATTCTGAGTTTCTACTTTGATGGCTGTAAAATATTAGGGAAACAGGAGGTAAAGACTGTGCCAGCCCAAGATGCAGAGACTTACTTATAGAAGACTTCCACATAAAGCTGGTACCCTAAAGGACCATAATCTCAGTGTAAGAGCAGATAATTAAATCCATCTCACAGAAGAGAATAGTAATGAAACCTGCTTTGCTTGACTTTGACCCTAGGTGAAGTGGCGAGATAAACCTCTCATGAGAATTTGTAACCACAGGTGGTCCTCATATAATTTTGTAGTCCTAATTCAAGATACTTATGAGGTCTGAAAAATCAAAAGCTGAGATCCCAGATCAGCAATTCTCATGGGTGATTAGCAAAGGCAAATCCTCTATGGAGAATGCAACTTTCATCCAGCCTCAAAAATTTCTACAGATAAAAGTCCAAAGAAAATGAGCATCTCACAGTCAAAAGTTACAAAATGCACAAACAAACATAACACTCTGAGTAAAAGCACACAGAAACAAGAAACATCAGAATCAGACCCACAGACTTCAGAATGTAGGACCATCACACATAGAATATAAAGTTAATTTTATTGAAAGTGGTTAAAGAGATTTTTTTTAATGATATAAATATGAGAAAGGAACAGGAGACTATAAAGGACAACCAATTGTATTTGAAAAAGGACAAAATAGAATGTCCAGAACTAAAAAGTAGAAAAGGGGACTCAAACATACATTGACAGATTAAAGAACAGAATATATACAACTCAAGAGAGAATTAGGGAAGTGGAAGATAGATGCAAATAAAATATTCATAGCACTTTCTGTAGCACTGAAAGGCAATGAAATGAAAAATAAAAGAGGTTAAGAGGCATAAAGGAAGAGAAGGTAGATCTAATTTACATCTAACCAGAGTACCAGAGCAGTTATAGAGTAGAAAAGAGGTGATATTCAAAGATTTAATGTCTGAGAATTTTTCAGCATTGTTACAAGACACTCATCTGTAAAGTCTAGAATTCTGAAAAATCCCAAGCTAGGCAATTTTTTAAAAAATCCACACTAGACAACATCATAGTGTTTTTACAGAACACTAAAGAAAAAGATAATATTAGAAAAACAGCCAGTGAGAAGAGGGAAATGAGAACAAAACAGATCAGGTACAAAAAAAATAGCCATTAGATTTAAATTTAACTTACCTATAATAATAATGGCTGCCGAAGACAGTGGAAAATACCTGTAATGTACTAAGTTAATTGTGTACCTAGCAGAATTATCTTTAAAGAAAGTTAAAATAAGAAAAATTTTAACCAGATCCATACTAAAGAAACATCTAAGTTATGTACTTCAGATGAAAAGAGAATAATTCTGGATGGGAAGTTTGAGATGCAAGAGGTAAGAGCAAGCAAAGACATTGGCAAACATGGGGGTAAATCTCAATATACATTAACTATTAAAAACAACAGTGATGTCTAATTTGTGGGAAAATAGCAAGATAAATAATTGAACAACAATTTATACAACGGTAAGGAGTCATTAGAGTTAAAAAATTCTAAGATCTTTAAGTTGTTGAGGATGAAGATAAAGATACTCATTAACTTTAGACTTTACTAAGTATCTACATTAAAATTACTAAGATAACCAGAAAGTTTGAAAGTCAAAAAAATGGAAAAACTTTTACTAGGCAATGCTAACCAAAGAAAGCTTATGCATTTATATCAATAGCAGACAAACTTTATGACAAAACATTACTATAAATAGAGAATAATTTCATAATGTTGAAAGTCCAGTTTCTCAGGAAGTTAACACCATTTTAAATATGTTAACTCTCATAACAAAGCCTCAAAATATATCAAGCAAAGTGTGACATTACATTAAAAAGTTAACAAACTCAATATTATAGTGAAAGATTTTTAACATATTTCATTTGGGAATTGATAGATTAAAGGAAACAAAATATCAGTAAGGATATAGAAGATTTACACAGCAAAATTAAGCAAGCTTAATTTTTTGGTCATATGTAGAGTTTTATACCCAACACAGGAGAGTGCATATTCTCTCAAACACATGTAGAATGTTTATGAAAATAGTCCATGTCCTAGACCAGGAGTTGGCCCTTGGGTGAAATATATCTTGCTGCTTGTTTTTCACTTTATTTTTTTAAACAGCTGTATTTAGATATAATTCACATACGATACGTTTCACTCATTTAGAGTTTATAGTTCAGTGGCTTTTAGTATATTCACTGATTTGTGCATCCACTGCCAAAATTAGCTATAGAACACTTTCATTACCTCAAAAGGAAACCCCACACCTCTTAACTGTCACTCTCCAATCCCTCCATATCCCACCCCTATCCCCCAGCCCTAGATGGTGACTAGTCTACTTTCTGTCTCCACAGATTTGCCTATTCTGGACATTTCATATAAATAGAATAATACAGCCTGTTATCCTTTGTGACTTGCTTCTTTCACTTAGCCTAACATTTTCAAGGTTCATCCATGTTGTAGCACATATTGGTATGTCATTTCCTTTCATTGCCAATTGATATCCATTGTATACATACATAACTTTGTTTTTATCCACTCATCATTTGGTGGACATTTGGGTTGTTTCTTCTTTTTGGCTATGATGAATAATGCTACTATGAGCAGTTGTGTACAAGATTTTGTGTTGACATCTGTTTTCTTTTCTTTTTTTTTTTTTTTTTTGTATATATACCTAGGAATGGAATTGTTGGGTCATATGTGGTAACTCTTAAATTAACATTTTGAGGAACTGCTAGTCTGTTTTGACAGAGCCTGAAACAGTTTATTTTCCCACCAAGTATGTGAGGGTTCCAATTTCTCCACATCCTCAACAACATTTGTTACTATCTGTCTTCTGGTCATCACCATTTCAGTGGGTGTGAAGTGGTATTCCATTGTGGTTTTTATTTGTATTTCCTTGATGGCTAATATTGTGGAGCATATTTTCATGTGCCTATTGGCACTTTGTATATCTTCTTTGGAGAAATTCCCATTCAGATAATTCGCCCATTTCCAAAATGGGTTATTTATCTTTTTTATTATCAAGTTTAGCATCTTTTTATATTCAAGAAAGAAGACCATTATGTGATTTGAAAAAAAATTTCCTCCATTCTGTAGGATATCTTTTCACTTTCTTCATGATGTCCTTTGAAGTACAAAGTTTTTCATTTTGATAATGTTCACTTTGTTATTATTTTTTGCTGCTTTTGCCTTTGGAGTCATAGCTAAGAAACCATTGCTAATCTAAGGTCACAGAAATTGACACCTATGTTTTCTTGTAAGAATTTTTCACTTTTAGCTGTTTACATTTAGTTTTTGACCCATTTTGAATTAATTTTTATATATTGTGTAAAATAGAGGTCCAACTTTATTCTTTTGCACGTGGATATCAAGTTGTCTCAGCATTATGTGTTGAAAGATTATTCTATCTCCCACTGAATTTTCTTAGCAAACATGTCAAAAACCAATTGACACTCAGTGTAAGAATTTAGTTTTAGACTCAATTACATTTCCATTCTTCTTTACGTCTATCACTACTCCAGTCCCACATTCTCTTGATTGCTGTAGCTTTGTGGTAAGTTTTGGAATTGGAAATTGTGAGTCCTCCATCGTTGTTCTTTTTTCAGTGTTGTTTTGGCTGTTTTGGATCCCTCATAATTCCATATGAATTTCAGAATAAGCCTATCAATTTCAAGAAAAATGACAGCTTGGATTTTGAGATTGCCTTAAATGTGTAGCTCAATGTAGGAGGTATTGCCATCTTAACAACATTAACAATCCATGAACACATAATGTCTTTGCATTTATTTAGGTCTTCTTTAGCTTCTTTCAACAATATTTTGTAGTTTTCAGTGTACACTCCTTGCACCTCCTTGGTTAAATTTATTCCTAAGTATTTTATTATTTTTGATACTATTCTAAATAGAATCACAGTTTGAATTTTGTCATTTGCCTCCTCACAGCATAGTTTAACAAGCTTCTCTGACCTTTGTAGGTCAGAGAAATTGCAAATTAGTAGGTGGAATTTGTGGTTTCATCAAATTCAGCTTTTTTTTTTTTTTTGGTAAAACGATTTCTATTTCATAGGTGTACCTATCTTAATGCACAAAATATTTGATTGTCTCTGCTGTGGCAAAAGCCATTGATGATCATTGCCTAGATTCACTAATTAAATAGGGAATGTAAAATAATGATACACTAACTCCATCACTCTTCATTAACTAGCTGGAATAATTTTTGAGGAAAATAAATTTTGAGGAAAATTTTCTTGATGTACTATTGAATTACTCAATGGGGCAGTCTATATAGGAAATTACTCTATTTTAATATTTAGGTATTAAATGAAATGATTACTTCCCACAGGCTGAAGGAATTAGAGGACATTCAGGTGGAAGACACTTGGATTATCAACAGGAGAAAATTTATACTTGTTCAAAGCCACACTAAAACCACTATATGGCTTAAATCTGAAACTGAAATCCAAGTCTTCAACTTCTACATTTCATACTCTTCTAATTCACTATGTTCATATACAAGGGCTTATCTCGCCAAGTTTCCCAACTCTGTATCCTCCACAATATACAGTTTAGTACTCAGATCAAAGTAGGATAACATATTTTCACCAATGTGTGTATTTATTCGATAGATATTTATTGAATGCCTACTTCAAGATAAGGAGTGAAAGTATCCATTGGCTCTAGCAATCCAGATATCTTTGCTAATGACTGTAAGACAATTCCACTGGAAAGTTTGAATACCTACAGTATGTTAAACACTATGTTTGGTGCCTTCAAATATTTTTTTCATTACATTTAATAGATAATCAATGTGTATGATTGATTCATGTCCTTTGATTAAAATATGTAGAATCTGGCCAGGCGCAGTGGCTCAAGCCTGTAATCCCAACACTTTGGGAAGCCAAGGCGGGTGGATCACCTGAGGTCAGGAGTTTGAGACCAGCCTGGCCAACATGGTGAAAGCCCATCTCTACTAAAAATACAAAAAATAGTCAGGCGTGGTGGCAAGCACCTGTAATCCCAGCTACTCGGGAGGCTGAGGCAGGAGAATCGCTTGAACTGGGGAGGCAGAGGTTGCAATGTGCCAAGATCACACCACTGCACTCCAGCCTGGGCAACAAGAGCAAAACTCCATCTCAATAAAAAAAAAATGTAGAATTTGTTATTATTAGTAATGAATGTTATATTTTGAATTAAAATTAAACAAATACATAAAGTAATGAAGTCAGTGTCTCTTATACAACTCCTCAACTTAGAGGTTATTTTGAAAATTAAAATGGTACCACCTTTGCCTGTATGCTATTTCATTAGATATGAGAGACCTATAGCCAAAGTGAGACCATTCATTTACTCATTCATACATCACAGAAATCTTCAACAAGATCAGCTGTGTCTCAAGCTTTGTGATGGCTACTGAGGAGGCAGAAGATATGAGATATGGCTTGGAGAAGTTCATAGTTCTAGTAAACAGATAACATCAGTACAATGTAGTCAAGGATGCAACCAAGAAAAACACAAAGTTTATGAAGAAGAAATTGGAGGGAGAAAATCACCAAGGTGAGAAGAGGAAGATCCAAATGTTGTATCACACCTGCACACTGGGCCTTTCTGATTTGGAGTCCACAGACAGTTTAGTCAAGAAGATAGAATGTTCAATAGGTCAAAAGGAAAGAAAGGTCTAGAGCCTATATGCTCCCCAGGTATTGCACAGGGGAATTATCTATACTGCTAAAGAAAAGTCTAGCTGCCTATCACTGAGCAAGAGCTGCCTAATGACTTCTCTACCTCCAGGACCTGCTCACCTTGATTCTCTTGCACATGATCTGTTAATGTGTCAGGTTATGGCTGCGAAAATGAACAAGACTCTGACATTTTTAAGGATGTCAGTAGGAGGCAAACTGCAAATGCCAGTGTCTGTTTTCTTCCTCATGGTTAGACTAGCACTAAGGGAGGGAGGGCTAGAAGATTTGGGGGAGAAATTTTCCTCCTATCCCATTATACTAGCAGACAGATAGGAACCTTCAATTTACCTTCTGTCAAAATCCCCTTTATGACTCACTTTCCAGCCCACTCTTCTTCCAGTCTCAGAGCAGGATGTAACCCAATGGCAACTGGATTGGGTTGATTCCAATATCTCGTTCATTTTTTTCTCCTTCATTCTGTCTCACTTTTCTTTCATTCTGTCTCTGCCTCTCTCTCTCCTTTCCTATCTCTTTCCTCTTCTCTCTCACTTGCTCTGTCTTCTCTTCCTCTCATATTTCTTTCTTCTTCTTTCATTCCTTCTATTCATATTTTCTTTATCTCTCTACTGCTTCCCTTCTCTTAGTGTTCTTGTTCTTTCTCATTTCTACTGCCCTATCCCTCTCTCCCAGCTTAGTCTCTTTCACTCTCCCTCCAATATCAATCTTCCTCTCCTCTCTTCTAATCTTCTGCTCTCAGATTTCACAAGTTCTGTTTTTTTAATGCTCTGCCCAATACCCACTAGGTGCCTGTACAAAACCACCCAAGGAATGCAATTAACTTTGAATTGTACTAGGGCCAATCTTTACCTCAAATAGATCCCAAACTTTGCCTCAAGTATTCCAATTTGACAGATATTTATAGAATAATCTCTAGGTACCAGACATTATGCTTGATTTTATTATTCATAATTTCATAGAATCTTCACAACAACCTTGCAAAGAAAGAAAGGGCTATGATTCCCATTTTACAAACAAAGAAACTGAACTGAGTGGTGAGGATCAGAGAGAAAAGGGGGCATGAGTAAAATCACATACTAAGAAGATTCAGAATTAAGTTTTGTGTCTGGCTCCAAAGCCTATTAAATTCTTAATTTATCTGCCTGGGAATGATTAATACCTACACCAGGAACTGAGACAGACAGCAGAGGTGAAAGATAGGCGTGAGGAGGAAATGGAACAAGAGGAATGTCCAGGTGATATAAGCCCCAACTTCCCCTCTGCACAATTTTCCAATCCAAATTTGCCACACTATTGACTTCCTTCTCAGCCTGGTAAAGTGGCCCAGTTCCTAAGTAAGTCTTGACTACAACAGAAATAATCTTGAATTTTTAGCCCCTTCAGCCAATGCAACCTTGAAAGAAAGTGTACTCCTCAGATGTGGGGTCTAACAGTGGGTTACTATGCTGTGCATCCCACTTCCCCCAAGTCTCCTTTGCTGATGATTGAATCTGATACCCAGTGGGCAATGAGTAAGACATGGGCATCAGTGTACCCTCAAGTTTCACTGTTCTGTCCCCTCACCTCATGTTTGTCTAGTGACTTGTTCTGCCCTGCCTAGGCTGCTTGCATCTACTGGGTCCTATCATTGCAGTCAAAATAGTCTTCCCCTGGATATTTGGTTCCCACCAGGCCCAAGTCACCAAGATCTTCAGGACCCTGGGAGTCCTATAAATGAATAATGAAAAAAACAGAGTTTAACTCAAAGAAATGCCTGAGTTTTGCATCTTCCCCCATAACATTATCTTGCTTCTACAGCTACAATCCAGACTGGAATTAATTAGGTAGTACACATTTCTCAGGTGCAGCATAACCTTTCCATGGGGAACTCTGACTGACAGTTTCTAATTTATAAGCTTTATTCTGGTGCATAGACAAACACTGCCATGCTCAGACTGTATCTTTTGAAGGTTATAGCATTTAGACCCCAAAGCTCTTAATTTTATTGGAAATGGGAGAAAAAATGTCATATAAATATTTCATTTTGAAGCATAATGATCCCAACACACACCTCTTACTGCAATAATTACCACCCACTCAGTTTCACCATAGTCTGAAAATCAGCCACAGGAGGGCCCAGCTCCCTGCTATGTCTGTTTTTGGGGTCCCCAGGCAGCAGAAGTGTGCTTTTTCTTCACCCTGATGGTTTATAGACTATCATCTTTATATAACATATGAACTGGAGCCAGAGAGGGGATTTTGGCTTCAAGTTTAGTATTTTAGTATGTTCAGTGTAAATACAGAAGCGTCCTTCCAAATATAATGGTGCCATTGAGACATATTCCTAGCCCAGAGTTCCCTAGTGGGCAGGCTGGCAGAAGTACCTGATCATCCAAGCCTAGATTGAGTAAATGTTGCCTGGAAGGAAAAGAAGGAAGAGAAACCAAAAACCAGAGAAGCTTACAGAATTTGGTACCAAGAGAGCTGAGGGGAGGGAAATGGAAATCCCAAGAGAACCACTGGGCAGTGCTTCAACAAGAAAGGCTGAAGAGTAATCTCAGGGGAAAGAACTATGTTGATTAAAGCAAGGGTGAGATGAGAAAGAAATGGGAAATTGTGTAAGGAAGGTGTCTGGGAAGAGAAACACTTGTGTATGGGGACGAGAGAGGATACTATCCAACTCAGAGGTGAGAGAGTTACCTGAGGGCCAGTTGTAGCCAGGACCCTAGTGGTGGCAGCCAAACCAACTAGAAGGAAACATGTTTCTTTGAGGATAAAAGAAGAAAAGGAAGCCCAAATGGAAAACGGTCTAGAGATAGGGGGAATGAGAAAGCAGACTTGCCTGGGTCATGAATAACACCCGGAGGTTTGGCTTGGACTCTCTATTGGAGCATTTACCTGTGGGTCACTGCAAGAGGAGAATTTGTCTTTCTCAGTGCAAGAGCCTCTGGCTTTGTCTACCAAAACCTTGTCCGAAGAGGAGGTTACGAATAAGGACTTAGGGATCCAGGTGTTGAAGAGAAAAGGGTTGGTGAGGCCTTGGCTTTTTCCACATTGTAATTCCATATGGAGCCTTTTTTTCAGGGACTCCCCCAGAAATCTTCATACCTGAGCTCTAGTCCTGGTTCTATCACCAGGTGGTCATAGGTGAGTCACTTCATGTCTATAATTCTTAGTTTCCCCTTCTGTAAATTTAAAATAATAATCTTAATCTCACAGGTCGTTGTTGAAGTGTCTCAATAAGTCTTAAGCGAATTTAATGCAGCTGTGACTCTGTCCTGCTATCCGCAAGAGGGCAGATACAGGAAATCCCAAGGTTGTAACACCACTTGCCTTTTGCTCTTGGATGGGCTGGGCCTTGGGCAGGAGTGGAGCAGGAGTCTGGTGACACCTGCAAGATTGAAGATAGGATGGATATCAGGGTAGGGACAAATTGCCAGAATTAAGGTTATTCTCAGAGGATTGAGAGGAAATGGCAGCTACAAGAATGCCCAGTGCAGCTGGAAAGTCACCTGTCACCAGCTCCTCATCTTCATTACTACACTGAAAGAGAAAGTGTCCTTGACCTCAGTTAGTGGAAGCTGTTTCTCTCTAAGTCATCTGGATTTTCTGACATGTGGTTTAAGTCCCTCCACTCTCCCTTTCTCCCTCTTTTCCTCTTCCCTGCCTCTACTTTCACCAGAATAGCTATGAGAACTATCCTCTCTGGGGCTCTGCCCACCTCCAGATTTCCATTCTCGGTGTGAATATTTATGGCTATGTTTCAGAGAATACATAGCCCCAAATCTCTCCACTTGTCCTTTCAGCCTTATACAGCCTTTAGTAAATGTGTGTGGGGGCGGTGGGGGTGGTAGGCACCAGAATTTGTTGAGTGCTAAGTATATGCTGTACACATTGTCAAACACATTGCATTCGTTTTCTCGTTTAATCAGAACAAAGGTTGTATGATCACTTTACAAATGAGAAAACTAAGGCTAGGGGGAAGGTCATAAACTTATGCAAGGTTACATAATGAAAAAGCAGCAAAGTCAAGACTATGGTTTTCCAACTCCAAATCCAATGCCCTTGCCACTAGGCATCCCTCTGTGAAAGCCTGGCCTTCTGCCTTCACCTCAATCATGTTTATGTGGCAAAGGATCCCCTTCTGGTTTTACATACATGTGGGCCATCATACATAGTGGAGACAAGAAGCCATTTACAGGTGACCTCCACTCGCACTCACACTGGGCATTCTTTCAGTTGTCACTCCTCACCCCCAGATAATCAGCAGGCAGATACTGATGACTCTGTTCATCATTAACATCTTACAGGTCCTCAGAGCCTCCCCGAATTTGCCTAAATAAGGTGCCTTCCATGGCCTGGACCAGATGTCAGGGACCTGACCCTCTTTTCCTTATTCCTATCCTGATGCCATTACCCCCTGGTAGGTTTAGCTCTCACCATTATTCTTATCACAGAGTCCCTTGGTGGGCAGACTGGCAGGGGCAGACTGGCAGAGGCACCCTGATCTTTCTAGTCTGGATGGAGTAAATGCTGCCTGGAAGGAAAGCAACCTCAGTTTTGCAACCATGAATCTCACAAGTGGAGCCTTAATGTCCACCTCTGTGCCCTTCATTGTCTTTTTCTGTACAAAGCTAATCAAGGTTTCAAATCAGATAGGCCACCTAAGTTAGCTAATTTCTGCCATTTGGCAGTGATCTGCCACAAACTTGTACCTTGGAAGGATAGCGAACCATCCAGGCCCAAGAGCTCAGCCACAGCTGCTCTGGGAACCCACAGAGTGTGCCTGGCCCATTCTCTAGCCCTGCAGTTTTATTAGCTTCATTTTTTATGTGCGTTTTAACTCTCTGAATGCAGCCAAAACCAACATCAAATAACATCAAGGAACATAAGGTCATGACTTCCCCCCCACAGCGCTCAACCCCCAAATCATTTAGAGGCAGTGTGAACAGAATACACCACAATTTTTCCCCTGCCTGTCTTTTCAGAGGGCGGCAAAGACTGTTTCTGCTCTGTGAGCTATTCTCAGACATTGCTGCATCAGAACTCACTGTGAGAGATGTTTCAGGTCACCATAACCCAAAGAGCAAAAGGAGGGGAAAAAAGGAGGGGTAGGGGAGAACGAAAATACAGCCAGTAATCGATCTTCAGATCTCTGCCTCCCTGAGGCCATGAGTACTGGGCCCAGTGGTCCTGGCCAGTGCCTTCTGGGAGGGACAGTTGGAGGAACCAACCCCCTGCTTTTCTGCCTCATTGTCTCCCTCCTCTCTTCTTCCTCCTTTCCTTCCTTATCTCCATCCAGGGCCAGCTAGGAACAAGCATTCCAACAGGTTCCCCACATGGGCTACTAATCCCAGCCACCCCAAAGGATTCACCAGTACCTTCCCTTGAGTGTTTAGGTAGGGAAGTCAAGAGCCCCAGACAGGCCTGGGAAGTTTCTCAGCACTGAATACTCAGCACTGGGCCTGAAACCAGATGTGGGAGCCAAGCCGCCCAAGCTGAAGGAGTTCTCCATTCTAGAGAAATTTAGAAAATCAGTTCAGATTACAGTTTTCCTGATCCATACTGCTGGGAGGTAGAGAAAGAACTCTAGGATTGGCTGGATAGAGCCTTAGCTTTTCAGTCAGGAGCCAAGGGTTCTAGGCCTGACTGTGAGTCCTTAAGAAGTCATTTACCTCTCTTTGTCTCAGAATCCCCCAGAAACATAGCAACCACTCCTTCAAATGGATTTCCTCAAAGTGGAACTTTTTTACTTTTTAAAAACAGATAATATGTTTACATTTTTGATGGTAAGTCTTTAATGAAGAGATCTTAGTGGTAGCAGTATGAAAGGAACACCATGTGACAAAGAGAAGATAATTCTTAAACTTTTATTACTTGCTTGCCCTCCCTTAGGAAACAAGGGCTCAGGCCCTTCTACTATTCCCACACTCTTTTCCAACCTTTCTCCCTCTGTTAGAATCTGGTCAGCTCTCTAATGTCTACATCTGTAATGTGGCCAGCGGGTCTCTAGATACCCTACCACTCTAACATCCTATTATTATCTAGCCTCTGAGTTTTCTTCCCCACCCTTCTTGATGAAAACATTTGAGAGTTTAATAATTTTTCCTTAGTGGATAGTTTTGACTCTCTCTATATATAGAACTTATCTCTACCTCTACTTACTACCTACTTATCTACCTATATCTCTCTACTTATCTACCTATATCGACCTCTACTTATCTACCTATATCTGTCTACTTATCTACTTACCTATCTACCTACTTACCTCCCTATGTTAAGTATAGCATTTAGAGCATTAGAGTTTCTTGTGCCAGTGAAAACCAAGATCAATGGTAATTCCTCTTATAAATGTAATCTATTTTTCTGTGGACCTTTTTCTTATCAAATGAGCTCAAAATATTAATTAATGAGTTTATTTTGTCCATTGGTAACAAGAACAGGTAAATAACATCTCTCTCCTTCAAATGGGGAGCTATCACTAAAATGGAGTAGATAAAGCTATTTTATTATGGCCTATAAAAAATCCTACACCCAAATTAGAAACTACGATAGATACTTGGGGTTCCAGTCAAAGACAGTTTTTCTTCTGCAGACAGGTAAAGTTAAAAAATGCTTCCCCAACCCTTCCCCCTAACAACTGTCCATCTCTCAGGCAGTGAAGGGTTAGAGACAAGGAAAGAAAAACTGGAAGAAAGCTCTGGGCAGTCTTATGACCTCTATTCCAGAACAGGGAGATGGGTGAAAGCAGAAACATTTAGGTCACCTTCCTCATCAATTTCTCTTGGTTTATCGGGTTATATCAGAAGTTCTTAAGCTTTCTTGGTTGCCAATGTCCTTAGCATCTCATTAATTCACAGTGCCTCTAGGCCAAAATAAATATCTAACAGTTTCATTTATTCAGAAGTTAAGTTCACAAAACTTAATAAGTATTTATACCCTTAATAACTTAATAGCCACTTAAAATCATAATACACATAAATTAAAAGAAAAATATTAATATGCATATTAATGGAGAAAAATATTTTTATTTTACCTTAAATAGATACCTTTCAGGCAGTGCACAGCTTCTCAGATCTTGAAATCAGATTGGACACCACCACCTGCATTTCCTGCTCCATGTGAATTTTCACACAGCACTTGATTTTTGTCACAGCAGCCATCAAAAGGAATGTAGTACAATCTAATGTTGAAATTGTGAACTGACACAAGCTAGTAGCTTGTGGAATGTCTGACAGATGTCTAGTGTCATTGTGTTCCCCTCAGAAATGTAAAATATCCCACGAAGGCCCTGTGAGTTCACAGTTGTGCCCCGGGAAACCTCAGCTCATAATCTGGGAAACCTAGGGTTAGATCAACAAATTCCTGGCCATTCTTAGACATTACTTCCTTCCTTCTCCCTTCACTGGCGGAAATGTATTTTCGTAGTTCTATTTCCCCAGAATACCCTTTGCTGTAATAGCAATCTGAAATAAAATAAAAAGTATGTCTACATCCTCCATAAAATTGCCATTGAAAGTATGTTGTACTCTTTCCCCTTACAAGACATGTTTCTTATTGTAGTTAGAGAGATCTTTTAAAAAATGCACATCAGACACACCCATCAGATTGGAAAACATTTGGAAGACTGGCAATAGCAAGTGGTAATGAAGATGTAGAATAATGGGAGCTCTCATGTATTGTTGATGGCAGTGTAAATTGGAAAGCCACTTAGTAAAAATATCTGACATTATCTACTAAAGTTAAACATATTTGTACTCTATGATCTAGATATTCTACAACAACTGTTATGACTTGAAAACTAACATACTTATGCATCATAATACATATATCAGAATGCTCATGATAGCACTGTTTATAATAGCACCAATTTTGAAGCAACTTAAATGCTTATGTAGAGTAGAATGAATATGTAGATTGTAGTGTATTTGTACAATGGAATATTATATGGCAATGGAAACAAAGGAACTATAGTTACATGCAAGCAACAACATGTATTGATCTTACAAGCATAATGTTGAGCAAAAGAAATAAAATAACATATACTATATGATTCCATTAATATAAGGTTTGTAAAAAGGAAAAATCTAGCTATAATTTTGTAGATGTATATGCAGGTATAAAACTATATTTAAAAAGACATACTTTTAGAACTTCCAGATAGCTGCAGACATGGATATTTCTAAAGGGTGACACACCCAGGGAGGGCATGCAGCTCCACACCCCTTCCCTCATACCTCACCATATGCATCCCTTTGTCTGTGTCATTTATAATGTTGTTATAATAAACTGGTAAACATTTAAAGAAGACATATTTCTGGTTCTGCCAAAATGATATAGCCCCCATGGGACTGGGGCTGAACCTCCACAATCACCTGACAGCAATAAATCTGTATGAGGCAATGCAAAGCAGAGCTAGTTGGCACTTATTCCCTCTCCTCTCACCTCCTCCTATGTCAGCAGGGTCTAGTGGAAGCTGAGCTTTCACCCCCATCTCACAGCAACAGAGCAATTTGAATCAGCTCTCTTTGGGGGTGGGGAGGCAGTGGAACCAGTGAGGAGTTGATTTTACACGTCCACTTGGAGGCAACAAGAGGGTACCCTGCTTTCACTGGGAAGGCGTCAGAGGAGTGAGGAGTGGAGGGAGTGGCTAAATTTCTACCTTTTCCATATGCAGTGAAGCAGTACAAGTTAGTGCACCGCTTTGACAGAGGTGGCATCAGCAGGGCCCAGTGACAATTTGAACAAACATACCCACCTGATCCTTGCATGACATCTCAATAGGGGAGAGTGTCTTCTTTAAAAAAATATAAAACAAAATAAAATATTTAAATGAGACTCACTCAGAATATCATAACACAATATCCAACAAATCCAGAGTCCAATAAAAACATTAACTACTATATCAACCATGAAAATCACAACTTCAATGAGAAAAACAATCAAATGACACCAACAATTAGATGTTGAAAATTTCTAACAAGGCTTTTAAAGCAGCTATCAGAAAATGATTCAACAAGCAATTACAAATTTTCTTGAATCAAATGAAAAGAATTAGAAACTCTCAACAAAGAAAAAGAAGTTATAAAAAAAAAAACTAACTGGCAATCTAATGCCAGAAAAAAATTCTCACTAGTTGATCTAAATAGTAAAGTGGAGATGACAGAGGATAGAATAAAAAAATTGAGGCCATAACAATAGAATTCACACAATCTGAATAACAGAGAAAATAGACGGAAAAAAATGAACAGAGCATGGGATACCTATTAGAGAATAATGAAATATCTACTGTTTGGATCATTAGAGTTCAAGAAATAGAAAACAGAAGGTGTTGACACATTTTTCAACCACTAAAAGAAAAAACTGTCACATTTTCTTAATCCAGTCTATCATTGATGGACATTTGGGTTGGTTCCAAGTCTTTGCTACTGTGAATAGTGCCGCAATAAACATATGTGTGCATGTGTCTTTATAGCAGCATGATTTATAATCCTTTGGGTATATACCCATGCACGTTGTGCACAAGTACCCTAAAACTTAGAGAATAATAAAACAAAAAAAAGAGAAAAACCTGTCAACCCAGTATTCTATATCCAGCTAAAATAAACTTCATGAATGATGGGAAAAATGAAGACATCCTCAAATTAACTACAATTAAGAGAATTTATTGTCAGCATACTTACCCTAAACAAATGACTAAAAGAAGTTTTTAAATCAAAATAAATGATAACAGAAGAAAGCTTGGAACTTTCGAAAAGAAAGAACATTGCCATGAGTAAAAATAGGGGTAAATATAGTAGAATATCTTACTTCTCTTGAGTTTCTTAAATCAATATTTGGAGATTGATGTAAAAATTATAAAACTGTCTAATGTCATACCCCGTGAATACAGAAGAAATACATAACAAACTACATTTTTAAGTAGGAAGGATAAAGAGACCTAAAGAAAATGAGGTTTCTACAACTCACTCAAAATAGTAAAACATTGATACCAGCAAACTATGGTGAGTTATGTATGTATATTGCAATATCTGGAGCAATTGCTAAGAAAATGGTGCAAAGCAATATACTCAAAAACACTAAAAATAAATTAAGATGGAATCCTTAAAAATGATCAGATAACCTAGAAGAATATAAAAAAGATATCAAAGGAACAAGAAACAGATAAATTAAACAGGAAAAAAAATAGTACAGACTAACATGACATTTACCTTAAATATAAATGGGCTAAATATAAGTAAAAGAGCTTTCAAAAGTGGAAAAATAATTTATTCAATGATATGCTGTCTACAAGAAACCTACTTCAAATACAATGGCGTTGCTATGTTAAAAATAAAAAGATGGAAAAAGAGATACCATGAAAATATTAATTTAAAAAGCAGGAATATCTATATTGATATAAGATAAAGCCTACATTAGGGCAAAAAATACGATGGATGAAAAGGAATATTACATAATAATATAAAGATCAGTCCACTGGAAGGACATATAGTTCTAAATGTGTATGCACCAAAAACTGATACTCAGATAACAATGAAAAAAATGGTAGAGTTGAAAAGAGAAATAGACAAATCCAAAACTGTAGTTGAGAACTTCAACATTCTACTCTCAGAGATTTATAGAACCACTCAACAGAAAATCAACAAAACAGTATATAGAAACACTGAACCATGCAATCAACCCAAATGACTTATTATATATACCCAACCAAAAAACTATTATCTATAAGAATTCTCAAAACTCTAAACGATCTAGTTAACAAATGGGCAAAAGAAAGAGAAGACATTTCGCTGAAGAGAATATACAATTGACAAGCATATAAAAAGAGGTTCAACATAATTGTACATTAGTGAAATGCAAATTAAAACAACATCACTAAGAAACATCACTACACACCTATAAGAATGACTAAAACTAAAGACAATGGCAACACCAAATGCCGGTGAGAACATGAACAAACTGGATGATGTACATTTCTAGTGACAATTTGAAATGGTACAACTACCTTGGAAAATAATTTATCAGTATCTTAGAAATTTAAACATGTACAATCCAGCAATTGCACTCTTGGGCATTTATCCCAAAGAAATTAAAATTTATGGTCACACAAAAATCTATACACTAATGTTTACAATATCTTTATTCTTAATAGCCCAAAGCTGGAAACAATCCAATGTGCTTCAACAGATGAATAGTTAAGCAAACTGTGCTAAATCTATACCATGGAATACTACTTAGCAATAAAAAGGAATGAATTAGTGATAAATGCAACTATTTGGGAGAATCTCCAGGGAATTATGCTGAGTGAAAAAAGCCATTCCAAAAAGGCCACATACTGTGTATATGTGATCGTTTATATAACATTCTGGAAATGAAAAAATTAGAGAAATGGAAAATATGGAGAATAGATTAGTAGTTTCTAGGGTTCAGGAATGAGTGGGGTGGGGGAAAAGGAAGCAAAAGGCAAGTATGGCTGTAAAAGGACAATCAGAGGGACTATTGTGGTGTTCTCTATCTTGACTGTATTAATGTCAATATCCTGGTTGTAATATTGTACAATAAGTTTGCTAGATATTATTACTGAGGAAAACTTGGTAAAGAGTACAGGGATCTCTCTGTATCATTTCTTACAACTGCATATAAATCTGTAATTACCATAAAATAGAAAGTTTATCTCATAAAAATAAAAAAAAAACCCCATGGGCCCTACAAATGTCAGGATAGTGATTACCTCTGAGGGAAGGAAGAGAGTTATGATCTAGTCACATAAGCGTTTCTGTGGTCTTAGCAATGTATTATTGCAAATTTATTGACTTGGGAGATGGCTACACAGATATCATTGTATAAATATTTATTGCATTGTGTAAACAAGTCTTATGCACATTTCTGCATATGTGTCATATATCATAGTGGAAAAATTTTTTTTAAATACACATTGGATAATTTCATTTCTTTGCTTAAAATTCTCCAAGGGCTTCTTTTGCTCATAGGATAAAAATCCAAACCCCTCATTGAGGCCTACAGAGCCTTCTTCACCAATCATTCTTCTTATGCTCTGTGTTCCTGACATACTCACCTTTTAACAGGTCCTCCTTTGTTAGAGTTTTTGCACATGCTTTTCCATCAACCCAGAATGTCTGATTACTCTCTCTACCTCTCTTCACCTATAGATTTCAACTAAAATCTCCAGGAGTTTATCAAATCCCCTCTGCGATATGCTTTCTTGGCTCCCTGTGTTTCACCTTACTACCACCTTCATAGTTTACAATAGTATATTTTGAGTAATTTGAGTAATAATTTGAGTACTGCCTGTGTCCTCTTTGACTCCTAGGCCTCCAGACCTACAGCTTAAGCTCCATAAGTGCAAGAATCCTCTCTGCCTTGTTTCACACAGTGCCTAGAGCAGTTCCTCCTAGAACATAACAAGAACTCAATATATATTTGTGGAATAAGTTGATTGAAATTCCATTATGTCATTCTGTGTTACTTTTGGAGGCAACATAGGTTGAAAAGGTTCTTTAGATTAAAATTGATCCAATCTTGGTCAAATCTTGACTCTATCATATCCTAGATATTGCCCTTGGGCAGGATTATTTATCACTCTGATATTTAGTTTCACCATCTTCAAAATAAATCTTATCTAACATGGTTGTTGCAAAGTCAAAAGGAAATAATTCATGTTCTCTTTTCATATAATTCAAAAAATCTTTGTTTAGCATAAATAACTTTTCTTTTCTCAAACATAGAAATTATGTAGCCCACCATATTTCCCTTTTTTGCTCTAGCCTGTATGAAGCTCAAACACTAAACTTATCAGAGCAAGCACTCTAAGTGCCTTAGTTGCATTAGGTGAGATCTAAGAACCTTGTTGATGGCTATCGTTTTTGGGTCTTTCTAGGGTAGTGCTCAGGATAGATAGAAGAGCATTCACTGAATGAGCCCTTAAGGACTGAAATATTCTTCCAACCATTGGCTTTTGCACGTATGAAGCAAGTAGTTGACTACTTAACATGCTCTGATAAGCCTAAGCAGAGTTGCAAATAAATATAATTTTTGTTATTCTAATGCTTACTCATTTCCAGAGGATACTGCCAGGCAGTATCTTAGTGCTGTAGAAGAAAGTGGTATGATCAATTAGTGATTTGTGCACAGGCACAGGAAGGGGGAATGGTGGCATCTTTATTACGTGACTATCATTCCAGATCTTAGAATATATTTCCCTATCACCTGACCCAATGCATGAAATTCCACCACTGGTGCTTTGTGCCTCTGGGAAGGCGAAGGGAACAGCCTGCGACTTATTAACAGGCCTCATAGTAAAAACTGGTTGAGAGACAGCTTGGACCTGATGGTAATGGCACATAGTACAAAAATGGCTGCTGAAAGCTCAGAGCATGGAGGAAAAATAAAACTTCCTAGGTGAAGGCTGTATTCAGTGCTTGTCTGAGCCTCCTGGGCTCTCTACACCCTTTAGAAGCCACCACACAGAAGTGATAATGCTAGAGTTGACACTCACCTTGGTCCTTTAAATTATGTTGTATTCTTAGATAAGTCACCTGAAGCCTGTGGGGCTCCAAAACCGAAAGTCTGTAGAGAAGTATGTATAGATAACTCAGTTTCCACAGACCAGCTAGGAAGACTTCCCTCTCTCCCTCACTCCTCTTGTCCACCCCTTCGTTTCCTCCTTCCCTCCTTGCTAACCTCTTCCCTCTTGCTCCCAGTTGTCTTCCCAAACTCTTTCATGCTACTTCCTGTCAAAATTCCCAGGTGTGTCCCTTCTGTGTCATCAGGGTGTGTCCCCTACCCTGGATCCCTTCAGGAGCCTTGATTCAGAAACACTTATGGACTGCAGATGCCAAGTTATTATTCGTTACAAAGAAGCTATTTATCCACTAAGGCTAGCAAATATAAGCTGAAAGTGTGGTTTCCAGCGGAAATCTTTGGAGTAAGATCATGGGAGGCATCTAGGGGACACAGAGAGCACAAGATAGGCCACTCCCTGGTCTTTCTCCTCCTCTACAATTCTGAGAGCAGCCTGACTGCGCCAGGCTAAACATCCCATTACCTTCTGGACTTACACACACATATGCACACATGCACACATGCACACACAGGCCACACATCCTCAGACTCAGGAAAGATTAGTGTGATCTTCCTTCCTTCCTCCCTTAAAACAGGAGCTCTATGAGGAAAAGATGGTGTTTAGCTCACATAGGGCCTGGCGTTGAGGATGTAACCATTTGGGGACTGACTGAATGAATGCACTGGAAGAACTTTAAAGTCCGCTAATGGAGACTCCTGGTTTACATTTTATTACATAATATATTGCAAATATGGAACCTGGTTTGAGGAGGGGAAAGGCTATAGAGTGACTTAAGGGCAGAGCTAGGGCTTAATTCTAATCATTTAGATCTTCAGACAAAAGTTCTTCCTGCTATAGAGAGCTAGAATTCATGAATTTGAACTTTGGCTCTGACACTTCCTAGCTGTGGTAACTTGGGCTACCCTCTGTGCCTCAGTTTCTTTGTATATAAAATGAAGATAATAATAGTACGTAACTCATTGATGCCTTGTGAGGATTAAATAGCTTCATCCATTTCTAGCACTTAGAATATTCCAGGTCCATAGAAAAATGTTTAATAAATATTAGGTATTATTATTTTGCCTGGCTAACAAGTCACTCCTCTCCCTTCTTCATGTATTTCCATAGCTCACCCAAACCTATTGGTCTTTTTTTACTCCCTTCAACTTTCTCCCTGCTACTTATTAGTCTTGTGACCTTGGGCAAGTGACTTAACCCCTCTGAGCCTCATAAGCCTGGCATACAATAGGCGCTTCCTAGACCTCAAGTCCTTTCTACCTCTTCCTACCTTCTTTAGTGCTCTCTTTCATGCAGGAACTTTGGTCTCAAACTTTTTGCCATTTGTTGTGATCTCCAGTACATGGACTTCCTACTGCCCCACCTTTATTGTGTGTGTGCATGCATACACACACACAGAGAGAGAGAGAGAAAGAAAAAGAAAGAAAAGAAAGAAAGAAAGAAAGAAAGAAAGAGAGAAAGAAAGAAAGAAAGAGAAAATAGAACAAATCAGCTTATATTCAGTATTTTTTTAGTATTTTCTGTGTCAGCTCTCTGAGGGGCACTGAGACTATAAAGATGAACATGACATGGTCTCCACCCTCAAAGGGATCACTTTCTAGCAGAGGAGACATTCACACACACTAGCTATTTATTCCATACCCAGAGCATATGGGAGCTAAGACAGAGAGAAAATATGGATTCTAACCTTATTTAGAAGGAATCAGAACATGGGAAGGAAGGAGAATCAAGGAAGGAAATAGAGGTATATAGGTCAGAGTTGCAGGGAACAGAGCAGTGTAGAGAAGAGAAGAGAGTGCTTCTGGCGGGGCAAGTAGAAAATGTTCAACACAGATGAGGAATATTGGCAGGGGATGAGATTTGGAATGTACCTTGAGTGTGAAGTGCCTGTGCGCTCTCCAGGTGGAGATAGCAGTTATAGTTGGCTAATACCGATCTAGAGTTTGAGAATGAAGTTAGGGGTGAAGAGATGGATTGAGGAAAGATTAACACAGAAGTAAGACTTGAGGCCCTGAGATAGAGGAAACCAGATGGTTAAAGTAATTAGGCAGGGAAGACCCAGTTCTCAGAGGCCCTTCTTTTGGAGCTATGACTGTGGCCTAGCCCAGAGAAGCTTCTAGAATATTTCTTTCAAGAAAAGCTCTTAGAATCTCATCAATGCTCCCCTACTCTGTACAATGTGAATTAGAAAAAGATACCTTCTTTGGGCAGACCAAGTACACAAAGATGTCCCTTCTGGGTGGGTACAGAATTATGAGCTGCCATTTGGCAAGTAGGACAAGTCTGCCTTTTAGTCTTTGCTTGCCTTCTCAGCTTTTGTTGTGTAAGGTATAAGTAGTGCCACCCTACAATGTGGTCTTGAGTACCACGACCGGGTGGCTGGATGCAGGTGGAGAAAGTCATCAGTGTTAGCCTGGCTTTCTCTGAGGGAAAGCTACCTAGGTTCTCATACAAGGAACAGGGCCTCAAGTCTTCTGCTATGACTGGAAAAAAATATTTTTTCCAGAATGTTCATGGTTGTTATCCATGGTTGTTATCCGCAAGTTTTGGTATTTCAGGAACTTAAGCAGGAATAAGTTTTCATGATATAATTATAGAGCAGTTAAACAAAGACTTTTGGTTTGGGGTCTTGTCCTAAAAACGGCCCATCAAAAGAGTCTTAGTTGGCTTTACTGAGAAGGTACAAGTACTAAGCCCTCAGCAGATGTTTATCTGCCTCCCTCACTCCTTCAACCTTTTGTAGCTGGATGAGAAGCCCTCTCAGTAGCCCCGGAGT
Organism: Pan paniscus; assembly: GCF_029289425.2. Lineage (NCBI taxonomy): Eukaryota > Metazoa > Chordata > Mammalia > Primates > Hominidae > Pan > Pan paniscus. The sequence continues at coordinate 67,346,046 of NC_073272.2, forward strand.
CCAGCTACTCAGAGATGAAGTCAGATTCCCTAGATCCAGGCGTTATAAACCTGCTGCTAGTTAGGCTCATAATCACTGACCTGGGGTGTGGGTGGGGGGCTGGCTTTAGGGGACTGAAGGCACAAGATAGGCAACCCAGGCAGAAACTCAGATTTGGGGCCCCGGGACAGTACCATAACAGTAGCAAAAGGAAGCCAAGTAGGACTTGTTTGGGGCTGCTACTACAGGCCCAGTCCAAGACAGGTTGGGTTAACTGATTAGGTCAAAAGGGCCCTAGCTATTCTTGGAGGAAGGAGGCAGAGGTTGGAATCCAGGTAGGGTCTGACAAGAGAAACTCAGATGCCTTGTTGTCTATAGCTGCTCCCATTAGTCCATAAGCCACCTCTTTCTTGCTCAAGCCAGAGAGTTGGTTTGAGGGACACCTATGTATGTGGGTTGCATTTCTCTTCCCTTCCCTTGTCTTAGCTTAGATGAGCATGTAACTGGACACTGAAGCTGTCAGCAGAACAGTTTACTTATGACTAGGCATGTCAAAAACAGGAGGCTGATTAAAGTCTGGCCAATCATCCCATGAGCTAGGCCCCAAATGCTGGTACTTAGTGCCAGCTCTGGCCTGTGGGGCTTACTATGCCTCTGAGAGTAAGCGCTGTGTTGCCACAATTTCTCTTGGCAGGAAGGATCCCTAGAATTTAAGTCAAGAGCCTCAGGTTCTACCTCTCGCTCCATGACACATTTGAAATATGACTTGGGGCAAATCTCTTCTTTCTCTTTGTCTCAGTTTCTCCATATGTAGCATGACAGATTCAGACTCTTCTAGTTCTATTACTTTGTAGCTTTTCAGAGACCTTGACCTGACTTATTCTTCCATCAGTCCTTTCCCTCTCTTTTCTCCCTCCTTCCCTTCTCCTTTCATCTGCATATTCTCTGAGGGACCCTCTGGCCTTAACTTGTGACATTAACTATATCAGGAAAAATCTCTATACTTCAAGAAGGGCTTTAAGGAAGTTACATCTTAAACCAGCATTTTTCAAACTGTGGGTCACAACTCACTAGTAAATAATGGAATCAATCTGGTAGATAAGAACTGGCACTTTTTAAAAGTGAAATAAAATAAAATAGAAAATATCAATGTGACTGCATATATTAAGGGTATTTTTTAGTGAAACTTTTGTTTTTATATTAGGTTGAACAATATATAAAATTGCCAATATGTATGTATACACATATGTACGTATACATTTGTGTATGTACACATACACACACAGTGAAAGCATTTACTAGTTTACACTATAAAATGTATACCTTACTATGAGTCACAGTAAAAAATGTTTAAAAGTCACTGTCCTAAGAAGGAGATAGCCAATGGTGAGCTATGTGGAGATACTGAAAGAGGCAGCTATGCAGGGGCCTTTTGGGACCCATCACTTCTCAAATATAGGTAGAGACCTTCTCTATTATCTATATAATCATCCAATTCTGTTTATACACCAGGTCTGGTGCATTTTCGGTAGTGTGTCCTCCTCATCAAGACAATAGAGTGTGTTCAGGGGACCTTTTCTGCAGAACCATCCCTAAGAGGGAAAAAGAGTAACGAGGCCTTCTGAGAGTGGTGATTTGGGGCCTCCATCATTGGTCTTCAGTGTTTGCTGGGCCAGTGGGCTTCCACTCACCCTGATGTTCCCCCCACCACAAGTAGGGATGCACCACATGGGGCTTTACGGCACCTCCTGTAGCTGCCTGTTCTCTCAACATGGATTCTTTTTTGGACAGGAGGAGGGGCTCTTGTACTCCCAGAAGAGGATAAAACATCAACTCTGTTCCCAGTGTTATATGCAACAGAATTCTCATCAGCTCCCCGACAGGTTGGGGAGTGCCAGGGACATGGTTAGAAAGAAGAATGAAGAGCATCTGGCATGCAAGTCTGTTCTGAAGGGAATGAATAAAAGTGGCCAGCCAGCTGTTGCAGTTCCTAGTCCTCTTAAGACGCGATTCACTGGCAGTTGTTTCCCCTTCTTGGCCTCCCTATGTGAAGAGGACACTGACCACTGTTAAGACGACAAGGTCTTTCTGGCACTGAGTCTGCCACTTTCTCCAATAATTTCCAAAGAAAGAACCCCTGAGGAGAATAAAACACATCAAAGCTCAGATACCTGAGTTGTAATGTGAGTTTAACGAAAGAGAATGGCCAATAAGCTCTCACTCCTTGTCAGGCACTGAATAACCTTTTTTGTTTATCATCATAGGTTTCCATGTAAAGAAGGGTAAGCAATGGCTGGGCTAGAAATCATGGGAAATTTACATAAGGAAATCTTAATCCCTTAATATCTATATCCCCTGCCTCCAGGGTTTCAAGGTTTCAGTCTTCTGTCCTGACCTCCATATGTTTTTTATTTTATTTTATTTTATTTCATTTTATTTTATTTTATTATTATTATACTTTAAGTTTTAGGGTACATGTGCACAATGTGCAGGTTAGTTGCATATGTATACATGTGCCATGCTGGTGTGCTGCACCCATTAACTCATCATTTAGCATTAGGTATATCTCCTAAAGCTATCCCTCCCCACTCCCTCCACCCCACAACAGTCCCCAGAGTGTGATGTTCCCCTTCCTGTGTCCATGTGTTCTCATTGTTCAATTCCCACTTATGAGTGAGAATATGTGGTGTTTGGTTTTTTGTTCTTGCGATAGTTTACTGAGAATGATGATTTCCAATTTCATCCGTGTCCCTACAAAGGACATGAACTCATCCTTTTTTAATGGCTGCATAGTATTCCATGGTGTATATGTGCCACATTTTCTTCATCCAGTCTATCATTGTTGGACATTTGGGTTGGTTCCAAGTCTTTGCTATTGTGAATAGTGCCGCGATAAACATACATGTGCATGTGTCTTTATAGCAGCATGATTTACAGTCCTTTGGGTATATACCTAGTAATGGGATGGCTGGGTCAAATGCTGACCTCTGTATGTTTAAATCCTTCAAGATCCACCTAACTTCTACATCTTCTGTTAAAATTTCCTTCCCCCACCCTAAATTGGCATTGTCATTCTCCATACTGCCATAACATTTTTTCTGCCCTTTTATAATTCTCATACTTTCTGACTCATATATTATGCTATGTGTGTCCATGTTCTAGCCTTCAGAGTCAGACAGAACTAAATTCAAATACAAGCCCCACTACTTACTTCGTGATCTTGGGCAAATTCCTTAACATCTCTGGGCCTCCATTTTTCATCTGGAAAATTATTGTGGCAATAATATCCACCTCATAAGGCTGATCTGTTGACAAAAAAAAAAGCATGTTTAAAATGCTTTCCCAGACTTCCAGTTTCATATCTCATATTAATCCTATCATAACAAAAAGGAAAGTCTGGAACAAACTCAATACGAATGACTTTTATTGGACCCATCAGAGAACTGGCAATGCAGAGCAAGCCGTCATTCCAAAATCTGGTGAAACAGGTGAATTATGAGACTTATAGCCATGATTTCTAGAGCAGAAGTCCCTGGAGCCATAAAATCATAAGAACATTTAAATGATAATTTTGACAAATTACAGGAGGCTGAGTGTGAATTAGTGTGAAAGTGGGAGCCACAGGTTTTTTTTGGGAGGAGCACAGTTTTGTGGAGTGTCTCTTCAGGAATCCCATCAGTTTATCATGGTGAGGAGTCAAGAAAAATCTCCTGATGGCTCTGGCAGGAGGAAGGAAAAAGTAACCATCATTTTTAAGTGCACCCAGAGCATTCTCCATAACAAAGGCCTACTTTCCAGGGCAAAAGGCTTGACAAGAGAATTCCATATCCAGTAAAATTATCCTTCAAAAGTGAATAATAAATAAAGATTATCTCGGAAAAACAAGAACTGCAGGAATTTGTTGTTAGCAGACTTGCTCTGCAAGAAATGTAAAAAGTTCTTCAAAGAAAAGTAAAATGATATAGATGAAAAACCAGGATGCACATAAAGAAAGAAAGAGCATTGTAGAATAAATAAGTGAAGGTAAAATAAAATATTTTAATTTCTCATTCTTAATTGATCTAAAACTGTCCATTTAAAGTGATACTAGTAACAATGTACTGTGCAATTACAGAATATGAATAAGTGAAATGAATAATAGCAATATTATAAGGGAAAGGAGGAAGGAATTATGACTACTCTAAGGTACTGCACTACACATCACATAAAAGTGGTATAAAATCATTTGAAAGTGGACTTAGATAAGTTGGACTTAGGTTATATTTCAAACCCTAACATAATCACTAAATTTTTTAAAAGTATAATTGGTGTGTTAAGAAAGGAAAAAATGGAATCATATAAAATGCTCAAAACCAGAAAAGGCAGAAAATGAGGAGAAGAAAAAAATAAAGAGCAAGTACAACAAACAGAAAACTGTTACAAACATGATATATATTAATTCAACTATATCAATAATCACTTTAAATGTGAATGGTCCAAGTACAGCAATTAAAGGACAGAGATAGTCAGAATGGATTAAAATAACAAGACCCAACTGTGTGGGTTGGGTCTACAAGAAACCCACCTTAATTCTAAAAACTCGAATAAATTAAAAGTAAAGGGATGGGCTAGATGCAGTGGCTCACACCTGTAACCCCAGCACTTTGGGAGATAGAGGCAAGAGGATCGCTTGAAGCCAGGAGTCCAAGACCAGCCTGGGTAACATAGCGAGACCTTGTCTCTACAAAAAATAAAAAAATAGCCAGGCATGGTAGCACATGCCTGTAGTCCCAGCTACTTGGTAGGCTGAGGCAGGAGAATCACTTGAGCCCAAGCATCAACTATGATTTTACTACTGCACTCCAGCCTGGGTGAAAGAGCAAGACCCTGTCTCAAACGAAAAAGTAAAGAAATGAAGTAAAAAGGAAAAGGAATTTAGAAAGATATATATTAATATAATGATAAAATACTTTCACATAGTAAGAGTTCAGTGAATGATTCTTATAATTGTTGTTTTTGTTGCTGTTGTTATCGGACTTAGAGCTCCTAGGTAACTGGGGCCTAATCTACTTCATCACTGCCTCCCCAGCACCTGACACAGAGCAAATGGGAAGAAAGGGAAGCCAAATCAATTCATATAAAATGGATTAAGTGCCTACACTGTGCCAGGCCCTGTTTCAGGGGAAAAGGTCATTTAAATGCCGATTCTGTTATTGAGTAGCTCACGGTGAAATGGAGAAGATAAATTTTCACTCTTTCAACAAATACTTATCTGTAAATCAATAATGACAAGTACAGTGTGGTCAGTGTTTTACATTTTGACATCTCTGAAATCAGGAGGCACCTTGAGACCAATGATTTCTTAGCAATGTGCTGTCATTTCATTGACAGCATTTTTTTTAGTGTTACATAAAATGATGGTGTAATTTCAATCAATGGCATCTTAGATTTGAGGAAATATGGCAATAAATTATGGCCTTTGGCAACCTTGGGCCATGGATTTCATTGATGAGAAAAACCAAGGTTTAGGAAGGTTAAATAATTGTTCAAGATCACAAAGCTGGTAAGTAGCAGGTCCTTGTGACTCTAAAATACATGCTTTGTCTTTCACTGCAACACTTCAAGAATTGAGTAGGCACTCAATAACAGTTTGAGCATTTAAATGAAAGAACGAATAAATGAGTAACAGTAAATGTCAGCCTTTGAAATAAAGTGTTTCACGACATTTTGTTGCTATCCAATAGAAATATGTGAGCTTCATATGTAATTTTAAATTTCCTAGTGAATACATTTTTAAAGTTTTTTTTTAAAAAGTGAAATTAATTTTAGTAATGTATTTATTTCATCTACTATGCCAAAATGTTATCATTTCAACATGCAATTCAATTTAAAAAATTATTAATGAGATAATTTACATTTTGTTTTTCATACTAACTCTTTGAAATCTAGTATATATTTCATACTTACAGCACATCTCAATTTGCAATAGCTACATCTCAAGTGTTCAGTAGCCACATGTAGGTAGTGGCTACCTCATTGGACAGTGCAGGACTAGAGCACCAAGAAGATCTTACTGCCTCTCTTCCTGGCTCACTGATGCCAACAAGTTTGCCTCTAGAACTTTCTTCATTTGGCTATTAAATGACTGTCTTCTTTCCCTCTCCACGATGCTTTAGTAATCATCATACATCAGTGTTAAGGACCTTTTTTCCTGTTTCTATTTTTTACATTTTACTTGTTAACTTATTATTATAAAAAATTTCTGACATATAAAAAAGTAGAGAGAACAGAATAATAAACTCCCATGTACTTAACCTTTTGCCCATCTCATTTCATTTTCCATACTCTGCTGCCTTTCCATGCATTTTCCTCTCAGGGTATTTTAAAGTAAATCATTTAGTCCCTAAGTGTTTCAGAATGCTTTTTTAACAGAAAATGTTTCTATTTTAAACATAGCCTCAATTTTGTTTTAAACATAAGCCCAGTACTCGATGTCATTATTAGAGTCTTTTTGAATTATTACCCACATATTTCCCTCTAATCTGTGCAAGGCCCTGGCAGGCGGGATGGGAGAAGAAGATGCAGTGACCTTGGCTAGTCACTCTACCTCTCCGAAACTTCAATTTCTGTAAAATGGAGATAAAATAGCTACCACACTGGATTGTGGTGATTATTCTGTGAGATACCCCAGGTATAGCTCTAAGCCTAGTGCCTGACAGATAATGGAAGCTTAATAAGAGAAAGGTTCATGGTAAAAGGGAAGTCTTAACCAATATAGACTAAAGCAGATTGATAGCTTTCATTGTTCCGGGTATCATGCTTTTATCAATGCATCCTGTCACTTTCCTAGCTTTTGTCACAGTCATATCACATTATTGAGCCAAGGATGTTGTTGTTAATTAAAACCCCTTTGTCATTTTCACAGTTGCTGCTATTGAGCCCTGACTTTGCATCTTGTGATTGTCCCTGCACTTTTACCCTCTCACAAATCTGTCCCTCCTTGCTCAGCTCCTCATTGTCTCACATTGGGATAATCTTAATTGTCTCCTAACAAGTCTCCTGCCACTATTTTAGTCCCACCCCATTCTACTGGCTTTGAGGTTTCAACTGAGAGAAGGACCAATTGTTTCCCAGCTCCTTTGGGGATCTGGAACAGGAAGGATAGGAGACAGGGTCTCCTAATTGCTTTTCCTACTTTCACATGTTCCTTTTCAACTCATCCTTCTTTAGCTACCAGAATGATCTTTCTAACACAGAGATCCACATGCCACTCTCCTTCTCAAAACCATTCACAGGGCGGGTGTGGTGGCTCACGCCTATAATCCCAGCACTTTGGGAGACCGAGGTGGGTGGATCACCTGAGGTGAGGAGTTCAACACCAGCCTGGCCAACATAGTGGAACCCTGCCTCTATTAAAAATACAAAAATTAGTCAGTCGTGGTGGTAGGTGCCTGTAGTCCCAACTACTCGGGAGACTGAGGCAGGACAATCACTTGAACCTGGGAAGCAGCAGCTGCAATGAGCCAAGATCATGCCATTGCACTCCAGCCTGGGCAACAGAATGAGACTTCATCTCAAAACAACAACAATAACAACAACCACCACCACCACCACAACAACAAACATTCAAAGGCTCCTCTTATTCTCTAGAATAAAGTCTAACTGTTGAACAAAGCATTCAAGTTCCTCTAAGGTCTGATCATAACCTCCAGTGGCTTCCCACTTCATTCAGAATAAAAGCCGAAATTCTTATTGTGGCTTACAAGACCCTCCATGCTCCGCCTCCCACCTTGCCCTATAATCCTAACCTCTCTGACCTTGTGTCCTACTACTCATCCTTGCTCACTCTGCCTCAGGGACACCAGTCTTCCAAATTATTCCTTGAACATAAGAAGTATGTTCCCACCTTGGGACCCTTGTACGTATCACTCCCTCTGCCTGGAACTCTCTACTCCAGATACTCACATGGCTCATTTGCAATTTTTTTCAGCTTTTTATTCAAATGTCACCTTCTCAGTCATTGTACCTTATTTAAAATTACAGCCCCAGCAAGCCCCCACATCCCATCCTTTTATCTGCTTTACTTTCCACCATATCACTTAATATGAGTATATAATATTTTTGTATTTATTGTGTAAATTCCTATACTAAAAAGTAAGCTGCATGAAGACAGCAATTTTTGTTTGTTGTTCACTGTCATATTCCTGACACTACCTTCACCTTCCCATCTGGATGTATTCTTCACGCATCTTAATATAGTGCTCCCACAGTGTTATATATTTATCCCTATGGTAGCACTAATCACTCTGGACTATATCTTTCTATTTCTTTTTCTATTTCCTTCACTAGTTCTAGAGCTTCCTGTGGTATTTTCATGGAGTCAGTGTCTATTATTTCATTGACTTTTTTAAAGTTTCATTTTGTTTTTAATTGACACTACAGCTAGATTTTAGAGCTGAGGTACAGGACTTTGCACTTGAAGAAGATTAATACATCTTGTCAGCTGTGGTCTGGAGCCCAGGTCTACATGCACCCTCCTTGGACTGAGGATATTACCCTGGGCTCTTGTTTCCTGGCCCTACCCATTTACAGCCTGTTTGCATTTGTAACTTTGATTGGAATGTTCTCTAGCCCTCAACAAAGCAATTGGTAAAATTATTGGGCAAAATGTTAAGATAGGGTTGGGGAGGGAATGCTTTGTGTCAAACTACCAAAGATGTCATCTGCAAGGACTCTACCATTCATGCAGTCACCTCCACACATATCAGCCTGAGCTATTCTCTACATGAGTTTTTTATATTTTCTTAGATTGCTCACAGAAGGCAAAGAGGCCTGAACCACCCCATATACACACCCTCTGGGCTCCAACACTGATGTTTCAATTTTGCGGGATGCTCAGAGGCCTGAGGAGCTCCAACATCAAGGTACTTCAGTTAATTGGATAGTGTCAGAGGCCTTCTCTCTCCCAGGTCCTGTGAGTAGTAGTCCGAGAGATCTTGAGGGCAGGCAGCTTATCTTTCATTTCTATATCCCTGTAACCTGGTAAGGCCTTAGTGCAAAGTAGGCACTTATCCTGTGATTAATGATGAACAGATGAATGACCAAATAAACCAACAAATAAAATCATCCATAATCTAGAATACCACAGGGAAAAAGAAAACTATTTATTAGGGCTATCTAGCAAAAAGCATCAGGTGCTAGAAGCCAAAGACCAAAATGAGAAAACATTGGTAAGAGTCTAGAGGCCATGTAACTTCCTCACCCTTGTTTTCTAGGTTATCCACTTCCATTTTCCTGAAGAAATTATTAAGAAACCACTCAAAGTTCAAAGGAAATCTATGTTCATGAGAATATAGGAAAATGAGAAACCTTGTCTTCTACTGAGAAGCATATAAATTGCTCTGGAAAGCAGTCTTGATGCAGCAATTCCATCCCTAGGAGCTAAACCCAAGGAGACAGACAGACTATTAGACTACAAGCTCCAGCACGGCAGGAAATTAACATGTTTTACTCACCATATTTCCCCAGAGCCTAGCACAATAAGTACCTGTAAGCATTCAATCAATCTTTCCTGAATAAGTACATTTTAAAACATGTATTTTATATACAGGAATATTTTTTAATTTTTAAGTGTTAATATAATCCAATTCATCATTTTTTTCCTTTTTTTAATGATTCATGCTTTTTGCGTCCTAAGAATACCTTGAACAACCCAGTGGTTCTCAACCTGGGGGCTAGTCACTTTGTAGGGGACATTTGGCAACGTCTAGAGATTTTCTTTCTGTTTTTTATTTTTGGAAATGGAATCTCCTTATGTCACCCAAACTGGAGTACGTTGGCTATTCACAGGCATGATCATATAATAGCACACTGTGACCTCGAACTTCTGGTTTCATGTGATCCTCCCACCTCAGCCACCAGTGTAGCTGGGAGGACAAGTGCCCACATACACAAGAGTATTTATTACGATGTTTGTACTACTGAAAAATTATCGCTGGGATGGAGCTCCCAGAGAGAGGGGCAGGCTGCCATCTTTGCTGTTTGGCCAACTTAGCATTTCTTTGTTGCTTTCAGTCTTTGCAGAGTCTGAAGTGACTAGGGGCTGCAGTGGCCTCCCAGGACAGCACAGCTCCTCTACAAAAATGTGGCCAGACTGCTTTTATAGTGGGTCCTGGATCCATTTCTCCTCACTTGGCAGGACCTCCCAACTGGGGTCTCCAGCCTTCTTCCTACAGGTGCATTCAGGCTGGCAACAGGTCCATACCTCCCTGTGATGGAGCTCCCAGAGGGAGGGGCAGGCCACTATCTTTGCTGTTTTGCAGGTTTCACTGTTGGTGCTTTCAGGTACTGGAAAATTCAAAGTGACTAGGGACTGGGGCAGAACCCCATCATACCACAACAGCCTTGTGGAAAAGTGTCCAGACTGTTACATAGGTGCCCATTCCCATATTTCCTCCCTGGGTGAGTCTTCCAGGCCTGGGCCTTCAGCCAGCCCCCACCAGGGTTATTGAGCCAGTAGCAACTCTGCAGCTCCTTGGACAGAGCTCCCAGTGGGAAGGGTGAGTTGCCATCTTTGCTCCTTTCAGCCCTTTCCCTTGCTGTTTCCAGGCTTGGAAGAGTCTGTGGGGACCAAGGGCTGGTTTGGACCCCCAGCACAGAGCAACCACCTCACAGAAAAGTGGCCAGACTGTTCTCCATGCAGGTCATGGTCCTCACTTCTCAATGGGCAGAGCCACCCAACCTGAGACTCCAGCACAACCAACCTGCCCTTACCTGATCACCGCAATCAGAGGCAGGCCAGCATTTCTCTGAGGAAGAAATCCCAGAGTCAATTCACAACCACTCCACCACTACAGTTGCAGTAGTACAGCCATAACAGCCCTCAGACTTCAGAATAGGGAAGGAACAAAAGGTCTAGTCATTACACTGGCACTTCCAGCACACCACAGCCACCATACAAAGTGTGGAGCACAACCCTTCTTCCCTGGAAACCTACACTGCGCACTCTTCACCAGGCAGGAGCCCTGGCTCATGAATGCAGAACAGCCACCCTACCCATGGATGAGCATGCCCACTGGTAGTGGCCCAGATTTTCCCCAGGGAGAGGCTATCAGAAGCATATGACAGCCCCTCCATCACTGCCATAGTAACAGTTCTATCCCTGCTGCCCTTCATCTGGAGAAGAAACAAAGAGCTTGAGGGCTACATGCAAGCTTACAGCATGCCACCAGTACCATACAGAGAGGAGAACAATCTCTCCTCCCTGTGAGCCTTCTGCCCCTAGCTCCCCAACAAGTGGAACCCCAAGCTCACAACAGCAGTGCAGCCTCCCCACTCCAGTGGCTGAACAACCCCAATAACAGTGGCTCTGTGTTTCTTGGAGGCAGAGCTCCCACAGGCAACTGAAAGCTTCTCTGCCACTGCTTCTGCAGTGGAACTGCTCTTGCTACCCTTAGACTAATGAAGGAGCAAAGACCCTAAGTGCCTTATCTACACCTCCAACAAGCTGCAGTCAACCCAAAGAGAGGAGGCTAGTCCATCTCCCATGGGTTCCACTTACTTCCTTGCTGATCACCATACAGAGAATCCTTGAATTAGGCCCAGAGCACAGACCTTCCATCCTGGGCTAATTGCACTGAGCAATTGCTGACCTGCAGCTCTCTGTGGTGGAACCCCCAGGAGGCAAGCAAAGGACTCTTGGCCACAGCCACTACTGAGATCCCTTCCTCTGCTTCCTCCAAATTGGAGGAGCGGGGACATAAACCCAGAGATCACCCTAGAGCTGTGGTGGACAGCCCAAGTATGCCCAGCCACAATCTATGGCCAGCACTTAAGTGGGAGAGGAGCCCACACCTTCAGACCATTGAGAGGGAGCACAGCTGCAACTATGAGGAAATATAGGGGAGCCATGTGACTGGGGAAGAGTCTACCAACTAACCAATATGCCTAAGCACCACCTACAGATCACGCCCCAAAGCTTCAATAAAAAAAAAAAAAAAAAAACATACCTCACTAACATACACCCCTCTGAAACCAAAGGCAAGAAGTAAGCTGCAAATAAGGACCCTGCACAAAGCCTCAGCCCCGTAAAAACATTCAGAAAAGAAGTCCATCAACTTTACTCAATCTACAATGCCGTTAAAGGAACACTCACAGGCAGAGATGAGAAAGAACAAACACAAGAACTCTGGAAGTGCAAATAGCCAGAGTGCTGTACATCCTCCAATCAACCACAACAGTTCTCCAACAAGGGTTCTTAACCAGGCTCAGCTGGCTGAAATGACAGAAATAGAATTCAGAATATGAATAGGAATGAAGATAATCGAGATTCAGGAGAATGGCAAAACCAATGCAAGGAAACTAAGAATCACAATGAAATGATACAAAAGCTGAAAGATGAAATAGCCAGTATAAAAAAGAACCTAACAAATCTTACAGAGCTGGGAAACACACTAAAAGCATTTCACAATGCCATCACCAGTATTAACAGCAGAATAGACCAAGTTGAGGAAAGAATCTCAGAAACTGAAGACTGGCTCTCTGAAATAAGACAATCAGACAAAAATGAAGACAAAAGAATGAAAAGAAATGAACAATACCTCCAAGAAATATGGGATTATGTAAAGAGACCAAATCTATGAATCAGTGGCATCCCTGAAAAGGATGAAGAGAAAGCAAACAACTTGGAAAGCGTATTTCAGGATATTGTCCATGAAAACCTTCCCAACTTTGCTAGAGAGGCCAACAGTGAAATTCAGGAAATACAGAGAACCACTGCAAGATTCTACACAGAAAGATCATCCTCAAGACACAAAATGATCAGAGTTTCCAAGGTTGAAATGAAAGACAGAATATTAAAGGCAGCTAGACAGAAAAGGCAGGTCACCTACAAAAGGGATACCACAGGCTAACAGCAGACCTCTCAGCTGAAACCCTACAACCCAGAACAGATTGGGGCCTATATTCAAAATTCTTAAAGAAAAAAAAAAAGGCTTCAAGCAAGAATTTCATATCCAGCCAAGCAAAGCTTTCTAAGTAAAGGAGAAAGAAGATCCTTTCCAAATAAACAAATGTTGAGGGAGTTTACTAACACAAGACCTGCCCTTGGCTCACGCCTGCAATCCCAGCACTTTGGGAGGCTGAGGCAGGTGGATCACAAGGTCAGGAGATCGAGAGCATCCTGGCTAACATGGTGAAACCCCATCTCTACTAAAAATGCAAAAATTAGCCGGGTGTGGTGGCGGGCGCCTGTGGTCCCAGCTACTCGGGAGGCTGAGGCAGGAGAATGGCGTGAACTCAGGAGGCAGAGCTTGCAGTGAGCCAAGATTGAGCCACTGCACTCCAGCCTGGGCGACAGAGCAAGACTCCTTCAAATAAAAAAAGAAAGAAAAAGACCTGCCTTACCAAAGATCTTGAAAGAAGCACTAAATATATAGAAAGGAAAGACTGCTAGCAGCCAATATAAAAACACACTTAAATACACAGACCAGTGACACTATAAAGCAATCACACAATCTGGCATAATAACCAGCTAACAACACAATGACAGGATCAGATCCACACATATCAATACTGACCTTGAATGTAAACGAGCTAAATGTCCCAATTAAAAGGCACAGAGTGGCAAGCTGGATAAAAAAGCAAGACCTAATTGTATGCTGTCTTCAAGAGGCACATCTAACATGGAATGAAACCCATAGGCTCAAAATAAAGGGATGGAGAAAAATCTACCAAGCAAATGGAAATCAGAAAAAAAGCAGGGGTTGCAATCCCAATTTCAAATAAAACAGACTTTAAACCAACAAAGATCAAAAAAGACAAAGAAGAGCATTATATAATGGTAAAGGGTTCAATTCAGCAAGAAGACATATCTATCCTAAATATATATGCACCCAACAAAGGAGCACCCAGATTTATAAAGCAAGTTCTGAGACACCTACAAAGAGACTTAGACTCCCACACAATAATAGTAGGCTACTTCAAAACCTCATTGACTGTACTAGACAGATCATCAAGGCAGAAAATTAACAAAGATATTTAGAACCTGAATTTAACATTGGATGTAATGGATCTAATAAATCTCTGCAGAGCTCTCTACCCAAAAACAACAGAATATACATTCTTCTCATCACCACATGACACATCCTCTTAAATAAACCACATAATTGGATATAAAACAATCCTCAGCAGATGCAAATGAAATGAAATCATACCAAACACACTCTGAGGCCACAACACAATAAAATAGTAGTTCAGATGTTTAAAATAACTCAAAACTATGCAATTACATGGTAATTAAACAACATGTTCCTGAATGACTTTTGGATAAATAATTAAATTAAGGCAGAAATCAAGAAGTTCTTTGAAACTAAGGAGAACAAAGATACAACATACCAGAATTTCTGGGACACAGCTAAGGCAGTGTTAAGGGAGAAATTCATAGCGCTAAATGCCCACATCAAAAAGTTAGAAAGATCTTACATTAACAAGATAACATCATAACTGAAAGAATTAGAGCAGCAGGAGCAGACCAATCTCAAAACTAGCAGAAAACAAAAACAAAAAAAATTAAGGCTAAACTGAAGGAAATTGAGACAGGGAAAATGATTCAAAAGATCAATGAATACAGGAGTTGGTTTCTTTGAAGAAATTAATATGATAGGCCAGTAGTTAGAATAATAAAGAAGAAAACAGAAAAGATCCAAATAAACACAACTAGAAATGACAAAGAGGATGTTACCACTGACCCCACTGAAATAAAAATAACCACCAGAAACTGCCATAAACACCTCTATGCATACAAACTAAAAAACCTGGAAGAGAGGAATAAACTCCTGGACACATACACCCTCCCAAGACTGAACCAGGAAAAGATTGATTCCCTGAACAGACCAATAATAAGTTCTGAAATTGAATCATAAATAAATAGCCTACCAACCAAAAAAAGTCCAGAACCAGATGGATTCACAGCTGAATTCTAACAGATATACAAAGAAGGGCTGGCACCATTCCTACTGAAACTATTCCAAAAAATCAAGAAGGAGGGAACTCCTCCCCAGTGCATTCCATGAGATCAGCATCATCCTGATAACAACACCTGGTAAAACACAACAACAACAAAAAAAGAAAAAGCCAGGCCAATATCATTGATGAACATTGTAGCAAAAATCCTCAACAAAATACTTGCAAAACAAATTAAGCAGAAAATTAAAAAACCAATCCACCATGATCAAGTAGGCATCATCCCCAGAATGCAAGGTTGGTTCAACAAACACAAATTAATAAATGAGATTCATGACATAAACAAAACTAAAGACAAAAAACACATGATTATCTCAATATACACAGAAAAGGCTTTCAACAAAATTCAAAACCCCTTCATGTTAAAATTTATCAATAAACTATGTATTGAAAGAACATACCTCAAAATACTAAGAGCCATCTATGACAAAACCACAGCAAACATCATACTAAATGGGCAAAAGCTGGAAGCATTTCCATTGAAAACCAGCACAAGACAAGGATGCTCTCTCTCACCACTCCTATTTTAACATAGCATTGGAAGTCCTGGCCAAAGCAAACAAGCAAGATAAAGAAATAAAGGACATCTAAATAGAAAGAGAGGAAGTCAAACTATCCCTGTTTACAGACAACATAATTCTGTATCTGGAAAACTCCATACTCTCTGCCCAAAAGCTCCTTCACCTGATAAACAACTTCAGAAAGGTCTCAAGATAGAAAATCTATGTCCCCAAATCATGAGCATTCCTATACACCAACAATACCTAAGCTGACAGCCAAATCAGGAACAAAAATCTCATTCACAATTGCCACAAAAAGAATAAAATACATAGGGATACACTTAACCAAGAAGGTAAAAGATTTCTATAATGAAAATTAAGCTCAAAGAAATCAGAGATGAAACCAAAAAATGGAAAAACATTCCATACTCATTGATAAGAAGAATCAAAATCATTAAAATGGCCATACTAGCTGAAGCACTTTATAGATTCAATGCTATTCCCATCAAACTATCAATGACATTCTTCACAGAACTAGAAAAACTATTTAAAATTCATACAGAACCAACAAAGAGCCCGAATAGCCAAGACAATCTTAAGTAAAAAGAACAAAGCTGGAGGTTTCCCGTTACCTGACTTCAAACTCTTCTGCAGGGCTACAGTAACCAAAGCAGCATGGTACTGGTACAAAACAAACACATAGACCCAGGGAATGGAATAGAGAGCCCAGAAATAAGGCCACACACCTACAACCATTAACAATAACAAGCAATAGGTAAAGGACTCTCTATTCAATAAATGGTCCTGGAATAACTGGCTAGCCATATGCAGAAGATTGAAACTGAACCCCTTCCTGCACCATATACAAAAACCAATTCAAGATTGGTTAAAGAGATAAATGTAAAACCCCAAACTATAAAAACCCTGGAAGGCAACCTAGACAATACCATTCAGGACAAAGGAACGGGCAAAGATTTCATGATGAAGACACCAAAGTAATCGCAACAAAAGCAAAACTTGACAAATGGAATGTAAAATTAAGACCTTCTGTGCAGCAAAAGCAACTATCAGATTAAACAGAAAACCTACAGAAAGGGAGAAAATTTTTGCAAACTATCCATCTGACAAAGGTCTAATATCCAGCATGTATAAAGAACTTGCCAATTCATGAGAAAATAAACAAACTGTAATCCCAGCTATTCGAGAAGCTGAGACAGGAGAATCACTTGAACCCAGGAGGCGGAGGTTGCAGTGAGCCGAGATTGTGCCACTGCACTCCAGCCTGTACAATAGAGTAAGACTCTGTCTGAAGAAGAAGAAGAAGAAGGAGGAGGAGGAGGAGGAGGAGGAGGAGGAGGAGGAGGAGGAGGAAACCCACATGTGACCAACAAGCATATAAAAAAAGCTCAATGTCACTGATAACTAGAGAAATTCAAATCAAAACAACAATGAGATACCATCTCACATATCAGAATGGCTATTATTAAAGTCAAAAAATAACTGATGGGGATGAGGTTCCAGAGAAAAGGGAATGCTTATACATCATTGATGGAAGTGTAAATTAGGTCAATCATTGTCAAAGCAGTGTGCCAATTCATCAAAGAGCTAAAAACAGAAGTATCATTTGACCTAGCAATCCTATGACTGGGTACATACCCAGAGAAATATAAATGGTTCTTTTATAAAGATACATGCACATGAATGTTCATCGCAGCACTATTCACAATGGCAAAGACATGAAATCAACCTAAATGCCCATCAATGATAGTCTGGATAAAGAAAATGTGGCACATATATGGCATGGAATACTATCCAGCCATAAAAAAAGAACAAGATTATGTCTTTCACAGGAATATGAGTGGAGATGTAGGCAATTACCCTTAGCAAACTAATGCAGGAACAGAAAATCGAATACTGCATGTTCTTCTGATAAGTAGGAGATAAATGGTGAAAACTCATGGACACAAAGAATCAATAGACACTGGGGCCTACTTGAGGGTGGAGAGTGGGAGAAGAGAGAGCACCAGAAAAAATAACTATTGTTGCTAGGCTTAGCACGTGGGTGTAAAATAATCTGTACAACAAACCCATGACACAAATTTACCTATATGACAAATGTGCACGTGTACCCCTGAACCTGAAATAAAAGCTAAAAAGAAAGAAAAATTAGAAGCAACCTAAATATCTCCCAAGAGAAGTACCTATGGGATATTATGTCATTAGCAATGATGCTTTAGATCTGAATGTTTTGCCAATGCATATTTTCAATAATATAACGTTGCATTACACACACACACACACACACACACGCGTGTGCGTGTTTGCCAATATAAGATTTTCAACAAAATGTCAAATAATGGTTTATGCCTGAATGGTGGGATTGTAAGAATCTTGAACTTCCCTTCCTTTTTTTAAAATATTTGACCATGTGTATGTATTCTTCTAAAATAAAGTGTTAACATAAAAAGATATAAGCTGTTAAGGGGACTGGTAAGAAGGAGGCTCTTGGAATATTACAGCCCTTTTTGCCATCAGTCTTTTCTCCAAGACTGTCAGAAATACGGCCGGTTTTAAAAAGCTGAGTGCTGACAGTCAATATTGGAATCAGGCCAGCCCTCCAAGGATGAAGAAGGGGTTGTGACATAAATGACTAGAGGCCCATTGATCCTGAAAACTTCTGAGCCATCAGAGGAATCAGGTTGATGTGCTGATGTGCCCTTGCTTGGCCTGACATCCCAGGGCTTCATCTCTGGCAGCCAACTGGAAATCTTACTTTATCCACATCTGAATGAGCCAGCCAGTGTGTGGGGTTCTCCCTGGCAGAGGCCCAGGTAGGCTGAGGGAGATGTTGCTATTGGAGCTGCCTTCTCCACCGAGCAGCAGTGAGCTGCTGGTGCTCACTGATCAAAGTCGTTTTCATGCCACAGGCCTTGAGAACTGCCCCCAGGAGCACCCAGAGAAGGTGGCCCCTACCCTCCTGAAGGAATGAATGAGGGACTTGATGTCTCAACAAAATAGCAAAACAGGCTCATGTAGAGAGAAGAGAGGAAATTATTACTAAAGTCTGAAAGCTGAAAAGGAGGGAGGAATATTTCAGGCCATGGAGTTAGGCTCCAAAAAGATGTCAACAGGCTGAAGTAAGTGGTTGAACCTGACCAGATGATTGACAGTTACAAATGGAGAGGCCTGCAATTGAGTGCAGAAAACCAACTGACTATTCACAGGGTGGAATAGACTGTCCTATACACAGTTTGCAGAAAAGGAACTTGAGACTTTCCCTTATAGGCATCATCACTGAGATGATAAAGCCCAAAAAATCTAATGGGAACTTAGGCTGCAATAACATATGTATAGTGTTTAGATCAAGGGAAGCAACAGTCCCTTTCCACTCTGTAGTGGTTAGACCCTTACTGAGGGACTTCCTTTTGGCTTGGACTACCATACATTAAGTGGGTCATATGTAGGATGTGTACAGAAGGGAGTGAACAAACAAGGGTGCGGCTGAAAGAATTTGGAGCTGTGGCCATTTATGCTAGTGTTTTAGTCCATTTTGTGTTGCTATAAAGGAATACCTGAGACTAGGTAATTTATGAAGAAAATAGGTTAATTGGCTCATGGTTCTGCAGGCTGCATAAGCATAGTGCTGCTGTCTGCTTGAATCCTGGTGAGGCCACAGGAAGTTTACGATCATGGCGGAGGAAGAAGAGGGAGCAAGAGAGTGAAGAGGGGTCCTGGACCTTTTTAAACAACCAGATCTTTCATGAACTAACTGAGCGAGAACTCACTCATCACCAAGGAACTAGTGCTAAGCCATTCGTGAGGGATTTGACCCCAGGATCCAATACTTCCCACTAGGCTCCACTTCCAACATTGGAGGCCACATTTCAATATGAGATTTGGAGGAGACAAACATCCAAATCCTATCAGCTGGAGAAGAGAAGACTTAAGAGAAGTGCTCTTTTTGTAGACCTCTAAGACATTGTCAGGAACAGAGAGAGCAGATGGAGTCTGAGAGGCTTCAGAAGGCAGAAATGAGACCCTTGGGTGGGAACCAGCAGGAAACAAATTTCAGCTCAACACAAGGAAGGATTTTTTAACTGAGCAGCCTATAAATGAAACAGGTTGTCATTAGATGGAGTGAACTCCTTATCATAGGAGATATGCAGGAGGGGCCTAGACAAGTGTTTTTCCAAGATATTGCAGAGAAGAATCATATCTAGATAGATAGATGATAGATAGATAGATAGATAGATAGATGATAGATAGATAGATAGATAGATAGATAGATAGATAGATAGATAGATCTTTTAAAGGGAGCAGAGGTAGTCTAGGTAATCTCTTAGTTTTATATGTGCGTAGTATTCTAGGTTCTGTGCAACTGAGAATTCCCCCAGTACAGGCCCAAGCATAATCTGTTTGGTAGTGTCTCACAGCTCACAGAGACTTAGATAACAATTCCTGCCTCAAAAGATTCTGTTAGGGGATCCATGGCCTTTCCTCTGGAAATTCAGAAACTTATTTGCTGACTTATCTGCCAGCAGAACTGCTTTACCACTTCTAATTACCAAGAGAATGTTTTACAGCTTACTTCTCAAGATGAGGGTTGAGAACCAGACAAAGACAGGGGAAAAAGATAGGCAGATGTCATAATTCGATAACCCAGAAAGAGCACGCTGAGAGGAGACACAAGGAGTGGTCTGAGAGACAGGCAGACAGACAGACAGACAAGACACAACTTTCAGGAAGGTGAGGGCAGATGAGGGAAGAAGTGGGGAGTGGGCAGAAGAGGCCAGACTGCCTTAAATGTACATTCACTGGAACTCTCATTACAATGACAAAGCTCTCATCATAGTGACCTTAGTAGTTAAACAATCTTTGGATTTCTAAGTGCTTCCTAAATGCGGATTATTTTTTTAATTGATTCCACCCAAAAGGTACTAAATTGTCCGGTAAATCATTCATGTCTTTCTTGGGGGTTAGGTATTTGTTTTACACAAGGAGAGAGCGCAGCACCTGTGCAAGAATCTCACCATCCGGGGAAGACAGCTACAAATCTAGACTGGAATAGCCTTCTGACTCTCCACACCAGCTCCCAGCCTGCCTCTGGGACACAATCTCCAACCTTGCAACAAGGAGTGCTACAATATCACCTTGGTATGCAGTGCAAAGAGCAGGCAGCAGCTGTGAAGGCAGGCCAAGGAGGGGGATAAGTACTTAGCTAACCAGCACACTTGCCAGGATCAGCACCTAGAAAGACCAAAAGAACTCTCAACATGATAGTTTCCTGTTAACTGGACACTCCCCGATTCATTCTCTTATTTAATCCTCACTCATTCATTTAACAGCTTTTCACTGAGTACGCATTATATTTCAAGCACTGTTCTAGGCACTGGGCATGCAGAAGTGAATAAAGCAATCAAAGAGCCCTGCCCTCATGGAGCTGACATTTCAATTCGAAAGACAATAAGTAAATAAATTATAAGGTATGCAAGAAAGTAATAAACGCTATGAAAATACGTAAAGCTGCATAAAGGGAATTAAAAGTACCCAGTGAGGTTTTCTCCCTGTTTTACAGATTTAAAAACCTGAGTTTTGAGAAGAGAAATGAACTTGCCTGGTATAGTAACCCAGTCTGTGGGACTTTTTCTATTTTGCCATACTGTCTTCAGGGACACACAACTAAGGAGTTGGGAGCCAGATGGTTGACCTGCTGGCATGTTTACAGTGGGGAGTGTCCTGTATTAGGCACAAGATCAGGAAGAAGGTTCTGATAGGGCCTAAAAAACCCACCAGACTAACAGCTTTACTTGCTGGCCAGGGCTTCAAAATGAGACTTCCAGTACCATCCTAGAGAGGCCAAAACACAATGGGGAAAAGCGAAGCATGCTAGAGAGAGCTAGGATTCTTATATCCTTAGAGTGCAGTTCCACCTGCCTAAGTACTGTGTGTTGACAGGTTCATCTCTATTCCTTTCTGGGCCACAGACCCCAATTTGTATAATCAAGGACTCGATGAACTTCCTAAGATCTCTTTCCCCTTTGACATTATATAGGCCACTGAGCTTAGTGGTAGATCTGGGCCAGTTACTCAAAACATTCTATAAGATTACTTAGTTATTTTGGTTTTCCCCTGGCCCAGAAGTGAATAGCACCAACACCCAAAGTTCCTAAATGCTCACTCTTCAGCAAGGCAAAAAATGAAAGAAGCTAAGGAAACTATATCCAAATCCACAGTTAAACTCCAGCTGAGCATACTGAGGTGGAACCCAAGGAAATTGAGTCAGTAATAATGTGTAAGACAAGTAAGAAGATATAACCCTGGAGCCAGAGGGAAAGAGAAAGAAAGGACATGGAGAAAGCACCCTGGTAACTTCCCCAATAAGACTGCTGGGTTCCCTGACACTCCTCCCATCTTCCCCTCCAGCCTATTCCACCACCTACAAATGCAGTCTGGGTTGTACTTGCTGCCCAGATCTAGCTTACCATTACCATCACCTTCTATCCCTATTCCCCTATGTGCCCAGGAAACCACAGCTTGAAGAGAAGGGTTTAAAGGATTATTGCATAGTGCAGAGTGTCTGCACTGATGTCAGAGGCCTGATTTCCAGTCCCAGCTCTAACCCTGACTAACTCTGTGGCCTTGGGCAAGCTCCTCCCCTCTCAGTGCCTTGTCTGTAACTTAAAGGGCTTGTAATGTTTCTTAACTTTTCATGGAATCACAGACTTCTGAGAATCTGACGAAATCTGTGGATGCAGATGCCACAATTTAGCATACAATTTCAAGTGACTCATGGACTTGTAGGCTAAGAATTCCTGCCTGATAGCTAAGAGCTCTTTCAGCTCTGAGTCTGTGGTTCTGTGATCTGGGCATGAGGCCAAGATCTGCCTGCCCCTTCCGGAGGAAGAGGAGGAGGAATCCACCTTCCAAATATATCCTTTAGCTTGTGCTTCCAGCTGCTTTTGGCTTTAACCCATGATACTCTGAAGCCATGAGGAGTTCTTGCTTCCCTACAAAGCCTGAAACGGAGTAACAAAGACAAAGGCAAAGTGCTAGAGCTTCCTTCAAAACCCAATGGCTCTGAGCTTCCTTGCTAGAGCCTCTTGGGCCCCAGTCTAAAATTAAAGGCAGAGGTAGGAGGGCCTCTGGTTTAGGCAATAAATAATCCCAGAAAGGCTGGCTTGCATTGCTGGTTGGCAAGCCTTGTCCAGACCGTACTGTCCTCTGGTGGTTATGAGCATGTATAGGAGCTTAGCTGGCGGCCTCAAGCTTTAATGACAATATAGGGATAATAACCAGCTGGTAACATTAGCAGGGTTCCCACATGTACTTGGATTTTCCCCAAAGCTACTGCTATAAGCCAAGCTCAGAATGTGGGGTGTGGGGAGAGGGAGTGACAGTATTACCAGTATTCTGAGGTCAGCCTGAACAAGTGCTGACTTTGGGCCTTGGAGATATCATTCTGATTCTAGTGAGGCCCATGCCCCTTCTTTTGCAGCTCCCTGCTATTCTTTCCCTGGAACCCTGAAGTAGAGCTCCCCTATTGTGACCCTGCCAATAGATTAGCTATAAGGAAGTGGGAGGTCGGTCAGAGTGGATAGCCAAGCCCCCACCTGCAAGGAGGACTAGAGCTCCTTCCCCATTACTGAGGCCAATCTCATATCTTCTTTTAGGTTTAAATATATATGGTCAACGGACTATTAGGCATTAAAAACATCGATGTCAGGCTGGGCATGGTGGCTCACGCCTGTAATCTCAGCACTTTGGGAAGCAGAGGCAGGCAGATCACTTGAGATCAAGAGTTCAAGACCAGCCTGACAAACATGGTGAAACCCGCCTCTAATAAAAATACAAAAATTAGCCAGGCCTGGTGGTGTGTGCCTGTAATCCCAGTTACTCGGGAGGCTGAGGCATGAGGCAGAGGTTACAGTGAGCCGAGATCGTGCCACTGCACTCCAGCCTGGGTGACAGAGCAAGACTATATCAAAAAAAAAAAAAAAAAAGATGTTCCATAAATTTTTTCAAATTCTATGTATCCCAACTTAGCTCATTATTTTCCTTCATATCTTAATTGTATCATTTTGGAGACTTTAAGGTGCAAGTAACAGAAACTTAAGTAAAAATGATTAAATTATGTTAACAGTGTATTGGCTTTATCTAACAAGTACTCTGTTCTGCTGTTGGTCAATTCAGCGGTTCACTGGTATGAAGAATCCAGGTTCTTTCCATCTGTCTGCTCTATTACCCTTAGCATGTCAGCTGCTCCTCTTATGGTCAAAAGATGGCTGCCACAGTGCCAGGCATCAAGTTTCCATACACTAATAGCCAAAGGCTGAAAAAGAGAAAAGTCTTTCATTTTCACTCATCTTTAGACAGCAAAAATCTTTCCTGTCACATCTCTGCCTTTTGGTGAGGATCAAGTGAAGTAACCTTTCCTCCAAGCTCCACAACAGACTTCTTCTCACATGTCATTGGTAAGAATTGCACTATGTGCTTTAGCAGTTAGGACTTTAGATTCTGCAGCAATACAACAGAAAAACAAACAAATGAAACAAAACATAAAACAAAATGGATGTCCTAAATATAGTAACATTTTATTTCTGTATAGAAGCCCAGGGGCAGGCAGCTGAGGGCCGGTATGACAGACTCACAAAGTCGTCAGAGACCCAGAATCCTTCCAGCCTTCTCTTCTGCCATTCTTATGGAATTGCCCATATCTACAGGGCCCCAAATGGCTGTTGGAACTCCAGTCATGACATTCATATTCAGAAAGGAAGACAGAGGAAACAGAAGAGAAGACACACTATCCATTTTAAGGAGCCTTCCCAGAAATCGAATACAACACTTCCACTTAAATCTCATTGGTGCATGGCCACCATGGTGAAACCCTGTCTCTACAAAAATACAAAAATTAGCCGGGCATTATGGCGGGTGCCTGTAATCCCAGCTACTTGGGAGGCTGAGGCGGGAGAATCGCTTGAACCCGGAGTGGGGGGCGAGGTTGCAGTGAGCCAAGATCCTGCCATTGCACTCCAGCCTGGGCGACAGAGCAAGACTCCCTCTCAAAAAAAAAAGAAAAAAGAAAAGAAAAAAAACTCATTGGCAAAAACCTAGTGTCATTCCTACACCCAGCTGTAAGAGAATCTGATAGCAATGTGCCCAGCTAAAAAGTGGCACTCTATTGCTATGAAAGAAGTGGAGAACAGGGGGGACAGCCAGCACTCTGAAATGCATGTCACTTCCTAATCAATTAGTGGCAAAGTAAATGAAATAACCACGATTAGTTTAGACCAGGGTTAGATTAGACCCAGTGATTCCCAACCAGAGGTGGTTTTGGTCCCCGGAGACTTTGACAATGCTTGGAGAAATTTTTCGTTATCACAACTTGCGGGGAGTAGTACGACCAGCATCTGCTAGAGACCAGGGGTGCTGGTAATACCGTACAATGCACAGGACAAGCCCCACAACAAACATTGATCACACCTAGTATGCCAATAGCACTAAACATTGAGAAACCTTGGCTTATACTCATCAAGATCTACCATACACCTAATCTTGGTCTTCCAGCTGAAGAACTCAGGCTTCACTAGGCTTCTCTATGTCACTGAATAGCATCATAAGGTATCCATTTGCCCCAGCTGAAAATTTGGAGAATGTCCTTCCTCTACTTAAATCTCTATAGTGGTTTCTTATTGCCTTCAGAATAAAGACTAAAACCATTACTGTGACCCGTGATAACCTACATGATCTGGCATCTACCAGCTTTATATCACACCACTCTCCCTCCTTGCTCTCTGTGGTATAGCCACATTAGCCTTTTGTTTGTTTCTCAAATATGCCATATGGTCTTTTTCACCTTTCCGCCTTTGCCTCATCCTTCAGCTCCAACTGTGGTAGACTGATTGCATTAATGGTCTCAATTATTCACCCTTCTCTTTATCCATGCTCTTTGTTGACATGTGACATTGTAGTGCCCTTCCACTCTGATTCTAGGCCCAGTTATGTTATTTTCTTCTGCCAATGGAAGGCTGGCATAAGTGACAGCATGCAAATTCTGAAGCTAGGTACTAAGAAGCATTGTGTGTGTCTTCTCATTCCTGTAGCCAATCCAGGACAAGCCCAGCCTGGTCATCACAACCCTAGTTGACCTGAAGTTATTCTAGTGAGAAATAAATGTTTGTTGTTATACGGCATTGAGATCAGTGATTGTTCTGGAGCATTAGTAGCTCACTCATAAACCCCTCAATCCAATATTACTCAAATTCTGTTAATCTACTACCAAAATATCTTTTCTATCTGTTACACTGACTCAGTTCTGTCCTTCAAAATGTTCTCACTCATCTCCCTATTTTCAGGCTTCCCCTCCTCCAGCCAGTCCTCCACTTTGCTGCCATAATTATTATCCAGAGAAAGAAAACAAAATAAACAACAAAATATGATCATGTGACTTCCCTGCTTAAAACTCTTCAATGGCTCCTCATTTCCCCAAGGATAAGACCCATACCCCTTAGCCTGGCATTGCGGGCTTCCCTTTTATACCACTCTTAACTGTAAAACTTCATCTACCCTTTCCTCCCTGTTATTCTCCTATCACAAGGTTCAAACATGTTCTATTTTTTCAGGCTCCTAGGCATTTACTCATCCCACTGTTCCCTTTCCCCTCACCTTCCCTGATTTGGGTGAAATCCTTTTCAGCTTTGTAGGCAGAACGCAAATGCCAGTTCTTCTGTGCAGCCTTCCTTTTCCCCCACCCC
The DNA here is from genome assembly GCF_029289425.2 of Pan paniscus. NCBI lineage: Eukaryota > Metazoa > Chordata > Mammalia > Primates > Hominidae > Pan > Pan paniscus. Next base: position 67,372,276 of record NC_073272.2, read on the forward strand.
CACTAGAAGATAACATCCCTCTCCTTTGTACTTCTATATTGAGCTGTTTAGCTCACACATCCTTCAGCTCCGAGTTATAATTAGCTCCTTAAGCAATCACCTGCCCTACTCCTTGTGAAATTCTTTGTGTAATTTTTCCCTGCCACTTTCTCACTCTCATGCCCTTCCCATACCTAACACGAAACCTGGCACAAAGTAGGTGCTCAGTAATGAGTATCTCATTGAAAGAATTCTCTAACTTTAAGTCCTTGGTGCTAGATCTGTAAGGTATTATATTAGGAGTAGTTATATCCCCAATATTATCCCCCCTCCCCTAACTTCATATTTCCAACTATAATCATCCATCAATGAGATTTCATTGGAGGCAGTTAGCTCTCCTTTTGAAAGCGATATGACACCAGAGAGGGAAAATGGCATCATTAGTGTTTAACCTAGGCCTTCCTTCCCGTATATCTACCTGAGATAAGGTAATAAACATTTTGTTTTTGATGGGGTGGAGCAGGAATGCTGTATAGAGTTATACAGGATGCACACTGCAACTCTAAGAGGTGCCACTCAGCTAGGTATAGACACAACCTACAAAACTAAGATGGGGCCTAGGAGTAGTGATTCTGAAACAAAGAACCCAAGGGAGAGAGAGAAATCAGAGACAGAAACCGAGGAGGCCAAGCAAGGATAGGATAAATGGAGAGAGATGAGAAGAGAGAAATGATGGAAACCAAGAACTGGAGGCTATAGCAATTTTTACATGTGCCTCTAGTGTATGAGCCTTCCTTCTGCAGCAATCTTTGGAAATGAAGACCACTATCCAGGGCAGGATTGCCTTAGAAAGAGTAAACATACTCTTTGTGTGTGGTCTGCCTGCTAATTCCCTGGTGTCAAATCTCGGCAGCCTTTTCTTGCATCTCCCACTTCATTCTTTAAGGGGTTTCCAAATACCTCTTTCTCTGTGTCTCCATTCCCTAGCTTACCGCTGACTCTCTGTGTGACCTTGGGTTGATCCTTTCTCTTCTCTGGACCTCTAGTTCCCCATTGATAGCATAAGGCCGGTGGGGGGGAGGGGCGGGGGTGTTGGATAAGCTGTGTTACAGTGGCTCAGTTCCAGGACACTGTGTATCTATGATTCCATAACTTTAAGGTGTGTTTGTGAGTGTGTTTATGCATGTGTATGAACTCGGACATGTCTCTGCCCCTTGGGCTTCAGCTTCCTAACTTACAAAATGGTGATATTTGACCCAGGCAATCCTTTAAGGCCCTTCCAGTCTTTAAATATCACAATCCCATCATTCTGTACTTTAGATGACCCCAAGCCTTCTCCTTAAGTCAGATCCTAGGGCTTCTCCTTGTATCATTTCTGTGCCTTTGTTATCCTTTTACCCATTTTCTCTGTAGTTCAAGGATGTTTCCCTTCTTGCAACTCCCAGAAAGCAACATGCAGATTCCCAGGCCCTGCCCCAGAGCTAAGGAGCCATGTTTCCTTCTGGCCATACCACTGTCAGCTTCAAAGGGCTATAAAAATGCCAGCAAATTACCTCCTCCCCACCCTGCCCCCACAAACTCAGGAGAAAAAAAAAAAGCCATCTGCTTGGAGCAGTCTCCCACTGCTAATAGTTTTTTTTCCAGTTGTCTTGAGAAACTAAATTATTCTCTAAATAAGCCCCACTTAAGTTTATAATAGATGTGATTTAAATGAGAAAATTATCACCTTCTCAGCCTGGAAAAAGCACTTCAATTCCTCTAGGGAAGAAATGCCTTCATTAGCCAGGGCCTCTCTCAGACCTTTCAAGGCCAGGGCCCCATGCTAGGGGTGGCACTCAAAAAAAAATATTAAGAATACAAAGGCTAGGAGACTGGAGTGAGCTCGAATTAGCCCCAGACTACTTGGGGGACAGAGACATTCAGGGATCATTGGGCTTTCAAGGGGATCATCCTACACAACCCCCTGCCCTCATGCTGGGCAGCCTCCTTTTCAAGCCAGACAGATGAATCTCTCCTGGTTGTAAGGGTCTTTGGATATCTCATTTCACAATTTATGCCAAAATTACAGAGCTGTAAGTTTCTTAGAGATCATCAGGTCTAGCCGCCTTATTGCAGAGATGGGGATACTGAGGCCTAGAAAAAAGAGAACTTACCCAAGGTCACATAGTGAGTCAGTGGCAAAGCCATAGGAAAAGAAGCAACCACATTACAGTTTGATTTTGCCAATTTTCCACACCTCATCCCTCACCCTTTATGGCCTAACACTCTAGTGGAAGTCATCCCTGTCAGAGTTTTTGGTTCATGTGAATTCCCAAGTTTTGGACACAAGGGGAACTATCAAAGAGAGGGCCCTACTCCTTCCATCAGTTTGGTTCAAATAACTTGCCAACCACACCTGATTCTGCTTGGGACCTTGGTTATCTGACAACATAAGCCTATGATCAGCCTCTGTATCATTTTATGACTGCTCTGGCTCAGTTCCTAGCCTCTTTCTCTATAATCAGGCACAGCTGCCCCATCCTTTTCACAGACAGGAACTGCTGTAGGTCATGAAAGTTTCACGTCCCCTCAAGAAACATCTTTAAGAGCATGCCCTATGGGAAAGGAATGGAATGGGATGTATCATCCCTGGAGATCTTGATGACTTAGGCTTCTTCCACCCCAACTCGTGTCCTCCCAAACACCGTCCCTCCCTATCAGCTCCCTCTGCTGATAGCTAGTCCAGTGAGTTCTAACACCTATAGGTTATCATGAATAAAACGGGGGGTGTGGAGACACATTTTAGGACATCATGAAAGAGGGTATTATATTAAATTCTGCAAAAGTGATGTGTATGTGGCAGAACTTATAAAATCTGTCATTGGGGAGTCTTGGGAAGGGAGAATATGATGATCCCACTTGCTGCATTTTGTTTTGCATTCATCATCAATTCATTCATTCATTCCCAAACAGCCACCAAAAGTCTACTGTAGGTCAGGCCCTGTGCAAGATGCTAAGGATAAAGAAATAAGGCATAGAACCTTGTCCTCAAGGAGGTTCCAGATTAGTGAGGGCCATGTGCAAAGTGTTGAATAAACCTAAGTGAATCCCTAATTTTGCTTAGCTCTTCATAAAGGAGATAAATTTGGAGTGATTTTGGAAGGACAAAAGAGAGTTTTCCAACAGGAGAGGTGGAAAAGGGTGCTCCAAGCAGAGGAACTAACACGTCAAAAGCCCATAGCTGTATTGTAGTAGCTAACATTTATTGATAACTAGCTATGTGACAAGTACCTTATGAACTAACTCACTCAATCCTGACAACAACCCTATAAGGTAGGTAATGTTATTATCCCATTTACAGATGGCTAACTGAGACACAGTGAGGTTATATGACTTACCTAAGGCTATCTTAAGTAGACAAGAGGGAAGGCAGTATTGCACCCTTCAGAGCTGAAGCTCTTAATCACATTATATTTATATATCATGTAAATAATATCTAATCTCTTTGAGATGCCAGTGGGAAACATCTTGGCTAGCATGTGGAGTTGAAGGGGGTAGGGACACAGAGGGCAAGCACAACAAGAAGCAGGTAGGTGAAGTCAGCATCAAAGGGCCATGTGGAGGAACAGTGAGGAGCCATTGGAATGAGAGAGACATTTGCATTAGGTATGACTCTCAGGTACAAATGCAGGTGTACATGGCATATTCCATTTGCTTACCCCCATGTAAGCCATTAATGTCACCTCCCACGTTGGTGATCCTGATCCAGCAGGCTTATGCAGCATCCAGAGAAATGGGAGAAGGGCCTCTAATCTTCAGTTTTTCATTGCCACTGCTGACATCCCTGTTACCCAAGCCCAGTCAATGGACTATGAATGAGGCAGGCTGAAAACTGTACCTGAGGAAATTCGGCCCTAGGCAACCCCTGTCTTTGGCCTTAGGTTAGAAAGAGCTTGTGAGACCCAAGAGAGTGCTCCAAAGGTACCTTTGTTATCCTTCTAATATTTTCATTACTATATTTATAACTATACAATGCTGGTTCTGTACCAATACAGCCTTGTAAAGCAAGCATAATGCCATCTGATCCTTACAAAAGATACTCATTTTAAAAAGACAGTAAAATAAACAAGAAAGGTGGCACTTGTGATTTAGAAGGAAGCCGGGAGGGCAGAAATGTAGTTTCCTGGGAGGTGGTGCTAGTAAGGCCCCACTGAAGTGGTAGAGGCGCCTGGATACTTGTCTTCTGGCCACAAAGAACTGCTTTGTAAAATTGACCTTGTTAATAAGATTTAATTTTCTTGTCATTCTTTCCTTCTTTGATCTGTTTTTAGTATTTAATACAATTATTTGTGAAATGACAGCCACTTTCACCTGTACCGCAAAGAAGCAGAAAATATGTGTGGCAGACTGCTTGTCCTTATCCCATACCTACTCTCTTATTCCTAACAGAACATTAATTTTGTTTGAGGCAGAAGTGTGCCCAGCTGAACAAACTACACTTCTCAGCCTCCCTTGCCTTGTAGAAGTGTAGCCAGATGACAGGTAGCCAATGAGATATAAGCAGAACTCACTGTGTTGGGATTCTAGAAGTTTATTTTTTTAAAGACACTTATATGGGCACATAAGTTTTGCCTTTTTCCTGTCCTCTTCTTTCTTCCTGCAATGCAGCCATGATGCCTGGAGCTTCAGGAGCTATCTATCCTGTAGATAGATACCTATATCACTAGGATGATGCTACAGGCAAGAATGGTAGAGCATAAAGACACGAGGGCCTGAATATCCAGTGGTTCCTGGACTTGCTAGCTTTTGATTTCTTGTTATATGAGAAAAGCAAACCCTTTGCTTGTTTAAACTTCCGGGTTTCTTTGTTTGCTTATTTGCTTTTATTATTTGTGGCCAAATGCAATCACAAATTTATGTAGTTTGCATACCTTCTTGAGCTAGAGTTGAAAGAGTAGTGGGGCAGTCGTGTCTGCTGAGAAAGAGATCATCCTGAGAGGTGAGCTGTGGGCAGCCAATCCTTCCCCTCCTGCAGGCCTTCCTTTCCAAGCTCTTCTTTGTCCAAACCTGGGAATTTCTCCGTGCTCATTAAATTGAGAACTCTGTTCCCTTACAAGGGGTGACAGTGAGAACCAGTGCCTTCAAGGGAAAGTAAAACCCAGTAGATAAAATATGGGCATCTGATACAAACTGTACCTTCCCTCCTACACCCTTGTCTTTTGGAACTCTTCTTTGGCAAAACCTAGGATGTTCCCAGTTCTGATTTTTAAAAATACGCAAATGTAGTGATTTAATAGTGATAAGCAAGACAAAATGATAGAATTGTGCTTTTTTTACATAGAGGGGACAATGAAATGTTTAGCCAAAAATTTTCCATATAAACCTGAAGCAATATTCATATAGAATAAACAGCCTCACATGTAACTGATAGATGATAAATATACACAGTTTGACCAAAGCAAAATATATATGGAAAATTGTTGGAGTTATTCATATTTTATGTTCAACATGCTCACTCTATTTTAAAATTAATACATGTAGAAGATCATAATAAATTATTTATATTATCAGACATTACAGAGAAGGTATATTCCATTGTTTGTAACTGTTAAAGTAACTATTAAATTAGAAAATGCTACCATGCCCCATACTAAAAAAAAATTCTGATTCATTTAAAAATTAAAACGTTTCATTTTAAAAATTGCTATAGAATTATAGTTACTGACAGGCATTTTAAAAACACACTAATTCCACCATAGCCAACAGGCAAAATTTAGAACGATATACACAATTTTTATATTCCTTGGTTAAGAGATTTTCTTTATTATAGTAATAAAATTTTAAAGTAAAAAAATGTATTATTGGAAATATTTCAACATTGTAATGATTTGTCAATTTCTTCCAATGGAAAATAATTTAGATTTGTGTATCCACATTTAAAATGTTACATGATGATAAGCAAGGTTCAAATACAGAGTATCTGCCAAGTCTGAACTAGTTTGGATAACTTGAAAACCATTTCTAAGTACATGAAACACAATATTTTCATTATTATATTTATAAATATACAATACTGTTTCTGTACGAATACAGCATTGTAAAGCAAGCATAATGCCATCTGATTCTTACAAAATATATTCATTTAAACAAGTCAGTAAAAATAAACAATAGTACCCACTTTTAAAGCACACAAATTGTAAAACTGCTGTTTACTTTCTTAAGATTGTTCTGTGCAATAACAGAGAAGTAAAGTGAAATGAAGAACTCAAAATGGTTAAATATGCAAGAAATGGCTACTCACAGTTACATCGCAGCATTTGATGTATAGTCTATGCACCATTCTATGCATATTCTTTAAATTTCAAAATAAAAAGCATGTGTTGTCTACAGGTTCATAAAACAACATAATAGCAAGAACAATCCAAGAGCATGTAACACAGATGTTAATGGAGATTGACGAACTATGGACCAAGGTTTATGTCTATTTTAGAGGGTTTTCACATTCAAACAGTGTTTACAGAAAACACTTCACACAGAAGAAAACATTGCCTGCCCACACAAAAACCAGTTCTTTTTAAGACAATCTTTCTTTCCAAGTAATGTATATATGAATGTCACACTTGGTCCATCTTTTATAGTCAAATTCAATGTAACTACAAAAGAAAGCAAATTTGACCACAGTCACGTGTATTAGTGTTTGTAAAGCTGTAATGGCATAGACATACCTATATAAATTAGGAGCTTGGCTGAGCACTATGGCTCGCGTCTGTAATCTCAACACTTTGGGAGGACAAGGAGGGAGGATTGCTTGAGCCCAGGAGTTTGAGACCAGCATGGGCAACATAGGGAGACCCCCATCTCTACATTTAAAAAAAAAACTTAAATTTGTTGGGCATGGTGGCACTCACCTGTGGTCCCAGCTACTTGGGAGGCTGAGGTGGGAGGATAGCTTGAGCCCAGGAGGTCTAGGCTGCAGTGAGTTGTGATCACACCACTGTGATCCAGCCTGGGCAATAGAGCAAGACCCTGTCTCAAAAAAAAAAAAAAAATTAGGAGCTGGATTTTTTTTTCCTTAACAGTCTCAGTTATCAACCTAAGAATGAAGTTTCTAATAACCCATTTGCTGATGATTTTTTAGGTCTGTTGGCAGAGAAAGGTTCATAGTTACCAGTGGGACTGTTCCTGGTGGCATTCATAATACTGGGCATGTGAGGAAACTGAAGATGAGGAGACTGGATTGGAGTAGTGCAGCTAGGCAAACAAGAAGAGCTAGAGGAAATAACTCCTACTGGGCCATTGGCCTTGTTACTTCCAAAGTCACATTCCAGTTCTCCAGCATTTTTGTCAGTTCATCTCTCCGGCAACTAAGTTTCATTCTTTTACTAATAGGTCAAACACCGTACTTTAAAGGAAGAAGTCCATTTCTTATCCACATATAAATGTAAGTAATATCTATTAATGTATATTTATCCTTTAAAGATTCCTCTTCATACATGACATCAATTGGGAAGTATAAGATATGTTCCTTAGGTTCATCACAGTCATTCTGGCTGAGCATTGTAAATAACTTTTATCATTCACCTCCTCCTTAAACTTCTCTTTGTCTTTGTTTACTTTCTGTTCTGGTCAAAAAAAAAATCCAATGGATAAGCTTATTGTTTCACCATCAGTTATAATTCTCTTATCTTCATCTGCAACTTCTCTATTTTCATTAGAGCCATTGGCAGCAACAGCTGAATAAAGAGATGCATAAAGATCCCTTCTCATTTTATTTTTGAAAAGGCCTGGAAGTAATTGTATACAATAGATTGAGGATTTTTATCTGATGTTATATTCAGAGCATAATGGTTTTGTGAACTTGGACATTAAAGGACAATATTTGCTGATCTATAGGTAACACGAAATACAGGTTTCACAGAAGGAATGCAGATATTCTATTATGGTTCTGGCATCAATTAAGTATCCTCCACAAAGCACACACATTAAGTGGGGATTTAGCTCAGTGATTTTGACTTTGATTGCTCAATGCATTTTTGCGTTATGAAAGATCTCAGAAAAGCAGCCACTGAGAGGCTATCAAAGCGAGTGGAAAAGACAATGAAAGTTAAAAGTCATTGAGCAGAAAATGAATGTGGGCTAACTGGCCATCTTAAAGTGAGCTGCAGATACCACTGTCAACAGCCAAAGAGGAGCCTCTGCTTTGTAGGTGTTCAGCTGGGCTACCTCCCAAGCCTGGCCCCTCTTTTGTGCCCTGGGGAGGGAGCATGAGGAAGGAGTGCGATCAGTCATCAATACTGTTCTGCTGGGCTAGAAGGTATTTCTAATTCGAATCAGGGCTTCCTTGACAACATCCCCTCCCCTCCCACCCCCACCCTCACCCTTGCCAGTTCTCTTTCAGCAAGGGCAGCTGTTTTCCTTGTGTGATGGCAGGAAAAGAAGAAAGGGGGCCTACTAACCTGGCTAGAAAATAGAGAGAGTGTCTAGAAGGCAGAAAATTAATAACAGTAATAATCATGGTTGCCATGGATTAATCATTTTCTTTTTCCCAGGCAATGTGCTATGGACTTTTTATGTTTATTTCTCATTAACCCTAGTACGAATGCTATGCCATAGGTGCAATTGTTGTTCCCGTTCTATAGAAACTCACACAGAAAGGTTAAGAAACTTGCCCAAGATCACACAACCAGCAAACTGAAAGCTGCAATTTTAACTTAGAAGCACTACCCAAGTATAACCTGAAAAACTTCCATAGTTTCTTATAGTCTCTGGGGAAGTCCCAGACATTTCAAAAGGTATTAAAGATCTAGTATGATCTGGCCCTAAAATACCTTTTTGGCCAAACCTGAATCAATTCAAAGGAACCAAGTCTGTTTGGGCTAGAAGTTTTTTTAGAGATCATCTAGTCTAATGTCCTTCTTATATAGATGGAGAGACTGAGGCGTAGAACTCATTCCTAGTGGTAGTACTAGAACTAGGACTCAGGTCTTCAGGATCAGTCCAGTATTTCTTTTCTGGTGTGCCTGGTCAGGAAAATGTAATTAATAAATGTTCATTAAACTCATAGATAAATGGATTAAAGCTACACCTAAATGACAACAAGTGGTTCCAACAATGCTGTGGGAATGCATAGAAGGGATAGAGTAGGACTATTGATCTTAGACCAGAAGCTCCTGGGAGGTAAGAACAAAGTTTCCTGGTCCCTTCCTATATACATACATATCTTATTTGTATATGACCCAGTTAGTACCATCAGGAACCTAGAAAATGCCTCATGAGGGCAGTGATTGATTCTTCTCTCAAAAGGTTGCATCTCTCTCTCTTTCTCTCTCTCTCTCTCTCTCTGTCTCTCCCTGTCTAATACACACACACACACACACACACACACACACACACACACACACACACAATCTCTCTCTGGCAGAGTATCCTGTAAGAAAGCTGTCATGCAATAGTATAGAAGAAAAAGCATAGGAAAAGATAGATCTAGATTTGGGTCCAGACTGCTACTTAAAAGCTGTGTGGACTTAGACAAATCTCTTAGCTTCTGTTTCTTCATGTGTCCAATTGGAATAATAAAGCCTACCTCATGAAGTTATTGAGAAGATTAAATGAGATTATTTTATCAGCTAAGATTGTGCTGTCTTTGCGTAACAGAAATTCTTTCACCTAAAGTGGCTTAGATAATAAGGGCTTTATTTGTGTCACTAAAAAAAAAGCATGGACGTAAACCACAGAGGATTGGAACAGTGGTTCTAAAGTCTTTAAATATTAGGTTCTTAGGATTCTTGGCCCCCCAAATCCTTAGCATGTATATTTCTTCCTTGTGCTCTCAAGTTGCATCACATTCTAGGCATGAAAGGAAGAAGGGCAAAAGGCACAGGATGAGTGCCAGCTCAATCTATCATTGGCCACAGTGGGTCACATTATCACACCTAGTTGCAGGGAGTTTGTGGAGAGGAGCATTTTAAGTGGGTGCATTATTTACCCAAACAAAATCATGGTTCTGTTTAGAAGGAGGAAAGAATGGATAGAGAGTAGGTAACTTGCCGAGTCTATCACAATGGTATAGGTCAAAGTTTTTAGACACAGAGCCAGTTTGCTATAAAAGAGATGTTTAGTAAATGTGAGTGATTGACCTATAAACCTGAAAAAAAGTTCAAGTGATAGATGAAGTCAAGGACATTCTGGCCCATTAGTGGGGCACTCAAGACCCAGGGTCCCAGCTTGGAGGTCTCCACCAAAGTGTCTACTGGGAAATCTGTAAATATAAAAAAAAAAAACAAAAAAAAAATAACAAAATCTCTCATATTAAGTTCTTGTCCACTGGCTTTAAACCATTCCTGAAATTTTACTATTCAGCTTACTCTTTTGAGCTGAGGTATTGTCTCTAGGTTAAAACACAAACATGGAAGTCCTAGCCATAGCAATCAGGCAAGAAAAAGAAATAAAAGGCATCCAAATCAGAAAAAAATTCAAACTATCTTTCCCTGACAATGATATAATCTTTGGAGAACTCTAAAGATTCCTCCAAAAGACTATATTTAATAACTGAATTCAGCAAAGTCTCAAGTACCAAAATCAATGCACACAAATCAATAACACTGCTGTATACCACCAAACAAGCTGATAATCAAATCAAGAACTCAATCCCTTTTACAATAGTTGCAACTTAACAAAAAGCATGAAAGTTATCCACAAGGAGAACTACAAGACACTGCTGAAAGAAATCATAGATGACAAAAACAAATGGAAATACACCCCATGCTCATGGATTGGAAGAATCAATATCATGAAAATGGCCATACTGCTCAAAGCGATCTACAGATTCAAAGTAATTTTTATCAAACCACAAACATCATTATTCACAGAATTAGAAAAAAAAATCCTACATTTCATATGGTGCCAAAAATAGAGCCCAAATGGCAATCCTAAGCAAAAGAACAAATCTGGAGGCATCACATTACCAAACTTCAAATTATACTATGAGGCTATAGTACCCAAAACAGCGTGGTACTGATATAAAAGTATATATATAGACCAATAGAACAGGATAGAGAACCCTGAAGTAAAGCCAAATACTTACAACCAACTGATCTTTGACAAAGCATACGAAAACATAATGTGGGGAAAGGACACCCTCTTTAATAAATGGTGTTGGGAAAACTGGATAGCCACATGTAGAAGAATGAAAGTGGAGCCCTGTCTCTCACCATATACAAAAATTAACTCTAGATGGATTAAAGGCTTTATTCTAAATACTGAAACTATAAAAATTCTACAAGAAAATCCAGGCAAACTCTTCTGGACATTGGCCTAGGCAAAGAATTTATGACTAAGACCGCAAAAGCAAATTCGACAAAAACAAAAATAAATAAATGGGACCTAATGAAACTAAAAAACATCTTTACAGCAAAAGAAATAATCATCAGAGTAAATAGATAACCTAGAGAATGGGAGAAAATATTTGCAAACTATGTATCCAACAGAAGACTAACATCTAGAATCTACAAGGAATACAAACAAATCAGCAAGAAAAAAAATCCTTTAAAAAATGGGTAGATGTCATGAATAAACATTTCTCAAAATAATATATACAAATGGCCAAGAAACATAAAAAAATGCTCACTACATCAAACATTACTACATTTTCTTCAGGTAAATGCAAATTAAAATCACAATGAGATACCACCTTACCTTGCCAGAACGCTAGGTAAAAAGTCAAAAAACAGGATTGTTGTGATTACTCACACCTGCAATCCCAGTATTTTGGGAGGCTAAGGTGAAAGTACTGCTTGAGCCTAGGAGTTTGAGACCAGCCTGGGCAACATAGTGGGACCCCATCTCTTCAAAAACTAATAATTAAACAAAAATTAGTCAGGCCTGGTGGTACACATCTGTAGTCCCAGCTACTCGGGAAGCTAAGGTGGTTGACTCACTTGAGCCCTGGAGTTTTAGGCTGCAGTGAGCCATGATTGTGCCACCACAATCCAGTCTGGGTGACAGAGTGAGTGAGACCCTGTCACAAATATATATATATATATATATATATATATATGTGTGTGTGTGTGTGTGTGTGTGTGTGTGTATATATATGTATATATGTATGTGTATATATATGTATATATGTATGTGTATATATATATACATATATACATATATATATATATATTTTTAAAGATGTTGGCATGGATGTGGTGAAAAGGGAACACTTATATATTGCCGGTGGGAATGTAAATTAGTACAACCTCTGTGGAAAACAGTATGGAGATTTATCAAAGAAGTAAAATTAGATCTACCATTCAATCCAGGAATCCCACTACTGATATCTACTCAGACGAAAAGAAAATATTATGCAAAACAGACACCTGCATGTGTGTGTTTATTGCAGCATTACTCACAGGTGCAAAGATATGGAATCAACCTAAATGCCCATCAACTGCTAAGTGGATAAAGAAAATATGGCATATACATATACCATGAGATATTACTCAGCTATTAAAACAAACAAACAACAAAAAAAAACAAAGTAATGCCTTCTGCAGCAACATGGCTAGAACTGGAGGCCATTGTTCTATGAGAGGTAATTCAGGAATGGAAAACCAAATACCACATAGTCTCACATACAAGTGAGAGCGTTCAAGCTATGGGTAAGCAAAAGCAATCAGAGTGGTATAATGCACATTGGAGACTAAGAAGGGGGAGGGTGCAAGGGAGTGACGGATGAAAACCTACCTATTGGGTACAATGTACACTACTCAAGTGATGGGTACACTAAAATTCCAGACTTTACCAATATACAATTCACCCATGTACTGAAAAATATTATACCCACAAAGTGATTGCAATAAAAAAATAAAAATATATAAATAAACCAAATAAAATACCAACATGTTATAACTTTAGGTTGGGTAACATATTGGTCTCTTAAGCCCTTTGCATATCAGCACAACTAAAAATGTGAGCATAAGATGTGCCCTGAAAGAATAAGGGGCACTTATGAAAAGGTGGAAGTGGGGTTTGAGAAAGTCCAAACAATGGGGGAAGCTCTGTGGAGACAGGCAACCAGGTTTAGAGTTAAATGTTGGGCACAGAGAACCCAAAGGGAAGACATAAACCCTGCCCACTTTACTATTTTTCTTCGAGATGGACCTGCTGAGTTGCTTTTAAGTCAACTGTGGAACACAGACACACCAACAAGTTTATCAGACTCTTGTGCCCAACTCTGCTTTCCAAGCCACTAACAAAAGTTGGCCTTATTCTTCTTCCCATTACCATGGTTGGGATTTTTTTTTTTTTACTTAGAGAATAGGAGTCAGGAGGTCTGTGTTCAGTTTCTAACTCTAGCATCCACTTGTTGATAGCATAGGGAAATTGTTTAGCATATACATTCCAAAGTTTTACTTCCCCACATATCATGTGAGGATAAAAATCTCCACCTAGCTCATAATTCATAATTGAAGGAAAGTACTTTAAAAATAATAAAGTCTAATGTGTTATACAAAAGTAAGAAATTACTTTCTGGGTTTATCTATTCCATAATTCAACAGCATTTATTGAGAGCTTACTATGCTTTGGAGTCTGTTTTAGCATAGGGGATACTACTGTAGAAAATAAATTTTATTTTTACAAAATTTTAATCCTGTTAAAAGATCTAGAAAATAAACAAGAAAATATCACCTAGTAGTACATAAGTGCTATAATGGAATTAAAAAGGGTAATGTTGTTAGGAGTAACTTGTGAAGTAAAGAAAACTATTTTAAAATTCATATGGAACCAAAAAAGAGCCCAAATATCCAAGGCAATCCCTAGGCAAAAAGAACAAAGCTGGAGGCATTACACTACCTGACTTCAACCTATACTACAAAGTTACAGTAACTAAAACAGCACTGTACTGGTATAAGGACAGACACATAGACTGGTGGAACAGCAGAGAACCCGGAAATAAGACCTCACTCCTACAGCTATCTGATCATCAACAAACCTGGCAAAAACAAGCAATGGGAAAAAGATTCCCTATTTTATAAATGGTGCTTGGATAACTGGCTAGCCACGTGCAGAAAATTGAAACTGGACCCTGTCCTTACACCTTACACAAAAATTAACTCAAGATAGAGTAAGGACTTAAATATAAAACCCAAAACTATAAAAACCCTAGAAGAAAACCTGGGCAATACCATTCAGGACATAGGCATGGGCAAAGATTTCATGATGAAGATGCCAAAGGCAATTGCAACTACAGCAAAAATTGACAGATGGGATCTATTAAACGAAAAAGCTTCTGCACAGCAAAAGAAACTATTAACAGAGTAAACAGACAACCTACAGAATGGGAGAAAAGTTTTGCCAACTGACAGAAGTCTAATATCCAGCATCTATAAGAAACTTAAACAAATTAACAAGAAAAAAACAACCCCATAAAAAAGTGGACAAAGACATGAACAGACACTTCTCAAAAGAAGACATACATGTGAGCCAGGCAAGGTGGCTCAAGTCTATAATCCCAGCTCTCTGGGAGGCTGAGGTGGGTGGATCATGCGGTCAAGAGATCGAGACCATCCTGGCCAACATGGTGAAACCCTGTCTCTACTAAAAATAAAAAAAAAAAATAGCTGGATGTGGTGGTGCACACCTGTATCCCAGCTACACAGGAGGCTGACGCAGGAGAATCACTTGAACCAGGAGGCAGAGGTTGCAGTGAGCTGAGATCATGCCACTGCACTCCAGCCTGGCGACAGAGCAAGACTCCATCTCAAAAAAAAAAATTTTTTTTTTTTTTGCACATTGATTTTGTATCCTGAGACTTTGCTGAAGTTGCTTATCAGCTTAAGGAGATTTTGGGCTGAGACGATGGGGTTTTCTAGATATACAATCATGTCATCTGCAAACAGGGACAATTTGACTTCCTCTTTTCCTAACTGAATACCCTTTATTTCTTTCTCCTGCCTGATTGCCCTGGCCAGAACTTCCAACACTATGTTGAATAGGAGTGAACAGGCAACCTACAGAATGGGAGAAAAATTTTGCAATCTATTCATCTGACAAAGGGCTAATATCCAGAATCTACAAAGAACTCAAACAAATTTACAAGAAAAAAACAAGCAACCCCATCAACAAGTGGGTGAAGGATATGAACAGACACTTCTCAAAAGAAGACAATTATGCAGCCAAAAGACACATGAAAATGAAAAAATGCTCATCATCACTGGCCATCAGAGAAATGCAAATCAAAAACACAATGAGATATCATCTCACACCAGTTAGAATAGCGATCATTAAAAAGTCAGGAAACGACAGGTGCTAGAGAGGATGTAGAGAAACAGGAACACTTTTACACTGTTGGTGGGACTGTAAACTCGTTCAACCATTGTGGAAGACAGTGTGGCGATTCCTCAGGGATCTAGAGCGAGCAATTCCATTTGACCCAGCCATCCCATTACTGGGTATATACCCAAAGGATTATAAATCATGCTGCTATAAAGACACATGCACACGTATGTTTATGGTGCCACTATTCACAATAGCAAAGACTTGGAACCAACCCAAATGTCCAACAATGATAGACTGGATTAAGAAAATGTGGCACATACACAACATGGAATACTATGCAGCCATAAAAAAGGATGAGTTCATGTCCTTTGTAGGGACATGGATGAGGCTGGAAACCATCATTCTCAGCAAACTATCACAAGGACAAAAAACCAAACGCTGCATGTTCTCACTCATAGGTGGGAATGGAACAACGAGAACACTTGGACACAGGAAAGGGAACATCACACACCGGGGCCTGTTGTGGGGTTGGGGGAGGGGGGAGGGATAGCATTAGAGATATACCTAATGTAAATGACGAGTTACTGGGTGCAGCACACCAATATGGCACATGTATACATATGTAACAAATCTGCATGTTGTGCACAAGTACCCTAGAACTTAAAGTATAATAATAATTTTATATATATATATGACTTACATGCGGCCAACAATCATATGAAAAAAAGCTCAACCTCACTGATAATTAGAGAAATGTAAATCAAAACCACAACAAGATACTATCTCACACCAGCCCAGAATGGCTATTATTTAAAAAGTCAAAAAAACAACAGATGCTGGCGAGGTTGTGGAGAAAAAGGAACACTTTACACTGTTGATGGAAGTGTAAATTAGTTCAACCATTTTGGAAGACAGTGTGGCAATTCCTCAAAGACCTGAAGGCAGAAATACCATTCGACCCAGCAATCTCATTACTGGGCACATACCCAAAGGAATATAAATCATTCTATTGTAAAGACACATACACATGTATGTTCATTGCATCACTATTCACAATAGCAAAGACATGGAATCAATCTAAATACCCATCAATGATAGACTGGATAAAGAAAATGTGTTACATGTACACCATGGGATACTATGCAGCCATAAAAAAGAATGAGATTATGTTTTTGCAGGGACATGGGTGGTGTTGGAGGCCATTATCCTTAGCAAACTAATGCAGGAACAGAAAAGCAAACACTGCTTATTCTCATTTATAAGTGGGAGCTAAGTGATGAGAACACATGGACACATAGAGGGGAACAACTCACAGTGGGACCTGCTGGAGGGCGGAGGGTGGAAGGAAGGAGAGGATCAAGAAAAATATCTAATGAATACTAGGCTTAATACCTGGGTGATGAAATAATCTGTACAACAAACCCCTTACCTATGTAACAAACCTGCACATCCTGTATATGTACCCCTGAATTTAAAAGTTAAGGAAAAAAGGAGTGATTGTGGCTATCAAATAGTTTGGTCAGGAAAAGAGAAGCTACTCTATGGATTCCAGCTGTGAAGAGTCTTAGTGTAGGAATTAGGAGATGATACAACTGTTGTATGAACTGGGGTAGCAAAGGTGAGGTATGCTGCTAATAATGATTGTATTCTGAAGCACAGAAGTGAGTGGTTTCTAAGAGCTCATGAGAAAATTGCTAAAATTCTCCAGAATCCTTCAGGGATATTCCCATCTACAATTTTAGTCTTAGTGAAGCAGGTAGATAGACCTTAAGAGCTCACTGGAAAAATGCTGTAAGTCTCACATTTGCCTACATGTCTTGCTGCAACTGCCTCCACAGAATAACATCTTCTAATTCCAAATCTGATGCAAGTGCCCTTTGTTGGAAAACTATAACCTAAAACCACATAAAGAAGAGGATTCTGAGAAATATGGCTCTGAAATTGATGATACCAAGTCGACAGAGACAATCCAGCATATTGGGAACTACTTTAGGCTGCGTCGTGAAAAGTCTTTCTCACAGGACCTTCACGAATGATTATATAATGTATATTGCACAAAGGCTCTCAACTGAGAACAGAGGGGCTGAAATTCAGCCCATTATCTGCTAGCCAAGACTTGAGCCCTGGCTTGGGGTTGTGTCAGAATAAAAAGAGTGCCTCTTCCTAATCAATCCCTGAAGTTGCCTTTTGTACAGTTTATCTTGGGTGGGGAGGTTCCTTTTAATAATTTACACAAAGGTACTATACGTCTTGGCAATCCTCTCCTGTCTTAGAAGATGACAATCAAGATGTGAGATGTGACCTGAGCCATGATGGGACATGTCTATCTCACCCTATCTGTTGTTACCACCTTAAGGTCACAAAAGGGCCCATATATTAGCCTTCCTCTGTGCTGGTTGGTGGTCTGGCTGATTAAAATAAAGTTTGGCTGGCTCTCTGACTGACAGAATTACTGACTGGCTAACCAGCTGCTGTACTAACTAAATTTCTGATTGGCTGACTTATATAGAGTGAGTGGCAAATTTATTTAGTTGATAGGATAACTTTCTGATTCTCTGACTAATTGAATGATTGGCTCACTGACTTATTTGTGCTCTAGTGAACAAGCTTTCTGTGTGTCTGATTAGTGGTCTGGCAGGCTGATTCCTTAGTTACTTTTTCTATCATATAGGTGATTGATAGATTATCTGATGGACTGTCTGATAGACTGATTCATTGACATACTGATTCTCTGACTGTCGGACACTTTGACTGACTGGCCTACTGGCTGGTTTCATACTGGATAACAGATTACCTAGCATTCTTTCCAACAGACAAGTCTTCAGGCCTACAGGCTGACTGACAGGCTAGTCAATTGTGAGTGGAAATGGCCGACTGGATAGCTCTTATTTTGTCTGAAAGACTTTCCAATTGTGTATTCATGTAAAGAGACAAGGGTGAAGAAAGAAGACTGATAATACAATTCAAGACACTACCCTATGCAGATGAAAAAGGAAGGCAAATTGGTGACAAGCAGAAGAAAAGGGAATTTGATAAAGGGGTTAACAGCTTTTTTCTGATAGTTCAAAGGGGAAAATGGCTCTACATAAAATCAACCCATTAATAATGAGGCATGGAATTAATGTTAGCTCTAAACTGCCTGAGATACAAAGCTCATTACTCAACTTGATCGTTAACAAGGAAAACAACAGATGACACTTGAATAATAAAGAAACAGTAAAATATCGGGAATGGTCATAAAGGAGTCACTTATTGAGCCAGCAAGATGAAGACTGAGAGGGCACAAATCCCAGAGCCTGCTGATAAAGCCCCAAGCACTTAGTCATAAAGAAGCAAGCCCAGGAAGAAGAGAAACTCAAAAGCCATACATGTTTTCTAGTAGAAAAAAGGTGAAAGTATTATTCTCTCTTTATTCTCTGATTAAACTGAACAGCTGAATCTTTGAAATCCCCTTTTGCCCAATTCCCTTTGACTTTATACTAAGAAATACCAACTGGTAATTTACATACTGTGCTCTATACATTATTTATTTTGTGTCAGATATAAATTGTGATGCCTGCTCACTCATGGTTTCTTTTTTATATATATTCTTTAAGTTTTAGGGTGCATGTGCACAACGTGCAGGTTTGTTACATATGTATACATGTGCCATGTTGGTGTGCTGCACCCATTAACTCATCATTTAGCATTAGGTATATCTCCTAATGCTATCCCTCCCCCCTCCCCGCTCCCCCCACCCCACCACAGTCCTCGGTGTGTGATGTTCCCCTTCCTGTGTCCAAGTGTTCTCATTGTTCAATTCCCACGCATGAGTGACAACATGCGGTGTTTGGTTTTTTGTCCTTGCCATAGTTTGCTGAGAATGATGGTTTCCAATTTCATCCATGTCCCTACAAAGGACATGAACTCATCATTTTTTATGGCTGCATAATATCCCATGGTGTATATGTGCCACATTTTCTTAATCCAGTCTACCGTTGTTGGACATTTGGGTTGGTTCCAAGTCTTTGCTATTGTGAATAGTGGCACCATAAACATATGTGTGCATGTGTCTTTATAGCAGCATGATTTATAATCCTTTGGGTATATACCCAGTAATGGGATGGCTGGGTCAAATGGAATTTCTAGTTCTAGATCCCTGAGGAATCGCCACACTGTCTTCCACAATGGTTGAACTAGTTTACAGTCCCACCAACAGTGTAAAAGTGTTCGTATTTCCCCACATCCTCTTCTTATAGACTGCTGGCCATGACTTCAGACCCTACTAAAAGAACATGTGACTTTACTCTCATGCATGGCCATAGCTATTAGACTATGGTGCAAACTTAATAAACTTTTAGCCTAATCATAGATTTGCCAGTGAGCTATTACACTTTCTACTACAAAAAGATGTGCTGGGGCAACTCTCTAACTTTTGAGAAGTTGAACTAAGAAATACAGAGAGAAAGGGGCAATTAGCAGTATCAGTACAGTAGGCCAGAATATGAAAGGTTATCAGGTAAAGAGAGACAAGAGCAACAATGATGAATCTATTTTAAGCCTAAATTTTGTGGAATCAGAACCACAAGTAAGCAGAAGCCAGGAGGTAGAGAAAAGGGTATAAAATTGGCCACAATTGAAAAGTGAATAGAGAAATTATTGAGGAGCTGAGTTCCATTCATGGAAGACTACTAGCATGAGAAACCATAACCTCCAGTTGCTGAAGACCCTGGAACTTCTTTGACCTATTCTGTAGTTCTCCATACTACTGAATACCAGATGATTTGCTTTTCTTGGTCTCCTGGGTACAAGTCCTTAAAATGGATCCTCTATACTTAAAAAAAGAAGTGGACTTCTTATAAGCAAAAGTACCATATAAAGTCTGTACATAGAAACTCCTAACATCTTCCTCCTTTCCCCATCTAGATTTCCTTAGAATTTAATCCTTTTACCAAAATGTTCCCTCTTCTCCATCCCTTCCATATCCCCAAGAGTGTTAAAGTAAAATATCAGATATAACCCTACTTGCTTAGATATGTAATGCTATTTCCCAAGCCCACAATACACAATACTTCTGTATTGGATTTCTAGTGATTATTAATATTTTTACAGAATTTTCACATTCCTTTAAAATTTTATATTACATAACTCTTAGAAGTGGGCAAGGTAACTGTTTTTATGCTCATCTTCGAGATGAAGTAACAGAGACTGAGGATAAAGAATGATGAGTCCAAAATCACACAGTAGTCAAGCCAGGACTAGAACCCACTTCCTCTTACTTCCAGTCCTCTACTTCCTCAAATGCTTAGAGTCATTCTTTAGGCCTGAGTTCTCAAAAGTGGGGTGTGCCTACATCAGGAAATGTATAAGATAATATGTTGTGCAAAATAAACAAAATATTTTATATAGACTTCTGCTTCTGAGAAGAAGGAGTAGATACTATTTTCCCTATTCCTCACATTAAATACAACTAGGAACCCTGAATGTGATATATACAACAAACATAAAAAGACTGAAATCTACAGAAGAGAAGGCAGACTGGCAAGGGACATTGAGACCTGAGGAACAACATGGTGATAGGTTCCTTTGAGTTTTCCTTTTGCTCATATATCTAAGACATGGAGCTGAAAAATCAGCAACCCAAAAATACCAATGGGCACAGACCAAAAACGGTGCAATAAAAGCCTGCTGTTTTTATCCAAAAGATCAAGGAAGGAACAATCTAGCCAGTCAGAAGATTTTAGACAATAACCACCCTACTTCAGCCAAACAATGCAGAAAAAAATGATAAAATCATATCAATCTTAGTACGGGTTTTCTAGAAAAACAAAACCAGTAGCAGGCTTCTATCCTCCAGAGGTGTGAAACAATAAATTTCTGTCATTTAAGACAACCAATACAGTCAGGTGCCGCAAGATGACATTTTAGCCAATGATGAACCATATATAACATGATGGTCACATAAGAGTATAACACCATATTTTTACGGTACTTCTTCTATGTTTAGTTATGTTTAGATACACAAATACTTACAATTGCCTACACTATTCAGTACAAAAACATGCTTTACATGTTTTTAGCCTAGAAGCAAAAGGTTATACCATGTAGCTTAGGAGGGTAGTAAGGTTATTCCATCCAGGTTTGTGTAAGTGCACGCTATGATGCTCACACGGTGAAGAAGTCGCCCTATGACACATTTCTCAGAACACATTCCCCATCTTCAAGTGACACACGACTACATATGGTATTGTGTTATGGCAGCCAGAGCTGGCAAATACAAATACTATGACAGCAAATAAGGCATTCCGTAAATCTGTGGATGATAGTTTTAGTAGAAACATGTGCTGGGAAGACAAATCCATATCCAGAATGTCTATTCAAATAATAACAAAATGGTGCCCCTTTTATGATGGAAAATGTTCAATGTAATCAACCTACCACCAGGCTGGTCACCCTAGAGAACGGTGCGGTACTGGGGACTCAGCGTTGGTCTCTGCTGTTGGAGGATTGGGTACTCAGCAGTGGCTGCAGCCATGTCAGCCTTGGTAAATGAAAAAACAAATTGTTAAGTCCATGCATGACGTCCATCTCTGCCTCCATGTCCAGTTTGTCCATGAACTCATTGGGCCATGACTAGAGTGACTGGGGAAAGAGGCTGACTGGTATCCACAGAATGGGCTATCCTATGCGTTTAATCATTAAAATTCTCCTCTGCTGAGGTTACCCTTTGGTGTGCATTCACAATATTCACATAGATATTCACACAAATATCTTCATGTTTTTCACCCATTCAGAGAGGTCTATCCATGCCTCTTCCCCAGACCTCCTTGTTATCAATTTTCCAATCATGTTCCTTCCAAGTCCCTGATTATCCATCCAAAACATTGGCCATGATGCATGAACCAGTATACAATCACATGTCTGGCCATTTCTCCTTTCAAGTAAAATAAATGAACAGGTATACTACTAGAAATTATTCCCACTAGGAGGATTTTTCTTCACCACTGTCCTTCAGGCATGTCCCAGAAAGAGGATGTAGTGCTAAAGATGTCCACTTTGGGATGGTGCCTCCATACTGCAGAGAAGCATCTGTAAATCAGTCCCTAGTTTTCACTTGCCATATCAGTTGGTTACAGGAAACTCCTCAAAAGGCTTAGGTTGAGGCTGGGAGAAAGAAGGTAAGATAGGAGGAATCAGGACCATGGACATTTGGGCTACTTCTTTATGTAATTTTGTTGTGCCTTCGGTCCTGTTTGAGGCTTCTGTGCACATCCTCATTTATGATTTTGTGGGTCAAACAACACCCAGTTTCTGATAGGCAGCTCAGATATGGTAACTTGGTGGCCAACGGTTAAGCAGTCAGTCCTTATTAAGGTCCAGTAGCACACCAAAGCCTCTTTCTCAAAAGGATTGTAGTTACCTACAGAGGATTACAAGGCTTTGCTCCAACATCCTGAGGATCTGAGCTGTGATTCACCTACAGGGGCCTGCCAAAATGTCCAAACAATATCACTATCCACCACTACCACTTCAATTACCATTGGATATGCTGGCTCATATGGCACAAGTGGCAGAGCAGCTTGCATGGCAGCCTGTACCTGTTGCAGAGCCTTCTCTTTTTCTCAGCCCCACTCAAAATTAGCAGATTTTTGGGCCTCTAACACCAAAATGAGGAATATGTTGTCTCCCAAATTCAAAGAATTCCACTAAGCACAGGACCACTTTTTTGGTTGTAGCAGGAGCGAGATGTAACAACTTATCCTTCACCATAGAAGAGTTATATCAACATGCCCTACACCACTGAGCCCCTGCACATTTTACTGATGTAGAAGGCCCCTGAATTTCTGCTGGATTTATCTCTCATCCTCTGATATGCAAATGCTTTACTGACAAGTAGTTTCTACTTCTGGCTCACTATGTCCAGTAAGCATAATGCCATCGATGTAATGGACCAGTCTGATGTCTGTGGAAGGGAAAGGTATCAAGATCCCTCAATCTAAATTATGACACAAGTCTGGAGAATTGATATATCCCTAAGGTAGGACAGTGAATGTGTATTGCTGGCCTTAACAACTGAAATAAAACTGTTTCTGGTGGTCCTTGCTACAAGTTATAATTTTTTTAAAAAGAAAGCATTGGCCAGATTAATAGCTGCATCAGAGAATTTGTTATTCTGCTCAAGCAATGAAACCACATCTGATACAGCAGCTGCAATTGGAGTAACCAGCTGGTTAAGCTTATGATAATCCAGTGTAGTTCTCCAAGACTCACCAATTTTCTGCACAGGACACATAAGAGTGTTAAATGTAGACTGAGTGGAAAACCTAAGCTTCCACCCTTGTAAGGCTGTAATGAGGTACTCCAAAACCCCCCAGAGTGGTGTCAGAAAAGGCTAAGTAGAAAATCAAAACTTTCACACAGCGGCTATTAACGTGTCCCTCCATCACGAAAGTGTTAGTGGAGACCACTCAGCAGCCTAGACTTCCCCATCAATCGCCAGTAATAAGGAGTCTCACCACCTCTTAATTGCAGTGGTGTCAGAGTTGTACTAGTGGAGAGTCAGGACTTTCACTATCACCAAGCGATAAATACATTTCCCCCAGCACAGTGTACATGAAGACTTTGAAGAAGTCAAAACTCTCATCCCCACCTAGCAGTAATGAAGAACCCTGGCCTTCTGTCAACAGAAGCTGTATGAGAACTTCTACTTCTACCTGGGAGTAATGAGGTGGCAACCTTTCTTCCCTTACCAGAGTGGCCTTTTTTAAAATTCAGTTAAAACACAATTTAAGTCAGGTTTAAATAGTGTCCAGAGGCTCCTAACATAACTGAAAATGTTCATGTTTTAATAAAAATTTATCATTATACCAAGAACAAGGAGGAACCCAAATGGAATGAAAAGAAAATAAATAGGTGGCAAGATAAGATGATAGAGATGTTAGAATTATCTGGCAAATATTTTAAAGCATCCATGAAAAAAAAAGTTTTAAAACACAATTACAAATATACATGAGACAAATGAAAAAATAGAAAACCTACCCCAAAAAATAGACTCAGCAAAAAAATGAAGAAAGTAAAAAAAAAAAAAAAAAAAAGGAAAGAAACAAAAAAAGAAAATGAAAATACAAGGAACAAGCAAATGGAAAACTAGAACTGATATATACAATAATTGAAATAAAAAGTTACAGGGATGGGCTTAACAGCACAATAGAGACAAGGTGACAGAGGAATCAGTGAACTAGAAGATGGAATAATAGAAATTATCCAATTTGAACAGCAGAAAATAAACCAAAAAAAAAAATAGTGGAAAGAGCCTATGGTATATATGAGACTATACCAACAGACATAACATTTGTATCATTGGAAGCTCAAAAGAAGAGGGGAAAGAAGGAGAGGCAGAAAAAGTATTCAAAGAAATAATGACTGAATTTTTATTAAAAATTGGTGAAAAACATGAACCTATGGATTCAAGAGGCTGAAGAAATCCCGAACAGGCTAAGCCCAAAGAAATCCATGCCTATATACATCATAGTACAACTTCTGAAAGGTAAAGACAAAGAAAAGTAATTTTAGAGCAGTAAGAATCAACACATTATCAACTGGAGAAAAACAATAGGAATGACAGCAGATTTATTGTCAGAAACCAAGCATACCAGGAAGAGATGGCATATTTTTAAGTATTGAAGGAAAACAATCCAGAAACCTATACCCAATGAAAATTTCTTACAGAAAGGAAAAAAAAAATGAAAACATTCTCAGATGAAGGAAAACAGAGAATTTGCCATCAGCAGACCTGACCCCCCCCCAAAAAAAGGTTAAAGGAAGTTATCTAAAATAAAGAAATTAATAAGATAAGAAACCTTGTACAATCAGGAAGGAATAAAAGACAGAATAAGCAAAAATATGAGTAAATGCAATAGGCTTTCCTTCCCTTGTACTTTCTAAATAATATGTGATAGTCCACACAAAATTATAACACTTCAGTGTGGTTCATATATATGTAGAGGAAATATTTTAAGAAATTATATTATAAATAGGGAAAAGTAAAAAGAGAGATCTATATAAAGGGTATATATATATATATATATATATAGAGAGAGAGAGAGAGAGAGAGAGAGAGAGAAATGAAATATAAAGAAATATATGTAGATATATTTACATATAAACATACCTATATGGAGAGAAAGAGACAGACTCTAGCAAGACTGTCAAAAAGAGAAGATACAAATTACCAATAATAGAAATGAACATATAATATATACACAAATCAAACAGTTGGAAACCAACACAAAGAGATACACACAAAAGCTATAGAGATAAATCAAAATAGAATTATAAAAAACATTCAAGTAATAACTTGAAGGCAGGAAAATAAATCCAAGGAAATAAAATACAGAGAAAACCAGGAAAAAAATAAAAGGCAGACTTAAGTCCTAACAGATGGACAATTATATTAAATAAAAATGGTCTAAATACATTATTTAAAAGACAGAGAATGGATAATGTGGGTGACATCAGCAAGATGGTGGACTAGGAAGCTCCAGGCCCTTGTTCCTTCAGGAAAACATTAAAATAATAACTGCAGGCTGCCTAAAATAACTTTATAGGCACCACGGAAATCAATCAAAGATCTACAGCAACCAAAGAAACACCAACGTATGAAAAAGCCAAATTCAAATAGAGGGAAATTTCATAGTGTTTTTATTTGCCCTTGCCTCATCTTCTCTGGCATGGCATGGTCAGAAGGAAGCAGTAACTTCCTGGTTTCCTCTCTCAGACTAGAAGGAGCAGAGCAGAACTTATTTGCTATGTTCTAAACTCTCTGTGGACTGCTAAGGGAATAGTTTCTGTTTTTCCTGGCTTGATTGTCAAACTGGGAAAAATTGTGTAAGTTGGATGTCAGGCTATAAAAGATTGTGGAAGGCAATAGTGAGTAAAATAACTGAAATAATAAAATGTACTAGAGAAGATCAATATCGGATTTGAGCAGGTAGAAGAGAGAAACAGAGAACTTAAAGATAGGACAATTGAAATTTTCTAGTCTAAAGGACAGAAAGTAAAAAGAATTTTAAAAAGTGAACAGTGTTTTAAAAATTCAAGGTGGCAGACTAAGGGTTTTCCAGCACACCTTGCCCATTTGGAAACAGCAAAATGTGTGTAGCAATTCATGCCATGAATTTTTATCTTAGAAAAAATATAGAAGTTAAACAGGAAAGAAAGAAAATTTCAAATACTGGTATCGGGGGAAATTCAGCCAGATATCGGGTGAAATTCACCCCTGATATTTCACGTAAGTTCTTTTCTATTTTCCCTAAGTGTTGGCTGGTCTGAGAAATAAAGGGACAGAGTACAAAAGAGAGAAATTTTAAAGCTGGGTGTCCAGGGGAGACATCACATGTCAGCAGGTTCTGTGATGCCCCTTGAGCCATAAAACCAGCAAGTTTTTATTAGTGATTTTCAAAATGGGAGGGAGTGTACGAATAGGGTGTGGGTCACAGAGATCACGCGCTTCACAAGGTAATAGACTATCACAAGGCAAATGGAGGCAGGGCGAGATCACAGGACCACAGGACTGGGGTGAAATTAAAATTGCTAATGAAGTTTCAGGCACGCATTGTCATTGATAACATCTTATCAGGAGACAGGGTTTGAGAGCAGACAACCGGTCTAACCAAAATTTATTACGTGGGAGTTTCCTCATCCTAATAAGCCTGGGAGTGCTATGGGAGACTGGGGCTTATTTCATCCCTTCAGCTTCTACCAGAAAAGACAGCCACCCCTGAAGCGGCCATTTTAGAGGCCTACCCTCAGGGAGGCATTCTGTTTCTCAGGGATATTCCTTGTTGAGAAAAAGAATTCAGTGATATTTCCCCCATTTGCTTTTGAAAGAAGAGAAATATGGCTCTATTCCGCCTGGCTCACTGGCAGTCAGAGTTTAAGGTTATCTCTCTTGTTCCCTAAACATCGCTGTTATCCTGTTCTTTTTTCAAGGTGCCCAGATTTCATATTGTTCAAACACACATGCTCTACAAACAATTTGTGCAGTTAACGCAATCATCACAGGGTCCTGAGGTGACATACATCCTCCTCAGCTTACGAAGATGATGGGATTAAGAGATTAAAGTAAAGACAGGCATAGGAAATCACAAGGGTATTGATTGGGGAAGTGATAAGTGTCTATGAAATCTTCACAATTTATGTTCAGAGATTGCAGTAAAGACAGGTGTAAGGAATTATAAAAGTATTAATTTGGGGAACTAATAAATGTCCATGAAATCTTCACAATCCACATTCTTCTGCAATGGCTTCAGCCAGTTCCTCCATTCGGGGTCCCTGACATCCTGCAACAACTGGGAAAAAGAAGGCAGGCAGCATCCTGCCTGGTGGGGTCCGGGAAATATGGGAAAGGGGGAGTGAGTGTCTCTGTAATACACATTCCCACTAGGAAATGATGCATTCCAGGCCATGAGGAAGCAACTTGACTTTCCCAAGCCCTGGATCCAATTTGGGGAGCAGTCTGGAGACTGTAAGAAGGAACAGCACTGGGAAGTGTCCCACACACATTACCATACCTGGGCACGGATAGAAGGAAGCCATTATCCAGCCTAGTTCATAGCAAGCTGCGTGGGATTCACCCAGCTAACAAGGACAGCAGCCACTGATTTGGAGAGTCTGGGGCTGGGGATTGGCAATCTGGTCTTGAGTGGAGGAGGGGCCCTCAAGGCCAGAACTGAGAGGCAAATGTGGCATGAGCTCCAACCATGGGTGGTAGAATTGGTCTTTTTTACTTCTTGGGACTGAAGCAAAAGGAGACTTGTCTGAGACACATGAGTTTAACCTGGGCAGCAAGTTTTATGACCTGGGGCGGGTTTGCAGACTGAAAACAAACTGAGTGGAACCTGGCTAACTGTCCTGACTTGCTGCCAGGGTCAGGCTATGGCAAGGAGTTTCACTGGGTCTGAAATGTGAGAGCAAAGCAGGTCAGTCTCCCACTCATTTGGCTGTGGAGTTGGAACTGCCCCTTCTTCCCCATGCTAAGACTTTGGTGAAGCAGCGGTTGCTCTACTCACCTGGGCATTTCTCCAGAGACCTGAGGACTTCCTCTTGACATCAGTCAGGGCCAGCACTTGCACCTGCCATTGAGAGCCCACGTGCAGTCCCCAGGTCCAAACTCATCCAACTTCACCCCCTTGCCTCTGAGGCAGAGCATGAGACCAGACTACTGACCATTTCACAGCCCAACCCATTGCCTAGCACATCCTAACACTTCTGCTTAAGAAAGGCCAAGCAGTACCTCTACTGTTACCACTGCAGCTGGCTCTCACCTGCAAGTGCCACCTACTAGCCAGGAGACCAACCCACACAGTCCATTACAACATCTGCTGACACAAATACATACCACTGGGGAATGAGATAAACTTCTTATGACCTCTGCTACCACAATTGCCCATGCCACCTCAGCTAATCAGGAGGCTGTAAACCTGATCACTAACCCAGTACACTGGCTACTACAACTAGCAATTAGGAAAGCCACTAACTAAAACTATAACCAAGGAAATCATACAAATACTTCACTACTCAGTGCACCCAGAAGCAAAACAAAATGGCCCTACTCAACGTACATCATAGTCACATGCTCAAAGGAAAAAACAGTCTCATCCTAATGAAAGAACATTCAAAATAAAAAGTGACTGTTTATCCATATGTGAAAAAAACTCAGTGTAACAATACTGGAAATATAAAAAAGCAAGATATCATGACACACTGAAAGGAACACACGGAGGGAACACAGTAATTCTCTAGCAATGAATCCTAACCAAAAAAAAATTTAAATGCCGGATGAAGAATACAAAATACTGATTTTAAAGAAGCTAAATTAGATACAAGTGAAATCTGAAAATCAACACAAGGAAATCAGAAAATCAATTCAGAGTATGAATGAAAAATTTGCTAAGAAGTTATACATCTTTAAAAAAACAACAGAACTCCTAGAAATGAAAACTTTGTTGAAGGAATTACAAAATGCAGTAGAAAGATTCAACAATAGATGACTAAGCAGAAGAGAGAATTCCAGAACTTGAAGACAGATCTTTTGAATTAATCCAGTCAAAACAAAATAAACAAAAAAGAATGAAAGGAGTGAATAAAGCCTTCAGGAAGTGTGGGACTACATAAAACAACTGAATCTACAAATCATGGGCATTCCCAAGGGAGAAGAAAAAGCAAAAAGTTTAGAAAACCTATTTAAGGAAATAATTGATGAAAATTTCCTTAGTCTAACAAGAGATTTAGACATCCAGATACAGGAGGCCCAGTGAACATCAGGTAATACATTGCAAGGTGCACTTCACTATGGCACATAGTCACCAGACTATCTAATGTCAATGTGAAGGAAAAAAATCCTAAAATCAGCAAAAGAAAAGCATCTAGTAACCCATAAAGAAAACCCCATAAAAGTTACAATAGACTAATCAGCAAAATCCTTGCAAGCTAAAAGAGATTGGGATCTTATTTTCAAATGCATAAGAGAAAAAAAAGCTACAAACGACAAATTTTCTATCCTGCCAGAATAAACTTCATAAATGAAAAAGAATAACGTGTTTCCTAGACAAGCAAATGCAGAGTGAGTTATTCATCATTAACTAGTCCTACAAAACAATTCTCATAGGAGTTCTAAACATGAAAAAAACGTTGATATTCCTCCATCATAAAAAACATACAAAAGTATGAAAATCACAACTCATAAAACAATTGCACAAAGCAAGAATAAAAAAATCAAGTGGCAATATTACAGAACTCCATCAAATCAGAAAGATACACACACAAAAGAAACAGGGGGTGGAACAAGATGGCAAAATAAACGGCTGCAGTTATCTCTTCCCCAACCTGCAAGGGCACCAATTTAACAACTATCTATATCTATCTATCTATCTATCTATCTATCTATCTATCTATCTATGTATAGATCTATCTATCTATACAAATATATAGATAGTATATCTATATAGTATATATTTGTGTATATATATTTGGTATATATATATATACCAAATATACAGATATAGATATATAGATAGATAGATAGATGATAGATAGATAGATAGATAGATAGATAGATAGATACATCTATCTATATATATATATACCAAAAACTGGTGAGCACTCACAATATCTGGTTTTAATTTTATATCACTGAAATAAGCACTGGAAAGGTAGGAAAAACTGTCATCAATCACCAACTTCCCACCTCCTCCATCCCCCAACAGTGATGGCATAATGTGGAGATCATTCCTCTGCCCTGGGGAGAGGGAGAGCCAGCAACTGTGATGCATTGAACTCAGTGCTGCTCTTATTATATCAGGAAGCAAAAATGGACAAAACTCAGCTGATGCTTGCCAATGGAGGAAGCATTTAAACCACCCCTAGCCAGAGAGGGATCACCAATCTTAGTGGTCAGAATCTGAGTTCCTGCAAGCCTTGCCACCATAAACTAGAGGTCTCTGGGGCCCCAAATAAAGCTGAAAATCAGTCTAGGCCACAAGGACTGCAACACCTAGGCAAGTCCTGGGGCCAAACTTGGCCAAAGTACGCTAGACTGTGGGGGCATGTGATTTACTGAGACATCAGCTGGGGCCCCTAGGGAGAATTGGCATCATCCCTCCCCTAAGCTCAGGCTGCACAGCTCACAGCCCTAAAAGAGACCCCTTCCCTCCAGTGAGGAGAGGAGAGGGAAGAGTGGGAAGGACTTTGTCTTGAATCTTGGATATCAGCTCAGCCACAACAGGATAGGGTGCTGGTCAAAGTTGTGAGGTACCCTTTCCACACGCTAGCTAGCTCCTGGATGACATTTCTTGACACATGGTGGGCCAGAAGGGAACCCACTGCCTTGAAGGGAAGAACCCAGTCCTGGCAAGATTTATCACCTGCTAACTGCAGAACACTTGGGCCCTGAATAACTATCAGAGATACCCAGGCACTACATCAAGGGCTTTGGGTGAGACACTGAGACTTGATAACTTCAGATGAGACTCAGCACATTCCCAGCTGTTGTGGCTACAGGGCAAGACTGCTTCTGCTTGAGAAAAGTGAAAGAAAAAGTAAATGGGACTTTGTCTTGCATCTTAGATACCAACTCAGCCACAGGGTCCCTGACTCCTGGATTTAGCTCTCAGATGGCATTTCTGGACCTGTCCTGGGCCATAGAGGAGCCCACTCCCCTGAAGGGAAAGTCCCAGGTGAGGCATCATTCACCACAAGCTGACTGAAGAGCCCTTGGGCCTTAAAAGAACATTGGTGGTAGTCTGACAGTACTCCTCATGGGCCTGAGGTGGTAGTAGCCACAGAGTGAGACTCCTCTGCATTTAAAGGATGAGGGAAGAGAGTAGGAAGAACTGAATCTCCTGGTTTTAGTGCCAGCTCAGCCAGAGTACAACAGAATATAAGGTAGACTTCTAAGGTTTTTGACTCTAGACTTCAGCTCCCAGACAGCATCCCTGGACCTGCCCAGGGCCTGGGGGGAACTCGCTGCTCTGAAGGGAAGTATATGAGCCTAGATGGCTTTGCCACCTGCTGATTGTAAAGGCCCAGGGCTGTGAGCAAACATAGGTAGTAGCCAGGGAGTGGTTACTGCAGGCTTTAGGCAAGACCCAGTGCTGTGCTGGCTTCAAGTCTGACCCAGTGCAGTCCTAATGGTGGTGGCCATAGGGGCGCTTATGTCACTCCACCCCCATCTCCAGGTGGCTCAGAGGAGAGAGATAGGCTTCATTTGTTAGGGAGAAAATAAGGGGAAAGAACAAGAGTCTCTGTCTGGTAATCTAAAGAATTCTTCCAGATTGTATCCAAGACAATCAAGGTAGTACCTCTACAAGGCTAGAAGAATGACAGCACTACAAGGCTTTTGGTCCCTTCTAAAGCAGATATAGCTTAGCTCAAAACACTCAAGTCCTTTTAAATATCTGGAAAGTCTTCTTAAGAAGGATGGGTGCAAAAAAGCCCAGAGTGTGAAGACTATAATACTTAACTTTTCAATGCCCTAAAACTGATGAATATCTACAAGTACCAAGAAGATCCAGAAAAATGTGGCCTCACCAAATGAACTAAATAACGCATCAGGGGACAATCCTGGAGAAATTATTAGACACAGAATTCAAAAGAGTTGTTCTGGGGAAACTCAAAGAAATTCAAGATAACACAGGCAAAGAATTCAGAATTCTATAAGATAAATTTAACAAACGAAATAATAAAAAAGCAAAAATTCTGGAGCTGAAAAATGCATTTGGTATATTGAAGAATGCATCAGTTTTTAACAGCAGATTTAGCCAGGCAAAAGAAAGAATTGCTGAGCTTGAAGATAGGCTACTTGAAAATATAGTCAGAGGAGAGAAAAGAAAAGAATAAAAAACAGTGAAGCATACATACAAGATCTAAAGAATAACCTCAAAGGGTAAATCTAAGGGTTATTGGCCTTATAGAGGAGCTAGAGAAAGAAATATGGCTGGAAAGTGTATTCAAAGGGATAATAACAGAAAACTTCCCAAACCTAGAGAAATATATCAGTATTGAAGTACAAGAAGGCTGTGGAACACCAAGTAGATTTATGCCAAAGAAGATTACCTGGAGGTATTTAATAATCAAACTCTCAAAGATCAAATATAAAGAAAAGATCCTAAAAGCAGCCAAAGAAACAAATAACATAAAATGGAGTTCCAATGCATCTGGCAAAAGACTTTTCAGTGGAAACCGTACAGGCCAGGAGAGAGTAGCATGATATATTTAAAATGCTGAAGGAAAAAAAAAATTACACTAGAATAGTATATCTGGTGAAAATATCCTACTAATATGAAGGAAAAATACAGACTTTACAAGACAAACAAAAGCTGAGGGATTTTATCAACACCAGACCTGTCCTAAAAGCAATGCTAAAGGAAGTACTTCAATCAAAAAGAAAAGGATGTTAATGAGCAATAAGAAATCATCTGAAGGTACAAAATTCGTTGATAATAGTAAGTATTCATAAATACCCACAATATCAGAACACTGTACCTGTGGTGTGTAAGCTACTCTTATCTTAAGTAGAAAGACTACAAGTTGAACCAATGAAAGATAATAACTACAACTTTTCAAGACATAGACAGCACAATAAGATATAAATAAAAACAACACCAAGTTTAAAAGTGGAAGGACAAAGTAGGTAAGTTATAGACTTTTATTAGTTTTGTTTTCACTTGTTGGTTTGTTTACTTATGTAAACAGTGTTAAGTTACTATGAGCTTAAAATGATTGGATATAAGATAGTATTTGCAAGACTCATGATAACCTCAAACAAAAAAATACAACAAATACACAAAATAAAATGGAAGAAACTAAATAATATAACCAGAGAAAGTCACCTTCAAAAAAACGAAGACAAAAAGGAAAAAAAGAAGGCAGAGAAGACAACAAAACAACCAGAAAACAAATAACAAAATGGCAAAAGTAAGACCTTACTTATCAATAATAACATATTGAATGTAAATGGGCTAAACTCTCCAATCAAAAGGCATAGACTAAAAGGATAAAAAACACACTACAGCTATAAAGACACACATAGACTAAAAGCAAAGAGATTGAAAAAGATATTCCTTACCAAGGACACTAAAACAAAAGCAGGAGTAGCTACACTTATATGAGAAAAATATACATTTCAAGACAAAAACTATAAGAAGAGACAAAAAGGTCAATATATAATGATAAAAGATCAATTCAGCAAGAGGATATAAAAATTTTAAATACATGTTCACCAAATACTGGAGAATTCAGACATCTAAAACAAATATTATTAGAGCTAAAAAAAGATACAGGCCCCAATACAATAATAGCTAGAGACTTCAAAAACCCACTTTCAGCATTAAGCAGATCTCACAGACAGAAACTGAAAAAAGAAGCACTGGATTTAATCTGCACTACAGAAAAAATGGACCTAATAGACATTTACAAACATTTTATTTAGCATCACAGAACACACATTCTCCTTCTCTACACAAGGATTATTCTCAAGGATGGATCATAGGTTAGGTCATAAAAAAGTCTTTAAAAATTCCAAAAAATGTTGTAATGATATCAAGCATCTTCTCTGAACACATTGAAACAAAACTAGACACCAATAACAAGAGGAATTTTGGAAACTATAAGAATACATGGAAATCAAACTACAGGGTTCAGAATGACCATTGGGTCACTGAATAAATTAAGAAGGAATTTTTTTAAAAATTAAAACAAATAATAATTGGAACAAAACATACCGAAATGTATGGGAAACAGCAAAACTAGTACTAAGATGTAAGTTTATAGCTATAAGTGCCTACATCAAAAAAGAAGAATAACTTCAAATAAAAAACTTAACAATGCCTCTTAAACAATTAGGAAACCAAGAGTAAACCAAAACCAAAATTAGTAGAACAAAGAAATAATAAAGATCAAAGCAGAAGGAAATGAAATTGAAAGTTAAAAAAAAAAGATCGTTTTAAAAGAGTTGGTGTTTTTACTTTTAGTTTAATAATTTTATTTCATTTTATTATTATTATACTTTAAGTTTAAGGGTACATGTGCACAATGTGCAAGTTAGTTACATATGTATACATGTGCCATGTTGGTGTGCTGCACCCATTAACTCATCATTTATCATTAGGTATATCTCCTAATGCTATCCCTCCCCTCTCCCCCCATCCCACAACAGTCCCCAGAGTGTGATGTTCCCCTTCCTGTGTCCATGTGTTCTCATTGTTCAATTCCCATCTATGAGTGAGAATATGCGGTGTTTGGTTTTTTGTTCTTGCGATAGTTTACTGAGAATGATGATTTCCAATTTCATCCATGTCCCTACAAAGGACATGAACTCATCATTTTTTATGGCTGCATAGTGTTCCATGGTGTATATGTGCCACATTTTCTTAATCCAGTCTATCATTGCTGGACATTTGGGTTGGTTCCAAGTCTTTGCTATTGTGAATAGTGCCACAATAAACATATGTGCACATGTGTCTTTATAGCAGCTTGATTTATAGTCCTTTGGGTATATACCCAGTAATGGGATGGCTGGGTCCAGTGGTATTTCTAGTTCTACATCCCTGAGGAATCGCCACACTGACTTCCACAATGGTTGAACTAGTTTACAGTCCTGCCAACAGTGTAAAAGTATTCCTATTTCTCCACATCCTCTCCAGCACCTGCTGTTTCCTGACTTTTTAATGATTGCCATTCTAACTGGTGTGAGATGGTATCTCATTGTGGTTTTGATTTGCATTTCTCTGATGGCCAGTGATGATGAGCATTTTTACATGTGTCTTTTGGCTGCATAAATGTCTTCTTTTGAGAAGTGTCTGTTCATGTCCTTCGCCCACTTTTTGTTGGGGTTGTTTGTTTTTTCTTGTCAATTTGTTTGAGCTCATTATAGATTCTGGATATTAGCCCTTTATCAGATGAGTAGGTTGTGAAAATTTTCTCCCATTTTGTAGTTTGCCTGTTCACTCTGATGGTAGTTTCTTTTGCTGTGCAGAAGCTCTTCAGTTTAATTAGATCCCATTTGTCAATTTTGGCTTTTCTTGCCATTACTTTTGGTGTTTTAGACATGAAGTCCTTCCCCATGCCTATGTCCTGAATGGTAATGCCTAGGTTTTCTTCCAGGGTTTTTATGGTTTTAGGTCTAACGTTTAAGTCTTTAATCCATCTTGAATTAATTTTTGTATAAGGTGTAAGGAAGGGATCCAGTTTCAGCTTTCTACATATGGCTAGCCAGTTTTCCCAGCACCATTTATTAAATAGGGAATCCTTTCCCCATTGCTTATTTTTCTCAGGTTTGTCAAAGATCAGATAGTTGTAGATATGCGGCGTTACTTCTGAGGGCTCTGTTCTGTTCCATTGATCTATATCTCTGTTTTGGTACCAGTACCATGCTGTTTTGCTTACTGTAGCCTTATAGTATAGTTTGAAGTGGAAACATTAATCAAAATTGACGAACTTTTAGCCAGGCTACCTGGGAAAAAAAGAGAAATTAATAAAAAGAGAGATGAAAAAGGAGACATTACAATTGATATTGCAGAAATTCAAAGGATCATTTGTAGCTACTATTAGCAATTACATGTTAATAAATTGGAAAAAAATAGATAAATTCCTAGACACATGCCACCTACCAAAATTAAACCATGAGGAAATCCAAATCATAAACTGACCAATAACAGGTAAAGAGATTAAAGCCATATTGAAAAGCTTCCCAGTATACGCATTCAAAGCAGTGTGTAGAGGGAAATTTATAGCACTAAATGCCCACAAGAGAAAGCAGGAAAGATCTAAAATTGACACCTTAACATCACAATTAAAAGAACTAGAAAAAAAAGAGCAAACACATTCAAAAGCTAGCAGAAGGCAGGAAATAACTAAAATCAGAGCAGAACGGAAGGAAATAGAGACACAAAAAACCTTTCAAAAAATTAATGAATCCAGGAGCTGGTTTTTTGAAAGGATCAACAAAATTGATAAACTGCTAGCAAGACTAATAAAGAAAAAAAGGGAGAAGAATCAAATAGACACAGTAAAAAATGATAAAGGGGATATCACCACCGATCCCACAAAAATACAAACTACCATCAGAGAATACTACAAACACCTCTACGCAAATAAACTAGAAAATCTAGAAGAAATGGATAAATTCCTTGACACATACACCCTCCCAAGGCTAAATCAGGAAGAAGTTGAATCTCTGAACAGACCAATAACAGTATCTGAAATTATGGCAATAATCAATAGCTTACCAACCAAAAAGAGTCCAGGACAAGGTGGATTCACAGCCGAATTCTACCAGATGTACAAGGAGGAACTGGTACCATTCCTTCTGAAACTATTCCAATCAATAGAAAAAGAGGGAACCCTCCCTTACTCATTTTATGAGGCCAGCATCATCCTGATACCAAAGCCGGGCAGAGACACAACCGAAAAAGAGAATTTTCGACCAATATCCTTGATGAACATTGATGCAAAAATCCTCAATAAAATACTGGCAAACCGAATCCAGCAGCACATCAAAAAGCTTATCCACCATGATCAAGTGGGCTTCATCCCTGGGATGCAAGGCTGGTTCAAAATACGCAAATCAATAAATGTAATCCATCATATAAACAGAACCAAAGAGAAAAACCACATGATTATCTCAATAGATGCAGAAAAGGCCTTTGACAAAATTCAACAACGCTTCATGCTAAAAGCTCTCAATAAATTAGGTATTGATGGGACGTATCTCAAAATAATAAGAGCTATCTATGACAAACCCACAGCCAATATCATACTGAATGGGCAAAAACTGGAAGTATTCCCTTTGAAAACTGGCACAAGACAGGGATGCCCTCTCTCACCACTCCTATTCAACATAGTGTTGGAAGTTCTGGCCAGGGCAATTAGGCAGGAGAAGGAAATAAAGGGTATTCAATTAGGAAAAGAGGAAGTCAAATTGTCCCTGTTTGCAGATGACATGATTGTATATCTAGAAAACCCCATTGTCTCAGCCCAAAATCTCCTTAAGCTGATAAGCAACTTCAGCAAAGTCTCAGGATACAAAACCAATGTACAAAAATCACAGCATTCTTATACACCAATAACAGACAAACAGAGAGTCAAATCATGGGTGAACTCCCATTCACAATTGCTTCAAAGAGAATAAAATACCTAGCAATCCAACTTACAAGGGATGTGAAGGACCTCTTCAAGGAGAACTAGAAACCACTGCTCAAGGAAATAAAAGAGGATACAAACAAATGGAAGAACATTCCATGCTCATGGGTAGGAAGAATCAATATCGTGAAAATGGCCATACTGCCCAAGATAATTTATAGATTCAATGCCATCGCCATCAAGCTACCAATGACTTTCTTCACAGAATTGGAAAAAACTACTTTAAAGTTCATATGGAACCAAAAAAGAACCCACATCGCCAAGTCAATCCCAAGCCAAAAGAACAAAGCTGGAGGCATCACACTACCTGACTTCAAACTGTACTAAAAGGCTACAGTAACCAAAACAACATGGTACTTGTACCAAAACAGAGATATAGATCAATGGAACAGAACAGAGCCCTCAGAAATAATGCTGCATATCTACAACTATCTGATCTTTGACAAACCTGACAAAAACAAGCAATGGGGAAAGGATTCCCTTTTTAATAAATGGTGCCGGGAAAACTGGCTAACCATATGTAGAAAACTGAAACTGGATCCCTTCCTTACACCTTATACAAAAATCAATTCAAGATGGATTAAAGACTTAAATGTTAAACCTAAAACCATAAAAACCCTGGAAGAAAACCTAGGCATTACCATTCAGGACATAGGCATGGACAAGGACTTCATGTCTAAATCACCAAAAGCAATGGCAAGAAAAGCCAAAATTGACAAATGGGATCTAATTAAACTAAAGAGCTTCTGCACAGCAAAAGAAACTACCATCAGAGTGAACAGGCAACCTACAGAATGGGAGAAAATTTTCACAACCCACTCATCCGACAAAGGGCTAATATCCAGAATCTACAATGAGCTCAAACAAATTGACAAGAAAAAAAACAACCCCATCAAAAAGTGGGTGAAGGACATGAACAGACACTTCTCAAAAGAAGACATTTATGCAGCCAAAAAACACATGAAGAAGTGCTCACCATCACTGGCCATCAGAGAAATGCAAATCAAAACCACAACGAGATGCCATCTCACACCAGTTAGAATGGCAACCTTTAAAAAGTCAGGAAACAACAGGTGCTGGAGAGGATGTGGAGAAATAGGAACACTTTTACACTGTTGGTTGGACTGTAAACTAGTTCAACCATTGTGGAAGTCAGTGTGACAATTCCTCAGGGATCTAGAACTAAAAATAGCATTGGACCCAGCCATCCCATTACTGGGTATATACCCAAAGGACTGTAAATCATGCTGCTATAAAGACCCATGCACACATATGTTTATTGCAGCATTATTCACAGTAGCAAAGACTTGGAACCAAGCCAAATGTCCAACAATGATAGACTGGATTAAGCAAATGTGGCACATATACACCATGTAACACTATGCAGCCATGAAAAATGATAAGTTCATGTCCTTTGTAGGGGCATAGATGAAATTGGAAATCATCATTCTCAGTAAACTATCACAAGAACAAAAAACCAAACACTGCATATTCTCACTCATAGGTGGGAACTGAACAATGAGAACACATGGACACAGGAAGGGGAACATCACACTCTGGGGACTGTTGTGGGGTGGGGGGAGGGGGAGGGATAGCATTGGGAAATATACCTAATGGTAGATGACGAGTTAGTGGGTGCAGTGCACCAGCATGGCACATGTATACATATGTAACTAACCTGCACAATGTGCACATGTACCCTAAAACTTAAAGTATAATAAAAATAAACAAATAAATAAATAAAAATAAAAATAAAATAAAATAAAAAAAGATTTGAATAGACATTCCTCAAAAGAAGACATACAAATGGCAATGAGGTGTATAAAAAGGTGCTCAATTTCATTGGTTATTATAGAAATACAAATTAAAACTACAATGAGATATAATTTCACCCCAGTTGAAAAATATTATATCCAAAAGACAGGGAATAACAAATGCTGGTGAGAATGAGAAGAATAGGGAACTCTAGTAAACTATTGGAAGAAATGTAAATTAGTACAACTGGTATGGTAACCAGTTAGGCATTTCCTCCAAAAATTAAAAAAGAGCTACTATATGATCCAGGAATCCCATCTCTGGATACATACTCAAAAGAACGGAAATGAGTATATTGAAGAGTCATTTGCACTCCCATTTTTGTTGCAGCATGGCTGGCAATAGCCAAGATTTGGAAGCAACCTAAGTGTCCATCAACAGATGAATGGATGAAGAAAATATGGCACTTATACACAATGGAGTACTATTCAGCCATAGAAAACAATGAGATTCAATCATTTGAAATAACATGCATGGAACTGAAGGTCATATTCTATGTGAAATAAGCCAGGCACATAAATCATTGCATGATCTCACTTATTTTGAGGATCTAAAAATCAAAATAATTGAACCAATTGAGATAGAGAGTAGAAGGATGATTACTAGAGGCTGAGAAGGGTAGTCAGAGGTTGAGGGGGAGGTTAGGATGGTTAATGGGTTAAAAAATAGAGTGAATGTATAAGACCTGGTATTTGATAGCATGACAGGATGACTGTAGTCAATAATAATTTAATTGTATATTTTAAATAACTAAAAGAGTAGAATTTCATTGTTGTAACACAAAGAATAAATGTTTGAGGGGATGGATACTCCATCTTCCATGATGAAATTATTGTGT
The DNA here is from genome assembly GCF_029289425.2 of Pan paniscus. NCBI lineage: Eukaryota > Metazoa > Chordata > Mammalia > Primates > Hominidae > Pan > Pan paniscus. The sequence goes on from NC_073272.2 coordinate 67,412,831, forward strand.
ATTGCATGCCTGTATCAAAACATCTCATGTAACTTATAAATATATGTACTACTATATACCCAAAAAATTAAAAACATAAAAGAAAAAAGGAAACAAAAAATTTTTAAGACAACTAGAGAAAAATTAGCAACATGAATATGTAACAAACCTGCACATTGTGCACATGTACCCTAAAACTTAAAGTATAATAATAGTAAAATAAAAAAAAACAACATGAAAGAAACAAAATCTCATATATTGATATCAACCTTGAACATGAATGAATTAAATGCTCCAATTAAAATATATAGATCTGCAGAATAAATTTTTTAAATGACCCAACTATATGCTGCTTACAAGAAACTTACCTTTCCTGTAAAGACACTTACAGACTAAAAGGAAAGAAATGGGAAAAAGATATTCCATATAGATGAAACCCAAAATTGAGAAGTAGCTATACTCATATCAGATTAAAAACACTTATTTCATTAAACCAGTAAATATAAGACAAAGAGTCAGGTGTGGTGGCTCATGCCTGTAATCCCAGCACTTTGGGAGGCTGAGGTGGATGGATTGCTTGAGCTCAGGAGTTCAAGACCAACCTGGGCAGCATGGTGAAACCCCATCTCTACAAAAAATACAAAAATTAGCCAGATGCTGTGGCACATACCTGTAGTCCCAGCTACACAGGAGGTGGGAGGATTGCTTGATTCCAAGATGTGAAGGTTGCAGTGAGTTGTGATTGCGCCACTGCACTCCAGCATAGGTGACAGAGTGAGACTCTGTCTCAAATGAAGATAAATAAGTAAGACAAAGGACATTATAACATGTTAAAAGGAGTCCATTTCCAAGGTTGCAGTGAGCCCAGATCATGCCACTGCACTCCAGCCTGGGTGACAAGAGCGAGACTCCATCTTAAAAAAAAAGAGAGAGAGAGAGAGTCTATTTCCATTCATTTCCAAAAAAAATTAAATTTCTGCCTTAATTTCATTGTTTACCAAAAGATTATTTAGGAGCATGTTGTTTAATTTCTTGGTATTTGTGCAGTTTCTGGAGTTCCTCTTGTATTGATTTCTGGTTTTACTCTGCTGTGATCTGATAAGATTCTTGATGTAACTTCCATTTTAAAAAATTTGTGGAGACTTGTTTCATGGCCTTATACATGGTCTATCTTTCAGAATGTTCCACATGCTGACAAAAAGAATCTATATTCTGCAGTTGTTGGGTAGTCTAAAGCCCGATTTACATCCAATGGTTTTTTGTGGACAGTATATTTGACAGTCTGTCCAGTGCTGTGATTGGGGCAAAGAAGTCCCCCATGATTATTGTATTGCTATCTTTTTCTTTAGGTCTAATTGTATTTGTTTTATAAATCTATTGGCTCTGGTGTTGGGTATCTATATAGGTTGTTACACCCTCTTGCTGAATTTTGAAATAAATGGAAATTGAAACACAAGTTACCATAACCTTTGCGATACAGGAAAGGCAGTGCTGAGAGGGAATTTTATAGCATTAAATGCCTAAATTCAAAAAACAGAAATATCATAAACTAGCAATTTAACATTGCACCTTAAGGAACTAGAAAAACAAGAACAAGCCAAACCCAAACTTGGCAGAAAAAGAGATATCAAATGTAAGAGTAGAATTAAATAAAATTGAAACCAAAAAATATATAAAGGATTAACAAATTGAAAAGTTGTTTTTTTGAAATGATAAACAAAATTAATAAACTGCTAGCTAGACTACCAAGAAGAGAGAAGATCCAAATGAATATAATCAGATATGAAAAAGAAGACATTACCACTGACATCACAGAAATACAAAAGACAATCAGAGACTGCTATGAACAACTCTACATTCACAAACTAGAAAACCCAGAGGAAAATGGATAAATTCCTGGAAACATACAACCTCCCAAGATTGAACCAGAAAAAAAATAGAAATCTTGAACAGAGCAACAATGAGTAGCAAGATTGAATCAATAATAAAAATCACCCCTTCCCAAAAAAGATGGATACACAGGTGAACTCTACCAAACATGAAAAGAGAAACTGGCACCAATATTCCTGAAACTGTTTCAAAAAAATCAAGGATAGAATCCTCCCTATTTCATTATATGAAACCAGTATCAGCTGTATACCAAAACCAGACAATGACACAACCAAAAAAGAAAACTACAGACCACTATTCCTGATGAATTTTCCTGATGGCAAAATTTCTAAAAAAATCAGCAAATATAACTCAACAGCACATCAACAAGATAATATATCATGATCAAATGTGTTTTATTTCAGAAATGCAAATATGGTTTGACACATGAAATTCAATAAATGTGCTTCATCACATAAACAGAATAAACAAAAATCACATGATTATTTCCATAGATGCAGAAAGAGCATTTGATAAAATTCAGCATCCCTTCATGATAAAACCTTCAACAAACTAGGAATAGAAGGAACATACCTGAAAATAATAAATGCCATATGGAACAGACTCAGAGCCAACATTATACTGAATGGTGGAAAGTTGAAAGTATTCCCCCTAAGAACCAGAAAAAAGATAAAGATGCCTGCTTTCACTACTATTCCACACAATACTGGAAGTCTTAGCCAGAGCAATCAGGCAAGAGAAAAATAAAAGGCATACAAATTGAAAGAGAGGGAGTCAAGTTATCTCTGTTTCTAAAGTATGATCTTATATCTAGAAAAGTCTAAATACTCCTCCAAAAAACTCTTAGATTTGATAAATGATTTCAGTAAAGTTTCAGGATTCAAAATTAACATATAAAAATCAGTAGTATTTTAAACAACCATAATAATCAAGCTGAGAACAAAATCAAGAAGGCAATCCTATTCACATTAGCCACAAAGAAATGCAGGGAAAACATATTTAGGATGTAAAATACCCAGGAATAAAGTGAAGGAAGTGAGAGATCTCTACAATAAAAATTATGAAAAATTGATGAAATAAATTTATAGAGGACACAAATGTGAGCAAAATATCTCATGCTCATGGATCTGAAGAATTAATATCATTAAACTGACCATACTGCACAAAGCATTCTACAGATTGAATGTCATCCCTATTCAAAATAATATTGTAATTTTCACAGAATTTGAACAAACAATCCTAAAATTAATATGGAACAAAAAAAAAAAAGAGCCTGAATAGCCAAACCAATTTTTTTTTAACTTTAAATTTCAGGGCTACATGTGCAAGTTTGTTATATAGGTAAACTTGTGTTATGGGGGTTTGTTGCACAGATTATTTCATCACACAGGTATTAAGCCTAGTACCCATTAGCTATTTTTCCTAATCTTTTCCCTCCTACTCTGTACCTTCCAATAGGCCCCAGTGTCGTTGTTCCCTTCTATGTGTCCATGTGTTCTCATCATTTAGCTCCAGCACAGCAATCTTAACACCAAAAGACAAAGCTGGAAGCATCACCTTATTTGATCTCAAATTATGGGGTTATAATAACCAAAAGAGCATGATATTAGTATAAAAACAGACACAAAATGTAATGGAACAGAATAGAGAACCCAGAAATAAAGACACGTATCTAGAGCCAACTGATTTTTGACAAAGGTGACAAAAATATACACCAGGAAGAAGCCATCCTTTTCAATAAATAATACTGGAAGAATTAGATCATGAAGGCGGCCAGGCGTGGTGGCTCACACCTGTAATCCCAGCACTTTGGGAGGCTAAGGCAGGTGGATCACCGGAGGTCCAGAGTTCGAGACCAGCCTGGCCAACGTGGCAAAACCCTGTCTCTACTAAAAATACAAAAAGATTAGCCAGGCATAGTGGCGAGTGACTGTAATCCCAGCTACACAGAAGGCTGAGGCATGAGAATCCCTTGAACCCAGGAGGCGGAGGTTGCAGTGACCCGAGATCATGCCACTGCACTCCAGCCTCGGTGACAGAGCAAGACCCTGTCTCAATAAATAAATAAATAAATAAATAAATAAATAAATAAATAAATAGAATTAGATCACCATATGCATAAGAATGAAACTAGATCTCTATCTCTCATCATATACAAAAATCAACTCAAGATGGATGAAATAATTAAATGTAACAGAAGAAACTATAAAAATACTAGAAAAAAGCTAGATAAAACTTCTCTTGGCTTTGGTCTAAGCAAAAAACTCCTGACAAAGTGATCAAAAGCAGAGACAACAAAAACAAAATAGGCAAGTGAGACTTAATTAAATTAAAAAGCTTCTACACAGCACATGAAATAATCAACCCACTGTACAGACAACCTGCAAAATGGGAGAAAATATTTGCAAGCTATGCAACTGAAGGAAATGACATTCAGGATTTACAAGGAACTCAAAAAACTCAACAACAAAAACAGGAGGGGTGGAACAAGATGGTGAAATAGAAGGCTCCACTGATTATCCCTCCTACAAGCACACCAGTTTAAAACTATCTACACAAGGAAACTCCAAAGATGGCCGAATAGGAACAGCTCCAGTCTACAGCTCCCAGTAAGATCGATGCAGAAGACAGGCGATTTCGGCATATCCAACTGATGGCATATCTGAACAAAAGGCAGAAGACAGCTTCTCCATACCTAAACATCCCTGCCTGACAGCTCTGAAGAGAGCAGTGGTTCTTCCAGCATGGCATTTGAGCTCTGATAATGGACAGAACGCCTCCCCAAGTGGGTCCCTGACCCCCATGTAAACTGACTGGGAGACACCTCCCAGTAGGGGCCAATAGACACCTCATACAGGTGGGTGCCCCCTGGGACAAAGCTTCCAGAGGAAGGATTAGGCAGCAATATTTGCTGTTCTGCAGCCTCCACTGGTGATACCCAGGCAAACAGGGTCTGGAGTGGACCTCCAGCAAACTCCAACAGACCTGCAGCCGAGGGGCCTGTGTGTTAAAGGAAAACTAACAAACAGAAAGGAATAGAATGAACATCGACAAAAAGGACATTCACACCGAAAATTCCAAAAACCAGAATGTCTCTTCTCCTCCAAAGGAACACAACTCCTTGTCAGCAAGGGAACAAAACTGTACAGAGAATGAGTTTGACAAGTTGACAGAAGTAGGCTTCAGAAGGTTGGTAATAACAAACTTCTCTGAGCTAAAGTAGCATGTTCTAACCCAATGCAAGGGAGCTAAATACCTTGAAAAAAGGTTAGACGAATGGCTAAATAGAATAAGCAGTGTAGAGAAGAGCTTAAATGACCTGATGGAGCTGAAAACCACAGTACAAGAACTTCATGAAGCATACACAAGCTTTAATAGCTGATTCAATCAAGCAGAAGAAAGGATATCAGTGATTGAAGATCAAATTAATGAAATAAAGTGAGAAGACAATATTGGATAAAAAAGAGTGAAAAGAAATGAACAAAGCCTCCAAGAAATATGGGACTATGTGAAAAGACCAGATCTACGCCTGATTGGTGTACCTGAAAGTGACGGGGAGAATGGAACCAAGTTAGAAAACACTCTTCAGGATATTATCCAAGAGAACTTCCACAACCTAGCAAGGCAGGCCAACATTCAAATTCAGGAAATACAGACATACTCCTTGAGAAGAGCAACCCAAAGACACACGGTTGTCAGATTCACCAAGGTTGAAATGAAGGAAAAAATGTTAAGGGCAGCCAGAGAGAAAGGTCGGGTTACCCACAAAGTGAAGCCCATCAGACTAACAGCAGATCTCTTGGCAGAAACCCTACAAGCCAGAAGACAGTGGGGGCAAATATTCAACATTCTTAAAGAAAAGAATTTTCAACCAAGAATTTCATAACCAGCCAAAACAAGCTTCATAAGTGAAGGAGAAATAAAATCCTTTACAGACAAGCAAATGCTGAGAGATTTTGTCACCACCAGGCCTGCCTTACAAGAGCTTCTCAAGGAAGCACTAAACATGGATAGGAACAACCAGTACTAGCCACTGCAAAAACATGCCAAATTGTAAAGACCATTGATGCTATGAAAAAACTGCATCAATTAACGGGCAAAATAAGCAGCTAGCATCATAATGATAGGATCAAATTCACACATAACAATATTAACCTTAAATGTAAATGGACTAAATGCCCCAATTAAAAGACACAGACTGGCAAATTGGATAAAGAGTCAAGACCCATCAGTGTGCTGTATTCAGGAGACCCATCTCACATGCAAAGACACACATAGACTCAAAATAAAAGGATGGAGGAAGATCTACCAAGCAAATGGAAAGTGAAAAAAAGCAGAGGTTCAAACCTGGTCACTGATAAAACAGACTTTAAACCAACAAAGATCAAAAGAGATAAAGAAGGCCATTACATAATGGTAAAGGGATCAATTCAACAAGAAGAGCTAACTATCCTAAATATATATGCACCCAATACAGGAGCACCCAGGTTCATAAAGCAAGTTCTTAGAGACCTACAAAGAGACTTAGATTCCCACACAATAATAATGGGAGACTTTAACACCACACTGTCAATATTAGACAGATCAACAAGACAGAAAATTAACAAGGATATCCAGGACTTGAACTCGGATCTGGACCAAGCAGACCTAACAGACATCTACAGAACTCTCCACCCCAAATCAACAGAATATACATCCTTCTGAGCACCACATCACACTTATTCTAAAATTGACCACATAATTGGAAGTAAAACCCTCCTCAGCAAATGCAAAAGAACAGAAATCACAGCAGACTGTCTCTCAGACCACAGTGCAATCAAATTAGAACTCAGGATGAAGAAACTCACTCAAAACCGCCCAACTACATGGAAACTGAACAACTTGCTCCTGAATGACTGCTGGTAAATAATGAAATGAAGGCAGAAATAAAGATGCTCTTTGAAACCAATGAGAACACCACATACCAGAATCTCTGGGACACTTTTAAAGCAGTGTATAGAGGGAAATTTATAGCACTGAATGCCCACAAGAGAAAGCAGGAGAGATCTAAAATTGACACCCTAACATCACAATTAAAAGAACTAGAGAAGTAAGAGCAAACAAATTCAAAAGCTAGCATGAGACAAGAAATAACTAAAATGAGAGCAGAACTGAAGGAGATAGAGACACAAAAAGCCCTTCAAAAAATCAATGAATCCAAGAGCTGGTTTTTGAAAATATCAACAAAATTGATAGACCACTAGCAAGACTAGTAAACAAGAAAAGGGAGAATAATTCAATAGATGCAATAAAAAATGATAAAGGGGATATCACAGCCAATCCCACCGAAATACAAACTACCATCAGAGAATACTACAAACACCTCTACATAAATAAACTAGAAAATCTAGAAAAATGGATAAATTCCTGGACACATCCTCCCACCCAAGAGTAAACCAGGAAGAAGTTGAATCGCTGAATAGACCAATGACAGATTCTGAAATTGAGGCAATAGTTAATAGCTTACCAACCAAAAAAAGCCCAGGACCAGACGGGTTCACAGCCAAATCCTACCACAGGTACAAACAGGAGCTGACACCATTCCTTCAGAAAGTGTTCTGATCAACAGAAAAAGAGGGAATCCTCCCTAACTAATTTTATGAGGCCAGCATCATCCTGATACCAAAGCCTGGCAGAGAAACAACAATAAAAGAGAATTTTAGGCCAATATCCCTGTTGAACATCGATGTGAAAATCCTCAATAAAATACTGGCAAATCGAAACCAGCAGCATATCAAAAAGCTTATCCACCACGATCAAGTTGGCTTCATCCCTGGGATACAAAGGTGGTTCAACATACGCAAATCAATAAACATAATACATAACATAAACAGAACCAATGACAAAAACCACATGATTATCTCAATAGATGCAGAAAAGGCCTTTGACAAAATTCAACAGCCCTTTATGCTAAAAATTCTCAATAAACTAGGTATTGATGGAACGTATCTCAACATAATAAGAGCTATTTATGACAAACCCACAGCAAATATCATACTGAATGGGCAAAAGCTGGAAACATTCCCTTTGAAAACGGGCACAAGACAAGGATGTCCTCTCTCACCACTCTTATTCAACAAAGTATTGGAAGTTCTGGCCAGTGTAATCGGGCAAGAGAAAGCAATAAAGGATATTAAAATAGGAAGAGTGGAAGTCAAATTTTCTCTGTTTGCAGATGACATGACTGTATATTTAGAAAACTCCAGCGTCTCAGCCCAAAATCTCCTTAAGCTGATGAAAGCAACTTCAGCAAAGTGTCAGGATACAAAATCAATGTGCAAAAATCACAAGCATTCCTATACACCAAGAACAGACAGAGAGCCAAATCATGAGTGAACTCCCATTGACAATTGCTACTAAGAAAATAAAATACCTAGGAATCCAACTTACAAGGAATGTGAAGAACCTCTTCAAGAAGAACTACAAACCACTGTTCAAGGAAATAAGAGAGGACACAAACAAATGGAATAACATTCGATGCTCATGGATAGGAAGAATCAATATTGTGAAAATGGCCTTACTGCCCAAAGTTATTTACAGATTCAGTGCTATCCCCAAGAAGCTACCACTGACTTTCTTCACAGCATTGGAAAAAACTACTTTAAACTTCATATGGAACCAAAAAAGAGCCCGCATAGCCAAGACAATCCTAAGCAAGAAGAACAAACCTGGAAGCATCACACTACCTGACTTCAACTCTACTAGAAGTCTACAGTAACAAAAACAGCATGGTACTGGTACAAAAACAGATGTATAGACCAATGGAACACAACGGAGGCCTCAGAAATAACACCACACAACTACCACCATCGGTTATTTGACAAACCTGACACACATAAGCAATGGAGAAAAGATTCCCTATTTAATAAATCGTGTTGGGAAAACTGGCTAGCCATATGCAGAAAACTGAAACTGGATCCCTTCTTACACCTTATAAAAAAGCAACTCAAGATGGATCAAAGACTTAAATGTAAGACCTAGGACCATAAAAATCCTAGAAGAAAACCTGGGCAATACCATTCAGGACATACACATGGGCAAAGACTTCATGTCTAAAACACCAAAAGCAATGGCAACAGAAGCCAAAATTGACATATGAGATCTAATTAAACTCAAGAGCTTCTGCACAGCAAAAGAAACTATCATCAGAGGGAAAGAGGCAAATTACAGAATGGGAGAAAATTTTTGCAATCTATTCAACTGTCAAAAGGCTAATATCCAGAATCTACAAAGAACTTAATCAAATTTACAAGAAAAACAGAAACAACCATATCAAAAAATGGGCAATGGATGTGAACAGGCACTTCTCAAAAGAAGACATTTATGCAGCCAACAGACATATGAAAAACTGCTCATCATCACTGGTCATTAGAGAAGAGCAAATCAAAACCACAATGAGATACCATCTCTTGCCAGTTAGAATGGCGATCATTAAAAAGTCAGGAAACAAAAGATGCTGGAGAAGATCTGGAGAAATAGGAATGCTTTTACACTGCTGGTGAGTGTGTAAATTAGTTTAACCATTGTGGAAGACAGTGTGGCGATTCCTCAAGGATCTAGAACTAGAAATACTATTTGACTCAGCAATCTGGGCATATACCCGAAGGATTATAAACCATTCTACTATCAAGACACATGCACACGTATGTTTATTGCAGCACTATTCACAATAGCAAAGACTTGGAACCAACGAAAATGTCCATCAGTGATAGACTGGATGAAGAAAATGTGGCACATATACACCATGGAATACTACGCAGCCATAAAAAGGATGAGTTTACACCAATAAGAGACAAAACAGAGAGCCAAATTATGAGTGGACTCCCATTCACAATTGCTTCAAAGAGAATAAAATACCTAGGAATCCAACTTACAAGGGATGTGAAGGACCTCTTCAAGGAGAACTACAAACCACTGCTCAATGAAATAAAGGAGGATACAAACAAATGGAAGAACATTCCATGCTCATGGGTAGGAAGAATCAATATCGTGAAAATGGCCATACTGCCCAAGGTAATTTATAGATTCAATGCCATCCCCATCAAGCGACCAATGACTTTCTTCACAGAATTGGAAAAAACTACTTTAAAGTTCATATGGAACCAAAAAAGAGCCCTCATTGCCAAGTCAATCCTAAGCAAAAAGAACAAAGCTGGAGGCATCATGCTACCTGACATCAAACTATACTACAAGGCTACAGTAACCAAAACAGCATGGTACTGGTACCAAAACAGAGATATAGTTCAATGGAACAGAACAGAGCTCTCGGAAATAATGCCACATATCTACAACTATCTGATCTTTGACAAACCTGACAAAAACAAGCAATGGGGAAAGGATTCCCTATTTAATAAATGGTGCTGGGAAAACTGGCTAACCATATGTAGAAAGCTGAAACTGGATCCCTTCCTTACACCTTATACAAAAATTAATTCAAGATGGATTAAAGACTTAAACGTTAGACCTAAAACCATAAAAACCCTAGAAGAAAACCTAGGCATTACCATTCAGGACATAGGCATGGGCAAGGACTTCATGTCTAAAACACCAAAAGCAATGGCAACAAAAGCCAGAATTGACAAATGGGATCTAATTAAACTAAAGAGCTTCTGCACAGCAAAAGAAACTACCATCAGAGTGAACAGGCAACCTACAAAATGGGAGAAAATTTTTGCCATCTACTCATCTGACAAAGGGCTAATATCCAGAATCTACAATGAACTCGAACAAATTTACAAGAAAAAAACGAACAACACCATCAAAAAGTGGGCAAAGGATATGAATAGACACTTCTCAAAAGAAGACATTTATGCAGCCAAAACACATGAAAAAATGCTCATCATCACTGGCCATCAGAGAAATGCAAATCAAAACCACAATGAGATACCATCTCACACCAGTTAGAATGGCGATCATTAAAAAGTCAGGAAACAACAGGTGCTGGAGAGGATGTGGAGAAATAGCAACACTTTTACACTGTTGGCGGGACTGTAAACTAGTTCAACCATTGTGGAAGTCAGTGTGGCGATTCCTCAGGGATCTAGAACTAGAAATACCATTTGACCCAGCCATCCAATTACTGGGTATATACCCAAAGGATTATAAATCATGCTGCTATAAAGACACATGCACACGTATGTTTATAGCGGCACTATTCACAATAGCAAAGACTTGGAACCAACCCCAATGTCCAACAATGATAGACTGGATTAAGAAAATGTGGCACATATACACCATGGAATACTATGCAGCCATAAAAAAGGATGAGTTCATGTCCTTTGTAGGGACATGGATGAAACTGGAAACCATCATTCTCAGCAAACTATTGCAAGGACAAAAAACCAAACACCGCACGTTCTCACTCATAGGTGGGAATTGAACAATGAGAACACATGGACACAGGAAGGGGAACATCACACACCGGGGACAGTTGTGGGGTTGAGGGAGGGGGGAGGGATAGCATTAGGAGATATACCTAATGTTAAATTACGAGTTAATGGGTGCAGCACACCAACATGGCACATGTATACATATGTAACAAACCTGCACGTTGTGCACATGTACCCTAAAACTTAAAGAATAATAATAATAAAATTAAAAAAAAAAAGGATGAGTTAATGTCCTTTGCAGAGACATGGATGAAGCTGGACTATCACAAGATCAGAAAACTAAACACTGCATATTCTCACTCATAAGTGGGAGTTGAACAATGAGAACACATGGACACAGGGCGGGAAATATCACACACCGGGGCCTGTGTGGGGAGGGGGGCTCTTGAAGGGATAACGTTAGCAGAAATACCTAATGTAGGTGACAGGTTGATGGGTGCAGCAAACCACAATGGTACGTGTATACCTATGTAACAAAACTGCATGTTTTGTACATGTAACCCAGATCTTAAAGTATAATTTTTAAAAAAACTATCTACACAAAAAAGCACCATCATTCGAACTAAAAATAAGATGAGCACTCACAGAGTCTAATTTTAACTTTATATCACTGAAAGAGGCACTGAAGAGGTGGGAAAAAGAGTCTTAAGTGGCGAATGCCACCCCTCCCCCATCCCTAGATATTGGCCGTATGGTGCAGAGAGCATTTCTGTGCACTACGGAGAGGGACAGTGCAGCAGTTGTGAAGTATTGCACTCAATGGTGCCCTGTTGTAGCAGAAAATAATACCAGACCAAACTCAGCTGACACCCATCCAGGTGTAGAGCATTCAAACCAGCCGTAGGTGGTGAGAATCTCTGATCCCAACAGCCCAAACTTGAGTTCCCACAAGCCTCGCCACCATGGGCTAAAGTACTCTGGGATCCCAAGTAAACTTGAAATGCAGCCTAGGCCACAAGAACTGCTACTCCTAGGTAAGTCCTAGTGCTGAATTGGGCGGAGCCAGTGGACTAGGGTGCATGTAACCTACTGGGACACCAGCCTGGGTAGCTATAGAAGTGCTGGCATCCTCCTCCCCTAACCCCAGGCTGCACAGTTCACAGTTCCAAAAGAGACACCTTCCCTTTGCTGAAAACAGGAGAGGGAAAAATGGGAGGACTTTATCTTGCATTTTGAATACCAGCTCAGCTGCATTAGTATAGGGCACCGGTCAAAGTCCTGAGGCCACCTTTTCAGGCACTAGCTCCTGGATGACATTTCTAGAGACACTCTGGGCCAGAAGGGAAGCTACTGCCTTGAACGGAAAGACCCAGTCCTGGTGAGATTCATTACCTGCTAACTGAAGAGCCCTAGGGCCCTGAATAACCAGCAGAGAAACCCAGGTACTATGATAAGGGCCTTCGGTGAAACTTTCAGACTTGCTGGCTTCAGGTGAGACTCAGCACATTCCCAGCTTTGGTGGCTACAAGGTGAGACTCCTTTCGATTGAGAAAAGTAGAGGAAAAATTAAAGGAGATTTTGTCTTGGACTTTAGGTACCAGCTCAGCCACAGAAGGGTAGAGCACCAAGCCAGTTTTTGGGGTGCCCAATTCCACGGCTTGGCTCTTGGACAGCATTCCTGGACTGGGTCTGGGCCACAGAAGAGCCCACTGCCATGAAAGGTGAGTCCAAGCCAGGCAGCATTCACTGCAAGCTGACTGAAGAGCTTCTGGGCTTTAAGAGAACAAAAGAGGTAGTCTGGCAATACTACCCCTGGGACTGTAGTGGCGATGGCCATGGGGTGAGGCTCCTCTGTCTTTGAAAAGGGGAGAGAAGAGTGGGGAGGTCTGCATATTGTAATGTGAGTGTCATTTCAGCTGCAGTAAAATAGAAAACCAGGTAGATTTCTAAGGTTTCTGACTCTAGTGTCTGGCTCCCAGACAACAACTTTGGACTTGTCTGGCACCTAGAGGAACTTGCTACCCTGGACATAGGCCTAATTGGCTTTGCCACCTGCTGAATGTAGAGTCCCCAGGACCTTGAGAGAACATAGTCTATAGCCAGGGAGTGGTTACAGCAGGACTTGGGTGAGACTTAGTGCTTTGCTGGCTTCAGACCTGACCCAGAGCAAGTCCTAGTGGTAGGGGCATCAAAGATGTTTGTGTAATTTCACGTCACCTCCAGGGGGCTCAGAACAGAGATAAGCTCTATTTAGGGGAAAATAAAATAAGAAAACATGAGTCTCTGCCTGGTAATGAAGAGAATTCTCCCAGATCTTGTCCAAGACCATTCAGGCAGTACCTCTAAAAGTCTGCAAGAACCACAGTACTGGGCTTGGGGGTCCCTGTAAAACAGATAAAGCTTAGATCACAACACTCAAGTCCTTTCAAATATCTGGAAAGCCTTCCTAAGAGGAAAAGATACAAACAAGACCAGACCAAGAAGACTACAATAAATACTGGATTCTTCAATGCCCAGACATAGATGAACATCCACAGGTATCATGACTGTCCAAGAAAATATGACTTCACCAAATTAACTAAATAAGGAATCAGGGAACAATTCTGGTGACCTTTCAAACAGAGTATTAAAAATAGTTGTTCTGAAAAAACTCAAAAAAATTCAAGAAAACAAAGAGAAGGAATTCAGAATTCTATCAGAATAATTTAACTAAAAGATTGAAATAATTAATAATAAAGAGAAATCCTGGAGCTGAAAAATGCAATTGGCATACCAAAGAATATATCAGAGTCTTTTGTAGTAAAATTGATCAAGCAGAAGACAAAATTAGTGAGCTTAAAGACAGGCTATTTGAAAAAAACACAGAGGAGACAAAAGAAAAAAAGAACAATAAACAATAAAGTATGCCTACAGGATCTAGAAAATTACCTAAAAAGTGCAAATCTAAGAATTATTGGCCTTAAAGAGGAGGTAGAGAAAGAGATAGGGGTAAAAAGTTTATTCAAAGAAATAATAACAGAGAACTTCCCAAACCTAGAGAAATATACCAATTTGTAAGTAAAAGAAGGCTATAGAACACCAAGTAGATTTAACTCAAAGACAGTCAAAAAAATGAAGTAAAGGGCATCCAAATTGGAAATGAACAAGTGAAACTCATTTCGTTTGCATGAGATATGATCTTCTATTTAGAAAAACCTAAAGACTACACCAAAAAAACTATTGGAACTGATGAACAAATTCATTAAGCTGCAGGATACAAAATCAACATACAAAAATTAGTATCATTTCTATATGAAAACAGGGAATAATCCAAAAAGAAATCAAGCATGTAATAACATTTACAGTAGCCACAAATACAATCAAATTCCTAAAAATTAATTTAAACAATAAAGTGAAAAATCTCTACAATGAATACTATAAAATACTGCTGAAATAAATTGAAGGAGACACCTAAAAATGGGAAGATATTTTATGTTCATAGACTGAAAGAATCAATATTGTTAAAAGGTGGATACTACCCAAAACAATCTACAGATTCAATGCAATTCCTATCAAAATACCAATGATATTCTTCACAAAAATAGGGAAAAAAAACCCTAAAATTTATATGGAACTACAAAAGACACAGAATAGCGAAGGCTACCCTGAGCAAAAAGAAGAAAACTGGAGGCATCACATTACCTGACTTCAAATTATACTACAGAGATATAGTAAACCAAACAGTATGGTATTTGCCAAAAAAAAAAGACACACAGACCAATGGAACAGAATTGAGAACCCAGAAACAAATCTGCACACCAAAGTGCACTCATTTTTCACAAACGTGCAAAGAACATACATTGTCTCTTCAATAAATGGTGTTGGGAAAAGTGAATATCCATATGCAGAAGAATGAAACTAGATTCCTTTCTCTCATTGTATGCAAAAATCAAACCAAAATGGATTAAAGACTTAAATCTAAGACCTCAAACTATGAAACTACAAGAAGAAAACATTGAGGAATCTCTCTAGGACATTGTTCTGGGCAAAAATTTCTTGAATCAAACCCCACAAGCACAGGTAACCAAAGCAAAAATTGACAAATGGGATCACATCAAGTTAAAAAGCTTCTGCACAGCAAAGGAAACAATTGACAAAGTGAAGAGACAACACATGGGATGGGAGAAAATATTTGCAAATACCCTTCTGACAAGAGATTAATAACTAGGGTGTGTATAGAGTAATACAAGGAAAAAAGCTAACAATCCAATTTAAAAACAGGCAAAAATCTGAATAGACATTTCTCAATAGAAGACATACAAAAGGCAAACAGGCCTATGAAAAGATGCTCAACATCATTGATCATCAGAGAAATGCAAATCAAAACTACAATGAAATGTTATCTCTTTCAGTTAATATGGTGTATATCCAAAAGACAGGCAATAACAAATGCTGGCGAGGATGTGGAGAAAAGAGAACCCTCGACACTGTTGGTGGGAATGTAAATTAGTAAAATCACTGTGGAGAACAGTTTGGAATTTCCTTTAAAAAACTAAAAATAGAGCTACCATATGATCCAGCAATTCCACTGCTGAGTATATACCCAAAAGAAAGGAAGTGAGTATATCGAAGAGATATCTGCACTCCTACATTTGTTGCAGCACTGTTCACAATAGCTACGATTTGGAAGCAACCTAAGTGTCCAAGGGATGAATGCATAAAGAAAATGTTCTTATACTCAATGGAGTACTCTTCAGCCACAAAAAAGGAATGAGATCCTGTCATTTGCATGAATGGAAATGAAGTTTATTATGCTAAATGAAATAAGCCAGGCACAGAAAGACAAACATCACTTGTTCTCACTTATTTTTGGTATCTAAAAATCAAATCAATTGAACTAATAGACATACAAAGTAGAAGAATGGTTACTAGAAGGTGGGAAGGGTAGTAGGGGATGAGGAGGAGGTGGGGATGATTAATGGGTCCAAAAAAAGATATTTAAAGTGAATAAATAAGACCTAGTATTTGATAACACAACAGGGTGTGTGTAGTCAAAATACTTTAATTGTATATTTTTAAACAACAAAAAGTATAATTGTATTGTTTGTAACACAAAGGATAAATGTTTTGGGGGATGGATACCACATTTTCTATGAAGTTTTCATTGTGCATTGCATGCCTGTATGAAAATATCTCATGTACCCCATAAATACATGTACCTACTATGTACCCAGAGAAATTAAAAATTAAAAAAATTTAAAGATAGTTCAGATTGTTGGATCCACAGCTAATGCTGCTGATACCATAAACCAGGATGTTAGGGGCACAGGGTTTCTTAGTAGGCGCAAGGCCAAAGCTAGCTCAAGCAAATGCTGGAGCCTTGCTGCAAACAGTAACACTGAAAAAAGAGCTGTTGGCTTTAGCTGTGGTGGTGCTCCAGGAGTTAATGCTCTTCATGGTTGACGTAGAGTTGTGTTAGCTATGCAAAACGCTATGATACTGAAGGCAAGACCAGATATTGATAGTTGTAGCCAGTTTCTAAACTTCATGAGGGGCATTTAATTATTTCTTTTTTTCTTAGATTGAGTCTCACTCTGTCACCCAGGCTGGAGTGCAGTAGCATGATCTCGGCTCACTGCAACCTCCACCTCCCAGGTTCAAGCAATTCTTCCACCTCAGCCTTCCAAGTAGCTGGGATTACAGGCATGCACTACCAGGCCCAGCTAATTTTGTATTTTTTGTAGAGACGGGGTTTCACCATGTTGGCCAGGCTGGTCTCGAACTCCTGACTTCAGGTGATCTGCCCACCTCAGCCTCCCAAAGTACCGGGATTATAGGTGTAAGCCACCACGCCCAGCCCTTGAGGGGTATTATATCAATGTGGAACTCTCTTTCCCAGGGCCAAATTACGCAATGGCAATCTGAAGTATGGGAGAGGGTTCTGTCTTGATCATTGACTCTTGCATCTGGTAATGCCAGCCTTACTAGATTAGAGAATAGATGAGATGTGTTATCTTCCTCTGAAAATTTCATGTGTGTGCCTGGGAGAGGATTAATGGCTTGTAGGCAGCCAGGTCTTCCCAATACCTTCTGGTGGCTCTTTACCATACTCTGGATATGATTTGCCTGCACATCAGTGATTCTGGAAAGCAGTACAGCATCTTTCAAGTTTCCCTTCACCATAAGTAGTGGGACATTCGAACTCTCTAAATAGCTCCATAGAGCCTATTGAGTGAGCTGTCCTGTGCAGCAAAGTCCACAGTGCTGCGTACTATTGTGTGCTACTACTCCCTTGGAATATGGTTCTCTTGAGATTGTAAAATCCTTTACTGAATATGTCCCTGGCAACTTGGGAATGATACCCTACTTCAGGCATCATTTCTCTTGAGTTTACCAATGGTTAGAAAGGTGATGGAGTCCACATAATAGAAATGAAAGAAAGAAGATTAAAGTGCTTTGCAAACTCTAAACTAAAAAAAAACACAAATAATTCAATTAAAATGTAGGTGAAGGATATGAATAGACATTTTCAAAAGAAGACATACAAATGATCAACAAAAGTGAAAAAATGCTCAACATCACTAATCACCAGGGAAATGCAAATTAAAACCACAGTGAAATATCATTTTACACCAGTCAGAATGGCTATTATTAAAAAATTAAAAAATAACAGATGTTGGCAATTATGTGAAGAAAAGGTGCTTATACACTATTAGTGGGAATGTAAATTATTAGTACAAACTTTATGGAAAAACAGTATGGAGGCTTATTAAAGACTGAAAATAGAACTGCCATTCAATCTAGCAATCCCACTACTGGGTATGAACCCAAAGAAAAGAAGTCATTATATCAAAAAGATGCATACACTCATGTGTCTATCACAGTACTATTCAGAAAGATACTTGCACTCATATGTTTATCACAGTACTGTTCACAATAGCAAAGACATGAAATCAACCTAAATGTCCATGAGGTGGGTAAAGAAAATGTGGAATACTATTCAGCAATTAAAAATAATGCAATCATGTCTTTTGCAGCAACTTGGGTGCAACTGGAGGCCACAATCTCAAGTGAAACAACTCAGAAACATAAAGTTAAATACCACATATTCTCACATATAAGTGAGAGCTAAATAATAATACACATACATATAGAATGGGAAATAATAGACATTGAAGACTTGAAAGAATGGGAGGGGGTGGATGATGAGAAACTACTTAACGGTGACAATGTATGTTATTCAGGTGACGGATACAACTAAAAGTCAAGCCTTCACCACTATGTAATATCTCCATATAATAAAATTGCACTTGTACTTGTACCTCTTAAATTTATACAAAGAAAGAAAAACTGGTGAACAAGAGACTAAGGACTTACGGTACAGCATCAAAGTAAATAATATATGCATTATAGGAATCCCCAAGGGAGAAGAGAGAGAGAAAAGGAGAGGCTTGAGAAAAATAATGCTTGAAAATTTCACAAATTGAAGAAAAGACATGGATCTACAAATGCAAGATGCTCAATGAACTTGAAATAGGATATAACTAAAGAGTCCTACACTAAGACACATTATAATCAAACTATTGGAAGCCAAAAACATGGACACTAAGACACATTTTTTCTTTTTTTATTTATTATTATTATACTTTAAGTTTTAGGGTACATGTGCACAATGTGCAAGTACAAAGACACATTATAATCAAACTATTGGAAGCCAAAAACATGGAAAGAATCTTGGAAGCATTAAAAAAAAGTACCTCATAATGATCAAGAAATTCTCAATGGGGTTGTGGATTCCCCAACAGAAATATTGCAAGTCAAAAGGCTGATATATTTAAGGACCTGAAACAACAACAACAACAACAACAACAACAACAACAACAAAAACTTGCCAACTAAAAATTCTACATCTTGCAAAACTGTCTTTCAAAAATAAAGGAGAAATTAAGACATTCCCCAAAAAACAAAAGCTGGGAGAGCTCATTACCACTACAGTTTCCTTACAGGGAATGCTAAAGGGAATTCTTCAGGTTGAAATGAAAAGATTATAGGCAGGAACTGAAAGCCACAAAAAGTATAAAGCCTGTTAGTAAAAGTAAATACATGGAAAAATATTACAACCAGTATTAATTTAATTTTGATATGTAACTCCAATTTTCATTTTTCTATAGGATTTAACAGATAAATAATTATAATATATGTAAATGGGTACATAATATATAGAGGTATAATCTGTAACATCAATAATGTAAAGTGGGGAAGGGCAAGGTAGAAAAAGAGTAGAATGCTTGTATGTGACTAAAATTATGTTGGTATCAGTTTAAAATATATTATTATAACTTTAGAATGCTATACCCATTCCCACAGTAATTCCCATAGTAACCAAAAAGAAAATATCTGTAGGATACACACAAAAGAAAATCAGAAGTAGATGCAAACTTGTCACTACAGAAAAAAAAAAGCTATCAAAATAGAAAACAATAATGGAGAAAATAAGACACAAAAAGCTATAAGACATACAGAAAATAAATAATAAAATGGCAAAAAGAAGTCATCTCTTATTAGTAATTACTTTAAACTTAAATGAGTAAACATCCCAATCAAAGACATAGAGTGACAGAATGAATAAATAAACAGAGTACAACTCTATTGTGTCTTTTGAGAGACTTACTTTAGATCTGAGAACATGCATAGGTTGAAAATAAAAGTATAGCAAAATATTCATATAAAAATCAGACAAGATAAAGAAATAAAGGGATCCAAATTGGAAAGGAACAAGTGAAATTAATATGGTGTGCAGAAGATATGATCATATATTTAGAAAAACCTAAAGACTCCTCACAAAAAAACTATTAGAAGTGATAAACAAATTCAATGAGTTGCAGGATACAAAATCAACATACAAGAATCAGTAGCATTTCTATATGCCAACAGTGAAGAATCTACAAAAGAAATAAAAAAGTAATTCTATTGACAATAACCAACCAAAAAAATTAAATAACTAGAAATTAACCAAAGAAATGAAAGAACTCTATAATGAAAACTATAAAACATTGATGAAAAAATTGAAGAGGACCCCAAAAAATGGAAAAATAGTTCATGTCCACAGATTAGAAGAATCAATATTGTTAAAATGTCCATACTAGCCAAAGCAATCTACAGATTCAATGCAATTTCTATCAAAATATCAGTTACACTTTTCACAGAAATAGAAAAAAAATTCTAAAATTTACGTGAAACCACAAAAAAGAAAAAAAGAAAAACAGAACAGCCAAAGCTATCCTAAGCAAAAATAACGAAACTGGAGGAATCATATTACTTGACTTGACATTATACTATAGAGCTATAGTAACCAAAACAGCATGTTACTGGCATAAAAATAGGCACATAGACCAATGCAACAGAATTGAGAACACAGAAACAAATCCACACACCTACAGAGAGCTGATTTTTGACAAAGGTGCCAAGAATACATTGGAGAAAAGACAGTCTCTTTAATAAATGGTGCCGGGGAAATTGGAGGTCCATATGCAGAAGGATGAAACTATACCTCTATCTCTCACCATACACAAACTTCACATCAAAATGAATTAAAGACTTAAATCAGAGACCTCAAACTATGAAACTACTACAACAAAACATTGGGCGAAATCTCCAAAACATTGGTGTGGGGAAAAAGTCTCTTGAGCAATACCTGACAAGCACGGGCAACTAAAGCAAAAACGGACAAATGAGATCATATCAAGTTGAAAATCTGCACAGCAAAGGATACAACCAACAAAGTGAAGATACAACCCACAGAATGGGAGAAAATATTTGCAAACTACTTATCTGTCAAGTGATTGATAACCAGAATATATAAGGAGCTCAAACAACTCTATAAGAAAAAATCTAATAATCTGATCAAAAAATGGACAAAAGATCTGAATAGACATTTCTCGAAAGAAGACATACAAATGTCAAGTAGGCATGTGAAGAGATGCTCAACATTATTCATCATCAGGGAAATTCAAATCAAAACTACAATAAGACAGCATCTAATCCAAGTTAAAATGACTTATATCCAAAAGACAGGCAAAAACAATTGCTGGTGAGGTTGTGGAGAAAAGAGAACACTTGTACACTGTTGGTGGGAATCTAATTTAGTACAATCACTCTGGAGAACTGGTTGGAGGTTCCTCAGGAAGCAAAAAATAGAGCTACCCCTCAGCAATCTCACTGCTGAGTATATACCTACCAAAAAGGAAATGAGTATATTGAAGAGATATCTGCACTCCCATGTTTGTTGCAGCACTGTTCACAATAGCCATGATTTGGAAGCAACATAAGTGTCCAACAGATGAGTGGATAAAGAAAATGTGGTACTTATACTCAATGGAATACTATTCAGCCATAGAAAAGAATGAAATTCTGTCATCTGCATGAATGGAAATGGAGTTCATTATACTAAATGAAATAAGCCAGGCACAGAAAGACAAACATCACAGGGTTTCACTAATCTGTGGGATCTAACAATTTAAAAAATTGAATTCATGGACATAGAGAGTAGAAGGACAGTTACCAGAGGCTGGGAAGGGTAGTAGGGGGCTGGGAGGGAGTTGGAGATGGTTAATGGTTATGAAAAAAAGGTAGTTAAAAAGAATGAATGAGATTTAGCATTTGAGAGCACAACAGGATGACTGTAGCCAATAATAGCCTAGTTGTACATTTTTAAATAACTAAAAGAGAGTAATTGGATTGTTTGTAACACAAAGAAGGGGATGCATACCCCTTTCCCCATGATGTAATTATTTCACATTGCATGCCTGTATCAAAACATCTCATATACCCCATATATATATATATATATACATATATATACATATATACACACATATATATGCACACACCTACTATGTATTAAAAATTAAAAAATTATATAAAAATATTTTATACAAATAGTTACCAGAAGAGAGCAGGAGTGGTTATAGTAATATAGGATAAAATAGGTTTTCAGATAAAAACTATTATAAGACACAAAGTAAGACATTACATAATGACAAAAGAGTCAATTCACTGAGATATAATGATTATAAACATACACCAATCGAAGATCAGAGCTACTAAAAGTATGAAACACACATTGACAGAATTGAAGGGAGAAACAAACAGTTCTACAATAATCCTAGGAGACTAAAATGCTACTTTCAATTATGAACAGAGCAACAGACACAAATCAATTATGCAATAGAGAATATGAACAACACTGCAGACCAATTGGACCTAAAACATACACAGAACACTTCATGCAACAAAAGCTGAATGCACATTTTTCTCAAGTGAACATGGAACTTTCTCCAGGATTGACCATGTATAGTTCACAAAACAAGTCTTAATAAGTTTAAAAGCTTGAAATTATATAAAGTATCTATTCTGAAAACAAATAAATGGAAATAGAAAAGAATAACAGAGGGAAAATTGTAAAATTCACAAATATGTGAAAATCAAACAACACCGTCTTAAACAACCAATGGATTAAAGGAGAAATCACAAGAGAAATTAGAAAATATCCTGAGACAAATAACAATTTAAACACAACATACGAAAACTAATGGAATACAGTAAAAGGAGGGCTAAAATGAAAATTTATAACTCTAAATGATTTCTCATTAGAGTTATACACTGAAAAAAACTATCAAATCTACAACTCAACTTTACATCTTCAGGAACTAGAAAAAGAAGAAAAAAAATAACTTGAAAATAGCAGAAGGAAATAATAAAAATCAGAGCAGAGAAAAATAAAACAGAAATAGAGAAAATCAATGAAGTGAAGAATAGGTTCTTTGGAAAAAATCACCAAAATTGACAAACCTTTTCTAGATTGACTGAAAATGAAAAAAAGAAGACTCAAGTGACTAAAATCAGAAATGAAAGTGGAGACATCACTATGGATTTTACAGAAATAATGAGAATTATAACAAGTATTATAAATAATTTCATACCAACAAATTAGATAATATAGATGAAATGAGAAAATATCTGGAAACACAAACACACCAAGACCAAATCATGAAAACCTGCCAAAAAAGAAATGCCCAAAACCAGATGGCTTCACTAATGAATTCTGTTAACCATTTTAAAAAGAATTAACACCAATCCTGCTCAAAACCTTGCAAAAAAATTGAAGAGGAGTGTATTAGTCTGCTTGGGGTTTCTATAGAGGAATATCTGAGGCTGGGTAGTTGATAAAGAAAGAAGGTTTATTTTTGCTCACAGTTCTTCAGACTGTGCAAGAAGCATAGTGCCAGTATTTGTTTCTGGTGAGGACCCCAAGAAGCTTACAATCACAGTGGAAGAGGAAGGAGGAGCAGACATGACACACGGTGAGAGGAGTAAGAAGGAATGGAGCAGTTGCCAGGCTCTTTAAACAGCTCTCATATAAACTAAGAGAATGAGAAATCACTCACTACCACAAGTAGGGCACCAAGCCATCCATGAAGGATCCACTCCCTTTGCAAAAACACCTCGCATCAGGCCCCACATCCAACATTGGGGATCACATCTCAACATGAGATTTGGAGGGGAAAAACATCTGAACTACATCAAGGAAGGAAGACTTTTTAACTCATTCTATGCAGCCAGCCTTACCTTGATAATAAATCTATACAATGACACTATAAGAAAAAAACCCTACAAACTAATATCCCTTATGAGTATGGATACAAAAATCCTCAACAAAATACTGACAAAATGCATCCAAAAGGACATTAATAGAATTATACACCATGACCAAAATGGGCTTATTTTTTGAAGTCAAGGATGTCTCAACATATGAAAAGAAAACAATATACTATACCACAATAACAGAATGAAGAAAAGATGCCCACATTATCATTTCAATAGGTGCAGAAAACACATTTGATAAAATTCAAGCCCTTTTCATAATTAAAAAAAAATACTCAACAAACTAGGAATAGAAGGACACTACTTCAATATAGTAAAGGTCACATGTTAAAAACCCACAGCTAAAGTCATGCTCAATGGTCAAAGACTGAAAGCTTTTCTTCTATGATATGTTTTATTAGACATCGATGCCTGCTCTCACCACTTCTGTTCCTTATGATACTGGAAGTCCTAGCTAGAGCGATTAGACAAGAAAAAAAATAAAAGCCATCCAAATTGGAAAGGAAGAAGTAATATGTTTTTTTAATTGTTAATTTGTCAATCACATTTGTTGATTTGCATGTGTTGAACCAACCTTGCATTCCATGGATAAAGCCTATTTGATCATACTGAATTCAATTTTGATGAGTTGCTGGATTTGATTTGCTAGTATTTTGTTCAGGATTTTTGCATCTATGTTCATCAGGGATATTGGCCTAAAGTTTTTGTTGTTGTTGCTGTGTCTCTGCCAGATTTTGCTATCACATTTTTGGAATAGTTTCATCAATATAATTGGTATCAGCTCTTATTTGTATGTCTGGTAGAATTTCACTGTGAATCCCTTTGGCTCACAGCATTTTTGGTTAGCTGGTTGGGTTTTTTTTTTTTAACTGATTCAATTTTGGAACTCATTACCAGTCTGTTGAGCATTTCAATTTCTTCCCGGTTCTACCTTGGGAAGTTGTGTGTTTCCAGGAATTTATCCATTTCATCTAAATTTTCTAAATTGTGTGCATAGTGCTGTTCATAATACTCTCTGATGGTTTTTTATTATTATTGAGATGGAGTCTCACTCTGTCACCCAGGCTGGAGTACATGGCATGATCTCAGCTCACTGCAACCTCTGTCTTCCAGGTTCAAGTGATTCTCCTGCCTCAGCCTCCTGAGTAGCTGGGACTGCAAGCATGTTCCACCATTCCCAGCTATTTTTTTGTATTTTTAGTAGAGACACGGTTTCACCATGTTGGCCAGGCTGGTCTCGAACTCCTGACCTCAAGTGATCCACCTGCCTTGTCCTACCAAAAGTGCTGGGATTACAGGCTTGAGACATCATGTCAGGCCAGTCCCTAATGAACTTTTTTATTTCTGTGAGATCAGTTATAATGTATTTTCATTTCTGATTGTGCTTATTTGAATCTTTTTTAAATTTTCTGTGTTAATCTAGTTAGCTGTCCATCACTCTAGTTTATTCTTTCAAAGAACCAACTTTTGGTTTCATTTATCTTTTTTATGGATTTTTGCATCTCAGTTTTATCCAGTTTTGTTGATTTTGGTTATTCTTTTCTTCTTCTAGCTTTGGGGATGGTTTGTTCTCACTAGCTGTGATGTTAGAGTTTTCATTTTAAATCTTTTTAAAGTGTTGATGTATAACAAGTGTTTGGCACTATAAACATTCCTCCCTACATTATTTTACTTGGATCCCAAAGATTTTGGTATGTTGTGTCTCCATTTTCATTAATTTCAAGGATTTTTTTTTAAATTTCTGCTCTAATTTCATTGTTTACCCAAAAGTCATTCAGGAGAAAGTCCTTTAATTTCAATGTAATTGTGTGTTTTTATGAGGCCTTCTTGACATTGATTTTTATTTCACTGTTCTGAGAGTATGCTTGGTATGATTCTGAATTTTTAAATTTATTGAGACTTACTTTATGGCTGAGAATGTGGTCAATCTTAGAGTATGGTCTGTGTGCAGATGAGAAGAATGTATATGCTGTTGATGTTAGTTGGAGGAGATAATGTGATTTTTATCTGTAGAAAACTCTAGAGATTACAGGGAGAAAAACTGTTAGAACTAATAAATGGACTAAATTTTTGTGTCTCCCTCTACCCCCACAATTTATATTTGAGGCCATAACTGTCATTGTGGCTGTATTTGCAGTGGGAAGTAATTAAAGTTAAATGAGTTCAAAAACTGGGGCCCTGATCTGATAGAATTAGTGTCCTTATAAGAAGAGACACCGGACAGCTCACTCTTCAAGCAAATTCACTGAGGAAAGGCCATGTGATGATATAATGAGAAGGCAGCTGTCTTCAAGCCAGGAAGAGAGACCTCACCAGAAACCAAATCAACTGGAATTTGATCTTGCAATTGGAGCCTCCAGAACTATGAGAAAAGAAATTTCTGTTATGTAAACCACCCAAACTGCAGCATTTTGTTATGGAAGCCTGAGCTTATTAATACAAACAAATCCAGCACAGTCACAGAATATAAATACAACATGCCAAAATCCATTATGTTTCTATACATTAGCAATGAAAAATCTGACAAGGATATAAATAAAACAATTCTATTTACAATAGTATCAAAATAAGAAAATATTTGGGGTCAGCTTAAACAATATGCTTAAGAGGTCAATACTACAGAAAATGTGTGTGTTCAATACAATTCCTAACAAAATCCCAATAAACTTGTGTCTAGAAATGGAAAAATCCATCCTGAAATTCCTATGAAATCTCAGTAGACATCAAATAGCCAAAATAATCTTGAAAAACAATATAGCTAGAATTTTCACATTATCTGAATTCCAAAGTTATTACAAAGCTACAGTAATTGAATTAGCATGGTGCTGGCATAAAACTAGTCATATCAACTAATGGAGTAGAATAGGGAAGATGCGGTTGGCAATAGCTAAACTAGATAATACCTCTGTGAGAAAGGGGGGAAGTTACTGTCTCTGAGAGAAAGGTCTGCTTTAACTTTCACTTACCCCCTCACTGGGCACCACTGGAAAACAAAAATTGTCACAACTCTATGTGGCAGACTGGGCTGAGTGGAAGATCAAAAGCTTAGATCTCAGAGAATCAAGGAACCATCTACTTCTGGGTTTCTTGTTATGTAAGACAAATTAAATCCTTAATAATGACCATGTTGGGAGGGTTTTTTTATTCATGGGTAAGTTCAGTTCTTAACTGATATAACTATGGAAAGGGTTCTTTGGGGAGGGACATCATTGCCAGAGCAAAAAGAAGTCCAAATATTTTTCTTTTGTTTTCTTTTTTTTTTTTGGTTATTTGTTTTTTTTTGTTTTTCTTTTTGTTTTTATTATACTTTAAGTTTT
The DNA here is from genome assembly GCF_029289425.2 of Pan paniscus. NCBI lineage: Eukaryota > Metazoa > Chordata > Mammalia > Primates > Hominidae > Pan > Pan paniscus. The sequence continues at coordinate 67,440,027 of NC_073272.2, forward strand.
AGGGTACATGTGCACAACGTGCAGGTTAGTTACATATGTATACATGTGCCATATTTGTGTGCTGCACCCATTAACTCGTCATTTAACATTAGGTATATCTCCTAATGCTATCCCTCCCCTCTCCCCCAACCCCACAACAGGCCCTGGTGTGTGATGTTCCCCTTCCTGTGTCCATGTGTTCTCATTGTTCAATTCCCACCTATGAGTGAGAACATGTGGTGCTTGGTTTTCTGTCCTTGCGATACTTTGCTGAGAATGATGGATTCCAGCTTCATCCATGTCCCTACAAAGGACATGAACTCATCAATTTTTATGGCTGCATAGTATTCCATGGTGTATATGTGCCACATTTTCTTAATCCAGTCTATCATTGTTGGACATTTGGGTTGGTTCCAAGTCTTTGCTATTGTGAATAGTGCTGCAATAAACATACATGTGCATGTGTCTTTATAGCAGCATGATTTATAATCCTTTGGGTATATACCCAGTAATGAGATGGCTGGGTCCAATGGTATTTCTAGTTCTAGATCCCTGAGGAATTGCCACACTGACTTCCACAATGGTTGAACTAGTTTACAGTCCCACCAACAGTGTAAAAGTGTTCCTATTTCTCCACATCCTCTCCAGCACCTGTTGTTTCCTGACTTTTTAATGATTGCCATTCTAACTGGTGAGAGATGGTATCTCATTGTGGTTTTGATTTGCATTTCTCTGACGACCAGTGATGATAAGCATTTTTTCATGTCTTTTGGCTGCATAAATGTCTTCTTTTGAGAAGTGTCTATTCATATCCTTCATCCACTTTTTGATGGGGTTGTTTGTTTTTTTCTTGTAAATTGTTGGAGTTCATTGTAGATTCTGGATATTAGTCATTTGTCAGATGAGTAGATTGCAAAAATTTTCTCCCATTCTGTAGGTTGCCTGTTCACTCTGATGGTAGTTTCTTTTGCTGTGCAGAAGCTCTTTAGTTTAATTAGATCTCATTTGTCAATTTTGGCTTTTGTTGCCATTGCTTTTGGTGTTTTAGACATGAAGTCCTTGCCCATGCCAATGTCCTGAATGGTATTGCCTAGGTTTTTTTCCGTTCCTTACACCTTATACAAAAATTAATTCAAGATGGATTAAAGACTTAAATGTTAGACCTAAAACCATAAAAACCCTAGAAGAAAACCTGGGCAATACCATTCAGGACATAGGCATGGCCAAGGACTTCACATCTAAAACACCAAAAGCAATGGTGACAAAAGCCAAAATTGACAAATGGGATCTAATTAAACTAAAGAGCTTCTGCACAGCAAAAGAAACTACCATCAGAGTGAACAGGCAACCTACAGAATGGGAGAAAATTTTTGCAATCTACTCATCTGACAAATGACTAATATCCAGAATCTACAATGAACTCCCACAAATTTACAAGAAAAAAAACAAACAACCCCATCAAAAAGTGGGCAAAGGATATGAACAGACACTTCTCAAAAGAAGACATTTATGCAGCCAAAAGACACATGAAAAAATGCTTATCATCACTGGTCGTCAGAGAAATGCAAATCGAAACCACAATGAGATACAATCTCACACCAGTTAGAATGGTGATCATTAAAAAGTCAGGAAACAACAGGTGCTGGAGAGGATGTGGAGAAATAGGAACACTTTTACACTGTTGGTGGGACTGTAAACTAGTTCAACCATTGTGGAAGTCAGTGTGGTGATTCCTCAGGGATCTAGAACTAGAAATACCATTGGACCCAGCCATCCCGTTACTGGGTATATACCCAAAGGATTATAAATCATGATGCTATAAAGACACATGCACACGTGTGTTTATTGTGGCACTATTCACAATAGCAAAGACTTGGAACCAACCCAAATGTCCAACAATGATAGACTGGATTAGGAAAATGTGGCACATATACACCATGGAATACTATGCAGCCATAAAAAAGGATGAGTTCATGTCATTTGTAGGGACATGGATGGAGCTGGAAACCATCATTCTCAGCAAACTATCGCAAGGAGAAAAAACCAAGCACCGCATATTCTCACTCATAGGTGGGAATTGAACAATGAAAACACATGGACGGTGGAAGGGGAACATCACACACTGGGGCCTGTTGTGGGGTTGGGGGAGGGGGGAGGGATAGCATTAGGAGATATACCTAATGTTAAATGACGAGTTAACGGGTGCAGCACACCAACATGGCACATGTGTACATATGTAACTAACCTGCACTTTGTGCACATGTACCCTAAAACTTAATGTATAATAATAAAATAAATAAATAAATAAATTCCTAGATATAGTACGAGTTGACCAACACATATAATCATTTCTAACACCCTACGGTTTTGCCCTAATTAGCATTACAACCAAAAGTATATAAGAATTCTGTCACCAGTATGGAACACTTTATCTTCCTACTATTCAGTAGATTAAAAATAAACAAACAACTGCCACAAAGAAACAAAATAAAATAAAATAAAACATGTTTTGCTGGGCCCCATTTCCTGAGTTTCTGATTCAGTAGGTCTCAGGTGGTGCTTGAGAGTTTGCATTTATAATGAGTGGTATGGACTGAATTATGTTCCCCCAAATTCCTATGTTAAAGCCCTAACCCCCAATGTGACTATATTTGGAGGTTTGGCTTTTAGTAAGTAATTAAGATTAAATGAGGTCATAATGATGGGATCCTATTTCAATAGGATTGGTGGCCTCAGGAGAAGAAGCAGAGAGAAAGAAGTCTTTCTCCCTGTTATGTGAGGGCATAGCAAAAAGGCAGCCACCTGTAAGCCAGGAAGAGAGCCCTCACCAGAAACAGAATCAGCCAAAACCCTGATGTTTCACTTCCCAGCCTCCAGAACTGTGAGAAAATAAATTTCTGTCATTGAAGCCACTCAATCTATGGTATTTTGTTATGGAAGCCTGAGCATATGGATACAATGGGGTCCCAAGTGATGCCGATATTACTGGTCTAGAGACCATGCTGAGAACCAGCATAACTCTTTTCTATTCACTTTCACTTATCATAGGGGTGTGTGTGTGTGTGTGTGTGTGTGTGTGTGTGTTTTAACTGGATCCTGTTTCAGGTGCTAGGAAAAGTCAAAGACTATATGTAGGAGACCAAGGGCAATAACAGCCATTAATGAACCTCATCAGTTTGTCTTCACTGTTTCATGAGTGGATGCTCCTTATTGAAGCCGTTTTCATAGATTCCAGTTAATTAGTCTTCAGTCCTGAGGTGGGGGTGGAGGTGGGGACAAATTCCTGACCAGCAAAAGAACCTTGGTACTCTCAGCTTTATGTTCTTTACTTTCTTTCTTTCTTGTACTAAACTCCAAAGTCAGCTTTCAGTTTTTGAATTTTGCTCTGGTAATTAAAAAACACAGTATGGCTTCCAAATATGTTCAACTTACAGTTGAGGTACCAGGAGAATTAGACTAGAGGTGGGAAAATAGTTTACCTTTAGTGCTCCTGGTCTTGCAGTTCAGCATCTTTCTTTCCCCCTCATTGAAATTCTTTGTCTCTTCCCCTCAGCCACCATGAAACCTCACACATGTAACCACTCTCCTTTACAAAACATAAAATGTACGAAACATCAGGAAAAATGGGATAAACTTGTTATTAAGCACTATGTCAGTTGCATTTTCTAATAATGAGATGAAGACATTTTTCTTTAACCTCCAGATACCCCTTTCATGAGAAAAACTGCTAAATTGAAATCAAGAGTAAACTTTTAATCTAAACAGTAAATAAACCATTTTCTTTGTATTTGTAGACATCCAGACACTGGGTTTCCCACCATTTGTAGATTATTATTGTACATAATAAATCGTACTTTAAACAAAAAAAAGAATGTTGAATATTGGCACCCACCGTCTTCTGGCTTGTAGAGTTTCTGCTGAGAGATCCGCTGTTAGTCTGATGGGCTTCCCTTTGTGGGTAACCCGACCTTTCTCTCTGGCTGCCCTTAACATTTTTTCCTTCATTTCAACTTTGATGAATCTGACAATTATGTGTCTTGGAGTTGCTCTTCTCAAGGAGTATCTTTGTGGCATTCTCTGTATTTCCTGAATTTGAATGTTGGCCTGCCTTGCTAGATTGGGGAAGTTCTCCTGGATAATACACTGAAGAGTGTTTTCCAACTTGGATCCATTCTCCCTGTCACTTTCAGGTACACCAATCAGACATAGATTTGGTCTTTTCACATAGTCCAATATTTCTTGGAGGCTTTGTTCATCTCTTTTTATTCTTTTTTCTCTAAACTTCTCTTCTTGCTTCATTGCATTCATTTGATCTTCCATCACTGATACCTTTTCTTCCAGTTGATCGAATTGGCTACCAAGGCTTGTGCATTCGTCACGTAGTTCTCGTGCCATGGTTTTCAGCTCCATCAGGTCCTTTAAGGACATCTCTGCATTGGTTATTCTAGTTAGCCATTTGTCTAATTTCTTTTCAAGGTTTTTAACTTCTTTGCCATGGGTTCGAACTCCCTCCTTTAGCTTGGAGTAGTTTGATTGTCTGAAGCCTTCTTCTCTCAACTCGTCAAAGTCGTTCTCTGTCCAGCTTTGTTCCATTGCTGGTGAGGAGCTGCATTCCTTTGGAGGAAGAGAGGCACTCTGATTTTTAGAGTTTCCAGTTTTTCTGCTCTGTTTTTTCCCCATCTTTGTGGTTTTATCTCCCTTTGGTCTTTGATGATGGTGATGTACAGATGGGCTTTTGGTGTGGATGTCCTTTCTGTTTGTTAGTTTTCCTTCTAACAGTCAAGACCCTCAGCTGCAGGTCTGTTGGAGTTTGCTGGAGGTCCACTCCAGACTCTGTTTGCCTGGGTATCAGCAGCAGAGGCTGCAGAACAGTGGATATTGGTGAACAGCAAATGTTGCTGCCTGATTGTTCCTCTGGAAGTTTTGTCTCGGAGAAGTACCCAGCTGTGTGAGGTGTCAGTCTGCCCCTACTCAGGGGTGCCTCCCAGTTAGGCTAATTGGGGGTCAGGTACCCACTTGAGGAGGCAGTCTGTCCATTCTCAGATCTCTAGCTGCGTGCTGGGAGAACCACTACTCTCTTCAAAGCTGTCAGACAGGGACATTTAAGTCTGCAGAGGATTCTGCTGCCTTTTGTTTGGCTATGCCCTGCTCCCAGAGGTGGAGTCTAGAGAGGCAGGCAGGCCTCCTTGAGCTGTGGTGGGCTCCACCCAGTTTGAGCTTCCTGCTTGTTTACCTATTCAAGCCTCGGCAATGGCGGGCGCCCCTCCCCCAGCCTGGCTGCCACCTTGCAGTTTGATCTCAGACTACTGTGCTAGCAATGAGCGAGGCTCTGTGGTCATAGGACCCTCCAAGCCAGGCGTGGGATACAATCTCCTGGTGTGCCATTTGCTAAGACTTTTGGAAAAGCGCAGTATTAGGGTGAGAGTGACCCGATTTTCCAGGTGCAATCTGTCACAGCTTCGCTTGGCTAGGAAAGGGAATTTCCTGACCCTTTGCGCTTCCCGGGTGAGGCGATGCCTCGCCCTGCTTCGGCTCATGCTCAGTGCACTGCACCCACTGTCCTGCACCCACTTTCTGACACTCCCCAGTGAGAGGAACCCAGTACCTCAGTTGGAAATGCAGAAATCACCCATCTTCTGCATCGCTCATGCCGGGAGCTGTAGACTGGAGCTGTTCCTATTAGGCCATCTTGGCTCCACCCTCTGAAGTCCACATCTTTTTCTATGCACTTGGAAGAATGGATTTTCCTGAGAAATGTGAAAATTGGAGGAAGTATTTTTTAGGACTAGTTTTGGAAAAAGTAAAATAAGATATTTATTTCTTAGGAGTTTACATCTCTCTAGGATGCTTAGCAAATAAAAAAAAAACATTCGTGGAGTTATGAGCTCTGATAATAGTCCAACAGGTATTTGAACCTAGGCATGAAGACTGAGTTTGCACAGGGCAGAAATTTTGTGTTGCTTTAATCCTACCAATTCTTTCCTGGCACTTGACTGGGCATACATAAACCAGAGGATATATACGTGTTGTAGCTTATACACACTGGTTTTAGCTTTCCTATCCTTTGCACCCTGCACCTCTCCCCTGCTCTCCCAATATCCATCACTTAGACAGAAGTCCAAGTTCCTGGTACAGATTGGGTCATGGAGTCCTGAAAGCTTATTCATTATTCAAGAACAATTTCCTCCAGACTGTCCCAAAGGGAGTGGGATAAGTCAAAGTGAGGATGAGGGTTGGGGTTGATCCAAAAGTCAATATTTCAAATAAGCCAAAATCAAAGCCAACCACTCTCTCAACCATTTATCCAAAGGGGCTGGTCCAAGTCAACAAATATACAGACTATGTAATGTCACTCACAAACCCCCAACCCCCACTCCAATGAAATACAGTCATGTATAGTGACAAAGTCAACAAATATACAGACCACATACTGTCACTCACAAGCCCCCAACCCCAACTCCAATGATATACAGTCATGTATAGTGGTAAACAGTCATAGTACTCTCTTCCAATAAGCCCTGATAGAGCCACATAATCCTTTCCAACATGATGCACCAGTTATGAAGAATTTATTTGTCAGTATATGAAATGTTATTTATTTGTCACTCTGGGACTTGGATAGAAAGAGAGAATTTGGACATGAGGCAGTGAGGTACAAAATGGAGATCAAAACAAAAGCAAAAGTCAGGTTAGGACGCTAAGTGGAAGTGGTTGTGGCCTAGATGGGGGATGTAGATGATCTCATTGTTACTTAGGGCAGAGAACAGGCGAAATTTAATGACTGATTAGATACTGGCAAAGAGGGCATTAGGGGAGAAGAAGTCAGAAATTCTACCCAGACTTCTGACTTGGACAACTTGGTAGAAATATGTTTTACATAAAAATCACTGACTATTTATTGAAAATTAACTCCTTATATGTGACTGATTATTTAGCTAAACATGTGGTGATTTGTAAACAGACAGATGCAGCATGCTAGAGGCAACAAGATGGGGTGAAGAGACATGGAACAAGGAGTCAGGGAACCAGGATGCTTTCCCAGCTCTGCCACAGCTGTTCTAGTTGCCCTTGGGACAGATCCTTTCACCTCCTAGGGCCTCCCTTCCTCTCTTGTAAATAAAAATGTACACTGAAAGATTTCTTCTTTCACATGACAAAAGTTGTTTTATCTTATTGATAAAAGCAAAAGGATTAAAAATGAAGTGCTAAAGTAAAGCCTGCAGAAATCCACTGAGCCAAAGAGGATAGATGTAAGGGCCTTGTGGAAAGTAACTGAGGCTTAATTTGGGGCAAGGTGGAAGCTGTTAAGGTTTGCTGGCCCAGTCTAGATAGGAGTACCTCAACAGTGCCATTTCACAAGAACATTCTGGAGACAAGGTCCTTGGAGAATGCAGCACTGGGAAGACCAAGTAAGGAAGCTGTGATATTGGGGATATAGAGAGAAGCAAGGAAGCACAAGAAGAGAATTACAGGTTTCTAGCCTATGTCTGGCGCACTTTCTAGGACTTTACCTGTCTCATCCCTGCCTCTAGACTGTCTTCACTGGATTCTGACCTATGCCAAAATTTTCCCTTATTTCCTCAAACTTCTCTGAACCAAACCACGCACTCTTAGGCCCTTGCTGCAAGGTTGTTTTATATATTTTTTCTTTCTTTCACTTTCTTTGGGGCCTATTGATGTTGATTTCCCATTCTGTTTTCAAGCTCTAAGGCTAACTCTGCCAAATAGGCTCTGCTCATCCTTTGGAGAAGGATACTTCCCCAAAGAGACTTCAGTTCTTATGGCTAGCCTTGGAACAGCCCTTTTTTATGAAACCACAGTTATTTGGAGGTCCCCAAAAAGCATCTAAGTTTTTTCAGTGTCAAAGAAGCTCCTTAGAGACAGAACACTACTTTTTTTATGCTACTAAACATCCTTCACAGATGAGTAACCCTTGGTTCTAAGATTAGGTACATGTTTTTGTTCTACTTCCCTAGGGTGAGCATCCTACCCCCGGAGCAATTTTTTCCCCTTTGCCTAAATTGGCTCATTTGTTGTCCTCTCTTTTTGTTCCAGTCTGAAGTTTATCATCAGGTACATTGTTATCTTCACTGTGTTTCTCAAGAGGTCTCGAACCCTGGTTTAACAAATTGTCCTGGTCTTAGGCTCTACCTGCTCAAACTTTCAGAGGTGGATATGTAGGTTGATCCCTCTGCAATAATAACAATAACACGTGTAAACAGAGCAGTAAATCTTATAAAGCACGCCTGCCTATGATTTATTAGAATCCTGCCCTGTGAAATAGGTGGATCAGAGGTTATTATCATCATTTTCAAAAGGAAAATCTGTTTTCCAGAGAAGGGTTGTGACTTGCGCAAGGGCACATTACAGGACTATGTAATTCTTAGTCTAATGTTCTTTTTGCTCTGCAATGGGCCTCTGGATAAGGGTAGCTTACATCCACAGTGGGATCAGTCTTCTCCTGGCAATTCCTTTTTTCCAGGGCCAAGGAGCTGGCAGCCTTAGAGTCCATCTGGTCTCCAGTGGATGAAGCTTTCAGTGATTGGCAGTAAGCCACACCCCCCAGTCCACTCCATTAGGAATGTTCTGTTTGAACTGCTGGAGGCACGAAAAGCACTGGGATATGTAAGCATGCAGCGGAAATCTGCTTTGTATTTGCAGTTTGCAGACTACAAACCACAAAGCACTGGTTTGGGGCTCAAGAGCACTGAGAATATTTGAGCAAGCTTACAATCCAAGGAAAGGGCAGAATTTCCAGTGCCAAATTATTGGAAGAAAGGGAAGAGGCATTTAAAAGAGAAACAAAAGAGATGGAAGCAAGTGAGAAGGTTGAGACCCATTTTGTACCATTTGCTAGATGAAGGAAAACTGAGGCTCAGAAAGATGAGAGGATCTAGCTGAGGTTCTACTATCAATGCTTGACAGGAGAAAGATTCAAATTCACTTTGTGTGCTCCCAAAACTGGTATACTCTCCACTGTATCACACTGCCGTGCTAGGTGCCCTCAAAGGAAGGTTTTCTTGTCTGGTTCACTCTCGTTCTTCCATTCAGTCAAGGTCTACACCGTTCAGCTTTCACATCTCCAAGAATGACATTGTGAGGGGGAAGCAGCACACAGTGGTAAAATGACTTTGTTTTGCCTGCATGTATATTGAGAGAAGATGAGGGATCCTTCTCCCAGCATGCTCAGAAGGGAAACAGTTTCTGCTGGCTTTCAGCTGGCTTGCTTTATATCACTTTTAAAACATTTAATAATTTATAGTAGGTGATTGATAACACATCTGACGCAGACACCCAGAGAAGGAGTTTTCCAATAACTTGGCTTTGTAAGTGAAATAAAGAACTATCTAGCCTTGGCAAGGTCATTACCTGAAGCATAAGCTAGAGATCCTCATAACTGTTTTCAGCTAAACATCTGGAGGAGAGTGTTCTGTCTGGGTTTAGACCCTAAGTGGGCCTCCCATTTCCTTTATGAACTTTGAGTAGTTACTGAAGTCTCTGTTGCCTCTGAGTAGGAGAAGATGTCCATTCTGCAAGTGCAGGGCTATGGTAAGGATTAAGATGAGCTCACATTGGATGTGCAATGTGAGATAAATCTGTAGCCTGTTCCTTGGAACTAGTGAGTATAGACATACCAGGTGACTGCTGTCTCTTTTCAAATAAGTTTATACCTAGTTGTTTGATTAAACATGGATAATAAGAAAGATTAGTGGGCTAGAAGTCAAAATATCAAAATTCTAATCTTAGCCAAGTCTCATCTCCTCTCTTGGCCTTGGTTTCCACATGAAGAGGTGAATTAACTAGTATTTAGGAGCCTTCCTATTTCTCACAGACTTACTTGGACATCCATTGTATCTTTACAAAGATTTAAGTATTTTTTAAACACTTTAATTTTAAAAAAATACAAAAGTATTACATGTTCACTGTAGAATAAGAAAATTGAAACAACAAAATAAAAATAAAATGAAATAATTCAATTCCTAGAGATGATTACTGTTAAAATTGGGCTATCTATTCTTCTGAACATTTTATGTGCATTTATTTACAATTATATATCGTGTTTATTTCTAAAAATATAATCATATTATACATACTATTTTGTAACCTGCTTGTTTCATTTTATAAAGCAAAATGAATATTGTGCAGAGATGGAAAATGTATGCCACTTTCTTCATGTTGTGGGTTTAACACACAAGAAGATGTCTTTCACCCCTTTTTTTCACAGTCTCACTAATTCCATGTTTTCTCCTTCCCATGAGAGGAATTGTTAATTCAGAGAAATTTAAGGCACCATATATATTGGTGGATAAGTTTGTTATACTTAAAAAACAGGATCAGGCCAGGCGTGGTGGCTCATGCCTGTAATCCCAGCACTTTGGGAGGCTAAGGCAGGCGGATCACCTGAGGTCAGGAGTTCGAGACCAGCCTGACCAACATGGAGAAACCCGTCTCTACTAAAAATACAAAATTAGTCGGGCGTGGTGGTGCATACCTGTAATCCCAGCTACTCGGGAGGCTGAGGCAGGAAAATCGCTTGAACCCAAGAGGCAGAGGTTGCGTTGAGCTGAGATTGCACCATTGAACTCCAGCCTGGGCAACAAGAGCGAAACTCCGTCTCAAATAAATTAATAGATAAATAGGATCTCTCTTTTCACTTTAATTTCACTACCTACACCTAGGCACTTATGGCTTTCCTCTACATCTAAAAAATCCTCCAAATTTACATGTGCATCCTCTACATTAAAAAAAAAAACTCTCAAAACTCAAAAGTAAAATGATTACTTCTAGCATCACAGTGGAAGAAACTTCACTGACCAGTGAAACTGGTGAAAATTATTTTTTAAAAAAACAATCATGTAAAAATTCTGGAAATGGTCCAAAGGACAAAGAACAAATGAAAAAACATCTATTCAATAAAATCTACAAACATTTAGTAAAAAAAAAAGGGAAGGTCTGTGGTATTTGAACCAAGTTTGCGCTCTCTCCTGCTTCCAGCTTAGCAAGGTGAAGACTCAACTCCAAACTGTTGCAGCCAAGAACACAGGACCTCCTCTTTCCCCAGTTCCCAGTGGGAGGTCTTTCTACCCAGAAGAAGCAGGATTTCAGCATTTCTCACATTGCCTCCCAGATGTTACAACCAGTGGAGGTTGTAGTGAAAGGAATTCAGAGGCGATTCATAGATCTAATGAAGATACAGCCTAAACTGTTGACTGAGTTTTGAGGAGAGAACTAGGGAATAAGATAGCTGGGAGGCACTTTGCTGAAATCAGAACAAACAGAAAACACTGACCACCGTTCCATAAAATGAGCCACAGTGTGACTAGATTCATTTGTAGAGTACTTTTATAACCCAGGCCTTGTTGTAAACAAATGATAGAGCAACAGGGCAGCAATTAGTGGAGTATAACAGTTGGGTAGGATCAGAGAAGAGTGGAAGAGAGCCCTACCACCTTCAAGTGACTGTGTTATACCCAAACATGCATCTGTCTGAGAAGCAACTTCAGAGACTTAACTCTCTGTGGAGGATTCATGGAAAGTAGAATTCACCAAAATAACTCAGCCAGTCACTAAATAAATAAACAAGTAAATAATAAGAACAAGCCCCAGGAGTGGGTGTACCAGTATCAGAAGTGCTACAATATATTATCTAAAATATCAAGTTGTCCCCAGAAAATTACAACAAATGCAAAGAAACAGGAAAGTATGACGCACACAGTGAAAAAAAGCAAGCAAAAAAATTGTGTAAGAGTGACCAGATGTCAGATGTAAGAGGAACAGATTGTAAAGTCGTCATTATAAATATGTTCACAGAACTAAAGGAAAGCTCAACTAAAAAAGTAAAAGAAGGTATGATGACAACATTGATCAAGAAGATAATATGAATAAATAGAAATTATTTAAAAGAATCAAACAGAAATTCTTGACTTGAAATGTACAGTAGCTGAATTAAAATACTCACTAGAGGGGCTCAACAGTAGATTTGAACTGGCAGAAAAAAAAAATTACCAAACTTGGAGGTAAATCAATAGAGGTTATGTAGGACAAAGGACAGAGAGAAAAAATAATGAAGAAAAACCAATAGAGCCTCAGAGAAATGTGGGACACCATTGAGTACTGCAGCATGCACATAATAGGAGTACCAGAAGGAGAGGAGAAAAGAAAGAAATATATTGAAAGAAATCATAGCTGAAAACTTCCGCAATTTATTCAGGAAGCTCAATAAACTCCAAATAGAAAAATGCAAAGAGAGTTACAAACAGACATATCATCACAAAAATGCTGAAAATAAAAAAGCAGAAGAAAATCCACAAAGTAGCAAGAGAAAAATGACATACTACTTATAAAGAAACCACAATAAGATTAACATTTGATCAACTGATGTCTCAGCAGAAACAATGGTGGCCAGAAGGCAGTCAGATAACCTATTCAAAGTGCTCAATGAAAAACACTATCAAGAATTCTATATCCAGCAAAACTATTTTAAAAATTAAGGCAAAATAAAGACTTTCAAGACAAACAAGAACTGAGAGAGTTCACTACTAGTAGACCTGCTGCTCTGATGTGAATGTTTGTATCCCTTCCCAAATTTATATTTTGAAATCCTAACCAGGTGATAGTATTAGGATATGGGACTTTTGGGAGATGATTAGGTTATAAATGGGATGGGTGTCCTTCTAGAATAGGCCCAAGGGAGCTTGTTCTTCCCTTCCACTATTTGGGAAGGCACTGCCTATAAGAAAGCAGGTCCTCACCAGACACTGAATCTGCTGGTGTTTTATCTTGGCCTTCCCAGCCTCCAGAACTGTCATAAATAAATTTCTGTTTTTCATAAGCCATCCAGTCTATGATATTTTGTTATCACGCTGAATGGAATAAGATATAAGAAATACTAAGAAATATTCTTCAGGTTGAAAGCGAGTGACCACAGATGGTAATTTAAATGCAAATGAACAAAAAAGTGCCCATAAAGGCACTTATGTAATTATAGTAGACATTATTAATATATATATATTTTACTCATTTTCTCTCTTAACTGATTTAAAAAGCAATTATCTAAAATAACATGTATATAATGTATTGCTGGGTATCATATAAAAAGTAATATATATGTAATATATTTACCAATAACAGCACAAAATAAGTGGGTGGGAACAAAGCTGTAAGTGGCTAAGGAAAGGATAAAACATGGTAAATCAATAATTATAACTATGTATTGTTAGCTTTGTAACATCAATACAAATCAATAATTGTATTTTAGTTATACATATAACTAAAATACAATAAAAAAGGGAAAAGAAACATAGCTATACAGGGGTAACATTTCTATTGTGGAATTAAGCTACTGTAAATCTGAACATGATTCTAATAAGTTAAGATATATGTAATCTTAGTACAACCACTAAAAAAAAAAAAACTAAAAATCACAAAAAAGCTCACTAATGAGATTAAAATGTTCCATTAGGAAATATCCACTCAATGCAAAATAAATCATTAGAGAAGGAACAGAGGAACAAAAAACAGTATGAGACATATGTAAAATAAGAAGTAAAATTACAAATGTAAATGCAAAAATATAAACAATAACATTAAATACGAATGAATTAAACAATCCAATCAAAAGACAGATATTGTCAGACAGGATATTAAAATATATATGATCTAAGGGGAGGCAGAGAAAAATGGCCATATAGCCATTATCTCCATTGACTATCCTTCCTCGCCAAAGAACACCAAATTTAACAACTAGCTACACAAGAATGCTCCCTCATAAGAACCAAAAATCTGGTGAGTAATCACATTACCTAATTTTAACATCATATTAAGGAAAGGATCAATGAAGAGGGTAGGAAAGACAGTCTTGGCTAATCTACACCACCACTTCCCCATCCCCCAGCAGTGGCCACATGGCACATAGAAAGAATCTGTGCATTTGGGGCAAGGAGAGTGCAGCGATTGCGGGACTTGGCATTGTAACTCAGTGCTATCTTGTCATAGCAAAAAGCAACATGGGGAAGAACTCACACAGAGGCCACGGAGCGAGCATTTAGACCAGCACTAGACAGAAGAGAATCATCCATCCCAGTAGGTAGAACGTGATTTCCAGTAAGTCCTGCCACCATGGGCTAAAGTGTTCTGCAGTTCGAAATAAACTTGGAAGGCAGTCTAAAACATAAGGACTACAATTCTTGGTCAAGTCTTGGTGATGTGCTGGGCTCAGAGTCAATGGACTCTGGGTACACACAACCTAGTGAGACACCAGCTAGGGCAGCCAAGAGAGTACTTGCATTACACCTCCCCAACCTCAGTCAGCAGAGCTTGCAGCTCCAGGACAGACTCTTTCTGTCTGCTTCAGGAGAAAAGAGGGGAGAGTAAAGAGGACTTTGTCTTGCAACTTGGATAACAGCTCAACCACAGTAGAATGGGCACCAGGCGGAGTCCCGAGGCCACCCTTTCCAGGCCATAGATCCTAGATGACGTTTCTGGATACATGCTGGGCCAGGATGGAGCCCACTGCCTTGAAGGGAAGGACCCAGTTCTGGCAGGATTCACAGACTGTTGCCTAAAGAGCCCTTGGGCCCTGAATAATCAGCAATGGTAGCCAGGTAATACTCACCTTGGGTGAGACTCAGAACTGTCCTGGCTTCAGGTGTGACCTAGCACAAAACCAGCTGTGGTGGCTATGGCAAGCCACCGTGGTGGTAGCTATCTGCTTTTGCTTGAAGGAAGGAGAAGGAAGAGTAAAGGGGACTTTGTCCTGCAGCTAAGTACTACTTCAGCTAGAGTTGGATAAAGCACTAAGCAGTCTCCTGGAGTCCCTGATTCTAGGCCTTGGCTCCTGGATGGTGTTTCTGGACCTCCCTTGGGCCAGTGGGGAGTTGATTGCCCTGAAGGAAGAGACCCATGCCTTGCAGCATTCACCACAAGCTGAATGAAAGAGCCCTTGGGCATGTAGTGAACATCAGTAGTAGTCAGGCAGTACTCACTGTGGGGCTGAGGTGGTGGTGCCCATAGAGAGAGACTGTCTTGCTTAAAAAAAGTAGAGGGAAGACTGGGAAGAACTTTGTCTTGTGGCTTGGATGCCACCTCAGCCACAGTAGAAAAGAGCACCAGGAAGATTCCTAAGGTATCCAGCTCCAGGCCCTGGCTCCCAGACAGCATTCCTGGACCCACCCAGGGCTGAGGGAACTCACTGCCCTGAAGGGAAGAACACAAGCCTAGCTGGATTCACCACTTGCTCATTGTAGAGCCCTTGAGTCTTGAGTGAATATAGACAGTACCCAGGCTGTGGTCACCATGGGCTTTGGGCAATATTCAGTGCTATGCAGGCTTTTGGTCTGACCCAGCACAGTCCTTGTGGAGGCAGCCACAGCAATACTTGTGTCACCCTTCCCCCAACTCCTAACAGCTCAGCACGGAGAGACACTCCGTTTGTTTGGGGGAAAGTAAAACAGAGAACAAGAGTGCCTATCTGGCAATGAGGGAATTCTCCTGGAACTCACCCAAGACCACCAAGGCAGTGTTTCCCTGAGTCTGCAAGAGCCACAGCATTACTGGGCTTGTAGTGTCCACTAAAGCAAATAAGGTTCTAGTGACAAAAGACTTAGATCACAACACTCACGTGCCTTCAAATACTTGGAAAGCCCTCACAAAAAGGATGAGTACAAACAAGCTCAGACTGCAAAGATGATAATAAACACCTAACTCTTTAATGCTCAGTGATGAACATCTGCAAGCAACAAGAATATCCAGTAAAACATGACCTCACAAAACAAACTAAATAAGACAACAGTGACCAATCCTGGAGAGACAGAGATATGTGACCTTTCAGACAGAGAATCCAAAATAGCCATTTTGAGGAAACTCAGTGAAATTCAAGAAAACACAGAGAATGAATTCAGAATCCTGTCAGATAAATTTAACAAAGAAATTGAAATTTTTTTTAATTATTATACTTTAAGTTCTAGGGTACATGTACACAACATGCAGGTTTTTTACTTATGTATACATATGCCACGTTGGTGTGCTGCACCCACTAACTTGTCATTTACGTTAGGTATATCTCCTAATGCTATCCCTCCCCGCTCCCCCAACCCCACAACAGGCCACAGTGTGTGGTGTTCCCCACCCTGTGTCCAAGTGTTCTCATTGTTCAATTCCCACCTGAGTGAGAACATGCGGTGTTTGGTTTTCTGTCCTTGCGATAGTTTGCTGAGAATGATGGTTTCCAGCTTCATCCATGTCCCTACAAACGACATGAACTCATCATTTTTTATGGCTGCATAGTGTTCCATGGTGTATATGTGCCACATTTTCTTAATCCAGTCTATCATTGTTGGACATTTGGGTTGGTTCCAAGTCTTTGCTATTGTGAATAGTGCCACAATAAACATATGTGTGCATGTGTCTTTATAGCAGCATGGCATATAATCCTTTGGGTATATACCGAGTAATGGGATGGCTGGGTCCAATGGTATTTCTAGTTCTAGATCCCTGAGGAATCGCCACACTGTCTTCCACAATGGTTGAACTAGTTTACAGTCCCACCAACAGCGTAAAAGTGTTCCTATTTCTCCACATCCTTTCCAGCACCTGTTGTTTCCTGACTTTTTAATGATCACCATTCTAACTGGTGTGAGATGGTATCTAGCCCTCAGAAATAATACCACACATCTACAACCATCTGATCTTTGACAATCCTGATAAAAACAAGAAATGGGGAAAGGATTCCCTATTTAATAAATGTTGCTGGGAAAACTGGCTAGCCATATGTAGAAAGCTGAAACTGGATCCCTTCCTTACACCTTATACAAATATTAATTCAAGATGGATTAAAGACTTAAATATTAGACCTATAACCATAAAAACCCTAGAAGAAAATCTAGGCAATACCATTCAGAACATAGGCATGGGCAAGGACTTCATGACTAAAACACCAAAAGCAATGGCAACAAAAGCCAAAATTGACAAATGAGATCTAATTAAACTCAAGAGCTTCTGCACAGCAAAAGAAACTACCATCAGAGTGAACAGGCAACCTACAGAATGGGAGAAAATTTTTATAATCTACCCATCTGAAAAAGGGCTAATATCAAGAATCTGCAAAGAACTTAAACAAATTTACAAGAAAAAATCAAACAACCCCATCAAAAAGTGGGTGAAGGACATGAACAGACACTTCTCAAAAGAAGACATTTATGCAGCCAACAGACACATGAAAAATGCTCATCATCACTGGCCATCAGAGAAATGCAAATCAAAACTACAATGAAATTGAAATATTTTTAAATCAAGCAAAAATATTGGAGCCGAAAAATGAAATTGACATACTGATGAATCCATTAGAGTCCCTTATCAGCAGAAATAAAAAGCAGAAGAAAGAATAAGTGAGCTTTAAGTCAGGCTATTTGAAAATACACAGGGGGCGGCCCGGAGCAGGTCTCTGGCGGCCGCCCGCAGTCCTGGAGGAGCGGTGGGAGCGTCGCGACCGCAGGCGATGCAACTTCCGGACGGGACCCCCCTCTGTCCTCCCCTCAAGTCTCCCCTTCCTCTCCCCTAGTCCTGCGCCGTCTTCCGTCCGCGACTCCTCCGACCCAGAGCTTTCAGAGTGGGGTTGCTCAGAGGAAGCCGTCGCCGCCCCCGCCTCAGGGCAGAGTGAGAGAGTGCCGGTCGTCGCCCCCTAGGCCGCCTCCTTGCCCCCAGTGGTGGGCTCCCGTTCTGGCTCGAAGCTCTCCCCCAAGCTCCATGAATGGAAATCGGCTCCACAGGACCAGCTGGGGCCCAGCCTTTAACCATGGTGCCTAGAAGACCTGGCTATGGCACCCAGAAGACCTGGCTATGGCACCATGGGTAAACCCATTAAACTGCTCGCTGTTTTCAGGTTGAAATCCCAAAGATTGATGTCTACCTCTATGAGGTAGATACTAAACCAGACAAGTGTCCAGACAAGATATTAAACCAGACAGTGTCCCACGATATTAAACCAGGGAGATGGTTGACTCAACGGTTCAGCATTTTAAATTAACTATATTTGGAGACCGTAGACCAGTTTATGATGGAAAAAGAAGTCTTTACACCGCCAATCCACTTCCTGTGGCAACTACAGGGGTAGATTTAGATGTTACTTTACCTGGGGAAGGTGGAAAAGATCGACCTTTTAAGGTGTCAATCAAATTTGTCTCTCTGGTGAGTTGGCACCTACTGCATGAAGTACTGACCGGAGGGACCTTGCCTGAGCCACTGGAATTAGACAAGCCAATCAGCACTAACCCTGTCCATGTAGTTGATATGGTGCTACGACATCTGCCCTCCGTGAATACACGCCTGTCGGGCGTTCCTTTTTCTCAGCTCCAGAAGGATATGACTGCCCTCTGGGAGGGGGCAGGGAAGTATGGTTTGGATTCCATCAGTCTGTTCGGCCTGCCATGTGGAAAATGATGCTAAATATTGATGAAAGAGACCTCTGGCAGCAGTGTGGAGAATAGATAGAGAAGAAACTAATTGGAGAAGCCAGTTATGAGGCTTTTCAATCACTAGTTCAAGTTTCGGTCTTCACGTTACTTCCTTGAGAAGCAGTGTTTGACACCCTTCTCCCCCTATCCAGCCATCCCCCAAGTCTGAGTTAGGCATTTCTCTTCTGTATTCCCATAGCACAGTGAAATTCCCCTATAATAGCATGTATCACCCTGAATTATGAGTGTTTATTGTTGTCTCTCCTATTAGAATGAAAGCTCCATGAAGGGATTGCCATTTTATTCACCAGTGTATCCTCCATGCCCAGCACAACTTTTGGTAATATTAAGCAAAGAATGAATAAATAAATCCAAGAGCACAGGAGTAGGAGCATCCAAATGAGCCTGAAAAATCAGAGAAATATTTGTGGTAGTATGTGATAGCTGAGCTTTAACAAGTATAATGCGACCAAGAGTTTGGTTTGAAAATGAGGTACTCAGGAATAAATGATTTCTGAGGTCTCTAAGATATTATAAAACTTTATTGAAAGATCTAAGAGAAAATTTAAATAAATGAAGCACATTACCTTTATTGAGAAGACTCAATTTTATAAAATGTCAGCTCTTCCCAAATTAATTTATAAATGTAGTTTTAATTAAAATTCAAATTGGGGGCCAGGTATGGTGGGTGTACCGATATTTCCAGCACATTGGGAGGCCAAGGTGGGAGGATCACTTGAGCCCGGGAGTTCTCAGCAACATGGTGAAACCCTGTGGCTAAAAACATACAAAAAAAAAAAAAAATAGCCAGGCATGGAGGCGTGTGACTGTAGTCCCAGCTACTTGAGAGACTCAGATGGGAGAATCACTTGAGCCCAGGAGGTCGAGGCTACAAAGAACTGTGATCTCGCCACTGTACTCCAGCCTGGGCAACAGAGTGAGACCCTGTCTCAAAAATAATAATAATAATAATAAAATAAAATTCCAATAGGGTATAGAATAACACTTGATAAGTCGATATTAAGATTTATATGGAAGAATAAGTGACTAAAAAAATCCAATAGAATTTTAAAGAAAAATAAAGCAAGAATTGCCCTACTTCCTATAAAACTGTAACAGTTATGCCACATGACTTTAAGTGCAGGGACAGGCAGATTAATGAAGCAGAGTCTAGAAACTAGCCACATGTATGTTTATGGAAACTGTAAATGTCTGATGTAGTGTTTCAGATCAGTAGGGAAAGAGTAGAACTAGAATATTCAATAAATTGTGTTTACACAGTTGTTAACTGTTTAAAAAAATTAGATCCATCTTACATCACACACAGAATTTATTTCTAGGTGAATTATAATCTCAAATATGAAAAATAAATCTTCAAAATTCTTTTAGGATAAAAATGAGAGAATATTCCTAACACCAAGCAAAGTACAGAGTATAAACTGCAAAGGAAAATACTGATAAACTTGACCAAAATTTAAAAGTTGTGTAATGCAAAAAAAAAGCTAAAAATATTAGAAAATTTGTAGCTCATATAACTGAGAATTTTACAAAATATAAGGACAGATGAACTGAAAAATAGGTAATTCTCAAAATAAGAAACTCATATAGCCAGTAAACACATGAAAAGATGCTGATTCATTAATAATCAAGAACTTGCAAATGAAATCAGTGCTACCATTTTATACCCATCAGATTTGTGAAATTAAAAAGCCTTATGATTTGCAAAAAGTGCAAGGTGAAAAGAAAAATCTTATGAAATACCAAATGTTGGTGAAGATGAAGTAAAAGGAACTCTTACACCTTGTTTGTAGAAGTACCATTTGGTACAACTACCCTGGAGAGCAATTCTCAAGTAAAGACGAAATTGCGTATCTTAAAACCCATAAAGAGGTATCTTGCGTGTGTGCCTGAAACATTATATGCAATAGCAGAAAATTGGAAACAGCCTAAATTCCTGTCCGTAGTAGAATGAATAAACAGTACATAAATAGTTACATAATACTGTGTTGTAGTACATAACAGTTAAATGAATGGACCAGATCTATATGTATCAATGTGAATTATTAAAACAATGTTACACCCAGAGAAAAAAAGAAAATACAGTCAGAGGAGACAAAAGAAAAAATAATGAAAAAGAATGAAGCACATCTACAAGCTCTAGAAAATAGCCTCAAAAGACAAATCTAACAGGCTTAAAGAGAAGGTAGATCAGAGTGAAAGCTTATTCAAAGTGATGGTAACAGAGAACTTCACAAACCTAGAGAAAGTATCAATATTCAAGTACAAGAAGGTAATAGAACATGAAGCAGCCTTAACCCAAATAAGACTACCTCAACACATTTAATAATGAAACTCCCAAAGGTCGAGAATAAAGAAAGGATCACAAAAGCAGCAAGATAAAAGAAACGAATAATGTCAAAGGAGCTCCAATATGTCCGGCAACAAATTTCTTACTGGAAAGCTTACAGGTCAGGAGAGAGTAGCATGACTTATTTAAAGTGATGAAGGGAAAAAAATTATCCTAGAATAGTATACCCAGAGAAAATATCCTTCAAACACGAAGGAGAAATAAAAACTTTCCCAAACAAAAGCTGATTAATTTCAAAAGCACCAAATGAAAATCACCACTTAAAAGTGGTGTGGGACAGGAGTGTTGAGACTGATTAATAACTTGACTGTGGTGCATGTACATGAATCTAACCAGTTGATAAAATTTTACAGAACTTAATACACACACACATACACACACACACACACATACACACACACACATGAGTAAAATTCTGGGAAAATCTGAATAAGATCAGCAGATTGTATCAATGTCAGCATACTTGTTGTATTATTATGCTATAGTTTTGTAAAATGTTATCATTGAGGGAAACCAGATAAAATGTACAAGGGGTCTTTCTGTATTTCTTTTTTTTTTTTAGTGTTAAGAACACTTAACATGATAGCTACCCTCTTAACAAATTTTAAAGTATACAATATAGTATTGTTAAGCTTACTCATATTGTTGCACAGTAGATCTATAGAGCTTTTTCATCTTACATGACTGAAACTCCGTACCCATTGAAGGCTACTCCCCCATTTCTCCCTCTCCCTAATCACTGGCAACAAACCACCATTTTACTTTCTGTTTCTATGAGTTTGACTATTTTAGGTAACGTATGTAAGTGGAATCATGCAGTATTTGTCCTTCTATAGCTGATTTATTTCACTTAGGCTGATGACCTCAAGGTTTTTCCATGCAGTCACAAATGGCAAGATTTCCTTCTTTTTAAGGTTGAATAATATTTCACTGTATGTATGTAGCACATTTTTAAAAATCCATTCATCTATTGATGAACATTTAGGTTGTTTCTCCTCTTGGCTATTACGAATAATGATAAAATGAACATGAGAATGCATGTATCCCTTTGAAATCCTGATTTCAATACTTTTGGAGGTATACCCAGAAGTGACATTACTGGATCATGTGGTAAATCTGCTTTTTAATTTTGGAGAACCTCCACATTGTTTTCCACAATGGCTGCACTATTTTACGTTCCCACCAACAGTATACAAGAGGTCCAATTTCTCCACATCCTCATCAACACTTCTTATCTTTCATGCTTTTTAAAAAAAATAATAGCCATCCTAACACATGTGAGATAATATCTCATTGTAGTTTTGATTTTCATTTCCTTGATAATTAGTGATGTGGAGCATCTTTTCATATACTTGGCCATTTGTATGCCTTCTTTGGGAAATGTCTATTTAATATATTATTTATTGCAACTGCATGTGAACCTGTAATATCCTAATTAAAATTTCAATTTAAAAAATCCTTGGAAAAATTCTGGTGTCAGCAATGATAAATCAAGCACACTACAACATATATCATCCATTAATTACAAACAAAATCTCTGTACAAAAATACAAAAAGCAAATCTCTAACTCTGAAAAGCTTACAATGGTAGACAGATTCAGGAGGTAGTCAAATCCTAAAGAATGACTCATATGGGAGTGAGTTTTAGCAGGCATGGACCGTGAAAACTCTCAAAGAAAGTGTGCCTTGCTGGCAAGAGGAATGGGAAAGTGAACTACCCTGAACCAGAGAGTGTGGGGATCATCCTTTGTTTTACTCATTTTTTTCTCTCTTTCTCTCCAGGCCCTGCCTCAAGAGTGATCCTAGTCATGGAACTGTACTGCAACAGCCATGGTACAGATACCTAACACCTAAAGAGAAAAGCCATCTTTCTGGTCAGAGAAACTGAAAATATGGGACCCTGTGGTTCAAAGAATGTCTAAATAATACTCTGTTAATTTTTTTACTTTTTTTCCTCCCATTACTTTGCTTTGAGGATGACCTCAGTTGTGTGTAACTGCATGGCACCATAAGTGGCTAAAACTTTGAGGGAAATTTTATCTTTTTAACTAGAATACAGAGAAAAAACGGCCCCTAGGATCAAGACCATGTGAGAGAAATCCCAAAACAGAGAAATTTGTTTAGGTGATCCCCTGATTCTGTGGATTAACCAACAAAAGCCTCAGATATAGCCCTATGTTGTGCATGGGAGGGAGAGATCCAAAGAAGCATAGCAAAGACTTTCACTATGAAACCATAATATAAACCACAACCTAGGTCCCAGACTAACTGCTTGCTGAGTGGCACGTGGATGACACAGGCTGAATACAGCACAGGGAAGGCTTTGAAAACTTCACTGAAACTGGAATCATCAGCAATAAAAGGCAAGACAGAATTTGTGGTCTGAACCTACCTAGGTTGAACTCCTGCAGAAACGAAGAAACAAAACAAAAATCAACATTCTCTGGAGGGTTTTAACAAGATCCAGAGTCTCATCATAATATTCAAAATGTCCAGAATAAAATTCAAAGTTATCGAATGTACAAAGAACAAGGAAAAATTCCAATTCTCAAGGAAAAGAAAGATCAATGTATGTCAACCACAAGATGACCCAATGTAGAAATGATTGAACAAAAACAATAAAGCAACTACTATAGCCATACTTTATGAAGTAAACACTTTGAAATTAATAGAAAGGCATTCTAACAGATAAAAATGAACCAAATGAAAATTTTAGAACAAAAATACAATATCTCATTTAAAAGAACTATTGTATGGGATCAATAGTAGAATAGAGATGACAGAGCAAAAGGCCAATAGAAATTATCCAATTGGCATAACAGAGAAAAAAAAAACATTGAAAGGGTGAACTAATATTCAGAAGCCTGTGGAATAATATCAAAAGGTATAACATTCATGTCATTGGTGTTCTAGAAGAAGAGAAAAAAGATATTGTGCAGAAAACATATTTTAGAAAATTATTTCCAAAAACTTTCCAAATTAGTTGAAAGATTAAAATTTGCAAATTCACAGGTATATATATATATATATATATACTAAGTTGTATATTTTATTAACTTTGTTTAGGCATATTTAACAAATAAAAATTGCTTCTATTAAAGATGCATAATGTGATGTTTTGATATACACATATACTGTAAAATGATTACGGTTACTACTATCAAGATAATTAACATATTCATCACTTCACATAGTAAAATTTGTGTGTGTGTATGGTGAGAATACTTAAGATAGATTCTCTTACCAAATTTCAAGTATGCGATATGTTATTACTAACTAAAGTAGCCATGCTGTGAATTAGGTATCTGGAAGGTATTCAACTTACAATTGCAAATTCGTACCCTTTGACCAACATCTCCTCAATTTCTTCTTCCCTCAATCCCTATGAAACAGTCTTCTCCTCTGTTTCTATGCATTCGACTTTTTAGATACCTTTTTCAGTCAGTAATTAGCTATTTTTATTAATCTTTCTTACATGTATGCAATGCTCCCATTTATTTCTTTCTGATAACTTTTAAGGTCAGGGTACATGTGCAAGTTTGTTATATAGGTAAACTTGAGTCATGGGAGTTTGCTGTATAAATTATTTCATCACTCAGGTATTAAACCTAGTACCCCCTATTAGTTATTTTTCCTGATCCTCTCCCCGCTCTCATCCTTCACCCTCTGGTAGGCCCCAGTGTGTGTTGCTCCCTTCTATGTGTCCATATGTTCTCATCATTTAGTTCCCACTTATAAGTGAGAACATGCAGTCTTTGTCTGTCTGTTCTTGTGTTAGCCTGCTAAGGATAATGGCCTCCAGCTCCATCCATGTCCCTGCAAAAGATATGATCTCATTCTTTTTATGGGTGCATAGTATTCCACGGTGTATA
Source organism: Pan paniscus (assembly GCF_029289425.2). Lineage (NCBI taxonomy): Eukaryota > Metazoa > Chordata > Mammalia > Primates > Hominidae > Pan > Pan paniscus. Next base: position 67,464,695 of record NC_073272.2, read on the forward strand.
TGTACTACATTTTCTTTATCCTGTCTACCAATGATGGGCATTCAAGTTGATTCCATGTCTTTGCTATTGTGAATAGTGCTGCAATAAACATACATATAGCATGTGTCTTTATGATGGAATGATCTATATTACTTTGAGTATATACCCAGTAATGAGATTGATGGGTCAAATGGTAGTTCTGTTTTTAGATCTTTGAGAAATCGCTGCACTGCTTTCCACAATGGTTTAGCTAATTTACACTCCCACCAACTATGTATAGGCATTCTTTTTTCTCCTCAACCTCATTAGCACCCATTATTTTTTGACTTTTTAGTAGTAGCCATTCTGAGTGGTGTGAGATAATATCTTATTTCGGTTTTGATTTGCATTTCTCTAATAATCAATGATGTTGAGCTTTTTCTTAAAATGCTTGTTGCCTGCATGTATGTCTTCTTTTGAAAACTGCTCATGTCCTTTGCCCACTTTTTAATGCGGTCGTTTGCTTTTTCTTGTAAGTTTGTTTAAGTTCCTTAGAGATGCTGGATATTAAACCTTTGTCAGATGCATAGTTTGTAAAAATTTTCTCCCATTCTGTAGGTTGTTTACTCTGTTAATTGTTTCTTTTGCTGGGCAGAAGCTCTTAAGTTTAATTAGATCCCATTTGTCAATTTTTGCTTTTACTGTGATTGCTTTTGGTGTCTTTGTCATGAAATCTACGCCCATTCCTATGTCCATAATGATATTGCCTATGTTGTCTTCCAGAGTCTTTATCTTGGGTTGATTTTTGTATATCGTGTAAGGAAGGAGTTCAGTTTCAATGTTCTGCATATGGCTAGCCAGTTATCCCAGTACCACTTACTGAATAGAGACGCCTTTCCCCTTTGCTTGTTTTTGTCAGATTTGTTGAAAATCAGATAGGTTGTAGGTGTATAGCCTTATTTCTGGGCTCTCTGTTTTGTTCCACTGTTCTATGTGTCTGTTTTTGTACCAGTACCATGCTGTTTTGGTTATTGTACCAGGGATCTGTATTATAGTTTGAAATCAATCCCTGTAGTATAGTTTGAAGTCAGGTAATGTGATGCCTCCAGCTTTGTTTTTGTTTTGTTTTAGTTTGGGTTAAGTTTTCTGTTTTTGTTTGTTTGTTTGTTTCGTTTTTGCTTAGGATTGCCTTGGCTATTTTGGCTCTTTTTTGGTTTCATATGAATTTTAAATAGTTTTTCTAGTTCTGTGAAGAATATCATTGGTAATTTGATAGAAATAGCGTTGAATTTGTAAATTGCTTCAGGCAGTATGGTCATTTTAATGATATTCATTATTCCTATCCATGGGCATAAAATGTTTTTTCCATTTGTTTGTGTCATCTCTGATTTCTTTAAACAGTACTTTGCAGTTCTTTTTGTAGAGAGCTTTCACCTCCCTGGCTAACTGTACTGTACTCCTAGGTGTTATACTATTTTTGTGGCAATTGTGAATGTGATTGTGTTCCTGATTTGGCTTTTGGCTTGGTTGTTGGTGTATAGGAATGCTAGTAATTTGGGGACATTGATTTTGTATCCTGAGACTCTTCTGAAGTTGTTTATCAGGTGAAGGAAGTTTGGAGCTAAGACTATGGGGTTTTCTACATATTTAATCATGTTGCCTGCAAACAGGGATAGTTTGACTTCCTCTCTTCCTATTTGTATGCCCTTTTTTTATTTCTCTTGCCTAATTGATCTGGCCAGGACTTCCAATATCTACCAAGCAATACTATGTTGATTAGGAGTGGTGAGAAAGGGCATCCTTTTCTTGTGCCAGTTTTCAGAAGGAACACTTCCAGCTTTTGCTCATTCAATATGATGTTGGCTGTGGGTTTGTTATAGATGGCTCTCATTATTTTGAGGTGTGTTCCAACAATACCTAGTTTGTTGAGAGTTTTTAACATGAAGCAGTGTTGAATTTTATCAAAAGCTTTTTCTTCATCTGTGGAGATAATTTTGTGGTGTTATTGTTGTTGTTTTGTCTTTACTTCTGTTTACGCAGTGAATCACATTTATTGATTTGCATAGGTTGAACCAACCCTGCATCCCAGGGTGATCCACTTGATCATGGTGGATAAGCTCTAGATCCACTTGATCATGGTGGATAAGATTTTTGATATGCTGCTGGATTTTGTTTGCAAGTATTTTGCTGAAGATTTACAAATCAATGTTTATCAAGGATGTTGGATTAAAGTTTTCTGTTTTTGTTGTGTCTCTTCCAGGTTTTGGTATCAGGGTGATGCTTGCCTCATAGAATGAGTTGGGGAGGAGTTGTTCTTTCTCCATTTTTTGCAATGATTTCAGCCTAAATGGTACCAGCTCTTCTTTGTAGATCTTGTAGAATTTGGCTGTGCATCTTTCTGGTTCTGGGCTTTTTTTGGTTGGTAGGCTATTGATTACTAATTCATTTTTGGAGATTTTTATTATTTCAGGGATTCAATTTCTTCCTGGTTCAGTCTTGGGAGTGTGTATGTGTCCAGGAATTTATCCATTTCTTCTAGGTTTTCTAGTTTGTGCATACAGCTGTTCATAATATTCCTAAATGGTTATTTGTATTTCTGTGGGGTCAGTGGTACTATAAGCTTTGTCGTTTCTAACTGTGTTTCTTTGGATTGTCTCTCTTTTCCTCTTTATTAGTCTATCTAGTGGTTTATTTTATTAATTTTTCCAAAAAACAAACTCCTGGATTTGTTGCCCTTTCAAAAGTTTTTTTGTGTCTCAATCTCTTTCAGTTCAGCTCTGACTTTGGTTGTTTTCTTTCTTCTGCTATCTTTGGGGTTGGTTTGCTCTTGGTTCTCTAGTTCTTTTTGTTGTGATGTTAGATTGTTAATTTGTGATCTTTCTAACTTATTTATGTGGGCATTTAGTGCTATAAATTTCCTTCTTAACATTGCCTTAGCTGTGTCCCAGAGATTCTGGTATGATGTATCTTTGCTTTCATTAGTTTCAAATGCCTTCTTGATTTCTGCCTTAATTTCATTATTTACCCAAAAGTCATTCAGAAGCAGGTTATTTGATTTCCATGTAATTGCATGACTTTGAGTGGGTTGTTTTTTTTTTTAGTTTTGATTTTTATTTTTATTGTGCTGTGATCTGAGAGTGTGTTTGGTATAATTTCAGTTCTTTTGCATTTGGTGAGAATTGTTTTTTATCCGATTGTGTGGCTGATTTTAGAGTATTTGCCATGTGGCTATGAGAAGAATGTATATTGTGTTGTTTGTGGATAGAGAGTTCTGTAGAAGTCTATCAGATATATTTGGTCCAATGTTGAGCTCAGGTCCTGAAAATCTTTGTCAATTTTCTGCCTTGATAATCTGTCTAACACTGTCAGTGGAGTGTTGAGGTCTCCCACTATTACTGTTTAAGAACCTAAGTCTCTTTGTAGGTCTCTAAGAACTTGCTTTATGAATCTGGGTGGACCTGTGTTGGATGCATATATATTTAGAATAGTTAGCTCTTCCTGTTGAATTGAACCCTTTACCATTATGTAATGCCCTCCTTTGTCTTTTTTGATCTTTGTTGGTTTAAATTCTGCTTTGTCTGAAATCAGGATTGCAACCCTTGCTTTTTCTTCTGATTTCATTTTGGTTGGTAGATTTTTCTCCATCCCTTTATTTTAAGCCTATGGGTGTCACTGTGTGTGAGATGGGTCTCTTGAAGACATTATACCATTAAGTCTTTATTCTTTATCCAGCTTGCCACTCTGTGCCTTTTAGTTGGATGATTTAGCCCATTTACATTCAAGGTTAGTATTGATATGTGTGAATTTGATTATATCATCATAATCTTAGCTGGCTATTATGCAGACTTGTTTGTGTGGTTGCTTTATAGTGTCACTGGTCTGTGTACTTAAGTGTGTTTTCGTAATGGATGGTAATGTTCTTTCCTTTCCATAGTTAGTGCTTCTTTCAGAAGCACTTGTAAGGCAGGTCTGGTGAAAACAAATTCTCTGGGCATTTGCTGGTCTGAAAAGGATCTTATTTCTCCTTCACTTATGAAACTTAGTTTGGCCACATGTGAAATTCTTGGTTAAAATTTCTTTTCTTTAAGAATGTTGAATATTGGCCCCCCAATATCTTCTGGCTTATAGGGTTTCTGCTCTTATAGAGTTCTGCTTTTAGTCTGTTGGGCTTTACTTTGTAAGTGACCTTGCCTTTCTCTCTAGCTGCCTTTAACATTTTTTCTTTCATTTCAACCTTGGAGAATCTGATGATTATGTGTGAATGATATTGTGAATGATCTTCTTTTGAATTATTTTACTGGGATTCTCTGTATTTCTTGAATTTAAATGTTGCCTTCTCTAGCTATGTTGGGGAAGCTCCCATGGATTGTATTCTGAAATCCGGTTTTTCCAAATTACTTCCATTCTCCCCATTTATTTCAGAGACACCAACGAGTTATAGATTTAATCTCTTTATATAATCCCCTATTTCTTGGAGGTTTTGTTATTTCCTTTTCGTTTTTTCTCTACTCTTGTCTGACTGTCATATTTCAGAAAGCCAGTCATCAAGCTCTGAGATTCTTTCCTCAGCTTTATCTATTCTGCAATTAATACTTGAAATTGCATTATGAAATCCTCATAGTGTGTTTTTCAGCTCTATCAGGTCGGTTGTGTTTTTTCTATAATCGCTATTTTGTCTGTTGCTTCTGTATTGTTTAACTATGATTATCAGCATCCTTGGATTGGGTTTCAACATATTCCTGCATCTCAATGATATTTTCTTCTATCCATATTCTGAATTATATTTCTGTCATTTCAGTCATCTCCGCTTGGTTCAGAACCCTTGCTGGTGAGCTAGTGTGGGCATTTGGAGGAAAGAAACTCTGGCTTTTTGAGTTGTTGAAGTACTTCTGCTGGTTCTTTCTCATCTTTGTGGGCTGATGAGCTTTCAACCTTTGAAGTTGCTATCCTTTTAATGGGATTTTTTTTGTTTTATTATACTTGATGACCTTGAGGGTTTGATTGTAGTATAAGTTGGGTTCAGTCAACTGGCTTCATTTGTGGAAGATTTTAGGGACTAAGATTCAGTTCCTAGCTCCTGGACTCTGTGCTGTAACTGTGGGGGACTTGTATCAGGCCCTAACTTTGTTCTCTGGCTCCTTGACATTAGGAACACACTGTGCTGGGGAGGCCAAGGTGCTTCTGGACCACTGGTCACTACATTCGGTGCCAGTCAAGCATTTTGTAGGGTGGTGGCAGTGGAATCCTTACTCATTCATATGTGCCAGCAGTGGCGGTGGCAGTGCAGTGGGTGCATGCTTATTGGCTGCAGCAGGGTGCTAGCATGTGACAGGGTGCCTGCATCCATGTGGGCATTTACCACAGTGGTGGAGGCAGCATGGCTCAGGGGTGCAGGGGCCTCCCACTGGTGACTATGTGTGTGTTTGCACTAGTGGTGGTGTCAGCAAGGGAGCTGGCAATGGTGGGTACTGGTCTGTGTGTGCCCATTGTGCACATTAGTGCAGGCAGGGGTGCCCGCTCAGGGTGGTGGGGAGGCCAGCTGTTCTCTGTGCCTAGTTTCAATCTGATGGCAGTGTTGACGTTCTGGTGGGAAGCTGACTGGAATGTGGCTGGCAGGCCCTGGTGCCCACCAAGGCTCCGACTGAAATGGCAATATGATGGGGAAGTAGGGGTGGAGTGCACTTCTGCCAGCATCAGTGACAGGGCAGGGTGCATGTGCATGCTGGCAGGACAGGAAAGGCAAGATCCACTCGTGCACACATATGCCAGCAAAGCAATGTGGAGAATGGCTGTGGGCCTTGGGGAAGCTGCAGTGGGTGGAAGGAGTGGGCAGGATGGTATGTGGCTATGGGGGTTGCCCTACTGGGGCTGTCCGCCAGTCAGGCATGGTCCACAAGTGCAGGAGCTATGATACAGGCTTCCAGGGCATCAGAAGCTGTACCGTAAGCAGGTATGGTCAGGCTGGGGCCCCCAGAGAAGCCAGCACATCAAGAAGTGGTCAGGTCACATTAGCCCCATTTGATGGACAAGACTGCCTTGCAGAGTTCCGGTCTGACAGTTCCCTTAGGGATAAAGTCTTCTATGAGAGCAAGTCAAGCCTAGGGGAATGGGCATCCCTGGACATGCTTTGCTACAGAGGCTCCAACACCAAACCTTCTGATCTCCACATCGGCTGGCATGCTGCCCCTACCACTTCTCTAAGCAGCTCTCTCTCTCAACTCAAAAGGGTCTATGATGGTCAAGTTGAAGGGGGAGTCTCCTCCTGCCAAGATTCCCAAGGCCCGTGGTAAGAGTGGGTTGTTTCTTGCCAGTTCAACTCACACATTCCCCCAGAGTCGTTGGGGGTCAGAAATGAGCCCCAGTGTAAGTTTCCTGTCCTGCTATGATGCACATGCACATGCACCCTGACCTGTCACTGATGCTTGCAGGTGTGCACTCCACCCCTCCTTCTCCATCATACTGCCATTTCAGTCGAAGCTTTGGTGGGCATCAAAGCCTACCAGCCACATTCCAGCCAGCTTCCCACCAGAACACTTCCTCTCCCTTCAGTCCAGCTTGTGTGTCTTCCCTCCTTCCACTCTCAGTGACTTCCCTTTGACAGTCTGTTAGGAGTGCACCAGTTGTCCTGATCCCTCAGTGGCAGCTGCTCCACCTAGCTGTGTCTAGTTGGCCATCTAGCCCAAGTTCAGATTTTACATATAAATAAAATCATATAGTATTTACATTTCTATATCTGGCTTATTTCACTTAGCATAATGTTCTCCAGGTTCATCCATGTTGTCCCAAATGGCAGAATTTTGTTTCTTTTTATAGTTAAACAATATTCCATTGTGTACATATGCTAAATTTTTCTATCTATAGTCTATATTTTTTAATGTATTCATTTATCAACAGACAGGTTGTTTACATATCTTGACTACTGTCAACAATGCTGCAAGGAACATAGGAGTGCAGGTATCTCCTCAACAACTGATTTCATTTCCTTTTGATATATACCCAGAAGTAGAATCCCAACCATTCTGTGCAGAGACCTTGGTGCAAAGAAACCTTTTCTGCTACATGCCCAGGAAGATCTCCAGGCATTTGGAGCACTCACTTGCTTGGTCCAACAGATTGAGTCACACTACCCCCTCCTGTTCAGAGATCTTGGTGCACAGGGGCCCTCTGTGTTCCACATCCACGTAGATTTCCAGGCATTTGGAGCATCACCCACATGGATCAGTAGCTTGACCCACACTACTCTTCCTGTGTAGAGATCCTGGGTGCAGGGAGACCCTCTTTTTCATGCCCAGGCAGATCACCAGACATTTGGAGCACCTACTTGTCGCTTTCATCAGCCTGAGCCTCTCACTCCTCCAGGCATTCAGACCACCTGCTTACCTGGTGCAGCAGCCTGAATCACCCTACCTCTCTTGTGTGGAGATCTTCATGTAGAGGGGTCATCTCTGCCCCACACCCAGGAAAATCTCCATGCATTTAGGGCACTCATTCTCTTGGATTAGTTTAGGCCCCTCCCTCATCTCTGTGCAGAAAACTTGGAGCTGTGGAAGTTTCCCAGCTACATGCCTAGGCATTCAACTGGACACTTGGTGGCCACCCAGTGGATTCTTCCTTGGCACCAGTGCTTGTGCCTGCCATCTGGGGACCTGCAGGCAGACCTGCCTTGTCTGGCCTCACCCTTCATGGGCCCTGCCCCCTTGGGGCTGAGCAGGGAAATCAGACCACTGTGAATCCCATGAATCAGCCCACTGCCTGAGGCAAAAGAGAGCTTCTGTCAGTAAACAAGGAGCAAGTACATACCCTGCCATAAGGGCTACAGCTGGCTGTTACCTATGAGTGCCATCTACAAGCTTGCAGGACAAAGTTCACAGCCCAATATAAAACCTGCTTAAAGAAGTGTGTAAGGCTATAGAAGCAAAGCCAAAAGACCCTAAACAGCATTCTCTGCTGTCACACCCACCTCAGGAAAAGAAAAAAGGGAAAAGAACATAAATAATAATAATAACAGCATAAATAACATTATAGGGAAGCAAAAGAAAAAATCCTACACCCACAAAAATGATTAGAAATATTAGAAGTGCCAGTGTCTGAAGATGATAATTCACCAGCACAATAATTCTGGCACCAAGAAAAATCTGAATGTAGTAACACGACCATAGAACTGTGCTAGCTCTCCAGCAATGGTCCATAACCAAAATAAAAACTCAGAAATGACAGATAAATAATTCAAAGTACAGATTGTGAGGAAACTCATTGAGATCCAAGACAAAGTTGAAAATCAACACAAAGAAACTTCTAAAGTAATCCAGGAAATGAAGGAAGAGATAAAGATCTTTAAAAAAAATGAACTAGAGCTTCTGAAATTGAAAAACTAACATCAGAAATTTTAAAAATACAATTGAAAGCTTTATGAAGAGACTGGACCAAGCAAAAGAAAGAATTTCGGAGCTTGAAGACCAGTCTTTTGAACTATCTCAATCTGACAAAAATAAAGAAAAAAGAATTTTTTAAAAACAGCAAAGTCTTTGAGAACTATGGGATTATGTAAAGCAAGCAAACCTCCAAATTATTGACATTCCTGAGAGAGAAGGAGAAAAAGCAAACAACTTGGAAAATATGTTTGAAAAAATAGTTCAAGAAAACTTCCCTAATCTTACCGATGGCATAAACATTTAAATACAAAAGTTATAGAGAACATCTGCAGGATATTATACAAAACAAACATCACCAAAACATATAGTCACCAGATTGCCTAAGGTTAATACTAAAGAAAAAGTCTTAAAGACAATGAGAACAAAACAAATCACTTACAAAGAATACTCTATTAGGTGAACAGTGGATCACTCAGCAGAAGCCTAACAAGCCAAGAGAGATTGAGGGCTTATTTTTAGCATTCTGAAAGAAAAGAAATTCCAACGAAGAATGTTATATACTGCCAAACTAAGCTTCATAAGCTAAGGAAAAATAAAATGTTTTTTAGATAACCAAGTGTTAAGGGAATTCATTACCACTAGACCAGCCTTAGAAGAGATGCTCAAGATGTTTAGCACTTCCTTAAGGTTTTGGTTTTGGTTTCAGAGCTCCCCTTAAGGGAGCTTTAAACATGGAAACAAAAGAACTATACCTGCTACCACAAAGAGCACACTTAAGTACATAGCCCACAGATCCTATAAAGCAAAAACAAAATAGAATCTACAAAGCAGACAACTAGCAACTTCACAATAGGATAAAAAAGCTCAGATACCAATATTAACCTTGAATGTAAATGTTCTAAACCCCCAACTTAAAAGGTACAGAGGGGCAAGTTGGATTTTTTAAAAAGGCCCATACATCTGCTGTCTTTGTGAGACTGCTCTCACACAGGACAATACTGATAGGTTCAAAGTAAAGGGTGGGAGAAAGATCTATCATGCAAATGGACAACAAAAAAATAAAGCAGGGATCACTATTCTTATATCAGAAAAAACAGACTTTAACCCAATAATAGTAAAAAAAAAAAAAAAGTCAAAGAAGTGTATCACATGATGATAAAGGGTTTAATTCAACAAGAAGACTCAACTATTCTAAATATATATGCACCTAACATTGGAGCACCAAGATTCATAAAAACAAGTACTTTTAGATCTACAAAAAGAATTAGGCAGCCACACAATAATTGTAGGGAACTTCAACACCACATTGATAGCACTGGAAAGAGCATCAAGGCAGAAAACTAAATTCTGAACTTAAACTCAGCACTTGACCAATTAGACCTAATAGATGTCTGCAAAATACTCCACTCATCAACCACAGAATGCACATTTTTTTATTAGTGCATGGGACATTCTCCAAGATTGACCATATATTCAGACATAAAGGAAGTCTCAATAAATTTATTAAAAAACTGAAATCATACCAACCATTCTCTCAGACTACAATGGAAGAAAAATAGAAATCAATACAAAAAAGGTGCCTCAAAATCACACAATTACATGGAAATAACTTGCTCCTGAGTGAGTTTTGGGTAAACAATGAAATCAAGGCAGAAATCAAAAACTTCTTTTAAATAAATAAAAACAGACACAACATATCAAACTTTCTGAGATGCAGCAAAAGCAGTGTTAAGAGGAAAGTTTATAGCATTATATGCCTCTCTCAAAAACTTAGAAAGAGGTCAAATTAATGATCTAACATCACACCTACAGGAAGTAGAAAAACAATAACAAGCTAATCCCAAAGCTAGCAGAAGAAAAATAACTAAACTCAGAGTGAAACTAAATGAAATAGAGGCCCAAAAAAACCTTTCAAAGAATCAATAAACCAAAAGTTATTTCTTTAAAAGAATAAACAAGATTGATAGAACACTAGCTAGATTAACAAAGAGAAAGGGAAGATCCAAATAAGCACAATCAGAAACAAAAAAGATGGCATTACAACCAATCCTACAGAAATACAAAAGATCCTCAGAGAATATTATGAAAACCTCCATGCACATAAACTAGAAAATCTAGAGGAAATGAATAAATTACTATAAACACACTATCTCCAAAGATTGAATCAGAAAAATATTAAAATTACGAATAGATAAATATCAAGTACTGAAATTGAATTAATTACTTTTGAAAAACTATCAACCAAAAAAATCCTGAACCGGATGAACTCACAGCCAAATACTACTAGATGTACAAAGAATAACTTGTACCTGCTCTAGAGAAACTATTTAAAGATATGAAGGAGGATGTACTCTTCCCTAATTTATTCTACAAAGCCAGAATCACTCTGATACCAAAACCTGGCAAAGACACAGGCTTAGAAAACTACAGGCCAACGTTCCTTATGAATATAGACACAAAAATCCTCAACAAAATACCAGCAAACCAAATTCAACAGCACAGTAAAAAGTTAACTCATAATGATCAACTAGGCTTCATTATTTGAATGCAAGTTTGGTTTGACATGTGTAAATCAATAAATCTGAGTCACCACATAAACAAAATTAGAAACAAAAACCATGTAATTCTTTCAATAGATACAGAAAAAGCTTTCAATAAAATCTGACATCCATTCATGATAAAAATCCTCAAAAAACTAGGCATTGAAGAAACATACCACAAAATAAAAAGAGCCATCTATTACACACCCAGAGTTGACATCGTACCAAATGGGCAAAAACTGGAAGCATTCCTCCTGAGAAGTGGAACAAGACAAGGGTGCCCACTCTCATCACTTCTATTCAACATAGTACTGGAAGTGCTCACCTGAGAAATCAAGGAAGAGAAAGAAATAAAGGCATCCAAATACGAAAGGAAGATATCAAACTATCTATCTTCATGGATGATATGATTTTATAATTTGAAAACCCTAAAGACTCCCTGAAAAAAACTCTGGGACCTGATAAACAACTTCAATCAAGTTTCAGGATACAAAATACATTTACAAAATCATTAGCATCTCCATACGCCAATAACATTTAAGCTGAGAGCCAAATCAAGAATGCAATCCCATTTACAATAGACACAGAAACATAAAATAAAATACCGGAAATACATCCTAGAAAAGATGTGAAAGATCTCTTAAAGGAGAACTACAAAACATAACTCAAAGAAATCTAGATGGTGGAGCCAAGATGGCCAAATAGGAACAGCTCCAGTCTACAGCTCCCAGCGTGAGTGACGCAGAAGATGGGTGATTTCTGCATTTCCAATGGAGGTACCAGGTTCATCTCAATGGGGAGTACCAGACAGTGGGTGCAGGACAATGGCAAAGAAAGGGGTGACAGACGGCACCTAGAAAATTGGGTCACTCCCACCCTAATACTGTGCTTTTCCAATGGGCTTAACAAACGACACACCAGGAGATTATATCCCGCACCTGGCTTAGAGGGTCCTGCACCCACGGATCCTCGCTCATTGCTAGCACAGCAGTCTGAGATCAAACTTCAAGGCGGCAGGGAGGCTGGGGGAGGGCTGCCCGCCATTGCCGAGGCTTCAGTAGGTAAACAAAGTGGCAGGCAAGCTCAAACTGTGTGGAGCCCACCACAGCTCAAGGAGGCCTGCCTGCCTCTGTAGGCTCCACCTCTGGGGGGTAGGGCACAGACATAAAAAAGGTAGCAGTAACCTCTGCAGACTTAAATGTCCCTGTCTGACAGCTTTGAAGAGAGTAGTGGTTCTCCCAGCATGCAGCTTGAGATCTGAGAATGGGCAGACTGCCTCCTCAAGTGGGTCTCTGACCCTCGAGTAGCCTAACTGTGAGGCACCCCCCAGTAGGGGTGGACTGACACCTCACATGGCCAGGTACTCCTCTGAGACAAAACTTCCAGAGGAACGATCAGGCAGTAGCATTTGCGGTTCACCAATATCCACTGTTCTGCAGCCACCACTGCTGATACCCAGGCAAACAGGGTCCAGAGTGGACCTCCAGGAAACTCCAACAGACCTGCAGGTGAGGGTCCTGACTATTAGAAGGAAAACTAACAAACAGAAAGGACATCCACACCAAAAGCCCATCTGTACATCACCATCATCAAAGACCAAAGGGAGATAAAACCACAAACATGGGGAAAAAACTGAGCAGAAAAACCGGAAACTCTAAAAATCAGAGCACCTCTCCTCCTCCAAAGGAACACAGTTCCTCACCAGCAACAGAACAAAGCTGGACGGAGAATGACTTTGACGAGTTGAGAGAAGAAGGTTTCAGAAGATCAAACTACTCAGAGCTAAAGGAGGAAGTTCGAACCAATGGCAAAGTAGTTAAAAACCTTGAAAAAAATCAGATGAATGGCTAACTAGAATAACTAATGCAGAGAAGTCCTTAAAAGACCTGACGGAGCTGAAAACCACGGCACGAGAACTACGTGATGAATGCACAAGCCTCAGTAACCGAAGCGATCAACTGGAAGAAAGGGTATCAGAGATGGAAGATGAAATGAATGAAATGCAGCAAAAAGAGAAGTTTAGACAAAAAAGAATAAAAAGAAAAGAACAAAGCCTCCAAGAAATATGGGACTATGTGAAAAGACCAAATCTATGTCTGACTGGTGTACCTGAAAGTGATGGGGAGAAAGGAACCAACTTGGAAAACACTCTGCAGGATATTCTCCAGGAGAACTTCCCCAATCTAGCAAGGCAGGCCAACATTCACATTCAAGAAATACAGAGAACACCACAAAGATACTCTTCGAGAAGAACAGCCCCAAGACACATAATTGTCAGATTCACCAAAGTTAAAATGAAGGAAAAAATATTAAGGGCAGCCAGAGAGAAAGGTCGGGTTACCCACAAAGGGAAGCCCATCAGACTAACAGCAGATCTGTTGGCAGAAACTCTACAAGCCAGAAGAGAGTGGGGGCCAATATTCAGCATTCTTAAAGAAAAGAATTTTCAAACCAGAATTTCATATCCAGCCAAACTAAGCTTCATAAGTGAAGGAGAAATAAAATCCTTTACAGACAAGCAAATGCTGAGAGATTTTGTCACACCAGGCATGCCCTAAAAGAGCTCCTGAAGGAAACACTAAACATGGAAAGGAACAACCAGTACCAGCCACTGCAAAAACATGCCAAATTGTAAAGTCCATCAAGGCTAGGAAGAAACCACATCAACTAACAAACAACATAACAAGCTGACATCAAAATGACAGGATCAAATTCACACATAACAATATTAACCTTAAATGTAAGTGGGTGAAATGCTCCAATAAAAAGACACAGACTGGCATATTGGGTAAAGAGTCAAGACCCATCAGTGTGCTGTATTCAGGAAACCCATCTCATTTGCAGAGATACATATAGGCACAAAATAAGGGGATGGAGGAAGATCTACCAAGCAAATGGAAAACAAAAAAAAGGCAGGGGTTGCAATTCTAGTCTCTGATAAAACAGACTTTCAACCAACAAAGATCAAAAGAGACAAAGAAGGCCATTATATAATGGTAAAGGGATCAATTCAACAAGAAGAGCTAACTATCCTAAATATATATGCACCCAATAAAGGAGCACCCAGATTCATAAAGCAAGTCCTTAATGACCAAAAAAGAGACTTAGACTCCCACAGAATAACAATGGGAGACTTTAACACCCCACCGTCAACATTAGACAGATCAACGAAATAGGAAGTTAACAAGGATATCCAGGAATTGAACTCAGCTCTGCACCAAGCGGACCTAATAGACATCTACAGAATGCTCCAGCCCAAATCAACAGAAAATACATTCATTTCAGCATCACACCACACCTATTCCAAAATTGACCACATAGTTGGAAGTAAAGCACTCCTCAGCAAATGTAAAAGAACAGAAATTATAACAAACTATCTCTCAGACCACAGTGCAATCAAACTAGAACTCAGGATTAAGAAACTCACTCAAAACCGCTCAACTACATGGAAACTGAACAACCTGCTCCTGAATGACTACTGGGTACATAACGAAATGAAGGCAGAAATAAAGATGTTCTTCGAAACCAACGAGAACAAAGACACAACATACCAGAATCTCTGAGACACATTTAAAGCAGTGTGTAGAGGGAAATTTAGAGCACTAAATGCCCACAAGAGAAAGCAGAAAAGATCTAATATTGACACCCTAACATCACAATTAAAAGAACTAGAGAAGCAAGAGCAAACACATTCAAAAGCAAGCAGAAGGCAAGAAATAACTAAGATCAGAGCAGAATTGAAGGAAATAGAGACACTAAAAACCCTTCAAAAAATCAATGAATGCAGGAGCTGGTTTTGTGAAAAGATCAACAAAATTGATAGACTGCTAGCAAGACTAATAAAGAAGAAAAGAGAGAAGAATCAAATAGACACAATAAAAAATGATAAAGGGGATATCACCACCGATCCCACAGAAATACAAACTACCATCAGAGAATACTACAAACACCTCTATGCAAATAAACTAGAAAATCTAGAAGAAAAGGATAAATTCCTCGACACATACACCCTCCCAAGACTAAACCAGGAGGAACTTGAATCTCTGAATAGACCAATAACAGGCTCTGAAATTGAGGCAATAATTAATACCTTACCAACCAAAAAAAGTCCAGGACCAGATGGATTCACAACCGAATTCCACCATAGGTACAAGGAGGAGCTGGTACCATTCCTTCTGAAACTATTCCAATCAATAGAAAAAGAGGGAATCCTCCCTAACTAATTTTATGAGACCAGCATCATCCTGATACCAAAGCCAGGCAGAGACACAACAAATAAAAGAGAATTTTAGACCAATATCCTTGATGAACATTGATGCAAAAATCTTCAATAAAATACTTGCAAACCAAATCCAGCAGCACATCAAAAAGCTTATCCACCATGATCAAGTGGGCTTCATCCCTGGGATGCAAGGCTCGTTCAACATAGGAAACTCAATAAACATAATCCAGCATATAAACAGAACCAAAGACAAAAACCAAATGATTATCTCAATAGATGCAGAAAAGGTCTTTGACAAAATTCAAAAATGCTTCATGCTAAAAACTCTCAAAAAATTAGGTATTGATGGGACGTATTTCAAAATAATAAGAGCTATCTATGACAAACCCACAGCCAATATCATACGGAATGGGCAAAAACTGGAAGCATTCCCTTTGAAAACTGGCACAAGACAGGGATGCCCTCTCTCACCACTCTTATTCAACATAGTGTTGGAAGTCCTGGCCAGGGCAATCAGGCAGGAGAAGGAAATAAAGGGCATTCAATTAGGAAATGGGGAAGTCAAATTGACCCTGTTTGCAGATGACATGATTGTATATCTAGAAAACCCCATTGTCTCAGCCTGAAATCTCCTTAAGCTGATAGGCAACTTCAGCAAAGTCTCAGGATACAAAATCAATGTGCAAAAATCACAAGCATTCTTATGCACCAATAACAGACAAACAGAGAGCCAAATCATGAGTGAACTCCCATTCACAATTGCTTTTGAGAGAATAAAATACCTAGGAATCCAACTTACAAGGGATGTGAAGGACCTCTTCAAGGAAAACTACAAACCACTGCTCAAGGAAATCAAGGAGGATACAAACAAATGGAAGAACATTCCATGCTCATGAGTAGGAAGAATCAATTTCGTGAAAATGGCCATACTGCCCAAGGTAATTTATAGATTCAATGCCATCCCCATCAAGCTACCAATGACTTTCTTCACAGAATTGGAAATACTTTAAAGTTCATATGGAACCAAAAAAGAGCCCACATTGCCAAGTCAATCCTAAGCCAAAAGAACAAAGCTGGAGGCATCACACTACCTGACTTCAAACTATACTACAAGGCTACAGTAACCAAAACAGCATGGTACTGGTACGAAAACAGAGATATAGACCAATGGAACAGAACAGAGCCCTCAGAAATAATGCTGCATATCTAAAACTATCTGATCTTTGACAAACCTGACAAAAACAAGCAATGGGGAAAGGATTCCCTATTTAATAAATGGTGCTGGGAAAACTGGCTAACCATATGTAGAAAGCTGAAACTGGATCCCTTCCTTACACCTTATAGAAAAATTAATTCAAGATGGATTAAAGACTTAAACGTTAGACCTAAAACCATAAAAACCCTAGAAGAAAACCTAGGCAATACCATTCAGGACATAGGCATGGGCAAGGACTTCATGTCTAAAACACCAGAAGCAATGGCAACAAAAGCCAAAATTGACAAATGAGATCTAATTAAACTCAAGAGCTTCTGCACAGCAAAAGAAACCACCATCAGAGTGAACAGGCAACCTACAGAATGGGAGAAAATTTTTGCAACCTACTCAACTGACAGAGGGCTAATATTCAGAATCTACAGTGATCTCAAACAAATTTACAAGAAAAAAACAACCCCATCAAGAAGTGGGTGAAGGATATGAACAGACACTTCTCAAAAGAAGACATTCATGCAGCCAAAAAACACATGAAAAAATGCTCATCATCACTGGACATCAGAGAAATGCAAATCAAAACCACAATGAGATATCATCTCACACCAGTTAGAATGGCGATCATTAAAAAGTCAGGAAACAGCAGGTGCTGGAGAGGATGTGGAGAAATAGGAACACTTTTACACTGTTGGTGGGACTGTAAACTAGTTCAACCATTGTGGAAGTCAGTGTGGCGATTCCTCAGGGATCTAGAACTAGAAATACCATTTGACCCAGCCATCCAATTACTGGGTATATACCCAAAGGATTATAAATCATGCTGCTATAAAGACACATGCACACATATGCTTACTGTGGCACTATTCACAACAGCAAAGACTTGGAACCAACCCAAATGTCCAACAATGATAGACTGGATTAAGAAAATGTGGCACATATACACCATGGAGTACTATGCAGCCATAAAAAAATGATGAGTTCACATCCTTTGTAGGGACATGGATGAAGCTGGAAACCATCATTCTCAGCAAACTATTGCAAGGACAAAAAACCAAACACTGCATGTTCTCACTCATAGGTGGGAATTAAACAATGAGAACACATGGACACAGGAAGGGGAACATCACACACCGAGGACTGTTCTGGGGTTGGGGGAGGTGGGAGGGATAGCATTAGGAGATATACCTAATGCTAAATGACGAGTTAATGGGTGCAGCACACCAACATGGCACATGTATACATATGTAACAAACCTGCACATTGTGCACATGTACCCTAAAACTTAAAGAATAATAATAATAAAATTTTAAAAAAAAGAAATCATAGATGGCACAAACAAATGGAAAAACATTCCATGTTCATGGATTCGAAGAATCAATATAGTTAAAATGGTGATTGTACCCAAAGCAGTCTACATATTCAATACTTTTCCTATCAAACTATCAGTGTCATTTTTCACAGAATCAGAAAAACTATTCTAAAATTTCTGTAAAGCCAAAAAGGAGCCCAAATAGCCAAAGCAATCCTAAGCAAAAAGAACAAAGCTGGAGGTGTGACTTTACTTGACTTCAAACTATAAGGCTATAATAACTAAAACAGCATGGTACTTGTACAAAAACAGAACCATGAACCAATGGAACAGAACCCAGAACCCAGAAATAAAGCCACCCACCTACATCCATCTAGTATTCAACAAAGTAGATAAAAACAAGCAATAGGGAAATAAATCCCTATTCAATAAATTATGCTGGGATAGCTAACTAGCCATGTGCAGAAGGATAAAACTGTATTCCTACATTTCACCATAAAAAAGTTAACTCAAGATGAATTAAATATTTAAATTGTAGGCCTTAAACTATAAGAATCCTAGAAGACAATCTAAGAAACATTATTGTAGTCCATTCTTGCAGTGCTAGGAAGAAATACCTGAGAATGGATAACTTATAAAGAAAAGAGGTTGAATTGGCTCATGGTTCTGCAGGCTGTGTAGAAAGCATGATGCTGGCATCTGCTTCTGGTGAGGCCTCAGGGAGCTTACATTTATGGCAGAAGGCTAAGGGGTAGCAGGCACATCATATGGCAAGAGTAGGAGCAAGACAGTCAGTGGGGGTGGGGGCGCTTGGATGCCACATGCTTAAACAGTCAGATCTCCCGAGAGCTCACTCACTATCATTAGGACAGCACCAACCCAGGAGGGATCCACTTCCATGATCCAAACACTTCCCACCAGGCCCCACATTCAGCATTGAGGATTACCATTCAACATGAGATTTGGGTAGCAAAAAATATCCAAACTGTATCAACTATTCTGGACCCTGCCCTTAGAAAACAAATTATGACTAAGTCCTCAAAAGCAATTGCAACAAAAATAAGAATTGTCAAGTGGGGCCTAATTAACCTAAAGAACTTCTGTACAGCAAAAGAAACCATCAATAGAGTAAACAGACAACCTACAGAATGGCAGAAAATATTCATAAACCATATATCCAACAGAAGTCTAATATCCAGAATGTATAAGTATCTTAAACAATTGAATAAGCAAAAAACAAATAACCCCACTTAAAAATGGGCAAAAACATGAACAGACACTTCTCAAAAGAAGACATACAAGTGACCAAAAAACATGAAAAATAAAAGTTCATTATCACTAATCATCAGAGAAATGTCAATCAAAACCACAGTGAGACACCATCTCTCACCTGTCAGAATGTCTATTATTAAAAAGTCAAAAAACACCAGATGTTGGCAGGGATGTGGAGAAAAGGGAATGCTTATACACTGTCGGTGTGATTATAAATTAGTTCAGCCACTAATGGAAAGCAGTTTGGAGATTTCTTAAAGAACTTAAACAAAACTACCATTCAACTCAGCAATCCCATTACTGGTTGTATATCCAAAAGAAAACAAATCATTCTACCAAAAATACACATGCACTTGCATGTTCATCACAGCACTGCTCACAATAGCAAAGTCAAGTAACCAACCTAGGTGTCTATCAATAGTGGGCTGGATTTTTTAAATGTGATACATATAGAGCATGGAATGCTACAGAGCCAAAAAAAAAAAAAAAAGAGTGAAATCATGTTCTTTGTAAAAACATGGTTGCAGCTTGAGGCCACTATCCTAAGTGAATTAACGCAGGAACAGAAAACCAAATACCATATGTTCATACTTATAAGTGGAAGCTAAACATCAAGTACTCATGGACATAAAGATGGCAACAATAGACAATGGGGACTACTAGAGAGGGGAGGAAAAAAAGGGGGCAAGAGTTGAAAAACTGTTGGATAGTATGCTCAGTGCCTGAGTGATGGAATCATTCACACCCTAAACCTCAACATTATGCAATATACCTAGGTAACCAATCTGTATATGTAGCCCCTTAATCTAAAATAAGTTGAAAAAATAATAAATAAAAGTAAACATATTCTCAATACATGATCCAGTAATTCCACTCCTATGCATTTACCCAAGAGAAATAAAAACTTAAGACAAATACCTATATAGTTAATATTTACAGCAGCCTTATTAATAATCACCAAAACTTGATGCAATCCAAAAGCACTTCAACTGATGATGGATAAACAAACTGGTACATTCATAAGTTGCAATACTACTCAGCAATAAAACATGCAAAAATGTGGGGGAATCTTAAATGCATTATGCTAAGAAAAAGAAGCCATGCACAAAAGACTACATAATGTACAATTTTATTTATAAAACATTCTAGAAAATGCAAGACTATAGGAGTGGTTCACAGAAGTTGGAGGTGGGCGGAAGGCTTGATTACAAAGTATCAACACAAAATAAATTTTGAAGTCATGGAACTTCTACATCCTGATTATGCAGGTGGTTACAAGACCTATAGAACTGTATACCAAGGAAGGAAATTCTAACGTATTAAAATTTTGAAATAATACTTTTAAAAACAATGTTGTAATGGCCATCGTAGCCAAGTCTTTGTGGGCATACTTAATATTTCCCTAAAAATATTTCTACAAACAGATTTGCTGGACAAATAGTATGCATATTTTAATATCTTTGGTGTGATGCTATATTTTCCCAGATGATGAACCAAATGAGAGTATCTTCAATCTAGCAATTATCCTAAGAGTAAGAAGTTGGAGTATTTTTCATCCAGGTTCTTGGGTATGCTTTTATTCAATTTCTGTTATATTGATTAGGGCTTTTATGCAGATAAATGCTTAGAAAAATGAGTTGTAAATATTGTTTAAGATTTAGTAGTTAAGAAGTATAGCTATGAAGTTAGAAACTGCATAGATTCAAATCTTAGCTGTACAAATTCCTAGCTATGTAACCTTGAGTAGGTTATTTAACTTCTCCAAGCCTCAGTTTCTTCATATGTGTAATGAAAATTCTAATAGTGCCTGTCTCAGAGGATATCAGTGTATCTAGTCCATAGTAAATAATAAATAAAGATGATGATGATGATGATGCTGTTTTATAAATTTCAGAATTTGGAAATTAGACAGAACCTGCTGAGCAGATGTACAATACATTAAGCTCTATATGCCTGTCTCTTACAATGATTCCTTCTGAACAGGAAGCTCTAAGAAAGTTTTTTTTAATATAGTATAAGAATTTTATATTACATGGTATAAGGCCCTGATAGCCAGCCCCTGGCTACATGTTATTGAATCACGGATCCATGCCCAAACTAAAACACTTCTAGAATTGGTTTTCTTAACCTCTAATAAAATATTTTTCTCCTAAGAAACTGTACATTGACTACACTTTGCTAAAAATTTCAGGGAGACTATGGACATTCTTGAAGATATCCATGGGCCTCAAGATCCCTCTGATCAAAGAACTGAATAAGAAGGAGCCAGAATCCTATGTGACAAACCCTATGTGAAGCCCAGTGATGAACTAAACCAATCAGATTCTCCTTCTCAATTTGGAAGTATAATCATGACATGTACATACAGAAGACAGTAGGGAGAAAAGAACATATTCTTTAGGGGTATCAAATGGATACCTGGATCACTGGGACTGTGATTATATCTTGAATGATGCTAAGTTATTAGTCTCTTTCTCTTTGAGGTTACACAATTCTTCCTCACTACCACCCCCTCCACATACCCCAAAGCACCTCTGTATAACAAGATCTGACCTAAACTAATCCAGGCATTTATTTTCCTTGCAACTTAAAGCTGCCTAACAAATATAACCTGCAAAGAAAGAAAGTACCATAAAATATATAAACTTACCTTCCAAAATTCTTTCTGTGGCCACCTGTGGTGATGGGTCCCATTCTCACACCGAGGAAGTGCTATGATTTATATGTGTCCTCTTCGAAAGTTAGGTGTTACTAATGTGATGGTACTAAGAGATGGGGGCCTATAAGAGGTTGGCCAGGCACAGTGGCTCATGCCTGTAATCCCAGCACTTTGGGAGGCCGAGGCAGGAGAATCACCTGAGGTCAGGAGTTAGAGACCAGCCTGGGCAACACGGTGAAAACCCGTCTCTACTAAAAATACAAAAATTAGCCAGGCGTGGTGGCATGTGCCTGTAATCCCAGCTACTCGGGAGGCTGAGGCAGGAGAATTGCTTGAACCTAGGAGGTGGAGGTTGCAGTGAACCGAGATCGTGCCACTGCACTCCAGCCTTGGCAAGAGAGAGAGACTCCATCTCAAAAAAAAAAAAAAAAAAAGAAAGAAAGAGGTAATTAGGCCATGAGGGTTTCTTTCTCATGAATGAGATTAAGGCCCTTATAAAAGAGGCTTCATGCAGCATTTGTCCCTCTTGCCTTTCCACCTTCCCCAAGTGAGGACACAGTGTTTCTCCCCTCGAGAATACAGCAATAAGATGCCATCTTGAAAGCAGAGGGCAGCCCTCACCAGACAATTGAACATTATGGTGCCTTGATCTTGGACTCTCAGCCTCCAGAAGTGTGGGAAAATAAATTTCTGTTTTTTATAAATCACCCAGTCCCAGGTATTTTGTCATAACAGCACAAACAGAATAAAAAACAGGCAGCTGCAATATGCTTCCTTATATCAAACTCAAATCTATTTTAACAAGCTCCCACCCACAAGGTCTATCCCTCTTCTCATTAAATGATGCTGTTTATGTGATGATTAGACTTACATTTTTCTTTTTGGTTGTCTAGAAGAAATTTTTGAGATTTTCACAATTGCATTTTTTTGTGTATTCTTTTAATGAGAACATTAGCCATCAGTTAAGCAAGCAAAGCTTTCAAACTAGCCAGAGATGATAAATGAGTTGTAAAGCATCAGGATGGGCACTATAGTCAGAGCCCAAACATATATTTGAGGTGTACTCAGATAAAGCCTGGGAGTCTACTGGTGGGTGCAAGGGTTTACTTACATTTGCTTTCCAGAATAGTGCCATGTGCTTTATGCATGGTGTCATTTGAGAAAGATCTCAATCTTCTGCACTCATCTGCCCTCCACTCTCTTTACTGTCAAAGATAATTTTTTAGTAGCTAAGTGACTTTGTTTATCTTATATGGTCCACTTGACTACTTCTCCTTATTTAGAATCACATACCATCAAAATTTGGAAGTATTCTATTCCCAACCTTTCATGTTATAATTGGGTGACCTAAAGTCCAGACATTGAAAGGACAAGCACTTAAGAGAGGAATGGTGGTTTGCCCTGGCATAGGTAAACCCACTGGCCAGATATCCCTCACCAGCCATGGGGACTCTGGAGCTGAGAAGACCATAGGGGAAGTCAGGACTGGATTCTAGGGCCACCTCCTTTGACCCAAGTTATGAAAATGTCAGAGTTTTCTAGAGGTCTCATCCAAAGCTGATCATCAAAATGCCACCTGCTTCAGGACAACAATCCCCATCAGGAAGTCCTATACCTTCTCAGAGAAAGGATTCACTATACCCACTTGTAGCCTTCATGAGACAATTTTTATTCCCAAGGAAAGGAGAAAGGGTAGTAAAAATTCGGCCTCAGAGGTTGTCTCCCACGATTCCCTTCAATGAAGCAACTGCTGTCCAGAGAATGAGAGGGCTGGAATTTGGTTTTTGCTTTTTTATTACATTACTAAAGGATAAAGGAGCTCACATTTCCAGAGCACCTCCTATGTACCAGGTGCTGTCCCAGGCATTATACATATACTGGGGGTGATGTCATTGATGGCAACACTACACTGTCATGCAAAGATAACCCACCACAGACAGCCTATCAGTAAGTCCTATTGTTCTATCTTGAAAATATCTTTCTTCCCTATTCGTCCCTCCATACATTCGGTTAGGAATCTAGGCCAATCCACTATCACCTCTAGTCTGGCCTAATGAAATAGCATCCTCAACTATTTCTTATACCTGTTCATATGTCCCTGCAATCCTTCTCCATGTGTTAGCCAAAATGATCTTTTAAAATGAGCATTTGATTGTATCTCTTCCCTGCTTCAAAGGCTTCCAAATACTCATTAGATAACATCTCAAATCTTAACCTACAGTGTCTTGTTTAGCTTCCAAGTTTTATCTATTTCTACTCACATCCTCTCTTTTTTCACTCCAGCCACATTTGACCTCCCTCAATTCTTTCTCCATGCCATGCCCTGATATATGCCACAGCTATGAACATGATGTTCTTACTCATCGGAATATTCTCCCCTCATTCTTTATCTGACCAACTCTTACTTATCTTTAAGATAACACTTAAACATCATTCCTTAAGAACATCTTCCCTATACTTCCTCTCTAGCCCCATTCTGCCCCCATCCCTTTTCAAAAAAAGGTTTGATTCCTCTGTAGTATAGATGGATGACTGTTTAGAAGTACAATATGCCATGGGAGTGTACAGATAATTCCTAATACTCACTATACTTATAATTATTTGCTTAAGATTTATTTTCTCTGCTCTGTCATAAACTACAGTGGGCCAAAAACAATGCTTTCCGTATCCCATGTAAAGTTGGTTCAAGTTATTCTTTAAATATTTGGTATAGTGTTTGAGTGAGACCACTTGAATATAGCAATTTCTTTTTTTTTCATATCCTTTTAAATTTTGAAAATAATTTCTTTAGGACTATTCAGATTATATATGTCATACTGGGTTTTGGTAGTTTGTGGTTTATGAAAATTTGGTTCATCCCATCTAATTTGTCAAATTTGTGTGTATAGACTTCTTTGTCATATTCCCTTATTATCCCTTTAATGGCTACAGTATCTGGAATTATATCCCCTGTTTCATTCCTGATATTGGTAGTTGTATCTTTCCTCTTTATTGTCTTTGTCTTACTACATTTGTCAATATTGTTGATCTTTTCAAAAATGTAACTTTTTGTTTCATTGATTTTCTCTTATGTTTTTTATTTTCCATTTTATTAATTTCTGTACTCATCTTTATTATTTCTTTTCTTCTTCTAGCCTTGAGTTTATTTTACTGTTTGTTTTTAAGTTCCATGAAGTGGAAAATCTAGTTATTGGTTGGGACCTTTCCTCTTTTCCAGCATAAGCATTTGATGTTATAAAGTTTTCTTGTGGCACCGCTTTAGCTGCATCACACAGATTGCATACCACAAAAATGTTATATTTTCATTTTCACTCAGTTCTAAGTATTTTTAGTGTTTCCATTGAGATTTTCTCGTGACCCATGTATTATTTTACGTGTGTTGTTAATTTCCAAGTATTTGGCAATTTTCCCCTTGTCTTTTTGTAATTGGTTTTTAGTTTGATTTCATTATGGTCAGATAACACTTTGTAGTTTTAATTTGCATTTAACTCATGACTAAGGAAATTGAACACTTTTTATATGTCTACTGGCCATCTGAATATCCTCTTTTCTGAACTCTCTTAAGACTTTTGCCCATTTTTCTATTAAATTTTCTATTTTTTCCTTGTTAATTTGTAAGAGATGTTTTTATATATTCTGAATATATTATTGTCAATTACATTTATGGCAAATATTTTATCTCACCCTATCTTTCTTTTTCACCCTCTTATTGATGTCTTAATTGAAACATGATTCAATTTATTAATTTTTATATCTGATGCTTTATAGTGTCCTATATGTAAATCATTAAGATATTCTTCTATACTTTCTTGTAAACATTTTATCATTTTACTTCTCATATTTAGATACACAGTGCACTTACAATTAATTTTTATATGTTTTTAGACTTATTATTCTATTCTACTGGCCTATTTGTCTATCCATATGCAAAATCTGCACAGTTTTGACTTCCACTTTTGAGCAAGATGGAATAGATGCACTTGTCTCTATTCCTTATTTAAGTATAGCTTAATTAAACATTATATATAAAACAAAGAGAGAGGACCATGAACAGCTAAGCAAAGAAGGCAGAGATGCTACAGACCTCGAGAATCTATGGCCAACATGGCAAAGAGTCCCTTGGTTTTCCTTTTGCTTCATATATCCAGAAATGAGTGCTGGAGAAACTGACAAACCAGAAATGTGAATGAGTAAAAACAAAAACAAAAACAAGAAGCTGCAAAAAAGCCAGTTCTCTCTATCCAATGGACAAGGAACAGGGACAGCCAAACAAGACAGAAAACTTTGAGACAATAACCTCTTACTCCAGCCAAATAGTATCAAAAAACATGTAGTCCCATCTCACTTTCACCATTAAAAAACAAGTGGGAAGCTTGGACTTGCTATCTCTCTTAGCTGAAGAGAGGGATCCTTCCTCACACCACAAAGGTGGTGTCACAGAATGATACACGGGAAAGCGCAACTTTGATTTCCACTGGATGTCAACAATGCCCAACTCTTGTCATCAGTGGAGATTGCATGGGGAACCTGAATTTCCACCCCCATTTAAGAACACAAGGTGCACCTCCTGTTACCTACTGAGGTGGTGCCTAGTGGAGAGTCAGAAATTTCACCACCCCGATGGTAAATTTTAACCTCATTTAGTTGTAAACTGGTCCCCCAATCCACCCCAATCTCAGTGGAGGCCATGTGGGAAACAACTATTAGACAACCCTCCATCTCCCAGTCAGAGTGATGTCACTGGAGGCCCAGTGAGGAGCCTAAATCCCATGCCTACCAAGCAGCAAAAAAATAGCTTCTTCACCAAAAACTGAATATCAATGGAGGCTGAGTGGGGATCCTGGAGTTCCATGCCCATCTGGCAGTAATAAGGGGCACCCATTTGTCCTACTGGAGAGGTATCAGCGAAAATCTACTAAAACAAAAAATTTAAATAAGATCCAGAGATTCATAACATAATGCTCAAACTGTCCAGGATATAACTGAAAATCACCCACCATGCCAAGAACCATGAAAATCTCAACTTGAGTGTGAAAAGACAATCAACAGACACAAACATTGAGATGACACATATGTTGGAATTCTTCTAACAAGGATTTTAAAACAGGTATTATAAGTATGCTTAAGGTAACTGCAAACATGTTTGAAACAAATTTAAAAACCAAGAATACCATATCAAAAATATAGAAGATAAAAAGAAAAACAAAAACAAGAACAGGGACTGCAAAATACAATAACTGAAATGAAAAAATTATTGGATGAACTTTACAGAAGAAGGGAGAAATTAGAGAAAAGAATCCATGAACTTGAAAATAAAGCAATAGAAATTATTCAATTTAAACAGCAGACAGAAAATAGGCTGAAAAATGAATGGAATCTTAGAGATCTGTATAACTAAAAAGAAAAAAAAACATGTATATTATTTCAGCCTCAGATGGAGAGGAGAAAGAAAAAGAAGCTAAAATTATTTAAATAAACAGTTACTAAAATTTTTAAAAATTTAGCTAAAGACATATACCTCCCAAATAAATAAGATGAGCATACTCATAACTGCATAAGCCATGAAAAATTATGCCAATTCACACCATAATCAGACATCTGAATATTAAAGACAAAGAAGAAAATCTTGAGAGAAGTAAGAAAGCAACTGCACTTTACCTTTTCAAAAAAACTTAATATAAATGACAGCAGTTTCTCATCAGAAATAATGGAAGGCAGAAGAAAGTGACATAACATTTTTGAAGTGCTAAAAGAAAACTATCAAACAAGAATTCTACTTTCAGGAAAAATGTAATTCTATAATCAAGGGTAAAATATTATCAGATGAGGAAAAACAAAGAAAATTTGCCTCCTATAGAACAAATAGACCTAATAGAAATTTACAGAACATTTCATCCAACAGGTTAAGAATACACATTCTTTTCCTCAGCACATGGATCATTCTCAGAGATAGACCATATGTTAAGTCACAAAACAAACCTTAAAACATTTTTTCAGAATGAAATGATATTAAGTATTTTCTCTAACCACAAAGGAATGAAACTAGAAATCAATAACAAGAGGAATTTTGGAAACTATACAAATATATGGAAATTCAATAATATTCTCCTGAATGACAATGGGTCACTAAAGAAATTAAGAAAGACATTGAAAAATTTCTTAAAACAACTAATAATGGAATCACAACATACTAAAACCTATGGAACACAGCAAAAGCATTACTAATAGGGAAGTTTATAGGTATAAGTGCCTACATCAAAAAAGAAGAAAAACTTCAAATAAATGACCTAATGATACATGTCAAAGAACTAGAAAACAAGAGTAAATTAAACCCAAAATTAGTAGAAGAAAAAAATTATAATGATCAGAGCAGAAATAAACAAAATTGAAATAAAAAAGAACAAAAGATCAATGAAACAAAAAGTTGTTTTTTTAAAAGTTAAACAAAATTGACAATTTTAGCCAGACTAAGAAAAAATGAGAGAAGATACAAACAAATGAAATCAGAGATAAAAAGGGAGACACTACAACTGATACTTCAGAAATTCAAAGGATCATTAGTAGCTACTATGAAAAACTATATGCCAATAAATTGGAAAATCTAGAAGAAATAAACAAATTCTGAGACACATACAACCTACCAAGACTGAACCAGAAAGAAATCCAAGACCTGAACAGACAGATGAATAACAGAATAAAAGTCATAAAACAAAAGTCTTCCATAAAGAAAAACCTGGGACCCAATGGTTTACTGCTGAATTCTACCAAACATTTATGAAAGAATTAACTCCAATCATACTCAATTTATTTCAAAACATAGAGGAGGATGAAATACTTCCACACTGATTTTATGAGCCAGTATTTCCCTGACACCAAAACCAGACAAAGACACATCAAAAAGAGAAAAACACAGGCCAATATTTCTGATAAACACTGATGCAAAAAACCTCAACCAAATACTAGCAAAGCAAATTCAACAATACATTTAAAACATCATTCATCATGACCAATGGCGATCTATTCCTGGGATGCAAGGATGGTTTAACAAACACAAATCAATCAATATGATACATTATATCAACAGAATGAGGGACAAAATCCAAATGATTCTTTCAATCAATGCTGAAAAAGCATTTGATAAAATTTAACATCTCTTTATGGCAAAAACCTTCAAAAATGTGGGTATAGAAGGAATATACCTCAACATAATGAAAGCCATATCTGACAGACCCACAGATAGTATCATGTTGAATGTGGAGAAACTGAAAATCTTTCCTCTGAGATCTGAAACATGGCAAAGATGCCCACATTCACCACTGTTGTTCAAAATAGTACTGGAAGATTTAGCTAGAGCAAGCAGACATGAGAAAGATATAAAGGGCATCCAAACTGGAAAGAAAGAAGTCAAATTATTCTGTTTGCAGATAATATTATCTTATATTTGGAAAAATCTAAAGACTCCACTAACAAACTACTAGAACTGATAAACAAATTCAGTAAAGGTGTAGGATACAAAATCAACATACAAAAACCAGTAGCATTTCTATATGCCAAAAGTGAACAATCAGAAAAGGAAATTTTAAAAAGTAATCCAATTTACAATAACCACAAATAAAATTAAATACCTAGAAATTAACTTATCCAAAGAAGTGACAAATTACTACAATGAAAACTATGAAACACTGATGAAAGAAACTGAAAAGGACTTCAAAGAATAGAAAAAAAAAAGCCCATACTACCCAAAACAATCTACAGATTCAATGATATCCCTATCAAAATACCAAAGACATTATTCACAGAAATAGAAAAAAAGAATCCTAAAATTTATATGGAACAACAAAAGACACAGAGTTCACAATGTTATTCTGAACAAAGAGAACAAAACAGGAGGAATCAATTACCTGACTTCAAATTATACTACAGAGCTATAGTAATCAAAACAGCATGGTACTGGCATAAAAAGACACATAGACCAATGGAACAGAATAGAGAACGCAGAAACAAATCCACACACCTATAGTAGACTCATTTTTGAGAAAGGTTCAAAGAACACACAGAGGGAAAAAGACAGTCTCTTCAATAAATGCTGCTGAGAAAAGTGGATATCCATATGCAGAAGAACAAAACTAGACACTTATCTCTCAACATATACAAAAATCAAATAAAAATGGATTAAAGATTTAAGTTGAAGACTTCAAACTATAAAATAACTACAAGAAAATATTGGGGAAATTAGATGTAACAACTTGAAAGGAAATCAGCAAAAATGTAGAAAAACTCAACATCATCAGCCAATATGATGTAATCAACATATATAGAACACTCTACAAAACAAAAGCAGAATAAACATTATTTCAAGTGTTCATGAAACATTTACCAAGACAGATCATAACCTAGACCATAGACCAAATGTCAATATTTAAAGGGAACTAATATATTTTGTTCTCTGTTCAAAATCGAAGCAAGCTAGAAATTAATAACAGAAAGATAATAAGAATATAGCCAGTTAGAAGCCAAGCAACACTATTATAGATAATTCATAAATCAAAGAGGAAGTCTTAAGGGACATTTTTAAAGTATATTAAACATAATTAATGCAAATTGAAATACAACATAACATATCAAAATTTATGAGACACAACTAAAGCAGGACTGAGAGGGGAAGGTATAGGACTAAATGCTTGTAAGTGTTAGAAAAAAATGAAAATTCTCAAATCAATAATCTAAGCTCCCACATTAAGAAATTAGAAAAAGAAGAGAAAATAAACCCAAAGCAAGATAAAGGAATAAAGAAAGAATTGAAAACAGAAAAAACAATAGAGAAAAATCAGTGAAACAAAAATCTAGTTCTCTTAAAAATGTCAATTCAATAGACAGGCATCTATTAATAGCAAAACTGACAAAAAAAAAAAAAAAAAGGAAGTCACAATTACCTATATCTGGAATTAAAAAGGAGATATCACTATAGGCATGGTAGACATCAAAAGCATAATAAAAGACAGATTTTTCTATGCACATAAATTTTAAACTTAGATGAAAAGGACTAATTCCTTATAAAATACAAACTACCACCACTCAATCAATATGGAGTAGATCATTTTAATAGCCTTACAACTATTAAAGAAGTTGAATTAATAATGTAAAAATTCCCCAAAAAAAGAATATCCAGGATCAGATGGTTTCACTGGGAAATTCTAACAAACATTTTAAAAAATTAACATCAATTCTATATAATCTCTTCCAGAAAATAGAAGAGGAGGGAATGCTCACCAATACATTTATGAAGTCAGTATTTCCAAAACCCCTGGTAACCACTAATCTGTTCCCAATTTGTATAATTTTACTATTTCCAGAATATTATGCAAATAAAATTATACACTATGTGACCTTTTCGAATTGGTTATTTCACTCAAAATAAATTCCTGGAGATTCATCCAAGTTGTTGCATATATCAGTAGTTCTTTCCTTTTTACTGCTGAGTAGTATTTCATGGTATGGATGTACCACCATTTGTTTAACTTAGGATATTTGGGTTTTCACTTTTGGGGTCTTATACTGCGATAAACATTTATATACAAGCTTTTGTGTGCATGTAAATTTGCATTTCTTTGAGAAAAATGCCCAGAAATGTAATTGTTGGGTTGTATATTAAGCATATGTTTATATTTTGAAGAAATTTCCAAACTGCCTTCTAAAGTGGCTGAACCATTATAAATTCTCACTGACAATTTATGAGGGAGTGTTTTTATGAATCCTTACCAACATTTGATGTGGTCATTATTTTTTATTTTAGCTCTTCTAAAAGGTATGTAGTGATATTTATCTTATTACAGTTTTAATTTACATTTTTCTAATGACTAGTGATTGTGAATATCTTTTTATGGGCTTATTTTTCACTTGTATAATCTTTTCAGTGAAACATCTGTTCATATATTTTTCTAATTTAATTCTTTATTTTTTACTGTTGAGTTTTGAGGGTTCTTTATATATTCTATATATTAGCACTTTGTCAGATATATGGTTTGCAAATATTTCCCCCAATGTCTGCAATTAATAGCTGCAGACATTTGTCTGTTTATCATCTCAACAGGGATTTTAGCCTGTTAAAAGTTTTTAACTTTAAGTCCAATTTATTAAACTTTTCTGTCATGTTTTTTATGTTATGCCTAAGAACTCTTTAGCAAGCCATAGATCCCCCAAAATTTGTCTTATGTTTTCTATAAAAAGTTCTGTGGCTTTACATTTTACATTTAAAGCTATGATTTATTGGAGACAATTTTTGATATAATATGTGGTGCTTACATCAAGGTACAGTTTTTTAGCCTACGAGTGTCCAATTTCTCCAACACCATTTGTTGAAAAGAATATCCTTTGTTCATTGAATTGTTTTCAGTTGTATACATAAATATTGCATTTTTGAGTAATTATAAATCAAATTATGGTATTGTATTTTAATTTTAGTTTCCACATCTTTTAACTAGTATAGAAACACAATTGATTTTCGTATGTTATCCTGTGGCTACTGAACTCACTTTTTAGTTGTAGAGTTTTTGTTTGTTTTAGATTCTCAGAATTTTATATGAAGACAATGATATCATTTGCAAATAGGGAGAGTTTTATTTCTTTATTTACGATCTTTTTTTCCTTTTCTTGCATTATACAGCTGGACAGGCTCTCATTATTTTGTTAAATAAGTAGTAAGAGTGACTATAACTGTCTTTGTCTATTATCATTGAGTATGCTATTAGCTGTGCTGTGTTGCTTTTGTGTTGATATTTTTATCAAATTGAGGAAATTTCCCTTTTTGCTAGTTTTCTGAGAGTTTTTGTCATGATCGAGTATTAAATTTTATCAAGTGCTTTTTCTGCATCAGTTGATATTGTGAAAGGAAAATAACTGGGTCCTCCAAAATCATTAAGGAAAACTCAATCTGAAAACTGCTTAGGGCAAACCTGCCTCCCATTCTATTCAAAGTCATCCCTCTGCTCACTGAGATAAATGCCTATGTGATTGCCTTCTTTGGAAAGGCTAATCAGAAACAAAAGAATGCAACAATTTGTGCCTCACCTATCTGTTACTTGGAAGCTCCCTCCCAGCTTAGAGTCTTCCTGCCTTTGCTTCAAGTTGTCCTGCCTTTCCTGACTGAACCAATGTACTTCTTACATATATTGATTGATGTCTCATGTCTCTCTAAAATGTATAAAACCAAGCTGTGTCCCGACCACCTTGGGCACATGTCATCAGGAGTTCCTGAGGCTGTGTCACAGGCACGTCCTCAACCTTGGCAAAATAAACTTCCTAAATTAACTCAGACCTGTCTCAGATTTTCTGGGTTCACATTTTGGTAACCACAGGGGAATTCTGAGTGGAGATGCCCGAGAGAAATCTTCTATCGGTGCCTGGTGCCAGCATGAGCTAATTCATGGCTCAAACCAATAGGACAATGTGTTGAGGTCTGAGAGCACCACCTCCAGAGAATCCCTGTTCTCCCAAAATTTGGTTGAGATCTAAAGTTTATTTTGCTGTACAACTCCTCTTTTTTTTTGGAGTTTTACTTGCTTCCAAAGGACGGCAAGTTTTCCTGCTTCCATGAGGATGGAAGGCAGGTAACTCCTTTATGAAGTTTTAGCTTCCTTCCAACAGAGAAGATGAGTTGTTGTTTTCCTGCTTCTAGGATGGTAGACAGCAGTTTACAGCCTGAGACTCACCACTAGGTAAGAAACTGGTTTGGGATTCTGTCTTGCAAATTCTTTTTAAACGACGAAAGTTAGCATTTAAAAACCAGCTGGTGTTAATTTCTGCTTACACTTAGAGCACTCAGAAATCTTATAATTTGTGTGATCGTTGTTAGTTTTGGTTAACTGTTTTGTTGTTTGTTTCTGTCTTAGTCAAATCGAAGGAGAATCCTAAATTATGGGGAAAAAAGCCTCTGAAGTGGGAGGAAAATGGCCAGCAAAAGGAAAAAATAAAAATAAAAAAAGAAATGACTTTTAATTTTAACTACTAAAGGGACTTTATTTACATAACAAGGCCACCTTTTTGCTGCAGCCAGACCAAACTGAAAGAGCAATGGCTGTACGACTGAAATAGCAGCATTTTGTCTTAGCTGAAATATGGTAATAAGATTTTTTAAAAAGTTTAAAGACGCTCAATGGTTAAAAGTCAGCATAATCATAAGGTTAACATCCAAGATGTGTGTGTGTGTGTGTGTGTATGTGTGTACACATGCATGTGTGCATGTTTGTATTTGAAAGGTCTTCATGTTTTTGTTTTTATTTGTTTGTTTTTCTCTCCTAAGACCTTGTCTTTTTTTTTTGAGTGAAAGGGTTTTTTTTTCTTTTTCTTCTCAGTTGAATTCTTTTAATCTGAATTTTTGACTAAAATATTATTGCAACGGAGGCTACTCGGGTTTTTAAGGAAGAGTGTAGTTTAATTTTATGTTTAACTTGGCTCAAGGAAAAATAAAAACACTTAAATCAGATACTAAAATAAAAAGACTAGTCAAATGCTTTCTCAAGTTTATGTAACTTAAGTAAACCTTTAATAAATAAGCTAGCTTTTAAATTATTGGTAAAGTAATATTAGAAATGTCTTAAGAATTGCCAGCATATATTTTTGTTCACATTTATTAATCAAGCATTTTCATACTTATCCCTGCCAAAAGTATAAGGTATCAAAATTTGTCATGAGGATTACAAAACTATAAACCCAGCCCCAAACAGAATGATCTTTCTTTGGGTAATCTTTAATAAATAAGACATTGATAGGGGGTTAATGAAAATAGCTGCATATTGAATTTAGTAAGATTACCATAACTTCTAATCCTGTGGCTTTAGGCAATCTAGCCCACAGACAATAAGGAGGTTTGTTTTGGGAAAGGACTATTATCATCTTTGTTTCAAAGCTAAACTATAAACTAAGTACCTCCCAAAGTTAGTTTCGCCTATGCCCAGGAATGAAGAACGATAGCCTGGAGGTTAAGAGCAAGATGGAGACAGGTCAAATCATTTTTCACCGTCTCAGTTATAATTTTGCAATGGCAATTTCATAACTTTAAATCATAACTATCACAATTTTCACAAATAATCTAAGTAAATGATTAAAATAATTAGGTAAATGCAAAGGGATAAATACATGTAGACAAACTGGTCCTAATTTAAAACATAAAGTTATATTAAATTAAATAATAGAAATTTCATTATTTGGGAATTTTTCAATAAATATATATTGTGGAAAAACATTCTTACTAAAAAAAAAAAAGAAGTGTGTACAGCTGGGTGTGGTGGCTCACAACTGTAATCCCAGGACTTTGGGAGGCAAGGTGGGCAGATTATGAGGTCAGGAGATCGAGGCCATCCTGGCTAACATGGTGAAACCCCAACTCTACTAAAAATACAAAAAATCAGCCAGGTGTAGTGGCACATGCCTCTAGTCCCAGCTACTTGGGAGGCTGAGGCAGAAGAATCTCTTGAACCTGGGAGGTGGAGGTTACAGTGAGCTGAGATCACGCTACTGGACTCCATCCTGGGTGACAGAGCAAGACTCCGTCTCAAAAAACACAAACAAAAACAAACAAACAAAAAAGTGAACAAGTTTTGTCTAATTCAAAGCTTATTTAAAGGTTATGTATAAAATGAGGCAAAAAGGGACCAAGAAATAAAAAAGATGTAAAGAAAATTATAAAAATAAAGAGGTATGTTTAAGGTAAAAAAGGCTTAAAGAGAAATAATTTTATATAAGAAAGAATCTTGTATAGTAAATTTAGTCCTCAAATATAATAACTGTTTGTTTAAAAAGGAGGGTTGTTTAGGACAAACCAGAAAGTCCGATCATGTCATGAATGGTCGATGTAAGTCACAATAAGAGGATTTATATTAAAAAAATTATACAATCAAGTTGTCATATTATTAAGTTTTGGTTTGCTTAGGCAAAAAACTGAGATGAAAATTTTTTTAATTAAGGTTATTAAATCCATGTATCTATATGTGCTTTTAAAGTCCTTGTAACATTGAGTTACAGGACTTTAACTCCTATATCTAGAAAGGACACCAAGTACTGCTGAATCAAACACTGACAGCAAATAAAGCCTCATCTTTAGGCCCTGTAGAATATGCCAATCAAAATAAACTGCATTCCTGATACACAGGGCAAGAAATTAAAGCTATTCAACTCCTTAAGGCCCAGGGACTATCATGGAAGAGGTGGGCATGTAAGATTGTAAGGGCCAATTTTGAAAGAAAAAATAAGTTCAGTTTCTCTATAAATTAATCATTAATGTCAAAGGCACACTGATGCAAAACCAGTATATGGACCCCTGTGTCTGATTAACAAGGTTTTCTTGAAGCATTAACCAACTCCTTAATAAAGGTTATAAAAGTTATAAAAGGCTTATGGAAGTTATATTTTATGATCAAGATTAAATTTTATAGTTTATTTACAAAATTTTGAAAAACAAATGTAATTGTTTTCATGCTGTTTTTATTAAAGCTTCTTGTTTAGAAAATTAAGTCTTCCAGCCAGATGTGGTGGCTCATGCCTGTAATCCCAGCACTTTGGGAGGCTGAGGTGGGCAGATTACCTGAGTTCAGGAGTTGAAGACCAGCTTGGCCAACATGGTGAAACCCCATCCCTACTAAAAATACAAAAATTAGCTGGGCATGGTGGCATGTGCCTATAATCCCAGCTACTCAGGAGGCTGATGTCAGAGAATTGCTTGAGCCTGGCAGATGGAGGTTGCAGTGAGCCAAGATCATGCCCCTGCACTCCAGCCTGGCCAACAGAGTGAGGCTCTGTCTCAAAAAAAAAAAAAAAAGAAAGAAAGAAAGAAAGGAAAGGAAAGAAAATTAAGTCTTTTTTCAAAGAATGAAGGTTTTTGTCTTTTTTTGAAATCCTTGAATTATCACTTTGGTTAAACAAATGACTTTACAATGACCTGTATTCCTATTTTGTAATGTCAAGTGTTTTAAACCTTTAATGTTTGACAAACTTTCCAAAATCAAATTATAAATTACGTCTTTTTCTAGCCTAATTAATCTTTTAGATATTAGGTTCTCTAAAGTCCAAAAATGACATAATTTGGCTTATTTGGTATAACAATTAAACACAAGGCATTTTCAAATATGAAATGGTATTTGGTTTTCTTTAGGCTGTATTTGTATAAATATATTATTGGCATGTGTTCCAGAATTTTCAGAAACTCCTGTAATTTTAATATAACTTAGTGTACCTTATCAGTAAAAATCATAATTGTTATGTTAAAATTATTGTGTGCCACAAAGGCAACAAATTTCTTTGTCAACTGTGTCATTTGACTATGGCTGCCTTAAAACTTTTTTTTTTTTAATCCATGGATAATTGTTGTCTTGTTTTGGTTTTCTTTAGAAGATGGTTTTCTAATCAACTATAAAACTCTAATAGGTACTCTTCAATGCAGCTTTCTGATAACTCTGGAGATTGTGACATCAGAATAGAGGAAAAACTTTCAGGACTCATAGAAGGTTAAAATGTTTATGAGTATCAAGCAGAACAGGAATTAACGGCATAGACTGAACCAATCTTTTCAACTTTTCACTTCAAATGTTTGCTGATCCTTTGTTTTGTTTTTCAGAGTATTAAGATTTCTCTTTTGAGCTTTTGACAGCTTTTAACAATTTGGCACACTCCCATGAACAAAATTTGGAGCATATTTGTTTTTCTCTACCTGATTTCTTCAGAATTCTAAAACTATTTGTGAATAATAGCAAAGACTTGGAACCAACCCAAATGTCCATCAATGATTAATAAAATCATTGATTTTCTTAAATCAGACTGGATTAAGAAAATGTGGCACATATACACCATGGAATACTATGCAGCCATAAAAAAGGATGAGTTCATGTCCTTTGCAGGGACATGGATGAAGCTAGAAACCATCATTCTCAGCAAACTACCACAAGGACAGAAAACCAAACACCACATGTTCTCACTCATAGGTGGGAATTGAACAATGAGATCACTTGGACATAGGGCGGGGAACATCACACACCAGGGTCTGTCAGGGGATGGGGGAGCTGGGGGAAGGATAGCATTAGGAGAAATACCTAATATAAATGATGAGTTGATGGGTGCAGCAAACCAACATGGCACATGTATACCTTTGTATCAAACCTGCATGTTGTGCACATGTACCCTAGAAGTTAAACTATAATAAATTAAAAAAAAAACAGAAAACTATTTGTGAATATTCTTAACTTATGATGATACAGTTATTTGCATAAGTACAATAAGAATCTATTTTCATTTGTAAATGGACACATTTGGAGAAATTGGTTATTTTACCAAGGCTTTGACTGTCATGGTGTGCTTTCCTTTAAGGAATCAAACTTGACTTATGGAGCCACTAAGGCCCTTGGAAAAACTGGCCTTATATTGTGTGTACGCAGTTCCTGTACAGGGTTTCTGTGGTAAGTAAAATATGTCATGTTCTGACAGGTGCAGAAGCCCAAGGTTTATCTTGGAATCTCAAGAGGAAATTCACCCAACTCATAGGTATTTAATGGCACAAATTCATGGCTGGGCTCCACTTTAAAAATATCTTATCTGAGATTCCTCCTATGGAACAAAGTTCCATCAAAGCCAATTTAAAAGCCTATGTAAAAAATATTCTTGCTGCACTGTATACAAATAATTATGCCAATAAGCAAACCAATCCTGCCATGATTTGTCTTTACTAAAATGGGAAACTGGAGAGAGAAAAAAAATTGTTTCAAAACAATAGTACACCTGTTGCTAGATTCCAGTTTTGCCTAATTTTTTTTTTCAATTTTTTGTTATTTTCTACACTTTGGACCAAATTCTAATTTTTCTTGGCTAAAAGCCTTTAAAATAATGTTTTCAATTATTTTCCTTCTTTTGTTCCCATTTTTTCCTAATTTGGAGTCACTGAAAACTAAGCTGTGCTTTCTTAAAACCCTGCTAACTGACGCCAGACAATTTAAACTTCAGAAGACAATAATAGCAACCTATTTACATACATAAATCACTTTCATACCTGCCTACTAATATATGGACTTCAGAGTAATGCGGCCTATGTCAACT
The DNA here is from genome assembly GCF_029289425.2 of Pan paniscus. Taxonomy (NCBI): domain Eukaryota; kingdom Metazoa; phylum Chordata; class Mammalia; order Primates; family Hominidae; genus Pan; species Pan paniscus. The sequence continues at coordinate 67,503,313 of NC_073272.2, forward strand.
TTTCCAGGATTGTTCTTCTTTTGTTTGTTGTTGTTTTTTCTCCCTTCCTGCCCCCATTTTCTCTTCACAGGACTTCACGACTGACTAAAAATGAGGTTTTCGGACCTACCCATCTAGGAATAAACCATCCTAGCCATGAGAGAGCATATGAAACCTGACACCAGAGACTCATTTTCTTGTAAAATGCTTTCTCCAAAATATATATTTTTTTAAGTAAAAGGGAGATATGTGAAAGGAAAATATTTTGGGCCCACAAAATTACTAAGGAAAACTCAAGCTGAAACAGGTTAGAGCAAACCTACCTCCCATTCTATTCAAAATTATCCCTCTGCTCACTGAGACAAATGCCTATCTGATTGCCTCCTTTGGAAGGGCTAATCAGAAACTCAAAAGAATGCAACTGTTTGTGTCTCACCTATCTGTGACCTGGAAGCTCCCTCCCCACTTGGAGTCTTCCTGCCTTTGCTTCAAGTTGTCCTGCCTTTCCAGACTGACCCAATGTACTTTTCACATATATTAGTTGATTTCTTATGTCTCACTAAATGTATAAAACCAAGCTGTGCCCCAACCATCTCGGGCACATGTCATCAGGACTTCCTGAGGCTGTGTCACAGGCACATCCTCAATCTTGGGAAAAAGACTTTCTGAGTTAACTGAGACCTGTCTCAGATTTGCTAGGTTCAGGATATGATCAGGTGATTTTTCTATATCCTGCTAATATGGAGAATTACAATGATTATTTCTTGCCAGAGGTATATCCGTTTTACTAGATGTTTAGGATATCAACTTATGGCCTTGATAAATGTTCCCATTGTAAGTCTGTTTTCAATTGAAATAAGTTCTACTCTCATCTTTACTATTCCAATTCCCTTATTTTCTTTGGGTTTTATTGGTTTCTAGTTTTCTAACTTTTTGACATGGATACCTAGATCATTGATTTTTAATCTTCTTCCTTTACATTTAATGCTATGATTACTAAATATTTAATACATGTAATATATTTTATGCTATGCTTTCTTATATATGTATTCGACAACTGTCAAGTATAGCTAAGGTGGTTCACACAACTTTGGTATGCCATGTTTTAATTATCATTCAGTTAATTTTTTTTTCTAATTTCCACTGTGATTTGACCCATGCATTATTTAAAAGTGTGCTCCCAGCAGCAAAGACATAGAATCAACCTAAATGTCTATCAATGGCAAACTGGGTAAAGCAACTGTGGTACATATACACCATGGAATACTATGCAGCCATAAAAAAGAATGAGATCATGTCCTTTGCAGAAACATGGATGGCACTGGAGGCATTATCTTACATGAACCAATGCAGAAACAGAAAACCAAATACTGCATGTCCTCACTTAAAAGTGAGAGCTAAACATTGAGTACACACTCATACAAAGAAGGGAACAAAAGACACCAGGACCAACTCAAGGGTGGAGGGTGGCAGGAGGGTGAGGATAAAAATGAAACCACCTTTGCAAAAAATCATAACTGAGAAAATTATCACAGTGAAACAGATCTGACCTAACCAAATTCATCTTGCTTCTAGCCTCCAGGCTGTCCTTGTTCATTCCTAGGTGTAGGCTGAAGTAATTTTGGGAGGAACTTAGTTTATAGTTTAGCTTTGAAACAAAGATAATAACAGCCCTTTCCCTAAACAAACTCCCTTCCTGCCTGGAGAATAGACTGCCTTTGCACAACTAACTAGCCACAAGATTAGAAATTATGGTTTAAGAGTCAAACAACTAGAGGCTGCAAAATGTTAAACCACCTCAAATTGCTCCTGGGTATAACATCACTGCAAAACCTAAGATCAGTGCTTAAGATATTTTACAGACCCCTCATTGGATGGATCACCTGGCACCACCCAGATTGATAAACTGGCTCATTTGGTCTTGTGGCCCCCACCCAGGAACTAACTCAGCATAAGAGGACAGCTTCAACTCCCTATGATTTCATCTCCAACCTGACCAATCAGAACTCCTGACTCACTGGCCCCCTACCCACCAAATTATCCTTAAAAACTCCATTCATGAATTCTCAGGGACATTGATTTGAGTAATAATAAAACTCTGGCCTGCCCCAACAGCCAGCTCTGTGTGAATTACTCTTTCTCTATTGAAATTCCTTTGTCTTGATAAATTGGCTCTGTCTAGGCAGCAGACAAGGTAAACCCATCTGGCAGTTATAAAAATACTACCTATCAGGTACTATCCTTATTACTTGCATGATAAAATAATCTGTACATCAAACCCTGTGACACAGAATTTACCTATGTAACAAACCTTCACATATACCTCTGAATGTAAAATGAAGGTTAAAAAATTGTATCATAGTTGAGATTTTTGTTAAGTAGGTTTTAGCTGCTCTTGTTACAAAAAAAGTAATTACGTGAGATGCTAGATATGTTAATTTACTTCACTACAGTAACCATTCTACTATCTATATGTATCAAATAGCATCATGTTATGTAAACCTCACATATACACAATAAAATGTATTTTTCAATTAGAAATGACAAGAGGGATATTACCACTCACCCACAGAAATACAACCATCAGAGAATACTATGAACACTTCTATGCACATGAACTAGAAAATCTCAAAGAAATAAATAAGTTCCTGTACACATACACCCTTGCAAGACTGAACCAGGAAGAAACTAAATCCCTACACAGACCAATAATAAGCACTGAAATTGAATAAGAAATAAATAGCCTACCAATCAAAAAAAGGCCAGGACCAGACATATTCACAGGTGAATTCTATCAGATGTGCAAAGAAGAGCTACTACCATTCCTACTGAAACTATTTCAAAAAAATTGAGGATGAACTCCTCCCTAACTCATTCTATGAGGTCAGCATAATTCTGATACCAAAACCTGGCAGAGATACAACAACAACAAAAACTTGAGACCAATATGTTTGATGAACATCAATGCAAAAATCCTCAACAAAATACTAGCAAACTGAATCCAGCAACACATCAAAAAGCTTATCCACCACAATCAAGTAGGTTTCATCCCTGGGATGCAAGGTTGGTTCAACACATGCAAATCAGCAAATGTGATTCATCACATAAACAAAACTACAGACAAAAACCACATGATTATTTCAATAGATGAAAAAAGGCCTTCAAACAAATTTAACATCCCTTCATGTGCTAGGCCTAGTACCTAGGTGATGAAATAATCTGTGCAACAAACCCCCATGACCCAAGTTTATCTATGTAACAAACCTGCACATGTACCCCCAACTTAAACGTTTTTTAAAATTTTTTAAAAAATAAATAAAATGTAGTTGTTTTAAATCCAAAAGCAAAAAAATAAAAGACATGTGTTCTATAATTTTCAGGAAGTTTGGGGATTTTCTATTTATCTTTTTATTATTGATTTCAAGCCATGACCCTGTAAAGTTTCCTGAAAAAATTACTTACAGAAGCCAAATTGACTAGTAAGATATAAAGCATACAAATGTATTCATTGTGCATACACAGGACCTTCAGAATGAAGACCCAATCCAATAATATATACAGAGGTTTGTATAACATCTTAAGATTATAGAAACAATGTGGGTTCAGAATGTGCCCCACAACAGGCTTTAGTGGCAAGACAGGTTATAAAATGGAGAAAGGAAGAGGCTTGGCTAGCAAAGGTGGCCTCGTTGTATAGATGAAGCATCCCTTAGAGAGAATAAATGGTAATTTTTTTTTTTTTAGACTTTTAAAGTTATCAGACTCTCATTCTTTCCTAGATCTAGGAAAGGAATAGAAAACACCTGGCTAGATTAGTGGAGATTTTCTACAAATACAAATTATTCTCCACAAAAGTCAGCTTTGCAAGGCCACTTCTCTTTGCTGGCTCTGCAGCAGCCATTTCAAAATATGTCAAAGAAATATATTTTAGGGTAAAATGTTTTAAATTCCTTCAAAGCTAAATAAAATTATGATCAGGGAATTTATTTTATATGATTTTAACTCTTTGAATTTGTTGAGACTTGCTTTATGGCCCAACATAGTGTCAATTTTGGTAACAGTTTTATGTACACTTGAAAATAATTATTCTTCAATTTGGGGGTACAGCGTTCTATACCGGTTTGCCAATCTTCAGTTAAAATCTATAATCTCCTTACTGATTTTTTGTAGTCTGCTCTATAAATTACTAAAAGAGGTATTTTAACATTTTCCACTGTTATTGTGGATTTATCCTTTTTCTTTCTGTAGTGCTATCAATTTTAGCTTTCCTTTCACTATTTCTGTATCTTTATATTTAAGATACACTTACATTCAGCAGTATTTAGTCAATTTTTAATGCAGTATAAAAATTTTGTCCAAGTGGGTTATTTAATTCATTTATACTTAATGTAATTACTAATGTATTAGTGTTTAAATATACCATATTACTATTTGTACCACCTATTATATGCCTCTTTTTTTCCTTTCTTTACTTATTTTGGATGAATCAAGTGACATTCATTATTTCATTTCCCCTTTTCTTATTTTGTTACTTATAAACTTACTTTTTTACTATTCTTAGTCATTATCCTAGATAATACAATGTTTTTTCACTTCTTAGATTCTAATACAAATTAGTCTTTTTAAAATTTTCTGTACAACATAAGAATTGCAGAATAGTTAAAGTCCATTGACCTTTTCTTGACTTTTGTCCTTTGTTTTTGTGTATTGTGGCTGTATATCTATTTTAAACCTTGCAAGAATTTATTTATTTTTATATGGAAAATTTGAATCTAGATTACCCCTAATATTTATCCTTTATGCTGCTCATGATATAGTGCTGTGTTTTCCTCTGTCATATTTTCCTGCTTCATGAAAGACTCAGTTCAATAATTTTTCAGTAAAACCTGCTGACAATTTTCTGTGTTTTTTTTAACCGAGAGTGTGTTTATTCATCTTTCACACTTGGAAAAAAGTTGGCAGTGATTTTCTTTTAACATTTTAAGGCACCATTCTATTTTTTTCTGCTGGCTTTTATTTCTAATAAGTAATCAGCTAGAATACTTTTGTTACACCTTTGAAAGCCACATGTCTTTTTTTCTTCTAGCTATGTTCTAGATTTGCTCTTTGATTTCTTTTTAAATATATATATATATATACACACACACACTCACACACACACACACACACACACCTTAAGATCTGGAATACATGTGCAGAATGTGTAGATTTGTTACATAGGTATACACGTGCCATGGTGGTTTGCTGCACCCATCAACCTGTCATCTACATTGGGTATTTCTCCTAATGCTACCCCTTCCATAGCCCTCCACCCCCCAAAAAGCCCCAGTGAGTGACATTCCCCTCCCTGTGTCCTCATTGTTCAACTCCCACTTATGAGTGAGAACATGCAGTGTTTGGCTTTCTGTTCCTGTGTTAGTTTGCTGAGAATTATGGTTTCCAGCTTAATCCATGTCCCTGCAAAAGACATGAATTCATCCTTTTTTATGGCTGCATAGTATCCCATGGCAGATATGTGCCACATTTTCTTTATCCAGTCTATCACTGATGGACATTTTGGTGGGTTCCAAGTCTTTGCTATTGTGTATAGTCCTGCAATAAACATACATGTGCATGTGTCTTTATGGTAGAATGATTTATAATCCTTTGGGTATACAACCAGTGATGGGATTGCTGGGTCAATTGGTATTTCTGATTCTAGATTCCTGAGGAATCTCCACACTATCTTCCACAATGGTTGAAGTAATTTACACTCCCACCAACAGTGTAAAAGCATTCCTATTTCTCCATATCCTCTCCAGTATCTGTTGTTTCCTGACTTTTTAATGATTGCAATTCTAACTGGCAGGAGATGGTATCTCATAGTTGTTTTGATTTGTATTTCTCTAACGACCAGTGATGATGATTTTCATATGTTTATTGGACACATAAATGTCCTCTTTTGAGAAGTGTCTGTTCATATCCTTCACCCACTTTTTGATGGGGTTGTTTTTTTTCCTTGTAAATTTTTTTAAGTTCCTTGTAGATTCTGGATACTAGACCTTTGTCAGATGGATAGATTGCAAAAATTTTCTCCCATTCTGTAGGTTGCCTGTTCACTCAGATGGTAGTTTCTTTTGCTGTGCAGAAGCTCTTTAGTTTAATTAGATCCCATTTGTCAATTTTGGCTTTTGTTGCCGTTGCTTTTGGTGTTTTACTCATGAAGTCTTTCCCCATGCCTATGTCCTGAATGGTATTGCCTAGGTTTTCTTTTAAGGTTTTTATGGTTTTAGGTCTTACATTTAAGTCTTTAATCCATCTTGAGTTAATTTTTGTATAAGGTGTAAGGAAGTGGTCCATTTTCAGTTTCTGGCATATGGCTAGCCAATTTTCCCAACACCACTTATTAAATAGGAAATCCTTTCCCCATTGCTTGTTTTTGTCAGATTTGTAAAGGTCAGATGGTTGTAGATGTGTGATGTTATTTCTGAGGCCCCTGTTCTGTTCTATTGGTCTATATATCTGTTTTGGTACCAGTACCATGCTGTTTTGGTTACTGTATCCTTGTAGTATAGTTTGAAGTCAGGTAGTGTGATGCCTCCAGCTTTGTTCTTTTGGCTTAGGATTTTCTTGGCTATATGAGATCTTTTTTTTTTTTTTTTTGTTCCGTATGAAATTGAAAGTAGTTTTTTCTAGTTTTGTAAAGAAAGTCAAATTTTCTAGCTCTGTAAAGATAATCATGTGGTTTTTGTCTTTGGTTCTGTTTTGTGATGGATTATGTTTATTTATTTGTGTATGTTGAACCAGCCTTGCATCCCAGGGATGAAGCCAAATTGATCATGGTGGATAAGTTTTTGATGTGCTGCTGGATTCAGTTTGCCAGTATTTTATTGAGGATTTTTGCATCAATGTTCATCAGGGATATTGGCCTGAAGTTTTCTTTTTTTGTGTATGTCTCCTCCTGGTTTTGGTGTCAAGATGGTGCTTGCTTCATAAAATGAGTTAGGGAGGAGTGCCTCCTTTTCAATTGTTTGGAATAGTTTCCGAATGAACATTACCAGCTCCTCTTTGTACCTCTGGTAGAATTTGGCTGGGAATCCATCTGGTCCTGGGCTTTTTTTGGTTGGTAGGCTATTAATTACTGCCTCAATTTCAGAACTTGTTATTGGTCTATTCAAGGATTCAATTTCTTCCTGGTTTAGACTTGGGAGGGTGTATGTGTCCAGGAATTTATCCATTTCTTCTAGATTTTCTAGTTTACTTGCATAGAGGTGTTTATAGTATTCTCTGAGGATAGTTTGTATTTCTGTGGGATCAGTGGTTATATCCCCCTTATCATTTTTTATTGTGTCTATTTGATTCTTCTCTCTTTTCTTCTTTATTATTCTGAATAGAGGTCTCTTTTTTATTCTTTTGGTTTGTTTTTGACAGAGTCTCGCTCTGTCTCCTGGGCTGTAGTACAGTGGCGTGATCTGCAAGCTCCACCTCCCAGGTTCATGCCATTCTACCACCTCCGCCTCCTGAGTAGCTGGGACTACAGGCACCTGCCACCACACCCAGCTAATTTTGTTTTTTGTATTTTTAGTAGAGACGGGGTTTCACCGTGTTAGCCAGGATGGTCTCAATCTCCTGACTTCGTGATCTGCCCATCTCAGCCTCCCAAAGTGCTGGGATAACAGGTGTGAGCCACTGCACCTGGCCCAGTCTATCTATTTTGTTAATCTTTTCAAAAAACCAGCTCCTGTATTCAATGATTTTTTGAAGGTTTTTTTTGTTTCTAACTCCTTCAGTTCTGCTCTGATATTAGCTATTTCTTGTCTTCCTCTGGCGTTTGAATTTGTTCAGTCTTGCTTCTCTAGTTCATTGAATTGTGATGTTAGGGTGTTGGTTTTAGATCTTTCCCGCTTTCTCCTGTGGGCATTTAGTGCTATAAATTTGCCTCTAAGCACTGCTTCAGCTGTGTCCCAGAGATTCTGATACATTGTCTCTTTTTTCTTATTGGTTTCAAAGAACTTTTTATTTCTGCATTAATTTTGTTATTTACTCAGTAGTCATTCAGGAGCAGGTTGTTCAATTTCCATGTAGTTGTGCGGTTTTCAGTGTGTTTCTTCATCCCGAGTTCTAATTTGATTGAACTGTGGTCTAAAATGCTGTTTATTATGATTTCCATTCTTTTGCATTTGCTGAGTAGTGTTTTACTTCCAAATATGGGGTCAATTTTAGAATAAGTGTGATGTGGTGCTGAGAAAAATTTATATTCTGTTGATTTGGGGTGTAGAGTTCTGTAGATGTCTATTATGTCCGCTTAGTCCAGAGCTGAGTTCAAGTCCTGAATACCGTTGTTAATTTTTTGTCTCGTCGATCTGTCTAATATTGACGGGGGGTGTTAAAGTCTCCCACTATTATTGTGTGGGAGTCTAAGTCTCTTTGTAGGTCTCTAAGAACTTGCTTTATGAATCTGGTTGCTCCTGTATTGGGTGCATATATACTTAGCATAGTTAGGTCTTCTTGTTTCATTGATCCCTTTACCATTGTGTAATGCGCTTGTCTTTTTTGATCTTTGTTGGTTTAAAGTCTGTTTTATCAGAGACCAGGATTGCAACCCCTGCTTTTTTTTTTCTTTCCATTTGCTTGGTACATATTCCTCCATCCCTTTATTTTGAGCCTATGTGTGTCTTTGCATGTGAGATGGGTCTCCTGAATACAGCACACCAATGGGTCTTGACTCTGTATCCAATTTGCCAGTGTGTGTATTTTAATTGGGTCATTTAACCTGTTTACATTTAAGATTAATATTCTTATGTATGAATTTGATCCTGTCCTTATGATGCTAGCTGGTTATTTTTCCCTTTAGTTGGTGCAGTTTCTTCATAGTGTCAATGGTCTTTACAAGTTAGTATGTTTTTGCAGTGGCTGGTATGGGCTTTTTTTTTTCTTCCATATTTAGTGCTTCCTTCAGGACCTCTTGTAAGGCAGGCCTGGTAATGATAAAACCTCTCAGCATTTGCTTGTCTGTAAAGGATTTTATTTTTCCATCAGTTATGAAGCTTAGTTTAGTTGGACATAAAATTCTGGGTTGAAAATTCTTTTCTTTAAGAATGTTGAATATTGGCCCCCACTCTCTTCTTGCTTGTTGGGTTTCTGCAGAGAGATCCACTGTTATTCTGATGGGCTTTCCCTTGGGGGTAACTCGACCTTCCTCTCTAGCTGCTCAAAAAATTTTTTCCATCTTTTCAACCTTGGTGAATCTGGCAATTATGTGTTTTGGGGTTGCTCTTCTCAAGGAGTATCTTTGTGATGTCCTCTGTATTTCCTGAATTTGAATGTTGGCCTGTCTTGCTAGGTTGGGGAAGTTCTCCTGAATAATATCCTGAAGAGTGCTTTCCAACTTGATTCCATTCTCCCCATCATTTTCCAGTACAGCAATCAAACGTAAGTTTCATCTTTTACATAGTCCCATATTTCTTGGAAGCTTTCTTCATTCCTTTTTATTCTTTTTTCTCTAATCTTCTATTCACGCTTTATTTCATTAATTTGATCTTCAATCTCTGATATCCTTTCTTCTGCTTGATCAATTCGGCTGTTGATACTTCTGTGTGCTTCATGAAGTTCTCGTGTTGTGTTTTTCAGCTCCATCAGGTCATTTATGTTCTTTTCTAAACTGGTTATTCTAGTTAGCAATTCCTCTAGCCATTTTTCAAAGTTCTTAGCTTCCTTGCATTGGGTTAGAACATGCACTTTTAGCTCAGCGGAGTTTGTTATTACCCATGTTCTGAAGCCTACTTCTGTCAATTCATCAAACTCATTCTCTGTACAGTTTTTTTTCCCTTGCTGGCAAGGAATGGTGATCCTTTGGAGGAGAAGAGGCATTCTGGTTTCTGGAATTTTCAGACTTTTTGCACTGGTTTTTCCTCATCTTCATGGATTTATCTACCTTTGGTCTTTGATGTTGGTCACCTTCGAATGTGGTTTTTGTGTGGACGTCCTTTTTGTTTATGTTGATGCTATTTTTTTCTGTTTGTTAGTTTTCCTTCTAACAGTCAGGACCCTGTGCTGCAGGTCTGCTGGAATTTGCTGGAGGTCCAGTCCAGACCCTGTTTGCCTGGGTATCACCAGAAGAGTCTACAGAACAGCAAAGATTGATGCCTCTTCCTTCTTCTGGAAGATTTGTCCCAGAGGGTCACCCACCAGATGCCAGCCGGTGCTCTCCTGTATGAGGTGTCTGTTGACCCCTGCTGGGTGGTGTCTCCTCACCAGGAGGCACAAGGGTCAGGGGCCCACTTGAGGAGGCAGTCTGTCTTTTAGCAGAGCTCGAGCGCTGTGCTGGTAGATCTGCTGCTGTCTTCAGAGCCAGCAGGCAGGAATGTTTAGGTCTCCTGAAGCTGCACTTACAGCTGCCCCATCCCCCAGGTGCTCTGTACCAGGGAGATGGGAGTTTGATCTATAAGCCCCTGACTGGGGCTGCTGTCTTTCTTTCAGAGATGCCCTGCCCAGAGAGGAGGAATCTAGAGAGGCAGTCTGGCTACAGAGGCTTTGCTGAGCTGTGATGGGCTCCGCTCAGTTTGAACTTCCCAGCGGCTTTGTTTACACTGTGAGGGGAAAACCACTACTCAAGCCTCAGTAATGGCATTCCCCTCTCCCCTCACCAAGCTCAAGGATCCCAGGTCAACTTCAGACTGCTGCACTGGCAGCGAGAATTTTAAGCCAGTGGATCTTAGCTTGCCTGGCTTAGTGGTAGTGGGATCCACTGAGCTAGACCTCTTGGCTCCCTGGCTTCAGCCCCCTTTCCAGGGGAGTGAATGGTTCTTTCTCACTGGCATTCCAGGTCCCAATGAGGTATGAAAAAAATCTCTGGCAGCTAGCTCAGTGTCTGCCCAACCAGCCACCCAGTTTTGTGCTTGAAGCCCAGGGCCCTGGTGGTGTAGGCACCTGGGGGAATCTCTTGGTCTGTGGGTTCCGAAGACCATGGGAATGTATAGTAGCTGGGCTGGAATGCACTGTTCCTCACAGCACAGTCCCTCACAGCTGCCTTTGGCTAGGAGAGGGTGTTCCCCTATCCCTTGTGCTTCCCAGGTGAGGCAATGTCCCACCCTGCTTCAGCCCACCCTTCGTGGGCTGCACCCACTGTCTAACCAGTCCCAATGAGATGAGCTGTGTACCTCAGTTGGAAATACAGAAATCAACCATCATCTCCATTGATCTCACTAGGCACTACAGACTGGAGCTGTTCGTATTCGGCCATCTTGCCAGCCACCTATTTTTGCTCTTTGTTTTTGTTTTTTTTTTTAATCAATTTTTCCATAGCATTTGGTGTTGTTAAAATTGGTATCACTCCTTGAAACTGTGGTTTTATGTCTTTTAGAGGTATTCAAAAAGTCTCAACCATAACTTCTTCACATAATGCTTCTCCTTTTTCACTCTCATTTCCTTTGATAATCTATTTATACCTATGTGATACAGTTTGGGTGTTTGTCTACTCCAAATCTCATGTTAAAATGGGACCTCCAATGGTGAAGGTACGCCTAGTGGGATGTGTTTGGATCACAGGGTAGGATACCTCCTGAATGGCTTGTTGCTTTCCTCATGGTAATGAGTGAGTTCTCATTCTATGAGTTCACATAAGATCTGGTTGTTTAAAAGAGCCTGTTAGCTCCTCCCTCTCTCTCTTTCTCATTCTTGCCATACTGTGTGCCTGCTCCCTGCTTCACCTTCAACCAGGATTGTAAGCTTCCTGAGGCTCTCACCAGAAGCAGATGCCAACATCACGATTTCTGTATAGGCTGTAGAACTGTGAGTCAAAATAAGCCTCTTTTCTTTATAAATTGCCCAATCTCAGATATTCCTTTATAGCAAGGCAAATGGACTAATACACTATGCTAGACCTTTTCACTGTTTTTCATACATCTCTTATTCTCTCTAGTTACCACTTTTCTTTATCTAGCCTTCTTTGTTAATTGTGTTTTAGATTCAGAGGGTACATGTTCAGGTTTGTTATAAGGTTATGTCATGTGAATCTGAGGTTTGGGCTTCTATTGTTCCCATCACCAAAATAGTAAACACAGTACTCAATAGGAAGTCTTTCAGCCCTTGACTCCCCCTTCCCTTCTCCTTTTTTGAGTACCCAGTGTCTGTTGTTCCCATCTTTATGTTCATGTGTATCTAATGTTTAGCTCCCACTTATAAGAGAGAATATGCAATATTTATTTTCCTGTTTCTGTGTTAGTTTGCCCAAGATAATGACCTCAAGCTGCATCTATGCTGCTGCAAAGAACATGATTTTGTTCTTTATTATGGCTGCATAATATTCCACAATGTATTTGTACCAAAATTTTTTAACCCAATTCACTGTTAATGGGGACCTGGTTTGATTCCATGTCTTTGCTTTTATTTTCATTTGTTTATGTTATCTGTGATTTCTTTTAGCAATGTTATGTAGTTTTTTGTAGAGATTTTTCACCTCCTTAGTTAGATCTATTCCTAGCCATTTTATTTTTTATGGCTATTATAAATGGAATTGCATTTTTCATTTGGCTCTCAGCTTGAATATTACTCATGTAGAGAAATGCTACAGATTTCTGTATGTTTATTTTGTATGCTGAAACTTTATTCAACTTGTTTATCAGGTCTATTAGTCTTTCAGGAGTCTTTTGGACTTTCTAGCTATAGACTCATATTATCAGCAAAGAGAGATTATTTGACTTCTTCTTTTCCTATTTGGATGCCTTCTATTTCTTTCTCTTGACTAATTGCTCTGCTATCATTTCCAGTACTCTGTTGAATAGGAGTGGTGAAAGTGGACATCCTTGTCTTTTTGCAGTTCTTAAAGAGGATTCTTCCAACTTTTGCCTGTTCAGTATTATGTTGCCTCTGGGTTTGTCATAGATAGCTCTTCGTGTTTTGAGGTATGTTCCTTCAGTGCCTAGTTTGAATGCTTTTATCATGAAGGGATGCTGGATTTTATTGAAAGCTCTTTCTGCATCTATTGAGATGATCACATGGTTTTTTTTTTAAATCTGTTTATATGGTAAATCACATTTATTGATTTGTGTATGTTGAAACAAACTTGCCTCCCAGGAATAAAGGCCACTTGCTTGTGGTCCATTAACTTTTTGGTGTGCTGCTGAATTTGGTTTGCTAGTATTTGGTTGAGGAATTTTGTGTCTATGTTCATCAGGGATATTGGCCTCTAGTTTTCTTTTTCTGTTGAGTCTTTGCCAGATTTTAATATCAGAATAATACTGGTTTTGTAGAATCAGTTAGCGAGAAATATTTTCTCTTCAATTTTTGGGAATAGTTTCAGTAGGATTTGTACTAGCTCTTCCTTGTATATCTGTTATAATTTAGCTGTAAATCCATCTGGTTTAGGACTGGTTTTGGTTGGTAGGTTTTTAATTTACTGATTCAAGTTTGGAAATTGTTATTGGTCTGCTCAGAGTTTCAATTTTTTTTCTGATTCAATTTCGGGAGGTTGTGTTTTACCAGGAATTTATCGACTTCCTCTAGATTTTCTATTTTGTGTGCATAGAGGTGTTCATAATATTCTCCAAGGATCTTTTGTATTTCTGTGAGATAGGTTATAATGTTAACGTTGTCATTTCTGATTGTGCTTGTTTTGATCTCTAAATTTTTCTTTGTGCATCTAGCTAGTAGTCTATTGATCTTGTTTATTCTTTCAATTAATCAACTTTTTGTTTCATTGACCCTTGGTAGTTTTTTTCTCAATTTCCTTTAATTCTGTTCTGATTTTTGTTATCTCTTTCCTTTTGGTAGCTTTGAGATGCTTGTTCTTGTTTTTCCAGTTGCTTTAGGTGCAGTGTTAGGTGGTTAATTTGAGACCTTCTATCTTCTGACTGTAGGCATTTAATGCTATAACTTTTCTGTTAACACTGCTTTTGCCACATCCCAGAGGTATTTGTATAATGTGTCTCTATTTTCATTTGTTGCGAAAAGTTTTTTAATTCTTCCTTAAATTCATTTTTTACTCAAAAGTCATTCAGGGTCAATTTGTTTAGATTCCATATAATTGTGTGTTTTTTAGAGTTCCTCTTGGTACTGATTTCTATTTTTACTCTACAGTGGTCCAAAAGGATGGTTGGTATAATTTTAATTTTTTTAATTTATTGAGATTTGTTTTACATCAAGCATGTAGTTAGTCTTATAGTATATTCCATGTACTGGTAAGAAGAATGTATATTTTGTGGTTGTTGGGTGGATTATTCTGTAGATATCTATTAGATCCAATTGGTCAAATGTCAGATTTGGGTCCAGAGTTTCATTGTTAGTTTTCTGATTCTGTCAGTGGGGCACTGAAGTCTCCTACTATTATTGTCTGGCTGTCTAAGCCTCCTCCAAAGTCTAGAAGTAACTTATTAATCTTGGTGCTTTCAATGTTGGGTGCATATATATTTAGTATAGTTAAATCTTCTTGTTGGATTGAACCATTTATCATTATGTAATGTATTTCTTCTTTTTCACTGTTGTAAGCTTAACATTTGTTTTATCTGATACAAAAATAATGACTCCTACTTTTCTTTGTTTTCCACTTGTGTAATAAATATTTCTCTATCCTTTTACTTTGAGCCTATGGGTATTATTACATGTGACATGGGTCTATTGAAGACAGCAGAAGGATGGGTCTTGTTTTTTAATTTAATTTTCCACTTTATGTCTTTTATGTGGAGTGTTTAGATCATTTACATTCAAGGTTAATATTGATATGTGAAGGTTTGTTTTTGTCATAGTGTCATTAGCTAGGCGCTTTGTAGTCTCAATTATGTAGTTACTTTATAGTGTCCATGTGCTGTGTGCTTCTGTGGTAGTGAGTATCATTCTTTCATTTCCATGTTTAGAACTCCCTTAAGCATCTCCTGTGGTACCAAACTGGTGGAGATGAATTCCCTTAGTAATTGCTGGTCAGGGAAAGGCTTTTTTACTCCTTCATTTATAAAGCTCAGTTTGGCAGGATGTAAAATTCTTGGCTGTCCTTTTTTTTTTCTCTAAAAATGGTAGAAATGGACACTCAATATTTTCTAGCCTGTAAGTTTTCTGTTGAGGAGTCTGCTATCAGTCTGAGGGGTTTTCTTTTATACATAATATGACCTTTTTTTCTGGCTGCCTTTAAGATTTTTTTCTTTCTTGTTGACCTTGGATAGTCTGATGACTATATGCCTTGGGGTGTCTATGCTTCTGTTTGAGTACTTTCTACTGACTTATCTTCTAGTTCACCAGTCCTCTAATTATCCATATGTTACATGCTGTTAAACCAATTACTAAGTTCTTAATTTTAGTTATTGCATTTTCATTTCTGAAGTGTCCATTTTGATGCCATTGTATATTTAATTTCTCTATTGAAATTCTGTATTTTGTTATTTATTTTGTTGAATGTATAATCATGTTACTTAAGATCCAACTGTGATCGTTGCAAATATAGATCTACTGTGAGTCTGTTTTCTATCTATTCTTTTCTTTTAATCTTGTCTCCATGTGCATTGGTAACTTTTTTATTGATTGCTAGGCATTGAAAAACTACAGAGGCTCTGGGTGATATTACTTCTGTATCTCACAGACCAGACAGGTAGACTAGAAGCAAGTCACTTTAATTCAGTTTGGGATTAAACTGGTTTGAAATTGTGTTTCGGTATTCATTAAAACTGGTCTATTTTCAGTTCACTGTTATTCCTAGGAGCCAGACTTCACGCGTCCCATCTGAAAATATGAGGGGTTCATCAAGGCCTCTCAAACTTAATGGGTTTTTGAAGCAAAAAAAAATTCTTTTGCTCTGTAAACTGTCGAAGTTCTGTTCACCTGCTCAACCCCTTAGTTGTGGCTTTGACCAAGATTCCAACTTCTTAGCTTTGTGCCAGTTACAAATTAGTAAAGGCCTTCAGAGAAAAAAAGTGGTACAAATTTCAGACTTATTTTGTGCTTTTATTTCTTGAAGATCTTGTCTACTCAAATGCTGGTGGCCATGGAAGCTCTACAATTTATTTATATTTATTTTTCCCCATAATCATGTTTATTTTAACAATTTTATTTGCTTTCTTTCAGATAGGATTAAACTTTCTGTAAATTTAAGTTTATAAAATAAAACTAATAAGTTGATTAATTTTTAACAGAGTTTTATAAATACATGGCTTTTTCATTTTAAAATACTGGTTTTCTTATTTCAATATTTGTCAAAATTTTAGAATTACAAGATATTTATTTGATGGAATCATTTAGTTTTCTTTGATGTAAAGTTCTTTGATGTAAAGTTTCTTTGATGTAAAATTCTTTGATGTAAAGTTCTAAATTTTATGATGGTAAAAAACAAATAACATGAGAACTACTCTTAAAAAATTTTAAGTGTACAATACAGAATTTTTTTACTATATGCACATTGTACAGCAGACCTCTAGAACTTTTTTATCTTGCATAACTGAAACTCTACACCCATTGAACGCACTTCTCTGTTTTTCTATTTCCCCAACACCTGGCAACTATTGTCCTATTTCCAGTTCCTATAAGTTTGACTACTTTAGATACCTTATGCAAGTAGAATCATGCAGGAATTGTCTTTCTGTGACTGGTTTATTTCACTTAGAATAATATACTCAAGGTTTATCTGTGTTGTAGCATATCATAAAATTTCTTTATTTTTAAAAGATAAATAATATTTCATTTTATGTGTATAGCACTTTTTGAAAATCCATTCTTCCATTGATAGACATTTAGTTTGTTTTTATCTTTTGACTATTGTGAATAATGCTAAAATAAATATGCATACAAATATATCTTTGAATCCTGATTTCAATTATTTTGGATACCTGAAAATGGGATTGCTGGATCACATGGTAATTCTACCCTATTTTTTTTTTTAAGCCTTCATGTTATTTTCGGTAGTGCTGGGACTATTTAACATTTCTACCAGCAGTACTTAAGGGTTTCAGCTTCTCCACCTTCTCACAATACTAGCTATTATTATTGTTAATAATGACTTTCATAAAGGTTATGAAGTGATATCTCATGTGGCTTTAATTTGCATTTCCCTGATGATTAGTAATATTGAGCATATTTCTGTTTACCTTTGGCCACTTTATATGTCTCCTTTGGAGAAATGTCTATTCAAGTCCTTTGCCTATTAATTAAATCATTTTATTGCTATAGACTCATACTTCCTTATGTATTTTGCATATTAACCCTTATCAGATATATTGTTTGTGTATATTTTATTCCATTCCATAAGTTGCTTTTTTACTCTTAATAGTTTAAATGCTTTTGAGTATGGTGTAGTTCTACTTGCCTATTTTTGCTTTTCTTGTCTATGTCATTGGTATCATATCCAAAAATTTATTGCCAAAACCAATGGTATAAAGCCTTTCCTCCAATACTTTCTTCTAGGAATTTTATACTTTCAGATCTTAAGTTTAAGTCTTTAATCTATTTTGAGTTCAAATTGACAAATAGGATCTAATTAAACTAAAGAGCTTCTGCACAGCAAAAGAAGCTAACATCACAGTGAACAGGCAACATCCAGAATGGGAGAAAATTTTTGCAATCTACTCATCTGAAAAAGGGCTAATATCCAGAATCTACAAAGAAACAAATTTTGAGAAAAAAACAACCCCATCAAAAAGTGGGCAAAGGATATAAACAGACACTTCTCAAAAGAAGACATTTATGCAGCCAACAGAAACATGAAAAAATGCTCATTATTACTGGCCATCAGAGAAATGCAAATCAAAACCACAATGAGATACCATCTCACACCAGTTAGAATGGCAATCATTAAAAAGTCAGGAAACAACGGGTGCTGGAGAGGATGTGGAGAAATAGGAACACTTTTACACTGTTGGTGGACTGTAAACTAGTTCAACCATTGTGGAAGACAGTGTGGTGATTCCTCAAGGATCTAGAGCTAGAAATACCATTTGACCCAGCCATCCCATTACTGGATATATACCCAAAGGATCATAAATCATGCTGCTATAAAGACACATGCACACGTGTGTTTATTGCAGCACTATTCACAATAGCAAAGACTTGGAACCAACCCAAATGTCCAACGATGATAGGCTGGATTAAGAAAATGTGGCACATATACACCATGGAATACAAGGCAGCCATCATAAAGGATGAGTTCATGTCCTTTGTAGGGACATGGATGAAGCTGGAAACCATCATTCTGAGCAAACTATCGCAAGGACAGAAAACCAAACACCGCATGTTCTCACTCATAGGTGGGAATTGTGCAATGAGAACACTTGGACATAGGAAGGGGAACATCACACATGGTGCCCTGTCGTGGGGTAGGGGGAGGGGGGAGGGATAGCATTAGGAGATATACCTAATGTAAATGATGAGTTAATGTGTGCAGCACACCAACATGGCACATGTATACATATGTAACTAACCTGCATGTTGTGCATATGTACCCTAGAACTTAAAGTAACAACAACAAAAAAAAAAATTGGCCAGCCTTCTTGGAGGTTCTGAAAGTTAATCATTTCAGGGAATATGAACATACAATGGAACATTGGCCCAAGAACATTTTAAAAATTTCTTCTTATTATATCAATAATAATCAGTTGCAATTTGATCCCTGAAAAAAAAATTTAAAAAATTAATACTGAATCTCTTATATCTTAGATATTTTTCATTCAATCACTCCGTCTTTTGAATGGATAAATCAATCCGTTTACATTTATAGTTACTGATAGAAAAATCCTTACTCTTGCAATTTTAATTGTTTTCTGTATGTCTGATACCTTTTCCTCTCTTGCTTTCTTCTTCTGTGTTCTGTTGATTTTTGTAAAAAAAAATTTATTTTTTCTCTGTCTTTATTTTATTTTATTTTATTTTATGTTCAGAAGGTACATGTGTATGATCGTTACATAGGTACATTGCATGTTGGTGGGAACTGGGCTTCTTACATACCCATTAACCAAATAGTGAACATAGTACCCAATAGGTAATTTTTCAAACTTATGCCACCTAATGTCCTCCCTTTTTGTGGAGTCCCCATTGTCTATTATTTCAAACTTTATGTCCATATATATCCATTGTTCAGCTCCCACTTATAAGTGAGTATATACAGTGTTTCATTTTGTGTTTCTGAGTTTGTTCACTTAGGAGCCACCAGTTCCATCCATGTTGCTGCAAAGTACATGATTTCATTCTTTTTCATGGCTGTGTAGTATTCCATGGTGTATACATACCACATTTTCTTTATTCAGTCAATGTTAATGGACTCTTAAGTTGGTTCCATGACTTTGCTATTGTGAATAGTGCTGCAATTAATATATGAGTACTGGTGTCTTTTATGTATGATGATTTCTTTTCCTTGAGTAGATGCCCAGTAGTGGGATTGCTGGATTAAATGATAGTTCTATTTTTAGTCCTTTGAGAAATCTTCATACTGTTTTCCACAGAGGTTGAACTAATTTACATTCCCACCAACAGTGTATAAGGGTTTCCTTTTCTCTGTATCTGTGCCAATATCTGTTGTGTTTTGAATTTTTAATAATAGCTATTTTCATTGGTATAAGATGACATCACATTGTAGGTTTTAATTTGCATTCGTCTAATGATTAGTGATGTTGAGCATTTTTTCATGCATTAGTTGGCCATTTGTATTTCTTTAGATAAACGTCTGCTCATGTCCTTTGTCTGATTTTTAATGGGGTTGTTTTTCTCTTGTTCAATTGTTTGAGTTTCCTGTGGAGTCTAGATATTAGTTTTTTGTTAGAGGCATAATGTGCAAATGTGTTCCCCCATACAGTAGATTCTTTACTGTGTTGATCATTTCTTTGTTGTGTGAAGCTTTTTAATTTAATCCAGTCCCATTTGTCTATTTTTATTTTTATTGACTATACTTTTGAGGTATTAGTCATAAATTGTTTTCATAGACCAATGTTCAGGAAAGTTTTCCCTAGGTTTTTTTTAGTATATTTATAGTTTGGGGGTCTTAATATTTAAGTTTTTATTCATTTGGAGTTGATTTTTGTATATGGTGAGAGATAAAGGGTCCAATTTCATTCTTCTGCATATGGTTGGCCAATTTTCCCAGCACCACTTATTGAATAGAGTGTCCTTTACTCATTGTTTATTTTTGTCAACTTTGTCAAGATCAGTTGGTTGTAGGTGTGTGGCTTCATTTCTGGGTTCCATATTTTGTTCTATTGATCTATGCCTCTATTTTTATAGTAGTACCATGCTATTTAGTTACTATTGCCTTATAGAATAATTTCAAATAACTTCAAGTTAGACAACGTGATGCTTCCAGGTTTGTTCTTTTTGCTTAGGATTGCTTTTTCCTTTTGGTCTCTTTTTTGGCTACCTTGGGATTTTTTCTAACTCTATGAAAAGTGATGTTGGTAATTTGATAGGGATTACATTGAATCTGTAGATTGCTTTGGACAATATGGTCATTTTTACAATATTTATTCTTTCAATTCATGAGTATGGGATGTTTTTCCATTTATTTGTGTAATTTATGATTTCTTTCATTGGTGTTTTATAGTTCTCCTTGTGGAGATCTTTCACCCCCTTGGTTAAATTTATTCCTAGATAATTTTTGTACCTACTGTAAATGAGATTGTCTTCTTAATTTCTTTCTCAACTAGATCATTGTTGGTGAGTAGAAACGCTACTGATTTTTGTATGTTGATTTTTGTACTGCCACTTTATTGAACTTATTTATCACATCTAAGTTTTTTGGTGGAGTCTTTAGGTTTTTCTAGGTATAAAATCATATTGTCAGCAAAGAGAGACAATTTAACTTCCTCTCTTTCAATTTGGATGCCTTTTATTTCTTTCATTTGCCTGCCTGCTCTGGCTAGGACTTCCAGTACTATTTTGAATAGGAGTGGTGAAAGTCAGTATTCTTGTCTTGTTCCAGTTTTTAGGGAAAATGCTTTTAACTTTTCCCCACTCATTATGATGCTGTTTATGGGTTTGTCTTACATAGCCTTTGTAATTTTGAAGTATGTTCCTTCTATGCCTAGATGAGAGCTCTTATCATGAAAGAATGTCAAATTTTATCAAATGCTTTTTCTGCATCTATTGAAGTGATCATTTGGTTTTTGTGCTTCGGTCTGTTGATGTGAATCACATTTATTGGTTTGGATATGTTGAACCATTCTTGTATTCCTTGTATGAATCCCGCTTGATCATGCTGCATTAACTTTGTGACGTGCTGTTGAATTTTGTTTACTAGTATTTTGTTGAGGATTCTTGTATCTGTGTTTATCAGAGATATTGGCCTATAGCTTTATTTTCTGTTGTTGTTTTGTCCTTGTCTGGTTTTGATATCAGGATGATGCTGGCCTCTTGGTTAGGGACATTTCCCTCCCCTTCAATTTTTAAATAGTTTCAAGAGGATTGCTATTATTTCTTCTATGTAAAATTCTTAGAATTTGGCTGTGAATTCATCCAGTCTTGGGCTTTCCTTTGCTGGGAGATTTTTTATTCCTGATTCAACCTTACTCCTCATAATTGGTATGCTTAGGTTTTCTATTTCTTCCTGATTCAATCTTGGTAGGTTGTACGTTACTGAGAACTTACCCACTTCCTCTAGGTTTTCCAGTTTGTCAGCATATAGTTGTTCATAATAGTTTCTGATGATCCTTTGTATTTCTCTGGTATCAGTTGTAA
Source organism: Pan paniscus (assembly GCF_029289425.2). Classification (NCBI taxonomy): domain Eukaryota; kingdom Metazoa; phylum Chordata; class Mammalia; order Primates; family Hominidae; genus Pan; species Pan paniscus. The sequence continues at coordinate 67,524,904 of NC_073272.2, forward strand.
TGTCTCCTTTATTATTTCTGATTTTATCTGAGTCTATCCTTCATTCATCTAGTTAGTGGTTTATCAATTTTGTTTATCTTTGAAGAGTCAACTTTTCATTTTGTTGATCCTTTGTATTTTTTAGTCTCTATTTTATTTAATTTTTCTTTGATCAGTTTAATTTCTTTTCTTCTGCTTCTTTGCAGTTTGGTTTGTTCTTGCTTTTGTTATTCCTCGAGATGCACTGTTACATTGTTAATTTATAATCTTTCTACTTTTTAAAAGTAGATATTTATTGCTATAAGCTTCCTCCTTGGCCATGCTTTTGCTATATTCCACACGTTTTGGTGTGTTGTCTTTCAGTTTTATTTGTTTCAAGAATTGTTTTGTAATTCCATCTTAATTTCTTTGTTGACACAATGGTCACTCAAAAGAATGTTGTTTAATTTCCATGTATTTCTATGGTTTCCAAAAGTGTGAAAATTCTCAAAGTAATATCCAACTTAATTCAACAGCACATTAAAAGTACTATACATTATTATCAAATGGGATTTATTCCTTGGATACAAGGATCATTCAACATATGCCAATAAATAAATGTGATATACCACATTAACAGAATAAAAGAGAAAGATCATATGATCCTCTCAATAAATGCAGAAAAGCATTTGACAAACTCCAGCATTTCTTCATGAAGCAATTCTCAACCAACTGGGTATAGAAGAAATGCCTGTCAACATAATAAGGCCATGTATGACAAACCCACAGCTAGTATCACTCAACCATAAGCAGCAGAATGTTTTTTCTCTAAAATCAGGAACAAGACAAAAGTGCCCACTCTCACTTCTATTTGACAGAGTAGTCAAAGTCTTAGCCATAGCAACAGGAAAAAAAGAAATAAATGCCATCCAAATGTAAAAAGAAGTAAAATTGTCTCTACTTGCAGATGACATGATCTTGGATACAGCAAATTCTAAAGATTCCAACAATAAATGTGTTGGAAATAAGCAAATTTAGAAAACTAGCAGGATGTAAAATCAACATAAAAAATCAGTGTATTTCTATACACTAATAACAAAATATCTGAAATTAAATTTCTAAAAAATCTTCTTTAAATATCATCAAAATAATAAAATATGTAGGAATATATTTAACCAAGGATTTGAAAAATCTGTACCTTAAAATTGTAAGACATTGATGAAAAAAATGAAGAATAGACACAAATAAATTTTAAAAGTCCTTTGTTCATAAATTGGAAAATAAATATTGTTAAAATGTTCATAATTCCCAAAGTGATATATGGATTCAGTGCAATTCCTATCAAAATTTCAATGGCATTTTCCACAGAAATAGAATAAACAATCCTAAAATTAGTATGGAACCACAAAAGATCTCAAAGACTCAAAGCAATCTTGAGAAAGAGAAAGCTAGAGCCTTCACACTTCCTGATTACAAATTATATTACAAAGCCACAGTAATCAAAATAATATGATATTGGCATTAAAAGCTGACACATAGACCAATGAAACAGAACTAAGAGCCCAGAAATAGATCCGCACATACACTGTTAACTAATATTTGATAAGGATACCAAAAATGCACCACGGCAAAAAGATAACCTTCAATAAATGGTATTTGGAAAACTGTATATCCACAGGCAAGTTAATAAACTTGGACTCTAAAACTCACAAAAAGCAACTAGAGATAAATTAAAAATATAAACATAATACCAAGAACCATAAAACTTTTGGAAGACATTGGGTGGAGGGAAACACCTTCACATTGAGTTGGCAATTATTTTCGGATCCAACAGCAAAAGCACAAGCAACAAGACAAAAATAAACAAGTGTAACTACATCAAACTAAAAAGCTTCTGCATAGCAAAGAAACAGCAGAATGAAAAAGTAGCATATGAAATGGGAGAGAATATTTATGAAGCATATATCTGATAAGCAGTCAATATTCAAAATATATAAGAAACTCAAACATCTCAATAGCAAAAAAACAAACAAACAAACAAAAAAACAAATGTTTTAAAAAATGGACAAAGGGGCTGAATAGACATTTCTCTAAAGAAGACATAAAAATGGCCAATAGATACATGAAAAGGTACTCAACTTTACTAATCATCAGGGAAATGCAAATTAAAAGATTTACCTCATACCTGTCAAAAAGAGATAAACAAGTGTTGGCAATGATGCAGAGACAAGGGAAGCCTTTAACACTATTGGTGGAAATGTCAATTGTTATAGTCACCATGGGGAAGAGCATAGAGGCTCCTTCAAAAATTAAAAACACAACTGCCATATAATCCAGCAATCCCACTTCTGAATATATATCCAAAGGAAAGAAAATGAGTATCACACAGAGATACCTTCTCTCTTATGTTCATTGCAGCATTATTCACAATAGCCAAGACCAGGGAACAATGTCTGTTTATGGATAAATTAATAAAAGAATTGCGAGACCCATATATAGAATAGAATATTTTCCCTAAAAAAGAAGTAACTCCTTGAATTTGTAACAATGTGGGTAAGCTTTGAAGGCATTGTGCTAAGTAAAATAAGCCAGACACAGAAAGGCAAATACTGCATGATGTTATTTATATGTGGAATCCATGAATGCATTAGAAACAGAGTAGAATGGTGGTTACCAGTGTTTGGGGGTGAGGGAAATGGAGAGATATTGGCCAAAGGGTAAAAACAAACCCTACAGTTATAAGATGGTTAAGTTCTGTAGACCTAATTTACAGCATGGTAACTCTAGTTAGTAATAATGTATTATATACTTGAAATTTGCTAAGAGAGTAGATCTTAAGTATTCTCACCGCACAAAAAGGTAACTATGTGAAATAATAAATATGTTCATTAACTTGGTTGTGGCAATTATTTTAAAATGTATACATATATCAAATCATTACCTTCTGTATCTGGGCTAAGCTGACTACCATTGTCTGACTGAAAACTCATTCTTAAGGTGACACGCTTGAGAAAGGCTTAGGGGCCACAAGCTTATCTCCTGCTGAAGCTACTTCTACAAAGTCATCACTTATAAGCAGCTGAAGATTATCTCTTTCATAGGACCTTGCAAATGGCAAAAAGCAGCTAACACATACCAGTACCAGAGTTTTGGTCTCTATTAGCATGCGGTCTGGCTTTCGAAGTATCACTAGCAAAACTATTAACAAATATTCTTCCATAGCATAAATAGGGTTACTATCTTTCTAGCCTACACTTTTTGTGTTCTCTCTGCATGCTATTCACACACTAAATCCTATAACAGTGCCTCAACTCTCATACCAAATTCTATATTAATTAATTAATATATATAATGAGATTGATATAACAAAGAGACCCCAAAATACAATAGATTAAAAAGATAGAAGCTTATTTCTCACATAAAATTCAGGTAAGTGGAAGGAGGAAGGTAGAGCAAGATGGTAAAATAGAATCCTCTAGCAATCATTCCCCCAACCCCACAGGAACACCAAATTGATTATCTACTAAAACAAACACAAACAAACAAAAACAAAAAACTCCTTTACAAGAACCAAAAATCAGTTGAGAGATCACAGTACTTATTTTTAACACCATATTAAGAAAAGAGACAATGGAGACATGGCATGAAGACAGAATCTGTGCTCTCTGGGGAGGCAGAGTGCAGAGCTTGTGAGACTTTGCATTGAAATTCAGTGCTGCCCTGTCACAGTGGAAAACAACGTAGGCAGAACTCAGTCAGCATCCATGGTAGGAGATTTAGACCAGCCCTAATTAGAGGCAAATTGTACATCCCAGCAGTTGGAACCTGGTTTCCCACCAACTTTGCCACGGTGAACTAAAGTATTCTGGGATGCTAAATAAACTTGTATGGCAGTCGAGGTCACAAGGACTGCAATTCCTGTGCAAGTCCTAGTACTGTGCTGGGCTCTAAACCAGTGGACTTTGGGTACATACAAGTTAGTGAGACACAAGCTGGGGTGGTCAAGGGAGTGCTTGCATTACCCCTCCCTCAACACTAGGGAACACAGCTCGCAGCTCTGGTAGAGACTCTTTCTCTCTGCTTGAGGAGAGGAGAGAGGAGAGTAAAGAGGACTTTGTCTCACAACTTGGATACCAGCTCAACCACAGTAGGATAAGGCACCAGGCAGAGTCTTGAGGCCCCCATTCCCGTCCTTAGCTCCTGGATGATATTTTGAAACACATCCTGGGCCAGAATGGAACTCACTGCCTTCAAGGGAAGAACCCAGTTTTTGCAGAATTTATTATGAGCTGACTAAAGAGCCCTTGGGCCCTCAATAAGCAGCAGTGGTAGATGGGCAGTATTCACTGTGGGCATTGGGTAAGACTCAAAACCATGCTGACTTCATAACCAGCTGTGGTGGTTATGGGGAGAGACCTCTTCCACTTGGACAAAGGAGAGAGAAAAGGAAACTTTCTCTTGCAGTTTGGGTAACAGCTCGGCCACACTGGGGTCTTAGCTCCTGGATGGCATTTCTGGACCTGTCCTGGGACAGAGGAGAACCCATTACCCTGAAGACAGAGACTCAGTGAGGCAACAGAATAGGACCTGGAGACAGGGAACCTAAGGACTTCCTAGAATTAAATCAAATGGTAACACTTCAGCTATGAAAGGAAAAATGTCCTCTTCATTTACACAGGGCATACAACAAGTAACAAATGGGAACCTCTAGAGGATATTTAATCCCCAGAAAATTATGTAACTGGGCCCTTGAGCTGCTTGTCCGGGCTTGCTGAAGAGCCCTGAGGCCTCAAGTGAACGTTGGGGATAGGCAGTACTAACTGTGGACCTGGCATGGTGGTGGCCAAGGGAGAGATGTCTCTGCTTGAAGAAAGGAGAGGAAACAGTGGGAAGGACTCTGTCTTGTGGCTTGTGTGTCAGCTCAGCCCCAGTAGAACAGAGCACCATGTAGATTCCTAAGGTATCTGACTACATGCCCTGGTCCCAGACAGATTTCTGGGACACAGGCGGAACTGAGGAGAACTTGCTGCCCTGGAGGGAAGCATACAAACCTGGCTGGATTTGATAATTGCTAATTGTAGAGCTCTTGGGCCTTGAGTGAACATAGGCAGTGGTCACTGCAGGCTTTGAGCAAGATCCACTGTTATGCTGGTGTAAACCAAAAAGTATCTGAGACAAGTCTCAATCGAGTTAGAAAGTTTACTTCGCCAAGGTTAAGGACACATCAGTGAAACAGCCTCAGGAGGTCCTTACGACATGTGCCTATCATGGTTGGGGTACAGCTTGCTTTTATACATTATAGGGAGACATAATAAATCAATCAATACATGTAAGATTTACATCGGTTCAATCTGGAAGGGCAGGACAACTTGAAACAGGGACTTCCAGATCAGAGATAGATTTAAACATATTCTCATTGGAAATTAGTTGAGTTGTTATCTAGAGAAAGGAATGTACGGGTTAAGATAAGGGTTGTAGAGACCTAGGTTTTATCATGCAGATGAAGGCTTCAAGTAGCAGGCTTTAGAGAGAATAGACTGTAAATATTTCTAATCAGGCTTAAGGTCTTTTGTGTTGATATTAATGCTGGAGGAGTATAAAGAGACATGTCCAACCCCCACTTCCCATCATGTCCTGAACCAGTCTTTCAAGTTAAATTTTAGGGTGCCCTGGCTGAGAAGGGAAAAGAAAATTTCACAGGGCCTTCAAATTTTATTTTTGGTTTACATTCTTTCACTTCTGGCCAAGAATTGCTACATCAATGGCCACCAAATTTTAATTTTGTTCCATAGTATTGCTGGGGTGGCATGCCTGCCTGCCCCAGGCCCATCCTGTCCTTCCCTGGGATTCTAAATCCCACTGCTTAGGGACTTAGAGTCAAAAAGACTTACAGCCAATTAATTGTTCTAGGCCAGATAGGAATAGATATGAACAGGCATTCATTACCCCTTAAATTTATTATTATTTTTTAAGTAGAAAGCCAACAAACAAAAAGCCAAAGGCGAGGTTACAAAACGGACATTTTTAATTTATATGCTTTGAGTTACTCTAATCTTGGTTTTAGCTACAGACGTATGGCAATTAACTATACAAAATATACATATTGTTCTGAAAAAATATTTTAAGAAAATATGTATCTATTGGGACAACTCCTAACTGGGAGTATTATGCTTAGGAGGCTTTGTCACAAGGTATCTTTATCTTATCAGTAATTATTTTCTTCTAATTCTGCAGGAAGCAGGAAATTCTTTATGGTTGGGTAGATGCAAAGGTGCCACATAATAATAGCTCAGGAGGCAAAGTCCCTTGTTTTGCAAGCAGTTTAAACATCTTTGTACCCATCCTTGATTTGGAGGGTCTGAGCTTGACCTAATTTTACCCCTCAAAAGCAGCCCTTACAATCTCACATGACTGCCTCTTTTGCATCAGTCCCTGGGTGAAGAGGGAAGGTGCTTATACAGTCTTAGCAGTAGTGCATTTGCAGTGAAAAACAGATCAGGCCCAGTGGGATACCAAATGAGGGAGATTCACATTTCTGGTTTTCAGAATACGATGATGTTGGTTTCCTTGGAACTAAAACACAGAGAAATGAATAACAGTAATATTTTGACAATGAAAAGAGTATTTGCATGTCAGAACAGAAAAAGAAATCAATTCCATTAGGGTACCAACGAAAAATATCAAGAAAAATTATAATCTGGTACTCTCTAGGGGATAACTGTAGCCAAGAAATAATCCATGATTCAATCTGCACTGAAAGAAAACAAAACTTAGGGCTGAAATCTCGTATCAAGTGTTACACTTCTTCTTTGAAACAATTTCTTTTTCTCTCTAACCCTCCTTTTCTATTAAATAGAAATTACAGTAAGACCAATTTGTGTACAAAATGCGTTTTAAGCTTATTATACTTAGTCTGATTATTCGCATAAGGTGTAGCAAGAATTGATTGGCTATGTAGGCTCCTCTTAAGTTGGCTTTGCTGGAACTTTACCAAAAATGTGCTGTTTTAGTCAAAGTCTTAGTAAAATAACCAGTGTCTTCAATTGTTCTGTTCTAAAAGACTCTTAATAAATTTAGGCAAATAACTCTATTGTCATAACATCACAATCTGGATTTTGGAGAACTCAGAGAGAAAAGTAAATTTGCTTACAAAAACATATTTTACCCAAATGCTCTAAACTATAAATAAATTAAAAGAAAAACAAATTTGACCCTTCTTTAACCAGAGCAGCAGCCTTCCAAACAAGATGTTTATTCACTTTGGAACTGCCATTCACAAGCCAAACAGCTCATGGGAGCTATCAACTGCTATGGAATCCAGCAGCTCCTCACATAGTTAGAATCAGTACTAGGGAAAAAAGAGGTTCACTGCTCATGAGTATCTCCTCCTTTTATCCCCAGGTAACACGAGCCTATGTAAACCATTTATATTTTATCATGGAACTCTTTTGGGCACCATTATTTTTATTAGCACAGGGGTAGCCTCAGTTAACATTCGATAGCGAGACAGTAAGTGCTGCTGAAGTGGAAATTTACCAGTCCAGCCGTTGTTATTGGGAAGTACTCACAGCCTTTTGCCATAAGCCCCAATAAATGCTCCACAAGAGGTTACAAAGCGGAGAATTTTTCCTGACTAGCACTCCAGCTTCTACCCTGTATTTTTAGGCTCAGACAATCTTCTTAGTTTCCATTTAGTGTGTCCAGTGAACATTTCTCAAAAAGCAGATTTACAAATAGGGGAAACATCCCCTAGTTAGATGCAATACCCATTTTCATAAGACATTTTGGTAAAGGAATTACAATTATCTCACATAAACTCTTTTTAAATATCTCACATGTTATAATTCTATTAACTTGTATGTTTTTCATGTTGTGGTCCCAGGAAGTTTTCTACTCCCAGATCATTTTACCTTCTCTGGTGAAAAACAGTTTTGGGTTCCCAGCAGGGAGTGAGCCTAGGAATTTGGGCTCTGTTAAAAATTTTTAACTTGATTTGGCTCAGCATTGCCCCAGGCAATGTCAGCAGTCTCATGATAACATATGCCTTCTGATTTTTCTTTTTTTAATTTTCCGATTTGGGGCAAACAGTGAATAACCATCCAAAAATTTCTACCACCCTTCTGGGGAAATTAATTTAACTCATTTTTCCGTTCCTTTTTTATTTTTATTTTTTTGTTCATTATCCCCAATGCTTTAATAAGCAACTACAAGACCCATGAGAGATAGCAAATTTGATAAGGCTTCTCAAAGAGGCATATAATTCTGTGAGGGGGTACCCAAGTAAAAGGGGCCCACTTAAATTTATCATGACCTAATTATAGGCATATTCTTTATTATTATTATTATTGTTATTATTATACTTTAAGTTTTAGGGTACATGTACACAGCATGCATGTTCATTACATATGTACACAGGTGCCATGTTGGTGTGCTGCACCCATTAACTCATCATTTACATTAGGTATATCTCCTAATGCTATCCCTCCCCCTCTTCCCTGACCTCACAACAGTCCCCAGTGTGTGATGTTTCCCACCCTGTGTCCAAGTGTTGTCATTGTACAATTCCCACCTATGAGTGAGAATATGTGGTGTTTGGTTTTCTCTCCTTGTGATAGTTTGCTCAGAATGATGGTTTCCAGCTTCATCCATGTCCCTACAAAGGACATGAACTCATCCTTTTATATACCTGCATAGTACTCCATGGTGTATATGTGCCACATTTTCTTAATCCAGTCTATTATTGATGGCCATTTGGGTTGGGTCCAAGTTTTTGCTATTGTGAATAGTGCTGCAATAAACATACATGTGCATGTGCCTCTATAGCAGCATGATTTATAATCCTTTGGGTATATATCCAGTAATGGGATGGCTGGGTCAAATGGTATTTCTAGTTTTAGATCCTTGAGGAATCGCCACACTGTCTTCCACAAAGGTTGAACTAGTTTACAGTGCCACTAACAATGTAAAAGTGCTCCTATTTCTCCACATCCTCTCCAGCACCTGTTGTTTCCTGACTTTTTAATGATCACCATTCTAACTGGTGTGAGATGGTATCTCATTGTGGTTTTGATTTGCATTTCTCTGGTGGCCAGTGATAATGAGCATTTTTTCATGTGTCTGTTGGCTGCACAAATGTCTTCTTTTGAGAAGTGTCTGTTCATGTCCTTCACCCACTTTTTGATGGGGTTGTTTGTTTTTTTTCTTGTCAATTTGTTTGAGTTCATTGTAGATTCTGGATATTAGCCCTTTGTCGGATGAGTGGGTTGCGAAAATTTTCTCCCATTCTGTAGGTTGCCTGTTCACTCTGATGGTAGTTTCTTTTGCTGTGCAGAAGCTCTTTAGTTTAATTAGATCCCATTTGTCAATTTTGTCTTTTGTTGCCGTGCTTTTGGTGATTTAGACATGAAGTCCTTGTCCATTCCTATGTCCTGAATGGTAATGCCTAGGTTTTCTTCCAGGGTTTTTATGGTTTTAGGTCTAACGTTTAAGTCTTTAATCCATCTTGAATTGATTTTTGTATAAGGTGTAAGGAAGGGATCCAGTTTCAGCTTTCTACATATGGTTGGCCAGTTTTCCCAGCACCATTTATTAAATAGGGAAGCCTTTCCCCATTGCTTGTTTTTGTCAGGTTTGTCAAAAATCAGACGATTGTACATGGGTGGTATTATTTCTGAGGGCTCTGTTGTGTTCCATTGGTCTATATCTCTGTTTTGGTACCAGTACCATGCTGCTTTGGTTACTGTAGCCTTGTAGTATAGTTTGAAGTCAGGTAGCGTGATGCCTCCAGCTTTCTTCTTTTGGCTTAGGGTTGACTTGGTGATGTGGGCTCTTTTTTGGTTCCATATGAACTTCAAAGTAGTTTTTTCCAATTCTGTGAAGAAAGTCATTGGTAGCTTGATGGGGATGGCATTGAATCTATAAATTACCTTGGGCAGTATGGCCACTTTCAACATATTGATGCTTCCTATCCGTGAGCATGGAATGTTCTTCCATTTGTTTGCGTCCTCTTGTATTTTGTTGAGCAGTGGTTTGTAGTTCTCCTTGACGAAGTCCTTCACATCCCTTGTAAGTTGGATTCCTAGGTATTTTATTCTCTTTGAAGCAATTGTGAATGGGAGTTCAATCATAATTTGGCTGTCTGTTTGTTTGTTGTTGGTGTATAGGAATGCTTATGATTTTTGCACGTTGATTTTGTATCCTGAGAATTTGCTGAAGTGTGTATCAGCTTAAGGAGATTTTGGGCTGAGATGATGGGGTTTTCTAGATACACAGTCATGTCATCTGCAAACAGGGACAATTCGACTTTCTCTTTCCCTAATTGAATGCCCTTTATTTCTTTCTCCTGCCTGATTGCCCTGGCCAGAAATTCTAACACTATGTTGAATAGGAGTGGTGAGAGAGGGCATCCCTGTCTTGTGCCAGTTTTCAAAGGGAATGCTTCCAGTTTTTGCCCATTCAGTAATATATTGGCTGTGGGTTTGTCATAAATAGCTCTTATTATTTTGAGATATGTCCCATCAGTACCTAGTTTATTGAGAGTTTTTAGCATGAAGGGCTGTTGAATTTTTTCAAAGGCCTTTTCTGCATCTATTGAGATAATCATGTGGTTTTTGTCTTTGGTTCTGTTTATATGATGGATTATGTTTATTGATTTGCATATGTTGAACCAGCCTTGCATTCCAAGGATGAAGCCAATTTGATCGTGGCGGATAAGCTTTTTGATGTGCTGCTGGATTCAGTTTGCCAGTATTTTATTGAGGATATTTGCATCAATTTTCATTAGGGATATTGGTCTAAAATTCTCTTTTTTTGTTGTGTCTCTGCCAGACTTTGGTATCAGGATGATGCTGGCCTCATAAAAAGATGGGGATTCCCTCTTTTTCTATTGACTGGAATTGTTTCAGAAGGAAAGGTACTAAATCCTTTTTGTACCTCTGGTACAATTTGGCTGTGAATCCGTCTGGTCCTGCACTTTTTTTGGTTGGTAGGCTATTAATTATTGCCTCAATTTCAGAGCCTGTTATTAGCCTATTCAGGGATTCAACTTCTTCCTGGTTTAGTCATGGGAGGGTGTATGTGTCCAGGAATTTATCCATTTCTTCTAGATTTTCTAGTTTATTTGCATAGAGGTGTTTATAGTATTCTCTGATGATAGTTTGTATTTTCTGTGGGATCGGTGGTAATATCTCCTTTATCATTTTTATTGTGTCTATTTGATTCTTCTCTCTTTTCTTCTTTATTAGTCTTGCTAGTGGTCTATCAATTTTGTTGATCTTTTCAAAAAACCAGTTCCTAGATTCATTGATTTTTTGAAGGGTTTTTTTTTTGTGTCTCTATCTCCTTCAGTTCTGCTCTGATCTCAGTTATTTCTTGCCTTCTGCTGGCTTTTGAATGTGTTTGCTCTTGCTTTTCTAGTTCTTTTAATTGTGATGTTAGGGTGTCAATTTTTGATCTTTCCTGCTTTCTCTTGTGGGCATTTAGTGCTTTAAATTTCCCTCTACACACTGCTTTGAATGTGTCCCAGAGATTCTGGTATGTTGTGTCTTTGTTCTCGTTGGTTTCAAAGAACATCTTTATTTCTGTCTTCATTTTGTTATGAACCCAGTAGTCATTCAGGAGCAGGTTGTTCAGTTTCCATGTAGTTGAGTGGTTCTGAGTGAGTTTCTTAATCCTGAGTTCTAGTTTGATTGCACTGTAGTCTGAGAGACAGTTTGTTATAATTTCTGTTCTTTTACTTTTGCTGAGGAGTGCTTTACTTCCAACTATGTGGTCAATTTTGGAATAAGTGTGATGTGGTGCTGAGAAGAATGTATATTCTGTTGATTTGGGGTGGAGAGTTCTGTAGATATCTATTGGGTCTGCTTGGTGCAGAGCTGAGTTCGATTCCTGGATATCCATGTTAACTTTCTGTCTTGTTGATCTGTGTAATGTTGACAGTGAGGTGTTAAAATCTCCCATTATTATTGTGTGGGAGTCTAAGTCTGTTTGTAGGTCTCTAAGGACTTGCTTTATGAATCTGGGTGCTCCTGTATTGGGTGCATATGTATTTAGGATAGTTATCTCTTCTTGTTGAATTGATCCCTTTACCATTATGTAATGGCTTTCTTTGTCTCTTTTGATCTTTGTTGGTTTAAAGTCTGTTTTTATTAGAGACTAGGACTGCAACCCCTGCTTTTTCTGTTTGTTTGTTTGTTTGTTTGTTTTCCATTTGCTTGGTAGGTCTTCCTCCATCCCTTTATTTTGAGCCTATGTGTGTCTCTGAATGTGAGATGGGTCTCCTGAATACAGCATACTGATGGATCTTGAGTCTTTATCCAATTTGCCAGTCTGTGTCTTCTAATTGGAGATTTAGCCCATTTGCATTTAAGGTTAATATTGTTATGTGTGAATTTGATCCTGTCATGTAGTTAGCTGGTTATTTTCCTCGTTATTTGATGCAGTTTCTTCCTAGCATCGATGGTCTTTACAATTTGGCATGTGTTTGCAGTGGCTGGTACCAGTTGTTCCTTTCCATGTTTAGTGCTTCCTTCAGGAGCTCTTGTAAGGTACACTTGGTGGTGATAAAATCTCTCAGCATTTGCTTGTCTGTAAAGGATTTTATTTCTCCTTCACTTATGAAGCTTAGTTTGGCTGGATATGAAATTCTGGGTTGAAATTTCTTTTCTTTAAGAATGTTGAATATTGGCACCCACTCTCTTCTGGCTTGTTAGTCTGATGGGCTTCCCTTTTTGGTAACCCGACCTTTCTCTCTGGCGTCCCTTAACATTTTTTCCTTCATTTCAACTTTGGTGAATGTGATAATTATGTGTCCTGGAGTTGCTCTTCTCGAGGAGTATCTTTGTGGTGTTCTCTATATTTCCTGAATTTGAATATTGGCCTGCCTTGCTAGGTTGGGGAAGTTCTCCTGGTTATTATCCTGCAGAGTGTTTTCCAAGTTGGTTCCATTCTCCCCATCACTTTCAGGTACACCAATCAGGCGTAGATTTGGTCTTTTCACATAGTCCCATATTTCTTGGAGGCTTTGTTCATTTCTTTTTACTCTTTTTTCTCTAAACTTCTCTTCTCACTTCATTTCATTCATCTGATCTTCAATCACTGATACCCTTTCTTCCACTTGATTGAATTGGCTACTGAAGCTTGTACATGCATCACATAGTTCTCATGCCATTGTTTTCAGCTCCATCAGGTCATGTAAGGTCTTCTCTACACTGGTTATTCTAGTTAGCCATTTGTCTAATCTTTTTTCAAGGTTTTTAGCTTCTTCACGATGGGTTCAAACATCCTCCTTTATCTCGGGAAGTTTGTTATTACCGATCGTCTGAAGTCTTCTCTCAACTCATCAAAGTCATTCTCTATCCAGCTTTGTTCTGTTGCTGGCGAGGAGCTACCTTCCTTTGGAGGAGAAGAGGCACTCTGATTTTTAGAATTTTCAGCTTTTCTGCTCTGGTTTCTCCCCATCTTTGTGGTTTTATCTACTTTTGGTCTTTGATGATAGTGACGTACAGATGGAGTTTTGGTGTAGATGTCCTTTCTGTTTGTTAATTTTCCTTCTAACAATCAGGACCCTCAGCTACAGGTCTGTTAGAGTTTACTGGATGTCCACTGCAGACCCTGTTTGCCTGGGTATCACCAGCAGAGGCTGCAGAACAGCAAATATTGCAGAACAGCAAATGCTGCTGCCTGATTGTTCCTCTGGAAGCTTCATCTCAAAGGGGCACACAGCTGTACGAGGTGTCAGTCGGCCTGTAGTGGGTGGTGTTTCCCAGTTAGGGTACTCAGGGTTCAGGGACCCATGTGAGGAGGCAGTTTGTCCATTCTCAGATCTCAAACTCTGTGCTTGGAGAACCACTTCTCTCTTCCAAGCTGTCAGACAGGGACGCTTAAGTCTGCAGAATTTTCTGCTGCCTTTTGTTCAGCTATGCCCTGCCCCCAGAGGTGGAGTCTACAGAGGCAGGCAGGCCTCCTTGAGCTGCAGTGGGCTCCACCCAGTTCGAGCTTCCCAGACTCTTTGTTTTCCTACTCAAGCCTCAGCAGTGGTTGACACCCCTCCCCCAGCTTCACTGCTGCCTTACAGTTCAATCTCAGACTGCTGTGTTAGCAGTGAGCAAGGCTTCGTGGGTGTGGGACCCTCCAAGTCATGTGCAGGATATAATCGCCTGGTGTGCTGTTTGCTAAGACCGTTGGAAAAGTGCAGTATTAGGGTGGGAGTGTCCCTATTTTCCAGGCACCGTCTGTCGTGGCTTCCCTTGGCTAGGAAAGTGAATTCCCTGACCCCTTGCACTTCCCAGGTGAGGCAATGCCCCGCCCTGCTTTGGCTCACACTCCATGGGCTGCACCCACTGTCCAACAAGCCCCAGTGAGATGAACCTGGTGCCTCAGGTGGAAATGCAGAAATCACCCGTCTTCTGCATTGCTCACACTGGGAGCTGGGAGCTGTAGACTGGAGCTGTCCCTATTCAGCCATCTTGGATGGTTACAGGCATATTCTGTAGGAGAATGTCCCAGTCATCATAAAGTCAGTCCCACATGGCTTGCATATGAAGCATATCAACTGCTTCACCCGGGGAGCTCCACTTGATATTTTTTAAGAAGAGTCAGGCAGTCCCCTTCTCAGGGTAACAGACCTTACTGTGGTGTAAATCCAGTCTACTAGCCTGGGTATTCTCTCAGGAATAACCACCTGTGCATTCATATTATATATGTTCATCAGTAATTGTTCAATAGTGAGCTGTAGGCCCTGCATCAACTCAAACATAGTGTTTCATTCTGCAACATTTAAAATTGAGAATTCTGTCCTTAAAGTGTTTATTTTTACAATCCATTATAGTAAGGGTTTCTCAAGAAGCTGATGATATCTGATATGGTTTGGATTTCTGTCCCCACCCAAATCTCATATCAAATTATAATCCCCAATGTTGGAGGAGGGATGTGGTGAGAGGTAATTGTATCATAGGGGTGATTTTCCTCCTTGCTGTTCTTGTGATAGTGAGTAAGTTCTCTTGAGATCTGCTTGTTTAAAAGTGTATAGCACCTCCCACCATGATTGAAGTTTTCTGAGGCCTCCCTAGCCAGGCTTCCTGTACAGCCTGTGGAATTGTGAGCCAATTAAACCTCTTTTCTTTATAAATTACTGAGTATCAGGTAGTTCTTGATAGCAATATGAGAACAAACTAATACCAAAAAATGGTACTGGGAAGGGGGGCATGACCATAAAGATGCCTGAAATTGTGGAAGCAGCTTTGGAACTGGGTAGTGAAAAGGTTGACACAGTTTGGAGGGCTGAGAAGAAGACAGAAAGATGAGAGAATGTTTAGAACTTCCTAGAAACTTGCTGAATGACTGTGACCAAAATGTTGATGGTGATATGGACAGTGAAGTCCAGGCTAAGGTGGTCTCAGATGGAGATGTGTAACCATTTGGGAACTGGAACAAAGGTCACTCTTGCTGTGCCTTAGCAAGGAGACTGGAAGGATTGTGCCCCTGGTCTAGGGATCTGTGGAGTTTTGAACGTGAGACAGATGATTTAGGGTATCTGGCAGAAGAAATTTTTAAGCAGTAAAGAATTAAAGATGTGGCCTGAGTGCTTCTAACAATATATTATCATATGTGTGAGCAAAGAGATAATCTGAACCTGGAACTTATATTTAAAAGTGAAGCAGAGCATAAAAGTTTAGAAAATTTGCAGCCTGACCATCTGGTAGAAAAAAAAAGAAAGAAAAACCTGTTTTCAGGAGAGGAATTCCAGTCAGCTGCAGAAATTCACATAAGTAGAGGAGCCAAATATTGATAGCCAAGATAATAGGGAAAATGCCTTGAAGGCATTATAAAGACCTTTGTGTCAGTCCCTTCCATCACAGGATAGGAGGCCTAGGAGAGAAGAATGGTGTCCTCAGCTGGGCCCAGGGCCCCAATGCCCTGTGCAGCCTCAGGAAATGTTGCCCTGCATCACGGTTGATCCAGCTCCAACCATGGCTAAAAGGGGCCAAGGTACAGCTTAGGCCATTATTTCAGAAGTTGCAAGCCATAAGCCTTGGTGGCTTCCATGTGGTGTTAAGTCTGCAGGTGCACAGAGTGCAAGAGTTGGGGCTTGAGAGCCTCTGTGTAGATTTCAGAGGATGTATGAAAATGCCTGGATGTTCCAGGAAGAAGTTTGTTGCATGCAGCCCTCATGGAGAACCTCTACTAGAGGAGTGTGGAGGGAAAATGTGGGCTTGGAGCCCCCACAGAGAGTCCCCACTGGGGCACTGCCTGGTGGAGCTGTGAGAAAAGGGCCACCATCTTCCAGACTGCAGAATAGTAGATCCACCAGCAGCTTACACCATGCACCTGGAAAAACCACAGGCACTCAATGACATCCCTTCAGAGGAGCCATGAGAGCTGAGCCTGTGGAGGCAGAGCTTCCCAAGGCCGTGGGAGCCCTCCACTTGTATCAGTGTGGCCTGGATGTGAGACATGGAGTCAAAGGAGATTATTTTGGAGCATTAATATTAATGGCTGCCCTGCTGGGTTCAGACTTGCCTGGGGCCTGTAGCCCCTTTTTTTGGCTGATTTCTTCCTTTTGGAATGGATATATTTACCTGATGCCTGTACCTCCATTGTATCTTAGAAATAAATAACTTATTTTTAATTTTTCAGGCTCATAGGCAGAAGGGACTTGCCTTGTCTTGATGAGACTTTGGACTATGAACTTTTGTGTTAATGCTGAAGTGAGTTAAGCCTTGGCAGACTGTTGAAAAGGGATAATCATATTTTTCAATGCAAGAAGGATATGAGATTTGGGAGGGGCCAGAGGTGGAATGATAAGATTTGGATTTGTGTCTCCACCCAAACCTCCTGTTGAATTATAATCCCCAGTGATGGAGAAGGAGCCTGGTGGGTGGTGATTGGATCATGAGGGCAGATTTATCCCTTCCTGTTGCCATAACAATGAGTGAGTTCTCACAAGATCTACTTGTTTAAATGTGTATAGTGACTCACCCTTCACTCTCTTCCTCCTGCTCTGGTCATGTAAGATGTGCCTCCTTCCTCTTTGCCTGATAGCATGATTGTAAATTTCTTGAGGCCTCCCGAGCCATGCTTCCTGTACAGCCTGAAGAACCATGAGCCAATTAAAACACTTTTCTTTATAAATTATAGTCTCAGGTAGTTCTTTATAGCAATATGAGAGCAGACTAATACAATACCAATCTACACAATGGAAAAATTCCTTTATATTATTGCCTCTGATTTTAATAGTTACTTGGTTCTGCCCTTCCCCAACAAACTATGTTATTGGTAACCACATGTCATAGAGGTAACTTTTGTTGCCCTGGTTTAATTTTTCCTTCTACCCATTTAGTTTTCTTTATATAATTTTTTATTTAATTTAAATTGACTCTTAAATATCTCTTAACTAGGAAAAAAATATATTTTCTTCAGCAAAAACCACATCCTTGTGTGTTATAACTTTACCAAAAACAACTATTATGCTCCTATTATTTTAATTCTTAGTAACCCAAATTCCCAGTGCCAGGAAATGAAACTCAGGTTACTTAATTTAACATAATATGACTTTAAGATTTTAAAATATTGCAGAGAATTTTGAAATTAAATTTACCTAATTAATCTTACCAAAGATTGCCAAAGTCATCTGAATTAAAAGGCATCTTAGCTAGCTTTTATCAGTCTGATAAGCCCTTAATTTTAAGTCAAATGATTTGAGCTCTGTCTAAGAGTTTAATAGTGAAATATTACTTTAACATGACACATAAACATAACAGACATTCAGACAAAAGCAGACCCAAAAGATTTTTTACTTGCCTGTTTTTAAAAATTTCCTTATTTACTTTGGATTATTAATAAATAAAATGTTACAATAAAAGTTGAAGGGGAGAGTTACCATCCCAGGTCTTCTCAAGAGAGACAAGGAGCTGAAGCAGCACATTACAGTTTGTGAGAAGTAAATCTGAATATTTTCAAGAAGAAACAGATTATAGAATTTAAAATTAAAAATTTCTTGCATTAAAAATAACTCCATTTTTTTGAGACAGAGACTCACTCTGTCACCCAGGCTGGAGTGCAGTGGCGCGATCTTGACTCACTGCAACCTCTGCCACCTGAGTTCAAGCGATTCTCCTGTCTCAGTCTCCTGCATATCTGGGATTACAGACATGCACCACCCTGCCTGGCTAATTTTTTGTATTTTTAGTAGAGATGAAGTTTCACCATGTTGGCCAGGATGGTCTTGAACTCCTGACCTCAGGTAATCTGCCCACTTTGGCCTTCCAAAGTGCTGGGATTACAGGCATGAGCCACCACACCCAGCCAAGAATAACTCAATATTTTTAATGAAGTCTTTTTTCAAGCAGTTATTTGGTTTTTGTTTAAGTGTATTTTTAATACTATAGTCAAATATAATAAATAGTGCAATTATTTATTATAAATTCCTTAATTGTAGCCAATTAATCATGTAACATTTTCATAAATTACTTTTTTTACTAATCTTATTATGACTTAGACCATTCACGTCATGCTTGGACTTTCTCGTTTATCCTAAATATCCTGTTCTTTAACAATCCAGTCATTTAATTTTAGGAAAAAAATCACCATACAGACTCTTTCTCATATAAATTACTTTTTTAAAGCTTTCTTACCAAAAATACCTCTTTAATTCTGTAACTCTCTTTATATCTCTCTTATTTCCTGGTTCCTTTTGCCCTGTTTTATACATAAAATTTAAATAAGCTTCTAATTACACAAAATTATTTAACTTTTAACAAGAACACACAATTTTTAGAAAGAGTGTTTTCTACAATATATTTTTTATTGGAATATGCCAAGGCATTTAATGAAATATTTATTAATTATATTTATTAATTTAATATAACTTTATATACTTTTTTTTGAGACAGAGTTTTACTCTTGTTGTCCAGGCTAGAGTGCAATGGCATGATCTTGGCTCACCACAACCGCCACCTCTGGGGTTCAAGTGATTCTCCTGCCTCAGCCTCCCGAGTAGCTGGGATTACAGGCATGCACCACCATACCTGCTAATTTTGTATTTTTAGTAGAGATGGGGTTTCTCCATGTTGGTCAGGCTGGTCTCGAACTCCTGACCTCAGGTGATTCACCTGTCTTGGCCTCCCAAAGTGCTGGGATTACAGATGTGAGCCACTGCACCCAGCCTAGATTCTAAATTATAACAAGTTTGTCTGCAAGTATTTATACCATTACATTTATCTAATCATTTTATTTTAATAGTTTACCTAGACTATTTATAAAAACTGCAATAGTCATCATTTAAACTTATTTCCCTTTCAACCATTTTATAGCCTGAATTTCAGGTGCTTACCTAAGTAAGACCCTTAAGTATATGATTTTTTAACAAATAATTCAAGATTTACTTGTTTTCATTAAACCAATATTAATGTCTTATTTATCAAAAATTACACAAGCAAAGATTATTCTGTTTTGGGCTGCATTTATAGTTTAACAACCCTTATGCCAAATTTTGACACCTTCTCGTATTTGGCAGGAATAAGTATGAAATCTCATGATCAATAAATGCAAACAAAAATGTATGCTGAAAATTCTTAAGAAATTTATAATATTACTTTACCAATAATTTTAAAGCTAGCTTATTAAAGATTTTACTTAAGTCATGTGAACTTGGAAAGCATCTGAGCTCATTATTTAATTTATGAGTACTCTTTAAGCCAAATTTCGTACCTTGTGACCAAAAACACATAACAAAATACATATGTGTACATATAAACACACACATACACACTCATACAAAGATTCTATAGCTTTTACTTCAGAATTATGGCCATGAGATATAAATACAAATTCATTGGTTTTCAAGCAATAACCAAAAATAGGTTGAATGCAAGCAGTGGATTTTATCTCAGTAGAAAAGTAACCACAGACTTAAAGCAACCCGAAAAGAAAGCAGAGAGAGAAAGAATTCAGGAGCTTTATAGCTGCAGGTTAACCTTTGGGCTCTGAATTTTCCTTGATGTAATTTTGCACAAAAAGTCCATAATATGACCACTTTATACAAACACTTGAATGGAGAGTTGCCACAAAACCAACAGAGCCCCTGAAATGGAGTCATTCTCCTTGATTTTCTCATTCTTAGATTATTAGCATTCTTTATTTCTTACCTTTTCTTTTTTTTAAAGGAGAAACTATGCTGTGGCCTAGGGTTTAGTGGAGTGAGTTGAAGTGTACTGGTTGTGAGTGGGACTCCCTAGTATATCATCACTGCGTTATTTCCACCTTCTTATGTGTCTCAGTTTCTATCTCTGGAGGACTAGCACCTCTGAGAGGGCTCAAAATGTGGAGTGACCAGCTCCTATATCTGTTCCCTGGATGAGCCTTTTAAAACTAACTTCGTTGGGGGATCCCTGTAGGGCCACTGCACATCATGAGGGGGTCAACCCCCCAGACACTCCCAATCAGCCTCCAGTCACACAGGGTGCCTTTCATCTGGGAGGCGCAAAGTGCCCTTTCTCTTCAGAGCTGAGAAAACTCAGTCTCTCATTTATCCATGAAAACAACGGTTGAGGTCCACATGCAAATGCACAGAGAAGCCAGTTGAGATTAATTTCAGGAGGAAAGACAATGGAGAAGACTCTTTAGAATGCACCTTTAAATTAGAGTTAGGATCCTAAACAACAATTTCCTAGGAGGAAAAAAGACCACTTCCTGTAAACTGTCAGCAGCCACCTTTAACTTTGCAGTTCACGTCCACAATTACACCAAGGTCAAATCATCTTATATACAAGGTCATCTCTGGTACCTCCAAAACCCAAAGAGGTCAGGTAATGCAATACAGAAAAGCAGAGCTGTAGGCCTAAGAAGAACCTGCCCATGACCCTTAAAACTCCACAAGGAAAATGGAACACCCTCAAAAGGGCCAAAGTGAGTGGCACATTTGTCTGAGTTCTTTAAGAAGATCAAGTCATTAGAAGTCTTCTCTATATTTTTCTTGGTACCAAAGATAGCAAAAGGCAAAGGAGAAATAGGGTGGAAGAAAAGTAAATGAGAGAACTTTTTTTTTTAAACGGGAAGCAAATACAGAAACCTAGTGCGTAGTTTTGTTTGTTTTGTTTTGTTTTGTTTTTCTCTTTTGCAGCTGTGAGGAATTTTAGCTAATTCAGAGTTCTTGTTCCCCATAATTTGGAATTCTCATTTAGATTTGGCCAAGTCAGGTAAAGTTGGTCAAGTCTAATGGGAGAAAAAACAGAACAAAAAAACCCTACAAGAAACCCCTACAATATGATTACTGAGCACTCTGATGGTAAGAATAAATTAAGGCCAGCTGGTTGTTAATTGTAACTTTAGCCAAAACAAAACCCCAATTCCACTACTTACCTAGGAATTGGTCTCAGGCTGAAGAATCCTCTCTACCATTATAGGAGCAGAAAAATCTCAAACTCACCTTCACTGTTGGAAGTGAGCTCAAATTCCAGAAAGAAATTACCTGCCTTCCATCATCATGGAAGCAGGAAAACTTGCCTTCCTTGTTAGAAGCAAGTAAAATTCCAGAAAAGGAGTTGGACAGCACAATAAACTTTAGATCTCAACCAAATTTTGGGAGATCAGGGGTTCTCTGAAAGGAAGAGAGCTCCCAGGCCTCAGAAAAGTGTCCCACTGGTTTGAGTCATAAAGATAGCTCAAACTGGTATCAAGCACTAATAGGAGATTTGTCAAAAGTCAGGGCCACCTCCACTCAGTCACTTCACGGTCACGAATTTGTAAACCAAATGTTTCTGAGACAAATCTCAATCAATTTGGAAAGTTTACTTTGCCAAGGTTAAGGATGTATCTGTGACACAGCCTCAGGAGGGCTTGATGACATGTACCCAAGGTGGTCAGAGCACAGTTTGGTTTTATACATTTTAGGGAGATATGAGACATCAATTACTATATGTAAGATGAACATTCATTCGGTCCGGAAATGTGGGACTTGCCAAACCCAGAGAAGACTACCTGAAGGCATTTAATAATCAAACTCCCAAGGTCAAGGATAAAGAAAGGCTTCTAACAGCAGCAAGAGAAAAATAAATAGCATACAATAGAGCACCAATATGTCTGGCAGCAGACTTTTTAATGAAAATCTTACAGGCCAGGAGAGAGTGGCATGGCATGTTTAAAGGGCTGAAGGATAAAACATTTTACCCTAGAATAGTATAACTGGGAAAATATCCTGCACGCATGAAGGAGAAATAAATAGCTTCCCAGACAAATAAAACCTGAAGGATTTAATGAACAGTAGACCTGTCCTAAAAGAAATGCTAAAGGGAGATGTTTAATCTGAAATAAAAGGATGTTAATAAGCAATAAGAAATTATCTGAAAGTACAAAACCCACTGGTAAAAATAAGTACTCAGAGAAATGGAATATGATGACACTGTAGTGGCATTGTGTAAACTACTCTTACCTTAAGTAGAAAGACTAAACAATGAACAAAGCATAAAGAATGGCTATGACAATTTTTCAAGACATAGTATAATAAGAAATAAAGTGAAACAAAAAAAGTTTGAAAGTGGGGTGATAAATTTAAAGTGTAGAGCTTTTAGTAGTGTACTTTCTGTATGTTTGTTTGTTTGCTTGTTTATGTAATCAGTGTTAAGTTGTCATCAGTTCAAAGTAATGGGTTATATAATAATATTTGCAAACCTTGGGGTAGCCTCAAATCAAAAAACATACAATGGGATACAAAAAATATAAAGCAAGAAATTAAAGTATATCAGCACAGAAAAAATACCTTCATTTAAAGGAAGACAGGAAGGAAGAAATGAAAAAAAGAGAAGACCACAAAACAACTAGAAAACACATTTCAGAATGGCAGAAGTGAGTCTCTACTTATCATTAATAACATTAAATATAAATGGATCTCCAATAAAAAGATATAGAGTGGCTGAATGAATGATAAAACAAGACCCAATGATCTCTTATTTGCAGGAAACACTCTTCTTCTATAAAGATATACATAGACTAAAAATAAAGGGTTGAAGAAAGATACTCAATGCCAATGGAAACCAGAAGAGAGCAGGAATATGTATACATATATTAGAAAAATAGATTTCAAGACAAAACATGTAAGAAGAGACAAAGAAGGACATTACATAATGAAACATCCTGAAACATTATATGATTGTGGGTATATATGCACCCAACACAGGAGCACCCAGATATGTAAAGCAAATATTATTAGAGCCAAGGATAGACCCCAGTACAATAATAGCTGGAGAATTCAAAACCCAATTTTCAGCATTAGACAGATAATCCAGCAGAAACTCAACAACAAGAAAGAAAATTGGATTTAATCAGCACTATTGACCAAATGAACCTAATAGATATTTACAGAATATTTCATCCAACAGCTGCAGAATACACATTCTTCTCCACAGTAGATGAATCATTTATGACATGGTCACTTCTTCCTTACAGGCCAGTAGAGAGTGGTGTGGCATGTTTAAAGTGCTGAAAGAGAAAAAACATTTTATCCTAGAATAGTATAACTGGGAAAATAATCCTGCAAGTATGAAGGATAAATAAATATCTTCCCAAACAAATAATACCTGAGAGATTTTATGAAATGTAGACCTGTCATACAAGAAATGCCAAGACAGACCAAATGTTAGGCCAAAAAATAAGTCTTAAACATTCCAAAACCTTTAAATAATACCAAGCATCTCCTCTGATCACAACAAAATAAAACTAGAATCAACAACAAGAAAAATGTTAGAAACTACACAGATACTTAGAAATTCAATGATATGCTCCTGAATGACCATGAGTCACTAAAAAAATTAAGAAGAAAATTTAAAAATTTCTTCAAATAAATGATAATGGAAACACAACATACCAAATCCTATTGGATGCAGTAAAAACAGTACAGGGAAATTTGGTCTTGGCTGTGAGTTTGTCATAAATGGCTCCTATTATTTTGAAGTATATTCCTTCAATACCTAGTTTATTGAGAGCTTTTAACATGAAGGGTGTTGAATTTTATCAAATGTCTTTTCAGCATCTATTGAGATAATCATGTGGTTTTTGTCTTTAGTTCTTTGTATGATGGATCACATTTATTTATTTGCGTATGTTGAACTAACCTTGCATTCCAGAAATAAAGCCTACTTGATCATGGTGGATTAGCTTTTTTATGTGCTGCTGGATTTTATTTGCAAGTATTTTGTTGAGGATTTTTGCATCAATGTTTATCAAGGCTATTGACCTGAAGATCTCTTTTTTCGTTTTATCTCTGCCAGGTTCTGGTATCAGGATGATGCTGGCCTCATAGAATGAGTTGGTGAGGAGTTCCTCCTCCTCAATTTTTTGGAATAGTTCCTGTAGGAATAGTATCAGCTCTTCTTAGTACATCTGGTAGAATTTGACTATGAATCTGTCTGGTCCTGGGCTTTTTTTGGTTGGTAGGCCATTTTGTCACTAATTCAATTTCAGTGGTTATTATTGGTCTGTTTAGGAATTCGATGTCTTCCTGGTTGAGTCTTGGGAGGGTATATGTTCCAGGAATTTATTCCTTGTTTCTAGGTTTTCTAGTTTGTGCGCATAGAGGTATGCATAGTAGTTTCTGAAAGTTATTTGTATTTCAGTGGCATCAGTAATAACATTCCATTAATTATGTCTGATTGTGTTTATTTTTATTTCCTCTGTTTTCTTCCTTATTAGTCTAGCTAGTGGTCTATCTATCCTATTAATTTGTTCAAACAAAAAACTCCCAGATTTGTTGATCTTTTGAATGGTTTTTGTGTCTCCATCTCCTTCAATTCATCTCTGATTTTGGTTATTTCTTGTCTTCTGCTAGCTTGGGGGTTGGCTTACTCTTGGTTCTCTAGATCTTTTAGTTGTAATATTACATTGTAAACTAGAGGTCTTTCTAACTTTTTGATGTGTACACTTAGTGCCATAAGTTTATCTCTTAAGACTGCCTTGGTTGTTTCCCAGAGATTCTGATATTTATTATCTTTGTTCTCATTCGTTTCAGAGAACTTCTTGATTTCTGCCTTAATTTCATTATTTACTCAAAAATCATTCAGGAGCAGGTAATTCAATTATCATGTATTGCACGGTTTTGAGAGTTTTTTTAAGTTTTTATTTTTATTCTGCTATGGTCCAAGAGTGTGTTTGGTATGATTTTGGTTATTTTGTACTTGGTGGTGATTGTTTTATGTCTGATTATGTGGTTCATCTTAAAGTATGTGCCATGTGACAATTAGAAGAATGTATATTGTGCTGTTTTGGGGTGGAGAGTTGTGAAGATGTGTATCAGATCCATTTGGTCCAATGTTGAGTTCAGGTTCTGAATATCTTTGTTAATTTTCTGCCTTGATGATCTGTCTGATACTGTCAGTAGAGTGTTGAAGTCTCCTACTGTTTCTGTGTGGGAATCAAAGTCTTTTTGTAGGTCTCTAAGAATTTGATTTATGAACCTTCATGCTCTTGTGTTGAGTGCATATATACTTAGAATCGTTAGGCCTTCTTGTTGAATTAAACTCTTTACCATTATGTAATGCCCTTCTTTGTCTTTGTAAACATTTATTGGTTTAAAGTCTGTTTTGTCTAAAATCAGGATTGCAACCCCTGCTTTGTACTGATTTCCATGTGCTTGGTAGATTTTTCTCCATACCTTTATTTTAAGTCTATGTTGGGGGGGGTGGTCATTGAATGTAAGATGGGTCTCATAAAAACTCCATATCCTTGGGTATTGCTTTTTTATCTAGCTTGACACTCTGTGCCTTTTAAATGGACCATTGAGCCTGTTTACATTCAAGATTTGTATTGACATGTGTGGATTTGATCCTGTCATTTTGTTGTTAGCTGGTTATTATGCCAGCATGTTTGTGTGTTTTTATTATAGTGTCACTGTTCTGTGTACTTAAGTGTGCTTTTGTATTGGCTGAAAATGGTCTTTCCTTTCCATATTTAGTTATTCTTTCAAAATGTCTTGTAGGGCAGATATGGTGATAACAAACTCCCTCAGCATTTGCCTATCTGAGAAAAAAAATTATTTCTCCTTTGCTGAAGAAGCTTTGTTTGGCTGGTGATATGGTTTTGATCTGTGTCCCCACCCAAATCTCATGTTTGATTTTAATTCCCAATGTTGGAGCTAGGGCCTGGTGAGAGGTGATTGGATCATGGGGGTGGTTTCTAATGGTTTAGCACCATTTTATTGGACCATTGCTGTCCTTGTGATAGAGTTTTCATGCGATATGGTTATTTAAAAGTGTGTAGCACCTTCTCCCTCTCTCTTTTCCCCCTGCTCTGGCCATGTAAGATGCTGCAGCAGGAGGAAGAGATTCACCTATCACCATGATCGTAAGTTTCCTGAGGCCTCCAAGAAGCTGTGCAGAAGCCATCATTCCTCCTGAACAGCCTGTGAAACCATGAGCCAATTAAATCTCTTTTCTTATAAATTAGCCAGTCTCAGGTATGTCTTTATAGCTATACAAGAACCAACTAATACAACTGGACATGACATTGTTGGTTGAAGATTTTTTTTCTCTTTAAGAATGTTGAATATAGGCCCCCAATTTCTTCTGGCTTAGAGTGTTTCTGCTGAGAGGTTCATGGTTAGCCTGATATGGTTCCTTTCCTAGGTGATGTGCCCTTTTAACATTCTTTTTTTCATTCCAACCTTGGAAAATCTGATGACTGTTTCTTGGGGATAATCTTCCTGTGTAAAATCTTGCAGGTGTTCTCTGTATTTTCTGAATTTGACTGTTGGCCTCTCTAGCAAGGTTGGGAAAGTTTTTATAGATAATATCCAGAAGTATGTTTTCCAAGTTGTTTACATTCTTCCTGTCCATTTCAGGGATGCCAATGATTCATAGATTTGGTCTTTTTATATAATTTCATTTTTTCTCATGGATTTTGTTTGTTCCTTCATTCTCTCTTTTTTTTTTTTCTGACTGTCTTATTTCAGAGAGCCAGTCTTCACATTCTGACATTCTTTCCTCAGCTTGGTCTATTATGCTATTAATACTTGCAATTGCATTGTAAAATTCTTGTAGTGTAGTTTTTAGCTTGATCAGATCAGTTAGGGTCTATATTGTACTGGCTATTTTGTCTGTCAGCTCCTGTATAATTTTATTATGATTCTTAGTTTCCTTGGATTGGATTTTGCCATTCTAGTGAATCCTCATGATCTTGTTCCTATCCATATTCTGAATTCTATTTCTGTCATTTTAGCCAACTCATCTTGGTTAAGAACCCTTGTTGGAGAACTAGTCCCACTGTTTGGAGGACATAAGACACTCTGGCATTTGAGAGCCAGAGTTCATGCATTGGTTCTTTCTCACCTCTGCATGTGGATGTTTCTTTAACTGCTGGGCTGGGTTTGTTTGTGGTTTTTGAGATGAAGTCTCACTCTGTCACGCAGGCTGGAGTGCATTGGCACGATCTTGGCTCAATGCAACTTCTGCCTCCCAGGTTCAAGCGATTCTCTTGCCTCAGCCTCCAGGGTAGCTGGGATTATAGGTATGTGCCACCATGCCTGGCTAATTTTTGTATTTTTTTTTTTTAGTAGAGATGGGGTTTCAACATGCTGGCTAGGCTGGTCTTGAACTCCTGACCTCAAGTAATCCACCTGCCTCAGCCTTCCAAAGTCCTGGGATTACAGGCATGCACCACCATGCCTGGCTAATATATATATATATATATATATATATATATATATTTTTTTTTTTTTTAGTAGAGTTGTGGTTTCACCATGTTGGCCAGGCTGGTCTCGAACTCCTGACCCCAAGTGATCCATCTGCCTTGGCCTCCCAAAATGCTGGCATTACAGGCATGAGCCACCACACCCAGCCAAACTACTGAGCTGTTTCTGATTGAAGTGGTCATGTAGGGGCAGAATGGTTTTCCTGGCATCCCAGGCCAGGCAGCCCTGCCCAGTGAGGAGAATTGAGGACTGGAAACTGTGTGGAGAACAGTCTGACCACTTTTCCATGAGGTGGGTGCTCTTCTGGGTGTCCAGACAAGCCCTTGGGCCTGCACACTCTCCAGAGCCTGGAAACATCAAGGGCAAGAGCTGCAAGACAGCAAAGATGGCAACCCACCTCTCCCACTGGGAGTTCTGTCCCAGGGAATTACAGAAATGCTACTGGCTTGATAGTCCCAGGGGGTGGGTGAAGACCCAAGCCACAAAGATCCTCCCAGTGAGAAGATATGGGATTCAGGACCCTCATAACAAACAGTCTGGGCAGGTTTTTTGTAGGGCTGCTGCAGTATGCTGAGGATCTGCTCTAGTTCCTAGTCACCTGGGATTTTTCAGTACCTGAAGGTATCAACAATGAAGGCTGCAAAACAGCAAAGACTATAGCATGCCTCTCCATCCGGGAGCTCTGTCCCAGAGAGGTATGAACCTGTTGCCAGTCCAAACACACTGATGGGAGTGACTGGGGACCACAGTCAGGAGATCCCACCCCGTGAGGAGGAATGGGCCCAGGGACCTGCATTAAAAAGCAGTCTGGCTGCATTTTCATAGAGCAGCTGTGCTGTGTTGGTTGTCTACTTCAGCCCCCAGTCACCTTGGACCCTCCAAAGCTGAAAGGAAACTACTGATAAGGCTGCAAAACAGCAAAGATGGTGGCCTGCCCCTCCCTCTGGGAGTTCTGTCCCAGGGAGTTTTGGAACTACTGCTGGCTGGAAAACACCAGCAGGGGTAGCTCTAGACCTTGGTCAGAAGGTTCTGCCCAGTGAAGAGAAATGGGATCCAGGACCCAAGTGAAAAAGCAGTCTGGTTGCCTCTTCGTAGAAATGCTGCACTGTGCTAGGGGGCCACTCCAGTCCCTAGTCAGCTCAGACTCCCAGGAGCCTGAAGGCATCAATGGCTAAGGATGTAAAACAGCAAAGATGATGGCCTTTCCCCTCCCTCTGGAAGCTCCTTCTCAGTGGGGTGTAACACTGCTACCCATGGCTGGCTGGAGTTCCAAGTCAGTGGGTCTTGTTCTTAGAGATGCCATGGAAGTGGGGCTGGCAGACCATCACTGCTCAGCCCCCTGGGTTCAGCACCTTTTTTATAAGTATGTATTCAGCCACTTTTGCTGGGAAGCCTGGGTATCTAAAGCTTCCAGGGCTTTGTACGTGCCTAAGCTGATGCTCTGCCAAGACTCCATGCAGCTCTGCATGTCAGACTGAAGGCCCTGGTGGGGTGGGATCGCAACAGGATCACCTCACCCAAGGGTTGAAAGATTCATGGATGAAGCATGGGTCCCTGGGGTCACTCACTCACCACTTACCTGGGCAAGGGAGACTTCACTGGCTTTGTGTTGCTCCCAAGTGGGCAATTATTCAGCCTTGCTTTCTCTGTTCTCCATGGGTCGAGTTATTTTCTTAATTAATGCCAATGCATGTAACTGGGTGTTTCAGTTGAAGGTGCTGTATTTACTTGCACCTTTTATTTCTCTCCGTCAGAGTGGCACACACTAGGTGCTTCTAGTCAATTAATTTGGCCAGTAATTGGTCTTTTTAAAAAGATGAACAAAATTGACAAACCTTTAGCTATTCTAAGAAAAAACAGAGAGGAACTAACTAACTAAATAAATACAGAGATTAAAAAGAAGACATTACAACTCATATTGCAGGAATTCAAAAGATCATTAGTAACTACTATGAGCAAGTATATGCCAATAAATTGGAAAACCTAGAAAAAATAGATAAATTCCTGGACACCTACAACCTACAAAGATTGAACTGTGAAGAAATCCAAAAACTGAACAGACCAATAACAAATAACAAGATCAAAGCTGTAATAAAGAGTCTTTTGGTAAAGAAAATCCCAGAATCCAATGGCTTCAGTGCTGAATTCTACCAAATATTTAAGAAGAACTGACACCAATTCTACTCAAACTCTTCCAAAAAATAAAAAAGGAGGAAAGTTAAAAAGCTTCTGCACAGCAAAAGATATGATCAACAAAGTGAAGATACAGCCCATAGAATGGGAGGAAATCTTAGCAAACTATCCAACTGACCAAAATATAGAAGGAGCTCAACCCAGTCTATAGGAAAAGAAATTCAATAATCCAATCAAAAATGGGGGAAAATTTGAATAGACAGCTCTCAAAAGAAGACACACAAATGGCAAACAAAGCATAAGAAAAGATGCTTAACATCATTAATCATCAGAAAAATGCAAATCAAAACTACCATGAAACATCATCTCAACCCAGATAAAATGGTTTATATCCAAAAGACAGGCAATAACAAATGCTGGTGAGAATGTGGAGAAAACGTAATCCTCATATACTGGTGGAGGGGAGTAAATTAGTACAACCACTACAGAGAATAGTTTGGAAGTTCCTCAAACATCTAAAAATGAGCTACCATATGATCCAGCAATCCCACTGCTTAGTAAATACCCAAAAGAAAGTAAATCAGTATATTGAAGAGATATCTTTACTCTTACGATTGTTGCAGCACTGTTTACAATAGCTAAGTTTTGGAAGAAACCTAAGTGTCTGTTGACATATGAATAGATAAAGAAAATGTGGAACAGACACACAATGGAGTACTATTTAGCCATAAAAAGAATGAGATCCAGTCATTTGCAACAACATGAATGGAAATGGAGATCATCATGTTCAGTGAAATAATCCAGGCACGGAAAGACAAACATTGCATGTTCTCATTATTTGTGTGATCTAAGAATTAAAAGAATAAAACTCATGGACATAAAGAGTAGAACAATAATTACCAGAGGCTGGAAAGGGTAGTGGGGTCCTTGGGTGGGGGACAGAGGAGTGAGGATGGTTAATCAGTACAAAAAAATAGTAAAAATGAATAAGACCTATTATTTGGTAGCATAATAGAGTGACTATAGTAAATAATAATTGTACATTTGAACACAGTTTAGAGTGCAATTGGATTGTTTATAATTCAAAAAATAAATGTTTGAGGGGATGAGCACCCCATTCTCCATGATGTGCTTATTTCACATTGCATGCCTGCATCAAAATATCTCAGTTACCCCATAAATATATACACCTACTATATACGGTACACACAAAAACTAAAAATTAAAATTAAAAAAAGAAAAACTGAAGGTATCACATTACCTGACTTCAAATTATACTACAGAGCTATAGAAATCAAAACAGCATAATACTGGCATAAAAACACACACACAGGTGAACAGAACAGAGAACCCAGAAACAAATCTACACACCTACAGTGAACTCATTTTTGACAAATGTGCCAAAAACATACACTGAGGAAAAGAGAGATTCTTTAATTAATGGTGTTGGGATAACTGAATATCCATAGGCAAGAGAATGAAACTATGAGCCTACCTCTCACCATATATAAAAATCAAAATAAGCTGGATTAAAGACTTAAATCTAAGACCCCAAACTGCGAGGAAACATTGGGGAAACTCTCTAGGACATTGATCTGGGCAAAAATTTCTTGAGCAATAATTCTCAAGCACAGGCAACCAAGGCAAAAATGGACAAATGGAATCAGAAGATATTGAAAAGTTTCTGCACAGCAAAGAGCACAATCAACAAATTGAAGAGACAACCCACAGAATGGGAGAAAATATTTGCAAACTATCCATCTGACAAAGAATTAATAACCAGAATATATAGGAGCTCAGACAACCCTCAAGAAAAAAAATCTAATAGTCCAATTAAGAAATGGTCAAAAAATCTGAACAGACAGTTCTCAAAAGAAGACCTACACATGGCAAACAGGCATATGAAAAGGTGCTCAACATCATTGATAGTAGAGAAATGCAAATCAAACCTACAATAAGATATCATCTCACTCCAGTTAAAATGCCTTATATCTGAAAGACAGGCAATAACAAATGCTGATGAGAATATTCAGAAAGGATAACACTCATACAGTATTGGCAGCAATGTAAATTAGTACAGCTACTATGAAGAATGGTTTAGGGATTTCTCAAAAAACTAAAAATAGGGCTACTATATGATACAGCAATCCCACTGCTGAGCATATAATCAGGAGAAAGGAAATTAGTATACCAAAGAGGTATCTACACTCCCATGTTTGTTGCAGCACTCTTCACAATAGCTAAGATTTGAAAATAACCCAAATGTCCATCAATAGATGAATGGATAAGGAAAATGTGGCACTTATACACAATGGAGTACTATTCAACCATAAAATGAATGAGGACCTGTCATT
The DNA here is from genome assembly GCF_029289425.2 of Pan paniscus. Lineage (NCBI taxonomy): Eukaryota > Metazoa > Chordata > Mammalia > Primates > Hominidae > Pan > Pan paniscus. The sequence continues at coordinate 67,557,022 of NC_073272.2, forward strand.
TGCAAGAACATGGATGGAACTGGTGGTTATTGTTAAATGAAATAAAGCTGGCACAGAAAGACAAATGTCACATGTTCTCACTTATTTGTGGGATCTAAAAATCAAAACAATTAAACTCATGGAGATAGAGAGTAGAAGGATGGCTACCAGAGACTGAGAAGGGTAGTGGCAGGGAGAAGGTGGAAATGGTTAATGGGTACAGAAAAAAATAATTAGAAAGATTGAATAAGACCTAGTATTTACTAGCACAACAGTCACCTGACTTAAATTATTATAGTCAAAATAATTTAATTTTACATTTTTAAATAACTAAAAGAGTATAATTTATTGTTTGTAACACAAAGGATAAGTGCTTGAGGGGATGGATATCTCATTTTCCATGATGAGATTATTATGTATCACATACCTGTATCAAAATATCTCATGTACCTCATAAATATATACACCTATTATGTACCCACAAAAATTAAAAATAACAAAATAAACTTAAATCCTTTCTGAGACTTCTCCTGAACCCATCATGTACAAACAATTCTAACAAATTTCCTCTCTCCCACCACATATTTATTCTCTACCTCAGTATTTGCTTATGTTTATAGCACTTCAAATTTTGTACATATGTTTAATTTATTCATTTGTTTACTTGCATATTCTCTCTTTTCCCTACTAGACTATAAACTCAACAAGGACAGAGATATTTTCCCACTCACAAACATACACTCAACTTCTGACATATTTCTGTCATATTCTAGGCTGACAACTAATGCTTCTCAAGGGATTGAATCAATCTATCAGTTCAAATGTCATCATTGCTCATCTACCCAGGTGAGAGATAGAACTTGTAGTCTAAGGATCCTTCCTATTCTCACATGCTATGACACTGTAATTTTGTTATTACATTCCATTAAATTTTCTAGGCTCTTTGGTGTGAATTTATTTAATTATGTTTATTCCAAAAGGAATTGACCCAAGAACTGTGATTGCAGACATATACCACTGGGTAGGTAGCCAGAGCTTCCCTGCTGTTAGATATCAACTCTCAAGCTAGAGCTTATATTCCTTACTCTCTATTGTAAAACCAAGAAGAAAAACAGCAGAAAAGGTCATTACCTACTATTTTTTCAGCCACGTGCTGGCCATATTCACATCCAGAATTTCACTTGATCTCCCCAAATGTTTTTCATTCTTCACTGGAAGGGAGATTTTTCTCTAATATTCCCCAATTGGCTAATTATGCTCTGGATAGAGCCCCATTCAGAAATGTATGAATCCAGTCTTTTCTCTTTCCAGGGAAAATACATGGGGAAGAAAATTTTTTTCATATTTATTCTTCATGGAGATAGATGGCTGGATGCTGACTTATTCCAGCAGTCTGCCCCGCTATACCTGGTCAAAGTAAAGCTGTGGCAGCACTTTGGAGTTTATGAAGTACTTTTACCTGTGGTTCTTGTCACAGCCCAGTGAGATAGATGAGCTGAGCCTTATCAATCATCCCTGTTTCTTAAGTTGAAGGAACTGAAGACCACGAACCATAAGGGATTCCAACAAGCAGTAATGATAACTACCTTTTATTAGTTATGTATTTTTCTTGACACTTTGTCTACATTACCTCACTTGAGCCTCACAACAACCCTAGAAAGTGAGTATTACTAGACTCTTCATTGCACAGATATTAAAACTGAGGCTCTGAGAAACTTGCCAAAGCTCACACAGCTACTAAGCTACTAAGCCAGGACACCATGGTGTGTCTAATTATAATCCCATGCTCTTAAAATCACTCTACAATAAGAAAGGTTAAGATTGGAATTCAGACATCCATCCTGCCAAATCATTGTTCAGCCTTTCCTTTTATACTAGATGGCCACTCTGCCCCAACTCTGGGAGGACGAGTAGGACAAGGTCCTGCCATCATTGCTTTCCCAGTCAGTGTTGCCCTCCACTCTCTACTATGGGGAGTGAACTCCTCTTTACATTGTTGCCAATTGCTTGTTTCATTGCTGGGAGTGTAAAATGTTTTACAATTATGAGCCTTTGATGATAGACTTCTAAACGGCCTATCTGAGGGACAGGTGTGGGGAAGCTGGTAACCATAAGGGGGAAGTAAGATCATGCAGGAACATTCACTGGAATAGGCAGGTAGTGGCCCTCATATGAGAGAGGCAAGAGCCTAACAACTCTGAAGCAGATATACAGAGTATAAGGAAGAGGCTGAAAATTCAGCTTAGATGCTGTGCTTTAAAATCAGGTCATCTGAGCCCAGGCTGACTAGGGACCTCACAGGGACGTCGTGGCTGGGTAAAATAATAAAAATAAAATAAGATCAGCTCATCTTACCAAGGAAAAGAAAAAAAACAAGGCCAACCCATCCATAAAACTATCAATAAAATGAAACTTGGACACTACTGTGATCCCATTCAAGGCCATTATTTTGCCCTCTTATTTTATTTTTGCCATCTTTGCTTGTGACTCCCTTATACAGCCTATCTGGCCTATAATTTTTTGTCTTTTCCTCTCATCACTGGCTTGTGCTCATTCATTGGATTTCATGATAGAATATGTCTTCCCACATGTATGCTTGAGGTAATGGATATCTCAATTATCCTGTAATGATTTGATCATTGCACATTGTATGCACATATCAAAAATATCACATGCACCCCATAAATATGTACAATTATTGTGTATCAATTAAAAAATCAAGAATATATCTTTCCAGGTTTGACTGCTGGCCTTTCTCAGACGAATGTTGTGCTTGCTTTTCTGTGGCTTTTCTCCTTGAAGCTGTAGTAGCATGCTAAGCAAACCAGCTCTTCTCTAGGGACTCCAGACCAATATTTGGAGCTTTCCATGGAGGATGTCTTGGTTACAAAGTTAGAAAGGGCAAACCCATCAGCTGCAATCAGCAGGTGAAGGAGTCCAGTTTCACAGGGGGACAGCAGAGCCTTAATACGAAGGAGTTAATGTATATCAGGCAAATGGAGATCCCCCTAAAGATCTGGCCCCAGACACAAAATCAGGTTTCTGGGAAATGAAGCCTTTTAGGCCCTCCAGAGGAAGAGCAGCAGGAGCTGGATGCCCAGTCAGTAATGGTCATCCACCAAGATCCCAAGTGAGAGAAATATCTCTCTTGAGGGTGAGGGTAGTCTTGGGTCATAGCAGTTGCAGGACAAGAGGGTAGCACAAGCCTCAAACAAAGGGGACTGACTAGTAATTGGGGCTAATTTCCAAAGACCTAGCACAACAGCCTGCATGAATCTACCTTGCGCTAAATTCTGGACATCTTTGGCACCACTACTATCCAATATTTCCATCTTGAGGCAAAGAATGAGAATTGGGACCAGATGCCTTGTAAGCTGTGAGTCAGCCAGGCCATGCAGCAGCTAGATTGAATTTAAAATTATGTTCTCTGTTAACACCACTCTGCTTTTGTGATTGCTTCCTCTTCCTTTAATTTCCTCATAAATGTTTCTTTTGGAAAATTTCAACCCTGCCATAGCTGAGCTAAGGGGAAAGGGATTTGGACAGATTTCAACTGACCAAAGAGAGGGATGAGACCAGATGTTCAGCATCTTGGAAAGAACTAGTGAACTTGGGCACAGAAAGAAGTGTAAATCCAAGAGAGGTAAAATTGTGAACATCAATTCCATCCTGTCCAGGGTTTTCCCTCCCAACACTCCTTAGTAGTTGGCTATATGACTCTCTTCCTGAGCCCGATGATCCACATACACCTTATGTGTCCTACTTGGAGGTGGGGCTGTCAGAACCACTAAGAATAAAAGATGACCTCAATGTTAGTCTCTCAAAATGCATAGGGTCTCAAATATCAGAATTGGACGGCTTCCATAGAGATCAATTAATTTAGTGGTTCTCAGCCCTGATTTAACAGCAGAATCACCTGGGGGTTGGGAGGGAGGTAGTAAACCTTTACAAAAATACGAGTCCCCTTGGCCTTATCTGCAGAGATTCATATTTAATTGCTTATGGGTAGGCCCAGGCATCAGTAGTTTTAAAATCTCCCCAGAAAATTCTAACATGCAGCCAGGGTTGAGAAGCATGGTTTTAATCCAAACTTTTCATTGTATAGATGGGGAAAATGAGGTTCACAGAGCAGAAAGAAGTGTTCCAGGTGTCATAACAGGTCAGTGAAATAATCTAGAATATGAGCCTTCTGATTTCTAATCTCATATTCTTTCTAGTGCTCCACACTGTTTCTCAAGGTAGAAAGCTAGGATGGTTCTGAGTTCCCTCTAAACATCAAACATATCTACTTCTGTGTGGCATAAAGTCTACCATTACCATTTCACTTAACCATCTTCATACACATTCTATATAACCCTTGACTAAGAAAACTGTTAAAAAGATATTAAATGTAAGGGTTGCTTCTTATGTAAAGTGAAATACCATTGTGTCTCGCCGCTCCAAAGCCAAAAAATCCTTAACATCAGCTCATGAAAAACATCTTTAATGGGATAATTCTGGACATTTATATCTGCTTTTTATGAGTATTTTCCTCAGTAATTGAATATGGCTGCAGAGTATACTTATTAGTAAATCTGATTTAATTAACAATCCCACACTATTATAAACACAGGTGGTTTCCAGTTGTTTTGCTATTACATACAGTACTTCAATGAACAACTAGCAGTTAAATGTTGGCTGACATATATGATAATTCCTTCTGGAAGTATAAAAGCAAACTATAATAATACAAATGATAATATATTTTTAAGCTCCAACTTATCCTTCAGAATGAATGTGCTGATTTATACTATCATGGAGTGTATGTAGAAATGACCAATTCATATTCTGCCCAATACTGTACTATCAAAGAGAAAAATGGTACCTTTAAACTTAGTGGGTTTAAAATATTTTTGTTGTTTTTATTTTTCCATACTTTGTTGGGGTACAGGTAGTGTTTGGTTACATTAGTAAGTTCTTTTTCTCTTTTTCTTTCTTTCTTTTTTTTTTTTTTTAGATGCAGTCTCAGTCTGTCACCCAGGCTGGAGTGCAATGGCGTCGTCTCGGCTCACTGCAACCTCCGCCTCCCGGGTTCAAGCAATTCTCCCACCTCAGCCTCCCGAGTAGCTGGGACTACAGGTGTGTGCCACCACACTTGGCTAATTTTTGTATTTTTAGTAGAGATGGGGTTTCACTATGTTGGCCAGGCTGGTCTCGAACTCCTGATGTCGTGATCCACCTACCTTGGCTTCCCAAAGTGCTGGGATTACAGGTGTGAGCCATTGCCCAGCAGAGTAAGTTCTTTAGTGGTGACTTGTGAGATTTTGGTCCACCCATCACCTGAGCAGTATACACTGCACCCTGTTTGTAGTCTTTTGTCCCTTGCCCCACTTCCAACCTTCCCCTCGAGTCCCCAAAGTCCATTTTGTCATTCTTATGCCTTTGCATCCTCATAGCTTACCTCCCACATATCAGTGTGAACATACGATGTTTGGTTTTCCATTCCAGAGTTACTTCACTTAGAATAATCGTCTCCAATCTCATCCAGGATGTTGTGAATGCCGTTAATTCAATGCTATTTATGGCTGAGTAGTATTCCATCATATAAATATATATATATATATACACACAGTAGTATTCCATCATCTATACATACCACAGTTTCTTTATCCACTTGTTGAGTGATGGGCATTTGGGTTGCTTCCATGATTTTGTAATTGCAAATTCTGCTGCTATAAACATGGATGTGCAAGTATCTTTTTTGTATAATGACTTCTTTTCCTCTGGGTAGATACCCAGTAGTGGGACTGCTGGATCAAATAGTAGTTTTACTTTTAGTTCTTTAAGGACTCTCCACACTGTCTTCCAAAGTGGCGGAATTAGTTTACATTCCCACCAGCAGTGTAGAAGTGTTCCTTGATCACTGCATCCACACCAACATCTACTGTATTTTTAATTTTTTGATTACAGCCATTCTTGCAGGAGTAAGGTGGTATTGCATTGTGGTTTTGATTTGTATTTCCCTGATCGTTAGTGATGTTGAGCATTTTTTCATGTTTGTTGGCCATTTTATATTCTCTTTTGAGAATTGTCTATTCATGTCCTTAGCCCACTTTTTGATGGGATTGTTCCTTTTTTTTCTTACTGATTTGTTTGAGTTCATTGTAGATTCTGGATATTAGTCCTTTGTCAGATGTATAAATTGTGAAGGTTTTCTACCACTCTGTGAGCTGTCTGTTTGCTCTGCTGACTGTTCCTTTTGCCATGTAAAAGCTCTTTAGTTTAATTAATTCACAGCTATTTATCTTTGTTTTTATTGCATCTGCTTTTGGGTTCTTGGTCATGAAATCCTTGCCTGAGCCAATGTCCAGAAGGGTTTTTCAGTGTTATCTTCTAGAATTTTTATAGTTTCAGGTCTTAGATTTTAAGAACTTGACCCATCTTGAGTTGATTTTTGTATAAGATGAGATACGAGGATCCAGTTTCATTCTCCTACATGTGGCTAGCCAATTATCCCAGCACTATTTGTTGAAAAGGATGTCCTTTCCCCATTTTATATTTTTGTTTGCTTTGTCAAACATCAGCTGGCTGTAAGTATTTGGGTTTATTCCCAAGTTCTCTGTTCTGTTCCATTGGTCTATGTGCCTATTTTTATACCTATACCATGCTGTTTTGGTGACTATGGCCTTATAGTATAGTTTCAAATCAGGTAGTGTGATGCCTCCAGATTTGTTCTTTTTGCTTAGTCTCGTGTTGGCTCTGTGGGCTCTTTTTTGGTTCCATGTGAATTTTAGAATTGTTTTTCCTAATTCTGTGAAGAATGATGGTGGTATTTTGATAGGGATTGCATTGAATTTGTAGATTGCTTTTGGCAGTATGGTCATTTTCACAATGTTGATTCTACCCATCCATGAACATGGGATATGTTTCCATTTGTTTGTGTCATCTATGATTCCTTTCAGCAGTGTTTTGTAGTTTTCCTTGTAGAGATATTTTGCCTCCTTGGTTAGGTATATTCCTACTTATTTTATTTTTCTTTTTTTGCAGCTATTTTAAAAGGAGTTGAGATCTTGACTTGATTCTCAGCTTGGTTGCTATTGGTGTATAGAAGAGCTACTGATTTGTGTACATTAATCTTGTATCTGGGTCAGGCATGGTGGCTCACACCTGTAGTCCCAGCTTTGGGAAGCTGAGGTGGGAGGATCACTTGAGGTAAGGAGTTTGAGACCAGCCTGGCCAACAGGGCAATACCCCATCTCTACTAAAAATACAGAAATTAGCTGGACATGATGGTGGGCTCCTGTAATCCCAGCTACTTGGGAGGCTGAGGCAGAAGAATTGCTTGAACCCAGGAGGCAGAGGTTGCAGTGAGCCGAGCTTGTGCCACTGCACTCCAGCCTGGGCGACAGAGCAAGGCTCCATGTCAAAAAAAACAAAACAAAACAAAACAAAACAAAAAAAACCTTGTATCTGAAAACTTTGCTGAATTCTTTTATCAGTTCTAGGAGCTTTCCGGAGGAGTCTTTAGGGTTTTTGAGGTAAACAATCATATCATCAGCAAACACTGACAGTTGACTTCCTCTTTACTGGTTTGGATGACCTTTATTTCTTTCTCTTGTCTGATTGCTCTGTCTAGGACTTCCAGTACTATGTTGAAGGGGAGTGGTGAAAGTGGGCATCCTTGTCTTTTTCCAGTTCTCAGAGGGAATGCTTTTGACTTTTCCCCATTCAGCATTATGTTGGCTGTGGGTTTGTCATAGATGGCTTTTATTATATTGAAGTATGTCCCTTGTATGTCAATTTTGCTGAGAGTTTTAACCATAAAGAGATGCTGGATTTTGTTGAATGTTTTTTCTGCATCTATTGAAATCATCATGTGATTTTTGTTTTTAATTCTGTTTATGTGGTGTATCACATTAATTGACTTGCATATGTTAAACCTTCCCAGCATCCCTGGTATGAAACCCACTTGATCATGGTGGATTATCTTTTTGATATGTTGTTGGATTTGGTTAGCTAGTATTTTGTTAAGGATTTTAACATCTATGTTCATCAGGGATATCAGTCTGTAGTTTTCTTTTTTGGTTATGTCTTTTCCTGGTTTTGGTATTAAGGTGATGTCAACTTTATAGAATAAATCAGGGAGGGTTCCCTCTTTCTCTGTCTTGTGGAATAGTGTCAAAAGGGTTGGTACCAATTCTTCTTTGAATGTCTGGTAGAATTCTGCTCTGAATCTGTCTAGTCCTGGACTCTTTTTGTTGTTGGTAATTTTTTAATTACCATTTCAATCTTACTGCTTGTTATTGGTCTGTTCAGGGTATCTAATTCTTCCTGATTTAAGCTAAGAGGGTTGTATTTTTCCAGGAATTTATCCATCTCTTCTAGATTTTCTAGTTTATGCCCATAAAGATGTTCATGGTAGCATTGAATAATCTTTTGTATTTCAGTGGTGTCAATTGTAATATCTCCCATTTCGTTTCTTAATGAGGTTATTTGGATTTTCTCTGCTCTTTTCTTGGTTAATCTTGCTAATGGTCTACCAATTTTGTTTATCTTTTCAAAGAACTAGCTTTTTGTTTCATTTATCTTTTGTGTTTTTTGTTTGTTTGTTTCAATTTCATTTAGTTCTGCTCTGATCTTGGTTATTTCCTTTCTTCTGCTGAGTTTGAGTTTGGTTTGTTCTTGTTTCTCTGGTTCCTTGAGGTGTGACCTTACAATGTCAGTTTATGCTCTTTCAGTCTTTTTGATGTAGGCATTTAGGGGTATGAACTTTCCTCTTAGCACTGTCTTTGCTGTATCTCAGAGGTTTTGATAGGTTGTATTATTATTTTCATTCAATTAGAAGAATGTTTTAATTTCCATCTTGATTTTGTTTTTGACCCAGTGATCATTCATGAGCAGGTTATTTAATTTCCGTGTACTTGCATGTTTCTGAAGGTTCCTTTTGGAGTTGATTTCCAGTTTTTTTCCACTGTGGTGTGAGAGAGTGCTTGATATAATTTCAATTTTCTTAAATTTATTGAGGCTCATTTTGTGACCTATCATACGGTCTGTCTTGGAGAAAGTTCCATGTGCTGTTATATAGGTTACCTGGTGCTTTTGTCTCACAGCTTTTAAGATTTTTTCTTCATCTTAACTTTAGATAACCTGATGACAATGTGCCTAGGTGATGATCTTTTTGCAATAAATTTTCCAGGTGCTTCTTGTATTTGGATGTCTAGGTCTCTAGCAAGGTCAGGGAAGTTTTCCTTGAGTATTCCCCCAAATATGTTTTCCAAACTTTTAGATTTCTCTTCTTCCTCCGAACACTAATTATTCTTAGGTTTTGTCATTTAGCATAATCCCAGACTTCTTGGTGGCTTTGTTCATATTTTCTTTCTCTTTGTCTTTGTTGGATTGGATTAATTCAAAGACCTTGTCTTCAAGCTCTGAATTTCTTTCTTCTGCTTGTTCAATTCTATTGCTGAGACTTTCCAGAGCATTTTGCATTTCTGTAAGTGTGTCCGATGTTTCCTGAAGATTTGATTGTTTTTTCTTTATGCTATCTATTTCCTTGAATATTTGTTCATTCACTTATTGTATCATTTTTTGGATTTCCTTGCATTGGGCTTCACCTTTCTCTGGTGCCTCTGGTTAGCTTAATAACTAACCTCCTGAATACTTTTTCAGGTAAATCAGGGACTTCTTCTTGATTCGGATTCATTGCTGGTGAGCTAGTGTGATATTCTGTGGGTGCTAAAGAGCCTTGTTATGTCATATTAGCAGAGTTGGTTTTCTGGTTCCTTCTCATTTCTGTAGGCTCTGTCAGAGGTAAGGTCTAGAGCTGAAGGCTGTTATTCAGATTCTTTTGTCCCACAGGGTTTCCCCTGATGTAGTATGCTTCCCCTTTTCCTATGTATGTGGCTTCCTGAAAGCCAAGCTGCAGTGATTGTTATCTCTCTTCTGGGTCTGGCCACCCAGCAAGTCTACCAGGCTCTGGCTGTTACTGGGAGTTGTCTGCACAGAGTCCTGTGATGTGAACTAACTATGGGTCTCTCAGCTGTGGATACCAGCACCTGTTCCAGTGGAGGTGGCATGGGTGTGAAATGGACTCTGTGAGGGTTCTTAGCTTTGGTGGTTTAATGTTCTATTTTTGTTCTGGTTGGCCTCCTGCTGGGAGGTGGCACTTTCCAGAGAGCATCAGCTGTGGTAGTATGGAGAAGAGCTGGTGGTGGGCGAGGCCCTAGAACTCCCAAGAGTATATGCCTTTTGTCTTCAGTTACCAGGGTGGGTAGGGAAGGACCACTGGGTGGGGGCAGGGCTAGGTGTGTTTGAGCTCAGACTCTCCTTGGGTGGGTCTTGCTGTGGCTGCTGTGGGGGATGGGGTGAGGTTCCCAGATCAATCGAGATGTGTGCCTAGGAGGATTACGGCTGCCTCTGCTGAGTCACGCAGGTTGTCAGGGAAGTGGCAGAAAGCTGACAGTCAAAGGCCTCACCAAGCTCCCACGAAATCCAAAGGGCCAGTCTCACTCCCACCATGCTCTCCCTAACAGCACCGAGTGCGTTTCCAGGCAGTGGGTGAGCAGGGCTTGAGAACTCCCCAGGCTACCTGCCTCCCAGCTGTGAAAGAAAAGGGCTTTGGGTCTTCTCCCACCTGTGGAGTCTGTACACTGGATTCATGCCCTCCCAAAGTTCTGGTCAGGAGGTTTCTTGCCCGGTTCAAATTGTTACAAAGTTCAGCTGGAGACTTTCTTCTCCCTGTGGCATTTTCCCTGCCCCTCTGGCCACCCTCCTGAAGGATCCCTGTGATGCCAATCAAGAATGACCTGCTTGGGGACCCAACAAGCTCCCAGGGCCTTTCCTGTTGCTTCCCCTGCCCCTGTATTTCTCTTGGCTCTCTAAATTGACTCAGCTCCAGGTAAGATCAGAAACTTCTCCCTCAAACTAGACCTTCAGTTTCCCTAGTCGGGGTGTGTGTTCGGGAGTGGAAGATCTCCCTTTCCCACTTCCCCAGTTTGGGTACTCAAAGTATTTGGGGTGTCTCCCAGGTCCTGCAGGAGCAGTCCACTTCCTCCGGAGGGTCTGTGGGTCCTCTTGGGATTCCTAGTTTGAACTTGCAGTTGTTCTGGAGCTAAAATTCATGATGCGAGCCTCCACACGCAGCTCTGTCTGTCCGAGTCAGGGCTACAATCTAGTCCTGCCTCCCATTCAGTATGATGATCGAGTCTCCTAAACTTAGCTGTAAATTGAGTTTAATTTTATTTTTTAATATCATTTTGCATGTATTTAGTGGCCATTTGTATTTCTTAAGGTTTCCCTGTTCATGCCCTTTGCCCACTGTGATAGGCAATATTCTAAAATGACTTTGAAGATTCCCAACCCCTGGTGTACATGGCCTTCCATAGACTATGGCTAGAACTTATGAATACGATGGGATAGTTACTCTTGATTATGTTATGTTATAAGGCAAGGGTGAGATTGACTATCATGACCGCGTTATGTTATATAAAACTTTGACATAAAATACTGAAAGCAATTATCCTACTTTGAAGAAGTAAGCTACCATGTTATGAGAGGACCACTTAGCTAGGACCAGAGGGTGGTCCCTAAGAGCAGAGAGCAACCCATCCTTCCCCAGTTGAGAGACAGAAAGAAAATAGAAACTAAGTCCTATGACCTCAAGGAAATGAATTCCGCTAATAACCTCCATGACATTGGAAGAAGACCCTGAGAGCCAGTGAAAGTGATATTCTAGGACTTCAAAAGCTAAGTAATAAGAAGCCTTGGCCGGGCGCGGTGGATCACTCCTGTAATCCCAGCACTTTGGGAGGCCAGTGTGAGTGGATCACGAGATCAGGAGTTCTAGACCAGCCTGGCCAACATAATGAAATCCCGTCTCTACTAAAAATACAAAAATTAGCTGGGCATAGTGGCATGCACCTGTAGTCCCAGCTACTCGGGAGGCTGAAGCAGGAGAATCACTTGAACCCAGGAGGCAGAGGTTGCGGTGAGCCAAGATCATCCGAGTGCACTCCAGCCTGGGCAACAGAGTGAGACTCTGTCTCAATAATAATAATAATAATAATAATAATAATAATATCTTGTGGCTTCTACCTGGGTTTCTTGCAATGTTCTTTTTTTGGACTCTTCATCAAACCCAGTCTCCAGGCTGAAAGAAGCCCAAGCCACATAAACTATGTGTAGCCACTCCGATGACAGCTTCAGCTGTTCCAGCATCAACTACCAGCCATATTAGTGAGCTATCTTGGACATTTCAGGCCCAGTGTTCTCCCAGATGACTGACAATCCAATGTGTAGGAAGAGAACTATTCCACTGAGCCCAGATAATTACAAGACACGATAAAAGTGACTCTTGTTTTAAGCCTCTAAATGTTGTGATTTTTTTATGCAGCAACAGATAACAGGAACAAATTGGCACTTGGTGGGTTTTAAACCAAAGCAAATATATGCCCATTGGATTTGTTATGCAGCAATATATAACCAGAACATATATTAATATATTTAATCCTCTTGATAACAAAATGGAATAGGTACTATTATTATCTCTATTTTACAAATAAGAAAAACAGAATGTTAAGTAATTTGTCTAAGAGCACACTGCTAATAAGTGATTGAGCCATAACTCAAACTCAGCTAGTTTGACTTCAGAGTTTCTATTCCTGATTAATATGTCGTACTGCTGACTATGAATGCAAAAACTTTAAATAGAATATTGACAAATTAAATCCAAAAGCATATTTAAAGAATAGTACAGCATAACGAGGTGGAGTTTATCTCAGCAATGAAAAATGGCACATTAGAAAGCCTTTCTTGAACAGATTAAGGAACAAAATATCATATAACCATCTCACTAGATGTGGAAAAAGTGGTTGGTAAGAACCTCACATCCATTATTTCATGGAAAAAAAAATCTTAGCAAACTAGCATTATCAAGGAACATCCTTAAGTTGAAAAATATTCTTCCAGAAACTTGCAGGACATAAAATACATAATTTTAAGATAACAAAATCATTTCCATTAAAGTCAGGAAAAAATATCTAAATAAACCTAAAGCACAAATCTTAATGGTGAAACAGTGGAAGCATCACCATCAATGTCAGAAAGAAGACCAAGATGCCCACTATCACCACTACTACACAACATTATTCTGCCAATTTTAGGCAATAAAATAACCCAAGAAGACAAAATAAGAGACATAGAGATTGAAAAAGAAGAAAGATATGTCTTAAGAGGAACAACTATTATTAAATTAAGAAATGACAACCACAAAATACTACTTTAATAGCCTTCCTACAAATCATTTATCACCAAATTGAAAACATAACAGCAAGCCCAGAATGGTCCAAGTACCCACTATAGGCCCAGTTACCTGGGAGACTGAGGTGGAAGGATCTCTTGAGCCCTGGAGTTTGAGGCTATAGTGAGCTATGATCACGTCATTGCCCTCCAGCCTGGCCCACAGAGTGAGACTCCATTTCTAAATAAACAAATAAATAAATTACATAAAAATGTTAAAGGAACATAAATTATGTCACAATAACAACGTAAAAATAAAACACTTAGAAATAAGGATAATAAAAAATATTCATGACCTTTGAGGAGAAAACTATAAAATTTTACTGATGGATATAAAAGATGACCCAGATAAATGGAGGGATATACCATGCTCATGAATGAAAAACTAAACATTTTAAAGTTATTCTATATGCATATTAATTCAAATTCATTAATTATTTCAAACCATTTTGTGACATATATATTTGGACTTCTTGCTATGAAAATTTTTAAACTTAATATTTGCACAATTCAGTGGGTCCTGGAAAACAATATTTAGTCTCTGCTTATAGGGTAAAAAGCTCAATATATAATTTATTAAATTGTTCCTCATAATTATGTGGCTCACAGAAATACCATTTGACCCAACAATCCCATTACTGGGTATATACCCAAAGGTATATAAATCATTCTACTATAAAGACACATGCACACATATGTTTACTGCAATACTACTTACTTTCTTCTCAACAGGAGAAGAAAGACATGGAACCAACCCAAATGTTCATCAGTGATAGACTGGATAAAGAAAATGTGGTACATATACACCATGGAAAACTATGCAGCCATAAAAAGAATGAGATCAGGCCCTTTGCAGGGACATGGATGAAGCTGGAAACCATAATTCTCAGCAAACTAACACAGGAACAGAAAACCAAACACTGCATGTTCTCATTCATATGTGGGAGTTGAACATTGAGAACACATGGACACAGAGAGGGGAAAAACACACACCAGGACCTGTTGGGGGCTGGGTGGTCAGGGTAGGGAACTTAGAGGACAGGTCAATAGGTGCAGGAAACCACCATGGCACATGTATACCTATGTAACAAACCTGAATGTTCTGCACATGTATCCTGTTTCTTCTTTTTTTTTTTTAGAAAAAAATAAAGAAAAAAGGCTCACATAAAAATTAATAATAATAGTTATGTGGTTCAAAGCCTCTGTATTCTTAATTATATTTGCCTACTTGATCTGCCAAAAAATGAGTTATAGTAGAATTTCACAGTACAAGTTTTTTGGGGAAGTTTACTTTTAAAGAAATTTTGCTTTATGTACTCGAATACATTAGGAATTAACATGAAAACATTACTGATAGTTATATCTTCATCTACTAGTAGAAGAATCCATTAAAAATGCCTTCACACAGTGAAGAGGGTAGGAAAGACAGTCTTGAGTTGCATACGCCATCTCTCCCCCATTCTCAGCAGTGGCTGCATGGTAAAGAGAGTATGTGTGCTTGAGGGAGAGAGAGTGTAGTGGTTGTGGGACTTTGCATTGGAACTCAGTACTGCTTTGTCACATGGAAAGCATGGGGCAGAATTCAGCTGGTGACCATGGAGAGAGCATTTAGACCAGTCCCAGGCAGAGGCAAATTGTACATCTCAGTAATTGGAACCTGAGTTCTGGCAAGCTCTGCCACCATGAACTAAATTGTTCTGGGGTTCTAAATGAACTTGAAAGGCAGTTGAGGCCACAGGACTGCAATTCCTTGGCAAGTCCTGATGCTGTGCTGGGTTCAGAACCAGTGGATTTGGGGTACATGCAACCTAGTGAGACACCAGCTGGGGTAGCCAAGGTGCTTGCATCACACCTCCTACAACCCCAGGCAGAAGCGCTCATAGCTCTGGGAGACACTCCTTCTTTCTGCTTGGGGAGAGGAGAGTAGAGAGTAAAGAGAATTTAAGTCTTGCAACTTAATACCAGCTCAGCCACAGTAGAACAGGACATCAGACAGAGTCCTGAGGTCCTCCATGCCAGGCCCTAGTTCCCAGATGATATTTCTAGACATGCACTGAGCCAGAAGGGAAACTGCTGCCTTGAAGGAAATAACCCAGTCCTAGTAAGATTCATCATCTGCTGACTAGAGAGCTCTTGGGTCTTGGTTAATCAGCAGTAGTCGTTGGGCAATACTTGCCATGGGCTTTGGGTGAGACTCAGAGCCATGCTGGCTTTCGGTGTGACCCAGCACATTCACAGCTATAGTGCTTATGGGGAGAGACTCCTTCTGCTTGAGCAAAAGAGAGGGAACAGTAAAGGGGACTTTGTCTTGCAGGTTGGAAACCTGCTTGGCCACAGTAAGGTAGAACACCAAGCAAGTTCCTGGGGTCCCAGATGCCTAGCCTTGGCTTCTGGGAGGCATTTCTGGACCTGTCTTAGGTGAGGGGAGAGCCCCCTCTGCCCTGAAGGGAGAGACTCAGGACTGGCAGAGATCACCACAAGCTCACTGAAAATTCCTTGGGCCTTCAGTGAACATCAGCAGTAGCCAGGCAGTACTCACCATGTGCCCAATGTGGTAGTAGTCATGAAGAGAGATGCCTCTGCTTGATGAAAGGGGAGAGAAGAGTGGGAAAGGCTGTCTTGTGGCTTGTGTGTCAGCTCAGCCACAGTAGAATAGAACTCCAGGTAGATTCCTATGGTTCCCATCTCAAGGCCCTGGCTCTGAGACAGCATCTACAGACTCGCCCAGACCTGGAAGGAACTTGCAGGGAGGGGAACATCACACACTGGGGCCTGTCTAGGGGTGTGGGGCAAGGGGAGAGATAGCTTTAGGAGAAATACCTAATGTAGATGCGGGTTGATGGGTGCAGCAAACCACCATGGCACATGTATACCTGCACGTTCTGCACATGTATCCCAGAACTTAAAGTATAATAATAATAATAAAAAGTTTGGGGAAAAAAAGGATCCTCCAGAGAATTAAGCAATAATTAACTGGTTAATTTTCTGAATTTTAACTTTCATTTAAATGTGTAGAGATGGCCTGACTTTTTTTAGCCCAGTTAAGTTTTTCTATGCTAAGCTTCACATTTCCTGTTAGAAGATCATTTGGGTTCTGTTGAAAAAAAAAAAAAAACTGTTCAAAGAATGAGGATTTGTACTGCCAATCACATATATTAAAAACAATAACTTTATAAATATTTAAAATCAAATAAAGAAATAAATAAGAGCTCCAATATGTCTGGCAGCAGACTTTTTAGTGAAAACCTTATTGACCATGAGAAAGTGACTTGACATATCTAAAGTGCTAAAGGAAAAAAATCTTTTGTACTGGAATAGTATATCCATCAAAATACCCTTCAAATGTGATAGAGAAACAAAGACACTCTCAGACAAACAAATTCATCAACACCAGACCTGTCATACAAGAAATGCTAAAGAGAGTTCTTCAATCTTAAGGAAAAAGCTATTAACGAGTAATAAAAAATCATTTAAAGGTACAAAACCCACTGGTAATAGTAAGTACACAGAAAAACATATAATACCTATAACACATTAATTATCATGTGCAAACTGCTCATATCTTGAATAGACAGAACAAAAGATTAACTGCTCAAAAATAGCTACAGCAAATTTTCAAGACACAGACAATATAATACAATATACATAGAAACAACAAAAAGCTAAGAGATAAATTATAGAGCTTATATTAGTTTTCTCTTGACTTGTTTGTTTGTTTATGCAGTGTTAAGTTGTCAACAGTCTAAAAAATGGGTTATGAGATATGATTTGCAAGCCTCAAGGTAACCTCAAATCAAAAAACATACAACAGAAACACAAAAAATAAAGAGCAAGAAATTTAACATAGCACCACAGAAAATCACCTTCACTAAAAGGGAGACAGCAAGGAAGGAAAGAAGAAACAGAGGACCACAAAACAACCAGAAATCAGCTAACAAAATAGCAGAAGTAAGTTTTTACTTATAAATAACAACATTGACTGTAATGGACTAAACTCTCCAATAAAAAGACATATTTGGCTGAATGGATAAAAAACAAGACTCAACAATCTATTGTCTATCAAAAACATACTTCACCTATAAAGACACACAAACTGAAAATAAAGTGATAGAAAGATATTCCATGCAAATAGAAATTAAAAAGGAGCATTTCATTAAAAATGAAAGCCCTATATGAAGACCCACAGCTAGTATCATACTAAATGGGGAAAAACTGAAAGCCTTTTCTCTAAGGTCTGTAATACAACAAGGATGCCCACTTTCACCATTATTATGAAATTATGATATTATTATGAAATTATATTATTATGATTTTAGCAATACTTATATCAAACAAAATAGATTTCAAGCCAAAACTATAAAAACAGAGGAAGAAGATTGTTATACAATGATAAATGGGGTCAACTTGGCAAGAGAATATAACAATTGGAAATATATATACACCAAACACTGGAGGACACAGATATATAAAGCAAAGATTATTAAAGGTAAAAAGGGAGATAGACCTCAATACAGTAATAGCTGGAGACTTCAACACTCTACTTTCAGTATTGGATAGATCACCCAGACAGATGATCAACAAAGAAACATTGAACTTAATCTGCACTATAGACCAAATAGACCAAATAGATATTTATGGAATGTTTCATCAAACAACTGCAGAATACAATTTTTTCTCATCAACACATGGATCATTCTCAAGGATAGACCATATGTTAGGCCAAAAAACAAGTCTTTAAAAAGTCAAAAAAAAATTGAAACAGTATTTTCTCTGATTAGAGTGGAATAAAACTACAAATCAATAGCAAGAAGAATTTTGCAAACTATGCAAACATACGGAAATTAAACAATATGCTCCTGAATGACCAGTAGATCAATAAATAAATTAAGAGGAAAATGTAAAAATTCCTTGAAACAACTGAAAATGGAAAGACAAAATACCAAAACCTATGAGGTACAACAAAATCATTACTAAGGGGAAAGTGTAGAGCAATAACCATCTACATCAAAAAGGTAGAAGAACTTCACATAAACAATTTAATGATGCATCTTTAAAAATTAGAAAAGCAATAACAAACCAAACCCAAAATTAGAAGAGGAAAAGAAAAATAAAGACCATAGAAGAAATGAATGATATTAAAATTTAAAAATAAAAAACAACTAAATAAAAATTGGATGTTTTAAAAACATAAACAAAGTTGACAACCTTTAGCCTGATTAACAAAGAGAGAAGATACAAATGAATAAAATGAGAGATGAAGAGAGACATTACAACTAATACTGCAGAAATTCAAAGGATCATTACTAGTTACTATGAACAACTATATGCCAATAAATTGGTAAACCTACAAGAAATTGATAAATTCCTAGACACATACAACAAGACTGAGCCATGAAGAAAATATGAACAGACCAATAATAAAGTAATTTGATTAAAGCCATAACAACAAGTCTCCCAGAAAAAAAAAAAAAAAAGCCCAGTGGGAGTTTCACAGGTGAATTTTGCCGTACATTTCAAGAAGAACTAATCACAATCCTACTCAAACTATTCTGAAAAATAGAGGAGGGGAGAATACTTTCAAACTCATTCTATAAGGCCAGTATAACCCTGATACCAAAACCAGAAAAATATACATCAAGAAAAAAAAAAAAGAAAAATGACCATTGAATATCCCTGATAAACAATGATGCAAAAATCCTCAACAAAATACTAGCCAACCAAATTCAACAACACTTTAGAGTGATTATTCATCATGAAAAAGTGAACTTTATCCCTGGGATGAAAAGATGGTTCAATATATGCAAATCAATCAATGTGCTACATCATGTAAAAAGAATGAAGAACAAAAAAATATGATTCTTTCCATTGATGCTGAAAAAACATTTGATAAAATTCAACATCCCTTCATAATAAAAGTCCTCAAAAACTAGGAATAGAAGGAACATACCTCAACACAATGAAAGCCCTATATGAAGACCCACAGTTAGTATCATACTAAATGGGGGAAAAACTGAAAGCCTTTTCTCTAAGGTCTGTAATACAACAAGGATGCTCACTTTCACCATTATTGTTCAATGTATTACTGGAAGTCCTACTTAAAGTAATAAGATAAGAGAAAAAAATTAAAAGGAATCCAAATTGGAAATAAAGAAGTCAAATTATCCTTGTTTGCAGATGGTATGATCTTATATTTGAAAAAACTTAAAGACTCCACCCAAAAACTATCAGAACTGATAAACGAATTCAGTAAAGTTTCAAGAGGCAAAATCAACATACACAAGTTAATAACATTTCTATATGCAAGTAGTGAGCAATATAAAAATGAAGTCGTAAAAGTAATTCCATTTACAATAGCTACGAATAAAACACAATGTCAAAAAATAAACTTAACCTAAGAAGTGAAAGATCTCTGCAATGAAAACCATAAAACATTGATGCAAGTAATAGAAAAGGACACAAAAAAATGGAAAGATATTCCATGTTTGTGGACTGGAAGAATTAATATTGTTCAAATATCCCTACTACCCAAAGCAGTCTGCAGATTAGGTGATATTCTTATCAAAGTAACAATGACATTCTTCACAGAAATAGACAAAAAAAATCCTAAAATTTATATAGAATCACAAAAGACACAGAGTACCCAAACTGATCCTGAGCAAAAAGAACAAAAACACATTACCTTCAAATTATCCTGCAAAGCTGTAATAACTAAAACACCATGATACTGGCATAAAAGTAGATGCGTAGACCAATGAAATAGAGTAGAGAACCAAGAAATAAATCAATACATCTACAGTAAATTCATTTTTGACAATAGTGCCAGGAATATACATTGGGGAAAGGACAGTCTTTACAATAATTGATGCTAAGAAAACTAGATATCCATATGTAAAAAAGTGAAACTAGACCCCTAGCTCTCATCATATACAAAAAATCAAATCAAAATAGATTAAAGACTTAAATCTAAGACCTCAAACTGTGAAACTACTTAAAGAAAATACTGGGAAAATTCTCTAGGACATTGGACTGGGCAAAGATTTCTTGAGTAGTACCCCACAAGCATAGGCAAACAAAGTAAAAATGGACAAATGGGATCATATCAGGTCAAAAAGCTTCTGCACAGCAAAGAAAACAATAAAAAAAAATGAAGAGACAACCCACAGAATGGGAGAAAATATTTGCAAACTACCCATCTGACAAGGGAAAACTTAAAGACTCCACCAGAAAACAAACTATCAGGAGTGATAAACAAATTCAGTAAAATTGCAGGATACAAAATCAACATACACAAATCAGTAATATTTCTATATGCAAACAGTGAGAAATATAAAAAGGAATATAGAATGAGCTCAAACAACTCTCAAAGAAAAACAATCTAATAATCTAATCAAAAGAATAGGCAAAAGATCTGAACAGACGTCTCTCAAAAGAAGATATACAAATGGCAAATAGGCATATCAAAAGGTTCAACATCACTGATCATCAGAGAAATGCAATTCAAACCTACATAAGATGTCATCTCACCCCAGTTAAAATGGCTTATATTAAGAAAACAGGCAACAACAAATGCTGGCAAGGATGTGGAGAAAGGGGAACCCTCTTACATTGTTGGTGGGAATGTAAATTATTATTACAACTACTATGGAGAACAATTTGTCTGTTCCTTAAAAAACTAAAAGCAGGTCGGGCCCAGTGGCTCCCGCCTGTAATCTTAGCACTTTGGGAGGCTGAGGCGGGTGGATCACCTGAGGTCAGGAATTTGAGACCAGACTGGCCAACGTGGTGAAACCCCGTCTCTACTAAAAACACAAAAATTAGCTGGGCATGGTGGTGGGTGCCTGTAATCCCAGCTACTTGGGAGGCTGAGGCAGGAGAATCGCTTCAACCCGGGAGGCAGAAGTTGCAGTGAGCCAAGATCATATCATTGCACTCCAGCCTGGACGACAAGAGCAAAACTCCACATAAAAAAAAAAAAAAACCCTAAAAATAGAGCTACCATATGATCCAGCAATCCCACTGCTTGGTATATAACCAAAAGAAAAATAAACGGTGCATCAAAGGAATATCTGTACTCCTATGTTTGTTGCAGCACTCTTCTCAACAGCCATAATTTCGAAGCAACATAAGTGTCCATCAACATATTAATGGAAAAAGAAATTATAGTAGTTATACACAATAGAGCACTATTTAGCCACAAAAAGTAATGAGATACTATCATTTGCAACAACATGAATGAAACTGGAGGTCATTATGTTAAGTGAAATAAGGCTGGTACAAAAAGACAAACATCACATATTTTCACTTATTTCTGGGATTGAAAAATCAAAATAATTAAACTCATGGACATAGAGAGTAGAAGCATGGTTACCAGAGCCTAGGAAAGGTATTGGGGTTGAAGGAGAGGTGGGGATGGTTAATGGGTACAAAGAAAATAGAAAGAATAAAGGCCTGGTATTTGCTAGCACAGCAGGATGACTATAGTCAATAATAATTTAATTGTACATCTAAAAATAACTAAAAGAGGATAATTGGATTGCTAGTAACACAAAGGATAAATGCTTGAAAAGGTGGATACCCTATTTTCCATAATGTGATTATTATGTATTCCATGCCTGTATCAAAACATCTCGTGTACTCCATAAATAAATGCACCTACTGTGTATCCACAAAAAATTAAAATTAAAAATAGAAGATATACAAATGGCAAGCAGGTGTATGAAAAGGTGCTCAATGTCATTGATCATAAGAGAAATGCAAACGAAAACCACAGTATCATCTGACTCAAGTTAAGATGGCTTATATCCAAAAGACAGGCAATAACAAGTGCTGAAAAGAATCTGGAGAAAACGGAACCCTTGTACACAGTTGGTGGGAATGTAATTTAGTACAACAACTATGGAGGACACTTTGGAGGTTCCTCAAAAAAATAGAAAAAGGACTATCATATGATTCAGCAATCACACTGCTAGATATATACCCCAAAAAGGAAATCAGTATATCTGAGGGATATCTGCATTTCCATGTTTCTTGCAACATTATTCACAATAGCCAAAATTTGGAGGCAACCAAAATGTCCATCAACTGAAGAATAGACTATATTTGGTACATATGCACAATAGAGTACTATGGAGCCGTAAACAAGAGTGAGATCCTGCCATTTGCAACAACATGGATGGAACTGGAGATCAGTGTGTTAAGTAAAATAAGCCAGGCACAGAAAGACAAACATTGCATGTTCTCACTTATTTGTGGGATCCAAAAATTGAAACAATTGAACCCATGAACATAGAGAGTAGAAGAATGGTTATCAGAAATTGGGAAGGGTAGTAGGTAGGTGAGGAGGAGGTGGGAAGGTTAATGAGCACACAAATAATAGAAAAAATCAGTATGAGCTATTTGATAGCACAACAGAGGGAGTATAGTCAAAATAATTTAATTGTACATAATAAAATATTTAAAAGAGTATAACTGGATTATTTGTAACATAAAGGTTAAATGCTTGAGGGGAAGAATACCCCATTTTTCATGATGTGATTATTACTTATTGCATGCCTGTATCAAAGTATCTCATGTACCCCATAAATATACACATCAACTATGTATCCACAAAATAAAAAGTAAATTAAAAAACGAGATTCTGCCATTTACAACAATAAGAATGGAACTGGAAGTCATTCTTTAAGTGAAATAAGCCAGGTACAGAAAGATGAACTTCACATGTTTTCAGTTATTCCTGGAGCTAAAAATTAAAACAATTGAACTTAGAGAGTAGAACAATGTTTACCAGAGGCTGGGAAGGGCAGTATGGGGTTGGCGGGGAAACGAGGAAGGTTAATGAGAACAAAAGATAGTTAGAAAGAATGGATAAGATCTAATATTTGATAGCACAGTAGGATGACTGCAGTCAATAATAATTTATTGTACATTTCAAAATAACTAAAACAGTATAGTTGGGTTTTTTGTAACAAAACAAAAGGATAAATGTTTGAGGTGATGAATTCCCCTATTTACCCTGATGTGATTATTATGCATTGATTACCTGTATCAAAATATCTCATGTACCCAATGAATATATACACCTACTATGTTCCCACAAAAATCAAATATTTAAAAATATCTTACATCGCAAAACAAGTCTTAAAACATTCAAAAACTAAAATAATATCCAGCAACTTCTCTGACCACAATGGGACAAAACTAGAAATCAATAACAAGAGGAATTTTGGAACTATACAAATACATGGAAATTAAACAATATGCTCCTGAATGACAAGTGGGTCCATAAAGAAATTAAGAAGGAAATTGAAAAATTTCTTGAAACAAATAATAATGGAAACACAACATACCAGAATCGATGGGATAGAGCAAAAGCAGCACTAAGAGGGAAGTTTAAAACAATGAGTGCCTGTATAAAAAAAAAAGAAGAAAAACTTCAAATAAACAATTTAATAATGCATCTCAAAGAACTAGAAAAGCAAGAGCAAAGCAAACCCAAAATAAGGTGAAGAAAAGAAATAATAGAGATTGGAGCAGAAATAAATGAAATTGAAACAAAAAAATCAATGTGTAACTAATGGTTGGTTTTTTTAAACGTTAAACAAAATTGACAAAACTTTAGCCATACTAAGAAAAACAGAGAGAATATCCCAATAAATATTATCACACATGAAAAAAGAGACATTACAACTGGTATTACAAAAATTCAAAGGATCATTACTGTCTACTATGAACAACTATATGCCAATAAATTGGAAAATCTAAAAGAAACAGACAAATTCCTAGACACATATAACCTAACAAGATTGAACCAGGAAGAAATCCAAAACCTGAGGAGACCAATAACAAGTAACAAGATCAAAACTGTAATAAAAAATATCCTGGGAAATAAAAGCCCAGGACCCAATGGCTTCACTGCTGAATTCTAACACATTTAAAGAACCAATCCTACCCAAACTTTCCCAAAAAATAGAAGAGGAGGAAATACTTCTAAACTCATTCTACAAGGCCAGTATTACCCTGATACCAAAACCAGACAAAGACATGTCAAAAAACAATCAAAACAAAAGAACAGACAAACACACACAAAAAACTACAAGCCAGTATCTCTGCTGAATATTGGTACAAAAATCCTCAACAAAATACTAGGAAACCAAACTCAACAATACATTAGAAAGATCATTCGTAATGACTAAGTAGGATTTATCCCTGGCACACCAGTCAATGTGATACATCATATCAACAGAATGAAGAACATAATCTATATAATAATTTCAATTGATGCTGAAAAGCATTTGATAAAATTTAACATTCCTTCATAATAAAAACCTCTAACAAACTGAGGATGGGAGGAACATACCTCAACAAGATAAAAGCCATATATGACAGACCCACATCTAGTATCATCGAATGGGGAAAAACTGAAAGCCTTTCCTCTGAGATCTGGAACATGACAAGGATGACCATTTTCACCAGCATTATTCAACATAGCACTGGAAGTCCTAGCTGGAGCAATCAGACAAGAGAAAGAAAGAAAGAAAGAAAGAAAGGGCATCAAAATAGGAAATGAAGAAGTCAAATTATTCTTAATTGCAGATGATATGATCTTATATTTGGAACAACCTAATGACTCTACCAAAAAACAAAAAAAAACTAGAGCTAATGAAAAATCAGTCAAGTGACAGAATACAAAATCAATACATAAAATTAGTAGCATATCTATATGATAAGTAAACAATCTGAAAAAGAAATAAAAAAGTAATCCCATTT
The DNA here is from genome assembly GCF_029289425.2 of Pan paniscus. Lineage (NCBI taxonomy): Eukaryota > Metazoa > Chordata > Mammalia > Primates > Hominidae > Pan > Pan paniscus. Next base: position 67,582,042 of record NC_073272.2, read on the forward strand.
ACAATAGCCACTAATAAAATTAAATACCCAGGAAATAACCAAAGAAGTGAAGGATCTCTATAATGAAAACTTTAAAAAGCTGATGAAAGAAATTGAAAAGGACACCAAAATGTGGAAAGATATTCCATGTTCATGGATTACAAGAATCAATATGGTAAAAATGTCCATACTACACAAAGCAATCTATAGATTCAATGTAATCCCTATCAAAATACCAATGACATTATTCACAGAAATAGAAAAAAAAAATTGTAAAATTTATATGGAACCACAAAAGACACAGAATACCCAAAGCTATCCTGAGCAAAATTTTTTAAAACTGGAGGAATCACATTACCTGACTTCAAACTCAGAGCTATAATAACCAAAACATCTAGTACGGTCACAGAAACAGACACACAGACCAATAGAACAGAATAGAGAATCCAGAAACAAATCCACACACCTACAGTGAACTCATTTTCAACAAAGATGCCAAGACCATACACTAAGAAGAAGAGAGTCTTCAATAAATGGTGCTGGGAAAACTGGAAATTCATATGCAGAAGAATGATACTAGAGCTCTATTTCTCACAATATACAAAAATCAAATTAAAATGGATTAAAGACTAAAATCTGAGACCTCAAACTATGAAACTACTAAAAGAAAACATTGGGGATACTCTCCAGGACATTGGTCTGGCTAAAATTCCTTGAGCAATACCCTGCAAACACAGGCAACCAAAGCAAAAATGAACAAATGGGATTACATCATGTTCAAAGGCTTCAGCACAGCAAAGGAAACAGTTTTAAAAGGGAAGAGACAACTCACAGAATGGAAGAAAATATTTGCAAACTACCCATCTGACGAGTGATTAATAACCAGAATATAGAAGGAGCTCAAACAATTCTATAGGAAAGAATCTAATAATCCAATCAAAAATAGGCAAATATTTGAATAGACATTTCTCAAAAGAAGACATATACATGGCAAACAGGCATATGAAAAGGTGCTCAACATCATTGATCATCAGAGAAATGCAAATCAAAACTACAGTGAGATATTTCACCCCTGTTAAAATGACTTATATCCAAAAGATAGGCAATAACAAATGCTGGTAATGATGTGGAGAAAAGGGAACCTTCATACACTGTTGGTGGGAAAGTAAATGAGTACAACCACTATGGGAAACAGTTCAGGGGTTCCTCAAAATCTAAAAATAGAGCTACCATATGATCCAGCAATTCCACTGCTCAGTATATACCCAAAAGAAAGGAAATCAGTATATCAGAGAGATATCTGCACTCCCATGTTTGTTGCAGCTCTTTTCACAATAGCCAAGATTTGGAAACAACCTAAGCACCCATGAACAGATGACCAGATAAAGAATATGTGGTACGTATACACATTGAACTACTATTCAGCCATTAAAAATGAATAAATGTCTGTCATTTGCAACAACATGGATGGAACTGGAGATCATTGTGTTAAGTGAAACAAGCCAGGCAACAGAAAGACAAACATTGCATGTTCTCATTTATTTGTGGGATGTTAAAATCAAAACAATTGAACTCATGGACATGGATAGTAGAAGAATGGTTACCAGAGGTGGGGAAAGGTAGTGGGGGGTTGAGGGGAAGTGGGGATTGTTAACAGGTACCAAAAAAATAGTTAGAAGAATGAATAATAACAAGATCTTGTGTTTGGCAGCACAGCAGATTGACTATAGTCAATAATAATTTAATTGTCCATTTTAAAATAACTAAAAGACTATAATTGGGTTGTTTGTAACACAAAGGATAAATGCTTGAGGGGATAAATACCTCATTTTCATTATGTGACTATTACAGTTTCCATACCTATATCAAAACATCTCTTGTACCTCATAAATATATACACCTACTATGTACCCACAAAAATTTAAACAAATAATTTTAAAATTTATTTTTAAATTAACATGGGGAAATTCTCAACATCATTAGTGGTCAGGAAAATAGAAACTAAAACAATGTTTCCATTTCTTACCTGTCAGATAGACAAATACTACAAAAACTACCATTTCAAGTGTTGGCAAGAATGTGGGGAATTGGAAACCTTCATACACTGCTGGTGGAGATGTAAATTACTATAACCACTTTGGAAATCTATTTGACTGTAACTGGAAAAATTACAAATCAACATATCTTAGGATCCAGAAATTGAATTTCTTTATTCCTTAGCAAAACTCTTGTGCTCTAAGACACACATAAAAATATGTTTATTCCGGTAATATTTGTAATGGAGAATACTTGGCAACAATATAAATTTTTACCTATAGATGTGATATATTTATATAGCAGACTATGAAATCATGGTAGAAAAATAAATGTAGTATAGGTTTATAAACATAAAACCATTTCAACATAGAAATACATCATATCAATAGATCTTAATAATATAACATGTAGTCATCCCTTGGTATCTGTGGGGGATTGGTTCCCCCACAGACACCAAATCTCAAGAATGCTCAAGTCCCTTATATAAAATGGTGTAGTATTTGCATATAATCTACACACATCCTTCCGTTTACTTTAAATCATCTCTAGATTACTTATAATACCTAATGCAATGTAAATGCTATATAAATCGTTGTTATAGTGCATTGTTCAGGGAATAATGACAAGAAGTCTAATCATGACCAGTACAGATGCAACCATTCTTTTTTTTTCTAATATCTTCAGTCTGTGCTTGGATGAATCCAGGGGTATGGAATTCATAGATATAGAGGGCCAATTGTAAATCAAATGATATTATTTGTGTACATTTATAAAGTACACACAAAACATTATTTATTTTCATAGATGCATAGCTATTAATATAAAAAGCAAAACCAGGAAAGCATACATATTAAATTGATTATTGTAGTTCCTTCTGGAAAGGAAAAAGTGAAACTGGAATGAGGATATAGAGAAAGAAAAATTTAACTTCACCTGCAATAATGTACTTTAAGTACTTTTTAATAAAAAATTCTTGAAGCAAATATGATGAAATATTAATATGAAATATTCATTGCTACAGAGGTGTTTGTTCTATTGTTCATGTAGCTTTAATTTTTTTCCATTAAGTATTCCATAAAGTTAATTTTTCCTAAAAGTTATAACCAAAAAGCCTAAAATATGTCGTTTTAATATAACACAACAAAGAATTAAAAGAAGATCAACCTAACTCAAAGTCCATTCTTTTTGCTTTTTCCTTCTCTGTGACAGGTTTAGTCCTTCAGTGAGTACATGATACCCAGAGGATATAGAGAATAGCAGAAGGTAGTAACCCAAATGATCAATTGATTCCAAAAGGTCCAGCAGTTTGTAATGGAAGGGCTACTGGGCAAATGCAATGCAGTGATGGAGAGACCTGGAATAGGACTTACCCAGAGATCCAGGCAACATCTTAGAGGTCTGTCCGTAGGCAGCAGGGAATCACGGGTAAGAGTGATTGTGAGGATCAGCGAACCTATTGGGAAGTGGGCTGGGATCTGAACAGCTGAGTTCTCAATATCCGTGACCCTTTCCTATACTGTTCAACTATGGTGGACACATTTCTGAACTTCGAGATAATCACTAAAAATAAAGTGAATGTCTGCCCACATCTACTAACAATTAAATAGATATTGGCCCTGACTATAATTTTGCTTCTGATAAGAAAATATGTTGGCTGGAACCCCAAAACTCTGATTTCTTGGAATAGCTGCAGACCATGATGCTAAGTCCTCAGAGAACATACTTCTCAGAGGACAGACAGACACTCCAGGCTTTCATGTCATAGGTCTAGACCCAAGCCCCTGTGTTGCTTCTTAATCCCAGGATGAAGCTGGGACTGTCAGGAACCAGAGACAGTGCTATGCAGCCTACCCTAAGGCCTGCTCCCACATTGGTTCCTCAGAATCTTACAGAGATTGTGGTCCTCTCGATCTTATTTCTCCACTTGCCAGCAGGGTTCCTGAAAACTAAGCCTAAAGAAAGACCCTCCAATTCATATATCCTTGATTTTCTGAATCCAGTAACTTCCTTTTTGTGTCTTAGATGGCTCCATTTTACTCTTGTCTTTTGGATGAAAAAGGGAAGAGTAGTAGTCTTAGATTGTCCCTAATGGTTAGAGAGTGCCACTACTACTCTTAACATCATGTGGAGCTCCTACTGGACAGAGAATTTGGAGCTACTTCATTTGGGTATTTGGGTGCTTTTTGGATTACACTTTATTTTAAAAATATGGCCATGTGAGATGTAAAAACAAGGGAACCAATATTTCTAGAGTATCTTCTTTGTGTCAAAAGCCAGAAACGCAACATTCTGAGAATGAGCTAGAGTATCCCAGAAAGGCATGAGGCAAAAATATATAAAACACCAGCAGCAGTGGACATCTCCTTCCTCCATGAAAAAGGCCAATGAGCAAAATCAAGGCAATGAGCTTCAATGAAAACCCAACAGGTATCATGATCCAAAGGGGTTTAGTGTGGTAGAATGCCACACGAATGGGGAAAGGAGAAAGATGCTATCAGCCACTAGTCGTTCTAAGAATCAACTGAAGCCCAGGTTTCTTTCCAAAGGAGAGAGAAGAGGGCTAAAAAGAGCTAAGCTAAGATTTTGGCCCACCAGCTAACTGAAAGAACTTCACTCATCTCGGACATTTGGCTAAGTATGTGAGGGCTTAAGAAACTGAGCATCATAGGCCTGGTCAGAGTTCAGATTCAACATCAACATACATCAGCAGTTATTAATTTTAAAATGTTACAGGAAAAAATATAATACCTGTTAACATGGAACAAAAGCTGAAAAAAACATTACTTATAAATATTTTTTAAATCTGAATAAGTGGAGATATATGCCATTGACATGGATAGAATGATGCAGTATTAGACAGATGACCATTCTCTCCAACTTGCTCTATAAATTTGAAGGGACTGCAATAAAATCTAATATGTTTTATGTAAACAAAAACAACAAGCTTATTTTAAAATTTATTTAGAAAAGAAAATGCACAAATACAGCCAAGGTATTTTTGGAAATAAAAACAACAAAGAAAGGTTTGTCCTACCAAATATCAAAACATGTTATGAAACTATAATTTTTGAAATTACATAATTGGTATAAGAATAAAAAAAGTAATGGACAAAATGGAGACCAGGAACATACTATAGATACACAGATGTATAGATATAGATGCAAATGGATATATGACAATAGTGATATTTCATATTCTTGTGGAAAGGATGGTTGAGTTTAATGCATAGATAGGAAACAATTGGCTATCCTTTTAGAAAGAAGATAAAGTTAGACCCCTATCTGACAGTATTTACAAAAGTAAATTTGACATTAATTAAAGAGTTAATTAAAGAGTTTAATTAATTAAAGACATTAATTAAAGAGTTTAATTAATTAAAGACATTAATTAATTAAAGAAATGAGGCTCAAATGTCACTTATAATCTTGACAATTCTAATTTAATAAAAATGAGATTCTTTTCTATCAAAATGGCAAAATTTTTAATGCTGATAATACCAATGTTGAAGCCGTGAAGAAAAATTCTCTCATACATTGTTGATGAATATATAAATTGGTAAAGGCTACTTTGGAATGCAATTTGCATTCAAAGAAATTCAAAATAGATGCATAACTTAATGAAATAAGTAATTGTGCTAATTTACATTCCCACCAGCAGTATGTAAGAGTTTCAATTCTTCCACATCACAACCAACACTTAGTATATTCAGTCTTTTTTATTTTAGTTATTCTAATGGTTAAGTGACTTTTGATGGTGGTTTTAATTTGCATTATCTTGATGGGTGGTGATAATGAGTGTCTTTTCATGTGCTTATTGGCCTTTCATATAAAGTCATATGCTACATACACTGTTTCAGTCAACGATGGACCACATTCTTAAAGGTTATTTTCACTATAGATCTCTAAATTAACTACTTTTCCTTAGCACTTTAATGATGCTGTCCCACTCACTTCTGGCCTTCGTGAATTCTGATGAAAGTGAAGGATAATTTGAATTATTCTCCTTTATATAAGGTATCATTTTGCATGGGCTGCTTTCCAGATTTTTTCAATCTTCTATTGCCAGCATTTTGATTCTGATGTAATCAGGCATGCTTTTGTTTATCCTCTTTAGGGACTGATGTGGTAAATGAATCTGTACCTCGACGTGATTTACCAAATTTTGAAAGTTTTCAGTCATTTTGTATTCTAGTAATTTTTTCTGTCCAGTTTTCTCTCTCCTCTTCTTCTAGAACTATCATTACCCATTTGTTAAAATTTTTGTATTGTTTTACTGGTCCCAGAGGCTCTGTTCATTTTTAAATATCTGTTGTTTTTTTTCCTCCTGGTTTTCATATTAGATCATTACTATTGATCTTTCCTCAAGTTTGGTCACTTTTTATTATATCATTTCCATTATACTATTAAGTCACCTGTATAGTGTGTTTTATGCTGCTGTGTTTTGCTTTATGACAAAACACCTGAGACTGGGTAATTTATAAAAACAGAAGTTTATTTCTCACAGTTATGCTGCTGTGTTTTGCTTTATGACAAAACACCTGAGACTGAGTAAATTATAAAGAACAGAAATTTATTTCTCACAGTTTTGAAGGCTGAGAAGTCCACAATCAAGGCTCTGGAATCTTGTGAGGACCTTCTTCTGTGTCCTCACATGACAAGAAGCAGAAAGGGGCAAATCCATTCCAGCAAGCCTTGTTTATACTGGCATCAATTCATTCATGAGAGCAGAGTCCTCATGACTGAAATCTCCCATTGGGCCCCACCTCCCAACACTGTTGCATTGAGAATTAACTTTCTAACATATGAATTCTGGGGGACATATTCAGACCACAGCATCCCTCTAGTGATTTCTATTTAAGAAATTGGGTTCCCCAATAAATTTATCATTTAAGAGCTTCTTTACATTTTCTAATTCTCTGCTAATATTGCCTAGCTTACCATTTATTATGAGAATGCATACTTTTTAAAACTCACCAAGCATAGTTATAACAGCTGCTCCAAAGTCCTTGTCTAATAATTCCAACATCTGAGTCATCTTGGAATTGCCATCTTTACTCTTGAGAGTGGCTCACATTTTCCTGGCCCTTTATATGTAGAATAATGTTAGGTTGTTTCTTGGACATGGCAAATGTTATGTTGTAGAGACTCTGACCTCCTTTATATTCCTCCTAAAAGTGTTGATGCTTTTGTTTTAGCAGCCAATTAACTCAGTTAGACTCAAATTTTAAGCTCTGTCATACCTGCGGTGGGAGGCAGCTCAATCTCAGTTCAGGTTGCTTTCAAACTGTTTCACACATGCATAGCTTAGCCAATGACTTGGCATAGTTTTTACACAGAATGTAGGGTTTGCCTTTTCTGGATCTCTTCTTTTTGGATCCCCTCCCCTAAGTCTCTATAGCCCTCATTACCCTGAGCTCCTTTCTCTAGCCCTTCTATCCAGAAAGACAGCAGACTTTTGATGAGAATTTTCTCTATCCCATGCTGTGACACAACTGTGGCTTCCCCCAGGGAAAAGTAATAAAAATGGGAAACTTATCCCATGTTGGTCACTTCTTCCAAATCTAGATTCTCCTACAAAATATAACTTTTTTTAGAGACAGTGTCTCACTCTGTCACCCAGGATGGAGTGCAGTGGCATGATCATAGCTCACTGCAGTCTCAACCTCCTAAGCTGAAGCAATCCTCCCACCTCAGCCTCCCAAGGAACTGGGACTACAGGTGCATACCACCACACCGAGCTAATTTTTAAAATTTTTATAAAAACAGGGTCTCATTATGTTGCCCAGGCTGGTCTCAAACTCCTGGCTCAAACTCAAGTGATCCTCTTACCTCAGCATCCCAAGTAGCTAGGATTATAGGTGTGAGCTACCATACCTGACCAAAATAACACTTCTTTTGTTTGCTTCCCAGAGACTTTGGGAGTTGTTCTATTATATTTTGCTCAGAGCTTATTGTTGTTACTTCAGGAAGATTGATTTGTTAGAAACGTATTCCTCCATAAATGTATTAGACCATTCTTGCACTGCTATGAAGAAATACTTGAGACTGAGTAATTTACAAAGAAAAGAGGTTTAATTGGCTCACAGTTCCACAGGGTGTACAGGAAGCATGGCTGGGGAGGCCTCAGGAAATTTACAATCACGGCAGAAGGTGAAGGGAAAGCAAGTACATTTTATACAGTCAGAGCAGGAGGAAGAGAGACGGGAGGAGGTGCTACACACTTTTAAACAACTAGATGTCGTGAGCACTCACTCACTATCATGAGAGCAACATCAAGGGGGAAATGTGCCCCCATGATCCAATCACCTCCCACCAGGCTTCACCTCCAACATTAAGGATGATAATTTGACAGGAGATTTGGTTGGGGACAGAAATCCAAACCATATTATTCCACCCCAGCCCCTCCCAAATCTCATGTCCTTCTCAAAGTATAAAATACAATCATGCCTTCACAACAGTCCCTCAAAGTCTTAACTCATTCCAGCATTAACTCAAAAGTCTAAAGTCTCATCTGAGACAAGGCTAATCCCTTCCACTTATGAGCCTGCAAAATTAAAAACAAGTTCATTACTTCCAAGATACAATGGAGGTATAGGCATTGGATAAATACACCCACCCCAAATGGGAGACAATGGCCAACAGAAAGGAGGTATAGGCCCCATGCAAGTTCAAAACCCAGCAGGGCAGCCATTTAGTTTTAAAGCTCCCAAAATAATCTCCTTTGGCTCCATATCTCACATCTAGGGCATACTGGTGCAAGGGGTGGGCTCCCAAGGCCTTGAACAGCTCTGCTTCTCTGGCATTACAGGATACAGCCCCTGTGGCTGCTTTCATAGGCAGCTTTTCCAGGTGCACAGTGTAAGTTGTCAGTAGATCTACCATTCTGGGGTCTGAAGGATGGTGGCCCTCTTCTCACAGCTTCACTATGTAGTGCTCCAATGGGGACTCTGTGTGGGGACTCCAACCTTACATTTCCCTTGACACTGCCCTAGTAGAGGTTCTTCATGAGGGACCCACCCCTGTAGCAGGCTTTTGCCTGGACATCCAGGGATTTCCAAACATCTTCTGAAATCTAGGTGGGGGCTTCCAAGCCTCAACTTTTACACTGTGTGTGCTTGCAGGCTTAACACCACATGGAAGCCACCAAGGCTTATGGTTTGCAGCTCTGAAGAATCAGCCTGAACTGTACCTTGGCCCCTTTTAGCCACAACTTGAGCTGGAACAGGTGGGATGCAGGGCACTGTGTCCCAAGGCTGCACAGAGCAGCAGAGCCCTGGTCCTGGCCAAGGAAAACTTTCTTCCTTCACACGCTTCCAGGCCTGTGATTGGAGGGGCTGCTGTGCAGAGGTCTCTGAAATGCCTCTGAGGCTTTTTTCCTATTGTCTTGCACTGACTCCTGTCAATTAGCAATTGACTCCTCTTTACTTAGGCAAATTTTTGCAGTCAGATTGAATTCATCCCCTGAAAATGGGTCTTTCTTTTCTACCACATGGCTGAGCTGCAAATTTTCCAAACTTTTATGTTTTGCTTCCCTTTGCTCACATATGTGAGAATATGCTGTTAGAAGCAACCAGGCCACCTCTTGAATGCTTTGCTGCTTAGAAATTTCTTCCACCAGCTCTCTTGCTCTTCTGCCTAGTGCTATATAAGGATAGAGCTTTTCTCTCCTTCAGAGGACATAGCAAGATGCAATCTTAGAAACAGAAAATGCCCCTCACCACATAACTGAGCCTACCAGCACCTTGATTTTGGATCTCCCAGCCTCCAAAACGATTCAGGGGAGAGGAGCCAAGATGGCCGAACAGGAACAGCTCTGGACTACAGCTCCCAGCATGAGCGATGCAGAAGAGGGGTGATTTCTGCATTTCCAACTGAGGTATCGGGTTCACCTCACTGGGAAGTGCCAGACAGTAGGTGCAGGACAGTGGGTGCAGCGCACCGGGCATGAGCCAAAGCAGGGTGAGGCATCACCTCACCCGGAAAGCACAAGGGGTCAGGGAATTCCCTTTCCTAGTCAAAGAAAGTGTTGACAGATGGCACCTGGAAAATTGGGTCACTCCCACCCTAATACTGTGCTTTTCCAACGGGCTTAAAAAATGGTGCACCAGGAGATCATATCCTACACCTGGCTCAGAGGGTCCTACACCCACAGAGTCTCGCTCGTTGCTGGCACAGGAGTCCGAGATCAAACTGCAAGGCAGCAGCGAGGCTAGGGGAGGGGTGCCTGCCATTGCCGAGTTAGCTGTTTGATTAGGTAAACAAAGCGGCTGGGAAGCTCGAACTAGGTGGAGCCCACCACAGCTCAAGGAGGCCTGCCTGCCTCTGTAGGCTCCACCTCTGGGGGTAGGGCACAGACAAAAAAAGGACAGCAGTAACCTCTACAGACTTAAATGTCCCTGTCTGACAGCTTTGAAGAGAGTAGTGGTTCTCCCAGCATGCAGCTTGAGATCTGAGAACGGGCAGACTGCCTCCTCAATTGGGTCCCTGACCCCTGAGTAGCCTAATTGGGAGGCAGCCCCCAGTAGGGGTGGACTGACACCTCACACAGTTGGGTACTCCTCTGAGACAAAACTTCCAGAGGAATGATCAGGCAGCAGCATTTGCGGTTCACCAATACACACTGTTCTACAGCCACAGCTGCTGATACCCAGGCAAACAGGGTCTGGAGTGGACCTCTAGCAAACTCCAACAGACCTGCAGCTGAGGGTCCTGTCTGTTAGAAGGAAAACTAACCAATAGAAAGGACATCCACACCAAAAACCCATCTGTACATCACCATCATCAAAGACCAAAGGTAGATAAAACCAGAAAGATGGGAAAAAAACAGAGCAGAAAAAACTGGAAACTCTAAAAATCAGAGTGCCTCTCCACCGCAAAAGGAATGCAGCTCCTCACCGGCAATGGAACAAAGCTGGGTGGAGAATGACTTTGATGAGTTGAGAGAAGAAGGCTTCAGAAGATCAAACTACTCTGAGCTACAGGAGGAAATTCAAACCAATGGCAAAGAACTTAAAAGCTTTGAAAAAAAAATTAGACGAATGGATAAGGAGAATAACCAATGCAGAGAAGTCCTTAAAGGACCTGATGGAGCTGAAAACCAAGGCATGAGAGCTACATGAAGAATGCAGAAGACTCAGTAGCCGATGTGATCAACTGGAAGAAAGGGTATCAGTGATGGAAGACGAAATGAATGAAATGAAGTGAGAAGAGAAGTTTAGAGAAAAAAGAATAAAAATAAATGAACAAAGCCTCCAAGAAATATGGGACTATGTGAAAAGACCAAATCTACATCTGATTGGGGTACCTGAAAGTGATGCGGAGAATGGAACCAAGTTGGAAAACACTCTGCAGGATATTATCCAGGAGAACTTCCCCAATCTAGCAAGGCAGGCCAACATTCACATTCAGGAAATACAGAGAACGCCACAAAGATAGTCCTTGAGAAAAGCAACTCCAAGACACATAATTGTCAGATTCACCAAAGTTGAAATGAAGGAAAAAATGTTAAGGGCAGCCAGAGAGAAGTGTCGGGTTACCCATAAAGGTAAGCGCATCAGACTAACAGCGGATCTCTTGGCAGAAACTCTACAAGCCAGAAGAGAGTGGGGACCAATATTCAACATTCTTAAGGAAAAGAATTTTCAACCCAGAATTTCATATCCAGCCAAACTAAGCTTCATAAGTGAAGGAGAAATAAAATTCTTTACAGACAAGCAAATGCTGAGAGTTTTTGTCACCACCAGGCCTCCCCTAAAAGAACTCCTGAAGGAAGCACTAAACATGGAAAGGAACAACCGGTACCAGCCACTGCAAAAACATGCCAAATTGTAAAGACCATCAAGGCTAGGAAGAAACTGCATCAACTAACGAGCAAAATAACCAGCGAACATCATAATGACAGGATCAAATTCACACATAACAATATTAACTTTAAATGTAAATGGAATAAATGCTCCAATTAAAAGACACAGACTGGCAAATTGGATAAAGAGTCAAGACCCATCAGTGTGCTGTATTCAGGAAACCCATCTCACATGCAGAGACACACATAGGCACAAAATAAAGGGATGGAGGAAGATCTACCAAGCAAATGGAAAACAAAAAAAGGCAGGGGTTGCAATCCTAGTCTCAGATAAAACAGACTTTCAACCAACAAAGATCAAAAGAGACAAAGAAGGCCATTACATAATGGTAAAGGGATCCATTCAACAAGAAGAGCTAACTATCCTAAATACATATGCACCCAATACAGGAGCACCCAGATTTATAAAGCAAGTCCTTACTAACATACAAAGAGACTTAGACTCCCACACAATAATAATGGGAGACGTTAACACTCCACTGTCAACATTAGACAGATCAAAGAGACAGAAAGTTAACAAGGATACCCAGGAATTGAACTCAGCTCTGCACCAAGCCGACCTAATAGACATCTATAGAACTCTCCACCCCAAATCAACAGAATATACATTCTTTTCAGCACTACACCACACCTACTCCAAAATTGACCACATAGTTGGAAATAAAGCACTCCTCAGCAAATGTAAAAGAACAGAAATTATAACAAATTGTCTCTCAGACTACAGTTCAATCAAAATAGAACTCAGGATTAAGAAACTCACTCAAAATCGCTCAACTACATGGAAACTGAACAACCTGCTCCTGAATGACTACTGGGTTGATAACAAAATGAAGACAGAAATAAAGATGTTCTTTGAAACCAACGAGAACAAAGAAACAACATACCAGAATCTCTGGGACACATTCAAAGCAGTGTGTAGAGGGAAATTTATAGCACTAAATGCCCACAAGAGAAAGCAGGAGAGATCGAAAATTGACATCCTAACACCACAATTAAAAGAACTAGAAAAGCAAGAGCAAACACATTCAAAAGCTAGCAGAAGGCAAGAAATAAATAAGATCAGAGCAGAACTGAAGGAAATAGAGACACAAAAAACCCATCAAAAAATTAATGAATCCAGGAGCTGGTTTTTTGAAAAGATCAACAAAATTGATAGACCACTAGCAAGACTAATAAAGAAGAAAGGAGAAAAGAATCAAATAGACGCAATAAAAATGATAAAGGGGATATCACCACCAATCCCACAGAAATACAAATTACCATCAGAGAATACTATAAACACCTCTATGCAAATAAACTAGAAAATCTAGAAGAAATGGATAAATTCCTCAACACATACATCCTCCCAAGACTAAACCAGGAAGAAGTTGAATCTCTGAATAGACCAATAACAGGCTCTGAAATTGAGGCAATAATCAATAGCTTACCAACCAAAAAAAGTCCAGGACCAGATGGATTTACAGCCGAATTGTACCAGAGGTACAAAGAGGAGCTGATACCATTCCTTCTGAAATTATTCCAATCAATAAAAAAAGAGGGAATCCTCCCTAACTCATTTGATGAGGCCAGCATCATCCTGATACCAAAGCCTGGCAGAAACACAATGAAAAAAGAGAATTTTAGACCAATATCCTTGATGAACATCAATGCAAAAATCCTCAATAAAATACTGGCAAACCGAATCCAGCAGCACATCAAAAAGCTTATCCACCATGATCAAGTGGGTTTCATCCCTGGGATGCAAGGCTGGTTCAATATACACAAATCAATAAATGTAATCCAGCATATAAACAGAACCAAAGACAAAAACCACATGATTATCTCAATAGATGCAGAAAAGGCCTTTGACATGATTCAACAACCCTTCATGCTAGAAACTCTCAATAAATTAGGTATTGATGGGACATATATCAAAATAATAAGAGCTATCTATGACAAACCCACAGCCAATATCATACTGAATGGGCAAAAACTGGAAGCATTCCCTTTGAAAACTGGCACAAGACAGGGATGCCCTCTGTCGCCACTCCTACTCAACATAGTGTTGGAAATTTAGGCCAGGGCAATCAGGCAGGAGAAGGAAATAAAGGGCATTCAATTAGGAAAAGAGGAAGTCAAATTGTCCCTGTTTGCAGATGACATCATTGTATATCTAGAAAACCCCATTGTCTCAGCCCAAAATCTCCTTAAGCTGATAGGCAACTTCAGCAAAGTCTCAGGATGGAAAATCAATGTACAAAAATCACAAGCTTTCTTACACACCAATAACAAACAGAGAGCCAAATCATGAGTGAACTCCCATTCACAATTGCTTCAAAGAGAACAAAATACCTAGGAATCCAACTTACAAGGGATGTGAAGGACCTCTTCAAGGAGAACTACAAATCACTGCTCAATGAAATAAAAGAGGATACAAACAAATGGAAGAACATTCCATGCTCATGAGTAGGAAGAATCAATACCGTGAAAATGGCCATACTGTCCAAGGTAACTTATAGATTTAATGCCATTCCAATCAAGCTACCAATGACTTTCTTCACAGAATTGGAAAAAAACTACTTTAAATTTCATATGGAACCGAAAAAGAGCCCACATCACCAAGTCAATCCCAAGCCAAAAGAACAAAGCTGGAGGCATCACACTACCTGACTTCAAACTATATTAAAAGGCCACAGTAACCAAAACAGCATGGTACTGGTACCAAAACAGAGATATAGACCAATGGAACAGAACAGAGCCCTCAGAAATAATGCTGCGTATCTACAACTCTCTGATCTTTGACAAACCTGACAAAAACAAGAAATGGGGAAAGGATTCCATATTTAATAAATGGTGCTGGGAAAACTGGCTAGCCACATGTAGAAAGCTGAAACTGGATCCCTTCCTTACACCTTCTACTAAAATTAATTCAAGATGGATTAAAGACTGACATGTTAGACCTAAAACCATAAAAACCCTAGAAGAAAACCTAGGCAATACCATTCAGGACATAGGCATGGGAAAGGACTTCATGTCTAAAACACCAAAAGCAATGGCAACAAAAGCCAAAATTGACAAATGGGATCTAATTCAACTAAAGAGCTTCTGCACAGCAAAAGAAAATACCATCAGAGTGAACAGGCAACCTACAGAATGGGAGAAAATTTTTACAATCTATTCATCTGACAAAGGGCTAATATCCAGAATCTACAATGAACTCAAACAAATTTACAAGAGAAAAACAAGCAACCCCACCAAAAAGTGGGCAAAGGATATGAACAGACACTTCTCAAAAGAAGATATTTATGCAGCCAAAAAAACACATGAAAAAATGCTCATCATCACTGGCCATCAGAGAAATGCAAATCAAAACCACAATGAGATACCATCTCACACCAGTTAGAATGGCGATCATTAAAAAGTCAGGAAACAACAGGTGCTGGAGAGGATGTGGAGAAATAGGAACACTTTTACACTGTTGGTGGGACTGTAAACTAGTTCAACCATTGTGGAAGTCAGTGTGGCAATTCCTCAGGGATCTAGAACTGGAAATACCATTTGACCCCACCATCCCATTACTGGGTATATACTCAAAGGATTATAAATCATGCTGCTATAAAGACACATGCACATGTATGTTTATTGTGGCACTATTCACAATGGCAAAGACTTGGAACCATCCTAAATGTCCAACAACGATAGACTAGATTCAGAAAATGTGGCACATATACCCCATGGAATTCTATGTAGCCATAAAAAATGATGAGTTCATGTCCTTTGTAGGGACATGGATGAAACTGGAAACCATCATTCTCAGTAAACTATCGCAAGGACAAAAACCAAACACCGCATGTTCTCACTCATAGATGTGAATTGAACAATGAGAACACATGGACACAGGAAGGGGAACATCACACTCTGGGGACTGTTGTGGGGTGGGGGGAGGGCGGAGGGATAGCATCAGGAGATATACCTAATGCTAAATGACGAGTTAATGGGTGCAGCACACCAACATGGCACATGTATACATATGTAACAAACCTGCACGTTGTGCACATGTACCCTAAAACTTAAAGTATAATAATAATAAAATAAAAACTATATAAAATTAAAAAAAGATTCAGGGGGTACAAGTTCAGGGGGTATATTATGTAATGCTGGGTTTTGGGCTTCTAGTGAATCCATCATGCAAATATTGAACATAGTACCCACTACATAGTTTTTCAACCCTCATAACCCTTCCAACCTTTTTTTTTTTTTTTTTTGGAATTCCCTGGGTCTTTTGTTTCCATCTTTCTGTTCATGTGTACCCATTGATTAGCTACCACTTATGAGTGAGAACATGTGGTATTTGATTTCTGTTTCTGAGTTATTTCACTTAGGACAATGTTCTCCATCTGCATCCTTGTTGGTGTGAAGAACAGGATTTCATTTTTTATGGCTCTGTGGTATTCCTAGATGTATATGTCCTAAATTTTCTTTATCTAATCCACCAGTGATGGACACTTGGGTTGACTCCATGACTTGGTATTGTGAATAGTGCCACGATAAACTTACCAGTGCAAGTGTCTTTTTGATAAAACAGTTTATTTTTCTTTGGATAGATACTCAGTAGCGGGATTTTTAGTTCTTTGAGAAATCTAAGTACTAATACAGAGGAAATTAAAGTTTCACCTAAATTTTTATTTTCATCTTTTATTTTTTATCTGAGACAGGATCTCTGTCATCCAGACTGGAGTGCAGTAGCATAACCACTTACTACACTCTAGACCTCCTGGGCTCAAGCAGTCCTCCTACAACAGCCTTCTGAGTAGCTGAGACTGAAGGCTTGCATCACCACACCAGCTAATTTTTAATTTTTTGTAGAGACGGGGCCTCCTTATGCTGCCCAGGCTTGTCTGGAGCTCCTGGGCTCAAACAGTTCTCTCATGTTGACCTTCCAAAGTGCTGGAATTACAGGCATGAGCCACTGTGCCAACTCTCTGACCTAATTTTTTAAAGCACAGGAATATAATGCTACTTTCATCATTTTCATTCAGTTGGAAAAATTATGGTAAACAAGGTCTGAAACTTAGACATTTCTCAAAAACCTAAACCATTTAAAATGACATTTACATTTCATACTTTTTTCTTTTTCATAATAGTTTCCTTTCCTTTGTAATATTATAGCTGAAAAGAATTCAATTGAATAAAATCAGATTCTTCTATAGTCATAAAAGGCATAGTTATGATTTTCCGATTTATAATTAACAATTTACTTTTGGCAGCAATTAAATATTGAAGCTTTATTATGTACCAACTGAAAAAAAAAAAAAAGAAATTTCTTCCACCAGAAACTCTAAATCTTCACTCTCAAATTCAAAGTTCCACATATCCCTAGAGCAGGAACACAATCCAACTAGGCTCTTTCCCAAAGCATAGCAAGAGTGACTGTTACTTCATTTCCCATAAGCTCCCATTTCCATCTGAGATCTCTTCAGCCTGGACTTAACTGTCAATATCACTGTCAGCATTTTTGTCACAATGATTCAACAAGTCTCTAGAAAGTTCTAAACTTTCTCTCACCTTCATGTCTTTTTTCTGAGCCCTCCAAACTGTTCCAACCTCTGCCCATTACCCAGTTCCAAAGCTGCTTCCACATTTTCAGGTATCTTTATAGCAATGTCCCACTCCTTGATACCAATTTTCTGTATTAGTTTATTCTTAGACTTCTATAAAGAAATACCTGAGACTGGGTAATTTATAAAGAAAGGAGGTTTAATTGGATCACAGTTCCACAGGCTGTATGGGAAGTATGGCTGGGGAGGCCTCAGGAAATTTAAAATTATGGTGGAAGGCAAAGGGAAAGCAGGCGCATCTCACATGGCTGGAGCAGGAGGAAGGAGAGAGGAGGTGCTACACCCTTTTAAACAACTAGTTCCCATGAGTCCTCAATCATTACTATGAGAGCAGCACCGAGAAGGAAATCTGCTCCTATGATCCAATCACCTCCCACTAGGCCTATCCTCCAACACTGGGGATGACATTTGACATGAGATTTGGTTGGAGACACAGACACAAAACATATCAATACGGAAAGCAGTACTGCATAAATTAGAAATGAATTTTTATAAATGAAGGCTACACTTAAGGTCATGTATTTATTACATGGCACTGCCCTCAAAAACCATTCTTTTTTCCATGACACAATATTTATTTTTTTCTTTTTTGGGTTCATGATTTTTTCTTATATTATTTTTAGTTTTATTTTATTTTTGCTTGACACATAATAATACTACCTGCTAATTACACTGATTTGATAATTACGCAATGTATACACATACTGAAGCATCAAATTTTACCCCATATTCTTTCTTTAATTTTTTTAACTTTCATTTTAGGTTCAGGAGTACAGGTGCAGGTTTGCTATATAGGTAAGTTGCATGTCACAGGAGTTTGGTATACAGATTATTTTGTCACCCAGGTAATAAGCATAGTACCTGATAAGTAGTTTTCTTTATCCCCTCCCTTCTCCCATCCTCCACCCTCAAGTAGGCCCCAGTGTCTTTGTTCTATTCTTTATGTCCATGACTTCACAATAATTTTCAAACAATACTCACAAAGAGGAATATACACTATTGCTATTAAAATGAAATTTGAAGTAAATTTTCATGATATTTCTATCCTGAATGAATTTCTCAAATATCTTCTTGAGACCTTCTGGGACAATGCCTGCCACTGAGTACAGTAAGGTGGTCAAGCCATGGCTGAACTGCCACTAAATTACTTTCCCTCTGGATAACACATCCATCCTGAGAGCTTGCCTTTAAGCTTTATAGATTCATAAACATCATGGCCTCAGCTTCCCTGGGGGTGAATTGCTCTGAATAATTGATTTATATTCACTGAGGCACCAGAGACTAATTTATAAACTGTCATTTATTAATTTTCTGTAAGCAATACAACTCCTGAGCAGACTGAGGACTCATGTCAGCTTATTGTCTTCTCAGTAGGAAAACACACTTGGGAAAGCAAATCAAGATCAGAAGTCCCTGAGTGAACAGTCAGGGCAAAGAGAGCACATGCTTTGAAGGAGAATATTCATCAAATCCTAATAGCTGTTATCTTCTGTCCTTTCTAGCCACTTCTAGCTGAAATCATAAATGCCTTCTGCCTACCTTGCCCAGTCCTGAACTGGGGATAAAAATTTCAATTCAGCAGTAGGTTGGAGTGTGAGATTAGTCTTCCTTCTTGCATTGGTTTTGATAGTTTTTAGTCCAGTTTCTTGTTGAATCTGAGACTCTGCTCAGACTGACTCCTGATCTGTCTTGCCATGCCCCTGCTCCAGAGCTTTCCCTACTGTTCTTTTCCCCACCCCAGCCATATAGAGCCTTGATGATATGACCTGTCTGAAACCTAGGTTCTCACTACTGGCAACTATCCACTCATCAACTGAGACTACACAAATTATGTTAAAGGTCTACTAAAACATCTTTCTCCACTGTCATCATCATCATCATCATCATCATTCCATGCTAGGAGTTTCAGTAAAAAGGCTTTTACTTCCTGCGAGGTAGAAAAGGCAGGTATAATTATTTTCACTTTATAGTTGAGAAACTTGGAGCTCAGAGAAGTTATTTTGAAAACAGAACTGGGATTCACATTTACTTTCCATCCTCAAACTCTTTTTCCTACAATAGTGTTTCACCCAAGATACTCATTATAATGCAGATTCTTAAGCCCCAACACAGACTGCTTTTATCAGGTTCCCCAAGGAGGAATTTTTGTAAATAATTTTTAAAGGTCCTCCCAGGTGTTTCTTATGGATTGACAAAATGGCAAATACCACACAATACCCTGGCTACCTATAAGAGTTGGCCAGTTAGTATTTGATCTCCTCTGTATAGTGCTGGAAATATCCTGGAAACATGTTGTCTTCATCTATTTTGTGCTGCTATGACAGAATACCATAGACTGGGTAATTTATAATGAACAGAAATTTATTGATTCACATTTCTGAAGACTGGGAAGTACAAGATCGAGGGGCCAGCATCTGGCAAGGACCCTCTTGCTGCATTATCTCATGGTTGAAGAGCAAAGACAGGGGAAGAGAGAGAAAAGGTGAGCATACCTGTTCTTGTATAATGGACTCACTTGTGATAATAAATGCACTCCTGTGATAACATTAATTCATTCATAAGGACAGAGCCCTTGCAGCCTAATTACCTCCCATTAGGTCCCACCTCCCTATATTGTTGCACTGTGAGTTAAGTTTCCAATACAGGCTTTTGCAGGGACACATTCAAACTATAGTGCATGTTCATGTGGTCCTAGGCCTTTGCATCATGTCATTTTAAGAGCTTCTATTTCTTGAGACGGGCCACTTCAGATAAGGAATCATACCAGGTTGAATGTTAATTCCAGAGGTATTTGGCTACAATTTTTATACACTTTACTTCCTGCAACTTTACTTCTAGGAAACTCCAACCCTTGTGATTCCTTTAAACTTTGTTTTTATATTATTTTTTGAGTCTTGCTCTGTTGCCCAGGCTGGAGTGCAGTGGCATGATTTTGGCTCACTGCAACCTCCACCTCTCAGTTTCAAGTGATTCTCGTGCCTCAGCCTCCCAAATAGCTGGAACCACAGGCATGCACCACCATGCCCGGCTAATTTTTTTTTTTTCTAAGTAGAGATTGGGTTTCACCATGTTGCTAGTCTCAAACTCCTGGCCTCAAGTTATCTGCTTGCCTCACCTCCCAAATTGCTGGGTTTACAGGCCTAAGCCACCACACCTAGCCCCCTTCAACTTTTTTTTTACATGAGTCCCAAATAATTCATGCTGTTGTGTCTTTTTTTCCACCAATACAACGCTAATTTTCGCTCCAAATGTAATAGGTATTGCAGCTAACTATTGTTTTGTCATGCAAGGATTTGGTTTCTCTGTAAAACTAGGGACTTTCCATTGCCTCCATGGGTTAAAAAAATGCAGAAAAGTTAGAATAGTTGCCATCACTTTAGGGAGAATCTGCATATCAGCAATTGCAAAATATTGCTTGAAGTCCCCTTCAAGTCTGGATGTTCTAGCTTTACAGCTTCTTCTTTAAGGAAACATATACTCTTCTACTTTGGAAACCAGTCACTTATTCCGACTCTTTTAGGAAGCCAAGTTGGGAACTAGCAACAGGACTATGGGAAAGGAGGCTACTTAGATCTGCCTAGTCTAGGGAAAATACAGAGTCCTCTTGGCTCTGTCAGGTTTAGCCTAGCTCACTAGGACTAGAGTTCAACAGTAAGATTTCGTCATCAGGCCTTTCATTTCCTCACACTACTCCCTCTGCATGTATTTCCCTCTTGGACTTCACAGGCTGAGAATAGGATTTTAGGATCTTGTGTGTAGGCTCTCCTCTGTTCTCTTCTCTTTTATCCTTTTCTCTTCCTTATTCCATTTCTTTCCCTTCCCTGACATCTCCTCACCTCCCCTCCCTTCCACACTTCTCCTTTCCTCATTTTTCTTCTCTTCCCCTTTGCTCTTTCACCTTTTTCTCTCTGCTCCTTTCTCTTCCATTTGTTCTGATTACAGCAGCAGCATGTTAACACATCCTTGTCTTGAATAGAGGTCCTTGACTTCTTGAGACTATTCTCCAAAAATAGAACAGATTCCAAGATCCTATCACTCCCTTTCTACTCAGTACCATGGCCACATCTTTCCAACTCCTAAAAATAAATTCCCCAGTGGTAGATCCCTGCACTCTGTGGCTCAAGGAGGCAGCTGGCTAAACTGAAGTCTAAGCTAAGCTTTACGTTAATGAAGAATGGTCAACTGGTGAAGGAGAAAATGGATAAAATTGACTATGCCACTTTCTAAATCTGTGACCTTAGCTGTGTCACTTAACCTTTCTGGATCTTACTTTCCTCATATGATAGATGATAGATAGATAGATAGATAGATAGATAGATAGATAGATAGATAGATAGATTCCCTATACTTCCCGAATCTATGACCTTAGCTATGCCACTTAACTTTTCTGGATCTTACTTTCCTCATATGATAGATAGGGAAGGGGGATTTGGCAACAACAACAAAAACCTCTAAGTGGTTTTCTAACTGTAGTCTACAGATCTCTGAAGCCAGCACACTTCACTTCAATTTGTTTTTTGTTTATCTGTTGTATAAAGAGGTTCTAAGTAAAACTACATTGGAACCAAAGGTATAACCACTAAAAACATTTTTAACTACTTACCCAGATAGTTTTTGAGGGCCAATCCAATCCTAACATGTTTTCATCAGGGAATAGAAGCTGATTTCAGAAGAATGAGCACATTTTTGGTTGACTTACCCAAAGGATAAATTTAATAAGTGGGAATTTCCGTCTGAGTAGCCCAGTCAAGCCATGACTGGAACGACTGGTGAGAAATATATTTGAGGGTCAGTCTGCGGTCATTAACAAATCATCCTAAGCCTATGACCTCTCTTGCCCTTGTGTCATGCATTTCATAGATACTGAGCTGATCATAAGTTGTCGCCCTCACATTGGATAGTCATTTGTGAGGGCCTCATATGTGATAGGCTCATGGGTCAGGGGTAGAGGTGATATTACAAAAAGTTCATAGATTGACTCAGTTATTACAAGAACACTTTGAGGTATCACATTCTTACTTTACAGTAAGAAAAGTAAAGCTCAGAGGGATGAAGAGATTTGCCTAAATCACATTTATTCCTTTGTAATTTATTCAACACACAAATTCACACAACTGGTAAGTGGTGGATCTGAGACGCAAATCTATTTCTGCCTTGCCTAACAATATCATTTGTTACCTGATAAGTTCTCTGATTTTCACTTGCCTAGATCTCTTATCTATCCCTTTCTTCCTGTTCCTACAGCTACTGTCTTAATTCAGACTCTCATAATTTATCCTCTGGACCCTTCCAATTGCCCATTCCAAATGCCAAACAAGAGTTCTTGGCATCTTGTCTCTCACTTCTCCAATCTATTCTTCACCTAGTTCAGTAAACTTTATATAACAAAAAATCTAACCATGTCACTTCCCTTCCTAAACATTCTCAAAATCTCCCATTGTCTTTAGAGAGAAGTCCAAACTGAACGTGAAACATAATACCACCCAGTTGTTTTAATGCCCAAAGCCTTAGAGTCATTCTTGATTTCTCTTCTTCCTTTACCACCATATCCATCAGTAAGTTCTGTCAACTGGATATTTAAAACATATTCTGAATCTGTGCACATCACACCACATTCACGGCTATGACCTCTGGCTGAGCTGCTACAATATCTGCCGCCTAGACTGTTGCAATAGCCTCCAGACTGGTCACCCTGCTTCACTCTGCCTCCTTACCATCTACTCTGCACACAATAGCCAGAGTAGTCTTTTTATTATTTTTAAATGTTTTACAGAGTATTCTTTTTAAAATGCAAGCCAGATCATGATATTCACTGGCTGAACACCTCTAATGACTTCCTTTTAAATTCATAAAGCAAACTTCAGCCCAATTTGGTTCTAAGAAATCACTCAGCACTTAATACTGTCTCCTCTCCACTGTTTCTGAATTGGTCTCATGTTCTGATAACTTCAGTACCTGCTCTGGCCCTCTTCACCCGTGGTAATAAATTTCTATAACCAAAGAAACCACATTTTCTGCCAGGCTAGCTCCTTTTCATTTTCAGATAAATTGGGCTGCAAGGTTTAATTTATAAATTATGCCTGGGGCTTGGCCACATATAAAGTGATCAGCAATCTGCATAATTAACTTGATTTCCAAATCATGCTAACCTCGCATTCCCTAGAATACTATATAGCCTTATGGTCAGACTGAGCTGAGTTCAAATTCTTGCTCTGCCACTAACTAGCCGTGTGCCTGTGGACAAGTGACTTAACCTCTCTGAGCCTCAATTTCTTCATCTATAAGATGTGAATTCAATAGAAAAACAAAGTTGAACTGTGTTGTTATGCACTATAAGCCTTCCTTCCCCTCATGCTAACCATTGACTTGACAGCAACTCTATTTAATATACACAACTGGGTCCAGTAATGGCAACTCTCATCCAGCCCCAGGAGGCTGGTATCAAACAGATCCTGGCTCATTATTCTCCTCCATCTCTTCCCGCAATCAGTTTGTGAATGCTGAGCTCTGAAGACAATAACCCTGAATTACATCTAGGAACCAGAATTCACCCCTAACTTTCCAAATAAGACCAGCCAAAGATGCTCCTATCTCACACACAATATAAGGAAATTATCCAGGGTGACCATATCTACCATCTGTTTGACAATTGTTCTTCTGGCCTGTATGTATTTTTAGGTCTAGATGCTGGGACTTCAGCATGTGAGAGGCCCTGTGGCACACTGAGAAGATCATAGAAACTTTAGAGTAAGAGAGGCCTGATTAAAATCCTGTCCTAATAGCTATAGGACAAGAAGCAAGGGTAATTTCTTACCCTCTTTAAAACTTAGTTTCCTCTAAGATTCCAGTGATTTAGCCCATAATGTGTTCTTAATAAATACAAGGTTTCTCCTCATCCCTCCTCTCAAGGAGGAAATGGTTGGCATTAATCTAAATTTTGGAAGATGGGGTGACGGGAAGTGGTTGGTGGATTTGCCCTTAGAAATATAAGGAGAACTTCTGGAATTCAAAGAGGCTGCCAGAAGCGTTACAATAGGAGTCAGAGTGTGAAACAAGGACCCAGGTATACACAAGACAATTAGATTCCTTTGGCCCTCTTTGCATAATTCCTTTCTGGTTTCCTTGCAGTGTCCCTTCTTTCTTTTTCCTACAGTGTTCTCTCATTTTGACTCCCTGTTTCCAAACAACTCCCCGCCCTCCCCCACCCACAAACACATACAATGAATAACAGTAAAACCCTACAAGCACAAAAAGTTTCTCTTGAAGAAAGCAACAAAGAGAAGGATCATCTCACTCCCAACTCTGGGAGAGTGGTGTCTCGAGAGACAGAGTGGTAGGGGAAGTTTGAAAAAGAGAAAAGCAAGTGAAGTCCTTAGGGCCTGTGACAAGGAAGAGAAGGGGAATTTGACCAAGGAAGTGGTGGCTGAGGGCAGTCAATCTGATTTAAAATATGTTGTGTCCTCCCTGCCTACATGTGGACCACAGAGCAACAGACCAAAAGATACTCATATCTTTGGCCAGAAACCACAGTTTAACATATTTATGCATATTCATGAGGCAAAACCACTCCACAACACACTGTATTCTTATTCCTATTGGAGTAGTAAGTACGTGTTCCTTTCCCATTTCTCCTGCTGATACCTCAGCCAATTCCTGAGCCTTTTTCCATGCTACAATTCAACCCAGAAAGACAACTTTAATTGCCAATTTATCTCAGACAACATCTCTCTACTCAGCTATAGAAGGCAACAACATTTAGTGAAAATATTTGAATAATGGGACTTTGCCTCAAATCTAAGTTTTGCTACTTAATAGGTATATAAACTTGGGCCAGATCCTTCACCTCTCTAAACCTTCATTTCTGGGTTTATAAAATTGGAATTTTGGTATATTCTTTACAGAGTTCTTGTAAGGACCGAATAAAATGGGGCTTATAAATGATTTGGCAAATGATGAATGACTGAATGAATACATGTTAATTTACCTCTCCATCACACAGAGGAATTGTGAAACTTCAGAACACAGGCTACCATAGTCTGTGACTCAATCAGTCAAGCCCTATGGTTAAAGCATAGCATTTGCACCCAGTATACCTGGGTTTGAATCCTAACTCTATTGCTTATTAGTTTTTTCAACTCTTAAACAGGGAAGATGATTATGATGATAATACTAGTAGCTATCCCATGTGAGATTTAAATGAATTAATATGTGTTAATGCTTAGAATGGTATAAAGCACATAGTATGTAATCAATAATTGTTACTGTTCTCATTCTCCTACTAGAATGTAAACTCCATAAGAGTAGGAATTTTGGTCTGCTTTATTCACCACTGTTCCCCAGCAAATGAAACATCGTGGGTACTTGGTATATATTTATTGAATGAATGAGTGAGTCAAACTCACTTAATCTCCTCCACCCCCTCCCAAGTTTGTTGACTAGATTTCAGTATTTGATACAGACTAGTAATATGAAATTTCAGAGCAACAGAAGGCATCCCAGTCCCTAGCCCTTTTCCCACTTCCAGCTTAGCCAACATGCACCTGTCCACATCCCTCACTGGGTCCTCTTTTTGACAAGGTAGATTGCTTCTAGTTTGGGTATCAGGATATTTCAAAAGCTATTGTGTTTCCCTTTCTCTGGGTATTAACTGGGAGTTAGTAGGCTAAGACTCTGTCCTGGACATATCAATTATAATGTCTCTCACACATGTAGCCTTTCTTAAGAAAACTGCCTTGCTGAAAGCCTTAATGAGGGGCATCGTTAGGCAGCCATGCTTTGAACTACACGATGTGCCCCCTCCCAATTCAGCCACAAATAATAGGACAGAAGTAAACACTTAGCTAAGGGAAGACAATCCATACATAGTCTGACTGGTGACAAGTCATTAATGATGTAATCTAGAATTATGAGATAATCTAACACAATCACGTTCTCTCATAGGAATTTGAGTTGAGAAGTTCCTGCTGATACCTGCCATTTTGCTCTGCCTCTCCATCACTCAGTTTTGCAGGCTGCATAGGAAGTATGGTGCCAGAATCTGCTTCTGGCGAGGGCTTCATGAAGCTTATAATCACGATAGAAGATGAAGGGGAAACTGGTATATCACATGACAAGAGAAGGAGCAAGCAAGACAGGAGAGAGGTGCCATAATCTTTTAAACAACCAGATCTTGTGTGAAGTCATTACCACTCATTACTCCAAGGAGGGCACCAAGCCATTTATGAGGAATCCACCCCATGACTAAAAGACCTCCCACCAGACCCCCCTTTCAACATTGGGAGTCACATTTCAACATGAGATTTGGAGGGGACAAATACCCAAACCTTATTAAGAGAAGAAAGCAGTCAGCAGCAGGAACTAAGGATGAAAGGTCATTGTGTAGACAGATTCAAAGGGCTATGGCAGGCCAAGTAATCTAGTTAGGAGAGAGTACAAAATATGAGAAAGTAAAAGCTAGTAGTAAAGCAAATGTGTAGATAAAAGGAAAATGGAGCAGATACTAGGTCATATTCATAGCAGCACACAGCAGATCATATTATCTAGTGCTTCTATAAAGAATGACTAGAAAAGGTAGTTAGAACAAAATCATCTGTTTGAAAACAACAGAGAACTGCTGAGGCAACAAAAACTAGAGGTGCTAATACTACAGAGGAAAAAGTACTTTGAAGAGGTAAGCAGAATTTGTTATCTGCTTTTATCTCGAGATAAATTTGTTTTATCCCAAATTTGTTATCCACTTTTATCTTGGGATACATGCCTATTCTGGACATGCACAGAAGAACGGGAATCCAGGATTTTCATAGTAGGGAGTTTCTTCTAGACGTGATATGGTTTGGATATTTGTCCCCTTCAGATCATGTTGAAATGTGACTCACAGTGTTGGAGGTGAGGTCTGGTGGAAGGTGTTTGGGTTATGGGGGTGGATCGCTCATAAATGGCTTCGTGCCCTACCCAGAGTAACGAGTGCTAATGAGTTCATGCAAGAGCTGTTGTTTTAAAATTATGGCACCTCCCTCCTCTCTCTCTTGTTCCCACTCTCACCATGTGACACGCCAGCTTCCTGTACAGCTTTCAAAACTGTGAGTGATGGAGAGGCAGAGCAAGATGGCATAATATAAGGCTTCACCTCTTGTCACCCGCCACCCTGTAAGGACACCAGTTTAACAATGATCTACACACACACACACAAAAACACCTTCATCAGAACCAAAAGTCAGGAGGGCACTCACGGTACCTGGTTTTAACTTCACATCACTGAAAGAGGCACTGAAGAGGTAGAAAAAACAGTTTTGAATTGCAAGTTCTATGCCTCCCCCACCCCCTAGTAGTGACGGCATGCTGCAGAGCATCTCACTGTGCTGAGGGAGGGAGAGTGCAGTAATTGTGAGGCATTGAATTCAGTGCTGTCCTGTTAGAACAGAAAGGAAAACCAGACCAAACTCAGCTGATGCCTGCCCACAAAAGAAGCATTTAAGTCAGCCCTAGCCAGAGAAAAATTGCCGATTCCGATAGTCCAATATTGACTTTCACAAGCATCACACTGTGGGTTAATGAGCCCTGGGGCTCCAAATAAACACAAAAGGCAGTCTAGGCCATAAGGACTGCAACCCCTGGGTAAGCCCTAGTGCCGAACTGGGCACAGAGACAGTGGAATGAGGGGCACAGAGCCTATTGAGAGACAAGTTGGGGCTGCTAAGACAGTGATGGCATCACCCTTCCCTAACTCCAGGCTGCATAGCTTGCAGCTCTAAAGGAGACCCTTCCTTCTGCCTGAGGAGAGGAGAAGGTAGAGTGGGGAGGACTTTGTCTTACCTCTTGGATGCCAGCTCAGCCACAGCAGGATGGGGCACCAGTTACATCCTTGAGCCCCTGTTCCAAGCCCTAGTTCCTGAACAATAATACTAGACACACACTGGGACAGAAGGGAAACCACTGCCTTAAAGGGAAAGAATCTGTCCTGGCAGCATTCATCACTGCAAACTGAAGAGCTCTTGGGCCCTGAATAATGAGCAGCCATATCCAGGTACTACATCAAGGGCTTTGGGTGAGAGCCTGAGGCTTGCTGGCTTAAGGCGAGACTCAGCACATTCATGTAAGTGCTGGCTATGGGATGAGACTCCTTCTGCTTGCAAAAAGCAGAGGAAAAAGTAAAAGAGATTTTCTATTGCACCTCAGGTAACAGCTCAGCCATAGGGTGGTAGAGCACCAAGAGGGCTCTTGGGATCCCTGATTCCAGGATTTGGTTCTTGGATGGTATTCTGGACCTACGCTGGGCCAGAGGGGAATCTATCATCCTGAAATGGGAGTCCCAGGCAAGGCATCATTCACCACAAGCTGACTGAAGAGCCCATGGAAGTATTTCTTATTGGCCTGTGGTGGTGGTTCTGCCTTCAGAAAGGGGAGAAAAGAGTAGGAAGGACCGCATCTAGTGGTTTAGTGTCAGCTCAGCCATAGTACACCAGGTATACTTCTATAATTTTTGAATCTAGTTCCTGGCTTGCAGAAGTCACCAATGGACCCACCTAAGGACTTGGGGAACTCACCAGTCTAAAGGGAAGGACACAGGCCTGGCCAGCCTTGGCGCCTTGGAACCTGCTGGTTGTAGAGCCCCAGGACCTTGAGCAAACATAGGTGGTAACCAGGGAGTATTTACAGCAGACCTTTGGCAAGACTTGGTGCTGTGCTGGCTTCAGGTCTGAACCAGTGCAGTCTTAGTGGTGATGGCCACAGGTGTGCTTGTTTCACTCCACCCACAGGTTTAGGTGGCTCAGAACAAGGAGAGATGACAACTGGAAGAAAGCAAGGGAAGAGAATAAGAGTCTCGGCCTGGTAATCCAGAGACTTCTCCTCAATCCTGTCCAAGACAATCAAGAGAGTACCTCTAAGGGTCTGCAAGAACCACTGTGTTACTGGGCTGAGGGTGCCTTCTAAAGCAGATACAGTTTAGATTACAACACCCAAGTCCTTTTGAATATCTGGAAAGCTTTCGCAAGCAGGATGAGTATAAACAAGCCAAGACAGCGAAAACAACAGTAAATACCTAACTCTTCAATTCCCAGACACTGAAGAACATCTACTAGTAGCAACACCATCCAGGAAAACATGGCTTCACCAAATGAACTGAATAAGGTGCCACAAATGAATCCTGGGAAATAGAGATATCTGACCTTTCAGATAGAATTCATAATAGCTGTTTTGAGGAAATTCCAAGAAATTAAACATAACACAGAGAAGAAATTAAGAATTCTATGTGATAAATTTAACAAAGAGACTGAAATAATTAAAAAGAATCAAGCAGAAACTCTGGAGCTGAAAAATTGAATAGGCTTACTGAAAAATGCGTCACAGTCTCTTAATAGCAGGATGGATTAAGCAGAACAAAAAATTAGTGAGCTTGAAGACAGGGCTATTTGAAAATGCACAGTCAGAGGAGACAAGAGGAAAAAAAGAATACCAAACAATGAGGCACACTAACGGGATCTAGAAAATAGCCTCAAAAGGGCAAATCTAAGAGTTATTGGCCTTATAAAGGAGGCAGAGAAAGAGACAGGGTTAGAAAGTTTATTCAAAGGGATAATAACAGAGAACTTCTCAAACCTAGGAAAAAATATATCAATATGCAAGTACAAGACAGATATAGAACACCAAGCAGATTTAACCCAAAGAAGACTACCTCAAGGCCTTTAATAATAAAACTTCCAAAGATCAAGGATAAAGAAAGGATACTAAAAGTAGCAGGACAAAAGAAACAAATAACATACAATAGAGCTCCAATATTTCTGGCAGAAGACTTTTCAGTGGAAACCTAACAGGCCAGAATAGAGTGGCATGACATATTTAAAGTACTGAAGGAAGAAACCTTTCTCCCTAGAATAGTATATCTGGCAAAAATATCCTTCAAACATGAAGGAGAAATAAAGACTTTTCCAGCCAAACAAAAGCTAAGGGATTTCACCAATATCAGACTGTCCTACAAGAAATGCTAAAGGGAGTACTTCAACCACAAAGAAAAGGACATTAATGAGCAGTAAGAAATCACCTGAAGGTACAAAACTCACTGATAAGTAACAGTAAGTACAGAAAAACACAGAATACTATAACACTGTAAATGTGGTATGTAAACTATCTTATTGTAAGCAGAAAGACTAAACACTATACCAATAAAAAATAACAACCACAACTTTTCAAGAAATAGTACATTAAGATATAAATAGAATCAACAAGAAGTAAAAAGAAAGATGATGGTGCTAAGTAGTAGATTTTTTACTAGTTTTTCTTTTGCTTCCTTATTTGTTTGTTTGTTTAGGCAAAAAGTGTTAAGTTGTTATCAGTTAAAAATAATAGGTTATAAAATAGTATTTCCCCAACCAAAAAAAGTCCAGGACCAGATGGATTCGCAGCCGAATTCTACCAGAGGTACAAGGAGGAGCTGGTACCTTTCCTTCTGAAACTACTCCAATCAATAGAAAAAGAGGGAATCCTCCCTAACTCATTTGATGAGGCCAGCATCATCCTGATACCAAAGCCTGGCAGAGAAACAACGAAAAAAGAGAATTTTAAACCAATATCCCTGATGAACATCAATGCAAAAATCCTCAATAAAATACTGGCAAAACAAATCCAGCAGCACATCAAAAAACTTATCCACCATGATCAAGTGGGCTTCATCCCTGGGATGCAAGGCTGGTTCAACATACACAAATCAATAAACATAATCCAGCACATAAACAGAACCAATGACAAAAACCACATGACTATCTCAATAGATGCAGAAAAGGCCTTTGACAAAATTCAACAGCCCTTCATGCTAAAAACTCACAACTAATTAGGTATTGATGGGACGTATCTCAAAATAATAAGAGCTATCTATGACAAACCCACAGCCAATATCATACTGAATGGGCAAAAACTGGAAGCATTCCCTTTGAAAACTGGCACAAGACAGGGATGCCCTCTCTCACCACTCCTACTCAACATAGTGTTGGAAGTTCTGGCCAGGGCAATCAGGCAGGAGAAGGAAATAGAGGGTATTCAATTAGGAAAAGAGGAAGTCAAATTGTCCCTGTTTGCAGATGACATGATTGTATATCTAGAAAACCCCATTGTCTCAGCCCAAAATCTCCTTAAGCTGATAAGCAACTTCAGCAAAGTCTCAGGATAC
Organism: Pan paniscus; assembly: GCF_029289425.2. NCBI lineage: Eukaryota > Metazoa > Chordata > Mammalia > Primates > Hominidae > Pan > Pan paniscus. Next base: position 67,613,678 of record NC_073272.2, read on the forward strand.
AAAATCAATGTACAAAAATCACAAGCATTCTTATACACCAACAACAGACAAACAGAGAGCCAAATCTTGAGTGAACTCCCATTCACAATTGCTTCAAAGAGAACAAAATACCTAGGAAATCCACTTACAAGGGACGTGAAGGACCTCTTCAAGGAGAACTACAACCCACTGCTCAATGAAATAAAAGAGGATACAAAGAAATGGAAGAACATTCCATGCTCATGGGTAGGAAGAATCAATATCATGAAAATGGCCATACTGCCCAAGATAATTTATAGATTCAATGCCATCCCCATCAAGCTACCAATGACTTTCATCACAGAATTGGAAAAAACTACTTTAAAGTTCATATGGCACCAAAAAAGAGCCCACATTGCCAAGTCAATCCTAAGCCAAAAGAACAAAGCTGGAGGTATCACACTAGCTGACATCAAACTATTCTACAAGGCTTCAGTAACCAAAACAGCATGACACTGGTACCAAAACAGAGATATAGACCAATGGAACAGAACAGAGCCCTCAGAAATAATGCTGCATATCTACAACTAACTGATCTTTGACAAACCTGACAAAAACAAGAAATGGGGAAAGGCTTCCCTATTTAATAAATGGTGCTGGGAAAACTGGCTAGCCATATGTAGAAAGCTGAAACTGGATCCCTTCCTTACACCTCATACTAAAATTAATTCAAGAGGGATTAAAGACTTAAATTTTAGACCTAAAACCATAAAATCCCTAGAAGAAAACCTAGGCAATACCATTCAGGACATAGGCATGGGCAAGGACTTCATGTCTAAAACACCAAAAGCAATGGCAACAAAAGCCAAAATTGACATGGGATCTAATTAAACTAAAGAGCTTCTGCACAGCAAAAGAAACTACCATCAGAGTGAACAGGCAACCTACAGAATGGGAGAAAATTTTTGCAATCTACTCATCTGACAAAGGGCTAATATCCAGAATCTACAATGAACTCAAACAAATTTACAAGAAAAAAACAAACAACCCCACCAAAAAGTGGGCAAAGGATATGAACAGACATTCCTCAAAAGAAGACATTTATGCAGCCAAAAGACACATGAAAAAATGCTCATCATCACTGGCCATCAGAGAAATGCAAATCAAAACCACCATGAGATACCATCTCACACCAGTTAGAACGGCAATCATTAAAAAGTCAGGAAACAACAGGTGCTGGAGAGGATGTGGAGAAATAGGAACACTTTTACACTGTTTGTTGGGTCTGTAAACTAGTTCAACCATTGTGGAAGTCAGTGTGGCGATTCCTCAGGGATCTAGAACTAGAAATACCATTTGACCCAGCCATGCCATTACTGGGTATATACTCAAAGGATTATAAATCATTCTGCTATAAAGACACATGTACATGTATGTTTATTGTGGCACTATTCACAATAGCAAAGACTTGGAACCAAGCCAAATGTCCAACAATGATAGACTGGATTAAGAAAATGTGGCACATATACATCATGGAATACTATGCAGCCATAAAAAATGATGAGTTCATGTCTTTTGTAGGGACATAGATGAAGCTGGAGACCATCATTCTCAGCAAACTATTGCAAGGACAAAAAACCAAACACCACATGTTGCCACTCATAGGTGGGAATTGAACAATGAGAACACATGGACACAGGACATCACACACTGGGGCCTGTTGTGGGGTGGGGAGAGGGGGGAGGGATAGCATTAAGAGATATACCTAATATTAAATGAGGAGTTAATGAGTGCAGCACACCAACATGGCACATGTATACATATGTAACAAACCTGCACATTGTGCACATATACCCTAAAACTTAAAGTATAATAAAAAAAAAAATAAAATAAAATAGTATTTCCAAGCCTCATGGTAACCTCAAGCAAAAAATAAAAATAAAAAACATACAATGGTGCCAAAAAAACTGAAAAGTAAGAAGCTAACTTCTATCACCAGAGAAAATTATCTTCACTAAAGTATGATAGGAAGCAAAGAAAGAAAGAAACGAAGAACACAAAACAACCAGAAAACAAATAACAAAATGGCAGGAGTGACTCCTTACTTACCAACAATAGCATTGAATGTAAATGAACTAAACTCCACGTAGACCGGCTGAATAGATGAAAAAAAAAAAAAAGATGCATTGATTTGTTGCTTTCAAGAAACACCCTTTACCTATAAAGACACCCATAGACCAAAAATAAATGGATGGAAAAAGATAGTCCATGTTAATGGAAACCCAAAAAAGCAGGAGACATTATACATATATCAGACAAAATAGATTTTAAAACAAAAACTCTAAGAAGAGATAAACAAGGTCACTATACAATGATAAAGGGGTCAATTCAGCAAGAAAGTATAACAATTTTAAATATATATGCATCCAATACTGGAGCACCCAGATATAATAAGGAAATATTATTAGAGCTAAAGAGAAAGATAGGCTCCAATGCAACAGTAGCTGGAGACTTCAACACTGCACTCTCAGCATTGGACAGATATCCAGACAGAAAATCAACAAAGAAAATGAGATTTAATCTGCACTATAGACCAAATGTATCTAACACATATTCACAGAATATTTCATACAATGGCTACAGAATACACATTCTTTGCCTCGGCATATGGATCATTCTAAAGGATAGACCATATGTTAGGTCACAAAACAAGGTATAAAACATTCAAAAAATGTAAATAATATCAAGCATCTTCTCTGACCATAATGGAATAAAACTAGAAATCAATAATAAGAGGAGTTTGAAAACTACAATAAATACATAAAAATCAGACAATATGTTCCTGAATGTCCAGGGAGTCAATGAACAAATTAAGAAAGAAATTTAAAAAATTCTTGAAACAAATGATAATGGAAACATAACATACCAAAACCTATGATATACAGCAAAAACAATACTGAGGTAACTTTATAGCTATGAGTACTTACATCAAAATCAAGAAAAACTGCAAATAAACAATCTAATGATGCGTCTCAAAGCATTTGACAAAGTTCAGCATTACTTTATGATTAAAACTCTCAGCAAAATTGACATACAAGAGACATATCTTCAAAGTAATAAAAGCCATCTAAGGAAAACACACAGCCAAGATAATACTGAATGGGGGAAAGCTGAAAGCATTCCCTCTGAGAACTGAAACAAGACAAGGATGCCCACTCTCAACACTTCTCTGCAACATAGTACTGGAAGTCCTCCCCAGAGCAATGAGACAATAGAAAAAAAGTGAAGGGCATCCAAATCGGTAAAGAGGAAGTCAAACTGTCACTGTTTGCTGATGATATGATTGTTTACCTAGAAAACACTAAATACTCCTCCAGAAAGGTCCTAGAACTGATAAAAGAATTCAGCAAAGTTTCCAGATACAAAGTTAATGTACACAAATCAGTAGCTCTTCCATACACCAACAGCACCAAGCTGAGAATGAAATAAAAAACTCAACTCCTTTTAAAATAGCTGCAAAAAAAAATACTTAGGAATATACCCAACCAAGGAGGTGAAAGACCTCTAAAAGGAAAACTATAAAACACTGCTGAAAGAAATCATAGATGACACAAACAAATGGAAACACAGGCCATGCTCATGGATGGGTAAAATCAATATTGTGAGAATAACCATACTGCCAAAAGCAATCTACAAATTCAATGCAATCCCCATTAAAATACCACCATCATTCTTCACAGAATTAGGAAAAACAATTCTAATATTCACATGGAACCAAGAAGAGCCCACAGAGCCAAAGAAAGACTAAGCAAAAAGAACAAATCTGGAGGCATCACACCAATTGATTTCAAACTATTTATAAGGTCTTACTCACCAAAACAGCATGGTACTGGTATAAAAATAGGCACATAGACCAACGGAACAGAATAGAGAACCCAGGACTAAACCCAAATACTTACAGCCAACTGATCTTTGACAAAGCAAACAAAAACATAAAATGGGGAAAGGACACTGTTTTAAACACAAGATGGATCAAGGTCTTAAAATCTAAGACCTGAAACTATAAAAATTCTAGAAGACAACATTGAAAAACCCTTCAGATATTGGCTTAGGCAAGAATTTCATGACCAAGAACCCAAATGCAAATGCAATAAAAACAAAGATAAATAGCTGGGACTTAATTAAACTAAAGAGCTTTTGCACAGCAAAAAGAACAGTCAGCAGAGCAAACAGACAACCCACAGAGTGGGAGAAAATCTTCACAATTTATACATTTGACAAAGGAATAATATCCAGAATCTACAACGAACTTAAACAAATCAGTAAGAAAAAAATGAACAATCCCATCAAAAAGTGGGCTAAGGACATGAATAGAAAATTCTCAAAAGAGAATACACAAATGGCCAACAAACATATGAAAAAATGTTCAATATCACTAATGATCAGTGAAATACAAATCGAAACCTTACAATGCAATACAATGCAATACAATGCAATACAACCTTACCCCTGCAAGAATGGCCATAATCAAGAAATCAAAAAACAGTAGATGTTGGCATGGATGTGGTGATCAGGGAACACTTCTACACTGCTGGTGGGGATGTAAACTAGTACAGCCACTGTGGAAAACAGTGTGGAGATTCCTTAAAAACTAAAAGTAGAACTACCATTTGATTCAGCAATCCCACTACTGGGTATCTACCCAGAAGAAAAGAAGTCATCATACAAAAAACATACTTGCACATACATGTTTATAGCAGCACAATTCACAATTGCAAAAATGTGGAACCAACCCAAACGCCCATCGATCAATGAGTGGATAAAGAAACTGTAATTATATACATATGAAACTGTAATATATATATGAAACTGTAATATATATGCATATGTATACACATATATATGCAATATATATGTGTGTATATACACGCACACAATGGAATACTACTCAGCCATAAACAAAAATGAGTTAATGGCATTGACAGTGATCTGGATGTGATTGGAGACTATTATTGTGAGTAAACTAACTCAAGAATGGAAAATCAAACATCAAATGTTCTCACTCATAAGTGGGTGCTAAGCTATGAGGATGAAAAGGCTTAAGAATGACACAGTGAGGCCTGGCACAGTGGCTCAGGCCTGTAATCCTAGCACTTTGGGAGGCTGAAGCAGGTGGATCACAAGGTCAGGAGTTGGAGAGCAGCCAATATAGTGAAACTCCATCTCTACTAAAAATACAAACATTAGCCAGGCATGGTGGCATATGCTTGTGGTTCCAACTACTCAGGAGACTGAGGAAGAAGAATCAGTTGAACCTGGGAGGCAGAGCTTGCAGCGAGCCAAGATTGCACCACTGCACTCCAGCCTGGGCAAAAGAGAAACACCCTGTCTCAAAAAAATAAATAAATAAATAGACACAATGAACTTTGGGGACTCAAGGGAAAAGGGTGGGAAAGGGGTGACAGATAAAAGACTACACATTGTGTGTAGTGTATATTGTATATTGCTCAGGTAATGGGTACACCAAAATCTCACAAATCACCACTAAAGAACTTACTTATGTCACCAAACACTGCCTGTTCCCCAATAGCCTATGAAAATTAAAAAGTTTTTAAAAAGAACTAGAGAAGCAAGAGCAATCCAGATTCAAAATTAGTAAAAGAAAAAGAAATAATAAAGATCAGAGCAGAAATAAATGAAATTGAAATAAAAAAATACAAAAGATCAATGAAACAAAAACTTTTTTGAAAAGTTAAATAAAATTGACAAAACTTTAGCCTGACTAAAATATCAGAAAGAAAATTGGAATAAATAGGATCAGATATGAAAAAGGAGATATTACAATTGAGGCTGCAGAAATTCAAAGGAATATTAGTGGCTAGTGGCTACTGTGAGCAACTATATGTCAATAAATTGGAAAATGTAGAAAAAATGAACAAACTCATAGACACATACAACCTAACAAGATTGAACCAGGAAGAAATCCAAAACCTAAACAGACCCATAACAAGTAACAAGATTGAAGCCATAGTAAAGTCTCTGCCAGGAAAGAAATGCCCAGAACCCATTGGCTTTACTGCCGAATTCTACCAAACATATAAAGAACTAATAGCAATTTCACTCAAACTATTCCAAAAAATAGAGGAAGAGGGAATAATTTCAAACTCATTCTATGAGGCCAATATTACACTGATATCAAAACCAGACAAAGGCATATGGAAAAAAAAAACCCACAGGCCAACAATATCTCTGATGAATGTTGTTATGAAAATTCTCAACAAAATACTAGCAAACTGAATTCAACTATACATTAGAAAGATCATTCATTTTGACCAAGTGAGATTTATCTCTGGAATGTAAGGATGGTTCAACATACATAAATCTGTCAATGTGATACATCATATTGATAGAATAAAGGACAAAATCCATATGATCCTTTCAATTGTTGCTGAAAAGTATTTCATAAAATTGAATATTTCTTCATGATAAAAACCCTCAAAACTATCGCAAGGACAAAAAACCAAACACCACATGTTCTCACTCATAGATGGGAATTGAACAACGAGAACACATGGACACAAGAAGGGGAACATCACACTCTGGGGACTGTTGTGAGGTGGGGGGAGTGGGGAGGGATAGCATTAGGAGATATACCTAATGCTAAATGACGAGTTAATGGGTGCAGCACACCAGCATGGCACATGTATACATATGTAACTAACCTGCACATTGTGCACATGTACCCTAAAACTTAAAGTATAATAATAATAAAAAAATAAAAAGAAGAAAGAAAAATAAATAAATAAATAAAATAAATAAATAAAAAACCCTCAAAACCTGGGGAAAGAGGGAACATACCTCAACATAATAAAGGCAGTATATGACAGATTCATAACTAGTATCATGCTGAATGGGGAAAAATGGAAAGTCTTTTTTCTAAGATCTGGAACATGACAAGGATGCCCACTTTCACCACTGTTATTCATCATAGTACTGAAAGTCCTGGCTAGAGGAATCAGACAAGAGAAAGAAATATAGGAAATCCAAATTAGAAAGGAAGAAGTCAAGTTATCCTTGTTAGCAGATGATATTATCTTGAATTTGGAAAAATCTAAAAACACCATTAAAAACTATTTAGACAATGGTTGAAGGATCTAGCACCAGAAATACCATTTGATCTAAAAATCTCATTACTGGGTATATACACAAAGGATTATAAATTATTCCACTATAAAGACACATGCACACGTATGTTTATTGCCGCACTATTCACAATAACAAATACTTGGAACCAACACAAATGCCCATCAGTGATAGACCGGATAAAGAAAATGTGGCACATATACACCATGGAACACTATGCAACCATAAAAAAGGATGAGTTAATGTCCTTTGCGTGGACATGGATGAAGCTGGAAACCATCATTCTCAGCAAACTACCACAGGAACAGAAAACCAAACACCGCATGTTCTCACTCATAAGTGGGAGTTGAGAAATGAGAACACATGGACACAAGGAAGTGAACATTACACACTGGGGCCTGTCAGGGGGTACAGGGCTAGGGGAGGGATAGCAATAGGACAGATACCTAATGTAGATGATGGGTTGATGGGTGCAGCAAACCACCATGGCACATGTATACCTATGTAACAAAATTAACAACTTCTATATGACAACAGTAAATAATCTGAAAAAGCAATAAAAAAAGTAATCCCATTTACAATAGCCATAAACAAAATGAAATAACCAAAAATTAACCCAAAAAGAGAAAGAGCTCCACAATAAAAACATTAAAACAGTGATGAAAAAAATCGAAGAGGACATCAAAATTTGAAAACATATTTCATGTTCATGAATTACAAGAATTGATATTGTTAAAATATCCATACTACCCAAAGCAATCAACAGATTCAATGAAATTCCTATTAAAATACCAATAACATTCTTCAGAGGAATAGAAAAAACAATCCTAAAATTTGTATGAAACTACAGAAGTCACAGAATAGCCAAAGCTATCCTGAGTAAGAAGACCAAAATTCGAGGAATTACATTTCCTGACTTCATATTATACTAAAGAGATATAGTAATCAAAACAGCATGGTACTGGCGTAGAAACAGACACATAGACCAATGGAACACAATAGAGAATGCAGAAACAAATCCACACTTTTACAGGGAACTCATTTTTAACAAAGGTGCCAAGAACATACACTGGGGAAAAGACAGTCTCTTCAATAAATGGTGCTAGGAAAAGTGGACATCCATATACAGAAGAATAAAACTAGACCCCTATCTCTGGCCATGTACCAAAATCAAATCAAAATGAATTAACGATTTAAATCTAGGACCTCAAACTATGAAACTACTACAAGGAAACATTGGGGAAACTCTCCATGCCATTTGTCCTGGCCAAAATTTCTTGAGCAATTTCCAACAGGCACAGGCAAACAAAGCAAAAATGGACAAATAAAATTACATCAAGTAAAAGCTTTAGCCTAGCAAAGGATACAATCAACAAAGGGAAGAGAAAACCCCCAGAATGGGAGAAAATATTTGCAAACTACCCATCTGACAAGGGATTAATAACTAGAATATAGAAGGAGCAAAAACAACTCTTTAGCAAAAAATCTAGTGCTCCAATTAAAAAAATGGGCAAAAGATTTTAATAGACATTTCTCAAAAGTAGACATGGACATGGCAAACAAGCATATGAAAAAGCATCAACATCGTTGATCGTCAGAGAAATGCGAATCAAAACTACAATAAGGTATCATCTCACCCCAGTTAAAATGGCTTATATCCAAAAGACAGGCAATAACAAAGGTCGGCAAGGATGTGGAGAAAAGGAAACCTTCGTACACTTTTGATGGGAATGTAAATTAGTACAACCACTATAAAGAACAGTTTGGAACTTCCTCAGAAATCTTGAAATTGAGCTACTATATGGTTCAGCATTTTCACTGCTGAGTATATACCAAAAATAATGGAAATCAGTATATTGAAGAGATATCTGCACTTTTGTGTCTGTTGCAGCACTCTTCACAATAACCAATAATTGGAAGCAACCCAAGTGTCCATCAACAGATGAATAGATTAAGAAAACATGGTACATATACACAATAGAATACTATTCAACCATAAAAAAGAATGAGATCCAGTCGTTTGCAACAATATGGATGTAAGTGGAGATCATTATGTTAAGTGAAATAAGCCAGGCACAGAAAGACAAACATGGCATATTCTCACATATTTGTGGGATTTAAAAATTAAAACAATTGAACTCACGGAGATAGGGAGTAGAAGGATGGTTATTAGAGACTAGGCAGAGTAGTGGGGGAATAGGGTAGGTGGAACAGTTAGTGGGTACAACAAAAATAAAAAAATGAGTAAGATCTATTATTCAATAGTACAACAGTGTGACTATAATTAATAATAATTTAATTATACATTTTAAAAAACTAAAAGTGTAAAATTTGATTTTTTGATATAAAGGGTAAATGCTTGAGAGGATGGATATCTCATTCTCCATGATGTGATTTTTATGCATTGCATGCCTGTATTGAAACATCTCCTGTGCCCCATAAATATTTAAGCCTACCATGTACCCACAAAAATTAAAAATTAAAAAAAAATCTGTGAGCCAATATAAACCTCTTTTCTTTATAAATTACCCAGTGACAGGTATTTCTTCATAGCAATGCTCAAGAAAGGAGAGGGAAAAGTAATAAAAAATAGATTTTAAAAGAAGAATTTCTCCAGATATTTGAAATAGATAAAAAAGAATCACAAGGAAAATTTAAAACTGAAAAATATAAATCCTAAATATACAAATGAATTTGATGGGTTTAGCTGAGGATCCCTTGTACATGATATGACAACTGGATATCCATATGAGCTATAGTTTGAATGTGTTCCCTAAAGTTCATGTGTTAAAAACCCAATCTTCAACAATATTGAGAGATGAGACCTTGAAGGGATGAGGAGGTCATGAGGGTTCTGCCCTCATGAATGGATTAATGCCATTATCCCATTATCATAGGAGTGTGATAGTTATCATGGGAGTGGATTTCTGATAAAAATAATGAGTTTGGCTGCCTTTCTCTTTCTCATGCACATGCTGTCTTGCCTTTCTGCTTTCCATAATGGGATGGTGCATAAAGAAGGTCCTTGAAAGATACTGGTACCATGAAGTTGGACTTTTCAGCCTCCAGAACTGTGAGAAATAAATTTCTCTTCTTTAAACATAAATTACTCAGTCAGTGATATTCTGTTATAGTAACACAGAAAAAAAATAACACAATATGCAAAAGCATATAAGACAAATTATTCTGACTATAAGACAAATTATTCTGACTATAAGACAAATTATTCTCATGCTGCTCTCAAGATTTTCTCCCTGTCTTTGGCTTTCGGCATTTTTACTATGATGTGTCTGTTTGTGGATATCTTTTTGTTTATCTTACTTGGAGTTTGTTGAGCTTTCTGGATGTGTAGGGAAACTCAGTAAGATTAACAAATGACTTCTCAGCAGAAATAATTGAAGCCAGAGGGATTGGGATAACATATTCAAAGGCCAAACGGGGAAAAATTGTCAGCCAAAAAATCTGTGTTCAGAAAAGCTACTTCAAAAATGAAGTCAAAATAATGACATTCCCAGGTAAACAAGTAGTGAGAATTTATTGCTAACAGACCAGTAGTGAAGCAGATTCTTCAGGCTGAGAGCAAATGGTAATTCAAACACACACACACACACACACACACACACACACACACAAATAAAAAGCACTAATAAATGTAACTATGTAAATAAAAAAGATAGTATGAGTGCATATTATTTTCTTCTTTCTTCTATTGACTGATGTAAGAAAAAAATTGATAAAACTATGTATATAATGTATTCTTGGGACTGGACATGGTGGCTCACACCTATAATCCCATCACTTTGGGAGGCCAAGACAGGAGGATTGCTTGAACCCAGGAGATCAATACCAGCCTGGGCAACGAAGTGAGGCCCCATCTCTACCAAAAATCTAAAAATTAGCTGAACATGGTGGCATGCACCTTTAGCCCCCACTGCTTGGAAGGCTGAGGTGGGAGGATCATTTCAGCCCAGAAGTTTGAGGCTGCAGTGCACCATGATCATACCACTGCACTCCAGCCTGTGTGATACAGTGAGGCCCTGTCTCAAAAATAAATAAAAATAAGAAACAAAAAATAAAATGTATTGTTGGGCCAATAACATATGGAAATGTAATACATTTGACAGTTGCAGCACCAAGGAGGTGAGTGGGTGAAAAATGTGTATTGAGCTAATTAAGTGTAGATGGTAACTCACATACAAAAGAACAAATGAGGAGAACAAAAATTGATGAAATTTAAAAGTTAATATAACAAAAACTAAAACTATATACTTGTTCTTCAATTCATATGAGACATAAAATTATACAAAATAACAATTATAACCAATGCAATGTTGAGTTTTAAACACTTATAGGTATAATATGTATAACAATAATACCACAAAATGGGGGAAAGTGAAACAGTGCTATGTAGGAATAACATTTTTCTATCTCGCTGGAATTAAATTGGTGTAAAACCAAGCTTAACTCTGAGAAGTGTAAATGTACATTGTAAGCTCTAGAGCAACCACTAAGGAAATAATTTAAATATGCATAGTGAAATAATCATTAAAGAAATTAAAATGCTGCATTAGAAAATATTTATTTAATTCAAGAGAAAGCAGAAAATGAGGACTAGAGAAAAAAAGGCACAAAAACATGGAACACAAAAAATAAAATGGCAGATAAAAATCCAACTACATCAATAATAACATTAAAGGTGAATGGATTAAATAATCCAGCCAAAAGGCAGAAGTTGTCAAAGTGGATAAACAAACAAAAAAATGACCCAACTATATATTGCCTGCAGGAGATACATTACAAATTCAAAGATACAAATACACTGAAGATAAAAAAGTGAAAAAGGATGTGTCACACATTTAGCAAACAAAAGAAAACTGTAGTGGCTACACTAATATCAGACAAAATAGGCTACAACAAAAAGTATTACTAGACATAAAATGTTACATTTTATAATGATAAAAGGGTTAATTCATCAATAAGATATAGCAATTATAAATACATATTCATCTAGCAATTGAGTATTAAAGTGCTTGAAGCAAAAACTGACAAAAATGAAGCAAAAAATAGGCACTTCCAATGAACTAGCTGGAGATTTCAATACTCCACTTTTAGTAATATGTATAAAACTACACAGAAGGTGACCTAAGGAAATAAAAGACTTGAACAACCCTATGAACCAACTAGAACTAACAGACATCTATAGAACACTCCACCTAACAACCAAGGTCTATATATTCTTTTCAAGTACATATACAACATTCTATGTGATAGACAATATGCTAAGCCATAAAGTGCATACCTCAAAAAATGTAGAACAGAAATAATACAAAGTATATTATTCAATCACAATGGAATGAAATTAGAAATCAGTGAGAAAGAAATATGGGAAATTTACAAATATGTGAAAATTAAACAATATCCTCTCGAACAACCAATAAGCCAAAAGAGAAATCAAAACAGAAATTAGAAAATATTTTCAGAGGAATGAAAATGAAGACACAACATACTTAAACTTATATGATGTGGCTAAAGCAGAACTTAGAGAGAAAACTACAGCTGTATATGACTATATTAAGAAAAAATAATTACTTCAAATCAATAACCTAATCTTCCACAAAACACACTGTAAAAAGAAATGCAGATCAAACCCAAGGCAAGAAAACAGACCAATAATACAGAATATGGAAGAAATTAACTAGTAGAACATACAAAAACAATAGAGAAAATCAATGAAATCAAAAGCTGGTTCTTGGAAATGATCAACAAAATTGAAAAAAACTTTGGTTATATTGACCAAGAAAAAAATAAAGAAGACTCAATTACTGGAACCAAAAGCAAAATAGGTGATATTACTACTGGTCTTATGGAAATGTAAAGGATTATAAAGGAATATTATGAACAATTTTATGCCAATAAATTAGATAAATGAAATGGAAAAAATTCCTAGGAAGACACAAACTAGCAACACTGACTCAAGAAGAAATAGAAAATCTGAATAGATGTATATAACATTTGAAGGTATTGAATTAATTTTCAAAACTGCCTACAGAAAAACGCTCAGGCTCATATGGTTTTGAATTCTACCAAATGTTTTAAAAATACAGAACATCGATGTTTCACAACAATTATCAAAATATAGATGAGAAGGGAACACTTTCGAACTAATTCTATGAGGCCAGTATAACCTTGATACCAAAAGCAAAAACATCACAAGATATGAAAACAAAAAACCAGTATCTCTTACGAATATAAGTGCAAAAACTCAACTAAATATTAATAAACTAAATCCAGCAACATATAAAAACACTGTACAATATGACCAAGTAGGCTTCATCCCAGGAATTAAAAGTTGGCTCAATATCTGAAAATCAGCTAATGTAATCCCCATATCATTAGAATAAAAAACAAAAATCACACGATCATCTCAATACCTGCAGGGAAACATTTGACAAAATCTACTACCCTTTCCTTATAAAAATACTCAATAAACTAAGAATAAAAAGGAACTTCCTCAACTAGATAAAGCACATCTATGAAAATTCCACATCTATGAAAATTCTCTCTCCTCTTTCTCCTCCTCCTCCTCCACCTCTCTCTCTTTCTGTCTCTCTCTCTCTGTTTCTTTCCTCCTGTATCCACAGCCTTTCTTTCTACTTATTTCTTTTCCTCAGCCTATAAAAAAAATCAAGTGCCTTCCATTCCTTCTAACACATAAGTCATGTCATTTCTTTGCTCAGAAACACTAATGGCTTCCCAACCCACTGCAGAGGAAAGTCAAAGATATTACAATGTCCACAGTAACTCTCTGATCTCATCTCCTACTATGTTCCCCCTCACTCACTCCATTCTAACCACACTGTCTTGTTTTTTGGTCTTCACCAAGTATATGCCCCACTCAGGGTCTTTGCATGGATCATTCCAGGTTTTTTCTACCTGGAATTACCTTCAATACCCATGTCTTACTCTTTCACTTTCTTCCCATCTACACTCAAATGTATTCTTCTTATAGAGGACTTCCCTGGTCACTCTATTTAACATAGTACTGCACCCTCATATTTCCTCTTTTCCTTATCCAGCTTTATTTCTGTGCCTATCTCCACCACAGAAATTTGGGCTCCATGAGAATGGAGACTTTGTTTATCACTATGTGCCAGCATATTGAATAATACATGGCACTGATCAAGTAAAAGCTGACCCTGATGTCCAGAACTGATCTGATATTCACAGTTAGACCTCACTCACAGCCAGGCCATTTTGTTATCCTGTTGGACATAAACAATGTCACAGAAAACAACCTCAGACAAGGTTACTCTGAGATTATGACAAGTGAATCAAACAAAACAAGGCTTCCTTCATAATTTTGTCTAAGTACAGACAAAATCTAGATGACTGTGCCACCCATAAAACACCCAATCACAAAATTACCACTGCTTACTGACAGCGTTTAATCTAAAGCTAACCTCCACTTTCTTTGACTGTCTCCAAAATAATTCAAAAAGCCCATATCCTATAATAGATTATCTTTAACATCCTCTTACTGAGACACCCAACAGTTCCCCATGGTGTATGATTTTTCATGCTGTGATGAGCAACAAACTCAACTTGTTTAACTAAAATGTGTCCTTGGTGGTCTTTGGTTGAAGGGTCTTGACAGAATTGGAGATTCGAGTAAGGTTCAGTTGAGACTCTCACTGCCTTGGACTGGGATCCTTAGTGAGTAACAGTGTGCACATCTGAGATCCCTTGTATCTCTATCTGCTTAAGTTGCCACATGCCTGTGGCTGAAAAGGAAATTTATGCTGAATTGGGCTCTTACTACTTCACTGAAGCCCATCAGGATTGGCTTCATTTTGTTTTCCTAGAAATAAATTCCCTTGAGAGATTTTTGGTTATCTGAACAGATTTTTATTATTCTTTGGTGAATTTTTCTTCTAGTATCTAATACCTGCTTGTCTAATTCATTGTCTATCTGTATGCTTGTCTAGTTTCATCAATGTTGTTTGTTTGTAAGATGAAGGGTCTACAGGAAGGGAAGGGACATTGGCTCAATAAGTCTGTCCTCAAGCTAGCCTTGGGAACTGAGACGCTCAGAAAATTTCTTATCAGACAAGTGTCCTTAGGACAAACTTTCTCCCAGGTCATTATAGGGCTTCTTCAGTCTTGTTTTTGTGTCCTTGAGAACTTCTGGTATTTTAGTTTTTTCTGCCCAGCATCAGGAGGTTTCTTCAGCCCCTAATCAGGGACTACTGGTCCTTTAACCAAACTCTGGAGACACAGATCATACAAGCACCATTTTTACAGACATATTGCAGTTCTCATGGGGTCTTTTTGAGCTAAAATGGCACCTCTTTCAGGAAAAACACCCATTTTATTTTTGTTTTCTCATTGTAATGTTAACTCCTTGCATATTTTTCAAACTGGCACACTCTCACCAAGAAAAATTGGGAATGACAGTGGCCATATTGGGGAGCTTTGATATGGACAAACTGTTTTTTAAAAGATGCCTTAAAACTAAAGAAAACAAAATTCTGACTGTTTAATAGTCTGCTCTGATTAACTGGTGTGAAGAGGCTTCTAAATGCAAATCAAACTAAAAAATTGCTTCCCTAAAATGTTCTTTAGTAAAACAAATGCAAAACATAAGAAACTGTCTCCTTAATCAGCACTTTCAGACAATACTTAAGATTAGCTTCTGATATTGACATACTCAAATGTCCTTTCCACATTTTCATTGATTATTGAAAGTCTGAAATTGTAGATATGAGATGTAAGCAAAAACTGACTCAGAGGTTGCCCCAATATATGAACTCCAACTTTTGGCTGAACATTTTAAAGATAATGTAGATACTGGAAGATAGAAAGAACAAAACCTCATTAAAAAAAAGTGTTACCTAAAAGAGAGATTATTTGGTTTAATGTGAAAAACATCCCCTTCTTTGTTGTTTTCATACTTTGAGGTTTAATAAGTGCAGAATTTTTTATTATACAACTTGATAAAATTGTCAAGGACCCAAATTATATCAAAATGTGTATGATACTCTCTCTTTTATGCATATGCATCAAAGTATCTTTTATTGCATCTAAATTTTCTTCTCTTTCCTTACAGAAGGCAAATAATTAGCTATTTCTTCAAAGCTGGCTCCCTCTCATTTTTCTATACTATTTTCTCTTTTTCCCCTCCCTTATAAGGCTTGAAAGATTAACTGACTTAAAAATCATTCAGTTGTTAGGTGCATAGAGTAGAAATATTTAGTTTAGATAGTCAAAATTGTTGAAAGAAAGAAAAGTAGATTGAACTATGCTTTTCATGGACACTAAAAAGTATATTTATATGATAGCTTTTATAACTATAGCTATGACATCATAAGAAAATACTTCAATTTCAAGATAAAATTTTATATGATTTCATCAATAATTGAATTACAAAAAAAGTTACCATAATATTTTTGTTTGTTTAGGACCAAGGTTAAATTATTCAAATTTTGTAATAGCCCAGATTTAGTTTTGAGTTAAATTAGTTCTCAGTGTTTCTACAGTTTTTTTAAATTAAAAATTCTATTTTTAAAATTATGTTTACCAGACTACCTACAGGCTTTTCTGTGTCCCAGAACTTCTCGCTTGTAGAAAGTATCTTTCAGCAAAGGCACAGACACGGTGCTGGGCTCAGTGGGGAAGTCTGTGGTTCTGTCTCAGCAGTTGAGCAACCCAAGTGCTTATGAAGGGACTTGGAGAAAGTGACTTCTTCTCCCCCTTGCCCACCACTGCAGACACAGCTAGGGCTTCTCCCACAGGACCTCAGCCCAGGTGCACCTGTAGACAACTTTTTTGGAGCACTTCAGGGTGACTGCATCCCCATGGGAGGCATAACCCCTGGGTTCACACCTGCAAGAGAGATGTAGTTCCACTCTTTATGTACATAGAATGTTGGCATTATTTCAGATGGACAGAGGTATCTCTCTAATCTAATATCTGGAACAGTAGGACAGGGGCATGATGGGGGAGGTGGAATGCTTTCTTTCCAGCTTGGTAGTGGAGCTGAGGGGGCTCCCTCCCTTCCTTCTGTGAAAACTGCAGCACGTTTCACTAGGAGCTCCCCCAGCTACCTCTGTAAGGGCTGGGACTTTTGCCCACCATTGGGGCATTGAATATACCCATCTGCTTCAGCTACAGCCAGTTCTTACTTGTGAACACCTCCTACTTGCCTGAAGACTGAATTGTTTAATCTAGTGGAAAAAAATACTGGGGAGGAAAAAGTGCACACAATTGGGGAATGAGACCTCTGCCATTCTGACCCCACAAGAGACAGTGAATCTGCTGTCACACCCAGTACATCACTACTACAAGCAGCATCTGACAAAGCCATTGCACAAAAATTCTCTATAACCAAGGAATTTATGCAGACTCCCACTGAAAGAACCCAGAGTCTAACCTAGGTGATCATAAACTATATATATTAATGTCACATCTTCTTCAATGGGAAAACACCCCAGCTGAAAAAAAATGATTTCAAAAATAATAAGAAATAGTCTATGTAGGTGAGAAGGAAGCAGAAAAATAATTCTGGTAATATGAAAAAACAAAGTTTTACAATACCCCCAAAAGATCACATAAATTCTCTAGTGATGAATTCAAACCAGAATGAAATCTTTGAAATTCAAGACAAAGAATTCAAAAGATTGATTATAAAATTGCTCAGGGAGATCCAACAGATAGCTGAAAACCAATATAAAGAGAACAAAAAAATGGCCAGGCATAGTGGTTCATGCCTGGAATCCCATCGCTTTGGGAGGCCAAGGTGGGAGGATCATTGGAGCCTCCAAAACAAATTTTAGAAAAATTAAAAAATTCAGAGTATGAATAAAAATTTTTCCAAAGAGATCGATTTTTTAAAAAAAATAGAAATTCTGGAAATTAAAGACTGTTTTAGGGAATTACAAAATGCAGGGGAAAATTTTAACAATAGTCTAGACAAAAAAAAGGAAAGAATTTCAGAGCTTGAAGATAAGGTCTTTGAATTAACCAAATAAGACAAAAATAAAAACAATAAAATAAATGAACAAAGTCTCTGAGAAATATGGGATTCTGTAAACCATCCAAACCTAAGAATCATAGGCGTTCCTGAGGGAGAAGAAAAAGCCAAAATTTGAAAAACCTATTTGAGGGAATAATTGAGAAAAACTTCACTGGTCTTGCTGGAGATTTAGACATCCACATACAAACAGCTCAAAGAACTGCTGGCAGATTCATTGTAAAAAGAATCTTTACATTGTAAAAAGAACCTTTACGTTGTAAAAAGAGTCTTTGGTGGCTTAAACATCATCAAAGCATATAGTTATCAGGCTATCTAAAGTCAATGTAAAGGAATGAATTCTAAAAGCAGTGAGACAAAAGCAACAAATAACTTATAAAGAAAAACCTAGCAGACTAATAGAAGACTTCTCAGCAGAAATCTTACAAGCCAGAAAAGATTGGGGGCTTATCTTCAGTCTCTTCAAACAGAATACCTGTCAGCCAAGAATTTTGTATTTTGCAAAACTAAGTGTCACAAATGAAGGAGAAATAAAGTCTTTCCCAGACAAAAAAAAAAAAAGAAAAGAAAAAGTTGATGGAATTTGCCACCACTAAACCAAACCTACAAGAAATAATCAAAGGAGCTCTAAATATGAAAATGAAAGATTGATACATACCAATATAAAAAAATGACAGGGCTTAGAAAACAGTAACACAATGGGAAAAGCAAAGGACATACGTAATAGCATACTTGATGACTGTAACAGTACCTCACATATAAAGATTAACTTTGAATGTAAATGGTATAAATGCCCCAATTAAAAGATATAGATTGATAGAATGGATTAAAAACCATAATTCAAATAGCTGCTGACTTCAAGAGAACCACTTAACTCATAGAGATTCTTACAGACCCAAGGTAAAGGAGTGGAAAAAAATATTCCATACACAAGAAATCAAAATTAAGCATAAGTATCTATTAGATAAAACAGATTTCAAATTTTAAAAAAAGACAAAGAAGGTCATTATATAATGATAAGTAAATAAATTCAACAAGAAGATATAACAATCCTAAGTATACATAAACCTAACACCAGAGTTCCAGATTTACAGGACAAATACTGCTAGACCTAAGAAAAGAGATAGATAGCAATATAATAATAGTGGGGGACTTCAAGACTCCACTGACAACACTGGATGGATTATTGAAGCAGAAAATTAACCAATAAAAAAAATGCTGGACTTAAACTTGACTCTAGTGAGGGAAGAGAGAGACCCTCTCATATTGTTTTATATTGTTTTATACTCAATGCCTGTTTTAAGAAAAAAACAAGGAAGTGAAATCTAAGACAGGCAGCCCGGCGCCAGGCCCAAAACCGGATCTGGGCCTGCCTGGCCTAAACCTAGTAGTTAAAAATCAACTCATGACTTAGAAACTGATGTTATTCATAGATTCCAGACATTGTATAGAAGAACATTGTGAAACTCCCTGCCCTGTTCTGTTTCTCTCTGACCACCGGTGCATGCAGCCCCTGTCATGTACCCCTTGCTTGCTCAAATTAATCACGACCCTTTCATGATAAATCTTTAGTGTTGCGAGCCCTTAAAAGGGACAGAAATTGTGCATTTGGAGAGCTCGGATTTTAAGGCAGTAGCTTGCCAATGCTCCCCGCTGAATAAAGCCCTTCCTTCTACAGCTCGGTGTCTGAGATGTTTTGTCTGCAGCTCGTCCTACTACACTAGAACAAATGGACCTAACAAACATTTATATAACATTCTATCAAAAAAAATTGCAGAACATACATGTCACAGACATCCATGTGAAGAGACCACCAAAGAGGCTTTGTGTCAGCAATAAAGCTTTTTAATCACCTGGGTGCAGGCAGGCTGTGTTCGAAAAATGAGTCAGTGAAGGGAGATAGGGGTGGGGCCGTTTTATAGGATTTGGGTAGGTAGTGGAAATTTACAGTCAAAGGGGGTTGTTCTCTTGTGGGCAGGGGCAGGGGTCACAAGGTGCTCAGTTGGGGAGCTTCTGAGCCAGGAGAAGGAATTTCACAATGTTAATCAATCAGTTAAGGTGGAGCAGGAACAAATTACAATGGTGGAATGTCATCAGTTAAGGCAGGAAATGGCTATTTTCACTTCTTTTGTGATCCTTCAGTTGCTTCAGGCCATCTGGATGTATACCTGCAAGTCACAGGGGATATGATGGCTTAGCTTGGGCTCAGAGGCCTGACAATACATTCTTCTCATCATCACATAGAACATTTTCCAAGATACGTCATATGATAGGTCATAAAACTAGTCTCAATAAATTTTTTAAAAATGATATCAAGTACTTTCTCAGACCACAGCAGAATAAAATTAGAAATCAATTCCAAGAGGAACTCTCAAAACTATACAAATATACAAAAATTAAACAATCTGCTCTTGAATTATCTGCAGACAAAACATCTCAGACACCGACCAGTGATGAAATCAAGATGAAAATTTAAACGTTTTTCAAAATCAATGATAACAGCAACATGAGTTATCAATATATTGGGGATACAGCAAAAGCACTGATAAAAGCAAAGTTCATTGCACTAAGTACCTATGTCAAAAAGACACAAAGGCTACAATTTGACAACCTAATATCACATCTCATGGAAATAGAAAATAACAAAACAAACCCAAAGTGAGCAGAAGAAAATAAATAATACCAGAGCAGGACTAAATTGAATTAAAACAAAAAAATTACAAAAAAGCAACTTTTTAAAGTTTGTGTTTTGAAAAGATAAACAAAATTGATACACTACTAGCTAGATTAGCCAAGCAGAGGAGAGAAAATTCAAATAAGCTCCACTAGAAAGGAAAATGGAGACATTACAATCAATACCACAGAAATACAAAAGATCATCCAAGACTTCTATGAATACAAATTAGAGAATCTAGAGAAAATTGATAAATTCCTGGAAACACACTCCCAGGCTTGAATCAGGAGGAAATTGAAATCCTGAGCTAAACAAGAAGTAGTGAGATTGAATTAGTAATTAAAAATATTCCCGCAAATAAATGCCAAGTATCAGATAGATTCACAGCCAAATTCTACCAGACAAACTACTTACCAACCCTACTGAAACTATTCCAAAAGATAAAATAGGAAGGAATCCTCCCTAATCAATGTAGCCAGTATCACCCTGACATCAAAGAAGGAAAGGATACAAGAAGAAAAGAAAACCAAGATCCCTGATGAACATAGATGCAAAAATTCTCAACAAACTACTAGCAAACAAAATCCAACAACACATCAAAAAGAATTCACCATGATCAAGTGGGCTTCATTCCAGTGTGCAATGATGACTAAACATACACAAATCAACAAGCGTGATTCCCCACATAAGCATAATTTAAAAAACAAAAACCATATGATTTTTCAATAGATGCAGAACAAGGATTTCATGAAATCCAGCCTCTCTTCATGATAAAGACAAAAAGCCCTCAACAAATTAGGCATAGAAGGAACATATCTCAAAAACTGAAAGCCATATATGAGAAACCCACAGCCAGCATCAAACCGAATGAAGAAAAGTTTAAAGCATTCCCCTTTGGAGCTGGAACAACATAAGGATGCCCACTTTCACAACTCCTATTCAACATAGTACCCGAAGTCATAGCCAGAGCAATCAGGCAAGAGAAAGAAATGAAGGCATCCAAATTGGAAAAGTGAAAGTCAAACTATCTCTCCTTGCCAAAGATAAAATCTTATACCTTGAAAACCCTTAAGATTCCTCCAAAAGACTCCTAGGTTTCACATATGAATTAAGTAAAGTCTCAGTTACAAAATTCAAATACAAAAATCAGTAGCACTACTATATACAAATAACAACCATGCTGAAAATAAATCATGAACTCAATACCATTTACAATAGCTAGCAATAAAACAAAATACCTAGGAATATACTTAACCAAGGACATGAAAGATCTATATAAGGAGAACAACAAAACACAGATGAAATAAATTATAGATTACAAAAACAAATGGAAAAACATTCCATGCTCATCGATTCAAAGAGTTAATATTGTGAAAATGACCATACTGCCCAAAGCAATCTAAGATTCAATGCAATTTTTATCAAAATACAAATATCATTTTTCACAGAATTAGAAAAAAAATTCTAAAATTTGTATGGAACAGAAAAGAGCCCACACAGTGAAAGTAATCCTAAGCAAAACAAACAAATAAATATGGAAGCATCACAATACCTGACTTCAAATTATGCTACACAGCTACAGTAACCAAAATAGCATAGTACTAGTATAAAAGTAGACACATAGACCAATGAAACAGAATAGAGAACCCAGAAATGAAGCTAAATGCCTACAACCAACTGATCTTCAACAAAGCAGACAAAAACATAAACGGGGAAAAGGACACACTATCCAATAAATGGTGCTGGAAAAATTGGATAGCCACATGCAGAAGAATGAAACTTGATCCACGTCTTTCACCATATACAAAAATTAACTCAAGATGGATTAAATACTTAAATCTAAGACCTGAAACCCTATCTAAAAGAAAACCTAGGTAAAACTATTGTAGACGTTGGCCTAGGCAAAAAATTTATGAAAAAGACCCCAAAAATAAATGCAACAAAAACAAAAATAGATGAATGGGACTTAAACTAAAAAGCTTCTGCGTAACAAAAGAAATAATCAACACAGTAAACAGACAACCTACAGAATGGGAGAGAATACTCACAAACTATGCATCTGAGAAAAGAGTAATATCCAGAATTTTCAAGGAAGTCAAACAAATCAACAAGAATAAAAAGCAAATAATTCCATTAAAAACTGGGTAAGTGACATGAATAAATATTTCCTAAGTTATATGGATGGCCAACAAGCATACGAAACAATGCTCAACATCACTAATTACAAAAGAAATACAAATTAAAACCAAAGTGAAATACCACCTTACTCTTGTCAGAATGACCATTTTTTTTAAGTTAAAAAAAAAAAAAGGTGTTACCACAGATGCAGAGAAAAGGCAACCATACAGGTATACACTGCTGGTGGGAATGTACAACCTCTATGGAAAGCATCATAATTTCTCAAAGAACTAAAAATAGAACTATCATTCAACCCAGCAATCCCCCACTGGATATCTATCCAAAGGAAAAATAATCGTTATACAAAAAAAGACATTTATATGTTTATTGCAGCATAATTCACAATTGTGAAGATACGGAATTGAATATATATATATATATTCATATGTTGATATTTATATGTACACCTATATATGTATGTGTATATGGAGAGAGGTATATACATATAGGTACCTAAGTGCATATATATATGTGTGTGTGTACACCTATATATGTACACACACACACACTAAACACACACATATACACACCATGGAATACTACTAAGCCATAAAAAAGAATAAAATAAATTATTTTGCAACAACCTGCATGGACCTGGAGGCTATTATCCTAAGTGAAGTAACTCAGAAATAGAAAACCAAATATCACATGTTCTCACTTATAAGTCAAGGCTAAGCTATGGCTATACAGAGGCATACAGAGTGGGGCAATGAACACTGAAAACTCAGAAGAGGAATGGAGGAAGGGGAGCAAAGGATAAAAAAGTCACCTGTTGGGTGCAATGTACATTATTCAGATGATGGGTACACTAAAAGCCCAGAATTTACCACTGTACAATTCATCCATGTAACCCAAAACCACTTGAGCCCCTAAAGCGAATGAAATTAAAAAAAAAAAAAAAAGAAATTGTATTCAACTAAATAAAATAAATATAAGGGCTATTGTTAACGGGTTTAGTTATAAAATTCATACAATGCTGCACTTCATAAAGATTTAATGTGTGAATTAAATTTTATTGTCTAGCTTTTTAACTAACTTTAAACACTTAGACCCAAGTTAATTAATAAGTAACCTTTAAATGTCAGTATAGTTTCCAAAAAGAAAAAATATATATGTGCAAAAACATATTATTAAACATAATTTATATTTGCCTTTAATTATTAAAATGCCAGTAGATAAAATATGCAAATGCTTTGGGATAACAATGCATGTATATCTAATTTTGCTTCTCAAATTTTTAAAATAACATGAGATAAATGCAGCTGGAAAAAAATAACTGGATAGTTTTTAACCTCCTGTCTTCTGGGTTTCTTTTGTGGGTAAAGAAAAAAAAAGAACAAATTGGTTTCTATAAAGGGAGGGGGATGAAGACAGTTGGTTAATGGGTACAAAAATACAGTTTGAAGAAATAAGTTCTTTGGCCGGGCACAGTGGCTCAGGCCTGTAATCCCAGCACTTTGGGAGGCTGAGGCAGGAGGATCACTTGAGGGTAGGAGTTTGAGACCAGCCTGGCCAACATAGCAAAAGCCCATCTTTATTAAATATATTTTAAAAATTAGCCAGGTGTAATGGTGTGTGCCTGTATTCCAGCTACTTGGGAGGCTGAGTGGGGAGGATTGCTTGAGCACAGGACGTGGAGGCTGCAGTCAGCTGTGACCCCCCCACTGCACTCCAGCCTGGGTGACAGAGCAAGACACTGTCTCAAAAAAAAAAAATGAAGAAGAGAAAAAAGAAGAAGCAGAAGCAGAAGGTGGAGGAGGAGAAGGAGGAAGAGGAAGAGGAGGAGGAGGAGGAAGAAGAAAAGGAGAAAGAGAAATAAGTTCTAGTGTTTAATAGCACAGTAAGCTAATCATAGTTAAAAACAAATTATTGCATGTTTCAAAATAGCTAGAAGTTTTGAATTGTTCCCAATGCAAAGAAATAATAAATACTTGAGGTGATGTATACCTTAATTACCCTGATTTGTTCATTACACACTGCGTGCATGTATCAAAATAATAAATACGTGCAATAATCTGTGTCAATGTTTAAAAATTAATTTAAAAATTGGTTATTTTTTTCAAACACTCCTCAGCAAATGCAAACGAATGGAAATCATAACAAACCATCTCTCAGACCACAGTGAAATCAAATTAGAACACAGGATTTTTTTAATGATCGTCATTCTAACTGGCATGAGATGGTATCTCATTGTGATTTTGATTTGCATTTCTCTAATGACTAGAGATGATGAGCTTTTTTACTATGTTTCTAGGCCACATAAATGTCTTTTTTTGAGAAGTGTCTGATCATAACCTTCACCCACTTTTTAATGGGGTTGTTTGGTTTTTTTCTGGTAAATATGTTTACATTCTTTACATTAAAAAGTCTGGAAACAACAGATGCTGGAGACAATGTGAAGAAATAGGAACGCTTTTGCACTGTTGGTGGAAGTGTAAATTAGTTCAACCATTGTGGAAGACAGTGTGGTGATTCCTCAAAAATCTAGAACCAAAAATATTATTTAACTCAGCAATCCCATTATTGGGTATATACCCAAAGGATTATAAATCATTCTACTATAAAGACACAGGCACACGTATGTTTATCGGAGTACTGTTCACAAGTACTTGGAACCAACCCAAATGTCCGTCAATGATAGACTGGATAAAGAAAATGTGGCAAATATATGCCACGGAATATAGTACAGCCATAAAAAAGGATGAGTTCATGCCTTTTACAAGGACCTGGATGAAGCTGGAAACCATCATTCTCAGCAAACTACCACAGGAACAGAAAACCAAACACTGTATGTTCTCACTTACAGGTGGGAGTTGAACAATGAGAACACATGGACAAAGGGAGGGGAACATTACGCACTGGGGCCTGTCAGGGGTTGGGGGATAGGGGAGGGATAGCATTAGCAGAAATAACTAATGTAGATGATGGGTTGATAGGTGCAGCAAACCACCATGGCACCTGTACACCTATGTAACAAACCTGCATGTTCTGTACATGTACCCCAGAACTTAAAGTATAATAATAATAAAATGTCATTGCCTCAGCCATCCCCAATTCCTCTGAGTTATAGAATTCCCACATCCTCTCAGAATTTCTCCAATACCATATGTAACCAACACAGAGGGAGTGAAGCAAGTGTCAAGCTGCTTATTAAAATATAACACTTTTTAAGGAACTAAGGATTAAGAAACTCAATGAAAATTGCACAACTACATGGAAACTGAACAACCTGCTCCTGAATGACAACTGTGTAAATAACAAAATTAAGTCAGAAATAAATAAGTTCTTTGAAACCAGTGAGAACAAAGGAACAACGTATCAGAATCTCTGGGACACAGCCAAAGCAGTGTTAAGAGGGAAATTTATAGCACTAAAATGCCCATATCAGAAAATGGAAAAGATATAAAATTGACACCATACCATCACAATTAAGAGAACTAGAGAAGCAAGAGCAAACAAATTCAAAAGCTAGCAGAAGACAAGAAATAACTATGATCAGAGCAGAACTGAAGGAGATAGAGACACAAAAAATCATTGAATCAAGGAGCTGGTTTTTTTTTTTGAAAAGATTAACAAAATAGATAGACCACTAGCTGGAGTAATAAAGAAGAATAGAGAGAAGAATCAAATAGACACAATAAAAAATGATAAAGGGAATATCACCACTGATCCCACAGAAATAAAAACTACAATCATAGACTACTATAAACACCTCTATGCAAATAAACTAGAAAAATCTAGAAGAAATTGATAAATTCCATGACACATACACCCTTCCAAGACTAAACCAAAAAGAAGTCAAATCCCTGAATAGACCAATATCAAGCTCTGAAATTGAGACAGTAATTAATAGCCAACCAATCAAAAAAAAAAAAAAAAAAAGCCCAGGACCAGATAGATTCACAGCCGAATTCTACCAGAGGTACAAAGAGGAGGTGATACCATTCCTTCTGAAACTATTCCAAACAATAGACAAAGAGGGACTCCTCCCTAACTCATTTTATGAGGCCAGCATCATCCTGATATCAAAACCTGGCAGAGACAAAACAAAAAAAGAAAATTTCGAGAGAGGAGCCAAGATGGCCGAATAGGAACAGCTCCAGTCTACAGCTCCCAGCGTGAGCGACGCAGAAGACGGGTGATTTCTGCATTTCCATCTGAGGTACCGGGTTCATCTCTCTAGGGAGTGCCAGACAGTGGGCGCAGGCCAGTGGGTGCGCGTACCGTGCGCGAGCCGAAGCAGGGCGAGGCATTGCCTCACCTGGGAAGCGCAATGGGTCAGGGAGTTCCCTTTCCGAGTCAAAGAAAGGGGTGACGGACGCACCTGGAAAACTCGGGTCACTCCCACCCGAATATTGCGCGTTTCAGACCGGCTTAAAAAACGGCACACCACGAGACTATATCCCACACCTGGCTCGGAGGGTCCTACGCCCTCGGAATCTCGCTGATTGCTAGCACAGCAGTCTGAGATCAAACTGCAAGGCGGCAGCCAGGCTGGGGGAGGGGCGCCCGCCATTGCCCAGGCTTGCTGAGGTAAACAAAGCAGCCAGGAAGCTCGAACTGGGTGGAGCCCACCACAGCTCAAGGAGGCCTGCCTGCCTCTGTAGGCTCCACCTCTGGGGGCAGGGCACAGACAAACAAAAAGACAGCAGTAACCTCTGCAGACTTAAATGTCCCGGTCTGACAGCTTTGAAGAGAGCAGTGGTTCTCCCAGCACGCAGCTGGAGATCTGAGAACAGGCAGACTGCCTCCTCAAGTGGGTCCCTAACCCCTGACCCCCGAGCAGCCTAACTGGGAGGCACCCCCCAGCAGGGGCACACTGACACCTCACACGGCAGGGTATCCCAACAGACCTGCAGCTGAGGGTCCTGTCTGTTAGAAGGAAAACTAACAAACAGAAAGGACATCCACACCGAAAACCCATCTGTACATCACCATCATCAAAGACCAAAAGTAGATAAAACCACAAAGATGGGGAGAAAACAGAACAGAAAAACAGGAAACTCTAAAATGCAGAGCACCTCTCCTCCTCCAAAGGAACGCAGTTCCTCACCAGCAACGGAACAAAGCTGGATGGAGAATGATTTTGACGAGCTGAGAGAAGAAGGCTTCAGACGATCAAATTACTCTGAGCTACGGGAGGACATTCAAACCAAAGGCAAAGAAGTTGAAAACTTTGAAAAAAATTTAGAAGAATGTATAACTAGAATAACCAATACAGAGAAGTGCTTAAAGGAGCTGATGGAGCTGAAAACCAAGGCTCGAGAACTACGTGAAGAATGCAGAAGCCTCAGGAGCCGATGCGATCAACTGGAAGAAAGGGTATCAGCAATGGAAGATGAAATGAATGAAACGAAGCGAGAAGGGAAGTCTAGAGAAAAAAGAATAAAAAGAAATGAGCAAAGCCTCCAAGAAATATGGGACTATGTGAAAAGACCAAATCTACGTCTGATTGGTGTACCTGAAAGTGATGTGGAGAATGAAACCAAGTTGGAAAACACTCTGCAGGATATTATCCAGGAGAACTTCCCCAATCTAGCAAGGCAGGCCAACGTTCAGATTCAGGAAATACAGAGAACGCCACAAAGATACTCCTCGAGAAGAGCAACTCCAAGACACATAATTGTCAGATTCACCAAAGTTGAAATGAAGGAAAAAATGTTAAGGGCAGCCAGACAGAAAGGTCGGGTTACCCTCAAAGGGAAGCCCATCAGACTAACAGCGGATCTCTCGGCAGAAACCCTACAAGCCAGAAGAGAGTGGGGGCCAATATTCAACATTCTTAAAGAAAAGAATTTTCAACCCAGAATTTCATATCCAGCCAAACTAAGCTTCATAAGTGAAGGAGAAATAAAATACTTTACAGACAAGCAAATGCTGACCGATTTTGTCACCACCAGGCCTGCCCTAAAAGAGCTCCTGAAGGAAGCGCTAAATATGGAAAGGAACAACCGGTACCAGCCGCTGCAAAATCATGCCAAAATGTAAAGACCATCAAGACTAGGAAGAAACTGCATCAACTAACGAGCAAAATCACCAGCTAACATCATAATGACAGGATCAAATTCACACATAACAATATTAACTTTAAATGTAAATGGACTAAATTCTCCAATTAAAAGACACAGACTGGCAAGTTGGATAAAGAGTCAAGACCCATCAGTGTGCTGTATTCAGGAAACCCATCTCACGTGCAGAGACACACATAGGCTCAAAATAAAAGGATGGAGGAAGATCTACCAAGCCAATGGAAAACAAAAAAAGGCAGGGGTTGCAATCCTAGTCTCTGATAAAACAGACTTTAAACCAACAAAGATCAAAAGAGACAAAGAAGGCCATTACATAATGGTAAAGGGATCAATTCAACAAGAGGAGCTAACTATCCTAAATATTTATGCACCCAATACAGGAGCACCCAGATTCATAA
The DNA here is from genome assembly GCF_029289425.2 of Pan paniscus. Taxonomy (NCBI): domain Eukaryota; kingdom Metazoa; phylum Chordata; class Mammalia; order Primates; family Hominidae; genus Pan; species Pan paniscus. Next base: position 67,643,087 of record NC_073272.2, read on the forward strand.
AGCAAGTCCTGAGTGACCTACAAAGAGACTTAGACTCCCACACATTAATAATGGGAGACTTTAACACCCCACTGTCAACATTAGACAGATCAACGAGACAGAAAGTCAACAAGGATACCCAGGAATTGAACTCAGCTCTGCACCAAGCGGACCTAATAGACATCTACAGAACTCTCCACCCCAAATCAACAGAATATACATTTTTTTCAGCACCACACCACACCTATTCCAAAATTGACCACATAGTTGGAAGTAAAGCTCTCCTCAGCAAATGTAAAAGAACAGAAATTATAACAAACTATCTCTCAGACCACAGTGCAATCAAACTAGAACTCAGGATTAAGAATCTCACTCAAAGCCGCTCAACTACATGGAAACTGAACAACCTTCTCCTGAATGACTGCTGGGTACATAACGAAATGAAGGCAGAAATAAAGATGTTCTTTGAAACCAACGAGAACAAAGACACAACATACCAGAATCTCTGGGACGCATTCAAAGCAGTGTGCAGAGGGAAATTTATAGCACTAAATGCCCACAAGAGAAAGCAGGAAAGATCCAAAATTGACACCCTAACATCACAATTAAAAGAACTAGAAAAGCAAGAGCAAACACATTCAAAAGCTAGCAGAAGGCAAGAAATAACTAAAATCAGAGCAGAACTGAAGGAAATAGAGACACAAAAAACCCTTCAAAAAATTAATGAATCCAGGAGCTGGTTTTTTGAAAGGATCAACAAAATTGATAGACCGCTAGCAAGACTAATAAAGAAAAAAAGAGAGAAGAATCAAATAGACGCAATAAAAAATGATAAAGGGGATATCACCACCGATCCCACAGAAATACAAACTACCATCAGAGAATACTACAAACACCTCTACGCAAATAAACTAGAAAATCTAGAAGAAATGGATACATTCCTCGACACATACACTCTCCCAAGACTAAACCAGGAAGAAGTTGAATCTCTGAATAGACCAATAACAGGAGCTGAAATTGTGGCAATAATCAATAGTTTACCAACCAAAAAGAGTCCAGGACCAGATGGATTCACAGCCGAATTCTACCAGAGGTACAAGGAGGAACTGGTACCATTCCTTCTGAAACTATTCCAATCAATAGAAAAAGAGGGAATCCTCCCTAACTCATTTTATGAGGCCAGCATCATTCTGATACCAAAGCCTGGCAGAGACACAACCAAAAAAGAGAATTTTAGACCAATATCCTTGATGAACATTGATGCAAAAATCCTCAATAAAATACTGGCAAACCGAATCCAGCAGCACATCAAAAAGCTTATCCACCATGATCAAGTGGGCTTCATCCCTGGGATGCAAGGCTGGTTCAACATACGCAAATCAATAAATGTAATCCAGCATATAAACAGAGCCAAAGACAAAAACCACATGATTATCTCAATAGATGCAGAAAAAGCCTTTGACAAAATTCAACAACCCTTCATGCTAAAAACTCTCAATAAATTAGGTATTGATGGGACATATTTCAAAATAATAAGAGCTATCTATGACAAACCCACAGCCAGTATCATACTGAATGGGCAAAAACTGGAAGCATTCCCTTTGAAAACTGGCACAAGACAGGGATGCCCTCTCTCACCGCTCCTATTCAACATAGTGTTGGAAGTTCTGGCCAGGGCAATCAGGCAGGAGAAGGAAATAAAGGGTATTCAATTAGGAAAAGAGGAAGTCAAATTGTCCCTGTTTGCAGACGACATGATTGTTTATCTAGAAAACCCCATCGTCTCAGCCCAAAATCTCCTTAAGCTGATAAGCAACTTCAGCAAAGTCTCAGGATACAAAATCAATGTACAAAAATCACAAGCATTCTTATACACCAACAACAGACAAACAGAGAGCCAAATCGTGAGTGAACTCCCATTCACAATTGCTTCAAAGAGAATAAAATACCTAGGAATCCAACTTACAAGGGATGTGAAGCACCTCTTCAAGGAGAACTACAAACCACTGCTCAAGGAAATAAAAGAGGATACAAACAAATGGAAGAACATTCCTTGCTCATGGGTAGGAAGAATCAATATCGTGAAAATGGCCATACTGCCCAAGGTAATTTACAGATTCAATGCCATCCCCATCAAGCTACCAATGACTTTCTTCACAGAATTGGAAAAAACTACTTCAAAGTTCATATGGAACCAAAAGAGAGCCCGCATCGCCAAGTCAATCCTAAGCCAAAAGAACAAAGCTGGAGGCATCACACTACCTGACTTCAAACTATACTACAAGGCTACAGTAACCAAAACAGCATGGTACTGGTACCAAAACAGAAATATAGATCAATGGAACAGAACAGAGCCCTCAGAAATAACGCCGCTTACCTACAACTATCTGATCTTTGACAAACCTGAGAAAAACAAGCAATGGGGAAAGGATTCCCTATTTAATAAATGGTGCTGGGAAAACTGGCTAGCCATATGTAGAAAGCTGAAACTGGATCCCTTCCTTACACCTTATACAAAAATCAATTCAAGATGGATTAAAGATTTAAACGTTAGACCTAAAACCATAAAAACCCTAGAAGAAAACCTAGGCATTACCATTCAGGACATAGGCGTGGGCAAGGACTTCATGTCCAAAACACCAAAAGCAATGGCAACAAAAGACAAAATTGACAAATGGGATCTAATTAAACTAAAGAGCTTCTGCACAGCAAAAGAAACTACCATCAGAGTGAATAGGCAACCTACAACATGGGAGAAAATTTTCACAACCTACTCATCTGACAAAGGGCTAATATCCAGAATCTACAGTGAACTCAAACAAATTTACAAGAAAAAAACAAACAACCCCATCAAAAAGTGGGCGAAGGACATGAACAGGCACTTCTCAAAAGAAGACATTTATGCAGCCAAAAAACACATGAAAAAATGCTCATCATCACTGGCCATCAGAGAAATGCAAATCAAAACCACTATGAGATATCATCTCACACCAGTTAGAATGGCAATCATTAAAAACTCAGGAAACAACAGGTGCTGGAGAGGATGTGGAGAAATAGGAACACTTTTACACTGTTGGTGGGACTGTAAACTAGTTCAACCATTGTGGAAGTCAGTGTGGCGATTCCTCAGGGATCTAGAACTAGAAATACCATTTGACCCAGCCATCCCATTACTGGGTATATACCCAAATGACTATAAATCATGCTGCTATAAAGACACATTCACACGTATGTTTATTGCGGCATTATTCACAATAGCAAAGACTTGGAACCAACCCAAATGTCCAACAATGATAGACTGGATTAAGAAAATGTGGCACATGTACACCATGGAATACTATGCAGCCATAAAAAATGATGAGTTCATATCCTTTGTAGGGACATGGATGAAATTGGAAACCATCATTCTCAGTAAACTATCACAAGAACAAAAAACCAAACACCGCATATTCTCACTCATAGGTGGGAACTGAACAATGAGATCACATGGACACAGGAAGGGGAATATCATACTCTGGGGACTGTGGTGGGGAGGGGGGAGGGGGGAGGGATAGCATTGGGAGATATACCTAATGCTAGATGACGAGTTAGTGGGTGCAGCGCACCAGCATGGCACATGTATACATATGTAACTAACCTGCACAATGTGCACATGTACCCTAAAACTTAAAGTATAATAAAAAATAAAAAAAGAAAAAAAAATAAATAAATAAATAAAAAAGAAAAAAAAAAAAAAGAAAAAAAAAAAAAAAAAAGAAAATTTCAGGCACCACTCCTATTCAACACAGTATTGGAAGTTATGGCCAGGGCAATCAGGCAAGAGAAAGAAATAAAGGGTATTCAAATAGGAAGAGAGGAAGTCAAATTATCTCTGTTTGCAGATGACATGATTGTATATTTAGAAAACCCCATTGTCTCAACCCAAAACCTCCTTAAGCTAATAAGCAACTTCAGCAAAGACTCAGGATACAAAATCAATGTGAAAAAATCACAAGCATTCCTATACACTGATAATAGACAGAGAGCCAAATCATGAGTGAATTCCCATTCACAATTGCTACAAAGAGAATACAATATCTAGGAATACAACTTACAAGGGACGTGAAGGACCTCTTTAAGGAGAACTACAAACCACTGCTCAAAGGAATAAGAGAGAACACAAGCAAATGGAAAAAAAAATTATATTCATGGATAGGAAGAATCAATATCATAAAAATGGCCATACTGCCCAAAGTAATTTATAGATTCAATGCTATTTCCATCAAGCTACCATTTACTTTCTTTACAGAACTAGAAAAAACTACTTTCAGTTTCATATGGAACCAAAAAAAGAGCCTGTATAGCCAAGACAAACCTAAGCAAAATAACAAAACTGGAGTCATCACGCTACCTGACATCAAACTATACTACAAGGCTACAGTAACCAAAACAGCATGGTACTGGTACCAAAATAGGTATATAGACCAATGGAATAGAATGGAGACCTCAGAAATAGCACCACACATCTACAACCATCAGATCTTTGACAAACCTGCCAAAAACAAGCAATGGGGAAAGGATGCCCTATTTAATAAATGGTTCTGGGAGAACAGGCAGCCATATGCACAAAACAGAAACTGGACCCCTTTCTCACATCTTATATGAAAATTAACTCAAGATGAATTAAAGACTTAAATGTAAAACCTAAAACCATAAAAACCCCAGAAGAAAATCTAGGCAATACCATTCAGGATGTAGGCACGGGCAAAGACTTCATGACTAAAACACCAAAAGCAAAGGCAACAAAAGCCAAAATTGACAAACGGGATCTAGTTAAATGAAACAGCTTCTGCACAGCAAAAAGAAATGATCATCAGAGTGAACAGGCAACCTAGAGAATGGGAGAAAATTTTTGCAATCTATCCATCTGACAAAGGGCTAATATCCACAATCTGCAAAGAACTTAAACAAATTTACAAGAAAAAAAACAAACAACCCCATCAAAAAGTGGGTGAAGGGTATGAATAGACACTTCTCAAAAGAAGACATTTATGTGGCCAACAAACATATGAGAAAAAGTTCATCATCACTTGTCATTAGAGAAATGCAAATCAAAACCAAAATGAGATACCATCTCAAGCAAATTAGAATGGTGATCACTAAAAAGTCAGGAAACATTCTGGTGAGGCTGTAGAGAAATAGGAACACTTTTACACTGTCGGTGACAGTGTAACTTAGTTCAATCATTATGGAATACAGTGTCAAGATTCCTCGTGGATCTAGAACCAGGAATAACATTTAACCCAGCAATCCCACTACTGGGTATATACCCAAAGGATTATAAATCATTCTACTATAAAGACGCATGCACATGTATGTTTATTGCAGCACAATTTACAATAGGAAAGACTTGGCACCAACCCAAATGCCCATCAGTGATATACTGGAAGAAGAAAATGTGGCACATATATACCATGGAATACTATGCAGCCATAAAAAAGAATAAGAGTTCATGTCCTTTGCAGGGACATGGATGAAGCTGGAAACCATCATTCTCAGCAAACGACCACAGAAACAGAAAACCAAACACATGTTCTCACTCATAAGTGGGAGTTGAACAATCAGAACACATGGACACAGAGAAGGGAACATCACACACTGGGGCCTGTTGGGGGGTGAGGGACAAGGGGAGGGAGAACATTAGGACAAATACCTAATGCACGAGGTGCTTAAAACCTAGATGACGGGTTGATAGGTGCAGCAAACCACCATGGCACATGTGTACCTATGTAATAAATCTGCACATTCTGCACATGTATCCCAGAACTTAAGGTAAAATTAAAAAAAAAATTGGTTAGTTTTTTCCCTCTATTGTAGGTTCAGGGGTATGTTTGCAGGTTTGTTACATAGGTAAATTGCATGTCACAGGGATTTGGTGTACAGATAATTGCATTGCCCATGTAATAAGCATATGTAAACTATAGAAAGCATAGTACCTGATAGGTAGTTTTTCAAAATTCACCCTCCTGCCTCCCTCCACCCTCAAGTACATTCCAGTGTCTACTGTTCCCTTCTTTGTGTCCATATGTACTCAATTTTAGCTCCCACTCATAACATGCAGTATTTGCTTTTCTGTTCCTGCATTAACTCACTTAGAATAATGGCCTCCAGCTCCCTCCATGTTGCTGCAAAGGACGTAATCTCTTTTTCAAGAATGTGTAGCATTCCATGGTACACATTCCCTTTATCCAGTCTACCAGTGATGGGCATTTAGGTTGATTCCATGTTTTTGCTATTGTGACTAGTGCTGCGTTGAACATACGCATGCATGTGTCTTTATGGTAGAACTATTTATATTCCTTTGGGTATATACCCAACAATGGGATTGGTGTGTTGAGTAGTGGTTCAATTTTAAGTTCTTTGAAAAATTGTCAAACTGCTTTCCGCAATGGATTAACTAATTTACATTCCCACCAGCGGTTTATAAGCATTCCTTTTTCTCTGCAACCATGCCAGCATCTGTTATTTTTTGACTTTTTAATAATAGCCATTCTTACTGGTGTGAGATGGTACCTTATTGTGGTTTTGATTTGCATTTCTCTAATGACTAGTGATGTTGAGCATTTTTTATATGCCTGTTGGCCACATGTATGTCTTTTGGAAAGTGTCTGTTCATATTCTTTGCTCACTTTTAAATGGGTTGCTTTGCTTCTTGCTTATTAATTTAAGTTCTTTATGGTTTCTGGATATTAGACCTTAATAGGATGCATAGCTTGCAAATATTTTCTCTCATTCTGTAGATTATCTGTTTACTCTGTTCATACTTTCTTTTGCTGTGCAGAAGCTCTTTAGTTTCATTAAGTCTGTTTTTCAACTTTTGTTTTTGTTGCAATTGCTTATGCCATCTTCGTCATGAACTCTTTGCCAGGCCTATGTCCAGAATGGTATTTCCTAGGTTTTCTTCCAGAGTTTTTATAGTTGTAGACTTTACATTTAAGTCTTTAACCCATGTTGAATTGATTTTTGTAGATGGTGTAAGGAAAGGGTCAGTTTTAATCTTGCATATGGGTAGCCAGTTATCCTGGAACCATTTATTTAATAGGGAGTCCTTTCTTCATTTCTTGTTTTTGTTGACTTTGTGAAAGATCAGATGGTTGCAGATGTTCATCTTTATTTCTGGATTCTCTATTCTGTTTCATCAGTCTATCTATCTGCTTTTGTACCAGTACCATGATGTCTCAGTTACTGCAGCCTTGTGGTATAGTCTGAAGTCAGTTAATGGTGATACCTCTAGCTTTATCCTTTTTGCTTAGCCTCTTTTGCAATAGGCTCTTGGCTATTTGGGCTCTTTATTTGTTCCATATGAATTTTAAAATAGTTTTTCTAATTTTGTGAAGAACGTCATTGGTAGTTTGACAGGAATAGTATTGAATATATAACTTGTTTTGGGCAATATGACTATTTTAGCAATATTGACTCTTCCTATCCTTGAGCATGAAATGTTTTTGCATTTGTTTGTGTCATCTCTATTTTCTTTCATCAATGTTTTTCATTCTCATTGTAGAGCTCTTTCGCCTTCCTGGATAGCTGTATTCCTAGGCGTTTTATTGTTTTGTGGTTATTGTAAATGGGATTATGTTCCTGATTTGGCACTCAACATGGATATTGTTGATGTATAGAAAGGCTACTGACTTTTCTTTCTTGCTTGCTTGCTTGCTTCTTTCTTGATTTTATTTTCTTTCTTTTTTCTTTCTCTTTCTTTCTTCTTTCTTTCTTTCTTTCATTCTCTCTCTCTCTTTCCTTCTTTCCTTTTTCTGAGACAGGGTCTCACTTTGTAACTCAGGCTGGAGTGCAGTGTCACAAACACCAATCACTGTATCCTTGACCCCCTGGGCTCAAGCAATCCTCCCGCCTCAGCCCCACCAAGTAGCTAGGACTACAGGCATGCACCACCAGACCCAGACAAATTTGGTAATTTTTGTAGAGATGGTGTTTCACCATGTTGCCCAGGCTGGAGTTCCTGAGCTCAAACAATCTGCTCACCTCAGCCTTCCAAAGTGCTGGGATTACAGGCCTGAGCTACTGCGTCTGTCCAGCTACTGACTTCTCTACATTGATATTGTGTCCTGAAACCTTGCTAAAGTTGCTGGGAGCTTTTGGGTAGAGACTATGGGGTTTTCTAGGTAAAGAATCATATCATCTGCAAAAAGAGATAGTTTTACTTCTTCTCTTTCTGGTTGGATGCCTTTCATTTCTTTCTCTTGACTGATTGATCTGGCTAGGACTCCCAGTACTATGTTGAATAGGAGCTGTGAGAGAGGACATCCTTGTCTTGTTCCAGCTCTCAAGGGAAATGCTTTCACCTTTTCCCCATTTAGTACAATGTTGGCTGTGGGTTTGTCATAGATAGCTCTTATTATTTTGAGATATGCTCTTTCAATGTAGAGTTTGTTGAGGGTTTTTAATGAACAATGAAGAGATGGTGAATTTCATCAAAAATGTTTTTTGCATCTATTGAGATAATCATGTAGTTTTTCTTGTTTTAGTTCTGTTTATGTGATTAATCACATTTATTGATTTTCATATGTTGAAACAACCTTGCATTCCATGGATAAAACCTTCTTAATCATGCTGGAATAGCTTCTTCATGTGCTGCTGGATTCAGTTTGCTAGTATTTTTTGAGGATATTTGCATCTATGTTCATTAAGGATATTAGCCAGAAGTTTTCTGTTGTTGTTATGTCTCTACCAGGTTTTGGTGTCAGAAAAATGCTTGCTTCACAGAAGGAGTTAGAGAGGAGTCCCTCATTTTTTTTTTTTAGAATAGTTTTAGTAGGAATGGTATCAGCTCTTCTTTACATGTCTAGTATAATTTGGCTGTGATTCCAGCTGGTTCTGAGCTTTTTCTGGCTGGTACACTTTTTATTACAGACAGATTCAATTTTGGAAGCCATTATTGGTCGGTTCAGGGTTTCAGTATCTTCCTGGTTCAATCTTGGAAAGTTATATGTTTCCAGGAATTTATCCATTTCTTGTAAGTTTTCTAGTTTTTTTTTGCATAGAGATGTTCATAATACTCTCAGGGCTTTTTATACAAAAAGCTATCATTAACTCTATGGAGTTAATGATAATGCTCCCTTTGTCATTTCTGATTGCTTTATTTGGAACTTCTCCCCTTTTTTTCTTTATTAGTCTAGCTAGAGGTCTATCAATCCTATTTATTCTTTCAAAAAATCAACATAATATTGTTGATCTTTTGTATAGTTTTTTGTGTCTCAATTTCATTCAGCTCCATTCTGGTTTTGGTTATTTCTTGTCTTCTGCTAGCTTTGGAATTGGTTTGTCCTTTTTCTAGTTCCTTTAAGTATCATGCTAGGTTGTTAATTTTAGATATTTCTAACTTCCTGATGTGGGCATTTAGTGCTGTAAACTTTCCTCTTAACAATGCTTAGGCTGTGTCCCAGAGATTCTGGTAGTTTGTATCTTTGTTCTCATTAATTTCAAAAATATTTCTGATTTCTGCCTTAATTTCATTATTTGCTCAAAAGTCATTCTGGAGCAGGTCGTTTAATGTTCATGTAATTGTATAGTTTTGATTGATATTCTTAATATTGATTTCTATTTATTGTGCTGTGGTCTGAGAACGTGGTTGGTATGATTTTTTTAAATTTGCTAACCATTGTTTTATGGCCGATTGTGTGGTTGATTTTAGAATATGTGACATGTGCATATGAGAAAAATATATATTCTGTTCATTTTGCATGGAGAGTTCTATAGATGCCTGTTAGGTCCATTTGGTCAAGTGTCAAGTTCAGGTTCCTTGTTAGTTTTCTGCCTCAATGATCTAATGCTGTCAGTGAGGGTGTGACTATCTAAGTCTATTCATAGATCTCTAAGGTCTTGTTTTATGAATTTGGGTGCTCCTATGTTGGGTCCATATACATTTAGGATAGTTAGGATAGTTAATTCTTGTTGAATTAAACTCTTTGTCATTATTAATGCACTTCTTTGTGTTTTTCTCCATTGCTGGTTTAAAGTCTGTTTTTTTAATCTTGAAATTAGCAACCCTTGCACTTTTTTGATTTCTGTTTGCTTGGTAGGCATTTCTCCATCCCTTTACTTTGAGCTTGTAGGTGTCATTGCTTGTCAGATGGGTCTGTTGAAGACAGCATACAGTTGTAGCTTGCTTCTGTATACAACTTCCCACCCTGTGCCTTTTAATTGAGGCATTTAACCTGTTTACATTCAAGGTTAATATTGATATGTGCAGATTTGGTCCTCCCACCATGTTGTTGGCTGGTTGTTATGCAGACTTGATTGTGTAGTTGCTTTGTGGTGTCAATGATCTACGTATCTAAGGGTTTTTGTGGTGGCAAACCCTCATCTTCATTTTCCATATTTAACACTCCCTTGAGTACCTCTTGTAAGTCAGGTCTGATGGTAACAAATTCCCTTAGCGTTTGCTTATCTGTAAAGGATTTTATTTCTCCTTTGCTTAGGAAGCATAGTTTAGTTGGATATGAAATTCTTGGTTGGAATTTCTTTTCTTTGAAAGTGCTTAATATAGGCCCCCATCTCTTTTGGCTTGTAGGATTTCTTCTGAAAGGTCCACTGTTAGCCTGATAGGCTGCCTTTTATAGGTGACTTGTCCCTTCTCTCCGGCTGCCTTTAATATTTTTTCTTTCATTTTGATGTTGGAGAATTTGATGACTATGTGTCTTGCAGATGGTCTCTTGTATCATATCTCACAGGGGTTTTCCACCTTTCCTAAATTTAAATGTTGGCCTCTCTAGCAAGGTTGGGAAATTTTTCATTGATAATATCCTCAAATATGTTTTTTGAAGTTTCTTGCTTTCACTTCTCTTTCAGAGATGCCAATGAGTTGTAAATTTGGTCTCTTTACATAATCTCATATTTCTCAGAGGTTTTGTTCATTCTTTTTTCTTTATTTTTGTCTGAGTAAATTTGAAGAACTTGTCTTCAAGCTCTATGAGTCTTTCCTCAGCTTGGTACATTCTGCTGTTAATACTTGCAATTTTGTTATGAAATTACTGTAGTGAGTTTTTTTTTTCAGCTCTACCAAATCAGTTTGGTACAATGGTCATTTTTCTTTTAGCTCCTGTATCATTTTATTGTGTTCATTAGCTTCTTTGGCTTGGGTTTTGAATATCTCTTGAATTTCCGTGATCTTCATTCCTATTCATATTCTGAATTCTATGTCTGTCATTTCAGTCATTTCAGCCTGGTTAAGAAGCATTGCTGGGAAGGTAATGTTGTCATTTGGAGGTAAGAAGACACTGGCTTTTAGAGTTTTCAGAGTTCTTGCACTGGTTCTTTCTCATTTATGTGGACTAACATTCCTTTCATGTTTGAAGTTGCTGTCCTTTGAATGGGGTTTTTGGCTTTTATCTTCTTTGATGTCCTTGGATGTTTGATTGTGGTATAAGGTGGTTTCAGTCAATTGGGTTCATTTATGGAAAATTTTAGGGGGCCAAGACTCAGCTGAGCACTCCTGGGCTGCACACTCTAACCCTGAGAGGCTAGTACTGAGCCCTTGGCTTTGTTCTCTGGCCCTTCAAGATTAGGAACCTGCTGTGCTGGAGAGGCTGATGTGTCTAATCCTCTGGCTACAGCACTCCGATGGAAGATGCTAGCCAAAACACTTTGTTAGGGCAGTGGCAGCAGGTTTTGTGCTCATGTGCATATGCCAGCATCCACGGTGTTGCAGCGGAGTGCAAACACATCAACTGGGGCAGAGCACCAGTGGAAGCAGAACAGCAGCATCCATACACGCATTTGTACCAGTGGTGGTGGCAAAAAAAAAAAAAAAAGGTTACTTTAATTAAAGATAGTAACTAATGTAGATGATTGATTGTGTTGAGTACAGTACTTGAGAGTTACATGTATGAAAACAAGAAAATAGATGTGATTTTCTATTTATTTTTTAAGTTTTAAAAAGTTATGATTCATTCAAATGATAGATTAATTATGGGTATTATTTTTAATCTACCAAGAAGATAATTATATTTAAAGCTATAAAGCTTTACTTTATTACCTATTTATATACTTTTATATCTGAATATGCCTAAATGCATTTAAAAAAGGTTTATTAAAAGAGCTTTTATTATTATTTTTAAATAAATAATGTACCAAAAGAAGAAAAATAGAATTTGGATTTTTTCTATAAAATGTCTATGTTATTTTATGCCCAAATTAGTAGAGGTTCCTTTTTGTCATTACATGATTATATTAACTCTCAGTGCTTTTAGCATAGTCTGAAATCATTTTTTTGAGATTCCCTTAGATAGCACTGACCTAGTTTTTTGTGCTCATTTTAAAAACCGTGATGAAAGACCTAAATTCACTCTTAAAATATAAGCCATTGCCAGAAATTAAATTATCTCAGATGACTAAAATAATTACTTTTACCCTGGCCTGGAAGCTGGGAGAAATCAAAAGCAAATATTTACATAGACAATAGATGATGGTAGATATAAATATTTATATAGATAGTAGTCCACTGATATGGTTTGGATTTGTGTCCCTGCCCCAATCTCATGTCAAATTGTAATCCCCAATGCTGGAGGAGGTCCCCAGTGTTGGAGGAGGGACCTGGTTGGATCATGCAGGCAGATTTTCCCCTTGTTGTTCTCATGATAGTGAGTTATCGCAAGATTTGGTTGTTTAAAAGTGTGTAGCACCACCCCTCTTTGCTCTCTTCCTTCTTCTCCAGCCATGTAGGATGTGCCTGCTCCTCCCTCACCTTCCGCCTTGAGTGAAAGTTTCCTGAGGCCTCCCCAGCCATGCTTTCTATACAGCCTGAAGAGCCATGAGCCAATTAAACCTCTTTTCTTTATAAATTACCCAGTCTCAGGTAGTTCTTTATAGCAATGCTATAAAGAACAGTCCAATACATCCACCAATTTGGAAATCTAAAATACTTTGGAAACAAAAAAGTTTTTAACCTTGATTAAAAGCAAAAAAATAAAAATAAGGCAACCAATTGAAGTACTTTTAGGTGCTTTGTTGTTTTCAAAATCATTATTATTAACTGTGAGAGGTAAGCCTCTGATTTAAAAAAAAGGAAATGAAAAAAGTTAAGATACTCATCACACAATATAATATTTGGCTCTCTCAGGATATCCAACTGATAGCACCAAGTAATTTAAAATGAATTTAGCAAAAATGTTTCATGACATTACCTATAATAACAAAGATAAGCTGGCAACAATATTAAATTGGGGAAATTTTAGAGGTGTTTCAGAGCTTGTTCCAAAATATGTCCCACCTGCCAACAACGTAATTCTGGTAAAACTGGACAGGTGAAATATGGACAGAAATCAACCTTCTGAGGGCCTATTAAACACCTTCAAAAGGACTTTATACAAATGCCTCCTGAAATAGGTTGTTAATAGGTTCTGGTTATTATTTGTTTATTCTCTGGACATTATTTGTTTATTAAAACTTTTCCTTGCTGGAGAGCTACTATCTTATTGACCACTCCCATTTCCCAAAATGTTTAATTTCCTTTTCCAACCTGAGATACTCTCATTTATCTCTCTAATGACAGAGATGCCCATTTTACTAGTAATGTTATTAAGAAATTCTATAAATTTGGCCGTATGCGGTGGCTCACGCCTGTAATCCCAGCACTTTGGGAGGCCGAGGCGGGAGGATCGCGAGGTCAGGAGATAGAGACCACCCTGACTAACACAGTGAAACCCCGTCTCTACCAAAAATACAAGAAATATTAGCCGGGCGTGCTGGTGGGTGCCTGTAGTCCCAGCTACTCAGGAGAATGGCTGAACCCAGGAGGCGGAGCTTGCAGTGAGCCGAGATCGCACCACTGCACTCCAGCCTCGGCGACAGAGCGAGACTCCATCTCAAAAAAAAAAAAAAAGAAAGAAAGAAAGAAATTCTATAAATTTTTGCCTTTTACCAGAATATTCGCTATTTTATCTACAGTTTTAGAAAAAATAGAAAGGACTAATAGAATTCTAAAACTGAAATTAAAAACACTCTCAGAAACCCTTGAATTCTCATGTCCTAAAGTATTACCATTACCTTTAATATACTAACAAAATTAACCTCCTCTGGGATCCACAAGTTATCTCCTCATAAAATAATAATGGTCCACACTATGCATTTGATATTACAAGCAGATATAATTAATCACTTCAAGGGACTCATATGATACCTCCACCTTTATCATCAAGTAAAAGCTACATTTTCAAAACAGTCACCTAAATAGCTTCTACATGATCTGCAGCCTTGAGAGTCAATTTCTCGGAAAAGACTACAGAAAACAGTGCCCTTGAGCCCTGATGAATATGATCTTATCAGATACTGTTAACAACTGACACAGCAATAAAACTCCAAGGTATAGATTCTTAGCTTCATCTTTCACAGGTCAAAAATATCTGTATTTTTTTTCTCCAGACTACTAAACATTCATTACATCTAGAAATCATAAACTGAGAATTCTTAGGAATCCCCTGGAATCTACTGACTTCAGAAATAGACAGTTTCTGCCCAGGACAATGAAAAAAGATTAATTTTCTGATTCTTCAACATTTTTCCTTTCCCTCTACTACTAATCCGTCTTATTCTTCCACTTTTGTATCCTTTAAAATACTAATGGGATCTCCCTTATCATCATCCTATTATCTCCAACCACTATGATCTCCTACCACTTAAGAGAAAGCAAAACCCACTTACACATTTTTCACAGGCTATAGCTACTGCTCTGAATCTAATACTTTGCTGGACTTGTCATTCTTTATTTTACTCTCTAGACAAAAATTTAATAGCTGTTCTTTTAAATATTTCAAAAGACAAATTGCCCTTAACAAACTCCTCCTGCTACTTATGTTTTCCTCACATCATTAATCCCAAATTTAATCTTGTAAAAATTAAAGCTTGACCTCACATGGACAAAATGCTGAGGTCATTACAATCCTATAAGCAAGACCTAGTTTGTCAGAAATAGGTGCAAATGCTGAGATTTTTTAAAATTTAATTTATTATACTTAAAGTTCTGGGATACATGTGCAGAATGTGTAGGTTTGTTACATAGGTATACAGGTGCCATGGTGGTTTGCTGCACCCATCAACCCATCATCTACATTAGGTATTTCCCCTAATGTTATCCCCCTTCTAGCCCCCTATGCCCTGACAGGCCCTGGTGTGTGATGTTCCCCTCCCTGTGTCCATGTGTTCTCATTGTTCAACTCCCACCTATGAGTGAGAACATGTGGTGTTTCGTTTTCTGTTCTTGTGTTAGTTTGCTGAGAATGATGGTTTCCAGCTTCATCCACGTCCCTGCAAAGGACATAAATTCATCCTTTTTATGGCTGCATAGTATTCCATGGTTTATATGTGCCACATTTTCTTCATCCAGTCTATCACTGATGGGCATTTGAAATGGTTCCAAGTCTTTGCTATTGTGAACACTGCCACAGTAAACATACATGTGCATGTGTCTTTATAGTAGAATGATTATAATCCTTTGGGGGTATACACCCAGTAATGAGATTGCTGGGTCAAATGTTATTTCTGGTTCCAGATTTTTGAGGAATTGCTACACTGTCTCCACAATGGTTGAACTAATTTACCCTCTCATCAACAGTGTAAAAGTGTTGCTATTTGTCCACATCCTCTTCATCATCTGTTTTTTCCTGGCTTTTTAATTATCGCCATTCTAACTGGCTTGAGATGGTATCTCATTGTGGTTTTGATTTGCATTTCTCTAATGACAAGTGATGATGAACTTTTTTTCATATGTTTGTTGGCTGCATAAATGTTCATTAGGAGAAGTGAACTTTTTGAGAGGTGTCTCTTTGAGAGGTGACACTTTTTGAAAAGTGTTCATATCCTTTGCCCACTTTTTGATGGGGTTGTTTGTTTTTTTTCTTGTAAATTTGTTTAAGTTCCTTGTAGATTCTGGATATTAACCCTTTGTCAGATGGATAGATTGCAAAAATTCTCTCCCATTCTGTACGTTGCCTGTTCACTCTGATGATAGTTTCTTTTGCTGTACAGAAGCTCTTTCATTTAATTAGATCCCATTTGTCAATTTTGGCTTTCATTGCCATTGCTTTTGGTATTTTAGTCATGAAGTCTTTGCCCATGCATATGTCCTGAATGATATTGCCTACGTTTCCTTCTAGGGTTTTTATGGTTAGGTTTTTATGTTTAAGTCTTTAATCCATCTTGAGTTAATTTTTGTATAAGGTATAAGGAAGGGGTCCAGTTTCAGTTTTCTGCATATTCTAGCCAGTTTTCCCAATGCCATTTATTAAATAGGGTATCCTTTCCCCATTGCTTGTTTTTGTCAGGTTTGCTGATGATCACATGGTAGTAGATGTGTGGCATTATTTCTGAGGTCTCTGTTCTGTTCTGTTGGTCTATATATCTGTTTTGGTACCAAGATCATGCTGTTTTGGTTACTGTAGCCTTGTAGTATAGTTTGAAGTCAGGCAGTGTGATGGATCCAGCTTTGTTCTTTTTGCTTAGGATTGTCTTGGCTATATGGGCTCTTTTATGGTTCCATATGAAATTTAAAGTAGTTTTTTCTAATTCTGTGAAGAAAGTAAATGGTAACTTGATGGAAATAGCATTGAATCTATAAATTACTTTGGGCAGTATGGACATTTCCATGATATTGATTCTTCCTATTCATGAACATAAAATGTTTTTCCATTTGTTTGTGTCCTCTCTTATTTCCTTGAGCAGTGGTTTGTAGTTCTCCTTGACGAGGTCCTTCACGTCCCTTGCACGTTTTATTCGTAGGTATTTTATTCTCTTTGCAGCAATTGTGAAGAGGAATTCACTCATGATTTGGCTCTCTGTTTGTCTATTATTGGTGTATAGGAATGCTTGTGATTTTTTCACATTGATTTTGTATCCTGAGACTTTGCTGAAGTTGCTTATCAGCTTAAGGAGTTTTGGGGCTGAGATGATGGGGTTTTCTAAATATACAATCATGTCATCTGCAAACAGACAATTTGACTTCCTCTCTTCCTATTTAAATACCCTTTATTTCTTTCTCTTGACTGATTGCCCTGGCCAGAACTTCCAATACTATTTTAAATAGGAGTGTTGAGAGAGGGCATCCTTGTCTTGTGCTGGTTTTCAAAGGGAATGCTTCCAGCTTTTGCCCATTCACTATGATATTGCCTGTGGGTTTGTCATAAATAGCTATTATTATTTTGAGATATGTTCCATTGATACCTAGTTTATTGAGGGTTTTTAGCATGAAGGGTGATGAATTTTATTGAAGGCCTTTTCTGCATCTATTGAGATAATCACGTGGTTTTTGTCATTGGTTCTGTTTATGTGCTGGATTATGTTTATTGATTTGCATATGTTGAATCAGCCTTGGATCCCAGGGATGAAGCCAAATTGATCGTGGTGGATAAGCTTTTTGATGTGCTGCTGGATTTGGCTTGCCAGTATTTTATTGAGGCTTTTCATATCAATGTTTATCAGGGATATTGGCCTGAAATTTTCTTTTTTTTTTTTTTCGTTATGTCTCTGCCAGGTTTTGGTATCAGGATGATGCTGGTCTGATAAAATGAGTTAGGGAAGAGTCCCTCTTATTCTATTGTTTGGAATAGCTTAAGAAGGAATGGTATCAGCTCCTCTTTGTACCTTTGGTAGAATTCGGCTGTGATTCCTTCTGGTCCTGGACTATATTTTGTTGGTAGGCTATTAATTACTGCCTCAATTTCAGACTTTGTTATTGGTGTATTCAGGGATTCGACTTCTTCCTGGTTTAGACTTGGGAGGGTGTAACACAGACTGAGATTATTCTGGCTCTGGCTCAGTTTGTTCTCTTCAGACAAATAAGCTTTTTTTTTTTTTTTTAACAAAAACTGCTTGATTTGAAATCTGCGCACATTGAGAGACACAAAATTCATTCTCTTCTATTATAACAAATGATACCTATGCTCTCAATACAAACTATGCTCCATTAGGATACTATATCTTACATGGATGTCAGGCTTACACCTGTCCACCACACACTAACTTATTCTGTGTATTAGCAGCAATTGTTAGAGATGTCTAGATACCTAAAACAGATTTCTACTCTGGGAGCCCAAAAACAAATCTAAATTCATTAACTGTGATTATAATTGACAACTGTATAGCTTTGATTTCCTTTTAGCCTGCCAAGGGAGAGTTTGTGTTATAGCAAATACTTTTTTGTTGCATCTTTATAAGTACTAATGGCAAGTGGAACAGACTGTGAGCAGGATAAAAGAAAAAGCACCTGGCTTTCTAAAACAGACCCTGCTGGATTTTGGGACGCGTTTTCAGTGACTGGGTGTCATATCATAGCTACATGGCTTCAAGACCTGTTACAAGGACTAATAGTCATTTTGTTTCTGACAACTGCCTGTGTTACAGTTGTCTAATATATCTTATCCAGAATCTTAAACACTACTAAGCAGCCATAGTCATGTCTGATGGTTCAAAAATTAATTCCACAACAGACGGAGAAGAAAGATTCACCCCAGTTTAACTATAGATGACAGTCATTGGATGTTCGTCTTATTTTATCAACAAAATATTGGTAATGATGAAAATCTGCATATCATGGATTAATATCCTGCATCCTGACTTCGTGTGTCTTTGGCCATAAGGGGGAACTGAGAAAGAAAATAACCAAACCCTAGCATCCAGAACTAACCCGACATTCACAGCTATATCTCAAAATTATTAAAAACTAATCTGACATTATAACCAGGCCATTTTGTCCTCCTGTTGGGCATAAACAATCCCTAAGAACACAACCTCAGACAAGGCTACTCTGAGACCACAATAGAATGACACAAAGAAAGGGTATTTCATAATTTTGTCTAAGCAAAGACTGAAACAAAGTCATAAAATTGTCACCACTTTCTAACAGCATCCAATCTAGGCAAACCCCCATTTCCTTCCACCCTCCTTTAAATCACCCAACAAAGCCCAAATCCTATAATAGGTTCTTTCTAACACCCTCTTACTGGGACATTCCCTGGCCCCTATAGTGTTTATCCTTCATAACTGCAAGGAGTAATAAACCCTAGCATCACATAGTAGGTTCTCAATGAATATATATTGAAAGAAAAAATCATACAATCTTCCTTCTTTTCCCACTTCCTTTACTCAAGAAGACCTTGGAGTTGCCAAATCCAGTGGCTTTTCTTAGATTAAATCCTCTTCAACCTAACGAAACCCATCACACTGTTGACTGCTCTCTTCCACCCTTCCTACTATCCATGATGCTATTCTTTCCAGGTCTCTTATCTTTCTAATTCCTTCAGTGCCTTCTCTTGTCATTCCTTTCTTAGATATTGGAAATTTATAAGATTCTACACACTCTGCTTGGAGGATTTTATTTATTCCTATGGCTTCAACTACCATGAATTTTGAGTGATTCCAAAATTTTTATTTCCTCCCAAGATCTTTCTTCTGCCTGCCCACTAACTCCACCTGGAGACACCAACCAACGACTGGAAAGCCATTATCCTCTTCACTTTTTTTTTTTTTTACAATACTTGCTTGGAATTCATTGCTTAAGAATTATATCCTTCTGTGCTGGAATATCCCTGCCTCTTACAACTCACATTAGTTAGATACCATTACCCAATAAGGACCACCATCTAAAACATGATGTGCCACAGTCTGAATTTTGTTTTGGCTCAAGATAATTCCTTTTCTAAACTCAATTCTGAAAAATATAAATGCTGAAAATCAAACATTATCTGCAGAGGTAACAGTCTGACTTCTAAACTGCTATGTAATAGAAGAACAATAGACCTTGATATTTAAGGGAGAAATGCCCCAAAACCTTTATAAACTCCCAAATTATAAATACTTTTTTAAATTTTATTATTATTATATTTTAAGTTTTAGGGTACAGGTGCACAACGTGCAGGTTTTTTACATATGTATACACGTGCCATGCTGGTGTGCTGTACCCATTAACTCGCCATTTAGCATTAGGTATATCTCCTAATGCTATCCCTCCCCCCTCCCCCCACCCCACAACAGTCCCTGGTGTGTGATGTTCCCCTTCCTGTGTCCATGTGTTCTCATTGTTCAATTCCCACCTATGAGTGAGAACATGCGGTGTTTGGTTTTTTGTCCTTGCGATAGTTTGCTGAGAATGATGGTTTCCAGTTTCATCCATGTCCCTACAGACAACATGAACTCATCCTTTTTTATGGCTGCATAGTATTCCATGGTGTATATGTGCCACATTTTCTTAATCCAGTCTATCGTTGTTGGACATTTGGGTTGGTTCCAAGTCTTTGCTATTGTGAATAGTGCCACAATAAACATATATGTGCATGTGTCTTTATAGCAGCATGATTTATAATCCTTCGGGTGTATACCCAGTAATGGGATGGCTGGGTCAAATAGTATTTCCAGGTCTAGATCCCTGAGGAATCGCCACATTGATTTCCACAATGGTTGAACTAGTTTACACTCCCACCAACAGTGTAAAAGTGTTCCTATTTCTCCACATCCTCTCCAGCACCTGTTGTTTCCTGACTTTTTAATGATTGCCATTCTAATTGGTGTGAGATGGTATCTCATTGTGGTTTTGATTTGCATTTCTCTGATGGCCAGTGATGATGAGCATTTTTTCATGTGTTTTTTGGCTGCATAAATGTCTTCTTTTGAGAAGTGTCAGTTCATATCCTTCGCCCACTTTCTGATGGGGTTGTTTGTTTGTTTCTTGTAAATTTGTTTGAGTTCATTGTAGATTCTGGATATTAGCCCTTTGTCAGATGAGTAGGTTGCAAAAATTTTCTCCCATTCTGTAGGTTGCCTGTTCACTCTGATGGTAGTTTCATTTGCTGTACAGAAGTTCTTTAGTTTAATCAGATCCCATTTGTCAATTTTGGCTTTTGTTGCCATTGCTTTTGGTGTTTTAGACATGAAGTCCTTTCCCATGCCTATGTCCTGAATGGTAATGCCTAGGTTTTCTTCTAGGGCTTTTACGGTTTTAGGTCTAACATGTCAGTCTTTAATCCATCTTGAATTAATTTCTGTATAAGGTGTAAGGAAGGGATCCAGTTTCAGCTTTCTACATATGGCTAGCCAGTTTTCCCAGCACCATTTATTAAATAGGGAAGCCTTTCCCCATTTCTTGTTTTTGTCAGGTTTGTCAAAGATCAGACAGTTGTAGATATGTGGCATTACTTCTGAGGGCTCTGTTCTGTTCCATTGGTCTATATCTCTGTTTTGGTACCAGTACCATGCTGTTTTGGTTACTGTAGCCTTGTAGTATAGTTTGAAGTCAGGTAGCGTGATGCCTCCAGTTTTGTTCTTTTGGCTTAGGATTGACTTGGCAATGAGGGCTCTTCTTTGGTTCCATATGAACTTTAAGGTAGTTTTTTCCAATTCTGTGAAGAAAGTCATTGGTAGCTTGATGGGGATGGCATTGAATCTGTAAATTACCTTGGGCAGTATGGCCATTTTCACGGTATTGATTCTTCCTACCCATGAGCATGGAATGTTCTTCCATTTGTTTGTATCCTCTTTTATTTCATTGAGCAGTGGTTTGTAGTTCTCCTTGAAGAGGTCCTTTGCATCCCTTGTAAGTTGGATTCCTAGGTATTTTATTCTCTTTGAAGCAATTGTGAATGGGAGTTCACTCATGATTTGGCTCTCTGTTTGTCTGTTATTGGTGTATAAGAATGCTTGTGATTTTTGTACATTGATTTTGTATCCTGAGACTTTGCTGAAGTTGCTTATCAGCTTAAGGAGATTTTGGGCTAAGACAATGGGATTTTATAGATATACAATCATGTCATCTGCAAACAGGGACAATTTGACTTCCTCTTTTCCTAATTGAATACCCTTTATTTCCTTCTCCTGCCTGATTGCCCTGGCCAGAACTTCCAACACTATGTTGAATAGGAGTGGTGAGAGAGGGCATCCCTGTCTTGTGCCAGTTTTCAAAAGGAATGCTTCCAGTTTTTGCCCGTTCAGTATGATATTGGCTGTGGGTTTGTCATAGATAGCTCTTATTTTCATATAGTCCCATATTTCTTGGAGAACAAAGCCTCCAAGAAATATGGGACTATGTGAAAAGACCAAATCTACGTCTGATTGGTGTACCTGAAAGTGATGGGGAGAATGGAACCAAGTTGGAAAACACTCTGCAGGATATTATCCAGGAGGACTTCCCCAATCTAGCAAGGCAGGCCAACATTCACGTTCAAGAAATACAGAGAACGCCACAAATATACTCCTCGAGAAGAGCAACTCCAAGACACATAATTGTCAGATTCACCAAAGTTGAAATGAAGGAAAAAATGTTAAGGGCAGCCAGAGAGAAAGGTCGGGTTACCCACAAAGGGAAGCCCATCAGACTAACAGCTGACCTCTCTGGAGAAACCCTACAAGCCAGAAGAGAGTGGGGGCCAATATTCAACATTCTTAAAGAAAAGAATTTTCAACCCAGAATTCCATATCCAGCCAAACTAAGCTTCATAAATGAAGGAGAAATAAAATACTTTACAGACAAGCAAATGCTGAGAGATTTTGTCACCACCAGGCCTGCCCTAAAAGAGCTCCTGAAGGAAGCACTAAACATGGAAAGGAACAACGAGTACCAGCCACTGTAAAAACATGCCAAATTGTAAAGACCATCAAGGCTAAGAAGAAACTGCATCAATTCATGAGCAAAATAGCCAGCTGACATCATAATTACAGGATCAAATTCACACATAATGATATTAACTTTGAATGTAAATGGGCTAAATGCTCCAATTAAAAGACACAGACTGGCAAACTGGATAAAGAGTCAAGACCCATCAGCGTGCTGTATTCAGGAAACCCATCTCACGTGCAGAGACACACATAGGCACAAAATAAAGGGATGGAGGAAGATCTACCAAGCAAATGGAAAACAGAAAAAGGCAGGGGTTGCAATCCTAGTCTCAGATAAAACAGACTTTCAACCAACAAAGATCAAAAGAGACGAAGGCCATTACATAATGGTAAAGGTATCAATCCAACAAGAGGAGCTAACTATCCTAAATATATATGCACCCAATACAGGAGCACCCAGATTCATAAAGCAAGTCCTTACTGACCTACAAAGAGACTTAGACTCCCACACAATAATAATGGGAAACTTTAACACTCCACTGTGAACATTAGACAGATCAACGAGACAGAAAGTTAACAAGGATACCCAGGAATTGAACTCAGCTCTGCACCAAGCGGACCTAATAGACATCTACAGAACTCTCCACCCCAAATCAACAGAATATACATTCTTTTCAGCACCACACCACACCTACTCCAAAATTGACCACATAGTTGAAAGTAAAGCACTCCTCACCAAATGTAAAAGAACAGAAATTATAACAAACTGTCCCTCAGACCACAGTGCAATCAAACAAGAACTCAGAATTAAGAAACTCACTCAAAACTGCTCACCTACATGGAAACTGAACAACCTTCTCCTGAATGACTGCTGGGTACATAACGAAATGAAGGCAGAAATAAAGATGTTCTTTGAAACCAATGAGAACAAAGACACAACATACCAGAATCTCTGGGACACATTCAAAGCAGTGTGTAGAGGGAAATTTATAGCACTAAATGCCCACAAGAGAAAGCAGGAAAGATCGAAAATGGACACCCTAACATCACAATTAAAAGAACAAGAAAAGCAAGAGCAAACACATTCAAAAGCTAGCAGAAGGCTAGAAATAACAAAGATCAGAGCAGAACTGAAGGAAATAGAGACACAAAAAACCCTTCAAAAAATTAATGAATCCAGGAGCCAGTTTTTTGAAAAGATCAACAAAATTGATAGACCCCTAGCAAGACTAATAAAGAAGAAAAGAGAGAAGAATCAAATAGACAAAATAAAAAATGATAAAGGGGATATCACTACTGATCCCACAGAAATACAAACTACCATCAGAGAATACTATAAACACCTCTATGCAAATAAACTAGAAAATCTAGAAGAAATGGATAAATTCCTCGACACATACATCCTCCCAAGACTAAACCAGGAAGAAGTTGAATCTCTGAATAGACCAATAACAGGCTCTGAAATTGAGGCAATAATCAATAACTTACCAAACAAAAAAAGTCCAGGACCAGATGGATTCACAGCCGAATTCTACCAGAGATACAAGGAGGGGCTGGTACCATTCCTTCTGAAACTATTCCAATCAGTAGAAAAAGAGGGAACCCTCCCTAACTCATTTTATGAGGCCAGCATCATCCTGATACCAAAACCTGGCAGAGACACAACCAAAAAAGAGAATGTTAGACCAATATCCTTGATGAACATTGATGCAAAAATCCTCAATAACATACTGGCAAACTGAATCTGGCAACACATCAAAAAGCTTATCCACCATGATCAAGTGGGCTTCATCCCTGGGATGCAAGGCTGGTTCAACATACACAAATCAGTAAATGTAATCCAGCATATAAACAGAACCAAAGACAAAAACCACATGATTATCTCAATAGATGCAGAAAAGGCCTTTGACAAAATTCAGCAACGCTTCATGCCAAAAATTCTCAATAAATTAGGTATCAATGGGACATATCCCAAATTATAAATACTAAGATGCGATGTAAGATGCAAAAGAAAAAGCACCCATCGATCACTTGCTATGTGCCTGGCGTGGTGTCAAAATCTTCTATACGCACCATCTTCTTTAGTCTTCATAACAACCCTATGAATCCCTAGAAGCAGTGGAACTACTTCTTAACCCTAGAGAGGTTAAGAAACTTACCCAAGGTTATATAGATAGAAAGTAGTGAAACCAGTATTTAAACCCAAGCTGTCTTGGAGGAGGCAATGATCTTTTAAACAGAATACAAAACGTGTTAGCCATTAAAAAAATACATTAGAGCATGTTATGATTAAGGAATTCTGTTCATTAAAAGAGATCAACAATCATTACATATTTTATGCTTGTATCAAAATATTACATGTACCTCATAAATATATACAACAATTATGTATCGTTCTTCTATTACATATAGCAGTTTAGAAGTCAGACTGTTACCACTGCAGATAATGTTTGATTTTCAGCATTTCTATAAAATTTCCATAAAAATTAAAAATTTTCTTAAAACAAATTAAAGATATCAATAAGTAAAAAAAGTATATATTTGCAATGCATATATTTGACAAAAGATTCATATCCAGAATACAAAAGAGCCCTTACAAATCAATGACAAAAGACATCTAAAAGACAAACAAAAGAAGATGTACAATGGCCAGTCAACATATATTGAAAAGATTCTCAATTTCATTAGTCATCAGAGAAATGCAAAAGGAAACCATAATGAGAGGTCACCACATGATCACCACATTGGCTAAAATACTAAATACCAAAATGCCAAGTGTTGGTGAGAATTTAGAGCAACTAGAACACTCATACACTGCTGGTGGAAATGCAAAGTGGTACAACCACTTTGAAAAAGTGTTTGGCAACAACTATTATATTTGAATATATGCACACAAGATGACCCAGCCGTTTCATTCCTAAATATATAACAACAGAAATACACGCATGTTCACTACAAAGAATATAAAGAAATGGTTATAGCAGCATTATTCATAATTGCCAATAATTGCAAACTAATAACCATGAATAGTAGAATGAATTGAATAAATAAATTGTGGTATATTTACACAATGTAATACTATACAGCAATGAGAGTTAACCAACAACAACTATTGTAACAATACGAATGGATATCACAAACATAACGTTGAGTGAAAATAATCACGAAGAGTAGATATGGTGTGATGTCATTTATATAAGTTACAAAACCAAGCAAAAGTAATCTGTGATGTTAGAAGTAAGGATAATAGTTTCTACTGGAGGGGGTGTGGTTACTGGAAGGGATCCTGGGGGTGGTCCTTCTGGGGGTGCTTCTAATGTTCTGTCTCTTGATCTGAGTGCTATTGCATGGGTGTATTCATTCTGTGAAATTCAGTGAGCTCTGCACATATGATTTGTGCATTTTTCAGTATGCATGCTATATTTCAATAAAAACAAAACAAGACAAAAAAACAAGTAGTCTTCCTCTACACACCACACACTTAACCACAACACCATTCTTCCAATAAATAGAAAATGACAGAGCCAAGCTGAAATGCAGGTGCTGATCTTGCTCATTAGTAAGTAACTAATGCCAACACACCACATTTTAGTTATTTTCCTTTTTGATAGTGACAAATGACTGCATATCACTGCAAATAGCTGAACTCTGGTTGTTGAATTTTCAAAACCAAGAGTCTTATCCCAGCCATCTGGTTAATGAGGCAGGGGTGCTGGCTTTTCTGAAACCCAAAGTAATTGTGACTATTCAATTCCAGTGACACATTGCTTGGCAGGGGCAGGAGGGAAGAGGTAGTCTGAGCTAGACATGGTTCTCTATAGAAATAGAAAGTGAAGATTGTAGAGATTCTGTAACAAGTCAACTGACTTAAAGTAGAACACAGAGAAACTTCCTTGAAGTTCATCTCCCTTGGTGGGTGGAACTCTCTTCACAGCACTTGGAGGGAGATAGATGTTAAATAAATAATCACAAAATTGAAAGCATAATTATAGATTATGAAAAGCATTAGTAAGTAAATAATGGCATGATAGATCACAATGAGGAAATTGCCTGGCTTAGTTTGGGGCCTCGAGGCAAGATTCTCTGGGAAATTCACATTTAACCAGACAGCTGAAAGATAAGAAGTGACACATGCAAAGAAATAGAGGGAAAGTGTCCAAGTCAAAAGGATGTGTGCTAAGATCTTGAGAGGGAAACAGGAGAATAGGATGTTTGAGGAAAAGGAAGAAGGCCGGTGTAGCTGGAGTTTGAGTATGAGGAAAATAAGGTCGTGAGATAAGTTTAGAGAGATAATCTCTGGAGATAGTGCAGAACTTTGTAGGCCAACTTAAGGGATTTGGATTTCAAGTGAAATGGGAAACCATTAAAAGATTTAAACAGGGGAGTGGTATGATCTGATTTACATTTTTAAAAGGTCAATCTGGTTGCCCTGTGGTGAGTTTATAATAGGATGAGATGAGAGAAAATGAGGAGACCAGTTAGGAGGCTATTAAAATAGTTCAGGCAAGAGATGGTGATTGCTTAGGCTTAAATGATAGCCATGGGAAGGACAGAGTGCACATTTTTTAAATAGACTTTGCGTGAAAAGAAGTGGTGAATGAGAGAGAGGAAAATGTCCGAATGGTCTCCAGGGCTCTTGGAATGAACCATTAGGTTGATGGAGCTACCATTTCCTGAGATAAGAAAGATAAAGGAAGAGTAGATTTGGGCTAGGAGAGTAAAGAATAAATCAAGAGCTTAGTTTTGAATATGTTGAGTTTGAGATGTCAGGGAGACAATGAGATGGAGATGTCAAGCAGGTAGTTGAATTAGTATAGCTGAAGCTCAGAAGATAAGAATGAGCTAGAGAGAGAAATTGGAGAGTTTGTTGCGGGAAGTCAGGGACCCCAAATGGAGGGACCGGCTGAAGCCATGGCAGAAGAATGTAGATTGTGAAGATTTCATGGACATTTATTAGTTCCCCAAATTAATAATTTTGTAATTTCTTATGCCTGTCTTTACTATAATCTCTAAACATAAATTGTAAAGATTTCATGGACACTTATCACTTCCCCAATCAATACCCTTGTTATTTCCTATGCCTGTCTTTACTTTAATCTCTTAATCTTGTCAGCTGAGGAGGATGTATATTGCCTCAGGACCCTGTAATAATTGCATTAACTGCACAAATTGTACAGCATGTGTGTTTGAGCAATATGAAATGTGGGCACCTTGAAAAAAGAACAGGATAACAGCAATTGTTCAGGGAATAAGGGAGATAACCTTAAACTCTGACCGCCGGTGAGCTGGGTGGAACAGAGCCATATTTCTCTTCTTTCAAAAGCAAATGGGAGAAATATCACTGAATTCTTTTTCTCAGCATGGAACATCCCTGAGAAAGAGAATGTGCACCTGGGGGTGGGTCTCTAAACTGGCCCTCCTGGGCATGGTCATCTCTTATGGTCGAGACTGCAGAGGTGAAACAGACTCCAGTCTCCCATAGTGCTCCCAGGCTTATTAGGAAGAGGAAATTCCCGCCTAATAAATTTTGGTCAGACCCATTGATCTCAAAACCCTGTCTCCTGATAAGATGTTATCAATGACAATGGTGCCCGAAACTTCATTAGCAATTTTAATTTTGCCTCAGTCCTGTGGTCCTGTGATCTCGCCCTGCCTCCACTTGCCTTGTGATATTCTATTACCTTGTAAAGTACTTGATGTCTGTGACCCACACCTATTCGCACACTCCCTCCCCTTTTGAAACTCCCTAATAAAAACTTGCTGGTTTTTGTGGCTTGTGGGG
Source organism: Pan paniscus (assembly GCF_029289425.2). Taxonomy (NCBI): domain Eukaryota; kingdom Metazoa; phylum Chordata; class Mammalia; order Primates; family Hominidae; genus Pan; species Pan paniscus. The sequence goes on from NC_073272.2 coordinate 67,671,441, forward strand.
CATCACAGAACCTACTGACATGTGATGTCTCCCCTGGATGCCCAGCTTTAAAATTTCTCTCTTTTGTACTCTGTCCCTTTATTTCTCAAGCTGGCCGACGCTTAGGGAAAATAGAAAAGAACCTACATGAATAATGGGGTAGGATCCCCGATAAGAGTTGTTGGCAAAAAAAGAGGGCTGTTTAAAGCCATGAGTGTGTAAGAAGTCCTTGGGAAGATTGTTTATAGAAGAGGTAGAAGGGGCCCAGAATTGAGCCCTGAGGAAAGTCCAATATTTTTGAAGTTACAAAGAGAAAAAGGAATCAAGCTTCAGAATCAGGAGGCAGAGCAAGATGGTAGAATAGAAGGCTCTACCGATCTTCACAACAAGAAGGACACAAATTTAACAAGTATCTACACAAAAAAAACACCTTCATGAGAACCAAAAATCAGGTGAGCACTCATAGTATAGTACCTCGTTTTAACTTCATATCACTGAAAGAGGCACTGAAGAGACAGAAAAAAAGGTCTTGAATTGCTGGCGCCACCCCTGACAGAAGCAGCACGATGCAGAGAGCATTTCTGTGTGCTGGAGGAGAGAGAGCACAGCAATTGTGAGGCATTCAACTCAGTGCTGTCCTGTTAGAGCAGAAAGGAAAACTGGACCAAACTCAGCTGATGCCCACACGTGAAGGGAGCATTTAAAGCAACCCTAGCCAGAGGGGAATTGCCAATCCCAGTGGTCAGAACTCAAGTTCCCACAAACCTTGCCACTGAGGGTTAAAGTGCTCTAGATCTCTAAATAAACGTGAAAGGCAGTATAGGCTACAAGGACTGAAACTCTTAAGCAAGTCCTAGCGCTGAACTGGGCCCAGAGACAGTGGACTGGAGGGGGCATACTAGGACACCAGCTGGGGTTGCTAAGAAAGTGCTGGCATCAATACAAAAATTAGTCAGGCATGGTGGTGCATGCCTGTAATCCCAGCTATTAAGGAGGCTAAGGCAGGAGAATTGCTTGAACCTGGGAGGCAGAGGATGCAGTGAGCTGAGATTGCGTGACTGCACTCCAGCCAGGGTGACAGAGGGAGACTCCAGCTAAAAAAAAAGAAAAGAAAAGAAAAGAAGAGAAAAGAAAGAAAGAAAGTGCTGGCATCACTGTCCTTTAACCCCAGGCTGCACAGCTCATGGCTCCAAAAGACTGCCCTTACTTCTGCTTGAGGAGAGGGAAGAATGGGGAGAACTTTGTCTTGAATCAGATAGCAGCTTAGGCACAGCAGGATAGGGCACCAGTCAGAGTCCTGAAGTCCCCTTTCCAGACCCTGCCTCCCGGATGACATTTCTAGACATGCCCTCGGCCAGAAGGGAACTCACTGCCTTGAAGGGAAGAACCCAGTCCTGGCAGCATTCATCACCTGCTAACTGAAGAGCCCTTGGGCCCTGAATAACCAGCAGCACTACCCAGATACTAGGTTGAGGGCTTTGGGAGAGCCTCTGAGACTTGCTGGTTTCAGGTGAGACTCAGCACATTCTCAGCTCTGGTGACTACAGAGTGAAACTCCTTCTGCTTGAGAAAACTAGAGGGAAAAGTAAAGTGGACTTTGTCTTCCACCTTTGGTACAAACTTGGCCACAAGGGGGTAGAACATCAAACAGGTTCTTGTGGTCCCCGATTCCAGTACTTGACTCTGGCATGGCATTTCTGGACCTGTCTTGGGCCACAGGGGAGTCTACTGCCCTGAACGGTGAGTCTCAGGCCAGGCAACATTCACCACAAGCTGACTTGGGAGCCCTTGGGCCTAAAGGGAGTATCAGCAGTAGTCTGGCAGTACTCCACATGGCCATGTGGTGGCAGTGGCCGCAGGATGAGGCTCCTCTGCCTTTGCAGAGGGGAGAAAAAAGTGGGAAGAGCTGTGTCTTGTTTGAGGGCCAGCTCAGTTGCAGTACAATAGAACACCAGGTAGATTTCTAAGGTTTTTGACTCTAGCCACTGACTGCCGGACAGCACCTCTGGACCCACCTGGGGCCTTGGGAACTTCATCACCCTGAAGGGAAGAACACAGGCCCGGCTAGTTTTGCCACCTGCTGGTGACAGAGCCCCAGGACTTTGAGCAAACATAGGTGGTAGCCAGGAAGTGGTAAGAGCAGGCCTTGGGCAAGACCCAGAGCTGTGCTGGCTCGAGATCTGACTTAGTGCATTCGTAGTGGTGGTGGTGACAGAGGTGCTTGTGTCACTTCAACCCCAAATTTAGAAGGCTCAGAACAGAGAGAAAGACTCCATTTGATTGGCAGAAAGTAAGGGAAGAGAACAAAAATCTCTGCCTAGCAATCCAGAGAATTGCCCCAGATTGTTTCCAAGATCATCAAGGTGGTACCTCTATGAGTCTGCAAGAACCACAGCATTACTGAGCTTGGGGTGCCCCCTAAAGTAGATACAGCTTTTATCCCAATATCCAAGTCCTTTCAAATATCTAGGAGGATTTCCCAAGTAGGATCAGACTAACAGCAGATCTCTCTGAAGAATCCTTACAAGCTAGAAGAAAGCAGGGGCCAATATTCAACATTCTTAAAGAAAATAATTTTCAACCCAGAATTTCATATCCAGCCAAAATAAGCAAAGGAGAAATAAAATCCTTTACAGAAAAACAAATGCTGAGGGATTTTGTCACCACCAGGCCTGCCTTACAAGAGCTCCTGAAGGAAGCACTAAATATGGAAAAGAAAAACCAGTAGCAGCCACTGCAAAAACATACCAAAATATAAAGACCAATGACACTATGAAGAAACCGCATCAACTAACGTGCAAAATAACCAGATAGCATCATGATGACAGAATCAAATTCACACATAACAATATTAACCTTAAATGTAAATGGGCTAAATGCCCCAATTAAAAGACACAGACTGCCAAATTGGATAAAAAGTCAAGACCCATTGGTGTGCTACATTCAGGAGACCCATCTCACGTGCAAAGACACATAGGCTCAAAATAAAGGGAGGGAGGAATATTCACCCAGCAAATGGAAAGCAAATAAGAGCAGGGGTTGCAATCCTAGTCTCTGATAAAACAGACTTTAAACCAACAAAGATCAAAAAAGACAAAAACGGGCATTACATAGTGGTAAAGGGATCAATGCAACAAGAAGAGCTAACTATCCTAAATATATATGCACCCGATACAGGAGCACTCAGATTCATACAACAACTTCTTAGAGACCTACAAAGAGACTTAGACTCCCACAAAATAATAGTGGGAGACTTTAACACCTCACTGTCAATATTAGACAGATCAACGAGGCAAAAAAGTAATAAAGATATTCAGGACTTGAACTCAGCTCTGGACCAAGTAGACCTAATAAACATCTATAGAACTCTCCGCCCCAAATCAACAGAATATACATTCTTCTCAGTGCCACATCACACTTATTCTAAAATCAACCACATAATTGGAAGTAAAACACTCCTCAGCAAATGTAAAACAACTGAAATCATAACAGTCTCTTAGACCACAGTGCAATCAAATTAGAACTCAGGATTAAGAAACTCACTCAGAACCTCACAACTACGTGGAAATTAAATAACCCACTCCTGAATGACTACTGGGTAAATAACAAAATTAAGGCAGAAATAAATAAGTTATTTGAAACCAATGAGAAAAAAGAGACAACGTACCAGAATCTCTGGGACACAGCTAAAACAGTGTTAAAAGGGAAATTTATAGCACTAATGTGTGGGGCCAGATTTTCTTCATTTTCTTCAAACAAAACAGTATATCCTAGCAGATTGAATGCAGAAGCAGCTACAAGAATCTGGTTATTTTCTATTAAGCCCAACAATCGAGTTTTGAAAATTCAAAGATAATAACATTTATTTTACTATCTCGTATTTTTGAAAAATATAGATATTCTCCACAAAAAATGTTTTATATGTTAACACATCATTGACCTATTATTGTTAATTGTTAATTAATTTTCAAAAAATTCTGTTTTAATTTGCAATTTGGTAGACATCAATAGATATAAACCACAAAAACAAAGGCTCTTTGAGGTCCTCAATCATTTTTAAGAGTTTAAAGTGGTCCTGAGACCAAAAAATTTGACAGCAGTTCCTCTACACTAACCATGTCACCTCTGGTTCTTAAGCACCAGTGGTCTACAAGCATTTAAAGCCCTTCAGAGACAGGCCTAAAGCTTCCTTTCAAGTCTCATCTCCTATCACTTCTCTCCGTGTACCCTACTTGTCAGCTACATCTGCATTAGTTAACTTGCTAATCCTTCAACCTGCCAAGCCCATCCTAACCTCTATACCTAGCCTATTTGGTCCTATAAACATCACAGTGTCTCTGGAGTCTTTCTTCCTGTTTGGCAAATTTAGTTGATCTCTTCTTCTTTTTCTGCAATGCAGTCTATGAGGTTGAGTTCAGAATGGCCATTAGCTCCACTTTTTAAGTAAATAAACTGAGATCCAGAGAAAGAAAGAGACTCAACTAATTCCCATAGCAAGTGAGCAGCAGAGCTAGTGTCTAAATTCCCAGCATTATTTTTATACTTCCACTGCAGAGACTCAGAAAGTATTGGAGACACTGTAAGAAGGGGCACTTAATTGAGCTAAAACAAAGTTCTGGATTGGAACATTCTTGAAAGAAGTAACTCTTGACTTTGCCCGGGTATAAGAGCAGCCAAGCAATCCTTGCACATATTGACAGTAGATGAAAAGCAACTCATGGGAAATATCTTTGTCCTTTTTTTGCTTCTGCAAATGGTAGAGTCTATCCCACTCCAGCCAGTCATTATTCTTAAACAGAATAGCCGAGGAGCCTTCAGGCACTCTGGAGGCCACCTGAAGAGTACTGTCCTCATTTGAAGAAGGCTGCTTGAGCTGATGTTTTTGTGACACAACTGCCCACTGCCCCCACTGCCCTCAGTTGCCTCCCTAGGCTGGGATAAAAACTCCAGGCAAGGCCTTAAGCAACATTCAGACATTGGTGGAAAAATGCAACTGCCTGTTTCAGAGCACTTTGCCTTTCCTGTAATTTGTCAAATGGTGGGTATTTGGATTTTTCTTTTCAGAGAAAACTGGTTTTAAAAGCTTTTGGGAAATGCTAAGAGACAGTTTCTGCGAGGCCTCCAAATGAAGCTAACTCTAAGGGATGCTGCTTGTGCCACAGCATCTGGCTGGTTAGAAAAGGCTGCTGTCAGGGATAGAGGCCTAAGGGATATTGATGAAAATTTAATGGATGTCTGGAAATCTTGAAAACACTGCTCCACAGGAAAGCTTTTAGAATAGGGATGATCAGTTCAGTGTATCCCACGTTATTGGGGCACACCTGAGTCAAATCCTGTAATAAGGGCTTGGAACACAGAGTTGAATAAAACTCGGCTCCTTCCCGATAAATTCATGGCCTCTTCAGAAAAACAAGCAGAAATACACACAGATGCAACACAGTGTTACCAATGCTAGAATAAGTATGACTAGGGAAGGAGTGATCACAATGAAATGGAGAAGGTTTTCTTAGGGCCATGATATGTGAGCAAGCCCTTAATGTGAACAGGTGCTCATCTGTTCACAGGTCACTATAGGTTTCGGGAACCAAATATGAAAAGGATGGCAGTAGAAAAGATGAAAATATTGGTCATTTTCTGGCTATCATCCCCACCCCCAGATCCATTCCCTACCCTTCTCTTCCCTGCTCTGTTTCCCAGCAAGCTGACCTTGTAGACTGTATCAACTGGCTGCCCTTGTCTGCTGGCTTCTGGCTGGGTTTGGCTATTGGGAGGCACTGGCATATCAGAGTGGGAGGAGAGGACGGTCTTGGTATTTCTTTCCTACTCCTTCTCTGCTTTGGGCCTCATTTCTGGCACTTACTGGAATCTTCCCTGGCTACAGCTCTTAATAGAGACTTCTTCACAGTTTCAGCTCTCACTGAGCTCTGGTAATACTATCCCATGCCTTTACCCCTCCAAACCAAGGGTGTAATGGCTTCTTGCTATTATTAGACATTGAGTGCTTCATCGTCTCTTGTCGGTACCTTTAATCCTGCCCAAACTTCTGAAAACTGTCAATTTTATTTCCCACAAGGACCTTTATAAACATAAATTATAACATCCACAGGTCCAATTTTCACAGAATGTAAAGTATGTGGCTGTGGATGAGATGATGAGGTACAGGAAGGAGCTGAGACAAGGGCTGCATAGCAAAGCGTCTTATATGACCCTTCATATGAAAAACCTTGTATAAGTTGGTCATGAGTAGCCTCTACAAATCGATTTTGTTGGAAGAGGAGAACTCCTGAAGGTGTGTTTGTCTTCCGTATAGATGATGTTCAAATTAATAGCTACCATTTTTGAACATTTATTATGTGTTAGATACCTTATCTTCATTATTTCATTGAATTCTCACAACAATCCTCGAAGATGAGCACTTATATCAACTGTACAAGTGAAAAAATGAAGGCTCAGAGAAGAAATTTGCCCACTTATCACTAATGAATAAAAGAGAGAGGATTTGAATCCATGTCTGTCTGAGTCAAGAACTTGGGTGTTTCACAATGCCCAGTTAGATGGTGAATCTGTATACATGACTTTTAGGTATCTTTCAGCTCTAGGATTCCATACATCTGTGAGATAAGAAGCCATCTCCAACTAAGTCCACCGGCCCGTCCATTAACAAAGGGTGATGGTGGCAGACTTGTGGCCAGAGGGCTCCTTCAGGAGTGCATGCAGGGATATAAATGAGACTTCTTGGCTGGGGACAATGCTGTCCTTTCGTGCAATTATACCTCCTACTGGCCATGTCTTCCCAATGGGTGGAGAAAGAACCATATGGCTGATTAATTCTGATAGAATTCCATCTTCAGAAGTGCCATCCCCATCAGTTCCTCGGGTAGAAATCTGGCACTCCAGTAGGACTGAATGCCACCCATAGTGCCAACTCATGCATGCTGAGCACTGGCACAAGCTAGGTTGACTTGGCCACTGAATCTAGACACTAATCATAGTTTGATACCAAGCCTAAGGAAAATAAAAAGAGTCACCAACTTTGTTTTTATTCTTTTTTTTGAGACGGAGTCTCGCTCTGTCGCCCAGGCTGGGGTGCAATGGCGGCCGATCCCGGCTCACTGCAAGCTCCACCTCCCGGGTTCAGGCCATTCTCCTGCCTCAGCCTCCTGAGTAGCTGGGACTACAGACGCCTGCCACCACGCCCGGCTAATTTTTTTGTATTTTTAGTAGAGACGGAGTTTCACCGTGTTAGCCAGGAAGGTCTCGATCTCCTGACCTCGTGATCCGCCCGCCTCGGAATCCCAAAGTGCTGGGATTACAGGCGTGAGCCACCGCTCCTGGCCATAAGAGTCACCAACTTTGAATACCTATTCCAGACAAGGCACTGAAGTATGTGCTATCACTGTCATATTACACTTGAGGAAACTAAGACTTAGAGAAGGGAATGACTTGCCAGAGTATAACAAAGCTATCAAGTGTCAGAACAGACACTGGAATCCAGGCTCTCCCTGACTACCAAAGTTCATATTCTCTGCTACCATACTATTTGGGTAGTATAATACAGTAGTTAAAAGCTCAGAATTGGCAGCTTGGGTTTTAATCTGGCTCCACCACTTCTTAGCTATATGACTTGGGCAAGTTACTTAACCTCTCTGTGCTTCAATTTCTTCATCTTTAAAATAAGAATAGGGGTTGTCATGAGGTTTAAATGCATTCATATTTGAAAAGCACTGAGAACAATGCCTGACACAGAGTGAGTGCTATATGTTTGTTAAATAGATGAAGGACACTTTCTACCCCTTCAACATTGAATTCTTCCTTTTGCAGACCTGGAAAGGAAAAGAAAGGAACTAGCTCAGGAGAAATGCTCTCCTAAAAGGAAATAAGCTTTTCTCCTGATGGTGGAAAAAGGATAAGGCCATTGATTAACCTTTAGAAAAAGGACAACCTGTAAAGCTTGGGAAGGTTGACAGAGAAAGTACATGATGTCTGTGTCCTGGGTTGGATCCCTGTGCCCACACTCCCTTGCTCCCTCACTGCAACTGGATGTTGCTTGGACAGCTCTCTCTGACCTCCCTTCCGTCATCAGATCTGGAGACTGCTGCTGAGATAATAACGAGAATTGAGATGGTTATCTGAAAGACTGGGACCTTCACCATAGATTATGGAAGCTGGGCATAGCACTGCCTGGCTCAAAACAAAAGCTACGTCTTGGTTTCAGAAGGTAGCAAGGGAAAAGAGAGGGTTCGTGGACCACATATCCCTGACCTGGAACCAGGGAAGATATATATTATGTATAAAAATTCATATGTGTGTAGATGCCTTACAGTTTTCTGGAAGTCTGGGGCAGGGGGACAAGTGGACAATGTGGTCTCCACTTCCTGCCAAAGACACTTGCGTGAGTGGGGCAAAGCTGATGATCACCTGGAAAACCCTGGTTGCACATATGTGCCCTGCGTATTCACCATGGCCTAGGTATTGGCTATTACTCTTTACCAAGCCAGAAAGCATGAACCCTTGAATATGAGTTTTGCAGCTCTGTTTTCTCCAAGACTCTGCCACCAGCCTAGTGCTTCCAATAGACTGATTGAACACACACCCAAACACCCAACAGTTATGTTATGTTGGGAAAGTGTGATGGTTAATTTTATGTTTCAATTTAACTGTGCTATAGAGTGCCCACATTAAACATTATTTCTGGGTGTGTCTGTGAGGGTGTTTCCAGATGAGATTGGCATTTGAATCAGTGGAATCAGTAGATTCCTACCCCAATGTGGGTAGGTATCATGCAATCCGTTGAGGGCCTGAATAAAACAAAAAGGCAGCAGAAAGAGAAATTTTCCTCTTTCTCTTCTTGCCAGATTGCTTGAGTGGGGACATGGATCTTCTCCTGCCTGTTGCACTCCTGGTTCTCAGGCCCTTGGACTCAGACTGAATTACACCACCAGCTTTCTTGGATCTCCAGCTTACAGATGATAGATCATGAAACTTCTTGGCCTCCATAATTGAGTTAGCCAATTCCTTAAAATAAATTCTCTCATGTATAAATCTATCTATCTATCTATCTATCTATCTATCTATCTATCTATCAATCATTCTGTTGGGGTGCCACAAACGGTATATATATGCATATATATATATATGCATATATATATACACACACATACACATGGTGGTTACATGGAGACATATGTATATATATGCATATATATACACATACAAACACAAACAGAATTATGCCTCCTTTTATTTCACTTCACATTATTGTGCTTAGCAGATATTGTGTTTTTTTTTACAAATTGAAGGTTTGTGGCAACCCTGCATTGAACAAGTCTATCAGCACGATTTTTCCAACAGCGTGTTCACTTCGTGTCTCTGTCAAATTTTGGTAATTCTTGCAATATTTCAATTTTTTTCATTATTATTATACCTGTTATGGTGATGTGTAATCAGGGATCTTTGGTGTTACTATTATAATTCTTTTGGGGTGCCACAAACCACTCTTATGTGACAGTGAGCTAAATGAGTAAATGTTGTGCTGTTCTGACTAATCTACTGACCAGCAGTTCCCTTTCTCTATCCCTTTCTTTGGGACTTCCTATGCCCTGAGATACAACAATATTGAAATTAGTCAATTAATAACACTACCATGGCCTCTAAATGTTCAAATGAAAGGAATAATCACACGCATCTCTTAATTTAAATCAAAAGCTAGAAATAATTAAGTTTAGTGTGGAAGACATATCAAAAGCTGAAAAAGGCTGAAAGCTAGGCCTCTTGCACCAAACAGCTAAGTTATGAATGCAGCAAAAAGTTCTTAAGGGAAATTTAAAATGCTACTCCAGCGAACACACAAATGATAAGAAAGCAAAACAGCTTTATAGCTGATATCAAAAAACTTTTGGTGGTCTGGATAGAGGATCAAACCAGCCATAACATTCACTTAAGCCAAAGCCTAATCCAGAGTGAGCCCCTCTCTTCAGTTCTGTGAATGCTGAGAGAGGTGAGAAAGATATGGAAGACAAGTTTGAAGTTAGCAGAGGTTGGATCATAATGTTTAAGGAGAGAAGCCATCTCCATGACATAAAAGTGAAAGGTGAAGCAGCAAGTGCTGATTTAGAAGCTGCACAAGTTATCCAGAAGATCTAGCTAAGATAATTGATAAAGGGGCTACACTAAACAACAAATTTTCAATGTAGATGAAATAGTCTTATATTGGAAGAGATGCCATGTAGCTATGTAGCTAGAGAGGAGAAGTCAATGTTTAGCTTCAAAGATCAAGCTGACTCTCTTGTTACAGGCTAATGCAGCTGATGATTTTAAGTTTAAGCCAATGCTCACTGGCCATTCTGCAAATACTAGGGCCCTTAAGAATTATGTTAAATCTACTCTGCCTATTATCTATAAATTGAACAGCAAAGTCTACATGAAAACACACCTGTTTACAGCATGGTTTACTGAATGTTTTAAACCTATTGTTGAGACTTACTGCTCAGAAGATTCCTTTCAAACTATTTCTGCCCATTGACAATGCACCTTGTCACCTAAGAGCTCTGATGGAGATGTACAAAAAGATTAATGTTGTCATCATGCCTGCTAACATAACATTCATTCTGCAGCCCCTGAATCAAGGAGTAATTTTGATTTTCAATTCTTATTGTTTAAGAAATACGTTTTGTAAGGCTATAGCTGACATAAATATTAATTTCTCTGATGGACCTGGGAAAATATATTGAAAACTTTCTGGAAAGGATTCACCATTCTAGATGCCATTAACAGCATTCTTGATCCATGGGAGTAGGTCAAAATACCAACATTAACAGGAGTTTGGAAAAAGTTGATTCTGACCCTCACGGGTGACTTTGAAGGGTTCAAGACTTCAGTGGAACAAGTAATTGAAGGTGTGGTAGAAATAGCAAGAAAACTAGAATTAGAAATGAAGTCTGAAGATGTGACTGAATTGCTGCAATCTCATAATAAAAGTTTAATAGATAAGAAGTTACCTTTTATGGATGAGCAAAGAAAGTGGTTTCTTGAGATGGAATCTACTTCTGGTGAAGATGCCATGAACATTGTTGAAATGACAACAAAGAATTTAGAACATTATGTAAACTTAGTTGATAAAGCGGTGGCAAGGTAATATGATTACCTCCAAATTAGAAAGAAGTTCTACTGTGGGTAAAATGCCATCAAACAGCATTACATGCTACAGAGAAATTTTTTCTGAAAGGAAGAGTCAATTGATGTGGCAAACTTCATAGTTGTCTTATTTTAAGAAATTGACACAGCCACCCCAGCCTTCAGTAACCATTAGCCTGATCAGTCAGCAGCCATCAACCTCCACACAAGACCTTCCACCATTAAAAAGTTACGACTTGCTGAAGGCTCAGATGACTGTTAGCATTTTTTAGTTACAAAGTATTTTTAAATTATGGGATGTACATTGTTTTTCTAAACATCAGGTTATTGCACTCTTAATAGACTACAGTATAGTGTAAACATTTATATGTACTGGGAAACCAAAAAATTCATGTGACTTGACTTATTGCAATATTTGCTTTATTGTGGTAGTCTGGAACCAAACCTGCAATATCTCTAAAATAGGAGATATATATATATATATATGTGTGTGTGTGTGTGTGTGTGTGTGTGTGTGTGTGTGTCCTCTTCTCTGGTTCTCTGGAAAACTGGCTAACACAGAAAAGGGAAAGCACTATTTTTGGTGTTAGACGCAACTGAGGTCAAATCCCAACACCATCGATTAATATCTATGTAATCTGAAGTAAATTATTTAACTTTCCAAAGACTCAGTTTCCTCATATCTAAAATTGGATAACACTATCTCTCCCAAGGCTTTTATGAGGATTGAGAAATTAGCAGAGGTCTCTTCCCTCCTTTATTGACTATTTCTTTTCCTCAGCTGCCAATCAGCATCTTAAAGATTTTTGGGGGATTTGAAAATGTAAGTTAGTATATTTCTAATTTGAATTAAAAATCCAAAGCCCCTCCTTCCCACCAAGCCTCCATAACTCCTTCCTGAGTCACATGGGCTTTGATCTATAGAATGACCTTCTAGACCTTAGATAGATCTGAGGCACACTCATTAATGCCCCAGTTAGTCCTATGATTATTTCACCTCCTTTGCTCTTCTGAGCATCTTCCAATGAATACACTTGTGATGGTCACATCTAGGAGTGCCTCTCACATTTCTATTGAAGATATATATTTATTACAATTATCTGGCAGATGCCCATAAAGTGTCTTGAGCAAGGAGTGTATTTTCCAAATAACACAAAGGCTCCATATAGGCTGGAGATGGCCCTGTACCTTCCCGATTCCCAGCTTGCTTTAGGCACTGGGCACACTCTTTATAGATAGAGATTGAGATCCAGAAAGAGTATTACTTGTCCAAAGTCACATAGTCAATAAATGGAAAAAGCCAAGATAGCCATGGAGGCCTGTGAGACTCCTTAGCCTATGCAAAGATGGCATATTTTCATTACTGAAAACTTTTCTAATACCCAAAGCCCCCAAAACCCAGGGTTGAGTTGGTATTTTGGAATGCAACTTTTCACTGGGTGTGCTATGCTGCTGGAGGTGGAGCAAAGGGAGTGTCTTAGTCTGTTTTATGTTGCTCTAACAGAATACCTGAAACTGGGTAATTTACGGTGAACGGCAATTTATTGGCACACAGTTCTGTAGGCTGGGAGGTCGAAGATCAAGGAACTGACATCTTGTGAGGACCTTCTTGCTGTGTTACCCCATGGTGAAGGTGAAAGGGCAAGAGAGGGTGACAGAGAGTAAGGAATCAAACTTACAAACTCAAGCCCTTTTATAATCAGCATTAATCCATACATGAGGGTGGAACCCTCATGAACTAAATACTTCTCATTAGGCCTCACTTCCCAACATTGCTGCACTAGAGATTAAATTTCTAACACATGCTTTTTTGTTTGTTTTGTTTTGTTTTGTTTGTGAGACAGAATCTTGCTCTGTCACCCAGGCTGGAGTGCAGTGGTGCAATCGTGGCTCACTGCAACCTCCGCCTCCCGGGTTCAAGCGATTCTCATGCCTAGGCCTCTCAAGTAGCTGGGACTACAGTTGTGTGCCACCATGCCCAGCTAATTTTTTCATATTTTTGTTACAGATGGGGTTTTGCCATGTTGGCCAGACTGGTCTCGAACTCCTGGCCTCAAATGATCTGCCCACCTTGGCCTCCCAAAGTGCTGGGATTACAGGCATGAGCTGCTGCACCTGGCCTAACACATGCTTTTTGGGGAACACATTCAAACCATAGCAGGCTAAGTCCCCTCCCCACTATGTCACAGTAGGAGTAGCCTACCTACTTAGCTGCCTATGCTTTATTCCCAGAGCTCAAATCCATTTAAAGGATCTTTAGACCCATTTCTTAAGATATTTTGTGATTTCTTCCTCACTTAAGGAAAAATAACATGATTTCTTGCTGAATATAAATATACCTTGGACAGTCAAGAGTCTAAGGTTAATTTCCAATTAAGTGTGAAATCAGCCAGTAGGAGGGTAGTGCTTCTGTCTCCTACAGGACCTACCCACCCCCTCACTGAGTACCTTTGAAGGAACTCCCATAGCACAATTGTAATGACAGCAGGAGTACAAAATGTAGGAGAAAAAGAGGGTAAGAGTGTGGAAGAGATAGCCGCTCCCCAGGATAGCAAATGAGTTCTCAGGAGGGTGAAGGCTCCCAAGCCACACTACCAGGACCTGAACTATCATAAAAAGAAGGAACACTTCTCAGACCTCAAAATATAAGCATCTTCCAGGCCTCACTGTCGGCAAATGCACAGAGCAAAGTAGCTGGGCCTGGGTTTTGGCATTAAACTCCCACATGAAAAGAAGAACAACGATGGAGGGAACTGGCCCAGGTATAGGAACAGCTTAGATAGGGTGGTGGGGGCAGGATGGCTAGTCACAGGGCCAAGGGACATGACATTTTCCAGTCAGACAGGTTATATCATATTGAGGAATTTAAGAATCAAGTTGTGGATAACATTTGGAAAGATCTTCTTTGGTAGAGTTCAATCCACCAGTCCTGAGTGGATAAAGAGAAGATTCCATTCCTGGATAGCAGATAAGGCAGTTGCTATCACTACCACAGTGGCTGCTGTTGCTGCCACCTACTACTACTACTACTACCACCACTACTGGTTAGTATTGAGTACTTATTAAAGGCCAACCATGGTTATTTGGGTGAAGTAATTTGCCCATATTGATATAGCTCCCAGGTATATCAATATCAGCTGTCTCTCCCACACTCCCTTACCCTCCTTTCCTCCTACATTTTGTACTCCTGCTGTCATCACAACTGTGCTATGGGAGTTCCTTCAAAGGCACTCAGTGAGGGGGTGGGTTGGTCCTGTAGGAGACAGAAGAGAGAAGCAATATCCTGCTGGGAATTGTAATAAATTTACACATTCTGTCTCTAGGTCCCTTGTTCTTAAACCATGGAAATCCACAGAAATATGAGGAATAAGAGCAGAAGTTATAACCTGTGGACTGAGGCAAAAATGAATATAATAATGCTGCTCAAGTTCCTTCCAGAGAGGTTAGAGGCCAAGGTCTGATTGGCAGTGGCTAGTAATACACAGGGAGCAATAGAGGTACTCAGTCTCTATTAAGTCCTTCTGGATCTCAAGCCCACAAGGAGACATAATTCTGACTCCCACAGGATGATAGTAGGGGTGGGAAAGAGGTGAGGGACAGTCAGGACTGAGGTTGTCCATACTCACATCCTGATGGCTCTGGGAACTACAGTAGGATGGCACCTGCCAGCATCATGGGACCTATATGAGAGTAGCTGAGGAAGCAGAAGCTGCAGTAATAAATCCAAGGCTGACAAGACTAGTGGAAAGTCAGTTCCCACAGGCTTGCCAAGAACTAGGAAACAGCAGGTATAGAAAAAAAACTACTGTGTAGCTCTGTTCTCCAGGACCAGAAAAGTCATCTTTTGAAGTCTTATTTCTAGGTACCTTTTTTGGGCATCCTAAGAGCCTAGGTATGCTGAGAGCCTGGGTATTCAGACTTTATAGAAGTTCAGAGAAATGCACACCAGAATAGAGAAATTCTGAGAGAGTTTCAAGATGGCTAACTAGAGGCACAGGACACCTGCCTCCTCCAAAAAGAAGAACCAAAATAGTGAGTTGATAATCAGATTCACACCTTGAATTGAATATCTAAGAGAAAATGCTGGAATTAAGCAGAGAAGTACCATATAACACCTGGGGCACTGATGAAGAAGGAGGCAAGGCAGATGGCCTGGTTAGGATAAACCAGGATCCTAGAGAGTGCCCCAGGCACAAGGGTGAGGGAGCCAGTGCCAGGAAATGGTAAGTGAGAGATCCCCAATGGTCCACACTCACACGATGACTCCTGCAATCCTGAGCACAGACGAGTAACTCGACCCTTATGGGCCCTGGGACTGGAATAGGGAGTTCCCTGAAGCCCAAATGACATCTCCTTATATCCACCCAGAGGGCTGCAGCAGCATAATTAAGGATGAACCCATTGGGGCAGCAGGGTCCCCAGCACTCTAGCCCACATGCCATCCTGTACACTAGGAAAAGGGTGATGCAATACACTGGGGAGACTGCCCCTGGGACAAAGGGAGCCAAAGCACACACTCCCCAGAGCCTGAAACCCACCTGCCTGGGACCACTATCACTGACAGTAACCTTGCGCCAACCAGCAACTGAATCACAGTACATTTGTATGTGTCCTGAGGGCAGGCTATCCCTTCCCCTGCTGCTGTCACTGCTGGTGGCAAGTGACACCCAGATGTCACCCAGATGTGTGCCCCCCCAGAGCTAGAGAGCCTTCTGCCCAGGGTGGCTGCAGCAGACAGCAACCCTATTCCCTCAGCAGCAGTACTACCACACACTTGCATGCACCCTGAGGATAGATTTTACTCACCAACTGCCATCACTGCCGCCTCCATCTAAGCACACCTCCCAAGGTCTGGAGATTGCCCCATCCTGCTCACCACAGCCTGCACCTGTGCACACCCCCAAGGGGTATGAAAACAGGCCTGCCCCACCTGGCACTCTCCCCCTCCCCAAGTGCCTGAGTTCATCAACTTGGGTTCTGGGGATCACTCCACCACCTCAATCTTCTGGGAAGGCATGCACTCCACAATGGGAGCCTAATAACAGGGCCAGAAAACCTGCTGCTGGTACCCGAGCATGCTGTCCAGAGGCCTGGGGATTGTTCTGCCTTATCCACCACCACTGGGATCTGCACAATCTTCCTGTGGGCCCAAGGATGGACTGGTCAGCCTGCTGCCACCAGAACTGCTGGCACCCATCCACACACTCCATTTGGGAACCTGGGGAATGGCCCACCCGGCTCAGAGCAGCCACCACTAACATTAGTGAGTGCTACCTGAGAGCCCAAGGGCTGCTCTGCCACCACAATGACCATTACCCACCCTATGCATGCTGTTCAGGGGCCCAAGGACTCACCGATCTGCCTAGCCCATGGCTGTAACTACTTGGACCCAAGCAAGCTGCCTGAGGCCCCAAAATTAGCCCACCTGGATTTGCTAACACTAACGCCCATGTATACTGCTTGGGGACCCAATGACAAGCACGCTTGGCCTACTGCTGCCACCACTGGGACCTGAAGACTGGCTTACCTGGCCTCCCATCTCCAGAAGCCTCCATTAACAATTGTAGCCTAAGCTGCTGACGAAATCACAGATACCACTGACAGTG
Organism: Pan paniscus; assembly: GCF_029289425.2. Classification (NCBI taxonomy): domain Eukaryota; kingdom Metazoa; phylum Chordata; class Mammalia; order Primates; family Hominidae; genus Pan; species Pan paniscus. Next base: position 67,688,159 of record NC_073272.2, read on the forward strand.
TTCATAGCCCATACAGAGACTACATGATATGGTTTGGATGTATTGTCCCCTCCAAGTCTCATGTTGAAATGTGATCCCCGGTGTTGAAGTGGGGCCTAGTAGGAGGTATCTGGGTTATGGGGGAGGATCCCTCATGTATGGCTTGGTGATAAATGAGTCCTCACTCTATTAGTTCACATGAAAGCTGGTTGTGTAAAAGAGCCTGGCACCTCCTCCTCTTTCTCTCTTGCTCCCTCTCTTGCCATATGATATGCCTGCTCCCCCTTTGCCTTCTGTCATAATTGTAAGCTTCTTGAGTCCTCACTGGAGGCAGATGCCAATACCATGCTTCCTGTACAGTCTGCAGAACCATGAACCAAAATAAACCTCTTTTCCTTATAAATTACCTAAACCCAACTATTTCTTTATAGCAACACAAAATGGGCTAACACACTACACTAGTGCACACACTAGGAATCAAACCTAAAGCACCATACCCAACATCATAAATACATCTACAGAAAAAGTCTTCCTCTATGAAAGCCAATACAAAAACCCGGAAGAAGCAATTGTTACACCAGTTGCACAGATATCAACAAAAGGATATAAGAAATAAAAAAAGCAAGGAAACATAACACCTCCAAAAAAACATAATAATGCACTAGCTAGCAACAGATTCCAATGAAAAATAAAGTCATGAAGTCCCTGAAAAAGAATTCAAGATATTGATATTAAAGAAGCTCAATGAGATACAACAGAACACAGATAAATAATATAAAGAAATCATAAAAACAATTTAAGATATGAATGAGAAATTCACCAAAGACATAGGTATTATATAAATGAACCAAACGGAAACATTGGAACTGAAGAATTCAACAAATGGAAAAAAATACAATCTAGAGCTTCAATAAATGGAAAATACATAATCTAGAGCTTCAATAACAGACTAGATCTAGGAGAAGAATTTCAGAAATTGAAGATGGGTCTTTCAAAATAGCCCAGTTGGGCAAAAAGAAAGAGAGAGACAGGAGAAGGCTTTTGTAATACATGGGACACTGTAAAGTGACCAAATGTTGAAATTTTGGGTGTTCCAGAGATGAAGAGAAGATTAGTGGCATAGAAAACCTATTTAATGACATAATAACTGGCAATTTCCAAAGTCTAGCAAGAAATTTAGACATCTAAATACAGGAAGCTCAGAGATCCCCAAATAGATACAAACCAGAAAGGTTATCTCCCTGACACATTATACTCAAACTGTCAAAAGTCAAAGACAAAGAAGGAACTCTAAAAACAGCAAGATAAAAGTATCTAGTCATATATGAGGGAAGCCCAATCAGACTAACAGTGAATTTCTCAGCAGAAACCTTACAGTCCAGGAGATAATGGAATGATATATTCAAAGTGCTGAAAGAAAAATATAAAAATCTGTCAGGCGAGAATACTACATCCAGCAAAGTTATCCTCCATAAATGGAAGAGAAATTAAGACTTCCTCAATAAGCAAAAACTGAAAGATTCACATCACTAGACTAGCTCTATAAGAAATGCATAAGGGAGCCCCCTGGAATCCAAAGGTTGGTATCATGTAGACATACAAAGGTATAAAACTTACTGGTAAAGCAAACACACAAATGAGGAAGAAAATGACTCAAATGTTACCACTACAGAAAACCACCAAACCACAATGATAAAAAAGGGAGAATGAATGGAAGAAAGGATATACAAAACCATCAGATAACAACTAATAGAATGGTAGGAATAAGAACTTGCATATAAATAATTACACTGAATGTAAACGGATTACATTTTCTACTTAGAAGATATAGACTGGCTGAATGGATTTAAAAACTGTCCCAACTATATGCTGTCTACAAAAAAACTTACTTCACCTGTAAAGACACATACAGACTAAAAGTGAAGGAATGGGAAGAAATATTCCATGAAAATGGAAACCAAAAATGAGCAGGTGTAGTGATACTTACATCAGATGAAACAGACTTTAAGTCAAAAACTGTAAAAAGAGACAATAGAGACCAAAAGTTCACTATATAATGATAAAGGAACCAATTCAGCAAAAGGATATGATTCTAAATACATATGTACCCAACAATGGAGCAACCAGATAGATAAAGCAATTATTATTAGATCAAAATGGAAAGATAGACTCCAATATAATCATAGTGGGGGATATCAACACCCTACTCTCAGCAACAGATCATTTAGACAGAAAATCAACAAAAAACCTTTGGATCTAAACTGCACTTTAGACCAAATGGACCTAACGGACATTTACAAGACATTTTATCCTACAGCTGCAGAATACATTTGCTTTTCATCAGCATGTGGGACATTCTCCAAAACAGACCACATCTTGGGCCACAAAACAAGTCTCAACAAATTTTAAAAATCAAAATTATATCAAGTATCATCTCAGACCACAATGGAATAAAACTAGAAATCAATAACAAGAGAAACTTTGGAAATCATACAAATACGTGGAAATTAACTAACATGCTCCTGAGTGACCACTGGGTCAATGAGGAAATTAAGAAGGAAATGTTAAAATTTCTAGAAACAAATGAAAATGGAAACATACCAAAACCTATGAGATACAACAAAAGCAGTGCTATGAGAGAAGTTTATAACAATAAATGCCTATGTCAAAAAAGGGAAATATTTTAAAAATAAACAACCTAGTGATGTACCTCAAGGAGCTAGAAAAGCAAGAACAAACCAAACCCAAAATTAGCACAAGGAAAGAAACAATAAAGGTCAGAGGAGAACTAAACAAAATAGAGACTAAAAAAGTAGAAAGGATAAACTAAATGAAAAGTTGGTTTGTTAAAAAGACACACAAAATTGATAAACCATTTGTTAGACTAACCAAAAAAAGAGAGAGGACCCAAATAAACACAAATGAAAAGGGAGACATTATAACTGATACCAAAGATGTACAAAGAACAAACAATCACCAACCAACTAGAAAACCTAGAGAAAACTGATGAATTCCCAGCCACAGACAATGTACCAGGACTGAATTAAGAAGGAATAGAAAACCTGAGCAGATCAATAACAAGATTGAATCAGAAAACAAACAAACCAACAACAACAACAACAAAACTCCCAACAAAGAAAATCTCAGGACCTGATGGCTTCACGGACAAATTCTACCCAACTTATAAAGAAGAGCTAACACCAATTTTCCTCTAACTATCCCAAAAAAATAGAAAAGAAGAAAATTCTTTCTAACTCATTTTATAAGGCCAGCATTACACTGATACCAAAATCAGACTAAGATATAACAAAAGCATTAAACTAAGAGCCAATATCCCTGATGAATATTGACATAAAAATCCTAAACAAAATACTAGCAAATTGAATCCAACATCACATCAAAACTATAATACACCATGAACAAGTGGGATTTATCCCAGGAATACAAGGGTGGTTCAATACACACAAATCAATAAATGTGATATGTCACATCAACAGAATGAAAGACAAAATCCATATGATCATTTCAAGAGATGTAGAAAAAGTATCTGATAAAATTCAACATCTCTTCATGATACAAACTCTCAACAAACTAGGCATAGAAGGAACATACCTCAACATAATAAAACATATGCCAAACCTTCAGCTAACATCATACTGAATGGGGAAAGGCTGAAAGTCTTCCTGCAAGAACTGGAATTAAACAACGATGCCCACTTTCACCAGTCCTATTCAACATAGTACTGGAAGTCATAGCAACAACAATCAGGCAGGAGAAAGAAATAAATGGCATCCAAATTGGAAAAGAGGAAGTCTAATTGTTTAATTTGGAGATGACACAATCTTATATTTAGAAAAATTAAAAGATTCCATCGAAGTAAAAAACCTCTTAGAACTGATAAATTCAATAAAGTTACAGGATACAAAATCAACATACAAAAGTCAGTGGTATTTCTATACACCAATAAAGAAAGAACTGAGGCTAGGCGCAGTTGCTGTAATCCCAGCACCTTGGGAAGCTGAGGAAGGCAGATGGCTTCAGCCTAGGAGTTTGAGACCAGCCTGGGCAACATGGCAAAACCCTGTCTCTACAAAAAATACAAAAAATTAGCCAGCTGTGGTGGCACATGCCTGTAGTCCCAAGTACTTGGGAGGCTGAGGCAGGAAGATTGCTTGAGCCCAGGGAGGTTGAGGCTGCAATGAGCCATGATCACACACTGTACTCCAGCCTTGGTAACAGAGTGAGACCCTGTCGAAACGAAGAAAGCAAGAGAGAGAGAGGAGGGAGGGAGGGAGGGAAGGAAGGAAGGAAGAAGGAAGGAGGGAAGGAAGGAAGAAGGAAGGAAGGAAGGAAGGAAGGAAGGAGATAGGAAGGAAGGAAAGCGAGCAAGAGAGAGAGAGAAAGGAAGAAAAAGAAGAGAAAGAAAAGAAAGAAAGGAAGAAAGAAAGAGAAAGAAAGAGAAAGAAAGAAAGAAAGAAAGAAAGAAAGAAAGAAAGAAAAGAAAGAAAAAGGGAATAGCTGAAAGAAAAATCAAGGCACTATTCACAATAATCAAGATATGAAATCAACTTAAGTGTCCACCAATGGATGAATGGATAAAACACAGTATATGTACACAATGGAATACTATTTGGCCATAACAAAATGAAATCCTTTCATTTGCAGTAACGTGGATGGAACTTGAAGTCATTATGTTAAGCCAGACAAAGTAAGACAAATATCGCATGCACTCACTCAAACGTGGGAGCCAAAAAAAGTTGATCTCATGGAGGTAGAGAGTAGAAGGATAGTTATCAAAGGCTGAGAAGGATGGTGAGGGAGGGGAGGATGAAGAGTTTGGTTAACGGGTACTAATATATGCTAGACAGAAGGAATAAGTTCTAACGTTTGATAGTAGAGTAGGGTGAGTAGTTAACTATGTATTTTCAAACAACAAAAAGTAAGGACTTGAAATGTTCTCAACACATCAAAATGATAAATGCTCAAGGTGATGGATATCCCAAATACCCTGAATTCATCATTACACATTTTATGCATGTAACAAAATATCACAGGTACCTCAAAATATGTAAAAAAAAATTATGTATCAATACACAGAGAATAACCAACACTTATGTTTGAATTTTATACCAATATTAAAAACTATTAGGAAGATCCCATATATCATGGGAAGCCCCCAAGTGAAAATACTGCTCTAAAGAGGGCATTCCTGGGGCCACCTCGCTTGCACTGACCGTCTCCTTTTCTTCCAGCCTCTGAGAAAAGGTCTGTCACCTTCACTCTGCATTCCATTAGCCTTATAAAACCCAGCTAGTCTCTAAATTTAAAATAATCTTTCAGTAGGCTCAGCAGTGCTGATTTGTGCTGCCAGAATGCCAGGACCCCAAGGGCAAGCTTGGAAGATTAAAGGTATGAGGAACTATGAAATCAACCTGGCTTCAATCTGTCCTCTAGGAGAATTTCCCCAGGTTGGTGGATTAAGATTTTCCCAGGTGATTAGGTAAGGGAATAGTCTGGATTTGAATCCTGTATTTCACATTTCCTGACTACAAGTACTTGGACAAATGACGTAACAGTGCATGTCTTTTCACCTATAAAATGGGGCTAATACCAGTACCTACCTCATAGGAATGTTACTAAAATAGAACAAATTCAGTAAACCCATGAAAAGCACTTAGAAACACATCTATCCTGTGGTAGACACCATGTGTTAGCTGTAATGGCCAAGAGATACATCAATGGGAAGCACAGTTCTCATGTTGGGCCTTTGGAGAAACTGTTTCTCCCCCTTTCCCCCAGTACCTAAATAGAAGGAGACTAATTAAGTGACTGGTCACCAGCATCAAGGTACTATCTAGGAATACCATCAGCTGTTAAAGATCCCCCCTTACACTCCTGCTACCACTTCCTTTGATGTGCTGCTGAATTGTCTCTGTGTGTATTTGAGAGATGGGAGAGGTTGAACAACCCTGGGGTTTCTAACTGCCCATGTAGGTGACATATAAATGATCATTTTATCCTTCCCTAAAATTAAGGTTTCACAACCATGTGTCTTCAGACTGAAATGCAGGGCTTCTGTTGGCAGCTACTTCATGCCTGTTGTAAGCAGCTATTATGGCCCCTAAGAAGATTCTATGTCCTACTCCCCATGACTATGATTACATGGCAAAAAGAATATCGAAGATGTGATTAATGTTACTATTGACCTTAACATAGGAAGCCTATCCTGTATTATTGGGGTGAACCCAATGAAATCACCCCAATGAAGGGGCGAGGCCTTAATAGCAGAAGCAGAAGAGGGGAAGTCAGAGAGATGCAAGAGAGAGAAAGCAAAAGGACTGAAATGTTGCTGGCTTTAAGATAGAGATGTCTGAGAAATGGGGACTTTAGTCACAGAACAACCAGTGAGCTTGGAAGAGAACCCCAAGCCCCAGATAACAACCACAGGCCTGGCTGATACCTTGGCTTTAGCTCAGTGAAACCGTAAGCAGATAATCCAGCCATGCTATCCCAAACTTTTGACCTATAGAAATTGTGAGATAAATACATGGTGTTTTGAAAAGCTACTAAACTTGCGATCATTTGCTATAAAGCAGCAATAGAAGACTAATACAATGCCTCTGGCCTCAACTTGTACATTCTTCAAATTGGGGCAATAATACCTTGTGCTCCCTACCTTAGGGGGATATTATGAGGACAAAATAAGGGGCATTAAGGATGCTCTGCAAAGTTTGAAGTCATACACTGTTATATCCTCCAAAAGGAAAAAATAATCGGTTTCGAAGTAATTGAATCAAAGCAATTAAGAGCTGAGAGTTTGGAGTGCTGCATCTCCTCCCCTAGAGAAGCAGGGTAGCATAGGAGAAGTCTGACAACCTAGGGCACAGTCTTATTTCTCAGCTATGTGATCTTGGGCAAGTTATGTCACCTTTCTGAGCCTCATTAAAATGTGGATAATCATCTTTGCTCTGACTAGATGATATATGGCTGTTAAGGTTCAAATGAAGTGATCAGCATGAACATGGGATGAAAACAAAGCACCCAGATGGGAAGCCTATCAGTCCTCCCCACTGTGTGCCCTGCCACTGGAAGCAGGTATCTTGATACTGGTGATCACCCAAAAAAGTAGTGTTGAAAAACCCTTGTGCTAGTAGTACTCTGAGCACCTGTTTTCTGCCCCTGGCTCTGGTGTGTGGCCTTAAGCAAGACCCTTACCCCCCTCAGTATGTTTCTCCATCTCTAATTGATTAGGTTATAGTCAGTGGTCCTTAACTAATGGACATCAGAATCACCTGAAGATGAGTGGCAGATGCAGGGAGTGGTAGTATTCCGTTTTGTAAGTCCCTTTTGCCCCCTCAAAAGACCCAAGTCAGAGGAATTCATGAATCGTTCAAAGTAAAGCTTATTTAGAATACATAAATTGATTCATCAGCATGTGATATGAAGCAGCAGCTTGTTCAAAGCAGTTTGGATGCCTTGTTATACTTTAATTAAAATACTGGCCAATTTCAAGCTGGCTACCTAGATCATGCCCCTTCTAGTTCCCTGTGATTTCCATTCATGTTGCTTTGCCATGACTGTGAACTTTCCTCCTGAATTACCCCTTCTTATGTAAACTGAATATGTGAAACTAGGGCCAGAAAAAGGCCAGTGGAGTTGCCCATGTTTTCATTACAATGTAGGCTGTGGTATAATTAACATCACAAAATAACAGAATATCAAAGCTGAAAAGATCCTTTGAGAGTACCTGGTTTAAAGGCAGAGAATTTGAGGCCTAGAGAGGGAGAGGGAGAGGGAGAGGGATTTGCTCAACATTAAGGGGAGGCAATGATAGCGCTGATTCTGGACCATGAGGGCTCCTGAAAGGAGCTCTTCCCATGGCCTCATGTTGTCTTTCCACTGCTTCTACTGCTCAGAGATTTGAAAGCCAAGTACTTTTCAGTCTTCTTATTCCCCAGGCTGGTTTCTCTATTCTTTGAGGTGGAGAAACTTTGTCATCAAAGCACAAGTATAAAGGAATGCAAAAAAGCAGGCAACTATGACTTAATCTTTGTACCCACTCCCAACATACCAGATCATCCTTATCCACCACTTTTGGTCTTTGTCTCACCAAAAGGACTCCTTCCTCAAGCTGCTTTGCTGTCTCAAATACCTCATATCAGTGCTTCTCATACTTTAATGTGCATAGGAGTCTCTTGGGGATCTTGTGAAAGTACAGATTCTGATTCCAGATGCTGGAGTGGGTTCCGAGAATCTGCATTTCCAGCAGGCTCCCAGCTAATGCTTATGCCAAGGCTGATGACGAACCACATTTTGAGTAGCAAGACTTAAAGATGTTTATCATTCCTATTTCTAAGAATCTTCTCCATTTACCCTAGGGATTTCTTTTCTTTACTACTGGGGGCTGTGAATTGTATTAGAAATGGAAATGGGAAGGCCTCTGTAGTTTCCAGTTAATCTAGCTGTGTAATCTTGGACAAATTATTTCTCAGCTCCCTAAGCCTCAAGTTTCCTTATCTGTAAAATGGGCCTGTCACCTGTCACAAAATGATGTTGTGAAGCCTGAGGGAACTGCGAGGCCATTGTTCAAAGTAGACTGTAAATGGAGACTCCTAGGTGCAAAAGAACTCTTTACTTAGGTTTCCTTAGATTTGTAGAAGTCAACACAAGCAGTAGGTAGTGAGTGGTTCCATGTACCATCATGCCTCAATGATATGCTCAAAGATTGTTTCCATGACAAAACTGCAGATGGAGGCCACTTATATTAGACAGTCTACATACTTTATTGAAAGTCACATGAATGAGCCCCAGGATCTCGTTTGTTTTATTATTTTGATATAGCATATGTCTTTCACACAGGCAATCTTTCTAGCCCTCTACTAATGTCCTTGGCATCAAGTGCTTCATTTCCCCCAGGAAAATGAAGGCTTTTCTTTGTCGAAAACTTATCTTTAAGGTATCTTGATTATCTCTGAAATTTTTTATTATTTCTGATGTTTTTTTCTGGGCTTGTAATGTGTCAAGGCCACTTATCTGCAGCTACCTTAGAAGTAGTATAATTGATCTACGTTCTCTCAAAAGCAATTTTTTCCTAGTCACAGAACTATTTCTTCTTTTACTACTTTATTTGTTCTAGTTATTACAGAATCAAAGAACTTCTTGAAAAGAGAATACTTTCCCATGATAACCAATTACTTTAGAAATACTCTGCATGACACTATAATTGAAATTAGACGCTAAGTTTTGTCCCTCAGTGGCTGAACACCCCCAACCTTTTAAAAAACAAAAACTTCAAAAATAAAAATTCAGTATTTCTTTTTGTAAGCCATCTCTTGATTTTGCTATCACCACAGAAAAATCTGTAGAGATTTGACCCCAATACATCAAGTACTGCAGAGGCACCAAGACCTTTTCTGCTTCTAAAACTGCGTTTGTGGATGTCACCAGTCTCTTAGGCTGAAACTGAAACTGCCCATGCTACAACCTTGGTGAAGTATGGAGACACCTGTGAGGACCTTTTTACTTTTTGAAAAATGGCAAGCCAAGGACTTAACAATTACCAACTAAAACATAAATCCTTCACTTCACAAAATAAAATTAGATGATCATCTTAAAAACATTACCAAATGTGTAAGCTGAATATGAAGAGAAAGCCTAACTCAGGAATATCTTCCAGCCCAGTTTGCATTTCCATATAAACTGAACCTGCACCCCCTCCCTCCTTCAAATGTTTGCCTTTCAATATTTTGTTAGGCAGGCAAGAGTCAAGAGTCATGCCAACTCTAGTAATGTGGCCTCTGTTCAAACACCTACCGCAGTGTGGCAAAGGGAAAACAGCATGGGCTAAGAGTGGCCTGGATTCAAATCACAGTCCTTTTATTTACTTTCTATCTGCCCTTGAGTTGGTTACTTTAGCCCCCTGGGCCATAATTTCTTTCTCTGTAAAATGAGAATACTTGCATGTATATGAAACACTGAGCAGTTAATAAATACGTGCTTAATAAATGTTAGGTTCTTTGTTATCCCTGCCAGTTCATCACTTTCAGTTCATCCATTGCCAGATTCTCTAACTTGCTGGCCAAGGTATGTTGATAATTTCCTATAGCTGCCACTCTTCTATTATCACCCTCTTCCCATAGCCTCTGCAAAATGACTGCCCATCCATTAAGCCTAGGGCAAGCCAGTCTCATTCCATGATAGCATGCCTCGCCACAGAAGCTTTTTGCACTTTAAGTCAGAGTGCCAAAGGCAGGCGTTGAGATTCATTCTTTGGCATTCTTAAGGTATAGACCAGAGCAAAGGCAGAGCTACTCAGCCACTGCTCCCTGGCCTCCAGGCAGACTGCTGGTCCCCAGCTCTCCAAGATAGGCCCTTGATCTGTGTCCCAGGCAACACACAGCAATCTCATGACATTTCTGGGACATATTTTCTACTGGGATCACAGCAGCTTTCTAGGGCTCTCAATAATCTTCCAATGTTTGCATCGGTGATTGTGGTATTTTCCCCCAAGAAAACCAGAGTCAAACCATGTCTCTTTAAAGGGACTGTGGCCCTATTAGCCATGCTTTCGTGGCCAAAATCTGCACACCTGTCTGCTTTATTCAGGATAGAGCAGGGAGGCCACAGCCCTGAAACAAGGGCTCAAAAATCACTTCCTAGGTGAGGTCAGTAAGGCCTCACAGAGACTACTGTTGGGGGCAAGCAGCAGGTGAAATGATGGTCACTTGACTCTTTTACTCCTGGTTTCTTAGCAACCTGGCCTTTGGGACTGGGTACAGTGGAGTGAGTTCAATGGGGCCACCTGGATATGCCTTGATTTAGAATGGCATCAAGTTTCCACTCAATTACTTTCAAAAAGGCTCTCAGTGTACTTGGCCTTACATGTTCCTAACTCACCAATAAACCATGTTTGGAATTCAGTCTTGAAAATGACTACTGCCTTTCAGTAGCACTGTTCCAAATGCATCTCTGAGTGGGTTTGCACATGAGTGTGCATGTACTCACTCTCTATCTCTTTATCTAGGTTTATCTGTCAGTACTATAATCAGTGCACTAACAGGGCCTTGGTAGAAGAGTGCAAGTAGGAAAGCTCTTTCCCTCACACTGGGCAACATTATAATTATACAGACTCTACAGACAAGCTACGGCCCAGGCATCTGCATAGAAACAAGTACTGATGCTCTTTCCAGCAACTTCCCTTAAACAAACAGGAATTAGAAATGTCCATTCCTCAGATTTCTGCCCCATTACACCAATTTTTAGGTCCTTTCCAATAATAGAGATAGCAAATGAAAGGGACCTGGCAAGGGTTTATGTCCTAACACTTTTTCACTTGGTGGCAAATATTCAAGAAAAAGGATAAAAGCCAACCCCCAGAAATGATGGCCACTAAAGCCACAAACCACAAGGTCCCTTGCTAGATAAGTGTGATATAATGGGGAAAAAAAACTTGCATAGGAGCCCGGGACCTGAGATCTTGTACTGGTGTGATCACTACCTTGCTCTGCCTCAGTTCCCCCGACTGGAAACTGGGCAGTTGTTAGACTAAATGATTTTGAAAAGCCCTTCCAATCAAGGGCTTATATGGATTGTAAAAAGTATTTTACTCAAGTGCTGTGGTTCTTGACTTTTTTGGGTCACGAGCCCATTTGAAATTTAGCAGAACATTATGGACTATCTCCCCAGAAAGGGCATATTGTCATGGAATTGTGCATACCATCTCAGGGGCATCATGGAGTTTCTGAGTCCATGGACACTGGGTTAAGAACTGCTTTTTTCAGGAGATAAAAGAGTTTATGTGCAGAAGGCAAACATGAAGCAGCAGTGACAGCTGCCTGGCCTCAATCCACCTTAACAATTTTTCTAGCATTTGACCCCAAAATAGAACTCCTACAGGACCAAACACAGTCTCCTTTTTTTAAAAAGAAATGTGCTCAGCTTTTGTTTGTTTCTTGATTGCTTGACAGGAAGCTGTCAAAAAAAAGGAGAAAGAATAATCCAAATAGACCTAGGCTTTTACATGCAAAACATGCTTTGCAGATTTGTCCTAAGTGGCTGCATGTAACAGCAGGAAGGCCACCTTCCTAAGTCCACATGGAGGTGCTGTGGGGGCATCACTCATCCCACTCATAGCCTCGCAGGAGCAGACGGGCTCTTGGCAACATACTGCAGCACCAGAGCGCTGACATGGCACCAGTGTCCATATCCTCAGTAGGAGACATGTTGAGATTCTCCAATGTTCAGCAAACATTTCTATTCCCTTCCAACCAAGGTAAGCAATGGCCCCAACTCAAGTGGCCTTCAGTTCAAGGTAAGACCCCTGAGATCAGTCTTTAGCCCCAAATCTCTCAGAGTTCAATGGCCCTCTGAGGAAGCAGGAAGTTCAGGGAAGAGTTGAAAACTGAGCTCCCCTCTTCGACTCAGGTAAGTGGATATCTTGGTTTTGGCAGAGTCTGGCTTGAGGGAGTCCAGCTCTTCACAGTGTTATAGGAACTCAAAACAGACCTTCTGAGGGGATGAAGACGGAATACAAAGGAGATATAAACACCTGTCTAGGACATATGCTCCTTATTTTATGGCCTCCCAGAGACAGTCTGAAAGTGCAAGGCTAGGAAGGAGCTGCTCTTCAACACAAAATGACTCCGCACACAAAGGTTTGAAGAAGAAAGACTCTTTCAGAACCTGGAAAGGGTCCTCTGAGGCCAAGGCTTTTAAAACCTGGAAGAGAAAGAAGAGAGTAGGGAATTAGCGAGGACTGGTCAAGTACTTAACAGCCACTGATCAGTGGGGCTTCTCTTGGTAGGTAGCTAAGCCTATAATTGGTAGCTCATCTTCTGAGCAACAGCGAATTGCTGGGCAAAGGCTCTTACAAGTCAGATCTCATGAAACAGGCCTAAGATGGTGCTATGACCAGGGCTGGACACTTTGTGCCTTTGACCTCAACTCGAACTCCCCAAAATCTACATGGAGAAATAGAAGCCTGATACTAGAACCTCTGAGATTTCTTCCCACATCATGCCCACTGCCTTTATGGTCATACAATAACTATAAACTTCCTTTTAACAGGGACTTCACCTCCATAGGGGCTGATAAGGAGAAGCTTATCTACCCACGGACCTCTGAGGACTGGCAGTGACAGGGAAAAAAAGAAGGTTAGGGAGCACATGAAAAGCCAAGCTCCAGATACTTGGATCTCATTTATGTGTGTTATCAGGTCACATCATGCCAGCAATCTGATAGTCAAACAATCAGAACTCCTACGATAGAGAAAGGAATTTCCCTGACCTCTGAGTCTCCTGTGACCTTTGCAAGTCACTTATCCACTCTGAACTTCAGTTCCTTTATTTGTTGAGTTAGAACACATATTATCCTCCCTTCTCCTGGCATGTGATATGCATCAAATGAAATAATGAATGTGAAAGTGCTTTGCATTGGACAAACATAAAGGACTAAGAATGAAGGTTCAGGTGGGTAAGACTGAAATAATGATTTGGTCTGCAGGAATGAATCCATCTACAGACACTAAGGTAGCCTCTTGGCATCTGTTATAATATCAAAAAGCATGTTCCTGGTTTCCTTAAAGGCCCGAGAGGTGTCAGAGTTAGAAGGTTCCAACCTTCTCATTTTAGAAACTGGGAAACTGAGGCTCAGAGAAGTAAATGTACTTTCCCGAAATGTCACAGCCTAGGATTCTTAATAAATTTGATTCAAAGGCAATCTGTAAAAGCGTGCCATAGTTTGGCTAGGAGAAAAAGAAATGAAAGAGGAAGGTTACTTAAAATCACACAAAACCTTGGAATTGAAAGTCACTAAATTTAAGGGTCATGCAGTGATAGAGTAATGAACTGAGGCGTAGAAGTGAGTTCCCACCCTTCTGATCTACATGTTATTCCAGTCCTCAAAATATCAGATCCCGTAATGAAGGCTTATGTGGAACAAGATTTTGTAATCAGGGATGGGGACTGCATACCTGTAGCCTCAACTTTCATCTCCAGGAAGTCTGCCTTGAGAACTGTGGATAAAGAAAGACGTTTCACTAAGATTCTAGAAATCAGGACTGGAAAGGTAAATTGGGGGAATGGGGGACACTTCTAGGCCAGTGCTAAAAGAGGCCATTTGAAAAATGGAGAAGTGATTCAGCCCAGATGTTTCAAAACATTTAGCTCCATGCTTATAGTTGGGGCTCCTTCTCTGGCAGGCTTAAAGAGATATGAAGACGTCTTTCAGGTGCCAGAACAATTCTCTGAGTACCAGACTATGTGAAGCTTGGAGAACCCAGGGAAGCTGGCTGCAGACCACGAACTACATTCTGTGATGATCTCTAACAGGGATAAGGATGAGGACACAGACAAGCACCATGTGAAAGATGAATCCTCCTTTGCCTAGAAGACCAAACCAACCTTGTCCAGCCTCTTGATGTGCTTGGATTAGTTCTAAATTACCCATGTCTGGGGACAGCTGGGGGAGGAGAAAATCTTGGCAAATGAAACCCACTCTAGTGTGGCCAGAGCATTACGTACAACAGCTGGTCCCCAGGGCTATGTCCTCAACCTTCTGTTTTTCTCTTCTCTCCAGTCTGTTTACACTTACTCCCTGGAGGATCTTATTCCCATCCATGGCTTCAATTGCCACCAAATACTAGGGACCTCCCCACAACAGGCTACTATTCACATTGTAGCATATGTGACTAGCCCCACTCCCCAGACTTATATAGTGGCTATACTCATATTTCTACCCCCAAATCTATGTATACATACATCCAGCTCCAACTGCTAGCCTAAGTTGCAGTTACCCACTGAACATCTATCTCTACCTAAGTCTCAAAGTGTCTTTAAAAAATTTGTATAAATTTAACAACTGTGTCTTCAAAATCACTGTGTCCAAAATTGAGCTCAGCATCTTTCCCATAAAACCTGCTTCTCCATGATTAATTATTGTACCATCTACTTAAGTGCCCAAGTTAGACTTTTCTCTTTCTCGGTTCATCAATGTTCCATGTTTGAAAATGTAGCAAGGTCTTATTGAGTCTTTCTCAAATCTGTCCCTTCTGTTCCATTCCCACTGGGAATGCCATAGGCCAGGGCTTCCCCAACTCTTGCCAGGACAATTAGTCTCCTTAACTGGTCTCCAGTCTTTACTCTCCCATCTATCTTTCCCACTACCAAAGTGATCTTTTTACAACTTGGTCAGCTCAGAATGTGACTGTCATTCTTGAAATTCTTCCCCCCTTTCTATGACTCATCCGCATATGGACTGCAGTATAAAGACCAAGCACCTTAGTATGTTATACAATACCTTCACGATCTGGCTCCAATCCATCTTTCTGGTCTCACCCCCAGCTAAGTTTCCCTCTTTTCACTCCCACATTCTAGCCAAAGTGGAACACTAATAACTTCTGAAACCATAAGCTGTCGGGCCTCTTTGAAATGTCCTCACCTCCTTTATGTTCTTGATGAGCCACTACTCATTTTCTTCTTAGTTATTTATGTTTAAATTGTGTAAGGGAAATGAATAAGGGGGTGATGTCATTCAAACACTAGGCCGTAGTCAGGTATACAAATGGGGACCAAAAAGGGGCAAGACAAAGTTTTAAAAGATCATCATTTTCATTAGAGATGAGAGAAGAACTTAGCAACAATGACCATAGACGGGACTGACTATGTGACTGGTCTGAGGATCTTGATCAGAGGCCAACCTGTGGAAGCACTGATGCAAGTGGTGGTTACAAGGTGGAGGCCTAGATGGAAGGGATGATTTCCCTATGTGGATGCTGAGTGGGAGGAGCCTGTGGGTACTCAGGATGGTAGTTCATGACATACTGGAGAGCAAGTGTACCTACTTTGGTCTTACCTACATTCCTGCCAAAATGGAATCTAGGAATAAAGAACAGGATTAAATCTAGGTTCTAGAAGCCCAGACATAGGGTGGGTAGAGTGATATTCTAGCCTGAAGTGCCTGCTTTGGCCATAGCCCTTGTAGGTTGTGCTTGATCTAAGGCTTCCTCGAGCACTGGCTGACAAAGCCCAGCCCATTGGTAGTGGCTACCAATCTTTTCACACTCTCAACACCAGTTTGGCTATAGCTTCCCTCTTGTAAGTTTACCTGCCTTAAAAGTTCTATTGGACTTTCTTCATGCTTCTTACATATTTCCTTCTCAATGCCTTGGTTTCCTGTCCAAGCTTGCAGATCAATAACTGCCCCCACAGCATTTTTTCTGTCTAGTTCTATTCTTTTCTCAAGCCCCAACTCATATATCACCTCCTCTAAAAAGCTTTCCTGTAGACATATCCAGTTCACTCCAGTTTACATCATTCTATTTCCTTGTTATTTATTTCTCAAGTGGCTTATTCTAGGAAGGCATAGGCCACCTTATTAAGAATATTTGAGACTCTCTTCGTCTCCCTTCTTCTTTTCTTTTTCTTTTCTCAAGAGAGATATTTGATTAAGCTTACTTAAAAAACTTCTGAGGTGAAAACTTTTATCTTCATGCTATCAGTAAGAGAAATCTGGGGCCTTGATCTGACTTTCATCTGCTATGGTAGAATGAATGGTAAATTATTGTCTAAGGAGAATTTGGCCCAGCCTGAGGTTCCAGGTGGCTCACTGACAAGCAGAGCTAGAATGAACTGCTGTGCAGAATCATGTCCTAGTGTGTCAGTTCCCATAGTTTTGACTAGAGGATGGAAAATCTACCCCAACTCCACTGCTGGGAAAGGTATATTGTTCTGCTTTTAACTGACCACCTAGAAGAGTTCTGCTCCTGTCACCTGTTAGGAGGAACAATTTCAAACTCTCTGATAACCAAGAAGGAACAAACTCACAAAAGAGTCCCTGAAGGCTAACCAAATATCTCTCCAGATGTTCTAGTCCAAAGGGTCCTAAATTCCAGGCCTTGGACAGTCTGTACCAGCACTTGAGAAGTTTGAATAACAAACTAATGGAAAAGAAGAAAGGGAGGGAAGGAAAAAACAAAATAAAACAAAAAAATCATATTCCCAGGCCCCACTACTAGAGATTCTGTTTTAGTGGGTCTAGAATGAAATCCAGGAATATGTGACTTTTTTCTCCATGTTTCCAGGTGACTTAGATGTGCAGCCAGTTTGAGAACCGTTGCCTAAGTCCAATGTTTACCTTTGAAATGGGGGCCCTAAGGCTGTTTATCTTAGAGTGTAATATTCTACATATCCCTGTCAGCTGCCCTTTGAGTATATAATGGAATCTAAATAAGTAAAATAACAAAAAAGTAAACTAAAAAAAAAAACTAACAAAAAATATTGGGTGTAAAGTCTTTGAGATACTGCTTGGTGTGTGTTCACATGCACACGCACACACAAGTGTGCACATACATATGTGCTTGTGAGAGAGAAAAGGGAAAGATGAGCAGAGAGAGAGATGAAGAAATGAAGAGGCAAAGAGACAACAGATACAGAGAGACACAGGAAGAGAAAAACAGAGACATATAGAGTGACATGAACAGAGAAACAGACAGATAAAGACAACTATGGGGACACAGGCAAAGAAACACAGACAGACAGAAAGAGATTGAGAATGACAGAGACACTGGCTGGGTGCAGTGGCTCACGCCTGTAATCCCAGCACTTTGGGAGGCTGAGGTGGATGGATCACCTGAGGTCAGGAGTTCGAGACCAGCCTGGCCAACATGGCAAAACCCTGTCTCTACTGAAAATACAAAAATTAGCTGGGCATGATGGCGTGCACCTGTAGTCCCAGCTACTAGGGAGGCTGAGGTGGGAGGATCACTTGAACCTGGGAGTTGGAGGTTGCAGTGAGCCAAGATCGTGCCACTGCACTCCTGCCTGGGCAACAGAGTGAGACACCATCTCAAAAAAAAAAAAAAAAAAAAAAAGGACAGAGACACCAAGTGAGAAAAAGAATATGAGAGAAACAAATAGACACACAGGTGAACAGGTGACAGACAGATAGGGATGGAGAGACAGAATTGGGGAAGAGAAAGTGACAGACAGAGACAGAGCTGTAGAGAAACAGAAAGAGAAAGAATGTTAGAGTGAGCACAATTGTATGCTAAGGATGCAGTTATTAAAAGGCGATTTGGTTTTTCTTTTGTCACCTCCATATCTTACCTTCCTGTTTTCCGGGAAGCTGTTTCAAAAAACCTGGTCCTGGAAGCCACCCTGCAAACAGAAGCCAACCAAGTCCCATAAGTTGCTTTGGTATACACGTGAGAACCAATGGCCAACAGAAAGGACAGGAGACTCTGAACCAGATGGGACACCAATGCCAGCCCCTGCCTTTGCTGGCAAAGGCCCTACACATACAAATGTGAAATGGCCCAGAGCCCATAGGCACCCCTAAGGCCATAGCTGACACTCTTTATCCCCATTGCTTCAGAATGGTCTGAGTATGTTGCTGAGTCAGGCTCTTCTTGGGGGAAATAAATGAAACCAGTCTTGATTTCAAAGTATAATTGTTGGCTTTTTGTAAATATACTGAGCTAATTAGTCAAAGCTGTGGAGGCTTTGTTCTTCTTTTTCTCCAATTTTACAATTATGGAAAACAAGAAACACAAGAAAAAGGAAGACCAGGAGGCAGTATACTGAGAATGGTCCCAGTCGATAAAGAGAGGAGAGGCAAGCGCGTTGTGGCCAAGCAAAGCTGGTCCCTGAGCACTGCTGTGGTCCCACCCTAGCTGCTCCTTCCTTGGTTCCTTGGCTTGCGGCCCAGCCTCAGGAAGGTCTGTTGCACATCAGCTCAGCTCCCACCCTGTAAGAGACTCTCTGGAGAACCAAAGTCATTTTGAAAAAAATTTTAAATCATACCCTTTGCTTAAAATAAAAGCCTCAAGCGTAAGTACAGTGAATGAATCTGTTCATTAAATTACTTTTAAAACCAGTAGACATAACAAGAAATTTTTTAAAAAAATGTCCTGAGCCAAGGAAGCTAAAATCAGAAGGTAATAATATCACCATACGGAGATAAAGGAAGCTAAGAAAAATGGGTCTCCTAGCAGGTACTAAGAATCAAAGGTTTCAGCTTCAGAGAAATCCCTCAGCTTTGAGCATTGAGTGGAATACTCCCAACAGGGCTGGCCTATGATATTTCCCTAGACTATAAAGCGAAGGATGCCCCAGGGTTGTGCACTGTATACCCTTAATATGGTGATCCTGAAAGCATTCCTAGTGGCCTAGTACACGCCTTCAGTCAACTCTGAGGTACAACCCTACTTACACAGATGATGTGATTTCCCCCGCATTGCCAGCCACAATATCTGGCTTTGGTTCTGGCTTTTGGGGAGTAGCTGCCCGGCAGGGAGGATCTGGGGGCCTCACTGGGGGGCGGATGATGGTTGGCTTTTCTCCTGGAGGCCGCACTTTGCTGAAACTGTCAGCATCCCCTGGAAGAGAAAATGATACCAGGAACTTGGATGGTTAGCCAAACAGAACACTACTCATGAGCAGGCACCCAATATGAGAGTTACCTGGGCCAACTTCCTTGGCCTCCATTTCTTCTTGGTGACTAACAACTCTGGCTATTTTTTTTTTTTTTGTAATTTTTCTGGCAACTGTCCCTTCAGAAAGTCTATATTTGAACCTCAGCTCTGGAGTTTCAGATATCTTGGGTGTGTCATATCCATTCCCTAAGTCTCAGTTTCCCCAGCTATATAATAAAGATCCACAATATATTATCTTACAGAGATAGTGGGAGGATTAAATCAGGTACTAATATGTTTAGTGCAGGGCCAGGTACATAGTAGGTGCTTACTAAATGTCTGATGATGATGAATTTGAATTGCTTAAATTCATCATCACTGAAATCCAGGTCCTTTTCACTTAGGCCTTGACTATTATAGTTGTTTTCTAACTCACTTTCCTGCCTCTGTGTCTTTAGTTTCCTTGTCAGTACAAAATAAATATAAACACTTTTTAAATAAGATGGTTCTAGTAGGACTATAGTGAAACAGGTAAACTCACACATTGCTGGTGGCAATGTGAACTGGGCTTATTTTATCTAGAGGGCATCAAGGATTCCGGAACAATGTGGATGAAATACAAAATCATACATATGAGACGGTTCATACTCGTTGATCCAGTAATTCTGCTTTTGGGAACAGGCCCAAATGGACTAATCCAAGAGGCAAAAAAACAAAAAACAAAACAAAAAAAAAACACTTAAGAAAAAGCAATTGGCACAAAAACATGCATCTTATCAGAAAAAAAAATCAGACTTAACCATAAAGGCTAAACAAACAATTCAATTCATACAAGCATTTAACCAATACATATTATGTGTGAACTGCCAAAAATTTAGACCAGGTCAAAACAAAAACAGGCATACAAAATAATATCAAGTGAAAAAAAAGTCCACAGAAAGTGCTCATGGCCTGATGAAGACCATACTGAAATAGACATGTACATAACTATGCAAGGGTGTCAGTGGATCTTTATATTCATCCATTTTTTTTCTACAAAAATATTTACAGTAAATGTAAAAACATACTAAATTGAATCTACATATACAACTACAAAATTTAATTTAAGTATTTTTACACTGTTTTTCTGCTCTTTAAAGACTTTCCCAACAGCTCTAAAATGTAAAAGATAAAAGTTTAAACTCCTTCACAGAAAATCAAGGCCCTCCTTGAGCTGGTCCCATATTACTGTCCCAAGCAGTAACCCTGGATTTTAACTATCAGTTCTACTCTAATCAAATTGGTCTGCCTACTGCCCCATTAAGGCAAACCCTTGACTCTTACTTCTAAGTGAGACAGAGTCTGGAGTTTTGTAGACCTGGCTTTCAGATCTTGTTCTGCTGCTTCCAAGTTGTAGGACCCTAGACAGGTACTTCACCTCTACGACTGTAAATTTCCTCATCTGCGAAATGAGTATAAAAACCCCTCCTCTTCATGCAGCCAACAGACACATTAAAAAATGTTCATCATCACTGGTCATCAGAGAAATGCAAATCAAAACCACAATGAAATACCATCTCACACCAGTTAGAATGGTGATCATTAAAAAGTCAGGAAACAACAGGTGCTAGAGAGGACGTGGAGAAATAGGAACACTTTTACACTGTTGGTGGGAGTGTAAACTAGTTCAACCACTGTGGAAGACAGTGTGGAGATTCCTCAAGGATCTAGAACTAGAAATACTATTTGACCCAGCCATCCCATTACTGGGTATATACCCAAAGGATTATAAATCATGCTACTATAAAGATACATGCACACATATGTTTACTGTGGCACTATTCACAACAGCAAAGAGTTGGAACCAACCCAAATGTCCATCAATGATAGACTGGATTAAGAAAATGTGGCACATATGCACCATGGAATACTATGCAGCCATAAAAAAGGATGAGTTCTTGTCCTCTGTAGGGACATGGATGAAGCTGGAAACCATCATTCTGAGCAAACTATCGCAAGGACAGAAAACCAAACACCGCACGTTCTCACTCATAGGTGGGAATTGTACAATGAGAACACTTGGACACAGGAAGGGGAACATCACACACCAGGACCTGTCATGGGGTGGGAGGAGCGGGGAGGGATAGCATTAGCAGACATACCTAATGTAAATGATGAGTTAATGGGTGCAGCACACCAATATGGCACATGTATACATATGTAACAAACCTGCACGTTGTACACATGTACTTCAGAACTTAAAGTATAATTTTAAAAAAAAAAGAAAGAAAAACCCTCCTCACAAGGTGATTTTAAGGACTCAATTAGATGACCTATAGACAATGCCTAGTATACAGCAGAGGTAAGTAAGTGTCAGACTCTGTCCTGCTTCTTGCCCTATATGTGTCCCTATTCTTATGTCTCCTGTGTATTATAATCATTCCTCAAGACCCAGCTAAAATCTCAACCCTCTGAACACCCTAGTAGGTATATGTAATTCACATCCATGTAAATGTTCGTGAAGTTCTTATATATTAATAGGTATGTTTTTTAAAAAATTCATCCATCTAGCCATTCTGGTGAGCAAGATATATATGTAAAGAAATAATGATAATACAGTGTGATTGGTGTTCTAATTAAGGAAGAAACAAAACACTATTCATGTGCACACATATGAATTGTCTCTCCATTTAGTCTGCATCTTACGTTCTGGACATGTCATTCCCCTTAACACCAGACTGGGTATACAGAATTGCAGCAGAAAAAATTAACCAAAATGATAATAATAATCCAATTTTTCTAATATACTTTATACTATTCAAAGCACTCTCCCAGACGATAACTGCTTAATGTTTACAATAAGCTTGAGAGAGATGAATAAATAGGTCTTATTATCCCCATTTTACAGAGAAGGAAACTGAGGTTCAGAAAAGTAAACTGATTCATCCACAACCATAGGTTAAATGGTAGAGTGAGGACTGAAACCCATACCTCCTGTTTCCACACCCACTGCCTTTCCAGTTGTCTGCTGTTTTGTTATCATTGGTAACATAAAAATTATAAATTATAATAATAATAGTAATGGTAATACAATAGTACTGGCAAAATTTTTTTAGCTAACCTTTATTGAACAGTTGTTCTGTTCCAGGTACTGTGATACTGTACTCAGTGCTTTATGCACATTTTCTCATTCAACACTGGCCACAATCTTGCAAGACAGAAAGTATTATCTCCGTTCTACAGCTGAGGAAACAGAGACTCAGAGATGAAAAGTAACTTCATAGTTGATCAGTCCATCTGATTTCTGAAACCTATGTAGTCCCAACTACCACTGTTCTTCAACCCTAGTGAAACATTAGAAATATGTAAGGAGCTTTAAAATTGTAAAGTACCTGGACCCCACCCTCATACGTCCTAGTTTTATTGATTAGGATGGATCCTGAGCATGGGTATTTTTAAAAGCTCCCCAAGTGATGCTATGTGCAGCCAAGATTGAGGACCATTAGGCCATATGATGTTGCTTCCTCACTGCACCCCACAGAGTAGCAGAGCTGAGAGTGCTGTCCCATTTCCACTGGTTACTGCTGGGAGGCGGAGTTGTGGGGGGGAAGGCAGTAATTGTAAAGAAATGATATGCTGGACTGTTAGAGCTGGAAAACATGTCTACCTGAAACCATGCCTTGATGAGTGAACCAGATGACATCCCTAAAATATGAACCCTATTCATTCCCAAGTTATAGCCACATCCTAATGAACATGAACCTAGGGCCTTGGAAAACAAACATCATTAACCTCATTTCCTCTTGGGCCCTTTATTGCTACCTCCAAATGATTATTCATTACAAGTAAAGCTTTGAGGTAGCAGCAAAGGATTTTCTTGGCTGAAGACACCGATGTTGTTCTCTCTTGCCTCTAATGTGTCTCAGTCACAGTTAAGCCACAGTATCAAACTGGTGAGGCAGAAAGGGGAGAGTCATGTAACTGGTAGTCAAGAAACCTGGATTCTATGATTAATACTAAAACTAACTTTCTGTGTGACCTTCAGCGGATCATTTCCTTACCAGTATAACATGGGGATTGGACTGTTTTTCCAGATGAATGAGCCAATGATCTAAGTCTATAAGCCTCTATCTCTCCCAGCTGACTTTTTATTTTTTAAAAATATACTTCAAGTTCTAGGGTATGTGTGCACAATGTGCAGGCTCGTTACATAGGCTCGTTACATGTGCCATGCTGGCCTGCTGGACTGACTTAAATGTTAGACTCAGCTGACTTTTATAGGCTGTTTTTGAAGTACTCTACATGTACTTAACCTGCTTTAAAATAATTAATCCCTCTGTCTCTCTCTTTTTCTCTCTCTGAAACCTAAATTGAACGGTATTCAATATGGGGGTTTTGTGAGGGCTTTTGTGCCCAACCCTACACTCTAACACACACACACACACAAAGACACACAAATGACCCCTGCCCTCTAGGAGCTCAAAACTGAGTTGGGGATATAAGTCATATTCATGGGAAACAAGTGTGAATACTATAAACCAGCATCCACATTAGAGGGTCAATCTTGGGTGCCAAAATATGTGAATCAAGGGAGAGCTAACTGGGGTAGGATTGTCAGAAGGCTTCATGGACAGAATGAGACTTGAGTTAGACCTTGAGGTTAGTTCGCCTCTTCCTAGGTGTTTGGCATGGTAGGGACAGGTTGTGGGTTGAAAATATAACTCTGAACTCTTTTATGCCATCTACATTTTAGGCTTGAGGCTTCTCAAAGGGTCTCGAATACAGAAGAGTAGACACCCCATCTTCCATGTCTGCCATTTCCTAAGAGGTTGTTACCTAGTAATACTACCACTTCTTAAGCCTCTATTATTTTACCAGATTCTTTGTATACCTAATCTAATTTAATCCATGCAAAATCCTTGCCTTCAATGGTGGTATTGTCCCCACTTACAGTTGAGAAAACTGGCTCAAAGAAGTAAAGCTGAACTAACTAAGATCAAGTAGCTAGTAATAGTCTCCTATGAAAGCAAAACAACTGCTATCATTTACTGAGTACTCTTGATGTGCTAGGCATGTAGAGGACTCACTTTGTTGTTATAGCAATCCTATGGGCACAAATACTATCCTCATTATACAAATGAGAAAACTAAGGTTCAGAGAGGTTGTAACCTGCCCAAAGTCCCACAGCTAGGAAGAGGCAGAGCCAGGATTCAAACTCACATCTGGAAGATTCAGGAGCCTGAGCTTTTAACCACTAAGTCACTTGAGCCTATAGGCTTTCCACCAAGCTGTACTTCTTTTTAATTTCTTTTCAACCTTGGTCCGAAACCTGGCTTTTACTACAAACTTGATCTCCTTCTCAAGCCCCACCTGTTCCCTCTCTCTCTAATCTCTGTCAAATGACCATAACCAAAGAATCTTAACATTTGCAGAGTTCTTGGGACCTGATGGTCATCAGTATTCAACCTCAGCAACTTTTTTCCACCTTTCCTTATATTCCTCTATACCCAACCTGAAGGCACAGAGCAGGAGGAGGTTGATTCCTCTTGTAGATTCCCCCAGTCTCCTAGAATTACCTCTTTTTTTCTATGACACTCCTCCATGCTCACCTTAAAGCCTTCCTGCTTCCTTAGCCATTATTTATCCTTATAAAACAATTTGGCGTTAGGCTCCAAGAAAAGTAGAGAATAAAAACCAAACAGTAGATTATTAAAGCATAAGTCCAAACAAGAAAATGTGGATAATGGCCAGCAACACCCATTACTGCAAGAGCAAGTCTGTTCCTAATACTTTTAGAGTAGATGCAAATGCCACTCATAGCATTAGTCACCTCAGTGGAGAATTAATGGCTCTGTGACTGAGCAAGGTCTTACAAGCCCAAAAGCATGCCACCAGATGCAATCTTTCCTTTCCAGCCAAGACAGAGGAAAGGAGCTAAGAAGGGCCCCTCAACCTGTATGTCATAAAGTCCCAGTCCATGGTGTGCTCTTCACTTTCATCTCAATACCTCAGGTAGAATGAAGGTCTCCTTGCTCCATGCTCCTACTAGAATTTCTTCTCACCCCTACTAGAACATTAATCACATTGGCTGGGACTGACTGCTTGCATGCCAGTGTCACCACGAACCTTTGGAAGGCAGAGACAATGGCTTTTCATTTTTGTCTCTCCCTTTGCATATGATTATACCTGATTAAATAAACAAATACATGTAAAGTAGATGGGATATAGCCCTCCTCCCTCTTCATTACCCAAAGGAAAGTCCTAAATCCCTTTGCAGTAGCTACATGCCTGCCCTTTGCAAAGCCAGGACACGTAAGAGGCAGTAAACTCAAATGAAGGCAGAAAAAAATAGGCTTGTATAATTTTGTACCCCCCCAAAAGTAAGTGGTCCTTAGAAAAACAGAAAGGAGAAGATGGCCAACGCTGCTGAAGAAATATGGTATAAAGAAAAAGAGTCCCAATCTTGAACCCAAGAAGCTGAGGTCAAGCCCCATCTCTGCACCTTACAACCTAGGTAACTCTGAGCAAGTTGTTTTGTGTCTGTGAGCCTCTGTTTCTCCATCTATAAAAAGGGGAGGGTAAATCATACCTCACAAGGCCTATCACAATGATTAGACGCAACAGAAGAGTGAAAGTATCAAGCTCATGTCTGGAACAGAAAAGGATCCTTGATAAAATTCCATCAGCAAACACTATTGATTCTTATTTTAAAGTTGACTGTCATGGAAAAAAGCAATTTAACATGCACCATGCTTTTGTTATTTTTAATTGCTGAGAAAAAATGTGAAGAATGTTAAGGCCACTCAAATGTTAAGTCAATGCAAGGGGTGAAGATGGGGCCAGGACTGTGGCACAGTTGGCTCACTAATGCAATGGAGCCTGTGTACTGATCCTCAGGATGGCAGGCAAAGTCCTAAACAACAGAGCTGAAATGGGGTGACAACTGCAAGGTACAGACTGGGCTGGCTGAGGTAACAGTTCCCTCCCTCTAATACTGCCATTCAGGCTACTGGCCAGTACCAGGAGCAAACAACTATCAGTTATAGCACAGGGTCAGAGCTGTGTGTGGCTTTTGCTTAACCGATAACTCTTCAGATGCCAGGGAATCTACTAGGAGAAGCAGCCAGAATCAGGAGGGGAGCAAGGAGGAAGTAAGAAGTGAATAGATAGTGTAGGTTAGGTTCAAAGAGGCAACTATACCAGAGGTTTGGGGGGTTCTCCACCAAGGCCAAAACCACCTCAGTTCTGCTTTCTGTAGCCAAAGCTGGAAGCATGGGATTTTGAAAAAAAGCTGCATCATGCCAGCCTGTTGCTAACTGATTGAAAGCAGAAAATGAAGCCAGGCAAAGCTGAGGCCCAGTTTTAGATAGTTAGGCTGATACTGAACAAGTCAGATCAGTACTTACATTAGCTGAGACCATTAGATCAGAGTAGCTGCCGCCAGCAGCCCAGGGTAGGACTGGAGGAAGGGGAAGAGGGGAATGCCACTGGGATTGAACTTTGCAGGAGGGAGGGAAGGAGGGCTGAGTTACTGTGTGCGCTGAGCTGATAGAATCTGGCCAATCTCAAGGCTTGGCAACAGACAAGACAAATTTTACTGTGACGAGTATAAGTTGAGTTACCCAACCTTCTACCCAGATTGATAGGAAGGTCACGACATGACTTAAAAACAGAAGCAGAGGTCTACATTAAAGTTTTCCTTTTCTTGACTATGTCTCAGAAGAGCCAAGTCATAGTGAGAAGAGGGACAGGGGAGGGAAATCAATATCATATTTTGAATGCTGATTATATGCCAGATATTTTGTCATTCCTTTTAATCCTAGCAATAATAATTCTAACAGGTGAACTGTTTTCCCATTTTACAGATCTGGAAACCAAGGTACAAACAGCTTAAATAAATTAACTGTGATCGCATGAGTGATCACATCAGCATCAGTGGATCAAACCAGAGCATTCAGAGTCAACTACTTGTGGAAATTGTACTGGACCCCCTCCCATCCGCACACTGAATAGCTTTTACTAAATTGTGCTCTGAGACAATGCCATTGGTTCATACTGAGGTTGTTATATGAAATAATCCATGGAAGAAATTTTTCCCTGGCCTCAAAACCAGAAAAGTTATGGTTTACCTGAACAATTGGCTTGTTTTTACCTTAGGAACTTAGTTATATAACCATGGTTTCTCTCTTTTTGTTTTCTCTAGAAAGTTTGGAACCAAACCTGTGACACTGCTCCACCAAGTGTTTAAGGATTCATGGCAAATATTTTGTATACTAACTCCATTCCCGCCATTTCCTTGCTATCCTACCTTCCCCCAACCTCCCGATTCCCATTCTGGGCCTCATGTTTTCTTATCAGTACTCTAGAATCTAAGGTAAAGGCCAGAAAACTTTTTCTGTAAAGTGTCAGACAGTTAATATTTTAGGCTGTGCAGGCCATAAAGTCTTTGTTGCTACTACTCAATTCTGCTGTTGTGGCATGAAAGCAGCCATAGACAACATGTAAATGAAAGGGTGTATTTATGTTTATGGACAAAGTTTGAATTTCACAACATTTTCATGTCAAAAAATATTATTTCCTTTTTAATTCCAAACATTAAAAAATGTAAAAAAGAATTCTTAGCTTACAGGCTATATAAAAAGAGGCAGTGCAGTGGGCCCAATCGGGTCCACAGGCCATAGTCTGCCAAGCCCTCTCATCTAAACCTCAAGAGGACAGGGACTTCATAAGTCTTATTCATTTCTATGTCTTCGGCATGTAGAATGGGGCCAGGTACATGGTCAGTACTCAATAAATATTTGTCAAATAAATTATTCTTAACCATTTTTTAAGGTTTTACATTTTGCTATATTGTGAAATTCCTTAAAGCTACAAAGTAAAAGAGCTAGGATTTAGATCCAAGCCTTTCTGATACTCAAATCCTTATTTTGTCCATTATATCTTACTATCTTCATAGAATTGTGTCCCCTAAAACTCCCCTCTGGATTAGCCCCAGTCTCTCAACATAAGTCTCAACATGCAATAGTTAATTAAATTTGCTGAAGTCAGCCACACCTTGAATTTGCAATAATTTCAAAAATCCAGAGTTTGGCAGAAGTTGTGCCCCTTTGTCCCTATTTCTCCCAAACTGGAAAGGGAGAATGAGAAAACAAGGGTTCACAGATTCACAGCTTCTTATAGGAAGGTAAAGTGATAGTTCTGCCTCAGTGGAAAGAACGCAGGCTTTGGTGCCTGTGAGACATGGTAAGATTTAGATCCCAGCTCTGCCAGTTACTAGCTGTGAATCTTTGGCAAGTCACTTATCTACAGCAGCCTCCATTTCCAAATTAAAAAAACAAAAAACAAAAAAAAACAGGAATAATACATTCTTGGCCAGGTGTGGTGGCTCACGCCTGTAATCCCAGCACTTTGGGAGGCAAAGGCGGGTGGATCACCTGAGGTCGAGAGTTTGAGACCAGCCTGGCTAACATGGCAAAACCCTGTCTCTACTAAAAATACAAAAATTAGCCAGGCATGGTGGCAAGTGTCTGTAGTCCCAGCTACTCAGGAGGCTGAGGCAGGGAAATCACTTGAACCTAGGAGGCGGAGGCTGCAGTGAGCCGAGATCACGTCACTGCACTCCAGCCTGGGTGACAGAGTGAGACTCTGTCTCAAAAAAAAAAAAAAAGAAAATATTAAGAATAATACATTCTTTACAGTGGGATTGTGAGGATAAGAAATAGTATATCAGCAATTAGTACAGTGCCAGGCACATAGCACTTGGGATATAGAGGTCAACAAAACAGGTAAAAAAATCCCGGCCCTCATGGAGCTTACATTCTAGTGATTATTTTGACTGATTATTGTGATCTTGCCCACTGTTCCAATATTAGTGGTAGTAAACTGGAACATATTTCCACTTAAATATATCTCCAAACTCAGAAGGATCTCAAGGTGAAAAGTAGTTAGGGTCAGCTCTGGCTCCCATGGGATTCCCAAGCACTTACCCTCCTTGTGGTGGGCCAGGGGCCGGGGAGCTGGTCTCTTTATGTGGAAAGAGGGGGTCTTGGTGGGCCCAGAGCCTGGCATGGGTCCATTGGTGGCCTTTGGGGTGATCTTGGTCCCTCCATCCTGCAGCCTAGACACCAACTTCCCCACGTCCACCTCTGGGCAGGGCTCCAACTTGCCATCCGAAATAGGCCTGCTTGGGGACTTCCTCCCAGGATCAGTTTCCCCACTCCTCTGAATAGGTAGTTTGGGGTGTTGTGGTGGCTTGGGGGGTTCTATGCTGCTGGTGATAGTACCATTCGGTGTTTGATGTTGGATTTCATCTAGGAAAAGTTGGTGCCAAGAGGGAAGATTAATGATAACTTTTAAAACCTTTTCATTTTGATACATGCATACATACTTAATTTTGAAAATTTGTATACATTTTCAAAGCAGTTATGTCACTGTGGCACAAACCAACTATATCCCACAAAATCATTCTCTACCCTTCCCAGTTCATGTAAAGCCACAGATCCAATCCAAATAGGGAATTCAAGATCCGCGTATGATTTTCACCACCACAATTCAATAAGCCACAGTAAACCAAGAGGTTTTATTAAAGGAATATGTCACTCAAAAAAGACTTAAAGTCCCCAGTCAATGGCATATTCTATTCTTTGCAAATGAAGACATCATCAGTTAATTCTTAACCACTTCTCTGAAAAGTATTTTGTTAAGGTCTCTCAAATTTTAAGTTAATCAACATAACATACTTTAACTTCGTTCTCCAACCCGGAAGGAAACCTCCAACTGTTCTTTCCCCAGCTTTTGTGGTCTACAATTTCCTCTGACATTAGTACATGTCTTTCAGTGGTTCTGAGACTTACTTAAAGCTTTTGAAACCCTAATGAGACCTAGGGACCATCTCTCTAGAAAAATTAACCCACACAAATATAGCAAAAATTTTGAAAACTAATTTTTTAGTGATTCACAGAGCCTTCTGAAGCTGTCAATAAACCCCAGATTGAGAATGCCTGCTGTAAAGAAATTGTCACCTTCCATAGTCATAAAAAACTTCGAGTGCAGTGGTTAAGAACAGAGGTTCCAATGAGAACACTTGGACACACGAAGGGGAACATCACACACCGGGGCCTGTTGTGAGGTGGGCGGAGGGTGGAGGGAAAGCATTAGGAGATATACCTAATGTAAATGATGAGTTAATGGGTGCAGCACACCAACATGGCACATGTATACATATGTAACAAACCTGCACGTTGTGCACATGTACCCTAGAACTTAAAGTATAATAATAAAAAAAAAAAAGAACAGAGGTTCCGGCCAGCAAATTGAAACCTGAGATATATATCAACCAATTGCAATACATGGATCTTATTTAGATCTTGATTTTTTTTTAACAAAATGAGATAATAGGAGAATGTGGATACTGACTGGATAGCTGATCTTACGGAATCACTGTTTTGTTTTATTTTCTTTTAAGTATGATGATGATATTGCGGTTTTGCTTTTAAAAGAGTTCCTTTCTTTTAGAGATATACACTGAAACATTTACAAATGAAATGCCATGATGAGTAGGTTGGGGGAACGGGTAGGGGTATAGATGAAATAAGACTTGATATATGTTTTTAAATGCTGAAATGTGGGGAGTTCAATACGTTTGTTTCCAATTTCTGTTTATGTTTGGAATTCTTCGCAATAAAATGTTAAAAGACATGCAGGCTCTGAAGCCAGGTGGCCAGGTCTGAATCTCAGTTCTGCTTCTTACCGACTGTGAGACCTCGTACAAGTTCCCTATTCTCTCTGTACCTCAAATTTTCTCCTCAGTAAAACGGGAATAATAAAGAATACCGGTCTCATGAGGTTATGGTGAGGATTACAGGAGATGGTATACTTATTTCAGTGCCTGGCACATAACAGACACTCATTAATTGGTGGTTATTATTTACACTATTATGTGGTGGGTGGGCAGTGAGGCAAAAGTTTCCATGGGGGAAGTCTTGCTGCAAAGTCTTTTGTCCCCTAGACAGTTTTATTCTCCTTGGGAATTTGCCACCACTGATGCCACTGCCAAAGGGGCCGGAACCAAGGGGAGTTCCCCTATAGTCTCCCTAATTTCATCCCAAAGTAGACACATAGCCCTTTATTTATTAACCCTAGCACAAGTGCAACCAGACAGAGGCCATCAAACAAAAAACTACCAAAGGCTCACAAATAATGGCATGAACATGAGCACAAGAGTGCCAAATAACTAGAGCCTCTGGCTTCCAGGACGTGCCTTGTGGCAGAGGCCATCTTTAAACATAGCACTCAGGAGTAACTCAAGCACATCTACTCTCTCCAAACAATAAAGTGCATGGTGACATAAATTCTTTCCCTCACAGGCTTTAGCCCAACATCTCAGCTGCATGTTCCTATCTGAATACTTTCTTCTGGACAAGTGACTCCATCTCTGCTCTCCCTTAGGGAAATAAAGGTTGCCTGTGCCCTACAGGCCATAGAGTAACATCACCATCTCAAGAGAGCCAATCTTCATAAAGAGGACCCACATACACAGCCTCAGAGAGGCTGCTACCTTCCACTCAGGAAAGTATCTTCTGCTGGCTCGGGAAAATAGGAAATGTAATGATAGAAGCCATGATGACTTCGGAGCCAGGCCTTTCAGCAGGGAAACTATTTCTAGGTTCTGGGGTATGGTGAATAAAAATAATGATAATAGTGACAATGACAGTAATAATGAGAATAATACTGATAAAGACAACACATACCATTACTTGAGCACTTATACCATGGCAGGCCCTGTTCTAAGTGCTTTACCTGGATTATCTCATGTAATCCTCAAAACAGCTCTATAAAGTAGTACATTGTTATTAGCCCCATTTTACAGATAAGGAATCTAAGACACCCGCAGTCTCCATGTCACAAAACTACTAAGTGGAAACGCCAAGTTTCAAATCTTGAAGTCTGCTTCCAGAGTCTACTTACTCTTTCTGAAGAGAGTTCATTGCTCTGTCAGGTAATAAAAGTTCGGTGCCATCCCCTTTCCCTAACCAGCCACCCATTTCTACAGGAAAACACACAGACAAGTCTCAGGGACTACGAAGAACTGGGAGTGAATCAGGATGAGACAGGGAGGCCTCATAAATAGGCGTGGGGCCAACCCTTAAAGTGGAGGCCTCTCTTCCATGGGTGGGTAAGAGGTGGGGAGAAGCTTTGAGAGGATACACACTGGTACAGTAATAGAAATAAATCAATTATTATAATACATGTAGATTCATGCAAATAAGTGCTAGGAGTAAGACAGTACTAATACTGACTGCAAGGATTAGAGAGGGTCTTTATAAAACAGGTAACTTTTAAGCTGGGCCTTGAAGAATTCCAAAAGGTGGAGCTAAGTAGAAAGGGCATTCAAACAAAAAACAACTTGGAGGAGTGAAAGACCATGCTTTGCCTAAGAAAATATAATTAAAAGTTTGGTTTGGCTTGAGCATAGGGACCAATTACAGATGAAAAAGTGTGGGTAGCTGGAGGTGAGGTTGTTGCAATAAGTTGGGGCTATATCATGAAGTCCATGAATGCCATGCTCAGGAATACAAACTCTGCCTTTGAGTCACAGAAGACAATGATTTTGGGGGGCAGAGGGCTGGGGGTGGGGAGAAGTGGCATTATCAAATATGCATTTTTAAACATCCCTTTGGGTTCATTACGAAAAGTAATGAAAAATAGGCTCGTCCCAATGAAAAGTAGCTTGGACCAGAAAGACTGGTGGCAGAAAGACAAGCTAGGGGACTGCTGATGAGAAGGATCCAAACTAGAGCTGCGTCAGAAAAGAGAGGCAGATTCAAGAGAGGTTAAAGAAGTGGAATAATCAGGGCTTAGTTATGGAGGTGTGATGGAGTCCATGACGAGGGTGAAAGGAGTCACTGACATACTATATACAAAAGGGATATCAAATTTCAGACTGAGATAATGAGATGCTACTGGTGAGCAGGATTGGTTCCTTCTCAGAACACTGTTCAGACAGGTTATAGGAAGTGTGATATTATAGTAAATAAATAAGCTTTAGGATAAGATAGATGAGTGCAAATTGTTCTGTCATTTAGTAGCTGTGTTAGTTGGGAAAACTACTCATCATCTTTGAGCTTCCAGTGCCTTCACTATAAAACAGAATTCAGCATACCTACCTCGCATGGGAGTGCTGAACATTAAATGAGATTATGGATTCACACTCACATAGGATGGCTAGAATAAATAAGACAGACTATACAAAGTGTTGGTGAGGATGTGGTGAAATTGGAGCCTTCATTCATTGCTGGTGGGAAAGTAAAATGGTGCAGCTGAGGCCTCGTGCAGTGGCTCATGCCTGTAATCCCAGCACTTTGGGAGGCCGAGGTGGGCGAATCATGAGGTCAGGAGTTTGAGACCAGTCTGGCCAACACAGTGAAACCCCATCTCTACTAAAAATACAAAAAAATAGCCTGGTGTGGTGGTATGCACCTGTAATCCCAGCTACTCGGGAGGCTGAGGCAGGAGAATCACATGAACCTGGCAGGCGGAGGTTGCAGTGAGCTGAGATCGCGCCATTGCACTCCAGCCCAGGCGACACTGTGAGACTCCATCTCAAAAAAAAAAAAAAAAAAAAAAAAGGTACAGCTGCTTTGGAAAACAGCCTGGCAATTCTTCAAAAGTTTTAATATAGACCGACCATATAACCTACAATTCCAGTCCTAGGTATATACCCAAGATAATTAAAAACAGACATCCACACAAAATCCTGTGCATGAATGTTCACAGCGGCATTATTTATAATAACCAAAAAATGAATACAATCCAAGTGTCCATCAACTGATCAATGGATAAATAAAATGTGCTACATCTATACAAAGGAATATTATTTGTCCATAAGAAAGAATGAAGTACTGATACATTCTACAATGTGGATGAACCTTGAAAATATTATGCTAAGAGTAAGACGCCACCCAAAAATGTCCACATATTCTATAATTATATTTCTATGAAATGTTCAGAATAGGCAAATCCGTAGAGGCAGAAAGTAGATCAGTAACTGTCAGAGGTTGGGGGAGAAGTAAACTTAAAAGTATTGGGATTCTGGGATGATGAATATGTTCTGGAATAAGATAGTTGCACAAAATTTACTAAAAACCATTAAACTGTACGCTTTAAAATGGTGCATTTTATGGTATGTGAATTATAGCTCAGTTTTTAAAAAAGTTAAAAATAAAAAATGTCTAGACTGGGTAACCTCATTGGAGATCTTCTGTCCCAAAGCCCTCATCACCACAGAGGGGCAAATTGAGGTCCAGAGAGGGGAAGTGACTAGCTCAAGTTATTCAGCAGGCTAGTAGCCAAGATTAAATTAGACCTTCTATCTACTGACACACAGTTCATTCATTTTTTGCACTCATTTATTAAGGAATTACTATATGCCTGGCACTGTGCCCATGCTTTGGATATAGTAAAAAAAACAAGTGGCCACTGGCATAGAGTTTATATTTGGGGAGACTGTAAATAAACAAATAAACCCATTCTGTAAAAATGAGACTATGGAACAACAGACAGGCATCCAATGTTCCCCTCCACTTTCTCCTGAATGCCAGCTCACCTCCTCTGTCAAAGAGTTGATCCCTTAACCTAAGTGATAATCTCTTCATCATTCCTTATACATCCACTCATTCATTCTTAGAATATTTACTAAATACATGATATGTATACCAGGAGTTGTTCTAGGGCCTGGTAATCAAATAGATTTTACATTCTAATGGGAGAGAGAGATAATAAACATGTGAACAAACAGAAGCAGGGGATATGAGTTGCATAAAGCCATATAAAGGGATAGGGAGTGATTGGAGGAGGAGAAAGAACTATTTAAGTAGAATGTTAAGAAAAGGTCTCTATGAGAAGACAGCATTTAGTAGACACCTGAATGAAAGAGTGAGCCTTGTGAAGTTCTGGAGGAAGAATGTTTAGGGCCAAGAGAGTAGCAAATGCAAAGGCCCTTAGGTAAGTTTGACACAAGTAAGGACCTGCAAGAACAATGAGATTACAGTAGAGAGCAAAAGAGACAGTGAGAGAGCAAAGTTCAGAAATGAAGGTCACAGAAATAAGCAACAGTCATATAATGAAGAATAAAATGCAAGTTTTATTCTAGGTATGAAGGGAGGTTACTGAAAATTTGGCACAGAGGGAATGATGTGATCTGATTTCCATTTTTTTCATGGTTTCAATGGACACTTTTCTTGTTTATTTAATGGATCATCAATTTCGTCTCCCTACCTACAAATGGAATTTCATCTTGTTTCCACGCTGAGTAGTGAAACAGTGACAAAGCTAATCAGGATAAGCTACATCAAAAGAGAACTAAGCTAACACAGCTCACTTTTTTTTAACAGGCAAAATATGCATATATGCATTCTAGAATGCACAATGGTTTAGTCACTAAGAAATTCAAATGGGATCTTGAAGAATGTAGGCAAATCCAGGGTGCAGTAAAGATGAGCTGAGAAGCTGTGCAACTGTTTAAGGGTTCCTGGCACTGCATCTCTTGGCCACTAGCTGAATCTTGACATGGAAGGTTTTAGCTAATGCCAAGTGGAGATGCAGAAAATGCTAAGTTGACTTAGGGGCTGTGCACAGGAACTAAAAGGCAGGAAAGTACTAAATATTGCCGAGAGCATCCACCCCAGGAAGGACTTTACCGTCCAGGAGCTCTAAACTGGCACCACCCCTAGTGCTCACATGTCTGATTTTATCCTCTGTGTTCCATTTGGCACAACAAGTGGCAGTGTTTCCACCACCTATGATGGTAGTGCAGCCCCTAGAAGTGGCTTTCACCACCTCATCCATGAGGGCTTTGGTTCCCTGGGCAAAAGCTTCCCATTCAAATACCCCCACAGGACCATTCCACACAATCTGCTTAGCCCAAGTGACAGTCTCAGCATACTTCTTGCTGCTTTCAGGACCACAGTCCAAGCCCATTCAGCCAGCAGGTATGCCAGAAGCCACAGTGGCTTGGCCAGTCTTGGCATTCTCATCAAATTTCTCAGCAGTGACAAAGTCAATAGGCAAGGTAATCTTCACACCATTCTTCTCAGCTTGGGACATTAGGTCTTTGACAATCTTGGCTCCCTCTTCATCAAACAGAGAAGTGCCAGTCTCCATGTTGTTGAGCACCTTAAGGAAGGTAAAAGCCGTTCCACCACCAATAATCATCTCATTGACTTTGTCCAGCATATTATTGATCAGGTGGATCTTGTCTGCAAATTTAGCTCCACCCAGAATGGCCAGGAAGGGTCGCTATGGGCTCTCCAAGACCTTCACAAAGTAGTTCAGCTCCTTCTTCATCAAAAAACCACCAGCCTTCTGTGGCAGACTGACTCCTACCATGGAGCTGTGGGCTCTGTGAGCAGTGCCAAAAGCACCATTGACATACACATTCCCTAGCGTGGAAAGTGAAGCTCGGAAAGCTTCTATTTTGGCGGGCTCACTTTAACCTTGTTCCCAGAGTTTTCCCTTCCCTTCTTCTTCCACATGAAAGTGGAGGTTCTCCAGCAGGATGACAGACCCAGCAGCTGGGTTGGCACAGGCTTTCTCCACTTCTGGGCCTACACAGTCTTTCAAGAACAGAACATCCTTGCCCAGCAGAGATTTGAATTCTACAGCAAATGGCTCTAAGGAGTATTGTCAGGCATAGGGACACCATCAGGCTGGCCTAGGTGGCTCATAAGGACTACTGACTTGGCTCCATTGTCCAAGCAGAATTTGATGCTTAAGACAGTAGCCTTAATCCTCTGGTTGTTTGTTATCTGGTTATTCTACACAGGAACATTGAAGTCCACTCTCATAATGACCCGCTGCCCTTTGACGTCCGGTTCGTCCAATGTCAGCTTGTTAGAAAGCGACATTTTGGAAATGGAGAGAGGTCGATGATTCAGACAGTAAGGGAGCCGGCTGCTGATGTGTGCTTGGGAAGCTTGCAGAATCCTGATTTCCATATTTTAAAGGATGTGCTGTTACTGGCTGCCGGGGAGAATGAATTACAGGCAAGGAAGAAGGCAAGCAATGATACCAGGTAAGAGATAATAGTGGCTTACAGCGATAGAAGCAGTGGGCAGTAGTAGAAGTTAGCATATAATGTGCAGGTAGAGCTGACAAGAATTGCCAATGGATTCAATATGAAGGAAAAAGGGAAAGTAGTAACCAAGGATGATTCCAAAGTTCTTGACCTTAGCAACTGGATGACTGCTGCTGCCAATTACTTAGATGGAGGAGACCAGAGTAGGAGCAGGTTAAGAAAGAGTCAGGCATCAAGTTATGTTTTGCACAGTGTAAACTGAGATGCCCATGAGTCATCCAAGGAGAACTGTTGAGCAGGAAATTTGATATGACAAAAGAGGCAAGATATCAATCTTAGATAAATTTGGAAATCATCTTTAGCATTTAAATGGTATGTAAAACCATGAAATTTAATGAGATCACACAGGAAAAGAACATGATCAGAGAACAGGACTAAGAAAAAAGCTCTGGGACCTTCTAACATGTAAAGTTGGGAAGAGAAGGAAAACCAGGAGAGAAGACTGAGATGGATTATCTGGTGAGATTAAAGGAAAATCTGGTATCCTGAGAGCCAGGTGAATAAAGTGTTTCAAGAAGGTGGAGTTAGTCAACTGTGTCAGATGCTACTCACAAACTGAGTATGATGAGAACAATGTTGTAGCTATTTGGTTTGGCCTCATGGAGATTATTGGCAAACCTGACAAAAATGGTCTTAGTGGAGTAGGAGGGCAGAGGCACATTTAGAATGGGTGTAGTCTCCACACTAGCAATTATTCCACTGAAGGCATTTATTTCTTCACTTATCTATGTCTCCATTTCTTCTGTGAGGGCAAGCAATGTATCTTAATTTCACCTAGCACAATACCTGGCACATAGTAGTTATCCAATCCGTGTTTGCTATATTTGAATTTAAAATTTCACAACATTCACCTTGCTCACCCATTTCAATATATTGGGGGCATAAATCTAAGAACACCTTGGATCCTGCACTGGCCTTATAGGGATCCTCCACGTGGTAACTTCCTTTACAAGCTCATCACCATCCTATCTGCTGTCAAAGGCTTAATCCCCTCTCTGAGCACAAACTACAAACCCTGGCTGCTTTTAAGCTCAGGAGCCAGGAAAGGTCTACTTTTATAGAGAGAAAAATGGTCATGCCACCCCTTCTGCCCTTCGATATCCTCTTTGTGTCTAATCACCATTCAGAAGCTAAAGGTGAACCTCAGTACTGACCTTCGCTTTCATCCAGGGAAGAAGTATAGAAAACCGTCCTTTCTCGCAGCAAGCGCTTTGAAATCGTGATTGGTTTGTGCCTTCTTGCTGTCACCCGAGGCGGAGGCACTGGCGGTGCAGCGCTTTCCTCAGGTGGACCTAAATAGATCTGTGGAGAAAGAAGGAAGATATCTAGAGAATAATTAGATCAAGTTTTTGTCTTCTGAATGCTACCCACCAGTTGATGCTTGCTGGCCTTATATCTAGAGTTTGTAACGTGAATACTAACATGACTCAAAGAATCAGAGATTTTCTTAATCACTCTAGCTACAGGTAAATGTTTAGGTATCTCCTACTATGCTCAAGGCACAGAACCTGGCACTTCTCAGTTTGGAAGAAAAAATGCCTATAAAAGATGGCATTAGTCCTGGATTTTCCATGTCCTTCCTGGGAGACCTTAGGCAAGTCACCTCACTTCTCTGAGCCTCGGCTTTCTCATCCGTAACATAGGGACAGCATCACCCACTTCACAGAGTGTGGTAAGAAAGAAATTAAAGGAGCTGTCAAGGTGCCTTCTATGGGTGGGGGTAGGACATGGAAGGAGACTAAACACAATTACATG
This sequence comes from Pan paniscus, assembly GCF_029289425.2. Taxonomy (NCBI): domain Eukaryota; kingdom Metazoa; phylum Chordata; class Mammalia; order Primates; family Hominidae; genus Pan; species Pan paniscus. Next base: position 67,727,413 of record NC_073272.2, read on the forward strand.
CCCATATGCCTTAAATAGTTCTGAAGGGATACCAAAGAATCTGATTACATTGTTTGTCTCAAGGTAGGACTAATGATTGGCTGGGGAATACAGGGAGAACAACTGTGTTTTCCCTCCTATGTCACTTTGTTCTTTTATAATTTCATGCCATGGTACATTACCTATTCAATAAAAAGTAAAATAAAATTAAAAAGCAACAACATAGTGCCTTGGATGCTATAAGAAGTGCCGAAGGCATGCAGAAGGAGCTGTGATTAGAATTTTTATATAATGTCTCATGTGTACTTAAGGATTTTCCGGTCTCCATGGAGACCAACCTTTTCGCCCAAGTGCATACACTATGGGATGATACACATATGCGATGGAGAAAGGAGACCACTGTCTAGCCAGTGAGACTAACAAAATCAACCCCAGTGATTAGTGTAAAGAGAAATGTCAGAGCCCAATATGCCATCAGGCAAGGGTCAACACAGACTACATGGGCATGGAAATAACATGATTGAGAACACAAGGCAAGCCTGTGTAAAAGGTGGACAATGATAAGAAACAATGCATGAACAATCACAAGCCGTGAGTATATGCCTCATGATTGTAAGGAAGACAAAATGTAACTTAACAGCAAGCAGATTAATGTTGAGGCCATACGGTTCTAGGTCATATTCCTAATTCCACCATCATTAGTAATAATAGTCTAAAGAGCCACCATTTTGTGAGCTCAAACAGTGTAGTCGTTGTTACAAATATTCCTTGCTATTTTTCGAATACATGAGGTCGTTGCACTGACTGTTTCTTCCACCCAGACTGATCTTCCTTCAGATATCCATTCTTCTAGGATTCTAATCAAACATACCCTGCTCAGTAAGCCCTTCCAGGTCAATATATTTAAAACAATGACATGCCTCCCTCTACGCAAGCATTCCTATCTTCCTTCCATTTTAATTTTTTTTCTCTTCAGCATTTCCTATCACTCTCTAACATAGAACACGTTTTACTTATTGATTTTGTTTGCTGTCTGTCTCCAAGCTAGATTTTACACAACATAGAAGCATGTCTGTCATGTTCACTGCTCTATCTCCACCACCTAGAAGAGGGACTGGAATTGCTGAGGCAAAAAACAAATACATTTGCAATTCTAATGTAAAAGGCCAAACTGTCACCTGAAAATACTACTACTATTAACAGCTACTAACTACTACTACTAAAATACTACTACAAACAGCTACTATCTTATTCCGGCCAAGATAGGGCACAGAAACTAGTTTTACTCATTTAGCCTGAAACAAGTAAAAACAAAACAAAACTAGGAAAAATACATGCAACAGTAGTTTTAAAGGCATTGGAAATCCAGCAGTGAAGGACAGTGAATGCTGAGAGACTGAAAAAAACAAATGAGGTCAGCCCTATGAGTTTCCCAGCTTAGAGTTTTGCAGGCTGCAGTGCAGGAAGGGGAACCCAAGTGGAACCCAGTAGTATCCCTACGTTGAGAAGACTGAATTGGGAGTATGGGAAAGACAAGGAAGTGAGAATTTGCAAGGCAAAGTGCCAGAGAGATTTTGTACACTAAAATCTTCAAAATATTGCTGAGAAATATTAAGAAAATCTAGATAAACTGAGATATATTTTGTTTGCAGGTATAAAGACTCAATAGTGTTAAGATGTAAATTCTCACAAAATTGATCTACAGACTGAACACAACCCAAATACCAGTAAGCTTGTATGTAGACATTGACAAGCTGATTCAAAAATGTATAAGGACATGCAAAGAACCTAGAATAGCCAAAACAATCTTGAAAAAGAAAAACAAAGTTGGAAAGCTAACACTACCTGATTTCAAGTCTTATTATAAAGCTACAACAATTAAGACAGTGTGGCACTAATGTCAAGATAGGTGAATAGATCAATGGAACAAAATAGAAAGCCCAGAAATAGACCCACATCTATACAGATAAATTTATTTATTTATTTTACAAAGGCAATTCAGTGGAGAAAGGACAGCAATGGTACTGGAACAATGTGATATACATAGGCAAAAAAACAAAAAACAAAAAAAACTTCAATTCGTATCTTATACCACAGAAGAAAACTAACTCAAAATGGGCTATAATCAAATTTAAAAGCTGAAACTATAAAATTTCAAGGAGAAAAATCTTTGTAATCTTAGGTTAGCCAAAGATATCTTAGATACAATGATTCATAAAATAATCAATAAACTGAACATCAAATTTGAAAACTCATGATTTTCTAAAAGACACTGTTAAGAATGAAAAGAAAAACCACAGACTGAGTTAAAATATTTGTAAATCATATGTCTGATAAAGAACTTGTATTATATATATATTATATAAAGAACTCCCAAAACTCAATAACCCAATAATAAGAAAACAAGTAAATCAGTTTTTAAAGAATAAGCAAAATATTTGAATAGACACTTTACCAAAGAAAACATACAAATGGCAAACATAAAAAAAGTTCAACATCATTAAGTCAATAGGGAAATGCATGCTAAAAACATGATGCGATGCCACTGAACACCTATTAGAATGGTTGAAATTTTTTAGACTGACCATACCACATGTTGAAAAGAATATGGAGGAACTGGAACTTTCACTGCTGATGGGAATGTAAAATCATACAATGTCATAGTGAATTAAAAAAAAAAAACACCCAATGAAATAGATCATCTGAATAGTCCTATAACCATTAAAAAATTTCAATTCATAGTTTAAAAACTTCCAAAGAAGAAATCTCTAGACCCAGAGAGTTTAGCTGGAGGATTCCACCAAACATATACAGAATTAACATGAGTTTTACAGTCTCTTCCAGAAAGTACAATGATACAGTTACTTAAGAAAAATGTTTTACGTTTTCTTTAAAAATTAAATGTATAATTACTATGTGACTCAGTCATTTCTACTCCTTCATGTTTACTCAAGAAAAAAGAAAACATATAGTCGTACAGACTGTACACAAATGTTTGCAGCAGACCCAAACTGAAACAACCCAAATGTCCATTAACTAGTGAATAGACAACCAAATTTTGGTATATATGATGGAATACTACTCAGTACTAAAAAGGAATGAACTATTGACTCACTATAACAACTTAAATTAATCTCAGAATAAATATGCTGAACCAAAGAAGCCAGACCAAAAGAAAAGTATGTACTGCATTATTCCATTTATACAGAACTTTAGGAAACACAAATTATACTGACAGAACTGATTAGTGGTTGCCTTAGGTGAAGAGTTTAGTGTGGGAGTGGCCTGGAGAGGGGAGGATTTTGAAGCGACCAGCCATTGAAAAGGACATACAAAGGAAAAGAAAATGAAATAGCTTGTGAACATAAAAATCAACTTCACTAATAATTATAAAACTACAATTCAAACAAGATATCACATTTTGCCTATTAGACTGATAAATTAAGAAAAATCAATATTGTCCTAAACTGACAAAGAAGTGGGTAAAAACAGTCACCTTTATAAGCTGTTATTGGGAGGGTGATTTGGTTTATCCATATTGGGGGTCAATCTGGTAGTAGCAATCATGATTTTAAATAGGCATGCCCTCTGATCTCCCTACTTTTAAAACCCCTATTAAGCAGAAATCCTGACACATACACACACTGATATCTATGCAAGTTCCATGTACCATAAAAAAATAAAACTACATAAATATCTATTAACATGGGAAAGTTACATAAATTGTGGTTCACTCACTGAGGAATATTACACAACTGTTAAAAGGTGGTGATGTAGATTTGTAAGAACTGAGGTGGAAAGATTAAATATTTTAAAGTAGCTTATGGAACAGTATATATAGTATGATGTCATTATTCAAAAATAGTTTTGTGTGTGTATGAATGCACTGTCCTTTGTCATTTATAATTGCAAAGAAAAGGGTCTAAAAGCATACACATTAAATTGTTAACAATCACAATCATAACCTCTAGGAAAGTGAATAGGATTACAGAGGAATGTCAACAGATACATTCCTGTTTTAGTCTATACACTTCTATATTATTTAAATTTTTGTGCTGAATTTTAAGTTTAGTTTGATTTTTTAAAACATAATAAAAATGAAAACAAGGACACCCTCTAAAATATTTTTTATTGTTGTTTAAGAAAGAACCTAAATTGTAGGGATCTAACACACATGAGTTCAAACCCCAGCTCTATCACTTATGGCCTCTGTCATGTTAGGCAAGTCATTTAACCTCTCTGAGCCTCAGTTGTCTAATTTGCCAAAAGAAGATCATGTCTATGAGTATAGTTGTCATGATCAACTGATAAATGTACATGAGTATTTGTCTAGCTTAAATCCCCCTTCTCTCTCTCTCTCTCTCCAGGGCCCTTCCATTTGGTTTTGAATACAACCTCTTAACTGGGGCCAATTCTATTTTCCAGGGGACATTTCATGACATCTGTGAAAATATTTATTGTCACAACTGTGGAAGGGGGGTTGGCATCTAGTGGGGAAAGGCAAGGAATCCTGCTAAACATCCAACAATGCCCACGGCAGTCCCCACAACAAGAATTATTGGCCCAAAATGTCAAAATAATACCAAGGCTGAAAAATGTTGGTCTAGAATAATGAAGAGGAATAACAAATGAGAATATACTTACTTAATGCAGATGGGATTCAAGAAAATTTTAACCCTGAACTAAACTTCTAAAAAAACATTTTGAAAACATTGAGTGGAGGAAAACAGAATACATATTTATTATGTTTATAGGCATCCATCCACGCATCTGTCCATCCAACAATCTCTTCCGATTGAACCCAAGTGAGTGTTATTAATGGAGATAAACGCATCATATATTATTTCCCTTTGCTCAGTTAGAAGACATCCTTGCTGAGCCATTCATAATATACCAGACCATAGACACCCTCCCTCACAGATGGCGTCACCTCATACTTCAGAGAAAAGGGAGGTCATTAGAAGTAAACTTCTTCGGCTGGGCGCGGTGGCTTATGTCTGTAATCTCAGCACTTTGGGAGGCTGAGGCAGGCGGATCCCTTGAGGCCAGGAGTTCAAGACAAGCCTGGCCAACATGGTGAAACCCTAGCTCTATTAATAGTACAAAAATTAGTCAGGCATGTTGCAGCATGCCTGTAATCTCAGCTACTCAGGAGGCTGAGGCAGGAGCATTGCTCAAATCTGGAAGGTGGAGGTTGCAGTGAGCCCAGATTGCACCACTGCACTCCATCCTGGACAACAGAGCAAGACTGTCTCAAAATAAATAAATAAATAAATAAATAAATAAATAAATAAATAAATAAAGTAAACAACTTCAACTTTCTGTCCCCATACTGACAAACTCATTGACATCCACACTTATAAACCTACTTTATCTCTCCTCACTTTCTAAGGAGAATGCCTCTACCTATGCTCTGGATCCCATCTCATCTCTTCCTGTTTCTCAGGGACCTTCCTCCATCATTCATCTCCTTTCTTACAATACTGTTTCTCAAAAGCATTTAAATGAACTTAAGTCTCTCCTGTCTGAACCCAAGCTACTCCCCACTGCCATCACATTCATTTTCTTCTACACTTTCCAGACAGTTAAGTCTCCATTTCTTCATCCGCCAGTTGATCCTCAACCTTGTCTCTGCCCACATCACTCCTCTGTAACTGTTTTTACAATGATCACCACTGGCCTGCTGATTGCTGACTCCAACAGGTACTTTTCAATTTTTATTTTGACTGTGCTCCAACATTTAACACATTTAACCAATCCATTTCTAAAAATTCCTCTCTCTTTACCTTTCTGCTTCTCTGAACACTGTCGTCTCTTTCACTGGCTCTCTCTGAAATTTAATGTTCTCCGGGATTATGTCCTCAACCTTCTAATGATCTCACTTGTCTGCACTCATTCGCTTTCTCAACCGTGTCATCCACTCACATGGCTTGCACTACCAAGTTTCTCTACTGGTTTCTATACCAATATATCTAACTAACTGCTCAATGTTGCCTTCTGGATATCCCAGAGGTATCTCAAATTCAACATTTCTAGAATTAAACACTTTCGTCCCTTAAAATTTTTTATTATCTAAAACAATGCCAATGTCCAAGCCACAAATCTGGACATTATTATCTTAAAATCCTCCCCCTCTCTCACATCCCACATCCATTTAGTCACCAAGTTCTATCAATTATACTTCCTTAATGTCTCTCTAATCTGTCCCCTCTGCTCACTACCACTGACTTGGTTGAGTCTCATCATGTCTCTCTATGATTATAATAGTCTCCTAATTGTTCCTTCTGTCTCCAGCCACTCCTGTCTTTAATCTGTCTACCCAAGTGCAGGTAGAGTGATCTTTCTCAACTCTAATCTAATTGTGTTACTCCACTGCTTAAAATGTTTCAATGACTCTTCACTGTCTTCGGGACAAAGGCCAAATTCCTTAGTTAGCACACAAAGTACTCAATAATCTGGCCACATCCTGAAATCTCCAGCCCCATCTTCCACTATTCCCCTACATTCACCCTCCACTATAGCCATGCTGAATTATTAAAGTTCTTTAGTCTCTTAGTTATTTAGTTCTTTGGTTATTTTATGGAACTTAATTTCTCTGGTGTCTCATTCCTGTATGTATCCAGAGTGATCTATACACAGAACACTTTCACTCTTACCCTTTATGGAAGAGACTGCTAATTGCTTACTGGTACCCACCTTCCCCTTCTTACTTTTACTAATGGAAGTCACTGAATGGTAGCTGGGCACCCATGCCTACCTTTCTTAGTCTCCCTTGCAGCTAGGTAAGGACATGTGATTAAGTTTTAGATAACAGAATACAAGTAGAAATAATGCATGAAAGCCTCTGGGTCATGCTTTTATGAAGAAGCTGTCTGTATTACATTCTGTCTTTTTTTCCCTTTCTCTCTGGCTAGTAAATGGGGACAAACGGAATAGCTATCTAGGATCAAGAAACTGAAGCCAAGTGGTGAGGATGGCGGAAGTATGTCATTGATCTTGGACTATTCACTGCTAGACTTTTATGTGAGAGAAAAATGAACTCCTCTCCATCATATTTAAGCCAAATAATTTGCAGTCCTCTGTTATAGGAGGACTTTTCTTACAGAAGGTTAATTAATTAATCTACTCCTCTGATTTTCAGGACTCACATCATGCATTACCCACTGTATGAAGACTTCTCTGATTCCCAATAGAGAGGTAAGTTCCCTTTCCGTGGGCTCCCACAGCATCCAATGCACATCTTCACCACAGTCTTTATTACACTGCATCCTGAGTGTTAGTTGGTTCCAGATACCCCCAAGTCCCATAACTTTTCTGACAGCAGAGATTTTTTTTCGTGATTCCTCTCTAGAGACTAGGGCTGAGTAGGGCACGAGGCAAGATAAAGCAGCTCAATGACAGTTTTTAAAATGAATGGATGAATTTTGGCTACCAGGCCCTTTAGAGCATATTAAATAATAGAACTTTTTTTTTCATTTATTCCTTCACCAACTATAATTGGGAAGAGAGAGTACAAAATAGAGGTGAGAGAGTACAAAGTAGAGGTCAAAGAGTCAGGACAGAGTCAGAGTCAGTTGTGTTGGAGCTTTGCTATGTAACCAGGGGCAAGAAACTTAAACTATATGAATCTCAAACTTGAAGCTCAGTTTGCATTTCGAAAATGTCAGCTGCAAAATGAGAATAGTGATACCAACTACCTCATAGGGTTGTTGTGATGGTTGAATGAGGTAACATACAGACATACCTAGGAGATAGTGTGGATTTGGTTCCAGACCACCAGAATAAAATATGTATCACAATAAACTGAGCCACACAATTTTTTCTGGTTTCATGGTGCTTATACTACACTGTAGTCTAGTAAGTGTGCAATAGCATGATTCCTAAAAATACGGTGTACATCCCTTCATTAAAAATAATTTATTGCTAAAAAATGCTGACAATCACCAGAGCCTTTGGCAAATCATACCCTTTTTTGCTGGTGGAGGGTCTTGCTTCTATGTTGATGACTGCTGATTGATCAGGATGGTGCTTACTGAAGGCTGGAGTGGCTATGGCAATTTCTTAAAAGAAGACAACAATGAAGTTAGCTGCATCAATTGACTCTTCCTTTCACAAAAAAAAATTTCTCTGTAGCATGCCATGCTGTTTGATAGCATTTTACCCTCAGAACTTCTTTCAAAATTGGAGTCACTCCTCTCAAACCCGGCCACTGCTTTAGTAAACCAAGTTTATGCAATATTCTAAATCCTTGGTTATCATTTCCACAATGTTCACAGCATCTTCACCAGGAGTAGATTCCACCTCAAGAAACCATTTTCTTTGCTCATCCATAAAAAGTAACTTCTCATCCATTGAACTTTTATCCTGAGATGGCAGCAATTCAGTCACGTCTTCAGGCTCCACTTCCAATTCTAGTTCTCTTGCTATTTCTACCACATCTACAGTTACTTCCTCCACTGAAGGCTTAAGCTCCTCAAAGTCAGCCATGAAGGTTGTAATTAATTTTTTCAAACCTCTGTTATTTTGTTGATATTCTGACCTCCTCTCATAAATTATTAATATTCTTAATGACATCTAGATTGGTGAATGCTTTCCAGAAGGTTTTAAATTTACTTTGCCCAGATTCATCAGAGGAATCACTATCTATGGGATCTAAATCCTGATGAAATCTACTTCTTAAATAATAAGACTGGAAAGTTACTTTATTCCTTGATCCATGGGCTGCAGAATGGATGTTGTATTAGTAGGCATGGAAACAACATTCATTAATCTCCTTGCACATCTCCATCAGAGCTGCTGGGTGATTAGTACATTGTTAATGGGCAGTGATATTTTGAAAGAGAGCTTTTCTTTTGAGCAGTAGGTCTCAAGAGTGGGCTTAAAATATTCAGTAAAACATTCTGTAGACAGATGTGTTGTCACTTAGGCTTTGTTGTCCCACATATGCAGCATGGGCAGAGTAGATTTTGCATAACTCTTAAGGGCCCTAGGATTTACAGAATGGTCAATGAGCCTTGGCTTCACCAGCTGCATTAGCCCTTAATGAAAAGAGTCAGCCTGTCCTGTGAAACTTTGAACCCAGGCATTGACTTCTTTGCAGCTATGAAAGTCCTACATGGCATCTTCTTCCAATAGAAGGCTATTTCACGTACACCGAAAATGTGTTTTTTAGTGTTGCCACCTTCATCAATGATCTTAGCTGCATTTTCTGGATAACTTGGTACAGCTTTTACATCAGCACTTGTCGCTTCACCTTGCACTTTTATGTCATGGAACTGGTTTATTTCCTTAAACATCGTGAACCAACCTCTGCTAGTTTCAAACTTTTCTTTTGCAGCTTCCTTACTTCCTCAGCCTTCACAGATTGAAGAGTTGCAGCCTTCCTGTGGATTAGGCTTTGGCTTAAGGGAATGTTGTGGCTGGTTTGATTTTCTATCCAGACCTCTAAAAGTTTCTCCCTATGAGCAATAAGGCTATTTTGGTTTCTTATCATTTGTGTGTTCACTGGAGTAGCACTTTTAATTTTCTTCAAGAATTTTTCCTTTGTATTTACAACTTGGCTAACTGTTTGGCACAAGAGGCCTAGCTTTCAGCCTATCTCAGCTTTCAACACGCCTTCCTAACTAAGCTTAATCATTTCTAGCTTTTGAGTTAACATGAGAGACATGCAACTCCTTCTTTCACTTGCATACTTAGAGGCCTTTGTCGGGTTTTTAATTGGCCTAATTCCAATATTGTTGTGTCTCAGGGAATAGGGAAGCATGAGAGGGAGAGGGATGAGGAATGGCTGATCGGCGGAGCAGTCAGAACATACAACATTTATTTATTAAGTTTGCTATCTTGTCTGGGTGTAGTTCATGGAGCCGCAAAACAATTACATAGTAACATCAAAGATCACTGAACGCATATCACCACAACAGATGTAAGAAGGAAAAAAAAGTTTGAAATACTGCAAGAATTTTCCTAATGTAACACAGAGACAAGAAGTGAGCCCATGCTGTTGGACAAATGGCTCTGATAGACTTGCTCGAAACAGGATTGCCACCAACATTCAAATTGTTTTTAAAAATAAAATATTTGCAAAGAGCAATAAAGTAAAGCACAATAAAGCAAGGTATACCTGATGTAAAGAACCTAGCCTGGAACATACTGAGCACTCAGTAAGTGGTAGTTATTGCAATTATTATGAACCCTAAAAAGAACTTAAACCTATGTTTCCTTAGAGAAAGAGAAAACACAAGACACACAAAGAGGTGGGGAGGGAGGAGGGAGAGAGGGGAGAGGGAGGAACGGAGGGAGAGAGAGTGAAAGAGGGGGACAGGGAGAGGGAGAGGAGAGTGGTAGAGAAAGGGAGGGAGGAACAGAGAAATTTTCAGACTGGAGCAATAGGGAGTGAAGCAGTTACATGCTATGCAAATCAGGTGATATGAACTTAATTGCTCTTCAAGCTCTCTGTCAGATTAAATGATCTTATTTCCCTGCTCCAGTTATAAAAATTATTCACTTCTCATTGAAAAAAAAAAACCCTTCCTCACAGGTTGTTCTTCTTCAAGAAGCTACCCAGGCCTTAAGATAGATATGGGCTCACTGACTTCTACGATTTATAATGAGAGCTGACAATTCCACCTGGACAGGGTGTTGTCCACATGCCCTGTCTCCTGAAAATATACTGAAAGGCTCATTGGTAAGGAGCTGGTTGAGAGCAGTTTTGCCAATGTGGCAGTAGGCAGAGCTCAGAGAAGGTGCTTGGTAGGCTTAAAACCACACTCTCTTTAAGTGAGAAAAGTCTAGAAAAGCAAAGGGGAAACTTCCTGTTGTGCGTCTTCTCTAAAATTAAAATGTGGCCTGAATAACCCTGCAGTCATCACGGATTGCAACATCCTTCCCAAAGCTGGCCTACAGATGCAAACATTCAAGCCAAACTTTAATGTGGAAATATTGGCAATTGCTGTAGTAAGAAGAATCCACTTACCTCTTTTTCTGGTCTGTGGCCCTCCAAAGGCCTCACTTCAAAACTCTTTTTTAACAATGGGCATTAACCTGTGTGTTACTGCTATTCCTTTTGGGAAGAGAAATGGAGCAGATTGTCATCCTTGCTCCCAGACACTCTGGTTTCTTTGCTGTTCAACATGCCAAGCACACTGCTGCCTTGGGCCTTTCTACTAGGTTTTCCCTATTCATGGAATTGCTCTTCCCAAAGATATCTACCATACCTTGTACCCTTACTTTATTCAGTTCTCTGCCTAAATAACACGTTAACAGTAGCCTTGTCTGACCATCTTCCATAAAGGAACAACCCACTACCTTGCTTTACTTTTTCTTCAGAGCACTTGCCACCACCTGATGTATTGTTTATCTCCAGCAGAACATAAGACCCACAAAAAAGGGCCTTTGTTTTGTTTGTATCCCCAGAGCCTAGAACTTCACCTGTCCATAGTAAGCATTTAGTAAGTATTCATTGAATGAAGGGGTGACATTGGTACCTTAAAAACAGGATTATAAACTACAGATATAACTAGTGGAATTGGGAAGGGCAACTTGCGGAAAACTCCACAGTTTCTATTAAGAAAGGAGGAAGGAAAGAGAATATGGGCCCAAGATCTCTTAACTCACTGTTGGCAGTCCAATATTAATGAGAAAACTTTCAGAGCTGACAAGGGAGTTAGAATAGGTCCAAGAAAAGAAACCTAGCAAGCTCTACCTAATGCCCCAGTGGCTTCTTGTGTATCCATGAAAGGACTTATTCTAAGCAGGTTCTGAGAACGGAATAACAACCTACCCTTTTACAATAGCAGAAATAAAACCAGGCATGGTGGCTCAAGCCTGTAACCCCAGCACTTTGGGAGGCTGAGGCAGGAGGATCACATGAGGTCGGGAGTTCAAGACGAGCTTGGCCAACATGGTGAAACCCTGTCTCTACCAAAAATACAAAAATTAGCCGGGAGTGGTGGTGCACACCCATAATCCTGGCTACTTGGGAGGCTGAGGCAGGAGAATCGCTTAAACCTGGGAGATGGAGACTGCAGTGAGCTTAGATCACGCCACTGCACTCCAAACTGGGTGGCAGAAGTGGAGACTCTGTCTCCAAAAAAAAAAAAAAAAAGCAGAAATAAATCCTAAAAGAATGGGAAACTCATAGCATATGGAGACTTTCTAAAGGGTCAAATACTAGGTGGCACAGGATGCAAAACCAGTTCCTATGCATCTCATGCAATCATTGTGAAAAGGTAGTGACAGCAGTAATAGAAGGTGGAAATGGTGGTACTAGCTGCTGACCCAGAAGACTGACTAAAATGGCTTTGATGGAATAAACTTTTTCCAAGTTCAAGCCATGGGTCAGAGTTAGTTTTAATGGTCAACTCTTCTACAATGTTTACTACATGTCAGGCACATGTCTAAGTGTTTTATGTATATTAACTCATTTATTGAGTGTTTACAAGTTCCTTTCTCTGAACACAAATTCCTTTCTCTGCAAAGACAACCTGGGCTTGAAGGACATGATTGAACAACTAGCGCATTAGGGTAACCACAAAATAAATCCCTCTGTCTACCCCTTTCCACAGGATTAAGGGAGGAAAGAATAATTAGAAAGCTGAATGAATGGAAAGTTGAGAAAATTATCACTAGAACTTGACAGGGTACAGGCCTTCATTTTCCCTCCTCTGGACACTGTAGTGGTTCTTCTGTAGCTGAAAAATTAAGTAGGAATTCCTAACTCATAGACAGACTAGATCAACTCACTGGGGAGAAGACTAGAAAGAGGATGTGAGGCCAAAGGCTTGGCTGGGAATAAAGAATGTGCATTGTCCAAGGCCACCTGATAGTAAGAAGCAGGGCTATGATATGAACTCAGAAGTGTCTGACTTCAAGGCTAACGCTCTTTCCACTATAAACCATAGAAGGAAACATTTTAAGTTTAAAAATAACTCCTCGGGTAGAAACAGTATCAGGCAGAACTTATTTTCCCACCCTCCAAAACTCCAGAAAAAGGACAGACTGATTTGGCTTTCTGTGGACTGGTTAAGAACAATTAGGGCTTCATGGTCTCTGATAGTGACTTCAGAAAAAAATCCCAGAAGGTGGCCAAAGTAGAGTCTGGGGGCAAACCAGTGCTTATTTGTTTTCTGGGCATATGGTTGGCACTGAGTGCCATTCTAAAGGCCTGGTCTAAGAGAACTCAATATCCGAGGAATATTATTTCATTCTGATGGGCCTTGGCTGTTGTTTTGGGTTGTATTCAGGAAGGAGCCCAACTCCTGGAATCCCTCTCCTGAAGGCTTCTGGGAACTAAATCTGGACAATTTGCTGGGCTTTGAGACACTGCCGGGAGAGCGATCACCTCCATTGGGAAGAGGGTTAATGAACTGCTTGCCTGAGTTTGGTCACATATTAACCCCCTTATGGATTCTTCTCTGTCATGTCTTTAGGTGTGAAAGAGAGAAGAAATTTAATATAAGATGGTCATTTCCAATTGCCAAAGGCCAAGAGATCCAGACCCATTCTAACTCTTGGAAATCGTGGCAGAAATGAGCAACTATCCAGATTCTTTCCAGATGTCGCTTCAGGGCTGCAAATATCAGATTGTACAAAAAAAATTTTGCCTTTCTATAAATCAAAGCTACAAGACTTGGCCCTGATGAATCCCAGCTTTCCAACTGAGTCTCCATTTACACTCTGGCTAAGGCTATGTTGAGCTTTCTGGGTTCTGGTTATATTAGCAAAAACCATACTCTTAACTACACTAGAAACAAAGGTGGCAAAGGGTCAAAAGTAATGAGCTCTTAGCATTTGGCACAGACCACATTAAACATCAAGTGTGTCACCGAGTTTGCTTAGAGTATGTAGAGAACTTTGAAAGTATCACGTCTGTTGTTACCAAGAGCCAGCTTTTTATAAAAGGGCTGTCACTAAGGCTGTCTTTGGTCTCAGCAACACATAGTCTTTAAGGCCTTTTTAGATGTAACATTCTAGAATCCTGTCTAGTCCTACTCATCCAATATACTTATGGGAAAATCGATGTCCAAAGAGGGGGAAGTGACTTGCCCAAGGCCCCAAAGCTAGTAGGTGGTAGAACTGAGACTAGAATCCAAGAGTTCTAATGCCCAATCGGGTGTCATTTCCCCTAAAAACCAGTACCTCCTGCCTGAAACAGCTGTAGACTTCCACTGATTATATCTAACCGGTCTGTAATCTGTGTTCTAATTGTCTGTTCATTCCCCTTCCCAGTTGTCTTGGGAAGAAAATATCAAGGGAGAGAGAAGATAAAGTCAGATCCTGTTAAGGACATCTCTATCTACTCAGCATGGATTGTGAGTTTTCTACTAAGAATGAGATGGCAGATTCCAAGTGCAGTTTCTTTTTAGATCAACTTAAGATGCTTTTAGGTTGGGAAATTAAAGAGTTTCTTTATCATTTAACAACCATAAACAATGGTGTAACAGCTACTAAGAAAAGCCTCTTTTGACTACAAAGACTTAGTAGATACCAAGGTATTAATAAAAGTATTAGGAGGGAATGCCACCACAAAGACAGAGCTCATCTCCTGTCAATACAGCAAAGGGGTGGTGGTATAGGGCAGGGGCAAGTACTAAAATTTAGTGGCCAATGTACTATGTACAAAGTACTTGAAACATTTATCTCAATGACTCCTCCCAAAAACTCTATGAAGTATGTCTAATTATTGGTATCATTTTTTTTTAAATGAGGGAAACAAGGCTCAGGGGGGTAAACTGGCTTGTTTAGATGACCACCCAGCTAGTAAAGGATAAAGCTGGGATGTAACCCCTGGGCTGTCTAGTTTAAAGCTATTTTTCCATTCTTTCCATTATTCTCACTCTAGGGATATCTGAAGAGCTCACAGAGGTAGCCTGGACATTTTCAGAGTTCTTGGTAAGGAGTCTTAATCTAAGAAAGTAGCAATGACCCAGTTTTCAGTCTCCAAATCTCAGAGCAAAGAAAAAGTCCGCCCGATCTCTCATTGCTCCTCAATTGATTCCTGTTTTCTGAAATTCCTATTGGCCTATCACCAGACTGCTGAAGCTCAGTCTGCTTTAAGTCTAGCTGCCAAAGTACACCTATCTGGCCCTCTGGCACACTGGCCCCAGTCTTACTGTATTATCTAGACTCTGGTGTTCCAACCTGAGACCTCAGGCCACTCAAAGGAGAACAGCAAAGGAAAAAATATATGATACAAGAAAATCGCTGGCCATTGAGGGGAATGGACAATATGACCTTGGAGATATTTTCGATTCTCAAAAATCTCTGATTCTATATTCTTCCCCACCCACACACACTAGAAGCCTCCAAAAAGAAAATAAAAACAGATATTTGATTTTGATAGTCCATAGAAACTTAACCTCTGTAGACCTCAGTTTACCTGTAAGTAAATACTACATAAAGTTGTGAGAAATCGAGGAGATGCTTTGTGTCAAATGTATAGCACCATGTCTGACACATAGCAAGCTGTCAAAAAATGCTATCATTTTTACTGTGATAATTATTATTACAGCCCCAGCTAGAGAGAGAAAAAGGGAAGGAGTGGATATTTTCACCTCATTCTGAATCATCGGCATAATTGCCAGAATCAAAAGGGGAATCTTTTCTGCTCTCTGAACATTGGGGCAAACCTCAGATCACAACTGCATCCTACATTTATCACCCTATCTCATTGGGTTTGGACATGCTTATTCACCTCAAACAGGGCCTGACTTCACTTCAAAGCTATAAGTAACTGGGCATTTGAAGAATGTGTGAAGACCTCCACTTAGCCAAGGTGGAAAACTTGAAGCTACGTTTTCAAAGATTCATTGTAACTAATAAATACATCTGAAATCTCCCAATCTTAATAATTCTCTGCTCAAAGATATTTTTTCTCCAGGTTACATTTTGATCTTAATATTCAAACTTAAAGATATTTTTTCTCCAGATTCAATTGAGAATGTTTGCCAAATTCCAAGCTAAATACATATTAGATTCACATGTAGAGACTAATGAAAATATCCTTACATGTACAGATAATAAAAATGTTATTTTCAATAACTTTTAGCTTAACCTTATCATTTCAGAAATTAAATGTGAAGTAGAGTCTTGGCTTAATTAGATTCTCTCTCTTTACACATACCGACGCCCACCCCCCACCAAGTGTGTGTGTGTGTGTGTGTGTGTGTGTGTGTGTGTGTGTGTAGGTAGGTAGATATAGAGATACATTCTAAAATACAAATGTATAAAATATAAATCTATACAGTAAAATCTATAAAGTATAACTATATATTTACATTTACTTATATTTTAAAATATCTATCTATCTATCTTATTCCAGAAATCAGTTGGAGGGACACATTCATCTGTTCTCTTGCTACCCTCTGGTGGCAGACTGAAATTCACAAACACCACCTTTTAGAGAAAGGAGAGACAGACCAGGACTGGAAGGGTCTGTTTCCTCTAGGTTGCTAGACTGGGTGTCTGAAAAGTATATAAATCAGAGCCATTTCTTAACAGGGTCTCTTGTTTGCCTTCTCAAATCCATTACATTGCTACGACATGGGCTTTTTTCCTGGATGAGGTCCCATTTGGCCATTTGGGAACATAGGCAACACTGGAGTTCCCACAAACTCCACACTGAGAATAACCCAGCTTTCTCCGGCCAGTTTATAGGAAGAACTGCCTTCAACCATCCATGTCTGCAGAAAAGACTATACCATTCAGTCTTCCATTTCCCTGAACCATATATCTTAAGCAGTAAGACTAAAATCCATTTTGACATACACCGATAATAGATTTTCTAATTATCTCAAAAATAATCAACTATTCTCCCAGAAAACTATACTTAACACAGTTAGGCAAGATCCTTCCTGTATGATTAAAAAGCAGATGCCCACCCACTAAAAAGGAAAGACTGGAAATAAGGAGGGAACTCAAGAGTAGCTAGAATAGCTAAGTCATCATCAATGATGCAAAGAAAAGCACAGCTCACATCTCAATAAAACAGGTCCCCCTTTCCCTGAGGGGCAGCCTTAACCTGATAGACCTAAACTTAAGTCTCAGCTTTGCCACTTACTACACTCAATGCCTCCATTTCCTATCTCAGAAATGGAAATACAATCCATCATTCACAGAGTTAGAAAAAGGACTAAACGAGCTGGAAATACGCTGTCCCACACTGATTCCATGTTCACTGAATACAAATCTAAGTCTACAGGGGCAGAACCACTGCTTTCTAGCTCTTTGAGAGTGGTCTTGGGAGCAATAAAGGAGGAAAATGGCTGATGCCAGGTTGTGTAGGCGAGAAAATGAGTTTGCAAAGCACAAGTTAGACAACTGGTAAAAGTTTGTGGCTGGTATCCGAGTTCTTTTATAAACTAGTTGGGAAGAACTGTGGGGGAGAGCTGATGTTCCAAACAGTAGACAAACAGGAATGGAGCTGCAGAAATGCAAACCTGTTACCACTACCGTGGCATGCGAAAAGAGGCTTCATATAAAATGAAAAGCTTGGACCTGAAGGTCTTTAGGGCCCCTTTCCAGTTCTAAAATTCAAATGGATCTACCCTATATTTTGTCCCCTTAGGTGAAATAGCTCTGTCCTCAAAACTAAATTGCTAAGAACCGCCTTCAGAGATGACCTCTCTCTTCCCCACTAATTCCTGGCAGTTCCCCAAAACAAAATGTTCGGAAAACAGAAGTCAACCTTCCTCTGTCAGTCCAAATTACCTCTATGCCTCAAGCCAACAACTGATACATACTGCTAAGTGAGATGGGAAGAGAGAGAACTTCAGAATAATTGGCAATGTTGTTCTAGGGAATCAGTGTAGAGGTAGATCTTCCCCTATTATTTACCTACTTTCCAACTTAAAAAAGAAAAAATTTAGAAAAGATCATTCAAGTTGTTAAAAAAAATTTTAAGCAAGACTTAGTAATAGACTCCTTTAAGCATCAACTCTTCTGATTCACTTACACTGTATTTACAGACCCTGGATGCTCTTAAAAGAGAGACTGAAAGAAAGGAGTAACAAAGAAACTTAAAACCAATGTGTTTAAGCCCTTTTCTATTAAAGAGCAAGTGTAAATGGAAAAAACACATTACTGAAATTATAATATATTTCAACTGAAAAATCATACCCCATTAACTGAACAACTTGGCAGGAACATATAATCCCTATGTGTGAAGCGGCAACAGCTCTCACACATATTATCTCTTTTAATCCCACAACCATCGTGTGAGGTTACACTTACATAAGGTCTAGAATTTCTGGAACATTCTCACCCATATATCATTCTGCTATTTTTCAAAAAAGGTAACTTGATAAGTATTTAATAAACTGGGATTTCATTTCATATCTCCATGTAAGATGTTTCATTTGAAATAAATTCATAAATCAGAAAAGATCCTTGGTTACCATGTCTTTGTTTGGAAAACATGGTCAGCGTACATCTCTGGTATCACACAAAGGTCAGAACTTCGACTACTTAACACATATTAACAGGTTACAACGGTGTGAAAATCTCACTAAACAGCTGACCACTAGTTAATAGAAATGGCCTCCTATTATATCCTGGGAATAAGAGATAACTAGCATTTAATTGCTTTTCAAATCATGCCACATAATATGCTTTGGACATAGCAAAACCACACTTTTATGAACTAGATTGGGATTGAGGTCATTTGCCAACCAACACATTTTCTAATAAAATTTAAGTTGGCATTTGCCCCTAAAAATGCATAGAATAAAAACAAAAGAAAAATTATTTTGTTATACTAATGATGAGATGCTGTGTCACTCCTTTATCCACTTATAAATGAATTAGGACATTTAAGATGCAATGAATCATCATATAATGAATGTTCAGAATATGCTTCCAAGGCTCCCTACTGCCTTCAGGATAAAGACCAAACTCCTTAGCCAAGCATACATGACCCATGATCTGACCACCAAATGCTAGGATTAGAAAATTATTTTCTATCAAAAATCTTCACTATGTGGATGACCCTTCAGCAACTCTTGCCTCAAAGTTCCTTAGCTCTCTCATCTATAATGACCCTCACCTTCACTTACTTCAGGTACCCATTTGCAAAACACATAACAAAGATCTAGAGGTGGTAAAGTATACATTTGAACTGCCTGATTTCAAATTTGAGCTCCAACATTTACTTACTCCATGACCCTGGACAAGTCACTTAACTTCTCTGTACCTTGGTTTCTTCTTATGTGAAATGAGGTGTAAATGTGCTAATATGTGTAAAATGCTTTAAATAACTTTTTTTCAAATATTAATTAACATCCCTATAAAGGTTTTGTGTGGACATGTTTTCATTTCTTTGGGATAAATGCCCAGGAGTGTAAATGATGGATCCGATAGAAGTGCATGTTTAGTTTTTAAGGAACTCCAAAACTGTTCTCCAGAGCAGCCGCCCCATTTTATATTCGTACCAGAAATGTATGAGAGATCCAGTTTTTGTGTACCCTTGTCAGCAGTTGGTATTGCCACTATATATTTTTTTAACGTTACCTATTCTAATAGGTGTGTAGAGATCTCTCATCATGGTCTTAATTTGTATTTCCCTAATGGCTAGTGATCTTGAACATCTTTTCATATACTTAATTGCCACGCATACGTCATGTTCATGTCTTTTGCCCACTTTCTAATTAGATTGAATTTTTGTGCTGTTGAGCTTTGAGAGTTCTTTGTATAGTCTAGATATTAATCCTTTGTCAGATACGTGGTTTGCAAATATTTTCTCCAAATCTCGGTAGCTTTTTTTTCCATCTTATTAATAGGGTCATTCACAGAGCAAAAATTTTTAATTTTGATGAAGTCAATTTATTGATTTTTTTTCTTTAATGGATTATGCTTTTGGTATCATGTCTCCTCAATAAGTCCTAGGCTCTAACAGTTTTCTGTATTATCTTCTACAAGTTTTAGTTTTATGATTTATATGTAAATGTATGATCCTTTGTGAGCTCATTTTTATATAAAATGAGAGGTTTAGGTTGAGGTTCACTTTCATTACCTATAGAGCTGCAATTGCTCCAATACAATTCACTGAAATGACTACCCTCTCTCCCTTGAAATGCTTTTGTACCTTCATGAAAAATAATCAGGCCATACTCTGTAGGGCTATTTGTGGATTCTCTATTCTGTTCTATTTGTTTATGTAAGAAGTAGACAAGAGGACTTATCGGGTTACCTCTGCCAATTGTACACTGTCTTGATTACTGAAGCAATACAGTAAGCATTAATATTATTAATACCTACCTCCAGTTTATTCTTTTTCAAAATTGTATTAGCCCTTACAGTTCCTTTCCATTTCTACATATATGTCAGTATTATCTTGTCTTTATCTACAAAAGCTCTTCCTGGGATTTTGATATTGATTACCTTAAACTTATAATTTTTAAAGAATTGACATCTTTATCATGTTGAGTCTTCCACTCCATGAACACAGTATGTATCTCAATTTATCTAGATTTTCTTTGACTTCCTTCATATTCTCCACATTGCAGCCAGAATAAGCCTGTTAAGCCTAAATCAAATCCTGTCACTCCCATGCTCAAAACCCCCCTTCTATCTTACCCAGGCAGAGCAAATCTAAAATTCTTCCAGTGGATTATAAGACTCCACTATAGGATCTAGTCTGTCCCTCTCCATTATCTCTTCGAGCCCATCTTTTTCTATTTCATCTTTTGCTTAATCCACTCTAGCTAGTCTGGCCTCCTTGTTGTACCGTGAATATGACAGGCACACTTCTGCCTCTGGGATTTTGCACTTACCATTTCCTCAGCCTAGAATCCTTTCTCTCTGGATAGGTGAATGAATCATTCCTCCACTCCCTGTCAATCTCTGCTGAAAGGTCATCTTCTCTGTGAGGCCCTCCTCATTTCCTTATTTTCTCCTTTCCTATCTGTATTTAAAATTGCAAAACCACTTTCCAACCCTTCCTATTTCCCTTCTATGCTTTTCTCCTTAATGTTCATTACAATCTAAAATATTATATACTTTACTTACTCTGAATACTGTTTGTTTACTTTTTCTAAATATAAACTCTATGAAGATGATATCTAGAGTTCCTGAAACAGTACCTGGCATAAAGTGGGTACTCGACACATATTTGTTGGATGAATCAATTGATTTATCAATTTATCACATCTGGGCTCTAGAACAGGGGTCAGCAAATTACAGCCCACAGGCCTGTTTCCCATTTTGTAAATAGAATTTTACTAGAACACATCTACAACCATCTGTTTCCATATTGTGTACGGCTGTTTTCTCACTACAATGGCAAAGCTAAGTAGTTGTGACAGAGATCCATGGCCTGCAAAGGCTTAAGTATTTATTATACGGTCCTTTAAGGAAAAGCTTTCTGATCCCTGCTTTAGATTCACATAGTCAACTGCTCGCCAGGCATTGCTCCCTGGGTGTCTTTCAGAAATCTCAAATGCGACCTGTTCCAAACTGAACTTTCCTCTATCTCCCTCAAACTTTCCCATTCTGAATTTCTTATATGTATGAAGGACAGCCCCATCCACCCAGTCAGCCAAGTCAGAAAATCAGGATCCAGAAATCTCCCTCTCCCACATCCTTGGTGACTTCCAGTCACCAAGTCCTGCTGCTTTTGCCTCCCTGTGCTTCTTTATTGAATTATGCTTTTCCCTAGGATGGCACTAGCTGCTATGAAGCTTATACCCCAGTGTGCAGGGCCATCTGTTGCAAGTGTACGAGAATTTGTCAATAAATATTTGTCTTAACCTCATTCTGGGCATCATTTTCTGACTCTACCTTTGTTTTACCTTTTGTACTTGACCTGATTATAATGTATGATGCCTTATATTTTATGTGCAATATAAAATATGCTACCATATATACTTTTGGAATTAGATGGGGCTTGAATAAGTGTAAGTATTGATTTCTTTTTAGTTTTGATGGAGTTCAGGACCTGCTATCCCAAAATATGGCACTTTGGCGTTTGTGGAAACAGCAGAAGCAAGAAGGTTTCTCTACCTTCTCCCCTGGAGCAGGCCATAAAAGAATTCTCTGACCTTCCTCTGAAGTAGGTCATTCCAGAGGTACCCTCCCTATAACTGAAGGAAAAGAACATCCCTATCCTCGAAGACACAGAAACACCAAGAAGAATCTGAACAAACAAGCCTTGCTAAGATCCCCCTAAGTTTATTACCATTAGATCATATCCTTCTGTCTTCTAATCACTAATCTTCACAACGATCCATTTCATCAAACTTAGTATAAAAAATGCAAGAGTTTACCTGCTTCTTTGGGTCTTCATTTCTAAAGGTTCTTGTGTCATGTAAAACTTATTAAATAAATTTGTATGCTTTTCTCTTGTTAATCGGTCTTTTGTTATAGGGGTCTCAGCCATGAAACTAGCAATGGGTGAGAACATAAATATCTTCTCCCCTACAGTTTCATTGTATACAGACTATTTTTATACTATCATTTTCCTATTTACCCATCTGTCTCCATACTATACATTGTTAACACCTTAAAGGCACAGACAGTGACTTTTTCTTCTTCATTACCCCCAGTATTTAGCATGGTGTCTGAAAATAATACAGTTATAAGCTTAAGCAATGTTTGCTGAATGAATGAATTTCCCAGGGTCAGAGTTGCCATTAAATGTCATTGTGTCATAATGGGATTTCCTTTCACTGTCAACGTGAGCCAAGGAGGAAGACACAGCACTAAAAGGCAGTTGGGGGAAAGTGTCACATGTTTGAAAGACAGGTAGTGAGAATAGAAAATGCATACCTTGCCAAAGTGCTCGATTAGTATTTCCACCACTATGTTCTGGAATTTGATGTTCATCATGGCAGCCACAGTGTCCTCCTGAGCTCTCATCAGGGTGGGCCCAAAGATTACTCCCATGTTGGAGGGGGTCATCAGATTCTCTTTGCTGTGCTCACACACACTGCCAGAAGAAAAGGGGCAAGATTAACAAAATTTGCTCCAGTGTCCCCTTACAACCAAGGTGTTTTAGGTGCTGTAGAGGGTAAGAGAAACTAAAATGTAGAAGGAAAGGAGCACCTAAAGTATGTATTGGAAGGCAAGATTACAAAGGAAACAATCAGCAAAGAATACAAGATAGTATAAAATTAGGAATCAAAGTGGTTAGACATAGCTAACCTAGCTAACAGCATTGAAGGAATTAAGAGACAGATGGGGATGTGGGGAGGGACTAAAGCTAGTGGGATACTATTTGGAGAGGCAGGAGGGAAGCAAGAGGACATTCGAAGCAAGAGGAACAGCCCATATAAGTATAAAGCATGTACAAAGAACCACAAAGCACATTGAGAGAATGCCTACTAGTCTCTTAAATCAGCCCCTTCCTGACCCCCGTTAGAGAAGCAAAAACCTGAAAGAGCTGAAAGGGATCATTAAGACTTGCCCTTGATCATCTTCCTTATTTTACAGATGAAAAAACATAGGCCCAAAGAAGGAAAGGAATTTGCTCGAAGTCACAGTCAATTAGCTGTAGAGTAGAACGTGCAATCCCAGATTTTCTGATCCCTAGTCACTTTCATTGCTTAAATTCCCTTTAGTGGCTTCCTACTTTGGGATAGGGCCAATTCTCTTCAAAGTGACAAATGAGGCCTTCCATAACTTGAGTAACTTGACCCCTATTTCCAATCCCTACTCACTGCTTAGGCTCTGAAGCTGGGTTTGAATTCCAACACGGCCACTTACCAGCTGCGCAACAGTGAGTTCACTCACTCTAACCTCTCTGAACTTCAGTTTTCCCACCTGGGAAAATAGCACCCACTTCAGAGAGTTGTTGAATAAATAAAGACAAATTGCTTCAGCATGGTACTTGGCACCCTGGGAAGTATCTGTTGTTATTATTACCTCTCCAGGAGCCTTCAGGTACTGCTGACCTCTGACACTCTTGTTATACTAAACTGCTTAGATTAGGGTTGTCTGGTTATACCACATTGTTTCAGACCCCCATACCTCTCTGCTCATGTCGTTCTCTCTACCTGGAATATCCCCCTCTCCCTACATCTACAAAATGTCTATCTATCCTTGAAGATGCACATAACGTTACATCTCCTTCAGGGAGACCAGAGCCCACTGTGCTCATCTTAACTAAAACCACTGGCAAGCAGAGTAAGTTGCAATTTTCCGTTTACTTATCTGCCTCTCCTACTAAATGATAAACAACTTTCAAGTGTGTGTGCCTGCCACACAGCAGGTACTAATGAATTATTTGTAAAGGAATTGAGCTCCCTAGTGCTGTTTCAAACAGTCCTGGAGGCAGCCAAGTAAAAGGCAAGAATCTCTTTTGGTCAGTTGGGCTGTAGGAACAGCCCAACTGACTACCCGAAACACTCACTCTCCACACCTACCAAGGCTAAGGCCCAGAAGAGAATGGCAGGTCCTTAACACTGAGTGGGTAATTGAGGAGGACAGAATCCTTAGACAAATCTTAATGTGAAGTCTGTTAAGCCCTAGACAAAGCTGAGTACCATTCAGATGGAAATGAACAGCAACCATTCATAGCTTTTGATATTGCTGGGCTGGTGATGTGTTCCTTTTAACAGTTTCAATACCCCTGCAATTAATCTTTATTTTTAGTGACGGAAGTTTTTTTCAGATATTAAGATGGAAAAGTATCTCCATGCTAACACCAAGTGACCCTAAAAGGCTAAACCGCAAGGACACTTGTGTATCTCCTTTTGTGAACTTTGAAAGGAACTGATCTTTGTTCAGTGTCCCAGCAGCTCACAGAATCATCACAACTCCAAAAAGCAGAGTATTTTAGCTTTGAAGCCTAGGTTTACCAAGAGCAAAGCACTTGGCAAGGTCATATGGCAAGGCAGAGATTCAAGCCCATATTGGCAAGGTCATATGGCAAGGCAGAGATTCAAGCCCATATTTGTTGCTCCCCAAGTCTTATAGTCATCCCATTGCATCCCACTGCCTGCTTGTCTAACTTTTCTGGAGAAATCAAAACTCATATGTGGGCTCTTCTAAGCTAAAGCCACCTTCTGATTCTCTGAGGGAGTTACTTGGCATCCCATTTAGGATACTCTTCCTTCTTGGCCTTCTTATGAGATTTGGAAGTTCACCTATTCTTTGGGGAAATTGCTTTGCATTTAGCGTCTCTCTTTTTATTATATATTTTGAAAATCAGTATGGGGGATAAGTAACATTCCAAATTGTGGGTTAACAAGATGAATGAAACCAAAAACAAGAGTATGTGATGTTATTTGACAGCAAAGGAATCTTGAACTCTCTAGTCCACTGAGGTTGGTTGTGAGAAGCCTCCAGTACAGAATAAAATGATTCTGATTGCATGGTTTAGATTAGAGGTCATAAATTTAAATGTCTAGAGGGGCAAGGCAGGTAACTTACATGAGAGAAATGGGCCTGGTGAGAAGTGGCTGCCACATTTAAACAAGCAGACATTCTTTAGACCACCATTTTCCCGCCACTCACTTAGAGACACACCATCAACAGAATTACTTCTAGTTTTAAGAAAGGGAAATTCCTAGGTCACATCTAATGTAACTCTAATATAATATTTGTTAAAACACTTGGGAGTGGTGAGGGCTATGGCAAATTAGAAGCTTGTGCCCATTCCAAAGCAAGAAACCATTACTCAACCCCAACTGATTGCTGCCACGTGGGCATCAATCAACACATGGCCAATCTTGTTTCATCTATTTCCCCACCCATTTCCCCTCCTCCCATGTTATTTTGAATCAAATCTAAGACATCATATTATTTCATCCACAAATATTTCAGTTTGTCTTGAAAAGATTAGAACTGTTTATAAACATAACATTGATTTTCAGATGTGTACAGAATTCAGATTACAATTTGAGAAAAAGTGTTATTAGAACTGATGAAATTTGGTTTATGTGCTTGTTAGTTTTCATGTATACTCTAAAACGTATTAGTTATGATTGTAGTATTCTAATTGTGAATACACGCATACTCTAGGGGTGATTAATGAGTATTTAAAAGACTCAGGTAAAAGTCAGAGGGGCTCCTGTAAGTTTCAGCTAACATTATCTCCAACCAACACCAAAGGCTTTGTTAATGAGCATAACATAAGGTAAAAATGAATTATCATTGCCTAGATGTATTAAAGACATATGGACTAGCTGAAAATATTGTACAGACACTCTCAGCCCTGCATTGACAGGGTAGAAAAATATAGCAATGGTTAATCTTAACATCAGTAAGGTGAATCAACCAATCTTATGCATCTTCAGATGTGATGCAGCATATGGTATATACAACATCACATGTGATTTGTTCCAGCCAACAAATAGTTAACTTGAATCCATCTAGCCTTTAGATATAACCTCTACTTTACAAAACATACAAGAAGTAGAGGAATTAGCTGAAATATATGACAAAGAAGAAAGCAGACAAAACTAGGAAGTAACATTCTACAGGACAATTGGTCTTCTCTTGTTGGTAAAACAGTATCATAAAAAAAGGCACTGGGCAGGGGCCATGCTAATCTTCTCTGTATCGTTCCAATTTTAGTGTATGTACTGCCAAAACACTCCTCAGCAAATGCAAAAGAACAGAAATCATAACAAACAGTCTCTCAGACCACAGTGCAATCAAATTAGAACTCAGGATTAACAAACTCACTCAAAACCACACAACTACATGGAAAGTGAACAGCCTGCTCCTGGGTGACTACTGGGTAAATAACGAAATTAAGGCAGAAATAAATAAGTCCTTTGAAACCAATGAGAACAAAGACACAAAATTCCAGAATCTCTGGGACACAGCTAAAGCAGTATTCGCAGGGAAATTTATAGCATTAAATGTCCACAGGAAAAAGCGGGAAAGATACAAAATCGAAACACTAACATCACAATTAAAAGAACTACAGAACCAAGAGCAAACAAACTGAAAAGCTAGCAGAACACAAGAAATAACTAAGATCAGAGCAGAACTGAAAAAGATAGAGACACAAAAAATGCATTAAAAAAAATCAATGAATCCAGGAGCTGGTTTTTGAAAAGATTAACTAAACAGATAGACTGCTAGCCAGACTAATAAAGAAGAAAATAGAGAAAAATCAAATAGACACAATAAAAAATGATAAAGGGGATATCACCACTGATACCACAGAAATATAAACTACCATCAGAGAATACTATAAATACCTCTACACAAATAAACTAGAAAATCTAGAAGAAATGGATAAATTCCTAGACACCTACACCCTCCCAAGACTAAACCAGGAAGAAGTTGTATCCCTGAATAGACCAATAACAAGTTCTGAAATTGAGGCAGAAATTGATAGCCTACCCACCAAAAAAACCCCAGGACCAGACGGATTCACAGCCAAGTTCTACCAGAGGTACAAAGAGGAGCTGCTACCATTCCTTCCAAAACTATTCCAAACAATAGAAAAAGAGGGAATCCTCCCTAACTCATTTTGTGAGGCCAGAATCATCCTGATACCAAAACCTGGCAGAAGACACAACAACAACAAAAACTTTCAGGCCAATATCCCTGATGAACATTGATGCGGAAATCCTCAACAAAATACTGGCAAACCGAATCCTGCAGCGCATCAAAAAGCTTATCCACCACGATCAAGTTGGCTTCATCCCTGGGATGCAAGGGTGGTTCAACATATGCAAATCAATAAATGTAATCCATCACATAAACAGAACCAATGACAAAAACCACATAATTATCTCAATAGATGCAGAAAGGGCCTTTGATAAATTTGAAAATCACTTCATGCTAAAAACTCTCAATAAACTAAGTATTGATGGAACATATCTCAAAATAATAAGAGATATTTATGACAAATCCACAGGCAATATGATAGTGAATTGGCAAAAGCTGGAAGCATTCCCTTTAAAAACCGCCACAAGACAAGCATGCCCTCTCTCACCACTCCTATTCAACACAGTATTGGAAGTTCTGTCCAGGGAAATCAGGAAAGAGAAACAGAAACAGAACCAATGACAAAAACCAGAGGATTATCTCAATAGATGCAGAAAAGGCTTTTGATAAAATTCAACACCCCTTCATGCTAAAAACTCTCAATAAACTAGGTGTTGATTGAACGTATCTCAAAATAGTAAGAGCTATTTATGACAAACCCACAGCCAATATTATATTGAATGGGCAAAAGCTGGAAGCATTCCCTTTGAAAATAGGCACAAGACAAGGATGCCCTCTCTCACCACTCCTATTCAACATAGTATTGGAAGTTCTGGCCAGGGCAATCAGGCAAGAGAAAGAAATAAAGGGTATTCAAACAGGAAGAGAGGAAGTCAAATTGTCTCTGTTTGCGTATGACATGATTGTATATTTAGAAAACCCCATGGTCTCAGCCCAAAATCTCCTTAAGCTGATAAACAAATTCAGCAAAGTCTCAGAATACAAAATCAATGTGCAAAAATCACAAGCATTCCTATACACCAATAACAGAAAGCCAAATCATGAGTGAACTCTCATTCACGACTGCTACAAAGAGAATAAAATACCTAGGAATACAACATGCAAGGGACGTGAAGGGCCTCTTCAAGGAGAACTACAAACTGCCACTCAAGGAAATAAGAGAAGACACAAACAAATGGAAAAACATTCCATGCTCATGGATAGGAAGAATCAATATCATGAAAATGGCCTTACTGCCCAAAGTAATTTATAGATTCAATGCTATCCCCATCAAGCTACCATTGACTTTCTTCACATAATTAGAAACAACTACTTTAAATTTCATATGGAACCAAAAAAGAGCCCATATAGCCAAGACAATCCTAAGCAAAAATAACAAAGCTGGAGGCATCATGCTACCTGACATCAAACTATACCACAAGGCTACAATAACCAAAACAGCATTGTCCTGGTACCAAAACAGATATATAGACCAATGGAAGAGAACAGAGGCCTCAGAAATAACACCACACATCTACAACCATCTGATCTTTGACAAACCTGCCAAAAACAAGCAATAGGGAAAGGATTCCCTATGTAATAAATGGTGTTGGGAAAACTGGTTTGCCATATGCAGAAAACTGAAACTGGACCCCTTCCTTAGACCTTATAGTTAACACAAGGTGGATTAAAGACTTAAATGTAAGACGTAAAACCATAAAAACCCTAGATAAAAACATAGGCAATACCATTCAGGACATAGGCATGCACAATGACTTCATGACTAAAACAGCAAAAGCAATGGCAACAAAAGTCAAAATTGACAAAGGGGATCTAGTTAAACTAAAGAGATTCTGCATAGCAAAAGAAACTATCATCAGAGTGGAAAGGCAACCTACAGAATAGGAGAAAATTTTTGCAATCTATCCATATGATAAAGGGCTAATATCCAGAATCTACAAGGAACTTAAATTTACAAGAAAAAAACAAACAACCCCATCAAAAAGTGGGCGAGGGAAATGAACAGACACTTTTCAAAAGAACACATTTATGAGGCCAAGAAACATATGAAAGAAAGCTCATCATCACTAGTCATTAGAGAAATGCAAATCAAAACTGCAATGAGATACCATCTCACGCCAGTTAGAATGGCAGTCATTAAAAAGTCAGGAAACAACAGATGCTGGAGAGGATGTGGAGAAATATGAATGCTTTTACTCTGTCGGTGGGAGCATAAATTAATTCAACCATTGTGGAAGACAGTGTGGTGATTCCTCAAGGATCTAGAACCTGAAATGCCATTTGACCTGGTAATCTCATTACTGAGTATATACCCAAAGGATTATACATCATTCTACTATAAAGACACATGTACACGTATGTTTATTGCAGCACTATTCACAATAGCAAAGATTTGGAACCAACGCAAATGCCCATCAGTGATAAACTGGATAAAGAAAATGTGGCACATATACACCATGGAATACTATGCAGCCATAAAAAAGGATGAGATCATGTCCTTTGCAGGGACATGGATGAAGCTGGAAACCATCATTCTCAGAAAACTAACATAGGAACAGAAAACCAAACACCACATGTTTTCACTCATAAATGGGAGTTGAACAGTGAGAACACATGGACACAGGGAGGGGAACATCACACACTGGGGCCTGTCGGGGGGTGGGGGGCTAGGGGATGGACAGCATTAGGAGAAATACCTAATGTAGATGATGGGTTGATGGGTGCAGCAAACCACCATGGCACGAGTATACCTATGTAACAAACCTGCACGTTCTGCACATGTATCCCAGAACTTAAAGTATAATAATAATAATAAAAGAAACAAGCACTGTGCTAGATTAAAAACACAATAAGGACATAAATAAAATGTGTTCCTATATTGAATACCAGATTGGACAAACACCTATAAAAGGCCACTTTTGGGTCAAATGGGAAAAAGTTAATATGGTCTGGAAAAGTCAAAATTGTTAAAATGGAAAAAGTAGACTAAAGAACAGCATAATCTCATTTTGGTAAAAAAAAAATGCAAACAGGTATGTGTATACAAAAATGCATGCACACACACACAAAGAGAGAGAGAAAAAGAGGGAGGGAGAGAGAGAGAGAGGAGAGAGAGAGAGAGAGAGAGAGATCCGAAAAAACCTGAACTATATTAACAGTAATGATTATTGAATGTTGGGAACAGAAAGCTTTTCCTTTTTTTTTTTTTTTTGGCTTTTTAAAAATTTTCTAACTTATACAATGCACAGTATTGCTTCTCAAATAAGAGAAGTATTATTACAAAAGTAAAAAGAACCTAGTAAGCTAATAACCCATACCCTTCAGAATGGTAGCCCAGGCCTAAGGTTACATAGGGGTACTATATGGTAGGATTTTATTGTCTGGCTCCAATCTTATCTGCCTCCAGTGAACCTTTCATCCAAGATGTTGTCAGGCAGGGCATCTGAAAGGACAGAGAGCTGGGACTTCATTTGAGTTTGCAGAACAGGTTGTTCAAGTCTTTTTTCGTCTGCCTGCTGATAAATAGCTATAAGAATGGCAGAATTAGGCCCGGAGCTTGCTTCCATTGTAATATTCCACTGGTAGTAAGATTGCCAGGGAGGTGACCTTAGAGTTCTCCTACTTCTGACTAATAGAAGCTACAGATACTAACCAAAAAGAACTGGATAATTGAGAACCTCAAATTGGCTGAGGTCAGTTTGGTTCTGCCTGTTATTAGCCTAGAAAACAGGCTGTCAGTGGAAACACAGTACAAAGGCATAGATGTACTCATCATATAGATGATGAAAGCAGCAGTTGACAGGCAAGATAATTATGTGCATTTTAAAAACACTTGAATTTTCTTCTCCTGTATAAATTTCTCTATTGAAACTAAGCCTATTTTTTATTTACATTTCCCTACAATTTTCATTATAAACATTTTCAAACATACAAAACAGTTGAAAGAGTGGTACTAGGAAGACTCATACTGTCTATACCTAGACTCAAAAATTAACATATTGCCATATTTGCTTTTATTCTGTCTATATTTTTTCTTAATCCTCTGAAAGTACATTGCTTCAACCCTAAATACTTCAGCATTCATCATCAAAGAATAAGCACATTTTCCTACAAAACCACAATAACATGCTTGCATCTTAGAAAACATAGATTCTATATCATCTAATATCTAGTCCATATTCAAATTTTCTCAAATGTTATGGGAGAAAAAGTCTTTTATAGCTGCGTTTTTCAAATTTGGATCCAAACGAAGCTCTTATACTGTATTTGTTTGTTTCTTTAGTCTCTTTATGTAGAACAGTACCTCTACCACTTTTTCCCACAACATTGACTTTTTGAAAAGTCCAAGCCTTTTCAAAAGCTTTATAGACTGTCAAATACTGTGTGTTTTTCTATACTCTTTATTTCCTGCAAATTGGAAAGAATTAATTTGATTCAGGCTACGTATTTTTGGCAAAAATATTTCACAGTTAATGTTTTATAATTTTTATTATGTCTACTTAGGAGGTACATAAGGTGGTTTGTTCCATTATTTACAATGGCACAATCTCGGCTCACTGCAACCTCTGCCTCCCAGGTTCAAGCAATTCTCCCACCTCAGCCTCCAGAGTAGTTGGGATTACAGGCATCCACCATCATGCTCAGCTAATTTTTGTGTTTTTGTGGAGACGGAGTTTCACCATGTTGGCCAGGCTGGTCTCGAACTCGTTACCTCAGGTGATCCACCCGCCTCGGCCTCCCAAAGTGCTAGGATTACAGGCCTGAGCCACTGCACTTGGCCTGTTCCGTTATTACTGATGCTAACTTTGATCAATTACTTAAGGTGGTGTCTGCCAGATAGGTTCATTGTAAAGATACATTGTTTTTTATTTGTGATTAGTAAGTAACTTGTCAGTAATACACTGGAATAATGTGAACATCCTATTCCTCAATACTCTTGCCCAACAGTTTTGATTCATGTCTAAAACAGATCACTTAGATTGCAAACTAATGATTTTTCTAATTCTGTCATTCCTCCTATGTTTATTAGCTGGTATTCCTTCTGCAATAAAGAGATTTCCTTCCTCTACCCACCTCCAGGAGTTTTGTTTTTCAACATGTAATAACCAAATACATTATTTATTGTTATTGATGTTCAGGTTGGCTCAAACATCATCAGTGTCAGCCCTTTCAAGGTTTCTACGTCCTTTGGACGTGACACTATTAGTGTGACTCTGTTCTTTCTTGCTTGGTGGAACTATTTATCCAAGACTAACTTTGTATTTTCCTTGCTCCAGACATGGAATCAGCCATTTCTCTAAGCACCCCTGATTCCTTTGAAAAGGAAATGCTATTTAAAAACAAAAAACTAGGCACTAAGTGTATTCACTTCTTTTTGGGTAGAATCCCTTCGACACTGTTTCAGTGAATGAAGTTTTTTCTTCTTGTTGCTTTCTCTTTAAATCATGAATTCATATTAACATTCTTAATTTAATTTTAATGTTAAAATTTTTTTTCCTTATGTCTTTTTTATCAGTATCTCTTTTGTACACTATAAACTTAGCTTGTGATAACATTAACATATTTACTTTTTTGCTTTATCTTTATAAGATCTGTGTGTTTGTTTCAAGTTAAATTATATTACTACTATTAATAAACCTACTGAGTGTTGCTTAAAATTTTGCTCTTCTTGTTTCTAGAGTACATCTCATTAAGGATGAGTCAGAGGTCTGTGTTGACACGTTAGTTGAAATAATTGCTTTCTCTCTGTAATTATGCTATCAAGTTGATAAACACTTAGGTTCATTAAAGTCATTTGCTTTTATTGGTGTTCAGTTTTACGGTTTATAATTTTTGATTTAATTTTCTTTTTTGGATATGTAAAACATTAATATGGCTTAAAAGTCATAAGTATATAAGGAGGTATACTTAGAGGAATCTAGCTCTTACCCCTATCACCTCCACCCTACTTACCACACCTATCCAGTATAACCACTTTCATTAGTTTATTTTTATAATACATTTATTGAAATATGTTTTACATATCAGAAAATTCACCTTTTTAAAGGTTATAATTAAGTGGTTTTTAGTATATTCACGGAGCCGTGCAACTGTCACCCCTTATATAATTCCAGAAATTTTCATCATTCCAAAAAGAAACCTCATACTCATTATCAATTACTCCCCATTACTTCTCACACCCCCACTTCCCAGACCTTGCCAACCACTCATCTACTTTCTTTCTCTATAGATTTGTCTACTCTGAACATTTCATATCAATGAAATCATATAAAATATGTACTTTTGTGTCTTGTTTTTTTTCACTTAGCATAATGCTTTTAGTGTTTATTCATGTTGTGGCATGTATCAGTACTTCATCCTTTTTTATGGCTGAATAATATTCCATTGCCTGTATATCACATTTTGTTTACCTATTCATTAGTTAACAGACATTTGGGTTGTTTCCACTTTTCAACAACTATGAAATAATGCTGCTATGGACATTTGTGTACAAGATTTTGTGTGGAGACATGTTTTCATTTATCTTAGGTATATACCTAGGAGTGGAGTTGCTGGATCTATGGCAACTCTACATTTAACTTTTGGAGTCATTAGTTTTTTTTAAATTTATCTTAGTGTATGCTTCATTTGACAAATTTTTTTAAATGTGTGTGTATTCTTACATATTCTCATTTTCCTCTTTTTTCTTACAAAAGAAAAGCTAGCATATTATAAGCCTTGTTTTACAGCTTGAGATTTTTTATGTTGTTTGTTTTACGTGCTGGAAAATTGTAATATATCCCAGAAAATCACCACAAAACAAAGTTCATAGAGATCTTCCTCATTCTTTTCTTAAATTACTGCATAATACTACACTGTTGAATACACCCTTATTTACTCGACTAGTCCCCTATTTTCAGATATTTGTGTTGTTTCCAATCTTTTGCTTTTGAAAATTGTGCTGCAATGAGAAATCTTGTGCATGTGTTGTTTGTATTGGTGGAGGTGTATCTTTAGAGTATACGCCTTAAAAAAAAAAGCTAACATATCATATACCCTGTTTTACCCTGTTTTGCTGGGTCAAAGGATAACTGAATGTGTAGATTTGTTAGGTACCGCCAAATCCCCTCTTCTGGAACTGTACTGCATTAATACAATAAATGTATTAGAGGACAGTTTCCCCATAGTCTCATTAATAAGCATTAGGATTTGACAATAAATGGTAGCTCAGTATAGGTTTAATTTGTATTTTTGTTACTATGAGTGAGCTTGAGCATATTACCACATACTTAAGAGTATTTGCCATTCTAATTCTGTGATCTATTTGTTCATGTCTTCTTTTGATTTCAAGATTTTGAGGACTAAGATTCTTAAAGTAAGCCAAGCAGCCAGCCTTTGGGCAGATAGAGGCAGGCACCCTGATGCTCACTAAGCACGGGCATCCTCAATTGAGTCCTTGGGTCTCGTCACATGTTGAGACTCTCAGAAAGTCAGAGCTGAAAAAACCCTTTGAGATTAGCTGCTTCAGTCTCTTCGTGTTATAGATGCACAAACTGTGGCCCAGAGAGTGGGAGGAGCTTTCTCTAGGTCACACAGCATATTTGTGACAGATCTGGAACTTGGACTCAAAGACTCCTCCAGGGCAACTTTAAATTAACATGCAAATAGCTTCTTTGCTGATTTTTGTACATTTACTGAGATGATCACAAACTACTTTTTGGAGACCACATGCCTCTTAATGTTCTCTATTAGCTCAAATTGCAAACACTGGCAATAAATATAAAAGCCATTCTCTCTTGTTAATTCTGCTTATTACCTACATCAGTGTCCACAATATTCATTTGCCATAGAAGTGTAGAAAACAGTCTTTGAAAGTCAGAGCTGAATCAGATCTTGGAGATCTCACATATAATAGGAAAACTTGAGGTCCAGACAGGCAAAGCACTCAGGATTTATTACAGGGGGAGGCCAAAAGAGCCATTAACCTGGAAACTCACCTTCATTAAAGGCCTCAATTTTAGGTGTTTCAGAGCCTCTCCAAATGAGGTTAAAATGTATCATTACTGCATATTTTGAGTATGCAGACAACTGCACTTGCTAAATATATACACTTAAAATACATTACAATTTTTTAATATATATACCAAGAGAGGCCTCAAGAGTGACCTGTCCCTGGTCACAAAATGAACTAATAGCAGAAAGCAGAAATGAAACTAGAGCCCAGGTCTGCTGGCTCCTGGACAGAATGCTTTCTGCCTTTTTTAAGCCAAGTAAATTCATCTTGATTCACAATATTAAATCTTCTGGCCAGGAAGCACCATTGTGGGACACAAGTGCCCCTTTCACCTGCCTATCTCAGTGCCTGTCACCAGGACTATTCTCCAGGATCCCGCTGTCTGTTACTGCCAGCCACACCATGGCAAGAAGTTGACCAGAATCTTAACAAAAAGTGCCATTTCTTGAGAGCCTCTCATGTGACATGCATTTTACCTGTGTTCATCCTAATCCACACAACTGGCCTTCATTGTAGGGATTGTGCAGATGACCAAACAGACTCAGAGAGGTTTGCCTGAGATTATACAGCAAATAAGTTGGAGAGCTTCAATTCAAAACCAGGCTCATCTGACAGCAAAGCCTGTGTCCACCCCACTCTACCTTGCTGCTACCTTTCAACTGAGACAATCCACATGCATGATGACTCTAAGAGGATATGTACATGGGTCAAGGCAAAATAGCCTTCCTCACAGAGCATTCAGCTTCCAAGGAAGCACTTAAGGGCTGGGGCTGAAAGAGCTGAGAGGCAGTTTCTGTGTAGTCCAGCCACATGGGCCAGTCCTCTAATAGGAACTTTTTCTGAAAATCCAGCAGTTACTTACTTGACCAAGTGTCTTATCAGAAGTTCCAGCATCTCTCGGTTCTTTTCTGGTAGCTTATATACCAGGGAGTGAATAGCTCCTAGGCGGTAATCCAGGTTGTCAGACTCTGGGATAGAACAGTAAGAGATAAATGGTTTGGCTTTCTTGGCAACTGGATTGAGCAAAATTCTCACATATATATGCACAAACACACACACATGCGCGCGCACACACACACACACACACAGAGATTCGGAGAAAGACACCCAGAGACACACACAGAGAGAGAGATAATCAATGAGATGAAAAGAGACAGAGAGATAAATAGGCACTGAAATACAATAAAAATTAGAGACCCAGAAACAAAGACAAAGACATAAAGAAAGAAAAAAGGCAGAAAAAGAGAAAAAAACACACACAAAGAAACAGGTCTAAAAAGATGTAGAAAATAGAAGATAGAAAAGAGAAGGATGAGAAGAGAAGACTGTCTCAGAGGGAGTCAGAACTCTGAGCACAGCAGGTTGTTCCTGAAGTCTCACAGATAAACTTCCAGCTGGAAACCTATTCCCATCCACCTTCCTTGTGGTACTGAGAAGTGTGCTGCTGCCTCTGGATTCCTGTTAAAATCACTGAGAGAGCCCAGAAGTAAAGAACAAAGCTCCCCTGTTTCAACAAAGACGCATTATGATGTTAAGTCCCCTGAATCTTTTTCCTCTACACCACACAGGATATGATGCAGAATAAGGGTCACATTGAGGTGGAGAGGGGCACTCATACAGTGGCCTCAGCCAAAACTTTCAATGCTTCTTTAATCGCCAACTTTTGGGGGTGATTCTCTATGCCTTATTTCCTATGTACTGACGTCCTCTCCCTCAGTTTTCTCATCTAGAAAATGTGATGCTGGCACTAACAGATTAAGGACAATGGTTCACAACACAGTCGAAAAGCATTTGAACAGGCAAAATGCTGAAGGAAGTTGAAACGGCAACTGTCGTGTAACCATTTTGCTGTCCCCTGGTAATGTGAGCCAATGTTCTTGTTCTGATGGAAGAGGCAATGAATACATATATAAATAAAGCCTTTATATTCACACAACCCTCAAGTTAATCAATTTTCTCAAGCCCACTTAAGTAACACTAATTATGAAAAATAATAGAACTCTTGAGTTAGCAAGCAAGAATACTTTCATTTGGCAGTTGTGCATAATTTGTGTATGTGTTTTAGGTTTCTGTGCCCTCAATCACTTCCCCTCAAACAATTTTCTAGGCTTATTGCAGTAAACATTAAGAAACTAGGACAACACAGTTAATTAGTAACATAAATACTTACTGGCAGCAGAGACCAGCTCTTTGTGAAGTCTATAGGTCATGACAGGTTCAGAAAGATTCCTGAAATGAATGAAAATTGTCAGTTGCTTTGGGAAGAAAGCAGCTGGGTATTGGATTCTTAGTTCTGGGGACAGCAAGGCTGAAGTTCCTGAGCCCTACAGCTTAGTGGGATTATATACATTTTTCTCTTCACCTGAAGCTTCGTCAGGGAATCCAAGTTGCTAGTAATTCAACAAAAGACCTGCAAAAGCATGGGCTGAGCCCTCTAGCAAGGTCTCCAACTAGCTCCTAGAAGTAAAAAGAGGCACAAACCAGTCCTGCAAAATTCCAGAGGGGACCCATGCTGAATGCTACCATGAATCCCTTACGATTTGATAGATCCTTAGAATTTCCGAAGTGCTTTTGCAATTGTCCTCCCAATAATCCTGTGAGGTGGAGCAGTTATTCAAATCCCCATTTACGGGAGGAGGAAACTCAGGCTCAAATGGGTTTACTCATTTAGTCAAAACACATTCTCAGTAAACTATCGCAAGGACAAAAAACCAAACACCGCATGTTCTCACTCATAGATGTGAATTGAACAATGAGAACACATGGACACAGGAAGGGGAACATCACACTCTGGGGACTGTTGTGGGGTGGGGGGAGGGGGGAGGGATAACATTAGGAGATATACCTAATGTTAAATGACGAGTTAATGGGTGCAGCACACCAGCATGGCACAAGTATACATATGTAACTAACCTGCACATTGTGCACATGTACCCTAAAACTTAAAGTATAATAATAATAAAAAAAAAAAGAAAAAAAAAAAACATTGGCTGAGCATTTACTTGTACCTGGCATTATGCCAGGTATTGGGGATCCAGAGATGAATAGAAATAGTCCAAACCTCCAAGGAGCTAATAGTTTAGTAGAGAAGAGCACCATACACAAAATTTGCAATGCAGTGGGACAAGTACGATGACAAAATAAAGGTATATGGTAGGTGGCTCAGAGGAAGTAAGTAATCAACTAATAATTATAAGAATAGCAAACTCTGTACCGCTCTAAGTGATTTACATGTATTAACCCATTTAAACCTCATAACAACTCTGTGAGGTAGGTACCATTTCCAGTTCGTCAATCAGGAAACTGAGGCCTAGAGAAGTTAAAAACTCATCCAAAATTACAAAGCTAATAAGTGGCAGAAGCAGGAAGTCTGTCTCCTGAGTCCATGCTTTTAATTACTATACTATACTGCCTGCCACTGTTGTTACTGTAGTAATCCAAGCAAAAGATAATAAAAGACAAACAGAGGGGCTAGTCATGGTGGCTGACATCTGTAATCCCAGCACTTTGGGAGGCCAAGGCAGGAGGATCACTTAAGCCCAAGAGTTCGAGACCAGTCTGGACAACTGAATGAGACCCCTACCTCTTAAAAATAACTTAAAAACAGTAGCTGGGCATGGTGGTGCGTGCTTGTAGTCCAGACTACTCAAGGGGCTGAGATGGGAGGACTGCTTGAGCCTGAGAGAGAGAAGGGTGTGGCGGGAGGGCAAGCCTGCAATGAGTCATGATCACAACACTGCACTCCAGCCTGGGTGACAAAGCATAGAAAGAATAGGTGAGGAGACTGTTTTGAAAAATATTAAAGAAAGAACTCCTTCTTTGATTGGGTATGATGGCAAGGGAGCAGTTTGGTTTGGGTGAGTGAATAGAATAAGAGTTGATTAAGAGGGAAGTAGAGATGCTAAGTCAGGGAGGCCTCAGGAAGGTGATATCTACTAAGAAGCTGGATGCAGGGCTCTGCTAGATCAGAGAAGCAGATGTGAAAATCAGGAACCTAGAGAACAGATGACGAAACCACAAGAACAGATGCCACTTCTCCAGGGGAGCTGGCAAACTGGCAGTCAAACAGCTACATGAGGTCTTCCGATATTTCTTCTTTGTCCAGCACAGTGTATAAAAGTGAAATGGAATTGAATCAATGATCAAAATATTTTAAAATGAGATATTTCATATACAAACCCATATCCCCTGTCCCTGTTGAAAAATGCAAAGATCTGGCTCTATTGGTTCTTTGTAGAAGTAAACAACACTGCTGTTTGTATGTAAACAAAGGGCTTGTCATACAAATAAAGGTTCAATGTGCAAAGTGTTTAATACGAAAATAGTCTACTTCATTCAGTTTTATTTCCTGGTCCCTGTAGATATTTCAGTTTTCAGTTGTTCTACTATAGTAAAATGAGCAGAGAGCCCAGGAAAATACCAAATAGAAAGCCCATAAAGGAGATTGACAAAAATGACCAAAGAGGTTAGAGAAAAACAAAAAGCAAGTGATTCAGCAGAATCCAAAACAGAAGAAAGTATCAAAGAAGGCTTGTTAACAACTTCAAATGTTACAAAAAGGTCAAGTAAGGTAAAGACTGACAACTGTGCTTTGTGTGCAGCATTGAGGGTATCCCTGGTGACCCTGGCAAAAGCAGCTTCATTGGAGCAGAGGGGGTAAGAGTTAGATTACAATGAGTTAAGAAGGAACTGGGGAGTTAAGAAGTACAGACCAGGAGTGTATATTACTTGGCACAGAAGCTTGGCTGATGTTGACAAAAAGAGTGAAACTGTGTACAATATTTTAAGAGATTTATTCTGAGCCAACTATGAGTGACCATGGCCTGTGACACAGCCCTCAGGAGGTCCTGAGAACTTGTGCCCAAGGTGGTCGGGGTACAGCTTGGTTTTACATATTTTTAGGGAGGCATGAGATATCAATCAAATACATTTAAGAAATACATTGGTTTGGTTCAGAAAGGCAGGACAACTCAAAGTGGGGGCTTCCAGGCTATAGGTAAATTTAAACATTTTCTGGTTGAAAATTGGTTGAGTTTATGTGACGACCGGGATCAATGGAAAGGAATGTTCAGGTTAAGATAAAGGATTGTGGAGACCAAGTTTTATTGTGTGGAGGAATCTCTCAGATACCAGACTTTAGAGAGAGTACGTTGTAAAATGTTTCTTATTAGACCTAAAAGGGCACCTGGCTCTTAGTTGATTATCTCCTGGATCTGGAAAGAAATGAAGGAAAACAATGGGGGAAGGGGATTCTCTATAGAATGTGGATCTTTCCCACAAGAGACTTTGCAGGGCAATTTCAAGGTATGGCAAGAAAATATATTTTGGGGTAAAACATTTTCATTTTCTCCCTTGTTATGCCAGAGTCAGATGGGAAAGTAAGTCATGATATACAAGGTTAAATAAAACCCATCTGATGAGAATTTATGGCTTGGAGGGCATGACTCCCCAGACCCCTTAGAAAGGAATTTGGGCAAGATGAAAAATCAGAGTTTAGTCCCCACCGAGAAGGGGTAAAGTATCTCATTAGGCAATCTTGTTTAAGTTCCTGGCTGTAACTATTGTCTATATGGTCAATGATCACCAATTTTTTAGTTCAAGCCCTGAACTCATCACTGAGTTTCAGACCTACGTATTCAATTGCCTGCTTAATATTGTGCCCTGATTTCTTCAAAGCTACCCAAATTCGACATATCCAAATTCCAACTTATTGCCTCCCTCAAACTTAGTCTTCGTGTGTTTCTCAAATCAGTAAATGCATGACCATCATTTGGTTGTATGGGCCAGAAACATGGAAGTCACCTTTTTGTCTCCCTATCCCTAATCCTCATATCCAATTCATGAATTGTACTTCCCAAATCTCTTGAATATGCTTACTTCTAGGAATATCTACTGCTACTCCCTAGTCCAAGCATGAGTATCATCTCTTGCCTGGACGACAGCCATAGCCGGCTAACTGATTTCCACATCTCTGCCCATTTTATATCACTGTAATCTAATCTCCATCCTTTTTTATTTCAAAATACAAATCTCAATATGCACCTCTTGTTTAAAATCTTTCAATATAGTCCCATTACTTTTAAGATAAATTTAGACCCTAATTTTTAAAAGATCCTTTAAAGCCCTGAATGATATGGCCCTTACATACCTCTCCCTCCCTCTCTACACTCAATACTCCCCCTATACTGATTCATGTAGTTTGTTGAAGGGGCCTTCCTCCCTCCTGCCTCAAGTCTTTGCGTATTCATTTCCCTCTGTCTGGAACCCAACTCCTACTTAGTTGATTCCGACTTACAGTGCAAACCTCAGTTTAAACCAAAATGGGTGACGTCTTCCTATTAAATGCCTTCATAGCACGTTATACCTTTCCTTCAGAGTACTTATTAGAGTTTATTACATTTGTATGATTATTTGTCTTCTGACTGTCCCCTTTACTAGGCTATAAGTTCTTTAAGGTCAGAGACCATATCTATACACAACTGTTTGCCTAGTGCCTAACATCACACTGGGCATAGAATAAGCAGTCAAGATATTTTTACTGAATCATTTACTGATTTAAAGATGTATGTGGCTGGAGCATAATTACTTACTGGGAAAAAGAGCCAGTTGAATGAGAGAGGATAAAAATAGGGGAGAGAGAAGGGATGATTTTTAGAGGACTTCTCTGGAAAGGTTAGAGATAAGGGGTGATTTAGTTACCTAGAACAGAGTGTGGAGACCTGTCCTGGAACATAGCTATCTTTGAGAATTCTATAGGGTATTTACTGGCTGGTGTATATTACAGAACCATGGATGAGAGTCTCGAGAACAAATATCACTTACTGGGGGTGCCGCCCACTCGCACTTTCAGGCTTGACCCTCTCATCTTTGAAAAGGGCCACCCTGCCTATTATAGGATGAGCTGGGAATAATGCAATGTGGGGAAGGCTTTACAAATCTAAGAAAATGTTGAGACTCCTTTGAAGGAAGCTAGAGATACAGAATCACTTATTCCCACTATTTTCATCACAACAAGTCTTCTTAAAGTATTTGTAACAGATTGCTCTCTGTCTTTACTAAATTACCAAGCCATCCAAAGAAGGCCAAAGCTCCTGGGAGTAGGGGGCAGGAGAAGAAGATGCCCCAGTACCAGGGGCCTTATAAGTCAGAGACACTGAGATTTAAAAAATACAAGCTGGGACCATGGCTATTACTTAATGGAGAAAGTGGTGCACCTTGGTTTCCTCATCTGCAAAACGAGTCAAGTACCACCTAGTACACTCGGTTAATGGGAGAAAAAAACAATGACACTATCAGTGTAAACAACTAGCCGTAGCCTAGTACAGAATAAACCCTCCAATAACAGTTCTTTTCTTTATCAGCAGATGCAGGAGAAATATTCCTGGAAAGAACATTCAAGTTTATGGAAAGCTCTAAGATGATGCTACAGTAGCAAAATATTTAACAGTAATATCTGAAACCCAATCTATTTTAGATTAATGAGATTTCCCAGAACTTATGTATCAATCTTAATGGCTCAAGAACACAATCATTGAAAAGAAGAGGCTTTTGCACATAAAGTATGATACATACTATGAGACATAAAGAGTGGTAAGAAATCAATGTGTTTAAAAAATATATATGTCTTAAGCACCTTTTGCATAATATAAATTTATGCCAATAAACTGAAGAATATATTCATTAATATTGCACATTCCCAAATTTTGTTGGTGAGCTAACTTTTTTCCATACTGCTGACAGTTCA
Organism: Pan paniscus; assembly: GCF_029289425.2. NCBI lineage: Eukaryota > Metazoa > Chordata > Mammalia > Primates > Hominidae > Pan > Pan paniscus. The sequence continues at coordinate 67,770,528 of NC_073272.2, forward strand.
TTTAGCTCCAACATTATTACAGTTGTATTTTCTTGGTTTTTATTTCCATTACCTGGATTAAGACATGATACGTAGCACATCACACACATATACCATTTTTGCCCAAACGCAATTTGACATTTCAAAATGGTTATTATCCTCTAAAACATGTTAGCCACCCTGAATAGTCCCAGCTCCTGATTCTACTAGTGAATCCATCACAACATCACTCTATCTGTGAAGAGCAAAACGTACTCAATGATTTCAAGTGCATGTTTTTTGAACATAATCTTTTTAGCCTTTTTTCAGTAACAATTCTATTATTTTTATGCTTCTCTTGCTTAAACTCTCAGATTTAAAAAACAGTCTTTGCACATTCTTGGCCAGAAATCCTCTTCACATGTTTTTTCTTAAGCAATTCTATCCAAACTCCTGGAACTGAGACCACGTTAACTCCGCTCAACACCCAGAGAAATTTCACCAGCTATGAAAAGCAAACTCCCAATTCAAATCAGGCATACCTGAGGTAGAATTTCAAGGAGCTGGTGATTGTCTTAATGTCCCAGTCACTATTATGAAAATCAACATCTCCTGGGCATTTAGGATCTATTTGAGAAAAGTAAACAAAAAACAAAAGTTAATCATCAAAAAAAATCTTACATTTTCCCTCTTTTAAAAGAAAAACAAAGTATATTACCCTAAGTAGTTTTTAAGAGATCAAAACTTTAGAAGAAGCAAATCTTTGATATTTCAAAAACATGACTGCATTCTGGTCTGCCATATAAGAAATAAGAAAGTAATCTATCCAATTCACACAACAAGAAAAAACTGAACAAACAAAATCAACTCTTCTTAGATTCATCAGATAACTGGGGTCATAGGGTAAATGGCTGTCCCCAGAAGTGAGGAGATAGATAGAGAGAACCAAATCTTACAGTAACAGAAGGCCAGGAGTAGAAAACTCCTTGGGAACCAGCACTGGGATAGGATAACCTAATCTGTAATTTACAAATTGCTGGAGGCTTAATATGCTGGGATTTGAGAGGTAAAAACTCCAATGGGGCCCAGTCCAAAAGGGGCTCCCAAACTTTTGTGAGTTTTACCTACAAGAGTCCTATCAAGTTTTGATGGTGAAAAATCCCCTCATGCTTCCAGCAGGGGGGAAAGATAAGTAGTCATTTAAAAATATTCACAGACCCTTCTCTTCTTCTTAACAAGGTCTTCCCTCAAGAGAAACTATTTTTACCAGATCAAAACCTCCTGGAGTTTTATCAGAACCTAAGCGAACGAGGTGAAGGGAAATACCGAATTCCAGACCCAATTTGCCTTCCCATCTCTCCCAAGAGGGGGAAAAAAAAATTCCTGAGAAGAACTTAAGTAAGTCACAGGCCAGGGGCACAGCTCACTAAAAGACAGAAACATAATCTTATAGAAGACTTCCCCACCCATGACACCTTACCACCGTATCAACTGGGCTCATATGTAACCACGGAAATATGACTAAAAGAACTGTGCTTCTCAGATGATATTTAAGTCTTTAGGCCAAACCAAAAATAACAGAGGAGGCAAAAACAAGAACATCAGAGTAATGTTTAGCCTCTATCAGTCGCATTTCTACAGACTAACAATGAACTATTTGAAAAAAATTTCAAAAACAATCCCATTTACAATAGTATTAAATAAAGAAAAAACTTAGGAATAAATTTAGTCAAGGAAGTGAATAACTGCTACACTAAAAACTATAAAACACTGATAAAACAAACTGAAGACACAAATAAATGAAAAAATAGTCCATGTCCATGGATTAGAAGAACTAATCTTGTTAAAATGTCCATACTTCCCAAAGCGTTCTCTGGGTTCAATGCAATTCCTATCAAAATTCCAATGTCATTTTTCACAGAAATAGAAGATAATCATAAAATTCATATGAAATGACAAAAGACCCTGAATAGTCAAAGCAATCTTTAGCAAAAGGAAAAAACATGAAGGTATCACATTCTCTGACTTCAAAATATATTATGAAGTTATTATAATCACATATAAACAGCATGGTACTGGCATAAAAACAGACCAATCAACCAATAGTACAGAATAGAAAGTCCAGACGTAAACCCAAGTACTTAGAGTTAATTGATTTTTTGACAAAGGTGTCAAGAACACTCAACAGGGAAAGGATACTCTATTCAGTAAATGGTGTTGGAAAAACTGGATATCCTCATACGGAAGGAAATTGAACTCTATCTTACACTGTATACAAAAATCAACACAAAATGAATAAAGACTTAAATGTAAGACCAGAAACCATAAAACTACTAGAAGAAAACATAGGTGAAAAGCTCCATGACATTTGTCTGGGCAATGATTTCTTGGATCAGACTCTAAAGACACAAGCAACAAATGCTAACGTAGACAAATGGAATTGCACCAAACTAAAAAGCTTCTGCAAAGAAATGGAAACAATTAACACAGTGAGGGGACAACCCACGGATTGGGTAAAAACATTGGCAAACCATAAATCTGATAAGGGGCTGATATCCAAAATATAGAAGTAACTCAAACAACTAAATAACAAGAAAACAAATAACCCAAGTAAAAAATGGGTAAGAAAATATGAGCAAACATTTCTCCAAAAAAAGAGATACTGGAATGTGTGTACTTCAGAAAGAGAGAGTGCAGCAATTGTGAGACACTGCATTGAACTCCGTGCTACCCTGTCACATGGAAGAAAGCAAAATCAGGCTGAACTCAGCTAAGGACAACCCACACAGGGAGCATTTAAACCAGCCCTAGCTAGAGGGGAATCACACATCCTAGTTCTAAGCCTTGACACTGCAGGCTAAAGTGCTCTGGATCCCTAAATAAACTTGAAGGGCACTCTAAGCCACAAGGACTGCAACTCTTATATTAGTCCTAGTGTTGAACTGGGCTCAGAGCCAGTGAATTTGGGAGGCATGCAACCTACTGAGACACCAGCCATGGTGGCTATGGGAGTCCTTGCACCACCCCACACAGCACAGCTCAAGGCTCCAAAAGATACCCCCTCCTTCTGCTTGAGGAAAAGAGGGGGCAAGAGTAAAGAGGACTTTGTCTTGCATCTTGTATACTAGCTCAGCCACAGTAGCCTAGAGCACTCATCAGAGTCCTAAGGCCCCTTTTCCAGACTCTAGCTCCCAGACATTTCTACACACACCTGGGGCCAAAAGGGAACCCACTGCGTTGAATGGAAGAACCCAGTCCTGGCAGGACCCATCACATGCTGACTAAAGAACCTTTGGACCCTAAATAACCAGAAGCAAAACCCAGATAGTACTCATTGGGCCTTAGACGAAACTTTGTGGGCTTCAGGTATGACTCAACACGTTCCCAGCTGTGGTAGCTGTGGGGAGAGACTCCTTCTGCTTCAGAAAAGTAGAGGGAAAAGTAAAAGTGGACTTTAAAAGTAAAAGGAGAAAGTAAGGAAAGAAAACAAGAGTCTCTGCCTAGTAATCCAGAGAAGTCTTCCAGATCTTATTCAACACCATCAAGGTGGTACCGCTACAAATCTGCAAGAACCACAGAATTACTGGGTATGGGATGCTCTCTAATGCAGATATGGCTTGGATGAAAACACTCAAGTCCTTTCAAATATCTGGAAAGCCTTCCCAAGGAGGACAAGTACAAACAAGCCCAGACTAAAAAGACTACACTACTTAACTCTTAGATGCCCAGAAACAGACGAACATTCACAAGCATCAGGACCATTCAAGAAAATATGACCTTCCAAAATGAACTAAATAAGGCATCAGAGACTAATCTTGGAGAAACAGAGGTATGTGACATATAAGACAGAGAAATCAAAATAGCTATTTTGAGAAAACTCAAAGAAATTCAATATAATATAGAAAAGGAATTCAGAATTCTATCACATACATTTAACAAAGACATTGAAATAATTTTAAAAATCAAGCAGAAATTCTGGAGTTAAAAAATGTAAGTGACATGCAGAAGAATGCATCAGAGTCTTATAATAACATAATTGATCAAGCAGAAGAATTGATGAGCTTGAAGACAGGCTATTCAAAAATACACATTTAGAGGAGACAAAAGAGAAAAGAATGAAAAACAACGAAGCATGCCTACAGGATCTATAAAATAGTCTCAAAAGGGCATATATAAGAGTTACTGGCCTTAAAGAGGAGGTAGAGAAAGAGACAGGGGTAGCAAGCTTATTCAGTGGGATAGTATCAGCGATATCAACTTTGAAGTACAAGACGGTTATAGAACACCAGAGACATTTAACCCAAACAAGAATATCTAAAGGCATTTAATAATCAGATTCCTCAAGATCAAGGATAAAAAAAGGATCCTAAAAGCAGAAAGGGGAAAAGAGACAAGTAACATAAAAAGGAGCTCGAATATGTCTGACAGCAGACTTTTCAGTGGAGACCTTACAGGCCAAGAGAGAGTGGCATGACATAAAGTGCTGAAGAAGAAAAACTCTTACCCTAGAATAGTATATCTGGTGAAAATGTCCTTCAAACATGAAGGAAAAATAAAGACTTTCCAAGACAAACAAAAGCTGAGAGATTTCATCAATAGCAGATCTATCTTACAAGAGACGCTAAAGAGAGTACTTCATTCAGAAAGAGAAGAACAGTAATGAGCACTAAGAAATCATCTGAAGATATAAAACTCACTGGTAATAGTAAGTACACAGAAAAACACAGAATATTATAACACCGTCACTGTAATGTGTAAACCACTCTTAAGTAGAAAGACTAAACAATGAATCAATCAAAAATAATAACTCCAACAACTTTTAAAGACATAGAGAGTACAACAAGACATAAATGGAAACAACAAAAAACTGAAAAGTGGGCAGAAAAAATTATGGTGTAAAGTTTTTATTAGTTTCCTTTTTTCCTTGTTTGTTTGTTTATGCTATCAGTTATAAGTTGTCATCAGTTTACAATAATGGGTTATAAGAGAGAATTTGCAAACCTCTTAATAACCTCAAATCAAAAAAGATACAATGGATACACAAAAAATAAAAAGGAAGAAATTAAAATCATACCACTAGAGAAAATCTACTTCACTAAAAAGACAGGAAGAAAAGAAGGAAGACAAGACCACAAAACAATCAGAAAACAAATAATAAAATGGGACGGGGTAAATCATTACTTATCAATAATAACATTGACTATAAATAGACAAAACTCTCCAATCAAAAGACATACAGTAGCTGAATGGATAAAAAAAAATAGATCAAATTACTCTTGCCTACAAAAAACACATTTATCCTGTAAAGACACACATAGACTGAAAATAAAAGGGTGGAAAAAAGATACTCCATGCCAATGGAAACCAAAAAAGAACAGAGTAGCTATACTTATATTAGAAAAAATAGACTTCAAGACAAAAACTGTAAGAGACAAAGAAGATCATCTGTCTTGTAGGACAGATCTCGTATTGATGAAATCCCTCAGCTTTTGTTTGTCAGGAAAGTCTTTATTTCTCTTTCATGTTTGAAGGACATTTCCAATAGACATACTATTCTAGAATAAAAGTTTTTTTTTCCTTCACTACTTTAAATCTTTAGAAGATCATTATGACCCCATAATGATAAAGGGGTCAATTTAGCAAGAGGAAATAACAATTTTAAATATAATACACCCAGTGCTGGAGCACCCAAACATATAAATATTATTAGAGCTAAAAGGAGAGGTAGATTTCAATAGGATAATAGCTAAACCCTTCAACACCCCTACTTTCAGCATTAAACAGATCTCCCAGACAGAAAATCAACAAAGAAGCATTCGACTTAATCTGCACTATGGACCAAATGGATCTAGTAGATATTTACAGAACATTTCATCCAATGGCTACAGAATACACATTCTTCACCTCAGCACATGGATCATTCTCAAGGACAGACCATATGTTAGGTCACAAAACCAGTCTTTTTTTTTTGAGACAAGGTCTCACTCCACCACCCAGGCTGGAATGCAGTGGCTCACTGCAGTCTCGGCCTCATAGGTTCAAGCAGCCCTCCCATCTCAGCCCCCACTAGTAGCTGGAACTACAAGCGTGTGCCACCACACCTGGATAACTTTTTGTACTTTTAGTAGAGACAGGGTTTCACTATGTTACCCAGGCTGGTCTTGAACTCCTGGACTCAAGCGATCTGCCCACTTCGGCCTCCCAAAGTGCTAGGATTACAGGCGTGAGCAACTGCACCCACCCATAAAGCAAGTCTTAAAACATTCAAAAAAACTGAAATAATATCAAGTATCTTCTCTGACCACAATGGAAAAAAAAGCTAGAAATCAATAAGAAGAGGAATTTTGGAAACTATACAAACACATGGAAATTAATATCCTCCTGAACGATCAGTGGGCCAATGGTAAAATTAAGAAGAAAACTGAACATTTTCTTAAAGCAAATGATAATGGAAATGTAATATACTAAAACGTATGGGATACAGTAAAAGCAGTACTAAGATGGAAGGTTATAGCTATAATGCCTACATCAAAAAGAAAAACTTCAAATAAATAACCTAATGATGTATCTTAAAGAACTAGAAAAGCAAGAGCAAACCCAATCCAAAATTAGTAGAAGAAATAATTAAGATCAGAGCAGAAATAAAATGAATTTGACATGATAATAATACAAAAAGATCAATAAAACAAAAAGTTGGTTTTCTGAAAAGATACATAAAATTGACAAACCTTTAGCCAGATTAAGATAAAAAGAGAGAATATCCCAATAAATAAAATCAGAGATGAGAAAGGAGACATTACAACTGATACTGCAGAAATTCAAAGGGTAATTAGTGGCTACTATGAGGAACTATATGCCAATAAATTGGAAAACTAGAAGAAATTGATAAATTCCTAGACACACACAACCTACCAAGATTGAACCAGGAATAAATCCAAAACCTGAACCGACCAATAACAAGGAACAAGATCAAAGGCATAATAAAAAGTCTAACAGCAAAGAAAAGTCTGGGACCCAATAGCTTTACTGCTGAATTCTACCAAACACTTAAAGAAGAGCTAATACTAAACCTATTCAAACTATTCTGAAAAAATAGAGGGGGGAGGGAGTACTTCCAAACTCACTCTACGAGGCCAATATTACCCTGATACCAAAACCAGACCAAAACACATCAAAAAAACAAACAAACAAACAAACAAACAAAAAGCTATTGGCCATAACCACTGATCAATTTATATATATATATATATATATATACACACACACACACACATATACCCTCAACAAAATACTAGCAAGCCAAATTCAACAAATTTTAAAAATCCTTCATCATGACCAAGTGGGATTTATCTCAGGGATGCAAGGATGGCTCAACATACACAAATAAATCAATACAGTACATCATACCAATAAAACGAAGGACAAAAACCATACTATAATTTCAATTGTTACTGAAAAAGCATTTGACAAAATTCAATATCCCTTCAGGATAAAAACCCTCAAAAATCTGGGTATAGAAAAAGCATGGCCCTGCCCAAGGCCTGTTCCATTCTCAGTGAAAGTAAACACCAATTTAGCCATGTGTCTGTTTAGGATCCCTAATATTCACAAGACACTGTCAACTCCAATTTCAGCTTGATTGTATAGCATATTGGTCTACATTTATCTGACTAGATGGTGATTTGTACATTATAATTACTTCTCAGAGAATGGCAATTCCAGCTTTATAGTCTGCAATTCAATTTTTTTTTTTTTTGAGACAGAGTCTCACTCTGTTGCCCAGGCTGGAGTGCAGTGGCGCAATCTCGGCTCACTGCAACCTCTGCCTATCAGGTTCAAGCGATTCTCGTGCCTCAGCCTCGTGAGTAGCTGGGATTACAGGTGCGTGCCACCACACCTGGCTAATTTTTGTATTTTTAGTAGAGGCAGGGTTTCACCATATTGGCCAGAATGGTCTTGAACTCCTGACCTCAAGGGATCCACCAGCCTCGGCCTCCCAAAGTGCTGGGATTACAGGCATGAGCCACTGTGCCCGGCCATAGTCTGTAATTCTTACATACATCTTTGTGACAAGACAGTATTCATAGAGGATTGCCTGAAGAACATGCAGTCCATCTTTTCCTCTAGGTTGGTCACTGTGAACCACTCTTTTCCACCCAAACACCCTACCTTCTGAATCCGTGGCTCACCACAGCAGTGATTATTAGAAGAATTTTAAACTTTTTTACTCATTTGTATCTGGAATTTTTATGCAAGAACTCACACTGATATCTTACAAACTCAAATTTGACTCTTGCTTGTCTATAAACCAACCAAAAGAACAAACTAAAAAGGTTCTTAGGTCTGTAGATCTCATGAAGATAGAGAGTAGACTGGTGAGTATCAGAGGACAGGAAGGATAGGAGGAGGGAAGATGAAGAAGAAAAAAAGTTTCCTCCATAAAAAGAGTTATTCGGTTTAGGAAAAGTCAATGTAGTTTAATAGAAGGAAAACTCTCTGAAGAATCAGAATACAGGAATCCCTCTGGAAAAAAGCATTTACAGTGAGAAACACAAGGTTTTAGAACGTGGCTGATATAAGATGACAATGTGATTAAAAGGTGGTTGCAATGAAATGCAAATGATAATGAAGGACAAAAATTATTCATAGCCTAATAATAAAAGAATACTTCTTATTTTTTTCTTTTTTTTAAAAAAGAATACTTCTTTAAGCTAATAAAGATCTACTGTGATGTGCTGGTAAATAATGAACAGGTTGACAGAGAAGGTGGGGAGCGCTGATTTTAGCATTTGTCAATTTCCATGTGAATCAACCATGGCTGATTTGAAGTGATCAACATAATGTCAATGAATGTGAAGTTGGGAAAATATGTGTACAGTTACACCTTTTGAGCAGGTACCAGCTGCCTCCAACACACCACTGAGTCAATCTCAAATGATCAGCTCATATCACCATTAATGGTGCAATACTAGAAGCTTATGATCAGAAGCCAGAAAAGGATGTCTGCTATCACTAGTACTACTTATCATTTGGTCAGAGTGTCTAGAACAATGATTCTCAAACACAGCTTCTAGAAACATCTGAGAAGTTTTTAAAAATGACAATACCCACATTCCCCCTACATCAGGTAAACCAGAATCTCTGATTCAGGTGAGTCCTGATACTTTTTAAAAAACTCTTCACCAAGTTTAATGAACAGCAAAGGTGGTGAGGAACTGGGTTCTCAATGTAATTTTAAAAAGAAACAAAAACAGAAAAGTTAAACCTATTGGAAAGGAGATAGAATAATCATTATTTACCTATCATATAACTGTCTAACTGAAAAATGCAAGAGAAATTACTGATACTTTTTTTTTTTTTCCAGAAAGGGTCTCACTCTGTCACTCAGGCTGCAGTGTAATGGTGTGGTCATGGCTCACTTCAGCCTCAAACTCCTGGGCTCAAGGGCTCTTCCCTCCTCTGCCTCCCGAGTAGATAGGACTATAGGCCCGCACCACCATGCCCAGCAATTTTTGTATTTTTAATTTTTGTAGAGATGGGGTCTCATTATGTTGCCCAGGCTGGTCTAGAACTCCTGGGCTCAGGCGATCCTCTCGCATTGGCTTCACAAAGTGATGGGAATACAAGCATGAGCCACCATGCTTAGACCTACTGATAATGTTTTTAACATTAACAAGAAAGCCTGTTAAAATTCCTGGTCAGTGAATGAAGATATAAAAATCATAAGCATCCTATATATTAGTAACAGACACTTCAAAATTGTAATAGAAAAAAACAGTTGCACTGTATGTGTGTGGGAGAGAGAAAGAGGAGAGAGAGTGATTTATTTAAGTCTCAGAATTAATATAAATAAAAGTATTACACACACAAAAAGACTTCCGTAAATGAAAAACAAAATTTTGTGATCCTGGATAGAAAGACTAAATATTGCATGTTGTCAACTTCATTCCAATTAATTAATAGATTTAGTAAAATTGTAATCAAAATGCCAACAAGCTAATTTTCTGTAATGCGATAAAATAATTCTAAAGTTTACATGGAATAATAAACTAGCAAAATGAGTGAAACATTTTTTAAACAGAATAATTATGGAAGGTTTGTGCTACTCAAAAGGAAAATGATTATGTGGCATGGTCATAGTAGTATAAGAATAGTTAGGTCAGTGGAAAAAATGAAAGCTCAGGATAAGACCATCGTATAAATGTAAGAACTTAATGTACAATAAAAGCGGCATTTTAAATTGGTGGAAAAAAAGCAGAATTGTTCAAAAAATGGAACATAGACAATTAACTATTTGGGAAAAAAATAAGTTAGATCTCTATTTCACAACCAAACAACATATTCAATTTCAAGTGCATGGAGGAGATAAAATGTAAAATAAAACCACCAAATAATACAAATAAAACATAAGTGGATTTTAATAGGTTATTGGGTTAAGGAATGACTTCTAAACATATGTAGAAAATAACGCTTTAAATGCACCCTGGAGCATGCCATGTATATACAGCAAGGGTGACAAGCTCTAAAAACTAGCACAGAGATGACCACTTAAGAGCTGCACTGGGGTCATGATTTGGTAGGGTATGCATTAAACTTTGCATCTCAAAAATAAGTCTACAGTCAGGTACCAAACTGCATGAGAGTCACATGGGCAGATGTTTAAAATGCAGATCTCTGGATCCCAATGCAAGAGATTAATTCATTGGGTCCATGATGAGGCCTGGCAGTTTGCATTTAAAAAAATAATAATGTCTCAAAGGTGATTCTAGGATGAAGGTGGTTTGTGGAATTACTGTCTAAATATTGCTAAGCCATCTACCATGTAATGTGATGAATAATAAGATTGAAAGTAAAAATAATCATAGAAAATATATTGGTAAAGACTCTAACCACCACTCTCAAATGTGTTCTCACACAATGCTATTTTTACATTCAGAGGCAAACCAAACAAAACAACTATAGAAAGTTACGATGGCTTACCTAAAGTACACAGATCATGTCAGAGTGTCTCAATTAATTCAGGAAATGGTAGATAATATAATATTACTGAGAAAAATCTAGTTGCATGAATAGGAAGCCCAGCTTTGATTAACTGAAGTTGATAAAACAGATCAAGTGAGAGGAAAAACAAGTGACTAACAGAAAGCGTGAGCAGAAATAAGCCCACCATGCTCTGACATAAGCCACGAAAGCAGTAATGACTAATGTGAGGATTGATTAGTTTCTCCAAGTTAAGGTCTTGCCAGTTGTATTTTGGGCTCTTAAATATCACCCCTCTTCTTCAATTATAAAATCCAGGGATGCCAGACTAAAGGACAGCTGAAAGAAAGGCCATTGGTTCTTTTGTTATTGCTGAATATAACACAAGTGTGTGTCCTAAGTAAAGAAAATCCAACCACAGAATAACAAATGTTATAATCTGTGGAGGTGGAAGATCTCCAAATACTTAATAACTAATATTGGCACAAAGTTCTATCACTCAACAGAGATGCTGGCTGTAAACACCAGAAATAGCCACACTGGTACCTACTAGCTATTTCAGGCCAGGCTCATGATATATATGTAAAAGAGGAAGGTGCTACCTGAAAAAAGGATGGAGGCTACCCTAGTTAGCAGCTTAATATAAATCCATATGCCAATTGATTCTCCCTGTATTCAAACTATGTCAAGATTATTAATAATATTTATAACCTTGAGGCAAAAATTATATTTTGGCAAATCTACCCAAAGTATGTAGTGGAATTAACTTATGCACAAATATGTCATCACATAAAAGGAAAAAACTAACATACTAAAGAGGGAAATTATTGGAAAAATTTGGTATATTTTTGTATCATAGTATCATATAGCCATTAAAATATTTACAAAGTATTTTTAACCATATGGAAAATATTATGTTAAGACAATGGTGACTATGTAAATCAAAATTTCCAAACATATCCTCCACAAAACAATATAGAGCCACCAGAACAACATAAAAGTACATAAAGCCATGCCCTTCACATAACAAAAAGAAAGAAAACACCCATATAATAAAAGACTTAACTATTAAATTGTAAGTAGAAAAAAAAAGAAATCTCAGCAAGATATCACTCATATTCCCTCTACAAGTCTTTCCAGGGAGCAAGGACAATGCTGAAACAGGAGTGTTAATGAAAAAAGAAGGGGCTAGTAGCCTAAGATTAATCTAAATCACAACCAGAAAGACAAAGTCCACACAAAGCGTAAAAATAATGACAAACTGGTAGATTCGAGCCTTGGGGAAGAGCTTTCTATGCAGTCGTCAAAAGGCAGACTTTGAAAGGTATCATTTGTAAGAGAGAAGATGGCAAAAAATAAGGGAGAGATACCCTGTGAAGTCTGGGAGTTTAAAGGAATGTGAAGCAAAAGAGGAAAATTTAGGAATGGTCAAAAGTCTACCAGGCAAATGGAATCAATATCAGACAAAATAGATTTCAAGCCAAAAAGCATTAAATTAAACAAAGAACACTTTTATTTATTTATTTATTTATTTATTTATTGAGAGGGCGTTTTGCTCTGTGGCCTAGGCTGGAGTGCAGTGGTGCAATCTCGGCTCACTGCAACCTCCGCCTCCCAGGTTCAAGCGATTCTCGTGCCTCAGCCTCCCGAGTAGCTGGGACTACAGGCGCCCACCACACCCCACTAATTTTTGTATTTTTAGTGGAGACGGGGTTTCACCATGTAGGCCAGGCTATTCTTGAACTCCTGGCCTCAAGTGATCCGCCCACCTCGGCCTCCCAAAGTGCTGGGATTACAGGCATAAGCCACTGTGCCCAGCCACAAAGAACACTTTAAATGCTAAAAGCCATTCTCCAAATAAAGATATGGCAATTATGAATATCTGTGCATAAAGTAATACAGACACCACCTTTATAAAGCAAAAATACAGGCGATGTATATAAAAGCACACTAAAAAGAAACTTTAACACATCATTTTCATTAAACAACAAATCAAGTGGATAAACAATAAGTAAAGATGCAGAAGACTTAAATAACAATCTTACAGATATATATCATATTTTATGTCCCGGTAATAGAGACTATACTTCTCAGTTGCACATGAAATACTCACAAAAAGTGATCATATATTAGGTTACAAAGAAAACATCAGTAAGTTCCATAAAGTTGACATGTTATAAACATTGTCTAATAATAATACTACGATAAAGCTAGAAATCACTTTTTAAGTCCATTCCGCATGGAAAATTATAAGCTTTCTCTTAAATAATTCTTTAAAGAAAGAAATACAAATTAAAATCACAGAATGTCTTTAAAACATGATCATGAAAACACTACATATCAAAATCTGTGGGATACATTTAATGAGGCGATTAGAGGAAAATTCACTAACTTAAACATGTTCATCAATAAAAAATAAAAAAAGAATTTCATTCTTAGCTAAAAAGGTGAAAGAAACAACAATAAAGCAAACGAAAAGAAAGGAAAATAGTAACATAAGAGCAGAAATTAATGAGGTAGAGAAAAACATATCTTAATGTTAAATCAAAACCACAATTTTTTGAAAAAATTAACAAAGTAGACAAGCCATAACCTAACTTTATCAAAAAAGAAGAAATATACAAGGAAGTATAAATATACCAGGGGTAACAAATAAATTTAAATGCTAGGAGAATTCACCAATACAGAATCTACAAATAATAAGGATTGGCTTTGGATCTCAATAGAAAAAGAAACAATAGGGCTCGGCTGGCGAGCCCCACTGAGGAGCCGGAGCTCGGGCCGCACTTACCCCTGAGTCCGCTCCCGGTCCCTGGCCCGTCAGCGACCTGGCGAACCAGGCGACGCTGAAGCGGCCCATGGACTTCGGTACAAAGCTGCTGAGTCCCTGCTTCCCCGAAGCAGCCGCGCTGCACCCCTCTGCCCAGCCCCACTCCGGGCCTCAGGCCCCCGGACGCCAAGCCGCCGCCGCTTCAGACGCAGACCCTACCGCCAACTCTGCAGCAGTCCGCCCCACTCGGCAGCAAGCGGCGCCTTACAATTCCGGAGAAAATTTTTCAGAACATAAAACTAGAATACAGTCGTTATCAGAGGTGGAGACATTTAGAAATTGTTCTTAATCAGAGTGAAGCTTGTGCTTCAGAAAGTCAACCTCGCTCCTCAGCACTCATTGCACCTAGCTCTCCAGGTTCCTCATGGATGAAGAAGGACCAGCCCACATTTACCCTCTGACAAATTGGAATAATACGTGAGTGTGTCTTAGACTATGAAGACAAGATTCAGGAGGAGTATGAGCAAATCCTCAATACCAAACTAGCAGAACAATATGAATGAATCTTTTGTGAAATTCACACATGATCAGATTATGCAACGGTATGGGACAAGGCCAACAAGCCATGTGTCCTGAAGCTTTGTTATGTATCTGGGTACCAGGTTTAACCTCAAGAGATGCCTGCTGTACACTTTTTGCAACTGGTTTGACAACACATTTCAGCTTCAATTTTGCATCCTGAGAACACTTAAACGTTTCTGCAGGTCCATTTTATACAACTTGAAAGACCTTAAAACTTTTTGGTTGCCACAAGCATATCTTCCTTTTCTGCTCATCCAGTAAACAGCTGTGCCCTACTGTGATAGATTTTCCAAACAAAAATACTTGGAGAAGCAGTTTAGCAAAATATGCCTTCAGTGGCACTCAACAAATGGAGCTTCCCCAAGCACAGTTCTGTAAGAAGTGTGTATGAGAGTGTGTGTAGGTATATTTCAAGTTGTTATTTGTATAGTGCAATTTTTTTTTTGATCTTGGGGATTCTGGCTGAGCTTGATTCATGACAATTATGGTTAAAAACATTTGCTTGGCCGGGCGCTGTGGCTCACGCTTGTAATCCCAGCACTTTGAGAGGCGGACGTGCTTGGATCACCTGAGGTCAGAAGTTTGAGACCAGCCTGGCCAATATGGTGAAATCCCGTCTCTACTAAAAATACAAAAATTGGCTGGGCATGGTGGCAGGCACCTGTATGTAGTTCCAGCTACTCAGGAGGCTGAGGCAGGAGAATCACTTGAACCAGGGAGGCAGAGGTTGCAGTGAGCCAAGATCGCGCCATTGTACTCCAGCCTGGGTGACAGAGTGAGACTCTGTCTCAAAATAAATAAATAAATAAATAAAAACAAAAAACAAAAAAAAATTGCTTGTTCTACAGAAGATCATTTACGTTTTGTGACCAAATAAGTTGCAACAGTGGATTGTTTTTATGTGTAGGTTTTATTGTTAAATACAGGGACTGTTTCCAGGCATAGAATATGAATCATAAGTTAGGATGGACATTAGCTGTGATTATGATAATACAGCAAAGGTCTGTGGTCCTAGATCTACAAATGTGTGGTGAGAAATATCTACAAATGTGTGGTGAGAAATTAAAACAAACTGGAGATGGGCCATTGACACATGGACTCTGCCTAAGCGTGTTAGAAAAATACTTTGACTCCAAGCCTTAAAATACTCACATGGAGTCGGCGCTCACCTCATTCACACAATCATAGAGCTCCCTGGACACTGAACCTCTAAAGAGAAAAAGTCTGCCCTGGAGCAGAAGGATCATGGTTTGCTTGGGAGCATAGCAGGTAAGCTCAGAGCTGGGCCTGGGCCTGGGCCAGGGCCAGGCCCTGGCAGCACTGCTACTTGGGAGGAGCCACTTCACCTTTGTATCAGTTATTAAAAATAGAATTTGGATCCTTTGGTGAGGTTCTCCCAAATTCATTTGAGGTGTCCATGGTCAACTGCTTGAGCTGTTTTGGCAACCCCCTGCCCGAAGTCACATTTAGGCTGTTCTTCACCTTGTTTCCAAGACTGAGGAACAGAAAGTAGCCTCTGTTTTGAGCAGGTAGAAGTATACATTTATTTTTTTACTGCGACTTGCTCAGGACCATATTTTACAAAATGCCTTGTTTCCTTTATTGTTTCTGGAAAGGAAAAGTTCTATTTATATTCTTTTAGTTTGAATATAGAATAGTTTTTTTAATCAGGACTTATTTTGAAAAAATCTGAGTTTAATTCAAATGCATGCCAATACCTTACAAAGTAAGGTAATACTCAGAGACAGTTGTTCTGATCAGATGGCTTAGAGAAATTTCTGGAATATTCACGTTCGAAGATTCCTTATTAATGAATGTCTTTGACTTAAATCTAACCGAAAACTGCAACATTATTCTTTGCACATTTTCATTATACAGTGTTAACAAGCTTAGTTGCAAACAAATACAAATACTTAAGCTATTTGTTTACCTTGCCTTCTTAAAAAAATAAACAATAAGGAAGCCAGTGAAAGTAAAGTGGAATAGAGAAGGGAGAGTATTAAAAATGATGAGACCAAGAGAGAGAATAGGGTATTGGACAGGGGAGCGGGAGCTATTATATAGGCCTTTTGGGCTATTGGAAGGACCTTTGCTTTTACTTTGAATGAAATGAGAAACCACTGGTGAGTTTTAAACACAGGAATGGTCTGCTCTGACTTGGCCTGAATACAGAAGAACAGTCTAGCTGCTGTGTAGACAACAGTAAGAGCGTAACTGGGACAGCAGAGAAAAGAGACACATAAAAGGTCTATTTCAATAACATGGAACAAAAATGGCTGTGGCTTAAATTTTAGTAAAACTGGTGGAGATGACTAGAAGTGGTCAGATTATGTATATAATTTGAAATAAGACCCTACAGAATTTGTCGATAGATTAGCTGTCAAAAATCGTACATGACTAAAGTTTTTAGTCTGAGAGAGTAGAAGAAACTGAAATGGAGAAGAGAAGCTTATGGATGGAGTATGCTTGGAGGGAAAGATCAATAGTTCATTTTGGACATGAACTATTTGGAAATGTCTTTGGAACTGTCTAATAGATGGTTTGAAAATGTCTAATAGAAATTCAGTGAAGGTGCCAAATAAGAAATTACATACATAAGTCTGAAGGTCAAGGGAAAGATCTGAGCTGGAGAAATAAATCTGAGAGTCATTCCTTCCTTAAGCAAATATGTATTGAGTGTCATCCCTAAGTTACGTGTTGTGCTGGAATCTGTGCTGTCCAATAGGGCCACTACTGGCTACATATGGTAATTCAAATTTTAATTAAATTAAATATTATTAAATATAAAGTTCCTTATTCTAACTAGCCATATTTCAAAAGCTCATAGCCACATGTGCCTAGTGCTTCTCAATATTGGACAGAATATATATGAAGCATTTCCATCAGCACAGAAAGTTCTCTCAGACTGTGCTATGTTGGGTTCTATGGGCCAAGATATATATATATATATATATATATGCGTGTGTGTGTGTGTGTGTGTATAACAAAGAAACAAAGGCAAGTGTAACAAGTCACAATTTTGGTAGTAAAAATGGCAGTGTTTAAGAGCACAGATACTAGTATCAAAATATCTTTTCTTTCTTTTCTTTTTTTTTTTTTTTGAGATGGAGTCTCGCGCTGTCACCCAGGCTGGAGTGCAGTGGCGTGATCTCGGCTCACTGCAAGCTCCGCCTCCCAAGTTCACGCCATTCTCCTGCCTCAGCCTCCCGAGTAGCTGGGACTACAGGTGCCCACCACCACGCCTGGCTAATTTTTTATATTTTTAGTAAAGACGGGGTTTCACTGTGTTAGCCAGGATGGTCTCGATCTCCTGACCTCGTGATCCGCCCGCCTCAGCCTCCCAAAGTGCTGGGATTACAGGCGTGAGCCACCGCGCCTGGCCTAGTGTCAAAATATCTAAATTCAAATTCAGGGTCTACTTTTTGAAATTTACTTAAATTTTGTGCATTACTTTCTTCATCTGTAAAATGGAATAATAATAACACCTAACTCATAAACATGATGTGAGGTTTAAATAAGCAAAAATTTACAAAGTGCTTATTATAAACCATGGCATATAGTATCAGTGGTATGTTTCTGTGTTGTGATTAAACCACAGTGATGAATTTGTTGGTTATAGTATTTTGAATAAGAAATTAGGTGGACAAGTAAATATGTGTAAAAATATTTTTGCTGTACATAAAGTTCTTGAATACTATATGTATTATGAATATGAGGAAGTGCCTATGGGAAGAGTGATACAATATGAGGCAGGATGGGCCAAGATGTTACAGTGACTTCTGCATTTGCCAGGACCAACTCTGCCAATTTACACTGTATCAGCAAAACATAACAGCAATCTTTTATACAATGAATGGTTATAATATTAAATGTGCCTGTATCAACAAAAACATGAGTTAAATCATAGGAAAGGAAATACAAGGGGTTGATTTATGAGGAGCATTTTATATGTCTGCTTTGGCAACACATATATAAAGAGCATCTTAGAATCTGAACTTGCATTTCTTTACCTGAAAAAGCCTGGGTAAAGACGTGTTGGGCTTGTGACCCATCTGCCAACTCTAGTCAACAATATGGGGACCTTGGAAGATACAGATTAACAAATGTGTACCTATCTCTATCCCCATATATAATACACAATAATAAATGTAATTATTTTTCTGAAAACCTGAAAAAACAATGACTCCTATCTCGAAATCAAGTATTTCTGGCCCAACCTGAAATTGATGGATAAAATATATTAGCCCAGAGAAAAATGAAATCATCAGAGAGAGCTGAGAAAGTTGCTTGGGCTCTGACTAAAGGCTCTTTGAAGTCAGACCTTCCTAAGCACATTCCATCTAAACTACTCCATGAGCTAAACCTGCTACTGGTTTGATTAAGACTAGAATGGACATCTTGTAAAGGATTACTATAATTATATATTGTTTGGCTAGTTGGGCATGTATGTATGTATATGTGTACATATGAGTGAAATAGTTGTGCATTAGAAAACTTTAAAAATCGGGATTCTGTATTCTTTAATTCCCTAGTGTCACATCTGTAGAAGTTACATTGACTTATTAAATTAGAAAGGATATGAGTACCATTTTATTAATGACCTAATCTCTTCTCCCCTGTGCACAGGCCTACCACCTCTCAAGTGCAGTATAGAAAGGTATACTTTTCCGTGAATGCCTTCTATGTCAGATCTAAGGAGGAGACACACACACAATATTATTTTTTTTCACAGAGAAACTATTAAACTTGACAAAAATGATGTCCAGATTATCATGGGTCACCCCATGGGGTCCTAATTCTGGAAATATCTATCTCATATTGATTAAAATACCAAGAACCTTGGCCAGATCCCAAGGACAGATCATATAACAACATGAGGTTTGTGGGCATGTCTACACAGTCCCCAGGCATGCTGCTAATCGATTCACTTCCTTTTTCTTGGTAGCTGGCTGATAGCCTCAGCTCTCCATAGATGTGTTAAGTGGAAACCAGCATAAACTACATAATCTTCACATCACTCAGTTGGAAGAGAGGTTGTAAGAGGAATACTATTTAGCTTTGACTTTGAAAATGCATGTGGTGTGTATCTATGGGCACACACACGTATATTTCAAGGAAGAGGGGTATAGAAACAAAAAGGCAACGTGATATGTGAGTTTGCGAATAAGAAATCCAGATAGACACTAAATCCTGTTTATAAAATAGTAGTGCTATGAAAAACATAAAAGAGCTGAACAACACAAGTTCATGTATTGTATGACTATATGGGCTGCTACATATGGCCACACGGACTACTCATTGTACAGCACCATAAAAAGTATCATTCAAAAGCCTACAAGATAAACAGTGAACCCTGGCGTAGAACAATACAGCAGCCCTGGCTATACCATACAAGACAATGGAGAAATAAAAATATAGTACCACAATAGTTAATGTACACTGAATACCTACTCAAAGACAGACACTGTTCAAAATGCTCTACACACATTGAATTTGGTTATTCCTCACAACAGTACTATGAATTACATGCTACTATGATCCACAATCTACAAATAAGGAGAAATGCAGTGAGTTTGATAGGACTTGCCCAAGGTCATATAGCTACTAAGTTGTGGAGCTGGAATACAAACCCAGATAGTCTGACTATAGAGCCCGTGTACTTAAAAACCATGTTGTAAACAAAACAAAACAAACAAATGAAAAATAACCAGGAACTTACCTGGCTTATCTGTAAAATTAAAACTGAATACCACCTCTAAAGTATTTTTGCCAAAAAATTAAACCTACAACTGATTAAGCGTCTAGATCAAAATACCAATGTATAGAAAAAACAGTCACCAGACTATATTTGGTAACAGAATCAGAAGAACGCGGAATAATTCTACAGAATAAACAACTCAGTTATTTCCACAAATAAATGAAAAAAAAGTGAGGGGAGCTATAGATTAAAAGAGGCTCAAGACTTAACAAAATGCAATGTGTGGACCTTGTTTGGATCCTGATTCAAACAACCAAACTGTAAAAGAAAAGAAAATACATCATTGAAAAATTTTAAATGCAATGATATTAAGGAATTATTTTTGCTTTTTAGTGTGAAAATGGTATTATGGCTATATGTTTTTTAAAAGAGGCACTATCTTTTAGTTATGATGTCTGAAACATCATATGATTTTAGTATGAAATCCACTTCAAAATAATCCAAGAAAGTGGGTGGGAGTAGAGTTAAACAAGATTGGTTATTTTTTGATAATTGTTGGAGCAACATGATGGATACCAGGAGGTTCTTTATATTATCCTCTTCCATATACATTTTTGATTTTACATAATAAAAAGTTATTTTTAAAAAATACTGGAGCTAGAGAAACTGGTAACTATGGTTGCTTCCTGGGATGGCAATGGGGTGGCTGGGAGCCAGGTGTAAAAAGTAGACTTTCTTTTTATTGTTTACCTTTTGTACTTTTTAAATTTTGTGCTAAGTACATTTATAATCTATACAAAATTAATTAAATTTACTAAACAAATGCAAAGTTCAATGCGGGCAAGGCCCTACCAAGAGAGTGCATGTTGGCTACCTGCAGTCCATTGGGGAGTTGGTTATAGATTCCAGCAGAGAATGCTAAGAAAACAGGTAGGGAACTAAGAAAACTCTAACCCAGACACCAACCTCTTAAGAATAACTAAACATAAGAAATGAAATAACAGCTTCACTGTAGGCTTGAGCAAGTGCCAGCTGACACACATTCCCAGTGGAATCTTCCCTGGAGCTCTATCAAATAATCTCTGAGTAAAGAGGGAAACTAAACCCTAAGGCAACTCCATTTAGACTTGCTATACATAATTCATTGAAAAGTTTGACAAAAACAGATGCAATGTATTGGATACAGGCAGTATGAAGAAAACCTCTGAGAAGTAAATGATGAAGGCGTGAAGGAGGTAAACCACCTTCAAGTAGTCAACCCAAACTGTTACTCTACCCATACAGGGTCACTGGATACAGAGTCCTAAATGATCACCCAGAATGGCTCCTTCCTTATGTAACATGGAAACATTAAGAAATCTAGACACCACAGGAACAACAGAATGATCTGGCCTATGATTGGGCCATTTTATAATGCTAATGGTTAACACTATTTTAGAAGAGTCTATAATCAGAAAAGCAAAGACCATGTACGATTTTGCTCATCTTTCTCTCCAGTAGTTACCACAATTCTTAGCACACAGTACATATCCAATAAAGATTTAACTGAAAGACTCATGAGAGGCCAGCATAAGCAGAACCACTTGCAGGTCAGCATGAAGCAACCTGGTGAGGGTGATACAGAATGGCTGGGCTCCTGGCTAAACCCCACCCTCAAGCCTGGAACCTTGGCCATAAGTGAAAACAGCTGACCCCTGAAGGGCTGGGCTCCCGGCTAAACCTCACCCTCAAGCCTGGAACCTTGGCCCTAAGTGAAAACAGCTGACCCCATTTTTCCACCCAAATAATTGCCTTTTTGGCCTACCCCGCCCCCTATCCAGTGCCCATAAAAACTAGATCAGCTGGCAGGGAAAAAAAAAGAGCAACACAAGCAGCTGATGCAAGTGGTTGGGGATGCAAGCTGCTGAGCCTCAGGGATACATGTGGCTGAGCATCGAAGACTACTGATAGATGCAGCTAACTTCAGACAATGAGACTTCAGGGAAAGATCACCTTCTTCCCACACCATCCCCTTTCCAATTCCCCATCCTGCTGAAAGCCACTTTTATCGCCCAATGAATCCTCTGCATACACTACCCTTCAAATGGTTTGTGTGACCTGATTCTTCCTGGACACCAAACAAGAACTTGAGTGTCAAAAAGGGCAGGTGCAGGAGCCTGTCACTCTGACCCTTTACTGGGCTGTTAACACTTGGCCATCCACAGACTGCAGGCTGGGTGAAATGAGCCACTCCAGTTCCTGCCCACAAAGGGGGTAAAGGTCAAGGGAACAAATCCCATCTCAAGGGCAGGGAAGAAGAGAAGGACTACATGCAAACAAAACTTCTGTGTGTGAAGGTTACCAGTCAGACTTTGTAAACTTTCTTAAGCCTCAGCTACTTCAAATCTAAGATGCCTTTAATTATAAGTCCCATCATTATCATTTTTATAATACTAAGGAAAAAGATTCACCAATTATACTGTGAGATACTATGAAGTATAAGATGAATCCCAATTTAAGAGATGTTAAAATGTGGAAAAGTGTATCTTAGAATCAATGAAATGTGATGTTTATGTTCACTTAGGCAGGCCCTTCCCAACTAGGTCTATAGTACCTTGGCCGCAAGATATAAACTTTAAGTTGTTTTAAGAAGTTTCATAAATCACAAAATATTTAAGTTATAGTTCAAGTCTTTTTGAATCAGCTATTACCTGAAGTTTGATAAATAACAATGAAGTCATAAGGTGCCATAAAAATACAATTTTTAGAGTTGCAAGGATTGTTTGGTTTTAATAAAATGTAAATTCTATTTCAAAAGAGAGAGAAAGTGAAAGAGAGAGAAACACAGAGACAGAGAGGTCAAAGGCTGAGATTTATGGAGATTGGATGCTCCAAAAGAAACCAGAAGTACACTCTGGCCGGGAAAGTAAAGGCCAAAAGAGGGAGAGAAGATCAAGATGGTGACAGTTTAACAGCAGAAAAGATGGTGATGTTAATTAAAGAAAGAAAGAAAGAAAGAAGAGAGGCAAGAGCCAAGACGGAAAGAGTCACAAATGACAGGGAGTTGCCCCTGTGTCTGGACAGTACTGAAAATGATGTTCACAACCGGGGCCCCTGGCAAACAGGCTTCAAGTCCCACCATCATCACCTGCCGTTAATTCTCCCACATAGTTTCTCGAATGTTGATTAAACATCTACTCAGATGACTGAAACCTAAGAGTGCCTAGTCCATGTTTTAGATGGAATTAACAAAGGACAAAAGCAGCAATATTTCAGTCTGTATGACCCTGGAAAATTACGAGCATGCTCACATAGGTGTTATATAAATGTAAAAGACAAAGAATAATTCAAAGTCTTAAAGAACATACAGTGTAGTGGAGACAGACTAAAAATAAAATATTACCATATAGTGAGATAGGAACAAGCATGTAATTACTAGTTAAAAAGAATGACTTTTTTTCCCAGCGGGCTTTATGTTGGGATAGGATGGATATTCTGTTAGTAAACAGCATCATTATTGTGGAAGCTTATGAAATCAAATCTTCAGATAACTTATCAACGTCTGCTTGATAATTTGTGACGAAGTACCAGTTATTAAGGAATGAAATTATGTGAAAAATATGGATCTGGCAATCACTCTAAATAGGACTCCTCAAATAAAATCTATTATTTTATACATTTCCCTATTCTCTGCTTTTGTTTGACTTAACCTCTGGGATGTTGACACAGGTGATTAGGGATTATTTGCGACAATATTGAGAATATCTCAGACATGGTATGTGTGTGAAAGGTTTGCTAGGATAGGTTGCAGTCAGCACTCGAATTGTGGCTATGCTTTATTTTATTTAAATTATAATCTACGATCAAATTCAATCTATAAAGAATAAGTGGTCAAATGGAAATTACATAGCTTAAAAAACTTGGATGAGAGTTAGGTACTACTACTGGTATATATTCTCCAGCAAGGATCTTTTTGTTACATCTGATTGAAATTTCTCAGTTTCTACAAATTTGATTTCATTATTTGTAGCCTCTTATCTTCTATTTTAAGACTCCTACAGAATAAGCTTTTCATTTGAGTTCCTGTATCCTGGATTCAGACTTGAAAAACCTCTTTTGCTAAAGAAACATGGGCTCTTCAGGAGGATTCTGGAACCCCCAAGGGCACTTCAGATAACAAAAACATACATTAATTCTCTTTGGAGTCATGCCCCATCTCTGACAAGTAACCTGACTGCAGGGAGAAACTACCCAATGTCAGGCCTCAGTACAAATGTTTTAAAAAACATGTTGCTGTTTAATAATTTACTAAATATAAAACCAACAACCTCCATACAGGGTTAGGAGGTCAGAAAAGAAATTTTCCAATTAGTTACAGAGAGAAGCTCCCTAGAAGTTTGAAACTATGCTTGGTGGTAAAGGCATTAGAGTTGAAGATGTCCAGGAGAGGAAAAATGTTTTTATGTTTTTGACACCAAGAGACAACAAAATGAAATCAAATTTCTTCATCTTTGGGAAACGGGTACCTTGGTGATAACAAAGGCCCATCCACAGCTGTTAATGGGGCTAAGTGAGGAGACAGTGACTACTAGAACTGATAACATGACTCACTATGCCTAGAATGCCTGTACAATGTGGTTTATGCTGAATACCTGCATTCCTTCTGGGGGTCTAGCATTTTCATATGTGCTGGACAGAGGTTGCCTTCATAACTAGCCCCCAATAAACCTGTGCCAATTAATAATTTAATAATATCCCCCGGTAGACAACACTTCATACGTGCTGTCACAAGCAATACTGGAGGAATTTTGTACATCCTGAGTGACTCCACTAGAGAACTCCTGGAAGCTTGTGTCTGGTTTCCTCTGAACATCGCTCTATGTGCCTTTTCCCGTTGCTAATTTTGTGTTGTATCCTTTGACTGTAATAAATCACAGCCCTGAGTAACAATATATGCTGAGTCCTATGAGTCCTTTTAACAAATTACCAAACTGGGAGGTTATCTTGAAGATCCTCAATGCATATGGGAAAGACATTTCAGGACTTGTTCAGGAAGAGCTACAATTTTCTTTTCTTTTTTTGAGATGGGGTCTCATTCTGTCAACCAGTTTGGAGAGCAGTGGCATGATCACAGCTCACTGAAGCCTTGACCTCCTGTGCTTAAGCAATCCTCCCACCTCAGCCTCCCAAATAGCTGGGAGCCTCCCAAGTACAGGAGAATGCCACCATGCCTGGTTATTTTTTTTAATTTTTTTATTTTTTTGGTAGAGACCGGGTTTTGCCATGTTGCCCAGTCTGGTCTCAAACTCCTGGGCTCAAGCAATCCTCTCACGTTAGCCTCCCCGAGTGCTGGGATTATCGACCACGATTTCCTTTTTAATCTTTTGGTAACTCAACTGACTAGGCCATGTTGTACCATAAAGGGTAGCAGTGATAGAAAGTGAAGGACTAAGAACAACACTGAAAAAACAATAGCACAGATAATAAGCATTAAGTATAAAGAAGGTTTGCATAGTCACACAAATAAGTTTCAGTTGAGAAAAGGAACCATAGTTGGAATTTAGACATCAACGTTTATGAAAAAAAAGTAAAAAGAAAACATCGGGAACTTAGAAATCAAATTATATTAATGTAAGAAGTAAAAACTTAGGGAACACAGGGTGAAACTCCAAGTTAATAAATCATAAACTCAGAATTCTGAAAGTTTCCTTCTGCCACTGCAATGTCTAAAGCTGCCTTTGGAATAACACCACATTCCACCAGAAACCATGTAAAATTATATCCTCTGAAAAGAATAATGGCATTCATTTATTTATTAACTCAACACAAATTTATTGAGTAGCTATTCTGTGCCAAGCCCTGTTTCAAGGTGCTAAGGATACAGAAGTAAACAAAACAAAACCTCTGCCCTTCAATAAAGCTCAATATATGGATCATTTCATGACTCGTAACTAAATGAGTTTGAGATCAACAGAAAAGTATGCCATCCTTGATCTTGGCACAGGAAAAACAATAATTGTGGAAGATCATATTATTAGAAATGTACAATGCTTTGCAGGTTTTCTAGGACAGTACTGAGGAAAGTCTTCGATGATGAGTAGAAATGGTAAATTGGATTATGAAATAATTAGATCTAATAAGAACAAGCTGACACTGTATAAAACTCTGAGAAACCTCAGAGGGAACAGAAAGATACTATGAGGAATGCTAGATAACAAGGTCATAAAAAAGTAATTATAATATATGTACATTGTCAAGAAGTTATGCCTGATTTTGTAAACAGAAATAAAAGAAATGATATAGGTTGATGAAAACCAGCTTACATCTTGGTTATCATTCATATCACCTATCACAAACTGTTATTGCATTGAAAACCTCCAAATATATGGGTAGTAGATTCCAACTTGTTGACATAAAGACTCATCATTTTCTACAAAGCTGATATCCTTAGAATGCTTGCACGCATGAACAGCAGAGGTTGTTCAAAATGATGGCATCTGAGTCAAATTAAGTCTGCAGACATGTTTTGATTGCCTTGCATACTAATGTTTTTTATTTGTAAAGTATTTCAAATATAAAGACAAAAAGGTGGGGGGAAGCAAACACCCATGTACTAATCATATTTTAATATCATGCTGTATTTCCATCAGATCCTTTTTATAAAGAAATTAAATATTGCAATCAATTCCTCTCTGGACCCACATCCTTCCCTCTCCAGAGACAACCACTATCATAAATTCAATCTTTATCATTCAAATACATGCACATACCCATAAATGCATTTTTTAGCAGGTTTTTACATTTAATCCAAATGGTAATAAAATGTTTGAATCCTTCTACAGCTCACTTTGTTTAGTCAAATTATGTTTCGATACTTACACATGTTTGATACATCTTATTTTAGTTCAGAGGTTGGCAAACTTACCACCACTGGGCCAAAATAGGCCTTTACCTGTTTTTGTAAATATTACTGGAACACACCATTTTCATTAGCTTATTGTCTACAGCTGCTTCCATATTACAACTGCAGAACTGAGAACTTGAAACAGAGACCATACAGACCTCAAAGTCCAAACTATTTACTAACTGACCCTTTACAGAAAAAAATTGTCAACTCCTATAATAGTTTATTCATTATATGGCATCGTATTTTAAAAATTAGAATTAACTGCTAGCATTGAAAAATTAGTTTTCATACAAATATCTGGATTCCAAATGTTTCTTGAAAAATCAGAAGCTCTGGCAGCATAAAGTCCACATTCTAGTAAGGCTAGTGTGTGGAAATTTTTAAGACATGGCTGCCCTCTTTAGGCAGAGTATATGTTCTACAGATCGCTACAGTCCTTAACCAGCTTAAGTGATTCATTCACTTGCCTGTCCTGTGGAGGCCTGTGATATCCACCAGTTTTCCTTTTGTTGTGTTAATAATATAAATATTAGTTAATTAGTGAGATAACTGGATTACAACAAGTGAATCTTTATCAGGAATAGAATAAAAAGAAAGACCAAACAACATACCAACATTATCTGAGAACCTGACTTTGTACTTTATTTTATATAAAGCTGGCCAAGAGTTAATTTGTATACTCTGGGATATGGATTAATACATCTGACCCTTATCCCAAATTTAAAAGTATCCTGGCTCCACCTGACGGTGATAAAACAGATTACCCCGATAATTAGGTCAGCAGAGGGGCCTAGGAAAGCTTCTTGAAACTTTCCATAAAAGGGCCTTGATATTGAGAGTTCTTGGGATTAATGTATTTGCCATGCCATAAATGGAAAGTACACTCCTGTTTACAAAGACCTCAGATGCTTACCACAGAAAGATTATGGTTACCTCAAACTATCTTTGCAGGTGTGTGTGTTTGTGTGTGTCTGTGTGTGTACACAAAGGCATGTGTCTGTGTGTGTACACAAAGGCAAACATGTTCACAAGCAGGCATGCATCCACACACAAGTCTGTGTACATATATGTACATATGGCAACTGAAAATTGGAATACTGTATGATTAAAAACAGAAATTCTATGTTCATTAGTACTTCTCCTAAGATCTCCATAAGGCCTCATAGTTCTACAAAGTATATTTAAGAAGATGACTGAAAGAACATGAGTAACATGTTAGAACTGCAAGACCCCTTCACCCTCCAAGCCCATGCCTGTCCACTCAGGATAAGTAAGCTACAACGGTTTCAAGGTGTTGTGGGAGAGGTCTTTCTTCATAAATGTCCTCCCTAACTAGATCTACTCTAACAGTAGGAATTAGAAAGGATGTCATTCAAGGAGATCCCCAAGTTCGCAGGAATCAACCCCAAGGATAACCTTAGTGAAGGAAATGGGATAAGGAATCATAGAATTCAGTGTGATTGGGAGAGAGTCATATAAAAGCAGTTCCCAGTTTGCCTTGATCATACACTTGATATGAGGAACACAGTTCTTGATTTCTATGTCTCTGCTGAATATTTGTTTGTAACAGGTTTTCCTGATGTGCTAATAATATGAATTAGCCTTCACAGAATAAAACTGAGATTTCTTAAGCTTCCTGAAATAGAAAACAGCTTACAAGATGAACAGGAGATGATAAATCCCCACTTACTTGCTGAGTGACCTAGGGCAAATTATTTGATTTCAATGACATGAGGTAAAAAATAGCACCCAGTTTATAAGAGTTATGAGAATTAAATAAGTTCATAAATGCAAAAAGCTTAGACTTTGGTACTCACTAAACACTATATAAACATTTGTTACTATGAATGATGATAATAATGTTGCTATTCCTGTTATCATAAAAATGTAAAGGAAGTTATGATGATGAAATAGAGCCTAAGAATCAATGAGTGGATAGTCAATGCCTTAAAAGAATCGTTTTAACATCAATTTGATTAAGCTTCATGGCTAGCTCCAAAAATTAATGGTTTAACATGACCTGTGGCCTGTTTTCCTGTAATCAAGGATCTCTAAAGAATTTGCTTTCTATGTGAGCTCCTATGCTTTTGACTTGAGCACCATCTCTCAGTAAGGGAAATGAAGGTTTCCTGAGAGATCTGTTATTTCCAGTTATGAGAAAGGAAGAAGAAAGGCTTAGTGCTATGGACTGTGGCTTGAATGAGGAAGTGGGATTTTAAATGACATTGCTAGAAGACACTAAGACTGGCTTATGGGAAAGGAGAAAGCAGATCATTAATAAAAAATGCCAGTGATGGAAGGAAGATGATGACAGGCAATGAGATTTGGAAAAGTGAACATGGAACAAGAAAAAAACCACAAAGGATGTTAAAGGATACGATAATATGATAACACCATAAAAAAGAAGAGTTAGCAATAAACTTGTATACTATCCCAAAGCTAGTCTGTTCTCCTTGCTAGTATCAGGGTTGTTTATGCCAACACTGTACAGAATGCTCTTTATGAAATTGGAATTTTTCTTTTCCAGCCTGTGTTATCATATCTCCTCAGGGCTGCCAGTGGAGACCAAATGAACACTAAACTTCACCTTCTGAAACCAATTTAGTGAAACCTGTTATCCCCAAAGACCTGCTCTGGGAAGGGCTTTCCAGCAGCTGAGAGCTCAAATGGTAACAAGCAGAATATGAGGAGGAAAATGCAAATAAAATTGAACAAGCTGAGACGGCTGAGCCCATAATGAAAATGAGGAAAAAGGGCAAGTTTATTATGATCTGAGTTATATGAAATGGACATTTCAAAGTAGCTGTAAAGAGCACATTATTATTAGGAAGTAATCCCAGTAACTGTTAAGAACTCACACATCAATGATAATAAAAATCACAAAGGGCTAAACAAAATCATGATAGATATCTTCAGATATCCAGGGCCCACATCCCACTGCACAAAGCAAGCATAATGCCTTGGGCCCAGGATACTGTTAGAGGTTCTGTAATGTTCTAATTTCTTTTAAAATCAGAAGAAAATATGAATACAAGACAGCCTGTAAAATATTCATCTCTATAGCAATGTAGACAGAAAATAGAATTATAATATTTTCATGGAAATTTTTAGTATTTCTGAAAGATATTTTAATATCTTTTATGTAGCAAAATTTTTCATGGCCCACAAAACAAAAGTACCTATTGCCCATGAAAGCCATAATGTGGTCCTGCAGATACTTTGTCAGAATTCCCAAATTCAGAAATGTCATTACGAAGAATAACAAAGCCATATCTGAGATATGTATTTTAAGGACTCTGCAAGACTTATTCCAATAAATGACTCCTTGCTCCTGCAGCTTTCATAATTCAACCAACCAAATGAAAAATCACCACATACACTGACCTTTCCAAATCCCTTGCAAATAGTCAAAATAACAATTATCACATCTTTGAGTGGAAGGCTCTAATGAATATGAAGCAAACCAATTTATGAGAAGTTTTACCAAAGTTTTAGCTAACAAGCATTAAATTAACCTCCATGGTAGATATGAAGCTACTGACCTGAAGTCTCAAGATTTTCCATGACTATGATTTTTCTCATAATTAGTATCATTTATATATACCCTGTCTTCTCCAGTTGTGAAGGAAAAATAAGATGAACAAGAACATATCAGCAAAGACGATATACAAATGGCCAAAAGCACATGAAGAGATGCTTGACATTAATCTGTAGGGAAATGCAAATCAAAACCACAAACAGATACTGCTTTACACACACAAGGATGGCTATAATCAAAACACTAGAAAATTAGAAGTGCTGGTGAGGATATGGAAAAACTGGGATCCTCATACATTGCTGTTGGGAATGTAGAATGGTTCAGCTGCTATGAAAAACAGTTTCATGGCTCCTCAAAAACTTAAATATGAAATTGTCATATGATCCTGTAATTCTACTCCTAGTTATATACCAAAAAAAAAATTTAAAACAGACACTCAAACAAGTACATGGACATTGATGTTCATACCAGCACTATTCACAAGAACTAAAAGGCGGAAACAGCTCAAATGTTCATCAATGGATTAATGGATAAACAAAACATGGTATATATAAACAAGGGAATATTATTAACTATGACAAAGCATGAAAAACTGAACATGCTACAATATGGACAAAACTCATAAACATTATGCTCAGTGAAAGAGGCCTAACATAAAATATCACATATTACACACCACACAGAATCATCTAGATATGGGTGAGATATCCAGAACAGGGAAATTTACAAAAAAAGAAATAAGACGGGTGGTTACCAGAGTAGGAGAAAAACAGGAATGAGGAGCAAATGCTTAAGAGAAATGGAGTTTCCTTTTAGGGTGAGGGAAAAGTTTTAGCATTAGATAGAGGTGGTAGCTGCACAATACTGTAAGGGTATGATATGCCACTGAACTTTTACTTGAAAATAGTTAATATATGAATTCCACCTCAATAAAAAAAGAATGTCACACTGAAATATGTAAGAATCATTCTGTACAGTAATCTTGAAGAAAGGGTACATAATGTACGGTTGAGTGGGAAAAAATGGAACATAATAAGTTGTGAGCACAAATCTAACCTATCATTATTTTAATATTAAAATTCAACAGCAAAAGCTTATACAATAATGAATAAGATATTAACAATTAAACCTACATCTGAGTATCTGAGAACATGAACTGGCATTTGTTTACTTAAGACTAAAGTAGATGAAAAGGTAATAGACAGATGAGTACACTTGGGCTTGCCAAGTGTTGACTAATGAAATGGATTAGCAAATATAATTAAGGAAGTAGAGTCAGCAAAGTAAAAAGATTCTAGGACTTTGAGGAATAGTTGTGAAACTGTAACTTTTTTAAGCCATTTCATCTAAATTACCTCCCAAAGAGGTGAGGCCAGGAGAAATTAAGTAACTCAGAAAAATTTGTACGGAAGAGTAGCTACATATTTGTCAGTAATAGAATTTTGTGATTAAAAAATGAGTCTGAAATTGGAATTCTATGTCCATTATTATTATAACACTTCTTATTTATTAATTCACATTGGTAGAACTTATTGAAATATACATGTCTCTCTATCTCTCTGTGTGTATGTAAAATTTATTTAGTGGAAGAAAAGAAAGTACTTGAATCATATTTAAGTAAGGAACTAGATTAAGAAGCCAAAAATGCAGGACTATGACACCACCTAAGGGAAAAAATGTCAGTAAACAGCACACAGTGTAACAGTGGCTTCAGGATTCAGACATCTGCCTAGAGGCCAGAGGTTGGCAAACTTTTTCTGTAAAGGGCCACATATACACTTTAGATTTTGCCTGCCATATAGTTTTTATCACAATTATTTACCTCTACCATTGTAGGAGAAAAGCAGCCATAGACAACAAGTAAAAGAATGGGTGTGGCTATGTTTCAGTAAAACTTTTATTTTACAAAAACAGGCAGCAGATAATAGTTTGTCATCGTATATTCAAGAGGTCAGCTGGCTGGAGAGCATGCCTTTCCAGTCTTAGTAGGTATGAGTCAATTGAGGCTGAAAGACATATTGAGACCCATCCTCTAACAAACCATCATGAAAATAAAATGATGCTGAGCAAGGAAAGACCTTAAACTTCATAGGCAGTAACATTCAACCTGTTATGATTTTATCAACAGTTTTTAGTCCACCCCTGGATGAGGTGAACCCAGCATTGACAAGTCCTGCACAGGGGCAGCTAGATGCTGCTAAAAAAGTCACACAACAGGTAAGACTGGTGTCACCATATACTCACAATCAGCAATCTCCCCTGGGCATTTAACACCTTCTAGCAAGTCTGTGTTCTCAGGTCAATGTACTCCTTCCCTCCCTTGAAACAGTTATTTCAAACTTCCTCCAATTTCCCAAGACCTGAAATCCCTCACATCTTTACTTCCTTGTATTAGTCTGCTCTCGAACTGCTATAAAGAACTACCTCAGACTAGGTAATTTATAAAGAAAAGAGGTTTAATTGGCTCAGGGTTCCACAGGCTGTACAGAAAGCATGGCAGCATCTGCTTCTGGGGAGGCCTCAGGAAACTTATAATCATGGTGGAAGGTGAAGGGGAAGCAGGCATGTCTACATGGCCAGAGCAGAAGAAACAGGGGTGGGGTCAGGGGGTGCTACACACTTTAAAAACAACCAGATCTTGCGAGGACTTACTCACTCACTATCACAAGAATGGCACTGAGGGGATGATGCTAACCCACTCATGAGAAACCATCTCCATGATCCAATCACCTCCCACGAGGCCCCACCTCCAACATTGTAGATTACAATTCAACATGAGATCTAGGTGGCAACAAACATCCAAACCATATCACCCCTCTCAGCAGGTAGCCTTACCATACACTTCATAGAGAAGGCAGAAACCACCATACAAACACGTCCTTCTCTTTTCTTTCCCAAATTGACAAAGTTTCTTGTGTTTACTAAAACCTCTCCTCTTAACCTCCTGTTACAATGAAAGAGGAGGCCATCTTCCTATCAAAGGCTCATCTCTCAATAAGTGCTCCACATCTCAGACCCTTTCTTCATTGTCCTCAGAACCTTATCCTATTTTTTTATTCTTTTTTTTTTTTTGAGACAGAGTGTAGCCCCGAGACTGGAGTGCAGTGGCAAAATCACAGCCCACTGCAGCCTCAACCTCCCCAGGCTCAGGTGATCCTCCCACCTCAGACTCCCAAGTAGCTGGACCACAGGCACATGCCACCATGCCCAGCTAATTTTTGTATTATTTGTAGACACAAGGTCTCACTATGTTGTCCAGGCTGGTATGGAACTCCTGGACTCAAGTGATCCACCTGTCTTGGCCTCCCAAAGTGCTGGGATTACAGGTGTTAGCCACACCACTTGGCCTGACCTTACCCTATTGATTCCCTCTTAATATCTCCATCCACTTCTAATCTGCTAGCTCCTTACGGTCAGCAAGTAAACATGCTCATGTTGACTTATTGAAGAATGTAGGGGAGGCTATAAGGCAGACAATAGCTGTTAACAGAATGTTGTAAATTAGAAAGTAAATACACAGGCCGGCTGTGGAGGCTCACGTCTGTAATCCCAGCACTTTGGGAGGCCAAGGCAGGTGGATCACCTGAGGTCAGGAATTCAAGACCAGACTGGCCAACATGGTGAAACCCCATCTCTACTAAAAATACAAAAACCAGCTGGGTGTGGTGGCGGGTACCTGTAGTCCCAGCTATTTGAGAGGCTGAGGCAGGAAAATCACTTGAACCCGGGAGGCGGAGGTTGCAGTGAGCCGAGATCACGCCACTGCACTCCAGCCTGGGTGACAGAGCGAGACTCCATGTCAAAAAAAAAAAAGAAAGAAAGAAAGCAAATGGGCAAATTATTAATAGCTTGTTGTACCAGAAAAATCTCAAACCAACTTAAATATTTTGACACCAATAGTAAATAAGCTGTCTTGTGGCACCAAACCTCAGAAAGCCATACCAATCAGGATTACTTATGTAAGTGGTGAGTTTTGGTAGAGCTGAAAATAGGAGAAATGACTGAAATTCTGTAGAAGAAGCAGTTAGACCACCAGATACCCTCTCAAGCACTTCAAATAATATGACTGAATACCTTCTTTTATCTGTAATTGTGGTAAGTATGAGGCAGAGAGTGTGACCAGCCCCCAGTGAAAACCCTGAACATTGAGTGTCTAATGGCCTTCCCTAGACAGAAACATTGCATGTGTTGCTTTCTTTTTGTTACTGGGGTAAGAATGTGCTTTGTGTGACCCCTTGTTGAAGGGAGAGAGCGTAAGGAAGCTTGCACAAGGATTCCTGCACACGCCACCTGTGTCTTTTTCCCTTACGATTTGGCTATATGTTCTCACTTATGCCATTATAATAACCCTCAGCCACTAATACAAGTATATGCTGAGACCCCGTGATTCCTTCTAGTAAATTTAAGAACCTGAGACAGGTCTTGGGGATTTATGATATAGTGGTCATACACTGTAGCCCTGGACTACTATTTTGTTTCTATTACCATTAAAGAATAATATTAACATTTTTCAAAATTATATGTATATAGGTTATAGATCTTTGATTTTCATTTCATAATATTAAAGGAGGAGTTACCAAATGTTCGTTATAAGAGAAGGATCTTATGTCTAAAAAGGTTAAGAAACACTGCTGTAGACAAAGAACAACATTGGCAGCAATTTTATTAACAATCATGAAAATAATAGCAGCTAATATTTACAGAGTGCTTACCATATGCCAAACATTGCACTAAGTGCTTTCTGTGAATTATTTCAGATGTTCCTCACTATAACTCTATGACATGGGCACTATTATTTTCCCCTTTCACCTGTGGAGAAAGAGAGGCTCAGACAGGAGAGCCAACTAGACTAGCAGCATAACTAGCAGATGGCAGGGACAAGGTTTTAAGGCAAGTATCTAGATTCCAGAGCCCCTTTCACCTATTCAGGCATGGTGTTGCCACCAAAACAACACAGCAGAATCCAAATAAATATATCACCTAAGGACAGCTCATAATTTGTGAGGACTGATAAGCAAATATGCTAATAAATTCTGCCAGCTAAAATTATATCGATTCTTCCTCATCTCTCTTGGAATAATTCTCTCATATTTAATGTTTGACACAGAATGCAAATACCGGGATCATAAATGTGAAGCCTACCTTTTTAGATAGTGCATTTTATAACTGGTCTACTATGATTCTTATTTTGAAGTCACAGTTATTAGTCCTTTCTTTATAAATAGAATATAAATTCCCACAACTTTTCAGATTGCTGGAAAAGGTTAGAAGCCATAGCAATTTAGAAATGGTCAGATCAATACGTCTATGTATTTCATATTTTCTGTGAAAGGTCAGAGGTTACAGGTATTTAAAATTGTAATACTGTTATCCTTATGGTTTTACGGATTTATAAGAAGGACCAAAGCATAAAAGAACATTAGCAGAACAATAGTACACACCATACACACACACACACACACACATAAACGGAGTAGCAGAGATTTTTTTTAAGTCTATTAAAGGTGAAGTCTATGCTGACCAAGTTAAGTAGTGTAGAAATCGGGAGTAGAGTCGGGTGACAAAAAGCATGCTAGAGGGTGCAAAGCACAGTTTTTATTAGACAAGCAAGATCAAGTAGAGAGGCAAAAATCAGTTTCAAGTGAAACTGCAAAATTCTACCCATCCCAAGAAAAGCAAATATAATGACCAAGTTAAGGAAGAATCAGAATGAATTTTAAAACTGTTCTGAAGTTGTGTATTAGAGAACATAAAGGCACAGATCACTACATAAATCAGTAGTTCTCTCATCTACAGTTTTGGCACACAAAAAAAGGAAAATGAAAAATTTACATCAGTTGCTCTCAGACTTCAGTGGACATGATAGTAACCTGTATACTCAAGCTACCTGATATGATTAGCCTTTGTGTCCCCACCCAAATCTCATCTTGAATTGTAATCCCCATACTCCCCACATGTCTAGAGACAGACCTGGTGGGAGGTGATTGGATCAGGGGGCAGTTTCCCCCATGCTGCTCTCCTGCCACCATGTGAAGAAGGTCCTTGCTTCCCCTTTGCCTTCCGCCATGACTGTGAATTTCCTGAGGCCACCCTAGCCATGTGCATCTGTGAGTCAATTAAACCTTTTTCTTTACAAATTACCCAGTCTCGGGTAGTATCTTTACAGCAGTGTAAAAACAGACTAATACACTACCTCTTCAGAAATTTTGATTCTCAGATCCCAGGATATTTAACAAACATTCCAGATGATTAAGACACAGATTGCCCACCACCACATGTTGGACATACTCTGCCCTGTGTAGGCTGTGCTTCTGATATCTTACTAGAAAACCCAACCTGATAAGCAGCTTACAAAATGTGAAGACTGGGATAATGTAGAGAAAGAGTTCTTGTTTCTCTACAATAGGTTTCAAAGTAATGGTAAAACAGTTGTAATAACAGAGGTTATGGTATGGCAAGTACCAAATCTATTTTTTAAAGAAAAATACAAAGAATAAGAAGAAATTTCAACTGATAAGATAAAGCCATCTGAGTACCATACAGCAATTGAGTGTCCTTATATGTCTAAAATAGCAATGGCATGCCAAATACAGAGAAAATGTGTCAGCATCATCAATATCTACAAATTTCAGTTCAAAATATAACCATGGTATCAAGGAGGCCAGGATATTCATATATAATTAGGGGAAAGATATGCATTTCCCTACTTTATCAGAAATTTCTTAAAGAAAGATTAATAACATCCTTGCCTAAAGCATTGTTTCTTAAAGAAAAAAATCTTTCGGCAACCTAAATCAGAATCACTTGGATTGCTTGTTTAAAATGCAGATTATCATCTTAGTTCTGATGAATCAGAATCTCTGAAGGAAGAGGTAAAAAAAAAAAAAACACATCTCAGATTCTGGGTAATTTGAAAAAAAAAGATAAAAAAAGAAAAAAGATAAAATAAATATAAAAATATAAGACATGCATACACACACAAACATACTGAAATATGAAATTCAGAGGCTTTTAGTATATTCACAAATTGTACAACTATAACCATAATTAATTATAGAACATTTTCATCATGCAGAAAGAAAGCCCAAACCCTTCAGCAGTGAGTCCCCATTTCCCCTATTCCCCACCAGCCTGGGCAACCACTAATCGACTTTCTTTCTCTGTAGATTGGCCTATTATGGAAATTTCATATAAATGCACTCAAACAACATTTGATCTCCTATCACTGCCTTCTTCCATTTAGTATAATGTTTTCAAGGTTCATTCATGTTGTTATGCATCAGTACTTCATGCCATTTTATTGCAAAAACAATATAACTTGAAAGAATTTACAAAATGTATCACATATGAAAGAAGAAATGAAGAGACAACTAGATGCTTATTTCCAAAATCAAGCAAAATTAAGGATGTAATTTCATTTGTAGACAAATCCCGATAATTGAACTCTTGTTTATTGACAGCAAGTATAACCAAAGGGAGTTTCTATAAAGACCCAAGATGCTTACAGTGCACATAGTATGTAGTAAAAATGATGACAATACCAGCAATGCTAGAAGTAACTCCATGAATAGGAATAAAAGGTAAAAATTATGCCTTGAAAAGATGCCATGGTAAGGCGGACGACTTTTTGGAGTTGTGCTGTAAAGTAACCATATGCACACTTGGCCTAATTTAATCTGAATTTATATTAAATAAAATTTAAAATATATTTCCTCAGTTGCACTAGCTATCTTTCAAATCCTCAGTGACCACATGTAACTAGCATCTACCACATTGGATAACTCAGACAGAGAACATTTCCATCATAATAGAAAGTTGTATTGGACAGTGCTCCTCTGGAGATAGATAAAATTGCCATACTGTAACTCATTTATTCACTCTAAAAATATTTATTAAAAGTATACCATCCAATAGTATGTTGGATAAAGAAACTGTAGTACATATACACCATGGAATACTATGCAGCCATAAAAAGAACAAAATCATGTCCTTTGCAGCAACATGGATGCAGCTGGAGGCCATAATTTTAAGCGAACTAATGCGGGAACAGAAAACCAAACACCACATGTT
Source organism: Pan paniscus (assembly GCF_029289425.2). NCBI lineage: Eukaryota > Metazoa > Chordata > Mammalia > Primates > Hominidae > Pan > Pan paniscus. The sequence continues at coordinate 67,809,010 of NC_073272.2, forward strand.
CTCATTTATAAGTGGAAGCAAAACATTGAGCACACCTGGACATAAACATGGGCCCAATAGACACTGAAGACTATTAGACGGGGGAAGAAAGAGGAGGGCGTGGGTTGAAAAACTAGCTACAGATACTATGCTCACTACCTGGGTGTAACATATGCATGTAACAAACCTGCCCACGCACCCCCTGTATCTAAAATAAAACTGGAAATTTAAATAAATAACAAAATAAAATAAAATAAAAAGTCTACTTTGTGCATGGCACTGATCTACATACTAGGCATACCACAAAACACAAAACAGACAAAATTCATACCCCTATGGAGCTTAAGTACTAACGATGGCAAAGAAAGGATAAACAAATAATTAAAATGTATGACAAAATACATTAAGTATTGGTAAAATGAAATACGAGGGATCAAGAGAGATAAAGAGGTGCTATTTTCTTTTCTTTTTTTTCTTTTTTTTCTTTGAGACGGAGTCTCGCTCTGTTGCCCAGGCTGGAGTGCAGCGGCACAATCTGGGCTCACTGCAAGCTCCGCCTCCCGGGTTCACGCCATTCTCCTGCCTCAGCCTCCCAAGTAGCTGGGACTGGGACTACAGGTGCCTGCCAAAGAGGTGCTATTTTCTATCCAGTGATATGGGAAAGTTTCTGTGATAAGGTGAAGTTTATGTTGAGATCTGAAGAAAATGGAGAAAGAGCCTTGCGCAAAAGCAGTGTAGAAAGAGAAACTAGCTAGTGCAAAGGCCAAAGGCAGGTATAGGCTGGACCTGTTTTCAAACACAGGTAGGTACTGTGGCTGCAGGGCAGTGACATATACAAGAGTACAAACAAAATATAAGCAACTGTGTATCAAACACAGATGTTGGAGGAAAATCCTGCTGTTGTCTGGAAAGTTTGGTTAGACTGTTATTATTACAGTATATTTTTTGTATGTCAAATGTTTCTCCACGTTAGAAGAGATACATGTGCAATGGCAACATGAGGAGCTCCCAGCAAAACAACCACAACTGGGGAAAATTATTTGTTTGAAAAATAACCATTTAGAGTCTCTAGAAACTGTCCTGATGGTATACGGCAAATGGAGAAACATTTTTAGTAAAATCTATGAAATCTCAGTAAGAAGAGCAAGAGTCTGTGGCATCTGAGCCACAACCTGCTCCCTCCCCCTTCCCCTGGACGGCTTAGCAGGATAAAGTTTTGCTTATGGCTGGGGCAGCCAAAAACCAAGGGCATGCACTTTTCCCTCTAGCAGGTGATTGGAATTTTTCATCCTACCCTCAGCTCTAGGTTACAAAAGCTCTATGGAGGCAATCATGTTATAGAGGTCTGGAGCTCCTTTCCTCAATCAAGTGACCAGTCACAGGACGGAAGCTCTACCCTAGGAAAAGTAATCTGAGAATACTAGGCCCCAATCAGCCCTGCTCCAGCTAATTCACAAGGCAGAGGTTCCATGCAGGGAGGGGGAAGCCAAGAAGACCACGGGTTACTGTTTTTACCCAATGTCCTCTTCCTAGAGCATGGATGCCATTCTGAGAGAAGGATGGCACTGTCCCCACCCCTACCTCCCAAAGCTTTAGTGCATATGTTCTGCCCACGGGGAGAGGCAGGCTATTAAAAAACAGGTCCAAGGCTCTCTAGAAGGGAACTGATTTTTATTTAAAACAGAGTGTAAGGAAGTTTGAGCCTAAGGGAGTCCCTGAAAACAGTGTAGATTTTTGTGGTAAGCAATTATGAGGAGGTTAGTAGTTTAATGAGCTCTTTAAATCATAGGCCAGCCAGTTTACAAGTGAGAAACAAACACATAGCTGAGAAAAGCCCACCTATGGCTGGAGCAAGCATGAAACACTGGCCTCAAAGACTATTCCTGCAAAGGGGTCCAAAAATAAATGTATCACTGTGGAGCAGATTATGTCCCAGGAAACTGTCAAAGTCAATGTAGCAATCGGTCAACAATTACTCAGGGATAACAGCTGGGTATGATACCAAGAAATGAAGAACATTAGAAATAGTAAATGAGAAGTTTAATCAACAAGCTTTTAAAATTATATACTTGCTCTCCATTCCTCTCTCAGGTTCAGTAAAAGACAAAAAAACTATCAAAAGTAATCATTGTAATAATGTATTGTTGGAGTTACATAACGTATTTAGACGTCATATGTGTAATAACAGCACCAAAAAAGGGAGAAGAAATAGCTACAGCTCAGGAAAATTTAGCATCTGAAAGAAATTCTGGTAAGTTCTCACATAAATTGTTAAGTCCTAGAGCAACAATTAAGAAAACGAGTAAAATAAGAAAATACCATTAAAGGATTAAAATGTTACAACAAAAAATTTCCATTTAATACAAAGGAAACCAGTGAGAGGAACAGAGGAACAGAAAAGATTATGCATATAGAAAACAAAGAGACAGACATAAGTGCAACCATGCCAATAATGACATTAACTATTAATTGATTATACAAATTAATCAAAAGGCACATATTTTCAGACTGGAAAATTAAAAAAAAAACAAGATCCAGTTGTATGCTTTCTATAGCAAACACATGTTAGATTTAAACATATAATTATGTTAAATGTAAAAGGGAGACATATATTATACAAATAGCAAGCATAAGAAAGCTGGAGTGGCAATGCCAATATAGAAAAAAATGGACTTCAAACCAAAAAATATTAGTAGAAACAAAGAGGAATATTTAATAATAAGGTCAATCCATCCAGAAGACATATAAAGTATAAACACACATACAACTAACAACAGAGTACCAAAGTACATTAAAGCAAAACTGACAGAATTGAAGGGAAAAATAAATAATTCCACAATAATAGTTGCACACTTCAATACCCCACTTTAAATGATGAATAGAACAACTAGGCAGAAGATGAATAGGAAATAGAAGACATTAATAGGCCTATAAACTAAGTATACATAACAGATTATCTATAGAACATGCCATTCAAAAAGAGCAGAACACACATTCTCCTCAAATACACATTGAACATATTCCAGAATATACCATAAGCCAGGTCATAAAACAAGCATTAATAATTTTAAAGGACAGGAATAATACAAATTATGTTCTCTGAGCACATGGAATAAATTAGAAATCAATAACAAAGAAATTTTGAAAATTCACAAATGTGAAAATTAAACAATATACTCCTAAAAAACCAACACATCAAATAATATTACAATGAAAATTAGAAAATATTTTCAGATGAATAGAGATGAAAACATACCAATACTTCTGTGATACAGGTAAAAGCAGTGTGTTTCAGGGAAATTTAAAGCTGTAAATGCCTATATTACAAAAGAAGAAATATCTCAAATCAATCACCTAACTTCTTACCTTAAAGCCCTGGGAAAATAGCAAAGTAAACCTAACAGCAAGAAGAATAAAGGAAATAATAAAATTAATGAAATAGAGAATCAAAAAATAAACATAATTAACGAAATATGAAAAACATATGACAGTTCAACAAAATTGACAAATCTTTGGCTACAGTGACCGGGAGAAAAAAAAGAGAAGACTCAAATTAGTAAAATCAGGAACGAAAAAGAGAACATTACTACCAACCTTACAGAAGATCAAAAAGATATACCAACTGTATGACACCCAATTAGATAACCTAGATAATATGGACAAATTCCTAAAAAGATGCCAGCTAAGAAAATAGACTCAAAAAGATATAGAAAATCTGAATAGGCCTGCAATGAGTAAAGAGATTAAATTACTAATTACAAATTATTAATTTGGTGAAGTCTACCAAAAACTTCAAGAATTAATATGAATCCTTCACAAACTTCCAACAATTGAAAGGAAAGAACACTTCCCAATTCATTCTATGAAGCCGATATTACCCTAATACCAAAACCAGAATACGACATGAGCAGGTCATTCAAAATGGAGGAAAAATGAATGGATAATAAATGTATTTAAAAATATTCCACTTCATTACTTCATTAATAATTAGAACCTTAATTAGAACCTCAATTAGATACCATGCAAAGTCAAAGGTCAATTAAATACCACATAATATCCACCAGAGGAGCAAATATTAAAAAACAGAAAATAAAAAAATGATAAAGATTTAGTACAAAGGAACAATCTTTACACTGATGGTAAAAGTATACTTTTGGTCAATTACTTAGGAAAATTAGTATTGTTTATAAAAATTGAATACGTATATGCCCTAGGTCTCTGCAATTTCACTACTTTATATACCTACCTAGAGACACTTGTTGGGATATGTGACAAAAGAAGTATGGCAGCATTACTTATAAAAGTCAAAACACCAAAAACCTGAAAGCAGCAATAAACGTCCATAAACCAGAAAATTTATAAAGTAATTGGGGAATATTCATATAACGGAATACTATATGGCAGCACAAATTTATTAAATAGAGCTTTGCACAGCAACATGAATGAATCTCTAGGTGATAATGTTGAGTAAAAAAAGAAAGTAGTGGGAATACTACACTGTAACATCACTTATATAATGTTCAACAACAGGCCAGTGTGTTTGGGAGTGTGCATGTGTATGTGTGTACTCAGCTGAACCATATAAAATTCCTATAATTATAGACCAAAAATGGTTGAGTAGTGGCCATTTCACTTAGCACAAACTAAAACATATAGTAAACCTATAAAAAGAAAAACAAGTAAAGGAATGTTAAATACTAAATTCCAGATACTGGTTATCTGTATCAGAACAGGAAAGCAATATGATCTGGGAGGGTTATGTGAAGGGGTATGCAGGAGGCTTTCAAGCTATTGGAAATGTTCTGTTTTTTATGCTGAGTTCTTATAGACTCATTATATTATTGATTATACATTATATATGTTATTTAAGATCCTTCATATAAACCAAATTTCATTATAAATTAATAGTAATAAAATAATAAAAAAACTAAATGAAGAGATTATTTTTTGAAAGCGTATGACTGAGCAATATATATCCATGTCATCAAAGGCAAACAGCCTAAGCCTCTGGATAGTATAAAAAACGTAAGTAACACTGCAGGAACAGAAGAAAGAAGTAGACAACATTAGAGTACATACAGAGTAGGAGGGAAGAATTGTCTCTCTATGGAAATTATTCTACTTAAATTGCCAAGAACCTTAAAAATATAGAGGTATATAATTTTAAATTATGCTTTCTAAAATGTAAATTCACATGTCATTATATGGAAAGAGTGGCATTCGAAATTTCAAAGCTGAAAAGGGTTTTAGGAATATGTTTTATATTGTAAATCAGCTAATTATGTTACTTAATCAAGTGAAAAAATAGGCTCATGTAAGTCATAAACTATTATTTTAGAATACGGACAAGCTGATCACATAATAAAATGTATTTACCAGGCATTTAGCTTGAAGAAACAACTTCTTTTATTATTAAATAATAAAACATATTTTTAAGTTAAAGGATATTTTATTTCTCAGTTCAAAAAGAAGAAAATATAATAAATCATGTATTATTCAAAACCTGCTAGTACTTTAGTCTGAATCTTTGCAAAGGAAGACTTTGCCTAAATAATAGGCTTTCGCGAACTCCAACTATTTTTGTTAACAGATAAATGTACTTGAAAAACATGCACCTCTCTCATAAAAAAGAATAAAAATTAAGTTACAAAGGGCATTTTGATATCTAAAGGTTGTAGTTCCAAACTGAAGAAAAATAAAAATGGTTCTTAAAATGCACAGTTAGAAATATCTTGCTAATTTAAAGTACTCTACCTTGGATCTTCTATTGTACTAATTTAAACAAAAACCACTGAATTTTTTTGTTGTTGTTTAAATTCCACATATAAATGAGATCATGCAGTATTTTTCTTTCTCTTCTGGGCTAATATCATTATGATGTTCATCCATGTTGTCGCAAATGGCACATCTCTTTCTTTTTTAAGGCTGAATGAAAATCCATTCTGTGTGTGTGTGTGTGTGTGTATATACCACAATTTATCCATTCATTTGTCAACAGACACTGGTTATTTCCATATATTGACTAATGTGAATAACAATGCAACGAAAACGGAACGCAGACATGATTATGAGGTGCTGATTTCATTTCCTTTGGGTATATAACCAGAAGAGGGATTGCTGAGTCATATGGTCGTTCTATTTTTAATTTCTTTAGAAATGTTCATACTATTTTCCACAGTGGCTGTACTAATCTACCTTCCTACCAACTGTATAGAAGGTTTCCTGTTTCTCCACACTCTCAAAAACACTTGTTATCTTTTGTCTATTTAATAACAGCCATTCAAATAAGTGTGACGTGTATCTCATTGTGGTTTTGGCTTGCATTTCTTTAATGATTAGTGCTGTTGGTATAGGTATTGAGAAGAAATGTGGTTATATCCTATAAAGGGTGATGCTGAGGTAAAAAAATCACAGGATAAATTATAAAATGAAATTAAAACACAGAATCATAAAGATCATAATGGTGATTATACCAACAACATTTTTTTAAAAACTCCTTCCATTTATGGACGGTTTACTGCAGACATTTTCCATATAAAATGTCATCTAATCCTCACAACGGTCATATGAGGTGGGTACTACTGTGATTCCCATTTTACAGATGGAGATCAGGCTCTACATTAAATAATGTGTCCAAGGTCAAAAAGCTAGATAATCTAGCCAAAAGCACTCATAGTGTAATAGAATTCATTGAACTGCTCATGTTCCCATGAATCACAAATGTTCTTAATGGCATCTACAATGGTGAACCCTTTCCAGGTTTTCAATATACTCTGCCCATATCCATTAGAGGAATCACTGTTTATGGCAGCTATGGCCTTACAAAATGTATTTCTTAATAAGACTTAAAGGCAAAATTACTCTTTGATCCATGGGCTACACAGAATGGATGTTGTTTTAGGAGGCAGGAAAACAACGTTAATCTCCTTATATATCTCCATCAGAGCTCTTGGGTGACTAGGTGCATTGTATATGAGCAGTAATGTTTTGATAGGAATCTTTTTTTCTGAGTAGCAGAGGTTTCAAGAGTGGGCTTAAAATATTCAGTAAATCATGCTGTAAACAGATGTGTTTTCATCCAGACATTGCTGTTCCATTTATAGAGCACAGGCAGAGTGGCTTTAGCATAATTCCTAAGGGGTCTAGGATTTGCAGAATGGTCAATGAGCACTGGCTTTAACTTTACATCACAAGTTGCATTAGCCACTAACAAAAGAGTCAGTCTGTCCTTTGAAGCCAGGCATTGACTTCTCCTTCTCTCTAGCTATGGAAGTCCTACATAGGACTTTCACTAGAAAGCTGTTTCATCTACATAGAAAAGTTGTATTTTACTGTAGCCGCCTTTGTCAATGATCTTAGCTACACCTTCTAACTACATCTTCTAGACAACATGCATCTACATTAGCACTTGCTGCTTCACTTTGCCCTTTTATGTTATAGAGACAGCTTCTTTCCTTAAACTTCATGAACCAACAACCTCTGCTAGCTTCAAATTTTTCTTCTGAGGCTTCCTCACCATTCTGAAGCTTCAAAGAATTGAAGAGTTAGAGTACTGCTCTTTATTAAACTTTGGTTTAAGGGAATGTTGTGGCTGGTTTGACCTTCTATCCAGACCACTCAAACTTTCCCCATGTCAACTATAAGGCTGTTGTTCTTTCTTATCATTTGTGTCTTCACTGGAGTAGCACTTTTAACTTTTTAGCAAAAAACAGTTCCTACAAGGATTTCTCATTTGCATTCACAACTTGACTATTTTGCACAAGAGCCTTAGTTTTTGGCCTATCTCAGTTTTCGACATGCCTTCCTCATTAAGCTTAATCATTTTTAGCATTTCATTTAAAGTGAGAGATGTGTGACTCACTTGGACCCTAAGAGATGATGGTAGAGTTATTCGTTGCCATAACTGCAATATTGCTGTATCTCAGGGAACAGGGAGGCCCAAGGAGAGGCACAGAGATAAGGAACTACTGATTGGCAGAGCACAGCACAACATTTACAGATTAAGTTTACCATCTTATATAGCGTGGTTTGTGGCACCCTAAAGCAATTATAATAGTAACATCAAAGATCAATGATCACAGATCACCATAACAGATATAATAAAAATTGTAAAGTTTGAAATATTCCAAGATTTACAAAAATGTGACATAGAGATAAGAAGTGGGCACATGCTGTTGAAAAAATGGCACCAAGAAACTTGCTCAGTACATCGCCACAGTGCTTCAATTTATATAAATAATTGTTTAAAAACACAATATCTGCAAAATGCCATGAAATGAGGTATGCCAGAATAAAGCTAAGTGTACTAAAGTGAAGTATGCCTATATAAAGTTAGTTATGAAGATGGTGTAAACCAGGCATAAGGAAAGACATATAAATCAGTATGATAAAATTCAAAAACTACATTTATAAGTTCATTGAATTCTAGCAAAGGTGCCAAAGCAATTCACTGGAGAAGGGAAGCCTATTCGAGGAATTGTGTTTTATATAATCACATGAACAACTGCAAAAAGATGCATTTAGATCCACAATGCATGCCATATACACACATTAACTCAAAATGCATCAAACACCTACATGAAGGGGTTAGAAGATTTAAATTTTTACAAGAAAACATATTGGTAAAAATCTTTCAGATGTTGGGTTAGGCAAAGATTCATTAGATATGAAACCAAGGGTGTAGTGAATACTAGAAAGAAATTATAAATTATGTCTTGTCAAAATTCAAAACTTTCACACCTAAAAATAAGCCATTGGCCAGGCACGGTGGCTCACGCCTGTAATCCCAGCACTTTGGGAGGCCGAGGCGGGTGGATAACCTGAGGTCAGGAGTTCAAGACCATCTTGGCCAACATGGTGAAACCCCATCTCTACTAAAAATACAGAAATTAGCTGGGTGTGGTGGCGGACGCCTGTAATCCCAGCAACTCGGGAGGCTGAGGCAGAAGAATCGCTTGAACCCAGGAGGCAGAGGTTGCAGTGAGCCAAAATTGCACCACTGCACTCCAGCCTGGGCAACAAAAGCAAAACTCCATCTCAAAAAAATTAAAAATAAAGAAGAACTAAATGAGAAAATGAACAGAAAAAAGACCTAATCTAAAAGAACAAAACTGGAAGAATCATATACCTGACTACAAAATATACTACACAGCTATGGTAACCAAAATAGCAAGGTGCTGGTGTAAAAATGGACACATAGGCCAGTGGAACAGAATTGAGAACCCGGAAACAAATCCATACATCTACAGTGAACTCATTATTGATAAAGGTTTCAAGAACATACACTGGGGAAAGGACAGTCTCTCCAACAAATGGTGCTAGGAAAACTGGATATCCATATGCAGAAGAATGAAACTAGAACCCTATCTCTTGCCTAAATCAAATTAAAATGTATTACAGACTTAAATCTAAGACCTCAAACTATAAAACTACTAAAAGAAAACTTTGGGGACATTCTCCAGGACACTGGACTGGGCAAATATTTCTTGAGTAATATTCCACAAGCACAGGCAACCAAAGCAAAAATGGACAAATGAGATCACATAAAGTTAAAAAGCTTCTGCACAGCAAAGGAAACAATCAACAAAGCAAAGAGACAACCTACAGGATGGGAGAAAATATCTGCAAACTATGCATTTGACAAGGGATTAATAGTCAGGGTATATAAGGAGCTCAAACTACTGTGTAGAAAAAAAGTCTAATAATGAACAGACATTTCTCAAAAGAAGACAAATAGGTATATGAAAAGGCGCTCAATGTCACTGATCATCATATAAACGCAAATCAAAACTACAAGGAGATATCATCTTATCTCATTAAAATGGCTTTTATGTAAAAGACAGGAAGTAACAAATGCTGGCAAGGATGTGGAGAAAAACGAAACCTTTGTACACTCTTGGTAGGAATGTAAATTAGTATAACCACTGTAGATAACAACTTGGAGGTTCCACAAAAAATCTAAAAATTGAGTTACCATATAATCCAGCAATCAAATTGTTGGATATATATGTGTGTATATATATATGTGTATGTGTGTGTGTGTATATATATATATGTGTGTGTGTATACATGTGTATATATATGTATATACAGGTATATATATGTATACATGTATATATGTATATACAGATATATATGTATGTATGTATATACAGATATATATGTATATATGTATATCTATACATATGCACACGTATACATATCTGTATACATATGCACACGTATACATGTATATGCATACATATGCACATGTATACATATATATGCATACATATGCACATGTATACATATATATGCATACATATGCACACGTATGCATATATATGCATACATATGTATATATGTGTGTACATATGTATGCATATATACACATATACATATATGTATATGTATACATATGTGTATACATATACACACATATGTGTATACATATGTGTATACATATACACACATATGTGTATATGTGTATATATGTATATGTGTATATATGTATATGTGTATACACATATATGTATATGTGTATATACGTATATGTATATATGTGTGTGTGTATATATATATACACACCCAAAAGAAAGGAAATCTGTATACTGAAGAGATATCTGCCCATCCATGTTTGTTGCAGCACTGTTCAAAATAGCCAAGATTTGGAAGCAACTTAAGTATCCATCAACAGATGAATGGATAAAGAAAATGTAGTACTTATACACAATGGAGTACGATTCAGAATGAGATTCTGTCATTAGCTGCAACCTGGATGGAACTGGAGATCATTACGTTAAGGAAAATAAGCCAGGCACAAAAAGACAAACATCATATGTTCTCAAGTTATTTATGAGATCTAAAACTCAAAACAACTGAAATCATGGACATAAAGAATAGAAGGATGCCAGCCCACTGTCAACATTAGACAGATCAACGAGACAGAAAGTCAACAAGGATACCCAGGAATTGAACTCAGCTCTGCACCAAGCCGACCTAATAGACATCTACAGAACTCTCCATCCAAAATCAACAGAATATACATTTTTTTCAGCACCACACCACCCTTATTCCAAAATTGACCACATAGTTGGAAATAAAGCTCTCCTCAGAAAATGTAAAAGATCAGAAATTATAACAAACTGTCTCTCAGACCACAGTGCAATCAAACTAGAACTCAGGATTAAGAAACTCACTCAAAACCACTCAACTACATGGAAACTGAACAACCTGCTCCTGAATGACTACTGGGTACATAACGAAATGAAGGCAGAAATAAAGATGTTCTTTGAAACCAATGAGAACAAAGACACAACATATCAGAATCTCTGGGACACATTCAAAGCAGTGTGTAGAGGGAAATTTATACCATTAAATGCCCACAAGAGAAAGCAGGAAAGATCTAAAATTGACACCCTAACATCACAATTAAAAGAACTAGAAAAGCAAGAGCAAACACATTCAAAAGCTAGCAGAAGGCAAGAAATAACTAAAATCAGAGCAGAACTGAAGGAAATAGAGACACAAAAAACCCTTCAAAAAATTAATGAATCCAGGAGATGGTTTTTTGAAAGGATCAACAAAATTGACAGACCGCTAGCAAGACTAATAAAGAAGAAAAGAGAGAAGAATCAAATAGACGCAATAAAAAATGATAAAGGGGATATCACCACCAATCCCACAGAAATACAAACTACCATCAGAGAATACTACCAACACCTCTACGCAAATAAACTAGAAAATCTAGAAGAAATGGATAAATTCCTCAACACATACACCCACCCAAGACTAAACCAGGAAGAAGTTGACTCTCTGAATAGACCAATAACAGGCTCTGAAATTGTGGCAATAATCAATAACTTACCCACCAAAAAGAGTCCAGGACCAGATGGATTCACAGCCGAATTCTACCAGAGGTACAAGGAGGAACTGGTACCATTCCTTCTTGCAAAAATCACAAGCATTCTTACACACCAATAACAGACAAACAGAGAGCCAAATCATGAGTGAACTCCCATTCACAATTGCTTCAAAGAGAATAAAATACCTAGGAATCCAACTTACAAGGGATGTGAAGGAACTCTTCGAGGAGAACTACAAACCACTGCTCAATGAAATAAAATAGGATACAAACAAATGGAAGAACATTCCATGCTCATGGGTAGGAAGAATCAATATCATGAAAATGGCCATACTGCCCAAGGTAATTTATAGATTCAATGCCATCCCCATCAAGCTACCAATGACTTTCTTCACAGAATTGGAAAAAACTACTTTAAAGTTCATATGGAACCAAAAAAGAGCCCGCATTGCCAAGTCAATCCTAAACCAAAAGAACAAAGCTGGAGGCATCACGCTACGTGACTTCAAACTATACTACAAGGCTACAGTAACCAAAACAGCATGGTACTGGTACCAAAACAGAGATATAGACCAATGGGACAGAACAGAGACCTCAGAAATAATGCCACATATCTACAACTATCTGATCTTTGACAAACCTGACAAAAACAAGCAATAGGGAAAGGATTCCCTGTTTAATAAATGGTGCTGGGAAAACTGGCTAGCCATATGTAGAAAGCTGAAACTGGATCCCTTCCTTACACGTTATACAAAAATTAATTCAAGATGGATTAAAGACTTAAACGTTAGACCTAAAACCATAAAAACCCTAGAAGAAAACCTAGGCATTATCATTCAGGACATAGGCATGGGCAAGGACTTCATGTCTAAAACACCAAAAGCAATGGCAACAAAAGACAAAATTGACAAATGGGATCTAATTAAACTAAAGAGCTTCTGCACAGCAAAAGAAACTACTATCAGAGCGAACAGGCAACCTACAAAATGGGAGAAAATTTTTGCAACCTACTCATCTGACAAAGGGCTAATATCCAGAATCTACAATGAACTCAAACAAATTTACAAGAAAAAAACAAACAACCCCATCAAAAAGTGGGCGAAGGACATGAACAGACACTTCTCAAAAGAAGACATTTATGCAGCCAAAAAACACATGAAAAGATGCGCACCATCACTGGCCATCAGAGAAATGCAAATCAAAACCACAATGAGATACCATCTCACACCAGTTAGAATGGCAATCATTAAAAAGTCAGGAAACAACAGGTGCTGGAGAGGATGTGGAGAAACAGGAACACTTTTACACTGTTGGTGGGAGTGTAAACTAGTTCAACCCTTGTGGAAGTCAGTGTGGCGATTCCTCAGGGATCTAGAACTAGAAATACCATTTGACCCAGCCATCCCATTACTGGGTATATACCCAAAGGACTATAAATCATGCTGCTATAAAGACACATGCACACGTATGTTTATTGCGGCTCTATTCACAATAGCAAAGACTTGGAACCAAACCAAATGTCCAAAAATGATAGACTGGATTAAGAAAATGTGGCACATATACACCATGGAATACTATGCAGCCATAAAAAATGATGAGTTCATGTCCTTTGTAGGGACATGGATGAAATTGGAAATCATCATTCTCAGTAAACTATCACAAGAACAAAAAACCAAACACTGCATATTCTCACTCATAGGTGGGAACTGAACAATGAGAACACATGGACACAGGAAGGGGAACATCACACTCTGGGTACTGTTGTGGGGTAGGGGGAGGGGGGAGGGATAGCTTTAGGAAATATACCTAATGCTAGATGACGAGTTAACGGGTGCAGCACACCAGCATGGCACATGTATACATATGTAACTAACCTGCACATTGTGCACATGTACCCTAAAACTTAAAGTATAATAATAATAAAATAAAATAAAATAAAAAGAATTGAAGGATGGTTACAAGAGTCTGGGAAGAAGCAGGGGAGTGGAGATGGTTAATAGGTACAAAAATATGGTTAGAAAGATTGAACAGACTTAGTATTTGCTAGCACAACAGGGTGATTATAGTTAGTAATAATCTAATTATACATTTTAAAATAACTAAAAAATATAACTGGACTGTTTATAACACAATGGATAAATGCTTGAGGTGATGGATATCCTATTTCCCATGATGTGATTATTATGCATTGCATGCCTGTATGAAAATATCTCATGTAACTCATAAATATATATACCTACTATGTACACACAAAAATTAATAATTTTAAAAAAATTAAAAAAATGAAAACATATATATTGATTTTTAAAAAAAGAAAGAGAAAATGAAAAGGTCAGTTACAGACTGTGAGACAATATTTGGAAAACACTTATCTGATAAAGAACTTCAAACCAGAATTTAGAAAGAATCTTTAGAAGTCTATAGTAAGAAGATACGGCTGGGCCCGGTGGCTAACGCCTGTAATCCCAGCACTTTGGGAGGCTGAGGCGGGCAGATCACTTGAGGTCAAGAATTCGAGACTAGCCTGGCCAACATGGTGAAACCCTGTCTCTACTAAAAATACAAAACTTAGCCAGGGCTGGTGGTGCATGCCAGTGATCTCAGCTACTTGGGAGGCTGAGGCAGGAGAATCACTTGAACCCGGGAGGTGGAGGCTGCAGTGAGCCAAGATCACACCACTGCACTCCAGCCTGGGCGGCAAGAGCAAAACTCTATCTCAAAAATAAAAAAAGAAGAAAAGAAAAAACAGAAAATAAACAGTCCAATCAAAAAGTGGACAAAAGATATGAACAGACATTTCATAAAAGAAGATATCTATATCTGGCTAATGAGTACATTAAAAATGTCCAAGACCATTAGTCATAAAGGAAATGCAAATTATAACCACAACACATTATCATTTCAGACCCTCGTAAATAGCTATAATAAATATAAGACAGAAAATAATGAACGTTGGTGAGGATGTGTAGAAACAGGAACCCTCTCCTCATGCATTACTGGTGGGAATGTAAAATAGTGCAGTCATTTTGGAACAGTTTTTCAGTTTCTCACAAAGCTAAACATAAATTTAATATACAAGCCAGAAATTTTATTCCCAGGTACCTACCCAAGAGAAGTAAAAATATATGTTCATACAAAGACTTGAACAAAAGTATTCATGATGATTTATTATTCAAAAGAGACAAAACTACAAATAACCCAAATGCTCAGCAACTCATGAAGGGAAAGACAAGCTGTAGAATATTATTTAGCAATAAAAAGGAATGAATTCCTGATGCATGGGTATATCATGGATGATTTCTGAAAATTATGCTAAGTGAAAGAAGGTGAACACAAGATACCACATAGGTATGGATCATAATTCCATTTTTATGAAATGTCCAGAAAAGGCAAATTTGTGGAGATAGAAAGATAGAAAGATCACTTTGGCTTGGAGCTGGGATAAGACAGGATATAACTGTAAATGTAGCTGAGGGATCTTATTGGGGGCATAAAAATCTTCTATGACAGATTTATCATATGGGTATAACACTCATTAAAGTTGGTAAAAATTACTGAATTGCACACTTTCAATCAGTGATTTTATAATATGTAAAAAAAAATTACCCAAAGAAAGCTTTTTAGAAACCCAAATATACGTATACACCTTGATCCAGCAATCTCAATCCTAGATATATCTGCAAAAGAATTGAATACATATGTTCACCTAAAGACAGGTACAAGAATGCTCATAGCAGTTATATTTGCAGTAACCCCAAGTGGAAACAACACTCATAGTGAATTCTTACAATTTTATGCTGTCTCAGTATCCGTTCTGAATATAAGTTTAACTTTCTCACACCGAGCCAGGCTCCATATTATCCTCGACAGTTTCCAGTTCTCTGTCTCCTCCCAATTCCTTAATGTGTTCCCTCCAGATATGTATCTTAGACAATTGCCTCCTGATGACCACCTCCCTATGGAACACATAGATATAACCTAATTGACTTGGCCCATTGATCCCTTACACCATGCATGGACTGTGCAGATATGCCATGGTGACAACCTCCCCATCAAGACGTTCATCCAGTATAACTCATGCCTGCTTGCTCTACACCCACTAATGAGAACTCATCAGAGGTAACCTGCTTTGGTAACATACTGGACCCAATAAAGGCCTCAACTCATTATCTCTCCACCTGCTGGTTGAGCACATTTCCTCTACAGTATTTCCAACAGCCCCTGTCAGTACCCCTGTTTTCCCATCAACCTGTGAATAATAAACTGTCTACATTATTTCATCTGTTTTTGTTGTGCTGTCTCCTCTGTATAGTATTACCCAACTGACACACCTATATCTCCCCAGACTGATACATTCAGACTTAACTTTTCTCCCAGTTAAGCCTCTCCTACACAGTGGCTATCTTGACAGGAATAAACGGGACACAGGTCTGATAATAGCCACAAGCATCTGCCAGTATAAAATAATTTCTGGTGAGAAAGACACTTGTTCACACCTCAGACAATTAGGCATCATACCATCTGCCAGGATAAAGAAGTATCCTGTGAAAGGCACATTGTAAACATCCACAACCAAATCCCTTGGAACCTGTTGGGGAATAAAGTTTATAGCTACTTTCCAGAGACAGACTGCAAGACCAAATTAGAAAAAAAAAATACAACCCTAATATCCATCAACACAAAATGGACAAATATGGTACATTAATGACTCAGAATATTGTACAGCATTGAGAATGAGTGAACTATAACCACACTATAACCACCATGGCATGGATGAATCTCACTTAATGAATTTCACTTAATGTTAAGTGAAAGAAGCCAAACCGGAGAGCATATACTATTTATATAGAGTGTAATTTTATTTCTATATAAAAGAACTAATCTATCCTGTTAAAAGTCTTGATAAGGGTTAACCTTTGGTGGGACTGTGATGGGAAGTGTCAAAAAAGGACTTTTGGGGTACCAAGAATGATCTGAGTGCCGGTTACATGGGTTAGTTCATTTTTTGAAAAATCACTGAGATTTCTGCACTTTTGTGAATCAATGAACAAATGTCTTGAAGTTTCCCTTAAAATGCACAGTTAAGATCTTTACATTTCACTGTGTATTAATTGTACTTCAATTAAAAAATGGGGCAAAAATGCCCAAAAGAAATAAGCTGCCTTACTTTGCTCTGAAAGAAAACCACAAACCTGAAAAAGATCAACACAAAGCCACCCTTTATAACAAGAGGCAAAATTCAAGAAAAATTTAAATGAGAGGGCTGTAACAAAAGAATATGACTGCAGAGTTAGAAAATATGTTTTCAATAGGAAAATACAGTCAGCCCTTCTTGATAGTAAAAAAGAAGTTTCAATAATTCAAAAGTAGGAAAAAATTAAAACTCTAATATTTAGGATGAGAATTTAAGGCCAGTCTTCCCAGGAATGTTTAGTTTATTAACTTATTCTTTTTTTTTTTTTTTGAGACAGGGTCTCACTCTATCACCCAGGCTGGAGTGCAGTGGTGCAATCGCAGCTTACTGCAGCCTCGACCTCCCGTGCATAAGCAATCCTCCCACCTCAGCCTCCCAGGCAGCTGGGACTATAAGCCCAAGCCACCACACTCAGCTAATTCTTTTTATATTTTGTAGAGACAGGGTCTCCCTACATTGCCCAAACTGGTCTTGAACTCCTGGGCTCAAGCAATCCACCCACCTCAGCCTCTTAAAGTGCTGGGATTACAGGTATGAATCGCTCAGCCCAGCCTGGAATGGTTAGTTTAAAATCCAAAAAAATGGCCGGGCACAGTGGCTCACACCCGTAATCCCAGCACTTTGGGAGGTCAAGGCAGGTGAATCACCTGAGGTCAGGAGTTCAAGACCAGCCTGGCCAACATGATGAAACCCTATCTCTACTAAAGATACAAAAATTAGCTGGGCGTGGTGATGGGTGCCTGTAATCTCAGCTACTCAGGAGGCTGAGGCAGGAGAATTGCTGGAACCTGGGAGGCGGAGGTTGCAGTGAGCCGAGGTCGCACCATTGCACTCCAGCCTAGCAACAGAGCGAGACTCTGTCTCAAAAAAAAAAAGAAAAAAAAATCCCCCAAAACCTGTAAAATATTCAGAATTGTGTGAAAGAATTACAAATTCTTCCCTGCACAGAGTAGATATAAGCATCATTATGTGTAAAATTGTTTCAACTATAAAAATGGAAAAAGTTTTAGGAGCAAATTTATACTGCATACCTAATAATTATGTTCCTTTAAGTATATTTTTTAAAATGTCTTCTGAGTCACAAAGTATTATTTTGAAAGGCAGAGAGAAATTTGAGTACATAATTGGTTATATTTATAATATGTGTGGTAGGAAAAATAAATTGTAGAGTTGCTGGAAAAGAAATGTAACTACTTAAACCAAACAAGATTTTTTTTTCCTATTTAAATCTTCGAAAAAGGGGAAAAAAATCATTGTCTATTCAAAGTCCAGACAAAAAAAGTTTACTAAACTGTAGTGACCATGATGAACTTCACTTGAACCCTGTGCTCCAAGGAAGCATCAATGGTTTAGAAATACCACACCTCCCCAATCTTTTTGTGTCCTCAGAAACAAGTAACTTCAAAAGTCTACCCTGTCTTTGCATATAGGACACATCTCCATCCTACCTCATGACTCATGTAAGCCTCATGATGACTCTCTTGTAATCTGCCTCTAAAAAGCCTTAAATCTCCTTCTCCTGGGAAATATTCCTCAATAATGAAGGTTCTCCCTATTGCAACAGTCTAAATAAAGACATTCCCTAATGGTCTGGAACATCTTGTCTTTGACAAAGCAATCGTACTCAAAACAATGTGGTACTGGCATAAAGACAGACCTGCAGTCCGGTGGAATAGAACAGAGAGCACAGAAAGAATCCCTAATATATATGGTGCAATAATTTTCAACAAAGATACCAAGACCATCTAATGTGTAAAGGACAGTCTTTGAAACAAATGGTGCTGGAGAAACTGGATATCTACATACAAAAGAATTAAGTTGGATCCTGACCTTATACCATATCAAAAATTAACTGTAAATGGATCAAAGACCCAAATGAAAGCAAAAGCTTGAAACTTTTAGAAGAAAACATAGGGGAAAACTGTATGACATTTTATTTAGCAATAGTTTTTTGAATATGCCACGAAATGCACAAGAAAGAAAAGGAAAAAATAGATAAATTGGGCTACAACAAAATTAAAGACTTCTGTGCATCAAATGGGAGAAAATATCTGTAAATCGTGTGTGTGTTAGAGATGAGGGGTTAATACTGAAAATATATAAAGACCTCCTAAATCTCAACAAAAAATAAACAAACTGATTCTAAAATGAGCAAAGAATTTGAATAGACATTCCTTAAAAGAAATAAATAGCCCATGAGCACATGAAAAGATATTCAACATTGTCACATGGAAAATGCAAATCAAAACCACAATGAGATACCACCTCACACCCATTAGAATGGCTACATATCAAAAATAAATAAATAAGGAAAATTCAAAGTGTTGGTGAGGATGTGGAAAAACTGGAAACCTTGTGCACTGTTGGTGGCAATGTGAAATGGTAAAGCCACTATGCAACATAGTATGGTGGTTCCTAAAAAACTAGAAACAGAATTACTATATAACCCAGCAATTCTACTTTCTCGACATATACTTAAACCCATTTATGCTGGCAGTTGCAATTTTTTTGAATTTTTGCAATCAGACCTTGATGATGACCTTGAGTAGTAAGATATAAATAATTCCTACATGCTTAGCATTCCAATAATGGAACACTAGGCATAAATGGGTTAAAGAAGTAAAAGCAGCTTCTTGAAGGGATATTTGTATATCCATGTTTACAGCAGTATTGTTCATAGTGGACAAAAGGTAGAAGCAGCCCAAGTGTCTATCCACAGAAGAATGAATGAACAATACATATTGTTTTTATATATACATATATATATATATGCACACATACATAGACACACACAGTGGAATATTATTCGGCCTTTAAAATGAAGGAAATTCTAAAACATTCTACAACATGGATGAATCTAGAGGATATTACACCAAGTGAAATAAGCCAGTCACGCAAAGACAAATACAGTTTGATTTCATTTATATGAGGCACTTAGAGTAGTCAAACACATAGAGACAGGAAATAGAATGTTGGTTTCCAAGAACTAGGGAGACAGGAGGATGGAAAGTTGTTAATGTTGTACAGAGTTTCAGTTTTCCAAAATTAAAAGAGCTCTGCATATTTGTTGCAAAATAATGTGAATACAATGAACATTAATGAACAATAAACTTAAAAATAATTAAGATGGTAAATTTTGTCATGTATATTTTACCACAATTAAAAATAAAAGTAACAAAAATACTCCCTAAATGGGGGCTTGATTAACCCTATATGAAATTTTAAGAATATACAGTCACAGCTAGATAATCTGGTCAGTTGCTCTATTATTCTTGCATTATTATAAAGAAATACCTGAGATTGCATAATTTAATTAAAAAAAGAGGTTTAATTGGCTCACGGTTCCGCAGGCTATACAGGAAGCATGGTGCTAACATCTGCTCGGTTTCTGGGGAGGCCTCAGGAAGCTTACATCATGGTAGAAGATGAAGGGGGAGTTGACACTTCATGTGGCCAGAATGGGAGGAAGAGAGAGAGTGGGGAGGTGCTACACACTTTTAACAACCAGATGTCACAAGAACTGACTCACTATCACTGGAACAGCACCAAGCGGATGAGGCTAAACCATTCATGAGAAATTCACCCCCAAGATCTGATCATCTCCTACTAGGCCCCACCTTCAACATTGGAGATTACGATTCAACATGAGATTTGGGCAGGGACACAGATACAAACCATATCAGCTGCTCATAGAATAGACCTATATTTTAAGAGGAATGTTATGCCAATTGACTGGCAGTGTATATGTTATTTTGTATTATCTCAATTAGAAAAATTTGGAGATTTTAACATTAATACTTATATTTGGGAGAATTTTATTGATCTCTGATATATCCATGTCAAAACCCCACTACACACTATATTAGGTAGGTTTTGTTTTCCTATGGCAGCATTTTTATTCCTTTGCCTAGTCTGTGAACATGGTGAATTGACAGAGACAGACAAATATACATTTAAAAATTTCCTAATCATATCAACCCTTTATTTTTTAAACTAGCTCTTTGTTGAAGAGTTCAAAATTCAAACTGTGCAAAGGGTTTTATAAGGTGAAATGTATACCTCCCCAAATGTATGGCCAGTTATCAACACTATAAACTGAATTAAACACTTCATTCCAAATGATCTGAAATTCTACCTTTATCATACGCTAAATTGCCACATATATTTGAATCTACTTTTGTGTTTTGAGACGTAGTCTCTCTCTACCACCTGGGCTGAAGTGCAGTGGCGTGACCTTGGATCACTGCAAGCTCCGCCTCCTGGGTTCAAGCAATTCTTGTGCCTCAGCCTCCCTAGTAGCTGAGATTACAGGTGCGCACCACCACATCCAGTTAATTTTTGTATTTTTAATAGAGACAGAGCTTCACCATGTTGATCAGGCTGGTCTCAAACTCCTGACCTCAGGTGATCCACCCACTTCGGCCTCCCAAAGTGCTGGGATTACAGGTGTGAGCCACTGCGCCCAGGCCAGGTCTACTTTTGAATTCACTATACTGTTCTCACTGTCTAAGCATGTACAAATTCCAAATTGTTTTTGTCAATTGCAACTTTCTTATATATCTTACTTCTAGGTATGGTTCTTCTATTTCAAATATTTCCTGACTCTCGGCTCAAGGTGATACATACATATAAACATCAGAAGCAGATTGTTTAGTTCCAAACAAATTAATTTCCAGATATTTTTCATCGTGACTGCATTATATTTATACAGTAAGAAACTGACATATTTACCACACTGGATATCCCAATTCAAAAAGTGGCTCTGTGTTTGTATATATTCAAGCCTTCTCTCTAGTTCGCTTTTAGCATTCCAAGCTTTTCTCCATATAGATGTTACACATTTCCTGCTCAGTTTAGACCTAGATATTTTATGTTTGGTTAATTTCTTCAAAGGGAATTTTTCTTCCATTTTATTATACAATTTATTGTTGTATATAGGAAAGAAATTTCAATCAACTATCTCACTAAATTCTCCTTCTCAGGAATTTTTTAGGTGAAGCTCTTGATTTTTCTAACAAGTATAGCCTCTCTAACATATGGATATTGCCTCCTCCTTTCCGATTTTTATGATTCTACCTTAGTTCTATGTTTCTTTTATTAGTCCTTACAGAATATTATTCTCTGAGAGAGGCAATAATGTATATCTTTGTCCAGTTCTCTGACACTGCTGAGAATATAAAACATTTATATTATGAAAAAGATTCTCTCCTTGAGCAAACTTGAGTCAGATTCCTCTGAATTCTCTTTCTGATTAGGTCCCAACCTTGGGTCCTGTCTTTGGCCCACGTAGTCTGGTTTCAGTAAGAATCCTGCTGAGTCAGTTTAGTGAAAATCTCCTACTCTAGGTATCTGATCACTGTATCCGGCTTTGAGCAAGTATCCTATCAAGTCAGTTTACTCACAATCTCTCCTTACTCCTGATGTTTCCTCTTAGCATTTCTCCATCCACTGCTTCCCACTGTCTTAGTCAATTTTCTGCTGCTATAACAATACCACAGACTGGGTAATTTATGACCCAGTTTATTGGCTCATGATTTAGGAGGCTAAGAAATCCAAGAGCATGACATTGTCATCTGGTGAGGGTCTTTATGTTCACCATCCCATGACAGCTGGGCAAGTTGGTGGTCAAGACAGAGTGAAAATTAGGCCAGACTTATTGTTTTATCAGGAGCCCAGTCCCACAGTAACCAACCCATTCTCATGAAAATACAGCCCTCTTGACTTAATCACCTCTTAAAGGCTCCACCTCTTGATAACATTATAGTGGCAGATAGGCTTCAGTTTGGGAGGGGATATTCAAGCCATAACATCCATCCTGCTCCTTGGATATAAATTTCCTTGTATTTGGAGTTGAGCTCAATCTCTCTTCCTACTATAAAACCCCAATGCAGTAGTCTCTGTTGAAAAAATGTCTACCTTACTATCTCCAAGTATCATGGATAATTCTTTCTTCATCAATTATGATCTAAATTTTCTAAAATAGTTTATGTGTATACTCATAGAAATATACTTAGAATAAAGGCCACCAAGTTAAAAAAATAAGTATTCCTGGTGAGTAGGATTTGGGGTGAATTTTCACTACGCTTTCTGAACACATTTTAATGCTTAAAATTTTTTAGGATGAGCAAGTATCTTTTTTATTAAAATCATTATTTTTAATATTAATGTTTCTGAAACATATTCAGCATTAAAAAGATTATAGGGTCATTTAATGACAAGATAAAAATACTTTCAATAAGAATGATATGGCTACTAAGTTGTGTGAATGTGCAAACTTACTAAGTTGGTTCAACTTAATTACTTAATAAATGGAGATGTTAGGTACATCTCTTGGACTACAGATACCCTGGCAAATTACTTAGACTGAAACTAAGTGTGCCATGAACATACAGTTTGTGAAGCTCATCTAAGACTGAAGAATAACCAGCAGAGGCTAAAGAGAACCGGAACGAAAGGCAGGCATACAGTTTACCACCCACATTAATATGACGTTCCTATTTAATACTTTGCATTAACTTCAACTACTATTCCAGGAAATTTCTTCCAGTAAGAGGAAGTTGTGAATAGCTTTGTTTCAGAAACTTCCTGGAAATCAATTTTTCTGAACAATGCTTACCAAGCAGTCCTCATCTGAGTAAACAGCCACTTCTCAGAACATCTCTCAAATGGGTTTATCAAATGACTGATACTCTTCAAAGTTTTACATAAAAACTA
Organism: Pan paniscus; assembly: GCF_029289425.2. Taxonomy (NCBI): domain Eukaryota; kingdom Metazoa; phylum Chordata; class Mammalia; order Primates; family Hominidae; genus Pan; species Pan paniscus. The sequence continues at coordinate 67,832,739 of NC_073272.2, forward strand.
TTGAGAAAAATATATCACAAACTTTGATATAATTTTGACACAAAATTATATCATGAAGTTTGTCCAATCTCAATCATTCAGGCCCCAACAATGAAAGACCTGCCACAAACCAGACTCCAAAAACCTTATAAATATGAATCCCTCCACATCTGATTTTCCCCTTCTGAAAGGTTATTAAGACAATATTGCAATGGTAGTGGCCTTCCTTAATGCTGTAAGTAACAAGCCTGAATTTGTTTGATCAGAAGACTATTTTGGTGGCCTGTTCGAATCATTATTTGACAAGATACAAATTCCCTGTTTAAAATCCCTCTGCCGTTTCTCATTGCTATTATACTAAGGACTAAAATCCTTCACATGACTGATAAGATCCTGCAAAATCTGGAACCAGATTAAGATTGCCAGATAAAATTCAGAATTTCCAGTTAAATATGAATTGCTTATAAACAATGGCTATTTTTTTCTTAGTGTAAGTGTGTCCTAAATCTGTTTATCTGAATTTGAATTTTAACTGAGCATTCTGTATTTCGTTTTTCACCTGCTAAATCTGGCAACCCTAGGTTTTTCACCTGCTAAATTTGGCATCCCTAGGCCAGGAATGGTGGTTCACGCCTGTAATCCGAGCACTTTAAGAGGCCGAGGCAGGTGGATCACTTGAGGTCAGGACTTTGAGACCAGCCCGGCCAACATGGTGAAACACTGTCTCTACTAAAAATTTAAAAAAAATTAGTTGGGCATGGGGCCAGGTGCCCATAATCACAGCTACTTGGGAGGTTGAGGCAGGAGAATTGCTTGAACCTGGGAGGCAGAGGTTGCAGTGAGCTAAGTTTGCGCCACTGCACTCCAGCCTGGGCAACAGAGCGAGACTCCATCACTAAATAAATACATAATAAATAAATTTGGCGACCCTATTCCATCTTTATCTTAGTGTCACTTTCCACTGACATCTAAATCCTGAGTTCAAGTCCATGGTGTTCACAAATCCTATGTCTAGAACTCTGGCCAGAGGCTGGATGGCCAAAGCCATTAAAGCAAGTATTTCATCTCTGCAGAAGGCAAATTAACTATCAAACTCAACAGTTGGCTTGATCGTGGTAGGATCTCCCGGACGACTGTTGGGTACATATGGACATAGAACAATGGCTACACCTTAGGCACCGGAGTGAGGAACAGACTGGGAGTGTACAAATAATTACAATTTGATAAAATCTTGGGACTGACATAGAAGCTCTGTAGTTTTTTGTTTGTTTGTTTGTTTGTTTTTTCCTATGATGGTAGTTTCTCCACTAGGGGGTAGTTGAAACAACCAATATCCACTGAGGGGGTCCTACCCATGTTCCTCTCAGGAACATGCATGGTCCTTGGATAATGAACTGCTGGGGAATAGAGGCCTCTCAGGACAGGAAGACTCTGAAGAGTAGGAGGATAATGAGAGAGAGACAGAGAGAAAGAGAGAGGGGAAGGGAGGAAGGGAGGGAAGGAGGGAGAAGAAAGACTCACAAGAAACAAAGAAGTGGAACTACAAGATCTTCCTTTGGCCTTTTCAGAAATCTAAGAGGTATGGGTTGTTAATGTCTAAAAGGTACCCAGAGATAAGAGCACCAAGCTGAGGCTGTGAAAAGATAATGAATGGGCCTAGGGAACTCCATGGAAATACTGAAGTTGTTGAAAACAGAGGGTCTGGCCGGGCGCAGTGGCTCACGCCTGTAATCCCAGCACTTTGGGAGGCCAAGATGGGCGGATCACTTGAGGTTAGGAGTTCCAGACCAGCCTGGCCAGCATGGTAAAACCCTGTTTCTACCAAAAAATACAAAAATTATCCAGGCCTGGTGGCGGGTGCCTGTAGTCCCAGCTACTTTGGAGGTTGAGGCACAAGGATCGCTTGAACCCGGGAGTCAGAGGTTGCAATGAGCCAAGATTGTGTCACTGCACTCCAGCCTGGGCAACAGAGTGAGACTCTGTCAAAAGATAAAAAGAAAAAGAAAAAACAGAGGCTCTGCCCAAGAAGCTCTGCCACCCCTGCTTTTTACATATCCATTCAGGTAACTTGCTGACAACAGTATCTGTTCCAAATTTCAGACATTTCCAGGAATTTCAGAGGGACATGGAAAATACAAAGGCCCATAATAACACTCCATTAAACTAAACATTCTGGAAATTCTGGATAGGATTGTCAATCAAGATTAAGAAATTCTACTCAAGATGCTGAAGTGTGAAGCAGAACAGATATACCCAGAAGTAACTACAAAACAGCAAGAAATCTACAATAATATAAATTACACTAAGTACATAACTGGTAGAGAAGAGGAGGTGATTAACTGTTTTGAGTAAGATGAGGTTTGGCTCAGAAGATACAATACTATGGGAGGTCATAATATGCCACCCCAAAATACAAAGAATTGTTGACCTGAAGAAAATTAAGAAGCAGCAGGTACAGGAAAGCTCTCTGCCCTCCCTCTATTTGCCTAAAAGCAGAACACAGATTTACAAAGACGAAGGTATCCCAACCCAACACCTCTTTCTACCAGGGAGAACAAAGGTTAAAAAGGTTAACCACTAAAGACAACTTTAGACACTTATTGGCCTAGAAATGGTAGCAGAGGAATTTATATAAACAAGCCTTACTAACTAGCTGTCATCTCTCATTTATTTGGCTTCCCAGATGTTGCTGCCACTAGAGATTCAAAGTCCTTTTACTTTGTCTTGTCACATCTTTAAAAAAAATACAATTAAAAAAATTACTATTCTTTGTTGAAGGTGATCTATAACCTGAAATTTAAAGCTACCTCTTTGAGAATTACTCATTTCCTGGGTATCCCCCATGTATGCATGAAATATACGTATTAATTAGCTTGTTTTCTCTTACTAATCTTGTCTTTTGTTACAAGGGTATGTTCCGACTAAGAACTTACGAGAGTTGAAGAAAAATTGTTTTTTACTCTACAACACCTAAACAGAAAATTGACTGATAAGCAGCAATTTACAAGGTGTTCAAATATAAAGGCATAACAAATATAACCTGACTCTAGGCTGTGAATTTTTTTCTTTCTGAAATGGTAATTTCTCCACTAGAGGGAGACCACAGCATGCTTTAAAAGGCAATGAGTCGGCGGGGGGAGGGATAGCATCAGGAGATATACCTAATGCTAAATGACAAGTTAATGGGTGCAGCACACCAACATGGCACATGTATACATATGTAACAAACCTGCACGTTGTGCACATGTACCCTAAAACTTAAAGTATAATAATAATAAAAAAAATAAAAGGCAATGAGTCAAAAAGAGGAATGGGGCCGGGCGCTGTGGCTCATGCCTGTAATCCCAGCACTTTGGGAGGCCGAGGCTGGCAGATCACCTGAGGTCAAGAGTTCGAGACCAGCCTGGCCAACATGGTGAAACCCTGTCTCTACTAAAAATACAAAAATTAGCCAGGTGTGGTGGCACATGCTTGTAATCCCAGCTGCGTGGGAGGCTGAGGCAGGAGAATCGCTTAAACCCAGGAGGCGGAGGCTGTGGTGAGCCGAGATCACGTCACTGCACTCCGGCCTGGGTGACAGAGCGAGACTCCATCTCAAAAGAAAAAAAAAAAAGGAAGGGGTGGGAAGATGGATCAACACTGTATTCAGATACAAATGTTTTTGTTTTGATTTGTTTTGTTTTGTTTTGATTTGTTTTGTTTTGAGAGAGTCTTACTGTTGTTGCCCAGGCTGGAGTGCAATGGCATGATCTCGGCTCACTGCAACCTCCGCCTCCCAGGTTCAAGCGATTCTCCTGCCTCAGCCTCCAGAGTAGCTGGGATTACAGGCACCCACCACCATGCCTGGCTCATTTTGTATTTTTAGTAGAGATGGGGTTTCACCATGTTGGCCAGGCTGGTCTTGAACTCCTGACCTCAAGTGATCTGCCCGTCTCGGTCTCCCAAAGTGCTGGGATTACCGGCTTGAGCCACTATGCCCATGAATGGTTTTAAAGCTGGATGTGATCATCTGGTCAACACAGGAAGCACTGAGGAAAAGATGAAGGCAACAACAAGAAGAAATAAAACATGCCCTCCAACAGAGAAAAGAAGCTACGATTTCCCTTTGCCCATTATCATCTACACAGTTTAAATGAAGAATCACCTCTGACTAGGATGTAGAAATCTTTGAGAAATATGGCTTCCCATGGGAAAATCCTACTGATTTGCTGCTTATTATCGTTATTTGCAAATATTAATTACATGTCAGTTCAGATAACTTGGTGGTCCTAATACTATCTGCAGAGATTAACAAAAGCTATATTTTGTGAAACTACATACAACAGAAACTCTGTGCAGTAGCATAACAAAATACAACCACGTATGGAATGGCTCATGTTTTTGAGAAAAACAAACATTCTCTAGGAAGAGACATGCATCACAAAAAGTATTCATTAATTCCACAAATATTTCCTACGTGTCATCCACTATGCTGAATACCAGATTCCTAGAGATCCAGGCATCTAGTAAAGAAACATGGACAGAGAAATGTCAGAGCATGTACTACCTACCTGGGAATTTTGTAAATGCAGTTTTCCCAGATGACAGCTACATTTGATATAGGGAAGACTAGTCTTTCATTTATGATCACCTTGTCTGGCTACTTGTATCTAGAAGGGTTCCAATGTATGCTCACAGAAAAGATTTTATGAAAGCGGGTTGCTAGTCATAGTATAAGCATGTCAGAATAGGAGGCAAAGGAGATATGTGAAGAATAAGAGAAAAAAAAAGAGAAAGGGAGGTAAGCAGTAGCCCTAAACACTAGCGTATGCAGTGAATAAATGTTGTGTGAATCAGTGAATGAGAGAGAGAGCTGTAAGACAAGGCTAAAGAAAAGGAGAAAGGGGATCATGAGGCAAGGCAGAAGATAAACAATAAGACCTGGAAAAAATTGAAAGCCAGTGGAGTTCAAGCAGATGAAATAAGGTATACATTACACATCAGGAAAAGGAAAACTGTTACAGTCTCCCGAAGTTAATATATTCTCCTTATATGCTTTACATTAAGATGGTGAAAGATCTTGGTTTAAGACATAGGCTGCTTTTTTCCAAGGGGAAGACTATGGTTTCTCTTTTCCAGTTGCCTATACTGCTTCATGTCCTTATGCTGCCAGTGAGGATCAACAGAATCCCGAATCTGGGATATTCCAGAGTTTATTTTGGGAGAAAAATATGTGACTGTATCTATGAACTATAGCTGCTGCTAGACACTAAGTTGCAGGAGGCTGGTGATTTCTTTCCCCATTCTTCACTGTTACATCCCTACCACTTGATACAATATCTGGCACTTAGGAGGTACTCAAGAATATTATGTTGAATGAATGAAAGAATGAACACTGCAGGACATAAGAGATGCTCAGGGCATAGTTCATCTGCCTAACCTGGCTCAAAATGGGGGCTCTGGGGATCCTAGTATTACCAACAGAAATCAAGAGGGTAAATTGGTTGCTCTGGGTCCACAATCCATTTCAGGCAGATCACCTGAAACTGGCTCTGGGATACAGCATGTTTGACAATATTACAGTAAAAAAAAAAAAAAGCTAGTGGCAAAAAGAAGTGCCATAGGAAAAAAAGTGAACAGACTGAGTACAGAACAAGTTTCTCCAGAGAAAAGTGTAAATGATACTCTGGCTGGCAAAGAGCTGAGACATCTTGGAAAACATGGTATCTTAGTCATTTCAGGCTACTATAACAAATTACCAGAGACTGAGTGGCTTATAAACAACAGAAATTTATTTGTCACAGCTCTAGAAGCTGAAAGTCTAAGATAAGGGTGCCAGTATGGTTGGGTTCTGATGAGGGACCTTTTCCAGGTTACATCTTCATATGGTGTAAAGAGAGTAAGCTAGCCCTCTGGCATCTTCTTATAAGGGTATTTATCCCATTCATGAAGGCCCCATCCTTATGATCTTATTCAACCCAAATTACTCCACAAAGGCCCCACCTCCAAAACCAATACCAATACTGGGGAGTCACTTTCAACATATAAATGGGGGAGGAAGTACAAACATTCACTCCCTAACAGATGTCATATGCCAATGAAAGGAATTTATTTCTGCTCCTTTTGAGGAAGTAAGTGAGAACGTCACAATGAGTCATAAGTCAATAAGATAACCACTGCCTAAAGGTCTTACCACAGATTCCAAAAAGGAAGAATCAAGAATGACCTCGGGGTCCACTTAACAGCATCAGAGGGAGTGTCCTAAAACTCTGAATGGAATAGTGTATGTAGTAGGCAGATTTCTGGTTCCCAAAGGTGTCCACATCCTAATATCAGGAACCTGGGAATATGTTAAGTCACATGCCAAAGGAGAATTAAGGTTACAGATAGGTTTAAGGTCACTAATCAGATGACCTTGAGATAGGAAGATTATTCTGATGATCTGGGTGGAATGAATGTAATCACAAGGGTCCTTTAAAGCAGAAGAGGAAGGCAGAAGAGAAAGAACCAGAGTGATGGCAGCATGAGAGGGACTCTGCCTGGTGTTGTTAAAGTGGACCATGAGACAAGGAAAGTTCTAGAAGCTGAAAAGGTAAGGGAACACACTGTCTTCTCCAAAAAAAAAAAAGTAGCCTTGCTGACACCTTGATTTTAGCTCCAGAAGAATGATTTTAGGCTACTGACCTCCAGAACTATAAAAGGATAAATTCGTATTGGTTTTTTGTTTGTTTGTTTGTTTGTTTGCTTGTTTGAGGTGGAGTCTTGCTCTGTCGCCCAGGCTGGAGTGCAGTGGCGCGATCTCAGCTCACTGCAAGCTCTGCCTCCCAGGTTCACGCCATTCTCCTGCCTCAGCCTCCCGATTAGCTGGGATTACAGGTGCCCGCCACCACACCCGGCTAATTTTTTGTATTTTTAGTAGAGATGGAGTTTCACCATGTTAGCCAGGATGGTCTCGATCTCCTGACCTCGTGATCTGCCCGCCTTGGCCTCCCAAAGTGCGGGGATTACAGGTGTGAGCCACCGTGCCCAGCCAAATATGTATTGTTTTAAGCCATTAAATTTGTGATAATTTATTACAGCAGCACTAGGAAACTAATACAAACAATCCCCTGGATCTTCATTCATGGTGACATAGCTGAAAGACTCTCCCCAAGTCAGAAACCCTGCAGCAGGAAGCAGGTGGGATAACAGCATTGCTAGATTCATATGTCAACAACTGAAATTATTTTTGCTAAGTTAAAATACCTTTAAGAGAAAAATTCCTATCCTACTGTTTACATACTTACAAGAATGCTAGGAAATGGCATTATGTCAGGTGAGAACTAAAGATGAATTTGCTATCAATTATTCACATATTGAGAAAATAATAGAAAAGGAACAAATATTCATATCACAAACTTTATTTCTAAAAGTTTTTGAACTCAGTTTCATAGTCAAATGCAAATAGGAAATAATTTGGAAAGGGTAACAGTAAATATCCATTGATAAATTACTTCAAACTCTAGTGGTACTATTTCAAAGCAAGCATGATTTGAGAATAATCAATGTATTTAAAGTAGTAAGTATAGTAATGATTAATGAACCTATATAAAATCTATTTATGACATACATGTATACATATACACACATATACAAGGATCTGGCTTTATGAATAAAGTATCTTGATATGTATGGAAAGCTAAAGATCACATCATACAACAGTATCAGAAAAACGGTTAACATATACAGTTGCTTTAAAGATTAACATATAGAGTTCAAGTTCTGCAACTCCTGAAGTGGAGTGTGGTATATTTTTATTTTATTTGCTAGGGGACTCTGAATTTCTCATTCAAACAAAGAGGTCACATAACTTGAAAGTATTTCTGATTAATGTATTTATTATCTATTTGTCTGAATATATGTGAATTTAATGCTAAAGTTAAGTCTCCAGATGCTGAATAATTCACATTAATTATGAAAATGGAAAAATGACTGTATTGCATATTCCTACTCTATTATCTGTCTATACATATTAGGTATTCCACTTAGTTTCTGAGAAGTCCACGTATCTTATTCTAATGCCATAATGATGAAATAAGAAATTTAAATATCTAAACAGGAAATGAAAATAACATAAATAACATCTTACAAGTGACTTGTTACTTCACTCGTTACAACAGGTCCTCTTCTGTTTAGATCCATAGGCCTCTGGCACGGTAAGGGGATTGTGGGAACAACACTTTCCTGTTTATGGCTGCCAACCAGGCTCAACTCTATCAAGAGCCCCTGCTGATACAACCAGTCTCATTGCTGTCCATGCCCCATCTCACCCATCTGCTCCATTGTGAAATACTTAAGAGTCTCTGGAGCACAACATGATTATTAAGACTATAACGACAATGGGGGGCATTTTCATTAATAAGATAGTTATAGCTTGATAAAGGAAAGAGAAACAGAACACTTTTTTTATGATTTAAACTTTAAAAAAAATTTTTTTTTATACTTTAAGTTCTAGGGTACATGTGCACAACGTGCAGGTTTGTTACATATGTATACATGTGCCATCTTGGTGTGCTGCACCCATTAACTCATCATTTACATTAGGTATATCTCCTAATGCTATCCCTCCCACCTCCCCCAACCCCACAACAGGCCCCAGTGTGTGATGTTCCCCTTCTGAAACAGAACTCTTACACGAGGTTCCAAGTTGTCCCTGAGATAATCAGATTGGCTTCTCTGTGCCAAGGTGGCTTACAATGGATCCAGCACCAGTGAAGATTCTAATCCTCACATAAAACCTATTAACATAAAGCATCATACAAAAATCTGGTGTAGGCAAGGAATGTGACCAACCAACCAACAGCGTGATTGAAAATAACTATTGATTATGAATGTATTGCCTTTGACTTTATACTCTGTGATATATTTTATTTCCCAAAAAGACAAACTTTTGTCTAGGGGAAGAAGAAAAGGCTTTAGTAAACGATAGAAGAAAGCCTACAGTTACAAGTTATAGGAGATGTCATAGGGAAAGAAGTCTGAGGGTTGTTTAGGTAAAAAAAAAATAACAAGAAGTATCCTTTTGACTAGCACAGAGCATGAGACATAAGAAAAAAAAAGAGGGAGAGATGTTACATAACCAAAAGGCAATGGATGTTCACCCTCCAGGATAAATCATGATGGGTCCACATGCAGCCAAGGCAACAAGCCCCTAGTGGTATGAGACTAGATCAGGAAAGGGTTAAAAGAAGCAAGACAGCTTTGAGGATCCCAGTGAGATACGCCAGAGGACATCACATGAAAGAAACTTAGAAGGAAGGTCTCCCCACATAACTAGACATTGAAAGGTAACTGAGAGACAGTTTCCCAATAGAATGTAAGCCCCACAAAGGTGGAAAACACAGGGAATATGTTCACTTTTCAATCCACTGCCCTAAACACAATGCTTGATGCCCGGGTAGGCACACAAATATTTGTTCAATGAATAAATGAATGAGGATCGTCACCACATCTGGAGTTTCATACATTTGGGGCAGGGATCGGGGTTGCCACTTTCATATACAAATAAGGAAGTTAACAGTTTTATATTGCATCTATCAATATTTATATCTAGAACTTCCTGGTCTATATTTTAGATATTCCTATGAGAGTTAATATTTGGAGGATGGTTTTGAATAAATGAAATACACCAACTCTACCACTTTCCTTAATACTTGAATCAAATTCTACTGCCGTGTGTGATTTGAAGGAGCCACTTCAGTCCTATTAAAGCCCATAAGAGAATCAGTGGGATGCCTGGCATGTCATTTTTTAGCTTATTATACAACAGATATAAGAGTGATACTGGAAACAGAATTTTCAATAGTTCAATAGTTATCTGAATAAATATCTGAGTTCAATAATTTTTCAGAGATTCAATATGCTGGACCACGATGTCAGCTGATTTACATATGAAAAAGTGTCCTTAGCTAATGAGATGGGTTGCAAATTGACCAGGAATAAGCAATCCAAATTTTTAAAAGTCAAGAATGTAAGGTGATTAATGAAAACAGATGCTGAGGTACTAATGATGTAATCTGGAATTCAAAAACCACACCTGCTATGACTGAGTGCTGTAACATCCTCAAATGTGAGTAGGGTTGGTTGTCAGACCTGCAGGCTTGTGAGAGATTAGCTATGCATCACAGTAAGGACCAAAAAATATGTATTTTATCCAAACTGCAGTTTTCCACACTCAATTTGTTCTCTGACACTGTGAAAACTCAGCTTACAAGATGCTTCACTGCCACCCACGAAAGGAAGAAGGGTAGGTTTGCAGGGAGAGAAATGCAGGTAGATACCTGTGAACCATCTATATAAAGAGAGCTTGTGCAGAGACTCCAATATTGACTCCCTCAGCCTTTAGGGCTTCTTGCCTCAGTGATGTCCATTTACCCGAGCATGCTATATAAAGATGATCATTCTGATATGTGCCATGACCTTAATATGACTGAGAAGCACAAGTGCAGTGGGCAAGTGAATATTTGCATTTAGAACTCATCATATGATGTCTGGAACAGAGATTTTGTGAGTTGTCAGCATAGAGGTGCTAGTAAAAAGCATAAAGAGAGAATACCACTGCCAGCCATGGTGGATTAACTGGTATCAGACTTGCCTTCCTGCTGTAACAACTAGAAAACTGGACAGTATATAGGAAACTCCTGCATGTAGTTATTGAGCAACAGACAAAACAGGACTATGACTCTGAGAAGAGGGATACAAACAAGATAACTGCTACCTTCTCCACAGCTTGCTTCTTAAAAGCACTTTTTAGATTGCAGCAGATGGAGTGGGAACTCAAGCTGAGCATGGAAGTCTTGCTCAGCTGAAGAGATAAGGATCAAAGTTTAGGAAGGTTGAAGCAGCTATAACTAGCAAGGCACAGTACCAGAGAAGAGTGAGCTATGTGGAAAAAGAGCTCAACAACCTTACCTGGGGGTGGATACTTTATATCTGGCCCAACAAAGCTTAAAAAGAAGACTCAAATAAATCAAATTGATCCACAAATAACTGCCCACAAAACAAAATTCAGTCCTCTTTAAAAGAAATCAACAAAATCAAGACATTCAGTAAGTCACAACATCCAGCAACCAATAAAGATTACAAGAAATGTTTTTTAAGAAACAAAAATGTGAGCCATAACCAGAATAAAAAAAAATCAATCAATAGAAAAACATATTAAAAAAAAAAGTAAACCAAGAACAAAGATAGAACTGTAGGAAACACACAGTCAAGGTGTAAAAAACAGAAAGATAAAGGTTCAGCAAGTTATTGAAAAGGAATCCTATAAGATGTTAGACGAGGTCAGGCATTGTGGCTCATGCCTGTAATCCCAGCACTTTGGGAGGCAAAGGCAAGAGGATGATTGAAGGCCAGAAGTTCAAGACCAGCCTAGGCAATATAGTGAGACCCCATCACTACAAAAAAATTAAAAATCAGCCTGGTGTAGTGGCACACGCCTATAGTCCCAGCTACTCAGGAGGCTCAGGTTGAGGATGTAGTGAGCCATGATCATGCCACTGCACTCCAGCCTAGGCGACAGAGCTAGACCCTGTCTCAAAAAAAAAAAAAAAAGACGTGAGAAGAATCAGAAGAGTGCTGATGTGTTATGGAAGTCACGAAGTCATGTAAGGAGAAAGTTTCAAAAAAGAGAAAGTGGTCAACAAGGAGATCAAGTAAGACAGAAACTCAAAAGTATTCACTGGATTTGGTAAGAAGATACCGACTAAGCCTGGCCACACAGTTCCAGTTGAGATGTAGGGAAAGAAGTTGTATTGCTGAGGGTTTCTGGAGTGAATGGGATACGAGGAAGGAGAGATAACAGCCATTTTCAAGGTACGACTGACTCTGCCCAGGGTGGGCAAGTATGTGTATGTTTTACTTTAGAAAATACTTTTTTCAACTATTCTACCACATTTTAGCACTGTCTCCTTTCTCTTCCAGTCACATTTCTTTGTAACACATAAAGTACTCCCAATAAGAATTATCAAAGTAAAATTGTTACCAAAAAAGGCATTCAGCAGCTTCTGAACCTGAATATTGCTGCCCACAGTGCGGTACAACCCTTCTGTCTTGATCCCTAGTGGAGGGAAAAATCAGGTTAATTTCACTTGTATAGCTAGAGTTGTCATCTCCCCTTGGTACACTAGAGTCAATTCAGATAGGAAGGGGTCACACTACATACTCCAAGTTCTCCAGCCTTCCCTGTAACAGGGGAATAGTCCTACAGCATCTCTCCAAATTATCCATCCTTTCATTTGGAGTGTACCAAACCCTCATTAATCTGAAGAGAAGAAAACAAACTCTATAGTAAATAGAAGCATATGCTTAGTTTGGGCGGCAGCAGAAAGCTGAGAATGGTGCTGCCATCTTAGAAAGAAGTTCATTTAATTGAAAAAGGAGGAAGGATCAACCCTCAAGTTGCTTCTAAGCAGTGATATAAATCACGAGAGGGCTGGAGTAAGGCAGCTGTGAAACAAAAGGCCATTTCCTGCACCAAGAAAGACTAAAAAAACATTTCAAAGAACAAAGAGACTTGATTCACATACCACACTTGCCCACAGTCTAAATATCCTCAGAAGGAAACCAGGGAGTATCGGCAACCAGGAAGAATGCTGATTCCACATCTCCCTGAGTTTGGCTCTGCCCCATCAATTTTCATACCAGTATGTACTGTGGCAGAAATTGAACTCTTGATCATTTAGGATAGAACCATCATGACACTGCTTAAGGAGTGCCAGGTACTGTTTGAGAATACTTTATAAACTTATAAGCTCTTTAAAAGCAGGAATCCACAAATTATCCAAATATGCTTGCATACCACTAGTTTAGAATTTTCTGAAATTTTCTAGCTTGCATCTACTACACAAGCTTTATAAACAGTCTTCATTCCTAAAACGCTACTTCAGAGAAATTGCCCAGGATAAAATCAGAGTGACGAGATTCAGACAATGCCAAGACTATGGTTCAGATCTTACCTTTGGTCTCAATAATATTGATGCACTTCCTGACAAACTTGAAGCCCACTTCATTTAGCTCCACTGTTTCAAGCAAAGGAAAAGAGTTAGATCCTGCTGCAACAGGTGTCACCTATTAAACATTTAATGACCATGCAAAGGGACTGCATTGAGAGAGCTAAGGGTTTTTAGTTGCTCATTTCTAGTCACCCTTAAATGGAAAGAGTCATTTTTTCAGGGGAGGTTTAACATTTTAACTCTTATAACACAAAATACTTATATTTAGCCCTTTGCATTGTCTGCTTTCAGCATGAGCAAAGTCATATGTGAAATGTTAGCCTAAAAATACAATTTCTATCATGCTTCCAGAACAGGAAGGATATGTTTCTCTACCCACGATGTAAGCTAACACCAAGTGTCTACCTTAGTTCAATTACCAGACACATTTAAAAAATATATGGCTGAATTTTATTTCACACAAAGGCATCCATATTCAGACTTGCGTTAGTAGTACACATCATTAATGATGGTATTTACTATGAATTGGACAGCTGGCAGTTTATAATGCTAGTAGACCAAAAACTTAAGTGACTCACTTTCTTGCTGTTTTGTTATAGGGCTGTGGTAGATCTACAAAAGAAGATAAACAGAAAGATCCATGGCTATTGTCAATCAATATAGGAAAACAGAGAACATAATATTAAATATCTTTCCCCAGATAGGCATTAAAAATGATTAGAAACTCCAGGATGTTAAAAAGATAGTCAAGTGGGCTAAACATAATTGCTTTGCCAAGATTGCTAGAAAATACTTGAACAGGCCAGGGGTGGTGGCTCATGCCTGTAATCCCAGCAATTTGGGAGGCCAAGGCAGGCAGATCACTTGAGGTCAGGAGTTTAAGACCAGCCTGGCAAACATCATGAAACCCCATCTCTACAAAAATCCAAAAATTAGCCAGGCATGGTGGTGTGCACCTGTAATCCCAGCTGTTTGGGAGGTTGAGTCAGGAGAATCTCTTGAACCCAGGAGGTGGAGGCTGCAGTGAGCTGAGATCACACCACTGCACTCCAACCTGGGCAACAGAGCGAGACTCTGTCAAAAAAAAAAAAAAAAGAAAGAAAGAAAAGAAAGAAAGAGAGAGAGAGAAAGAAAGGAAGGAAGGAAGGAAGGAAAGAAAGAAAATACTTGAACAATCCCTGAAAATTACACTGAATTTCACACAGTTCACCATAGCTACAGTTTTAGCTAATCCATCTTAGATATTTACTTATGTAACACCTGGGGCATTTTTATGATAAAGCAAGAGACCAGGAAAGTGTTTTCCTCATGGCTATGTACCTGTCTAATGGGCATTATAAAATTTAAATGTTCCTAACACCAATCTCCCACCCTCAAAGACTGGTTGATGAATACTTCTCTGTGGAAAGGCAAATGTCCATCTGAAAGAGATCCATGAATACACCAAGATTTGTCTGTGTTGTCTTGGAGTATGTGCTGTGATAGCTACGTGAGAGACCAGAAAGAAGACTGTTGACTCTTGAAGTCTAGTCCTGGCTCTACCTCTACCTCTTAGGAAATTTTGGGCATGCCCTTTCCATTCTCCAGATCTCAAAATTTATATCAGTAAAGTGATCAGGGTTGGAGTAGACATTCCTTCAAGCCCTGATCTTCTTTGACAGTTTAGGCAAAGGCATGGATGAGATTTGTAAGACTAGTGAACTGGAGTGTTTAGTAAAGGAGCAACAACATTAGTAATGTGAGGTTGCAGGAAATGAGCCCTCTATATGCCATCTGTTAAGAGTCTGTTTGAACAGCCTCTCCTTAAAATAAGTTCTGCATATGTGTGTATGCCCACAGATATTTCAGTGGGAGATATTTTTGTGCCAGCCAGCCTTTTCTGCTACTTTTCTGAACAAGGGATTTGTGGGAAAATCTGCCATGATCAAGTTGGTATGGATCCACATTCAGTGGGCCCATGTGCTCACATCATTCTCCACAGAAAGCCATCTGCATCCTTTGATTCTTGAAAACCTAAAGGGAGAGCAAACTTGGGAGAGGGAATTGAAAGATAAATGCCTTGCTGAGCTTCCCAGCATCTGCCTACAGAAATGTCACAAGCATGAAAGAGTTCAGCAGCAGGTTTCTGGAAGGTGACAGAAGAAAGACAGTGCTGGAATATTTTCTGGATGGCAGTCTTCAGAATACCAAGTCTCTCCTGCTACCTTCCAGTTTACTATAAGTGCAATCTGGGATCTAGTTACCCCTCTAAATTCTCCAGAATACTGAGGACACATAGAAAGAAAAACCTAGAATGCATTTTCCCTCCTAGCCAGTTTTTCACTTGAATACAGCAAAGAAATAAGACTGTATCTGAACACTGCTGGATCTTAGGAGTTTTGTATCCCATCATTCAGATCAGCTAGCACATCGTGGTTTACAAGATGACTTCCATCTGGTTTTTCTAAGCAACCCTGTGAGATAGGTAGAAAGAAATTATTAAAGCCCTTTTACTGAGGAGAAGAAAACTGAATCTCAGAGAGGTGAAATGATTTGCCCAGAGTCACATAGCCATTTAATGGCAGAACTAGTACCTATATCCAAGCTTTTGGAATTCCAACACCAGGAAGCTGATATTATTTAATATGCCACTAAGAAACCAGAATGTTTTTCAATTATTTCCAACTGTTTCTATTGGTCGCTTGATGATAATCAGTAACCCTTTCAAGGGATTGCTTGTCCTCCTGCATAACCGTGTTCTAAATGGAACGGTACATCTTGTGATACAGGATGGCAATGCCATCTCCGCTACCAGCTGTACCCTCAAAGAGAATAAGCTGAGTTGGTGGTATAAGGGTGAGGAAGAAAAATCATTCTGAATAAATGTTTAATAAGTGCTTATTTATAACTATGGCAATTATTTTTCATATTAACACATATTAATTAATTAACACATATTGATTTTATAACCTGAAAAATAGCTTAATTCTTTCTGAAGAAAAGCTCATGGGCATAGCTACATAGTCTAACACTAGAGCAGGGAGCTGAGAGATCTGCATTCTAAGCCTGGTTTTGGTGTCTTCTCTGAGGGTGGTCTCAGAAAAGTCCCTCAACCTTTCTGGAACTCCAGTTGCCTTACCTGCTAAGAGATGTGGAAACAATTCCTTACAGCTCTAAAACTGAGACTAAACAATCCATTACCATTTAATTGTCTGAGACCCACTGATACCACTAGAGGGCACTCATACACTGGCATATGCTGGGGAGGTTTCCCCAGTGTCAGGTAACTTACAGGTTCTTTCCCATCCATGGCTTCCATCCATAGCCTTCTGTTAGCTTCTGAAAGGGCCTGCAGAGTGATGGTTCCTGGCCTGAGGGGGAAAAAAATGGTAAGTATAAAGCAGAAAATTCAACTGAGAGAATGGAGTCTTGTGATCTAGGGTCCTTCTCTGCCCTGGAGTTTGTCACACTGAACAAGCATAGGCTTACAGAATACTAATTTTTCAAAATCTCTTTTACTCAAGAAAACAATAGGCAATTTAGAGAACAGTAACTTTGGGAACCATGGAGGCGGGGGTGGTATCTTGGTGGCCTTGTGCCCAGATCCTGCAAGAAATAGGAAGGTAACTGTCAAGACGCCTCCATAATGCACACTTAAATTGGCCCCATTGTGCTTGAACCAAACAAAGGCTCTCACTGCCTTACTCTGTTGGAAGCCAGCCACTTTGTCTGAGCTCTAGGAATGAGCATGTACATCACAGGCACATTCATCTCTCAGTAAAATGGCTTTGCTTCTTCCAGCACCTGCGATGTCCAAGAAACATTTTGAGTTGCAATAAATTCAACAACATGAGTACTGGCTAAGACACAGGGAGGAGGCGTTTTGGCTAATAAGCAATTTTATGACTAATAAAAACAACTAATATTTACTGAATGCTTACTAGGTGACAAATTTTGTTCCAAGTAAACTATGTATATTAACTCAGTTAATATATATAATAAGGCAGTTACAGTAATCATCTCTATTTCACAGAAGGGGAAACTGAGGCACAGACTAATTATCCAAGGTCATATAGCAGGGAACTACTAGAGACAGGAATTAAATCCAGAAAGTCTGGTCCAGCAGCCATATTCTTCATTACTACAATATAAGGCCTCTTCTGCCTGGCACACGGCTTCGAACCCTGTTTTATTCTATTTATTTGCAGGCTACCTGCTGTGGTCTGAATATTCCCCAAAATTCATAGGTTGAAAGTTAACTACCAATGTGATGATATTAAGAAATGGAACCTTTAGGAGGTGAGTTAGTCATAAGGGTAGAACCTCATGAATGGGATTAGGGCCCTTTTACAAAAACTTGAAAGAGTAGGTTCATTCCCTTCCATCTCTTCTGACATATGAGGACACGGTGTTGGTGCTCTCTGGAGGGCACTGCAACAAGATGCCATCTTGGAAACAGAGACCAGGCCCTCACCAGACACTGAAACTGCTTGGACTTCCAGCTTCTGGAAATGTGACAAATGAATTTCTGTTGTTTATATATTACTGAGTCTCAGGTATTTTGTCATAACATCACAAATGGACTAAGACACTACTAACTACCCAGAGATATCCCAAGCTGTTATGCTCTTTATGGTCTTTTTAGATCTTTGTGACTCATCTGGAATTTTGAGATTAACCATACTTTATGCAAGGTATAAAGTCTCCTTGCATTCTCCTGGCTTGCTGAGCCATTAGGAAAACATTGTTCCTTCCACAAATTCTGTGATAAGATGAGACCACTCCTAGAGTCATAGAATGATAAAAGCAATGCCAAGAGAGTTCAGCCACCCTGGATAAGTAACTAGGCCTTTCTAGACCTCGCTTTCTTTATCTGAAAGGGTTCTGGAACACAGGAGCTGGGAGGTCCTTTCCATTACTGATATCATAGGAATCCTGTTCTACCTGCTGGAATCATGGGGTTCCTGTCCTACCTTCTCTTACTTCATTAAAGCACCTCTTAATGACAGTCTTGTGGTTACTGGCAACAATATATACTTCCACAGCCATCTTGAATGGGGTCATCCATTGTTAACACAAAAATGATACAGATTCACAAACCAAAATTCAAATAACATCACCTCCCTCATGTGACTGTGGTGACGACTAAAGGAAATTATACACTTAAATGGCTGATAACAGTGCCTGTCACAAAGGAGGTACTTGGCAAATGTTAGCAATTGTTTTTATTATTATTACAATTATTGTTGTTGCTGTTATTAAAACATTTCAAGCTCTGCCTTGCTATGAGCCTGTCATTTTAAATACTGCTAAGAGCCTAAATTTAGAACCAGGTGCAGTGACTCACACCTGTAATATGAGCACTTTGGGAGGCTGACACAGGAGAATCACTGCAAGCCAGGAGTTGAAGACCAGCCTGGGCAACATAGCAAGGTCCCATAGCTATAAAAAATAAAAAATTAGCCAGATATGGTGGTGCACACCTGTCAGTCCCAGCTACTCAGGAGGCTCACGCAAGAGGATCACTTGAACATGTGCCACTGCAAACCAACCTGGGCAACAGAGTAAGACCCTCTCTCTAAAAAATTAAAAGTTAAAAAAATAAAAAATCTTATCCTCTCTTCCTGACATAGAAAAAGTGGCTCCAAGAGCCCTTTGCTCTGTGCTCCAGGGAATGTGAGTACAGCTGCCTGATGCCTGCTAGGAAGCCTGACTCTGTTCCTTATATCAGACTGACTAGCCAGAAAAGCAGATGTCATGTCACTCAAAAGACTCCACATGCAGAGAGTGGCCTCAGCACCTGTTCATTATTATATTTAACGCTCTACTTTGCAGCTTGTTTCTTCTGCTTATAATAGACAATATAAAAAATTAAAAACAGCATGGAGCCAGGCATAGTGGCTCACGCCTATAATCCCAGCACTTTGGGAGGCCGAGGCAGGTGGATGTCTTGAGGCCAGGAGTTCAAGTCAAGCCTGGCCAACATGGTGAAACCCCATTTCTATTAAAAATACAAAAATTAGCTGGACATGGTGGCACACGCCTGTAGTCCCAGCTACTCAGGAGGCTGAGGCAGGAGACTCGTTTGAGCCCAGGAGGTAGAGGTTGTGCAACACTGGACTCCAGCCTGGGCAAGAGAGAGAGACACCATCTCAAAACAAACAAAAAGAAACCAGCATGGGCTTTGAAGACCTACAGACCAGGGTTTGAGCTCAGCCCCACCATTTCCTATATGACTTTAGTTGGGCAAGTCAGTTAAATATATGTGGGTCTCAGTTTCCTCACTGGTAAAATGGGGGGGGGTGTAGATTAAATGAGGGAATGTTTTGTAAAGTGCATAGTATATAATAACTAAAAGTGTAGATGCATCAAAACTTTAATCCCTGGGTTCTAGTGTCGAAAATTCTTCAGCATTCTAGGATAAGAAAAAAACACTTAAAAATAAACATCAAATTTAGTACTTATCATGAGCCATGCATAGCACCAGGTACAAGAAACATAAATTCATCCTAGCCCCTAACCACGGGGACAAACTGTTTGCAACTGCTTGAGTTGGGGATATTATTTGCAAAAAAGGGAAGCCACAGCCAACAGTAATTTTCCCCTTCCTACTGGAACTGAGGCTATCAGGAAAATGAGTGACAGTCTCATGGTTACTGGCAACAATAC
The DNA here is from genome assembly GCF_029289425.2 of Pan paniscus. Taxonomy (NCBI): domain Eukaryota; kingdom Metazoa; phylum Chordata; class Mammalia; order Primates; family Hominidae; genus Pan; species Pan paniscus. Next base: position 67,852,337 of record NC_073272.2, read on the forward strand.
ATACTTTCAGAGCCACCTCAATTGGGATCATCCATTTTTAACAAAGAAATGATATAAATTCACAAATCGAAATTGTGAGGGTCAAATAATAATCTCTCAATTTTGAAATAAGGAAACAAGCTAAGTCCTTTATTCCCCAATTTTTTTAAAAATGCCCTCATCATTTAGTCTGATTGTTATGATCCCAGTCACTGCTAGTTTTGTTCACATGATATTGTAATTCACCCTTCAAGTTCCTTTCTAGCAATCTGATCATTTTGCAAAATTCTATTCCATTACTAAGTATCTAACATCTAGAAATAAAAGGTTGAGATAAAATCTAGAAACAGATTTATTCTGTTTATTTTGGTACAACCACCCAACTATAAAGCATGTCTTTCTCCACAATAATGCCAAATGCATTCATTTGAAATTTTAATGGTTAAAATTCTCCTCTGATAAAACTGCTCAGGTTCAAGTAAAAAAAGAGGGCACTGGGGAGAAACAAACACAACGAAGTCCAAAATGTGCAAGCCTTAGCTGTAAGATCTGAAAGGTGATAATCACACTATTTCCAGTTCATTGAGTATCTGTAAAGTAGGGAAGGTCTGCATCATTTTTGCACCAAATGGGGGGAAATGACTTTCTAATAACACCACGACCCTCCACCCCATCTTCCCTCCCTCAAAAATGTGTGCCAATTCATTTGTTCTTTTATGTGATATCAGGAGACTTAACAAAGAATGAGCTTTGTTATCCTTTCCTTCTTGCAAGATCACCAAATGTTGACCTTTTGCACATCTGATAGCAAATTAAATCCCAGGAGAGACTTTTTCTTCCCAGAGCAAGTGAGGCAAAGCTGATAGAAGCTTGCACAGAGAAAAGCAGCACTGGGCCAGGTCTAGCAGGGATCCCTGGGAAGGGCAGCCAGAAGAGCTGGCTTGAATAGACTCACAACAAAGTCCTGAATAGACTTACTCATTGTCATCAACGTGGGATGACGGAGGAAAATAAAAGACCTACCCAGGCTAAGCATCTGGCATGTGGGGACATTGCCAATTCACAGCGGCACAGCTTACCTTTCATTAGTTTCTATGTCAAAACAGAACCTCTTGTCGATAGACTCCGTCTTCCTTCTCACACAGTACTTCAGTGTTAAGTCCAAGGGCCCCTGATATGAAACAAGAATTAACAGGCAATTTTTTTAAAAAGACACAGAAGCTGTTTCTGCTTCCTACAGTGTCTTCAGTGTCACTTGGAAGGCGTCTGGTCAAGGCAGCAGGAGCAATGTGTAGACTCACTGAGAATCTTGTCCCTTCAAACAGTATTTGCAGCAAGATGGCAGATGGTTTCTCCCCGCTCCAAGAATCAATGGCTGAGACCAGGAGAAATTGTTCAGAGTCATCCAGCACTCTTTCCCAAGACGGAAAACTTAATAGGAAGCTCAATACATATCATGTAAGGGGAGTGTAGGAGAAATGGGCTGACTGAATGGCATTAAGTGTACAGAATAAAATTTTCATGAGGCCTCTAGGGAGGGAAATTGTGACGGGGTAAGTGGCTGTCTAAAACCTCCCTTAGAAAGTCAGAGGGTAGCTGAGCAAAGAAGCTTCCATTAAAGTGGCAGATGAAGGAGGGAGAAAAACATTTCTGTCTCCCAACTCTAGACTCTTTAGGATGACAGAAATCACAAATGTAATCGCTCCAAAGGTAGCGCAAAAGTAGAGGAAATGGCAAATGTGTGTATTAGTCATGGTGGCATTTGATATTTCATATGTGCAGCAAGGACAGTGTGGCCCACTTTAGTCCTGTAGGTAATTAAGGGAATTAAAACCCACTGTGTCCACAGACTAAAATTCTAGTCTCACCTTGTTCAGATTCCCTCTCTTATCTCAACAGAGACCATGTGATACAGGAAAGAGAAGTAACATTTATCACTTACTATGTGCCATATATTACGCTACATTTTTTTTTTTTGAGACGGAGTCTTGCTCTGTCACTCAGACTAGAATACAGTAGTGCGATATCAGCTCACTGCAAGCTCCGCCTCCCAGGTTCAAGCGATTCTCCTGCCTCAGCCTCCTGAGTAGCTGGGATTACATGTGCGCACCATGCCCGGCTAATTTTTGTATTTTTAGTAGAGACGGGATTTCACCATGTTGGTCAGGGTGGTCTCGAACTCCTGACCTCGTGATCCACCCACCTCAGCCTCCCAAAGTGCTGGGATTACAGGCGTGAGCCACTGTGTCCAGCCTATGCTAGGTATTTTTAAGCCACTTTTATTGTTAACAACCATTATAGAGAAGTGACACTTAAAGAAGTAAAGCAGCATACCCAAAGTCATCCAAATTGGTATCGTGGAAATAGCAACACACTAGAAAGTTTAAGACCTAGGGTCTTGTCTCAGTTATGCCATTTACCAGCTATGTGACCCTGGCCAAAACACAGCAGGTCATGCCTGTAATCCCAGCACTTTGGGAGGCCAAGGCAGGTGGATCACCTGAGGTCAGGAGTTGGAGACCAGCCTGGTCAACATGGCAAAACCCCGTCTCTACTAAAAATACAAAAATTAGGCACAGTGGTGGGCACCTGTAATCCCAGCTACTTGGGAGGCTGAGGCAGGAGAATCGCTTGAAACTGGGAGGCAGAGGCTGCAGTGCGCCAAGATCGTGCCACTGCACTCCAGCCTCGGTGACAAAGTGAGATTCTGTCTCAAAAATAAATAAATAAATAAATCATATTCCATCTCTAAGTCTTAACTTCACAATCTATTAAATGGGAATAACACAACCCACTGTGGTATCTCAAGTTAGGTAACACTGCCCAGGTGCCTAGATACTATGACATACAAACTGGCCCACGTGGCTCATTACCCAATACTTCTTGCTCATCAGCACACTCAGCCACTTGCAGGCCAATCTTTCCTTGCTCCTGCACTATAACAACTCAACTCTAAATTAATCCTTCAGTATGCCTTCCTACCCCTAAATGTGGGATGTCACACATTAGTCTTTCAAAATGAGAGTTATGAGCAAAGTCACAGACTCACTCTATCTCTTTAAATTCTCAATGTCCTCAGCTTCAATGACATTGCAGCTCAGGGACCTAGGCCCTGCCCACCATTCCAATCTCATCTCCAGTGACTGCTCACCTGTTTAATGTCCCTACAATGCAAAAGTACTTTTATTTCACACACATATCATGCTATTTCATGATTGCATGACTTTGCCTATATTAATCGCTCCACCCAAAATGACCTTGTCTATCTTCTTTGCCTGCCTAAACTCTTACTTATTCTACAAACTGCAGTTCAGCTTTCACTTCCTCAAAAATCCTTCTTCAAACCAACACATTGCCCACTATGTGCTTTGCACGTAATATTAAAATGTCCTGTTTTTATGTTTAATTTCATCACTTGACTAGGAAGTCTTCAAAGACATGAACAGTGTTTTATTCACCTTTATACCTCCAGTATCTTGCAAATACTTAGTGCTCAATGAATGTTTATGAACTACTTTATCATCCTTACCACTTTTCTGATGAGGAAACTAAGACTGAGCAACATTAGGCAATTTACTCAAGGTCAAAAGCTACCACACCACAGAGCTAAAATTTAAACACGGGTCTGAAGATTCAGAATGCAGTACTCCTTCTTCTGACCACAAATTCCTAACAGGGAAGGGATGAAGATCTAATAAATTATCATTTGAGAAGATGATCAGAAAATTGACCATGAAAACACAGATGAGAGCTGACAGGCTATAGTGGGACCAACGCTATAGTAAGTGCCATAGTCAGAAAGATGGCCAATTCCTGCATCTTCAACTTGGTCTCACTTCCTACACAAATTGGGGGCACTGACTTCACATAGCTGCTAGGAGGGTAAATGAGGAGCATGAATATGACAGAAGGGTCTAGCTCAGTGTCCGGCACACAGCAGGTATTCAAGAAATAGTGGCTTTTGTAGTGTTCTTATTATTATGGTATCATTTATTTGTAAAATTTATAATTGTAAAATACAAACTAGCATTAAGAAGTGAAACAGAGAACTGACAGGAAGAAATCACTTCCAACTCCAATTTGGGGAAATCCAAGTAACCCCCACCACCTCCCTCTGCCTTGTGAGTAACTAAGTTCTTCTTTCCATTCCATAAGGAATACCACATCAAAAATGCTCAGGCCACCACCATTGCAGTTTTGCAAGCAGCTACTCAATGAAAAGAGAAGAGGGAAAGAAAAACTAAAAGGAGGGCTTGCTGGCATCTGTCAGGAGGATATGAAAGTGGTATCTGCTGACTCTGTCTTGGGGTTTGCAATAAGCACCTCTGAGCAGCCTCAGAGAAAGTGCCTAAATGAAATTACTGCCTACAAAAGGAGCTTTCCTCTCCGGTATTTGAAAAGTAATGTGTGTAGAAAAATAAAAGAAAGAGACTGCAGGCCAGTGTTGCTTATAAGCACTTCCTAGTCAGATTAATCAGCTAAGTTCTGACTGACTTGGAACAAATCAGTGCTAAAACACAGGATGAACTTATTGGAACCACACTGAAAGGTGCTTTGGCAACTGGCGGACTGGAAACTGAGGAGGGTTTTGAATGAGTAACTGGCCCATGATAAAAGCACAGTAACTGGCACCGTGGCTCACACCTGTAATCCCAGCAATTTGGGAGGCCAAGGCGGGAGGATCACCTGAGGTCGGGAATTCGAGATCAGCCTAGCCAACATGGTGAAACTCCATCTCTACTAAAAATACAAAAATTAGCTGGGTGTGGTGGTGCACACCTGTAATACCAGCTGCTCAAGAGGCTGAGGCAGGAGAATCGCTTGAACCCGGGAGGTGGAGGTTGCTGTGAGCCGAGATTGTGCCATTGCACTCCAGCCTGGGCGACAAGAGTGAAGCTCCATCGCAAATAATAATAATAATAATAACAATAATAATAAAGCATAGCCGAGGATTCCAGAAACTCTGTTTGATACAACATCTTTTACAAGTCCATCCCATCACCAAAGCACATTAAAGCAGGGAGCTAAATCTTGTGGTTAAAAGACCACTCTCACTCCAAAAAAATTTCAGTAGCCTGAAAGCACATTTCCATCCTCTCTAATTCAACATGAGCAAGCCACACAAGAGAGATCTTCCATGAAAAGGATCAGCAAGGGAGAGAAACTGTCCCAATTTTTCTCCAAATTCCTCCCTACCTAAATTGGGTCTTCATGTACTACTTTCAATGCTAACAAATAACCCTTGAAGCACTTCCAACAAACAATTTGTAAAGAGTGCAAATGCTTAAAAATCATGCACTAAGACCCTGTCTGAGAGCCAGTTAAAGGGGAAAGAGGCACATTGAACTACTTTTAGAAAATAAACAATCTGTCTAAAGATCAGCTTTTATCTTAAGGAACCCCCATGTGTGTATCTGTGTGTGTGAGTGTGTGTGAGTGTGTGTGTGTGTGTGTGTGTGTTTGTAAAAGATCAGGTTCTTCCAGGTAAGTAAACTATTTTTTTCAGTGTGTTAAATTTATCTTGTCATTTTCAGGAGTGAGAGAAGGTTTGGAGGGCAGAAAAAGAGAGATTAACTGCTTAAAGATATTTGAGTAGTACATAGAATGTGAGTATCGGTTATTCCAACTGTGGGCCATAAACACACTCCTGTAAAAAAAGGAATTTTGGAATTCAATTCATATTTTTAAAACTTGCTATTTTAAAGAATCCAAGAGTAGAGCATTTTTAAAAGTAATTCATCCATATTTTTACATAGTTGACTGTACAATGTGACTGGCACTTGTAAAAATAACTGGTTTGAAAGACTACCGGCACTTTCAAAAGGCTTGCTCTAATCAACAGAGAAATTTTTCACTCAACTCAGTGCTATCTGACTCAAACTTAGGCCAAGGTGTACATATAAAGTCATGGCCTCACGTAACAGTGATGAACTTGATGATTTGATACTAGGTCAACATATATTCTTTTCTGAGAAACAGTCATAGATCCATTTCCAAAAATATGGTGCAAACAAGAACTGACCTGCTTAGCACCTGGCTTCTGCTCCATAGGCGTCATGGTGAGTGTTTTGGTCTCTTTCTCATACTGGCAATAGTATTTCACCCAGGATATTCCTAAAGCCCCTACAAGGACAAGTAAAAGTGAGCAGACAGAATAACTATTTTAGCTGTATAGGAAGTCAACCCTAAGATGGAAGCTATTTACACATTGCTCTTCAGAGTCAAACTTCAGATCCAGCCCTGCCCTTGCCCTGACCGCCCTCCTTCCATAGCCACCTACCTACTGCACACAGGGAGATTCTAACCTTCACCAACTGCTTCCCACAGCTGCTTCTGGCTTGCTCAAAACCTACTCTCCCTGCCATGTTCCCTATAAATTGTATCACCATATATCCCAGAAGCTGGAGACTATTGTCATTTACTTTGCTGTCTCTATAACTGTTCCATGTGATTGGTCATTGGGTTATGCCCCTTCTAACCTGTACATGACTCTACACATCTCTCTTTTAACTGTCTCCTCCTCTCCATTCCTTTTTAACACCGAATTAGTTAAGAAACCTATCAGTGTTGTTTTTGTTTTAATTTTTTTTTTTTTGACAGAGTCTCGCTCTGTCACCCAGGCTGGAGTGCAGTGGCGCAATCTCAGCTCACTGCAAGCTCCACCTCCCGGGTTCACACCATTCTCCTGCCTCAGCCTCCCAAGTAGCTGGGACTACAGGCGCCCACCACCACGCCCGGCTAACTTTTTGTATTTTTTTTAGTAGAGACGGGGTTTCACCATGTTAGCCAGGATGGTCTTGATCTCCTGACCTCGTGATCTGCATGCCTCGGCCTCCCAAAGTGCTGGGATTACAGGCATGAGCCACAGCGCTGGGCCCAGTGTCTTATTTTGAATTTATTTTTTATGAAACATATTTTTAAAAAACAAAAATTTACTATCTCACCAATTAATTATTTCATTGGCCTTCTCTCTGATTTCCCTATTGTCCCCATCTCTGATCACTCCACTCCAATTCATTCTCCACTCTTTTCCTAGATTATTTTTAAAATGTATCTCTATTTTTATCATTCCCCTCATTAAAAACCATCCACGGCTTTCCCACTATCTCCACACTCCTTAGCCTGCCTACAATGCCCTTGATAACATGATCAAAACTTACCTTTCTAGCTTTTTCTTTTGGCACCTCACCTCTATGTTCCTGTCTCAATGAATTACTTTTAGTTCCCACATAAAGAGGTAGCCATATAATTTCTAGTCCAAATCCAAGACTTATTTAAGACTGAATGAGGCAGTATTATTAATAATTACATCAGGACAACAGGGGTAAAGCAGGACTATTCTTGGCAAACAAGGGCCCTACAAATCAACTATGTCTATCCACAACCCTGCCTTTACTCATGCAGTGGTATATACCTGGAATTCCCTTCCTCCTTTTCCTTCTTTCTTTCTCTCTCTTTCTTTCTTTCCTTTCTTTCTTTCCTTTTTCTTTCCTTTCTTTCTTTTCTTTTCTTTCTTTCATTCTTTCTTTCTTTCTTTTATTCATTTTTGAGACAGAGTCTCACTCTGTCACCCAGGCTGGAGTGTAATGGCACCATCTCGGCTGACTAAAACCTCCACCTCCCAGGTTCAAGTCATTCCCCTGCCTCAGCCTCCCAAGTAGCTAGGATTACAGGCAAGCATCACCACACCCAGCTAATTTTTGTATTTTTAGTAGAGACAGGGTTTCACCATGTTGGCCAGGCTGGTCTCAAACTCCTGACCTCCAGTGATCTGCCGTCTCAGCCTCCCAAAGTGCTGGGATTACAGGCATGAGCCACTGTGCCCGGCCATTCCTCCTTTTCTTTACCTATCAAACTCCCACTCATCATTCAAGTTCTAGTTCAAATATCACTTTCTTTGTGAAGCCTTTAGATATATGCCCCAAATACAGTTATCACCACATTTCATTATAATTATTGATATACTTGTCTATCTCTCCCATCACTTTACACTTCTTGCTGAAAGAAATCATGGTTGATTCAGTTTTTCAAGGGTGTCCCCAATGCATTGCACAGTATCTGGCAGAAACAGTGCTCATTAAGCATACATTCAACTGAGTAGCAATGTCATGCCCATATGACAAATCAGAATACTGAAGCACAGAAGGATCAAACAGCATACAGCAGTGGTTCTCAACTAGGGGTAATTTGGCCTCCCAGGGGACATGTGGCAATACATTAGAGACATTTTAGGTTGTCACACCTGGAGATTACTATGAGCACAAAGTGAGGAGGCCAGGGATGCTGCTAAATATACTATAATACACAGGACCACTTCCCAGAACTAAAAATTATCCAGCCTGAAATGTCAACAGCACTGAGATCGAGAAATTGTGCGACACACAGTTGAAGAGATGAACCTGACAAGTGGGAGAACACATCTTTGAAAATCATCACAAGTAAACTGCTCTATGCGAAGAAAAGTGTGATAATTTCACTACCGTAGTGTCATGCTTTTTGAATTACAGTGTTTTTTGCCACTGGCAGCCTCTGGGTGTGTGTCCTCTGTTTATTCCCCAGATATAATAACTCTGGGCAAAAACTGAATAACAGGTTTGGGGAGTATCGGGTCATAGTTCAAAGGGCAAATAAAATCAAATCACACATACAGGTGTGCATAATGTTACTGAGGAATTAGGAAAGATTGAATGCTCTGCAACATTCAGAGCATCCATGAGCCTGAGCAACATAGTGAGACCTTGTCTCTACAAAAAATTCAAAACTTAGCCAAGTGTAGTGGTAGGTGCCTTTAGGTGCAGCCACTCAGGAGGCTGAGGTAGGAGGACTGCTTGAGCCCAGGAGTATGAGGCTGTAGTGAGCTATGATGGTGCCATTGCACTCCAACCTGGACAACAGAGCAAGATCCTGTCTTAAAAAAAGAAAAGAAAAGAGCAAACATATGACCCTAATGCAGATGAATATATAGGGTACTATAGTAGGATCATGGGCTTTGGCATTTCATAGACCTGAATTTAATTTTAGTCCTGACACTTGTTAGTTGGGTGACTTTCAAATGGTGACGTCTCTGAGCCTTAGTGGCCTTATGTGTATGGGTATAAATTGGTTGCAAAGATTAAATGAGGCAGTGTTTTAAATGAACTTAGCACCATGTCTGGTACATAGTAAGTATAAGAAATATTATTTTTCTACTTCCTTTCCTCTACTTCCCTTTTTTCCAAAAGAATAATCAGAAGGATTAAAGAACAAATAATACCCATTTTGAATCTCAGAGAAAACCTTAGGTCTTATCACTACACAGCCTTTGTAAGACAAATCTTTAACTTCCTCTCAGTTTCTCCTTTTTTTTTTTTTTTTTTTTTGTTTTCAGTATTCCCTGCCTGCGTTCCAAGGGAATTTTAGCTATCAGGGGTCTATGAACAGTAAGGGTGCCCAAAATTCACAGCCGACAAGTGGCAGTAGTTCCTGGCTTATTGAAACCCAGTGGATACCCCTATGTCCCCACACACATTTCTCTTGTGTATAGAGATAGCCTTCAATAGTTGGCTGTCCTGGAAGTTTGCATGTCTGGGGAGCTTCTTTCATCCTTTTCTTAAGTTCTTCCATCTCTTCCCGGGTACTGGAGAAATGATTTCTTGTCTGTCAAGACATCATCATGAAAATTATTATTATCATCATCATTATCATGAAAAAGTATTCCTTGGTCAGAGACTCAGTACAAAGTTTTCCCTGCTTACAGCATGTGCAACCACAAAGCAAAAAAAGAAATGGTGAATGGCATAGTGAATGGAAAACAAGTTTATAGAGTCCTAAAGACTGCATAGGAAACAAAAATATAACGAGCAATATACTCATAAAATAACAACTGGGAGGCTTTTTACTAATACGAATCACATAAGGCCCTAATAAATAAGCAATCTTAGAATTCTGAACATGACTGATAGCCTGCTTTACAACAAGGGAGATGGCAGACAAGGTTCCCAAAGGTAGCATTCTCATAGCAACTTCCAAATTGTGTCTCAAAGTTACAGCCTAGTTGATACTGAATCAAATTCTGGCCAAGAACATAAAATATACGAGAGGGTGCTCTCTTGGGAGAAGGGCCAACAGTAGCTATGTTTTCATACTCACAAATACCAAAACCTAATGATGAGAATAAATCTATTTAAATCTACACAACTAAAACACAATGGTAAGACATGTGTTGAAATGTGGGTATGAAAATCACTACAGATAAGTTTTTAGTACCCAGTCTTAAAATTATGACATGATGTTAGTGAGAAAGGTGATCTGTGCTGCCCATCTAGTTGGCTCATGTTTATCCTGTAAATAAGTCACCCATATGTACACATTCAAAGGCTTATTGTTACATTTGTACATATCAAGTAATATATAGAGGAAGATTCATGGGATTAACTTGGTTGTAGTAGGAAGATGTTGTAAATCAGGAAATTCTGGAGAATGTGAGAGCCCCTAGTTCCTTTCTGCAAGGAGAGTATATAGAAAGAAAAAATAATAACAACAACTGTAAATCCTAATCCTCCTAAACAACCAAGGGGGGCTTATTTTCACTATAACTTACCAGCATTTTTCATCTAAAACTACATCTATATATTTCATGCAATTTAACACCCATTCTAAAGTCACCAACTCAGTAATGCCTTCTCTGACTCTACCAGGTAGCCAAATGCTCTGAACTTTTTAAAAACCTTTGGCCTTGATTCTATTATAGCACTTATCATAATGGATTATAATTTATCTCTGTTTATTTGTCTCCTACAAGAAACTGTATGTTCCTTCAAGACAGAAAAACTTGCATGCATCTTCATGGCATGTCCAGTGCCTTTCACATGCCTGGCACAGAGCTTATGTTCATTTTTTCCATAAACATTTGTTTAATGTGGGTTGAATAAAGGAACATGTAAAGGAATATATGTGAAAAGGATGGGAACACTATGCCTACATGCCCATCTGTAAGAACCAGCATGACAAAGAAGGTAGAGAAAACCTTTAAAAGTAATTTATGTGACTCTATTAATAAGTACTGAGAAAAGAAAGAGAAGATAAAATGAGTGTTTGTGGTAATAAATTCCACAGTGAGAGTGTTTTGACTGAGCAGGGAAGTAGCTTAAGGCCTGGGCTCAAATAAGCCTATAGCTATGTCCTGATCTGAGAGAGATGCAGCAAATTAGCAATACTTAATAAATATTGCATAGATGAAGGTGTTGGTGTGTGGAAGGGTGGGTTTGAACAGCAGTCAGCCTCAAAAACAGGAAAGATGTGAAAGTGGAAGAGCAAGAACAGTCTGATATACTAAATATTTGTGATCCACACCAGTATATTCTAACAAATTGGCTAGGATGCAGTAACCTAGAATTCCAAGAATCAAGGTCGCTAGGGCTGAAATTCAATCGGAATGGAAAGACCGGTGAGAAAAATCCACATGCAAACTCACATTCTGTAAACTGAGTTGGAGCTGTTGTTTGTATGGGAGGAAATCCTGTGTGAGCTCCACAGTCAGGCTGTTAGAAATGAACAGACTATGAAGAAAGGCCAAGACCTAGGGAAAACATGTAAAAATAACTTTATCACCAGCATCTTCTAATAAACTAAATAAAAGAAACATGAACTCACCAAAAAACTCCATGGTGTGGCTGGGTGTGGTGGCTTATGCCTGTAATCCCTGCACTTTGGGAGGCCGAGGCGGGCAGATCGTGAGGTCAGGAGTTTGAGACCAGCCTGACCAACATGGTGACATCCCATCTCTACTAAAAATACAAAAATTAGCTGGCCGTGGTGGTGCACGCCTGTAATCCCAGCTACTTGGGAGGCTGAGGCAGGAGAATGGCTTGAACCCGGGAGGCGGAGGTTGCAGTGAGCCAAGATTGCATCACTGCACTCTAGCCTGGGTGACAGAGTGAGACTGTCTCAAAAAAACAAAAAACAAACAAACAAACAACAACAACAAAAAACTCCATGGTGTTTACCCAGTATAGCACTAAATGCAGTCAAACACAAACCAGTCTACACATCACTGTTTTCATATCAGGTTAAACATTTACCCTTGACTCAGCTTCAGAAAAAAAGAACTATTAACAAATTTATTAACCCTGAGCTTGCTCAGATCTCATATAAAGACATTCATCATTTGAACAGTATGTAAATGAACTGCATCTTTCCTCTATATATCCTCAGCAACCACAAACAATAGGTGCTCAATAAATATTTCTTGAATGAAAGTAAATAGATAAATGAATAAAGCAAGATTTTCTACCTAACTTTAATGAAGACTGTCATAATGTTAAAAGATCAAAGGAGTCTAAACCAACTTTAAAATTAGAAATGTTTCACAGGGTTGCAGAAAAAGACATATAAATGATACACAACATATACTGGTGTAAATTTTCAACCCCATTAAAAATCAAATACACGGGCTGGGTATGGTAGCTCATGCCTGTAATCCCGGCACTTTGGGAAGCCAAGGCAGGGGGATCACTTGGGCCCGGGAGTTGGAGACCAGCCTGGGCAACATGGTGAAACCTTATCTCTACAAAAACATACAAAATATTAGCTCGGTATGGTGGCATGCACCTGTAGTCCCAGTTACTCAGGAGGCTGAGGTGGGAGGATCACTTGAGCCCAGGAGACAGAGGTTGTAGTGACTCAAGATAGCACCACTGCACTCCAGTTTGGGTGACAGTGAGACCCTGTCTCAAACAAATATGTGGAAATGGAAAAATCTACACAAAACGAAGTAAATGGAATGAAAAAACATGAAATGGGAAAAAACTACACAAGACAGAAGTAAAAGTAGTAGAATGAGAAGTCACTGATTGCAAGAGACATGAGTCCCTAGCATAGTATCTGGTATATGAGAAAGACTTTCAGAAGCTTCTGAAAGCGCAAGAAGAAGGAAGGGAGGGAAACAAAGTAACAGGAAGAGTTGTAGAGAAATTCCGGAAGGGGGGAGGAAAGAGAAAGGAAAAAAAGTAAAGAGAAAGAAAATAGCCATAGAAAAAGAGAGAAAAGGGTTGGGCGGAAAGAGAGAAAAAAAGTATACTAAAGAACAAGAAAAACATAAGTTAGACTATGTTCTAGACATTCCCACTGATTATCCTTCACGTTCTTTGGGATTCTGTTTTTATGATCAAAGTTTGTACATTTACCAGGCATTTGATAAATATTTTTAGACCATTCATCAACAGAGAAAACTTACAGGCTCCACAATATTGAACTTCTTGGACTCCTGAACTTCCTGGATTTGATAAACATAATCAAGAGAGGACTCGAAAAAATTGTGCCTCTCCTTGTCCACCTGTAGGTCTGCCTGTAGAAGAAGGAAAACAAACATTACATATTGGGATATTCATTCATGAAAGTCAGTACTTAAGGATTGAACAGAATGCTAGAGCTAGATGAGCATTTAGCCACCAACTAGTGATGTTACCTTTTATTTTAGAAATAGAGAACCTAAAGCCAAGAGATAAAAAAGTGACTGATACAGGATTCCAGTTTCTGGTCCAACACGTAAAAAGCTTGAAGTCATTACATCCACCCTGACAAAAAGAAAAAAGCTGAACAAGTGTAAAATCCACACATTTTCTTATATTCAACAGAGAACTGAAGTCAGAGGAAAATCTGCTCCCTCAAACACTACAGAGACATGAATACAGAGAATAAGAAATTAACAAGGGCCAAAGCCCAAGAACAGAAGCATGCTACTATGGCCAATACTGAGAGGATTACAACAGAAAGAACTGCAAGTCTCAAGTCTTATTTAACAAGAAATGGTAAAATCTGAGCACACAAACAATGATGCCAGAGAAAATTTTAGAGTCAGACAATGACAGCTACAGCAAACTAAGCACAGCCTAGCTCCTAGCCAGTTCAACACAAAACCTCACATTAAAGACCTGTTTCACTCAGTTCCTTTCATCTGAACATCACCGCTAGCTTTCAACAATGAACTACAAGGCATATTAAAAGGCAATAAACACAGTCTGAAGAGAAAAAAGGAGCATCAGAATCAAATGTAGGTAAGGCAGACATTGTAGAAATATAAGACCGTAGGCCAAGTGCGGTAGCTCACACCTGTAATCCCAGCACTTTGGGAGACCGAGGTGGGTAGATCACCTGAGGTCAGGAGTTCAAGACCAGCTTGGCCAACATGGAGAAACCCTATCTCTACTAAAAATACAAAAACTAGCCAAGTGTGGTGCTGTACTCCTGTAGTCCCAGCTACTCCGGAAGCTGAGGCACGAGGCTCACTTGAACCTGGGAGGTGAAGATTGCAGTGAGCCGAGATCGTGCCACTGCACTCCAGCCTGGGTGACAGAGCGAGACTCCATCTCAGAAACAAACAAAAAAGAAACATAAAACTAAATTTAAAATAATTATAATTAATATGATAAGGGCTCTAATATAAAAAACAGACAGCACCTAAGAACAGATGGGTAATAGTAGCAGGCAGATGAAAACTGCAAGAGAGTATACAGAGAAAACACTAGAAATCAAAAACACTGGAGCAGAAATGAAGACTACTTTTAAAGGGTTCACCAGTAGATTGAACAAGAGTGAGGAAAGAACCAGTAAGCTTAAATACATGTCAAAAAAAAATGTGGGAAACTGAAATGCAAAGAGAAAAAAAGAATGACAAACATGGAGTAGAATATTCAGGAACTGGTGAACAATTACAAAAGATGTTAATATACGTAATTTCAGAGTACCAATAGGAGAAGAAAAAGAGACAGAAACAGAAGAAATACTTCAAGCAATAATGACTGAGAATTTTCCAAAATAAAAGACAGATATCAAACCCACATCCAGAAAGCTCAGGATAAATACCAATAAATACAATAATATAATAAATACTAATAAATACCAATCAGGATAAATACCAAACAATCCCCATGTAGGTATATGATATTCAAAGCTGCAGAAAATAAAATACAAGAGAAAATCTTGAAAGAAGCTAGAGAGAAAAACAAACAACTTACTATACAGCAGGGCAAGGATAAAGAGTTATATCAGACTTCTCTTAAGAAACAATGCAGAAAGAAAAGAGTGCTATAAAATATTTGAAGATGTTGAAAGAAAAAAAGTTAACTACTTAACAATGTGTAAACTGTGAAATTATCCTTCAAAAGTGATGGTAAAATAAAGACTTCCTCAAACAAACAAAAATTAAAGCACTTTGTCACCACTAAACTTGTCTTGCAAGAAAGGACAAAAGATCTCCAGTAGAAGAAAAATGATATGTCGGAAATATAGACCTAAAAAGAAAGAAAAAAAGAGCACTAGAAAAGAAATAAATGAAGATTAAATATTTTATTTTTCAAATTCTTAATGGACCTAACAGATAAGAATTTGTCTGTAATAATAATTGTAATGATACATTTGGTGATTGTATCTTACAAATAAGTAAAAAGAATGATAGTACCATTATAAGGGACTAAATGGAGAAATTGGAAATAGTCTTTTGATCCTGTACAACCCATAACTACGTTACTGGAATTTGAAAAGTGGACATAAACTAACCACAAACGCATATTGCAAGCTCTAAGGCAACCATTAAAAAATGAAAAAGAAGAAGTATAATTTACATGGTAAGAGAAGACAGAAAATAAGATCATATAAAATATTCTCTTAAAAAAGAGAAGTCAAAAGAAGACTGAAAGACAAAAATAAAAACAAAAACAAGAAGTAGAAGATGGTAAACAATATAGTAGATACTATTACACCATTCTCTATGACCATTTTAAACGTCAGTGATCTAAAAAAATTAAAAGATAGACTGTCATAGTGCACAAAAATTAAGAGCCAACTATGTTACCTAAAAGATATCATTTTAAATAAGATACACAAAAATGTTAGACCTGAAACCATAAAACTTCTAGAATAAAACACAGAAAAATACTTCTAGGAATTGGCCTAATAAAAAAAAATTACTAAGACACCTAAAGCAAATGCAACAGAAACAAAAATAAATAAATGAGACTTAATTAAACTAAAATCTTTCTGCACAACAAGAGAAATAATCAACAGAGTAAATAGGCAACTTACACAATGGGAGAAAATATTCACAAACTGTACAGCTGACAAAGGGCTGGTGTCCAGAATCTACAAGGAACTCCAACAAATCAGCAAGAAAAAAAAATCCCATTTAAAAGTGGGCAAACGACATGAACAGACATTTTTCAAAAGAAGATGCACAAATGGCCAATAACATGAAAAAATGCTCAACATCACTAATCATCAAGAAAATAGAAATTGGGGAGGAGCCAAGATGGCTGAATAGGAACAGCTCCGGTCTACAGCTCCCAGCGTGAGCGACGCAGAAGACGGGTGATTTCTGCATTTCCATCTGACGTACCGGGTTCATCTCACTAGGGAGTGCCAGACAGTGGGCGCAGGTCAGTGGGTGCATGCACCGTGCGCGAGCCGAAGCAGGGCGAGACATTGCCTCACTTAGGAAGCGCAAGGGGTCAGCGAGTTCCCTTTCTGAGTCAAAGAAAGGGGTGACGGACGGCACCTGGAAAATCGGGTCACTCCCACCCGAATACTGCGCTTTTCCGACGGGCTTAAAAAATGGAGCACCACGAAATTATATCCCACACCTGGCTCGGAGGGTCCTACGCCCACGCAGTCTTGCTGATTGCTAGCACAGCAGTCTGAGATCAAACTGCAAGGCGGCAGCAAGGCTGGGGGAGGGGCGCCCGCCATGGCCCAGGCTTCCTTAGGTAAACAAAGCAGCCAGGAAGCTCCAACTGGGTGGAGCCCACCACAGCTCAAGGAGGCCTGCCTGCCTCTGTAGGCTCCACTTCTGGGGGCAGGGCACAGACAAACAAAAAGACAGCAGTAACCTCTGCAGACTTAAATGTCCCTGTCTGACAGCTTTGAAGAGAGCAGTGGTTCTCCCAGCATGCAGCAGGAGATCTAACAACGGGCAGACTGCCTCCTCAAGTGGGTCCCTGACCCCTGACCCATGAGCAGCCTAATTGGGAGGCACCCCCCAGCAGGGGCATACTGACACCTCACACGGCAGGGTACTCCAACAGACCTGCAGCTGAGGGTCCTCTCTGTTAGAAGGAAAACTAACAAACAGAAAGGACATCCACACCAAAAACCCATCTGTACATCACCATCATCAAAGACCAAAAGTAGATAAAACCACAAAGATGGGGAAAAAACATAACAGAAAAACTGGAAACTCTAAAAAGCAGAGCGCCTCTCCTCCTCCAAAGGAACACAGTTCCTCACCAGTAACAGAACAAAGCTGGATGGAGAATGACTTTGACGAGCTGAGAGAAGAAGGCTTCAGATGATCACATTACTCTGAGCTACGGGAGGACATTCAAACCAAAGGAGAAGAAGTTGAAAACTTTGAAAAAAATTTAGAAGAATGTATAACTAGAATAACCAATACAGAGAAGTGCTTAAAGGAGCTGATGGAGCTGAAAACCAAGGCTCGAGAACTACGTGAAGAATGCAGAAGCCTCAGGAGCCGATGCGATCAACTGGAAGAAAGGGTATCAGCGATGGAAGATGAAATGAATGAAATGAAGAGAGAAGGGAAGTTTAGAGAAAAAAGAATAAAAAGAAATGAGCAAAGCCTCCAAGAAATATGGGACTATGTGAAAAGACCAAATCTACGTCTCATTGGTGTATCTGAAAGTGATGGGGAGAATGGAACCAAATTGGAAAACACTCTGCAGGATATTATCCAGGAGAACTTCCCCAATCTAGCAAGGCAGGCCAACATTCACATTCAGGAAATACAGAGAATGCAACAAAGATACTCCTCGAGAAGAGCAACTCCAAGACACATAATTTTCAGATTCACCAAAGTTGAAATGAAGGAAAAAATGTTAAGGGCAGCCAGAGAGAAAAGTCGGGTTACCCTCAAAGGGAAGCCCATCAGACTAACAGCGGATCTTTCGGCAGAAACCCTACAAGCCAGAAGAGAGTGGGGGCCAATATTCAACATTCTTAAAGAAAAGAATTTTCAACCCAGAATTTCATATCCAGCCAAACTAAGCTTCATAAGTGAAGGAGAAATAAAATACTTTACAGACAAGCAAATGCTGAGAGATTTTGTCACCACCAGGCCTGCCTTACAAGAGCTCCTGAAGGAAGCATTAAACATGGAAAGGAACAACCGGTACCAGCCACTGCAAAATCATGCCAAAATGTAAAGACCGTCGAGACTAGGAAGAAACTCCATCAACTAACGAGCAAAATAACCAGCTAACATCATAATGACAGGATCAAATTCACACATAACAATATTAACTTTAAATGTAAATGGACTAAATTCTCCAATTAAAAGACACAGACTGGCAAATTGGATAAAGAGTCAAGACCCATCAGTGTGCTGTATTCAGGAAACCCATCTCACGTGCAGAGACACATATAGGCTCAAAATGTAAGATCTACCAAGCCAATGGAAAACAAAAAAAGGCAGGGGTTGCAATCCTAGTCTCTGATAAAACAGACTTTAAACCAACAAAGATCAAAAGAGACAAAGACGGCCATTACATAATGGTAAAGGGATCAATTCAACAAGAAGAGCTAACTATCCTAAATATATATGCACCCAATACAGGAGCACAGAGATTCATAAAGCAAGTCCTGAGTGACCTACAAAGAGACTTAGACTCCCACACTTTAATAATGGGAGACTTTAACACCCCACTGTCAACATTAGACAGATCAACGAGACAGAAAGTTAACAAGGATACCCAGGAATTGAACTCAGCTCTGTACCAAGTGGACCTAATAGACATCTACAGAACTCTCCACCCCAAATCAACAGAATATACATTTTTCTCAGCACCACACCACACCTATTCCAAAATTGACCACACAGTTAGAAGTAAAGCTCTCCTCAGCAAATGTAAAAGAACAGAAATTATAACAAACTATCTCTCAGACCACAGTGCAATCAAACTAGAACTCAGGATTAAGAATCTCACTCAAAACCACTCAACTACATGGAAACTGAACAACTTGCTCCCGAATGACTACTGGGTACATAACGAAATGAAGGCAGAAATAAAGATGTTCTTTGAAAGCAATGAGAACAAAGACACAACATACCAGAATCTCTGGGATGCATTCAAAGCAGTGTGTAGAGGGAAATTTATAGCACTAAATGCCCACAAGAGAAAGCAGGAAAGATCCAAAATTGACACCCTAACATCACAATTAAAAGAACCAGAAAAGCAAGAGCAAACACATTCAAAA
Source organism: Pan paniscus (assembly GCF_029289425.2). Taxonomy (NCBI): domain Eukaryota; kingdom Metazoa; phylum Chordata; class Mammalia; order Primates; family Hominidae; genus Pan; species Pan paniscus. The sequence continues at coordinate 67,871,558 of NC_073272.2, forward strand.
GCTAGCAGAAGGCAAGAAATAACTAAAATCAGAGCAGAACTGAAGGAAATAGAGACACAAAAAACCCTTCAAAAAATTAAGGAATCCAGGAGCTGGTTTTTTGAAAGGATCAACAAAATTGATAGACCGCTAGCAAGACTAATAAAGAAGAAAAGAGAGAAGAATCAAATAGACACAATAAAAAATGATAAAGGGGATATCACCACCGATCCCACAGAAATACAGACTACCATCAGAGAATACTACAAACACCTCTACGCAAATGAACTAGAAAATCTAGAAGAAATGGATAAATTCCTGGACACATACACTCTCCCAAGACTAAACCAGGAAGAAGTTGAATCTCTGAATAGACCAATAACAGGAGCTGAAATTGCGGCAATAATCAATAGCTTAGCAACCAAAAAGAGTCCAGGACCAGATGGATTCACAGCCGAATTCTACCAGAGGTACAAGGAGGAACTGGTACTATTCCTTCTGAAACTATTCCAATCAATAGAAAAAGAGGGAATCCTCCCTATCTCATTTCATGAGGCCAGCATCATTCTGATACCAAAGCCTGGCAGAGACACAACAAAAAAAGAGAATTTTAGACCAATATCCTTGATGAACATTGATGCAAAAATCCTCAATAAAATACTGGCAAAACGAATCCAGCAGCACATCAAAAAGCTTATCCACCATGATCAAGTGGGCTTCATCCCTGGGATGCAAGGCTGGTTCAATATATGCAAATCAATAAACGTAATCCAGCATATAAACAGAGCCAAAGACAAAAACCACATGATTATCTCAATAGATGCAGAAAAAGCCTTTGAAAAAATTCAACAACCCTTCATGCTAAAAACTCTCAATAAATTAGGTATTGATGGGACATATTTCAAAATAATAAGAGCTATCTATGACAAACCCACAGCCAATATCATACTGAATGGGCAAAAACTGGAAGCATTCCCTTTGAAAACTGGCACAAGACAGGGATGCCCTCTCTCACCACTCCTATTCAACATAGTGTTGGAAGTTCTGGCCAGGGCAATTAGGCAGGAGAAGGAAATAAAGGGTATTCAATTAGGAAAAGAGGAAGTTAAATTGTCCCTGTTTGCAGATGACATAATTGTATATCTAGAAAACCCCACTGTTTCAGCCCAAAATCTCCTTAAGCTGATAAGCAACTTCAGCAAAGTCTCAGGATACAAAATCAATGTACAAAAATCACAAGCATTCTTATACACCAACAACAGACAAACAGAGAGCCAAATCATGAGTGAACTCCCATTCACAATTGCTTCAAAGAGAATAAAATACCTAGGAATCCAACTTACAAGGGACTTGAAGGACCTCTTCAAGGAGAACTACAAACCACTGCTCAAGGAAATCAAAGAGGATACAAAGAAATGGAAGAACATTCCATGCTCATGGGTAGGAAGAATCAATATCGTGAAAATGGCCATACTGCCCAAGGTAATTTATAGATTCAATGCCATCCCCATCAAGCTACCAATGACTTTCTTCACAGAATTGGAAAAAACTACTTTAAAGTTCATATGGAACCAAAAAAGAGCCCGCATCGCCAAGTCAATCCTAAGCCAAAAGAACAAAGCTGGAGGCATCATGCTACCTGACTTCAAACTATACTACAAAGCTACAGTAACCAAAACAGCATGGTACTGGATCAATGGAACAGAACAGAGCCCTCAGAAATAACGCCACATATCTACAACTATCTGATCTTTGACAAACCTGACAAAAACAAGCAATAGGGAAAGGATTCCCTGTTTAATAAATGGTGCTGGGAAAACTGGCTAGCCATATGTAGAAAGCTGAAACTGGATCCCTTCCTTACACCTTATACAAAAATCAATTCAAGATGGATTAAAGACTTAAACGTTAGACCTAAAACCATAAAAACCCTAGAAGAAAACCTAGGCATTACCATTCAAGACATAGGCACGGGCAAGGACTTCATGTCTAAAACACCAAAAGCAATGGCAACAAAAGACAAAATTGACAAATGGGATCTAATTAAACTAAAGAGCTTCTGCACAGCAAAAGACACTACCATCAGAGTGAACAGGCAACCTACAAAATGGGAGAAAATTTTCTCAACCTACTCATCTGACAAAGGGCTAATATCCAGAATCTACAATGAACTCAAACAAATTTACAAGAAAAAAAAAAACCATCAAAAAGTGGGCGAAGGACATGAACAGACACTTCTCAAAAGAAGACATTTATGCAGCCAAAAAACACATGAAAAAATGCTCGTCATCACTGGCCATCAGAGAAATGCAAAGCAAAACCACAATGAGATACCATCTCACACCAGTTAGAATGGCAATCATTAAAAAGTCAGGAAACAACAGGTGCTGGAGAGGATGTGGAGAAATAGGAACACTTTTACACTGTTGGTGGGACTGTAAACTAGTTCAACCATTGTGGAAGTCAGTGTGGCGATTCCTCAGGGATCTAGAACTGGAAATACCATTTGACCCAGCCATCCCATTACTGGGTATATACCCAAAGGACTATAAATCATGCTGCTATAAAGACACATGCACATGTATGTTTATTGCGGCAGTATTCACAATAGCAAAGCCTTGGAACCAACCCAAATGTCCAACAATGATAGACTGGATTAAGAAAATGTGGCACATATACACCATGGAATACTATGCAGCCATAAAAAATGATGAGTTCATGTCCTTTGTAGGGACATGGATGAAATTGGAAATCATCATTCTCAGTAAACTATCGCAAGAACAAAAAACCAAACACCACATATTCTCACTCATAGGTGGGAATTGAACAATGAGATCACATGGACACAGGAAGAGGAATATCACACTCTGGGGACTGTTGTGGGGTGGGGGGAGGGGGGAGGGATAGCTTCGGGAGATATACCTAATGCTAGATGATGAGTTAGTGGGTGCAGCACACCAGCATGGCACATGTATACATATGTAACTAACCTGCACAATGTGCACATGTACCCTAAAACTTAAAGTATAATAAAAAATAAATAAATAAAAATAAAAAAAAGAAAATGGAAATTAAAACCACAATGAGATACCACCTTACTCCACTCAGAAAGGCCATTATTAAAAAGTCAAAAAACAAAAGATGCAGATGTGGTTAAAAGAGAATGCTTATTCACTTTGGGTAGGAATGTAAATTCATACAGTCTCTATGGAAAACAGTATAGAGATCTCTCAAATAACTAAAAGTAGAACTACTATTTGATCCAAGATCTCACTACTGAGTACCTACCTAAAGGAAAAGAAGTCATTACATCAGAAAAGACACCTGCACTCCTATGTTTATCTTCACACAATTCACAATTGCAAAGACAGGAAATCAATCTAAGTGCCCATCAACTGATTACTGGATAAAGAAAATATAGTAGGTATATATGTGTGCACACACACACTCACACACAATGGAATACTACTCAGCCATGAAACAGAACAAAATAATGTCTTTTACAGAAACTGGAACTGGAGGCCATTATTCCAAGTGAACTAACTCAAATTAAATACCTCACATTCCCATTTATTAGTGGGAGCTAAGCTCTGAGTATGCAGAGACATGCAGAGTGGTATAATGGACATTGGAGACTCAGAAAAAGGGTGGTGAGAGGGGGCTGAAAAATTACCCATTGTTCGGTATAATGTACACTATTCGGGTGACAGGTACACTAAAAGCCCAGACTTCACCACTATACAATTCATCCATGTAACCAAAAAACACTTATACCCCTAAACCTATTGAAATAACAATTAAAATGTAAAGAAAACAAAGACAGATTAAAAGTAAAGGTATAAAGAAAGATATATCATGCTAACATTAATCAAAAGAATGCTAGAGTAGCTATATTAATTTCATAAAAAGCATACTTCAGAACAAAGAAAACTACCAAGGAAAAATATTATGATATCAAATCATAATATAATAATAAAGATGGCAAGACTCTAAGAAGACATAACAATTCTTAATGTGAATGTGCCTAACAACACAGCATCAAAATACATGAGGTAAAAATTGAGAGAATTACAAGGAGAGACACACCTACTATTAGAGTTGGAGACTTCAATACTCCTCTAATAGTAATGGACAGATCCAGCTAGCAGAAAATCCGTATGGACATCGTTGACCTGAACAGCACCATTGATCAAATGAATCTAACTGACATCTTTGTAACACTTGATACAACAGCAGAATACACTTTCATCTCAAAGTCACACAGAAAAATCACCAAGATAGACCACATTCTGGGACATAAAATACACCTGAAGAAATCTAAAAGAATAGAAATCTTATGAAATATACAATTAGACCACAATTAAATTATACCAGAAATCAATTTTTAAAAGCTGAAAATGCCCCAAATAATTGGAGATTAAACAGTACATTTATAAATGAAACCTGAGTCAAAGACGCAAAGAAAAGTAAGGCTGGGCATCTCGGCAAACAACTGTAATCTCAGCAATTTAGGAGGGCAAGGCGGGAAGATCACTTGAAACCTGGAGTTTGAAACTCGCCTGGGCAACATGGTAAGGCCTCAATTCTACAAAAAATAAATAAAATAAAATAAGAAATGTTAAGACATTTTGAATTAAATAAAAATGAAAACACAATTTAATATTTGTGGGCAACAAAAGCAGCGCTTAGAGAAATATTTATAGAATGAAATGCATATAATAGAATAGAAGAAAGATCTCTTATTAATAATCTAAGCTTCCTTCTTAGGAAACTAGAAATAGAAGAATAAATCACATCCAAAGTAAGCAGAAAATAAGAAAAAATAAACATTAAAGAAGATATCAACTGGAGGTTCCAAGATGGCTGAATAGGAACAGCTCCAGTCTACAGCTCCCAGTGTGAGCGACACAGAAGATGGGTGATTTCTGCATTTCTAACTGAGCTACTGAGTTCATCTCACTGGGGCTTGTTGGACAGTGGGTGCAGCCCACAGAGTGTCAGCCGAAGCAGGGCAGGGCATCGCCTCACCCTGGAAGCGCAAGGGGTTGCGGAATTCCCTTTCCTGGCCAAGGGAAGCTGTGACAGACAGTACCTGGAAAATCGGGACACTCCCACCCTAATACTGCGCTTTTCCAACGGTCTTAGCAAATGGCACACCAGGAGATTATATACCATGCCTGGTGCAGAGGGTCCCAAGCTCACGGAGCCTCTCTTACTGCGAGCACAGCAGTCTGAGAGTGAACTGCAAGGCAGCAGCGAGGCTGGGGGAGGGTCGTCCGCCTTTACTGAGGCTTGAGTAGGTAAACAAAGCAGCTGGGAAGCTCGAATTGGGTGGAGCCCACCACAGCTCAAGGAGACCTGCCTGCCTCTGTAGACTCCACCTCTGGGGGCAGGGCATAGCTGAACAAAAGGCAGCAGAAACCTCTGCAGACTTAAATGTCCCTGTCTCACAGCTTTCAAGAGAGTAGTGGTTCTCCCAGCACGGAGTTTGAGATCTGAGAAAGGACAGAACTGCCTCCTTAAGTGGGTCCCTGACCCCTGAGTAGCCTAACTGGGAGAAACCTCCCAGTAGGGGCCAACTGACAACTCATACAGCTGGGTGCCCCTCTGAGATGAAGCTTCCAGAGGACGGATCGGGCAGCAACATTTGCCATTCTGCAATATTTGCTGTTCTGCAGACTCTGCTGGTGATACCCAGGCGAACAGGATCTGCAGTGGACCTCTAGCAAACTCCAACAGACCTGCAGCTGAGGGTCCTGACTGTTAGAAGGAAAACTAACAAACAGAAAGGACATCCACACCAAAACCCCATCTGTGCGTCACCATCATCAAAGACCAAAGGTAGATAAAACCACAAAGATGGGGAGAAACCACAGCAGAAAAGCTGAAAATTCTAAAAATCAGAGCACCTCTTCTCCTCCAAAGGAACGTAGCTCCTCACCAGCAATGGAAGAAAGCTGCACGGAGAACGACTTTGATGAGTTGAGAGAAGAAGGCTTCAGATGATCGGTAATAACAAACTTCTCCGAGCTAAAGGAGGATGCTCAAACCCAACGCAAAGAAGCTAAAAACCTTGAAAAAAGATTAGACGAATGGCTAACTAGAATAAACAGCATAGAGAAGACCTTAAATGACCTGATGGAGCTGAAAACCAAGGCATGAGAACTACATGACACATGCACAAGCTTCAGTAGCCGATTCGATCAAATGGAAGAAACGGTATCAGTGATGGAAGATAAAATGAATGAAATGAAGTGAGAAGAGAAGTTTAGAGAAAAAAGAATAAAAAGAAACGAGCAAAGCCTCCAAGAAATATGGGACTATGGGAAAAGACCAAATCTACGCCTGATTGGTGTACCTGAAAGTGACGGCGAGAATGGAACCAAGTTGGAAAACACTCTGCAGGATATTATCCAGGAGAACTTCCCCAATCTAGCAAGGCAGGCCAACATTCACATTCAGGAAATACAGAGAATGTCACAAAGATACTTCTTGAGAAGAGCAACTCCAAGACACATAATTGTCAGATTCACCAAAGTTGAAATGAAGGAAAAAATGTTAAGGGCAGCCAGAGAGAAAGGTCAGGTTACCCACAAAGGGAAGCCCATCAGACTAACAGCTGATTTCTCGGCAGAAACTCTACAAGCCAGAAGAGAGTAGGGGCCAATATTCAACTTTCTTAATGAAAAGAATTTTCAACCCAGAATTTCATAACTAGCCAAACTAAGCTTCATAAGTAAAGGCGAAATAAAATACTTTACAGACAAGCAAATGCTGAGAGATTCTGTCACTACCAGCCCTGCCTTACAAGAGCTCCTAAAGGAAGCACTAAACATGGAAAGGAACAACCAGTACCAGCCACTGCAAAAACATGCCAAATTGTAAAGACCATCAAGGCTAGGAAGAAACTGCATCAACTAACGAGCAAAATAACCAGCAAACATCATAATCACAGGATCAAATTCACACATAACAATATTAACCTTAAATGTAAATGGGCTAAATGCTCCAATTAAAAGACACAGACTGGAAAATTGGATAAAGAGTCAAGACCCATCATTGTGCTGTATTCAGGAGACCCATCAGTGTGCTGTATTCAGGAGCCCCATCTCACGTGCAGAGACACACACAGGCTCAAAATAAAGGGATGGAGGAAGATCTACCAAGCAAATGGAAAACAAAAAAAGGCATGGGTTGCAATCCTAGGCTCTGATAAAACAGATTTTAAACCAACAAAGATCAAAAGAGACAAAGAAGGCCATTACATAATGGTAAAGGAATCAATTCAACAAGAAGAGCTAACTATCCTAAATATATATGCACCCAATACAGGAGCACACAGATTCATAAAGCAAGTCCTTAGAGACCGAGAAAGAGACCTAGACTCCCACAAAATAATAACGGGAGACTTTGACACCCCACTGTCAACATTAAACAGATCAACAAGACAGAAAGTTAACAAGGAGATCCAGGAACTGAACTCAGCTCTGTACCAAGCGGACCTAATAGACATCTACAGAACTCTCCACCCCAAATCAACAGAATATACATTGTTCTCAGCACCACATTGCACTTATTCCAAAATTGACCACATAGTTGGAAGTAAAGCAGTCCTCAGCACATGTAAAAGAACAGAAATTATAACAAACTGTCTCTCAGACCACAGTGCAATCAAACTAGAACTCAGGATTAAGAAACTCACTCAAAACTGCTCAACTACATGGAAACTGAACAATCTGCTCCTGAATGACTACTGGGTATATAACGAAATGAAGGCAAAAATAAAGATGTTCTTTGAAACCAACGAGAACAAGACAAAACATACCAGAATCTCTGGGATGCATTCAAAGCAGTGTGTAGAGGGAAATTTATAGCACTAAATGCCCACAAGAGAAAGCAGGAAAGATCTAAAATTGACACCCTAACATCACAATTAAAAGAACTAGAGAAGCAAGAGCAAACACATTCAAAAGCTAGCAGAAGGGAAGAAATAACTAAGATCAGAGCAGAACTGAAGGAGATAAGAGACACACAAAAAAAACCTTCAAAAAATCAATAAATCCAGGAGATGGTTTTTCGAAAAGATCAGCAGAATTGATAGACTGCTAGCAAGACTAATAAAGAAGAAAAGAGAGAAGAATCAAATAGTTGCAGTAAAAAATGATAAAGGGGATATCACCACCTTTCACACAGAAATATAAGCTACCATCAGAGAATACCATAAACACCTCTACACAAATAAACTAGAAAATCTAGAAGAAATGATAAATTCCTGGACACATGAACCCTCACAAGACTAAACCAGGAAGAAGTTGAATCCCTGAATAGACTAATAACAGGCTCTGAAATTGAGGCAATAATTAATAGCCTACCAACCAAAAAAAGTCCAGGACCAGATGGATTCACAGCCAAATTCTACCAGAGGTACAAGGAGGAGCTGGTACCATTCCTTCTGAAACTATTCCAATCCATAGAAAAAGAGGGAATCCTCCCTAACCCATTTTATGAAGCCAGCATCATCCTGATACCAAAGCCTGGCAGAGACACAACAAAAAAAAGAGAATTTTAGACCAATATCCCTGATGAACATCAATGTAAAAATCCTCAATAAAATACTGGCAAACTGAATCCAGCAGCACATCAAAAAGCTTATCCACCACGATCAAGTTGGCTTCATCCCTGGGCTGCAAGGCTCGTTCAACATGCACAAATCAATAAATGTAATCCATCATATAAACAGAACCAAAGACAAAAACCACACGATTATCTCAATAGATGCAGAAAAGGCCTATGACAAAATTCAACAGCCATTCATGCTAAAAACTCTAAACAAACTAGGTATTGATAGGATGTATCTCAAAATAATAAGAGCTATTTATGGCAAACCCACAGCCAATATCTTACTGAATGGGCAAAAACTGGAAGCATTCCCTTTGAAAACTGGCACAAGACAGGGATGCCCTCTCTCACCACTCCTATTCAACATAGTGTTGGAAGTTCTGGCCAGGGCAATCAAGCAGGAGAAAGAAATAAAGGGTATTCAATTAGGAAATGAGGAAGTCAAATTGTCCCTGTTTGCAGATGACATGATTGCATATTTAGAAAACCCCATCATCTCAGCCCCAAATCTCCTTAAACTGATAAGCAACTTCAGCAAAGTCTCAGGATACAAAATCAATGTGCAAAAGTCACAAGCATTCCTATACACCAATAACAGACAAACAGAGAGCCAAATCATGAGAGAACTCCCATTCACAATTGCTTCAAAGAGAAGAAAATACCTAGCAATCCAACTTACAAGGGATGTGAAGGACCTCTTCAAGGAGAACTACAAACCACTGCTCAACAAAATAAAAGAGGACACAAACAAATGGAAGTACATTCCATGCGCATGGATAGGAAGAATCAATATCGTGAAAATGGCCATACTGCTCAAGGTAATTTATAGATTCAATGCCATCTCCATCAAGCTACCAATGACTTTCTTCACAGAATTGGAAAAAACTACTTTGAAGTTCATATGGAACCAAAAAAGAGCCCACATTGCCAAGACAATCCTAAGCCAAAAGAACAAAGCTGGAGGCATCATGCTACCTGACTTCAAACTATACTACAAGGCTACAGTAACCAAAACAGCATGGTACTGGTACCAAAACAGAGAGATAGACCAATGGAACAGAATAGATCCCTCAGAAATAATACCACACATCTACAACCATCTGATCTTTGACAAACCTGACAAAAACAAGAAATGGGGAAACGATTCCCTTTTTAATAAATGGTGCTGGGAAAACTGGCTAGCCATATGTAGAAAGCTGAAACTGGAACCCTTCCTTACACCTTATACAAAAATTAATTCAAGAAGGATTAAAGACTTAAATGTTAGACGTAAAACCATAAAAACCCTAGAAGAAAACCTAGGCAATACCATTCGGGACATAGGCATGGGCAAGGACTTCATGTCTAAAACACCAAAAGCAATGGCAACAAAAGCCAAAATTGACAAATGGGATCTAATTAAACTAAAGAGCTTCTGCACAGCAAAAGAAACTACTGTCAGAGTGCACAGACAACCTACAGAATGAGAGAAAATTTTTACAATCTACCCATCTGACAAAGGGCTAATATCCAGAATCTACAAAGAACTTAAACAAATTTACAAGAAAAAATCAAACAACCCCATCAAAAAGTGGGCGAAGAATATGAACAGACGCTTCTCAAAAGAAGACATTTATGCAGTCAACAGACACAGGAAAAAATGCTCATCATCACTGGTCATCAGAGAAATGCAAATCAAAACCACAATGAGATACCATCTCACACCAGTTAGAATGGCAATCATTAAAAAGTCAGGAAACAACAGGTGCTGGAGAGGATGTGGAGAAATAGGAACACTTTTACACTGTTGGTGGGAGTGTAAACTAGTTCAACCATTGTGGAAGGCAGTGTGGCGATTCCTCAAGGATCTAGAACCAGAAATACCATTTGACCCAGCCATCCCATTACTGGGTATATATTCAAAGGATTATAAATCATGCTGCTATAAAGACACATGCACGCATATGCTTATTGTGGCACTATTCACAATAGCAGAGACTTGGAACCAACCCAAATATCCATCAATGATAGACTGGATTAAGAAAATGTGGCATACATACACCATGGAATACTATGCAGCCATAAAAAATGATGAGTTCATGTCCTTTGTAGGGACATGGATGAAGCTAGAAACCATCATTCTGAGCAAACTATCGCAAGGACAGAAAACCAAATACTACATGTTTTCACTCATAGGTGGGAATTGAACAATGAGAATACTTGGATACAGGGTGGGGAACATCACACACTGGAGCCTGATGTGGGGTGGGGGGAGGGGGGTGTGATAGCATTAGGAGATAGACCTAATGTAAATGATGAGTTAATGGGTGCAGCACACCAACATGGCACATGTCTACATATGTAACAAACCTGCACGTTGTGCACATGTACCTTATAACTTAAAGTATAATTAAAAAAAAGAAGATGAAGATATCAACGAAATTAACAACAGGAAATCAACAAAACCAAAAAGCTGGTTCTTTGAAAAAAATCAATAAAATTGTTAATATTTTAGCCACATTAAATAAGTAAGAGAGTAAATACATAAAGAAGTGGCATCAGAAATAAAAGAATGAAAAAAAATGAGATCCCGTCATTTGCAACAACATGGATGGAACTGAAAGTTATTTTGTTAAGTCAAATAAGCCAGGCACAAAAAGACAAGATATTTAAGAGGAGAACTACAAAACACTGATGAAAAAAATCAAAGGTCAAAATAAATGGAAAGATATTCCATGTACATATTAGGTTGGTGCAAAAGTAACTGTGATTTCTGCCATTACTTTTAATGGTACAACGCAGAATAGTGACAAGGATGTGGAGCAACCGGAGCTATCATTCATTGTTCATGGAAATAAAAACTGCTACAGTCAATTTGGAAGACAGTTTGGCAGTTTCCTACAACACTAGATAAAATCTTACCATATGATAGCAGTTGTATTATTTGGTATTTACTCAAACAACATCAAAATGTATATCCCTAAAAGCCTGCACACAATTTTTTATCGCAGCTTTAATAACTGCCAAAATTCAGAAGAAACCAAGAAGTCCTTCAATAGGCAAATGGATAAACCAACCGTGGTACAACCAGACAATGGCATATTATTCAGCCCTAAAAAGAACTGAGTTATCAAGTCAAGAAAAGATATGGAGAAACCTTAAATGCATCTTGCTAACTACAAGAAGCCAATCAAAAAAGGTTACAAACCATATGATACCAACCATATGACATTTTGGAAAAGGCAAAAGTATGGAGTCCATAAAAAGATCAGTGGTCTCAGAGGTAGAGGTAAAAGGAGGGAGGCATAAAGTCCAGGGATGTTCAAGGCAGCGAAACTGTCCTGTACAATATGGTAATGCTGGATATATGTTATCATATGTTTTTCAAAACCCATAGAATGTTTAATACATTGGCTCCTCAATTCTAACAAATGTATCACACAAATGCAAGATGATCCTAAAAGGGGAAATGAGAAACTGTGTGAGGGAGTAAGGGCATATGAGAACTCTGTACTTACTATTTAATTTTCTGTAAACCTAAAACTTCTCTAAAGATGAAATCTAAATTTTTTGAAAGTGACTAACTCAAGATTGCCCTGCTCATTTTTTTATTGAATAAGTAATAAAAGGACATCTAGATATAGCACCAAACACCTAGAACACTCCAGAAGGTGTCCTAGCAAAAGTCTCCAATAGTTTGGATTGTGTCCAGGGTCCAGAAGACCACCCCAATTTTAATAATTCTTTAATAAATCTTTTTTGAGCAGGACTCAAAGTACTCAACATAGTAGTACTCACAGCTAAGATTTATTTCAGTGAAAGCGTACACAGCCGACTGAGCAAAGAGAAAAGGTGCCTGGGGCAAAATGCAGATGAAGCTAGGTACAAGCTTCCAAAAGATCTCTCACTGTGGTGTCACCCAAGACACATTTCATTCTTCCTTCAACAAGTTGTAACAACACAGAGAAAATGTTATCAGTCAGGGAAGCTCATAAGAGAATGAGTAGCTTAGGGTTTTACTGGGGGGCTAGTTACACAGGCACACTCTGCCCAGCACAACCAAAATTCAAGAGTACCAGAAGAAAAAGGTGTTCGACATAAGCTACATTATTTGCAGAGCCAGGCTTGGCACAGTCAGCCATTCTTATGCATTAAGGGAAACTTCTAAATCAATGTTGGGAGCTGTTTAACAGTGAAGTTCCCAGATGCCATTCCAAGGGCTAATTTTGTAAACAGGTCTTTCTAAGCATAGCAGTCTCAGGCCTGTTGACTGTTTTCTGCATAGAAACCGCGACACAGAATAGATAGAAAAGGAAAAAAACAAAAGTGGGCAAAAGGAAAATGATAGAAGATCCCAGACTCAATTCTAGTTTATGGAAGGAAAGTAGTCCTTCTTCTTTGCAATACTAACTCCATCCACAACTAAGGCTTTTTTTTTTTTTTTTTTTTTTTTGAGACAGAGTTTCGTTCTTGTCACCCAGGCTGGAGTGCAATGGAGTGATCTCAGCTCACTGCAACCTCCGCCTCCCGGGTTCAAGCGATTCTTCTTCCTCAGTCTCCTAAGTAATTGAGATTACAGACATGTGCCACTATGCCCGGTTAATTTTGTATTTTTAGTAGAGCTGGGGTTTCGCCATGTTGGCCAGGCTGGTTGCAAACTCTTGACCTCAAGAGATCCACCTGCCTTGGCCGCCCAAAATGCTGGGATTACAGGCATGAGCTACTACACCCGGCCACACTGAGGCTCTTGACCTATTACCTTCAAGCACCTCAGATGATGTGATGGATATCTATGAAACCAGTTATCAGGAGATGAGCTCCAGCTCTGCCACAATCTGTGTGACCATGGACAAGATGACAGCTCCTGCCTATGATATTATTCCATCAGATATCTCTTTTCATACTTGAATCTTTAAAATCTCCATTATTACTGAATCTTTCATTGAACATATAGACCCCTTCTTCCATTAGAAAAATTCTCAATCAGTTTATTCCTTCTTTTCCTTCCCTAGTGCCTCTCTTACGGCTCTGTCACTTTCCCCTAGATCGTTTCCTAGATCAATAGTTTCCTAAACTGTTTATCCTGCTTCTAGTCTCTCCCTGATCTAATTCACCCTACAACCTATGCCTGTTTGAGATTCCTAAAATAGAATTCTACTTATGTTCCTTCCATCCTTGGGCCATTGGTCTCTGTTTGAAAGGTCCATTTCTCCATTTTCATCTGTCAAACACTTTACCTATATTTTAATGACCACGTCAAATTGGAAGGGCAACATTCTTCCACAAAGGAAATTCCCCACATCCAAACATAAGTCTTCTATTCTCATTTCCCACTCCCAACAAAAGCACCATATACACATTAAAGTATGTAAAAAAAAATCTATTTGTATAAGAGTAATGTGTTTTCTTATTTAGTAGCCCAACAGTAAGCTGCAGAAGGGCAGGAATCATGTCTCATTGTTTCTGTAGCCATGTTGCATCCAGTACAGTTCATGGCATGTGGTAGGGTCTCACCGAATGGTAGCTTATTTGAACTGAAGGCACTGCAAGTCCCAGGTAAGCAGTAGTCCCAAAACAGAACATTCCCCTAACCCCTCACCAAAAAAAAAAAAAAAAGGTTGTGGAATATCTCAGGGAAAAAAGTAGAAGATCTGTTCCTGATTTCTACCAAATACAACACTAGTTTAACTTTATCCTCGCATGGATTTTGGACTTGCAATTGAAAGGGACTCTCGACTCCTCTTCTTACAGATAATGGAATGAGGCAAAGAAAGAAGTATCCTATCCAAGGTCACACCCTGAGTTAGTGGAAGAGCTGGCTTAGTATTCAGGGCTTCTGAGTCTCAGGCCACAGTTTTGACTACAAGTGCTACTATCACATGAGGTTCCCTGCTGAGACGGGGTATGGGAAAAGCCTTGCAGTACAAAATTCACACTGTTTCTAAGGCATAGCTAGCAATGGAAGGCAGGGGCAGGCTTTGTGAACATACCTCTTGTAACTGAGATTCTTTCTTTTTTGAAGACAGGTGTAAGTGCCGATCCAGTAAAGAATAAAACCTCTCACCATCCTTTTCAAATTTCTTTTTCCGCTCCTAAAGGTGGGAAAGAAGGGCAAAGATTAAATGTCTGTAGTTGTAACTCTGTCTGCTTAGAAAGGAGAATGAAGGAGATAGTGTCAGGTTTCAGGTGGTCAATCCCTCTAGCTCCTGGAAGGAAAAAAAAAGCAACGGCGAATTAACTTTGTATTGGTCTCAGCAGTTTCAGCTTCCTGAAATATAACCCCAAACCATTCTGCCTGCAGAAATGGCAGTCCCTATTTTTACAGCTGAAAGCTATGGAAGCTGCTCCTCAGAGAATGATACCTTAAAAGGGCCTGTGCAGTAGATATATTTTCTTCCCTCCAATATTTTTCACATAGATTAACCACTCATTCAAATTTTCTTACAAAGGAAGAAGACATAACACAAAAGTGAAGTAGATATTTGTCATGAAAAGGTTAATCTACAATGCACTTAGACAGCTAATAATAAGTAAAACATTTCCAAAGAAATAGGAACCTGGGATTGTCTCTTTTTAATAAATTACTTGATATTATTTAAGCACTTCACTCCAAAAAGCTGATATTAAAAACAGAGAAAAAAAATCCTGGAAAGTTTAACTAGAAAGCAAGGGTTGTAAAGATTTGTGGCAGATGAAGGACTCAGCCTTTACTCTTCTCGAGTATGAAATTTAATTAAGTTCTCTGCTACTCAGCACAACTGGAAGAAACACAGCATCTAAAGTAGCACTAACAATGTTCCTTTGTCACAGACTAATGCTGACACTCTACTATTCTCTTAGCATCATGCTGGAAAATCAATGTAAATGGCTTGTGCTGTCTCATGCGAAATCCAAAATCACTGAGCACCTGCAATGTGCCAGGTAGTAGAAGAGGCACAGCAGGGGACACACGGATCAAAGAAAAAAAAAATCACCCATGGTTTATTGCTACAAGCAATCTGTTGCTGGGCAGGAAGCTAGGACAGAGCTGAGTGACCTGTGACATATAAGAAATGTGCTTTTGGCCGGGCACAGTGGCTCATGCCTGTAATGCCAGCACTTTGGGAGGCCGAGGCGGGCAGATCACCTGAGGTCAGGAGTTTGAGACCAGCCTAGCCAACATGGTGAAACCCCATCTCTACTAAAAATACAAAAAAAAAAAAAAAAAGAGAAAAAAAATTAGCTGGGCTTGGTGGTGCGCGCCTGTAATCCCAGCTACTTGGGAGGCTGAGGCAGGAGAATTGCTTGAACCTGGGAGGTGGAGGTTACAGTGAGCCGAGATTGTGCCACTGCATTCCAGCCTGGGTGAGAGAGCAAGACTCTGTTTCGGGCGGGGTGGGCAGGGAAGAAAGAAAGAAATGTGCTTTTTACTATTTTTTTTTAATGAAGGGAAACGTGTAGGGAGGAAGCTAACATTCATTAACCAAGGCCTACATCAGGCCAGGCACTATGATAGACACTTAAAATCTATTATCTCATTTAGACTTTACAACACTGAGAAGCAGATATTGTAAAGGAAATTAAGGTTCAAATAAGCTGAACTAACATCCAAGATCACAGTCCATGTAGCCCAGATTATCATGGATGGAATAACATTCATGGGGCTTATAAATAATCAAGACGTCTTAGGAATACAACTCGAGAAGTTCCATAGCCCAACCCTAACTCAGATACCAAAACACAGGAGGTAGACATTTTCACACGAAACATAGGAAGAACAAACTGTTCCTCCAGCTGTTGAATCAATTTAAAGTACCAATTATTTGAGAAAAGCATGGGCCAGAAAACCTTACTGCCTTCACCAAGGACCGATAAGATTCTATGGAATACTTTCCCCTTCAATTCAATTTTTAAATTAAAAACTGAAATATAATTCTCATATCATAAAACTCATCCTTTTAAAGTGTACAATTCAGTGGTTTTTAGCATATTCACAAAGCTGTGCAACCACTGCTGTTATCTAATTCCAAAATATTTTCATCACCCCAAAAAGAAATCTTAATCACATTAGTAATCATTTTCCATTCCCCCTTCCACCCACCTTCAAAAAGCCACAGTCTACATTCATCTCTATGGATTTTCCTATTCTACATCTTTCATATTAACTGGAATCTGCACTATGGCCTTTGGTGACTGGCTTCTTAAACTTACATAATGTTTCCAAGGGTCATCCATATTGTAGCATGTATCGGTACTCCACTCCTTTTTATGACTGAATATTATTTGGCTGTATGGATGTACTATGTTTTCTTTATTCTTTTGCAAGTAAATATCCGGTAGTCCCAGCACCATTTATTCAAAAGAGTATTCTTTCCCAACTGATTGCTTTTAATATCCTTGTAAATTATTAGTGAACCATAAATGTTTGTTTCTGGACTCTTTATTCTATTGATCTATATGTCTATCTTTATGTCAGCACCACACTATCTTGATTACTGTGGCTTTGTAGTCAGTTTTCTTTTGTTTTGTTTTGAGATGGAGTTTCACTCTTGTTGCCCAGGCTGGAGTGCAGCAGTGCGATCTCGGCTCACAGCAACCTCCACCTGCTGGGTTCAAGAGATTCTCCTGCCTCACCCTCCCAAGTAACTGAGATTACAGGCATGTGCCACTACACCCAGCTAATTTTGTATTTTTAGTAGACACGGGGTTTCACCATGTTGACCAGGCTGGTCTCGAACTCCTGACCTCAGGTAATCCACCCACCTCAGCCTCCCAAAGTGTTGGAATTACAGGCGTGAGCCACAACGCCCGGCCTGTAGTAAGTTTTGAAATTTAAAAATTTGCCTTTGACATTTTTTTCTATTCTGGTCCTTTCCATTTCTATGTGGATATTAGGATCATCTTACCAATTTGTGTGAAATGGCCAGCTGGAATTTTGATAGGGCTTGCATTGAATCTGTAGATCAACTTGATGAGTAATGCCATCTTAACAATATTAAGGCTTTCAATTCATGAACACAGCTTGTCTTTCTATTGATTTAGGGCTTCTTTAATTTCTTTCAATGATGTTTTGTAGTTTTCAGCATATAAGTCTTGCACATCTTTTGTTAAATTTATACCTAAGTATTTTAATCATTTTGATTAAATCAGATTGTTTTCTTAATGTTCACATTATTAATGTCAATAGACATACAATTTTATTCCAAAGTAGATAGAAATAAAATTTATTTTTATATACTGATCTTGTATCCTACACAATGTTGTTGAACTCCTTCATTAGTTCTGTGTGTGTGTGTATGTGTTTGTGTGTGTGTGTTCCTTAGGATTTTCTATATACAACATGAAGTCATCTGCAAATAGAGATAGATTTACTTCTTCCCAATTTTGGCTAATTATGCTAACTAGAACCTCCAGTGCAATGTTGAATCAAAGTGAAGAACGTAGACATCCTTATTTTGTTCTTTACCATAGAGGAAAAGATTTTAGTCTTTCCCTTATGTGTGATGTTAACTTCTAGTTTTGGTTACAGCTGCCATCAATCAGCTTGAAGAAGTTCCCTTGAATTCCTAGTTTGTTCCATATATTTATCAGAAAAGGGTATATACACAGGACAGAAACAACCTTTGAGTTTTGCCTTTCACTTCTAGGCCCTTCATCCGCCTGGAATTCAGCATTGTTTGTGATGTTACGTAGGAATCCAGCTTTATATTTCTCTATATAGAGATTCATTATTCCTATAATCACCTATGAATTTTTCCACTCCCCATTAATTTGGAGTGCGATTTTTATTTTATATTAAATTAATATGTGAGTTTGAAC
The DNA here is from genome assembly GCF_029289425.2 of Pan paniscus. NCBI lineage: Eukaryota > Metazoa > Chordata > Mammalia > Primates > Hominidae > Pan > Pan paniscus. Next base: position 67,889,933 of record NC_073272.2, read on the forward strand.
TTCAGCTATCTATTCTGTTTGACTAGCCTTCTGTTTGAGGACCAATATCCGACTGTTTTCACTCCACTGACTTTGTAATATGTGTGCTGCCTGGTAGAGAAAATCTCCCTTCTTTTGTCTTTTTTTTAAGGTTAACTTAGCTATTTGTGCATATTAAGCTAAAAACCCAACTAAACTTTAATTTATAGATTAATTAGAGGAGAATTAACATCTGTATAATATTAACGAAATCCATTTGAAAAGAGGAAAGGTCTAGAATTTATTTATATTTTCTTCCATGTCCTTTACTAGATTTTAATGTTTTTCCCAATAGAGATCTTGTGTATTTCTTTTGAAAATAATTTCTGCATATTTTAGTTGTTATTGCTAATGTGAATGATATTGAAACGGGAAAAGTTCCCTTATCCCCTTCACAGGGCATGAGACTGGGCTGTGGCTCGCTTCTTCGGTGCCCCTCTGCTCAAACCTCTAGGGGGCGCATGCAGATGGGCAGGTTGTGGGGCATGTGGGCTTTAACCCCAAGGCAGCATCTAGGGGCAAATGCTTACAGCTCCTTAAGCCCCAGTGGGCGTGCGTTACAGTGTGCTCTTTTAGTTTTGTTGTCTATAGGCAGCTCGTGTTAATCAGCTAAATTAGACCCTCTGCCTTATCACAAGGAGAGAGGGCTTTCTGTATCCCGGGTTCTTGCCGTGGTGTACCGGAAAAATCAGATCATACATGGGATTGGAGAATGAGTGCAAGGTTTTACTGAATGATGGAAATAGCTCTCAGCAGATGGATGGGGAGCCAGAAGGAGGATGGAGTGGGAAGTTGGTTTTCCCCAGGAGTCAGGCCGCTCAGCCGCCGAGCTCTCCTGCCTCTCCTCTGACCGCCCTCGGCTGAACTCAGCGTCTTCCCGCCATAGATGACCTGCTGGCAACTGCTGGTTCTGCCGGTGTCCTGCTGGCATCTGCTGGTGTCTGCCGGTGTCCTCCTGGTGTCTGCCGGTGTCCTCCTGGTGTCTGCCGGTGTCCTCCTGGTGTCTGCCGGTGTCCTCCTGGTGTCTGCTGGTGTCTGCGGCTGTGTTCTTCCGCCTGTGTGTTCCTCTCGATGTCCAACCACTTGTGTCTCTGCCCTCTAGGGTCTTGGGGTTTTTATAGGCACAGGATGGGGGCATGGCGGGCCAGGGTGGTCTTGGAAAATGCAACATTTTGGCATGAAAACAGAAATGCCTGTCCTCACCTAGGTCCGTGGGCACAGGCCCAGGGGTGGAGCCCTAGCCAGGGACCGGGCCTTTCTCTTCCTAGCACTTGCCTGCCCCCCTCCCGTATCAATATTACTTATCACATTTACTGGTTACTTATTGCACGTATTAAAAATAATATTAACTTTGGCAAATTACTCGTGTCATTGCCAATCTGGTGAATTTCTTATTAGTCCTTATAAAGTTTACTGATGCTGCTGATTTTCCCAGTTATATAATTATATCATCTGCAAATAACACCATGCTATTTGTAATGTTTTTCAAATAGTAACCAATTTTAAATCTTTCCTTCCCATCTTTGTGCACTTATTTAATTTTCTTTCCTTTTCTATTTTTTTTTTTCTTTAGAAGGAGTCTCACTCCCAGGCTGGAGTGCAGTGGCGCAATTTCGGCTCACTGCAACCTCTGCCTCCCGGGTTCAAGCAATTCTCCTGCCTCAGCCTCCCAAGTAGCTGGAACTACAGGCACCAGCCACCATGTCTGGCTAATTTTTTGTATTTTTAGTGGAGATGGGTTTTTGCCATGTTGGCCTGGCAGATCTCAAACTCCTGACCTCAGGTGATCTGCTCGCCTCGGCCTCCCAAAGTGTTGAGATTATCGGCATGAGCCACTGCGCCCGGCCAATTTTCATTCTAACAGTATTAGTGAGGCTCTCCAGTACTGGGTTAAACAATAGTAGACAAATGGGTATCTTTCTCTTGTTCTCCATCGTAAGATGAACATATTTAAAGTTTCTCCATTTAGTATAATGTTTGCTATAGGTTATCATATAAATATTATTTACTTAATTTTCCTGCAATTCTAATTTGATTACAATAAGCACATGTTTTTCTCCTTTACACTAGTAATGAAAGGATTTGAACCGACTCATTTCTAAGGTTAAAATTTTGGGGGACCACTTTTTCTGAGGGAGTGAAGGGGAGGGGAAGTATGAATTCCATTTCAATATCTTTAATATATATCCGTCTACTCAGTCTCCCTCTTTCCTTTTGCCAACTTTTGGCCATTTACATTTTTCTGGGAATTAACCTCATCTCTTTTTTTCAAATGTGTTATAATTCTTTCGTCTTTTTAACAAATCTGTTGTGTCTGTAATATTTCATTTATTTTACTCTATATTCTCTACTGTGTTTGTTTGCATTTTCCTGCCAGTCTACCTTGTTAATCCTTTCAATAACTAATTTTTGGCTTTGTTAATTACCTCTACCATTTTTTATTGTTATAGTTGTTTTTTAATTTATTTCACTTCTGCCCTTAAGTCTTATATGTCCAGCTGTTTTGTCACTTCGGGTAGGTTTTGTTGTTGTTATCAATTTTTTTAATTTAAATGCTCAATACATTTGTTTTTAATCTTTCTTATTTGTTGATCAATATATCTAAAGCAATGAACTTCCTTTCTACATAATGAACTGTGTCCCACAAATGTGGATATATACTGACTTCATTGTCATTTCATCATAAAATATATTTATTTTTTTAACCCAAAGAATATTTGCCATTTTGTTAGTTCCCAAATATGGAATGTTTTATCATTAATTTTTAATTTTATTTTCTTATGGTTAGAAAACATACTCTATGTGATATAGAATCTTTTGAATTTTTGAGGCTTCCTTTATAGCCTAATGCATAGTTTATATTTCTTAATGTTGTCTGTGTACCCAAAAGAACATGTATCCCTGTTTCTTGGATACAAAGTTCTGTGTATTCTATGTACATAAAATAGCTCAAACTTATTGTATTGTTAAGATTTTGATATTGTCACTTATTTTTCCTGGACAATTATTATCAGTTTCAGAAAGGCAAATGTTAAAAAGTTCCAATGAAATTGCTGTTCTATCTGCTTCAGTTCATGTTTCACGAAAATGTTTGCTATACCATTATTAATAATAGCAAAGTGGAACAAAAAAATAAAAACAAACTAAATTATAATTCATTTATGTAATGGAACATTATGAGTCATTACAAATTGTAAGAGAACATTTATTGACCTACAGGGGTATCCATGATATTAGTGAGTATTAAAAAAAGTTACAAAACAGAATGCTATATGATCACATTTATATAAAATTATACACAATTATGCACATATATTTGACAAAGGTCTAGTATGCAAAACATAAAATGAACTCTTAAAACTCAACAATAAGAGGCTGGGCACGGTGGCTCACGCCTGTAATCCCAGGACTTTGGGAGGCTGAGAAGTCAGATCACCTGAGGTCAGGAGTCCAAGACTAGCCCGGCCAACATGGTGAAACCCTGTCTCTATTAAAAATACAAAAAATTAGCTGGGTGTGGTGGTGAATGCCTGTAATCCCAGCTACCTGGGAGGCTGAGGCAGGAGAATCACCTGAACTTGGGAGGCGGAGGTTGCAGTGAGCCGAGATTGCGTCATTGCACTCCAGTCTGGGCAACAAGAGCAAAACTCCATCTCAAAAAAAGAAAAAACTCAACAATAAGAAAATAAATGAGCAAAACTTGAATAGACATATGGCCATATCACAAGATATAGAAATAGCCAATGAATACATGAAAAGATACTCAACATCATTAGTTATTGGAAATGCAAATCAAAATCACAATTAAATATGACTTCATAGTTATTAGGATATCTAAAATAAAAAATACAGAAAATAGCCTGTAATCCCAGAGCTTTGGGAGGCTAAAGCAGAAGGATCGCTTGAAGCCAGGAGTTTGAGACCAGCATGGTGAGACCCCCATCTCTACAAAAAAAAAAAAAAAAAAAAAAAAAAGCTGGATGCAGTAGCACATGCCTGTATTCCTAGCTAGTCAGGAAGCTGAGGCGGGAGGATCTCTTGAGCCCAGGAATTCAAGGCTGCAGTGAGCTATTATCATGCCACTGCACTCCAGCCTGGGTGACAGGCTGAGATCCTGTCTATAAAAAAATTAGAAATGAAAATTATATATGTGGAAAATAAGTGTTCTTGAGGATGTGAAGAAATTGGAACTCTTGTGAACTGCTGATGGGAAAGTAAAACGGTACAGGCACCCAGGTAAATATTTTGTCATGTTCTCAAAAATTTAAACACAGAATTACCATATAACCAGGCAATTTCCCTCCAAAGTATATACCCAAAATAATAGATAACAGGGACTCAAGCAGATACTTGGTGACCAATGTTCCCTGCAGTATTTACAATGGCCAAAAGGTGGAAAAAACCCAAATGTCTATCAATTGATAAATGGACAAAAAATATGTGGTATATACACTAGATGGAATATTATTAACCCATAAAAATGAAGGAACTTCTGATACATGCTACAACATGAATGAACCTGGAAAACATTATGCTAATTCAAATAGGTCAGACACAAAAAGAGAAATATAGTATGAATTCATTTATATGACATATCTAGAATAAGAAAATTCTTTTTTTTTTAAGATGGAGTCTTACTGTGTTGCCCAGGCTGGAGTGCAGTGGTGCGATCTTGGCTCACTGCAACCTTTGCCTCCTGGGTTCAAGTGATTTTCCTGCCTCAGCCTCCCACGTAGCTAAGACTACAGGCATGTGCCACCACACCTGGCTAATTTTTGTATTTTTAGTGCAGACGGGGTTTTACCATGTTGGCTGAGGTCTTAAACTCCTGACCTCACATGATCTGCCCATCTCGGCCTCCCAAAGTGCTAGGATTACAGTCATGAGCCAGCAAGCTTGGCTAGAATAAGAAAATTCATAGAGAAGACAGAAAGTAAATTAGACTTTACCAGGGCTGGGGAAAATGGGGAGTCATTCCTTACCGGGTACAGAGTTTCTGCTTGGGGTGATAAAAGGGTTTTGGAAATATTTGATGGTGATGGTTGCATATCATTTTTAATACAATCAATATTTCTGAATTACACACTTAAAATGATTAAAATAGCCAATGTTGTTATATGTATTTTATTTATGTATTTATTTTGACCTGGAGTCTCGTTCTGTCACCCAGGCTGGAGTGCAGTGGCATGATCTCAGCTCACTGCAACCTCCACCTCCCAGGTTCAAGCAATTCTCTTGCCTCAGCCTCCTGAGTAGCTGGGATTACAGGCACCCACCATCACGCCCAGCTAATTTTTGTATTTCTGGTAGAGACAGGGTTTCACCATGTTGGCCAGGCAGGTCTCAAACTCCTGACCTCAAGTAATCCGCCCGTCTTGGCCTCCCAAAGTGCTGGGATTACAGGTGTGGGCCACCATGCCTGGCCTGTTATATATATTTTAGCTTAATAAAAGCCATGTAGGCTTAGGATCAGATAAACCCAAACTCAAATCTTGGTTCTATAAATAACAATAATTTTGTGACCTTTAAAAAATTAACCTTACTAAGCTTCAGATTTCTTAATCTCTAAAATAATCACAAAAATAACATCATATTTTACTGGGTTATGTGAAGACTGATGAAATATATGCATGTAATGTGCTTACCACTGTATCTGTCCAATAAACAAAAGCTATTATTATTATCAAAAACATATAAATTGATCATATCATTCCCCACAGTTAAAAACTTCCAGGACTCCACACTGTGCTTGGGATAAAATCCATAGTTCTTACTATGACCTACAAAATCCCCTATGATCTGGCCTGGGCCAGAACACTCTCTCATCAGTGTTCACTTCAGACACAAGGGCCTTCTTTTAGTTCCTTAGACAAACCACTGAGCTTGTTCCTACCTCAGGACCTTTGTGCGCTTGCCATGACTAGAACACTCTTTCTCCAATTTTTCTCATGACTGGCTTCTTTTCAATGTTCAGGTCACACCTGAAGTGTCACATTTTCAGAGGCTGTCCATTATGACTCCTTCTAAAGTTGCCCTAGACCAACTCCACCCCCACAAGTAACATCAAATCACCGATTTTATTGTCTTCAAAGCATTTATTGCATTTGTTGCAATCTGAAATTATTTATCTAATTATTTGTTTAACATCTGCCTCCCACCCTCTGGCACACCACTAAAATGTAAGGTCTACATAAGCAGAGACTTCATCTGTCCTGTTCATTGTACAAGGAATGGTGTCAGGTACAGAGTGTGGCCAAATTAACATCTGTTTAGTGAATCAGTGAATGAACACATGAAGCAAATTTGCAACCTCAGTGCAGAACAAGCATGAATTCCTATCCAAATATGACTATAACATCAGAATACTGGATCAACTCCTTTTATTCTACATATTCTGAGTTAACTTTTTCAAGTAAAAACACATTTTTCCAATATGACTTTAATGTAATACTAGAAATAGTTACCACTTATTGAGTATTATTTGTAAGTTGTTATGTTAAGCACTTGATATGCATTACCTCTTTGACTCCTCATACAAGCCTGTGAATGTTACTATTCTTATCCCAATTTTACAGAAGAGGAATGAGCCTGAGCCTCAGAAAATGAACTGTTCCAAAGTTGCACAAGCTAATAGAAGTAAAAGAAATGGAGATTCAAACCCATAATTGACTCTAAAGCCCTTACTTCTAACCTCAACAATATACTAGGTTATATACTAGGAAAGGGCACTAAACCACGTTCAAATTCTGCATTTTCCATTTACTACTTACATTACCTTAAACAAAAATCTTAACCTTCTGACTCTCAATATTCCCAATGTAGAAGTAGATAACCTTGTGAAGAAACCACCATATATTTTATAAGGAAAGGCACTAAGGAAATGCTTTAAGGACACAGCACACCCCTAAATGAGATCCCACAGACACCAGGTATAAGACAGTACTAGTAGACTTAACTCAGTACCAAGTATAAACTCTTTAGCCTCGTATTCAAGGCCCTGCAGTCTCACGCCAATCTACTCTCCAGTTTCACCTCTTGCACTCCTTGTATGAAACATGTATATTCTAATCACACCAGATTACTATATGTTCCCCAAATATGCCACACTTTTTCATACTGTGCTTTTTGTTCATATGATTTCCTCTATATAAAACACACTTTCTCAAAGATTTCCTTATTTAAATAGTAAGGCATTTAGCAGACTGGTTTCTTCTTTCAAGAGTGGAGTCTACTTAATTTGCTCATATAGGTCTACCCTGGCTCTAGTTGCTGAGACCAAGTCTACAATGAGACAGGGTAGATTAAGAACTCCAGCCCCATACACTAGATTTACTGTCATGTCAATGTGGCTACCAGCCTGACTCTGACTTTGTGTCCCATTTGAAACATCAGGACTTCTATCTGGTTCAGAATTCCCAGTCTCTACCTTGCATACCACTTGAGTGCCAGATGAATTTTGTGTGAATCACACCCTCCATTGATAATCATGCCCTCTATAACTGGATCATATTTGGTTATGGAAAATCTTTATTTATTATTTATTTATTTATGAATTTTTGAGTTGGAGTTTCACTCTTGTCACCCAGGCTGGAGTGCAATGGTGCAATCTCCGCTCACCACAACCTCTGCCTCCCAGGTTCAAGTTATTCTCCTGCCTCAGCCTCCCAAGTAGCTGGAATTACAGGTGCAATGCCACCAGGCCTGGCTAATTTTTGTCTTTTTAGTAGAGTCGGGGTTTCACCATGTTGGCCAGGCTGGTCTCAAACTCCCGCCCTCAGGTGATCCACCCGCCTCGGCCTCTCAAAGTACGGGAATTACAGGCGTGAGCCACTGTGCCTGGCCGGTTATGGACAACTTTGACACTTGCCATTATCCCCTTCCTACCACCACTGAACTAAGCACCTTGCTCCCTGCTAAAAAACCATCCTGAGGTAGCATACCTCCGTTTTAAAATAATGTCAGCTCTTGAGTTCCTATTGCTACAATGTGTTGACTATCATCATTTAGCCAAAACTGTTATGCTGTAGTCCTTCCAGGCCTTGACAGTAAGAATGGGGCTCTGTTTTTAATGCAAGAGGGATTTAAGTGTGTTGCTATATGGAGGGAGAAAAAATAAGAAAATACAAGGAGTGGGATAAAAAACCCAAATGAAGAGATCATCTATGGGCAGGAGAAGGGCCAGGATGTTTTCTGGGATGAGAGATAAAAAGGCAAAGATAGGTGAGGATAAAGAGGAGTTTTGCAGAAGGCTAGAAAATGAGTGGGTCGATGGTTGCCCAGTGGCACAGAGGAGACAAGAAACCATGGTCTTGTGGTTAGAATAGTTAGTTTACATAACTTGTAGCTCCATAAAGTCAAGGACGGTATCTTATTCAACTCCATCCCTAGGGCCTAGCATTGAAATAGGCGAAAATGGGTGCTCAAGATACACTTGCTAAATTAAAATATAATGTAATACAGGAAATCAAACATGAGTACAAAGAGAGGAGAATCTGTTATTTTCTGAGTAGCTCTAATATACTATGCATAGTCTAGATATTTGACCCCCATTTAATGATCAAAGTTGCTGTATAATAAACTTTAGTAGTACTGTTTTACAAATGAAGAAACTAAACCTCAGGAAGATTAAATATCTTACCCAATGCAAAAAACCAGTAAGAGGTGGGTTAAACTATCTAAAATTTACTACATTCCCCTGCTGCAAAGCGTTCCATATCAACTACAGGACTAAGTATACTCACCTTGAGAGGATATACATGATCCCTCATGAGATGGCAACGCGTACTTTGAAAACTTTCTTTGTACAAGCTGAGCCCTCCACTTAGCATCCTTGTACCTCACACTCCACTTCACTGGCTAATTTCAAATCATCCTTCAAGATTCCATACAAGAAGATGTATCATCTTCTCAGTGGTGTCTTCTCTAAGTCTTCCTCAATATCCCCATATCCTATCTTTGTTTGCAGTCCTTCTTGTACTCTCTCTGTGTACACGATCATATTATAACCCCGACCCCACATACTGTCCTTGTAAATTTGTCTGTCTCCAAAGTATTTAAGGCCGTAGGCAAATTTTCTCTTTACTATAGTTTTGCTTGTCAGGCATAAATTTAATATTCCATCACATAGATTCCTTATCTGTGCTAGCTATAAATATAGTAACTAAGCTTGTAACAGGCATAGACTTAGTTCTGAGGGGAATCTACAGAGGACAGGCCATTACAACTGGCTTTCAACACCCTTATAGTCCACCAAGGACAAGAGATGCATCCCAAAAGCCCAATATTCCTTTCAGTTGTAAAAAGAAATGTTGACATTAAGTTATGTGCTAGCCATGTCCTTCCCAGAGTTACAGTAAATCAAGAATAAATTGCCAGGTCGAGCGCAGTGGCTCATGCCTGTAATATCAGCACTTTGGGAGGCCAAGGCGGGAGGATTGCTTGAGCCCAGGAGTTTGAGACCAGCCTGGGTAACATGGCAAAACCCAGTCTCTACAAAAAAAAAAAAAAAAACACACAAAAAAATTAGCTGGGCATGGTGGTGTGTGCCTGTATTTCCAGCTACTCTGAAGGCTGAGGTGGGAGGTTGCAATGAGCTGAGATCACGCTACTGCACTCCGCTCATCTCAAAATTTTAAAAGAATAAATTGCCAATTATTGTGGAAAGATGCAGAGCAAGATGTCGAAATAGAAGGCTCCACCGATTGTCCCCCTCCACTGCAGTGACACCAAGTTAACAACTATCTACACAGAAAAAAAATACCTTCATCAGAACCAAAAATCATGTAAGCACTCATAGTACAAAGTACCTGGTTGTAACTTCATATCGCCGAAAGGACACTGAGGAGATAGATAAAACAGTCCAGAATTGCAGACACCACCACCCTGACAACTCCTGGCAGCAGCAGCATGTTTCAGAGAACATCTCTGGCTGCTGGAGGAGGGAGAACACAGCAATTGTGATGCATTGAACTCAGTGCTTTCCTATTGAGGCAGAAAAGAAAACTGGACCAAAAATGGGCAAAAGATTTGAATAGACATTTCTCAAAAAAAAAAAGACATACAAATGGCAAACAGGCATATGAAAAGATGCTCAACATCATTGATCAAAGCAATGCAAATCAAAACTATAATGAGATATCATCTCACCCAGTTAAAATGGCTTATATCCAAGAGACAGGCAATAACAAATGCTAGGGAGGATGTGGAGAAAAGGGAACTGAGGTACACTGTTGGTGGGCATGTAAATTAGTACAACCACTATGGAGAACAGTTTGGAGGTTCCTTACAAAACTAAAAATTGAACTACTATAAGATCCAGCAATCCCACTGCTGGGTATATACCCCAAAGAAAGGAAATCAGTGTATCAAAGAGATATCTGTACTCCAATGTTTGTTGCAGCACTGTTTACAATAGCTAAGATTTGGAAGCAACCTAAATGTCCATCAACAGATGAATGGATAAAGAAAATGTAGTATGTGTACACAGTGGAGTAACTATTCAGCCATAAAAAAGAATGAGATCTAGTCACTTGCAACAACATGGATAGAACTGGAGATCATTATATTAAGTGAAATAAGCTAGGCACAGAAAGACAAACATCACATGTTCTCACTTATTTGTGGGATCTAAAAATCAAAACAATTAAACTCATGGACATAGGGTATAGAAAGATGCTTACCAGAGGCTGGGAAAGGTAGTGGAGGGATGATGGGGAGGTGGGGATGGTAAATGAGTATAAAAAATTAGAACGAATGAATAAGACCTACTATCGGATAGCAATACAGAGTGAATATAGTCAATAATAACTTAATTATACATTTTAAAATAAAGAGTATAATTGGACTGTTTGTAACACAAAGGATAAATGCTTGAGGTGATGAATACCCCATTTACCCTGATGTGATTATTATGCATTGCGTGCCTGTATCAAAACATCTCATGTACTCCATAAATGTATATACCTACTATGTACCCCAAAAAATTAAAAATAAAAAAATGGCCTATGGAGATTGCTGTGTTTTATATCTGCCTTTTGAGAATTTATTTTATTCTTTTAGTTTAATGTAATGAAATGGATACTGATGCAAGAGCAACTGCCCAACCAAAAGTCTAAGGGTAATGAGCTTTGCACCATTCCTTGAGAATCTCCTATAGATGAGCAGCTGGCTGGGGCCCAATTCAGGATGACACAAAATGCCTCGAGAACACCATGTCCAGGCAGCCAGAGCCAATAAGCATCTGTCCTAGCTAGAGGAAGTTAGCACAAATTGCCAAAGTTTTAAAACATTGGCTCTGGATCAGCAAATCTCCCCTCTGTGTACTGAGAAGCCTTCTTCTCTGATCAAATAAAGCTGGAATCACTTGGGCTGGCAAGACCAGCTGTGGAGCTGACAGCTGTTGTCCCTCGCCTCTTCCCACTTGGAAGGAGATGCGAGCTTATATAACCTCCTCCACCCACTTGCACCAGTCCCCGAGGATCCCAGCATGCGGAACAGGCAGGGCTGTGAGCTCTGAGTGAATACTGTATCACTCTTTGTATAGGAGGAGAACGCTTCTTGTCAGCAGGACATGGTACTTTGGCATGTAACAAACTAAGGCCTTTCTTCACAAGGGCACTCCAGCAAAGGTTTCCTAAATTCTTGCTGGGGTGTCAAGAGAAAAAATAACGAGCATAATGAATGAGAACTCTAAAAACTATAATGTAAGATTCACCTTCAACACTATATACAAAATTCAGATTCATGACTATTTTTAAGGTAAGGATAAATGTGGAAAAAGGAGATGGCACAGTTCAGCAACTTCTCAGACAGCCAAGATACATGGGGTCACTGGCTCTTAATCTCCGCCCCAAGGGAAATTGCCTCATTGCTCTTTTCCTATGTTAGACAGAAATGGCAATGCCAAATTGTCTTACAGACTGCTAAGGAATCAGTCATACAGATAAATCAATCAAGCCAAGGATTACAAACCTTGTAAGAGTTCATAAACTATAAGTTAAAAGGAAGACTTATAAAGTCATCTTTAAAATGTATAGAAGTATTTCACGGAAATAGAACTAATGTTTCAATGCCAAGCATGTTTTTATGCACTATCTCATTGAATCCTCACAATAACCCTGTGAGGCTGATATAATTATTGTTCACATTTTAGAGTTGAAAACAAGGCTCAGAGGAGTGAAGTACTTCACTCCATGTCACAGAACTAGTAAGTAGCAGAGTTGGCCTGCTCAGTTCTGATGCCTATGTGCCACGTGGCTAAAGGCGTGGACTCTGGAATCACATAACCTGGGTTCAAGTACCAGCTCTGCTCCTTTCTAGTGCTTGGCTATGCCAAAGTTATGTCACCTCCCTGTGCCTTAGGTTTTTGTTGCTGTTGTTCCTTGTTCGTGTTTGGTATTTGCGTTTATTTTAATCTGTAAAACAGAAATAAGTAAGACTCCCTGTCTCATAGTTTTGAGGATTAAATGAATTAGTACCTGTAGACTTCTTAGAAGAATATCTGGCACTATATGAGCATGATATGAATGTCTGACAAATAAACACATATAAATATGTTATAATAGCATAAAGACAGAAGAGGCCATGAGTCATAACTAGCCCACTGTGCTGCTTTCAGGAATAACTCCACTTAACACATCACATAGCAACAGATGCCTCTCTAAAAGATCTTTGGGGACAGCAATGTTACCAGTTTCCCTAACAATATATAACATTTAAGTACAGTTACATGCAAAAAGCACTTATTCTGCCTGAACTTCAGTTCTTCCTATTATGATTTTGGCCTACTTCTCCTTGTTCAGGGCTTTGAAGAAATGGAAAACAGATAAGCAAGGTAATGTGGAAAGCAGAATTGTAGTAAAACAGCTTTAATTTCATGAGAAAAGGAGGAGAGCTGAAACCTCTCCCAACACCCCTCCTCAAATTTTTTTTTTTTTTTTTTTTTTTTTTGGAAACGGAGTCTCACTCTGTTGCCAGGCTGGAGTACAATGGCACGATCTCGGCTCACTGCAATCTCCACCTCCCAGGTTCAAGCGATTCTCCTACCTAGCCTCCCGAGTAGCTGGGATTACAGGCACGCACCACACCCAGTTAATTTTTGTATTTTTAGTAGAGACGGGATTTCACCATGTTGGCCAAGATGGTCTCGATCTCCTGACCTCGTGATCCACCTGCCTCGGCCTCCCAAAGTGCTGCGATTACAGGCGAGAGCCACCGCACCTGGCCCCTCCTCAAATATTAACTATTCTTCTAAAGCAATGAAGATTGAGGAATGGAAAAAGAACTCAAAGTTCCAGACTTTACTGATTCAACCTAGCTGTTTGAACATAGACTAATCATTGCATTCATTTACTCTACATCCTTATCTAGGTAAGTGAAAATATAAGACGAAGACATCACATGGACCCTTAATGCTCAAATATCAAGGAAAATGACTTGTTCAAGGTCATACTAAAAAAGTGTCACAGTTAGGACTCAAAACCAGATCTCCTAACCATAAGGATCTTCCCACTACACCTCTCACTCTCCATCAGAGTATCTTTCCTAGCTCTCATCTTCTGACTTCCTACTGCCACTACTTTTCAGCCAAGGCATGGCAGATTGAATTATTGTTCCCAAATTTCCCCCCACCTCTCTGTATCCATGTACTCTGCCATGTGACCTTGCAGTTCTGCTAAAGGAAGAATGTATTTCACCTCCTTACTGATGTTGGGCTTGGCCATATGATTTGTTTTGGCCAACTGAATTTGTAAGGAAGCAATGGTAGGCTGGCTTTGAGCCTAGCTTTGAAAGACCTCACGTGTCTCTGCTTACCCACCATGCACTTCTGCCACCATCCTGAGAATAATCTGCCTCAGGTGACCCTCTGATCCCTGAAAAATTGAGACACATACAGCAGACCTAAATGGAACTTGTGGCCTGAGCCAAGCCCCATCGAACCTATTTGAAAAAAACCAAAGCTACCTCAGCCAACCCATAGATGTGTGAGCCAGAAATAAATGCTTATTGCTTTATGCCACTGAATTTTGGGATGCTTTGTTATGTTATTCTTATGATATCTAACCAATATGCAAGGTTTTCTGGGGTTCTCAGAAAAGTATTTCCTGGCAATAATACTGTCTTAAAGAACTAAAAATCTGAGCCCAAATTAAATCGCCATACATATCATCAGGCAACAATTTCCCATTTTCCAATGAGAGGGTTTACCCATGAACTCAAACACCAGCTTGTTTAAAGTTCTTATTTTCCTGCCTCAGTTTCCTCGCAAAATAAATGTTACAGTAGGGACTGCATCATAGAGTTGTCGAAAGGCTCAAAAGAGATTGCATGATAAATATTTAATACATATTGAGTGTTTCATAAGAATAGCAATGATGATGATGAATTGGCATCTTCCTTGATACAATCAAGGAGAGGAAAGTAAATGCTTTGAAAACAATATAACAATTTCCTTTTAACTATTGAATTCCGGTTGGGGTGCAGGGCTTTTCCCCCCTTACTTGCCTACTAATGCCAGCCACTTCCTAATTGTCAAAGGAAGTGAGAAGCAGCTTTATCTCACACACACAGAGGCTACATAAGTAAATAAGAAAAAAAATCCTCTGGACATGCATATCCTACTGTGAGCAGAAGCCAGTTTCCTGGGGAGTTTTTTTTTAGAGGAAGTCTGGCTTTGGAAGATGGACCTCCTCGAAGATTGCTGTGCCTGGTGAGACTGACAACATAGTGCCAGTTGAAAGACAAATTTTTAAACACCCACTTTGGTTAAAAAACAAGCAAGTAAAAAAAAAAGTTATATTAACTAAGTTGTCTGGATAAATATTGGCTTAGTAGTTTATTAAAATAAAAATACACCCCTTGATTTTCAAAATAGAAATCTGGAGACTCAGCTAGGCTCTAGTCTTGGCTTGTATTAATCATAGAACTTTATAAGTAAAATAAACCATATAGTTCATTATCCTCATTTTTTTTTCAGATAAGGAAACTGTGATGCAAAAAGGTGCATCTGATTCTTTCTGAAGAGAAATGGCTAAAGCAGGAATGGGTTAAATGAGGGCCAAGACATTGGGCCTACAAGGTTATCTCAGCATAATTTGAACAAAAATAAAACTCATACAGCTCTGCCCAAAATATTATATTTATGGAATATCTCTGAAGAACTGGTGATTACATCTGACTAGGAATCAGGCGACCTGGGTTCTGATCCCATCTCCCCTGCTAACCATCTATGCTCCTAGGTCAATCACTTAACCTTCTAAGCCTCAGTTCCCTCAACTGTAAAGTGAGGTGGGACTAATAACTTTGAAGGTCTCTTCTGCTGCTAAATGTAAGCTACAATATAAATGGATAGTAATAAGTCAATTTCAGTTAAATTTTTTAAAATTTTTAAACCACAATATGCTTATATCATATAGGCAGAAATCACTGCCAAATATGTTCTTAAAGTGCCTGTAGAAGCTAAAGCAACTCCATCTTGGATGCGAATCTACTATATTGACTTCTGATTAACCTCTGTTCTGGAAATGCCTCTAAGATTTCTACTTTATCTACTGTTATCAGTCTTGCCCGTAGATCAGAATAACTTTGACCATAGATCCTGCCCTTAGAAAGATTCACACAGCATTCTTGCCTTTGCCGGGCAGGTCAACTTCAATTGTCCTACACATTCTGTCCCTGTGGTATGTACGCCCTGCGTCTAGGGGGTAACGGCACAGGGATCCACCATCTTGTCTCACTGCTGCCCAAGACTATGGCTTCTATTTGTAAACATCTATTACATGTTTCTCTCTCAGAAACTGGATATGTCAGCTTCTTTCTTAAGCCTCTCAGCTTTCTTAGACTTCAGGGGTAGGTGTGCATAGACCTGCTCACTGTGGAACAGTGCTTAAGACCTGCTGGAGGAACAAAAGTGATACAAGCAGCATGAAGGTAGCAAAAGAATATGAGTATTATTCCTTGCTCTGCCACTAGCTTCCCGTAGGACCTAGGAGGTGTCACATTCCCTCTCTGGGTCTTTGAGGCAATTTCTCTTTGGAAAACAAGATATGGTGAAAGTGCCTCTGTGATTATTATATTAAAGTACTATAGATAGATAACCAGTATTTTTCTCTTTCCTGCCCCTTGAATATATTCCAGAGGCTCCTGGTTAGAGTCCAGCATCTCTATTCTCAAAAGGCCATTATGACAGTCACTGTTCATTGCCAATTCAATAGCCATCCTCTTTCTTCCTATTTCTTCAGATATCAGGCAGGCAAGCAACGTTCTCCAAAAAAAAGTGAGCCTCCCTCCCAGGCCAAAGGGGAATTTTAGTACTCCTATGTCTTTTTCCTAAATATTGTCCTAGGAGTGGGCCCACAACTCCGCTATTGCCAATGAGTTATTAGGGAAAGTCAGGTGGCAACTTTGGTAAGACATTTTTCTCTTGGATAAAAGACAAACTATGCCATGTGAAAAGAGCCCTTTATGGCTGGGCATGGTGGCTCATACCTGTAATCCCAGCAATTTGGGAAGCCTCGGCTTCCCAAACACCTGAGGTCAGGAGTTCACAACCAGCCTGGGCAACATGGTGAAACCCCGTCTCTGCCAAAAAATCCAAAAATTAGCCAGGCGTGGTGGCATGTGCCTGCAATCTCAACTACCTGGGCGGGGCCGAGGCATGAGAATTGCTTGAGCCTGGAAGGCAGAGGTTGCAGTAAGCCAAGACTGCACCACTCCAGACTGGGAGGCAGATCGAGAATCTGCCTCAAAAAAAAAAAAAAAAAAAAAAAAAAAAAAAAAAAAAAAAAAAAGAGCTCCCCCACTTCCTTTTTGCTTGGGATGCTAACATGTGAGTATGTAATATGTTGAGCTGTGACAGCCATCTTATGACCCTGAGGTGAAGTCTAAGAGAATCACGGAGAAATGACCTGGAGGACACTGACTGAAACTTCTAACTGCCTGCCTCAAGAGTTCTTAAGTCACTTACCCATACATACATATGATACAGTTAAATTTATAAATTAGCGACAGTAAGAGATGAGCAACAATAACTACTAAAATAGCACAACAAAAATTATAACAATATACTGAAATAAAAGTTATGTGAAAACGGAAAAGGAAAGTAATTAAATCAACAACAAAAGTTCTCATAGTGTTTGATGATTAACTTTATGTGTCATTGTGGCCATGCCACGGTACCTAAACATTTGCTCAAACACTAGTCTAGATATTTACTTAGAAATAGTTTTTAGATGAGATTAACATTTAAACCAGTAGTCTTGCGGATATGTGGGCCTCATCTAATCAGTCAAAGGCCTCAGGAGTAAAAAGACTGAGGAAGACGACTGAGGAAGAGGAAGAGGGAATGCCTTTGGATTTGAGATGCAACATCAACTCTTCCCTGACTCTCCATCTTGCCAGCCTGCCCTACAGATTTTGAACTTGCCAGCCCGTACAATCATATAAGAGAATTCCTTAAACTAAACCCCGCTCTACATACACACACACACACACAAACACACACACACACACACACACACACACACACACCCCTTGTTCTGTTTCTTTGAAGAACCCTAAGACATGGTATAATGATTTTTGACTAAAAATATACAAAAAGCCTAACTGACTCATTCAATCACTTTGTTCCTAGGCATTTATTATTCCTCCCAAATATCCTAGGACAGAAAGTCATTACTGAAGTGGCTGTGTTGTCTGGGGTATAAACCTGGGGTTTGTCATCTCTTGCCAGGAAAATTTAGGAAACGGACACATACGAGGAGCTTAGGAGCAGAGGTTTAACAGGCAGAAGAGAAGAGAAAGAGAAACAGCTCTCTCTACAGAGAGAGGGGGGTCTCCAAAAGGAAAGGACCTGCTCACTGCGAATGCACCAGATTTTATGGTCCAGCTTGAGGAGGTAGTGTCTGATTTAGGTAGGGCTCACAGATTGGTTTGATCAGGAGCAAGGGGAAGGCTGGTCTCACCGCCCTAATCTTATTCCACAAATGAATTCTCCTTGGCGGGCACTATCTTGTCCGCTTCTTACTGTACACATGGCTGGCAGAGAAAGGATGATGGAGGAGCCATCTTGAACATGTCTAGTCTCTAGTTCCTGCCAGCATTCACTCATGCAAGCTCTCAGCTTGCTTGTCTATGTCTGCAGCTCGACTTTACAGGCTGCGCATTGTTAGAAAATGATTTGAGGCTGCTTTTCATTAAAAAGAAAAGTCTTACCAAGGACTCCTATACCCTTACTATCTGCCTAAGTGATTTCTTCTTAACTCCTATATCATTACCAAAGTCCCTGGAATCTTAATATACAGGCACACCTCATTTTTATTATGCTTTGCTTTATTATGCTTCACAGTTACTGAATTTTTTACAAATTGAAGGTTTGTGTCAACCTGGCATGGATCAAGTGTACCAGCATCATTTTTCCAACAGCATGTGCTGACTTCATGTCTCTGTGTCAGCATCATTTTTTTAGCAATAAAGTTTTTTAATTTTACATATACATTTTGTTTTTAGACATAATGCTATTGAGGGCCAGGCACAGTGGCTCACATCTGTAATCCCAGCACTTTGGGAGGCCGAGGTGGGTGGATCACTTGAGGTCAGCAGTTTGAGACCAGCCTGGCCAACATGGTGAAACCCCGTCTCTACTAAAATTACAAAAATTAGCTGGGTGTGGTGGCACACTCCTGTAATCCCAGCTACTCAGGAGGCTGAGTCAGGAGAACTGCTTGAACCCGGGAGGCGGAGGTTGCAGTGAGCTGAGACTGCACTATGGCACTCCAGCCTGGGTGACAGAGCGAGACTCCATCTCAAAAAAAATTTTTAAAAAAAAAGACAAAAAAAAAGACATAATGCTATTGAACCTTTAATAGACTACAGTACGGTGTAAATGTAACTCTTTCATGCACTTGGAAAACAAAATTTTTGTGACTCATTTTATTGCAATATTCACTTCATTACAATGGTCTGGAACTGAACACACAATATCTGCAAGGTATGCATTTATTAGAGCTTCCAGAAACCCATTTGCTAATGCAAATTAACAGTTAAGAATATGGAATTACTGTGTTAGAAGGCATTCAATTTTAAGCTTTTCTGGCATATGGCTGAAGCCAAGTAGCAAGAACAAAATTATACCACCCTGTTCGGGATAAAGAGAATGGACTTTGGAATTGGAGAGACCAGAAAGACCTGTATTTAAATCCTGGCTCTGCCATTTTGTAGCCTGTGTGACCTTGAACAAGTAGGTCATCCTCTCTGAGCTCTGGTTTCCTCTTCTGTAAAATGGGGGATAAAATCTTCACAGGGTACTGTAAAAATTAGATGGCAGTATAGACCCCAATGCATAGCAGGTACTGAAAAAAAAATATTAGCTCCCTTACCTTCCTCTACCAACAAAATATTTATTAGACCTACACAGTTGCCAATAGCCACAGGTGGCTACATTACCTTAAATTAACTAAAATCAACTAAAATTTAAAATACAGTTTTTCAGTTACACTAGTAACCTTTCAAGTATGTAGTAGCTACACGTTGCTAGAAGCTATTGTAGTGGAAAACTCAGATATAGAACATTTGACATTTCCTCCAAAAACAGGGAATCCCCAAATTACAATCCAATTTAGGGAGATACATGCTCTTGATTTCCTGTATCTCCCGTCAACTCCAGACATGACTTTGAAGCCAGCTAATATTAGGAACCGAGTTACAAGCTCACAAAAGGAAACCTCATTTCAGTGAGATCACCCTTGTAATTACAAAAATGCTCTCAAATAGTTCAAGTAGAAAGGGCACCGGGATAGGGAGAAGGGGCAGATAACAGTTTCACTTTGGTTATAGACGGGAAGAGAAAACTAGTGTCTCTCCGCTCTTTGATGCAATTCCCTTCTACTCTAGTGAAGGATGGCAAGGGAGATGGAAAAAATATGACCTCATCCTGCGTCATGGTCCATTCTATGTCACTGACAACAAGATAATATTCCCTTTCCACCCTCTACTCTTCAGGCTAAATGTGGCCATTATTCTTTTATTTATTTTTTTTTATTTATTTAAGTTTCAGGGTACATGTGTACAACGTGCAGGTTTGTTACATATGTATACATGTGCCATGTTGGTGTGCTGCACCCATTAACTCGTCATTTAACATTAGGTATATCTCCTAATGCTACCCCTCCCCCCTCCCCCCTCCTCCAGCCCCCCACCCCCCACCCCACAACAGGCCCCGGTGTGTGATGTTCCCCTTCCTGTGTCCGTGTGTTCTCATTGTTCAATTCCCACCTATGAGTGAGAACACGCAGTGTTTGGTTTTTTGTCCTTGTGATAGTTTGCTGAGAATGATGGTTTCCAGCTTCATCCGTGTCCCTACAAAGGACATGAACTCATCATTTTTTATGGCTGCATAGTATTCCATGGTGTATATGTGCCACATTATTTTTCAGACATAGATTACCTTGTAAGAGGGTAATAACATTACCACATCAGCTGTGTGGGTACATTCCCAGATTGCTTGAGCAAAGGGGTTTACTCTATGCCAGATACTTTACATATGTGGTTGGTATTAAGTAGAGCTGCTCTGTGTCTGTACAGCAAATTTCTCTTCCACCAGTGACTGCTTCCTTCTCTATATACAGATTAGAGACACAATACACACTTGCTGAATCAAATTCTCTTGCATCTTTCTGAACTAACTCATTTTCCTTGGATATGCAGCAAATAAAACACTTTTATACTGCTAGTGATGAGTGATGACATAAATTGACACAACCATTTTGTAGACCAATTTGGCAACACATCTAGTAAAAATGCATAGATTCTACAACATAGAAATTCTATTTCTAAGTATATACCCAGGAGAAGAGTTGAAATATGCACAAGGAGACATGTAAATCACTGTCACAGGAGTATTGTTTGCACTCACATAAAAAATGGAAGCAAATGACTCATCCATCAATAAGAGAATGAGCCTGGCACAATGTCTCACAATCCAAACACTTTGGGAGGCCAAGGCTGGAGGATCACTTGAGACCAGGAGTTCGAGACCAGTCTGGGCAATACAGGGAGACCTCATCTCAACAAAAATATTAAAAATTTGTGAGGTTTGGTGGTACATGCCTATAGTTTCAGCTACTCGGGTGGCTGCAATGGGAAGATTGCTTGAGCCTGGGAGTTTAAGGCTATAGTGAGCTGTGATTGTGCCACTGTACTCCAACCTGGGCAACAAAGCAAAGCCTTGTCTCAAAAAAAAGATAATTGTTTAAGAAATCATGAGAAAAAAAGCAATATATAAAAGAGCACCTGCAGATCATTCCTTTTTTATAAATATGAAAATCAGTAGTAGCAAACATTTGTATGTTATGTACTATATGTACCAAACTATTCTGAGCATTTTACACATAATAAGGCATTTTATCCCCACAACTCTATGTGGTAAGTACTATAATTTATCCCATATTATAGATAATGAAACTAAGGCAAAAAGAAGTTAAGTGACTTGCCTACACTCACCAGCTACTAAGTTGAAGAGCCAAGATGCAAACCCAGGTAGTCTGGCTCCAGAGTCCACTGTCTTAACCAGTATATTATGTAAAACAATACTATATACTGCTTAGGGAAATTCACCTATGAGATAAAAGGGAAGGAAAGTCATCATAGAGGAAGAAGGTCCATATATGAGGATAATCAGGAGGATAAACCCATAAAGCCATTGTCTCCATGTATGAAGAAACACGGATTGCTGGTGGAAGGTGCTACAAAGGAGATATTAAGGTTTTCTAATGTTCTTTTCCATTTTTTGAAATTATAACATATACTCTGAAAAATACACTATACAAATGTCAAAAAATTTTCACAAACTGAACACACCCATGTCATCAGCACCCAAGGTCAAAACAACAAAATATTACCTGAACCCTTGAAAGCCCCTTTGTGATTCTTTTTTTTTTTTCAGTAACACCCCGACTCTTGGAGGTAACCACTAACCTGGCTTCTAACATCATCACTTAGTTTTACCTGTTTTTGCACTTTATAGAAATGGACTCATATAGCAGGTAATCTTTTGTGACTGTTTTTTTTTTAACTCAACCTTGTATTTCTCAGATTCATCTATGTTACGGTGAACAACAGCTCTAGTTCATTTGTTCTCATTGCTATAGAATAATGACAATTTGCCACAATGTATATATCCATTCAACTGGTGACAGGCATTATTAATCTTTTTTTTTAATCTTCTGATACGAGCCCCACAAAGCAGGGTTCAGAGTGCAGGGTAGTAGAAAGAGCACAGTCCCTGGAGTAACAAAAATCTGTTTTAAACTAGCTTCTGTTAATAACTATGTGTCCTTCTACAAGTTATTTGGACATTATGGGTCTTGACTTCCACATCTGTAGGATACAAAAAATAATAATTGAAAGGACATAAACCAAGTACCTAGTACATGGTAGTTATTATTGTAAGGCTTATAAAATGTTTGCTACAGACTTGGAAATCACTTACGGATTACTGTCACATAGCTTAATTCTTTAGCACCTTGGCCACTTGATCTTCCCTGCTAATGCACTCCAGTAGCCATTGAAACCCAAACATGGAAATTCAAATTATTTGGATCTATCAATGGGTGGTTTGCTGATGTTTCCTTCCCCTCTTTCCCAGAGCAAGCACTGGCCTTTGGAATGCAGACCAACACTAACACCTTTGTCTTCATCTACATTGTCAGGTTTGTGCCATCTTTGATACGTTTTCAGTCTCATCTACCTCCAGAACAGGTCCTTTTCTTAAAGTTCTTTCTGTGATAACTGTACATGGATGAGAAACATCATTAAGACTGACAATCCCATGTCCTGTCATCAATGCCCTCTTGCCTGCCATCTCTTGGGTGAGAACACACTATATCATAGCTTCCACACTAGCTCCCACTCTCCATGAAGTGGGTTAAATGCAGACTCAGATGTCTTAGTCAGACAATTTGGCCCTGGTCCCACCAGAAACCACAAAAAAGCTCAATTCAGTGGCTGTTCCTCTCTGGCAAGGGCACCCTTGAAAAAGAACTGAAAACATCATACTGTGGGCAACTCTGACAAGACCCAAAAAATATGAATCAAAGGGTACAAATACCCTCCCTGTCATAAGGCTAGAGGGGATGACTGAGTCTTTATTCTGCCATCCCTACTGGACAGTCTAGCATTCTACACTGCAGGATGAAAGACCCATTATAAACAGAGCTGGACTAAGACTTGCTTGTCCTCCCTTAATCTTGGGTCAGAGAAGTCGGTGGGGGGAGGCGGGGAAGTTGCACGATTATAGGAAGGCGAATAGTGGTGAGAACAGTTCTGCAAATCAAGTGGTAAAGTGTACACATGGGGAAGGATGCACAAACTTTGCATGTGTTGGGAATTTTGAGAGGTGGGAGGGATAGGAGTGAACCAAAAAGAAATCTAGAGTGTGGCTGCTCAAAGAACTTTAAACATAGTAGAGAAGAAATTACGAAAAAGGGGCAAAGAAAGGAATCATCCTTCATCTATCGTTGGCTCCAGAAATTAACTCTTATATTAACCCAATATAAGATATGTCAAAATTCATGGACTCGCAGCCAAAGAACTTGGGTTCAAATCCTGGATTGTCCACTTCTTTTTGCCACTGTCAAATAAGTCTATTAATAATATCAATAAGATTACATTAAGGTTCCAGACTAGAATAGTAATGTTATAACCCCTAAAATGAAAAATGAAGGTGTGGTTGATGGGAGTTGAGGGCTAAAAGGGTTAAGCAAGACAGAAGTGCTAATATCTTCATCTTACAAAGCTAGAGTCAAAAGTTGATGAAATAAGAAATAAGAGTTTAAGTATATTATTTAAAATAACAGAAGTAAGCAGTACAAGAAGTAAAATGGTCTTATAATTATCAAACAGTGGAAGAAGAGGGAAAGTAAGGGGGAAGTGTGAGCAATGATCTCCTGTATTCTCAGCATGGAGAAATAATTTTTAAACTAAAATAAAACATAGCAATATAAGCATTTTAAAATATAAAAATAACTAAGAATGAAACATAAATGGTTAACAGTGGATACCTCTGAGTAGTGGATAAACATGAGAAGACTTTTGATTTTCTTTGTGGACTCTGTATTACTATTTTATTTTTAAAAATATGTCTATGCATATATCTGTTATAAAATTTTAATTTTTAAAATGGAAAAGTTAGCATTAATTATTTTCTCAAAAAGTAAGGATTGTGAAATAGGGTTAGTCTGATGAAACTGCAGATCACACATTAAAGTTAGAAAAAAAACAAATGTCCAGCTGGGCGTGATGGCTCACCCCTATAATCTCAGCACTTTGGGAGGCCAAGGTGGGTGGATCACCTGAGGTCGGGAGTTCGAGACCAGCCTGACCAACATGGAGAAACCCCATCTCTACTAAAAATACAAATAAAATTAGGTAGGTGTGGTGGCACATGCCTGTAATTCAAGCTACTTGGAAGGCTGAGGGAAACGAAGCGCTTGAACCCGGGAGGCGGAGGTTGCAGTGAGCCGAGATCACGTCATTGCACTCCAGCCTGGGCAACAAGAGCGAAAGTCCGACAGAACGGAAAGGACAGGACAGGACAGGACAAGAAAGGAAAGGACAGGACAGGACAGGACAGGAAAGGAAAGGAAAGGAACAAATGTCCATCTCATTGCATAAATATACCAACTCCATACAGAAGTTGAAAGACATAACCTATTTAATTGAAAACAGGAAGATCTATCTGGTTTAACCATAAGGAGGTGGTTTACAAATATTTTTAACCAATAGAGTTCTGTTATAAAAGACATGTTGCCCCCAAATTCCACTATAGAAAACACATCCAAGGTAAAGTGCCAGTTGAAGCATCAATGCCACTTGAAGAAGTTAATCCTGCTTGAATAACAGGATGAGTTTATATGGAATGTGTTCACTATTAGTTCAGAGCATTCTCTGTGTTATTTTGTTCCTTCCTTCATTGCTTTCACCCTTCCTCCCTACCTACCTCCACTTCTATGACAAAGAGATATCCTCCCACATCCTGCAAAGCCAGAGACACATACTGGGAGACCTAGTAATATGAAACCTCTTCATATGCCAGTAGCCACTTGGGAAACACTCAATGTTCACCACCCCTATCCCTCTGTTCCTGCCTCATTCATTAACTTCTCAGTTCTTTTTTGATTTTTAATTCACAGTAAGTCCATCGTCAATCGGACAGTTTCATGGAGCACTTTCTATCCTCCCTATTCTATTACCAGTACTAACAAGAATTACAGTGATGAAAGAAAATTTTTTAGCACATATGATTGATGAAAGAAACTTATTTAGTGCATATTATTTGCCAGGTACTGTACTAAGAACTTTATATATGTTAACTAATTTAATTAATTAAATAACTATCTGTATATGAATTTTCATCAAATACTTCCTCCTCTTGATTTTAAAGCCGATAAAGCCCATGAACTATCTACCAAATGGGCAGGAGCTACCTATCAAATGTAATTTCTTTCTCTAGGTCAGTGTTATCCAATAGAAAGATAATGCAAGCCACATGTAATTTTAAAATGTTTAGTAGTCACATTTCAAAAAGAAAAAATAAATAAGTGGTCAAATATTATCACTTAAACATATAATCAAAATTAAATGTTAATATTTTCTATTTTTTCAAACTGTCTTCAAAATCCAGAGTATATTTTAGGGTATATTTTCCACTTACACTGCAACGAGTTCTGTGTACTGTATTTCTAGTACTCAGCGGACAAATATTTAGTTAATTACCCTCAGAATCTCAAACTAGGTGCTGGGAAAACTGGCTACCCATATGTAGGCAGCTGAAACTGGATCCCTTCCTTACATCTTATACAAAAATTAATTCAAGATGGATTAAAGACTTACATGTTAGACCTAAAACCATAAAAACCCTAGAAGAAAACCTAGGCAATACCATTCAGGACATAGGCATGGGCAAGGACTTCATGTCTAAAACACCAAAAGCAATGGCAACAAAAGACAAAATTGACAAATGGGATCTAATTAAACTAAAGAGCTTCTGCACAGCAAAAGGACCTATCATCAGAGTGAACAGGCACCCTACAGAATGGGAGAAAATTTTTGCAATCTACTCATCTGATAAAGGGCTAATATCTAGAATCTACAAAGAACTCAAACAAATTTACAAGAAAAAAACAAACAACCCCATCAAAAAGTGAGCAAAGGATATGAACAGACACTTCTCAAGAGAAGACATTTATGCAGCCAAAAGACACATGAAAAAATGCTCATCATCACTGGCCATTAGAGAAATGCAAATCAGGGTAGAGCCAAGATGGCCCAATAGGAACAGCTCCAGTCTACAGCTCCCAGTGTGTGCGACGCAGAAGATGGGTGATTTCTGCATTTCCAACTGAGGTACTGGGTTCATCTCACTGGGGAGTGTCAGAAAGTGGGTGCAGGACAGTGGGTGCAGTGCACCAAGCGTGAGCCGAAGCAGGACGAGGCATTGCCTCACCCGGGAAGTGCAAGGGGTCAGGGAATTCCCTTTCCTAGTCAAAGAAAGGAGTGACAGACAGCCCCTGGAAAATCGGGTCACTCCCACCCTAATACTGTGCTTTTCCAACGGTCTTAGCAAACGACACACCAGGAGATTATATCCCATGCATGGCTTGGAGGGTCCTATGCCCACAGAGCCTCGCTCATTGCTAGCACAGCAGTCTGAGATCAAACTGCAAGGCGACAGTGAGGCTGGGGGAGGGGCGCCCACCATTGCCCCTATGCTTGAGTAGGTAAACAAAGCAGCCGGGAAGCTCGAACTGGGTGGAGCCCACCACAGCTCAAGGAGGCCTGCCTGCCTCTGTAGACTCCACCTCTGGGGGCAGGGCATTGCCAAACAAAAGGCAGCAGAATCTTCTGCAGACTTAAATGTCCCTGTCTGACAGCTTTGAAGAGACTAGCGGTTTTCCCAGCATGCAGCTGGAGATCTGAGAACAGACAGACTGCCTCCTCAAGTGGGTCCCTCACCCCCAAGTAGCCTAACTGGGAGGCATCCCCCAGTAGGGGCAGACTGACACCTCACACAGCCGGGTACTCCTCTGAGACAAAACTTCCAGAGGAATGATCAGGCAGCAACATTTGATGTTCATCAATATCTGCTGTTCTGCAACCTCTGCTGCCGATACCCAGGCAAACAGGGTCTGGAATGGACCTCCAACAAACTCCAACAGACCTGAAGCTGAGGGTCCTGACTGTTACAAGGAAAACTAACACAAAGAAAGGACATCCACACCAAAACCCCATCTGTACGTCAAAATCATCAAAGACCAAAGGTAGATAAAACCACAAAGATGGGGAAAAAACAGAGAAGAAAAACTGGAAACTCTAAAACTCAGAGCACCTCTCCTCCTCCAAAGGAATGCAGCTCCTCACCAGCATCAGAACAAAGATGGATGGAGACTGACTTTGACGAGTTGAGAGAAGAAGGCTTCAGATGATCAAACTACTGCGAGCTAAAGGAGGAAGTTTGAACCCATGGCAAAGAAGTTAAAAACCTTGAAAAAAAATTAGATGAATGGCTAACTAGAATAACCAATGCAGAGAACTCCTTAAAGGACCTGAAGGAGCTGAAAGTCAAGGCACGAGAACTACATGATGAATGCGCAAGCCTCTGTAGCCAATTGGATCAAGTAGAAGAAAGGGTATCAGTGATGGAAGATCAAATGAATGAAATGAAGTGAGAAGAGAGGTTTAGAGAAAAAAGAATAAAAAGAAACAAACAAAGCCTCCAAGAAATATGGGACTATGTGAAAAGACCAAATCTACGTCTGATTGGTGTACCTGAAAGTGACAGGGAGAATGGAACCAAGTTGGAAAACACTCTGCAGGATATTATCCAGGAGAACTTCCCCAATCTAGCAAGGCAGGCCAACATTCACATTCAGGAAATACAGAGAACGCCACAAAAATACTCCTCGAGAAGAGCAACTCCAAGACACATAATTGTCAGATTCACCAAAGTTGACATGAAGGAAAAAATGTTAAGGGCAGCCAGAGAGAAAGGTCGGGTTACCCACAAAGGGAAGCCCCTCAGACTAACAGCTGATCGCTCGGCAGAAACTCTAGAAGCCAAAAGAGAGTGGGGGCCAATGTTCAACATTCTTAAAGAAAAGAATTTTCAACCCAGAATTTCATATCCAGCCAAACTAAGCTTCATGAGTAAAGGAGAAATAAAATCCTTTACAGACAAGCAAATGCTGAGAGATTTTGTCACAACCAGGCCTCCCCTACAAGAGCTCCTGAAGGAAGCACTAAACATGGAAAGGAACAACCGGTACCAGCCACTGCAAAAACATGCCAAATTGTAAAGACTATCAATGCTAGGAAGAAACTGCATCAACGAACGAGCAAAATCACTAGCTAACATCATAATGACAGGATCAAATTTACACGTAACAATATTAAACTTAATGTGAATGGGCTAAATGCTGCAATTAAAAGACACAGACTGGCAAATTGGATAAAGAGTCAAGACCCACCAGTGTGCTGTATTCAGGAGACCCATTTCTCGTGCAGAGACACACATAAGCTCAAAATAAAGGGATGGAAGAAGATCTCCCAAGCACATGGAAAGCAAAAAAAAGCAGGGTTTGCAATCCTAGTCTCTGATAAAACAGACTTTAAACCAACAAAGATCAAAAGAGACAAAGAAGGCCATTACATAATGGTAAAGGGATCAATTCAACAAGAAGAGCTAACTATCCTAAATATATATGCACCCAATACAGGAGCACAGAGATTCATAAAGCAAGTCCTTAGAGACAGAGAAAGAGACTTAGACTCCCACACAACAATAATGGGAGACTTTAACACTCCACTGTCAACATTAGATAGATCAACAAGACAGAAAGTTAACAAGGATATCCAGGAATTGAACTCAGCTCTGCAGCAAGCAGACCTAATAGACATCTACAGAACTCCCCACCCCAAATCAACAGAATATACATTCTTCTCAGCACCACACCACACCTACTCCAAAACTGACCACATAGTTGGAAGTAAAGCTCTCCTCAGCACATGTAAAAGAACAGAAACTATAACAAACTGTCTCTCAGACCACAGTGCAATCAAACTAGAACTCAGGATTAAGAAACTCACTCAAAACCGCTCAACTACATGGAAACTGAACGACCTGCTCCCGAATGACTACTGGGTACATAACGAAATGAAGGCAGAAATAAAGATGTTCTTTGAAACCAACGAGAACAAAGACACAACATACCAGAATCTCTGGGACACATTCAAAGCAGTGTGTAGAGGGAAACTGATAGCACTAAATGCCCACAAGAGAAAGCAGGAAAGATCTAAAATTGATACCTTAACATCACAATTAAAAGAACTAGAGAAGCAAGAGCAAACACATTCAAAAGCCAGCAGAAGGCAACAAATAGTTAATTAAGATCAGAGCAGAACTGAAGGAAACAGAGACACAAAAAATGCTTCAAAGAAATCAATGAATCCAGGAGCTCGTTTTTTGAAAAGATCAACAAAACTGATAGACCGCTAGCAAGACTAATAAAGAAGAAAAGAGAGAAGTATCAAATAGATGAAATAAAAAATGATAAAGGGGATATCACCACCGATCCCACAGAAATACAAACTACCATCAGAGAATACTATAAACACCTCTAGGCAAATAAACTAGAAAATCTAGAAGAAATGGATAAATTCCTCGACACATACACCCTCCCAAGACTAAACCAGGAAGGAGTTGAATCTCTGAATAGACCAGTAACAGGTCTGAAATTGAGGCAATAATTAATAGCTTACCAACCAAAAAAAGTCCAGGAGCAGATGCATTCACAGCCGAATTCTACAGAATACAGAGGTACAGAATACAGAATACAGAGGTACAGAATACAGAGGTACAAGGAGCAGCTCGTACCATTCCTTCTGAAACTATTCCAGTCAATAAAAAAGAAGGAATCCTCCCTAACTCATTTTATGAGGCCAGCATCATTCTGATACCAAAGCCAGGCAGAGACACAACAAAAAAAGAGAATTTTAGACCAATATCCCTGATGAACGTCAATGCAAAAATCCTCAGTAAAATACTGGCAAACCGAATCCAGCAGCACATCAAAAAGCTTATCCATCATGATCAAGTGGGCTTCATCCCTGGGATGCAAGGCTGGTTCAACATATGCAAATCAATAAACGTAATCCAGCATATAAACAGAACCAACGACAAAAACCATATGATTATCTCAATAGATGCAGAAAAGGCCTTTGACAAAATTCAACAACCCTTCATGCTAAACACTCTCAATAAATTAGGCATTGCTGGGATGTATCTCAAAATAATAAGAGCTATCTATGACAAACCCACAGCCAATATCATACGGAATGGGCAAAAACTGGAAGCATTCCCTTTGAAAACTGGCACAAGACAGGGATGCTCTCTCTCACCACTCCTATTCAACATAGTTTTGGAAGTTCTGGCAAGGGCAATCAGGCAGGAGAAGGAAATAAAGGGTATTCAATTAGGAAAAGAGGAAGTCAAATTGTCCCTGTTTGCAGATGACATGATTGTATACCTAGAAAACTGCACTGTCTTAGCCCAAAATCTCCTTTAGCTGATAGGCAACTTCAGCAAAGTCTCAGGATACAAAATCAATGTGCAAAAATCATAAGCATTCTTATGCACCAATAACAGACAAACAGAGAGCCAAATCATGAGTGAACTCCCATTCACAATTGCTTCAAAGAGAATAAATACCTAGGAATCCAACTTACAAGGGACATGAAGGACCTCTTCAAGGAGAACTAGAAACCACTGCTCAATGAAATCAAAGAGAATACAAATAAATGGAAGAACATTCCATCCTCATGGGTAGGAAGAATCAATATCATGAAAATGGCCATACTGCTCAAGGTAATTTATAGATTCAATGCCATCTCCATCAAGCTACCAATGACTTTCTTCGCAGAATTGGAAAAAACTACTTTGAAGTTCATATGGAACCAAAAAAGAGCCCGCATCGCCAAGTCAATCCTAAGCCAAAAGAACAAAGCTGGAGGCATCATGCTACCTGACTTCAAACTATACTACAAGGCTTCAGTAACCAAAACAGCATGGTATTGGTACCAAAACAGAGATATAGACCAATGGAACAGAACAGAGCCCTCAGAAATAAGGCCGCATATCTACAACCATCTGATCTTTGACAAACCTGACAAAAACAACAAATGGGGAAACGATTCCCTATTTAATAAATGGTGCTGGGAAAACTGGCTAGCCATATGTAGAAAGCTGAAACTGGATCCCTTCCTTACACCTTATACAAAAATTAATTCAAGATGGATTAAAGACTTACATGTTAGACCTAAAACCATAAAAACCCTGGAAGAAAACTTAGGCAATACCATTCAGGACATAGGCATGGGCAAGGACTTCATGTCTAAAACACCAAAAGCAATGGCAACAAAAGACAAAATTGACAAATGGGATCTAATTAAACTAAAGAGCTTCTGCACAGCAAAAGAAACTACCATCAGAGCGAACAGGCAACCTACAGAATGGGAGAACATTTTTGCAATCTACTCATCTGACAAAGGGCTAATATCCAGAATCTACAATGAACTCAAACAAATTTACAAGAAAAAAACAAACAACCCCATGAAAAAGTGAACGAAGGATATGAGCAGACACTTCTCAAAAGAAGACACTTATGCAGCCAAAAGACACATGAAAAAATGCTCATCATCACTGGCCATCAGAGAAACGCAAATCAAAACCACAATGAGATACCATCTCACACCAGTTAGAATGGCAATCATTAAAAAGTCAGGAAACAACAGGTGCTGGAGAGGATGTGGAGAAATAGGAACACTTTTACGCTGTTGATGGGACTGTAAACTAGTTCAACCCTTGTGGAAGTCAGTGTGGCAATTCCTCAGGGATCTAGAACTAGAAATACCATTTGACCCAGCCATCCCATTACTGGGTATATACCCAAAGGATTATAAATCATGCTGCTATAAAGACACATGCATATGTATGTTTATTGCGGCACTATTTACAATAGCAAAGACTTGGAACCAACCCAAATGTCCAACAATGACAGACTGGATTAAGAAAATGTGGCACATATACACCATGGAATACTATGCAGCCATAAAAAGGATGAGTTCATGTCCTTTGTAGGGACATGGATGAAGCTGGAAACCATTATTCTCAGCAAACTATCACAAGGACAAAAAACCAAACACCGCATGTTCTCACTCATAGGTGGGAATTGAACAATGAAAACACATGGACACAGGAAGGGGAACATCACGCACTGGGGCCTGTTGTGGGGTGGAAGGAGTGGGGAGGGATAGCATTTTGAGATATACCTAATGTTAAATGACGAGTTACTGGGTGCAGCACACCAACACGGCACATGTATACATATGTAACTAACCTGCACGTTGTGCACATGGACCCTAAAACTTAAAGTATAATAAAAAATAAAAAAAGACAAATGCGAATCAGAACCACAATGAGATACCATCTCACACCAATTAGAATGGCAATCATTAAAAAGTCAGGAAACAACAGGTGCTGGAGAGGATGTGGAGAAATAGGAACACTTTTACACTGTTGGTGGGACTGTAAACTAGTTCAACCATTGTGGAAGACAGTGTGGCGATTCCTCAGGGATCTAGAACTAGAAATACCATTTGACCCAGTCATCCCATTACTGGGTATATACCCAAAGGATTATAAATCGTGCTGCTATAAAGACACATGCACACATATGTTTATTGCGGCACTATTCACAATAGCAAAGACTTGGAACCAACCCAAATGTCCATCAATGATAGACTGGACTAAGAAAATGTGGCACATATACACCATGGAATACTATGTAGCCATAAAAAAGGATGAGTTCATGTCCTTTGTGGGGACATGGATGAAGCTGGAAACCATTATTCTCAGCAAATTATCACAAGGACAAAAAACCAAACACCACATGTTCTCACTCATAGGTGGGAATTGAACAATGAGAACACATGGACACAGGAAGGGGAACATCACACACTGGGGCCTGTTGTGGGGTGGTGGGGGGGAGGGATAGCATTAGGAGATATACCTAATGTAAATGACGAGTTAATGGGTGCAGCACACCAACATGGCACATGTACACATATGTAACAAACCTGCACGTTGTGCACATGTACCCTAGAACTTAAATTATAATAATAATTTTAAAAAAAAGAATCTCAAACTAACAGAAGATCAGATTTGGAATATTTGTCCATTGTTCTTGTTGTCATGAGCCATGAGAAAACTAAGGTTCGGAGAGAAGTGCTGTTTCCTGCAAAGTGAAATGAGCCCTAGACTTACAACCAGAACTCAATTCATATCCAAGCTACTGAGTGACCTTAGAGGCTATACCTCACTGAACTTAGTGTCCCCACCTGTTAATGGGGGATAATAACTTTTGCAAGATTGTTCTGAGGTTCAAATGAGAACTGGATATGTATGAGTAAGGGCCTAATATAGCACCTATCACAACCAGTGAACTCACAAAGCCAGCTAGCAGCAGTGCTGGGTATACCAGGCTAAGTCCAATCAGGAGATAGAAAACCTTACAAATAATTGACATATAAGAAAACTCTATATGGTACTCTAAGTTTAAGGAAAAGTACTCAAATAAGGAGAAATTTTAATGGGGTTCAGACCTGACTTGAAAAGGAGTAATTTGGTGGGGCGTGGTAGCTCACGCCTGTAATTCTAACACTTTGGGAGGCCAAGGCAGGAGGACTGCTTGAGCTCAGGCATTCGAGACCAGTCTGGGCAACATGGCGAAACCCCATCTCTACAGAAATTACAAAAAAAAAAAAAAAAATTAGCTAGGCATGGTGGTATGTGCTTGTAGTCCCAGCAACTTGAGAGGCTGAGGTGAGAGGATCACCTGAGCCCAGGGAGGTTGAGGCTGAAGTGAGCCATGATTCTGCCACTGCACCTCAGTATGGGTGACAGAGTGAGACCCACCCTGTCTCACAAAAAAAGAAAAGGAGTAATTTAACACACTGGATAGCAGAATGTTTGCTGATTTGGCCCGGTGGTTCATAGTTACTATGTAAGCAGGAGGCAACTCACCAGATTACAAAAAAGCAGGCCAACAGTGACCAGTGGAGAAGGTATAAAGAGAAGGTGGGAAAACTCAGTTGCAGGTGAGCTCAACGGGGCCAGCCTTGTTTGGTGAGAACCTCCTAGGGTGCAAGCTCAATGTATGAGGGCCCTGCAGAGAGGGTAATAGCTCCATGATAACTCTTCAGCCAGCAAGTGGGCCATGTGGGGTAGGGGGTCTACAGAAGGAAGCTGAGGGACAGCATGGTCATGAAGGCTTCAAGGAGATTGAGGCACCATGTGTCTGGGTGGGTGGCTGGGTCAGAGTTCCATCAGCTGTCCTCCCCACCCTGCCCCACCCCCGCCTCAGCTGGAAACTTCAAGAGATCCCCCTCCTCCTGCAACGTCCCTCCAGCTCCCTCTACTGAGAAAGTTTAAGAGTGTGCTCACTATAAAGGAAAGATGCTTAAAGAAAATCTGTCCATTATCACAGGGCAGGTATTGAGAGGCTTGGAACTGATTGGCAATAAATTGATAACACACAGGGGTAGCCTATAAGCTTCATTTTGACTATTGGAATTCTAGATAGTTTATTGGAGACATGACTCATACTAAGTTGGTCTTCTTTGTAGATATGCAGGTTGGCCTTACTGGTAAAGAAGTATGAAAAAAGATAGATACATATTTAACCTTTCTGAGACTCACTTTCTTCATTGAGACAATGGATATTAAAAATCCTACCTCACAGGTTTGCTGTGAGAATTAAGGAAGAAAGCATATGTAAAACCCTCAGTGCAGGCATGGGCCATAGGAAGTGCAGTCATGCACCACAAAACAATGTTTTAGTAAACAATGAACCGCATATACAATGACAGTCCTATAAGATTATAATACAGTATTTTTATATGTATGCTTTATATGTTTAGATAAACAAATACTTACCATTGGGTTATAACTGCCTATATTATTCAGTACAGTTAACACCCGTACAAGTTTGTAGCCTAGGAACAATAGGCTATACCATATAGCCTAGTTGTGTATTAGACTAGACCATCGAGGTTTGTGTTAAGCACACTCCTATGAAGTTCACACAACCATGAAAACATGTAATGATGCATTTCTCAGAACAACATTAGGCGACGCATGACTGCACATAACACAAATTCATTTCCATTTGCTCAGATAATATGAGGGCAACCATGGTAGCATATCCTTACTTTCCTAGTGTTATTCTTATAAAGGAATGAAAGTAAATCAAATTGTTTCACAAGTGGTTAAGTATTTTTATCCTCAGTTGTAATTTTAAATATACTTCTATTCTTCAATCATATCCTCTCCCAACTAAGTATTGATGTTAATGAGACTCCAGTGAAACAAGTATTGCTGGGCTATGAGGGGAACTCACTTTGCTTGAACACCAGTCATTTCTAACAATGCCCATGTCAATCTGATGATAGCAGGTAGTGGGAGCTCAACCACTAATTTGCTCTTTCTTCTCAAAATCTGGTACTTTCATGGCCAGGCATGGTGGCTCATGCCTGTAATACCAGCACTTTGGGAGGCTGAGTTGGCAAGAAAGTGTCTTTTAAAGAAAGAAAAACTTGCTGTTTTCAAATTCTTGATCCAAACTGATTGTCATGATATTCCAAATAATATCTACTGGTTGGTATGCTCTTAGTCCTAAGAAAACTAGATGCTTGGACAAGATGCTGTATTTTAGCCCTGGTAGAAGAAACTACCTTTGCTACATGGTGGATACACATTGAGAGCTCATGAAACAGACCTACACCTAGCTGAAAAGATTAAAAATGAAAATTATTAACATCCCTTCAACAGACATTGGAGAATCACAGACATCCATGTGATGGTCAAGCTGAAAAGAATGAAATTATCTGGCACTCAGTATTGTCCAACGGAACTTTGCACAATGATGGAAATGTATTTTATCTGCACTGTCCAACACAGTAGCTACTAGACAGAAGTGACTGCTGAGCACTTGAAATGTGGCTAGAAAGAATGAGGAGCTGAGTTGTTAATTTAATTTTATTTAAATAGATAGTAGTTACCATAATAGACAGCAAAGATCTAGACAGCATAGCTTAATGTAAAGAGTAGGGAACGTAAAGCTAAAAAGACCTTTAGGTCTAAATCCAGGCCACTATCACTTACTAACCACATCAGTCTGTTCTAGCACTGCTATAAAGAAATACCTGAGACTGGGTAATTTATAAAGAAAAGAGATTTAATGGGCTCACAGTTCTGCAAGCTGTACAGGAAGTACAGCAGCTTCTCCTTTGGTGAAGTCTCAGGAAACAAAACCATGGCAGAAGGTGAAAGGAAAGCAGGTACATCTTACATGGCCAGAGCAGGAGCAAGAAGTGGGGGAGTTGCTACATACTTTCAAACAACCAGATGTGATGAGAATTCACTCACCACTAGGAGAACAGCATCGAGGGGATAGTACTGAACCATTCATGAAGGATCCACCCCCATGATGCAATCACCTCCCACTGGGCCCCACCTCCAACACTGGGAATTACAACTGAACATGAAATTTAGGTGGGGACACAGATCCAAACTATATCACCAGCTATATAACTTTGGTCATGTTATTTATCTTGTCCAAGGCTCAGTTACCTCATTTGTGAAATGGGGAAAATGCCAGAAGCACACAAAGTCCTTGTGATTAAAGAATGAACGTAAAGCACCTAGCCTAGTGCTCAATATAGCAGGCAGTTGATACATGATAGCTAGCTAGTTTTCCAGACAAAACAACAAAAACACCAAAAGGAGAAGAAACTTATGCACAGATACAGAGCCTGTTGGCCACAAAGTCAGAGACCAATTCTAGATTTTCTTACTTTCTTTCGTGATCATTTTCTCATAGAAACTAATCACCCACCTCCCCACCCCCTTTGTCATGTTAGCTGAGGCTACTATAACAGAATGCCATAGACAGGGTGACATAAACAACAAACATTTATTTTGCACAGTTTAGGAGGCTGACTAGGCCAAGAGCAAAGCACCAGCAGATTGGTGCATATCTTTGTAAAGTGAAGAGTAGTAGCCCATACAACTATTCGATTGCTATTTAAAAAAATCTTATGCATATACAGAAAATGTACCTTGGTGAAGCCTATTTGTTCCTTCCGGAAATTTTCCAAGGGTTTAATCAGCAAATCACTAGCATTGTGTACCTAGACAAAAAGGAAAAACAAACAAAACAATTTCTAGGTTAACAAGGTTCAGATACAAGATTCCTTGTTACTACGACATTTTCATTTATATACCAACCTGCAAAATGTTAACTGGTTTGCTGATTTGTTGGGTTTTGTTACTGTTTGTTTCTATATTGTTTCTGAAAAATCAAATGCATTGAGAAGAAATGGGAGAAAGAATAAGAGGGGCATTTCTCTGTAACTTTAATGATAGTCTGACCTGAGTTTTTAATCGATAAATATCTGAAGTGATGTCCAGCAGAGGACACAGGAGACCTGAAGGACAGGTGAAAAAGAGAAGAGAAAGAGAATGGCAAATACAAGAAAAGGACAATTGCAGCAAGTGCAAATCATTTCATCAGAGGCAAATGAGTGTGCAGTGATAGCATTAGGATAAAACATTTACAGTCCTGCCTGTGCCATAAAACCAGAACATTTCCTTCAGAATATGGAGTGCATTACAGCATCACAGAAAACACTAGACTAGGCTTTCAAATTACCTAAATATAAATGCTCAGAAGCTAATAGGAATGGCCTGTTCAGGGACTATTAATATTGGCAATAATAAATATGTTCTGGAGATATGAAAACATCAAAATCAAAGAAGACCCCTTGTTCTTTGGGCAGGTAAAGGTATACAAAGCTTTTTCTTCATATAAACCTCTTATGAGATTGTGTATGTTCAAGGCAACAAGTGGGGTTTGTGCCTCCATGGTGAGAGTTAGAATCACTAAAATGGAAGACCCTAGAGAAGGCATCTAAAGGGCTGCATTTTGGGAATCATTGCATTAATTTTTATTAATTACAAGACAGAAAACTAAAAGACAAGTTTCCTTGTCATATGAGACATAGGTGTCAGTAAGACAAGATATATCTTCATAACAAAAATAGACAACAGAGGAAAAAGCCAGTTTTGACAAGATCTGAGTTCTCCAATCTAAGAAGCAATTTTTAACCTACCTCCCCAAAAGTGTGGAAAGTTGTGGGGCATTAATGCATAGGTTATACGTGTCTTTCAGGTAATTTGGGCCTCTTGTTCTGTGTATAGGTGTGATTCAAGGTTCAACTAAATGGGCAAACTCCTAAAATGGCACTGCCAGCCTTTGTATGAGAACATCCTGGTGAACCCTGACATTCTGATCTACTGCAGCTCCTAATGCTATCATCCAGGACAGCCAGCACCCAGCAAAAAAAAATATAAAACTAGGCAAGAAAAAAAATGTTTTCCTTGAGAACAGAGTCATTCTCTATGTCTCCTGATCACCAGTGCTTTTATAGTTGGCTTTCTAAAACTTGTTTGCTACAAGCCTAGACTTAAAAAATCATGAAACCCTTCCCAAAGTTTGCTGATTTTTACAAAATCAGACCTCTTGCCTGCTAACATTTCCAGACCCTGTCTGATTCTCATCACATCTCTTCTCTTCTACTGGATCTATGAAACCCCATTGAGTCCTAATCGTACTATAACCTACCTCCCAGTACAACACTTAACATTCTCTTTATCTCTGAGTGTGCTCATTTGCCAAAGGCAGGAAAGTCTATAAATTCCACCCTGCAAGAGCCCCTAGTAAAGACTTCTCTATGCAGGTCTGATTCATAGAAAGATTCATTTTGGTTGCTTAGGAAATCAAAGCTCCACTAACAATTATGGTATCAAAAAAAATTACACCAGTGACTCTCCTTAATTGAAAATAAGACTTCTTCTACTAAAAATACCCACAAATTAAGTTATTGGTGTCATAGGCCCAGTACAGAAAGTCATTTTTCTCCTTTACTATTGTGGAAGCTTTAAAACATGGCCACAAACTCTGACATACCTTCCATTGAGAGGTGAGGTCTATGTCCCCTCTACCTTGAATGTGAGTGGGCTTGTTAATATTTTGAACAAATAGAGTACTCCAGAAGTAACACTCTGTGACATTTGAAGCTAGGTCATAAAAGGCCAGCACCAGTTCTCTCCCAGTTCTCTTGGAATACTCCCACTAGGAGCCTTGAGACAGTACATAAGAAGTTTAATTACCCTGAGATTACCAAACAGAAGAGGCCAAATTCTAGTCAATGTCTCATACCAGCTGAATCCGCCCTTCCTGCCATCCCCACTGGAAGGTGCCAAACATTAGGAAAACCATTTTGGACCCTCCATATCAACTCATCTGCCAGGTAAATGCCATCATTTGGAGCAGAAGAATCGCCCAGCTGACCCGTCTGAATGCCTAACCCACAAAATAATTACAAATAATTAGTTTTAGTTTAAGCCAGTAATCTGCAACCTTTTTGGCACCAGGGACCAGAATCATGGAAGACAATTTTTCAATGGACCCAGGGTAGGGGGAGGTGGAGATGGTTTCAGGATGAAACTATTCAACCTCAGATCATCAGGCATTAGATTGTCATAAACAGCATGCAACCTAGATCCTGCATGCCCAGTTCACAACAGGGTTTGCTCCTATGAGAATCTAATGCTGCCACTGATCTGATAGCAGGCAGAGCTCAAGCAGTAATGCTCCCTATCCTGCTGCTCACCTCCTGCTGTGTGGCCAGGCTCCTAACAGGCCATAGACTGGTGCCCTGCAGCCTAGGGGTTGGGGACCCTGGTTTCAGCCACTAATATTAGAAAAAGTTGTTATGAAGCAATAGATAATTAGAAAGACAATTTGCAGTTTAAAAAAATGTAATACGGGCCAGGTGCAGTGGCTCACACCTGTAATCCTAGTACTTTGGGAAGCCGAGGCGGGTGAATCACCTAAGGTCAGGGGTTCGAGACCAGCCTGGTCAAAATGGTGAAACCCCATCTCTGCTACAAATACAAAAAACTAGCCAGGCGAGGTGGCACATGCCTGTAATCCCAGCTACTCGGGAGGCTGAGGCAGGAGAATCACTTGAACCCAGGAGGCGGAGGTTGCAGTGAGCCAAGACTGTGCCACTGCTCTCCAGCCTGGGTGACAGAGTAAGACTCAGTCTCAAAAACAAATAAATAAATAAATAAATGTAATACCTAAGAAGTGGCCAACTGTGAAACATTGAGGAAGTTTGCCTTTGAATAAGAAGTGTACATACTACTTTCTAAAGCACTGTATGGAGCTGGGCCCTTGCATATTCAGGAACCCCCAGGATGGCAGAGTTGCTGGCTTTTCATGCTCCAAAGGGGATTGTCCTGCATAAGCAAGTGTGTCAGCAACTTCTCACACAGGGTCCATAAGGCCACTGACTTTTACATGTTTGACCCCAGTTCAGTCTGAAAAATAGTCCATGGTCTACTAGAATTGCAGGACATCATTTTCCCTTAATCACTTTGGCAACACTGCTCCCAGTCTCCTACAGCACAAACAGATACTCTGAATCTTTTCCTCTCTATGACACTCATTGGTTATTATACTATTTTCTTGTCAGAATAGAGACTTAGGAATGTAGAAAAAAGTCACATTGAGGATTTCCTCTTTTTTCTTTTTCACTCTATTTTATTCTTAAACCCCTTAGAACTCTAGCAATGACTCCCCTTTGAAGTAAATTTGGCCTTTAATCTCTTTTCTAATCACTGCATTCATTGTGTGAGCTCACTGGGGACAAAAACTCCCACCTGCTACCTCAGGTAGAATCTTCACCATAAGGAGTGACATCCTAAACTCATTAGTGAGTTTCTATCATCAGAATCCTATTGAATAAAGGCCAAAGTAACATTGAACAAGGTGTTGAGCAGAATAGAGATGATATTCAGTCCAGTATTGCAGGACTGCTCAGGAATCTTTGATGGTAAATGAAATATCAAAAGAGAGCACTGGGCCAGGCGCAGTGGCTTGCGCCTGTAATCCCAGCACTTTGGGAGGCCAAGGCGGGTGGATCAGCTGAGGCCAGGAGTTCCAGGCTAGCCTGGCCAACATGGCAAAACCCCATCTCTACTAAAAATACAAAAATTAGCTGGGCATGGTGGTGGGTGCCTGTAGTCCCAGCTACTCAGGAGGCTGAGGCAGGAGAATCACTTGAACCCAGGAGGCGGAGGCTGCAGTGAGCCGAAATCACGCCACTGCACTCCAGCCTGGGCAACAGAGGGAGACTCCGTCACAAAAAATAAAATTAAATTTTTTTTTTTTTTAAAAAGAGCACTAAAGACAGGCTGAAATATTATGGGGGCCTCTTTAGGTCACTTTTGGCAGTCTTCAAAAACAGACCTTGCACATTGCCAACAGAGGCCCCTTCAGAGTCAGAAAGGAATCTAGGCAAGCTTCATAATCATATAAGAAGTGTGCAATTCAGACTTTTCAAGGCCCTCCCCCGCTCTTTTTTTTTTTTTTTTTTTTTTTGGCAGGGCCTTACTCACCCAGGCTGTAGTACAGTGGCATGATCATGGCTCACTGCAGCCTTGACCTCCTCAGGTTCAGGTGATCCTCCCACCTCAGCCTCCCGAGTAGCTGGGACTACAGATGCACGATAACGCCCAGCTAATTTTTGTATTTTTAGTAGAGACGAGGTTTCACCATGTTGACCAGGCTGCTCTTGAACTCCTGGCCTCAAGCGATCTGCCTGCCTCAGCCTCCCAAAGAGCTATGATTAAAAGCGTGAGCCACCACACCCAGCCCCAACAGTATACTTTTGAGAACATCACAGGGATGCCCTTCCTCACTTCTTCCCATCATAATTCCTTCCCCAATTTATATTCATTTATGGAGATGACCAGACACAGGCAATTTCCATGCTTGAGCGCTGTGAACTTTCTTACTGTTATTCTAAAGCTTACTTTGGACTCTTCTTTTACAAAGGATAAAATGCAATATAAGACCCACTAAATTATCCAGACTGGGGTAGAGAGGTCCCTTTTGCTACAAAGCCAGGAAATGGAAAAGTTATAATCAAGCAATGAATTCCTGGCATGGGGTGAAAGACACTCATTAAGCCTAACCATCTCAGCATTCCTGGAATTAAGTGGGAAATAGGGAGCAAACACTCAATATACGATTGAAAAGTTGTTGGGACAAAACGGCACAACATAATTAAAGACAGAAGAAAATGAGTCAGTCATGTGGCAAAGTATCAGCAGGAAGGGTGAGAAAAACAACATCTCAAAAGATGAATACTACTTCAATATGTGAGGGCTTTGTTATTGGGTAAATAAAAGAGATGGAGAAACAACTAGGGCTAAAGAGAAGTACAGCTGAGCTTTCTAGTGCTATCTGAATGAAATGGGGGCAAATGCCTTTGAAAACAACATAGGCAGCAGTCCACAAACCCTGTGGGCAGAGAAGAACATTTAGTAGACTGTGTATTAGCAAGGGGGCCATCTAAGAGGGTCCAGGGAAACCACACATATTGGTCTCTTCTTAGTACATTTAAAAGCAAATATTTTAAACTAAGAAAATTCCCAAATCATATTTCCACAAGCAGAATCTTGTGAGTAACTAAAGATAACTAAAAACCATGCTTACATAATCAGTATTTTCCCCTTATAAAACACGTCCATGTTTACTATGTTATTTGGAGCACTTTAAACAACCATAAGAGATGGGGATTATTTTCCTCACTCTACAAATAAGAAAAAGGAGCCCAGAAAAATGAAGTAGTAAACCTGAAGTCAACAAGTTAGTGTCAGATCCAGAATTAGAGCCTTAATTCTCTAATTCCCCTACCTCCAAGTCCTGCCTTCAATCCTACTTCTCTGGGAGTCTAGATTCTATGAGCAGTATTTTGAGAAGTCAGTACCACACTGTTGAAAGGAAAGGGATTTTATAGGTAAATTAGTTCTGGCTGTTGGAATAAATAGCTTTAACAAAACTGAGAAGCCCATAAAAAGTCATCTGATGGAGAAAAGTAAAACAGAATTCCCATCCTACCATCATGCCCCTAATAAAAATGAATATTGATCAACGCATACATTTCAACATTTAAGTCCCCAATAAGTCTGGGATGGGTACAAGGACCAGTATTTCCAATAATTTTCTGCTGGTGCTGGTCATGATGGTACTGCCGGTCTAAGGACCACACAAAAAGATTATTTTTAGGCTGTTAAAATAATTAGACTTCATAAAAATGAAACACTTAAGTAGAAATCTAGCAAAATACATAAAATATCTATATAAGGAAACTACAAAACTCTGATGAAAGAAATCAAAAAAGATATAAATAAATGGAGAGATAACCCACGTTTATAATTAGGAAAAGTCAATATTTTTAAGATATCAGTTTTTCCCTGGTAGCTTAAAAGCAAATCCTAATCAAAATCAAAAAGATATCTCTAGGATCTTAAAAGCAATCCCAATCAAAATCCCAGCAAGTTATTTTGTGGATATGAACAAACTGATTCTTAAGCTTATACCTGACTTCAATGCTTTTTACTACAGTGCAATTACTACCACGCTAAAGTAATGAAGATAGTGTGGTATTTGTGAAAGAATAGATAAATAGATCAATGCAACAGAAATAGAGAGCCCAGATACAGACCCATATAAATATAGTCAAGTGATCTTTGATAAAGGACAAAAGGTAATTCAAGGAGAAAGAATAGTATTTTCAAAAAATAGTGTTGGAGCAACTGGATATCCACATGCAAAACAGTGAATCTAGA
The DNA here is from genome assembly GCF_029289425.2 of Pan paniscus. Lineage (NCBI taxonomy): Eukaryota > Metazoa > Chordata > Mammalia > Primates > Hominidae > Pan > Pan paniscus. The sequence goes on from NC_073272.2 coordinate 67,933,821, forward strand.
CACAGACTTTATATCCTTCATAAAAATTAATTCAAAATGAATCATTGACCTAAATGTAAAACAAAAAGCTATAAAATTCCAAAAATATAACATAGGAGAAAATCTGGGTGACCTTGGATTTGGAAAAGACTTTTTAGATATAACACCAAAAGTATGATCCATTAAAGCAAAAATGTGTAAGTTGGACTTCATTAAAATTAAAAACCTATGCAATGCAAAAGAGACTATTAAGAAAATAAAAAGACAAGCCACAGACGAGGAGAAAATCTTTGCAAATGCCTATTGGATAAAGGTCTGGAATCTAAAATATACAAAGAACTCTTAAAACTTAACAAAAGAAAATCAATTTAATAATAGGCAAAAGAACTGAACAAATACCTCACCAGAAAGGATATACCGATGGCAGTTAAGCATATGGAAAGATGCTCTGCATAATATGTAATTAGGGAGTTGCAAATTACAACAGTAATGAGATACCACTACACATCCATGAGAATGGCTAAAATCCAGAACACTGACAACAGCAAATGCTGGTAAGAACATGGAGCTGGCGAGGACATGGAGCAATAGGATCTCTGATTCATTGCTGGTTATGCGAAATGGCACAGCTATTTTGGAAGTTGGTTGGCAATTTCTTACAAAATTAAACATACCCTGACAATTTACACTCCAGCAATTACACTCCTTATTATTTAACCAAATCAGTTGGAAATTTGTATCAACACAAAAACCTACATACAACTGTTTATAATAGTTTTCCTTATAATTGCCAAAATAACCAAGATGTCCCTCAGTAGGTGAGTGGATAAACTGTGGTAAATCATACCATGGGATATTATTTAATGACAAAAATAAATGACAGGAAAATAAAATGCATATTGCTAAGTCAAATACGCCAATCTGAAATGGCTACATACTGTTTGATATCTACTATAAACATTCTGGAAAAGGCAAAACACAATAAAAAGAAAGATCAGTGGTTGTCAGGGTTTCAGGACTGGAGAAGGAAGAGAAGGATGAATAGATTGGACAAAAGAAATGTTCACGGCCATGAATCTATTCTGTATGGTGACACTGTAATGGTGGATACATGTCATTATATATTTGTCAAATCCATAAAATGTACAATACCAAGAGTAAATCCTAATGTAAACTATGAACTTTAGTTAATAATATTGTTTCAATATTGGCTCATCAATTATAACAAATGTATCACATTCACATGATGTTTAATAATAGGGAAAACTGAATGGGAGAGAGAAAGGTGGTATATGAGTTCTATCTTTATTTTCTACTGATTTTCTCTATAAAAGTAAAACTACTCTACAAATTAAAGATTAACAAATGGATAATTTGGCTAAAAACACTAAAGACCTCAATTTCTGTCAACATGTTCAAAGGCCCAGTTTAATATCCACTGAAATTATTTTTCACTGAAATGAATACAGATGGGATTTGCACGTTAATTTCCCTCTATCTAATGCCAAACTCTCAGGGTGGAAGCTTGAGACATAATAACCAGATCTATTACCTAACTATTTTTACAGCACCAAGAAGCTATCTGACAGAAATCAAAATAGTATAGGATCAATCCAAGCATAAAGGAAAGGAAAAATCCCCTATATCACCCATGAACTCAGCTTCAGTGACAGTGTTAGTGACTTACCATCATCATCCTCTCATTTTCTACCTCGTTGAGCAATTCAGCAAATTCCTTGAAGGATTCAGCTGGAAGGAGAGAATCAAATGTAAAACAAATTAATCATGGTGCTTGATAGACAAATGGATAGAGATCTGTGCAACAGGAAGTAGGGACCAGTGCCCTATGCCCACATGGCCACTAGAGGAAGGTGTCAAATCGGAGGACAAAGCAGGTGTTCAGCACCTGTTGAATGTTTCTTTTCTTTTCTTTCCTCTTTTATCAATCCCCATACACTTTAATATTTTATTTAATCCTTACAGCCACTCAGGAGTAGCTAGAATTTCTCTTATTTCATAGACAAGCTAAAAGATTAGGGAAGGGGCAAGAGGTTTGCTGTGTAATTAATTGGCAGCTATGGAACCCTGAAACGAGTTTGGATCCCTGTTCCACTACTGACCAACCAGAGACCATTGCTGTAAGAACTAAATTGGATGGTAAATGTAGTGTCAACACAAAGTAAATAATAAACATTACCCTTTCCACCCTCCCAAACTTTCTACTCTTCTAGTGCCAATTGTGCCACTTACTGGCAGGATGACTGGGCAAATCACTTCCTTTCTCAGAAATTCAATGTCTTTATATACAAAAAAAAAGTAAGTTAAGCTAAATAGTCTTTAGTGCCTATTCAAATTCCTCAACTTCTCTCCAGAAGCAGGAAGTATATTCTCGACTGGCATCTGAATGAAAGCCTGGAAAAACAAATTTGTCTATACTAATATTTTTAATCAAAAATTGAGTTTCCTCCTTAAAACAACTGAACAAGTCCAGCATTCCTGGTGTCAAGGAAATGAATTTAGGGGTCAACACAGGATGCAAGGCAATGACATTTCTTTCTTCTTCTGAGGATTAAGTTGCTGCAAATACCCAGGGAGATCACCTTTGAAAACACTAAATTCATTCAGAGCTCAACCGTAGCATAGAAAAGATAAACACCATACTCAGAAAGAGTAAATAGGAAAAAATGGAAATGTTTATTGACCTTCTGTCCCCAAATACTTTATGCTAAGAAAAGAGTCAGAGATTTTAATTGGCATTTTTCCAGACACGATCAGTTTACCTCTAAAGGAAATGTGACAAATATCATATTCAAACATTTAAAGGAAAAGACTAAATTTCATGGACATTAAATGTGCCAAGCCTTCTGCTTGAGGGTTTAATTGTGACAATATCTTTATTAGGTGCTTATTATTATCACTGAATTGATATCACCATATAATATAGTTTGGGTATCTATCTCCTCAAAATCTCATGTTGAAATTTGATCCCCAATGTTGGAGGTGAGGTGTGACACACTGACTCCCTTTCTTCTTCTGCCACCACTGGAAGCTTCCTGAGGTGCTCACCAGAAGCAGATGCTGATGCCATGCTTCCTATACAGCCTGCAGAACCATGAGCCAAATAAACCTCTCTTCTTCATAAATCACCTAGCATTGGGTATTCCTTTATGGTGACACAAACGGACTGAGACATAATAAAATGCACCATTTTAAAGTGTACAATTCGGGCTTTTAGTATATTCACAAAGTTGTGCAACTATCACCACTGTACAGTTGCAGAACATTTTCATCACCCCCAAAAGAAACCCAAACCCCATTAGCATTACACCCCATTACCACTTCCTCCCAACACCCAGATAACCACTAATCTATTTTCTATTTCCATGAACTTGCCTACTCTAGACATTTCTCATAAATGGAAACACATGTGACCTCTGAATCTGGTTTATGCAACCATGAACATTTGTGAACAAGTTTTATGTGAATGTACGTACATATGAAAAGTTGGCCCTCCATGTGTGTGAATTTCACATCCCACAAATACTGTATTTTTCTATCCAAATCAAAGAGAAAAAGTCTGCCTGTAACTGGACCTCTACGTTTTGAACCCATATTGTTTGAGGGTCAACTATATTTAGTATTTCCTTATAATCAGTTTTATTTCTCTAGGATTAGTAGTAATGTCCCGTATTTCATTCCTGATTTTAGTAATTGAAGTAGTCTCACGGTCAGTCTAGCTAAGGGTTTGTCAATTTTGTTTAACTTTATGAAGAACAGATGTTTGGTTTCAATGATTGTCTTGTTATTTTGACAAGGTTGCCTTATTATTATATTCTTTTTCTGTTCTCCATTTCATTTATTTCCTCTTTAGTCTTTATTATTTCTTTACTTTTGTTTCTTTAGTTTGCTCTTGTTTTTCAAGTGTCTTAAGTTGGAAAGTTTGGTTATTGATTTGATATCTTTGTTCTTTTTTAACATAGGAATTTGAAGCTACAAATTTCCTTCCAAACACTGTTTTAGCAGCATCCCATAAGATTTAGTATGTTGTGACTGTTTTCATTCGTTTCTATTCTTTCATTTTTCTCTTATTTTTTACAAGATTATCTCTGTTATTTTCTTTCATTAGACTATCATATGGTTAGGCATGTATCTCTAAATTTAACTTGTTGGATGTGCAGATTCATGTTTTTCACCAAATTTGCCAATTTCTTGGCCATTATTTCTTCAAATATTCTTTCTTTCCTGTCTCACTCTCTTCTTCTGAGGTTCTCATTCTGTATATGCTCTTATGCTTGATGATATCCCACAGGTATCTGAGGTTCTGTTCATTTTTCTCAATCATTATTCTTTATTTCCCTCAGATTGAATGATCTCAATTCACTTGTCTTTAAATTTGCTGATCATTTATTTTCCCAGTACAATATGATGCTGAACCCCCAGTAGTAAGTTTTTCATTTCAGTTATTATACTGCAACTTCCAACTGCAAGTTTCAGTTGATTCCTTTAAAAAAAAATCTATCTCTTTATTGATATTGTCTATTTTGTGAGACACTGTTCTCATTCATTTCTTAAGTTCTTTAGACATGGTCTCATTTATTAATTTAAATATATTTAAATAGGTAATTGAAACTCTTTGTCTAGAAAATCTAATGTAAGGGCTTCCTCGGGGACAGGTTCTATTAATTGCTTTTTTTCCCTTGTTCAAGGGTCATATTTTACTATTTCTTTGCATGTCTCATAATTTTTTAAAAGTTAACATTCTAAATAGTGTGGCAACTTTGGAAATCAGAACTCCTCTATTTCCCCAGAGCTTGTTGTTCTTGTGGTTGCTGGTTGTTACATTGGCTTCATGGACTCATTCTATAGTCTGCATTCTTTGTCATATGAAACCACTAAAGTTTCTGGTCAGTAAGCTTACCGGTCAACAAGTGATTGGACAGAGATTTCTTTAAATGGTTTGAACAAATATCTCCAAGCCTTTGCTGAAGGGCTCTCTGTGTATTGTGGGGTGTGCCTTCAACATTCAGCCAGACAGTTTACAACTGTGCCTTAGCCTTCACTCCTCCTTGCAAAGAGCTGAAGGTCAGCCAGAAGTGGGAGATTAGATGTCTCAAGTCTTTCTTCTAGACAGATACAAACGCTGGGTATGTACAAAGCCCCTCTCATGTGCATGACTCCTAGATTTCCAGGAATATCTCACAGCTCTTCAAAGCTCTCCAAGGATAATTCATTCTCCATTTTGTCCTGTTTGGTTTATTGTTCAGCTTCTTATTTGCTACTTTATTCTTTTTGTTGTCTGTGGAAACTGTAGTACTAAACAACTGCCACTGAATGGTTTTAGAAAATGCCCTAGGGGCAGGTGTGGTGGCTCACACCTGTAATCCTAGTACTCTGGGAGGCTCAGGCAGGTGGACTGCTTGAGACCGGAAGTTTGAGACCAGCCTGGCCAACGTGGAGAAACTTGTCTCTACTAAAAATACAAAAATTAGCTGGGCATGGTGGCAGGTGCCTGTAATTCCAGCTACTCAGGAGGCTGAGGCAGGAATATTGCTTGAAATCGGGAGGCAGAGGCTTCAGTAAGCCAAGATGCCACTACTGCACTACAGCCTGGATGAGAGAGAGAGAAAGAGAGAGAGAGAAAGAAGGAAGGAAGGCAGGAAGGAAGGAAAAGAAATTAAGAAAGGAAGAAAGGAAGGAAGGAAGGAGAAAGAAAAAGAAAGGAAGAAAAAAAAGAAAGAGAGAGAGAAAGGAAGGAAGGAAGGAAGAAAGAAAGAAAAGGGAGGGAGGGAGGAGAAGGGGAAGGGAAGGAAGGAAAGAAGGAAGGAGGGAAGGGAAGGGAGAAAAGAAAAGAGAAGAGAAGGGAAGGGGAAAAGAAAGAAGAAAGAAAGGAAGAAGGAAGGAAGGAAAAGAAAAGAAATTAAAAAAAAAACAAAACAAAACAATCACAAGTGGGTTGCAGTGACTCATGCCTTTAATCTCAGAGGCTAAGGCAGGAGGATTGCTTGAGGTCAGGAGTTCTGTCTCAAAAAAAAAAAAATGCACAAAAGAAAGAAAATGCGCTAGTAAAACAACAACAACAACCATTTAAAGAGTAAACTCTGAGTCAACTCAAATAACATAAGCCTTGTGAGTGATATTTCTCAAATTTTGAGTAACTTCACACCCATTCTACCCTCACCCATGGCTGCTAGAATGGTGGTTTGCACACACTGCATGATTATACAGACGTTAGTTTTCAAAGCTACTATGGAACTGCAGAAAGGAATAGGAACATGGCAAATTAAAATGTCATAGAGCTCAGTGTTTTTTCAACTATTCAGCCATTTTTATTTAATAAACATGCACTGTTTTGTTGCAAAATTTTGGTTCATTTTTGGAGTTTTAAAAAAGTTGATTTTGGACATTTCTGCCAGTGTTTTTGCTGCTTTTATGAAAGATCGAATTTTTGGAGGTCATTTTTCAACCATTCCCACCGTGGTAACCTGGTCAGAGCTTCTTGATCCTTACTTTCAATTAACATACAGCTTCAGTAATTGTTAAATCACTTTAAAATTAAGTTGCTGAGTCAAGAAAAACCTCATTGCTGAATATCTGGCCTGAAAAAGCCCTATGAGTACATTTATTGCTTGATCAGAAGACTGCAAATGCCTAGAGAAATATGTGGCACAGGGCAAGAAGCATGTAGCAAAGTCAAGATAGCCTCTTGATTCTAAGATTGTAATCACTTGCTTTCTAAAAAGGTTAAGACTTTTACAGATCATCTATCTTAGTCTAACTATGTCATTTTATTCCTGAGAAAACTGAGGCCCAGAGATTGGAACTGACTTGTTCAAGGTCACACAGCTAGCTGAACAGTCAAAAGAGGACCCCATTTCAATGCTCTATCTACAGTCCCCAGTCACAGTGAAAGCACTATGTCACATTGTTTTCACTGTCCCTCCAACTGGCCCCACAAATGGTGTTTTCTTCTCCAAATATCCTCATATTCACTCTCCCTTGGTCATATCTATAGCAAATCAAGAAAAGGGCAAAAGCAGAACCAGGCTCAGTGGCTCACACCTGTAATCCCAGCACTTTGGGAGGCCAAGGAGGATGGATCACCTGAGGTCAGACGTTCAAGACCAGCCTGGCCAACATCGTGAGACCCCCGTCTCTACTAAAAATACAAAAATTAGCCGAGCGTGGAAGCGGACACCTGTAATCCCAGCTACTCGGGAGGCTGAGGCAGGAGAATTGCTTGAACCCAGGAGGCAGAGGTTGCAGTGAGCCAAGATCGTGCCACTGCACTCCAGCCTGGGGGACAAGAGTGAAACTTCATCTCAAAAAGAAAAATAAAAAGAAAAAAAAAGACAAAAGAAAAAGGCAAAAGCGGAAGGTTTGGACAAGGGTTATTTCTGACTCAGAATCTTGAGGTCCTATAAAGCCTCTTACAGATCTATTTTTAACCAAATATCATGGATAATTAATTACAGCATCTTCTAAAAACTAACCCTGCAGACGGCTCTGTAGAATTAATGGGAAGGCAATAAAAGCTTTAGTGAGGAGATCAGACTGTCCATTACAGAGTGTGGTAGAGAATAGTCATTAAGGAGCCAAAGTCATTAGAGTCCTTTTGCCCTCTCTTCAGATACTAGGACTGAGGACTAAGAAAATTGGCTAAGAAATGGAAGAAAACAGCCCTGCATAACCATAACAAACAACAACACCATCATCAATAATAGCAACATCCCCTGCCGCAACACCACCACAAAGCAGGGCTTATAAAACTTACTGCAAAATTCCTCAATAATGTTTACCAATCCAAGAATTTTCTTTTTAAAAAAAGACCACAGCAAGAGAACATTATCCTTGGAAATTTCAAAGAAATTACAAAACATTCGGAAAAGTGAGATGGGAAAAGCAATATGGTAGATGCTTCTCAAGTGTTTTATTATTCATCATTACAATTTCAGTGATGAGAAAACTGAGGTTTAATTTAGCAAGGTCATATAAATTACAGTGTTATGCACTGTCTTCCAAACAATTGTAAAAATTGACAAATGTGGATCAAACAGCTTAAAATTATCTATACCCTTTTACATTGTAAATTCGTATCTGGGAAACCATACCTAAAACCTAATCATGGGATGGTCATGGTGGAAAATACCTGTAATCTCAACACTTTGGGAGGCCAAGGCAGGAGGATTGCTCAAATGCCTGATGGCAACAGTGAGCCATCTCTACAAAAGTGAGACCCCCATCTCTACAAAAAACAAACAAACAAACAAAAAGAACTAATTCTGAATACAGGGGGATAAACCTTTATATCCAAAGGTAGGTATTCAACATTATTGCTGATGATGAATAATTGAAAACACATAAAATGTCCAATGATTGGGAAATTATTAAGTATGTCCACTTAATGGACTATTATTGAAGCTATTAAAAAGGAAATTACACAAAATTTTCTGTACATGACAAAATAGCTAGAGTGTCACACTATTTAAAAACAGCAGAATATAAAAATCTGTATGCAACAATTGTACACAAGTACAGCTATATGCAGAAAATTGTTTCTACCCCCAAAAAAGCCAAGAAAAAAATACATCAAAATAATTGATTCTTTTTTTTTTAATTAAATCTAGCTCTCGGGCTTAACTATTTATTGATTATTCACTATGACATTAACACGGTTATGGAGTGCATATATGTATAAATTTTAAAGTCAAAAATGAAATGATTTAAAGTCCTACTTAAAGCTGGGCATGGTGGCTCATGCCTATAATCCCTTCACTTTGGAAAGCCGAGGTAGGCAGATCGCTTGAGCTCAGGAGTTCACAACCAGTCTGGGCAACATGATGAAATTCAACTCTACAAAAAAAGCTACAAAAATTAGGGCCAGGTGCTGTGGCTCACACCTGCAATCCCAACACTTTGGGAGGCCGAGGCAGGTGGATCACTTGAGATCAGGAGTTTGAGACAAGCCTGGCCAACATGGTGAAACCCCATCTCTACCAAATATACAAAAATTAGCCAGGGGTGGTGGTGAGCACCTGTAATCCCACCTACCCAGGAGGCTGAGGCAGGAGAATTGCTTGAACCTGGGAGGTAGAGGTTGCAGTGAACTGAGATCGTGCCTCTGCACTCCAGCCTGGGTGACAGAGCAAGACTCCATCTCAAAAAAAAAAAAGAAAGAAAGGAAAAAAAAAGCGACAAAAATTAGCCGGGTGAGGTGTGCTTCCTGGCTACTTAGGAGGCTGAGATGGGAAAATCAAATGAGCCTGGGAGGTCAAGGCTGCAGTGAGCCACAGTCCTGCCACTGCACTCCAGCCTAGGTGACAGAGCCAAACCCTGATTAAAAAAAAAAAAATCCCACTTAAGCTACTTATTAGCTATGTGATCCTGGGCAAGTTTCTTAACCTCCATTAGCCTCATTCACCTCCTTAAAATTGCTCTGAGAATTAGATAGTGTACACAAAGCAGTAGGCACACAGTAGGTACTCAGTATACGGCAGCTAATAATAATCTTTTTGTTCATTTCCATATTTTTATAACAAAGTATGTTTATATTATAATGCAAAGATACCAATAAACCCAATTATTACTTTTTTTAATGAAAACTGCCTAAGATCATGTAGTCAGTAAATAAACAGGTCAGAGTCTGAACTCAGGTCCAGCCAAATCCAAGACCATGTTTCTAAATCCTACCGTATCCCCATGAAGAAAAGTGAGCCAAGATATAAGGGTCATTGCTATGGATACAATATGGTGGCAGGAACAGGATAGAGAAGAGAGCTCAGAGTGAAAGATTACTGGAGTCCAAGAGACCTTAATGAGGGAGAAAGAGTAAATGGCAGACAGGCCTGAAGCCTGGGCCTGCCAAATGATGCTCCTGAGAAAATGACATTCACTTTGCTAGATCTCTCAACAAATAGGAACGTCTTGGGATCATTTTGTACCACTTACTTGACCCTGGCTGGCACTTAACCAGCAGTCAGTCTCCAGATCAGTCAGAAGGGAAATAGGCAAAAAGGTATAAAAAGCCTATGAGAATAGGGGGCTCATGTTCAGCAGTCTCCTCACTCTGCATGAGTGCCATCTTCTTCACTCAAATTCCCCAGTGGAACCTCAGAGGGCCTGGGAGCTTTGAAAGGACACTGGGTTGTGCCCTGCTTTGTGAATCCCGGACCACTGAGTGTGGAACTGAGACCAGGGCTCCAAGAAAGCAGCCAGTGTTAAGACATCCCACATCCTTCTGTGTTCTGAAAAATGGTTAGACTGCAAAGTCTATATATAGACTTTGCACCTCATATATAGCATCAATCTCCATTCTTCTTCATGCCTCCCATAAGACTTGCAGGTGACTCCCTTGTTTACCTGCCTCTACAATACCCCAATTTTCTTCCATTTCTTTGAGATGTTCCTCATTAATAAAGGTTCTCCCTATGGCAATAACTTCCTTAATTGTCCAGTGCATAGTTTTGGTGCTTTTTGTTTTATCGTCTGAGTTGCATAGGAAGCACCATGAAATCAAAAGAGATGTTCAGACTTCCCTAGCTTAAATGGGCTAAACGTTACCAATGTACATATTTCAGAAATTGAATGCTATACAGGAAGTTCTTAGAGAACGATCAATGTTCTTGCTTTCCATAGTATGTTTTATTAAGATTTCTCAATCTCTTTACTTGATATTCTTTTGGGTGGCTGGGGGTTGTTCAATCGATCCTCCCACCTCAGCCTCCTGAGTACCTGGGATTACAGGTATGCATCGCTGAGCCCAGCTTTACTTGATATTATTGACATATTCTTGGTATATTCTAACTATAAGCTTGCTATGTTCATGGTATATTATGTCAGAATTATTATGTTATGTCTGAAGACTTTTTTCTTCATAAAGGTTGTTTACCAACTTTTATAAATATAATATTCACTCTTCCTTGAAAATAGTGTTATTATGATTATAGATTTTTTGTAAAATCTTTTTATGGATTGATATTTCTTTTGTTTTATATGCCACATAAATCCCATGTATTTTTCAGTTGCACTATTCTTCTGGTAATAAAATTTCATCAAGTCTTCCACTTTTGAAAATGATCAGTAATAAGTTGGCCACTGCCATTTTATGTCTTTTCTCATCTACACATAGGTTTTTATGTTTTAATCTGATGCTTCCCTGAAAGCATTTAGAATCAGCTCCTAGACTCAAGTGAGTCACTCACATTTGCCTTCCAAAGTGCTGAGATTACAGGCATGAGGCACCGTACCCAGCCCAATTATCACCTTCTCATATGACTTCAAGTCATGGAGAACTAAAACCTGACGGCCCAGATCCCAATAGAGACTTCTGATTACCTTGTATTTTCTCTTTTCCTCAGGATCTCAGAAGAAGCCCTATGCACTCAAGCCCAATAACTTGATATAAACCTCTAAGAGCTTATCACCACAGCAGAAGGTGCATTGGGCTAGAACTTTCCCCAGAAAAGCTATTGCCTGTGCTAAGAAAGTCTAGCAAAATATTTGGTTCATGCATGCCCCTATATGAAAGATAACCAATATTGTGAACAATGTCACCAACTGACATATAAGCTTAAGAGCTTCAAGATGTATAACCAAAAGATTTTCCCCCCACCAATCTCATGAAAATCACTGAACCTTCAGAATTCAACTCCTGGCTCTTTACTTAAATACAATCTTTTACATTAGTGCTTCTTTTTTCATTTTAGCCATTCCTCTTTTAAGATGCCTGACCTCCAGGACTCTAAAACAACTGACATTTGCCACCACTTCTCAAAAGATACTTCAACTGGTTTTGTAGAAAAAAATACCAACAAAAGCCCTCAAGAGACTATTTCTTAGTCCCTTCTTTATCTCAACCAAGAGGTTTATGATCTGCTGTGAGTTGTTTAGCAATGAATAATATTCACATTAAACAAAAATCAGGATCAGGGGACTGACAATGTTGAACCCTCATCTCTCAGAAACCAGTAATGGGTGGCTGATGGAACTTTCCATCTAGAAGTCTGACCTTAAATCAATCTTCTTGGTCCACAAAGGTGTTTCTTTAAATATGTTAGCATAACTGGGGTGGAAATGTGATTTACAGTCTGAGATTTAAGAACATGACTTTTATTCCCCCAGGCATAAACAAACAACCCACTAAAACCCCATGGGTGACATTTTCTGGAAAAGATGTAGCAAGGTAGATGCACAGAATAAAAGAACTATGCTATCAGGGTTCACCTAATGGATGCCATGCTCTGCTGATGACAAGATTGAAATTTGAAGTTAAAATACGAGGCCCTCTGAAGATCCTCACCAAATAATTCCCAGGTACCCAAGCTGTAAACTTTAAGGAGGTATATTCACTCTCAAGTGCCAGCCTGTACTTGCACAACCCTGAGAGTAAGTGCCTCCTTAAATCTGAGCCCTAGCCACCTGCCTTGTTTCACCTTAACCCTGGAACTGACTCAGATATCACTTCTCTGAGAAGGCTTCCTTGTTTATTCTCCCCATCATCCTGTCCCCCAATACATATACACACCAGTCTGAATTAGGGGCTACCATGTGCTTACCTCTACCATAGTCCTTATCACATTGTGTTGCCATTGTCTATTTAGTTATCCACCTCCTTTAATAGACTATGAGCTCCTTGAAGGCAGGAAGATGTGTTCTATGTCTCTGAATCCCTTGTTTATGTCAATTTAGTGGACACGCTACCTATTTACTAATGAACAAAAATACATATAAGGGATCCTGAGAAAAGAGTAACCTGGCCTGGTGCAGTGGTTCACGCCTGTAATCCCAGCACTTTGGGAGGCCAGGGTAGGCGGATTACCTGAGGTCAGGAGTTCGAGACCAGCCGGGCCAACATGGTGAAACCCAGTCTCTACTAAAACCACAAAAAATAGCCGGGCATGTATTTACGCATGCCTGTAATCCCAGCTACTTGGGAGGCCGAGGCAGGAGAATCTCTTGAACCCGGGAGGCGGAGGTTGCAGTGAGTCGAGATCACGCCACTGCACTCCAGCCTGGGTGACAAGAGTGAGACTCTATCACAAAAAAAAAAAAAAAAAAAAAAAAGTAAGCATATTCTCTTAAGCCTATGTGGCAAACGGGCCTCTTTCTAGCTCATGGTGCTATGGTGACATTGCAAGTCATTTGCCTATGCCAAAATTTGTATGATTGGGAAGTCCATGAGGACAAGCTTTATAGCAGATGCTCAATAAAATGTTATTGAATGCATCAATTGGGCCTTAGGAGATTCAGGCTCTAATAGCAAATCTGGTACTATGTAGCTGTGTGGTACCTTCCACAATCACATCCCTACCTCTGGATCTCAGTTTCTCCATCTGTTGAATTGAGGGATAAACTTGCTACTATTCTGTCTCTCTTTCTCTCATTAGTCTATATAAAGTGCTTACAATGACATCTGCTATTTGGGAGCACTCTAAAAGTGTCTGTTTCTCTCGTTTAATCTACAAATCCCATTTTTCAAGCAAATTCTTACATGAAAGCCCAATATAAACCGCTGTTTCATTTGATCATGAAAGACGGGAGACACTGAGGATCCAAGGAGCACAGTTTGGAAAAGCTTGAGATCTGTCCTGGGGTTACAAAATGCTCGCTGATGTTATAAAGACTATGTAAAAATCAAGGCCCTGGGCTCCGCTATAGAGATTCTGATTCTTTAGGTATAAGGTAGGTCCTGTGACAGGATAAATGAGATCCTCAGGTGACTCGGATATGAAGTTATACAAGAAATAATGAACTAAATACTATTTAAGGTCCCTGCCAACATGGACATTTTACAATCCTATATTTTCCTTTGGTTAATTTGGGAAATATAATTTCAAACCAACACTGTTTTCCACAAATTACCTTCTATAGTGTTCCTAGTAGAATCAATAACAATGAATTATTGAGCACCAACTATATGCCAGACACTGAGCTAAATGATTTACAGACACTCTCTGATATAAGTATTATCTGATTTGCTCCTCATGACCTTGTGAGGTGGATTATACTCCCCCACTATACTGATGTGGAAAACAGATGCTCAACAAGCTCAATTAATGTTACCAAGATCCCATAGCTAACATATAAAACTCAAATCTAAGCAGACACAAGACTTCTTAGACACCTGGGATTTCCTTTGGTTACAGAGACATAGAGGTAAAGACAAGGCAATGCCAAGAAGGCATAGATGTCTAACTCTAAAGCAGTGAAAAAAGTCACGGTCAGATCAATGACACATGGCCTCCCACTTGTCCCTGTTAGACATAAACTATTCAGGGTAAGTCCTAGAGCTGATCATCAGGGGGAGGAACTCTTCAGAATCCTCAGGCTTTCTCCATGAGCTCTAGGAAGCACTGTCATTTCTGCTAAATAACGAGTACCTACAATGCTACTGAGTGACCTTTTGGAGCCAATAATGAAAATTTTTTAATGAGAAGGCCCTCTGCACATATAATGTGAAATCCAAAAGGGTATCACAATTCCATCCAAAGTGTGCTTTAAGCAATTTTTTTTTCCAGTGAAACAAGATGTATTGACTCAGGGCCAGCAGTATTGGCAATAGGAGGGCATGGCACACTCTGCGTTCTCAGCTTCCAAAGCAACTGCTCTTTCCCAACAATAGCCTCCCAGTAGGGTCCCCAGTATTTTTTTCTCGAAGCCTCCAGAGAGCCTCAGCCTCAGCTGTTGGAGTACTGGCTCTTCCTCTCACTACCACCACAATTCCCAGCTTTCAAAATGAGATTCAACAAGGACAATGACCATGACAGGCCAATGAATTTTCAAAACCTCTCTTTGGTCCTCAATAATGAAAGTCAGTTCATTAAGTCAGCATCCTTAAAAGCAGTGTTCAAATGATAAGTAGGAGCTTCTGAAATTGGCAGGCAAATGATCACTGAGTTAAAGAGTTATTATAAATCATACATTAAGAAGCAAAAAGGCCGGGCACTATGGCTCATGCCTGTAATCTCAACACTTTGGGAGGCCAAGATGGGTTGGATCACTTGAGGTCAGGTGTTCGAGACCAGCCTGGCCAACATGGTGAAACCGTGTATCTATTAAAAATACAAAAATTAGCCAGGCATCATGGCGGGTGCCTGTAATCCCAGCTACTCGGGAGGCTCAGGCAGGAGAATCACTTGAACCCGGGAGGCAGAGGTTGCAGTGAGCCCACTGATCTCCAGCCTGGGGAACAGAGCAAGACTCCATCTTAAAAAAAAAAAAAAAAAAAAAAAAAAGAAGCAAAAGACCGGGTGTGGTAGCTGATGCCTATAATCACAGAGCTTTGGGAGACCAAGGTGGTGGGAGGATAGCTTGAGCCCAGGAGTTCAAGACCAGTCTGGGTAAACAGAGCAAGACCCTGTCTTTCTTTCTTTTTTTAAAAAAGCAGCAAAGATGTCATAATCAGCAGCTCTGATGGAGCCCCACAGACCGCCACAGGAACCTGGCATCACCAAGGAGTCATTTTTCTTTTGTTTATAAGTCATTTTGCCCAGGCTCACACACCCTTTTTCCTGCATAGCACTCATTGACATTTGCAGTGAGGTTCATGGGATTAAGAGAATTAAGGCTCAAAGTTCAACATAAAGGAAGACATGAGAAAAGTCTCAGATCTGTTGGTGGCTTTGGTATCAATAGGCACCTGTTCAAAATCAGACCCTTATACCAGAAAAAGGAGCCATTTATATAATTTCATGTACCATGTATCTCCCAATCTTCCAACTGATAGGCAAGTAGCAGTTATTTTTAAAAAGAAGTACAAAAATATCTTATATTAATTATAATGTTGAAATACCTAACATTCATTTAGACACTATGCACACTTGGCATTATCTCATCCCCATTTTACAAGATAAGAAAATTTAACACTTAGAGAGGTGAAGTTACTTGCCAAGGTTACAGAGCTATTAAGATGCAGAGGTAGAGTTCAAACTTGGGTTACTTGATTCCAGAGCCCATAATGTTAACTTTTAAATAGTCATGCACTTGGACCTGGATAGATTTACTGAAGTAAAATAAAATGGAGTGAATAAGAAAATAATACAAATACAAATATCTGACTCACTAGTTACACAGTCACATTTAACCAAAATGGTCACCAATCTAAATCTAAAAAATGTTCATTGAAATATTACTTATAATAGTGAAAAATGGAAATAAGCTATATTTCCAAGAATAGCTAAGTATTAAATGAAGTATAGCTCTCATAATAATGAAATTTGAATGTATCCATTACTCATTCATTTACCAACATTTCATTGAACATCTACTGTATGCCAGGCACTCCTTTATGTGCTGGGAAAACAGTAGTGAACAAAACAAGGCCATACAAACCACCCATAAAACTTGTGAAAAATCTTAAATTACATGGGAAAATGCTTATAATAAAATATTCGGTTAGAAAGATAATATTATATATTTAATATGAACTACATTGCATACAAAGAAAACAGATATATGTAGAGAAAAAGACTTAAAGGATAATATAAAAGTATGTCCAACATACTATTTCTGTGCAGGAATATCTTCCTATCATAAGTAACTTATACTTTTATATATTATTAAAATTGACTATAATAGGCATTTATTAATAATAATACATTTTCACATTTTAGTTCCAGGGCTAATAAATATAACTGTGTTACTAACTTGTTCCAGTAACAATAGATCATTCATAATAGCTCTTTGGTTCAGTGTTCTCATCTAGCAAATGCTCTCCACTAACCCTTTAACTCAGGAATCAGCAAACTTTTTCTTAAATGGCCAGAAGATAACGATTTTAGGCTTTGAGGACCATCCAGTGGTGGTCACTAACTACTCAGTGCTATTCTTGTGCCACAAAAATACCCATAGAAAACGCTTAAATAAATGAGTATGGGTATGTTCCAATAAAACTTTATTTACAAAAGCAGGTGGTGAGCTGGAATAGGCCCAGGGGTTTGTTAACCTCTCCTCTTTACCTTCATAACAAATAATACAAACGCAAACTTCTTTTGACTTCTACTATTCAACCTCCTCTTTTTAACATCTTTGATAGATATTAACCCCGTTTTAACAGAGGACAAGATGAGACTCAGAGACAGAAATATCTTCTCCAAGATTATACAACTAATAGAGTGAGTTGTTAAATCCAATTCCCAAGAGAGATGCTAAGCAACCTGTTCCTGATAAGTTGTAGACACACAAATGCTAATTTAACACTTTCTAGGGAAATTTGATTCCTTAGAAGAATCTAACTCCAACCATTTTGGGAAATAAACCAAAAAAGTCCCCCTTTTAATATATCCTTTAGGAAAATAACTATGCTTTAAAGAAAAGGTCGCTTGCAGACTGTCTGAGTCAAAAATCTCAGTAGAAGTTTAAGGGTATCTTTTGATTGCTGTCGTGTGAGGAGGAAATGGGACTGGCAGGGAAAGTTTCCTGATCCTTCCTAATCAACCTCCCAGGGCCTTGGCATTGGACCACAGTGGATGAAGATGTCCAAGTGCTCTGTATCCACAAATCAAAAAGACTACATGGTCTCAGGGCTGCCTCAACAGGTATATGACCACATGTAGCTGAAGACTTACCGATGTTAATTTCATCATCAGTCAGAGTGTCTCCAATGAAATCAAACTGAAATGACTGCAGCGTCTGGGAAAATTTCTGAACAGCAGAAGAATAATCTGCAAAGGAAGGGTAACAAGAGAAATGTTCAACAATGCTATGCTTTGATCTATTTCCTCATCTCTGTAAGAGCAGATAAAAGAAAACCAAAGGTAAGTGCTCTGAGCAGGTTGCAACTAGCATTTAATGAAATAAAACAAAAGATTAGATATGCAGTAGAAGAAAGTTTGAACAACTAAAATCACAAGAAGAAAGGATGGGGCATCTCAGTAAAGTCCTTAAAAGTTATGGGACATGTTTTTATCCTCAACACCTCTCCTCTCTGACCTGTTCCACTCAAAGCATGGAAGACATGAAACTACTTAGATATTCTCTTAAGAGGGTCTCCTTACACATTTCCTAAACCCCTATATTATGGGCAATACACTAGATGCTTTCCATTTTATACATGTGGAGTTCAAAGTCCCAGAGCTTGGTGGCAAAGCTGGAAATAGAAGCCAGGTGGTCTGTCTGCTTCTCCAGAGCCCTATCCGTGATGATACAGGTACCACTTGGACATTTTACATGTTAACCAGATGACAGCCTGGGTTAGGATGCTATCTGGAAGACGAAGAGTCTTAACTTGTTCACAGATATTTATCAAGAGACCTGACCTAAGAAAGCAACAAATGAAAACAATCAGGGTGACATGGCCAAACAAATGCTTTTATTTTTGGTCAATGATTTTGAATTTTAGAATATATTTTAGTGTATAAGTTGGTATAAAATTAAATCATGTTTAGCTATACTTTTGAGAAGTTATCTTTATTGAGATTTTTTAAATATGTCCCCACCAAGAGGTCCAACCCAACTTTTGACCCTTGTTGCACTCCAAGAGTGGTTCTAAGGCCAGCAGCATCATCATCGCCTGGGAGGTGGAAGGAAATGCACATTGCCAAGCCCTACCCTGGACTTAACAAATCAGAAATTATATTTTTATACAAGCCCCAGGGCATTCATATACTCCTTAACTTTGAGGTACACTGATCTTACCAACTAAGCTAACCTGTTAGACCATGTTCTAGGAAAGCTTAAGCTTGTTGGTTATTTTTGGCTCTCTTTTCCGATTTCTTCTTTCTCTCCCTAGTTTCATCACCCTCCTCCATCCTGCATTTTCAAACCTATCATATGCATGGACTTACTGAGCCTGAGTATTTGCTCTCAGACCAAGGAAAATGGAGACAAGGCAAGCAACCACACTGAGTCCTTTTAATGAAAAGCTGTCATCGTTAAGCAAAAACACAATAAAACAAGTTCAAGCATTTGGCTAAAACAAATTATAAGCCAAAAATTTTATTAGCATTTTGTCTTTGTCTCATTTTCAGAAATACTTATTATCAGAATTTTAAGTCTTAACTCTTTGAACGAATCACTGAAAATAGTAATAATAACAATAATAATGACATTTTTACACAGACCAGGTTACCATGGCTTCTCACAATTTTGACAATCTAGAATAACATTTTCCACTACAAATCTAAGCCACATGAATGTGACAAGTGCATGCATACCCTTCAAATCCTTTCACAGTACATCAGCAACGAGAACACAAAACTGGCTCCATGTCTGGAAAACAATTTATTTTTTCTGCTCTCCTTGGCTAACAGTAAAAAAGGGCAGGCCCAGAATTCCCCATCTGCTCTCTGTTATGCTCAGGGAAATTAAATAAAAACATTTATTGTGTTGCTCTTCCACACCTACTAGTATTTCCTAAATATTATTTGAGCCAAGGAAGGAACAGTTATTAATTATTCCTCTTCTTAAAATTATCTCAAAATTTCAGAAACCACAAATACTATAATATTCAACATTTATAGTATTTTGAAAATAAAGGCATGGAATAAGGAAGAAGTTGCATCTAGTCTCCCTTTTCATTATTTGTACCTATCTCTTCTTTTCTCCAGACTCTGGGCCTTTAAAACACTATATCTACAAAAGGCCTTGAAATTTTATGAGGAACTTTCCACAGACATTTCCATTTACTGCTCCCAACTACATAAAAGTAGGAAATACTGTCCTCACCTTAGAATCAAATGAACAAAAAATGAAACAATGCACACAAATTCCATTCAAAAATATGAACAAGCAGCCGGGTGTGGTGGCTCACGCCTGTAATCCCAGTACTTTGGGACACTGAGGCGGGCAGATCACCTGAGGTCAGGAGTTCGAGACCAGCTTGGCCAACTTGGTGAAATCCCATCTTTACTAAAAATACAAAAATTAGCCAGCTGTGGTGGTGGGCTTCTGTAGTCCCAGCTACTCAGGGGGTTGAGACAGGAGAATCACTTGAACCTGGGAGGTGGAGGTTGCAGCGAGCCGAGATCATGCCACTGAACTCCAGCCTGGGTGCCAGAGCGAGACTCCATCTCAAAAAAAAAAAAAAAAAAAAAAGAACAAGCATAAATTCACAGCTCTTCTTGAAACAAGGTCCAAGTTCCCATACATTTGTCCCTTGTGCTGAGAAAAGTCCTGGAAAAGACTCATTTTAGATAAATAAGTGAAGTGGATGACTTCTAGACTACAAAGAATCCATAGATAACCTAGAAATGCTTGTCGTGTGTGACACATTTAATTCTTCATCATTTTAAATTCACTACATCACTCCAAACAATGTGAACTCATCATTTTATCTTCCCCATCCCCGTCCACTCTGCCACTATGTCAATATTTTTCAGTCCAGCTTTCAGAGTCCTCTCTCCATCACCTTATTTATGTATGTGTCTTCCACAATGTCTTTACTTCACCTTTCCCTTACACATTATAGAATGTAGTTGGATAGTGCTTTTTAGGCACTTTGAACTTTAAGGGAATGAGACAGAATATGAACAAGATTGATTAATTAGTGTAGACACCTGTTTTTCATCACAATACCTTTCGAGAGTTTCATGAAAATAGAATCATATAAAATAGACTCCTTTGTATCGGACTCATTTAGGTCTGCACAATGTTTTAAAATTCATCCACGTTATCGCTTGTATCAGTAATTTTTGTTTTTGTTGCTAAGTAACATTCCATTATGTAAATATACCACAATGTGTTTATTTATCATTTCTTCATGGACATCAGTGTTTATTTCAGTTTTTCACCATTGTGAATAAAGTTTCAAAGAAAATTCATGCACAAGCCTCTTCAGGGCATATGTTTTCATTTCTCCAATGCATGGGTTACATGGTAAATTGGTAAGTATACATAACCCGAGTGCCACATTTAGCTAAAAATAAATCAAGAGCCAGGCGCGGTAGCTCATGCCTATAATTAAGCACTTTGGGAGGCCAACGCGGGCAGATTACTTGAGGTCAGGAGTTCGAAACCAGACTGGCCAACATGGTGAAACCCCATCTCTACTAAAAATACAAAAATTAGCCAGGCATGGTGGCTTGCACCTGTAGTCCCAGCTACTTGGGAGGCTGAAGCAGGAGAACCACTTGAACCCGAGAGGCAGAGATTTCAGTGAGCCGAGATCCTGCCACTGCACTCCAGCCTGGGCAACAGAAAGAGACTCTATCTCAAAAAAAAAAAGAAAACAGAAAAAAAAGAAATTTAAAAAGCAATCACGATGGGTTGCAGTGGCTCATGCCTTTAATCTCAGAGCTTTGGGAGGCCAAGGCAGGAGGATTGCTTGAGGTCAGGAGTTTGAGATCAGCCTGGGCAATATAGTGAAACCCTGTCTCCACACAAAAAAATTTTCTTTAAATTAGCTATGTGTGGTGGTGCAAGCCTGTAGTCCTAGCTACTTGAGAGGCTGAGGCGAGAGGACTGATTGAGCTCAGGAGTTCAAGGCTACATTGAGCTGTGATCATGCTATTGCACTCCTGTCTAGGTGAGAGTGAGACCCTGTATCTTAAAAATATAAAAATTTTAAAAAAGAAAGCAATCACATTTGCAATAGCTACAAAAAAATAAAATACCTAGGAATAAATTTGACCAAGGAAGTAAAAGATCTACACATGGAAAACTATAAAACACTGAAGAAGGAAAGTGAATAGGATGCACAAAAATAAGGAAAAGACATCCGATGTTCAATAATTTTAGAAGTTAATATTGTTAAAATGAACACACTACCCAAAACAATCTATACTTCAGTGCAATCCCTAACAAGGGATTGCAAAGGGCATTCTTCACAGAAATATCAACACAAATGCTACAATTTATCTGGAATCACAAAAGACCCCAAAAGCAGTATATCAAAGAGATATCTGCATCATTTTTATTGCAGCACCTATTCACAATGCCAAAATATGGAATCGACCTAAGTGTTCATCAATATATAAATGAGTAAAGAAAATGGGCCAGGCACAGTGGCTCACGCCTGTAATCCCAGCACGTTCGGAGGCCAAGACGGGTGGATCACTTAAGGTCAGGAGTTTGAGACCAGCCTGACCAACATGGTAAAACTCCATCTCTACTAAAAAAACACAAAATTAGCCAGGTGTGGTGGTGCATGCCTGTAATCCCAGCTACTTGAGAGGCTGAGGCAGGAGGATCGCTTGAACCCAGGAGGCGGAGGTTGCAGTGAGCCGAGATCACGCCATTGCACTCCAGCCTGAACAACAAAAGCGAAACTTCATCTCAAAAAAAAAAAGAAAGAAAGAAAATGTAATATATATACACAGTGAAATACTATTCAGCAATTAAAAAGCATGAATCCTGGCATTCATGGCAACACGGATGAGCCTTGAAGACATTATGTTAACTAAAATAAGCCAGGGACAAGAAAGATAAATACCACATGCTCTTACTCGTATGTGAGAGCTAAAAAAGTTGATCTCATAGAAGTAGAGAATAGAGTAGTGGTTACTAGAGGCTTGGAAGGGTAGGGAGGAGCAGGGGATAAAGAGGAGTTGGTTAGGCCTGTCTCAAAGAAACAAAGAAGAGTTGGTTAATGTATACAAAATTATGGCTAGATAGAAGAAAAAGTTCCACTTTCTATTGCAATGCAGTGTGACTATAGTTAACAATATTTTATTGTATACATTCAAATAGTTAGAAAACAGGATTTTGAATGTTGCCCAGACAAAGAAATGATAAATATTTTAGGTCATGCTAATTACTCTGATTTGATCATTACACATTATATACACATATTGAAATATCACACTGTATCCCATAAATACATACAAATATGTATCAAATAAAAATGTTTATCAATCTTTTATAAAATAAATGACCATTTTTTTCAAACATGATTATACCATTTTGCATTCTGTAGGATAATTTCAGATGATCCACATACTTGCCAACACCTGGTTATTTATTTATTTATTTTCATTTTAGTCATTCTAATGGGTGTGTAATAGTATCTCACTAGTTTTAATTTGCATTTTTCTGGTGATTAATGATATAAATGTCTTATATATTTATTATTTGCGTATCTTTTTTTCAAGAAGGGTCTGTTCAAATCTCTTGCCCATTTTATAATTGAGTTGTCTTATGACTAAACTATAAGATTTCTTTATGTATTCTGGAAACGAGTCTTTTGCCAGATAAATGTATTGCAAATATTCTTTAAATTAACAAAGGGCTTAGCAATCTGAATACTGTTTATTTAATTTTAAAAAGACTGAATCTCTATAAGAACAGTGACCTTTTTGGTATATTAAGGTATCCTAATCAAAGCACCATCTCCATCTCTGCAGTAACACTGAAAACCCACAGTCATACAGCTACAACAGCTGTGAAAATCAACAGCTTAGCAGCCACTAGAGAAGGCAGAATGTGGTTGAAGTTTCACAAGGCCCTACCCCCAGAAAATTGCCATCCGGTTTAATATGTCCTATAAGCTCTATACTCAAAATTTGTCTTAGTTTGTTCTGACTTTAAGTTCATTCTGTGAAAACAACACTGCTATTGGGGAATTTGCCAAAAACAATCATCTGAAATAGTTTAAGATTATGGTGACCTGAAGCAGTGTGACAAGCTGAAATTAACAAGAGGCTGACCAAAACACTTGGTAAAAAAAAATAATAATAATTAAATAAAATCAAGACACGCCAGGCTTGGTGGCTCATTCCTATAATCCCAGCATT
Source organism: Pan paniscus (assembly GCF_029289425.2). NCBI lineage: Eukaryota > Metazoa > Chordata > Mammalia > Primates > Hominidae > Pan > Pan paniscus. The sequence continues at coordinate 67,957,463 of NC_073272.2, forward strand.
TTGGGAGGCTGAGGCTGGAGGATGGCTTGAGCCCAAGAGTTCGAGACTAGCCTGAGTAACATAGTGAGACCCCCATCTCTAGAAAAAATAAAAATAAAAAATAGCCGGGTGACGTAGTGTATGCCTGTGGTCAAAGCTACTCAGGAGGCTGAAGTGGCAAGAGGTCGAGACTGTAGTGAGCAGAGATCATACCACTGCACTGAAGCCTGAGTAACAGAGAGAGACCCCATCTCAAAATAATAATCATAATAATTTTTAATGGACAATGGCATGCCCATGGGGGCTTTGAAAAGTTGCAATGTAAAATCTAGAAAGACATGGGTCATAAAAAAGAATATGTGCATGTTCCAGGCTATTCATAGGCCCATGAAAGACTTAAGAAGTTCCTAATCTCTCACCTCTTGCTTAGCCTTGAGGTTCTGCACAAGCAGGAAGAGAAAGATAAGGCATAATGGTCATCTGCCTAGGTGAATGTTGTTGAAAGCATATCCCAATTCACACAATGACCAGCAGCAAAAGCTGGAAGGCTATTGGTTCAAAGTATTTAAATTAAATCATTGTTCAATCATTAGCTGCCCACTAAGCAAACCTACCAGAGGCTTCAGTGGCTTCTAACAACAAAGAATACACACTTTATAGAATTAGTCCAAAAAGTCAATAAATAAGCATACAATAACAAACAACCACCCTGGGGAAGGGAAAAATCTAATTTCCAGAGTTGCCACATGATTTTATATGTTCACTTTTCAACAAAAAATTATGAGACAGACTAAGACACAGGAAACAATAGTCCATGCTCAACGGGACACCATGCCTAAGAACTAAGGAAGGACTGAGAACAATGTCTCACCAAAGAGAAAATATCAATAAAACAATGGAAATAATTTTGAAAGAACCAATTAAAACATACAGTGGTGAGGGAGCTGCTGAATAAATTCTTCCACTCTTCAGTCCCCAGCTGGATAGTTCTCAGTCATATTTCATAAGGCTCTTCAGAGGCTACAGCATGATTAAACTAGTTGTCTGAGCATTGGCCAACTCAATAATGCATCCAAATATTGGCTTTTCCTCCTTTCCCATTTCACTTCTTTTCCACTCCCTGCATTGATCATTTCCTTTGTCCCTCACTCTTGCTTCCACTTAAACTACCTCTGCTCCCAAGCCTCTGCATCAAGCTCTCTCTGCTTTTAGGGGGAAGCCAGGTAAAGATAATGAGCTCTTCATTACTGGAGCTGACTACTACTCATTACTGGAGCAAATGTTAGAAAAAGATTCTAGGCATTAGATTATAACAAACTTTATCGAAAGATTGGGGAGGAATCAGTAACTAACTGGAATGGGAAGTTGGGAGATACAAAGAAGGGGAGCAAGAATGAAGGAGAAGGAAAATACATGAGCTGCTTCAGAGAAAAGAAAAGCTTTTCTTATCCATAATCTCAAAATCTAAAATAATGTCCAGTATAAAGTAGGTCCTCAATGTTAGCCAAATGAATGTATGACTTTAAAAGAGTAAATCAACTTTTTAATTTCTAAAGGTCTAATTTAATAGATGGAAGCTGTCCGAAAAATTAAATCTACTTTTTCCCCAAATTCATCTTCTTTTTTTGAAACAGGGTCTCATTGTGTCACCCAGGCTGGAGTGCAGTGGCGTGATCGCAGCTCACTGCAGCCTTGACCTCCCGGGCTCAAGTGATCCTCCCACCTCAGCCTCCCACATAGCTAAGACTACAAACACACACCACTCCACCCAGCTAATTTCTAAAATTTTTTGTAGAGACAGACCCTTGCTTTGTTTCCCAGGTTGGTCTTGAAGTCCTGGCTTCAAGTGATCCTCCCACTTTGGCCACCCAAAGTGATGGGATTACAGGTATGAGCCACTGCACCCAGCCCCCAAATCCACTTTAATATATAAGCAGTTTACTACCATTTCAGTGGTCCCAGGAATATTAAATAAATGTTGCAAAAATTTAGCACAGCTTACAGTTTCATTACTATAGCTGTATTACATTAGGAATTTATAGAGTGGGTCAGATGTGGTGGCTCACGCCTGTAATCCCAGCACTTTGGGAAGCTGAGGCATGCGGATTGCCTGAAGCTCAGGAGTTCAAGAGCAGCCTAGGCAACATTGTGAGACCCTGTCTCTACCAAAAAAAAAAATAATAATAATAATAATAGCCAAGCATGGTGGTGTGCACCTGTAGTCCCAGCTACTCAGGAGGCTGAGGCAGGAGAATTGCTTGAGCCCGGGAGGCAGAGGTTGCAGTGAGGTGAGATCACATGCCATTGCACTTCAGCCTGGGTGACAGAGCGAGACCCTATGTCAAAAAAAAAAAAAAAAGGAATTTATAGCGAATGGATATACGAAACTCCATGTGAATTGTGCCAGTAATCCATTATGCCATAAAAGCTGCATAAGGATAACCTATAGAAAATTGTTCTGAGATATTAGTGCCAAAGGTACTGATCAACCCAGGGAGTGGAAAAAGGGTGTATCAAGAAAAGGAAATAATGAAGCCCAAGTCCTAATTAGTTTCCACTTATAGAGGAGACAAACTACAATGCAACATGTATAGAACAGGAAAACATGTATAAAATGTTATCTACAAGTACAGGTATATATATTTACCTGTATTGTGTATAACTCCATTTGCACCTAGTTTTTAACTGGGAAGAAACTTAGGTAGCTAAGTTTCAATATGACTCAAAACTTCATGGATGCAACTCTACTTCTAAAGCAGATTACACAATAAAAATGCCCGAGGGATTCCTAGGCTTTGTGGTTTTGACTACTTTCAGTTTGAAATAAAAAATGTTCTCTTAACACATGCATCCCTTTATACTTATGAATTTATTAGTTTCAATGAATCATCACATTACCACCTGGTAAGGTTATGTGCTTTTCCAAAGCAAAATGAGGTAGTGGAAATATCACTAAGACAGGAGTTTTAGTCTTGCCTCTGGAACAAATCAGTTTCATGAGTTTGGGCAAGTTAACTTGCCTCCCTGGGCCTCAATTAATCAAAAACAAAAAAATGCTACTACTTACCAGTTACTGTGGCTTCCCTTTAGTTCCTACAGTTGTGAAAGAAACATAATATTATATACCTCATTGGCTTGTGGGGGGATTAAAATAAGATATCATGGTGAAGTTCTTTCACAAAAAATAAATTGGCTGGGTGCGGCAGTGGCTAACGCCTGTAATCCCAGCACTTTGGGAGGCTGAGGCAGGCAGATCACTTGAGCTCAGGAGTTCGAGACCAGCCTGGCCAACATGGTGAAACCCCATCTCTACCAAAAATACAAAAAATCAGGCAGGCGTGGTGGTGTGTGCCTGTGGTTCTAGCTACTCAGGAGGCTAAGATGGGAGGATCACTTGAGCTCAGGAGTCAGAGGTTGCAGTGAGCTGAGACTGTGCCACTGCACTGCAGCCTGGGTGACAGAGTGAGACCCCATCTCACGAAAAGAAAAGAAAAGAAAAGAAAAGAAAAGAAAAGAAAAGAGAAAAGAAAATAAATCACTTTCTAAATGTAGTTATTTTTATTTTAAAATTTGGCTAACGTTGCTATTAACTAGACTGATATGAACTAATGAGGATATACGCAGTTAGCCTATAAATTTGAAGTGAAACTAGACTAGGACAGTGGTTCTCGCATTTGTTTTTTTGTTTTTTGAGACAGGGTCTAGCTCGGATGCCCAGGCTGGAGTGCAGTGGCATGATCTCAGCTCACTGCAGCCTCAACCTCCTGGGCTCAAGTGATCCTCCCACGTCAGCCTCCTGAGTGGCTGGGACTACAGCTGTGCGCCATGACACCTGGCTATTTATTTTTTTATTTTTTTCTTGTAGAGACAGGGTCACACTATATTGAGGAGGCCGATCTCAAACTCCTGTGCTCAAGCAATCTTCCTGTCTTGGCCTCCCAAAGTGTTGGGATTACAAGTGTGAGCCACTGCGCCCAGCCTGGTTCTTGCATTTTTAAAGGGTTATAGACCCCTTTGAGAATATAAAAAATACTTTCTTCCCAGAAAGATATATGTAACATAAACTTCTGTACAATCTCTACAGTGCCAGATGCCCTAAGAAACCCATGTTAAGAACCAATAAACAAGATAATCCTCAAGGTCTCTTCTCTTTAACACTCTTGAGTATATGTTTTTCCTTTTTAAAATGAGTAAATGAAGTAGCTACTCTATAAATCAGATTGATTTAACCAAAATATCTTCCTCCTAATCCAAATACATAAAAATACTGGGTAAAAGGGCAACAAACGTGTGTATTTTTAAAATACATAGCAAACTGAGAAAGCAAGAAAAAGAAGCTCCCAAGTACTAGAAATGAAGAACAAATTCAAAGCCATAACAGAGAGCAGCAGCTGAGGCAGTAGAGAGATTAGAACTAGATATACTCAGTTCTCATTATTTACGGATTCTATATTTGCAAATTTGCCTAGTCAATAAAATGTACTTGCAACACCAAAATCAATACTTACGACATTTTGCCCACTCATTCATGGACATGCAAATAGCTATGAAAAATGTGAGTCACCAATATATACATTCTGAGCTTGAAAAGGGGGATACTGCCTTCTTGTTTCAGCTCTCATACTATAAAACAATTGTCCTTTTCCTGGTCTATTTAGTGCCATGTTTGTCACATTTTTCTACTTCTTGTTGATGGGTTAGCTGTTTAACATGGCCCCTCTTAGCATAGTGCTGAAGTACTATCTGGTGGTCCTAAAGGAAAGAAGGCTGAGACATCCTTACAGAGAAAACAAGTAGGTGCTAGATAAGCTTCGTTCAGCCACAGATTATAGTGCTGTTAGCCATGAATTCAATGTTAATGAATCAACTATATATATGATAAAATATGGGGTCTTTAAACAGAAACCAGGTAAAACAAGTTTATGTATTGATGGCTGCTGAAAATGTGGAGAGGCTCACAGGTACCTAACCCTGTATTTCCTCTAGGAGAAATGGTTCAGTATTCACTAACTAAATGTTTACATTGACTTTACAGAGCATAACTACCATGAATAACAAGAATTGACTGTATGTGGTAGTTGGAATTTTATCAGCAGGCAAAGGGACATTATTTAGGAGCTGGGAGCTTGGAATGAGATCCCTTCATGAGGTCTACTGGCATATGACACTGTAGGAATACACTAGAGAGTCTCCCATTGTGGTAAAATAAAGTTATCCAGAACCACAAGCTTTTGCTAATTAAGAGTTCAAGTTTATACTGCTCACAAAGGTTTCTAAAAGTTAATTTTAAAACTAATCTTGAACCAGCACCACGCAAGCTCTAAGAAGAGGAAAAAAAAAATGCCCCATAAGAACACCTCTATAACCCAGGGCACATAAGGGAATCCCAAAGAAACAACTGCCACCCAGAACTTCACAGTTGAAAATCATAAACCACACTAGGAAACCAATATGAGAGCCAGGCAGCAGTCAAGGCAAATAAGTGGGTTCTCTTCTGTAAGATCTAGGATTATATTACACTCCAAAAAGTAATTTTTAAATATGAATAATTTAAATATTCAAAAAAATAGGAAAAATTAGAATCCATATACCAGTCACAGATTATCTCAAAAGAAACAAGAATCAGAATGACAGCCATTTGCTCAACAACAACACTGCCAAAAAATGGATTATTAGTTTTTACTTGCTAAGAGAAAATAACCATCAACATACTAGTAGCAAACTAGAAAACAGATCTGAAGAAATTATCCAGAGCACAGCACAGGGAGAAAAACAGCTGCAAAATATAAAAGAAAAAATAGGAGATAAGGCTAGGAAAAGAGGCACTGATAGCAAAACCCAAATAAGGGAATAAAAGGCATGGGGGAGGCCAGGTGCCATGGCTCATGCCTGTAATTCCAGCACTGTGAGAGGCCAAGGCAAGCAGATTGCTTGAAACCAAGAGTTCGAGACCAGCCTGGGCAACATTGTGAGAAGTTGTCTCTACCCCTTCAAAAAAAAAATTATTTAAAATCGCCAGGAATGGTGGTGCATGCCTGTAGTCCCCAGCTAAGGTGGTTGGGGGGAAGTTGAGGCTGGAGGATGGCTTCAGCCTGGGAGGTCAAGGCTTGCAGTAAGCTATGATAGTGCCACAGCACTCCCTGTCCCCGCTCCCAAAAAAAGAAAGAAAAAGAACAAAATGGGAATATCAAACAAAATGGATAATATATATTAAAAAGGGCAATTCACGTAGAATACACAGCAATTACAAACATACAAGCAACAAACATGAAATCCGCAGAATACATGAAGCAAAGGTGTGTGTTTGTTTGTTTGTTTTGAGATGGAGTCTCGCTCTGTCACCCAGGCTGGAGTGCAGTGATGCAATCTGGGCTCACTGCAACCTCCGCCTCCCGGGTTTAATTGATTCTCCTGCCTCAGCCTCCCGAGTAGCTGGGATTATAAGCACCCGCCACCGCACCTGGCTAATTTTTGTATTTTTAGTAGAGACGGGGTTTCACCATGTTGACCAAGCTGGTCTCGAGCTCCTGACCTCAAGTGATGCGCCCACCTCGGCCTCCCAAAGTGTTGGGATTACAGGCATGAGCCACCGTGCCTAGCTGGTGAAGCAAACACTGATAAAACCGAAGGAAGAAACAGATAGTTATACTATAATAGATACAATAATGGATGAAACAACCAGACAGAAGATCAGTAAGGAATTTGTGTACTTGAACAACAATATAAGCCAACTGGAACAAACAGATATATAAAGGATATTCCATCCCACAATAAAACACACATTTTTTGAAATGCACATGAAAATTTCTCCAGGACAGACAACATGTTAGGCCACAAAACAAATGTTAATACATTTTAAAAGCTTAAAATCATGCAAAATATTTTTTCTGATAAAAATGAAATTAAACTAGAAATTAATAATATAAGAAAACAGGAAAATTCACAAACACATGAAAATTAATTATATTCTTTTTTTTTTTTTTTTTTTGAGACAGGGTCTCATTCTGTTGCCCCAGCTGGAGTATACTGGCACAAACTCAGCTCACTGCAGCCTCAAGCAATCCTCCCACCTCAGCCTCCCAAGTAGCTGGGACTACTGGCATGCACCACTAGGCTCGGCTAATTTTTTTTTTTTTTTTTTTTTGTAGAGACGGGTTCCCACTATGTTGCCCAGACTGGTCTGAAACTCTTGAGCTCAAGCAATCCCACATGCCTCGGCCTTCCAAAATGCTGGGATTACAGGTGTGAACCTGTGCTCCCGGCCAATAACTCACTCTTAAACAACCAATAAGTCAAAGAAGAAATCACAAGATAAAATAGCAAGTATCTTGAGATAAATGAAACCAAAAACACAACATAATTTTCAAGACGTATGGCATGCAGTAAAAGCAGTGCTGAAAGGGAGATTTATAGCTGTAAATGCTTACATTAAAAATGAAGAAATATCTTGAATCAGTAATCTAACTTTACACCTTAAGAAACTTGAAAAAGAGAAAACTAAACATAAGATAGAAGAAGAAAGAAAATAAAAAATAGTCCCCAGATCAATAAAATAGACAATAGAAAAACAATAAGGAAAGTCAATGAAGCCAAAAGATTAAAGAAATCAACAAAATTGACAAACTTTTAGCTAGACTGAATAGGAAAAAATAGAGATGACACAAATTATTAAAATCAGGAATAAAATTAGGGACCGAGCACGGTGGCTCATGCCTATAATCCCAACATTTAGAGAGGCCAAGGCAGGAGGATTACTTGAGTCAAGGAGCTCAAGACCAATCTGGGCAACAGAGTGAGACTCATATCCACCAAAAAATAAAAATTAGCTGGGTGTGGTGGTACATGCCTGTAGTCCCAGCTACTTGGGAGGCTAAGGCAGGAGTATTACGTGAGCCCAGGAGCTCGATGTTGCAGTACCTGATGATCCTACAACTGCATTGTGGGCTGGATGACAAAGCAAAACCCTATCTCAAATAAATAAATAAATAAGAAAGAAAGGAAGGGAAGGCTTTTATCCAAAAGGCAGGCAATAATAAATGCTGGCGAGTATGTGGAAAAAGGGGAACCCTCGTACACTGTTGGTGGGAATGTAAATTAGTACAACCACTATGTAGAACAGTTTGGAGCTTCCTTAATAAACTAAAAATTGAGCTGCCATATGATCCTGCAATCCCACTGCTAGGTATATACCCAAAAGAAAGGAAATCAGCATACCGAATAGATATCTACACTCCCATGTTTCTTATAGCACTCTAAGTGTCCATCAACAGATGAATGGATAAAGAAAAAGTGGTACATATACCACGTCATTCACAAATACCACAAATGAGATCTAATCATTCTTTTTTTATGGCGGAATAGTACTCCATTCAACCATAAAAAAGAATGAAATCCTGTCATTTCCAACAACAATGGATGGAACTGGAGATTGTGTTAAGTGAAATAAGCCAGGCACAGAAAGACAAATTTCACATGTTCTCAATTATTGGTGGGAGCTAAAAATTAAAACAATTGAACTCATGAAGATGGAGAGTTGAAGGATGATTACCAGAAGCTGACAAGGGTAGTGGGGAGTGAGGGAAGAGAATAAGAATGGTTAATGGGTACAACAATATAGTTAGAATGAATAAAATCTAGTACTGAATAGCACAACAGTGTAACTATAGTCAACAACAATTTACTGTATATTTTAAAATAACTAAAAGAGTATAATTGGTTTACAGTACAAATAAATGATAAATGCTTGACATGATTGAATACCTCATTTACCCTGATGTGATTAACCATTGTATGCCTGTATCAAAATATCTCATGTACCCCATAAGTATATATACCTATTATGTACCCACAAAAATTAAAAAAATTAAATTTTTTAAAAAAGAAATAAATGAGAGGACATTACTACCAGTTTTACATGAATCAATAGGATTATAAGAGAATACTATAAACAATTGCATGCCAACCAATTGGATTGCCTAGATCAAAAGGACAAATTCCTAGTAACACACAACCTACAAAAACTGAATAACAAAGAAACAGAAAAAACTGAATAAATGAATGCCATTAGGAGATTGAATCAGTAATCAAAATCCTCCCAACCGGGCCAGGCACTGTGGCTCATGCCTGCAATCCCAGCACTTTGGGAGGCTGAGGCGGGTGGATCACTTGAGGTCAGGAGTTCGAGACCAGCCTGACCAACAAGGTGAAACCCCATCTCTACTAAAAATACAAAATTAGCCGGGTGTGGTAGCGCATGCCTGTAATCCCAGCTACTTGGGAGGCTGAGGCAGAAGAATTGCTGGAAACCAGGAGGTGGAAGTTGCAGTGAGCCGAGATCGTGCTATTGCACTCCAGCCTAGGCAACAAGAGCGAAACTCCATTTCAAAAAAAAAATCTTCCCAACCAAAAAAAATAAAAATAAAAATAAAAGCCCTGGACCAGGTGGTTTCACTGTTGAATTCTACCAAAAATTTAAAAAACAATAACACCAATACTTCTCAAACCCTTCTAAAATATTCAGATACCAAAGCTAGAGAAAAACACTACAAAAAAAACGAACATCTTGGCCAGGTATGGTGGCTCACACTTGTAACCCCAGCACTTTGGGAGGCCAAGGCAGGCGGATCACCTGAAGTCAGGAGTTCAAGACCAGCCTAAGCAAAATGGTGAATCCCTGTCTCTACTAAAAATACAAAAATTAGCTGGGCATGGTGGCACATGCATATAGTCCCAGCTACTCAGGAGGCTGAGGCAGGAGAACCGCTTGAACCCAGGAGGTGGAGGTTGCAGTGAGCCAAGATCGTGTCACTGCACTCCAGCCTGGGCGACAGAGCGAGACTCCATCTCAAAAAAAAAAAAAAAAGAGAGAGAAAGAGACACAGAGAGAGAATCAGTCGATATTATACATCGTTTAATAAAAACAAAGGGAAGCCTGTCATGGTCACGTGCATCTTCCCAGCTACTTGGGAGACTGAAGCAGAAGGATCATTTGAGCCAAGGAGTTCGAGCCTGCAGGGAGCTATGATCACACCACTGCACTCCAGCCTTGGTGATCTAGGTGACAGAGTGAGACCCAGTCAGAAGACAGAAAAGAAAGGGAAGAAAAGGAAGAAAGGGAAGAAAGAAAGAAAGAAGGGGGAGAAGGAGGTAGGGAGGGAGGAAGGGACAGAGAGAGAGAGAAAGACAGAAAGTAAGAAAGAAACATACTCATCTCGATTTATGCGAAAAGTCATTCTACACATTTCATTTGATGAAATTCAACACATTTCATATTAAAACAAACAATAAACTATGAATAGAAGATTGCTACCTCAACATGATAAAGGTCATATATGAAAAACACACAGCTAATATCATACTCAATTATTAAAGTCTAGAAGCTTTACCACTTCTATTCAACACAGTATTGGAAGTTCTAGCCATAGCAATTTAACAAGTAAAGAAAATAAAATGTAAACTTAAATTGTAAAGGAAGAAGTAAAATTATCTCTATTTGCCAATGACATGAACTTAACATGCAGAAAATCCCTAAAATTCACAAAAAATATTATTAGACCTAATAAATGAATTTAGAAGTTACAGGACACAAAACCAACACACAAAAAACAGTTGCATTTCTATACACTAAAAAATTAACAATTAGAAAAATTAAGAATATAATTCCATTTACAGTAGCGTCTCAAAGAATAAAATACATAGGAATAAATTTAACCAAGGAGACAAAAGACTTCTACAATGAAAACTACAAAGCATTAATGAAAGAAATTAAAGACAGAAATATATGCAAAGACATCTGTGTTCATGGATTAGAAGACTTAATATTATTATAATGACAGTCTCATAATCTGGTCTCTAAATAAATAACTAAAAATTAAAAAAAACAGGAGTGGTTATATTAATATCAGATAAAGTAGACATCAGAGCAAATAAATTAATAGGGATACAGAGGGACATTACATAATGTTAAAAGTGCCAATCCACCAAGAAGATATAGCATTCCTAAATGTGTATGCACAAAACAACAGATGTTCAAAATACATAAAGCAAAGACTGACAGAACCATAAGAAGAGACAAATCCACAATTACAATAGGAGACCTCAACAGTCCTCTTTCAACAACGTATAAAACTAGACAGCAAGGTTATAGAACAACTAAGCAACACCATCGGTCTACAGGATCTAATCAAAATTTATAGAACACCCCAACCAAAATTAGCAGAATAGACATTCTTTTCAAGCGTCCATGATATATTACTGATATAGACCATTATATTAGTTTTCTATTCGCTGCCATAAGAAATTACCATAAACTTGGTGGTTTAAAACAATACAATGTATTGTCTTACAGTTCTTGAAGTCAAACCTCAAAATGGGCCTCACTGAGCTACAATCAGTGTCAGCAGGTCTGTGTTCCTTCTGGAGGCTTTTAGTGAGACTCTCTTTCTTTGCCTTTCCCAGCCACGCACATTACTTGGTTCCTGACCAAAGATTTCTCCATCTTCTACATCAGCAATGTCAGATCAAGTCCTTATGACACCTCCACCACTCTGGTTCTCTCTTTCCTGCCTCCCTCTTCAATGTATAAAGACCATTATGAAAACACTGGGCACAATCGGCTAATCCAAGATATGCTCCACATCTCAAAATTAGGCCATCAGCAAACCTCATTACACTTGCAACCTTAATTCCCTTTTGCCATGCAATATAACATTTATAAATTTAAGTGAGTAGAATGTGGACACCTTTGAAGGGCTATTATTCTGCCTACCACAGCCATATTCTGAGCCATAAAACCAACCTCAAAAAAAGTTTTTTTATTTTCAATTCCACAGGGAATATTCTGTGGTCAGAATGAAATCAAACTAGAAATCAGTAACAGGCTGGGCACGGTGGCACAAGCCTGTAATCCCAGTGCTTGGGGAGGCTGAGGCATGTGGATTGCTTGAGCCCAGGAGCTCGAGAAAGGCCTGGGCAACATTACAAAGCCCCATCTCTACAAAAAATACATGAAATTAGCCTGGCGTGGTAATGCATGCCTGTAATCCCAGCTACTCAGGAGGCTGAGATGGGAGGACTGCCTGAGCCCAGGAGGTCGAGGCTGCAGTGAACCCTGATGGTGACAATGCTCTGCAGCCTGGGCAACAGAGTGAAACTCTGTCTCAAAAAAAAAAAGAAAAAGAAGAAGAAGAAAGAAAGAGAGGAAAGAAAGAAAGAAAGAAAGAAAGAAAGAAAGAAAGAAAGAAAGAAAGAAAGAAAGGAAGGAGCGAGGGGAAAAGAAAAGAAAAAGAGAAGAAGAAGAGGAGGAGGAGGAAGGGAGAGAGGGAGGGAGAGAGGGAGGGAAAGAGAGAGAGAGAGAAAGAAAGAAAGAAAGAAAAGAAAGAAAGAAAGAGAAAGAAAGAGAGAGAAAGAAAAAAAGAAAGGAGGGAGTGAGGGAAGGAGGAGAAAAGAAAAAGAAGAAGAAGAGAAGGAGGAAGGAGGAGGAGGAGGAAGGGAGAGAGGGAGGGAAAGAGAAAGAAAGAAAAGAAAAGAAAAGAAAAAAGAAAAGAAAAGATCAGTAGCAGTAAGAAATCAGGAAAATTTCCAAACACATGGAAACTAACACATTCCTAAACCTATAGGTCAAAGAGGAAATCTCAAGGAAAATTAACAACACACTGAGGCCAGGAAAGGTGGCTCACACCTGTAATCCCAACACTTTGAATCCCCATCTCAAGTAAAAAAACAAACAAACTAAAAACTATACATTGAACTAAAGTTACAACGTATCAAAAGTGTCTCTATTTCAAAGCGTCTGTATTTCAGATGACTGACAGTCTGTAAAACAACACCAAGCAATCTGCCACAAAATTCCTAGAACTAATAAATCAGTTCAGCAAAGCTGCCCCATACAAAATCAACATACAAAAATCAATCGTATTTGTATATACTAGCAATTAACAAGTAGAAACTGAAATAAAAAACACAATACCATTTACAATGAACCCCCCCAAAAAACAAGTACATGTAATTCTAACTAAACCTATTCAAGAATTGTATACCGAAAACAAAACACAGACAAAAGAAATCAAAGTCTAAATATATGGAGAAACTTACCATGTTTATGTATTATAAGACTCAACATAATAAAAATGTCAATTCTCCCCAAATTGATATACAGGTTTCAGGCAATTCCTATCAAAACCACAGCAAGATTTTTTTGGGGCAAAGACAGACAAAATAATTCTAAAATGTATATGGAAACATAAAGGAACTAAAATAGCTCCTTTTTTAAAAATCAAAGTGCTGGGATTAAAGGCATGAGCCACAGTACCCAGCCCCACTGATTATTTTAAATAAACTTTAGAATGATTTAGATTTATTGAAGAATTTCAAAGAGAGTGCAGAGTTCCCATATACCCTACACCTAATTCTTCTGTTATTAGCAGTGCATAATAGTATGGTACATGTGTCACAACTAGTGAATATTGATATATTATTAAAGTCCATACTTTAATCAGATTTCCTTGGTTTTTACCTAAGGTCTTTTTACTTTTCCAAATCCCATCCAAGATCCCACATTACGTTTAGTCATCATGACTCCTTAGGCTCCTTTTAGCTCTGGTAGTTTCTCAGACTTTCCTTGTTTTTGATGACCTTGCCGGTTTTGAGAAGTACTGCTCAGGTATTTTGGAGAATGTCTCTCAATTAAGATCTGTCTTAAGTTTTTATCATGATTACACTGGGATTATAAATTTTGGGGAGAAATACCACTGAGATAAAGTGCCACTGTCATACATCATACCACAGGTATACACTATCAACATGATTTATCACTATTGATGTTGACCTTGATCACCTGGATAACGCAGTGTCAGGTTTCTCCACTCTCAAATTACTCTTTCTTTCCTCCTTTCCATACTGCATCTTAGGAAGAAAATCACCATGTGCAGTCCACATTTATGCCCTCCTGAGGGTGAAATGGAATATCTACACAAATTATTACCCAAGTGATTTTTATCAAAGGTACAAAAGCAATTGAATGGAGGAAATATTACTTTTCCAATAAATGGCACTGGAGCCACTGAACATGAGACATAAAAATGAACCTCAACTTAAACCTCATACCTTATTCAAAAATTATCTCAAAATGCATCACAGACTTAAACATTAAACAACAGAATTTTTAGGAGAAAGTTTGAAGAAAATCTTTAGATCCTAGGCCTTGACGAAGAGTTCTTAGACATAATACCAAAATCATGACCTATAAAAGAAAAAAAAAATGACTGGGCATGGTGGCTCATGCCTGTAATCCCAGCACTTTGGGAGGCCGAGGCAGGTGGATCACTTGAGCACAGGAGTTCAAGACCAGCCTGGACAACACAGTAAGGCCCCATCTCTATGAAAAATGCAAAAATTGGCCGAGTGTGGTGGCGCTCACCTGTAGTCCCAGCTACTCGAGAGGCTGAGGTGGGAGGATTGCTCGAGCCTGGGAGGCGGAGGTTGCAGTGAGCCGGGATCTAGCCATTTCACTGCAGCCTGAGAGACCAGAATGAGACTTGCTCTCCAAAGAAAATAAATAAATAAATAAATCTACAACCTAAACTCCAACAAAATTTTACAATTTTGCTCTACAAAAGACCTGTTAGGATGAAAAGACAAGTTGTAGATTGAGAGAAAGTATTCACAAACCACATATCTCACAAAGGACTCATATATAAAATTCTTTATACATATAAAGAATACTCAAAGTTGAAAATTGATAACAATCCAAACAGAAAACGGGCAACAGATATAAAAAAATATTTAACTGAAGAGGATATGTGGATGGCAAATAAGCATAAGAAACGATAGTCAACATAAATAGCTGATCAGTAAACATTAAGAATAGAAAGAGAAGCCGGGCACAGTGGCTCACACCTGTAATCCCAGCACTTTGAGAGGCTGAGATGGGTGGATCACTTGAGGTCAGGAGTTCGAGACCAGCCTGGCCAACATGGCAAAACTCCATCTATACTAAAAATACAAAATTAGCCAGGCATGGTGTTGGGCGCCTGTAATCCCATCTACTCAGGAGGCTGAGGCAGGAGAATCACTTGAACCCATGAGGCAGAGGTTGCAGTGAGCTGTGATCATGCCACTGCACTCCAGCCTGGGCGACAGAGTAAGCCTCCGTCTCAAAAAAATATATATAAATACAAAGAGATATTGAGATATTACCACAGAGCTATCAGAAAGGCTAAAATAAAAAACAGTGACAATACCAAATGCTGGTGAGGATACAGAAAAACTGAATTTCTTATTACATTGTTGCAAATGTAAAATTGTGAAACCTCTCTAGAAAACACTGACAGTTTCTATGAATGAACCCCCCGCCATTTTTCTATATTCTCACAACACAGCAACAATCAACATGCATGACTTCTGTGACCAAATGGTTGGGAATTTTCCCCCATACCCCAAATAAGCAATCAATTTTGCAGTGAACACCAGCTGGGCATCATCCAATTCAATTATGACACTATCTACCTGGAGATAGCATCAGATCCCACAGGCTAGGGGCTCGGTACCACAACACTACCCCAATTCAGACACCAGACCCAAGTCCAGGTCTCTGGAACATCTCACTGACCAGATTCAAGTTGGGGTACCCATTACCCCCTCTTTGTGTTCTATTAATTTGATAGAGCGGCTCACCAAACTCAGAAAACCCCTTATGTTTACTGATTTATTATAAAAGATATTACAAAGGATACAGGTGAAGAGATACATAGATCAAGGCATGTGGAAAGAGGAACAGGGCTTCCCTTCCCTACTTGGGCATACCACCCTCTGGGAACCTTCATGTGTTCATCTATCTGGAAGCTCTACAAACCCAGTTCTTTAGGCCTTTATGGAAGCTTCATTGTGTAGCCATGATTGATTAAACCATTGATTATTGGTGACCAACTTAACCTTCAGCCCCTCTTCCCTCCCTGGAGGTTGGGAGTGGGACTCAAGTCCCAACCCTCTATTCCTGCCTTAGTCTTTATGGTGACCACCCCCTATCGTGACGCTACCTAGAAGGTGCCAGCCATGGGTCCATTATTAGCATACAAAAAGACATCACTTACAAGATTCGAATGATTTTAGGAGTTGTATGTCAGGAAACCTGCTCAAAGACCGGATACATATTTTGCAATATCACAAGTCCCTACCCTCTACCCCTTAGAACCCTGCTGGCCTTACATCAGAAGGATACAGAATTCAAAAGATACTGGCACATTACTAGAATCCCATTCAATCATTAATAATTAGTCCAGTCCATCATATTACATGAAAGTCTCCCAGCATGAAGCCACACAGGTTTGCAGGCTTCCATTCTACCCAAAGTATGAGTGACAGGAATGGAAAACCCAAACGTCGTATGTTCTCACTTACAAGTGGGAGCTAAGCTATGAGGACTCAAAGGCATAAGAATGACATAACAGGCTGGGCATAACACGGTGGCTCATGCCTGTAATCCCAGCACTTTGGGAGGCCAAGGCAGGTGGATCACCTGAGGCCAGGAGTTTGAGACTAGCCTGGCCAACATGGTGAAACCCCTTCTCCACTACAAATATAAAAATTAGCTGGGCATGGTGGTGGGCGCCTATAATTCGAGCTACTCAGGAGGTTGAGGCAGGTGAATCGCTTGAACCTGGGAGGTGGAGGTTGCAGTGACCCAATATCGCACCATTGCACTCCACCCTGACTCTGTCTCAAAATAAAGAAAAAAAAAAGACCAAACATATTTTACATTCTCAGAGTTTGTTTTTATTTTATTTTATTTTATTTTATTTTTCAGACAGGGTCTCACTCTGTCACCCAGGCTGGAGTGCAGTGGCGCCATCATGGCTCACTGCAGCCTCAACTACCTGGCTCAGGTTATCCTCCCACCTCAGACTCCACAGTAGTTGGGACTACATGTGTACATCACCGGACCCAGCTAATTTTTTGTACTTTTTGTAGAGATGGGGTTTCGCCATGTTGCCCAGACTGGTCTCAAACTCCTGGATTCATGCAATCTGCCCACCTCAGACTCCCAAAGTGCTGGGATTACAGACATGGGTCACTGTACCTGGCCCTCAGTTTCTTTTAAAACACTTATCATACAACCCAGCAATTACATTCCCAGGCATTTATCCCAGAGAAAACAAAACATATGACTGCACAAAATCCTCTACAGGAATATTCATAACAGCTTCATCTGTAATAGCCAAAAACTGGAAATGACTAAAATGTCCCTCAAAAGGTGAATAGTTAAACAAGCCATGATACATCCATGCCATGGAATACTATTCAATAGTTGCACCACTTAGCTGGGCATGGTGGCTCATGCTTGTAATCCCAGCATTTTGGGGGGTTGAGGCAAGACGATCACTTGAGGCCAGGAGTTCGAGACTAGTCTGGTCAACATGATGAAACCCCGTCTCCACTAAACATATAAAAATTAGCCAGGAGTGGTGGTGTGTGCGTGTAATCCCAGCTACTTGGGAGACTGAGGCAGAAGAATCGCTTGAACCCAGGAGACAGAGGTTGCAGTGAGCCAAGATCGCACCATTGCACTCCAGCCTGGTTGACAGAGTGAGACCCTGTCTCGAAACAAAACAAAACAAAACAAAAAGTTGCACCACTCAATACCAATAAAAATAAATCAATTATTGACATATGCAATAACTTGCAAGAATCACCAGAAAATTATGCTGAGTAAAAAGAAAAAAAAATCTTAAAAGGTCACATACTGTATGATTCCACTTATATAATACTCTCAAAATGACAAAAATATAGAAATGGAGAGCATGTTCTTAGTTGCCAGAGGATACATGTGGTGGCAAGGAAGTGTGTGGGTGTGAATATAAAGGGGTAGCATGAAGGAAGATATTTGTGTTGATGAAATCGTTATGTATATTAACTAAGGTTAAAGTCATGCAAATCTACACAGCTTGATAAAATGCATAGAACGATACATATACATTGTACCATTGTCAGTTTCCTGGTTTTTATATTACAGTATAATTATGTAAGATACAATTACATTGTGATAGATTGGGTAAAAGTTACAAGAGACATCACTGTACTATCTTTGCAACTTCCTATGAATGTTTTAATACAATTATTTCAAAACAATACATTTTTTAAAGAGAGGGAAAGCTACCCAATTTACTTATTGGTCTGATAGTAAAACAGTCTAGCTACAACGGCTTCCTTTCTCTTTCTTGAACCTACCAGAAACATGCTTACTTCAGAGCCATTATACTTTCTCTTCCCTCACATGTCTTTCCTAAAATGTCACCTTGTAAGAGAGCTGTTGCTGTAAATTCTTTTCTAAGATTGCATACCCCCCTACACACACGCACTATGTAACCTAATTTCTGCTTCTTTGTATCATTAGCATTTGTCAACATCTAATATACTACATATTTAATAAATTGCCTTGTTTATGGTCTGTCTTCCCCACAGTAGAATATAAGTTTCATGAGGGCAAAGATTTTTATCTATTTTATTCACTACTATATCAACATTCACTAGAACAGTACACAGAACACAGTATGGACTCAATAAATACTTGTTGAATGAGTAAATGATAAAATGTACAAGAAAAAAATTATAGACCAATCTCATTCATGAAGATAAATGCAAAAATCCTAAACGAATTTTGGTGAAAAAGCAACATATAAGAAATTGACTATACATCATGATTACGTATGGTTTAAGACTTTAAGGATAATTGAACATTAGAAAACCTATTATTGTAATTTATCATACGTACAGACTGACAATAAAAAGCATTTGATTAAAATGCAGTACTCATCCATGAGGATCATTACAAAAAAAGGCATCCTCAGACTAGAAAGAACTTCATTAACCTGATGACCACTATCTATTAAAAGCTTACATCAAACATCAAATTTAATGGTGAAATTGTAGAAGCATTCCTATTAAAGCACAGATGAAGTACAGAGTGTCCCTATAGCTCTTACTAATAGAAACTGTATGGCCATGCTAGCCAATGCATTTGGACATGGAAAAGTTAGATAAAGTGTAAAGGTTAGAAAGAAAGCCATAAAGTAATAAATATTTATAGGTGACATGATATTACCAGTAAGAAAATACAAACAAACCTACAGGCAAACCATTAGAAATAATGACAGTTCATCAAAGTTACTGGATACAAGATCAACAATATGAAAATCAATTGAATTCCAAATGTTCAAAATAAACAATTAGGCTGGGCATGGTGGCTCTTGCCTTTAATCCCAGCAACTTGGGAGACCCAGGCAAGAGGATCATTTGAGCCCAGGAGTTCAAGATGAGCCTGGGCAAACCGGTAAGACTCCGTCTCTACAAAAATTTAAAAAAAAAAAAAAAATAGCCAGGTATGGTGGTGCACACTGTAGTCCCAGCTACTCCAGAGGCTGACGTGGGAGGAGGATCACTTGAGCCTGGGAGTTCAAGGCTGCAGTGTCAGATGTGTTCATGCTACTGCACTCCAACCTGGGCGACAGAGTGATACCTTTTCTCAAAAAAAAAAAAAAAACTAAAACTAAAAATAAATAATAATTAGAAAATACTTTAAAGGGGTTCATCATAGCAACTAAACATGTAAATTACCTTAAAATGAATTTAAGAAAAAATGTGCATGAATTTCATATTAAAAATTTTAGACAGACTGGGTGCAGTGGCTCACGCCTGTAATCCCAACACTTTGGGAGGCCAAGGTGGGAGGATTGCTTGAGCCCAGGAGTTTGACACCAGCCTGGGCAACATAAGGAGACCCCATATCCACAAAAGTAAAAAAAAAAAAAAAAAATCTGATGGGCATGGTGGTGTGCACTTGCAGTCCCAGCTACGCGGGAGGCTGAGGTGGGAGGATCACTTGAGCTTGGGAGGTCGAGGCTGCAGTGAGCTATGATCATGCCACTTCACTCAAGTTGGGGCAACAGAGCAAAGCACTGTCTCTTAAAAAAATTAAACAATATTGAAAGATACAAATGACCCCTGATAGTTGAAACAATTACCCATATTCATACATGAGAAAACTCATGGGGTCTGTTCTCTCAATCAATCTATAAAGTCATGCAATTCTAATCTGTAGGTTTTTTTTTTAATGGAACTTGATGAACTCAGTCATTCAATAGAGAAGTGCCAATCTAAAAACAGTTAAGAAAGTACTGGAAAACAATTTAATCAGACTCTCCAATAAGCTAGACTTCTTACAAGCTACAAAAATCAAGACAGTCTAGTTGCCGGGATAGACAAATAGCCAGGTGGACCAGAAATGGAAATCCCTGATATAGATGCACATATATATAAAAAATTATGATATGACACAGGAAACATCACAAACTATTGAAAAAAGTGAATATTATTACATAAAATATATTGGATTAATTGGCCATCTATATACAAATCTAGATGTCTATCTCATACCATACACAAAAATAAAACTACATGGATTATAATCTAAATGTGAAAAGCAAAACTTTTAAACTTTTTTTTTTTTGAGACGGAGTCTCGCTCTGTCGCCCAGGCTGGAGTGCAGTGGCGCGATCTCCGCTCACTGCAAGCTCCGCCTCCCGGGTTCACGCTATTCTCCTGCCTCAGCCTCCAGAGTAGCTGGGACTACAGGCGCCTGCCACCACGCCCGGCTAATTTTTTGTATTTTTAGTAGAGACAGGGTTTCACCATGTTAGCCAGGATGGTCTCGATCTCCTGACCTCGTGATCCGCCCACCTCGGCCTCCCGAAGTGCTGGGACTGCAGGCGTGAGCCACTGCGCCCAGCCAAAACTTTTAAACTTTTAAAAGAACACAAGAAAACATCTCTAACTTCAGCATAGGAAAGAATTTCTTAAATAAGATGCAAAAAGTACAAGTAATAAAGGAAAATAAATATATTTTAACAGTTAAAAACTTCTGCATGACAAAAAATACAGGAAATAAAATGAAAGGAGGATAAAAATTAACAGTATAGTTGACTTTGGCAATGAGGAATACTAGGAATAGGGGAAATTATTTGTAACATATATAACAAATAAAATACTAACTTCTAAAATATAGAAAGGACTCATAAATCAATAATGAAGACCAAAAACCCAAAAGAAAAATGGGCAAATACTACAAAAATAAGCACGTCACAAAAAAGAAAATATGAATGGCTAATAAACACATTGTAACATACTCAATTAGTAGTTAGGAAAACAAAAATTAAGGAATAATGAGATACCATTTCACATCCATCACATTGGCAAAATGTTTAAGGTCTGGCCATTTCAAATCTTTTTATTTTTTGAGATGGAGTCTCGCTCTTGTTGCCCAGGCTGGAGTGCAATGATGCGATCTCGGTTCACTGCACTCTCCGCCTCCTGGGTTCAAGTGATTCTCCTGCCTCAGCCTCCCAAGTGGCTGGGATTACAGGCGCCCACCACCACGCCCCGCTAATTTTTGTATTTTCAGTAGAGATGGAGTTTCGCCATGTTGGCCAGGCTGGCCTTGAACTCCTGACCTCAAGTGATCCACCCACCTCAGCCTCCCAAAGTGCAGGGATTACAGGTATGAGCCACTGTACCCACCCTCAAATCTTAATGATGTGAACAAATGGATAAAGTGGATAGTCTTATATTTGTTGGTGTAAGTATAAATGTGTATAAGCACTCAGGAATACAATTTGGAAATATCTGTAGTATTAACAATGCTCATAATCTGAGTAACTCTTGCACACTGCCCAGGAAGGCATAGATAAGGATGTTCATTGGCATATTATGGGAAATAATGAAATATTAGAAATAGCCTACATGCCCATTTATAAGTAAATGAATAAATAAATATGTAGTATATAGTAGGATTGAATGTTCCCAGTTGCTGAATAGGAAAAGGCTTTTCCATTCTTCCTTTTCTTAGAGCATTTCCTCAAGAAAACGTTATTACAAAGCCACTTTCTATCTTTTTTATAACTATGCAAATGTTCTAAAGAGCTAAATAAGCCTCTTGCCAGCATGACCACCTACTATTTTTCTTAAGGACCTGGGGATCCATCTCTTTGAAACATTAACATCAAGATAAATATACCCCTATCTCCTTGTTACCTCAGGGAGTTTAGCTTAGGCACCTTGCTTTAAATCTTAAATGCCTGCTGGGCATATAGACAAGAGAAGTTATATTTTTTTCTTTGGATAAAGACAATTAGCTAACATATGGCCACCTCAACTACAAGGTGAATATTGCCTGAACTATGTAAAATAAAAGTGCTGTCAAATCTAACTGGAGGGCAAGTTATGCTTTATATTGAGAACACATATGTAAATGGATCATATATTCTTGCCTATGTAAAAGTGTGACATTTCTTTCTATGCTTACAGTCTCATTAGTGTATTACCTGTCATTCACATCCCCGTCTGATTTAATGCTTTCAGTAACACAATGGTTTTCTTTCTTTTCCTTTCTTCTTTTTCTTTTTTTTTTTTTTTTTTCTTTTTTTTGAGACAGAGTCTCACTCTGTCGCCCAGGCTGGAGTGCAACGGCAAGATCTCGGCTCACAGCAACCTCCACCTCCTGGGTTCAAGCGACTCTCCCGCCTCAGCCTCCCGAGTAGTAGGATTACAGGCACCCACCATCATGCCCAGCTAATTTTTGTATTTTTGTACAGACGGGGTTTCACCATGTTGGCCAGGTTGGCCTCAACCTCCTGACCTCAGGTGATCTGCCTGCCTCAGCCTCCCAAAGTGCTGGGATTACAGGCATGAGCCACAGCGCCCGGCCAGTTTTCTTTCTTTTCTACATTTGTGAAAAGGATTTTCTAAGTTAGCAAGAGATTTAATTTTTAATTTTCCCAACAATATTCATAACAGAAGTGTCCTAGTGAGTATTATAAGTTAATGAATCCCAGCATGGCAACAAGTGCCTTTAGTTCCAGCTACTTGGGAGGCTGAGGCAGGAGGATCATTTGAGCCCAGGCGTTCGAGCCCAACCTGAGCAACATAGTGAGACTCTGCCTCTTTAAAAAAAAAAGTGAAGAATGAATTATATCTATATACTGTATATCAACATGAAAATATCTAAAATTCGAAAAAGAACAATGCTAAGTGGAAAAAAAAACAAGTTGAAGTACATATAGTATGATTCCACTTGTAAAAAAAATTTAAATATACAAAACATTTCCAGCACAAATATATATTTATATCTCTATATAATATTCATAGTATCTATAAATATAAGCATTTATATATTTATATAACTAAAATATTTAATATAACTATTAAATATAGATTTATTAAATATATTACATATTAATATATTTAAATATATATTTGGCATGCATTCTTCTTGGCCATGTTTTCTATTCCATATATATAGACACAAACAACAAATGTATACATCTAGTATATATCTAATATGTATCTCATATATAATATACATAAGATGTATAATTCTGTAAAAGTATACTTATATAATGTACATAAAATTATATATATAATTTATATAGTTATGTTGATATAATTTATGTAAAATTATATTGTACTTGTATAATTTATATGATTATATACAATATAGTACATAATTATATAATAGTTATATCTTATGATTATAATGCATTGTATTAATTATATATTAGTAGATATATGTATTAATATATAATTATATTACATAATGATTATAATATTATATATAAACAGAAAACATTGCCAAGAAGGATAAATACCAAATTCAGCATTGTGGCTGCCCTTGGTGAGAGAAAGTAATAAGGACTGGGGAAAGAGGTAAACGCAGATTTCACTATCTCTCTGTTTTACTTAGAAAATGAGATCGATCTGGGCCAGGTGCGGTGGCTCAAGCCAGTAATCTCAGCACTTTGGGAGGCCGAGGTGGGTGGATAGCTTGAGGCTAGGAGTTCGAGACCAGCCTGGCCAATACGGTGTAACCCAGTCTCTACTAAAAAAACAAAATCAGCTGGGTATGGTGGCAGGCACCTGTAATCCCAACTACCTGGGAAGCTGAAACACGTGAATCACTTGAATCCACCAGGCACAGGTTGCAGTGAGCCAAGATCGCACCACTGCATTCCAGCCTGGGTGACAGAGCTAGACTCTGTATCAAAAAAAAAAAAGAGGCCGGGTGCAGTGGCTCCTGCCTGTAATCCCAGCACTTTGGGAGGCTGAGGCAGGTGGATCACGAGGTCAAGAGATCGAGACCAATCTGGCCAACATGGTGAAACTCTGTCTCTACTAAAACTACAAAAAAATTAGCTTGGTGTGGTGGTGCATGCCTGTAGTCCCAGCTACTGGGGAGGCTGAGGCAGGAGAATCACTTGAACCTGAGAGGCAGAGGTTGTGGTGAGCCGAGATCGCACCATTGCACTCCAGCCTGGTGACAGAGTGAGACTCTGTCTCATAAATAAATAAATAAATAAATAAATAAGAAAAAAGAATGAGAACGATCTGAAGCAAACATGACAGAATGTTTATCTTGAGGACATGTGTACACAGTGTCTATTTTATGACTCTGTGCTTTTAAATTTGCATTAATAATGATGATGATGAAAATAACTAATTAGCTTTTTGCTGTGTCTCCTGTGCTCTTTCCAAGGCAGAGAACTTTTTTTTTCATTTCCAACATGACGTTTGTGGCAGCAACTGGCAGTTAAGCATTCACTAGCAGCTGGGGTTAGAGACATGGTGAGAAACCCAAAGAAAATGTGAAAATCTGGCACTCAAATAGGCGCCTGGTGTTGCCAGTGCTTATTGCTTGCTGTGACTTTTGAAGCTTGTATTGGATTCCAAGTTCAGAGTGATGACTTTTGGGAGAATTCCACCTTTGTGATCCGTTCTTAAAGTTATCACCAATAGTTAAGAACCTGGCCACAGCCGAGGGAAAGGTTATACCACTTGGGCATTTAATCTGCCTTGGAGACTGCAGAGCTTCCTGGGTCCTGTTTAGACTTATTAACATCTGAAAAGCTTGCCTTTTTCAAATTTGCTGAATACTGAGCCTTTCCTCTGATTCCCAAGGGAAAACTCCAGTTCTTTTTGGCAGAGCCTCTGCTAAAGACTCAGCCTTTGAGAGAACAAAGCAGGAGATTTCTGGGCCAAAAAACGATAGGGGGAAAATCTTTATAACCTCCCAACCATTTCTATTACCTCTAAATGATAATTTGTGGAAATTAAAAAAAAAAAAAAACAGCAAAGAGCTTAAAGCCTTCAAACCATAAGAACACAGGCTGCTACTGTGCCTGTACACGAATCTTCAGTAAATAAAGCAAACAGATTCTGCTGCCTGGATGCAGGAATAATAGAAAATGGGAGCTAGTTTGTTTCTTTAGTGCCAAGATAACAATATTCTTCAGAAACTGACCACTCCATCACTAGCTAGCCTCATTCAAATTTACAGAGAAAGGAACCAAAACACTAAAACTTCAAGTTCACATTCTAGCCCCTGTTAAGCCATAGTATATATAACGGTGGCCATAAAATGCATGCAAAAATAAATAAATACTTATTTTTTTAAAAAAAGGCCAGGCGTGGTGGTTCATGCCTGTAATCTTAGTACAGGCAGGAAGATCACTTTAGGCCAGGAGTTTGAGACCAGCCTGGGATACATAGTGAGACCCCCATCTCTACAAATAATAATAATAATAATAATAATAATAATAATAGAATGCATGCAAATGTGATATAATGTAATAATATTCATCCAATAAGATTAGTGGTTTAAAGCACACACACATGCGGCCGGGTACGGTGGCTCACGCCTGTAATCCCAGCACTTTGAGAGGCCGAGCAGGCAGATCACCTGAGGCCGGGAGTTTGAGACCAGCCTGGACAACATGGCGAAAACCCGTCTCTACTAAAAACACAAAATTAGCTGGGCATGGTGGCACATGCCTGTAATCCCAGCTACTCAGGAGGCTGAGGCAGGAGAATCACTTGAACCCGGGAGGCGGAGGTTGCTGTGAGCTGAAATCGCACTATTGCACTCCAGCCTGGGCAACAAGAGTGAAACTCCGTCTCAAAATAAATAAATAAATAATAAAGTGTGCATGTGCGCGCGCACACACACACACAGACACACACACACACACACGCACCTCCATATATGAAATGGCTGTGACAAAACATCAAAATATTCACATGCACAGTGAGTACCTCTCTATTGGGAAGCAAGTGTTATTAATTTCAGAATAAAACCCGTGACTTCTGAGAGCTCCTAATCACACTCTTAAGGACCAATGTTGGCAGGGAAGTTTTCTCTAATTTCAAATGAATTTTTTTTTTTTTTTTTTGGTTGGGGGAGGCAGAGTCTCGCTCTGTCCCCAGGCTGGAATGCAGTGCATCATCTCGGCTCACTGCAAACTCTGCCTCCCGGGATCAAGCGATTCTCATGCCTCGGCCTCCCAAGAAGCTGGGACTACAGGCATGCGCTACCACACCCATTTAATTTTTGTATTTTTAGTAGAGATGGGTTTTCGCCATGTTGTCCAGGCTAGTCTCAAACTCCCAGCCTCAAGTGATCTGCCCACCTCAGCCTCCCAAGGTGCAGGGATTACAGGCATGAGCCACCGTGCTGAGCTGTAACAGCATGTTTTAAATAGACTAAGGTAAGAATTATATTTTAAAGATTTTATTTCTGTAAAACCACTAATTTTAAAATAGAAAGATTAAAGTACAATCCAGTAAGGAAGTATGACTTCCCCTAAGTCAAAGAAGTAACTAGTTTAGTGTAAGAGCTAAGTGTTAACATGCTTTAGCTACTGATATGACAGGACAAGATTTTGAGCTTTTGTTGGTGAGGAGGTGGGAGAATGCAACAAAATGCTCTTAGTATTTTAATATACACCATTTTTCTCCTAGCTCTCCTGTGGATTTTGATGCAGTTTGATCTTTGTGTACTTACATTTTGATATCGATGAATTTCCATATAGTTAGACTTTGATGCAGCTGGATTGATGTTGAATTTCAATGTATAAATTCCAATACAATTCAAAAACTAAATTGGATTTCTAAATAATTATTTCACTACATGTAGAGTGGTTATGAATTAAATAAAATAATAAATATAAACTTCCTGGCTGGGTGCAGTGCCTCAGACCTGTAATCCCAGCACTTTGGGAGGCCAAGGTGGAAGGATCCCTTGAGTCTGGGAGTTTGAGACCAGCTTGGGCAACATGGTGAAACCCCATCTCTACAAAAAATACAAAAATTAGCCAGGCATGGTGGTGCATGCCTGTAGTCCCAGCTACTTGGGAGGCTGAGGCAGGAGGATTATCTGAGCCCAGGATGCAGAGGTTGCAGTGAGCCAAGATTGCACCATTGCACTCCAGCTTGGGCGACAGAATAAGACCCTGTCTCAATTAATTAATTAATTAATAGCTCCTGTCCCAGAAGAGATGCTTAATGAATTGTACTTCCCTTGCTCACAATGACTCCTTGTGTGTGCCTACATGCTTCGCAGTTTACAAAGGGGCTTTCACATAAGCGTTCTAGCCTCACAACAACCATGTGAGTTAAGAAAATGCAAATATTCTTCTTCTCCTGAAAAAAAAAAAGCGGGGGGGGAGGTGCTCAGCGAAGATACGTAAGGTGCCCAAAATAACTGGTCATTTATACATACCTCTCCAAGACTAATGAGAAGTCCTCGGACCCCAAAGCCCACAGTTCTCTTTCTCTATGCCAGTGGTTCTCAAACTTCACAGTGCAATAGAATCGCATGGAGAGATAGAGTTTGTTAATACACATACTGCTGTGTCCTTTGCAGGAATGTCCATTGCTGATTCATTCCACGTAGAGTGGTGCCTGAGAATTTGCATTGTTAACATTTTACCAGGAGATGCTGACGCTGTTTTTCTAGGGACAAAGCTTTGAGAACCACAGGCCTCTGTCAGACTGATATGCTACGAAGGTGTGGTCTAACATGAACTACGAAATCTATCCACAGTGTCACACGATGTGAGAGCTACATGAGACCTTGGAAATCATCTAACCCTGTGGTTATAGTCCTTGGTTTATTATCAGAATTTGCTGGGCGCGGTGGCTCACGCCTGTAAAACCAGCACTTTGGGAGGCCAAGGCGGGTGGATCACTTGAGGTCAGGAGTTAGAGACCAGCCTGGCAAACATGGTGAAACCCCATCTCTACTAAAAATATAAAAATTAGCTGGGCACGGGTGGCGTGCACCTGTAGTCCAATCTACTTGGGAGGCTGAGGCAGGAGAATCACTTGAACCCGAGAGGTGGAGGCTGCAATGAGCAGAGATCATGTCTCTGCACTTTAGCTTGGGCAAAAGAGTAGACTCTGCCTCAAAAAAATAAAAATAATAACATGGTACAATTTTTTAAACTACCGTTGCCTAGGCTCCACCCTCAAAGATGCTGATTTTCATTGTATAAGTTGAGACCCAGATTCTAGTGAGAGAGTCCTCTGCTAGTGGACTCACAAGAAATACTGAAGGACTTCTTGAATCTCAAAGCAGTTGACCACAGAGAGTAATTCAAATTCACATAAAAAACTGAGATCTCTTTCACAGAAATGCTTGCTAAAAAAGTAATTAATTAATTTTTTTAAACTGAGATGTTTTGTAAAGGAAATTTTATAATTATAAAAGACAGTATAGGCCAGGAACAGTGTTCACGCCTGTAATCCCAACACTTTGGGAGGCCGAGGCAAAAGGATTGCTTGAGCCCAGGAGTTTAAGACCAACCTGGGCAACAGACTGAGATCCCATCTCTACAAAAAAAAAAATAATAAAATTAATTAATTAATTAATTTAAAAAATTAGCTGGGTGTGGTGGTACACACCTGTAGTCCCAGCTACTTGGGAAGCTAAGGTAGGAGGATTGTCTTGATCCTGGGAGATCAAGGTTGCAGTAAGCGAAGATCACACCATCATACTCCAGCCTGGGCAACAGAGCAAGACCAAGTCTCAAAAAATAAAAAGGAAAACGACAGTATAAACATATGTATCTTCTTCTTTCTTCTCTTAACCGATGTAAAAGGCAATTATATTAAACTATGTGTGTGTGTGTGTGTGTGTGTGTGTATATTTCGGGGCCCATGGCTAAAAAAATTTATTTTCCAATATGATCACAGAAGTGGATTAAAGCAAAGCTATTATGGGCCAGGCGTGGTGGCTCATGCCTGTAATCCCAGTACTTTGGGAGATCGAGGTGGGAGGATCACTTGAGGTCAGGAGTTTGAGACCAGCCTGGCCAACATGGTGAAACCCCATCTCTACCAAAAATACAAAAAGAAAACATTAGCTAGGCGTGGTGGTACGCATCTATAATTCCAGCTACTCGGGAGGCTGATGCAGGAGAATTGCTTGAACCCGGGAGGGAGAGGTTGTGGTGAGTCAAGATCACACCACTGCACTCCAGCCTGGGTGACAGAGTGAGACTCTGTCCCAAAAAAAAGAAGTAAGAAAATGACACAAAATGGTAACATGAACCCACAAAAACAAATGAAAAGAACCAGAAATTGCACCCAAAAATGTTACTATAACAAATGCTATATAGGTACACTTGTTCCCTTCCTTCAACTTTTTTAAAAAATTGTTTCTGTATGTTCATTTTTTTCTTTTTCAATTTTTTTCCCATTCTTACCCATCAACTTCTTTAAAAGTTACAAAAACCTCTAGGATAATTATTATAAAAATGTATTGTTCGATTTTTAAATATTATAGATAAAATATGTATAACAATAACAGCACCGAATGCAAAATAAAGCAGTTAAGGAGGAATATAGCAATGAAAAAGCATGAGACAAATTTTTAAACCACAATGGCAGATGTAAATCCACCTATGTCAATAGTAACATTCAACAGAAATACATTAAACAATATAAATTTGTTTAAGTGCAAAACTTAATTTTTGGTTTTTTTTCTAAAGACAAGGTCTACGTTGCCCAGGCAGGTCTCAAAATATTGACCCCAAATGATCCTCCTGCCTTAGCTTCCTGAGTTGCTAGGATTACAGGCATGAGCCCCCACAACCAGCTAAATTTTTTTTAAAGAGACAACTATATGCAGTCTACAGGAAACACATCTCACATTCAAAGACACAAATATGTTAAAAGCTAAGTATGAAAAAGATCAGAAACCTGGAGTGGCTATATTAGAATAGGACAAAATACACTCCAAACCAAAAAAAAAAAAAAAAAAAAGACAATGGAAATCAGGAGGGATATTTTATAATGATACGAGTCAATCCATCAAGAAGATATAACAATTATAAACATGTATGCACATAACATCAGAGCATCAGAGCCCAAAATACATAATACATAAAATAAACAATGACAAAATTGAATGGAAAAATAGACAATCCAACAATAGACATTGAAGAATTCAATGATTCACTTTCTTTTTTTTTATTTATTTTTTTTTTTTTAGAGACAGAGTCTCACTGTGTTGCCCAGGCTGGTCTTAAACTCCTGAGCTCAAGTTATCCGCCCACCTCAGCTCTTCCCAAAGTGCTGGGATTACAGGCGTGAGCCACCACACCCAGCCAGTAACTCACTTTCAATAATGGTTAGATCTAGATAGAAAATCAATACTTCAGAAATATAAGACTTCAAAAATATGAAAAGCTAACAAGACTTAACAAACATCTATAGAACACTTCACCCAACAATAGCAGAATACACATTCTTCTCACGTGCACTAATAAAATTATCCAGGATAGATTATATGCTACTTCATTAAACAACCATCAATAAATTTGAAAGAACTGAAATCATAAGAAGTATGTTTTATGGCCACAGGAATAAAATTAGAAATTAATAACAGAAATGTTAAGAAATTTACAAAGATATGGAAGATGAACAACATGCTACTAAGCAGTAAATGGGTAAAACAATAAATCACAAGACAAATTAGAAAATATTTTCAGATAAATGCAAACTAAAGACACAACATACAAAAACTTCCCAACTCAGTCTGTAAGGCCAGTATTACCCTAATATAAAAATTAAACTAACCACAAGAAAATAAGTCTAAATACAAAAGTCTGTTATAAATATTAAAACAACACCTTCAACAACAACAAACAGCAAACTGATTCCAGAAATATATAAAAAGGACTCTACATAATGACAAAGTGGAATTTATGCCAATAATGCAATGTTGCTCCAACATACAAAAAATTCTGGGCGCAGTGGCTCACGCCTATAATCCCAACATTCTGGGAGGCCAAGGCAGGAGGATCCCTTGAGCTCAGGAGTTCAAGACTAGCCTGGGCAACATGGTGAAACCCCATCTCTACTAATAATAAAAAAAAAATTAGCCAGGCATGGTGGCACAAGCTTGTAGTCCCAGCTATTCGGGGAGCCAAGGCGGAAGGGTCACTTGAGCCCAGGAGGTCAGGGCTGCAGTGAGAGCCCTGATTGTGTCACTGCACTCCAGCCTGGGCAACAGTGAGACCCTGTCTGAAAAAAAAAATATATATATATATATTTATATATATATATATGAAAATTAATGTAATACACCACATAAATAGAATATAAGAGAAAAACCACATGATCATTTCACCAGATGTAGATTAAGTAATTGACAAAGTCCAAAATCTTTCTTTATAAAAACATTCAACAAACTAGGAACAGAAGGAAATCTCCTCCACCTCATAAAGAAAATCTATGAAAAACACAACAGCTAACCTCATACTTAATGGTGAAAGACCGAATACTTTCCCCATGATATCAAGAAGGAGACAAGGATGTCTGCTTTCACCAGTTCTAGTCAACACTGTACTAGAGATTTGAGCCAGGACACAGGCAAAGAAAAGAAGTGAAAAACATGCAGATTGGAAAGGAAGAAATAAAACTATTTGTATATGCAGATGACATGATCTTGTATACAAAACAATCTAATGGAATCCAGTTTTTAAAAAAACTATTAGAAGTAATAAATAAGTTCATCAAGGTTACAGAATATAAAATCAATACAAACACAAATGTATTTCTTTTTCTTTTTTTGAGACAGAGTCTCACTCTGTCACTCAGGCTGGAGTGCAGTGGCAGAATCTCGGCTCACTGCACCCTCTGCCTCCCAGGTTCAAGTGATTCTCGTGCTTCAGCCTCCCAGGTAGCTGGAATTATAGGCATGTGCCACCATGCCCAGCTAATTTTTATATTTTTAGTAGTGACAGGGTTTCTCCATGTTGGCCAGGTTGGTCTCAAACTCCTGACCTCAAGTGATCTGCCCGCCTCAGCCTCCCAAAGTACTGGAATTATAGGCATGAACCACCGCACCGGGCCACAAATTGTATTTCTATACACTAGCAATAAACAATGCAAAAATAAAGAACACTTTTCACGTACAATGGTCTGAAAAATAATACTTAGAAATGAATTTAACTAATTAATGCAAACTTTGTATACTGGAAACTACAAAACACTGGTGAAAGAAA
The DNA here is from genome assembly GCF_029289425.2 of Pan paniscus. NCBI lineage: Eukaryota > Metazoa > Chordata > Mammalia > Primates > Hominidae > Pan > Pan paniscus. The sequence goes on from NC_073272.2 coordinate 67,989,832, forward strand.
TGAAAGAACACCTAAATAAATGGAAAGACATTCCATGTTCATGTATCAGAACACCTAATGTTGTTAAGATGGAAATATTCCCTCAAATTGTTCTACGGATTTAACTGCAATGTCTAACAAAATCCCAGCTGTCTTTCTGGCAGAAGTTGACATGGTGATCTGAAATTCATATGGAAATTAAAGGGACCAAAAATAGTCAAAACTATCTTGAAAAAGAACAATGTTAAAGAACTCACACTTCTAAATTTAAAACCTTACTACACAGCCACAGTAATCATGACTATGTGGTCTTGGCATAAACATAGACATATAGATCAATAAAATAGAATTGGGAATCCAGAAATAAGCCTACACATTTGTGGTCAATTTATTTTCAAAAAAATGTCACAACAATTCAGTGGAGAGAGAACACTGTCTTTAACAAATGGTGCTGGCACAAACATATTACCTGCAAAAGAATGAAGTTGTACCTTACCTCATACTACACAAAAGTTAACCCGAAATGGTTGACAGACCTAAATACAAAATCTAAAACTATAATACTCTTAAAAGAAAACATAGGGATAAATCTCTTGACCTTGGACTAAGCAATGATTTCATAGGTATGACACCCAAAACACAAGGAACAAGAGAAAAAAAATAGTTTTAAAAATGAAGAACTGGCCGGGCACCACTGTGGGATCACACCTGTAATCCCAGCACTTTGGGAGGCCAAGGTGGGTGGATCACCTGAGGTCAGGAGCTTAAGGCCGGCCTGGCCAACATGATGAAACCCTGTCTCTACTAAAAATACAACAAATTAGCCAGGCATGGTGGTGGGTGCCTGTAATCCCAGCTACTCGGAGAGGCTGAGGCAGGAGAACCGCTTGAAGCCGGGAGATGGAGGTTGCAGCGAGCCGAGATCACACACTCCAGCCTGGGCAACAAGAACAAAACTCTGTCTCAAAAAGAAAAAAAAAAAAAAGAAGAAGAACCACCACCATGTGGCCTGCCTCACATCAATTAAACATTTTTTTACTGCAAAAAAAAAAAATGAAGTTGTAATAGAATTAAAATATCACCATTGTGCAACCCATAATTAAATAGCATATCTAAGCAATAACTGCTAAGACCATTAGGTGAAAGAAAAGCTGATGGGAAATTTCAAAATGCAAGGATCAAGCTGAAAACCCCTACAAACACTGATGCATCTTAAGATCACAGAAAATAGAAGAAGATAACCAGATATTATGAACCTCCTGTATCAGGCAATATAATACACACACTTTCAAAAAAAAAAAAAACCCTAAACCTAAATCTGATCAAACATCCAGATCTATATTTTTCCTATAAAAATATAGGAAACAGGGGAACATGTAAAATGACAACATGATTATGGGATCAGTAAAATGTAGAATATGGCAAACTCTATAGATCAAACTACCAATTTATTCAACAAGGAAATTGTAGAAAGAAAAAGGAGGTGGCATTTTTAAAACAGATTTAAGAAACATATTGGCAGGGCATGGTGGTTCACACCTGTAATCCCAACACTTTGGGAGGATGAGGTGGGTTATCACTTGAGTTCAGGAGTTCAAGACCAGCCTGGACAACACAGGGAAACCCCGTCTCTACAAAAAAATATATAAAAAATTAGCCAGGCATGGGGGCACGAGCCTGTAGTCCCAGCTACTCAGGAGGCTGAGATGGGAGAATCACTTGAGCCTGGAGGTCACTGCTGCAGTGAGTCATGATCGTGCCACTGCACTCCAGCCTGAGTGACACGGTCAGACCCTATCTAAAAAAAAGAAAAAAGAAAAGAAATATATCAATCTGGCACAATGTATGAACTCTGAATCCTGATTTTCAAATTTAAAAATTTGCATATTTATTCTTTATTTGATTATTAATGAAAAAAAGTTAATTTTTGGTGTTTTGTTTTTTTTTTTTGAGACACAGTCTCACTCTGTCATCCAGGCTAAAGTGCAGCGGCACAATCTCCACTCACCGCAGCCTCAACCTCCCAGGCTCAAGTGATCCTCCCACCTCAGGCTCCTGAATAGCTGGGACCACAGGTGTGCACCACAATGCCCGGCTGATTTTTCTATTTTTTTGTAGAGAAGGGGTTTCAGCATGTTACCCAGGCTGGTATCAAACTCCTGGGCTCAAGTGATCCACCCACCTCAGCCTCCCAAAGTGCTTGGATTACAGGTGTGTGCTACCACGCCCAGCCAAGAAAATATTTTAAATTGCCTTAGGTGTGATAAAGGATTGTGGTATGGTTTCTCTATGTTCTTATTTTGTGAGGTAAATACAAAAATGTAATATGTTATTTGAGACTTGCTTCAAAATAATCCAATGGGAAAAGGGAAAATAGGTAGGTATACAGATAAAACAAAAGTGGCCATAAGTTGATAACTGTTGAAGAGGGGTTGATGGACACATCAAGTTCATCATACTATTCTCTCTACTTTTATGTTTGATATTTCAAAATAAAATGTTTTTAAAAATAAATGAATACAAATATATACAATAAAAATTAATTACACTCAAAAAGTAAAAGAAAGCAGTAACAAAAGATCACATGTGGTTTGATTCCATTTATATGAAACAGACAATTCAGGCTGGATGTGGTGGCTCCCATCTGCAATCCCAGCACTTTCAGAGGCCAAGGTGGGAGGGTCGCTTGAACCCAGGAGTTTGAGACCAGCCTGGGCAGCATGGTAAGATACCATCTTTATAAAAAATAAAAAATTAGCCAGGTGCAGTGGCACAAACCTGTAGTCCCAGCTACTCAGGAGGCTGAGGCAGGAGGATCACCTGAGCCTGAGAGGTCAAGGCTGCAGTAAGACAAGTTTAGGTCAATGCACTCTAACTTGGGTGACAGAGTGAGATCTGTCACGAAGACGAAGAAGAAGAAAAAAAGAAGAAAGAAGAAGGAAGAAGAAGAAAAGTCTGGGTGCAGTAGCTCATGCCTGTAATCCCAGCACTTTGGGAGGGCGAGGCAGGTGGATCACCTGAAGTCAGGAGTTCAAGATCAGCCTAGGCCAACATGGCGAAACCCCATCTCCACTAAAAATACAAAAATTAGCTAGGCATGGTGGCAGGTGCCTGTAATCACAGCTACTCGGGAGGCTGAAGCAGGAGAATCGCTTGAACCCAGGAGGTGGAGGTTACAGTGAGTCGAGATCATGCCATTGCATTCCAGCCTGGGAGACAAGAGAGAAGCTCTGCCTCAAAAAAAAAAGCGGGAGGGGGAGGGGGGCTGGGCATGGTGGCTCACAACTGTAATCCCAGCACTTTGGGAGGCTGAGGCGGGCAGATCACTTGAGGTCAGGAGTTCGAGATGAGCCCGGCCAACATGGTGAAACACCGTCTCTACTAAAAATACAAAAATTAGCCAGATATGGTCGCGTGCCTAGGTGACAAAAGCAAAACTCTGTCAAACGAAAAAAAAATAGGCAAATCAAATCTATAAAGACAGAAAATAAATGAGTGATTGCCCATGGTTGTGGGTTTGAAGGAAATAATAGAAACCAATGACATGTATGGTATGTGAATTATATCTCATTAAAACTGTCATATAAGAATCGATGTGGGTTGCAATGAGGATAAGAATATCTAAAAAGTCTCCTTAAGGGGATGATAATGAAAAAAAAAGGTTGTGAAACACTGACTCAAACGATGGACATGGAAGTCCTTCGTATACAGAAAAGCAATATTTGCCATGTCTTGAATAGCTCTTGTGACTCAGAAATGAATAGCATAGTTATAACCTCACTGGATCAATAAACACACTTAAGTAATTCCCATCCTGAAATAAAAAGAACCCTCCCTTGATCCCCCAACCCAATGCAACTACTGATCTCTCTCACTTTTTCACCTTTAAGACTGGCGTATAGCCTTGCTACTCAAAGTGTGTTCCCCAGATCTACTGAATCAGGCTTCATTTTAATACATCCTAGGTGACTCACATACACATTTAAGTGTCAAAAGCACCATTATAAAGATCCTATCAATTTAGTAAGTCTTAGCAATGATGTAAGAATGTGGGAACTATCCAAAGGTGTTGTCAACCCTTTGGCCAGGTCAACCCCATTTTTGGAAAGGTAAAATGTGTAGTTTAACTTGCTTGTCACTGAACCTGTTTAAATGTTATTCTAAGAAAGGAAAGATAGAACATCTATGAAAACCCCATCCCTTTCATCGACCAACCAATGGGTATTTTCTCACTGGCACATTCAAGAGAAGCCCCAACCAATATATATGCAAGATTTATGTAAGAAATAATAGCTGGGCATGGTGGCTCACATCTGTAATCCCAGCACTTTGGGAAGCCAAGGCAGGCAGACCAATTGAGGTCAGGAGTTCAAGACCAGCCTGGCCGACATGGTGAAACCCCACCTTTACAAAAATTACAAAAATTAGCCAGACATGGAGTTGGGTGCCTGTAATCCCAGCTACTTGGGAGGCTGAGGCAGGAGAATCACTTGAACCCAGGAGGCAGAGGTTGTACCGAGCCGAGATTGTGCCACTGCACTCCAGCCTGGGGGACACTGGGCGACGTGGCTCACACCTGTAATCCCAGCACTTTGGGAAGTCAAGGAGGGAGGAGTGCTTGAACCCAGGAGTTCGAGATCAGCCTGGGCAACACAGTGAGACACCCCCTACAAAAAATAAAAATTAAAAAAGATAATAAAAACATAAAATGCTAATTAGACAAGAACACATTAAAATAGCAGACAGCAGAAAGGTTTTATTTTTTAATAAAATGCTACGCTTATAGGACTGCAAGAAAACACATATAGTTTTAAAATTACTGCTGGTACTATAAATTATTATAACTTATGACATTCATCTATTCGATTAATATTTCTTCAGTACTTTCTTTGCACCAAGTACTGTGTTAGGTGCCAGAGACAACATAGGGACCCAGACAGACAACATCCCTGCCCTCCTGGAATTTACAATCCAAAGAGGAGAAAATCATAATACCTATTGTCATAATGTGCTAAATTTACTACATAAGTTTTTCTCATTTAAACTTCAAACAACTCTGTGGAGTACAAATTGTAATTTCCATTTTTTCAAATAAAGAAAGAAGCACTCGAAGTGGAGGACACTTGAGAGAGATCACACAGCCGGCAAGTGTTACAAACAGGACTTTAAACAAGGTCTGTCTCGTTCCAATACTTCTGCTTTCACACATTGTGTAAACTTCCTCTCAAAAGAATGGAGTTCAGCTTACCAAAGCCACCAAAATATCTATACCCTTTGACCAATAACCCTCCATAGGAATGTATATCTTAAAGAAATAATTTGAAAGGAGATTAAAAACCTATATCTACAAAAATGCACACAGCATTACTCAAAATACCAAAACAAAAAATGATAACGTTCTCAATGTCCAAAAATAGAGATTACTTAATTCATAGCAAAATCTCAGTGGAGGTGGGTTTTACAAAATGAGATTTGTTTTAAAAACCTCACAATTGGTAAATTTTGAATAAAGTCTGTAGATTAGAAAATAGTCTTGTATCAGCCGGGGAGCTCATGCCTGTAATCCCAGCACTTTGGGAGGCTGAGATGGGCAAATCACTTGAACCCAGGAGTTCCAGACCAGCCTGGGAAACACGGCAAAACCCCTTCTCTACCAAAAATACAAAAATTATCCAGGTGTGGTGGCACACACCTGTAGTCCCAGATACAATTCAAATATGGATACAATTCAACAAGAACTGTGCTTATGCATAAAAATATTCTCCAGTATTTCTACAAGAATGTTATAATAGTATATAAATGCCCTTTTTGGCTGGGTTAATTGGCTCACGCCTATAATCCCAACACTTTGGGAGGCTGAGGCGGGTCCTTTGAGTCCATGAGTTTGAGACCACCCTGGGCAACACGGTGAAACCCCGTCTCTACAAAACAATATGAAAAATTAGCCAGGCATGGTAGTGCTTGCCTGTAGTCCCAGCTACTAGGGGGCTGAGGTGGGAAGATAGCTTGAGCTTGGGAGGTTGAGGCTGCAGTGGGCCATGATCGCACCACTGCACTCCAGCCTGGGCAACAGAAAGGGACTCTGTCTCAAATAAATAAATAAATAAACAAATGTCATTTTAAAAGAAACCACAGAGACTAACTATCAACACAGGTACAAATTGTATGGTCTTGAATACACATACTGTTATATTTGGAGGCATCTCAGATTAAATAAAGCAAGAGTGGAGTCCTCTGAGCACTGAATGAAAACACAGTTTTCAGAACTGATGAACTGAAGAGAGAAGTGACCAAGAAGACAAACTTCTATTAATAGGAGGCTGTATCAAATAACAATAGAGTCCAAGGATAAATCAACCAGAAGCAAAACAACTGGGAAATCCAAGAGAAAACAAAGGCTTCTGCATAAATGAAAAGCACAGCATGTCCATCAGTCTGTAGTATACAACAATCTAATTAGGCAATAAGGAGAGAATGGAGACCTCTCTTGGAATACAGCAAATAGCTGAGAGGAGTGACTGCTTCAGCAGAAAGCTGAAAAACTGACCTTAGAAATAAGATATCAGCACAAGAAAATCCATGAAATGAACAAATGTAATCTCTGATTTTACATAACAGGAAACTGAGGCTGGGAGAGGGAAAAGGTCCCTATTAGTTGTCCACAATAAGTTTCCAGCAGGACCAGTATTTAATCCCAGGACAGACCTCTTTCCATCAACTCTAGCTGCTTTCTGCAAAGTGTGTTTGCTGAGAATATTACAGTTTGCACAAGGGGAACCCACAGCCCCCAAATCATTATACTCCAAATTCTGTTCATCGTAAAAAGCTGACAAAGTAAGCTCAATTTCTCTGCAGAGAATTCTTTTGGGAAAACAATCTAATTTGTTTACCTACCTTGTGACAATCCTTCATGTGTATATACAACACAGAACTAGAGTGTACGAAGCAAATGTTATTTTTGTGGACCCCTTCCCATTCACAAATATGACACATGCTATAATATGTCAGAGGAAAAGACACATATCCCAAGCCTTTCTTCTTCACCTACCTTGTGGCCCTGCCTAATATATTCTCCAGTGTCTTTTAGTATTGGAGGCCTGAGGCTCCTGCTAGTACCTTCCCCACCATTTACAGCTATGTGACCTTGGGCCCTCTCAGGACCTCATTTCCTTCATCAGTAAAATGGGGCTGCACTACAGAACCTCAAAGGCTCCTCTCAGTTCTAACATCTTATGATTCTGTGAATCCTGAATTAACATTGCCAGTGATCAAATTTTAACACCCATATATTTATATCTTTAGACAGGGATTTGCCCTGTCACCCAGGCTGGAGTGCAGTAGCACAATCTCAGATCACTGCAGTATCAAATCTCATGGGCTCAAGCTATCCTCCAATCTCAGCCTCCTGAGTAGCTGTGACCATAGGTGCACACCACCATGCCCAGCTAATTTTTGCATTTTTTGTAGAGATGAGGTCTCTCTATGTTGCTCAGGCTGGTTTCAAACTCTCAGGCTCAAGCAATCGTCCTGCCTCAGCCTCCCAAAAAGGTGGAATTACAGGCATGAGCCACTGTGCCAAGCTAACACTCACATATTGATTTCTATATTTCCTTATTTAAAAAAATGAGGAACTCTCCTCAGAGAACTCAGCTGGCTCTCATGGCCTAAACTGAAAATCTAGACATTAGAAGATATGAATATTATTCCTAGCTCTGCTAAGAAGCTCTCTGGGTGAGCCTGGGAGAAGTTCCAAAGCAAGGAACCATTCTATCCTGGGTCAGTTGGTCAGTCAGGCTAATGTGTGGGGAACATTAATTTTGCAAAGCACTTTGGTAAGAGAGAAAAGACACATAGATTTTGGAGACAAAAGTTATCTTCAACAACCAAATAACATTTTAACAGAGCAACCTATCAAGGAATATAGGTTAGCTTAGGAATCAGTTAGACCTGGACTCTAGTCCTGATGCTGCCAATTACCAGCTATAAGACCTCAGTAAGAACAAAAGGCTAGGAATAGGGAGGGCCCTACTACACACTTACCACCACCTATGTGTGGGGCACATGAGTTATCTGAAAATGACAGGGGAGGACTAGCCTCCCCAAGGTCACTTACAGCTTAAATATCCATATTTAATTTCCATCAGTGTTAGAGGATCAGGTAGAGAAGTAGATGGGTTCAATCATGCAAAACTCATTGTGACTATTGGTTTGATAACAGGTTTTGATGAAAAACAAGGTTAGTGAAGGTGGAGGACATAGCCAACAAAGAGAAACACATCTAATTAGGTTTTGAGGAGGGAACTAGCAAGTGTGCAAGTGGAAGATGGGGAGGAAATAGAATATAACTATATGAACACAGCCAGAGCAAGAAGACCATCAGGGGATCATGAAACATGAGTGGAAAGAAGTAATAAAGAGAGCAATTTATCAACCTTTTACCAAAACAATCTCAACCATCTACAAAATATATGATATACTTAGAAAAGACTAGAATATGTCAAAAAAAAGTGGTTGTTACTGCGGCTGTGCATGATTGCTACTTTCTTATTTATATTCTTCTGTATTTTTCAAATTTCCTTAGGGAGCATATTTGCTATTATAGTATGAAAACGAATGAACCTCATGCAAAATGTTTACTCAGCACCTATTTGGTGACAAGCATTGTGATAGGCACTAGGGCTACAAAGACGAACAACAGAGTAATTGTTTTGGCATAGGAAAGGCTCCACAGAAGAGTGACAGATATTTGGCTATGACTTCAAGGATAAGGAGATGTTCACACAGGTGAGAATGGAGGAGGAAATTCCAGGCAGAGGAAACAGCAGATAAATAGACAAGGAATCCAAAAGGAAATTAGAAATATTCTGAGAACCCAATGCATTTGGCAAGTAGGAGGTGTGGAGGGGAGAAATAGAAGATAAAACTGGAGAAGTGGTATAAATAGAAGACAAACTGTGAATAGCTTGAATGCCATCTAAAGAAGTTTAAATTTCCTAAGACCTGATGCTGGATAGATTAATTAACATTAATCTATTGTGCATTTCCAGCAAAAGAAACTATCATCAGAGGGAACAGGCAACCTACAGAATGGGAGACAAATTTTGCAATCTATCCATCTGACAAAGGGCTAATATCCAGAATCTACAAAGAACCTAAACAAATTAACAAGAAAAAAAACAAACAACCCCATCAAAAAATGGGCAAAGGATATGAACAGACACTTCTCAAAAGAAGACATTTATGCAGCCAACAGACATATGAAAAAATGCTCATCATCACTGGTCATTAGAGAAACGCGAATCAAAACCACAATGAGATACCATCTCACACCAGTTAGAATGGTGATCATTAAAAAGTCAGGAAATAACAGATGCTGGAGAGGTTGTGGAAAAATAGGAATGCTTTTACACTGTTGGTGGGAGTGTAAATTAGTCCAACCATCGTGGAAGTCAGTGTGGTGATTCCTCAGGGATCTAGAACTAGAAATACCGTTTGACCCAGCAATCCCATTACTGGGTATATACCCAAAGGATTATAAATCATTCTACGATAAAGACACATGCACACGTATGTTTATTGCGCCACTATTCACAATAGCAAAGACTTGGAACCAACCCAGATGTCCATCAATGATAGACTGGATGAAGAAAATGTGGCACATATACACCATGGAATCCTATGCAGCCATAAAAAAAGGATGAGTTCATGTCCTTTGCAAGGATATGGATGAAGCTGGAAACCATCATTCTCAGCAAACTATCACAAGATCAGAAAACCAAACACTGCATGTTCTCACTCATAAGTGGGAGTTAAACAATGAGAACACATGGACACAAGGAGGGGAACATCACACACTCGGGCCTGTCAGGGGGTGGGGGGCTAGGGGAGGGATAACATTAGGAGAAATACCTAATGTAGGTGACAGGTTGAGGAGTGCAGCAAACCACCATGGCATGTGTATACCTATGTAACAAAACTGCACGTTCTGCACATGTAATCCAGAACCTAAAGTATAATTTTTAAAAAATACAAAAAAATCTATTGTGCATTTCAAAACAGCTAGGAGACAACAATTCAAATGTTCCTAGCATTAAGAAAGTTAAATATGTAAGGTGATGGATACCTTAATTACACTGATTTGATTATATGAAAGTATCAAATTATCATATGTACTTTGAAAATATGTACATCTATTATGTATCAACAAAATAAATAATTTTTAATAAGTTTAATTTTCAAACTATGAACTATTTTAACAACCAGTGAATAACCAAATCATATTTACATAGTAGGAAGAGCCTGCCTTTCTTTCTTTTTCTCTTCCTCTTTTGCTTGCTTGCTTTCTTTTTCTTTCTTTTCTTTCTTTCCTTTTTCTTTCTCTCTCCCCTCCCTCCCTCTCTCCCTCCCTCTCTCCCTCCCTTCCTTCCTTCCTTCCTCCCTTCCTTCCTTCCTCCCTCCCTCCCTCCCTTCCTCCCTTCCTCCCTTCCTTCCTTCCTCCCTCCCTCCCTCCCTTCCTCCCTTCTTTCCGACAGAGACTTGCTCTATCACCTAGGCTAGAGTGCTCACTGCAGCATCGAACTCCTGGACTCAAGCCATCCTCCCCCACTCAGCCTCCCAAGTAGATGGGACTACAGGCACATGCCACCACACTTGGGTAATTTTTAAATTTTTTATAGAGACAGGGTCTCACTATGTTGCCCAGGCTGGTCTCAAACTCCTGGACTTAAGCAGTCTGCCTACCTTGGCCTACCAAGTGTTGGGATTACAGTTGTGGGCCATTGCACCAGGTCAAAAAAAGCCTTTAAAATGCCAAGTGTTACTAGGGCATAGAGCTGCCTCTGCCATATTTTCATACCCCTTAGACCACATAGGGTCTTTTAGTGACTTTATTTTTCTGAAATTGTTTTTTGTTTTGTTTTGTTTGAGATGAGCCTCACTCTGTTGCCCAGGCTGGAGTGCAATGGCATGATCTCAGCTCACTGCAACTTCCGCCTCCCAGGTTCAAGTGATTCTCCTGCCTCAGCCTCCTGAGTAGCTGGGATTACAGGTAAGCACCACCACGCCCGGCTAATTTTTGTATTTTTAGTAGAGACAGGGTTTCACTATGTTGGTCAGGCTGGTCTCGAACTCCTGGCCTCGTGATCCACCCACCTCGGCCTCCCAAAGTGCTGGGATTACAGGCATGAGCCATCACACCTGGCCTATTTTTCTGAAATTCTTTTGATGTCCCCTCAACCAGATTTCACCCACCTGAAAATGTCAGGGGAGGAGTAAGAAAAAAGCAAAGAAGTCAGTAACACTGTTTCCTCTTACCTCACCACTGACTGTAAACTCAGGAATGCTCTTGAACAAGAGTCACAAAATTCCGATTTATCTGTATATGATACTATATATCCCAGAAAATAAGGAAGGCCCCAGTTTAAAATATTCCATCTCATTGTTACCATAAGCACATAAGTACACTGCTATTAATAATGACCATATATTCCAAATTTGGTTCACTAAACATGGTCACCAAAGCACAGCTGGTTGTGAATTACCCTGTCTCTCTCATCCAGCCGTGGGACACCTGTAGGCTGGCACTGTGGTTGCTTCATCTCTCCATCCCCTGGGTCTAGTACAGGACCTCCCAGCAGCCACCAAAGGAATGTTTGGTTTTCTGGTTTTTTTTTTTTTTTTTTTTTTTTTTTTGAGACAGAGTCTTGCTCTGTCGCCCAGGCGGGAGTGCAGTGACGCGATCTCGCCTCACTGCAAGCTCCGCCTCCCGGGTTCACACCATTCTCCTGCTACAGCCTCCCGAGTAGCTGGGATTACAGGTGCCCGCCACCACGCCTGGCTAATTTTTTTTCTTTTCTTTTTTTTTTTTTTTTTTTGAGACGGAGTCTTGCTCTGTCGCCCAGGCTGGAGTGCAGTGGCACGATCTCGGCTCACTGCAAGCTCCACCTCCCGGGTTCACGCCATTCTCCTGCCTCAGCCTCCCAAGTAGCTGGGACTACAGTTGCCCGCCACCGCGCCCGGCTAATTTATTTTTGTATTTTTAGTACAGACGGGGTTTCACCGTGTTAGCCAGGATGATCTCCTGACCTCGTGATCCGCCCGCCTCAGCCTCTGAAAGTGCTGGGATTACAGACGTGAGCCACCACGCCCAGCCAGAAATGTTTGTTAAATCCAACTCCGCACCCAGAAGGTAAAACCTTCTTAAGGGGTTTAAACTTTGGAAAATTTTCCAAAGAATATTAATATTATTCCTATAAAATTTTCCCTGTTCAGAAGATTTGGTAGACAGTCTCCAGAAAAATCCTTTAGAGGCTTTTATTACAATTAATTAACAAAAGAAATGAAAAACAAAAACACCCAGCCCTCCTCAAAACACATCACTATTTGATGGAAACTAGATTATCAGCCGGACAGTGCTTTGATCCCAAAGGCCAGTGATTTGCTATGCATGCATTTCTTGTAAGCTTTCACCTTAATGTAAAGAAATAGTATCACTGGAGCTACAATTATAACATATTTATTGGCAGAAAGAGGAGAATGAGGCCTAGATGTTTCCCCCAGCTATGGGAAAACATTCACTTATTAAAATAAACACCAGGCTTAGAATGGAAAGCAACTTAGGTTTCATTGGGAGACTTTGATGAAACTAAAGCGCAAAATCCTTCATAAAGTCCTTCCAATGTCAGAACTAGAAAGGGTTTTACTTTCTCTAAAATTTAGACAACTATTTTTAAAACTAGTTATAGGAAAGAGCAACGAAGCAGGAGGAACATCTCAATGCTTTATGGTAAGAAGGGAAAAAAGGCATCCACAGAGGGAAAGAAAAATTTCTTCAGAAGAAAGGTGTATCAGGCCCGGTGCAGTGGCTCACGCCTGTAATCCTAACACTATGGGAGGCTGAGGCGAGTGGATTGCTGAGCCCAGGAGTTCGAGACCAGCCTGGCCAACATAGGAAGATCCTATCTCTACAAAAAAATCAAAAAATTAGCCAGGCATGGTGGCTTGCACCTGTGGTCCCAGTTACTCAGGAGGTTGAGGTGGGAGGATCACTTCAGCTCAGGAAGCCGAGGCTGCAGTGAGCCATGAACGCACGTACCCCTGGACTCCAGCCTTGGAGACAGGGAGAGACCCTGTCTCAAACAAAAAAAAAGAAGGTGCATTAAGAAAAATCAGAACAACAGGGAGATTAAGTGCAGGTTCTTATAAATACTTTTATTGAGACATACTTCATATACCATAAAATTCACCTATTAAAAGTGTAAAAAGTAGGCCGGGCATGGTGGCTCATGCCTGTAATCCCAGCACTTTGGTAGGCTGAGGCAGGTAGATCACCTGAGGTCAGGAGTTTGAGACCAGCCTGGCCAACATGGTGAAACCCCGTCTCTACAGGGAAAAAAAAAAAAAAAAAAAGCCATGGTGGCGGGTGCCTGTAATCCCAGCTATTCAGGAGGCTGAAGCGGGAGAATCGCTTGAACCCAGGAGGAGGAGGTTGCAATGAGCCAAGGTCACACCACTGCATTCCAGCCTGGGCAACAAGAGCAAAACTCCACCTTAAATAAATAAATAAATAACGTGTAAAAAGTAAATTTATGCTGTTTTTGTTTCCTACTTAAAATGACAAATGCTTTTGTAGAATATTAAAGCATAATAAGATCAAATAATCAAGAAAATGATAATACCTTATAATTATTTCTCATATTAACTTATTTGTAAGATTCCATTCTACTTTCACAATTTCCATTGCTCAATTTCTTCATTTCAGCAACCATGACTGTTTTAATATACAAAGGAGCTACACCACAAGGCATAAATTAGTCTTTTTTTCTTCCTAAAATATAATATTGTAAAAAGTTAGTACTAAAGCAAAATATACAGGCAGACCTTTCAATATTATTGACTTAACATCCTAGACCATAGTGATGAAGACTCAGCAAAACAGATGCTGAAATCGAAAAAGTTAGAGTACATTATTTCAAAGAATAAGGTTCCTATTCACAGATACTCATTTTAAATCCACTATTTATACAAACTCAGTATATACATAGTTTAATAAAAGAGCATTAAAATGATATTAGCCATTGATAATGTCTCTGGACAAGGCATTGTTGAGCAGTGTTTGAGAAGTTATGATAAGGCCAGGCTCAGTGGCTCACACCTATAATCCCTGCACTTTAGGAGGCTGAGGCTGGCAGATTACTTGAGGTCAGGAGTTTGAGACCAGCCTGGCCAACATGGTGATACCCCATCTCTACTAAAAATACAAAAATTAGCTGGGCGTGGTTGCAGGCACCTGTAATCCCAGCTACTCGGGAGACCGAGACCGAGTTCAAGAATTGCTTGAACCCAGGAGGCAGAGATTGCAGTGAGCCGAGATCACACCACCACTGCACTCCAGCCTGGGCGACAGAGTAAGACTCCATCTCAAAAAAAAAAAAAAAAAAAAGTCGGGCGCGGTGGCTCATGCCTGTAATCCCAGCACTTTGGGAGGCCAAGGCGGGTAGATCACCTGCGGTCAGGAGTTTGAGACCAGCCTGGCCAACATGGTGAAACCCCGACTCTACTAAAAAAAAAAATAGCTGGGCGTGGTGGCACACACCTGTAGTCCCAGCTACTTGGGAGGCTGAGACAGGAGAATCACTTGAACCCAGGAGGCGGAGGTTGCAGTGAGCCAAGGTCACGCCACTGCACTCCAGCATGGGTGATAGCGAGAGACTCCGTCTCAAAAAAAAAAAAAAAAAACTAAAAGAAACGTCATGATGAGATAGAAAGAACACTGAGTTTGTAGTTCAAATTCTGGCCATACCTCCCACTGCCTCTGTGATCATAAGACTCTGCTCATCCCTAATTATTTCCTATCTGCAGTCAAATATTCTTTCTGATTTTATGAGTACATATATCTTAGGTAAATATTCTGGCGCCTGGAATGGACATCCAGATCCTGTCTTCATAAACCCAACTGTTGGGCCCAGGAAGGTGCCTATAACTCAGTGGCATCAGACTGGAGACTCTGAGTGACTAGGCTAGTTTCCCCTACATATTAGTCAGCCTGTATTTATTTAAGCTCTGCAGAATTCCTTCATTTGTACTCAAGAGTTTTACATTTTACATGACTGTGACTAGAGAAGCTTTCTCTTGAAATGCAGAGACAAAGGAAAATCTTTCTAGTTGTGTCAGAAAACTTAATAACTGCATCTAGAATCTGCAAGAAAACGAATTCATTTTAAGAAAGTAGGAAAGGAAATTGCATAGGACAGAGGCAGGGATAAAATACAGAAGTACATAAAACATTGCATCTGTCCATTGTGGAAGATTAATGTCTGCTGTGGAACGTAGACCAATAAAACCTGAAGGTAGTCCTGACATTTGATCATTTGAGTTTCTGGCTGATACATGTAGTTAATCTCTCTCTCTCCAGTTCATATGCTGATATAGGCTATCCAGGGCAGGAAGAAAGGCTCAGATAGTTTCAAGATGAAATATTTTCCTATTTCAAGAAGACAGAAAAGAACTCCTTTACTTAGCTTTGAGGCTACCGTGCAAGATCCATATTCTTTCTGGGTCATTTCAAAAGTCATTCTTTATCTCAGAGTAGTTGTTTACACAAAGAGATTCAAAATACAGCAATTGCTGGTGCTAATTTTAAATTGCATATGCTTCCAAGAAAGACAATCCTCAGTGTTAGGTTTGTTTACCTATTCACAGGATAAAAATAGCCAAGTGTGGCCAGGTGCTGACTCA
The DNA here is from genome assembly GCF_029289425.2 of Pan paniscus. Taxonomy (NCBI): domain Eukaryota; kingdom Metazoa; phylum Chordata; class Mammalia; order Primates; family Hominidae; genus Pan; species Pan paniscus. The sequence continues at coordinate 68,005,546 of NC_073272.2, forward strand.
CACCTGTAATCCCAGCGCTTTGGGAGGCCGAGGTGGGCGGAACACCTGAGGTCAGGAGTTCAAGACCAGCCTGGTCAACATGGCAAAACCCCATCTCTACCAAAAAATAAATAAATAAAAGAATTAGCTGGGTGTGGGTGGTGGCACATGCCTATAATCCCAGCTACTTGGGAGGCTGAAGCAGGAGAACTGCTTGAACCCGGGTGGTGGAGGTTGCAGTAGGCCGAGATTGTGACACTGCACTCTAGCCTGGGTGACAGAGCAAGACTTCTTCCAAAAAAAAAAAAAAAATCGCCAAATGTTACAATTTTATGTGTCATTTTGGCTGGGGCACGGTGCCCAAATATGTGGTCAAACATTATTCTGGATGTTTCTGTAGGGGTGTTTTTGGATGAGATTTATGTTTATATCAGTGGACTTTGAGTAAAACAGATTGCTCTCATGATGTGGGTAGGCCTTAACCAATCAGTTGAAGGCTTAAATAGAACAAAAGGCTGATTTACCCCCAAGCAAGAGGGGATTCTCCAGCAGACTGCCTTTGGACTCAAAGTGCAACTCCTTCCTGAGTCTTCAGCCTGCCTGCCTCTCCCATTAGGTATTTGGACTTGCCAAGCCTCCACAATCACATGAGCCAATTCCTTAAAATATTTTTTTTTTTTGAGACAGGGTCTCACTCTGTTTCCCAGGCTGGAGTGTAGTGGTATGATCTTGGCTCACTGCAACCTCCACCTCCCGGGTTCAAGCGATTCTCCTGCCTTGGCCTCCCGAGGAGCTGGGATTATAGGTGCCTGCCACCACGCCTGAATAATTTTTATATTTTTAGTAGAGGTGGGGTTTTGCCATGTTGCCCAGGCTGGTGTCAAACTCCTGACCTCAAGTGATCCACTTGCCTTGGTCTCCCAAAATGCTGGGATTATAGGCATGAGCCACTGCACCAGGCCCCTCTTTCTGTATATATATATAGATACATATCCTATTGGTTCTAAGTCTCTGGAGAGCCCTTCTGAATACACTGAGGTCTGACCTCCAAATGCAGAGATTTTTTAAAACAGTCTCCACAATAGGGATGAACCTGGTAAACATTATGCTAAATCAAAGAAGCCAGTCACGAAAAACCTCGTGTTGTATGATCCCATTTATATAAAATGTCCAGAATAGGCAAATCTACAGACACAGAAAGATTTGTGGTTGCCTAGTGCTAGCAGGAATGGGGGAAAATAAGGAGTTACTGTTATTTGGTATGAGGCTTCTTTTTAGGGTGAAGAAAATGCTCTAAAATTGATTGTGGTGATGGTCGCAAAACTCTGCGAATATACTAAAACTCAGTGAATTGTACAATTTAAGTAGGTGAATTATTTGCTCTGTGAATGATACCTAAATCAGCCAGGATATATATATTCTCACAGCTACTTCTAGGTTTTCCGCAGCATTTCTCTAGCTCTCAGCAAAACAGAGTGTATCTGTGTTTTGCTTTTGCTTTTGTTTTGTTTTTTATTATACTTTAAGTTCTAGGGTACATGTGCACAACGTGCAGGTTTGTTACATCTGTATACATGTGCCATGTTGGTGTGCTGTACCCATTAACTTGTCATTTAGCATTAGGTATATCTCCTGATGCTATCCCTCCCCCCTCCTCCCACCCCACAACAGGCCCCTGTGTGTGATGTTCCCCTTCCTGTGTCCATGTGTTGTCATTGTTCAATTCCCACCTATGAGTGAGAACATGCGGTGTTTGGTTTTTTGTCCTTGCGATAGTTTGCTGAGAATGATGGTTTCCAGCTTCATCCATGTCCCTACAAAGGACATGAACTCATCATTTTTTATGGCTGCATAGTATTCCATGGTGTATATGTGCCACATTTTCTTAATCCAGTCTATCATTGTTGGACATTTGGGTTGGTTCCAAGTCTTTGCTATTGTGAATAGTGCCGCAATAAACATATGTGTGCATATGTCTTTATAGCAGCATGATTTATAATCCTTTGGATATATACCCAGTAATGGGATTGCTGGGTCAAATGGTATTTCTAGTTCTAGATCCCTGAGGAATCGCCACACTGACTTCCACAAGCTTTTGTTAAGATGCCTGTTGATTTTGTTTGATTGTTTTTATTGAGATAGATAATATTTAAAGGCCAAAATAGGCCAGAAAAGTTGGTTACTCCATGAAAACATACTATTTAGGGACCCAAGCAATAAGTAGCAAGTACTAATTACATTAAGAAATAGTCCATTAGGGCCAGGCACGGTGGCTCACGAGTATAATCCCAGCATTTTAGGAGGCCGAGAGGGACAGATCAATTGAGGCCAGCAGTTCAAGACCAGCTTGGCCAACATAGTGAAACCTCATCTCTACTAAAAAAAAATAATAATAAAATAAAATAAAATAAAATAAAAAATTAGCCAGGCATGGTGGTGCACACCTGTAGTCACAACTACTCGAGAGGCTGAGGCACGAGAATCGCTTGAACCCAGGATGGGGAGGTTGCAGTGAGTCGAGATTACGCCACTGCACTCCAGCCTGAACAACGGAGTGAGACTCCATTTCAAAAAGTAATAATAATAATAATGAAGAAAGAAAGAAAATAAATAGTCAATTTGGCTTATAAGTCATTGTACACAGGGACTGTCTACCTTGGGAGGTCATGTGCTCGTTTTCCTAGATATCTTTTCAAACAGGATTTATAACAAAGGGAATACTGAATTTTGAAGTTTGTCTGACAAGAGGCAGAGCACAGAACTAAATAACCTGTTGAGGTCCATTTGATTCTTTCCAAATGATATAAAGAGGTCAAAGCTGTTAAGAAATCAACTAGAACAACATAGTAATTCCCAAGTCACTGTTGTCTACCATACTAATACTAAGCTCTTTGACTAATGCCTTTAGAGGATTCTTACTTTGTCAAATATCTAGTTTTGTGTTAGGCACTTTTACATCCATAATCTTATTTATGACTTCATACCATCAAAACTCAAGTTCTTGGCCACTTTATTTGCTGGGTGACCTATTTTGTGGTTTACTTTGTAGGTCAGGAATTATATTTTTCAGATAAGAAAGCTAAGGGTTGGAGAAATTGAGTAACTTGTCCCAAATCACACAACTGTTAAGCAGTGGAAATGTGGTTCAAATCCAAGACTACCACTGCCAAAAGCTCCCAATGCTAGTGTTCTGACTACCAGTTCACAAATGTCATCATTTTCTATTCTCTCAAAATGGCAGCCCTGGTCTACAGTTTGGAAAAAGTTTTCTCATCTGGAAGAGCCAGTGTGGCTAGGATTCCCCTTTTTAACCCAAGGTTTTTGTTTTTACTTATCTCTGCTTTTTAAAAAATTTAATTCACCATCACCCTCTCTCTTGAGCAACATTTACCTCCTATTATGTATGATGAACTATTTTTCATACCTCTCAATATTTTTTACCCTCTCATATGATTATAGCTGTAATTTTTAATATTTTTTAATAGTGTACACATTATTATTCTGCAGAAAAATTTGGGGTACATATGGATTTGTAAATTATTTACAATAACTACAAGCCTCCAAGCATCTCATACTCGTGGGTTTTACAGCTTTTATGAACATATGTGGCTAGAAGATGAAACTAATGGCTTTCTGTTTTTGTGAGGCAGCACAAAAGATCATAGAAGGAAAATATAAGAGACAATTGAAAGGAAATTTCCCTGGGACGTGAGCCTCCTGGAACAGTTTATAGAGAGACCCAAGAAATAACATATCCATCCCATCCCATCCCATCCACATTTAGTAGTGATGTCTCACCACCAGCTAAGAATTACCTAGTACAGGCCGGGTGCAGTGACTCAAGCCTGTAATCCCAGCACTTTGGGAGACCAAGGCGGGCGGATCACGAGGTCAGGAGATTGAGACCATCCTGGCTAACACGGTGAAACCCCGTCTCTACTAAAAATACAAAAAATTAGCCAGGCGTGGTGGCGGGCACCTGTAGTCCCAGCTACTCGGGAGGTTGAGGCAGGAGAATGGCGTGAACCTGGGAGGCGGAGCTTGCAGTGAACAGAGATCGTGCCACTGCACTCCAGCCTGGGCGACAGAGCGAGACTCCGTCTCAAAAAAAAAAAAAAAAAAAAAAAAAAAAAAAAGAATTGCCTAGTACAGCATGAGAGCCAGAATGCCTAAGTTCAAATCACCAGGCTGAAATGTAATTGCTCTGTGGCATTAGGCAAGTTACTTAACCCCTCTGTTCCTCAGCTTCCTCCTTTGTAAAATGGTCATCCTAACAGCACCAACCTTATAAGTTTTCCTGTGAGGATTAAATAAGTTAATATGTGTAAAGTGCTTAGAACAGTGTCTGCAATTACATATACAGGAAAATATAGTTGGGTAGCACTACGTAAATCAGCTCAACTCTTAAAATGAGTGGCTCGAGGTGCTTTGTTTTGTTTTGTCTTTTTTAGAGATGAGATCTCACTCTGTCTCCCAAGTTGAAGTGTAGTGTCACGATCATAGCTCACTGCAGTCTCAAACTCCTGCGTTCAAGTGATCCTCCCACCTCAGCCTCCAAGTAGGTAGGACTACAGTGACGCGGCACCAAACCCAGCTAATTTTGAAAATTTTGTAGAAATAGAGTCTCATTATGTTGCCCAGGCTGGTCTTGAACTCCCCGTGGTGCCTCACACCTAGGTTTAAGCAGTCCTCCCACCTCAACCTCACAAAGTGCTGGGATTACAGGCATAAGCCACCATGTCCAGCTGTTGATAAAATAGATAACCAGCACAGTAGCTCACAACGATAATCCCAGAACTCTGAGAGGCTGAGGTGGGAGGATCGCTTGAGCTCAGGAGTTCAAGACCAGCATGGGTAACATAGTGAGACCCTGTCTCTACCAAAAATACAAAAAATCAGCCAGGCACATGCCGGTAGTCCCACCCACTCGGAAGGCTGAGGTAGGAGGATGTCTTGAGCCCGGGAGGTGGGGGTTGCAGTGAGTGAAGATCATGCCACTGCACTCTAGCCTGGGTGACAGAGCAAGACCCTGGCTCCACCCAAAAACAAACAAACAAACAAAAACCACCAAAAACAGAAACAAAAAACAGATGACCATTTGCTTAAAATAATGATAGGGGCAATGTATTCAGTGATGACAGTGCATGGATAGCTGAAATGAATGACAACAATATCATAAGGGACTAGAGAAAGAAATGGGTAATCTTCTGCTATAAGATACTAACACTACCTGTGAAATAGTGTAGCGTTATTTGAAAATAGATTTGGCTCTTTCTAAATGCACATTGCAAACTCTAGGGCAAACACAAAAAAAGTTTTAAAAGAAGGGCTGGTCTGAGGGTAGTGAGTTATCTCAACTGATTGTTCACAGTCAGTTACAAATCAAACTTCTTGTTCTACTCTTTGCCCCCTTCTCACTACTGCACTTGAGTAGTCTTAAAAATAAAAATAAGGCCAGGCACAGTGGCTCACACCTGTAATCCCAGCATTTTGGGAGGCCAAGGTGGGCGGATCACAAGGTAACGAGTTCGAGACCAGCTTGGCCAATATGGTGAAACCCTATCTCTACTAAAAATACAAAAATTAGCTGGGTGTGGTGGTGAGCGCCTGTAGTCCCAGCTACTCGGGAGGCTGAAACAGGAGAATCCCTTGAACTTGGGAGGCAGAGGTTGCAGTGAGCTGAGATTGTACCACTGCACTCTAGCCTGGGTGACAGAACAAGACTCCATCTCAAAAAATAAAAATAAAAATAAAAAATAAAAAAAATATATATGTATATATGTAAAATAAAATAAAAAGATTTAAAAGAAGTATAATTAATATGCTGAGAGAAAATGGAATCCTACAAATGCTCAATTAAAATTACAGAAGCCTGAATACTATTTTGTTGTGTATGCATACCACGTTTTCTTTACCTATTGATAGATACTCGAGCTGATTACAAATATTGGCTATTGTGAATGATGCTGCAATGAACACAGGAGTGCAGACATCCCTTCAACAACCAATTTCATTTCCTTTGGATAGTTCTATTTTTAATTTTTTGAAGAAATATCATACTGTATTCAATAATGGCTATACTAATTAACATTCCCACAAAGTGTACACACTTATCCACATCTTCACCAACACTTATCTCTTTCATCTTTTTGATAATAGTGATTATAACAGGTAGGAGGTGGTATATGGTTGTGATTTCAATTTGCCTTTCCCTGATGACTACTAATGTTGAGCATTTTTTTCATATACCTGTTGGCCATTTATATGTCTTCTTTTGAGAAATGTCTTTTCAGGTCCTTTGTCTATTTTTAAATCAGGTTATTCATTTCCTTACTATTCAGTTGCCTGAGTTCCTTACATATTTTGGATATTAAACTCTTATCGTATGTATGGTTTGCAAATATTTTATCCCATTCCATAAGTTGTCTCCTCATTCTGTTGATTGTGTTCTTGCTATGGAAATCCTGACATTTGCAACACAGGGATGAACATGGAGGACCTTATGCTAGTGAAATAAGCCAGGCACAGGAAGTGAAAACTGCATGATCTACTTATATGTGGAATCCTAAAAAGTCTAACTCATAAAAGTAGAGAGTATAATGATAGTTAGCAGGGGGATGAGAAGAGATTGGGAAGATGCTGGTCAAAGGATACCAAATTTCATATTGACAGGAGGAATGAGTTCAAGAGATCCATTGTCAAGCATGTGATTATAGATAATAACAATGTCTTGTATACATGAAAATTGCAAATAGATTTTAAATATTCTCACCATAAAATAAGTACGTGAGGTAACGAGTATGTTAATTAGCTTGATTTAGCCGTTCTACATGTATACACAGATGAAAGCATCATGAAGTACATCCAGGAGCTCAAAGGGAAAGAGGAAGGGATAACTAGGTGAGGCACGGGGTTGGGGGTGGGGTTTAGAGCACTGAAACTATTCTGTATGATACTGTAATGGTGGATACATGTCACTACGCATTTGTCAAAAGTCTTAGCATGTAATTCAAAGTGTGAATTCTAATGTAAACTATGGACTTTAATAATAATGTAGCAATCAATATTGGTTCATCAATTGTAACAAATGTCTCACACTAATGCAAGATGTTAATAGGGGAAACCGGAGGAGGGGGCTTGGGAGGTATATGAGGACTCTGTACTTTCTCCTCAATTTTTCTGTGAAACTGAAACTGCTTTGAAAAATAGAATCTTGGCTGGGTGCGGTGGCTCACATCTGAAATCCCAGCATTTTGGGATGCCAAGGCGGGTGGATCACTTGAGGTCAAGAGTTCAAGACCAGCCTGGCCAACGTGGTAAAAACCCATCTCTACTAAAAATACAAAAATTAGCCAGGCACGGTGGCGCGTGCCTGTAGTCCAAGCTAGTCAGGTGGCTGAGGCATGAGGATCGCTTGAACTGAGAGGCAGAGGTTACAGTGAGCTGAGATCACACCACTGCACTCCAGCCTGGGCAATAGAGCAAGACTCCATCTCAAAGACAAATTTTTTAAAAAAAAATTTAAATAATAAAAAAAATTAAAAATAGGATCTATTAACTTTTTTTTCTTTTTTAGCGAGACAGAGTTTCACTCTTGTCACCCAAGCTGGAGTGCAATGGCACGATCTCAGCTCACTGCAACTTCTGCCTCCCAGGTTCAAGCAATTCTCCTGCCTCAGTCTCCCGAGTATCTGGGATTACAGGCACGCGCCACCACACCCAGCTATTTTTTTTTTTAATTTTAGTAGAGATGGGGTTTTACCATGTTGGCCAGGCTGGTCTCAAACTCCTGACCTCAGATGATCTGCCTGACTCAGCTTCCTAAATTGCTGGGATTACAGGCATGAGCCACCATGCCTGGCTGTTAACTTTTTTAAAAAAGACAGTTTGAAACAATTGGGAGAGTATAGGTATAGACTGGCTAGTGGATGATAGTAAGAAATTACTGACAATTTGTATTGCATATGATGATGTCACAGTGGTTATATATACTAAAACAGTCCGTATCAGAAATGCATACTGAAATATATATGGGTATAATGACATACCTGGGATTTGCTTTAAAATACTCCAGAAGAAAAATACCATGTGTGTTTTGGGTGGGGGAATTGAGGGTACCTGAAATGAGATTGGAAAAAAAGTTGGGTGATGAATCTAGAGGGTTCATTATATTAAAACTCTCTGGTTTTGTGTATGTTTGAAATTTTCCATAATAATGTTTTTAAAATATGTGTGAACTGAAATACAAGAAGAGCCCAAAGAATTCTTTGAGCACTAAGGTTCCTTGAACATGCCCAGTTCTTATTCAATGCATATGCTGTACGAGAGACTGGATTTTCTCAATGATTAATAAGAACGCATTCTTCATCTATCTCTAACATCTACCCACAAGAACAGCCTGTCTTGGATTATTCTCTAGGACCTCTTGACATGTCAACAGTGACTTTAGGCACTGAGTGCTTTTCATAACTTCCTGTTCCTTCAGCCCAACAGCAAGTGTCTTTGATGGGACACTTCTAGACTGTAGTATCCCTGTGATTTTAAACTTCCTTTGGAATAATTATTTTTGCCTATTTGTGTGTTAGCCAGAGAAGTAACATTTTTCCCCCAGAAATCTATTGCAATCTGTTTCATCTTTGTACTTTATACTTAATATAGTCGAAAACTGGGTTTAAGAGTGATGACAACATTTATTCCCAACAACTTTTCCAATTTCTACAGCCTTAACACCAACTCTAAATAATAACGATAGACTGCTAAAAGATACATAACTGTCTTAAGAAAAGGAGATCATTCTGTTTCCATCAGGATGTAATTCAGTTTCTTTAATAGAGTAATTGATGAAATAAGAACAGTTGAGAGAAATTCTGAGTTAAGGCTAAAAGAAAATGCTAGACAGCCATTAAGAGATCAGAGTTCAGTGTTCTACATGTGGCTATTTAAATTTCAATTCATTAAAATTTAATAAAATTAAAAATATATTTCATCAATCACACTAGCCAAATTTTAAGTGCTCAGTAGCTATATTGCAAAGAACACACAGACATTTCCATAATCACAGAAAGTTCTATTGGACTGCACCATGCTAGAGCACAGAGGTTAACAGCATGACCTTGGAGTCACAACAAATTTCTACTACATGCTCCTCAATCACCTTGCCCTGTGATCCTTGATGATTTACCTAACTTCTCTAATCCTCACTTTCCTCATCTGTGCAATGGGAATAACAACAGTATCTACTTTACAGGGTGAGTGTGAAAGCCTGTGAGATAATATGGACAATAGTAAACTTCAGCTATGATAACTGCTCCATGTGCTAGGCCTGTGCAATACAAAGAAGAAATAAACATGGCCACTGTCTTCAAATGAACATAGACGCTAATAGAGGAGAAATGCATTTAAACAAATAAATTATACCATGCAGTTCCAGATATAGGAATAATGTTACTCTTCAAAAGAGTCATTCAACAAGGCCTTACAAAAGAAATGACATTTGAGCAGAGACTTAAAGGATATGTAGGAGTTTGCTAGGTACAAAAAGGAAAAAAAAAAAATGGAATTTGAGAGAAACCACGTGAGCAAGGTATAGGAGATGAAAGAGCCTACGTAGCATGTTGAAGAAGCTGGAACAAGACCAGTGCAGCAAATGGGTAGGGGCATGTTTAATATAAGGCAGCCACTGAAGAAAACATCAACAAGAGCAAAAGTCTCAGAATGTACCAGCTGACATGAGGCAATTACCATTTTGTTCATTTTCCACAAACAGCTGTGCTCTCCTCCTCACTCAGCAGTAGGAATGTCTCTCGAGAGAATTACAGCATCCAGCTGCTACCTTTCCCTCAGCCACTAACAAATCCGCCACAGAGAACAATGTTGATCTAATTCTACACACTCATAAACATAAACAAAGTTTGAGCTGAGCAGGGAGAATGTCACTGAGCCCACTTCTCTCAAAGGAGTAGAAAAGAGAACCAACACTGAGTGGAAATCTACCATGTGCCAGGCAGTATTCTTAGAAGTGATGCCATTTCACACTCTGAAACAACTCTATGGAGTAGCAATTATTCCCTTTTTTTTTTTTTTGAGATTTCTAACACTGTTTGGCTCAAAGAGACTAAGTGACTATCCAAGGTCTCATGGCAAGAGAGTGACATCTGATTTCTAATCCCACACTCATGCTCTCAGAAAAGACTCAACTTACCCAGCTAGACTTCAGCAACTTTTTCTCCAAAAAAAAAAACAAATTCCTCCTATTCTTCTCACTTTGAGCACATTGCTGACGAAAATCTAACACACCTACAACAGTGAGACATAACAGAATAGTATTTATAATATAAACTACTAGTTGTGAAAGACTGGGGCCCCAGTCTCTCTGGGTACCCAGAATAAGAGTCAGGGAACCTGATCCAGATCTGGCTATGACATAAATGCCTACAAATCCATGAGCAAGTCACTTACCATCTCTAGGCCTAGCTGCCTTGCCTGCAAAATGTAAAACCTGCACCAGGTGAGGCCTGGCAATCATAGTGATAATGATGGTGATATGATAATTAATCAGTTGTAAAATACACCTATTTGACTTTTTTTTCTAAATTGAGACAGGGTCTCACTCTGTCTCCCAGGCTGGAGTGCAGTGGCATAATCATGGCTCACTGCAGCTTTGACCTCCCAGGCTCAGGCAATGTTCCTACCTCAGCCTCCCAAGTAGCTGGAACTACAGGTGTTCACCACTATGCCCAGACAATTAATTTGTGTGTATGTGCAGGTATGTGTGTGCCCGTGTGTAGAGTCAGGGTGTCACTATGTTGGCCAGGCTGGTCTCAAACTCCTGGCCTCAAGCAGTCCTCCTACTTTGGCCTCTCAAAGTGCTGGGATTACAGGTTTGAGCCACCATGCCCAGTCATCATATTTTACATTTTAACATTTTTGAAATTACGATACATTTTACTATCAATGGCATGCCACATGCTAACTGACATTTTGTTCTTTCTTAGTGGTACATATAATTATGGTGTAATTTCCAAAGATAACTAACGTTTATTGAGCACTTAACTTACCACACACTATACTAATGTCTTTACATGAATTATATTATTTAATTCTTACAACTATCCTTTGAGGTAGGTACTATCTTTATACCCAACTTTGCACTAAAGAAAACAGAGAGGTTAAGTAACTAGTTCAAGGTTACAGAGTGGAGCCAGGACACTACTGTAAGTTAGGGAGTGTGGATTAAAAAGAGTAGTCAGAGTGACATCAGCAAAATGGTGGACCAGGAAGCTCCAAGCTCTTGTTCTCCCACAGAAACATCAAAAACACATGCAGAGGCCGGGGATGGTGGCTCACGCCTGTAATCCCAGCACTTTGGGAGGCTGAAGCAGGCAGATCACTTGAGGTCAGGAGTCTGAGACCAGCCTGATGAAACCATGACTCTACTAAAAATACAAAAAAAATTAGCAGGGTGTGCTGGTGTGCACCTGTAATCCCAGCTACTCAGGAGGCCGAGGCAGGAGAATCACTTGAACCCAGGAGGCGGATGTTGCAGTGAACCGAGATAGCACCACTGCACTCCAGCCTGGGCAACAGAGCAAGACTCTGTCTCGGGAAAAAAAAAAAAAAAAAAAAAAAACACAAGCAGAAACTCTCAGAATCAACTTTATTGAACTCTGGAAAAAAGTCAAAACTTTACGTGACCCAAGTGAATGCTGAATCAAAAAACAGGTCACCTCAAAATGGTAGGAAAGTTTTGTGGCATTTTTACTTGCCTTTAACCCACCCTTTCTCTAGCACAGTGGCATTTTTTGTTTTAAAGTGATGGTAGCCTACGTTCCCAGTGTGCAACCCTGTACCCTGATTCCAGAGGGAATAGAGCAAACCTTAAATACAAATTATTGTATACTTCTTGATATGGTTTGGCTCTGTGTCCCCGCCCAAATCTCACCTTGAATTGTAATAATCCCCACCTGTCAAGGGATAATTGAATCATGGGAGCAGTTTCCCTCCTGCTGTTCTTGGGCTGGTGAGTGAGTTCTCATGAGATCTGATGGTTTTATAAGGGGCTTCCTCCTTCACTGGGCACTCATTCTCTCTCTTGCCACTCTGTGAAGAGGTGTCTTCAGTCATGATTGTAAGTTTCTTGAGGCATCCCCAGCCATGCAGAACTGTGAGTCAATTAAACCTCTTTCCTTTATGAACTACCCAGTCTTGGGCAGTTCTTTATAGCATTGTGAGAACAGACTAATACACAACTGTTCAAACTAGTCTGGAGGCTACCTGAAGAACTAAGGCCAGGCACTTGTGTTTGTTTTACCTAATACAGAACTCAAGCTAGAAATGGTGAGTAGTGCCCAAAAACACTGCACGCTGACCTAATAACCCTCAGATGTCTGGGGCATATTATTATAGTTGAAACAAACAATACACTGGCTAAGACATGGGAGAAAAAGCTGATGGGGGGCAGATGAATGGTTTCCTTGGACAATGAGGACGTTCAAAAGCAACTGCTGGCCAGGTATGGTGGCTCATGCCTGTAATCCCACCACTTTGGGAGACCGAGGCAGAAGGATCGCTTGAAGTCAGGAGTTGGAGACCACCTTGGGCAACATAGCAAGACCTCATCAGCACAAATAATAGAAACAAAAAACAAATATTAGCTGGACATGGTGTTGTGCACCCGTAGTTCCAGCTATTCATGAGGCTGAGGCAGAGAATCACTTGAGCCCAGGAGGCAGAGGCTGCAGTGAACCATAATCACACCACTGCACTCCAGTCTGGGCAACACAGTGAGACCCCCCATCTCAAAAAAAAACGCAACCATGTATATGGGGAATTTAGAAAGCCACATGCATGCCCCAGAAAACAAGCATACTCAGAAAATTCCTGAGAGGACTGAGCTTTCACCTTGAGCTAGTTTATAAGTGCAATGCAAGTCTGGCTAAGTGCTGAAGGAGTACCCACACACACAACCAATCAGGAAAGATGAGTAGAGGTGGTTTTTGTTTGTTTATTTGTTTGTTTTTAGCTCCTTGTATTTCAGAAACTCTGTGTCAAAATTCTCACTGAACACAATTTAAGGAACAGAGACTTCAGTGACCATACAGGACAAGATATAGTCTTTGCAGAAGTAGCTTGGAAAAGTAAGTAAACCAAAATACTACTAAGAATTTTAACAATAAGAAAAAATTGCTGGCTACAGTGGCTCACGCCTGTAATCCCAGCACTTTGGGAGGCCAAGGCAGGTGGATCACGAGGTCAGGAAATTGAGACCATCCTGGCCAACACAGTGAAACCCCATCTCTACTAAAAATACAAAAAATTAGCCAGGCATGGTGGCACGTGCCTGTAGTCCCAGCTACTCAGGAGGCTGAGGCAGGAGAATCGCTTGAACCCGGGAGGCAGAGGTTGCAGTGAGCCGAGATCTCACCACTGCACTCCAGCCTGGGAAACAGAGTGAGACTCCTCGAAAAAAAAAAAATCTAGTCATCTCTTAGTCCTAGCTACTCAGGAGGCTGAGGCAGGAGGATCACTTGAGATCAGGAGTTCAAAACCAGCCCAGGCAACATAGCAAGACTTCATCTCTACAAAACAACAACAACAACCACAGAAAAAACCCCAGCAACTCCTGGAGAAGGGAGAGAATATGATATCCAGGGTTAACACATTATAATATTCAAACATTGTTTTCAACAACAACAAAAAAATCACAAGACAAACAAAGAAACAGGAAAGTACAGCCTATTCAAAGAACAAAATAAACTGACTGAAACTGTTCCTGAGGAAGTCCAGACATCAGATTTAGTAGACAAAGACTTCAAAAACACTGCCTTAAATATGCTAAAAGAGCTAAAGGAAAACATGCAGAACAAAAAATCAGGAAAATGACAATATCACTAAGATAGAGAAATTAAAGATTAACAGTCTAAGGGTCATTGAGACATCATCAAGCAGACAAAATTACATACTGTGAGACTGCCAGAAAGTGAAGAAAAAGGGACAAAAGGAATGTTTAAAGAAATAATGGCCAAAAATGTCCCCAATTTGATGAAAGACATGAATCTAGACATCTAAGAAGCTTAAACTCAAGAAAGATAAATTCAAAGAGATCCACACTGAGGCATCCTATAAACAAATTGTCAAAAGACAGACAGTCTTGAAAGCTGCAAGAAAAAAGCAACTTACCATGTATAAGCCTCCTCATTAAGACTAACAGCCAATATCTCATCAGAAACCACAGAGGCCAGAAGACAGTGGGATGGCATAAATTGCTGAAATAAATATATATATATAAAACCTGTCAACCAAGAATTCTGCATCTGGCAAAATGGTCTTTCAAAACGGAAGGAGAAAGTAAGACCTTCCCAGATAAACAAAGGCTGCAGGAGTTCATTACCAATAGACCTGCCCTACAAGAAATGCTAAAGGGAATCTTTTGAGTGGAAATAAAAAGATGCTCAACCGGCCAGGCACAGGGGCTCACACCTGTAATCCCAGCACTTTGGAAGGTGATCCCAGCCAAGGCAAGTGGATCATTTGAGGTTAGGAGTTTGAGGCCAGCCTGGCCAACATGGTGAAACCCCATCTTTACTAAAAACTACAAAAATTAGCTGGGTGTGGTGGTACACACCTGCAATCCCATCTACTTGGGAGGCTAAAGCAGGAGAATTGCTTGAACCGGGGAGGTGGAGGTTTCAGTGAGCTGAGATAGCACGACTGCACTCAAGCCTGGGCAATGGAGTGAGACTCCGTCTCAAAAAAAAAAAAAAAAAAAGAGATGCTAGACAGTTACTCAAAACCACATTAAGACATAAGGATCTCTGGTAAAGGTAACTACACAGGCAAATATAAAAGCCAGCATTATCGAACTTTTTGTTTATAACTCTACTTTTTTATATCCTACTTTGTTTTTAAGTGCTTTAAAATAATTATAAATCTATGTTATTGAACATAGTATGTAGAAAGATGTAATTTGTCACAACAATACACAGGAGAGGGGACAGAGCTGTAAAAGAGTGGAGATTTGTATTTTATAAGTGTGAAGTTGGTATCAATTCAAACTCATTTGTTATAAATTTAGGATGTTAAATGTAATCCCCATGGTAACCACAAATAAAATATAAACATAAAAAGAAGAAGGGACTCAAAACGGTCCACTACAAAAAAAGCAATTAATACAAAAGAAGGCAGTAATGGAGAAAATGAGGATGTAAAAGTTAAAAGATATACAGAAAACAAAAACCAAAATGTCGGAAGTAAGCCCTTCCTTATCAGTAATTACTTTAAATGTATGGTGTGAACTCTGCAATACAAAGGCAGAGAGACTCACAATATGGATTAAAAAGCAGGATCTAACTACAGTTATATGCAACAATGTTTCAGTCAATGACAGACCACATATGCAACAGTGGTTCCATAACATTATATAACCATATTTTTCCTATACCTTTCAAGTTTTTTCTTTTTCTTTCTTTTTTTTTTTTTCCAAAAAAAGGTCTCGTTCTGTCAGCCAGGCTGGAGTGCAGTGGCGTTATGATGGCTCACTGAAGCCTCAACCTCCCAGGCTCAATTGATCCTCCCACCTCAGCCTCCTGAGTAACTGGGACTATAGGCGTGAGCCACCACACCAGGCTAATTTTTGTGTTTTTTTATAGAGACCGAGTTTTGCCATGCTGCCCACGCTGGTCTTGAACTGCTGGGCTCAAGCAATCCACCCGCCTCAGCCTCCCAAAATGCCACGATTAGAGGCATGAGCCACTGTGCCCAGCCCTCTTCAATGTTTGGATATATAAATACTTACTCTTGGGTTATAATTACCTATAGTATTCAGTACAGTAACATGCAGTATAGGTTTGTAGCCTAGGAGCAATAGACTGTACCATATAGCCTTGGTAGGTTTATAGTAGGCTATGCCATACAGGTTTGTGTCAATACACAAAACAACAAAATTGCCTAATGACGTATTTCTCAGAATGTATCCCCGTTTTTTGTTTGTTTGTTTGTTTTTCACGGAGTCTCAACTCAGTCACCCCGGCTGCCGGGCTGGAGTGCAGTGGCGCGATCTCGGCTCACTGCAACCTCTGCCTCCAGGATTCAAAGAATTCTTCTGCCTCAGCCTCCCAAGTAGCTGGGACTACAGGCATGTGCCACCATACCCGGCTAATTTTTGTATTTTTAGTAGAGACGGGGTTTCACCATGTTGGCCAGGCTGGTCTCAAACTCCAGACCTCAGGTGATCCACCCACCTCGGCCTCCCAAAGTGCTGGGATTACAGGCGTGAGCCACCATGCCCACCCATGTATCTCCATTGTTAAGTGACACATGACTGTATATGTTATCTACAACAGACTCACTTTTGACCCAAAGACAAAAATAGATTGAAACTTAAAAGATGCAAAAAGCAATTCCATGAAAATAGTAACCAAAAGAGAGTTGAAGTGGCTCTGCTAATATCAGACAAGAGACCTTAGGTCAAAAATCGACACAGAAGGCAAATCCATTCAACAGAGAAAGAAGAGTCTGTTCAACAAATGGAGCTGGAACAACTATATTTCCACATCAACAGAAATCCACAGCCAGGCACAGTGGGTTATATTGCATTATGAATGTAACCAATGCCACTGATCTGTATACTTACAAATGGTCAAAATCAAAAATGTTATGTTATATATTTTACCGAAATATGCCTCAGAACCTATGCTCTTGACCACTGTGTACCCCTCCAACTCTGCCTCCCTGACAGTTTCGGCATCTGTAAAACATGAATAATAATCCCTGTCCTATCTCTCTCATTCTTATTGTAAGAATCAAATTAAATAGGAAACATGACAGGACTTTCTAAACCACAAAGGGCTGAAGTCAGGTCCCATTATTATCTTGGAGATGTACACATAAAACACCAAACTAAGTTGTGTCTTCAGTGCTGTACAATAAAACATTTGTTTTGCCACATCTGGAAGCTCAAAGACCATGTCAATTGCAGTGTCAGTTTCCAGTGACACTACTCCAAGCAGGTAAAACATTACACTTGACCAGACTGATAATGATCTCTGGTCACACTGGTTGTGACTACAACTTTTCCATAGCATTACTTCCTTTCTGCGTATCTTGCACATGTTGTCACAAAAAACGTATTCACCTAGGATCTCAAAACACTGATCAAAGAGGAAGTTTAAGAAAAAAAAAAAAGACATTGCAACTGTCAGCTCTTTCTCGGGGAGACAAAGGAGAGTTGCTGGGGAGCCTACATGGCATGGAGTGCCAGGGAGCATAGTGAGGATGGACAAAGTAGCTGTGGTATCCAGCTTTGGAAATGGCTCCCAGACCAAGACCTACCACAGGCACAATCACCTTCTGGAGAAGGTTCTTCAGCCTTTTCAGCTCTGCTGAGCAGTATGTTTTAGAAAGCCTCCCCAAAGGGGAACTGGCACATTACCAGGTTTTGACACCAAAGCAGCAGAGCTCACAGCAAAACATGGTCTTAGACTGAATTTGTTTGGAGAACAGGGCAAGAGGCTCCCAACGCAGCTACCGAAGGGCATCTTGAAGAGAAAAACCAAGTTCGACACTTTTAAACAAGAATAAAGGACCAGTGTTCCTTCTGTAAGAGGGAGCCCCAACATCTTGCTTCATTCACAGTCAGAGTCCAGAACCCTTTTCCTTTACCCATTTAATCCATCACATATGACTTCATTTTTCATTTTGTGTTTCTGGCTACACACTCTTGCCTTTATTGAACTGACTCTGGCCTCAGTTCCCCTCCCAGCTGGAAACTACTATCATTTCTTGACTACAAGTGGTTTCAGCCATCATCCCAATAAAACCCATCTACCAGAACCCTACCTCAGCACTGGCCCACGTACTCCAACATCCTTGGAAGGGATGAAAAGGGACAATGTGTATTACATGTTATCAAAGTTTGTCAATCATGAAATTAAACCTCAAAATTTGAAACTCTATAAAATGAATACTAATAATAACTGTTTGTTGTGTGCTAGGCATTTATATATGTAAATAGTAGTCTGGAATCTTTCCTTTAACCACATGAACTACATGCTATTATTATCCCCATTTTAGAGAAAAGAAGAGTGAGGCCATGACAGGTTAAATGATTTCTAAGTTGTCACAGTTAAGTTGTGGCAAATGGTGCTAGTACAATTGGGGGAAGAAAAAAAAACTTCTAAATAAACCTCACACCATACACAAAAATATAACTCAAAATACATAACAAATCTAAATATAAAACCTAAAATGCTAAAATGTCTAGAAGAAAACATAAGATAAAATCTCCATGATCTAGGGTTAGGTGAAATATTCTCAGGCATCCATAAGCACAATCCAGGGCATGGTGGCTCATGCCTGTAATCCTAGCACTTTGGGAGGCCAAGGCGGGCGGATCACGAGGTCAAGAGATCAAGACCGTCCTGGCCAACATGGTGAAACCCCGTCTCCACTAAAAATACAAAAATTAGCTGGGCGTGGTGCCGCACGCATGTAGTCCCAGCTACTCAGGATGCTGAGGCAGGAGAATGGCTTGAACCTGGGAGGCAGAGGTTGCAGTGAGCCGAGATCACGCCACTGCACTCCAGGCTGGCAACAGAGTGAGACTCCATCTCAAAAAAAAAAAAAAATCACTAAATAAATTGAACTTCATCAAAATTAAAATATTTTGCTCTATGAAAGACCCTAATAAGAGGATTTGGGGTTTTGTTTTGTTTTGTTTTGTTTTTGAGACAGGGTCTGATTCTTTCACCCAGGCTGGAGTGCAGTGGCATGATCGTAGCTCACTGCAGCCTTGATCTCTCCAGCTGAAGCAATCCTCCTGCCTCAGCCTCCCAAATAGCTGAGACTACAGGCATGCATCACTATGCCTGGCTAATTTTTTTCATAAGACGATTTTAGAAAAGACAAGCCACCAACTAGAAGACAATATTAGCAAATCGTATATCTGACAAAGAACCCATACTCAGAATACATAAAAGATTCACTAAACTTTATTATTTTGTTATGTAAACAGAATACATAAGATTCAATAAAGAAAATATACAACGAATTACATTAGTAGGCAAAATATTTGAACAGATATTTGACCAAAGATACATGGGTGGCAATTAAGCACCTGGAAATACGTTCAACGTCATTAGTCATTATGGAAAAGCAAACTAACACCCAGTCAAGATTCCACTTCACACCTATTAGCAAGGCTAAAATAACAAAGTGGCCATACCATGTGCTGCCAAGGATAGAGAGAAGCTGGAATTCTTATACATTGCTAGTGGGAATATAAATTGTCACAGCCACTCTAGAAAATGGTTTGGCAGTTTCTTATAAAATTAAACATGTACATATATGAGCTCACAGTCCTGCCCATGGGCATTTACCCTCTAGAAATAATGTGTGTTCACACACACAAAAAAAACATATAATAATGTTTACAGCAGCTCTATCTGTAATCATGAAAAACTGAAAATGTGCCAGACATGGTGGCTCATGCCTGGAATCCCAGCACTTTGGGAGGCTGAGGCAGGAGGATCACTTGAGGCCAGGAGTTGCAGACCAGCCTGCCAAACATAGTGAGAACTGGTCTCTTTACAAAAATATTTTAAAACTTAGCAGGGCATGGAGGTGCACACCTGTAGTCCTAGCTACTTGGGAGGCTGAGGTGAGAGGATTCAGAACAGGGATCTGAAAAAAAGATTCAGAACAGGGATCCCTGAGGAGAAAAAAATGATCTCTAGACTTATTCCAAACTTCCTTTATTTGAATATGCCTCTATTTTACTTAGATGAGAAGAGCTAACATTTACAGAGTGCTTGCTAGGTGCCAGGAACTGTCTCCGCTTTTTCTTCTCTTTCTATGTAGAGGCAGGGTCTTCCTCTGTTGTCCAGGATGGTCTTGAACTCCTGGGTTCAAGTGATCATCCCATGTCAGCCTCCTGACTAGCTAGGACTACAGGCACATGCCACCACACCCAACTAATTTTTTTTTAATTTTTTGTAGAGACGGGGTCTTCCTATGTTGCCCAGGGTGGTTAAGCATTTTATGTATATTAAATTACATAATTCTCAAAACAACCCTACAAAGTAGGGACTATTATAATCTTCATTTTATGGATGAGAAAACTGAGGCACAGAGAGATGAAACGACTTACTTCCAGGTCCCACAGCTAGGAAGTGAAGGAGCTATAACGTAGTCTGACTCTAGAATTATGTTTGCAATACTTTGCAATATAGCCTTATTACCATATTCTATAGCCTCCCCCTGATCTGCTCTTCAGTCACTGGATCTGTGGTTTATGTTTAAGTTCATAAAAGATGTATAAATAGAGAAGTCTTGAAGGAGTTCCTAGATAAATCTTGGTTATCTATATAGTCTTCCACTTTTACAATTATTTCAAGTCAGCAAGCATTTCCTTAATGCCAATCCTAGCACTAAGAACCAGGGACCCAGAGACAGACAAAGCACAATCCCTGCCCTCAAGGAACTCATTCTAGTGAAGGAGACTCAAATGGAACAACTGCAATTCAATGCAATCACTTGGACAGCAGAAAGATCAGAGAAGGCTTTCTAGAGGAGGGGAAACAGAAGTTGAGGATGTGAACTTAAAGTTTGCCTGGAAAATATGGCACGGAAGAGCACTTCAGGCAGATGGAAGTAGGTGTAAAGGAATGAATTGGGGATGGCGGGAGCATAGAGAGATAAATGAGATGGAAAGGGAGAAAGAGACAGGAAACAGAGATAAAGAAAGAGAAAGATCATGGAACTACACATGGTTCTGCTTGGTGGGTGTGTTACTGGTTGCTATAAAGGGCAGAGGCAAGGCCACAGAAGGAGTGCGGCCACACTGCATGAAGCACCTACTCCTCAGTCATGCTTCCCTTATTCCATGCTGGCAGACTTAAACATAGCACAAAGAAAACTCCCTGAAGGCTGCCTTGGCCACCACTACCCTCCCACCATCTAGCTCAGTACCTCTTATAGAGTGCCTGGTACCAACTGTGCTTTGTGATTTAAAATTCTGATTTATGACTTTGTTGACATGAAAAATTCAATTACCACTATCAGATTCCTGGAAAGACTTAAAAGAACAGCATTACAATTTTCACAGGCACTGTCCACAAGGGCTAACTTTTCATATTTGTAGATGACTATACAACTAACGAAGGTTTCATTCACATTATCTCAAGTAATCTTTTTTTTTTTTTTTTTTTTTTTTTTTTGAGATGGAGTCTCACTCTGTCACCCAGGCTGGAATGCAGTGGCACGATCTCGGCTCACTGCAACCTCCGCCTCCCAGGTTCAAGCCATTCTCCTGCCTCAGCCTCCTGAGTAGCTGGGATTACAGGCTCACGCCAACACACGCAGCTAATTTTTTTTTTTTTTTGAGATGGAGTCTTACTCTGTTGCCCAGGCTGGAGTGCAGTGGCACGATCTCAGCTCACTGTAAGCTCCACCTCCCGGCTTCACACTGTTCTCCTGCCTCAGCCTCCCGAGTAGCTGGGACTACAGGCGCCCGCTACCACGCCCAGCTAATTTTTTGTATTTTTGGTAAAGACAGGGTTTCACCACATTAGCCAGGATGGTCTCGATCTCCTGACCTCGTGATCCGCCCACCTCAGCCTCCCAAAGTGCTGGGATTACAGGTGTGAGCCACTGCACCCAGCCTTCTCTTTTTTATTTTTTTTATTTATTATTTATTATTATTATTATTATACTTTAAGTTCTAGGGTACATGTGCATAATGTGCAGGTTAGTTACATATGTATACATGTGCCACGCTGGTGTGCTGCACCCATTAACTCGTCATTTAGCATTAGGTATATCTCCTAATGCTATCCCTCCCTCCTCCCCCCTCCCCACAACAGGCCCCGGTGTGTGATGTTCCCCTTCCTCTGTCCATGTGTTCTCATTGTTCAATTCCCACCTATGAGTGAGAATATGCGGTGTGCGGTTTTCTGTTCTTGCAATAGTTTACTGAGAATGATGATTTCCAGTTTCATCCATGTCCCTACAAAGGACATGAACTCATCATTTTTTATGGCTGCATAGTATTCCATGGTGTATATGTGCCACATTTCCTTAATCCAGTCTATCATTGTTGGACATTTGGGTTGGTTCCAAGTCTTTGCTATTGTGAATACTGCTGCAATAAACATACGTGTGCATGTTTCTTTATAGCAGCATGATTTATACTCCCTTGGGTATATACCCAGTAATGGGATGGCTGGGTCAAATGGTATTTCTAGTTCTAGATCCCTGAGGAATCACCACACTGGCTTCCACAATGGTTGAACTAGTTTACAGTCCCACCAACAGTGTAAAAGTGTTCCTGTTTCTCCACATCCTCTCCAGCATCTGCTGTTTCCTGACTTTTTAATGATTGCCATTCTAACTGGTGTGAGATGGTATCTCATTGTGGTTTTGATTTGCATTTCTCTGACGGCCAGCGATGATGAGCATTTTTTCATGTGTTTTTTGGCTGCATAAATGTCTTCTTTTGAGAAGTGTCTGTTCATATCCTTCACCCACTTTTCGATGGGGTTGTTTGTTTTTTTCTTGTAAATTTGTTTGAGTTCATTGTAGATTCTGGATATTAGCCCTTTGTCACATGAGTAGGTTGTGAAAATTCTCTCCCATTTTGTAGGTTGCCTGTTCAATCTGATGGTAGTTTCTTTTGCTGTACAGAAGCTCTTTAGTTTAATTAGATCCCATTTGTCAAATTGTGGCTTTTGTTGCCATTGCTTTTGGTGTTTTAGACATGAAGTCCTTGCCCATGCCTATGTCCTGAATGGTAATGCCTAGGTTTTCTTCTAGGGTTTTTACGGTTTTAGGTCTAATGTTTAAGTCTTTAATCCATCTTGAATTAATTTTTGTATAAGGTGTAAGGAAGGGATCCAGTTTCAGCTTTCTACATGTGGCTAGCCAGTTTTCCCAGCACCATTTATTAAATAGGGAATCCTTTCCCCATTGCTTGTTTTTCTCAGGTTTGTCAAAGATCAGATAGTTGTAGATATGTGGCGTTATTTCTGAGGGCTTTGTTCTGTTCCATTGATCTATATCTCTGTTTTGGTACCAGTACCATGCTGTTTTGGTTACTGTAGCCTTGTAGTATAGCTTGAAATCAGGTAGCATGATGCCTCCAGCTTTGTTCTTTTTGCTTAGGATTGACTTGGCAATGCAGGCTCTTTTTTGGTTCCATATGAACTTTAAAGTAGTTTTTTCCAATTCTGTGAAGAAAGTCATTGGTAGCTTGATGGGGATGGCATTGAATCTATAAATTACTTTGGGCAGTATGGCCATTTTCACGATATTGATTCTTCCTACCCATAAGCATGGAATGTTCTTCCATTTCTTTGTATCCTCTTTGATTTCATTGAGCAGTGGTTTGTAGTTCTCCTTGAAGAGGTCCTTCAAGTCCCTTGTAAGTTGGATTCCTAGGTATTTTATTCTCTTTGAAGCAATTGTGAATGGGAGTTCACTCATGATTTGGCTCTCTGTTTGTCTGTTATTGGTGTATAAGAATGCTTGTGATTTTTGTACACTGATTTTGTATCCTGAGACTTTGCTGAAGTTGCTTATCAGCTTAAGGAGATTTTGGGCTGAGACAATGGGGTTTTCTAGATATACAATCATGTCATCTGCAAACAGGGACAATTTGACTTCCTCTTTTCCTAATTGAATACCCTTTATTTCCTTCTCCTGCCTAATTGCCCTGGCCAGAACTTCCAACACTATGTTGAACAGGAGAGGTGAGAGAGGGCATCCCTGTCTTGTGCCAGTTTTCAAAGGGAATGCTTCCAGTTTTTGCCCATTCAGTATGATATTGGCTGTGGGTTTGTCATAGATAGCTCTTATTATTTTGAAATACGTCCCATCAATACCTAATTTATTGAGAGTTTTTAGCATGAAGGGTTGTTGAATTTTGTCAAAGGCCTTTTCTGCATCTATTGAGATAATCATGTGGTTTTTGTCTTTGGTTCTGTTTATATGCTGGATTACATTCATTGATTCGTGTATATTGAACCAGCCTTGCATCCCAGGGATGAAGCCCACTTGATCATGGTGGATAAGCTTTTTGATGTGCTGCTGGATTCCGTTTGCCAGTATTTTATTGAGGATTTTTGCATCAGTGTTCATCGAGGATATTGGTCTAAAATTCTCTTTTTTGGTTGTGTCTCTGCCTGGCTTTGGTATCAGGATGATGCTGGCCTCATAAAATGAGTTAGGGAGGATTCCCTCTTTTTCTATTAATTGGAATAGTTTCAGAAGGAATGGTACCAGTTCCTCCTTGTACCTCTGGTAGAATTCGGCTGTGAATCCATCTGGTCATGGACTCTTTTTGGTTGGTAAGCTATTGATTATTGCCACAATTTCAGAGAGCCTGTTATTGGTCTATTCAGAGATTCAACTTCTTCCTGGTTTAATCTTGGGAGGGTGTATGTGTCGAGGAATTTATCCATTTCTTCTAGATTTTCTAGTTTATTTGCGTAGAGGTGTTTATAGCATTCTCTGATGGTAGTTTGTATTTCTGTGGGATGGGTGGTGACATCCCCTTTATCATTTTTTATTGCATCTATTTGATTCTTCTCTCTTTTCTTCTTTATTAGTCTTGCTAGCGGTCTATCAATTTTGTTGATCCTTTCAAAAAACGAGCTCCTGGATTCATTGATTTTTTGAAGGGTTTTTTGTGTCTCTATTTCCTTCAGTTCTGCTCTGATTTTAGTTATTTCTTGCCTTCTGCTAGCTTTTGAATGTGTTTGCTCTTGCTTTTCTAGTTCTTTTAGTTGTGATGTTAGGGTTTCAATTTTGGATCTTTCCTGCTTTCTCTTGTGGGCATTTAGTGCTATAAATTTCCCTCTACACACTGCTTTGAATGTGTCCCAGAGATTCTGGTATGTTGTGTCTTTGTTCTCATTGGTTTCAAAGAACATCTTTATTTCTGCCTTCATTTCGTTATGTACCCAGTAGTCATTCAGGAGCAGGTTGTTCAGTTTCCATGTAGTTGAGCAGTTTTGAGTGAGTTTCTTAATCCTGAGTTCTAGTTTGATTGCACTGTGGTCTCAGAGATAGTTTGTTATAATTTCTGTTCTTTTACATTTGCTGAGTAGAGCTTTACTTCCAACTATGTGGTCACCTTCTCAAATAATCTTGATAACACTTGTCGGTTAGGTGCTCCTATCCCCACTATACAGAAGAGGAAACAAAGCTTAGAGAAGTGAAGTGACCTAAGGTTCCTGCCAGAGTTCAAAGCGTATGTATCCAAATCCAGTGCTTTTTCCACTGTACCACAGCTGCAAGACTCAGAGGCTACACCTGGCTCCCACTTGCCCTAGACCTTCCTACCTGCCTCTAAGCCTCTCCAAGACTCACTTCTCACTTCTAAAGCTCTCCTTCTCTTAGGCAATCCCAAGGATAAACACCATGCCAAAACATAGTATGAGAAGTTTGTCAATGGCTGTCAGCTATCTAAATGAAAAATTTCAAAATCCAAATATGTAGCCACTACCCCCTACACATGACACTTCCTATGCCCCCTTCTTTGTTTTTTCACATTATCTGATCATACAACTAACTTATTTGTTTTTCATCTATTTCCCCAAATAGAATTCAATTTCCTTGAGGATAGGGATTTTTTTGTATTTTGCCCACTGCTCTACCCCCAGTGGCTGCAAGAGTGCTTGGCACATAGTAAGTGCTCAACAAATGTCTGTTAAACATTCATTTAACAAACTATTTTGTCTGACATGCAAGGCCCTCCACAGTCTGATTTGCACAAAGGTCTCCCAATCATCTCCAATCTATTTCAAGGTCCTTCCAACATACTTCCTGGCATTCCCACTCCTATCCATTTGATTTTATTTCCACCTAGGTGCACCTAGGTTCTGCTACAGACCACTTCTTTCAGGAAGCCTTCTCTCATCACTCCAACCCACATTAATGTCTCCTTCTACAGAGCTTAACAGTACCAACCATCTGTGGCATGTGTATGGCATCTCTCAAGTGTGGCTCTACAAGGTGGACCAGCCACACCAATTAGATGGCAAGCTTCTTGAGGATAGGGCCAATCTCTCTCTCTCTTCTCTCCTCTTCCCTTTCTTTCTTTCTTTCTCTCTCTCTCTCGCTGTCTCTTTCTTTCTCTCCCCTCTCTGCATCCCACATTGCTTCTGTCCCAGTGTCTGGTATAAGTAACAAGTGATTAATAAATACTGACTCAGTGACCTGTTTATGACAGAAAATCTCAAATTATAGTTCATGTAAATGAAAAGGAGTGAAAACTGTGCTTGGTCCTATCCTATAAACAAAATGTGACAGTGTTATGATTTGTTAAAAGCTATGGCACCAGGCCAGGTGCAATGGCTCACACCTGTAATCCAAGCATTTTGGGAGGCCAAGGCAGATGGATCATTTGAGGTCAGGAGTTCAAGACCAGCCTGGCCAACACGGTGAAACTCCGTCTCTACTAAAATACAAAAATTAGCCGGGCGTGGTGGTACACGCCTGTAGTCCCAGCTACTCAGGAGGCTGAGGCAGGAAAATCACTTGAATCTGGGAGGCAGAGGTTGCAGTGAGCCGAGATTGGGCCACTGCACTACAGCCTGGGCAACAGAGTGAGACTCTGTCTTAAAAAAATAAAATAAAATAAAATGCTATGGCACCAGATGGCCTAAGTTAGAATCTAGGATTCACCATGTACAACCAGTTTGGATAGGAACAAGTTTTAAACTGCTACATGCCTCAGTTTCCTCATCGTAAAAATGGGAATAATATTAGTCCCTAATTCACAGGATGGTTTTAAGTATTAAATGAGATAACAAAGGCAAGTACTCAGCCTAATGCACAGAATAAGCCCTCACCAAATATTATTATTATTGATAATGAACTAAGTTTAAGAGTAGGCCGTCTTCATAATGGGTACAAGGTTTCTTTTTGGAGTGATGAAAATACTCTAAAATTGATTGTGGTGATGGTTGCACAACTCTGTGAATATACCACAAAACACTGAATGAGACCTTATAAATAGGTGAATTTTATGGTATGTGAATTTTATCCCAGTAAACCTGTTTTTTAAACCCCCACAAAAAGAATAGATCTTGTATCTATAGATGAGTTGCAACAGAGAGTAGAACAGAAAAGGGGCTCTCCCCAAAAGCAAGTTATTAACACTATTTGGTCAAAGCCCGTAGAATTCATGAAGTCCACTTTTGTTTTCGGTGATAGGCAAGATCTCTGTAGCGTGTGGCCCACTTGGGAGGAAGAATGAGGGTCATCATACTAAGGATGGAGCTAACACTGAAAATGCTACTGAGGCCAAGCTCAGTGGCTCAGGCTTGGAATCCCAACACTTTGTGAGGCCGAGATGGGAGGATCACTTGAGGCAAGAGTTCAAGACCAGCCTGGACAACATAGACAGACTCCATCTCTACCAAGAAATAAAGAAAAAAAATGCTATTGAATAGGATCAGAAATGAAGGAGGAGAAAAATAGGTCACCTCTCATCTCAGACCAAGTGCAGACTGCTAAGTCATCTCAGAGAGCATTTTGGCATGACAAAAAGGAATTAAACAGGCAGTGTTTGGCTGGGCGTGGTGGCTCACGCCTATAATCTCAGCACTTTAGGAGGCCAAGGTGGGCAGATCACCTGAGGTCAGGAGTTTGAGACCAGCCTGGCCAATATGGTGAAACCCCGCCTCTACTAAAAATACAACAAGAAAATTCGCCAGGCATGGTGATGCACTCCTGTAACCCCAACTACTCAGGAGGCTGAGGCTGGATTCAATTCCTTGAATCCAGGAGGTGGAGGTTGCAGTGAGCCGAGGTCATACCATTGCAATCCAGCTTGGGTGACAGCGAGTCTCCATCCCAGAAAAAAAAAACAGGCAATGTTGGAGGAACATCCTCCAAAGCGAAACTCAACATGGAAAACAAGAAAAAGTAAATGGAAAACAACTGGCCCTCCAGAAGAGAACAACCCCCTAGGGATCCCCAGAGAGCTCCAACTTGTTCTTTCAATTCTTTCTCTCATCCATGAGAGAACGAATTGCATTTTGGTAGTCTGAGGCAAAAATTCCATGGCAGAGAAGATTGTTCCCTGTTTACATCTTTGCCTCAGTGTTACTGGTGACAAAGCCAAGATCTAGAAGCAACTTGACCAGGGAGTGAGTTTGGAATTGTTTCCCTAAGGAGGAACCTTTGCCAGTTACCTGATCACTCTTCACTCTGACCTGGGCTAAATAAACGGAAAGTGGGGAGAAACGTATATGGGGGAGGGGTGACTGAAGAAAAAATAAAGAAGCTGGTGATTATACTTGATTCCTAGAAAATAAATAATCCGGTATGAAATAAGCATTACATTGCATTTCAACTTTTAAAAACTGGTCACCCTCTAAATTGTTAAGTAATTTCCTTCATATGACCACCCCATTCCATTTATATTATTTCAAAAGTAGAGGGTTATGAGACTACCATTTTCCCAGACTGTCACATAGCAGACATTCAACAAATTTTCTTGATTAAATTAAAATGAGGGTGTATTATGCTTTAGGTAAATTCCATATTCCACCACCTTTTGATCATACTTATGCCTAGGAAGGCCCTCTCACTAGTCAAAAAGCTCTAAGGGCACAAAAAACATCAGAATAACCATGGAATACTACTCAGCCATAAAAAGGAATTAAATATTGTCTTTTGGCCGGGCACCGTGGCTCACGCCTGTAATCCCAGCACTTTGGGAGGCTGAGGCAGGTAGATCACCTGAGGTCAGGAGTTCGAGACCAGCCTGACCAGTATGGTGAAACCCCATCTCTACTGAAAAACTACAAAAATTAGCCAGGCATGGTGGCAGTTGCCTATAGTCCCAGCTACTCGGACGGCTGAGGCTGGAAAATTGCTTGAATGCAGGAGGCAGAGGTTGCAGTGAGCCAAGATCGTGCCACTGCACTCCAGCCTGGGCGACAGAGGGAGACTCCATCTCAAAAAAAAAAAAAAAAGAAGAAGAAGAATATTGTCTTTTGCAGCAACTTGGACAGAGTTAGAGGCCATTATTCTAAGTGAAGTAACTCAGCACTGGAAAATCAAATATTGTATGTTCTCACTTATAAGTGCGAACTAAGCTACGAGGATGCAAAGGCATAAGAATGATATAACAGGCTTGGGGTCTCCGGGGGAAGGTTGGGAGGAGGGTGACAGATAAAAGACTACATACTGGGTGCAGTGTACACTGCTTGGGTGATGGGTGCACCAAAATTTCAGAAATCACCACTGAAGAACTTATCCATGTAACCAAAAAACACCTGTACCCCAAAAACTATTGAAATAATTTTTTTTAAAAAAATCAGTATAAATGTATTTAAATAAGCCCCTCAAAATATATTGGGAGAAAGGACACTAATCTAGGACTCAGAAGAGCTAGGTTGCAGTCCAGTTATGTGTAGCCTTGAACAGGTCCCTCTGGATCTCGGTCTTCCCCTCTGAAATAGGAAGGGTTTAAACTAGATCAGTAGTTTCAATCTCAAAGGAGTACTACTCCTGGGGGGCATCTGACAAGATGCAGAGGTGATTTTGCTTGGCACAATGGCTGCGGGTATTTAAACATCTAGCAATGCCCAGCCCAGACAAACAATGAAGAACTATCCTGTCCAATGCCAAAAGCATATTACCCACCCTCCCCCAGAAATAACTGGACAAAATAATTAAGATCTCGGCAACTTCTAAAATTCCTTGCCATAGGCCAATATAACAAAGAATACTGTTAAACTGTGACTGTCCTATTAAGTCTGAAGAGTGATGAAACAGTCAGTCATGTTTTGTTTGGTAAACAGAGAATGAAATGAAAAAGGAAAAGAAAAAATTCCTCTACATTTCATATTCTGAAACTAGTGTGATTAACTAGTTATCTTCTGGAAACCAGCATGACAAGAATAAGACCTGAATGTGGCAATAAGCCTTACAACTTAAAACATATCTCACACATATACACACACACACAGGAGGAACTTTATTAACTATAACCAGATGTTTCTTAACAACCATTTGCTTAAAAAAATCAGAAACAGTGAATTCTGTTAGACTCTGTTGTTCACATTTGAAATCTAAGTAAGTCTGAGTTAGGGGCAAGTAAAAACAAAGACTGGAAAAGTGTGCATAGAGCAGCAAGTTGTTTGCTCTGCTGGTTGCATGTGTTTGGAGCCAATAAAAGAACATGGATGGTTGTTTATCAGTTTCATCCCAAGAGTCAAGAGGGTGGAGTTGGACAGGCTTTGCTTATTAATATAATTTACTATTTTTAATGCCTGCTCTGAAATGCTTCCCACCAATCTGCATTATTTATTCTGCCTTATAGATTAGAAACAATGAACCCTTTCTTTCTGCTACTCGTCAACCCAAAGGTAAATCAGTTGGAATAAAAATTCTAATTCCAAGGACTTAACCATAAACTGTTGTGAACCAGCAATTAACTTACTGATACAATACCACAAGCCAGAGAAAGAAGAACATCAAAGCTTTCAGCCCCTGAGAGAAGACGGGCCAACATTTAAATAGAATCTTTTGAGAAGATGGCTTTGGGAAAAAAAATAGCTTTTCTGATTTTTCTGGACACAATTTATGATAACTCCATCCAAACCCACTACTAATCAAAGCCAAATTTAACCCCTTCCTGAAACTAGACAAGAAACTACAATGAATAAACCTTTTCTTTTAAAGATTTATTTTTTAAAAAAGCAGTTATTTTCTATGGCATAAAAGGCAGACCTCTGTGGCCAGGCCCACCTTGGCAGCAGTCTCCAAGAATATAGCGTAGAGTTCCAGAAATATAAAAATCCTGAATCTGCACTAATAGTGTTTGCCAGTGGCCTCACTGGGCCAGTATCCAAACTCTAGGGTCTAATGTTTCAAAATAAGGCCAAACCCAATACTGAACAATCATCTTTACTGTTTAGCAGTGTCTTAATTCTAAGATT
Source organism: Pan paniscus (assembly GCF_029289425.2). Classification (NCBI taxonomy): domain Eukaryota; kingdom Metazoa; phylum Chordata; class Mammalia; order Primates; family Hominidae; genus Pan; species Pan paniscus. The sequence continues at coordinate 68,036,475 of NC_073272.2, forward strand.
CATTTGCTACCAGCAAGTTGTCATATATACTGGGGAAACTAATATCCGTATTTGGCTCTGATGAAGCCGTTATTTGCCCTGCCACCCACCAGTTGACTTCTCTTAGCCAATCTATCTGCAACTGTTATTAAACTTCGCAGACCTACACAGCCCTTGCTAAGGGTCAGCTGTGTGGGTCGGTTTATTTTGTAAACCAAAGAAGGAAGGAGAGGGGAGAGGAACAACACCTTGTTGCCATCTAACATTTGGAAAGGGTGGGATAGAAGAAAACCCTAGGTAAACTGTAGCGACTTGAATGTCACAGAGAAATTATTTTCTTCCTTCTATCACCCCTGTTCCCAAATATCAGAGAACAATAAACAAAGGGGAATGAAGCCAGACCACCAAAAGCTACTCTTGTTTTATTCATTTCAAATAGGCATCTCAAATTTATGTCCAAACAAAACTCAACTCTTTTCTCTTCTCTTCCCTTCTCTTCTCTTTTTCTCTTTCTTTCCGTTTCTCTCTCTCTCTCTGCCCTATATCCTCTCCCTTGCTCCCCTCCATGGGCAAGTCGTGATGATTCCACTTTCTAAATATATCCTAAATCCCTACGCGTTTCTCACCATCTCCACCACCACCACTTTAGTTCAAGCCACCATTCTCTTACTCAGATTAATGTAATAGCCTCCTAAACTGATTGCCCTGCTTCCACTCTCATTCCTATAATCCATTCAATGCACAGAGCCAGAAGTATCTTGAAAATACAAACTATATGATACTCTTTCATCATCCTGTTGTTTCTTTATTGCATTTATTCCTGTAAGAAAATACTGTATCTGTTTGTTTACTCGTGTATTTTATGTCTCTTTCTATGAAAATTTAAGCTCCATAAAAGGGACTTTGTCTCTTTCACCAACATATCTGCATACCTAGGACAGTGCGTGGCATACAGATATTCAATAAATATTTGTGGAATGAATTATTATTTTACAAACTCTTAGTGCACACTTATCTGACAAATCTGTGCTAGGTGCTATGGTCTGATGAAGACAAATAAGACATGTTCCTGCCCTGAAGGAACTCACAGGAGGAGCAGAAACAAATAATTACAATACAATATACTGAAAACAAAAATAAAAGTATAACTCAAAGGCACTGCAAGTAAGAAGAGGGGTCATCTGACTATGTTTGAGTGTGATGCAGAGAGCTTTACAGAAGAGATTTGAGCTGGAGCTTGAAGAATGAGTATTTCCAGACGGAGAAAATGTGTGATGGGCGTGGCATGCAAAGGGAACAGCACAGGCAAAGAATGGAATCTTAAGCAAAGATAGGGGTCAGAAGAATGTGGACTACAGTCAGGAAACAAAAAGCAGTTTGGTGGGTGGAGTGGAAGATATATATGGGAATAAATAACAGAAAAGGAAGCTTGAAGAGGTGGGCTGTGGTCAGAGTATAAAGGGTCTCGTATGCCTATTTAAGAAGTTTGGGCCAGATGCAGTGGCTCAAACCTGTAATCCCAGCACTTTGGGAGGCCAAGGTGGGTGGATCACTTGAGGTCAGGAGTTCGAGACCAGCCTGGCCAACATGGTGAAACCCTGTCTCTACTCAAAATACAAAAATTAGCCATGTGTGGTGGCATGCACCTGTAATTCCAGCTACTTGGGAGGCTGAGGCAGGATAATGGCTTGAACCCAGGAGGCGGAGGTTGCAGTGAGCCGAGATCGCCCCACTGCACTCCCGACTGGGTGATAGAGGGAGACTCTGTCTCAAAAAAAAAAAAAAAAAGAAGTTTGGTATTTGGTATTAATTCTTTTAGACAGTAGGGAGTAAGCTGCATTTTCAAGCAACCAGGGAAAGGGATTAAGCCATTCAACAGCTACTTATTGAGTGTCTGATCAGATGTGTTTTTTAGGAAGATAATCCAGGCAACTGAGGCAATTTTATAGTATAAAAATAGTGTTTAATGCTAAAGTATTCACAGATGAAATGATATGATGTCTGAGAATTTACTTCAAAGTAATCCAGGCCCAAGGTGGAAGGAACTAGGTGAGGGGCATAGATATAACAGATTGGCATATGTTAATCATTGTTGAAGCTGGGTATGGAGACACATGAGTTCTTTATACTATTCCCTCTACTTCACTATATATTTGAATTTTCCATATCAAAAATAAAAACAAACTGAATTAAGTTTATAATGGAAATAATCTAAAATGTTTAGTAATAAGACCTATTTAGTAGTAATAAGATAGTACTGAGAAATTATGGTAGATACAGACAATGGAATACTAGTCAACATTTTTTTTTTTTTGAGACAGGGTCTCATTTTTACCCAACTTGGAGTACAGTGGTGTAATCATGGCTCACTGCCACCTTGACCTCCCAAGCTCAAGCAATCCTCCTGCCTCAGCCTCCCAAGTTGCTGGGACTATAAGCACACACCATCAACTCTGGCTAATTTTTTTTTTTTTTTTGGTACAGACAGGGTCTCGCTTCATTGACCAGGCCAGTCTCGAACTCCTGAGCTCAAGTGATCCTCTCACCTCAGCCTCCCAAAGTGCTTGGATTACAGGCATGAGCCACCACACCTGGCCAGAACATGTTTTAATGATAGTTAAAAATGGGCCAGGCACGGTGGCTCACGCCTGTAATTCCAACACTTTGTGAGGCCGAGGCAGGCAGATCATTTGAGATCAGGAGTTAGAGACCAGCCTGACCAACATGGTGAAACCCCATCTCTACTAAAACATAAAAATTAGCTGGACATGGTGGAGGGTGCCTGTAATCTCAGCTACTCGGGAGGCTAAGGCAGGAGAATCGCTTGAACCCAAAAGGCAGAGCTTGCAGTGAGCCAAGTTTGTGCCACTGCACTCCAGCCTGGGCAACAGAGCAAGACTCCCTCTCAAAAATAAATAAATAAATAAATAAATAAATAAATAAATAAATAAAATGTGTAATGACATGGGAAGATATTAATATGTGTGATTTAGTAAAAAAAAAAAAAGCCATAAAAATCAGCATGTACAGGATGTTCCAATTTTTTAGCAAGCTGTAGAGTGTTGTGGTTAAGAGTGTTGAATCTGGAGCCTGAGAGATCTGGGTTTCTGCCACTTACTCACTATGTGACTTTGGGCAAGGGGGATAATAATAGCATTTACCAGTCATGAGGTTTTTGTAAGGATTAAATTGAGATAATGTATGTCTATTAGTCTGTTCTCACACTGTTATAAGGACATACTTGAGACTGGGTAATTTATAAAGGAAAGAGGTTTAATTGACTCACAGTTCCACAGGGTTGGGAAGGCCTCAGGAAACTTACAACAGAAGGGGAAGCAAACACGTCCTTCTTAACAAGGCAGCAGCAAGGAGAAGTGTAGAGCAAAAGCGGGAAAAGCCCCTTATAAAACCATCAGATCTCATGAGAACTCACTATCACAAGAATAGCAGCATGGCAGTAACTGCCCCCATGATTCAGTTACCTCCCACTGGGTCCCTCCAGTGACACATGGGGATTATGGGAACTATAATTCAAGATGATATTTGGGTGGAGACATAGCCAAACTATATCAGTACATAAAAGCACTTAAAAGATTATTATTAATATTATTATCAGCTATATATGGCAGGAGCTACTTAAAAAGGAAAACACTGGGGCCAGGTGCAGTGGCTTATGCCTGTAATTCTAACACTATGGGAGGCCAAGGTGGGCAGATTGCTTGAGCTCAGGTGTTTGAGACCAGCCTAAGAAACATGGCAAAACCCCATCACTACAAAAAATACAAAAACTAACAGGGTGTGGTGGTGTGTGCCTGTAGTCCCACCTACTCAGGAGGCTGAGGTGGGAGGATCACTTGAGCCCAGGAGGTCGAGGCTGCAGTCAGCAGAAATTGTGCCACTGCACTCCAGCCCAGGTGACAGAGTGAAACTGTCTCAAAAAGAAAAGTTAGATAAATTGTGGTGTATTCACTGATTTACTAAATGAATAATTATTAAGGGCCCACTGCAGACAAGACATTGGAAATATAATGGTGATCAAGACGTAAATGGTCCCTGCCCTTGTACAACTTGCAGTCTAGAAGAATAAACAGCAATAACATTAAAGAGCTATTACAGTATTCACAAAACATGTTTTAGCATGAAGGAATGCTTATTAAAGACATAGTATTAATTGCCTAATGCTACCGAAACAATTTACCACAAATTTAGTAGCTTAAAATGACACAAATTTATTATCTTACAATTCTGGCTGTCAGAAGTCCAAAGGTGTTGGTAGGGCTGCATTCTTCCTGAAAGCTCTAGGGGAGAATTCAGTCCTGGACTTTTCTAGCTACCAGAGGCTACACATATTCCCTGTATCCTAGACAGCTACTTTTGCCACCACATCATCTTCTCTCTATCTGACCTTTCTTCCTCCCTATTACAAGGGCCCACCCCAGATAATCCAAGATAATCTGTTCATCTCATGATCCTTAATCACATCTGCAAATTTCCTTTGGGTACTTAGGGTAACATGTTCACAGATTCTAAGGATTAGGACTTGGATATTTTGGGGAAGCTATTATTCTATCACAGACATAATTATGAATAGAAATAACATAAGGAAATATATAAAAAATATTAATAGTGGCTGAGTCTGGGCAGTTGCACTATGATTAATATTTTTGTGTTTTTCTCTTTTTTTGCAATTTCTAAAATATCCACAATGAGCATATTTCACTTTGTGACAGAATACAGAGACACAAACTCAAAAAATACAAAGGGGCATTCAGTAAAGCATACGTTTTTGTCTTACCCTTGTCCGTCAGCCCCCAGCTTCCTATCTCCAGAGGCAACTACCCTCAGCAGTTTTTTTCTTCCAGAGATAGGGTATGCAAGAACATATCTGTGGTAGGCTGAATAATGATCCCTCAAAGATATCCACACCCTCATCCCCAGAACCTATGAATGTGTTTCTTTACATGCCAAAAGGGACTCTGCAAGTGTGTGGTTGAGCTACAGATCTTGAGATGTTAGGATTATCTTAGATTACCCAAATGAGCCCAGTGTAATTGCAAAGATACTTAAGAGGGACGTAGGAGGATCAATGGAGGAGAGAAGTCAGTAATGTAATGATGGAAGCAGAGATTGGAGCAATGTGCTTTAAAGATGGAGGATGGCCCACAAGCCAAGGAACGCAGCCAGCCACTTGAAGCTGAAAATGGCAAGGAAACAGGTTCTCCCCCCAGAGCCTCGACGAGGAACCAGCCCTGCCTACACCTTGACTTTAGCAGTGAAACTCATTTTGAACTTCTGACCTGCAGAACTATCAGATAATATGTGCATGCTTTAAGCCACAAAATTGTGCTAATTTGTTGCATTAGCAATAGGAAAACAACAAAAGGTATACATATTATCAAAATAGACAATTGACCCTTGAACAACACAAGTTTGAACTTCACAGATCCACTTATATGAAGATTTTCTTCCTCTTCTGCCATCCCTAAGACAGCAAAACCAATCCCTCTTTTCTCAGCCTAACTCAACATGAAGATGAAGATGAACACCTTTATGATGATCCACTTCCACTTAATGAATAGTAAATATATTTTCTCTTCCTCATGATTCTTAACATTTTCTTTCCTCTAGCTTACTATATTGTAAGAATACCGTATATAATACATATACAAAATATGTGTTAATCTACAGACCAGATAAGCCTTCCAGTCAATGGTAAGCTATTAATAGTTAAATTTGGGGGGAGTCAAAAGTTATAAGGAGATTTTTTACTGCATGGTAGGAGGATGGCTTGAGTCTAGGAATTCAAGGCAGCAGTCAGCTATGATTGCACCACTGTGATACACACAGGAGACAGGCAAATACTGGGTGGAAGAGAGTGGTTCCCCAGCAAAGGCCCCACCCTCAAGCCTGGAGACCCACGGCCCTAAATGGGGACAGTCATTCCTGTTTTCACGCCCAAAACATTGCCTTTTGGCCCACAACACCCCCTATCCTGTACCCATATAAACCCTGATCTCCAGGCTCCAGAAGCAGACGAGGAGACAAGCAGATGAACAGCAGAACAATGCAGCAGAGAAAGAGAGAACAGGAGGAATGTCTGAAGGCCAAGAGGAGTTCAGCTGGGAGTGGTCAGAGAAGAGTTTGGCTGCTGGACAGCCAAACTCCAGGGGAAGATCATCTTCCCACTCGATCCCCCCTTCCAGCTCCCCATCCGGCCCACTGAGAGCCACCTCCACCACGCAATAAAACCCTGCATTCATCCTTCAAGTTCATGTGTGACTCGATTCTTCCGGGACACTGGACAAGAGCTCGGGATACAGAAAGCTGTCACACTGGCCCTCTGCCCTTGCAGAAAGGCAGAGGGTCCACTGAGCTGATTAACACTCAAGCTGTCCATGGATGGCAGGGCTAAAAGGGCACACTGTAACACATGCCCACTTGGGCTCCTCCACCTGTTCACCTGCATGCTCCGCTTCCTGTAAGGGGTTTGAGCAGCGGCAGCGACTGAACAGATGAGCCACACCTCTGTTGCATGTCCTGCAAGTGGGGTCAGGGAACTCTCCCATTTCAACTGCACTCCAGTCTGGGCAACACTGCCTCTTTAAAAAACAAAACAAAACAAACAAAAAAACAGTGATTTTGTTTGTTTGTTTTTAGACAAAGTATCACTCTTTCACTCAGGCTGGAGTGCAGAGGCTCGATCACAGCTCAGTGCACCCTCAAACTCCCAGGTGCAGGCAATCCTCCTGCCTCAGGCTCTCAAGTAGCTGGGACCACAGGCACACACCACCACACCCAGCTAACATTTTAAATTTTGATTGAAATTGCCAAACTCCCTTGAAAGAGATTCTGTCAATTTCTACTGCAGCAATGCATGAGGGCTACCAATTTGACATTTGCGTTTATTCATGATACTTTTTCCATATACAAATTGGAGTTTCATGCGTCAAACATATCATCCTTTCCTTTCTGTTTTTTTCAATTATACTTTAAATGTTCCTTTTTTATTTCTATTTTTCAAGTTTACTTCCTAATTTTGTATCATATAAGTAAGGCTTCTGCACTCTAAAATTAATTTTTACATACTCCCTTTTTTACCAGAAGTTTTATGGCCCTATTTTTCACATGTAAATCTTTGATCTATCTGAAATGTACTTGGGTGTCAAGCATGAGGTATGGATACTAATCTCTTTTTTCCGAAATGGCTATCAAGGTGATCCAATAGACTTTGTTAAATAATACATCATTTCCCCACTGCTCTGAAATGCCACCTTTATCAGATATGAAATTTCTGAGTTCAATCTATTTCTAGACTTTCTGGTCTGTTCTGTTGTTTTTAGAATCATGCATCAGTACCACACTGCTTTAACTACTATAGCTTAATAGCATGCTATATTTTAATATCTGATAAGATTAATTTCCCCTAATTACTCTCCATTGACTAATTTCTCTGGGTTTTCATGCTTGCCTGCTTTTACATACAACTTTTAGAATCAGTTTATCTAGTTAACAAAAAATTGTATCTTTATTTGCACTGAGTTTATTTTAATAAATTTACTTAGGCAAGTTAATATTTTTATGTTATTATCTTTCTATTCAAGAATACCTGAGTCTAAGTCTTTTATGTTACTATGTAATATTTTTTCTTCATGTAGAATTTACATGTTAAGTTTTTTTTGTTTTTTGTTTTTTGTTTTTTGTTTTCTTGAGACTGAGTCTCATTCTGTTGCCCAGGCTGGAATGCAGTGGCACATTCTCGGCTTACTGCAACCTCTGCCTGCCAGGTTCAAGTGATTTACCTGCCTCACCCTCCCAAGTAGCTGGGACTACAGGCACACGCTACCACGCCCAGCCAATTTTTGTATTTTTAGTAGAGACGGGGTTTCACCATCTTGCCCAAGCTTGTCTCAACTCCTGACCTCAAGTGATCCACTCACCTCGGCCTCCCAAAGTGCTGGGATTACAGGCGTGAGCCACCGCACCTGGCCTATGTATTTATTAATTTATTTATTTATTGAGACAGAGTCTTGCTCTGTTGCCCAGGCTGGAGTACAGTGGCGTAATCTCAGCCCACCGCAACCTCCGCCTCCCAGACTCAAGCGATTCTCATGCCTCAGCCTCCTGAGTAGCTGGGATTACAGGCATGCACCACCACGCCCTGCTAATTTTTTTGTATTTTTGGTAGAGATGGGGTTTCACCATGTTGGCCAGGCTCGTCTCAAACTCCGGACCTCAAGCAATCCACCCACCTCGGCCTCCCAAAGTGCTGGGATTACAGGCATGAGCCACTGTGCTTGGCCTTGTTTTTTTGTTTTTCTTTTGTTTTGTTTGAGAAAGGGTCTTGTTCTGTCACTCGGGCTGGAGTACAGTGGTGCAATCTTAACTTGCTGCAATCTCCAACTCCTGAGCTCAAGCAATCCTCCTGCCCCCACCATCCGACTAGCTGAGACTACAGGCACACAACACCATGCCCAGCTAATTTTCTCTCTCTCTTTTTTTTTTTTTTGGAGATAGAGTTTCACTCTTATCACCCAGGCTAGAGTGCAATGGCACGATCTCGGCTCACTGCAACCTCTGCCTCCCAGGTTCAAGCGATTCTCCTGCCTCAGCCTCCCAAGTAGCTGGGATTACAGGCATGCACCACCACGCCTGGCTAATTTTGTATTTTTAGTAGAAATGGGGTTTCTCCATGTTGGTCAGGCTGTTCTTGAACTCCCGACTTCAGGTGATCCACCCACCTCGGCCTCCCAAAGTGCTGGGATTACAGGCGTGAGCCACCATGCCCAGCTGCTAATTTTCTCATTTTTTTGTAGAAATGAGGTCTTACTATGTTGTCCAGGATGGTCACAAACTCCTGGGCTCAAGCGATCCTCTTACCTCGGCCACCCAAAGTGCTAGGATTATAGGCATGAGTCACCACGCCCAGCCATTAAGTTTAAGTATTTTCTCTTTTCTGTTCTTATTAAAGTGGAATCTTTCCTTCCATTATATATTCTGATTGTTACTTGTTTATATTAAGGCAATTGATTTCAGGATGCCTAAGGAATCTAAGCTCCCTCTTTGAAGGTATATCCGGGATTCAGAGCAATAGATTACTGGCGGTGGAGGCTGGCTGGTGGGACCCTCAAGCATTCCTTCCTGAAACAGAACAAAGCAGGACTTCCTTGTATAGCCAGTAAGGATCAAGGCTGTGGACCAGGAATGGCGACTCATGCCTGTAATCCCAGCACTTTGAGAGGCTGAGGTGGGAGGACCACTTGAGCCCAGGAGTTTGAGATGAGCCTGGGAAACATAGTGAGGCTGTCTCTACAAAAAAAAAAAAAAAATAGCCTGGCACGGTGGCACACGCCTGTGGTCCCAGCTACTTGGAAGGCTGATGTGGGAGGGTCGCTTGAGCCCAGGAGTTGGAGGTTGCAGTGAGCTATGATTGTGCCACTGCTCTCAAAAAAAAAAAAAACAAGGTTGTGGAGGCTAGGTGAATCTACATGTCTCTCCCTGTGTTTAGAGCAAGAGAACTTGTATGAGGGACAATCAGGGAGTCCTTGACTCTGAATACGAATGAGTTGGCCAGGCGCTGTGGCTCACGCCTGTAATCCCAGTACTTTGGGAGGCCGAGGCAGGCGGATCACCTGAGGTCAGGAGTTTGAGACCAGCCTGGCCAACATGGTGAAACCCCATCTCTCCTAAAAATACAAAAATTAGCTGGGCATGGTGGTACGTGCCTGTAATCCCAGCTACCCGGGAGGCTGAGGCAGGAGACTCGCTGGAGCCCTGGAGGCGGAGGCTCCAGTGAGCCGAGATCACGCCACTGCACTCCAGCCTGGGCGACAGAGCGAGAGTCCGTCTCAAAAAAATAAAAATAAAAATAAAAACTAATGAGTATCCTGCTCTCACAGGATGAGCCCTTGATAAGTAGTAAGTGGCTGGAAATTTACCCGTTACTCCTCTCCCATCCCAGGGGAGCTTCCCCCCAGGGGCATAGGACTCTCTCAGGACTGAGGAGCAAACAGAAACTCCAATTACCTGGGTCTTGAGGTTAATCTTCTCTGGGTGGCTAGCGAAAACTGCCTCCTGATTGCAAGCTGCTCTTGCCTTGGAGCAACACCAGGACTGCTCAGCAAGAGCTGTGCTGGAACACCCTCCACCCTCCAGCACAGTTCACCCAGATTTCTTTAATCTTCTCACAGCCTGTAATGGAAGTTCTATTTAGATAAAATCATAGCAGCTGTTAACAACTTTTTCCTTTGGTTGTTTTTTCCATTTTTCTTTCTAACTTCTAATTGGCTATAAACCAGGGACCACAGTGGCTTGCTAAAGGATTCCCAGAGTTACAAAACAGGCCTCCTCAGTGCCCCAGGCTTCTTATCGGAGAACATCATTAACTTTTTCAATTGCAACTCTGCAAGTTTCCCAGGTAGCTGAATCCATTTCCATACTGCAGCCTTATCACATCCTGAATCCTGACAGCCTGTTTCTGTTGGTCTTTTATGTTCTTTTTTTTTTTTTTTTTTTTGGTCTGTTATGTTAGGTTGACACTTTTTTCTTTTATTTATTTATTTATTTATTTATTTATTTTTTTTTTGAAACAGAGTCTCACTCTGTTGCCCCAGTTGGAGTGCAGTGGCACAATCTCGGCTCACTGCAACCTCCACCTCCCAGGTTCAAGTGATTCTCCTGCCTCAGCCTCCGAAGTAGCTGGGATTACAGGCACCCACCACCACGCCCAGCTAATTTTTGTATTTTTAGTAGGGACAGGGTTTCACCACGTTGGCCAGGTTGATCTCGAACCCCTGACCGCAAGTGATCCACCCACCTCGGCCTCCCAAAGTGCTGGGATTATAGGCATGAGCCACTGTGCCTGGCCACAGGTTAACCCTTTCTTAATTCCCTGGGCTTTTTTCCCTTATTGCCACAGTCTTCCTTTTATCACTGGCAGGTGTAACCCTGTTCTTCCTTACTTTTCTTTTTCTCAGATTAGGCTCCTCCCATCGTCCCTTAACAAAAGGATGATTTAATGATCTTGCTTGGGGTGTGGGGACTGCCAGAAGAGACTGAGAGCCAGCCCTGGGGCCAGCTGGTTCCTGATCAGAGCATCTGTAGAAAACCTGCCAGAGTGGGGGCACAAAGTGCTGCAAAGAAACAGAAGCTGTCTTTGATCTTATATTGTCCCTTGCCTTTTATTTTTCTCCACCTCCATTTATTAGCTCACTATTTGCTAGTATTTTGGGGAGACACTTTAATACTTGCTCATGACTACATGTGCACTTTTCTCAATTTATGCCCTGTCCAATGGTAGAAAGTCCCACCTAAATGATCCCCTTATTCCACAGTGCCCCAATGCTTGCATGTTTTGGTTTTTCATCTGCTGCTCCATTAATTGTTTTCAGCTGCAACTATAATAGCCCAGTGGAATAGTTTCCAAAGATTTCAATCCAACATATTTTTCACTTGAAATTTTTAAACCCACGAAATGTTCTCCAACCCCTTCTATGTATTCCACTGCTGTGGTGATGATGCATTTAATGGTGGAAAAGAAACCACACAGAAACACAGGGCTATCAGGTTTATAAAGAAGTCACTTGCTCTGGTCCGCCTGTCTTGAATTAGGATCACATTTACACAATATCAGACAGCTAAGGCCCTAACTTAAAGGCAATGTGCTACCTTAGACTGGGAATCAGGGAGGGTCCTAAATATATACAAAATCTGGCCAGGCCCAGTGACTCACGCCTGTAATCCCAGCACTTTGGGAGGCCGTGGTGGGCGGATCACCTGAGGTCAGGAGTTCGAGACCAGCCTGGCCAATATGACGAAACCCTGTCTCTACAAAAACTACAAAAATTAGCCAGGCGTAGTGGTGGGCGCCTGTAATCCCAGCTACTCAGGAGGCTGAGGCACGGGAATCACTTGAACCCAGGAGGTAGAGGTTGCAGTGAGCTGAGATTGTGCCACTGCACTCCAGCCTACGTGACAGTGCAAGACTCTGTCTCAAAACAAAAAAAGTGTGTGTGTGTGTGTGTGTGTGTGTGTGTGTGTGTGTGTGTATAGTAATAATATGCCAAACCTTCTCCACAAAACTGGTCCTCTCCAGAATTAACCATCTCAAAGAATGGCCCCACCATCTATTTACAAACCAGTGAGCCATCTTTGATATCTCCATCTCCCCAGCCTTCCATATCCAATTTATCACCAAGTCCCATTTATGTAAACTCCTAAATATCCCATTAATACAGTTCTCTCCATCTCAACCCTCATCCAAGCCATCAACTTCTTCCACCTAAACCACTGCAACTACCACCTAACCGGTCTCCCTTCACCCATTCTTGCCTGTCTTGAATTCATTCTCCACTGTGCAGCCAGAGTAAGCTCAAAATATAAAGCACATCACTTGAATCTTCCTATTTAAAACCATCTGAGGGGCTGGGCACAGTAGCTCATGCCTGTAATCCCAGCACTTTGGGAGGCTGAGGTGGGCGGATCACTTGAGGTCAGGAGTTCAAGACCAGCCTGGCCAACATGGCGAAACCCCGTCTCTACTAAAATTACAAAATAAATAAATAAATAAAAATTAGCTGGGCGTGGTGGCACATGCCTGTAATCGCAGCTACTCAGGAGGCTGAGACAGGAGAAATGCTTGAACCCAGGAGGTAGAGGTTGCAGTGAGCCGAGATCGTGCCACTGCACCCCAGCCTGGGCGACAAAGCAAGACTCTGTCTCAAAATAAATAAATAAAAATAAATAAATAAATAAATAAAACCCTCTGAGGGGTTCACGCTATATCTCCCTAGCATGACCTATAGGCCCTGAGTGATTGGGCAACTACTCCATACCTTCCAACTACATTGGTCTTGTTTTAGTTTCTTTTTCTTTTTTCTTTCTTTTTTTTTTTTAAGACAGAGTTTCGCTCTCATTGCCTAGGCTGGAGCACAATGGCACTATCTTAGCTCAATGCAACCTCTGCCTCCCAGGTCCAAGCAATTCTCCCGCCTCAGCCTTCTGAGTAGCTGGGATTACAGGCTCTGATTGGTTGCTTTCTGTAACCAATCGGATGTTTGCAGAGGAGTGTGAGCTTTGTAACTTCACTTCAGCCTCTGGTCGACTGCTTTCTGCAACCAATCAGACTGACTCTGGGCTACCACTTCATTTACATGAGGTGAGCATGAAATGGCCAATGGGAAACTTCTAGGGGGTATTTGAATCCAAGAAGATTCTGTATCTGGGCCCTTGAGCCACTGCTTGGGTCTGCTTCCACACTGTGGAGTATATTTTTGTTTTCAATAAATCCCTGTTTCGTTCTTTTGTTGCTTCATTCTTTCTTTGCTTTGCGGGGCGTTTTGTCCAATTCTTTGTCCAAAACGCCAAGAACCTGGACAACTTGCAGTCACAACCCTCTACCGGTGATATTATGAGCCAGGTACTGTGCTAATCAGCATGAGATATTGTATTAGTCTGTTCTCACACTGCTATAAAAAAAATGCCTGAGACTGAGTAATGTATAAAGAAAAGAGGTTTAATTGGCTCACAGTTCTGCAGGCTGTATAGGAAGCATAGTGGCTTCTGCTTCTAAGGAGGCCTCAGGAAACTTACAATCATGGGGGAAAGCGAAGGGGAAGCAGGCACGTCTTTCTTCTCTCTTTTTTTTCTTTTTTTTTTTTCTTTTTTTTTTGAGATGGAGTCTCGCTCTGTTGCCCAGGCTGGAGTGCTGTGGCGTGATCTCGGCTCACTGCAACCTCCGACTCCTGGGCTCAAGCAATTCTCCTGCCTCAGTCCCCTGAGTGGCTGGGATTACAGGCGTGCACCACCATGCCTGGCTGATTTTTCTATTTTTAGTAAAGACAGGGTTTCGCCATGTTGGCCAGGCTGGTCTCGAACTCCCAACCTCAGATGATTCACCCGCCTCTGCCTCCTAAAGTGCTGGTATTACAAGTGTGAGCCACTGCACCTGGCCAGGCATGTCTTTTGTTGTTGTTATTTTTTCTTTCAGGCACATCCTACATGGCCAGAGCAGGGGCAAGAAGAGGTGGGGAAGTGCCACACACTTTTAAAAAATCAGCTCTCACAAGAGCTCACTATCATGACGGCAGCACCAAGGGGGATGGTGTTAAACCACAAGAAACTGCCACCATGATCCTTTCACTTCCCACCAGGCACCACCTTCAACATTGGGGATTACAATTCAACATGGGATTTGGGTGAGGACACAAATCCAAACCATATTAGATATACAGTAATAAATCAGAACCAATCCCTCTCCAAAGAAGGAAGGGAGATATTCACAATACAGCTAACTTAGTAATGAGACAGACGGCTACAAGTACAGTGTAAACAACATGTAAGTGAACATCAGGGAACAAAGGGTTAATTCTAACTGAGAAGATATCCTCAAAGGTGGTGGCATTTGGCCCGCTCTAGAAAGATTCTAGATAGACTACCAGGATTACAAAGAAAGCTAAATAAAACTCTACTCAATTCCACAAATACTTTCTAAAAGCCTGATACACAGAAGGCCCTAAGTTTCAAATTGTACCGTAACACAATTGTACAGTAATGCAATTGTACAGTAACACAATTGTACAGTGATACAAGACTACTAAGAGACAACTTTTATCTTCCAAGAGCATCCAATGTAGTAGTGAAGATGAGTGCATAATACCAAGCATTATACAAACATCAGGAGATGTAGATTGTCCCAAGAGAGTTCAAATGAGGAAGAAATCATATTCGGTTGGGGAGATCTAGGAAGAATGCAAGGAAAAGGTAAGATTTGAGATGGGCCTTGCATGATGGGCAGACTTCAATAAACAGAGATGTATGGGGGTAAGAGCATTCCAGGAAAAAAGAATGGCCTGAGCAAAAGAGACCGAGGAGAACCAGAGCTGAACGCAGGTTTGCAGAACAGTGCAGAGTCCAATTTAGCTTGATAGCCAAAGATATAAAGAGAAGTAAGAGGAGATGATGCTGGAAGACCCTTAGGCCCATAATCTGGAAAACCTTGAAGGTCAGGCTGCACACTCTTTTCTTGAGGAAGCCGGCAGTGTGGAAAACCACTGAAGGTTTCTGAACAGGAAGTGGCATGATGAGTGCTTTAGTTTCAAACAGTTCATCTGGAATCAGTATGGAATGAACCGAAGGAGAAAGGGATAGAAGTTGGCGGCTAGTGTTTTCTCAGGCAAAAAGTGAAAAGTGTTTGAAATGTAGCAGTAAGAAGGAGCAAGAGAAAGGTGGAGACGAATGCAAAAGACACTGCTGGAGGTAAATCTACCAGACTTAGGCATTTATTGGATGTAAGGGTCATGAGAGAGGAAAGAAAGAAAGAAGGGGAGAAGAAAGAAGGGAGAAAGAAAAGAAAAGAAAAGAAAGAGAGAGAGAAAGAAAGAGAAGGAAGAAGAAAAAGAAGAAGGAGAAGAAGAAGAAGAAGAGAGAAAGAAGAGAAGAGAAGGAAGAGAAGAAAAGAGAAGAGCCTGTCTTTGAGGTTTCCATTCTTGCCAACTGGTAGGCTACAAATACCATGAACCAAAATAAAGAAGTCAGTAGGATGTGGGGGAAATGCTTAGCTGGATTTTGACTCAAAGCAAAGGCAAAGTAAATAATGCCTAATGTCAGTATGAACTGAATCATTAAACCCCAAGTATAAAGAAATCTTATTGCATATCTTATGTTGATAGGCCTCATGATCTGTTCTCTTCAAACAGCCCAGTTAGAGTTATAGGTAGTGCCATATCAAGAACCAGAAACCAAAGAAATAGGTCCTGATAAAATCTTCAGAAGAGTGCTTATCAGGTCAGGTTTGCAAATGACTTGAGGCATTGTCATAATGGAAAGGGCCAAGACAGGTTCCACATATGGCCAGTAGTTTTTAAACTTTGGGAGTCAACTAAACTCTAGGGAGATACCATCTTTCTCTCCGAGAAAAACAAACATAGGCACATACTCACACGTTAAAAGATAAAACTGGGGGAGAGGTTTTCACAGAGAGGTGTAATCTGAGGTGTACAGGAGTATCTGAAGTAAAGACTGAACATTTTGATAGCCTGCCTAGAAAGAATGACAGTGTCCTAAAAGATCAGAATTTGAACAAGCCAACACTGCACAAATCAGAAATGGGTGAGGTGGGAAGATGATGAAGAAAGCAAAGCCAAAGATGGAGAATTAAGATACAGTCCTAGCCGCCAAATGTCCCTGTGTGTTAAATAGGAAAAGCAGCACAGCTGCCAAATGTTTCAAGTCTACAGACTCCAGCAAGACACTTGATTCAGGAATCTACAGTTTTGGGAGTTTGTCTTGGAAGCTTTCATACCACTAGCCTCAGAGCCCAGATACAGAACCGGTGTCAAATGCCTTTAAGTGGAATAGAATATTGAGATGATCTCTAGGAAGGAAAAAGGCAGCAAATAAGTTTAAACTCAGAGAGGAGACACAACTCCTGGCAGGAAGCTTTCCTAGAGAGAAGGGTAGTGTTAATTACAACTGAAAGATAAAAATCATATGCCTTCTTTTTTGGAATTGCTACTCTTCCCTACAGATCAGCAATTTTTTGAGCATGTGCAAGCGTGTTTTCTTTTTGAAGGTGTTGATGTTGAAATGATAGCTGCTTTCAATTTGCAGAAATCTAAGCAGGGGGTCAGTGTTCAGCAACTAAATCAAAGAGCAATTGTGCCTTTCGACTTTAAAAAATAAACGTCCCTATCATAGACCTACTGCTGTAGAGACTCACAGAGCCGTGCCAATTGGCTGCTTCCTCAAATGTGCCTTGTGTACGATCCTGGGCTCAAGAGAACAAGGCAAAAGGGCAATGGTGAGTCTAAACAGAGGCAGCATTCTGAACTCAGGTACTGCACGAGATGTACTGCTTGATGGGGAGGGCATTTCTTGAGCAAAGGAAACAGTTGTACCATCTAGACTCAGAAAAATGCTAAAAGTGAAGTGCCACAGTCATGTCTGAGGAGCGCTGGAGGGGTGGCACAAGCAGAAGAGTAAGATAAGAGGAAATGAGATGCTGAATGCAGAGTCAGGAGACCTGGGTTGAAGTCTCAGTTTTACATTACCACTGCGTAACTTTGTATATATGTAAGTCATTCAGCTTCTTTATCTGCACAATAGGCTTAATGATAACAACTCTGCCGATTTCAGAGAATTGGTATGGGATGCCAGAATGGTGCAGCCATTATGGAAAACAGTATGGTGGTTCCTAAAAACTTTTTTTTTTTTTTTGAGACAGAGTCTCACTCTGTCGCCAGTCTGGAGTGCAGTGGCATGATCTCGGTTCACTGCGACCTCCGCCTCCCAGGTTCAAGCGATTCTCCTGCCTCAGCCTCCCGAGTAGATGGGATTACAGGCATGCACCACCACACCCAGCTAATTTTTGTATTTTTAGTAAAGACAGGGTTTCACCATGTTGGCCAGGATGGTCTCCATCTCTTGACCTCATGATCTGCCTGCCTTGGCCTCCCAAAGTGCTGGGATTACAGGTGTGAGCCACTGCGCCTGGCCAAAACTTTTAAATAGAATTATCATATAATCCAGCAATCCCACTTCTGGGTACATACCCAAAGGAATTCAAAGCAGGATCTCAAAGGTGTATTTGCACACTTATGTACTCTGCAGGATTATTCACAATAGCCAAGAGTTGGAAACAACCCAAATGTTCATTGATGGGTAAAAGGATAAACAAAATGCGGTATATATACATACAAAGGAATAATTATGCAGCCTTAAAAAGGAATGAAATTCTGACACATTCGGGTAGGAGAATAGAAACTTAAAAAAGAATAAACCAAAAAAAGAAAGAAAAGAAGTTCTGACACATGCTACGTGAAAGAACTGTGAGAATGTCAAGCAAAATAAGCCAGTCACAAAAGACAAATACTGTATGATTCCACCAATATGAAGTAACAAAAGTTGTTAAAATCATAGAAAAAGGAAGTAGAAAGGTAGTTGCCAAGGCTGGGGGGAGAAGGGGGAATTAGCATTTAGTGGGTATAGAGGTTCATTGTTGCAAGATGAAAACAAGCTAGTGATGTGTTGCACAACAATGTAAATCTACTTAACACTACTGAACTGTACATTTAAAAATGGTTCAGATGGTAAATTTAATGTTATGTGTTTTTTCACCACAATTTTAAAAAAAGAATTCGTATGTGATGCAAACATTATCATAAAAGTGATGCACATTTGAAATAATAATGTCCTACATCAGGTACAGCATTTGCTTTTCCATCTATTCCCCTAGTCTGCTCATTACAGTCTGTTTGTTTGTTTGTTTGAGTCACTCTGTTGCCCAGGCTGGAATGAAGTGGTGTGATTATAGCTCACTATAGCTTCAAACACCTGGGCTCAAATGAGCCTCCTGCCTCAGCCTCCCATACGAGCACATGACACCACCTGGCTAATTTTAAAAAAAATTTTTAGAGCGGAGGTCTCACTATGCTGCCCAGGCTGGTCTCAAACTTCTGGGCTCAAGTGATCCTCCTGCCTTGGCCTCCTAATGTGTTGTGATTACAGACATGAGCTACCATGCCTGGCCCATTATAGTCTTTGGGGTGATTTTCTTTCTTCCCTAGCTTGGCACAGCCACACTCCTGCATTATAGCTCAGATCAGACCTGTGTACACCTGGGATTTCCTAGATGTCAGCAGAAAAGCTTGGAGGGGCCCAAATCCCCACTCTGTTGGAAGCAGAAGCTGCTGCAGAATAAGTGATCTTTACCAGGTCTAAGTGGTAGATGAGTTTTCACAAAAAAATGCAAGCAACCTGAGGTGACTGAAAAGGAAAGGGTCCACATTCCCATTTTTTAACCTCTATTTTATGCACTTCTTTCATCCAAGAAATGTTTTCTAAACTTTTGGGACATAATGGGCTAAGAGAAGCAACAAGATATTATATAAAGGGCAATGAGGCTGGGCGTAGTGGCGCACACCTATAATCTCAACACTTAGGGAGGCTGGGGCAGGTGGATCACTTGAGGCCAGGAGTTCAAGACCAGCCTGGCCAACATGGTAAAAACCCCGTCTCTACTAAAATACAAAAAAATAGCCAGGCGTGGTGGCACATGCCTGTAATCTAGTAAGCTACTCAGGAGGCTGAGGCATAAGAATCGCATGAACCCAGGAGGCAGAGGCTGCAGTAAGCTGAGATCACGCCACTGAACTCCAGCCCGGGTGACAGAGCAAGAATCTGTCAAAAAAAAAAAGGCAATACTCCAGTGATAACTACATGCAACTCATAATCCTGTTTTCTGGGTCAGAAAATAAAACAGATATTATTGGGACAAAAAGGATATTATTGGGACAATTAGTTAAATTTTAGTATTGACTTTAGATTAGATAATAGTATTATATCAGTGTTAAATTTCCTGACTTTGAGGCCAGGCACGGTGGCTCACACCTGTAATCCCAGCACTTTGGGAGGCCGAGGTGGGCAGATCGCCTGAGGTCAGGAGTTCGAGACCAGCCTGGCCAACATGGTGGAACCCCATTTCTACCAAAAATACAAAAATTAGCTGGGCATAGTGGCGGGCACCTGTAATCCCAGCTACTCAGGAGGCTGAAGCAGGAGAATCACTTGAACCCGGGAGGTGGAGGTTGCAGTGAGCCAAGATCGCACCACTGCGCTCCAGCCTGTGCAGCAGAGTAAGACTCCATCTCCCAAAAAAAAAAAAAAAAAAATTAAATTCCTGACATTAATACTTCTACTATGCATATGTAATAAATATCCTTATTCTTGGGAAATACATGCTGAAGGATTTAAGGGAAAAGGTCGTAATATATGCAACTGAATCTAAAATGATCCAGAAAAAATAATATGTAAATAATCAGAGACAGAATAAGACAAATAGAGCAAAATATTTTTTAAAAATCAGTGAATCTGACTGAAGGATAAACTGAGGTTCTTTGTACTATTTTTGTAACTTCCCTGTAACTTTGAAATTATTTCAAAATAAAATGGTTTTTAAAATAGATACTGGGGCCAGGCATGGTGGCTCACGCCTGTAATCCCAGCACTTTGGGAGGACAAGGCGAGTGAATCACCTGAGGTCAGGAGTTCAAGACCAGCCTGACCAACATGGTGAAACCCAGTCTCTACTAAAAATACAAAAATTAGCCGGGCGTAGTGGTGTGCACCTGTAATCTCATCTACTCAGGAGGCTGAGGCAGGAGAATCACTTGCACCTGGGAGGCGGAGGTTGCAGTGAGCCCAGATCGTGCCACTGCACTCCAGCTTGGGCAACAAGAACAAAACTCCGTCTCAAAATAAATAAATAAATACATACATACATACATAAAATAAAGTAGTTAATGGTCCAGAAATCGACAGACCTGGGTTCTAGCCATCATGTGTCCATTGGGCAGCTCACTTGGTATCTTTCAGCTCAATTTGCTCATATGGTAAAATAGGGATAATGATGCCTATATGTTCTTTTTTACAGAATTGTTCCAAAACACAAGGCATAATGATGATACCTAAGTGGAAGACTTAGAAAAAACAACAGCTTTAGAGTCAAAAGGCCAACATTTAAATCCATTGCTCTACCACTTTTATGAATATGTTGATCCTATCTTAAGCCTCAGTATTCCCATCTGTAAAATGCGGGCATCGATATGTACCTCAATGGATCATTATGGAGGTAAAATGAAACAATGCCTATAGGAAAACCTTATACAATTTATAGCATGGTAACATATCAGAATAAATAAGAACCATGTATTCCTCTCCAAATGATGCCATAAATTTGGCATAACCATACCTTGTCAATGTCCTCTACTATAAATTAGGTATAACAATACAAAATTATCCAACTGGGGAAAATAACAAAAATACCTTTGTAATATAATGGTCAAAATATTAATACAATAATGTTCTGTTTATTCAGCATTATCAGATAATAATCCATTACAAAAAGTTAATTTTCAATTTAAATAAAGTTTATCCCTTCAAACATTTAGAACTTTTGTAATTTAACCATTTTAATGGAAAGCTAAGCTAACATTTAATTTTCTGCATTCTTTTTGTTGGTGGTGGTGGTGTTGTTTAGAGACAAGGTCTCACTATGCTACCCAGGCTGGACTCGAACTCCTGGACGTAAGCAACCCTCCTGCCTCAGCCTCCTGAGCAGCTAGGACTACAGGCATATGCCATCATGCCCAGCTTTCTGCTTTCTTAAATGGTTTTTGGATGACTCCACTTCATCATTGTGACAACATCAGTCAATCTGAGGCTGTCACATACTCAAAGAATGCTCAGGTATGTAGGACTATTGAACTCTACATAAAATAGACACAAAGCACAATGCTTTATAGGCCTTATATCTGTTTTCCCCAATATTTTCAGGCTCCCCCAATACATACACACACTTCAATGCAATTCCATTGTCACTTCTTTTTCATATCAAAGTTCTGGTGCTAGACTCCTCCTCACTTCACCTCCAAATCCCTAGATTCTGCTTCTAAATTTCTAAGGGGTAGAAACCACATCAGAATTTAAATGAAGAGCCAATAAAATCAGGACAACATTCTCTCCCACGGAATAGTGCACAGCGAAAACCACTTAAGCTATTAGAGACCTTTTTTGGAAAGGCAAGCCTCTAGACTCCCAGCTTTATTCTGGATATTGAGATTATTAGAAATCTGACCTTCAAATGTCCAGTAGTATTAACATAATGAGGTAACAGCAGTGACAATATTCTAACTGATGTGCATGTTAAATCACTTATTCTTCTTAGCAACTGGGCCAGGCACAGTGGCTCATGCC
This sequence comes from Pan paniscus, assembly GCF_029289425.2. NCBI lineage: Eukaryota > Metazoa > Chordata > Mammalia > Primates > Hominidae > Pan > Pan paniscus. The sequence goes on from NC_073272.2 coordinate 68,058,201, forward strand.
TCTAATCCCAGCACTTCGGGAGGCCGAGGTGGGCAGATCACTTGAGGCAAGGAATTCGAGACCAGCCTGGCCAACAGGGCGAACCTTGTCTCTACTAAAAATACAAAAATTGGCCAGGCGTGGTGGTGTGTGCCTGTAATCCTAGCTACTCAGGAGGCTGAGGCAGCAGAATCACTTGAACTCGGGAAGCGGAGGCTGCAGTGAGCCAAGATCGTGCTACTGCACTCCAGCCTGGGAAACAGAGCGAGACTCCGTCTCAAAAAAAGATAATAATAATAATTAGCAACTAATCCATGGGCTTATAAATAAAAAAATTAAGCCAGAAAAGCAAAATTACTTGATACACCCTATAGTCTTTAAGTCTCAATCGACATTTCCTCTAGGCATACAGCACTTAATTAGAAAGAACTTTCATTTCCATGATCTCACTTGATTCTCAGAATAATCTTGTGAGGGGAACAGGGTAGGTGTTCTTGATCCCATTTCACATATAGGGAAATTGAGGCACCAAAAGGTGAACTGTACCTAAGATTACGTGGTTAGCAAAGATTTAAGACTAGAATCCTAATTCTATAAACCCTAGGCCAGTGCTTTCTGCTGGGCCACACTGACTCTCATGAACACACAGGAGCATCTGTCAGTACCCTATCTCTGGAGAACATTTTATTGGCTACAGTCCTGGAGAGGAGGAGTTGTGAACTGTCTCCAAAAAACCCAGGCCCAACAATAAGGTGATTATCACTAGGCAGGGGACTATAAACTTTGCAGACCAAAATCTCTTTTATAGGCTTCAGCAATGCCCTAGAATGCTGAGGACAATGTTCAGAATGTCATAAGACTGCTGGAGATGATCCAGAAAGAGGACAAGAAACTCACCAAGCAAGGGATGTGTTTTTAAGTGAGGTTGCTAACAGAAAAAATACAATTCTTTTGTATGCAAAGATGAGGAATGAGGGCTGAGGGCTGAGGGCTGAAAATACAAATCTTTAAAATCACACAAGGTAAGGATATGTGAATACACTTTTCTTTTTTAAGCAAGTCTAAAAAACCAGAACTTGGAAATTCCTCTTGAAGTTTCAAAGAATCACTTCTAGGACAAATCAAATAACGTCATATTTTCCTGAGTAGACTTAGGAAACTCCTTTATGTGGGTTAGAGTTATAAACAGGTTTAAGAAGGAGTTAGAAAAATTAATATGAGGTCAAGATGTAGAGAAATTCGGACTTCTAGGGTATCTAATCACTGTGTGAAGCAATATCATTCTTCTCATCAACTATCTCCTAATGCCACTGTCCAAAACAAAACCCCTGGCCGAATGAATCATGGGTTTGAATCAAAGTAGCAAATCCAACATTTTTATGAGTCAGTTCATGCAAATATTATGGATCCTGAAGAAAACTTTAAAATTATTTATCAAGTTATTCAAAAAATTAAAAATAGAATTACTATATGATACAGCGATTACACTACTGGATATATCTCAGTCCATTTCTGATGCTATAACAAATTACCACAGACTGAGTAATTTATAAAGAACAGAAATTTATTTCTCACAGTTCTGGAGGCTGGGAAATATAAGACCAAGGTGCCGGTAAATTAGGTGTCTGGTGATGGTCCAGGCTCTGCTTCCAAGACGACACTGCCTCCATAGGGGAGGAATGCCGTGTTCTCACATGGCAGAAGGCCGAAGAGCAAAAAAACAACAACAAAAAAGGCCAGTGCAGTGGTTCACGCCTGTAATCCCAGCTACTCAGGAGACTACGGCAGGAGAATCGCTTGAACCCAGGAGACGGAGGTTGCAGTGAGCCAAGATAGCGCCACTGCACTCCACCCTGGATGACAGAGTGAGACTCCACCAAAAAAAAAAAAAAAGTGGAAGAACAAATTTCTTCCATCAAACCCTTTTATAAGGGTATTAATCCACTGATAATAACAGGGGCCTCATTACTAAACATCTCAGGGGCCTCATTACTAAACATCTCCCAAAAGTCTACACTTCCTAATACTGTTGCATTGGGGATTAAGTTTCCAATACATGCATTTGGGGATACACATTCGCACCATAGCAGGGTATATACCCAAAAGAGTTGAAAGCCAAGGTCTCAAAGAGGTATTTGTACACTCATATTCACAGCGGCATTGTTCACAATAGCCAAAAGGTGGAAGCAACCTAAGTGTCCATCAATAGGTGAATGGATAAACAAAATGTATATGCACATAATGTAATATTATTTCAGCCGTAAAAAGAAATGAAATTCTGACACATGTTACAAGATGGATGTATCAGGGCTAAGGGAAAACTCCCTCCATCCTTGCTGGTTCTCTGAAAAATCAACTGACAAAAGGCAAATTAATAGGAGAAAAGGCATACAATTTATTAATGTGCACAGGAATCATACAAAATATAAGAATTCAAAGAAAGGCAAGGTAGCTGGTGCTTTTATTTTTTTTAACTTTTATTTTAGGTTCAGGCATACAAGTGCAGGTTTATTATATAGTTAAATTGCATGTCACGGGGGTTTGGTGTACAGATTATTTTGTCACCCACGTAATAAGCATAGTACAATAGGTAGTTTTTCAACCCTCACCCAATAATTTCCCAATAATGGGACTGTTGGGTCGAATGGTGGTAGTTCTGTTCTAAGTTCTTTGAGAAATCTCCAAACTGCTTTCCGAAGTGGCTGAACCACTGTATAAGTGATCCCTTTTCTCCACAACCTTGCCAGCATCTGTTATTTTTTGACTTTTTAATAATAGCCATTCTGACTGGGGTGAAATGGTATCTCACTGTGGTTTTGGTTTACGTTTCTCTAATAATCAGCGATGCTGAGCATTTTTTCATAGGCTTGTTGGCCCCGTATATGTCTTCTTTTGAAAAGTGTCAGTCGTGTCCTTTATACACTTATTAATAAGACTGTCTGTTTCCTGCTTGTTAATTTGTTTAACTTCCATATAGATTCTGGATATTAGACCTTTGTTGGATGTGTAGTTTGCAAATATATTCTCCCATTCTGTAGCTGGTCTGTTTACTGTGTTGATAGTTTTATTTGCTGCACAGAAGCTCTTTAGCTTAATTAGGTCCCATTTGTCAATTTTTTTGTTTTATTGCAATTGCTTTTGGTGTCTTTGTCATGAAATCTATGCCTGTTCCTATGTCCATAATGGTATTTTCCGAGATTTTCTTCCAGAGTTTGTATAGGGTTGACGCTTTTATACCATCTTGAGGTTACAGAAAGAATGGAAACTCCCTCAAGGCATGGCCAAAAACAGGTTATGGTGGAAAATCAGGTTATGGTGGCAGAACAGGGGGAGAAGAGGAGGCCTGGCTAGCAGAAGTGGTCTTGTTATATAGATAAAACTTCACAGGCAGAGCCCTCAGAGAGAATAGATGGTGAATGTTTATTCAGACCTTTATAGGTGTCAGACTCTCAGTTAATCTTTCCTAGATCTGGACAAGGGAGGGCCTCAGAAAAAAACCTGGCTACATCAGTGCAGATTTTCCCTACAGCTGCAAATGTCCCCAAAAAGACAGCTTTGCAGGGCTACTTCTGTTTACTGGTGCTCTGAACAGTCATCTTAAAATATGACAAAGACGTATATTTTCAGGTGAAATATTTTTGTTTCCTTCAGATGAACCTTAAGAACATTATGCTAAGTGAAATAAACCAGTCACAGCAGGCCAGCCAAAAACTGTATACTTTCCTTTACATGAGGTACTTCCACTTATAGAGTAGTCAAATTTATAAAGACAGAAAGTAGAACAATGGTTGCCAGGGGCTGAGGGCAGCTGGGAATGGGGAGTTAAAGTTTAACGTGTATAGTTTTAATTTTACAAGACGATAAGAGTTCTGGAGATGGGTGGTGGTGATGGTTATACAACAATATGAATGTACTTAATCCCACTGAACCAAAGACTTAAAAATGATTAAGATGGTACCTTTATGTTATGTATATTTTATCACAATTTAAAACAATTAAAAATTATTTATCAGACTCTATTAAACAAATCCTTTTTCTTGCCCACATAAGAAGGGTTGAGAATGAAAAGTCTATTTATAAACTGAGAAGAACTTGCCTAAAATGGTACATAAAAAGAAAGACACTAGGCCCATCTCAGCTATATACTTGGGGCCTGAAAAGGGAAGAATGCGACTAAATATGGTTTATCATGTGAAAGTTTTTATTTTGTTGTTCAATAGTAATCTTTTGGAGTATTTCTTCATTTATATCAGTTTCAGAAGCATTCTGAAGGTACTGCAGATGTCAGGTGAGAAATTTGAATTCCTGGGTCCTATTCCCACATTGGCCAAGGCTCCCTACAATCACAAAAAGCTTCTGCAGTCACTCAAAGCAAGGCAGGAAGCAAAGGGAGAAGAAAGACAAACAAGTAAAATAGCCTGCCATCAAATGTGAAATTATTCCTCTCCAGCTTGTTCAGGCCCAGTATGCAATAGACCCTATTTATATATTTCTTCTGGGGTTTCTAAATTACTTCTGTAACAACTAGGACATAGTGAGAAGTTCAAAAAGAGGCCAACTTTCTAGAGACAGAGGATGTCTGTGTATTCTGTGAGATGATTTATACACACATCTCCATTAATGTACATTAGCCCTGCCCTGCAGCTTTGTCTATCAGAATAACCAACATCAAGCCAATTCTCAGGGGAAGGTGGGCAGATTCAAAGATACGGTGCTGGAAAAGAAGATATCCCTCTACACCCACACCCACATGTTACCGTTACTGTGATTTTCTTCCAAGCCAACACCATCTGCCTATAAAATCCATGCCGTAACCACCTATCCTTCCCCACACGCCCACCCAGGGCCCTTTGTTCAACCTCAGCTCTGACAAAACATGCAAAAAAGGGGTTATCCCTCTCTGTTGCAATTCCAAAAACTAAGAAATCCTAGATAGGGCAGGTTCAGTGGCTCATACCTGTAATCCCAGCACTTTGGGAAGCCAAGGCAGGAGGATCACTTGAGCCCAGGAGTTCAAGACTAGCCTGAGCAATATAATGAGACCCCCATCTCTACAAAAAACAACAAACAAACAAACAAAATGAAAGAAATCCTAGAGAAAACATTATACTTTGAATTGCCATAAAGCACTCTCATTGCATCTTTAACCTACTCTCTTAATTTAGGTACAAGCAAATCACCAGCTCATAAGGGGGAAGGAAGTCTCTTTACAGTGTATTACACAATATTCATGGGATAAGACAGCCTGGAAAGGGAAGAATATGTGTTAAGAACCAAGGCAGTAGACCAGGTCCCATTATTGACAAGAACTCTGTCTCTCTTAATCCTTAGATGAGCCACTTAACCGTTCTGTCTCAATTTATCTCCTGTAAAATAGGGTCTTATTAATTCATTCAAATAAAATACTTAGAGACTACTGAGGGCCAGGAGTTATGTTAGGCACATTGACCAGAACTAAAGATTGTTCCCTTTCTCAGTGCCAGTAGAACCACAATGATATAACATCAGACCCAAGAGCACTATAAATAACAATGCTAATCTTTCTCAAATGGTTATTACTGAAAAGGAGAAGAGGATCAGGCATACCAATACCTTATTGGTGAGTGTGGCTGCTGTTATATGCTATCCCAGAAGGCTTTCTGATCAGTCCCCACTTTACTGTCATTGGAATATGGGCAAGGCTGTGTGACTATGAGAAATATGCACTCATATTCCTTTTCTCTTCTCTTTGTGAAGTATATTCTTGAATTTTCAAGTCATAAGCCATATCCAAACACCAATTAAGTTATTAATTACTACAATTTAAGTTTGTTTATGGCACAAGCATTGTCATAAGTATGTTTTTTAAAATATATACTTAAACAGTAGAGACTAACATTTATTAAGAGTATATTACTTTCAAATATGTTATTTCATGTATACCTTCTATAACCAAGGTTGGTATTACTGTCTCCATTTATAATTGAGGAAACTGAAACTTTAAGAAGTTCATAGCTTGTTCAAATGCCACCCAGATAGTAAATAGGGAATTCAAACCCAGATCTGTGTGCCTCCCAAGCCAATGGTCATTCTGGCAACTAAATGCCATTGTACTAAGCCTTCCCATTACCATTACTTGCTGATGAGCTCAATTTCCTAGACAGAGAATATGCTGAAACCTAAGCTCAGTAACCTAACTTCAACCAAGACTATGTCTTTAACCACTTTAGTCCCAAATGTTCTTTAGGTGCATAAGAATAAAAAAAAAGAAGACTTAATTAAAGCCCTGCAGTCCAAAAGTTAGCATTTCCCCTTCCAAACTAGTTTCTACTGCTCTCAAAAGGACAGAGTTAAAGATGGAAGACATCTACAAGGCAACAATCTAATTCCATTCTTTCTCTAGCCACGTCTGTCTTGGCTGATTTAGGTGGCTAGGAAGCAGAGGAGTTGACTCCATGACCTCTCAAGACTCTTTCTAATATTGTAATTCTGATTCTCTTTGCCCTACTTACACATGGGAACCTGTGATTATTCTCTATAGCTAGATTTTGGAGGCCAGATTGCTCCATTTTGAAAAGGTACCATGAATAACATGAGATAGAAACTTATAACTGCCATATTTTTTAAATCTGTATTAAATCATACTAAAATAATCATCCTGAAATAACAAGATCATACCAATCAATCAGAAGGAATTAAGAGTCAGGGAAGCAGAGAGTTGCTCCTGTTCATAACATTTCTTCTCTTTAGACCTCAGTGAAATATTATCTGACCAGTTGGAGAAAGCTTGACTGGGCAATGTGCCCTGTGGTGACTTCTGTGGTTCCTGTCCTGTAGCCTTCACTACTTGGTGTATTACATCATTATTAACTATAAAGGGAACTGCTGTCTCGCCCCTTTAATAAAGAACTTCCCAACTCTGTCAAAGAGAGAAAAAGGTCCCTGTTAGCTTATGACAAATAACATATCAAAAACCATGGGTTTCTCTGCCAACGGAGCTTCAGACTGCTTATATATTACCCAATTGTATAATACACTTTAGGGCTTAATATACCAGTTCAAGGCTGGGTGTGGTGGCCCATGCCTGTAATCCCAACACTTTGGGAGGCCACCGCAGGCAGATCACCTGGGGCCAGGAGTTTGAAATCAGCCTGGCCAACATGGTGAAACCCCATCTCTACTAAAAATACAAAAATTAGCCAGGTGTAATGGTGAATACCTGTAGTCCCAGCTACTCGGGAGGCTGAGGCAGGAGTATTGCTCGAACCCAGGAGGTGGAGGTTGCAATGAGCCGAGATCGTGCCACTGCACTCCAGCCTGGGTGACAGAGCAAGACTCCGTCTCAAAAAAAAAAAAATTATATATATATATATATAGAGAGAGAGAGAGAGAGCTCACTGAAACTTCTGCCTTCTGGGCTCAAGCCATCCTCCCACCTCAGCCTCCTGAGTAGTGGGATTACAGGCGACCATCACCATGCTTGGCTAATTTTTGCATTTTTTGTACAGGCAGGATTTCACCATGTTGGCCTAGCTGGTCTCGAACTACTGAACTCAAGCAATCTGCCCCACCTGGGCCTCCCAAAGTGCTTGTATTATATATATACCAGTTCAAAGTTCAAAATCAACAAACACATACAAACTATTCAAGGGCTTTGTGAAAAATCCCATCGACTATCTATAATGGGAAAGAGGAAAAAGGAGTTCGTGACCAAATACACAAAGACAGACAGTCAAAAAGGATGAACTGTTTCTGCGCTAGTGAACCAGTGTGTTTCTGAATGCCCACTGGGAAAAGCAAAACCCCTGTATGAGAGTTTCTTGAGATCAGAACTGAGACTGTGTCAGGCCCCGGGGTAGGCAATAGGAATACATCTCTGATGATGAACACTTTGCCCATTCAAACAGGAAAACACCTCATAGCACAACCTGCATTCCAAGCTTTCATTATGTATGCGGGAATAGGTCATTTCCAAAACCACTTCCCTGCATACCTCTCTACACAAACTCAGCAGAAGCTGGACACAAACAAGAAGGTCCAAGGAACACTTAAGGAACTCAATGCCCTGCCCCACCCAACAACAGCCAATTAATGTTGCACAGCCTGTTTTAGTCTTGGAGGGCTATTCTGTATCTATTGCAATGACTCAATTCTGCCATTTTATTGCAAAAGCAGTCACAGACAATATATAAACAAATAGGTGTGGCTATGTGCCAATAAAACGTTATTTATGAAAACAGACATTATTTACGAAAAGAGGAGGTGGACAGGATTTGGCCATGAGCCACAGCATGCTGGCTCCTGCTTTACTACAAATAGATCTCCTTGAGAAATCGAGTTACTATTCCTTTTTATATGTATGTATGTATGTATGTATGTATGTATGTATGTATGTATTTATTTATTTATTTTGAGATGGAGACTTACTCTGTCATGAAGGCTGCAATGCAGTGGCACGATCTCGGCTCACTGCAACTTCCACCTCTGGGGTTCAAGCAACTCTGCCTCAGCCTCCCAAATAGCTGGGATTACAGGTGCATGCCACCACACCCAGCTAATTTTTGTATTTTTAGTAGATACGGAGTTTTGCCATGTAGCCCAGGCTTGTCTGGAACTCCTGACCTCAGGTGATCCACCCATTCGGCCTCCCAAAGTGCTGAGATTATAGGCGTGAGCCACCACGCCCAACCTCAAGTGACTATTCCTTATCCCCTCTCTCTTCTGCCCAGGACTTCTGGAAAGGAGCAAAAAGCAAAGGTGCAAGGCTAAGAAGTTTCCCTCTATCAGTTATTCTCAAAAGCAGAAGCTACAAAAGACTTCAAAGTAAAAGATACCTGTGGGTATCCCATCTACTTATTTCTACTTATCACCATTAAAAAACAAAAATCTTTGCTGGTTTAATGGAGAGACCAGAGCTGCCTTCTCTGGTGTGCCAATAGGATGACACATGTTTTCTATTAAACATCACATTATTAACTCCTGCCATTAGAAATATTAAAGGCACAGTTGACCAGCAGCTTTCAGAACAACTGGAAGCCACTGGGTGGAAGGGTGGGGAAACACACTTTGGGAAAGCCAGTTCTAAAGGGGGCTGCTGACTCCTTAGAGGTAAGACTGCTACTAAAAAAGGAAACCCTCCCTGAAGAGAAGAACTGCCAAGCAACCGCCTCCTTGCCCAGTGGCCAATTCAATGAATGCTTCAATCAGCCAGATCTTGCTGGACTTGTTAGACCTGACAAAACAACGGCAATAGCTTTGGTAATAATGTCAGACAGGGGCTTGTACAAAATTGCCTGCTGCAATGGAAATCTCTATAATGAGCTCTGCTGAAAACACATGCCAATTATGCCCATATTGCCAGAGGAGCAGAAGCTGATTAAAGGCATATGGGTAAGAAGGAGGCAAAAGAACTGGTCCTAAATATACTACCATAGCATACCTATATTTATGAGCCCCTCTGAATGTCAGAGGCTGCCTAACACATGGCATAAGAAGATCCAAAAGACTTGAAATCACAGTTTGAAGGTGAATCATTAGAGCAGGGATGGCTGGCTAGGAGGGCAATTTTAAAAACAATGCACAATAAGGCAAGGTCTCTAAGAGGGCTTCCTCAGGTCCTAGAGGGAAAAGGAGATACTGGCAGACACAAGCAACCCCGAGGAGGACACATGACAGGGTTTTACAGAGACTGAGCTGTGTGCAAAGATGGTATTAGGAGGAGAGGCTCAATACAAAGCCAGGCCAGCTGGGACAGACATCAGGGAGAATCAGGTAACTACAATGGCAAGACACCATACAGGAAGGCCCAGAGACGCAGACTTCCCAAACGCACCCTGCAAGGCATAACCATTGACCTCCTTCTATAATACATCATAATATAGTAAAAAATTTTCCACCTCTAGGAGCCAGAAGATCTGGGTTTGAATCCCAACTTGCCACACACTAGTGGAACAATTTTGAGCAAATAACTTCTCTGAATTTAAATTTCCTCATCTGTAAAACAAGGGACCATTATCTGCCCTTGGTGACTTCACCTGTCTGAGAGCACTAATAATGCCCTGCCTGATTAGTTCAAAGGGTTGTTGTAAAGATCAAATCGAGATCATAGGTGAAACTGTTGTTGAACTGAAAAATATTAAGAAGGAAATTATACTGTGATTATTTTTACGAAGTATTATGTGTGGTATCACTACAAACACACAACTCCGTTTAAGGATGAAACTGGTTCCAAGCAAGATAGAAGCCCCAGCTTTCCCTCCACTTCTTTTTTTTTTAATTTTTTGTTGTTGTTGTTTGTTTGTTTTTTTGAGATGGAGTTTTTCTCTGTCACCCAGGCTAGAGTGCAGTGGTGCAATCTCGGCTCACTGCAACCTCCGCCTCCCGGGTTCAAGCGATTCTCCTGCCTCAGCCTTCGAAGTAGCTGGGATTACAGGTGCCTGCCACCATGCCCAGCTAATTTTTTTTTTTTGTATTTTTAGTAGAGACAGGGGTTTCACCATGTTGGCCAGGCTGGTCTCGAACTCCTGACCTCAAGTGATCTGCCCGCCTCGGCCTCCCAAAGTGCTGGGATTATGGCCTTTCTCTCCTCTGCTACTCTGCTAGCGTGGCCATCCAATTCCTGGCTAAGTTGTTACCCAATTAGCACACTGGCACCCCGCACTTCCCCATTTAGTACCATTACAGAACAATCATCCCCAAACTCAACATTCACAGGTAACTTGGGCTAAATGATGTCTGCACCATCTATGAAACTTCTAGAATAAAAAAGCAAGTGGTCTATAAAATACCATCCTACTTTTCCTCTTTCTTAACTCCTTAACAATTTTTTTTTTTTTTTTTTTGAGACAAGGTCTGGCTCTGTCGACCAGGCTGGAGTGCAGTGGCGTGATCACGGCTCACTGCAACCTCTGCCTCCTGGGCTCAAGCCATCCTCCCACCTCAGCCTCCTGAGTAGTTGAGATTACAAGTGAGCGCCATCATACTTGGCTAAATTTTATATTTTTTGTACAGGCAGGATTTCACCATGTTGGCCAGGCTGGTCTCGAACTACTGAGCTCCAGCAATCTGCCCCACCTGGGCCTCCCAAAGTCCTGGTATTATGGACGTGAGCCACCACGCCCCACCACTACTTTATAATTTTCTAGTTTTTTTCCACCCTAAAAACGTAATGAAAAATGCCCAAGGTTACTCCCTCCTTTATCACCAATATGCATCTTCCCCAATTTTTTTTAACCACCTCACTGGCTTCAGGCAATTCTCCTTTAAAGACATCTACCTTGGTCTGGACTGTCTTCCTCAGCAGCCTTCACAGAATAGCACATAGAAATTCTTACCACAAGCTCAGGTGTCTCAGCCCTGTCAGCTACCCACTTCTCTAATGCTGTTCTCCAGCTTTCAAACCTTTTCTAATGGCCACCACTTCCTATGGGTATGTGTACAGACGGCTACTTCCGTTTCTCTACAGAAGGCCCCAGATGTCTTCTTGACACTTCTACTTTCTGAACTGTGTATTCTTCTGTACAGCACTTATATTCTCTTTCATCACTAAAGGGAATAAAAACAATGGGGAACCGTGGAAAGAATACACAGAAAATCTAAGTCTTGGCTCAACTACTGACTAGCTATGCAATCTTAGGGAAGTACCTAGGTTCTCTAAATCTTAGTTTCCTCATCTATAAATTGGAGGTAATTTAACACATTTCTTCCCTGTTTAGTTATAGAATGTATGTTAAAGTGCCTGGTATACTGTAAAGAGCTTTGCAAATGGCAGTTTATACCTACATCTACCTATATATCCACATCCTAAAACCCAACTCAATTTGTATTAGAGTTGCTTCTTCCTCATTCATAAATGGATTCTATAGATTTCACATATTTGGGGGAAAGATCTATTATAGAAGGTCTGTCTCTTGATCTTCTATTTTTATCAAGCTCCTACTAGGCAAAGGCTAACCAGAAAAACTCCAGAAGTAACTTCAGACTCCCTGAACCTTCCCCTACTTCATTCCTGCAGGTCTGTAAAATGCTTGGCTGCCTTCAGGCTGACACTGAACGTGCATTCTTGGCAAGATGCATTGAAGAAAAAACAACTCTTTTCTTTCTTTCACAAGCTGAAAGTGATTCTCAACAGAAAAAAAAAAAAAAAAAAATCACAGTCTCAGCAAAGAGAGTTCCTGAAGGGTAGAAACTGTTTTCATGAAGCACAGTAGGACCGATTATTGGTTTCAGTACTGATTTTGTGACTAACTGGCTCTGTGACCTTGGACAAGGAACACCCCTCATAGGCTTCGGTTTCCTCATCTGAAATATGAAGGCATTAAATGAAATGTTGAAAAGGCCCCTCGAACTCTGAGTCCAATTCCAGCAAGATACTGCCGATTAGTCAAAGAAAAGGAAATTGTTAAATACAAATAGCATCTGCTCTTCACAAAGCAAAAGCAAACAAAATTCCAAGAAGCCCCAGCTTTCCCTCCCCTTCTACTCTGCTTTCATTGTTATCCAATCCCTGGCTGAGTTGTTACCCAATTAGCACACTAGCTACCCCTAGCTTTCCCATTTAATGCCATTACAGAACAATCATCCCCATAATCCCTCAAATACTGGGCATGGATTCTAGAAGACAAACCTCTCCACATCAACCAAACAGGGAAAAAAATCAATATTTCCCATGTTTTAGAGCAAAAGAAATTCAGCATAGTGATGATGGTGGCAGAGGCATTTTCTTTACAATGCTCCAGGTTTGTTTTTTGTTTTTTTTCTGTACTCAACAAAAGTTGTAAGGGGCAGCTATAAAACACCTCAATGCCTTATTACCCACCCTCTTCCTCCCACCTAATGAATTCAGGATGGATGAATTCAAGATTAGTCTCCAGCTGTCAATTGCCACATACATAATATATATTTTTCCAATCACAGAGAAAAGCTTTTCCACGACAGCCTGGCTCTGGAAAGAGTTGGAAGTTGAAGTGTGGCCCTCCTGCTTCTGGGAAGTCCTTAATGAAAACCTTTTGTAAAGAACTGCCTTGGAGTTCCTCATATGGCACTATAGTGCTGGACTTACTGCTCACCACTTGTGAAAAATTCCAAGCTGCCTTAGGATAAAAATAATATGGGGAAGGACTTTGTCACTCGTTAGCAATGCCACACGTTTCCCAATATATACTACTCACTACATGAAAAGCAGCTGTGTTTGCCCTAAGAGGTCGACAGATGAGCAAAGAGGGGAGACTTTGGGAACTGCTCAACCAGCTGGTGTAGGCTCTTGGGGCAGAAAACAAAGAGGACAGGTATCACACCACCAAGATGTATTGCCATTATTCTATGACAAAGGAAACAGAACACAACCAGACCCTAATTAAACTGAGCTAGATTGCTCAACAGGGAAATCACCTGATCCTAGCCCTAATGGGGAGGAAATACTGAAAAGAAACCTTCCACTAATGCAATTTTTGCTGCCATCTGGGTCATTTCAAACAAAAGCACCCCTAGCCCCGATAAAGAACATCAAGACAGTTGAAATGCAAGCTACCTGCTTGCAGAAAGAGCCTTGGACCCAGCACTTTGGGAGGCTGAGGTGGAGGATCGCTTGAGCCCAGGAGTTTGAGAGCACCCTGGGCAACAAGACAACAAAATCCCATCGCTACAAAAAATTTAAAAATTAGCCAGGCATGGTGGCACGTGCCTGTGGTCCCAGCTACTTGGGAGGCTGAGGTGGGAGTATCGCTTGGGGTTGGGATTCAAGGTTGCAATGAGGAAAGACAGAAAGAGAGAGAGGGGGAGAGAAAGAAAAAGAAAGAAAGAAGGAAAGAAGGGAAGGAGGGAGGGAGGGAGGAAAGAAAGAAGGGAGGGAAGAAAGAAAGAAAAAGAAAAGAAAAAGAGAGAGAGAGAAAGAAAGAAAGAAAAAGGAAGGAAGGAGGGAGGGAGGAAAGAAGAAGGGAAAGGGAAGAAAGAAAAAGAAAGAAAGAAAGAGAAAGAAAGAGAAAGAAAGGAAGGAAGGAGGGATGGATGGATGAAAGAAGAAAGGGAAAGGGAAGAAAGAAAGAAAGAGAGAGAGGGAGGGAGGGAGGGAAAAAGAAAGAAAGAAAGAAAGAGAAAGAGGAAAGGAAAAGAGAAAAGAAAAGAAAAGAAAAGGCCTTGGAAAGGGAAACCAGGAAATCTGATTCTGGTCACAATTCCGACTCTAGCTCTAGGTCTCTGGAGAAGTAACTCTCTGTCTTGACTTTCTTTTCCCTACATATAAACCCAGTGGAGTAGATGTGTAGCTTTCTTTTTTTTTTTTTTTTTTTTCTTTTTTTGAGACGGAGTCTCGCTGTGTTGCCCAGGTTGGAGTGTAATGGCTCGATCTCGGCTCACTGCAAGCTCCGCCTCCTGGGTTCACTCCATTCTCCTGCCTCAGCCTCCTGAGTAGCTGGGACTACAGGCGCCCGCCACCACGCCCAGCTAATATTTTGTATTTTTAGTAGAGACAGGGTTTTGCCGTGTTAGCCAGGATTGTCTCGATCTCCTGACCTCGTGATCTGCCCGCCTCGGCCTCCCAAAGTGCTGGGATTACAGGCATGAGCCACCGCGCCCAGCCATAGATGTGTAGCTTTCTAAACAACCTTCCAGGTCTGATGTTCTATAAGATAGAGCTAAAGGAAGATGTAGGTATATAAGACAAGCGCCTGTCACCTGTTTCTCCAAACACAATGTTTTTTTTTTTTTAAACAGCTCTGAGATACGACTCACACACCATAAAATGGCTCACAGAGCTGTACAACCATCACTGCAATCCAATCTTAAAAAATGTTCATGACCCCAAAGAGAAACCCTTTACCCATTAGCAGTCCCAATACATTCCAACCCTCCAGCTTAGCAATCACTAACCTGATACTCTCTCTAATAGATCTGCTTATCTGGACATTTCATATGAAAGGAATCATGAACAATAGGTAGTCATTTATAACACTTTTCTCACTTATCCTAAGGTTTTCAAAGTTCATCCTTATTGTACCATGTATCAGTACTTCATTACTTTTTATTGCCAAATACTATTCCATTGTATGTCTATACTACCTTTTATTTATCCATTTTTCAGTTGATGGACATTTAGAGGTTGTTTCCACTTTTTGGCCATTATAAATAATTCTACTATGGGCCAGTCATGGTGGCTCACGCCTGTAATTCCAGCACTTTCAGAGGCCGAGGTGGGCTGATCACCTGAGGTCAGGAGTTCGACACCAGTCTGGCCAACATGGTGAAACCCCGTTTCTACTGAAAATACAAAAATTAGCCGGGCATGGTGGCAGACACCTATAATCCGAGCTACTCAGGAGGCTGAGGCAGGAGAACCGTTTGAACCCAGGAGGCGGAGGTTGCAGTGAGTCAAGATCGTGCCACTGCACTCCAGCCTGGGCAACAGAGCTAGACTCCATCTCAAAATAAATAAATAAATAAATAAAAATAAAAATAAAAATAAAATCACACACTGAATTTCCTCTTCATACTCTTCTCACAATTGTAATTAATTATTTAAGAGGGTAATTTGATATTTAACATATGTTCCAAAAGGGCAGAGTCTATAGTATTCTTATTCACCACTGTATCCCCAGTTTCCAGGACAGTACCTGACACATAGTAGGTGCTTAGTAAAACCTTCTTGAATTAAACTGAATTGCCTTTACATTGCCCAAGGTTTAGCACTTGATACAAGCCTGGTAAAGGATCATGAGGGCCTTCCACTCCACTAGAAAATAAAATCAGCTCAAGATTTCCAGGGTACTCCCATGGAAAAGTGTGTAACTTTCCAGATCCTCATAGGCTTTTAGGAAATTTCTGTAGTAACTGATTAGAGAAACAGATGCCAGATTAAACAAAAGGTTTTGGCTATGCTTAAAAAAAATAAGGCTATAAAAATGAGGCTGAAAGGTAAAGTTCCTTCATCACTCTAGAGTCTGATTGGAAAACTTTTCTTAACAGGCAAGTCAAGCTAAAATCTTCCCTACCCCAGCCTGGCACCATCTTCTACCCCCAAATAAGAATAGTTTCTTATAAATGGACACACTGAAAGGTTGGCTTGGTTCACTTTTCAATCCTAGTTCCCACAGCAGCCACAGTCCAGCTACTCTGGAATCTGGTCTTGTGAGGAACTCCAATGAATATGGCAATATATCACCTCTGTCAAATTCCATTTAGCATTGCTTCACATCTATTAATACTAACAGCAGTACCAAATGACATACCCATTATATTGATCTGAGTTACTCTGGAGAAGATGTAAAATAACTCCATGTGCTCAGAGGCACTGATTAAATATCACTGGGAAAATGACAAGATACCTGCTGAGCGAGAATGCATATTATATCACCAACTCCTCCCGCACACCATGGCACTACACCCATCCCAAAGGGATTAAAAGCTTTGGGGTCCCTCAGTATAGAGCTATTCAGAACAGAACTGAAGGGAATCAGGTGGAGACCTACCAAGAAGCATTCAATGAGAGGATAGTCAAGTAGGTCAGCAAGTCATCTACTCATGCTGGACATACT
Organism: Pan paniscus; assembly: GCF_029289425.2. Classification (NCBI taxonomy): domain Eukaryota; kingdom Metazoa; phylum Chordata; class Mammalia; order Primates; family Hominidae; genus Pan; species Pan paniscus. The sequence continues at coordinate 68,074,685 of NC_073272.2, forward strand.
ACTTGGATTTTCCCTTTGCCTATTCTCCCAGAGTGAAGATGAATTGGCTCCTGAAGTTTATGATAGAATCAATTCACATTGTTTGACTATTTGACTAGCATGGTGGTAGCCAGAAAACAAAATAATAAAACCAGAAAGAACCGTAAATATTATTGACCAAGCCTCTAATTTTATAAAATGGGAAAACTGAGACCGACAAAACTAAAGACATGTTTAAAGTCATATAGCTAGCTAGTGGCAGAATTGGAATCAACCCATCCTTCCAGGAAAGCAACCACTCACCAGATAGGTGCTCCGGTTGCCAAAGTGAAAGCTGCAAAGGTACCCCAAAAGGTGACCTTAATGTAAACATCTAAAACTCTAACTTTAAAAGCAAAGAATGTAAGACAGTGACCTTTTTAAAAAAATTAAGATTGAGTTATTAAAACTATAGAATTATTTCTACTTTATCAATTTTATGTACATTTAGAGTACTGAATGCATCTTTTGGATTTTTTTTTTTTTTGAGATAGGCTTGAGCCAATGCACCTGGACTGGATTCTTTTTTTTTTTTTTTTTTTTTTTTTTTAGAGAGGGAGACAGGGTCTCACTCTGTAGCTCAGGCTGGAGTGCAGTGGAGTGATCTCTGCTCACTGTAACCTCTCTGCCTCCAGGGCTCAAGCAATCCTCCCACCTCAGCCCCCTGAGTAACTGGGACTACAGGCACGCACCACCATGCCCAGCTAATTTTTCATATTTTTTGTAGAGACAAGGTTTCGCCATGTTACACAAGCTGGTCTCAAACTCCTAGACTGAAACGACCCACCCGCCTTGGCTTCCAAAAGTGCTGGGATTACAGGCGTGAGTCACCAAGCCCGACCCTGGATTCTTTTAAAACATAAGTTTTCAGCTGGGCACAGTGTCTCACGCCTGTAATCCCAGCACTTTGGGAGGCCGAGATGGGTGGATCACTTGAGGTCAGGAGTTCGAGACCAGCCTGGCCAACATGGTGAAACCCCGTCTCTACTAAAAATACAAATATTAGCTGGGCGTGGTAGCGCACGCCTGTAATTCCAGCTACTTGGGAGGCTGAGGCACCAGAATCGCTTGAACCCAGGAGGTGGAGGTTGCGGTGAGCCGAGATGGCACCACTGCACTCCAGCCTAGGTGACTGAGTAAGACTGTCTCAACAACAACAAAAAAAACATGAGTTTTCATTAGTCCAAGAGAGCCTATGTATGTGTGGTTGTGCACGTATATATGTGGGTTTAGTGATATATTTTTTTTCTGACATCTGTTTTTTATATATATATATATACATACACAGAGGCTGGGCGTGATGGCTCACACCTATAATGGCAACACTTTGGGAGACTGAGGTGGAAAAAACATTTGAGCCCAGGAGTTCAAGACCAACCTGAGCAACATGGCAGGACCGCATCTCTCCAAAAAAAAAAAAAAAAAAAAATTAGTTAGCTAAGATTGGTAGTGTGTGCTTGTAGTCCCAACTACTCAGGAGGCTGAGTCCGGAAGATCCTTTGAGCCCAGGAGTTCGAAGTTGCAGTGAGCTATGATGGTGCCACTGTACTTAAAAGTATGCCACTCTGGGTGACAGAGTGAGACTCTGTCTCTTAAAACAAAAAAAAAACAAAAACAAAAACATACTTATAAAGCACATTATCCTTGGTTTGGAAAAGGGTATTTAGAAATTCTCTTTTAGGCCAGGCACAGCGGCTCACGCCTGTAATCACAGCACTTTGGGAGGCTGAGGCAGGCAGATCACTTGAGGTCGAGAGTTCGAGACCAGCCTGGACAGCATGGTGAAACCCCATCTCTACTAAAAAAAAAAAAAAAAAAATTACAAAACTTAGCATGGGCATGGTGGCATGCGCCTGTAGTCCCAGCTACTTGAGAGGTTGAGGCATGAGAATCACTTGAACCCCGGAGGCGGAGGTTGCAGTGAGCCGAGATTGCGCCACTGCACTCCAGCCTGGGCAACACAGTGAACTCTGTCTCAAAAACAAAAAACAAAAAAAAAAATTCTGTTTTAATTTTTTGTTAAATTAAATACTGTCATTTACACTAAAATAATGTGAAATTTTATGTAAGCGTAAAATAAGGTCCTGTAATTGGGTTAGTCATTCCTTTCTCAAATCATGAAACTATAATATGCCATGCAAAACATAGTAAGTCATAGAATGTTAGAGCTCAAAGTGGGTTTATAAACCTCCCACCCCAGCCCCATCTTTGTAAAGCCACAGACCCTGGAGTCCCAGTGAAATCGCTTATCAAGGTCACAGATCCCATTAGTAACAGAACCAGCACCTTACTCAGGTATCTAGATGCCATGTCCAGGGTTTTGTCCCATTATACCATCATTTCGCCTCTGCTCATTTGCAAAGAGTATCCATTGTTGCTTCCCCAGGAAAGCCCCTATCTGAAGACTGTCATCCTCTATTTTCCTAGCCCATTAGAGTCCAAGAGCCAGACTTGTAGAGTTGTATCATCTAGCTCAGGGGTTGCAACCTGATTGAATCTGGCCTATGAAAATGTTTTATTTAGCTAGCACAATTAAAAAAAAAATAAGAATGTAGGCTGGGTGTGGTGGCTCACGCCTGTAATCCCAGCACTTTGGGAGGCTGAGGCTGGTGGATCACTTGAGGCCAGGAGTTCGAGACCAGCCTGGCCAACATGGTGAAATCCTGTCTCTACTAAAAATACAAAAATTAGCTGGGCATGGTGGCGTGTACCTGTAATCCAGCTCCTCAGGAGCCCAAACCTCCCTTTCTGTTGCCTATACCCCAGATGACTCAAATTATTTGCTGTCCCCTTTATATTCTGTGTCACTCCCGCTACATGAAATGCCCTGTCCTGAATAGTGTCATGTAGTAGGATAAGCAGGGCCTTTAGAGTCAGGTCTAGGTTCTAATTCAGACACTTGCCCTTACTAGTTGAGAAAGTTATTTAACTCATCTGAACTTCAGTTTCCTCATCTAAAAAATGGGAATAATAATCCTTATCTCAAAAATCTGTTACAAGATGTAACGCCTGACACATGGGAACAGCTAAACAAGTGATAGTGTTATTAATTCTACCCAACTCTGATGGTGCTTCCTCCTTGGCTTCTCCCTTGTGCTCCTACTGGGAAATCAGCTTTCCCTCTCATGTCATATATCATCAGGTCCACCTGTTCCCATTTTTATGGCTCTCATCTGTATCTACTACCTTATATGACACTCATTTCTATCCACGTCTTGTCTCTCCCACCAGCCTAAGAACCTCTTGAAAGCAGTATCCATCTGTGACTCATTCTGTATGCCTGACAGCTCCAAGAACAATGACTTGAACACGGTATGTGTCCAAGTATGTATTGAATGAATAGTATGCATTCGCTAACTATATATAACACTTATTAGATGTGTCATGCTGCTTTGTGATATGAGCAGGGGCCACATCGCTTGTTCTGAATAATGCCTAGCCTCAGGGCTTAGCAAATATTCAAACAACATTGGGGACTGAAGCTACCAACATAAAAATAAAGGACAAACAGAAAAGTTGGCAATATAGTCACCTTTCAGAGGGATGGTATTTTTATTTTCCATTAGTTTAAGTTATAATCACCTTGCACTTCAACAATTATGAAGAGATCACATTTAAGCAAGAGGAGTTCCAACTACTTCTGCTTATGCATTTCCCTTCAGAAACCTACAGAAAATGACACATTCACCAACAGATATATTAAGAATCCGAAGATGTATTATCAACAACTTTGTTTAGCTATTTCCATTTACAGATCATTTTCATAATCCATTAATTTCTTCGAGCCTCACAACAATCTTGGGAGGTGGGTATAATTACCCCGATTTTACAGACGAAGTAAAAGTGATTTGGGGCCAGGCACGGTGGCTCATGCCTGTAATTCTTGCACTTTGGGAGGCCAAGGGGGGCGGACTGCCTGAGCTCAGGAGTTCAAGACCAGCCTGGGCAACAAGACAAAACCCCGTCTCTACTAAAAAAAATACAAAATTTAACTGGGCGTGGTGGTAGGTGCCTGTAATCCCAGCTACTCAGGAGGCTGAGGCACGAGAATTGCTTAAACCCGGGAGGCGGAGGTTGCAGTGAGCTGAGATCATGCCACTCCACTCCAGCTCGGGCAACAGAGCATGACTCTGTCTCCAAAAAAAAGTGATTTGGCTGGGTGTGGTGACTCACGCCTATAATCCCAACACTTTGAGAGGCCGTGGTGGGAGGCTTGCTTGAGCCCAGGAATTCCAGATCAGCCTGGGCGAGATCAGTGAGACCCAGTTTCTAAAAAAAATTAAAAATTAGCCAGGCATGGTGGTGTGTACTTGGAGTCCAGCTACTGGGGAGACTGAGGTGGGAGGATCACTTGAGCCCAGGAATTAGAGGTGACAGTGAGCTATGATTGTGCCACTGTACTCCAGCCTGGGCAACAAAGCAAGACCCTGTCTCTAAAACAAGAAAAATGAAAAGTGATTTGTGGGACCAAGTGCAGTGGCTCATGCCTGTAATCCCAGCACTTTGGGAGGCCAAAGTGGATGGATCACCTGAGGCCATGAGTTTGATACCAGCCTGGCCAATATGGTGAAACCCATCTCTACTAAAAATACAAAAACTAGCCAGATCTGGTGGTGTGTGCCTGTAGTCCCAGCTACTCGGGAGGCTAAGACACGAGGATCACTTGAACCCAAGGGGCGATGGCTGCAGTGAACTGCGATCATGCCACTGCACTCCAGCCTGGGTGACAAAGCAAGACTCTGTCTCAGAAAAAAACAAAAAAAAAAAGTGATTTGTGTTAGATCCCAAGATGGAGAAGCCAAGAACATAATCCTGATCTTCTAACTCCGATTCCAGTGTTCCTTTTTCCTTTTTCCTCAACACAGAGCAAGAACATAACTTTGTTTTGCTTCCACCCTACCTACTTTCAGAAAGTCGCTCCGCTGGCACAGTGTGAGGAAGGAGAGTGGGAGTATAAACATCACTGTGGTCAAGACAGTAGGAAACATCCTACCTTTGCCTCTAGCTAATCAGACTTTTAGAATCCATGCAATTGAATGGAAAGAAATGGAGAATGGGTTAGCTGCTGGGTTTTATTTTCTACCTGTCCTATTTTTGGCTTTCTGTGTATACTCAGAAACAGAAAACTACCACAAATTTCAAGGAGCCCCTAATCTAGAATATCTCTTGGATCTTCTGCTCATATGCAAAATTTTAGATCTGCTTAACTGTTGACTCTTACCGCTTTGAGTCTTAGAAAAGAAGGAAAGAGGCCAGGCGTGGTGGCTCATCCCTGCAATCCCAGCACTTTGAGAGGCCAAGGTGGGTGGATTACCTGAGGTCAGGAGTTCAAGACCAGCCTGGCTAACGTGGTGAAACCCCATCTCTACCAAAAAATACAAAAATTAGCCAGGCGCAGTGGCACATGCCTATAGTCCTAGGTACTGGGGAGGATGAGGCAGGAGGATCACTTGAACCCAGGAGATCCAGGCTGCAGTGAGCGGAGATCATGCCACTGCACTCCAGCCTGGGCGACAAAGCAAGACTTCATCTCAAAAACAAAAATCAAAAAAAAAAAAAGAAAGAAAAGGAAAGAATAAAAACCTTTACTTGCCCCTAGCTTATGAAACTTTTGCTCTTCCACCATGTTTTATTGAACTACTTTTTTTCTTATAAATCTTAATCTCTCTGATATGCCTTAGCTGGTGATTTTTAGCATGCTTTTAGTTACCATCCACTTCACAAAGCCATTCCGTTCCTAGGGCTTATGATGAGATTCGTTTTACTGTGGATACAGCACCAAGCAGTTTACTGTAAGATGTAAACAAAACAAAACAAAGCTGAAACATTCCTCCTTTTCCTTTCCGTGAACTCTCACCTTTCTACTTATGTAGCACAACCTGCATATCCTTAACCTCTTAAGGATCAGCATTTCAGATACTACTAGGAGTTTACTCTTGGTCAGGCCACAATAAGACAAACCATTAAAAGATCAAACACAATCAAATGACCTGCAGGAACTTCGACAGTGTACATATTCTGACCAAAAGTGGGCAGAGAGCATGTGAAGGAAAAGCACAGACTCCACAGGGCAAATCAGAAGGGCTGCACAAGAAATACCAGCTGGCAGCAGTTACCAACACACTATCACTTTCTTTTCTTTTTCTGAGATGGAGTTTCACTCTTGTTGCCCAGGCTGTAGTGCAATGGCACGGTCTCGGCTCACTGCAACCTCCATCTCCTGGGTTCAAGTGATTCTCCTGCCTCAGCCTCCTGAGTAGCTGGAATTACAGGTGCCTGCCACCATGCCCAGCTAATTTTTTTTTTTTTTTGTATTTTTAGTAGAGACAGGGTTTCACCATGTTAGCCAGGCTGGTCTCGAACTCCTGATCTCAGGTGATTCACCCGCCTCGGCCTCCCAAAGTGCTGGGATTACAGGCGTGAGCCACCTCGCCCAGCCTCGCACTCCCACTTTCAAATCTTTCTTTCTCCCTGCTCTTGGTTGACTGCATCCGCCTAAGAAGGTTGCCACACTGGTCCTAGACCCTGTATTTGGTGATAAATTCACTCAAAACAAAGTTATAACCATATAGGACATACTTGCCAATGACTCTGACTTTATTTTTCACAATCATCTTTCAGCCAAGAGAAAAAATTAATTATCACTCCACCCAATCATTACCCTCCATTCTTCTGTGTATATGCTTTGGCATAAAGGGTTGGCTTGCCTGCACTCTCGTTGGGGATGTTTATTATTCTTTCTTTTACTCCAAGCCTCCTACCAACAAGCAGAAAAAAAACCTCCACACACAATGGGGGAAGGAGAAAGCTTCCCACAGCTGAGTCAGCTGTGAGCACTGGAAAAGCGAAGCTAGGTGAAGTTCCTTCAGCCCAGCAGCCCCCGACCCTATCCCTATTTTACTCCCTGGGGGCTGGGCCCCTTGTGGCAGGGACTAAGTAGGCAGCTCTTTGTTCCACACTCAAGCAGAATTCAGTGGCATGTGAAGCCATCCAATAATCCTGAACTTAGACTGACCTTGACCTAAACCATAGCTCAGTGTGATAAAGAAAATAATTCACTGGGGCAAAGGTGCTTTCCTTAAAAAATAACTTGCCATGGCGAATTTTTTACTGCCCCCCACACTTATCTGTAGCAACCAGAGACCAGGACAAAATTATTATTCAAGCTGCTGACCTTAATCCCCAATTGTTTAGGAGGTGCTGGGGCAGTTCCTTGGTCAGCTTGGATGTCACCTTGCCCCAGACAGGGGTGCTGAATATGTCTAACAGTACAGCAGATTGTCCCTTAAGAACAATCATCTGCCAAGTAAGGGTAATTGCTGAGCAAGAGGGTCCCTGGCACAGCTACGGATCACGTCTTATAAGGTCAAAACCACTAAAGGGAAAGGCCCAAAGTTCTGGTTGTATCCACCACTTTCCACTTCTACTATCTCCACTCCCCAAGTGTGGGAAACCCATTTGCCTCAGAGATCTGGGCTGGGAGTCACCCTGCAATCTCCCTTCCCCTGGTGGTGTGAAAAGGCTTAAAGGCCAGACACACCAGCTCAGAGAAACAGCTCATCGAAGCCTTGCACTTACTTCTCATAGCGCTGATAAGCGCGTTGCCGTCTTTGATTACGTCTTTGATGAATTTGTTGGTCCTCTCCAGTTCCTGCTCATAACACTTGAGCCTCTCGCGGAAATCGGGGCTGTCCAGGTAGCAGTCGCTGAACTCCAGCGGGGGATGACCCATGGTTCTGATGGCCGGGAGTAGGGGGAAAGGGGAAAGACACAAAGACCGAGAGCATCAATGGCACAGTAGAGGAAGTAGAGGGGACGGACTGAGCGCGCGACCCGCTTAAGGAAGCTCATAGCCTCCGTCCCTTTGGAGGACAGGTACCTGTTTCAATGAGACTCCTGAGGAGCGCTGGCTGGTCCAGACAGAGAACAGGCGCCCCGGCGATGGCTTCAGGGCCAGGGAGAGCTAACTATCGCAGTCGGATCCCGGCAGTGTGCTGCCTAGCAAGCAGCATGCCCCTTAGGCATCGCCTTCCCAGATAAGCAGCAAAAACCGCAGCCCGACTTGCCTCCGGAGACGGGCCGGATCCTTCCTGAGCAATTGCAAACGTGACACTTGGGCCCGCCCAAGGTGTAGGCGAGGTTAGAGCTGGAGCTGGGAACAGCCTCTCTACAGGCTCCTCGCTCCCGAGCGAGCGGAAGACTTCCTTCGCCGAACTCCGCGGGCAACCCGGATTGCACTGTCCCCTCCCCTTTCTTAAAGCCAACGCCTGCGCCCCGCCCCAGCGAAGCCCGAGGACCAAACCGGAGCGCTCTGGCTCCTTCCTCAACTGTTTTCCTTGTACCTTAGAGTTTCCTGACCAGGGCCCGCTGGCTGCTAAGACTTCTTCCTGGTGCAAGGGAGCCGGCCGGCCGGCCGTCCTTTTAGGCGCCGGAAGGGTTAAGCCAGGGCGGCAATGAAACGTAGCCTCGCTCCATAGACACTGCAGCGGGAAGAGGAGGGCGAGAGCGCGACGCACAATAGCCGCGGTAGCCCAGCGCTTCCCTACGGAAACTGGGGAGCAGTCAGCGCCCTAGGACTCCAGCTGGAAAGCGTGGCGGCCTGGGAGATGTAGTCTTTCCGTTTGCACTCCCCAAGACTCCTCCCTGCAGTCTCCCCACCACCCCGCCTGGGAGGCTGCTCTCCCAGAACGGCATTCCCAGCCTGCCGCAGGCTCCTGAGCAGGGACCGGCCCCAAGGGGCAGGTGCGCGGCGCTGGACTCTGCGGGGGAAGTTTCCGAAACTAGAGCAAGAACCCGCAAGACTAGATTGCAGGAAGCCATCTCTCACTTCCCATGATTCGGCTGGGTTGTGTATTCTTTTGCCTTCCCCTCTTTCCAGCCTCCTTCGGACCTACCAACTTCTTTTCCTCTTTCTTTTCCCATGTCTCCTGCTCTAAGTGCTCTAATTCCCGTGGGCCTTCGACCTGAAGGGTTGACTCCTACTCTAGGGTCTCCGTGAAGCTCAGTGCCCCCTGCCAAAGAAAGGGAGGCCATAATTCAGAGTTAATATTTTCCTGAATAGGACCTCAGAGCATGGCTTTTGTGGCAGACGCCGATAATGCATATGATTTTCCATGTGTAAGTGGAAAGTCTAAGAATAGGATGTTATAAATTGTCTTGCAGCTTACCTTAAAGGCAGCTGTCTTGAGACTAAGGGTAGGTAGAGGCTCGAAAAACTAAAAAATAGTTTGTGCGTGGGCAAAGAGATCCCTTTAATTCTGCAGAAGTGTTTACATTAGATTGCCCTGTGAAGAAAGCCAGAACGGAAGGGGGTTGTAAATAGAATAATAGTGGCTGACCCACCTGAATTAGGGTCCTGTTGCTGCTGTGACAAATTACCACAAACTTGATGTCCTAAATCAGCATAAAGTTATAATCTACAGTTCCAGAAGGCAGAAATCAGAAATGGGCCTCACTGGGATCAAATCAAGATGTTAGAAGGGTTGTGTTCATTTTCAGATAGTCTAGGGGTAGAATCTGGTTCCTTACCTTTTCCGGCTCAAGCTGCTCACATCCTTTGGCTCATAGCTCCCTTCCTCCGTCTTTAAAGCTAGCACTGGCCAGTCAAGTCTTTCTCATGCTACATCACTGTGATTCTCATGCCTCCCCTTAAGGACCCTTATGATTACACTGGGTCCACAGGATAATCTCCCCCATCACATCATCCTTAATCACATCTGCAAATTTCATTTTGCCACATAAGATAACGTAGCCACAGGTTTCAGGACATGGACATCTGTGAAGGAGGAAACATTATTCTACCCACCACACAACCTATCGCCCATCTCACTAATCTTCAAAACAACCCTATGAGGATGGTTTTATTATTATACCCATTTAAAGATGGAGAAGCTGGGTCAAAGAGAATTTAAGTGACTTGCCGAAGGACAAACAGCTAGTTAAATGGCAGCACTTGAACTTGAGCCCAGCCTGGCTGGCTCTAGAGGTAGTGCTCTTGACCACTACACTATAGCAGAATGGCAATGAGAAAACGCCCTCTGAAAATAAATAAGTAGCCACATCTCAGGGGAAAGTTTTGTTTCTTACTCTTTTTATCTTTAAGGTTAATTTATGGGAAAATGTCCAAAATGAGCTTTAAATGCACCATGGGTTGAAAAATGCAGGTACTAAGGGAAGGTACCCATTCAATGGGTATATGGTCTTTCACACTAGTAAGTTTCCTTTTAGCATTCATTCACTCGTTTAACAAGCATTTTTTGAACACCTGCTATATACTTTTATTTATAAAGCCTATACATATATTTTCATCACTATAAAAATTGCCATTGACATTTTTTAAAATTTTATTTATTTATGTATTTTTTTGTTTGAGAAAGGGTCTCGCCCTGTTGCCCAGGCTAAAGTGCAATCAATAGCTCAATCACGGCTCCCTGCAGCCTCGACCTCCCTGGGCTCAGGTGATCCTCCCACCTCAGCCTCCTCCTGAGTAGCTAGGACTACAGGCACATGCCACCACACCTGGCTAATTTTTGTATTTTTTTGTAGAGACGGGGTTTCACCATGTTGGCCAGGCTAGTCTCAAACTCCTGGGCTAGAGGGATCCACCCACTGCAGCCCCCACCAAAGTGCTGGGATTACAGGTGTGAGCCACCGTGCCCAGCTGCTGTTGACATTATTGATGTTAGATTGAATCATACTCATCTGAGTTCCTATGCTCAAAATGTTTTACAGTCATCTGTGTTATCCTTTATCTAGACAATGAAACTAAAGCACAGAAATAACAAATTCCCTAGACCAAATACCGAAGAAGAAACAGGGCTAAAATTAGAACTCACACAGGGCGTGGTGGCTCACGCTTGTAAACCCAGCACTTTGGGAGGTCAAGGCGGGCAGATCACCTGAGGTCAGGAGTTCAAGACCAGCCTGGCCAACATGGGGAAACCCCATCTCTATTAAAAATAAAAAATTAGCCAGGTGTAGTGGTGTGTGCCTGTAATCTCAGCTACTCAGGAGTCTGAGGCAGGAGAATCGCTTGAACCCAGAATGCAGAGGTTGCAGTGAGCCAAGATTGGGCCACTGCACTGCAACCTGGATGACAGAGCAAGACTCCATCTCAAAAAAAAAAAAAACAAAAACAAAAAAAACTCAGTTCTTCAGATAATACTTGCATTCATCAAGCACTATCTTAATTGCTTTGCACAATTTCTCCCTGACCCTCACAGCTAACCCTATGTCACTGAGAGTCTTTAAAATTTTGTTCACATAACCCCTAAAAGAATTTTGGGAGCTATGTACTCCTTCATTTTTAAGTGGTATCTTTTTTTTATTTTATTTTATTTTTTTGAGACAGAGTCTCACTCTGTCACCCAGGCTAGAGTGTGGTGGCACGATCTCCACTCACTGCAACCTCCACCTCCCAGGTTCAAGCAATTCTCCTGCCTCAGCCTCCCAAGTAGCTGGGATTCCAGGCACATGTCACCATGCTCGCTTTATTTATTTATTTATTTTTAGTAGAGATTGGGTTTCATCATGTTGGTCAGGCTGGCCTTGAACTCCTGACCTCGAGCGAGCCACCCACCTCAACCTCCCAAAGTGCTGGAATTACAAGCATGAGCCACCACCCCTGGCCTAACATCTAAATTTTTTCATTATGCTTAAATAGTTGCAAAAAGTTTAATTTCTAACATACTAGGAATATTGACGTTTTAAAATAAAACTGTTATATCACTCTTTTAAAAGTATTCAATCTGACATCCATCATCAAACGCACAAAGCAAAACAAAGTGTAAACACATCTTGAATCTTCAAAAAATTTATTCTATTGTTCATTTTTTCTTCTTCAAATCAATTATCTATACGTTTTCCCCACAGAAATTTTATCCCTTTTTTTTTTAAACAGTCTTACTCTGTCACCCAGGCTGGAGTGCAGTGGCACAATCTTAAGTGCACTGCAGCTTCGAACTCCTGAACTCAAACGATTCTCGCATCTCAGACTCCCAAGTAGTTAAGAGTATATGCCTGAGCCACCATGTCTGGCTAATGTTTTTTGTTGTTGTTGTGTTGTTTTGTAGGGACAGGGTCTCACCATGTTGTCCAGGCTGGTCTCAAATTCCTGGCTTCAAGCAATCCTCCTGCCTCGACCCCACAAAGCCCTGGGATTATAGACATGAGCCACCGTACCTGGCCAACCATCATACTTCCATACTTAAAGTCTATTGATCACCATATTGAATTTCTCTGCAACAAAAATATGCTCACAAACATAATTTTTTTTTTAAACCGGGTCTCACTCTGTCACACAAGCTGGAGTACAATGGTGCAATCACAGTTCACTGCAGCCTCAAATTCCCAGGCTCACACAATCCTCCCACTTCGGTCCCAAGTAGCTGGGACTACAGGCGCACATCACCACACCCTACTAATTTTTTAATTTTTAATAGAGACAGGGCCACCCTATGTTGCCCAGGCTGGTCTCTAACTCCCGAGCCCAGGAAGCCAAGGCAATTCTCCTGCCTTGGCTTCCCAAAGTGCTGGAATTACAGGCATGAGCCACCATGCACAGCTCATAAATAGAAAGTTAATTCTTTTTATTTCCTTGTGACCATAAGGCTTCATGGATTAAAAAGCTTATGTGATTATTAAGCATACACAATAGAGTAAAATAATGCGAACACATTGTAATTATTAAATATAAAATTTTATTGGGGCTGGGCATAGTGGCTCACTTCTATAATCCCAGCACTTTGGAAGGCCAATGCCGGCAGATCACTTGAGGCCAGGAGTTCGAGATGAGCCTGGCCAACATGGTGAAACCCTATCTCTACGAAAATACAAAAAAAAAAAAAAATAGCCAGGCATGGTGGAGTGAACCTGTAATGCTAGCTATTGAGGAGGCTGAGGCAGGAGAATCACTTGAACCCAGGAGGCGGAAGTTGCAGTGAGCCGAGATCACACCATTGCACTCCAGCCAACAGAGTGAGACTCTGTCTCAAAAAAAAAAAAAAAAAAAAGTTTATTGGAACTGCATCTCTTAGTAAGATGGTTAAGAAAGAGGTAGGTTTCAGGGCATTGAGTTAAAGAAGATTCCTGAACACCAATATTTTAAATTCTTTCTATGTTTAGCCCCAAGGGTTTTTATACCTTGGGCCAAAGCACCATAGTAAGATTCTTGATGTTTAAAAGGTATGCTTTCCCTTTGAGATATTGAGCAAGGGAGGTAGGAAAGGAAAACTGGAGGTGAGTTCTCAGACAAATGATTTTTAGAAAAAGTGCTAAAGAAAATTGCGTATTCAGAAATTGGTTCACTTTCGGCTACCTGGTGACCTCAAAGCCATTGGACAGTTTCCATGTGCCTTGCTCTGGACTGAGTATTTGTATTCACCCAGTTTATATGTTGAAATCCTAACCCTCAAGGTAATGGTATTAGGAGGTGGGGCATTAAGACTTGGTTAGGTCATGAGGGTGGAGCCTTCATGAGCTGGATGAGTACACTTGTAAAAGAGGCCTGAGAGAGCTCCCTTATCCCTTCCACCATGTGAGGACAGAGATAAGACAGCAGTATACAAAGCAGGAAGCAGGCCTTCAGCAGGCACTGAATCTGCAAATGCCTTGATGTGGCACTGAGGCAGGGGAATAGGGTCTGGAGGCAGGGAACCTAAGGCCGTTTCACACTGACTTCCTATAACTAAATTGAAAGGAAAATCCCAACTTTCCACGCCTAAGTAACAAAAGGACCAGAAGCTACTCCCTTTGCAAACTCCCACCTTTTCTGAGGGGCAGATGGAAAATTGAAAGTACCTCTGATTGATTGCCGAAAGCATAGGAGTGTAACTTTGTAACATCACTTCAGCCTCTGATTGGTTGCTTTCTACAACTAATCAGACTGATTGGGGGCCACCACTTTATTTACATGGGGTGAACACCAAATAGCTAATGGGAAACGTCTAGGGGGTATTTGGACCCCAGAAGATTCTGTATGGGGGCGCTTGAAAAGCTTGCTTGGCCCACTTCCACACTGTGGAGTGTGCTTTCATTTTCAATAAATCTCTGCTTTTGTTGCCTCATTTTTTCCTTGCTTTGCTGTGCGTTTTGTCCAATTCTTTGCTCAAAATGCCAAGAACCTGGGCAACTTAAAGTGAAAACCTTCTACCTGTAACAGGACTTCTTAGCCTACAAAACTGTAAGAAACAAACTTCTGTTGTTTATAAGTCTCCCAGTCTATGATACTTTTGTTATAGCAGCCCAAATGGACTAAGACATACCTTCAGGGCTAGGCATACCCCAGTGTAAAGACAGCTGCTACGGTATTATCATCCTCACTTTATAGGTGAGGGATGGTAGGCTCAGAGAATTTCAGTAATTGCCTAGTCTCGTGTAACTAGTAAGGGTTTAACAAGCTCCACTAGTTCGATGCAATTTGAGTCTGTGACAGTAAAAAGAATACACATGCACATGCACTTATAAGCAGGGTTTGCCACCATTTTACAAGGAAGCAAAAGAAATCCCATTTTAGGAGGGGCCCAGTGGCTCACATCTGATATCCCAGCACTTTGGGAGGCCAAGGCAGGCAGATCACTTGAGGCCAGGAGTTCGAAGCCAGGAGTTCGAGACCAGCCTGGCCAACATGAAGAAACCCTGTCTCTGCTAAAAATACAAAAAACTAGTTGTTCGTGGAGGTGTGAGCCCGTAATCCCAGCTTCTCATAAGGCTGAGACATGAGAATCATTTGAACCCGGGAGGCGGAGGTTGCAGTGAGCCGAGCTCACACCACCGCACTCCAGCCTGGGCGACAGAGCGAGACTCCGTTAAAAAAAAAAAACAACAAAACTGGTCTGGGAGGCTGGAAAGAAAAGGTAATTTTCCAAATGTCATTTTTAGACTTCAGTAATTTATTAAATGTGTTTTTAAAAAGAGTTTTATCCTGGTAGATGTGGTGGCACTCGCCTGGAGTCCTAGCTACTCAGGAGCTTGAGGCAGGAGGATCCCTTGAGCCCAGGAGTTCGGGTCTGCAGTGAACTATGATCGCACTTGTGAATAGCCACTGCTTTCCAATGTGGGCAACACAGGGAGAACCTGTGTCTGAAAAAAAAATGTTTACCTAAAGATATCAAGTAATATTTTATAAACCCTATGCTTCTTATAAAGGATCCTAAAGGTCTTTGTCCTGAAATGTTATAATCCTTCCTTCACAAAAAGGTAGAAAAAATATAGAAGTTACTGGCCTGTATCCAATAACAAGAAGAAAACCTGGAGGTGAAATAGAGGTGGCAGGTGGAGGGAGAGGGGACAGCACAAGTTGATGATGATTTCTCCTACGCCAGGCACTTTACATAAATGATCTCATTTACAGGCACTTTACATAAATGATCTCATTGAGGAAGGTGCTATTGTCCCTTGCATTTTACAGATGAAGCAACTGAACCTCAGAGAAGTTAAGCTACTTGGCCAAAGTCACCCAGAGAATAAATGATGTCCTAGAGATTCAAATCCAGCTCTGAATTCAAAGTCATGTTTTGCCATTGCATTACAGTACCTTCCAGCCTAACTCATCAACATCTAATCTCCATTCCCTCCTGCTTATGTGACTGGACGTACTTGGAACTGTAATACAGAAAAAATAGTTCTGGGTCACTTGCTGTAACTTCAGCAAATGATTTGAAATTATCCCAGGCTGAATATTAACAGAGGCTTTATGTTGAACTTCTCTGAAGAGCTAGCTGACAAAACTGGCTCCCAAGCTACATATGCTCAGCTCTCTAGAATTTCCAGACTTGCACTGCGTGAGACAGAAGACAAAGTAGATAACTGCCCCTCAGCACAACAACACTGCTAGCCTAGCCCCTAGTTCTACCCTGGTCTAAATCCTTTACTACTGTTGGCACCATTCCCAGCTCCAGTCTTGGCTCAGGTCCATTCCCTGCTTTGACTGAACTTGGCTTAGTTTTTTTCCTCAGCCTACGCCAAGATTTTAAAACTTTTAGGAGCTAGAAGTGGCAAATGGTTAGAAAGGAAAAATCCTCTTTTATAATTCTCTGTACATCCAACTCTCCATTTACCCACTCCCTTCAAGTTTCTCTTTATGGAGTTGCTTGGTGGAAAAAAAAGCCACCAATTTATAGCTTTAAAAATATAATCTATTTCAGTCTGTGTGATTAAATATCCACCAAAATTCTTTATCCATAGAATTCACCATTTTCATCACATTTTCACACCAGCAGCACCATATCAAAGCTATCTATTGGTACTAACCTGGGAATTTTTTCCTCGTGACCATTTTATGTGTCCATTTTGATTCCTAATAAGCCACATTTCAAAAAAAATTCAAACAAGGTCTATGTCAGTTCTAAAAGGCTTTATAAGGGCAATAAAGGCACAGTTGTATTACTTTTTAACTCCCAGGAAGATATCAATACCCAGCATCCCAGCACAGCCTGCTGGGCTATGCCATTTTATAGCATCTTGGAAGATACCATGCTCTACTGAGGGGCCAGAAATTTCCCAGCAGTTCCTAGAGGGGCCTGCTGAATCATGGAAACTAAATTATAACGTTCTACTAATGATTCTTGAACTTTGGTTTGTATGAGAATCACTTAGGGTGCTTATTGAAAATGTAGATTTCCTTGGACCCCTCTCCCAGCGATTCTGATGGTATGATGTGGATTTAGGTAGGGGCTGAGGCCAGACAATATAAACTGAGGCTTGAAAATAACAAAGAATCAGAAACTAATGTGGGTGGGGGAGTGGGGTCTTAGGTAAGGCCTTGGGAAATCTAAATTTTTTATAAGTACAACAGGTGATTCTGATGGAGGAGGTCCAAAATATAGGCATCCAGTCTTATGCACTGATACGGTTTTAGGGGGGATTTTTTTGAGACAGGGTCTTGCTGTCTTGTCCAGACTGGCCTCAAACTCCTGGGTTCAAACCACTCCCTCCCACCTCAGCCTCTAAAATGGCTGGGACTACAGGCACATGCAACCACACTCCACTCGACATGAGATTTTATCTACTAAAAACTGGTCAAAAACTGATCGGGATATGACAGTCCTCATACAACAATGGTTTTGATTAATAACATGAGTGAAAACTTCTGTTCCTCATATTGGCAGCATTAGGCTTTCTGACTTCCACACTACTTCAGTTTATTTTGCATCTGACTCAAAGCTAATAATTAAATAAACATGATTAACTGTGGAATTTGCATAACATTTTTTTTTCCTTTGGAGACATTCGCTCTGTCGCCCAGGCTGGAGTGCAGTGGCACAATCTCGGCTCACTGCAACCTCCACCTCCCAGGTTCAAGCAATTCTCCTGCCTCAGTCTCCCAAATAGCTGGGATTACAGGTGCTCGCCACCACACCCGGTTAATTTTTGTATTTTTAGTAGAAATAGGGTTTCACCATGTTGGCCAGGCTGGTCTTGAACTCCTGACCTCAAGTGATCCACCCGCTTCGGCCTCCCAAAGTGCTGGGATTACAGGCATGAGCCACTGCACCTAGCCTGCATAACATTTTATATGTGGTCATTTTCACCAGCATCACATAGCACATTACATACTCTTTAGCAGAATTACTAGAATACCTTGAGAAAAGTATACAACTGAAATGTATTTCAACAAGTTTCTGGCCCTGGGGGTGGGAAGACGTGAAGAAACCTTCAGACAACTGAGCCCCACAAAGTTCTTTTAGTTTCTTTTAAAGTAAAATGACATAAGCTGAAATATGCAATTATTTCCAATTTCTAATTCTCTTCCTCTTTCAGCAACAAAACAAGCAATGGACAAGAGTCATAACTTGTCATGACTGCAAATGGATGTGCATCTATACTTAGAGTAGAACAAAACAGATACAAAGTAAAGCATTTTAAGAAAGGATTCTAAGGGCAACATTAATTTTTTCCACAATATTAATTTTTCCCACTGACTTACAATAATTTTCATGCTAGTAAAATTTTCATGCTAGTAATTTTATAAATGGAAGCACCTCACAAGGCAGTGGGTGCTGAGATCGTTGTCAAAAGAATGCAACAGTGCAGTGACAATGCTCTGGCAAGGCCCCAGAACATGCCAATCATGCTTTCTCTCTCACATGGTTAAACCGACATTACCACAGGAAGGAAACTGGTTTCAGAACCTTACTAAGAATTAATTGTGGGTGAATTCACATTTCAGCCTTCAAAAAGCTTGATTAGACCACTAAGTTACTCTACCTGTTTAGCTTAAGAAGAACAGTTATGAATATTAAGTTAATAATACTGAATGATAAACAAAACACAAACGTCAAAATTTACTATGTCCAAGGCACATGCTTAATCTTTACAACCACCACCCTTTGAAGTAGGTACTATTATGTCATTCCCATTCTCCAGATGAGAAAACTGAGGCTTAGAAAAGTGAAGTAACTTGTCCAAAGCTGCTGAGGCCCTAGAACCTCACCTTCACTCTTTAAAAAGAAATTTTTTTAGAGACAGTGTCTTGTTCTGTCATCCAGGCTGGAGAGCAGTGGTGCAATCATGGCACATCGCAGCCTCAAGCAATCCTTCTGCCTTAGCCTCCAAGTAGCTGGGACTACAGGCGCAAACCACCACACTCAGCTACTTTTTTAAATTTATTTTTTGGTACAGATGGGTTTCACTATGTTGCCCAGGCTGGACTTGAACTCCTGGCCTCAAGTGATCCTCCAGCCTCGGCCTCCCAAAGTATTGGAATTACAAGCATGAGCCATCACATCCAGCTGTGAGAACCTCACTCAAGTATTGTGCTAGCCTGCTTCTGTGCTGAGATACCATTTTCATAACATTGGACAAGCTGTGCTAAAAATTGATGTTGACAAGGAGAAACAGGAGTTCTCATAGACTTCAGGGATGTAAACTGGTATGAACATTTTTGAAGGCAATTTGGCAATACCTACCAAAATGTTAAATCTGTGTACTCTTTGATCCATCAGGTCTAATTAAGAATTTGTGCTATAGATTTCTCCACAAAAGCATGCAAAGAGATAAACAAATGTATCGGCTAAGCGTTTTTTTGTAGTGTTGAAAACTGGAATCCCTTCAAATGACCATGACTATAGGAATAGTTATATAAATGATATACATCCATGCAATGGGAAATTATGCACACATGAAAGAGAATGATTTATTATGAAAATATATCCAAGGATGTAAATGAACAAAATTAGTTAAAAATAGCTGCACATTAGTATCTAGATTTTTTTTATTATACTTTAAGTTTTAGGGTACATGTGCACAGCGTGCAGGTTAGTTACATATGTATACATGTGCCATGTTGGTGTGCTGAACCCAGTAACTCGTCATTTAACATTTGGAGTATCTAGATTATAATCATCTTTTGTGTGTTTTTAAAGAAGTCATATACGCATATATAATAATTCAATAAAAATGTGATACCTGGGCCAGGCACGGTAGCTCACACCTATAATCCCAGCACTTTGGGAGGCCCAGGCGGGAGAACCACATGAGCTCAGGAGTTTGAGACCAGCCTAGGAAACATGGCGAGACTTTGTCTCTACAAAATATTTAAAAATTAACTGGTTGTGGTGTTGCGTGCCTAGTCCCAACTACTCAGGAGGCTGAGGTAGGTGGGCTCACTTGAGCCCAGGAGTTCAAGGTTACAGTGAGGTGTGATGACACCACTGGACTCAACCTGGACGACAGAGTGAGACAGTGTGTCAAAAAAGAAAAAGTGGTATGTGTATGTGTGTATATGTATTTCTTCATAAATGATTTTAATGATTTTCTGATCTGGGGAAGTTGAAATGGGATAGAGAGAGGGAGATTTTCAATTTACTCCCTTCCAAACAGTTTGAAATTTTACTATGAGCATGTGACTTTCATATTAAGAATGAAATTAGGACCCCCCCCAAAAAAACTTCAAGGAGCATCATCTAATTCTGTAACATTTGAACTTTTGTGACCATGAACATAGTAAGAAATACTTTTTTAGGCTGGGCGCAGCGGCTCGCCCCTGTAATCCTAGCACTATAGGAGGTCAAGGTGGGTGGATCGCTTGATCCCAGGAGTTTGAGACCAGCCTGGGCAACATGCAAAAACCCCATCACTACTAAAAATTTAAAAATGAGAAGGTCCTGTAGTCCCAGCTACTTGGGAGGTGGAGGTGGGAGGATCGCTTGAGCCCAGGAAGTCGAGGCTCCAGTGAGCCGTGATCACACCACTGCTCTCCAGCCTGGGTGACAGAGCAAAGCCCTGTCTCTACAAAGTAAATACATACATACATACATACATTTTACACCATAGACTAGAACATACATACATATATACATAAATATAACTAAAACAGGTTTCACAAAACAATATTTACTATATGCAATGTGCTCTCATATTTTTTATTCTAATCTATCCTATCATTCTATTCTTCTATTTCATTTTATAAAACACTGGTCACTACCTACTAAAATGACTTCATATACAAAGGTAAACCTCAACTTGGCCTGCTGTCACCAGTGCAGGCTGAACTAGATGACACATCCAGAGAGGACTCCAACATACCCAGCAGACCATCTCTAGCCAGGCCAGTGTATACCTAACCCCAAATCCAGATATTCTCAGCCAATCAACACCACTCAGAGATTTTGCTTTTTTTTTTTGTCTTTAGAGACAGAGTCTTGCTCTGTCACCCAGGCTGGAGAACAGTGGTGTGATCTCAGCTCACTGCAACCTCCACCTCCCGGGTTCAAGTAATTCTCCTGCCTCAGCCTCTCAAGCAGCTGGGATTACAGGCACCCACCACCACACCAGGCTAATTTTTATATTTTTTAGTAGAGACAGGGTTTCACCTGACCTCGAACTCCGTACCTCAAGTGATCTGCCTGCCTCGGCCTCCCAAAGTGCTGGGATTACAGATGTGAGCCACTGTGCCTGGCCAGATTTTGCTTTTTAAATATAGGAAAAAAAGAAAATAAATAAATAAATAAATAAATAACACACCAGAAAAATGGAAAAAACAAAGAAATTGGACTGACACAGTTCGAGATCTCTCTCTCTCTCTCTTTTTTTTTTTTTTTTTTGAGACAGACTTTTTCTCTGTCGCCCAGGCTGGAAGGCTGGAGTGCAGTGGTATGACCTTGGCTCCCTGCAACCTCTGCCTCCCGGGTTCAAGCGATTTTCCTGCCCCAGCCTCTCTAGTAGCTGAGATTACAGGTGTGTACCACCATGCCCAGCTAATTTTTTTTGTATTTTTAGTAGAGATGGGGTTTCGCTATGTTGGTCAAGCTGGTATTGAACTCCTGACCTCAAATGATCTGCCCACCTCAGCCTCCCAAAATGCTGGGATTACAGGTGTGAGCCACCACCTCCGGCAGTCTGAGCTCTTTTGACTGAAAGACCTACTTCATTACTCCTTTTCCCAACCTCATTCCCCAGAAACTACCTAGATTTGGTATTGTGTTGGGTTCTCTGCTTGCCAGAAAAGTTTTTTTGTTTTCTTTTTTTTGTTGTTGTTGTTGTTGCTGTTGTTGTTGAGACAGGGTCTCACTCTGTTGCACAGGCTGGAGTCCAGTGGTGCGATCTTGGCTCACTATAACCTCTGCTTCTCAGGTTCAAGTGATTCTCGTGCCTCGGCCTCCCAAAAAGCTGGGATTACAGGTGCACACCACCACAGCGGGCTAATTTTTGTATTGTTAGTAGAGACAGGTTTTCATCATGTTGGTCAGGCTGTTTTTGAACTCCTGACCTCAAGCGATCTGCCTGCCTCGGCCTCCCAAAGTGCTGGGATTACAGGTGTGAGCTACTGTGCCCAGCCAAGTTTTTTCACTTAATACTCAATCATTAGTCTTTTGTTGTTGTTGTTGTTCTTTTTATAGAGATGAGGTTTCACTGTTTTGCCCAGTCTGGTCTCAAACTCCTGGGCTTAAGAGAGTCCTCCTGCCTTAGCCTCCCAAAGTCCTGGGATTACAAGTGTGAGCCTGGCCTTTTTCTTTTCTTTTCTTTCTTTCTTTTTGACAGGGTCTTGCTCTGTTGCTCAGGCTGGATGGCAATGGCTTGAACATGGCTCACTGCAACCTCGACCTGCTGGGCTCAAGTGATCTTCCCACCTCAGCCTTCGGAGTAACAGGGGTTACAGATGCAGGTCACTATGCCTGGCTAATGTTTTAATTTTATTTTTTGTAAAGATAGGGTTTCACTATGTTGCCTAGGCTGGTCTTGGAACTCCTAGCCTCAAGTGATCCTCTCACTTTGGCCTCCCAAAGTGCTGGGATTATACGCATAAGCCACAGTGTTCAATTTTTTTTTTTTTTTTTGAGATGGGGTCTCGCTCTGTCACCCAGCCTTGTGTGCAGTGGCTCGATCATGGCTCACTGCAGCCTTCACCTCCTGGACTCAAGTGATGCTTCCACCTCAGTCTCCCAAGTACCTGGGACCACAGGCATGCACCACCACACTGGGCTAATTAAAAAAAAAAAAAATTTGTAGGCCAGGCGCAGTGGCTCACTCCTGTAATCCCAGCACTTTGGGAGGCCGAGGCAGGTGGATCACCTGAGGTCAGGAGTTTGAGACCTGCCTGACCAACATGGAGAAACTCCATCTCTACTAAAAACACAAAATTAGCCGGGTATGGTGGTGCATGCCTGTAATTCCAGCTACTCAGGAGTCTGAGGCAGGAGAATTGCTTGAACCCAGGAGGCGGAGGTTGCGGTGAGCCAAGATTGCACCATTGCACTCCAGCCTGGGCAACAGGACAGAAACTCCGTCTAAAAAAAAAAAAAAAAAATTTGTAGAGACAGGGTCTCACTATGTTGCCTGGGCTGGTCTCAAACTCCTGGACTCAAGCAATTCTCCCACCTTGACCTCCCAAAGTGCTAGGATTACAGGCATGAGCCATCATGCCTGGTCCTGTTAATCTTTATTTTTTTAATTTAACAACCCACTAATGATTTATGACATGTAGTTTGATAAACACTGATCTAATTGACTAGGGAATTAATAGATGTCTGTTCTGTTGCTCACTTGTTTTAACGCAACTTTTCCATTTTCTTCCCAATGTACTACCAGTTTGCCTAACCAAATTCTTATTTCTTGATACCAAGAACAACACATGTTAAAAAACCCAGTGGGCCGAGTGAAATGGCTCACGCCTGTAATCCCAACACTTTGGGAGGCTGAGGCGGGCGGATCACGAGGTCAAGAGATCAAGACCATCCTGGCCAAAAAAAAAAAAAGAAAACCCAGTGAACCCAGAGGTAGAGAGGGTTTGGCTGACCAGGAAATTTAGGAAGAGGCATTAGAATATTTAATGAGGAGTCAAATTTAAATTTTTACTTTAAGTAGTTAAGAACATTTGGGCTGGGAGCGGTGGCTCATGCCTGTAATCCCAGCACTTTGGGAGGCCAAGGTAGGCAGATCACTTGAGGTCAGGGTTCGACACCAGCCTGGCCAACATGGTGAAACCCCATCTCTACTAAAAATACAAAAATTAGCCGGGAGTGGTGGTGCGCACCTGTAGTCCCAGCTACTCGGGAGACTGAGGCAGGAGAATCATTTGAACCCAGGAGGCAGAGGTTGCAGTGAGCCGACATTGCTCCACTGCCCTCCAGCCTGGGAGACAGAGCAAGACTTTGTCTCAAAAAAATAAATAAATAAAATAAAATAAAATAAAATAAAATTCTTAGTTATTTTTTATTGTTGATGTGAGCTTATGTAAAACTGCCTTGTTAAACTGTATTAGTAAAACAAAAATAAATAAATAAATGGGACATTTATTTATTTGGCCCAGGAAGGTGGCTCACTCCTGTAATCCCAGCATTTTGGGAGGCAGAGGTGGGAGTATTGCTTGAGCTCAGGAGTTTGAGGCCAGCCTGGGCATAATGGCAAAACTCTGTCTCTACAAAAATACGAAAATTAGCTGGACATGGTGGCACGGGCCTGTAGTCCCATTTACTCAGGAGGCTGAGGTGGGAGGATGGCATGAGTAGAGGTTGCAGTGAGCTATGATTGCACCACTGCACTCCAGCCTGGGGACAGAGGCAGACCCTGTCTCAAAAAAATAAAATAAAATAAAAATAAATAAAAGGTACAATTCAATGCTTTGAAGGTTATTCACAAAATTAAGCAATCATCACCACAATACATTTTTGAACATTATTATCACCTCAAAAATACCCTATATCCATTTGCAGTCACATCCTATTTCCATCTAAACCCATCCTCCCCAGCCTCTAACAAACACTAATCTACTTTCAGTCTCTAGAGAGTTGCCTATCCTGGATATTTCATATAAGTGGAATCATACAACGTGTGATCTTTCTGTGTCTGGCTTCTTTTACTTAGCATGATGTAATCAAGGTTCATCCATGTTTGAGTATGTATCAGTACTTTATTTCTTTTTATTTTTGTTGATTGATTGATCGATTTTGAGACAGGGTCTAGTTCTGTCGCCCAGGCTGAAGTGCAGTGGCACAATCTCGACTCACTGCAACCTTCACCTCGTGGGCTCAAGCTATCCTCCCACCTCGGCCCCCCCAGTAGCTGGGATTACAGGCTGGTGCCACCGTGCCCAGCTGATTTCTTGTATTTTTAGTAGAGATGGGGTTTTGCCATGTTGCTCTGGCTGGTCTCGAACTGCTGGACTCAAGCAATCCACCCACTTTAGCCTCCCAAAGTGCTGGGATTACAGGCATGAGCCACTGAGTCCAGCCGCTGGCTAATTTTTTAACTTTTTTAATAGAGACAGTGTTTCACTATGTTGTCCAGGGTAGTCTTGAACTCCTGGCTCAAAGTGATCCTCCCACCTTGGCCTCCCAAAGTGTTGAGATTACAGGTGTGAGCCACCCAGTCCAGTTCCTTTTTATTTTTGAATAACAATCCCTTGTATAGATATTCCATACTTTGTTCATGAATTCATCAGTTGATGGATGTTTGAGTTGTTTCAACTTTGGGCTATTATGAATAAGACTGGTATAAACATTCATGCAATAAAATTAGAAATTAATAACAAAAGAATTGCTAACAGAATCACCTATATTGGGGAATTAAATTACATATACATAAATAACCTTTTCGTTTAAAAGGAAAACATAAAGAAAATTAAGAAAAACTAGAATAGAATCATAACAAAACTATACAGGTCAAAATTTGTGGACCATACCTTAAAAAGTTATATAGGGCCAGGCACCGTGGCTCATGCCTGTAATCCCAGCAGTTTGGGAGGCTGAGGCGGGTAGATCACTTGAGGTCAGGAGTTCAAGACCAGGCTGGCCAACTTGGTGAAACCCTGTCTCCACTAAAAATACAAAAATTAGCCAGGCATGGTGGGGCATGCCTGTAGTCCCAGCTAATCGGGAGGCTGAGGCAGGAAAATCGCTTGAACCCGGGGAGGCGGAGGTTGCAGTGAGCAGAGATCGCACCACTGCACTCCAGCCTGAGACTCCATCTTAAAAAAAAAAGTTATATATAGAGGTAAAAAGGGCAAAATTATGTCTTTAAGTAAGTTGATCAATTATGTCTTTAAGTAAATTGATCAGGAAACAAGAAAGATTAAAAACAGGTCGAACCCAGTGCCTCACATCTGTAATCCCAACACTTTGAGTGGCTAAGGCAGGAGGATCACTTGAGCCTAGAGTTTTTTGTTGTTGTTTTTGGTTGTTTTTTTTTTTTTTTTGAGATGGAGTCTCACTCTGTTGCCCAGGCTGGAGTGCAGTGGTATGATCTCGGCTCACTGCAACCTCTGCCTCCCAGATTCAAGCGATTCTCCTGCCTCAGCCTCCTGAGTAGCTGGGATTACAGGTGTGTGCCACTGCGCCCCACTAATTTTTGTATTTTCAGTAGAGATGGGGTTTCACCATGTTGGTCAGGCTGGTCTCGAACTCCTGACCTCATGATCTGCCCGCCTCGGCCTCCCAAAGTGCTGGGATTACAGGTGTGAGCCACTGCGCCCAGCCCAAATTTTCTTTAACAAATTAGTTGTGTGTGGTGGCAAGCCTCTCTAGTCCCAGCTACTCAGGAAACTAAGGCAGGAAGATTACTTCATCCCAGGAGATCAAAACAGCAGTGACCAGTGAGTGTACCACTGTACTCCAGCCTGAGTGACAGAGTGAGACCCTGTGTCTCACACAGACACACAAAGCATTAAAAACAAAAAAGTTAAACAGTCAACTCATAAATTAAAAAAAAATGCAAAGAGCAAATATAAGAAATAAGGGATAATAAGTATAAGAGAAAATGGAATACAGAAGAGAAAAACAACAAAGATTTATAAATTTTGAAATTGGGCTCTTTAAAAAAGATTTATAAGAAAGAACTTCGGCAAAAGTCATTCTTTTTTTTTTTTTCTTGAGACAGGGTCTTGCTCTATCACCCAGGCTGGAATATAGTGGGGAGAACAGGGTTCACTGAAGTCTTGACCTACTGGGCTCAAGTGATCCTCCTGCCTCAGCCTCCTGTGTAGATGGGACCATAGGCATGGGCCACCACGCCCAGCTATTTTTTTTTTTTTTTACTTTTTGTAGAGATGTGATCTTGCCATATTGCCCAAGCTGGTGTCAAACTCGTGGGCTCTAACTATCCTCCCACCTCGTCTTCCCAAAGTGCTGGAATTACAGGCATGAGCCACTCGCGCCTGGCCAAAAGTAAATAATTTTTTTTTTTTTTGAGACAGAGTCTCGCTCTGTTACCCAGGCTGGAGACAGAGGTTGCAGTGAGCCAAGAATGCGCCACTGCACCCCAGCCTGGGCAACACAGTGACTCCGTCTTAAAAAAGAAAAAGAAAAGAAAGAAATATATAAAATGCCAAAACCATCACAAAAAGAAAATAATTTAAATAGAAAAACTGAAGTGGTAGTCAAAGACTTTGCCGCTCACAAATCTCCAGGTGCACATTGTTTTATAAGTGAGTTCTAGCAAACTTTGTAGATCTCTAAATCACTATGTTATACAAGTTGTTCCACTAATAAAAAAGGAGCAAAACCTGCCCAGTTAATTTTATAAGGCCCCATACTCTTGATTCCAAAACTATGCAACAAATAACAAACACCAGAAAGGAAAAGTGTAGGCTCAGTTTATAAATAAGTGTACGTACAAAAATCCTAAAGAAATTGTTAACCAACAAACACAAGAATATATATATATATATATATATATATATATATGTATTTTACACCATCCATCATGATCAAGTATGGGTTCTCCCAAGAATAAACAATGATTTAATATCATGAAACTTATTTACATAGTTTAATGTATTAATTGTATAAGTAAGAAAAATCAAATGATATAACTTTTTCTTTTTTTCTTTTTTTTTGAGACAGTGTCTCCCTCTGTCACCCAGGCTAGAGTGCAGTGGCACAAACCTGTAGTCCTAAGTGCATCTGTGGTCCTAGCTATTTGGGGGAGGCTAAGGTGGGAGGAACGCTTGAGCCCAGGAGGTAAAGACTGCAGTGAGCTATGATGAGTCCATTACACTCCAGGCTGGGTGACAGAGCAAGACTGTTTCAAAAGAAGAAAAAAACACACGCACGCACAGAAAACAAACAAATAAACATGAAGCCCAAAACAAAAAAACACCAACACCAAATAGACTAGTGGAACAAAATAAACCATGCCCAAGCATAAAACCATGCACATGAGAGTTAATATATAATAAAAGTGAAATCACTAATTAATGGAAAATAATAGATTCCTTCATAAAAAGTTTGGGGAAAATTGGCTTACTCTAAAAATAGAAGCAAAACTGCTTTTCTTATCTAAGGTCACATATCATTATGGGCTCCAGGTTTAATAAAGTCATAAATGTGAAAGGTAAAACTATGTTGTGTTTTTTTTGTTTTTTGGGGTTTTCTTTGTGTTTGTTTGTTTGTTTGTTTGTTTTGAGACAGGGTCTTTCTCTGTGGCCCAGGCTGGAGTGCAGTGGCGTGATCTCAGCTCACTACAGTCTCAGTCTCCTGGGTTCAAGCAATTCTTGTGCCTCAGCCTCCCAAGAAGCTGGAACTATAGACGTGCACCATCACACCCAGCTAAATTTTGTATTTTTAGCAGAGATTGGGTTTCACCAAGTTGACCAGGCTGGTCTCGAACACCTGACCTCAAGTGATCTGCCTGCCTCGGCCTCCCAAAGTGCTGGGATTACAGGCATGAGCCACTGCACCTGGTCAAGAAAGGTAAAACTATGTTTTAGAAGAAAATATAAGAGAATTATTTTGTGATGCAGATGATAAAGGACTTTTTAAAAAAAAACCTAAAGTACAAGTTATATGGCAAAAAAATTGATGAATTTTGTGACATAGGCTGGGTGCTGTGGCTCACACCTGTAATCCTAGCACTTTTGGAGTCCAAGGAGGGTAGATCACTTGAGCTCAGGAGTTCAAGACCAGCCTAGGTAACAAAAAAAAAAAAAAAAAAAAAGGATTTAATGACATAAAACTTAAGGATTTCTGTTTATATAGCAAACAATTGATAAAGTTAATAGGGTGATAACAAATTGGTAGAAGACATTTCCCATGTCTAAAATCAACAAGGGACTAATTATACAATATGGCAGGAATGGCAGATCAGCAAGAAAAACACAGGAACCCCAATGGAAAAAATAGACAAAAGGATATAATCAGGCAACCTATAGAATAGAAAATCCAAAAGGCTGAAAAGCATTTGAAGAGATGCTTTAATTATTTAATAATCATGGCTGGGCACGGTGACTCATGCCTGTAATTCCAGCACTTTGGGAGGCCGAGGCGGGTGGATCACCAGACCACCCTGGGCAACATGGGGAAAACCTGTCTCTACTAAAAATACAAAAATTAGCAGAGTGTGGTGGTGAGCACCTGTAATCCCAGCTACTTGGGAGGCTGAGGTGGGAGAATCCCTTGAACCTGGGAAGCGGAGGTTGCAGTGAGCTGAGATTGCACCACTGCACTCCAGCCTGGAAGACAGCAACACTTCATCTCAAAAATAAAAATAAAAATAAAATATATTTAATAATCAGAGAATAGCAAAATGAAATAACAATGAGAGGCTGCTAGTGGGTTATCAGAACTTATGATCATTAATGTCACTAAAGTTGGTATACAGCCCCCCACTTCTAAATTTGACTGGCTTAAAAAAATTTTTTTAAAGAAATAACAATGAGAGGGACTTCCACTTCCAATAACATAAACTAGGTAATTCATATCAACAGTCTTTTTGAGGACAAGTAAAAATGCTTAGTAAAACAAGAAAAAAAATCAATTTTCTTAAAAGTATAAGTTTACAAGATAGTAAGAATTATCAGGTCAAAATCTAGGAAAAAAGAAAAACTCAGAGTTAAGATCAGTGCTCAAAGGCTCTTTTACCCTGAGGATATTTGCCATTTCCAAGTAAACAACAGGAAATCTGAGCTTTGTGTTTAGTAGCCTTGTTTGGCTAAGGAGACAAAAGTCAAAGCCTAGGGCCCTCCAAAAAGGGATTTATTTATTTATTTTTTTAGACAGGTCTTGCTCTGTCACCCAGGCTGGAGTGCAGTAGTGTGATCATGGCTCACTGCAGCCACAACCTGAGCCACCGAGCCTGGCCTAAAAAGAGATCTTTAGCAAACTTTCCCCTTACTTTAAGATGGCAACCTTTACTCCATGTTTACGGTGTTAAAAGATAAACTCTGGCATGTTAAAATTTTAAAGGGCTGGTCGGGCACCATGGCTCACGCCTGCAATCCCAGCACTTTGGGAGGCCGAGGCAGGCAGACAACTTGAGCCCAGGAGTATAAGACCAGCCTGGGCAATATGGCAAAACCCCTTCTCTACAAAAACTACAAAAAGGAGTGGGTGTGGTGACTTACATCTGTAGTCTCAGCCACTCAGGGGACTTAGGTGGGAGAATCACTTGAGCCTGGGAAGTCGAGGCTGCAGTGATCCGTGATTGCACCATTGCACTCCGGCCTGGATAACAGAGTGAGACAGTGTCTCCAAAAATAAAAAAATAAAAAATAAATAAATAAGGTTTATTTGAACAGTAAATCAAGCAGCTTCAAACCAAAGTAAATGAGGAAGCAAGGCAGAGAAAATATTTGATCAGCTAAAGTGGAGCGGTAGCCTTATTTGTATCATTCCAGTGGAAAGTTTCTAGTTAGAGGATAGTTAGAAGGGCTCTGGTTGGTTAAGCTTCAATTTGTTTTCCGATAATATGACTATTTACAGAGTTGGGTTTCAGTTTACATACATAGGGACCCAGGGTGCTGGCCTCCCATTTAATTCTTTCTTTCTTTTATTCTTTTATTTTATTTTATTTTATTTATTTATTTTGAGACAGTCTCTCTCTGTTGCCCAGGCTGGAGTGCAGTGGCGTGATCTTAGCTCACTGCAACCTCCGCCTCCCGGGTTCAAGCAATTCTCTTGCCTCAGCCTCCCAAGTAGCTGGGATTACAGGTGCGCGTCACCTCGCCTGGCTAATTTTTTGCATTTTTAGTAGAGATAGAATTTCGCCATCTTGGCCACACTGGTCTCGAACTCCTGACTTCAGGTGATCTGTCTGCCTTGGCCTCCCAAAGTGTTGAGATTACAGGTGTGAGCCACTTTGCCCAGACTATTTTATTTTATTTTTTAAAAATTTTGCTCATAGGAAAATCTTCATGAATATTTCTTTCTTTCTTGTGTTTTTTCTTCTTTCTTCCTTCTTTAATTCACTAATTTTTTGTATTACTTTTTACTTTATTCCTGAAACACCACCATTTAGTTGTTTCAACAAGGGAAACATGAAGCAGAACTAAACCAGCACTTCCATTGGGTTTGCAGCCTACCATCTGATCGGCTTACAAATATCAAGTCTTGAAATTCAATTTAAGTAATCCCCGACTGATAGTGTTCCCACACACCAAACAGAGCAAATAAAATACCTCTCTGGAATAAGAATGCATTTTCTAAGCCTCTACTTTTTTTTTTTTTTTTTTTTGAGACAAGGTCTCACTCTGTTGCCCAGGCTGCTGGAGTGCAGTGGCACGATCTCGGCTCACTGCAGCCTTCTTCTCCCAGGCTCAAACGATTTTCCCACCTCAGCCTCTTGAGTAGCTGGGACTACAGGCGCCCGCCACCATGCCGGCTAATTTTTCTATTTTTTAGTAGAGACGGGGTTTCACTATGTTGGCCAGGCTGGTCTCAAACTCCTGACCTCAAGTGATCTGCCCGTCTCGGCCTCCCAAAATGTTGGGATTACAGGTGTGAGCCACCATGCCCGGCTGCTTCCACTTATTTTTACAAATATATTATACCACATAATCAAAGATAAACATGCATACAACAAAATAAGAAAAGTATCTTTAGAAACAATAGCCAAAATAAACAGAAACAGATCCACACACACACACAAAAAAATAGATATTATGATTATCAAACACAGGCCATAAAATAACTATGCTCTCAATGTTCAAAGTAATAAAAATCCAAGCTTGTTATTTTTATCAGAGAACTGGCAACTAAAAGGTGACATAGCAATTAAAAGAAAATATGAATGAATTCCTCTATAACCTAGGAGTGGGAAAAACTTTTCTTATTGTGCCTTAAAATCCAGTAGCAATTAGGGAAAAGAATCTATCACAAAGACACACTAAAAAAGTATGAAAAGATGTATGCATAAGGCAGGTATCAAAGCATTAAGGCTAATAGTCAAAGACTGGAAACAACGAAAATGCCTATCCACATGGGACAGGTTGAATTAATTATGAAGTATCCAAATAATGAATTACTGAGCAGCAATGAAACCACTGAGGAAAATAATAGGGAATATCTTTATATACTACTGTAAAGTGATCTCCAGGATACATTTTTAAGTAAAAAAAGAAGCAGGATGGGTAATAGCTGGGTGCACTGGTGTGTGACTATAGTCCCAGTTACTCAGGAGGCTGAGGCAGCAAAAGTTGGAGGCCAGCCTGGGCAACATAGTGATTATAGGGATACCTGCATCTCTAAAAAAAAAAAAAAAAAAAAAAAAAAAACTAAAAGAAAGAAAGAAAAGTGGAGGAAAGTGTGCATACTATGCTATTGTTTTTAGAAAGGAAGAGAACATGAATATATTCTCTATAGATATAGATGTAAATATAAACAAACAGAGAAAAGGTTAGCTATAGTTACCTATATGAGAAGGGAGAGAAAGATAATAGGATGGAAGAGACAGGGAAAGAAACTACCCTTCTCTGAGTACATACTGTTTTGTAGATTTGACTTTGGGACCACGTAAACATTTATTTTTAAATAATATAAAATTTTAAAACATCTTCATCCATGTCCCTACAAAGGAAATGAACTAATCATTTTTTATGGCTGCATAGTATTCCATGGTGTGCAAGGACAAAAAACCAAACACCACATGTTCTCATTCATAGGTAGGAATTGAACAATAAGTACAATTGGACATAAGAAGGGGAACATCACACAACGGGGCCTGTTGTGGGGTGGGGGGAGGGGGAGGGATAGCATTAGGAGATATACCTAATGTAAATGATGAGTTAATGGGTGCAGCACACCAACAAGGCACATGTATACCTATGTAACAAACCTGCACGTTGTGCACAGGTACCCTAGAACTTAAAGTATAATGAAAAAAATACAAAAAAAAATTTTTTAAAAATTTTTAAAAAAACAAAAAAGTCAAAAGCAAATGAACCTGTGCATCATATTGGTAGCATAACCCATAAAAGTGAATTATTTTAAGTAAATTTGAAATATAGTAATTTTTCTTTTTTTTTTTTTTTAAGATGAAGTCTGGCTCTGTCACCCAGGCTGGAGTGCAGTAGTATGATTTCAACTCACTGCAACCTCTGCCTCCCGAGTTCCAGTGATTCTCCTGCCTCAGCCTCCTGATTAGCTGGGATTACACGTGCGTGCCTCCATGCCCAGCTAATCTTTGTATTTTTTAGTAGAGACTGGGTTTCACCATGTTGGCCAGGCTGGTCTGGAACTACTGACCTTAGGTGATCCGCCTGCCTTGGCCTCCCAAAGTGCTAGGATTACAGGTGTGAGCCATTGTGCCCAGTCGAAATATAGTAATTTAACTTTAAATTCCTGGAGGTATAAATTCTTAAAATAATGAACAAATTAAGTCTTAAACTGTTGTTCAGAATAATATTGTTAGTAACGATAGCAAAACTAATAGTATAACAATAGGATAAAGACAATATATAATTATGTTAATGATGTTGGGAACCCCCAGATTTGCAGTGTAAAACAGATACAATTACAAACTCAAAGAACTCAGTTAAAAACTTGTTTTTCATTTTATTATATATTTTTTAGAGATGGGGTCTCACTATTATTGCCCAGGCTGGTTTTATTTATTTATTTTTTTTTGAGACAGAGTTTTGCTCCTGCTGCCCAGGCTGGAGTGCAATGGCACAATCTCGGCTCACTGCAACCTCTGCCTCCTGGGTTCAAATGATTCTCCTGCCTCAGCCCTCCCAAGTAGCTGGGATTACAGGTGCGCACCACCATGCCTGGCTAATTTTTGTGTTTTTAGCAGAGATGGAGCTTCATCATGTTGGCCAGACTGGTCTCGAACTCCTGACCTCAGGCAATCTGCCTGCCTCAGCCTCCCAAAGTGTTGGGATTACAGGCATGAGCCACTGCGCCCGGCTGAGGCTGGTTTTAAACTCCTGGTCGGTCTAAAGTCATCCTCCTGCCATGGTCTCCTAAAGTGCTGGGATTACAAGCGTGAGCCACTAGTACCCAGCCCTAAAAACTCATCTGACTTGCAAATATCAGTGTTAAAATGTGATGCATTTTCTCTTAAAAAGTCTTTGTCTACATATATATATATATATATATAGAGAGAGAGAGAGAGAGAGAGAGAGAGAGACATATATATGTCTCTCTATATATGTCTCTATATATCTATCTTTATGTATATCTATGTATAGCAATATCTACATCTATCTACATACATATATACACACGTATTTTTGAACTCTGATCACTAAAATGGCCTAAAAGCTATGATGCACCCAATAACAGTGTACAGGAACCAGGATTCATTGGAGAAATGGTGATTCCATGTCTGAAGAAGAAAATGTAGGCCAGGCACGGTGGCTCACGCCTGTAATCCCAGCACTGTGAGAGGCCTAGGCGGGTGGATCACGTGAGGCCAGGAGTTCAAGACCAGCCTGGCCAACTTGGTGAAACCCCATCTCTACTAAAAACACAAACATTAGCTGGGCATAGTGGCATGTGCCTGTTGTCCCAGTTACTCAGGAAGCTGAGGCAGGAGGATCGTTTGAGCCCAAGAGGCAGAGGTTATAGTGAGACGAGATCTCGCCACTGCACTCCAGCCTGCTCAGTGACCAGAGTAAAACCCTGAAAAAGAAAGAATATGTAAAAGATGGGCTGGGTGCAGTGGTTCATGCCTTAATCCCAGCACTATGGGAGGCTGACGAGGGAGGGTTGCTTTAGCTCAGAAGTTTGAGATCAGCCTAGGCAACATGGCGAAACCCAATCTCTACAAAAAGTACAAAAATTAGCCCAGTATGATGGCAGGCGCCTGTGGTCTCAGCTACTGGGGAGACTGAGCCAGAAGGATCGCTGAAGCCTGGGAAGTTGAGGCTGTGATGAGCTGTTTTTGCACCCCTGCACTCCAGTTTGGGTGACAGAACGAGACCCTGCTTCAAAAATAAATAAATAAATAAATAAATAAATAAAATGAAAAGAAAGAAGAGTATTCCAACTAACAAAATTTAAAAGGATGATATAATTAGAGCATCACAATTTTGCAACTTCCTAATAAAATAATGGCTCTGGGCAATGATCATCATTGACTACTAACATCACAGAAAGAGAAACAATAGCACATTATGTTCAAATCTGAATCTGTTTAAGACTAGAATTTACTGCCAGTTTTCAGGAAATGAAGGATGCAAAGGAACATGTTAAACAACATCATAGGAGCACAATTACCAAAATACAGACTGTGGAAATCTCTGGAGGACAGTTTCTTCGATAACAAAAAATGGAGGGCAGGAAAAAAAAGACATGAAGAATTTATAGATTAAAAGGAATTTAAGGTCGGGTGAAATGGCTCTCGCCTGTAATATTAGTACTTTGGGAGGCTGAGTACATTCCGGCGAATGGCTTGATTCCAGGAGTTTCAGACTATCCTGGGCAACAAGGCAAAACCCCATTTCTACAAAAATACAAAAATTAGCCAGGCATGATGAGGCGTGCCCTGTAGTCCCAGCTACTCAGGAGGCTGAGGAGGGAGGATTGCTTGGGCCCAGGAGGTGGAGGTTGCGGCAAGCTGAGATCTCGCCACTGCACTCCAGCCTGGGAGACAGAGTGAGACACCGTCTCAAAATAAAAAAAAAAGGAACTTAAAAGGCATCAATCAATCATACTGTATGGACCACGATCAATCACACTATATGGACCACTTTTGGATTTTGGATTTTCACTTGAACAAATTGTTAAAAAAAATGAGGCTATTGGAGAAATTTAAACACTAACTCAATGATAGTAAAGATTTATTCTTTATTGGTTAAGATAATGAAGATTGATATTTATTTACTTATTTATTTAGAGATGGAATCTCGCTCTGTCGCCCAGGCTGGAGTGCAGTGGCACGATCTCGGCTCACTGCAACCTCCGCCTTCTGAGTTCAAGTGATTCTCCTGCCTCAGCCTCCGAGTAGCTGCAATTACAGGCATGCACCAGCACTCCCGGCTAATTTTTGTATTTTTGGTAGAGACAGGGTTTCACCATGCTAGGCTGTTCTCAAACTCCTGACCTCAGATGATCCACCTGCCTTGGCCTCCCAAAGTGCTGGGAATACAGGCATGAGCCACCACCCAGGGCTTATTTATTTTTGACAAAGAGTTGTAGTGTTACCAGTTGAGGGTGTCCTGTCCAGGTTCTTGGCGTTTTGAACAAATAATTGGGCAAAAAAGGACAAAGCAAGGAAAGAATGTAACAACGAAAGCAGAGATTTATTGAAACTGAAAGCACACACCACACGGTGGGAGTTGATGGAGCAAGCGGCTCAAGGGCCCGGTTACAGAATTTTCTGGGGTTTAAATACCCTTTAGAGGTTTCCATTGGTTACTTGGTACATGCTCTAAGTAAATGAAGAGGTTAAAGTGAAGTTACAAAGTTATTTACTTGGTGTACACTCTATGTAAATGAAGAGAATGAAGTAAAGTTACAAAGTCATTTACTCGGTGTGTGACCTATGTAAATGAAGAGGATATTTCCTGTCATAGCTGAAGTGTTTCCCTTTGATTTAGTTCTAGGAAGTCCTTAGGTTCCCTGCTTCCAGGCCCTGTTCTCCTGCCTCAGTAGGAGACCAGAATATGCCACCATAAAATATGCCTCTTTGACATAGGATTATTTTGAGTTTATTACTTTCAGAAACTGCAGACCTAGAAGTTCTGAAAACATAATAGTTATCCTTTTGTAAAGGAAATTTAAAGGAAATTTCCATTTATAAGGATCTCTCTCTCTCTTTGCTCCAGTAAGAGAAGGATGACTAAATCACTAGACATTCATCAATGGAGAAGTCAATGACTTAAATATGCATAACAAATCTTATCCTTCTTTACTGTACTTTTCCTGGGTATCTCACCATAACTGGCCTTGCCTGCACCCTTGTTTCTTTGTTTTAGTGTATGATAATATTTAAGCCAGAATTCAAAGCCACCTCTTTGAAATTTACTATTTCTCTTGGTATCTCTTATGTATACATGAGGTATACATGTTAATAAACCTCCATTTGCTTTTCTCTTATTAATCAGTTTTTTACAGGGGTCTATCCCAATTAAGAACTATGAAGTTTAGAGAGAAAATCGTTTTTCCTCCCCTACGGAGTTCTTGTATAAAAATACATATGGAAATACATATAGATAAAAAGATATGGCATCATCTGTCACAGTCAAGAGGAACCTAAGGAGACATGATGACTAAATGTAATGTGGTATGCTGAATAACTTCTTGGAACATAAAAAGGACATTATGTTAAAACTAAGGAAATCTGAATAAAGTGTGAAATTCAGTTAATAATAATGTCAGAGGCACTCGAACCAGAGTGACTCCATCTTTAATAGGTGCTGGGTAAAATAAGGCTATGACTTACTGGGCCACATTCCTAGGAGGTTAGGCATGCATAGTCACAGGATGAGATAGGAGGTCGTTATGACATGTACGTCATAACGACCTGTACAACATACAGGTCATAATGACCCTGCTGATAAAAAAAGAATGCAAAGGCCGGGCACGGTGGCTCACGCCTGTAATCCCAGTACTTCGGGAGGCCAAGTTGGGCTGATTGCTTGAGCTCAGGAGTTCGAGACCAGCCTGGAGAACATAGCGAAACCCCATCTCTACTAAAAATACAAAAATTAGCCAGGTATGGTGGCACGAGCTACTTGGGTGGCTGAGGCAAGAGAATCGCTTGAACCCAGGAGGTGGAGGCTGCAGTGAACCCAGATCACGTCACAGCACTTCAGCCTGGGCAACAAAGTGAGATCATGTCTCAAAAAACAAAACAAAAACAAAACAAAAACACAGTGTGATAAAGAAGCTGTCTGAAACCCACCAAAACCAAGATGGTGATGAAAGTGACCTCTGGTGGTCCTCACTGCTCATTACATGCTAATTATAATGCATTAGCATGGTAAAAGACACTCTCATCAGCGCCATGACAGTTTGCAAACGCCATGGCAACGTCTGGAAATTAACCTATATGGTTTTAAAAGGGGAGGGAACTTCTTCTCCGGAAATTGTCCCCCCTTTCCCGAAACCTCATGAATAATCCATCCCTTGTTTAGCATATAAGCAAGAAATAACTATAGGTATACTCAGTCAGGTAGCCTGCATTGCTGCTCTGCCTATGGAGTAGCCATTCTTTTGTTTCTTTACTTCTCTAATAAACTTGCTTTCACTCTATTCTGTGGACTCTCCCTGAATTCTTTCTTGCTCGAGGTCCAAGGACCCTTTCTTATGGGTCTGGATCGGGACCCCTTTTCCGGAAACAATAATATATGAATACTGACTCACTAATTGTTTAAAAAAAAAAAGTACCATACTAGTGTAATACAATAATAACAGGAAAAACTGGGTTTGCAGTATATGGGAATTCTCTATATTATCTTCTCAATGTTTCTGCAAATCTAAAACTGTTCTAAAATAAAATTTTGTTTTAAAAAAGATACGATATAAGGGATTGGTTGAAAATAACCCAGGTCAGACACAGCAGGGAAAATAAATTAAACAAGAGTGGCCATGAATCAATTACTGTTGAAGCTGGTGATGAGTACAAGGAGGCTCATTATACTATTTTCTTTTTTAAAACAGTGCCTTGCTCTGTTGCCCAGGCTGGAGTGCAGTAGTGCCATCTCAGTTCACAGCAGCCTCAACCTCCTGGGCTCAGGCAATCCTCCCACCTCAGCTGGGACAACAGGTATGCTCCAACATGCCTACCTAATGTTTTTTAAAAAATTATTTTTAGTAGTCAAGAGTGGTTGCTCAGGCTAGTCTCCAACTCCTGACCTCAAGCAATACTCCAGTCTTGGCCTCTCAAAATGTTGGGATTACAGGCATGAGCCACCGCCTCTGGCCTATACTATTTCTTTATTTGTTTGTGTTAGACATTTTCCATAATAAACATCAAAATAGATATATCCCAGATTTGCAAAAAAGGAAGAAATAGAAATTCTAGAACTAAAAAGTACAATAACTGAAAATAAGAATTCAGTGAAGCTCTTCCTCTTCCACTTCCATTTCCTTTTCCCTTTCCTTCTCATCCTTCCATTTCCCTTTCTACTTTCCCTTTTCTACTCTCCCCTTCCTTTCCCTTTCTTTTTCTTTCTTTCTTCTTTTTATTTATTTATTTATTTGAGATGGAGTTTTGCTCTTGTTGCCCAGGCTGGAGAGCAACAGTGCAATCCTGGCTCACCGCAACCTCCACCTCCTGTGTTCAAGTGATTCTCCTGCCTCAGCCTCCTAAGTAGCTGGGATTACAGGTATGCACCAATACACCCGGCTACTTTTGTATTTTTAGTAGAGATGGGGTTTCTCCATGTTGGTCATGCTGGTCTCAAATGCCCAACCACAGGTGATCTGCCCACCTCGGCCTCCCAAAATGCTGGGATTACAGGCGTGAACCACTGTGCCCGGCCTTCTTTCCCTTTCTTACTTTGCCCTTTTCTTTCTGAATAATTCAGCTCAGAAGACATTAAAAGTGATGAAGAAAAGCAGGTTTCTGAACTAGGCTTAAGGGAAGCTATGGTGGCTCAAAGCAGGGTGTTTCAGCCAGATCAGAGTGAGGAGGGTGGACCGGGTGCAGTAGCTCACACCTGTAATCCCATCACTTTGGGAGGCTGAGGAGGGTGAATCACTTGAGGTCAGGAGTTCAAGACCAGCCTGGCCAACATGGCAAAACCCCATCTTTACTAAAAATACAAAAATTAGCCGGGTGTGGTGGTGGGCGCCTGCAATCCCAGGTACTCGGGAGGCTGAGGCAGATAGAATTACTTGAACCTGGGAGGCGGAGGTTGCAGTGAACTGACATCGTGCCACTGCACTCCAACCTGGGTGACAGACTGAAACTCCATTTCAAAAAGAAAAAAAAAGAAATATGAGAGTGAGGAGGCTGTTTATGTGGAAGCAATTAATGACCTGTCACATAGTGTCAGAGCCCATATGCGATGATGAAATCATCCACGTATATTCCCTAGCTCTGCTCACTGAGACAGCTGAGAATAGCAATATCTCCATAGCAACATGCACACTTAGCACCCAAATTTTGCATTCTTTTTTTTTTAAGAGGAAATCTCGCTCTGTTGCCCAGGCTGTAGTGTAGTGGCACAATCTGGGCTTATTGCAACCTCCACCTCCTGGGCTCAAGTGATTCTTCTGCCTCAGCCTCCTGAGTAGCTGGGATTATAGGCATGATCCACTGTGCCCGGCCCCAAATTTTGCTTTCTAAATCTCATTCTCTACCCCTAGAAGTGGGGATGCTTGGAGAAATGACTGAGTCCTGGGCTGGGGCAGGGTAAATACAAAATGAGCCTGGAAGATCTTATGTCAGAAAGCAAAGGAATGCTCAAAGAATGAAGGGATCTTATCAAAAGGACATAGAATCAAGCTTCAAGGGACTCCCATTAGCCAAGTTTAGGACAACCTGAATATCAAAACAAATAATACTAGTTGAGAAGTATAAACTCATTGAATAAAATGGGAAAATATGAAGCTGAACTTATATTGAAAGAGTAAACTGAAAGTTTGATAAGTAATGGACTATTCACATAGGCTCAAAATACCTCCTAACAAAAATACATATTAATTACAAAGGAAAAAGAGTAATATTACAGCAGAACACCCTTCCAGACACCACATTAATCAAGTGATTCAAGTCAGCATCTTTTTTTTTTTTATTTTTGAGACGGAGTTTTGCTTTTGTTTCCTGGGCTGAGTGCAGTGGCACACCCTTGGCTCACTGCAATCTCTGCCACCCGGGTTCAAGAGATTCTCCTTTCTCAGCCTCCTGAGTAGCTGGGATTACAGGCACACACCACCAGGCCTGGCTAACTTTTTGTGTTTTTAGTAGAGATGGGCTTTCACCATGTTGGCCAGGCTGGTCTCAAACTCCTGACCTCAGGTGATCCGCCTGCCTTGGCCTCCCAAAGTGCTGGGATTACAGGTGTGAGCCACCGTGCCCGGCCTAAGTCAGCATCATTAATAAAGAAACAAATCAGGCTGGACGTGGTGACTCACACCTGTAATTCCAACACTTTGAGAGGCTGAGGTGGGAGGATCATTGAGACCAGAAATTTGAGACCAGCCTGGGCAACATGGCAAGACGCTGTCTCTAAAAATATATAACAAATTAGCCTGGAGTGGTGGTGCGTGTCTGTAGTCCCAGCTACTGGGACAGCTGAGGTGGGGGGATCATTTGAGCCCGGGAATCAGATGTTGCAGTGGGCCATGATTGTGCCACTGCACTCCAGCCTGGCTAACAGAGCATGATCCTGTCTCATAATAATAATATAGAACAAATAAAAATCATGTGACATCTCATAGGCTGCAATAAGAATGCAACATCATTTCTGATAAACTTGCCAAAGATGCATAATTTTCACCTAATCATGAAGAAAATTAGAAGATCCAAATTGTGGATTGATCCTGTAATCTTTAAAAGTGTTA
This sequence comes from Pan paniscus, assembly GCF_029289425.2. Lineage (NCBI taxonomy): Eukaryota > Metazoa > Chordata > Mammalia > Primates > Hominidae > Pan > Pan paniscus. The sequence goes on from NC_073272.2 coordinate 68,115,808, forward strand.
AGATCATGAAAGCCAAGGCAAGACTGAGAAACTGTTCCACTCTGAAAGCAGCTAAAAAGACAAATAATACAGCACATAATCCTGACCTGAATCACTTTGCTCTGATGAACAGTATTGGAAAACTGAAGAAACTTACATCAGGTCTGGGGATTAGATGGTAGTAATGTATCAATGATAATTTCCTGATTTTGATGGCTGTACAGTGGTTGTGTATGAGAATGTCTTTGTTTTTATGAAATACACACTAAAATATTCAGGGGTGATAGCATATCTTGTTGGCAACTTAATCTCAAATAGATCAGGAAATAAAACAGCTTTATACTGCACTTTCAACATTTATGTAAGCATTAGGTGAATATGGTGATGTGTGCCACGTAGTCGCAGCTACTCGGAAAGCTGAGGTGGGAGGATACCTTGAGCCTAGGAGTTTGAGTCCAATCGGCAATATTATAGCAAGACTTCATCTTACACAAAAAAGGAGAACCCCCTTCCACATTTATATAAGCTTAAGATTGATACAAAACATAGATAAAAAAGAAGAGACTGGGTATTGTGGCTCACACCTGTAATCTCAGCACTTTGAGATGCCAAGGTGGGAGCATCACTTAAGACCAGGAGTATGAGACCAGCCTGGGCAACATAGTGAGATCCTATCTCTAAAAACAATTTTTTTTTAAATAGCTGGGCATGGTGATGCACACCTGTAGCCCCAGCTCCTCAGGAGGCTAGGGTGGGAGGATGGCTTGAGCCCAGGAGGTTGAGGCTGCAGTAAACTGTGATCACGCCACTACACTCCAGCCTGGGTGACAGAGCAAGACAGTCTCAAAAAAAAAAAAAAAAGGTCCAAGGACTGTCATGCCTGTAATCCTAGCACTTTGGGAGGCTGAGGTGGGCAGATCACCAGAGGTCAGGAGTTCGAGACCAGCCTGGCCAACATGGTGAAACCCCGTCTCTACTAAAAATACAAAATTAGCCGGGCATGGTGGCACGTGCCTGTATTCCCAGCTACTCAGGAGGCTGAGGCAGGAGAATTGCTTGAACCGGGGAGGTGGAGGTTGCAGTGAGCTGAGATCGACCATTGTACTCCAGCCTGGGCAAAAAGCAACACACCGTCTCAAAAAAAAAAAAAAAAAAAAGGAAAAGAAGTAAATTCCGTGAATAGGTTAAGATATTAAGAAACTGATTAAAAACAGTGAACTGATATTAAGAAATTAAGGAAAGAATCAGTAATCTGGTAGAGTGTAGAAGAAGCTATCCAGAAAGTGTCGGAGAATGTTCAAAGACAGAAGGGAGGGTAGTAGACATAGACAAATCAATGAGAAGGTCTAGTCTGTGCTAAATTTGAGAGCAAATGAAAAAAATCTAGGGAGATTGGGAGAGAGAATAAAGAGATAATAGTTGAGGTCTACCCAGAGCTGATGAATATATCAATCAACAGATTCAAGAGACCCAACAAATCCAAAACCGGAAAAACATAAATTCTTGACAAGAGTCATAGTTAGAATGCAGAACATCATCAAAAGTTACCATTACAAGGCTGGGATCACACCTGTAATGCCAGCACTTTGGGAAGCTGAGGTGGGAGGATCACTTGAGGCCGAGAGTTCAAGACCACCCTGGTCAAACAGAGCAAGACTCCATCTGCCCCCATCCTCGCCAAAAAAAAAAAAAAAAGGATGGACTTGGTGATGCATGTCTGTAGTCTTAGCAACTGGGGAGGCTGAGGCAGGAGGATTGTTAGAGTCCAGCAGTTAGAGGTTGCAGTGAGCTATGATTGTAGCATTGCAGTTCAGTCTGGGTGACATAGTGAGACCTTGTCTCTAAAATAAACAAGCAAAGAAACAAACAAAAATGAATGAAAAGATAATCCACAGGCTGGGAGAAAATACTGTATATGCAAAGCAACTATCTTACCAAGGGCTGGTACCTAGAATATATAAGGAAGTGCTCAACTCAATAATGAAAGGACAAACAACATAAATAAAAATGTACAAAACACTTAAACAGTCACCTAACAAAATGCAGGTATATGAATGGTAGATACATGAATGTCCACAATAAAAGGTACACAATGTCATTAATCATCAAAAAGTGCAAATTAAAACTTCAAGAAAATACTGCTGCATACCCATAAGAGTGGGTAAAATGAAAAAGTATGGCAAAAATGACACTATTAGAATAACTCATAATAAATTAATTTAGCAAGGTCCTAAAATGTAAAGTTTTATTTTTTGTTTTTTGCTTTTTTGTTTGTTTGTTTGTTTTGTTTTTTGACACAGAGTCTTGCTCTATTGCCAAGGCTGGAGTGCAGTGGCATGATCTGGGCTCACTGCAACCTCTGCCTCCCAGGTTCAAGCGATACTTGTGCATCAGTCTCCCAACTAGCTGGGACTACAGATGCGCATCACCACGCTTGGCTAATTTGTGTACTTTTGCTAGAGATGGGGTTTCACGATGTTGGCCAGGCTGGTCTCAAACTCCTGACCTCAAGTGATCAGCCCGCCTAGGCCTCCCAAAATGCTGGGATTACAGGTGCGAGCCACTGAGCCCAGCCTAGAATAGAAGGTTAATATATAAAAAAACTGTTTTATATTCTAGCAAATGGAAAGTGGAAAATGTTTAACAAATTCCAAATACAGTAAATATGAAAGATAAGGAATAAATATAACAAAAGTCATCTAAAATCTCTATAGTAGAAATTTAAAAATATTAGTAAGATAAATTAAAGATCTAAACAATCAGAAAGCTACCCTATGTTCATGAATTGAAAGACAATATTGTTGCCAGGGCGTGGTGGCTCACGCCTGTAATCCCAGCACTTTGGGAGGCTGAGGCAGGCAGATCACTTGAGGTCAGGAGTTGGAGATTAGCCTGGCCAACATGGCGAACACCCATCTCTACTAAAAATACAGAAAAATTAGCCTGGCGTGGTGGCATGTGCCTGTAGTTACAGCTACTCAGGAGGCTGAGGCAGAAGGATCACTTAAACTCAGGAGGTGGAGGTTGCAGTGAGCTGAGATGGCATCACTGCACTCCAACCTGGGCAACAGAGTGAGACTTTGTCTCAAAAAAATAAATAAATAAAATAAATAAATAAATGAAGGGAGAAACAAATAATTCAACAACAATAGTTGGATAGGCCAGGCACAATGACTCACACCTGTAATCCCAACGTGGTGAGAGGCCAAGGCAGGAGGATCACTTGAGCCCAAGAGTTCAAGACCAGCCTGGGCAACATAGTGAGACCCTGCCTCTATAAAACTAAAAAATTTAGCTGTGTGGTGTCACCTGCCTGTAGTCCCAGCTACTTGGAAGGCTGAGGTGGGAGGATAGCTTGAGCCTGGGAGGTCAAGGCTGCAGTGAGCCATGATCATGCCACTGCACTTGAGTCTGGACAGCAGAGTGAGACCCTGTCTCCAAAAAAAAAAAAAAGAATTGTTGGATACTTCAACACACTACTTTAAATAATGAGTAGAAAAACTAAGCACAAGATCAACAAGGAAATAGAAGATTTGAACCACATTATAAACTAATTATATTTAATAGACAGCTACGGAACCCACCAATCATGCTTCTTAACTGCATGTGGAACATTCTCTAGGATAAACCATATGCAATAAGCCTCATTTTAATATAAAGGTTTGAAATAATATAAAGTATATTTTCTAAATATGGAATGAAATTAGAACTGAATAACAGAAGAAACTTTGGGAAATTCAAAAATACATGGAAAGTAAACAACATACTCTTTAATAAACAATGCTTCAAAGAAAAATTCACAAGAGAAACAAGAAAATACTTGGACATGAAGAAAAGGGAGATATATCACCAAAATTTATCAGATCCAGCTAAAGAAGTACTGAGAGGGAAATTTATAGCTATAAATGCTTTCATTACAAAAGAAAGCTCTCAAATCAATAACCTAAACTTCAACCTTAAGACCCTGGAAAAAGAAGAGCAAACTAAACTTTAAAGAAGCAGATAGAAGGAAAAATAGAGATTAGAGTGGAAATTAATTAAATATAATATATAGAAATACATAGAACAATAAACAATAACAGCAAAAGTTGGTTCTTTAAAAATTAACAAAATTCACAAACCTTTAGTTAGATTGATCACAAAAAAGAAGGAACAGTCAAATTCCTAAAATTAGAAATGAAAGAAGACACATTATTTCCAACCTGATAGAAATAAAATGGACTTGGCTAGGTGTGGTGACTCACGCCTGTAATCCCGGCACTTTGGGAGGCCAAGGCAGGCGGATCACCTGAGGTCAGGAGTTCGAGACCAGACTGACCAATGTGGTGAAATCCCATCTCTACTAAAAATACAAAAATTAGATGGGCGTGGTGGCAGGCACCTGTAATCCCAGCTATTCAGGAGGCTGAGGCAGGATAATTGCTTGAACCTGGGAGGCGGAGGTTGCAGTGAGCTGAGATCCTGCCATTGCACTCCAGCCTGGGTGACAACAGCGAAACCGTGGCTCAGAAATAAATAAATAATAAATAAATAAATAAAATGCATTAGAAGGGGATACTATAGACAATTCTATGCCAACAAATCAGATAAACTCAATGAAAAGAACACATTTTTATGAAGACACAAACTACTGATACTGACACAAGAAGATATTAAAAACCTCAATGTACCTGTAACATATAAGGAGATTGAAGAGGTAATTTTAAATTTTGCCACAAAGAAAATCATAGGCCCAGGCAGGGCACGGTGACTCAGGCCTGTAATCCCAGCACTTTGGGAGACCGAGGCAGGTGGATCATTTGAGGTCAGGAGTTCGAGACCAGCCTGACCAACTTGGTGAAACCCCATCTCTACTAAAAATACAAAAAAAATAGCTGGGCATGGTGGTGGCCACCTGTAATCCCAGCTACTCGGGAGGCTGAGGAAGGAGAATTATTTGAACCTGGGAGGCGGAGGTTGCACGCAGTGAGCTGAGATTGCTCCACTGCACTCCAGTCTGGTCTGGGGAAAAAAAAGAAAGAAAAAGAAAGAAAATCATGGGCCCAGATGGCTTCACTAGTAAATTTATTTTCATATATGTAAAAAAAATTTTTTTTGAGACAGAGTCTCACTCTGCTGCCCAGGCTGGAGTGCACGGGTGCCATCTCAACTCACTGCAACTGCCGCCTCTCAGGTTCAAGCGATGCTCATGCCTCAGCCTCCCAAGTAGCTGGGATTACAGGCACCCACCACCATGCCCGGCTAATTTTTGTATTTTTTGCAGAGACGGGGTTTCTCCATGTTGGCCAGGCTGGTCTCAAATTCCTGGGCTCAAGTAATCTGCCTGCCTTGGCCTCCCAAAGTGCTGAGATTATAGGCGTGACCCACTGTGCTCAGCCTAAAAAGATTTTTTTTTTGAGACAGAGTCTCACTCTATTGCCCAGGCTGGAGTGCAGTGGCATGATCTCGGCTCACTGCAACCTCCAACTCCCAGGTTCAAGCGATTCTCCTGCCTCAGCCTACCAAGTAGGTGGGATTACAGGTGTGCACCACCATGCCTGGATAATGTTTAGTATTTTTAGTAGAGACAGAGTTTCACCATGTTGACCAGGCTGGTGTCGAACTCCTGACCTCAGATGATCTTCCCTCCTCGGCCTCCCAAAGTGCTTCGATTACAGGAGTGAGCCACCGTGCCTGGCCCAAAAGATTTTTTAAAAAGAATTAATACTTATTCTTTACATGTACTTTCAAATATTAGAATAGAAAGAATCACTTCACAATTCATTCTATGAAGACAGAATTACCCAGACATCAAAACCAGAGAAGAAAATTAAAGGAAAAAAAATTATAGACCAATATGACTGATGAGTACAGACACAATAATCTTCAGCAAACTACTAGCAAAATAAATTCATTAACATATAAAATGGATTTTATAACATGGCTAAGTTTTATTTATCCAAGGAATCCAAAGTTGGCTTAATATCTAAAAATTATTATACTACATAAAAATCAATAGAATAAGGGACAAAAACATGATCATCTCAATAGAAGCAAAAAAATGCATTTGACAAAATCCAACAAGCTTTCATGATAAAAACACTCAACAGATTAGGAACAGAAGGGAACTTACTCAACTCGGTAAAGAGCATCTATGAAAATCCCACATATTACTTTACATTTTACTTAAAAGAAAAAGACTGAATGCTTTCTCCCTACAGTCAGGAACAAGACAAGAGTACTACTTCCATTCAATATTGTACTGAAGGTTCTAGCAAGGACAGCTGGACAAGTAAAAGAAGTAAAAGGCATACAGAAATGAAAGGAAGAAATAAAACTATCTTTATTTGCCAAAGACATGATATTGTATATAAAAAATCTGGCCAGGCACAGTGGCTCACACCTGTAATCCCAGCACTGGGAGGCCGAGGTGGGCAGATCACCTGAGGTTGGGAGTTCGAGACCAGCCTGGTCAACATGGAGAAACTCTGTCTCTACTAAAAATACAAAATTAGCTGGGCATGGTGGTGCATACCTGTAATCCCAGCTACTTGGGAGGCTGAGGCAGGAGAATCATATAAACCGGGAGCGGAGGTTACGGTGAGCCAAGATCACGCCATTGCACTCCAGCCTGGACAACAAGAGCAAAACTCCATCTCAAAAAAAAAAAAAAAAAAAAAAAAAAAAAAGTGAATCCGTGTGGGCACAGTGGCACACACCTGTAGCCCTGGCGACTTGGAAGGCTGAGGCAGGAGGATCACATGAGCCCAGGAATTCAAGGCTGTAGGGCACCATGATCACATCTGTGAATAGCCATTGTACTCCAGGCTGAGCAACATAGTGAGACCCCGTCTCTTACAAGAAAATCATAAGGAACTCACAAAAATCTATTTTTCTTTAGAGATGGGGTTTCACTGTCACGCAGGCTGGAGTGCAGTGGCCACACTGGAAAGCAGTGGTGCGATCCGGCTCGTTGCAGCCTCAAGCTCCTGGGCTCAAGTAATCCTTCTAACTCAGCCTCTCGGGTAGCTGGGATTACAGGCGTGTACCACCATGGCCAAATAAGTTTTTTATTTTTTGTAGGGATGTGGTCTCGCTTTGTTGCTCAGGCCAGCCTTGAACTCCTGGCTTCAAGTGATCCTTCCATTTTGGCCTACCGAAGTGCTGGGATTCCAGGTGTGAGCCACCACGACTGGCCTACAAAAAAACTATTACAACTAAAAAAAAAAAGTCAACCAGTTTGTAAGATACAAACAATATACAGAAAGCAGTTGTATTTCTATACACATGTAACATACAATCCAAAAATTAAATTAAGAAGTATCCCATTAAAAAGCTTCAAAAAGAATAAAACGCTAAGGAATAAATTTAACAAAAATAAATAAATAAAAATCATACTCTAAAAATTATAAAACATTGTCCAAAGAAATTAAAGATCTAAATAAAGTGAAAGGTAGATATACCATGCTCATGTATTGGGAAGACTTAATTTTATTTATTTATTTATTTATTTTGAGATGGAGTCTCGCTCTATTGCCCAGGCTAGAGTGCAGTGGGGTGATCTTGGCTCACTGCAACCTCTGCCTCCTGGGTTCAAGCGATTCTCTTGCCTTAGCCTCCTGAGTAGCTGGGATTACAGGCATCCGCCACCATGCCTGGCTAATTTTTGTATTCTCAGTTGAGACGGGGTTTTGCCATGTTGGCCAGGCTGGCCTTGAACTCCTGATCTCAGGTGATCCTCCTGCCTTGGCCTCCCAAAGTTCTAGGATTACAGGCATGAGCCACTGTGCCCGGCCCAAGACCTAATATTTTTAAGATAGCAATTCTTCTCAAATTCATCTACAGATGCAATGCAATCACTACCAAAATCCCAGTCACGGCTGGGGACGGTGGCTCACCCCTGTTATCTCAGCACTTTGGGAGGCTGTAGGTGAGAGGATTGCTTGAAGCCAGGAGTTCGAGACCAGCCTGGGCAACAAAATGAGACCCCAATTTCTGCAAGAAATACACACACATAAAAAACAAACAAACAAAAAAAAAACACCAAACCAAAAATACTCAGTCAACTTTTTTTTTCAGAAATTTATTTGCTGATTCTAAAATTCATATGAAAATTCAAGGGACCCAGAATAGCTAAACGACCTCAAGAAAGAGGAACAGAATGGAGTGGAGCTCAGAGCTGTGGAGAGGAATGAAGCTGAGCAGCTGGGTTAGCCTGGCCAAACCAGTGGAGCACAGACGTGGGTCAAGCGCTGGTGAACATATGCTTTTGACACATTAGAGACTTTTTTGATCATGGATGATGAACATATACCAGATTTTTCAAGTTTAAAGGATGAAACTGCTTATTGGAAGGAAATGTCCTTGAAGTACAAACATAGCTTCCAGGAAGCTTGAGATGAGCTAGTTGAATTTCAGGAAGGAAGCAGAGATTTAGAAGCAGACTTGGCAGCACAATTAGCACAGCCTGAACAAAGAAATAGAGACTTGCAACTTTATAGCCAAAGTCTGAAATATGAAGTGGAGGCATTGAAGGAGAAACCAGAACATCAATATGCACAGAGCTACAAGCAGGTCTCAATATCAGATGATTTAAGTCAGATGTGGGCCATTAAGGTGTGGTTGCTTAAGTATGTGAGAGAGCTGGAACAGGCCAATGATGACCCGTAGCAAGCAAAAAGGGCAATAATAGTTTCACTAAAAGACGTTGTTTTTGTTTTGTTTTGTTTTGTTTGAGACGGAGTCTCGCTCTGTTGCCCAGGCTGGAGAGCAGTGGTGAGATCTCGGCTCACTGCAACCTCCACCTCCCAGGTTCGCTGTGTTGACCAGGCTGGTCTCGAACTCCTGACCTCAAGTAATCCACCCGTCTTGGCCTCCCAAAGTGCTGGGATTACATGTGTGAGCCACCACACCTGGCCTTCACTGGAAGACTTTGAACAAAGGCTAAATCAGGCCATTGAATGGAATGCATTTTTAGAAAGTGAACTTCATGGAAAGGAATGTTGTCGGTCTCTGTACAGAGGTTAAAAGATGAAGCAAGAGATTTAAGGGCAAGAACTAGCAGTTCAGGAAAGCAAGTAACCAGAAAGTTGGCTCCTACTTCTCCAACTCTAGATGGTGAAAAGATAGATTCCACTGTCCAGGGATCACTGTTTTTGCCAGCCACTCCTATTGGCAAAGGAAAGGAAAACAATTTTCCTTCCCGAAAGCTACACTAAGTGGTTTTGGTACCAGTCCACTAACTCCTGCTGGGCTATCAGCATTAACGACCGTGGGGGATCTCTTAGGAAAATTAGGGACTTTACAATCCTAATTAGCAGCTTGCAGAAATTTTGCAAAGGACCAAACATGAAAGTCCTATATTTCAGGAAATGTTAACAGTGGGGTGCTGAATGCCAATTGCACAAGAGTCTCCCAATCAGATGAAGGGCAAGAAAAAGTCATATTTCCGGCCAGGCAGTAATCCCAGCAGTTTGGGAGGCCGAGGTAGGCGGATCACTTAAGGTCAGGAGTTCGAGACCAGCCTGGCCAACATGGTGAAACCCCATCTCTGCTATAATTACAAAAATTTGCTGGGCATGGTGGTGGGCACCTGTAATGCCAGCTACTCAAGGGGCTGAGGCACAAGAATCGCTTGAACCCAGGAAGCGGAGGTTGCAGTGAGCCTAGATAGCACCACTGCACTCCAGCCTGGGTGACAGAATGAGACTCTGTCTCAAAAGAAAAAAAAAAAAAAAGGCCAGGCGCCCTGGCTCACGCCTGTAATCCCAGCACTTTGGGAGGCCAAGGCAGGCAGATCACTTGAGGCCAGGAGTTCGAGAACAGCCTGGGCAACATGGTGAAACCCTGTCTCTACTAAAAATACAGAAATGAGCCCGGTGTGGTGGCGCATGCCTGTCGTCCCAGCTACTGGGGAGGCTGAGGCAGGAGAATCGCTTGAACCCAGGAGGCGGAGGTTGCAGTGAGCCGAGATTGTGCCACTGCACTCCAGCCTGGGCGACAGAGTGAGACTGTCTCAAAAAAAAAAAAAAAAGTCACATTTCCTACATTGTTCATAATGCAGTAAACGGCTTTAATCCAGCTCCTCCTTCTCCTGGTCTGCATTCCTCATGCCTGCTGCCAGCACCGGGTATGCTGCCTTTCAGTGTGAGTGCTTGGCCTCCAAGTGGGGGCTCTTGCCCTCCTCCAACAACCCAATACACCCATGCCTCACCCCTTGGTGCCGGGGCCCAGCCCCATGCCCCTCCAACTGCCTTCCCACCGCTGGCAGGGGGCTGGCTGCATGCAGCGGCGGCGGCTGGGCCCTGCCTAGCCCCAGGACTCTGCACAATATCAATACTGGCTATTTTCTCTTCTTACCATAGTGAAGTTGGCTTCATATGATTGCACTTGTGTGGGTCACAAGGTGATGCATCTGTGTATTACTTGGTCACTGGATGGAGAAATACCCATTCATCACACCTGCTTCATAGCCCCCACTCTGCTGTACTGACAGGATTTACTTGTGTTAGGACATTGCAAATCTTCTAGAAGTTCTCCACCAAATCAGGTCAATGTGTGCCTTCTTTCTGAGCTCCCACTCAAGCATCTTCAGTGCTCATGATCATGTGTCCCCCAGCTCCACCCCTCACTGTTCGGGCCTGTTTCTGGCAAAAAGTCAGGAAGGTTACTGAATTAGAGAAAATTTTCTGGACCTTCTGATTTTACTTAAGCAGTTACCATTCCATGGACTTGCCTCCCAAAGCAGCAAAATGCCTGTCAGAGCCCCAGATGGCAGGAGACTCTGGGGCCTGGGCACACAGACTAAGCCTCTGTGCTGTCTTCTTCTCTGTGTGCCTCAGACTCGGTGGGTGGAGAGCTGGCAGGCAACCTCTCACCAGCTTTCCAGTCCTTCAGGTCTATGACATCTTCAGACCTTTTTTCTCCTCTGAGGGCTAGCCCAGTTAGTTTTGGAAGGGTTGAGTAGCCTGACTCCAGGGCTGGCTGGTGCCGGCTCCTGGGGGGCGGACTCACCAAAAGTGGTTGTCTCTGTGCATTGCTTGATCACTGTCATGCTGCATTTAGTGTTTACATTTGCTTCATTGTATTGGGTTGGTGCAAAAGTAATTGCGGTTTTGCCATTACTTTTAATAAATGAAATGCATTTTTAGAAAGTGAACTTCATGAAAATGAATGTTGTTAAACCAAACACTGCATGTTCTCACTCATAGGTGGGAATTGAACAATGAGAACACTTGGACACAGGAAGGGGAACATCACACACTGGGGCCTGTCGTGGGGCGGGGGGAAAGGGAAGAGATAGCATTAGGAGATATACCTAATGTAAATGACGAGTTAATGGGTGCAGCACACCAACATGGCACATGTATACATATGTAACAAACCTGCACGTTGTGCACATGTACCCTAGAACTTAAAGTGTAATTTAAAAAATATATTAAAAAGTCAAAAAAAGTCTCAAATAATTAAATAAAGTCCTCCAGTATTTCTCATCCTCAAAAAAAAAAAAAAAAGAAAATGAATGTTGTTGGTCTCTGTACAGAGTTTAAAAGATGAAGCAAGAGATTTAAGGGCAATTACTGTCGCACCAACCTAATACACAGGTTTGTAAACATGACTAAGATATTTATATATAACTTGTGTTTTATAGATTTTATTTATTCAGAACTCATACGACATGTTAATGACTTACGATAGTGTCCTACTCTGGGCAACTGTGTAGGATCATAACACGGTTAAAAAAACACTTCCCCTCAAAAAAAGTCTTTTAGTGTAGATACAATAAATTTCATAGAAAAAAAAGAGGAACAGAGTTGGAGAACTGACATTTTCTGATTTTAAAATTCACTAGAAAACTACAACAATGAAAACTGTGTTGTTTTGGCATAAGAATAGACATATAGATCAATGGAATTTAATTGAGAGTTCTGAAATAAAGCTTTACTTTGATGGTCAGTTGATTTCAACAAGAATACCAAAACAATTCACAGGAGAAAAGAAGTAGTGTTTTCAACAAATGATGTTGGAATAACTGGATATCCAGCTGCAAAAGTTGAACTTAGACCTTATCTTATACCATATATGAAAGTTAACTCGGCGGCCCTGTCTGGGAAGTGAGGAGCACCTCTGCCCAGCCGTCCCGTCTGGGAAGTGGGGAGCGCCTCTGCCCGGCCGCCCCGTCTGGGAAATAAGGAGCGCCTCTGCCCGGCTGTCCATCATCTGGGATGTGCGGAGTGCCTCTGCCCGGCCGCCCCATCTGGGAGGTGTACCCAACAGCTCCGAAGAGACAGCGACCATCAAGAATCGGCCATGATGACGATGGCGGTTTTGTCGAAAAGAAAAGGGAGAAATGTGGGGAAAAGAAAGATCAGACTGTTACTGTGCCTGTGTAGAAACAAGTAGACATAGGAGACTCCATTTTGTTCTGTACTAAGAAAAATTCTTCTGCCTTGGGATGCTGTTAATCTATAACCTTACCCCCAACCCCATGCTCTCTGAAACATGTGCTGTGTCAACTCAGCATTAAATGGATTAAGGGCAGTGCAAGATGTGCTTTGTTAAACAGATGCTTGAAGGCAGCATGCTCGTTAAGAGTCATCACCACTCCCTAATCTCAAGTACCCAGGGACACAAACACTGTGGAAGGCCACAGGGACCTCTGCCTAGGAAAACCAGAGATCTTTGTTCACATGTTTATCTGCTGACCTTCTCTCCGCTATTATCCTATGACCCTGCCACATCCCCCTCTCCGAGAAACAACCAAGAATGATCAATAAATACTAAAAAAAAAAAAAAAAAAGAGCTTATCAATCAGAAAAAAAAAGAAAGTTAACCCAAAATCGTAATAAACCTAAAAGTAAGTGCTAAAACCATAAAATTTTCAGAGGAAAATATAACTACAAATCTTCATGACCTTAGATTAGGTATGATACCAAAAGCACAAGCAACAAAAGATAACCAATAAATCAGGATTCATCAAAATTAAAAATTAAATATCAAAATTAAAAATACTGCCATGTTTTATATGTGTCTCTAAAAGTTTATGAGTCAGAAACTCTTTTTTTTTGAGACAGAATCTCACTCTGTCACCCAGGCTGGAGTGCAGTGGTGCCACTATGACTCATTGGGCTCACCTGGAATTCCAGGTGTCAGCCACTGTGCCTAGCCTATGTATTGGAAACTTAATCCTTTTTCCCTCATGAATGGATTAATGTCACTATCATGGGAGTGGGCTTGTTATCATGAGAGTGGCTTTGCTATAAAAGCAAGCTTTCTGTGGCCTCTTGCTCTTGTCCTCTAGCCATGTGATGCCCTCTGCCATGTTATGACACAGTAAGAAGGCCCTCACCAGATGCTGGTGCAATGCTCTTGGACTCCCTAGCCTCCAGAACCATGAACTAAATAAACGTATTTTCTTTATAAATTACCCAGTCTGTGGTATTGTTATAGCAACAGAAAATGAACTAAGATAGATACTATAAAGAAGTTGAAAAAGCAACCCACAAAATGAGAGAAAATATTTGCAAAGCATATTTCTGTTAAGAAACATGTACCTATAATATATAAGGAACTCTTAAAAACTCAACAATAAAAAGACTACTCAATTTAAAATAGGTAAAGAATTTGAATAGATATATCTCCAAAGAAGCTACATAAATTGTCAATAAGGAAATGAAAAGATGCTCAACACCATGTAATTGTGATATCTGTGACATTTGTGAAATGCAAATCAAATCCAAAATTATATATCACTTCACACCCACTAGGATGACTATAATTAAAAAAATATGCAATAACAAATGTTGGTAATGATGTGAAAAAAATTGAAGGCTTCATACATTGCTAGTGGAAATGTAAAATGGCATAGCTATTTTGGTAAATGGCTTGAAAGTTCCTCAAAAGGTTAAACATGGAGTAACCATAAGACCCAGCAATTTCACTCCTAGATACATACTCAAGAGAAATGAAAACGTATGTCCATGTACTACATGCAAAAGTTCACAGCAGCATTAATCATAATAGCTGAAAAATGGAAATAACCCAATGTTCATGAGCTGATGAATGGATAAGAAAAATATGGCATGTCTGTACAATGGAATATTATTCAGCTGTAAAAAGGAATTAAATGCTACATTCATGCTATAGCATGGATGAAACTTGAAAACACTATGCTAAGTGAAAGAAGCCCACATATTTTATGATTCTATTTATATAAAATGTCCAGAACAGGCAAATGTATGGAGACAGAAAATAAGTTAGTAGTTTCCCACGGCTGGTGGTGGGCAATGGGGGATTTGAGGATGATGGTTAAGGGGTGCAGAGCTCTTGTCTGGGACAATGAAAGTGTTATAAAATTGATTGTGGTGATAGATGCATATCTCTGTGAATATATCAAATATCAGTCAATTGCACACTTGAAAGGAGTGAATCATAGGACATGTGAATTATATCGCAATAAAGCTGTTACAAAACCCCTGAAGTTTCATTTATTTGCTTAGTTTTTCCAGGGAAGACATCAAACTCAGAATTAATTTGTTTTTTGAGACAAGGTCTCATTCTGTTGCCTAGGCTAGAGTTCAGTGGTGCAATTGTAGCTCACTGCAGCCTTAACCTCCTGGGTTCAAGTCATTCTCCCACCTCAGCTTCCTGAGTAACTGGGACCACAGGTACGCACCACCATATTTGGCTAATTATTAAGTTTTTTGTAGGGACAGGTTCTTGCCATCCTGCCCAGACTGATCTCAAACTCCTGGCTCAAGCAATCTTCCCGCCTTTGCCTCCCAATGTACTGGGATTACAAGCACGAGCCACCACACTTGGCCCTGAAGTTTTTCTTTCTCTTTCTTTCTTTCTTTCTTTCTTTCCTTCTTTCTTTCTTTCTTTCTTTCTTTCTTTCTTTCTTTCTTTCTTTCTTTCTTTCTTTCTTTCTTTCTTTCTCTTTCTTTCTTTCTCTCTCTCTCTCTCTTTCCTTCCTTCCTTCCTTCCTTCCTTCCTTCCTTCTTTCTTTCTTTCTCTTTCTTTCTCTTTCTTTCCTTTTTTTTTGTGACAGGGTCTCATTCTGTCACCCAGGCTAAAGTGCAGTGGCATGATCACAGCTCACTGCAGCCTCAACCTCCCTGGGCTCAGGTGATCCTCCCACCTCAGCCTGTGGAGTAGCTGGGACCACAGTCACCATGCCTGGCTAATTTTTTGTATTTTTTGTAGAGATGGAGTTTCGCCGTTTTTCCCTGGCTGGTCTCAAACTCCTGAGCTCAAGCAATCCATCTGCCTCAGCCTCCAAAAGTGCGGGGATTATAGATGTGAGCCACCATGGCTGGCCCCGCTGAATTTTTTTTTTTTTTTTTTTTTGAGACGGAGTCTTGCTCTATCGCCCAGGCTGGAGTGCAGTGGTGCGATCTCGGCTCACTGCAAGCTCTGCCTCCCAGGTTCACGCCATTCTCCTGTCTCAGCCTCCCGAGTAGCTGGGACTACAGGCACCCGCCACCACGCCTGGCTAATTTTTTATATTTTTAGTAGAGACAGGGTTTCACCATGTTAGCCAGGATGGTCTCAATCTCCTGACTTCGTGATCCGCCCACCTCGGCCTCCCAAAGTGCTGGGATTACAGGCTTGAGCCACCGCGCCTGGCCTGAAGTTTTAATAAAGCTATTTTCAGACATAAAGCCACTGAAATAATTCATTTCCAGTAGACCCACACTACAAAAAATATTTTAAAAATTTCTTCAAGTGATAGACAAATGGCACCAGTCGGAAACCTGGATCTATACACAGAGCACACAGGAATGAAAAGCCTTAGAAAGGGTAATTACATGTGTGAATAGAAAGACCTTTCTTTCTTATTATTTAAATAAAATAATAAGTGTTAAATAAAATAATAACAAAAAACTTAATAATTAGCCAAAAATGGTGGTGCGTAACTGTGGTCCCGGCTACTCAGGAGGCTGAGATGGGAGAATGACTTGAAGGCTGCAGTGAGCTACAATTGCACCACTGAACTCTAGCCATGGCTGGGTAAGGTGGCTTACCTGTAATTCAAGCACTTTGGAAGGCTTGAGGTGGGAGGATCACTTGAACCTAGTAGTTTGAGACCAGACTGGGCAATATAATGAGGCCCTGTCTCTACAAAATACATATATATATATATAATATATATACACACACTATTATATATATACTATATATAATATATATAGTGTGTGTATATATACTATATATAATATATATAGAGTATGTATATATTATATATACTATATATAATATATAGAGAGTATGTATATATATTATATATACTATATATAATATATAGAGTATGTATATATTATATATACTATATATAATATATAGAGAGTATGTATATATTATATATACTATATAATATATAGAGAATATATATTATATATACTATATAATATATAGAGAATATATATTATATATACTATATAATATATAGAGAGTGTGTATATATATTATATATACTATATATAATATATAGAGAGTATGTATATATATTATATATACTATATATAATATATAGAGAGTATGTATATATATTATATATACTATATATAATATATAGAGAGTATGTATATATATTATATATAGTGTGATATGTATATATATTATAATTATACACACATTATATATTATATACATACTATATATAATATATATAGTGTGTGTATATATATTATATATATACTATATATAATATATATAGTGTGTGTGTGTGTATATATATTATATATATACATTAGCCTGACATTGTGGTGCGTGCCTATAGTCCCAGGTACTTGGGAGGCTGAGGTGGGAGGATTGCTTGAGCCCAAGAGGTTGAGGCTGAAGTGAGCCGAGATTGTACCACTGTACTCTGGCCTGGGTGACAATGTGAGACCCTGTTTCAAAAGAAGAAAAACAGCAACAATGTATGACAGAGTTTATAACATATGTAGAAGTAAAATGTATGACAATAAGGGCACAAAGACCAGAAGGGAGAAATGGAAGCATCCTCATACTGGTAAATACAGGTCTCATACTGTGAATCTAACAGCATAAATCATTTGACGGTAGACTGTGATATATTAAAACTATTTAACATAAACCCTAAAGCAATCACTATACCAACACAACAAAGAGTTATAGCCAATAAATTAACAAGGATAAAAAAATGGAATGATTGGGGCCGGACATGGTGGCTCATGCCTGTAATCCCGGCACTTTGGGAGGCTGAGGCTGGTGGATCACCTGAGGTCAGGAGTTCGAGACCAACCTAGCCAACATGGTGAAACCCCGTCTCTACTAAAAATACAAAAATCAGCAAGGGGTCGGGTGCCTGTAGTCCCAGTTACTTGGAAGGCTGAGGTGGGAAGATTGCTTGAACCTGGGAGGTGGAGGTTGCAGTGAGCCGAGATCATGCCACTGCACTCCAGCCTGGGTGACAGAGTGAGACTCCATTTCAAAAAACACAAACAAACAAAAAACATAGAATGATAAGAATAATAAGAAAGTCAGAAAAAGATGAAGGGCAGCAGAATCAGATGGAACAAATATAAAACAAATTGCAAGATGGTATATGTAAATCTAATCATGTCAATACTCTTTTTAAATGTGAATAGTCTAAACATATCCATTAAAATACAAACATTATTTGGATAAAAAAGTAATAATCAACTATATGCTGTCTATTAGAAACTCATTTTAAGTACGAAGATCTAGCCTGGCACAGTGATGTGCACCTGTGATTCTAGCTACTTGGGAGGCTGAGGAGGGAGGATTACTTGAGCCCAGGAACTCAAGACCAGCCTAGGCAACACAGCAAGACCCCATCTCAAAAAAAGGTCTATTATATGAAAAGTAACAGGATAGCAAAATATATACTATGCAAACACGAATTATGCTGGATTATCTACATTAATTTCAGAAAAAAGTAGAGTTCAGAGCAAGGGCTATTATTAGGAACAGATATTACATAATAATAAAAGGGTGAGTTTGGTTCCTTCAAACTATGAGGCAAAACTGACAGATCTAAAAGAAGCAATAGAACAAAAATAAAAGGAGCAATAGATAAATCTACAGGTATAGTTGGAAACTTCAACACTCCTCTCTCAGTAATTGATAGAACAAGAAGGCAGAAAATCTGTAAGAATACAGATAACATGAAGTATATTATCAACCAACTTGACC
This sequence comes from Pan paniscus, assembly GCF_029289425.2. Lineage (NCBI taxonomy): Eukaryota > Metazoa > Chordata > Mammalia > Primates > Hominidae > Pan > Pan paniscus. The sequence goes on from NC_073272.2 coordinate 68,133,946, forward strand.
TAATTGATAACACTCCACCCAACAACAGCAGAAGAGACACTCTTTCCAAGTGCACTTGAATCATTCACCAACACAGACTGTATTCTAAGTCACAAAACAAACCTTAACAAATTTAAAAGAATATAAGCCACACAAAATATGTTCTCAAACCAGAAGGAAACTAAATAAGAAGTTGATAACAAAATGATACCTTGAAAAATTCCCAAATATTTGGAAACTAAACAGCATACTTTTTTATTTTATTTTTATTTTTATTTTTTTTTTTGAGACAGGGTCTCATTCTGCTGCGCAGGCTAGGGTGCAGTGGCGCCATCATAGCTCACTGTAACCTTGAACTCCTGGGCTCAAGTGATCCACCCACTTCAGCCTCCAGAGTAGCTGGGATTACAGGTGTGTGAAACCATGCCTGGCTAATTTTTCAATTTTTTGTAGAGATGGGGGTTTCTCCATGTTACCCGGGCTGGTCTCGAACTTCTGGGCTCAAGTGATCCTCCTGCCTCGACCTCCCAAAGTACTGGGATTACAGGCAGGAACAACCGTGTCAGACCGGTTTCTGCATTTTTAAGATCTGTAAAAACCCAAAACAAAAAGACATAAAAGAATAATATGCAACAGAGACAATTGATGGTCTACATAACCTAAAACATTTACTATCTAGCCTTTTACAGAAAATATTTGGCAACTTTTGATTTAGAGGACTGATTCTCTGACAGTTGTTTGTTTTTGAGATGGAGTCTCACTCTGAAGCCCAAGCTGGAGTGCACTGGCACGATCTCAACTCACTGCAATCTCGCTTCCTGGGTTCAAGCAATTCTCATGCCTCAGCCTGTGGAGTAGCTGGGATTACGGGATGCCCCACCCCACCCAGCTAAGCTTTGTATTTTTAGTAGAGACAGGGTTTTGCTATTTTGGCCAGGCTGGTCTCGAACTCCTGACCTCAAGTGATCCGCCCGCCTCGGCCTCCCAAAGTGCTGGAATTACAGGAGTGAGTCATGGCGCCAGCCTGATTCTCTGAGAGTTTTAAAGATATTTTTACATAGTCATTGTTCTGATGAGGTCTCCTAAATTCTCTTGGGTCAGTTTGAACACTTAAATTTTTCTAAGAAACAGTCTATCTCCTTGATGCTTTCAAACTTATTTGCATAGATTTGTACATAGCACTTTCATGTAAATTAAAAACAAAAACCAATTTTCCATTATTATTCTTGGCCTAAATTTCTTTTATTATTATTATTATTATTATTATACTTTAAGTTTTAGGGTACATGTGCACAATGTGCAGGTTAGTTACATATGTATACATGTGCCATGTTGGTGTGCTGCACCCATTAACTCGTCATTTAGCATTAGTTATATCTCCTAATGCTATCCCTCCCCCCTCCCCCCACCCTGCAACAGTCCCCAGAGTGTGATGTTCCCCTTCCTGTGTCCATGTGTTCTCATTGTTCAATTCCCATCTATGAGTGAGAACATGCGGTGTTTGGTTTTTTGTCCTTGTGATAGTTTACTGAGAATGATGATTTCCAGTTTCATCCATGTCCCTACAAAGGACATGAACTCATCCTTTTTTATGGCTGCATAGTATTCCATGGTGTATATGTGCCACATTTTCTTAATCCAGTCTATCATTGTTGGACATTTGGGTTGGTTCCAAGTCTTTGCTATTGTGAATAGTGCCGCAATAAACATACATGTGCATGTGTCTTTAGAGCAGCATGATTTATAGTCCTTTGGGTATATACCCAGTAATGGGATGACTGGGTCAAATGGTATTTCTAGTTCTAGATCCCTGAGGAATCGCCACACTGACTTCCACAATGGTTGAACTAGTTTACAGTCCCACCAACAGTGTAAAAGTGTTTCTATTTCTCCACATCCTCTCCAGCACCTGTTGTTTCCTGACTTTTTCATGATTGCCATTCTAACTGGTGTGAGATGGTATCTCATTGTGGTTTTGATTTGCATTTCTCTGATGTTCTTGGCCTAAATTTCAATTCCATCTTTACCACTAACCAAATTTCCAAGCAATTTGGAGCAAATAATTTACCTCTTTGGAGTCTCATTTTCTTGCAAAATGGGAATAAGAATAAAACCTACCTCATAGAATTTTTGTGAAGATAAGGTACAAAAATGTACGTGCAATTAGTTTGTAAAATAGTAGAGTTCATACAGATGTTAGTTAATATTTTTAATCTGCTTAAATGCAGTCATTTCATATATGTGAACTTTTCCTTTTAATCTTGAGATGTTATCCTTGAGTGGGAAGATATGGGATCAGACCTAATTGTGAGGAGAAATGGCAGAGAATGTGCTTATGGATGCTAACAAGTGGGTACATGTGGTGGTCAATAGAAGGTCTCTTTGGATTGCTTTTATTTTCTCAGTGAAGTAGGGGGCAAAGTTTTCATCTGAAATTCAGGATTGGAGAGGAGACATTGAAGTTTTGAGGAGAAAGAAGGTATGATATAATCTTTAGGTGAGTGGGCAAGTAAATGGACTTAAGAAATTTGTGTGATCACCAGGCAGCATTAAAGGTCTATGAAGCTTTGTGGTCCCTTAAAGTGAGACCAGTCAGCAAAGTTGTATGTTTTTCTCTGATTACATTTAGCTGACGATGCAAACACCAAGTATACAGAGTGTTGGGTTTAACCAGGTCTGTACTCTTGCCAGATGAGTGCAATAAAAGCAAAAGACGGGTAAGGGAGTTGAGAATGTTGCAAAGAAACGATTGTGGTGATTGCCAGTGGAGTTTAAACTGAATAAAGAGAAAAAAGTGGACATCAGGGGGATGAAAGACAGTAAAACTGTGGCAAATCAGTGGATTGTAGGTCTCAGTAGGATCGAAGTGTAGGCGTGAGTTGGTCTTGTCTCTTTCCCTGAGCTTTTATTGCTTGCTTTTTCTTAGACCTCGTTTCACATACATTAAAGCTTTGTGCTTTTCTGAGAATCCACACATGGACAGAGGTAGGAAATGATTTGGAGGGCTGGACTGAAGAATTAACTATATTTTAAATTTGTGTAGGCTGGGAGCAGTGTCTCACACCTGTAATCCCAGCGCTTTGGCAGGCCAAGACAGGAGAAGCACTTGAAGGCCTGAGTTTGAGGCTGCAGTGAGCCTCAAAAAAATAAATAAATAAATACACACATACATACATACATACATCTGCATCCAAGTGGTTAAGATATTAGTGAGTCATCTACTCATCCTAAGGGACTGCATGCAATGTGTTAGGAACTCAGTGGCCTCTGCTGCCCTTGGTCATGCCCACTCATAGGATTCTCTGTTCCCAATCTTACTAGAGAGGAAGCTTTAAAATGATTCCTGTGTGGTTCATCTTTCCTTCCTTTTTTTCCTTTTCCTTTTTCTTTTCTTATTTCTTTCTCTTTCTCTTTTTTCTTTTCTTTCTTTCTTTTTTCTTTTCTTTTCTTTCTTTCTTTCTTTTTGTCTTTCTTTCTTGAGTTGCTCTGTTGCTCAGGCTGGAGGGCAGTGGACTCACTGCAGCCTCAACCTCCTGGGCTCAAGCAATCCTCCTGCCTCAGACCCCCAAGTAGCTGGGACTGCAGGCACCTGCCACCAGGCCCGGCTAATTTTTGTATTTTTTTTATGGATATGGGGTTTTGCCATGTTGCCCAGGCTGGTCTCAAACTCTTGGCTCAAGTGAGCTGCCTGTCTCAGCCTCCCAAAGTGCTGAGATTACAGGCATGAGCCACTGCACCTGTGGAATTTGTATGCTTATTCACTACATCAAAAACACCTCGTGTGGTGTTTTTTATATTAAAGTTTACCTCAAACTTTAACATGGGAAGCATGGGAAGTATTGAGTTGCTGTTGCCTACTCCTAAGGGTATCCTTTCCTTGCTATTCTTCCTCTTTCCTTGTCAGGTTCGTCCTTCTCAAGAAAGCGATGGGGGAGGGGTGGAAAGTAGGAGTGTGTAGTACAACAGACACACTGCTCTTTGCACTGTGTGTCATTTTAATGGCAACCTAACTGCGTAGGTTTTGTTTGCTTTTCAGAAGTGCACTTTTTAGATGAACTCATTCAGAACAAACATTGACCATACATTCGTCCACAGTGGCCCCATGTTCACCTTTTTTTCAGTTACAAAAAGGGAAGGCATTGCTGCCAAGAAGCAAGGTAGTGAAGGACCAGAAAAAAAGGCAGAAGGAACAACAGAAAACAGCAGGGGAAGGAACACCTCCTGTTGGCTAGCTACATACGTTCACCACTCAGTTTATCCAAGTTCCATTTCATTCCTCGGCTTCCCTCAGCCCCTTGGCCTGACTTTGCTGACAGAATAGTTTTATGTCACCTTCCAACTGCCTGACCCCAAGGCTTTCCATCTCAATTCATGGGCCTTGCTTTCTCCAATCCATCACTAGCAGTGTGGGTTGATTTTGTCTTACTCAAAAACAAAAACATTCTGGCCAGGTGCAGTGGTTCACACCTGTAATCCCAGCACTTTTGGAGGCCGAGGCAGGAGGATAACTTGAGGTCAGTAGTTCAAGACCAGCCTGGCCAACATGGTGATACCCCATCTCTGCTAAAAATACAAAAATTAGCTGAGCTTGGTGGCACGCGCCTGTAATCCCAGCTACTCAGTAGGCTGCCGCATGAGAATCACCTGAACCTGGGAGGCGGCGGTCGCAGTGAGCTGAGACAGCACCACTGCGCTCCAGCCTGGGCGACAGAGAGAGCCTCTATCTCAAAAAACACACACAAAAAAACAAAAACAAAACAAAAAAACCCCACATTCTAACAACAGACACAGAACACTTAACTTCATATTTTTATATAACTATGTGTTCTCAATTTTTACAACAAATGTAAATTTTTTAGTTTAAAATTTTATTTATTTTTAAATATTTTTATGTAAGAAAAAGTAAAAGTTCTTGTCCTACCATCTTTGTGTGGTATCTGTCTGTCTGTCTCTCACACAGGTCACTCAAGTTAATGGGAAAGAACAGGAGGCCAAATTCTGAAGTTATAAATAATAGAAAATAAAAGATCTTCTGTCTTCAGTGAGGGAATAGATGAGAGTATGGAAGGGCAAAATCGGGTGGGGAGGGGCAGCAGACATGTGTTTCTTATTTTTTTAATATTTATTTATTTATTTATTGAGATGGAGTCTTGCTCTGTTACCCGGGCTGGAGTGCAGTGGCTCGATCTCGGCTAATTGCAACCTCTGGCTCCTGAGTTTAAGCAATTCTCCTGCCTGTAGCAGGGATTACAGGCACACACAACCATGTCTGGCTAATTTTTGTATTTTTAGTAGAGATGGGGTTTCCCCATGTTGGCCAAGTTGGTCTTGAAATCCTGACGTCAGATGATCCGCCCACGTCAGCCTCCCAAAGTGCTGGGATTATAGGCATGAGCCACCACACCTGGCCAAACATGTGTTTCTATTGTAAATATTAATAGCTAACATTTAACTCAGTCCTCACAACTCTATTAGGCAGCTATTGTTATCTCCATTTTACCGATGATGAAACTGAGGCATGGAGAGATTTAGTAACTTGTCCAAAATGACATGATTTACTAATGATGGAGTTGAGTTTCAAACCTACATAGTCTGGTTCCAGAGTTTGTGTGCTTATTCACTACATCAAGCTGCCTCTTTGAAAATGTAAAGATAAAAAGTAAAGAAAAATGAAAGTAAAATTGCTTCCTTGACACTCCTACTACCACCACTATTTTTCAGATAACTGTCGCCTTGCGTTTAGAGTAGGCATCAAATACCTTTCAAGCCCTGCCTTGTATTCTTTCCATCTACCACTGTGTAGGCAGGTTCAACCTGACAGTACTTGCCTACACTGTGTTTTATCTCACAGAAGTCCACAGGCTTCTTCTTGCCTGTGGGAAACTGTTCTAATATTCTGAAGCATGCACAAGTCTGGAGGTGAAAGGGAATTAACACTGCACATAGTGACTCCTGACCAATGGGATACAGGAGCTGTAGAGAGACTCCTACTCTTCTGTCCCTCTAGTGGACAACTGTGAATTGCATTCTACATGGCTCCTCAGTGGGATTGACCCCCAGGTGCCCAGCTGGAAATATATTCTTTTAACGACTTTCCTTCCTTTTCTGCTTCAGACTTTCATGTTCTGCACTCCTGTTACATGGGATGACTTCCCAATATCAACACCAACATGAAAGTCCTTGTCTCAGGCTCTGCCTTCTGGAGGAAATCCAGGAATAGACAGACAACTGCAGCAATAAGATACATTTTACTTTATTGTTGGCATTTTACTTTCTCATATATTTTCTCTTTCAAGCCCCCCAAAATTCCTTTGAATTAAGTTAGTACTGATATATTCCCATTTTTAAAAAATAGAGACAGAGTCTCAGCTCACTGCAATCTCCACCTCCCGGGTTCAAGCAATTTTCCTGTCTCAGTCTCCTGAGTAGCTGGGATTACAGGCGCCTGGCACCACGCCTGGCTGATTTTTGTATTTTTAGTAGAGACGGGGTTTTACCATGTTGGCCAAGCCATGTTGGCCTGACCTCAAGTGACCCACCCGCCTCAGCCTCCCAAAGTGGTGGGATTACAGGCGTGAGCCACCTCGCCCGGCCTGATATATCCTCCCCTGCCCCCCAACCTTTTTTTTTTTTTTTGAGACGGAGTCTCACTCTGTTGCCCCAGGTTAGAGTGCAGTGGCACAATCTTGGCTCACCACAACCTCTGCCTCCCAAGTTCAAGTGATTCTCCTGCCTCAGTCTCCCAAGTAGTTGGGATTACAGGCGCCTGCCACCAAGCCTGGCTCATTTATTTTTATTTTTTGTATTTTTACTAGAGACAGGGTTTCGCTATGTTGGCCAGGCAGGTCTCAAACTCCAGACCTCAAGTGATCCGCCCACCTTGGCCTCCCAAAATGCTGAGATTACAGGTGTGAGCCACCGTGCCCAGCCTATATCCCCATTTTTAATGAAGAGATTCATATTGCTTTTTACAATATATGTGATGACTGGTTTTTTTTTTACATTTTTAATTTAATTTAATTTTTTTGAGACAGAGTCTTGCTCTGTCACCCAGGCTGGAGTACAGTGCCATGATCTCAGCTCACTGCAACCTCTGCCTCCTGGGTTCAAATGATTCTCATGCCTCACCCTCCCAAGTAGCCGAGACTACAGGCATGCACCACCACACCTGGCTAATTTTTGTATTTTTAGTAGAGATGGGATTTCACCTTGTTGGCCAGGCTGATGTCAAACTCCTGGCCTCAAGTGATCTGCCTGCCTTGGCCTCCCAAATTGCTGGTATGAGTGAGCCACCATTCCTGTCCTTCTTTTTGTTTCTTTTTCTTTTCTTTTCTTTTCTTCTTAATTCACAGAACGTGAAAAGGGCATCCTTAGCACTTGGACTTTTGTTCTCATCTTTTTCTTCTTTTGGTGGCAAGATGGTTGTTGCATTCTTGCATCTCCAGATATCATGTCTATATTCAGGACAAGAAGATTGAGAGGAGTAAGCCATGCAAGCTGAGTGTGTGTCCTCTATTTAATAAAATAATTGCTTTCTCAGAAACCTGCCCATGTACAGGTCTGTTAAAGAATAAGGGGGACATGGATATTGGTAGGAAAATTCAATTCTTGTGTGTTCATTAGTCCTTCTATTTATATAATATTTATTACATAAATAGTATTTTTATAAGCTGCTTTTCTTTTTTAATGTACCACTCACATATATCTTAGTCCATTTAGTGTTGTTATAACAGAATACCCGAGACCAGGTAGTTTATAAAGAAAAGAGGTTTATTTGGCTCATGATTCTGGTGACTGGAAAGTTCAAGATTGAGCTTCTGCATCAGATGAGGGCCTCAGGCTGCTTCAACTCACTGTGGAAAGCAGAAGGAAAGCCAGTGTGTGTAAAGAGATCACATGACAAAAAAGGAAGCAAGGGTGGGGAGGTGACAGGCTCTTTTTAACAACCAGCTCTTGTGAGAATTAACAGAGTAATAACTCAAGCGCCCCAAGAGAGGGTATTAATCTACTCATGAGGAATCCACTGCCATGACCCAAACACCTCCCACCAGGTCCTATCTCCCAACATTGTCACATTGGGGATTAAATTTCATTTTTTTTCTTTTCTTTTTTTTTTTTTTTTTTTTTTTTTGAGACAGAGTCTCACTGTGTGGCTCATGTGGCTCAGGCCTGTAATCCTAGCATTTTGGGAGGCTGAGGTGGACGGATTGCCTGAGGTCAGGAGTTCGAGACCAACCTGGGCAACATGGCAAATCCCTGTCTCTACTAAAAATACAAAAAATTAGCCGGGTGCGGTGGCATGTGCCTGTAGTCCCAGCTACTCAGGAGGCTGAGGCAGGAGGATTTCTTGAACCCAGGAGTTTGAAGCTGCAGTGAGCAGAGATCGTACTACTGCCCTCCAGCCTGGGTGACAGAGTGAGACTCCATCTCAAAAATACATAATAAAAAAAAGAAAGCAAATGTTAACTACTCTACTGAAAATGTTCATGGTTTGAAAGAGAGTAATTTATGTGGGCATACACAATGACAAATGTTGCTAGATATACTTGTAATTAAAAAAATAGGCCTGGTGTGGTGGCTCACGCCTGTAATCCCAGCACTTTGGGAGGTTGAGGCAGGTGGATCACCTAAGGTCAGGAGTTCGAGACCAGCCTGGCCAACATGGTGAAACTCCATCTCTACTAAAAATACAAAAATCAGCTGGGTGTGGTGGTGGGTGTCTGTAATCCCAGCTACTCGGGAGGCTGAGACAGGAGAATTGCTTGAGCTCGGGTGGCAGAAGTTGCAGTGGCTGAGATTGTGCCATTGCACTCCAGCCTGGGTGACAGATCGAGACTCCATCTCAAGAAAAAAAAGAGTTCAACCATTGTGGAAGACAGTGTGGCGATTCCTCAAGGATCTAGGACTAGAAATACCACTTGACCCAGCCATCCCATTACTGGGTATATACCCAAAGGATTATAAATCATGCTGCTATAAAGACACATGCACGCATATGTTTTTCGCGGCACTATTCACAATAGCAAAGACTTGGAACCAACCCAAATATCCATCAATGATAGACTGGATTAAGAAAATGTGGCACATATACACCATGGAATACTATGCAGCCATAAAAAATGATGAGTTCATGTCCTTTGTAGGGACATGGATGAAGCTGGAAACCATCATTCTCAGCAAACTATCACAAGGACAAAAGACCAAACACTGCATGTTCTCACTCATAGGTGGGAATTGAACAATGAGAACACTTGGACACAGGAAGGGGAACATCACACACTGGGGTCTGTTGTGGGGTGGGGGTAGTAGGGAGGGATAGCATTAGGAGGTATACCTAATGTAAATGACGAGTTAGTGGGTGCAGTACACCAACATGGCACATGTATACATATGTAACAAACCTGCACGTTGTGCACATGTACCCTAGAACTTAAGTACAATAAAATAAATAAATAAATAAAAGAAAAAAAAAGAAAAAGAAAAAAATATTATGGCAATTCCTATTCTGTGAATTTGTTTATATGTTTCACATTGTTTTACCTTTAGAGGTACTTTGGAGTTTTTGTGAACTGACTAATCCAAAAATATAGGGCACTCTGCTTCATCTCGTAATTATCTCCTACCCTGTTTGTTAACCGAAAAGGCACCCAGGGAACCTGAATACTGACTGCATCCCCAATCACTTTATAACTTAACCTCCTCCTAGCCCAGTGGCAACGCAATCTTTAGTCAGTGTGCTGAGAAAGCCCAGAGATGAGGTACATGGTAGGAGGTTAGGGAGATTGGTTAGGGAAATCTTCAGTGAAGTGAGAAAGGACTAGGGAATGGGGTAAGGGTAGGGAATTGGGTTGGGCCAAGGCAGGAATGGAGAAGGGAAAGAGGTAGAGGTAAATAGAGAGGTTAGGGAAGGATCTGTCAGTAATTTTTTGAGATTGAAGAGAAGCTATGGTTACACTAGGAAGGGTTAAGTGCACAGAGAAATGCTATACTTATACAGAGAAGTGCTATACTTTGGAAAAGGCAAGTGCCAAGAAAAGAAAATGCTGAAAGTGGGAAACACGTGTGGAGTTTGTAGGGCTGTACGGTTGCTTGTGTGTTGGAGACTGAGGTTTAAGCTAGTGTTAATGGATGAGAGTATTCAGTGGGACCAATGGCCTCAGGGAGAATGGAGCTGGCCTTTGTCCCAAGAGGAGGAAGAATCTAAAGACATTTTCAGGCACTTCCAGAACAGTGCTAAATAACAGTGGGGATAAAAGGTATTCTTCCCTTGTTTCTGGATTTAATGGGAATACCAGGTATATCACGATGTTGGTTTTCGTTTGAGACAGATATTCTTTGTCATATTAAGTTGTCAGATTTTATTTGCTAACAGTTTGTTTAAGGTGTTTGTGTGTATGTATGTGTGTGTGTGTGTGTGTGTGTGTGTATATATATATATTTTTTTTTAAGTTTTCTTTTGAGACAGGGTCTTGCTCTGTTGCCCAGGCTGGAGTGCAGTGGCATGACTATAGCTTATTGCAGCCTTGCCTCCCTGGTTCAAGTGATCCTCCCACCTCAGCCTCCCAAGTAGCTGAGACCACAGGTGTGTGCCACCACTCTCGGCTAATTTTTGTTTGTTTGTTTGTTTGAGAGATGGAGTCTCGCTCTGTCACCAGGCTGGAGTGCAGTGGCATGATCTCGGGTCACTGCAACCTCCGCCTCCTGGGTTCAAGCAATTCTTCTGCCTCAGCCTCCCGAGTAGCTGGGACTACATGGCGCACCCCGGCATGCCCGGCTAATTTTTTTTTTTTGGTATTTTAGTAGAGACAGGGTTTTACCTGTTGCCCAGGCTGGTCTCATACTCCTGAGCTCAGGCGATCTGCCTGCCTCGGCCTCCCAAAGTGCTGGGATTACAGGCGTGAGCCACCGCACCTGGCCTCTCAGCAAATTTTTATTTTATTTTTTTTGTAGAGACAGGAGACCCTATGTTTATTAACATCCTATTAACCTATGTTGCCCAGGCTAATCTCGAACTCCTCTCTTGGATTCCCAAAGTGCTGGGATTACAGGTGTGAGCCATAATCTAACCATGCCTGGCCTGTAGATATATATTTACATGCAAGATGACACAGTTTTCTTTTTAGTACTATCTTTTTCAGGTGTGGTACCATGTTTATGCTAGGTCCCTGGAATAAATTTGTAAACTTTGCCTTTTCTTCTCTCTTGAACAATTTATATAGTGTAGGAATTATGTGCTCTGTGAAGGCTTGAATGAATAGCCTATGAAACCATCTGGGCCCAGCACTTTGAGGGTAGGAGAAGAGGGGAGATACTTGGCAACTTTTAAAAAACTAATACATGTATATGTTTAAAATTTCAAACTGCTTCACATACAATGAATAGTCTTCACTTGCAAGTCAATCCATCCCTATTGCCAGTTTCTCTCCCCACAGGCAACCAGTTACCGGCTTTTTGTGTAGCCTTCCGGACACAGTCTGTGAATATTCAAGTACAATGTATGGATATCTATCCATTGCCCTTACATTTTTACTCAGTTGATAGCATACCATACAAACTGTCTGCATCTTACTTTTTATGTATGTATTTATTTATTTATTTATTTTTGTGGAGATGGATTCTTGCTCTGTCGCCCAGGCTGGAGTGCAGTAGCGTGATCTCGGCTCACTGCAATCTCCTCCTCCAGAATTCAAGAGATTCTCGTGTCTCAGCCTCTCGAGTATCTGGGACTACAGGCACGCACCACCACACCAGGCTAATTTTTGTATTTTTAGTAGAGACGGGGTTCTGCCATGTTGCCCAGGCTGGTCTCGAACTCCTGAGTTCAGGCAATCTGCCCACCTCGGTCTCCCAAAGTGCTAAGATTACAGGTGTGAGCCACCGCGCCCAGCCAGCTTTTAACATGTGTTTTAAATTTTTCCTTTCAAAATTTTGTTTTAATGAAATTCCCCACTTTGTTTTGAGTCAATTCTGATCATTTTTCTGGGAAATTATTTCCTTAATATTTCCTGGTTATTTTCATAGAGTTGTATGTTATAGCGTCCTGAAACACAGATTAGCCAACAAAGTTCTCCATACCTATTGACTTAAATATTAATTCCACTTCTACCACTTACAAAGGTTCTAAGTAACTTTGGGCAAGTCATGCAAGTCCTGCTGCATTGTAAATATCCATGATCTGGCAAACAGTAATGACTGTAGGTGTATTAAAGAACTCTGAGTTAGTCTGGCAATTTTTTGAGATACACTTGCAACTAAAAACATAGAATAATTCCTATTTTTGGGAGCTTGTTCCTATGCAGCCCCTTCCTTCACAACCTTCCTTCCTGATTTTCTTTCTACAAAGCATATTGTCTCACACCCAACCAGTACCCTATTAGTTAAATGGGGAGAACAGGCATTGGTAGCCTGAAATAATGCCCAACTAACCTGAGCACTGCCTGCCTCAATTGTCCTATGGCCCGTCCTCTTTTTTTTTTTTTTTAAGACGGAGTCTCGCTCTTTCGCCCAGGCTGGAGTGCAGTGGCGTGATCTCGGCTCACTGCAAGCTCCGCCTTCCGGGTTCATGCCATTCTCCTGCCTCACCCTCCGAGTAGCTGGGACTACAGGCGCCCGCCACCACGCCCAGCTAATTTTTTGTATTTTTAGTAGAGACGGGGTTTCACCGTGTTAGCCAGGATGGTCTCGATCTCCTGACCTCTTGATCCGCCCGCCTCGGCCTCCCAAAGTGCTGGGATTACAGGCGTGAGCCACCGCGCCCGGCCGGCCTGTCCTCCTCTTAACCTATCACCAAGGCTACCTTGAAATAAGTGGCCAAGAGGGCCAATAGATGAGGTTAGAAGGGGTAGAAGCGAGGGGCTTGTGGCTAGGGAGAAATAGCTAATTTTGGAGGTTGGCAAGGAAATAGCAGACGTTATCAATGGCCTCAGGGAAGTGGGACGGGAGGTAGTGATCTGGTAATCATGGGGTGGGAGGATGAGGCGAGAAGCTCAGGCTGGGGTTGGGGCATTTGTACATGATATTCCCTTGCAATTACAAAAAGATTTCATGTCTACTGGCTTAAATTTTAATATCACTTCCACCAGTATTTGTGCAAGTACTAAAATTGTGCTTGGTCTGAAGGGGAATTATCGTAAACAAAACAAAACAACAAACACCAAAAACAAAACAAAACAAAAAAACACCTCCATTCGTTTGGAATTTTGTCCCTCCACATTCCACATTCTTCCTCCTTAAATTTACTACTTGGATTGCCTATCCAAAAATATAAAACATTTTTATTTCACAGCCATCCCCTGCCTTGTTGGTTAAATGCTTAACACCACCAAAGGGCACCCAGGTATCCTGGATGCTGATGCTGTCAACAATGGCTGCCCTGTCTGACTACATTTTAGCCTGGGGCCAACGTAAACTGGGACCAGAAATACCTTGAAAGCCCAAAAGGATGAGATAAGGAAAACAGGTTGGGACATGAAGATTATCTTTTGTTTAAGTTATTGTCACAATAGTTACTCTCTTTTAGACCCTGAACATTTTCAGTACTTGCTCCAAATGGTTTAGCAACTTTTGAAGTGGGATTAACAAGTTTGGCCAATGAAGCTTCTTCCCTGCCCACCCCCAGAGGTGCCGGAGAAAAGTAATCCTGGAGGGTCGGCGTGGAGGCAGTAGAGAGGTTTATAAAAGTCAAGGAAGTGGGAAGAGGCTTGCGAGCAGCAGGAGAGGCGCAGAGTCAGAGGGGCAGGGACGGCGGCGGAGGGAGCAGGAGGTTGGGGCTTGAGCCCGTCATTCCGGCGCACGGAAACTTGAAGTCGCTCGGTAGCCGGGGAAGGGAAGGAAGAGGCAGGCTCTTTCCTAGAGGTGCCGTGATCGAGGGTCTGGCACTCCAAGCCAACTCCTGAGAACGGGAAATGGGCGGGGGTCGGTGGGGTGGAGAGGGCAGCCGTGGTCGCGAGAGCGAAGGAGCGGTCTGAGAATCCGGCTTGAGTGTTAAAGGCTAAGCGTGTCTAGCTGGACCCATGGCCCCGAAGAAGCGAGACAAGGCGACGCGGAGCTGTCCCTGACACCCCGAGGACCGAGGGACAGCGAAGGGCCGGGGCCGCCGGCCATTGCCAGGCGCCATTAGGTGACGCGGCCGTCACGCGATGACGCGCTGACCGGCAGTGGCCTCCACGTCGCAGGTTCCGCAAAGACCTGTGGGAGCGACCCGGGAGAAGGAGGGCCAAAATGGCGGAAGCGGAGGAGTCTCCAGGAGACCCGGGGACAGCATCGCCCAGGCCCCTGGTGAGCTTGGGATCTGCGACAAAAGGGACCGAGGGTGAGGCAGAGTGCCCCCTAAAGAAGTCGGGGGACGGGCTCGTGGCCTGAGAGCCGGAGCTCCTTCCGCCCGGCAGGCCCTTCCTGTACCCGATGCCAGAACCAGTCCCAACACTGCACCTGTTCTTTGCGCTAACCGCTTTGCCCCCTGCCCTCGTGGTTCCTTCCAGGTCTTTTTGTGAAACTCCGATCTTTCCTTTCCCATCCTCCCAGGTCTCGTCATCGTCCCCTACATTGTGTTAAATGGCGAACTTTAGGTGATTTCTTAAGTTATCTTTTCTTCTGCTGTCCCCTCATTTTATCAAAACCTGTCACCAGCCTTTGTTGAAGGAATAATGAGAGATTGCTTCCCGTGGGACATTAACGTTTTGTTGCTTATAACTTTAGTATTGACTTGTTCAGTGACCCCAGTAGGCCAGGTTTAACCCCTGTCGCAGCTCCTTGCCATTCTCTTCACCATACTTGTTCTCCTTTCTTATTTTTTACTTTTTTAAAAATCGAGACAAGGTCTCACTCTGTCACCCAGGCTGGAGGGCAGTGGCGCGGTCTCTGCTCACTGCAACCTCTGCCTCCCAGGCTCACGTGATCCTCCCACCCCAGCCTCCCTAGTAGCTAGGACCACAGGTGCGTGCCACCACACCAGGCTAATTTTTAGTATTTTTTTGTAGAGACGGGGTTTTACCATGTTGCCCAGGCTGGTCTCGAACTCCTGGGCTCAAGCTATCCTCCTGCCTCGGCCTTCCAAAGTGTTGGGATTACAGGCGTGAGCCACTGTGCCCGGCCATCTTCACTATACTCTCTTGCTCCTGTCTCTGCAAGGGATAGAATTTCCACTGCAAGCCCAAAGTGTGGACAAGTATTTTAAGAACACAGGCTTTGGAGTTAAACTTTACCTGGGATGGAATCCACCCACTTTGTGAGTTTGGGCAAGTCATTTTAGGGAGGGTGTTTCTTCATCTGTAAAATGGAGATAAAAATACCTGCCTCAAAACAGTTTTTAGAAAGATCAAATGGCATAATTTATGTAACGTGTCTAATACTATCAGTACCATGAACTGAGGAGTATAATGAGGTCAATATTCTGCTCCTGTCCCTCTTCTCAATGTGTTTAGTTATATAGTAGTTGCTCAGTAAATGGTTCTTCCCTTTCCTCTTTTTTTTTCTTTTTCTTTTTTTGAGACGGAGTTTTGCTCTTGTCACCCAGGTTGGAGCACAATGGCACAATCTCAGCTCACTGCAACCTCCACCTCTGGGGTTTAAGTGATTCTCCTGCCTCAGACTCCTGAGTAGCTGGGATTACAGGCGCCTGCCACTACGTCCAGCTAATTTTTGTATTTTTGTAGAGACGGGCTTTCACCACGTTGGCCAGGCTAGTCTCGAACTCCTGACGTCAGGTGATCTGCCCGCCTCGGCCTCCCAAAGTGCTGGGACACAGGTGTGAGCCACCGTGCCTGGCCCCCTTTCCTCTGTTTTGAATTAGCAACTTAACATAGTGAACTGAGCTGGGAGATCAGTGAACTTAATTCTAGTCCTAGCTCTGCTGCTTACTAGCTCCATTTGTTCACCTCTTCACTCACTCAACAAATATTTATTGAGCATCTGCTACTATGTTCCAGGCACTCCTTTAGGCACTGGGGATATGGCAATAAGAGTGAGTTGTGTTAAGTTCTATCGTGACCTTGAGTAAAATCAGGCTGAACCCCAGTTTCCTCATTTGGAAAATGGTGATAGGAACACATCACTGAATTAGAGTACTAAATGAGATAATATATACATTGTGCCTACTATGACATTGTCATAGGTGCTTAGTAGTTTTTAGTTTCTATCTTTCATTTAAACTTCTCCACCCCTCTTCTGTGAAGCTTTCCCCAGTTAACTTCAGTGGTTCTGATCACTCATTACTCAATATGCAATCCGCTTCCATTCAACAAATGTTTAGTGAACTCCCACAATGGGTAATGCACTGTGCTAGTTGCTGTAGGGAATGCAAAGGGCCTGCCTCTATGGTGCTACCAGTCTTAAGTTTTAGGGATAAGACAAGTATACAATGCTAAAATAAGGCAGTATATAAGAGAAAGTTACACAAAGAATATTACAGAAATTTAAAGGAAAATGCTATCATGTCCAGTTGGGGTGACCAAGCTACATGGTGGAAGTTATATTTGAAAGGACTTCAAAGGATGGGTAGGATTTGAAATTGCAAGTGAGTATAAGAGCTATCAATAACTGAGCACCTGCTACATGCCAGGTATTGTGCTAGACATCCTCTGCGTATTTGCTACTAAACTTTACAGCAATCATTTCAGTTAGGTGGCTTTTAACTACATTTTATGTGCAGATGAGGATATGACATGCAGGGAGGTTTGATGATTTCCCTAGGGTCTACATCCAGTTAGTGCCATGCATGAAATTTGAACCTAGATCTGACTCTGAAGCCCAGACTTATATATCCATTTATATATAAGTGGATATATCCATTCTTATATATATATGAAGCGCAGACTTATATATATCCATTTGTGCTACACAGCCTCTTGTGAACAAAGGCACAGAAGTTGGAAGGTGCTAGTATATTTATAGAACAACACTGGCTGAAGCACAGAGAATTATTAGGAGATAAGCCTTCAGAGGTAAGCCTACTGAGTTAGGGAGGCAGTATGGAACAGTGGTGGTTTGGAATGTGTACTCTGGAGTCAGCTTGCTTAGGTTTGATTCTAAGCACTGTCACTTAACTAGTGGGATATTGGGGAAATTACCAAACCCCTCCTTGCCTCAGTTTCCCCATCTGTAAAATAGAGATATAACAATACTTAGTTCATAGGGTTATTAGGTGGAATGAGTTAACACATTGGATAAATTAACACACTTAATAGAATGCCTGGCATATAATAATGCAATAAGTGTTATTTCTTATTATTGGCTGCTAACCTGGGAGGCTTAATGGGCTACAAAGAGCCAGTGGAAATTTTTGAGGAGGGAAGAATTTGAAATCATGAATTGGACAACATAATAGAGGGTAAGTTACAGTGGGGGAATATCTGGAATCTAGAGGGCCAGTGAAGCTGTTACAGTAGTTCTGGGAAGAAATGATAAGGATCTGGACAACAGCAGTGGCAGGAGACAAGAGGATTTGAGACAAGGCAGAATCCACGAGGGTTTGTAGCGTGTGAAGGAGGATTTGTCTTAGATCAGTATTTTCCAAACTTTAGTGTGCTAGCAGTCATCTGGGGAATCTTGTTAATTTGCAGGTTCTGATTCAGTTGGTCTGGGATAGGGCCCGAGATTTTGCATTTCTTACAGACTCCCTGGAGATGCTGCTGCTGCTGCTCCCAGTACCACATTTTGAAGAGCATGGCTATAGACACCCAAGAGTATAGTGACACTCTGAACAAAAATAGATAATATATAAGGAGGGTTAGCTGGATGAGGGCCTTAAAAGTTGACTAATTCAGTTTGGGACATGTTTAGTTTGAGATACTGGCAGGCCATTCAATAGATATCCAACAGGCAGTTGGACTTTAAAACATGCACTTCAGGGCGCAGAAGAGGTCTTGCCTAGAGTTGTTGATTTAGGAGTCATCTGCACAGGGTTAAAAAGACAGAATCTTGGGTAATGCCTGTATTTAGGGGGCAGGAAGAAGAGGTAGGCTGTAATAATGGCTGCAGTCTGGGGTCTTTTTTTTTTTTTTTTTGAGCTGGAGTTTTGCTCTTGTTGCCCAGGGTTGGAGTGCAATGGTGCCACCTCGGCTCACTGCAACCTCTGCCTCCCAGGTTCAAGTGATTCTCCTGCCTCAGCCTCCCCAAGTAGCTGGGATCACAGGCATGCACCACCATGTGCAGCAAATTTTTGTATTTTTAGTAGAGACAGGGTTTCACAGTGTTGGCCAGGCTGGTCTTGAACTATAGTCTGGGATCTTTGGAAGATCTCAGGCTATGAGGAAGCTGGCCCCAGGTGAAGGGGCTGGCTGGAGACCATGCCACTGGCTACCCCGTCATCCACTCCTGGGAGCCAGGCCTCTTTGAGCTGATTCCTGCTTCATGCTTCCCCGTGTTGATTCCTTTTTCCAGGATTTTGGTCAATAGTATAACCCATTTGCTCCCAGCTATTTTTTTTAGGGTTGCAGTCCCTGCTTTTATTGTGTGTTTTTTGGCCCTGCCTCTACCTGTTCCCCTTACTGGCCCAAGCCAGGCAGAGCAATGTGCATGTGTGTTTCTGTGAGCACATCTATATATGTGCAAGAGCCTGCCTGCAGATGGGAAAGGGGAGGGACATGGATCCAAGTCGCCTTTCCCGCTGAGGGCTAGACAGAGAGCAGGATCCATTAGCTGAGGTCCTGGAAGTCCTGTCTTTTATACATGGAGCTGGAGGGCCATAGTTCCTGACTCAGCTCATGGAACACTGTTGCTGATTCTTGAAGAGACAAAGGGGAGAGAGTAGGAGATCACATGGGACTTCAGTGACTACAGAGACTTCTGATACCAACTACCTGGAGTTAGGCCAAACTGCACAGGTTAAAAGCACAGTCCTCTACAAGACTGCTCTTCAGACACCAGCCACAATTTTGAGGGTTCCCAGGACCATCCTCACTTCAGAGCAAGTAGCTACAAATTCACGGGTTCCCACGTTCCGCTCAGGTTTATTTCTTTTTTGGCACAATCTCAGCTCACTGCAGCCTCTGCCTTAGCCTCCTGAGTATCTGGGACTACAGGTACATGCCACAATGCCCGGCTAACTTTTGTATTTTGGGTAGAGATGGGGTTTCACCCTGTTGGCCAGGCTGGTCTCGAACTCCTGACCTCAAGTTATCCGCCCATCTTGGCCTCCCAAATTGCTGGGATTATAGGCGTGAGCCACGGCACCTGGCCCTCCCCTCAGGTTTCATAATTCACTAGAATGACTCATAGGACTCAGAACAGCACTCTACTTAAAATTACAGTTTTATTATAGCAAAGGGATACAAATCCAAATGCGCAAAAGAGAGAGATACACAGGGCGAGGTCTGACAGGGTCCCAAACACAAAGATTCCTTGTCTTGTCCCTGTGGATTCAAGACATGTTACCCTCCTGGTTTGCTGGTATGTGACAATATGCAGAGTATTGCCAATCAGGGAAGTTCACTCATGTGTCTATAGTTTTTATTGGGGTTTCATTATGTAGGCATGATTAATTGGACCATTGCTCACATAATGGAACTCAATCTCCAGGGCCTCACCACTCCCGAAAGTTTGGGCTTATATGTTGTGACTTAAAGCCCCAAACCTCTAGTCATATGTGCAGTGTTTCTGACGTGGTTAGCCCCCATCCTGAGTCATCACCAGAGTACAAACTACGTAAGGGCCTACTGTGACTCACCTGTAAGCATAAACTACCAGAGCCCCTGTGAATATCAAAAATACTCCTCTGTCATTCAGGAAATTCTAAGTTTAGAGGCTAACTCTCAAGTACAGGGGACAAAGGCCAGCTAAATTCTTTATTATACAGTAGTGACAGAACTGGAATTGACTCCATGGGAATCTTGAACTTGAGCTAACATTTATCCAGCCCCTATTGTGTTCTGTATTAATACATTTCTTCCTCACAATAACCCTGTGATGATGGTACCATTATCTCAATTTTACAGAGGAGGAAACTGAAGCACAGAGAGGCTAAGTAACCTGCTCAGTGTCACATGGATAGTACAAGATGGAACTGGGATTTGAACTCAGGCTATTTGGCCTGCACTCTTAACCAGTATTCTCCAAATACCATGTTGAGCATTGAGTATGTGCTAGGTGCTGTGCAGTGTTATTTAGCTTTATAGCAGTATTGTTTCCATGTGAGATCCCTGTTTGACTTTAAAGCCTGTTTTTTTCCTACTGTACTACAATGCTTCTCCTAGCAGTAGCAGGCAACAGGGAAACTGAAAACAAGCAATCCTGGCACTTGAAAGGGCAGTGTTATAGTAGTGAGGAGAAAATATGGCTTCAAAAAGTGTTGGTTTTGGCTGGGCATGGTGCCTCACGCCTGTAATCCCAGCATTTTGTGAGGCCAAGGCGGGCGGGTCACTTGAGGTCAGGAGTTTGAGACCAGCCTGGCCAACATGGCAAAACCCTGTCTGTACTAAAAATACAAAAATTACCCGGGCATGGTGGTGGGTGCCTGTAATCCCAACTACTAGGGGGGCTGAGACAGGAGACTCGCTTGAATCCAGGAAACAGAGGTTGCAGTGAGCCGAGATCACGCCACTGCACTCCAGCCTGGGTGACAGAGCAAGACTCTGTCTCAAAACAAACAAAATGGGTTGGTTTACGCATTACATGCTGCAGAGTATTCAAAGAGAGTGAGGCTTGAATGCAGATCCTTGTATTTCTTGATTATGTGAGGCTACTTTTGGAGAGCACAATGTCAGTAAAGTGGTAAGAAGGCCAATGCCAGATTACAGAGGATTAAGTGCGAAAGTAAAGTTTGATCAAGCAAGAGAAGGAGAGTAGTTTGAGAGAATGGCAGAAACAAGGGAGTGATGTATTTTTAAATTTTATTACAGAAGCTTTCAAATGTGTAAATAAAATGAAGAGTAGCATAATGAACCTCATATACCTATCAACATTCTATTATTTTATTGGTCTCACCACATTTTTTTTGGCCTTTTTATTTAAAACTAATTTTAGACATATAGAAAAGTGCAAAAATAGTAGAGAGAGTGCCTGTATTCCCTTCGCCCAGATTCCTCTAATGCTAACATTGTACATAAGCATAGTACACTGATAAGAACCAAGAAATTAACATTAGTAAAACACTATTACCTATAGACCATATTTGAATTTTAGCAGGTTTTCCACTTATGGCCTTTTTTGTTCCAAGATCTTATCTAGGATCCCACATTGCATTTAGTTGTTATTTTTCCTTCATTTCTTCCAGTCTGTAATGGTTCTTCAGTCTTTTCTTATCTTTCATAATCTTTTCTGAGTATTTTAAAGCAAAGCCCAGACATATCATCTTCATTTGTAAATACTTCCCTACGTTTCTCTAACAGGTAAGGACTTTTTCTTTGTTATCATACATAACAAAACTAATAATAACTGCACTCCAGCCTGGGCAACAGAGTGAGACTCCATTTCAAAAAAAAAAAGAAAAGGTAAATTGGATCCCCATATACACCTTCAACAATTATCTACTTACGATGAATCTTCTTTCTTCTACAGCCCTACCTACTTTCTTTATTATTTTGAAGCAAATCCCAGGCATCATTACATTAGTAAATATTTGGTATGTATCTCTAAAAGATAAGGATTCTGGCTGGGCACGGTGGCTCATACCTGTAATCTCAGCACTTTGGGAGGCCGAGATGGACAGATTGCTTGAGCCCAGAGGTTCGAGATCAGCCTGGGCAACATGACAAAACCCTGTCTTTACTAAAAATTTAAAAAGTAGCCTGGTGTGGTGGCACATGCTTACAGTCCCAGCTACTTGAAAGGCTGAGATGGGAGGATTGCTTGAGCCTGGGAGATTGAGGCTGCTGTGAGCTATGATCATGTTATTGCAATCCTGCCTATGTGACAGAGCAAGACCTTGTCTCTAAAAAATAAAAATAAATAAATAAATAAGAATTTTTTTTTTGATTTTGTATTATTTTAGAGTTGCCTTCTTGCTATGTTGCCCAGGCTGGAGTGCAGTGGCTGTTCACAGTCGTGATCATAGCACCCGCAGCCTTCAACTTCTGGCCTGAAGGGACACTCTCACCTCAGTCTCCCAACTAGCTGGAACTATAGGTGTGTGCCACAGTTCCCAAATTAGAATTCTGCTTTTAAAGAGAACATAACCACAATAACATTAATGCATGTAAAAAATTAATAACTTCTTAATATATCTCAGGGTTCAAATTTCCAATTATCTCCTAAATTATATTTTTATAATTTAAAAATTGGCCCACTGCCTGTTTTTCTAAGTATAGTTTTCTGGGAACAGAGCTACACTTATTTATTTATGTGTTATCTTTAGCTGCTTTCATGCTACAATGGCAGAGTTCAGCAGTTGCAACAGAAACCATATGGCTCTCAAAACCTGAAATGTTTACTGTTTGACCCTTTACAGAAAGTTGGGTGACCCCTGCTTTAGGCAATTATCTTTTAGAATAATTAAAAATAGGAAGAAATGTCATATTTACCTTCATTTTAACTACTTTGGGAGATCATTTATTTATGTAAATCCAAGTTTCCTTCTGATATCATATTCCTTCTTCCAGAGGAACTTCCTTTAGCATTTCTTGTAGAATATATTTTAGCTTTTTCTTGTCTGAAAAATGTTTTTACTTTGACTTTATTTTTAATAGTTATTGCTGGGTTTAGAATTCAGTGTTGATAGTTTTATTCTTTTAGCACTCTAAAAGTGTCCCTCCATTTTCTTTTGGTTTGCATAGTTTCTGGTGAGATGTCTTTCTTTGTTTATTTGTTTGTTTATATTTTGTTAGAGATGTCTATTATAATTTTTTTTTTTTTTTGAGATGGAGTCTCGCCCTGTCACTTAGGCTGGAGTGCTGTGGCATGATCTTGGCTCACTGCAACCTCCGCCTCCCGAGTTCAAGCGATTCTCCTGTCTCAGCCTCCCAAGTAGCTGGGATTACAGGCACCTGCCACCATGCCCAGCTAATTTTTTGTATTTTTAGTAGAGATGGGGTTTCACCATGTTGGCCAGGCTGGTGTTGAACTCCTGATCTCAGGTGATCCACCTGCCTCGGCCTCCCAAAGTGCTCAGATTACAGGCATGAGCCACCATGCCGGCCTTTTATTGTGATTCTTATCTTTGTTCCTGTAAATGCAATGCCTTTCTCTTTGGCTACTTTCAAGATTTTCTCTTTATCTTTGGTTTTCAGTAGTTTGTGTCTAGGTTTGTGGATTTTTTCATTTTGTCCTTTGGTATTCATCTTGATTGGGGTTCTCTTGGCTTGCATCTGTCATTTGATGTCTCATTATTTTTGGAAAATTCTCAGCTATTCTTTTTTTTTTTTTTTGAGACAGAGTCTCACTCTGGAGTTCAGTGGCGTGATCTTGGGCTCTGCAAGCCTCGACCTCCTGGGCTCAGGTGATCCTCCCACCATAGCCTTCTGAGTAGCTGGGACTACAGGTGTGTGCCACCACTCCTGGCTAATTTTTAAATATTTTTTTGTAGAGATGGGGTTTCGCCATGTTGCCCAGGCTGGTCTGGAACTCCCTGGCTCAAGCAATCTGTCTGCCTTGGCCTCCCAAAGTGCTAGGATTACAGGCGTCAGCCACTGCGGTTAGCCTATATCTCTTCAGAGCCATTATCTTTCTATTCTTCTGGGATTCCAATTATTTACATAATAAGACCATTTAATGTTTTCCCATAGTTCCTAGATACTCTATTCTTTTTTCTTTTCTTCTTTTACTCTTCTCCTTTTGTTTTAGTTTGCATAATTTTGACTGACCTAGCTCTGAATTCTTTCTTTGGTATTGAGGTAACTGATAAGGCTGGCAAAGGCATTCTTTATCTGTTACTATGTTCATGTATTTCTAGCATTGCCATCTGATTCTTACAGTTTCCATCTCTTTGCAGAAATTCATCATCATTCATGCATGTACCTTTTCTACTAGAGCCTTTTGCATATTAAACATAGTAATCTTAAATTTCTTTTCTGATAATTCTAACATCTTGGTCATCTCAGAGCCTGGTTTTGTTAATTGCTTTGTCTCATAGTGGGTTGTTTTTTCATGTGAGTATGGGGGAGATAATTTGTTATTGATATTGAACGCTGGACATCATGTACACACTGCTAGAAGTGGCACATCTCTGCTGCTGAGTTGTCAGTCAGTAGGGGTTAAGTCAGTCTAGTCAGGGTTGAGCTTTGTTTGTTTTTTTGTTGTCGTTGTTGCTATGGTTACCTTCAGTGCATCACCAGCTTCAGATTCCTCTGTTGTTACCTTGAGTTTAGGGGTGGGGGTGCTATGTTGTCCCAGTGTTTTGTTTTTTGTTGTTGTTTTTTTTTTTTGAGACAGCATCTCACTTTGTTGCCCAGGCTGGATTGCAATGGCGTGATCATAGCTTACTGCAGCCTTGACCTCCTGGGCTCAAGTGATCCTCCCACTTTAGCCTCCTCAGTAGCTGGGACCACAGTTAGTTGCATGCCACCATGCCCAACTAATTTTTTAAAAACATTTTTTGTAGAGATGGGGGTCTCACTGTGTTACCCAGACTAGTCTCAAACTCCTAGCATCAAGCGATTCTCCTACCTCAGCTACCCAGAGTTGGGGTTACAGGCATGAGCCACTGCACCCAGCCCCAATGTTTTTATTAATGTTCATGTTCTGTACTCAGCTTCTGTCTTTGCCCTTGCATCTCATGGTGAGTCTCTTTCTAAGCTCTATCGCTTCCTCCAGCAGTAGACTGCTGTTGTTTATTACTCCATACTTGCTAGCCTGGTGATAGGGGCCAGGGAAAGGGGATTCTTTGTTGTCATAGTCTAGTCTCTGCCTTAGGCAGACCATGTGTCCCTGGGTCTCCTGGGTAGCACTTTCTTAGTGATCCTGTCCCCCTCCTAGCTGAAGGAAACTCTTAATGGTCTGGGCCCAGGATGGTTTCCTGTCCATCCCTTAGTAGTAGAGAGCTTTTCCTTTTCCCTTTCTCCAGCTTCAGTGAGTTGTCACCTGTGTTCTGAAGGCAACTTGTTTTTGTCTAAGTGGCTTTAAGGCTCTTTCCTTTAGGGGGCTTTTTTTTAGAGAAGAGCCTGTAAGTGGGTGTGAACTCCCCTTGCGTCTATTGCTTCCAGGGATTCTGTACTCTTGTGCTGATCCATACTTGGACTGTAGCAATTTATTTAAAATTTTATTTGAATTCTTACCCATCTGTGTGGTGTGGTGTGCAGCATTGTCTTCCCCTCATGCTTTGCTACTGTTGAGCCAGTGCTGATGTCTCTTCGTGGAAGCACCTGGCTTTCTTTAGATTTCATCCAGGCTACTTGGTCTCCCTACAACTCAGTTCTCAGATGAATTCAGGGAAAGTTATGATTCAGTAAGGTATCTAGCCTTTTCTCATTATTCTACTTGGGGAATGGTCTTTCCAGCTTCCTATATCTTAATCAGAAGTCAAATTACAGTGTTATATAGTCACTTGAAATAGGTGCTATCTTTGTGGTTGTGTGTTTATTTCAATACATGGTAGTTTCATTGGTTTAATTTTTTCTCTCAGTTTCAGGGATTGCTTCCTTCAAATTTTAATTTTGTTTAATAATTGTGTGAAGTGTTTATATGATTGCAAGTCATTTATATGGACAACATATATTGAAAAAAGCCTAGTTTCTCTCCCTGTCTGCTCTATCCTATTCCTTTCTTTCCTCTATAAGAAACCTTTAAAAAAAAATTCTATGGCATGTTTCTTATATGTAAGAAATATGAGTGTGGTTAAGAAATTGTTTTTGTTTTTACATTTTCAAATACCATGTTAAGAGTAAATCACGGTTCTTGAGAGCTCCCTCTCCCCTCTCCCCTCTCCCCTCCCCCCTCTCCCCTCCCCCCTCTCCCCTCTCCCCTCTCCCCTCTCCTCTCTCCCCTCTCCCCTCTCCCCTCTCCCCTCTTTCCACGGTCTCCCTCTGATGCCGAGCCGAAGCTGGACGGTACTGCTGCCATCTCAGCAACCTCCCTGCCCGATTCTCCTGCCTCAGCCTGCCGAGTGCCTGCGATTGCAGGCGCGCGCCGCCACGCCTGACTGGTTTTCGTATTTTTTTGGTGGAGACGGGGTTTCGATGTGTCGGCTGGGCTGGTCTCCAGCTCCTAACCGCGAGTGATCCGCCAGCCTCGGCCTCCCGAGGTGCCGGGATTGCGGACGGAGTCTCGTTAACTCAGTGCTCAATGGCGCCCAGACTGGAGTGCAGTGGCGTGATCTCGGCTCGCTACAACCACCTCCCAGCCGCCTGCCTTGGCCTCCCTAAGTGCCGAGATTGCAGCCTCTGCCTGGCAGCCACCCCGTCTGGGAAGTGAGGAGCCTCTCTGCCTGGCCGTCCATCGTCTGGGATGTGAGGAGCCCCTCTGCCTGGCTGCCCAGTCTGGAAAGTGAGGAGCGTCTCTGCCCGGCCGCCATCCCATCTAGGAAGTGAGGAGCGCCTCTTCCCGGCCGCCATCACATCTGGGAAGTGAGGAGCGTCTCTGCCCGGCCGCCCATCGTCTGAGATGTGGGGAGCACCTCTGCCCTGCCGCCCCGTCCGGGATGTGAGGAGTGTCTCTGCCCGGCCGCCCTGTCTGAGAAGTGAGGAGACCCTCTGCCTGGCAACCACCCCGTCTGAGAAGTGAGGAGCCCCTCTGCCCGGCAGCCACCCCGTCTGAGAAGTGAGGAGCGTCCTCCCTCCTCGTCCGGGAGGGAGGTGGGGGGGTCAGCCCCCCGCCTGGCCAGCCGCCCCGTCCGGGAGGGAGGTTGGGGGGTCAGCCCCCCGCCCGGCCAGCCGCCCCATCCGGGAGGGAGGTGGGGGTGTCAGCCCCCCGCCCGGCCAGCCGCCCCGTCCGGGAGGGAGGTGGGGGGATCAGCCCCCCGCCCGGCCAGCCGCCCTGTCCGGGAGGTGAGGGGCGCCTCTGCCCGGCCGCCCCTACCGGGAAGTGAGGAGCCCCTCTGCCCGGCCAGCCGCCCCGTCCGGGAGGGAGGTGGGGGTGTCAGCCCCCCGCCCGGCCAGCCGCCCCATCCGGGAGGGAGGTGGGGGGATCAGCCCCCCGCCCGGCCAGCCGCCCTGTCCGGGAGGTGAGGGGCGCCTCTGCCCGGCCGCCCCTACCGGGAAGTGAGGAGCCCCTCTGCCCGGCCAGCCGCCCCGTCCGGGAGGGAGGTGGGGGGGCCAGCCGCCCCGTCAGGGAAGTGAGGGGCACCTCTGCCCGGCCGCCCCTACTGGGAAGTGAGGAGCCCCTCTGCCCGGCCAGCTGCCCTGTCCGGGAGGGAGGTGGGGGGTCAGCCCCCCGCCCGGCCAGCCGCCCCGTCTGGGAGGTGAGGGGCGCTTCTGCCCAGCCACCCCTACTGGGAAGTGAGGAGCTCCTCTGCCCGGCCACCACCCCATCTGGGAGGTGTACTCAACAGCTCATTGAGAACGGGCCATGAAGACAATGGCGGTTTTGTGGAATAGAAAGGGGGGAAAGGTGGGGAAAAGATTGAGAAATCGGATGGTTGCCGTGTCTGTGTAGAAAGAGGTAGACATGGGAGACTTTTCATTTTGTTCTGTACTAAGAAAAATTCTTCTGCCTTGGGATCCTGTTGATCTGTGACCTTACCCCCAACCCTGTGCTCTCTGAAACATGTGCTGTATCCACTCAGGGTTGAATGGATTAAGGGCGGTGCAAGATGTGCTTTGTTAAACAGATGCTTGAAGGCAGCATGTTCGTTAAGAGTCATCACCACTCCCTAATCTCAAGTACCCAGGGACACAAACACTGCGGAAGGCCGCAGGGTCCTCTGCCTAGGAAAACCAGAGAACTTTGTTCACTTGTTTATCTGCTGACCTTCCCTCCACTATTGTCCTGTGACCCTGCCAAATCCCCCTCTGCGAGAAACACCCAAGAATGATCAATAAAAAAGAAAAAAAAAAAAAAAGAAATTGTTTTTGTTTTATTTTATTTTATTTTATATTTTATATTTTATTTATTTTATTTATTTATTTATTTGTTTATTTTTTGTATTTTTTTGTATTTTATTTTATTATAACGGAGTTTTGTTCTTGTTGCCCAGGCTGGAGTGCAATGGCGTGATCTCGGCTCACCGCAACCTTCACCTCCCGGGTTCAAGCGATTCTCCTGCCTCAGCCTCCCGAGTAGCTGGGATTACAGGCATGCACCACCACGCCCAGCTAATTTTGTATTTTTAGTAGAGATGGGATATCTCCATGTTGGTCAGGCTGGTCTCAAACTCCCGACCTCAGGTGATCTGCCCGCCTTGGCCTCCCAAAGTGCTGGGATTACGGGCATGAGCCACCACGCCCAGCCTTTTACAAATTCTTTGAACATCCTCATTCCTTCTAAAATTTCAGTATACTGTCTGCATTTCATTTATCTGCAACTGTTGCCCATTAAAAATTGTGCCTACTGGGCCAAAAACTGTATGAGAAGTCATTGCCTCTATTTTCTTAGGAATTTGTAGATTTGAGTTTTGGTTGTAATAAAATTTGACGGATGTGAACATCCTCATTCTTTCTAAAATTTCAGTATACTGTCTTGTGTTTCCTTTATCTGCAACTGTTGCCCACTAAAAATTGTGCCTACTGGCCCAAAAACTGTATGAGAAGGCATTGCCTCTATTTTCTTAGGAATTTGTAGATTTGAGTTTCGGTTGTAATAACATTTGGCAGATGAGTATGAATTTAAAAGTTCACATTCTTTATTCACTTTGAAAATTTTATTTGCTCTGTGATTGCCAGGTAACCTGTAAAGATTGTAATCAAGGTATATTTTGCTATTTCCCTGTTTCCCGCACTTGCCTTTATGGTTCATGTAATGCTCATTTTTAGCCAGCAGAGGCCACTAGAGCCTGCTAGGGAGCAGAAGTGCAACAGAAACGTGGCCATTCTAAGACAGTGATTGCTAAAAGGTCACTTTTTAATAACTTTACAATTATTATCTCAGTCTTGCTAGCTTGTGCCATGTGAAGATTTTATGCTAAATGTTGGTGGGCAAGAAGGTGTCTATGACATTTACTTTAGTTTTTTCATTATGTTTAATCTTTAAAGAAATAAATTTGAGGATTATTGTTAACTGCATTGTGTAATGTCTGTTGAGCTAACACCTACTTTCCTATGTAAAACCCTACAAAATACATGGTCCCAACTCTCTAGGAAATTATGATATATATGAGGAATGTTACAGTTTATTACAGGCTTACTTTTTTTCCCCTGACTCTTCTCAGTTTGCAGGCCTTTCAGATATATCCATCTCACAAGACATCCCCGTAGAAGGAGAAATCACCATTCCTATGAGATCTCGCATCCGGGAGTTTGACAGCTCCACATTAAATGAATCTGTTCGCAATACCATCGTAAGTTAGACTAGTTGAGAGAACTTCTGTTCAGTATCATGGGACTAAGTAACTAATGGTACTTCGCAATATTTTCATTTGGTTCACTGATTTTGAATATATTTTATATACTGAAGTTTAATATTTTATCCTAGAGATTAATTTGGTACAGCCTTTTTGGAGAGCAGTTTGGTTATAATGCATATTAATAATCTTAAAACAGCAAGGTGCGGTGGCTCGCGCCTGTAATCTCAGCCCTTTGGGAGGCCGAGGCAGGCGGATCACCTGAGCTCAGGAGTTCGAGACCAACCTGGCCCAGATGGTGAAACCCCATCTCTACTAAAAATACAAAGATTAGCCAGACATGGTGGCATATGCCTGAAATCCCAGCTGCTTGGGAGATTGAATCGCTTGTCTCCGGGAGGCTGAGGTTGCAGTGAGCCAAGATCGCACCACTGCACTCTGGTCTGGGCGACAGAGCAAGACTCCATCTCAAAAAAAAAAAAAAAAAAGTCTTAAAATGTCCAAATCTTTTTAAACCAATATATTATCATACTTCTCCAAATATAGTATAAGGAAAGTTTTAAAATGTAAAACAAAAATTTTCAACATTAAAGTATCAATATACAAAGATGTTTATTATAGCATTCTTTGTAATAGGGGAAAGCTAGAAATAAATGAACCACAGATGAGGTATTGGTTAGGTAAATTATGTTATATCTTTGTGGTGGGATGCTAAGCAACTATTATAAATTATGTTTACAAAGTGTTTAATAACATGGGTAAAATTCTAGGTGAAAAAATTAAAACAGAATTAGCTCAGTGGTGCTTTGAGAGGTTGTATTTGTATTACTGAACCCTTCTTCCAGTTTCTTGATTTTTTTTTTTTTTTTTGTATCTGGCATCTAGGATTCATTTACCAATTAAATTGGGAATGTTAAAAATTTATTTCATATATTGCAAAGAATGTAGTAGCTAGAGAGCAGGCTAATTGGTCCTTGGGACCTCATCTTCTATGAACTGAATGTCACATACTGTGTTTTGTAGAGCAGCTTTTTATAGTACAATTGTTTTAGTTTCTTTAAGCAGCCTATTGGGAGGGCTGTGTTTCTTTTTTATGGATTTTTTCAACATCAAAACAGAACAGATCAAAACAGATGTGGAAAGGTGTTAAAAGTTGGCTTAAGAAGTTAATAGAAAAAGCATACCCTACCTCTCTGGTTTGTTTGTGTAGTGAAGGAGTTGAACTGGAATTATCTGCAAAATTCAGTGAAGAGTTCACAGGAGATTGAAATGAAAGAAATTTTAGCAAATTAAGTAAGGCTGCTGACAACCTTGGTCATCACAATACAACAAGTTGTTTCTGTCTTTCAGATGCGTGATCTAAAAGCTGTTGGGAAAAAATTCATGCATGTTTTGTACCCAAGGAAAAGTAATACTCTTTTGAGAGATTGTAAGTATATGAGGTTTTTAAGGGTTTGCTTAATCTATCTCACTGTACCTTATCGTAAGTACTTTATAAGGCAAAGTCTCTGTGGTAATAAAACTGACATCATTTTGTAGGATAAAAAAATATGTAAACGAATATGTAAATCAAACTTCTGGCAGAAATTAAAAATTGATTTTATTTTATTTTTATTTTCATTTTTTTTTTGACACAGAGTCTCACTCTGACTTCCAGGCTGGAGTGCAATGGTATGATCTTGGCTCACTGCAACCTCCGCCTCCTGTGTTCAAGTAATTTCCATGCCTCAGCCTCCTGAGTAGCTGGGATTAAAGGCGCCCACCACCATGCCCAGCTAATTTTTTTGTATTTTTAGTAGAGACGGATTTCACCAGGTTGGTCAGGCTGGTCTCCAACTCCCCATCTCAGGTGATCCACCCACCTCGGCCTCCCAAAGTGCTAGGATTACAGGCAGACATTAAAAATTTAGATTGGAATCTCAGAGATTGAAAGATTTTGCTTATTATATTGTCCTCATCAATAAATATACACTGGCCAGGCATGGTGGCTCATACATGTAATACCAGCACTTTGGGAGGCCGAGGCAGGAGAATTGTTTGAACTCAGGAGTTTGAGACCAGCCTGGGCAACATGGCGAGACCTCATTTCTACTAAAAATAAAAAAACTAGCCAGGCCTGGTAGCGCATGCCTGTAGTCCTAGCTACTTGGGAGGCTGAGGTGGGAGGATTGCTTGAGCCCAGGAGATCAAGGCTGTAGTGCCGTGACCGTGCCACTGCACCCTAGCCTGGGTGACAGAGCGAGACCTGTCTCAAAAAAAAATATATATGTATACATATATATATATATATATATATATTTTAAAAAATGCTCTAGTGGTTACTACAAAATACATTTCTGGAGGCTGCTAATTTACAATATTTACATATATTACATAATATTCCTGGAAGCTGCTGACACATAAAGAGTTAATGATCTCCAAGGGAAAGGCAAATGTTTAAATTTTTGTTTGTTAGTTTTTTGAGATGGAGTCTCGCTCTGTTGCCCAGGCTGGAGTGCAATGGCACAATCTCAGCTTACTGCAACCTCTGCCTCCAGGGTTCAAGAGATTCTTCTGCCTCAGCCTCTGGAACAGCTGGGATTACAGGTGCCCCACCACCACATCCAGCTAATTTTTGTGTTGTTAGTAGAGATGGGTTTTGCCATGTTGGCCAGGCTGGTCTCGGACTGCTGACCTGAAGTGATCCACCTGCCTTGGCCTCCCAGAGTGCTGGGATTACAGGCGAGAGCCACCACCCCGGCCTAAATGTTAAATTAATATGATAGTAAATACCCGTAAACATTTAACAAATTAATAGTACCTTTATTGACAGTTTGATTTTCAAGCCTATCATTTAGTCTGATGACTGCTTTCTTTATTAGAGTTCTGTCAAAACAGACAGCATCTCATTCTGTTACCCAGGCTCAAATGCAATGGCGTAATCATAGCTCACTGCAGTCTCAAACTCCTGGGCTCAAGCAGTCCTTCTGCCAGTCTCCTGAGTAGCTGGGACTGTAGGCACACCTGGCTAGTTTTTAAATATTTTGTAGAGATGGGGGTCTCCCTATGTTGCCCAGGCTTGTCTAAAACTCCTGGCCTCAAGCAGTCTGCCCACCTCAGCCTCCTAAAGTGCTGGGATTACAGGCAAGAGCCACTGCCCAGCCAATGTTTTATTTTTTCAACTTTTTGTTAAAAACTAAGACAAAAGCACACACTTTGGTCTAGGCCTTCACAGGGTCAGAATTGGATCATTAGTACAATTGTCTTCCACCTCTGTATCTGTCCTATTGGAAGGTCTTCTGGGGCATTAACACGCATGAAACTGCCATCTTTGATGATAACAATGCCTTCTTCTGGAATATCTCCTGAAGGACCTGCCTGAGACTGTGTTATGGTTAACTTTTTTTTTTTTTTTTTTTTTTTTA
Source organism: Pan paniscus (assembly GCF_029289425.2). Taxonomy (NCBI): domain Eukaryota; kingdom Metazoa; phylum Chordata; class Mammalia; order Primates; family Hominidae; genus Pan; species Pan paniscus. The sequence goes on from NC_073272.2 coordinate 68,166,628, forward strand.
GAGACATGATCTTGTTCTGTCACTCAGGCTGGAATGCAGTGGTGTGATTATAGCTCACTGTGGCCTCAAACTTCTAGGCTCAAGCCATTCTCCCACCTCAGGCTCCCATGCCCAGAGCCTGTGCCACCATGCCCAGCTAATTTTTAAATTTTTTTGTCTGGGCACGATGGCTCATGCTTCTAATCCCAGCGCTTTGGCAGGCCGAGGTGGGTGGAACACCTGAGGTCAGGAGTTCCAGGCTAGCCTGGCCAACATGGTGAAACCCTGTCTCATTACAAATACAAAAATTAGCTAAGCGTGGTGGCAGGCGCCTGTAGTCCCAGCTACTCCGGAGGCTGAGGCGGAAGAATCGCTTGAACCCGGGAGGTGGAGGTTGCAGTGAGCCAAGATTGCACCATTGCACTCCAGCCTGGGTGAAAAGAGGGAAACTCTGTCTCAAAAAAACAAAAAACAAAAAACAAACCACATTTTTTTTAGAGACAGGGTCTTGCTATGTTACCCAGGCTGAACTTTTTAAGTAGAAGTATACTCCAACATAACAATGAAAAGTATAATATAGTAAACACGTAAACCACAGTAACATAGTCATTTTTTGTCATTATCAAGTAGAGTATTATGTAGTGTACATAATTGTTCTATATTTTTATATGACTGTCAACATACTAGGTTTGTTTATACCAGCATCACCACAGACACGTGAGTAATGTGTTGTACTAGATGTCACTAGGTGATAGGAATTTTTCAGCTCCATTATAATTTTATGGGACCACTATCATTGACCGAAATGTCATTATGTGGCACATGACAGTACACTTGAATTCAGTTTTTAAGTTGAGCAGTTAAAAAAAAATTAATGAAATTAGCAGCAGTTTTATTAGAAGTGGTAGGATTATGGTTTTTTATGTCTTTTCCAAACTTTCCACAATGGTGTCAAAATTACTTATACAATTAAAAAATAAACAATATTAAGTATATAAATTTGCGTACCTCTCTTGGGTAAGGTTATATACATGTGAGGTTAAAGTTAGATGTGGAATATTTGCCTTTTTGGAATGAATTGAGGAAGGTAATTGTGCTCTAAGCTATGTGCTACTGAACTGTTGGCATACAAATCACTCAGCAGCTTTTTTTGTTTGTTTTTTTGAGACAGAGTCTTGCTCTGTCACCCAGGCTGGAGAGTAGTGAGTGGAGGTTGCGATCTTGGCTCACTGCAACCTTTGCCTCCTGGGTTTAAGGGATTCTCCTGCCTCAGCCTCCCTAGTAGGTGAGATTACAGGTATGTGCCACCACACCTGGCTAATTTTTTTGTATTTTTAGTTAGAGACGGGATTTCACCATGTTGGCCAGGCTCATCTCAAACTCCTGACCTTAAGTGATCTTCCCGCCTCAGCTTCCCAAAGTGCTGGGATTACAGGCATGAGCTACCGAACCTGACCAAATCACTCAGCAGCTGTTTTTGTTTGTTTGTTTGTTTGTTTTTGAGACGGAGTCTTGCACTGTCACCCAGGCTGGAGTGCAGTGGCACAATCTTGGCTCACTGCAACCTCTGCCACCCGGGTTCAAGCAATTCCCATGCCTCAGCCTCCCAAGTAGCTGGTATTACAGGCACGTGCCACCATGCCCAGCGAATATTTTGTATTTAATAGAGATGGGATTTCATCATGTTGCCCAGGCAGGTCTCAAACTCCTGAGCTCAGGCCATCCGCCCGCCTCAGCCTCCCAAAGTGCTAGGATTACAGGCATGAGCCACCGCATCCAGCCTGCAGCTTTTGATTGAGGACCATGTTTGCTAGACCTGATGTTGGCAGAGCCTGCAGAGCCTTTTGCAGTTTTCAGAAAGCTTTCATATGTTATTAAAGTTTAACCTTGTGAAATTACCAATACTGGGCTGTTTTTTCACCTAGAAGAATAGCAACTCTATATTAATTCAATATACTAATTATAAAAGGGAAGCAGTATGACAGAGTGGCAAGAACTTTGGTCTAAGAATCAAAAGACCAGGCTGGGTGTGGTGGCTTATGCCTGTAATCCCAGCACTTTGCGAGGCTGAGGCAGGTGGATCGCTTGAGGCCAGGAGTTTGAGACCAGCCTGGGCAACATGGTGAAACTCCATCTGTACAAAAAATACAAGTTAGCTGGGTGTGGTGGCGTGTGCCTGTAGTCCCAATTATTCAGGAGGCTGAGGTAGGAGGATCACCTGAGCCTGGGAGGTTGAGGCTGCAGTGAGCCATGATCGCACCACTGCACTCTAGCCTGGGCAACAGAGTGAGACCCTGTTTCAAAAAAAAAAAAAAAAAAAAAAAGAATCAGGCCAGGTGCGGTGGTTCATGCCTGTAACCCCAGCACTTTGGGAGGCCAGGGTAGGCAGATCACCTGAGGTCAGTTCGAAATCATGCTGGCCAACATGGTGAAACCCCGTCTCTACTAAAAACACAAAAATTAGCCAAGTATGGTAGCGGGTGCCTGTAATCCCAGCTACTCGGGAGGCTGAGGCAGGAGAATTGCTTGAACCCAGGAGGCAGAGGATGCTATGAGCTGAGATTGCGCCATTGCACTCCAGCCTGGGCAACAAAAGCCAAACTCCATCTCAAAAAAAAAAAAAAAAAAAAAAAAAAATCAATAGCCCTAGGTTCTGGTCCCACCTCCACATATAAAGCTAGGCAAGTCATTTCCTTCTCAGCTTCATTTTTTGTATTTGTGAACTGAGCATGATTATACTTGCCTTGTCTAATGCAGTCTCTGACTGGTAAAGTGCCTTGGCTATAGTCTTTTTTTCTTAGAATACGGGGTAGGGAACCTAGGTCTGCTGATTGTTTGTCCATTGGTCTTTAATTATAGCGTGCCAGCATGTGTCTTAGTAGATGGGGAGAAGGAAAGGGTGATTTGTGGGATATGAAATAAGCGAAACTGGAAGTCTATGTAAAGAAGTGCATTCAGGATTAGGGGACAGGGAGGGCAGGTGGTGGGAGAGGAGAGGTAGGAAGGCTTGGGCAGCCAAAGAGAGCCTTGATGTCTGAATTCTAGGAGGGAGAGAGGTAGATATTAGAATAAAGACAGAAAATATTACCTTCGCTTCTGTCTTTTCTTGTCTTGTAGGGGATTTGTGGGGCCCTTTGATCCTTTGTGTGACACTCGCATTGTAAGTACTTGCATTTTCTTTCTTTGTCATTTGAGCTAGACTAGACTTTTTTGTGGATTTCCAAAATTGTGGGGGATTTTGATTGAATATTTCATTTAGGACTTATATGACATGTTGTACATGTTATACTCCTTAGGTATTTAAGCCTCTAAAGTCACTTTCCAAATCAATTAAAATATGATGAAATTAGGCTCACCTTCCTTAACCAATGACATTTTAGTCTGTTTTAGCCATGTCTATTCAACAAACATTTATTTACTTATTTACTCTCCTGTTCCTCCCCATTATTAAACTAAGTGAATTAAGGTTTAAGCACCCTTTGTTTGCAAACATAATTCTCTGTAATCTTACTAAAAATATGAATGAGAATGAGAATAAATTAGGAGAGTTAAAAGCAAGATCATGTTTCAGAGTGTTGTACTTTTCCATACACATTGTAGGTGAAGGAAGAGGACGGGGAAGGAGAAGAAGGTTACACTAGAGAGATGAATATAACCATTGATAGAGCGGGAAAAAATACTGCCCTGGAATTCAGTTCTGAGTTCACATTCTGACTCTGCTGTCAGCTAGCTATGTGACTTTGGGCTACTAATAACCAATGTTTGTATAATTTTTCCCAGTTTGCAGAAAACTTTAAAATACTTTCTCTTATTTTAACCTCATTGCAAGAATTAAAATTATTTTCTTTTTCTTTTTTTTTTTTGACAAACAAGCTCAGGTTCAAAAAGGTTGAGGATTTAACCAAGATCACATAATCAGTGGTAGACCTGAGATTCAACCTCAGGTTTCCTCACTACCTATTTTGTACCTCTAGGGTTCATTACACATCTCTTCCCACCTGGTCACTCTGGGTCGCCTCTTCCGTATCTGTAAAGGGAGTGGTTGAGGGTCCTTTCCAGGCTTAACCCTTTATGGGTCTAAATTCACTAAGTTTCTTGCTGACCTCTCTAATTTTTTAAATTTAAATTGAGCATATATTAATTTAGGTAATAATGTAGAGTACTATTTCTTATGCTTTTAGTAACCATGTTAAGGGATGCAGCCTAATGCCTTGATGGAGGGGTTTATATTAGATGTCCCGAGCATATATATTTTTTTTACTTTTGAAAGATTAACCTTATAGATTATGTAGTTTAACCCCACTTAGTTGCAGAGAAAACTGGAGTCCCAGGACATCAAGTGACATATCTAGTGACAGAATTAGGATCAGTATCTGGGTCTCTTGCCTTCCAGGCTAGTTAATATTCTTTCCATCATACCATGCTGAAGCAACAGGGATTCCAGACAACAAGTGATGAGTGCTGGCCATTCTTTGCATCTGGTTGTCACGACTTGGAATGGAATATGCATATCATAGAATACAAAAGCCTGTGCATACTGCCAAGTAGCATAGCAGGGCAAGAAAGACTTACAGTGTGACTTCTCTATACTGTTTAATAAGAAGAGGTTGTGAGCTTACAGTTATTATTTTTCTTGGTAATAACACCAAGTCCAAATATTCAAAACAGTTTACATCTGTAAAATTCTTAGACAAAGAAAGGATATTTAAGTGGTTGTTCAACTACTCAATTCCAAAGCAAAACCCTTTAGTAATAATCTGTATGTTTTGATTTTTTAAAAATCAACAACTAAAAAGGTTTATAGACTGTTTCCATTTTTATTTATTATTTTTATTTTGTTTTGAGGCAGTCTCACTCGGTTACCCAGGCTGAGTTGGTGGTGTGAGATTACAGCTCACTGCAGCCTCAACCTCCCAGGCTCAAGCGATTCTCCCAACTCAGCCTTTCTAGTAGCTAGGACTATAGGCGTGTACCACCACGGCCAGCTAATTTTTTATTTTTTGTAGAGACGGGGGTTTCGTCATGTTGCCCAGGCTGGTATCGAACTCCTGGCCTCAAGCGATCTGCCTGTCGTGGCCTCCCAAAGTGCTGAGATTCCAGGCTAAGCCACCATACCTGGCCTATTTCCATTTTTAAATATCTCAACTGAAATCTTAACCCAAGAACTACAAATTCTGATGTGTCTAAAGGCTAGAATAGTAACCTAAATGCATGTAGTAGTGATATGGTGACTGTAAGCCCCTTGTACTTATGTCAGTTACACTTGATTGTTGCAGTGTTGGAATGCAGGCTCAATGTTAGAAAGTCTAACAGTTTTTTCAAGAAAATCTAGAAATTCATATTCTTATGTGAAATAAAATAGTGTCAACTTAAATTCAAAATCATCTTAAATATTATATAAGCCCAAGGCCTCATTATATATGAGCCACATTTGACCCTTCAGTTTATAACCTCTGCTTAAAAAAAAGGTCTTCAATAATTCATTTAAACATTTCAACAAGGTCAAATGGAGCACCCCTTGTAGTCCTGAGGCATTTGGAATTTGCAGTAAGGGAGCCTTGCCAAATGCTTGTGTCATTTTCCTTTTAGCACAACCTACATATTACAGATCTTCAGGTGAGGTATGGCACAGCAATCTGATTCAAAGTTTGAGAACCCATGCCTTAACTTTGTTGCCCTAAGTAAAAGATTAAGCAATTCTTACGCTGTTTCCTTTTCTCAGAATGCTGCAAAGAGACTCTGCAGATAGTGAAAAAGATGGAGGGCCCCAATTTGCAGAGGTGTTTGTCATTGTCTGGTTTGGTGCAGTTACCATCACCCTCAACTCAAAACTTCTTGGAGGGAACATGTGAGTATTATTAAAATGCATTCTTTTTTTCCTCTTGCCAGGTAGTATATCTTAGATTAAGGAAGACAGGCTAGTTAGAATTTTTTTTTTTTTTTTTTTTTGAGACAGGGTGTCACTCTGTCACCCAGGCTCGAGTGCATTGGTGTGATCATGGCTTACTGCAGCCTCTATCTCCCAGGCTCAGCGTCCCAAGTAGCTGGGATCCTCCTGCCCCAGCATCCCGAGTAGCTGGGACTACAGGCATGTGCTACTATGCCTGGCTAATTAAAAAAAAATTTTTTTTTGTAGAGATGGGGTCCCAGTGTATTGCCTAGGCTGGTTTTGAACTCCTGGGTTCAAGTGATCCTCCCACCTTGGCCTCCCAAAACGCTGGGATTACAAGCATGAGCCACCATACCTGGCCTGATATTTTGTTTTAAAGAAAAATCAAACTAAATAAGGGCCAAAGAGAAGTGTTCTTAAAACCACTACCACTGTACAGAGATAACCTTGTTAAGTTAAATTATCTTAAATTATCGGAGGTCCTTTGATAAGCTTCAGATGCCCTTTCCAGGCCCTGAAATCATAGGCAGACTTTTTTGTGTAAGAAGAGTATGTACGTTTTGGGGGGCAAGTGGTCCCTAGCTTTTAACAAATTCTCAAGTATAATAGGTCTATAAACTAGAAAGGATTAAGAACCACCATCTTAGAGGTTCAGAGAAAGATATCTGTAGGAACTAGAGCAGATCATCTGGTGTTAGATGATTGACTTTTAAGGAATTTGAGAGGAGAGGAGGAAGAGTATGGGGAAAGAAAATTAAAGCATGTACTTAATTTTTTTTTTTTTTTTTGAGATGGAGTCTCGCTCTGTCTAGGATGGAGTGCAGTGGCACAAACTCAGCTCACTGCAACCTCCACCTCCCAGGTTCAAGCGATTTTCCTGCCTCAGCCTCCTGAATAGCTGGGATTACAGGTGCCTGCCACAATGCCCGGCTAATTTTTTTTTGTATTTTTAGTAGAGACGGGGTTTCACCATGTTGGCCAGGCTGGTCTTGAACTTCTGACCTCAGGTGATCCACCCCCCCCTTGGCCTCCCAAAGTGTTGGTATTACAGGCGTGAGCCATCCCACCCAGCCAAAAGCATGTACTTAATAATTAATGTTAGGATGTAGATGTTATGTACCAAGAAGGAGGCAACATTCCGTTACATAGAGAAATCTATGTAATAAGCTGTGTCATAACACCCATCAGTTGTATTTATGATCTTTATTAATGTATTTTGTTTTTAAGATCTTTTTTTCAGAGCCTCTGTGTGCTGGGTTACTGTATACTTCCCTTGACAGTAGCAATGCTGATTTGCCGGCTGGTACTTTTGGCTGATCCAGGACCTGTAAACTTCATGGTTCGGCTTTTTGTGGTGATTGTGATGTTTGCCTGGTCTATAGTTGGTAAGTATGTACTTATTTCCACAATAACAGAACAGACAAAAACATGATTTAATGATGAAGACCAGATGAGGAGCAGTATAAGTCCAAAGTTAGATGTGAGTGATATGATTCTTGATAGTATTATCCATAGAACCCTCTTCCCTGAGTAGGCAATGATGGGGCTTATCTGAGTTGGATATCTGGACTTATAAGATGTGGAGAGTCACATCTTTTTTCTTCCTTTAAAAAAAAAAAAAAAGGTTGGGAAAGTGGATTACACTACATTTAGCCCAGTCCTGGTATATACAAGGCATTAGGTGACTTGTGGAATGACTGGGATCTTTTCCTGATAAACTAATTAAAATAAAAATAATAACATTTACAGATTGCTTATCAAAGGCCAGGCACTGTTTAAGTGCTTTATATATATTATCCCATTTAAGCCTCACAGCAACTCTAATAGAGAAATACTGTTATTAGTCCCATCTTATAGATGAAGAACAGTTACAGAGAAGTTGAGCAGCTTGCCCTAGGTTGCATTACTAGTGAGTAAGAGAGTCAAATTGCAAACCAGGCAGTCATGAACCTTTAAGAACTATACTATACCACCTTCCAGTGTAGATTGTAAGTATCATTATATAGCACTTTTCTGCTTCAGTAGAACATTTTGCTAAAGACTAGGAAGGGCCTATAGCAATGATAATGAATGCTATGTGCTCATTGTTTTTATATTCCTAAAGTTCTCTTAAGATTCCAGCTTAAATTTAGAAGTGTTCACTAGCTTCTGCTTTAATGGATAGGCAGACTGCTTAATATTTTTAAGTGTAGTAACATCTCATTGCTCTGGAACATGGTTGAAAGCTAAGAAGTAATCCAACGAAGGTCTGAGAGAGCCAGAACTGATATTCCAAAGACTGTATATTAAGCTTGGGTGCTTTTCCCATGGGGAGAGCCCCTCATTCTCTCGCTGAGAATCTCATAATTACCATAAATGTAATTATACTTACTTAGTTATCCAGTGTCCAGGCTCACAGGTGATCACGAAGTAGAATCATAGGAGAGAGAAACTTTAATTCAGCAAACATTAATCACAAACTATGCGTCAGGCATAATTTTAGGCATGGTCTTTGTCCTTGGAGTTCACAATCTAACAGAGCAGCCCGACATGAAAACATTTAAAGGCAATAGGTGTTCTAAGTGGGAAATGGAGATTTATACACAGTACAGTGGGACAGACATGATTATTCAGGAAAGATTTCCCAGAGATGTGATGATGATGATGATGATGATGATTAGTATTTGAGACAGAGTCTCACTCTGTCACCCAGGCTGGAGTGCAGTGGCACTATCTCGGCTCACTGTAACCTCCACCTCCTGGATTCAAGCAGTTCTCCTGCCTCAGCCTCCCGAGTAGCTGGGATTACAGCTATGTGCCACCACACCCGATTAATGTTTGTGTTTTTAGTAGAGATGGGGTTTCACCATGTTGGCCAGGCTGGTCTCGAACTCCTGACCTCAGGTGATCCACCCGCCTTGGCCTCTCAAAGTGCTGGGATTACAGACATGAGCCACCGCACCTGGCTGATTATTTTCATTTATTTATTTATTTGGCTAAAAATATATATATATATATGTTTTTATATTATTATTATACTTTAAGTTCTGGGATACATGTGCAGAACATGCAGGTTTGTTACATAGGTATACACATGCCATGGTGGTTTGCTGCACCCATCAACCCATCATCTACATTAGGTATTTCTCCTAATGCTATTCCTCCCCTAGCCCCCCCAACCTCTGACAGGCCCCAGTGTGTGATGTACCCCTCCCTGTGTCCATGTGTTCTCATTGTTCAACCCCCACTTATGAGTGAGAACATGTGGTGTTTGGTTTTCTGTTCCTGTGGTAGTTTGCTGAGAATGATGGTTTTCAGCTTCATACAAAGGATATGAACTCAACCTTTTATGTGGCTGCATAGTATTCCATGGTGTATATGTGCCACATTTTCTTTATCCAGTCTATCATTGATGGGCATTTGGGTTGGTTCCAAGTCTTTGCTATTGTGAACAGTGCAGCAGTAAACATAGGTGTGCATGTGTCTTTATAGTATTACCCAGTAATGGGATTGCTGGGTCAAATGGTATTTCTGGTTCTAGATCCTTGAAGAATCGCCACACTGTCTTCCACAATGCTTGAACTAATTTACACTCCCACCAACAGTGTAAAAATATTTCTATTTCTTCACATCCTCTCCAGCATCTGTTGTTTCCTGACTTTTTAATGATAGCCATTCTAACTGGCGTGAGATGGTATCTCATTGTGGTTTTGATTTGCATTTCTCTCATGAGCAGTGATGATGAGCTTTTATTCATATGTTTGTTGGCCACATAAATGTCTTCTCTTGAGAAGTGTCTGTTCATATCCTTCGCCCACTTTTTGATGGGGTTGTCTTTTTCTTATAAATTTGTTTAGGTTCTTTGTAGATTCTGGATATTAGCCCTTTGTCAGATGGATAGATTGCAAAAATTTTTTCCCATTCTGTAGGTTGCCTATTCACTCTGATGATAGTTTCTTTTGCTGTGCAGAAGCTCTTTAGTTTAATTAGATCCCATTTGTCAGTTTTGGCTTTTGTTGCTATTGCTTTTGGTGTTTCAGTCATGAAGTCTTTGCCTATGCCTATGTCCTAAATGGTACTATCTAGGTTTTCTTGAAGGGTTTTTATGGTTTTAGGTGTTACATTTAAGTCTTTAATCCATCTTGAGTTAATTTTTGTATAAGGTATAAGGAAAGGGTCCAGTTTCAGTTTTCTGCATATGGCTAGCCAGTTTTCCCAACACCATTTATTAACTAGGGAATCCTTTCCCCATTGCTGGTTTTTATCAGGCTTGTCAAAAATCAGATGATTTTGGATGGGAGGCATTATTTCTGAGGCCTCTGTTCTGTTCCATCGGTCTATATATCTGTTTTGGTACCAGTACTGTGCTGTTTTGGTTACCATAGCCTTGTAGTATAGTTGGAGGTCAGATAGAGTGATAACTCCAGCTTTGTTCTTTTTGCTTAGGATTGTCTTGGCTATATGGGCTCTTTTTTGGTTCCATATGAAATTTAAAGTAGTTTTTTCTACTTCTGTGAAGAAAGTCAATGGTAGCTTGACGGGGATAGCATTGAATCTGTAAATTACTTTGGGCAGTATGGCCATTTTCATGATATTGATTCTTCCTATCCATCAGCATGGAATGTTTTTCCATTTGTTTGTGTTCTCTCTTATGTCCTTGAGCAGTGGTTTGTAGTTCTCCTTGAAGAGGTCCTTCATATCCCTTGTAAGTTGGATTCCTAGGTATTTTATTCTCTTTGTAGCAATTGTGAATGGGAGTTCACTCATGATTTGGCTCTCTGTTTGTCTGTTATTGGTATATAGGAAGGCTTGTGATTTTTGCACATTGATTTTGTATCCTGAGACTTTGCTGAAGTTGCTTATCAGCTTAAGGAGATTATGGGCTGAGACGATGGGGTTTTCTAAATATACAATCATGTCATCTGCAAACAGAGACAATTTGACTTCCTCTCTTTCTATTTGAATACCCTTTATTTCTTTCTCTTGCCTGATTTCCCTGGCCAGACTTTATGTTGAATAGGAGTGGTAAGAGAGGGTATCCTTGTCTTGTGCTGGTTTTCAAGGGGAATGCTTCCAGCTTTTGCCCATTAAGTATGATATTGGCTATGGGTTTGTCATAAATAGCTCTTATTATTTTGAGATATGTTCCATCAATACCTAGTTTATTGAGAGTTTTTAGCATGAAGCGGTGTTGAATTTTATCAAAGGCCTTTTCTGCATCTGTTGAGATAATCATGTGGTTTTTGTCATTGGTTCTGTTTATGTGATGAATTACGTTTATTGATTTGCATATGTTGAACCAACCTTGCATCCCAGGGATGAAGCTGACTTGATCATGGTCGGTAAGCTTTTTGATATGCTGCTGGATTCAGTTTGCAAGTATTTTATTGAGGATTTTCACAGTGATGTTCATCAAGGATATTGGCCTGAAAATTTCTTTTTTTGTTGTGTCTCTGCCAGGTTTTGGTTTCAGGATGATGCTGGCCTCACGAAATGAGTTAGGGAGGAATCCCTCTTCTTCTATTGTTTGGAATAGTTTCAGACGGAATGGTACCAGCTCCTCTTTGTACCTCTGGTAGAATTTAGCTGTGAATCTGGCTGGTCATGGGCTTTTTTTGATTGGTAGGCTATTAATTACTGCCTCAATTTCAGAACTTATTATTGGTCTATTCAGGGATTTGACGTCTTCCTGGTTTAGTCTTGGGAGGGATTATGTGTCCAGGAATTTATCAATTTCTTCTAGATGTTCTAGTTTATTTGCATAGAGGTATTTATAGTATTCTCTGATGGTAGTTTGTATTTCTGTGGGATCAGTGTTGATCTTCAATTTATCAGTTTTTATTGTGTCTATCTGATTCTTCTCTCTTTTCTTCTTTATTAGTCTGGCTAGCGGTCTATTTTGTTAATCTTTCCAAAAAAAAACAGTTCCTGTATTCATTGATTTTTTGAAGGGTTTTTCTTGTCTCTATCTCCTTCAGTTCTGCTCTGATCTTAGTTATTTCTTGTCTTCTGCCAGTTTTTGAATTTGTTTGCTCTTGCTTCTCTAGTTCTTTTAATTGTGATGTTAGGGTGTCAGTTTTAGATCTTTTCCGCTTTGTCCTGTGGGCATTTAGTGCTATAAATTTCCCTCTAAACACTGCTTTAGCTCTGTTGCAGAGATTCTGGTATGTTCCGTCTTTGTTCTTATTGGTTTCAAAAAACTTGTTTATTTCTGCCTTAATTTCGTTGTTTACCTAGTAGTCATTCAAGAGCAGGTCGTTCAGTTTCTGTGTAGCTGTGCGGTTTTGAGTGAGTTTCTTAATCCTGAGTTCTAATTTGATTGCACTGTGATCTGAGAGACTATGATTTCCATTCTTTTGCATTCTGTTGTTATGATTTCCATTCTTTTGCCTTTGTTGAGGAGTATTTTACTTCCAATTATGTGGTCAATTTTAGAATAAGTGTGATGTGGTGCTGAGAAAAATGTATATTCTGTTGATTTGGGGTAGATATCTTTTAGGTCCATTTGGTCCGGAGCTGAGTTCAAGTCCTGAATATCCTTGTTAATTTTCTGTCTCGTCTATCTGTCTAATATTGACAGTGGGGTGTTAAAGTCTCCCACTATTATTGTGTGGGAGTATAAGTCTCTTTGTAGGTCTTTAAGAATTTGTTTTATGAACCTGGGTGCTCCTGTATTGGGTGCATATATATTTAGGATAGTTAGCTCTTCTTGTTGCATTGATCCCTTTACCATTATGTAATGCCCTTGTCTTTTTTGATCTTTGTTGGTTTAAAGTCTGTTTTATCAGAGACTAGGATTGCAACCCCTACTTTTTTTGCTTTCCATTTGCTTGGTAAATATTCTTCCATCCCTTTATTTTGAGCTTATATGTGTCTTTGCACGTGATATGGGTCTCCTGAATACAGCACACTGATGGGTCTTGACTCTTTATCCAATTTGCCAGTCTGTGTCTTTTAATTGGGGCATTTAGCCCATTTGTATTTTAGGTTAATATTGTTATGTGTAAATTTGATACTGTCATTATGATGCTAGCTCGTTATTTTGCCCATTAGTTGATGCCATTTCTTCATAGTGTTGATAGTCTTTACAATTAGTTACGTTTTTGCAGTGGCTGGTACCGGTTTTTCCTTTCCATGTTTAGTGCTTCCTTCAGGAGCTATTGTAAGGCAGGCCTGGTGGTGACAAAATCTCTCAGAATTTGCTTGTCTATAAAGGATTTTATTTCTCCTTCGCTTATGAAGCTTAGTTTGTCTGGATATGAAATTCTGGGTTGAAAATTCTTTTCTTTAAGAATGTTGAATATTGGCCCCCACTCTCTTCTTGTAGGGTTTCTGCCGAGAGATCAGCTGTTAGTCTGATGGGCTTCCCTTTGTGGGTAACCCGACCTTTCTCTGTGGCTGCCTTTAACATTTTTTCCTTCATTTCAGATTGGTGAATCTGACAATTATGTGTCTTGGGGTTGCTCTTCTCAAGGAATATCTTTGTGGTGTTCTCTGTATTTCCTGAATTTGAGTATTGGCCTGCCTTCCTAGGTTGGGGAAGTTCTCTTGGATAATATCCTGCAGAGTGTTTTCCAACTTGGTTCCATTCTCCCTGTCACTTTCAGGTACACCAATCAAAGGTAGGTTTGGTCTTTTCACATAGTCCCATATTTCTTGGAGGCTTTGTTCATTCCTCTTCATTCTTTTTTCTCTAATCTTGTCTTCCTACTTTATTTCATTAAGTTGATCTTCAATCTCTGATATCTTTTCTTCTGCTTGATCGATTCAGCTATTGACACTTGTGTATGCTTCATGAAGTTCTCATGCTGTGTTTTTGAGCTCCGTCAGGTCATTTATGTTCTCTAAACTGGTTATTCTAGTTAGCAATTTCTCTAACCTTTCTTCAAGGTGCTTAGCTTCCTTGCATTGCATTAGAACATGCTCCTTTAGCTCAGAGGAGTTTGTTATTACCCACCTTCTGAAGTCTACTGTCAGTTCGTCAAACTCATTCTTCATCCAGTTTTGTTCCCTTGCTGGTAAGGAGTTGTGATCCTTTGGAGGAGAAGAGACATTCTGGTTTTTGGAATTTTCGGCCTTTTTGCGCTGGTTTTTCCTCATCTTCATGGATTTATCTACCTTTGGTCTTTGATGTTGGTGACCTTCAGATGGGGTTTCTGTGTGGATGTCCTTTTTTTGATGTTGATGCTATTCCTTTCTGTTTGTTAGTTTTCCTTCTAACAGTCAGGCCCCTCTGCTGCAGGTCTGCTTAAGTTTGCTGCAGGTCTGCTTAAGTTTGCTGGAGGTCCACTCCAGACCCTGTTTGCCTGGGTATCACCAGCAGAGGCTGCAGAACAGCCAAGATTACTGCCTGCTCCTTCCTCTGGAATCTTCATCCCAGAGGGGCACCTGCCAGATGCCAGCCAGAGCTCTCCTGTATGAGGTGTCCGTCAACCCCTGCTGGGAGGTGTCTCCCAGTCAGGAGGCATGGGGGTCAGGGATCCACTTGAGGAAGCAGTCTGTCCCTTAGCAGAGTTGAAGCACTGTGCGCTGCTCTCTTCAGAGCTGGCAGGCAGGAATGTTTAAGTTGCTGAAGCTGTGCTTACAGCTGCTCCATCCCCCAGGTGCTCTGTCCCATGAAGATGGGAGTTTTATCTATAAGCCCCTGACTGGGCCTGCTGACTTTCTTTCAGTGATGCCCTGCCCAGAGAGGAGGAATCTAGAGAGGTAGTCTGGCTACAGCAGCTTTGCTGAGCTGTGGTGGGCTCTGGCCACTTTCAACTTCCCTGTGGCTTTCTTTGCACTGTGAGGGGAAAACTGCCTACTCAAGGCTCAATAATGGTGGTTGCCCTTCCCTCCACCAAGCTCAAGCATCCTAGGTCCACTTCAGACTGCTGTGCTGGCAGTGAGAATTTCAAGCCAGTGGATCTTAGCTTGCTGGGCTCCATGGGGGTGGGATCTGTTGAGCTAGACCACTTGGCTCCCTGGCTTCAGCTCCCTTTCCAGGGGAGTGAACACTTCTGTCTCGCTGGTGTTCCAGACGCCACTAGGGTATAAAAAAAAAAAACTCCTGCAGCTAGCTTAGTGTCTGCCCAAATGGCCGCCCAGTTTTGTGCTTGAAATCCAGGGCCCTGGTGGCATAGGCGTCCGAGGGAGTGTCCTGGTGTGCGGGTTGTGAAGACCATGGGGAAAGTGTAGTATCTGGGCTGGAATGCACCGTTCCTCATGGCACAGTCCCTCATGGCTTCCCTTGGCTAGGGTAGGGAGTTCCCCGACCCCTTGTGCTTCCTAGGTGAGGCGATTCCCCACCCTGCTTCAGCTCACCCCCCGTGGGCTGTACCCACTGTCTAACCAGTCCCAATGAGATGAACTGGGTACCTCAGTTGGAAATGCACAAATCACCTGCCTTCTGTATTGATCTTGCTGGGAGCTGCAGACCGGAGCTGTTCCTATTCAGCCATCTTGCCAGCCACCTCCTGTTATTTTTCTTTAAAGAGATGGGGTTTCACTCTGTCATTCAGTCTGGAGTGGAGTGGTGCAACCGTAACATACTGCAGCCTTGAACTCTTGGCTTCAAGCAGTTCTCCCACCTCAGCCTCCCGGGTAGCCGAGATTACAGGCATAAGCTGTAGCACCCAGCGAGAGGAATGATTCTTTTTTGTTTGTTTGTTTGTTTGTTTGTTTTTTGAGACTGGGTCTTGCTCTGTCACCCAGGCTGGAGTGCAGTGGCGCCATCTTGGCTCACTGCAACCTCCGCCTCTTGAGTTCAAACAATTATCCTGCCTCAGCCACCCGAGTAGCTGGGATTACAGGTGCCCGCCACCACACCTGGCTAATTTTTGTATTTTTATTAGAGATGGGGTTTCACCATGTTGGCCAAGCTGGTCTCGAACTCCTGACCTCTGGTGATCCGCCTGCCTTTGCCTCCCAAAGTGCTGGAATTACAGGCATGAGCCACTGTGCCTGGTCAGAAGGGTGATTCTTGATGAGTAAAACGATGATTAGGTTTTTCTTAGATAGACAAGGGAGGGATGGCGTTTAAAAGAGTTGATAATTTCAGAAGCACAGTTAGCTCAAAAAGCAGAGCAGCACAAGGCCGTTTACCATAGGAACAAATAACCTTACACATCTTTGTAAGCCTTTTCAGTACAGTTCAATAACTTTTCCAGAAAAGGGTAAAAAACTCCTTTTAGAAAGATTTCCATCCAAAATGGTTTAGTACTTGAAATAAGTCCTCGGCCTCGGCTCTCTGAAAAACTATGTTGCAGAATGCCTTTATCTCTGAGGATCACCAGTATAACTAAACTTTTAGTGTAATTCTGTGTTCTAGATGATGCCAAGCTCATGAATGTTTAGTAAATGTTAATAGTTGTGACAATATTACTGTATTAAACATTCCTTTTTGTTTTATCTTGTTTTGTTTAGCCTCCACAGCTTTCCTTGCTGATAGCCAGCCTCCAAACCGCAGAGCCCTAGCTGTTTATCCTGTTTTCCTGTTTTACTTTGTCATCAGTTGGATGATTCTCACCTTTACTCCTCAGTAAATCAGGAATGGGAAATTAAAAACCAGTGAATTGAAAGCACATCTGAAAGATGCAATTCACCATGGAGCTTTGTCTCTGGCCCTTATTTGTCTAATTTTGGAGGTATTTGATAACTGAGTAGGTGAGGAGATTAAAAGGGAGCCATATAGCACTGTCACCCCTTATTTGAGGAACTGATGTTTGAAAGGCTGTTCTTTTCTCTCTTAATGTCATTTCTTTAAAAATACATGTGCATACTACACACAGTATATAATGCCTCCTTAAGGCATGATGGAGTCACCGTGGTCCATTTGGGTGACAACCAGTGACTTGGGAAGCACATAGATACATCTTACAAGTTGAATAGAGTTGATAACTATTTTCAGTTTTGAGAATACCAGTTCAGGTGCAGCTCTTAAACACATTGCCTTATGACTATTAGAATATGCCTCTCTTTTCATAAATAAAAATACATGGTCTATATCCATTTTCTTTTATTTCTCTCTCTTAAGCTTAAAAAGGCAATGAGAGAGGTTAGGAGTGGGTTCATACACGGAGAATGAGAAAACATGCATTAACCAATATTCAGATTTTGATCAGAGGAAATTCTACACTTGTTGCAAAAAAAAAAAAAAAAAAAATAGCAAAGGGCCTCTAAAGAATCAGCCTCTTTGGTCCCTTTGTGCAGTCACCTTTTTGCCATGTTTAACAGCATCTTGGTTGGCACTCTAGTCTTAATCTTGCTCCTTAACTTTGAATATGCAGTCTAAAATGTCAGTAGTCAACATGTCATTTTCCTTTGAAATTCTGAATATTCCAGTGCTGGAACTTATCCAGAAAGAAGACCTCAGAAACTTAGATTGGTAGATCTCTAGTGCATATTATCATGTGGGCACCTTCTCTTAGGGTGGAATGAGGCAGTCTGGATGCAGCATAGTTAAAAGGAGCTGTTTAATATTCTCTGTAGTCTGGCCTCTTAACTAGAAAGTAAAGCTAAATCAGAAGCCTGTATTTAACCATGTGAACAGGGAGGGATTTAGTGTTCTGATGGCTGATTAATAGAACAGCTAGATACTTAGAGCATGACGTGGGATGGGATGAGTTTACAGCTGCTGCCTTTTCATGGTGAGCTTAGCAGTTTTCTCATTAGATGTGTTTTTTTGGGTTGGGGAATAGCAATTTATTTTATTGATTTTAGACTTTATCAAGCTAATTAGCTCCCCTTTAGATAAGTACATGCTGCACATGTGCACCTACTTGTACTCTCAGATATTTATGCACACAAGTGTGAAGGTTTTTCAGGGAGCAGAGCATCTGGGACAGGCTGATTCTGAGCTAAACAGGGCTCCTTTAAGGCAATATGAACTGTTGCCTTCTATAAATTGCACATTGAGGAACTCTAATAGACAAAGATTAGGTGTCAGGCAGAAAACACTCATTGTAAATATACTATTAGTTGATAAACATAGGACTTTCTTATTCCCCAGTTTTTCTTTATCATATAATTTAAATATTTATTCATTTTGTATTTAAAGACTACCTACACATAGATATATGATTCCAAAATCATACTTTCTCCATCCCCACATTAGCCAAGTGAATACAGGGCCAAATGGGTTCTTGGAATGATAATAACAAAGCATTACAAAGTGGGTCCCCTTGGTTCCAGCCTTGTCCAGAGTTTTTGGTTATATATTTCTATTTATTACAATTTACCTTTTAAATTGTAAAATAAACCTTTGTGTGGACAGAGCCAATGTTTCAATCTTGAATGAGTAAAGAAAATACTTTGGAACTGATCCTCATTTTGAAATTGGTTCTAAATTATTATCCATTTCCAATGTCTGAAATTCTCTTACTTCCTGCTAAAACTCTCTTTCTGCCAAAGTTGTTTCGTAATCTGTCTCAATGACTATAATGTAAAATTAAAGAAGTAACCATGCTTCTCAAGGGGGAATTAAAAGTGTTTATTGAATTTTACTCAGGCTAATTGTTTGGTCAGAAATTCCTAAGGCCACAGCTTTGGGGGGTTCGTGTAGATGTACATGGTGGGTGGGTTATAAATATTGGGACTTAAGGCAGCTTGTTCTATGTATTTATCTTTGCTCTTGGGTGACTTAGGGAATGATTTTATTTGATTTAACCTTCTTTCTGTTTGCCCCGAGAATACTCGCCAGTGGCGCTTGCAGTTGTAGCATTTACCCCAAGATAACTTTGCCTACGAAATATTTCGCTTTTATTATTTTCACATCATTCTAGTATATGGACTTTGGAAACAAAAGACATTGTTCTATTTATAGCATTCTTTTTTTTTTTTTTAGTAGCGGTATTTCCATTTACAAAATATAGTAACTCTTGATTACTGAAAATGTCAAATCCTAGAAAACGTAGCATGCCTATACATGATGTTAACATCATTCTCGAACAGTTGTTGGCCGAAGATTCATTTGATGAATCCAATTTTTTTGAAATAGACAATTCTGATGTTCTCTTTAGAAATAACTCAGTTTTTATCTTTTTTCACATTGAAAATCAGTTAGATTTGCTTAAGCCTCAAAGAGAATGTTTATGTAAATTGGCACTGGCAATTTTTTTTTTTTCTAAACAGGAAAAGGGTTAAATGAAGGTTGATAAAATGGATGTTCAATTGTCTTTCTGAAAGTGAGTGGCTTGAAGGGATGAATAAATATTTTCTTAATATATTCAAAAAAGTGCATTGCTTTCTGTGATGGAAGTTAAGACCTAAACGTCTGGAAGTTGTAACCCTCAACACAGCTTTTCCTGATTTGCTGCAAAGGCACATAGCTGATTATAGAAGTGAAGACGGCAAGGACGGGGACTCCAACAAAGGAAACCCTGTTGCAGGATTTGGGAACTTTCATGCTTCAGATGAAATTCAGGCATGTGAGCATCACTGCAGAATGTGGTGCATCATTGCCATCATGAGTAATCACTTGCTGCTCCTACTTCTGAGACCAAGACTCTTTTGTCATATTCTTTAGCAATAGGACAGGTGAAGACTGGATTTAATCGCTGTTCAGAGTATAAAAACTCAATTGATTCCAACATATCTGAATGTGCAGTAAAGTCTTAAAAGTCAATCGTTAATCATTAAGTCTTTTGCCTCTAAAGTCTTTTGCCTCTGAAGAGGTTTATTACATGAGTTGATTTTGATATTTTCATTTTGGTGGGGTTTTCCTGTTGTTGGGCAAGGTGGGGTCACAGGACATGGGACTAGTAAGCATTTTACTGTTTACTATATTTGTCTTTTTATAAACAGTATCTCCCAAAATGTGATTAGAAGGCTACCAAGCCTGTATTTGGACATTTAAATGTGTGCTTTATATAATGTAACTACTAACAGTATTTGGACTGCCTGTTCATTCCTGGAGACAAAAATGAAAATCTGTCAGTTCAAGTTCTTGGGTAACATCAAGTCATTAGAATTTATCTAAAGCTTATCATGATTTGATAAGACATCCATTGCATGCAGCTGTTTTAGTTCAGTGCAAAACACTGAAATTGTGATTCTTAGACTGTTTCTGAGACATTTGGATGGAAATAAATGTATAAATGTTAATTCATGTATATAAATTAGAAACACTTTTCTAGATTCTGTAGGCTTTTGTTAAAAATAGAGAATTTCTTGGGGTTTACTTAGGCCACAGAATGGCCAAATAATAATAATGACAATGATATTACTAATAATAATAGCTAACCTTTATTTGGCACTTACTGTGTGCCAGGCACTATTCTATTTTTTAAAGAATTTTTAAAATAACAGCTTTATTGAAATACACTTTACCATAAACTTCACCTTTTTATTTTTTATTTTTATGAGACAGGGACTCACCCAGGCTGGAGTGCAGTGGAGCAGTCATGGCACACTGTAGCCTCGACCTCCCTGGGCTCAAGCAATCCTCCCACTTCAGTGTCCCGAGTAGTTGGGACTACAGGCATGCGTCACTACACCTAATTGGCTAATTTTTGTAGTTTTTGTAGAGATAGGGTTTCGCCATGTTGCCTAGGCTGGTCTTGAATTCCTGGGCTCAAGCGATCCGCCTGCTTTGGCCTCCCAAAACAGTGGGATTGCAGGCGTGAGCCACCATGCCTGGCTGAAATTCACCTTTTAAGATGTACAATTCAGTGGTTTTTAGTATATTCACACACAAAATTGCACAACTATCACTACCATCTAATTTTAGATCATTTTGTAACTTCACCAAGAAACCCCAGGTCTGTCAGCAGTCAGTTCCATTCCCCCTTCATCCCAGCCTCTGGCAACCACTAATCTGCTTTCTGTCACTATTGATTTGGCCAGACACTATTCTTCTGTGCTTCTCATGCATCTCCTGTAATACCAGTGCTACAATTCTCATTTTATGTGGAAAATTGAGGCACTGAGAGGTTAAGTAAATTGCCCACGGTCACACAGTAATTTGATTTACAACAGTAATAACACATTAGATGAGAACACAGTAGGACACAATTTTGAATTCCATTTTTATGTACCTGAAATGAATACACCCCTCCCCTAAGGTATTTTCCCTATTGTTAGCCTTTGTACCCTAGGTACAAATATAGGTATTTTCCCTATTGTGTTATGTACCTGAAATGAATACACCCTTCCCCCAAGGTATTTTCCCTATTGTTAGCCTTTGTACCCTAGAACTGACTGGATGTAGATAACATTTGTTTTCAGAGTAATGGAACACTGTATCAGCAGCATCTGAGAACATAAGAACAGTTGGACATTGGAAAGAGTTAGGTTTGTTGCCCTCATCCCTCCTTGAACCTCTTTTCTCTCCCGCTTCCACCACCACCACACATATATACCCCTTTTTCTCAGTCTTAAGCATCAAACAATTTCTGCCTCTTTCTTTTTAATTCTCCCAGAGGGATGGTTAATGCATCACAATTTAACTTGTCTATTCAGGTATTAATAGTCAAGGGATGCATCTGGTTGCTTATAGTACCAGTTATATTCCTAGGACCTT
This sequence comes from Pan paniscus, assembly GCF_029289425.2. Taxonomy (NCBI): domain Eukaryota; kingdom Metazoa; phylum Chordata; class Mammalia; order Primates; family Hominidae; genus Pan; species Pan paniscus. The sequence goes on from NC_073272.2 coordinate 68,187,975, forward strand.
AGAGAGCAGTAGTGTGAGAATAGAATGCCTTTCTATTTGGGTTAAACTATGTGGGAGGAAAAAGTAACAGAGTAAAGGCTTTGCCTTAATGAAGTCAAGTGTTCTGCCTGGTGGGAAGTGGCCACACGCTGCACTGCGCTGCTCTTGTTTACTCTGTTCTTTCAGAGCCTTTGTACTTTGCCATCACTGCTAGTAATTTCTTGGTCCTTTTCAATACTCCATTTTAATCTTGATTTTTTTCTATAAATAATAAATCTGTGAAAAATCTGTAAAAAGATTTGTGACTATTCAATGTGCAACTAAAAACACTGGAAAAAGAGAATTTGTGTGTGCCTATTCTTGTACTGAAGGCACAGATTTGCTACATACTGATTTCAGATATATTGTCATCCGACAATATTGAATGCTTTGTAAATTGGGCAGGGAGCAAGTAAGAAAGGGAAGTCACATTTATTGAGCAAATGCTGTATACCATGCCAGGCACTTTATTAGTTGCTTTACAAACAGTATCTCTGATTGACCAGCCTTTTGAGATCAGAGGCGTTATCCTTAAAGTTGGATCTGGCTGGGTTTCGAGGCTCACACCTATAATCCCAGTGCTTTGGGAGCCCGAGGAGGCAGGACCTCTTGAGCCTAGGAGTTCAAGACCAGCCTGGGCAACATAGGGAGACTCTTTCTTTAAAAAAAAAAAAAAAGTCAGACTTGGTCTTGTGTGCCTATAGTCCCAGCTACTCGGGAGGCTGGGGCGGGAAGATTGCTTGAGCTCAGGAGTTCGAAGATGCTGTGAGGTACAATGGTGCAACTCCAGCCTGGGTGGCAGGCTGAGACCCTGTGTCAAAATAAATAAATAAATAAAAATTTTAAAAAGTTGAGAGATCCGAGACTCAGGTTAAATTGCCCAGAGTCACATGGTGAATGGTGCAACCAGAATTCAAACTCAGGTTTTATGACTGCATGGCCTTTTTTTTTTTTTTCTATAGTGGTTCTTTGCCAAATTAAAACCATACCTACCCACTTAAATGAAGCTAAGCTGGGCCAATCAGGCAATTTAGGAGCTTGGTGAGAAAAACTGGGTTTTCAGCTTTCTGCTGGGGACTATACCTGTTCCCGCTCTTGACTTATAAACTACTTGGATAAACAAAATTCCGCATAGCCCTACACACATAATAGTTGAAAAACGTCATGGCTTTTATTTTTGGTACCAAATAAAAGAGCAGAGTGATCAGTAAAAACAAGAAGTCTGTGAAGTATTGAGATAATGTGTATCATCCAAGAGAAGAGGAAGGGCATTCCCAATGGTAGAGAATACTTAGGAGCAAAGATAAGAGGGAAAAAGCAGGTCTGTCTGTACAGCTGTTCACATGCACATGTGAGAGTGTGGCACCTTGTTCTGTACGTAATCACAATGCATTGTGACACTTCATTTTCCTAGCTGCCTTTATTTTACATCACTGTGCAAAGTAGATAAAGCTGATTATCTTATAGCTAAAGAAATAGGCTCAGAGAAGTATGTCCTGGGTTATAAAGTCAGTCTCAAGAATGCAATTGGTTGTTCCTCATGTTAATCCAATCTTTCATTTTCTAATGAGAATGCAAAAGTTGAAGTGAATTCAACTGAATTGGGAAATGGAAGAAATTAGTTGGCTAAGATGAGACCAAATTATTGAGAGTAGGTATTGAAAACCAGGGAATTGTGAAGTTAGGTCTTACTGTGGTGGGAAATAGGGTGACTTCAAGGGGAATATCTTGATGAAAGTGACCTCAAAGGAATAAATGGGAACATGGTGAGAAATTGGATTGGGAGGAAGGTAGAGGGAAGAAAAGAGTGAATATATTTCTAAGCTGTAAGTCTGAAGTCGGGAAGAATGGCGGGCTAACAGTTGTGGAGGTACTGACTTTGGCTGTCACAGTGGTGATATTCTACAGACCACTGAAAATAGGTGCCTGGAGGGTAGTATTATAGAAGTCATTGCTATAAATGTAAATTTGAGCTTACAGATGTGATGAATATTGAGAGAACACTGTCCCAGGCACAGTCTTGATGACAACCACAGTGCTGGATGATAGGCCTATGAAAAGGAGCCAGAAAGATGAGGAGGAGGAAGTTATGAAGCTAACACTTACCTACCATGGATTTTCACATTGCTATCTTCATCTAACACTAACCCTGTGAGATCATTCCCTCCATTTTTTTCAGAAGAGGAAGAAGTTTGGATTCAATACCTTGCCCACAGTAAGTGGCAGAGGTGGAATGTGAATACAGGTCTGTCTGAACTCCAAAGCCTTGGTGCTTTCTGCTTTGCTGTTACCACCATGCCCGATTAATTTTTGTATTTTTTGTAGAGATGGGGTTTCGCCATGTTGCCCATGCCAATCTTGGACTCCTGAGCTCAAGCGATCCACCCATCTCAGCCTCCCAAAGTGCTGGGATTACAGGCATGAGCCACCACACAGCCAAATGTTTTATTTATTTAAGTAAAAACATGGAAGTGTTGATGAATGTGTGTGTCATCCTTCTGCAGGGGCCATGCTAATATTCTCCCTATCGTTCCAATTTTAGTATATATGCTGCCTAAGTAAGCACTCCAAAAGTATTGATAGGTAGGAGATGGAGGCTCCTAGTATTTGTTCCTTATTTGTAGATTCAGATCAGGCACAGAACATTAGAGATTAAAAGAATGTTATCGATAATTGGTTCAATTTGCTCATTTTACCAATGAAAAACTGAGGCTCAGAGAGGGAAAGTCATTTACCCAATGTTGTTCAAAGGAACCAGACTAAAACTTAGTTTTTTTCATTTCTGGTTCACTGCTTTTTCTACTATGTGAGAGTACAGTAGCTAAAAGGGTGACAACCTAATGCAGGTTAAACAAACAAACAAACAAAAAAAAACAAATCCACAATTTTTTTTTTTTTGAGATGGAGTCAGAAATACAATCCAGGGTAGTGGGGCTGGTGCTATAGCTTCAGAACCAAGAGTGGGAATGTGTTCCCTTCCAGCTATGGTCCAGATGCCAACCTGCTCTCATCCAAACTTCTCGAAAAAGCTTGTCTACATTCATGTTCACTTCTCAACCAACTGCAGTCTGGCTTCATGCCCATGTCATGAACATTCTCAGAGAGTGACTACTCTCACTAAAATTGCTAAGTCCTTACCTTACTCTACTGCACTGATGCTGTTGTAAACTCCTATTCCTCCTGGAAACATTTTTCTTTCTTGTCTTCCATGACAGCTAACTCCCTTGATTGTCAAAATAGTCTATTTCTTCTTAAAGAACTCCTCTTCTTCCACCTGCCCCTTGAAACTGAGTGTTTTCTCTGCCTTCCGCTCTTTTCAATCTACAAATTCTCCCTAGATATAAAAATTCACTCTCATAATTTCACCTACCATTCAAACTATTCAAACTGTTATTTTTTTTTATTTCTCCCCAGCATGCATTTTCATCTTCTTTCTAGTTGCTTTGGAGAATTCCTCCCTTACTAGATTGACCTAGACTGAGCCACGTTACCACCTTTCCTTGATCACAGTGATTAAGTAATGAATACTTAAGCCAAGATGGGCCATTCAGAGGCCTTTCCAGGTTTTTTTCTGCTAGACCTAAGAAGCCAGACTGTCTTCCTTTTGTATTATGAGTTGTAAAGATGCAAGCCTGGGGTGGTCAGTGGCCAACTTTTTCATCACAATAGTAGAAGAGAATGAGTGTATCACAGGAAGAGAAGCTGGCACTGAGGGAAGCTTCATGAGGTTTGAGCCTGAGTCCAGCTGTGCCTGAAGGCAGTGAGCTCCATCCTCAGATGGATGAGCCAATAAGTCAGCTTGAGGAGTTCTGATGACTCCAGAATCTCCAGTTTATGACTCTGACGTGTGATTTCTAGAATGATACAGAAATAATTGCTGGACCGTCACTTGAATGTCTCATTGCTTTTTAAACTCGTCATGTCTCAACTAGACTGGGCAGGTCCCCCAAACCCTGCTCCTCCTATGTTCCTTATTTTGGAGAACCACTACTATACCTAGTTACCCAAGTCAGTAATCTGATAATTGCCCTTAATGCCCCCTTCACTTTCTTATATCCATTCAGTCACCAGTCCTGCTAATTTTACCCAACAAACATTTCTCAACTCCATATCTTACTCCGTATCCCCACTGTCACGGTTTGGTTCAGGTTCTCATCTCTTTTTTGGCCTATAGAAACAACTACGTAGGTAATCTGCTTCCATGTTGCTCTGCTCAAATCCATTTCTCATACTGTTGTCAGAGTGACATACTTCAAGTGTATATTTGACCCTCTCTTCAGTTTAAATTGCCCTACTGCCTTTGTGTCCGGAGTTGGTTCCTTCCGGTGGGTTCGTGGTCTCGCTGACTTCAAGAATGAAGCTGTGGACCTTCTCACTGAGTGTTACAGCTCTTAAAGGTGGCATGGACCCAAACAGTGAGCAGCAGCAAGATTTACTGTGAAGAGCAAAAGAACAAACCTTCCACCTCATGGAAGGGGACCTGAGCAGGTTGCCACTGCTGGCTGGGGTGGCCAGCTTTTATTCCCTTGTCCCCGCCCATGTCTTGCTGGTTGGTCCATTTTACAGAGTGCTGATTGGTCCATTTTGCAAACCTCTAGCTAGCTACAGAGTGCTGATTGGTGCGTTTTTACAGAGCACTGATTGGTGCATTTTACAAACCTCTTGTAAGACAGAAAAGTTCTCCAAGTCCCCAGTCGACCCAGGAAGTCCAGCTGGCTTCGCCTCTCACCTTCACATCTTCTTTGGGACAAAACTGAAGCTTCTTATGCCATTGATTGCAAGGCCTTCTGTCATCTGGCCCTAGCTTTCCTCTCTCCCAGCCTTGAATTCTGTACTCCTGCAACAATGAACTACTTGTTCCCAAGTGCTTGCTGTGCTACTTCTCACCTCCCTGCTGTCTCTCTGAAATGCCCTCCACACCCCACTTTTCCATTAAAAATTTTCCGGGCCTCACCTCATCCAGGAGACCAATTGTCCTCCTCGCTTTTCACCTCCTCTGCTATTTCACCTGGCTTAGGTTATTCTCTTCTGTGCCGTCATAATACCATTCATTCATTTATTTAACAAATATTTACTGAGTGCCTATTAATAGTGAACAAGACAGAGTCCTCGCTTTCACGGAGTTGACATTTTCTTGCATTCTCTTGTGGTTAAGTTCACATCTGTTATTGTACTTAACTACACTATGTTAAATTATACTCACCTGTTTACTTGTCCATATCTCATACTAGATCATGAGATATAAAAGGACAGGAATCATGTCTAATTCACCTCTTTGTCCTCAAAATCTAGCCCAAAACTTGGTACATAGTAGGCACAGTATTTGTTCAGTTAATTAGACTCAGAAGTGTCATTCTAGAAGACTAGCATAGTATTCTGTTTTGTTTTGCTATAACGGAATACCTGAGACTGGGTAATTTATAAAGAAAAGAGGTTTATTTAGCTCACCATTCTGCAGGCTGTACAAGCATGACACCAGGATCTGCTCTGCTTCTGGTGAGGCCTCAGGAAGCTTTTACTCATAGAGGAAGGTGTGTCACAAGGTGAGAGACAGAGCAAAAGAAAAGGAGAGAGGAACCAGGATCTTTTTTTTTTTTTTCTGTTTTTTTTGAGACGGAGTCTCATTCTGCCACCTAGACTGGAGTGCAGTGGCACCATCTCAGCTCACTGCAACCTCTACCTCCTGGGTTCAAGTGATTCTGCCACCTCAGCCTTCCCAGTAGCTGGGACTACAGGCATGCGCCAACATGCCTGGCTAATTTTTGTATTTTTAGTAGAGACAGGTTTCGCCATGTTGGCCAGGCTGGTCTTGAACTTCTGACTTCAGGTGATCCACTCTCACCCTCTCCTCGGCCTCCTAAAGTGCTGGGATTACAGGCATGAGCCACCACGCCCAGCCTTCTTCTTCTTCTTTTTTTTTTTTGAGACAGAGTCTCACTTGCTGTGTCACCCAGGCTAAGTGCAGTGGTGCAATCATGGTTCACAGCAGCCTTAACTTCCCAGGCTCAAGCAATCCTCCCATCTCAGCCTCCAAGTAGCTGGGACTGCAGGCATATGCCACCATATGCCACCATGGCTAATTAAAAAAAAAACTGTAGAGATGGGGGGGGGGTCCCACTATGTTGCCCAGGCTGGTCTCGAACTCCTGGACGTAAGTGATCCTCCTGCCTCCAGCTCCCAAAGAGTTGGGATTACAGGCATGGGCTATTGTGCCTGGTTGCCAGGCTTTTTTTTTTTTTTTTTTTTTTTTTTTAACAACCAGGTCTCATGTGAACTAATAGAACGAGAACTCACTCATTATCGAGAGGAAGACACCAAGCCATTCATAAGGATCTGTCCCCATGACCCAAAAACCTCCCACCAGGCCCCACCTCCAAAGTTTGGGGTCACATTTCAACATGAGATTTGGAGGGGACAAACATCCAAATTATATCAACTAGGTAGAAGGGATATTGGAGGTTTGATCTCTGGGGAACAGGGGAAGATAGACAGGTAAAGAGATACATTTAACTACAGTGTGGAAAACACTTTAAAGAGGTATGGCCAAAGGCTGTGAGAGCCCAAGGATGGAGCATTTTTATCTAATGTGTTGAGGTGAAGATGGTAGGCCATGAAGCCATTCACTCTGTATGTTGGCACTCTTCTCTGGGAAAGGGGAAGCCTGCTTCTCTGCTGACAAGGGAGAAACCATGCTCTAGATATTTAGTGTATGCTTTCACTGAGTCCTTCATATTAGCCCTGCAAGATATATATTATTAGCACCATTTTACAAACAAGGAAGCAGAGACTCAGAGGTGAAATGACTCACCCAAGGCCGCACAGCTAGTAAGTGGCAGGGCTGGGACTTGAACTCAATCTGATTCTAGAGAATGCATTCAATTAGAATCAGCTGAATATAGGCTGCATGTAACAGAAGAATCCAAAACAAGCGTGGCTTAAATAAAATAGAGGCTTATTTCTCTCTCATATAAAATAGTCTAAAGGTGGGAGGTCCAGAGCTGGTATGGTGGTCTTCTGGTCATTTGGGACCTAAGAAGATCCAAATTCCTGGTCCCACCATCTTCATTATTAGTTTCCTTTCTGATGGTCCAAGATGGCTGTGAGAGGCCAATTCATTATACCTACCTGCCAGGCAGCAGTTAGAAGTAGGGGAAGACAAAAGGGCAGTTTTTTTCCGGCCAAGTTAGCTCCCCTTAAGCTATTTCTTAGAAGTTAAACACAGCACTTCTACTTACATGTCATTGCTAGGGAGCTTAGTCGCATGGACATGTCTAGCTGTGGGGGAGGGAGGAAAGGGGGCTGAGAAATGTACTCTTTTAGCTCCATGCATTGCTATCCCAAATAAACTTGGAGTATTGCTATTAAAGAAGGGAGACTTGATACTGAGTACAGCAAGCACTCTGTTATAATTGTGTGAATAAATTTAAAGATAGTTTACATACAGTAAGTACTCATTTTTAAATGTACAGGCTAATGAGTTTTGATAACTGTTAACAGTCATGTAAGATGTTGAATATTTTCACCACCATATCCATGATATTGAATATTTTTGTTTTTAAAAGGTCTTTTGTGTCCCTTTGTAATCAATCTCTTCCAATCCCTGGCCTCAGGTATTTAGTTATCTGCTTTCTGTCACTTTAGATCAGTTCTTCCTGTTTTAGAATTTCATGTGGTCTTTTATGTCTGATTTATTTCACTCTGCATGTTCTTGCGGCCAATCCTTGTTGTGTGTATCAGTAGTCTATTCTTTTTTATTGCCGAGTAGCGTCTCGTTATATGAATCTGTTAATGGATGTTTCATCTGTGTTCTAAAATTCATCCCACATTCTCAGCAAACCCACACTTCCCATGAGCTGCTCCCTGCAGTGACTAATTTGGATAGGCATACTGACAGGCCCATTCCTGGGATAACGGGGCTACTCTGATGGGTGATTTTGGTTTTAAGGATTCTTCAACAGCCTTGCTGCACTTTTGTTTCAGAACCGCACTGCAATCTGAGATGCTTCCATCCAACTTTTCTTCTTCCCTCTCTTCTTCACTCGGGATCAGACCTACATGATGGTCTGATGGCTCTCCCAATCTCCCTTAGCTTCCCACTCATCTTCTCTCACAAGATTTTCCTTGATACATTTCTTGCATATTAAAGCCACTCTTGACGTCTACTTTTCAGAGGACACAGACTAACACGGATTATTTCCAGTGTTGTTACAGAAATGAGCATGAATCTGCCCACCTGGGGCAGCAAAGCCAAACATTGAGATTTGCACCAAGAGAAAGTGAGGCATTTATTACAGGGAGCCAAGCAAGGGGAATTGGGCAGCTCATGCTTAAGACTCAAACTCCCAGTGGCTTGCATGTAAGGGTTTTTAAAGATGGGGAGGCAGAGGTTACAGGAAAAGTCACAAATCAATACATGGAGATTATACACTGGTTTGGCCTAAAAAGGCGGCACATGTAAAAGTGGGGGGCCCGTAGATCATAGGTGGATTCAAAGGTTTTCTTCTTCATTTTTTTTTTTTTGAGACAGAGTCTTGCTCTGTCACCCAGGCTGGAGTGCAATGGTGTGATCTTGGCTCACTGCAACCGCCACTTCCCAGGTTCAAGCAATTCTCCTGCCTCAGCCTCCCGAGTAGCTGGGAGTACAGGTGTGTGCCACCACGCCCAGCTAATTTTTGTATTTTTAGTAGAGACGGGGTTTCACCATGTCATTCAGGTTGGTCTCGAACTCCTGGCCTCAGCCTCCTGAAGTGCTGGGATTACAGGCAGGAGCTACTGCGCCCAGCCCAAAGATTTTCTGATTTGGGATTGGTCAAGGTTTTCTTAGCAGAAAAGACAACATTTTCCATTTGTTGGGGGTTCAGGTTTCTGAAAAACAACTCAGGGACATATGTTAAGATTTTATCTTTAGTTTCTATAGGGAACCAAATATTCTGTGGCTCTAACTTCCTTGGCTATTATTACCTTCTTGCTTATCAGGTTGCTTATTTATTTTTCAAGGCTAGCCAGGTGCCTGGAATTTCACTTGAAGGAACACAAGGTTTTACTTTATTTTCATTCTTGGGAAACCCAGCAGGCCCACAAGAAGGGTCCCTGGCTCTGTCTCTGTTTGGCCATTATGAATAATGCAGCTATGAACATTCTTGTTCAAGACTTTTTGTGGGCTGTGCTTTCATTTCTCTTGGGTAGATACCTAGGAAGGGAACTGCTGAGTCACATGGTAAGTGTATATTTAACTTTGTAAAAATTTGCCAAATAGTCTTCCCAAGTAGTTATACCCATTTACACTCCTACTAGCAGTGTTTGAGAGATCCATTGCTCTACATCCTCACCAATACTTGATATTTATAATTTTATAAACTTAGGCTGGGTATGGTGGCTTATGCCTATAGTCCTAGCACTTTGGGAGGCTGAGGCAGGAGGATCACTTGAGACCAGGAGTTCAAGGCCGGCCTGGCAACATAGTGAAGAATAATAGGCTTGTGTATGAATGACTGTTAAGTAAATGGAGATATAAATGAACAAACATATAATTAAGACTCTCAAAGTAAAAATAAATGCAATTATGTATTCAGATTGTTCTTTTTTTTTTGTTTTGACAAGGTCTTGCTCTGTCACCCAGGCTGGAGTATAGCGGCGTGATCTTGGCTCACTTCAGCCTTGACCTCCCAGGCTGGAGCCATCCTCCCACCTCAGCTTCCCAAGTAGTTGGGACAACTGTCATGCACCACTATGCCTGGCTATTTTTTAAGCTGGAAACCATCATTCTCAGCAAACTATCGCAAGGACAAAAAAACCAAACACCACATGTTCTCACTCATAGGTGGGAATTGAACAATGAGAACACATGGACACAGGAAGGGGAACATCACACACCGGGGCCTGTTGTGGGGTGGGGGGAGTGGGGAGGGATAGCATTAGGAGATATACCTAATGTAAATGACGAGTTAATGGGTGCAGCACACCAACATGGCACATGTATACATATGTAACAAACCTGCACGTTGTGCACATGTACCCTAAAACTTAAAGTATAATAAAAAAAAGAAGAAGAAGAAAACCCTGAATCAAGATATCCCAAGGAATATCCCAATTAGATCTGACCTAAATATATGTCCTAATTCTATGGAAAACTCAACTACTAGCATATTAAAGAAAGATACAAACAAAAAAATTTTTTTTTTGTAGAGACAAAGTCTTATGTTGCTCAGGCTGGTCTTGAACTCCTGGGCTCAAGCAATCCTCTTGCCTCAGCCTCCCAAAGTGCTGGGATTACAGGTGCGAGCCACTGCACCCGGCCAGCTTGTTCTTAATAAACATTTGTCAAATTGGGTAAAAATGCAGCTGCCTTAGAAAACGGTTTGGTAGTTCCTCAAAAACTTAAACATAGAATTACCATGTAACCCAGCAATTCCACTCCTAGGTATGACCAAAAGTATTGAAAACAGGTACTCAAACAAATACTCATACACAAATGTTCACAGCTACTCAAAAGTACTGGTTCACACTACTCAAAAGGGGGAAACAACTCATCAACAGATGAATGGATAAACAAATTGTGCTATATACATGCAAATGGAATGGTACTTAGCCATAAAAAGGAATAGAGTACTGATACATGCTACCATGTGGATGAACCTCAAAACATTATGTGTAGTGAAAGAAGCCAGAAACAAAAGGTAACATATTGTAATATTCCATTTATATGAAATATCGAGAATAGGTAATTCTAAAGCTGTCTAAGAAGTGAAGAGCTAGTAATGTTTTATAGGAAATAGGTCCCTAATAGGACCAGAATCTGGAGACCTGCACTGCTCTGCCATGTCCCATTTTTTTGAAGCTTCCATCTGGATCCATGCAGAAATGCTGGAAAAATAAGCAACAAGTGGCCTGCAGATGAGGTGACAGCAAAACAACAACAACAAAATCCATAGTGTTTGATCTGTATTTGTTAATTTAGTATATTTAGGGAAGGTAGTTGGGGATTAAATGGAACTAATATTTATTCAGTGTCAACTATGTGTCAGGTACTGGGCTAAGCATTATACATTTATAATATCTTTAATTTATACAATATTTATAAACCTTTAGTTACATGTAACAGAAGCTCAACTAGCTTAAGAAAAAAAAAAAGTACTCATTTAACTAGGAAGTCCGAAGGGCTGGGTTAGCGTCAGGCACAACTGGATTCATGTGCTCAAACAATGTCATTGAGATTTGTGTGTTGGCCAGGCATAGTGGTTCATGCCTATAATCCCAGTATTTTGGAAGGCCAAGGCAGGAGGACCACTGGAGCCCAGGTGTTCAAGACCAGCCTAGGCAACATGGTGAAACCCCATCTCTACAAAAAGTCAAAAGATTAGCTGGGCGTAGTGGTACGTGCCTGTAGTCACAGCTACTTGGGAGGCTGAGGCAGGAGGATCACTTGAGCATGGGAGGTCCAGGCTGCAGTGAGCTGTGATTGCACCACTGCACTCCAGCCTGGGTGACAGAGCAAGACCCTGTCTTGAAAAAAAAAAAAAAAAAGACTTGTGTGTCTGTGTGTCTTCTCTCTGTCAGCTTTAGGGGTTCATTCTCAGACTCTCTTCATGGTGTTGCAAATATAGCCGCCAGCTACTCATAATGTACATGGTCCTTAGAACTCAAATTATACTATCTGAAGCACAGGACCTTCTCTCTCACAGCAACAATCCCCTTCAAAGGTCTCTGATGAATCCTGCCTGGGAAATGTGTACTCACTTGGCTCACTATATCCAAGGGAATTGGAGTAATCAGATTGCTCGTTTTGGGTCGAGTGCCCCTCTCTGTGGTAGTGGAGATGAACTCCTACCGATTGATCACTGGTAGGAATCACATAGCGGAGGAGGGGCAGGTCCCAAGGGCAGGTCCCAAAAGGAAGAGATGTGAGGCATAATTTCATTGTCAAGTGGGCATATCATCCCCATTTCACAGAGAAAGAAACTGAGGTAAAATGCCGTTCTCTACATTACAGACCTAGAAGATTAGAGATCTGTGGGTTGGAAGAAGCAGCATGAAAAGTGGAAAAAGGTTTGGATTGTGGATCAGACAGACTGGGTTTCACCTGGCCTTGACCATTGACTATATACATATACAATTATGGGGAGTCAATTCCACTTAGTCTCATATTCCCCATATGTGAAATGGGAATAATGTCCCTAATTCTCAATTCATTGTGAGGATTAAGCGAAATATGTATGTGAAAGCACTTTGTAATAAAGTACTATATAAATTTAGGATGTATTATTTTCTCTAGTATATTTGACAATGGGAACAGATATTTTACTTTATGTGAATTATCGGTTTCATTTTCATACATATTCACATACAGTTAAATTGACTTTTTCTTTTTTGAGACAGATTCTCACTCTGCCACCCAGGCTGGAGTGCCATCTTGGCTCATTGCAACCTTCGCCTCCTAGGTTCAAGCGATTTTCCTGTCTTACCCTCCCGAGTAGCTGGGATTACAGATGTGCACCACCATGCCCGGCTATTTTTTATTTTTTTATTTTTAGTAGAGACAGGGTTTCGCCAGGTTGGCCAGGCTGGTTTCAAACTCCTGTCCTCAAGTGATCTGCCTGCTTCGGCCTCCCAGAGTACTGGGATTACAGGCATGAGCCACCATGCCAGGCCTAAAATTGACTTTTGACAGGGTGTACAGTTCTATAGGTTTTAACATAGAAATAAATTTGTTTAATCAGGATACAAAACACTTCTATTCACCAAAAAAAATCTCTGTAGTGCTATCCATTTATAGTCACATCCTCTCCCTACCCACTAAACACCGGCAACTGCTGGTTCTGAACCACTATGGTTTGTCTCTTAGAGAATACTATAGAAAGGGAATTATGTAGTATGTAACCTTTTGAGACTGACTTCTACCACTTAGTATTTAAGATTCATCCATGTTATTGGATGCAGCAAGAGGCCATTGTCCTAAGTGAATTAATGCAGAAACAGAAAAACAAATATGGCATATTTTCACTTATAAGTGGGAACTAAATATTGCATACACATCGATGTAAAGATGGCAACAAAAGACACTGGGGACTATTAGAGAGGAGAGGTAGGGAGTGGGGTAAGCATTGAAAAAATAACTATTGAGTACTATGTTCACTCTTTGGCTGGTGGGTCCAGTTGAAGCCCAAACTTCAGCATCACGCAATATATCTATGTAACAAACCTGCACATGTATCCCAATTCTAAAAATGTTTAAGAGTCATCCATGTTTTTGTGTGAATGTATAGCTCATTCCTTTTTATTGGTGATTACCATCCCATTGTATGGATCTACCATTTTTGTTTATCCACTCACCAGTTAAAGGACATTTGTGTTGTTTCCTTTTCTGTGCTATTACGAATAGAATTGCTATGAATATTCCTGTTGAGTCTTGCGTGAATATATTTTCCCTAGGGTAATTACCAAGGAGTGGGATTGCTGAGTCATGTTGTAAATGTGCAGCTTACTTTCTAAGAAATTGCCAAGCTGTTTTCCAAAATGGCCATATAATTTCGTGTTCTGACCAGCAATGTGGGAGAATTCTAGTTGCTTTGCATCCTCAGCAGCATTCTGTATTGTCAGTATTTTAAAATTTCAGCTATTCTAATAAGTGTGTAGTGGCATCTCATAGTTACTTTGATTTACATTTCACTAATGGCTAGTGATGTTTAACATCTTTTCATGTGCTCATTTGCCATCCATATATCTTCTTCTGTGAAACATCTTTTCATGTCTAGCCCATTTCCTAATTGGATTGCTTGTACTTTTTCTGTTCAGTTTTGACAGTTCTTTATATGTTCTTCACGAAAGTCAATTGTCTGATGTGTAATTTACAAATATTATCTCCCAGTCTCTAGCTTGTCTTTTTACCCTTTCAACAATATCTCTTGCAGGGTAAAGATTTTTAGTTTTGATGAAGTCCAAATCATCATTTTTTATCAATCATGCTTTTTGTGTAATGTCTAAGAACTATTTGCATAACCACAGGTCATGAATATTTTATTTTTTCTGGTAAAAGTTGTATAGTTTTGTGTTTTATATTTAGATCAGTGGTTGTTAACCAGGTGCAATTTTGCCTGGGTCAGGAAGGATTTAGATGTATGGTACACTTTGAATTAATTTTGTGTAAGGTGTCACTTTTAGGTCAAGTTTCATTCTTTTGTATGTGAAGGTCCAGTTGTTCCAATACATTTGTTGAAAGGACTGCCCTTTCTCTGTAGAATTTGTCTTTATAACTTTATCAAAAATTAATTGGCCATATATGTTGTTATGTTATCTACTTCTAGACTCAATTTGGTTCCATTGATTTCTATGTCTATACTTTTGCTAATACAACCTAATCTTCTTGATTGTAACCCTGAAATTGGGAAGCGTGACCATGACCAGGTGTGATTTATCCCAAGAGTGTAAAGTTGGTTCAACATCCAAAAATCAATATAATACACCATTTTAATAGAATAAAAGTCAAAAAGCACATGATCGTCTAAATAGATACAGAAGGAGGATTTAAAAGTATGCAACATTCCTTCACCCAACAAATGGAAGGAATGTCCTCAACCAGATAAAGGGCATCTACAAAAAATCAACAACCAACATCTTACTAAATGACAAAAGATAGAATGCTTTTCCCCTGTGATCAGGAACCAGACAAGGATGTCTGCCATTGCCATTTGTATTCAATGTTGTGCTGGAGGTCCTATCCAGGACAATTGGGCAAGAAAAAGAAAAAAAAAAAAGGGATCCAAATTGGAAAGGAAGTAAACAATAAACTATCAACAAAAATCTATTGTATTAATAAAAATCTGTCCCTGCTAAGAAACGAGTTCAGATTGATGGTGGTGTTTAGTTCCTTTATATCTTTGATGATTTTCCACTGACTAGTGTTATCTTTTACTGAGAAGAGTGTTGATGGCACCAACTATAATTATAGTGCCTTCTATTTTTCACTTCAGATCTGTGCATTTTTGTTTCATGTATTTTGAAACCATGATTTTAGGTGCATATACATTTAAGATTGTTATGACTTCTTGGTGAGTGGACCCTTTTTTCATTACGAAATGTCTCTCTTTTTTCTTTGTAATGTTCTTTGCTCTGAAGTGTACCTTGTCTAATATTAATATAACTACTCCAGCTTTATTTTGATTCGTATTATATGGTATATCTATTTACTTTTAAAATCCCTATATCATTATATTCAAACTGAGTTTCTTTTAGCAAGCATTTCGTTGGGTCACATTATTATTTTTATCTATTCTGATGCTCTCCATCTTTTAATTGGTGTGTTTAGTATATTTACATCAGATGTAATTATTGACTTCTTTGGGTATAGGACTAGTATTTATTTCTTTTCTTCCTGTATTTTTCATGACTACGTTTTTCCTTTCTGCCTTCTGTTGAACATTTTTAGCATTCCATATTAATTTTACCATATCTATTTGCATTTTTAGCAATTGCTTGAGTGATTACAATATACAAACCTAACTTTTAACAGTGTATTTTTCAATAATATTTTACCACTTTAAGTGAAATCTAGAAACTTCATAATCTCATAGATTCCTTTCCCTTCTCTCATTTATGTTGTAGTTGCCTTATTAATTACAGGTACATAAACTGAAAACTCCATCATCAGGCTGGGCATAGTGGCTCACGCCTGTAATCACAGTGCTTTGGGAGGCCAAGGTGGGAGGATCACTTGAGCCTGGGGAGGTTGAGGCTACCATAAGCTGTGATCATACCACTGCACTCCAGCCTGGGCAATGGTGTGAGACCCTGTCTCGAAACAAACAAGCAAACAAACCTCCACCATCAGATAATGGTATAATTTTCTTTTCAAGTATGGAACATATTTTAAAGAACTCAATACAAGAATGATCTATTATTTTTACCCAGCTATTTACCACTTCTGTTGCTCTACCTTCATTTTTGGTGGTCCAAGTTTCTTTCTAGTATAATTTCACTTCTGTGTGAAAATTTTCCGTAGTAATTATTTTACAGCGTATCTGCTGGCAGTGAATTCTTAGGGATTTTTTAATCCAACAATGTTTTTATTGCAATTTTACTCCTGAAGAATATTTCAATCAGATATAGAATTCTAGGACAATAGATATTTACTGTTGTTCCACTTCCTTCTTGCCTTCCTAGTTTCTGATAAGAAATTCAGTCATTCTACCATTCTCAGCAAACTATCACAAGGACAAAAAACCAAACACTGCATGTTCTCACTCATAGGTGGGAATTGAACAATGAGAACACATGGACACAGGAAGGGGAACATCACACACAGGGGCCTGTTGTGGGGTGGGGCGAGGGGGGAAGGATAGCATTAGGAGATATACCTAATGTTAAATGACGAGTTAATGGGTGCAGCACACCAACATGGCACATGCATACATATGTAACAAACCTGCACGTTGTCCACATGTAACCTAAAACTTAAAGTATAATAATAAAAAAAAGAAATTCAGTCATTCTAATCATTATACCCCTCTAAGTAATACATTGATTTTGTCTGGTTACTTTTAAGATTTTTTTCTTTGTTTTAGTGTTCACCAGTTTGATTATTATGTGTCTGGGTATGTATTTCTTTTTTAAAATTTTTATTTCTTAACTTTTTTTTTGAGACAGGGTCTCACTCTGTTGCCCAGGCTGGAGTGCAGTGGTTTGAACATGGCTCACTGCAACCTCCACCTCCTGGGCTCAAGTGATCCTCTCACCTCAGCTTACCAAGTAGCTGGGATTACAGGCATGTGCCACCATGCCTGGCTAATTTTTGTAGTTTTTGTAGAGATGGGGTTTCACCATGTTACCCAGGCTTGTCTCGAACTCCTGGGCTTAAGAGATCTTCCCACCTCATCCTCCCAAAGTGGTGGGATTACAGGTGTGAGCCACTGCGCCCAGCCTGGGCATAGATTTCTTTGTGGTTATTCTGCTTGGGGGTTGATGAACCTCTTGAACTTATAGCTTTATGTCTTTCATCAAATTTGAGAAGTTTTCAGCTATTATTTTTCAAAATTATTTTCTGCATTTCCCTTTTTCTTTTTTCCTCCTCAGATTCTGAGGAATGTTAGGCCATTTGGTATTATCCTGCAGTTCCTCAAGGCTCTGTTAATTTTTTTACAATGTTTTCTCTGTGTGGTTTAGATTGTATCAGTATTGCTTGTTTTGCCTTCTGCCTCAGGTTCCAATATGGCTCAGCACAGCACTATTGCTAATCCTGTCTTTATTTAAATTTTGATACGTTACTCATCATGAAGTTTTTGTTTTAATTTTGATTTTTAAAAATTATGAAATTAAAATATTTGTCTTGATTACTGAGTGTTTTGGTACTCCTCCACCCCCACTTAAGTTTTGTGCCTGAGGTGATTGCCTCACCTGTATCTCCCTAGCTTTGGTCCTGTCGGATAATTTGTATTGATCTATATGATCTTCAAGCTCACTGATTCTTTCCTCTGTTATCTCCATCCTGCTATTGAGCTCATTCAGTAACTTCTAAATTTTGATTATTTTATTTTTCAGTTTTAATAATTTCCACTTGGATTTTCTTGATAGCTTCTATTTCCTTGCTGAAATTTTGATCTTTCAGTTTGTTTCTAGGTATTAGCACTTGCTTATTAAAATGGAATTTTATATGAGCTGCTTTAAATTATTTGTCAGATGTTTCCAATATCTGTATCTTCTCAGTGTTGACATCTGTTGATTCTTTTCCCTTGTAAGTTGAGATTTTCCTGGTTCTTCATATAACAAATAATTTTGAAATATATTCTGAATATTGTCAATATTATCTCATGAGACCCTGGGTCCTGTTTAAACCCTAAGGAGAATGTTGATAGTTTTGGTTTTAGCCAGCTATTGACTAGTTAAGTTCTGACCCACCTTCTATGGGTTGCAGTTTCAGTGTCCATTCAGTTTGCAAAGCCTTTGCAATGCTATTCAGATCTGCCCAACTGTGTAGTGGTGTTCTATTCTTTCCTTCCTTCTCAAAATCTGTATATGTGATTTTGGATCAGATCCATGCATATGCAGCTTGAAGTGTAAACCCAGCAGTTCATAAGTAGCTTTAAAGATCACTTTTCTGAATTCCTCCCTCTTCATAATCTTCCTGATACTTTCTGCTTTTCTGGAGCTCTCCTTTTTGATCCTCCAGCCAGAAAGCTGAGACTTTAGGAACTCTACATTGTCCTGTACTTCCTGCAACTGTGCCCATATTTGGGCCAAGTGGCAGAGGACAGAGAGAGGAAAAAATGCAAAGAGGGTTCATCTCACCTGATTGGGACCACCACAGCTCTGATGGAGAGGAATATCTCCCTCTCGGTGTTTTGCATTCTATGGGCTACAGTTGCCACCACTGCCACTAGGGATTGGGGCACAAGGAAATGAAGAAAAGGAAACAAAGGACAAAAAAGAAAAATGGAGGATTTTTGCACTGTCTCTGAACATTAAGAGACCCCTTTTCAGCTCCTTGCACCAGAACTACAGGGCTTCTCCTGAAATTCTGTCTCCACTAATGCCCACTTCTGGGTTTTTGGCCATGTTGAATTCAGACTGGGGGATACTGAATGGAAGAAAACAGTAAACTCACTGCCAGTGGTTGTCCTACTCGAACTCCAGTCTTCTTTCCTAACCCTCCTGCTACTGTTTACTTTTCAGAATCCTCCATTTGGCCAGGTTTTACAGCTGTGTTCAGTGGGAGAGACACTGTAAAATGAGCTTACCCAGAATAGGAATTCCTAATTGTTATTGTTATTATTATTATTATTATTTTTAAAAAGATTGCTACTTAAAATGATTAATATTATTTCAGAAATAAACACAATGATGGTTATCCCAGTGTCATGAGCACAGACTAAAAATTCTTAAATTACTGGCAGTACTATCTGGACAACTCCTGAAGACCCCAACTTACTTAGACTCATGCTTACTTTGCCTTGGGAATCTTTGTGACTGTTCTACTCGAAGATGATGTTAGAAGTGAAGAGAGTGGATGAGTGACAAATGCAAGGTTTTCATAGGCCTGAGCACTCGAAGAAAGCCTTATGGTGTACTTGGAAATAGTTTTGTGGCTTTTTTTCCTCTTCTTAAGCCAAGATATCCCCAATTCAAATGAAATATGTATTGTATAGAAGCTCACTATGTCAATAAAAGAGGCGGAGCAGCTCTGTATAAGGCGAAGTCGAGCACCTTCCAATGCCTCATTAAGCCCTTGGACTATATGGAGCTCATTAAAAATCCCTGGCATGGAGCCAGGTTTTGGAAACATACGTGACTATTTGTGCCACTTTGAGTAAGTCACTTCACCTCTCTGCGCTTCCTCATCTGTAAAATGTATCTAATTATACTTATCCCACATATCTACTGTGAAGATCAAATGTGCTTTCATGAGTTAAACATCTGGAAAATAACAGGTGCTTACTAAATGATAGTCTTTGCTCTTTTAAAGCCATACATTCTCAAGATACATTGATAACACTACTGCTAGTCAGGCTGAGCATAGATATGTCTTTACTCAAACTTCTCTTGGATCTTCAAGACAGAAACTTTCATCTTGTGTTGTTTAAAGCATTCTAGTCTTAGACAAACCTGAGTTTGAATCCAGACTTTTCTGCCAGTAGCTCTGTGACCATGTAGTTCCTTCTTCCTTGTTCTGAGCCACAGATTTCATACTGTAAAGTGGATATGATAAAAGTGTTTACTTCAAAGGATTTTGTGAGTTTTAACTAAGCTAATGCACTTAAAGCACTTAACATGGTGACTGACATATGCTAAAAATTGGCATAAAGATGTGGTATTTTCTGGGTGAGATGACAGATAATGTTATGCAACATGATTCTCAGAAGATCCAGGGTTGTCTGACTCCTGTGTACTCGCCTCTCTTCTGGCCATGTCTAGCAATACCTGGGTTGAAAGCTCTGCTAATCCATGAGAACTATTGTGCATATCAGTCAGGCCACTTAATTTCTCTGAGCCTTCCTTTTGTCCTGCTCAGGTTAGAAAACTCTGCTTGCCTGTCCTAGCCATGACGTACTGGGAGAAAAGGAGGTGCGTGTGATGATGTAAAAATATGTCCACAGGCTGGGCGTAGTGGCTCACGCCTGTAATCCCAGCACTTTGGAAAGCCAAGGCGGGTGGATCATGAGGTCAGGAGTTCGAGACCAGACTGACCAACATGGTGAAACCCCGTCTCTACTAAAAACACAAAAATTAGCTGTATGTGGTGGCATGCACCTCTAATCCCAGCTACTCAGGAGGTTGAGGCAGGAGAATCACTTGAATCCGGGAGGCCGAGGATGCAGTGAGCCAAGATCACGCCACTGCATTCCAGCCTGGGTGACAGAGCGAGACTCTGTCTCAAAATAAATAAATAAATAAATAAATAAAATAACTATATCCACAAACTCTTTGACACTCCTCCCTTCCAAAGGCAGGACCTAAATCCTACTCCCATGAGGATTTGCTCCTAATGAATAGCACGAAGCAGTGTGCAATTTCAGAGATTTAAGAGACTAGGTCAGAAAAGGCAGTGTGGCTTCTTCTGAGCTTTCTCTTATGGATCAGCAACTCTGGAGGAAGTTAGTTGCCATGTCATGTGGACGCCTAAAGAGAGCCCTGTGTGGTGAGGAACTGAGGCCTCCAGCCAACAGCCATGTGACTGAGCCATCCTAGAAGAAGATCCTCTATCATCATTCAAGCCTTCAGATGACAGTAGACTTGCTTATATCTGTTTTTTTTTTTTTTTTTTTTGAGACAGCGTCTTGCTCTGTCACCCAGGCTGGAGTGCAGTGGTACGATCTCAGGTTACTGCAGACTCCACCTCCCAGGTTCAAGAGATCCTCCCACCTCATCCTCCTGAGTAGCCGGGACCACAGGTGTGCACTACCACTCCGACTAATTTTTGTATTTTTAGTAGAGATGGAGTTTCACCATGTTGGCCAGGCTCATCTTGAACTCCTGGCCTCAAGTGATCCACCCATCTTGACCTCCCAAAGTGCTGGGATTACAGGTGTGAGCCACCACACCGGGCCTAGACTTGCTTATATCAATGCAACCATATGACAGATCCTGTATTAGTCCATTGTCACACAGCTATAAAGAACTTCCCAAGACTGGGTAATTTATAAAGAAAAGAGGTTTAATTGACTCACAGTTCCTACATGGCTGGGGAGGCCTCAGGAAACTTTCAATCATGGCAGAAGGGGAAGCAGGAACGTCTTACATGGCAGCAGGCAAGAGAGAGCATGTGAAGGAGGAACTGTCAAACCATTAGATCTTGTGAGAACTCACTCACTGTCATGAGAACAGCAAGGCAGAAACCACCCTCACAATCAAATTGCCTTCCACCAGTTCCCTCCCTTGACATGTGAGGATTATGGGGATTACAATTTGAGATGAGATTTGGGTGGGGACACAGAGCCAAACTGTATCATTCTGCCCTGGCCCCTCCCAAATATCACATTCTTTTTACATTTCAAAACCAATCATAGCTTTCCAACAGTTTCCCCAAAGTCTTAACTCATTCCAAAGTTAACCCAAAAGTCCAAGTCCAATGTCTCATCTGAGACAAGGCAAGTTCCTTCTGCCTAGGAGCCTGTAAAATAAAAAGCAAGTTAGTTACTTCCAAGATACAATGGGGTTACAGGCATTGGATAAATGATCCCATTCCAAATAGGAGAAATGAGCCAAAACAAAGGGGCTACAGGCCCTGTGCAAGTCCGAAATCCAGAAGAGCAGTCATTAATCTTTTGTTGTTGTTGTTGTTGGAAGACAGAGTCTTGCTCTGTTGCCCAGTATGGAGTGCAGTGGCATGATCTCAGCTCACTGCAACCTGTGCCTCCCAGGTTCAAATGATTCTCCAGCCTCAGCCTTCCAAGTAGCTGGGATCATAGGTGCACACCACCAAGCCTGGCTAATTATTGTATTTTTTGTAGAGACAAGGTTTCACCATATTGGCCAGGCTGGTCTCGAACTCCTGACCTCAAGTGATCTGCCCGCCTCAGTCTCCCAAAGTTCTGGAATTACAGGCATGAGCCACCATGCCTGGCCAGCAGTCATTAAATCTTAAAGCTCCAAAATTAATCTCATTTGACTCCATGTCACATCCAGGGCACGCTGATGCAAGATGTGGGCTCCCATAGCCTTGGGCAGCTCCTTCATGGGCTGGCGTTGAGTACCTGTGGCTTTTCCAGGTGCATCATGCAAGCTGTTGGTGGATCTACCATTCTGGGGTCTGGAGGACGGTGGCCCTCTTCTCACAGCTCCACTAGGCAGTGCCCCAGTGGGGACGGTGTGTGCGGGCTCCAACCCCACATTTCCCTTCTGCATTGAGCTAGCAGAGGTTCCCCAGGCTGCAGACTTCTGTGTGGACATCCAGGCATTTCCACACATCCTCTGAAATCAAGGTGGTTGTTGCCAAACCTCAATTCTTGACTTCTGTGTATCCACAGGCTCAACACCACATGGAAGCCACCAAGAGTTGGGGCTTACACCCTCTGAAGCAATGGCCCAACTTGTACCTTGGCCTCTTTTAGCCATGACTAGAGCTGGAGTGGCTAAGATGCAGGGCACCAAGTCCTGAGGCTCCACACAGCAGTGGGTCTCTGGGCCCGGCCCATAAAACCATTTTTCCCTCCTAGGCTTCTGGGCCTGTGATGGGAGGGGCTGCCATGAAGGTCTCTGACATGCCCCTGAAGACATTTTTCCCAGTGTCTTGGCCATTAACATTCAGATTCTCGTTATTTATGCACATTTCTGCAGCCAGCTTGAATTATCCTCAGAAAATGGGTTTTCTTTTTCTTTTCTTTTTTTTATTATACTTTAAATTCTAGGGTACATGTGCACAACATGCAGGTTTGATACATAGGTATACATGTGCCATGTTGGTTTGCTGGACCCATCAACTCATCATTTACATTAGGTATTTCTCCTAATGCTATCCCTCCCCCAGCCCCCCTACCCTGCGACAGGCCCTGGCGTGTGATGTTCCCCACCCTGTGTCCAAGTGATCTCATTGTTCAATTCCAACCTATGAGTGAGAACATGTGGTGTTTGGTTTTCTGTCCTTGTGATAGTTTGCTGAGAATGATGGTTTCTAGCTTCCTCCATGTCTCACGGATGAAGTAATCCTTTTTTATGGCTGCATAGTATTCCATGGTGTATATGTGCCACATTTTCTTAATCCAGTCTATCACTGATGGACACTTGGGTTGGTTCCAAGTCTTTGCTATTGTGAATAGTGCCACAATACACATATGCGTGCATGTGTCTTTATAGTAGTATGATTTATAATCCTCTGGGTATATACCCAGTAATGGGATTGCTGGGTCAAATGGTAATTCTAGTTCTAGATCCTTGAGGAATCACCACACTGTCTTCCACAATGGTTGAACTAATTTACACCCCCACCAACAGTGTAAAAGCGTTCCTATTTATCCACATCCTCTCCAGCATCTGCTGTTTCCTGACTTTTTAATTATTGCCCTTCTAACTGGCATGAGATGGTATCTCATTGTGGTTTTGATTTGCATTTCTCTGATGACCAGTGATGATGAGCATTTTTTCATGTGTCTGTTGACTGCATAAATGTCTTCTTTTGAGAAGTGTCTATTCATATCCTTTGCCCACTTTTTGATGGGGTTGTTTGTTTTTTTCTTGTAAATTTGTTTGAATTATTTGTAGATTCTATGTATTAGCCCTTTGTCAGGTGGGTAGATTGCAAAAATTTTCTCCCATTCCATAGGTTGCCTGTTCACTCTGATGGTAGTTTCTTTTGCCATGCAAAACTCTTTAGTTTAATTAGATCCCATTTGTCAATTTTGGCTTTTGTTGCCATTGCTTTTGGTGTTTTAGTCTTGAAGTCCTTGCCCATGCCTATGTCCTGAATGGTATTGCCTAGGTTTTCTTCTAGGGTTTTTATGGTTTTAGGTCTAACATTTAAGTCTTTAATCCATCTTGAATTAATTTTTGTATAAGGTGTAAGGAAGGGTTCCAGTTTCAGCTTTCTACATATGGCTAGCCAGTTTTCCCAGCACCATTTATTAAATAGGGAATCCTTTCCCCATTTCTTGTTTTTCTCAGGTTTGTCAAAGATCAGATGGTTGTAGATGTGTGGTGTTATTTCTGAGGCCTCTGTTCTGTTCCATTGGTCTATATATCTGTGTTGGTACCAGTACCATGCTGTTTTGATTACTGTAGACTTGTAGTATAGTTTGAAGTCAGGTAACGTGATGCCTCCAGCTTTGTTCTTTTTGCTTAGGATTGCCTTGGCAATGAGGGCTCTTTTTTGGTTCCACACGAACTTTAAAGTTGTTTTTTTCCAATTCTGTGAAAAAAGTCATTGGTAGCTAGATGGGGATTGCATTGAATCTCTAAATTACTTTGGGCAGTACGGACATTTTCATGATATTCATTTTTCCTATCCATGAGCATGGAATATTATTCCATTTGTTTGTGTCCTCTTTTATTTCATTGAGCAGTGGTTTGTAGTTCTCCTTGAAGAGGTCCTTCACATCCCTTGTATTTGAATTCCTAGGTATTTTATTCTCTTTGTAGCAATTGTGAATGGGAGTTCACTCACGATTTGGCTCTCCATTTGTCTGTTAATGGTGTATAGGAATGCTTGTGATTTTTGCACATTGATTTTGTATCGTGAGACTGCTGAAGTTGCTTATCAACTTAAGGAGATTATGAGCTGAGATGATGGGGTTTTCTAAATATACAATCATGTCATCTGTAAACAGGGACAATTTGACTTCCTCATTTCCTAATTGAATACCCTTTATTTCTTTCTCTTTCCTGATCGCCCTGGCCAGAACTTCCAACACTATGTTGAATAGGAGTGGTGAGAGAGGACATCCTTGCCTTGTGCCAGTTTTCAAAGGGAATGCTTTCAGCTTTTGCCCATTCAGTATGATATTGGCTGTGGGTGTGTCATAAATAGCTCTTATTATTTTGAGACACATTCAATCAATACCTAGTTTATTGAGAGTTTTTAGCATGAAGGGTTGTTGAATTTTGTTGAAGGCCTTTTCTGCATCTATTGAGATAATCATGTCGGTTTTGTCATTGATTCTGTTTATGTGATGGATTACGTTTATTGATTTGCATATGTTGAACCAGCCTTGCATCCTAGGGGTGAAGTTGACTTGATCATGGTGGGTAAGCTTTTTGATGTGCTGCTGGATTTGATTTGTCAGTATTTTATTGAGGATTTTTGCATCAATGTTCATCAGGGATATTGGTCTAAAATTCTCTTTTTTTGTTGTGTCTCTGCCAGGCTTTGGAATCAGAATGATGTTGGCCTCATAAAATGAGTTAGGGAGGATTCCCTCTTTTTCTATTGATTGGAATAGTTTCAGAAGGAATATTACCAACTCCTCTTTGTACCTCTGGTAGAATTCAGCTGTGAATCCATCTGGTCCTGGACTTTTTTTGGTTGGTAAGCTATTAATTATTGCCTCAGTTTCAGAGCCTGTTATTGGTCTATTCAGAGATTCAACTTCTTTCTGGTTTAGTCTTAAGAGGGTGTATATGTCGAGGAATTTATCCATCTCTTCTAGATTTTCTAGTTTGTTTGCGTAGAGGTGTTTGTAGTATTCTCTGATGGTAGTTTGTATTTCTGTGGGATCGGTGGTGATATCCCCTTTATTATTTTTTATTGCATCTATTTGATACTTCTCTCTTTTCTTCTTTATTAGTCTTGCCAGCAGTCTATCAATTTTGTTGATCTTTTCAAAAAACCGGCTCCTGGATTCATTGATTTTTTGAAGAGTTTTTTGTGTCTCTATCTCTTTCAGTTCTGCTCTGATCTTAGTTATTTCTTGCCTTCTGCTAGCTTTTGAATGTGTTTGCTCTTGCTTCTCTAGTTCTTTTAATTGTGATGTTATGGTGTCAATTTTAGATCTTTCCTGCTTTCTCTTGTGGGCATTTAGTGCTATAAATTTCCCTCTACACACTGCATTAAATGTGTCCCAAAGATTCTGCTACGTTGCATCTTTGTTCTCATTGGTTTCAAAGAACAACTTTATTTCTGCCTTCATTTTGTTATTTACCCAGTAGTCATTCAGGAGCAAGTTGTTCAGTTTCCATGTAGTTGTGCAGTTTTGCGTGAGTTTTTTAATCCTGAGTTCTAATTTGATTGCACTGTGGTCTGAGAGATAGTTTGTTGTGATTTCTGTTCTTTTACATTTGCTGAGGAGTGGTTTACTTCCAATTATGTGGTCAATTTTAGAATAAGTGCAATGTGGTGCTGAGAAGAATGTATATTCTGTTGATTTGGGGTGGAGAATTCTGTAGATGTCTATTAGGTCTACTTGTTGCAGAGCTGAGTTCGAGTCCTGGATATCTTTTAACGTTCTGTCTCGTTGATCCGTCTAATATTGACAGTGGGGTGTTAAAGTCTCGCATTATTATTGTGTGGGAGTCTAAGTCTCTTTGTACGTCTCTAAGGAGTTGCTTTGTGAATCTGGGTACTCCTGTATTGTGTGCATATATATTTAGGATAGTCAGCTCTTCTTGTTGAATTGATTTATGTAATGGCCTTCTTTGTCCCTTTTGATCTTTGTTGGTTTAAAGTCTGTTCTATCAGAGACTAGGATTGCAACCCCTGCTTTTTTTTTTTTTTTTTGCTTTCCATTTGCTTGGTAGATCTTCCTCCTTGCCTTTTTTTGGAGCCTATGTGTGTCTTATGTGTGTCTTTGCACGTGAGATGGGTCTCCTGAATACAGCACACTGACGGATCTTGATTCTTTATCCAATTTGCCAGTCTGTGTCTTTTAATTGAGGCATTTAGCCCATTTACATTTAGGGTTAATATTGTCATGTGTGAATTTGATCCTGTCATTATGATGTTCGCTGGTCATTTTGCCCATTAATTGATGCAGTTTCTTCATAGCATCAATAGTCTTTACAATTTGGCATGTTTTTGCAGTGGCTGGTACCGGTTGTTTCTTTCCATGTTTAGTGCTTCCTTTGGGAGCTTTTGTAAGGCAGGCCTGGTGGTGACAAAATCTCTCAGCATTTGCTTGTCTGTAAAGGATTTTATTTCTCCTTTAGTTATGAAGCTTAGTTTGGCTGGATATGAAATTCTGGGTTGAAAATTCTTTTCTTTAAAAAGTTGAATATTGGCCCCCACTCTCTTCTGGCTTGTAGGGTTTCTGCCAAGAGATCAGCTGTTAGTCTGATGGGCTTCCCTTTGGGGGTAACCCGACCTTTCTCTCTAGCTGCCCTTAACACTTTTTCCTTCATTTCAACCTTGGTGAATCGGACAATTATGTGTCTTTGGGTTGCTCTTCTCAAAGAGTATATTTGTGTTGTTCTCTGTGTTTCCTGAATTTGAATGTTGGCCTGCCTTACTAGGTTGTGAAAGTTCTCCTGGATAATATCCTGAAGAGTGTTTTCCAACTTGGTTACATTCTCCCCATCACTTTCAGGTACACCAATAAAATGCAAATTTGGTCTTTTCACATAGTCCTGTATTTCTTGGAGGCTTTGTTTGTTTCTTTGTACTCTTTTTTCTCTAACCTTGTCTTCTCACTTTATTTCATTAATTTGTTGTTCAATCACTGATAACCTTTCTTCCACTTGATTGAATTGGCTACTGAAGCTTGTGCATTCATCACGAAGTTCTCATGCCATGGTTTTCAGCTCCATCAGGTCATTTAAGGTCTTATGTACACTGTTTACTCTAGTTAGCCATTCGTCTAATCTTTTTTCAAGGTTTTTTTAGCTTTCTTGCGATGGGTTCGAACATCCTCTTTTAGCTCAGGGGTCTGGTGAATCATGCCCTACAAATCATAAATTCTCATCTGATGGGTTTTATTTAACCCTGTATATCATGACTTACTTTCCTATATGACTCTGGCATAACATTACATGACAAAGAAGAAAGTCAAAATATTCTACTTTGCCATATTTTGAAATGGTCCTTTGTGGGGGAAAATGTGCATTTGTAAAGAATCTATGAACATAGCTAGATCTTTTTCTTCCAGCCCCTCCCAATCCTGAAGAGATTAAGTAAGAGTCTATTGCCTTTTAAAGGTCCGAATAGGAAATCTTTGTCATCTACTGTCTCTAAGGGCAGCCACTATAAGACTACAAAAGAACCTTGGTCTCCACAATCTTTTATGTTAGCCTAAACATTTCCTTTCTATTGATCCAGGTCTTTAGACAAACTCAACCAATTGTCAATCTGAAAACGTTTAAATTTACCTAGAGCCTGGAAACCCCGTGCTTTGAGTTGTTCCACCTTTCTGAATCAAACCAATGTATTTCTTTCTTTTCTTTTCTTTTCTTTTCTTTTTTTTTTTTTTTTTTTGGAGGCAGAGTCTCACTCTGTCACCCAGGCTGGAGTCCAGTGGTGCGATCTTGGCTCACTGCAACCTCTGCCTCCCGGGTTCAAGTGATTATCCTGCCTCAGTCTCCTGAGTAGCTGGGATTACAGGCACTCACCATCTCACCTGGCTAATTTTTGTATTTCTACTAGAGATGGGGTTTCACCATGTTGGCCGGGTTGGTCTTGAACTCCTGTCCTCAGGTGATCCACCTGCCTCGGCCTCCCAAAGTGCTAGGATTACAGGCATGAGCCACTGCGTCTGGCCCAAACCAATGTATTTCTTAAATGTATTTGATTGATGTCTCATGCCTCCCTAAAATGTATGAAACCAAGCTGCACCCCAACCACCCTAAGCACATGTTCTCAGGACCTCCTGAAAGCTGTATCACAAGCCATTGTCTCTCGTATTTGGCTCAGAATAAATCTCTTCAAATATTTTAGAGTTTGACTCTTTTTATTGACACACTACAATAGCATCCAAACTTTTTTGATGACTAAAATACTTTGAACACTCACTCTTGATATCTATTTTTATTCCATTATACATGTTCACATATATGAAACATAAACAAAAATATAATTTTTAAAACATACAGTATAAAATTAAATATAAACAGTTATATTTTCTTCCCCATATTTTTTTTTATTTTCAGTAGGTTTTTGGGGAACAGGTGATGTTTGGTTACATGAATACGTTTTTTGGTGGTGATTTCTGAAATTTTGGTGCACCCATCACTCAAGCAGAGTACAATGTACCCAATGTGTAGTCTTTTATGCCTCATCCCCCTCACCCTTTCCCCCTGAGTCCCCAAAGTCCATTGTATCATTCTAATGCCTTTGTGTCATCACAGCTTAGCTCCTCCTATGAGTGAGAACATGTGATGTTTGGTTTTCCATTCCTGAGTTAGTTCACTTTGAATATTGGTCTCCAATTTCATCCTGATTGCTGCAAATGCCATTATTTTGTTCCTTTTTATGGCTGAGTAGTATTCTAGCACTCCATGGTATGAGTATATATATATATATATATACATATACTATATATATATATATATATATATATATATATATATATCACATTTTCTTTATCCACTTGTTGATTGATGGGCATTCGGGCTGGTTCTATATTTCTGCAATTGTGAATGGTGATGCTATAATCATGCACGTGCAGGTATCTTTTTCGTATAATGACTTCTTTTCCTCTGGGTAGATACCCAGTAGTGGGATTGCTGGATCAAATCGTAGATCTACTTTTAGTTCTTTAAGAATCTCCACACTGTTTTTTATAGTGTTTGTACTAGTTTACATTCCCACCAGCAGTGTAAAAGTGTAAAAGTGTTCCCTTTTCACCACATCCATGCCAACATCTATTTTTTTTTATTTTTTTATTATGGCCTTTCTTGCAGGAGTGAGGTGGTATTGCATTGTGGTTTTGATTTGCATTTCCCTGATAATCAGTGATGTTGAACATTTTTTCATGTTTGTTGGCCATTTGTATATCTTCTTTTGAGAACTGCCAATTCATATCCTTAGCCCACTTTTTGATGGAATTGTTTGTTTTGTTCTTGCTGGTTTGTTTGACTTCCTTGTAGATTCTGGATATTAGTCCTTTGTTGTATGTATAGATTGTGAAGATTTTTCTCCCACTCTGTGGGTTGTCTGTTTATTCTGCTAATTATTTCTTTTGCTGTGCAGAAGCTTTTTTATTTTAATTAAGTCCCATCTATTTATCTTTGTGTTTGTTGCCTTTGCTTTTGAGTTCTTGGTCATGAAGTCTTTGTCTAAGCCAATGTCTGGAAGGGTTTTTCCAATGTTATTGTATTAGTCTGTTCTCACACTGCTAATAAAGACTTACCTGAGACTGGGTAATTTCTAAAGGAAAGAGGTTTAATGGACTCACATTTCCACATAGCTGGGAAGGCTTCACAATCATGGTGGAAGGCAAAGGAGAAGCCAAGGCATGTCTTACATGGCAGCAGGCAAGAGAGAATGAGAAACAAGCAAAAGGGGTTTCTCCTTATAAAACCATCAGATCTCATGAGACTTATTCACTACCACGAGAACAGTACGGGAGAAACCACCCTCATCATTCAATTATCTCCCACTGGGTCCCTCCCACAACACATGGGAATTATGGGAGCTACAATTCAAGATGAGATATGGGTGGCAACACAGCCAAACCATATCATTCTGCCCCTAGGCCCAGCCCACAAAACCATATTTTCCTCCTAGGCCTCCAGGCCTGTGATGGGAGGGGCTGCTGTGAAGACCTCTGACGTGCTCTGGAGACATTTTCCCATTATCTTGGTTATTAACATTTGGCTCCTTGTTACTTATGCAAATTTCTGCAGTCAGCTTGAATTTCTCCTCAGAAAATGGGATTTTCTTTTCTATCACATTGTCAGGCTGCAAATTTTCCAAACTTTATGCTCTGCTTCCCTTATAAAACTGATTGTCTATAACAGCACTCAAGTCACCTCTTGAATGGTTTGCTGCTTAAAAATTTCTTCTTCTGCCAGATACCCTAAATCATCTCTCTAAAGTTCAAAGTTCCACAAATGTCTAGGGCAGGGGCAAAATGCCACCAGTCTCTTTGCTAAAACATAGCAAGAGTCATCTTTACTCCAGTTCCCAACAAGTTCCTTATCTCCATCTGAGACCAACTCAGCCTGGATTTCATTGTCCATATCATTATCAGCATTTGGTCAAAGCCATTCAACAAGTCCCTAGGAAGTTCCAAACTTTCCCACATTTCCCTGTCTTCTTCTGAGCCCTCTGAGCTGTTCCAACCTCTGCCTGTTACCCAGTTCAAAAGTCTTTTCCACATTTTTGGGTGTCTTTACAGCAGCATCATACTCTACCAGTACCAGTTTACTGTATTAGTCCATTTTCATGCCACTGACAAAGACATACCCCAGACTGGGTAATTTATATAGCAAAAGTAGTTTAATGAACTCACAGTTCCAGGTAGCTGGGGTGGCCTCACAATCATGGTGAAAGGTGAAAGACACATCTTACGTGGCAGCAGGCAAGAGAGAATGATAGCCAAGCAAAAGGGGTTTCCCCGTATGAAACCATCAGATCTTGTGAGACTTATTCACCACCAGGAGAACAGTATGGGGTAAACTGCCCTGATGATTCAATTATCTCCAACCAGGTCTGGGATGGTTAATACTGAGTGTCAACTTGATTGGATTGAAGGGTTCCAAGTACTAATCCTGGGTGTGTCTGTGAGGGTGTTGCCAAAGGAGATTAACATTTGAGTCAGTGGGCTGGGGAAGGCAGACCCACCCTTAATCTGGTGGGCACCATCTAATCAGCCTCCAGCCAATATGAAGCAGGCAGAAAAACGTGAAAAGGTGAGACTGGTCTAGCCTCCCAGCCTACATCTTTCTCCTGTGTGCTGGATGCTTCCTGTCCTCAAACATTGGACTCCAAATTCTTCAGTTTTGGGACTCGGACTGGCTCTCCTTGCTCCTCAGCTTGCAGATAGCCTATCGTGGGACCTTGTCATCATGTGAGTTAATACTTAATAAACTCCTATATGTACGTGTGTGTATATATATATACACATATATACACAATTATTTCCCTCTAGAGAACCCTGATACAAGGTCCCTCCCACAACACGTGGCAATCATGGGAGCTACAATTCAAGATGAGATATGAATGGGGGACACAGCCAAACCATATCAGTTATCTTCTAGAATTTTTATGGTTTCAGGTCTTAGATTCAAGTTTGATCTTTGATCAAACTTCAGTTGATCCATCTTTAGTTGGTTTTTGATCCATCTTCAGTTGGTTTTTGTATAGGGTGACAGATGAGGATTCAGAGACTGGGTAATTTATAAAGAAAAGAGGTTTAATTGACTCACAGTTCCACATGGCTTGGGAGGTCTCAGGTAACTTACAATCGTGGCAGAAGAGGAAGCAGGCATGTCTTACATGGTGGCAAGGGAGAGAGAGCATGGGAAGCAGGAACTGTCAAACACTTATAAAACCATCAGATCTCATGAGAACTCACTATCATGAGAACAGTGTGGGGGAAACTGCCACCATGATCCAGTCACCTCCCACCAGGTCCCTTCCTTGACACATGGGGATTACAATTCGAGATGAGATTTGGGTGGGGACACAAACCATATCAGACCCTGAGCCTACATTTTCAAATAAGCCACTCTGAAATTCCTGACAGACAGAAACTATGAGATAATGTATGTTTGTTGTTTTAAGCCACTGAGTTTTGGAGTAACTTTTTATGCAGTAACAGATAACTAATACAGATTTTGCTACCTGGAAGCGGGGTGCTATCAAGATATCGAGACCATCCTAGCCAACATGGTGAAACCCCATCTCTACTAAAAATACAAAAATTAGCTGGGCATTGTGACGCACGCCTGTAGTCCCAGCTACTCGGGAGGCTGAGGCAGGAGAATCGCTTGAACCTGGGAGGCACAGGTTGCAGTGAGACAAGATTGAGCCACTGCACTCCAGCCTGGTGACAGAGTGAGACTCCGTCTCAAAAGCAAAAAAAAAAAAAAAAAAAAAAAAAGCATCTAAAAATTTGGGAGTGGCTTGGGAATTAGGCAGTTTTGCAAAACCTGGAAGGACTTTGAAGACAGTATCCATAAAAGGCTAAAATTTCTTGAATAGACTGTTTGGAGAAGTCTGAGTTTTGAGGAGGCTACCAGTGGGGGGTTAAATAGAAGTAAGGAATATGTTACAGGAAAGTGAAGGAAGAGGGATCTTTGCTAAGTAGTGGCAGAAAGTTTAGCTACACTGTCACCTGAAATTATTTGGAAAGTAGAAAATGTACCAAATGAACTGGATGACCTAGCTAAAGTAACTTCTAGCAAAAGCATTGAAGGTGCTGCCTGGTTGCTTCTTGTTGCTTATAGCAAAATGTGAAAGGACAGAGACATGCTTAAGGAAGAAATGTTAAACAAAAAGGAGTGCTGGTTTTGGAGATTCCTAGATCCTCCAAGGGTAAACAATGCCAAAATTAAGAAATAGCCTTGGAACAAAGGTAAAATCCAGGGTACTCTCTGGAAAACATGGTCTAAAAATAAAACTGGAAGTATGACTGTAAAATCTTTTGTTAAAGCCTCAGAAAGATCCAAGGTCATGCTTCAAAGAGCTGTTCAGTCAAGCAACAGAACTTTGAAGAAGCTTAAGGGCACTGTCCCTCAGTAGTCACAGCAGATGTCCAATGTTAGGAAGGGCTTATCTCAAAGATATTTTTGGACAAAGCTTTGGTGTAATGGTGTAATGGGGTAAACCTTAATAAGAATCAGAGAACACTCACAAAGTTTTAAAGAGAATTATATTTATGGGAACATTTCCAGCCTGAACTGAAAGGGGCAGAGACAATACAAAATGACGAGACCTTTGGATCTCCAAAATTCTACTGGCAGGAAGAAAGCTGAAAAAATCATGCACCTGGAAACAGAGTGTTTTTTGTGGAAAGGAAAGATGACTCAGAGGATAGAACCAAGAGCCCAGGGGGGAGAGCCAAGAGGTGCAGAGAATTATTCCCAGACCGAGTCCTAATCAAGGAACTTGCAACATGTCCTTAGGTATATTTCAGAATTGTTTATGGAACAGCGACTCCTTTGTGCCTGTTTTCCCCTTTCCTTGTACAGTAATGTCTGTAGAGGTTATTCTACTCATTCCCACCATTGCATGTTGGGTGTATCCGTGGCCGATATCTTGTCTCTTTGGTTCACAGGTCCTCAGGTTGAGAGGAACTGTACTCCAGAAGCTATACTTAAAGAACTACATCTGAGGAGCCTTATGTGCACCTGGACCTGGACCTGATCTCAGTGATGAGAATCTAGACTTCAAACTGATAGTGTAATGGGATGAGACTTTTAGGGGCCTTAGGAGGAGTGAGTGTACTTTGCATATGGGAGGAATATCAATAGTTGGTGGAAAGAGGGAGAACTGCAGTAGCTGTGAAATTTGTCCACAAATTTTTTGCTACTCCTTCCTTTCAAAGGAAGACCCTATTTCCCTTCCCCTTGAGGGTGAGCTGCTTTTACTGTCTTGTTTCTAATGAATAGGATAAAGAAATTCATCAGTGACTCGCTTCTAACGAATAGAATAAAGCAAAAGTGATTGTGACATTTCAGAGACTAGATCATAAAAAAGACAGTGCGGCTTCCTCTGTGCTCCCTCTCTAGTGGAGCACTCACTCTGGGGTAAGTTAGCTGTCATGTCCTGATGGCATTCAAGTAACCTATGGAGAGGCCCACAATTTGAGGGACTGAGGTCTTCTGCCAGCAGCCACATGACTGAGCCATCAGCGAAGCGGATCCTCCAGCTCCATGCAAGCCATCAGGTGACTGCAGACAGTGGCAGATTTGATAGATGAGACTTCTTTCTAGGCAGGCTGGCCACCCTTTTCTTGAAAGATTCTGTGTGGTTTCTGGCAGCTCTCTGTGTGTGAGCAGGGAGGGGATGGCCAAACTTCCGCTGTCCTGGGCAGAGCACACCAACATATCTACTCTATCTTTTCCAGGGGAAGGGTGGATTAACTAGCACACGTCTTGTTTTAGAATGATAGCACCAAGCAAGCAAATTCTAGGAGGAGTTTTCAAGCTCCTCTACTCTCAATATGGAAGGCTGACTAAACTGGTGACTTTGAGTGTGTGTGGGAGCCACCTAGTATATCTCATGACTCAGAACTTACATGAGTCACTTCTAAGGCTAATAATGAGCTTGCAAGGTTAGAAGGGCTGTGTCTCCCTAAAGTCTGCTTTTAGACACACATGCACCAGCCTTGTGCCTGTTCTAGGATAGGTTGTGTGCTTTGTCTTGGGTACCCTGCTATCACTGTTGAGAAATTTCTCAGTCCACTGGGAGAAGAAAATTGTTCATTTCCATGCTCACACTTCCTCTGCTCTCTCTGTCCTGATTGGCTAACCATGGTACTGGGGTGAGAAAGCTGAGACTAGTGGTGTTGCTAGAGCGAGGTTGTCTTGACTTAGAAGAGCTGATTGTGAAATTTTCAGAAATTTTGCTTGCTGATTATTAGTCACAGCCATTATTAAAAATTAATGTACATGGCATGAAGCATATATGGCAAGATGTTAGTGAATCTAACTGGTGTGTATATGGGTGTTCAATGTGCTATTTTTTCCTATTTTCTGTATGTTTAAAAGTATATATTTATTTTTTAAAATTAAAAAGGCAACACAAACAAAAAAATTAATGTACATGAACTTCCTATTAAATGCATTACATTAAAACATAGATAGCAAATACTCAAAACTAATCAATCACTTCCTAGTTATTTTACTACACTCTTATCTACACTTTTTTTTTTTTTTTTTTGAGACGAAGTCTTGTTCTGTTGCCCAGGCTGGAGTGCAGTGGTGCGATCTCAGCTCACTGCAACCTCTGCCTCCTGGGTTCAAACAATTCTCCTGCCTCAGCCTCCCGAGTAGCTGGGATTACCGGCACGCACCACCACACCTGGCTAATTTGCCTGGCAATGTTGGCCATGCTGGCCATGTTGGCAAGGTTGGTCTTGAACTCCTGACCTCAGGTGACCCACCCACCTTGGCCTCCTGAAGTGCTGGGATTATAGGTCTTATCCACACTCTTGAAGTTATTTTGTCCATTCTGTATGTATGGTGGAAATACTGAATATACATATAATGGTATGCTCCTGTACCTCTGCTCAACTCTGCATTCAGTGATACAACATTGATAGCTTGAAATCAGCCATTGTGGGAGTATTTGCAGCATGGAAATCAGCAAATGCTACAGGTCTGACTTTTTTTTCTCAGAAGAGCTGGTTGTTAAGCATTTACCAGTACATCACTGGCTGGCACCCAACTGTTGATACAGACAAGGGTGGACTTCATGGCATCTCACAACTTTTTAAACTGAACCTTGTTTCAAGAGACTCAGCTAGGTGATCTTCAAACTACAACAAGTCTAAATGGATGAGATTAACATTCTCCTGCTGGAAGGACTCTGTGAAACCCTGCCTGCTCTTGCAGGTCAGGATAGGGACCATACAGAGCCATGGGTGCTGCCAATCATTCATGCATTCATGACTTAGAAGAATCCTGTCATGTACTTCTCCTAGGGCAATTTGGAGGTCAGGTCAGTGGCTGTCCAGTCTGCCTCACCAGGCAAATAGGCATTCTAGAAAGAATTGTCTGAGAGGGATGGAGAGCAGCTGCTCCATACAGTAACCACAATGACACCATTAATCTCACCCTAGGGTCTTGAGCCTTTGCAAATAATGCTACCTTGGCAAAGAATGGCAGAATCTTAAGTTTCAGGGGGTATCTCAATCTGAACTTGTGTGTGGGGCCATCTAGCACTCAAATTTTCCTGCTAGCACTCCCATTATTTATGAAAAAGTAGACAAGTGGGACTTTGATTCAGTGGCAGGATGGGATCACTACCCACTCCTGCTCAATTGCATCCGGTTGTACAATTCTAGCAGATCCAGGAACTCACAGAATCTGAACTCAGTAGGCTATTTAGCTTTGTATGCAAGAGGACTAGTGAAAGACAGCATTTCAAGCTGGACTGGGACAGTACATATATTTGGGGCTGTCCTGTTGCAGAGGGCACTAGATGATGACCAAAGGCTCAGGCTTCCCTTCCATGGTGTAGAGTTGTTGCTGCAAAGAGGCTTCCCAGCCAGGAACTACCACTTCCAAGCTCCATCGCACCTCTAGGCAAGATCATTTGACCAGCTATTGCCAATACAACAAGTAAACATGACGTGTATCATTTTAGGGCCAAAGTGATTGAGTAACAGGTGTGTGATTCTTCCCACTTTCATGTGCTTCTGAAACACTAGGGTGACCTTAAAGCCACAAGATGGCAGAGCCATAAGATGGAAATAGCTGGATCCTTTAGTCACTTGGAGGAGTGTCACAGTCTCTCTAACAGATATGAGAGAAACTTCTATTGTGCTAAACAACCAAGATGTGGTTGTTTGTTATATCAACTAGTGTTACTTTGATTAATACATGCTCTCTGGCCTGTGTAGTACTCCAAGTAAATTCTAGGGCCTTTTTATTATTATCCTTCTCAACCTCCTGAACCAAGGAGTGGTTGTCTATCTCATTCTCTAAGATATTCTGTTTCATTTAGAATGAGCCCTTGATCTGAGTAATCCTGGTACCAACCAAAGACTAAGGGAAATCAGATACCGCCCCTCCCTCCTTAGGAAATTATTCATTTGGTGATATTTTGAATCATATGCCTCATTTCAGGCTTCCAGGGAGCACACCTGTGCCAGCACAGCCTTAAGAGGGTCCCCAGCAAAGGCACAATGAACCCAGGTGCCTCGGCCTTACTCCCACCCTGGAAGACAGCCTGACAATCAACCTGCTTGTTGAGGCTTTTGGTGGGGCAGCATCAGGCCCAGTGTTCTAAGGGGGAAAAAAATGCAGAACCAAAGACAGGCCAGGGAAATCTCTTGGGGACAGTAACCCGAGACTTTGTAATATACTGTTATCCTTCCCTTCTCAGGGCCACAAGCCACATTTGCTGTCGGGTAGATATCCTGACTAATGTAGTCCACTTTCTACACTGCCATTTCAGTTCTATTACCTGCTGCCCCACTGTCTGATGCTTGCAGGAGCTTCTCTAGTTCATTGACTTGCACCGCTATGTTCTGTTGAATCAAAAACCCACCCATTTTGTGCCTTTCCCAGAGTCTTCAACTACCATTTGACCCATCTACTGCTTACCTCCATCACATAAACGGTTACAGCAGCTAGTGTTATTTTGATTGATACATGTTCACACATGAACTGTGTTGAACCAGGCCCTCAAATAGTAGCCCTGACATTCTGCCTGCTGTGCCAGCAAGACTCTTGAGCCCTCTGACCTCGTTGAGAGCCAAGTTTGATGTCTTACACAGTTCTACCGGGAACCCCTAGCCATTTCAATAATGAAAGACACTGTTTCTCTACTTTCCTGTACCACACAGTACTTGCAGGTCAGTGTCTTTGAGAACTACAGGCTGCCTGATACCTTGCAGGATGCACCTCTACCAACATATAGTCATTGCTGAGATGGGGAGGGCAGAGGGCTGCTGTCGGCATGGAACCTGATGTGGTTTTCCTCCTGCTCCATGTTCTACTCACCTTCCCTAAAGCAACCCTGATGCATATGAGAGGACCTGTTCCTGGCCTCATTCCAGATCTCTGAAACCATTAGCCACCCTCACTGCTGCCTGAGTGCCGCCACAGGAGGATGTAAGGGTTTCTCCAGCTCCTGGTAGGCAGTTGGCTCCCTGCTCTCATATCATCACCCACTTCACCACTAATAACCACCGACAGACCAGTCCAAAGAAGGAAGCTGAAATAAGAATTGCTCATTCATTTAGTCGGCAAATATGTGACAGACACTGTGCTAGGCTCTAGGGATATACCAGTGAACAAAACCAAGTCCTTCTCTCATGTAGCTGATGGTCTCGTGATGGAATACATCCAATAAACACATCACTAAATAAATTACATTCAATGGGCACAAGTGAGGGCATTTTGCTAAGTGAAATAAGCCAGTCATGAAAAGACAAATACCATGTGATGCTACTTATAAGAGGTATCTATAATAGTCAAACTCATAGAAGCAGAAAATAGAATGCTGCTTGCCAGGGTTTGGGGTAAGGGGGTAATATGGGAGTTGCTGTTCAATGGGTATGAAGTTTCAGTTATGAAAGATGAATAAGTTTTAGAGATCTGCCGTACAACCTAGTACCAATGGTTAACAGTATGGTATTGTGCACTTCAAAATTTGTTTAGGGTAGATGTCATGGTAGGCATTCTTAATACATACAAACACATAACACACACATACACACACACACACAAAACCAAAGGGACACAAGGAAACTTTGGGATGTGTTGGATATGTCTATTACCTTGCTTGTAGTGATGGTATTGTGGGTGTTTGCATATGTGCAAACTCATCAAATTGTATGCAGGAAATATTAGGTTGGTGCAATTCTTTTATTTTTTTTAAATTATACTTTAAGTTTTAGGGTACATGTGCACAATGTGCAGGTTTGTTACATATGTATACATGTGCCATGTTGGTGTGCGCACCCAGTAACCCGTCATTTAACATTAGGTATATCTCCAAATACTATCCCTCCACCCTCCCCCCACCCCACAACAGGCCCCGGTGTGTGATGTTCCCCTTCCTGTGTCCATGTGTTCTCATTGTTCAATTCCCATCTATGAATGAGAACATGCGGCGTTTGGTTTTTTTGTCCTTGAGATAGTTTGCTGAGAATGATGGTTTCCAGCTTCATCCATGTCCCTACAAAGGACATGAACTCATCATTTTTTATGGCTGCATAGTATTCCATGGTGTATATGTGCCACATTTCCTTAATCCAGTCTATCATTGTTGGACATTTGGGTTGGTTCCAAATTTTTGCTATTGTGAATAGTGCTGCAATAAACATATGTGTGCATGTGTCTTTATAGCAGCATGATTTATAATCCTTCGGGTGTATACCCAGTAATGGGATGGCTGGGTCAAATGGTATTTCTAGTTCTAGATCCCTGAGGAATCGCCACACTGACTTCCACAAGGGTTGAACTAGTTTACAGTCCCACCAACAGTGTAAAAGTGTTCCTATTTCTCCACATCCTCTCCAGCACCTGTTGTTTCCTGACTTTTTAAGGATCACCATTCTAACTGGTGTGAGATGGTATCTCACTGTGGTTTTGATTTGCATTTCTCTGATGGCCAGTGATGATGAGCATTTTTTCATGTGTCTGTTGGCTGCATAATTGTCTTCTTTTGAGAAGTGTCTGTTCATATCCTTCGCCCACTTTTTGATGGGGTTGTTTTTTTCTTGTAAACTTGTTTGAGTTCATTGTAGATTCTGGATATTAGCCCTTTGTCAGATGAGTAGGTTGTGAAAATTTTCTCCCATTCTGTAGGTTGCCTGTTCACTCTGATGGTGGTTTCTTTTGCTGTGCAGAAGCTCTTTAGTTTAATTAGATCCCATTTGTCAATTTTGGCTTTTGTTGCCATTGCTTTTGGTGTTTTAGACATGAAGTCCTTGCCCATGCCTATGTCCTGAATGGTATTGCCTAGGTTTTCTTCTAGGGTTTTTATGGTTTTAGGTCTAACATTTAAGTCTTTAATCCATCCTGAATTAATTTTTTATAAGGTGTAAGGAAGGGATCCAGTTTCAGCTTTCCACATATGGCTAGCCAGTTTTGCCAGCACCATTTATTAAATAGGGAATCGTTTCCCCATTTCTTGTTTTTGTCAGGTTTGTCAAAGATCAGGTGGTTGTAGATATGCGGCATTATTTCTGAGGGCTCTGTTCTGTTCCATTGGTCTATATCTCTGTTTTGGTACCAGTACCATGCTGTTTTGGTTACTGTAGCCTTGTAGTATAGTTTGAAGTCAGGTAGCGTGATGCCTCCAGCTTTGTTCTTTTGCTTAGGATTGACTTGGCAATGCAGGCTCTTTTTTGGTTCCATATGAACTTTAAAGTAGTTTTTTCCAATCCTGTGAAAAAAGTCATTGGTAGCTTGATGGGGATGGCATTGAATCTATAAATTACCTTGGGCAGTATGGCCATTTTCATGATATTGATTCTTCCTACCCATGAGCATGGAATGTTCTTCCATTTGTTTGTATCCTCTTTGATTTCCTTGAGCAGCAGTTTGTAGTTCTCCTTGAAGAGGTCCTTCACATCCCTTGTAAGTTGGATTCCTAGGTATTTTATTCTCTTTGAAGCAATTGTGAATGGGAGTTCACTCATGATTTGGCTCTCTGTTTGTCTGTTATTGGTGTATAAGAATGCTTGTGATTTTTGTACATTGATTTTGTATCCTGAGACTTTGCTGAAGTTGCTTATCAGCTTAAGGAGATTTTGGGCTGAGACGATGGGGTTTTCTAGATATACAATAATGTCATCTGCAAACAGGGACAATTTGACTTCCTCTTTTCCTAATTGAATACCATTTATTTCCTTCTCCTGCCTGATTGCCCTGGCCAGAACTTCCAACACTATGTTGAATAGGAGTGGTGAGAGAGGGCATCCCTGTCTTGTGCCAGTTTTCAAAGGGAATGCTTCCAGTTTTTGCCCCTTCAGTATGATATTGGCTGTGGGTTTGTCATAGATAGCTCTTATTATTTTGAGATAGTTCCCATCAATACCTAATTTATTGAGAGTTTTTAGCATGAAGCGTAGTTGAATTTTGTCAAAGGCCTTTTCTGCATCTATTGAGATAATCATACGGTTTTTGTCGTTGATTCTGTTTATATGCTGGATTATGTTTATTGATTTGCATATGTTGAACCAGCCTTGCATCCCAGGGATGAAGCCCACTTGATCATGGTGGATAAGCTTTTTGATGTGCTGCTGGATTTGGTTTGCCAGTATTTTATTGAGGATTTTTGCATCAATGTTCATCAGGGATATTGGTCTAAAATTCTCTTTTTTTGTTGTGTCTCTGCCTGGCTTTGGTATCAGGATGATGCTGGCCTCATCAAATGAGTTAGGGAGGATTCCCTCTTTTCCTATTGATTGGAATAGTTTCAGAAGGAATGGTACCAGTTCCTCCTTGTACCTCTGGTGGAATTCGGCTGTGAATCCATCTGGTCCTGGACTTTTTTTGGTTGGTAAGTTATTAATTATTGCCTCAATTTCAGAGCCTGCTATTGGTCTATTCAGAGATTCAACTTCTTCCTGGTTTAGTCTTGGGAGGGTGTATGTGTCGAGGAATTTACCCATGTCTTCTAGATTTTCTAGTTTATTTGCGTAGAGATGTTTATAGTGTTCTCTGATGGTAGTTTGTATTTCTGTGGGATCGGTGGTGACATCCCCTTTGTCATTTTTTATTGCGTCTATTTGATTCTTCTCCCTTTTCTTCTTTATTAGTCTTGCTAGTGGTCTATTAATTTCGCTGATCTTTTCAAAAAACCAGCTCCTGGATTCATTGATTTTTTGAAGGGTTTTTTGTGTCTCTATTTCCTTCAGTTCTGCTCTGATCTCAGTTATTTCTTGCCATCTGCTAGCTTTTGAATGTGTTTGCTCTTGTTTCTCTAGTTCTTTTAATTGTGATGCTAAGGTGTCAATTTTAGATCTTTCCTGCTTTCTCTTGTGGGCATTTAGTGCTATAAATTTCCCTCTACACACTGCTTTGAATGTGTCCCAGAGATTCTGGTATGTTGTGTCTTTGTTCTCGTTGGTTTCGAAGAACATCTTTATTTCTGCCTTTATTTCATTATTTACCCAGTAGTCATTCAGGAGCAGGTTGTTCACTTTCCATGTAGTTGAGCGGTTTTGAGTGAGTTTCTTAATCCTGAGTTCTAATTTGATTGCACTGTGGTCTGAGAGACAGTTTGTTATAATTTCTGTTCTTTTACATTTGCTGAGGGGTGCTTTACTTCCAGGTTGGTGCACAATTCTTTGTATATTGATTATGCTTTAATAAAGCTGTTTTAAAACTAAAGCAGAGTAAGGGGATGGAGAATGACTAGAAGAGGGGTTGCTGTTTTAGAAAGAGTGGGCACGGAAGTCTTCTCTGAGATGCTGACATTTGAATAAAGTCCTGAATGCAGTGAGATAGCAAACCATGGGGCAAGAATGTTTCAAGAGAGGGGACAGCAAGTGCTAAATGGCCTGAGATATGAATGAGCATGGTGTGTTTGAGAAACAGGATGAAGGCAGAGTTACCAGAGCCACCTTCTATTTAAATGACTCAGAACTAGTTACCCCTCGTGCCTTACACTCCCACTTATCTGTTGCCACAAGAAGGAAGTTCAAGCCTCCCATTATTACCTGGACCATTCATTATCTTCGCTTAGCTTAGTACATCTCCTAATCGACCCTTCCTTCTCCCTGCTTGTATCAATAACCTCACTTTTGTTTCTTAGGCCTAAGAGAAGCAATCAGAAGAGAAGTAGCTCATCTTCCCACAATCAGATCTGTCACTTTACCAGCATATCCTCATCCCCTCTGCTGTTCCTCTTGATACAAAGGATAAACTGACTATGCCCCAGCACTTACACCCTCCTGCCAATTCAAGGACCTTACTCCCATTAAAAAAAAACCCTCTTTCTCTTGCAATCATAAGCATTTTCTTGTCTGCTGGATCAGTCCCATCAGCTTACCAATATGTTTGTCTATACCCCATGCCCACCGCCAACTACTCCCGAATTCTCTGTTAACCTCTTTGGTGAAGCTCTGCAAAGAATTGACTGTACCTTCTGGCTCCACTTTCTCATTTCTCATTTTTTTTTCAACCCTTTCCTCTCAAGTTTTTATTAAGGTTCCCAAGACTACCATCTTGCTAAATCTTATGAACTTAGAAACATTTAACACAGTTTGTTTGACTCTGTTCTCTTTGAGACAGGTTTTTTTTTTTTTTTTTTTTTTCTGAGACAGAATCTTACTCTGTTGCCCAGGCTGGAATGCAGTGGCACAATCTTGGCTCACAGCAACCTCTGCCTCCTGGGTTCAAGAGATTCTCCTGCGTCAGCCTCCCAAGTAGCTGGGACTGCAGTTGCACACCACCACACCCAGCTAATTTTTGCATTTTTAGTAGAGACGGGGTTTCACCATGTTGGCCAGGCTGGTCTTGAACTCCTGACCTCGGGTGATCCTCCCGCCTTGGCCTTCCAAAGTGCTGGGATTACCGGCGTGAGCCACTGCCCGGCCTTTGGAACACTTTTTTGGCTTGGCTTCTGGAAAACCACAGTCTCCTGGTTGCCCTCCCTTCTTACTGCCCACTCTTTCTCAGTCTCTTTGATTGC
Source organism: Pan paniscus (assembly GCF_029289425.2). NCBI lineage: Eukaryota > Metazoa > Chordata > Mammalia > Primates > Hominidae > Pan > Pan paniscus. Next base: position 68,232,100 of record NC_073272.2, read on the forward strand.
TCCAACTCCTCTTCCTCATCTCAAAATGTTAAGAGTGACCCAAGATTTAGTCCTCAGACCTCTTCTGTCTACATTTACTTCCTGGATGAGCTCATCCAATCTCATGGCTTTAAATAACATCTTATATACGCCAAAGTTATATCTCTAGCCCTGACCCCTGCCACTAAGCTCCAGATTTGTATATCTGACTATACATATGACATCTCCATTTGGATATCTAGTAGATGTCTCAAACGGTCTCAAAAAATAGCCCCTATTTCTCCTACCTTAAAACCGTTTCTTCCCCAGCGTATCCCAATGGTCAATGATACCACTATTTATCCAGTTTCTCAGATGAGAGGCATCTTTGAATTTTCTCTTTCCCTCAAACCCCAAATCCAATGCATCAGCAGCACCTATCAGCTCTATCTCTCGCCATCTCCACTGCTATTTCCCTTGTACAAGCCACTGTTACCTTTCACCAGGAATACTGCAGTAGTTTCTTAACTGGGATCCCTGATTTCACTCTTAGCTCCATAAGGATTTTTCACACAGCAGCCAGAATAGTCTTTTAAAATTTTTGAACTTTACTCTGTCACTCTTCTAGTTAAAACTCTTCATGTGATGGCTTCTTAACATTGTATTTAAAATAAAATCCAAATTTTCCCATGGCCCACAAAGCCCTATGTAATTGGCCTCAGCCTACTTCTCCAACCCTTTCTCCTGTCTCTTTACCTTGGTCAATCAGCTTTGTCTGGTTTTCCTTGAAAGGACCAAGCTCATTCCTGCCTCAGGGCCTTTGTACTTGGTGTTTCTTCTGCGTGAAACAATCTTCCCTAAGATGTTCCCATGACTTCACTTAATTTGGGTCTCTGATCAAATACCACTTCTTCAGAGGAGTCTTCTCTAATCACTAAATCTGAAGTAGCTGCCCTGCTGTCAATCTCAATTCCCTTGTCCTGTTTCATTTTTCTTCACAGAACTCACCATACATAACTTCATGTATTTGTTAATTTGCCTACTTGTTTTGTCCCTCTTCTCCAATCGAATTTAAGCTCCTGAGGGCAGAGATACCATCTGGCTTGTTAACAACTATATTGCTAACACTTGGAGCAGTGCTGACACACGGAAGGTACCCATTTGTTGAATGGCTGAATAAATCCCACTGTTTTCTGCCTTCATCCCTCAGTCTGCACACATCCACCTAGTCTTTCACGATTCCTCACTAGGCCCAGTCCACCTAGACCCCTGCACACACCACACCCTCAGGAATTGAAAGCCTAAGTATATGATTACAGGAGACTCTGGACTTCCAGGCCCATCCAATAGACTCCAGCAGGAGGTTTATGGGCCAGAGGGATACTCATAAGAGCCCAAGTCTCCCCTTAAGTACCTCTCAGAAGCCTTGCAAACTCCCATGGAGCCAATCCAGTGCAGCCTCAGCTTGCCTAGCAAAAGCCTGAAGCTAGAGGAATGAGTGTATTTAAGTGGCCTCTGCTTATTTTCTATACTACATCTCATTCCAGAAGGGATTTGAGCCGGGTGGCTTACTTAAACATTGGGTTCAAGTCTGCAATTTCAGCACTTTGGGAGGCTGAGGCAGAAGGATTGCTTGAGCCCAGGAGTTCAAAACCAGCCTAAGCAACATAGTGAGACCCTGTCTTTACAATAAAAATAAAAATTAGAAAATCAGCCGGCATGGTGCCCATGCCTGTAGTAGTCCCAGCTAATTGGGAGGCTGAAGCAGGAGGATCATTTGAACCCATGATGACGAGGCTGCAGTAAGCTATGATCATATCACTGCACTCCGGCCTGGGGGAACGGAGCGAGACTCTGTCAAAAAACAAAGAAACAAACAAACAAAACCCTCTCATATCTATTCTTACAACACGTCCTATGCAACACATAAAAGGGGCACATTAGCACATACTCACCACTGACAGTGTTAGTTCTGCACCACACTCCTCAATTTGCTCATAGTTGATACCATCCCATTCCTCACCTTTCTGGCTTTCCAATACTTTCATTTTTGTCCTTGTCTAGTCCTTGTCTACATTTCAGACTTATCTTTTTTTTTTCCTAGCAATGACACTGACTCTTCTATGTTTGTGATTATCTGGGTTTTTTTTTTTTTTTGAGATGAGTCTCGCTCTGTCGTCCAGGCTGGAGTGCAGTGGCACAATCTCAGCTCACTGCAAGCTCCGCCTCCTGGGTTCACGTCATTCTCCTGCCTCAGCGTCCCGAGTAGCTGGGACTACAGGGGCTCACCACCATGCCCGGCTACTTTTTTATATTTTTAGTAGAGATGGGGTTTCACTGTGTTAGCCAGGATGGTCTCCATCTACTGACCCTATGATCCGCCCGCTTCGGCCTCCCAAAGTGTTGGGATTACAGGCATGAGCCACTGCGCCCAGCTGGGTTTTTTGTTTTTTGTAGAGACGGGGTCTCACCATGTTGCCTAGGCTGGTCTTGAATTCCTTGCCTCAAGTGATACTCCCGCCTAGGCCTTCCAAAGGGCTGAGATTACAGGTGTGAGCCACTGCACCTGGCCCTTCTCAGGACACTTTGGAAAATGCCTCCACTGGACTCACTCTGACTCCAAGTGAGGTAATATATGGCAACCCATAGCCTTGGGGAAATTTGGGGACCCTTTTTCTCTCAGACTTGAAAGGAATCTCCACCATTTCCAAATCCATGAATATGTGGGAAAGAAAGTCTTATTGGCTGCAGGAGAGGAGTAAAACAGTTCGCAGACACCTTGGTGTTCACTGATAACTGCCTGAATAGAGTTAGAAGGAAACAGGGCATAACAGTTGGTTTCAACTCCTAGATCAGGAGTTTGAGACCTCAGGCTGTGAAGATCCCAGCCAGAGTTCTCCTACTTCACAACGTGTACTGGCATTACAGTGACCCCAAGACTACACTTATTGGGAGAATGGGATGAAACCTGATGATTCTTTTTTCTTCTCTTGGTTTTTCCGTTTTGATGATGCTTGCTCTCCAATTATAGTTTTTGCTTTTAAATAGCTATGGGGAACTCTGAACTTCAGTTTCCTTGTTTGTAAAATATAAATTATAATCTCTATTTCTGAGAGTTGTGAGGAGTAAATGAGAATACACGTAAAGTACGGAGAACATTGCCTAGGAAATAGTAGCTCATTAAAGTATCTCTCAACTCTTCTAGTTGACCTGCAGTCAACCTCTGTTTCAGCCTTTTACTATGGGTTCTTAGGGCTTACACACAATTCTCAAACTCAAAGGAAGCTCTGATGTTACTACGTCCCTTGACAATAAACAACAGGGACAGAGATTGGTGACAGTGATTCATAGAAATTTTGGTCCCTTCCAATTTGAAGAAAAGTGGAAGCTTCGGTCCTCAATCTTGCACTGTCATGCTTTTTAGGGGCTAATGGCTTGTGAGTCATGCATAAAGCAGAGATATAAGGCAAGGGTGAGAGACAAAGTGAGAAAGAGAGAGAGAAAATAAGAAGAGATCACCTACTGGCTAGGCCAGCCAACCTCATGAGGATTAGGCCAGACCAATCACAATGCAAGAATCAGCTGGCATCTCACTGGAAAGAGTAGGAGAGCATACACAGGTGTGACAGAAGCAGCATGAGCAACAAAGAGACACAAGAATAAAGTAATAAAAATATGTTTAAATGCATGATATCATATAATGACGTTAGTCACCATTAAAGAATTCCAATGTAACCAACCTATCATTTTGAAAACTGGAAACTTAAGGTAAAGATACAAGCATTTGTCCTGTTTTTCCTAATATAGAAAGGGTGATCAAATAATAAATGTGGGGAAGTTTCTTCTTATTCTAGCTAAGAAACTAAAAAGTAATGATAGAATTAGAATATAACCATTCTAATGTAATCCCTAATTATCAGTGAATTTAATATTAAGCATTATTATTTGATAACATCACAAGACACCAGACATTATACGTGCCTCCTGTTGAAGAACCTAACACTACCAATGAAGTATTCTTGACAAAATACAAGCTAGAATCTAACCAAGCTTTTATATCAGCTATCAATTTACAAGAAATATAGAGTAAGAGAAATATCTTAAATGACACCACAGGGAGGCCTTGAGCAAAACTCTGGATGTGGGAAACTCTACTGGAAAACTGACTCAGTTTCTTCAACAAATAGACCTTAAAGAATGGGAAGAGAGAGATGGAAGGGGAAATCTATGGATTAAAGGACTTACTAGATGTTATTGAATTGCAGTGTGTGGACTTTATCTTGATCCAGTTTCAATGAAACTATATATATATCTGTATGAGACATTTCAAAAATTTGAACACTGGGAAGATAGTTGATGATATTAAAATTGTCTGTTATTTTTGAGACAGGGTCTCACTCTGTCACCCAGGCTGGAGTGCAGTGGCATGATCATGGCTCACGGCATCCTCGACCTCCCAGGCTCAAGTGATCTTCCCACCTCAGCCTCCTGAGTAGCTGGAACCACGGGTGTGCACCACCATGCCCAGCTAATTTTTTGATTAGCCACTATGTTGCCCAGGCTGGTCTTGACTCCTGACCACAAGCAGTCCTCCCACCCTGGCTCCCAAAGTGCTGCTGCGATTACAAATGTGAGACACTCCACCTGGCCAAATTGTCCATTTTTGAGACATGATAATGGTATTATGATTTTAAAATCTTAAAGTGTGTTAGTCTGTTCTCACACCGCTATAAAGAAATACCTGAGACTGGGTAATTTATAAAGAAAAGAGGTTTAACTGACTCACAGTTCTACAGGCTGTACAGTAGGCATGGTGGCATCATCTTCTGGAGAGGCCTCAGGGAACTTACAATCACGTCAGAAGGCAAAGTGGGAGGAGGCACTTCACATGGGAAGCAGGAAGAAGAGCGGGGTGGAAGTACTACACACGTTTAAACAACCAGATCTCATGAGAACTCACTCTCTATTGTGAGAATGTACCAAGAGGGAAATCTGCCCTCATGATCCAATCACCTTCCACCAGGCTCCCCCTCCAACACTGAGGACTACAATTTGACATGAGATTTGGGTGGGGACACAGATCCAAACCAAATCATAAAGTATGAATGGAATTCTATGATGTTTGGGATTTGCTTTAAAGTAATCCAGAGTAGAGGATGGGGGCATAGAATATGGTCAACAAAATTGGGCATGAGTTGATCATTGTTAATGCTGGGTAAACGGTTACATGGAGATTCATTACACAATTCTGTATTTTGTTTATGTTTAAAATTTTCCATAATAGAAAATTCAGAGTTAGGACAGTTTACTTTGGGAAGTGAGAGCTCTCACTAACATCATGAATTGCCTTGGTTAGCATCCTGATATGGCTTTGCTGTGTTCCCACCCAAATCTCATCTTGAATTGTAGCTTCCATAATCCCCATGTGTCGTGGGAGGTAACTGAATCATGAGGGTGGTTACCCTCATGCTGTTCTCGTGATAGTGAGTTCTCACAAGATTTGATGGTTTTATACCGGGCTTCCCCCTGCCTTCACTCTCATTCTTCCCTCTCCTGCCACCCTGTGAAGAAGGACATGTTGGCTTCCCCTTCTGCCATGACTGTAAGTTTCTTGAGGCCTCCCAGCCAGGCAGAACTGTGAGTCAATTAAACCTTGTTTCTTAATAAATTACCCAATCTCAGGTATGTCCTTATAGCAGCGTGAGAATGGACTAACACACACCCAGAGGTAATTATGGGGTGAGGAAAGTGGGATGAATTTACTAATTTCTATATGACTCTAGTACTTGAATGAGCAGCCCTGGTAGGGTTGATGGCACCATATGACTATTTCTAGCCAAAGATTTATGAATGGAAGTGGCATCTATTACTTTTGAGCCAGAGGACTGAGAACCTATAAGACTCTATTTCCTTCTTTCATGGCAACTAGCATAATTTGAAATAATGGGGGCAGGCACAACGGCTCACACCTGTAATCCCAGCATTTTGCAAGGCCTAGGTGGGCAGATAACTTGAGGTCAGGAGTTCGAGACCAGCCTAGCCAACATGGTGAAAACCCATCTCTACTAAAAACACAAAGGTTAGCCAGGTGTGGTGGCAGGTGCCTGTAGTCCCAGCTACTCAGGAGGCTGAGGCAGGAAAATTGCTTGAACCTGGGAGTCGGAGGTTTCAGTGAGCTGAGATCGTACCACTGTACTCCAGCCTGGGCAACAGAGTGAGACTCTGTCTCCAAAAAAAGAAATAATGGCTGCGTCCTCAGACTGGGTCTCTGAGTGACTAGGAAGAATAGCAAACAAAAAGTACAAAATGGTAGGTCTTAAATGAGAAAACTAAACAAATGGGGAGAGAAAAAGAGAATGAGAACTCAAGAACAAGGAGTGTAGCTTTTATGATATTCAAATTCATACATTCAGAGATTCAGGTATATAGTAAATTGATAAAGCAAGAACAGAATGATGCAACAAAAGAGTAATCATGGATAAGAAAGACGTCTTAGAAATTAAAAAATAATTACATAAAAATTTATTTTATGCTTTAAATTTATTACTTATATTATAAATTTATAATATGAAGTCAAGGAACATAAAGCAAAACCAGAAAAAGCTAAAAAACAAGAGAAAAGTTGAGACATGGAGAATCAATCCGACTTTGGTTTAGTAGTTGTTCTTAAAAAGATGACAGATAAAATGGAAGTGATGCAATAACTTTTTTTTTTTTTTGAGACGGAGTCTTGCTCTGTCACCCAGTCTGGAGTGCAGTGGCGTGATCTCGGCTCACTGCAAGCTCCGCCTCCCAGGTTCACGCCATTCTCCTGCCTCAGCCTCCTGAGTAGCTGGGATTACAGGCACCACGCCCAGCTAATTTTTTGTATTTTTAGTAGAGACAGGGGTTTCACCGTGTTAGCCAGGACGATCTCGATCTGCTGACCTCGTGATCCACCCACCTCGGCCTTCCAAAGTGCCGGGATTACAGGCGTGAGCCACCATGCCTGGCCCAATAACTTTTTAAAGAAGAAAATTTCTCAGAAGTGAAGAAAGACATGACTATTTAAATTGAAAGGGCTCTTCAATTCAGAATAAGTTAAATAAAAACAAGATCAACACTCCTGAAAGAAAATTATAGGCCCAGATAATTTTGAGTTCTATCAAATATTTAAGAAACATAATACAAAGGATAACACCAGAGAGGGTGGAGCAAGATGGCGGAATAGAAGGCTACATCATTTATTCCCCTCACTGAAACAAGTTTTGACAACTATCTGCACACAGAAAAGCACCATCATAAGAACCAACAATCAGGTGAGCACTCACAGTATCTGGTTTTAACTACATATTGTGGAAAGTGGCATTGAGGAGGGAAGGAGAAACATTCTTAAGTCACCAACACCACCCCTCCCTCATCCCCTGGCAGTAGAGAGAATCTGTGCACTTGCGAGAGGAAGAAAACAGTGACTAGGGGACTTTACATTGAACTCAGTGCTGCCCTGTCATAGCAGAGAATAAAACCGTGCCAGGCTCAGCCAGCAACCATGCACGGAGGGAGGATTTGGACCAGCCCTAATCAGAGGGGAATCACCCAGTCCAATGGTGGAAACTTGAGTTTATCAGAAGCCTTGCAACTGCAGACTGAAGTGCTCTGGCGTCCTAGGTAAACCTTGAATGGCAGACTAGGGCACAAAGACTACAATTCCTAGTGATAGGCTGGGCTTAGAGCCAGTGAACTAGGGTGGCACATGACCTAGGGAGACAACACCCAAGTATCTAAAGGAGTGCTTATGCCCTTCCTCCCCCAACCACAGGGAGTGCAGCTTGTAGCAACGAAAGTGACTCCTTCCTTCTGCTTAAGGAGAGGAGAGCGAAGAGTAAAAACGACTTTGTCTTGCATCTTGGATACCAGCTCAGCCACAGTAGGATAGGGCACTGGACAAAGTCATGAGGCACCCATTCCAGGTCCTAGCTCCTGAACGAAAATTCTAGACACACTGTGGGCCAAAAGAAAACCCACTGCCTTAAACAGAAGGATCCAGTACTGGCAGGATTAATCACCTGCTGACTAAAGAGCCCTCAGGCCCTGAATAACCAGCAGTGATAACCAGGCAGTACTCCATGGGCCTTGAGCTCTGAGATGTGCTGGCTTCTGGGGGTGATTCAGCACATTTCCAGTGTGGTGGCTACCGTGAAAGACTACTTCTGTTTGAGAAAAGCAGAGGGAAAAATAAAGGTGACTTTACCTTGCACCCTAGGTACCAACTCGGCCACAGTGGGGTCAAGGAACAAGCAGGCTCCTGGGGACCCTGAGTCCAGGACTAGGCCTTAGACAGCATTTCTGAACTTGTCCTGGACAAGAGAGGAGTCCACTGCCATAAAGGGTGAATCCCAGGCTTGGCAGCATTCACCACAAGCTTATAGAAGAGCCCTTGGGGTCTAAGCAAATATCGGTGGTGGCCTGGCAGAACCCCCCATGGAGCAGTGGTGGTGGTGGCCATGGGAAGAGGCTCCTCTGCTGGTGGAAAGGGGAAGAAAGAGCAGGAAGGACTTTGTATTGTGGCTTGAGTGCCAGCTTATTTGCAGTAGAATAGAACATCAGGAAAATTGCAAAGGTTTTTGACTCTGATCCCTGGCTCCCAGACAGCATCTCTGGACATACCTGGGGTCTGGGGGGAAGTCATCAACTGAAAGGGAAGGGAGTTGGGCAAGGCCCTGTGCTGTGGTGGCTTCAGGCCTGACCCAGTGCAGTCTCAGTGGTGGTGGCCACAGGAGTGCTTGCATCACCACTCCCCAGATCCAGGTGGCTCAGGAGAGAGAGAGAGAGAGATAGAGAGAATGAGAGAGAGAGAGAGAGAGAGAACTCCCTTTGTTTGGGAAAAAGTAAAGGAAAAAAGCAAGAGTCTCTGGCCAGTAATCCAGAGAATTCTTCCAGATCAAATTCAAGACCACCAAGACAGTACCTCTATGAGTCTGCAAAAACTACAGTGCTGTAGGGCTTGGTGCCCAAGTCCCTTTGAATACCTGGAAAACCTTTCCAAGAAGGCCAGGCACAAACAATCCCAGACTGTGAAGACTACAATAAATACCTAGCTCTTTAATACCCAGACACCAGTGAATATCTACAAGCATCAACACCATCCAGGAAAACATGACCTCAACAAATAAACTAAATAAGGAACCAGGAAACAGTCTTGGAGAAACAGAGATATGTGACCTTTCGGACACATAATTCAAATTAGCTGTTCTGAGGAAACTCAAAGAGATTCATGATAACGCAGAGAAGGAATTCAGAATTCTATCAGATAAATTTAACAAAGAGGTTGAAATAATTATAAGAATCAAGGAGAAATTCTAGAGTTGAAAAATGCAATTGATATGCTGAAGAATGCATCAGAATCTCTTAATAGCAGAATTGATCGAGCAGAAGAATTAGCAAGTTTTTCTGCTTACAAATGTATCTAAAAATTAAATAATAATAAAAAAGAATTAGTGAGCTTGAAGACAGGCTATTTGAAAACACACAGAGGAGACAAAAGAAAAAAGACTAAAAGACAATGAAGCATGCCTGCAAGATCTAGAAAATAGCATCAAAGGGGCAAATCTAAGAGTTATAGGCCTTAAGAAGGAGGTAGAGAAAGTAATAGGAATAGAAAGTTTACTCAACAGGACAATAACAGAGAACTTCCCAAACCTAGAAAGAGATATTAATATTTAAGTACAAAAAGGTTATAGAACACCAAGCAGATTTAACCCAAAGAAGACTACCTCAAGGCATTTAATTATGAAATTCCCAAACATCAAGGATAAAGAAAGGATCCTAAAAGCAGCAAGAGAAAAGAAACAAATCATGTACAATGAAGCTCCAATACATCTGGCAGCAGCCTTTTCAGTGGACACCTCACAAACCAAGAGAGAGTGGCATGACATATTTAAAGTGCTGAAGGAAAGAAAAACTTTTACCTTAGAAGAGTATATCTGGCAAAAATATCCCTTAAGCATGAAGAAGGAATAAAGACTTTGCCATACAAACAAAATCTGAGAAATTTCATCAACACCAGACCTGTCCTACAATAAATCCTAAAGGGAGTAGCTCAATCTGAAAGAAAAGGATGTTCATGAGCAAGAAGAAATCATCTGAAGGTACATAACTTATTGGTAATACTAAGCACACAAAATAACACAAAATAGTATAACACTATAATTGTGGTGTGTAAACTACTCAACTTAAGTGGGAAGACTAAACAATGAACCAATCAGAAATAATAACTACAACATTTTTTAAATAAATAGTACAAGGCCAGGTGCAGTGGCTCATGCCTGTAATCCCAGCACTTTGGAAGGCCGAGGCAGGTGGATCATGAGGTTCGGAGTTTGAGACCAGCCTGGCCAACATGGTGAAACCCTGTCTCTCCTAAAAATACAAAAATTAGCTGGGCGTGGTGGCACATGCCTGTAATGCCAGTTACTGGGGAGGCTGAGGCAAGAGAATCTCTTGAACCCAAGAGGCGAAGGTTGCAGGGAGCCAAGATCGTGCCACTGCATTCCAACCTGGGTGACAGAGCAAGACTCCATCTCAGAAAAAAAAAACAAACAACAACAACAAAAAGTACAATAATACATAGGAACAACAAAAAGTTTAAAAGTGGGGGAACAAAGTTAAAGTATGGAGTTTTTATTAGTTTTCCTTTTGCATGTTTGTTTAGGCAACCAGTGGTAACTTGTCATCAGTTTAAAATAATGGGTTTTCGGGAGGCGGAGCTTGCAGTGAGCCGAGATCACACCACTGCACTCCAGCCTGGGCGACAGAGCGAGACTCTGTCTCAAAAAAAAAAAAATGGGTTTTAAGGTAGTGTTTGCAAGCTCCACGGTAACGTCAAATTGAAAATCATACAATGGATACACAAAAAATAAAAAGCAAAAGAAATTAAAGCATACCATCAGAGGAAATCACCTTCACTAAAAGGAAAACAGTAAGGAAAGAAAGAAGGAAGAGAAAACAACAAAACAACCACAAAACAAATAACAAAATGGCAGGAGTAAGTCCTTATTTATCAATAATAACATTGAATGAATGGAAATGAACTAAACTCTTGAATCAAAAGACATAGAGTGGCAAAATGGATGAAAAAACAAGATCCAATGGCCTGTTGCCTACAAGAAACACACTTAACCTATAAAGACACACATAGACTGAAAATAAAGGGATGTAAAAAGATATTCCATGCCAAAGAAAACCAAAAAGGTGCAGAAGTAGCTATACTTATATCAGACAAAATAGATTTCAAGACAAGAATTGTAAGACGAAACAAAGAAGAAAATTATGTAATGATAAAGGGGTTGATTCAGCAAGATGATATAATGATGGTGTAAATATATAATATATATTATATTATATATATTATATATAAATTATATATTATATTATATATATAATATATAAATTATATATTATATTATATATATAATATATAAATTATATATTATATATATAATATATAAATTATATATTATATATATAATATATAAATTATATATTATATATATAATATATAATTTATATATTATATATATAATATATAATTTATATATTATATAATATATTATATATAATATAATATATTATATTATATATTATATATAATATAATATATTATATTATATATTATATATAATATAATATATTATATTATATATTATATATAATATAATATATTATATTATATATTATATATAATATAATATATTATATTATATATTATATATATAATTTATATATTATATTATATGATATATATAATTTATATATTATATTATATGATATATATAATTTATATATTATATTATATGATATATATAATTTATATATTATATTGTATGATATATGTAATTTATATATTATATTGTATGATATATATAATTTATATATTATATTGTATGATATATATAATTTATATATTATATTGTATGATATATATAATTTATATATTATATTGTATGATATATATAATTTATATATTATATTGTATGATATATATAATTTATATATTATATTGTATGATATATATAATTTATATATTATATTGTATGAAATATATAATTTATATATTATATATAATATATATAATTTTTATATTATATAATATATATAATTTTTATATTATATATAATATAAAAATTATATATAATATATATAAAAATTATATATATTATATATAATTGATAGATTATATTATATATTATATATAATTTATATATTAATTATATATATTATATATAATTTATATAATATATAATATATATAATTTATATATTATATTATATATACTATATATAATTATATATGTATATTATATATTATATATAATTATATATGTATAGTATATATTATATATAATTATATATGTATATTATATATTATCTATATAATCAAATATGTATATTATATATATTATCTATATAATTATATATGTATATTATATATTATATATAATTATATATGTATATTATCTATATAATTATATATGTATATTATCTATATAATTATATGTGTATATTATATATATTATATATATAATTATATATGTATATTATATATATTATATATATAATTATATATGTATATTATATAATTACATATATACACCATCATTATATCATCTTGTTGATATCATCATGACCAACACAGGAGATATATATATATATATATATATATATATATATATATCCAACCCTGGAACACACAACTGTGTAAAGCAAATATTATTAGAGCTAAGGAGACAGGCCTCAATACAAAAATAGCTGGAGACTTCAACACCCTACTTTCAGCATTGGACAGATCTTCCAGACAGATAATCAACAAAGAAACACCAGAAAATCTGCACTGTGCAACAAATGGGCCTAATAGATATTTACAGAACATTTCATCCATGGCTGCAGAATACACATTCTTTTCCTCAACACAAGGATCATGTTCAAGGATAGACCATATGTTAGGTCACAAAAGAAGTCTTAACATATTCAAAAAATTGAAATAACATCAAGCATCTTCTCTGACCACAATGGAATAAAACTAGAAATCAGTAACGAGGGATTTTGGAAACTATACAAATACACGGAAATTAAACAATATGCTCCTGAGTGACCAGTGGGTCAATAAAGAAATTAAGAAGAATATTGAAAAATTTATTGAAACAAATGACAACAGAAAGACAGCATACTAAAACCTATGGGATACAGCAAAAGCCATACTAAGAGGGAAATGTATAGCTGTAAGCACCTACATCAAAAAAGAAAAACTTCTAATAAATAACCTAATAACACATCTTAAAGAACTAGAAAAGCAAGAGCAAGCCAAACCAAAATTAGTAGAAGAAAAGAAATAATAAAGATCAGAGCAGAAATAAATGAATTTGAAAGGAAGAAAAGAATATGAAACTCAATTAAACAGAAAGTTGGTTTTTTGAAAAGATAAACAAAATCGACAAATTTTAGCCAGACTAAGAAAAAAATAGAGAAGACCAAAATAAATAAAATCAGAGATGAAAAAGGAGACATTGAAACAGATACTGCAGAAATTCAAGGGATTATTAGTGGCTGCTATGGGTAACTACATGCCAATAAATTGGAAAATCTAAAAAAAAGATGGACAAATTCCTACACACATACAATCTACTAAGATTGAACCAAGAAGAAGTCCCAAACCTGAACAAACAAATAACAAGTAGCAAGATCAAAGCAGAAATAAAACATCTCCCAGTAAAGAAAAGCCCAGGACCTGTCGGCTTCACTGCTGAATTCTACCAAACATTTAAAGAAGAACTAATACCAATCCTACTCAAACCATTCCAAGAAATAGAGGAAGAGGGAATACTTCCAAACTCATCCTATGAGGCCAGTATTACCCTGATACCAAAACCAAAGACACATCATAAAAGGAACACTGCAGGCCAATATCACTCATGAATATTAATGCAAAGATCCTTAAGAAAATCGTAGCAAATTGAATTCAACAATAAATTAAAAAGATCATTCATCATGAGCAAATGGGATTTATCCCTGGAATTCAAGGATGGTTCAACATAGGCAAATCAATCAACATGATACATCATATCAACAAAATGAAGAGGAAAAACCATACGATCATTTCAATTGATGCTGAAAAGCATTTGATAAAATTTAACATTCCTTCATGATAAAATTCCTCAGAAAACTGGGAATCGAAAGAACATACCTCAACATAATAAAAGCCATGTATGACAGACTAACATATGACACCTAATATCATACTGAATGGGGAGAAATGGAAAGCCTTTCCTGTAAGATCTGGAAAATGACAAGGATGCCCACTTTCACCACTGTTACTCAACATGGTACTGGAAGTCTTAGCTAGAGCAATCAATCAAGAGAAGGAATGAAAGGGCATCTGAATTGGAAAGGAAGAAGTCAAATGATCTGTTTGCAGATGATATGATCTTATATTTGGAAAAACTGAAAGACTCAACAAGAAAACTATTAAAACTGATAAACTTAGCAAAGTTGCAATATACAAAATCAACATGCAGAAATCAGTAGCATTTCTTTTCTTTTCTTTTCTTTCTTCTTTCTTTCTCTATTTCTTTCTTTCCTTTTTTTTTTTTTTTTTTTTTGAGACAGAGTATTGATCTGTCACCCAGGCTTGAGTACAGTGGCATGATCATGGCTTATTGCAACCTCTGCCTCCCAGGTTAAAGAGATTCTTATGCCTCAGCCTCCCAATAGCTGGGACTACAGGCATGGGCCGCCACACCCAGCTAATTTTTGTATTTTTAGTAAAGACCAGGTTTCGCCGTGTTGGTCAGGCTGGTCTCGAACTCCTGGCCTCAAATGACCCGCCTGTCTCAGCCTCCCAAACTGCTGCGATTACAGGCATGAGCCACCAGGCTTGGCCTAAAATTCAGTAGCATTTCTATATGACAACCGTGAACAATCTGAAAAGAAATTTAAAAAATTAATCCCATTTACAATAGCCACAATAAAATAAAATATCTAGGAATAACTTACCCAAAGAAGTAAAATATCTCTACAATGAAAACAATAAAACACAAATGAAAGAAACTGAAGAGGTCACCCAAAAATGGAAAGATATTCTATGTTCATAGATTGGAAGAATCAATACTGTTAAAATGTCCCTACTACCCAAAGCAATCTACAGATTCAATGCAATCCCTTTTAAAATGCCAATGATATTCTTCACAGACATGCAAAAAACAATCACAAAATTTATATGGAACCACAAAAGACCCAGATAGCCAAAGCTATCTTGAGCAAGAAGAACAGAATTGGAGGAACCTGACTTCAAATTATACTACAGAGTTATAAGTAACCCAAACAGCATAGTACTGGCGTTAAAAAAGACACATAGGCCAATGGAACAGAATAAAGAACCCAGAAATAAATCCACACACCTACAGTGAACTCGTTTTTGACAAAGGTCCCAAGAACATACATTGGGGAAAAGACAATCTCTTCAATAAATGGTGCTGGGAAAACTGGATATCCATTTGCAGAAGAATGAAATTAGAGTCCCACCTCTCACCACATACAAAAATCAAATCAAAATGGATTAAAGACCTCAAAACATAAAACTACTAGAGGAAAACATTGGAGAAACTCTTCACAACATTGGTCTGGACAAGAATTTGTTGAGTAATACCCCATAAGCACAGGCAATCAAAGTTAAAATGGAAAAATGGGGTCACATCAAGTTAAAAAGCTTCTGCACAGCAAAGGAAACCATCAACAAAGTGAAGAGACAACCCACAGAATGGGAGAAAATATCTGCAAACTATGTATCTGATAAAGGATTAATAACCAGAATATAGACGTGTTCAAACAACTCTATAGGAAAAAACCCAATAATACGATTAAAAACTGGGCAAAAGGTTTGGATAGACATTTTTCAAAAGAAGACCTACAAATGGCAAACAGACATATATAAAGGTGCTCTACATCATTGATCATTAAGGAAATGCAAATTAAAACTACAACAAGATATCATCATCAATCAGATGTTTCATCATCACCTCAGTTGAAATGGCTTTTATCCAAAAGACAGGCAATAACAAATGCTGACAAGGATGTGAGAAGAATGAACCCTTGTACACTGTTGGCGGGAATGTAAATTAGTAAAACCACTATGGAGAAGTTTGGAGGTTCCTCAAAAAACTGAAAAGAGAACTACCATACGATCCAGCAATCCCATTGCTGGGTATAAGCCCAATAGAAAGGAAATGAGTATATTGAAGGATATCTGCCCTCCCATATTTGTTGCAGCAGCGTTCACGATAGCCAACATTTGGAAGCAACCTAAGTGTTCACCAACAGATGAAGAAAGAAAATGTGCTACTTATACACAATAGAGTACCATTCAGCCATAAAAATGAATGACATCTAGACATTTGCAACAACATTGATGGAACTGGAGGTTATTACGCTAAGTGAAATAAGCCAGGCACAGAAAGAGAAACATTGCATGTTCTCACTTATTTGTGAGATCTAAAAATCAAAACAATTGAACTCATGGACATAGAGAATAGAGGGATGGTTACCAGAGGCTGGGGAGAGTAGTCGGGGGTTTTGGGGGAGGTGGGAATGGTTAATGGGTAAAAAAAAAAAAATAGTTAAAAAGAATGAATAAGACCTAGTATTTGATAGCACAGCAGGTGACTATAGTCAATAATTTAATTGTACATTTTAAAATAACTATGACTATAATTGGATTGTGTGTAACACAAAGGATAAATGCTTGAGGTGATGGATACACCATTTTCATGGTGTGATTGTTACACATTGCATGTCTGTACCAAAATATCTCAAATACACCATAAATATATACACCCACTATCCACCCACAAAAATTAAAAATAAAAAAATTTTTAAAAGAAATAAAAGAGTAACACCAAATTTACACAAATCCAGCTTTCCTCGATCTCTTGCTTATAGATAGCTGATTGTAGAATTTCTCAACCTCCATAATTGTGTGAGACAATTCCTTATAATAAATCTCATTATATATCCCAGTGCTTGTGTTTCTTTGGAGAACCTGGACTAATACATATGCCAAGAAATTAGATAAATTTCTAGAAACACATAAGCTACCGAAAATGAGTCAAAAAGAAGTAGAAAATTTGAATAGACTTACAACAAGCATAGATATTGTGTTAGTAATAAAAAAAATCAAATTCTTAACTCATTGTAGGAGGCCAGTATTATCTCTATAACAAAGTCAGACAAGAGCAATCACCAGAAAAGTACTTCAGACCAATATTCTTTGAATACTGATGCAAAAATACTCGATAAAATTTTTAGCCAACTGAATACAACAGCATGTTAAAAGCACTATATGCCAAAATGAATTAAGAAGCATATAAAAAGAAATAAACAGCAAGTGCAGTTTATATCAGAAACGCAAGGCTGATTCAACATATAAGCATGAATCAACACAATACACCATATTAATAGAATAAGGGATAAAACCCACATAACCATCTCAATAGACACTGAAAAAGCATTTGATTAAATCCAACAGCCATTAATGATACAAACCCTCAACAAACTAGGAATAGAAGATAAGTTTGCCAGCCAGATACGAGTGTCTGAAAACAAAACAAAACAAAACAAAAAACACATAGGTAACATGATACCTAATAGTAAAAGCCTGAGTGCTTACCCCCATGTTCAGGAAGTAGATGAGGTTGTCCACTTTCATCACTCCTGTTCAACTTCTATTCAACATTGTAATGGAGATTTCCTAGACAAGAAAAAGAACTAAATAGTATCCAGATTAGAAAGAAAGAGGTAAATCTCTATTTGCAGATGGCATAATCTTACACAGAAAATTCATAAAGGATACACACACGCACACCCCTATAATAGCTAACAACCAAGTTCGGCAAAGTTGCAAATACTAAATCAATATAAAAATTAGTTGTATTTCTATACACTAGCAATGAACAATCAAAATGAAATTTAGCAAACAATTCCAGAGGAAGTGACATTAGGAAGAGAGTGGAAAAGGAAGCCCTGGACTGTCCTTTCTTGCACAGAGACATCAATTCAACAACAATTCTTTATGAGAAATACAGAAACCATTTAAGAAGCTCCTGCACCCCACGTGAGCATGACATCAGCTGCATCAAAGTCAGTTAGAAAGTCTGGGGCACTAGCTCACCCTGTTCCTTCCCCTGGCTCAGCATGGAATAATCAGAAGAGAACTCCCAGCTTCTGGCTTCTCTATGGAGGGGAAAACAGAAGGCTGAATCATATATCCAATGTTCAGACAAAGGTGATGGTTAACATTAGCATGCACCCCCTCACCATGTTCTCTCTCCCTGGTGCAGAGTGGAACCAGTGGGAGAAAACTTCCAATTCCTGGCTTCTCCATGGAAAGGTAAAGAGTTGGTGGGTGTGTCAAACATTCCAGCTTTTTCAGGGGCTGTATGAGGAACTGGTTTCTATCTTGCCTGTCTCAGAATGCTGACTGAATGCAAAATATTCTAGACACCTGGGGGAATCTGAGAACAAAAGAGAGGAGGGTGTCTGGCTGCTGCTCTAAAGGACCCATGGTACAGCAGACAGAGGCTGATTCAACTCAGTGGCCTTTCCTTCATGGGTAAATGGAAGAGCGAGTGGAGTGATGCATGTGTTTAATGTTCAAGATTTTCAGGAGGCTGCCTGAGGGACTGGTTACTGTCTCACCAACTCAAAGCACTGACATAATCCAGCATACATTTTTCTAGAAATGTGGGGACCACTGAGAACAAAAAAGAATTGGATGCTTTGTGGCAGCTCCAGAGAATCTGCAGTACCACACACAGACGCTAGGGGAAGCAAAAGATTATGAGCCCCTAAAAATAAGCAAGAATATTCCTCAGGTTGGTAATTTACATACACAAATTCAGAGAAGATATATCCACAGAAAATATTTGAGAGACCCCCAGAGTCTCTAGCCAGATTGATTGATAAAGGTCTTTTTCTATACAAAGCCAGAGTGTAAAGACCAGTAGAGATAGCTATTTTTTTCAAATGCACAGAAAACAGCACCAATTTATAAGCCACACAACAAAAGAGGGTAATATAACCCAATTAAAGGAACAAAATAAATCTCAGAAACCAACTCTAAAGAAATTAAGATAGCTTCCTTTCCAACTTAAACCCAGCAGAATGGCTCCCGCAAAGAAGGATGACAAGAAGAAAAAGGGCCATTCTGCCATCAACAAGGTGGTGACCTGAGGGTACACCATCAACATTCACAAGCGCATCCATGCAGTGGGCTTCAAGAAGCGTGCCCCTCGGGCACTCAAAGAGATTCGGAAATTTGCCATGAAGGAGATGGGAACTCCAGATGTGTGCATTGACACCAGGTTCAACAAAGCTGTCTGGGCCAAAGGAATAAGGAATGTCCCATACCCTACCCATGTGCGGTTGTCTAGAAAACGTAATGAGGATGAAGATTCACCAAATAAGCTCTATACTTTGGTTACCTATGTACCTGTTACCACTTTCGAAAATCTACAGACAGTCAATGTGGATGAGAACTGAATCACTGATCATCAAAAACATCAAATAAAGTTATAAAATTGAAAAAAGTAAATTAAGATAAATGAACAACCTGACCAAGAATTCAAAATAGCTGTTACAAAGATGCTCAGTGAACTCAGGAAAACTATG
The DNA here is from genome assembly GCF_029289425.2 of Pan paniscus. Classification (NCBI taxonomy): domain Eukaryota; kingdom Metazoa; phylum Chordata; class Mammalia; order Primates; family Hominidae; genus Pan; species Pan paniscus. The sequence continues at coordinate 68,251,752 of NC_073272.2, forward strand.
CATAAACAAAATGAAAATATCACCAAAAAATAGAACACATAAAAAAAGAATAAAACAGATTTTTTTTGCTGCTGAAGAATATAATAACTGAATTGAAAAATTCACTAAAGAATTTCAACAGGAGACTTGACCAAGCAGAAGAATCAATGGACTCACAGACAAGCCCCTTGAAATTATCCAGTCAGAGGAAGAAAGGAAAAAAAAAAGAGGCCAAGAATAGTGGCTCACACCTGTAATCCCAATACTTTGGGAGGCTGAGGCAGGAGGATCACTTGGGTTCAGGAGTTTGAGACCAGCCTGGGCAAGATGGTAAAACCCTGTACAAAAATTTTGTACTTTTTGTACAAAATGAAAATTAGCAGAGTTTGGTGGCACATGCCTGTAGTCCCAGCTACTTGGGGGGCTGAAGCAGGAGGATTGCTTGAGCCCAGGAGATTGAGGCTGAAGTGAGCCATGTTCACACCACTGTACTCCAGCCTGGGTGACAATGTGAGACCCTGTCTCAAGAAAAAAAGAAAAAGAAAAAAGAAAAAGAGTGAAGAACAAAGCCTAAGAGACTTACGAGACACCATCAAGCAGACCAATATACACGATAGGAATTGCAGAAGGAGAAGAGAGAGAAAGGTGGAGAAAGCCTGTTTGAAGATATAACAGACAAAAACTTCCAAAACTTGGGAAAGAAAATGGACATCCATAGTCAAGGATCCCAAAGGACTCCAACTAGGATGAAACCAATGGAGTCCACAAGACAAATTGTGATTGAATTGTGAAAAGTCAAAGATAAGAGAGTTTTCCAAGCAGCAGGTGCAAAGTGACTCATCATATACAAGGGAGTCCTCATGAAACCATCAGTAAATTTTTCAGCATAAACCTAGTAGGCCAGAAGAAAGTGGGATATATTTTCAAAGTGCTGAAAGAAAAATACTGCCAACAAAATACATTTGGCATAGCTGTCTTTCAAAAATGAAGGGGAAGGAAAGACTTTCCAAGATAAACAAAAGATGGAGGGAGCTCATTACAACTAGATTTGCCTTAGAAGAAATGCTAAAGGGAATCCTTAAAGGTGAAATGAAAGGATGGTAAATAGCAAGGTGAAACCGTATGAAAGTATAAAGCTCTCTGTTAAAGGTAAATATTTAGACAAATACATATTACTGTGATATTGCTATGGTGATGCAGAAATCACTTTTAGTTCTGGTATAGATGTTAAAAGATAAAAGTATAAGAATTAACTACAAAATATAAAAAGATGTAATTTGTGACATTAATATCAGAAAGTGTGGGGGGATAAGTAAAAAGGTACAGCTTTTATATGTGACTGAATTTAAGATATTATCAGTTTAAAATATATTGTTATAACTATAAGATATCTTAGGTAAGTCCCATGGTAACCACAAAAAAAGTAACTATAGAAGATATAGAAAAGAAAATGAGAAAAGAATCAAAGCATGTACTACAAAAAGTCAACAAAACACAAAAGAAGAGAGAAAGAGAAGAAACGAGGCTCAAAACTCTCCGTAAGACAGACCAGGCACAGCAGTCACGCCTGTAATCCCTGCACTTTTTGCGAGGCTGAGGCAGGAGGATCACTTGAGGCCAGGAGTTTCAGATCAGCCCAAACAACACGGCAAGACCCCATCTTTTAAAAAGTTAAAAAAAAAAATAGGACACAGGGGTGGAGCCAAGATGGCTGAATAGGAACAGCTCCAGTCTACAGCTCCCAGAGTGAGAGATGCAGAAGACAAATGATTTCTGCATTTCCAACTGAGGTACTGGGTTGATCTCAATGGGGAGTGCCAGACAGTGGGTGCAGCGCACCGTGCATGAGCCAAAGCATGGCGAGGCATCACCTCACCCGGGAAGCCCAGGGGGTGGGGGAATTCCCTTTCCTAGTCAAAGAAAGGTGTCACAGATGGCACCTGGAAAATCGGGTCACTCCCACCCTAATACTGTGCTTTTCCAAAGGGCTTAATGAACGGCACACCAGGAGATTACATCCTGCACCTGGCTAGGAGGGTCCTACGGCCACAGAGCCTCGCTCATTGCTAGCACAGCAGTCTGAGATCAAACTGCAAGGTGGCAGCGAGGCGGGGGGAGGAGCACCCGCCACTGCCCAGGATTCAGTAGGTAAACAAAGCAGCCAGGAAGCTTGAACTGGGTGGAGCCCACCACAGCTCAAGGAGGCCTGCCTGCCTCACTAGGCTCCACCTCTGGGGGCAGGGCACAGACAAACAAAAGACAGCAATAATCTCTTCACACTTAAATGTCCCTGTCTGACAGCTTTGAAGAGAGTAGTGGTTCTCCTAGAATGCAGCTTGAGATCTGAGAACGGGCAGACTGCCTCCTCAAGTTGGTCCCTGACCCCCGGGTAGCCAAACTGGGAGGCACCCCCGAGTACGGGCAGACTGACACGTCACAGAGCCGGGTACTCCTCTGAGACAAAACTTCCAGAGGAACGATCAGGCAGCAGTATTTGCTGTTCACCAATATCCGCTGTTCTGCAGCCACCGCTACTGATACCCAGGCAAACAGGGTCTGGAGTGGACCTCCAGTAAACTCCAACAGACCTGCAGCTGAGGGTCCTGACTGTTAGAAGGAAAACTAACAAACAGAAAGGACATCCACACCAAAAACCCATCTGTAGGTCACCATCATCAAAGACCAAAGGTAGATAAAACCACAAAGATGGGGAAAAAACAGAGCAGAAAAATCGGAAACTCTAAAAATCACAGCGCCTCACCTCTTCCAAAGGAATGCAGCTCCTCACCAGCAATGGAACAAAGCTGGATGGAGAATGACTTTGACAAGTTGAGAGAAGAAGGCTTCAGAAGATCAAACTACTCCAAGCTAAAGGAGGAAGTTCGAACCAATGGCAAAGAATTTAAAAGCTTTGAAAAAAACTTAGACCAATGGATAACTAGAATAACCAATGCAGAGGAGTCCTTAAAGGACCTCATGGAGCTGAAAACCATGGCACAAGAACTACGTGACGAACGCACAAGCCTCAGTAACCGATGCGATCAACTGGAAGAAAGGGTATCAGTGATGGAAGACAAAATGAATGAAATGAAGAGTGAAGAGAAGTTTAGAGAAAAAAAGAATAAAAAGAAACGAACAAAGTCTCCAAGAAATATGGTACTATGTGAAAAGACCAAATCTACATCTAATTGGTGTACCTGAAAGTGATGGGGAGAATGGAACCAAGGTGGAAAACACTCTGCAGGATTTTATCCAGGAGAACTTCCCCAATCTAGCAAGGCAGGCCAATATTCAAATTCAGGAAATACAGAGAATGCCACAAAGATACTCCTCGAGCAGAGCAACTCCAAGACACATAATTGTCCTATTCACCGAAGTTGAAATGAAAGAAAAAATGTTAAGAGCAGCCAGAGAGAAAGGTCGGGTTACCCACAAAGGGAAGCCCCTCAGACTAACAGCTGATCTCTCTGCAGAAACCCTACAAGCCAGAAGAGAGTGGGGGCCAATATTCAACATTCTTAAAGAAAAGAATTTGCAACCCAGAATTTCATATCCAGCCAAACTAAGCTTCATAAGTGAAGGAGAAATAAAATCCTTTACAGACAAGCAAATGCTGAGAGATTTTGTCACCACCAGGCCTCCCCTAAAAGAGCTCCTGAAGGAAGCACTAAACATGGAAAGGAACAACCAGTACCAGCCACTGCAAAAACATGCCAAATTGTAAAGACCATCAAGGCTAGGAAGAAACTGCATCAACTAATGAGCAAGATAACCAGCTAACATCATAATGACAGGATCAAATTCACACAAAACAATACTAACCTTAAATGTAAATGGGCTAAATGCTTCAATTAAAAGGCACAGACTGGCAAATTGGATAAACAGTCAAGACCCATCAGTTTGCTGTCTTCAGGAAACTCATCTCACATGCACAGACACACATAGGCTCAAAATAAAGGGATGGAGGAAGATCTACCAAGCAAATGGAAAACAAAAAAAGGCACGGGTTGCAATCCTAATCTCTGATAAAACAGATTTTAAACCAACAAAGATCAAAAGAGACAAAGAAGGCCATTACTAATGGTAAAGGGATCAATTCAACAAGAACTAACTAACCTAAATATATATGCACCCAATACAGGAGTACCCAGATGCATAAAGCAAGTGCTTAGTGACCTACAAAGAGACTTAGACTCCCACACAATAATAATGGGAGAATTTAACACCCCACTGTCAATATTAGACAGATCAACGAGACAGAAAGTTAACAAGGATATCCAGGAATTGAACTCAGCTCTACACCAAAGAGACCTAATAGACATCTACAGAACTCTCCACCCCAAATCAACAGAATATACATTTTTTCAGCACCACACCACACCTATTCCAAAATTACCCACATAGTTGGAAGTCAAGCACTCCTCAGCAAATGTAAAAGAACAGAAATTATAACAAACTGTCTTGCAGACCACAGTGCAATCAAACTAGAGCTCAGGATTAAGAAACTCACTCAAAACCACTCTACTACATGGAAACTGAACAACTTGCTCCTGAATGACTACTGGGTACATAATGAAATGAAGGCAGAAGTAAGGATGTTCTTTGAAACCAACGAGAACAAAGACACAACATACCAGAATCTCTGGGACACATTCAAAGTGGTGTGTAGAGGGCAATTGATAGCACTAAATGCCCACAAGAGAAAGCAGGAAAGATCTAAAATTGACACCTTAACATCACAATTAAAAGAACTAGAGAAGCAAGAACAAACACATTCAAAAGCTAGCAGAAGGCAAGAAATAACTGAGATCAGAGCAGAACTGAAGGAAATAGAGACACAAAAAACCCTTCAAAAAATCAATGAATCCAGGAGCTGGTTTTTTGAAAAGATCAACGAAATTAATAGACCACTAGCAAGACTAATAAAGAAGAAAAGGGAAAAGAATCAAATAGACGCAATAAATAATGACAGAGGGGATATCACCACTGATCCCACAGAAATACAAACTACCATCAGAGAATACTATAAACACCTCTACAGAAATAAACTAGAAAATCTAGAAGAAATAGATAAATTCCTCAACACATGCACTCTCCCAAGGACTAAACAAGGAAGAAGTTGAATATCTGAATAGACCAATAACAGGCTCTGAAATTGAGGCAATAATTAATAGCTTACCAACCAAAAAAAGTCCAGGACCAGATGGATTCACAGCCGAATTCTACCAGAGGTACAAGGAGGAACTGGTACCATTCCTTCTGAAACTATTCCAATCAATAGAAAAAGAGGGAATCCTCCCTAACTCATTTTATGAGACCAGCATCATCCTGATACCAAAGCCAGGCAGAGACACAACAAAAAAGAACTTTAGACCAATATCCTTGATGAACATTGATGCAAAAATCTTCAATAAAATACTGGCAAACCGAATCCAGCAGCACATCAAAAAGCTTATCCACCATGATCAAGTGGGCTTCATCCCTGGGATGCAAGGCTGGTTCAACATACAAAAATCAATAAACATAATCCAGCATATAAAAAGAACTAAAGACAAAAACCAAATGATTATCTCAAAAGATGCAGAAAAGGCCTTTGACAAAATTCAACAACCTTCATGCTAAAAACTCTCAATAAATTAGGTATTGATGGGAACTATCTCAAAATAATAAGAGCTATCTATGACAAACCCACAGCCAATATCATACTGAATGGACAAAAACTGGAAGCATTCCCTTTGAAAATTGGCACAAGACAGGGGCGCCCTCTCTCACCACTCCTATTCAACATAGTGTTGGAAGTTCTGGCTAGGGCAATCAGGCAGGAGAAGGAAATAAAGGGCATTCAATTAGGAAAAGAGGAAGTCAAATTGTCCCTGTTTGCAGATGACATGATTGTATATCTAGAAAACCCCATGTTCTCAGCCCAAAATCTCCTTAAGCTGATAAGCAACTTCAGCAAAGTCTCAGGATACAAAATCAGTGTGCAAAAATCACACGCATTCTTATACACCAATAAGAGAGAAACAGCCAAATCATGAGTGAACTCCCATTTTTCACTCATTTGAAATTTGAAGCACTTTTCACTCATTTGAAATTTGAAGCGTGTTCCATTGCTTCAAAGAGAATAAAATACCTAGGAATCCAACTTACAAGGGATGTGAAGGACCTCTTCAAGGAGAACTACAAACTGCTGCTCAAGGAAATCAAAGAGGATACAAACAAATGGAAGAACATTCCATGCTCATGGGTAGGAAGAATCAATATCGTGAAAATGGCCATACTGCCCAAGGTAATTTATAGATTCAATGCCATCCCCATCAAGCTACCAATGACTTTCTTCACAGAATTGGAAAAAACTACTTTAAAGTTCATATGGAACCAAAAAAGAGCCCACATTGCCAAGTCAATCCTAAGCCAAAAGAACAAAGCTGGAGGCATCACGCTACCTGACTTCAAACTATACTACAAGGCTACAGTAACCAAAACAGCATGGTACTGGTACCAAAGCAGAGATACAGATCAATGGAACAGAACAGAGAGCTCAGAAACAATGCCACATATCTACAACAATCTGATCTTTGACAAACCTGATAAAAACGAGCAATGGGGAAAGGATCCCCTATTTAATAAATGGTGCTGGGAAAACTGTCTAGCCATATGTAGAAAGCTGAAACTGGATCCCTTCCTTACACCTTTTACAAAAATTAATTCAAGATGGATTAAAGACTTACATGTTAGACCTAAAACCATAAAAACTCTAGAAGAAAACCTAGGCAATACCATTCAGGACATAGGCATGGGCAAGGACTTCATGTCTGAAACACCAAAAGCAATGGCAACAAAAGCCAAAATTGACAAATGGGATCTAATTAAACTAAAGAGCTTCTGCACAGCAAAAGAAACTACCATCAGAGTGAACAGGCAACCTACAGAATGGGAGAACATTTTTGCAACCTACTCATCTGACAAAGGGCTAATATCCAGAATCTACAATGAACTCAAACAAATTTACAAGAAAAAAACAAACAACTCCATCAAAAAGTGGGCAAAGGATATGAACAGACACTTCTCAAAAGAAGACAATTATGCAGCCAACAGACACATGAAAAAATGCTCATCATCACTGGCCATCAGAGAAATGCAAATCAAAACCACAGTGAGATACCATCTCACACCAGTTAGAATGGTGATCATTAAAAAGTCAGGAAACAACAGGTGCTGGAGAGGATGTGGAGAAATAGGAACACTTTTACACTGTTGGTGGGACTGTAAACTAGTTCAACCATTGTGGAAGTCAGTGTGGCGATTCCTCAGGGATCTAGAACTAGAAATACCATTTGATCCAGCCATCCCATTACTGGGTATATACCCAAAGGATTATAAATCATGCTGCTATAAAGACACATGCACACGTATGTTTATTGTGGCACTATTCACAATAGCAAATACTTGGAACCAACCCAAATGTCCAACAACAATAGACTGGATTAAGAAAATGTGGCACATATACACCATGGAATACTATGTAGCCATAAAAATGATGAGTTCATGTCCTTTGTAGGGACATGGATGAAGCCGGGAACCATCATTCTCAGCAAACTATCGCAAGGACAAAAAACCAAACACCGCATGTTCTCACTCACAGGTGGGAATTGAACAATGAGAACTCATGGACACAGGAAGGGGAACATCACACACTGTGGCCTGTTGTGGGGTGGGGGGAGTGGGGTGCAGCACACCAAGATCGCACATGTATACATATGTAACAAACCTGCACGTTGTGCACATGTACCCTAAAACTTAAAGTATAAAAGAAAAAAAGACTACTATGAGACATTATATGCCAACAAATTGAGTAATCTGAAAGAAACGGATAAAGTTCCAGAAACATGCAACCTATTAACAGAGAATCATGAAGAAATAGAATCTGAACAGACCTATAACTAGTAAGGAAATTGAATCAGTAACTAAAAACTTTTATCAAAGAAAAGCACAGGATGTGATGGCTTTACTGAATAATTCTAACAGACATTTATAGAAGAATCGTTACCAATCCTTCTCAAATGCTTCAGAAAAAATCAATAGGAGGCAATATTTCCAAATTCCTATTTGATGCTCCAATAGCATCAAAAAATAAAATGGGAAAAACATAATTAATGAAGTCAATGGCTTATACACTGTAAACAAGAAAATATTGCTGAAAGAAGTTAAAGACGACACAAATAAATGGAAAACATTACATGTTCCTGTATTGGAAGAATTAATATTAAGATATCCAAAGCAATCTACAAGCTCAATGCAATCCCTACCAAAATACCATGGGATTTTAAATGAAAATAGAAAAACAAGCCTAAAATTCATATGGAACCACGAAACACCCCAAATAGCCAAAACAATCTTGAGAAAGAAAAAAAGCACAAGGCCTCATACTTCCTGACTTCAAAATATATTACAAATCTACAGTAATCAAAACAGTATGGTACCTGCATAAAGACAGACATATAAACCATATAAACAGAATAGAGAACCCAGAAATAAACACAGGCTATACAGTCAAATGATCTTTGGTGGGGGTGCCAAGACTATACAAAAGAGAAAGAATAGTCTCTTTAACAAATGGTGTTGGTAAAACTGAATATCCACATGCAAAAGAGGAAAATTGCACCCTAATCTTATAGTATATATAAAAAAACTGAAAATAGATGAAAAACATAATTGTAAACCTGAAACTAAAACTCCTAGAAGAAAACATGGGGAAAGCTTTGTAATACTGGTCTTGGCAATGATTTCTTAGATATGACACTAAAGCACCAGCACCAAAACCAAAACTAGACAAGTGGGACTGCATTAAACTAAACATTTTCTGTATAGCAAAAGAAACAAACAAGAGTGAAAAGGCAACCTACAGAATGGGAGAACATGTTTGCAAACCAATATATGATAAGAGAACATTATCCAAATATATCCAACATATATAAAGAACTCCTACAACTCAGCAAAAATCTCAAATAACTCAATTTAAAGAATCATCAAGGGACTTGAATTTTTCCAAAGACGACACACAAATAGCAAACAGATATATGAAAAGATGTTCAATATCATTAATCATCAGAGAAATGCAAATTAGATCCACAATAAGATATCACCTAGTGCCTGTTAAGATGGCCATTATTAAAACAAACAAAACAACAGGATTGTTGGTGAGGATGTGGAGAAATTGGAACTCTGCATTGTTGGTGGGAATGTAAAATGGTGCCACTGCTATAAATAAGAGTATGGACACTCCTAAAAAATTAAAAATAGAACTACTACATAATCCAGCAATCTTACTTCTGGGTATCTATCTGAAAAATCAGAAGCAGGATCTCAAAGAGATATTTGCGCTCATATGTTCGTTGCAGCATTATTCACAATAGCCAAGGGGTCAAAACAACCTAAATAACTATTGATGGATGACAGGATTAAAAACGTGGTATACACAAACAATGGAATATTATTCAGCCTTTAAAAAGAAGGAAATTTGGTTATATGCTACAACATGGATGAATCTTGAGGACATTATACCAAGTGAAATAAGGTAGTCATAGGACAAATACTGCACAATTCCTCTTGTATGTGGTATTTAAAGCAGTCAAACATATAGAAGCAGGAAGTAGAATAATGGTGGCTGGAGGCTTGGGAAAAGGGAAAATGCGAAGTTGCTGTTCAATGGGTATTGAGTTTTCTTCTGCAGGATGAAAAAGTTCTAGAGATCTGTTGCACAGCAATGTGTGTATAGTTAATAATGCTGTAGTGTGCACTTAATAATTTGTTAGGAGTATAGATCTCGAGAGGTTTTTACCACAGTAAAAAAGAAAACAGAATAATTTCATTTATAATAGCATCCAAAGAATAAAATATTTAGGAGTAAAATTTTGAAAGATGTGGAAGACATATACATTGAAAATTATAAAACATCATTGAAATAAATTAAAGGATGACCTAGGTAAACGAAAACAAATGCCATTCTCATGGATTGAAAGACTTAATATTATTAAGATGGCAATACTCCCCAAATTATAGTACATAGATACAATGGAATATTATTCAGCCATAAAAAGAAAGTACTGTTACATGCTGCAAGATGGATGAACCTTGAAAACATACTCAGTGAAAGAAGCCAGACACAAAAGGCCTCATACTATATGATTCCATTCATATAAAATGTCCAGAATAGGGAAATCCATAGAGCTAGAGAGTAGATTAGTGGTTTCCAGGGTATGGGGAGGTAGGAATTGAATCTAGTTGCTAACAGATCTGGTGATTATTCTTGTGATGTAAATATTCTGGTATTATATAGTGGTGATGGTTGCACATAATGAATATACTGAAAACCACTGAAGTGCAAACTTTAACATTGTAAATTTTATATTATGTGAATTATATCTCAGTTAAAAAAACACTGTGAGATACCTTAACACAGCCACCAGAATGGTTAATATTAAAAACGCTCCAAAACCAAATATTATGAATGATGTGGAGCAACTGGAAATCTCATGCACTGGTGGGAATGTAAAATGGTACAACCACTTTACAAAATTTGACAGTTCTTTTCCGGTTAAACATATGCATTTCCTATGACCCAGGAATCTACACCTAAGTTGTTACTCATGAAGAATTTAAACATATGTGCCCGCAAAGACTTGTAGACAAATACTCATAGCTGATTTATTCATAATAGCCCCCATCTGGAAATAATCCATACTTCCATAACTTTACAGACTGTGATGTATTCATACAATAGGTACTACTCAGCAATAAAAGGAATGAAATTATACATGTAACAACATGAAAGAAGCTATAACATATAATGAGTAAAAATGTATACATTACATTGTTTAATTTATCTGAAATTCTAGATTATACACTATGTTATTTCATTTCTATAAAAATCTAGAACAGGCAAAACTACTTTATGTTAGGGAAAATCAGTGATTTCTCTACAGGACTGGAGCAGGGCATTGTTGGAGAAAGGTTATTAGGGAACTTTCTGAGGTGATGCTAACATTTTATATTGTGATGGGGTTTGAGTTACACAGATGTATCCATTTTCCAAAATTTAGTGAATGTACAATATGACTTGTGCATTTCATTTTATGTAGTTTTTTTGAGACAGGGTATTTCTGTCACCCAGGCTGAAATGAAGTGGCATGATCATGGTTCACTGTAGCCTTGACCTCCCAGGCTCAAGCAATCCTTCCACCTCAGCCTTCTGAGTCTAGAGGTGTGTGTCACCATGTCTGACTAATTTTTTAATTTTTCTGTTTGTAGAGATGAGGTTTTGCTGTGTCCCAGACTGGTCCCAGACTCCTGGGCTCAAGTCAAGTGATCCTCCTATCTCAGCCTTCCAAATTTCTGGGATTACAGACGTGAGCCATCACACTTGGCCTCATTTAATGTAAATTTCTAATAAACAGCTAATCAGTATTGAACTCTAGTTAATTATATGCATGCTGATGCGTTTACAGTGAAATGTGCTGATGTCTGCAACTTACTTTGAAATGAAGCAAAACATAAGGCGAATTAATAGATAGCTGGACAGATATATGATAAAGCAACTATAGCAAACTATTCATGTTAGAATCAAAGTGATGAGTATTCACATGTTTATCATAATGCTTTCTGATTTTAATGTGTGTTTGAAAAAAATCATCATACAATTTTGCCAGAAAATCCAAACTTAGATACATCCTTGTGAAATTCCATACCCTCAATGAGAGAGGATCCTACAATCTCCCGGAAACAAAACAAAAACAAAACACAAATATGGAACAAAGGACCAAAAATCAAAATGGCACCAAAATAAGATCAGTATTGGACCTCTCCTTAGTAACTGTGGTTAACAGAAGGCAGTGGAGAAATTCCCTCAAAATTCTGGGAAAATTAGAGTTTTGCTCTGTCGCCAAGGCTGGAGTGCAGTGGCACCATCTCAGCTCACTGCAACCTCCACCTCCCAGGTTTAAGCGATTCTTCTACCTCAGCCTCCGAGTAGCTGGGATTACAGGCACCCGCCACCATGCCTGGCTAATTTTTTTTTTTTTTTTTTGTATTTTTAGTAGAGATGGGTTTTCGCCATGTTGGCCAGTATAGTCTCGAACTCCTGAGCTCAGGTGATCCGCCCGCCTTGGCCCCCCAAAGTGCTGGGATTACAGGCATGAGCCACCGCCCCCAGGCAGGTTTACCTATCTTTGAATTTATCACTAACAAAAGCTATAAGATTACTTACATAAAGGATTGGAATAATCAGTTGCCCGGGCATAGTGGCAAATCATGTCATGACTATGAGGGGAACACAGCCTTGGAATAAATTTGATACTATGGAGAGAGGCAGAAAGACTCCAAAACTTCGATGTTACCATGTAATCACTGATGAACCAACCTTTAAGCTTGCCTTCCCTATGGACTTTCTCTTATGTAACCTAATGTATTTCCTCATTGTTTAAATAAACTTGTTAAACTCTTTGTTGCTTGGAGCCAAGCATCCTGATGCAAAAAGCATGCATTACTTTTGTGAGGAAAAAATAAGTGAGTAACTTCAAGAAATAAAAAAGAGATGTACAAGAAAGTCATGAGCTAGATAGGAAGCAATCCATGAAGAATAAGAAAAGAGAATGTATTTGGTATTGATGATCAGAACATTCTTAAAATAGCATGATTTTAGAGACATACAATTAGATTTCCTTCTCTGTGGGCTCAATTACACTACATGATTCTGCAGTAAACAATATTAGTATAATCCTAATAGTGTAAATACTGTTGTTTTTGGTATTTTATAAATAATAAGCAAAGCTTAGGCAGCATAACTATATCTATAGAAAAATTTAAGTGCCATAAATCTGGAGAGTTATAAAATTTTATCTGACATAGATTCTGGAGGTAGAGAGAGGAAAGGGAATGAGGGAAAATGAGGAGTTTAAATTATCTTATGTAAAGAGAGTCAAATGATAATCTCTAAGGTGAGGACTGCCTGAGTTCCAGTACTGGCTCTACCACTTATTAGCTTTGTGAACTTGGGCAAATTATTTAATCTCTCTGTGCCTCAGTTTCCTTATCTATAAAATGAGGAAAATAATAGTACCTACGTCACAAGATTGTTAGTAAGAGAAGTAAACTAATATTGTATAAAGAGCTTAAAAAAATCTGTCATTTAGTAAGTGTTCAGTAAATATAGGTACTATTATTTCTGTTATCTATCCAGAAACTGTGGTTAAAGTATACTATTGAAAGTTACAAAAGTAATTCATAGGAGAATTTAAAATATTATTAACTCTAAAAATATGGGAGATAGGAGTAATGTAATGAGTTAATTTCTTTTTTTCTTTTTTATTTTATTTTATTTTATTTTTTTTTGAGACGGAGTCTCGCTCTGTCGCCCAGGCTGGAGTGCAGTGGCACGATCTCGGCTCACTGCAACCTCCGCCTCCCGGGTTCATGCCATTATCCTGCCTCAGCCTCCCTAGTAGCTGGGACTACAGGCACCTGCCAATTTTTGGCGGGCTAATTTTTGTATTTTTAGTGGAGACGGGGTTTCACCGTGTTAGCCAGGATGGTCTCGATCTCCTGACCTCATGATCCACCTGCCTCAGCCTCCCAAAGTGCTGGGATTACAGGCGTGAGCCACTGTGCCTGGCCTAAATGAGCTAATTTCTTACCTTTCTTACCTTGGGTAAGGTACAAGTTATTAAAACAAAGAAATAGATAAGCATATTATTTAAGGTTATAGAGTAAACCACTTGAAGAATTAAAACTAAAAATGGTTAAAAATAGCTAACTCTGGGATGTGAGCCAGGAAGAAGAGCCAGAGATTTTACTTTTAATTTCATATACTCTGTTTTGTTTGAAAATTTTCACTATTTGCATGTATTACTAATGTAAAAGTCTAATCTAATAAAATATAGCTTTTTTTTCAAGTGACTGGCTCTCTTGTTAGGCAGTAGGTGCTAAACTGAGGGTTATTTTTTTATTTTTTCTTATTATGCTTTAAGTTCTGGGATACATGTGCAAAACGTGCAGGTTTGTTACATAGGTATACACATACCATGGTGGTTTGCTGCACCCATCAACCCATCATCTACATTAGGTATTTCTCCTAATGCTATCCCTCCCCTAGCCCCCCACCCCCCGACAGGCCCTGATGTATGAGGCTCCCCTCCATGTGTCCATGCATTCTCATTGTTCAACTCCCACTTATGAGTGAGAACATGTGGTGTTTGGTTTTCTGTTCCTGTGTTAGTTTGCTGAGAATGATGGTTTCCAGCTTCATCCATGTCCCTGCAGAGGACATGAACTCTGCAGTTCATCCTTTTTTATGGCTGCATAGTATTCCATGGTGTATATGTGCCACATTTTCTTTATCCAGTCTATCATTGATTGGCATTTGGGTTGGTCCCAAGTCTTTGCTATTGTGAATAGTGCTGCAATAAACATATGTGTGCATGTGTCATTATAGTAGAATGATTTATAATCCTTTGGGTATATACCCAGTAATGGGATTGCTGGGTCAAATGGATTTCTGGTTCTACATCTTTGAGGAATTGTCACACTGTCTTCTAAAGAGCTTCTGCACAGCAAAAGAAACTATCATCAGAGTGAACAGGCAACCTACCGAATGGGAGAAAATTTTTGCAATCTATCCATCTGACAAAGGGCTAATATCCAGAATCTACAAGGAACTTCAACAAATTTACAAGAAAAAACAACCCCATCAAAAAGCGGGTGAAGGCTATGAGCAGACACTTCTCAAAATAAGACATTTGTGTGGCCAAGAAACATATGAAAAAAAAGCTCATCATTACTGGTCATTAGAGAAATGCGAATCAAAACCACGATGAGATACCATCTCATGCCAGTTAGAATGGTGATCATTAAAAAGTCAGGAAACAACAGATGCTGGAGAGGATGTGGAGAAATAGGGATGCTTTTACACTGTTGGTAGGAGTATAAATTAGTTCAAATTTTTTTCACTTTTTAAACATTTTTTCCTGTCCCTTAAAATGTCCCGTAAACATTTTATTTTATTTATTTATTTATTTTCGAGACAGTCTCACTCTGTTGCCCAGGCTGGAGTGCAGTGGCGTGATCTCAGCTCACTGCAACCTCCGGCTCACAGGTTCAAGCAATTCTCCTGCCTCAGCCTCCCGAGTAACTGGGAATACAGGTGTGTGCCACCATGCCTGGCTAATTTTTGTATTTTTAGTAGAGACAGGGTTTCATTATGTTGGCTAGACAGGTCTTGAACTCTTGACCTCAAGTGATCCACCCGCCTCAGCCTCCCAAAGTGCTAGGATTACAGGCATGAGCCACCACGCCTGGCCAAACTTTTTATTTTGAAATAATTGTAGATTCACAAGAAGACGCAAAGATAGTACATTCACAAGAAGACGCAAAGATAGTACTGATTTCATTTTACATAACTATAGAAAAACCAGAAAACTGAAATTGGTCAAGACTAGGAAACTGAAATTGGTACAACACTTGTGTATAATTCTGTCTTTTTTTTTCTCATGTATAGATATGTGTAGCCATCACAGTAATTAAGAGACAGAACTATTTCATCACCACAAAACCTCCTTCATATTATCCTTTATAGTTACATACACCTCTTTGCCACATCCCTAAACTCTGGCAACCACTAACACTAAACTGTTCTCCATCTATGTAATTTTGTTATTTCAAGAATGTTATATAAATGGAACCATGCAGTGTGATCTTTTGATATGGGCCTTTTACATTCAGCACAATATCCTTCAGCTCCATTTGAGTTTTTGTGTGTATCAATAGTTCATTCCCTTTTAGTGCTGAATAGTAGTCCCTGGTGTATGTCTTAGTTCATTTTGTGTTGCTGTAAAGGAATACCTGAGGCTGGGTAATTTATAAGAGGTTTATTTGGCTCACAGTTCTGCAGGCTGTACAAGAAGTGTGGTGCCAGCATCCACCTCTACTGAGGGTTTCAGGCTGCTTCCACTCATGTCAGAAGGTGAAGGGGAACCAGCCTGTACGTAAATCACATGGTGAGAAAGGAAGAAAGAGAGAAGGTGGACATGCCAGGTTCTTCTTAATGATCAGCTCTTGTGGAACTAATAGTGAGAACTCACCCTCCCTCCCAGGGGGATGTTAATCTATTCACAAGGGATCTGCCCCCATGACACAAACACCTCCCATTAGGCCCCACCCCCAACAACTGGGATCAAATATCAACATGAGATTTGGAGGGGGCAAAAATCTTGGGATGTTCAATATTTTGGCTTCCCTGAGCCACACTGGAAGAAGAATTGTCTTGGGCCACACACAAAATACAGTAACACTAACGATAGCTGATTAGCTAAAAAAAAAAAGAAAAAAAAAACCCTAAAAAAATCTCATAATGTTTTAAGGAAGTTTACGAATTTCTGTTGGGCTGCATTCAAAGCTGTCCTGGACCTTATGTAGCCCACGGGCTGTGGGTTGGACAAACTCGATCTAAACTATAGGAATATAGACGTGCCACAGTTTGATTAACCGTTTACCTATTGAAGGACACTTGGTTGTTTCCAGTTTTTGGCTATTATAAATAAAGCTGCTATTAACCATCATGTCCAGGTTTTGTGTGAATGTAAATGTTCATTTTTCTGGGATAGATCTCCAGCAGTACAGTGGCTAGGTCATGTGGTAATTATATGTTATAGATTTGAGAAACTGCCAAACTATTTTTCAGAGCAGCTGTACCATATTAAATTTTCACCAGCAATGTTTGAATGATCCAATTTCTCTGCATCCTTTCCAAAATTTGGTATTGTCACTGTTTTTCATTTTGTCTATTCCAATAAGTGTGTAGTGATATCTCGTTGTGATTTTAATTTGCATTTCCCTAATAGCTAGTGAAGTTAAATATATTTTCATGTAGGTTTTTTGCCATCTGCTTACCTTCTTTATTTCAGCATTTGTTCAAATCGTTTGCCCATTTTCAAATTGGATATTTGTTTTCTTGTTCAGTTTTGAGAGATCTTTATATACCCTACATATGAGATCTTTGCGAGATTTACGTCTTGCAAGCATTTTCTCCCAGTTTTAACTTATCTCTTAATCCTCTTAGCAGAATGTCTCACAGACTAAAAGTTTTAAACTTTAATTAAGTCCAATTTATACAATTTTAAATAGATTGTGCTTTTTGTGTCATGTCAAAAAATTCTTCATCAATCACTAGGTCCCAAAGATGATTGATAGCTTTATGTTCTGTATTTAAATCTTGATCTATTTTGAATTCAGTTTTATGATGTGTGAGTTTTATTTTTTGCCTATGGATATGCAGTTGTTCCAGCATCATTTATTGAAAATGCTATCCTTCCTCCATTAAATATATTTGCACCTTTTTCAAAAATCAGTTGAGCATAATTTTTCACTTCTATTTATGGGTTCCCTGTTTTGTTCCATTCATCTATATGCATCTCCCTCTGCAAGCACCACACTCTCTTGATTCCTCTAGCTATATTGTAAGCCTTACAATTGGGTAGAATACTTCCTCCTATTTTATTCTTCTTTGTCAAGATTGTTTTAGCTCTTCTACGGCTTGTGCATAAATTTTAGAATAAGCTTGATTATAAAATTGTCAAATCTCAACAAAATTGTCAACTAACCTATAAATCAGTTTAGGGAGAATTGATGTCTTTACTCTGTTGAATCTTCCAATTCATCAGCACAATATTTCTTTCCATTTATTAAGATATTCCTTCTTTTCTTCATCAGTGTTTTGTAGTGTTTTGTTTTTTAGAGACAGGATCTTGCTCTGTTGCCCAGGTTGGAGTGCAGTGGTGCAATCATAGCTCAATGTAACCTTGAACTTCTGGGCTGAAGTTATCCTCCTGCCTCGGCCTTCCACAGGCACTCACCGCCATGCCTGGCTAACTATTTTTTTGGGGGGTGGGGGTGGTGGAGACAAGGACACACTATGTTGTTTAAGCTGGTTTCAAACTCCTGGCCCCAGGCAATCCTCCTGCCTCAGCCTCCCAAAGTGCTTGGATTATAGGCATGACCATTGCACCTGGTCTGTTTTGTATTTTTCAGCATACAAATCCTATACATGTACTTTTGCTTGTTTGTTTGAGACAGGGTCTTGCTGTCACCCAGGTTGGAGTGCTATGGTGCAATCACAGCTCACTGCAATCTTGACCTCCCAGGCTCAAGCAATCCTTTCATCTCCCCGGTAGCTGGGACTACAGGAGCACGCCACCATGCCTGGCTAATTTTTATTTTTATTATATTTTTTAAGTATAGAGGAGTCTCATTATGTTGCCCAGGCTGGTCTCGAATTCCTGGACTCAAGCAATCTCCCCACCTTGGCCTCCCAAAGTGTTGAGTTTATAGGCATGAACCAGCATGCACAGCCTTACACATGTTTTTTTGACCTTATACTTAATAAAATTTAAATACATGTTTCAAGTTTAT
This sequence comes from Pan paniscus, assembly GCF_029289425.2. Lineage (NCBI taxonomy): Eukaryota > Metazoa > Chordata > Mammalia > Primates > Hominidae > Pan > Pan paniscus. The sequence continues at coordinate 68,270,190 of NC_073272.2, forward strand.
TTATCTTAAATTGGTAGACACAATTTCAGATATTGCTTCAACATACTTATTTCATTTCTTTTGGAAGTGTACCCAGAAGTGGGATTGCTGGATCATATGGTAGCTATATTTTTAATTTTTTGAGGACCCTCCATACTGTTTTCCATATTGGCTGTACTGATTTACATCCCCACTAATAGTGTACAATGTTCTCTTTTCTCTATATTCTTGCCAATATTTTTAAAATCTTTCATTAAAATTTTCTTTTATTTTAATGTTTGTGAGTACATAGTACGTATATATATTTATGGTGTACATGAGATGTTTTGATACAGGCATGCAATGTGTAATCACATCATGTAAAATGAGGTATCCATTCCCTCAAGTATTTATCCTTTGTGTTACAAGCAATCCAAGTATACTCTTTTAGTTATTTAAAAATGTACAATGAGGCTGGGCGCGGTGACTCATGCCTGTAATCCCAGCACTTTGGGAGGCCTAGGTGGGTGGATCACTTGAGGCCAGGAGTTTGAGACCAAACCGGGCAACATGATGAAACCCCGTCTCTACTAAAAATACAAAAATTAGCCAGGCATGGTGGTGTGCACTTGTAATCACAGCTGCTTAAGAGTCTGAGGCATGAGAATTGCTTGAACCTGGGAGGCGAAGGTTTCAGTGAGCCAAGATTGCGCCACTGCACTCCAGCCTGGGTGACAGAGCAAGACTCGGTCTCAACAACAACAACAAAATAATAAAAAATAAAATAAAATGTACAATTAAATTATTACTGACTATAGTCACTTGTTGTGCTGTCAAATACTAGGTCTTATTCATTCTTTCTATTATTTTGTACTCATTAACCATCCTCACCTCATCCACAACCCTCCACTACCCTTCCTAGCCTCTGGTAACCATCCTTCTATTCTCTATCTCCATGAGTTCAATTGTTTTGATTTTCAGACCCCCAGGAGAAGTGAGAACATGTGATGTTTGTCTTTCTGTGCCTGGCTTATTTCACTTAGTGTAATGACCTCCAGTTCCAACCAAGTCATTGTAAATGGCTGGATCGCCTTCTTTTTTATGGCAGAATGGTACTCAGTTGTGTAAAGTACCACATTTACTTTATTCATCTGTTGATGGACACTTAAGTTGCTTCTGAATCTTGGCTATTGTGAACAGTGCTGCAACAAACATGGGAGTGCAGATATCTCTGGTATACTGATTTTCCTTCTTTCCTTCCTTCCTTCCTTCTCCCTTTCCTTCCCTTTCCTTTCTTCCTTCCTTCCTTCTTTCCTTTCCCTTCCTTCCCTTCTCCTTCCTTCTTTTCTCTCCTCTCCTCTCCTGTTTCCTTCCTTCCTTCCTTCCTTCCTTCCTTCCTTCCTTCCTTCCTCTTTTCTTTTTGAGACAGAATCTTGCTCTGTCACCCAGGTTGGAGTGCAGTGGCATGATCTTGGCTCACTGAAACCTCCACCTCCCAGGTTCAAGTGATTCTCCTGCCTCAGCCTCCCGAGCAGCTGGGACTACAGGCACGTGCCACCACGCCCGGCTAAATTTGGTATTTTTAGTAGAGATGGGGTTTCACCCTGTTAGCCAGGATGGTCTCGATTGTGATCCACCTGCCTCGGCCTATCAAAGTGCTGGGATTACAGGCGTGAGCCACCACGCCTGGCATGGTTTCCTTTCTTTTGGGTATATATCCAGCAGTGGGATTGCTGGATCGTATGGTAGCCCAATTTTTAGTTTTTTGAGGAACCTCCAACTGTTCTCCATAGTAGTTGTACTAATTAAAATTCCCACCAACAGTGTACGAGGGTTCCCTTATCTCCACATCCTTGTCAGCATTTGTTATTGCTTGTCTTTTGGATAAAAGCCATTCCAACTGGGGTGATGATGAGATCTCATTGTAGTTTTGATTTGCATTTCTCTGGTGATCATTGATGTTAGACACCTTTAATATGCCTGTTTGCCATTTGTAGGCCTTCTTTTGAGAAATGTCAATCCAAACCTTTTGCCCAGATTTTAATTGGACTATTGGATTTTTTATAGAGTTGTTTGAGCTCCTTCTATATTCTGGTTATTAATCCTTTATCAGATACGTAGTTTGCAAATATTTTCTCCCATTCTGTGGGTTGTGTCTTCACTTTGCTGATTGTATCTTTGGCTGTACAGAAGCTTTTTCACTTGATGTGATCCCATTTGTCCATTTTTGCTTTGATTGCCTGGGCTTGTGGGGTATTACTCAAGAAATTTTTGCCCAGACCAATGTTCTGGAGAGTTTCCCCAATGTTTTCTTCTAGTAGTCTCATGGTGTGAGGTCTTAGATTTAAGTCTTTAATACATTTTGATTTGATTTTTGTATATGGTGGGAGATAGGAGTCTAGTTTCATTCTTCTGCATATAGATATCGAGTTTTCCCAGCACAATTTATTGAAGGGACTATCTTTTCCCTGATGTATATTCTTGGCAAGTTTGTTTAAAATGAGTTCACTGTAGGTGTGTATATATGGTTTTGGGTTCTCTATTCTGTTCCATTGGTCTATGTGTCTGTTTTTATGCCAGTACCATGCTGTTTTGGTTACTTATAGCTCTTCAGTATAATTTGAAGTCAGGTAATGTGATTCCCCCAGTTCTATTCTTTTTGCTCAGGATAACTTTGGCAATTCTGGGTCTTTTGTGGTTCCATATAAATTTTAGGATTACTTTCTTTTATTTCTGTGAAGAATGTCATTGACATTTTGATAGGAATTGCATTGAATCTGTAGATTGCTTTGGGTAGTATGAACATTTTAACAATATTGATTCTTCCAATCTATGAACACAGAATATCTTTCCACTTGTTTGGTGTCCTCTTCAATTTCTTTCATCAATGCTTCATTATAGAGATCATTCACGTCTTTGGTTAATGACTAGATATTTAATTTTATTTGTGGCTATTGTACATGGATTAGTTTTTAAATTTCTTTTTCAGATTGTTTACTATTGTCATACAGAAATGGTACTGATTTTTTATGTTGATTTTGTATCCTGCAACTTTACTGAGTTTATCAGTTCTAATAGTTTTACAGTGGAGTCTTTAGGTTTTTTCAAATATAAGATGATATGATCTGCAAACAAGGATAATTTGACTTCTTCTTTTCCAGCTTGGATGCCCTTTCTTTCTCTTGTCTCATTGCTCTAGTCAGAACTCCCAGTGCTGTGTTGAATAACAGTGGTGAAAGTGAGCATTCTTTTTGTGTTCCAGATCTTAGAGGAATGGCTTTCAGTCTTTCCCTATTCAGTATGATACCTACATGCGTGTTTGTCATATATGGCTTTTATTATATTGAGATATGTTCCTTCTATTACCAGTTTTCTGAGGATTTTTTGTCATGAAGGAATGTTAAATCTTAACAAATGCTTTTCAGTATCAATTGAAATGATCATATGGTTTTTCTTCTTCATTCTGTTGATATGATGTATTATATTGATTGATATGCATATGTTCAACCATCCTTGAATCCCAGGGATAAATTCCACTTGATCATGATAAATGATCTTCTTAATGTATTATTGAATTCAATGTGCTAGTATTTTGTTGAGGATTTTTGCATCAATATTCGTGAGAGATATTGGCCTGTAGTGATCCTTTTTTTGATGTATCCTTGGTTTTGGTATCAGGGTAATACTGGCCTCAAAGGATGGGTTTGAAAGTATCCCCTCCTCCTCTGTTTCTTGGAATGGTTTGAGTAGGATTGGTATTAGTCCTTCTTTAAATGTTTGGTAGAATTCAGCAGTGAAGCCGACAGGTCCTGGGCTTTTCTTTACTGGGAGATGTTTTATTTCTGCTTTGATCTTGCTACTTGTTATTTGTTTGTTCAGGTTTGGGACTTCTTCTTGGTTCAATCTTAGTAGATTGTATGTGTGTAGGAATTTGTCCATCTTTTTTTTAGATTTTCCAATTTATTGGCATGTAGTTACCCATAGCAGCCACTAATAATCCCTTGAATTTCTGCAGTATCTGTTTCAATGTCTCCTTTTTCATCTCTGATTTTATTTATTTTGGTCTTCTCTATTTTTTTCTTAGTCTGGCTAAAATTTGTCGATTTTGTTTATCTTTTCAAAAAACCAACTTTCTGTTTAATTGAGTTTCATATTCTTTTCTTCCTTTCAAATTCATTTATTTCTGCTCTGATCTTTATTATTTCTTTTCTTCTACTAATTTTGGTTTGGCTTGCTCTTGCTTTTCTAGTTCTTTAAGATGTGTTATTAGGTTATTTATTAGAAGTTTTTCTTTTTTGATGTAGGTGCTTACAGCTATACATTTCCCTCTTAGTATGGCTTTTGCTGTATCCCATAGGGTTTAGTATGTTATCTTTCTGTTGTCATTCATTTCAAGAAATTTTTCAATTTTCTTCTTAATTTCTTTATTGACCCACTGGTCACTCAGGAGCATATTGTTTAATTTCCATGTATTTGTATAGTTTCCAAAATTCCTCTTGTTATTGATTTCTAGTTTTATTCCATTGTGGTTAGAGAAGATGCTTGATGTTACTTCAATTTTTTTGAATATGTTAAGACTTGTTTTGTGACCTAATGTATGGCCTATCCTTGAAAATGTTTCATGTGTTGAAGAAAAAAATTTGTATTCTGCAGCCATGGATGAAATGCTCTGTAAATATCTGTTAGGTCCATTTGTTGCATCGTGCAGATTTTCTGGTGTTTCTTTGTTGATTATTTGTCTGGAAGATCTGTCCAATGCTGAAAGTAGGGTGTTGAAGTCTCCAGCTATTATTGTATTGAGGCCTGTCTCCTTAGCTGTAACGATATTTGTTTTATATATCTGGGTGCTTCAGTGATGGGTGCATATATATTTAAAATTGTTATATCCTCTTATAGAATTGACACTTTTGTCATTATATAATGACCTTCTTTGTCCTTTCTTATAGTTTTTGTCTTGAAATCTATTTTGTCTGGTATAAATATAGCTACTCCTGCTTTCTTTTTGGTTTTCTTTGGCATGAAATATAATTTTTATCCCTTTGTTTTCAGCTTATATGTGTCTTTATAGGTAAAGTATATTTCTTGTAGGCAACAGGTCATTGGTTTTTTTTTGTTTGTTTTTTGTTTTTTGTTTTTGACAGAGTTTCCCTCTGTCGCCCAGGCTGGAGAGTGCAGTGGCGCAATCTCGGCTCACTGCAACCTCTGCCTCCCAGGTTTAAGTGATTCTCTTGCCTCAGCCTCTCAAGTAGCTGGGATTACAGGCATGCACCAAGATGCCCAGCTATCTTTTGTATTTCTAGTAGAGAATGGGTTTCACCACATTGGCCAGGCTGGTCTCGAACTCATAACGTCAAGTGATCTGCCCATTCTGGCCTTCCAAAGTGCTGGGATTACAGGCGCGAGTCACCACAAGGTCTTGTTTTTTATCCATTCAGCCACTCTATTTCTTTTGATTCAAGAGGTTAGTCCATTTTCATTCAATGTTATTATTGATAAGTAAGGACTTTCTGCCATTTTGTTATTTGTTTTCTGGTTGTTTTGTAGTCTTCTCTTCTTTATTTCCTTTTAGTGAAGGTGATTTTTCTCTGGTGATATGATTTAGTTTCTTGCGTTTTATCTTTTTGTGTATACATTGTATATTTTTTGATTTTGAGGTTTCCATGAGACTTGTAAATACTATCTTATAACACATTATTTTAAGCTGGTGACAACACTGTTTTTATAAATAAGCAAATAAACAAACAGGAAGAAAAGTAATGAAGACTTTATGAATTACTTCTTCCCCTGATTTTTAACTTTTTGTTATTTCTATTTATATCTTTTTGTACTGTCTGTTTCATGAGAAGTTGTTGTAGTTATTATTTTTGATTAGTTCATTGTTTAGTCTTTGTTCTTAAGAGTAGTTTACACACCACAGTTACAGTGTTACAATATTCTGTGTTTTTCTGTGTACTTACTATTACCAGTGAGTTTTGTACCTTCAGATGATTTTCTATTGCTCATTAACATCATTTTCTTTCTAATTGATGTACTACCTTTAGCATTTCTTCTGCAACAGGTCTGATGATCTTTCATCTTTTTGATAATAGCCATTCTAACAGGTAGGAAGTGATATCTCATTGTGGTTTTAATTTGCATTTTCCTGATGATTAGTGATATTGAACATTTTTTCACATACCTGTTGACCATTTGTACGTCTTCTTTTGAGAAATTTCTATTCAAGTCCTTTTGACATATTTTAATAGGGTTATTTGTGTTCTTACTTTTGAGTTGAGTCTTATATATTTTGGATATTTTGGATATTAACCCTTTATCAGATACATGGTTTACAAATACATTCTCCCAATTTGTAGGTTGTTTCTTCATGCTGTTGATTGTTTCCTTTGCTTCACAGTAGTTTTTTTATTTGATGTTATCCTGTCTATTTTTGCTTTTTTTGGCTGTGCTTTTGGGATCATATCCAAAAAATCATTGCCCAGACCAAGGTCATGGAGGTTTTCTCCTGTTTTCTTACAGGAATTTTATAGTTTCAGGTCTTAGGTTTAAGTCTTTAATCTGAGTTGAGTTTTGTATATGGTGTGAGATAAGGGTCTAATTTCATTCTTCTGGATGTAGCAATTGCATTATTTTACATTCCCACCAACAATACAAAGATTCCAATTTTTTCACACCCTTGCCAACAGTTGCTATTGTCTTTTTAAAAAAATTTTATTTATTTATTTATTTATATGAGACAGAGTCTCACTGCGATGCTCAGGCTGGAGTGCAAAGGTGTGATCTCAGCTCACTGCAACCTCTGCTTCCCAGATTCAAGTGATTCTCCTGCCTCAGCCTCCAGAGTAGCTGGGATTACAGTAGCACCACCACGCCCGGGTAATTTTTGTATTTTTAGTAGAGACGGGGTTTCACCATATTGGCTAGACGATGGCTCACATCTGTAATCCCAGCAATTTGGAAGGCCGAGGTGGGAGGATCACTTGAGGTCAGGAGCTATTGTCTTTTTTATTCTAGCTACCCTAGTAGGTGTGAAGAATATCACATAGTGGTTTTGATTTATATTTTCCTAATGACTAATGATGTGAAGCCTCTTTCTATATGTTTATTGGCCATTCATATATTTTCTTTGAAGGAACACCTATTCAAATCCTTTGCCCATTTTTATGGTAGATTATTTGTCTTTTTGTTGTTGAGTTGTAAGAGTTCTTTATATATGCTGGATAGTAGATCTTATCCAATATGATTGGCTAGTATCCTCCATTCTGTGTGTTGTCTTGTCACTATCTTGATAGTGTCTTTTGATGCATAAAAGTTTTAAATTTTGATAATACTGAATTCATTTATGTTTTCCTTTGGTTCCTTGTGCTTTTGGTGTCATATCTAAGAAACTATTGCCTGATCCAAGGACACTCAGATTTACATCTATGTATTCTTCTGAGAGTTTTATAGTTTTTGCTCTTACATTTAAATCTTTGATTATTTTGATTTAATTTTTGCATAGGTGTGAGCTAAAGATTCAACTTAATTCTTTTGCATGTGGATATCCATTTGTGCCTGCAATAGTTGTTGAAAAGACCACTTTTTCTCCATTGAACATTATTGGCACCTTTGTCTAAAATCAATTGACCATAAATAGAAGGCTTTATTCCTGGTATCTCAATTATATTACATTGGTCTATGTATCTTTTTTTTTTTTTTTTTTTTTTAAGACAGGGTCTCACTCTGTCATCCAGGCTGGAGTGCAGTGGTGTGATCATAGCTCACTGCAGCCTTGGCCTTTTGGGCTCAAGTGATCCTTCCACCTCAGCCTCCTGAGTAGCTGGGACTACAGGTACAGAACACCATGCCCGGCTAATTGTTTGTTATTTTTTGTAGAGACAGGGGTCTCACTATCTTGCTCAGGCTGATCTCATACTCCTGGGCTCAAGTGATCTGCTGTCCTGGCCTCCCAAAATGCTGGGATTACAGGCGTGAGCCACAGCACCCAGCCTATGTATCTATTTTGATTCCAGTCCTATATTATATTTTTCTCCAAAATTTGTTTATTTTAAACCAAGAAATAAAATTATATGTATTTATCATGTATAACATATTTTGAAGTATATATACATAGTAGAATTATTAAATCTAGCTACTTATAATATGTATTACCTCACATAGTTATCATTTTTGTGGTGAGAACATTTAGCATCCACTCTCTTAGCATTTTTCAATACAATATATCATCATTAACTTGTAGCAGAAGTAGAGAGTAGAATGGTGGTTACAAGAGGCTGAGGCAGTTGTGGGGGAAGGTTGGGGAAATGTTGGTCAAGGGATACAAAATTACAGTCCAATACTATCTTTATTACTATAGCTTTGTAGTAAGTTTCAAAATCAGGAAGTCCAACTTCTGTAACTTTTTATTCTTTTTCAAGAACACTTTGGCTATTCTGACTCTTCCATTTTCACATGAATTTTCAAATCAGCTTGTCAATTTCTGTAATAAAGGCAGCCAGGATTTTTATAAGGATTGCATCTAATCTTTAGCTCAATAGGGAATATTGCCCTTTTAACATTATTAAATTTTCCAGTTCATAAACATGAGCTATCTTTTCATTTATTAGGTACTTAATTTCTATTTATTTATTTTATTTATTTATTTATTTTTGAGATGGGGTCTCACTCTGTCACTCAGGCTGGAGTGCAGTGGCACAATTACGGCTCACAGCAGCCTCCACCTCTTGGGCTCAAGCAATCCTTCCAACTCAGCCTCCTGAGTATCTAGGACTACAGGCATGCACCAACACACCTGGCTTTTTTTTTTTTCTTTTTTGGTAGACAGGGTCTTACTATGTTGCCTAGGCTGGTCTCGAACTCCTGGGCTCAAGTAATCCTCCTACTTCAGCCTCTGAAGTGCTGGGATTACAGGTGTGAACCCCTGTGACCAGCCCTTATATTCCTAATTTGTTTAATGGTTTTTCATGAAAGGGAGCTGAATTTTTGTCTAATCTTTTTCTTCATTTTTTTAGGTGATCATGTGGTTTCCGCTCTTTATTTTATCAGTATGGTGTATTTCATGTACTGATTTTTATACATTGAACCAACCTTACATTCCTGGGATAAATCCCACTTACTCATTCTTTTTGTTGTTTTGTTTTTGAGTTGGGGGTCTCACTGTATTGCCCAGTCTGGAGTGCAGTGGTGCAATCATGACTCACTATAACTTTGCCCTTCTGGGCTCAAGCTATCTGCTTACCTCAGCCTCTCACGTAGCTGGGACCACAGGCTTACACTTCCACACTGGGCTAACCTTTTGATGTTTTTAGAAATGAGGTCTCACTATGTTGTCCAGGCTGGTCTCAAACTCCTGGACTCAAGCAATTCTCTCATCTTAGCCTCCCGAAGTACTGGGACTACAGGCATGAGCCACTGCACCCATCCATTCATTGTTAATCATCCTTTTTATATGTTGCTGGTTCAGTTTGTTAGTATTTGGTTGGGGATTTTTGCATCTATATCCATAAAGAATATTGTTCTGTAACTTCTTGTCCTATGATGTCTTTTTCTGGTTTTGGTATCAGGGTAATACTGGCCTCATAGAATGAGTTGGGAAGCATTAATTCTTCTTTGATTTATTGGAAACATTTTTAAAGGATTGCTGTTAATTTTTCATTAAACATTTGGTAGAATTAACCATTGAAACCATTTTGGTCCTGAGCTTTTCTTTGTAGGAATTTTTCTATTATTAATTCAATAACTTTGCTTGTTATAGATCCATTCAGGTTTTCTCTTTTTTTCAGTTCTTTTTGGTAGTTTGTGTCTTTTTAGATATTTGTCTAGTTCATCTAAGTTGCCTAATATTTTGGGCATAGAGTTGTTCATAGTATTCCATTATGGTATGGTTAATATTGAGTGTCCACTTGATTGGACTGAAGGGTGCAAAGTATTGTTCCTGGGTGTGCCTGTGAGGGTGTTGCCAAAGGAGATTAACATTAGAGTCAGTGGACTGGGAGAGGCAGACCTACCCTCAATCTGGTGGGCACCATCTAATCAGCTGCCAGTACGGCTAGAATACGGCAGTCAGAATAACGTGGAAGGACTTGACTTGCTGAGCCTTCCAGCCTTCATCTCTCTCCCATGCTGGATGCTTTCTGCCCTCGAACATTGGACTCCAAGTTCTTTGGCTTTTGGACTCTTGTACTTACACCAGTGGTTTGCCAGGGGCTCTCGGTCCTTCAGCCACAGACTGAAGGCTGCACTGTCGGCTTCCCTACTTTTGGGGTTTTGGGATCGGATGGGCTTCCTTGCTCCTCAGCTTGCAGATAGCCTATTGTGTGATTTCACCTTGTGATCATGTGAGTCAATTCTCCTAATAAACTCTCCTTCATATATACATCTATCCTATTAGTTCCGTCCCTCTAGAGAACCCTGACTAATACACCTTATAATCCCTTTTGTTTCTGTAAAGTTGGTAGTAACATCCTCTCTTTTATTTCTGATTTTATTAGTGTTCTCTCTCTGCTTCCCCCTCTCCCTAATCTGTCCAGTTAAAGGTTTGCCATTATTTTCGGCCTTCAGAGAACCAACTTTTTGTTTCACCCCAGGGCACCCTGGAAGGAGGAGCTCTGTGCTGAGCTCAGAGCCCTGGGCTGGCAGTGAGGGACTCTGGAGCACAGGCCGAACCAGGCCCAGGCCAGGGGAGATTCAGGGGTCACCTAACCTCTCTGCCCTCGCCCTCCCTAAGCTCAGACACAGAGGTCTGGGGCAGCTCATGACTGCCTCCAGGCACTTGGACTGGGCAGGTGGAGCTGGATAACCCAGGCCTGGCTCTTTCCCAGACACGTGGGGGCCTGTCATCTCCCCTCAATCAACACCAGTCAGTGTGCCAGCCTGATGGAAGGCTGGGCCCCAGCATCCACTCAGTAGACCCCCTGGGCCATGACAGTGCCACAGGTACCATTTCACACCCAGGATGGGTCTCTGGACTGACCTTACTGGCCCATCTCAAAGGGGCCAGAGGTTTTCTACTGCAGGCAGATGGAGCACCCCCCCAACCCCTCGGGGAGGTCTGCCTGCCCAGCCCTAACAAATAGGTGGGGTCACCGTGGACAGAGCACTTGGTGACCGTGGTGGCACAGACGCCCAGAGCAGGATGTCCACCCCGGTGCCCCACCCCATTCCTGCCCTCCAGATTCCAAAGGTCACAACATGCAGAGAGGAGATGAGCAAAGGCAAGCCTGCCTCTGACACAGTCCCACACCCCACACACAGCAGGCGAGGACAGGAGTGCTCCCCTCTGCCCAGCTTAGTCTCAGTCCTCAGCCCTGGAGCTTGCTCCTCCCTGGCTAGGCCCACTTTCCTCATCTGGAAAAAATGGGGTGGGCCCTGGTTCTAGGGTCCCTTCCTTCCAGAACGCTCTGCTTTTGTGAGCTGCTCTGTGTGTTCCCATGGGGGTGGGGCATCTGCAATTCCAGCGTGCACAGGGCTTCTGCAGAGCATGGGAGTGGGGGTGGCATGATGGTCCTCTGAGGATGGGGGGTACCTGGGGCCAGGGGAGGAAAGTGAGAAAAAGGAAGGGTGGGTAGCATGGGGGAAAGGCAGGGAAAGGGAGGGCTGAGGCTAAGCTGCCCCACTCCTGGAGCCCTGGTCTCTGCCCCCAGCGTTGCTCCCGGCTCACCTTGGGGCTATGGGTATCCAGAGTCCTTGAACAGCCCTCAGGATCCTACCTCCTTGTCTAGGATCCTTACAAGTGTCCCTCCAGGGCTGCAGCTCCCAAGAAAAAACCTGGGAGGGGGAGGAGAAGCGGGAGGAAGCAGAAAGAGAGGCTCTTCCTTCCCATCTGCCAGCTCCACGATCAGCCTCCACGGCCTGACCCCACACTGCCACCAGACCTGGCACCCTGGAAGCTGGAGGGCTGCTTGTGGAGTGGTGTGTGGCTTTTATACGCCCTGCCCCCAGCCTGGCCCAGCCCAGCCCTGTGAAGAGGGGTCTCTAGCGCTTGACAATGTCAATTCAGGCTGGCTGAGCCTGTCCCTGGCCAACCACCCCCCTGTCTCCTGACCTTGAAGGGCAGCCCTCAGAGGCCCCAGGATGACATCGGAGAGGGCATGGGATGTGTTCGGATGGTTGAGGGCCACTCAGCAAAGGGCTCTGGGCTCAACTTGGCCTTGGAGCCCGTCTACCCTCTCAACAGACCTTTCCTCAAGCACAGCTCCCCGCTTTCCCCTCCATACACACACACTTACTAAGCAGGAGTTCTGATTTGCCCTCAGCCAGGGCTGGAACTTCCCCACACACATGCATCAGCTGGTCCCGTAACATCAGTGGGCATGGGCATATACCAGAACATGCGGCACATCTCATGAAAGTGTGACTCCTTTATGTTATTCACCACATACTTTTCACGTACACTATAGGCAGGTCTCCACATGGCACCTTGTGTGTATTTTCATCTTTATTTTGTACTTGAGGAAACTGAAGCTTAGAGACATGAATGTGAATGGCAAAGCTGGGCTATGACTCCCAAGGCCACGCAAACTTGATTCCAGGCTCAGAGCCAGAGGGAGATGGGGAGCGTATGGTTTGCTGGAGCTGTCTGTGAACTCCTCTGCTCCCTCCGTATGAGATTTCCTCATCCTGTGGTGTAGATTGGCAGAGGGCTCCAGGTTGGGGCTGCAGGACTGTACCCTTCCTCTGTTCTTCTCCTTTGGCTCTTACACTCTGGGGATGAAAACAGGATAGAAAAGGTGGAATGGGAAACAAATCATGGAAGAAAGCTGCAAACAGTCCAAAAGGCAGCATTCCTCCATGGGTAAGCAAAATGGAATGATCTGATTGTTACACAAGGTGGCCTGTAGTGTAAAATAATTTACTGCAATGTCAAATGCCTTTTTGAAAAGTTCCAGATGAGTAATAAAAACAAAACAGGCTCAAATGGATTCAAAATTCCAAAAAGTTAGAAAGTGGAAGGCTCCATGAAGTGATTCTCTTTCGTTTTCTCCTTCTACCAAGAGCTTTCCATCAATCTTCCCTGCAAATCAATGCTGTGCAACGAGAAAGGATACTTTTAAAGGTGCTTCTTATAGTATAGAGGGGTTCTCCTGTTTTATTTTGAAGAAGAAATGTCTGGGAGACCAGAATGGAATGATAGAATGAGCTGTGTCTTTAATCCATAAGGAAGCCTTAATTTGAGCTCTAGCTCTGACACTAACCTGCTCTGTTAGCCAGGCCAGTTCCCTCTGGGTCATCATTCTCTTATCTGTGAAATGGGAGTGACAGGGGGAGATGTTAGGCTAAGTAATCCTAAAAGTCTGTTCTGGTTCTGTAGGTGATGCTCAGCCTGTCTCTTTTATCAAGAATATAGTTTACTTGTTACAAAATGGAAGCATTGGGTTACATTACTTTGAAGGCCCCTACCAGTTCTTTCATTTGCGGCCTGAGATGAGGAGACATTCCTGGCTCACCTGTCTCCTTCACCAGCTCCCTACATGAGGCACCATGCTGAATAATTGGTCCTTGAAGCTGAGGGAGAACTCCAGAAGAATGGGGTGTGGGTGTGTCCAGGCCAGAAAGGGAGGAAGAATTATGGCATAGTGTGGGAACTGCAGAATGGAGAGGAAGACAGATGGGTTCAAAATCTAGCTCCACCACTTCCCAGCTGTTGTGATTTTAAGCAAGTCACATAACCTTTCTTAGCCTTGCTTTACTTATGGTCAAAACATGCCTTGGGGGATGTTGGAGAGTTCAAGTGAGAGTGAAAGGGCTTAAGAAAGTGTTCACTGCTCTACAAATATCCCGTATGGTCAAGTATGATATTCAGCAGCCACACTCTGGTAGGGGCCCATTCTGATTGGTCAGAGCTTGTGCCACAGCTGTGAAATATTTCAAGTACCACTTTCCGGTGGTACTATTATTATTATTACCATTATTATTATTATTACCCAGGGTTTCTAGAAGGCCACCCTCTTAGAAAAACTTGGAAGACCCTCCTTCCCAAGACCTTGGGAGTCAAGCTTGAGCTATTCCTCCCTCCTTTCCAGAAGGGCTTGCTCAGAAACAGGTAAAGAGCAATTGCCGAGCATGTGTGCTCCTTCAAGCTCTGTGGTTGTCAGGCAGTCCCTAACAGAGCTAGGTTGGAGGATGGCAAACCACAGTCTTAAGTGAGATATGAACACTCTGAACAAAAAAGTTGAAAAGACATCTAAAATTGTGATGAAGACAAGCTCTGGGATGGTTTTCCATGAGGTTTTGACGAATGGGAGAAGCCCCACTTGTTTGTACTTGAGCAAATGCCATGCTCCTTCCATAGAGAGCTAAACAGCCATGCTCTTTAAACTTTCATGTGCATGGGAAGAACCCGGGGAATCCTGTAAAAATGCAAGTTCTGATTCAAAGGTCTGGGTTGGGGCCTGAGATTCCACACTTATAACAAGCCCCTAGCATATTGAGGAACAAGTGGCTAGGTTACCTCATTGGGACCATGTACCCTGAGATGATTACTTCTTTCTGGAACAAATAATTGAGTGCTAACCTTTGTTTCTCTTCTTCAACTCAAAGGCAGAGCCTAGTAGTGAGGAGAAAGGGGAAGGACAAAGGAGTGGTTACAGAGCTGCAATATGAATGGAGTGAAGTCCTATCTATAAGGGCCTCTCCTATCCATGGCATCTTCCCCTTTCCTGATTTTCTTTTCTTTTCTTTTTTTTTTTTTTGAGATGGAGCCTCATTCTTGTCGCCCATGCTGAAGTGCAGTGGCACGATCTTGGCTCACTGCAACCTCCGCCTCCCAGGTTCAAGCTATTCCCCTGCCTCAGCCTCCTGAGTAGCTGGGATTACAGGCACCCGCCACCACGCCCAGCTAATTTTTGTACTTTTAGTAGAGATGGGGCTTTGCCATGTTGGCCAGGCTGGTCTCGAACTCCTGACCTCAGGTAATCTGCCCTTTCCTGATCTTTGAGGGTTCCAGCCAGCATGAAGTGAAGCAAGGCACTCAGAGAAATGGGCTGTTTACCATTTCCCTACCAGCTGACTTGGTCAGTTCATTCATTTCCTTATTCATTCACTAATCCATTTAACCATCCACCCCCCTGTATGGCAGATGCACCTGAGAGTAATAACTTAAGCGTACCCTGAGAATGACCTGAGAATGGTCTAAGAAGAATGTGTGCTCAGAGTTCCAAGCTAAGGAATCCAGGAGTGGCCAACCCGGAGATTCATTCCTTATCTATGAGGAACATCTGAACCCCTGGCCCAATTCTTGGAACACAGGACATGCAAGGAACCAAGGCCCTTTGTTTTGGGTTAGATGGAGGTTGCTAGGAGGAGAGTGCTAAGTAAAAATGTTGTATAAACTGCATGCTTTTTACAAATGGTATTGGTTTTCCTGTCGAGCCCATCCCTCCTGGACCACCCTGTATGTAAATCTCCAATAAACCCTATGTCTTGTTTACTGGATCCAGCTCTCTTCTGTGGCCTCTCAGACACAGTGCCATCCCTATTGGAATCAATAGGGGTCTGACATGACACCCAGTCAGTAAAAAGTTACTAAGTATACTCTATTTCAAGCCTTGTGATGAGCACATTCATTCAGAAATGAATCAGATACAGCCTCATCCCTCAAGAAGCTCACAGACTAACAAATAAATTGCAATTCAGTATGATACATTTTATAATAGAATATTAACAAGATGAAACAGATTCATGAAGAAGGGGGATGTTTACCATTTCTGGGTATAGGATGATGGTTAGAAAGGCTTCATAGGGTAGGAGGTGATACTTAAGATGGGACTTGATTTAATAGTATTTGTCATGCAGATACAGTGGAAATACATTCCAGGCAGAGAGAGGCACCAGCATGCACAAAGGCATTTACTAGTGTGTTAGGCATCCATAAATAGGTGGAATATGGTATGTGTTAGTTTGGATGCTTTCAACCGCAAGTGAGTGGATATCCAACTAAAAGTATTATGAACACATGAACACATTGGCTTATCTCACATGATAAGTAGTCCAAAGGTAGGAGGTTCCCAGGCAGGTTCAGTGGCTCAATGATGATGTCATCAAGGATTCAGAGGCTTTCTTATCCTTCCATTCAATCATCATTGATTTGTCAATGACATCTCTCTCTCTTTTTTAAATTAAAAAAAAGTTTTTAGAGATAGGGCCTTGCTCCATCACCCAGACTGGAATGCAGTGGCATGATCTTTGATCTCTCTTTTTGATTGCAAGACGGTTATTGTGTTGCATGCAGGCTCAACCACATACAGTGAAGAATGAGAGGACCCCTTCATTCCATGTGTGTTCTTATAGCAGGCAGGAAAACCTTTCCCGGAAGCTCCCCATCAGACATTCCTTTCCCATGCCCTAAATGCAAGAAAGGCTAGAAAGGTGAGTTTATGGCATTTTTAGTCTTTATAGTGGGGAGCTGTGCCGCAAGGAAGCGATGGCAGGACAAAAGTCTGAAGAAGTCAGGTCCTGAAGACCCTGTTTGCCTGGCTAAGAATTTTGCATTTTCTTATGCAGGCTATTGGAGAGAAATTGGATCACAGGAGTAATACATTCAAATCTGCATTTTGGAAAGATCATATTGCTAGGTATATACATATGCGTGAAAATATATAGAAAAGGCCTGGAATGATCAATGTCAAATGATGATTATCTCTGAGGAGGGGAGTGGGCTTGGCAGAGGTGAAGGGGGACGTGCACTTCTTACTCTTTAGCAATTATTCCCAATGGGGGGAGATTTTGCCACCCATGGGATATTTTCTTATGTCTGTAGATGTTTCTTAGTTATCACAGCTGGGAGAGTGCTGCTGGCATCTAGTGGGCAGAGGCCAGGGATGTTGCTAAACATCCTACAAGACACTGGACAGCCCTCACAACAAAGAATTATCCAGTCCCAAATGTCAATAGTGCTGAGGACGAAAACCCCAGTCTAAAGAAGTCTATAGACTTCTTTATTATTAATATTGTTTGCTACAAAAAGCTACTCATGTAGTATTTATGTTTTTAAAATGTTTAAAAGCACAATTGCCTTACCCACAATTTGTAAGCAATGTTGGAAAGCAGATTGGAGGGGTAGAGAGTGGAGGCTGGAGGCAGGGAGAAGAGTTAGGAGGCTGTTGCAATATTTAACTGAACGGCTTATTTTCTTTATGCTGCCAGATGAAGTCCCTCTCCTCCCAAGGGCCTCTCTCTGTGTGAGATGGCAGTAAGCCCCTCTCCCCACTAGTGGCTCGACCTAGTGCAGCTTGGCCTTCTTCTCTGAGGACCTCAGGTGGACCCAAGGAACCCATCCCATCCCAACACTGTGGCAATATATGCTCACCTTTGACGCCCAAATGACTAGACCTTCCAGACAATTAGGCCCCACTGGAGTGCATAATTCCAAATTAGAGGATTCTAGGAGGAAATAATGCATTTCCATGGTGTTTTTCAATTAAAAAAAAATTAGAGGCTTTGACTTGTTTAATCCTCAGGATTAAGAACAGCTGAAGACCAGCGAGAACAGTACTGAATTGTACCCAGGTGTTTGTATATTTAAAACTCATGTGTGAGTTTCATTTGATTTAAATGTTTAACTTAGTAGAAGCTGATGTTAAAGCCAAGCTGCTCTCATAGAGTTCCAGTCTTCTGAAAAAGGTATAAATGGGTTGAAAAGCACAATGCTCTCCTTGTCTCAGTTCACCTCTCCCACAGCCAGCTTAGCTACTGGGACTATGATAAATCCCCCCTCCATTTGCATAGCACTCACAGAGCCTCAGTTGCTCTGACATCCTTTTTATCATTTCATCATAAAAATAACCACTTAGGAGGTGCACAGGACAGAGACTTTTATCCAGATTTTTCAGAATAGGAGACCTGGAGTGATGCAGCCTGGAGTGATGCAGAGATTTGCCCAAGATTTCCCAGCTATAAGGGGCTGGGCTAGGACTATGAGGTATGCCTACTGCCTCTCAGCCTAGTCTTCCTTCCCTTCTGATATAAGGGTCTGATTTTCTACATATTTACCTTTTTTTTTAATATATATATAGCTTGTCTTCCCCACTGGAATGTAAGCTTCAGGAGGGCAGAGACTGTGTTGGTCTCATTTACTATTGTGTCCTCAGTGAGTGGAACAGTGTCTGGCATATAATGATAAATATTTGTTTAATGAATAAATGAAAGGTATACATGCGAGAATTGAACTCCACAAAGAAGTGCTTTGTCCCAAATCCCATGGCTAGGTGCTGCTTCAGACAAGACTGGACCCTATGTCCTTCTTCCTCCTAATTGCCAGGACAGTGCTTTCCCTGCTCGCATGGGGTCAGGACTTAGCTCTAAAACTACTCTCTGTCGATTTGGGGGCCAGGACACTAGAAGAGGGGCAAGAGGCTTGGTGGTCAGGTCCCAGTGCCAACAAGCTGATGGCAATTATTGCAGTCTTGAGAAAGGCCACTGTGCCTTTGATAGAGGAAAGCTCTGGTTTTGGCCACAAGCTGAGCCCCTAGGCCTGGCTCAGCCCCTTGGGGCCTAGCCCCAAGGCCACTCAGTAGTCTGGGGAACTGAGGTCATCCACATGGAAAGTGTTTAGAGTGGTGTCTGGCACATAGTAAGTGCTCAATGCATGTTAGCCGTGGTTGTGGTTATTTTGTTAGAATTCATCATTATACTTTCTTCTTATTGTTCTGTTGTTATTTATTTTATTTTCACCATCTCATCATTGCTCTTATTACTCTTAGTTTGCTTTTTTCTCCTTCCACATATTCCATGCATTTTTCTTCCTCCAGCTCTATGGATTGATGGTATATAGAGAAATGGAAGCATATCAGCCCAGCAGTGGCTGCTTGTTCCAGGTCTTATGGTTCACCAAGTCACCAAGAAGGCCACAACTTCACAGCTCAGGGCTTGCTTTTGCTGAGGCTGGGCCTCTTGGGAAGCCTTCTTGCCACTATAGCATGGTCTGAGTCGAGCTGTACAAGCTGCGTTGTGTCAAATACAGGGGGGCAGGCACTTTTGGACTGGCCTTTGCCCTGTGGGATGTCTACTATCTAACCTTGCCTGGTGCCCAGTTGCTGCTCATCTCCTTCCCCCATAGCTGAGACCTTCTGACCCCACCTTCAGGCCCAGCTCCATCTCTGGCCCCCATGATGACACTTGGGCAGCCCTGGGCCCACCTGCTGGCCTCCACATCAGACTCTTGCCGTGGTTTGGCCCTGGCCCTATGCCCATGTTCTAGTCACTGGGCTTTGACTGGAAATAAAGACCAAGTCCCCACCTTGCCCACGCCAGCTCTGATCCCTGGGTTCCATCCTTGGTAAAGTGATAGCTGAGCTCTGGTTTGCTATTGCTGATCCCCTCACAGACTTAAATCTGGCCCCTTTTCCCCCAGCAAGGTCTTGCTGCCACCCGCCCCCACCCCCCTGCCCACCCCAACTGTCCCCTAGAGTATTTGGCGTCACCCATCCCTGGACTCCTCGTCAGTTGCTGTGTCCTCCCCAAGACATTGTGTGAGACTGAAGACTTCTGCTGTTCCCTTGGGCATCCCCACTTCTGGCTATTGCCTCAGCTCTCTAGAGAGCCTGTTCTGTCTGTTCTGTCTCTTCTGCCTGCCTGACTGCAAGTATAGCAAAGCCTGCCCAGGTCCTTCCATCTCTCAGGGCATCTGGGCTTGCTTCAGCAAACTGTGGCCATGATAACCCATAATAGGAAATCTGACTACCCACCAAGCCTAGCAGGGGCTTCCAGCATTAGCTGACACTAACTTGGGCTCTCCCTGAGCTCTGTTAGGCCTTGAGACATGCCATTGGGCCATCCAGGGGCCCTAAGTGGAGGCCCAGAGTGTCACTGACCCAGACCTTGCTCTAAGCCAGTCTGTTTCTTTCTCCCACCCCGTTTCTCGGTCCCCCTCTCCCAATATTTGACTCCTCCCTTCCCCCCAACCCCCAACCCTGCTCTCTCAGCCCTGCCAGGTTCTGGCTGACCTGTTAGAGCCAAGGCGACAGCCCTGATACCAGAGCATTTGGTGCCACCACCTTGTGCATAAATTGCTGGGCTGATGATAACCTACAATCCTACTGACAGATGCTTATGGGATTCAGCCTCCAGTTGCCACCACTTCCTGTGAGGCCCAGCAGGATTGGCCTGTTGGCAAGTGGGCCTCTTGGAGAGGTAAAGTGGGTTGGCCCAGGGTGGAGGCTGCCAGCTCTGGCTAGGAAACATAGCAGAGCCTGGTCCTTGGGGATCTCATATCCCCTGCCCTGACTCTAATTCTCAGTACACCAAGCTGGTTGGAGTAGAAGCCACTGGAGCTAGGAGGTGCTGAGTTGACCTACTTATGGGCAGTAGCCACTGTGGCGGGAGGCAGGGGCCTTGTGTTCCTGAGCTGGGAAGTCGATATTTCGCACCTCAGGCCCTGCTGAGTGGAAGACCAGACTTTCCAACAGCAGGAATTTCACTTCTCCAAGGGGTATCTCATGTCTTTTCTAGAGATCATGCTTAGGCCTGCCTCAGTGTCAGGCCGTTGGCCTTGATGGTCCTGTGACACACCAAACACCAGTCTCCATCCCATCCCAAGAAACTCCTACAAGGCAAGGGACATTTTACGCACACACAAAAATGATCAGCTGCCTCCTATCTGCCAGAACTCCCTGTAGTATGGGCATTTGACATGGAGCCTTCTGGAAGCTGGGAGAGGAATGGAAGGGGAGTTCCAAAGTCTTTTATAGAAATGGTTGGGCCTCACTGGTGAGGAAAGCTGAGGGAAGGAAGGGACTCAGCGACTTAATAGTATAAAGGTATAGCCTACCTCTCTGGTATAATCACTCTTGAACCAGTCACAAATAATACTGAAGCTAGAAGGATACTTAGAGCCACATAGCCCATTGGTTTTCAAACTTAGATATTCATCAGAATCACCAGAGAACCAGATTCTTCTCCCTAAGGTTCAGATTCAGGAAATTTGGGGAAGAGCCTGGGGATCTACACTTTGGAATATAGTTGTGCACTGGGTTTAGGAACCATTGGTCTAGTCCAGTGCTCTCACATTACAGATAGGGAAAACTGAGGCTTAGAGAGGCAAGTTTGCAAGATCATCCGGCAATGACCTAACCTGATGTTGAGGGTCCTGTGTGATCTGATTCTAATCTGCCCTTTCTCATTCTAGTTTCCCATTTATGCATTCTTGGGGTTGCTGTATAAAATATAGGACACCAGTTAAAGGTGAGTTTCAGACACACTTGTATTAAAATTTATCTGAAGTCCAACTTTAACTGGGCACCTTGTACTGTTATTTGCTCCGTATTGCGATTCTATGAACCCTATACTAGAGACATCTTGAATGAACTTCTTCATATGTAATTTCTGAATTCCTACTTTTAGACCTTTGCTTATGCTGTTTCTTCTGTCGAGAATACTCATCCCATCACTTCCCCAAAACCTGCTCATCAACACGAATGCCACCTCTTCCCTCAAGCTTTCTTATTCCTTGAGTTGACCTTCATCTAGCCTCCAATAACACTTTCTCTGACTCTCTGCTTCCACCCCCTCATGCTGTATTTTGGATCAAGGCTCTTTGTCTGGTTGGCTTAACTCTCCTGTAGAGCATGAGTCAGCCCTTTGCCAGGGTGGGGGTCATATCTGAACAGATGGCAAAGTGTAAAAGAATGGGTTCTGGAGTTGGATGGCTTTTGCTTGAACCCCAGCTCTGTCACCTACCAGCTGTGTGACCTTGAGCAAGATTTCTTACCTCTCTGGGACTCAGTTTTCTCATCCATGAAATGAAAATTATAAGAATAATTTCTTCATAATGTTACTGTGAAAACTAAATGAGAGTGCTTAGAATGGAAAGAGGAAACAAAAAATGCCCAATAAATCTTAGCAATTGTTATAAATCATCATCATCATCATCATCATCATCATCATCATCATCTCTGTATCCTCAGCGCCAAGCACAGAGTGGTAATCAGTAAGGTCTACTGAATGAACACATAGGTGAAAATAAAAGGCCTGGATATAAGATCCTGTGACCTATTAGCAGAAGGCGCTAGATGCTAATGTGTATAGCTCTGCATTGAAAATACACATGCCTTGGAAAATCATGTTCCCTCAGAAGAAAGTTTCTGCCCTTGAGGAGCTGTGTAAAATACCACATTTCTCTCTAGGAGAATAAGCTGTTGTTTGGAGATTGTTACACAAATGTTTGTCTCGTAGGAGCACTTCTATGCTTTTATTCTCTAAGGTAATGATTGGAAATGGAAATCAAGACTTGTGCCTTTCACAAGTCCCTGCCTTCCTGTGGAATGCTAGAAACTTTATTTTCTTTCCACCAAGCTTAGCTCTTTCCCTCTGTTATAGTGGAATGCATTAATTGAAAGATTGGCATATGCTCAGAAACCAGGAAAAAAATGATGAAATACAAACACCAAGTTCTGTCCAAGTTTACTTTTCTGATTCTTCACTATTACTCCTGTAATGGTTAATTTTAGGTGTCAACTTGACTGGATTATGGAACACCTAGAAACCTAGTAAAGCATTATTTTTGGATGTTTCTGGAGGAGATCAGGGTGTGAGTCTGAGTGGACTAGGTGGGGAAGATCCACTCTCAATATGAGCGGGCACCAGCCAGTCTGCTGGAGGCCTGCAGAGAGCAAAAACAGAAAAGGCAAATATGTTGATTTACCCGCTGGAGCTAGGATACAGTCTTCCTCTTCTGTCCTTGGACATCAGAATTCCAGGTTCTCCAGCCTTTGAACTCTAGACTTACACCAGTGCTTCCTCCACAACACCAGGGTTCTCAGGCCCTTCAACCTCAGACTGAGAGTTACACCTCAGCTTCCCTTGTTCTAAGGCCTTCAGATTTGGACTGAGCCATGCACGTTACCAGCATTCTAGGGTCTCCAGCTTGCAGACCTTGCAGACAGCCTGTTGTGGGACTTCTCAGCCTCCATAATTGCATGAGCCAATTCTCCTGATAAATCCCTTCATATATATATATATATGGAGAGAGAGAGAGAGAGAGAGCTTAAATGAGCATAAAATAAACAGGTAGAGATTGAAATAAAAGGAGATGAGAGAGGTACTTTTCTAGTGCAATGAGATGTATTATTCTCATCTGAAATCACTTATGATTTTTATTGGAACAAGGCACCCAACAAATTGCCTGGCAGAGAGTAGATGTCAAATAAATATTTGTCGAATGGATGAATGGATATCATTGAATGAAAAGTAGAATGTAAATAGATAAATAAATCATTTTTAACAAAATAAATGAGGAAGAATTCTTCTAATATTTTCCTGCCTACCATGTCCCTGTCTCAATGTGGAAAAGTGACTGATTTGGCCCTGCCATGGGAACCCTGCCTGAACTGTGGTGTAAGTAAATACCATTTATAGTCACCTCTCTTAGACTCTTGAAGCTATTAGGAACCCAAGTGGTTAGCTAAGCCAATCTTTTTCTAGTATGCATCTAGTGACAGGAAACTCACTACCTCATTGGCATCCATGCTATGATTCTTGGATGCTCTAAAAATATCTGACTGCTGCATCAATTACCGGTCTAGTGCTAGGACGCAAGCCTCTCTATCATCCAGACTCAGGTACTCTCCAGTGTATCACAGCTGCCGCCCTTAGAATATATAGCTGTATTTTATTCAAAGGCGGTGGGAAAATAAGTTTCCTAGGAAGCAGGAAACCTGGATCCAACTCTGAGCTCTGCCACTGCCTTGCTGTGTGAATTTGGGTATTCTCCTTCCTTATTTGGGCCTCAGTTTCCTTTTTTTGCACAATGAGGGGGGTTTCAAACAGGATGCTCTGCAAGACTCTTCCAGCTCAGATGTTCCAGGACTCTCTAATGAGGTCTAATTAAGATCTTCTAATGCAGTGGTTCTCAAATTGTGGTCCAAGAATCCCTGGAATGCCTGGGCAACATAGTGAGACCCCCATCTCTAAATATATTTATATATAATAGAATATATTCTATATACTATATAGTATATAGAATATATTCTATTATATATAGTATATAGAATATATTTTATTATATATAGTATATAGAATATATTTTATTGTATATAGTATATAGAATATATTTTATTGTATATAGTATATAGAATATATTTTATTGTATATAGTATATAGAATATATTTTATTGTATATAGTATATAGAATATATTTTATTGTATATAGTATATAGAATATATTTTATTGTATATAGTATATAGAATATATTTTATTGTATATAGTATATAGAATATATTTTATTGTATATAGTATATACAATATATTTTATTGTATATAGTATATAGAATATATTTTATTGTATATAGTATATAGAATATATTTTATTGTATATAGTATATAGAATATATTTTATTGTATATAGTATATAGAATATATATTAAATTATTAAATTACATACAGTATATATTAAATATATATATATATATATATTAGTCAAGTGTAGTGGCGTGCACCTGTAGTCCCAGTTACTTAACAGGCTGAGGCAAAAGAGTTCGAGGCTACAATAAGCTATGATCGTGCCACTGCACTCCAGCTTGGGTGACAGAGTGAGACCCTGTCTCAAAAGAAAAAAAGAAAGAAAGAAAAGAATCCCTGAAGGTCCCTGAGAATCTTTCCAAAGGTCAAGGTCAAGGAGGTCTTTTCAAACTAACATATCTGCAGGAGGCAGAATTTTCTTTACATACTTCAATACATAACAGAAGCAGCTAGCTTCTGAATCCAGCCAAACATCAAAGAGAATAACAACAAATGTAAAATCTACCCACTCTTCTCGGTAAATTTATTTTTGTTTTGTAAAATATTGTTATACTTCATAAAATATTAAAAATATATTCTAGAATATATTATTTATATTAACATATTTAATCTTTAAGCATGACTTTGACAACGAACGAATCAATCAAGCAATATTCCTTAAATGTTTCCATCTTAATTTCTAATATAGTTAACATGGATAGATGTAACCCACGTAAATAAAAACTCCATCAAATCCTTCATAACTTTTAATGGTGTACCGCGGTCCCGTTTAGTAGGTCTGACTTCCTTTCTCATTCCATATAGTTTTCTCTCTGGTCCCCCAATGGTCACAGATGTGCTCTGCTCAATATCTGGCACAGGAATGGACACAGTGTCTCTGGGAGGGAGGCCATTCTTCCTTCCTCATGGGCCTCAGCCATAACGGGCCTGTCTTCTCCTTCACCTGGGTTCCTTGGCAAAGACCAGTGACTTGGGCCTTAAACAAGACACCCTCTTGTGGGCAGTGCCAGTTCCCAGGTGGAGAAATCAAGCAGCTGATCAGGCGAGGCTTGATGTGCTAGCCTCCCTGCTTGCCTGTGCACAGTTGCCCAGCCCCTCTGGGTTCCAGCTTCCCTGAATGATACACTCTCCATATCCGCCACCCAAAGAAAGCAGATTTCATTACTGCTATGCCAGTTGTGTCAGGCCTTGAGTGTGAGGCAAGGGAGAACCTGCCTGATTCAGATCCCCCATGGGGTATATGGGGAAGAGGGATATGAGGAGGGAGGACTTGTGTTAACTGAGAGAACCCACTTCACATCAGGTCCTGCATGTTCCTTCTTTCTTTCTTTTTTTTTTTTGTTTCTTTTTTCTTTTTTTTTTTTTAGACATTTGAGACGGAGTTTTGCTCTTGTCGTCCAGGCTGTAGTGCAATGGCGTGATCTCGGCTCATTGCAACCTCCGCCTCCTGGGTTCAAGCGATTCTCCTGCCTCAGCCTCCTGAGTAGCTGGGATTACAGGCATCCACCACCATGCCCAGCTAATTTTTTGTATTTTTAGTAGAGACAGGGTTTCACCATATTAATCAGGCTGGTCTCGAACTCCTGACCTCAGGTGATCTGCCCATCTCGGCCTCCCAAAGTGCTGGGATTATAGGCGTGAGCCACCGCACCGGGCCTGTTCCTTCTTTCTTAATGACAAACCTGGGAGGTGAGTAGAGATCTTTATCCTTATTCTCCTATTATAGCCATGGAAACCGAAGGTCCCAGAGGTAATGTGACTTGTCTAAGGTGGTTATGCAACCAAAAAAGTAGCTGGGCTTGGATCTAAATTCATATCTAATAATGTCAAATCAATGCTCCTTCTGCTTTACCAGAAGCAGGGAGAGCCAGGAGCGTTCAGGACAAGACGAGAGAGGAAGGGAGCTAACATTTATTGAACATTTACTATGTGCCAAGCATATGTTATCTCATTAACTCCTAACAGCAGTCCCCTTATGTAAGCAGTGACTCTCAGTTTACAGATGAGGAAACAGGCTTAGGGAAGGGAAGTGGCTTTTGTAAGGGTACACTGTTAGGAGGTAGCAGAACCAGGATTCAAATCTAAGTCTGTCTGGCTCCAAAGCCTCTGCTTCTTCAATAATACCAAATGAGATTTATTTTTATTTGTTAATTGTTTATTTATGAAGAGAAACCATTTCTTAACCCACATATTCATATTTCATAGTTCAGGAACACAGGTCTGTGACCAACTTCTATGTAATTCAACCCAAAGAAATTCTTTATATTCCAAAATCACTTTGTACTCTGAAAGGTACCAGCCTTCCTCATCTCCTCAAAATCTTTTATGGAATCATAATTTCTGTAAAAATCTGCACATGCCTTCTTCCTTGGTTTGGTCAGAGCAAACATAGAGAGCTGCAACCCTCAGGGAAGCAACAAATGCTCCAATAATATGAAACCCATGTGTCTGAGGTTTCATCAAAGCACTGGAAGCCATGGTAGTTATTATCCTTGACAGGTATGTCAACCTCAACACCAACATCCTTCCTGGCTGATGGAGAATGAGCCACAAATAACATATATTGAGAACTTACTTTATGCCAGACACTATACTACATGCTTTAATTCATTCTGTTTAAACCTCCCAAAGGAAGTAGGTACTATTATTATTCCCCATTTTACGGATGGGCACACTAAGGCAGTAACAGGCCCAAGGTCACCAGTTAAAGAGTAACAGAACTAGTATTGAATCCAGGCAGTCAACTTCCGAGTTCATGGCTTAAAACCACCTCAAGACAAAACTGGTGTGAGAGACCCAGAACTGAAACTGAAGTCTCCTGGTTTCTTAGCTTAATGTGGTGTGCTGCGCACTAATGCCTCCTGAATGAATGCCCAAAGGCACGGCTGACACATCTCCTCCCAGGGGCTGGAATGGAAAGAAGGAGGTGAACTCCAGAGAGTGAAAGACTATGAGGCCATCCTAGGAGGGCAGGCAGCTTTTCCTGTAATAGTTGCTTCCCAGTTCTCCATCCTCAGGCCTCTGGCTGCAGGGCAGGAGGGCATATGCTCAAAGGAGAAAACTCTCTGGGCTCTGACTCCTCGTGTTATTCCTCCCCCACATGCAGAGAGCTTCCCCTTATAAGCCTGTGCTCAGCTGGAGGTGGGTGGGAAGCCACTTACCTTGGCTCTTGCTGACCATCTTCCCGACACAGCCCAACAGAACTCACATCTGAGACACCCCTGAGGTCGGAGCTAGAGAGAGGGTGAGGTCAGTGATTGCAGCCTCCTTGGTACAAACGAGGAAACTGAGGGTCACAGAGTAAGTTGTAAACAGAGCTGGGGGGACCCTCACAGAGCCTCTGGACAAACCTCCGGACAAAGCCACTGATGAAGAAAGTCCCCGAAGGCAGGTAGAGGCTTGCTTAAAGCAACCTAGGACCTTCCAGGGTCCCAGGACCTGGCTGTTTGCCTGACTAGCTTGGGTCTCTGAAACAGAAGTGAGGCCAGGGAGAGTTAGTTATTCTGGGCCTCATGATGACATGTGCCTCCAGAGACCCAAGCCTGGCCTTTTGCCATGGGGTCCCTGGGAGCCTTCTGGCTACCAGCCATGGCACCCTGCCTTCTGATGTCTGGGGAGGGGCTGAGAGAGGGGGAGGGTCACTGCTTCTTAATGACTTTCTGCCCAGAAAGCCTCTAGAACTGCCTGCTGCTGACTTTCTTTCCTTTCAGGGCATCCAGAGGGTTCAAGTTTAGATTTCAGGCTAAACTTCTGGGCTTAGAGGGTCCTGAGCATGGGACTGGATAAAGGAGGGAAGCCATCATCTCTTCAGATGTTCAGAAAAGGGCATACACCCAGTCTATCTGAGCTGGGAGAGAGCTGCTGTTATGCCCTGGGGCAGGGGGATGGATGAAATGGCATTTGAGGGCTCAGATTCTCTTTGGAGCAAGACCTGACTTCCTATGGACTCCCAGGAGCAGCAGGGGAGTTCTGAGAGGAACTGTGATTGTCCAGAGTGGAGTTTCTTTGAGACTTGCCCTGTACCTAACCCCAAACAGATTTGGTACTTAGAGACCTCTAACCCGGCATCTCATTGTACAGCTGGGAAATCTGAGACCCAGGAGGAAGGGGCCTCTCCGAGATGCCACGGTGAGTCAAGAGTCCTCACTTTAGAGGGCTGGAGAATAATCTACTGAGGCAGGGCCAGGGCGCCTGTCTGAGAGGGGCTTCTAAGGCTGCAAGCTTTTCCCCTTCCGTGGACTGCATTCACACCTTGTTCGGTCCTGCTGGGGCCGGGGCTCTCCTTCCTTGCCCCTTTTCCTTGGCACTCTTTCCACAGGCCCTGTGTGGTCTGGGCTCTACCGAGAGGTCCCCAAGGAGAGCTGGCGTGTCAGTCAGCCAAGAAGCAAGCAGGCAGGCAATGCCAGCATGCAGGTGGCGGGGCTGGCAGGGGAGCCGGCAGGGGAGCCGGCAGGAGGGCCGGACACCCGGAGCCGGGGAACTGTAATGTTCAGGGAATTTCAATTGGCATTGCTGTCCCGTTCCAGCCAACTGGCTAACGGTGCCGAGTTTGAATCAGTGACCCGCCTCCTGGTCCCTCCTCCTTAGCCGGCCTCTCTCCCTCCCTCCTTTTTTCCCTCCCTCGGTGGCCTTCCAGGAGGCGGGAGGCGCCCGCTGTCGAGGCAGCTGAGCCCCGGCAACCGCTGCTCTCCACCTCTCCCCTCGCGGGGCCGGCTCATGGAGCGCAGGGCCCGGGCTGGCTCTCGCCGAGCCCCGGGCCTCTTTTAGCCTCGTCCCCAGAGAGGGAGGAGCCGGTGCCCGGCACAGCCCCGCCGGCCCTAGAAGCTCCCCAAGCGCCACCATGCCTCTGCTGGACGTTTTCTGGTCTTGCTTCAGGAAGGTGAAGGTAAGTGACTGGCCAGCCCCAGCCCATCCCGCTGCTCAGGGGGGAAGGAGGCAGATGTGGACCACTGCGCACCAGCTGGGAAAACGGACCAGACGGGCTTCTGAGACTACCTGAGGCTCTCGGAGTTAGAAAGGCTTGGGTTCAAGTCTCACCTTTGTCACTTAACCAGTTCTGTGACCTTCTGTTGCATTCCCATACAAACAAGTCTGCTAGTTGGCTCTTTTTAATAAAACTCGCCTCTGTTGCTTCCTGGATCTTGCCACAAAGGCAGGATACTTAACCTCTCTGAACCTCAGTTTCCTCTCAGCTTTAGAATGAGGACCATAGTAACACCAACCTTACGGGGTGATGAGGTTGGTGTTATTGTTTACATAGCAAATGTATGCAAATCCAGGAGATAATGTGTGTAAGCTTCCTAGCAGGATGCCTGGTGTGGAGCATCCACACAAACAATGGTATCTATTATTATTATTATTATTAATTTCTATCCATATATATAAAAGCACATACTCTGTGCTAGGCACCACTGGAGCTACACAAAGACAAAAAAGTGCTGGACACAGTGGCTCACGTCTGTAATCCCAGCATTCTGGGAGGCCGAGGTGGGAGGATCACTTGAGACCAGGGGTTCAAGACCAGCTTAGGCAACATAAGGAGACCCCCATCTCCATTTTTTAAAAGAAGACAAAGAAGGACATGGCTTTTGTCCTCAAAGAGAATATAAGAAAAGTGACAAATATTTACCAGGCACCTACTATATGCCAGACATTGTGCTAAATAGTCAGTTTGTCAGTAAATATTTGTTGAGTGTCTACTATATCCTGGCCATGGGGGATACATGAGCACAGCCGAACCCACAAGTGTGTGTAAAGCATGATTCCACTCTCAAGAACCAAGAAACTAATATTTATTTAGTATCCACTATGTACCAGACCTAGGCACTTTTAATTCATTCATGTGGCAGTGATCTTCAGCACAACCCATTGTTTTCCTGCTTTTATAGATAGGGAAAAGACACTGTGAATAGTTAAGAAATATTTACAAGGTTGCTCAGATATGACTGGCAGAGCTGGGATCTGAGCTCCTAAGTCCATGCCTTTCTTGACGCTTTGTGGTTTCCCACAGTCCAACCCAGTAGGAAGACTTTCAAACGACTAGCCTGACTGTAAGACAGGATGAAAGAATGCTGGGACCTTTGGGAAGGAAAGATCCATTCCACCGGGAGGGACTTGGAGAGGTTTCACAGGAGGTCACATTTGGGCTGAGCCTGAGGCTTAAAGGAAGAGAAGAGTTTGTCAGTCCAAAAGTGGGGGAAGGGCATTCCAGGCATGCCTGGCAGAGGGAACTTCGTGAGCTAGAGTTTGGAGGCAGTCAAATGGTAGTGGGCTGGGGGAAAGGCTTCTTTCGTGATGTGGCTCAAATGTAGGGTTAGAGAGGATAGGAGCTTGAGAAAGGGAAGCAGAGACTACTTCCCAAAGGGTTTGGAATTAATCTGTGGATTCATGGTCCTCACCTAGTAGGGGTCCTGAATGAGATTTTTCAACCATCTGTGGTGGAATGAGAGAAAAGTAGGGATAATGTCGTGCAGTGTTCATAAAACTAAATTAATTCAACTCAAAGGACTATTCTTTATTTGGAGACTGTTGTGTCCTTCCTGTGGGGGTGGGGATTCAAATGATCTTTCTCCTACAAAATATGAGTGAGAAATTTTTTAAATGTCTGCCCTCAGCAAAATTACAAAGTTTGCGACATGCTGATTGTTTCCCTATTTATTTATTTAAGAACGCTTTCCTCATCCATGAAATCTGAAAGTCTGGTGACTACTGTTTTGGGGAATAAGGGGCTGATTTCAGTATAATAGGGATATAATTAAGTGGACGGTTTTAGAAAAAGCACTCCAGCAGTAGTGGGCAGGGATGGTGTGGAAGGGACCAAGTGGAGATGCAGAGGCCAGGAAGGAGGCAGCTGCAGTGGAAATAAGGATGGGAGAGGAAGAAATGATAGAGAGCTGGATGGAACGATAACGACGAGGGAAGGGAAAATTAAAGTGCCTTTGAGGTTTGACGCCCGAGAGGCACCTCTGTCCCCTACCCCAGTTAACTGTTCTAGGTGCTTGGCATGGATTTAAATCTCTTTGCACTCATTACCCCAACTTCTCAGATGCCCAGAAAACATGTCCTAACCCCTGTCAGCCTCTTAGAAACTGTTGGGCTAGGTTAAGAGCGGTGGCTCATGCCTATAATTCTAGCATTTTGGGAGGCCAATGCGAGAGGATTGATTGAGGCCAGGAGTTCCAGACCAGCCTGGGCAATAATGAGACCCTTTATGAAAAATTAAAAAAATTTGCTGGGCATGGTGATGCATAATGGACACCTATAGTCCCAGTTACTTAGGAGACTGAATTGGGAGGATTGCTTGAGCCCAGGAGTTCAAGGCTGCAGTGTGCTATGATTGCACCACTACACTCCAGCCTGGACTACAGAGCAAGATCCTATAGAAGAAGAAGAAGGAGGAGGAGGAGGAGGAAGAGGAGGAGGGGAGGAGGAGGAGGGGAGGAGGAGGAGGAGGAGGAGGAGGAGGAATAGTAATTATAGGTATGGTGTCACGCCTGTAATCCCAGCACTTTGGGATGCCGAGGCAGGTGGATCACTTGAGTCCAGGAAATCAAGACCAGCCTGGGCAGCATAGTAAGACTGTGTCTCTAGAAAAAAAATTTAAAATTAGTCAGGCATGGTGATGCATGCCTGTTTTCTCAGCTACTTGTGGGGCTGAGGCAGGAGGATGGCTGCAGTGAGTCATGATCGCACCACTGCACTCCAACCTGGCCATCAGACTAAGGCTATGTCTCAAACAAAACAAAACAAAACAAAACAAAACAAAACAAAACAAAACTGGTGGGCTAGGACAGCCCCAAGAGAAGGTTGAGGATCTCTATCATGGGTCCCAGACGTTTGCACACATTCACTTATGAGTGTGTCCACAGAGGACATACACGTGCATTTGTGCATATTCAACCCCACACACATATGCACAGGCACACCATTCAAGTGTGCATACACACATACATAGAGACGAACACACATATACCCTGGCACAAACAGGCAAATGCACATGTACACACAGACAGTGCACATTCCTAGCATGATGTAGACTCACACACATATGCATGCATGCATATACAGAGGTAAGCACACAGGCACATCAGATACATACCCTCCTATGCACAAGCATGAGGGACACACAGAGACACAGCCAGGCACATCTCCAAAAAGCCTGTAG
The DNA here is from genome assembly GCF_029289425.2 of Pan paniscus. NCBI lineage: Eukaryota > Metazoa > Chordata > Mammalia > Primates > Hominidae > Pan > Pan paniscus. The sequence continues at coordinate 68,302,541 of NC_073272.2, forward strand.
ACATACAAAAGCATGCACACGGCGTGAAGGTCCACGTGCATGCACATGCATATGCACAGGTCTGTGGTTGCTCATGTCCTTGGCAGATGTGAATCAACACATGGCTGGATCTCAGGGCTAAGAGGCAGCCTGCCAGATCCACACACTTGGACTGCGTGCTCCCTTTTCCAATGCTGCTGCTTTGAGGCCCCAGTCAGAAAGGCAGGCTCTCTGGGCTCGGGAGCTCAGTCAAGGGCACAGGCTGCTGTGAGCCACCCTCCCTCTCTGAGCCAGGCCCCCTGAGTGCGGGAGACTGAGGGGTTTGAATGGCCGGGACAGATCCTGTCAGAGCTGAAAGGGCCCTCTCAGATCATCTTATTCAAACTTCTCATGGTCCTGATAGGGAAACCGAGCCCCTTCCCTCCCCCACCATATGGAGCCCTCCATCAGCTGAAGAGGTATGAGGAGGGGTGAAGCACACAAACTTGGGTTTCAATTCCACCCCACACCCACAGGCACACATACTAGCTGTGTGCCTTCGAGCAAGTCTTCTCCGAGCCTCAATTTCCTTGTTTGCAGAATGACACTAATCAGTGCCTGCCTCACAGAAATGCCACGAACATTTGGTGGGTGGGTTAAGTCTTTTTTTTTTTTTTGACCGAGTCTCGCTCTGTTGCCCAGGCTGGAGTGCAGTGTCTGCTCATTGCAACCTCCACCTCCCGGGTTCAAGCGATTTTCCTGCCTCAGCCTCCCGAGTAGCTGGAATTACAGGCGCCCGCCACCACGCCCAGCTAATTTTTTTTTTTTTTTTTGTATTTTTAGTAGAGACAGGGTTTCACCGTGTTGGCCAGGCTGGTCTCGAGCTCCTAACCCTAAGTGATCAGCCCGCCTTGGCTTCCCAAAGTGCGGGAATTACAGGCGTAAGTCACCACGCTCGGCAAGGCTGTGTCTTTAAAGTGCCTGACATGGAGTAGGTGGTCAATACACATGATTTGTTGGAAGCAGCTTCCGAAACTTGTGTACTAGAGGCACCACAGCAAAGAATGAGGGTTATTCTATATTTGAAAATTCCAGGGTTAGGGTCTCAGGTCCAGTCTGCTCCTTTGCCACAACTCCTCAGCCCTCTACTTTGACTATGCCTGGGTCTAGGAACAGAAGTGATCCATTTGGGAGATGAAGGCTGACACCCCAGAAGCCAGGGATGGTGGGAAGGTGGCAAAAGGCCAGGCCAGGGCTCAGGATTGCTTTGAGCTGCTCTTGTGTTAGGGGCAGCCAAGGGACAAGACGTTTAAGTGTGAGATGAACCCAGTATAAATAGTCCAATACGTGTTTGCTGTGTCTTCCCCTGGAGGCCAGTCAGGGCCCGGAAGGCATCCATGGCCCCTTGGTACAACCAAGCATGCATGAGTCAGTTTCTCACCCGCTCCCCCGCAACACAGCCACACACCCCACACTCCACACACACGAAACACACACCACACACACACCACAAACACATACACCACACACACACCACACACCACACACACACCACACACCACACACATACACCACACTCCCCCACACACACACCCCACACACCACACACACACACCACACACCACACACACACCCCACACACCCCCCCACACACCACACCACACACACACACCCCCCACACACACCACACACACACCACACCCCACACACACACCACACCACACACACAACACCAAACACACACACCACACACACACCACACCACACACACACACCACACACCACACACACACCACACACCACACACACACCACCACACACACCCCACACACCACACACACACATCACACACCACACACACCACACACCACACACACACCACACCACACACCACACACACCACACACACACACCACACACCACACACACACCACACACCACACACGCCACACCAAACACACACACCACACACACACAACACAGCACACACACATCACACACACACCACACCACACACCACACACACCACACCACACCACACACACACACCACACACACACCACACACACCACACACACACACCACACCACACACACACCACACACCACACACACACCACACCACACACCACACACACCACACCACACACACACACCCCACACACCACACACACACCACACACACCACACACACACCCCACACACACCCCCAAACGCACACCACACCACACACACACACACCCCACACACACCACACACACCACACCACACACACCACACACCACACATACACCTCACACCACACACACCCCACACCCCACACACACCACACCACAGCACACACACACCACAGCACACATACACCACACACACCACACACACACCACACCACACAAACACACACACCCCACCACACACACACACACCCCACACACCACACACACACCATACACACCACATACACCCCCAACACACCACACCACACACACACCACACCACACATACACCACACACACCACACCACACACACATGCCACACGCCACACACACACACACACACCACACATCACACATACCACAAACACACACACCACATACACACACACACACACCACATACATACAGAACCATTTCTTTGATGTATTCTTTTGCCCCCTTCCAGCACTTTAGCATGGTGTTATGCACATAAGGGGTGCCCGGAACACAAATCCTCCCTCATGTTACTCGGCTTCAGGTGGGCATATCAGGTCCTAGAGGGCACTGGCTTGGGAGGTGGGAAATCTGCCTGGAGCGCCATCTCAACCATGACCTCTGGATGACCTTGAGAGGGTCAATTCTCTCTCCTGTCCCTCAGTTCCCTCCTCTTATAGGTAGATAATCATGCAATATCAGAGATGAAAAGGCCCTTGGAGGTCATCTATTCCTCTTTCTCTGTTCCTCTCTCCAAACTACCAGTGAGGAAACTGAGGCCCAGAGAGGGGAGAGATGTGGCCAAGGTCTCAGAGGGCATCAGGACACAGCGGATTCCAATGTGGTCTGTGTAATACACCATAATCTCCCTACTCGTTCTGTGGCAAAATCCAAACACAACTTGTCTCTGGTAAAATCTAAAAGCATTACTGGGGGAATGTCTCTACACATGCCACACACACACATGCATACATGCACGTATGTGTTAACAACCCTGCCGTACCTACCCACAAGGCTTCTATGGGAGTTAAAGCAAATCATGGACAGACAGTCGTGTGGACTGGGAAGGCTCATAGAGGTGAACCTCCCAGTCGTGGGCCAACATGGGATCCCATGCTTTTCACTAGGCACCATACTCACATACTTAGGTCACGCACATGAGTGTGTATGTGCACAAGGGCTTTCCTGAGCTCGCCCAGGCACACATTCTCAAGCACCATCTCCTGTGAATGCGCTCATCCAAGTATGCATGAGACTTCCATGTGGCTGCTCTTATACCTGGCTTCCCAGGCACCTGTTCATATGGGTGTGAGGTTTCACACCCCCTGTGCAGGCTCACATTCATGCACACACACACACGCTCGCAAGTGAGGTGAGCATGCATCCTCCTTATGTGTGCTTGCCCACACCCCAGCCCCTCTCTGCCCCCAGGCCAGCTCTCAGCCTCCCAATCTGCCTAGGAGCAGCCTGGCAGGATATGGGGTGAACGTGTGACGATGATAGGGTGATTCAGCAATTTCACTCCCAGCCTCCAGGATGTCTCTCCTTTTTCATTCCTTTGCCCTTGTCATCCCAAGTAAGTCCGATTTGCCACATGCAGTGTGTATTTGTTGTGGAAGGGGCAGGGGGAGTATAGAGAATTCAGGGGTGCACATGAATGTATACAAACTCCTGGGGCTGGAAAGGGACCTCAGAGACTCCTTGATGCCATCACTACAGAGTTGCCTCTATCACATCTTACCAAAAGAATGGCCAGACACTTGCACGCCTCCAGTGATGTGGAGCTCACCGCTTCCTCAGGACACTATTGCAGATCCCTTCGTCAGTCTGATGTGTGTGTGTGTGTTTGTGTGTGTCTGTCTGTCTGTGAATAGAAGTACTAATGTACATGTGCACATATGAGACAGTATATACAGCTAGCCACGTCTTAATTACTTGTTCCAAAGAAATAAATTATGACATAAGACTCTCAGGTCATGGTGAAACCACGTAGAGGGGGAAAGGCAAGGGCCTATACTCCATAGAAGGAAGGTTCACTCGCAGGGCCCTTTCTGCAGAGTTCCACAGCCCACTCAAATAACCTGTCAGCTGGGTGATAGGTATTGGCCGCCTATATGTGTGAAAAATTCAGACCGTGGATTGTCCCTGACATGGTTAATTGTAAGATGCCTAGATGCTGGACATATGCTGTGTATCTTTGAGGCACAGGCCCATGGGCTAGAGCAAAATAATAAGTTGTGGTAAGGTTATTGGCATAGATGGAGCTCAAGAGAGTTGTGAGGTGGCTTCTGGGTGATCTAGGAAGCTTTCTGGGAGCAATTTTTGGGACCAGAGTAGAAGGCAGCTTAGTGTTGCCAAAGGAGCACTGGACACAGAGTGAGACTGACCTGGATATTACGTCCACCTCTGCCACATCTAGGCTGAGTGCTCCTGGGCCTGTCACCTCTCTTCAGTGGATAAGACTTAATGGAGTTGCCAGCGAGATGATGTCTGTAAAAGCCTGTTACAAGGTAGATGCTCCATTGAATCTGAATCTGAAGGGATGATCTTTGGAAGAAAAGGGCAAGGAGTGTTTTCAAGGCAGAGTGAGGTTGGAGACATGTGAGGGAAGAGTCATAGATCCAAGGGACTTGTCCTGAGTGGAGGTGTTGGGAGTGAATGGAAATGGGAAGAGGAGGAAGAACAAGAGACTTTGAAATTTGTCTGTGGGAGTTTGAACTTCATGTTCTTGATGCAGTGAAAAGACCAAAACATCTACATGGAGTCAAGCCCTTCACCTATCTGAGCCACAACTTGCTAGCTGTGTTGACCATGAGAAAGTTACTTCGCCTTTCTCAAAAGAAGACATTTATGCCGCCAAAAGACACATGAAAAAATGCTCATCATCACTGGCCATCAGAGAAATGCAAATCAAAACCACGATGAGATACCATCTCACACCAGTTAGAATGGCGATCATTAAAAAGTCAGGAAACAACATCAGGAGAGGGTGTGGAGAAATAGGATCACTTTTACACTGTTGGTGGGACTGTAAACTAGTTCAGCCATTGTGGAAGACAGTGTGGTGATTCCTCAAGGATCTAGAAGTAGAAATACCATTTGACCCAGCCATCCCATTACTGGGTATATACCCAAAAGATTATAAATCATGCTGCTAATAAAGACACATGCACGCATATGTTTATTGTGGCACTATTCACAATAGCAAAGACTTGGAACCAACCCAAATGTCCATCAATGATAGACTGGATTAAGACAATGTGGCACATATACACACCATGGAATACTATGCAGCCATAAAAAAGGATGAGTTCATGTCCTTTGTAGGGACATGGATGAAGCTGGAAACCATCATTCTCAGCAAACTACCTCAAGGACAAAAAACCAAACACTGCATGTTCTCACTCATAGGTGGGAATTGAACAATGAGAACACCTGGACACAGGAAGGGGAACATCACAGACCGGGGCCTGTTGTGGGGTGGGAGGAGGGGGGAGGGATAGCATTAGGAGATATACCTAATGTAAATGATGAGTTAATGGGTGCAGCACACCAACATGGCACATGTATACATATGTAACAAACCTGCACATTGTGCACATGTACCCTAGAACTTAAAAGTATAATTAAAAAAGAAAAAAAGTTACTTCGCCTTTCTGAGCCTTAGTTTCTTGCTCCAAAAAATGTAGATAATAGTACCCAACTTACATGGTTATTATGAAGCTCAAATGAGTTAATATGTATAAAGCTCTTAGAAAAGGGGCACATAGTAAGCATTGCTCATTTTTATTATTTGTACACTGGGGAGAATGATAACTCCTACCTTATAGGGCTGTAGTAAGGATCAAATGAGAATGATCCCAAAGCCTGTTGAGATGTTTATTTGTTGTTATCTTGGACAAAATGTCAGGGGGGGAGTTTCCTTAGGCTGAGAATAGCCTTAAGTAATTCATTCTTTCACTAGTTCAACCAAGCAATATTTATTCAGGGCCTACTATGTGCCAGACACTGTGTTAGGTCTTGAGGAGATAGGTAATGGTGAGCAAAACTGCTGTAGGTCCTCATCTCATGCAGCTTACTGTCTAGTGGATACAAAATGAGTTTTTCACACTCAACCCCCAAGTGCCCTGTTGGTGGGCACGATTGATTTAGTCCAGAAAATTTCAGTATATGAAACTGTTCAATGCGTTAACAGTTTTAGTTAATCTAGAACCTGTGATTGGCCATCCCACCTAGTCCTTAAGGCAAAGGGATAGCCATGCTGAAGTGTGAGTAATTCCTGCAACAGCAAAGTCTGGAACAATCTTAGGCTCAGCCCGGAAATGGGGATGGGGACCCCTCTGCCAAATTTGCCTGATCCGAAGCTCCTAACCCTTGCCCCATCAGCACAACTGGTGTGATTTACTCGAGTCATGTGAGATTGGATAATATTTGTTCTCGGGGGTGGAAGAGATGGGGACGAGCATTGGGAAGGTGAGATGGGGAGTAGGAAGCAAGGCTTCAACTCTGACTTAAGTCTCTTCAGATACAGATTCTTACTTTGCTTTTAGCTTCTTTGATGCCAAAAGGTGTACAAGTGGGAGGTCCCGGCGGGGTGGAGGATATACTTCCTATGGCTATGGTGGAGGTTGGGGGAGGCAAAAATGAGTTGGAAGAGGCTGCAGATTGGCAATACCAGACTTCTCTTTTACCCCCAAAGACTAGAGAAAGTTAGAACTAATACTAGCTAATATTTGCACTTGATCTTAGCCAAGAGGTCAGGAAGTGATACTAGCTAATATTTGTAGAGCACATACTATGTGGTGTACACTGTTCGAAACCCTCCACATATATTAACTCATTTCACCATCACAATAATCCTGCAAGGCAAGCTATCATTGTCATCATCCTCATTTTACTGAAACACAGAAAGGTTTAGAAATTTATCCAAGATTACACAGCTATTAAGTGGTGAATTGGGGATTTTTAACCCAGGTAATCTAGTTTCAAAGTCCACTATGTTCATGTAATCTGTGCTGCATTTCTCCACCTATAAAATGAGGAGGCTGGATTGGTTTATCTCTGAGTCTTTCCAGCTCTGACAGTCTCATTATATTTCACATGTACTTCTATGAACTTCCAGGCCAAATGAAAAAAAAATGCTGCTCCCAAATGTCAGTGATTTCCACTAAAGTCCCTCGGGAGGAGAGTGGGGAGCCCAGGCTCAGGGAAAAGAGCCGACACTGGAGCTTGGTCTTCCCAGCAGCCTCTAGGGCCTGAGAACAGCTGGGGACCTGGGAAGCTCTGGGAGCCAGGGCCTGGCCTGCATTTCCAAGTCACTTGTAACAATAACAAGGAGCAGCAGCTCAGGCAGCCTCTGCTGGGATTTGGGGTCAGAGGTTTCACAGTGGGTGGAGGAACAGAGCTCCTCAACTCCATCCCTCTGGGCAGCCCTTGAGCTGTTGCTGCTGCTGCTGTCAGGGCCCTTAGAGTCCAGGTCAATCAGCAGTTCCAAGGCTGAGGCTGCCAAGGGGCAGGGGAAAGGAAGTCCTGCACTTGGGGAATGGGAGTTGAGGCCCTGGAAATGGATGCAGGCTGACTTTCCCTGGCCCTTTCCTCTACCTTGGGTTGGTTGCCTTCTGGGAGCTGGAGAGAAGAATGTAGTATGATGATATAATGTCATAGATGGAAATAGGACACTGATCTAACAGCCCAGGTTCTGCCTCCTCTTCTCTTGTCTAAGCCTCAGTTTCCTTACCTACAACATGAGGAGAATATTCCCCACTTCATAATTGATTGTGATGATGACCTATGTGAAAAGGCCTGCCACACAATGGGTGCTCAGTAAATATGAGTTGAATGTAAAGATAGTTGATTGATTGCTCTAGGTGACCCTGGGCCCATAGCTTGGACTCTGTTTTTTCATCTATAAAATGAGGAAACATTTTTACCTGCCATTCCCTTCATTCCCTGGCTGAGGAGAGCCTAGAATTGGGGACATCCTGTGGAAGTGAAAGGACAGTAGAAAACACAGATGCGACTACCCTCAGGGTCAGGAAGTGGGTTGTTTAGGCAATTTCCTCATTCCTTCTATTCCCGCCCCTGCTCCCACCCCTGGTCAGACTAGTTTAGAGTCTGGAAAAGAAGCTGCATCCCACACTGGAATCCCCGTGTCTCTCTCCTCCAGCCCCTTCCTACACTCACCCTTATAGGGCGCCTCTCCCGGAAAGACTCTGAAGTTCTGGGCAGGAAGGAGGGTCCCTGTTGACTGGTGAGAAAGTCAAGTCTTTGGGATATTACATTCCTGAGATTATCCAGAGAACCCCTGGGGATTGCAGCTGCTGCTGACTCTCCTCCCTGGCCCTACTCTTGGCCTGCTGTGGACGTGAGGACTGTAGGGCCCAAGGCAGGAGAAAGATTGGGGGAAAGGCTCAAAGGCAAAGAGTCAGGCCTGGAGCAGCCCTGCAGGCCAGGTGAGGAGTCAGGATGGGGCAGGAGGAAAGGATGTCCTGGCAGCACTGGCAGGAAGGAATTAAGGGGAAAAGCGTCCGAGGGAGTAGGAAGTTTTGCCAAGGGGAGACTTATAAAACCATCAGCATTCCTGCGGCTATAGGTTGGGGGCCCTTTTCGGGGGTGGATGAGTAGGTATTAGATCACAGTCATCCTGGTGGATAGAGATGGAAAGTCAGGCTTTCTGAGAGGCCTTCTGTGAGGCCCACATACTCCAAGCCAGTGTGGGACAGCTTGCACCCTTGGGGGGAGACAGAGGGGAGGTAGGTGTTCTGGGGGTTCCTCAGGAGGCTGTCCCAGACTCTGAGTTCTATAAAAGCCTTCTAGAATTTATTGCTTCCATTGCTCTTTCCCAGCTGGGATTGTTCCTCATCCTCTCCTTTGTGATAGAAGACTAAGAATTGTCAGGCACCCACCTCTCATTAGGTAACAAGTCTGAAGCCCAGCAAAGAATTGGTCAAAGGTACAGGGTCAAGCGCAGAATGCCTGTGTCAGTCAGTCCTTCTTGAAACCAGCTCTCCTCTGCCCTTTTCAGGGACAAGATTGGCATCCTCCAGGGCTGTAGCACCACATCCCCAGCAGACATCACATCCCGAACATGAGCATATGTCTCCAGGTCATTGACATGGGGTTTAAAAGTGGCACCGTGACACCAGTGCTCCAACTTAGGACCTGGTGGCAGGCTCAATTGAGCTTCAGCCCACATACCATCCTCCATCTCTACTCAGCTGTCTCTGAACTGTGAGCTGCTCTAAGAAACCAGCCTGTGTCTAATTGACCCCTGTGTCCTGCGACAACCTGGCTCAACCCAGCCCCTATTCTAGGCCTAGCCTAGAGAAAGTTTGCCAAGTGCATAGAACACACATGGACTCCCATGCACATACAAGTGGCCAAAGCCACTGCACCCACCTTCCAGCTGAGAGACCCCAAGAGAGAGGAGTCAGCTCCAGAGGGCTCATGAGAGCCTGCTTTCCACAGTGGCCGTGGTCTGTGCTGGCAAAACTCAGGATAGGCCTGGGGGCGGTGAGAGCCCACTCTGGAAGAAGGGAGGGCCAAGCTGTGAATAGGGCTCTGTGTGGCCCGGCTGAGAAGGCTGGGGGAGGCTGGAATGTGAAGAACGTGCTCTCATGACTGCGGCCCTAGGCCTGGGTCTATGGCACAGGACTGGCTAGGAGTGAGGGGTGGGGATGTTGGAGGTGGTTAGGGAAGGAAGGGAGAGGTGGGGCAGAGAAACCAGGCAAGGCAAGGAAAAAAAGTCTCTCCAGACATCTCCTCAGATACCAGGGCAAGGGCTGGTCCTAGAGCCTGGAGGCTGAGCGAAGAGTATGCTGGGGAGAGTGAGCTCCATCCCAGCCACTTGTGGCTGAGGATGGCCCGGTTCTGGACAAAGCTTGTCCATAGCCTTTGCAGCTTGTCTCCAAACTACACCTCTCAGACCTCCCTACTTCTCACCCAGCAACCATCATTCTGTTTTTATCCTCCTTTTGGCTCTGGCTTTCGCATTTGCACTCTTTCAACGGGTTTCCCTTTTCTCTGAAAAAACTCATGATCTGCCTTTTATTTTTGCCTGGCAACTGTATCTCCCACTAGACTGAGAGCTCCTCCAGGGCAGGAATCACATCTGCTTTTGTTCATGTTTGCATCTGCAGGTCTACCCCAGTGCCTAGTGGACTGCTCAGAGCAGATGCTGCACAGACTTTTTTGAATTCAACAGGTCTAAGGGGAAATTCATTACAACAGGAAGATTTCCCCCCGTATACCCCCAAATAACTTTTTCCTCTGTTCCTGACTTCAGTTAATAGCACCACCATCCACCCAGTTGCCAGGCCAGAAACATTGGGGTCATCCTTGACTCCTCTCTTTTCTTCCCACATCCTATCATTTACTTTGGTTCTACCATGTAAATTGTCTATATATTGGTCCCCTTCTTCCTATCCTAAAGACCACTGCCCAACCCAGAACCTTACCACTAACTCTGGTCTCCCTTTGTTTTTCCTTCTTTCTTTCTTTTCCTTCCTTCCTTCCTTCCTTCCTTCCTTCCTCTCTCTCTCTCTTTCCTTCTTTCTTTCTTTCTTTTTGGAGTTTCGCTCTTGTTGCCCAGGCTGGAGTGCCATGGCGTGATCTCAGCTCACTGCAACCTCCGCCTCCCGGGTTCAAGTGATTCTCCTGCCTCAGCCTCCTGAGTAGCTGGGATTGTAGGCATGTGCCACCACGCCCAGCTAATTTTTTGTATTTTTAGTAGAGACAGGGTTTTTCTATGTTGGTCAGGCTGGTCTCGAACTCCCGACCTCAGGGGATCCACCCGCCTTGGCCTCCCAAAGTGCTGGGAGGCCACTGTGCCGGGTCTCTGGTCTCCCTTTCTCTAGTTTTGCCTAAGCCCCCCATTTCCAATCCATCCTTCACTCAACAGTTAGAGTAACATTCTGAAACATAAATCTGACTACGTTACCTCTCTGTTTAGGCCCCCTCAATGGCTCTCCATTGGGCTCTAGATAAAGTCTCAAGTTCTTAAGATGACCTATAAGGCCCTTCGTGATCTGGCCCCTAACCTGCTGCTTCAGATTCATTTCCCACTCTCTGTCTGGCACTCTGCTCTCCAGCTAGACCAAGGTCCTAAATGTGACAGTTCTGGGAAATGAGATGAACAGATGGGTGGGACAAACCACAGGCTTTGATACATCCTCATCCTTTTCTAGTCTCTCCCTTCTACCTGCCAGGCTCTTTGCCCCCTTGTCTTCTTGATGAACAACTGCTTAGCTTTCAAGACCTGTTCTAAACACTACTTCCTTCATGAGGGTCCTTATGACAATGTGCCCCCACTCCCAGCAACAAATTACTCCCTCTGCTCAGTTCCACAAGGCTTTATACTTTCCAGTAGCACTCACATTGAATTGTGATGATTTGTGCATGTAATCGACTCCCCCTCTGAGCTGAGAGTTCATCAAGGGCAGGGAATATGTCTGATCTATATGAATCCCTGAGTACCTAGCACAGGACTTAGCTCTGAGGAGGTATCTAATGAATGAGTGAATAAATAAAGGAATATATGAATGAATGACCCACTGGATGAGAAGATTGTCACCACTAATCCTGGTCTTGTTCTAGAGTGGCTGTCTTTATAACTTTTGGATTCTTGGCCTCTGGGTTCAGAACCTCCAAATCAGAGGGATATGTTCTACAACAAGGAAACAAAAAGGGCCTTCACTTTGTAGCAGAAATCTCTGATGCAAAAGTTCATATGCTATCTTCCCCTGTAAGTCTTTCAGCTACCAAAATAGCATCAAGATTAAGGTCAAAAGCAGAGTGGGACTCATGGGCCTGATCCAATCCAGGTTATTCTGGACCTCAGAGAGAAAAAAATAGAGTGCCATAAAATTGGGAGCCCTATTGATCTCAAGCACAGACTTGGTTCTGACATTTACCTTGACCTTGAGCAAATCATTTCACTTCTGTGCCCCATTTGCCTTATGTGTCACATGAAGATAATAAAATCTACCATGCAGGATGGTTGTAATGGCCAGAGAAGGTCACTCATTTGCAACCTATAAATCCCTAAATTTAAGGCCTACTTATCTCCTGAACTATCTGTAATTCTGTTAAAACTATGATGGGTTAGGCTGGTGGAGTGGGGGAGTAGGAGATTTAATAGGACTAGAGCATAGAGTACAGTCTGTCCCACCCATCAGTTCATCTCTTAATTTCCAAGAACTGTCACATTTAAGACCTCACAGGGGCCTGCTTTCTCCTTCTCTTCTACTCTCTCATCCTTTCTCATTCTTCTTTCCTCCCCCTTTGTCTACACTGAGAATTATATTGACTTGCTTAATCATAGTTCCACTTTGTAGCTTTGTAGCAAACTTTCATATCTGTTGCTATTGGTCTTTCTCCTCTGGTCATGCCGATCTTATTCTAGAACTTTTTATCTCCTTCACACTAACATCCCTCGAGGGTCCTGCCAGTGAACACTCGGGAGGACATCCCCCATCCCTCCTCTCTCCTGTGGCCAATTGTGGGCTACGAGGGTGGATCAGACCTTTAGTCATTTTAGGGTAATCTAAGGCTGAGACAAATCTTTTAGGATTAGGAAGCATTGTGGTCAAGTGTCTGCACCTGGTATGGCAGTCATTGTGCGGAGGGTAAGAGATAGACACATACTATGGCAACTATTTTCCTGATAACCACTTGGTTGGTTTAGAGGCTGGCTGTGTAAAAGGAGAACAGGCAAGAAGACCCTTCTACCTCTAAGAGGTACCCTTCTTTCCTTCCTTCTTTCTTTTCTCTCCTCCTTAACTATTGAATGAATGTCTCTACAACTACCATTTTAGCCCAAGCCACTGACATTGTTTGCCTGAACTACTGCAAAAGCCTCCTAACAGATCTCCCCACTTCCACCCTGGCTCTACAATCCACTTCCTACCCAGCAGCCAGAGTGACCTTTTGAAGGTAGAAATTAGATCTTGTCATTCTCCTGCTCTATATCCATCAATGGCTGCCTACTGTAATTTGAATCAAAGTCCAAATCCTTACCCTGGCCTTAGCCTCTCATAATTTGGCCTTCGTTTCTCTCTTCACCATCCGCCTGAAATGCTCTTCACCTAGCTCTTCACATTGCTGACAACTTCTTGCCATCTGGGTCTCTGCTCAAAGTTCAGCTCTTTAGAGAGACCCCTCAGGCCACCTCTCTATCCCCCCTACTCAATCACTCTCTACCTCATCCTGTCTTTAAAAGTTTCTCCTTCTTGGTTCTTAGTGATGCCTGAAATTTCCTTATTTCTTTGTTTACTTATTTATTGTTTGTCTCTTCCTACTAAGAGTTCAGCTGCGTAAGGATCTCATCTGTCTAGATCACTGCTATATCCTTAGCATCTAGTATAGTGCTCTGAAGGGCACTGGTACTGTATAAATATTTGTTGAATGCATGAATTTATAGAGTGCTTAATCATTTTTAAAAGTGCCTTTATGTACGTTAATTTGTCACAAAGCCTGTGAAGTCGGGATTATTGCTTTCCTAGTCTTATGAATGCAGATGCTGAAGCTAAAGAGGTTATGAGTGATGTTCAATGTCACATAATCAGTAAGCAGGGGAAGGTGACCCTGAACTTGGGTTCTCCAATTCTGAATACTGCCCTTGCCACCAACACATCCTGTTTCTAGCCTTGTTGATGCTATACCAAGGATGGTATGTGCCAAGCAAATGTTGACTTATTCTTTAATAATCTTTCTTATCAGGCCTCGGAACAGTACTGTGAGCTGTGGCAGAGTGTCTCCAATCCCCTGACCTGGGGGCCTTCTCCATTCAGGGACAGTGAAGTGAACCAGCAGGATCAGCCATGGGGTAGCAGAAAGTACAGTTGTATGGAGTGGGCAGCCAGGAGTCTGGGTCTGGGCTCCACTTTGCTCCTTACTTCATTTTCCTTTTCTTTGGACCTCCATGTGTCTTTCTGTAAAATGGGTAGATCGAACTTGCTAACTTTAAGATCGCTTTCAGTTCGGATATTGCATCTCTGCAATGCCTTGACTTCTTCTCTGTTTCTTTTGCAGTGCTTCCCATTGCTGCAGGTGAAGAAGAATGCTGGTAAGTACACGAGGTGGGCATTGCAAGTGGCATACAAAGAGACTGAGCTTCTCAGTAGTCCTCATGGGGCAGCCGATCAGGTCCCTGGGCAGCAGAGCCAATGGCCGAGATGCAAAAGCCGGAGACATCCTCTCTGTCTCCCTCCACTGGGCATTTGCTGTCCTCCTCGGGCCCTGCTTTTTGGCTCACGTGCAGAGCCTCTTTATTTCTCAGCCGGAGGTTTTGCTCTTGTCAGAGAGCCAGGGGAGGACTTCCCTCCAGAGCTTTCAGCAAGTGGCAGCCACCCATATACTTCCCTTGTTCTCAAATGCCTTCTTTCCACTGGGAAGTGTATTAGGGGTGAGAGATGCCTCAGGAGAGAAAACAGGTAAGTGGAGGGTAAAGAAAGGAGACTTGGAATTTGGGGTTCAGTGTCTGTTATATTCCCAGCACTTGCTTTATCTAGAAGGCTTCCAACAGCAGGAAGGCTTTGGAGTTCATTAGACTGAGGTGATATATATAGCCTTTTCCTTTTGCTCTCTCACAAGTTTCTGTGAGCCCAACTTCCCATCTTCCTGGTGCCTCTGGTGTCCTACTTGGGTGTGGATAAGTGGATGGCATACTGGGAGCAACTACCTTCCATTGAGAAGGATACAGTTGTCTAGAGAGGGATAACAGCTTTGTGGAGGAAGAGAAAGAAGGCTACTGGCCAGGGAAGAGTTTGGTGCTGGAGCCTGAACTCCTGGTATCAGCTGGGCTTTGCTAAGGTCATCGAGGCCATCCTCCTGGCTCTAGCCTGACTTCAGCCATTCCCATTGGCTCCAATTTTTCATCAGGATGAGCTCATGACTTGAATGAGCATAGCTTCTAGGAGACAGTTAGGATTGGGGTTGCCAAAACAGAAAGGCATCAATTAACAAGTGGCATGCTAAGGGCCTGTGCAAGGCATCTTGGGAAGACGTTGGAAGAGACAACCAGAACCCTTACTAATAAGGACCTTCCAAAGTAGTTGGAGCTGGTTTGGGCGAATCACGCCAGGATGCAGAGAGAGGATTCTAGTGACTTCCCAAGGATGTTTCCATCTTACGGCTCTGAGTTTTTGGGTGGTGGCTGCTACAAAACAAGAACTGATAGGTGAGGGGTTTATTTGCATTGCCATGACAGCAGAGAAGAGAGGATTTATTTTGAAACAGGAACACTGCTTTGATCAGCATACAGCATACATCTGCTTCTCCACTTCCCCACCCTGCCTTTCCCCGTCATCATCATTCCAAGGCTTCTTGCTGCGCAGTTTCTGCTTTGCAACAGAGACTTCTGAGGGCACAAGGTCTGTGCACTGCCCATACTAGGGGAAGGACACACTTCTCCATTTCAGAGACACCAGCTGCAAAGGCTAAAAGAAACCCCTCAGGCCCTGAAATAGTGACCCCCTTAGATGAATGCACCCACAGCTGCCAAGTTACTTCTTTAGAATATCTGTGCCAGGCAGAGGTGCCAGCACTGAGCTCTGGGAGGGTGGGCACCAAGTGGCTGAGTGGTCTGTGGCTTCCAGAGGAGCCAGGACTATCTTTTACTGGGTAGGGTCAGGCAGAGGAGGTTGCCACCTACAAAGCTGAGATGGGACTGGTCTTTCTGCTATTTCTTAGGTTAAAGTTTGAAAATGTCTATTTAAAGGCAAATGGGAACACATTGTTTCAGGCTGATTCAAAAACAATCTGGCATAAGTTATGAGTTTATATGGATGTGGAAATGGTAGCAGCAAGGCACTGGGAATCAAAGCACCTGGATTTTAGCCCAAATTTCATTATAGATTCACTGTGTGAGCCCAGGAAAGTAGCTTCCTCTGTCTGGGCTGGCGTCTACATCTACAAAATGGAGCTTATTGCATGGGACTCTTGTATGGATCACAATAGACAGCGCATTAAAAATGTCAAAGTACTGAACAAATGTGATTGTGAAATTTAGGTCAGGGGGTGAGCAGAACGCTTCATCTGTTTTATTACGTATTATTTGAGAAATAGGTAATACCTTCACAGGTTTCAAAATTCAAGAGGTACAAAAATACAAAGTCTCTTCTCACCCCAAGTCCCCAACCACCCAGCAGTCCTCTTAGAGGTGATCAGTGTTAGCAGCTTCTTGGCCCTCGATGAGTTTAGAAGGTCTGAATCAAGTGAGCTGTGCTAGATGGGACTGCGATGGGGGCTGGCACTGCCTGACTGGCCTGGGGGTGGGGCTGAGGGGAGCTGCAGAAAGGGTCGTGGAGCAGGAATCTCGGGGCAGGAAATATGGGGTGGTAGAATCAGCATTCTTTTGGGACCCAGTCTTGACTGTGCCACTCGTGGTGGAATGATAACAAGTAAGAGGCTTCCCCTCTCCGAACCTCAATGTTCTCATCTGTACATTGAGCCTGCCCCATTCTCCTAAGCCATTTCTCCCAAGTGTGACCAGAGCAGAACAGAAGTGGTAGAGGAGAGGACCAGCCAGGGACTTTTTAGTGACAAAAAAGCCAAAATACTGACTCCGGGCTGACAGTTGTATATAATAATTTCCCTCTTTCTCTCTCTTTCTTTTCTTTCTTTCTTTCTTTCTTTCTTTCTGTCTGTCTGTCTGTCTTTCGTTCTTTCTTTCTTTCTTTCTTTCTTTCTTTCTCTCTCTCTCTTTCTTTTCTTTCTTTCTTCTTTCTCCTTCTCTTTCTCCTTCCTTCCTACCTACCCTTCCTTCCTTCCCTCCTCCTTCTTCTTTCTCTTTTTTCTCCTTTCTTTCTTTCTTTCTTTCTTTCTTCTTTCTTTCTTCTTTTTTTCTTTCCTTCCTTCCTTCCTTCTTTTTTTTTTCTATGAGACACGGTCTCTGTTACTCAGGCTGAAGCGCAGTGGTGTAGCATAGCTCACTGCGGCCTTAATCTTCTGGGCTTAAGGGATCCTCTCACTTCAGCCTCCTTCCTCAATAGCTGGGACTACAGGAGTGCATCGCCACGCCCAGCTCATCTTCCTTCTATTACGATGAATCAAGCAAAGATTTATCTGACACATCATTGCTTTTGTTCTAGTGGTCCCACTGACAGAGGAAACCTTGTAAGGGCTGTCACAGGATCACTTGGTACCACCTTATAGGAGAGCATTAGGAATGTCCAACTGGCTTCAACACATGTGGTGCTGCCCAGGCCCAAAAGAATGACCTGAATTACCTTTGAAGTCCCTGCTATCACAGTCCAAGAAGCCACTAGCACAGTGTTTCCCAAATGTCACTTATTTGTGAAGCAACTTCAGAATTTTTGCCATCACATCATCCATGCCATTAAGTACTTAATATTTTTCTTTAAATCAACCTGATTTTAAATAATAACCTCACCCTAAGCCATAATATCTATGAAATTAGGTTTTGAGGCACTAGTTACATTTTTCCTAATATGTAGTAAATTAAATATATATCATGATGCAGATGCCAATGTACCACCCCAAATCATCCTATGCCAACATATATATCAAACACTGAGAAACACAGAGCTAGCGGTAGTAAAACCAGCAGCTCAGGAGGAGGTTCAGGCCTTAGGGACTCACTCCAAGACGTGCTACATGCTCTCAGGCTCCCAGCATCACTTCATATTTCTTCCAGACCCACACACCCTGTTGCTTGAGCACAAATTGCTCCTAAGATGGAAAGGTCCTGGAGCCTAAAAGGAACCCGCTTCCTCCAAATAAAACCCACAATTCAAAACTGCCTCTTAAGTGCTGAAGTGAGAATACTTGATTGGGGCCGGAAGCTCCAGGTTCCAGTTTTGGCTGTGACCTTTGCCAGCTGTGTGTCCTTGGGCCTGTCGCTTTCCCTCTCTGGGCCTTAGTGTCTCTAACTATAAAATGAATAGCTTGCTTTAAATGACCTCTAAGGTATCTTGCTGCTCTGAAATTCAATGACTCCTTGACTTACAAACCCCACACTCCGCGGAGCTCATTAGCTCGCTTACCAGCAGCCCACAGAGGTGAGGAGGCTGCTGACCTTCCCTCCCACCGCCTTTGCACCAAATCTTCCCCAAGGCCCCCTGCTCCCAGTGCACAAAGCTCCTTTTGTTGCCTGGAGCCATTCGGGGCTTCACTCCAGGCTCCTGCTGAAGTGGCTGAGGTGGCCTGGTGGGGTAATAGTTTGCCTGTAACAAGAGCCCCTGCTCGCAACCCAACTGGCTCCAGTCTGGCTGCAGGCTTGGCCTCAGCATCAGACTCATCCATCAGCTCCCCCAGACCCCTCCCCCAAGCTCTGAGACAGATTTGAACAGTAGAAAATGGAAACAAATACATTTATTTAACATGCTATTGGGTGTCTGTCACCTCCAAGGCTCAGAAGGGCAGTAGACAAACATACTAAGCATATGAAAGTCATCAGAATAATAATAATTCAATCCACATCCTTTCTTTTGAAAATGGCCAAATCATTTTTATAACGGAGTCTTGACAGATCTGGTCATTTAACATTTGTTATTTTACAAAGAACATTTGCAGGGCATGGCTTATCTAACATTTGACAGATATTTTACCCAGCAACTTGGAATAGTATAAAGATCTACTTAGTTAGGGAGCATCTGGAATTTATTATCATTTGAGACAGGAAATCTTTTAACCATGATCCACAGTGAATTCAGCCAAGGTAAAAATGCTGGGATGTGACTTGAGAGACCTAGGATCTAGTCTCGTCTCCATCATTAACTCCTTCTGCGACCTTGAGTTAGTCACCTCTGCTCCCTGGGCCTCAGTTTCCTTGTCTGCAAAATGAGAATGTTGAACTAGAGGGTCTCAAGATTTTGATTTTGCACCCTGACCCCCTCTCCTCCAGAAGTCAGGCTGAAAGGAAGGGGAGGTGGGGGTAGGGTCAGTGGAAAGGGCAATTTCAAGGTGTTCTTTGGGATGGGGGGAAGGATTTCCAGGCCTGTGGAGGAGTGTAAGGGCTTCTTTTGTGGCCTAAGGGGCTGGGAAGCCCAGGTTCTCAGTTGCTGTTTTCAAGAGTGCAAGACAGAATTAGGTCTAGGTTTAGAGAGTCAGGTCAGGTACATCTCCCTAGGTATAGCCTAGATGACCATTTTCACAATGTAGGCCACTCCAAATCAGGAGCTGGAGAGGGCATGGGAACTTCAGGTGGAAAGACAGGTCTGAAAAGGACCTGGGAAGTGCTACTGGACACTTCCACCAGAAGGTCCTGTGGATCCTTCAAACTCAACACTAAAGATCATAATTCTTTACCATTTCTCTGGAAACCTCCTCTTTCTCCAGAATCCGCTTTCTTGGTTAAAGCAGCCCCATGCACCCAGCCACTCCAGCAAGAATCACGGGCGTTACCTGGACTCCATTTTTCTAATTTGCTGCCATTTAGTTGTGTGCAGGGGACCTCTTCATAAGGCTTCCTAAATCTACCGCCTTTTCTTGTCACTCACACTAGCATAGCCCTCCATCTGGGCCCTAGCAGCTCTGGCCTTGATGGTTGCAACCGCTACCTAACTGGTCTTCCTGCCACCATGCTCGCCCTTCCAGTTCACCCTCCATACTGCTGCCAAAGTTCTCTCTTTAAAAGAAAAACTTAGGCATCCTCAAAAATCTTTGGTCATTTCCTACCTTTGGTCAAAGTCCAACTTCTTTGCTCTGGCATTCAAGGTCTCTCAAGCTTAGACAGCCTATCTTTCTTGCTTCCTTTCCCACCTCGTTCCTATATTTCTGAGCCCCATGGGACAACTCGCTATTTCCTAGACAGACAGTGAATTCTCATATTGGACTCTCCACTGAGTGTGTTGTTGCCAGCCCCCTTCTTGGCCTGTCAAGCCACACTCTGGCCTCCCTTTCCATCTTGTCCGTAGCTATTACATGATAAAACATCACACTGTTCTGCATTGGCCTCTTTTCTTTCCTGTCTCTCCCATAGACCATGAGCTCTTGGTGTACAATGGCTATATCTGACTGACCCCTGGATTCCCAGAACTAAGCATAAGGCCTCACATAAACAATGAGTCTGCCAAGAACTGGCTTTTATTTTTGATGGCATAGCAAAAGAACTTCTGGTAATCAGACTGGTGACTTCTTCCTTTCAGCAGACTTTCTTCCCTATCATTTCAGCTCTGAACTAGCTATTACAGATCAACATAGAGCCCCACTGGCTCCAGATGACAAAACCTCTTGAGACAGGGCCTTAAGGATCCAGTGGTTCCAGCCAATGGTGCAGATCCGTGTAAAACACATTTTCACCAAACTCTTGAAATTTGGAGGTCGCCCACATCTCAAGGCAGGAAGGGCACTTAAGGACTATATTAACCCATGCTTTTGAAACTGAGTACTGAGGAGCCCTAGTGTCCCCTAGTGTCTTAGGGGACATGAAAGGAAGACAGAGTTATGGGATATCTCATTCCTGCTTCATTCAACTAAACCTATTTGACTTTTTGAAGGTTCCATGAACATTTCATTTGGAGACTGGAGTTGGCGGCATTAAAGTTTCATTTGGAGACTGTAGTTGGCTGCATTAAATGTTGGCGATCATAGCTCGAATCTGGTGTTCAATTTTCCCTTTTTTACCTTTCCTGCTACATGCCCAACTTGAGCTTTGACCAAACTCCTCAGGTATGGTGAAGCATCCTTTTTCATTGTATACTGTTAAAAGTTCTTTATATTGAGCCAGAATCTGCCTTACAACAACTTCCACCCAGTGGTCCTATTTTCACCCCTTGGAAGTAGTGTGTTCCTTCTTCCTTAAGGCCAATCTGCTGTCATTTAGAATCTCCCAAAGTCTAAGGTAGGAGAGATCTTATAGCTCATACAGTCCAATGTTTTCGTTGCAGCTGGGGAATGAAGCCCAGAGAAACTAAGTGATCTGCACAACAGCATAGAGCTAGTTGGCAGCAAAACTGAGACTAGAACCCAAGTCTCTACTCATCTATAATGCGCTCCCCAGAATCTGTCCTTTCCTAGCTCCTAAAATCGTTTCTCACAGTCCTGATCACTCTTCGCTAGACGTACTCTTGACTGACAGTGACCAATGGCTGAAGATCAGCAGCTGAGCTTGCGAAAGCTCCATGGCTCCCAAGCCTTGGTCTGCCTGGGGAGAGGGCAGAGACAAAGCAGAACAAACTGGTGCCAGAAGCAGAGCCGTTCCCTCACCACAGCCTGAAAGTCATTCTCCTCATCCTTCTCTTCTTTCCATAAAACTAAATTCCATTCAAACAGCCCTCCCCCCATGGCAGGGCAGCCAAGGGGCAGCTTTCAGAGGCCCCTTCTGACCTGTTTGCTAAAGGGTTCCTGCTGTGTGACCTTCCACATCCCAAGCCCAGAAACAGGAAGAGTTAGTTTGGTTTGCTTTTTGGGAAGAAAAATGAAAACATAGGAAGTAGGGCTCCTGAGAACAGAGGCTTCCAACTCTGTGTTCATTTGTCCCTGGAGCAGGATATTTCAGGGAATACATTCCACAGGGGAAGGGAACAGCCTCCCTTATTAAAAACAAAACACAAAACCCTTGAAGGTTTGGAAAAAGAAAAAGGCCAAAAGGAGACTTTTAAGGAGGGGAGGGGCAATTGTTTTATAATCTCCAGCCCTTCACCCCCTTGGCCACTTGGAGCTGTCATACTTTGATCTCACTACCATTATCAGCACATCTGTTGCCCAGAGATGTCCTGCTCCCTTTAACCTATGGCCCAAGAAAGAGTCCAAGTCTCCTTTCTTGTTTCCCTGAGGATGACCAAAGTAGGCTGGCACTCAGAATCTTCAATTAAAACCAAGAAAAAACAGACAGTAATTAATTACACAATGCGCAAACAGCAGAACAACATTCAGGCCTTGCCAAGTACGTGCTTTTTGTTTTAAGAAGCCCAGCAAAAGCAGGGAAGTGCTTTGTCAGTCCCCAAATATCTCCCAGGATAACTACTTCATCGTCCCAGATACGCTGCCATAAGTTTGCCTGGCTTTTTCCTCTCTCAGCTGTCAGTCACTGGGAGGCAGATGCCATCTTGTTTCCCTACTACTGTTGCTAGAAGGGCAATACAACAGGTCTTTTACCAAAAACAA
This sequence comes from Pan paniscus, assembly GCF_029289425.2. NCBI lineage: Eukaryota > Metazoa > Chordata > Mammalia > Primates > Hominidae > Pan > Pan paniscus. Next base: position 68,324,755 of record NC_073272.2, read on the forward strand.
CAACAACAACAACAACAACAACAACAACAACAACAAAACAACCTTCCAGAACCCCTACTGTTCTTTTCAGTTCTAGTTTCTGGGCTGAGGAACATGGTTAGTTCACAGATAGTTGCCAGGGTAAAAGTGTGGATCATTTTGGGGTGCCAAAGAAACATATAGCCCTGGAAGGAAACCAGCTCTGCCTACAATCTGGAGCTTCTACAGGTACACATGTACATGTGTCACATGTGTAGTGTGCAAACACACACATAGTCTATTTACCAAAATTTTAGTTTCATGGAATAACAAGGCCTTCACCATACAAAAACATACCATTGTCTCCCCTGAGGTTATGGGTAAGCAGAACCTCTTCCTAGAAGATGCTTCCAAGAGCATCTGCCTAGAATGGCTTGTTTTTTTCCAAAAAGATCTGGAGGCAAAATTTTCATATTAAAACAAGCATATAATTGTTGTGGAATAGCATAAAAAGTTCACATGAATTACCTGGGCATGATGGCTCACACCTGTAATCCCAGCACTTTGGGAGGCCAAGGCGGGTGGATCACCTGAAGTCAGGAGTTCGAGACCAGCCTGACCAACATGGTGAAACCCCATCTCTACTAAAAATACAAAAATTAGCTAAGTGTGGTGATGGGTGCCTGTAATCCCAGCTACTCGGGAGGCTGAGGCAGGAGAATCGCTTGAACACAGAGGCGGAGGTTGCAGTGAGCCGAGATCGCACCATTGCCCTGCAGCCTGGGCGACAAGAGCAAAACTCCGTCTCAAAAAAAAAAAAAAAAAATTTCACATGAATTCATAAGATAAAAGTGGAGACTTGAAAAAAAATTCTCACTTGTGGTTGGCTGTGTGAGATTCTCCTCCAGCTCCTCGGGCCTCTGTGGGGAATAAATTCTTTCTGTTCATTGGAGGTACTTTGGGGATGCAAAAGTCTGAGAGCCACAAAGTAAAACAGTAGGCTCCTTGAGGGTAGAAACGTCTCATTTTTCTCTGTATCCTCACATCTGAAACAGAGCCACCCACAGAGTGCTTGGGAACTATTTGCTCCATCCATGCATCCATCCATCCATCCATTCATCTATCTATCCATCCTTACCAAGAAACAAGCAAAAAAGGTAGCCTTAGAGTGGTGGAAAGAATACAGTTTCTGGAAAATTCATAAACCTCTGGGTCTGAATTCTGACTCTGTCACTTATTAGCCTCAGTTTTCATCACGTCTCTAAGCCTCAGTTTTCTCAGGTTTTTTTTGTTGTTGTTGTTGTTGTTTTTTTTGAGATGGAGTCTTGCTCTGTTGCCCAGGCTGGAGTGCAGTGGTGCAATCTTGGCTCCCTGCAACCTCCACCTCCTGGGTTTAGTTGATTCTCCCACCTTAGCCTCCCAAGTAGCTGGGATTACAGGCACGCACCACCATGCCCGGCTAATTTTTGTATTTTTTTTTTTTTTTTTGAGATGGAGTTTCGCTCTTGTTGCCCAGGCTGGAGTGCAATGATGCGATCTCGGCTCACTGCAACCTCCGCCTCCCGGGTTCAAGCTATTCTCCTGCCTCAGCCTCCCCGAGTAGCTAGGATTACACACATGCACCACCATGCCTGGCTAATTTTTGTATTTTTAGTTGAGACGGGGTTTCACCATGTTGGCCAGGCTGATCTCGAACTCTTGACCTCAGGTGATCCGCCTACCTCGGCCTCCCAAAGCGCTGGGATTACAGGCGTGAGCCACCGCTCCCAGCCTAATTTTTGTATTTTTAGTAGAGACAGCGTTTTGCCATGTTGGCCAGGCTGGTCTCGAACTCCTGACCTCAGGTGATCCACCCGTCTCGGCTTCCCAAAGTGCTTGGATTGCAGGGATGAGCCACCATGCCTTGCCCTAGTTTTCTCAGTTTTAAAATAAGAATCCAAATACCCAACTCCTGAGTTGATGTGGGACCTTAAGTGTGATAATGGGAGTGGGAGTGCTCTATAAGATCCCAGACAATACAGAAATTATAGTTATTTCATGACTATCAAATTACCACCATGACTAGCCCAGACAGTAGTGGGGTGGGGGGAGGGGAAGATGTTTTCTCCAGCCAGAAGTCTGATTTGAGAATAAGAAAGCAGGAGCTGAGACCTCAGGAATGAGCCCCCGGGCCTCTGGGATGGAGAGGGCAGATGTTGAATCCTAGCTCCAGCTCCACCCCCACTCCAGGAAGGCAGTACGCAGGCCAGAGGGGAACTTGGGGTGGAGTGATGGAAGGATCAGATGTGCCTCATACACTTCAGGTCTCCAAAGACCAGATGTGCTTTCCTTCTCATGTCTGCCAATGAGCCCCTTTGAGGCCCGGTTTGCAGCAAGGGTCATTCATCACTGGGGCTGAAATACAACCAGGCATAATGTGTTGACTTGGCTGCTAACAGACTCTGCCTCCTTGGGTAAGTCCTTTTTCCTCTCTGGGCCCCAATTTCCCTATCATTAAAATGAAAGGATTGGATCGGGTTGTCCCTCAGGTCCTTTGAGCTCCTACACGCTGTATTTAAGACTTTTTTGGGCCTTGATTTTCTAAAAATGTGAACAATGTGATTTGCCAAAAATATAATTGGTCTGATCATCTGATAGTTGGACACTGAATCATGGATGGGTGAAAAAGTTCAAAGCAATTGTGGGGCAGGAGACGGGCCTGGCTGGGGCCCTCTTCTGTTTTTAAGTCTGCTGGTTCCTGTGGCTCCTTCTGTATGTGTCTGTGTCTGGCCAAACTGGCCCAGCTCGCCTGAACATCTCAGAGCAAGCCGAGGTTGTAGCCCAGGTAGACGGCTTGTGGATACAGCAGGTGTTTCCCAAGCCCTGGGATCCGGCTCAGGTACCTCACAAGATAAAATGAGGAAAGGAAAGAAAACAGGAAATCCTACCCACTGTATGCAACTAATTGTTTAGGAAGAATTCCTTCTAGGCAAGCCCGTTGTCTCAGAAATCAGCAACAGCTGCTGGGTTGGAATGGCTAACTTGTGCAATCTCTGAGATTCTTAGGCTCCCCCCAAACCCCATCTCAACCTGTTTAGCCCTCTGCCATTCTCTGAAGCTCAGCTCAAATACTGTTCCCTCCCACTTTCAAATCCCCATCATACTGTATATCTGTCTTATAGCATGAATCATGCCTTGTGTTTTGAGCTATTTCCTTTCACATATGGATTAAAAATAAAATACATGTTCTGAGTGAAAATTCCAACCTATAATCTTTCACTCTCACTTTCCAGAGTTAGCCGCTCTGAAAAGGTTGTTGTTTTTTGTTTGTTTTATTTGTTTTTGCTTTCCAGAAATCTTCTATTGCCAAAGCTATTGAAAATGTGAGGTTGGGCTTGGTGACTTATGCCTGTAATCCCAGCAATTTGGGAGGCCAAGGTGGGAGGATCATTTGTGTCCAGGAGTTTGAGACCAGCCTGGGCAACATAGGGAGACCCCGCCCCTACCAAAAAAAAAAAAATTAACCAGGTGTGGTGGTACATGCCTGTAGTCCCAGGTACTCAGGAAGCTGAGGTGGGAGGATGGCTTGAGCCTGGGAGGTTGAGGCTGCAGTGGGCCGTGATCGTGGCACTGCACTCCAGCCTGGGTGACAGAGTGAGACCCTGTCTCAAAAAAATTAAAAAAAAAAGTTTTGAACAGAGCGTTGGCTCTGGAGTCTAAGCACTTAGATTTAAGTCTCAGCTCTCTGCTTGCTGGTCAGATCAGCTTCAGCAAATTCTATCACCCCTTTGACCCTCAGTTGTCTGCTCTGTAAATGGGATAGACATGTCCTCTTCTCCTGTCTCACAGGGTTGGTGTAAGGGCCAAACGAGAAAAGAGATTGAAAGCACCTTGGAAACTGTAAGGGGGGCCCTATTTATCTCCATGCTTGTCACTGCAACTTGACTGTAAGCATCTTTGAAACAGAAACTTGGCCCCTCGAGGGCTGTGTCCCCATTGCCTCTTGTTGCAGTTTGTCCAGAATGGGAAGGTGGTGATGCCGGGGGTATGGAACTGAATCCCCAGAGTCGTGCTACACCTGGAGATGCTGATGCTCTGCTCCTGCCCTGGTTCTGGGTACACAGCTACTTGACCTTCCTTTGAAGCCAAACCCAGCTGAGAGGACCATTTTTCTAAAGTTACTTGGCTTGCAAAATGCTGCTCCTCCACCAAGTGGGCACTGGCCCAGCCTCACTGCCCCAGTGTGCTTTCATTACTTTGAAAATTCTGCAACTCTTGTTTCACCCCCTCTACCTCCTTCAGCTCCTAGTTCCTCAGATTCTGGCTCCAAGTAATGATTTCAAAGTTCCCCATGCCCCCCACCCACCCCCCCAATGTATAATACATATATATAGAGAGAGAGGAAGTAGAAAGATGTGGCCAAGAAAATTCAATTTTCTGAATGGATCAGATGTAAAACTGTTGGAAATTACAGCTAGAAAGCTCTGCAGATAGCATTTAGTCCAACCTGCATCACTCCCCTTCAACCTTTGACAGAAGGGAAACTGAGACCCAGAAAAGGGAAGGGACTTATGCAGGGAATTTGTGGCTCTGACCTCCAAGTAAAGGTGGGAAGGGGCGAGACTCTGCAATTTACCAATGCACCGCTGAAAGGGTTAAAGTCAAGGAAACTAGCCTGGGGAAGGTGGGTGGGGTCAAAGAAGAGATGAGTGTGGCCAGAGAAGGGAGGATCAATCAGGAGAAACAGTCAGGACCAGCTGCAAAATTCCCCTGGAAAGTGGAAATAGAAGAAATATGAGGGTTGTGGTTTAGCAAGTTATTATGAGCCTTGCTGGGCAAAGAGAGGGAAGAGAGAGGAAGAGAAAAGTAGAGGGGGCCCAAAGAGGAGTAAAAAGGGAAGGAGGAAGGCCAAACCAGACGAATGGAGGAGTTTGAGAGTGATAGGGTCAGTGAGTGCTTAAACACAGCAAATCAGTAGAGTCCTGTCCCATGTGGGGCATCCAGCTACCTTATAAGTTACCACTAGCTCTGCTGCCTGGTTTCTTCTTCTAGGCTCCAAGCACATGAGCCAGTCCTTACTTTCTTAGCAAACTCAGCCCCTTTCCACTGTCCACTGTTTGGAGAGGCAGTTCCAGACTGTAGGCTTTTTACTTCAGTAGAGTTGGCACACCAACACAAGGGCACTGTGCAGCCTGGCCTGGCTGCCAGAGCAGGCTCTAGATCCCCCACTCCACAGTCATGATCTGATTTTAGTCACACAGTCATACTATGAGTTGAACTCAGCCCATTTTACAGATGAGAGGTGCAATAATTTTCAAATGAAAACAACAACAATAAGAATAAACCTAAATATATACTGGGAAAAAATACACGTACTGATTAAGAATGAGAGTGCTGGAGACAAACGGCCTGTATTCAGATCCCCATTTTGCCCCTCATTAGTTGTGTGATCTTGGACAGGTTGCCAAATTTCTCTGTGCAGGTTTGGAAGGATCAAATGAGTTGATCCAAGTATACAACCTTTGAACAATGCCTGGCACATAGTCGGTGCTCAATAAATGGCGACTATTCTTGCCATTGTCATTAGTATGTGCCAGATGCTGTTTTAAGTGTTTTATCTGTATTATGTCATGCAATCATCACTCACAAGGCAACTGAGGCTCAAGTGCAAGAAGAATATATCTGGTACATTGGCTTTTAAAACTTCGTTAGATGCAGACTTCTACCCCCCAAAATTGAATCCTATGTGACACCCCAATATATAAAACAAAACAAATAAAAACAGCATGGCTCTGATTGAAGCAAGGTGGGGTAGGGGTGGGACCTGGAGACTCCTGGCTCAGTGTTCCCTGTTCTCCCCTCCCCCAGCCTCCCTATGATAGGCTTTGAGGCTCTTCCCCACCCACTGATCTAGTCCATCTAAACTTTTTATGCTCAGATTAAGACATTGTAACTCTGAGAGAGCAAATAACATGCCCAAGGTTAAACAACAAGTCAAAGGCAGAGTGGGGTACCAGGCATGAAGGGACAATCACTTGGTCAAAGAGAGCAGCCCCCTTGGTTAAACTAGAACACAGAACATCCCAAGCTTGGGCAAAGAAGAGCTAGGAAAGGAGAGTGAGCAGGAGGGAAGGGGGATCCCCGATGTGAGCAGCCCCACTGACTATTCATATGCTGCTGGGGCCATGCAGACGTCAAGATGAGACAAAGCCCTATCCACATGGGGCCTCTCATTGCACAGGGTTTGGGGTTCTGTTGTGACAAGGGATGTAGCCTCCTCTCCCTTAGGTGTCCGTTCTGTGGGATGCAGCTGACTGGGGCCAAATCCCACCAGCTAGGCCTTCCGATTGGGCTCCTGGCCTGAGCTGGCATTACCACAACTCTCCTTCTCCTCCAGGGTTCTGGGATGGCAGCTTGACTTCCAACCCATTGTTGTTGGGGTGGGGGAGGTAAGAGGGGTAGACTTGACGCTCCGCCCTTTTCACAGTTTCCATGTATGTGCGCCCCTATCTGTTCAAGGCATGCCACTGCCAACACTGTTTATCTAAGAACCTGTGCGTTGCCAACTTTTGTCTCTAGGACTTTGGCATGGGTTACCTGGGGACACCGCCCTGAGGAGAAATTATAGGATAAATTTTTCCAGAGAACTTCTTCGGGAACTCAGGACTTCCCTGGAATCCCTTCTTCTGACCTGATCTCGTGAGCTACTTAGGCTCCGTGCAAGCCTTGGAAGACAATCTGCAGGGCCGAGCAGGAGAGGGGCAAATGCTGGAAGACAAAGCTCAAGTGCAAGGCCCTGAGTTCCTTGCCTCTGTTTGGATGGGCTTCAGGATCTCCATCTGTCCCACGTGGGGCGGGCATGGATCTGATGCTCTCTGAGGACCCACCAGCTCCAGGCTGGGCTTGTGTGGAAGCCCTGACCACTCGGTGCTCTCTCAGGCACTGGCCTAGAATCCGAGGGGGACACACCAAGTGATGGAAACAAACAGGGCCCCCGGCTAGTCACAAGAGGGCAAGGATGAGGACACAGGAGGCAGAGTACTGACCTCCAAGCTGCAAAACGCTCCTCTGACACCAAAGCAGCTTTTCTTTCTGGCAAGGCCAGTTTGCATGAATGGACAGAGCCCTGGAATCCTGAGCCAGACTGCAAGGCATGTGTTACTGTGTGTTGGTGCTGTGCCCTGCCAGGTGACAGGAAGAGGAAAAGGGGCTTATGCAAGCTCTGACTGAGGGGAAGGTGTGTGTACTAAGGCCAGGAAGTGGGGGTGGGGGCCGCTGTAGGTGGGCACTGTGACTACTTCCCAGATAAAGGCAGAAGGAATTAGTGAGCATCAGATCTGAGTGGCCTACGTGATACAAGGGCAAGAAGAAAGCAGCGAGGCAGGGTGAAGGGGTAAGTGGTGACTTTTCTGTTGACAAACACTTCTTTCCACCTAATAGTTCAGGGAGGTAGGTGTTACTGTCTCCATTTAACAAGTGAGGAAACTGAGGCTCAGAGGAGTTCTATGACATGTCATCTAGTAAGTGTTGAAGCTGATGTTCACATCTAAGGCTGTTTTGAGAGTTGCAGTTCTTAGGGGCCCCTTCTCTGGAGCTGGTAAAATGTGCACACATATACACTGTTTCTGCCATCCAGCAACCCTTCTAAGACTTGGCCGCAAAGGGCTAGGAATTATCCTTCCCATTTTACTAAAGCCCAGAAAAGGTGAATGATTGGGCCTTAGTCATCCATAGCAAGGTAGAGACAGGCAAAAGGCTGAGACTGGGGGGCCTTCTGATGGAAAGCTGCCGTACGCTGCTACAAGTAGCACTCCCACTGTGGTTCCACCTGTGTCTGGTCATTTTCCACTTACGAAGTGCTCTCAAATCCATTATCTTGAGGTTTACAGGGCAGAAAAAAAAATCTTCCATTTTCTAGGTGAAGAAACTGAGCATCAGTTACTTGCCAAAGGTTACACAGCTACTGAATGGCAGAGTCAGGACTTGAGACCAGAGTTGTGTCCAAACTCCCCTTTACTTTTCTGCCAAGTGCATGTGGCCAGCAACGGAAGGACAGAGTAAGTTCACTGAACCATAATGTTTGAGACCAAAAGCAACAAACCCCAACTCCCTGGGGAGATATCTAAGCCCTTCTCTCTTTTCCATATGAACCTCTGAATTGCAGAGGCAGGCTTGCAGCCTTTGAAGGGGAAACAGAGAAGCCAATGAGCTCAGTTCTCCACAGCAGACCCCAAGAGCTGCTGGCTTTCATGGCTAACTAGATGCCTCATCGGCCCAATGGCTTTGTGGTCAGGGTGCCAGGGTTGGTCCAGCCACACCAATGGTGGGACTGGGGGAAGGTCTTCTCTCTCTTCCCCTCTCACCACCTGTGGTTGCATTTCATGCTTGGTCATTGAGTCATTTTTATGCTCTTTTCCTCAGTAACATGGGGGAAAGAAAACCTCAAATCTCTCAGCCACAATTTGGTTTGGTCAAGGTTGCTCCTGGGCTTTCCACTCACCCACCCACCTACTCACTTACTCTTCAATTTTTTTTTTTTTTTTTTTTTCAGACAGAGTCTCGCTCTGTCACCCAGGCTGGAGTGCAGTGGCATGATCTCGGCTCACTGCAACCTCCGCCTCCCGGTTTCAAGTGATTCTCCTGCCTTAGACTCCCGAGTAGCTGGGACTACAGGCGCACACCACCACGCCTGGCTAATTTTTGTATTTTTAATAGAGATGGGGTTTCACCATGTTGGCCAGGCTGGTCTCAAACTCCTGACCTCAAGTGATCCGCCCACCTTGGCCTCCCAAAGTGCTGGGATTACAGGCGTGAAGCACTGCGCCCAGTGCATTCAATCTTTTAATGAATATCCTCTCAAGTACTAATGCTGCGCCAAATCCCTTCCTGAGCAATGGATATGCCATTAATAATAAAATACAGCCCCTGGCTGAGAGAATTCAAACCCTTATTGGGCAGGAAGACATGGATAATTAAACTCAATATAGAATGATTGCTGATGTAACTGAGCTGTGGAGTCACCCAGAAAGGGAACACCTTATGCTATTCATAGGAGATACTGTACTAAACTGGTATGTTGGACTTTACCAAGTATAGGAGACAGGGCAAATAATTTAACCTCTTCGTGTCTTCATTTCCTTATCTGTAAAATGGGATAATAGTACCTACAGGGTTTCTGTAAGGACTTTATGAGTTAAAATGTGCAAAGAGCTGAGGATAGAGTCAGGCACATTGAAAGCACCATATAAATGTTTGTGAAATAAGTAAAGGAAATAAGGATGAGCATTCTTGTGAGAGAGAAGTGCACATGTAACACATTTGGTGGGTTAAGGAGGTGTGTTCTGGGAATGCCACCTGCGTTAACCGGGCAGTCTTGTGGGTGCTTTGAATGCCAGTCTTAGAAGTGTGGACTTGTCCCTGTAGGTGATGGGCAGCCATTTCTAAAGCTAGATCTTTGCCACAGAGTGTGGCAGAGGACTCCTGTGTGAAATGCTAGTGCTGTATCCACCAGCTCAACAGGTGCTAGGCCCAAGAGACTGCCACCAGCCAGGAAACAGTCAGTTGCCAAATCTGAACGCTGGACCAGCCCTGTGCATGGCCCAGCCCCAGGATTAGCATCGATATAGGGAAAGGGGCAGTAGGGAGCCCCCTTGTCACTGCCCTCAAGGAGCTGATCTTCTAATTGGAATAAGGCCTGCTTCTGCCAATAATCAAATCAATCATCCTGGTGGGAAGTGGTGGAGGTAGGTGGTGGGTAAGAGAAACTCTCATGTGGCCTGAGAGGCAGTATGTATAGTGGTTACTAGCTAAAGCTGACAGTCCAAACTGTATGACCTTGGGCAAATTATTTAACCTCTCTATGCTACAGTTTTCCCATTGAAAATGGTAGCAATAATAGTTCAGCTTATCATAGAGTTATATATGATGATTAAATCATATATAGAAAGTGCTTAGAATGCTGGCTCACATGACAAACACTCCATAAACCTTAGCTATTCTCAGTGACTAAGGGCCTATCTTTTACTGAACCAGGTGCCTGCTACCCCTGGGGTACAAGGCCATGGCCTGGAGGCATATGAAGGTATTAGACCGGTATGTCTCCTCTTCCTGGAGTGTACATTTTCCTCAAAGGCTTAAGGAAGGAAAAGATGAATTTTAATAAGAAAACAAGGATGCATACTAGAGTTAACTGAAAATTCAAGTGGATGTTTAAGATAAAAGCTGGACTTCAAAGACATTCCCACTTGGAGCCAACACTTCAGGTTTACATCATCAGCCCCCCAGGGTTTCATCACATTCTTCCCTCTCAGCCCTTAGGGGTACTTGAATACAAAAGTTACAGTAAAACAAACACTTGTGAATTCAAGTAACTCTCAAGGGGGTCCAATCATTCTCTGGGGGTAAGGATGATTACCACCGTTATATATGGGTGAAGATGGAGGCTCGAGGTCCCAATCCTGCCACTGCCACTTATGAGCAATTTGGATTACCTTTGCTGCTCCTGAGTTTCTCCAACTGTAAACTGGGGTAATGATGATGATATATATACTTCAGAGCATTGTGGTAAGAATTAAATAAGCACTTAGAACAATGTCTGGTATAGCTAGTGCTCAATCCACATCAGCTTTTATTAGATCCATTCTTGCATCTCCTCTCACAGCACCATTGTCAGCTGTGTGTCATATTATGTCCATTATCTGGAGGAGAAACTTGAAGCTGTGGAGGTTCAGTAAGGTGCCCCCTCTCCTCCTCTTTGCTAACAGCAGGCATTCCTGCCTGGAGTGGGGAGGTGGTGGGAATAAATAACCTCGAAGGTCCTTCCCAGCAACAGGGCTCTGTGACTCAAGCGAATCTTCGGAGCTCTTTCATATCACTGTTCTGGCTGGAGCTGAAGCAGCAGAACTCAGGAAATAGGGGTGGGACTGGACAGGGCGGGAGATGCCTTAGCAGGGTGGGAAGTGACTGCTGCCGCCCTTCCTTCTAGGCCGCTGCCACTGCCGGGGGCTATGTCCCACACTCCCGCCCAACCGGAGAGCAAAAGGGAAACTCCTCTGCTTGGAGGAAGCTGACTGAGGCCTCCTTTTCCGTGGGCGGCGTGGGGGAGGGGGCTGCCCCTGTGAGAGGCGCAGTGCAGGGACTGCTCGAAACTCAGGAGTCAACGGGGTGGCAGCAGAAAGCTGGGCCCAGAGAGGGGCATCCCAGTGGCTGTTTGTCCTGCCTGGGCTAGTCCAGAATGGGGACTGCTGATAGGCCAGAGGGTGCTGGGAGAGACGGGCTTCCCATTGATTTATGGTCATTTGAAGGGAAAAGAAAAATAACTCCATGAGGTAGAAATGGCCTAGTGGAAGGAGGAGCAGAGTCAGATCTGCCTTGGTTCTGAAACAAACTCACTGTGTGACCTTGGACAAGTCCTCTTCCCCACATGAAGAATGCATTCATTCAGTCAGTAAATATTTTGTGAACACCTACTATGTGCCACCATTGCCCTGGGGAAAAGGGATGCATGGCATGAAGATCAACATGTTAACCTCTAATTTCCTTCTAGCTCTGACACTGAGTTCATGAAAAGTGGGTGCAAATATCATGCAAATAAGCACATATCAACTGGAAACTGCACTTCCTTTTTCTAGCTTATCCCTCACAAATGGAGTAGCTTAGCTCTAGATTCCAGGAACAAGGTATGGAGACAGTAGGGGGGAGGGGCTGTGACCTTCACCCATGTACCCCTTTATCGTTCACAAAGCACATTCATTATTCCCATCGTGTCATAGGAATACTGCCCTCATTTTACAGATGAGGAAACTGAGACTCAGAGAGGAGAAATCACCCAGGTTATGCCACAGTTAGAGCAGAGGCCCTATTAGGATGTTGGTCCCTTTACTGGCCACCAACAGAAGTAGAATGGAAATGACCTGGTCTGAGAGCTGTTGGTAACTTTTGGCCTTATCTCCATTGAAAACAAATTTAACCAGGACCCCCCACCATCCCCAAGTCAGGTAATGCAAGTTTGCTTGCGGTGGTGGGGATTACGTATTAGAAAAAACAGTTATGTACCTTAGAGTCCTAGTCCAGGCTTTTTTTGTGGTACATGCCAGGGGCTAAACTCTTTGAAAATAAAAGCTAATCTTTCTTAATGAAGTCTATACTCCGTGCCAGGCACCATGATCAGTCCTTCAGATCCTTACAACAGTCCTGCAACATAGAGATAACTACCCCGGCCTAGATGATGGCCAAGTCATTTGCATTCTTGGGCCTCAGTTTTCCATCTGTAACATAAGGGAGTCTATAAGGACTGATTCCACTTCAGGATATTCTGGTACTAGAAAGATTTCAAAGTGTCGTTGGTGGAACCCAGCTGGTCGGTTGCTCAGGCCAGCCAGTCAGAGAATGTGGTTGCAGGGAGGAGTGAAAAGCAGGGGGCGGTAAGGGAGGCCGAGGAGTGAGTCAGTCTGTCAAGATGGCCAGAGCCATTGTTTCCTTCTCCATCTGGCTGTTGCACAAGGCCTTCCTCCATGTCACATGGTTGGTGAGATTTGGGGGCAGACAGGAGGTGGAGGGGCTGACCCCATAACTAGGAAGACACCCCCACTATCTTGCACTGAGGTATGAGAACAGAAAGGAGAGGAATCAGTGGAGAGAAAACTCTCAGATGGGGGCCAAGTTGGAAAAGTCTGGAAAGAAGGTGACTCCAACCTGGAAGAAGGCTTCCTATGGTGATGGGGAGGCGGAATAGTTGAGTAGATGACTGGAGGCTAGAGAAGGGGGAGTTCCTGCTCAAGGTGGGGGCGTGGAACTTTCTAATTGCGACTGAGGGGGCGGGGAAACACAGCCATCATCCGCTCAGCCCCTCCCTCCCCGGGCTCCCCGCGGATTCGCTCAGTCCCGGGGCAAAACTACCCGAGGCGCCAGCACTCCGGCTCGCCAGCTAGCTCTTGGGCTGCTTAGCCGCCTGGCACCGCGCGGCGCCCGCGGACACATGGCCCAGGCGCGGGGCTGGGGTCCGGCGTTGCGGCTCCCGAAGCCACGGACGTGGACTCCGTGGGGTGTGAAGGGCACCCGGTGGTACGCGCCGCGCTGGGATCCAGGTGAACTGAGAGCCAGGCAGCCCCAGGCGGGGAGGTCAGGGCTGAGCTGCGCTTCTCGGAGAGCTTCCCGCACCGGCTCTTCGAAGCTCCCTGCTCCCTCTGCCTCCTTGTTTGGTTCCAGCCCGGTTTTCATCGTTGAGTCCTATGTCCATTTGTCTAAAACCTCACCCCTGGCCGGCAGTGCCCCCTTTTGAGGCTTTCCACCCCGCACGCCTTCTTTCTTCTAATTCTTAGGCAGCTCTTGCCCCGCCCTATGGGTGCCCCATCCTCTTATCCCAGCAGTCTATCCGGCTTCGTCCCCACCCACCACTGTCTACATCCTCCGCTCAAAAAGAACACCACTTTGGTTACTAACACGTGGTAGGCGTTCAGTAAACAGTATGTCCCTTTACACCCATTCCTCCAGCACCTTCTTCGTCTCTGCCTTTGGTGTCTGCTTGTTCACCCTCCTGTCTTCCTGTCCCACTATATGTCTAACCCTCAACCTGTATTTTTTCCTTGTCATTGAGTTGTCCGTCTGTCCTTTCATCCTTTTATTTTTATTTATTTATTTATTTTTTGGTCTCCAGATCGTTAAGTGTTATCACCTACACAGTAGCTCCCTACATCCCCCTATCACTCCAAGGTCCTCTTACCTTCCCACTCTGTACCCCAGGTGCAGGACACAGCCCAGCAACCCTGGTAGCACCTTTATAATCAACTCGCATTGCCTGGGAGCTCCAAACCAAGGAATGGGTCTCTGAGGGATCTCCCAAAGTCTCTGGCATTTTGTCTTTTTAAAAATTGAAAAAAAAAGTTTTGGGGTACTTATATTTCCAGGCTACTACTTCTGAGTAATTCTCATACTCACTCTCTCTCTCGAGACTCGAACTTCTGAGCTCAAACAACCCTCCCTCCTCAGTCTCCAAAGTAGCTGGGATTATTGCACCCAGCTCTAATTCGCTCTTGATTCCACTTAAAGGGCAGGGAGGAAATAGCAAACTGGGTTGGGTTTCTCACCATAGATTTAACATGGAATTGAACACGCTGAAACACAGGATCCTTGGAGATTCTGAGAACAGACTCTCTGATTGTACTTATGGGGACACTGAGAGCCAGAGAGGGCAAGACTCTCAGCCAGGTCACACAGTTCCTCCGTGGTAGAAACAAAGTAGAAGCCAGAGTGACAGTTGCCTGGCCCTGACCCAGGAGCCTTGGGTGTTGGGGGCCAGGATCATTTCCTTGGGGGCCTGTTGATATAGAGTCATCAGGTCCCATCCACCCTGGAAGCCTAGCTGCCCCTCCCTCCCTGTCCTCTGGGAACTGACCTGGCTACCCACCTGCCTGGGATGGGCGTTCTCTGTCAGGGGCTGCCATTGCCTCCCCCACTGACATGGGAGCTCCAGGAAGGCAGGTACCCAGGCTGTGGGCCTGCCCGCCCCACTCTCTGACCCTGTCCCTTGCCCAGTGCCCGGCACAGACAAGGTCTGGGTAACCATGTTATGGGAATGGCTGATGCATGTGTGTGGGGAAGTTCCAGCCCTGGCTGAGGGCAAATCAGAACTCCTGCTTAGTAAGTGTGTATGTATGGAGGGGAAAGGGGGAAGCTGTGCTTGAGGAAAGGCCTGTTGAGAGGGTAGACGAGCTCCAAGGCCAAGTTGAGCCCAGAGCCCTTTGCTGAGTGGCCCTCAACCATCCGAACACATCCCATGCCCTCTCCGATGTCATCCTGGGGCCTCTGAGGGCTGCCCTTCAAGGTCAGGAGACAGGGGTGTGGTTGGCCAGGGGCAGGCTCAGCCAGTCTGAATTGACATTGTCAAGCGCTAGAGACCCCTCTTCACAGGGCTGGGCTGGGCCAGGCTGGGGGCAGGGTGTATAAAAGCCACACACCTCTCCACAAGCAGCCCTCCAGCTTCCAGGGCGCCACGTCTGGTGGCAGTGTGGGGTCAGGCCGTGGCAGCTGACGATGGAACCTGTGAATGGGAAGGAAGAGCCTCTCTTTCTGCTTCCCCGGCTCCTCCTCGCCTTCCCAGTTTTTTTCTTTGGGAGCTGCAGCCCTGGAGGGACACTGGAAAGGATCCCAGGCAAGGAGTCAGAATCATGAGGGCTGTTCAAGGACTCTGGGTACCCATAGCCCCAGAGTGAGCTGGGAGCAACGCTGGGGGCAAAGACCAGGGCTCCAGGAGTGGGGCGGCTTAGCCTCAGCCCTCCCCTTCCCTGCCTTTACCCCACGCTCCCCACCCTTCCTTTTTCTTACTTTCCTCCCCTGGCCCCAGGTACCCCCCCATCCTCAGAGGACCATCATGCCACCCCCACCCCCGTGCTCTGCAGAAGCCCTGTGCATGCTGGACTTGCAGATGCCCCACCCCCATGGGAACACACAGAGGAGCTCACAGAAGCAGAGCGTTCTGGAAGGAAGGGACCCTAGAACCAGGGCCCAGCCTGTTTTTCCAGATGAGGAAAGTGGGCCTAGCCAGGGAGGAGCAAGCTCCAGGGCTGAGGACTGAGACTAAGCTGGGCAGAGGGGAGCACTCCTGTCCTCGCCTGCTGTGTGTGGGGTGTGGGGCTGTGTCAGAGGCAGGCTTGCCTTTGCTCATCTCCTCTCTGCATGTTGTGACCTTTGGAATCTGGAGGGCAGGAATGGGGTGGGGCACCGGGGTGGACATCCTGCTCTGGGTGTCTGTGCCACCACGGTCACCAAGTGCTCTGTCCACGGTGACCCCACCTATTTGTTAGGGCTGGGCAGGTAGACCTCCCCGAGGCGTTAGTGGGGTGCTCCATCTGCCTGCAGCAGAAAACCTCTGGGGACCCTTTGAGATGGGCCAGTAAGGTCAGTCCGGAGACCCATCCTGGGTGTCAAATGGTACCTGTGGCACTGTCATGGCCCGGGGGGTCTACTGAGTGGATGCTGGGGCCCAGCCTTCCATCAGGCTGGCACACTGACTGGTGTTGGTTGAGGAGAGATGACAGGCCCCCGCGTGTCTGGGAAAGAGCCAGGGCTGGGTTATCCAGCTCCACCTGCCCAGTCCAAGTGCCTGGAGGCAGTCATGAGCTGCCCCACACCTGTATGTCAGAGCTTAGGGAGGGCAAGGGCAGAGAGGTTAGGTGACCCCTGAATCTCCCCTGGCCTGGGCCTGGCTGGGCCTGTGCTCCAGAGTCCCTCACTGCCAGCCCAGGGCTCTGAGCTCAGCACAGAGCTCCTCCTTCCAGGGTGCTCTGGGGTGAGGCTGGAGGCAACCGTGATAGTCCCCTAGGGGGTGGGCTGAGAGGGGGTGCTCCTTCCAGGATGTAGCTTTCTGTCCTCTGTCCACACTTGGCAATGTATAGACAGTGAGGTGTTTGTGTGGCCCTCACCTTTTCAAACCCCTCCGCACCACTGTATTCCCTCTGTCCACATCTGCCTCTGCTTGGGCTGTCTTCTTAGTGCAAATCTCCCTCCTATGGCCATGGCTCCTCAGGAAGTTTTGTTTTGTTTTGTTTTGTTTTGTTTGTTTGTTTGTTTTAATGAACCATGACTATCCTCTGTTTTGGGACCTGATCAATAGCCCCCTTTCATGAGGCTGGGCGGGGGCCCCAAGCCACCAGGGAGCAGGCTTCGTTGAGGCATGCAGGAATGTGCGTACAAGTGTCAGAGCCTGTGTGTGAGGCCACCCGTACTCATGTACTTGGTGGGGCTGGTCTGAGTGTAATTCATTTTCCCCTCACTGCTCCTACCCCTTTTCTAAAAACTTCCCAGCTGAATTCCCTGAAGTGATTTGCTGCGGTTTCTTTAGCTCCTATGGAAAAGAGTAGTAGAAGAGTCTATCTGGTTCCTTTTGGATATTAACCTAGCCATTCCAGAGTCGGGGCATGGGTCTGCCAGCAGCAGCTCGAGCAACTCCCATTCCCAGGCAGGCAGGGGGTGGGGACTGTTGGGAGTCCTCAGGTAGGCCCTTATTGGGACCCAAGGGTCTCAGAGTGAGGCTCAGGGGAATGGTATATGGAACTGCTCTTTGCCACAGCCTAGGAGAAAAGGGCTGATAGGTCCTCCAAAGGTTAGCTCTATAGCACCTTCAGTGTCATCCTGCCACCTGCCACAGTCCTTTACAGTATACTTTCACATTTATTGTCTCTACTCTACCCAGTGGGTATTATACTCTAGTCTTGTTATTTATAGGTGAAAAAACTGATGGCTGGGGTGGCACAATGACTTGTCCTGGGTGGCATAACAAGAAAGTGGTAGAACTGGGGCCAGCATTTAGCTCTGCTAATTCCTAATCCAGGGCTCATTCTACTATTGCTCAGTGCTTCTCACCATATCTGACGCTTATAAGCACTTACTATGTGCCAGCCATCACTCTAAGTGTTTACTTAGCCTAGTGGATCTGCTCTGCAGCCATTGAAGGTCAGGGTTGTGATGATCATCTACACTTTCCAGATGAGGAAACTGAGGCAGAGTCACACAGCTAGTAAGTAGCAGAGGCCATTTGTACCCAGGCCATCTTGCTCCAGTGTTCATTATACTCCCTCTTGTGGGGCTTACATGGTCTGTGGGCATGGTAGAATGAGGAAAGCCCCATGCCTCGGGCACAGAAACACACACACACACACACACACACACACACACAAACATACACACGGAGACTTTTTCTTTTGCCAGGCCTTGGCCTGCTTCAAGCACTCTACATTCCCCTGCCTGATGACTGAGCTGGCATCCAAGGTAGCAACAGCAATGGTACTATAGGACACACAGGCAAGAGTGAGGGCTTGAGGAAAAGGGAAAGTCAAGAACCTAAAGCCTCCAGTTACCTCCATAGCCACTCAGGCTGCAACCTAGAAATGGGCCTGTGAAAAGATACTCTTTCTCATCCATTCCAGGCACTATTAATCCATGCAAGACTCAGGGGCAGGGAGCAGGGGTTGGCAGGGGTATTGAAGGGGATGAGCTATCTTTGCCCTGCTGAACAGGCTGAGCTCTCCTGGCCAGAATAAAAGAGGGAGATCAAAAAAGACCAAAAGAAATAGCCCTGATATCGCTTGGGCCATTTCAAAATGTCACAATGTGCATGGCAAATATCATGATTGTAGCTTACCCTGACAATTGTGTTCACTGTCATTCGACAAGCATTTTTATTGAACATCTACTCTATGCCAGGCACTGCAAAGTTCTCCTTCTAAGTATTTATAGCAGTGCCCCATTTTTTGGTAGTTTTCATACTATACCCTCCTCCTTTTTTGTTTCCTGGTTTGATGGCTTTTAAAAAAAATACAGCTGGTGTCTCAGAACCCATGATATCTGATTCAGTTAAATGTATCTACTAAAAGATAAGTTGACTTTGCTCATTAGTCATATGATTGTCATTTATTTTTGGTTGTGCTTTGAATATCTTTCAACATTTGTTCATTCATTAACAAACAATAGTGAGGAAAGTACTGTAAGCACTGTGCTTGGTGCCCTGGAGTGGATGGAATTGGCTTTGACAAGGTTTCTTGCCCTTAGGGAAATGATAAAATCATTGCAGGACCCCACTTTTTGTCCTTTTTAGCACTGTGCACAGGCAAGATGCCTTTGGCTTCAACTCAGAGCCTTAAGGATGCTTACAATTGTTAAAGCCCAGCCTCAGGAAGGAGGTCATATCCCTTCCCACCCACCAGAAGGATTTTGCTTCTGGGAGTAACTTCTGGTGTGCAGGCCTCATCCATAGACCCACAGGGACTTGGCGCACCTTGAACAAATTGCTAGAGGATACGAGCGGCAGTCCTGCCATCAAGAGGAAAAGAGGGATACATGGGACACACAGTGGTGGTAGTGTCACTTTATCATTGCTCCTCTGACTCTCATCAGGGCCAGCAGGGAAGGAATGTGGGAGAATTTCAGTTTGGCCTAGTGAACTGAAAGCTAGACAGGAGAGGGGCACTTGGGGCTGGGTTAGGTATGGCTCTGTCTTTCCCTGGGTGACCTTGATAAAGTTGCTGCCCTCAGAGACAGATATTTTTGCTCTCATCTGTATCAGATACTCTAACAAGCAAGTTAGATGGATGCAGTTCCTGCCTTCTA
The DNA here is from genome assembly GCF_029289425.2 of Pan paniscus. Lineage (NCBI taxonomy): Eukaryota > Metazoa > Chordata > Mammalia > Primates > Hominidae > Pan > Pan paniscus. Next base: position 68,343,793 of record NC_073272.2, read on the forward strand.
GGAATGGTGTGGAGAAAATAACCAGTGTACAGGTATTGACCCTGCCATGGATTTGCTGAGTAAATCATTTGAGGCCAGGAGTGTGAGACCAGCCTGGGCAACATAGCAAGACTTCAGCTCTACAAAAAATGTAAAAATTAGCTGAGCATGGTGGCACACACCTGTTATCCTAGCTACTCAGGAAGTTGAGGCAGGAGATTTTCTTGACCACAGGAGTTCCAGGCTGGGTAGCTTTAAGTGAGTCACCTCTGCTCAGTTTCTGTCTTTGTAAATGTGAGGGATAGCAGTTGAACTGCATGAGGTCCTGGATACTCTCAGACCTGACTAATAGGAGTCCTCAATTCAACAATGAAATCAAGGTTGTGAACTTGTGTTGGACCCTTGTGATGAAAGGCCAGAGAGAAATCAAAGCCGAAGGCTCTTGTTTCTTACTGAATTTGAATAGACTTTCTGGTGGTGCTTACTATCAGAACTCCTGGAAGCCCTCCCCTGCCACGATTAATGTTCGTGCTCCAAATTCTCCATGCATTTCTCCGCGGAGGTAGAGTTCGGACTTGGGGTAGGGGACAGAAGCCTGGGGTATTGGGGAAGTTGCAGAGCCACTGGGGCCTGAGCAACGTAGGGATGGCAGCTTCCTGCTCAAATTCCTAATTATCTGGTTTTCCCCTACCAATTGGAGATTTCACCGAAGTTGTGTCTTCTGGACATCCCATAAATTATCCGAGCAAGTCACTGAACCCTCCCGGGCACATAGCATATGTGTTTAAATCCCCCAAACAGTGCCGGACTCATTCAGAACTCAATAAATATTAGCCTGTGTGCCTGGCCAAGTCACTCCTTCAGCCTCAGTCTTTGGGCTTGCACCTCCTCCCTGGCAGCGGTGTGACCGGAGGGAAAGGCAGCGGCGAGGGCCTTGGAGGACCTGCAGGCAGTGCCCCGCCCACCCAGATTTGGGTGACTTTCCCGCGAGTCCGGTGGGCCAGACTGCGCCCCCATTGGCCGAGGGGAGGTGGGCGGGGCGTCCCTACAGCTCTACTCGCCGACGCTCCCTCCCCACTTGAGCTGAGTGGACTCGGGTTGACAACGGCTAAGCAGCCGCGGCAGCTGCTCTTCTGGCTGGCACCGTCACCCCTGCCCGACCCCAGGCCCCGCGTGTGTCCCGGACGGAGCAGTCCCTCCTGGGCTCGCCTCCTGCCCGCTCGCTCTGTGTCAGCGCCCGAACCCAAAGGGGTGGACGCGGCCTCCAGGTAGGAGTCTGGGCGACGGCAGGGGGAGATCCAGACAAACGGGGGCGCCTGGGGCTCCCTCTCCCCGCCTTGCCTCTCTGGCGCGCTCCGGCTCGGCCCTTCTCCTAGCGGTTCTGCCGGGCGGCGTACGCAAGAGACAGGGAGGAAGCGAGCCGAGCCACCCCCGCCCCTGGGATTGGGGGGTCAGAGTCGCCGAAATTGGGGGACCCCCGAGCGCGCCAGCCGCGCGTCTTCCAGCGAAGCCTCGCGAGTGGGGCGGTGGAAGGCAGCTGTCCGCCTGTTACCGCCGGGCCCGTGGGTCTCGCAGCCGTCGCGCTGGGGCTTTGGAGGGGCGTTGCAGCTGGCCGGGGGCGGCAGAGCTTCAGGCTCTGTTGCCGGGTCGCGCCAGATCTCCTGCCCTCTCCTTTCTCTGCTTTCGAGGGCATTTCCAGGAAGCCCCCGTCCGGCTGTATGGGTTTTCCCGTCGGCCACTGCCTCATTGCTTTCTCTCCTGAGAAATGCCCAGGACTTCTTGGTATTAAGGTAGCTGCGGGGACCAAGCGAAAACGTTTGGACACGTCTCATCTTCATAGGCCTCATTTTCCCATAAAGTCCAAAATGGGTTTGGATTAGAGGAAAGGCTTTTAGTGGAAGTTTTTGGAATTTCCAAATTAGGTAGTGTGGGGTTCTCTCCACGTTCCTCCTGACACTTGTGAAAGTTGCGCGCTGAATTACGACTCAGGAAACTGGGGTTCAGCCAGTCCATGTGACCTTAGGCGAGTCATACTACTGTGTGGGCCATAGTGTTTTCAGCCACACCTCAGGTGGCAGCTTGATTTCAGTATCTAAAGGGCCCGGTCTCTTTCACCCTGACATTTGTTTACTTGGTACCTGGGGTCAGGCTCCTAACTGGCAGGTAAAAGGTTGTCTCTGAGACGCTCGGGGTGGCAGCAACTATGCACACGGAGAGCTTTGTGGTGATTATGCAGCTAAGCCAGCTGGAAAACTAGAGTGTGCGTGGAGGGGTGGGCGACAGCAGCCAGACCAAGGTAGGGAGAGGTGGGAGTTTTCTTCCAGAGCCTGGGGCCCCAGAGGTTGGGGGCCTCAGAGATTGGGCTGGCTTGGAGCCTATGCTTACCCCCAAGTCCCAGGGCCCTGGCTTCTATCCCAGTCAGAGCCTAAGCGGGGAGGAGGGGTTAATGAATCACACCCAGGGCTATTTTCAAACCCTGACTCCTCCTGTGCGACCTGCTCCCTCCCCACTCTAGGGTTTGCCGCCCCCCCGCCCCCCTACACCTGTATTATTGCCCTCTGAGTTTTCCTCTCATTTTCATCCTCCTGGAATGAAAGGGGGACAAATCTTGTCTGCGGATGCGATGGGAAGGTGGGCAGCCCAAAGGCATGGAGAAGAAGGCTGCAGGTGATTTCTGGGTGGCTTTCGCAGTGGGAAGAGTGTGATGGGAAGGGTGGTGTTTTGCTGTAAGGGCATAGGGGTCGGTAGTGAAACTCTTTCACTCTAAAGGTACAGCTGCCATCTAGCTGGACATTCTGGGCTGGTTTTCATTTTAGGGACGTGGCCTTTTGTTAATGTGTTGGACTTTGGATTTTGGATTTCTGCTCCCTAGACCTCTATATTTAGTGCTAGGAAACACCACACTGGACACTGCCTCTCCTGTTTTTGGAGAAGTATGCTAAACCTCTCTGTGCATCTACAGCTCCCCTCCCCCACCTAGAGAGGAGAAGCTGCCTACAGATGATATCTGGAGGTGTTTAGAGCAAGAAGGGCTGAACTGAAGGTGTGCAAAGCAAAGGGGCTGTGTGCCCTGTGTGCTTGCTTGAGACGGGGCTTGCAGTGAATCATGTGGGGAGGATGGCAGAGCCTTCCTTATTCAAACACAATACCTCCTGAGTTCCAGCAGAGAAGCAAAGAAAGTGGCACCAAGAAGACTCGAATGTTGTCCCTCTCTGTCCTCTTAAAGTTTTAAAATTCCGTTATTGGGACTACAGATTGGAGAGGGAGCAGAAGACCCCTGTGTCTAGGTTTAGAGGATAGCAACAGGGACACAAAGGCAAGAAGGTCCCAAAGGGAGGAGGGGATGGAGTCTCCAATTGGGAAGCTGTCACAGCTGCAGCTGCTTTGCTGCTAGGAGACTCCTGGAGCTCCTTATTTGAGCCATGGAAAGTTCAGGTTCAACAGATGGCAGGTTTATCACGTGCAGGCTGTGCCCTCACCTCTTTTCTGGCTAGAAGAAAGAGTTGCCTCTGCCTTGAAAAGAAGAGAAGGACCTTTTGCCTTAGGCTCCCAGTTTGGTTAGGAACAGGTGTCATGGCCCTGGGCCTTGGGAAAGCTGTTCAGCAGATAAAATAGGGACAGCAGATTTCAAAGATACAAGGGCTTTAGGGTGGGAAGTGTGAGCTCCCGGAGATCTAGGTGAGTTTTACATTCTTCCCCACCCCACAACAGGGTAGTTGAGCACTGGGTTGGGCACACAGTTGCTGGTGTCAGGTGTTTATTAAGGGGTCTTGGTTTGTGTGTGCGCACGTGTGCATGGGCATGCATTCGGGAAGGGTCCTGGTAGATAGGAATCAGTGGACTGGAGGCCACAGCCTGGGCCCTTGTCACAAGTCTGAAGTGCTGTGTTTGTGGGTGGAGTTTCGTTTTCCCCAGCCCTGCAGGTTGGTAACTTGCATGCTAAACAGTTGCTGTTCCTGTTTACCTCGACCACACACAGGAATTTTAGAACTGAATGTTAAGTTCCCTAGGAGTTCAGGGTGGTGTGGAGCAAAGAACAGGGGATTGGGAGTTGAACATGGGGAGCTTTAACTCCAGGCTCTGCCGCCCCCCTCAAATTCTCCGACTCTGGGTTTCTCCTCATTTTTTCCACTTCACTGGATTAAACTAGGGGATCCATAGCTAAGTGCTTTGTAAACTACCACGTGCTGTATAAATTATTAGTCATTAAGTTTAGGCTTGGTGCTAGGTCTTGTGGAGGACACAGAGTAAAAACCCCCAGTTCCAGGGAATGTACCGTCTAGTTTGGGGGTTAGTGGCATAAATAATACATGCCACTAATTATTTATGTATTAAATAATAATACCTTGGTGAGGACTTCAAAAAAGTTATTGTGAATAATTTCAAACATATATAAAAATAGAGATAATTAGTGTACTAAGACCCCATGTACCCATCACCCAGTTTCAACAGCCATTTGCCCATGGCCAATCCTGCCCTGTCCATACTCTTATCTACATCATGCCCTTGTTATTTTGAAACAAATCCCAGAAACTTTATCAGTTCATCTATACATATTTCGATACGTATTTCTAAAAGATAAGGATTCATAAAAACAACCATTATCACACCTAAAATAGTTTCTTAATATTATCAAATAACCGGTAAGTGTTCATATTTCCAATTGTTGAGAAGGACTTATTTGCCCTGGACGTCCATTCTGCCCTGGGAAATCCATTCCAGGGAGTGATTGCTTTTGACTGAGGGGAAGGTGACGGACAGAGGCAGTGGCATTTGAGCTGAACCTTGGAAGAGAGGCCCAGGAAAGGTCCAGCCCAGATGTTAGCCGCCTCTAGGGCTCCAGATCTGGAGGCTGACCCATGGAGGCTTCTTGCAGAGACTTACTGCCTTTGTTTCTCTAGCAGTAAATGACAGTTCTCACTCTCACACTTGCTTCCCCAGTCCAGGGCACCCAGGAGTTTGGGGTACGCAGGTCTGGGAGAATTCTGGGAGGCTGCTCTCCACCTAGGCCCCTCCCCTGCGCCTGGCCCCTGAGGCCAGTTCAGAGCAAAACAGGATGCATTCAGGATGAACGTCTTTCCCAGCTTGTCATCTAATCACCAAGGCCCAGCTTGGAGCTTCCTCTCTCATTCATGATAAAAACCCTCACTGTCTCTCTTTTCCCTTCCGCCCCAGTAAGGGTGTGCTGACTTCCTCCATATCCGGGCCAGCCCTCTACCCCCATGCGGGGCTGAGGGAGAGATTCCCTCAGTGCAGGCCTCTGCCCCCACCCACCTCACCACAGCCTGTCAGAGAGGGAGAGAAAGACCCCAGGAATGTTCTCCCTGACTGCAGGCTCCTGCTCTTGGGCTGTCCTTGGGAAAAGAGCAGCCTCCTTCCAACAAGCCTGGGGTCCTGCCACTGCTTGGTTAATCATTGAGCCACATAATAACCACCTTGGAAAGTCATCTCTAGGGGATGGTCATTAACTAACTCCCTGTCTACCCCAGGCCTTAAAGAGACCATATCCTGAACCCTCACCTTCCCCCAAGGGAACATTGACAAACATTCACTCACGGGAACTTCTGGGGCCAGTGAAAAGTCTGCCCCTCCGTCCTTTACTTGGCAAACAGAAGCAGTTATTCACACCGTTTGAAGGACATGGGTTCAGCTTGGATGGTATTGAGAAGGGGAGCGGAGTGAATTGATGGGGATTTGGATGGGCAGTGGGGTCCAGCATCAGAGTTAAAAAGGGGTAGGGGGGTGTTTCTAGGAGTAGTGGATCCCCTCATCTCAATTTGAAAGTCTAAAAGAGCAAGAAATGCCCACCCAAAGGGTCTGCCGATGCTGGGGATGGGGTGAGGCTGTGTGAATGCGTGTCTGTTTTCAGTACAGCTGTGGGTCCCTCCACACCAGGCTGCAGTGGAAATGGGGACAGCCAACCACATGATTGCTGCTGAGAGGCTGAGGACCTCTGTAAGTGGAGGAGGATGCCTTCCTCCGGGAGCCTGTATCTGGACAAGCAGTGGCACTTGGGAAGGGTCGGGCCAGGACCCAGACCCAGACCCAGACCCAATTTAGAAAGCTCCAGACCACATGCAGTTTTCTGCAGTTTCAGTAGGAAGAGAAGGAACCACTCCGTGGGCCTACTACAGAGTTGGGAAACGGCTTCTGGTTCTGCCCCCTCTATAGCTTTCTCTCGGTGAGTGATTTTTGCTTTCTCTGGGTGTCAATTTCCACAACTATAAAGTGGGTAGGGCAGTTGGCAGGCAGACTCAGTGGTCTGTGAGCCTTCCTTTCAGCTATGCAAGTATGCCTCCCCACTCAAGACCCTTTTCTTATCTACCAGGCAATGGTGAGCTGGCTTCAAATTCAATCAGGCCCAGACACTGAATGTTCTCAGCTGGCTGGGTCAGTTGGAGCTGGCCAAGCCCTGAATTGCCACAGCTTGGGTTCTCCTTGTGCTTGGGCATTTCTGCAGTTTGCTCTCTGGCCCCTCCCCAAGCCTGTGTCTGTCCCTAGTGGCCAGCCACTCTCTGACCCATTCAGCCACAAGTTAATGAGTGAACTGCTCCCCCTGGGTCGTACCAGCCCAAGGTGCTCCTGGGATCCTAGGTCCCTGTGGGAAGCAGCCAAGGGCCTAGCCAGCTCCAGTCACCTTTATGCTCTCTCCCACAACCCCTCTAGAGGTAGGTATGCAGGCAGAGCTCAGGGCAGAAGGACCTTTAGAGGGCACTAGGTCCAACTTTCCTTCTGAAGCTTGGGGCTTCCCGACAGGTACTTGTGCAGTTCCTGCTCACTCATGTTCAATACCTGGGAATGTGATATGTTTCAAGCAAGTTGCTTTCGTCTTCGGAATGTGTGAAAGTTTTCTCTCATGTTGAACTTAACTGTGCCTCCCTGAGGCTTCTAACCCTGGGTTCCGACTGTGCCCTCTGGGACCACCTGGACCCTGTCTGCTCTCTCTGACCTTCAGGGATCTGAGGACGGAACCCAAGTACACCTGTGTCTTCTCTAGGCCAAACAACCTTCAAGCGTCTGCGCTCCTCCTCAGACCTGGAGCAGCCCCCTTCCCAGCCTCATCACTGTCCTCTGTCCTCCCTGCATGCTACTGTTTATGGCCCCCTTAACATGTGGGGGCAGGAAATGGGGCACTGGAAACCCCTCACTCCCCTTAGTTTATTTATAGTCTGAGCTTGTTCAGATGATTTTTCCATAATCCTTTTCTGGTTACCACAACAGGTAGACTCCTAACCCCCAGAATCTTGGGTGCAAATACCTTAGACAACACTGATTTGTTTATTGTTCAGGTCCAGCCAGCTCTCACGATTGGAGAGCCCTTGGAAGGTAGGGCCTTCTTATTGGTGCCCCCATAGTGGAGGACAAGCCTGGTGTTAGTAGGTGTTCCCCTTGTTGAGTTAAATACAATGTAATATGTGGGGGGCTTCCAGCGTACCCTGCTTTCCTGCTACTCGGTTTTATCTTTGGAGTTGGTCGGGGGTGGGTGGAGGGAAGGGGATATTTTAGGGAGTACTGAAGCCGGAAATGAGTATGAGCCGTGCCCACAGTGGGGCCTAGAAGAGTGAATCAGACAGTGAGAAATACCAACGTAGCCATTCCTTCCCCTGGCATTTGATGATGATGACTATGAGTCCTCCCATTTCTTCAGTTGCCAAGGCACTTTCACTTCCATGATTCCATTGTGTTCTTAGAGCAGCCCTGTAAAGTAGATGGTATGATTTCCCCAGAATGATCTGTGGTGGTCTCCACCTGAGGCCCAGGGAAGGGAAGAACAGTCTCCAGTGAGGGAGGATTTGGAGCCCAGGTCTCCTGACCCTCAGCCCTCCCTGTTTTCCCCAAACCACACCCAGCAGCCATGGCAGCCGGGGCTGACTCGGCAGCTTCCCCACCACAGAGGAACCCCTGCCCTGGCTGCAACTCTGTTCCTGTGAGAGAGTGAGCTCCAAGGGACGTGGCCTAGGATTTCCTGTCCTTTATCTGGGCTGGCCAAAGGCTGGCCTGTCTGAGGTGTGAGATAGGCACCTGCAGCCAGCCTTTCTGCTCCAGGCTGAGGTCAAGTCAGGCTGTGGCAGAGGCAGTGAGCTTGTGGGAAGAGCTTGTCCCCAAACATCTGTCCTGAGCAGTGCCCACACCAGCAGGGCCTTCTAAATGGGAAAAACAGAGAGGGGAATGTGGAAAAGGGGTCAGAGTGGAGCAGAAGTAAAATACGTCCTGAGCTGTACACAAGCTCTCATGTTCACAGTGCTGGGAGACTTTGGGCAAATTACTTAACTTCTCTGAGCCTTCATTTTGTCAGCTCTAAAATGGAGATATGTACCCACCTCATGGGGTTGTTGAATATTAAATCCAACAATATAAATAAAATTATTGCCATTATTGTTGCTTGGTAGTACCTTCTGCAGTCCTGTCATTTTGTTGTTTTTCACTGACCTGGGGGTGGGCAGTTCTCAAACCTGCCGCCTCGTGGGCATTCGGTCTGGACTTTGCAGTCATTTCAGAGTCCACCTTACCCAGAAAAGCTCCCTTTGGCCATGCCCACCCACAGGGCTCCCTTCCCTTGGCCTTCTTTAGTGGCATTCGCGACACTCAACAGGCTATAGTAGTGATGGTGACACCAATAATAATAGTGAACTCTTCTAAATTCTTGGCAAATTTTAACTTCTTTAGCATTCATGGCAATTCCGTAAGGTAGGTACTGCTATCTTTGTCTCTATTTTATTTAATAAACTTGCCCAAGGTCACATATCCGGGGAGTGATGGAGCTGGGATCAGGACCCAGGTGGTCTGACTCCACCTCCTGACATCTTTAATGACTGGGCCATGCCTCTCTCCAGATGCCTGGCCAGGAGGCAAGAGCTGAGGTTCGGGTCTCCTTCCCCACCTGAGTGCTCATCACACGCACCAGTGATCAGTCACTTCTGGACAGGCAGTCCCCAGGTCCTTGCCTGTCTGCTCTGTGCACTTCTTCTCACCCTCCATCACCAAGGTGGACAGATGGATAGAGGGAAGACATGGAGGAGTGGGTATTCATGCTCTAAAACAGAGCTGCATTGGGGTGGGGAGGGAGTGCAGGAGGGAGTTGGGCAGTGGGGGTGGCAGTGTGGTTCTGACATCAGCACCAGGCCTGCCTGATGAGCACCTTCTAGTACTGGGGGTGGAGAACAGGGTGCTGGGTGGCATCAGGGAGGAAGAGACATTTGAATATGCTCTCTTGACAACCAGGTTGCATTATTTAGAAGGCATGGGTGGTTAGGGGCTGGCAGGAGGCTGGCTGGATTAGCTCTTATGATCACTAGCTGGCGTGTCCCATGCTAGAATTGGGTGGGAGGAGGTTGTCCGGAAGCTCTAGCCCTCCCCGAAGTGCTTCCATCTCAGGGTCTTGGGGGCTGCAAGCTTCCTTCCCTCAGGCTGTACTAGCTGCCAGCTCCATTGCTTCAGGGCTTATTCCCCTTTATCTTGCCTCCAAAGCAAGCTCCAGGGAGTGCTACGAAGGCAAGTCCATGGTAGCCTGTCTCCCTGAGAAGGATGGGCCTGGCAGCAGCTCTGGCCGAGTGCTGCAGGAGAGTTCAGTTTTTGTTCTGTTTTCAGACCTTAGTACCCAGCATAGGGCTTGGCACCAAGTAGGTGCTTGGGTATTATTAGTTGAATAAATTCACAGTCCATGGGGAGTGGATTCTAAGGGGAGAGCCGAGGGAGGCTGAAATGGGAACAGGTCAACAAGGAGGGCTGTGGTTATTTAGGTAGGCTTCTGGCCCAATCTGTAGTCCAACAGAAGCTGCATGACCTATTGTAGCCTCAGTTTTCCCATTTGTACCATAGGCATTACCTGCTTTGGAGGAGTTCTTGTGGGGACCAAATGACATACAGGATGATCAAGTGCTTTCCTGGCTGATAGGAAGTTAAATTCAGGCTAACCACTCTTACTACAAAAACCCTGGTAGATGATTTTGTGTCTGCTGTGTGCCAGGCCCCAGCCTAGACAATTTCTTTTCTTTAATGAGGAAGATTCTAACTTGGTAGCTCTGACTCTAGAGCCAAACTGCCTGGATTTGCATCTTGGCTCACCTCTTCTTAGCTGCTGACCTTGGGCAAGTTACTCCATATCTCTGGGCCTCAGTTTCCTCCTCTGTAAAATAGAGATATTATTGGAGCACTTAGCTCACAGGTTTGTTGTGAAGATTCAATGACATAATACACATTAAAAAAAAAAACTTAAAGAAATGCCTGGGATATAATAATGGCTCAGTACAAAGTCCATGGCTCAGGGCACATAGTAAGTACTGTATAACTATTAGTGTCTGCTATATTTTATTAATAATTACATTCAGTATCTTAAATATTGCTGTCATTAATTAGTAAGAAGTATAGAGCCAGGACCAGGGGCGGTGGTGGCTCACACCAGCAATTTGGAAGGCTGAGGCAGAAGGACTGCCTGAGCCAAGGAGTTTGAGACCAGCCTGGGCAATATAGGGAGACACCTATCTCTACAAAATATAAAAAGTACAAAAATTAGCTGGACATGGTGGTGCATGCCTGTAGTCCCAGCTACTCTGGAGGCTGAGGTGGGAGGATTGCTTGAGCCCGAGAGGTCGAGACTGCAGTGAGCTGTGATTGTGCTACTACACTCCAGCCCTGGTGACAGAGTGAGGCCTCATTTTAAAAAAAGAAAAGGAAGAGGTACAGAGCCGTGACAAATAGGCTACGTCTTCAGGTGGCTAGCCTGTTAACTCTTCCCACCGTACCCTGTAACTTCTACGCCCATAGGCCCTACAGAGCTGTAAGACCACCATTTGGGGTTCTCCTTCCCTTGGCCCTACCATGGCCTGAGCATGCACGTCATCACCCTTGCCCCCAGAGCCCTAGGCTCCGCCCCTTGCTATGTGCTCAGCATCACAGCCCTCCCTCTGGCTCTCCTTGGGGCTGGGGGAGGGGTTGTGTCTGCTCCCTTCCCGGGGAGGCCACTTCTCTCAGGCCCATTTCCTTTCTATCAGAGACAATTTTCTCTGGATCTCAGGGTGGGGCCAGGCTCCTTCAAGGCATTTCCTGCCCAGGAGTTTATATTTGGCCTGAGCGAAAGGAAAGGGAAGTAGGCAAGGGGGTGGGATGCAGACGTGGTGGCACAGGGTCAAAAGAGACAAGTGCCAAGACTTTCCAGACCAAGAGAGGGAGGCAGGAGGTAGGCATGCCCCTTCTCTCAAGTGAACGTGGGTGCCCTCCCCTGAGCTTGGCAGAGTGAAGTGCTCCTTCAGGTCATAATACCTCCACCATCAAGCAGAGTTCATTTTCTGTTCTCACATCTCTGAGCCTTGGTTCCTGGCTATGTGGTTTCTGTCCTAGGGCAAGGCTTTGAGGTGAAGACATGTGCTCAATTCCATTTCTAGTGCTGTGGTGATACCAGACAAGGGAGCAGAGTCAGAGGCCTCTATACTGTGTAGTGGGAAGTAGGGCTTCCTGTCTGTGTGTTGCCAGAACATTCGGTAGCCCTTAACACACTGCAGTGGCAACACAAAGACCAAAAGTACCCAGTGCAGAGAAGCCCCCAGTTGAATGGGGGATAGACTCACATGCTGCCGAGATGATCATGGAAATGTGTTAGGGGGCTGCTTCATTGAACTGAGCCACTGGGTGTTAGGGGGTTGGTGAGAGGTCAGGGGAGGCTTCGCGGGAGGGGGTGTTTGACCTCCAGCTTGATGAAGAAATAGCAGTTTGAAGCTTCAAATCAGGCCATGTCTAGATTGTGCAGAGCCTTGAATGCCAGGGAGCAGTCAAGACTATCTGCCCCAGGCTGTGGGAGCTCTTTAGGTTGTAGAGTAGGGGAGCGGCCAGGTTAGAGCTGGGCTCTTGGAAGAAGCAGCTGGCAGGATGGCCCCTTGAAAGGAGAGGCTGGAGGCTGGGAACTTGGAGGGCTGAAGTAATCCAGGCAGGAGAACCTAGAGCACAGTTGGGCAGGAAAAAACCCAACCATTTGATGGAAAAGTTGGTAGAATTTGGTGCCTAAATACATGTGGCCAGAAGAGAGCAAGGATGACTTGAGGTTTAAGCCTAGGCAGTGGGCGTATTGGGAGGCAGGAACATATAGAGAGCTGGTTTGTGGAGAAAGATGGGTTTGGTTTGGGTTCCCACTGAGGTTCCTTGCTTGGGTCCTCAGAAGAGAATGTGAAGGAAGAAAGCTCCCCCCACTGAGACAGCCACTACGCATCACACACACCTCTGCTGCAGCTCTAGATTTTGGGGAACGGCCATTAGGAGATGTGGAAACTGAGGTTCAGACAGAGGTAATGGCTTGCCTGAGGTTATGCAAGTTGCTCATGGAGCTAAGGCCAGAAGGTAGTTCACCTGACCGTAGTAGTCCAATACTTTCCACTCAAACCACAGTGGAGAGCAGTCACCGCTGGCCTAATATCTGCCCCAGACCGGTTTGGCTGGCATCATTTATCTCTAGGCCAGGGACTGGAGATGGTGGAGTAGCACATGGCTCATTAAAACAACTCTCTCTTTCCTAGGCACCATGACCTTGTCAGAGCACCTGGGACTGGGGTGGGGGCAGGAGCCCCTTGGGGGCAAGAAAACTAATGGAGCAACTGCAGCAGAGCAGGTGGCAGCTTTGACCTGCCCTGTCATAGGGAAACCCAGTGCCGGGCAGGAATGTTAGCTGTCTACTTTGGTCCTGCCATACCAAGCTCAAGCCCAGGAGCCCACAGGCTGGGCTGCCTCTGGACCCAAATTCTCCAGCAGCCTCAGTGGGCCTGAGGTCTGGTTTAACCTCAGGGTGCTCGTGACTCTCCCTCATTTACAGCTGCACACAGGAGCTCAGGCCACTGCTTCACGGAGAGGAGTGGGGAACCACAGTTGGGGGTTTCTTGTGTAACTTCCATTTTTAAATAAAATGCCAAACCAGAATTGCCACCTTTTCCTGGCCGATCCTGCAAGGTGTCCACAGTGTGCAAAGGCTAGGGACCACCACTGAATGTTGCACCCATTCTTCACTTCAGCCCCCAGGACATCCTGGGGGGAGGGTGGGCTGCCCAGAGGGGCCGGAGGCCCCAGGTAAGGCAGAGGCCAACCCTCAGGATCTCTTGCTTCAGATCTGGAGTCAACCTTTCTTTGTCTGGGGCTGTCTGGTGTGGTGTATGATGTTTAGCAGCATCCCTGGCCTCTACTGAGTAGATGCTAGCAGCATTTACTCCTTGACCCCCACCAATTGAGATGACCAAAAACGTCTCCAGACATTGCCAAATGTCCCCTGGGGGAAAAATTGTCCCTGGTTGAGAATCCCTTTGGTAGAGACTAGAAGTTTTTTCTGGGGTGTGCAGTGTTGAGAGAGGGATGTTATATAGAAGGTAGAACCACACACCTGAACCTACCACTGGCCAGCTAAAAGATTCAGTGGCTTGTTTTTCCTGCCACCTTGTCCTAAGGGCCCCTCCTGGGCTGTTTGCTTTGGTGGTGCCTCATTTGTGACAGGGAGGCTCCAGAAGTGTTGCTCGCATGGGCCTGGAACTTGGCATCCAGCTGTAGCCCCGGCCAAGACCGAGGCTGGCATCTGAACAGGTGCAGCAGGGCCCTGAGTTCTGCCCGGTGACCTAACAAGCCAGAGGCCAGCCAGGGTCCAGCACTGCCAACCTAGGCTGGGTGAAATACAGAGGCCCTTCCTGCGGTGCCCCTCCTGTGAGGTTTGGAATGTGGGATGAGAGCTATTTTGGTCCTGTCTCCTTTCCTCCCTGTGCCTCCCTCTGTAAGAATCAAGTTAGAGTTGTGATTCCAGTGAAGAGCAGCAGGAGCAGAGAGAGGCGCCAGTGAACTGGACCGCCCCATAGATAGGGCATTGCAGACCCCCTTGCATGTCTGCTTCAAGGTCAGGAGGGAAAGTCTTGGTGGCCCTGTAATCCCTGACAGCTTTTAGTACAGGTCCTCATGAAGGTCCCTTTCCCACTGTCCCCCAGGGAGAGAGGTGGCATAGTCAGCCACCCATTACAGCACTTCTTCTAGGGGCACTGCCAACCTAGAGGGTAGCTTTGTGCAAATTCAAATGAAACAGTGCCCCTGAGGGATGCAGCCCTGTGCCAGGGCTCAAGCCTTGGTGGGCAAGCTTATTTTGGCCTGGGTCCCTTAGTGTTTCCTTAGGGGAGGGTAAAAGAAGCTGCTCAGAGCAGTTGGGGCCACATGCTGAGGATGGTAGCTTCTGAGATACAAGCCCTCTGCCAAAAGGCCAGCACCTTCTCCTTAAGAGGGGTCCCTCTCTAGGGTTGGAGAGCGGGCAAAGGAAATGGGCCTTGTAGCAACCAAAAGAAATGATCTGAGAAGCAGTTTGCCGGGGCCTAGCATTTCTGAGCAGCAGTAGCAGGGCCTGCAGTGGTAGGCGACTCCTTGCCTGCCTCCTAGCCCTGCCTTGAGGGACCAGCCTCACAGAGCCTGCCTTGGGAACTGGGGTTGTCACATAGATAGTGGCATCACAGGTCTTTCTCCACTGCTCAGGACACTGGCTTTTCCTCCTGCACTCACTGAAGGTGGAAAAGACAAACATGGAGACCAGACCCTGTTTTGGAGGCCCCCATCCTCTGGCGAGGGCCACGGAGGAGATGCTTTTCCAAATAGGAAGCTAAGTCAGGTAAAGGAGGCCACCACGTGTTTAAAGTCACCTTAAGGAGCAGGTCAGCTAACTCAATGACCTTCACAAACACCCACTGCCTGCCTTCCCTCAGCCATCATAGACATTCACACTGATGCTGGTCACTCTCCCTGCTCCTGCACTCAGGTCTAGAGAGAACGTGGGCCTGTGAATAGAACAGGCCTGTGACTGGTCTCTGGGTAGAATTTTCCAGGGACCTATATCTGTGGCTTTCTAGCAGGCCTTTTCTGTTTAGGGCGGTGGTCTCTATCTCGGGCTGTACTTTAGAAGCACCGGGAGAGCTCTCAAAAACAAACAAACAAAAATGAACCCTATCCCCAGAGAGTTTAATTTAACTAGTCATGGGTGGGGCCCATTAGTAAAAGCTCCCCAGGAGATTTTAATGTGCAGCCAGATTTGAGAGGTGAGGGAGGAATGGGACGGGACACCCGAGAGCTCCAGCAGTAATAAAGGATGCTTTCATCTATGTCCCTGTGACATCCATCCATTGCTTGTCTTGAGTCCTGTATCTTCCCGCCTGGTCCCCATGCCTGATACTGTCTTCATGGGTAGGCATGAGCAGGCTGAACCCAGGACCGGGGCAGCTCTCTTATAACCCACTGAGTGACCAGAAGGTACAAGGACTAGGGTTGCCTAGTAGTGGTGTGAAGAGGGGGTACCCAGCCCAAGAGTGGGGTTGGTGATACTGCCTGGCTGAGGCCTTACTTCCTGTAGTCTAGATTAGATGCCTGTTGCCTTCTCTCTTCCTCCTGGCTCTTTTCTCTCACCTCTTTTCAACTGGTACACAATCTGAACTGTGTCTTAAAGACTAGATGGGTACAAAATTCAGCTCATCTTAACAAAAATAGCCTTTGTTAATGATAACTTTTATATAGCCACTTTCAAAACCAGCAAAAGCCCGATCAAATCTATAAGGTAACCACAGTGGTAGACAGGAAAGTCGTTAGTCTCCACTGTATAAATTTGGAAACCAAAGCTTAGAGAATGACACGAGTTGTCTCAAATGACTTAGTGGCAAGCATGGAAGCTGGCTTGATTAGAAAAAAGCTTTTTTTCCAACTTAGTGATCATCTTTGGGCATTATTGCATCTCCCAGTGAGAAATGTTGCTGCCTCTTTCCTGGGTGCATAAGCCCTATGCTTGAGCATTTCTCAAGACCAGAAGGCCTGCTTTTTTCCTGGTTGCATCCTTCTCAGCATAGAAAACTGCTCTGTGCTGTCTCTGGGACGTGGCCTGTGTAAATGTAGGTGCAGATACTGTCATTGACCTCAGAAAGCATGTGCTGCTGCTCAGCCTTTCCTTCTTTGATGCTCCCTCCAGGAGACCTGTGGGTTTGGCTCTGAGGCCTGATTGGACTCTGGAGCTTTCTAGTATGCCCTCTCCCCTGACTCTCCCAGCCTGGGTCATCTGGGCCCCTCCCCCAGGGGCTTAAGTCTCAGTGGAATCCAGTTTGTGCCAGCTGACTGCTGTTACTGACCTATCCTGGCACATCACCTAAGCTTTGGCCAGAGCATGCACTGCCTGCAGAATATAGCCTTTAAAACTGCTGGCAGCCATGCCTTGGAATCTGCATATCTGGATACAGAGGTAGGGCAAGGGGCCACAGACATTCCTACCTCACTCACCTCAGCCTGCCCGTTGTCACTCTCCCCACCAGATACATAAGCCCATCCTCAGTCCGGGCCACCTGGGCTTCAGCCCCAGGTGAATTGAGTCTACTGGGGGTGGGGGTGGGGTCACTCCTGGCCTCAGCCTGGGTAGGCTGAGACGAGTGGGAGGGACAAGGCAGAGCACCTCAGTTCAGCCTTTAATCACCAAGACATATGTCTCTGACTGATCCATCTGGGAGGGAGCCTCGGGGCCTCCCAGCCCTCCATGAGATGGTGTATTGTGGGGAGCCAATGTCCCTGACATCCTGTTTGGTAATAACCCATTACATTCTCTAGATTCCTGTTAAGGAGGGCTGGTGGGGAATTCAGTCTGTAGCCCTACTCCAAACTCCTTTGCTCCTTTGTCTTTGGAGCAATTGCAGCCTCTTTGAAGGCTGCTTACCTCACTTCCCCCAGCCGTTTGGCTGCAATTCTGACAGTGGTCTGGGCAAAGCCATTGTCCAGACCCACAGGGGAACGCAGCAGCTGGGCTTCTTTCTCTAATTTCCTCTTTTTCTTTGGGACCCTTCAGAGTCAGAGTTGGGGTGGAACACATTTGTTGAGTGCTTGGTATTATGTGCCAGGGGCTTTTACTTTCTGTAGTATTTTATTTAATGCTCTCAGTAGCTATAAGATGTGGATGCTGGCTGGGTGTGGTGGCTCACACCTGTAATCCTAGCACTTTGGGAGGCTGAGACAGGGAGACAGGACGATCACTGGAGGCCAGGAGATGGATATCAGCCTGGGCAATATAGTAAGACCCTGTCTCTACAAAAAATAAAAAGAAAATTAACCAGGTGTGGTGTGGTGGATGCTATTGTAGTCCTAGCTACTCAGGAGGCTGAGATGGGAGGATCACACAAACCCAGGAGTTTGAGCCTGCAGTGAGCTGTGATAGCGCCACTGCACTCCAGCTTGGTTGACAGAGTGAAACCCTGTCTCAAAAAGAAAAAAAAAACCCCATAAACATGAAAAATAAAATAAAAATAGAAAAAAGATGTGGATGCCATGGCTCCTATTTTACCAAGAAGGAAACAGAAACCTGGAGAGGTTATACAGCTCGCCCAAAGTCAAAGAGCTAGTGACTGACAGCATCAGGATTTGAACCCTGGGTTGTGACTCCACTAGACCAGAAGGAGCAGGAAAACAGCCTGGGGGGCTGGGGTTGGTTCCTTTGAGTCTGAGCTCCTTGCTTGGCTGGCATGAGGGCAGGTGGCATAATGCAATGGCAAAGAGCACTGAACATGGAGTGAAAAGATCAGGGTTATAGTCTCAGCTGTGACACTTTACCCTGTATGACCTTGGAAAAGTCTCTTGGGCCTCAGTAGGCCTTATACTGTAACTTTTAAAAAATACCAATGTGGAGAGTCCTACCACAGATCAATTAAGCCAGCCTTCTGGGGAAGGGGCCCTGGGCACTGGTATTTTTTAAAATAACACTTCCTAGCTGATTCTTATGTGCATCCAGGGGTGAGAATCACTGAGCAATGTGATTTAGACCAAGACTTTTCAACCTTTAATGTGTTTGCCCAAGGGTCTTCTTAAATATAGTGGTTCTGGGTGTGGGGCTTGGGATTCTGCATTTCTAACAAGCTCCCAGGTGATGTTGATGGTGCTAGTCTGGGACTACACTTTGAGTAACAAGGGGCTACAGGGCTCTAGGTAGTCATGAAAGAACTTGGCATTGACCTGAGTGAGATGGTCCCCTTCTGCCAACCCCCAGCTAGGGCCAATGCCTAGCATTAGGGGAGGGAGGTGCCTCTCCTACCCTCTCCATTAGCCATGAGTAACTGAGGGCTGCAGTGGGATTTTAAGGGTGTGTTCCTGGCATGCAGGCCTACTCTAGAGATTTGCTCCCTTTCCTGGGGTGGCCATACTTGTGACCCTTTAGGGGCCACTGTCTGCTCCTGCGCCTGCCTCTCTGGAAGTCCTAACCTGGTCCATTTTCTGGCACCTCCCTTTTGTCCTAATAACAGGAAAGCAGAGCTGGCTGCCAGGATGCGTGCTGAGATGGGGAAAGGGTCTCATCCCAGGGGCATGACAGGAACAGGGACAGGGAAGTGGCTGTGGCAGCCAGCTCAGCTGTCCTAGCAGCAGAACCATGTTCCTCACAGGCTCCCTGGGCAGCTCCCTTTGGACTGGTCTTACATCACCACTGGCCTGGAGCACAGGATCCTTTTTCAGGCTTGCATTGCCCCCTGCCAGACAGGTGGAGGTACTGCTAGCAGGGCTCTGTCAGACACTTTCCAGGGACCCCTCAGAGGTCCTGGTGATTCCTAGATCTCTATCTTAGGTTAGGAAGTTGCAGTAACATAAAACATACATGTATGCATGCACACACACACACACACACACACACACACACGGAGAGAAAGAGACGAGAGAGAGAGAGACAGAGAGACAGAGAGAGAAAGAGAGGCAGATGCATGCACAGACTGAGGTGCCTGTGGGTATATACAGGTGCATGGTCCCACAGTGATCCTCATGAGTCATGGACATGAGCAGATTTGGCTACAGCTACATGTAGAGACAGATGCTGTGGTGGGCACTGACCTGTTGCATTCACTCACAGAAATGCACAGATGTTCATCCTTGCCCTTACCCCCATTTGCCCCCAAAACCTGCAGGGGCTCCAGGGGCTGCAGAGCCCTCTCTTCTTTCCCTCAAATCCTCATCAGTGTGTGACCCTTGAGGAGCCCATTACTTTTTCTGACTGACTTCTGACTTCCCCCACTCTTCCCTCCACTGTCTACTCACCTAGCATCTCTGAAATACTGTTTTGTCCTTCATCTTATCTGTCCCAGCCACTAGGATTTCATCCTGGGTTTCCTTGTGAGTGAGCACTGGGAAGAGAGAGCTCTTCCTGTCTTGGAAAAACCTCACCAGCCTCCTTAGAGTCCTCTGGTCAGGGGGGCCAGGCGAGACTGTGGCCACAGGTGCTGAGGAAATGGAGGACGTGTTGGGAGCAGGACTCCATGGCAGGATCAGCTCTGCTGAAGCCAGCTGACTTCCCCCACCAACCCGGTGATGCCAGGTCCCATGGTCCCAGCCCCATTCATCTTGGCATCACCTGGGTGGGAGGCAAATAACCGCCCAGGCAGGTGCAGGGCTTTGCTGCTGGTATTTGGCCTACCCTGACTAGGAGCGCCTCCTCTGTGGCTTTAGTCCAGCTGCACATCTCTGCTGGTGCTGGCAGGGGTGCTCAGCTCTGTGCCAGAACTCCCAGAGCAGAGGCGACAGGCTGACCTAGCCATGGCCCCCCAAGACCCCGACAGGCCAGTACTGTGTCTTCATGACACTCAGCACTGCACTATGACACAAATAGGCCAAGAGGGCTGGGGCAGTACTGGGAAGCTCCCTGAGGAGGGAGGACTATAATGAGCATGGGGGTGCTGCTGTCAGACTCAGCTGGGATTCCAACCCTGGCACTGCTGCTTTGTCCACTGTGAGACCATAGGCTGAGCCTGTTTGTTTGTCTGTAAAATGGGGATAGCAAAGCCATCACCAGTTATTGTGTGTGTGAAATGAGAGTTGGCTGTCAAAGTGCTGAAGAATGTTAGATGCGATGATGAGAAAGAGAATGATAGGAATGGTTGAACATTTCTACTTCCTGCCTGGACTAGGGTGGTCTACCCAGGGCCTTGGAAGGGGGTGAGTCCCTCAGAAAGGCTCGGGGGTGGACACAGCTGTGGCTTCTTATCCCAGCAGGCCTCCTTGACCCCAGATGATCCTGGTTCCTGGGCAGGGGGTGGGAGAGTGGGAGGGGTTTGGAACAGGCAGGGAATGAGACTCAAGAAAGCCAGGGCCAGGATGCCCAGACAGTAGGGTTTGGGGAGCAGAGGGCCTCCTGGCTGGCTATGACTTGGAGCAAATGTGCTAGGACCTCTGGCCTTCTCTTGCCATTGCTAGATCACCAGAATGAGACATGTCTGCCTGCTGGGGTTGGGCAGCATGCACCTAGGGCCCTGGTGTCAGCACCCTCCTAACCCCATTTCTTTGCCTGTTTCTTTCCCTTGTTCTGTTTCAGAAGCCGAGGCCAAAAGAGCATGTGAGTGGCTTCGAGCAACAGGATTCCCTCAGTATGTGCAGCTTTTTGAAGGTAAGGCCACTCAACTGTTTACCCTCCCATACTTCCCCTAGCCCTCAGTTTTTCATCTGTTAAATGGGGCAAGTCAGATTCTCTCTCCAACTACACACAAGCAGTGTCTCCTGGCCCTGCTCCGATTTTTTTCAGGGACTTTGCTCCTGCAGTTGCACCTTTCTCTCCTGCATCATCTCTAAGGGATTGCTCTCACAACTGCCACAAGCTCTGCTGTTGCCCGTGCCTTTAAAGTACCTTGTCTTGACCAGGGTCATCACGTGGTACCAATCCTGAGGATGCCATGTAGGTACACATGGTGTGAAGAATGCCGCCTGGAGTTGTACACCCTGGTGGCCCAGGCTTGGCCTCACTTGCCCCACAGTGATGGCCTCATTTCTCTGTTTTCCTTCATTTCTCTTTCGTGTTTTTCTAGAGTTCTTCACACTTGCTGTTTCCCTTCCCCTTTTCTCCCCACACCCCTACTGCACCCTGGCTTCACCTCCACCTCGCCTGGTCAACTTGCCTGGTCAATTCACCAGTGACCTCCATGTGGTCACACTCAGTGGTCACTTCCCAGTCCTCATCTTGCTTCATCTCTCAGCAGCATTCGGTGCCACTGGCCACTCCTTCCTTCGGCTTCTGGAATGCCCCCCTTTCCTGGCTGCCTCTCTGGCTGGGTTCTGTCTCCTTAGCTGACTCTGCTTCCTCTAACTGATATCTAAAGTTTAGGATATCCCAGGGCTCTGTCCGGGGCCCTCTTCTCTCTCAACATTTCTTTCTCATGAGATCTTTGTCTAAGTACTATCCATATTCTGATGACTTCCAAATGTCCAGACCTCATCCCCAAGCTCCAGATTCATATATTCACAGCTGCCAATTCAATCTCTCTACTCAGATGTCTGATGGGTGTCTCGGATTAAACAGGTCTGAAACCAACTCATGATGGTACCACCATTTACCCACTTGCTCAAGCCCCATACCCAGGAGTCATCCTTAATTTAATTCCTCCTTGTTCCCATCTCCTATCTCTAACCCTTCAGCAAGACCTTTTTCCCTCCAGAACGTATCTTGAATCAATCCACTTCTTACTACCTCCACTGCCACAGCCTGGTGTGACCCAGTGTCACAGCTCACCTGGGCTAGTGCAGCAGCTTCCTGTGCTCTTGCACTCTCATCTCTACACTGCAGCTGGAGGGCTCTTTTTGGCCATAGGTCTGACTGTCACTCCTGCTCCAAACCCTCCGATGGCCTCCCAGCACACTCAGAATGTAATACACACAGACGCTCTGCTCTGGCCTGTCAGACTGCATTCTCCAACTTCCATTGATTACTCTTACTTTTGTTCACAGGGCTCCTCTCTACACTTGCTCACACCAAGCTCTTTCCCTCTTCAGAGCCTTGATGCTGATGTTCCTCCTGCCTGGAACTCTCTCTGCAGTTTCCTTGCACAGCTGGCTGCTTCTCATCTTTCAGGACTCAGCTCGGATGTCACTGCTTTCAGAAAGCTCTCTGCTGACCACCTCTCTACAAGCAGCCCCCACCCCTACCAGCCTCCCTTTACACTATCATGCTGGCTGATGTCTTCCATGACTGCACCATCTTGGTTTTAAGTACTGTTGCTTATCTTTTTCCTTTAAGAGTGTAAACTCCAAGAAGGCAGGAACCATTTTTGTTGTGTTCACTGTTGTATGCTGTATGGTTTGCTCAAGTGTCTGGCACAAAGTAAATGCTCAATTGGATACTCATTAGTTGAATGAGTAAAGGAACAAATGGGCTTGCTTCACCAGTAAGGTAGAGAGCTGTGAGACTTCTCAGATTCTCTCTTCCATTCCCCCCAACTCCTTTCTTTCCCCTCTCCCCTCCCTAAGTCCCAGGGAGTGTGCTCTGGGCCACAGGGGGATGCAAGGTATTGTTTGGCTACTGTGCTGTCCTGTCCCTTCTGTCCTTGCTCCCGCCCTACTCCCCCAAGTTCACCTTGGGCCAAGGAGAAGTTTCCCTGCCTGAGCAGCCCAGGATTCAAAGGGGAATGGGGGAGCCCGTGTTGGGCTCTTGGCAGCCACCCGGGGTCTTGGGCCTGCTATCTCCCATGGACCTGCCTTACTGACTGACAGAGTTCTTGGGTCCAGCTCAGCCCTCTAGGCCTCTCCCAGACCTTTCCCTGAACTCCCTGGGCACCCTCCTTTATTCCTGACTTTTTTTCCTTCTGCTTTGCCTCTTGTCTTCCTGCTCCCCCTCCTTCCTGGCCGTTCCCTTCCAGCCCAAGGGCTGCTGAGGCTGAGTTTGTGATATACCACTGCACTCATCTTTGCTTCTCTCTGCCATACAGAAGGTTCGTTTCCCCTGGATATTGGCTCTGTGAAGAAAAACCACGGTTTTCTGGACGAGGACTCTTTGGGGGCCCTGTGTAGGTAGGTGGGCTGAGGGCCAGGCCTGGGAAGCCAAAGGCCTGGCTTGAAGCTTCCTCGTGGAAAAAAACATCCCTTGTACCCTCTAACAGAGGAGGAGCCCAGCTTACTAACAAAGCTCATCTTCTGTGGTCACATTGCTCATTCTGTTCTTTGTGTTTGTGATACCCTCAACCACCCAGGCACTCTAGCTAGAAAGCCAAGATCTGGCCTTGTTTCTTTTCTCCTAAAGTTATAGCCCCCAAATATTCCTCTGCTTCAGTCCCTCTCTACTTACACCAGCTTGGCCCTTGTTTGAGGCCAAACCATGGCTTCTCCTTGGATCGATCACAAGGCTTCAGCCTAACTGGCTTTAGTCTTGATAGCCCATCTCTCCCCTCCCCTCTCCCTCTTCCCTCACCCTACTCCCAGATCGATCTAGATCCACCAGCGTCGCATTGTAACAGCTCCAAATGGTTGTTCTTTCTGCTTAAAATGTGTCACTGCCTAAGGATAAAAATGCAAAGACTTTTTAGCATACCACCCAAAGCCCTTTGCGAGCTGGCTCATTAGCCTTAGCCCCATTGGTCTCATGCCCACACTGGTCTGTTTGCTGACTGTATACCTACAGTGTCCTGTGTAAGCTTGGGTAAGAGTCCCTGTTTCTCTCACCTTCAAAATCCCATTTGCATCCTCCAGGAAGCCTTCTCTGACTGCATCCCTCCTTCATGGAAGTTGCTTGTCTCTCCCTGTGTTTGTCTGCTGTGCCTTCTGTCTGCTCTGTCTTTGAACACACCCCATTTCTGTAGGGTTTATTTCCACTCTCTGTGTAAGCTCCTGGAGGGCAGAGGCCATAATCTTCCCAGCATTGTGTCTGGTTCTTAAACCTTCACGAATATTGGAGCTTGCGAGAAGTTTTGATGGCTTGGGCATGTGAAGTGGCAGGTGCATCTTGGTAGGCTCTGCCAGGCTTTGGGGATGGGGACCCTTGGTTGGACACTTCCATTTTGTTACAGGAGGCTGATGACCTTGAATAATTGTGCCTCGATGAAACTGGAGGTTCATTTTCAAAGCAAGCAGGTGAGTCATGGCAAAGCGTGGGTCTGTGGTCTTGTGGTGCCATAAGGAAACCCAGGGCATACGTAAACCATTTGTAAAACTAGCTCCAGTATCCCAGGAGTCTGAGATGTCCAGAGCAGTGCCTTTCCCCAGCTAGGGGTAGAGATGGAGGAGATCTAGGACCCCATTCTTTCCTGGGAACTTGCTTTCTTGCTTTTTTTTTTTTCTGGGGCTTTCTATACCGGAGGCCTATAGTCAGGTGGGGCAGCCAAGTGACCAAAGCCCTGGGCTGTGAGACAGGAGGCCCATGGGGCCTGGTCTCAGCTCTACCACTGATTACTGAGGGACCTCAGGGAAACCTCTTCCCTTCTGGGCCTCAGTTTCCCCATTTTGCAAAGAAGGAGATGAACTAGAAAATCTCCAATTCCGTCCAGCTCTGTTGTGATTCTAATCTAAGACTACAGCCTAGAGCTTGGGAAGGTCTGTCACTGACTTAATGTATATCATTGACCTTGGGCAAGTGGCTTCTGGTTTGTAGGTTTGTTTTCCTATCTGTAAAATTGAAAGGGGGGTTAGATGAATTAGTTGACCATTACCATTACCATTACCATACATCTGGGCTCTGTCTGTGACTGCTGGCTTCCTCTGGCACTCCCAGAGCTAGCTCTCCCCACCTAGGCCATGTTCTCAGCCAGAAAGCAGGGCCCTTCACCTCAGAGTCCCCCAAGAGTTTGGAAGCAGAGAGTGGAGTACAAGCAAGGACTTGTGGCCTGGGCTTCTCTGACCTGATCCTGCAGTGCCTTTCCCAGAATGAAGACTCAGAAGAGGAAGAGCAGTGTACCATCAGTAGCCACTGGGCCTTCCAGCAGGAAAGTAAGTGCTGGTCTCCTATGGGGTCCTCTGATCTGTTGGCCCCACCGAGCCCTGGCCTGCCAGCGACCTCAAGCTGTGAGAGCGTCCTCACCGAGCTTAGTGCCACCTCTCTGCCAGTCATCACCGTGAGCCTACCACCCGAGCCAGCAGACTTGCCCTTGCCAGGCTGTGCCCCCAGCTCGAGTGACCGGCCCCTCCTCAGCCCCACCCAGGGCCAGGAGGGTCCCCAGGACAAAGCCAAGAAGCGCCATCGTAACCGTAGCTTCCTCAAGCACCTTGAGTCTCTGAGGCGGAAGGAAAAGAGTGGCAGCCAGCAAGCAGAGCCCAAGCATAGTCCAGCCACCTCAGAGAAGGTCTCCAAAGCCTCATCTTTCCGCAGTTGTCGTGGCTTCCTCTCAGCTGGATTTTACAGGGCCAAGAACTGGGCCGCCACCTCAGCCGGTGGCAGTGGTGCCAATACTCGGAAGGCCTGGGAGGCCTGGCCTGTGGCCTCGTTCCGGCATCCTCAGTGGACACACCGGGGTGATTGCCTGGTGCACGTTCCTGGGGACCACAAACCAGGCACATTCCCTCGCTCCCTGTCCATTGAGAGCCTGTGTCCTGAGGATGGACACCGCCTGGCAGACTGGCAGCCAGGTAGGCGGTGGGGCTGTGAGGGGCGCCGGGGCTCCTGTGGCTCAACGGGCAGCCATGCCAGCACGTATGACAACTTGCCTGAGCTATACCCAGCTGAACCTGTAATGGTTGGGGCTGAGGCTGAAGATGAAGATGATGAGGAGAGTGGGGGCAGCTATGCTCACCTAGACGACATCCTCCAGCACGTGTGGGGGCTACAGCAACGAGTAGAGCTGTGGTCTCGGGCCATGTACCCAGACCTGGGGCCTGGAGATGAGGAAGAGGAGGAGGCCACTTCATCAGTAGAAATAGCCACAGTTGAGGTCAAATGCCAAGCTGAGGCTCTCAGCCAGATGGAGGTTCCGGCCCATGGAGAGTCCCCAGCCTGGGCCCAGGCTGAAGTCCAGCCAGCAGTCCTGGCTCCGGCTCAGGCTCCAGCTGAGGCTGAACCATTGGCACAGGAAGAGGCTGAGGCCCCGGCCCCAGCCCCGGCCCCGGCCCCAGCCCAGGACAGTGAGCAGGAGGCACATTCAGGCGGGGAACCCACCTTTGCCTCTAGCCTGTCTGTGGAAGAAGGACACTCCATTTCTGACACTGTGGCCTCCTCCAGCGAACTTGACAGTAGTGGGAACTCCATGAATGAGGCTGAGGCTGCGGGGCCCCTGGCTGGACTCCAGGCATCAATGCCCCGTGAACGGCGCGATTCAGGTGTTGGGGCCTCACTTACCAGACCCTGCAGGTGAGAGTTTGGGTTGGGATGGGGCGGACGCAGGGTCTCCTGTTCTCTCTCTGTCTCTGAAGCTGATTTCTCAGTCATGAGGCCCAGGGCTAAGTGCTTGGGGGCTGCGTTATCCCCTCACAGCCAGCTCACGAGAGAGAGTACAGGACTTGGGAATCCAGAAAGTTAGGTCCAGAACCTGCCTGTGCTGTGGCCTTGAGGAAATGATGCTCTCCTCTCTGGGCCTCAGTTTCCTCATCTGTAAAGTGAGGGAGGATGCTAGAGGAGATGGTCTCTGGTCCCCAGCTTTGCCCATTCAGGGTTTCTTGGAGCAGCCCCTCCACGGTAGTCTTGGGATGGGCAGGGGTCTTCACTGCTTATTGGCACTAGATGGGCCTGAGCTCTGTGCCACCCTCCCCAAGAACTTCTTGGCCCCTAAGAAGCTGAGTCCAAGCTTTTTCTACCCTGGGGCCTCAGCAGCAGCACTAGAAAGTGTTCCCAGCTCCCCGCATTTTTTCTTTGGGGAGAAAAAAGGGGACCACAATAACACCTTTTCTAAGGTTTAGCCAAACCTGCTCCTCTGGGCTTCTCCACCCCTCTCACCGCCCCCCACCAGGAAGCTCCGTTGGCATAGCTTCCAGAACTCCCATCGTCCCAGCCTCAACTCAGAGTCGCTGGAGATCAACCGGCAGTTTGCAGGCCAGATCAACCTCCTGCACAAGGGCTCGCTGCTGCGGCTTACCGCGTTCATGGAGAAGTACACTATGCCCCACAAGCAGGGCTGGGTCTGGTGAGTGGCTCCTGGGCCATGGAGGGTGGGGAACTGCTGACTCAGGTCCACGTCCCCAGGCAGGGTCAGCCCAGGAGGTGGGTGCAGGCAGGCAGGGCCCACAGGCCAGGGGAGCGGTGAGATATGCCAGGAGGCTGGAGGGGCTTGGTGAGGCTGGGTATGGGGCAGAGGACCTGAGGTCCTCCAGCTGTATCTTCTCCATCCCAATCTCTGTGCTGCAACTAGTGAGATTGTCCTAAAATGCAGCTGTGGTTGTCACTCTCCAGATAAACACTTTTCTCTGGCTCCCCATTGTCCAGATTCCCTCCCACCATGACTCCTTCCTGTTCTGGTCCCGCTCCATCCTTCTGGCTCTTTAGCCTACCGCTCCTAAGCAACCCCACCTTACAGACCAGTGGGACCAGTCATCCTTCCGTGAACGTGCTATGATCTTTTTCCTGCCTCTTTGCCTTTGTTTGTGCTGTGCTCTCTGCCTGGAATGCATTTTCCCCATTTCTCCTCTGGGACAATGCCTTCCTATCCCTCAAGAGCCTGCTGAGTTACCATGTCCTCTCCGAAGCCTTCCCTAACTCGCTAGGTACAGTTCCCCTCCCTCAGTGGGTCTTCCCCTAAGTTCTTGGCCTCCTACTGGCCACATGAGTTGTTACTGCCTATTGACACAGTTATCTCCTTGGCCAGACTGAGAGCTCTCTGTGTTCCTCTGTGACTCCCTGGGGCTGGGCCCAAAGCAGGTGCTCAATGAGTGTTGACTCTGGGGCAGTGGTGTGTGCCTTACCCCCCTCACCCCACCTGATCCTCTGAGACTGCAGGCAGAGTCTCCAAACTGTGTTCCCCCTATCTGATCACTTGTCATTCTCCCAAACAGGTCAATGCCCAAGTTCATGAGGAGGAACAAGACCCCAGATTACCGGGGACAGCACGTATTTGGGGTGCCACCCCTCATCCACGTGCAGCGCACGGGCCAGCCACTGCCACAGAGCATTCAGCAAGCCATGCGCTACTTGCGCAGCCAGTGCCTGGACCAAGTGAGCCCTCGTGGGGCAGCCTGCCGGGAGATGGTGCAGGGGTGGGGTGGTGGTGGGCATTGGGCTGAAGGCTGAGGAGCTGGGGAGAGGAACTGCTCTGGCCTTCCCCCTCACTTGGGCTGGTCCACCAGAGGCCTTTGCTGTTCTCAGCAAGGACCAGCAAGGATGAAACTCCTTTCTACTCCTTATGCCCAGCTCTGTGCTACCTTCTTTCTGGCCCAGGCTCTGTAGTCCTTATCTTCTGGGAGCCTGAATTTGCCTAGATCCACCTTTTTCTACTCATCTCCACAAAAGCATCTTTTTTCTTTTGTCCTGAAGCTGTAAAAATCCTTCTCTTTGGTTTTCCCATTTGTCTCCTACCCTGCCCCTCAGGAGGCCTGATAAGCTTTGAAGTCTCTGGGATGGCCTAGGCTCCTGACACCCAGTCCAGGGCTGGCCTCACAGTCTGCCTCCTACTCATGCATGTTTTCCTCACTCCCTCCCTCCCCTGCATGGAGTAGGTAGGCATCTTCCGCAAGTCTGGGGTCAAGTCCAGGATCCAGAACCTGCGTCAAATGAATGAGACCTCGCCTGACAATGTCTGCTATGAGGGCCAGTCAGCCTACGACGTGGCTGACCTGCTAAAGCAGTATTTCCGGGACCTGCCTGAGCCCATCTTCACCAGCAAGCTCACCACCACTTTCCTCCAGATCTACCAGCGTGAGTCGCCCACTCCTATCCCCAACAACCTGCCCCATTCTCAACCTCCCTGAATCCCAGAACTTGTGGAAGATAAACCTGGTGCAGGCAAATGTAGCTGGACCTGTGAGCTGATGATTGGAACAGTTACTATCTGGAGTTGGAAAGGCCCTTGCAGAGAGACCATTCTGCTTCCCCAAACCCATTATATGGAAGGGTAGACTGAGGCCCTGAGGGAAGAACTACATAAGGTTACACTGTATGTTAGTAATAAAGCTAGATCAAGCACCCAGAGACCTCACAGAACTGACATTTTCCCTTCCCTCTCACCGCTCCCCTTGGGACTGCTGTGCCTTTTGCCCCCTTGGAAACAGGAGGCTGGCTGCTAAGGCCTCTGGGGAAGTAAGGAAGGCTCTTCTTCCATTGCTTCCTCACAGTCCTCCCCAAGGATCAGTGGTTGGCAGCAGCACAAGCCGCCACCTTGCTGCTCCCCGATGAGAACCGAGAGGTGCTACAGACCCTGCTCTACTTCTTAAGTGACATTGCCTCTGCCGAGGAAAACCAGATGACAGCAGGCAACCTGGCAGTGTGCCTGGCGCCCTCCATCTTCCACCTCAATGTCTCTAAGAAGGATAGCCCCTCTCCCAGGTGAAATGGTGCACGGCATGTCAGGGCCGGGCCGGGTCCAGACAATTTGGGCCCCACTGGACTTTTGGCTTTTGATGGCTGGCACTGCTGTGTCTCAGCCTCACCACAAGGAGTGAGCCTGACTCCTCAGGGGCCCTGGGCTGGTGGGATGCTGTGGAGCAGGGCCTTCCAAAAGGCAGCAGGTTGTTTTGTGGTCAGGTTTGGCAAAGTGGCTTCCTGGCAGCTAGAAGGCAGCCTGTCTGCCATCTTGTCTTGTGCTCTTGTGCCATCTCTCCTCTCACCACCTCCTGCTCCATCTAGGATCAAGAGCAAACGCAGCCTCATTGGCAGGCCAGGCCCTAGGGACCTGAGTGACAACATGGCAGCCACCCAGGGCCTGTCGCACATGATCAGTGACTGCAAGAAACTTTTCCAGGTGAGTAACCCCAGGCCATGGCACCTACTTACCAGACCTGGGGGAACCATCAGGCCTGACCTCGGTGCCCCAAGTCAGGGATAGGACCCAATTTGACACATACCCCTCAAGCCTATACCCCCAACTCTTCCCCCACAATGTTTCTCATCTACCTTGCTGTGGTAGCTGCACCTCTCCACTGCCCTTAACGTGAACCTGACAGACCCCATGGGGTCTCCTGCTCTCTGGAGCTGCAGCCCATTGTGTGTGTGCCCTCTCAGGTGCCCCAGGACATGGTGCTGCAGCTGTGCAGCTCCTACAGCGCAGCTGAGCTCAGCCCTCCCGGCCCAGCCCTGGCTGAGCTGCGTCAGGCCCAAGCTGCAGGGGTAAGCCTGAGCCTCTACATGGAAGAGAATATCCAGGACCTGCTGCGTGATGCTGCTGAGCGCTTCAAGGGCTGGATGAGCGTGCCAGGGCCCCAGCACACGGAGCTGGCTTGCAGGAAGGTGAGTGCCACACCACGGGTGGCTGCTATGGGGCTGGGAGAGCATGGTGCAGGCAAGGGGAGTCAGAGAACCCAAAGGAAGGAGCCGGGGAGGAGCTGCCCCCCGAGTCTCGCTGTGCCTCGGCCTGGTCCTTGGAGAATGTCAGAAAGTCAAGAAAGTACCTTAAGGAATCAAGAACCAAATGAGACCAAGGGAACTCTCTCAGGAACCACCTGCCAGAATGACCTTCCAAAAGCCCCGTTCCAGATACGATGCTGCTTTGATAGCCTCAACTCCCATCTCTCCCTGCCCCGCAGTCCAGCTGAATCCTTGCATTTGCACCTTTGTGCGGTCCTGCTGCCTGGACTGCCCTGACCCCAAGCATTACGTCTCCCGAGTCACCTTTAGCGACAACGGAATGTGTTCCTCCTCCATTCAGAACCTTCTGTCATGCCCCAGGATGGAGGGGATTTCTCTCTGTTCCCCTCTGGGCACTGGTCATGCTCTTTCCTGGACATGGATTCTGAGTAAGATTGCAAGCCTGAAGTGTCCTGTGTAAAAAAACGGTCATAACAAAACCTTCCATGTAGGATCAGGGTGAGTGTGAATGCCTGATACATACTAAAGGTTCTGTAAGTGGCAGCTTTTGTTGTGCATGTGTTTTACTGCCTGTGCTAGATGGCGAGCTCCTTGACAATCACCATCTTCCTGCACCTCCAAGCACTGTGCCCATCATGGTAGGGCCTGAGAGGCCTCTGAGAATGTGCGCCCCGTCATCTCTTTATGCTGTCTAACAGACTGAAAAGCAGACATCCAGAAAAGAGAGAGAGAGGGCAGGGAGCATGGGAGCACTGTCTCAGTCTGGCCAGCGCTAGCAGAGGAGCTCTGCAGCCTACCCTATTAAGCCTCAGGCCCTGCAGTTTGAGGCCTGGACTTAGGGCTGGAGTCAGAGTTCTCCAGCCCTGACAGCTGCCTCCATCCCCACTCCTGTGGCTCACAGGCACCGGATGGGCACCCCCTGCGGCTATGGAAGGCATCCACAGAGGTGGCAGCCCCCCCAGCTGTGGTGCTGCATCGTGTTCTCCGGGAGCGGGCCCTCTGGGATGAGGATCTGCTGCGGGCCCAGGTGCTGGAAGCCCTGATGCCGGGTGTGGAGCTGTACCACTATGTCACCGACAGCATGGCACCCCATCCCTGCCGCGACTTTGTGGTGCTTCGGTGAGGGGCTGCAGCTGCTACCCTTCTGTGCTTGGGGGGCCGGAGAAGTGGGGTGGAAACCAGCACTAGGAATCTGAGCCTACGTGTCCCTTCTCCAATAGGATGTGGCGCTCTGACCTGCCTCGTGGGGGTTGCCTGCTTGTCTCCCAGTCCCTGGATCCGGAACAACCTGTGCCAGAGTCGGGTGTGCGAGCCCTCATGCTCACGTCCCAGTACCTCATGGAGCCTTGCGGCTTGGGCCGCTCTCGGCTCACACACATCTGCCGGGCTGACCTCAGGTATCAGGCCTGGGACAGCCTGCTCGACCCCCTTGGCCTTGACCCCCTCCCCTGCCTCTGCCCCTGCTTTCTGCCCCATGCTATTGATTCCTGGGGCTGGGGACAAGTCCTTTCTTCCTTCTCCCTGGTGAGGGCTCTGGGGAAAAATCCATTGCTCATGCCTGGTTTCTTCTGCTTCCCTAGGGGCCGTTCTCCTGACTGGTACAACAAAGTCTTTGGACACCTGTGTGCCATGGAAGTGGCAAAGATCCGGGACTCCTTCCCCACCCTGCAGGCAGCGGGCCCTGAAACAAAGCTGTGAGCCTTGGGCTGGTCCCAGGGTGGCACCACCCAGGCCCCCTGGGCACCAAGGGAGCGAGGGGGAATAAGAGCAGGGCAGCCCCCTGGGTGCCGCTGTCAGGAGCAGAGCCAGGCCCAGGTGGCTCCAGCTGCCTGTCCTGTCCCCTTTCCTAAAGCTCCTCTGCACATAGAGGGGAGAAAAAGAGAATTTAGGTAACTCCACTCCCCCTTCACCCCCAACCCTGTATTCTACTCTCCCGAAGAGAGAAGAGAATCGCATGAGTAGCAAGACTGCTGCCACCAGCCACCTGCTTGTGAGGCCGCCACTTGGCATGAAGCCTCCACAGCTCCCCGCCTGCAGGGGCAAAGAGGTCGACAGCAATGTGTGATCCCAGCTCTCTGCCAGACTGAGAGGGCAAGCTGTCTTGTTTGCTGCAAGGATGCTTTTGAGGTTGGACAGGAGGTTCTGGTCCTGCCTTTGGGGCCAACGCTGGCTCTGAAGTGTCTTTTTCAGAGGAATTGGACTGGAGTGAATGGGCACAGGGGTGGAGCGCAGGGCAGCCCCAGTCACCACGAGCTGTTTCATTTGTGTAAATACGATGCTGAATTTTATGAGGCTGAGTTAAGAGTGGGCACTGACGGGCCCCTAATATGTGACATGACGATTTGGCATAGATTGGGATGTGAGAGTGGAGTACCTTCCTTTCTCAAGTCTCGAGATGCCAGTGAAACCAGTATTCCCTGACTTGGGTTTCACACTTTATCGACCACCCCATGGGGTCCTGTGTAGCCTTTGGCCACGCACTGACACTGCCCAGGCCAAGCAAAAGCAGAGTGTGGTTAAGAGACAAGGGTCTATGTCATCATCCCTTTTGCTTATGATAGTGGGCTAACATAACAGCCCCTTTCTCAAGCAGAGACCTGGCCCCTGGGCCAGCCAGATGGAAGGGCCTATCTTAGCCAGCTGGAGCTTAAGCCAAACCTGTTCTGTCCCACTGGCCAGCCATCTTTGCTCACGTGGAAATTCAAATGCCATTCAAAGGCCACTGGTGCTTTATTTTTCTGTCTGCTGAGTAAACTGAAATGAGATGGGTCCCAACCACCACTGTAATTTTCAAGCCTATTTTATTTGTACCTGTAAATACTGTACAGCTAATATATATATATATATATATATATATATATATGTGTGTGTGTGTGTATGTGTGTTTATAGAGATACACACACATATATACATACATATATATGTATGTGTATATATACACACACATATATACATACATATATATGTATGTGTATATATACACACACATATATATACACACACGCATTTGCACAGACACACACATATATCAATTCTCATGAGTGTATTATAATCTCTGGTGGGGGCAAGTGTCTGGAAGGCCTGAGGGGCACTTCAGATGAGAATGGAGAGATAGGGAGCCAGGTGCAGCAGGATCCCTCAGATCAATAAAGCATTACCAGAGATGCACTTTAACTGTGTGGCTGTCTTTGCTGACAATGGGCTAGGGACTGGGGACTGGGGTTGTGACTGAGGCTTCAGTGTTAGGGCTCAGAGCATTAAGCATTCACCCCACCCTCTGCTGAGTCCTAGCTTACCGGCAGCAGGACTTGGGTGAGTCCACAAGAGGAATGGGGAGGGCCTCAGCTCTTCTCTTTGGAGAGGGATTTGCAGCCAGGCATGGTGGTGGGGGGTGGGGCAGAGAAGGGGTGGAAAGTTAGCCAGAACTTGGGCAGAAGCTGCAAACCCCATCTCATGACCTGGCCACAAGCATGACCTCAGGCATCCTAGGGAGAGATGAGCCTGGCTAAGCGGCCATTCCTTCCCCTTCTAAACAGCTTGAATGAAGAGTGAAGTCCCAGCCCCAGGAGGCTTAGGGGGCCCTGTGCCACCTGTAAGCCAACCTAAGAGGTCGGAGTGCCTTAAGGCAGCCTCTGGTCTGGCTCCAGTGACCAGCAAAGCCCAGGGGGCTAGAGAGACCCTCTCATCTTGACTTCCCCAAAGGAAGGGGCTTTCCTCTATCATGTTATATGGCCATAAAATTCCCAGGCTCCGAAGAGCAGCTAGAGAGAAAGTCCAGGCTTTGGACGTTTGCATCCCTGAAGTGCTGTCAGTAGCCTGGGCAGGGAAGCCCTGCTCTCTGGGTACCTCAACCTCCTCATGGGTCAAACGAGGCCAGTCATACCTCTCCACAAGCCTGTCTCAGTAAGTGTTCAGGTTGCACCACCCAAGTCTGCACTCCGACCCGGCCTGAACAGTGAGGTGCCTGTCCAGTCCCGCTGCTCTATCGCCTCCTTCCATTCTCTCTTGGGTTCAGTTGTCCCTACATGCCTTGTCCTTTCTTCACTGCTGCCACCTAGGGGTCTTGGCTAGCCCTGGAAGTGAGTGAGGTAGAGCAGAGGACCCAGTCAGCCCCTTACCTTTGGGAAAACTAAATGGAGGTGCCTTGTGTGTGAGTATGGGCTGGGAGATCACTCTGGTGGTGCTGGGCTTAAGGGACACCAGTGTGATTTTCTGGCCAGTAGTTCCTAAGGAAGGCATTGGGGCTTTCTGGCCCAAGCACTGCCCACCTTCTTTTGGAAGGAGGTTGGTGGTAGGGTACAGAGGATGGGACTCAGCACTCAGGTGATGGTTGCTAGGAGATGGATAAAGAGGAGGGAGGCTCTTGGAAGGGCCAGAGAGTTCCCCCAACCTTGCAGCTCTGGACTCTGCTACCCTGACCCAGTAGCCCAGTGTCTGGCATTATGGAAGAGGTAGCTCCAAGTAGGAGAGCTTCTGTTGGGCCTTAACATCATCCTGTGTGAAGCAGAGCTCCCATCCCTCATCTCTGCCTACTCTACTGTGCCTCTAGATGTAGGAATGAGTTTCATGATGAGGTTGCCCAGGCCTCTCATTCCCACCCACAAAGCAAGCACCACCCCTGGCCATTTCTAGCCCTGAGTCTTGTACCTCTGCCCACCCCAAGTAGGCTTCATTGCCCTGGTGCCAGAGAACGTGCCTTCAAATTCCCAGCCCTGCTGCCCATAGTCTACTCTTGTGCTCTCCCTCACCCACTGCCTCAAAGAAGCCAGGCCGCAGGGGAATCCTGCATAGAAATCTAACAATCTGCCTGTGAGCTTCGACTATTGTTTCCTAGTCTCCAGTGCCCTGTTGCCAGAGTGGCTGAGGGTAGATGGTGGTCAGACCCAGGCTCAAATCTAGCTATATAATTTCCTGGCTGTGTGACCTTAAGTGGCACATTTAACATTTCTGATTTCCCTCTCAGAAAATAAGGGTAAGAATCATTTATATCTTGTAAGGTTGTTGTCAAGGTTAAATGAGCCAATAGTTGTGAACGTGGTTGCACAGTGCCTTGCACATAGCAGACATCAAAATATGGCAGCCCCCCGCCTGCCCCGTGTCTTTCCTGCCAGTGAGACTCCATAGGGAGAACTTGGTCCCCTCATCTGGGATCTCCAGCTCCAAGATAGTGAGGAGTGGGTGGGTTCTTCTCCCATCAGGACAAAGATGAGCAGCCAGCATCTGCCCATTGTCAGTGAAGACAATGAAGAAGCATGTTGCAATGGAGACTTCATGGGGGGACAGCACCATGCAAGTGGGCCCCAGTGGTGTGGATGGAGCAGAACATACTGGTATAGGCAAAGATGATGGCAATGACAGCCAGGAGCTTTACATCTATTCGTAACAAAGCTTCCGAGTTCCTTGCTCAAGGCCTGGGGGGGTGGGGGGCGGTGATGAAAAAAAGCCCAGGGCAGTCTGGCATGGAGATAACACAGGGGATAGGGCTGGGGCTATGGAGATCCAGGGAACTTCAATAGCTTATGGCCCTCACCCAGTGATGGAGAGGAGTCAGCAATCAGGGCCATCAACAGGGCAGGCAAACAGTAGAACTCAGAGACGGGCATGGGGACTCCATTGCATGAAGCTGCAGTCAATAGGGAAAAATGTCTCAGAAAGTGGCTTGGGGCTGGCAACCAATGCAATGCTTTCTGGGGAGAAAATCACTCGTGAGCCAGTTGGTAGCAGGGTCTGAATATTAGCTACCCACCAGGTGCCAAGGAGGCAATCAGAGCAACACTTTCCGCTTCATCAAGGGCCAGATAAACTGGTCAGGAAGCTGGCAGCTTGGCCCCTGCCCATTATGTCCCCATCTTCACTCAAGAAACTGGTAGAGTGGAATAGCCCCGGGCAGCTGAACTTGCACGTGCATCAAGCTGGAGAGGAAAGCAGATGCCATTGTTGCCATGGCAGTTGCCCAAGGGGCCACAGCACCAATGGAACAGAATAGAGAATGCAGAAACAAATCCACACACCTACAGTGAACTCACTTTTGACAAAGGTGCCAAGCACATACACTGAGGAAGAGACAGTTTCTTCAATAAATGCTGCTGGGAAAACTGGATCTCCATACGCAGAATGAAATGAGACCCCTATCTCTCTCCATATACAAAAGTCAAATCAAAATGTATTAAAGACTGAAATCTAAGGTCTCAAACTGTGAAACTACTACAAGAAAACATTGGGGAAATTCTCCAGGACATTGGTCTGGACAAAGATTTCTTCAGTAATACCCCAGAAGCCCAGGTAACCAAAGCAAATAACCAAAGCAAAAAATGGACAAATGGGATCACATCAAGTTAAAAAGCTTCTGCACAGCAAAGGAAACAATCAACAAAGTGAAAACACAACCGAAAGAATGGGAGAAAATATTTGCAAACTACCCATCTGACAAGGGATTAATAAACAGAGTATATAAGGAGCCCAAACAAATCTATAGGAAAAAAAACTAATCAAAATGGGCAAAAGATTTGAATACGCATTTCTCAAAAGAAGACATACAAATGGCAAACAGGCGTATGAAAATGTGCTCAACATCACTGATCATCAGAGAAATGCAAATCAAAAATACAATGAGATATCATCTCACCCCAATTAAAATGGCTTATATATAAAAGGCAATAACAAATTCTGGTGATGATGAGAAGAAAAGGGAACCTTCGTACCCTGTTGGTGGAAATTTAATTAAGTACAACCACTATGGAGAGCAGTTTAGAGTTTCCTCAAAAACCTAAAAATAGAGCTACCATATGATCCCACAATCCTCCTGCTAGGTATATACCCAAAAGAAAGGAAATCAGTATATTGAAGAGATATATGGACTCCCATATTTGCTGCAACACTGTTTACAACAGCTAAGATTTGGAAGCAACCTAAGTGTCCATCAACAGATGAATAGATAAAGAAAATGTAGTACCTATACACAATGGAGTACTATTCAGCCATAAAAAAAAGAATGAGATCCGGTCACCTGCAACAACGTGGATGGGACTGGAGATCATTATATTAAGTGAAATAAGCAAGGCACAGAAAGACAAACATCACATGTTCTCACTTATTTGTGGGATCTAAAAATCAAAACAATTGAACTCATGGATAGAGGGAGTAGAAAGATGGTTACTGTTACAAGAGGTTGGGAAGGGTAGTAAGGGGGTGGGTGGGGGGAGGTAGAGATGGCTAATGGGTACCAAAAAAAAAATAGAAAGAGTGAATAAGACCTCTATTTGGTAACACAACATGGTGACTATAGTCAGTAACAACTAAATTGTACATTTAAAAATAGCTAAAAGAGTATAATTGGATTGTTTGTAACACAAAGGATCAAAGTTTGAGGTGATGGATACCCCATTTATCCTCATGCAATTACTAGGCATTGCATGCCTGTATCAAAACATCTCAATTACCTCGTAAATATATATACCTACTATGTACCTACAAAAGTTTTAAAAAAATTTTAAAGAATGTTTTTGTTTGTTTTATTGATGGGATCACTTAAAACCTGGGGTTGGTGGGGAGAGAGCAAAATTCAAAGGGGCCCTTGGGGATTCATTACATGAAACAACCAGAATTTGTTATCTGGGGCAGTTGAAGGCACCGGACATAAAAACCTGCTTTCCCTTAGGCATTTGAAAGTTTAAAAAAAAAAACAGCTTGCAGACCACTACATTTGCCACATCTCAGGAATCAGGAAGCCCAAGTTAGGATCCATCACATCACAAGAGTATAGGATGGGCTCTGGAGCCAGACTGCCTGGATTCAAATTCAGCACCATCACTTACTATCTCTGTAACTCTGTCATCTTCTCAAGGAGTCATGTAGCTAGTAACCCAGGTGGCCATATAGCTAGTTACTCAGTCTGCCTCGTACCAGAGTGTGTGCTCCTAACTCCTCCAGTGGGCCTCAAACTTCAGTGGGCATCAGCATCACCCTAGTGGACTGTCAAAACATGGGCTGCTAGGCCCCACACCCAGAGTTTCTGATTCAACGGGTCTGGGGAGAAGCCTGAGAATTTGCATTTCTGACAAGATGTCAGGTGATGGTGATGCTGCTGGTTCAGGCATCACACTTTGAAAACCAGTGATCTATAGAGTGAGGAGGTTGATTATGATGACATAAATTTCATTCAACTGAATTCAAAGCAGAAGATGTTTGAACTCCCCCTCAGTCCCTGCAGACCAGGGACTCAGGGCTCAAAGGCATTACCACTTTCTATTATAGCTGCATGGCTTACTTATACTCCCTGAACTTCAGTTTTCTTATCTTTAAAATGGGAATGATACTACCTTATAAGGAGGTTATGAGTAGTCAACTTGATTGTTTCTAGCATTTGGTGGGTAGTTTCAAAGTGGCAAATCACCTGCTATTCATCTTGTTAGTAATACTGCACATCTTCTTTTGTTACGCAGTACAGAGCCCACTGCTAGGTTTAGGCAGAGATGAGCTCGGGAAGGAGGGTCTGTGGAAGAGGACAGAAAGGTTGCCTGTTCTGCCATACCATCCTCTGGCTCCAAGCTATATCACTACTTGGTCTCTGACTTTAAGGCTCTTCCCCTCTGAGACTCTCCTTTCAAGATCTTCCACTGCTCAGACCCTGATGGCTTGTGTTTCATTTTAACAATGCTGTCAATTCTCTTCCTGAAAACTACAGGAATCTCAAACTGAAATTCCTACAGGAACCAGGCAGTTAGCACAGATAAGCAAAGCATACTGGGTAAAGATCATAATGATTGCAGAGTTCGTACCCCATCTAAAGAGGGCAGCAGCTATTCCCTTCTCATCTATTATGGACAGGCAGGAATGTGGGTCCAGATATGGATAGCTACATCTTCTGATTTTTCCAGGGAATCCAGAAATCCAGATTTGTTTGTTTGTTTTTTGTTTTTGTTTTTGAGAAAGGGTCTGGCCCTGTCACCCAGGCTGGAGTGCAGTGGTATGATCTCAATTCACTGCAACCTTTGCCTCCTAGGCTCAGGTGATCCTCCCACCTCAGCCTCCTGTAGCTAGGACTACAGGCTTACACCACCACACCCAGCTAATTTTTGTATTTTCTGTAGAAATGGGATTTCACCATGTTTCCCAGGCTAGCCTCGAATTCCTAAGCTCAAGCAATTTTCTCACCTTGGCCTCTCAAAGTGCTGGGACTATAGGCATGAACGACCACGTTTGCCCAAATCCAGATTTTTATGTGAAATCTACCCTTTTAAAATATTGGTGGCCAGGTGTGGTTGCTTACGTCTGTAATATCAGCACTTTGGGAGGCTGAAGTGGGAGGATTGCTTGAGACCAGGAGTTCAAGACCAGACTGGGCAACACAGTGAGACTCCATCTCCACAAAAAATAAAAAAAAAATTAGCTGGGTATGGTGGCATGTGTCTGTAGTCCCAGCTACTCAGGAAGCTGAGGTGAGGATCGCTTGAGCCTGGGAGTAGGATCACAGTACTGCACTCCAGCCTAGACAAGAGAGAGAGATCCTGTCTCTGAAAAAAATAAAGATTAAAAAAAATGTTGGTGAAAAGATTTTAACATAACATGCAACAGGCTCAACATGCACACATGAATAGCCAACTGGTTTGCACCCTCTACTCTAGAACAACATTTACAAAATGTGACTTTCCCTCCAGGGTTATGGCCAGGGATCCCATCACTTTTGGGCTCAGTTCCTGCATATGCCAGCCCCTCCCCACCCCAGTGCTGCCCTGTCATCACAGAATAGGCACTGAAGACCATGGCATGTGGGCTGTGCTCGGACACTAAGCAGGTGTGCATGCACACCTGAGTAAGGTTCCCAGGTAGGTAGCTGTATTAGTCTGCTTTCACACTGCTGTAACAATATACCTGAGACTGGGTAATTTATAAAGACTAACAGTTCCTCATGGCTGGAGAGGCCTCAGGAAACTTACAATCATGGCAGAAGGGGAAAACGCATCTACAATCACGGCAGAAGGGGAAGACACATGTCTTACATGGCAGGTGAGAGAGAACGAGCAAGAGCAGGGAAAACTGTCTTATAAAACCATCGTATCTCATGAGAATTCACTCACTATCACAAGAACAGCATGGGGGAAACTGCCTCCATGATCCAATCACCTCCCACCAGGTCTCTCCCTAAATACCTGGAGATTGCAATTCAGGATGAAATTTGGGTGGGGACACAAAGCCTAACTATATCAGTGGCACAGGCGATAACCCAGACACATATGTGAAGCAGCAGGTTCTCAAAGGAAGAGATGTTGTCTATGGTGGGCTTGCCATTGTGCACACTTTTGGAAGCACTAGAACAAATTGTTGGGATAAAGAAAGCCCTTGTGAGAATTGGCGCTAGAGCGTGGAGGGGAAGCGTCAACCCCAAAACAGCCAGGCCCTGGCAGGGCCCACAAGGGGGCACTGTTGCTCTGTGTGGGAAGATGGGCCACAGGCAACAGGAAGCTACTGGGACTCAACCCCAGCATCTGCCCCCGCCTCCAAGTCTTCTCAGTGTTCCCCAGTTTCTGCCCCTTTTCCTTCACAGGGTCTTCCAGATCTTGTTCCTTTCCCTGTTCCCTCAGCTTCCTCACCCCTCAGATCTTGCCATTCTCCATTACAGAGCCCTAAAAATTCTGTCTCCTTTCCTCCTCCCACTGGTCCCTTGGGGTGGGAGAATTTCTCTCCGAGTTGAGATTCACTATCTAGTTCATCTCCTGATTGAACAAATGAAGACAGGGTGTGGCCAGGCACAGTGGCTCACTCCTGTAATCCCAACTCTTTGGGAGGCAAGAGGCTCATTTGAGCCTAGGAGTTTGAGACAAGCTTGGGCAACAAAGCGAGACCCCATCTCTACAAAACATAAAATAAATTAGTCAGGCATGGTGGTGGGCACCCGTAGTCCTAGCTACTGAGGTTAAGGCTACAGTGAGCTATGATTGCACCACTGTATTCTGGCCTGAGTGACAGAGTGAGACCCTGTCTCAAAAAAAAAAAAAAGACAAAAAAGAAAGAAAGAAAAGAAAAAAGACATAGACCATCAGTGAGACCTGCCCAAGGTCACTAGGAGAGAAGAGGCAGTTCTGGGATGGAACCCAGGTCTGTTTGGATCCAAGGGTATCCTTTCTAATGGGCCAGTTATTGGTTCAACAAATATTTACTGAGTGTTTATTATGTGCTAGGCACTGTTATAGATACCAGGGATAGAGCAGTGAACAAAATAAGTAAGAATCCTTACCCTCATTGAGCTAGCATTCAGGAGGGAGGAGCAAACATAATTCAATGACATATGTGTTTCAAGGTGACAAGAGCTTTAGAAAAAAATTAAGCAGGGAAGGGGGATTGGGAGTGCTCTCTGTCATTTTAATAGGGAGATTATAGAGAAAGTGACATTTGACAGAGGTGAAGTAGGTGAAGACATGAGCTGTGTGAAGACAGAGTGTGTCAGGTCTTGGAGGGCCAGATATAAAGAAGACCATCCTAGTGAGCAGAAACTGGGAGGCAGTGCTCAACTGCCAGGAAGAAGTCAGCCTCAATAAAACTAGCATAGGCCAAGGGTGGTGGTTCATGCCTGTAATCACAACGATTTGGGAGACTGGAGCAGGAAGATCACCGGAGTCCAGGAGTTTGATACCAGCCTGGGCAACATAGTGAGACACCATCTCTTAAAAAAAAATTTTTTTTTAATT
The DNA here is from genome assembly GCF_029289425.2 of Pan paniscus. Lineage (NCBI taxonomy): Eukaryota > Metazoa > Chordata > Mammalia > Primates > Hominidae > Pan > Pan paniscus. Next base: position 68,385,583 of record NC_073272.2, read on the forward strand.
AGCTACATGTGGTGCACACACCCATAGTCCTAGCTACTTGCGAGGCTGAGGTGAGAAGATTGTTTGAGTCCAGGAGTTCAACGATGCAGTGAGCTATAACTGTCCCACTACACCCCAGTCTGTTTCTATTTTATTTTATTTTATTTTATTTATTTTATTTTTTTTGAGACAGAGTCTCGCTCTGTCACCCAGGCGTGCAGTGGCACAATCTTGGCTCGCTACGACCTCAGCTCCCCGGCTTCAAACGATTCTCCTGCCTCAGCCTCCTGAGTAGCTGGGATTACAGGCATGAGCCACCATGCCTGGCTAGTTTTTGTATTTTTAGTAGAGACGGGGTTTTGCCATGTTGGCCAGGCTAGTCTAGAACTCCTGACCTTAGGTGATTCCCCCTCCTTAGCCTCCCAAAGTGCTAGGATTACAGGCATGAGCCACTGTGCCTGGCCAGCCTGTTTCTATTTTTAATAAAAAAACTGAAGCAATTTACACAGGTGCACGACATGGATGAAACCTTCATGTCCTTCCAACACACTCAGTGTGAGGCATGTGAATAGAGCTGCAGATGGATGGCTTATCTGACTCCAAAGTTTGCTATCATGTTTAATCCAGCTCCTGGTCTTCTGGGAAGTGTGATAAGGTCCCATGGGTGGGATGGAAATAGGGAAGGCAGGTTAGGGGACAGAAGAGTGGATGTAGAAGTCATAGCCAGAGCAATCAGGCAAGAGAAAGAAATAAAGAGCATCCAAATTGGAAAAGAGGAAGTCAAACTATCTCTGTTTGCTGATAATATGATCTTATACCTAGAAAACCCTAAAGACTCTTCCAAAAGACTCCTAGATTTGATAAATGAATTCAGTAAACTCTCAGGTTACAAAATCAATGTATACAAACCAGTAGCACTGCTATACACCAACAATGACCAAGCTGAGAGTCAAATTAAGAACTAAAGCTACAAAAAATACCTAGAAATATATTAGCTAATGAAGTGAAAGATCTCTATAAGAACTACAAAACACAGCTGAAAGAAATCATAGATGACAAAAACAAATGGAAATACATCCTATGCTCATGGATTGGAAGAATCAATATAGTGAAAATGACTATACTGCCCAAAGCAATCTACAGATTGTAATTCCTATCAAAATATAATACCAACATCATTTTTCACAGAATTAGAAAAAACTATCCTAAAATTCATATGGGATCAGAAAAGAGCCCAAATAGCCAAAGCAATGCTAAACAAACATAATAAATCTGGAGGTATCAGACTACTAGACTTCAAATTATGCTACAAGGCCATAGTAACAAAAACAGCATTGTACTGGCATAAAAGTAGTTACATAGATCGATGGAATAGAACAGAGAAAGAAGAAAAAAAGCCAAGTACTTATAACCAACTGATCTTTGACAAAGCATACAAAAACATAAATTGGGGAAAGGACACCATATTCAATAAATGTTGCTGGCAAACCTGCAAGCCACACGTAGAAGAATGAAGCTGGATCCTTATCTCCCATCTTATACAAAAATCAACTCGAGATGGATCAAGGATTTAAATCTGACCTGAAACCATAAATATTCTAGAAGAAAACCTAGGAAAAACTCTTCTTGACATTGGCTTAGGCAAAGAATTTGTGATGAAGACCCCAAATGCGAATGTAACAAAAACAAAAATAAATAAATGGGATCTATTGAACTACAAAGTTTCTGCAAAAGAAATAATCATCAGAGTAAACAGACAACCCACAGAATGGGAGAAAATATTTGCAAACTGTGTATCTGACAAAGGACTAGTATCCCGAATCTACAAGAAACTCAACCAAATCAGCAAGAAAAAAAATCCCGTTAAAATGTGGGCAAAGGGGGGTAAGCCAAGATGGCCCAATAGGAAGAGCTCCGGTCTACAGCTCCCAGCGTGAGCGATGCAGAAGACGGGTGATTTCTGCATTTCCATCTGAGGTACCGGGTTCATCTCACTAGGGAGTGCCAGACAGTGGACACAGGACAGTGGGGTCAGTGTACCATGCGTGAGCTGAAGCAGGGCGAGGCATTGCCTCACTCAGGAAGCGCAAGGGGCCAGGGAGTTCCCTTTCCTAGTCAAAGAAAGGGGTGGCAGACGGCACCTGGAAAATCGGGTCACTCCCACCCCAATACTGCGCTTATCCGATGGACTTAAAAGACGGCGCACCAGGAGATTATATACCGCACATGGCTCGGAGGGTCCTATGCCCACGGAGTCTCACTGATTGCTAGCACAGCAGTCTGAGATCAAACTGCAAGGCGGCAGCGAGGCTGGGGTAGGGGCGCCTGCCATTGCCCAGGCTTGCTTAGGTAAACAAAGCAGCCGGGAAGCTCGAACTGGGTGGAGCCCACCACAGCTCAAGGAGGCCTGCCTGCCTCTGTAGGCTCCACCTCTGGGGGCAGGGAACAGACAAACAAAAAGACAGCAGTAACCTCTGCAGACATAAATGTCCCTGTCTGACAGCTTTGAAGAGAGTAGCGGTTCTCCCAGCACGCAGCTGGAGATCTGAGAACAGGCAGACTGCTTCCTCAAGTGGGTCCCTGACCCCTGACCCCTGAGCAGCCTAACTGGGAGGCATCCCCCAGTAGGGGCAGACTGACACCTCACATGGCCAGGTACTCCTCTGAGACAAAACTTCCAGAGGAACGATCAGGCAGAAGCATTCGCGGTTCACGAAAATCCGCTGTTCTGCAGCCACCGCTGCTGGTACCCAGGCAAACAGGGTCTGGATTGGACCTCTAGCAAACTCCAACAGACCTGCAGCTGAGGGTCCTGACTGGTAGAAGGAAAACTAACAAACAGAAAGGACATCCACACCAAAAGCCCATCTGTACATCACCATCATCAAAGACCAAATGTAGATAAAACCACAAAGATGGGGAAAAAACAGAACAGAAAAACTGGAAACTCTAAAAAGCAGAGTGCCTCTCCTCCTACAAAGGAATGCAGCTCCTCACCAGCAATGGAACAAAGCTGGACAGAGAATGACTTTGACGAGTTGAGAGAAGAAGGCTTCAGACGATCAAACTACTCTGAGCTACAGGAGGAAATTCAAACCAAAGGCAAAGAAGTTGAAAACTTTGAAAAAAATTTAGACGAATATATAACTAGAATAACCAACACAGAGAAGTGCTTAAAGGAGCTGATGGAGCTGAAAGCCAAGGCTTGAGAACTACGTGAAGAATGCAGAAGCCTCAGGAGCCTATGCGATCAACTGGAAGAAAGGGTATCAGTGATAGAAGATGAAATGAATGAAATGAAGCGAGAAGGGAAGTTTAGACAAAAAAGAATAAAAAGAAATGAACAAAGCCTCCAAGAAATTTGGGACTATGTGAAAAGAAAAAATCTATGTCTGATTGGTGTACCTGAAAGTGACGGGGAGAATGCAACCAAGTTAGAAAACACTCTGCAGAATATTATCCAGGAGAACTTCCCCAATTTAGCAAGGCAGGCCAACATTCAGATTCAGGAAATACAGAGAACGCCACAAAGACACTCCTTGAGAAGAGCAACTCCAAGACACATAATTGTCAGATTCACCAAAGTTGAAATGAAGGAAAAAATGTTAAGGGCAGCCAGAGAGAAAGGTCGGGTTACCCACAAAGGGAAGCCCATCAGACTAACAGCGGATCTCTTGGCAGAAACTCTACAAGCCAGAAGAGAGTGGGGGCCAATATTCAACATTCTTAAAGAAAAGAATTCGCAACCCAGAATTTCATATCCAGCCAAACTAAGCTTCATAAGTGAAGGAGAAATAAAATACTTTACAGACAAGCAAATGCTGAGAGATTTTGTCACCACCAGGCCTCCCCTAAAAGAGCTCCTGAAGGAAGCACTAAACATGGAAAGGAACAACCGGTACCAGCCACTGCAAAATCATGCCAAATTGTAAAGACCATCGAGGCTAGGAAGAAACTGCATCAACTAATGAGCAAAATAACCAGCTAACATCATAATGACAGGATCAAATTCACACATAACAGTATTAACTTTAAATGTAAATGGACTAAATGCTCCAATTAAAAGACACAGACTGGCAAATTGGATAAAGAGTCAAGACCCATCAGTGTGCTGTATTCAGGAAGCCCATCTCATATGCAGAGACACACATAGGCTCAAAATAAAAGGATGCAGGAAGATCTACCAAGCAAATGGAAAACAAAAAAAGGCAGGGGTTGCAATCCTAGACTCTGATAAAACAGACTTTAAACCAACAAAGATCAAAAGAGACAAAGAAGGCCATTACATAATGATAAAGGGATCAACTCAACAAGAAGAGATAACTATCCTAAATATATATGCACCCAATACAGGAGCACCCAGATTCATAAAGCAAGTCCTTAGTGACCTACAAAGAGACTTAGACTCCCACACAATAATAATGGGAGACTTTAATACCCCACTGTCGACATTAGACAGATCAACGAGACAGAAAGTTAACACAGATACTCAGGAATTGAACTCAGGTCTGCACCAAGTGGACCTAATAGACATCTACAGAACTCTCCACCCCAAATCAACAGAATATACATTTTTTTTCAGCACCACACCACACCTATTCCAAAATTGACCAAATAGTTGGAAGTAAAGCTCTCCTCAGCAAATGTAAAAGAACAGAAATTTTAACAAACTGTCTCTCAGACCACAGTGCAATCAAATTAGAACTCAGGATTAAGAAACTCACTCAAAACTGCTCAACTACGTGGAAACTCAACAACCTGCTCCTGAATGACTACTGGGTACATAACGAAATGAAGACAGAAATAAAGATGTTCTTCGAAACCAACGAGAACAAAGACACAACATACCAGAATCTCTGGGACACATTCAAAGCAGTGTGTAGAGGGAAATTTATAGCACTAAATGCCCAAAAGAGAAAGCAGGAAAGATCCAAAATTGAAACCCTAACATCACAATTAAAAGAACTAGAAAAGCAAGAGCAAACACATTCAAAATCTAGCAGAAGGCAAGAAATAACTAAAATCAGAGCAGAACTGAAGGAAATAGAGACACAAAAAACCCTTCAAAAAATTAATGAATCCAAGAGCCGGTTTTTTGAAAGGATCAACAAAATTGATAGACCACTAGCAAGACTAATAAAGAAGAAAAGAGAGAAGAATCAAATAGACGCAATAAAAAATGATAAAGGGGATATCACCACTGATCCCACAGAAATACAAACTACCATCAGAGAATACTACAAACACCTCTATGCAAATAAACTAGAAAATCTAGAAGAAATGGATAAATTCCTGGACACATACACGCTCCCAAGATTAAACCAGGAAGAAGTTGAATCTCTGAATAGACCAATAACAGGCTCCGAAATTGTGGCAATAATCAATAGCTTACCAACCCAAAAGAGTCCAGGACCAGATGGATTCACAGCCGAATTCTACCAGAGGTACAAGGAGGAACTGGTACCATTCCTTCTGAAACTATTCCAATCAATAGAAAAGGAGGGAATCCTCCCTAACTCATTTGATGAAGCCAGCATCATCCTGCTACCAAAGCCAGGCAGAGACACAAGAAAAAAAGAGAATTTTAGACCAATATCCTTGATGAACATTGATGCAAAAATCCTCATTAAAATACTGGCAAACCGAATCCAGCAGCACATCAAAAAGCTTATCCACCATGATCAAGTGGGCTTCATCCCTGGGATGCAAGGCTGGTTCAATATACGCAAATCAATAAATGTAATCCAGCATATAAACAGAACCAAAGACAAAAACCACATGATTATCTCAATAGATGCAGAAAAGGCCTTTGACAAAATTCAACAACCCTTCATGCTAAAACTCTCAATAAATTAGGTATTGATGGGACGTATCTCAAAATAATAAGAGCTATCTATGACAAACCCACAGCCAATATCATACTGAAGGGGCAAAAACTGGAAGCATTCCCTTTGAAAACTGGCACAAGACAGGGATGCCCTCTCTCACCACTCCTATTCAACATAGTGTTGGAAGTTCTGGCCAGAGCAATCAGGCAGGAGAAGGAAATAAAGGGTATTCAATTAGGAAAAGAGGAAGTCAAATTGTCCCTGTTTGCAGATGACATGATTGTATATCTAGAAAACCCCATCGTCTCAGCCCAAAATCTCCTTAAGCTGATAAGCAACTTCAGCAAAGTCTCAGGATATAAAATCAATGTACAAAAATCACAAGCATTCTTATACACCAATAACAGACAAACAGAGAGCCAAATCATGAGTGAACTCGCATTCACAATTGCTTCAAAGAGAATAAAATACCTAGGAATCCAACTTACAAGGGATGTGAAGGACCTCTTCAAGGAGAACTACAAACTGCTGCTCAAGGAAATCAAAGAGGATACAAATAAATGGAAGAACATTCCATGCTCATGGGTAGGAAGAATCAATATCGTGAAAATGGCCATACTGCACAAGGTAATTTACAGATTCAATGCCATCCCCATCAAGCTACCAATGACTTTCTTCACAGATTTGGAAAAAATTACTTTAAAGTTCATATGGAACCAAAAAAGAGCCCATATCGCCAAGTCAATCCTGAGCCAAAAGAACAAAGCTGGAGGCATCATGCTACCTGACTTCAAACTATACTACAAGGCTACAGTAACCAAAACAGCATGGTACTGGTACCAAAACAGAGATATAGATCAATGGAACAGAACAGAGCCCTCAGAAATAACACCGCATATCTACAACAATCTGATCTTTGACAAACCTGACAAAAACAAGCAATGGGGAAAGGATTCCCTGTTTAATAAATGGTGCTGGGAAAACTGGCTAGCCATATGTAGAAAGCTGAAACTGGATCCCTTCCTTACACCTTATACAAAAATTAATTCAAGATGGATTAAAGACTTAAACGTTAGACCTGAAAGCATAAAAACCCTAGAGGAAAACCTAGGCATTACCATTCAGGACATAGGTATGGGCAAGGACTTCATGTCTAAAACACCAAAAGCAATGGCAACAAAAGCCAAAATTGACAAATGGGATCTAATTAAACTAAAGAGCTTCTGCACACCAAAAGAAACTACCATCAGAGTGAACAGGCAACCTACAAAATGGGAGAAAATTTTTGCAACCTACTCATCTGACAAAGGGCTAATATCCAGAATCTACAATGAACTCCCACAAATTTACAAGAAAAAAACAAACAACCCCATCAAAAAGTGGGCGAAGGACATGAACAGACATTTCTCAAAAGAAGACATTTATGCAGCCAAAAAACACATGAAAAAATGCTCATCATCACTGGCCATCAGAGAAATGCAAATCAAAACCACAATGAGATACCATCTCACACCAGTTAGAATGGCGATCATTAAAAAGTCAGGAAACAACAGGTGCTGGAGAGGATGTGGAGAAACAGGAACACTTTTACACTGTTGGTGGGACTGTAAACTAGTTCAACCCTTATGGAAGTCAGTGTGGCAATTCCTCAGGGATCTAGAACTAGAAATACCATTTGACCCAGCCATCCCATTACTGGGTATATATCCAAAGGATTATGAATCATGCTGCTATAAAGACACATGCACACGTATGTTTATTGTGGCACTATTCACAGTAGCAAAGACTTGGAACAAACCCAAATGTCCAACAATGATAGACTGGATTAAGAAAATGTGGCACATATACACCATGGAATACTATGCAGCCATAAAAAATGATGAGTTCATGTCCTTTGTAGGGACATGGATGAAATTGGAAATCATCATTCTCAGTAAGCTATCGCAAGAACAAAGAACCAAACACCGCGTATTCTCACTCACAGGTGGGAATTGAACAATGAGAACACATGGACACAGGAAGGGGAACATCACACTCTGGGGACTGTTGTGGGGTGGCGGGGGGGGAGGGATAGCTTTAGGAGATATACCTAACGCTAAATGATGAGTTAATGGGTGCAGCGCACCAGCATGGCACATGTATACATATGTAACTAACCTGCGCATTGTGCACATGTACCCTAAAACTTAAAGTATAATAATAATAATAAAAAATAAATAAAATAAAATGTGGGCAAAGGACATAAATAAAGATTTCTCAAAAAAAGATATACAAATGACCAACAAACATATTTTAAAAGTTCTATGTTACTAATAATCAGGGGAATGCAAGTTCAAACCACAATGAGATACCACCTTACTCCTGCAAGAATGGCCATTATTAAAAAGACAAAAAAAAATAGATGTTGGAGTGGATGTGGTGAAAAAGGAGCATTTATACACTGCTGGTGGGAAGGTACATTAGTACAACCTCTATGGAAAACTGTATGGAGATTTCTCAAAGAGCTAATAGTAGGTCTACCATTCAATCCAGCAATTCCACTACTGGGTATCCACCCAAAGGAAAAGATGTCATTATATCAAAAAGACACCTGCAAATGTATGTATATCATAGCACAATTCACAATTGCAAAGATATGGAACCAACCTAAATGCCTACCAACCAATGAATAGATAAAGAAAAGAAAAAGAAAAAGTATATACATATATATACTTTTTCTTTTATATATATATATATATAATGGAATTCATTATATATATGGAATATATATATATATATGGAATCCATATATATATATGGAATTCATTATATATATATACACAATGGAATACTATGCAACCATAAAAATGAATGAAATAAATTCTTTTGTGGCAACTTGGATAGAACTGGAGGTCATTATTCTAAGTGAAGTAACTCAGGAATGGAAAACCAAATGCCACATGTTCTCACTTATAAGTGGGAGTTAAGCTATGGGTTTGCAAAGGCATACAGATCGGTAAAATAGACATTGGAGACTCAGAGATAGGGAGAGTGGGATGGGTGAGCAATGAAAAACCACCTATTGGGTACAACGTACACCACTTGGGTGATGAGTGCACTAAAGTCCTGGACTTCACCACTATACAATTCATCCATGTAACAAAAAAAATGTGTACTTCAAAAGCTATTGAAATAAAAAATATTTTTTAAAAAAAGAAGAGTGGGTGTTCGAAGAAAAGCAGGGCTTAGGGTGTGCACTCCCACTTTGGGTGTGCAACTATGTATATCATTTTATGCTTGGCATCCAAGGCTCTATCTACCCTCTCGTCCCCCAGACCCCCACAGCCTCAGCCTCCACCATACTGGACACACCTACCTCTTCCCCAGCCCTGAAACATCCCAGTGGCCTCTTTGCACCCTAACTAATGAATTGTTTTTCACTTTACTTCCTCCTTGAGAATTTAGCCCCATGGCCATATCTTCTTTCTTGAACCCTTCCTTCCTCCACACTCCAAGACCTTGTCTCAATTCTTTGATCACAGCTCCTTGGCCTTCTTTCCTTGCTACCTGTCACTTCTCTTCTCTTTCAGCCTTGCCCCAACCTCAGGAATTCCTCAAAGTTCTTCTTTATTGTTCTCCCTGCTTCACCTTGCTCATTAAGGACTTTGTTGATAGTCATTGTTTCAGTTTTATGCCTCTGTGCTGATGCCTCCTACATCATTACCCAGAGTCTCCATCTCTTTGAGCTCAGACCAGTATTTCCCACTACATGAGTGGGCAGTTCCATCTGGAGGCCCCACATGCATATCAAGCTCAACAGACCCAAGCCAAGCTCATCCCACACACAATTTGCTCCCCTGCTCTGTCTCTGTTGGTGGTGCCCTTATCTCCCCAGCTGCTCAGCTCAGATCCCCAAATCAACCATAACTCCTCAGTCCCTCTTGCCTTCCCCTACAACCTATGCATATATGTTTCCATCCATTTTTCCATTCCACAAGTAATTATTGAATGTTTAGTATATGCCGGACTCTGTTGAGGTGCTGAGAATACTGAGGTGAACAAGACAGACAAGGCTCCTACCTTCTTTTCAAGCCCCCTCTAGTAGATGGATGAGCTGAGGGAGGTATATGATAAATAAACACACATACAAGCTACCTTCCACCATTCCCAGAGCTATGAAGGCAACAAAGCAGGATGAAGTAATAGCGACTGAGTGGTTATTCAATCGGGTGGTCAGGGAGGCCTTCTCTGAGGAAGTAACATTTGAGCTAAGGCCTGAATGAGAAGAAGATATCGGCTATGCAAAGATCTAAATAGTCAGCACGTGCAATGGCACTGGGGTGGGAACATGATTAGTATTTTCAAGGGTGAGCAGTCAGTGTGCTTGAAGTGCAGGGAACAAGTGAAGAGCAGTAGGAGATGGGGTGGAAGAGGTAGGTAGGACCAGATCATGTAGGCCCCAATAAGGAACTGTTCAAGTCCTGTCTACTCCATCTCTGCAGCATCTCCTGTACCCAGCCTCTGCCCCAGTGTCTCCAGCACTCTAGTTCCCATTTCATTCCTTTCCACTTGGATGTCAGGGAGAGGCCCTTACCTCCTTTCTGTCTTTTCCTGCTCATTTCCAGCTATACTGGTGCCAGGTGAATCTCTCTAACGATAAGTATCATTGTATGTCTTTCTGCTTAAAGCCCATCAATGCCCCCACCTCCCCCAACTGACTACTAAGTTGTGGTATTCAGGACCTCACTATGTGGCCTTGGCCTATCCAGCAAGTTTCTCTTCTCCTTCATATTCATTCTCCAGCCATGTCCTGAATATGCTCTTTTAGGTCCCTCTGCCAGGAGTGGAGGTAGGACTGCTCTTGGGCTCAGAGAACCCAGGTTCCATGTCCCAGCTCTGCCAGTTCTTGTCTATGGGGCTGTGGGCAAATTATTTAACCTTTCAGGGCCTCAGTTTCCCCATGCATAAAATGAGACTCAGAGAGATGTATGGATTACTTAGCAATGTAGATTATTTATTGCAAAGTGCTATCACCCTACCCAGGGCTTACTATATTTTAACCCCCCACTGGTCTGACAACACTCAACTCTAATATGCCTCCATCATTAAATCACTCATCCTGAAAGCTTCCGGCAAGATATCATTTGTCTCTCTGAGTTGTCATTGTGTTTGGCATCTCTTTCAAGGCCTCCATTTTGTTTATGCCTCATCTTAGAGTCCTTTGGATAACAATCACATTACCAGCATTTCCATTACTCTGTGAGCATCTGGGGTCACGATCCTCACAGGGTTCATCTCTGAGCCCTTCTTAGTGTCCAGCTCAGGGAGGTAGGGAGGCCTAATGAAAAGCATCTGGAGTCACACAGAGGTGGGTTCAAACCCTGGCTCTGCCACTTCTTAGCAGTATGATCTTGAGCAAACCACTTCAATCTTGGAGCCTCAGTGTTTTCATCTGTGAAATGGGTGCAGGGTTGGTGGCATGGTTTGGCTGTGTCCCCACACAAATGTCATCTTGAATTGTAGTTTCCATAATCCCCATGTGTCATGAGAGGAACCTGGTGGGAGGTAATTAAATTACGGGGGTGGTTTACCCCATGCTATTCTCATGATAGTCAATAAGTTCTCATGAGAACTGACGGTTTTATAACGGACTTCCCCCTTCGTTCAGTTCTCATTCTTCTTCTCCCTGCTGCCATGTGAAGAAGGACGTGTTTGCTTCCCCTTCTGCCATAATTGTAAGTCTCCTGAGGCCTCCCCAGCCACGCTGAACTGTGAGTCAATTAAACCCTTTTCCTTTATAAATTACCCAGTCTCAGGTATGTCTTTGTTAGCAGCATGAGAACAGACTAATACAGGTGCCTACCTTGCTAGAGTGTTGAGAAGATCCTGTAAAATGTGTGGTATGCACTTATCACAGTGCCCAGTAAAGTCACAGGCATAACATGAGTGTTTAATCACTGTTCATCATGTTGGCTCATTTTCTCTGGGGCCCCACTTGGCAAGCCCTTCTTTCCCTTCTTTGAGTTAATTCACACCTTTCAAGCCTCAACCGCCCTTCCCTAACTAACCCCCACCCCCACCCCCGCCCGAGCTCCTGAAGCATTTTTTAAGAGACAGAGTTTCCCTCTGTTGCCCAGGCTGGAGTGCAGTGTCATGATCATATTTCACTGCAGCCTCGAGCTCCTGGGCTCAAGAGTTCCTCCTGAGTGGCTAGGACTATAGGTGTGTACCACCCATGCTCGGCTAGTTAAAAAAAAAAACAACTGTGTGTAGAGACAGGGTCTTACTATGTTGCCCAGATTTGTCTTGAACTCTTAGGCTCAAGCTATCCTCCCACCTTGGCCTCCCAAAGCAATGAAATTACATGTTTGAGCCACTGTGCCTGGCCTTGTGAAGCACTTTTTCAACTGGATTTTTGTCACATCAAACTAACCTCAAATATATAAGCCAGTCTCTTGGCCTAAGCTGTGACATTAAGGACAGGGCCAGGTGAGAGTCATCTCTTTGGCCCCAGTGTACATCACAGGGTCTGGTCTAGAAGAGCCACTGCTTAAGGAGGTCAAGGAGTGTGCACTGGATGCAGTTAAATATTTGTGTGTAGGAACAGGGAGACATGAGAGGATACGAGGCAGGGGTTGTGGAGATGGAAGGGGACACTGGAACACCAAAGAAACTGGGGAAGGGTGGGTGAGGATGACATCAAAAACCCTTCCCTTCCCTGGGGATGGAGGGAGTGCATATAGATACTGAGTGTACATTGTACACCAGGCACCATGCCATGTACTTTCCCAGACAAGATGTCATGTGAACCTCAAAAATCCCCCATAAGGTGTTAGCACCCCTTTTTCCTGGATGGAGATCTGAGAGCCCGAGAGGCAAAGGACTGGGATTTCAACCCAGACTCCCAAGCCTGTCTTCTTTCCATGGCAGCCCAGTGCAAAGGGAGAGGCGACTTTTACCTCCTGCTGATGGTTTCAGGAGTAGGGGAGAGAGTCGAGAGGGAAGCAGGAGTGGTAGGTGTGAGAGCTGTTGAACAAACGAGGAAATGCTTTTGAATAAGGGCGCTGGAGGAAAGCTGGCTGAAGAGAAGTGAGAGCCGGAGGGAGGAAGTGGGGCAGGGCTGCTAGGATTCACAGCAGTCCATAGAGGCTGCTTTCATCCACTTCAGCCCACTCTGATGGCCTGCTGGGAGTCAGCCTTCTCTGCCCTGCCTCTGGGATTCTGGCCATGGTCAGGAATTGCACTAGGGTAGCCCTGGGCTGCTGCAGCACCTGTAAAACAGGTCGATGGTGATGAGCCTGGGATTGAGCAGAAATCAGGGCTGCATATGAATTTTCATAAGCCCTAAGTACTTTTGCTTTAGTGGGCCCCTTCCTCCATAAACAATATTAAAATTGTATTATATGACTGCATTGATATAATGACAAATATTGTCCAGGCTGTATCAATCATCATATATTATTAATATATTCATTATTTCTTCTTCCAATATTAAAATAAATTAAAATTAAAACATTTCTGTGAGCCCTAGGTGTTGGGCCTACTATGCCTAATGATGATAAATCAGCCCTGGCAGAGGCCAGCACAGAGACTGCAAAAGAGTGAAAACATTCCTGCCCAGGGGAGAGAGGCACTAAGGCCTGGGCAGCTGGAAGTCTGTCTGTACACTCAGTGCAGCTCACACTTGTGACCACAGCAACACTTGCTGCCTCCCTTGATGGAGTGAGTGTAGAGACTCCTCATTTCTCAACTCCACTGCAGCCATATTCTAGTCCAGAGAGGCAAGCAAGTTCCTGCTAGGCCCTCTAACTGGCTCTTATGACCTTGGGCAAGCTTATCACTGTCAAATGAGAGCCATTTATGGCACAGGGCTACTGACTGCGAAAGGATGGAGCAAGGCCTGAGGCGGCTCTAGGGAGAGCGATCCCCAGGGCTCCCAGCCTCCTTTCTTCTCAGGGGAAGAAGAAGAGTTGGGCCCAGCCTGAGGCTGGCCTCCTTTCAATCAGCACCCCTGGGGTGGGGGTGGAGAGATAGGCAGCTGAATCTGTGGCTCCAGCTTGTCCATAGAGTGGAACACATTGTCCAGGTCACGGAAGAACACCAGAATAAATAACCACTGCTTGTGTAGGCGCAGGAAATTACCATGTCCTGGCTTGTCACAACTTTATGACGAGGGGAAGCAGAGGAGGTAGAGATGGGGAATGAGATAGGGGGTAAGAGGGCAAGGTGCTAAGAAGGGAGGCGGGGTGCTGGGCCCAGGAAAAAGAGGAGGAATCACAGAAATAAAAACTCTCCAAAGTGGTTGATACAGTTCGCCCACCTGTTTTCTCATTAGATACTCACAAAACCTTGCAGGTGGGTAGAATTTTGAATTCCCCATTTAGAGGTGCAGAAACAGGCTCCAAGAGATGAAGGAAGGAAATTGCCTAACGTTATACTCAGCTAGTTAGTGATGAAGCTAGATTTAAACAAATTAGGTCTGGGTGACTTGAAAGTATTGGGTGGGTGGGAAAAGACCAGTCAGTGAGGTGATGGTGGCGAGGTCAGAGGCGAGTGAGATGAGAGTGCCTTTTCTCATGATTTCACCCATCTTGGGAGCCAGGTCAGTCTCTGCACTGCCTCCAAAAAAGTGCACTTGATTTGTGTCCAAATGACCCTGGGGCGGGTATCAGCATAGTAGCTAACATTTATTTAGTGCCTACAATATACCAATCACTGCTTACCAACTTCACATGCCTTTCCTCCTCTAATGCAGGGGTCCCCAACCCCCAGGCCACAGATCGGTAGGGGTCCATGTCCTGTTAGGAACCGGGCCACACGGCAGGAGGTGAGCAGCGAGTGAGCATTACTGACTAAGCTCTGCCTCCTGTCAGATCAGTAGTGGCATTAGATTCCCATAGGAGCACGAACCCTGTTGTGAACTACGCATGCGAGGGATCTAGGTTGCACGTTTATTATGTGAATCTAATGCCTGATGATCTTCTGAAGTGGATCAGTTTCATCCCCAAACCACCCCTCTTTCTCCCACCTCCAGGCCTCATCTGTGGAAAAATGATCTTCCACGACACTTGTCCCTGGTGCCAAAAAGGTTGGGGACCAGTGCTCTAACACTTATTGTGCACTTATTATGCCAGGCATAGATTGAGTGCCTTTTATTCATCAGCTTGTTTCCTTTTGCAACGACCCCATTATTAACATAGTCACGTACCACATAACAACATTTCAGTCAATGATGGACCTCATATGTGATGGTGGCCCCATAAGATTATGATACCATATTTATACTGTACCTTTTTTATGTTTAGATGTTTAGATACACAAATACTTACCACTGTGTTACAGTTGCCTGTAGTATTCAGTACACATGCTGCATAGGTTTGTAGCCTAGGAGCAATAGGCTATACCATAGGGCCTAGGTATATAGTAAGCTATCTAGGTTTGTGTAAGTATACTCTCTGTTGTTCACACGATGACAAAATCGCCTAATGACACATTTCTCAGAACGTATCCCTGTGGTTAAGTGATACATGATTGTAGTTCCATTTTATGGATGAGAAAAACTGAAACCCATAGAGATGAGGGGACCTACCTTCACAGAGCTAGCAAATGAGGGAGGCTGCATTTGAAGCTTGGTCTGGCAGACTCCAAACACCAAAGAAAGATTGGGATTGGGCAGGATGCTGGGCATTCGAACCAGTGGGATAAACTCAACAGAGTTAGAGGAACTGAAAATGGAGCATAGTCAGAGACATAGCAACAAAAGACTGAACTTAGTCTTCACCCAGAGGCTGTTGAGAAGTGGTTTTCCATGTCCATGGAGGAAAGAGAAAAGGTAGGTTTAGGGAGCAGCTGGAGAAATTGACGTAAACATTAGGAAGAAC
The DNA here is from genome assembly GCF_029289425.2 of Pan paniscus. Taxonomy (NCBI): domain Eukaryota; kingdom Metazoa; phylum Chordata; class Mammalia; order Primates; family Hominidae; genus Pan; species Pan paniscus. The sequence goes on from NC_073272.2 coordinate 68,401,250, forward strand.
TTCCTTATTCTATGGATCACTAAAGCACAAACTTATCTGGCAGCATCTTGCTTGGAGGCAAAGGGCTATCTAAAATAACTCCCATAAGGCCAGGAGGTAGCGCCAGAATTTGGGGAGAACATGCAAGGACTCAAATTCCTTGGCAAACAGCAGTGCTGAGCTCCTCTTCTAGGGACCAGTCCATGGGTACAGCTGTCCAGGTTGAAAAACCCTGGTCTAACTCATATCCTTCCAGCTGCAGTTGAAGTTAACTGGCCAAGACCAATAGGACCAAGTTTCCTCAAGCCAGGGATCAAGGGTGAGAAGGCAAAGGAAGAAGAAACAAGGAATATGAGGAACTATGTACACTACAGCCATATTCCCAGAGCTCTGAAGGAGAGGGCTTCATGGCCAGTTCAGCTTGGGCATCTGGATACAGACAGACAAGGCAGGCATGTGGCTGAGAGAATTGTTCAGCAGGTACTCAGAGGGTGGCAAGCAAGCAGATAGGACTGAGCTCCTTCCAGGGGCTCAACATCATGCCAGCCATGCCAAGGAGACAAAATATTGAAGAATCATTCCTCACTGCCGCATGGCCCTTTACACCCAACCAAGCATTGCTCTGTTTATTGGCTTACATGGGCTTCCCGAATGCTCCATGAGAGGCAGGATGAAGGTTCTTCTCTATTCTTTAGGGCACTAGGAAAAATACTTATCTGAGAATCAGGAGCCATGGGATCCTGTCTCAACTCTGTTGCTTGTGAACTGAGAGCAAAATCCCCTACGCTGCTCTTCCCCAAAGTCCATCCAGTGGAAGTGGAGACATGGTCTAGGGAGTGGAACTAGGGCCAGTTGTCCACATCCCACATCAGTCCCAGGGGTTGGACTTGGGGAGTTCTTGGCCCCTGTTGTCTGGAAGAAACCTCTGTCCCTGTCCTGTGTGCAAGTAGGCCTATGCATACACACACATACCCACAGACATGTGCACCATATATGCATGCTCATGTGTGGACAGAGGAGCACATACAGAGACAGACATAGAGCTCAGATCCTTTGCTCCCTGGCTGGAGCAAATGTGAGGAGAAGAGAAGAGAGGACAGGGTCAAGAACTCACAGAAAGTACAAGGAATTCAGCCCCAGAAAGGGGTTCAGCAGCAGCTGGATGAGATTATTGTTGTCCAGCACCCTGTGAGAAGACTACTCAGCAAAGAGGGAACAGCAGGTGGGAACTACCCAGGCAAGAGCCGTAGCTCTGCGATGGGGAGTGACCAGAGGTATGGTCTCCAATCTGCTTTTCCCCAGACTGTTGCTCTCATCCTGAACAGCCTTCAGGAAGGTGTCACAGAGTTGCCCTGACAATGGGGCCAAAAAGTTTGTGAACATCCAAGGTAAAGTCTCTTTACCTGGGCCTTGCCAGACCTTCAACCTTGCATTATTGTCATTTATCCAAACACAAAGGTTGACTCCCAGCAACTGCTGTGTGAACTGGTCTTATTGTTTTACCATTCACTGAGTACTCAGGCTGTATGACCAAGGTTAAAAGTTGTATAAGTACCCCCCACAGAAGAGACCAGTGCATGAGTCAAGGTCGTGAGAACAGACAACATGTACATCAGGCTCTAGTGGCACAGTGTTTACTTACAGCAAGAGAGACAGAGTGTGCACAAGATCCAGGCTCTGTATTAGCACCTCATACAAGGGCTTCAGGTTGAAAAGAGCGCCCCCTTGCCCTTCCACCCTTTCTACCATATGAGGACGTGGGCTAGTTCCTCCCCTTGGGAGGATGCAGCAACGAGGTGCCATCTTGGAAGCAGAGAGCAGCCCTCACCAGACACCAGTCATGCTGGCACTTGATCTTGTATTGCTCAGCCTCCAAAACTGTGAGAAATAAATTTTTATTATTTATACATTTCCCAGGCTGTAGTATTTTGTTATGGCAACACAAATGGACTAAGATGCTCAGAGTCCCTTTCTTGACTCCCCTTCGTCTCCACTGTACCCCCAGAGGGAAAGAAGCCACTCACAGCCACTCCATGCAGGAAAGGTCTTGAAAGAGCTGTGGAGTCAGTGAGCAGATGGAGTTGTGGAAGCTGTGGGAGCAGAAAGGCCCAAAAGGACAGAGCAGAGTTAGGGGCATGGACAGGGCTGGGCCTGGGGTTTACCCAGGCAGTGGGTGTTCTGAAGACTCCAGGAGGGCTGGCTTGAGTGGAAAAGCAACCTCTGAAGAGTGAATTTAACTTAAGAGAGAAACACACGGTAAATTCCCAGTTAGTCATGAAACACGCAGACCTCATTCTCTGGTGAGTCCTTCTGTGAAACAGTTCTTTTTGTAAAAGTTCCCTTTGCCTTAAAGTGTCTGCTGCTTGGTGAACAGGTCTATGCAAACCTAAGCTCAAAGGCCAAGGAAGCTAAGAGGCAGAAGAAAGAGGCTGACAAATTCAATGTTTCAGAAATAAATATTTAATAGGGACTTAGGAACAGAAGCCATGTCTCAGACAGCAGTGAGTTGAGATGCTAGATGCCCCGCCCACACACATTCCATGTTGTTACTGTTACCCCCTCAGCCTCAGGGCTCATATACTATAGGAAAATGGTAAGCGTGCTTCAAATGTATATGTAGGACAATTGCTTCAGGGCAGGATTTATGGTAAGTACAATAACATCAGGGTTGTTTTGACTTAAGCGAAGATTTGGTAAGTACATTCTCTTACATCAGGAACAGAAGATAAAATAGAAATGTTGGAGGCATTCCTGGAACTGGGGTTAATGAGAAGTCAACATGGTGGATGAGACTCCTAGATGGAGTTGCTGTAGCCTCTACAGTGTCCTATTGCCTTCTCACAAGAACAACTCCCCCAAAGGGGCCAGCCAACTCACTGGTGCCCAGGATTGCCAGGCCAGCAGGTGCGAGGGTGGAGATAGTTCTGGCAGCATATTCTCTTCCTGGAGACACAACTCACAGTCATGGTCCTTAGAGCAAGAGTGGGGACTAATGCCTTCGTCATCTTTGTTAAGGGAGGACTTGGTAGGATCTGGGGTAGACAGAGGTGATAGACGTCACTCCAGGCCTGACCAGTGATCTCAGGGACCGGACACAAGGGTAATCTTGGATATAGGGTCATTTACAACTGGGAGCTGAACAACCCCCAACCAGAGCTTATACCCAGTGGCCAACTGGCATGGGTTCCAAAGAAAATACCAAGGTCACCTCAAACTCTAGTTCTTTCTGGGCTGGGTGCTCATTCTATCAATGGCTATTGGTTTTGTAAATGGCCCCCATCTGTCCCACTCCCCAGCCAAAAAGCTGAGCAGTTCCAAGTTTATCTATCCTCCAAACCCTAAGCCTCATCCCTACACCCCACCCACCAGCCCCAGGCTCCTTCCAGAAAACCTAGCCCTCACGGCTTTCTCAGTTCCCACAAGCCCTCTAAAGCCTTGGAAGTGATGGAGTGGATTGAATTGTCTAAAGGAAGCTATGAACACAGAAGGGTGCTGAGGCACCTCATAGTGTCCCATACTCTCTGGCACCAGAGAAGCCCAGGACCCAAGGAAAGAACCAGGTCTCTCAAAGCTGTCCTAGGCCCCACTGACTCTCCCAAGTTCCAGACTTTCTACCTGGGTCAGCCAGAGACCTCATTTCCTTCTTTCCAGCAAAACACATGGGGCTTCTCCAAGTTAAGTGGGACCTGCACTGGGGGCCTGCAAGGAGGAGGGGGGCAGTTAATTAACTTTGGAGGAACTTGGTCAGCTTTTTCCTTGCTGTGAAGCTTGGGTCTGATCATCTGTGGTGTCTAACAGTAAGTGGCAACTCCATCCTTCCAGTTGCACAAGCCAAGAGCCTTGGAGCCATCCTTGACTTCTATTTTTCCCTCATACCACGCATCCTGCCCAGGTTCTGTTCACCCTTCAAAATACACCCAGAACCTTACCACTCCTTCCACTTCCACTGCTCCTATCTTAGTCCTTGCTAATATCATCTCTCACCTGGATGATTGCAGCGGCCTCTTGACTGACCTCCCTGCTTCCAATTCTGGCCACTCACAATCCACGCTGAAAATAGGAGGCAGAAAAATCCCCAGCTCAGAACTTTCCAATAGCTTCTGATTTCACTTAAGTTCTTATGACTGTCTCCAAGGCCCTACCCAACTTCGCCCCTTGCCACCTCTTTGACTACATCTCCTACCACTCTCCTCCCTCATACTGTCTGCTTTGGCCACACTAGCTATTCTTGGGACATGCCAGGCATACTCCTGCCTCAGGGTCTTTGCACTGCTCGTCTCCTCATGTAGTTGCACAGCTTGCTCCCTAACCTCTTTAAGGTTCTTACTCAAAAGTCAGTGAGGCTTTTTCCCTGACCACCTATTTAGAATGGCAGCATATACCCCCATCCGTAGCCCTGCATTCCCTATGCCATCTTCCTACTTTATCACCCTCTGACCTACTATGTAATGTATGTATTTATGATCATTATCTGCATCTCCTGCATTAGAGTAGAAGCTCCACGAGGGTAGGGATTCATGACAAGTTTGGTCTCTGCTGTATCTCCAGCATCTAAAACACAGTGGGTGATACCTAGTATACACTCAGTGAATAAACGTTGAATGAGTCAGCGGGGAAATCCTTCCAATCATTCTGGGAAACTCTACCCCCTCTTCAGTTAGGCTGGTGCTGAGGTGGGAGAATCTCCAACATAGGCCACGAGTCCAACAGGGCAAGGGCTGTCCCCAACTGATGCAGGGTCTGGCAATTCATAGGTGTCAGTGTTTGTTCAATGAACAGACACTAGGGCGAGGTGGTGGACACATATAAGGTGACCAAATACTGGTTTCTCCTTAGTGGTCCCATGTTTACATTTCAAAGGAGTCCCCTGAAGATGCAGTGCTTCAACCCCAAGGATGAAACTGTGCTGATAAAAATTCAGGGCGTGGAGCAGGCTCCAAGAGCTACTCTTCCGGAACAAGTAGGGCTTTAGGGACCACTTGAGTCACACTCCAGCCCCCAAGCTCACCCTCCCTACCCCAAGTTCCTTTATTCAACAAATATTTATTGAGCACTTATTATATGCCAGGTTCAATGCTGAGTGCCAGGATTTTGCCCTCAAGGAAGCCCATCCAAACCTTAACCCTGGCCTTTCTCTCTAGCTTCTTTCTTTCTCGATTTCCCAACTCTGAGCATCAGAGGGAAGAAGAAAACAGACTAAGGGAAACAAGAGGTGCATCATCCAGGTGGAGGCCGACCAGGGCTAGGACACCCCAGCACCCTCTTGTGAACGTGGGTGAGTCCCCAGGCCTTTACCTCCCAGTTTGACCCCAGGGGCAGGGCCCAGTGGAGTATAATAGAACCCTGACACTTCACATGCTGCATGAGGGCTACAGGAGGGCCACCTGGCTTAGAGGTTGGGCCATCTGAGCTTTTTAGCACATTGTTTCTATCAAATTAAGGAGCACTTCTGAATTGGAGGCTGGCCTGGCCCAATGTGCCTGCCTCGCTGTTGTGTGTGGGCTACAGCCTGTATGCCAATAATCCAAGAGCTCAGCCATTCCTACTGAAGCTATATAGAGTATCTTGCATAATATACAGCTGTTCAATTTCAAGTCCATAGCTTGACACCTAGAACCTAGGCCATTCTAAGAGATACCTGACAAAAGCCTCCATATACTTGCTTTTCTGTTTCATTTCTTCTTTCTATATCCCTCTCTTTCTTAAGCTCTTTTTCTCCTTCTTTCTTTCCTACTCCTTTCTTTTCCATCTCTCCATCTAGCATTCACTAAGAACTGACAGGCCCAGTCCTGGGCTCTGGGCCCAGAGCTGAATAAAATCCAGACTTTGCTTATAAGGAGCCCAAAATCTCACGTAGAAGACAAATATTGAAATAGTTTCAATACACGGTGTTAACTAACAAGTCAGAGATAGGCACAGAGTGTGAGAGGAACACACACCTGAGTCCACCCTGGAAAGTAAGGGATTGATAGTGAGTGGGGGAAGCCAGGGTAGGCTTCCTGGAGGAGGCACAGTCTAAAAGTCCTGAAAGGGGCTGGGGGTAGTGGCTCATGTCTGTAATCCCAGCAGTTTGGGAGACTGAAGGAGGAGGATTGCTTGAGCCCAAGACTTTGAGACCAGCGTGGGCAACAGAGCAATACCCTGTCTCTACCAAAAAATGCAAAAATCAGCCAGGCATGGTGGCATATGCCTGTGGTCCGCGCTACTAGGGACACTGAGGTGGAAGGATCAATTGAGCCTGGAGTTCAAGGCTGCAGTGAGCTATGATCGTACCACAGCACTCCAGCCTGGGCAACAGAGTTAGACTATGTCTCAAAAAAGAAAAGTAAGTTTTAAAAAAAGTATTGAAAAGTCAGTAGTAATGAGGCAGGCAATGGGGAGAAGTAAGGCAGGCATTCCTGTTGAAGGGACAGCATGAGGGAAGATGAAGAACTGGAGCTATATGGAGGTACCAGGTCCTAAAGAGTCGCATATGGCATATCAAGCCAGTGTTTCCCAAACAGGGTCTTGCTGAAGGCTAATGTTCTAGGAGAAAGACAGGATGCAGGAGGGTCTGGTGTCAAATAAGTGGGGCAACAGGCTTGTGATTGACCTTCTTCTTGGCAAACCCCAGTGCACATTAGTATAGTAAAGATGCTAATATGTCCTGCAATCAAGACACCTGTTTTACTTTGTTGAGCCCAGCATTAACCTAACTTATTTGCCCTGGGAACTCTTTATCACCGGATCCCAGTGATCATCCCAGGCCACATAGTTTGAGAAATGTTGCTATAAACACTAGGGACCCAGCAGAAGGATTTAGGCTGGGACTGATGCAATTGGGCCTATGTTTCGGAAGGCTCCCTCTGGATGCTGTGTGGGTTGTGGACTGGAGAGGGAGAGAGAAGCAGCAGGTAGATGGGGAAATAGATTACTGCCATTGTCCAGGCAGGAGAAATGAGAGTCCTGCACATAGCAAGGGTGCAGCATGGGTGGCCATGGCATTGGAGCCTGTCTCGTCTTTGAATTGGGCTCAGTCAATGCACCCTGAAGCCTGCCCATATTCAAGAACTGAGCCCCTTGATCAGGCCAGTTTCACCCTAGGTTGGTCCCTGCACTCTCCCAGCCCAGATCTGTTCCAGCCTCCCAGTCCCCGCTTCTCCAACCTGACCGTGATGCCAGTACTGGCACTTGAGGAGGCTGGGTTCCTGCCCTCTCTCCACCCTGAAATCTGGAAAGGCTGGGGTTCCATGAAGCCCACAGTCCTCAATTCATTTCTCCCTAATGGATGTGCAGCCTGGGCGGGCCTGCCCCCAGGCTTCCTCTTCTTTTATGAAGCATTTTATGATTTCTCACTAGAGAGACTTCATTGGAAAGGCTAGCTAGACTGATGGAAGCAGTGAAATGGAATAGGGAGAAGTCTCAGCTAGAGGAAGGTGCAAATAGCAGCTCTTCTCCCATGGATCAGCCTCATTTCCTCACCCGGGTAAAGTGTGGGGTCAAGGTCACAGGTGCAACCCCCCTGCCAAGCCATTTCTGTGGGCAATGCTGGTGGGCACCTTTTCTCACATAGGTACATACAATGTAGACTGAACAAAGGCCGCAGGCCTACAGAGACCTGGGCTGGCCAAAATGCTCATAAAAGGGAACATGTAGCTAGTGGCCCTTGTATATTCAATTAGAGGCGTGCTAACACACACGAGTACATGACATTTTGACCTGGCAACTTTGATGCATCCATTTGGACACCAGGAACATTTTGTTCTGATTGCTTTAATGGGGTGGTTTTGACACAAAGAGATTTTTATAGGCCTAAAATTAAACCATTAAACTTTCAGCTTTGAAAAAAATGAGTATTACTATCTAGGGCTATTTGAAAAGGACAGCTTCACTTCCCCCACTTAACCTCACTCTATTGGTGACCCTGGATGTGATGGAGATTGATGGAGGAGTTTAGGAGTGAGGGGGGCTGTTCAGGGCTGTCATAGGAGCCTATCATCTGATAATAAGAACACGATGATTTTACATTGGAGCACAGCCATCTGGGCATAGTTTGTGCAGTGGCTCCAGCAGAATGGTCCTGAAAATGTTCTCACTGTTGTGCATAGAGACCCGGGGCACAAAGGCATGTATCCAGACCATGGCACAAAGACACACAGGTGCACATGTACAGCCATGCAGGAGTCTCTAGCATACATCCCTTCCCTGTCTCATTTAGTGGCTGTGTAACCTTGGCTGTTGGGGTATCCTGGTGACCCAGCCTCTGCTGGAATCTGGCGATGTAGGAGGCCCACCAGTCACACAGCAAGGGCAAAGGCCTGCAGGCATTTACAGCTCTGCAAAATTCAGGATGAGGTTGGGTGCGTAGATTCAATCCTGTAATCCCAACACTTTGGGAGGCTGAAGTGGGAGGATCGCTTGAGTCCAGGAGTTCAAGACCGGCCTAGGCAGCATAGCAAGACCTTGTCTCTACAAAAAGGTAAATAAATAAAAATTAGCTGGGCACAGTGGCACACACATGTGATCCCAGCTACTTGGGAGGCTAAGGTGGGAGGATCACTTAAGCCCAGAAGACAACTTGAGACCAGGAGGTTGAGGCTGCAGTGAGCCGTGATCATGCCACTGCATTCCAGCCTGGGTGACAGTGTGAGACCCTATCTCAAAAACAAAAAAACAAACAAAATCAAGAGATGGGATGAACTGCTTGTCTGGGAGTTGGGAGTGCTGATCATGCAGGAGGTTCCTAGAGTTGGGCAGGAAAGACCTGGGCCTGCGCCCAGCCACTGACCACCCAGGGCTGAGTCACATGTGGCAGTCAGCCCCACAGGCAGGGGCAACCGGGCCTATGTGGGGTTAGATGGTAGGCTGGCACTGCTCTGTGTGCCCTCTGCATGGCCCTGGGAGTGTCTTTGTCCTCAGAAACTTGCCATGTAAGGGAAGAAGGCAGCCTGACTGGGAGGGGAAGGGATGGAGCCTGGTCTTCCAGCTCAGTTCTGTGGTCAGCCTACCCTGAAGATGCCATCTGCTGACAGCTGTAGAGGAGAAGGAGATGGGAGGGCAGTGGTTTCCAGGCTGAAATGAGGTGTTGGCCCAGACAGCTCCCCGGGCTGGGCCTTCTTAACTGACCCCTTTAAAAGGGGACGGGGCTAGGGGTGCACATTCCCCCCTCATTCAGACCAGGCCCTGCCAGTTTATGTATAGAGGGGACTTCTTGCCAGAGCTCAAAAGTCTTCGCACTAGACCCTTCCACAGCTCCTCTCATTTTTCCTGGGTCATGGGCTCCCACAAGCCAGGCTGGCTCTGCAGCTGGAGGGGATTGGCCTGGCACAGGGCACTGTCTCTCATTTACACCCCATTTCCCCCAACACACACACACACACACACACACACACACACACACCACTGATTCAACCAGAACCTTCTCCTATTCTCAAGGGAGTGTGTCACTACCCCCGGCCTCCCATGCCTGTGAGAACTCTGCTGAGGGAGGCTGACCACTGTGCTTCTCAGTCTTCTTTTCTCAGAGGCTTTGGTGGCTTTTTCTACCCAGACATCTGCCACTTCCCAGGAGCTTCTGCAGGGTCCGGGTACTCTCAGAACTGTCACGCTGCCTGAGACCCAAGGGACCTTTCTGAGGCTCTGGGCAGAGCAGTCAAGAGGATCTCCCCAGTGCTGCTGCTGGGGTGGGAGAGACGCAGCCCTGAGAGGTTGCAGGAGAGCACAGACCCTAAGGTCAGAGAGGAAGGCTCCCAGATTCTGCCCCCCGACTGCCAATGACCAGTAAGCTACCTCTGGGGTCCATTTAGTGTCTCCTCCAATGGTTGGGCTCAAAAAAACCCCAAACCTCCTTCTGTCTCCAGGCAGATGAGCTTCTGTCATTTGTCTTTCACAACTCTGTCAGGAAGTTCTTCGTGATGTCTTACCCAGATTGTTCATGTTATCAATTGAACATTTTGAAGTATTGCTCAGCACTGGATCTGCCTTCACCCATACTCCAGTGCAAACTAAGTCTAGCTCTTCTTGGGAGGCTCTGCTTCCTGAAGGGAGATGGTATTTCAGGCTGCTAGGTAAACACAGAACTAAAAGTGAATATCTCTATGGAGCTCCCTAGATGGCACTGAGAATGGCTTTAAAGTAAGATGCAGCAAGGGAGAAAAATAATAATGATTATAATGACACCAGGTTGTATCCTCTAGTAGATATGGGTTCGGCCTCTAGAGGCCAGCTCTTTGGGTTTGAATCCTGTCTCTGTCACTTAGTGCATGATTTGGGGCAAATTACCTAACCTCTCATGCCTCAATTTCCTCATCTGTAAAATGGGGATGGCAATAATAACATCCATATCATAGGGAAATTGTGAGGATTAAATGAGTTAATATTTAGTTAACAACTAGAACACTGCCTGGCACATAGTGAGAGCTTTCTCTCTCTCTCTCTCTCTCTCTCTCTGTCTGTGTGTGTTATGTGTGTGTTGGTTTTATTGTGTTCTTTTTTTTTTCAGGCTGGGTCTAAGCTCTATTGACCAGGCTGGAGTGCAGTGGTGCCATCATAGTTCCCTGTAGCCTTGAGCTTGTGGGCTCAAGCCATCCTTCCACCTCAGCCTCCCAAGTAGCTAGGACTACAAGTAGGCCACTATGCTTGGCTAAGTTTTTAAAAAAACTTTTTTGTAGAGACAAGGTCTTGCTCTTTGGCCCAGGTTGGTCTTGAACCTCTGACCTCAAGTGATCCTTCTTGCCTTGGTGTCCCAAAGTGCTGGGATTATAGGCGTGAGCCACTGCACCTGGCCCACTTTCTGTGTTTAATAAATAAAAAAGAATAGCTATTTTATATCAAGTATTTACTAGGCACCTGGTGCTTTGCATATATTATTTCATTTAATATAACTGCCCTCTGAGGTTGGTACTATACTTATCCCTATTTTATAGACAAAGGAGCTGAGGTCTAGAGAGGTTCAAGAATTTGTCCAAGATCACTCATGTACGAACTGGCAGAACAGGGTTTCAGGTGCAGGCAGTCTGGCCTCAGAGCCCCAATATTTAATCTCTAGGTCATGCTGCCATGTGAGATGGCTGTGCAACTCTCAAGGGCCATTTCCTCTCTCTGTCTTGGGACCAAAGTCAAAGTTGGCCCTTCAAAGTCTGCCTCAGGCCTTAGGAATAAAATCTCACATTCACCTGCTCCTGCCCCTGTGCTGCATTGTCTATCGCTACACTCCCTTACATCATTTGTTCCAGCCAGATTTGACTTCTTGCAGTTCCTGGAATGTGCCATGATGTCATTGTCTTCCTAGACTCTGAATGTGCAGGTCCCTCTGCCTGGAATGTCTTTCCCTTTCCTTTTTGGTTGGTTAGCTCTTATCCTCCTTCAGATCTCAAGTCAGACCTCAATTCCTCCAGGAAACTTTCCTTGATCTTCTTCCCCAATCTCAGTCTGTGGTCGGTGCCCCTGTGCTTTCCTCACGTAGCACTGACACCACTGCATTTTCATCACTGATTTTTGTGGCTGTCTTCTCAACTAACTATGTATCATTGGGAGGTAGGAACCACAACTTCTTTCTCCCAGAGTCTCCAGTATTTAGCCAGGGCCTGGCCCGAGAGGGGTTCAGCCCATGCTTGTTGAATGAATGACTGGAAATATCAGCTAAGCAGGGCAGAAATGTGGCCCTGGAAAAAGGGGTGCACGCAACCATCCCACCTGGGCCATCCACTGAGGGCAGAAGAGAACATTAGGGAAGACTTTGGCACCCTGGCATTGGGAAGGCCATCAGAAACCAGAAGCAGAAAAGATCTTGTGTTGTGAAAGGAAAGAAGGATGAAGATTGGGGAAAGAGGTGGCAGGGAAGAGAGGGACAGAGGAGAGAAAGAAAGGAAAGAAATGCAAGGACATCTCTCTCTGCTACTGAATACATACACTGTGCGTATGAGTGGTGGGATTATTGAGTTGCATTCAGGCACTCTGTGTGTGGGTGTGCCCTTCCCTAGGGAAGAGGCAGGACCTCACACAGAAACATAAACTGAGAGAGGTTGCCCTTTGGTAGGAAATAACCTCTTTATCTCTGTTGGAGCCCTGGGCTCTTGGGGTCTAGACTTGGCAAAGGCCAGATATGTAGACATGGGTTTCTGGGTGGCAACTGCACAGTGGAGGTAGGCTACAAGCTGGGATAGGACTGACATGGACCTTGAGGATGTTTTCTTTTGTAAGCCAGAAGATGTAATTTCACGTTATTCTGTGTTTGTTTCCCTTTTATTTATTCATGTGTGCATAAGAACATCTTAGTTATACATTCCAAATGAAGGGCAGGAAATTAAGCAAAAGGCCCTAGGTCCCCCCGATAGTCCAAAGCATTAAATGGGTAGTGCCAATGTGATATGGAGTCTGGGGAGAGTAGAGGCAGCAGAAATTAGTGAGAGGTCCCCAAGGAGAAAGTGAGTCTCAGCAAAGAAGATGTGGCCACTTCTCTTCATGTGGGGAGTCTCCTTCCACTTGCTACTCTGGGGCAGCTTGACTTTCTTGTTTTAAGGATGCCAAGGACATCTTTTACAAGGGATAGAAGAGAGGATCCAGGAAAGAAGAGAAAAAGGGAGAGAGATAGAAGGGAAGAGAAGGAGAAGAACAGAGTGTTAGAAATACCTTCAAGGCTCATGGGAGCCAGATCTTGCTGGGTGTCAAACAACCTGTCTCTTTAATAAGAAATAGCCAGATAAGAAATCTTGGCAATTACAAGCTAAGAACAACCTTGCACAAAGGACTATTAACAAATAGGCTGCCTGAAATATTCTGCATTCACAGGTTTGCAAGTCAAAAGACTGGACTGCCTGGCTCATTCTGAACAGCAGGGCTGAGCAAATGTGCTCTCTGAAGAGAGAGAGAGAGAGAGAGAGAGATTTGGAAAACAGGATCAGAGCTGCTTGCTTGCCAAACCCAAAGCTAAACAATCTTCTGGCAGCTGAAGCTTAAAGAGTTCTGGGCCCAAGTCCCTGGGAGATGGTTCTATGAAAGGAATCTTGGAATCTACTGTGGAAATGGCTCTGCCCTTTCTGTGATTCAGTGTCTCTTAGGTTCCTAGAATGGTCCAATTCTTCTTGACCACCCTCTTAACTATATCCACAAGACAACCCCTGAGTGGGGAATGTCCCAGCCCAAGGCCACCCACTGAGATAGTAATAGAGGAAGGGCCAGATTCCAGCATCTGGCTTCAAGGCTTCAAGGCTTTTTTTGTTCTACTAGGAAAAAACAATTTCTCCCTTGATTAAAAGGTGGGTATAGAGAGGTGGAAACTTTCCTTTATTATGAGTCTACCGTTATCTTATGGCTGGCTGCATTGACAACCCAGCAAGATTTCAGGGCAGGTATTGTTATTTCTTTCTTTACGGACGGACCAAACTACTGAAGCTAGTGATGTACGGTAAATGACTTGCCCAGACCTCACAAGGGTGGCAGAGCCAGGATCTGAATCCAAGTCTCCTGATTCTAAATTCTGAGACTGCCAAGGTGAAAGGAACTCTATGTCTTGGAGTAAATAAGTGTCCTCCAAGTGTATTAGTCAGGATTCTTCAGAAAACTGAACCAACAGGATGTACGTATGGAAAGAAAGAGATTTATTATAAGGAATTGGTTCATATGATTATGGAGGCTGAGAAGTCTCAAGATCTGCAGTTGGCAAGCTGGAGGCCCAGGAGAGCTAATATGTAGTTCTAGTCCAAGTACAAAGGCCTGAGAAATAGAAGAGCCCATGGTGTAAGCTCCAGTCTAAAAGCCAGTAGACTCGAGACTCGAGAAGAGCTGAGGTTTCTGTTCAAGTCCCAAAGCAGAATAATATTGTCACCACTCAAGACTGGCTGCTGTTACTGCAGAAGGATCAGCATTTTGTTGGCTCATTAGCCTAAAATGTGTCGCATGCCCAATCTGAAGCCAATCACAGGCCAGGGGTTGTTCTAAGCCTACTCCTCTGCAGTAGGCTTAGAACAATCAGAACCTACCTTTGAAACACATGACCAAACAGAGGAGGGTGGGTACCTCAACAAAATTGGGGCTCCAATAGGAAAGTGAAAGTCATGAAGTGAGGGATTCCCTAGTTTTCCTACTGTGAATTGAATATAAGCCAGTTGATTAACTAAAGGACACTATTTGCACTTTGTGCTGCTATTGATTATCAAGCTAAGCTCTGAACGTATAGAAAATGTGTTCTCATGCAGCAGAGGTCACATGATACTAGATCTAGCAGTTGGCTACTCAGGTGGCATGTCTCGTGTAGAGATGGGCAGCTGTGATCTCTCATGATTTTTTTAAAAGTGAAATTCACATAACATACAATTAACCATTTTCAAGTGTATAATTGAGTGGCATTTAGTGCATTCACAATGTTGTACAACCACCATCTTTCTCCAGTTTCAAAATTTTTCCATCACCCCAGAAGAACACCCTATGTCCATTAAGCAGTCATTCCCCATTCCCTTCTCCCCCAGTTCCCTGGAAACTACTAACCTGTTTTCTGTCCCTAGGATTTGCCTTTTCTGAATATTTTATATAAACGGAATCATATAATATATGGCTCTTTGTGTTTGGTTACTTTCACTTAATGTTTCTGAGGTTCATCCAGGTTCTAGTGTGTATCAGTCCTTCATGCCCATTTTATGATTCAATAATATTTCATTGTATGGTTATACCACAACTAGTTTATTCATTCATCCATTGATAGACATTTGAGTTGTTTCTACCTTTTGGTTATTGTGAATGGTGCTGCTATGAAGATTTGTGAACAAGTACTTGTTTGAGTACCTGTTTTAATTCTTTAGTGCATATACCTAGGAATAAAATTGCTGACTCATATGGTAATTCTATGTTTAACTTTTTTTTTTTTTTTTTGAGACACAGTCTCGCTCTGTCACCCAAGCTGGAGTGCATTGGCACGATCTCGGCTCACCGCAACCTCTGCCTCCCAGGTTCAAGCAATTCTCCTGCCTCAGCCTCCCAAGTAGCTGGGATTACAGGCACCCGCCACCACGCCTGGATAATTTTTGTATTTTTAATAGAGATGGAGTTTCACCATGTTGGCCAGGCTGGTCTCAAACTCCTGACCTCAGGTGATCTGCCTGCCTTGGCCTCCCAACGTGGTGAGTTTACAGGTCTTAGCCACCTCACCTGGCCTTGTTTAACTTTTTGAGGACCCACCGAAGTGTTTTCCACAGTGGCTGTACCATTTTACATTCCCACAAGCCACGTACAAGCGTTCCTGTTTCTCCACATCCTTGTCAACACTTGTTATTTTCCTTTTTTATTATTATAGCCATCCCAGTGGGTGTGGAGTTGTATCTCTCATTGTGGCTTTGAATTGCATTTCCTTAATGATCTATTATGTTGAACATCTTTTCATGTGCTTATTGGGAATTTGTATAGCTTCTTTAGAGAAATGTCTATTGAAGTCTTTTGCCTAGTTTTGAATTGGTTTGACTTTTTGTTGTTGAATTATAAGAGTTCTTTATATATGTTCTGGATACTAAATCTTTATCAGATATATGACTCACAAATATTTTCTCATTCTGTAGGTTGTCTGTTCACTTACACAATGGTGCCCTTTGATGTACAAAAGTTAATTTTGATGAAGTGCAATTTATATATTTTTCTTTTTGAGATGGAGTCTCGCTCTGTCGCCCAGGCTGGAGTGCAGTGGCGTGATGTTGGCTCACAGCAACCTCTGCCTCCGAGGTTCAAGTGATTCTCCTGCCTCAGCCTCCTGAGTAGCTGGGATTACAGGAGTGCACCACCATGCCTGGCTAATTTTTGTATTTTTACTAGAGATGGAGTTTCACTATGTTGGTCAGGCTGATCTCGAACTCCTGACTTTGTGATCCACCCGCCTCAGCCTCCCAAAGTGCTGGGATTACAGGCATGAGCCACTGTGCCTGGCCTATAGTTTTCTTTTGTTGCTCATGCTTTCTTGTGCCAAATCTAAGAATTGTTTGCCAAATCTGAGCTCATGAAGATATGCCCCTATGTGTCCGCCTAATAGTTTTAGCTCTTTTTTTTTTTTTAATTGAAACAGAGTCTTGCTCTGTCACCCAGGCTGGAGTGCAGTGGTGCAATTTCAGCTCACTACAGCCTCAACCTCCTGGGCTCAGCCTCCTGAGTAGCTGGGACTACAGGTGCGTGCCACCGTGCCCGGTAATGTTTCTGGGTTTTTTTGTAGAGATGGGGTCTCACTATGTTGCCCAGGCTGGCCTCAAACTGCTGGCCTCAAGTGTCCCTCCTGCTTTGGCCTTCCAAAATGTTGGGATTATAGGTGTGAGCCACCAAGCAATATAGATCTTATATTTGGGCCGTTGAACCATTTTGAGTTAATATTTGCATCTGCAGTGAAGTAGGAGGCCAAGTTTATGTTTTGTATGTGGTTATCCAGTTTTCCTGGTACCATTTGTTGAAGAGATTCCTATGATTTGTTTTGATGGCTTAGAGACTCATTAGTCTTGGTCTGATTTTCTGTGCTGCTCACGTTTTAGCTGTGTGATCTCAGATAAAGCCCTTTACCTCTTTGAGTCGCAGTTGCCTCCTCTGCAAGGTGGAGATAACAATATATCTGGCAGGGTTGTTGTGAGGATTATGGGGGGCTAGCTGGACACAGAAGGATTGTCTTCCCTCTTTTCCGTTAGCCACAAATAGTATCTCCTCTTAGCTTATGCAAAGCCCAAAAACAAACTTAAGGGAACATTATCATGGTCATTTTTTGTATTCTGTTTATGTCTCACTCCTTCCTGGAGTTAGGGAGGCAAATCAGATGCATTGATCTAAAAGGCCACCTGCCCCCGCCCCCCACCATATTGGAGGAATTATTAATAATGGAGATAATTAATTGCATCCTGATAAAGATAAGCCCTTACGGTTGGTCTAAGAAACCCTGCTTCTCTAATACTCCCTGCCCCCAAAGCCCCCAAATTCTCCATCTTTCAGGACACACAAGAGGCCCATTGGCCCACACAGAGCAACGAGCTCTTGCTTTCTTTCCTCTTTTCTCTCCCCTACTCTTTTCTTCTTTTCTTTGGGCTAAGTAATGTTTGAGTGTTTCTCTTGGACTTTTGTAAAGTACTTTGCTAAGACTTATCTCAAGTGTTTCTCATAATAAGCTTTGGAGCTCTATAGGGCAATTCCCCTCCCTTCAACCACACACAATCTGACTGCTCAAGACTCCATGGCTTTGGAAAAGGGAAGTGTCCTACCCAAGCTCACAGTGCTAGCAAGTGGGGGGATAAGACTGAGGACCTCTTGACTCCAAGCCTAGTGCTCTCTACACTTCAAAAAGAGGGCAGATCCTCTCCCTGCCCCAGGGAGGCTTAGCATACTCATAGGCTTAGCAGCCACAGTCCCTATACCATGGAATTTAGGGCTGAAAGGGGGTTTGTTCACAGACCATTTAGGGTAGTGGCTCCCAACTCTGCCTATGCATTGGAATCACCTGGAAAACTTTAAAAATACCAATGTCTGGGTCCCACCCCTAGAGACTCTGATGTCATTGGTCTGGGCTGTGGCCTGGGCTTCTAGGGATTTCAAAGCTCCACAGGTAATTCTAATATGCAGCTAGGGTTGTGGACATTTGATCCAGCATTTCCCAAACATTGCTGATGATATGGATCCCCTGAGATACTTGTTAAACATACCCGCTTCTGGGTTCCATTTCAGAAGCTCCAGGGACAGGCCTGGGATGCTGTGCATTTCACAGCACCCTCAGAGATGTTTGAGAATCAAAGGGCTTTCCCAATCTGCATCTTCTGTCAGTTTCACTATAGCCTTGGGAGGGAACAGGGAACAGCGTACCAGCTCCAGTTGACAACTGAGGCTCTGGAAGCTTAGCAATTTGTTCACAGATGCCCAGTGAATACTGTAGCCAGAGTCAGAACTTGACTATAACACATCACAAGAGGGGCATCTCCACGCACCCTGAATCCTTACGGAGTTCAGCCTGGGGCGCTTCAGGACAAAGTTTGATTTTTTCCCTAACTCTTGCCTTGCTTCGGTCTCTAGTCCAGCCAAGTTTCTCCCAGAGAAACACTGGTCTTCAAGGAAATCCTGGTTCTCTAATACCCTCACCAAATTCCCCCTTCTTCAGGACATACAAATGGCTTATTTCTCCACACAGAAGTGAACTCTTTCTTTCCTCTTTTCTCTTCCTCCCTCCTTCTTTCCTTTCTTTCTTCTCCTTCCCTCCTTCTCTTCCCTCCTTCCTTTTTTCTTCCCACCCCTCCAGGCCATCTAAGTAGACTGGAAATAGAGAAGTAGAGGTTTGGGGTGAGAGAGGTCCGGTCTGGTGAAAATTATGCTCAGTTTCAGGAAGCCTGAATTCTAGGCCTCAGACAGACGTGGCCCCAGCTCCTGTTCTGTCACTGACTGTGTGAGACTGAGGCAAGTCTCTTCTCTCTTCTAAGCCTCAGTTTCCTTTCATCTGTAACATGAAAACATTGGAACACATCTGTGGTTTCTATACCTAAAAAAAAAAAATAATAAAAATCCTACGTTCAACTGAAAGCTAACAGAAAAAAATATCCAAAAGAAAAAGCAGACCAGCTCTGGTGAAAGGGTGGGGTGTCAGCTCTACCAGCCTGCCCCTCAACAGCTGCCCCTGAAGTATATCCTTCTAACCCTGGAGCTCCACATATTCATTTACTCAAAAAATTTTTGGAAGACTTCTATGGCTAGCCTTCAAGTTGATGCTTGGCAGTTCTCTGTGGCAGAGGATATTAAAGGGATGTGTTATAGCTTCAGTCACTGGGACTTGTACCTCTGCCTCTGTGTCTCTGATGTCCCCCTATGGGGCCACACCCCAGTACCCACCCAGCACCTTTAGCCTGGCCCCCTTCTCTTCCTTCATCTTTGTCCCTGATTCCCAACCCATCTCCACACCCAATCTTTTGCTTATCTGCCCAATACTGTCTTTTCCAAGGTAGGAAGGAAAAAGCTAGATTGTGGGAGGGGGCAAACCCCTATCTCAACCCTCTTCTCCTATGTTTTGGCTCAGGTCATGGGGGGAGGGTTTCAGTTGCTAAAAAAGGGGGAAGGGACAGTGTCACCCAGGGCTGAGGCTTAATCTACACTTGTTTGTTGAAGCTTTGAGTATCTGCCTGTTGCCCAATAAACTTGCCAGCATGGAATCCAGGGCAAACTGCTCTGTGAGGGGCCCCTAGCCATACCTCCTCCACCCATAGCATGCACCACACACACACACACAAACACACACAGCTTGTTCAGAGGCTCATGGCTGGGAGTAAGAGGAGTGGGAGAAGGAGGAGGAGGAAGAGGAAGAAGAGGAAAAGGGAGTTACCCAGCTGCTGTGAACTCTACTCCTAAGTCCAGTCAGAAAGAAGCCTGTCCCTGGCCCTTCTAGGGTGGAGTCCAAAAATGGGTAGGTTTAACAAGTATCCCAGGGCACTGGCATTATTGGTGATGTTTGGGAAACACTGGATCAGAGGCCCTTGACCTTGGTTGCACATTAGAATCTCCTGGGGAGCTTGGAAATCCCCAGATGTCCAGGCCGCAGCCCAGATCCCTCAGACATCAGAGTCTCAGTGTGTGGGACCCAAGCATCAGTACTTATAAAGTTTTCCAACTGATTCCAATCGATAGGCAGAGTTGAGAGTCACTACCATAGATGGTCTGTGAACAAACCTCCTTTCAGCCTTAAATTTCCATGGCATAAAGACTATGACTGCTAAGGCGGCAGGTAGGCAGGGAGAGGACAATGGGTGGTGAGAAGAGCCCACTTCTCAGGGAAGGTGGCATGGAAGTAGAGAAAGCATGGAAGTGTTTGGCCACCTGCCAAGAGGATGGAGAAGAAGTCCCACATCCAGCTGGAAAGCCAAGAGCTAAAGGAGCCAATGACCCAGATAAGGTCCCCATGGGAACTAAAGGCTGGTGTAGAAGCCTTGGCTCTGGGCTCCTTCCCCTGGAGCTCTCACCCCTTCATGGAAGTCGCACTCTGACAGTAATTTCCATTCCATTTCTCAAGCAGACAGGGATACGGCAGAGGGAGGAGGCCTGCTGAGGTTAACCTCTTCCTAAACACCACATGTACTAATTCCACTACCAAAAGCATCCATAGCTTCCCTTCACCTTCAAAACAAAGCCTGTACTTCTCAGGCTGGAATGACAGGCCCTTCGCCATCTGGTTTCTGCTCATCTTTCCAGCCTCTTCTCTCACCATCTCTCCCTCCCCACTGTTGGCAGAGCTCACAGTGTATTCTGCCTGGGATGCCCTCCTACCCCAGGCACTGCCTGGAAAGCACCTACTCTTCTTTTGAGACCAGGACAAATGTCACCTCCTCTGGGCAGCTTTCTCTGATGCCCACCTCCCTTACTTCAGGCAGAGCTGATTAGGCACTTCCTCCTGGCTGCTTCCCCAATCCCACCTTCAGCACTCTATGCATCAGTGCCTTGTCAAGCCATATGGGACCCACCAGGACAAAAGGAAAAGTCAGTAATACCCATCCTGCCTTTATGTACAATTTTGATATATTGTTTATAATGGATTTTCTACATTTATTCTGATGTTTTAATATTGCATTAAAATATTCCTTACCTTAATTACTGAGGTTTTTAGTGCCCCCTTAAATTTTTGCCCAAGGAAAAGGCCGCACCCTAGTCTAGGCCCTGTAATAGTCTGTCTCCCTTAGCACCATGGCTGCCTCCTTCACTTACTTCATTCACGTTTCAGCTCAAACATCACTGCAACCCAGAAACAGACTCACAGGTCAGCTAACTACAGCAAAGGCTGCTGCTGTGATTTAGTAGAGAAAAGGGCGATCTTTTCAGTAAGTGGTAGGAGCAATTGGCTGCCTGCATGGGAAAAACAATGACCCTTATCTCCTGCCTTGCATCACATACAAACATTAATTTCAGTTGGATCATAGACCTAAATATGAAAGGTAAAGCACCTTCTAGGAAATAAAAAGCCAGGAGGATGCATTCATGATCTTGAGGTGGGCAAAGATTTTTTAAACAGGATATAAAAAGCACTAACCATAAAGGAAGAGATTGATAAATTAGACTCCACTAAATTTAAGAACTTCTCTTTATCAAAATGAATTAAGAGAATAAAAAGGTAACTGCATTCAGAGAAAAAATATTTGAGATATAGATACCCAAAAAAGAGGACTACCTGCCTGCCTGGGTTGCAGAAGTGATGGCTGCCGACTGAGCTTGCTGCTTTCTTGCTACTGCTTGGGCTTCCTGGCTACCTATCAAATGGTGAGGGCGGCCCAGCTGTGTATGGTCAGTCAGATAGCCCCTGTCTCCCACCACCAATCTCTGTCCCCTAGCAGCATGGAGCAGACGGTGGCGGCAGCAGAAGCAGGCAAGGAGGGAAATGGTGGGAGGGCTGCAGGCCTGTGTGGTGGACTGTAGCATGGGGTATACAAAACTAGGATATGCCAGAAATATAGAACCACAGTTGATCATCCTTTCCTGTATTGCTACTAAGGAGTCACCAAAAGTGGGTGATCAATCTCAAAGGAGGGTGATGAAAGGTATTGATGACCAAGACTTCTTCATTGGTGATGAAGCAGTAGAAAAAACCTACATATGCAACAAAGTGGCCAATCCACCATGGTATAGTTGAAGTTGGACCTGACAAAAAGGTTTATGGAGCAAGTCATCCTAAATATTTAAGGGCAGAAACTGAAGACCGTTATTTTATTTTGTCTGAACCTCGACTGAATACTCCAGAAAACAGGGAATATACTGCTGAAGTAATGTTTGAGTCCTTCAGTGTTCCGGGCTTGTACATTGCTGTGCAGGCTGTTCTTGCCTTAGCTGCATCTTGGACCTCCAGACAAGTAGGAGGACGGACGTTTACAGGTACAGTAATAGACAGTGGAGATGGTGTCACTCATGTCATTGCTATGGCTGAAGGGTATTTGATTGCCAACTGTATTAAACACATTCCAATCCCAGGACGAAATATAACATATTTTATTCCGCAACTGCTGAGAGACCGAGAAGTAGGAATCCCTCGAAAACAATCCCTGGAAACTGCTAAGACAATAAAGGAGCACTATAGTTATGTCTGCCCAGATTTAGTAAAGGAATTTAACAAGTATGACACAGATGGGTCAAAATGGATTAAGCAGTATACCAGAATCAATGATATCTCAAAGAAAGAATTTTCCATTGGTGTTGTTTCTGAGAGATTTTTGGGATTTGAAATCTTTTTTTCATCCAGAGTTTGCCAATCCAGACTTTACATAACCTATCTCAGAAATTGTATGTGAAGTAATTCAGAATTGTCCTATTGATGTCAGACGGCCTCTCTATAAGAATATGGTCCTCTCTGTAGGTTCAACCATGTTCAGTGACTTTGGATATCACTTGCAAAGAGATTTGAAAAGAACTGTATGTAGATGCCTGGCTGAAATTAAGTAAGGAATTGAGTGGCAGTAGATTGAAGCCAAAATCTATTGATGTACAAGTCGTTACACACCATATGCAGCCATATGCAGTTTGATTTGGAGGATCAATGCTGGCTTCCATGCCGGAGTTCCACCAAGTATGCCACACTAAAAATGATTATGAAGAAATTGGACCTAGCATTTGCCGTCACAATCCGGTGTTTGGAGTCATGTCATAAAAATGACTTCATAGTTATTGGGGTTAGGGAAGTGGAGAAGAGATAATCTTTTTCATTATGTTTTGACTGGATGGCTGGTTTTGAGGTTTCAAACCTGACTTGAAATAGTAAGACCAAACATGATTATACAGAAATATTTTAATAAGTGTATCAACATGCAAATGTAGAAGAGAAAGAAAGTGATTGTATTTTTTTTTAGATTGAATATTTGAATCGTATGTGTAACAAAAGAAGTGGGTTTTAGTTCCTTCTGTGCCCTGGTATTTTGTATGTTAATGAATTATCCAAGATTTGATGGATTTATCAGTGTGTAGATAGCTCTATAATTATTTAATTGTACACTTCTAAGTGTGCAATGCAAGAGCTTGTTTATATTTCATACTTTTTGTACTTTGAGGATTAAAAAGTCAAAGAAAAATTGTGTTTGAGAGAAAAATCATGAACAAGTAAAGGATAAATTTAAAAAATAGCCCCATAAGACTTGGCATACACACTAATGGGATTCCGGTTATTATGGAGTGCTTCCATACCCCTCCACTCCTTCTCCCCAAAAGGTTTTCTTTGCAAGTGCTTTTGAAGCTAAGAGCTAATATCTTGGATTAACTGATGCCTGCTGCTGCTTTCTGATTACTCACATTCTGTTTCTTGCTTTTAAAAAAACAGTAAAGACAAGAGTGTTGGACCAGTATTGCAGTTCTGTAGTGTCATTTCTTATAAAACAACAACAACAACAATAATTTGATTACCAAAATTGGCATATTTAAAGCCTAACAACATTCTAATAAAGGCACAAATTTCTTTTTAATGCTTGTTTCAAGCTCTTTAATCTCTTTATAAGTTAACTAATAAATCTATTTTCTTCAAACCTCTGCAATAGTTCTTTAAAATTACAGCCTCCGCCTCCTGGGTTCAAGCGGCTCTCCTGCCTCAGCCTCTCAAGTAGCTGAGATTACAGGCATCCGCCACCTATGTCTGGCTAATTTTTGTATTTTTGGTAGAGACGAGGTTTCTCCATGTTGGCCAGGCTGGTCTTGAACTGCTGACCTCAAGTGACCCGCCCGTCTTGGCCTCCCAAAGTGCTGGGATTACAGGTGTGAGCCACTACACCCGGCCTGAAAGTTGATTTTCTTTGCATTTTAAAATATCTGGATCATGAAGAAAGAGTGATAAAAATAAATTAAAACTGAAAAAGAAACTCATATCCAGTATGTATAAAGAACTCCTACAAATCAATGTTTACAGCAGCTTTATTCATAATAGCCGAAAATGGTAACGACCCTCATATCCATCAAAAGGAGAACTAATAAACAAACATGGAATATCCATGTAGAAATACACAGCAATAATAATGAACTGACATGCACGACCACATGTTTGAATCTCACTGACATTCTGTTTAGTGAAAAAAAAAGCCAGATAATGGCAAAACTAATTGAGGGTGAGAGCAATAAGTATAGTGGTGACCTCTCGGGTAGAGACTGGGAAAGAGGAAATTTCCTGGTGCTGAAAATGTTCTAAATTGTAATTTGTCTGGTGCTTATATGCTGTCTATAAATGTAACAAGTAATTGAGCTGTACTCTTCATATTAGTGTACTTTATTGTATGTAAATCATACCTCAAAAATAAAAAGGATAGACTAGGCACGGTGGCTTACATCTGTAATCACAGCACTTTGGGAGGCTGAGGCAGGAGGATTACTTGTGCCCCAGGAGTTCAAGACCAGCCCAAGCAACATAGCAACACCTTGTCTCTACAAAAATAAAAATAAAACAAAATAGCTGGGAGTAGTAGTGCATGCCTGTAGTCTCTGCTACTCAGAAGACTGAGGCAGGAGGATCACCTGAGTCCCGGAAGTCCAGGCTGCAATGAGCCATGATCATGCCACTTCACTCCAGCCAGGGAGACAGAGCAAGACCTGTCTGGAAAAAAAAAAATAGCAGCTCTTCATGAGGCTGTCTCTGACCATTCTGTTAAAAATAGCAGCCCAATCTAAACATCATGTTGTACACCATAAATATATAAATATATACAATAAAAATGTATAGAGACAAAGTCTTGCTCTGTTGCCCAGGCTGGAGTGCAGTGGTGTGATCATGGCTGACTGCAGCCTTGACCTCCCAGTTTCAATCCATTCTCTTGCCTCAGCCTCCTGAGTAGCTGGGACTACAAGCACACACCACTATGACCAGCTAATTTTTGTATTTTTTGTAGAAATGGGATCTCACTATGTTGCAAAGGCTGGTCCTCAACTCTTGGACTCAAGTGATCCTCTTGCCTCAGCCTTTGAAAGTACTGAGATTACAGGCATCAGCTACCAGGCCCAGCCCAATTTTAAAGATAAATAAATGCAATTAATAAATGCAAAATAAATAGATGCAAATTAAATACAAATAAATAAATGCAAAATAAATAAATAAACCCTCACCACTCTCAGCACACTACCCTTCTTTGTTTTTCTTCAAAGCATTCATTGCAACTTAAAAAAAAAAGGTTTTTAGAGATGGGGGAAGCTCACTTTGTTCCCCAGATTGGTCTTGACCTCCTTGACTCAAACAATCTTCCTGCCTCAGCCTCCTGAGTAGCTGGGATTATAGGCAGGAGCTACTGCGCCCAACTGCTTCTTGCAACCTAATGTACTGTTTATTTATTTATTGGTTTATCTTCTGTCTCCCTGCACTAGACTCTAAGCCCACCACGGCAGGAACTCTGCCTAGCACATGGTAAGAGCTTGCTCCTTCTTGGTTGAGGAGCCCCCACCACGCTGTATTGCATTCTGGGAGTGTGACATTAAAAGGTACAGCAGCAAGCACACGAGCTCTGGAACCACACCGCCTGGGTTCTGGTTCCACTTCCATTGCCTAGCAGCTGACGGGCCTCTGGCAAGTTTCTTCACCTTGCTGTGTCTCAGTCTCCCCATCTTCAGTATGGACAAAATCTCAGTTCCTACCTTACTGCAGCCCAGATCAAGTTGCTGCACACTGCCAGCGCCCTCAGATGGAGCTACTGACTCAGATGGCCTGGGACTCATGCCTGCACTCTGCTCCCTGTGCTCCTCCCCAAACCCACTTCAGAGAAGGCCTCATGGGTCCCTCAACCCTCTGAAAGGGAAGGGTGTGTTGTGTAGAAGGCTGTTTGCAATGACTACTTCTAAAGCACATACGTCAGGCATTGACTATGCCCTCTGTTCATATGAAGGTGCGTTAAACTCCTGGTTTCCCTTGATGCTGGCAGCATCTCCTCTTTCTCTGAAATGCTGTATGCCCATGTAGAAAGGCCTGTCCCCTTTGCCCTCAGAAAGTTCACTAAAAACTCACAGGGCCAGGCGCGGTGGCTCATGCTTATATTCCCAGCACTTCGGGAGGTCGAAGCAGGCAGATTGCTTGAGCCCAGGAGTTTGAGACCAGCCTGGGAAACACAGTGAGATCCTGTCTTTAGAAAAAATTAGCAGGGTGTGGTGGTATATGCCTGTAGTTCCAGCTGCCTGAGAGGCTGAGGTGGGAGGATCACCTGAGCCCGGGAGGTAGAAGTTGCAGCGAGCTGTAATCATGCCACTACACTCCAGCCTAGACAATAGAGCAAGACCCTGAAAAAAAAAAAAAAAAAAACAGGAGGTCGCTTCCAAGATGGCCAAATAGGAACAGCTCCGGTCTGCAGCTCTTAATGATATCGATGCAGAAGATGGGTGATTTCTGCATTTCCAACTGAGCTCTGAAGACAGCAGTGATTCTCTCAGCACGGCATTCAAGCTCTGAGAACGGACAGACTGCCTCCTCAATCAGGTCCCTGAGCCCCGTGTAGCCTGCTTGGGAGACACCTCCCTGTAGGGGCCGATAGACACCTCAAACAGGCGGGTGCCCCTCTGGGACGAAGCTTCCAGAGGAAGGATCAGGCAGCAATATTTGCTGTTCTGCAGCCTCTGATGGTGATACCCAGGCAAAGAGGGTCGGGAGTGGACCTCCAGCAAACTCAAACAGACCTGCAGCTGAGGGGCCTGACTGTTAGAAGGAAAACTAACAAACAGAAAGGAATAGCATCAACATCAACAAAAAGGACATCCACACCAAAACCCCATCTGTATGTCACCAACATCAAAGAACAAAGGTAGATAAAACCACAAAGATGGGGAGAAACCAGAGCAGAAAAGCAGAAAATTCCAAAAACCAGAGAACCTCTTCTCCTCCAAAGGATCAGAGCCCTCGCCAGCAAGGGAACAAAACTGGCTGGAGAGTGAGTTTGACGAGTTGACAGAAGTAGGCTTCAAAAGGTCAATAATAACAAACTTCTCTGAGCTAAAGGAGCATGTTCTAACCCATCGCAAGGAAGCTAAAAACCTTGAAAAAAGGTTAGACGAATGGCTAACTTGAATAAACAGTGTAGAGAAGACCTTAAATGACCTGACGGAGCTGAAAACCACAACACAAGAACTTCGTGACACATGCACAAGCTTCAATAGCCGATTCAATCAAGTGGAAGAAAGAATATCAGTGATTGAAGATCAAATTAATGAAATAAAGCAAGAAGACAAGACTAGAGAAAGAAGAGTGAAAAGAAACAAACAAAACCTCCAAGAAATATGGGACTGTGTGAAAAGACCAAATACAAAATTGATTGACATACCGGAAAGTGATGGGGAGAATGGAGCCAACTTAGAAAACACTCTTCAGGATATTATCCAGGAGAACTTCCCTAAGCCAGCAAGGCAAGCCAACATTCAAATTTAGGAAATACAGAAAACACCACAAAGATACTCCTCGAGAAGAGCAACCCCAAGACACATAATTGTCACATTCACTAAGTTTGAAATAAAGGAAAAAATGTTAAGGCCAGCCAGAGAGAAAGGTCGGGTTACCCACAAAGGGAAGCCCATCAGACTAACAGAGGATCTCTTGGCAGAAACCCTACAAGCCAGAAGAGAGTGGGGACCAATATTCAACATTCTTAAAGAAAAGAATTTTCAACCAAGAATCTCATATCCAGCCAAACTAAGCTTCATAAGTGAAGGAGAAATAAAATCCTTTACAGACAAGCAAATGCTGAGAGATTTTGTCACCACCAGGCGTACCTTACAAGAGCTCCTGAAGGAAGCACTAAACATGGAAAGGAACAAACGGTACCAGCCACTGCAAAAACATGTCAAATGGTAAAGACCATCAATGCTATGAAGAAACTGCATCAATTAACGGGCAAAATAACCAGCTAACATCAAAATGACAGGATCAAATTCAAACTTAACAATATTAACCTTAAATGTAAATGGACTAAATGCCCCAATTAAAATACACAGACTGGCAAATTGAATAAACAGTCAAGATCCGTCAGTGTGCTGTATTCAGGAGACCCATCTCATGTGCAAAGATGCACATAGGCTCAAAATAAAGGGACAGAGGAAGATCTATCAAGCAAATGGAAAGCAAAAATAAATAAACAAATAAATAAATAAAAGCAGGGGTTGCAATCCTAGTCTCTGATAAAACAGACTTTAAACCAACAAAGGTAAAAATAGGCAAAGAAGGCCACTACATAATGGTAAAGGATCAATTCAACAAGAAGAGTTAACTATCCTGAAAATATATGTACCCAATACAGGAGCATTCAGATTCATAAAGCAAGTCCTTAGAGACCTACAAAGAGACTTAGACTCTCACACAATAATGATGGGAGATTTTAACACCCCACTGTCAATAATACACAGATCAACAAGACAGAAGGTTAACAAGGATATCCAGGACTTGAACTCAGCTCTGGACCAAGCAGACCTAATAGACCTCTACAGAACTGTACACCCCAAATCAACAGAATATATATTCTTCTCAGCACCACATCGCACTTATTCCAAAACTGACCACATAGTTGGAAGTAAAGCAGTCCTCAGCACATGTAAAAGAACAAAAATTATAACAAACTGTCTCTCAGACCACAGTGCAATCAAAGTAGAACTCAGGATGAAAAAACTCACTCAAAACCGCACAACTACATGGAAACTGAACAACGTGCTCCTGAATGACTACTGGGTAAATAACGAAATTAAGGCAGAAACAAAGATGTTCTTTGAAACCAATGAGAACAAAGACAAAACATACCAGAATCTCTGGTACACATTTAAAGCAGTGTGTAGGGGGAAATTTACAGCACTAAATGCCCACAACAGAAAGCAGGAAAGATCTGAAATCAACACCCTAACATCACAATTAAAAGAACTAGATAAGCAAACAAATTCAAAAGCTAGCAGAAGGCAAGAAATAACTAAGATCAGAGCAGAACTGAAGGAGATAGAGACACAAAAAACACTTCAAAAATCAATGAATCCAGGAGCTGGTTTTTTGGAAATATCAACAAAATAGATAGACTGCTAGCAAGACTAATAAAGAAGAAAAGAGAGAAGAATCAAATAGACGCAATAAAAAATGATAAAGGGGATATCACCACTCATCCCACAGAAATACAAACTACCATCAGACAATACTATAAACACATCTATGCAAATAAACTAGAAAATCTAGAAGAAATGGATAAATTACTGGACACATACTCCCTCCCAAGACTAAACCAGGAAGAAGCTGAATCTCTGAATAGACCAATAGTAGGTTCTGAAATTGAGGCAATATTTAATAGTCTACCAACCAAAAAAAGTCCAGGACCAGATGGATTCACAGCCGAATTCTACCAGTTGTACAAAGAGGTACTGGTACCATTCCTTCTGAAACTATTCCAGTCAATAGAAAAAGAGGGCATCCTCCCTAACTCATTTTATAAGGCCAACATCATGCTGATTCCAAAGCCTGGGAGAGACACAACCAAAAAAGAGAATTTTAGACCAATATGCCTGATGAACATCGATGCGAAAATCCTCAGTAAAATACTGGCAAACCAAATCCAGCAGCACACCAAAAAGCTTATCCACCACTATCAAGTTGGCTTCATCCCTGGGATGGAAGGCTGGTTCAACATATGCTAATCAACAAACGTAATTCATCACATAAACAGAACCAATGACAAAAACCACATGATTATCTCAATAGATGCAGAAAAGGCCTTTGACAAAATTCAACAGCCCTTCATGCTAAAAACTCTCAGTAAACTAGGTATTGATGGAACGTATCTGAAACTAAATAATAAGAGCTATTTATGACAAACCCACAGCCAATATCATACTGAATGGGCAAAAACTGGAAGCATTCCCTTTGAAAACTGGCACAAGACTGGGATGCCCTCTCTCACCACCCCTATTCAACATAGTGTTGGAAGTTCTGGCCAGGGCAATCAGGCAGGAGAAAGAAATAAAGGGTATTCAATTTGGAAAAGAGGAAGTCAAATTGTCTCTGTTTGCAGATGACATGATTGTATATAGAAAATCCCATCGTCTCAGCCCCAAGTATCCTTAAGCTGATAAGCAACTTCAGCAAAGTCTCAGGATACAAAATCAATGTGCAAAAATCGCAAGCATTCCTATACACCAGTAATAGACAAACAGAGAGCCAAAACATGAGTGAACTCCCATTCATAATTACTACAAAGAGAATAAAATACCTAGGAATCCAACTTACAAGGGTTGTGAAGGACCTCTTCAAGGAGAACTACAAACCCCTGCTCAACGAAATAAAAGAGGACACAAACAAATGGAAGAACATTCTGTGCTCATGGATAGAAAGAATCAATATCATGAAAATGGCCATACTGCCCAAGGTAATTTATAGATTCAATGCCATCCCCAACAAGCTACCACTGACTTTCTTCACAGAATTGGAAAAAACAACTTTAAAGTTCATCTAGACCAAAAAAGAGCCTGCATAGCCAAGACAATGCTAAGCAAAAAGAGCAAAGCTGGAGGCATCATGCTACCCTACTTCAAACTATGCTACGAGGCTACAGTAACCAAGACAGCATGGTATTGGTATCAAAACAGATATATAGACCTATGGAATGGAACAGAGTCCTCAGAAATAACACCACACATCTACAATCATCTGATCTTTGACAAACCTGACAAAAACAAGCAATGGGGAAAGGATTCCCTATTTAATACATGGTGCTGGGAAAACTGGCTAGCCATGTGTAGAAAGCTGAAACTGGATCCCTTCCTTACACCATATACAAAAATTAACTCAAGATGGATTAAAGACTTAAATGTAAGACCTAACACCATAAAAACCCAAGAAGAAAACCTAGGCAATACCATTCAGGACATAGGCATGGGCAAAGATTTCATGACTAAAACACCAAAAGCAATGACAACAAAAGCCAAAATAGTCAAATGGGATCTAATTAAACTAAAGGGCTTCTGCACAGCAAAAGAAACTATCATCAGAGTGAACAGGCAACCTACAGAATGGGGGAAAATTTTTGCAACCTACTCATCTGACAAAGCGCTAATATCCAGAATCTACAAATAAGTTAAACAAATTTACAAGAAAAAAACAACCCCACCAAAAAGTGGGCAAAGTATATGAACAGACACTTCTCAAAAGAAGAAATTTGTGCAGCCAACAGACATAGGAAAAAATGCTCATCATCACTGGTCATCAGAGAAATGCAAATCAAAACCACGGTGAGATACAATCTCATGCCAATTAAAATGGTGATCATTAAAAAGTCAGGAAACAATAGGTGCTGGAGAGGATGTGGAGAAATAGGAACACTTTTACACTGTTGGTGGGAGTGTAAATTAGTTCAACCATTGTGGAAGACAGTGTGGCAATTCCTCAAGGATCTAGAACTAGAAATCCCATTTGCCCCAGCGATCCCATTTCTGGGTATATACCCAAAGGATTATAAATCATGGTACTATAAAGACACATGAACATGTATGTTTATTGTGGCACTATTCACAATAGCAAAGACTTGGAACCAACCCAAATGTCCATCAATGTTAGACTGGATTAAAACATTGTGGCAGATATGCACCATGGAATACTATGCAGCCATAAAAAAGGATGAGTTCATGTCCTTTGCAGGGACATGGATGAAGCTACAAACCATCAGTCCAAACAAACTATCACAAGGACAGAAAACCAAACACCGCATGTTCTCACTCATACGTGGGAGTTGAACAATGAGAACACATGGACAGAGGGCGGGGAACATCATACACCAGGGCCTGTCAGTCAGTGGGGGCTGGGGGAGGGACAGCATTAGGAGAAATACCTAATGTAAATGACGAGTTGATGGGTGCAGCAAACCAACATGGTACATGTATACCTATGTAACAAACCTGCATGTTGTGCACATGTACCCTAGAACTTAAAGTATATTTAAAAAAAGAGAAAAAAATCAACCTACAAAAGGCAGATTAATTTGAGAAAAGGCATACAAATTTATTTAAAGCATATACATGGGAGCCTTCAGAATGGAGGCCCTACTCAATGATGGGGTGCAGAAGCTTATATACTATCTTGAGGTTACAGAAAGAATGGGAGCTCCCTTGAGGCATGGCCAAAAACATGTCATGGTGGTAAATCAGGTTACGGTGGCAAGACACGTTATGGGAGGGGCAGAAGGGGAGGCCTGAGGAGCAAAAGTGGTCTCCTTAGGTAGATGAACCCTCACAGGTAGCAGCCCTCAGGAAGAATAGATGGTGAAGATTTCTTTCAGATCTTTAAGGTGTGAGACTCTCAGTTCATCTTTCCCAGATCCTGACAAGGGAAGGCCTGGCTGCATCAATGCAGATTCTCCACAGATGCAAATCGTCTCCACAAAAGGCAGCTCTGCAGGGACGCTTCTGTTTGCTGGGCTCCTGACAGCCATCTCAAAATATGTCGAAGAAATCTATTTGGGGGTAAAACACTTGGATTTCCTTCACTGGCCTTCCAAGACACAGACCTTGCTATGAATGCTGTCTCCACCACCTGCTGGCCATGTGACCTCAGGCAAGTCACTTCACCTTGCTGAGCTACTTCAGATTTATTCCTTCCGCTCCCCTCCCCTCCCCTCCCCTTCTCTGTTTGTTTGTTTGTTTGTTTGTTTGTTTTGAGACAGGGCCTTGCTCTGTTGCCCACATTGGAGTGCACTGGTGTGATCACGGCTCACAGTTGCCTCAACCTCCCAGGCTCAGGTGATCATCTCACCTCAGCTTTCTGAGTAGCTGGGACCACAGACACACACCACCATGCATGGCTAATTTTTTATGTTTTTTTGTAGTGATCGGGTTTCACCATGTTGCCCAGGCTGGTCTTGAACTCCTGGGCTCAAACGATCCACCTACCTTGGCCTCACAAAGTGCTGGGATTACAGGCGTGAACCACTGTGCCCAGCTCAGATTTCTCATCCACAATGTAGAGCTAATGATAACATCTTCCTCCAAGGTGGCTGGAAAGATAAGGCAATGGTTAAGAACAAGGCCTCCCATTCTGTAAGTTGCCTGTTCACTCTGATGGTAGCTGCTTTTGCTGTGCAGAAGCTCTTTAGTTGAATTAGATCCCATTTGTCAATTTTGGCTTTTGTTGCCATTGCTTTTGGTGTTTTAGACATGAAATCCTTGCCCATGCCTATGTCCTGAATGGTATTGCCTAGGTTTTCTTCTAGGGTTTTTATGGTTTTAGGTCTAACATTTAAAGGGCTAATATCCAGAATCTACAAAGAACTCAAACAAATTTACAAGAAAAAAACAACCCCATCACAAAGTGGGCGAAGGATATGAACTGCCACTTCTCAAAAGAAGACATTTATGCAGACGACAGACACATGAAAAAATGCTCATCATCACTGGCCATCAGAGAAATGCAAATCAAAACTACAATGAGATACCATCTCACACCAGTTAGAATGGCGATCATTAAAAAGTCAGGAAACAGCTTTTCTCGGCCCAGCCATCTCGTGGGAAGAGCTGAAGCAGGCGCTTTCGGCTCTGCGCGGCCCGCTGCAATCCGTGGAGGAATGCGCCCCCGAGCCACCATCATGCCTGGGCACTTACAGGAGGGCTTCAGCTGCGTGGTCACCAACCGATTCGACCAGTTATTTGTCGACGAATCGGACCCCTTCGAGGTGCTGAAGGCAGCGGAGAAAAAGAAAAAAGAAGCCGGCGGGCCGGCGTTGGGGGCCCTGGGGCCAAGAGCGCAGCTCAGGCCGTGGCCCAGACCAACTCCAACGCAGCAGGCAAGCAGCTGCGCAAGGAGTCCCAGAAAGACCGCAAGAACCCGCTGCCCCCCAGCGTTGGCGTGGTTGACAAGAAAGAGGAGACGCAGCCGCCCATGGCGCTTAAGAAAGAAGGAATAAAAGAATTAACCTAAATTAAAAAAATGCAAAAATTAGCCGGGTTTGGTGGTGTATGCCTGTAATCCTAGCTACTTGGGAGGCTGAGGCAGGAGAATTGCTGGAACCTGGGAGGCTGAAGTTGCAGTGAGCCGAGATCACGCCACTGCACTCCAGCCTGGGCCACAGAGTGAGACTCTGTCTCAAAAAAAAAAAAAAAAAAAAAAAAAGAAGAAGAAACAGTATGCATGTAGGTTTTCTCTATGTCTGTTCATAGCTTGATGGCTTGTTTCTCTTTAATGTTGAATAATAACCCATGGTATGGATATACCAGAATTTGTTTATCCACTCACTTATTGGAGGATATCTTGGTTGCTTTGAATTTTTGGTAATTATAAATAAAGCTGCTAAAACATTAAAAAAAAAAAGAAAGAAGGAATAAGATGAGTTGGAAGAACACCTGATCAACAACTTCAGGGTGGAGGGAAAATAATTGATAGAAGACCAGAAAGGCGACCACCTCGTGAACGAAGATTTGAAAAGTCACTTGAAGAAAAGGGTGAACGAGGCGAATTTTCAGCTGATAGACCGATTATTGACCGACCTATTCGAGGTCGTGGTAGTCTTGGAAGAGGTCGAGGGGGCCGTGGACATGGAATGGGCAGAGGAGATGGATTTGATTCTCGTGACAAACGTGAATTTGATAGGCATAGTGGAAGTGATAGATCTGGCCTGAAGCACGAGGACAAACGTGGAGGTAGCGGATCTCACAACTGGGGAACTGTTAAAGACGAATTAACTGACTTGGATCAATCAAATGTGACTGAGGAAACACCTGAAGGTAAAGAACATCATCCAGTGGCAGCCACTGAAAATAAGGAGAATGAAGCTGAAGAGGTAAAAGAGGAGGGTCCAAAAGAGATGACTTTGGATGAGTGGAAGGCTATTCAAAATAAGGACTGGGCAAAAGTAGAATTTAATATCCGAAAACCAAATGAAGGTGCTGATGGGCAGTGGAAGAAGGGATTTGTTCTTCATAAATCAAAGAGTGAAGAGGCTCATGCTGAAGATTCGGCTATGGACCGTCATTTCCGGAAGCCAGCAAATGATATAACGTCTCAGCTGGAGATCCATTTTGTAGACCTTGGCCGCCCAGGACCTGGCGGCAGGGGAGGAGGAGGTGGATGTGGGCATGGTGGGCGCCCAAACCGTGGCAGCAGGACCGGCAAGTCAAGTGCTTCTGCTCCTGATGTGGATGACCCAGAGGCATTCCCAGCTGTGGCTTAACTGGATGCCATAAGACAACCCTGGTTCCTTTGTGAACCTTTCTGTTCAAAGCTTTTGCATGCTTAAGGATTCCAAACGACTATTAAAAAAAAAAAAAAAAAAGACTGTCATTCATACCATTCACACCTAAAGACTGAATTTTATCTGTTTTAAAAATGAACTTCTCTTGCTACACAGAAATAACAAACACGTTATTTGTCAGTTTTGTATTTAGAAATGTATTGGTAGCAGGGATGTTTTCATAATTTTCAGAGATTATGCATTCTTCATGAATACTTTTGTATTGCTGCTTGCAAATATGCATTTCCAAACTTGAAATATAGGTGTGAACAGTGTGTACCAGTTTAAAGCTTTCACTTCATTTGTGTTTTTTAAATTAAGGATTTAGAAGTTCCCCCAATTACAAACTGGTTTTAAATATTGGACATACTGGTTTTAATACCTGCTTTGCATATTCACACATGGTCAACTGAGACATGTTAAACTTTGATTTGTCAAATTTTATGCTGTGTGGAATACTAACTATATGTATTTTAACTTAGTTTTAATATTTGCATTTTTGGGGAAAAATCTTTTTTCACTTCTCATGATAGCTGTTATATATATATATGCTAAATCTTTACATACAGAAATATCAGTACTTGAACAAATTCAAAGCACATTTGTTTATTAACCCTTGTTCCTTGCATGGCTCATTAGGTTCAAATTATAACTGACTTACATTTTCAACTATATTTACTTTTTAAATGCATAACTTTCCCATTTTAAAATCTAAACTAGACATCTTAATTGGTGAAAGTTGTTTAAACTACTTATTGTTGGTAGGCACATCCTGTCAAGTGAAGTAGTTTTATAGGTATGGGTTTTTTTCTCCCTCTCCACCAGGGTGGGTGGAATAAGTTGAGTTTGCCAATGTGTAATATTTAAACTGTTCTGTAAAATAAGTGTCTGGCCATTTGGTATGATTTCTGTGTGTGAAAGTTCCCCAAATCAAAATGGTACATCCATAATCAGCAACCATTTAACCCTTCCTTGTTCTAAAACAAACAAAAAACCAAAGGGCACTGGTTGGCAGGGTGAGGCGGGGGAGTATTTTAATTTTTGGAATTTGGGAAGCAGACAGCTTTACTTTATAAGCTTGGAACAGCAACACTATACATGAAATATAAACCAAAAATCTTTACTGTTTCTAAATTTCCTAGATTGCTATTATTTGGTCGTAAGTTGAGTATTCCACAGAAAGTGGTAATTATCTTTTCTGTCTTCCTCCATTAGAAAATTAGATTAATAATGGATTCCCATAATGGGAATAATCACCACTTATTAAAACACACATAGAATGATGAATAAAAAAAGTTTTCTAGGAAAAAAAAGTCAGGAAACAACAGGTGCTGGAGAGGATGTGGAGAAATAGGAACACTTTTACACTGTTGGTGGGACTGTAAACTAGTTCAACCATTGTGGAAGACAGTGTGGTGATTCCTCAAGGATCTAGAACTAGAAATACCATTTGACCCAGCCATCCCATTACTGGGTATATACTCAAAGGATTATAAATCATGCTGCTATAAAGACACATGCACACGTATGTTTATTGCGGCACTATTCACAATAGCAGACTTGGAACCAACCCAAATGTCCATCAGTGATAGACTGGATTAAGACAATGTGGCACATATACACCATGGAATACTATGCAGCCATAAAAAAGGATGACTTCATGTCCTCTGTAGGGACATGGATGAAACTGGAAGCCATCATTCTCAGCAAACTATCACAAGGACAAAAAAACAAACACCGCATGTTCTCACTCATAGGTGGGAATTGAACAATGAGAACACTTGGACACAGGAAGGGGAACATCACACACCAGGGCCTGTCGTGGGGTGTGGGGAGGGGGGAGGGATAGCATTAGGAGATATACCTAATGTGAATTATGAGTTAAAGGGTGCAGCACACCAACATGGTGCATGTATACATATGTAACAAACCTGCACATTGTGCACATGTACCCTAGAACTTAAAGTATAATAACAATAAAAAAAGAATAAGGCCTCTAGCAGTGGAATTAGAATCTCCTGAGTAAGAGCAGCCTCTGATTTGCTGGTATCCTCATCCATTCCATTGGTCTGCTCTCCTCAGAGAGTTAGGCTGTAGGTTAGGGAGGCAAAGGCCCTTGAATTGCTCTTTTCCTGAAGAAAAGAAGGGAAATGTCCATTATTAAGGCCCTCCTGCACATGTAGCCCTGTGCTCTGTGCTCTAGATATCTTCTCTTATTGACCTTGACAACTACCAGGTAGGGCATTTTCATTACCCCATGTCACAGATGAGAACTCCAAGGCCATATAACAGGAAGTGAGGGTAGAAAACAGGGGCCAGCCTGAGTTTCAGGCCCCTACCCTGGGGAAAGATGCCAACTCATTGTGGGGAAAACTGTTCTACTGTCGCAGAAAGGCCCAGTCCTGCCTACCTTCTAGATTCTTGGTCTAGAAGAGGCACGTTCTCCCAGCCATGGGTGGGAATGCCCACTATGTTTGCTGAGCCTTGTCCTAAAGGGTGTATGTGCCTTGGAAGCATGCCCTAGGATTCAACCACTTACCAAGCCCTTCCAAGAGGAGATCATGAAGATGATGTCACTGAAGCTCCCCAAGCAGACAAATATGCACAAACCTTTATAAAGATGTTTCAAAGCAATTTATAAAGGAATAGTACATCCTGCTCTGGAGAAATGGGGTTGACCTTGGATATAGGGCTCAGAATGGAAGCTATCCAAGACTGATGGCACATTCTTGGGCTAGATATTCATCTCTCTGTTCTTATCCACATACCTCTATTCATATTTTGTACATAATTTATAATTTTATATTTCCTCTAGCAGATAATCCCAGAGCTCTAGCCTGGCCCTAGGCTGTGGCAGCCATAACCATAAAATGCTGAGACAGAAAGCGAAGAAGAAATCAAGTAGAGAAAAGCAAATGCCTATGCACGATCTGATTTCTTTCAGATCCTGGATATGTGGGTTGGTATTTATTTGCATGTCTGGAATCTGTTCTAACTAGCCACCTCTGCTCACTAACTTCTTCTGTGTACTTCTCTTTTTCTCCAAAAAGCCTCACACAACCTGGGCACTTGAAATAAGTACATACGATAAATGATCTGGTTTCTCTAATAACAAATATATATATATATATATATATAGAGAGAGAGAGAGAGAGAGACAGAGAAAGAGAGAGAGAGAGAGACAGACAGACAGAAACATTTAACAGTTTGTGTAGTGCTTTCACATAAATTATCTTATCTGATCACCAACCCCAGAGTCCTACCAAAGAGTTCTTAATATGTCTATTTGACAGATGAGGAAACTGATATTCTGAGAGGTAACATGAGAGGGAGATGGTAAGTGGAGCACACACTGGAGAGGGATGCAGGAGTCCTAGGTACAAGTCCTGGCATGGCTACTTATTCATTCCATGGCCTTGAGAAACTTATTCCCCTGCTCTGTGCCTCAGTTTCCTTAACTATAAAATGAGGGGATTAGATCAGATCATGGATGAAACTTTAAACAACAGATGATAACTATCCGGAGCACTGCCTGGAGACAGATTCTGAGGCACATCTGGGCTAAGGAGGAACTCCAGCATAACCATAATAGGTTCATTGCCCAATGCACAAAGCAAGTCAATATGCCAAGACATTGGGTTGCAGCAGAAAAAGAGTTTTAATCATAGAGTCACTGAATGAGGAGATGGGAAGAAACGTCAAACCTTTCTCACGGGAAAAGGTTGAGGCCAGGAATTTTAAGGGATTTGGAATGGGCCAAAGTGTGGAGATCCTTGACTAGTTGAAGAGTGCAGCGTGAAGTCATGAGAAAGGGGATGAAAAAGTTGTTATTCTCGGCTTTTTCCTAGAGGTTGAGCGGTTTGCACAATGTCGGAAATGGCTGAGTTGTCCGAGCTCTATGAAGAGAGCAGTGACCTGCAGATGGATGTGATGCCTGGCGAGGGTGACCTTCCGCAGATGGAGGTAGGCAGCGGGAGCCGGGAGCTATCCCTGCGTCCCTCCCGCAGCGGGGCCCAACAGCTCGAGGAGGAAGGCCCAATGGAGGAGGAGGAGGCCCAGCCAATGGCGGCGCCAGAGGGGAAACGGAGCCTTGCTAACGGGCCCAACGCTGGGGAGCAGCCAGGCCAGGTGGCGGGCGCAGACTTCGAGAGCGAGGACGAGGGCGAGGAATTTGATGACTGGGAGGACGACTACGACTATCCCGAAGAGGAGCAGCTTAGTGGTGCCGGCTACAGAGTATCAGCCGCTCTTGAAGAAGCCGACAAGATGTTTCTGAGAACAAGAGAACCAGCCCTGGATGGCGGGTTTCAGATGCATTATGAGAAGACCCCGTTTGATCAGTTAGCTTTTATCGAAGAGCTTTTTTCACTGATGGTTGTCAATCGTCTGACCGAAGAACTCGGCTGTGATGAGATTATTGATAGAGAGTAGTTAGATGCTGTTAAAAGAGGAGGAAACTACTTGAGGAGGGACCCAACTTTCCGCTATCTTTTGGGTTCATTCCAAATAGTTTTGTGCCATTGAAAAACTTGACCTTCAAAAAAATTTATTTTTCAGAATAGAAGACAATAGGACAGTGACTGCACAGTTGTGAAAAAGGAAGAGAATCATTAAAGAAAAAGAAAAAAGATTTTAAGACCGTTGAAATCAGTTATCAAGAATGTCCTAAAACACCTATGGCTTTGACTTTGTTATTGATCCAGATTATTTTCCTTGCATTGGGGAAAATATCTTTCATATTTGTTTGCTGTAAAGATGGTTTTGCAAGAATAAGTCATGACCAAGACAAACTGCCAATACAAAAGCCCACTGATACTAATTATATAATGAGAAAAAAATGTATCCAACTAGGACACATATCTTTTGAGTTATTTGGACTGAAAGCTTAAGAAAACTTGGAAAATTCTATTTTGTGATCTAGTCAAGCCACAGTTATCAAAGGCTACATTTTCAGTGTAAGATAAATGGATGAGTAAACTCAAATATGTATCACGTGTGCTTTGTATCTTAAGATGTGTTTCCAAGAGCATCTGAAATTTTGTTTGTACATGTATCTTGATCATTTATAAAGCCACTGTGATCTGTAAATCAAGAAAATCCATTGTCATAACCATTTTTAAAAGTCAAAAATTAAGACATCCTTAATTAAAAAGTTTCAAATCTAGACACTAAATGTGTGTGAATGTACAAAGAAAACAAACCATTGCTTATGCTGTTATATACTAGAGAAATTTTGTTTTGCTTGCTGTTTTAACTTGACAGATGAAGGACTTTAGTTGAACTTCATATTGTAAGAACTGTTAATAAAAGTTGTCAAGTAAAAAGCCCTATATCTAAAAAGACTTTATGAACAGTTATTCTATCAACTTTTAAAGGTTTTAAACCTGCCCAGAAATTACCTTGGTATCTGAAGTTTCCCTCTGTCTCCTCCTCTAATTAAGCTTGTTATTTGTTATGCACCAGCATTGGAGATAATAAAATTTCTTGTTCTGTGTAAAAAAAAAAAAAAAAAAAAAAAAAAAAGAAAAAGTTGTTATTCTCATGCTGATTTCATTTCTCCGTGGGGGTCTTCAAACTGGTTGCTGAAATTTGGGGTCTGAAAAACATCTTAAAAAATCCTTAAACAAAAGCCTTATGATTCTAGTGTCAGAGAGCCTGTCCATAGGAACAGTGGGGATGCAAACAGTGAGAATCTAGTGCCACCTGACCCTCAGCAATAAGGGAGTGGGCCAAAGTTCAGCCTGATTCATGCTTTATTATAAATATATTTCTGTCCATAAGCCAGCACGCAATTCTATCAGCCCTGTGGAAATGGTTTCACTGGGATAGATTAGGAGGGGAGCAGTAGCACAGGTGCTCCCTTTTTTTAGCCTTCCTTTTGCTGTCTTTGGGCTACAGGGTATTTATGAGCCCATTCCAGCTCTGAGAGTTTTGGGTTTCCAAGTGGTTTGCCTCTGAGGTCGCCCAGAAGAGCTGGGACTGGGCTCATTCCTCTGCCCAATAGGCTTTCTACCTGCCAAGCTCCACTGTGAAGCACTAGACTTAGAATTGACTTCGGTCCTAGGCATTTAATCAATATTTGCTGAGTTTTTGCTTTGTAGTTTAGGGAAATCCACTTCTCTTCTTTGAGCCTCAAGTTCTTCCCTCATTTGGCAAAAGGAGCTAACTAGACATCTATCATAGTAACATACCAAGCAAGGGGCAGATCTGGCCTCCAGGCCAAGAGTTCCCTCACTGCGTGGCATTTCTTCCATCAGGGTGACTGGTAGGCTTGTGAGACTTCAACGAGATAAATTCTTCATACCAACTTCTAGCAATTGTGTCTCACCAAGTTTTCAGGGGTGGAAACAGACTCAGTAAGGGGTGCAGCTAATGGTGGCTGATAGCATGGGCTCTTGAAGGAGGCTGCTGACATTTACATCCTGACTCTGCCACTGTTTAAACTTAGGCAAGTTACCAGGCAGTGCCCCCGTTTCTCTATCTGTAAAATACAGCTATTACTAGCATCTACCTTATAAGGTTATGAGGACACAAGTGAATGCATAGAAAAAGCTTAGAAGAGTGTCTGGCTCATTGTTAATGACCAATAGATGTTCACTATTTTTGTCGTCCAAGGTAACTGTATGGCAGATGTGCCTGACAGCAATAACTTAAGCATACCCTGCAAATGACCCAATGGTCTAGGAAGAATGTGTGCTCAGAGTTCCAAGCTAAGGAATCCAGGAGTGGCCAACCCGGAGATTCATTCCTTATCTTTGAGGAACATCTGAAGCCTTGGCTCATTCCTTGGAACACAGGACATGAAAGGAACTGAGGCCCTTTGTTTTGGGTTAAATGGAGGTTGCTACGGGAAGAGTGCTAAGTAAAAACATTGTATAAATTGCATGCTTTTTGCAAATGGCAGTGGTTCCCCTGACTAGTCCTCTACCACTGAACCTTCCCTGTAAGTCCCCCCAGTAAACTCTATGTCTTGTTCGCTGTCTCCTGGTCTCTTCTTCAACCTCTCAGACATGGTGGCATCTCTGTTGAAGTCAATAGGGGTCCAGCACAACAGTAATGCAGCAAGCCACAGGCAGAACCGGCCTCCAAGCCAAGAACTCCCTCACCGCATGACACTTCTTCCATCAGGATGACCCAGGAATGAGTGAGTGAGCAGGGACAAGAATCCTAGGTCCTGAGCAGTGCTCAGAGCTGGTTTCTGACTGAGTTTATGAAGAGTGGGCTTGTCTCAGGGCCTGTGGGCAAGGTGGCAGCAGTCCAACTGTGTAACTGTGTGAGGGTGTCATACTTCTTCTCCTCAGCTCTGCAGAGCGTGGGCAGAGAGAGAAAGGAAGCCTGCACAGCGGTGGGTAGCAGGGAGACCTGGGAAAAGAACTTTTACCTCCAAGCTACCCTCTTCTTTTTCTTCCTCTCCCTCTTTCTCCTCTTTACCACCTCCTCCTCTCCATCCTCCTCTCCCTTTCTCCTCTTCCTTCTTTTTATTTTTTAAAGATTTCTCATTGTATATTTTTCAGATTATGGAAAGTAACATATATTTTTAAAAGTAACATGTTACTTTTAAAAATAACAGCTTTATTGAGATTGAGGGGAATCAAAATATTATATCCCAAAATACATTTCTGTGACATATTTTGAGATGGCTGTCAGGGGCCCAGCAAACAGAAGCGTCCCTGCAAAGCTGTCTTTTGTGGGGACAATTTGCATCTGTGGAGAATCTGCACTGATGCAGCCAGGCCTTCCCTTGTCAGGATCTGGGAAAGGTGAACCAAGAGTCTCACACCCTAAAGATCTGAAAGAAACATTCATCGTCTTTTCTCTCTGAGGGCTGCTACCTGTGAGGGTTCATCTACCTTAGGAGACCACCTTTGCTCCTCAGGCCTCCCCTTCTGCCCCTCCCATAACCTGTCCTGCCACCATAACCTGATTTACCACCATGACCTGTTTTAGGCCATGCCTCAAGGGAGCTCCCATTCTTTCTGTAACCTCAAGATAGTATATAAGCTTCTGAGAATGATGATTTCCAATTTCATCCATGTCCCTACAAAGGACATGAACTCATCCTTTTTTTATGGCTGCATAGTATTCCATGGTGCATATGTGCCACATTTTCTTAATCCAGTCTATCATTGTTGGACATTTGGGTTGGTTCCAAGTCTTTGCTATTGTGAATAATGCCGCAA
The DNA here is from genome assembly GCF_029289425.2 of Pan paniscus. Lineage (NCBI taxonomy): Eukaryota > Metazoa > Chordata > Mammalia > Primates > Hominidae > Pan > Pan paniscus. Next base: position 68,444,526 of record NC_073272.2, read on the forward strand.
TAAACATATGTGTGCATGTGTCTTTATAGCAGCATGATTTATAGTCCTTTGTGTATATACCCAGTAATGGGATGAGTTAGTGGGTGCAGCACACCAGCATGGCACATGTATACATATGTAACTAACCTGCACATTGTGCACATGTACCCTAAAACTTAAAGTAAAAAAAAAATTTAAAAAAAGATAGTATATAAGCTTCTGCATTCCATTGTGGGGTTGGGTAATCATCTGTGATGCTCCCCGTGTACACATGAATAAATTGTATGCCTTCCCCACTCCACCAGTTAGCCTGCCTTTTGTGAATTGATTTTTCAGTGAACTCTACAGTATCTACTTGAGCTCTCTGAAACTGCCTTTGCAAAAATAACAACAGGAAATTATTACAGTGAAAGAGATCTGAACTAACCAACTCCATCTTGCTTCTAACCTCTAAGATGTTCCTGTTCATTACTGGGTGTAGGCCAAACAACTTTTGGAGAAACTTACTTTATAGTTTAATACTGAAACAGATGATAGCTGCGCTTTCCCAAAACAAGCCCCCTTCTTGTGTGGGAACTAAACTGCCTTTGCCAGACTAACAAATTAGCCACAAGATTATAAATTATGGTTTAGGAACCACTGTGGTAAAACTTGAGATCAGTGCTTGAGATATTTTGCACATCCTGTATTCTGATGCACCAGGTGATGCCACCAAGATTGAAAAACTGGCTTATCTGGTCTTCTGGCCCCCACCCAGGAACTAACTCAGCACAAAAGAACAGCTTCAACTCCCTATGAGTTCATCTTTGAACCGACCAATCAACACTCCTCACGTTCTGACCCCATATCCACCAAATTATCCTTAAAAACACCGATCCCTGAATTTTTGAGGTAACTGATTTGAGTAATAATAAAACTTCCATGTCCCATACAGCTGGCTCTGCATGAATTAATCTCCTTCTCTATTGCAATTCCCCTGTCTTGATAAATTGGCTCTGTCTAGACAGCAGGCAAGGAGAATCCAATGGGAGGTTACACCTTCACACGTTTATATCCCCCTCCCTGATTCAGTTGGAGCCACTGACAGGCAGACCATTCCCCTGAAACAATGCCACTCCCCTGAGATGGCACCTGAACTTTGATGGCACAGTTCAGGGGAAAGAAATACCCAAATGATATAGGATAGGGTTCAAGCTTTTCCTTCTTCAGGAGAAGTGTGTCTCTGTGGCTGGAGGTGTGCAAACAGAGGCTGTGAGAACAATTGCTGGGGATGCTACAAAAGGGCTTGGGGCATCAGATGCTGGTGGTAATGGACATGGAGTGGAAATAGATAAATCCATATCCTTTCCTTCTTTGAGAGCTAGTATTTGGACATTGTGCCCAGTTGTTTTCCAGAGATGATTCCAGAGCTCCCCCATAGACAGATAGTGGGGGACAGGTCCCCAGCCAGGTCAACACGGTTCCCCTGGAGTTAGTGAGTGGTCTCAGAGGCCCCTTGATATCATTGTTGTTTTGCCTACCTGCCTCACACATTCAGGTTCCCCACCCTTGATGTGGCCCTGGTTGCTCAGTGAAGGATGGACCTTGGACACTCAAGTCAGCCCACTGTGGTTTGGCACTTGTCAAGACTTACAGTTGAGGTGGCAGAGGTGGGAGATACTGGGGCTCAGGTAGCAAGTTGTCTGCCTCCTAAGGCAGGTCTACTCCAAGCATGGCATGGATCCAGCTATGCTCTTCCATTTTGCTAACTTATCTGGAGTCTTTGTGTCTGCATGTCTCACTAGAAATGCATATGTAGGCAGGAGTTTCCCAGGGAAGTGGGGGAGAGAGGAAGAGAGGGATAGAGGAAGGGAGGGAGGGAGGGAGGGAATGAACTAACTTTTATTGAGCTTTATTTATATGCCAGCTGCTATATTAAGCACCAAAGGAAGAATGGGTTAATGGAGAAAGGCTTTAGAGTTAGACACCCATTCACTCACTCATAATTGTATCCATTTATTAAGTAAATATTTATTGAGCCTACTATGTGTCAGGCATTGTGCTAGATACTGGAGACACAAGTGAAATTTCTAACCCCATGAAATTAATTACAGTCTACTAGGAGAGACAGACATCAAGCAAAGAATTCCTCAAAATGATCCCTAATTACAAAGTGTGATAAATGCTCTGGAAAAAAAATAGAGTCATTGAGAGTGCATAGTAAGGGAAGCCTGATTCAGATCGTGGGGCAGGGGAATGTCGGGGAAATCCTCTATGAGGAAAAGAGGAAGAAACGGACAGCATGAGCAGAAGTTAGCCAAAGCAAGAGTGGAGGGAAAAATATTCCAGATAAAGGGAAATTTTTAAGCTAGAGCCTCAGGGTAGGGAAGAGATTAGAATGCTTAAAGAATTGAAAGGAAACTGGTGTGATTGAGGCAAAGAAATTGAGCCACCACACAGGGTTTGTTCCTTCCTAATCCCCTTCCAGGTAACCAAGGGTCAGGGACTTTGTGCTGTTTTTGAAAGGGGGAGAGAGAGGCCATGTTGAGGAAACCACAGGCTGCCCAGCTTCCCCAGGCCTGAGCCCAGCTTTCTCTTTCCTCCAGCAGCCCACTGTAGTACAGGAACACTCAATGAGAGGTTCTGGAACCTGGGAGGGGCCTAAGCCAGCCTGGCTATTTCCACTGTGTTCTTAAAATCTGTTTCTGGTGTCCCCTTCTCTAAGTATCTTTTGAGTGCCTGTTCCGTGCCAAGCCTGTGCTGGGTGCCGAGGATATAGATATGAATTTGACATTTCTCCCTCAGTGAGCTCACCGTCCAGTGGTGGAAGCATACAGAGATAATGACCACCTTTAGCATTGGGAGGACCTCAGCATCTAGCTTTGATCACTCCTGCTGCAGTTCAGGGTGATGTCACCCCAGGCTCATTTCCACCAGCCCTTCCTTGGTTTCCTGATATCACCTTGGTAGGGCTGTTGTAGGCGCTTCAGACATCAAGCCAGACTCCTGATAGTGTTCTGCTCACGAAGACCAGGGACTTCCGATTTCCCTTTGGCTTTTCTGTCTCCACTATTTTATCTCCCAGCACTCAAAACTCAACAGAAAAATATTTACATAAGCTAGTGGCAGGGCTGGGCTGAGGTAGGGCTCACTGGAAGCTTCTGTACTCTAACCCCTCTGAGATCACAGAATAGAAGAGGACACTGGACTTGGACTGATTCCAGAAGCAGGGATAGAAAGCACCTGGGACCTGGGGAATTAGCTAGCTAGAGTCACGGGAGAGATGCCAAACATCAGGAAGAAGCCCCGATTCCCACTTCTTCTACCCTCCCCAAGCCATGCCAATCACTAGCCATGTCACAGGGTAGAGGGTCCACCCCTTCCTTCTGGGGGGCATGGGAAGACAGCAGGCACAGTGATACAGAGCATAGGTTTGGGAACCCAGTAGCTTGAGGTTGACTCTTTACCAACTGCAGGATTGTGAAAGGCATTACCAGTGCTCCTCAATATGAGTGTCTTTTCACTGCCAGGTGTGCAGAGGCTTACACATTTCCACTCCTTTGAAGTTACATGTGACCATGTGACTAGTTCTGGTTAAGGAACTGAGGGCAGAAGTGACAGGGGTCATATGTGGGTCTAAGCATCTAATTGCAGGTCCTTTACTCCATGGCTTTCTCTTGCACAGTTTTGGTGATGGTGAAAGGCCATGTTGAGATGGTGGAAGGCCATGTTGAGATGGTGATGTCAAAGTCATAAGATGATAGCTCCTCCTGCAGCCTGGGTGCTAGAACCCTCCTGTCGACCCACAAAGGACATATAATATGAGTGAGAAAAAACTCTCTTTTTAAGTCACTGATGTTTGGATGATGTCTGTTACTGCAGCATAACCTGGCCTACTCTAAAACAGGAATCCTGGGCCAGTTACTTAACCCCTGTGCCTCAGTTTCCTCATCTGTAAATCTAGGGTCATAAAAGTACCAACTTCCTATGAATATAAGGATGAAATGAGTCAATACATAAGGGGCTTAGAACAATCTGAGGTATACAATAAAGCACTCAATCAATGTTAAAATTATTACTATTATCTCATCTTCCTCCCTACCAGGCAAATCTCCTCAAACTTCTTTGGATTAACCAGAAAAATAAAGAAACAAACACATAGGCATGAGAGAGATTGTAAAGTCTTCTGGTTCCACTCATTTCTTGTCTGGACTTTCTATGACGCATCACTGCCAAGTAGTATCCGGCTCTTCTGCAGGTCCTAGCACTGGTTCCAAAGGCAGAGCTGCAACCTGTTCACAGAGACCTTCCCTCTCCCTACCCCTGGCATCTATAATTGGAGTGGGACTCAAACCTGGGATTCCTGCCTCCTTGTCTGGCATGAATCTGATGACATTGACACTATGCAGCACACCAGTTTCTGCTGTCACTGATACAGTCACTGAGGAAAGGAACTGGGTGCCCTTCCTCTCGAGCTACTTGGAAATCATGTCATCTCCTACCCACACTGACTCCTCTGCCCTGGGCTCCCACCAGTGTCCCCGAAAGAGACCTCTCTGAACAGGTTTCCTGGGCTCAGAACCCTTTGACCATCTCCCTCAGTTGCTCCCTCTACTTTCCTTCTCTTAAATTATTTCTGAAAGGGGCGCCTTGCTGTCTTCCTCCATCAAGCTGCTGTATGTATTCTTCCCAGGCTCCTGAACATTGGCTCCTTGCCTTTCCATGACCTGTACCTCTGTTGGTGGTCACAGCTTCCCTGCCCCTGAACCCAGGGAAGGATTGTAGCAGAGGCTGTTGGCAAACAAAGCTCACTTGGCTCAAACGCTGGCAGATGGAAATGAATTTGCACCTTGGGAGCCCCTGTGGTCACATGCATGAGGTACCATCTGAGAGGTGGAGAGTCCACATCCCAAATGTCAGTCTCACCTGTCAGTCACAGTGTCTTGACTTCCACCATTTGGGATAGGATATTGCCTTGTGTTAAACTGCAAAGAACACAGCAAGGCTACTATCCCTGGCCATATAGATGATTGGAGCAGGTGTTCTCAAAGTCTGGGCTGAGGAACTCCACATTGGAATCATCTGGGGTGCATGTTAAAAACGCAGGTTTCTGAGGTGGCTTTGTGGAGCTGGTGATCTGTTATTGGAAGAATGGCTGCTGGGGGGAAGGGAAGAAACACATTTGAGCACAGGTCCTTACTCCTTCACCCTCTCCACCAAAGGGCTACCCAGATCCTACCTACAACCTCTGCCCTGTGACAACACCTCCAAGGTCTGACATCAGAGACTGCATCCCCTTGAGTCTCTACTTTTAATTAAAAAGCAAATGGGGATACCACAAGATTCAGGAAGGCAGTTATAGTGTTTGGAGGACACCTCATCCTGCCTTGAAGAACAAGAAGGTATGGGTGGAAACTACAGCTAGAGGAGTCCATGGGTAGAGGGAGGACCACTGGTCAGACAGTAGGAAGAATTCCTGGCAATAAAACTTCTTCCAATTTGTGCAGTGGTTTACAGTTTATATAGCTCTTTTGTATTCACACCCTTCATTAAGCCTCCCATAACATTGTGAGGTAAATATACTCATTACTTCTGTTTGACAGAATTGGAAATTGGGGATCAGACAGGTTAAGCAACGTGCTCAAGATCACACAGCTACTAAGTAGTAGTGGAGGAGAGATTTGACTCCAGGCTTCCTGCCCCTGTGATAATTACGGTTGATTCTGTTATCAGTTGGGTGAAACCTGGCACAGATTCCAGGTCTTAAAGAGGGCACCAAGTGGGCTGGAGGCCCTAGAAGGTCCTCAACCTACATTATGATACCTTTCTTCTCCCTGGGGAGGATCTAGAGAAGACAAATCCTGGTCCTTGCAGGTAATTAACTTTTAGTGCTCTCCATTGGACTCTCAGCCATCAGCAGCCACTGTTTGAACAAGGATGTCATCCTGGAAGATCTCTGGACTGGCTGATGAGGCACCCACACCTCAGCTAGAATGGGAGACTTTTTGGGTGGGAGGCATCTGATATGGTTTGGTTCTGTGTCCCTACCCAAATCTTATCTTGAATTGTACTCCCATAATTCCCACGTGTTTTGGGAGGGACCCAGTGGGAGCTAATTCAAATCATGGAGACGGTTTTCCCCACACTGTTCTCATGGTAGTGAATAAGTCTCATGAGACCTCATGGTTTTATCAGGGCTTTCCACTTTTGCATCTTCCTCATTTTCTCTTGCTGCCACCATGTAAGAAGTGCCTTTTACCTCCCACCATGATTCTGAGGCCTCCCAGCCATGTGGAACTGTAAGTATAATTAAACATCTTTTTCTTCCCAGTCTTGGGTATGTCTTTATCAGCAGCATGGAAACAGACTAATACAGTAAATTGGTATCAGTAGAGTGGGGCATTGCTGAAAAGATACCCCAAAATGTGGAAGCAACTATGGAACTGGGTAACAGGCAGAGGTTGGAACAGTTTGGAGTGTTCAGAAGAAGACAGGAAAACGTGGGAGTTTGGAATTTCCTAGAGATTTGTTGAATGGCTTTGACAAAAATGCTGATAATGATATGGACAACGAAATTCAGGGTGAGCTGGTCTCAGATGGAGATGAGGAACTTGTTGGGAACTGGAGCAAGGGTGACTCTTGTTATGTTTTAGCAAAGAGACTGGTGGCATTTTGCCCCTGCCCCAGAGATTTGTGTAACTGTGAACTTAAGAGAGATGATTTAGGGTATCTTGCAGAAGAAACTTCTAAGTGGCAAAGCATTCAAGATGTGACTTGGGTGCTGTTAAAGGCATTCAGTTTTAAAAGGGAAGCAGAGCATAAAGGTTTGAAAAATTTGCAACCTGACAGTACAATAGAAAAGAACATCCCATTTTCTGAGGAGAAATTCAAGCTGGCTGCAGATATTTGCATAAGTATGTAAGTAAGCTGAATGTTAATCCTCAAGACAATGGGAAAAATGTCTCCAGGGCCTGTCAGAGACCTTTGTGGCAGCCTCTCCCATCACAGACCCAGAGGTCTAGGAGGAAAAAATGGTTTCATGGGCAGGGCCCAGGGTGCCCATGCTGTGTGCAGTCTAGGGACTTGGTGCCCTGTGTCCCAGCCGCTCCAGCCATGGCTGAAAGGGGCCAATGTAGAGCTCAGGCCATGGCTTCAGAGGGTGCAAGCCCAATCTGTGGCAGCTTCCACATGATGCTGAGCCTCAGGCACACAGAAGTCAAGAACTGGGGTTTGGGAACTTCCTAGATTTCAGAAGATGTATGGAAATGCCTGGATGTCCAGGCAGAAGTTTGCTGCAGCGGCGGAGCTCTCATGAAGAACCTTGGCTAGGGCAGTGTGGAAGGGAAATGTGGGGTTGGGCCCCCACACAGAGTCCCTACTGGGACACTGCCTAATGGAGCTGTGAGAAGAGGGCCACCATCCTCCAGGCCCCAGAATGGTAGATCCACCTACAGCTTGTACCGTGCACCTGGAAAAGCCACAGACACTCAATGCCAGCCTGTGAAAGCAGCCAGGAGGGAGGCTGTATCCTGCAAAGACACAGAGGCAGAGCAGCCCAAGACCACAGAAACCCACCTCTTGCATCAGCATGACCTGGATGTGTGACCTAAAGTCAAGGGAGATCATTTTGGAGTTTAAAAATTTGACTGCCCAGCTGAATTTCAGACTTGCATGGATGCTGTAACTCCTTTGTTTTGGCCAATTTCTCCTATTTGGAATGCCTGTATTTACCCAATACCTGTACCCCCATTGTATCTAGGAAGTAATTAGCTTGCTTTTGATTTTACAGGCTCATAGGCAGAAGGGACTTGCCTTGTCTAAGATGAGACTTTGGACTGTGGACTTTTGGGTTGATGCTGAAATGAGTTAAGACTTTGGGGAACTGCTGAGAATGCATGATTGGTTTTGAAATGAGAAGACATGAGATTTTGAGGGCCCAGGGGCAGAATGATATGGTTTGGCTCTGTGTCTCCACCCAAATCTCATCTTGAATTGTACTCCCATAATTGTGTGGGAGGGACCCAGTGTGAGATAATTTGAATCACGGGGATGGTTTCCCCCACACTGTTCTCATGGTAGTGAATAAGTCTCTTGGGATCTGATGGTTTCATCAGGGGTTTCTGCTTTTGCATCTTCCTCATTTTCTCTTGCTGCTGCCATATAAGAAGTGCCTTTCACCTCCCACCATGATTCTGAAGTCTCCCAGCCATATGGAACTGTAAGTCCAGTTAAACATCATTTTCTTCCCAGTCTCGGGTATGTCTTTATCAGCAGCATGGAAACAGGCTGATACAGCATCTGTCTCCATTCTCCTCCCATGGGCTGGACCCACCCAATAACTTCAGTAAAAGTGAAAATCTTACTAATGTGAGGTGATATTTGCTCCAGTGATAATGCAAAGAGGGCAGAGGTCAGCCCCTATCTAGTACAACCCTTACCTCAAAGCAGAAGAGCCAGAGTCAACTACATGGCCACTCTCTGCTGAAGGAGTTTGGAAAAGATTTCCTGGCTTCTCTTTATGTCTTCATGGCACATGGCCACCTTCTCTGTTTGCTCCATATCTCAAGCACTCCTTTTTGTGCTAGGAAGAACCCACATGGATTTGAGCACCAGCCTGGAAAACTAGGTTCTAGTCCCCTCTCAGCTATTAACTCATGGTGTGACCTTGGCAACTCAGTTCCCCTCTATGGGCCTCATATTGTAAGGGCCCTTCCATTTAATAGCTCAAGAAACCTCTACTTCCTCGCTACTGCACTTGATTAATCTTTTAAAAAGCCTCTGCTCAGATGGTGCTAAATAAAGAGTTAATGTGCATATCTGAAATGAAAGATTCACTATGGGGAAGAGATTGATGAACAGGAAAGAGAATAATATCTCAGTTAGAAATATGCAGTTGTATACCTGGAGATATTCAACTGGACAAAGATGGACAGGACTGAGCTACTTGAAGGAAATGTTAGCACTCGAGAGTCCACTGGCCTGCTAAAAATCTCCCCTTGGATGTCACCCCCAACATCTCAAAGCCACTATGGCGCCAACCCAACTCAGCGTCTCTCCTCTCCTGACCCAGAACCTCCAACCAATCGGTCCCCACATCCAGTGGCTTTTCTCTCCTGCTTATCTCTCAAGTTTGTCCCCTCCCTCATATCCACACTGCCACCACTAGGCCATCATCATCTTTCACCACTCACTTGGAAAAACATACTGCCTCCTCATTGGTTTCCCTGAGGTCATTCTTGCCCCTCCAATCCACACTCCACACCTCTGAAATACCCTTCCATGGCTCCTATCACTCTTCCAATAAAACCAAGTTATGGTCGGCCAGGCCCTGCGTGCTCTGACTCTCAGGTCCTTCTCCAGCCTCCACTCTGCCACTTCTGGGTGGATGGTCCCACTTCCCTCTCACAGAATGACTCTTGCCCATCTCCAGACTTTGGCACATGCTGACTTCTCTGCCCAAAATGGCTTCCCTTCTTTCTACTTCATCATTTGGCAAATTCCTTCTCATCCCCTGAGCCTCAGCTTACACAGCCTTTTCTTCAGGGAGGCAGTCTGGGTCAGAGAGGTTCCACACTCCTGTGCTTCTCTTTGTTACAGACCTGATCATACTGGCTAGTACTAGAATACACTATTCTAGTATCTATCCAGTTATGTTCTAGACCCTCTCACCAGAATGGGAGCTCCTTGAGGACAACAAGAATCATGTCTTTTTTGTCCTTGGATAGCATCTTGTGGGTGCTTAATGCTTGTGTGTTGAATGAAAACTCTGGAAACAGCTTGGTACTTTGAGCACAGCAAGCCAATGTTGTTTGGATGGGATTAATATCCAGGAAAGAGATTGGGTATCTCAATCCTACCCCCATTTCATTGCTATCTCCAGTAGACAGAGTTAGCAATGAAATGGGGGGTAGTATTGGGAAAGAGTTTAAGGTAGTGGAGCACAATTTTGGCTGGAATCTGAAGTTTCTGCTAGGAAGGACTACATGAGTTGAGAGAAGGAGAAGCCTGTTTGGCCTGCAGGGGAGGGTGGAGGTGGGGGTGTATGTCATTATATGGAAACCCTAAGGAAAGACAGCTTTAGTGCTTCCAGTGCACCAGGCAGTCCTCTGCAACCACACTTAAAATCTGTTCATCCCTCCTGCGCTACATGGGGCTAGCAGCATGATTGTACCCACCGTGGTGTTTGCAGTTGGTTGGCTGGCAGAGGGTGAAGTTGGCTGTGAGACCTCATTCACTCCCCAAAATATTTGTTGAACACTCATGATGTGCCAGGTACTGTTCTAGACACCGAGGAGCATAGCAGTGAATATAAGAGACTAAAATGTACAAAAATCCCTTCTCTCATGCAGCTTATATTCCAGTGGAGGAAGACAGACAATTGAGAATGTAAATAAAATATCTAGAATGTTAGGTGGTTATAAATCTATGGACAATCATTAAGTATGGAAGGGAGCTAAGAACTTCCTAAGGGAGCATGTGTTTCGATGATCAGTAGGGAGATCAAGGAAGGCATCCCTGAAAAGGTGACATTTAAGCACAGGCCTACAGGGAATGAGGAGCAACTCCTGCAGTAGATGTTGTAAAGATTAACAGAGTCAGGAAGTGTGAGGTCCCCTGCCAGGCCTGAAGCTGAAGGCTACCATGAATGAGGAGTCAGTAACCTAAACAGACACCCGGGAGACTGAGCTGGTCCTGGAATTTCATCACAGCTGCAGTCCCATCTCTTCCCATTCCCATTCCAGCCCCCACCTTCGCCACACAGACACAATAAGATAGCGCATCAACCCATCAGTCCAGAACTGCTTCTGAGTGGCTGATGTGTCATGCCTCATCCTACTTCACTTTAGCTGAGACTGATATTCATTCCTGTGTATGACTGACAAGCCTGATTAACCATGGCAGATTGGTATTTGCTATCTCAGATTCCTGCATTTATCAGGATGGCAGGAATGAGTGTGAATGAAATACCACCACAATGGATCCAAAGTGCTTCAGGTACTGGGTGTGCTTGTTGGCACTGGGATTTTATGTGCAGCCTCACTGACTCTGGGAAGTTCCTGTTCCCTGTCTGACCCTCAGTTTCCCCATTTGTAATATAAAGCCCCTGCCCTACCTCCCTTATAGGGCACATGAGGATAAAAATTATGTGAAAATGTTAGAGTGGGATACAAAGGCCCTTGGGGGATGCCACCCTAGTGTGGTCTTTTCTGAGAGGTGGAGATGGCATAGCTCCTCTAGACATCTGCCTGTGCCTGGCCTTCTGATAAACCTCTGGGTGGTGTCACTGAACTCATCAGTTTGATCTCCATCTGTCAGAGAGAGCTGCTACGGACCCAGGGCAAGGATACTGTCTCATCAGGGGCATGGTAGGCTGCAGATATGGAACTGGGGTGCAGGCCCTTTTCCTCACTTGCTTACCATCCTCTGTGAAGAAATCCAAATCTACTCTCTTGGAGTAGACTCAGGAAATTTAGGAAGCATTCATCACACCGGGCACTGAACTAAGCATGTGTGTAAGTGTGTGTGTGTGTGTGTGTGTGTGTTTCGGGGTTGGGTGGGAGAAATACAAAGATAAACAGGCCGGGCGCGGTGGCTCATGCCTGTAATCCCAGCACTTTGGGAGGCCGAGGCGGGCGGATCACGAGGTCAGGAGATCGAGACCATCCTGGCTAACACGGTGAAACCCCATCTCTACTAAAAATACAAAAAATTAGCCAGGCGTGGTGGCGGGCGCCTGTAGTCCCAGCTACTCGGGAGGCTGAGGCAGGAGAATGGCGTGAACCCGGGAGGTGGAGCTTGCAGTGAGCGGAGATAGCACCAGTGCACTCCAGCCTGGGTGACAGAGTGAGACTCTGTCTCAAAAAAGGAAAAAGATAAACAAGGTCAGGTCTCCACCTCAGGGGCACACAGTTTAGTAAGAGGGGAGATATCTATGAAACTAGTTCTAATTCAAGGCACAAACTGAATGCAGTAGGAGGAGAAGGAGAGCTTGATTTCAATGGATAAAATCTAGGCCGGGCATGGTGGCTCATGCCTGTAATCCCTGCATTTTGGGAGGTTGAGGCAGGAGGACTGCTTGAGCCCAAGGGTTCAAGAACAGCTGAACAAAACAGCAAGATTTTGTCTCTGAAAAAAAATTTAAAAATTAACCAGATGTGGTGGTGCAAACCTGTAGTCCGAACTACCCCGGAGGCTGAGGCAAGAGGATCCCTGGAACCCAGAAGTTCAAGGTTACAGTGAGCTATGAACACACCACTGAACTCCATCCTGGGTGACAGAGTGAGACCCTGTCTCAAAAACAAATAAACAAAAAACCTAACAAGGCCTCAAAGAGTAGTTGAACCTTGAAAGATGGGTAATTTTTTGACTTTCAGAGACGATAGCATGAGCAATAACACAGGACACTTCAGGGAACTAGCCAGTAGTAGAGTGTGACTGGAGTGAGAGGAAGTGGGGAATAGGAGATGAGGCTGAGAAACGAGGGCTAAGACATGACTGGGTAGGGCTTTGAATGCCAAGCTAAGGAGACAGGGAGTCTTTGATGGAGAAGGGGAATTATACCAAGAAGTGTTTTAGGATAATCCATCTAGGTGTGGAGAAAGGGGTGGCTGGAAGCAAGGTCACCTATGAGACTTTTGCTGTGATCTAGGGAAGGGATGCTGATACCTCAGATCAGGGCAGTCAGTGAGAATGGAGAGGAGGGGGTGGGTGGAAAAGATACCACCAAAGTGACTCCCACCTCACCTGGAAAATGATTGATTATAGGAGTGAAGGAAAGGGGCTTCCAAATTTGCTGCTAATGAGCACCATCTTCCCCCTTCTTATACTTGTGCAGTTGGATTGGGAGTGAGGGTAGGGCTAGATCAGGTTCCATTTAGTGCTGTAGCATTTCAACTTATCCATTTCAGCCTCTGAACTCTGAAGCTTGATTCACTGTCATTCTAGTTTTTGGGGTTTTGTGTAATTTGCAAATTCCCGAGAGCCAGGCTGCTTTGCTACTTACTACCTGTGTGATCTTGGGCAAGCCACCTAACTTCTATAAAGCCATAGGTTCCTTATCAGTATTATGGGGGTAATGATAGTATCTACTCCATAGGGTATATGTGAAAATTAAAGGAAAGACCTGCTGCCTGCCACATTGTAAACACTTGATAAATGCTATTATCGTTATCGTTCAATTCATTTTTCCTTAGTACCTATGTTGTGCCTGACAATGTGCCAGATGCCCTGCAGGATGCAGAGGATTAGGCCTGGTTTCTGGGAAATAAATGTACGCTAACTGGCCAGAATCCAACAGGCTCATGGATATAGTAGAGAGAGGCTCAGAGTGGTGTGGCGAGAAGCGAGAGGAGAGGAAGTCATTGAGCCTGATGAGATGCAGTAAGGTTGGGGGAGGGAGATAAAAATCTCCTTTTTGGGCAGAACGTGCCAGGCATCCCCTGAGCAGTGGGGCAGTCATGGCCACAGCCTACTAAGCCAGGTGTATGAAGCTCCTATGAGACAAGAGGATGGCTTAAGCCCAGGAACTTGAGGCTGCAGTGAGCCATGTTTGTGCCACTGCACTCCAGCCTGGATGACAGAGCAAGACCCTGTCTCAAAAAAAGGTAGGAGATTGGAGTTTAAAACTATTATTGTAGAACTGTCGATTCCTCCTGTCAATTCTGTCAATTTTTGCTTCTTGTATTTATGGACTTTTTGTCGGGTGCATATATGTTCATTTTGCTATATCCTCATGAATATCTGAATAGACCTATAACAAGTAAAGAGCTTGAATCAGTAATTAAATATCTCCCAACAAACAAAAGCTTGGGACCAAATGGCTTCACTAAAATAATTAACACCAATTCTTCTCAAAACCTTCCAAAAAATGGAGGATAAAGGAACACTTTCTAACTAATTTAATTATGTCAGTATTACTCTGATACTAAAGTCAGACAAAAATATCACGTTAAAAAAACAGATAAATAACACTTGTGAATATAGATGAAAAATATTCAACACATTAACAGTAAGCTAAATTCAACAGCATATTAAAAGCTTTATACATGTTATCAAGGGTGATTTATCCCAGGAATGCAAGTATCTTTCAATGTACAAAAACCAACCAATGTAATATACCGTATTAACAGAATGAAGGAGAAAAATCCACATTCTAATCTCAACTTATGTTGAAAAATAATTTGACAAAATTCAACACCCTTTCAAAACTTACTAGAAAGCTACAGTATTTACAACAGTCTGGTCCTGGCCTAAGGATAGATACATTGATGATTGGAATCAAATTTAAAGTCCAGAAATAAACCCAAATGTCTATGGTCAACTAATTTTTGACAAAGGTGTCAACACTACTCAACAGGGAAGAAAGATCTTTTCAACAAATGATGCTGGGGCAGCTAGATATCTACATGCAAAAGAATGAAGTTGGACCCTTACCTCATACCGAATACAAAAATTAACTAAAAATGGATCAAATACCTAAATATAAGAGTGAAGATTATTTTTTAAAACTCTCAGAAGAAAACACAGAAGTAAATTTTTATGACTGGATTTGGCAATGTTTTTTTAGATGTGACACTAAAAGCACAAGCAGTAAAATAAAAAATAGATTAATAGAATTTCATCAAAATTAAAAACTGTTGTGCAACAAGGAATACTATCAAGAGAGTAAAAAGACATTCCACACAGTGGGAGAAAATACTTGTGAATCATGTACCTGTAAGGGTCTATCTGGACTATATGAAGAACTCTTACAACTCAAGAGAAAGACAAACAACCCAATTTAAAAATGGACAAAGCACTTGAATAGACATTTCTCCAAATAAGACATACAAATGGTCAACATGTACATTAAAAATTTGTCAGTGTCACTAATCATTATGGGAATGCAAATCAAAGCTAAAGAGCTTATTTCACTTCCACTAGATTGGGCATAATTTAAAAAATAGAAAATGATAGGTGAAGAAATTGAGACCTGTGTACATTGCTGGTGTAAATGTAAAATGGTACACACACTGTGAAAAACAATTTGGTGACTACTCAATATATTAAACAGAAAATTACCATATGACCAAGCAATCCTACTCCTACATATATACTCTAAAGAATTAAAAAGAAATGTTTAAATAAAAATTTGTAAATGAATGTTTATAGCAGCACTATTCACAGTAGCCAAAAGGTGATAACAGCTCAAATGTCTGTCAATGGATAAACAAAATGTGGCATATCCATAAAATATAATATTTTTTAGCCACAAAATGAAATGAAGTACTGATACTTGCTACAACATGGATGAACTTTGAAACAAGGCAGGGGCAAAAGACCACATATCATATCATTTCATTTATATGAGGTACCCAGGATAGATAAATCCACAGACAGAAAGTAGAGGGGCTGCCAGGGGTTGGAGGGAGAGGGGAATGTTACAAGGTTTCCATTAGGAAGATTAAAATGTTCTGGAGCTAGATAGTGGTGATGGTTGAACAAAACTATGAATGGACTAGTTGCCAATGAATTGTACATGTTAACAATGGTTAAAATGGTAAATTTATGTTATGTGTATTTTGTCCTAATTTTAAAAAAAAAAAGAAAGGAAAGCTCCAGGAAAACAAAAAGCTGTCTAAAAAAGGCTAAGAAAGGGAAATGGTTGCATCATAAACTACTTGGATATGAAGGAAACACAATGTACATAGCCACCATAATGCCATTATTGCTTGTTTTCAACTTTTAAAATCAACCTACAGAGAAGCCACGGAAGACTTAATTAGGCTTATGGAAATGTCATCAATCTTGACAACGTGAAATTAAAAGTATACGTGATGAAAGATGGGATGTAGAAAGGAAGAGAGGAGCTGAAGAGGAAAGCAGGGCCACTAATATTCTTATCTTACAGAACGGGGAATCAAGAGATATTGTCTACAGTTGATAAAGCAAGAAATATAGATGCAAGCAATTGTCTAAAGCTACACAGAAAAGCAAGGAAGGAACTAAAGATAAGGTGTATATGGAGAAGACAGGAGTAGGAGAGGTTGTGTCTTAAATTGATAGATTAAGAAATAGCAGCTTATGTATAGTATTAGAGATAAATGAAGGAACTAATTACCAGGAGAAACAGCTAAAAGACAAGCGGGTCTGGCATGGGAAAAGATGGGGCAAAGGACTGTTGATTGTTATAATAAAAACTTCTACTCTTTGATTTTTAATCATATACATGTATTCGTTTGATTTCAAAAATACACATTAAATCCTGTAGCTCTAACCATATCCACTCCTAGCCTTAAATCCTTCTAAAGCTCTCCAGTGATACAGGTTAACTTTTGAACTTTTTTATGTAATTCAAAGCCCTTTGAAATCTGGCCCCAACCTCCATTATCAGCATTATAACTTGTCTTTTCCTTAAAGAACTTAGGACTCTGACCACACCAATCTATTTGCAGCATCTTGGGTGCCACTCTCTTTCATCCTCCATGCTTTCGTGCATTTTGCTGCCTCTGTCTGGCATTCTCCTTATCTTCCTCACCTCCCTAATGAATCCACACTCGTCCTTCCAGATTTTGCAAATGTCACCTCTCCCAGGAAGCCTTCTCTACCACCTTGAAGAAAGAGTTTTGCCTTCTTTCCTCTCTCCTCTCTCAGCATTTTGTATACCCCTCTACTATAGCTCAGATTACATGGGATTTAACTTGATGTGTCTGCTTCCCCTTCTGGATTGTGAACTCTTTGATGACAATGAACAGCTTTTATCCATGTTTGTATTCCCAAGGCTTAGCCCATGCCTTATTGAATTGATTTTTTGAAAGGTTGATTGAAAAAAATAATCTTTACTAAGAAACTATGGAAAAACAAGAAAGTCTCAGAAAGTTAGTACAGTTAGTATTACAGCATCATCAAAACTATGAAGAAAGAAATGATTTTGGTTGTTTCTCAAAATGTTAAACACAGAGTCACCATATGATCTAGTAATTCCACTCCTAGGTTTATACCTGACAGAAATAAAAATACACAACCACACGAAAGCTTGTACACAAATGTTTATAGCAAGGTTTTTCATAATATCCAAAGGAAACAACCCAAATGTCCATTAATTGAGGAACTAATAAACAACATGTGGTATATTCATACAATGAAATAGTATTTTGCTAGGAAAAGGAATGAAGTACTGATACATGCTACAACATGGATAACCTTGAAATTGTGCTAAGTGAAGCCAGACACAAAAGGCCACATACTGTATTACTCAATTTTAATGAAATGTTCAGAATAGGCAAATTTATAAAGACAGAAAGTAGGTTAATGGTTACATAGGGCTTGGGGTGGAGTGCGGTCAAATGCGAGTGACTGCTAATAGGTACAAAATTTATTTTGGGGGCAATGAAATGCTCTCAGATGTGGTAGTGATGATGATCACACAAATTTGTGAATATACTAAAAACCATTATATTGTACACTTTAAAGTGGTGAACTTCATGATGCTTAAATTTTATCTCAAGAAAACTGTTTAAAGAATAAAGAAAAAAAGAAAAAACCTTAGAAAAAAGCTTGGAAGGAACTACACCAAAAGGTCGACAAGTGGCTAACTTTGGTTTGTGGGATTTTGTGAAGGTGATTGTTATTCTTTTCTTTTCTTCTGCTTTAGAGTGTCTTCTAATATACTCTATGATGAATGTGTATTATTAAAAACAGACACTTCATGTTTTAAAATATGAAGGAGGAGGGGAGAGAGGAGAATTAACATGTTCTGAGTACCTACTGTGTACTAGCTAGGTGAATCCTTATAGCATTCCTGTGAGGTTGCTATTTTTATTTCAATTTCACCAGTGTGATAGGGACAAATGAGATGTGAAGATTCACTGTCTTCCATTCTCTTCCCCCTTCTAAGAAGCTTCTTGGGTTTTCTTGCTTGATTTGGGGCCTTTAGATTTGTTTTACTGGTGATGACTAAAGGAAGATTCAAAGGGGCCTTGAAAGGCTGGACTGGCCATAAAAGCAGACTGACCAGAAGAAGAAAAGAAAGGATCTGGGGAAAGATTAGAGGAGGGTGTGGAAACAGAAGAGGCGGCCAGGGCTGAAAGTAGGTAGAATTAGCTTTGTAGTGTAGACGGGGAGGACTTGCAGTGGTGCCTGGCTCTTTTTATCATTTTGACCTCCACTCAGACATGGCCTCCTCAAGGGCACCTCCATGCCTGTCTCTAAAGGACCCCCACTCACCTCTGTCTCCATCTCTTTCTATCTCATTACCCTGTGTCAGTCTCTCCAGAGTATTTACTACTATCTGAAAGTGTTCTCATCACTGACTAATTTCTTTTCTGTCATCTCTCTCTGGGACATGAGTGTCTTTATATAGCCAGAACCTTCTCTGGCTTGTTTGCTGCTGTATTGCAGGGCTGAGAAAAACATCTGAAAACATTGTAGTGTTCAAACAGTTAGAATAGCTGTTGCTGTTGTCATTCATCCCCTCCCCTCCCCTCACTTACCTCCACTCAAATGCCTGCCATTCATCCTTCAAAGCCCAACACCCAGCAATGCCTAGAACTCAAACCTGTAGCCTCAAAGTGAGCTCCTGACCTTGGCACATGAGCCCTCCTCAACTACTCCCACATCTCTCTCGCCTTTCCAGTTGGATGATAAGCTCTTTGATGCCAGGGTCTGTTTCTCATATTTCATTTCAATACATTTTACTGAGCTTTTTTTCTTGTGTGTGTGTGTGTCAGAGAGTAAACACATGAAGAAAATGACAACTTTAGACTATGATAAGTGTTATGATGAAAATAAAACAAGAAATGACCTAAATAATGATTAGAGTTGGGGGAGTGGCAATGTTAGCCTGGATGATTGGAGAAGGTTCCCTGAGGAGGTGGCAATTGAACTGAGACCTGAATGAGGAGATATGAATAGCTTTCTATATCTCCCACAATGCCTTGCATACGTTATGTGGTACACACTATATATTTGCTGGTTGGCTGAGCATGGAGTCTCAGGGACAGAAGGTTCCTTAAAGGTTTTCTAATCCAGGTCCAGGCCTACATAGGTTTAATTTCCCAACAGTAGGACACTGCCCTCAAGTGGTACAATCGGCCTCAAGGTCGCCAAAGTTTCCCACTGGAGGAGGTCCTCAAGACTCCCTTATGGATAGCTGCAGAACTAGCATTTTCTAGGCACCTGCTGTGTGCCTGAAACTTTTATACCCAGTATCTTACTTAACCCTTATCTGGTGGTACTATTATCATTCCCATCTGAAAGATAAGGCAAACTCAGAGAGTTTATGTAACTTACCTAAGGCCAAGCTGCCAGCAAGAGTGTAGTGAATTGTCTGACTACAAAGCTGGTGCCTCTTCCTACCATTCTTTGCTCCCTTAATTCTGAAGTTTAAACTACCCTGTTCAGGCTTTAGAAGTTCTTTGAGATTCCCAACCTCAGAACTGCCTTGGTTTCCTTGGGCCTTTCTCACTGGAGATATCAGCTCAGCCTATTCCACCTAGTGACCCTATAGAGATGTGAGGTTCCACTGTCTTTATTTTTCATGATTATAACATGAGGACTGAGATATTGTGTGACCCAAAATGCCCCTGGCTGGACATTCCCATACCTCACTCAGGCTTCCTTCGCCAAATTTGGACTCGCTCTTATTTCGTGTGTGTGTGTGTGTGTGTGTGCACGCGCCTGGTCTCCAGGCAAAAAGGTCATTTCAATCCCCTGCATTGTGACCTTTTCTCTTCCCCATCTATCACTGAATCTGCTGGGCCTGTTCCACCTCCCGTTTTATCTCTCCTATGGGCCAACGCAAGGGATTTACTCTTTCATATCCCAGAGAAGATCCTGCAGATCTCCTATACTTCCTCCCTCTCTCTGCCTCCTTCACAGTCACAGGGCCTGAGCCTGCTGCCAAGAGGTAGAAACAAGAGAGCAGGGGCTTGGGCCTCTCTGGGATTCTTTGGGGCAGCCTGTTGTGAGAGGCGCATGCCCTCGTGTGTTCACATCATGTAAATTCAGGCTAAAATTAGAGGCCTATGGCCTTGCTGTTGGACCCTTCTCCATGACCTGGCCAAGGATCCTAGCTTTTGCCTCTGCCTGTGCCATCGTCTCTCTGGCATTTGAATCAACCTAGGTCTTGGGAACTTTATCTCAGTCTCACTCCAAAAGTAACTCCTTTTGGTCTGGCCATTCTCTCTCTCTCTCTTTTTTTTCTCTCTCTTTCTCTCTCTCTCTTTCTCTCTCTCTCTCTCTTTCTCTCTCTCTCTCTCTCTTTCTCTCTCTCTCTCTCTCTCTCTCCTGTAACTATGGAACAATGATAATAGCCACTCTTTGTTATACATGTCAGGAGATTTATATGCATTAGCTCATTCAATCTGCACAACACCCTGGTAGGTAAGTGTTACTTTCTTGGCCTATAGTAGGCACTTAATGAATGAATGAATGATATCTCCCCAATTCGTCACAGATCAAACAGAAGCTCAGGGAGAATCACACAGGTAATAAGAGACAGATATAAAATAGAAACCCAAGTCAGTTTGACCTCAGAGCCAGGGCTCCCAACAGCTATATTAGGATGCTTCTAACACTACTGAGGCTCCTTAAATCCCAATCCCCAGGTTTATCTGAGGGGAAAACTGAGGGTTGTGGTTAGCTATGCTGGGTTTCAAGTTAGACAGCTAGTAAGGAGGCACCATACCTTCCTAGCTGTGTGAATGTGGGCAAATTACTTAACTTCTCTGTACCACAACTTTTTTGTTGGCAAATGATAGTATTTATAGTAAACAACTCAGAGGGTTGGGCCACTTTAATGAGATAATGTACATAAAGGATTTAGTATGGGGCTTGACACATAGCAATTGCTCTGCCCCTTGCTCTTCACCCCATATCCTCAACCCCTTTCTCCATTCTAGTGAGGCGAATGGTAGCCACCAAAAAGATATGGCCATGTTCTAAATCTTGGACATGTGAATCCTGGAACCTGTGAGTGTTTGCTTATTTGGAAAAAGCATTTTTGCAGATGTGATTAAGTTAACAATCTTGAGATGAAGAGATCATCATGGGTTATCTGTGTACATCCTAAATCCAATGACAAGTGTCATTGTTAGAGAGAGGCAAAGGGAGATTTGTGTATCACAGTATCTAAGTATTATTTTGGATTTGGGGTTTTTTTTTTGAGACAGAGTCTCCCTCTGTTGCCCAGGCTGGGGTACAGTGCTGCAATCACAGCTCACTGCAGCCTCAACCTCCCATGTTCATGTGATCCTCCCACCTCAGCCTGCCAAATAGCTGGGACTACAGGTGCATGCCACCATGCCTGGCTAATTTTTAAAATTTTTTTGTAGAGAGAGTGGTCTCTATGTTGCCCATGCTGGTCTCGACCTCCTGAGCTCAAACAGTATTCCTACCTCAGCCTCCCAAAGTGCTGGGATTATAGGTGCAAGCCACTGCCCCCTGCCATATCTACGTATTACTTACTTCACATCATAATATTTAATTTTCTGGATATTAGAAGAAGAGTAGATATCATGCAAGGACTTTACCTCCTCTTCTGGGGAAGGGGTTAGTGCATTTTTGGTTGTATGCAGGATAGTTGTATCATGTCAGGTGGAATTGTTATTTTATTTATTTGGAGATTAAGTACAATTTAAGGAGATGTATATGGGTGCCAAGTTGACAAGGGGTGGACTTGTGATTGTTAATTTTATGTGTCCACTTGACTAGGCCAAGGGTTGTCCAGATACTTGGTCAAACATTATCTTGGGTATGTCTGTAAGGGTGCTTTGGATGAGATGAACACTTAAATAGGTAGACTCAGTGAAGCAGATTGCCCTCCATAATGTGGATGAGACTCATTCAGTGACTGAAAGCCTAAATAGAAAAAAAGGCTGACCCTCCTCTTAGTAACAGATAATTATCTTGCCTGATGGTCTTCAAACTGGGACATTGGCTCTTCCTGGTTCTGCAGCAGCCTGCGGGCTTTAAGACTCAAATTGGGACACTGCTGTTGCAGATTTTGGACTCACCATGCACCCTAATCACATGAGCTGATTCCTTATAATAAATCAGTCTCTCTTGCACGCATGATCTCTCTCCAATTGTTTCTCTGGTGAACCCTGACTGATACAAGGAAATAATGCTTCCCAATTCATTCTGTGAAGTATTATCCTGATAGCAGAACCAGACAAAGACATTAGAAGAAAAGAAAACTACAGACCAAACTGTATCCAGTAACATAGAAAAAGGATTAAACACCATGAACAAGTGATATTTATCCCTATAATACAAAGTTTGTTGAACACCCAGTAATCAATCAATGTAATAAATCATATTAACAGAATAAAGGGCAAAAATCACATAATCATATGAATAGACACAGAAGAAGCATTTGATAAAATCCAACATCTTTTCATGTTTTTTTTAAAAAACTCCACTAACTAGGGTGAGAAGGGAATTTCCTCAACCAGATAAAGAGCATCCACAAAAAAACAAACAAACTAACAACAAAAAACACAGCTAACATCGAACTTAACTGTGAAAGACAGTTCTTTTCCCCTAAGTTCAGGAACAAGACAAGGATGGCAGTTCTCACCACTTCTATTCAACATTTTATTGGAGAAGCTAGCCAGGGCAATAAAGCAAGAAAAATAAATAAAAGGCATCTAGATAACAAAGGAAGAAGTAAATATTTATCTTTATTTGTATATAAGTGCATAAACAATCCTAAGGAATTTACTAAAACCTAATAAAAGAAACAAGTTAGCCAAAGTCGTAAGATACAAGATCAATGTACAAAAAATATGTGTATTTTAAACACTAGCAATGAACAATCTGAAATGAAATTAAGAAAACAATTTTATTTATGATAACAGCAAAAAGAATACTGAAAAATAAAATTAATAAAAGTGCAAGACTTATACTCTGAAAGCTACAAAACATTAACAAAAATTAAAGAAGATCTAAATATATGGAAAGTCATCCTCATTATTCATAAAATGGAAAACTTAATATTTTAAATATAATCTCCAAATTGAACTACAGATTCAATGCAATCCCTATTAAAATCCCAGATGGCTTGTGTTTTGCAGATTTAATAAGCTAAAATTTATATGGAATGCAAGGAACCCTGAATAAGCAAAACAATCTTGAAAAAGAAAATCAAAATTGGAGGCCTCTCACATCCTGATTTCAAAACTTACTATAAAGCCATAGTAATCAAGATACTGTCATATACACTTAAAGACAGATATATAGTACAGATGTATAGATGTAAAGTGGAATACAATTGAGAGTCCAGAAATAAACCTTCATACTTATGGTCAACTGATTTTCAACAAGTATGCTAAAACAATTCAATGGAGTAAGAAAAGTCTTTCCAACAAAGGTGCTGGGACATCTGTATTTCCACATGTAAAGAAATGAAGTTGGATCTCTACCTCACACTATATACAAACATTAACTCAAAATGGAACAAAGACCTAAATGTAAGAGCTAAAACTATAAAACTCTGAGAAGAAAATATAGGGGGAAATATGCATGACCTCATATTTGGCAATGGATTCTTATATATAATACCAAAGCATAAAAACAAAAAAGAAAATAGATAAATTCAACTTCATCAAAATTTAAAATTTTCATGCTTTAAAAGGACACTATCAAACAAGTGAAAAACTCATACAACAGAAGAAAATATTTGCAAATAATATACCTGATAAGGAACTTGTATCCATAAAGTGTTAAGAACACTTACAACTCAACAATTAAAAACTGAGTTAAAAATTAAAATAAATTAGAGTATTAAATTAATAATTCAGTAGAATATTTCATAGACGCTTCTCCAAGGAAGATATAAAAATGGCCAATAGGTACATGAAAACTTTCTAAATGTCATTATCAGGGAAATGCAAGTCAAATCCACAATGAGATACCAGTTCATACCCACTAGGATAACTACAATCAAAAAGATAGAAAATAACAAGTGTTGGGGGAGAATGTGGAGAAATTGGAACCCTCATACATTGCTGGTGGGAATGTGAAATGGTACATTCACTTTGCAAAGGAGTTTACAGTTTCTCAAAAAGTTAAACATAGAATTGCCATATGACCTAGCAATTCTACTCCTAGGTGTATAACCATGAGAAATATAAACATATATGTCCACACAAAAAATTGTACATATACGTTCATAGCAGCATAATTGATAATAGACAAAAGGTGGAAGCAATCCAGATGTTCATCAAGTGATGAATTACTAAAAATTATATGGTCTATCAATGCAATGGAATATTATGTGGCAATAAAAAGGAACAAATTACTGACACATGCTACTACATGGATGAACCTCAAAATGGGATGCTAAGTGAAATAAGCCTGTCACAAAAGACCACATAGTGTGTGTGTATATATATATATAAAAATATATAAAAATATATAAAAATATATATAAATATATATAAATATATAAATATATATAAATATATATATAAAATGTTCAGAATAGGCAAATCTATTGAGACAGAAAGTAGATTAATAGTTTCCAGAGGATAGGGAGAGAAAGGAATGGGAATGGTTGGTGACTGCTAATGGATAGGAGTTTTTTGGAGGAGGGTGAAAGATTCTGAAATTAGGTAACAGTGATGTTTATACAACTATACGCATCTAAAAACTACTGACTTGTACACTTTTAAGGGGGCAGTCTGGGCACAGTGATTCACGCTTGTAATCTCAGCACTTTGGAAGGTCAAGGTGGGAGGTTCGCTTGAGCTTAGGAGTTCGAGACCAGCCTGGGCAACATGGCAAAACTCCATCTCTACAAAAAAATTTTTAAAAATAAGCTGGGCATCAGCCTTGCTAGAGATCTAGACAACCCAATACAAGAAGCTCAAAGAACACCTGGGAAATTTATCCCAAAAAGATCATTGCCCAGGAACATAGTCATCAGGTTGTCTAAAGTCAAGACAAAGGAAAAAATCTTAAGAGCTGTGGGGCAAAAGCATCAGGTAACCTATAATAGAAAACTGGCTGGGCACGGTGGTTCACACCTGTAATCCCAGCACTTCGGGAGGCTGAGGGGGGCAGATCATGAGGTCAGGAGTTTGAGACCAGCCTGGCCAATATGGTGACACTCCATCTCTACTAAAATACAAAATTTAGCCAGGCGTGGTGGTGCATGCCTGTAGTCCCACCTATTTGGGAGGCTGAGGCAGAAGAATCGCTTGCACCCGGGAGGTGGAGGTTGCAGTGAGCCAAGATTCTACCATTGCACTCCAGCCAGGGTGACAGAGTGAGACTCTGGCAAAAAAAAAAAAAAGAAAAAAAAGAAAAACCCAATCAGATTAGCTGCAGATTTCTCAGCAGAAACACTACAAGCTAGAAGGCATTGGGGCCCCATCTTTAGCCTCCTTAAACAAAATAATTATCAGCCAATAATTTTGTATCCAGCAAAACTAAGCTTCATAAATGAAGGAAAGATGCAGTCTTTTTCAGACAAACAAATGCTGAGACAATTCACCACTACCAAACCAGCACTATAAGAACTGCTAAAAGGAGCTCTAAATCTTGAAACAAATCCTCGAAATACACCAAACCAGAACCTCCTTAAAGTATAAATCAAACAGGACCTGTAAAACAAAAACACAATGAAAAAAATAAAAACAAGTTATTCAGGCAACAAATAGCCAGTGAATAGAATAGTACCTCACATCTCAATACCAACGTTGAATGTAAATGACCTAAATGCTCTACTTAAAAGACAGGGACTGGCAGAATGAATAAGAATTCACCAACCAAGTATCTGCTGTCTTCAAGAGATTCACCTGACACATAAGGACTCACAAAAACTTAAGGTAAAAGGGTGGAAAAAGATATTCTATGCAAATGGACAGCAAAAGTAAGCAGTGGTAGCTATTCTCATGTCAGAGAAAACAAACTTTAAAGCAACAGCAGTTAAAAAAGACAAAGAGGGACACTATATAATGATAAAAGGACTTGTCCAATAGGAAAATATCATAATCCTAAATATATATGCACCTAACACTGGAGCTCCCAAATTTATAAAACAATTACTACTAGGCCTAAGTAATGAAATAGACAGTAACACAGTAATAGCGGGGGACTTTAATATTCCACTGACAGCACTAGACAGGTCATTAAGACAGAAAGTTAACAAAGAAACAATGGACTTAAACTACACCCTACAACAAATGGACTTAACAGCTATTTACAGAACACTCTACACAACAACTGCAGAATATACATTCTATTCATCAGCACATGGAACATTCTCCAAGATAAACCATACGATAGGCCACAAAACAAGTCTCAATAAATTTAAGAAAATTGAAATTATATCAAGTATTCTCTCAGACCACAGTGGAATAAAATTGGAAATCAACTCCAAAAGGAACCTTCAAAACCATGAAAATACATGGAAATTAAATAACCTGCTCCTGAATTATCATTTGGTCAAAAATGAAATCAAGATAGAAATGAAAAAAATATTTAAACTGAAAGATAATAGTGACACAACCTATCAAAACCTCTAGGATATAGTGAAGACAGTGCTAAGAGGAAAGTTCATAGCATAAAATGCCTACATCAAAAAGTCTGAAAGAGCACAAACAGACAATCTAAGGTCACACCTCAAGGAACTAGAGAAACAAGAACAAACCAAACCCAAACCTAGCAGAAGACAAGAAATAACAAAGATCAGAGCAGAACTAAATAAAATTGAAACAAGAAAACCCCAAAACATAAATGAAACAAACAGCTGATTCTTTGAAAAGATAAATGAAATTGATAGCCCATTAGTGAGATTAACCAAGAAAAGAAGAGAGAAGATACAAATAAGCTCAATTAAAAATGACACAGGAGATACTACAATCGATACCACAGAAATACAAAAGATCATTCAAGGTTACTATGAACACCTTTATGTGCATACACTAGAAAACCTAGAGGAGATGGATACATTCCTGAAAATATACAACCCTCCTAGATTAAACCAGGAAGAAATACAATAGCAGACCAATAACAAGCAGCGAGACTGAAATGGTAATTTGAAAAATTGCCAACAAAAAAAGGTCCAGGACCAGACAGATTCACAGCTGAATTCTATGAGACATTCAAAGAAGAACTGGTACCAAGTCTATTGACACTATTCCAAAAGATAGAGAAAGAAGAAATCCTCTCTAAATCATTCTATGAAGCCAGTATCACCCTGATACCAAAACCAGGGAAGGACATAACAAAAAAAGAAAACTACAGACCAATATCCCTGATGAACATAGATGTAAAAATCCTCAATAAAATACTAGCTAACCTAATCCAACAGCATATCACGAACATAATGTACCATGATCAAGTGTGTTTCAGACCAAAGATGCAGGAATGGTTTAACATATGCAAGTCAATAAATGTGATACATCACATAAACAGAATTAAAAATAAAAGTCACATAATCATCTCAATAGATGCAGAAAAAGCATCTGACAAAATCCAGCATCACTTTATGATAGAAACCCTCAGGAAAATCAGCATAGAAGGGACGTAACTTAAGATAATAAAAGCCATCTACCACAAACCCACAGCCAACATTATACTGAATGGGGAAAAGTTGAAAGCGTTCCTCCTGAGAACTGGAACAAGACAAGGATGCTCACTCTCACCACTTCTATTCAACATAGTACTGGAAGTCCTAGCCCGAGCATTCAGACAAGACAAAGAAATAAAGGGCATCTAAATCAGTAAAGAGGAAGTCAAACTGTCTCTCTTTGCTGATAATATGATGGTTTACCTAGAAAAACCTAAAGACTCCTCCAAAAAGCTCTCAGAACTGACAAAGAATTCAGCAAAGTTTCAGGATACAAAATTAATGTTTACAAATCAGCAGCTCTGCTATACACCAACAGCGATCAAGCTGAGAATAAAATCAGGAACCCAATCCCTTTTACAATAGCTGTAAAAAAATATATATTTAGGAATATACCTAACCAAGGAGATGAAGGACCTCTATAAGGAAAACTACAAAACACGGCTGAAAGAAATCATAGCCGACACAAACAAATGATAACACATCCCGTGCTCATAGATGGGTAGAATCAATATTGTGAAAATGACCATAATGCCAAAAGTAATCTACAAGTTCAATGCAATTCCCATCAAATACCACCATCATTCTTCACAGAACTAGAAAAAAGAATACTAAAATTTATATGGAACCAAAAAAGAGTCCACATAGCCAAAGCAAGACTAAGAAAAAAGAACAAATATGGAGGCATCACATTACCTGACTTTAAACTATACTATAAGGCCATAGCCACCAAAACAGCATGGTACTGGTATAAAAAAGGCACTTAGACCAATGGAACAAAATAGAGAACCCAAAACAAAGTCAAATACTTAAAGCCAACTGAAGTTCAACAAAGCAAACAAAAATATAAAGTAGGGAAAGGATACCCTATTCAAGAAATAGTGCTGGGATAATTGGCAAGCCACATGTAGAAGAATGAAACTGGATCCTCATCTCTCACCTTATACAAAAATCAACTCAAGATGGATCAAAGACTTAAATCTAAGACCTAAAACCATAAAAATTCTAGAAGATAGCATTGGAAAAACCCTTCTAGACATTGGCTTAGGCAAAGACTTCATGACCAAGAACCCAAAAGCAAATGCAACAAAAACAAAGATAAATAGATGGGACTTAATTAAACTAAAAGGCTTCCACACAGTAAAATAAATGATCATCAGAGTAAACAGACAACCCACAGAGTGGGAGAAAATTTTCACAAACTAGGCATCCAACAAAGGACTAATATCCAGAATCTACTAGGAGCTCAAACAAATCAGCAAGAAAAAACAAACAACCCCACGAAAAAGTGGGCTAAGGACATGAAGAGACAATTCTCAAAAGAAGGTATACAAATGGCCAACAAACATATGAAAAAATGCTCAACATCACTAATAATCAGGGAAATACAAATCAAACCCACAATGCAATGCAATACCACCTTACTCCTGCAAGAATGGCCATAATCAAAAAATAAAAAAATAAGAGATGTTGGCTTGGACGCAGTGAACAGGGAACACTTTTACACTGCTGGTGGGAATGTAAACTAGTACAGACACTATGGAAAACAGTGTGAAGATTCCTTAAACAACTAAAAGTATAACTACCATTTAATCCAGCAATCCCACTACTGGGTATCTATCCAGAGGAAAAGAAGCCATTATATGAAAAAGACTCTTACACATGCATGTTTATAGTGGCACAATTCACAATTGCAAAAATATGGAGCCAGCCTAAATGCCCATCAACCAACGAGTGGATAAAGAAAATGTGATATATATATCACATTGTATATATATATACATACACCATGGAATACTACTTAGCCATAAGAAGGAACAAAATAATGGCATTCACAGCAACCTGGATGGAGTTGGAGTCCATTATTCTAAGTGAAGTAACTCAGGAATAGAAAAACAAACATCGTATGTTCTCACTCATAAGTGTGAGCTAAGCTATCAGGATGCAAAGGCCTAACAATGATAGGACTTTGGGAACTCAAGGAAAGGGTGGGAGTGGGCTGAGGTATAAAGGACTAAACATTGGGTACAGTGTACACTCTTAGGGTGATGGGCGCACCAAAATCTCAGAAATCACCATTAAAGTTATTAAACTTTTTCATGTAACCAAACACCATCTGTTCCCCCAAAACCTATTGAAATAAAAAAAATATGGGAACAACAGACACTGGGGTCTACTAGAGGTGGGGAGAAAGGGAGGGGGGCAAGAGCTGAAAAGCTACCTGTAGGGTACTGTGCTCACTACTTGTGATGGGTTCAATCATACCCCAAACCGCAGTATCATGCACTATTCCTTTGTAACAAACCTACACATATACCCCTTGATTCTAAAATGAAAGAGAAAAGAAAAACAAAAGGACAATGTGGTATCAGTACAAAGACAGAAAAATAGAGCAATGGAATAGAATAGAGTCCAGAAACAGACCCACACATATATGAATAACTGATTTTTTACATTATCAATATTCCTTGCAAGATGAGACTATAAAATACATCTTGGTCACTCTGTCTTGTGCCAGCTACCATGTCATGAGTAACTCTTGGGAGATCCCCATGTGGCAAGGTACTGAGGTCTCTTCCCAACAACCATGTGAGTGGGCTTGGAATCCCCTAGCCTCACTCAAGCCTTCGGATGGCTCTATCCTCAGCCAAGTTTGACCAAAACCTCGTGAGAGAGTTGGAACCAGAACCTCTCAGCAAAGCCACTACTAAATTCCTGCTCCTCAGAAACTGTGTGACATAATAAATGTTTGCTGTTTTAAGGCAAAAAAAAAAAAAAAAAAAGCTAGACATGGTGGTGCACAACTGTAGTTCCAGCTGCTCAGGAGGCTGGGGTGGGAGGATCACTTGAACCCAGGAGATGAAGGCTGCAGTGAACTGTGATCACTCCACTGCATGCTAGCTTGAGTGACAGAGCTAAGACTCTGTCTCCAAAAAGGGGGCAAATTTTATGGTATATAAATTACATTGCAATAAAACTGTTATAAAGTAACAAACAGGCTGGGTGCAATGGCTCATGCCTGTAATCCCAGCATTTTGGGAGGCCGAGGCAGGTGGATAACCTGAGGTCAGGAGTTCGAGACCAGCCTGGCCAACATGGTGAAACCCCATCTCTACTGAAAATACAAAAATTAGCCAGGCTTGGTGGTACGCGCCTGTAACCCCAGCTACTCGGGAGTCTGAGGCAGGAGAACTGCTTGAACATGGGAGGCGGAGGTTGCAGTGAGCTGAGATTGTGCCACTGCATTCCAGCCTGGGCTACAGAGCAAGACTCCATCTCAAAAAAATAAAAAATAAAAAATAAAAAAACCCACCACCAAAACCAAAAATGAACAATCTGAAAAACAGTAACATAATAAAAATAATGGCCGGGTGCGGTGGCTCACGCCTGTAATCCCAGCTCTTTGGGAAGCCAAGGCGGGCGGATCACCCGAGATCGGGAGTTTGAGACCAGCCTGACCAACATGGAGAAAACCTGTCTCTACTAAAAATACAAAATTAGCCAGGAGAGAAGCATGCCTGTAATCCCAGCTACTCAGGAGGCTGAGGCAGGAGAATCGCTTGAACCCGGGAGGCAGAGGCTGCAGTGAGCTGAGATGGCACCACTGCACTCCAGCCTAGGCGACAGAGGGAGACTCCATCTCAAATAATAATAATAATAATAATAGTAGTAGTAATAATAATAATATTAATAATAGTAGTAGTAGTAATAATAATAATAATAATAATTTGGGCTCTAGACCTCAGAAAGTTCCAACAAAAATGAACATTCTTAATATGTAAGTTGTTCTTACAAGTTAATTTTAAAAATCACAAAAGCAAAGGAGACAAATACCCAAAGATGAGACTAGACACAAATGGCTAATAAATATGTGAAGAGATCAAAAAGACAGCGAATAACGGCTATGACCTCCAGGTCGCTTGCTATATAAATGTCTCACTCATTTAACCCTCACACCATCCTATGAAGTAGGCTCTCAGGTTCTTGCAGGGAATGCCGCAGACTACTCAGGACTGTGTATCACCTTGTCCCACTCATGGTTCTCTCCTGACCTGCAGTGGTGGAGTGTGCCCCCACAATGCCCATCTGGGCACCATTGACTCCAGTGGCCTGACTTAATCCAAGGGGTCACTGAAGGTATCAAGAGAATTCACTGGACTGCACACTTTCAGGCAAGACTCCTGGAAACATTATTTCCAGAAGTGGGAGTTTTGCTATATGCTAGGTGGCAGCACCTGAGCCCATCTTCCCTAATGAGCTCCTGGAGTGCAAATATTCTGTGTGGCAGGCTACGTGCAATATGTGCACACCCATCAGCCTTAGCAATTGGCCGGGCTGATAGGGAAGTTGTCAGCTGCTGATGGAAGCTGAGTTGCCCAGCGAGGGCACGCACACCCCTATGAGGAAGACCACTGTGCTCATGCCCAGCAGTGGACCCTGGAAGGCCCTGCTGGCAGGGCTGAGATTTCCTGCAGGAAGCTGTTCCGTACTGCACCAACTGGAGGAAAAATGGGTAATCACAGTCACAGACTCCTGGACCTTATTGCCTAGCTGTAGCAATTTCAGCCTGGACATTTTTAAAAGCAGGTGTTACGAATCATCCCCTTTGGACATAAAACCCCTTAATAAAGTGTCCACGGAAAGTCCATCCTGAAACCTGCAAGCTCGGGTCCTTGCAGAATAGGCCTGGGAACCTGACTGGGCTGCCTGCTTTTCAGGGTTATCAACTCCAAGCCAGGGCCTCATTAAAACACGAATGGTAGGAGCAGGCAAGGGAAGGAGAGGAGGGTTGGAACACCTCAGACCCCCACAGTGGGCTCTTTTCCTTACTAGCCAGAGCAGACTCTTCACACCGACTACTAAGAACTGAGTGACTGAAAGAGAGTCTCAGGTGAGTGGCTTCCATGGGGAGGGGAGAAGGTAAGGGGGACCTGCCTCAGTTTCCTCCAAGATCACCAGGTTGGAGAGAGACAAAATGTCTCAGGGAGCCATGGACAAGAGTGAGGGTGGGGTTGGTGAGCCCTCTACTCAAACGTGCGTGTTGGTTTGGGATTGGTGGCTAACTAAACATGGCATGTGGTGAGGGGAAGTGACTTGAGTGTCTCTCTCATCTCTTTAAGTCTCAGGTCCTGGAACCTGCCAGGGTCAGGGGAGGCCCAGCAGTGTTTGTGAACTGGACTCACCTATGCTTATTCCTGGGAGAGACTGGCAGGATCTCTGTTGGAATCTCCCTCTTCGGTCCTGGATTCTTGACTTTTTCATGCATCTGATGTCTGTAGGAGTGTCCTAATTAGCTATAGCCTCTGTGTGTGACAGGATCTGGGAGACTGCTCATCTGGCCTGGGCAATCTGTCCTTCTGTCAAATGGTGAAACCAGAGAAGACTTTCCCTGAGATGAGGAGAGGGGAGCAGGAGGAAGGATGCAGAGCTAGTCCCTCCATGTTCCATGGAGCATACAAGTCTTTGCTGTGGCCAACACCATTCCTTGACATCAGGGGCTGAGCTGCAGTCATCTCCGTGTCCCTCCCAGGAATAAAGGCTGTGTCCGGCATGTGGCTGATGTAGATACTTGTGGCTTGGAGCCAGAGAGACCTGCATAAAACTTTGGGTTCTGTTGCTTACTGGATGGGAGACACTATTTCAGTCACTTGGCTTCTGAGTGCACCAGTTTCCTCGTCTGTATATAGAATGAGTTTCTTATGAGAAAACGGATACAAACAATCTGGAATGTAGTAGGTGCTCAATAAATAGTGGCTGTCACTACCACTACCGCTGCCATCATCACCATCACCATTAGCATCTGTGGAGTGCCTCCTGTATGCCCATCCTTATGCTTGGCCTTGATGCAGAAAGATAAAGGAGAAGCAGTCAGTGGTTTCTGCCCCAGGTTAGTATCTAGTGAGACAGCTAAGATGTACACAAATAATGAAAATCCAAGTGGAGATCTCGGGCAGTACAGTCAGAATATGGAGCTCAAAGAGAGGAACAGTCCCTGTGGGCTAGGGCCTTCCAGGAAGGCTGTCCAGAGGAGGTGGGTGCTCAGGCAGGCCTGAATAGATTAACTTCCAGTGTCTGGAGGGAGGATAGGGAGAAACGAGGGCGTTCCTGGCTTAGCTCAGCCCAGGCCAGCACCGGAAGCTGGCCGTGTCCCGGTCTTCTGTTCGGCTGCTGGGGGTGAGGCTCAGTGCTGGTTCAGCTTTAGGGATGCAAATACTTAGCTGGCCACCAGAGGTCGACAGAGTTTGAGAAATAGGCAGGCTACCTGGGAGCGGAAAAGATTGCTTGGGGACTCCACCACTTTGATTCAATAACCTGTCTCTTTTCCTCACCTCTTTGACTGCCTCTTTTCCTCACCTCTAAGATCACACCCTCTCCCTCCCTGGTCTTTGGAGCCCTAATTCCTTCAGGCACTAAGTTAGTGCAGAAGCTCCCAAACTTCCTGTATTCTGCACCTCTGCCAGGGACACCGATCCCAGGAGGAAAGTTCCCTCCCTCTCCACACCCCACCCTTCCCAGTTAAGGCAGGGGCTGCCGCAGGCTCTGCTTTGTGTCCTGGAGAAAGGCTGTGGAAGAAAAACAAGCCAGGCCAGGGAGATTGATGTTCCTCTGAGGGGCTGGCTTCCTGGCGAGGAAGATGCTGAGTGGTTTGTCAATCGAGGTTTGTCAGGGCCGCAGCCTCACCCCAACACTTCTTTGGGCAGCCCTGGAGAGGAGGAGGTCTGGTGGGGGTGGGGCGGGGAAGGCTTGGTTGAGAGACTAAAGGCTTAGAGACTGGGCCCTTACCAGGACCTTCCTGATTGAAGGTGGGAAGGAAGGTCTCTAAACCAAGATAGACTAAATTGTGAGTGGGGAGGGGAGGTGTCAGACATCCTGGCTGGGTTGGCTGAGGGGCAGCTGGAGGGTGGTGGGCCTGGGTGCCATATATCTGCCAGTGGTTATCTGGCCAGCTGGGTCCAGCCCCTATTCTGTCCTCGGGATGCCCCAAGAGGCTCGTGGTCTCTCTCCTGGTAGGCCTGCGGTTATCAGCCAAGAAAGCCCAGAACCTGACCCTTTAACCTCCATGGTTGGGTGGGAGGCAGGATGCTAGCTCGGAGTCCAGAGAGGGCTCAGAGCTAGGGGGCTGGAGCACTGAGGAAGCAGCTTGTCCTTCCCTCTGCTCCTCGGTTGCCCAAATGCACTCTCGGCTTGGGGTGTTCCTCCATAGGAACTTTATTCCCGGTGTTTGTGGGGCCTGACGTGTCTAGTGTGTTCACTCAGGAACCAGGAGGAGGACCTGGCAAAGATGCATCCCATCGCCCTCCCCCAGGCCCACTGGCCCTCTGAGATGAGGAGCTAGGCTGGGGTCAGTGACAGATGAGGACAGGTGCTGCTCCCTTCCCTCGAATTCCTGTGCCCCTGACAGTGATGAATGGCCCAGCCTAGCCTTGCACATTCTCCAGGTAACCAGAGCAAGAGAGCAACAGGCTTACCCTTACCTAGGCTGCCTCCTGCTGGGCTGGAGAGCAGAGGACAGGGGCACTACTGGAGGAAACTGAGCCTAGATCAGTGAAACCCAGCAGGGCAGGGGTTTCTGAAGATGAGGCCTCTGAGGGCCCAGGGTCCCAGCTGCCCTTCAGAGGCTTGTCCACCTGTTATGCACACCAAGTCATGCTCTGGCTCTCAGATGCCCTATGTCAGGCTCTTACAGGGACAGGGGGGCAGGTCATTTGCCTGTATGGAGCTTGAGGCTTTGGGACAGATGTCTAGGAGTCCAGGGTAGGGGTAAGGGGTATGAGGAGGAGATAAAGAGAGAAGGAGGGAGGGGGACCAGACCCATCTGAGGGAGAGAGGGGCTCCTCCCATCCCTAGTGCCGTTCTGCCATCAACCTGACACAGGCTAGCATCTGGCAGATCAAGATGATCTCAGTGCAAATACCCATAAACCAGGCATGCAGCTGGGGCAGGGACAGGGAAGGGCTGGGGAGAGAGTCTGGCTGAACCTTTGGCCTTTGGGACCACCCCCTTCTTCCCCAGCCACTGGGAACTCTCGTGGGTGCAGTGAAAACAGACTTCCAGATCTTACCCGCCTGAGGCTAGATCTCACCTAGCCCTGGGGTATGATGCAGCCACGTGGGGAAAGGAGGAAGAGTGGGAAGTCTCAGGCCCCACCCCAGGCTTGCCCAGAGACTGACCTACAGATAGGGTGAATTGGAAAAAAGCAAAGTATTCATTGAAGAGAAAGGGCAACCCAAGATCAGCATAGATCCCAGCTGGTCTCAGCTAGGAGGCAAGTGTGGGCAGAGGGAAGGACAGCAGAGAAGGGGGTGGTGGGAATAAGCTGGCTGAGCAAAAGAGCACTTTGCAGACTGAGGTTGGTGGAGCAGAGGATGCAGCCAGATTGAGCCTGCAGCCTTAGTTTTCTCATCTCTAAAACAGGTCTATCAATATCAACCTCAGGGATGTTGTGAAGATTAAACAAACATAATAGAGCACCAGGTGAAAGCACCCAGCCACACTGCCTGGCATACAGTAGGTGTTTAATAAATGGTAGCTCTCCCTCTCCTTGTAGGGAATAGGTGCCGGTGTATGTGAGATGTGCAGGTACAGGTAGTAGGTCTTCTAGGAGGAAGACAGGAGGCAGGGGGCAGGCTAGAGATGACTGCAGACAAGAGAGAGGGTTGCTAGCCCCACTGGGTTGTCCCAGTTGGCAATGCCTTGGACCTCAAGTTAGGATCCTTGCTCCCTGACCCTTCAGTCTGCTTTTCTAACTGTTAGCTCTGGCTGGGCCTGCTGGCTTTCCCAGGCCCACACCTTGGCACACACTCCTTTCCACAGCCTTGGTATATCAGTGTGGCCTAGTTTACATCCTGACTTTTCCACTTCCTGGCTGGGTGGCCTTAGGTGAGTTACTTCACCTCTCTGTGTCTCAGAGTGCAAGGCAGGCAGGGAGAAGTCAAGGACAAGGGCCACAGAAATAGAAAGGTGTGTGCATGTTCATACACGTGTGTAGATGATAGTGAACATGAGAAACTCTGGGGGCTAGATTTTAAATTCCACGAGGACAGTACCCGGTCCTGCCACCTTCTGCTGAATAAATGGATAGGTGAGAAAGAATGAGAGTTTGTGTGCGTATATGTACAAGTGTGTGAGAATATGAGAGGAGATAAAAAATGTGCATGTGCCACACAAAGCATGTGTGAACAGGTGAGAACGTGTGTGACTGGGGATGAGAGTGTCTCTGTGGGAGGCTCTGCAGAAGAGTAAGAGTTTCCATTTAGTAAGTACCACAGTGGGCCAGGCATGATACTAAGCCCTTCACATGCATTGTCTCATTCACCCCTCACCACGGCTCTGTGAATGAGGGACGACCTCTAGGTTACAGACAAGTAACTGAGGCACACAGAGGTGAACTGACTTGCCCAAGGAGACACAGTTCATAAGCAGGGAACTCTGTGGCTCTGAAGTTTATACCTCCCTGCTGCTCATGGGTGTGGGAAGCTGAGCTCAGAAGGAGCAGCTCTGCTCTCCCAGGGCTGCACGATGCCCGAGGCTTCCTGCAGCTGCCAGATGTTCTCCTGCATCTCTGGGTCCAGGATCCCTCACATACAGGTATCAGTGTTTGGTGTTCCTTGTGGGCAGGGCTTGTTGGAGCTGCTCTTTGTGTCAACAGGGATGGCCCTGCTCGGAGGTCAGCACAGAGGCACTGCTCAGGAAATGCTGGTGGACTTGAAACCTGATAGTTGTGTGTGTGTGTGTGTGTGTGAGCACGTGCGTGGACGTGTTTGTAATGACACAGTAACCTGGGAGAAATGGGTGGGGAGTGACTGCCAATGGTATAGGGAGGGCTTGGATGAGAGGGCCCCCATTGCTCACAGATCCTGACTTCCTCTCAGGCTCCCTTGGGAGTAATTTTTCCCTACCTCGGGGGCCTGAATCATTACATCTGAGGCCCCGCCAGGGTGGGGCAGGAGGTGGGAACCTGGAATCACTGGCCTAGCCATGGCAGGGAGCAGGCTCAGCTCTGCTCCTGAGGCCCCTGTAGCTGGTGTGGGCAGGTTGAGGCAGAAAGGCTGTGCTGTGAGCAGGGATAAGTAGCATGTGGAGCAGGTCTGGACATAAAGAGTCTTCTCCTCATTTCCTCTGCCACCCTGCCCACTGGGATTAGGTGCTGGCACACTCAGGAACTGCTTGTCTCCCCATGTTTCCCAAGACTGGCCGCATAGCCTCATCTCCCCATCCCCCACCTGGCCTTGGGCTCTCCTCCTGTGGGGCACTGGGCATGCTGGCTGTGGGGAGGAAGAATCGAGGCTGGCTCTAGGGTTGGCAGTGGTGGTCTTAGATGAGAAGAACTCTGGGCTATGGCCAGGAATATAGATGAACTTTCCAGGCCTGGCAACCTCTTGAAGGACAGTGAGGGAAGAGTCCTGGCCAGCCCCAGGCTGCTGCTGTCCATGCATGACCCAGCCTTAACCAGGAATGAACAAAAGAAGCAAAGAAG
The DNA here is from genome assembly GCF_029289425.2 of Pan paniscus. Taxonomy (NCBI): domain Eukaryota; kingdom Metazoa; phylum Chordata; class Mammalia; order Primates; family Hominidae; genus Pan; species Pan paniscus. The sequence goes on from NC_073272.2 coordinate 68,482,517, forward strand.
CAAGGATTGGCTGGGAATTTGAGCCCGTATGGTACAGGGGAATGGCCACAGGCTTTGGAGACAGATGTCCCAGGAGTCAAATCCTGCTTTCACCACTGATCAGCTTGGTGATCTCAGATGGGTCACTTCTCTCTGAGCCTTACTTTCCCCTGTAGGTAAAATGGGGATACTGAAACTCATTTCAAAAGGTTATGAAAGGAAAAGCATCTAACTTGGTTCTTGACAATAGTAGGCACTCAGTAAGCAGCAGGCTGCTTTCTGTATTCAGGTTTTGATGTCCTAGCATGCACTCCAGGGATCCCAGTCTCCCAGCTAGACTACTGGTGTGTCCCTACACCCTATTCATCTCATCTCTCCTTCCTTACACCCCAATGCAGGGTCCAGCTGAGAGCTCAGAGACCCCAAACAGCTCCTTCTTTCCCTGCCTACCCAGAGCCACTTCACCCTCAAGGGCTGTCCCTGGAAGTGGGAAGGGCCCAGATTTTCCCTATTTTCTCCTCTATTTGGGAGAAAATAAAAAGACAAAATCTGGGCTATTCCCACCTCTACAGCCACAAAGATCATCAGAGGATCCACTGAGAAACGCAGTAGCTCAGTCACCTATTAAGCGAGATGATGGACATGAAACTGTGTGAATGGTGGAGCACTTTGGGAATGTTGCTCATCTAATTATCTCCATAAAGAAAAAGTGGGGAGACCTTGTATTCTTGGCAGTCCCTAAGCCTACCCCAAACTCAGATATCCTTCTAGTTCTTTCCCTTCCTCCCCATACAGGGTGGCGGTTTTTGCCAAGGCTACGCCTGTCCCAGGTCTTGTGCTATGGCAAGCTCCGGGTTTATCCCAGGCGCCCGCAGTGCTATGGAAGTCCAGCAGGGGGAGACATTAGCACGTGGGTACGTCCTCTAGGGTCCGACCAGCGAGAGTGGGTCGGACCTGGAGGGTCTGAGCTATGGGATCGAGCCAAGTTATAAGCAAAGAGGCAAGGCGGGGCGGGAAGAATGGGCCAGGGCTGGGAGACAAAGACCCAGATGGCGAGGCCGGGACAGGCTGGAGTCCGGCTTCTCCGGGCCAGGATGCCCGCTTTTGCTTTTTCAAAAGTCTCATGCCCTGTGCTTTTTCCTCTTTGCCCTCGAGGTGTCTTTCTTTATCGACGTGCCCTCTCATCCCCGCTTGCCTATCCCGGGACCTTGCCCGCGCCTTCGGACAGGACAAGACTAAATCTTGGCTCCAGAGGTCCCACAAGGCTCCCCCAGAAAGCTGAGATTCCGAAGGCCTGGTCCCCAGGGGCGATGAACACGCCTTCTCTCCCCACCACACCCTACCCTGCTCCCCGCCCCACCTCCAACCCCAATCAAGTACTGGACCCTCACCAGTGTCCCCCTCCCACTGCTCTCACATTTATGTTCCTGACTCTGGGTCCAAGTGCAAGCAGACAGTGCATTTTGAGGGCGAGAGGAGGAAAGCCCACCAAAGCCTTACGTGGGACTGGACGAGGAGCAGACAGGCTGTCCTTGACACGGAGGTGGGCACAGAGCAGGACTTCAGGGGTCCTGTGTGTAAAAAGAGAATGGAAATACTTCCCTGGGGTACTTGGGACAGGGTCAGTGTGCTGGGGTGTTGACCAGACGCGTGGAGAGGAGAGCAGGCCGGCAGCTCTTGAGAGTGCCAACTTCCCACGGGTTGAGCTCTCTGGGAACAGGACTGAGCGGGACCCAACCCTAACCACACGAGCCGCACACTCAGATTGGTGCCATCGGGCGCGCGGCGTCCTTAAGAGCTCCCTGAAACCCCGCCCCCTTCCTGCTCTGGGGGCGTGGTATGGGGCAAGGACCCCGCCACTGAGCTTGCTATTGGCTAAGAGAGCAGGGTTGGCCTTGCGTTCGCCTGAGCAAGGGAGTAGACAGCACAGCGGCAGCGGAGGGAGTCTATGCGAGCTGGACAGCAGTGGGAGGTTTGTGAGGCTCGCGCTGGCCGCAGACCCTCCGGCTCGATCGCCCGGGAGCCAGGACTCGGCGACGCGAGGCTGCCGGGCTATCCGGCCGAGGCTTCGGGGGCGCAAACTAATGGGACTGGCTCGCTCGGCAGCATCTCCCCGCTCTTCTAAGTACACTGAGCAGGGCCCGCGCTGAAGTAGAAGCTGTCCGGGGGCGCGTAGCCCGGAGTCCCAGTGTGGCCCGGAGGAACGGAGCCCGTGCCAGGGCGGCCCAGTCGGGAGCCCGGGGACCGAGCTTGTGTTGTGGGGAAACCCCCACTTCTTCCAAGGGACAGCGATCCCGGGACGGTCGAGGCGTCGGGGCGGTCACCGAGACCTCTGCGGGAAGACCCCGTCGGGGAGAGGGCGCGCAGCCCCGAACCGTCTCGGGAAGTCGAGCGGAATCGGGCGGGATCACCCGGGGGCGCAGAGCCCCCGTCGCGCCTCGTGCGGCAGCGGAGAGCCCAGGAGAACGAGCCCTCGGGGGCCGAAGCCCATGCCCGGGTTGGGGGCGGCTGCCCAGTGAGTCCTCCTGGCCGGCCGGGCGGAGAAGAGCGACACCGAAGCCGGCGGGAGGGGAGCACTTCAAGGCCGGCGGCTGCGGAGGATGGGCGCCTGAGCGGCTCCGAGCGCAGCGCAGCAGAGGAAGGCGAGGCGAGCTTTGCTGAGGAGGCGCCAAGGGATCCCGAAGTGCAGTCTGCCCCCGGGAAGATGGCTCGGCCTGGGCAGCGTTGGCTCGGCAAGTGGCTTGTGGCGATGGTCGTGTGGGCGCTGTGCCGGCTCGCCACACCGCTGGCCAAGAACCTGGAGCCCGTATCCTGGAGCTCCCTCAACCCCAAGTGAGTAACTTATCTCCTCTGGACGCTGGGGTGGGAGGCACTCCTTCAGGGTGAGGCCGCACGCCCCGGAGTGCATGTGGGGAGGTCTTCGGAGGAGGAGCGGCGCCTCATTTTGTCTCCGGCTTTTTCGAGTGTTTTCCTGCGGGCAGGCGGATGGAGCAGGGTGCGGCGGGGTGGGGTAGGGGCACTTGGCTGGGTTGTGACCCCCTGGGCTTCCCAGCCCCTGCCTCTGCACGTCTTGGATCAAGTCGAGGTGGTCGCACAGGCGGAGCTGGGGAGTCCGGGCGCCCGAGAGCGCACCGGAGAACTGAGTGGAGGCGAGAACGCAGCTCCCTCCGGGGCCCCTGGGAACGTGGTGATTTTCGCCGAGAGCCGCTCCAGGAGCGAGCTTGACTCGGGCGAGAGACGAGGCCAGAACACGGGTTCCTCCTTTGCGTAGCTGTGGAGGGAACACAGAGCGGGACCCGGCGCTTGGGGTGGGTGGCAGCGCCAACATCCCCACTCGGGCTTCTCCCATTTTCATTTCTCTTTCTTCCCTGTTTTCCTCCCTGGCTTTTTGCTTTGCTGTCTCTTTTTGCCCCCCGCCCCTCCTTTCTCCCTGCCGGAGCGGTAGAAAGGCGGGCGCTGCTCCCAGGCTCACAAAGGCAGCGGGTGGAGAGGGGCGGAGTGGGAGAGTGGTCGTTGGGTAGTGGGGGTTCGAACCAGTGCCCGTCAGGGGTCCAATGGAGCCGGTAACAGAGCTTCAAGGGCCCGCCAGGGCGGAGAGTGGCGGCCGAGCTGTTGAGGGAGGTGGGTGGAGAAGGAGCGATTCCTGCCCAGGCAGGTCCCCTTGGCCCCCGAGTCTGTCCCCCAGATTGGGGAGCTGTGCTTAGTTTTCCCCAAGGGGTTGGGGCGGGGGGTGGGCAGCTATATAAAGGACATCCTTTCTTTTCTTCTCCTTCCCCTGCACAACTACCCCACCACCACCACACACACAACCCCTCCAAACAACACGCACACCTTTCAGGGCGGTGGCTCAGTGGTTTCTGGGCTTTTAGTGGGAAGTCGCTGGGGCTGTTGTAGTGACCTCTGGACCTTCTTCTCTTTTGGCATCCAGGACTCAGGTTGGAACCAAGGGTCAAAATTGCCCTTCCTCTCAGTTTTCTGGAGGTCCCAGCAATGTGCGAACAACCCCACTTAGCAGGAAACTGGGGAGCTTTGACCTGCTCCATCCGTGATCACTGATTCCTGTATCTCAAATTTCTTCCTGTCCACTCTTGCTGCCCCCCGCCGCCTCCCCCCCAACCCCGCCCTGCCCCGGGTAACTTCCCAGGCTCCTGCCTACCTTGGCCTCTTGGGTCCCAGGGACGTTTGATCTCTCAGCCCTGGAGTAGGAGAAGGCAGCTTTAGTTTTCTTCTCCTCGATTAAGGTAGAGTCCTATTACTGGTTGGTGGGATGGCTAAACCAGGGTTGGGGTGGAGGGCTCTCCCTGGGTACAAGGAAAGGGATTGGCAAGAATTTCTTTCCTACCCAGAAGCCAAACGGGGTACAACACTCTCCTAACAGCAGGGGCTCAAAATGCTCTGGGAGCTCTGGGCTGCTTGAGCCCAGGGGGGAACGTTGTGAAGTGCTCAGTGGTTGTGAAGTACTCAGTGGTTGTGAAGTGCTCAGTTACCCCGGTAAGGGTGGAGGCTGGAAATGTTCTGTCTTGAGCCAGGAGAGTTGAAATCCGCCTGGGGTAGCCCATCATAGGGGCTCATGGGAGTGACCTAATTGCTCTCTCGGGTCTCTAACCAGAGATAGCATGCAGCTCCACAGCTGGAAAGGAGCCCTCCTGCAGAGTTGGGGGTGCTGGAAGAAACACGATCTGTCTGTGCTTCCCCCTTTTTGTGCTCAGAGACTTTAGTGCTCTGGACTGGTTTACAGGTTTTGGGGGGTGGTATCCTCTCTGACCCTCCTCCTCATCTACCTCAAGCTGAGGGCAGGCATTGTGGGGTGGGGATGGGGGGTGGCTGAAGACTCTCTAGAAACTGTCCGAATTCCATTCTGTAATTGGGTAGATCCTGAGAAGGATCAGAGACTGATCCTGGTGCACCCTCCTTCCATCCAGGCTCAGGGGTCTGGAATGCAGCCACTGTCTACATGTGTTGGCTCGGGGTGGTGGGGGCAAATGGACAGGAAGGAGGCACTGCCCTCAGCTCTCCTTGAGCTTTGGGGGCTGCTTCTGCCACCGCGCCCAACCCTCAGGCTGCCACAGCCTTTCAAATAAACAGTCCCTCTCTGTCTCCCTCCCTCTCTGCCTCCTGCCCGAGTTCTCCTCTCAGGCCCGTGTCAGTTCGCCCTCTCATACCCTCCGCGAGCAGCGCTCACTTCCCCTCTCCAGCTAGGCTCGCCTGCTCTGCCTTGCTCTCACACTCCCTCTCACTCTTAGTCACTCTCTGCCTCTTTTTCTCAAGTCCTTTTGTTTCTCGCACATGCCCGTGCTCTCCCTCTCAGGCTCATTTTCTCTCTTCCCTCCCCTCTTCCTCTCCTGGCTTTTGGTCTCTCTCCTCAGCCCTGTCAGAAGCTGGCAACCCCCATCCCAAAAAAGAAAATCTCCCAGTGCCTATAAACCCTGCTTAATTGCTTCCTTCTTGGGAAAAAAAAAATCAAAATAAAAGAAGTGGTGGGGCTGGGGGTCCACTTCCAGGTTCCAAGGTGCGTGCGGCCCGGCCCCAGCCCTGACTGAGAGGGGAAGCGGGAATGGCTGGCCCAAGACTCCCAAGCCTCTTTCCCAAATTGGTGCTGGGGCCTTCTGGGGTGCTAGTCCCTGAGTGGCAGGAGCTTCTGCCTCCTTGGCCCCTCCTGTCAGATTTGCCCCATGAGCGCAAGGTGGGGGGATGGGTTTGGTCCTGCTAGAGTTTTTTTTAGGAACCTCTGTGTGTGCGTGTGTGTGTGTGTGTGTGTGTGTGTGTGTGTGTGTGTGTCTGAGTTGGGGGGCTGTTATCTAAATGGTCCTAGGCGACCCCTCCCGCAGCCTCTTCCCCTGGGAGCTTGGGGCAGCCGGCAGGCCTCACACTTGAGTCCTCAGCCAAGTCCAGCTGCTGCAGTTCAGTCTCTCAGTCCCGTCCTGACCCCTTCCTGCCCCCCACTCAGGTTCCCCCACCTCCAGGGAGTCAGAATGTGCCTGAGATCACATTACAAACATTCCCTACAAGGGGGTGGGGGTGGGGGGTTCAGCTTGGCATCCAGGACCCTTGACTCCAGCATGGGTGGGGGCAGCTGCAGACCCCAACCCATGCTTGCCTGCTCCAAGCCAAAGTGTTGGCCCCAGCCCCACACAGCTGTTCTAGCTCACAGTCCTGGGGAGGCCAGCTCAGGGGGCCCTTTTCCGGGGTGGTTAGGGACCTGACCTCTTCTACTCTGTGGCTGATTGGCCACAGGTGGGGGCCTGAGAGTGATGGGAATCCAGCAGCTCCTAAAGTCCCCTGTTCCCCTGCCTCCCCTCTCCCACATAGGGCAGCCAGGCAAGGGCAAGAAGGACCTGTGAGGCTGGGGTGGGGACTGAATCGAGGGTTCCCTTTCTTCCCTTGGGCTCTCTGTTGTCTCATCCGCTCAGGTGAATGGGGATGCGTGGGCCCTGGATACTATGGTGCATCACTGTTTTCTGGGGTTAGGGACTAAAGGAGATAGAGTGGGCCAGCCAGGAGGCTGCTAGTTGCCATGGGAACACCAGGTTTGGGGGAGAGTCCACTCTGTGACTATTAGAGGAGCTGAGATACGGGGGTGCTCACCAGCCACATTCTGGGTTCCTTACCCCGCAGACCATAGCAGCCCCTCTTGGGCGTGTTTCACGATCATTGTTTTGGGTCAGGGTGCTAGCAGCCAGGAATGTAAGCTCCTTCAGCTTTTTACTTCTAAATAATGCTGTGTTTGGCATGCTAACTAATAGGCAGGCGGCACCTTGCTACTTACGATGCATTCTCATATATGATCTCATCGAATGCTCCCAACAACCCTGGGAAGTAGGTATTGGTCCCATTTTCCAGATAAGAAGGCATATGCCCAGACAAGGGAAGTGACTCGTCTAAGGCCAGTCAATGACTTGCCTATGGGGGCAGAGCTGTGTTGTGTGCCATTCATTCCTGCTGCCTTGAAATATAGGAGAGACAGGAATTCAAGGTGGCGTTTGGGAAGAGGCCCTGGCTCCCTGCCCCTGAGTTCCCCTCTTACCTCGCAGGTGTGCAAGCATCTGTCCCTGTGACTCAGGCCCTGTCTGTGTGGGGTGAGCAGTGCTCCAACTTCCTCATTTGACTTTTCTAGGCCTATCTTCCAGGGCTGACTGCTTGGGTGACCTGAACTAAAGGCAGCCAACTCACTGCCTGGCACACTCCCTGCGGAGCTCTGAGTGGCACCTTTGGTTCCTCTCTGAGCTAAGAATCTCTCTTCTCAGGGACCCCACAGAAAGCAGACATCGACATCGAGGAGGGGGGGTATTAAATTCATAATGGACACGAGCTTTAGCCAGGTGGGGCAGAGGGAAGGGCATAGTTCAGTGTAGATGGGGAGGGTGACTTCCTCCAGGACTCTCCTGGCTTCCCTGCCTCTGACAGAGCTGTGTGTGCCAGGACCCAGCTGCTGTTCCTGCCCACCCACGCCTGGGCGGGCACTGCTGGGACACGCCAGGCCTGCTCCTGCCAGCCTCGGGGGCTGGGTGGAGCTGGGGGAGTTAAAGAGGAGCCTTTAATTTGGGGGCTCCCCACCCTAGCTGGGATGAGAACAGACTTGAGCTCTGGCTTGGGGTCTGTCCTCCATTGGTCTTGCCACCCTGGGAGGTGCAGATGCAGTGGTCGTGGGGTCACTGAATCGAGGTTGAGGCTAGAGGCTTCTACCAGACTTGGACTTGCATGGCCTAGAACCAGGCTCCCCCTTTGGTCATTCTCTGACCACAAGTTGCTAGAGCCTGAGAGCAGGGTGACAGGGAAAGAAGTATAGACCTGGTGGGATGTGGGCAGGTTTCTGGGCAAGACCCTCCTAGCTGCAAGCTCTCCCTGCCCCCTGTAAATTGTATTCACATGGGTGGAGAAGGGCTTATCCGGAGAAAACAAGGAGGGGGCTGTTGGTTAGTTGGTTTCTGGCCAGTCCAGGGCCTTGGAGGCTACTGTCCCCAGCCCCTTCAGGCTTTTCATATCCCAGGATTCTTTGTGGCAGTGATGGCATGGTGGTGCTTCTAAGCTAGGTAGAAAGGCTGAAGGTAGAACTTGGGTTAGGGTAGAGGGGGAAGAGCTGGAATAGCTTAGGCCGCCTCCCCCAAGTCCTTTTACTCCCTGGGGTGGCGCCCTGGGGTCCCAGGGCTATCTGAGGCTGGAGAGGGAAGGCCTCAGGGGTTACCATGGCGACCTGCTTCAGGCTTCCTGCTGAGCCATGTCAATCCCTTTATTTTTCAGAAAAGGGCTTTGTCTGGGGGTGGCCCCAGGCAGAAAAGCTTGGCTTGGTCCTAGGGTGGGGGGAAGTAAGGTGGAGGATAAAGAGTTTCACTTCGGGATATCTCTTCCTCCTCTTGCCTTACTCCTACTCCTAATCTGGTAAGAGGGGAGAACTGTAGGGTCCCCCTTTAAAGTATGACTAGTGTTCTACCTAGCTTTGGCCTTCACTCTCACTGGCTATACACCCATCCCTTATGGCCCCTTACCACTCTCTTGAGCTTCTGACAGGTCAAGACGAGGTTTGCCCAGTGGTCGGGAAGATGCTAAGGTTACCAGTATGGGGGATCAGGGTCAGGGAAGGTGGGTCTCATCAGGCTCCGCTCCCTTCTGCACTTTAGGGGAAGGTGAGTTTCCCTCTGCCAGCTGCCATGCAAATGAACTAATGAATATTTATGAAGTCTGTTCACTGAGGTTGAAGAGACTCTGAGGGGTTTTGGGGGCAATAGTTCTCTCTTCTCCCCCCTCCTCCATCATGTAGACATCTGTTTCCTCAATGCCTCTGGCTTCAAGGTAGAACCCCAATTAGCTAGAAGCCCTGTTCCAATTCCAGGGCTCTGGAACCTGGGTGGCAATGGGAGACTGCACTTGGGGTAGACAGGACTCCCTGGTGAGTAAGCCAGAACCGAGTGGTTAGAAAGCTGAGCTGGCCTGTCTCCCTTTCCGTGCCCTCTATGTAGCTGCATATATATGTGTTGTTAAGATGCAACAGTACAAGGATTCAGGTAATGTTTTAGGGCCTCTTAGACCCATCGGGTTATTGTCCTGGGTAGGTTTAGACCCCTCTTTTCAATGGGAACATTCATCTGATCATTCATTCCCTCACATGCAGGGCCTGGACTCTAAGGTTCCTGCTGGCTCTAAGATGTGAGCAGTTGTCTAATCCTGCCATCTGGATGGAACCGTTGTGAGCACTGGAAAGGGAAAAAATGCCTGGAGAATTCTAGAGGCTTTGGGGAAACTTGTTGGCTTTGTATGGTGCATGGGACAGGGGTATTCCATCTGAAATGTTTATCCAGGCTTCCATCCCATGCCTACTTCCTTTCTGGGCCCTCTATAGTTAGGTACCAGTGGGGAGGCCATCTCATTCTGGCTTTTACCCTCCTGCACATCAAGATGGCAGCTCCCAATTTGGTGGAGCCTCACTCGACATGGAGGAAAGGCTGCTTTTCTTCGTCCACTTCATCCATGTGGTCAGTTTCCCTCTTCGCCTACTTGGGTATCATTTCCCTCCCTCAGATGAGGACACAGGTTTGGCATTGCAAAGGCATTTGCCCAGAGTTCCCAGTAGGCCGGTATTGCTTGTAGTACCTTTGGTGTAATGGGCCCTCAGGAAATGGAACCACTCTTTTCTCAGATGATTGTGGTAGCCTGTGAACTGGTGCATGACACTGTCAGCTTCATTCTCTTTAAGCACTGCCTGAAGCCTTCCATTGTCCTTCCTGCTCTGAGAGCCTGTCTCCAATGGGATGAAACCCACTCTGCTTGCTGTGACCCTTGAAGCCTTTCAGTCTGGCCCCAGGTGAACTTTTCCACCTCTTCTTCTGTTTCTCTCTCCTCACTCCCAGCCAAGCTGGACCAATCACTGGCCTGGGCTTTGTGTTGTAGCCACTGCTGTCTACTGTCTCAGTGTGTTGACTTCTTATTCCTCACCTAAGACCCACTTTCATCCTGCCTTTCCTGTGGATACATCTCTGACCATCCTGGTCAGATGAGCTATCTCTTTCTTCTCCCTGCCTCCAGCCCTTGCTGCTTGAATCATCATCCTCACACATACCTACAGATAGCCTGGTGTTGTCTATCACTCGAGTATGGGTTATTTACTTTTCTGACCCAAACTGGACAGTAAAGTCCTTGACGATGGAGCCATATCTTCTCTTCCTGTTTCCCCTCCAAGATATGAGAGTGAGCTCATAGGTACTTAGTGTTAGTATCTGACCTCCTGCCTCTTGGGAGACTGCTTCTAAGAGGCAGTCAAACATGTTGAACGCCTATTGTGTGCTAGGTGTTCTCCATGTGCTGCCTTGTCTCCCCACCACAATATTGGAAGGTAGGGGCTCTTGCCACCCCCACTTTACAAGAGAAGAAACTGAAGCTCAGAACAGGCAGCTCATCCAAGGTCACAGAGTTAGTAAGGGCCTAGCTTTGGAATCTGATTCTAAAGTCTGTGTTCTTTCTCCTACATGGTTCTGCCTTGCTCTCAGCACCAGCCCATCCAGTCTCAGAAATGGCCAATGGAGCACCATTTTCTTTATGTGTGCTTAGGCAAGGACAGAGTCCTACGGATAGGTGGTCCTGGGCTGCTGACCCTCCCTGCTGTCCCCCAGTGCCTGGCTTTCTGGATTAGAATATGAACCTGGCTCAAAAGGCATTTGTCCATCTCCTCTCAGGAGCTGGAGTAGGAGCAACATAGAGGTGACAGGTTAGGATACAGATGAGGCCCTATCTTCTATGATCTGTTGTCTCTGGTTGAGCCCCTTCTCTTCTCCTCTGTTCTTTTTAAGAATGAGATGAATCAAGTTTAGGAATTCAGGGTCTTGCATTTTGAGGGTGGGATGAATTGCCAGTAGGACAATAGGCAGTGGGAGTGAGCAGAGCTGCACCTGGCCAGAGACTGTGGCCATCATCCCTTTGCTCCAGGCGATGCCTGTTCCTATCTTTCCATCATGCCCAAGATTAGGAAGGATGGGGGAGAAGACATGGGTCCCAGACAGATTGAGCTCCCCCAGCCTTTGGCTGGGAGCTGCGGGGGGTGGTGACTAAGACATGTGTGGGCTTGCTGTGTGTGTGTATGTGTGTGGTGTGTGTGTGCGCGCGCACGTGTGTATGGGTATAGGAGAGGTAGTAGCAGCGGTCATGAAGGAATGTTTGTTGGGGGTGGGGGTATATAAGACTGCCACCTCCAGGTAGCATGGGCCTGACACCTTGGTACCCAGCCCATTGGCCACGTCAGCCCCCTGCGGAAATGCCACATTAGGACAAAGGGCTCCCCCAGCCAGGCAGTGCTCCACCCTGCCGAGCAGTCAGAGCCTGGCAGCCTTGCCCATGGGCCACCCCTTCCACACCCTCCTGGTAGTGTGGTTCTCTCTCCCCACCCCCAGCCTGAGGATGGAGGAAGGGCAGAAGGCTTGCTCTTGCCGTCTCCACCCAGTAGGCCCAGCCCGGCTCTCGTCCGCTTCTCTGGTTCTGGAATGGCCTGGGGCCACCCCCAACCCTGAGGCTGACCGTCTTCTTCCTTCTGGGCAGGTTCCTGAGTGGGAAGGGCTTGGTGATCTATCCGAAAATTGGAGACAAGCTGGACATCATCTGCCCCCGAGCAGAAGCAGGGCGGCCCTATGAGTACTACAAGCTGTACCTGGTGCGGCCTGAGCAGGCAGCTGCCTGTAGCACAGTGCTCGACCCCAACGTGTTGGTCACCTGCAATAGGCCAGAGCAGGAAATACGCTTTACCATCAAGTTCCAGGAGTTCAGCCCCAACTACATGGGCCTGGAGTTCAAGAAGCACCATGATTACTACATTACCTGTGAGTCCCGCCCATCCCATCCTCTGACTCTCTCCCTGGGCTTAACTCTTTCCTCTCCTGTAGTAGTGGGAGCTTCTAAGTGGTGCAATGCTATTGCATGTAGTTAAGACCCTGCTGGATCTGATCCCCTTTGAAGACTGGCATGTTCTCCTCTTAGCCTGGCCTTGGAATTCTCGCCCCAACATTTACCAAGCTCACCTTGGCTCCAGGGGTTGGGCAGGAGAGGTCTCCAATTCGTGTTGCTTCTCTCTTATTTTCTTTGCCCACCTAAGTTCTAATATTGGGAATGGTAACATATGCCAGGCCCTTTGGGATCAGCCAGCTATTCAGCCTTTTTCTTCAGGGGAAACCAAGGCCCCAAAAGGTGAAGGGACTTCTTGCCTTAGATCACACAGTGAGTTAGAGATAGGGTCAGGACTCCAACCCAGTTCTCCTGATTCCTACTCCAGAATTCCTTTCAGCCTATGTAGAAGCCCCCATTATGATCCCAGTGAGGAGGCAGACCTTACCGAGGGGCCATGGCCTGCTCGTGACAGAGGAGCAGTGCCCCTGGGGGTGGGGCTTGTTCTTGGCCTGGGCTGGACTAGGCCATTTTGTTCCTAGTGGGAGGGAAGAAAATGAAAAGGTTCACTGGTAGATGGGAGCTGCTTGCTTCTCCCGACTGCAGTTTCTCTCCCTGTTGGCTGAAGCAGAATGGGAGTTTCTGGGTAATGCTAGTAGACCTTTCTCTCCTCCTGACTTCTCTGACTTCTCTGGCCTCTTCCTGCAGCAACATCCAATGGAAGCCTGGAGGGGCTGGAAAACCGGGAGGGCGGTGTGTGCCGCACACGCACCATGAAGATCATCATGAAGGTTGGGCAAGGTGAGTGCCTAGTCTGAGGGTCCCCTCACCCCACCCTGTTTGACCTTTGGAACAGATGTTCCTGGCTGGGTGCATGTGTATTAGGAGTGGGGGAGCAGGCGTAGGGTTACAGTATCCAGGCCATTCTTGGCCCACCCTTGATGACTGAGGGCACCTATGCTGGCCGGGTCCCTGCCTCTCACCTGTTCTGTCTCCATTCTTAGATCCCAATGCTGTGATGCCTGAGCAGCTGACTACCAGCAGGCCCAGCAAGGAGGCAGACAACACTGTCAAGATGGCCACACAGGCCCCTGGTAGTCGGGGCTCCCTGGGTGACTCTGATGGCAAGCATGGTAAGTGTATGTGTTTCCCAGAGGTCAGGAGCCATTGCTCTGTCGCCTTGTTAGGCCCTGTCCCTGAAGAAATGCAAGCTGGGCCTGGCCTGAAATCTGCTGTGTGTCCCTGGGACCCCTGGCTGACTGTTCCTTCCCCTTTCCCTTCCTCAGAGACTGTGAACCAGGAAGAGAAGAGTGGCCCAGGTGCAAGTGGGGGCAGCAGCGGGGACCCTGATGGCTTCTTCAACTCCAAGGTGGCATTGTTCGCGGCTGTTGGTGCCGGTTGCGTCATCTTCCTGCTCATCATCATCTTCCTGACGGTCCTACTACTGAAGCTACGCAAGCGGCACCGCAAGCACACACAGCAGCGGGCGGCTGCCCTCTCGCTCAGTACCCTGGCCAGTCCCAAGGGGGGCAGTGGCACAGCGGGCACCGAGCCCAGCGACATCATCATTCCCTTACGGACTACAGAGAACAACTACTGTCCCCACTATGAGAAGGTGAGTGGGGACTACGGGCACCCTGTCTACATCGTCCAAGAGATGCCGCCCCAGAGCCCGGCGAACATCTACTACAAGGTCTGAGTGCCCGGCACGGCCTCAGGCCCCCGAGGGACAGTCGGCCTGGACCGGACCTCTCCTTTCGCCCCCACACCCCCTCCCCTTGCCAGCTGTGCCCACCTTTGTATTTAGTTTTGTAGTTTCTTGGCTTTTATAATCCCCCTTTTTCCCTGCCCCCTGGGCTTCGGAGGGGGGTGCTTGTGCCCCTAACCCCCATGCTCTTGTGCCTTCCCCCTCTGGCCAGGCCTCTGGGCTCCGTGGGGGCGCCCCTTCTTGGAAGGCAGGGCTGGACACTGATGGACAGCAGGCAGGGAGACAGTCCCCTGGCCCTGCCCCTCCCTCGCCCCCCTTGCCACCTTCCCAGGACTGCTTGTCCGCTATCATCACTGTTTTTAATGCTTTTGTGTTCATTTTTTAGCTGTCAACTCATTTTCATCTGTTTTTTGAAGAAAAATGGAAAAATGTAAAAGGCAGCCCCTCCCCAGGCTTTGTGAGCCTGGCCCGAGCCAGTATAAGAGGGCCTGGGGCACGATGTGGTCAGCCAGGAAGCATAGGATGCCATTTCTTTTATAGACTCCTTGGTATTTCTGGTGGGGTAAGGGGCAGGCCAGGGCTGTTCACGCCCATGAGGGAAGAGGAAAGTGCCACTGGGCAAGGTGTCCCACCCTCCCCTCCTGACCCTCCTACGAGGCTTATCCTGGCAATGGGGTAGTCACTGCCACCCTTACACACACACACACACACACACACACACACACACACACACACACAAAATCCCTTCCTTGTGGGATTCTTGGGCATCTTCTGCCTCCCTCACTCTCACGGTAATTAATGTCTTAATTGGCTGTTGCCTGGGGAACAGGAGAGCTGCTGCAGGCAGATGACCTCATGGGGGGTGGAGGGAGGTGAGGTGCCCAGGTGGCTATTTGCCCTGCAGAGCTGCGAGTTTCCCCTCCACCCCCCGCCCTGTTCTCTCCTTACCTTTGGCATCCTTTGGCCTGGTGGGGAAACAGAGGCCCAGGGTGGAGACCTAAGCGGGTATAAGACCAGGTGGCCTGCTCCTTTTCTGGGCCCTAGCACAGGTGGGTAACCCCCACCCAACCCAGCTCCTGCTGCTGTCCCAGTCTTGGGCTGGGGCCTGGAAAGAGGAAGAGGCTGCCTGGGGCTGGGCCAGCCTGCTGTGCACTTTGACCCCAGTTCCTTGCCAGCACGGCTGCTAACAGACTGCCACTTGAGTGCGCCTTGCAGGCACTCCCAGAGCAGCCATGGAAGGAGCTGGGCCTCACACCATCCACCTCCACACTGCCTCCTGGCCAGCTGCCCACCCCAGTGCCAGGTGGGAGAGGGAGCAGAACAGCCAGCCCCTTCCAGGTGGCAGTCGGAAGGGTTTTTGTTTTTGTTTCTGTTGCCATTTGTGTAAATACTAGTCTTTTTGGAAAAAAAATAATGTAAAGATGTTTTGTATAAACTCTGAATTATTTTCTTGTTGCTTTTTTCTTAGAAAAAAATGAGAACTAAAAAAAAAAAAAAAAAAATTAACCACATGGAGAAATGGGTGTAAAATGGTGTCGTGATGTTGGGAAATGGAGAGTGAGAGTTGTGTGCGTGCGTGTGTGGTGGGGGTGTGTGTGTGTGCGCTTTCCTGTGCTCAAACCACTGGTGACTGGGGCAGGTACGGGCAGATGATGGCTATCCTCGTGGAGCAAGATGTTTTAGTGCCCTATGACCCTCCTGCCACTCTCCTCACCCCAGGTTTTTCTGCTCTCTTGTTCTGCTGTCATGGAGCCTGAGACCATTTCCCCTGTTCATCCTGTCACCTCTGTGGCATAGGCCACGGGCATCTGCCCAGTCTGGCACAGGCCCAGTTAGAGAGGGTTAATGGAGGAGGGGATGTTCCCATGGGGACCTGGGTGTGTCCACAAGTACTGCCACCACCTAGCTGGGGCTAGATCTGGGACCTGCTGGCAGGCCCAGCCCTGCCCTGCCTCAGGACGCCTGGAGGTGGATAGAAATAACTTCCCAAGATCTGAACTTCGGCTGCAGCCTACTGGGTATTGGGCCTGCTTCAGGCTGCCCAGTTCACCTCTCAGCCAGAAGAATCTTGCTTCTGAGCTGGGCCACACCACAGCCACCACCATGGCATAGTTGGGGGCTTCTGGCCAGCAGTCGATACCCTCAAGCTAGAGCAGCTTTGAGCACCCGGTCTACCTCCCACAGGCTGATGAGTAACTTGCTCAAGTCAAAGAGTGTGGTGAGGGCCCTGAAGAGGGTTTGGCCTCCATCCCACAGCGGAGAGGCAGACTGGCAGGGCCTGGAGCCTTCCTGCTCCAGCCTGGAGCAGCCTGCTGGTTTTGTGGGGGGACTCCCTGTGGAGATGGCTAAGACAGATGTCAGGGGAAGAGGACAAGTGAGATCCAGCAGCTAAAAATGGGGTAGAAGGCAGCAGAGGAAAGAGGAGGAAGAAGGAGAGAGAGAGTGATCCAGAGTAGGAAGCCCCAGAGAATTAGCCAAGGTGCCACCCGGGCTATGAGGGAAGTGGGGAGCTGGTGGAGAAGAAAGGGGGCGGAAAGCCACAGGGCCTGCAGGCGGAGGGAAGGAAGGTTGGGCTAGTGTAGGGCTGGGCCTGGCTGGGGTGCTCCTGGAGCCAGCTGGGGCAGAGGCTGTTTATTTGGTTTCTCATTAACCAAAGGAAGTGCCTGGATCAGATGGAGCCTCTGCTGCTTGACTGCCTGCCCAGAGTGGGGCCCGGCCTGGGCTGGGGGTCTCTCATCAGGGTTGGTTCAGGCCAGATTGGTGTCGCTCACTGGGGTAGAGCCTGACTCAGTTGAGTGAGCACTTCCCGCACTTCTCCAACTGAGTGTCCTCCAGTAGTCCCCCACCCAGTCCACGCCTTCAACCCTCCCAGTGGGGGATGGAGCCCTGAGGGCCCCCTGGGAGCAGCTGTGGGAGTGTGAAGTAAAATCCAAGGGAGATTTTACAAAGGAAAGTGGGGCAATCTGCTGGGTAGCCCAGAAGCTTCGCAACTGGCTGTTCCCTTGCCCTAGCATGGGTGCCATGGCTGGTGCTGGTTTGAGCTTGGTGCTCACACTGTTGGTCACACAGTGTGCTTAGTAATTCCTTGTGTCCTTCACCTGGACAGCACCTGCCAGTTTGTTCAAATGCTTCTACACACTTTGTTTCATTGAATCTCACAAACTGCCCTGTGAGGGTGGTAGGTGGGGAATTACCTGACTTATATTTGAGATGAGGAAACCGAGACCCTGTGAGGGGCTGTAACTTGCCCAAGGATACACATCAGGTGAACAGGAGCACTAGGATACAAGTGCAGGCCTTTTATTACACCACGAGCAAATAAGAGGTATTCCCTGAGAGCGAGGGGTATGACTTCCCACTTCTTGCCTTTGAGCAAGCATGCTTCCTTGGGGATCTTAAAAAACAGGAGCCCTCCCCACCTCCACCCCCCATTCCCTTTCCATCTATCTTGGTCAGGGAGGGACCAAGCTCAGCTAGCTGGAGGCAGGAGGTGGGAGCCTCCAGTGGTAGGGCCCCAGACTGCCCCACCCTTGACTCTCCTTCCTGTCCCAGCTGGGCCTAAGCTCCTGGTGAGTCAGGGATACAGGATGCTTCCCAGGTAAGGGTGGGGCTGCCTGGCTTTCTCCGCAGGCTGAGCCCAGTTCACCAATAAAGCCAAACTGAGCAGGTGCTAACCAGGCCTCAGTTTCCCTGAAAGGTAAGGCCTTGTGGAGCTGGAAGGCCAAGGCTCTTGTGACCTTATTGCACTGGTTGATTTTAAGCTCCCAGGTGGCCTCCCTGAGGAACCAGTGACATGAATGGGCTGGTATCCACTAGGCAGGGGCACGAAGCTGGGCCAAGCAACCTACGGAAAGACCCAGGCCCCACTGGGGCCATCCTAGGTTGGACCCTGCTGAGCAAGCGGCCCTCTGGCCACCTGGCATCAATCACTCTCGGAAATCCAGCCCACCTGCCTACCTGGCCTCCTGTCCTGCCTGGGCACGTCCCACTGACACCCTAGCTGAGTCAGCCCCAGCCTGCCTGGGACCCTCCTCACCCATCTGCTGCCGGCCTCCCGTACAGCTGGACATTGGATCTGGGGGGCTGGGGCCCCAGCTGGCGCTGGTTAGGTTGGCTTCCTCTTTGCGAGGCTGCTGAGGGGGAGACCAGCCCCCACCCAGGACAGGGGTCATAGAACCCAAAATGAAAGCAATTTAAAGGCATTGGGGAGAGTAATTATAGTTTCTGTTTTCAATGGTTAATTATTCAGCTGGCAAAGAGAAAGGAAAAAAGGGAAAGCTGGGAGTTGGAGGGAATAAGGATGAAGAGATATGGGAGGGTGGGAGGAGTTTGCCATGGGGCCCTTTAATCCAGGTGATAGAGCCCTAGACCAAGAGGCTGGAGACCTGAGAGCCTGTCCCTGCTTTGCCATAACTCCCTTTTTGACCAGGGGCAGGCAGATGCCTGTCTGGGTAATGAAGGAGCAGTACTAGGTTTATTCATTTATTCAGAAAATATTTACCGAGTACCTACTATATGCCAGTCAATGGTCTGGGCACTGGAGTACAGTGAAAAGTAGGATAGACAAGGTCCCTGCTTCCAGAGACCTCACATTCTAGAAAAGTCTTTCAGTGCCCAGGTAACTCTTGATTCTGTTTTGTATTGGTGACTGAGTCACAAGAATGTGAGAGGTAGAATGGAGAATACACTGATTTAAAATTTGGGTTCTAAAGTGAGTCATTCATTCATTCACTTATTCATTTTGTTAAACAAATATTGAATGCATGGCACATAGCAAGTACCAATAAATAGTAGCTGCTGCTTCTCCCATGAGGGACGGAGTAGACAATTTGGCCCTGGGGCTGAGCTTCTAGGGGACTGTTCCTGCTTTGAGAGTGGACCCTATGACCTGACTGTTGCTGTCATCATCCACCAAAGCCGGCCTTTTGCGAGGTTGTAAAACATCCTAAGAAGTTATCCTGTGGTTCTAATGCCAGCTTGCTTCCTCTAGCCCATGGCCAGGTACCTGAGCAAAACATACCCATGATAAACCCTTCCCAAGGCCTGTAGGCAGAAGCTGCCCAAACTAGAAGAGGTGTCCTCAGCCCTTGCCTATCACTGTTGCCCTATGGCTGGTCCCTCCCAGCCTCCCTAGTGGTGGTGGGTGAGGAGCTGGCTTCTAAGAGAAGAGCTTGCCCCCTTTCTCTGGCCAGGTCGCTAGGGAGAAGCTCCATGTGGATCCTTCAGTTCCAGGGCACCAGGGGAAACCAAGGGAGACCCTAGAATCCACCCCGTGCGCCGGAGACCCACAATGGCTGGATTTTCCTGGGTAGAACCCTTGCTGTCAGGGGAACTGGCTAGCAGCCTCACTGGCTGCCCTCATGCTGGTTCAGGTAGAGTCTAAGAAGTCAGGGGCCAGGAAAGAGTAGAGCTAGGACTTTTCTGAGAGCTCTTTTCCAGACCAAACCCCTCATAAGAAAACTGAGGCCCAGAGACAGGAAGGGACTTATCCAAGGGCACACAGGAAGTGCTGGCAGAGCCAAGCCTTGGACCCAGCTTCCTTGCCTCGCAGGCCAGAGCCAGTTGCCCTTCTTGCATACCGTGTGGCCTTGTTCTCTCAAAATCCCTGAGTGTGTGTGTGTGTGTGTGTGCGCCAAACAAACCTATGTATACACAGTATTTATATTGACAAACTTTGTAAGTTTACACAAGGCAATTACCAAAATGACACATTATAACCCTGAGGAAAATATGGTCCTGGGAGGTTTAGGCCTGGTTCGGAGCAGACCGCGAAAATGTACTCATCGTCTGCCCCCTCTCTGGGGGTCCCTCTCCTGTGGCACCTTACACAGCTCTGAAGTCACTCATCAGCAAAATAGCTTGGAGGTATCCGTAGGGGCCAGACCCACTGGTTCACAGCCCAGACCCAGAATTGGGCATCTCAAGGCTGGGCAGAGCCTTATAGACCCAGCGGTTTCACCCTTGTTTGGATGCTGACTGTGGCTGGCCAGCCTCTGCACGCATACCTCAGGGCAGGCCTTCTTCCCTCCCCCACCCAGGCTGCTTGGGCCTTTCCGGCCAGCCTGACAGTTAGCTGTCCTAGCACTGTGTTCAGCCCCCCTGCACACACTAATAGCCATGGCAGTAACATGCTTTCACATGCAAATTGCTATGGAATTCTCAGCCCCTGCCGGTGCCCCAGCCCCCAAGGCCTCCCCCTGGGCAGATTCAGAGAAGAGAATGGAATCTTTCAAGCTGTTAGGGCGTCTAGAGACCTTCGAGTCCAGCCCCCTTGTTGGATGGATGGGAAAACTGAGGCCCAAAGAGGGGAAGAAGGAACTGCTCACAGTCACACAGAGAGTTCACCGGGACTGGCCCTCACCCAGGTCTTCCGACTTCCAGCCCATTGCCTCTTCAAACCGCCACACAGCCTCCTAATCCCTCTCATCCCCCACCCCACCCCCATCATGGGGTATTTACTGTGGACTCTGGGATCCCTCCCCCTGGCACAGATGCTCCTGGGAGACACCCCTCAGTGGGGCCTGGGAGTGTGAAATCCAGAGAAGAAAAGACCAGAGATAGCCATGACTTAGGGGCATTGCCCAGGGAAGGGAGCCATTCTCCTTTGAAACAGGCAAAAGACAGGATTTGCTCACTTCTCTCTCTGCGCTGCCATCCCCTGATACTGGCCAAACCTCCCCCATCCCCCGCCCACCCGGCAGGCCTGCCAAGCTATGCCAAGCCTTCTCCTGGGCCCTAGTCCACCAGATCTTTCCAAGTTTGTGCATCATCACTCTGCTGGAGTGGTCACCAGCAAAGCTTGGGTTCTGGGAGGCCCTGGGAACCCTGGTCCCAGCTAGAGTATGGGAACATTTCCCTTCCCTTCAGTTCAGCTGAAACAAGATGGGAATTTTCTGAAATGAACTTTACAAGGAAACCGAAAGGAAATGAAAATAAACACCAAAAGGGAAAAAGAGACAAGCTTACAGAGCACAAGTGTCTGCTCCCAGCTCAGCTGAGGTCTTACTACAGATGGACCCAAGCTAGAAACTTCCGGGTTATCCTTGAAATCTGCCTTCAGTTCTGCCTCTGAACTGAACTTGACTCTGCCCATTTCTGAGCACCCCTAATACCACCAGCCACTCTGGTTTGTACTACCTTTATCTCTTACCTGGACAATGGCAATAGCCTTCTGACTGGTCTCCCTGCTTCCATTCCACCTCTCTCTCTTGCAAAACAGCAGCCAGGGCCATCTTTCCAAAACTCAATTCTGATCTTGCCCATCGCTGCTTACCTTTCATATTTGTCCATCGTTCCCCAACTCTTCAGCATGGCTTTCAGGGTCGTGGGTGATCTGGCCCTTGCCCATCTCCTTAGTCTCTCACCTCTACCCCTCTCCACCACGCACACCTTACACACCAACAACCCAAAGCTACTCCTTGGCACCTGACCAGAACAGGCACCCTTAAGCCTCTGCGCCTTTCTGTATGTGCTCCCATCAGCCAGAAATGCCCGTCCCCTTGCCCGTTGTCTGGCAAACTCCTATTGAGCCTATTATTCACGGACATTTCTGACCCCCAAGCCAGGCCAAGTTGCTGTTCTCTTCTCAGCCCTCACAGCGCTTCTGCTCACACTGCCAGTGTCTGTCTCCCCCAGTAGATTGTGAGCTTCTGGAGGACAGAGCCAGTGTTTCATTTCTGCATCTCACCTGGAATGATGCCCAGCACAGAGTTTAGCACAGAGGCAATATCAATAAACCTTTGAAATGTTTGTCGACTTGAATGGGCTTGGCTGGGCTGGGACAGTCACCCCAGGGCTCTATCCCTGCCCTTCACTGCTCACTTTACCATCCAGCCAATCTGGAGAGTCAACATCTTATTATATTCCCTTACAATAAACGCTAACATTTACTGAGTACTTTTTGTGGGCCAGGCACCATGCTCCACACTTCATGTACATTACTTCATTGACACCTTCTGCTGCAGTGATGTCTCAGAGAGGTCCCTATCTGAGGTAGGACTGTGATTATCTCTGTTTTACAGATGAGGAAATGGAGGCTCAGAGAGGGAAAGTGCCTTGCCCTCAGGCACATGGCTAGGAAGTTGTATGTAAGGACTTGAACTCGAGAAGCCGGAATGTGGAGTCCAAGTACTTAGGTGCTTCACCACACTAGTAAGGCAAAGTGACGGTGGCAGCTTGGGGAAAGAAGGAACCTGGGCCCTTTGGTCTGTACCCCTTGATGCTGGCCACGTGGCTTCAGAGACTGTCCAGTGTGGTAGTTAACAGCCCAGATTCTGGAGTCAGGCTGCCAGGGTTTACATTCCAGCTTTACCACTTTCTAGTTGTGAATTCTTGAGCCATTTACTTAAACCCCTCCGTGCTTCTGTTTTATTCATCCAAAAGATGACACTGAGAGTAGCAGCCATCTCATGAGACTGTAGTGAGGATTAAGTGAATAAACACACATCCAGCCCTTAGAACAGTGCCCAGCCCTGGTAATTGCTTCGTAAACGCCATTTACTACCCTTTGAGTCCCGAGGCAACCTTTGGTTCCTTCACTCAGCCTTAGGCAGCCCGAGTCCTCTACGGGCTGGTCACTGCTTGGCCACTTGAATCAGAAGGTTCAGCTGCTAATATTCCCTGGCCTCAGCCCGGGTTGCTATGTCCCCAGTGAGGGTGCAATGGGTGGTGGGCTGCAAGCTCCTCCAGGCCCCAGCCCCAGGGCTTAGCTGTCCTAGGCTTGACTCCTGAAGGCCCAAAGGGAGGAATACCTAGGCTGCTGTAACCCTTACAAGGAGCCTGGAGTCAGGATCAGGAGACTCGCATTTGAGGCCTGACTCTGCCCCTAATAGTCATATGTGCCATGTCTTCTCTTGAGGCCTGGGTATCTTCTTCATCTGTTGAACGTAAATGGGATGATGTAAGCAAAACTGCTTTGTGAAGAAAACACGTATGCTTTGATGTAAGGAGCCACCATTTCCCATCAGAATGTGTGTTCCTTCGGGGCAGTGAACCTGGGCCTCAGTAAAGAGCCAATGAATAATGAATGAGTATTTCTCCCACCCAGAATCCATGCTCCTCCCCAGCCAGACTCTAGCAGCCAGAGATCCAATTCTGAAGCAGGGACACTCACTCTGATAATGGCCTAGAATGCTCTGGGAAAGTCGAGAAGGATGTGTTGCCATGTTTAGGAGAAGCCCATGCACCACAACCTAAGATCCAGAGACTATTTTGTTCCCATCCTCAACAGGTTCACTAGAGTTGCAGGCACTTTTGAAAGAAGGACAGTGCTACACTAAATGGCCCCTTTCTACACGCTGTTTTGCTGGTGAAGTTTCAGCAGGTACAGCCTGTCTGGGAGCCACTTAAGTAACAATACACATCAAAAACCTAAAAATGTGGAGGCGCTCTGACCCAGCAATTCCAATGTGGATGAAGGCCCTGTGTGAGCGATTTTCATCACAATCTTATGTATTTGCAGTGGTTTTCTAATATAAAAAAAATGGCTTCAAAAGCCATCTCCTCTGGGTAGTTTTGGGCTTTTGTGATTTTTTTTTTCCAAGATGGGGTCTCATTATGTTGCCCAGGCTGGACTCAAACTCCTGGGCCCAAGTGATCCTCCCACCTCAACCTCCCAAGTAACTGGGACTACAGGCACAGGCCATCACTCCTGGCTATGTCTGGGTAGTTTTCTTAATCTACACACACACACACACACACACACGCATGCACGCACACACATGCACACACATATACACAAACACACAAGTCCAGTAACAATGAAAAATTTTTGGTGCAGCGTATATTAACTGTCTTCTCCTTTGAAAAACTTTCCTAGTTCCCCTCCTGAGTTATGCATATGTCTTTCTTGACTCCAGCACATTGGATTGCAACCACTGGAGTCTTCAACTCTCAGTAACTCAGTTTCCTCATTTGTAAAATGGGGAAACTGATATTGCCTATGCTGTTGGACAGTTGAAAAGATGCCACGAGATAATAAATATAAAGCCCTTAGCAGAGTGCCTGGCAGGTCATAACCACTCAATCAATTTTATTATTGTGATTATTATCTCAATGCAAGACAGTCACAAGTCTGCCTCTATCATTAGTCGGTGATCTCTTCCATGGTAGGGACTAGGCTATGGTTTTTTCTCTCTGAATCTCCAGTGCCCAGTACAAAGCTTGATATATGGTGGGTGCTGAGTGAGTTTGGTAAAAGGATAAATTGAGTCCTATGCCCTCAATACAAAGAAGCAGCTGAGGCCCAGGAGAGGACAAATCAAGAGTTAAGACTAGAACCCAGGTCTTCTGTCTTCAAGCTGTGGTCCCCTAGGGAATTGAGGGTGAGGGTGGGATTGTGAGTAACCTTCTGGATTCCTTGAGTTGGACTGCTTGGGCTCTTTCTGAACTTGGGGGTCTGAGATCCCTGTGATCAGAGGGACTCTGGGGCGGGGGCAGTTGTGCTGATCCCCCCTCTTCATTCTTGCCCTCGTTCCCTCCATCTCGGGCTCTAGTCTAGCCCAGCCAAACAGGAAGATTCATTAACCGTCTAAATATACAGAGCCCAGGGGCCATGTGCAGCCTGCAACAGAGCTGGGGTCCCAGCAGGGCCAGAGCCTGAGGCAGCAGTGCCGGCAGAGGGCTGGCTGGGAGGGGGGCTTAGCGAGGGGGAAGCCCAGGGAACAGCTAATGTGATGATTGATGGGGAGGTGAGTGAAGCCAGGCTAGCCCTGGGCCCTCAGACCTCCGGTCTCTAGTCCTATTCTTACCTATCTATCCTTGCATTCCCCACCCCAGGTCCATTCCTGGTCCCCACCGTAGCTATAGTACCATCCCCATCTCCATACCCTCCACCTCCTTGGTCCAGGTCCCTGGGCTTCAGAAGTACGAAGCCTAAGAGGTGGGCGGCCAGGGTTGGGGGTGGGTTTCCCCAGGCTCTTGCCTGCTTATTATTATAAGGGCTATTTCTCTAATCAAAACTCCCCAATTACCCAAGGGCCCCTCTGATTAATATTCCATGATAACAGGAACAGGTCACATCTGGCTGCAGGAGCTGGAATTCGACACTCCAGGAGCCCCATGATTGGTCTGCAGGAAGAATAATAAACTTCTTTCTCCTGCCCCCCTTTCCCTTTCTTTCCATTCAGAGGTCCCCTTTTCCTCCACCTTCCCTTCCCCAGCTCTCCATCTGTCCCCCTCCACCCCTATCCAAGGCCTCTGCGTTGCACTCTGCCCTCTTTTGAGGTGGAAGCTGCCTCTGCAGTCTGGGTCAGCCCTCTGGCCATTGTTGTCCCCTTCTTTGCCAGGCTGATCTTTGGTGTGGGAACATGTTTTGCTGGGACAGTGGGCTGAGTAGGGAGGCTGATTTCTGAGTGATTGTCGGTGCTTTAAATGTATCATCTCATGAAATCCTCCTCACTATCCCCCTATGAGGGAGGAAGTATTATCCCTGTTTATTGACAGGGGCACAGTATGCCTAGAAGCCACAAGACTTGCCCAGCATCACACAGTCTTCCAGTGACAGAGCTGGGATTTCAAGCCCAGGACTCTCTGCTTCCAAGGCTTCTCTTCTCCCCACACCCCACCCTGATCTGCTGAGGATGGTTTCAGTCCCTGGATGCTTGGATTAAGATGGGACCCGCTGATATGGCAGAGAGCCAGTGCCCATGAAACCCAGACTCCCAGGCTTCTGTTGGATTTGAGATGGGTTTTCAGGCAAATGCACCAAGAACTTTTAATG
Organism: Pan paniscus; assembly: GCF_029289425.2. Taxonomy (NCBI): domain Eukaryota; kingdom Metazoa; phylum Chordata; class Mammalia; order Primates; family Hominidae; genus Pan; species Pan paniscus. The sequence continues at coordinate 68,507,782 of NC_073272.2, forward strand.
CAATCCCACAGCCCAGAGAGGAGAAAAGACGTTCCCATGTTCATATGGCAAGGTGGTCAAAAATATGGGTCTCAGCCCCAGATCTTCTGACACTCAGATGAAAACTTCGATTTGCCATCATGTGGATGGCCCTGAATGAGAGAGGTTTCTTGTCACACCTGCATGTAAGGGACTGCCAGACACCCCCTCCCCTGTCTTAACCCAAGGACACCCCAGACAGTGCCCAGCTGCTTGTGTTTGTTCAGTCTTCACCAAGGAGCCTGGACAGAACATGGTCTCTGCTTAGGGTAGGGGTGGGGACAGCAGGGGAAGGGGTTGTGGCTGCTGCAGGCGGCCAGAAAAGATTTGCCTTCAGCCAATCCTAGGCTATGGCTCTTGGCCCTGGGGCCGAGCTCTCTGCTGACCCACCATGCATCTCAGCAGTCAGGAGGAGGGCAGACTCTTGAGTTTCAGGGGCACAATCAATCCTCCACTGCTCTCTCCCCAACACACTATCAGGTGTCTGAGAGTGGGACACCAACTTGGATTTGCTGAGGAGGGGTAGGGCAGTGAAGTGTTTCTCTCCACCTCTGACTCTCCTACCTGGCTCTTGCCTTGGGCTGTCACCTTGCTCCTACCTCCCCAGGGAGCTCCTTTGCTCAACTCTAATCAGAAATACCCTGGAGCCATCTCCCGAATTCATACCTAGGTAAACTGGGGGCCCTGGATGAGTAGGAGGCTAACTGAGTCTTTGACTCAGTCAGTGGCCCCTGGCTCCAACCATACTTCCCATCTGCTCCGTCTACTGGCTGGGACTGTCCTGGCTAGAGGGCTAAAACACGGAGCTGCTCCGTCCTCATGTCCTGCCCATTGGTGGGGTCTGAGATATCCACTGTTTTGTAGGTATCCATGAGGCTTCTAGGGCACAACTACCTTGAGATTACTGGAGGCCCACACAGGCCTTGTAAGAGCCTGAGCCCTGCATGGGAGAGCTGAGGCCCAGGTCTCTCCCGTCCCTTCTGCCTTGCTTTCTTCCAGCCACTGCTCTTATTGTCCAAGCCCCCACAGCCTCTCACTCCAATCTCTGCCTTTACCTCCCCCCAGTTTTATTCTGCCTTCCGGTTGCCACTCTCATGTTCTACACACTGAAGCTACCTTCGTAAACTCCAGATCCATGTTAGTTACTTAACTTCCCTGTGCCTCAGTTTCCTTATCTGTAAAGTGGGGACAAGAATCATACCTATCTCATAAGATTGTAAGGATTAACTGAGAGCACGCACGTAAAGCAAATGCTTCATCATCTAACCTGCTAATACTGAAACAGGCTAACGCCAAGTGAGCAGTTACTGTGTGTCAAGCACTGCTCTAAGCACCTTACATGTGTGATAGTTTAGGTCAGCTCCACAACGGTTCGATGTGGTGAGGATTACTGCTGTCATTCTCATTTCACAGATAACTGTACTGAGGTGCAGCAATATTATGCAACTTGCTGCAGTTCACATTGCTAGTAACCTGCAGAGCCAGCCTTTGAACTCAGATAATCTGACTCCGGATTTGACCTCTTAACCAATCTGTCATTTTTGCCACCCTAGGAACAGTCTCTGACTCCCCAGTACCTAGAGGACAAAGTGTAAATTCCTTAAGCTGCCATTCAAGGCCCTTCCACCCCTCCTCCTTGCATTACAATGCACCCTGAGAACTGAATGTCTCCAGACCACCAAGGGTACTTACCTGCTTACAAGCCACTGCTCAGGCAGTTCCTTCCACTTGGAATGACCCCTCCCCAACCCCCTAAAACCCTCACATATACACACAAACCCCACCTCTCCCAGTGTTTATTTTGAGCCAATTTCCAAAGCTAATGGGTTTAGAGGAAGCACTTGAAGATGTGGAGTTTGTGTGTGCCTGTTTGGGGGTTTTGGTAGGCAGGGTTTAGAGGGTCACTTCAGGTGTGACCACCCTCATGGAGCCAGAGGTGCCCTGGGCCAGTAGTCCTTAACCATTTGGCCACCTAGAACCATCCTTTTGAATGATTCCTCCCCATTCCTCTTCTCCCCCTGCTCTCACACCAAGGCTCTGATGGATCCTGTCTACCAAACGCTCTGTATTGGAAAAATATAAAGCACGGTTAGCAGGAAAGGACGGTCTCTTGGGAAATTGGATACCACATTTGAGAGGTGTATGGATTTTGCCTTCTTCCCCAACCCTGCTTCTTCTGAACTTGAGTTTTTGAATGACTCCATGCGACTTCTGGGCAAACCGGATGCCTGGGCTGGGCCCCCTGTGAGTGAGAATAGAAAGATCGGTATTTTTCTCTCCGCTGTTGATATGGTTTTATTGTCATGCTCTAGGACTGACTGCAAGAGACAATTGATCCTACTGCCCAATTGTTGTCAGAAAGCACGACTTAAGATCAACTACCCGAAAACTCAAATCATCAGCATTGGCAGGCAGCCCCCCAGCGTTCAATTGGTTTCTCTCCAACAATTTAATACAGCAGGTCAAATCACTCAGTTACCTGGGGGTAAAATTTGCGACTAATCCATCTTGGAGGGTTCACCGGGAAGCTATATTGCCTAAATTAGATGTTCTAGGGGTGTTTTATTGAAAGTTTTTAAATGGCCACAGTGGCAATTGGTAACGCCTGTTTGAAAGTGTTCCAGACAGAAATGGTTGTGGGCCTGGCTCGAAGGTGGAGAACTTTGCACATTGGAGGGGATTGAAAACTGTTGCAGGGTGGGGAGCGGGGGTAGGGGGCAGATGATTGCCTTCATCAGTGGATACCCCTCCGGGCCCCTCTGTGAGAATCACCCCTAGGCCTTCTTGATCCCTCCCCTCTGCCTGGCTCTCTGGCTGAGCCTGGGACTCTGCCCTACATCCGTAACTCACGACTGCGACAGCCCAGGATCTCACTCCAGATAACTCAGCCTTGAAGCTCCTGTCACCCTAGCCTTACCAATAGCTAAGCTGGCAGAGATCATATTTATGGTGGACTGCCTGAAGGGCAGACTGCCCACCCTATCTCTTGGAGTCTTATATTCTCCTTTGCTTAAAGCAGCTCATCAGAGGGCTCAGTATTGAGACCACTGTACTGTGGCCTTTCGGGAGGCAGGAAAGCACAGGGACTGTGAATCTGGGCTTCGGTAACAGACAGACCTGGGTTTGCCTCTAGCCCCACCACTTCCTCCCTGTGTGTTCCTGGGCAAGTGATTTCACCCGACTCAGTTTCCTTCTTTGTAAAGTGAGGATAATAACAGTGTTTACCTTTTCGGGGATTTAATGCCTAGCACGTAGTAAATAATGGCTATTATTATTATTATTATTTTTGAGACGGAGTCTTGCTCTGTCGCCTAGGCTGGAGTGTGACGGCATGATCTCGGCTCACGGCAACCTCCACCTCCCGGGTTCAAGCAATTCTCCTGCCTCAGCCTCCTGAGTAGCTGGGATAACAGGATCCCACCACCACAGCCGGCTAATTTTTGTATTTTTAGTAGAAACGGGGTTTTACCATGTTGGCCAGGCTGGTCTCGAACTCCTGACCTCAGGTGATCTGCCTACCTTGGCCTCTCAAAGTGCTGGGATTACAGGCGTGAGCCACCACGCCTGGCCTGGCTATTATTATTTATTGTTATTCTTGGAGAATTGCCACAGGTCCTTGTAGTAGATGATTGGAGGAAACATCGTGGCAATGTCAACCTGGTACTCACTGCAGGGATGTTGTTGAAGACATCGTGTGGTCGCTTCTCCCAGGGCCCTATTTGTAAAGGGCCAAGGGAAAGATGTGATTCCTTTTCCAACTGGCAAAAGCCATGCTTCTCTGGAATACTTGGTTTATTTTTATGTTACAGATGCCGTGAAGCTTATAATTGATGGCATTTCCTTCTTTTATGAGGCTACCAGGGGAGCTGAGAGCCAAACACAGGCTCTAGTAACTGTGTAGAATGTCAGGGAAGGCGTTCGGTGTGTGTGCCAATCTTAATCCTGGCTTTATTATTTTCCTAATGTTGTTTTTCTTTATCTTGATTTCTTTCAAGTACATATTTTATGATTTTATATTTTATAGCTTTTGTTCAGTTGTCCCAAATTCTTTGATGAAAATATGTGCTACAAATGACTGTTGTAAGAGTCACTATCACTGAGTGAATATTTACTATTACCAGCGCTTACCAAAAATGAGTTTATTTACTCTCACAACAAACAGCCACACGAGGAAGGGGCCATTAATATCAACCCCTCCTTACAGATAAGAGAATTGGGGTTCAGAAAGGTTAATTTACATGCACAAAATCGTATAGCTTGGTAGGCCTGGGAATGAACCTGTGCCGTCTGATCCAGAGCTGTAACCTGGCTAGGCTGTGCTGCCTCTGATGGATCAATGGAAAGAAGGCACACAGGCAGGAATCTAGGGGATACATGTGCACAGATGATGGATGAGATAAATGGACATAGGCGGGAATGACAGGCATAGATGGCAGACAGTGAGATGGAAGACATGATTGGTTTTTCTGTAAGATACCCAGGGTTGTCTCATTGAGGTGATACAATTCTAGCCCAAAGCAAAAGAACTTAATGTCTTAGCCAGTGCAATCCTACCATAAAGGTACATCAGTCTCCCATAGGGCTTTTGAAAATGGAGATACTCGTGGCTGTTCATTAATGCCTTTGTGGACCTCTATTCATTCATGTGTGCATCCATCATGCAACTACTATGTGGCTGGGCACTGGGGACACAAAGGTCACTAAGACATGATGGATCTCTGCCCTCAAGGGGCTCCTAACTCACTGAGTGAGACATACATGAAGGCTACAGATCATGATACAGATGCGCTGGAACCAAGGTCTCTTCATGGGGTTTGGGAGGCACCAAGGCAGTCGGGGTGGGGAGCAGGTCATAGAGAGTCAGGGAATGCTAGAAGTTATTATCTCATTAGGAAAGGCTTCCAAGATGGGGAGTTGAATGAAGCGTAGAGGATGACTAGGAGTTTGCTAGGCTGCAGATAGAGGTCCCGGGGGCAGAGAGAACCACATGGGCAAAGGCACAAAGGCAGTCACAAAAGCACAAAGATGGGGCATATTGGGAACGCTGCAAGTAACCCCTTTTGATTGGAGGGTAGAGAGTGTGATGGTGGCCTTAGAGATGAAGCTAGAGGGGCTAGGAGGCCATATCACGAAAGACCAAGGTGTTTGGAGTTTTTCATATGGCAGATGGGGAACCCTGGAAAGGTTTGAGGCAGGGGAGGCACCCAGTCAGCTTTGCATTTCAGAAAGTTATCCACACACTCAGAGAGGCATAGAGGGAGACCAGCTAAGAGGCAGTTTTCACCGCCATCATGCCACCACAGTGTTCTGAGCTGCTATCCCATGTGTTGCTCGTTTCAAAAATATCTATTGAGCACCATCTTAGTCTGCTAATACCTGAGATTGGGTAATTTATAAGGAACGGAAATTTATTTCTCACAGTTCTGGAGACTAGTAGTCTGAGATAAAAGCACTGGCAGACTCTGAGTCTGGTGACGGCCCACTTCCTGGTTCATAGGTGGTGCCTTCTCACTGTGTCCTCACGTGGTGGAAGGGATTGCATGGGTGGGGGGGTCTCTCTCAGTCTGTCATGTTTTATAAAGGCACTAATCCTAATCACCTTTCCAAGTCCCACCCCCTAATACCATCACCTTGGAGGTTAAGATTTCAACATGTGAACTCTGGAAGGACACAAACATTCAGGCCACACATAGCAAGCGCCTATCAAGCATCAGGCACTGTTCTAGGCACTGGAGATACTGCAGTAAGCAACATGGACAAAGCTCCCTCCTTGCAGACAGCGTACATGCTAGTGGAGGGAGACGCACAATAAATAATAAACACAACAAACAAGAAATTTATATGTCATGTTAGAAAGCAATAAAAGCTATAGAAAAAGAGAAAATACAGCATGATAAAGAGCATTGGGATTATGAGGGTGGGGCTGGCATGAGACCTTATTGAGAAGGTATATTAGTCCGTTTTCATGATGTTGCTAAAGACATACCCGAGACTAGGTAATTTATAAAGAACAAGAGGTTTAACGGACTCACAGTTTCACTTGGCTGGGGAGGTCTCACAATCATGGCAGAAGGTGAAAGGCATGTCTTACATGGTAGCAGACAAGAGAAAATAAGAACCAAGCGAAAGGGGTTTCCCCTTATAAAAGTGTCAGATCTCAAGAGACTTATTCACTACCGTGAGGACAGTATGGGGAAAACCACCCCCATGATTCAATGATCTCTCACCATGTCCCTCCCACAACATGTGGGAATTATGAGAGCTACAATTTGAGATGAGATTTGGGTGGGGACACAGCCAAACCATATCAGAAGGTGACATTTAAGCAAAAGCTTGAAGAGAGAAAGTAGAGGCAATGTGGGGACTCTTCCCAGGTCCGACCCGCACAGATGTTCACAGGCCAGGGCAGTGGACTTGGGATCTGGCTGTCCCGGATTTGAGTCCTGGTACCTTGGGCAAGAAACCACCTCTCAGAGCCTCCATTTTCTCCTGTACTTCCTGACTTCTGGGGCTGTGGTGAGATGACGGACACGATGGTGCTTAGTAGCTAGACAGGTAGGCCCTGGAGGTAAAGGGATTGTCACACATCTTCTCTCTGGCATCCGCCACTCACCCCTACCCCAGCAGCCCCATGGCTCTGGCTGAGGAACCAGTTGAAGAGAAGGCAGTGGGAGAGTTGCTGACAGTGCCTCGTTCAGGGGAGGGTGAACAGCTTCTCTGAGCTCCAGTAAAGATGAAACTGGGCCACAGGTTTCATCCTTACATCCTTCATGATGTCAACCTGTGGCATTATAGCTGTCGTCTCTGCCATGCACGACTGGGCACGAACCCATAGTGCGGCAGAGCTGGAAAGAAGCCCCTATGGGATGAATGGGGATGCTGAGGCCCAAAGAAGGCAAAGGACTGGCCCAAGGGCACACAGTGAGAGTCAGAAACACATCTGACACTGGGGTCTAGGTCTCCTGCCTCCCAAGTGGGTCATGGAAGCTGTTTTGACCCGGGTCAATTTATTAATAGTTACAGCCCCTGCCTTGGCCTTTTTTCTTACTGAGGCTTCCTTTGACAGTCTGGAGCCCACTGCTAAAAACTATAACAGTTGCTACATTTAGCGTTCTTCCAAGAGACTTCCATTTGTTATCTCGTGAGTCTCTCAAAAACCCCACGAAGTATTATTATTACCCTTATTTTTATTGATGAGGAAACTGAAGCACAGAGAGGCTAAGTGACTTGCCCAAGGCCACACCTTAGGAAGCGGAGGAGCTGACCAATTTTGGCAGTTTTGCTCATAAATCTTTGTATTTAGCCACTAGGTTACATAGGTGTGAGATGAGTATGTGTATGTGCATGATGTCTGTGTGAGTGTGGCTGAATGCGTGTGTTGGGAAGTGTTCCTGGCTAACTCCCAATTGCTGTTTCACGCTCTTCACAGGGGCTGTCTGGGGAACAGGGCAAGCTAAGAGATCTCCCAGCCAGGCCCCTTTGGGACTGGAGGGTGCCGGTGGTTCAGCATTGCTGCGACTCCATGTCCAGATCCCCTTACCGCCCCATCATAGGAAGAGCACCACAACTTGCAAGAACATACACAGACAGCACGGTGGATGTGAAGCCCTTTTCACATTGTAGGGCAGTGGCTTTCCAACTGTGCTTACTGCACCAGCAGCATCAGCATCACCTGTGAACTTGTCGGAAATGCAATTTCTTGGGCCCCACCCAGTTGAGACTAGATCAGGGACTCAGAGTGAGGCCCAGCAATCTGTGTTTTAGCAAGCCCTCCGGGGAATTCCATTGCATGCTCAAGTGTGAGCATTAGAGACATACAGGAGAGGAGAGGCCCCACAGCATATTGGGTTTGCAGACTTCCATGTTTGTACACACATATGTTCAGGGCACAGTGCTTTACACTTTCCAAAGAGCCTTCTCACCCATAACCTCCTCCTAGCTGCTCGACAACAAGGATTCCACCCACTTCTCAATGAGTAAACTGACATCCAGGAAGGTGAGGTCATACAGCAGTCAGTCCCTGGCAGATGCCAAGCATGGCGGTCTTATCTGACATGCAGTGCCTCTCTTAGATCCTTCTGCCCTGTCTTCTGTGCCAGTCCAGGGCACCCCCTGCCCACAGCAGCCACTCAGGGAAGAAAGGGGATAGAGAGATGGCCGTCCTTGGCTTCCTGCTCACCCCCACCCCTGCTCATCCTCTCCCTCCTGTCAGCAGCACCTGCAGAACAAGTTCCCTGTTCTTTAGGTGAGTTCACCTGGCAAGGAAGGAGAAGGGTGCCCCAGGAATGTGGAGGGGCTCTAGGAGTCCAGTGGTCATTTTCTAGGAGATACTCAGTGGTGGATCGATGGCAGCAGAAGCTTCAGATGTAGAGTCGCCTTTCCATTTCATCTGCTGAATATGGGGACCCCCCTGGGGTTGTCCCAAGGGACATGACCCCAGTCCCAGTATAAGGTGAAAGGTGGCACCTCAGGCTGACTCCTGCCCAGGCCTGTTTTCCACTCTGGTCACCTGCCTGCATCAGGGTCCCTGGCAGGGAAGTGAGGGGATTGTTCTGTCTAGCCTGCCAGAGGGGCTGTGGCGTGACAGGATGGGACAGCAAGAGGGGGAATATCTGGATCCCCCAAACATAAGGTGTAGACACAGCCAATAGACCATAAAAGTAGGCTTCAGACCAGAGCATGTTGGCAAACATCTGGTCCAGTGATTCTCAACCTGGGGTTTGTGCAATTTGGGGGAGGGGAGGCCTACTGATATATTCCCAGAGGCCACAAGTTCTCTGAGAATTGAACTTTTTTATGGTCTTATTTTGATGCTAAACACAATTTTTGTTACACTTATGAAAACAGCTATGATTCACAATTGCAAGCCATTTTCATAGCCTGGATTCAGTTCTGAGGGAGCTTCTCAAGTTGGGGAACATGCAGACCTGGGGTGGGGAGTTAGAGGTGTTCATTGATACCTTCTCAGAGGGTGGTTCTGCTGAAATTTTTTTCCTAAAAAGGGAAAGTCTGTGTATTCCATCCCAACATTCAGAAGGACTAATGTATCCCCGCCCCTTCATGTTCCACTCATGGACACGGAGGCCCAGAGAAGGCCAGGTACTTGCTCAAGGTCTTCCAGCAAGCCAGGGCAGAGCTGAGACTGGAAGGCTGGGCTCCTTCAGCCTGGCCCAGGGCTCTTGTTGGCACACTCTGCAGGGGCAAGGCTCAGGCCAGGCCAGGAGCAGTAGGGGTGGCAGAGGTGTGTGTCTCAGATGTTTCCATTACAAATTTGTCAGTTCTCTTTCTATTCATTGGGACCGCATGGATTCATTTGGATCTTTTAAAGAGATCCAAGTTCCAGTGCGGTAGCTCACACCTATAATCCCAGCACTTTGCAAGCCTGAAGTGAGAGGATTGCTTGAGACCGGGAGTTTGAGACCAGCCTATGTTCCCAAAACATAGCAAGACCCTGTCTCTGTAAAAAATTTAAAAAGTAAAAAGAAAAGAAAAAAACTAAAGTGATCAATTCAGCCAGAGGGTGAATAGGAAAGTAGGAATCAAAAGCTTCATGTCATGGTGACTACCGTGTCTGTGTTCTGTAACAGATACATAGACAGGTAACGTTAAGTCCCTGATTTCCCCCAGCTCCTAGACTGTCAGGGAATGGTAAGCAGTTGTGAAAATAATAATAGTGCCTCACAATTCTCCAAATTGGACATTTCCCATAATGACAACTAACATTTATTTAACATGTACTGTGTGCCAGCTACTTTACACCTATGATGTCAAGCTGTCATTGAGGAAGGTACAGCCACATTTTGTACATGGGGATAATAAGGCCTGAGAAGGTTAAATAAACGGATTCTAGGCAGCAGAGCCAAGCACACCGATTTCTGATTCCTGAGCAAACTTTCTTAACTCCTTCATTTCAATAGCTCTGGAAATAATAACAGGGATGGTCGTTTCCCCCATTTCACAGAAGAGAAAACTGTGGCTCAAAGATGAGGAGCATTTGGATCACAGGGTACAAAGCTAGGAAGTGTTCTGTCTGCTTCCTGATATAGTATCTGTTCACTAGTCCCAGTATGCCCCATCAAAGACCCAAGGCAGTGAGATCTTTGAGGATTTGGTAATATGTCAGAAACACACTTGTCAAAAATCAGTGACAACAGCAAATCAGTTGAAATTATAAATTGGTTGAAAATGAATGTCTCCAGTCAATGTTTTTCCATGCAATAGTAATTTCCAGGTACTATGGGGAAGGTTTTTTTTTTGCAGCCTTTGAGCATGTTTGTCTGTTTTCTGAATTTTAAAATTTTTATTTTGGGGGAGAATAATTTGGGAATTCATTTTCAACTCATTCTTCCTGCCCTGGTTGTTCAGCAATATTGTCATGAACTTTGAAATTTTACCTGCGATTCTAAGTAAATTGTCTAAAAAAGTAAGTGGGTTGAAACTGAAATGTTTCCATCTGCTGGTTCCAGCTTCTCTAAGTTTGTGCAAGCTGGGATGAATATGCAACCTCTAAATGCAATACAATCTGCTTTTCAAGTGATTTGCCTTTAAGTTTTTTAAATTAATTTTTTTTGCCAGTGATGCCAACTTTATCTTTAGCCCACATCCTCATCAATTTTAATGTACACTCCTTTTCGATGTAAGCAGCTTTTGCTTAGCATCTTCTCAACTGTGCCACGATAATCACTTGCTACCGTTGGGGATGGTGCTTCCTGTCAGAATTGAAGTGATTTGTAGTTTCAGGGACAAGCTTAGACTGAGCTTCATTGGTGTAATGGTGCTTGAAAATATTGGTGAGGAAAATGCCAGTTGGCATGATGACCACACACACGGGACACAAGGTGGGGTGTGAAGAGAGAGAAGCCTCTGATGTCATTGAAGAGAATCAGAGCGTATTGTTCCTTACACCCCACCTACTGCTGCTTCAGTGTTTGTGTTGTCTGAAGCTTGGTGCTTACAACCCTGGCTCTCCTTCCAAAACTGGTTTGAGCCTCTCTTGGGTGGTAGTGGTTTGGATTCTGGGCCCAGAGTAGTTTCCCCACTGGCCTTGCACACATAGATTCTTCCACTGAAATGAAGCGACTGCTCCAATGCAGCTGAACAGGAAAAATAGGTTTTTCAATAAATTAGAGATCACCTCCCAAATGAAAAACAAATTCCCCCTTTCAACATAAACAATGCACTGAAAATGCTTAAAGTTGATGAAAATATTTCTAAAACATCTTCATGGTGCATCAAAATCACCAATACCTGAAAACTCAGTGACCGTAAGTATTCGTTTTTCTCCAATGTATCAATTAGAACCAACTCTTCTTTCATTATTTCACTTGGAGCAAGACCAGATCCGTAGGAACAAAGGTCCTCATCTCCTTCTCACTGGAGATGCCTAGGCCACTGCTGGTTCCATGGTGGACTTTAATTCAGCTAGGCCTCATGCTGTCTTCCTTCACATGCATGCACCACAGTATTTGTCTTGAACTTGAGCCTCTGGCTTCAGAATTCAGAGAAGACGCATGTGGACCAATCACGGTGACATCAACCCTATGGCCATTGTGGATTCAAAGCAGAGTTCCTCTTCTTTTATGTGTTTTTCTGTATTTGCCAAATTTTCTACAGTTATCATGTGTTACTTTTGCAATTAGCAAATGCAAACCCCACAATAGACAGGATGAAAGCACATACTCAAAATGCAGACCCAAACCATGTACCTAACATTGTGATGGGCATTTTGGGCTGAGACTGTGGATCCCTGTCTTGGGCTGTCTGGTTCTACCGGGGGATTATTATCTCTGCCAATAATTGGGTTCCTCCCTGTCCCTCTTTCCCACACTGGCTTCATCTGCCAGAGGAGCCAGGGAAGGAGGTGGGGGATTCCAGTCTCAGTCACCAGAGGAATAAAGTGATTAGTCTAAGGGGAACACATAGTAAATTGAGACTATGTTTGGATAAGACAGCAAAACTTAAGATAGTAGGAACAATTATTCAGTGCTTGCTTTCTGAGTGTCAACTATGTGCCAGCTGCTGGGGGTGTTCACAAAAAGGCAGAATTCTACACTTTGAGAGGCTGTGTGACAGATAGGCACAAACTTAGGCACTTGAGCCAAAAAAAAAATGAGTCCAAATTCTGGCTCCACTATTTAGTGGGGCTGTGAATTTAAACCTCAACCCTTAACTTCCTGGAGACTCAGCCTCATCATGTATAAGATGTGAATGCTGATTATCACACCATCACCATAAGGATGTATTGTGAGCTTACTAAGTGTCAGACATATATGTGCAATTGACATACACAGTCTCACTGCATCTTCACAGCAGCACTACAAGGCAGGTACTGCTAGACCCATTCCACATATGGGGAAACTGAGGCTCAGAGGTATTAAGTGATTTGCTCAGCATCCCACAGCAAGCAAACAATGAGGTCAGAATTGGAAGACAGGCAGGCTGACTCCAGAGTCTTTGTTTCTCACTCTGTGGTATGGCCTCCCATCGGTGAGCTAGCACGATGAGTTGATGCGGCTTCTAGACATCGAATGCCAGGCCAGTACTGGGCCTAGCACACATTAGGTGTTCATCCCAAGCTGGTCCACTGTCCTTGAAGATCTTGCAGTCCAAGGGGAAGAGCAGAGGGAGAAGGGAGGAGCTGTGTCCAGCCCAGAAAAGCATTTCCACCCCCAAAGACTAAAGACCTCTCTTGGCAGGTATCTCTTCTTCTGCTTCCTGCTTCCCCGACCCTCAGGCAGGCCAGGAGGCCCCCTTCTCCCTCCCCCCTCCCCCACCTCAGACCTCCCTGCCCCCCGCCCCCATGGTCTGTCTGGGCTAGTCTGTCTCCCCCACCCTGGCAAGGCATTAAAAATTGAAACCTCCTTTGAAGAGAAAACAGTTTAATAAAAGCTCCATCCATTTTTCATGAGAGGATCAGGAGAGGGATGGTGAAGGGAGGAGAGGCAAGCTGGGGGAGACAAGTTGAGGGGTGGAATGAGGGTCTTGGGGAATCTGCAGTGAGGGTTCAGCACAGCAAGGGCCAGGCAGTGCCTCCTACCTTTTACCCGCAGCTCTGATGGCCCCAATGCCCTCTTCTTTTCTCACTTCCTGTCAGCAGGATCCAGGCTGGGCCTGTTGGTGTGAAGTGGGGAAGCATAGCTTCCTCTTTGGGGAAATCTCCTGCTTTCACTTCAGGGAAGGCCTCAGAGGATGGGGGCTGCACTCCCTCAGAGGAAGATGGCCACTAGGTGACCTCTGGCCTAGGGGACCTGCCTCCACATCAGAACAGCTTCTGAGGCTGGGTAAGATGAGCCTGTCACTTGAGCCCTGGTCCCATGTTTGGCACCCCGAAGACCAGGCGGAGCAGAGCCTGGCCAGAGCCCCAGGCTGGGTGCGGGGCAGGAGGCTGAGCTTTAGGAAGAGCCCAACAGAGAGGTAAGGGCATGAGGAAGCAAAGAGGAATTAGGTCCAAGCCCTGGCTCATGTTCTTTGGACCCTAGAGCCTTTTCCAACCACAAGAGACAGAATTACATTCACTATCCTGCCCAGCCTCCATTCTTTCTTATCTCCCTCACCCCAACAAAGACAGATCCATCTAGAAAAAAGACACCCCACAGACTGGCCCTGGCAGGAGACATGTGTACTTACATCTGACTGAATGGGTTTCTGTCATAGATCTGTTTGGGAGCACGCATGCCTACATGTGGCAGTGTGTGTATATAGTGGCATATGCATGAGTGTGCGTAGCCAGGAGTGTGTGTGTGTGTGTGTGTGTGTAGAGAGAGAGAGAGAGATGGAATGAGAGAGAGCCAGGAGGATGTGTGCTTGTGCCCATGTGTGACAGTAAATGTTTCTACTGCTTCCTGTGTCTGAATAGGCACGAGGCCCTCCCCAAGCACATGGCAGAGGGTGGGTGGGATGGATAAGTTGGGTGATAGGGTAATGGGAAGAGTGGAAAGGAGGGCAGGCCCCAGAGAATTGAGCAGGCCCTAGGGTCTAGAAGACAGGCAGCTGTGGATGTGCCAGCCCCAGCCACAAAGCTGTTCCCTGTGGGCCTTAGGAAAGAAGGAATTTTCTTCTTTAGCCTTCCCAACTGAGGAGGGCAGTAGGGTGTATGCATGTGTGTTTGTGATATGGCGAGGCCTCTGCTTCCTCAGCATGGTCAAGAGGGGTCTTGGGGGATGTTCCGGAGTGATCACTGGGAGGAGGCTGAGAGGCTCATAGATAGTGTCTCTTCCAGTCTGGGAATTGAGTTTTCAATCAAGGCTCCAGCCATTTTTCTATGCATCCATTCAATACATATTTACTTGTGGCAGAGTTTTTATCAGAATAGTGAACAGGCAGATATGGTCCTGTTCTCCAAGATCACCGAGGCTAGTGTATTCTTGGCTCTTCTCCGTGGCTTCATACACCCTGCCTCCTCCATGACCCTGTAGGGCAGGTGGCGGCTCTACAGGGCAGGGAGTCAGGAGATAAGGATCCTGAATTTCATTCACCTGTGACCATCAGCAAGTTACTCTCCATGGCAGGCCCTCCATTTTCCCATTGGTATTGGGAGGGGTTGCACCAGGATATGATCCGGGGGCCCTTTCTTCTTCAATGACAGTCATCTCTGGATACACGCTCTAAGATCTAGGACTGAATATTCCTGGGGAATTTTTTTCCTCGGTCAATGACACTGGGTGGCTTTAGGCAGTCGATGGCATCTATTTAAGCTCAGTTTCACAAACTGTAAAAAGGGCATCAGAAATCTGCCTTGCTCATAAGATCTTTGGGGGCATTAATTGTGGATTCTTATGTATGCATGAGTCCTGGCACAGAACCTGTGGGCCTCGAGCAGCATGGGGCCATCAGGCTTGGGTTAGTGATGGCATCCCCACCAGTGACCCCAGTCCCAGGGCCAGGCTCATTTTCCATGCACACTGAGGCAGGGGTGTGAGTTAAGGTGGTGGGCATAGGGGTTGGTGGTTCATGGTGCTGATCGGGGTCATGAGGAAATCTGGCAAGGGAGCCAGGGAGAGAGGCCACCCAGGGGCGCGTTCCACTTATTTTCTCACTGCCACCTGAGCCAAATTTGGGAAGGTTCCCATAGGCCCAGGGCAGGGGAAGGGGTGGCCGCAGCACCTCCACTTCACTGCGCCCACCCCCAATCATTCCTTAAATGAGAATGCAGAGCTGGAGTCCTTTGTGGGTGAAGGCTGGCAGGGCGGGGAGGTGAAGGGGTATACTAGGAGGCTGGCAGCCACAGGCTCCAGTCCTTTCCCCTCTTCCCTTTTTCAGCTGCCCTCTTGCCTCCTTGCCCCCACCCTCCACAGAGGAAGGAGTGGCCCTCCTCCTCGTAAGTCCTACCAGCCCATCCTCCAGAGGAACACACTCCAGTAATTATCTCCCCTCTCCTGGCTCCTTGCCCTCAGCCTACAAATACATTCCAGTTTTTCCCATCTGAAAAACTCCCCTCCTCCGCCCAGTTGCCCCCCTCAAGCTCCCGCCCTCCTGCTGGCCTCCCGTCTCACGGCCAATAGACTCAAACAGTCAGCTGTGCTCACTGTCTCCTGGCCTGGCCGGCCTCCCACTCCCTGCTGTCACTGCGAAAACCAGCGATGTCTGGGTGACTGAAGGTCATCTCCTCCCCCCACCCTTGGGCCTTGACAACACCCGCCTGGTGTCTTGACACACTTGCCCGACCTCTTGTCGCTGGGCTCCTTCCTGGGTTTCATCTGATCTGTGCTCTCTCCTGGTCCTCCTGCCTCTCTGCCAGTTCTTCTCAGGCTTCTTCACGGTTTCCCTTGGATTCCTTCTCTTCCCCTTCCAAAATCTCCCATCAGCAAACTCTCCTGTTGCTGTGGCCTCAGCTCTCTCTCCCCGTGTGGAGGAAGAATGAGGCTGGACCAGTAAGGGGAGGCCTCTTCCTTCAGTCAGGAGAGGTGAGGGCTAAAGAAGAGGCTGCCTCAGACCTCCTCCTGGCCATAGGCTGGGGATACAATCAACCTCTGTGAGTTTCCAGAGTCCCTCCTCCCCCTCCTGTCTCCCCTCCCCTCCCTTGTTTTTTACCCACCATTTTCTGAGAGCTTACTACATGCTATGGGCTCTGTCCTGTTGGAGGGCAGGGCCCTGGGAGCCATGGCGAGGACTTGTGGTTTTGTTCTAAGTGAGACTAGAGGCCAGTGGTGGGAGGGGGTGGTTAAGCAAGAGAGTGACTTGATCTGATTTGCATTTTTAAAAGAAAAATCACCCTGGTCTCTGTGTGGAGAATAGGTTGTGGGGAAGGGGTGGTGAGGGGAGGCCGTCGGCAGACTCCTCCCATAATCTGGATGAGCAGAGAAGGTAGCTTGAACCAGGGTGGTGGAAGAGGAGGTGGGGAGGGGTGGATAGATTAGGATATATTTCAGAATTAGAGCTAGACTTGCTGATGGATTGAATGCAGGAGGTGAGAAAAAGAAAGATTCAAGGGTAACTCCTAGGTTTGTGGCTGGAGCAAGCGGGTAGATAGTGATGCCGTTTACTGAACTGGGGAACACTGGGGGAAGGAAGGTTTAGGGGGAAAGCAAGAGCTCTGCTCTGGCCACATTAAGTTCAAGATCCCATTAGATAGCCAAGAAGAGGTGTCACGTTGCCTGGAGCTCAGTAGAATGGTCACAGTAAGAGATACACACAAGGAAGTCATCTGAGTTTTCACCTTGGAGCCTTTGAACTTGCCTCTCCCTCTGCCTGACACTCTGACTTCCTATCTTCACCTGGCCAACTCCCTGTCCTCATTCAGGTCACAGCTCAAACATCACCTCAATCTAAAGTCACTTCCTGCCACCTACCTAGTCATGCTCTATCCCACACCTCTGCTTTATTTCCTGCCCACCACTCATGCCCAGCTAAAATTATTCACCTTGCTCACTTATTTATTTGTGTGCTTCTACACTCTCCTGGCCTGTAAGCTCCATGAAGGCGGGGGTTGCTGCCTGATTTTGTTCACTGCTGTATCTCAAGGAGCAAGATAATGGCTGGCACATAGTAGATACTCACTGAACATGTGTGGACTGAATGAATAAGCACTTTACAATGCATCAGCTTCTTTCATCTTGACAACAATCTCATGAGAGTGGTAGTTGTCACCCCTGGGTTTCAGAGGAAGAAACTGAGACTTAGGGAGCTCGCTGAAAGTCCAAAGCCACACAGCTAGGAAGTGGTGTAACTGGGACTCAATCTCAGGTCTATTTGGCTCCAAAGTCCATGCTGTAACCACTCCCTCATGCCAGAAATTGCTGTCCAGAGAAGGCTTGGGTTGGAGTCCACCCCTCCTTGCTCTGAGACCTTGGGCAAGTTTTCAAGCAGTTCTGACCCTCAATTTCCTCCCTCTAAACTGGAGATAACAATCATCCTTTACTTGCAGGATTGTTCTGAGGATTCCATGAAGGAACACATGCTAAAAAGCTTTATCCACTCTGTCAGTGGGTTCATATATAAGGGATTAATAATGTTGTTGGGCCTCAGTCTCCTAATTTGGATGATGTGCAGGGGTTGGGGAGGGTGTAGTAGGACTAGATCTCTGACCATCCTTCTAGCTCTGACATTCCAAGAATCCTTGAACTCCACTGTTGGTAGAAATGAATTGGGTTTAAATGTTCCAAATTGCGAACATCGTGAACACAGGGGCCTCTACTTTGGTCATCAAAGCTTCAGCTCTGTGGATGTGGGAGGCCTCTTTGAAGCTTGAGGGAGGTAAATTGAGGACAAATCAAAGGAAGTCCTTTTTCACCCCAACTTAATGAGCTTATGGCTTTCATTACACACAGGAGTGGTCCAGGCAGGAAACGGGAATGGCTTTGGATAAAATGATAAATGCCAGAGACATGGTTGGCTCTGAGCAGGAGCTGGCAGTACTGACCTCTAAGGTCAATGGGAGGGAAGTGGCCCCTTAGGGCCCAATCAGAGACTAGCCCTAGGCTTTCAGAGCAGCAGTTCTGGGTGATGGAAATTGGAGGTGGAGAGGTCACCAAACCCATCTACCTGTACTGCCTCCACCTAACTCCATTAGTTTAGCTCCTGGCTGGTGGGGAAAGGAGGACTTGGATAGAGCAGTCACAGGAACTACAGAAGAGGCGGCAGGGTACAGAGATTCCAGATCCCAACCTCAATCCACCTTCCCAGGCAGGCTCAGGCTGACTGTGCCAACACTCACCAGCTGCTGTGGGGAACACCTTGCACGTGATTTCCCTTTTCTTCTGCCTCACCCCCACCTACACCTGGTGACATCAGCCGGAAGGAAGGAATCCATCCCTTCTATACACTTCAGGGCAGCAGTAGCTTGGTGGCATTGGAAAATTGGTGGGGTTTGGCCCTGGTGCCCACCTCTTGACCCTATTGAAGCCCCTCTATTTCTCCTATTCCTGTCCTTCTTCCAAAAGCCCGTCCGGCAGGGTCTTGCTCTCAGCTGGCTGTCAACTAAGGTGTTAGCTGTCAACTAAGGTGTTAGTTGTCAACTAAAGTGTTAAGTGATATCTAAGGTGTTAGCTGATAACTAAGGTGTTAGCTGACAACTAAGGTGTTAGTTGATAAGGCTTAACACCCCCCAAGGGGTATGTGCATTTTAATAGGGGATTGCTGAAAAGGAATGGCCTCCAAGACTCAAATAATATATGCTATATTGGTGGAATTTCAGGTAATGGTGCGGATTATGGGTGGAGGTGTGGGTAGTCCTCTCTAAATCATACCACTTAGGTAATCATTTATTCATAAGGTCGCACACAAACCACATGCATGCACTCGCACACACACATATGTCACTTTTGCAATAAGGTTCTGAATTGTGTGTATATAGGTATACATTTTTGAGACGTGTAATAATAACAACAAACACTCTAGCACTTACTCTGTGCCAGGCACTGTTCTGAGCACTTTACATATATTAACTTATTTCATCTTCACAACAGCCTTATGGTGTAGGTACTATTGTTACTTCAATTTTACAATTGAGGAATCTGATGCTCAGAGAGGTGAGATGACTTGCAGCCAGGCCACACAGCTTGAGTGTGTTGGAGCCAGGCTGTGTAGATGGCCAGTGTGACTCTGGTGTCCATATGCCACTGCCGCATGGAATGCTTCTTCCCTGGCTACACAGTGAGATACAATCACTGTGTTGTGGCCATGTCCTGGGGTGTGACGGGTGTGTGTGTTTGTTTGCAGGCATGCAGTCTGATTCTTGAAGTCCCAAACTACAGGGCCAGGCAGAAGCCTTCTGGAGTGAAGAGTAGTGTGAGGGTTGCACATTCTGTGCCGGGATGTGCATGTGGGTGGGATTGTGGCTTTGCTGCAGGATGTCAGGGGTCGTGGGCTGAGGGAAGTGCGGGTCAGCTACGGTGGGGGCAGATGCAGACCCTGTGCAGTGTGCTGGGGGCTGAGGGAGGGGCTGTGTGTGTGCTCACATTTTGAGCTCGCCAGTCCCCCGAGGCAGTCCCATGCCCAGGCCCTGCTTTGGGACTTGCCCTGCTGCTCTTTGGAGTTGTCCCTGTCAGAAGGCTGGGCTCTACAGGAGTCTACAGCCAAACCATAAGAATCAGCCTCTGACCGGCCAGGGGAGAAGGTGAAACCAATACCCAATGAGTGCAGACAAGGAGGAATGAATTGGGGTGTGAATTAAGGGCATGTGTGAGGGGAGGGTGGCATGAGGTGCGTCTTAACTGCTAGGGATTCTACCAAGTAGGAGCAAAGGTAGGAAATGTGTGTGTGTGTGTGTGTGTGTGTGTGTGTGTGTCTGTGGTCCTCCTCCTCCTTGAAAGAGGGGAATCTGGGAAATGAGATATGCAAAGAGGCTTGAAGGCCTATAGGTTTTTTCCTCTGAGCACTTGGGAACCACCAACTTATTTTGCAGGTGGGAGAGACATGTTTGGATGAAACTTGTAACAAAAGTTGCTCAGCTTGCAACATGAAGAAGGTGGAGTGGAAGGGGCCAGGCCAGGTGTCAGGGAGACCAGCCGGCAGGCTGCAGGGCCCTGGCCTGAGAACAAGCAGTAGCCCAGGCTGGGGTGTGGCTGTGGGGAAAGAGAGAAAGCCCTGGAATTCAAAGACACCGTGGAGTTAAAATTGCAGGAGCCAGAGGAGGGAAGGAGCCTGTGGCCCTGTTTGCTGGCTCTGGGCCTGGCTGCCTGGCTAGTGGGTTTTGAAGCCAGGGGCTCAGGAGAAAAGTCTGAATTGGAGACAGATTTTTAAAAATTTGACACATAACTTTTTACTGCTTTTTCTTATTACAAAACAATGCATGCTTATTAAAGAAAAGATGGAAAATATAGACATGCAAAAAGAAGACAGAAATAATTTTCAATATTCTTGCCAGAGATAATAAATGTTAACACTTTGGTGTATTTCCTCCTTGTAGTCTTTCTTCACTGAACATATTTACTATTTTGGTTTTATAAACAGGTCTTTAATATATGTTGCAATCATTTACTGACGTTAAATTTAATCTACAAGTTCTTTTTGTTATAAAGTATTCAATGCTATGGGTAAACTAGAATTTATTTACTCAATCTTCTATTGTCATTGTTAAAATTTCCCTATTATAATTACTGTTGTAATGAGTATCTTTCTGGCCAGTGAGATGGAGATTTGGAAGTTGCCCGCCCTATCTCTGTTGACCCCCTGTGTGTTGGAAACTCTGCCAGGGAAAGGCAGTGGGATCTTGGACAAGCGCCTTTCTCCCTCTGGGGCCTCAGTCTCCCCACCTGTGCAATAAAGGAGATTGGACTTGGTGCTGGTGGGCTTTCTATGGCAATGTAGGCCCTGTCCCCACTGAGTTATTTCTTTGCTTTCATTCTCTTCAGTGCCCTTCTCTGGCCCTCACCTCCTTCCTTCCCTGGGCTCCCTGTCTCCCTTTTTTCATTTCCTCGCTTCTGCCCACCTCTCCTGTACCTCCTCTAGTCCTCCTCTCCTTGGCTCTCCTAGTGGGTCAGACAGCCAGTGGGCCCTGGCTCTTTCCCAGTTGGCCCGCTGATCTGACCCCTCTGTTGAACACTAGCCCTGCCTGGCAGGGGTCGGGCATTCCAGCAGAGACCTACCCAGATGCCAGAGCCCCAGGACAGCTCTAGTTGCCCCAGCGGCTACAGTGGCACTGGGCTTTCCTGGCACTGGATGTCAGGCAACTGGGCAGGCAGACAAGATACTCATGAAATAAAAACTGAGGCTAGGGGAAAGGGCAGGGAAGGTTGGGTATTTCTTGGGTTCATCCTGAAGGGGTGATATTTCCCAAGAGGGGGTGGCTCCATGCAGTAGAGAGCCATTGGATCAGAGGTTCTGGATCCAAGTTAATGGCCAGGATATCTGGACAGCTTCCAGGGGTCTGGAGACCAATTCTTTAAAATGAATTGTGAACTAGTGTGGGTGTGTGTTGCCATAGCCTTCTTCTTTCATTAAGACATTCAAGGACTCATGAGTTCAGAAAAAGATTAAGAAGGAGGTCATCTTGTCCCTAGGCTGGATCTACCTCCCAGTCCCACCCTTACACACACACACACATACACACAGAGAGACACTGGGGATTGACCTCAGTGATGTGACATCACTGGGAGGGTGACATTAGTGTCATGTAGGAAGTGCTCACCATGCATTGCTTTTAAGGATCACCGTCCTTCTAGCTGCCACTCAGTGGTTTCTGCCCCTCTCAAAGTTCTCTTTGATGAGCAGAAGTTGCTTGGCCAGGATGCCAGGAGGCCAGGCTGGGGGCATCTGTGTGAGAAGTAGCAAAGGCCAGAGCATCTGCTGCCTGGAGCCCCTGAAAGTGCCTGAGGACTCCAGTGTGTGGAGCAATCCAGAGCTGGATTGGAGAGGATTAGATAATTGACCTCATAATTGACCTAATTAGTGAGTGGCTGTGTGGAGAGCCCTTGGGGACACTGGGCCCGCAGGTGGCACAAAGGCCAGGCAGAAATTCATAGAGGCTGTGAGAGCTGAAGCCTGGGCATTTGCCAGCAAGGGGCGGGGGCAGGGAGACCATAACAGGGAAAGGGATAGGACTTAAGGGCACCAAGCAGAGAGGGGCAGGGGTGGCGGGGGTCACTAAAGAGAGAGGGAGGAGGCAGGAGAGGCCTTTCAGAGCAGAGAGATAGCATCTGGGGGCCTGGGAAGGGAAGGTTCAAGATCTGGGGACATCAAGGGGAGAAGGCTAGGGACCAGGGGAATTGGTAAGGGGAGGGGACAAGGCTTGGGGACACTGAGGTAGGCCAGGGTCACAGGAGGGCCAGAAAAGACCCTGAGGGCAGAGAACCAGGGCCTAGGGGGGCTGAAGAGGAAAAGAGGGTTATTGAGGGAACAGGGCAGCAGCTGAAGGGAGGAGAAGGGCAGAGCCTGGGTGTTTTCTGGAGCCATGGGCCAGTGACGGAGCCAAAGAATCTGGCCCCAGTGCCCACATATGGGCAGTGTGTGTGTGCATGCATGCACGCACATGGTCAGTCTAAACCTACTGGGGCTATGAGGAACCTAACAGCATCTTGGTGGGAGGAGAGGTGGCATGGTACCATCGGGGATGGAGACTGGAACTCTTGTATCCCAAAGCTTGTTGAATGCTTGCTCCCGTGTCCCAAAGAGCTTGGCCCCTGGGGCTTCTTCCCCTGGCTGCATTCTTTTGCCGTATGTTCATTGTGTGTCTATAAGATGCCAGAAAATGTTTTAGGAGCTGGGATCCATCAGTGATTAGATTCCACAGGGATCCTGGGGGAGCTACAGTCTAGTGAGGGGAGACAACAAATCAACCAGTCATGCAGTGTGTTTGAGCATGGTGAGTGCTGTGGAGAGGAAAGGGCCAGAGTATGGGAGAAAATGGAGGCCCAGGGTAGGGTGGGAGGTGATCTGCCATTGTTAATAGAGTGGTACTGGTGGGTCTCATTGAGAAAGTGACAGAAGACATGGGAGTTAAAAGGTGAAGGGGGAGAGGGAGTGAGCCTCTTGTTTATCTGGAGGAAGAGCCCTGCAGGCAGAGGGTGTAGCAAGTGCAAAGACGCTGAGGCAAGAGAGTGCCTGGTGTGCTGGGGGAACAGCAAGGAGGCCTGCCTGGCTGCAGTGCATCAGGCAAGGAGGAGAGTGGTAGGGGGTGGGGGTGAAAAAAGCAATGGCAGGGGTGGAGTGGGGTGCAGGGCACATCAGATAGGGCCGTGATAAGAGCCATGGAATGGACAGTGGCATTTACTCCAAGTGGGATGGGAGCCCTGGCAGGGCTTGCAGCAGGGAAATGACAAGATTGAACTGAGTTTTAATGCAACCCTCTGGTTGTTTCCTGGAGAATAGGCTTTGGTGGGGTGAAGGGAGGAGCTGGAGAGCAGCAATCCTGGTGAGACACGAAGGGGGCTCAGCCAGGAGGAGAGTGGAGAGGTGGTTTGAAGGATGTGTCCTTGCCAGCCTCTCATGCTTGCCTGGCTCTGGCTGGGGTTCGTTAGGGCTGGGGTTCTTGAAGGGCCCTGTCTAAGAAGGGAGTAGGAATCCAGTTATATGAGTTCACGCTCATCAGGAACCTGGCATATTTGATTGAGAGATATGTCCAGTGATGCTCTGTTGGAAGCTGCTCATGAACAGGGCTTGGTCCTTGACACTTGGTGGGCAAGTAATTTACAGGGGAAATGGCAATGTTAATCCTGGCCCCTGGGGTGCTGGCAGTGTGGTCAAGGAGACCCAACACACACAGGGATGGGACCCAACACAAGCTAAGGAAGGGTCCACCCCCAGCCCTGATGTCTGCTGCAACAAAGAGAAATGAAAAAAAAACAAAAAGTGGCGGGGGGGTGCGGGGGGTGCTTTTGGAGATGGTTCAGGAGAACACACCCGGGAGCACACATTCAGATCCTAACACCCATCAAAAAGTGACCATCATTGCACATGCACAGGAGCTGACATGCCCACTCACACCTACAAGCATGTGCACACCCAGGCACGAATGCGTCACTCACGCTATCATACACCATGCAGAGCCTTTACCATGGGCCACAGCCCACTCCCAAGCCTCATCTTCCACCAGCCTCTGCTTCTCTCCTTCCCCACCCCGACCAAGCCACCTTCCTCAAATAGGCTGTTTCACACTATATCGTCGTGCTTTTTTGCACATATTCCCTCTGCTTTGGAATAATCTTTTTCTCTGACCTCCTTTGACAACTGGTAGCCTCATGCTGTAGCACCCACTGAGCACACCGAACTGGCATTACTTCTGCATTTATCCCTCTTCTCTGCAGTGGGAGCTCCCTAGGGCCTTGTCCGTCTTGTTTACCACTAGATCCCCAGATCAGTGCCTGACATGTACTAAGTGCTCAATAAATTGTTGAATGAATGCAGCCCTTTAAAGAGTAGAGGGTCTAGGTGTTGACAGGGAGGCAGATCCAAGATAAGGTGGCCAGAGCAGCCTGGGCCCCCTTCTCCAAGAGGCAGCAGTGATGACATCCCAGGGAGCTGTCAGGAGCCCCTGCTGTAGCTCCACAAGGCCCAGGATCTGGCTTGCCTCCCTCTCCAGGCCTAAGGGAACTTCCTGGGACTGGGAGTGGGGGTTGGAGGGGAGGGGACAGGGAGAAGGAGCAGATTAATCTGGGGATTAATTGAGGGACTTGGCGGCCCAACAGCACGTGCTTGGGGCAGCGTCTCTAATGGTTTAATCAGATTACAGGCCCCGGCGCATGGTGTGTCCCAGCAGTGCCCAGCTCACCCTCAACAGCGACTCAGTTCCATGGCTCTCAGGTTAGAGCCCACACCCTGTGGTCGGGACCCATTTGGAAGTCCAGCATCTTGAGCCTCCACTGTGGGGACTCCCTGTCTGTCCAGTCTAGCAAGGTCCAGGCCCACTAAACGAGCTCATTCGAAGGGCACCAGGTTTGCATTTAAGACCAAAATGGGTTCAAAGCTAAGCTCCGCCACTCTCTAGCTGTGTGACTTCGGGCAAGTTATCTAACCTTTCTGAGCCTCAGTTTTCTCGTTTGTGAAAGGGTACAATAACACCTCCTTCAAAGCATTGATGTCGGGATTAAACAAGATGCATTAAGTGAAAGTGCTTTGGAAGTGCTCCTTGTTGCTGGTGGAGCCTGTCAACCCTTTCTTCTCGCTGGTCCAGTTCAGCTGAGACCAGAGGTGAAGAATTCAGAAAAGAAAAGAATCATAACTATAACAGCAACAATAATTAGCAGCCATCCTAACAACAAACATGTGTGTGGGCACTTTAAAGTTGAGAAAGCACTTTTTAAAATGATCTTATTTAATACCTAGGACAGCCCTACGAGGTAGGCAGATGGGGGATGAACAGCCTCTGTTTGAAAGACAAGAAGTCAAGCAAGGCCAACAGGAGAAATGATTAGCCTCAGTCAGTGGCCGGGGCTTGTGCCCACAGAGGGAGTCCCGCCTGCCCCGGTGTGGGTAGGATGGTCAGGTACCAAATAAGTTAGGGGCCTCCAGGCTGAGCTCCCGGACCACCAGACAGCCTAAGGGTGGGAGCACCCGGCCTTGCCACTTCTCCTTTCTGCTTGAGGTTGTGCCAGGAGGAGCTGGGCTGAGGCCCTGGGGTTCGGTGAAGGTGAGAATCTGACCCAGCCGCCCCCACCCCACCATGGATCTGAGGCCTGAGAAATCTCAGACCCCAGGGCTGGGGCTGGGTAGGGCCGAAGGTGTACTCCATTGAGACATACCTGCAGGAAAGCCTGTGGCTCTCCTGGAAGCCAGGCCAGGTAGGCAGACTGGCTGAGGGGGCAGCCCGGTGCACCAGGGCACAGATGGAGGTGCCTCTCCGGGAGCAGACTGGCTTCCGGCCTCCTCTCCTCTCGCCCCCGGTAGTTTATTAGGAGTAATTTGTTAAGCTGTTCCAACTTGTCAGCAGCCACTTCAATGCCTCTGCCTCCTGCTTGCTTTTTTGGGGGGTCCAAAAATGTCAGGAGCCGAGGGCTGGGCTAGTGAGAGAGAGGAGATTGTCCGAGAAACACGCCTCCAGGGAAAGTGGGTGCCCAGTCCTCTCTCCACCACAGGGTGAAGAAGCCTTACCCCCACAGGGTGCCATGTCTGAAGGGAAGAGAGATGGGATAATGAGCCTCCTGCCCTCACAGCCCACCCTGCTCCAGTTTTGCTCCAGTCTCAGGGATACCTCTGGATACTCAGAGGTATCCAGGGAGGAACTGGTTGCTGGGGTAGGGGCAGGTTTTCGGGCAGCCTCTGATGGATAGGGGTAGAGACTGGGCCTGGAAATGAGGTGGAGATGGTAGGGGGTGCTGGGTTGTGGAATATTTGGGCCTCAAGCTGTTATTTGGAGCTTGGCTCCAGGTGGGGCGTCAGAAACCTGTGTGCAGGAGGAAACTAGATAGGAGCACAGATACGCACTCAGGGCCATCACATGGTGCCAGGCGCTGAGCTCTAGGCTTCACTGGCATTAGCTCATTTTGTCCTCATAACCATGTTGTTTGACAGGTGGGGAAACTGAGGCTCAAAGAGGTAAAGTGACTCGTTCAAAGTCATGCAGGTAGAAAGTGAAAGGGCTAAATTAGAACACAAATCTGGTCAACTCCAAGGCCTTCAGAGAACCAAGAAGTTCCGTCTGGTGGGCAGGCAGGCAGGTGAGAGAGCAGCTCATCAGCTCTCCTGGACTCAGGCCCTTCCCTGGGCCCTGGTTTCCTGCCCCTAGAAGAAGCGAGAGCTGCACCGGAGGGTCCTGGAGGATTTCTCAGATCAATGTTAAACTCCTTGCCATGGCCAGTCTGCCAGATAGTCAGGGCTGGGAGGCAGGAAGGCAAGCCTGGAAGAGTTCAAGCCACCCTAGGATGAAGGAGGCGTGGTGGGGGGATGGTTCCTGAGAGAGCCAGGCCCATAGTACCAGACCAGGTGCGGCTTTGAGCAAGACTTGGCAAGAGGAGACAGGTCTGATGCGAGCTTTGGCTCTTAATCACTGCTCCCTCCCTCCTGCACGCCCTGCCACCCTCCCAGGAGCTGGGCACCATGGGGGGCTGGGAATGGGAAGGGCCTGCCTGCCACATCCCCTCCTCACCCTGTCCCTGCCCCATGGACTGTGGGGGAAGCTCATTAGCTCGAGGGGCGCCCTGGCCCTCCCCTCACAGCTTGTCACACAATTAGCCACCCTCTCTGTACAAGTTGCTGTGTAATTACTGGGTCTTGGCGGGCTCAGGGCCATGTAATTAGCCTGCCCCAGCCTCCAACTAGCTCTCAGGGTCATTAGTGGGCCCACTGGAGGTAGGCGGATGGGCAAAGCATCTGCATGACAATGCACACATTGTGGCGCCTCTGCCTGCACCCAGGGCAGAGGGGCAGCTGGTGCCATTGTGTGGCCCAGCTCCTGGGCACATCTGCCCTCTACCCCAACCTCCTGCTCCAAAGCACCTCCAAACTGGCCAGTCCATCACAGGTTACGAACCCTTTTTTCCATCCTTTCTCTCCTGCAGGCTTCAAAATAACCCTGGATATAAGCACTCTGCTCATCCCCATTTCACAGATGAGGCAACTGAGGCTTAGAGAGGTGCCAAGACTAGGATCACTCAGCTCAGAGGTGGTGGAGCCACAGTTGGAACCCAGATCTGCCTCACCCATTCACTTTCTCCCCATGGTGAGCCTGGGAACAGACTGACTCATGAGGGTAAAGGCTTAATAGCTCAGCCAGGGGCTGCCCTGGGGAGCCTCTTTCACTCCCAGGGGCCTCTTTCCCTGGTCCTGAAGCCCTCTGCCAGCCTGCTCCTGGGCCACTCCACAGCCTCTTCTTGAGCCCTCCTTTCAGCAGTTGTCAGAATTCTCCCCCAAGCCGGCAAGAAGGGTGACTCTCCTAAGCTTTTGGACTTCCAAGGGAAGAGCAGCCAAGACCCTCTTGGTACCTTTGACTGTCCGAAAATGTCCTTTCTCTTTGTAGCCAGTTGCATCCTTGGAGAGCTGACCGTGAGCATTCCTAGCTTCACGATGATATTCCTTCAGTGAGATACCATCCCCCACCTGCCCCACCACGTTCCCCTCCCAGTCTGCCTCGCTGCTGCCCTGAGTGACCTTTCACATCTCCCACCCTAACCCGCAGTCTGGGAGCCTGGGCTGTGCCATCTCCATTAGGATCCTCTGTATGGTTGGTGGAGGTCAGAAGGGAGGAGGCAAGGGCTCCTGGATGCTGAAGCCATGACGCTTTGCAGAGGCCTGAGGTACATTTACCATGGGACCTTGGCCACCCAGGTTCATGGCCCCTGACTCTGGCCATTTGGCACTGTGCAGATCTTGAACAGGTTCCCTAACCTCTCTGAAGTGCCCAGGAGTTGTGAAGATTAAATGACATAACTCTGACAAGTGCCTACTTCTGCTAGTGCAGGGCACAAAGCAAGAAAGTAAGTTCCTTTCCCAGTTCCCAAGAACCACTGGCCTCTAAAGCTGATCCCTCTGAAGCTTCCATTTCTCCCAGGGCTCCGAACAAAAAGTCCCCACAGAGCCCCACTGTTCTGCACCTTGCCCCTCCCTGCCGCCTGCCCCCGGTGACCCCCAGCCACCTTCCAGCTCCCCCTGAACCCTCTCCCCATTTTGAAGGCTGCATTATCCTGGCTGCAGGGAAATTAGTTGTTCCCTTGAAACCCCCTGCCCCGCCCTCCCTGCCCCCCCTTCCCAGGGCTGGTGACAAGTATGTGGGACTTAATTGGCTGGCATGAAAGGCAGCACTGACATTAATTGGCTACATTTGGCAGGCAGGCCCCCAGCCTTCCCCTCCTCTCTCCAAACCCCTACCGCTTCCCAGGAACCTTATCAATCCCACCACAGGGACCAAGAGCTTCGAGGCCCCTGCCAATTAGGCACTTTTTGCTCCTTTTCTTCCCCTGATGGGGTTTCCTTAGAATTTATGACACTCTATAGGGCTGGGGCTGAGGGGGGTGGGAAGCAGGAGATGGGAAGGCTGGGGGGCCCATTCCTATGGAGAACAGGCTGGGGGAGGGGAGGGGAGGGTGCGGACGTGAAAAGGACACTTGGGATTAGGCCCTGAGGCTGGAGGGGAGGGGGTCTGAGATGCAGGATGTAGGGCTGTGGGGGAAGGGGAAGGCGCTTTGGCCAGGCCAAGCAGACTGATTTAACAGGCACTGCGTGCACATTTGGAAGAAGGTTTGTACAAGTTTGAGGCCATCCTGTAACAGGGCTCCGGGCTAGAGCCAGGAGCCCTTTGCTTCCCACCTCTCCCTGCTTACCCTTAGGTCAGTCACTGGCCCTTTCTGGAACCTAAAGGGGTGAGGCAAGGTCTGTGGTTCCCATCTCAAGCTCATGCCATGAAAACAGCTGGAGAGGCATCTGAGAGTCGGCACAGCACTTCCAAAGGGTTTGGACTGTTGTGCCTGTAGCAGCTCAGTGTGTCCTGGCCAATCTCAAGCTGGCCAGAAGTGTTGACTGGCAGCCGAATCAAACTGTTGTCGACTGTACAATCAAATTGGGAAGATAAATGAATTGTTACTCCACGAATTCTGTGTGTTTGGAAGAATAAATCTTTCAAAGCCCAAAGCAGTTGGTGAAGGAGGCTCCTAATGATGCTAAGGGGGACCCACTGGCCCAGATGGGCTGGCACAGGTCCGGAAGGAGGCAGGGACCAGGGACCACCTCTTGTCACCTTCTGAAATCACCCTTGCAGCCATCCTAGCTGCGCTGGTGGGCAATGGGAAACATACAGTGGATGTGGGACTTCCAAGTACATCTGGATACAGATGTGCTCTTTTGGCAAAGGAAGGCCTTGGGCATTTCGAATCTGTACTAGCATTTTGGTGCTGAGAAGAGGATCAGATACTATTCTTATAGGCCTGTGTCATTCACTGCTTTCACATTTACGTATGTGTCTCTTCTTCCTTGTTCTTTAAAAATATGCCTGCTTCTATTTTTGTTTTCCCTTCTTTCAGGCCACATATGAACCTCCCATTCTCCTTAGTCTCGGAATTACCTCTTCTCACGTGGGTACTGTCCCTCATTCTTTTCTTTGGCTTCTCTGAAGTCTAAGTTCCAGGTGCCCAGAGTCCATGCCCTCGGGGGCCCAGCCCTCCCTGTTAGTGAGAAGTGGCCCTGGGCAGACACGCTTATTCCTCCTAGGGGACCAGTTCCTCCCTCTCCTCAGCTGGGTCTCTCTTGTGGGCCAGAATTAGGTCCAGACAAACCACTGACCTCCCCCTCCTTCTGCCCTCTGAGAGACCCATGGTCACCAAAGGCCACCAAGAATGGCACAGCCATTTCCTCTCCAGCAGCAGGGGCCTGATACCCACTGCAGTCTGGAGAGAACATGCCTGCTCCCAACCACCCATTGCTGCTCCGTTTTCACAAGGGACAGCTTTCAACTAGGAGAAGAGATGGAAACAGCCCATGTCCCCAAGGTGTGCAGTTTCATCACCAGGATTTTGTGGTCACTCAGGACCCATTCTGGTTCTTGTCTGATGGTCTCACTGGCCCCATGCATGACTTGGCTAGACTGGGCAGTGGTGGGTGGGGCTGAAGAATCTTAACAGGCACATCTTGCACACAACTCACCTCTCACCTGTGCCCTTTGCCTCCTTGGACAGAGGTTTCCCAGTTCCCAAACTCATCTCTGTTTCTACTGAAATGCTGTTATTACTATGACTGTGACTGCTATTAGATAATTATGACAATCACCGGTTTTGAAGGTATATGATGTTCCAGGCATTATTCTAAGCACTTTATATTAACCAAATTAGTTCTTATGACAATGCTGTAAGACAGACACTTTTATCATTCTCATTTTACAGATAAAGAAACCAAGAACAGAAATGTTGCTAGTCCCAGGCCATACAGCTAAGCAGAGGTAGAGATGGGTTTCAAATGCAGACTGGTGTGTGTGACTTGGATTCCTGTGCCCCCGACCTTTGGGAGGGGCTGAGGGTGTCCTCCTTACCTGCTGGTTCCGATGTGTGCTGGCAGGGAGCGTCCATGGGGAACATGTCCCCTCTCTTTGTTCCCTTGATTTCATGACATTGACACTGATGCCCCTCAAGTCCTGTGAACCCTCATTATTCTTGTATGACACTCCATCTAAGAGCTCTGAACTCCCTTAGATGATGACGTGTATTCCATGTAATAAGATGGAACCTCCTCTGCACACCCTGGGATTGGCAGGGGAGAACCAGCAGAACACAAACCTGGCCACAACCTCAGGCCTCAAAGCTCAGGGACAAAGACATCAGTGGCCACCAGGATTGGGTTTTAGGACCTTTAGAAGCCTTAAGCCCTAAACAGACTGCAGAGCCCTCCCCCTCTCCCACCCACTGGCCATATATAATTAAAATTAAAAACAATACTAGCTCATAAAATACATGTAAGGAAGTCCAACAAAGTTTTGATTTTTCCCAGGATACTACTTTGATGCTTGAAAAAATATATCAAATTCTTTTAAGATATTTTGTTCTCTCTTTTATGCGTGCACACATACTGCTATGCTAGGGCCTTCAACGCGGGCTGTCTGCCTATCCCAGAATCCAGCGCTGCTGTCCCCACTGTTGTCTTCGTTTTGCTGGTAAAGTGCTATCTTCTCACCTCTCCCCTGATACAGCCTTCTTGCTGAATTCCTGCCTCCAGAGCCCCATGCTCCCCTCCCCTGGTCTGCTTACCACTGCTCACCTGCCAACCTGTTGGTCAGGGTTGATAATTAACAATATATCAACCACTCCTCTAAGCCTTGTTACCCAAAGTCTGGTCAGTGGAGCAGCAGTAGCACCTGGAGTCTTATTAGAAATGCAGAGTCCCAGGGCCCATCCAAGACCTACTCAACCAGAATCCAGAGTTTAACAATTTCACCAGGTGTTCTGCATGCACGTTAAAGTTGCTGCTCCAAGGCAGTTGTTTTCCGTGTGTGGTCCCCAGACCAGCAGCTTCAACACCCCTGGGAACTTGTTAGAAATGCAAATTCTTGGGCTCCACCCTAGTCTGGACTCTAGAGTTGGAGAAATATTGCCTCTCTAAGATACACAAAGCAGGACACCCTCCTGGAAAAGTCTCAGGCCTTTGGGTCACACCCCTCCACCTCCATGAAGACGGACACCAGGCTGACTGAAGTGTCTGCGAGAGATCCTGGACTGCCTGATGATTGTTTAAGCATCTGAGGTCATGGTGCCGGCTCTGGAAAGTGGTGACAGATGTTCGGGGGATTTTTGTAGGCTGTCATTTATTGAGCACCTACTATACGCTAGGGATGACCAGACATATTCACAGATATATTCTTCATCTAATCTATAGGCCACCCTATGGGTTAAGAGTTTAAAGATGAGGAATCTGAGAGCTCGCATGAAGAATGGAAGGTTTACGCCAAGATCTGCTGGTGTCCAAGTCTAATGCCTTTTCATAGAACTTCTGCTGCCCAGGGTGTAGTGTCCTAGAAACAATAAGAATGCTTACTACATGCCAGGCACTATTTTAACTGCTTTACCAATATTAGGTCATTTAATCCCACAACAACCCCATTTTACAGATGAGGACGTTGAGTCACATAGAGGATAACTTACCCACTCAAGCTCTCACCGATACTTAAGTGGGAGAGTTGGGATTCCAACCCAGGCAGAGTGACACTAGAGGTCTTGCCTACAAACCAGAGTTATTTTGCTGTCCCTTTAGAAGCCAAGCACAGGTCAGGGAATGAGAACAAAAGAAGGAGTTTGCTGGCCTTGATAGGTTTATTGAGGTGGTTTATGTTTGATTTCCCCAATTTGCAGCTCAGCCGTTTAACTGGAATCTCCTCTCTAGCTGTTTAACTGGATACTCCCAGGCAGTATCAGCTCGGGGCTGCAGACACCTCTCCTATTCAGTCCAGTGCTTCTCTCACTCCACTCTCTAGTCTCCTTAGAGTCCCCTGTGGCAATCACCTGCAGCTCAGGCTTATCCTCTGGGCTTCCCAGCCAGCATCCAGTTGGCCAGCCTAGGGGCCCCAATCAGCCAAGAAGGCAAGAAATAGGAATCATACTGGTCCTGGAGTCCCCAGGGGCAAAGCTTAGGTAGGATCCTGATGGATGCCTCCTCTTGGATATGTTCCATGCATCCTTCTCCTCAGCAGTCAGATTTCTCACCCCTTTCTCCGTTGGACTCCTACCTGCCCAGGAGTCAGCAGGTTCCCAGCCTGGCACAGATAGTTGGCTGCTAGCTTCCTGTGCTGACAGGTGGAAAGATAGGCAGCTGGACAGCTAGGCAAGCCGCTGGGTCAGCTGGCCTTCATCAGAGTGCCTCAGGGCCACAGTGCTCCTTCCAGTCATAATGAGATGCTCCCAGCTGACAGCTCTACAGCAACTGATGGTTTACTAAGACTCAGTGAATTCTCCCAGTGAATCCCCACAACCATCCTGTGAGGGAGCCTTTCTTACACTCATTTTTCAGGTGAGGAAACTGAAGCAGTTCAGAGAGGCAAAGCAACCAGACAGAACATACACAGACCTGCTTACACAGTCCTATGCCAATCTGGTACTCTGTAAATGCCACCAAAACCCCAACCTCAATTCCGTTTGGGAGATATTAGGGCCAATTTCTTGGCAGAAATGGAGTGGCTGGTAGAGCTGAGAAATCTCCAGTCAAAGGTGGTGGAAGGCCAACTATGCTTTATGCTGGTCAGATGTGGGGATCCAGGAAGCCCTACTCTCTTGTGTCTCTCCTGTATCTGGCTCTGATGGGAAGGGAATGAACCAGTTGCTGTGGCCATGCTCCCATAGATCAACCTTACCTCCCTGATGGCCTCCTTCCCTCACTCCTGGTCCAGACACCTGCAGTGACTGCTCCAAGCACAGAGGGCTCTCAGGAACTGCCACATGCCCTGTCCTTCTCTCCCAGGTCTGGTCTTACCCTGTGAGTGTCCTGGCTATTCTATCAGAAACAAAGCCACCAACTTCTATCTTTTCACCAAAACTATCCTCCCTTTAACTCCAGATTACAAACAGAATGTGGAGTCCACTTTTAACAACTTTCTTCAATGGATGCCCTGCTTTTTGCCTTTGTCCGGCTTGGCTTCTGTCCTATGTCCAATGCCCCCTCTTTCACAGAAAATCATGCTAATGACTCGAAGCCCCCTTCTTCTTTCTCAGCTCCACTGCCCCCTCCAGAATATTGGCTGGCCTTCTCCAGTTGCCATAGCCCCAGGCCCTCAGGCCTTTCCCTCCACCCCATTGTCTTCCTCACTCGCTTCGGCACCCTCATACATGTCCCCTGAGACTGATACCCAGTCATCCTACAACCTCCATGACCTACATATCCTCTCTACTGGAGCTTCCCACTGGCTTGAGCGCATCTTGGGCCTTGTAATTACTTGGGATGGCTCCAGCACCATGATTTCCAATCCCCAGTCCCCCTACCCCTAGCCTTCAGATGACTGGCTCCCTCATTCTTCTCAAACCTGGTCTTGGTCCCGGTCCTTGGCACTGGGCTATTAAGCAACAGCTTGTTTAAAAAAGAATGGTCTTCCCACCCTCAAGCATTCCAGTCCTTCTTCCCCACCCACAACCTCATTTTCCCAGCCCCTAGCTATCTCTAGGCCTTCCCCACCTCCCTGCTTCATATATTCTTAACCCTGCCACCAATTGTGACCTTCATGACTCGAAGTCATTCAAGCTTTGCACACCTTCTGCTGGTCCTGCCTTCTGTTGTCCCAGCCTTGGCCAGTTAGCTCCTGGCAATTAAAAGCTTGCCAGCCTCAGTGTGAGGTCCTTGCCAATGTTCCACAATCCTTGAACTCATCGCATGGGGGCTGGCCTTCCCATCTTCTACTTTTCTTACATTCCAGCCCCACAACTACGCTCTCCTAATGCTTGGCTTCCAATTTTGCTAAGATTAAGGCTGTCCATCTTGGAATCTCTCTGTATGTGCGCTCTCTTCCTTCCTCCCTCCTTCTTTCCCTCCCTCTCTGTCTCCCTCCTTCTCCCCCTCTCCCTTTTGTCTCCTAGGAAGACTTATCTATCCTCCTCTCCATAACTAACCTCTAACTCCATCAATTATCCCCTTTCTCTTGTATCTCCATCTCTGCCCCTCCTTTCAGTGCTATTTCCTCCTCAGCCTACAAGGATTTTCAGCTCTCCCCCATCCTTCAAAGAAACCCTCCCTTAACCCTGCCTCCCTCTTAAGCTATTTGCCTTCTCTCTTCCATTCCATTTTCAGTCAAACTGCTTGGAAAAGGGTTGTCTGCTCTCACTGTCTCTGCTTCCTCACCTCCCACTCTCTCCTCAGTCGACTGCAATATGTCCTCTCCCCCTCTTGCCTGAAATTGCTCTCTTAAAGGTCACTGATGACTTCTTTGTCACCAGCATAAGTGGCTTTTTCCCATCCTCACATCTGACCCTGCCAACTCTCCCTTCCTGCTTGCCATTCTCTCCTTCCTTGGCTTCGGAGTCACTGAGTGTCCTCTTCCTTCTCTTGCCTATCTCACCGCACCTTGTGGCTCTTTACTCTCCTCTCTTGCCATACAAGTGTCGGTTTGGCTCTAGCTTCTGTCTTTTGACGTCTTTTCCCTCTACACTCCTTCAATTATCCCCTCATTACTACTTTCTCCAGAGTAATAGACAGTAATGTCCACTCTCCAGCTTTCAGTCATTGTCATGATGTCCCATTCTTTATTGTTAGCTATGATCATTCTTCAGTTCCAGACCCAGGTCCCAGGGACATGTCCATTTTATGTCATACAGGGACTTTGAATTCAATGCATCAAGCTGAACTCATCATCTTTCCCCCCAAACTGGTCCTTTCCCATACTGTTTAGTTTCATAAGTGGTTCCACTAGCTAATAAGGCCAGGAAATTGGGAGTCATCACTGCTCTTTTCCTTCCCCTCTTCCCCTACATCTACTCCATCACCAAGTCTCAACATGTCTACTTTCTCAATATCTCCCCAATTTGTTCCCTTCTCTCCAGTCCCACTTTCTTTGATTCATTTATTCATTCATTCATTCAACAGTTATTGAATTCTTTGTAACAGTCACTGGGCCACACTCTGGAGCAACCATGGTGAACAAGACAGTAAAGGTATCTCCCTCATGACACATTCTAGTGAGGGAAATAGACAAAAAAGAAACAAATAAATACATAAAGAGACACAAAGGGAATAAATAGATCATCCTGATAGAGGATGATGGGTGTACCAATTTTATATATGACTTTCAGGAAAGGCTTTCATTAGGATACAATACTTAAGCTAAGACCTGAAGGTTGACAAAGAGCCAGTAGTGTGAAGAGCTGAGGAGAGAACTTTTCAGCAGAGGGAACAACAACTGCAAAGACCCTGAAGCCAGAAAGAGCTCAAGTGGGCTAAGGACCAGAAAAGATGCCAGTGTGGCTGGAGTGAATAGAAAGAGGGGGGCAGTGGGACAAGATGTGGTCAGAGAGGGAGGCAGGGACCACACATCCTGGGGAACATTGTAAGCCAGTGTAAGAAACTTGCATTTTAGTCTAAGCACAGTTAAAACCCACCACAAGGTTTTAAGTTAGGGACAATAGTCTAATATGCATTTTGATAAAAAATTACTCTGATGATTGTGAGGAGACAAGACTAGCAGGGTAAGAAAGGAAGCAGGGAGAGTGGTGAGGAGGCCTGTGCAGTTGGCTGTGAGAGAAATGATGGCGGCAGTGCAGGTGAAGATGGGGATGGACAAGATACACTGGAGACAGAACAGAGCGGGCTGATCGATTGAACATGGGGAGTGAAGGAAGGAAACAATCAAGGATGACTCCTGGGGTTTGGGCTTGGGCAACTGGTAAATAGTGGCATTTACTAAGATGGGAAGACTGCGGGAGGAGCAGGCTTCAGGGTGAATCAATACTTTCTCTTTGGATTTGTTAAGTTTGGATGGTTCTTGAAGCATTCAAGTGAAGATATCAAGGAGGTAGCTGGTTAAATGAGGTTGGAGATCAGAGAAGCTTGGGATGGACATGGACATTTTGGAGTTGCAAACACTTCAATGGCATTTGAAGTCATGGGAGTGGCTGAGCTCACCTAGGAAAAGAGTGCAGAGAGGAAAAGAGAGAGCCCAGGATGGGTCTCTGAGGAATTCCAGTATATAGAGGTTGGGCAGAGGAGGGATGAGTGGAGGGGCCAGTGAGATAGGTAGGAGGCACACTAGAAGAGTGTGTTGTCATGGGGTTGAGAGAAGAGACTTTTTACAGAAGGAGGAAGTTGGTCAGCACTGCGGAAGTCTGCTGAGATGTCAAGTCAGACAGAAGCCACTGATGGAGCTGGCTGATTTGGAGCACCTGCTGTGCGCCAAGCACTATGCTGATGGGCATAGCATCTATTAACTCATTTAATCCTCATCCCAATCCTACAAGGTAGGTGCTGTTAGTATCATCTCTACTTTACAGATTAGAAAGTTGGGTCTCAGAGAGGTTAAGTATCTTTCTCAAGGTCATACAGTTGGTTAGTGGTACAACTGGGGTTCAAACCCAGGCAGGCTGGCTCCAGAAGCCCTGCTCTTAGCCACTCCACTGGCCCACCTCTCATAATTTCAGCTCCTAGAAGTGTCCACTGGATTTGGCTTTCTGGTAGTTGTTGGCAATCTTCACAAGGGTAATTTTAGTGGAGAGGTGAGGGTAGAAGTTAGAAAGCATTGGTTGATGGATGAATGAGAGGGGAGGAAGAGGAAATGGAGTTTAGATGGCTCTTTTGAGAAGTTTCCCCATGAAGGAATGCAGAGAAATGGGGCCACATCTGGAGGAAGAAACTCGTCAAAGGAAAGCCTCATTTTCCTTTCCTTTCCTTTTTCTTCCCTTCCTTTTCCTTCCCTTTCCTTGTTCTATTTTTTCCCTTCTTTTCCCTGCCTCGTCTTGTCCAGAAGGAAGATACTGAACTAGTGTCTTTCTTAAAGGGAATGATTCAACACAGAGGAAGAAGAGCTACCTGCAAAAAGCCTTGGGAAGGTGAGAGGAGCGGGCTCTAGAGTACAGTGTGAAGGACTGGTCTGAGAAAAGAGAAAGGTGTCATCCTCCATGGTCACAGAAGGCAAGAAGGGACAATGCGGCAGATGACAGGCAGTAGGACTGTAGAATTTGTGGGCATAAAGGGAAGTTCCTGCCTGATGGCACCTGTTTTCTTAATGAGGTGAGGTTATCAGTGGTGAAAGGTGGGGATTGAGGAAAGAACAGATGATTGAGAGTCAGGTCCCCATCAATTTCCCCCTGAGTTATTGCAATAGCTTCCAGCAGGCCTCCCTCCTTTGACCCTTCCCTCCATCCTCTATAGAAAAGCCAGGGTACTCCATAAAGATTAGAAAGGTAACTCCTCAGCCGGGCGTGGTGGCTAATGCCTGTAATCCCAGCACTTTGGGAGGCTGAGGCGGGTGGATCACGAGGTCAGGAGATCGAGACCATCCTGGCTAACACAGTGAAACCCCATCTCTACTAAAAATAGAAAAAATTAGCCAGGCGTGGTGGTGGACGCCTGTAGTCCCAGCTACTCGGGAGGCTGAGGCAGGAGAATGGCGTGAACCTGGGAGGCGGAGCTTGCAGTGAGCCAAGATTGTGCCACTGCACTCCAGCCTGGGCAACAGATGAGACTCCATCTCAAAAAAAAAAAAAAAAAAAAGAAAAAGAAAGAAAGGTAACTCCTCCAAAACCTCCAATGTCTTTACCCATGTCTCCTCCTTTGCTTGGAATACCTTCTCCCTGACCCACCTCAGCCTGTTGGAGCCTCTGGTGCTCTCCAAGTGGATATCAACTTTCCGTCCAGGTGGAATGATCATTACCTCTCCTTTGTGAGTAACAGATCTACATGCCTGACTCTGAGCCCTCCTAGAGCAGGGACCCTGCCATATTCACCACTCTGCCCCTTCCATGCCAACACCCTACCAGGCACATAGTAGGTGTTTTATAAACGTGTTGATCTGAGCACATGCATGAGCCTGGGATTTGGGGGACCAGGTTTCCAGCCTCTCTCCCTTTCTGTCCCTCAGTTTCCATTTTGAGTCACATGTGGATGGCACCTGATGGTTTCTAATGTCTCTCTCAGCCTGCATACTTTTATGCCCCCACTGTCAATGAAATTACCTGACTCTTCTGGGAAGTCATTGACATTGCCAACCTGTAACTTAAGTTTCCAAGCTTCTGGATGAAGAGAGATGTCTTTCAACCTGTGTGTCAGCCTCTCTGGCTGATAATAGTACTAGCAGCATTTGTTGAGCACTTACTGTGTGTCACGCTAAAATCTTCACATGTATTTTCTCATCGAATCCTCATGACAGTCATATACAGGGGTTGGATTTGACAGATAAGGAGACGGGTTTGGAGAGGTTAGGTAATCTGCCAGTGCAACACAACTAGGTGGCACAGCTTAGACTCTAACGCAGACCTCACTACTTTCAGAGCTCATGTTCTCAAACACTCTGCAGGATGCCAACCATGAGCAGTGGTCTCCACTTGGTATGCACATTAGACTCACTTGGGGAGCTTCAAAAATTATTGATTGTTGGATCCCACCCCCAGAGATCCTGAGTCAATTGGTCTGGTGTCCAGCCTGGTCCTTGGGGACTTTTTCAAAGCTCCCTAGGTGATTCCACCGGGCAGCCATGATTGAGACCCATTGGCCTAGAGGCCCAGCCCTTAGGTCTGAAGCTCATGCTGACCTGGACTGCCGTCTCGGCCTCTTCAGATTTTGAGATAGGGGTGTGAGTAGAGCTGGGGATCCAGGCAGGACATAGGGGCAGGGTAAGGGGAGGAGGAGGTGTGATGGGAAGGGTATTTGGAATTTCTCACATTCTATAGGCTGTAGCACCCAGGGCTGGGAGAGACTCCTGGGCCAAACTTGTGTCCATTGTGATTTCCTTGCTACCCCCAGCCATACATGTGTCCAAAATGTCTGATTTGTTGCCCATCAGAGGACATCTCTTCCCCACAGGGTAGATACTCTATCCAAAGGCCCCACCCAAAGACTTGCCAGCTCCCTTCCTGGGTCTGGATGCTACTCCCTGCATGACAGGCCCTGGCTAGAACACTGTTGTCAATGCTCAGAGTATTTAGAATCCTATGGCTCTGCCGCCAACAGATAGTCACCCACTCTGTGGCCTCTTGTCACTGAACCTGCCCCACACTGAGCCTGACCAAGCTTCCTGCCCTGGAATCAAGTCCTGGCTCCAGCCTCCCCAGGGGCTGGTTTCCTCCTTCCCCACCAACCCTGGGGGCCGAGGTCACAGCATGCCTTGTACGGAAGCCCACCTCAATTATGGCGTGATGGAGTCAGGCAACAGTTTTCCAGAGGACTAGGATGCTCTATGGAGGGCAGGGCCAGGCTAGGGCAATCCTGTGCCCCCTAGAAACTGGCCTCTGCATGCCTATGTACCAACTAGGGTGGGGTGCCCCTGAGGTGGAAAGAGCCTGATCAGGGGAGGAAGGCTGCAAGCTGCTGGGTGGGCCAGGTGGGTGTGGAGGAATTCTCTGTCCAGCTGCACATCTTTATTCATAATGCTTGATTGTTCCTGGCTAGGGAGCTGATCATGCTGCGTTGAGGGGGGAGCCCCGGGCAGGCGGGCAGGCGGTGGGCTCACTCTTCTCCCGTCTTCTGTAACTGCAGCGGGAGTGGGGGCGGCCACGAGCACTGGGCTGTCAGGCTGCTCACAGCTGGTCCCGATTTGCGGACAATGGGAACTCAGCTCACAGAGCATCCCATCGAGCCCCAGCTCAGTCTGGGACTGCTTGAAGGCTTGCACAGGAATGTGGGGCGGAAAGGCTCAGAGGGCGCGCTGCAGAAGAGGCTGCAAGAAATGGTCCTGCCAAAGCGGGGAGTGGAGAAGCATGGGGGAGGGCAGCGGGAGGAGGCCTGCCAGCTGACCTCACTGAGTGAGGTAGGGGCTCAGCAGCGACCTCCTCTCTGGCAGCCAGGAACACTTGCAGCCTCATCTCTCGGGGAGGGGATACCGGCTGACACCCATATGGGGGCAGGGACTCAGCTGAGGGCATGCAGAGTCCTCGGCAAATCTGGGACTGGCAGCCAGGCCTACCAACCCTGGCTCATGCCCTTTCTGCTCCTAGACCTGACTACTCCCTGTGCCGAAGCCCCAGTTTCTGATCTCAGTGCTTGGGCTGGTCTGAGCCCTTGTGACCCACTTTGAGCTCCTGTGATCCTGTCCCCAGTCTCCACCAGAGAGCGTAAGGAAGAATCCTGGGACGACATGGACCCCTGCTGTCCTGTCCCAGCTCTCTCTGAGAGGGGCCTCCCTCTACCCCTTCTGCCCTGCAGGCCTGAGGACACCTGGGCTGCTCTGAGGGATGTGGTTCCAAGCTGGGCCAGATAGAGTGGGGATGACATGGGGAAAAGGAGGTGGGAGGAGTAATAATAACAGCCCAACGTATTGAGCATCTACTGTGCACCAGGCACTCTATGAAGTAGCTACGGTCATTAACCCCATTTTATAGAAGAGGATACTAAAGTTGCAAAAGGAGAGTTGGCTTGCTCAGGGTCTTATGGCCAGTGATTTGCAAAGCAGATATTTGAATCCAGGACTGCCTGACTCCTAGATGGGTGTTCTTGCCACCAAGATGAGTTTATGAATGCTTTGAGATGAGAGAACTTTTGAAAGGCTCTGACCTCATGCCTCTGAACCCAAGCAAGAAAGACATAATTGAACTTTGATCTCTGAAAGACCTGTCAGAAGCTGGCAAAGTCCCTAGCTCTCTGGGGGGCATGAAGTGCTGTCATGCTTGGGGCAGGCAGGGAGAGTGGAGGTTCCTTCATCTCGCAGATGGGAAGGCCGAGACACAGCAAGTGAGGGCTGGAGTGGACATTCCAAACCGAGGTCTTCTTATCCACTCAGGGCCTGGCTGAAGTGGTGTGAAAGGCAAGCTTGGCACTGAGCTGAGCTCCTGCCTTGGGATATGTGAGTTACTAAGAAACCAAGAATTCTGAGAGAGAAAGAGAGCTAGAGTTAGTTCATTAGGGATACTTGGGACCTTTGTGGAGATGCAGAGGCCTCCCTGCCCTGGGCAGCTTTGTCTGTTGCCCAAGCAATAGTCCATTAAAGCTTCCTGGGCTGGTGGTGGCGGGGCACAGGCCAACAGTGGTGGGAGGGGAGGGAGCCCAGCAGGGCCTGAGCCCTGGTACAGCACCACCCCTGGCTCTGAGAAGGGCTCAGAGGCAGAAGCGCAGCCAGGCCTGACCCGGAGAGGGCACCGCCAGCTGGAGGCTTGCTGCTGGGCCGAGACACTCCCGAGCAGATGAGCCTCTCTATGTCCGGACGCCTTCCTGCCAGCCTTGCTCAGTGGACCTAGGGATTCTCCTTTGACAAACGTGGAAACCGAGAGGCTGCAGAGCTACTGAAGAGCCGGGGCAGGATTTGAATCCTGGCTGTGCTTCGTCCTTAGCCCGGCAGCCCGGGGAACCGGAAGGAAGGCTCAGGGTTCTAAGCCTAAGTCGCCCCGGCCAGGCTGGCACAGGGCAGGGCTGAGCGCGGGAAGTGCTGGCGCAGGCTGCCGGGAGGGAGAGCTGTGTGTGTTTCCGTGTCTTTTTGTGGGCGTGTGTATGCCTGCGCGTTTCTGTATGTGTCTCTCCCGGCGGCTGTTCTGCTTCCTCAGCAAGCCTTTCCCTCCCCCCTCCACTTCGTTTTTCTTTCTTCTTCTCCTTATTCCTCATTGTCGTCTTCTTTTTTTTAATGAGACTTAATTAGCGTTGAGTTCCTCCTCCCGCTCCCTACCCGCCCCCCTCTCCGCCCCTGCCCTCCCCTCCCTCCTCTCCCTCCTCCCCGAGGTACAGGCCAAGCGATCTGACAAATGCACTTGAGAACAAAGCGCCAGGCTAATTCGGGGCCTGCTCAGGAAGCAGGAGCTGAGCTGAGATAATGGGTCTGAAATAGCCCAGCATGATTATGCTTCCTCAGCCTGTGGCCAGGCGGGTGCAGGCTCAGGCGGGCAGGCAGGCAGGCAGTCGGCGGGCGGGCGGACGGGCGGGCGCCGGACGCCACTCGCCCAGGGTGGTGAGGGCCATGCTTCTGCACCCAAGCCGGCCCTCCTCTGGCCTTCGCAGGAGCTGCTATCCCTCAGAGAGTCCGGTAGTCCCCAGTGGGGATGGTCCAAGGGTCAGCCAGAATCACACACTCAACCACAGTTACCCGACA
The DNA here is from genome assembly GCF_029289425.2 of Pan paniscus. Taxonomy (NCBI): domain Eukaryota; kingdom Metazoa; phylum Chordata; class Mammalia; order Primates; family Hominidae; genus Pan; species Pan paniscus. The sequence goes on from NC_073272.2 coordinate 68,550,779, forward strand.
GGTTGATGGCAAAGCTGAGTCACGAATCCAAGCAGCCAGGCTCCCTGACTTCAGTTCTCCTTGCTCGGTCATGCTGTCCCCAGCCTAGCTCAGTGGGAGGGGAGTGGGACAGGTGATTCAGAGCAGGGCTTGGGCCTCCTTAGCTCAGGCTTCTCTAGGAAGACAGAGCCCCCCAGGATGGCCAGAGAAGGAGGGGTCACAGATTGTTCTGGTATGCCAAGCAAGACAGGATGTTGGCATGGTGCCCACCAGAGAGATGGGTCAGATGTAACTTGTATACTTTTTGCCTTGCCTTCCTGGAGCTTGTCCAGAGCCTGAGACCAGACTGAAAGAGGAACAGTAAGGACCCAGGACGAGCAGAAATCGCCCTCCATAGGGCACTGCACCCATCCCACCTCCCTGCCCCCGCTGCTCATGCCTTCATCCCTATCCCAGACATGGCCTGGGGCCCAGCAATGAGACTAGTCATGGACCTTTACTCCCTGACCCAACTGTCAAGTTCACTGGCCTCCCAGACCCCAGGAACGAGTGACCTGTATGTGAACATGTGTCCCTTTTGCTTCATTCATCCACCCAATATGCATTTCTTAAGACCCTCCCAGTTCCAGGCTCAGTGCCAGGCCCTGGGGACTCAGAGGCAAACCAGACATAGTCTCTGCTCTCAGGGGCCCTTAGTCTGGTGGGGGTGACAGAGCAACCGAGAGATATAGTGCAGTGTGATCTGTGTGGTGACAGTTGGAGTTCAAGAAGCCATGGGAGCAGAGAGGATGCCAGGGCAGGGGGTCAGGAAAGGCTTCACAGAGGAGGTGACATTTGAACTAGGCTTAAAAGATAAATAGGGCTCTGCCAGGGTAAAGATGGGGAGGGCTAGAGATTTGCTTCCTTCAAGGCGCAAGGGAGCTGGGATGTGAAAGTGCTAAACAAGGCCGGGTGCAGTGGCTCACACCTGTAATCCCAGCACTTTGGGAGCCCGAGGCGGGCGGATCACAAGGTCAGGAGATCGAGACCATCCTGGTTAACACGGTGAAACCCCGTCTTTACTAAAAATACAAAAAAATTAGCCTGGTGTGGTGGCGGGCACCTGTAGTCCCAGCTACTCGGGAGGCTGAGGCAGGAGAATGGCATGGACCTGGGAGGCAGAGCTTTCAGTGAGCCGAGATCATGCCACTGCACTCCAGCCTGGCAACAGAACGACACTCCATCTCAAAAAAAAAAAAAAAAAAAAAAAAAAGGTGCTAAACAAATGTGTGCTGGTATTCTAAGGATTATTTACAACTTGAGATCCTGGGGCTGGAAAAAGGCAGAGGAACAGGAAGTGCTGGGCCAGGCAAATGGTCTGGGCTTGCACGCAGACCCGATTCTCTACTGCCCATGGCCTCCACACATAGTAATGATCGGACCTAAGACAAGACCGTCAGCCCTCTCCTTAGACCTGTAATGCTGACCTTTCTATTCCTTGATCAGTCCTCAGTCCTGACCACACTGATGTAACCCAAATCTCAGCCCTGGACTCCTGTTCTCCAGAGGTCTTCTGCCTTTGGTTTTCATTGTGAACTTTATTTCTGACTCCATTGCTCCAGCCCCCGCTCAGAATCCCAGACAGGTATGGCCCTCGCCATCTGCCTCTTTGCTTCGGATGCAGACTGCCACAGCACAGTTCACCTTCTATTGGTGCTTTTCCACCTACTGAGCTGTTCCAGGGCTTAGTATAACTTTCCTAGCTTTTCTTGCAGCAGGGTCTCTACAGGAGCCCAGTCCAGGCTTTCTGAGCGTGCTTTTGAAGGCTCAGGCTGTCTCCCAGGGCCATCACATACAGTGCTACAGGTTGTGAACTGCATGAGGGTGTCTGGCCAAGGGTGTGAGTGGGAGCTGAAACTCAAGCCTGCATTATACTTATCAGTTTTGTGCACACTGGTGCAGGCTACATCTGTCTACAGAGGATACTCTTTTCTAATTAGCACAAAGGTGCTGAACGGGTGGGAGGGGCCCTGGCTCCCTTCCCTGCTGCTCCCATCCCCACCAGCACCCTGGAGGAAAAGGCTTGGAGATGAGAACTCTGGAAGGCCCTCCTGGCTGAGAAGCCTGGGTTTGTGAGCTGCAACAAGTATCTGGCAAGTGAAGGCAGCTCCGGGACAGAGGCTGTTCCGGGCTGTGCAAAGGGACTGTGTGTGAGGATTAGTGAGAGGAAATGAAAATTGGGGATGGCCCTCAGGGGAACTGGCTGCAGATGATGTCAGAAAGGAGGCTGCCTCCTGGAGAGCAAGGGACCCGAATGGCTGCAGCAGAGGTGGGGGTGCAGGGAGGTTTGGGAAGGAGGGGCTAACTCCACTGTCTCCAGCAGCTAAGCAGGCAGCCACCTTCGGACCCCTGGCAGCCCATCTGGCTGTCTGACCCTTTGCCACCTCCTAGCTCTCCTGGCGCCTCAGGAGCTGAGGAGGCACATTCCTGTTGAGGTCCTCCAAGGACCTGGGATGGGAGGACAGGGAGGAAGGGATCATCCCCACAGGGTCTTACCTCCTGGCAGCATGTTTCACAGCTTGCAAAATGAGTCGCTCTTCCAAACACATTTTGTGTAGAGTCTCTTAGTCACTTTGCAAGGTAGGTATTATTATTCCCATTTTACAGGAATGGAAAACCAAGGAAACTAGTTATCTGAGGATCCGAGGCTCAGGGAGATACGAAGTGACCTGTTGAAGGTCATTCAGCTAGTAAGATGCGGAACCCACATTTGAACTCCATTGTAAAGAACAGGCTTCTCTCATTCCACCTGATTTCCAGCCATGAACAAGAGCTGAGGGCCAGGTGTTACCTGTTAATGGTTTCCAAAACTCAAAATATTCTGTTTTGAAATGATTTGCTCCACTTTCCAAATGAGAAAAACTGAGGCTACACACAGCTAATAAGTGGCAGAGTTGACAAGATGACCTTGGGGGTATGTGTGTGTGGGGGAGTTGGTGGTGTCGAGAGAAAGAAAAATGGGGGGGCAGGTGGCCAGGAGCTAGGATGTGTCATGGAGCACCCATGCCAGCTGTGTAGAAGAACAAAGACTCCAGGGCCCAGCTGTAAGTGGCTTTGGGATGGGTGGGGCGGTGGTGGGTAATATGTGGGTCTAGTGGTATTGCTAGAAGGTTGTGCCGTGGAGAAAGGCAGGCTCCATTTAGTGAGATTTTTCCCTGGGTTAGAAAATAGCTCTTTCTTCTTTTTCAGGGAGGCTGGGCTTTCTCTCCAACTCACTGCCACTAGCTGCCCCCTTGATGGGGACTCTGCCTGCTCCCACGTCCCCAGCTGGAGCCCCCAGCCCTGCTCCCTAATTCCAGCGGGGCAGGCAGCGTGCCCGCATGCCCAATTGATTCTCCCAGCACACACAGGTAATTCATCTCAGCTTCCCTTCCAGGCCCCCACCCCCAGATGTGCTGCCTTCCAAGCAGCCAGAGGCCAGCTCACCCCACCCATATCGCCGGCCAGCTGCAGCCCCTCATTTCCCGGGGAAGAGAGAACTAATAAAGGACAGTCTCTGAGCTGCAGCAACACCCCCCCCGCAATTCTTTCTTGCCGCAGCCGCCCCATAAAACTGAGGGGAGAGATATAAAGGGAGCAAGTGTGAGTGGAGATAGAGTTTCCATCTGAGGAGGGGAGTGGAGAAGTGGGGACGTGTGGCTGGGGCTGTGGGCAGGGCTGAGACAAGAGTGGGCCGAAGCTGGGGCCCAGCAGAGATCGAAGGCCCCATTCACAGCTGCTTGGGCCCCACTGTCGGCTCTTGAAGAAGTGAGAAGGGGAATATGGTGGTTAGAGGATGTGAGGTGTGCCACAGACTGGTAGGCCTGGTATGGACACTTAGGATGGGCAACCCCGAAGGCCTACTTTCTGCCTTCTTCTTCCCTCCCCCTCCCTGATCCCTCACAGAACCCAGCAGGAGAGCCGGAGCCCTGACCTCCAAACCTAGCTCCACCCCCAACCCTCCGAATGACCTTGATCTGGCTCCGTTAGTCTCTGCAGGCCTCAGTCTCCTCGGCTGGGGAATGGGCTTCAGTACTCCACTCACCACACAACCTACAAGTCTATGAGTTAGGACCAAGATGTGCTGTTGGCTGTGCTGTGTGGGAACATGTGGGAAGTGCTCTTGTTCCTTATCCCTTGGACCTGGCAGGGCCCTTGGGAGAACGTGGGGTCTTACATGGGTATGTGCCAGGTGCTCTGGAATGGCACTGAGTCTGAACTCTGGGGGAGGTAGGCCCTCTTCCGATCTTCCCAAGAGAAGGAGGTGGGCAAATCTTAGGCTATACAACTCTCTTCTGCCTCCCTTATGGGGCTCCTGATATAACAATATTTGTTCAATTCAACAATTGTTCATTGTGTACCTTCTATTTGCCAGGCACTGTTGTAGGAACTGGGGATACAGCAATGAGCAAAACTCAAAAATCCCTCACCTCCTGCACTTTCTTTTATCTCTACGTTTCTTTTTTAAGAGATAGGGTCTTGCTTTGTGGCTCAGGCTGGAGTGCAGTGGGAACAATCATGGCTCACTGCAGCCTTGACCTTCTGGGCTCAAGTGATCCTCCTGCCTTAGCCTCCTGATTAGCTGGGACTACAGGTGTGCACCTCCACACCTGGTTTATTTTATTTTATTTTATGCTTTTCATTATTTTTATTTATTTTTATTTTTTTGAGACAGGTCTTACTTTGTTGTCCAGGCTGGAGTGCAGTGGTACAATCACGGCTCACTGCAGCCTCTACTTCTTGGGCTCAATTGATACTTCTACCTCAGCCTCCTGAGTAGCAGGGACTGCAGGTGCATGCCACCACACCTAGCTAATTTTTGTGTTTTTTGTAGAGATGGGTTTTTTGCCATGTTGCCCAGGCTGGTCTCGAATTCCCAGGCTCAAGAGATCCACTGGCCTCAGCCTGCCAAAGTGCTGGGATTACAGGTATGAGACACTGCACCCGGCCTAATTTTTAATTTGTTTATTATTTATTTTTTGGTAGAGACAGGATCTTGCTATGTTGCCCAGGCTGGTATTGCACTCTTAGTCTTAAGCAGTCCTCCTACCTCGGCCTCCTAAAGTTCTGGGATTACAGGCATGAGCCACTGTGCCTGGCCTTGAAGCTGAAGTTATAGTGGGGAGAAAGATAAACAATAAACAGGTGAGTCTTCTTTAATAAACCAGAGTTTAGGAAGCAAGATCAAGCATCTTTGGGCCACCTTAGGACCTCTCCTCCCTGACATTGCTGTCAGAAGCCCCATGCACCTCTCCCACAAAAGCTCCTTTGTCAGCACTTGACCAGTTTCGGCTGGGTTCAGAATTTAAGGGTAGGATACAATGACAAATCCCTTGTGTCTGGGTTCTGGAAAGAGAGCCAACCACATCCTGGACTTAGAGCATCCTCCTACCCTGCCCACTGGGCTCTGCCTGCTTGGGAAGGAACAGAGATTCTGCCCTGTGAGTGAAGCCTGAGCTGGCCCTGGCATTGGCCCCATGGCCAATATCAACCTTTCTAGTCACAGAGGGCCTAGGCAGCTTGGGCCCTCATTACCTGGGTTCACAGCAGGAAGAGTTGTGGATTAGGTGTTGGATGACTAAACTCTAATCTCCTCTTTGCCACTAACTCCCTAGCAGACAGTGGGCATGAGATTAATCATTACTTACCTTGGTTATCAGGAATATGGCAAATGCAACCATGTATGAGGAAGTACTTTGCAAACTGTAAGGCTCTTGCCAGATATGAGAGTTTATTAGTGTCTGTCTTTGCATTTCCCAGGTTTTTGCTCAAAGCAGGACCTCAGTAAGTGCTTAACTGAGTCCTTACATCAGAGAGCACCCTGCCAGCTCCTCTGCCCAGTGTGCTCATGGCTCAAGGAGCAGAATTGGGGTGAGGATGGTCCAGAACAGTTGATCTTTGCTCAGCAGTTTTTGCCCTTTTTCTGGACCTGTCATTGCCTGGCTATATGTCCTGGGCCAAATCCTTTGAATTCTTGGAGCTCAGGGTCCTTGTCTTTCAAGCAGGAAGAAGAGTCTCCTGCTCTGCCTCCCCCTGAGGTTTCTAGTGAGGATCAAATCAGACACTATCAATCAGAGCACCTGGCCAGTTGTATAGTGGGAAACAGATGACACCAACTCCCAGGCCCACAGGGCCAACAGAGCACCAGGACCATACCTTCCTCCCAGCAGCCCTGAGGTTTAATTGAGATGGTTATTCCCAGGGCCTGACTCAGGAGGGGCCTAGCATGGGGGAAGGGGATTTCCCAAGCAGAGCCAGGCCTGGTGCCGCCAGTCCCCTTGTCCACCCTCCCATCCCTGCCTCTACTCAGCTTGGCTCCCTGACACGAGTCTGGTGCTATGAAAGCGTCACCTGAGCCTCTTCCAGATGCCCCTGCTCACTCCAGGGAGGGGTGGGGTGATGATCTTTCTCAGCTGTCACAGGAGGGGTAGAGAGTGAGAGAGAGAAATTCACAGAGGGTGCAAGATCCAGACACCAAGAAGAGGAAGCCCTAGCAACTGAGAGGAAGAAAGAAGGAGAAAGAGAGGAAAAGATGTGGAAAAACAGAAACCGTGTGAGAGGTGCAGAGAGGCAGTGGATACCAAGACTAAGGGAATGAGAGCATTGGGAGAGGCTGGCATTTGTGTGTGTGTGTGTGTGTGTGTGTGAGAGAGAGAGAGAGAGAGAGAGACTAAGATGAGAGTGAGACAAAGACATGAAGGAATATCACACACTGATATTATGTGTGACAGAGGCAGACAAAAACAGAGAGATAGTAAGAGTGGGAGAGAGCCTGCGAGACACTTGTGCAATGGAGAGAGAGAGAGAGAGAGAGTGTGCATGAGAGCCCAAGTGAGTGTGAATATTGCTATCAACCAGAGGCAGAAAGCAACTAAGACAGTTTTCCTTCTGCTGCTCCCTACCAAGGTGCAGGAGAACAGTGCAGGACTCGGGGAGGCAGGCCTGGGCTGAGTCCCATGGTGTGGGGGAGTTAGGTGTGGTGGGGGGATATCCCAAAGTTCCTGACTCCCCCAGCCAGGAGAAGCCCCTGGGACTTTGCTGTCCCAGCCCCTTGCTACTTCAGAGGGAAGCTGAGACAATGCTAGAAAGGAGACGGACCCTCAGGGTAGAGTGGGGCAGAGGGCTACCTGGCTGGCTTCAAACCTAGAGTTGGGCCTTTCCCTTTCTGGGGCCTCAGTAGGCCTTTCTGTACAGTGGGTGTCTCTGGGGGAGGATGGTGGGTGGGTGGGGGAGTGGATTTAATAATCTCTTCCAGCTCAAATGTTCTAGGATTCATCTAAGGAAAGGGAGGAGAAAATGGGACCCCTAAATCTACAGAACCCCACAGGCTGATAATTTTGTCTCCGTATGGATATTTTTCTGCAGAGAAGGTTAAGAAGTTAGATTCTCCGTTCCTAAGGGCAACACAGAGGGGTGTCTGGGAGGGGCGATCTAGGGAAGCTCTACAGAAGGCCTGCTTGGCTCTGCGCAGTAGGAGGCTCCCTGGTCCCCAAGGGGTGGAGGAGAGCATAGCTTGCCTGCAGGCAGGGGAATCTGCAGGATTGCCTGCTGGGGTCCCTGCCAGGCAGCTTATAGGCTTTTTTGAGAGTCGTTGGGCAGGGTTTGGGTACCCTCGTGGCTGTGCCGCCTCCAGACAACCTGGGACTTCTCTCAGGCCTGGGGTCTGGCTGCTGTGGGGCACAGGCTTGCCCCCTGCCCTGGGCTGCCCTGATCTGCTGCCTGTCCTAGCAATTGAGACCTCAGTCAGCAGGGTAAAGGAAGATGGCGAGGGCTGGTGTTGGTTGCCAGGAGTGGGCCAGCTGAGGAGGGCTTAAGAGCTATACCACAGCCCCATTGTCTCGCCGTACTGCTGGAGTGGGGCCCCATCGGGATTATGCAACTGCTGCCCTGAGCACCATGGACCTGGAGTGTGGTAACAAAGATAACAAAGCTTTGCCTGGCTGGTGGGTGTGTGTGAGTGTAGAGGGGGTGAAATGGGGGTAGCCCTGTGCAGGTTTTTCCATGTTCTGTGCTTCCTCCTCCTTACCTCACTTTGCAGGCCTGCCTTTCACTCTCCTAGAGTCCACAGGATCTTATCCTCAGGGTGGAGGCTGCTCGTGGTCCAGTGGGTAGGCCTTGCCTGGGGCTTGAAGGCTTTGCCCAGCCCAGGAGCCTCGCCCGTCCCTAGCTCCATGGCATAGAGGTCTGACCTGGTCACAACTCTTATTTTCCAGATTGATAAACTGAGGCCACAAAGAGGTCCCAGCCACATCCTCCCCTTAGTTGTTCTGTTTGAGTCTAAGGGCCCCACCCAGTGCTTGCTTGCATCCTGGTGGCTTTGTCTGGGGATAAAGATGCCAGTTCCTTCACCTTTGTTCTCCATCTGCCTTGAGGGATCATGTAGCCAGGAGGAAGTGTGGCCATGATCGAGCCTCTGTACCTGTCTCCAAATCTGCTGATTTTCTTGGTTGGTGGTTTCTTTTCCTTTCTTTTCTTTTTTCTTTTCTTTTCTTTTTTTCTTTTCTTTTCTTTTCTTTTTTTCTTTTCTTTTCTTTTCCTTTTCTTTTCTTTCTTTCTTTCTTTCCTTTCTTTCTTTCTCTTTCTCTCTCTCTTTCTTTCTCTTTCTCTCTCTCTTTTTTTTCTTTTTTCTTTTTTTTTTTTGCCCGGGAAGAGGGGAAATGATAAAAGTAATGCACACTCTCCATAGAAGATTTGAAAACCACAGAAGAGTATTACTAAGAAAATAAAACCTATAATCCCACTAACCAGGGAAAATCACTGTTAACTTTTTGGTATCTACACACACACACACACTTCTCCTTTTTATACATGAGATCACACTGGCTTTTTTTTTTAAAAAATTGTGATAAAACAATTTATCACATAAAAACACATAACATGAACATGTTGGCTCAGGCCTGTAATCCCAGCACTTTGGGAGGCCAAGGCGGGTGGATCATGAGGTCAGGAGTTCGAGACCAGCCTGGCCAAGATGGTGAAACCCCATCTCTACTAAAAATACAAAAATTAGCCAGGCGTGGTGGTGCACGCCTGTAGTCCCAGCTACTTGGGAGGCCGAGGCAGGACAATCGCTTGAACCCGGGAGGCGGAGGTTGCAGTGAGCCAAGATTGTGCCATTGCACTCCAGCCTGGGCGACAAGAGCAAAACTCCGTCTAAAAAAAAGAAAAAAAAAAAAAACACCACACACATAACATGAGATCTATCCTCTGAACAGAATTTTAAGTGTACAGTACAGTATTGTTAACTATGAGCACTGTGTTGTGCAGCAGATCTCTAGAACTTTTCCATCTTGCATGACTGAAACTTTATACCCACTGAACAGTAACTCCCCATTGCCCCCTCCTCCCAGTCCCTGGTAACCACCATTCATTCTACTTTCTGCTTCTATGAGTTTGACTATTTTAGATACCTCATATACGTGGAATTGTGCAGTATTTGTCCTGTGACTAGCTTATTTCACTTACCATAGTGTCCTCCTCGTTTATCCATGTTGTGTCATATGACAGGATTTTCTTCTTTTTAAAGGCTGAATAATATTCCATTATATATAAATATATATATAGGCCTGAGCAAGTTCCTTCCCCTCTCTCTGGCTTCAGTTTCTTACATGTACTATGGGGGATGGTACCGGATGTTGCCTTTCAGCTCTGATTTTCTTGAGGTCTCTGTGAATAGAGGTAGAAGGAAGGTGGGTGCTATGGACTGAGTGTCTGTGCCTGCCCCCCACCCCCGCCGCCCTACCACCAATTCCTATGTTGAAACCCTAATCCCCAATGTGATCAATGTGATGGTATTTGGAGGTGGGCCTTTGGGAGGCGATATAGATATATATATATTTATTTATATATGTGTATATATATAAATGTGTTATATATATATATCACATTTTCTTTATCCATTCATCCATTGATGGGCACTTAGGTTGATTTCATATCTTGGCTATTGTAAATAATGCAGTGAATGTGGGGGTGCAGATCTCTCTTTGAGGTATTGCTTTCATTTCCTTTCAGTATATACCCACAAGTGGGATTGCTGGATTTTCTAGATTATATGGTAGTTCTACTTGTAATTTTTTTAGTAGCTTCCATACTGTTTTTCAAAGTGGCTGTACTAATTTACATTCCCGCCAACCATGTACGTAAGTGTTCCCTTTTCTCCACATCTTTGCCAACACTTGTTATCTCTCGGTTATTTTTTTTATAATAGTCATTCTAATGGGTGTGGGGTGATATCTCACTGTGGTTGTGATTTGCATTCCCCTGATGCTGAGTGACATTGAACACCATTGTATGTACCTGGTGGCCATTTGCATGTCTTATTCTATCCATTCTGTTTTGTATCTTGAGTTTCCCACATATCAGTGAGCTGTAAGCATTTCTCCATATCATTAAATATTATTTGCACTGCCCCTTCCTTCATCCTAAAGGCAGGGACCTGAACTGGGAGAGCCTCAAAGTCCTGCCAGGCTTCTGTCGGTGCCTGGTGCATCAGCAGTTCTGCCGGCCTGGCATGGGTAGAGATGGAAACAAATCCAGAAGAGTCACTGGAGTAGTAATAGGAGTCTAAACTTAGGTTGTGGTAGACAATCCTAGTTTCAAATCCAGATTTTGCCACTTCCAGGCTACCAGGCTCTGAGCCAATCAATTTCCCTAGCCAGTCAGTTTCCCTCTGAACCCTGGCTTCCCCATCTGTAAAATGGGGATAGTAGAATCTATTTCGTGGTCCTTTTGTGTGGCCTCACTAAGCTAATGGATGTCAGGACTTGACCCAGAAGGAGTCCCCTGTGAAGATCATCTATTATTATTGTGAGAATGTCAGGAGGCCCGAGTAAGTTCCTTTTCCTCTCTCTGGCTTCAATTTCTTCATGTGTACTATGGGGGATTGTACCGGATGTTGCTTTTCAGCTCTGATTTTCTTTTTTTTTTTTTTTTTTTTGAGACGGAGTCTCGCTCTGTCGCCCAGGCTAGAGTGCAGGTGCTATGGACTGAATGTCAATGCCTGCCCCTCCACCCCCGCCGCCCTACCACCAATTCCTATGTTGAAACCCTAATCCCCAGTGTGATGGTATTTGGAGGTGGGCCTTTGGGAGGTGATTAGGTCCTAAGGGTAGAGCCCTCATGGTGGGATTAGTGCCCTTATAAAACATACAAGACAGCTTACTTCTTTACTCTCTGCTCTTTGCCGTGGGAGCACACAATGAGACAACCCTCACCAGACACCGAATCTGTGAGCACCATGATCTTGTACTTCTCAGCTTCTAGAACTGTGAGAAATAAATGTCTGTCATTGAAGTCACCCAGTCTATGGTATTCTGTTACAGCAGCCTCAGTGGACTAAGATTGTGGGTATTAGCCACAGAGGAGCCACGAACTCCTCCTCTGACCTCTTTCTCCATTCAGTGATCAGTCCTTTCCTCCAGCAGACCCCTTTTCCCTGGGGTAGAGGCCCAGATAGACCCTCATCTGGCCTTGGCTTGGTGTGGCCTCTGGCCAGAGTGGGGCTAGGCTGAGCTGCACTACTACAGAGAGCACTGCTGTGGTCCTGGGATGCATCCATCAACACCCTGGAGAACATGAGCATCTGATTGTGGCACCTGTGGGGAGAGTCACAGGGAAGGGAAGACCAGGCCCCTGGAGGCTGGGATTGAGCAGAACTGGGCTCACCTCACCCCAGTTCAGAACCAGTTACCCAATTCAGCTTTATAAAGACAGAGACAGCATCTAATATGGGGTTCTTGCCAGCTCTCCTCCCATTGCAAGATGGTGAGATGGGGGCTCAGAGAAGGCAAGGCATTTACCTAAGGTCACACAGCTAGTCAATAACACAGCCAGTATTCAAAGGACAACTATAACTCCTCCAGGCAGTGGGGTTGCAATCCTTGATCCCACCTCCCAGGAGATCTTTTCTACTGTAACCCTACCCACTAAGGTCAATCCTTGAGACTGGCTCTCCTCTGGCCTGCAGGAAGAACTCAACCATTGGAGGTGTGGGATGGGGGGCTTGGAAAATACTGAATTCAATTCTTCCCATTGTACAGATGGAGACACTGAGGCCAGGAAGGGAGAAAGGATCAGTCCACACTGCCCGTTTCTTCCATGTCATTGGGTAGGATGCAAAGATTAGTTCTCCTAGCCTCTCTGGAGATTATGGGTAAGTAGATCCAGAAGATACCTGGGATATAAGTTAGAAAGAGGGTGAATATCCTGGCAAGGCTCTGAGCTCATAGAACCTTAGGGTGTCAGAGCAGAAAGAAACCATGAGAAGTCATTCTAAGCCAAAAGTTTGAAGACTATTTTTAGCCACATAAACTGCATAGCTTGACACCTAAGTAGAGAACCCAACTCCCCCATTCTCTTTCAGAGCATCCTCAGACAAACCTGCAGAGAGACCCGGCTGGCTTAACAAAGAGGGAGTGGCTGGCTCAAGGTCTCATAAAGAGGCATCAGTTTGCCCATTTTGGTGTCCTTCCTAGGTTGCACACTGCCCTTCAGTTAGTCCCCAGTGGTCTCCCCACCCCCTGCAGAAATGCAAGCTCTCTGGAACTCGAGCTTACAGTTTCTTTAGTATCTCTACTCACCCCCTACATGTGTTATGCTAGGGCCTCAGCTCTCTGTTGGTTGTCTGAGTCTGAGTGGACCAAGGGATGGCAGGCAGCGAAGGGGAAGGGCAAAGCAGCTGGCAGAGCCATAGCCCAGGGCCCCAACAGCTGTGGCCATCTGTGTCTAGACACTGGACAAGCTCTACCTCCAATAGCGGTGACGTAGGGCCTTTCCTAGGCAGCCACTGTGTGTCTAGGAGTTGCTCAGAGGACTATGCCCATTGTCTTTAGGCCACAAGATGATGTAGAAGGGGAGAGGCTGGTCCATCCAGCCCCCATGTCTGGGGCTCACAGACCTTTGTGAAGTCCAGGCAGATGGTGGTGGGAACTGCTGACATTAAAAGCCAAACCTGGGGTGGGGAATTCTACAGCCTCCTGGGTTCACAGGTCCAGGTGGGAAGCTTTTCATTGCTCAACCAACTTTATTCAGCTGCCATTTTTGAGAATTCCTTCTTGGAACCCAGGAGTAGCTAGTCCCCTCTCTCTGGATGATATTAGAGGCAGAAAAGGAGAATAAAGTTAATGAATTGAGCACCTAATATGTGCCAGGCATTATGCTAGGTGCATCTCTCACATGATTTTATTTAATCCTCAATCCCATGAGGCAGGTGAGATTGTCACCTTTTATAGATGAATTAACCAAAGTTGAGAAAGGTTGAGCATCCTTGTCTGGGACCCCCTTGAGCCCCTCCTTTCCAGTCCCCCCTTAAGCTCTCAGACCCTCCCCCTTTAAGCTCTCAGACCCCTTAAGCTGCATGGAGGAAAGTGGATTGGGAGGTGCAGAAAGGGGCTGGGGGAACAGCAGAAGCAGGCCTGGAGGATGCAGAGTGCCATCCCCAGCCTGAGGAACTGGAACTCCCTGCTTAGCCCCCTGCAGTGGTTGGGAGCAGCTCCAGAGAAACCTTTTGGGAATAGAGAAATTCATTAGCGGATATGCAAGTCCCAAACCGATTAACGATTTATACCATGGGCTCAAACGGCAGGTGGCTTAGGTTTATTATCTGATTTAGCCCAAAGGCCACCCAGTTCCACCCCTCCCTCCTTCTTTCCCTTCTTCCTGCCATCCTCAGACCCACTCAGCCTGACTTGTCCTGAGCCTTTCCTTTAATCCCCGAAGCCTCAGCCAGTTCCCAGGAGGGAACATGCTGGGGATGGTAGTGGAGGGGAATGACGGGTGGCAGGGTGCCAGGATTACCTTCTGAGCAGCAGGTCCATTTTTAAATCCAAGCTTTGTTCATTTCAGGGACCAAAGAGGACTTCATTTCCATTTGGGGGCAGGGTAAAAGGAAAGAGAGTGGGGTACTGCAGCAGGAAGGATGGAGGATCCATATCAAGGGGAACTTCCGGTGTGATCAAGCTTTGATTCCAGGGCCAGTATGAATGCACTGCTCGGCTGTGGGAAAAGGGCTGGGATGGAAATGACACATGCTGGGCCTGCAGCCAATGGGAACTTCCCTACAGAAGATGCCACTTAAAAGTGTTATTAAACCCTCAGGACTTTTAAAGCAGAGAACAAGGTAACTATGAACACTCTTTAAAGTGATATTGAGAGTTCCCAAGAGAGTTCTGTGTCTTTCTCACTTCCCTCTGCCTTGGGATGCAGACACGTGTCTACCCCAATGTCCCCCTCTCCTCCCCAGCTCCTGCTCTGTCCTCTAGCCTAGTCCCCTACCCATCTTGGGTTCTGAGTCAAGGGGCCAGCATTTATTTCTCAGTTTCTCTGGAGTGAAGACAGATGATGAGCCTGGGTCTATCTGCCTCAGCTGGGTTCTACCATGTGGGGAGTAAGAGGCTATGGTGGCCCTGAGCTCCCATCTCTCATCAGCAGTGTCAGCCCTGGGCTGGGAACGTTCCTAGGTTCCATTAGCTCCAGGCTAGTAGGCAGGAAATTAGGTAGATTGACCCCACCCCTGCAATGCTGAGCTCTGATCTTAGGGATACAGGTGGAAACGTCACTCAGCTAGCCCCTGCCCAGATCTGATGTGACTTCCCCATTTCCCATGGGGCCTCCAGTTCTCCAGGGCAGAAGATTCCAGAGTCCACTTGGATTGCTGCTCCTGTGGGGAGTCCTACCTTCAGGAAGTTATTCCTGGTGTCTGACCTCAAGCCTTACTGGTATAACCAACTCATTTTTTTTTTCCTATTGTGTCTAAAGAATTGTGAGGGGGAGTTTTCTTGTTTAAGATCAAACTGCGAGTAGAGCTCAGAAGATTGGGAAACACAGGCTGCACTAGGAAGCCTGAAGAGGCTCAGAGTCTGCAGGAGTGGGAGCTGAGGTGACTGGCCCCTCCCTCCTAGCTGCCTTTGAGGTTCCTGTCCCAGCTCCATGAAAAGAGGTCTCATGGGGTGATGGGAAAGGGCTTGGTGCAGCCTCTTCCTAGCTGTGTGACCTTGAATGGAGCTAGTCCTGGAGCCCTGGTCATTTGCCTCCTGGTTCAGGGGTCTGTCACAATCTCTCATGGCAGTGTTAGTCTCACCTGTTAGTCAATTATTCAGCTGAGTGCTGTGTGCCTATCCCAGAACTAGGCACTACTGGGGGTGGGGATGGCACTGCCAGGAATGTGACTCATGTGGCCAGACCCTACCCCTCAGAGGCTCCCAGCCCATTAGCCCTTCCTAGCCTAACCTCCTCCTCAGTAAACAACCTGGGCTCGGGCTGGGGGCTGGGGGTCCTGCCAACCCAGCTGAATTAGGTAATTAAAATCTCTCCTCTCCCCCTGACAGATGACCTCTAAGGTCCGTTCCAGCCCTATGATTCTATGATTCCAGCTGGGGGTATCCAATTAACCCTTGTCATGCTTGCCTGGGCTTCGTGGGCTGTGAGGTGGGAGGGTTGGAGACGCAGAGGTCTGGGGAAGGCCCATTCTCAGCACATACCAGGATGCTCCACCTCCTTCTTCCCCTCTTCTCCCCTCCCCACCTCCCTGCCATGCCAGGGTGGTGGTCCTGGAGTTACAGTTGCCAGAGTAAGGACAGGGCTACTGGTGGATTTGGCTCTGGGGTACTGCCTCTCTCCAGCCAGGGCTGAAGGACAAGTGACAGACCAGCTGTGGCTTTGCATAGTATCTGCCTGGCTCTTTGTCAAGGCCCAGGCAGAATGTATTTCCCAAGGAAGGCCTTGAAGGACTGAGGCACTGCGAGATGGGAGCTTTGTAAGCAAGACAGGGTGGGAGCAGGATCACTGGTCAGTCAACAGGCCATCAAGAAACCCTGGGTCCTGGACCATGTGTTCCCACTCACCCAATTCTAGTGCACAGCAGCCTCCTTCTGGGGGTACATTCTGTCCATTCTTCAGGGGCATGAAATTTGGGTGAGGGTTGAATTCCAACTCAGGATGGTGGTGGAGTTATATAGACGTGGCGATTGTCAGAGCTGATGTGTGCCTTAGAGACTGCCATAAACAGGCACCTTATGGGCCACTTAAGACCCTCAAAGTGTTTTCTTTGGCTCACACAGTGCCTACATTAATAAGAAATGAGCTGCCAGCATTTAAAATTCAGAGTTTGATGTAAAAATTCAGATTTATAACTTCTAAAAAAATCTGAATTTCTAGTAATACCAAGCTCACATTCTCGCAGGGCAACCGACAGCTGGAGCTGAGCGACAGCTGTCTCCTGAGCCAGGGCACATGCTCTTTGCTTCTTCATGATCCCCATCTGCCTGAGTTTGCCCTTCATGTGGCGAATGGGGAAACTGAGGCCCAGAGGGAAAGGTGGGCACTTGCCCAACGTCACTCAGCCCAGGTCGGGGACAGAGCCAATATTTGAACCCAGGCCTCCTGCCTGCTGGCCAACCCCAGACCCTTTCCCCGTCCTCCTCCTCCCCAGACCTCTGCCACGGGGCCACAAGGCTCCTCTGTCAGAACCAGCCCCCTGCGTTCCCAAGGCCTGACAGCCTCTGTGGCCAGCCTTTGTCCGGCCACCTTCCTGTGTAGCCCCTTCAGCCGCCCGGGCCCCAGCCCTGGCCCAGGCCCCCTTCGGGTGAGAGCAGAGGCGCTGCGGGGCCTCTGCAGCCCGGCCCCATCTCCCGCAGCTCGGAACAAGAATCTCATTAAGTGCAGGGGGCGGCTGCCGCCGGGCCTGGGGCGCCCTGACCACAGAGCTGGCTTCCTTCTGCAAACAGCCCAGGCCAGGCCGGGCTAGACCGGGCTCGGGCTGGGCGGGCCTTGTGTGTGCGCACGGAGGGGGCGCCGCAGCCGCCCCTCGGCTCCTCCTGCTGCCTCAGGCCTCCTCCCCAGCCCGGCCCGGCCCTCTGCCGGCCCCATCCCTGCTTGGGTCTCCCTACCGCTCCTCCTGCCCCCCCACCCCTTTATTTCTCTCTCCCTTCCACTCCTTTCCTCTCTCGGCCCGGCTCTGTTTCTGCGGCATTCTGGCTTGGTTTTGTCATCATCTCAAGTGCAGCCCCGTTCTTCTCCGTGGTCTAGTTTCCCATCTCAGCCTCCCAGGCCGGCCTCCTCCCCTCTGTCTCCGTCTTGCTGTCTTGCTGCTCCAGAGGGGTGCCCTCGTAGGCTCTGTCACTCTCCATCTCCGAGCTCCACTCTCTGTGTCTCCTCGCCAGTCTCTCGGCTTTCTGTGTCCCTTGGGTCTCCCTCACTCGGGCTCTCTGGCCTGCTCTGAGTCTGGGTTTCTGAGGCTGCCCCAAGGCACTTCTGCGGAGGTTTGCTGTGCTGGATAAACATGGCCCCAGCAGCAGGACGTGAGGAATTCTGCTGACGGCGCTTTCCTCAGGGGCTGAGGAGGGGCAGTGTGAGCCTGCGGGCAGGGGCCTCAGGGAGAGGGCAGTGTCTTCTCCATGCCTGTGTCCCTGCCTTCTGACCCTCTCAGTCAGCTCAGGGGTGTCTCCCCAGCTGGAAAAAAAGAACAGGCCCCAAGGGGCTGCTCACCTGGCCTCGCCCGCTCCCCAACAATCTCCCCTGACACACACACACACACACACACACACACACACAGCAGCAGCAGCAGCAGCAGCAGCACACACTTCCCTCTGGTATCTGCAGCCCAGAACCAACTAAATGGAATTCAGTCCTGTGTTTCTCCTGGCCTGGCCTGCCTAGACCTCAAGGGCAGGGGCTCTGGGAAGGGAAACAACCCAGAAGACCTTGAAGCAAAGCATTGGAGGCAAGGACCCATTAGAGATCATTGCAGCCGTCTCTCTGCTCTCAGATAGCTCCCTGCCCTTTGCCATCATTCCATACTTACAAGCCTTACCCCCTGAGGAAAAGCTTATCCCCTACCCCCTATTTGGAGGCTTTATCCCACTGTCGGTTGGAAGGTTCTTTATTTAAACCGAAATCCTTGTCCTGAGGTTCAGATACACAGAACTTGGGCGTGCCTGGGATGCGCACGGTGTGTGGCACATGTGCGGTGGTGTGAGTGAGGCCGTGTGCCTACACAGAGTGGAGAAGGGGTGGTTTATGTGTGGGTGTGTGATGGGGGCATCAGGTGAGACGAAGGTGCAGGGAGCTTAGAGGACAGATGATGGCTCCAGTGGCAGAGAGGCCGAGGGGCAGAAGGCCTGGTATAGTGGGGGAAACTGTGGATGTAAGTGTGAGGAAGGGGACGAAGAAGGAGGAGCCAAATGATGCAAGTCCGGGAGGCTTCCTGAAGAAGAGTCTGGGCCAGATTTGTGGGAAGAGCCTTTCAGACTGTGGAACATCAGGGGCTATGGAGGTGTGTGGAGATGTGAGAGGGTCACCAATGGTAGGTAGTGGAACCTGCTTCCAGGACAAACATTCCTCTGACACCTACTCCTAGTGTGAACAACTCATCCCAGTTTGCTCAGGACTGTCCCAGTTGTAGCACTGAAAGTCCTGCATCCTGAGAAAAGCCTCAGTCCCAGATAAACCCGGACAGTTGGTTACCCTACCTACCTAGTGACCTCCCTACCCACCCTACCTACCAGGCAGCGTGCACCAGATGGTTTCAACCTCACAATAACCCATAGTGGGGCGGGGAGGGGGGGCAGCTATGGTGTATTAGCCCTATTTTACAGATGAGAAAAGGGAAGCCAAGAAAATGTAAATAACTTGTTTTAATGTCACACAGTGAGTTTGAACCCAAGGTCTGTTGTTTCACTGCACTGCACTGGTTTTGTTGTTGTTTTTTGTTATCCTAGTCCCTGAAACCTTCAGGGACAAACTTAGTAACCATCCCCCCTCCCGCTCCCCTCCCCCACACACATTCCAACCCCAACCGTTTCAAAGTCCTGACATGAGGCAGTGTCATTTGGACCTACTGCCCAAGTTCCACTGGGCTGCGAATGGGAGTGAGGGTGGGCTAGGGGAAGGGGGGCTTCATCTCTTTTAGCCCAAGGCCTACCAGGGCTTCACTATGGACTGCCACCTGTTGATCTTTTGGCTTCTCCCTCAGCTGGGGGCAGGACCAGCTGCTGGGGGGGTGAGGGTGGGAGGCGGAAGCTGGGGGAAGTGCTGACTTGGGGGGTGTCTCTAGGGCCTTGCTGGGTTCCTGGGCTCCAGGTGGTGGGTCTGGGGAGGGCTGGCTCAACATCTGAGAGCAGGCTGGAGGTTGGGCCCCAGGAGTCCCACACTGCTGGTCAGCGCCTCCGGTGTGCTGGGGTGTGAGGAAGCGGCCACAGAGCAAACAAACAGAGCCTGTGAGGATAGGAAGCAATTACGGACCACCCGGCCTAGGCTGCTGAGGAGCTGCGAGTGGGGGGGTAGGCTGAGTCAAGAATAGGCCGCCATCTAGGTGTGGCCTGGGGCAAGGCCAGGAAGTAGAATGAGTAGGCTCTGGGCTGGCGGGATTCTGGGGAGGTGATACCAAGTGACCCCCTACCTTGGAGAAAATCTCTCCCATTCAGAAATTGCCTTGGTGGGCAGAGGATCCAGAGGCCTAGTCCAGAGGCCTTGGTCTTAGGTCTAGCTGCAGCACTTGTGAGTCTCATCTGGAGCCTGTCCCTTCTGCTCTCTCAGCCTCAGTTTTTCCATCTGTATAATGAAGTGCTTGGAATGAATGATCTCCAACAGTCCCTCC
Organism: Pan paniscus; assembly: GCF_029289425.2. Taxonomy (NCBI): domain Eukaryota; kingdom Metazoa; phylum Chordata; class Mammalia; order Primates; family Hominidae; genus Pan; species Pan paniscus. The sequence continues at coordinate 68,570,367 of NC_073272.2, forward strand.
AGGTTTAATAGTCCATAATGCCATAAAGCTGCTGAGACCTAGGGATTTATTTTTATTTATTTATTTGTCTTGCTCTGTTGCCCAGGCTGGTGTGTCGTGGCATATCATAGCTTGGCGTGATCATAACTCGCCGTGGTCTCAAACTTGCTCAAGCGATCCTACTGCTTCAGCCTTCAGAGTAGCTGGGACTACAGGTGGTCGCCACCACGCCCAGATAGGATTTCTTAGCTTACAAGGATTTATTGAGTATCAGTTGTATGCAGACCCTGGGCTAAATGGTGGGGTTGAGGGAAGGAGTTCAGAAATTTAAGACTGGTGCTTTTTCCTTGAGGAATAGTACTATCTTTAAAAATGCTACGTATTAAATGTTTACATGGACTGGGAAGTTTATTGAAATGCTTTCACTGAATTTCTTCCTAAATCTGCGAAGTAGGTAGGGAAATTATAATCCCCATTTCACAGATGTAGAAACTAAAACTAAGGGACATTAAGTGACTTGCCTAAGTCTACCTGTTTAGGAAAGAGAGACTCAGGAGTGATTTTTTTTTGGTCTTTTTTCCCCCTTTTTGTGGAGAACAGGGTCTTACTATATTGCCCAGGCAGGTCTTGAGCTATCCTCCTGCCTCTGCCTCCCTAAGTGCTGGGATTACAGGCTGAAGCCACCGCACCCAGCAGAAGTTTACCTAGATCAGTTTTCCTCCAAAGTCAGTGCTCTGAACCACAGCTCTAATACTGTAGATGATAAACCAGTAACTGCCCACAATATGTATGATGTGTTTTTCTGTTCATTATCCTGTTTCAGCTTCACAATAGACCTGTGGGCCTGGTGGTTCTGTTGCCACTTGACAGATAAGGAGATTGAGGATCAGAGAGTGAAGAGCATGGCTGCCCTCTTTCCAATGCCTGGGGGGCAGCCAAACGCCCCTTTTCCCCGACCCAGTCCTGCCCTGGCTCAGCAGAAAGCCAGTAGAACTCCTGTAGTGCCTGGAAAGTGTGCCACTTTGTCAACCCCCCAGCATGGGGTAAACAGGCAGGCTGGCAGCATTTGGCCCTTTGCTCTGGCCTGGATGTCTGCAGCCTCCCTTTTTCTCCCTTCTCCAAGGGTTTATTGAGCACCTATGATGTTCCAGGCATTGAACTGGGGGGTCTCTGTGCATCATTCCCTTCATCGTCACAGCCACTCTGTGAAATAATTTAAACCCTCTTTTTGCAGACGAGAGAACTGAGGCTCAGGAGCCCCCATGGAGCCCTGGAACATTCCGGCTTCCTTCCCTCCCCAGGACCCAGTGCAGGGGCTGCGGGGGCCTTGGGAGCCTTTTCCCTCCCAGGACTCCCTTCATGAGCTGCCTGGTGAAGGCTAGATCTTCCTCTCAGCTCCCGGAAGCAAGGGCCAGGTTCAGCCTCTCTCACAGTGCCCTCCTTCCCTCCCACTCTCCCTCCCAACTCCAGCTCCAGTTTTTGACTTGCGTGGAGCTGGGGCTCTGGCCTGCTCAGGATGAGGCTCCTTTGGGGCCCTAGACTCAACTGCTCTTGTGCCACTGGGGCCTTAGTGTATAGGTACTGTCATAAGCTTTTTGACCAGAATTACCTCATTTACCCCTCACTACAACATAATGAGGTAGATAGTGTTATTACCACAAGCGTTCCCATTTTCCAGATAAGGAAATTGAGACATGGGGAGGTAAACGGATTGCCCAAGGTCATGCAGCTGGTAAGTGGCAGAGCCTCAATTCACACCCAAGCCTGTGATGCAGAGCTACATGTGAAGGTCCTTAAGTGCCATCCTTAAGAAGCATGGCCTTAACCCGTAGGCAAGAGGAAGTAATTGAGGGGTTTAGCTTAGGAGGGACATAATCTGCTTTGCCTGTGACAGCAATCCTTCTGGCAGCGGGGCGAGGAGGGATGCTTAGAGGGGCAGATGAGAGGCAGGGACACTGGTGGGAAGGCTGGGGCAGCGGGAATCCCAGGAGGGATGGTGGTATCCTGGTTGAAGGCAGTGACAGTGGCGGTCAACAGAGGAGGGCAGAGATGGGGAACGTTTTGGATGTGAAGGCTGCTCCTGCTCCTCAGGCTGAGATGTGTGCCCTGGACGTGAGCAGCATTTGTGCTCTATAAAGGATACCCTTTTCTAAATGTTTTGCCTAGAGGGGCACCATATGGACTAGCTGGGCCCCTGACTTTATGGATGACTGCCTGAGACCAAGGTCAGTCTCCAGGAGGTTTGGGCAGACGGAGGGTCCCACACTGACCTCTCCTCCCTCTCCTGCTCCCCGCTGTGCCCTGAAGCTCCCTCTGAGGTGGGGCAGATCATGACAATAGGGGAAAATGCAACAGACCTAAGTATGCGTGTGTGTTGGGGGGCATCTAGAAGGCTAGAAATCAAACTGTTACTAGTGGCTTCTGCTGGGGAGTGGTATAGGGGATGAAGAGAACTTCACTTTCAGCCACATACACTTAGGCTTTATGGGACTTTTCTTACACAAAACATGTTTAGTTTAAAGAATAATGATAGAAGTATTTTTAAGAGAAGTAAAACCCTAATGCCCAGGGTTGATGTGAATATCAACCTGTCCAGTTGAGATAATGGACAGCTCTTTGTAAACTGAGGGCTTGGAATAACTGATTAGTGACAGTCCCACCCCCTCCAGTGAAAAAGGGAAAGGCAGAATGTCTCTGGGCTGATTGTTACCAGGCTCAGAGCTCCCTGCCTGGGCTGAGCCCTGGGAAGTAGGTGGTCAAACTCAGCTGCCCTGGGCTCCTCAATGGTTGCCCTTATCTCATCAGCCCCCTGGGGCCAGGCAGAGTTTGCACAAAAGGGAGCTTTAGGCCTTTGCTGGGGCCCTGGGAATCAGTGACAAATTGAATGGGATAATAAGTTAATTAAAGCTGTCCCATCTGTGAGGCATCCCAGGGCAGAGGAAAGAGGCTTGGCTAGGGAGCCACACAGGGCACCTAGACTCCTGAGCCACAGACTCTCTGAGGAAACTTAGACCAGTCCCTTCCCCTCTCTGGACCTCGGTTTCCCCATCTATACAATAAGGAGGCTGGCAGACATTGTCTCTTAGGGCCTTGCCAGCACTAATGTTCCAGGGGTCTCTAATTAAAACTGTCCCCTGTGTATTAATCTTCTTGTCAAGTTTTAATTAATGGCTGATGGAGCCAGAGCAGGCACCAGCTGCCACCCCCTGCTGGCAGGCAGGGGGCACCCATAGGACGCTTGACCTGATAATCACTGCTAAGTGGCCTCTATCCTCATATCCCCATACCTCCACTCCAGGCTTCCTCTCATAGGTCAATGCTTTTTTCACTACACTATACCACCTAGGGTTTTATGCTGGTGTGTATGCATGTATGTTTGTGTCTGGTGGTGGTAAAGGGTGTATCCATCATCTCAGCTCTGTGACTAACTAGCTCTGTGATCTTGGTTTTTAACTTAACCTCTCTGATCTTCAGTTTCCTCTTCCATCTAATGGGAATATCATTCGGCTGCAAGTAACAAGAAAAATCAACTCAAAATGGCTTAAACCATAAGCACATTTATTATCCCACAGAATAAGGCCTAAAGAAGAGTTCTTCAATGTTAGTTTATTCAGCATCAAGGACTCCAATTCTTTCATCTTTCTGTTCCACTAGTCTCAACTCTTGGCTTTTGTCCTCAGGTCTGTTCCTTCATGGTCATAAGGTGGCTGCAGCAGCTCCAAGTATCACAGTGTAATTCAACAAAATCCAAAGACTGGAAGAAGTATCAACTTTGCCTTGTGTCATGTTTAAAGAAGAAGGCAGCCTTCCCGCAAACATCCCAGCAGCTTCCTGTCCATGCCTCTCATTGGCCAGAATGGTGTTGCATGCCAAGTTGAATCAAACCACATGGCAAGGAGGTTGGAGTTATCATGACTGACTTAGACCAGTATTCTCCACCCTGGCTACAGGGTGGTGGGGGGAGGGGGTTAAAAAATACCCATGCCCAGAAGGCACTCCCAGACCAATTTAATCTCTAGAGATGGGTCCCGATTACCAGTATTTTTACAAAGCTCTCCAAGTGAGTTCAATATGCAGTCAGAGGTATGAACCACTGACTTAGACTAACCAAGATTCAGCCCCTATAGTCCAGCCTCGCATGTGCTGGCTGTTCAGAGGCAGGTGAACAAAATTGGGGTTCTGATACAAAAGAGGCAGTGGTGATGAATGGTTGTTAGTGACCCAATATCCATACACACCCTTTGTCTGTTATTATCACCAGGAGTGGTGTTTAAATCCATGCAAACGTGTGTCCTCCAGAGAGCTTTCCTACCAGGACTGGCCCTGCCTTTAGACTGTAAGGCTCTGGCTACCCTAAACCGGTTGCTTCCACACCTAGCTACACAGCAGGTTCTCTGGAGATGCTTGTCAAAAAGGATGACTCCTGGGCCCACTTAATGGCTATACAATCAGAATCTTTTAGAATAGAGCTCAAGAACACACAAATGTGCATGTGTGCACATGTACACACACACACACACACACACACTTGTTAATTCCTCAGAAGATTCTTAAACAGCATATCCATAGAGTGGTGTTTTGGAATGACTGTTCCACATATCTCCCTCATGGGCCTGAAATGGTGCCTGGAAGTTTAGCATTAGGTTCACTTTTCTGAGTTAAGTCATCATCTCTAGTACCACCTCTCCCCCAGCTAACACATGTGGTATTGTTGGTTGTGAAGGACAGGTAGCTAGAGACTCACTGAGAGTTGCTTGGCTTTGGTTTCTTTTTTCTTAAAATGAAAGTAATAATGCTCACTTCATCTGTTACTGCAAAGGGCCCAGGAGACAGCTCAAGTGGTTTGTTACCAGAACATGTAGAGGAGATGGTGTGGAAATATCTGTACACTGGAGGTCAGTGTTCTAGTCCTGTCACTGGGTCACCTTGGGCCAACCTTTTCCGCTCTCTAAACCCCCAAACCTCCATTTTATAATTTGTGAAATGTGAAGGGTTACATACATGGGTAGATTTTTTCTGCAGCATTCTTCAGGACAACGAGAATAACCTCTTCCACAGAAGTCATTTATCACTTTAACCCTGCCATTTCTGATGAGTAGGGCAGAAGTCTTCTAAGTTTGGCAGAACGAGAGTAGAGGGAAAAGGCTGCATTGCGGTATTCTTCTCAGGGAAGCAAGGCTAGGGTGGTGGTAGGTGTGCAGGATGAGGTTTAGGGAAGCCTCAGATGAATGGGAGAGATTCCCAAAGACCCATGTCCAGGGACTCTGAATTTCTACTGGGGTCTCTGGGGCCATTAGCTTCACTCACTGGAGCTTCCAATGTCCCCGCTGCAAAGAAGGCTCCCTCCCTTCCTCCCTCTCTCCTTCAATGACAATCTATTGAACACCTACTACGGGCCAGGCATTGAGGGGTTTGTGAGGCCTGCGGGTCACAGCTCTGGCCCCTGGGCTCTGTATCCTACTCCAGGCCCTGGATCTCCTGTTTCTCCACTTCCCTTAGCTCCACATCTGGCTCCAGGTCAAATGTGGATTTCCTTTCAGCCAGCAGTCCTGAGAGCATCCATCTGTGGAGCCAGAGACAGAGCCAGAGGCAGTCCAACAAGGAGCTCATCCATCAGCTGAGCCCAGGCCGGGGCTGGGAAAGAAGACCACGGGTGTCAGGCCACCCAGGACGTGGGATGGGGAGGCAAGCTTCTGGATATGCCAAGGAGGTTTGTTCTGGCTGAGATAGTCTGAGGAGTGGGAGGATCCAAGATGGGGAGTGAGGAATCCTGGGTCTAGTCCTCTGAGTACTACTAACGCTTTGTGTGACCTTTAGCCTGTTCCTGCCCCTCTCTGGGCCTCATCTGTAGCATGAAGAGGCTGGATTTGAATCCCAGAGTCATGGAATCTCAGAGTTGGAAGTACCCTTAGAGGCCATCGAGTCCTGGCCCCCAACTGGTGCTTGAATCCCCTGTACAGCTCCCTGCACACATGCACTCTGCTTGCATACCTCCAGTGATGGGAAGCTCCCTTCCTCCAATAACATCCTGTTTTATCTCAGGATAGCTGTCTGTTAGAAATTTCATCTGAAATTGGTCTTCCTGTGGCTTTCTTCAAGGCTGCTACCTAACTCTTCTCCTCTGTTCTGTGCCACACATCTCCCCTGCTCTGTGACAGCCCTTCAGAGGTCTGAATTCAGAGTTCAGCCTTCTCCAGGCCAAAGAGCCCTTTTAGCTCCAACTGTCCTCACAGAGACTGGTCTGTGATCCTTTCGTGTGTGGGGCCCATAATTGGACAAATTCCACCAGGTGGGGTCTTGGAAAGGCTGCAGAGGGCCAGAACATCACCTTGCTCCTTCCAGACACAATAGTTCTTGCAGTTGGACCTGGGGTCCCATTAGGCTTATTACCTATATACAGGATTTCCACTAGCCTGTGAGCTCAGTGAAGGCGAGGCTTTTCTGATTCCTTTCTGTTACCCCAGTGCCTATTCCAGGGCCTTGCTAAGGGTTGGCATCACAACTTGTGTGTTGAGGTAGCTGAGGGCCAAAGGCCTGTGGGTGTGCGTGTGCATATGTGCACATGTGAATGCACCCTGAATGCAGTCTGAATTGGAAGAGTCTGCTGGGCCGTGGAGGGATCCAGATTCTCCATAGACATCAGGTAGCTTCCCCCATTCCCCCTTGCCTGCTACATTTGGCACAGTGTGGGGCCTGGTGGCACTGGCGTTCATCAGGGCCCAAGACCTGGAGAGGCTGGTATCTTTGTATATGCGAACTCCCATGACTCCTGGGAGCCCTGTGTGTCCCTCACAGCTCTGTGTGCAAGTCACCAATGTTGTTTATGGCCCTTCGTGTCTGACAGAGGCTGGAGGAGGTGGCTGTGTCCCACCCGTTGGCAAGAATGACCTGGGGATCTGTCAGAGGCATTAGGAAATGACTGTGCCCCATCAGTCGGCAGGGGTGTTCCTGGCTGGCTGAGGCGGGGGTAGGGTGGTGGCTGAGCTCTGTCACTTGACAGGGGGATTCCCAGCTGTCTGCATGAGGAGGGGGAGTCAGCTGCCCTGGCAGGCAGCTGGGGTATCCTGGCCATGCCTACTCTGACGTGGCTCGTGTATGTGTGTGTGTGTGTGTGTGTGTGTGTGTGTGTGTGTGTCCTTTTACCACTCAGCTGTCATTAGCCCCAGTCACCACAAGGGAAGTCAGCCTTACCAGAGCTCCAGGTTGTGGGAAGGACACTCCAATTATTCCAAAGTCGTCTGTCTCAGTCCCAGCGGAGTGGATAGCCACTGTCTTCAGGGCTGGCTGGAAGGAGCACATGCCAGGGATGGACAGGACAGATGAAGGGAAGGAGGAGAAGGATCATAAAGGGAACCCAAAAGCCATCTTGAGCAAAGGAGCCAGCAGAGGCCTCTCTAGACCCACAGCCACAGATGGGGTATTTTTGGAGGCAATGCAGTTGCTGGAGTGACAAGGGCAAGGATAAGCTTGGGCGTTGGAGGGCCCTGGATTCTAGTCCCGGTTCTGCTGCTTTCTGGCTGCCTGGCCATTTTCTAATCTGTAAAATGGGGATGTTACGAAAAGCACCAGGTCGGGCCCATGGCACTCACCCAGGAAATGAATGGCTCCTTTATACCTTCCCTTCTTTCTGAGGCTACCCAAGTGAGGCAGGAGGTGGCTGGCAAGGGTAAGAATGGGAATTGCCTTGGGGGAGTCTCTACCAGACTCATCTGGAGCCTGGTCCAGAGTACCTTTTCTCTTGGCTCCTTCCGCTTGACTGGGAAGCAGAGTTGGCATAGAAAAAAGGAAGGGGGCAGAGTCCCTGTGAGTGACTCCTCGGCCAGCTCCAGCTGCCACCTGGAAGTTCCTGGTATTTCCCATCTATGGGATCTTTCTAGAAGACAGGGATTGAAGACACGCCAACTTCACATCCTGAAAGGCTCTTCTTTGCTCCCCTCCCTAGAGGGGAGAATGAGTGTTGGTGCAAATGAGGAAACTGAGGCTCTATCCAGCCATGACTTCTAGATCATGCAGCTGTGGTACTGACACAGGTTTCAAATCCATCAAACCATACCTACTGTCCCTTTAATCTTCTATATAATCACCCCACCTCCCCCATCCCACCCCCAGCATCTTAAGCCCCAGTGCAATAGACTGACTACTCATGGTTTCCAAAGCACTCTGCATTTTCCTGCCTCCATGTTTTTACCTCACCCAGTTCCTGGAATGTCCACTCCACCCAGTCCCGCCCCTCCCACTTCCACCCCTTCTCATCTCCTGGGCTTGTGGAAGTCCTTATTCTTCAGAGCTGTGACACCTCTTCTGATTCCTGAAAGCTGAAGGACTTCCTGTGCTCCTAGAGAGTTTTGGTGCTCTCTTGTCTTGTGTCACTAGATGCTGTGTCCACAGAACAAGATGAATCTTGGAGGTGGTTGAGCCAGACCTTCTCAGTGCTCTGAGAAGAAACCTGAGAGAGCCAGAGAGAGGAAAGAGCTTGAATATTCTTCTGTGTTTCTCCCTATCCCTCTGGCCACTGTTTCACAATCTCTTTGCTTGGAGGTCCTCGGAGCTCTAGACCCTCTCCCCTCTTCCCCCCTCCCTTTCTCCTTTCTTTCCTGAGGGAAGTTCATCTCTCTGATCTTGGCCTTAAAATATAGTATTTATTTCCTTTCTTTCTTTCCTTTTTGGAAACTGTGTCTCACTCTGTCACCCAGGCTGGAGTGAAATGGCAAGATCATGGCTCATTGCAGCTTGGAACTCCCGGCTCAAGTGATCTTCCCACGGCAGTCTCCTGAGTAGCTGGGAGGTATGTACCAACACACCCAGCTAATTTTTGTGTTTTTTTTTTATAGAGATGGGGTTTTGCCATGTTGCCTAGGATGCTCTTGAACTCCTGAGCTGAAGCAATCATCCCAACTCAGCCTCCCAAAGTGCTGGGATTACAGGTGTGATCCACTGTGCCTGGCCAAGGACAGTATTTCCAATTGCCTCCAGGTCATCCCCATCACATGCCCTCCCCACCTCACACTCATCTCCAATTCAATGTATCCCAATTAAATCTATCAGCTGCTATCCTCTTTAAACCTGCTTCTGCTCTTTTCCTTGTGTTCCCTGTGCCACACTACCACATCCTCAACAGAATGCTGGAGTCATCCTCTACACGTCTTTCTCCCCAGTCCTCATCACATCCAATCAATTGCCAAATCCTGCCCATTCTACCTCCAAGGCATGCTGAGTCTACCCTCTTCTCTCTCCAGCTCCACAGCCTCCACCGTGGTCCAGGTCTCATCATCTGTTGCCTGTGGTTGCCTCCTTCCCTCTCCTCCTACTTCCACCCTTGTTCATGGCCACCAGTCCATTTACCACAAGGTAGTCAGAGGGAAGGTTTCACAAGTCAAAGCAGATAATATGACTGCCATGCTCAGCAACCCCAGTGGCTTCTCAGAGGTGGAGAATAAATGTTGAGACACTGCAAGAGCTCCCCTTGCTCCCCTCCTCTCCTGTGTTTTCTCTTCCCTGCCGTATGGAATGTGCCAGGCCTCATCTGCTCCTGAGCTTTGCCCAGGCTGCAGCTTCTGCCTGGAATACTTTTCCCTTCACTCTTCACATGGCCACCTCCTCTTCAGTCTTCAGGCCTCAGATTATAGATTACTCTGATGTGTCCTTTTTTCTTTTTTCTTTTCTTTTTATTTTTTTGTGGGACAGGGTTTGCTCTGTCACCCAGGCTAGAGTACAGTGGCATGATTATAGCTCACTGTAACCTTGAACTTCTGTGCTAAAGTGATCCTCCTGCCTTAGCCTCCCTAGTAGCTGGAACTACAGTTGTGTACCACCATGCCCAGCTAATTTTTATTTTATTTTTTTAAGAGATAGGGTCTTGCTATGTTGCCTAGGCTAGTCTTGAACTCCCAGCCTCAAGGGATCCTTCCACCTCGGCCTCCCAAATCGCTGGGACTACAGGCATGAGCCACCACGCCCAGCCCCTGATATGTCTTTTAGGACCCAGCTCCAGTACCACCTCTTCCTACAGGCCTTCCCAGACTTATCCTCTCCTCCAGTCTGGGTTAGGTGCCCCTTCTGTGGGCTCTGATCCTCCTCTACCACTCTCCTCTGCTGCCCTGTCAAGCTCCTACCACAGCATGGTTCATGATGGACTGTAAATACTTAAGCACCTGTTTGCCCCCCTCCCCCCGCCCACCCTGACCCTGCCAACCCCCGCAACTAAACTAGGGGCCAGGAAACTACAGCCTGCAGGCCAAATCTGGCCCACTGCCTGTTTTTGTAAATAAAGTTTTATTGGAACATAGTCATGTCTATTCATTTACATGTTGTCTATGACTGCTATCATGCTACAATGGCAGAGTTGAGTAATTGTGGCAGAGGCTGTAAAGCCCCAAATAATTATTATCTTGCCTTTAACAGAAAAGATTGCTGACCCTCTGCCCCACAAGGGCAGGGACAGTGTCTCTCAGTTCATTGCTGAACCCTCAGCACCCAACACAATGGCTGGTGGTTGACAGGTGGTCAAAAACAGTTGTCAAATAGTGGGTGAAATATACAAGATCACAGAGTAAGTCCGATTAGACCCAGAATTCCTGGATCCCCAAGTATGCTCTGACCTTTGATTTCTCAGTTCTGTGTCCCTAGAGACAAGAGTGAGGTCAGATTGCTTGTGTGCTCCCAGCCTTCCCTAGAGCAGGGCCAGGCCCAGAGATCAAGCTGACTGACTGCCCAGAGGACTAGGCCAGAGAGGAAGGCAGGACAGTGAAGCTGCTCTGAAGGGACTTTCAGTCACCTCAAGGCTGTCCCTAACACTAAGGCAGTGGTTCTCAATAAGAAATGATTTTGCACCCCAGGGGACATTTGACAATGCTTGGAGACATTTTTGGTTGTCACATATTGGGGACAGGAGAGAGGTAGCTGCTAGAGGCATCTGGTGGGTAGAGGCCAGGGATGCTGCTAAAAATCCTACAGCCTCACACAGCAAAAATGATCTGGCCTAAAATGTCAATAGTGTTGAGGCTGGGAAATCCTGCTATAAAGTGAGGGCCCTCAGACCTGCATGCATATTAAAAACACTGGATGAGTTTTTGAAACTCACCAACATGGCCGGGCGCGGTGGCTCACGCCTGTAATCCCTGCACTTTGGGAGGCCGAGGCAGGCGGACCATGAGGTCAGGAGATCGAGACCATCCTGGCTAACACAGTGAAACCCTGTCTCTACTAAAAATACAAAAAAATTAGCCGGGTGTGGTGACGGGTGCCTGTAGTCCCAGCTACTCGGGAGGCTGAGGCAGGAGAATGGCGTAAACCTGGGAGGCGGAGCTTGCAGTGAGCCGAGATTGCGCCACTGCACTCCAGCCTGGGTGACAGAGTGAGACTCCGTCTCAAAAAAAAAAAAAAAAGGAAAAAAAGAAAGAAAGAAACTCACCAACACTTGGGCTCTTGCCTAGACCAATTAGAACAGAACCTCTGGGACTGGGGCCCAGGCATCAGCATTTTATAATCTCACCAGGTGATTCTAATGTGAAGCCAGGGTTGAGAACCTCCTCTCTGGGGGAAGTTTATAAGGACAGACCCTGCAGATATCCCCAAATCACCCAGGATGGTCTTTGCCTGAAATATTTGGTCCCACTGTCAGGCCCTGGGTCATTTCAGCAAATCTGGCTGCTACGCGTATGGGGTATCTCTGAACCCTGAGAGGGGAGAAGAGCCCCTCTCTCCCCTTCCTTTCCCTTGCCCATCTCTGAAAGAGGAGGGGTGCTGTTGGAGGAGGAGGGAGGGGACTGGGGAACACAGCTGGGATTCCAATCACCTCCAACCACAAAAATCCATATCAAGCTATCTCTCCCGCTCCTCTCCTTTTCAAACTGGGCTATACAGAAGCACCCTGCTTCCTGGAAGCAGCCCAGAGGCCCCAGGCTGATGCAGAGAGAGGGGCTCAGCAGCATGGATGTTGAGGAGGAGCAGAGGGAGCCCCTGGCTTCCTGAGCTGGCCCTAGTTTGGGGAACATGTATGAATGTCCAGAGCTCTCTGTATCGCTTAAATCCAATCAACCCCTGAACTCAAGCAGGCTCCCAGGCCAGGAAAAGGAAGGTATTGGGCATGTGAGGGGAAGGTTGATTTCTTCACCATGGGACAAACTTTATCTGTCCCTCTAAAATAGCAACTCCTCAGAAGCAGACCCAGCCTGGCTCCCCTGTCCCCTCGCCAAGATGGAGCTGGGATTCCATTCCAGAGTGCGGGCCTGACCCTCCATGGAGAGCCCCACACCAGCCTCTGCTTCTCTCCTGGGCTAGGCAAGCCCTGATCGCAGGTAAGGAAATTCCATTCGGCACTGCTCAGCTAGTGAGTGCTGGGAGGAGGGGAGGCCTGAGAAAGCAAGGTCAGATTTTGATGGGATTCTCTGAACAGGAAGACTTCCTAAGCCCAGGGGCTGCTGGGAGTGAAGACTGGAAAGGCCACAGCTTGGCCAGAGTCTGACGGTAAAGCTGCAAGGAAGCAGGTAGGCTAGGCCAGATCTGGGCATCAAGGTGGATTCAAGCTGTTGCCAGAGGGACAGAGCAGAGGCAGAAGCAGAATGAAGCTGAGAAGCAGATTCACATGGCATAGTTATCCCTGGCAGGGTTGGGGGGTGGGCAGTACATTAAATTACAGGCAAGCTCCAGAGAGCACCTGACTTGGTGAAGGGAAAGGAAGGGGGTTGTGAAATAGCACGTGGGTAACATTAGAGTCAGACCCTGAAGCATGAGGGAGAAATCAGAGAAGAGAAAATCAGCAAGAGGATGAATGCCCAGAGCTGCATTGCATCTGGGACATGCTGCACTGGGCCTTGTGGATAGAGCACCCAGAGTGAGTAGACCAGACCTGGTGCTGAGGCCAGAGAGGGGAAGATCTGTGTGTTCACCTGGCTGAGAAACGAGACTTTATTCCAAAAGTCATGGGGGAGCTATGGCTGTACTTGAAGTGGGATAAGTGATAGGATGTGATTGGATCTGTATGTGTACATATACAACATTAGCTCCCTTCTTGATTGGAGGCTGGCTTGGGGCATGGGTGGGTCCATGACCTGAAGATGAGGGACCATCTGGAGGCTGTGCAATGGTCTGAGCCCACGAGATTGGTGAAAGAAGGCACAGTAAGTGGTGGAGAGTCACTGTGGAGCTAGACAATTTGAAAGGCAGGGTGAAGAAGACTGCAATTTGGAAACTCACATCAGAGTTTCATTTGCTTAAAACATTCGAATGGCTCCTGACAGTCTTTGGATAAAGGTTAAACCCCTTCCAATGACCTACAAGGCCCGGGTGCTCTGGTGCCTAGGTATTTCTTCTGCCTCATCTCCAACCGGGCATGGCCTCTACCTCCCAATTCTTAGCGTCAGCTCTCTCTCTCTACTGTGACTTCTTTCAGTTGCTCCACTGATCGCTGCAAGACACCTCACCCCCCACCGGCCCCTTACCTCTGGCCTTTGCATCTGCTCTTCTCTCTACCTGGGATACTCCAGCCCAACCCCTCCCCGAACCCTGAGCCTAACTCAGTGACCCTACGTGCTGGGGCTCAGTCAGCTTTCTGGGAGGTGTTCCATGATCCCCACCCCAAGCCAGAATCAGATACTTCTCTTATGGGCTCCCCCAGCCCCTTGTACTACTCTCATCTCAGCCCTTAGTAACCTGCCCAGCGATTTTCTGTTTATTCTTCTGACCAAACTGTAAGCTGAAGGAGGGCAGGGATCACGACTAACTTTCTCATTGCCAACCTCCACTTCCTTGCACAGTGCCTGGCACATGCTCAGTAAATGTGGAAGGCAGGCAGGAAGGCAGGAAGGCAGGAAGGCAGGAGGAAAGGAGGGAGGAAGGACGGAAGGGAGGGAGGGAGGAAACCAAGAATGATGCCCAGCTGAAGAATGGTGACATACCTCCTAGAGACAGAGGTTGGAATTTTTTGTCATGGGTCGTGGATGGGTGAGGGAGAGAGGAGTTTTAGTTTAGGCCCTGTTGAGCTAGAAGTATCTGAGGGTTACCCCTGTGGAGGACAGATCGAGTAGGCTGTCAACTCTGTGGGCCTGGAGCTCAGGAGAGCAGTTTAGACTGGAATGGTCTGCCGAGAGGTGAGAGCTAAAGCTGTGGGAATGAATTTGAAACTTGATGTTTTTGATTCCTAAGTAAACAGCCAGCCAAGAGCCAGTATATTTTGAAACACTGGTGGCCAAAGACGTGACAGGAAGAGGTAGAGGGAGGCGGCGGGAGGTGGCGCCCTCCCTCTATGGGGTCGAGGGGGTTCCCTTCTCTGGAACTGTCCCAGCTGTCACACAGCTCTGCAGGGAGAGAGGGCCTTGGCTGGGACAGGAGTGGGGGCGAGGAGGTGCTGGCTTGGGAAGGAAGACTGGAGAGAATAAAGGTCCCACTGGCATCTCTGTGTTCCCCTCCCCCACCCAGGTGCCCTGAGGCTGCCTGGGACCTTCCCCCTGCCTAGAGCCTGTGGACCCTGGTTTGCTGTTAGTTTCCCATCTCCATGGACTCAACCAACACCCCCTTCCTCACCACCTCTTCCCTGGCCTAAGGTGGCTCTGTAACTCAATGCTCCTGCTCCTTCCTTAGCTGGGCCCAGGAAACCTGCCAAACATTGTGCTTCCTGGCCTGGAGATGACTCAGGCTCCCCTCCCCAGTACCATTCCAGTCCCTAGCCTCTGAGCCATGTCATAGGCTGAGCAGGGACAGGAGCTGAGGGGCAGCTTGACTCCAGGAGCCAGGGTGCTGGGAAGCGGGCCCAGGCCCCTGCTCCTGATGCCAAGCTGGTAGCATTCCAGTAGAGAGTTTGGGGAGAGACAGGGACTGTGGGTATTACAGACAAGGTGTCAGGGCTGGGGATTGCCCAGAGGTCTGACTGGCTAGTGTTCATTAGTACCCTAGGAATAAGTATGTCAATCAGTACTGATTCAGCTGCATGCTCCAGTCTTGTTTGCAGCAGGCCAGGCCTTCTCACGTCCAGTCTCAGAGTTTGTCACTGAAAACGGAGGGGCCACCCAAGGGTCCTAGGGGCTTCAGGCCCGACATCAAATCTTGGTGTCTCCTCTTCGTTGCTGGGTGATCTGGGGCAACTAAGTCACTTTGTCTGTGCCAGCCTCAGCTTGCCCATCTGTACAATGAGGATGAGAATAATGCCTTCCTCCCGGGGTTGCTGGGAGGATTAAATGAAGGAACATATGGGTAGCACTTTGTAAACAGTCAAGGGCTGTAATAGGAGGGGTGTTATATTTATCTACATGCTAGGATGGAGAAGAAGAAACAGGTGGCTCTCTGCTTCTCTGTCATCCTGGGGCACATTCCCCCGTTCTTTCCAGCTGATACTATGGGATTCCTTGAGGCCTTGGCCCATGGAAGGTCAGGGCTCAGAACTTTGGTTTCATCTTTTGCTAGAGGACCTTCAGCAAGAGGCTTGCCTTTTCTGAGCCTCAGTGAGCTGTACACAGAGGGGCAAAGAAAGGGAGAATTTCTCCTCCCTCCCCTTCCCCCACAACTTCTCTCCCTCCCTGTGGCTGGTGTGGTGATCAAAGGAGAGGTTCACACAGAGGTGAGGCCCAAAGGCCCAGCGCCCTTCCCCAGATGTGGTGTGTGTGTGGTGGGGGATACAGAAGAAATGTGGACATGTGGAGGGCAGGGCCAGGGCTGGTCTGTGTGTGTGTGTGTGTGATCAAAGGAGCAGGGTGGGGTGGGGCAGGGGGTGGGGGGTGAGTTCTTTGCATTGCTGAGGGTTTAGTCCTTTCTCTTGGTTGCCTAGATGCCTTGGTATTCACCCCCTCCTCAGTGTTCACCACGGGGCTGTGCCTGCAGCCCCCATTCAGGCCTAGTATGAATGAAGAGTAGGCTGGTTGGTGGCTCACCTGCCTTGCCAGCTGTCCAGGCCCCAGCCTAGCTGAGTGCCACCTTACCTTGCTGTTGCATGTGCACCCATGAGCCGCTGGCTCCCTGGACTGACTGTTGGAGGACTGTACTGCCGACAATGAGCCCATGCCCAACTATCTGAGAAGGTGTCCCACTGCCCCACTGCCCCACTGCCTGGCTGCTGGCTTTCACTAGCCTCTTGCATGTGTGCCATTGGGTGGGTCGAGCCTCCTGGCTCAGTGTAGCAACCCCTGTGTGGCAGTGTGGGTGTGTGTAAGCCTGTGTTCTGCCCTGGGGTGGATAAGGCAGAGCTCAGCTCTGCAGCCTGGGGCCTCCTCCAAGGGAAGATGGAAGCAGAAATAGCAGCTTTGTTCTGGAGAAGGGGAAGAAAGATGCAGGCCCTCCTGGGCCCACTCCAGTGTCCCAGGGGCTCTGGCTGCCAGCTCAACCAGGAAATGTGCCTTCTAAACAATGCCCAGGCCAGCCTGTCTTGAGCCCTACTTCCCATCCTTGGTCAGAGTCCTGGGGGAGACGCCTCTGACCATTGTTCCGAGGGACAGCTCATCAGGGTCAGGCCTAGGCCAAGCTGGGTCCACAGACCCCACACCCTGGGAGGAGGCACATGATGTCCCAGAGAAGTGGTTCCTCCAGCCTTTGTTCTTGGCTGGGCAGGAAGCCACACGTGACACCATGGTTTGGGGCGGGGAGTAGGGGAGAGGCGAGCTTTGGGGTAAACAGTTTTCCTTTTTATTTCCCTTGGGAAGCATTTATGATGGGGGTAAACTGAGGTAGAGAACAGACACTTGGCCCAGGATCATGACAGAGTTAGAACGGCACCACAAACTGGAAGGGATGGCAAAGTGGACTTAGTTTGGCTCCATGGGGGCAGGGACTTTGTCCTCCTGTATTCTTAGTGCCTGGAACAATGCCTGGTACATAGGAAGTGCTCAATGCATCTTTGTTGGAAGTAGGAACCCCTCTGCTTTCCCATCTGGTGCTCCACTCACGTGATTGAAGGTTGCCAATGCTTATAGTGCTCTGGAGTCGCAGACAAACCTGGCTTCCAATTCTGTCCACATCACTTTTTAGCTGGGTGACCCCAGGACTCAGTTTTCTTATCTGTGTGATGGAAACAGTTATTCCCACCTCTGAGTTGTTGGGAGAATTTTTTGGAGACAGCTTTGGGAGCTTTCCAGGCACATGGTAGGTGCTCCTTCGATGTAAGTTCTCTTCCCGTTTCTTCTCACCAAGTCTTCTCTTTTCCAGGCTAGACAGCCTGGCTCGGCAGTCACAGACATTCCTTATTCTCTCAATGAATCCTCACAAAAGGCCCTGTCAGGTGTGGTACAGTTAATATCCCCATCTTACAGATATGGAAACTGAGGCCTGATGAGAGAGATTCTGGCCATGCAGTAAGTGGTGTAGTCAGGATTTGAACAGCGTTCTGTCTGGCTCCTCGTCTTTTTCTCTAACATAACACTTGATCTACCCATTGATAAATCGCTTATGCCTCATACTCTAGCCATGTGACCTCAGGCACCTCACTACATCTCTATGATCCTCCCTTTCTTCAGCTGTCCAATGGGTTAATCATCCCAAGTCCCCCAGCCTTGATGACAATCCAGGGGGCTGGGGTATATCTGCCATTGTTTGCCTTTCCCTTGCTTCTCTCTGAGTGATTGGCAGACAGCAGGCCTCTGAATGCCATCCTCCCCAGCATTCTTGGCAAGGCGGCTGAAACTCCAGCACTTTTGCTCTCTTTCCAGGAAGCATATCTGAATGCAAGTGAGTGAGCAGGACATTATTAGAGGGATAACATTGGGTCAACTCTCGTTTATTAAAACAGCAGTAAATCATTTCTTACAACTATTATTAGCAACAAATGACTTTTGACACACTGTGCAATTGATTGTGACACACCAGTAGGTCATGACTCCTCAGGGAGAACCGTTGGTATTTCTGATAGCTCTTTTGGGAATGTGTAAAGTCCTATGGAAACGCAAGCAACGATTAGTATTGTTATAATAATTATCATTGTTCTTAGTCTGGAAGGCATGTAGTGTAAAGGTTAAGATCATGGATTCAGGAACCAAACTGCTTAGTTTCAAATACTGGCTCTGTCATTTCCTAGCTATATGACATTGGGCAAGTTACTTGACTGCTCTGTGCCTCAGTTTCCTCACCTATCAAACAGGGATAATAATAATAGCATCGACTTCCCAGGGTTGTTTGAGGATCAAATGAGATCATGAAAATAAAGTGCTTTCAGAGTCTAGTTCAAGAGTCAGCAAAGTACAACCAGAAGGCCAAGTCTGGCTTACTGCCTACTTTTGTAAATAAAATTTTATTGGAACACAGTCATGTTAATATGTTTACCTATTTTCTTTCTTTCTTTCTTTCTTTCTTTCTTTCTTTCTTTCTTTCTTTCTTTCTTTCTTTCTCTCTCTCTCTTTCTTTCTTTCTTTTTCTTTCTCTTTCTTTCTTTTTCTTTTCTTTCTTTCTTTTTTTTTTTGAGACTGTCTTGCTCTGCTGCCCAGGCTGGAGTGCAGTGGCACAATCTCAGCTCACTGCAACCTCTACCTCCCCAGTTCAACCAATTTTCATGCCTCAGCCTCCTGAATAGCTGGGACTACAGGCATGCACCACCACGTTTATGTAATTTTTGTATTTTTAGTAGAGATGGGGTTTCACCATATTGACCAGGCTGGTCTCGAACTCCTGACCTCAAGTGATTCACTTGTCTCGGCCTCCCAAAGTGCTGAGATTACAGGTATAAGCCACCATGCCCAGCTGTTTACCTATTTTCCATGGCTAATTTTGTGCTACAACAGCAGAGTTGAGCAGTTGCAACAGAGACTGTTGGCTTGTGAAGTCTAAAATATTTCTTTTCAACCAGGCATAGTGGCTCACACCTGAAATTCCAGCACTTTGGGAGGTGAAGGAAGGAGGACTGCTTGAGGCCAGGAGTTCAAGGCCAGCCTGGGCAACATGGTGAGACCTCATCTCTATTAAAAATTAAAATATTAGCTGGGCATGGTGGTGTGCACCTGTAGGCCTAGCTACTCGGGAGGCTAAGGCAGGAGGGTTGCTTGAGCCCAGGAGGTCTAGGCTGCAATGAGCTATGATCACATCACTGTGCTCCAGCCTTGGTGACAGAGTCTTGCTTTGTCCCTAAAACATAATAAAATAAAGTAAAATAAAATATTTATTCTCTGGTGCCTTGCAGAAGAAAAAAAAATCTGCCAATCCTTGTGCTAATACATAGAGGAATTGCTCAATAAATGTTGGTTGTTATTATTTCATTTTATTCTTCAAAAACCCATTCATTGTAGACATGAGGATGCAAGTTCAGAGAGGGGAAATGATTTGTTCAAGACCACTCAGCTAGGATGATACAGGACTGAGAGTGGAACCTAGGCCCCTTGACTCCCAGTTCAGGGAACTTTCCAATATATGATACTGACCAAGGATCCTCCATGCCTGAAGTCCTTGGGCTCAAAGTTCTTCCGTTAGAATGCAAAAGGAGTTGGCTTAGCTCCCAAGCCACGAGATGCCAGCTGCCAAGCCCAGCAACACCTCCTTCCTCCTTGTGCCAGAGGCCCCATCAAGCCAGTAAGCACAGAGCAGCTTCTTTGCCCCACAGAGGTCTTTCAGGACCCTTCTCTGCCTTCCTATCCTTGGGCCCATTGCCTTGCTAGGCCGGGCTGGGGTAGCAGCCTTGTTGGGTGATTAATGTTTTTGTCCCACACTCAGGATTCTGTTATCTGCTTGCTGGCCTTGCCCTTGTTCTTGTAATGGGCTGGCTTGAGGTCATTTACATTTCCTTTGGTGTGCTCTCCTGTCTGATAGCAACTATGACATGATTATGCTGCTCTCCCTTATTCTTAATCCTCTCAAACTGCCTAGTTATCTTTAATTTCCTGTTCATTTCCCTTACTGGGGAGTTAAGTAGAACTAAGTCGGGCCAAAAGTGACGGGGTAGCATGGGAAAGCTCATGGATGCTCACCCTGGGTCCCTGGAGCCCAAAGAGGTAGCCTGGGCTCCAGAGCCTGTGGAGGCTGGCAGGATACACCACTTCTCGGCCTGGACCCACTCTGTTAACAAATATAAGTCATTGGCAGTGGGCCGGGATGGGAGATCTCTGACATCCCTTCCTCCCAGCTTGGACAGTCTAGGATTCCTGAGACCTAATTTCAGTGGGCTCAATAACTCCCAGGCTTTCCACCTCCCCTAGCTACCCGTATTGAATACGGGTACTGTACCATCAAATACCTGTCCCAGCTGTCTCTAGGTCTCATGGACCCAAGAGTACCAGGCCTGGGAATAATCTAGCTAGAGTGTTTGTGTGTGTGTGTGTGTGTGTGTGTGTATGTGTGTGTGGGGTGAGTGCATGCATATATGTGCAGGCTCACACATGTTCCCATGACCACAGACTCTCTTTGGCATAGGGTCTGGCATATGGTAGAGACTCTAGGTGTGGCACTTCCTTCCTCTCTTGAGTGATCATAGTGTCTAACACTGGGCAGAGCTAGTCGGGTTGGCACATTCAATTAATGGTTATCAAATGACTGGATTGAGTAGGTGCATTCTTCCTGCAGGTGTGTTCTGTGTTTGTGAGTGTGTGTAGCATGTGAAATGGGCGCAGTCTGGGTAATGATGACAGAGGAGTATGCGCTCTGTGTGTGTATGGTGTGTGCCACATGTGGGCGTGAGTGTGTGTGCTGTGCTGCTGTGTCTGTCTCCATGGGAGTAGGTACAGGCAGGAAAATGCAGTAGTACTTTTAGAAATCAGGGCACAAGCTCAGAAGTCAGACTGGCCTGGGTTTGAGTCCCAGCTCTACACTTTCTCATGGTATTACTTTGGTCCCTGAATTTATCTAAATCCCAGTTTCTTCACCTGTAAAAAGGGTGGAGGGTGTTAAAAATGGTGAACTCACAGGGATGTAGGGAGCATTAAATGTTCTAGTGTAGGCAAAACTCTTAGCACGTGAATTGGCACATAGCAAGTTCACAATAGATGGTGACTGTTGATGGTGATGATAATAAATGAAATGCAGAGAGCTTGGCTGTCAGGGGCATATGTTCCCTGTGGGGAGTGTGAGTGTGTGCGTGCGTGTGTGTGTGCATGCCAGTGTGGGACACAGTGTGTAAATGAAGACCTAATGGGAGAGGTTGCAAATGTTGGGCAGCCCCTGGGGATGCCTGCCTGAAAGGGAAGCCCAGAAAGCAGGGGCAAAGGCCATGCGCAAGCACAGAGGAAGCTGAGAGAAGCCCAGACTTGGGTGGAAGGATCTGATGACTTAATGAGCCTCTTCCCCTCTCAGCAGCAGGATTAATGGGATGAAGTGGGCAAAGGACGATTTAGCTGGAGATTCAGGAAACAGCTCCTGACAGGGCAGCCTATTAACTTAAGAAACGGTCTCTCCCAGGACCCTCCATGGCTCTCACCCAAGGCATTTCAAACCCTTGCCTGCCCCAGAGAAGGGAGGAGAGAGCTGGGGATGTGAAGAAGAGAGAGTAGGGAGCCAATGCTGGGAGGTAGGCTGAAGGGCAGACTGGGAAGGATGAAAAGTTTGTAGGGGGTGCTGGAAGATGAGGTTTGAAAAGGAAGGAAGTCTGAGAAGGAGGAAGAGGAGAATGGTGGCTCTGGAGGAGACAAAAGGGAAGAGGAAGGTAGCAGTACTGGGAGAGCCACCTCCTCCTTCTCCCTGTGCCTGGTGGAATCTCCTTTAGGCCAGGCATTGCAGGCTGTCAGTGAGTCATGAGGGCCTGTTCTAGGGCTGTTCCAAGCTCCAGTGACTGGGCTTGCAGCTGAGTACATGGAAGATGACCACAACTCCAGGGTGATTCAGAGGCATCTGGATATGTGGAAGACATGTCCCTTAACCAGAGACTGAATCTAGGAGCCAGACACTCTACAACAACTTAGTTCTCCTCCATGGCATCTTCAGCCTGCCTCTATGCCTGTTCCTTTGACTTGAGTCTGTTGGAACACCATCTAGCCTGGCTATGGCACCTGGTCACTTCTGAGGTTCAGCTGAGACTGGTCTGTGAGTTGCACATACTCTGAGTTGGTGGCTGGTTGCCCTTAACACCTGCTACTCTGAGTTTAGAGTCCTGTCCCATTTCCCTGCACTCTCCAGGATAAACCTGCACCCTGAATGGGGGTGCCTTCTTTGGCCACAGTTGAAATGGACATCTGGGAACTCCATATATCCACACCGTGGGTCTCTGCCCCCATTCTCTGTATTTTCTGTTCAAGGACCTATCTATTGTTTGTGGGCCTTTGAAGGTGGGGACCACAATGATACATTTCCTTAATGGTAAAAATGGTAGTGGTGAGCATATTACTGCCAATAAAGATGTTGACAGTGTCAATGGTAGTGATGAAGGTGTTAATAATAATAGCACTGATGGTGGCAGTGGTGATGAAGGTAATGGTGAGGATGACAATAGAGATGATTATAATAGAGGTGGTGATGAAGTTGAGGATGGTGATGCACTCGTGGTAATGGCAATGATGTTAATGGACTTGGTAATGATGACAGAGGTAGTAATGATGATGAAGGGAATGATGATGGCGGAGGTGATGATGGTTATGTTAGAGGTAGAAATGGTGGCAAAGAAGAGGATGAGGGTGATGATGATTGAAGTGGTAACAATAGTAATAATGATGGTAGTGGAGATAATAAGGTAGAGGTAGTGATAGTGGTAATGATAGATGTGGTACTTGTGATGCTGAAGGTGGTGATGGTGGTGATTGGTGAAGGTATTAGTGATGTTGAGAGTAATTGTGGTGGCAGTGACGGTGATAATGATAGTGGAAGTGATGGTGAGGATGGTCATGTGATAGCAATAAAAATGGTGATAGGGATAGAGATGATCGTGGGAGTGGTAATAGTAATGGTTATGATAAAGACTGGAGCAATTAAACATGGTGATAATTATGATAGCCAAGAAACCAATAGATCTACTCACTGGGTCTGTATCTTCTACCTTACTTTTATTTCGATATTTTTCTGGCAATACTCTCCATCTTAGCTTTACTTTACTTTCCATCTTTCACTTTTTCTGATGAATTAGACAATTGAGCCAACCAATAAAGACATAGTGCAGCTGCTGGTGTCTAGAAGAGTAGTTGGGTTCTCTGGTTTCGTTTGTTGTTGGGAAAGTCATAATTTAGGTAGTATCATTCCCCCATTTCCACTAAAGTCAAAGCAGGAAAAAATTGGCATCAGGAAATAAAGTTAAAAATTACAAAGAGCCTCCTGATGGTAAAGAATGCAACACTGAAAAGTTACCTGAGAATGGCCGTGGAATGTCCTACCTTTGAGGTGGCTTAGAACAAGACAGAGACCCCCACTGACCTGTATGACTCATGCCTAAAGGCAGGGGGTGAACATAATGAGCTCTGTAGATTAGGACCAGTTTCAGGAGTCTGATTCTTTTGCTTGCTAGGCAGAAAAAGAAAGTGGATTTGTCTGCTGAAACCTGGGGTTCCACCTCTGAGGCTAATGGGTGAGGAGATGAGAAAAGAAGGGCAGGGAAGGGAAGAGGCAATGCATTCTGGCAGTTTAGAGAAATGTTACAGTTCTTGTCCAGATTCTTTGAGTTCTGAGTGGGAGGTGACCCAGGATGTGGGCCTTTGTGGTTCTGCCTCCAGCTTTGCATCTGCCAAGAGGCCGCCCTTCAGGGACATGGCTTTCCTCCCCCAGCCAGGCTGTGGTAAGAGGGAGGGGGAGAGGAAGGAAAGAGGGAGGGGACACTGCTCACAATTCCCGGGAGGAATCTGGTTTCTCCCACAAACTCTTGGAGCTCTTACCTCCCCCGCAGTTCCCCTTTCCCCTCCCTCTTCTCAGTTTCCTGATTTCTGAAGGCCACTCACTAAAGCCCCACCAGGGACAAGCTTCCTGCAGCAACTGGATGGGTACCAAGGCAGATGGTCACATGTCAAGGAAGGGGACACAGAATCTTGCCCAAATAACATAGGCTTTAGAGTCAGAAGCAGGGCCAAGTCATAATAACTCCATTACTTACACACTGTGTGACTTTAGGCCTAGCAAGGCCATTCTCTGAGCCTCAGTTTCTCCCTCTGTAAAATGGGAACTGACCTCACAGAGTTTTAGAAGGATTAAATGAGATAATGTATGTAAGGCGTCTAATACACTACTTGGCACCTAGTAGATATTCAAGAAATATTCATTTTCTTCCTCCCTTACCCCCATCCCTTTTAGGGGAGAGTAAACATAACTTAATCCTCTTACCAGGCTTCTACCTGGGCACAGACCCTTCTCATCTCACTTGCTCTGCCATCTGAGGCTCCTCCCCACATCCTCCATGAGACTGGCGACATCCACATTTTAAGATTAAAGGGGCCATGCATCCCTTCTTAACTTGGGTGCTGGATTTGGAGTTGGAGGACTTGCTAATGGTGTGACCCTGGTAATTGCTTAACTTTTCTAGGCCTCAGTTTCCTCATCTGAAAATAGGGATAATCATCCCTGCTTTGCCAGACTTGCAGGGTTGTTATGAGATTCCAATGAGATCATTCTTTGGGAAGTGCAAAGCAGTGGATATGTGTGGGTGTTATTAGCTCGGTCCAGGAGGGAGGGAGGGGAGGCTTAATCCCTGGAGACTGAATTAGCACCCACCTCAGGGGATTTTCTCATTGGGGACATCAGGGCCAAAGTATTCAGAAGTTCAGGGGTGGCTGGGGGCATAGAATTGGAGCTCAGCCATGAGGCTATCCATGTACAGCTTGGGTGGGGTGGGACGGGGGAGTTCATTTATGTCTTTTGGCATAAGTCACATGTAAATATGTCAATTATGGGGTTTGAGTCAACTGTCTGTGGACCGCTTGAGCCAGATGGCAACCCCAAAAGGCCAATGGCCTCTCTCTCCCTTTCTTTCTCCCACCTTCTGCTTCTCCTGAGGTCAGAACTTGAGTTGACCAGTGTCTGAAGTTGGCCGATTCTTCCCCACCTGCCACAGAGAATTGTCAGCTATGCCCTTGTGGGTGACCTGAAGTCTGAGTTGGGTTTTTGCTGAGTTGAGAGTTTTGACAGCTGCAGATATTGATGGTACTCTCTGCCCGCATGATACGGGCCCAGTGTCTGAGGCCTCACAGCCCTCAAGCCAGCATGGATAGCCTTCTTTCTCACATGCGTCCTTCTCCCTGGTTGTCCTCACCAATGGCCCACTCTTCTTTCTCACAGTAATGGCCAAGTTCTTCCCACCTTAAGGTCTCATCAGTGGGTCCTCTTCTTCCTGACCAGCATCTAATTCTCTACCCTCTTTTGGGGCAGCCAGGGGGCCTCGTGCCTGCCACATGCCCTAGGCTGACCACTCAGCCTCCAAGGACATTTCTTTGTCCTTTGCCCCAGCCTCTCACTATCCTCTGAAAGCCTCATTTCAAAGCCCCACCCCATGCCAACCTCCAGCTCTGGCTCCTCCCCACCCCCAACCCTGCCTCCCCTCCCAATCCCTGCCGCTGTCATTTTCCTGAGGGAAGAGTCTCAGGGAGCCTGGAGAGTCTCCTTCCACCCTCTCTTTCCTTCCACCCATCTTCCTGTCTTTCCACCACAGCCTCTCCTCTTACCTCATGACTCAGCTTCTATCTCAGGCCCTGCCGGTGATGCATTCTTGAGCCCCCCCACACCCAAGCAGCCTGAACTCTGGACGCCCCCTCACCCCAAGTCAGCATGGGCCCTGCCTGGCCCCCACCCACAAAGCTCAGTCCTGTTAGCCCCTCCTCATGGGGCGACCCACAGCAGGCAGCTGCTGCCTGCAATTCATTGGTGGGGACCACATACCAGCCACCCCTTGAGCCGGAGTTCAAACGCAGACCTCCTAGCATGTGTTTGATCAGCTAAGGCCAAATCCACAGCCTTGTAGGAAATGGCGCCTACCAGCTCAGCTGTGCTCTGGAGCCAGGGTCCTAAGGCAGGCCTGGCATGGCCCAGCAGCAAAGACATGGGGAGGGGAGGAAGGGTGAGGAGGGAGAGCTCTTTTCTCTCTCTCTGTGTGTGTTTGTGTGTGTGTGTGTAGCAGGGGTGGTGAGTGGGGGGCTGGTGGTGATGTGTGTGTTGTGTCACTGTGTTGGAAATTGCTGAGTGAAACTGGGTCACTGGGATGCAAGAGTGCTGTGCAGTTGTTTGGTGTGTTGTATGGTAGAGGGTTGGAATCATGGAGTGTGGTGCTGTGGGAGTGGTATGTATGTTATGTGTCACTATGGGGTGTGTGTGTGTGTGTATGTAGTCTGGTGGGGTCTGGTGTTATATCACTGAGTTGGGGGTACTGTAGTGGGCATGTGTCACACGGCTGCAAGTGTGACTTGGCTGTGCTTGGAGACTTGGGTGTCATGATGTTGGTGTGGGGTGGGGACATGCTGTGTGTCAGTAGATGTATGGGTCTGTTGGGAGACTGTGACCTGTGTGGTGCAAGGTTCATGAACCCCAGACTCAGTTCCCAGTCCTGGCAGCTCACAGCTAGGAGTCTCCAATTTCAGATGAATTGGGGCCAAAGTCTTGTATAAGTTGTCCCGCTTCCCACCCCACCCCCGCCCTGCAGGTTGGGTCACCCTCAGTTCCTGTGGTTTAATCCAAACCATCGGCTGAAGTTCCCTGAATACTCTGCTTATGATGACCAGAGTAGGAGGAGGCAGAGGCGAAGCAATGGGAGGAGAAGAAGAGGGAGGAGGAGAGAAGAAGAGAAGGAGGAGAAAGGAGGAGGAGGAAGGGAAGGAACAGGAGGAGAGAGACAGAGTGAAGCATGGAGAACCAATTGGAGGGATTGCCCAAGCCCCAAAACACTAGTCTAGGCTCTGGAGATGCAGTAAGTGCAAGGGAGAACAGCACGCCTAAGGCCAAGCTCAGGGAGCCAAGGGAGGACCAAGGGAGGGCCAACTGGGTGGACCTTGTTTGATGTGGGGAAGCAGGAAAGACCTTCTAAAGTAAGTGGTGTTTGAGCTGATGTCTGAAGGTGCAATGTGTATGAAATCTTCACTGGTTTCTGATTCCAGCACTTGGGAACATTTCTACTTGCTTCCTGGGCTACCCAGGCTCAAGCTGAGGGTGTTATGTTTGAATTATTCCTCTTCTGCAAAGTCCAGTCGACTTGGCAGACCTCACAATGGCTCGTGTATTTAATCGTTCACTCGACAAATAGTCCTTGTGCCTGGACGCTGCCAGGCACTGTGCCAAGTACCTGAGAATCCATCCACAAGCAAGCAGGACTAGGTTCCTGCTCTCATAGATCCTGCCTTCTTCCTCAGCACTGCCTTCCCACTGCCACTGTTCAGGGTCAGCCTCCTCCCTGTTCTCCCCACCTCTGGGCTCACCCCTTTAGCCCACCATCCTAACTGCAGCCCCAGGAGCTCTCAGAGCTGTGTCCATTCTGTGTTCATTCAACAGAAACCATTGTGACCCTACTGTGTGCCTGTAGTCCCAGCTACTAGGGACGCTGAGATGGGAGGATCGCTTGAGCTGGAGAGGTCGAGGCTGCAGGGAGCCATGATCATGCCACTGCACACCAGCCTGGGTGACAGAGTGAGACCTTGTGTCTAAAGAAAATAAAAAA
This sequence comes from Pan paniscus, assembly GCF_029289425.2. Lineage (NCBI taxonomy): Eukaryota > Metazoa > Chordata > Mammalia > Primates > Hominidae > Pan > Pan paniscus. The sequence goes on from NC_073272.2 coordinate 68,597,785, forward strand.
ATAAAGTAAACAATAATATATTTGGTATGTGAGAAGGTGGTACATGCTTTAGAAAAATAAAAGAGAGATGTAACAAGAACTGGACATGCCAGAGTGAGAGGCAAGATGCAGAATTACTTCAGGTGGCCAGAGTAGGCCTCATTGAGAAGGTGATATTTGAGCAAAGACTTTAAGGAGGTGAGAGAATTAGCTATGCAGATATCTGGGGAAAGGTCATTCAGGGAAGAGGGAGCAGCCAGTGTTTAAGGCTGTGAGGCAGGAGCAGGCCTGGCGTATCTCAACCCCAATGACAAGGGTTTAAGAACAGGCCACTGAGCACTTTGCAGGGGCACAGGAAGCCCTGAAATGTTACATGGAGCTCTTGCTGTTCAGGCCAAGCCTTTAGCCTCATCCCAACCTTGGACTCCATCCAGCCGCACATTATTACTATTGCACATTTATCACTAGTTTATGTGGCCCTTGCTAAGCCACTATCTTATATACTCTTTCCACAACCCTGTGCAGTAGAGATTTGCATCCTCATTTTACAACAGTGACAATAATAACTGCCACTTACATGGTTCTTACTATCGTCCAAGAATTTATGTATTTATTCTAAGAGCTTTGCTTACATCAAGTCATTTAATCCTCATGTCCATGCTGTGAGCTAGAGTATGTTATCAACTCCATTATGCAGGTGATGAAATTGAGGCACAAACAGGTTAAATGACTTGTCCAAGGTCACGCAGTTGGTAAACGCAGAGTTGAATTCAAACGGAGGCATTTAGGCTCCAGGATACGTGCCCTTAACTCGTATGCTAACAGGAAAACCAAAGCTCAGAGACTGGAGTAACTTGCCCAAGGTCACACAGAAAATTGGTGTTGAAGTTCATATTTGCACTAACACACCTGACTCAGTCCAGCAATTCCTCCAATGTGCCCTGTACTTCCCCTAGCTTTCCACCCTAACACTCCAAGCTGCCACAGACTCTGAAGGTCAACTATTATCTTTGGGCTTAATCTTCATTTTAAAATATTTTTCACCTCATCCCTTCCCCCACCTGCATGTTTCCAAGCAGAAACTTGGAGGTTTCCCAACAGGCCATGCCCTGAATGGCAGAGACCAGGAAAGAGGGCTGAGTTGCCACCAAGTGGGTGGCATTTGCTGTAGGCATTTTTCCGTTCATAAGTGTCTTCTTTCCCCAGAGACGAAAGGAGAGATCTGAGGGAGGAGTGCTGTGGGCTGGGCTGGAACAACCTTTCCGAAGCCTCCCCAGAAGGGGCACATGTTTGCGGAGTGTTCACATGTGTGTGTGCCTGTGTTCATACGTGTGTCTGTATGAACAAGGGCTTTGGGGGACAAGGTGTGTAGGTGCTGGATTGTGCATCTATGGGTGTATGCCAGTTTATCCATGTCTCCGTGTGTGAGTAACTGTAGCTGGGTGAGAGTCCATGTGGGTGTGTGTCTGCCTGGGTGTGAGTATGATGGGGGGTGTGCATGTGTCTGTGTGTGGGGATGAGTGCAGGGGGCTCTGGAGCACAGGGCTAACCTCTGGGCCCTTCTGCTGACCTGATTGGCCTCAGCCTGCCCTACCCACCTTGGGCACACCTGTTGGTCTACAGCCCACATCAGAGGTCCCCTGGCCCTCTGCTTCAACTTCAGCCTCCTTGTCACTCTCTGTCTGGCGCACTGCCTCTCCCTCCAGGCCTCCAGGCCTTGCCCAGGGGAAGCAGAGAGCATTGGAAGGGACGGACACAGTAGCCCAGGATCCTGGGACCCCACATGAGAGTGTTCCTGGGGGCCTGGGTTTGGGCATAGGCTGTCACCATCAGAATGGGAAGAGTTATTAATGTTGAAGCAATTGGACACTCCTCTATTCTCCTCCGTGGCACAGATGGGGACTGTGTCCATCAGGGTATAGTCAGGAAAACAGAAATCACATTAAGTCTTTCAACACAGAGAATTTTATCCAGTGATTTTAATCCAGGTAGTGTAGACTCTGGACCCAGACAGCTTGGGCTCATGGCCTAGCTCTGCTATTTATTTGCTGTGTGGCTTGGGTAAGTCAATTAACCTCTCTGTGCTTCCGTGTCTTTATCTGGGAATAAGAGATGATAACAGCATGTAGCTCACAGGCTTGTAGTCAGGGTTAAATTAAACCAATGTAGGTAAATGTGTTTAGGGCAGTGCCTGGCCACATAACAAGTGTTCGGTAAGTGTGGGTTGTTCTTAGCAGTAGGACAGTGGCTGTGGAGTAAAGACGGAATTTCTGGGTTTTTAGGATTTATCCCACCTTAGGCAGGCACTTTCCTCTCTCTAAATCTCCACCTGCCCCAGCATCAGGAGGTCCTTGCAGGGAGTGGGCACTGCCCACACAGATAGGATGGTGGCAGAAACATGCAGTGAACAGCATCTTGCCACCAGCCTCTGAGCCAGGGCCCCTCACTGTCTTTTGCCCAGAGCACTGTTATTCCACTTCCATAGGTGCCTGCACATTGGGATGCACCCTAGAGACTCAGCCCATTCCAGGTGTGGCCTCAACCCTTTAATCCCAGCTCCTTGGAACATCGCTGCACACCTCCACAGCTGATAATTCACAAAGGACTCACCAGCCATTAGCTCATTTGGCAGGCATGAAAATCCTGAGAGATTGAGATTTTTTAAACCATTTTCTCCCTCCCTACAGACAGAAGCTGGGTCTCAGAGAGGTTAAGCAACTTGCCCAGGGACACACAGCTAGTACAAGTCAAAGCCATGACATGAACTCACATCTGCCTGACTGTAGGCCCACATTCATAATCACACCAGCCATAGCCCCTGTGGGTCTATAGACATGTCTGCCTCCCCGAGAGGAATCCAAGTCCTCTGAGACCTCTGTGTCCCTTTGCCCAGCAGTGCCTAGCAGTGCTTGGCACGGAGCTGAGTGCCCAATGGAGTGCTCAGTGAACATCTGCAGAATTTGAGTGATGGTGAATTGGCAGCCCATATCTCAGCCTAGAGATATGTTTTGTTTAGCTTGCAGAATGTTTCCAGGAAGTTTAAGATTAGTCACCAGGATTGCAAAAGAGGGCAATTTTATATAAAAATCCAGATTTCCTGCTCTCAAAAATTCAGGAGCCCTGAGAACCCTAGGCTTGTATTCCAACGTGACGACAATCAACTCCATTTGAGTAGCGAATTCTCCAGAAGACGGGGCACATGCTCACCACTTCACCACAGCCCCCACCACTCCCTGTTGTCACCCCGGCTGCCGCCATTCCTCAACCCGCTTGTATCCTTATTTCCTGTCACTAGTTGTTTCCTGCCATTCCCCACTTGGCCTGAAGGGGCAGTTGGGCTGGTGCCTTCTGGGGCAGAGTGTGAGCCCAAGGGAAGCCGTGGGGGTCAAGACAGCTGTCTACCCACACAAGCTTTCCAATATCGGTTATTACTAGTATTCATTTACCTCTCTGCCCATCCTCCTGAGCCTCTTTCCCTCCACCCCATCCAGAGGAGGACACATGCCTGGGGCACAGTTTTGTTGCTCTTAAATAGAGCTCTGGGATGGTAGTGGAAAGGACAGTTCTCTGGCCAGAGTGAAATCAGGGGAAGCTCCCAGGAAGAGGCTGCCTCTGAGTCTGGAAGAATTGGAGCTGAAGGAAGGATAGAATTAGCAGCTAGAGCAACAAAGCAGGGAGGCAGCCATGTCTGGGTTGTGTACTGAGACCCTTGAATGGGCTAAAATGACTAGATCTAGGGTTGATGAAGGGCAGCTGGGGAAAGTGGGGAAGGGAACAAACATTTGCTGACCCCTCATTTCCGGAGACTCCTAATCCGTGCCTGGCCCCCTGTGAGGGTATCACGTACAGGAGCTTGTTTAGTTCTCACAGCAATCCTGTGAATCCAAGGACCACTGAGTCCGTTGTTACAAATGAGTAAACTGGAGCTCAGATGTTGGGGGACTTGCCCAAAGCCACACAGCCAGGAAGTAGAAGAGCTGGAATTCCCTACAGGCCTGCCTCCATGTTGGGAGAAAGAGGGCTGAGGAGTTATAGAAGGCTACGAGAAGAAGAGTGGCTGGGTCTGCCATGACTTCTGGACCACAGGCAGGTGGCCCGGGGACATGGAAGGGGAATCCTGGCCTCTGCTGCCTCCTTCTCCCCCGCTGTCTCACCCTCTCCAAATCTGTTGTTTCCACCTCCTAAACAGCAATCCATCCTACTGCCTTGCCTTGAATCCAGGCCTCCCTCACCTCTTCTGGACTATGCAGGAGGCTCCTAACTAATCTCCCTGCTTGCATTCTTCCTCACTTCCAATCCACCCTGCAGCCTCAGCCAGAGTGAACTTCTGAAAAGTTAGAGTTAACTGTGTCACCCCCCCGCCCCCTCAAGCTCACCCCCACTGAGTAGATAGGAACTCTCCAAACAGCTCCCTTTGCCTGGAGGGTTTGCTCTCCTGCCAACTCCCTCTGCCCGAACTATCCTTTCAGTGCCTTCACCCCTTATGTCCCTAAGAACTCAGTCCAGGTGCTGCTTCCTCCAGGAAGCTTTCTCTGACTTTTCTTTCTTCTCCTGTGTGCCCCTCCTTGGGCCTCCCACAGCCTCCTGGGCTCTCTTTCACCACGGCCCTTTCCCCATGTAACCCAAAATAAAGCACCTTCCTTAGCTGTCTATTCTATGACACTGGAAGTTTCTCCAGGTCAGGGCTGAGGGGCAGTAGATCACAGTGGCTATGAGCATGAACTCTGGACTCAGACTGCCTGGCTTTGAATTCTGGTACTGTCATTTAGTAGATGTGTGCACCTACTAAAAGGGAAGTCCCTTTGACACTCTAGGCCTCAGTTTCCTTCTGCTAAATGTGGATTATGAAAGCATCAATCCTCCAGAGGGCCTTTGTGAGAAAAAAGGAGAGTCCACATAAAACGCTCGAACAGCACCCGGCTTATAGTAAGTGCTTAATAAAGGCAGCTCTCATGACTCACTTCTGTATATCCAGAGCCCAGCACAGAGTAGGTATTTGGTGGCAGAATTGGGGACCTGGAGTACCCTGGGTCAGGGGAGACTGGACTTCTTGGAGGAGGTCCTAGTTGGAAGATGAGTCCCTTGCTAACTGGTTAGGGAGAGGGTGAGGGCAGACATGGCCCCCAGGGAGCTATTACTGGAAGCACAGCAACTTCAGAGCTAATGGCTGTTGCATGTGGTGGCTCCTATCTGATCCACTCACCAGCCTCCCCCATCAATGTGGTTCTAATAGTCAGCTGACACCTCATTAGCCTAAGTCCAGTACCAATTCTGCTGCCACGCAGTGAGTGAGCAAGCCGCTGGGGGGCCAGAGTCTCGTTAGGGCCTGGCCTTCACCAGGGCCAGAGGGCCCACAACATGATACCAGCTCAGGGCCCAGTCAATGTGTTTCCAATCAGCAATTAGTCTTTAATTAATGGGGCTGCGAAATGATTGCTTTCCCGTCTGAATGGTGGTATGGGCAGGGAGCCGGCAGGAATGGCCATCTGGGGAGTGTTAAGCTGGAGTTACAAGAGGAGACATAAAGGAACCAAACACCCCAATTTGGGCCAGAATCACGGCCCTGGGCAAGTTGCATGGAGCCCAGCCCAGTGGCAAATGAAAGCCAGACCTAGGTTCTTGGTGGCACCTGTTCTTGCCCAGGCTCCTGTGTCCCCAGGATTTGGGGATGGCCAAGAATATAGCCTCTCAGGGCCTCAGTTTCCCCAGGTACAACTTGAGGGGCTTACTGGAGGGTCTCTAAGGGCCCTCACATCTCCAGTGCTCTGAAAGGCTTGTCCAAGTTACACATGACTCAGGGGGAAAGCTGGCCTCATGGGAGGATGTGCCTCAACACCCCAGCTGAGCCTCATCTGTAAAATGGTGATAATCGTTTCTACCTCCTAGACTTGTTGAGGTGGAACAGAATTCCATAAACGATGAAGTGCTGTGTTTGGCAGCTACAGCTTGGGGCTGGGAAGCCATGCCATCAGCTCCTGGGGGTTCCAGTGTCTCAGTGCCTCTGAACCTGGTTCTCACCCTCTACTCTCACCCACGAGAGGAGGGAGAGCTAACGAAGATGGAAGCCACCACATGTATTGAGCAGCTGCTGAGCATGTACACGCGCATTATCTCATTGAGTCTTCATTACAGCCATCTGAAGTAGGTATTGTTCTGATCATCCCCAGCTTACAGAAGAGGAACCTGAGCTACTGGGCAGTTAACTGAGTGGGAATCAAACCCAAGGAGGCCCTACTCTGGACCCCGTGCTCTTAATCATTATTTAAGGGGCAGTTTTTCTTGGTTTGAGGAGGTTTCATCTTTGATAACCGTTTGGCATTCTCCCCTGACATCAAGAACCACAGGTGAAGGACGTCAGCCCTGGCTAGACATCAGCAATAAACATATTCAGCCTTCTCATGGTGTGGATGGGAAGACTGAGACTGAGAGGTCCAGGAACATGCCCAAGAGCATACAGTATGTTGCTGGTGGTTCTGGGCTTGGGACCCAGGTTATCAACTCCTAGGTCCATTGGACTGGAGCAAAATCCCATCCCCTTGGACTCCTCCCTCTCCCTCATCCCTGACATCCTATTGATTTCACCTCTTAAATGTGCCACTGATCTACCAGTCCCTCTCCAACCCATCTGTGTCAAGTAGGGTCAAGTTCTCCCCTGCTGCCCCCTGTGCTGCTGACTCACCCTCCTCAGTGGCTTCAGGATGAATCTTCCAAATGTACACTTTTGACCCTATTGCACACTTGCTTAGAAGCCCTCAATGATTCCCTATTGCTCACTGAATTAAGCACAAACTCCTTGGTCTGCCATCCAGGGCCTTCTACGTAAAGTTCAAATCTACTTTTCCAGCTTTAACTCCATTTTTTTTCTGCTTATAAATCTTATGTTTTAGATTTATAAGCCAAACTGGACTCATCGAAGACTGATTTCCTGCTCCACAGAGTTGTTGTGAGGATTACATTAGTTGCTGTACATAAGGCCCTTGGAACAGTGCTTGGCACAAAGCAAGTGCCATATCAGTGTTTGTTAAACAGATACAAAAAGAAATATGTGGACTTGCCTTATCTATGCTCACCTCCAGACTTCTTTCTGCTAATGGGGTTTCCTCTACCTGAATTCCATTTCCACCACTCTCTCTGCACGTCCAAATTCTACTGAGCCTTCAAGGTCTTTGACTTCCCCATGTCACCCCCTCCAGGAAGGCTTTGTTGATGTCTACTGCCTTGGTCTCCCACCAGCACTCTCTTTGTCCTTTCTTGTGGCTGCCTTTTATTTCCAGAGTGTGTGCATTTGTTCTCGAGTAGTCTTTAAACTCCTTGAGGGTAGGCAGTGAGGAATAAGGTGAAGAACACAGGTATGTGCATCAGACTGACTAGAGGTTCAATCCTGGCCCTGCCACTTTCCAGCTTTTTGACCTTGGACAGGTGACCAAGCTTAATTCTCAGTTTCCTTAGCAGTAAAATCATCCTTACTTGTCAGGGGATTGTAGAAGAGTTTGCCCTGAGAGGGCATAGACTTTCTGGCACATAATGGGAGCTCTCACCTCCTACCTGTTTGTTCTAACGAACTAGAAAGGAGCCCTGGTGGTTATGAGTTGAGGCCTGGCCTACTTCCGACCTGAAAGATATTTCACAGGTGACTTGACTTGTTCCTGTGTCCTGAGGCCCAAGTGACTGCATCCTTTCCCAGTCCTTCCCTGGCCCAGCCTTCAGCACATGCGTAAGTGACCTGAGCTTCAGAACAAGAGTCAACTGCTCTTGTGTTTCTTAAAATGAAATTTGCCATTTACTGAGGAGGGATGGCTACCCTAAGTCAGTGCCTTCTGGCAGTTTCCTTCCAGTCACCTTTAAGGAATCAGAGAGCAGAAACCCTGGGAATCCCCCACGGGTGCCAGTCAACCTGTCAACTCCTCATGGCTTTGCCTAGGCTGCTTCCTTGGTCAGACTGTGCACCAGCTCTCCTCCCATTCTCTGCCTCACATTAAAGAGGTTTGAGAATTACCACCATGACTGGATCACCTTCTGAGGATTCCCACGAGGGCAGACTTGGAGCAGTATAGGTTTTATAAGAAGGCAAGAGGCCTGGCTGTGTTTCTCACGCTAACAATAACTATTAGTGAATCCCTTTGCTAGTGCATTCTCTTCTTTGAACTTCATATTTCTCAGTTCTAAAATGACACAGTCTAAGCCCCCATTATTTCTCACCTGGATGACTGCACTGGCCCCTAACTGAACTCCCTGCTTCCACCCTTAGTCCTTTTTTTGTATTGTTACAACAGAATAGCATAGACTGGGTAATTTCTAAAGAAAAGAATTTATTTCTCATAATTCTGGAGACTGAGAAATCTAAGAGCATGGCATAAGCATCTGTCAGGGGCCTTTGTGTTGCATCATCCTACAGTGAAAGGCAGAAAGGCAAGAGAACATGTGGGAGAGAAAGAGAGAAAGGGGGCCGAACTTATCCTTTTATCAGGAGCCCACTCCTGCAGTAATGAACTCACTCCCACAATAATGGCATTAATCTATTCATGACGGCAGAGCCTTCATCATTTAATCACCTCTTAAAGGTTCACCTCAAAACTGTTACAATGACAATTAAATTTCAACATGAGTAGCCAGGCGCAGCGGCTCATGCCTGTAGTCCCAGCTATTTGGAGGCTAAGGTGGGAAGAATGCTTGAGCCCAGGAGGTCAAGGCTGCAGTGAGCCATGATTACACCACTGCACTCCAGCCTGGGTGACAGAGTGAGACTCTGGGAAAAACAAAACAAAACAACAAAAAAAAAAAACTTGAGTTTTGGAGGGGACATTCAAACCCTGGCCCCCAAAACTCGTGCCCTTCTCACATTCAAAATACATTCATTCTATCCCAATAGCCCCAAAAGTCTTAACCAATTCCAGGACCAACTCAAAAGTCCAAAGTCCAGAGTCTCATCTAAATCAGACATAGATAAGACTCAAGACACAATTCGTCCTGAGGCAAATTACTCTCCAGCTGTAAGCCTGCGAAATTAACAAGTTACATGCTTCCAAAATATAATGGTGTTACAGGCATAGGGTAGACATTCCCATTCCAAAAGGGAGAAATAGACAAGAATAAAGGAATAACAGGCCCCAAGTAAGTCAGCAATTAGATCATAATCTAATCACCTCTTCATGGTCCCACCTCTCAACACTATTACAATGGCAATTAAAATTCAACACGAGTTTTGGAGGGGACATTCAAGCCATAATGAGAGGTGACAGCGTGCTGGCAGCCCTCACAGCCCTTGCTCACTCTCGTGCCTCCTCTGCCTGGGCTCCCACTTTGGCGGCACTTGAGGAGCCCTTCTGACCGCCGCTGCACTGTGGGAGCCCCTTCCTGGGCTGGCTGAGGCCGGAGCTGGCTCCCTCAGCTTGCAGGGAGGTGTGGAGGGAGAGGCGCGAGCGGGAACTGGGGCTGCGCAACGCGCTTGCGGGCCAGCTGGAGTTCCTGGTGGGCGTGGGCTTGGCGGGCCCTGCACTGTGGGCTGGATGGCCCCGCCGGCCTGGGCAGTGAGGGGCTTAGCACCTGGGCCAGCAGTTGCTGTGCTCAATTTCTTGCCAGGCCTTAGCTGCCTTCCCGCGGGGCAGGGCTCAGGACCTGCAGCCTGCCATGTCTGAGCCTCCACCCTCCTCCGTGGGCTCCTGTACGGCCGGAACCTCCCTGACAAGCGCTGACCCCTGCTCCATGGCTCCCAGTCCCATCAACCACCTAAGGGCTGAGGAGTGCGGGCGCACAGCACGGGATTGGCAGGCAGCTCCACCTGCAGCCCTAGTGCGGGATCCACTGGGTGAAGCCAGCTGGGCTCCTGAGTCTGGTGGGGACGTGGAGAACCTTTATGTCTAGCTCAGGGATTGTAAATACACCAATCGGCAGTCTGTATCTAGCTCAAGGTTTGTAAACACACCAATCAGCACCCTGTGTCTAGCTCAGGGTTTGTGAATACACCAATTGGCATTCTGTATCTAGCTCAAGGTTTGTAAACACACCAATCAGCACCCTGTGTCTAACTCAGGGTTTGTCAATGCACCAATTGACACTCTGTATCCAGCTACTCTGGTGGGGACTTGGAGAACCTTTGTGTCCACACTCTGTATCTAGCTAATCTAGTGGAGACGTGGAGAACCTTTGTGTCTAGCTCAGGGATTGTAAATGCACCAATCAGCACCCTGTCAAAACAGACCACTCAGCTCTCTGTAAAATGGACCAATCAGCAGGATGTGGGTGGGGCCAGATAAGAATAAAAGCAGGCTGCCCTAGCCAGTAGTGGCAACCTGCTGGGGTCCCCTTCTAGACTGTGGAAGCTTTGTTCTTTCGCTCTTTGCAATAAATCCTGCTGCTGCTCACTCTTTGGGTCCACACTGCCTTTATGAGCTATAACACTTAGCGCAAAGGTCTGCAGCTTCACTCCTGAGCCAGCGAGACCACGAACCCGCCAGAAGGAAGAAACTCTGAACACGTCCGAACATCAGAAGGAACAAACTCCAGATGTGCCACCTTAAGAGCTGTAACACTCGCCGCGAGGGTCTGCGGCTTCATTCTTGAAGTCAGTGAGACCAAGAACCCACCAATTCCAGACACAATAACATACCCTTTCCCTCTTTCCCTCTATAGTCTACTCTCAACACAGAAGCCAGTGAGATCCTGTTAAACCATACACCACATGATTTCATGCCTCTGCTCAAAATCATCTCTTGGCTTCTCATCAACCATAGTGAATGCCAAAGGCCTCACAATGATCTAGAAGACACTACATCATGAGTTTCCAAAATTGGCTGCACATTGGAGCCATCTAGGGAGTTTTAAAAAATACTGGTGTCTGGGGCTCAAGCCCAGAGGTTCTGGTTTAATTGGTCTGGGATGCAGCCTGGGTGTGGAGAGTTTAAAAAGCTCCCCAGATGAATCTAGGTATAGCCAAGGCTGAGAACCACTGTCCACGTGATCTGTCTCTATCATCACCCCTACCTCTCTGACTTCGTCTCCTACTATCTCACTCCCCTTCCCATTCACTCTGCTCTAGCCACTTTTCTTGCTATTCTTCAAACAGTGCAGGCTAATGAGGTGTCAGCACACTCCTACTTGAGTGCATTTGCACTTACTGTTCCTACTGCATTGGATGTTTTTTCTCTAGCCACCTGTGTTTATACCTCCCTCACTTCATTCAGATTCCTGCTTACATGTCACCTTCTCAGAGAAGCCTTCCCTGATCACCCCAGATAAAATAGTACCTCCCATCACTTCCATTACTTTCTGACCAACAATTATTCTGCTTCATTTTCCTTATAGCACTCATAATTACCAGGCATATTATTTATTTATTCATTCATTTGATTATTTGTCTGTCTCCTTTCACTAAGATGTCAACTCCATGAGTGAAGGGGCTTTATTTGTTGCTGTATCCTCAGCATTTACAGCAGTGCTTGGCATATAGTAGATGTCTAATAAAGGTTTATTGGATAAATAAATAAAAGTAGTAAAAAAAAGAAGCTTGAGAATCAGGCCCATATAGATTGGAATTCCCAGCTTGGCTCTTTCTAGCTCTATAACCTTGGGCCATTTATTAAACCCTTCTGATCCTCAGTTTCCTCAGCTGTTAAATGGGCCTAGAGATGCCTATTTCATAGGGTTATCGTATAGACTGATTGTTCAGGACCAGTTGATAGATTGTTCTAGTGGTGGCAGGGCAGTCCACCTACACCCTAGTTCTTCCTTAATGATTTTTAAAGCATTTCGCTTTGAAATAATTATGAATTAATAAGACATTGCAAAAATAGGACAGAGAGATATAAGCAAAAATGACAGAGTAAGCACCTATGAAAATTCCTTCCCTCCATTAAAATAAATAAAACACTAATAAAAATGATCAGGATCAACTTTTTCAAGACTGAAAATTAAGCAAAAGGTTATAGCAATCCAGGGGGTGTTTATTCAAGAAAAGAGACTGAATCTTGATAAGAATTGTGAGCTTTACGTCATTTTAACTTGACTTATCCCCATCCACCCTCCCCAGATCCACAGTAGCCTTGAAAATAAACAGCCTTAAATCACAGTGTGCACAAGCAGACTGGCAACCATTGAAGAAGGAAGAACAGGATTAGAGTCCTTGTCATTCCCAGAGAATTGTCATTACATGCATGTCTTATGGTTCTCATGATGACACCACTTGCAAGGCTTGTCTTGGTCTTCATTGCTTTTGCTAAAAGTAATCAGTGGCAATTGTTTAACATCATGGCTGCCTGAGGTGGTGGATGCTATTAGAGCAAACAATAGACCAACCAAAAAGCTTAAAAGGAAAAGCTGGTGAATGAGGTATCCATAGAGGTCCTGGAAAAACCCTGACGTATTTCTGGAAATCTAGAAGGCCACACAGGGCTGTGCATATGCTCCTGAAAACTGAGAAGGCTCTGAGCTCTCCTCTCTGGTTGACTTTGAGGCTCTGCACAAGCAAGAGTGCTAAGGTGGAGTTGTAAGCTTTCTGGCTAAGTTTTGAATGTGTGCTCTCAATATGCACACAGAACCCTTTGGCAAAGACTGGGAGACTTATGATTTACAGACATTTAAGAAAATCTCTGTCCAATCATTAGCTGACACTAAGCTATACAAGCAGAAATTTCAATGGCCACACATGACAAAGAATACAGATTTTATAGAATTGATTCAGAAAACTCACTAAACAAGGAAATAGCAGCAATAACAACAACCCCTGGTGAAAGAGGACAGTCTGGTTTTCATAGCTGCAATATCATGTTATTTAAAATATTCAGTTTTCAACAAAAGTTATGAACACAAAAAGAAACAAAAAATTATGGTCTATAAAGTCCAGGTATTGGACTTTACTAGACAAATACTTTTATCTTGTACATTTATAATATGTTCAAAGAACTAAGGGAAACCAAATCTAAATAATTAGAGGAATATATAACAACAATGTCTCACCAAATAAGGGATATAAAAATAGATTATATAAAAGAACCAAATAGAAATTCTGGAGGTGAAAAGTACAATAAGTGAAATGAAAGATTCACTGGAAGGAATCAACAACATATTTGAGTAGGTGGAAGAATAAGCAAACTTGAAGATAACCTTAATTAAGGTTATCTAGTTTGAAAAGCAGAATGATAAAAGAATGAAGAAAAATGAACAGAGCCTTAAAGACCTGTGTAAAACCAGCAAGCATACCAACTGCTCATGATGGGAGTCCCAGAAAGATAGGTGAGAGAGAAAGGGGTAGAAAGAATATTTGGAGAAATAATGGCTGAAAACTTCCCAAATTTGATGAGAAACAATAGTCTACACATCTAAGAAACTCAGTGAACTCTAAATAGAAAAACTCGGAGAGGTCCAAGCCTACACACATTGTAAGCAAACAGTCAAAAGCCAAAGCCAAAGACAGAATTTTGAAAGCAGCAAGAGAAAAGTGGCTCATTGTGTAAAAGGAATCCTCGATAAGATTAAAAGTTGATATCTCATTAAAAGCACTGGAAATCAGAAAAGACTGGGATGATATATTCACAGTTTTAAAAGAAAATGGCTTTCAAACAAAAAATTCTATATTCGGTAGAACTATCCCTCAAAAAATGAAGGAGAAAGTAAAATGTTCCAAGATAGACAAAAACTGAGAAAATCCATCATTACCAGACTTGCCCTATAAAAAATATTAAAGAGAGTAATTCAGGTGTAAATGAAAGGACAATAGACAATAACTTGAACCAACATGGGTAAAGAGCAGTGTTTTTGTTTGCAATGTTTTTCCCCCATCTGATTTTAATAAAAATTAAAAACCTGTGTGATGGGCATGCAATGTATAAAGATATAATCTATATGATAATAAAGTATAAGGGAGGGAATAAGGCTATAGAGAGAAGTTTTTGTATACTGTTGAAATTAAGTTTGTATTAATCTGAACTAGATTATTATAAACAAAGATGTTAATTATAATCCCCAAGGCAATGAATAAGAAAATAACTTTAAAAAGTAGCAAAAAAATGATAAGGAGATTAAAATTTTCTGGTACAGCCCCTAAAATAAGTATACCAGAAAATGTCTATTTAACCCAAAAAAGGGAGTAATGGAGGAATAGAGAAAAAACACATAAGATGTATGGAAAACAAATGACAAAATAGCAAATATAATCCTACCATATCAGTAATTACATTAAAATTAGATCACACCTCCTATTTAAAAGGAGAGATTGGCAAAATGGATTAAAAACACGATCTATTTATGTGCTATATACAAGAAATACACTCTAGATTCAGACAGACACAGATAGGTTGAAAGTAAAAGGATGGAGAAAGATACCAGTGCATATGGTAACTAAAAGAGAGCTAGAATGGCTATACAAATATAAGACAAAATATACTCGAAGATAAAACTTGTTCTATAGATAAGTAGGAATATCTTATTTTATTTGTTTTTATTTTATTTTTATTTTTTGAGACAGGGTTTTACTCCTGTTGCCCAGGCTGGAGTGCAGTGGCGCAATCTTGGCTTACTATAACCTCAGCCTCCCAGGCTCAAGCAATTCTCCTGCCTCAGCCTCCCAAGTAGCTGCAACTACAGGTGCATGCCAGCTACCACACCCAGCTAATTTTTGTATTTTTCTGTAGAGATGGGGTTTTGCCATGTTGCCAAGGCTGGTCTCGAACTCCTGGGCTCAAGTGATCTGCCTGCCTTGGCCTCCCAAAGTGCTGGGATTACAGACATGAGCCACCATGCCCAGCCTTGGAATATTTTATGATAAAATTATTGATCCATCAAGAAGATACAGCAATTATAAACATATGCATCTAAATATATGAATCAAAAACTATCGGGATTGAAGAAGAAAAATAGATAATAATAGTTGAAGATCTAAATACCTTACTTTTCATAATAGATAGAAAAAGACAGAAAGTCAGCATCTAAATAGAAGATTTGAATGACATAAATCAGCTAGACCTAGCAAACAATTTTAGCAAGGTTGTAGCATAGAAGATCAATATAAAAATTTTTATCTCTACACACTTGCAGTAACAATCCAAAAATAGAATTAAGAAAACAGTTCTCCAGGAGGCAGAGCTTGCAGTGAGCCAAGATAGTGCCACTGCACTGCAGCCTGGGCGAAAGAGCGAGACTCTGTCTCAAAAAAAGAAAAGAAAAGAAAAGAAAAGAAAACAGTTCTATTTACAATAGTATGAAAAAAAATACTTAGGAATCTACAAAATATTACAAGACTGAATACTATAAAACACCAAATGAAAAATTGAGCAGTATCTAAATAAATGGAAAGACATCCCATGTTCCTGGATAAGAAGACAATATTGTTAAGATGGCAATAATCACCAAATTGATATACAGATTCAACATAATCCCTATCAAAATCCTAGCTACCAATTTTTATTTTTTGCAGATATTGACAAACTGGTCCTAAAATTCAACTGGAAACACAAAGAAACAAGAATAGCCAGAACAATCTGGGACGGAAAAAGTGTTGATTATTTGAAACTTTCCAATGTCAAAACTTGCTACAAAGCTACAGTAAATCAAGATTTGTGCTACTGGCATAAAGATAGACATACAGATGAATCAAATAGAATTCAGAGTCTAGAAATAGACCCATACATGTATGTTCAATTGATTTTCAACAAAGATGACAAGACCATTCAATGGGGAATGAATAATCTTTTCAACAAATGGTTCTGGCACAAATGGATAGCCACATGCAAAAGAATTTGGATCTCTACCTCACACCATATACAAAAATTAAGTCAAAATGGATCAAAGACTAAATTTAAGAGTTAAAACTATAAAACTCTTAGCAGAAAACATAGATGTAAAACTTCTTGACCTTGGATTAGATGACAGTTTCTTAGACAAGACACCAAAAGGACAAGCAACAAAAGGAAAAAGCAGACAATTGTACTTTTTCCAAATAAATAGCTCTATGCTTCAAAGAATACTATTAGGAAAGTGAAAAGACAATTCACAGATTGTGAGAAAATGTTTACATATCATATACCTGATAAGGGCCTACCATCCAGAATATATAAAAGCTTTTAAAAGTCAACAATAAAAAGACCACAGGTTTTAAATGGGCAAAGAATTTGAACACATACACACACCATACACACACACACACACACACACACACACTTCTCCAAAGAATATATACACATGACCGATAAGCATATGAAAAGATGCTCAACATCATTCGTCATTACTGAAATACAACTCAAAACAACAATGAGATACCAATTCACACCCACTAGGATGGTTATAATAAAAACGTGAGATAATAATAAATGTTGGAAGGGATACAGAAAAATTCAAACCATCATACTTTGCTGGTGGAAATGTAAAATGGTGCAGAGTTTTTGGAAAATGGCCTGGCCATTCCTCAAAATGTGAAAAATAGGAAAATTCATAGAGACAGAAAGTAAATTAGCAATCGCCAGGGGCTGAGGGTTTGGAGAAAAAGAGGAATGACTGCTAACAGGTACTGAATTGCCTTTTGAGGTGATGAAAATGTTCCAGAATTAAATAGTGATGATATTTGTGTACAACATTATAAACATACTAAAAAAATCAATGAAATTGATTTCTGAAATGAAAATGATTCAGAAAAATGAAATCAATAAATAAAATTAACAAAACCAGAGGCTGGTTCTTCGAAAAGGTTAATAAAATTGATAAGCCTCTACCCAGGATAACTAAGAAAAAAAGAGAGGGAACACAAATTACTAACATCATAAATGAAAAAGGGGACACCACTAAAGGCTGCATGGACATTAAAAAATAATAAAGCAATATTAGGAACAACTCTATGTCCATGAATTTTATAAACTAGATGAAATGGACCAATTCCTTGAAAGACACAATCTGCCAAAATGCACACAAGAAGAAAGAGATAATCTGAATAGGTCTACATCTATTAAAGACATGAAATTGATAATAACTTTTCAAAACAGAAAACTACAAGGCCAGGTGGGTCCAAAACAGAAAGCTCCAGGCTGTGTTTACTGGTGAATTCTAACAAATATTTAAGGAATGAATTATTCCAATTCTCTACAGAAGATACAAGCAGAATACTTTCTGATTCATTCTATCAGGCCTATATTACACTAATACCAACACTGTACAAAATTATTACAAGAAGTGTGGGAACCTCCAATTTTATAGCCAAAGTGGGTGGAAGTATGGGTACCTTGGCCTCCAATACTTGCTACTGGCATCTAAAGTGAGGGTAATTCTGTGGGACTGAGGCCTTAGAACTTTGAGTCTGACACCATGAGTAGTTACTGTTAGAATTTAATTCAATTATAGGATGCCCAGCTGGTGTCCAAAGAGTTGAGAACTGGTTGTTGGTATGGAAAAACCCCACACATTTGATGTCAGAAGTGTGGTGAGCAAAGAGCTCAGTAGGCACTGACCAAATTAGACTGGACAACAGTGAAGAGTCGTCATCCATTTGTTTGTCTACGCCACCACCACCTCCCTGACCCAGACAGTGACTACTTTAGGAAAGGGACTGTAGTGGATCCTATAATATACTGACCAGGTCCTCCTTCAGGACTGAAGGACCTATTTCCCCTCATGTTGGAAGTGCTGCAGGCACTCAACCCTCAGCTGTCAGCCCTCTTTCCGAGAATTGCCTTTGGCTGGAGAAAGATACCTCACCCAAGATCACATCCTTCTGGGGGAAGCCTGCATCCAATGACTGGTTGATTTGGGAATATAAGAGTCCAGCCTCATCACTTCAACTGGGGACAACTCTATACTGGAGACAATTTTATATGACAATTCCAGCCTCAGAGCTCAGCATCAATTTGGCTGAGGTCTTTCTTGTTACTATGTCACAGCCTAACATTACCCTCTGCCCAATCCTGCTTTGTTCTCTTCTTTCACAGACACTTATCTCAAGATTACTCCCTAGTAAAATTTCTACATGCTAATCTCCATGCCAGAGCTTTTTGGGGGGGAACACGACTTGAAATGAGTACCATGTCTTTTGTGTCTTCCTACACCCAGTCTCATCATACATCTCAGAACCTCAGTAAATATTTGTCAAATTAATAGATAAGTGACAGAAAAGGTGGTAGCCGATACTAGGATGGGTTGGATAGATGTGTTGGTGGTGGCATGAGTGATTGGAAGGGGGAGAAATCGTGGGAAATATTAAAAAGGATATGGAAACCACAAGGAGGGGAAACCTTCCAATCTTTTCCTTTCTGAGATGGAGATGTGTATTCTGAAAGTTTATTGGGGAGTACTCTGCTATAAGTTTTCCTATGAGCACTGCTTTTGCTAAATCCCACAACTTTTGATAAGTTTTGGTTTCGTTTTTACTTATTTCAAAATATTTTTAAATGTCTCTTGAGATTTGTGTCTTTCACTCATTTGTTATTTAGAAGTTTGTTGCTTAATCTCCAAGTATTTTGGGATTTTTTAGCTTTTTTTTGTTGATTTATAGCTTAATTCCATTGTTGTCTGAGAGCAGACATCGTATAATTTCTATTCTTTAAAATTTGTCACAGTGTTTTTTGTGGCTCAGAATCGGATCTATCCTGGTGAATATTGCATGTAAGCTTGAGAAAAATGTGTATTCTGCTGGTGTTGAATGAAGTAGTCTATAGATGTTCACTACACTCAACTGATTATATTGTTGAGTTCAACTGTCCTGAATGATTTTCTGCCTGCTGAATCTGTCCATTTCTGAAATGGAAGGTGGATTTCACTTCTGAAATCTGTCCATTTCTGGCCACCATCTTTTAATTGATATAGTTAGATAAATATCTATTATATTTGTTACTGTATTTTATTTGTTGCCCTTGTTCTTTGTTCCTATTTATGCCTGTGATTCTGAGTATTTTCTGTGATTACATTTTCTTTCCTCTCTTAGTGTATTAGTTGTATTTCTTTTTTTCCTTTTTCGGTGGTTGTCCTAGAGTTTGCAATATGCATTTACAACTAATTCAAGTCCACTTTCAAATACTGTACACTTCCTGGGTCGTGCAAGTACCTTGTAATAACAAAATAATCTTAATTCCTCCCTCTCAACTTTTGTATCATTACTGTCATTCATTTCACTTGTACACCAATATACATAAACACACGCATATACATATATATAGTCATGTGCTGCATAAGTACATTGTAGTTTATGACAGATGACATCTATGACCATGGTCCCATAAGATAATAATGGAGCTGAAAAATTACTATCACCTAGTTACATTGTAGCTGTCACAATGTCATAGCACAATGCATCACTCACATATTTGTGGTGATGCTGGTGTAAACAAGCCTACTGTGCTGCCCGTCATATAAAAGTATATACATACATAATGTACATGCTGCATACATGTACATGCTACTCTTATAACACTTAGATTAAAACACACATTGTATAACTGTACAAAATATTTTCTTCCTTTATATCCTTAGTCTAGAAACTTAATATCTTAATTAATTAATTTTTTACTTTTTATTTTTTTTTTACAACTAAGACACAAACATTCACATTAGCCTAAGCCTAATCAAGTATAATGATAAATTATTATGTCACTGGCTTATGTATTTACTGTACTATACTTTTATTGTTCCTGAAGACCTTCCTTCTGGTGGTACAAGATGTGGAGGTAGAAGACAGTGATATTGATGATCTTGATCCCGCGTAGGCCTAGGCTAATGTGTGTGTTTGTGTCTTAGTTGTAAATAAAAAAAGTTTAAAAAATAAAAAATTAATTCATTAAAAATTAAGTTTCTAGGCTAAGGATATAAAGAAAGAAAATATTTTGTACAGTTGTACAACGTGTGTTTTAAGCTAAGTGTTATTATAAGAGTCAAAAAGTTAAAAAATAAAAAGTTCATAAAGTAAAAAAGTTGCAGTAAGCTAAGTTTAATTTATTATTGAAGAAAAAAAAGAGAATGCTATTAGCTTAAAATAGACCCTTATAAATTTAAGATATTTTATGTAGGCCCCATGGTAATCACAAAGCAGAAATTTATAGTAGATACACAAAAGAGAAAGGAATGAAAGCAAACCGCTATATAAAATCATCAGATTACAAAGGAAGATAGGAAGCAAGAAAGGAACAAAGGCACTACAAAATAGTCACAAAATAATTAAACAAAATGGTAGTAGTAGGTCTTTACCTATCAATAATTACTTTAAATGTAAATGGACTAAATTCTCTAATTAAAAGACAGAGGGGCTAAGTAACCAACTTTAGTTTTAAGGACGCATACAGGCTGAAAGTAAAGAGATGGAAAAAGACATTCCATGCAAATGAACACCAAAAGAGAGCAGCGGTAGCTACACCTATATCATACAAAATAGACTATAAGTAAAAAACCATAACAAGAGGAAAATAAGGTCATTATATAATGACAAAAGTGTCAATTCATCAAGAGTATAATAATTGTAAATATATATGCACCCAACATGCAAGTACCTACATATATAAAGCAACTATTAACAGATTTGAAGGGAGAAACAGACAGCAATACAATAATAGTGGGGTATTTCTTTTCTTTTCTTTTTTTTTTTTTTTTTTTTTTTTTGAGATGGAGTCTTGCTTTGTAGCCCAGGCTGGAGTACAGTGGCATGATTTCGGCTCACTGTAACCTCTGCCTCCAGGGTTCAGGCGATTCTCCTGTCTCAGCCTCCCGAGTAGCTGAGATTACGGGTGCCCACCACCATTCCTGGCTATTCTTTGTATTTTTAGTAGAGACGGAGTTTCAACATGTTGACCAGGCTGCTGTCCAGCTCCTGACCTCAAGTGATCCACCCATCTCAGCCTCCCAAAGTGCTGGGATTACAGGCATGAGCCGCCATGACCAGCCATAGTAGGGTACTTCAATACTTTCAACAATGAATCATTCATACAGAAAATCAACATGGAAACATTGGACTTGAATTACACTTTAGACCAAATTGATATAACAGACATATACAGAACATTCCTTCCAAAAGCAGCAGAATACTCTGAAGTGCATACAGAACATTTTCCAGAGTACATAATATATTAGGCTACAAAACAAGCCTTAAATTTAGGAAGATTGAAATCATATCAAGTATGTTTTCTAACTACTAGACATCCATAACAGGAGGAAAACTAGAAAATTCACAAGTATGTGGAAATTAAACAACAGAGTCCTGAACAACTAATGGATCAAAGAAGAAGTCAAAGAGGAAATGAAAAATATCTTGAGATACATGAAAATGGAAACAGAATATACAAAAATTTATAAGATACAGCAAAAGTAGTTCTAAGAGAGAAGTTTATAGCCACAAATACCAACATTAAGGAAATAGAAACTATCTCAAACAAACAACTTAAATTTATACCTCAAGGAACTACAAAGAAGAACAAATGAATCCCAACTTTAGCAGAAGGAAGGAAATACAAAAATCAGAATGGAAGTAAATGAAATAGAGATGAGAAAGACAATATAAACAAAATCAATGAAAGTAAGAGTTGGTTTTTTGAAGATAAAATGGACAAGTTTTAGCTAGAAAAACATTAAAAAGTGAGAAGACTCAAATAAGTAAAATCAGAAGTAAAAGAGGAGACATTACCACTGAACCCACAGAAATTCAAAGAATCATAAGAAAATGCTATGAACAATTACACAGAAGCAAATTGGATAATATAGAAAAAATGGATAAATTTCTAGAAACATACAACTGAGCAAGATTGAATAATGAAGAAATAGAAAACCTGAACAGACCAATAATGAGTAAGGAGATTGGATTAGTAATAAAAAATATCCTAACAAAAAAAAATCCCTGGACTTGATGGCTTCACTAATGAATTCTAACAGACATTTAAAGAATACCAATCCTTCTCAAACTCTTCCAAAAACTGAAAAAGAGGAGACATTTCCAAGCTCATTTTATGAGAACAGCATTATCCTGATACAAAAGCCAGACAAGGCCACTGCACAAAAAGAAAATTACAGGCCAATATCCCTGAAGAACATAAATGCAAAAATTTTCAAGAAAATACGAATTGAATTCATCAGCATATTGAAAGGATCATACATCATAATCAAGTGATATTTATCTCTGGGATGCAAGGATGGCTTAACATATGGAAATCAAAAAATGTGATATGCCATATTAATAGAATGAAGAAAAAATCATATGATCATCTCAATAGATACAGAAGCATTTGACAAAATTCAACATCTTTCCATGATAAAACTGTCAACAAATTAGTTATAGAAGGAATGTACCTCAATACAATTAGTGCATATAAGAAAAGCCCATGGCTAAATCAAACTCAACAGTGAAAGACTGAAAACTTTTTCTCTAAGATAAGTGCCCACTCTTGCCACTTTTATTCAACATACTATTGGAAGTCTTAGCCAGAAGAATTAGGCAAGAAAAATAAATGACATCCATATTGGAAAGGAAGAAGTTAAATTTTCTCTGCAGATGATATGATTTTGTATATAGAAAACCCTAAAGACTCTATCAAAATAAAAAACCTGTTAAAACTAATGAACAAATTCAGTAAAGTTGCAGGATATAAAGCCAACATATAAAAAATTAGTACTATTTCTATACACTAACAACAAACTATTCAAAAAGGAAATTAAGCAAACAATCCCATTTACAGTAGGAGCAAAAGAACAAAATACTTAGGAATAAATTTAACCAAGGAGGTGAAAGATCTGTACACTGAAAACTATAAAAGATTGATAAAAGAAATTGAAGAATACACAAATAAGTAGAAAACTATCCTATGTTTATGGATTGGAATAATTAATATTGTTAAAATGTCTATACTACCCAAAGCAATCTATAGATTCAATGTAATCCCTATCAAAATTCCAATGACATTTTTCACAGAAATAGAAAATACAATTCTAAAACTTATATCAAACCTCAAAAGACTCCAAGTAGATAAAGCAATCTTGTGAAAGACAAACAAAGCTGAAGGTATCGTTTTTTATTTCAAATTATATTACAAAACTATAGTAATAAAAACAGTATGGTACTAGCAAATTAAAAAAAAATACAGACACGGAGAACAATGGGACAGAATAGAGAGCCTAGAAATAACCCATACATATGGTCAACTATTCTTTAACAAAAGTACCAAGAATATACAATGGGGAAAGGATAATCCGTTTAACATATTGTGCTGGGAAAACTGGCTAGCCACATGCACAAGAATGAAATTGGGCCCTTGTTTTACACTGTACAGAAAAATCAACTAAAAATGGATTAAAGACTGAAATGTAAGACCTGAAAGTGTAAAATTCCTAGAAGCAATCAACAACATGAAAAGGTAAACTACAGAATTGGAGAAAAAAATTGCAAACCACATATCCAATAAGGGGTTAATATCGAATGTATATAGGAAACTTATACAACTCAATTGCAAAGAAAACAAATAGCTAGATTTTTTAAATGAGTATCTTAGGCAGTTTGGGCTGCTATAACATAGTACCTTAGGCTGGGTAATTCATAAACAATAGGCATTTATTGCTCACAGTTTTGGAAGCTGGGGAGTCCAAAACCAAGGCATCAGCTGATTTGGGGTCTGGTGAGAGCCCATTCCTCATAGATGGCTTTTTCTATGTCCTCATATAGTGGAAGAGGAAAACAAGCTCTCTCTGACCTCTTTAATAAGTCCATTGATCCCATCTATGAGGACACAGCCTTCCATGACCAAATCACCTCCCAAAGTCCACACCTCTTAATATTATTGTATTAGGGATTAGGTATCAACATACGAATTCTGAGGCAGAACAAAACATTCAGACCATAGTAATGAGCAAAGAACCTGAATAGACATTTTTCCAAAGAAGAGACATGAGTAACCAACAGGTGTGTGAAAAAGTGTTCAATATCATTAATCCCCAAGGAAATACAAATCAAAATGACAATGAGATACCACCTGACACTTGTTAGTATGGCTATTATCAAATGTCAAGAGATAATAAGTGTTGGCAAGGATGTGGAGAAAAGAGAACCTTTATACACTGTTGGTGGGTATATAAATTGTTACAGCCATTATGGAGAGCAGTTTTGAGGTTCCTTAAAAAATTAAAATAGAATTATAATATATCCATCAATCACACTTCTGGGTATATATTCAAAGGAAATGAAATCACTTTCTCAGAGAGGTAAGTGCACTCTCATATTTATTGTGGCATTATTCACAATAGACAAAATGCGAAAACAACATAAATGCCTGCTGACGAATGAAATTTTAAGAAAGTGGTACACACACACATACGCACACATACAAATACAATGAAATATTATTCAGCCTTTAAAAAGAAGGAAATTTTGCCATTGCAACGACTTGAATGTACCTAGAGGACATTATGCTAAATAAAGTAAGCCATGCACAGAAAGATAAATACTGCATAATATCACACATATGTGGAACTTTTAAAAGTCAAACTCATAAGAACAGAAAGTAGAATGGTGGTAACCAGGGGCTGGAGGGTGGGAAAAATGAGGAGATGTTGGTCAAAGGGTATAAATTTTCAGTTATAAGATGATTAAGTTCTGAAGATCTAATGTACAGCATGGTGACTACAGTTAATATTACTGTATTCTGTACTTGAAATTTGCTAAGAGAGTAGATCTTATGTGTTCTCACCACAAAAAGGGTAACTACGTGAGGTGATAGAGATGTTAATTAGCTTGATTGTGGTAATCATTTCACAATGTATTCATGTATCAAATCATCATGCTGTACAACTTAATATATAACATTTGTATTGGTCAATCGTACCTCAGTAAAGTTGGGGAGGGGGCGGGAAGAAAACAATTCTGTGTGCAAGATCATCAAAAAGAATAAGAATATTTAGTAATAAATTTAACCAAGCAGGTGCTAGACTTGTACTTTGAAGCCTACAAAACTTTGCTGAAAGAAATTAAAAGATAGCCTTAAAAAGTGGAAAGACATCTCAAGTTCATAGGTTGAAAGACTTAATATTGAAAATATGGTAATACTCCCTAAAGCAATCTGCAGATTTAATACAGTATATATCAAAATCCTAATGGTCTTTGTTCTAGAAATGAAAAAGCTGATCCTAAAATTCGTACAGAATTGCAAGCAATCCCAAATAGCCAATACAATCTTGAATAAGAAGAAAAAAGTTAGAGGACCCACACTTTCCAATTTCAATGCCTACTACAAAGCTACAGTAATCAAAATGGTGTGGTATTGGCATAAAGATAGACATATAGATCAGTGGAATAAAATCAAGAATCCAGAAATAATCTCATATGTCTATGATCAATTGATTTCTTACAAGAGTGCCAAAACCAGATTGCCATTTTACCATGGAGTGAAAACTATGTCTTCAACAAATGTTGCTGGGACAAATGTATATCCACATGCAAAATAATGAAGTTGAACCCTTACCTTACACCATATATAAAAATTAACTCAAAATTGAGGAAAGACCTAAATTTAAGAGCTAAAACTGTAAAACTTTTACAAGAAAACATGAGGACAAATCTTCATGACCTTCAATTTGGCGATGGATTCTTAGATATGACACCAAAAACACAAGCAACAAAAGAAACTATAGATAAATTTGACTTCATACATATTAAAAGCTTGTGTGAATCAAAGGACACTATCAAGAGAATAAAAAGATAACCTACAGAATGGGAGAAAATACTTGCAAATCATAACTCTCACTGGGGTTAAATATTCAGAAATATAAAAAATCTTAAAATGTGTGATGGTTAGTCTTATGTGTCAACTCGGCTAGGTTATAGTATGCACTTATGTAATCAAACTCTAATCATTGTGTTGGTTCTGAAGGTATTTTGTAGATATGGTTAGAATCTACAATTAATTAGCTGACTTTATGTAAAAGAGGAAGAAGAAAGAAAAAAAAGAAAGAGAGAAGGAAGGAAGGGAGGGAGGGAGGCAGGGAGGGAGGGAGGGAAAGAAAGAAAGAAAAGAAAGAAAGAAAGGAAGGAAGGAAGGAAAGAAAAAGAAGGAAAGAAAGAAAGGAAGGAAGGGAAAGGAAAGGAAAGGAAGGAAGGAAAGAAAGAAAAAGAAAAAGAAAGAGACAGGTCTGGTGCATT
The DNA here is from genome assembly GCF_029289425.2 of Pan paniscus. Taxonomy (NCBI): domain Eukaryota; kingdom Metazoa; phylum Chordata; class Mammalia; order Primates; family Hominidae; genus Pan; species Pan paniscus. Next base: position 68,623,835 of record NC_073272.2, read on the forward strand.
TCAAAATGGTTCCTTTTCCCCTCCCACTGCTGGAAGTATGAAGGGATTTTTCTCCAACATTCGGCATGAGAACCTGGTGGAGCTCCAGGAGATAAAACTCACAAAAGTGCCCCCCGGTCCCAACCCATGGCTGGGTCTCCCTGGAATTTTTATCTCTCAGGCTTGTCCACACTAAGTCTTCAGCAATTCAACAATTATAGTTCAGATTTCTCCAACTGGGCACTGGTTCCTGCCAGGTTTCTGCTCTGGTAAGCTGTGATTGTCTGTATTTGCCTATCAGTCTATCCAATTTTGGGGGCAGTGGTTTGCCCTGTGGCCTTATTTCTCTTACAGATCTAAGAAGAGTTGTTGAAATTTTCAGTTTGTTCAGCTTTTTACTTGTTGTTAGGATGGAGTGGCCACTTCCATGCTTCTTACATGCCAGATTCTGCTCTTTTACTGAAAGTCTCATTTTTATTATTTCCTTATTTCTGCTTGCTTTTGGGTTCGCTTTGCTCTTCTTTTTTCTAATTTCTGATGGTGGGGATTTAGACTATTATTTTTATATTTTTCTTCTTTTCTAATCTAAGTGTTTAGTGTTATAAATTTCCCTCTCAGTAGTACTTTAGCTGCATTATACAGATTTTGATACATTGTATTTTCACTTTCATTCTGCTCAACGCATTATACGTACATAAGCCATCACCATCTACTGCTGTCAATATTTTACCACTTCAAGGGAATTGTAAAAAGCTTACTTCCCTTTAAGTCTCTCTACATCCCCCCTTTTCTAATGTAATGTTCTTAAATATTTCCTCTACCTACCTTGAGTACTACACTAAACATTGTTATAAATTTTGCTTCAACTGTCAAACATAATTTAGAAAACTCAAGGAAGGAAAGACTACTGTTTTTACTCATATTTTTGCTTTTTCAGCCATTCTTTCTTCTTCCTTGATATTCCAGTATTCCTTTTTAAATAATGTCTTTCCATTTTAAGAACTTCCTTTACCCATCCTTTTAAAGTAAGCCTGTTGGCATAAAATTCTCTTGGTGTTCCTCATCAGGTGGCGTTCCTCCTCCATCTGAGAACGTCTTGTTTTACCCTTCATTTCTGCAGGATATTTTTGCTGGACATAGAACTCTGAGTTGACAGTTCTTTTTATTCAGCTCTTGAAAATACTGTGCTATTTCCTTCTGGCTTCTATTACTTCTGATGAGAAATATTCTGTAATTTGAGTTGTTTCCCCCATAAGTAAGGTGTTGTTTCTCTCTTGCTGCTTTCAGTATTTTTTGTCTTTAGTTTCAGAAGTTTGATTAAATGTGTCTTGGTGAGAATTTCTTTGGGTTTATCCTGTTTGGTATTTGTCAGCTTCTCGAATCTGTAAGTTTATCCTTTTTACTGAATTTGCAGAATTTCTGACCATAATTTCTTTGAATAAGTTTACAGCTCCACCTGGACATGGATTCTAATGATATGAATGTTATATTTGTTTTTATAGTCCCACAAGTTCCTTGAGGCTCCCTTCATTTTATTTTCAGTGCATTTTGCCTATGTTGTTGAGACTGGATAATTTCTATGCTTTTTTCAAGTTCACAGATTCTCTGTTTTCTCCCTTGCTTTCAAGCCCAATTCATTGAGTTTTTCTTTTCAGTCACTGTATTTTTCCACTGAAAATAATTCCATTTTGTTCTTCTTTATATCTTCTATTTCTTTGCCAAGATTTTCTGTCTTTTCATTTGTTTCAAGCATGTTTGTAATTCCTTATTGAATGATTTTCATGATGGCTGCTTTAAAATTAGTCAGATAATTAGTGTCGATTCAGTTTGGGCATCTATTATTATTTTTTTTTTCTCATTCAGTTGAAATTCTCGTCTGGACTCCTTGTCTGGAACCAAAAGTTTCCCCTTTGTTACCTTGTTCTCCCCTTTAAGGAAGGCCACAAGGAGACCCATGAATCTTGGTTCATGGTATGACAGGTGACTTTTTATTGAAACCTGGATACTTTGCATATTATTTTATGAGACTCATCTCATTTAAGTCTGCTCTAGCAGGAATCCTCTGTCAGTGCACTGGCAAGGAAAGGAAGACATCACTGTCTTACTGCAAGGTTGAGATAAACGTCCAGATTCCCAACTCTGCCTTTGACACCCCAGGGTGGGAGCGGTGCCTCTTTACTACTGGGTAGATATAGGATTTCAAGCTCCCCACAAGACATCCACTGACAGTGGGAGCAGGGAAGGCCTCATCACAGCCAAGCAGGGATAAAAGTCCTGGCTTCCCACTCAGCCTTCTCTGATACCATCCCAGTAGCTTGTGGGTGGATTGAGGCACCTTGTTACAGCCAAATGAGAGTGTAAGGCTAGGCTCCCCACTCAGCTTTTGCTGTCATGAGTAGAGGGCAGAGCCACAGTTTTTTTCTGTGGCATTTGGCTGGAGTACAGTGGTATTGTCTAATGGTTTTCTGTCTTGCTACACACCTCTTTTCTGGTCCTTTGGCTACAGAGAACAGGCTTTTGTTGGAATTGGTTTTTCTGTTTGTTTTGTTTTGTTGTTGTTTTTTTAATCTGTTCTCATTGGTGTTTCTGTTTGCTGCCTTCTCCAGCACCCAAGGAAGTCACCACCATATTTTTCCTTGAGTCCTGTGTTTCTTAGCTGGTCTGCCTTCTTCTCTCCACTTTTCAGAGTCAGATAGATAGATAGATAGATAGATAGATAGATAGATAGATAGATAGATAGATAGATAGATATAAAAGATAAATAGATAGTTCTCTATACAGATATAGATGTATATCATTCCAATTTTTTAGCCGTATTTTGCAGGAGGAAACAAGAGAAGTATGTCTACTTCTTTTCCTCTGGAACCAGAGGTTTCCCCTTTGTTACCTTGTTTTTCCATTTAAGGAAGGCCACAAGGAGAACCATGAATCTGCTCTAATTGATTTTTACGAAAGGAAAGAGAAAAAGACAGGAAATAATTCACAATCTCCAACTCTTTCATCGTAATTAGTGAGTGACAAGTAGTTTGTAACACTCTCAGTGTATCTTGATAATGAGCTTGAGAAAGGCTGAGTGCTAGCACTCACTAAAGTGGAGGCTGGGATCAAGATTTTATTTCAGTACCTGCAGTGATCAATTACCCTTCCACCTTCTAAAGTTGCTTCTAGCCTTTCCTCTTACCCAAGCCTACCCTGTTTCAGTTAGGAAGAGTCTCAGGTGTATGCCCATAGAACCTTGGTATCTGGCTCTCTAGGTCTTGTTTGTGTGGGCACAGGAGACAAGCTGGGAAATTCAAGCCCAGAGGTTCTTACCCAGCCTTGCCCACAAGGCTACTGCCTAAGGGCTTCCACCCCTAGAAGCTTTGGCCCTTGGGATCATCCCTCTTTCTCTTCTTCTGCAGCCTGACTTTTTATTCTGAGCTTCCCTCTTCCCTGCAGACACTGCCTCCGCCCCCCTCCCCCACCCCTGTCCACCGCCCCGGCATACTACCCAGCTCTCTAATGGCTCAGGGAAGCACATTCCACACTCCTTCTTGGGGCTGAGGCCAATGAAGCAGTGGCAGCTGTTCAAGAATGCAGGTTGTGTTTGTGTGTGTGTTATGGCGGGGGCTGGGGCGGGGGGCTGCCTGCTTTCCTGGCCTGGAGCCAGGGGTGGGAGATTCCCCCAAAGGGCTATAGTTTCAAGGGTTATTGGGAGAGCTGGGGGCCAAGGCCAAAGAGAGGGCAACAGCATATAGTATCCCTACCTCTAGGGGCTTCAGTCTGGGGTGAGAGTACTGCAGTGTTTGGATTACTGAGGCCACTGTGGTACCCTTTTTGGGGGATGCTTGGCAAATGCTTTTGGGGGCCAGCCCTACCATAGGGCCTGATTGACTAGGCTTCTTGGGACCAGCTCCTCACCTACACTGTAACCTCAGTTTTTCCACTTGCAAAATGGGGGCAATATTCTAGGAGCCTTCATGTCCTAGTTTCAGAGACTTCTTTAAAGGCCCTGTCTATTCCATCCTGGCATTTTCCCAGATCCCAAATGGTCCCATGACCCTTTGACTGGATAAATAACCATTATTGTGACTGTGCTGAAAAGCTAGCCATTGTTGGGTTTTAAAACACAGATTTAAATCTGCTGTAGAAAATATACTTTTAAAAAACCCCAATACCCTACCACACATTTTTGCATGCCTTGAATTTTGGACCTGCCCACGGACCACTTGAAGGCCCCACAGACCACTGCTATTCCCTGGACCACCCCTGGAGAACCACTGTCCAAAGGAAGCCTGTGAATGGGGCTTAAAGACTGAGGTGGGGCCTGGGGAGATAGTTTAGGGAAGGAGTTGTCCTGAGACAAGGAAGTAAGTCAGATTGGCAAGAAACAGAACTCTGGGGACAGCAACAGCCCTGAAGCCTGCTCAGATAAATCTATTGGGAAATGGGCTGAGTAGCCCCAAATAGAGGTCAGTCCCTGGGTAGAAAAAGGCAGCAGCAGCAGCAATGAAGGCACCAGGGTAGTCTGCTCAAGGGACGGATCTTGAAGAGAGGGGACCTCTGGTGGAAAGCCTAGTCCCCCTGCCAGTTGTCAATGAGACAGACAAATACCTAGAAATGAGAGCTTTGAGGGAGCCCAGAAAAGATCTGAGCCCAGGCATTCCCCACTCTTGGAGGAAAGCTCAGGCTACCCAAAGGGGCACCATTTATTCGTTCACCAAAAATTCATGCATCATCTATTATGTTCTGGGCCACGTGTTAGATGCCAGAAATACAGCTATGAGGTACACAGGCCCACCCTCAAGGGATCCCAGTCTAATGGAGAAGACCAGTAAACAATTATAGTACAGTTTAGTCAGAAAGCTGTGGGAGCTCAGAGAGGGGACCCAACCCAGATGTGGAATCAAGGAAGGCTTCCTGGAAGAGGTGATATCTAAACTGGGAATTAAAAGGCGAGATGGCATTATTCAGGGGAAGACGGGGCAGAAAGGAACAGTGGTTTCAGCAGAGGGATCAGCATATGCAAAGTCTGTAGACCACAGTCAGTGTGGCTGACTTTCTGGCATCATTGGCTCAGTCCCTAGGCTTGGTCCCGGCAAGGTTTGACATGCCCTATTCCCAGGTCTTTGGGTCACTTGTGCCAAAAATGTCAGGAGCCCTTCTCACCCTTGGAAGAACCTGACCCCACAGTAGGATGAAGCTGAAGTAAAGCTTGGCCCAGGGACCTCTGAAGGTGGGTGGGAGGGGGCAGAGTCTCAGAGAGAGTAGAGCCAAAGCATCCAGGGAACCAATCATGATGACCATTGGCCAGGGGAGGATGTGGGCAGAGAAAGTGACAATGCCTGCTCCTGGCATGGTGCTTTATAGTGTGTGGGAACTCCATCTGCTACCATGGTCTGTGAAGCTTACAGCGGTCCTGGAGGGTGCACCTAAAGCAGGACTTAGCACTGCTGGGCATGAGGGCAGCATGCTAGAGGAGCAATGACCTGCTCATGGCTCCTCAGCAGAAGTAGTTGGGGCATGGCTTATCCCAGGCCCACATCAGTCTTTCCTTGGAAGCTACCAATGGTTTGTGTAATCAGGGATCTGAAAGACGGGGACTGGGCATGCTGTGGTCATGAAGATACAAGGAAAATATTTTGGCTGTCTCCAGGAGCTGCAAAGAACTCCGTCCAACCCCCTCAGAGTACATTTGGGAGAAGGAGGCTCAGAGAGCAGGAAGAACTTACCCACAGTCGTGCAGCAAAGCCAGAGCTGGGCTAGGAGCCATGCTGTGGGGGTGCCCTCTGCTTGAGTGGCCAGCTGCATGCTACAGATGGAAAGCAGTAGTGGACCCTGGTTAGGCAGCAGCCTGGAAGGCAGACAGCTTCCATTCAATTTCTGACTTGCCTACCCCCTTGCTGTTTGACCTTAGGCCTCGGTTTTCTATTCTGAAAAATGGGGATAATAAGCAGAGCTTATATCCTAGGACTGGGAAGTCCAAATAAACCAATAGCCATGAGCTGGGTCAGGGAAGAGGTGGTAGGAAAGAGACTGGGCAGGCCCCTGGAAGCTGAGCCTGGCAGGCATGACAGCTCCAAATCTAGGATCCTCGCAGGGCACCATTTCGGCCTTCTGATCCCCTCCTCAGAGATAGGCAGCCATAGCTTCCTTGCAGGACTCGTTAGTGATTCTCTCCATGCCCACGCCTGTCCCTCATTTTTCTGGCTGCCTCCCCTCCCCGCCACCCAAACTCCAGGAGAAGGGACTTCATTCTTTCCATGTTGTCCTGCTTCCCACTCAGGAGCCCAGGGGGCCTGACTGATGCCTGTGGGTGAGCTGGGTCTGTGATAGCCCAGGGTCTCCGCTAGCCCAGGGTCTCCTGCAGGTAGAGGACCACTCTGGTGAACTTTCAGCTGCCCTCCTCAGCCTCCAGCATCTCTGGGCACCTGTGCCAGGACCTTGGACCACAGAGGATCTTGCTTTTGCCACAATCCTGACGCTGGCCTTCTGGGGATGGCCCCTTTCTCTGTATTTCAGCTTCTGCTCTGCCAACAGGGCCATTCTGCTCTGCATCCTCCATGGCTTCCCTCTCATCTTGGCAACTGCCAGGGTCCAGTCAATCAAAAGTTACTGAGTGCTTAATTGGAACAACTGTCTTCCATTGACCAAGTCTTTACGGTAGGCCAAGTGCCAAGCTGAGCGCTGTACATTCACCATCTGGTTGGATCCTCACACAGTTACTATGAGGAGAAGCACTCTAGAGTGCTGGTTAAGGGCACATACCCTGCAACCAGACATCAGATCCTAGCCTCAACTCCTTCCTAGCCAGGTGATCTCAGACAAAGTGACTTCACATCTCTGTGCCTCAGTATCATTCCTTGCACAACAGAATACTAGTAGTAATTACCTTGTAGGGTTGTTGGGAGGTTTAATCCAAGTAAAAGAAATGGATCAGTCCTCAGTGAGTGGTAGCTATGATTATTGCTATTTCACAGGTGGGGAAACACTGGTTCAAAGAGGGGCCAGGTGGGATGGAGTGGGGCCAGAAATCCCAGGAATTGCTGCAGCACTGTCCTCAGGCTGTGGTGAAATTTGACATCAACTTATCCCCCACCAGAGACACGGATATCGGTTTCCTGGGCTGTTGCTAGAGAGGGAGCCCTGATCTGAACCCCACGGAGTCTGCCTCACTCACTCCAGCTCCTTCCTTTAGTCACCTTCTCCCTACCCTCCACCAGGGGTTTTGTTCTCTCAACAGAAGAATCATTCAGGATGGGTGCTTGTGATCTGCCATGAAACATCACCTCAGCTTCAAGACCTCCATTCATGGGCCCCAGCCTCTGCCTTGCCAAGCCCACATTCCCCTCACCTTCTTAAACACTACTATTCAGTGTGCTGTCACCCTCCCCAGGAAGCAGCCCTCAGTCACACACAAATTCAGGTCTCACCACTTTCTCATTGGCTGGAGTCATTTTGCCCCCAGCATGCTTTGGGGACTGGACCATTGGAATGGTGACACGCCCCTCTCTTCCTTCTCATATTCTCTAGGTCTGAAATATCTTTTCACTTCCTCATAGCTAAGTTCTGTCCTCCTCTCTTTTAAGCTCTCTTGGATGAAGCCTCTTTTGGGTGGCCTGTCAGGATTGAGAGGCCAGAAGATAGAATGATTTCAAAGGCATCATTATTGGTTGACAGGGAGCTACCCTCACAGTCAAAGAATGACCCACTGAGGGCTTAGGTGGCATTTGCCTCATGCCCTGTATTTCAGGAGTGCTTTGTCTCAGAATGTGAGTTCCCTGAAGCCTTGGGATCAGCCCACTCTCGAGAGATTCCGACAGTGACAGTGCAGCAGTGGTCTCTGGAAGTGGTGGCAATGTGGTCCCAGCTGCAGAAGATGAAGGGCCCAGTCTCTGTACCCTCGTTTGACTTTGGTGTGTGCCAGCTGGAGGTCAGGGGCATGGAGTACTTGACATTTCAAATCTCCCATCAGCCAGATTCATCAGAACATATGATACGGTAGAAAAAGCCCTAGACAGGGAGTCGAGCTGACCTGATTGAGACCCCACTCCCCTGCTTACTTGGACATGTTATTTGGCCTGTAGGAGCCTTGATATGAGTTCATGTGTGCAAAGCACTTAGAGCTGTGCCTGGTGCATAGTAGATGCTCGATACATTGGGCTATTATTATTATCCTTCCCACCTCTGTTTCCCATATCTTCCCCACTACATCTGGCCCAGCCCAGAATCATATCCCCTCAGAGTCCCCAGGTGCCCTCGTGCCTGGCAGGGCAGAGGGGGGTGGAGGGGCCCCTCTTGGAGGGAGCTGGAGCAGGACAGCAGGGGTCCATGTCATCCTGAAACTCCTCCCTGCACTCTCTGGTGGGAGATGGGGGGAGGGCCATGGAGGCTCAGGCTAGCCCAGACACTGAGGTCAGGGACTAGGGCTTCAGCACAGGGAGTAGTCAGGTCTAGGAACAGGAAGGGCATGGCACAGGGAGGCTTGGCTGCCAGTCCCAGATTTTCCAAGGACTCCATGTGCCCTCTGCTGAGTCCCTGGTCCTATCTACAATGTGAAGGTGGGGATAGGGCTGGTTGTGTCAATGGTCTCCAGTGGTCCCTAGCTAGGCCAATCCATGGATGTGAGAAGATGGAGGAGAGATAGCTGGGGAAGACGTCTCTAGCTTTGACACTCCAACAGGGGGCAATGCAGCCAGGGGCTGGCTCCAGGCCCTCTGGGGAATGAATTACCACAGGGACCTTGCAGGTGGGGCAAGTGTTGAGCAGGAAGCCACCCTGTTGGATGGCATATTGGAATGGGAGCCAGGGACAACCAGTGACAAATCATTCTCTGTGTCTCTATCCAGAACAGCTTCCCCTTGGCAGGAGTGAGAGTCAACAAACAAGGGCCAGGGCAGCCCCAGCCCTGTGCAGGCTGCCAGGGCCAGGCAGTGCCCCCTGGGGACCCTGGCGAGCCTAGGTATATTCTGGGCAACAGCTGAGGCCCCTGGTCTCTGACTTTGCTATTCTCCCTTCCCAGAGCTGGCCCAGACTGTAAGGGAAAGCTAAAATGGGGTCCTCCCTTAGTCCCCTTGCCAGGCCTGGGAATAAGGCTTGTCTCTAGCCAGTGCACACAGAGCCCATCCCTTGTCTTCTTTCCCTTGCATGGTCCTTCTAGCCAGGACCTGAAAGGCAGCTTTTTCTGACATTTCTGGGCCTAGCTGACTCCAATCTGGGGTTACTGTCTCAGCTCTGTCCCTGGTCTACTAGTTGACCAAGCAACTGAGGCCCTCTTGCCTTCTCTGGGCCTCAGTTTCCTCCTCAGTAACCTGAATGGGGGCATGGTCTTGGTGAACTCCAAGGCACCTTCTAATTGTGAAATCCCAGGAGTTGGAGATTGTATTGCTGGTTCTGGCTTTCTTTGCCCAGGTTCCAGGAGAACTCTGATTCTGACTTCCAACTGAGCACTCCAGCCACCTGCACTAGCCTCCCTCCCCTAGGAGGAGCTCCCTTCAACCATACTTAGGTCTCCTTCCAAATTCAAGCCTTTTCTCACCCTTCCTAGGCCTTCTTTACTTCTAGGGGAGCCTGGACCTCTTAGGAGTGTGTGTGTGTGTGTGTGTGTGTGCACGCATGCACATGTGAATGTGTGTGTGCGCAGGCAGGTATGCTCATGTTCACACCCAGGTGTATCTCCACCTCTACCCATATCCATATCTCTACGTAAACAGGGAAAATGCTAACACATCTTGACCCCTCTGCACCTGCACAGTATACCTGAAACAGTTGTAAACACATTCCTGGGACCCAAATTCACAGTCATCAGGCAGAGCACACATGGGACTTAGCCTTTCTTAGTTTCCTCATCTGTCAAAATGCTCATTTCATAGGGTTTTATGAGACCTCATTCATTCACTCAACAAATATCTATGGAATATTTACAGTGGGCCAGGCACCATTCCAAGTGCTCAGATTAAATGACATACTATGTGTAAAGCATTAAGTCCCATGCCAGTCATGTGGCAAGAGCTCAGTTAAGGTGAATTTTCTCACCTTCATCCTCCTAGTAATAACCAACATCTATTGATCACCTACTATGTGCCATGCACCAGTATAAGCATTTTTATTCTCACATTCCTCACAAGTCATTGAAGTAGGCATTATTATTATCATCCCCCCCATTTTACAGATAGGGAAACTGAGGCCCAGAAAGAAATTTGTTCAAGGTCACATGGCTAGTAAATGGCAGTCTGTCCCAAAGTCCATGCTTTTGACCACTCTAATGTACTGCCTCTCTGACAAGAGCTAGCAGCTTTTTCTGCCACAAGGGATGTGTATGTGCACAGACACATGCATTGTGCACACACACATTCATGCTACAAATTTTGCTCATGTTTAGTGGCCCAGGCCCTGTGTAGCCCCACAAACATGAAACCACACATCCTCTATATATTTGCAATGCCTCTTCCCAGCAGACCCACAGATGCACAGTCCCTACCCCGCCTGGACCTGTCCTCACCCCTGCTGGACACAAGCATGTACATGCACACGAACAGAGTCTTGCTCACACACACTCCTTCCTCAGCTTTCCTGGCCACGATGAGGGGGAAGAAAAGAGAAGGAATTTTATCTGCAATTCCAGGCTGTGCGGTGGGTTCAACCAAGGTAGGCAAGGTCAGCAGGCAGGGGGAGGGGAAGCCAGGGGGATAGCTGTGGTCAGAGACAAAGGGCTGGCTGGGGAAGGAAGGTTGTAGCAGTGGGAGGAGAAGGACAGGGAGGAAGGGGGAACTCCATATCTTGATAAACATGCAAGGTCGGAGAGAGGGGATGGGGGGATTGGATTTGCAAGAACTTTCTCAAGCCATAAATTTTCACAGGCTGCCTGAAGCCCAGAGCCTGGAGGCCAGAGGCCGGAAACCTGAGCGAGTCCTGAGACAGCCAATCTCAGGAGCAGCAGGGTCAGGGCCCAAGCCCAGGTTGGGGAGGTGGTGTGGGGCTGTCCAACCTTCTGGGCTCTAGCCCTGTGCCCCCAGCTCAGGGATGAGAGTGGTGTCCTGCTCCAGAGTGGGTCTCCACATTGAGGTTTCCCAGTTCTCCCGCCGTGCTGGCTCCCCTGTGGATCCACACCTGTCTTCTGATGCGAACAATGATGTGTCTGTGTCTGTATCTGTGTGTATAGTGGAGTAGCACAGTGATTTAAGAATGAGTGTCCATGTCTGACTCCACAGCTTACTGGCTGTATGACCGTGGGCATGTTATTTAACCTCTCTGAGCCTCCTTATCCTCATCTGTAAATGAAGATGGCTATTGCTACCTTATCGGGTTGTAGGCATGGATTGATATAAAGCAAATGACAGGCTGAGCACAGGGCTTGACACACAGTCAGTGCTCAATAACTTGAATGGTTATTATTATTATGTTGAAAGGTTATTATTATTATTTTGAGCCCACCAACTCAAGAGCCCGCCAAACTCAGGCCCAGAAGCCAAGGATCCTCTGGCTCCCCCAACAACAGTGGTTGCTACCTTCTAGACATCCTCCATGATTCTATGTCTTCATCAGTGGGCATGTCTGGCATTGTACCCTTCCTGCACACTCAGCTACCCACCTAGGGCCCAGTTTGCAGCCCAAGAGTCCACCCAAGGTAGCAGACACACAAGATGCAAGCATATATTTGCACATGGCATTCACTTGTTCATCCACACGTCTGCACGTACCTGCACACACGTGTGCACCCATACACCTATGCACCTGCATGGTGCATGCATATGTATCTGTGCGTGATTGCAGGGGTACAGGTGCCTACACATGCTCTCAGGAACAAACACATTTACAATTGTGATCTCAAACAACTTGCTGTCCCTCTCTGGGCCTCAGTTTTCTTACTTGTAAAACAGGGATAACACTAATTCTTGCTTTAGCCACTTGACCGGGGCCTTGAGTAGATCAGATTAGCTATTGCCTGTGGAAGTGTGGGTCAACCTGGAAAGTTTTGTGTAAACTTTATCATTAGTCCTATCAACTCCACCTCCAAAATAACTCCTAAATCCATCCCCCATCCTCCATTTCGCTGCTGCCACTCTAGCCCCAGCCACCACCAGGTCTCATGTGGACCACTGCAGTGGCCTCCTCTGTGGGTGCCCTGTTTCCACTTCTGCTCCCCTACAGACCACTGTCTATCCTGCCAGGATGTGCTTTTATAAGTACATGGCTGATAAGACCTCTCCCCTGCTTAAACCCTTGGTGGTCTCCATTGCTTCTAGTTCTTTCACGTTTCAGAAGGCAGTCAGGACAGAGGTCAGGCTCTGTAGCCAGACTGCCTGGGCTCCATCCTGCCTCTGCTGCTGCCCAATATGTCCTTGCACTGTGACCATGGGCAAGCCATTGCACTTCTATGAGCCTCAAGCATCTTCATCTGAGAAATGGGGCTGAATAATAGACCTTGCTCTTAGGGCACTTGAGAACAATAAATAAGGTGATGCCTGTAAGATGCTGTGAAACAGGGCTTGGCACACACCTATTACTCTTAAGACACAGAACTGTTTCTGAAACTCTTCCATGTCTGGCCTCTGCTGACTTTTTAAGCCTCAGATTGAAAAGCACCTTCTCTAGTAGGTCACTCCTGAACCCCAGCCTAGGTCTGGACTCTTAGGTGAGGGCACTCTGGGCTTGCTTTAGCAAAATGCTCAGCTATAAATTTTCATTCAATGTCTATCTCCCACACTCACCTGGAAGCTCCTTGAGGGTGGCACCATGTTTGTTTTCATCCACAGGGCCTGGTACATACCAGATGCTCCTTAAACCCTTGTTGAATGGGTGGATTTTCTAATATATGACTTGCAGCCTCAGAGGATGGCAAGAGCTTTTGAAGAAGGAAACAAGGATGAGTATGGTGGAAGCTGAAGCCCTGTGTCCAGGTGATGGCCAAAGGAGGCCAGGAGTTTGGTAGAGAGACAGCAAGGGCTCCTGTGCTCCCCATCTTGGCTCAGAACTTAGATTTTTGACTAAAGGTGAGTCTTCACCAGCCTGGGCCTTGATTAGGGGCCAAAATACCAGAAAACAGAGGCTTAGAAGGAAGGTAGGAATGAATACAACATTTCTCAAGTCCCTACTCTGTACCAGGGAGAATGCTGATGTGTGTCATTCTCATGTCATTCTTTGGAGTCTGTGGGCCACTAAAACTCATGCTCTCCCAAACTGCCTGCCCAGAGTCTGGTACTGGTGCCCCAGAGCAGTGCTTCCTACCACTTCTCACATGCTTACTCCAAGGGAAGGAAAGGTAGGGACATGGAAGGCCAGAGGCTGAGGAAAATCCAAACAGACAAAAGTCAACACAGAGACTTCAGGGCACAGATCACATAGAGAACACAGAAGAAAGACAGGTGGGAGAGGAAGAAAGAATAAGAAAGGAGAGGGAGGTAGAAAGAGAGAGAGAGGAAGGAAGTGGTGGAAGCGTCAACAGCCAGCAGATAAGTGGTGCCCTTGGCTCCCTCTGACCCCTTCTCTGGTGGTGCCCACCCTAGTAATGAAATAGAAGGCTGAATAAATACTCTGAACCATGCTCCTGTTAAAGCAGGGGCCAATCTGAGTGCAGCATGAAATGAGAGGGCCAGGAATCTGAGGTCTGGAGCCAGTCATTTCCTTTTTGGTCCCAGGCCTGGTAAGGCAGGGCTGTGGGCACTGGCTAGGGGCCACTTGGAGGTGGCCACTAGTGCTCTGGCCAGTAGCGGGCAGTGGACCCACTGCTGCCCAGGGAAAGCCTCCTTGTCTCTACATAGGTACTGCTAAAAAGAGCTCTTTTCCAGCCCTGGCCCAGTGCTGCCCCCATTCCTTGGGATAGTGGGGTGTACCAGCCAACATCCCCTAAACTCATGTCTCTGGAGGATCCAGGGCACTCAGTAATGGGGAACAATTCCAGCTCCTTTGAGCACCATGACGCCCCTTCTTCTTCCCACACACATTTCCTGGGCCCCTACTCTGGGACAGGCTGATGTAGACGCACCACATCCTGGCCTCATTTTGTCCTCAGAACCACTAAAGGGGGAGATCTCCGAAGCTTCCTTTTAGACTTGAGGAGTGATGCTCTGAGAATAAAAATGACTTTCCCAGAGTCACCCATCCAGGAAGCAGCAGATCAGGGACTTCAGCCACGATCTGTCTGATTGCACAGTGGATGGCTCCAATCCTCTGTCTCTTGGAAAGGAAGGGCCAAGGGGTTGGAGACACCAGCACAGGCTAGGGCAGAGGTTCCATGCCTGGAAGGCCCCGTGTCATGTCTCACAGGGAGTGTTACAGGCAGAAGTGGCCTCAAGGGTAATCAGGTTCCAACCTAGTTCCTCATTTGAAAGATGAGGAAAATGGGAACCAAGAGGGAAAAAGGTTTGACTTGGCCAGGGCCTCAGAGCCTGTTAAGTAATGCGACAGAGAGTGGAACATAGAATCAATTCAGATGCTGACTCCGTGGTGTGGGTTCAAAGATGCCAGAAAGACCTCTGACATTTGGAAACGAAAATGTTGGTATTTGAGGCATATTTTGATGTTTTTGTGGAGCTAACAGGACCACATATTGAGATTTGAGATGGTCCCAGAAAATTTGTGCTGCATTACTGGCACTTTGACCCTGGAACCATCCAGTCCTAGGGCCTGGGGGTAAGGGGGAGGTGGGCACCTTGGCAGCTGACATCTCAGGCTCAGGGTGGCTCTTTAAGCTTCTTCAAAGAACAGTGTCTTATAAGGGAGCAAGCAGCTCAGGAATAACTACAGTGCCACTCACACAAGGAGCATGGGCCACTTGAGGAGGCCTCAGCTCCCCGCCTCAGTCAGGAACTATGGCACAATGCCTTGATTCCAGAGGACTTAGGAGGATGGAACTAAGGTGGCAGTCCTGGTTGGGGGAACCCTTCCCTATGCCTCTGGACTTGTGAGAACTGGGCCTCTTGGGAGCCTTCCTTTGAACTCTACTAATAAGCCAAAACTGTCCTGAAGCCTTTGCAAATCTCTGCCAGACATCCCCAGCCCAATTCCCACACCCAGGGAGACATCTGCCTGGCTGGGTGCAGGAAAAAGAGGTGGGCCAGAGGACCAGTGAGGGACCCCAGGGCTTGCCCCAGTAGGCATCTCCCATCTCTCAGGGCCCACCAACAGGGGAAGCTGGCACTCGACAGCCACTCTGGCCCGGAGCAGAGCCCAACCAGGAGATTTTCCCGGTTAGGCCAGTCCAAGCCGACTCCATACAGGCCTGAGGAGGTGACAACCCTATCGACCAGCTCCTCCTGGCCCCCCATTTACATCTTGATTACATTCCTTGGGAAACCGTCCAGGCCACATTCCGCCTGGCAGGCGGCTGGGAAGACCCACAGAGCACTATGGCAACGCTGGAGGGGCCAGGCCCGCCGGCCAGCTGAGCAAGAGCAAGAGCCGCTAGGCTAGGGAACCTCCCTTCTAGGGCCAGCCTAGATTCCTCAAAGCCCACCCACCCCACCACCAACCCCAGCCAGCCCCCACTCCATTCAGTGTGCTCCTGTCCTTAGCCCTACTCACCCCCCATCTCCAACCAGACCCATGCACACTGCATCTGCAGGCCTTGACGCAGTGCCAAGCCTAATGCCCAGCTTCCCTGGTCCCAGAGCCTCTGTGAGGGCTGCTGTCTTCCTCCTAAGCCACTTCCCTAGGCACAAATGTTTAGGCCTCAAGTCCAGGAAGGGGCAGTGGAAGGTGTGAAGCTATTCACCAGAGCGTGGGCCAGGGCTGGAGCTTTCAAGCTCTTCTGGTTTTCTCTCTCCTTGTGAAAACACAGTTGCTCAATAGGATCCCAGGAAGGCAAAGAGAGTCAAAGACAAGGGATCAACTCAGACTGCTTACCTCTCCAGAATTTGCTAGAAAATACTTCAATATCTGTGGAACCCTAGAAGCCTGTCCATAGACACTCCAGCTCCTCAGAAAATCAGGTGAAACTCCCTCCTCCAGCAGCCCTGCCTGGGAGGAGCAATGCAATTTCTTGCTTTCCTCCTGTTCCTCTGGCTGCCCACAGTCCCTTAGGAAAGGTCAAGGCACTGACAGGAGGGGGACTGGGGCCTCCTTCTCCAACCCCTAACTGATCTCTCTGTTTTGGGGCAGAAGATGAAGAGTAGTATAGCTCACACACCCCAATCCCTTCCTTTCTCCTTCCCCTCCCCTCCCCTCCACTTCCTGCCCTTCGCCTTCTCCTTCCCTTCCTTTCTTCCTTCCTTCCCTTCTTCCTTCTTTCCTTCTTCCTTCCTTCTCCTTCCTTCCTTCTTTCTTCCTTCTCCTTCCTTTCTTCCTTCCTTCCTTCCCTCCTTCCTCCCTCCCTTCCTTCCTTCCTTCTTTCCTTCCTTCCTTTTTCCTCCTTCCCTCCTTTCTTCTTCTCTCTTCTTTCCTTCCTCCCTCCTTCCCTTTTCCTTCTTCCCTTCTTTCTCCTTCCTTCCTTCCTTCCTTCCTTCCTTCCTTCCTTCCTTCCTTCCTTCCTTCCTCCATCTCTTTGTTCTTCCCTCCCTCCCTTCTTATTTTAGCAGCAAAAACCTTTCAGCAAGCAAAACCTTATGTGAAAGCCCCGTATTGAATCAGATAAGGAGGTCTTGTTCTGGTTGAGAGGCCATGAGACTCGACAGTCCCATCAACTGGACTCCCACTTGTGCCCCAGAGGGCCCGGAGCACTCCAAGGAATGGAGTTTGAAACCCACTAGGACTGTCAGCCCTGGCAGCCTCTGAAAAGATACCTCTGCTTCCTCTTAACGTGTCCCTCCTTTTCATCCTCATCTTCCCTCTTTACCTCCCTGCTCTCTTTGGCCTTCTCATGTCTTCTTTCATCCCTCCCTGCTTCACTCAGTGCTCATGAGTCCCCCTCACATAGCCCAAAGTCCAGTCTGGCACTGCTTTTTCTGCCTGGGGTGAGTGGGCAGGAGCCTCATTCCAGCACTGAGCTGTAATTTTGGGTCCCTGGCTTGGCCAGACAGTGCTTGCCAGTTGCATGAGCAGAGGCCCTGGAGCCAGGCATTCCTGCCCAGCCCTTTAAACTGTAATCAAGGTGGGGGTGATGGCACCAACTCCAAAGGGTAGCTGGAGACTTTTGTTGTTGTCTGGAGGGGCTATGGAAGGTCAAGTGCAATGTCAGGTACAGACACATCCATGA
Organism: Pan paniscus; assembly: GCF_029289425.2. Classification (NCBI taxonomy): domain Eukaryota; kingdom Metazoa; phylum Chordata; class Mammalia; order Primates; family Hominidae; genus Pan; species Pan paniscus. The sequence continues at coordinate 68,640,924 of NC_073272.2, forward strand.
GCTGAAAACCCCTCCCCTATAGGGTGTGGGGCCAGACAGTTGAGAGAGCTGTGAATTGGGATCCTGTTTGGATGCCAGAGCTCTATAAAGTGCCATCCTGCAGTGGAACCCTCCAGAAAGAACCCACAAAAAGGCTCTATTTAGACAAAGGAAGCAAGGGCAGTTAGCGGCTGGGTGCCAAGGTCTGAGCCCAAAGCTTGCCTTGGCTCCCCTGCTCCTAGCTAGGATCCAGAGTCACCTGGATTGTTTCCTTTGGGTGGTTACTCTGTGCCAGGCAGGGTGCTGGGCACTGGGGATGCCGTTGCTAACAAATAGACACAAATCTTGGCCTCACAGAGCTGACATCCAAGTCAGGGGCAATAGATTATAAAGTAGTTAAGTAGAATAGACTGATACATTGTGAAAAATAAAGCAAGGAAGGCGAGAAAGGTAGGATGGGGTGAAGAAGGGTACGATTTTTTAATGGGATGGTCAGGAGGGTCTCACTGAGAAGGTAACATATAAGCAAAGGCTCCAGGGAGGAGAGGGAGTGACTCATGCAGCTATGGAAGGGGAGAGCATTTCAGGCAGAGGTCTCTGCAGGTGCAAAGGGTGTGAGGTGAGCACATGCAGGTGTGTTTGCGGAGGCTGGTCTGGCTGGACAGAGCAATGGGAAGAGTGGCTGGAGATGAAGATTGAGAGCTAAAGGGGAGGAAGTGTACCCAGTAGGGCCGCATAGGTTACTCTAAGGACTTAGCTTTATTCTGAGTCAGATGGGAGCCATGGCAGGATTTGGAGGCAGAAGAGGGATATGATGTGACTGAATCATGTCAGGATGGTCCTTTTGGCTGTTGAGTTGAGAACAAATTGTAGGGAGGCACGGGGGAAAGCCAAGAGACTAGTCAGGATGCTCTGCAGTGACCCAGGGAGGAATCCTGAAGAATCCTGCATAAAGGCAAAAGAGGTAGCATACCTAGCCTGCAGGAGAGCAGCCTGAACACTGATCTCTGCCTCAAAGTCACAGGTTTCTCTTCTCTCGAGGCTGGAGAAAAACAAGGCTATCAAAGCTAGTCCCCTGGGAGAATTCCTCATGGAGCAGTCCCTCAGTCACTCCCTTATTTGCTGAATCAGTCAACGAACATGGATGAAACACCCCCTAAGCAGTATGGGCTAGGCCGAGCCAGGCCAGTCTCTCCTGTCATGTAGGACTTACAGGACTTCCTGGGTAAAAGGAGCAGTGGGAGAGGTGACCTACAGACCTACGCAGTACTCATTTAGGCCCTGCGAGTTAGGGCCAGGGGCCTTGGACCAGGGCTGGCACTAGGGGTGTGACCAGCTTCCTATCGAATTCATTTCCTGGACCAGGCCAATCTTTCCCTTTGCCCTGGCCATTTCCAGGGGCCCAAGACACCCCGACTTCCACTTTCTGTTGGGGGGGGGTAGGGGTGCAAGGTGCAGGGCTGTGCCCAGCCAAGCCAGGGCTCATGAGCTTAAGAGAGGGTGGCTGGAGCAGGAGCCAATGCTGTCCCTGGCAAGGGACACAGGCCTCTTAGACCTGGGAGAGGAAGGAACCAAAGTCCCTTGGCCAATGCCTGGTGCAGGACTCTGGCTGTATGCTCCTCAGCCAGAAGGATACGGGGGTCATGGGTCACATGTTATTTAATCTACTAGCACAGGGCACAGTGCCCATGGGGCACAGCTCACCACCCTCTGTGATTATTTCACTTCACATACAATACAATAGGAAATCGTATTGGTAGTTCCAGATTTCGTAAGGCCTGATAACAACAACAACAATAGCAACAATAACAAGAGTAATAGCTGTCATTGATTGAGCCTTTCTGTATGCAGACACAGTGCTGGACGCTTTATACATATTATCTTATTTAAAGCCCACACCGAGCCAATGAGATATTTGCTATTAATATGCTCATTTTAGAGACGAGGAAACTCAGGCTCAGAAAATCTGAGTTCTCTACCCAGTGCATACAGCTAGGAAGAAGCAGAGCTAGGATTTGAACCCATCTAGGAGCACATGCTGATTTTGGTTAAGGGCGATATAACTGTGAGCCCAGAGTCACAAAACCAAGACCCCCTGTGTGCTTCTGGTGAGGATGAGGGAAGAGGATGGAAGCTCCTTTTACTAGGACTTTCGTTCCCTCCCTTTCCCCATCCTATTCCACCCCACACTGCCTTCTCCTCCCTATTTTTCTCCTCCCTCTTTGCTGTTACACTGAGGTTATGGGGGCTGGGGCAAGGGGCCCTCCATCTGCCCGAGCTAGAGATGTAAGGACTGGGGTTGAGGGATCCAGGAGGGGAAATGATTTGGCTTGAAGATCCAGGGCAGAGCAGGGGAGTGTTAGGGGGGTGTCCTAGGGATGGAGGATCATGCTACAGACTTGGGTAAAGCCCCCCAAAGCTGCAGTGAGGGTCTGACCTGGCTCCAAACCACTGTGGTCTGGCTCCTTCTTGTTATCAAGGAATGATGAATTTGAGAAATTACTGGAGGGATTGGGGGAAGCAATGAGTTTCCTCATCCACACTCAGGGCAGGTCTGGGGAGTAGGGAGGCCTCCCCAAAGGCCCAAACCCCATTCCTTAACCCCGGCTCCACCCCTGCTAGCCCCACCTTCCCCAGCCCTGCCAACCTGTGATGGTGGCCACAGTAGGACAGCACTTGCCAGGAGCTCAGAGCAGTGGGGGTCGGGGAGCGGCATCACAAAGCAGTTCCCACAGTCAGGCCAGTCAAGGAACAACAATGTGGAGCTGAGCTGGGGGCTATTTCTTAGGGAGCATGAAAGAGCGGCTTTCATATGCAGCCTTGCTGGAGTCGTCCTATTGCCACATTTTATACATGAAGGACTGAGGCTCAGAGAGGGGAAGTGGCTTGCCCATGGCTGAACACGCAGGTAGGGAGTGGCACAGCTGGGCTTCTGGGAACTTTGCTCTGTTCCTCTGTTCAGCAGAGGAGGAACTCAGGGGAACTACCTCAGCTAGGTCTTCAGGGCTAGTCACCCACCAAGCCCTGGAGCAGGGCATTAGATAGATGCTGTAGAGCAGAAGTACCTGGTTCAAATCTGAACTCTGCCACTATTGCATAACTTCGGGCAAGCTCCTTAACATCCCTATGCCTCAGTTTCCTCATTTTTGAAACAGATACAACAATATTGCATCATACAAACATACAAAAGCCTTTTATAGGGGAGGAAATGAATTAATATCTGGAAAACACTTAGAACTGTACCTGATACATAAGAAACACTAACTGTTCAAGATTACTTCCGTGACCCCACCTGCAGGCTCAGCCCTAAATCTGCCACCCATTCTGACCCTGGACACCCCCAGGCCCACCCTGTTAGTCCCAATATCCAAATCCTCTCCCCTCCTCCCTATTCCCCTGCTTCTGGTCTGACCCTGATCTCCTGTCCTGGTTTTGGGCTCTGATTGGAAACAGTGCCCCAGTCCCAACCTTGTGCACCTCTGCTCTCGTCTCTAGGTGACCTTTCTAGTGCCTTGGTACCTGTCCAGTTTCCTGAAGTCCTGAGGACTGCGCCCTGCCTTGCATTTGCTGGTCCCCTCTAGGGAACCCCCCCCCCACTGGGGTCCTGCTACCTGCAGCCAGACCCCTTCCTGCTGCTACCTCCTCACCTATCCCCATTGCCTAGTATCACCTGCCCTTGGACTCCCTTGTCAGTTACCATGACCTCCTGGAGGACCGCAGACTTCCACGGCTCCCTAGATGGCCCTCACTGCTGACTGTCACCACAACTCTCCAGGAAGCCTGTTATGTAGGGACTTGGCCCCTATCCTATCCTGTCTGTTGAGAATGGCTAAGGAACCACACCACAAGAAAAAAGAAGTGAGAGGTTGCCTACAGCCAAGCGCAAGTGCAACAGCTCAGTGCTTCGGGCAGAGTTCTGCATGCACTTGGCCCTCCAGAAAAATGTTTTGCCCACCACTGGCATTCCCTCCAATCTCCCTCCCCAGGCCCTGTCGGGGGGTGGGGGGAAGTACTCGGAGGCTGCTCCCCTGCCCTGTCAACCCGATCTAGTTTGTGCCTGGCTCCAGAAGGTGGAGGTCAAATCTCAGCCACAAAGAAGCAGGAGAGAAGAGAGACAAGGGAGGAGGAGGAAACACGAAGCGATGCGATGCGAGAGATCAGAGTCCAGCAGTGGAGAAGCTGGGGCAGGGCGGGCCCTGGAGGGGAGGGGAGGGGAAGCTGGGCCCAAGGCTATTTCTGTACAATAATACAGGGGAAGAGGGCCAAGCTGACAGGACAGTGATTAGTCTTCAGGGAGCAAAGGCGAAGACTCTGCCGGCGAGCCTGGGGCTGGAGAGGCTGGCCGAGGTCCCAGTCCGGTGGGCTGGAGCAATGATTTCAGAGGCCCGGAATCTGAGGCAAGCTGGGCCCATGGACTAGGGAGCAGGGAAGGTGGGAGCAGGACAAGGGGAGACACCCATCCTCCCTGCCCCACCTCCAGCAGAGAAGGCTGGGAAGGCGGGTGTGAGTTGGCTTGCCCCGGCTGTCTGCCACCGTGGGGTTATCTGGCTGTGTATGGGAGCAGAGTTTCTGAAATCCACACCTCCTGGGCTCTGGCCTGTGGGGGAGATGGCGTGAGAAAGATCCAGGAACACAAGGCTCGGAAACCTCAGGCGAAGAGTCAAGGCTTCATTTTCTTTCCCACGGGATTTTCAGTCATGGGGTCCAGGAAAGGGGGTGTCAGGGGGTCATGGTGTGGGGTGGGACAGGGAGCTCACATTCACGAGGCACCAACTCTGTACCATGCCCCTTGCTAGGCATTGTCACATTGAACCCTCCTGAAAACCAGGTGAGTTAGGAGTGTTCAGACTGGCTTTGCACTGAGGAAACTGAGGCTCAGAGAGGCAGGGTGAAGCCTAACATCATGCAGCTAGAAAGTGGAAGAGCGATAATTGACCCCAGGTCTGTCCTACTCCAAGGCCCTGGCTTTGGAAGCAATATAGCAAAGTGAGGGGTTAAGAGTCTTGGCTCTAAGACCGGGCGTGGTGGCTCACACCTGTAATACCAGCAGTTTGGGTGGCCAAGGCGGGCAGATCACCTGAGGTCAGGAGTTCGAGACCAGGCTGGCCAACATGGCAAAACCCCGTCTCTACTAAAAATACAAAAATTAGCTGAACGTGGTGGCACATGCCTGTAATCCCAGCTACTCGGGAAGCTGAGGCAGAAGAATCACTTGAACCCAAGAGGTAGAGGTTGCATTGAGCTGAGATCGCACCACTGCACTCCAACCTGGGCAATAGAGCAAGACTCTGTCTTAAAAAAAGAGTCTAGGCTCTGGTGTACGGCTACCTGGCTTTGATTCTACCACCTGTTCCCTGCCAGCTGTGTGATCTTGGGCAAGTTACTTCACCTCCCATAGCCCCAGTTTCCTTGTCTGTAAAGTGAGGCTAATGATGGTATGTACTCTTAAGATTGTTATGAGGATTAAATGAGTTGATATGTGGAAAGTGTCTAGAACAGTGCCTGGTATACCATATACAATAATCCATCCCTGATAAGTGTTTTATGAGTATTTTACCACTGTCCTCCATGGGCTCCCTTAGATGAAGGATTGGAGAGAGGCAAGAGAGCTGGGTTTGGGAAATACAGGGTAGAGGGTCGCTCCAATCCCTGTAGAATTTAAGTCCTCCCACATTTGGACAATAGTATCAGGCGTCTTCCAGCAGGGAGCCCGAGTGACCCAGCAATTGCACTTCTGGGAATTCATCCTAAGGAAATAATGGGTCAAGAGAGCAAAGATGTATGTACCAGGATGTTCATTGCCAGGGTGTCTATTATAGTGAAAAACAGCTTGCTTACATGAATTATGGCATATTCATACACAGTCACCATTAAAAACAACAATGTGGCTTTTTCAGTCCTGACAAGGAAAGAGATCCCTGATCTAGTTGTTAAGGAAAGAAATGCAGGTAGGCAGTGCCGGGGAGAGGAGGTCTTGGAGCATCAGGGCTAGAGAAGGGAACCCATTCATATTTCTGAAGCACCCCATAATGATTTACTATGAGCCTTCACTACTTTTCTAATTAAAAGAAAACAAGCAACAAAATTATTTCCATTTTGAAAACATAACCTCACAGTCTCAGAACCTCCAGCTGGAAAGTAGTCATCTGCATGAGGCCGCTGAGGATTTCCCTGGACAGGAGAGATCTTCCCACTTGGGAGCAGGCCCAGAATTTCTTCTCCCTCCCAGCCCTTCTCCCTGCCAAGAAGCAAGGGTGGAGGGTGGGCGGTGGGGGAGCAAAAAGGCCTGGTGGAGTCAGACAAACCTGGCTTTTGCTGCTAAAACAAAGTTTCAATACCACTGGCCAACATGACCTTCCTCATTCATTCATTCATTCATTCATTCATTTGACAAATATGTATTGAGCACCAACTATGTGCCTAGACTAAGTGATGAGAACACAGCAGTAAGTGAAATAGACAAAAATCCTTGCTCTCATGGAGCTCCCATTTTAGTGAAGGCAGACAGACAGTAAGCAGGACAGATACTATGGGGAGTCTATGGGATGGTGAGAAGCACTATGGAGAAAAAGAAAACAACAAGTGAGAAGGGTGAATATGGCGCCAGGGTGGAGGAGCAATGCAAAATAGAGTGTAAGGGAAGGCCTCCCTGAACAAGTGAAATGGAAGTAAACACCTAGAGCAGGTGGAGAAAGCCATGTGGAGAATTTGGAGGAAGAGCACTCCAAGCAGAGGGAATAACCAAGTGCAATGGCCTTGAGGCGGGAGGGGTGTTTGGTGTATTAAAGTAGAAAAAAGAGGCCAAGCAGGCTGAAGCGGGAATACTGAAGCGGAGAGGAGGAGTAGATTAATTTCAAGAGGAAACAAGTGTGAAAGTAGACGGGAGTTGGTAAGCCATGCTAAGGCTTTGGCGTTTACCCTGACTGCCATGTGGGGCCAAGGGCAGGGTTTTGAGCAACAGAAGTGACAAGGGCTAAACCTAAGCAGGTTGTAACAGGATCACTTTGGCTGCTGTCCTGAAAACAGACGGAAGTGGGAAGGGCCAAAGAGGGAAGCAGGGGACCAATTAGGAGGCTAAGACAGTAATCCAGGTGAGAGGTGGCAGGTGCCTCACACCAGAGTGGCAGTGAAGGTGGAGAGAGCTAATTGCTACCATAGTCGCTTTCTATTCTATTCTTTCTGCTCTAGTCTGCTTTATTTCTATTCTCCCCCAACTTCACAATGAGCTGTGGCAACCACTCTTCTACAGTAAGAATAAGACGTTCAGCATGTCCCAATATAGAAATACTTTTCTTAGCTCAGCTCCACCTCAACCTGCTGCCAGGTCCCTGCCTGCTCTTGAAGCCTAGGCTTAGACTGTCATCTCCGTGAAGGCAGGGACTTTTGCTTGTTTGGTTTACCGCCGTACCTCCAGTGCCTACAACAGTGTCTGGTGATTACTTGGCACTGAATGAATGGATGGATGGATGGATGGATGGATGGACAAACAGTGCAGTGGAAGTCTAAAGGAGGGAGCAAGGAATTAAGCCTGACGGTGGGAGGAGGAGAGGGGTGGAGATGGGTGGACATGTCTGATTTGCCTATTCAGCCAAAGCCCTAGAGAGCAATCCTTAGCCTCAGAACATACCCGCAGGCACAGGTGGGCCCTTCCTCTCTCAGCCTGGCTGACTCAATGTGGGTGTGAATGTTAGTCATCTCATTGTTTGGTCACAGGAAAAAAAGAAATCCCACTTGGGCAGGATCACTTCCATCTTAGAAGGGAAGCAACTATAGGGAAATGGAAAGAGTCAGTGGTAATGATTGAGGGACAGGAATTAGGAACAGAGAGAGTCCAAAGCTTGAGCCCATCTCAGTTCTGAAAAACCAGAAGCAATATTTTTTTCACTCTGCCCTCCTGGCACAATCCTCTTACCTCCCCCAGAACACTCATTCCCATTCAACAACATGCTTTCCCAATCTCTTTGTCGCCCCTCCTGCTGATTCTTCCCCAAGCCTCCCCACCAGCCCTCTCCTTTGAAACTCTCGCTTTATTCAGTGGAAATTCTCCTTAATCTTGAAACTATCTATAACCTCCTTTCTTAGCAATAACCTAATTCCCTGCAGGATCTATCCCCCTCATCTCTGTAGTCTGCTATAGAAGCCTCACTTTCCCTTTAACTCAAGAAGAGGGTACGTTGGCTGACTCAGTCAGATCACAGCTACACCACTTCCTTCCTATGTTATCCATGAGTATGCCATGAGCCATTATTAATGTGATCTGGAGCAGGTCTTACAAAGACTTATCAAGTATATTGCCAATAAGAGGGGTAAGAAACTATCTCACTCTACTCTTTTGTTTTGTGTTTTCCTGTTCATTGGTCATTCAGGACTTCTAGTTATACATGGCAGATTGAACAACTATATTTAGTGCTGTTCCCTCCCTGAGTACCACTAAAATGATGGTAAAGAAATTTAGAAAAGGGATTAGATTAAATGACTAAGATAATAGGACAGGAAACAACTGCAACAAAATGGTGGCAGCTAGAAAATAGATGGAAGAGGACTGGAGGAAGGGGAAACCCACCCTAATAGTGGAGGAAGTCCAGAAGCAGACCAATTTACGCCACAAACCTCAGAAATGCCTAAGATTAAGGCTCACCAGCTACCTCTGGAAGTGGGGGCATATTTGGGCCGAAAGCAAGTGGACTAGTTGAAAGTCTGTATGAAAAAAAATTAGACTCTCAAATTTTTCTTTTTTCATATTAGTGGAACACCAGAGGTTTACTTGCCAGAGAGGCTAGATGTGAAGACACCAAATATGTTCCAGACATCACTGGAGCAGGAGAATAAAGTGATAATCTACATACTAGACAGCAAGGCTCTCCGTGTCCTCTTTCCCCACTCAGCTCCAAGAACATAGGCAGCCATAACACTGTATTACCTCCCTTCCCCTGCAGGACATTGAAAGCTTCCTCTCTGGAGAATCTGATATTCGGGTGACCCTAAAAGTCCATAAAATGCACTCTACTGTGACCAGTTAAAAAACCCAGAATTCCAGTAAGCTTTTTAGTTCCTTACTCTAAGAAATGAGCAGACAGCCAAGGATTACCAGACATTTGAGGAAGTCCTTCTTTAATGTGGAAGATAAAGACCAAAGCAACCAGAAAAATTAATCCAGAGGACACAGATGCAAAGTGGGGAGCAAAAGAAAACCAAACACAAACAACCACAATATCTCATTAACTTGCAACAGCAAAGGGCAATCTTTTGCTCATGTCATAAATTATCTGCACGTCGTCTACAGTTCTGCTGTATGTTGTCTTCGTGTCAGGACACAAGCTGAAGGAGCAGCTTCTATCTGAGGTATCATCAGGCTCATAGCAGAGGGGAGAGCAAGATGTGGGATCACACAACTCTCAAAGCTTAGTACACTTGGCAAAAAGATCCTAAAATATTGCAGAAAGAAAAAAAACAGGTGCATACAAAGCCTCAAGAATGAAAATAGCATCAAACTTTTTGACCACACACTGGAGGCTAGAAGATACATAGATCAATGTTTTTAATTTTTTTAGGGGAAATGATTTCCAACTTAGAATTTTATACTCAAACTATCAATCAAGTGTGGGGATAAAGGAAAGATATGTTCAGACTACACAGTTGTCAAAATACATGCTTTGCATGCACCCCTTCTCTAGAAGCTAATGGAGGATCCAATCCAACAAAATGAAGAGTAAGCCAAGAAAAGAGGTAGACAGAAAACCCAGGAAACAGAGAATCTAACATAAGAGAAAGGTGGAGCTGTTCCCCACAATAATGGCAAAAGGGATGTCCCCAGGCAATAGACAGCCAAGCAGTAATCCTAGAACCCAAGCAGGCCAGCTGGAACAAGATCATGGAGGACTCCAGGAGAGATGGTTCCAAGAAAAAGATGTTTGAACATATTGAGATGAGATTTACTCTCTAGCAAACAGTTTGGGGATAAATTACTTATAAGTGCACAGAAAACAAAGCAAACAAACACACACAAAAAATGAAGACAATTATTAATTCTGGGGAACACAGAAAGTATCCAGGAAAGGACATGTAACCATAGGACATCTCAGGGCTCATAGTGACATTAATGTAAGCACTGAGTATTGATAGACCTACATCAGGGCCATGGGAAGAAGGGAAGTGCTTGTATGTATTCAGGTGGATGATAAGAGAGCTACATCCTTGTCTTCTAGAATGGGAAGTCAGATTGTAATGCCTGAAATTGGAGAATCAAGACATATCAGTACATAATTTAGAAATACAGAGGAAAAGATTTTTCGGCTAAAAAGGATGAAAATATTTGGCTCTAAGGGGTTAAAATTGGGTGTAGAAAGTGCTAGGGCAGAAACCTGGTTTTTATCATAAACCTTGCAAACTATGTACATTGATTAAAAATACTTTTAAATATTTTATTTTCCTAATTAATTGTGAGGTTGAATACCTTTTAACACGTTTATTGACAATATTTATAGCTCCTCTTCTGTAAATTCTCTGTTGATACCCTTTGCCTATTTTTCTTTTGGGTGGTTCGCCTCATTTCTAGGAGTCCACTATAAATTGATGCATAGATTAATTCATTCAACAAATGTTTATTGAGTACCTATTGTATGCCAGGCACTGCTCAAGGTGCTGGGGATACAGCAGGAGACAAGACAGACCAAGTCCTTGCTCTCCCAGAGTACACATCCTGGTGGGGCCAAAGAAGTGGTGAAAGAATGCACAGACACACTACTTGCTGGTAACAGTCAGGGCTCTGAGGAAAAGGGAAAAGGATAACAGGATGAATTCTGAAAGATGGGGAGAGGCTGCCTTGGATTGGTCAGTTTGGGAAGGCCTCTCTGAAAAGATCAAATTGGAGTGGTTCTGCCCTCAAGAGGATTTGGGGACAGATGTAGTATTTCAGACACTAGGAATAGCAACTGTACATGTGCTAATGTAAAAAAAAGATGCAAAACAGGAGGGGTGGTGGAAAAACAGAAGGAAGGCCACCGTGGAGAAAAGTTGCCAATCATTTCTCCCAATCCGTCACTTGTGTTTTAACTTTGTTTGTGGTGCCTATTGTCATACAGACGTTTCAGAATTTTGATGCCATCGAATGTATCAATCTTTTCATTTAGAGCTTTTGCTTTCTGTAGTTTCCTTAAAAGGAGATTTTCCCCACATCAATATTATTACCATGCTTTTCAGTATTTTCTTATAATAGCATCATATTTTGTATTTTACACTTCATGCTATTAATTTTTTATAATTTCATTTCTAAATGGTGTGAAGAAAGGATTTAAATTTTTTCCCAAATGATAGCCAATTGCCTCAATACCATTTATTGAATAGACCATTCTTTCCCTACCGATTTGAAAAGCCGCCTTCATTAAACAGCAGATTACCACATACACATGGATGTGTTTCTGGTCTCTATTCAGTTCCATTGTCCTATATCTCTAACCCTGTGCTAGGTCTGATTATTAGGCCGGTAATCCTGCCTCAAGCCAAATTGGCTATTTAGGGCCCTTGTCCATTCTGATTGGTCTGAGTTTATGCTATACCCATTGTTATCTGTTTTGAATAGAGCTTTACCACACAGTTTTTATTCCTAGAAATGTATAAAATATTTTGATGTATGGTAAAGCAAGTCTCCCTTTTCATTGTTCTTCCCTTTCAAAATTGTCTTAGCTATTCTTGCATATTTTCTCTCACATGTGAATTTTCTAATCAATTTGTCAAGTTCTGTGAAAACTCCTGCTGGGAATTTGACTGTGATTGAATTAAATTTATGGATTAGCTTGGGAAAAAAAACTGATACCTTTACAATATTGAGTTTTCCCATTCAGGAACATGCATATTTCTCTATTTATTTAGATCTCTTTCAATATTCTTCACTAAAATTTTATAGTCTTCTTTTTATATGTCTGGCATACTTTTTGTTTGGTTTTTCTTTAGGTATTTTATAGTTTTTTGCTTTTGTGAAAGGATACCATCTAACTATTTTGTTTTCTATTGATTAATTTTTAAATAAACTTTTTATTTTGGAATAGATTTAGATTTATAGGAAAATTCCAAAGATAGTACAGAGAGTTCCCACATACTCCACACCTTATTTTCATATTATTAACAACTTACATTACCATGATACATTTGCTATAATTAATAAACCAATATTGATATATGACTTGTTAATAACTAAAGTCTGTAGTTTATTCATATTTCCTCAGTTTTTACCTAATATCTTTTTTTCTGTTCCAGGATCCCATCCAGGATCTCACGTTAAATTTAGTTGTCATGTCTCCTTAGGCTTCTCATGACTGTGACAGTTTTTCAGACTTTCCTTGTTTTTGATGACCTGGATAGTCTTGATGAGTACTGCTCAGGTATTTTGTAGAATATCCCTCAGTTGGAATTTGTCTAATTTTTTTTTATCATGATTATACTGGGGTTATGGGTTTTGGGGAGGAAACCCACAGAGATAAAGTATCATCTTCATCATGTCATATGAAGAGAATATATAATCAGCATGACTTGTCACTGTTGATGTTACCGTAATCACCTAGCTGAGGTAGAGTTTATCAGACGTTTCCAGTGTAAAGTTATTTTTCCCACTTTTCATAGTGTACTCTTTGGAAAGAATCACTCTGGGCAGTCCACACTCAGTGAGTGGAGAGTCATGCTCTAACTTCTTGAAGGCAGAATATCTACATAAATAATTTGAAATTCTTGCACATGGGAGATTTGTCTCTCTCCTCCATGCATTAATTTATTCAGTCATTTATTTACATCGGCACGGACTCATGGATATTTATTTCCATACTGTGGGTTATAATACAATACTAGTTTATTTGTTTTGTTGCTCAGAGTTCTAGCTTTGGCCAATGAGAACTCTTTTAGTTAGTTCCTGTGCTCCTTTAATATACCCCAACAACGTGTGGTTTGTTTTTGTTCATTGTTTTTGTTTTTTGCGTACTTCTTTACCTTCTCAGACTACAAAATGTTCCAGGCCTATCTTCTATAGTTCCTGCCCCGGTCCTAAAATCAGCCATTTCTTCAAAAAGCCCTGGTTCCTTTTATTGAAGGATGATATTAGAAAACAAGATCTGGGTGTGAGGTGTGTTCATTGCTACTGGGGTGTCATTGCTTCCAGGCCCTCTCAGTTGACAGAGCAAGGAAATATCTGTGTATACTAATCCATATATATATATACATATGTTGACAAATATTTCTATGAATAGCCGTCTATATCTATATTAAACTAAACATGGGTTTGTACTAATGCCTCCAACTCTAATCTGTTACCACATGGATAATTCTAGTCTCCTCCCCTTGCTTATCTATAAACTCTCACTCCAACAGTGAGAAACCAGGTTCCCACCATCCACCATCCATTCACTTTAATTGTTCAATTCTAGTATAGATGTATAGTGGTACAAGAATTATTAACTCATACCCCTGTGGGAAACAGCTTCAACTAGAGTACAGTACTTATGTACAGTTTGCTTTATCTTTAGTCTTACGGACTACTGATTTCCAAAGTTACTTAGGTCAATACCTTTTCTCCTTGCCACGCTTCAGTGAGATTGTTTCATATATTTATAATACAGTTAGAATATTTTGTCACATTCTGAATTTCATCCTGGGATCCCTAATCTCCTAAATAATTTTCAAAATTTGGATACATTAAGGTTCCCTCTTTGTGCTGTAAAGTTCTATGGATTTTGAAAAACATAGTGTCATGTATCCACCACTACAGTGTCATACAGAATAGTTTCACCACCTAAAAGTCCCCTGTGTTTTACCCAGTTATTGCTTACACTCCTCTTCCTGCAAGCCCTTGGCAACCACTGATCTTTTTACTAAATGATCATCACTATAGCTTTGCCTTTTCCAGAATGTCATACAATTGAATATATACAGTATGTAGCCTTTTCAGATTGGCTTCTTTCATGTAGCAATATGCATTTAAGGTTCCTTCATGTCTTTCTGTGGCTTGATACCTAATTTCTTTTTAGCACTGAATAATATTCCACTGTATGGATGTACCACAGTTTGTTTTACTCATTCACCTGTTGAAGAATAGGTGAATCTTTGTTGCTTCCTGTTTTGGGCAATTATTAATAAAGCTGCTATAATTATCTGTGTACAAGTTTTTGTGTGGGCACAAGTTTTCAAACAGTTGAGTAAATACCTAGGAATGCAATTGTTGTATTGTATGGTAACACGATGTTTAGCTTTGTAAGAAACTGCCAGTTGTCTCCTGAAGTGACTGTACCATTTTGCATTCTCACTAGCAGTGAATGAGAGTTTCCATTGTTCCACATCCTCACCAGCCATTAGTATTGCCAGTTTTTGTATCTTAGTCATTCTAATAGGTGTGTAGTGTTGTTTAAATTTGTAATCCCTAACGAAAACTGATGCTGAACATCTTTTCATGTTTGTTTGTCATTTGCACATCTTCTTTAATGTGTTGTCTTTTTAACTCTTTCACCCAGTTTTAAATTGGGTTATTTGTTTTCTTATTTTTGCATTTAAATTTTTTTTATATTTTGGATATAAGTCCTTTATCAGATATGTGTTTTTCAAATATTTTCTCCCAATATGAGGCTTATCTTTAGATTCTCCTAACAGTGTCTTTCACAAAGTAGATGTTTTCAATTTTAATCAAGTGTGATATCCATTTTTTCTTTCATGAATTGTGCATTTGGTGTTATATCTAAAAACTCACTACGAACTGAAGGTCACCTTGATTTTCTCATATGTTTTCTTCTAGAAGTTGTATAGTTTCGTGTTTTACATTTATGTCTATGACTTATATTGAGTTAATTTTTGTGAAATATTTAAGGTCTGTGTTTAGGTTTTAGGGCTATTTTAGTTTTGGTTTGCTTTGGAATTTTTATTTTTATTTTTACTTTTTTTTTTTGCTTGTGAGCATACAATTGTTCTAGCACCATTTATTGAAAAAACTGTCCCCTTTCTATTGAATTGCCTTTACTCCTTTATCAAAGATCAGTTGACTATATTTGCATGGGTCTATTTCTGGGCTCCTAATTCTGTTGTATCGATCTGTGTGTCTATTCTTATACCAATACTACACTTTCTTGATTACTGTAGTTTTATAATCAGTCATGGAATTGGATCATGTGGATCCTTCAACTTTGTTCTTCTTTGGTATTGTGTTGATCATTGTAAGTCTTTTGCTTTTTCATATAAACTGTAGGACCAACTTGTCTATACAAAATACCTTGCAGGGATGTTCGTTAAGATTGTGTTAAATCTGCAGATCAAATTTGGAAGAATTGACATCTTAACACCATTGAGTCTTTCATTCAATGAGCACAGCATACTTTCCAAGTCATTTAGATCTTTGATTTCTATCATCAGTTTTGTGGTTTTTCACATATAGATCCTATACATATTTTATTAGATTTATACCTAAGTATTTCTATTTTTGTTGCATTGTAAATGATATATTCTATTTCAAATTCCAATTGTTTATTGTTAGTATGTAAGAAAGCAATTCAAATGTGTATATTAACCTTGTAACCTACAACCTTTCTTTACTTACTAATTTCACAAGGGCTTTTTGGAGGATCAATTCTTTGGGAATTTTCACATAGACAATCATGTCATCTGTGAACAAAGAAAGTTTTATTTATTCCTTCCCAATCCGTATACTTCCTGTTTCTTTTTCATGTGTTATTGCACTAGCTAAGACTTGCAGTACAATGTTGAATAAGAGTAGTGAGAAAGAACATCTTTGCCTTCTTCCCAATCTTAATGGGAAAGCATCTATCATTAAATATGATGTTAGCTCTTGTAGATGTTCCTTATCAAGTGGCAGAAGTTCCCCTCTATTCCTGGCTTACAAACAGTTTTCTTCTAATTGTGAATGTGTGTTGGAGTTTATAAAATGCTTTTTTGCGTTAATTGATATAATCATATGATTTTTCTTCTTTAACTCGTTGATGTGGTGGATTAGATTGACTTTTGAATTTGGAACCAGCCTTCCATACCTGGAATAAATCCTATTTGCTCATGGCATATAGTTACATTTATACATTATTGAATTCAGCTTGCTAATATTTTGTTGAAGGTGTTTGCATCTGTGTTCATAAGAGATATTGGTCTGTAGTTTTCCTTTCTTGTTATGTCTTTATCTCATCTAGTTTTGGTATTAGTGTAATGCTGGCCTCACAGAATGAGTTAGGAAGTATACACTCTGTTTTTATTTTCTTGAAGAGATTGTAGAGAATGACTATTGTTTCTTCATTAAAATTTTGGCAGCATTCACCAGTGAACTCATCTGGGCCCAGTGCATTCTTTTTTTGGAAGGTTGTTAACTACAGGTTCAATTTCTTTAATAGATATAGCCCTGTTCAGATCATCTATTTATCTTTGTGTGAGTTTTGGTAGTTTGTGTTTTCCAAGAAATTGGTTCATTTCACCTAAGTTATCAAGTTTGCGGGCATAGAGTCGTTCATAATATTTCATTATTATATGTTTAATGTCTAAAAAGTCAGTACTAATGGCTTCTCTTTCTTTCATTTCTGATATTTGTAATTTGTGTCTTCTCTCTTTTTTTCTTGTTGGTCTGGCCAGAGATTTATCAATTTTTTGACCTTCTGAAATAACTGGGTTTTGGTTTTGTTGATTTTTTTCTATTGTTTTCCTTTTTAAATTTCATTGATCTCTGTAAGAATTTTTATTATTTCTTTCCTATTGCTTTCTTTAGGCTTAAGCTACTCTTCTTTCTTCTAGTTTCCTAAGGCGGAAGCTTAGATTATGGATTTTAGATCTTTCTTCTTTTCTAATACATTCATCTGCTTCATAATGAAGTTTTGGTCAATGATGGGCTGCATATATGATGATGACCCCATAAGATTACAATACTGTATTTTTGCTGTGCTTTTTCTAGGCTTATGTATGTCTGGATGCAAACATACCTACCATTGTGTTACAGTCATCTACAGTATTCAGTACAGTAACATGCTGTAAATGATTGTAGCCTAGAACAATAGGTTATACCACACAGCCTAGGCTACACCATCAAGATCAGTGTTAAGTACGCACTATGATGTTCATACAACAACAAAATTGCCTAGCAACACATTTCTCAGGACGTATCCTTGTTGTTAAAGAGAACATGCATTCAATACTATAAATCTCCCTCTAACTACTGATTTTTCTGTACCCCACAAAATTTCAATTGTATTTTCATTTTCATTTAGTTCAAAATATTTTTAAATTTTCCTTCAGACTTCTTTGACCCATATGTGTTACTTAGAAGTGTGCTGTTTAATCTCCAAATATTGGGGGATTGTCTATTGACTTTTAATCCTGATGTTTTATCTGTTCAATGAAGTTGAATGTTTACTAGTCTTAATAATTTTTAAATTGCTTCTCTTGGATTTTCTAGATAAACAATATCTGCAAATATCGATTATTTATATCTTATTTTTCAATATTTGTATCTGTTAATTTGTATTTCTCACCATATTACATTGGCCAGAATCTTCGGTACAATATTGAAAAACAGTGGTGATGGTGGCGACAAGAACAATGATTCTTTTCTTGTTCTTGTCTTTGGTAAGTAAGGCTTATCATAACCACTAAATGTGATGTTTGCTGTAAGTTTTGGATTTCTTCCAGTTTTCTGAAAGTTTTGTTTTGTTTTAATGAGAAATGGGTATTTAATTTTAGCATGTTTTTAAAATCATCTATAAAAATTATGACACAGTTATCCTCTAATGACAATATAGTGAATAACTTGATAGATTTTTTTCTAATGTTGAATCAGCATAGTGAAGTAGATTCAAATCCCAGCTTTTCCTCCGCTTACTATCTGTGGACTTGTGTAACCTTTACTCTCCTCAGTTTTCTAAACAATAGGAGCTATCACATGAGGTTGTTAGGCAAAATTAATAAGTTAATACATATTTTCTATTACATATATATTATATATACATACAACATATATCATACATATATGAGTAACCTAGAACAGGGCCTAGTATATAAGAAGTACTAAATATTTTTGTAAATGTTGCTTTCTTGGAGGTAATTTCTATATGGTTATGATTGAGTTAGCATGCCATCGGATTTTGTTCGCTAAATGTTTATGGCTTTTTCATTGATGTGATTAGCTAGTAATATTCTTCACATAAACTACTTGTTGTCTACCCTCTGTATCAGGCTTTCTAACTTCCTAAAGTGAATTCGATAGCTGCCTATCTTTTTCTACACTCAGAAACAGTTTATCTAGTAAAGAAAATTATCTGAGCCTGTTGCATATATTTGTATTAATTATATATTGCTGGGTAACAAATTATCCCAAAACCTGGTGGGTTAAAACAATAGACATTTATTATCTCACAGTTTCTGTAGTCAAAACACCAGGTATGGCTTAGTGAGACACCTCTGATTCGGGGTCTCTCATGGACTGCAATCAAGGTGTTGGCTGGGTTTGCAGTCATCACAAGGTTCAACCAGGGGTGGATCCACTTCCAAACTCATTCACGTGGCCATGGGTTTTTGGATTGAGAACCTCAGTTCCTCTCTGGCTGCTGTGCAGAGGACTTTCTCAGCTCTTTGCCATGTGCACCCCTCCGTAGGGCAGCCCACAACATAGCAGCTTGCTTCATCAAGGCCAGCATGGGAGAACCAGAGTGCCAGAAAGACAGAAGTCAGTTTTTTTGTAACCTAATTTTGGAAAGGACACCTGACCACTTTTGCTGCATTCTATGCACTAGAAGCAAGTCACAAGTCCAGTCCACACTCAAACGGAGGAGCTTATGCAAAGGTGTGAATACGAGGAGGTAGGGACTATTGCAGGTCGTTTTAGAGGCTGTCTACCACAATTTTTAAGGGTAGATCTTTGATTACTCTTCCAATTCCTTTCATGGTTGTTGGTCTAACCAGTTTTATAATACTTTTTAGACAATGTTGGTAATTTATCATTTCTTAGAAAATATTTTTGTCTAGGTTTTCAAACTTATTTGTAAACTTAAAAAATCTCATCTAGGTCTGAGGTTCACTTCTATTATTATTTATGTCTTCTCTCTCTTTATCAGAAAGAATGCTTGTCTGTTTCATTGGTTATTTCAAAGAACCAGTTTTTCATTTATTGCTCAATTCTATTTTTTGTCTTTTCTTTCATTGATTTATGCTTTTATCTTTATTAATTCCTTCCTTTTACCTTCATTTGTGATTACTTGTGTTTCTTCCTAGCTCTTGAAAGCTTGATTTATTTCTTTTCAATATTTCTTGTTTTTTAATAAATGCACTTAAGGTCACGCATTTTCCTCTGAGTACTGCTTTGGCTCCATCCTACTAGTTTTGATATATAGAGATTTAATTGCTTTTCATTTTGCATTGGTTCCTAATTTCCATTTTGATTTCTCTCTAACCAGGTTAGAAGTGTGTATTCCATCTCTTATTTTCAGGGGCATAGATTCAAAACCATCATTTTGCTGCTAAATTGTTATTTTATTGACCCTGTGGTTATTATGTGACCCTATGTAACTTTTACTATTTGGAATTGGTTGAGATTTCCCTTGCGGCTTAATACATCATCAATTTTTTTAAGTATTCAATGTGCATTTGAAAAGTGGGTGCATAGTCTGTTAGTATAAACATACATATGATCAATTTGCTAGTTGTATCATTTCAATCCTGTACATCCGTGTTTAGTTAGTAGATTAGTAAGTTAGCACTTGTGTAAATTTCTTGGGAAATTATGTTATTTATAATATAATTGTGGACTTGCTGATCTCTGTTTTAAACCTATGTTGTAAAAGTTCATTACAGTTACATCTTTGTTGTGGCCTATATCTATTATCCATGAAATATTCTTTATATTTTTAAATGCTTTTTGCTTAGAGTTTTGTTTTGCCTGATGCAGCTACACCTGCTTTCTTTTTATTGGTGTTTGAGCATATTTTTTCATTTCTTTTATTTCCAATCTTTCTGCATTATTTTGTTTTACATATGTGTCTTGTAAATGACCTCTAGCTATATTGGCTGTTGACCTAATCTGAGTGTCTCTGTCTTTTAATAAGGCAATTAAACATTCACATTTAGTGTGATTGCTTATACGCTTAGAATAATTCCTGCCATCTCATTTGATATATATTTTTATCTAGCCTGTTTTCTCATTGCGTTCTCTCCATTGCTTTTGCTCTCTTTTGTTGAATGGACAGAATATTTTCTTTGTTCCATTTTATTTTCAGCAATGGTTTAGAAAGTATACATTTCATTTCTAAGATTCTAAATTTACCCATACACTCTTAGTACATATACTAAAGCATATGTATTCTCTATCAACACTTAGCATTAATCTGTATGTCTTTTCTGCCTCCAAACAAGGCAATAAACTCAGTATGCATTTTCTTACCTCTGCTCCTTCTTTGCAATCCTACACTACACCTTCTGCCCAATGCTGCCACTCCAATCATTTCTTGTGTTGATACACTCTCTTACAGGTTTACTCATTTCTTTGCGTGTTGTTTCCTAATTCCTCCTTCTTGTACTTGAATTCATTTTGCTTCTTAGAGTAACATATCTACTCTGGGTTATTTCAGATAGAATTTGTAACATAAAATTTTTGAGTGCTTGAATGTCCGAAGATGCCTTTCTTTCATTGTCTTTGTTGTCTCTTGGTTATAAATTTTTTAAAAATCTTAATATCTATCACTTCTAGAGATTTGGGCTATGAGATAGAGTCTATTATGTATACTCAGTCCATCATTTTACTCTTTTTATACCCATTTCTTAAGCCAGGACTCACCAATGTCTATGGCCTAGGGCTGAGAAAACTGCCCTTCTGTCATCTCTTTCTTTGCTCTCTGGCCCCTATCAGGAAGATCCATCAACCATCAGGACACCAATTGGGCCACCTTGAATTAATGGGTCAAATCACTATGCACCAAATATCAGGGTAAGACTGTGGATTGTTCTTCCTTTTCTCTTTCACTCACGTGGCTGGAGCTATAATGCTGGTTTAGAAGTAGCTTTTAACCAGCCATCACTCTCCCTTTTGTCTCTTTATCCCATGAAATCAATAGGAGTGAGCTAATATCTGAAATTCAGCTTTGGCCATGTGGTAGGAAGAGATCCCTCAGGACTCAAGGCTAGACCCCACAACCCTGCCCAGTGTATAAGAGCTTGCATTGAGGTTTGAGGCCCAAAGCTCAGCTAACAATGAAGTGTTACTTTGCCTTCCTTTGCCATTGTTCTGTGTGCATATTTCTCTCCTGGGAGCCTTGTGGGGAGAGCTGGCTTTGGTCTGGGGCAATATTTTGGTATTCTCAGGTCCCTTGGCCACACTTGAACATTAATTGCACCATATTTCCAACAATAACTTCATGTTAATATTATTCTTGCAATTCCAATTCTTTAAAGGTATAAAGAGTAAAACAATGTGCCTTCGGTGAAGAAGCCAGGGGTATCAATTTCAATGTGCCACAGCCTTAGGGCCACCATACACATTTGCAGAGGTTATGAATGATACAGTTCTAGGATGCTCCCTTCTCATGAGAGACCATGTAGATGAAACTCTGCAGAGTTGTGCACAACCTATACAACTCTGTGAGATGTGCCTACGACTTCTGTCTCAACTGTCTCTAAGGATGCTTGCCAATCTCTTTGCCCTTAGAAAATGGTCTTGTAAATATCTGCTGTCCTAACATTCCAAGACTTGTCATTTTGCTTTATCCCATCCCATTGGGTTAGACCTGTTAGCTTTTTGACATCTGCTTGGGTTTAACTTGAGGTATAGAGAGAGAGCTTGCCCCAGACTATATAGATGGGAAATGGAGAAACCGGTATCCAAAGCAAGGTCTATCACTCCAAAGCCTATACACTGTCTACTATAGGCAAGGTGGCTGGAAGAATGCAGCTGGCAAGTGTCTGAGGTTTTGTATTAGCCCACAAAGGGCATAATTATCTCAGACACTTGTTTATTCATTCACTACATTTTCTTTAAGTCTCTGCCTCAGGTGATTACCTTCCAACTCTACCATTCAGTGATATCTCCAATCTGTATTATGTTAGTGAGGCCTCTTTCTATTGCAAATGGCAGGAATCCAACCCAAACTAGTCTAAGCCAAAAGGGGATCTTATTAGTTCACATAAACTAGAAGTACAAGGGTGGTCTGGTCAGGCAATGCTAGATCCCAGGCTCAAGTGAGGTCTGTCCATCTCTTGGATGCCCATTTTTCTTCGTAGGCATCACTGTCAGGCATGCTGTTCTCTTAGAGCTCCTGAAACTCTAGACTTATATCTTCTAGCTGATCAATCCCCAATGTCTCTTTCCCTACACTTTTATCAGAAGTTCCAAGGAGGGTTTGTATTGGCCCAGCTGGGGTCACATGACTTTGCATATACTAATCACTCCAACCAGCATGATGAAATCCTCTAGTTGGCCAGGGTTAGATCATCTGTCAGCCCTTGGACCTGATTCACACATACTCACAGTGGTGGAGGGATACTCTCCCACAAAAATGTTGGCGGCAGTTACAGAAAAGAAGGAATGGATGCTGAGCGAATGAAAACAATGGGCCTCTGCATTTCTCATTTCATAGATGAGGAAAGTGAGGCCCAGAGTAGGGTAGGGACTTGCCCATGATTATATAGCCTCTGTAGCAAGGAATGTTATGGGACTTTTGCTGGCCAGGAGTTAAGAGGCCCTGCTTCCTGCTTTTGTCCCAACATCAGAAATGCTAGGCCATCTCTGGTGGCAATTTCGAAGTTTACAAGGTCAAGAGAAGTTCTAGGTCTGACAGGGCTGCAGATGTGTGCTATGAAAATAACTCTGTGGGCTAGAGATCAGGACACCTGGGTCCTGGTCCTAGCTCTGCCACTAACTTGCTGAGTGAACTTGGACAGGGCCATCCCTCATTCTAGGCCTCAGTTTGCCCATCTATAAGCTGAGAAGACTGGATTGAATGGTCTGAAAATAGACTATAAGTTAACGCTTTTATTCCACTCTTGGGGAGGGAGGGAGAGAAGGCAGAAGGCTGAGAGTGAATTTCTCCTCTCCATCTGGAACCATGTGGAATTTCTGCAGTGGAGACATTTAACCTGACTTTAATTTGAGTTGAAATGTCTGATATTTCTGATAGTAATAACATGCCCTGGATGGGGCAAGGGGGAGCAAGGCCCCCTGAAAAGAACACCAAAAAGCCCTCTCTGTTCCTTCTCTTGAAGCACAGTCCCCAGCAGGCAGGGGTCCCGGCAGCAAGGCCCAGGGAAGCGGGTGTTCCTGAGAAGCCGAGGTTGGAGGAATCCATATCCAGCTGGCAGGCAGCCATGCTGGCTGCATGGCGGTCTTTCTGCACCTCCTTCTCCCTTCAACCTGCCCCATCCTGCCCTGCTAGGTCTGTTGGCTGGCTTTGGGCTGGGCCAGGAGCTGTGGAACACCAGGGAGAAGGGCAGACGGTGGGTGGTACATGAGGTGCCACCTGGGGTGTCAGGCACGTGCCCTGGCAGAGCATAGAAGCATGGTGTGAGCACATGTGTGTAGTGGGTGAGGGGGATGTTGTGCTGCTGGTGGGGCAATAGTCATGGTAGCCACCGCTGGGTGTGTTGGTCCCTCCCTAGGTATCTATCATCCTTCCCCCACTGAGTCCATCCCTCCCTTCCCATAAGCATCTCCTCCTCAATGGGAGGTCCTCTCAGCTGCCACCCCATCCTCTCCTACCCTGCCACAGATGTTTCATCTTAACCCTCCTTCTGTCACAAAGTAAGCCCTAGCCCAGATAGGTGTGGGGGAGTGAGGTCATTCATTCATCAGGGGATACAGCTAAAATTTCTCAACTCTTTTCACTACTAGGCCAAGTACACTGTGTTAAACAATGAAGGTGGAAGTCCTGCCTTACGTCTAACTTTGCCGCCTCATACTGTATTTATTCTCCTCTGGAGATAGAGAATTGCTGGCCAGTAGCCACTATATAAAAAGTCAGGGAATACGTGGTGCCCTTGCTGCCCCTCCTCCAGTTTCTCATCTCACACCCAGCCTGTTTTCTTGCCTTAATGATCCTTCTGTGATGAGGCGATGAGTGGGCACTGGAGAGCCCATGCTGACTGACTAGCCCAGAGCAGGCAGCCCTCCAATTACCCACAAGGCTCAGGGGAGGGGCCGTCGGGGGTGGGGAAAGAGTGCTTTCTTCCCCCCTTTAAATATATATATTTAAGCAAGGAAACAGATTTCACTTTCAATCTTCTTTCCAAGAGATTGTTATAAACAAAAGCAGGTCTGGGGCAGGAGGAGGAGGGGGAAGAGAGGAAAATGATTTGGGAGATTAAGGAGGCAGCCACGACAGCGTCCCCTTTTAAACCTCAATAACGTTGTTTTTCTTGGTTGTTTTTTCCTCCTTCCCTCTCCAGCCAGCGTTACTTAAAAGGAACATTATGTTATCACAAATCAGATTTCCAAACATCATCTCCAGGTCACTGTGAACAGCTCAGCAATTTGGCTGCAGATTCCTGGAGAAGGCGTCCCCTTTAACCTCAAACTCAGGAGGGAGCTGCCCCCATTGCAAATGCTGGGGAAGCCCTCCCTGCGGAGACTGAGAGAGGAGAGCAGCCAGGCCAGGCTGGGCCGGGCGGAGTGGGTGGGGGTGCTGCATCTACAGGCAGCAGGCAGTGCCACAGGGCTCCATGCCACCCCACCTCCACTGTGCCCTAAGGGGCAGCTGGGGGATCTTGCTGCTTCTTGGAGGACATCCCTGGCTCTGCTGTTGGGGCCTAGACCTGGCAGGATAATGTGGGCTTCATTTTCCCTCTGCCATAAACATGGGGCTTATCGATGCCACGGAGCTGCCAGGGAAGATTAAAGTCAGGGCTGGCGCCCTAGTTCCAATGCCAATGAGATACTACAAGTATTCCAGCTGGAGCGGTGCAGGGCAGGGTGACATGAGGGTGAGGCAGAGGGTGTGGGACAGCTGAAGGGCTTCTGGAAGAGTGATGTTGCTCCATAGTCTACTCCATCTGGCCAAACACAAAGCTGCCCTTTGCCCTCCACCTTACTCTTTCCTCTGGGGACAGGTCAGGAGTCGAGGAGGAGGAAAGAGAAGCCAGGTTAGGAGGTATCTGAGATGTATAGGCCTGAAACTGCAGCAAGAAGGATTTGGGCTAGATGCAAAGGATTTCTAAACAGTGAAGATTCAGCACCCATGAGGCAATTTTTTTCACAAAGAATTGAGGGGAACGAATGAACTGTAAAGAGTTGGTGATTTTGGCATCTAACCAATGGAAACAGCTGAGGGACAGCAATTGGGATTGGGGTCCCTGCATGTTCTGTGTGTCCTCCATGGGGCCCAGAATTGAGCCAAGCCAGAAGGTTCAATTCCAGGTCCTCGAGCCAAAACATTCTTTCAAGGATCCTACTGCCGTTAACGTTTGTGCATTTCCCAATAGCCCTGAGATGCAAGAACTGGGACCTCCATTTTATAGATGGAAAAACAGAAGTTCAAAGAGGAAATGGCTTCCAAAGACTACAGAAGGAATGAGCTAAGGAGTTGAAACTAGCCCTGAGATCTCCTGGCCTTCACCTTCAGGCTCTTGTCTTTGGCCCTTGCCACTGTGAGGTGGACCCTTGTAGGCCAGCCCTTGCTCCATTGACTTTCTAAATGAAGCAAGTGACAAAGCAGGCCCAAGAGTGAGCTCTTGGCCTTGAACAGGGTGGAGGTGGTGAGATTGTCCAAAAAGGTAAAGAATGGTCCTGAAAAATCTGGAACTCAGAGAAAGAGTTCCACGGGCAAGGCTGACACTCAGTCAGAGAGCTGGCAGAGAGGCCTGCCCAGTGTTGTGGTGAGGGCCATGTGCAAGGCTGAGATGGCAGAGATGACTGGAGATAAAGGGATGGCCCAGAGACTACGGGTCTGTCCGGGAAGAACTTCATTCAGCAAAACTGCGCCTGGAGGGTCAAAGAGCCACTTCTGCCTGGCCCAGGTGGCAAGAGGCTAGATACCTCCATAGTCACTCTATGACCTTGGGGTAAGAGGAATCAGTGGGGATTCTTTGGAGACAACTCAGGAGTAACAGTTGGCCAAGATCTTCTCCCTCCAGAGCACTGCAGGATCGGGCCTCAAATGGCAGCCTGGGGCCCACATCCAGCACAGAGAAGGGCAAAGCAGCTCATGCTTACCAGGTGCCTGGCCCTTGCATGTGGTTACCTCATTGACTCCCGCCAACAGTCCTGTGAGGTGGAGATTTGGCTCTCCATTTTAGGATGGCAAAGTAAGGCTTAGGGAAGGGACGGGGCTTGTCCAATACTCGTCAAAAATACAACCCAGAGGCTAGATTTGAACTCGGGTCTGTTTCTCTCAAGATTTATACTCTCTGCTAAGCCATGACCTCAAGGGTACAGCCTGGCCCCCTCAGGAGTCACAGTGAAAGGTGCCTGGTAGTGGCCCTCAGGGAACTCTGAGTTTGGGGGGTTCTGGGCCTTTGGTCCTCCAGATTCCCCACTCTGAGGGCCCTCCAACTCTCTGAGATCAGGAAATGGACATGGGGAGACCTAGGTAGGCCAAAGACAGGAAGCTCTGGGGGCCAGGGGGCTGGTTGGGGAAAGCTTTCTGCCACTGCCCCGAGCTACAGATTCCCCCCTCCTCCTAGGTTCCCTAGCCCTCCCTTCAAGGCCCTCATAGACTCAGCACCCCAAGAAAGCTCTGTTCCATGAAGGGGGCACTGCAGGGGGCTTCTGTCTTGCTCCTCATGCTACTGATTCCTGGGCATCTGGCCCGGCCACTCCTTCCAACACGATCCTTTGGGAGGAGGGTTGTAAGGCACCCAAAGCAACCTTGGGTAGACTGACACTCAGCCTGCCACCCCCACTACAGGGGCAGCTTAGCCATCAGCACTGAGCATGCAGAGGCCTCTCCCTTGCTTGCTTTATTTATCTTGGCCCAAGGACGATGAAGCCCGGATCTGAGGGGAGGATGGAAAGGCCATTTCCAATATTTCCTCTCGGCCTCTCCATGCCCCTGAATTGCCCCTTAGTACCCGGGAGGAGAGGGCAGAGGTCCATGGTCTGAAAACAATGGCTTGAAACTGGGGGAGGGGGGCAGAGGAAGGAGGGAGAGGGAGGATTCAAAACCCACAAGCCCTGTCATGGACTTGCAGGTAATGCACAGCATGCTCCAGGGTGGGCTCTGCAAACTGGTGGACCTCAGACTCTCAACTGAGTCACATAGATGCAGCCTCAGACAGCTATAGGTAGATGGGGCAGAGGCTGGACTGGTTCCCTTCCTTCCCCGGGCCAGGACTGCATAGAACTGCCAGCCCTAAGAAGCAGTGTGGAGAGTCCTCCGTCCATGCCAGTAGAAGGAAGGGGCCTGCAGGCCCTCCTGGGTCTCTAAGAAGCTCCAGGCTTGCATCTCAAGAGCCCATTTGCCTGAGCAGAGTGGCCCCACCATGATTGGAGCTCCCAGTCCTCCCCCTCTTTGGCTTCTTTGCACTGCTAGAATCCCTATCTCCAGTTATCATGTCCTTCGCCACACCCAGTGCTGTCCTTCAGCCAAGCCACACACATGGAACTGCTTTCATCTTCCTCCTCAGCTGGGCCTGCCCTTTCCCAAGGGCTCAGGGACCTCGCTCCTCTGAATTCTCTCCAATTTGTCTCCATCACTCCCGATGTGCAGGGATGTTCAGCTGCACAGTGGCCTCCGAGGAAAGGTGGGAGGCTTGGGACTGCAGCAAGCTGGCCTGCACCCTAGCCCACAGGGACATCAGGGAGGGGAGGGCATTTCCTGTTTCTCAGCCTCCCTCCTTCCTTCTGGGCTCTGCAGGGACCTGAAGTGTCAGGGAGTGGGTAGCCTCCATTCAGTCAGCAAATGTCCAATGTGGGTGACAATAGGGATCTAACTTGGTTACTGCCTGTAAGGATCTGTCAGATCAGTAAAAGAGGTCATATTACTAATAATAGTACCCATAACACCAATACAACACTTTACCCATGGCAGGCACTGTCTCAAGGACTGTACACAGGTTAATCATTTCATCTCACATTAACTACAACTATCTCCATTTTACAGATGAGGAAATGGACTCAAAAAGGTTATATGAATTGCCCTAGTAACTGGGATTCTAGAGCTGGGATTCTGTCCCCAGGAAGGCTGACTCCAGAGCCTGTGCTCTTAATCACTACACTAAACCTAGACAGAAAGCTCACAGAATGTTTAGAGGAAAGACCAGTTATTTCCAACAGAGAGGTTTAGGGAAGACTTCTCAGAGGAGGAAGTGTTGCCGATGGACCACTCAGGGAACTTGGACTTGCAGAGAGATGAGAGGACATTCTAGGTGAAGGACAAGAGTAAAAGCAATGATCAGGGACTAGGATATTGTAAGTCAGGTTCAGAAAACTCTAGGAGCTCAGTGTGGCAAGGACTGGAATGGCAGCCTTGGGAGGCAAGACTGCGAAGGCAGTGTGTCCTGTAGGCCATCAGCTTTAAGGAAGGGCAGAACCTGATCTGAGCTCGGTTTGAAACTCATTCAGCCTGTGGGAGAGGCTACTATAATTGTCAGACAAGAGATGATCCCGTTCTGTTCTGGGGTGATGGCAGTGGGGATGCTTTGAAGATGTCATGAGGTGGCAGAGGTAATGGATTGACAGGACTTGGTCTCCAAATGAATGCCAGGTGTGAGGGAAAGTGAGGAGCCCACTGAGTGGGTTGTTATGCTATTCCTGGAACTAGGACACTGTGAAGGAGAAGCAGAATGGGTGGGTTGGGGCATTTTGTTTGGGACATGGAGGGTTTGAGGTGCCTGTGGGGCATCCAGCAGAGACCCTTATTTTGGAAAATAAGGGGATCCCCAAATGCCTCAAGTGCAGACTTTAAGAGCAAACGGTGGGAGGTGGTGCTGAACAGAAAAGCTAGAGCCTGGACTCCCCAGTTAATTAGTTAGAACTTGATTCTATAGCCACAGGGAGCCCTTAAAGGGTTCTTGAGCAGGGGAGTGATGCAGTTAGATTTGCATTTTTAGGAAGGTGGATTTGCATTTTAGGAAGGTGAACAGGCTGCTTGGGAAGAAGGCTGAGGGGAGATGGTGGGGATGGGGATGAGGGAACAGATATGAGAGACATTTTGATGGCAGAAAGGGTGGGACCCAGAGAGAAGAAGCAAGGTAAAAAAGAGAGAGTGACCCAGCTGCCACATGGAGAAGGAGCAAGCCTGAGAGTGAGGCAGGGAGCGATGGGGTGGCCGGCAGTGGTGGGAGAAGTGAGAGTGAGGCCAGTTGCTTCCTCCCTGCTTGTTTGCTCCCCTGGGGGCCCTAGCCACAGGCCTTTGTTTGAGGACAGAAGAAATGCTTCCAAAGGCAGCGCCTCCCTCCTGCTACAGGTTATAAATCTCCAGGGCCAGACACCAACACACACACCTGCCGCAGGCCTGGGCTCAGCAGCTGGGCCGCCAGGGTAGGGGCCAGTGCTTCCCAAAGATGGGAGGATTTCCAGGCTACATTTCCAAAGGAATTCCCGGCTGGTGAAACACCAGAAAGGAGCGGGGAGAAAGAGCCTGTCCATCCCTGAACAGGGCCCAGCATTTAAGGGGGGGGTGGTGGTGGGATGAGGGGCCAGGGAGGGAAGGCTCATAAGAGGGAGTGGGGGCTGGCTGGGGAGCCAGGCAAGGAAGGGATGCACAGGAGGAGGGGCTGGGAATCGGGAACTGAAGCAGCTGGGAGTACCTCCTTTGAGCTTCAAGCATCTGACATGGCCTTTCCCAGGGGCCAGGCCAGCCAGAGTCACAGAGAGCTACCAGTGTGGGTGACAGTCAGGTGTGGGGCACAGCGATGGCCAACACATCCCCTATGCACACACAGAGGGAGCTCATCTCAGAGCTGGAAGAACCTTGGCAGATGCCAGGGTCCAATCTCAACATGTGATTGGGGGAGCAGGGAGCTCAGAGAGGTGTAGCGGCTGCTCAAAGCTGCACAGCAAGGCAGTTGCAGAACTGGGCCTGTAGATGGGAATACAGGGCTTTCTGGCATAAAGCTCTACTCTCTTGAGGGAAGCCATAATGAGAGAGATAAAGAGATCTTGGGATTCTTTTGTCACCACGTGGAGAGAAGTCTTTCCCTCCCTAATTTGTGGGGGACAGAGAGGATTGAGAGCTGACTGCAGCAGTGGTAACTGCCAAAGCAATTAGACTTTGGCAATCTTTGGATGAATTGAACATGGGAAACATGGAGGAAGTGTAGACAGAAGGCCAAGAGGTAATTCCGAAGAGGTAGAGAAAAGGTGGCGGGAGCCACCTAGAGAAGCTGGGGCACCAAGCTGGAAGACAGCAGGATGCTTCGCTGTTGGCTGAATGGCTGTTGGGAATGGTTATTAGTTGCAGAAGAGAAGAAAGGAGGAGAGGGCGGAAGGGGGACATGGAGGGTAAGATTACTAGGAGCCCTAGAAAGGGACACGCTTTGTTTCAGACAGTAGCTGTGAGGGACCACAGAAGGCCAGGAGTCCCCAGGGAGCTTGGTCGGGTCTAAAGTCTCTGCCTAGAGATCCAGACAGAAAGACTCTGGCTTCCTCAGTGGCCAGTAGGGTGGGTGGCCACACTAGGGGCCATCTTCAGAGTAAAGGCTTCTGAGAGGAGGTAAGCTTGGCATTGGACTGGACAGGCAAATTGTGGCATCTGTACACTCTCTTCATCTCTGTCAGACTCTGGAGGCTGCAGGCAAGGGCTAGTTAGCTGCCCAAGCCCCTTTGGTGCATGGACAGGAAATTGGCACATGCACTGTATGTGCTCACTTTTCACCTACACAGGCTCATGGGTAGAGCTGGACACTCTCTGGAAAGAAAGAAACCTCCCAAGCCACTGATGTCAAAGGCAGGAATGCCTCTAGGGTACTTCTAGGCAAGAGCCCAAGGGTCCTGCCTGGGCTAAACTACACAGGCCCCTCACTGACCTGGCATCCTGGATGCCACTTCTGCCATTGATGCCACACTGGCAACGGGAGGGAGGAAGACTTCCTACTTGCCTCCTCAGTAGCCCAGGGTAAGAAGTAGCCTCCTCTCCTGCCCCGAACCAAATGGTCCCTGCCTGGGGACACCCTGGCCTATTTTCTTAGCTCCTTAGCAGTAAGCCAACCGCCTAGGCCCTTTTTCTACCTAGAGAGATTTCCCTTAGATTTCCTGGTGCTTATGCATGTTCTACCCTCTCTGCCCAAGTTCCTTAGAGGCATACAACAGGCACTCAAAAGAAGCTCCTTGATGGCGTAAGAGACAGAAATTGATAAGGCCAAGTATTGCCTGATCCCCAGCCCTTGAATGCTGACAGTGAAAGTTTTCCAAAGGGCCAAGAGCTGACCATATCCCTTGGCCTTGGCACATATGCCATCCCTGAGGGTGGTAGTGGTTAGGCCTCATTTGGAGGATGATGGTGGATGAGGGGGCACAGGGATGGGACAAGCCACAGAACAACTTGCCATCTTCTAGTGAACAGCAGGAGCAGAGACAAAGCCTCCTCCAACTCTGACACTTTGTTTCCAGGCCACCAACCCTATCTCAAGGTTAGCTCATAGTTAGAGGCAGCCACAAGCCCAGCCAATCATCCTGCTTTGAAGAACCATCTACAATTTTTTGAAGAGATAATAATGTGGCCTTTGTCTTTCTCCTCCTCTCATTCTCACTTTCCCTGTCCTCTAGTCCTTTATGTGGTCATTTTCTGGCCCTTCTCCAAAAAGGAAAAAAAAGGGCACCACCAAGCTAGGCTGAAGAGATGATTGAGGCAGACCTGTTCCTCTTGTGAGCTGGCTGCTCCATGGGGCCTGGTAGTGAGGCCAAGACAGCAGATGGGAATCCCTCTGCCTCCTCCTTCCTCGAGGAAAGGTTTACAAAGCTTACTCCCTCCCAAGTGTCTTGGGTGTACCCACTGCAGGAGCTAATGAAAGTGGATGTGATCCCATCCACCACCTGGATACCGGTACAGGCCCTAAGTGGGCAGACACACACCATGCTGGTAAGGGTGCCATTTGTCCAAAGCAGGCAGATGGATTCAGCAGCTGCCTAGGTCACCTGCCAGGTCTGGACTGGGCCAGGGGCTTTTGGCACCAGCTTCAACAACTTGGACCCTTTCTCAGGACTCTGAGCCAAGGAAAGTTCTCCAGAAACTGAGAAGCCCATCCCATCCTCTTCCCCAAGCTTGACACTAGGAGAAAACTTTCAGTCAAATATTTCTGTCATGACAAAGACCTCCAAAGTTCATCTTATCCATCCCCCAGGCTCCAGACTAGAAAATTTTTCTTTCAACCTGGTTAGTCAACCCTTTCCTGCCATGCTTATGCATTCTGGTCTCAAAGAAGGCACTGTGAGTCCCTGTGCTCCAGTGGTATTTGTCTTGGATGCTGGGAGCCATGTATGCCGGCTTCTAAGAGCGGAATGGGGATCCTCCGGGGAAGGTGAGAATGGAGTCACGTGGCAGAGCCAGCAGGGCAGGGGGCACCCGGGGGCCCAGGGCCTCTCTCCTGCTAAGGATTGACTGCCTCTGCCTTTCTGGCTTCCTGCCTGCATCTCAGTTTCTAAGCAGAGCCTGGAGCCTGGCCTCGGGAGCAATGCGAGTCCCAGCCCAAGGCCTTCTGAGAGCAGCAGAGCGGAGCAGCCCCAATCAGCCTTTGGCTGCCTTGCTTCCTGCAGGTGGAAAAATCATCCTATTTATCCCCAAATGGATTTGTCGACTTGAACAACAAACAGACACAGAAACACACATGGAGTCATAGACATATGTGCAAAAATGAATCCAGAGATGCACATACAGTCTTTATGTCTGCCTCTCTCTCTCTGCCTCTGCCTCTCTGTCTCTATGACTTTGTCTCTGTGTCTCTGCCTCTGTCTGTCTCTGTCTCTCTTTCTTTCCCTCTCCCTCTTTCAACTCTTTCTCTCACTCACCCTTTCCCAAGGCCCCCCCTGCCTGCATTACAGCATTTATCAAAGTGGCCTGACCTCATGTTGTAAAAATATACAGCATGGAACAAAATCCACCTTAAACTCTCTTCTAAATATATTAAAATAATAGGAATTCTCATCTGCCTGATTGAATTTGCTGCTTGATATTAGAAGCATGCCAGGCCCTTCCGGGCCCAGTCAGGGGCAGGGAGGGGCTGGGATTCCCTGCCTGACTCCTCTCTCTTGGCCAACAGCTCTGCTCCTTTGGGTGGGCGGGGCCAGAGTGAAGGAGTTGGAGCTGTGTTCTGGCCAAGAGACCTTGGGCGGCCACCTCAGCCAACAGCCAGCAGCTAGCACAATCCACTGAGCACGTGCAGACAAACACTGTGATTTCTCTGGCCCACACAGCACCCCATCTTGGTCTGGAAGCTGGGAGCCCCTGCCCCTGCTCCCATCTGCACCAGTGCTCACAAGCCGTCCTGGAGGGACTCCCGGGTTTCGCTAACGGCCACATCTGTGGCCCATGGGACCAGAAGCTTCTTGAAGGCAGGGACCATATGTTGCTCTTTTCTGTATCACCAGGATCTAAAATGTCCTGGTACAAATAAAAGCTTAGGGGAAACATTTGTTGAATAAGCAGATTAATTCACTTATTCATTCAACTTATATTTATTGAATACTTAGTAAGGGCCCAGCGCTGATCTAAGCACTGGGAACACAGCAAAAAAAAAACAAATAGATGTCAAATCCTGCCTTCATGCAGCTTTTATTCTAATGAATAAATAAACTGGCCCACTCAGCCCACAAGAAAAGACAACCACCACCCTGGGTCATGCTTCCCCTCCAGGTCTCTTGCTCCTTCATGCAGCAAACCATCCAACGTGCAAAATCTTATACTCTGCTTTTCAGAGGTACAGCAGATGCCTCATCATGGCTTGCTCAGGACTTGGATACCAGCCTACTGGCAATTTAGGGCAACACTGTGCAGGCAGAGGAAAGGAAGGGGCAGGGGCCTGGCATGAGACTCCCATACTTGCTTAGGATGGGGGCTGGGGAGTAGGTCTGACTAGCGGTGAAGGGGGCTCCCTGGTGGACAAAGTTTGGTTCCAAAGGGCAGGGGCACAGTCAACAGTGGGCCTTGAGGTTCCAAGAGGAAGTAGTCACAGGATATTAATCAGATGGGGCAATGCTGCTGCAGGGAGTCAGCTACAGTTGGATTTAGCGTCTGGAAGAAGAGCAAGTGTCATGTAGAGAAGGGCCCCAGGGTGGAATGCGGAGAAATGAAAGGTTGGTACAAGTAATGTTGTGCTGGTAAATATTTAACAGCTTGCTCACGGGGAGGGGAAAAAAATCTCTGATTTGTAGTGTTGCCAATTGCCATGGTATAAATACTCCCACAGTGGCTGAATTCAAGCTATGAATATGACATCACTGGATACAGCTTTGTAAAGAGATATGCACATGCAGTTCTCATGAGCCAATGTGAGCCTTGGCCTGGGCTGGGGGTCAGAATCAGAAATTTATTTATTGGAGGGGGACTGGCCAGTAGATGGAGGATGAGTGGTGACTGAGGTTGCTTGTGTCATACGGCCTCCGCCTGCACTGGCTTGGAGATCTGTAGGCTGATTTGACACCTGCAGAGGAAGGAGAATACGAGTGGTTTTGTGTGTGTGTTTGTGTAAGTGACTGGGGGTCATGGAGAAATACTGATAAGTTTGATCCTTAAAATGATAGCCAGTCAGGTTCAGTGGCTCACACCTGTATTCCCAGAGCTTTGGGAGGCCAAGGCAGGTGAACCATTTAAGCCCAGGAGTTCAAGACCAGCCTAAGCAACATAGCAAGATGCTGTCTCTACAAAAAAATAAAAAAATTAGCCAGATGTGGTGGCATATGCCTGTGGTCCCAGCTATGTGGGAAGATAGCTTGAGCTAAGAAGGTGGAGGCTGCAGTGAGCTGTGTTTGCACCACTTCACTCTAGCCTGGGCAACACAGTGAAACGCCATCTCATTAAAAAAAGAAAAAAGAGATAACCCCACTTATATGTAGTGCTTTTCTGTGCCAGGCCCTGTGTAAGCATTTTGCATGTATTCATTTACTTGACCTCAAAACCACCCTGTGAGGTAGGTTGCTATTATTATCTCAATTTTACAGATGGGGAAAATGAGGCACAGACAGATTAAGTAACTATCACATGTCACATAGCAGTCTGGCTCCAGTCTGCTTTCAGTCGCTATGTTGCACTGCCTCTTGTCTTACTTCCCTAATGGAATCTTCTTGAAGTAGACCTCTTGCCTGGGCCCGTAGTACCCAACAGGGCTCTCTGGCCTGGCCTACTGCTCCTAAAATGCTTCCTTCCACCCATTTCTCTAGAACGTTCCTGCCAGCTGGGGCAGCTGCATGTGACCTCTCTGGGCCTGACGCCACCCACACCCCAGCAGACTCAGCTCTCAGCTTTATTCTTTGTGACAGTGAGACCTGGGACGATGATATGTGTGTGTCGAGGTGAGGGGTGGCTAAGCATGGGTGGCCTTTTGGAAGAGGGAGGCAACTCTGTCTGGGAGGAGGAACAGAAAAAGGAAAGAAAAGGAGCATGAAACCAGTGGAGGAGGGGTGGAAGCTCCAGTCTTGCACTTGGCCCACGCTGCTCTCAGCATTGCTGTGACCCGTACACACACTCAGGGCAACGTGAGGTGGGACTCGCTGAAATGTAAACAGGATGAGAAGATATGGGCTTCTGCAGGAGGCTTGTGGAATTGACTCATCATTTATAGCATGTGTGTATGTGTGTGTACGTGCGCAGGCCTGCTTACACACCCATATTCAAAAGAGAGACTGTAGCTGAGTGTGATCAGCCAGGTACGTTTGTGGGATGCTGTGACTGTGTATGTCAGAAACATTGACGTCCTTGACTCCTGGAATTTCCCTGGACCTCTGGAAAAACCCAAGCAGGGGAGGTTTGGCAAGAGCTCCAGAGAATGTCTGAGAGGGTGCCGAGAGGGCCAGACTGGCTC
Source organism: Pan paniscus (assembly GCF_029289425.2). Lineage (NCBI taxonomy): Eukaryota > Metazoa > Chordata > Mammalia > Primates > Hominidae > Pan > Pan paniscus. The sequence goes on from NC_073272.2 coordinate 68,676,786, forward strand.
TAGGAGGGGCTTTCCTCTGTGCTGAGATTACCAGCCCTCCTTCTACCCCTATGAGACAGCAGTCCTCAGCCTCCAGCACATGCCTGGAGAGTGGTGAGGCATTTCCTCTGAGCCTTACTCCGCAAAGGGAAGAGACAAGACGTCTGAGGAAAAGCTTGTGAGGAAGCACCTGGGGTGAGCACCTGGACTGGCCTGGACTTGGCTGTCCCCGTTGTTGCCTAGAGCCTCAGGAACAATCCCAACGTCCCAGCTCTCTCCCAACCATGTGGTGTAGAGGAAGGAGAAAGGCCTTTGCAGTCCATCGGGATCTGGATTTTAACCCTTCCTCCATCACGTACCTGTCTTGGGACCTTGAGCCACCTCCCTCACAAGACTGAGCCTCTGTCTCCTCATCTATAAAGAGGCGTTATCTGTGTCCATAGAGAGCTTTCTAGGCATGAGGACAAGAGATGTTGGGTTAATCTGAAACAGTGGGTATGAATAAGGAGGACTAGTACTCAGGCACTGGGTTTGGGGCCTGTCAATCATCTGTTGATGTGTAAATAAAGAAGAGTCCAGCAAAGGGTCAAGTGCAGGATGGAAGACCCTTTCCCATCCTTCTTGCCCTAAGAGAGAGGAAGAGCTTCTGGAAACCCAGATTCTTGGCCTGGGAAGAGGTTGCTTTCAGTATCTGCCCACAGAAGGGGAAAGAGGAAGTGAGTATAACTGAAAGCTCTTTGAGAACAGGGACTGGCCCTCCTGTTCATTTCTGTGGCCCCCCTTCCCCCAGTTACCTAGCACTGGGCTTGGCAGAACATAGGCGCTCTGGCCACATTTATGAACTAAATATACAATCTCATTTGCATCCTCACAGCAACCCAATGGGATAGTTACTATCATCCTCCATTTTACAGTCATAAAGTGAGGGCCAGGAAGGCGAATGCATCTGCTCAGGGTCAAACTAGCTGTAGTAGCACAGCAGGGATGCAGTCTGTGTAACACAAGTCCATTCTTGTTCCATTGCACCACTCTGCTGTCTTCACCCCTAACTCTCTGTGATGCTGCCCTGATCAACACTCTGGCTGGTGGGGAAGGCCACTGGGTCAAATGGAGAGCCCCGCAGGCAGAGATTGGTGAGGGGTGTGGGTGACAAAATTTCAGGCCACTCCTGGCTTGAGCTGGATCCTAGCTGTTCTATTGCCACAAGTGTCCTAGGATCTCAGAGTGTGCTAGTAGTGGGCAAGACCACCTCTGATGAACACACACAATGAGGGACTATGGGGCAATGAGATGTTGGGAAAGGGAAAGGAAAAGGTGTGGGAAAGGACAACTGCTGAAAATAGCAGAGACAGTCACCCTGGCCTTCCTGGTTATCTATTGTATCTAAAGATACAATAAAGTACTTTGAGGTTCTTCCTGGAGTCTATCATAAGTCCTTCCTGCTGCTATCTAAACCCATTCTTTCTAGCTTTATTGCATCTGGGCTTCTATACAAACAACTTTTTACTGTACTTTAAATAACATCCTTTCAGGGGCTCTGGCCGGCAAAGAAAACTCCTCTACTCAAGCCAAGAGTGAGGAGAACTTGCCACCAACTCTACCCAAGGAAATCAATTGCCGAACTCATTGCCTAAAGGGGCCTGAGTAAAAAGAGCCCTGGACTCAGCTTCTGGCTCTCCCAGTGACTGTCTGTAACTTTGGACATGTTATTTGGGCATTCTGTGCCTCAGTTCCCACATGTAGAGTAGGTATTATCCATTGACCTCCTATCTTAGGAGCATGGCAAACAGTCGCTGCTCAATAATCAGAGTTGTGGTCTGGTGATAACATGAATCTGCATCTTCATGGCATTCCGCTCACTGATTCCTGCGCCTTTGACTTGCCTTGGCTGGGAGTTTACACCTCAAGTCTAGCCCTCAGCTCCAGCCCTCGGCTTGTACCTGCACAGTTCTGGGAGGCCTGCGTAGTGCCCTGCGCTACCCCAGGAGCCGCCTATGCCTGAGCAGTATCTCCTCCCAGCCTTCCGGCTCCACGATTTTTTCCCAGTGGCCGCCCTGACTTCTACAGCTGCCGCAGCTGCTCTCTGTACAATATGACTGCCCCATCTTCTGTTTCTCTGAAAGCTCCTAGGATTGCTTTTTAGCCAGGGACCCCTGAGTCACATACCCAGGCCTCCAGTGTTCAGAAGCCATGTCAATGCATCCAGCTCTGAATTTACATTTGCATTTCCAAAGCCCAATTTACATTACAATTATTCCTGTCTTGCCATGCAGGGGGACTCCACACATATTTTGGGGGAGGCCTTCTGGCCAACTCTAAGGATTGGCAATCACATCTTCTTGGGCCTCATTCCCCTAGCACTAGGGCTTTTTTTCTTGGTTTCTTAGAGTGACCACACAACCATATCTTTCATTCTTACTCCTTTTCCAGGTAGGAAGTATATCTGGGCCACTCTAACCAACAGGGCTGAACCCACTTAACAGTCCTTGTCATGGTATTCTGTCCCATTCCTGACTCCAACCAGTTGGAATACAAAGGATATACATTTTGTGCATCAATTTAGCAAAAATTTAAAATAGTGGCCAAGGTTGCAGTGAGATGGGCAATCTCATGTACTGCTGGTGGAAGTGTAAATTGGTATAGCCTTTTTGGCAGGCAATTTGGAAATATCAAGACCCTTAAAAATAGGTATACATTGTGACTCAATAATTGCCCTTACAGGAACTGACACTAAAGAAATATCTGCAAATTTGGATTAAAATATATGTAAAAGCAATTCATAAAAACAGTAATAAGCTAAATGTCCAACATAAGAAAATTAAATACATACAATTATCTACAATTTATAAGGATATTATGGAGGAAAAATTTGCTCATGCTATAACGTTAAGTTAAAATATGAAGAATACCAAGTCATAGATACAGCATGATCCTGATTTTTTGTTTTTACTAACAGTAAACGTTCAAATAAAAAGACTAGAAGGAAATTAACCAATTGTTAACAGTGTCTGACTCTAGGTGGTGGGATTATAGTGGATTATAATAATAAAAGCTAACACTTGTATAGCGCTTTTCTCAGCACTTTACATATATTTATATACACTTACTCCTTATATCTATCCTACAGGAGAAATACCATATTATCCCCATTTTGCAGATGAGGAGACAGAAGTGGAGAGAGGTGAAGTGACTTGCTCAACATCACACAGTTGGTAATTTTCTTCTTTGTAATTGTCATTCTCCAGATTCTCCACTATGAGTATGTTTGACTTTTATAATCAGAACAAAAATGCACAGGGATAAGCTTTGTTAAGAAAAATCGAAGGGTACTGTGGCTTACAGGGCCTCCTTGGCCCAGCTGGAGACAGCTCTATGAGCAGCCAGTTTTTATGTGGCACTGCAGGTCTTGGGGTCTTTGTGATCTTCTCTTGGCCTATCCTGTCTGGCCACAGGCCACCGCTCAGGGCCTGCCCTCTCCTGCTTGATATGCCTCATGGCTAATGCCCCACCTCCCCACCTACTGGCCTTTGTCCCTTGCAGGGAAAGCCTACGTTGCTAGCTGGACGCTCACCTCTACTGTCCATCCCTGGAATAGCAGAGGCTGGCAGTGGGCTGGCTTTGCCTACCAGCCCCATCTCAGGGACATCACCAAGGGGGATGTGGAGGGGGACATTTATCTTCAGGCCCCTGTCCCCGAAGATTCTACAGAGATTTGTTGTTTTCAACTGTAACAGAGAGGTGGCATTGTCTAGAAAGGGGCTGACCTCCTTACCTTGGCCCTGGGCCCTCTTTACTCTGCAGAGGCCACTGCCCCATCTTTTCCTGGCTTGACCACTGCTTACACAGGTCACAAGCACTTCTGTGTGGGTGCAAGCATCAGCCACCCAGCTTTCCTGGGGTCATACCTGGCTGCAAGCTGGTTCAAGTAAAAATGGAAGCTCTCTGGAGGGGAGGAGTAACTGCAGCTCTGTGCCTTCTCGTGCCCTCTTCATGCCATGCCCTGGCCACTGTTCCAAATCCAGATTCCGGGAATGTTTAGCAAGGCCTGCGGGGTGGGATGTGGAGGCTGGTCCCCAGAATATGGGGAGCAAGAAGCGGGCAAGAGGGTGCTATGAGCTCTCTTGCAGGCTGGAGGAGGAGCAGCAGATCCCACTGTAGGCAGCTTTGCTTCTTGGCCCTCTGGAAGGCAAGAACAAAATGGAGTTTGGGAAAAATAATTGATAGGATGCCTGGGATCTTGTCCTGGCTTGTCCTCTAACTGTCTGTGTGACCCAAGCAAGGCCCTTCCCTTCTCTGGGCCCCAGAATCCTTCTCTGGAAAATGACAAGAACAGTGATCCATTTCACTAGGCTGTCATGAGAATCAAGAGACACCTACACAGGATGGGAATGCAGTTTGTATAGTAGAAAACAGGGTGGAATCGTGAGCTGGTTAGGAAGCTGAGAGATTCTGAGTCAGTACTTTTCCCTCTCCAAGGCTCCATTTCCTTATCTGTGTAAGTACACTGGGGAGTGCGTGCTCTTCAACAACTTTGTGAAAGCAACGAGCCCATTTCCTATAAAAGTACACAGCAAACAAAGTGTTGCACATGATTTCAGGAAGGCCTTTAATTTCATGGGTCTCTTTTTTGGGCCACTTCCAGGCCAGAAACCGCTGTCCTAGGTGAAGGCTTTAACCCCTTCTCTAGCCAGCTTTCTGGGTGTTAGGCAGCCTCTGCTCACACACCTGTGGTGATAGAGAACTCACTCCTTGCCAGGTAACTGGTTCCACCCTTGCAGACCTCTGACTTTGCTTATGCTCAGCTGAAATCTGCCTCCCTGGAGGCTTCTCAGAGGCTTCCCTGCCTAAGGAAGCTGAAAAATGCCTGGGGCCAGGTGTGCTCTGGGCTCTGGGTTATCTGGGCAAGAGCATGACTCAAAGCCAAGTCAACTACTTTGCTGCTGCTGCTCCCAGAGGTGGATGCTGGATTTTCTGCCTCATAAAGTTGTCCACCAAGTCACTCTGGAGGCAGCTTGTGGCCGGGCTCTGGCAGCCAGCTGGTCTGCTCAACTTCCCCCAAGGAAGGGGGCAGCTGGAGGTGGGGTCTTGACAACACCTCTCGCACTAGCCTGCAGCACTCTCAAAACCAGGGTTAAAAGACCTACCCCCACCGCCACCATCCCTCCAGCATGGGATGAAGTCCTGGTGTGAGCTCAGGAGCTAGAGAGAGCAGGTTTCAACTCAGAGATCCTAATAGTAAATACCTCAACCAGGAGCAAGGAGTGTTAAATAAAGTAATGAATGTAATGAACATCAGTTCCCTTCCTCCTTCTGCCCCCTCCCTAGGCCTGTCCATTTCAGCGGGGCAGAGTTAGTGTGAAGCAACTAGATTGAGCATTTCTTGAGTATTTAGTGTGGACCATGTTCTGGGCATGTTAGATCTTGAGAAGAAACCCATCAATATGTTCAACTTAATTGCCCAAGTTCACACAGCTGGTAAAGAATGATGAGGAATTTGAACCCAGGTCTGGCTTCCCTAAACACACATTCATAACATGGCATCATCCTGCCTCCAGGCAAGGGGTGAAGATGATACTCTCCCACATAAAGCGGCTTCTTTTTTAAGGTTCTTTCAGGACCACCATTCAGATTGTTCTAGGGGAAAAAGAAGCAAAAAGGTTAATGGATTCCCTTAGCCCCCAAATCCTCACCAAATTGTGCATGGAGTAACTTCTCCCTCTCTGCCGACGCCAGCCTTCCCACGTGTGTGAGACCATTGCTGTGGAAAGAAGCCGGGCCTGACTTCAGGGATCTGGTGTGAAATGACTGGACCCATGCGTTCTGAGTAAACAAGAGAGCCCCTTCTGGCTTCTCCGGGAGGAACCAAATGGCTTCAGCATTCAGGTAGGCAAGAGAGGCCCGTGAAAGGAAGTTTGTTCAGCTCGGATCAAGAGAAACAGATACTTCTTGGGTGGCAGGGTGAGGCATTTGGTGGTCTGAGCTGAGGGTAGGAACAGGGTGGAGTACCAGAGAAGCCTGGGGAAGAGGGCGACACAGAGCTGGAGTAGGACTTGCCCAAGGCCTCTGGGGCCCTGGGCTGAGAGGGAGATGGGGCTCCTGTGCCTGTCCAGTTTACCCTCTAAGGCACCCTCAGTTAGCCTCTGCTTCCCTCAGGGCCCGCTCCCTGCCTGGCCAGAGCCTAACTCCACCTCAGAAAAGGCATTCCTGGGCTTTCCCAAGGCAGACCTGGCAGGCCATTGCCATGGCAGCCAGGGATTGCTGGGAGGAGGAGCAGGAGAGGAGCGACCTGGGAACTGTTCCTGCAGGAAGGCATTTCCTGGGTCCTTCGGTGCCTAACCTGAGGGGATGTTGCTCTCTGTGGCTTATGGCTGGCAATTGAGGTTATGGCCTTCCTCAGCCCACCCAAGGCCAGTCTCCAGTCTGAATGTGGTGTGTGTGTGCGTGCATGTGTGTGTGTGTGTGTATGTGTGTGTATCTGTTAGTCTGTATATGTGTGTGGGTATACCGAACCCCGGGGGGGGCCACATGTGTGTATGGATAAGTGTGTATGTGTACACTCATGGGGGTACACAGAGGCCCCACAAGAGCAGGGGCCCTATATGTATGTATGTCTTTGTGAATGTTTCTTAAACAGTAGGGAGAGGAGGAGAAAAGACAAAAGCCCTAAATGACTCTGGCTTTTGGAGGAGCCAGCCCAGTGTGGCGGGTGTAGGGAGCGGGCCGGCCAGGGGCCTGATTGGAACCAGACTCAGCAAGGAGGGGCTGTAAATGTTTTTTGCTGCCTGTCCTGAGAAATTTATGTCACACCCACTCCATCATCCTGGCGGGGGCAGCTTCTCCCAGCTGCCTGTGGTTCTGGGCTTTCCAGCGTTACCAGCAACCACTATGGGGGTCCCTGAGCCTCCCTCAGTCCCGGGCTTGGGTGGACCCATCCCATAATGTCCTGAGGCTGACAGGGATGCTCCAAGCAGGGGTGGATGAAGAGGAGGAGGAGAGAGCCTTCCCACAGAGCCTGAACATGGGGCCGGGAACACATTGTGGAGGTGTAGGGAAGAAGAAGACAGGAGAGGGGGCTGTGCTGCATTCAGAATCTCTTCTCTGCCCTCTTCCCCTCTTAATGGGGGATAGAGACCTAGAGTAGACAAAGAAGGACAAGATGGCCCCTGAAGTAGGTTTCAGAGACCATTTGGTATATGATGAAAACTGAAGCCCAGAGATGAAAAGGGACTTGCTCAAGGCCGTGCATCAAGGGAGCCAACGGCAGGGCCAAGACTGCAACCCAGCCTCTACCCATCCTGCTCTATGTGGCCTTTCTCTCCACCTCACAGCCAGAGACCTGTCTCAACCTAGGATTTGGCCCTGTCTTTTTCTGATCATGTTACTCCATCCTTAAAATCCTCCACTGGCTTCCCTTTGTTCTTAAGAAAAAGACAAGACTCCTGACCACAAATTACAGGGTCTGCCTTGATCTAGCCCCTGCGTACCTCTCCAACCACATCTTGTACTAAACTCCCAAGCTCCCTCCTGCCTCTGGGCCTTTGCACATGCTGTGCCCTCTTCCCGAGTTGATCTTCCTTCTCTTTTTCTGTTATTTGACTCCTACTTCGACTTTAGAACACAGCTCAAGTGTATCTTCCTCAAGGAAACGTCCACATATGTTCCTGGCTGGGACACATTTTTTCATTTTGTACTCTCATGGCACCATGGACCTCTCCTCCATGGCACTTCTCACTGTTGCAGTTTTTCTTTTGTTGTGTTACTTTGTGATGAATGGCTACCTTCCCTGCCAGACTCAGAGCTCCATGAGGACAGGAACCACAGCTGCTTTGGCTCGCCAATACTATCCTAGTGCTCAGGGCAGGCCAGGCAAATGACCACAATAATGACAAGGACATCAGGAGCTAATATTTGAGGCTTACCATGTGCCAGGCGCTCTTGCAGCTGCATTACTTAGAATAGAAAAATTTGATCACAAACTATTTGAGGTAGTTACTATCATTATCCCCAACATACAGATCAGGAAACTGGGACAGAGAAGTTAAAGAACTATACCGAGGTCACACAGTGAGTAGTGAAACTGGGATTTGAACCCAGGCAGTGTGGCTCCAGAGCCTGTGTTTTGACCTCTACCACCATAAGTGCTCAATAATAAATATTTGTTGATGACATGTTTTTGTCTGAGCCTCCTCAACTTCAATCCTTGAGGGAGTTCCAGCCACTGAGCACCTCCCTGGATCTTGGAGTGGTCCCACCCCAGAACACCCTGCCACCTCCCCAGGTCACTTCTTCTGAGTCCCCTCTCCTGGCTTCCCCTGTACACACTGCTTGCCTCTGCTACTCCCTGGGATAACATGAGAAGTTTCTAGGGCTGGGCAATGTCCCTGGGTTTAGAGAGGTACTTTCCCACGTTGAACACTGGCTCTGGTCATTACATCTCAACCCAGAGTCCACTGACTTGCTCTCAGCTCTCCAAGCTCAACCCCTTCCCAGCTGTGTGCCAAGCTGATTCACCTCCCTGAGCCTCAGTCTCCCCTTCTGTGAAATAGAGCTAATCACAGTACTGCACAGTAGGGTTTTGAGGATTCAGTGAGTTTGCCTGTGGGTAGTTTGTATCTGCAAAGCACAAGACCCTTACTAGTTATCACTTGTGTCATTGTTATTAACAATAAGTAAGATGTAAACTGAAACTTTCTTCATCATTTCTAGCTCCAGAGCCCGATGGAGACCAAGAGTGATACACTGTACTCATGGTAGGTGTTCAATGTGCCCCCTTTTTGCCTGCTCACCCTCACCACACCCTAGACAAGCTTAGGACTGGTTAGGAATCCCCAGCCCTGCGTGAGGGAGGGGGCAGAACTCTATCACCCCACCGCTTCCCCTCTCTATCAGCCCCCCACCGGCCTTGCTGTCTCTCTGCCAGGCCAAAGGCAAGGGAACACACCGCCTTCACCAGCCCCACCTCCTAGGCCCCAAGAGCCCTGCCCCCTCCCTGCCATGGCATCTTGAACAGAGCTGAGTCTATGGCTCTTGGTGGGGGGTGGCTGTGGGATGGGGGGGCCGCCGAGAGAGGAGGGTTACAAAAGCTGTGCCTTGCTTTCCCAGTGGCCTCCCAGGGGCCAATGAATGCACAGAGCCGCAGCCTGGGGGCAGCCAGCGTGTTTTCATTTTGCTCTGTTTGTTTTCTGTTTAGATCAACTGCTCAGTTCTGGTTTGGGCCTCTGAGGGCTGATGGGGTTTGGCAGGTAAGAATTTCTGGGGCCACCCATCTCTGCCTTTTACAGGGCTATGGGCTCAGCTCCCACCAGCCCCTGCAGGAGCAGGAAGGCAGCCTGATCTACTGCCTTACTAACCTCTTTCTTTACTTTCCTCTCTCTTTCTTTTTTCTCTTTTTCTTCTCTTTTTTTCTCTCTCTTTCTTTCTTTCCTTCTTTCTTTCTTCTTTCTCTCTTTCTTTCTTTCCTTTCTTTCTCTACTCCCTACCCCAACTCTCTCTTGCTCCCTCTCCCCTCTGTCTCTCACATCTCTCTCTCTCTCTCGCTCGCTCTCACTCGCTCGCTCTCTCTCTGTTTGTTTCTGTCTCTTACTGACTCCCTGTGCAGTAGCTTTTTCTGTTTTGCCATCTGTCTCCCTGTTTTTTTTTTTTTTCTATTTCTCGATTTCTTTTTCTAAAAAGAAGAAAAAGAAATCCAAGCCTGGGCTTTAAGAGGCCTGAGTTCTGGCTCAGCTTCTACCCTAGCTCTCTCTGAGTAACCTTCAATAAGTAGTTCTTTCCCATCTCTGAGCCTCAGTTTCCCCATCTGCACACTGAAGGCTCTAACTTACGTGACCGCTGAAATCTAAGCTAGAAGATCTTGTGATTATTTACTCCTTGCAGGGAATAAGAGGGAGGGAATGGATCAGATTCTCTAGGGAGCAGGACCACACAGTGCAGCCTAGATGGCAGGAGAAAGGGAGGTCAGTGGAGTGTCTCCTTGGGCAGTGAGGGCTCATGGGAAAGGGCAGAGATGAAGGAGACCACCCTTGCTGGTACCAAAAACCCAGTCTAGAGAACCCAAGGAACTGACAGAGACCTGAGGTCTGGAAAGGTAGAGGCGCCCACCCAGCAGTGGCAGGGGACAGGGCTTAAAGAGCAGCACACTGGTCTTGATGTTTGGTGTTCCATCTGCATTCCATGCAGCCTGGGATCAAGCCAAAGGCCAGAGGCCCTCTATCTTCCAGCTTACCTCTCTTCTCTCTGTGGCATCTACCCGATACTCTCTGGTGACTTAAGGGTGGATGAGTAGGGGCTAGAGAGTGTCACCCATCCTTGCATGGCCTCCTCCTCTCATCTCACCAGCACCTCAGACCTACTGCACACCAAACCAAACTGCTTCTCCATTCCCACCCATGCCTCCTCGTCCTCCTTGCTTCTTTTCCTGAACGAATGGTGCAGCCATCCTCCCAGGAGCTCAGGCCCTGGCTCTGGCTTCCCCCCACCTCCCACATCCAGTCTATTTCTAATTATGTGGCCTCTACCTCCTTCCTCTCCCGCCCCCAGGCCTCTCCAACACCCCCACCTACTGCCATGGCCCCAGTCCTTTCGACCACCATTTCTCACCCAGCTCCTTCCACAACCACCTCTTGTGACCATGTCTTCTGTCTCACCACCCCTAGTTCTGCCTCCACACAGCTGCCAAGGCCACCATAATTCTGGGACCTAGGAGTAATTTCAACGGTTTGGCTGTTACATATACAGCTGTTATAAACATCTGTGTGCGTGTCTTTCCAAATGGAATTGCTGGTTCATGGGTAAGCATACATTCAACTTTCACAGATATTGCCTCATAGTTTGCCAAAGGGTTGTACCAATTTACACTCCTGCCAGCAGTGCATGAGAGTTTTGGTGACTCTCATCTTCACCAATATTTGGGCATTTGTATTTTCTTTCATTTTATTCATTCTAGTGTGTTGATGATGTCATCTCATTACGGTTTTAATTTACATTTTCTTTTTGACTAAGTGGAGCACCTCTTCATATATTTATTGTCTATCTTGATATTCTATTTTTGTGAAGTGCCTGTCAAAGTCCTTTGCACATTTTTCTATTGGGTTGCATAATACATTCTGAATTATGACTCCTTTGTCAGATATATCTATTGCAAATATTTTCTCACATTCCGTGGGTTGTCTTTTCATTCTCCTACCATAACCTTTTGATGACCAGTATGTTTTTATTTTAATATAGTCCAAATTATCAAATTTCCTTTTCATGGTTAGCATTTTTAGAGAAATATTTGTATACTCCAAGGGGACAAAGTTGTTCTCCTATATTTTCTTCTAAAAGCTTTATTGTGTTGCCTTTCACATTTATGTTTGCAATCTATCTGGAACTGACTTCTGTGTATGGTGTGAGGCAGGGTCAAGATACAGATTTTTGTTTCCCTATGGCTATCCAACTGATCCAGCACCATTTATTTATTTATTTTTTTAAAAAAGAACCTACAATGTACTGCAGTGTCATTTTTGTCATAAATTAAGTAATCATATATGTGTGGCTTTGTGTTTGAATTTTCTCTTCTTTCCATTTGGCAGTTTCTATATCCTTGTGCCAGTACCACAATGTCTTAACTACTATAGCTTTCTATGTCTTGATATCTGGTAGTAAGAGTTCTCCAGCTATATTCTTCTCTTTTAAGATTACCTGGGAAATTCCTGGCCCTTTGCATTCCCATCTGAATTTTAGAACCAATTTGACCATTTTCAATTTAAAAAAGCACTTGCTGGGATTTTTGCATGAAATCACATTGACTGTATGGATTAATTTGGAGAGAACTGACTTCTTGGGAATATTAATTTTTCTAAATCACAGATATGGTTTATCCCTTAATTTATTTATGTCTCCTTTATTTCTCTCCATAACGTTTTATAGTTATTGGTGTCAAGATTTTTCACATTCTTCATTAGATTTATTCCTATTTCATATTTATGCTATTACAAATAAGGTTCTTAAAACCTCATTTTTCTATTTTTTGCTGCTATATGGAAATATAATGAATCTTTGCATATCGACTTTCTATCCAGTGATCTGGTTAAATTCACTTATGAGTTTTATTATTTTGTCAATAGAGTCTTTGGATTTTCTATGTACACAATCATGTCGAATGCAAATAATGGCAATTTTACTTCATCTTTTCCAATCTTTTATTTCTTTTGCTTGCCTTATTGCACTGATTAGAACCTCCAGCACAATGTTGAATGGAAATGGTGATAGTGGGCATCTTGTCTTGTACCCAGTCTCACTATGTGGAAGCTTCACTATTTCACAATGAAGGCCCAGCACGGTGACTCAAACCTGTAATCCCAGCACTTTGGAGGGCTGAGGCAAGTGGATCACCTGAGATCAGAAGTTCAAGACCAGTCAAGACCAGCCTGGCCAACATGGTGAAACCCCATCTCTACTAAAAATACAAAAACAAACAAACAAAAAAATCAGCCAGCTGTGGTGGCGCATGCCTGTAGTCCCAGCTACTCGGGAGGCTGAGGCAGGAGAATCACTTGAACCCGAGAGGAGGAAGTTGCAGGAGTCAAGATCATACAACTGCATTCCAGCCTGGGTGACAGAGCAAGACCCCATCTCAAAAAAAAAAAAAAAATTCACAATGAAGTATGTTGTTTGCTGAAGGTTTTCATAGATGCCCTTTGCCAGGTTGAGGAAGCTCCCTTCTGTTCCTAATGTGTTGAGACTTTTATCATGAATGTGTGTTAAATTTTGTAAAATGCTTTTTACGCATTTATCATGATTTTTCTCCTTTTTACTGTTAGGTGAATTACAATGACTGGTTTTTGATTGTTAAACCACCCTTGAATTCCTGGATTAAAACTCATCTGGTCGTAATGAATTATTCTTTTAATATTTTGCTGGACTCCATTTGTTAATATTTTATTTTACTTTATTTTATTTTGAGACAGGGTCTAGCTCTGTCACCCAGGCTGGAGTGTAGTGGTGCAGTCATAGCTCACTGTAAGCTCAAACTCCTGGGGTAACATGATCCTCCCACTTTGGCCTCCCAAAGTGCTAGGGTTATAGGTGTGAGCCACTGTGCCTGGCCAGCTAATATTTTAAATCATGCTTTTTTTGTGATAATTGTAGATTCACATACAGTTGTAAGAAATAATACAGAGATATATTGTATCCTTTGCCAAGTTTCTCCCAATGTTAATATCTTGCAAAAATACAGTACGGTATTACAACCAGGATGTTGACATTGATTCAGTCAAGTTGCAGAACAGGCTGAGCTCATGCCTGTAATCCTAGCACTTTGGGAGACTGAGGCAGGAGGATCGCTTGAGTCTAGGAGTTTAAGACAAGCCTGGGCAAAATAGCAAGGTCTTGTATCTGCAAAAAATTTAGAAAAAAAAAAAATAGCTGGGTTGCCTGTAATCCGAGCACTTTGGGAGGCCAAGGCAGGCAGATCACCTGAGGTCAGGAGTTTGAGACCAGCCTGGCAAACACGGTGAAACCTTGTCTGTACTAAAAATACAAAAATTAGCTGGGCTTGTTGGCAAGTGCCTGTAATCCCAGCTACTTGGGAGGCTGAGGCAGAAGAATGGCTTGAACCTGGGAGGTGGAGGTTGCAGTGAGCTGAGATCACGCCACTGCACTCCAGCCTGGGCGAAAGAGCGAGACTCACTCTCAAAAAAAAAAAAAAAATAGCTGGGTGTGGTGCTGCATGCCTGTAGTCCCAGCTACTTGGGAGCCTGAGGCAGGAGGATGGCTTGAGCTCAAGAGGTCACAGTGAGCTGTGATCATGCCACTGCACTCTAGCCTGGGCAAAACGGCGAGATCCTGTCTCAATAAATAAATAAATAAATAATAAAGTTCCAGAACAGTTCCATCACAAGAATCCCTCCTATTGCCTTTTATAGCTATGCCCACTTCCTTCCTGCTCCCACCTCCTCTTTAAACCCTGGCAACCACTAATCTTTTCATTTCCAAAAGTTTGTCATTTCAAGAATGTTATATAATGGAGTCACACACTACATAACCATGTGGTATTAGTTTTTTGACTTAGCATAATTCTCTAAAGATTCATCCAAGCTGTTGCATGTATGTTTGTTCCTTTTTATTGCTGAGTAGTATTCTGTGGTATGGATGTACCAGTTAGCCAGCCGCTCGTTGAAAGACATCTGGGCTGTTTCCAGTTTTGGGCTATTACAAAGAAAGCTGCTATAAACATTCACGTACAAATTTTTGTGTAAACATTAATTTTAAATTCTCTGGTATCAATGTCTGAGTGCAACTGCTAGGTCATATGGTAGTTGCTCACTTAATTTTTATAAGAAACTACCAAACTCTTGTGTAGAATTACTGTACCATTTTACATCTCCAGCGGCAATGTACGAGTGACCCAGTCTCTGCATTCTCACTAGCATTTTTTATTGTCACTTTTTTAGGCCAATTGATAACTATGTAGCGATAACTTATTGTGGTTTTAATTTGCACTGATGATGTTGACTAACTTTTCATGTGCTTATTTGCCATCTGTAGATCCTCTGTGGTGAAATGTCTCTTCATGTCTTTTGCCCATTTTCTCACTGGATTGTTTGTTTTGTTTTACTGTTGAGTCTTAAGAGTTCTTCATATATTCTGGATACAAGTCCTATGTCAAATACATGTTTTGCAAATATTCTCTCCTAGTCTATAGTTTAACTTTTCATCTATTTTATTGCAGAACATAAGTATTTAATTTGATGAAGTCTAATTTATCCATCTTTTCTTGTATGAATCATGCTTTTGATATCAAGTCTAAGACTTCTTCACTAATGCCTAGGTCCTGAAGATTTTCTCCCATGTTTTCTTCTAAATAATTTGTAGTTCTATGTTTTATATTTAAATCTATGACTCATTTTCAGTTAATTTTTGTGTAAGGTGTGAAGTCTAGGTCGAGGTTTGTCCTTTTGTTTATGAATTTCCAATTGTTCCAGCCTAATTTGTTGAAAAGGCTGTCTTTCCTCCATTGAGATGCTTCTGTACCTTGGTCAAAAATCAGTTGGGGGCTGGGCGCGGTGGTCACACCTGTAATCCCAGCACTTTGGGAGGCCGAGGTGGATGGATCACTTGAGCTCAGGAGTTTGAGAGCAGCCTGGGCAATATGGTGGAACTTCATCTCTACCAAAAATACAAAAAAAAAATTAGCCAGGCATGATGGCACAAGCCTTTAGTCCCAGCTATTTGGGAGGCTGAGGCAGGAGGATCACTTGAGCCTGGGAGACGGAGGTTGCAATGAGCTGAGAGCACACCACTGCACTCTAGCCTGGGTGACAAAGCAAGACTCTGTCTCAAAAAATAAATAAATAAATAAATAAATAAATAAAATTCAGTTGAGCATATTTTTGTAGATCTGCTTCTGAGTTCTCTATTCTGTCCATTGATCTATGTCTCTCTCTCTCTCTCTGCCAGTGCCACACAGTCTTAATGACAGTAGCTATGTAATAAGTCTTAAAATCAGGTAGTGTGATTCCTCCCACTGTGTTCTTCTTTTGCAAAATTGTCTTAGCTATTCTAGTTCCTTTGCCTTTTCATATAAATTTTAGAATAATCTTGTCTAT
This sequence comes from Pan paniscus, assembly GCF_029289425.2. Taxonomy (NCBI): domain Eukaryota; kingdom Metazoa; phylum Chordata; class Mammalia; order Primates; family Hominidae; genus Pan; species Pan paniscus. The sequence continues at coordinate 68,692,352 of NC_073272.2, forward strand.
GTCTACAAAAAAACTTGTTGGAATTTTGATAAGAACAACACTAAACTTGCATAGTAGTTTGAGAGAACTGACATCTTTACTATGTTGAATCTTCCAATCCATGAACTCCTGGGTATGTTTCTCCGTTTTTTTTTTTTAGCTCTTTGATTTCTTTCATCAGCATATTGTGATTTTCAACAGACAAATCTTTTGCATTTTGTTAGATTGACACCTAATTATTTTTTTGGTGAGATTATAAATGGTATTGCATTTTTAATTTTGATATGCACATGTTCATTGGTAGTATATAGAATACAGTTTATTTCTGTATGTTTGTCTTGTATTCTGTTACCTTGCTGAACTTGCTTGTCAGTTCTGGGAGGGTTTTTTTTTTATAGATTCCTTGAGATTTTCATGCCTTCTGCAAATCAGAGCCAATTTATTTATTTTCCAATCTGTATGCCCTTTTTTCCTTTCTTTGTTCTTTGCTTTGCTTTCCTTATTACATTGACTAGAACTTCCAGCATTATTTTAAAGAAGAGTGATGAGAGCAGGCATCCTTTTTTTGTTCCCAATATAAGGTGAAAAGTATACAGTCTTTCATTATTGAGTATGACCTCAGTTGTAGGATGTTGTAGATGGTCTTTAACAAGCTGAAGAAGTTCACACTCCCTCCTTTTTCAAGTGTTTGTCTTATGAAAGAGTATTGAATTTTGTTAAATGCTTTTTCTGCATCAATTGATAATGTGATTTTTCTTTCTTAGTCTGTTAATATGATGGATTACATTGATTTCTGAGTATTGAACCAGACTTGCATTCCTGGAATAAACCCCACTTGGTCATGGTGTATGATTCTTTTTATATATTGCTGAACTGTATTTGTTGGCTTTTTTGGATAATTTTTCTATTTTTCTGAGGGATATTGGTCTGTAGTTTCTTGCTTTTTGTTTTTTTTTGTTTTTTGTTTTGTTTTGTTTTGTTTTGTTTTTGTATATGGTCTCTTCCAGTTTTGGTGACAGGGTAAAACTGACTTCATAAAATGAGTTGAGAAGTCTCCCCTCCTCTTCAGTGTTCTGGAAGAGATTATATAGAGTGAATTATTTTTAAACTTTTGGTAGAATTGTCCAGTGAAACCATTTGGGCCTAGAAATTTATTTTGAGGGAGGTTTTTCGAATTACAAATTCAATTTATTTGATAGTCATATGACTATCCAAATTATCTCTTTCATATTGAGTGAGTTATGGTAGTTTGTAATTTTCAAAGAATTGATACATTTTATCTAAGTTGTAAAATTTATGTGTGTAGAGTTGTTCATAGTATTTCCTTACTGTGCTTTTGATATTCACGGGATCTGTATCAATATCCTCTGTTTTATTCCTGATATTGGTGATTTGTGTCTTCTCCCTTTTTTTCTTTGTCAGTCTTGCTAGAAATTTGTCAATTTTATTGATCTTTTCAAAGAACCAGCTCTTTTGTTCCATTGATTTCCCACTCTTAAAGTCCTGGAACATACCTCACTTGGTCATGATGAATTATTCTTTCAATGTATATTCTGATTCCATTTCCTAATATTTCGTTTTTAGATTTTGCATTCATGTTTACAAGACAGATTGGTCCGAAATGTTCCTTTTTTCATAATACCATTGTCCACTTTTGGTATCAAGGTTTGTCTAGTTATTTGGCTAGGCTTATAAAAAGAATTGAGAAGTATTCCTTCTTTTTCTTTTCTCTAGAGAGATTTTTGTAATACTGATGTTAATAAACACATATAGTTTAATACACTTAGATATATTTGGTGTAAATAGTTTCACTTCTGTGCATGGAGCTAGGTGAAGGAAACACATTTTTTGTCTTTAACTGTGTGCCAGATACCATGCTAGGTATTTCACATTCATTATCATATTGTTTCTTTATAAAAATCTCATTGAGGAACTATTTTTATACCTGTCTCTGAGCTCAGAAATTGAGATTCATTGACTTGACTAAGATCACGCATGTAAGAATCAAAGCTAAGTCTTATTTATTAACCTCCTACTATTACCAGGCAATGTGCTCCAAGATGGCCATCTACTATAGCAGCTCAATGAGACAGTAATCATGTTTTTCATTATAGAGCTGAGGAAGCTGAAGCTTAGAGAGGTTGAGGAACGTGTTCAGAGCTGCACACCTAAGATTTGGACAAGCTGGTCTCCAGGTGATATTTTGACATTCTTCAGCTGAAGAGTGTGTTCTTTATGCTGTGATCAGAATGTCCCTCATGTGAGCACATCTTGTGTTTTAGTCACTGCCACAATTGTTAGCAGCAGGGAAGAGTCATGATGGTCAGGACAGCTGCCGGCCCCAGACTCCAGGTGTGACAATGAGTCAAAGCTGAAGATAAAGTTGGGGAATAGGCTGCTGGGCAGCTGGAATTAAAGGGCTCAGGAATGTGGGCCCTGAGGCTGGGGAGCAGACCAGGGCATGGGCTGAGGATTAGGAGATCAGTGGGAGGCTGGACTTTGATAGGTTGAGTTACCCACTCCTCTGTCATGGAATACAGCTTTCCCGGGCTAGGCCTGGCAGGACTGAACTTATTCTGCCACTGCAAAGCCCAGGCTTGAACCTGTATCAGTTCACTCCTAGGAAAGACACTGGAGGTGGAGGTGGGAGAAGAGGTGCCCTAAGGCCCTGGCCCCCAGCCAGAAGTATGGGGGTAACTAAACTGGGGCTAATGATATGGCAGAGCTGTGGGGGCTCCTTAAAGATCACCTGGTCCAACCACCCCACTGTCTAGAGGGAAACCAAGGCTCAGAGAACTGAGGATACATTGATGGATTTGTCCAAGGCCACACAACCCTGAATGGCCATCTTGGGGAGAGCAAGGACCCAGACTGAGCTGTGTGGGTGTGGGCACACAGGGGATGTGTGCACATAGATTGGCCTTCCTTCTATAAAGCCAGACCTTTATAACACCTGTTGTGTACTGAAGTGGGGATGAACATGAACTCTGAGGGCTGATTCTATGTATTAACTTGAGTGTCTAGAAACAAGTTATTTGAATGCTCTGGACTTCAGTTTCCTCATGGGCCCCTCATTGTAGTAATTACCTCATAATATTGTTGCACAGATTAAATAAGTATATATATATATATGTCACCTAGAACAGTGTGTGGCACATAGGATGCATTGTGTAAGTGCTGTTGTTATTGCCAGAGGCCCTGGGGTGGAGTGGAAAGAACAGAGGCTCAAGAGTCACCTACCCACGTCCCAATCCAGACTCTGTCACACTGGCTATGTGACTTTGGGCAAGTCCTTTTTGTCTCGGAGCCTCAGCAGCATCGTCTGCAATATGTGTAATATGGAATTCATAAGACTCCCTGGAGGCCAGATGCAGTGGCTCACGCCTGTAATCCCAGCACTTTGGAAGGCCCCCATTTGAGGCCAGAAGCTCGAGACTGGCCTGAGCAACATAGGGAAACCCCATCTCTATGTAAATAAATAAATAGATAAATAAATACATACATACATACTTTGGCTACCAGGGCTATTGGACTATCACATGGACAAATCACCTGTCTTACAGAAGGTCTTAGAGAAAAGGTGGCTGTTATTATAATGCTGATGAGACCCAGTGGGGACAGAGAGACATCCTTCATGGTTTCTGTCCCCCCAGGCCGTGGTCCTCCATACCCTTCAAGCTAGCCCAGCCCTACCCTGCTTTGAGCTGGATAGGCCCTGCAGCCTCTCTGCTCCTGCTCCCAGGCTGGCTTGCTGGCTTGACAACTTCCTTTCTCCCCACAGCACTGGGGGCTGTGAAGGCAATTCTGAGGCAGGGAGGGAGCTGGCTGGAACCCCAGATACCCCCACATATGGTGGCTTGCAATGGAGAGACAGAGTCTGGCTGCACATCTCCCTCCACCTTGGTAGGGTCTGCTTGCCTCAAAGCCTCCCATCCATCTGACCCTGGTCTGGGGCTCAGTGGAGCTGGAGTAGCCAGTTAGAATGAGAATCAGAGACTCCCAAGCTTCTGAGTACAGTTAACTTCAGCTCCTCAACTCTCCATCCTCACATATTTTAGTTTATGGGAGGGGGAACTAGACCTAGAAAGAACAAAGAATGCAGCCAAGGTCACACAGCAATGATTTCCATATTACAGAGTAGGAAGTTGTGGTTTAGACATGTTCAATGCAGAGTTAGGATCATAATCCAGATCTCTTAAATGCTATCTTTTCTAGAATCAGAATATGTACAGCCAGAAGAGATCTTAGTTTAAAGGACACCTGAGTCTAATCCCACTTTGTACATGAGTAACACTGAGGCCCAGAGAAGAAGAGGGATTTACCCATGGTCCAAAAGGAGTTAGTGGCAGAGGCGGCACTCGAACACAGCGTTCCTGATTTTTTTTGTCCAGGGGCTCTTCCCACACCCACCAGCTGCAGGAGAGGTGGAGGGCCCAAAGGCTGTGTGTCAGGGTGTGGGGTACCTGGCTCAGTACTGGGATGCTTTTAGCCCCTTCCCAGTCAGAACTATTGTTTTCCTACCACCTTATAGCTCTGGGGACCCTCTCTTACCTTCCTCATTGGTACCCTGGGGAAAGTGTTCCCACATGGCTGAGCCCTACAGAGAGTTAGGAACCTGAGTTCTAGGCTGTACGTCCTCAGATGAGTCCTTTCCTCTCTGTGAACCTCTGTTTCTCCAACTTTAAAATGGTGTCTATGGAGTGTGGAGCAAAGGAGGACTAGTTGAGTCTGAGCGGTAGAATTAACTGGAGAGCTGGGAAAAATCCCGATGCCCAGGCCCTACCCTAAACCCATGAAATTAGAATTTCTGGAGATGGGCCCCAGGCTTGGGAGGATTTGTCCAGTCCCCCAGGGGATTCCAGTGAGCAGCTGGGGTCAAGGAGATCTCTAAGAGCTCCTCTACCTGACTGTTGCTAAAATTCTGTGTCCCATTCAGGGTATCTTGGGTTGAGGGGAAGGAAGACCATGACAGCTCCCCTCCCACAGCCTCCACACCGAGCATGCCAGCCCAAACCATAGGCCATTTCCCCAGGGTTAGAAAATTGCTTTGTGGTTTCTGGAATTGTCTGAATTCCTGCTAGGACACTGCTCCTGTGGTAGGAGTCTGCTTGTCCACACCCCTCCGCCTCCTCTTTCCCTGAGATCCCCCCGCTCCTTGTCTGAACAACTCTGTGTGGACGAGAAATAATGCAGGCTCTGGAATCAGGACAGACTCAGGGCAACATCCCTGCTTCACCTTGAGTAGCTCTGCAAATCATTTCACCCTCTCTAAGCCTCAGTTTTCTCATTTATAGAGTGGATTGTATTGGTACTTAGCTCACAGCACTACTGGGAAGATTAACTGAGCCAATGCACGTGGCATGCCTAGCACAGTGTCCGGCACGAGGGAACACTCAGTGAACAGTAACAGCCCGGGGGGCAGCCTGGTGCCTGTCTCCCTCAGAAGAACCTCAGGGAAACTGACTTGCTCTCACTTGAAAGACTCAACATCCTGAATGAGGCCCTATTCTAAGACAGGGCTCTCAATCTGCTTTCTGTGCTTGGTGCTTTCTATTTCATGAGGCAGGTCCATTCCACTTGTGCCACCTTCCCAGCAAGCCCATGAGAGAGGAATTCTTATCATCTCTGCTATGCAGGTGACTAAGCTGGGGCCCAGAGAGGTTCAGTCATTTGTCCAAAGTTACTCAGTTTAGAATTGGTATTTGAAGGCAGAATTCGAAAGCTGGATTCAAAAGCGGAACCTTTACTAACATCCGCCCACCTCAATATGGGTGCAGAGGCCTACTGAAGGTGCTTGTAGAGTCAAGGGGGCCAGATACTAGCCAAACATAAACACAAACAGAGTCGGGGGTGCTGGGGCAGGCTATAACAAATATAATAGGGTTGGTGGGCTGGCAAGTTTAAAGGAGGCTCTCCACACCAGCCACCACTGAAGGGGGTTGACAAGTTGATATTTGCTGGGAAGGATGTTAGGGAAAATGATGAATGTTCCCCCTATACCCTGAGCAAACAAACAGCTTCTTACACACACACACATGCACACATGCGTGATAATACAACTAGCAATAGCCACCCTTTGTTTGTGTCTAGCTTTACAACATATGCAGAAAAACTTTCTCCTATCACCTTATTTTTCCCCCACAATACATTCGCTTTATTTCCCCCAACAAGATATTCATTTGACAGACATCTATTGAGCTCCTACTATGTGGCAAGCACTGTTCTAGGTGCTTAAGATACATCAGTGAACAAAATAGCTAAGATGCCTCTCATCATAGAGCCCGTAATCTAGTGAGGAGGCAAAAAGTAAACAAGAGAAATAAACATTTCATATGGTTGATGGTGATACGCGCTGTGGGGTAAGAAAAAAGCAGGAGGAAAGAGGGTCAGGGTGTGTGAGGGGAGGTTGCAGGTGCCCAGGTAGGTCACACTGAGAAAGAGAAATTTGAGAAAGCTCTGAAGGAGGGAAGGAGGCGAACCATGAAGATATCTAGAAGACCATTCTAAGTGGACAAAACAGTCCACGCAAAACACCCGAGTTGGTTGTGTGTGGGAAATGCTTGGAGAGCTACAAGGAGGCCAGCACTGGAGTGAGCAGAGAGGAGGAACAGGACGTGAGAGCAGAAGGTAATGAGAGACAACATCTTGGAGGACCTTGTGGCCACCTTGATGACTTTGGCTTTACTTTTAGAGAGATGAGGAGCCATTGGAGGGCTGTTACTTGGGTTTCACCAGACCCCTCCGGCTTGCATCCTTGAAGTGCAGAGAATAGGCTGTGGCAGGCAGGGTAGAAGGGTAATCCTCAGGGTAGAGACAGTGGAGGTGGTGAGAGGGGACCAGATGATAGGGCAGAGGATTTGAGACAGATGGAATGTGGAGTGATGAAGAAAGAAAGGAGGCAAGGAATACCTCATGTGCTACGAATGTCTCCACAGTCTCCACTTCTGTGGTCACCACCCCAGCAATGGCCTCCACACAGGGACTTCTTGCTCTAGCCCAGCCCCCTACAATTTACTCTCCACCCAGCAGCCAGAGGGGTCCTTTTGAAATGTAAATCAGGTCCTGTCACTTTCCTGATTTAATCCTCCTGTGGCTTCTCATGATACTTAGAAAAAAGTCCAGGGTCCACATGAGCTGGCTCCATCTGCCTTTCCAGTGACTTTTCCCACCTCATCCCCATCCCCCACTCGGCTCCAGCCTGTTCTGCTGTCCCAGGAATTCACAATCTCATTCCCACTTCAGGGCCTTTGCATTCGCTGTTTTCCCCACCTGGAATGTTCTTTCTCTACTCTGCAAGGTTGGCTGTTTGTCATTCTTCAGGTTGCAGCTGAAACATCGTCTTCTCAGAAAGATCATACCCTATACCACCACCCCATCAAAGTTAGGTTCATCATTCTGGGTTTTCTCCTATAGCTCCTGGGTTTTGTTTTTTCCCTTCACATCACATACCATGGGTGATATGTTGCTTTCTGCAACTTTTGTCCCCTTCACTCAGCTTCCTGAGGGCAAAGGCAGGGACCACACAGACTTGGCTCAGCCCTGCATCTCAGTGCCTGGTTCCAGGACAGGCGCTCAGGGTTAGTGTTTGTGTGGCAGTGCATGATAAGTGTTTTATAGCCATATGCTCATTTAATACCTACGGCAAGCCTGTGAACTAGGTGTTGCTATTATCTGCATTTTATAGACGAGGAAAGTGGAGAATGGAGAGGTCATAACGTTTCCAGTGATAGAGCAAAGATTCCAGATCTGTCTGACCTATTATAATCACACACAAACACACACACACACACACACACACACACACACACAATGGGCACTCTGGAAATATTTTTTAAATGAATGAAGGATTGCAAATGTTAAAAAGTTAGACTTAAATTTAGGTCCATCAGACATAAAATTCATATTCAACCTCCATCGCCTAAGCTGACATATGGGGAGCCCCATGCTATTTTTGATGTCAGATTATGGAAAGAACATGAGCTTTGGAGCCAAGCAGGCCTAGGCCTTCAATCTCTGTCTCACTGATTACTATGGGACCTCAAGCAAGTCACTTCACATCTATGAACCACTATTTGCTCATCTGTTTGTAAAATGGAGACGAAAGTCACCCCTGATTCTTGGGGTTCCTGTCAGAAGTGTGACTTTGGACAAGCTTAAGTCTGTTCCCTCCTCCAGTATTCTCTAATGTAGTAATCTCAATCTATACTGCTATATCTTGTTTCACTCATTCAACCTATTCATCTCTCCATCTACCTGCTCCTCAGTCCATCAATCCACCAATTCATCCATCCATCCACCCACTCATCCATCTATCCATCCATTCTCCATCCATCCACCCATTCATGCATATATCCACCCATCTATTCATCTATCCTCCATTCATTCATTCAATCTATTGATATGAATCAAGACCTCTGCTATATACGAGGCCCTGTGTTAGGCCATGAGCTACAGAGAAGAGTAGGATACTAACAAAACCTGTAGTCTAATTGTTCAAATAGTGGTCGAGGTCTCCCTGTGGTACCACAGGGAGGGAGTGGCTAGTGCTGCCTGTTGAACGAAAGCATGCTAGCTGGCCTGAAAACTGTAGCAGGCACCCTCCAAAGGCTGAAATTTTGTTGGTTCCTCTTTCAGTCCCAGTGCTTAGCATACAGGGACTTACTATATGCTGACCTGCTTCTGAACTGTGAACACTCCCTTGAATATAGTGTGAACTTTAGCCAATGGGCCACATAGTTTCAAACAGGGGTATGGCAAGATCAGATTTGTTTATAGAATGACTTTTCCAATCCCTGGTGTCTTCTGGGTTAGAAGAGACAGAATCAAAAGCAGGGGGCCCAATGTAGAGGCTGTTGGACTAGTAGCAGTGAGAGATAATGGGTAACTGACTTTGGCAGCAGTGGAGCTGAAGACAAGCAGAGAGACTCGGGAGATATTGAAGAGGTAGACTCACTTTGTTGTAATTGCATGGATGCAGAGGTGAGGGTGAGAGAAATGGAGAGATGGCTCCCAGGTTTCTGCTTTGGACAATTGGGGACCTGGCTGGATGACTCCAAGTGCTATACTATGGAGGCCTGGGACAGGGGACAGGGGAGTGGTTAAGAACACAGTGGCTTTAACTTTCCTGGAGCAGTTTGCTTGGCATTCACATTTATTGCCAGCAAATATTTTTCTTTCTTCAGAGCTGCAGCCCCTCAGCTCTGTCCTGCTCAGTGACAGATGTAAAGGCACATTAACAGATGCCAGTTGCTAACACACCTCCATTTAAACGGATTAATCAGCCCCTCGGAAACCTGGGAAATTCTCACTCCTGACACTCCTCTTTCTCTCTCTCTTTCTTTTTTCCTTTCTCTCACTTCCTCTCTCTTCTCTTCTCTTTCTCCCTCTACTCTTTCTTCTCTGTTTCTTACACAGGTACTCTCACATCCACCCTTACACATACTCACACACCCTATGCAGACTTGGGAGGATGTGTGTGTATGTATGTCTGTTTGTGTGTGTACACACAGGAATGGGGTGTGGGAGGGAATGGGAGCTTGAAATGTGAACTTTTTAAACATTTTTTGTGTCAGACCAGATTCTTAGTTAAGGCCCAAAAAGGAGCCCTATAGGTCATGTGTTTGCAGATGACATGATTATATATTTAGAAAACCCCGTCGTCTCAGCCCATAATCTCCTTAAGCTGATAAGCAACTTCTGCAAAGTCTCAGGATTCAAAATCAATGTGCAAAAATCACAAGCAATCCTATACACCAATAATAGATGAACAGAGAGCCAAATCATGAGTGAACTCCCATTCACAATTGCTACAAAGAGAATAAAATACCTAGGAATCCAACTTACAAGGGATGTGAAGGACCTCTTCAAGGAGAACTACAAACCACTGCTCAACGAAATAAAAGAGGACACAAACAAACGGAAGAACATTCCATGTTCATGGACAGGAAGAATCAATATCATGAAAATGGCCATACCGCCCAAGGTAATTTGTAGATTCAATGCCATCCCCATCAAGCTACCAATGACTTTCTTCACAGAATTGGAAAAAACTACTTTAAAGTTCATATGGAACCAAAAAAGAGCCCGCATCGCCAAGACAATCCTAAGCAAAAAGAACAAAGCTGGAGGCATCACACTACCTGACTTCAAATTATACTACAAGGCTACAGTAACCAAAACAGCATGGTACTGGTACCAAAACAGATATATAGACCAATGGAACAGAACAGAGCCCTCAGATATAACACCACACATCTACAACCATTTGATCTTTGACAAACCTGACAAAAACAAGCAATAGAGAAAGGATTCCCTATTTAATAAATGGTGCTGGGAAAACTGGCTAGCCATATGTAGAAAGCTGAAACTGGATCCCTTTCTTACACCTTATACAAAAATCAATTCAAGATGGATTAAAGACTTAAATGTAAGACCTAAAACCATAAAAACCCTAGAAGAAAACCTAGGCAATACCATTCAGGAAATAGGCATGGGCAAGGACTTCATGACTAAAACACCAAAAGCAATGGCAACAAAAGCCAAAATTGACAAATGGGATCTAATTAAACTAAAGAGCTTCTGCACAGCAAAAGAAACTACCATCAGAGTGAACAGGCAACCTACAGAATGGGAGAAAATTTTTACAATCTACCCATCTGACAAAGGGCTAATATCCAGAATCTACAAAGAACTTAAACAAATTTACAAGAAAAAAGCAAACAACCCCATCAAAAAGTAGGCAAAGGATATGAGGAGACACTTCTCAAAAGAAGACATTTATGCAGCCAACAGATATATGAAAAAATGCTCATCATCACTGGTCATCAGAGAAATGCAAATCAAAACCACAATAAGATACCATCTCTCACCAGTTATAATGGCAATCATTAAAAAGTCAGAAAACAACAGATGCTGGAGAGGATGTGGAGAACTAGGAACACTTTTACACTGTTGGTGGGAATGTAAACTAGTTCAACTATTGTGGAAGACAGTGTGGTGATTCCTCAAGGATCTAGAACTAGAAATACCATTTGACCCAGCCATCCCATTACTGGGTATATACCCAAAATATTATAAATCATACTTCTATAAAGACACATGCACACGAATGTTTATTGTGGCACTATTTACAATAGCAAAAGACTTGGAACCAACCCAAATGTCCATCAATGATAGACTGGATTAAGACAATGTGGCACATATACACCATGGAATACTATGCAGCCATAAAAAAGGATGAGTTCATGTTCTTTGTAGGGACATGGATGCAGCTGGAAACCATCATTCTGAGCAAACTATCACAAGGACAGAAAACCAAACACCGCATGTTCTCACTCATAGGTGGGAATTGAACAATGAGAACACTTGGACACAGGGCAGGGAATATCACACCCCGGGGCCTGTCATGGGGTGGGGGGCAGAGGGAGGGATAGCATTAGGAGAAATACCTAATTTAAATGATGAGTTAATGGGTGCGGCAAACCAACATGGCACATGTATACCTATATAACAAATCTGCACGTTGTGCACATGTACCCTGGAACTTAAAGTATAATAAAAAATAAAAATAAAAAAATAAAGCTGCTATGAACATTCATGTAAAAAAAAAATTTTTTTTGATGTCAGACCAGACTCTTAGTTAAGGCCCAAAAAGGAACCTCACAGGACATGTGTTGTCTGGAGCCAATGGGAAGCTCACTCATTCATTTAGTAGACACTTCCAGGGGCCTCCCCTGTGTCTGGCTCAAGCTAGGTCAGTGTAAAGTTCACAGAGAAGATAGTGAGGGAGACAGCTACCTCCCCAAACTTCTGGGGTGTGATTAGAGAGGTCATTGTGGAAGTACTGAAGAAGGAGTCACCAGTTGCCTGCCTGGGTGGCCACACAGGTGGTACCCTTTGCCATGGGCGTTGAAGAGTGAATAGAAGTTCATCATGCTGCTAAGACAGCAAGGACATCCCGTATAGAAGGAACAGCATAGGCAGACACCTGGAAGCATGAGAGGAAATGGTAAGTAGTTCATTGGGACTGAGTGGTACACTAGGAGATGGAAGATGGAAGATGGGGAAGGGTGAGCCCTGATGGCACATGAGCAAATTTGAATGGTGGATGGCTCATCAACACTTCAGATGCCCAGACCTTTTGGCACAGCAGTTTCACATCTCAGTGTCTGCCCTAGAGAAGTACTTGGCATGTGGATATGCACAGGGATTTCAGGATTTTGATAATATAAAAGAAAATGTAATGTATAATACAGTATATGAATAGCCACCAATAAGGGACTAATTTAATAAGATTTTTTTCATCCTTGCTAAGGAATATCATGAGGCAGTTACAGTAAGTGAAGTTTATCTCTTGAGGGCAGAACAAAAGTAAATAACATTTTTTTAATTGCAGCAAAATGAGTTGGTATACACGCATATATTTCCTAGCTATGTCAGCTGAGAGAGCCTAGAAGCAATGACATCTTAGTAGCAATGACTGCATCTAGTGCCCACATCTTGGTTTCTTCTAATACCATCTCCTCCAATAAAAGGAACCAGGGCTCCTTGGAGAAATGGCTGGGTCAGGGTTAGGGCAGGGAAAATCCAAGATAATCCTGGACCATCTCATGGTGCCAGAAAATAAGGAAGTGCTCACAAAATAAAATAAAATAAAATAAAATGAAAAAAAATGGGAGCTTGTCTAAGGAGCACAGGAGCCAACCTGCAGGATGTCCTAATAGCCAAAGTAGGAACAATTTGAGCAGAAAATAAATATAGTATTGTATTTTTAATAATTCATTTTTATTTTAGAGCGGTTTTTGATTTACGGAAAAGGTACAAATAAAACATTGAGAGTTCCCATATATTCCACATCAGGCTTCGCCTATTAACATCTCACATTAGTATGGTACACTGGTACAACTAATGAGCCAATATTGATACATTGTTATTAACTGAAGTCCATAATTGATTCACATTTCCTTAGATTTTACTTAATGACCATTACCTGTTCCAAAATCCCATCCAGGATATATAACATTACATTTACTCATCACCTCTCCTTAGGCTCCTCTTTCTTGCAACAATTTCTCAGACTTTTCTTGCTTTTGATGACTTTGACAGTTTTAAGGAGTATTGGTCTGGTACTTTGTAGAATGTTCCTCAATTTGAATTTGAAAAATCATGATTTTTTTTCTCATGGTTAAAATGGGGAATGGTTCATTGTAGATTCTGGATATTAGCCCTTTGTCAGATGAGTAGGTTGTGAAGATTTTCTCCCATTTTGTGGGTTGCCTGTTCACTCTGATGGTAGTTTCTTTTGCTGTGCAGAAGCTCTTTAGTTTAATTAGATCCCATTTGTCAATTTTGGCTTTTGTTGCCATTGCTTTTGGTGTTTTAGACATGAAGTCCTTGCCCATGCCTATGTCCTGAATGGTAATGCCTAGGTTTTCTTCTAGGGTTTTTATGGTTTTAGGTCTAACGTTTAAGTCTTTAATCCATCTTGAATTGATTTTTGTATAAGGTGTAAGGAAGGGATCCAGTTTCAGCTTTCTACATATGGCTAGCCAGTTTTCCCAGCACCATTTACTAAATAGGGAATCCTTTCCCCATTGCTTGTTTTTGTCAGGTTTGTCAAAGATCAGATAGTTGTAGATATACGGCATTATTTCTGAGGGCTCTGTTCTGTTCCATTGATCTATATCTGTTTTGGTACCAGTACCATGCTGTTTTGGTTACTGTAGCCTTGTAGTATAGTTTGAAGTCAGGTAGTGTCATGCCTCCAGCTTTGTTCTTTTGGCTTAGGATTGACTTGGCGATGCGGGCTCTTTTTTGGTTCCATATGAACTTTAAAGTAGTTTTTTCCAATTCTGTGAAGAAAGTCATTGGTAGCTTGATGGGGATGGCATTGAATCTATAAATTACCTTGGGCAGTATGGCCATTTTCACGATATTGATTCTTCCTACCCATGAGCATGGAATGTTCTTCCATTTGTTTGTATCCTCTTTGATTTCATTGAGCAGTGGTTTGTAGTTCTCCTTGAAGAGGTCCTTCACATCCCTTGTAAGTTGGATTCCTAGGTATTTTATTCTCTTTGAAGCAAACAAATTTACAAGAAAAAAACAAACAACCCCATCAAAAAGTGGGCAAAGGACATGAACAGACACTTCTCAAAAGAAGACATTTATGAAGCCAAAAAACACATGAAAAAATGCTCACCATCACTGGCCATCAGAGAAATGCAAATCAACACCACAATGAGATATCATCTCACACCAGTTAGAATGGCAATCATTAAAAAGTCAGGAAACAACAGGTGCTGGAGAGGATGTGGAGAAATAGGAACACTTTTACACTGTTGGTGGGACTGTAAACTAGTTCAACCATTGTGGAAGTCAGTGTGGCGATTCCTCAGGGATCTAGAACTAGAAATACCATTTGACCCAGCCATCCCATTACTGGGTATATACCCGAAGGACTATAAATCATGCTGCTATAAAGACACATGCACACGTATGTTTATTGCGGCACTATTCACAATAGCAAAGACTTGGAACCAACCCAAATGTCCAACAATGATAGACTAGATTAAGAAAATGTGGCACATATACACCATGGAATACTATGCAGCCATAAAAAATGATGAGTTCATGTCCTTTGTAGGGACGTGGATGAAATTGGAAATCATCATTCTCAGTAAACTATCGCAAGAACAAAAAACCAAACACTGCATATTCTCACTCATAGGTGGGAATTGAACAATGAGAACACATGGACACAGAAGGGGGAACATCACACTCTGGGGACTGTTGTGGGGTGGGGGGAGGGCGGAGGGATAGCACTGGGAGATATACCTAATGCTAGATGACGAGTTAGTGGGTGCAGCGCACCAGCATGGCACATGTATACATATGTAACTAACCTGCACATTGTGCACATGTACCCTAAAACTTAAAGTATAATAATAAATTTAAAAAAAATGGGGAATGGGTCCCAGGAGGAATATCACAGAGGTGAAATGCCCTACTCGACACATCTTATCAATGGTACAGGCTGTTAACTGATAATGTTAACTTTGATCACCTGGCTGAGGCAGTGTTTGTCAGGTTTCTCCATGTTACTTTTTTCCCTCTTCTGTACTGTTTGGAAGGAAGTCACTATGCACAGCCCATATTTACAGAATGGAGAATTATACTTTACCCCCTTGAGGGGGGAGATAATACTGGATTTTAACCCACAGAATAAAATAAATATCAACTTAAGGGTGGAGGGTGGGAGGAGGGTGAGAGTTGAGAAACTACCTATGCTTACACATGGGTGATAAAATAATCTGCGCACCAAATCCCCATAACACACAATTTACCTATATAGCAAACCTGCACATGTACCCATAAAACTAAAATAAAAGTTAAAAAAACTGAATAAACAGCGGAGAAGGGGGAACTTCCCCTCACAGTAAAATTGCAATCAATATGCACAGAAAGAAAGAGGAAAATAGATAATTGTCAGGAAAGCACCACCACAATAATGGTGGATCCACTGATGAATGCTACAAATTGTGGGTGAACGTTTGAGGAGAAACAGGACTTGCATAGTCCCAAGATATTTATCAACTAAAAAGGGAACTATAGTAACTTTATAGTGGAGAAACCCTGCACACATCAGCTTAACCAAGTGATCAAGGTAAACACCACTAGTCATAAGACACATGGACATTATGAGCCTCTTGCTGTGGTGTGCTGAGATGGACCCAACACCATTTCTGTGGTATTCTTGCCAAAAATTACAGCCTCCCTCAGGTCATGAGAAAATATCAAGCAAACCTCAATCAAGGGACTGTCTATAAAATACCTGACTAGCACTCTTCAAAAGTATGAAGATCATGAAAGATGACAAAAGACTGAGGAACTGTCATAGATTGGAAAATACTAAGGAGAAGTAACAACTAAACGCAATGTGGGATTCAGGACAGGATCCTGGAACGGAAAATAAGAAGTGAGGGGGGAAAATGGGGAATTCCAATAAGATCTGTAGTTCAGATAATAGTACTGAACCAATGTTAATTTCTTGGTTTTGATCACTGTACCATAGTTATGTAAGATATTAATATTAGGAAACTAGGTGAGAGGTGTACGAAAGCAATCTGTTCTATTTTTTGCAATATTTCTATAAGTCTAAAATTAGTTCAAAATAAAAGGTTTTAAAAGTTGCAATGTAAAAGATTTAGGGCAGATACCTGGAAGGCCTCTGGTGGCAGAAACATGAGATGTTTCAGTGGATTTTTGAAGGGTGCTTGTCTCAGGCAGTTAAGGAAAAGAGCCTGGGTGTTTAGCCCTTGGGTCCTCAAACATCCTGGTGCCTCTCTCTGCATTTGGGGCTGGGAGACCTCCTCTCTTCTGGGCAGTCTCCCACGAAGATTTGTTCAACGTAGTGGCCTGTGGTTGGTCAACTCCCCTGTATCTCCAGACCACCCCCACCCCCCCAACCTTGTGTCACCGGCTGAGACTGCAATCCCCACTCCCTGTTTCTTCTCTCTAATATAGCACTGGTGGGGGGAGGGGGTGGGGAAGCAGCCCTGTGTGTGTGTGTGTGTGTGTGTGTGTCTGTGTGTGTGTATAGCAGGAGAGCTGGGGATTCCCATCCTAGAGGATGGAGGTGGCCGAGGTGAGGCTGAAGCAGTTGGGGGAAGGCTTAGCAGGCAGGCAAGCGGCTGCTCCAGAGAGAGGGCGGCTGAGACAGTGGTTAGCTGCGGAGTGGGGCTTAGCAGAGGGAAGGGGGAAAGGGAGGGGGCTCTCCTTCTCAAGGGGCCCTTTCATGTTGAAATCAGCCAGCGTGAATGCTGGCGGCCCAGGAGCCCAGCCGGGGGAAATGTGAGAGCCCCCTTATCTCCCCTCATGTCACAGTGCCGTCTGCGGTTCTCAGCCGGCCAGAGAGGATGCATTAGGAGAAGTGTTGGTGGGGGATGGGAGAGAGAATGCTCCCATCAAGACCTTGGGCTGGGCCCACTTAGTTAAGGGGAGGTTGGAGGAAGCAGGTTCCAGACCGTCCTGCTGCTGGAGGTGGGGGTGGACTGGAGTGCCCTGCATCTCGAAGCAAGGAGAGCCAGCAGGCTTTGGGGCCTAGGGTGGTGGATTTGGCAGGAATCAGAAAGAAGGCCTCAGGTTCCACCCCTATCAAATGCCAGAATGCCCTATACAGCATGCCTCTGGTCTGCTCTGGGAGTGCAGTCCCTGCCCACACACCTGCAGGAGCAAGGAGCCCACTCCCTCCTGGGAGAGTCAGGCCATGGGTTCCACCCCTGGATTCAGTTCTCGTTTCTGGGTAGGAAACCTGGAACATTTGACTAGGAAAGCCAAGGCCTCACCTTTCCCAGGACACTCTCAGCCCAGGAGTGACCCCTGCTGTTCAAACAACCTTGAAGGCAGAGGACAGAGCCATTAGCTTCCCATGGCTTGGACTGGGTGGTCCTTCCTGCCCCTTCCAACCCTGCAATCTTGTTTCTCTGAGATGGGCTGTGTGGTTCTTTGTAAATCTGCTGTTGCAGGAGGGAGGTGGGTGAGGCCACACCTGGACTGTGGGGGCCTTGTTGGCTGGAGCTGTCAGCAGCCAATGTTTTCACAGACACCATTTGCCCGTGCAAGTTCCCGGCCCCCCAACACACTCCCACTGCCCAGGGCCCCAAGCCTCCTCCCTGCAACAGCACAGGAACCCAAGGGAGCCCCGGGTCGACTCCAGGATGTCCTAAACCTTTAGGTCATCCCAGAAGCCTCTGCTGCCCAAGAGAGGGAAGAGCTGAGACGCCACGGGGCCATGTGGAGGTGTGGGTAAAAACAGGACAAGGTGAATGAGACAATTTGAGGAGTCCCTGGAGACAGCTCAGTGCACAGGGCTGTAGACCTCTGGGATCTGCCTCTCGTTTTTTCTTTTTTGTTTGTTTGGTTGTTTGTTTTCGGGGGGGTGGTTCTTTTGAGACAGAGTTTCACTCTGTCACCCAGGCTAGAATGCAGTGGTGAGATCGTGGCTCACTGCAGCCTCGACCTACTGGGTTCAAGCTATCCTCCCACTTCAGCCTCCCAAGTAGCTGGGACTACAGGTGCATGCCACCACCACGCCTGGAACATTTTTGTATTTTTTTGTAGATATGGAGTTTTGCCACGTTGCCCAGGCTGGTCTCCAACTCAAATGATCCGCCCGCCTTGGCCGCCCAAAGTACTGAGATTACAGGCGTGAGAGCTGCCGTGCCCGTCTTGTCCTGATTTCTCCCAGAACCTTGCTGGATGACCTTGGGTCAGTCTGTTCCTCTGTCTCCCCAAATGTCCAATGGGAAGAATTCCTCACCACCTGATTGAAAATAGCCTTAGCTTCTTCTGTGAAAATAGCTCCTTCACAGCATGTACCTCTATTTGAGCTCTTCTGTCTCCCCCACTAAAGCACGATCTCCATGAGGGCAGGGGCCCTATGCCCTGGGCATCCAGAACAGGGGGGCAATGGGTCTTAAAGGCCTTCTCAGTGCTGGACACTCTCATTGCATTTGTTCCAAGCAAGATTCAGGGTTTGAGCCAGGGACGGAGGAACCATGTTCTGGGGGTGGCAGAGGAGAATTTTCTCCTGGAGCTGCGTGAGCATAGTGGGCCACATGGTGGGCTCTAGGATGCAAAAGGCTAGGCTAAGGCCCCCTGGGAAGGGGAGACAGGCCTGAGATAGCTGCCAGGGCACGAGACCTACCAGAAGCTGATCCAACCCAGCCAGGAGATGGGCTGTTTCCAGATGGGCTCTGTGATTCCTCCAGGCGTCCTCAGCACCAAGCTCAGGACCTGGCAAGGAAAAGGGATTCTGGCAGTGTTTGATGGTTAGCAACAGTTAACTACTCACCATTTATGCCTGCCTTGGCACCTCCCAGCTTTGCCTGTGGGACTCTCTAGGTGGGCCTGGTCATCTCCTACAGGCTAGCTGTGCTTTATGCATCATTACATTGCCCTCTCACAGCAGTGGGGTAGGTACTATAGTACTATCCCTGTTCTACAAATGTGGAGACAGAGACACAGAGAAGTTTAGTGACTTGCCCAGGGATACACCACCACCAAGGTACAGAGCCAGGATTTGAGCCCAGGTCCATGCTGTCTTATTTACCCTGTTGCCTTCTGTAAAACATGTTCAGAGATCCAATTTGACCAGACTCAGCACCTGGGTCCCACACTCCGACGTTCCCACACATTTTTGCTGTCTCACTGCATTCTTACCCCCAGCCTGTGTGGTGAACAGGGCAGGCACTATCATCCCCACTTCACAGACAGGAGAATGGCTTGTGGTCACCCAGCCAATAAATAGCAGCACTAGGACCTGAGCCCAAGTCAGCCTCGTTTTAGAGCCTTGCTTTTTGCCTTCAACCAGGCTAGTCCTATGCTCTTAGACCCCACTCACTCCCTAGGGCTCTCCCAGCCTGCATTCAATACCACTGATGCCACAAGCACCCGAGGAACCTAGCCCTCAGTATAACCTGCTCTTTTCACCCTGGCCACAAGGCCCTTTCAGCAACTCCTGCTGAACCTTCAGTGGGGAAGCAGGTGATGGGGGGTGGGGAGCAGGTGGCCATGTCATGGAACAGACAAAGAAGGCAAACTATGGGGCCCTACAAAGGTCTCTGCAAAGATCTCTGACCGAAGGCAGCTGCAACTTAACTTTTGCTCAGAATCAAGCCTCGATTCAATGAATATGTACTGAGTATCCACAATCCACCTGGCATTTCAGAAAATGCTTTTCTAAACAGGCAGTTGCCATCAGTCAAGCGCTTGCTATATGACAAGCAGGCATTGTGCACAATCCATTGAATCTTCACAGATCCTTCGAAGGGTGCTACGAACATGGACCCCATTTTGCAGGTGGGTAAAGTGAGAGTCAGAAAAGCCAAACCGCATGCCCAAAGTCTCCAAGGTAGAAAGTGACAGATCTGGGAACAGAATCTAGGCCTGCCAGACTAAAACATCTATGTTCTTAAGCCCTGTGTTATCTGTCTCCGAAGGGGAGTGCCCTGCCTGGGAAGCACGAATGACAGCCAACTGCATTAAAAGCGGGAAAACAGAGAAAATGCAGGACAAGAAAGAGAGCCCTAGCGAGGGGCCAGCTCACTTCCAGAGGACACAGGGGCCATGGGAACATGGGGGTGCCTCCCCTCAACATCCTACCACAGACTTATCAAGCCTAGGAGCCCCAGGTTTGGCTGAGGTGAGGCTTGCTGAGTGTGTGAGGGCTCTAATGGCACTAGCCATTGGAGCTGAGGGGCCCAGAACATATGGATGACAGTGCAAAGGGCCCAGAGAGAACAAAGGAGGTGGGATTGGGGAAGGGGGATGTTCAGAGAAATTCTGGGGGGGAAATCATGGGAAAAGCTTCCAAAGCAAAGAATGATGCCTTTTGCTTTGTAAATCAGGACGCACTTGTAGGACAGAAGCAAGAGACCAGAGGGGCAAGAGCCTGGCTCAGCAGAATGCTGGCAGACAAAAGGAGTCAGGCCTCCCAAGCTTTGCCAGGCAACTGACACAGACTCTTGACGAGGGTGAAACAAGCTCTCAAATGGGACCTGAGGGATCTGAAATTGCATAGTTAGAAAGGGGGCAGATTTGAGTTGTGAACACGGGCTTAATCTGGTTTCAGGGCCTGTCTTAGTTCAGACTGTGATAACAAAATACATTAGACTGAGTCATTTATCAATAATAGAAATTTATTGCTCACAGTTCTGAAAAGTCCAGGATCAAGGTGCCAGCAGACTTGGTGTCTGGTGAGGGGTGACTCTCTGCTTCCAAGATGGCACCTTCTAGTTCTAGTTGTGTCCTTACATGGTAGAAGGGCAAAAAGGCTCCCTCAAACCTCTCTTAAAAGGGCACTAATCCCATTCATGAGGGCTCCACCCTCATGCCCTAATCACCTCCTAGCAGCCTCATCTTTTAATACTATTGCACTGGAAATTAAGTTTCAACATATGAATTTTGGAGGACATAGCAGAGCCCATGCTCTGAAATGTCCCCAAAAGCAGACTATCGGGGAGAAAAGCCCTGGGTGGTGGCAGTACAAGGAGCCCCAGAGCCCACAGCTGTATGCCTGAGTCCTGGGTATCTCGGCCCCCAGAATCCCTTGGACAGCAGTAGCCCCTTCCTAGAGTTCCCTGGCAAATACAAGACACTCTGGGCTGGGAGGGAGGTGGAGAACATCTAGTCCAAACCCGTCCCTCCATTCATCTTACACTGAAGTCATCTCTGCAACATCCACGTTGAGTGGGGTTTCACTGGCAGAAATAGGAAACGGCACTCCAGGCTGAGTGCACAGCCTGAGCAAAAACATGGTGCTTAGAGAGGCCATGGTGGCTGCAGGGCAGATGACATTAGTGTGGCTGTAGCAAGACTGCTGGGAGGGATGGAAAGGAATGTGGGAAGCCAGCTGAGTCTTGGGCTGAAAAGGACCACCAAGATTCTCTAGACCAGGCCCTCACTCTGAGCCATACCATCAGTGTCTGCTCTCCTTTCCCCCGGCCACCCTGCAGGATTTGAGAAGCTAGAAGTTTCCTTACAGTCCATCTAGCCTGGGTCCTTCATTTGCAGATGGAGAAATTGAGGCTCAGAGAGAGACAGTGACTCATGCTAGGGCCCACAATCAGTCAGCCCTTTTGCGGACATTCAGTAAATATCCATTCATTTGAAGCTTAGTTCTGAGCAAAAGTGCAGAGAGCCTTTAGTCAGAGAACTTTGTAGATGTGCCGTAATCTTTGCTCCTTCAGAGCAAGCATCCCTAGCTTCTGGGGCCACTCCTCAATACTTAGAAACTGCCTACATATGGCGCATAGTAGGAGCTCAACTCGCATTTATTAAATGAATAAAAGCTTGGGTAAGTCAATGGTAGGGACATTAGGACAGCCATGTGGGCACACAGCCAAGGGGACAGTGGGAGCTGAAATCGAGCCCACGCTGCACTCACCAAGCCATGTGCCCTGGTACAAGGCTGCATGCATCCAAAGGAGGTGCTTTTTGCCACCTTGCACTATGACACTGTATAGGCTGGTGACAGTGCTGGGGACTTCAGAAGGCCAAGGAGTCAGTCTCCTCTGCAGCCTGCTCTCCTCTAAACAGGCATCCATTTGGCCATGACCCAGCCACCACACCTCCAGAGGGATACCCAGTGAGTAGAAGAGATGCCTCCCTTGCACCCAGCCCCCAGCCATCAGCTGATGTAGGAGCTCTTCAGGCCACCAGGTCCGGTTGCTGACTCATTGAGTTTCCAGTCAGCTAATCCCAAATCCTTTTCTGCTCACTCCCTTGCTCACCGCCTCATTACACACCAGCCTCTGGTGGGAATTCTTTCCCCTGACATATCTTCCAATTGCATGTGCTTAGTAGGTACTGCCATCCTAGAGCCTTGAACAGTGAGAGGGCAGGGCATTGACGGGTGGGGAAATTGAGGCTTAGAGAGGTTAAGTAACTTGGCCAATGTCACCCAGCAAGAACATCCCAATTTGGATTTAAACTGAGATCTATCTATTCCAAGCCTTAAGCTTTGCCCAGGGCTCTCCCTCCAGATGCCAGGGCGGGGCAGTTCCACTGGAAAAGTGCCTGATGGCAGATGCTTCTCCATCCTCTCTGGTACAAGGCATCTGTGTCAAATTGACATCAGAATGTCTGGCCATGTGTTGTACATGCCACCTGTGTGACTCTAGGCAGGAGCTCCCACCTGGCTTTTTAGTAGGGGACAGATGGACTTTTGTTCCGCCCACCAACCCTGCTACTTAGAGCTATGGCGGGACTTTTGAGAGCAGGGCTGGACTTGGTTGGGAGGGTCCAGGGCAGAGGCTGGGAAGCGTGTGCAGGAGCCAGGCCCTGACGGTATGAATTTCTGTCTTTAACCTGGGCAGGATTTCCCTCGGTAGGGGGTGTCTGCAAATCCTACCCCTTCACTGAAGTGAGTGTCAATTCTAGTTCTGCCCTAGGCTTTGCTTGGCAAGGCAGGTGGGCAGAGAGGAGGAGTAACTGCTGATGCCCTGTCTCAGGAAGACCTCAGAGCCCTGTGGGGCTGGGCCTGCCTGCCTAGTGGCCTGATTTGATGCCAGTATCTCCTGGTTGAAGGGAGAGTAGGAGGTTACTCCAGAGAAGATGGAACCCCCACATGCAGGCCCAGCCAACAGGCCACTCACCTTTGGCAGCCTGGGGCAGAGGGGCATTGAAAGAAGTTCCATTTAGTTGCAGGTCTTAACTGCTCAAACTCTTGTTGAGGAAGGAAGAATGCATTGCATAGTGAAGGAGGGAGAGAGAAGGACAGAGGCAGATACATAGATAACAGAGGGGACAAACAGAGGGTGTGAGAGAACACAGAGTGTGAGTGAGCCAATGAGCAGGGGCGCACTTGGAATGAACACACAGCTGGGAGTCAAGAGACCTGATTCTAAACCCAGCTCTGTCACTGACTTGCAGGGGGCCCTGTAGCCAGTCACTCCTTCTCTTCTAGGCCTCTAAGTCCCATTTGTCAGGCTGTGGGGGCAGGGAGGGGGAGGTAGGACTGACCTAGGTACCCTCCAAGGTCCCACCAGCCCTGACCTCAAATTCTGTGAGATAGAAATTGCTCCTCTTAGGCTGGCTCTGGCAGTGGGCGTTTCTGAAACTCACAGCAATGAAAAATAGGAAAAAACAAACTTTGGGAATTCCAAGTATGGCTGGGGCTGGAGGATGAGGCAGGCAGAGCTGCAGAGCTGTTTGTCTATGATTCAGAGCCTCTTGTGAGGTAGAGCACATGTTCTTAGAGGCAGGACTGCCCACCACTACCCCCAGCCCCCACCACCACTCTGGACTCCCCACCCAGCTCAACCTCAGTGGGGCCCCTGCCCTGGCCCCGCTGCCACTGCAGCCACTACCTCACTCCGACTGACCCTCTGGAAGAATCAGGGATGAAGCCAAGGCCCAGAGAGCCTCACTAACTTGTGCACAGACACCCAGCAATCTTCAGGCTAACCCTAATATCAACAGCCCAAGTGGGCAGAAAGGTGAAGGGAAGGAGGGGGAAGGAGGAGTGTCCCATGCAGCCAGCCTCTCCTAGGTGCCCAGGACAGTACTTGTATCTTCCAAACATCATCCTCTTTAATCTTCAAAACCATCCTTTGGTTTAGGCCTTAGGGTACCTGAAACCAGTGCTCAGAGAGGTGCCTCTACTAGCTCAAGCTCACATAGTCACTAGGTGTAAAGCTAGGATTTGGAATTCAGATGCCAGATTTGCACCACTGCCCAAGGGTCCCAGCATGGCTGCAACATAGGCCTTCCTGACAGTTGGGCCTTATCACTTTGACTAGCAATTTCCTGTCCCACACATGCCTGACCATGAGGCCAGGTACAGGCTGCAATCTGAGCAGCTTGTGGGAATAAGCTCAACTGAAGGAGGTAGCCTGAGGAGGTTTGGGGAATATTGTGGGGTGATTTGCCATGGGGGTTGTGCCTCTGTCTGCCTGTGTCCCCACCTCTTCCCCAAACAGGGGTGGCAGGCACTGCCCCAGCCCCTGGATCCCAAGCAGGCCTGAGTGGACCCACTGGGCCATGGAGCCCTGCAGTTTGGGCTTCTAGTTGATCCTGTGAGGGGACAGTGGGAGTTGCCACCCTGCTTCCAGCTTCCAGGAGCTGCCAGCCAGGCACAGGGGGCAGAGCAGAGCAGGTCTCACACACACAGAGTTGAAGGCAGAGCAGCTGTAAGAGACAGAGAGAGAGAGAGAGAGAGAGAGATAAAGGGAGGTAAAGAAAGGTAGAGCCAGTGAGAACCAGAAAGAGGGAGATAGAGACTGGGCAAGAGAAACAGACACGGAATCAGGGAGATACTGAGACCGGGAGATAGGACAAGGAAAGGCCTAGAGGCAAAGAGATGGAGAAACAGAGACAAAACCAGAGTCAAAGGGCAAGGGAGACAGGACAGACATGGAGAAAACCAGCAAAAGGCAGAAGGGCAAAGAGGAGGGGTGGAGAGAGGGGCGGGAGCAGGATGGGAGCTGGGGCCAGAGATCTGGCCTGAGGCGTCCCAGCTGTGGCTGACTCCTGGTCCCCACTTGCTCCTCCCTGCCTTTGTCTCCCTCTCCCAGTCTTTTTCCTTCAGGGCCCACAGAGGAAAAGCAACACCATTTGTATGGCAAAATAGGGGGAGGGGCCCTGGAGGCTAGGGCCTCCTCAGGCCTCACTTTGCCTCCCTGAGGGCTGAGGGGGTGAGCACCCCCAGAGACCTATAACACATGTGGCACAACAATAATTGGGAAGCTCTGTCCCCAAACACTGCTGCTTGGGATGATCCCAGCCTGTTGTCAGAGCAAGTCCACAGCTGGGAGGGAGGGCTCCAGAATCCTAGTTTGGCCCTCGCCTTTCTCCTTGGGTCCTCAGTTTCCCCAGGGTTTTATTGATGGCCCAGCATGCCTAGCCCACTAGCCGGGAAGCCATAAGGAAAAGGACCCAGGGCCATTGTGAGGCCCATCAGGCCCCTTCAGTTGGCTCTGAGTAAAGGTGGTCAACCTTCCCCACTTCCTCCTGGACCTATCTGCACACCTGCCTCCTGCACCCTCTGCCCTGTCCTTACTCTCACTGAGGCCGCACCATCCTGATGTGCTGCCTCCTTCCAGCCACCACCTGTCCATCAGCCCGAAGTTCCAATCCCTCCCTTCTCAGCCAACCAGGCCCAGGGAAGCCAGGCTTCCGGGCAAGAGTTCAAAACCTCCATAGCTGCCACCTGCCCAAGCCCAGGGAAGGGTCCTCGGGCCCCCCAAGGAAGCTTCTTCCTGACATCCAAGCTTTTTCTACTAGTCCGGCTAGGCTGTACAAGGTCTGCTGAGCCAGCCCTTCTCTGCTCTCCTTTGCAGGCCTGGATCAGGCAATGGCCAGGGTGAGGGTGCCTCCCTCCCAGCCAAGATACTTCCCACATTTTACCCAGAAATCTGGGAGCCTCTAGCCATATCTTCTCCTCTGGGACCCACAAGTCAGGGGCAGTGCCAGCTCAGCCACCAGCCAGCAGCCCTGCCCTAGGCTCTAGATAGGACTCTAAAGCTCCCCATGCTTTAGGGAGGTGAGCTTTCAGGTTCCAGGCCAAAGTGTGTGTGTGTGTGTGTGTGTGTGTGTGTGTGTTTGTGTGTGTGTGTGTTTGTCTGTCTGTCTTACATCCTAGCAGTAGAGCACTCCCAGAGCCATGATCTTTCCATTGGGAAGGAAGGTGACAGGCTCTGCTCTCAGAGGGCCTGAGGACAATATTTGGCCTGGTTAAGTGGAACAGCTGCTTCAGACCAGGAGAAAAGAATTCTCCGTCCCAGCCAAAATGTCTCTATTTAGGGGGTTATAGGATGTGAGGAGAGGTCCAAAGCCCATTTACTCACTTCCTGGGAGGGCAGACAGACCAGAACATTCTTCATGACATGGGAAAAGGGCTGCCTCATCCTAGCCCCTCTGCCCTGCAGAGGCTGGCATGGTGGCCCTCCTGGATGGTTAGGTCACTCAGGGATGGCATGGAAGGGAGACAGGTCCCAAAGGATGCAGAGAAGTGACCTATGCCAGCCTCTTTCTACAAGTTGGAGCCTTCTACATGTTTTCTGCCCGCTGTCAGCCCATATTTGGTCCCTTGGCTGGCATTTGTTCCCCAGTTTGAGCTGTAACCCAGTCACCAAAGGAGGCCCCATGCAGTCTGGTCACCAAGCCTAAGTTGAAACACTATTCCCATTCTCTCTACGCATTTCATACCTTGGAACATCGAGGCCCAGTCAGTAGGAATGGCTGGGTCACATCTCACTCAGTAGAGGCAGGGCCTTCAGAGGCCCCAAGTGACCAGAGTCTTCAGTTTTCCTAAATAAGTGTCACCAGCAGTGGAGAGAAGTCCCCAAGTCCCATCCCAGGACTCACTCAGCATGGCTATGGCCTTTATCTTTGTAGCGCATGTACCCACAGGATGCCCGTGTGGCACCTGCCCGGTAGCCAACTGACTTTCTTTCTTTCAAAGAGTCAGTGTAATATTGAAAAAAGAAATCAAGTTTGTGACTCCTGGGTTTGAATCTAAGATCTGCCATTTCCTAACTGTGTGACATTAAGCAAGTCCTTTAACCTCTGTAAGCCTCCACTTTCTCAACTACCAAAATGAAGGTAATTACTACTGCCTGCCTGCCCTGCCTACCTTGCGAGCCCCACATCAGGGAGGGGGTGTTGGTCATTTACTTGTCCACTGAAAAAAGACTAATCAAGCACCTACTATGAAAAAAGACTAATCAAGCACCTACTATGTGCCAGACACTGTTCTGGGGCATTAGGGTGCTGCAGTGAAGAGAAGAGACAAAGTCCCTGCCTTTGAAGAGTGCCCTTTCTAGAGAGGAGAGACAGTCAGTAAACAACAAATATCTAATATAACATCAGCTGTGATAAGTCCTATAAAGACATGGCCAAATGAGGGGGCAGAGGGTGATGGCAGTGGTGCCCTGGCTCTGACTGCCTCATCTTTCTGCCCACCGGATGCTGACAGAGCTGCCTTCTCCAGCGTCCACGTGGCTCCTTGCTTATGAGTGGCCTAGCCAGGCAGGCAGAGCAGGACTGATCTGGAAACCCAGTGGCCTGGCCTATTTCTGTCCCAGGGCCCTGGCACTGATCCAGCCCAGATCCCAGCCTCCCTCGCTTCCCCAGCTCCAGTTGAGTTGGGCAGAATCCCATCTCTGCTCTTCCGTCCCACCAATCTCTGCAGCCACCTCCCAGCAGCCAGCCTGGGCAGTCCCTTCAGCCTGGTTCCCTCCCCCCAGCTCCCCACAGATGCGTCCCCACCCTCACCCTGTCTCCTACACTGGGTGCAATTGGGGCTGCCTCCCTCCTCCACCCACGAGCTGGAAGGCAGCCCCTCAGAAGCAGCTGGGGCTCCACTGAGCTGGTACTAATGCTATCTCCTACGAGGAGGGAGGAATGAAAGGGTCTTGGCTTCTCAGAGGCCCTCAAGAGCTCAGCCCTTCCTCCACCAGCCTCCTTCCCCGGGCTCCGCAGGACACAGTGGTCTGGTGGGGGATGGGTCACTTCAGGCAACAGAGGGACGGTGGGGTGTCCTCAAACTAAGAAGAGGCTGAAGTGGCAGAGCAAAGGGATTTCTCCACTGGGCCCCACACCTCTCTGGGCCTTCCCTCGGCAGATATGTCCTGGGACTAGGGGCAGCTCTTATTGTCCCTTTTAAATGTGTTTACATTTCCATTTTGATGATTTAACATTGATGAGGCCACTATGTACTGACGAAATTTTTGAGAGTTTTTTTTTTTTCTGTTTGCAAAAGTTAATCAGGCTCATTACAGAAAGTTTGGGAGGTACAAAAAAGTATAAGGAAGACAAAAATAACATTTCCCACACCTAACTATCCAGATATAATTCCTGTTCACATTTTGGTTTATTACCTGCTGCCATTTGTCTATGCCTATCTCCAGAGCCCTGTGTAGCTATATTAATAACTATACACACAGATACATTTTAACATACTTGAGAATATATATGCTAACAATAGTTAACACTTATTGTATGCCTACTGTATGCCAGACCCTATTTTCTGCACTTCACATGTATTAGCGAATTATTCTTCCCAACAACCTTAGAGGTAGGCATGATTATTAAGCCCATTTTATTTCTAAGGAGACTGGGGTAAAGGGAGGTTGAATGTCCAACCCAAGGTCATGCATCTAGTAAATGGCAAAGCTGCAAAATTAACACAGACCGTCTTAACTTCTGGAATCTGGGTGTTTAATGGTAGACTGCCTTAAAATTTTTTAAATGATAAAATATATTATACATACAAAAGAATGTATGTAACGCTAACACTGTTTAAAGGCTGGGAATAAGGTGAGCATCTGTGGTATCACTGACCAGGTTATGAAATAGAGCATTACCATGGGAGTGTTTTGTTTTCTTTCTGCTTCACCATATATCAGGCACATGTTTCTATATCCCTCCAAATTTTCAGATAATGTGGCTCATTACTGTCTAATAATGAAGTTTCTTCCCCACAGGCCTCCAAAACCTCCCTGATAGCTTCATCTGCCAAAGACTCCTGGTAAGCCACTGGGGTGCACTTCTCTAGCCCTTCCAGGATGGGCCCCAGGACACACAAAGGCTGGCTGGCTGGGATTGGTGGAGGCACAGGCAGCCCTGCACACAGCTTGCCTCTCCTGGCATCAGGTACCATCTCAGCCCCGCAGGCACAATTTTTATCTTGCTGACGTCCACTGGCCAGTCCTTCTGACAGATGGGGGAGGACAGGAAGAAGGGGTGAGGAGAGGAAGGGAGGAGGTGTGAGCTCGCTGAGATGGGGCCTAAAAGGCACTGAGAGCGCATAGGCTGGCTGTTCTCTCCGGCTCAGCAATAGGACCCAACATGGGGGTGTTTCCTTCAAACCTTAGAGATAGATACTAAGCACCCCCATCCCAATGGCT
Organism: Pan paniscus; assembly: GCF_029289425.2. NCBI lineage: Eukaryota > Metazoa > Chordata > Mammalia > Primates > Hominidae > Pan > Pan paniscus. The sequence goes on from NC_073272.2 coordinate 68,721,742, forward strand.
GGAAGGCATTCATTCGTCCTTTCCTTCAACATTTTTTCCTTGGACATCTACTATATACAGTGCTGCGTTCTGGGGCACAGTGGCACAGGAGACAGACACCATTGCCTCCCTCCTGGAGGGTTTAGTCAGTGGGGGCTGGGGTACAAATGTTCAATGACTAATAATCAAATAAAGATTTAGTTACAGTTAGGATGAGTACTCTGAAGGGGAGGTGCAGGCTGCTAGGAGGGCATATGACAGAGGTTCGTGACCTAGCCTGGGGGTCAGGTCTGGGTCGGGGAAGCCCTTAAGAACCTGGCCTACCTCCTCTCCTGCAGGCAATGAGTGGATGGACGTGGGAAGGGCAGACACAGCTCCTATCCACCTGAAGTCACTTTCAAGAGCCAGAGTCTGCTGGCTGGTGGCCCTCGACTTTGGCCAAGCTGAACTGGGTGGTTTTTCTCTCTTCTCCATTATTCTACACTCACTGCTAGGGGAAGGCTTGGCCCTGCTTCTTTGCTGTGTCCTCCAGGCTAGTGGCAGATTCTCTGAATGAGCCTGCTGAGCAACCATCAAGGCACAAACTGCCTCAGTGAAGCACCACTTAGGTGACTGGGCACGAGGGTGCCAGGGCCTACCCACACTCAGGCTCTCCTGTGGGCCCGGCCCATGTGGCCTTGAGCCTCACAGTATGCCAGACCCTATTTTCTGCACTTCACATGCATTAACAGAATTATTCTTCCCAACAACCTTAGAGGTAGGCATAATTATTAAGCCCATTTTATTTATAAGGAAACTGAGGTAAGGGAAGTTAAATGTCCAACCCAAGGTCATGCATCTAGTAAGTGGCAAAGCTGGAAAATTAACACAGACCGTCTTGACTTCTGACCCAGGCTCAGCTTCTGCCCTACCTGGGAGCCTCTTCTCCCTACTCTGCCCCCATGTAAGTGCCTGGGCCCTGAGGAGAGGACACTAGCCTTCCCTCTGTTCCTGAGGACACTGGGAAAAGAAAGGCTGAAAGGCTGGTGTCCAGGGCCAAGCCTGACTCGCCTTTGGGGCCCCAGAGTGCAGAATGAGGTCTCTCCCTCCTCTTGCCCATCCAGCCATCCTTCTGGAAAGTGTTGAGCCCAATGCATAGTGGTTAAGACACAGGCTCCTTTGCCAGGTGGCCAGGGTTTGAATCGTGGTTGTGCCACTTACTAGTTAAGTGGCCTTGGGCAAGTTACCTAAGCATTCTAACCTCATTGTCTCATCTGTCAAATGGGGATAAAGATGGTGGTAACTATATCATAGGGTTGGCACAAAGATTAAACAGATTGTTTGCAAAGTGCTTAGGACAGCACTTGACATTAAAGAGTAAATATAATGATTGGGTGTTTGTAGTTTTGCTGTCTCCCAGGGCCTGAGGTGACAGACAAGTGTTGCTCTGAGTCTTGCTTTGGACATTTCCAAGCAAAGTTATTGCCTTTGAGTGTGGAGGCTGAGAATAGTTGATTTTTTTTGCCTTGTCAGAGATCCATAGAGCCTGCAGCTGAAAAAACCCCAGAAACCATCCAGACCACCCACTAACATCCCCCTACCTCCCACCCTTGCTCAATGAATGAGAAACTGAGGTCCGAGAAGGAGGCAGGACTGGCCCAATGTCACAGACAGTAACAGCAAAGGGGCTATGAACTTGACCTTTTAGTCACAGCTCTAGTCTAGCCTGGTTGCTAAGTAGTCAAGCTTGGATTCAAACCTGGGCTTTGGCACTTGAGAGTACTTAATGACTGTGTCCCTTAAGCAAGGGCTTTAACTCATAGGAGCCTCAGTTTCCTCATCTGTTAAATGGGGATGATAATATCTACCTCACAGGCTTGTTGAGAGGATGAAGTGGAACAACGCATGTAAGTGCTCACTGTGGGGCCTGGCATAGAGTAATGCATGTTTGTTAACATTCTTGGCTCAAGGGCTCTTTCACTGCACCAGCCTGCAGGTGCTGATGCCCAGGTGATGCCCACTGAGCAGGCCAGGCAGACCCAAGGGCTCACCAACTGACACCATGCCCCTCTGACCAGGTCATTCTTCCCCTCTGGTCTCAGGCCCTCTGCGCCTGCTGTTAAGGCAGCCTGACTGGCTCAAACTGGACTTATCAAGGGCCAGGCTGGCTTAAACACACTTGAGTCGAAGGACACAAGTGATGCCGGGCAGTGGTGTGGTGGTTTCATTCATTCTCCCTGCCCTAGGGAGAAAACACGGCTTTCTCTGTATTCGTTTGTGTTTGTTTTTGTTTTTTTTTTTAGAGGCAGAGTCTTGCTCTGTCATCCAGGCTGGTGTGCAGTGACATAAACATAGCTCACTGCAGCCTTGAACTCCTGGGCTCAAGTGATCCTCCTGCCTCAGCTTCCTGGCTAACTGAGACTACAGGCACATGCCACAATGCCTGGCTAATTTTTTATTTTTAATTTTTGTAAAGACAGATGTCTCCCTGCCCAGGCTGGTCTCAAACTCTAGGCCTCAAGCAATCCTCCTGCTTCAGCCTCCCAAATGCTAGGACTACAGGCGTGAACTACCACGCATGGCCAACTATGTGTTCTTTTTTATGCTGGGGCTGGCTGGAGACCCAGCTTCCTCAGATGCCCTTTCTGGGGTCCCTTTGAGCCAGTGCTGGTCCCCTCAGAGGCCAGCTCACAGGCCAGGAGGAATCAGAGCCATTTGACCAACAGGCAGACACAGAATGCTTGTTCCAGCAGTTCTCCACCCTGTATATTAGGCTCATCATGCTGGGAGCTCTGAAAATGCCCATGCATGGGCTCTATCCCCTAGACTCTACTTTAATTAACCTGAACTGGGCCTGGGACACAGACATTGTGTAGAAGCTCCACACATGCTGAGTTTGACAGAGGTGCAGCCAGGGGAGTGAGCACCTGTGCAGTAGGTGATTCCAAGATGCTTCAGCTGAGGTTCTTGGCCTCACGAGGCTCCCTGGCTAGTGGGAAGATAAGACAAGTAAGGAAACCATGACCAGACAAAAGGATGTACATACTGACAGGGATAGAAAAGCATGCTGCTAGCACCAATGTGCTTTTCCTGGGCTACCTCACAAAGGAAGTGACATTTGAACTTGACTCATCCATGCAGTCAACATTAAGGGACTATTTATTGAGCAGTTACTGTGCATCAAGATGGTTCCAGGTGTTGGGGGTGCAGCAATGCCCTCCTGCAGCTTCCATTCTAGCAAGGATGCCCTGTGACGGGTCAGTGGGAATTTGGCAGGCAGGGAAGCTGGGGAAAGGTATTCCAGATAAATGAAATATCATGAGCAAATGGGTGGGAGAGAGGAGGCCTTGCTTTGACAACAAAGTTTGACATGGCCAAAGCCTTGGCATCAAAAGAGGAAGTGGTAAAAGAGAAGAGATCTGGATATGGCCCAGCTGATGGGAGTGGGTATGCATAGGCTCTGCTAAGGAGCTGGAATTTATACTGCAGACAACAGGAGCCATGGCAAGGCTGTGGGCAAAGGAGTGGCTTATGTTTAGAATTATGACTCTGGGGCCATGTAGAAGAAGCTAGGTCACTGGCCCATCCTAGGTGACTCTTCTGACCCTTCCTCAGTCAAGATCCTGAAGTATTGATTTCCTCTTGAGAGAGGCCCCATATGAGGCCAGGATTGGAGGCAAGGAGCAATGAGCACAGCAGGCATCTGTTGAGTGCACTCTTCCAAGCACTGTGCAGGCATTAGCTCATTTAATCCTCACGACAGCCACTCAGGTGGGCACCATCATCAGCCCCGTTTTGCAGATGGTAAAACTAAGGATCAGAGAAGTTAATCCATTTTCCCAAGATCACATAGCTGGCCAGTACCAGAGCCGGGATTTGATTCCAGGCAGTTCACACTTTAAGCACTATACTACACTGCTTCATAAAACACCTATTAACTTCAAGAGCTCTCAGTCTTGAAGGAATGTCATGGGGGTATCATCACCTCAATTCCTCCAGGAAGGCGAGGGGTATTCTAACCTCATGTTGAGATTGGGGTTTGTCCTCTTGAGTAGAAAGGCCCTCACTGGTGCAAGGCTGGTCCTGACCTGTTGGTAATTTCAGGCCTGGACCAAATGAGATCCTTCAGGCTGTGACCACCTTGCCAGTCTTGCCTGACACCCTTATGCTAAATGACTTCTCCTCAAACCTCTCTGGGGCAGTTTGGAGGAATACAAGAAGGATGTGTGGTCTTTCCACAACTGGCATGGTTCTTGACACAAAGCAGGGCAAGTTGGAAGTTGAATGAATAAATGAGTGAACAAATGAATGAATGGTGCATCGAGCTGAGCCCCCTCAGTGGCTCTTCGCCGGCAGTAGAGCATAGTGGTTAAGCATTGGCTTTTATGTCAAGACAGCCTAGGTTCAAATCCTGACTTGACTGATTACCAGCTAGGTGGCTGTTTCTGAATCTAGGTCCCCCACCTCCTTCTTGGAGCTGTTTGAAGGGTAGAGATAAGAGCTATAAAGCACTTAAGATGGTCCCTGGCATACAATGAGCACTTAATAATTAGCAGCTCATGTTGACTTTCTGGAAGCCTCTGAGAACCTAATAAGCACTTTGGACCATCTCCCTAGAATAATGCACCAACCTGCCCAATTTTCCATATAAGATCAGGGAACCTCTAAAGACTGGACCCCACCTTTAAGAGTCTGGCTCCAGATGCCCTCATATGAATGATATTGGGAAACACGGTGGTATTTGCCCTTCCCCTCTGCCTACTCCTGCCCCCAAGACCTTTGGAAAGGGGCAGTTTGGGAAGAGGAGTTCCCAAAGGCTTGGGGACAAGGGGAGGGGTCCCTTGCCACAATTCCCCCACAGCCATTGGCATCTTCAGTCTGTCTGACTCCACCCTCTCCTCCTCCCTCTAAAAGCCAGAGATGGGGTGGGTAAGGCTAGAGTGGCTACTGGCTTTAGATCAGCTTGGACAGGGGAGAGAGGTGGGGGGTTCAGGACACAATAAAGAACCCCAGCTGTTGAACAGCCACCCAGGCAGGCACGGGCTAGGAGACCTCCCCAACCGTCTTCTCCTTCACTGTGTAGATAAGACTGCATGTGTCTGAGGAGTTAATAGCCCCATTAGCAGATGAGACAGCAGGCTCAGAGACAGGGATGGGTGTGTGGGGGGAACAAGTGCAGGGCCCCTCAGCTCTTAAGTGATTGAGTTGTAAATGCAGCCGGAGCCTGTCTCGTTCCAATGCCCTATTCTCTGCTCCCCACCAGGTTGCCTCAGGGGAAAGGAATGGCTCCCAAGCCAGCTGAGCTCAGCCTCTCGTCCTGTAGGTGGGCATTCAGTGTAAAGGGCCTCAGATACCTAGGCATGGGCACCCACCTCCTGCCCTGTTCAGGTCTCAGGCAGGCTGTACTGGGAGCAGCAGCCACCCATCCAGAGTGGGTGGTGAAGCCGCAGCTGAGTTTATGAAGAGCAAAAGATGACTCCAGCTGCACAGGAAACTCAGTAACCCTGATTATGTGTTTATTCTTTCCCTTCCCTGCCTCCTGTGCCCTCCCTCCCACCTCCTTCTCTTCTTTCTTCCTGCCTCCTCCCTAGCTGCCTTTCCTCCTTCTATCGCCTCTCAAATCTGCCTGCTGCCAGCTGCCAGCTGCCCTCCACCCTCCTCTGCTCTTTTCCCAGCCTCATCCCGGCCAGCTGGTTCTACATGGCCCTTTGTTCTCCCCCTCCAGAGGCAGGGGCTGCCCAAATACCACACAAAGAGGCACCAAACTTCCATCCCTCTGGTAGAGAGCCACAAAGCTAGAGGCAGCCCTAAAGGTGAGCTTGTCCAGCCCTACTCTCCCCTTTTTTTATAGATGAGGAGACTGAGGCCAGAGGGATGGAGTCAAACAGCTATAACAGAGCCAGAAGTAGAATTCCGGATGCCCATGGCAAGACTTCAGGGGCATCAGTGACATGATACCATGGGTGCTGGAGGAAGTGCCAGGGACTTGCCACCTCTGGGCCATGCTTCCACCAATAGGGCTCAGTACTAATGGACTCCCAGTCAACTCCTTCTGTTTGCCAAGAATCCTAGAGCTACAGACTATCAGAGGCCACAGGACGCATTGAGGTCATCTAGTCCAACCACTCGTCATATTGGATCCAGGGGCAGGTGGGAGCAGACATCAACTGGCCTTAACCCTTGGCCCAGGAAGGAACATGGCACCAGACTCAGACATAGGAGCAAGTCAGAAGTGTAGACACAGCATAGCATTCCAGCCAGCCAGGGTTCGAATCCTAGTTTAACAGTGCATTGGTGGTGAGGCCTTGGACATGTTGCCTAATTCCTGTCTCTTAGTTTCCCACCTTACAAAATTGGGTGATCATAACACTTACCCCATAGGGTAGTTACGAAGATTGCATGGGTTAATACTTGTGAAGCACTCAGAATAGGGTCTGGCGCGTGGGAAGTGACACATACATTTTGGCGCTCACCATTATTCAACTTCATAAGGAACTCTTATATCGCCAACAAAGAAAAGTGCCCAGTAAGAAGCCTCCATGGGCCTATTATAATGATTCACCAACAATCGAGATTGCCCAGTAGTAGGGCTGAGAGTGTCCACTGTAATGATGCAACAGGGAGGCTATTGCCCGAGACAGTCCTTGCAAGATTTACTTTACTGATTCACTCAGAACAGTTGGAAACTATCAGGTTGAACTGTATGAAATTGTCAATATTTGACCACTTCTGACCTACAAAAATGGTTATTTCACATGGTTTAGCCTAATAGCAAGGTTCATTTTGGGGTGGGTAAGGGATGGTTCAGCCTCCACTCATTTGTTACCTCTTCAGTTGAGGGAAGGGGGTTGCTAAGCATATTTGATTCATTTCTATAAAGAGTCAATAGGTGGTTTCTAGTAGGTGTTTCTAAAGTGCTTAGAAACTGCTTCCTTGAGAAGTTGAAACTCCTCCTGGAACCAATTTTGCATTGTGAGAGACCTTGATATATAAAGCCAAGAGGGGATTTTAGCCAAAAAAAAAAAAAAAGGAAAAAGAAAAAAGAAAAGCAACCTTTATTTTTAGCTGTCTGAAGATGAGTGGTGAGTAATCAATGATATCGATGTCATTTCTGGAAGTCCTGGAAGGCACCAGGGGCCACTGGAGATGGGTTTGAGACACTGGGATACTTCCCAGGCAACAGAGTAGAAGAAAAGGGGGCAGGTCACTGCCATCTCTGCCCTGGGATGGCTTCCAGGTTTGTGGAAAATGGCTCAGGGCAGAAGCATGTGTAGGGTGTGTATGCATCGTCTCTCATCTGTATGTTGCTGCTATTTTTAGTAGTATCAATGACATGCTATGTTCCCTCTGAACCTCAGTTTCTTCCCTGTGAGCTCCAGGAAGTCAAAGACCACATCCGTCTTGTTATCACTGAATCCCCAGGACTTAGCACATTGCTGGGCACAAGTAAGCATTCAATAAATATTTTCTGGATTGATTAATTTCTGGTTTCCAGGTGGAAACAATGACATCCTGTGAAAATCCTTTCCAAGAACTTGAAGTGGCACCCGAATGCCTGGGGATTTCATCAGTGTGGTGGCCGTGATGCTGATCAAGGCTCCCCAGAGCAGTTGGGGCCGGAGCTCTCAGAATGATGAAAGCCACAGAAGAGGAAGCTGAAGGAGCAGGACACGGCCACTTTGGAGTCCACAAAATATTAGTCTGTGTCAGTAGCTCCACTGAAGTGTGACAAAACAAATTGAATTTATCTGCAGCAAGAGGGATTTAGGTCAGACCTTCTAGACACTGTGGGGAGGTGAGGCAGGGTATAGACGTCCCTCCCTGAGCAAACAGAAAGCTTCAATTCTCATCACACTACCCCTAACTACTTACTGGCAGTGGAGCTCCAGCTAATTCCTTCCCCTCTCTGGGCCTCAGTTTCCCCATCTGTAGCTGGGGGTGGGGGGCAGCGGTAGACTCCACAGTCTCTACGGTTCCTTCTAGCTCTTAAAGTCTGGAATTCTGTCTGGAGGCTGGGCCGAGCTGGCATAACTTCAGAAGGCTGTAGACGGCCATAAAAGTGGTGGGATCCCTGGGGATGGAGAATCCTGCAGGGAAGCCCCCTCCCCCAGCCCTTCACCTCCTGCCCTTTTAACTGCTGCAACCACAACCCTCCCCTGCTCTCCCAGGTTCCTCCTCCCCAAACCCCCACAGCTCTGTCTGGAGGCCCCATTCTCTGACCAGCTTTGTTTGCTTTTAATAAAGTTAATCGCACTCCTAATTTGTATGTAATGAAAAGATAAAAGGGAGACATGGGGGCGAACCTTCCATTGGAGTGGGAGCAGTCCAGGTCCAGGGCCGGCAGCCGCCTCCCCCACCTCCGCCCTTACCACTGCCTTGCCCATCCCTGGAGTCTGAGCAGGCGCTGCTGTCTGGGCGGCAGCCCGGCCCAGTTGTCCCTGCAGCTCCCCCAGGGAAGCCTCCTGGGGCCTGCTTGATCGGCCTTTCCTGTGCCTTTCGTGGAGGACAAAGAATCCCCACGTGTAAGTCCTGACAGCATCCCACAGTTCACCTTTGTAGGACTCCCCATACTCCCAGCCATTCAGTTCCTTGAAGGCAGGGGCTGGCTCCTGGCTGGGAACACAGCAAGCAGCAGCAAAACTTAATTCCTCCACTCTTGACTGTGTCCTCATTTGGTCTCTGGGAATGCGTTGGATTCCTCAATGAGAACAGAGAAGAATATACTGTAGGGGGTGGAGGGCTACTGATTAGATTTTACTCATCTGTGGGTCAACACTTCTGTCTACTTAGCCCACTCAGCCATTTCTTACCCCCTTACATGGCTTTTCCCTCACAAGCCCCACTCAAATAGTTGGTCACCCCAGGTCCTCATTCTTATCCCAGCCTAAGATCGGGGTGCATAAGTCCCAGCATGCTGAAGCAGCTCTGGGGAGCTGCTCCCACGAGGCCAGTCCCCCACAAAAGAAGCCTGGCTCCCAGGGTTACTCCCCCTGCACCCGCCCGCCCCCAGAGGCAGTGTCCATGGGAAACTACCCCCTGTGGTGGTGGTTTGGGGGATGATGTTCATGGGGAGATAGGGAAGGAAACACAGGCTCCCCATGGGGAATGCTCAGGGACACAATTCAGTGAGGACTGTGGCAAGGGATAGAGGCAGCAGGGGTCACCTCTACCTCCAGCCCTTGTTTCAGAGGCCCATATCCCATACCCTTGACCATTCACAATAGAGGGACAGAGGTGAGGCCGATGGGGATTGGGAGTGGCTTAGTGCACAGGGAAGAAGTCAGGCTGAAGAACAAGCAGCCCTTCCCCTGCCCTCCCAGGTCTAGGTCAGGCAGGGCACAGGCTGACCTCCAAACCCAGATGGGGGTATGGAGTCAGCAGCCCCACTGGAGGGGCTCCCAGCATGGCACGCCTGAGCAGCAATCTGGAAGCTATTGGGCTGGTACATTTCTGCCGATCCACCGCGAATGCCATGCCCAGTTCATTTCCTCTAAGGAAACACAACCTCGGGGGATAATTAGAGCTTCTTTGCGTACACAATCCCATATTGTTTATCCAACACAAATTAAAAAATGTGGGCCCTGAGAACATGGAGCAGAGAGATAAAGGAACCTCCTCCTCCTCCTCCTCCTCTACTTCCTCCCCCTCCCCTCTCATTCCCTCCCAGCTGGATCTCATTACCCTACCCGGCCAGGCCAAGGCCAAGCCCCAGCCCCAGCCCCAGCCTCAGCCTCACCCCTATCCTGCCAGGTCCTGCTCCTCAGACCCGGACCCTCCAAGTCAGGGCCTGGGATCCTCCCCACCCTTGCCCTTGTGTCTACCTGTAGTGAGAGGTGGCTCCGGCATAGGCTTCTCTGTCCAAGGGTGCTGGACAGAGTCACCATTTCATCCCTGTGTCCTCTCAAGGACCCTCCCACAGAGAAATGTGGGAAACACCAGCCCCAAAACGCAACTCAGCACCCAGAAGCAGAGGCAGGGCCTGTGCCCCGGGGCTTTCTGGGAAGGAAGGGCTGGCTCTGTTGGCCCTGGCCTTGGCCCTAGTTCCCTTCCACTGCCCAGATGTGCTCCACCCAGACAACAGGAGCCCAGTCAGCCTGGCCTGGGGGCCCCCTTCACAAAGCCCGGCCCCTCTCCCCCCAGGGCTCAGCCCAACAAAGGAGGATTCTCAGGCAAGGCGACTCAGGGCGGGAGGAAGGAGGGTTGTGGGTGGAAAATCGCTTCAGAACCCAAGGTTGGCCATCTCCATGAAAGCCCTATTATTGCTCGAGTAGTGAAACGTCTTGCTCAGCATGGCCAATTCAGCTTCCCTCACTTCCCTGTCTCCCCCTAGGAATAGCTCCACATTCCAACACTGCACAGCCAGCCTTTTCCAACCATGGGGAGGCGGGACAGGAGAAGGTATAGGCAGGGAGGGGTTGGGGAGGAAGAAGGGCTGCCCATGAGAACTTACCTTTCTCAAGCCTTTGCTTGCTTAGAGGGCAGAGATCGCCCCACAGAAGTTAGTTCATCATTAGGTGTGACCTTCCCGTTTCTCTTACATCACAGCCTACTTCCTGGGGGGCCTTGTTCCAGGGAGGCCTGGTGGACTTTCCTTGCTGGCTGGGAAGGTGTCCTCCTACCCACTGGCCACTAAGCAGTATGGCATCTCTCCCCACCAGGGCCAGAGACCGGCATGGCCAGGCCTCTCTATTCTGTGTCCTGACCCCTCCTCCACCTCAATCACTAAGAAGGCCAGAGGGTCAGGAGAAGGAATGGACTCTCTCCTGGGGGCCAGCCCTCCCACCCTTCCACAGGCACAGAGCAGGGAGCTGACCGGCTGGGTGAGCAGGGAGTTTGACTGGAGGTAGAATTTTCTCTGGTTGAAGTGAAGAGGAAGTTGTGTGAGCTGAGAACACATTCCCTGTCTAGTCTGTCCTTTCAGCTCTCCTGGTATTTTTTTTTTCTTCTTCTTCTTCTTTTCGTTTGTTTCTGAGCTGGAAAGAACATGTGCTTGGCAGATTTTTATTAACTCTATAGCTTGCTCTCTCGTGCTCTCTCTCTCTCTCTCTCATTCTCTTTCTCTCTCTGTCTCTGTCTCTCTTTTTTTCGCTTGCTTGACAGAATTTAGATTAGACAAAACATGAGCTCATTTCTGCCTGAGAAAAAAAAGCAAACCACTCCCCCTCCCCCTCCCCCACCTTCTCCTCTTCTTCCCAGCCTCACCCACCTCCACTCACCAGGCAGGGGTGGGGAGGGCCGGCAGGGCTCACCCAGATATCATCTCTAAGTTAGGTCTTGGGGTGCCATTGCCCTCACGTTGTGCCAGCTCCCAGCTCTGGAGGACAGACAGTCTCACAGTCTTGTAGTCATAGGCCTGCCACCCAGAGTTGGCCGAGTGTAGGAGGCAGAGGGGTGGCCTGGAAGAGACATACCTGGAGTTCTGAGGGTAGGTTGGCAAAGTGGACCCTGCCAAGGTTGGCCAGGCTCCTGGCAGCATCGCACAAGCACCCAGGCCCCAGACCCTAATGCCACTTGGGCCCATCTCTCACTCACCTTCCTTTATTTTCACTCTCATAGATATTCCTGGACAGTTGTTACCACTTCCCATCGTCATCAGGCCACCTAACCAGAGTCCTGTTTCTTCAGCCCGTCCCCTCTGAGCACTTGCTGGGGGGCCCCCTCCCTGAACTGCTGACTAAATTACTAAAGGCCCTTGTTTCTTCATGGATCATCAGGCATACGGGCATATGGGATGGTGGCTTGGGAGGCCCATCTGAGTTGAAATCCCAGCTTTATCATTTACTTGCTGGGTGTTGGTCTAATCATTTCCCCTCACTAAACCTCTGTTTCTTGTCTGAGAAACAGGGATAATAAGATCTGCATTATAAAATTGTCATGAGATTTAAATAACATTGGAATCCATTTTGGCCAGGCACAGTAGCTGATACCTGTAATCCCAGCATTTGGGGAGACCAGCTAGGAAGGATCGCTTGAGCCCTGGAGTTTGAGATCAGTCAGGAAAACAAAGCGAGACCCTGTCTCTACCAAAAAATTAAAACTTTAGCCAGGCTTGGTGGCATGTGTCTGTAGTCCCAGCTTCTCTGGAGGCTAAGGCAGGAGGATCACTTGAGCCAGGAGTTGGAGACTGCAGCGAGCTATGATAGCAGCACTGCACTCCAGGCTGGGCAATAGAGTGAGACCCTGTCTCTAAAACACACAAACGAACAAAAAACCTTACCATTTTGACCTTTTTAAAGGAGTGAAAACAAAGAGTCCTCGATAAATTACAAATAACTGTGCAGTAACTGAAGGAATGACCCCCTCCTCTTTCTTCTCCTCCTCCTCCTTCTTCTCTCTACTCATCTCTGAAGAAAATTGGGGTGGAAGGGCAGCAGGAAGGATTGTACTTAGACATGAGAAAGAACTTCCCAGGAATGTAGAAGTTGGAAAGAAATGCACACTGGAATCTGTAGACGTGCCTTTCAGCATACAGCAAAGGAGAGCTGCCCAACCCTGGAGGCAGGAGGATGCTGAGTCCTGCCCTGGAGGGTCTGGAGCAGTGGAATGACCATAGACTGTGGTGGGACAGAGCCCTGGGTTTGGATCTTATTTTCATCATTCCTTGTGTGACTGTGGGCAGGTCACTCCCCAGTCTGATCTTCTGTTCCTCATCTACCTCATCTACAGTGGAAGAAGAGCTTCCCTCCTCTCGAAGCCATTGGGAAGTATCTTTATGAGTTTCTGCGGGCTGCCCAGATGAGTCTTCCTTGTCACTCCAAAGCAGCAGGGAGGAAGGCCAGAGGGGGTTTCTGGGGCTGCCCTAACTGCTGAAGCTGCTGGGCCCTCGGGAACCCTCGCGGTTGTCCTGTCAGGCAATGGTTCAGCGCAGTTAGGGCTCCCAGCCCAGGCTCCAGGACTGGTGGGCCCCTCAGAGTCAGTGGGCTCCCCCACACTTTACTGCCACCCCCTCCTCAAAGCCCGCCAGCCCACCCTCTAGCTGTCCCTTAGCCAAGCAGGGCAGCACTGCTCTTCTAATCTCATTTTATAAATTAATCCCTCTCTTCCCTTAATCATTTTCATTGCCTGCCTCTGAACCCACTCCAATCCATCTACTGCTCCTGCACCTTCTCCCACATATCATCTCCTTCATGTCCCTCTGGCTGCAGCGAGAGGCCCCCCCACATGGCCTGCCAGTGTCACTGCATTCCTGTCCCCAGGTGAGAGGGTCAGCTCCCAGTGCCAGGTGGGCCTGGCCCCTTTGCCTTTGGCCCCTTAGAGACAGCTAAGTGAAGCAGAGATCCAACACACCTGGACCGAAACCCTAAAGCTGCAGCTTATTTGCTCAGTACCCGTGGGGAAGTGCCTTCACTTCTCTGGGCCTCATCCTCTCCATCTATAAAATGGAGCAACTGGCAGGGACCCAGGTCAGAAAAGTGCTTTGCAAAGGGCTGGGCACGTTTTAGTCACTCTGTTCACTTTGGGGGAGGACAGGGCTGCAGAGTCAGTTCTCCCCTCGGCCTTCTCTGCTTCTCTTCTCATTCACACACTGCCCCCCAGCCCTGAAGATCCCTGGCACGCTGGGCATAGGGCCCCACAGCCCACCGTGGCCACAGACAGGAGCCTTATTCCCCAAGCTACTGTCAGCTTCCATTGGGAATGATGGGCTTTCCCCCACCACAGGAAGGAAGAAGGCTTGACCTGAAGCAGCAGCTTGCAACAGCAAGAGAGGGGATCTGGGTGGGATGTGCTGGGGGGCCTTGTGGCCCAAAGCTAAAAGGGATGGTCAAGATGCTGAAAGTCACCCTCACTTCATCTCCTGTGAATCACCTCCTAGACGTTCTCTGGAGAAGGGAACTCCTCTGTTTGGCTGCCTAAGCCTTGGGAGGATAGGGCAGGGTTGAGGGAACTCAGCTTTGTGGAGCACCTACTCTGAATTTTCCCAATAGCCCTGTGAGCCTGGCTGAGGGGATCATATCCCATAACTTGTCCACTTGAGTGCCTATGCCATGTGGGGTGCTTATGGATTCAGCAGCAACAAACGCAGTAGACACAGTTCCCACCATGCTGAGCTTACCATGCAGAGAATGGTAGAGCAGCTTCCAAACCCTGGTCTGTCCGATGCCAACACCTGTGCTAATAACCACTACACTAAGATGCCCCGTGTTTCAGACAAAGAAAAGAAAAAAAACCTTTCTAGTTGTATGACAAAAGAGGTGGCTGACAGTGATCAAGAGGCTTCTCAGGGCCAGTCTGAGCACTCTAGGAGTTGATGATCTACAGGAGTGACATGGCAAGGATAGGAATGGGGCAGTAGGGACACAAGGGAGCAAGTCCTGTCTGCAGGAGTGGGGCAAGGCTTGGCGAGCCAGAACTTTTAAGATGGCTCCTAAAGGATACATAAGAGTTAGCCAAGCTGACAAGGGAGAAAATGACATCATAGATGGACACAACTCTAGTAAGTGCCAGAGCTAGTGCCAGCAGACCCATGACAGTGGGACCCCCACCCCTCTTTCCCTGTCAGCTGCACGCAGGCCCCCACCTGGAGGAGGGGACAGTTTAGAGGAACTTGGGCTCCTATCTCTGCTTTGCTCTTTCTTGGATGTCTGGCCTTCAACAATCACTTCTCTCCGAGCCTCAATTCTGCAATCTAAATGCTGGGCACCCAGTCAGTGTGAGATAATAGACAGCTATTTTAACCGGTATCTTCTTATTATTGTTATCTTCATCAATATCTTCACTAAATCTCATCTCAAAATGACCGCACTGCAGGGTGTCTGCCCTTGCCCCACCTCGGTCTGCCTGCCTTTTCCCTCACCCCACGTTTTCTCACCTACCTTTAATTCACCCTGAGCCCCACCTCTGCCTCTTCTATAACAGACTGGCTTGGCTCTGGCTGAAGTCTGAAAGGTCAGGCCCTAGCAGGCTCCTAGCAGACTTTAGAGCACTTAGCATCCTTTCCGCCAGTCCCCCACCATTTTCAGGGAAAAAAAGGTGGAACAGGAAGATTTTTCTCTCCCTGTTCCAATTGGGATGGGTTCTGCTGCACGGATTGCATGATCTGGGCTGAGGTCTGTCTTCTTCATCTGCTTTGTCCACCCCAGGAGGAAAGGAAGGGAGAGTTATTTTGAGTGAGAGGCTGGATGCAAGAATATTCTCCTCTCACCCCCACCCACCACAGCCCACTCAAGACCTCCGCCACTGACAGCCAAAGGCAGCCCCTTCTGAGTAACACAGCGTCAACCCTCCCTGAACTCGCTGCATTGCTGAGGCCTGGCCTCCCTCAGGCCTCTCCCAGGCCAGGGAGGCTAGGGGGAGGCAGTGAGGGAGGTTGTTGCAGCGGGGAGCTGGGGCCAGAAGTCCAGCCTGGTTCTGATTTCCCTGGCTAGGGCTGGGAACCAGAGTCTGGTCTGTCTTCAGTCCCTACCCGCCCCCCACCCACCTCATGCAACGCTCCTCTGCTTTCGGGAGCGGCCCATAACCGCAAACACATTTGCTAATGCAGCTAGCTGGCCTGCCCTGGGACAGCTGGCTGGGCCCTGTGCCTGGGGCCAGGCCAGGCAAAGGGCAGGGGGCCTGGCTGGGAAAGGGGCCTGAGGCTCCTCCTCCTCTGCTAAGCCGCCTGCATAGCCGTGGCCACCGCCTCTCTGACTCCACAGCCCCTCTCTACTATGACTCCTTCTAGTGCTAAGAAGGATGTCAGAGAAACTGAGGCCACTAGAGAAGGATTGCATGATGGTTGCATACTGTCCAGCCCAAGAATGGGGCAGCCAGACAGCCAGACGTGCTCTTTGGCCAAGAAAACACTTTGCCTGCCTGAGCTAAGGGGGTTTCTTGGCCTGAGCCCTCCCACATAGCATCTCCTAAGAGGAGCCACCTATAGGAATGGAAAATACAGGGCTCGGGGAGGGCTGCGGGCTTATACATTGCTCAGGAGGGCAAGAGCAGAGGAAGGCTGGGACTTCCCATCTCTGCCACTGTGAGACTTGGGTAATCACTTCCCTTCTCTGAGCCTCAGTTTCTCCATCCTGTCCTGATTACCTCACAGACTTGAGATATGGGAATGAATAGGCAAGTGTCTTATAAACTGCAAAGCTCTGTACCCATGAAAATAAATTATTCTACCAGACCATAAACTCTAGGAGGGCTGGAATCGTGTCTGAGCTAACCTCTATGTCCCCTGTGATCCAGCCCTGGGTGCCACTGTAGGGGATGGCTAGAGAGATGAGCCTGGGGACTGCGAGACACAAGTCAGTGCTAGCTTTTGTCAACCCTCAGTTCACGCAGCCTCTGGGAACCAAGACTGAGTCCTGGGGTCCCTGGGTTCCGGAGCTTGAGCTGTGACTGGAGCCCACCCCCACCCAGACAGCCATCCCAAGGCCCCAGACTCACTCAGCTGCTCACATCCACCCTCCCCCCACTCCTCCCATCACACACAAGGCATGCAGCTCAGCTTCCCCCTGCCAAGACAACCCCACCCTGGCCCCATAGCCCCTCTCCAAAGACAGGGGCCTTTTTCTGCCACGTTCCTGGAGGCTTTTCCACTTAACAGGGCCTTGAAATCCATTTGCTGCAGACTGTGAACTTCTTTTCCATGCTCCTGCCCGCTGGCCCTCTTCTAGGCTGACCACCCCCCCACTCCCACCCCCACACTGGCGTCCGCCAGCCCATGGCCTAGCAGCTGTCACACTGATCTTCCCCTACCCAGGCCTCTGGGGCAAAGCAGGGGGCACCTGGAGGAGTTATTTGGGGCCCAGGAAGCAGCAGCAGCCTGGACTAAGACAGGGGGCTGAAAGCTCACTTTCTAGGACTGTTCTGAGCTCCAGCCTAGCCTCAAAGGGGTGCTTTCCCTTCTTCCAGGCTGCTAGAGAAGGAAGCCACCTCCTTTAAGACTCTAAAGCCACAGACAGGCTGGGCGCTGTGGCTCGGGCCTGTAATCTCAAAACTTCGAGAGGCCTAGGAGAGAGGATCGCTTGAGGCCAGGAATTCTAGACCAGCCTGGGCAACACAGCGAGATCACATCTTTACTAAAGCTGAAAAAAAAAAAATAGCTGGGCATGGTGGTGCATGCCTGTAGTCTCAGCTACCCAGAAGCCTGAGGCAAGAGATCACTTGAGCCCAGGAGGTTAACGCTACAGTGAGCCACGATTGCGCCACTGCACTCCAGCCTGGGTGACAGGGCAAGACCCTATCTTAAAAATAACATAACATAAAATAATAAAATAAAATAAAATAAAATAAAATAAAATAAAATAAAATAAAATAAAATGCTACCAAGGCATTTCTCCCTAGATAACACCTCCATCCCTCATGGTGTTTGCCCTTGTGTCCTCATGGCCTTCCCTCATGGCCCTCCCTCATGGCCCTCATAGCCCAAGGTCCATGGCTATGCTGCTGATACAAGTACATGACAGTGGCCAGATAACCCTCTAGGCATAGCTGGGAAGGTAGGTGTTCTGGGCTGTAGTCCTACCTTAGCTACAATCCATGACCTTGAGTCAGTCTGGTCTTGATTCCTTTGGAGGCTCCTCCCCACCCAGCCCTGACATCCTCTTGTTTCCTGAATTCAACTCTGTCCTCTACTTCTCCTGAGAGGTGAATCCCAGGTCTTTGTGCCCTTCTTTCTGGACTCCAAAATTCTTCCATGTTCTGCCACAAACTTCATTCTCTGCTTCACGAGGCCCTCTGAAGCTGTAGAGATGGAAGGCAGCTGACATCCACTGAGCACCTACTAAGGCCAGGCATTTTCATGCCTTCTACCTCATTTTCGTATTAGTATCTTCACAGTGCCTGCTAAGGAAACTGAGGCTCGAAATGGAGAAATGACCCACAGGCCTAAGGCCAGGAAATGGTGGCACCACAACTTGAGCCTGGGTAGTTGGACCCTCTCATCTGTGTTCTTTCCTTGTCCCCTTCACATGCCCATGCCTGCACACCAATGTCCTCTTGTCACAGAAAGAGGTCCAGTTCATCCGTACTTGCTTTGCAGCAGCTAGTCATAGAGCTTCAGATCCTGCTCAGTCTTCAAATGGTGAAACTTTGTGCTGACCTGTGTGCAGCTTGTGATCTACTCTGGCCTGAGGCTCCATCTCAGCTCTATTTCCCTAAAATTGTATTATTCTAAAGCTAAAGGCAGAGTGAAGAAGAAAAGTGTACACCAAGGACAGAGCACTTGGAAGAGCGAGGGAATGCCTTGTGTGTCTCAAGTTATCCAACCAACTGAGCACTGATTGTGTGTCAACCACTGGTAGCCAGTTTCACACCCCTTCTCTTGTTTGAATACTCACAACAACCCTTTGGGAAAGCAACAATCTTGGCCTTTTTATAGATGAGAGACTGAGGCACAGACAGAAGAAGTAACTTGCCCAAGACCACACAATGAGAAAGTAGCACGGTATTTTTCCCATACCAACTCCTACACCTCAGCCTGGCCTATTCCCAAGGGAAGAAAGGTGATTTCTGCAAGAAGAGGTTCCCCCTGTCCCAAAGACCTCGGGCCCAGAAAAAGTGCCATGAGCACAGAGAACCTATATGGCAGAGGTCAGGACTACAGTCCTCAGTCAGATTTTGCCTTATCCCTGCTGCCTGGAGCTCACCCTTGCACTGGCTCTGGGGGATTGCCTGTCTCTCTCCCCATCTGTCTTTCTCATCCTTCCCCACTCTGGTTCTCAGCAGTGAATTTGTGTGAAACCTGGACTGAATTACCACCCATTACCCAACCTGCCTCATTCCAAATCCCTGGCATTAATGCAATCAATGGAGGGGAAGCAGGCTCCCTTCAGCCGCCTGTCTGGCCCGCCCTGCACTGGCTTCTTGGTGCTGCTAAAGCCCTGCGCCCCAACCCCTTCTCCTCCTTGCACGTGTACAGGCCCCACACACCATTCACACATGTTCCTTGTAGAAACTGAGCAGGTCCTCTACCCACGGAAAAGGCTCTTCTGAAAACTCAACTGAATGAAGATATATACGTGCATATTTATTATTTCAATGAACGTTTATGGGGCACCAACTCTGTGCCAAGCACTGTTTCAAGGCACTGGAGATACAGCAGTGAACAGCCCAAAGTCCTTGTTTTCATGAACTTTAGCATTTAGCCTGGGGAAGGGGTGAACAATAAACAAGTAACCATAAGTTAACAAGTTAATCCCAGATTGTGACAGGAGCTATGAAGAAAATAAACCAGGCTTATGTAATTATGATGTTAGAGGGGGCTATTTTAGATTGAGTGATCACGGAAGGCCTCAGTGAGGAGGTAATGCTTGGGTCGAGACCCAGTTGACAAGAAAAAGTCAGCTATGTGGGAATCTGGGGGAAGGGTTTGAGGAAGAAACAGCAGAAAGCATAAAGGCACTGAGGTGGAAATGAACGTGATGGGGAAAAGGGGTAAAAGCTGAAGTTGGAGAGACAGAAAGGGACCATATCACATAAAGCCTTATAAGTCAGGATAAAGACTCTGAGTTTTACTCTATGTGTGATGAGAAGCCATTAAAGGGCTTTAAACATGTTAAAGAGTGTGATTGAATTTGTGTTTTAAGATCACTCTGGCTGCTACAAGGGGTATGGATTATTGAGGGGCAAGAGTAGAAGCAGGGAAATGTATTGCACCAGTCCAGGTGAGAGATGATGGTGGCCTGGCCTAGGCTGGTGGCCAGAGAGAAGTGGATATCAAATGGGTAATTAGCTACAACAGACTTCAGTAGAGGTGTCAGGCTCTTCCTGATTACCTCCAATGGATGATTCCTCCATATATCCACTCGAATTGTCTAGTTAGGCATCTCAAATATACTCTGGCTACAAAAGAATACTTGATTCCCCATCACCACCACCACAAAACCAGGCGGTTAGATATACAAGCATGGAGTTTAGGGCAAAGATCAAGATGGAAGATACAAATCTGGGGGAGTCATTGGCATATAGATGGTATTTAAAGCCATGGGGCTTGACGAGATCATTTATAGAGAAAATATAGGTAGAGGAGATGAGAACATCTAACACTAAGATCCAACATTTAGAGGAAGAGCCTGCAAAAAAACAGAGAAGGAACAATCAGAGAAATAGGAGGAAAGCCTGAAACTAGGAAAGCCTGGCTCCAGGAGGGAGTGGTCAACTATAGCCAATGTTTCTGAGAGGTCCAGAAAGGCAAGGCAGATCGTTGGGGTTGGCAATGTTGGGTCATTGGTGATCTTTGACAAGAGCAATTTCAGTGAGGATGGAAGTCCTCTAGGGTAGCTAGAGGTGAGAATGGGCTGTGAGGAAGCAGACACACTGAGTGCAGAAATCTGGTGTGAGAGGTCCCACTGTGAAGGAAAGCAGAGTGATGAGGCAGAAGCTGGAGGAGTGCATGGGTGAGGAAAAAGTAGCAGGGCAGTGGATTCGAGGCCTAAGTGAGGACGGAGCCTTGGTAGGTAAGGGTACTAGAGGGAATAAGAATAATAGAGTGTGGGATCAAAAAGTGAGATGATTGAAATCAAGATTCTTAAAGTGATGTCATTAATCATGATGGCAAGGTCAAGGGTATGGCCAAGAGAATCAGTGACTGAGATGGGATGAAGGGCCAGATCCTTGGAGGTGTGAGGTACTCCAGGAAGAGAAAAGCCAGGGTGGTAGGTCTATGTTAATGAAGAAGTTGCAGGATGTGGGGGTAGAGAGGAGACAGTCAGCCACCTACTGACATCTTCAGTGAATGGAGGGCAGCGACAAATGCAGTCAAAAGATGGCAGCCTTCAGGAGGGGTGGGAGATGAGGCAGTCTTTGGAAGAGCCATTGTTTTAGAAGGAGGAAGGAAAACAAGTGGTCTAGAAGCAGCCATGGGAAACAAGGAGGACATCTACCCCATCTCCCTGCCCAGAGGTATGTGGGGTGTGAGAGAAAAATATAGCCCCCAAAATATAACAGGAGAGTTGTGACCTTGGTGTATAGAAATAAAGGAAACGGTTATAAGAGGTTGAGCATATGGGGAAGGGGCAACAGTTGCTGCCAGTAGACCATGGGTCCCAGAAGGCAGAGTGGAAGGGTTTGAGGAGCTTGGAAGGAATGTAAGATGAGGCCCAAAGTAGGGACTGTACACGGCAATGGAGGGATTGGAGTTTGAGGGGTGATGGAAGACCAGGAGGCCTGGCTTCTGTGGTGAGCAAGGCAAAGAGGGATATGAGTCCTAATGAGATATAGCAGGATTCCGTCAAGAAAATGGGCTCATCAGGTCAAGCCAGCAGACACGGGGAAGCTGAAAGACTGCCTGCCTGCTACTGGCTGGTGGTGCTGAGGCGGAGGGTGAGCTAAGACCTGTAACGAGGGGAAGCTCTGTAGGTCTCCCATATAACCTGCAGGGGGCAGTGTCTCTGTTGAGAGAGAAGACAATTTCAAACAAGCAAAGCATGGAAACACACGTCCAAGCAGCCACTCATGACTGCATACCCTCAGATACACACTTGTATGCACACAGAGACCCTAGCCCAACCCCCCACGAAGCATGAACTTGTGGACAAAATCATATGTATATGCAAATGTACATAAGCAGGCATGTACACTTTTGCATGTACCAACGTACACACACCATGCATACAGGCCCAACACACCATGCACAGCCATATTACCCCATACCATCATATACACACATGCAAGCACACACCCACGCACACGCACATGCATGCAGAGGCAACCGAGAGTGGGTTTTCTTAAGTCTTGCCAAGCCACAGACATCAGAAAATCAAGCTGAAGTTGAACAATCCAACCCAGAAAAGGGGGAGGAGATGAAGGGCGTGAGAATGAGGTGTGTGTTGGGGTAGTCCGGAAGCGGGGAGCAAGGGAGCCAAGTGCTGAGTTAAAAAAAAAAAAAACTAGACCGTTTGGAAAAGGGAAAGCCTTCAGACAGAGCAGGAATGCAGGCTGTAATTAGAATCGCTTCAACCGTCTCTAGATTGGGAGAGGATAGGCAAACTGGTTACACATGCGGCATGGTGATCCCCAGCCCAGATAATACTGGCAAAGCATGTGCACATGTGCGCATGTGCACATGGGAGCATGCAAGCGCTGTGGAAAATGCACTTAACCGAACCACATTGGGCCCTGGGGAAGCCAATGTGAGGTAGCCCCCTTCACTTGCCCCTGCAGCCACTTTCCTTCAGGCTGGACCTCTCACCAGACTCAGGGCCACCACCACAAACATGTGTATGTCCCCAACAGAGTAGGACTTGCCAAAGGCCACAGAGTGGGCCTACGGAGTGATGTGGTGACGTAGGCACTGGATTGGAAGACAGTATCTCCGAGTTTGAGTCCCAGGTAAGCCACTGACAGGCTGCCTGACTGGGGCCACATTCCTCCCCTGCTTTGGGCCTCTGTAGCCTGAAGGGAGATCGTGGGGTCCTTCCAATCTGGCCCTGAGTATTCATCCAGGACTATTGGTTCTGAGCAGCTGGAAGGAGGCAAATGAAAGAGATTTGTGGGGTGCCTGCAAGATGAGGAACTGGGCTGGGAGGGATGTGAGTGTCTCTGGCTCCCCTGGCCCTGGGCAGAGGTTGCACTGAGGGAGAAACTTCACACGCTGGTGTGCTGTGGGCCCCAGAGACTGAAGCAGGCCTAGGAAAGAGGGCCAGGCGGCCACAAACAGAATCCCTCCTATTCCCTCTGGCCCTCCCCTTCCCTTCTTCTCACCTTTCTCCACCAGGCTTTCTGGGAGGCCTCAGGGCCAGCTGCTATCATCACTAAAAATAGCCTAGGCAGCTTTGGGTGTGAAGGAGCCCATCTTACTTGCAGGGTCCCAGAGGCCTGGCAGGTGGCAGTTGGTATCTATGGCCCCTCCAAGCCTGAGAGATCAGATTATCCTTTTCAAGGAGAAATCTTGCAAGCCCCAGTTCCAGCCAAAAGCTTAGGTTGCCCATGCACTGCCCTCTTTGTTCTTTGTGTCCCAGTATCCCAGCGACTCCAACTTAGAGCCTCACACAGTGGGTAGCCTGGATCCTGGTGCTCAGAGAACTATAATAATAACAATGATAATAATAATAGTTAACACTTATTGAACACTACTGTGTGTCAGGCACTTTGCCAAATGCTTTGCATGTATTCACTCATGACTCTTCACAACAACTCTTTGAGGTAGGTCCTGTATCCATCCCCATTTTATAGGTGAACAAACTGAGGCACAGACAGATTAAGTACATTACCCATGGTTACACAGCTAGTAAGCGGTAGAATGAGGATGCTTTTTATTCTTTTAATTCCTTCAGGGAGAGGAAGATTCTGATAATGATAATAGTAATAGTTAATATTTATTCATCTTCACGGGCACTGGGCAGCTGAAAGAGCCTCAAAGCTAAAGGGATGAAGGGTTAAATCCTTGGTTTGCTCCTCACTAGCTGTGTGACTCTGAGCAAATGCCTTCACCTTTCATAGCTTCTTGAGTTTCCTCATCTGTAAAATAGAAATAATCACAATAGCTGGCTCTCAGAGTGGCGAGAGGATTGTAGGAGATGATGTGTGAGGAAGTACTTAGCACAGAGGAGCTCACATCACCCTCTTGCCCCTTCTGAAAGATACCTGGGGCTTTTTTGTCTCATTCTCTCCAGTGGCCGGGTGGAGACCACCTGAAGTCCTGAGCCCAAGCTGTTCTTTCCACGTGGCACTAAAGGCACAGTACCCAGGGCCTCCGGGCTTTTCAGGGGCCTATGAAAACATGTGAGCCCCAAGAAAATTTATTGGCTCTAAAATATGAAAAGAAAACAGCAGAATTGGAATTAATAAATGTTCTATTATACGTCTACAAAATGTAATATAATACCAACCTGATTAATTGTTAAATTTAGTATTCCTAAAAATTTCATTACATTTGAAAACAATTTGTTGGTTAGATTTCCTCACTTTGCAAGAATTCCCAAGTATGCACAGTGATTACAAAGAAATCAGAGCCAATTGGGAATGAAACGAGTTACTCATAGGCAAATAATTTCGAAAGCAGAATTATAAAATCCTTTGAAATATTTTATGGCAAAAATTACATTTAATATGGGATGTGGGAGCATTTTCATATATATGACACGCTGTGGGGTGAAGCCTCTAAAAGTGAGAGTGCCTAGGGCCTGCCCCAAGACAGAGGGAACAAGAGTCCCTCTGTGAGGCACACTGGGATGGGGGGAAGGGTCCATGCGCCATGGTGGGCGCCCACCACTCTGGTTGTTCCCCTCATCTCCTAAAAAAACAAACAAACAAAAAAACCAAAAAACAAACAAACAAAAAAAACACCAACCAAAAAAACCACCCTAGCCACATGCGTGTAAGCGCTGGCAGAATGGCCCTTTCGGAGCAGCCCTTTCATTTACTGCCCTCGGCTCTTATCAAAGGCCCTTTCAAGAAACAGGCATGCCTGTGTGCCTTTCATAATCAGGAAGAGAAATAAACATTATCTGATGAAAATCGAGAAGAAAACAGCCATGTGTAAACGGTGTCTGTTGGGTTGTCAAGCCATTGCCCAGGACATTGTCCACTGGGCTGCTCAGTGCCCCTCAGGCAAGGGCCCACATGAGGTGCTTCTCTCCCAATTTAGCACCAGCATAAACTTGGGGTCCCTTGAGTACCTGTCAGTTTCTTCCTCTCCGATAACGAAAGCGGCAGAATGCTCTGCTTCTGGCTGGCTCACAATGGGAGGCCGCCTCTGCGCAGGCAGGGAGTGAGAAGCACACAGGCCACCACTTACTTCTACGTGACCTGGGCCAGGTCCTTTCCCGCTGAGCCTCATGTGCAACATGGGGTTAAGTCACAGGGTTAGCGTGAGGATGCACTGAGATAATGAATGTCAAGTGGAAAGAACGGGCCTCCGTACTGTTAAGAACGCCAGGTTGGGAGCGGATTTGCTCTCAACTGCTGGGACTTGATGACTCAGGCCTCCCACCCCAAGATGCCTACCTGCTCTGCAGGATCTCTGACATCCCAGCTCTGTGACCAACACATGCCAGCAACTTGATGAGGTCAAGCCTCTCCCTTGTCAAATCTGCATGCCCACGGATCACCGATGAGCCTGGGAAGATTCCACCATGGCTTCCAGCTCTCTGGGAGCTAAGATGACTCATTCTCACCTAGGCTTGAAGTCCCCTCTCTCGCTAGTTAACCTTTTCCTGGTTTCTGTCCTCTCCTCCTTACCTCTTCAATGCAAAAACACAGTGAGGATACAGTTCCGCTAAGAGCTCTTTGTCCTACTTACTGCTGTGGCCAATGCAGGGACGAATGAGCCTGAGCAAGAGGCTGGTGGCATAATGCCAGCTCATCAATGGCAGACAGCATTGGGGCTAATCCACCATCTGCAGCTGGGCCACCCACTTTCCAGGCCAAACACCTTGCTACCAGCTCAGAAAATGCTCCACCCACTCTTTTGAATGCCATCTCTCCACTGCCCCATCCTCTCTCCCTCAACCCATCCCCCACCTCCTCCTGTCCCCCACATGACACTAGCCTTCCCTCCTCTGTGCTTTTACCACACTTTGTATGTGCCTCCATTGTGGTCCTTAGCAGCTCTTAGCTCCTTGGAACAGCACTTCTGGGCTCTCGCCTCTGCATCCCTCAGACCACCTCAAGAACAGAGCTTGTGTAGTTTCATCTCTGCATCTTTGGTGCCCTGCACAGGGCTTGCCATGGGGTGTATCCACCAAAGGAATGGAGTTCAGCATAGGTGAAGGAAACAGGGAGAGAAGTAAGAGTGACTCTGTCCTCTTGAGTGAGTTCTTCCAACTCTGGGCCTGGACTCAGAAGATCTGGGCTCAAGTCCTTGACCATTTTTAGTTGTGTGGCCTTAGACAAATCACTTCCCTTTCCTTTGAGCCTCACTTTTAAGACCAGACAAATGAGGATCCCAGTCTCTCCCCTGCCTCCTGCATGGGCTGTTGTGGAGATCAAATAAGCAAATGATTGAGGAAGTATGTTAGACGTTGTGAACTGCTGAAGTTCCATGTATTTTCCCATCCTGGGAATCTGCACACACAAACACCTGCCCACTAAACCACTCCATTGCAAGGGAAACCCAATTTGTGTGCTTATCACATGATGACTCGCATTTGTACTGTGTGATCCAGTTTACAAACAACATCTAGAGGGCTTTCTGTGCCCTTTCATTCTCTTAATACCTGCTTTTCCCCCACGTGTCAGGCAACCTGAGCCCCATTTGGCAGTTGATGATCACTGATAATAAAGGCAGCTAGCGCTTATTGAGGACTTACTATAGTTCTGAGTGTTCTATATTTATTAACTTACTTAACAGGTACCATTATTTTCCCCATTTTTAGAGATGGAAAAACCGAAGGTCAAAGTAGTTAAGTTACTTGCCCAGGATCACAGAACTAGTACACAGCAAAGGTATGGCTTGGTCCTAGGTATTCTAGCTCTAGAATCCGTGAGTTTAACCACTGCGCTGTACTACCCAGACAAGAAATTGAGGCTCAGAGAGGGGAAGTGACTGCCCAAGGTCACGCATACAATGGGTTAGTGGCATTGCCTGTATCTTCTGACTCAGATCTTTAGCACTTTCCACAACCTGGACTTTTCTGTTGAATAGGTAATTATCTGTAAATGAAATTTCACTGTGCTCTATGGATGGAAGGGAGGTGGAATCCTTGTATGAGGGAAGCAGATCAGAGATATTCCTTATGTTTACAATTCAACAAACATTTATTCTTGCTCTCAAGGAGACCCTAATTCTAATATTCAACTGCAGGCACCAGAGGTTTATCCAGTAACTAACAATGGCCCTGGAAACAAAGGAAGGAGTCCTTAACTTTCCCACTTGGGCTGGATCTGGGAGGGTGGAAGACCTGGGGATGTGGGAGTAAACAGAGGGGCATCTCCAGCAGAGGAACTGCCGGAGGAAAAGCGTGGCTGTAGGAAAAGGCCTGATGTGTTCTGGAAATAGTGCCGGGTCCCAGGCCACTACAAGACTTTGTGGAAGAGAAGTGGGGACTTGAATACCAAGCCAAGGAATTGGGACTTCATTTCTGCAAGTGACAAGGAATCCACTTACTTTCTGGTTGCCAAGAGAAGCTACACCCAAGGAGTAATTCAAGGGAATAGACTCAGACAGTCATGATATGTCCCACCTTCCCTGCTAGAAAGGACACTGAGACCTTCCAGAGGTGCCAATGACTTAGACAAGGTCAACCAGTGAGATTGTAAGAATTAGGCCTTTTTTTTTTTTTTGAGACAGAGTCTCGCTCTGTCACCCAGGTTGGAGTGCAGTGGTGCAATCTCGGCTCACTGCAAAGTCCGCCTCCCGGGTTCAAGTGATTCTCCTGCCTCAGCCTCCTGAGTAGCTGGGACTACAGGTACCTGCCACCATGCCCGGCTAATTTTTGTATTTTTAGTAGAGACGAGGTTTCACCATATTGGCCAGGCCTCGAACTCCTGACCTCGTGATCCGCCCACCTTGGCCTCTCAAAGTGTTGGGATTACAGGCGTGAGCCACTGGGCCCGGCAGGAATCAGGCCTTAAGTTGGGTCTCGACAGACCTTGGAGATTTGTACAAGCAGAGACAAGGGAGGAAGGACCACAAGAGTGGGGAGTCCAGAAAAAGGGAGAAAAGGAACCTGACTTGGAGCAGCCCCACATCCCATCCCTATACCAGGCTGTCAGGTGTGGCTTTGGGTAGGGGGCTCCCTAAAGGGGCAGTCAAGTCCCTGGAGTCTTGCTCATTGCCCAGAATCCTGGGCCAAGGCCCACATCTGGGTGTTGGGGAGGGACCCCAGAGCCATGCCATTGGTCTCCTTCTCTGCAGGAAGCCCTCAGGAAAGAGCTTGTCAGGGGAATAGAAGGGCTGGCTGGGCCTGGCTGGCCAGGCAAGTGTCCTGGTTTGAGAAAAGCCAGGCCTAACTCAGAGCAGGCAGCTATCCCCAGCTTGTGGGGGAGCCAATTAGAGCCAGGGTTAGGTGGGGTCCTGGCGGCCTCTGCCCTGGGTCCTCCACTCCCAGCTGGCAATCATTAGGTTTGCTCAGAGGATCCCTGTCAAGAGAGATTGACTCTGGGACGGATCAAGGTGAAGGAGAGGCTGGCAGAGAGGACCCCAGTGCCTAGACTGCACACTGAGGCCCCCCTCTCCACGGCTGCCGGCTACCTTGGGCATGTCAAAAAGACATTTAAAATACCTAGTCGGCCCCTTATCAAGCCATGTGTGCCCCCATCCTCCCCACCCCTCACTTGATAAGCACGTGTCCCACTGTCATGGGGAAATATGGGCGCTATAAGCTCAAGGGCCTGCCTCTCAGAGCAATGGGCCCATTAGTCAAACAAAAGCTGCTAGGGGAGTGCTCCTCTCTGGGACTGGGAACATGGGTTCTAGGAAGCCCCAGGATACATAGCCCCGGGGAAAGCATACACAGGGGCTAAAGCCATGCCCCTTCTTCCTCCAACCTTCAGACCCAATGGCCTGTTCTCCGAAGTCCCAATGTCCTCATCTGTAAAATGGGCACAATTCCTTCCTCACAGGGCTGTTGTGAAGCTGAAACAAGAGACTGGATACAAAGCTCCCACCACAGTCCCAAGCACAAAGTAAGTAGTAAGTGCTAGGCCAGCCCACCCACTTTTTGTCCCTACAAAAGGGGTCAGGATAAAACTGGTGAAAATCCACCACTCCATAAAGCACCTACATGTTAGAAGTTGGGGGGGCCAATATCCTCTGAACCCTGCCTCCTCTGTTTACTGATGCAGCAGTAGAGGCCAAGAGAGGTTAAGTGACTTATCCAAGACCACACAGCTTATCAGTGGTAGGTCTGGGACTGGAATCCGGGTTGCCTGTATCATAGCACACTAGAGTGCTGCTCATCTCACAGCCCTGATTTGGCCCCTGCAGCAATATCGGGTGTTTTTCCATACCCCTCTTTTGAATAGGATGTGATGAGGACACCTCTAGGTAATGTCCTGGCAGGGCTGAGCCTGCAGATAGGGGGTCCTCTGCCTTTACTCTGTGCTACAGCAGTGTGGACCCATGCAGGCAGAGAGAGAAAGAGGGTGAGAGAGAGATGCTGACTTCAGTGGGCTACCATATCACATTGCAAGCTCATATCTCATTTGCTGTTCACCAGTCCCTGGCCCCCCTTTCCTTGCTCTTTCCCGGGCAGAGCTGCATGGTTTGCATTATTCCCCTTCCTGCCCGCCTCCCTTCCCGGATATCTTGGTTCCATATTTTCCACGCTGAGGCTCAGTTTACTCCTGGCTGGGCTCTGGGCCTGCACCTGGGTTCTAAAAGGTCTGGGGTGTGTGTGAGTGTGTGTGTGTGTGTGCATGTGTGTGTGTGTTGAGTGGGGGAATGCTGCTGTTGTCCAGCCCTTCTCTCTGTCCTGGGTGAAGGCCACCAGAACATCCTCCCTACCCTCTGCCTTTCACTTTCTGCCTCTAAGATGGCAACATTCCTCAAAGTAATGACCACAGACCCCTGATTCTGAATCACTAGAAATGAGGACTTCCCAGCCCCACCCAGACCTATGGAATCCACATCTCTGGGGCCAGGGCTCAGAAATCTACATTATGACCAGTGTTTCATTCATAAGGATTTTGCTTGATTTTTTGCCTTTAAATCTTCATTGGCAAGGGGTTCATTTTGATACCTGATGTTGATCGCTCCTGTCCCAAGTTCACTTAACAAATATTCACTGACCACTCAACATTTTCTGGGTTTCGCTACTAACTCTCTGGCTACTCTCTCTGTTTCCTTTGCCAGCTCCTCTTCCTCTCCTATTCCTTGAATGCTGGAAGGCCCCGGGGCTCAGTCCTTCCCCTTCTTTTTCCTGTGCTACCCAGCCTCCGTGCGTGAGCTCATCTTCTGTCAGCTTCAGTTCCTATCTGTGTGCTGAGAATCTCCACCCCAGGCCTCCCACCCAGCCCTCTCCCCTGAGCTGATTCAGCCCCACCCCAGCTTGAATGACCTCCAGGCCCCTCAAATTCAACAGGACCCATACTGAGCTCATCTTCTTCACACACTCAGTGAACTTTCTGAAGCACACATCTGATGACCTCACTCAGACACCTTCTGGGACTCTCCTTGGCCCACAAGATCAAGTCCATACTCCATAGCCAAAAGAGAGCCTGGCTGCTATTTACCTCTCCAGCCTACCCTCTCCCCACTCTCCTCTCCTTGGCCTTCATCCCTGACTATCCCACTCCAGATCGGATCAGCTGAATGACTCACCGTTCTATAAATGCACCAGACGCCCCTCACCCCTGGCCCTGCATGTGTTACTTCCACTTCCTGGAACACAGGGGCATAGTGAGAGCAGGCCAAAGGGGACATCTGTCTTTGAGCACCAGTCTGTGGGGGTGCTTCTGAGATTCTAGTTGTGGTGTCCTTAGCCAGCATGAGGGGACAAAGGGGGCAGACATTTCCTTAGCACCATTGACTGTAGCCATGCCATTGTTGGCACACCCTTCTCCCCCAGGTTCACCAGGCCAAATTCCATTTCCTCCAGGAAGCTTCTCCTTACTCTTCCAGTCTGAACTGTCAGTATGCTAATGATCAGAGATAAATCTCTAGGAATAGTGCCTGGTACATAATAGGCACTCAATAAATATTTGTTAATGATTGAGCAAATGTGTTCCTCTCACTTTCCTCTGTCAACATATTCTATTATGATCCACAATTTCAAGACTATCTCCCACCTCCACCCTTACCCCATCCCACCTCCACCCCCACTCCAGACTATGTGCTCACCAAGAGCAGGGCAGCATCTTCTCTATATATCTATCCCCAGCGTACAGCAAACAAGAGTATGTGCTTACCAAATGTTCGATGAATTAGCTTATTGAGACCCCTCTCTGCCTGGCACTGAACTATGTCCTAGGGAAGCAAGCAATTATCAAAAGACAGAGTATCGTGTTCCCTGCTGCTGAGACACTGGAAACTCCAGCTGGTGTACTAAGGGTAGAACGGGCAAGTCGTTTGCTTTTTGGAGGCAGAGTGAGGAGGAGGAGAGAGTGGGAAGCTTTCCCAGAGGAGGTAAGTTTTGACCAGTGCCTTGTTGGATGTGGAGGGCTCTTCTAGTCTTTGTCTTTGATTATAAAAATTAAGGCTTTTTGGCCAATTAAAGCTAAGTGCTGCTCATTCAATATCTCAGTTAATCCAGATACCAATCCCAAAAATAGGGATTCTCATCATCCCTGGTTTACCAATGACCAAGAGGAGGTACCCCTGGTCATTCATGTGGTGAGTAGCAAAGTTGGAACTTGGTCCCAGATTTCCCTGATCCCAGAGTTCACATGCTGACTACCACATCCTCTGCATCCAGTTCCATACATATTGCAGAACATTTCAAACACACTATGTTCTAAAAAGAATCCCCAACCTGCCCCATTAGGTAGTTAGGCACATATGCTTGCAGGCCTTTCCTCTTGCTGTTGCCCTAGAAATGAGAGGCAGCAAAGCGTGATGGTTCAGAGCACGGACTCCGAGGCAAGGCCACCTGGTGTGTACTCCAGCTCTGCCACTTACAAGCTGTGTGTCATGGAGCAGGAGGCTGTACCTCTTTGGGCCTCTGTTTCTTCATCTGTAAAATGATGATGATGATAATGGTACCTAATTCATAGAAGAATGAATGCCATGTCCATTGTTTAATGCTTATCTATTGTTATGAAGATTAAATAAGGTATAAACCACTTAGAATAGTACCTGGTGAATCTAAAGACAAAAAATATAGTACCTGGAACATAGTAAGTGATTATTAGGTACATTTTCTATAAAAAAGGGAACTCTACTAAACATGCAGCTTGCTATCCCTACTTCTTCCTGTGGAGCAGGATTCTGTCAGGTGGAGAAAAGCATTCTAAGCCAGTGGGGAGCCGAGTACAAGAGCATGGAGGTGGGGAAATATGTGATGTGTGTTAGGAAGATCAGAGAGGGTGGAGATGTAGACGAGGGCTGGATCCCGAGGGCCTCAAAGGCTCCCTTTACATGACAGGACTGGGAAGAAAGCCCAGGACTCCTCAAGACCCCGAGAGCACTGCCCTCACATCGTAGATCTGGTTTCTCAGCCCTCATCTCAGCTTCTTTGGCAAACCTCTAGCAGGGTTGCTGAAACAGGGACTGGCCTTCCCCAGGCACCAGCGTTTCCACAGTCCAGACAGCTGTTTTTCTCTGTCTGCCCAGGTCCAGGCTCCAGGACTGGTTCCTACTCAGGCATTCAAAGCATTCTCTTCTCCTCAGAAGAGAGAGGCAGGGGGAGGGGGCCGGCAGGGGCAGGGCCCCCTCCACATCTGGAGGCGCCACATTGGGGTGAGCTCACCTCTGAAAGCCAGGATGGGGAAGGCAAGGTGAAGGGGCCGGGGCAGCCTGCCAGGGTGGGCTCCCCTTCTCAGCCAAGGTCTAATGGGAGCTGACAAGAGCAGCTGTGGGCCTTTGATCTGCCCTTCAGGTATACGTCCCAGCTCAGGATGGCGAAGCTAGAATGAGGAATGTTGATGAGGGCGGAGATAAGAAAAGATCAGTCCAACCAGGCAGAAAGGGCCTGGGCCACCAGGCCAGGGCTCAGAAGAAGAAGGAGAGAAAAGCTTGTGCTAGAGAAAGGCCTGCACAGCCCCAACCCGTGGCTGTCTGGCCCCTTCCTTCCCCTCAAAAGCGAGAGAGGCTCCTCTGGACTCAGCCAGGCCCTGCTTGCGTGGGTGGGGTTCAACCTGCCATGTGGTCTTCATTTCAGGTCTTCACACACACACACACACACACACACACACACACACACACACACACGTACATACACACGTTCCACCCTGCCGCACCTGGGGAGACATAAGGTGGGCTGAGCTTGGGACTTAAATCAGCCTCAGCAGGTGAATTGGGGTGGGGGCCTCCTGGAGCTGCCAGCACTGAGATCAAGGGTCCAGCCCAGGCCCAGTGGGTATTTTTCCAGTTGGCTTTGTCCCAGGAGACACCTGCTTGGCATGGTCTAGAAAGATCCTCAAGCCTTTTGATTGCAGATTCTCAGGCCACCAGGACTCCCTCAACAGTGCTCTCCCAAGTGGTCAACCAGCATTTTCTCGAAGAGTTCCAGGGACAGGTTGCTCATCACCTCTCCAGGCAGGCCAACTTGTGGACTTACTTTGTCAAACCCGGCACCTCTGGTCACACCTACAGCCCCACCATGGGCTGACTCTGTCTACCTTGCCTTCTGCCTCTTTAAATGAAATCCTCAGACACTGACCCAGAGAAAAGCATATGAGCCCATGGAAAATCGGGCAGCAGAGGGAGAGGAGCCAGCTGCTTACGTGAGATTCTAGGCTCTGATCATTTCTGTTGCAAGCAGACCCTGGTGGGATCCGAACCCAGTCCTCAGGGAGGAAGGCCAACCATAGGGCAATGAGGAAATGGAAGCCCAGAGAAGGGAGGAAGTTGCCCATGGCACATAGCTCTTTTGCAGCCCAGTGGACCATCGTCATTCTGGGTCCATTTCCCAGGCTGGCAGGAACCCTGAACGCCATCCCATTCCACTCCCACCTAATGCCCTGCCAGAGGACTTCTTGCCTACCCCTAGCTTTGGGGTGGGGAGGGGGGGACTTAGTACCTTTCCCTTCTTGGACCACTCTAGTTGTCAGAAAGTGGTTCCCTATTAAAAGTCTGGAGTCACCTCCCTGGAACCTCCCTCCTTGTGCCTATTCTGCTTTCTATACTCTCATAGATGGGGAGGGTACTTGGCCAGGGGGACGGGGAGGGTACTTGGCCAGGGGGACGGGGATGGAAAGAGCAGTACATCTGAGAGCCAGCCTCCCTGGCTCATCTTTGGATGGTCCCTTCCCCTCCAGGTTACACCTGATGATTTTTATTCAGCTCTAAGATTTTTTTTGTCAGTGTTCTGCCCTATGACAGCCTTTCAGACTTCTGAGGATGAAGACCACACCTCCCACACTTTCCCACAGTTTTCTCTTTTCCAGGATCAACAACTCCAGATTATTCAACTTATCCTTCTAGGGCATGAGTCCCTGTCTCCTCCCAGCCAGCAAACACCCCTCAGTGAGAGGGGAAGCGGGGGTAATCCAGAGTGACCTATACTCAGAACTGTGTGTTGAGAGGAAGAAGGAGGGAAGGAAACAAATTTGGACTTTTGTCTTCTCTATATTTATGTAGTCTTCTCCTTGACCTTATAGTTGCTCAGTTGCCCTTATTCCTAAAGCCCCAAGAAGCAGGACCTGAAGCAGCCACCTGACACACTCCCGATGCCTTCTCCCCTCCTGTCAGGGCTGAAACTAAGCTCCCCAGGAATCAACCCCCATCTCAGGTCCTAAATCTTGTTCATTACACTTTCCCTTCCTTCTGGAAACCTGTCTGAAGAAGATCCTCAAAGGCCAGGCCTAGAGATCTCTGACAGAGGCTGGTTTGGGGGAAATGGAATCTGCTTCCATTTAGGAAGTAAGAGCTGGCCACCTT
The DNA here is from genome assembly GCF_029289425.2 of Pan paniscus. Lineage (NCBI taxonomy): Eukaryota > Metazoa > Chordata > Mammalia > Primates > Hominidae > Pan > Pan paniscus. Next base: position 68,756,045 of record NC_073272.2, read on the forward strand.
GAGCCCCCTGGCCAGCCGGCCAGCCACTGCTGCAGCAGCATCAGAGGTGGAGCTGAGATTCCAGGCTAAAGCCTGAGGCTCAGCCCAGAACCCCAGGCCCCTGGGACCCTGGCAAGCCCTCCAGGAGATGACAGCATCAGCAGGAGCTTGCAAGTGAATGAAGCAGGCCAACCTCCTCTCCTGCCGCCTCCTCCTACTCTTCAGGCCGCTGAGGAGTTGGAATGTTGCCCTTTCTCCCTGGGGTGGTCACCTGCTTCCTCCCTACCTGAGCACTAGAGCTGCTGAGTAGGTGGAGGAGGGCAGGGGAGGGGCTAGGAACACCAGCTAACCTTGGCTTAGAAGAATGTGCGAAACAAGCAGGCCACAGGGCCCCTTTCCCAGCCAAAGACCCAGTGATAAGGAAAGGGGGAGGGGGCAGCTGGAGGCAGCAGCAGGAGGGAGAGGGGAGAGTGTAGGAGAATGTGCTGTGTCAGCCAATTGTGCTCAGGCTCAGCCCTGAACTAACAACTCCCTCCCCTCCCCTCACCCTTTTCCCTCCCTTCCTTCTTTCCTTCCCTCCTTCCTCCCTTCTGTCCTTCCCATTCTATGTCTCCATCAGTCTTTCTTTCTGTCTCCATGTCTCTTGGTTTCTTTCTCTCTTTGGTGTCAGCCTCTCTTTCTGCCTGCTTCTGTTTCTCTTTCTGGCCTTTCTGTCTGCCTTCGTCTCTCGTTTTCATCTTTGGACCCACTGTCTGTCTGTCTGTCTCTCTGGCCCTCTCCCTGGCTCCGTCTCCCTCTGTGTGTGTCTCTGGCTTTACTTCTCTGCCTGTCCCTTTCTCTCTCTCTGTTTGCCTTTCTCCGAACCTGTCTTCTTCTCTAGATGGGTCCATTTCTCTGTGTCCCTGAGCATGTCTTTTTCTATCTTCTCTATGTCTTCTCTCTCTCTGCCTCTCTTTCTGTCTCTCTTCCTCTCTGCCCCACTGCCCTCCCCTGCCATCTCTCCCTTTCCCTCCCCTGAGTGGCTCCCAAGAGGCTTTCATCAGCTGCGGAAGCACCAAGTGTGAGGCCTGGCCCCACAGTGGGCTGGCCGGCCGTGCTTTTGAGCAGGACCAGGCCCATGGCTGCTTTTCCCAGCACAGAGAAGGAGCAAAGAGGGGAAGGAGGAGGGCACCAGCCCCTGCACACAGGATCCTGGGGAAGATTGGAGAAGGACGGAAGCAACCTTTTGTAGCTCCTCTGCTGAGCAACCCTTTTTACCATGTGATGGAAAGACTCTTTTATCCTCATTTTTCAGATGAGGACACTTAGTCTCAGAGAAGGAAGTGACTTGTCCAAGGTCACACAGTGAGTCCGTGGCAGAGCTGCTAGGATTTGAACCCAGGACTTTCTGCCATCATTTCCCCCTGGGAGAGGGCTTGCTCTTTGGCTTCTCTTAGGCCATGCTCTCTAAGTCCATGCTGGCCTCTGCCTGACAGCTCTCTCTAGGATCCTGGTCTTTGGGCTTTCTTAGTAAGAGACCCAGTTGAAAACCTCCTGGGAAGCAGGGCTGGTGAGGTCCAATGCATCACAATGATGCCACCCAAAGCTGACCCCCAGGAGAGAAACCCCCAGGGCCTCTTGGGAGACATGGCTGAGAAGATGGCATCTGATGGGGTGACATAGACAGTCTGAGCTGAAGGAACCCTGGGAGCCACACAGTCCAGCCTCTCTCACTGCACAGATGGGGAGGTTGAGGCCCATGCATAGGGAGTGAGTCCAGATCACCTCAAGACACAGCTCTTAGGGGAGCAGGACAACATTTGAAGAAGAAAATTGTCAGGGACTAGTTTGTTTTGTATAAAGAGCATGAAAAGTCTATGTAAGTAAATCCACCTCGCTCACTGCCACTAAGCCATTCATTTTCCATCTCTGGACAAGGCACTTGGAGAAAAGCTTGGGGCTAGTCCCTGTGCCCAGGTCCTTCTCATCTCTGGGGATGACTGAGGGTAGGGTCAGACTGTCTTCTAGGTTTCATGGTCTGCGGCCCTGGGCTTGCCTGCTCCTTTCCCCGCCAGGGGCAGTGTGGGGGCAATACCAGCCCAAGTGGGCAGTGCAGCTGGTGGGAAAGAGCATTTGCTACCGAGACATGAAGGGGCAGTTCGGGGGGGGGGGGCGCGGCAGGGATTATGGGGCAAAAATGATCAAAAAAGAGACAGAGAGAGACAGAGACAGAGAAGAGGAGGCAGAAGGTGTGAGAAGGCTGGGCCTGGGGCCTGGAGGGAGTTATCAAAGGACAGCGACTGCCTTGGCAGGTCATAGCAGCACCAGTTTCACTCAAGTAGGGCTTGCTGTTTACACACGTGATCTAATTTTGCTTCTCACCACAGGCCTGTGACATTGGTGAGGCTGAGATTACTGTTGCCCATTTGCCAGAAGGGTAAACCAAGGCCCAGGAAAGCAAAACCACTTTAAACTCTGGGGCAGTGAGTGAGCTGCTGACCCAAGCCCTTGAGCAAGCCTCAGGTGGCCTTTGCCACTTTGCCCTCAGTCTTGCTCTGGGAGGCAGTGGCATGTGGGTTCCACTGAAGAATTCTCCAGTGAAGTACAGTCAAAGTAGAGGAGCAGGAGCCAGACTCGCTGGAGGGCATTTAGAGGGAGAGAGAAAATGATTTAGGCAGAAGAGGCATTGGCTGCGAGAGGAAGATGAAAGGATCCAACAGACAGGGCTTGGCTCAGGGATGAGTCAGGCCTCCCGAGATAGTAATCTACAAATATCTCTGAGGTGTAAACAGCCAAGTAGGCTTCAAGGAAGAGTAGGAGGAGCAGGAAGGCAGCAGAAGCTGGAAGGGGAGGGGAGGGGTGGGAAGTAGAATGCCTTGGCCAGTCAGTGCAGGGACACCCACCTTAGGAGGTGCGCTGGGAGAGTTAGGCTGAGCCAGGGAGCAGGGCCCTGGAGGACGGCCCTGATGAGCTACAGAAGACCTCAGTGGGTGCCCCATCCTGCAAGGGTGCTGACCTCCCACCCTAGGCCCTCCCATGGAGTGGGCAGGCCACTTCCCATTTTCTGCCCCACTCCCTGGAGCGGGGCTTAGTGCCAACTTGGGTCTCTTCCATCTCTAATAGGACTGACTCTATGAGCACACGCTGCATATTCCCAGCTCTGGGCCTGATTGTCCATCCACACATACTGCCTCAGGGTTGCTTGGCAGCCCAGGGCTGGGAGCAGGAGCCCCCTTCCTAAGCCCATCCCCTCCTTCCTCCCAGGGGCCCCAGGTGCCGGGAGACCTGGCTTGTCTGAGCAAGGCTTAGCCCCCTTGCATCAGCTCAGAGAAGAGGCCACACAGAGATGCCACCCACGGAGGGGCAGGGGCCAGAGCCTCAGCCTCACACTCACACACTTTTCTATGCTCTGCCCAGTGTCCTGGTGAGAGGGCCTGGGGTGCTGGTCCTGCTTTAAGCAAAGAGGGAAACAATGTTCCTGGGTTTGAGATGAAATGTTGCCTATAGAAGGCAGAGGAAAAGAGACAGAAGCCATTTTTCTTGAGGGGTTGGAAATATTGTTCCACCCCACCAACAATCCACGTTTACACAAAGCTCACACACACACAGCCACACACATGCACATATGCATGCAGGCATCTCTTCTGCACTCTCTGCCGCGGTAAAATGGAAGGGCCTGGACAGGGGCTCAGAGGAGACCAGAAAGGCCCAGTATAATTCTTGTGTAGTGGCTTTCCGCCTAGCTCACTTGTGCCTCGCCTCAACTCTGAAAGGTAGAGCTGATAATGTCCATTTCACAGACAAGGAGACTGAGGCTTAAAATGATGAGACTTATGCTCTCGCAGCTAGAAAGTAATAAAACGTGGGGCATCAGACTCGGGTGTGTGTGCCTCTGCCCATGGGCTTGGCCTCCTCCTGGGGGCGCGGTGTGATGGGGACCCTGCAGCTCCCTCTCTTCCGGTCCACCTTGATATTGCAAACCTAGCCCCTTGGGAAGTTATCCTCTGGGTGTCCTCTAAAGCTCCACTTTCTGGGGAAATGAAAGCCTGGCCAGGTCCACTAGGAAGAGGGAGGTGGCCCAGTTTCTGCTGTTCCACCAGGTAAGATGAACCCCTGGCTGCTCCTCTTTGACTTCCTGCCAGGAAGAGGGGTGGGAGGATCTGGGAAGCTCCTTCAGAGCAGGCGTGCTACGCCTTCCCATTTGCAGCCCAGGATCTGCACACTGGAGGCACCGTCGCAGAGCCCACAATGGATGCCAAGTGGCAGTGAGGCCCTGAGGAAGAAACAAAAGGATGTGGGGCAGGCATAGTGAGAAGGATAACTCCTGTGTGTGCAGCATGTGTCAGTCTTCAAAGTGCTTCCAGAGGCATGCCATGGAGACCTAGCCCCTATGAATGAGGGAGGGAGGAAAGGATTACCATCTCTATTTTCCACATGAGAAAAATGAGGACAAGAGAGTAGAAAGGGCTTGTTCAAGGTCCCATAGCTAGACTGTGGACCAGTGCTTTGAGTTGCTGTTGTTGATTTTTCATTGAAACTCATGGTTACAAAACCAACAATAACAATATTTATGTGTGTGTATAAAATCATTTTTTACATCAAGACTCAGTACACATTTATGTAAAAATATATAAGTGTACATAAAATGGAAACAAAAGCTTCATGAAACTACTTATCCTTACCGTATGGGATGTACTCATTTTATTTTTATTTTTTAGAGACAAGAGTCTCACTCTGTCGCCCAGGCTAGAGTGCAGTGGTGTGATCATGGCTTGCACTCCTGGGCTCAAGCAATCTTCCTGCCTCAGCCTTCTGAGTAGCTAGGACTACAGGTGTGCACCATCACACTTAGCTAAGTTTTTAAAAATTTTTTGTAGAGACAGGGTCTTGCTATGTTGTCCAGGCTGGTCTCAAACTCCTAGCGTCAAGTGATCTTCACACCTCAGCCTCCCAAAGTCCTGTGATTACAGGCATGAGCCACTGCACCTGGCCTGCGTGGGATGTACTCTATTCCATTTTTTAAAATCCTGATCAAGACTCACAGAATTGATTGTATGACTTGCTAATGAGTTGCAACACGCAGTTTGAAAAAGACTGCTCTGGGGGCTACAGGCCACAGCCTTAGTTCTCCTGCCTCCAGAGAGAGAGGGCTGTTTGCGTCATGCTGTCCTGCCTCATTTTGAAAAAGAGGGGATGGGACCAGCTTAGTCAAGTGAGGAGATGGAATGGCCATGGTGGCAGAGGATTGGACTGGGGTGCTGTGGTTCATTGGGCCAGAGGAGGCCTCTTGGTGAGGGCTTCCTGCTCCTCTGAGACAAGCACGGAGCACAGGTAAAAGCCATAGAGATCTCAAAATGCTGGCCCCTGAAGGAACATAGAACCAGGATGCTAATACTGGGGCCTGATGGGGTGAAGCCTGTGACAGAAGGAAAAGGATCTGACAGAGGGGAAAGGGAATCATCCTGTGAAAGGTACAGACACCCCTGCACATGGACTCACACATTCACTCACACACATGTGCACATACATGCACATATGCACACACACCTTCCTTTGCAGCCTCCTCCCTCCCATCCTCAAAATTCCAGTTCACCCCCTCCCTCCTGCATACACAGACACACACGCATGCCCTCCCATACCCTCACACCACATACACAGGTTGCTGTGGGTGTCAGGCCTCTGGTGCTAGAAGAGGAACGTCTGCCCCTCGGTGGCCCTTGGTGACCATCGGCCTCTCAGAGAGCAGAGGGTGGGGGAGGCCAGTGGCTTTTCTGGGCCCAATTCTGGCCCACAAGAAGGACCTAGCTGGGGAGACAGAGTTTCTGGGTACCCTAAGAGGAGTGAGAAGGTCTGCTCAGGGCTGTTTCTCATCAAGAGGGCATGGACCCTGGGCACCTGGAACTCAGGGTTCAGAGAAGCCAGGGAAAAGAACAGGAGTGGAGGATGAGAGAAGATTATCTCATAGCGCAACACCCTCAAAAAGAAGATGGCTCAAAAGCTCAAGAGGCATAGGAGCACCTAGACATTAGACTTGAATGGTAGAACTGCCTATAGTCTAACAAAATGGGGCAGTTATTGGAAGTAAGAAGCACAACAGAAGGATTTTCCAAAGGAACTCAGAAATGGCAAGATTACACACCAAGGCTGCAAGGTAGGGCAGAGAACCAAGCCATGGTAGAATGGGGTAACATAGGACTAAAGTCAGAAGCAGTGAGGGCAGCAAACAGCGTCAGGCAGCAAGAAGACTGACAGGAAGTCCACAACCTAGTTCTTCTACCTTCTGGCTTCTCTATCCCAGAAAGAGTTGTATATTGAGAAGGAAAAGCAAACACCAACAAGAGGGCATTGAAGCTCAAAAAGGGCTGAGAAACAGAGACCTGAATGACTTATTAGTTAAGAATATGTGTCTTAGAGTCAGACAGCCCTGGCTCAAAGGCCTGACTGCCACATCCTAGTCATGTGACCCTAGGCAAGTCATTTAACGTTGCTGAGCCTCAGTTTCCCCATGTGTAAAATAAAAACGATCATGCTACCTACTTCACAGGGGGCATGGTGATTCCATGATAATGTGTGTAAATTGCTTGATACAATTTCTGGCACATAGTAAATATTTAATAAATAGCAGCTATTATGATTACTCCTCATTTTTCATGCTACAGACCTCAAGCAAGATCCCCCACCTCCATGCCTTCACTTGGGCTTTTCCACCCAACTAGAAAATCTTTCACCCCATTGCCACATATCCAAATCTTGCTCATGCCTTAAGGCCCAGCTCAACTGTTAACCTCCTCCACAAAGCCTTCCCTTATCACCTCCCAGCTGCCTCTCAGCTCTTTCTCCTCTAAACCTCTTAACACTGTATCTGTCCCTCTTTTCTGGCACTTGCCACCTTCTGTCTCTTATTAAAACTATTTGTTGGCATGGCTTACCTCTCCTACTAGACAGATGGGCAGCTTGCTGAGTAGAGGAATCACATCTTGCTCAGCCCTGGTTCGCCACTGTTTCCAGCCCAGTGATGTTGAATGCTCTTGTTATCATTGTAAATGACTTCGTCTCCAAGTCCGGGTACCAACAGCAATTGCAGATACAAGGTTAGAACTATCATTATCCTTCTAAGAACACATGGAGACTGGGAGGTTTACAAGTATAGCAACAATTCTCCAAAATAGGGAAATGTAGACTTTGGCAATATCAAGCCACTTTGCTCAGTCTAGAACTTTAACAAAATTCTCAAAAGAAGTACTAAGTTGCTGGTTGTCAGGAAACCTCTGAATGAAGCTGGGAACATAAGGAAGCAGTGCATTCACTAAGAACATGTCCGGGCCAGTTAGGCCTCATTTGATATTGTGACTATGTTGGTCTCGAGTTCAGCAAAGCTTCTGACAAGGACCCCCACGCTGTCCTGGTGAATGAGATAGAGAACTGTGGGCTGGAGAAGGCCAGGCAAGGTGAGTTAGTAGCTGAATAGTTGAACTTAAAGTGTCTTGACTGATGTCAACCTGGAAGCAGTTATTTAGCAGCTGCCACAGGGCCCTGGGCCTTGATCCCATCCTGCACACCAAGGTTATCAGTGATTCGGAGGAGGACACAGAAGGCCTGGTCACCACCAGATCTCTGAAGACCTAGAGCTGCAGGGAACAGCTAATATGTTGATTGAAAAAAAAACGTTTTTTAAATTCTTGACCAGCTGGAAGCAGGGGCCAAAACCAGTCAGATAAAATTGAACAGGGGTAGATGTAACGTCCTGCTTTGAGATTCAAAGCCCAACTGCACAAATACGGGCTAGGGAGACAGAGCTTAACAGCCACATGTGTGAAAAAGACCAAGGGCTTTGAGCTGACCACAAGCTTCACAAAAGCCAACAGTGTGACGTGGTGGCTAAAACAGCTAATGAAATCTCAGTCTGTATGAATAGAAATACAGTTTTCAGATACAGAGAGGTAATAGCTCTACTGTACTCCTGCCTGTCCAGACCATCTGGAATATGGGGCCTGATTGTAGGCCCACATTTGCCAAGGCACATTGATAAACAGCCAGGGAAGGTCACGCAGGCTGGGGAACTGCCACATGTGAGAAGTGGTAGGAGAAACAGCGGCCATTTCCCCTATCCAAGGGTACTCATGAGCCTTGGCCTAAAATAGCAGTGTTCTGCAGAGACCACTCACGCTGAGCACTTACTCTGTGTTAATCACCATGGGAGAAGGCTTTACCGACATGGAACCCCCCACAGCGGCCCTAAGGGGAGGCATTCTCACTCTCATTTGACTCAGGAGGTGTGGAGTAACTTGCACAAGGTCACACATCTAGAAAGTCCCACAGCCAGCAGCACACAAGCCAGATCTGCTTAGTTCCAAAGACTGTACTTTTGTCCAAATAGCTGAAGACCCACATGGGGCGGAGAAAATAAGGGTGGTCTGAGAAGGCATATCTGGGATCTGTGGGTGAAAACCACTGGAAAGTATGATTTCAGCTCAATACATAGATGGTGTTTGTGGGGTTTTGCTTGGTTTTGTTCTGTTTTGCTTTCACTTTTTATTATGGAAAATTTCAGATATATGTAAAAGTAGACAGAATAGTTTCATGAACCCCCATGTATGTACCCATCACCCAGTTTCAACAATTACCAACTCATGGCCAGTGTTGTTCTATCCCCACCCCAACCTACTCCTCATCCAAGGATTATTTTTGAGCCTATTCCAGACATCCTACCAGCATGTATACAGAGGATGATTTTAACAGTCAGCCCTGTCCTGAGCTAGAACTGGTGTCCAGGAGAATGAGGAAAGGAGCTCATTGGCACTGGAAGGCTATGAGTATCGCTGAGGCCATTCTCCATTATGACCAGTCCCTCTCCTTTCCAACATAACTGAATTGATGGGGTGCAGGTCAAGGAGCAGAGAGGGTGGTGCTGCCATCTGAGCAGTGAAGACTACTAAAGTGCCTTGGGATTGCAAGGTTTTTCCTCAGCTAAAGAGCCCCCTACTCCCCCTAGTCTGCAACTGGCACTGTCCTATCCCCGGTACCCAAGGTTTGCTCAGAAAGAAAGAGGCACATATCTCCCTACTGCTAACACACACACACACACACACACACACACACACACACACACTCAAACACATTCACATACTCACACACCCTATTAGAGTCTTTGGAAGGCATGTCCTAGGCCGCCTCTCACACCTTGCCCTGGAGCCCGGGATGAGTCACCTCCTCACCATGGACATGCAGGCACAGGTCTTCATGAGAGCCGTGGGAGCAAGCAAACTTCAAGGCTTCAGGGGCCGCCAACCCCCAGGCCTGAGCTACACTTCTAGCAGGTGGTTCCTCTCAGCACTGCCCACCACCCCCAAGTGCCCTTTAAGTGTACCCCTTCTTTATCAGTCCCTTCCCTGGCCTTCAGCAGGGCCTCCAGCCCTAGTAGGGGACAGTTGGAGGCAGAGGTGTGGTGGGTGCAGTACCCACATCAACTAGGGTAACAGCATGTGACCCATTTAAGGCCCAATATGCCCTTGACCTTGGCAGGGTTCTGGCCTTTGACCTGAACATATGGTCACAAACAGGCAATAGCTCCACAGGTATACACACTGGTTTTGGTGGCTCCCAAATGCCTGTGTCTGTGTTAGTTTATCAGCCTTTAACCAGAAGGCCGGGATTGGCCTCCCGCTGTTCTCTCCAGAGACCAATGGCAATTGGGCCTTTAAATAAGTAAATATATTCCAGCGAAGGTGGTGGAGGAAATAGATAACCACAGTGAGTGGAAATTATGACTGGAAATATTGGTAGTTGTTGTTGATAACAGTAATAGGACAAATAGTTAAAGTTGTTGCTGATGGTGACGATGATGGATTTTGTTAAGCTGGTGATAATGGTAATGGAAGCAGCAGTGGTGACAATGAAGGTAGTCACTTACCAACTTTGTGCACTTGTGAAAGTCTTTGCGCTTCCCTGCACCTAGTTTTCTCATCTGGAAAATGGGCTAAAAATTCGTACTTTGCAGAGGATTGTATGACATATTTCTACACTGGGCCTGTCACAATTCCCAGCACATGGTGGGCATTCCATGATGAGTAGTAGGTCCTTTTCCTCCCTTTGAATCTCACCGAGACAGTATGGTCTTCCCTAACACCTTATCCACGTGGTGCACACGAACACCCCAGAGAGGGAGACTAGGTGGCAAAGAGGCTAATCTTGCTACCACTTGACCCAATTCACTGGGTCAAGTTAGGCTCCAGGTTAGGCTCTGGTCCATAAGGAGATCTCCCAGAATGCCAAAGGGTGATGATCATCTCTTTGTGGCCAGGAGAGGAAAATGGCCCTTCCCCACTGCCTTGGGTAGATGTGGCAGGATTGACCAAGAAGAGGACACTGTGTGGCTTCTCCCTGCTCTGTAGTCTTCTAACAAGCCCCTCCATGTGGCACAGACAACATGCTGTCTGGAGACATCTCCTGCATTGTTATTAAGTCCCTTGTATTATTTGACTTGGCGTGCATATCTATGTGTGTGTCTGAGTGTGTGCAGTCTCTTCAACTAGACTGCAAGGCCCCCAAGACCTGGGGGTACCCCTTCATCCATTCTGTTCACTCTTCTCACAAGGGTGGCCACCTGGAAAGTTTCAGGCCAACCTAGTTCTTGCTTCTGTGGCTGGGCAGCTGTTAAGGGTCCTTCCAAAAAGGGTGAAGATTCCAAATCTTTCCTGAGCTCTAGGTCTCTGGGCTGAGGGGCCTTCCTGGCCCTTCAGAGACTGTCTTCCAGGCTCTGTCTTCCTCTAGGAAAATCTGTACAGGCCTCTGAACCGAGATTTCTCGGGTGTATCTCTGTGCCACTGTCTCTGTGAGTGAATGTCTTCCAGTCTCTGGGAAATGAGGGCGGAGCCAATGCAAACATTGCCGCTGAATAGAATCTTTGTGGCCTAATGATTTTGGAAAACGATTTCCACGGCGGGCTTATTATTCTGAGGATGGGAACCAGCTGTTTCCCCTTTCCCTGACAGCAGGATAAGAAGGAGCAGATGAAAACTCCATTTGAAGAGACTGAGGTTTCTGACCTAGAGGGCTCAGTGACTCAGGGATCGGAGGCCCTAGATTTGGGTGTGCAGCATTCTCTCTAGAAAGCTCTAAGATCAGGTCACCTTCCATTCCAGCTCAATCTGGGCAAAGCATTCTTCTCTTTGGAATCAAGGCGTGGACACGATGGCCCCAAGAGGCTCAGGGAGCAAGAGGGCAACAGCATAAGCGGTACTGGGCAAGACTTTGGCAAGACCTGAATAGGAAGCAGGAAGTAAGAGGGCCTTGTGAAGCCCTGGGATAGAAATTTGGGACTCTGAACTGGGAGCTCCACTAAGAGACTGTGGATGGCCAAAGGAGAATGGCCTCATTCCTCACTGCAGACCAACTATAGATCAGGATGTGCCCCTGGTGCTTCTGAATCTATCGACCTCATTCACCCCTCAAGGCCAGCCTTTGAAGCAAAGGGATTATTGTGCTCATTTTACTGATTAGGAACCAACCTGAGGCTCATTCAGAAAGGTGAAGTGATTTGTCCAAAGTCACACACAGACAGCAATGACAGGGCCAGGATTTGAGCCTAGGTCTCGCTCCTAAGTCAGTGCTCTTTCCACTGTTCCAGAAGCCTTAGTTTCCAAGGAGAGCAGTGACAAGTTGGGCCACTGCTGCTGGTGGACAGGGAAGTGGGGAAGAGTGTGGCACTGACTTACTGGCACTTGTCAGGAGCAAGGCTGCTGCATCAGGCCAGGCCATCATGGATGAGGTTCCTCATGACCCAAGCAACCTTGGCCCTTGATGTCCCAGGGTACCAGGGCTGGCTGAGGGCAGTGTCTATGCTAGAGCCCTTTCTGACTCCAAAAAGAATAGGTGTAAGGGCCCTAGGCTCAGCAGTTACTGAAAATGGATTTGGTCTCATTCAAGGCAAAGCTCCACCAGAGCATCCAGGGTTCTCTGCCAGTGCCAAGATAGTGCCCCTTGAGATACAAGGAGGCTAGTCCCACTCTCACAGAGCTATTGAGAGGCTGAAACAAGAGAACATATGTGCTTGTGCCCAGAGATGGTGCCATGCACCTGGGTGCTCCATGAGTGTTAGAATCCACATGGCTGAATGAAGGACAAAATAGTGAGGAGATCTGAACCCATGTCAGGGAGGCAGGGGGAGCTAGAAATCCATGGGGCCTGTGGCTGGCACACTCCAGAGCCCACTGCTTCCTCAAGGGGGCCTCTGCTTCCTTCCACAAGCCACAAGCAATGGGTTCAGCTCTCTTTCTGCTTCTCAGCTGCCCCACCTGCTCCGCCCCACCTGCTAAGCCCCTGCCCACTGGGGAAAAGGAAAACGTTCCCAGCAACTCTCCTCCCTCCTGTCTTTGCAACAAATCCACAGCCTTTTGTGTTTTAACTTTACGGTTACTCAGGACAGAGAAACAAGTAAAGAGTGGGGGGTGTCACCAGAATAACAACCAAGAGGAAGCCTCAAAGGGTCAAGAGAGTATAGTTCCAGTTGCTTTTGGCATTCATTGAAATGGAAATGGGGCTGGGGCAGCCGTTCTCATAGGCCTTTCCCAGACTCCTTTTCTTCCATGGTCCATGGACGTCGCTTGTTAACTTCATTCTCTGTTTTATGCCTGAGCTTGGGGCTCCTGTGTGCCCTAGCAAGGTGCCCTCATGATCAGCTCCCACCCCCATCGCTCCTCACCATCAATAGAGTCTGGGGGTAGCACAGACTGTCTTAGGGCAAAATAATAAGCATCGTGATTAACACCATTCAAGCTCAAGCAGACTCAAGTGTGTCATTTACATGGACCCTCGAATGCTTCTGCTGAGAGGGAGCTTAGAGATCATCTAGGTCATCCCCTCCCCCGTTCCTACCCTTTTGGGGAACAAAGAAGGAAACTGAGCCCCAGAGAAGGGGAGTCCTCAAGGTTCTACAGTGAGTAAGAGACTGAGCCAGAAGCAGAGGCCATGGTTCCTGATGGCTCAAAGGGCTTCAGCCATGCTTTTTGTTTCCAACCCTGAGGGCTTGCGGCTTGGGCCTCTGAGAATGAGCCTTAGAGGGTGCATCAGAACCAACTTTGGCCTGCTTTACAAAGGGTGGGGTCAGAGGAGCTTTTCCCCTAGCTAAGGGTGACTTAGGCTGTCCTCTGAGGGGCAAAGGAAGGAAATTCCCATCTGCTGCTGGCCTGCTATGAGTAAAATACCCCCACATTGGTCAGTTTTTTCCATCCTCATAGCAATCCTACCTAGGAAGAAGGCAGCATGATTATCCTTATTTTGCAGGTGAGGAAACTAAGTGTCAGAAATGTGAAGAGACTTGGCAAAGGTCACCTAGTTTAGAAAGTGCTGTTCTGGCATTGGAACCTGTGTCCTATGACCTCCATCCTCCTGCCTCAGAGGGCTCCTCAGAGCTCGTCTCAGCCAGGCCCCAGCCCGGCCCATGCTCCCTTCCCCTTCCACCTCCAACCCACCTCCAATTCACCTAGCTTGACCCCCGATAGGAATGGCCAGGTGGGGGATCCACAGCTCAGTGCTCCTGGGAACACACAAGCTCTGACTCAGCCACTTCTAAGGACTCAGAGGACTTAGGAGGCAGCTCTCAGCACACTGTGGAACAGACAGGTGTCGGTGACAGGCACTGTGTGCAAGTCTTGTCTAGGTATGGTTCTGTGTATATGCACATGCGTGCATGCAGGATGACTGGGTGTCTCAGTCGATTTGCAATTGTGCAGGAGACCCTAGGTCTGTACATGTGTCTGACTCCAAGCACTTGAGGCTCTGTTTGCCTGGGTGGAAACAGATGTCTGGATGTGTGTGCCATTGTATACATGCATCTATCCACATGTACCACTGTGTCTATGGACGTGTATTTCTCCCTGTAAATCTGTAACTACAACTGTGTGTGTGCAGGATTGTAAGCACGTGAGATAATCTTTCCAGTGTCTGGGTGTGGCTGGGTGTGGACACAGGTGCCTATACCAGTATCTGTGCCTGTTGACTGTTGACTCAGATTCGTGTGGGTGCCCAGGTGTGTATAATATCATGTGTGTAATTTATACGAGTCACTGTGCCTGCAGGAGTGTGATCATCAGGGTCTTTGTGCATCTGGGAGAGCATCTCCACCACATGTGCCTGGGTCTAGGGGTATCTGTAATGGCATATATATGTAGAGCACACACTTGAGTATGTCTGCACGTGCATCTGTCTGTGTACACCTGAGTCTCTGAGGGAGCCTGGTACACACAGACCTCGGTGTATTCTCAGACCTGATCTCAATCTCCACTGGGGAGTCTCAGTAGTCCCCCAACATCCCCTGCAGCCTCCGTGACCCTCCCCCCCATGCCGAGAAAGCAGGACCCATCCCGTGCAAGCATCCCTCTCACACCCTGCCAAGTGCACTAATCCCCCTGGGGAAGTGATTACCAACAACCATACACAGCCGGAGTTGCTTAATCACTCTTAAGAAATTTCTTTATAATCTGAGTAAATTACTTTAATTACTTGCAACTACCAATTAGTGTTTGAAGGTTTCCCTTCCAGAGAAAAAAGCCTCCCCCTCTGGACTTCCAGCTCCCTCCTCCTTGAGGCTGAGGGGTGCTCACCTGGCTGCCCCTCCCACCAGGCGCCAGACTGCCCCCTCCACCGCCCACAGGGCCCAGGAACAGTGGCCCAGCCCCTGGCTCGGCTTTAGGAGGGCTCGGTTTCTCAGTGGTGCTCTGGGCCCTCCTTCCTGACCCCAGGGCCCATGCCGGAGGAGGAGGCTGGAGAGACTGGTGGTTAGCACACCAGCAGGCCCCAGCCAACTCACCTGATGCACCCCCATGGGGCCTGGCTCAGCTCTGATCCTGTTCCAGGCTCTGCTGCCAATGACCAGAACTTACCCTCTCTGGGCCTTCCTCCTCTCCTGCCATCACCTGCCTCTCCTGGTATGCAGGGAAAATGGCTGCTGCCTCCGAGCTCCTTGCACAGACGGGGCAGAGCGGATGTAGGTGTCTAAAGGCCAAGCAGTCCTCCAAGTCAGGCTGCTGCTAGCTTATGCTGAAACCCCAGAAGAGACATTGACTTCACCCAGCTTCCACCCCCAGCCTAGGGAACCCCCTAGAGACTCCCAGAGAAAAGGCAGTGTGCTGTAAGAGGGGGAAGAGGAACACTGGCTTTGGGTTGGAATCCTGGCTCTGCTTCACCTGCATGCCCTTGCACAAGTCATTTCCCACTCTAAGCCTCAGTTTCCTTATCTGTAAAATGTGGAAGATGACATTGACTTCACACTTTGGTGTGAAGATTAAACCCCCAGCCGCACGGCAGGATGCCAAGCACAGAGAAGACATAGAGTACATGCTAATTCTCAATGTGCTATGGGCTGCGGACACAGAAACAGGACCCTGTTGCTGCCTTTAGGAAGCTTCCAGTCTCGTATGTGGAGAACAATCGCAACAGAAGAAGAATTGTGGTACTCGTCCTTAAAAAGAGACACACAAATTATTGGGGATGGTCAGAAAAAAAAAAAGTAGGAAAAGTAGAGTTAGTGAAGGAGATAATTTCATTTGGCATTCAACTCACCACCCAATTCCCGTTTGTCCTTCCCTGTGTTCATTAAGACCCTGGACACTTGGGCAAGAGCGTCTTTGTGTGGCACAGTCACATAGGAAGTCACAAGACCCCCCACAGTCCGCTCCAACTCATTTGGGTGCCTTAGTGCGTGTGCATATGTGTTTGCATGTCTGTGTACACATATGCACATGCATGTATAGGACAAATGTGTATGTGTGTGTGCACATGTTCATGAGAATCTTAGGGGAGAAAAAGAGTGGGTTAAGATGAGGCAAGAGAAGCAGGTGGCAGGGAGAAAGGCTCCCGTCTCCCCTCTGCCAGCTCCTCTCTCCCTCTTCCCAGTGCTGGGTGGCAGCCCCTGTTTACAGAGTTCAAGGAGCTCGACTACCCACCCACTGCCCCACTTCAGGCCCCTCTCTTCCACTCGGCACCCCCTTCCATCCCTGATACTCCCGATTTCTTCCAATCTGTATTTGTACACACAGTTCCCAGAGCATTTGCCCCTCCCCTGTCCCATTAGATTGGTCCCACAGTTCCGACAACTAGGTGCTATTAATATCCGTTTTAAAGATGGGGAAACTGGGGCACAAAGAGATGATATGACACATCCCCTCCAAAAATTGTGCTCGAAGATAAGCTTCTTAAACCCTAGTCCCTTGGCCTCTATGGGGGATCCCACCAACTCTTTGAGGGGCGGGGTGGGGGATGAAAAGGAAAGCTGCTTCTTTGTCTGGGGGCCGGGGATCACTTGGGTTCCAGCTCCACATCTTTTCTTCACACTTCAGTTCCACTGCCCCCCACCTTTTCCTCACCCCACAGAGATGAGGGAACTGGCAGGCTCCTGGGCAGGCGGTAGGGCTGTGGGGGTTAATTAACTGTTTCCCAAAAAGCTTTGAAGATGAAGGCTCCTGCAGGAGGCAGGCAGTGCAGGCCAGCTTGCAGGCAGGCAGAACTGCCAATGAGTTGGGGCGCCAGGTTGTTATTAAGGAAAAATTCCCAGCTTCTGGCCTCCACTCCACCCACCCCCTGCCAGGTGCTCTGTACTCCGCAAGCTCTCGGGACTCCATGACCTATCATGCCTGGGCGAGCTTTTTGAAGGTATGCAGCCCTGGTGGAGGGGGAGATGAGACCCTGGTCTCTGGTGGGCAAATGAGGAGGGAGGGGAACGACCCGAGGCTGGAGGTAATGCAGGTCCCAGGGCCATGCAGAAGGGAAGCTGGAGGTGCTGCCCAAACATCCTGCCTGCGAGCCTGTCCCGGCTCGATTTGGCTCTGGCCTTAGCTCAACCACGCCAGGTTAGCCCGGCACACTCCTCTGCCATGTGCCTATGTGTGGGTGTGATCCAGAGGGGCAGAAAGATGGCTCCTGATTCAGTGCCTTGGGTCCTCAGAAGGCCAGAATTGGGATCCGAGATGTTTTTCCCCAGGAAAACCAGGTGAAAAGTAAACTTGTTCCCACCTACAAGCCAGAAAGTTTCCACAACTGCTTCTTTATTCTCTTTCTTGCTTCCCTCCCTCTCTCCTGGTGCTGCAGATATAGAAATGGCAATACCCTGACCCTAGACTGCTGGAACTTACAGTCTAGTTGGAGCGACCAAGTTGTTAGATAAAATACAACTATTTAACCCAGCATTCCTCTTCTATGAACCATCCTACACTCATGCATGGGAAATTGTACACAAACTAAATGGCCATCATTAGGGGGCTGCTTTTAAAAGCTATTCCATACTACGGAAAACAATGCAGTTGGTCAAAAGAATAAGATAGATCAATGCATGCAGAATGGAAAGATGCCCCACACATACGTTAAGTTTATTTTTATTTTATTTTATTTTGAGACAGAATTTCATTATGTTGCTCAGACTGGATTCGAACTCCTAGGTTCAAGTGATCCTCCTGCCTCAGCCTCCTGAGTACTGGGACTATAGGCGCGCACCACCACGTCTGGCTACCATTAAGTTTAAAAAGCTGTAAAACATTGGGTGCACGTGAAGTCAGATCCCACTTGTGAAAAGTGAAACCAGGCTGGGCGCAGTGGCTAATGCCTGTAATCTCAGCACTTTGGGAGGCCAAGGCGGGCGGATCACCTGAGGTCAGGAGTTTGATACCAGCCTGGCCAACATGGCGAAACCCCGTCTCTACTAAAAATACAAGAATTAGCCGGGCGTGGTGGCAGGTGCCTGTAATCCCAGCTACTCAGGAGGCTGAGGCAGGAGAATTGCTTGGACCTGGGAGGTGGAGGTTGCAGTGAGCCGAGATTGTGCCATTGCACTCTAGCCTGGGTGACAGCAAGACTGCTTCTCAAAAAAAAAAAAAAAAAGAAACCAATTCTACATGTCTATCTGTACTTATTCATGTATGTGTGCAGATATACAGAACAAAGTGCCGGCTTTCCCTCGCCCCTCCTGGACTGCTCCACTAGCCCTGGCCTGGCCTGCAGGTGGGGCCTGACACTTCTTCACTGATCTTCTTCATCCCACAGTGGCACAACTACAAGACAGGAACTAAGAAGAAGTAACTGAATGCCTACTCTAGGCCAGGTCCTTGCTAGGACTGAATATGTGTTTGTCGAGGGCGGCTAAGTCTCCGCTGAGGCCGACCAGCACCGCCAGACGTCATCCCGTTGTGACTTCTACCTCCACACCAGATGGCTTCTTCCCACACCAGTCAAACCAGGGTCTCCCTGATCTCTGGCAATGTATGTCTCCCTTTCTCCAGGTCTGGGGCCAGGGGTCAGCAAATGGGTGTGTGCTCTGTGGCCCATGCTAAACCCTGGGAGGGGTGATGGGGAGCCAGAGGAAAGAGTGTCGCCCCCACAGTCTGTGGGGGGTGGTGAAAGAGGTAGGGTTCTGATGGCACATATAGAAACCAAACTCCAGTCAACTTGAGCTACAAAGGGATTGGTACCGAGACTCATGGAAAGGGTACTGACAGAACTCATGGGAACCAAAGAGCCAGACTTGAGAGCCAGTGGAAGCCAAGGTTCAGGAAACAGGATGTGCAGTGCCTGTCTTGTAACCAGCACTGCCTGGTCAGGATGCTGTCACTGCCACACAGCCCTCATGGCCAATATCCACCTCTCCATTATGTCCCTTGCTCTCATGGCCAGCCCCCTCAACCACCTTAAGTTGAAGCAGTTATCTTAGATTACACCCCAGTAAGACCATAACATAGGGAGAGGTAATTCCTTCAAAAGAAATCAGGTTGCCAGCCAGGGTGGCTCACGCCTGAAATCGCAGCACGTGGAGAGGCCAAGGCAGGCAGATTGCTCGAGCCCAGGCGTTCGAGACAAGCCTGGACAACATGGTGAAACCCCATCTCTATAAAAAAAATTTAAAATTATCTGGGCATGGTGGCGCATGCCTGTAGTCCCAGCTACTCAGGAGGTTGAGGTGGGAGGATTGCTTGAGTACCGGAGGTGGAGGTTGCAGTGAGCTGAGATCACACCACTATCACTGCCACTGCACTCCAACCTGGAAAACAGAGCCAGACCCTGTCTCAAAAAATTAAAAAAAAAAAAGAAAAAGAAAAAAAGAAAAGAAATCAGGGGGCAGGGGGACGGGAAATGGGCAGCTTCCAAATGGCAAGTGGCCAGGACAAGGGATGCTAGGACATAGGTATCAGAGCAACCCTAGACCAACAAAGCCTTCTGTGCTGAGGGCGTGGGTAATGGCCATCCAGGCATGTGGGGGAGACGTGTTGAGCCTCCTCGAGGCTGGCCTCGCACCAGGCTCTTTCCACGTATCGTGCCCTTCATCCTCACCTCAGCCCTGAGACACAGGCAGTATCATCTCCAAATACAGACGGGGACCTGAAGGCTCGGAGGCAGGAAATGACTTTTCCGATGTCATCACCTACCAACAGGCTGAATTGGGACTTGAACCCAGGATTCTGGCTGTTCTCTCCCCCTGCCCCCCACCGACAGTGTGGGGAAGCCACTGCACTGCTGTTTGAGCAACTCCTCAGGATCGCAGCAGGGCCTTCAGGACTCTGTGTTAGCGGCACTCTCTTGGGCTCTCTTCTCCCTCTCCCTCCTTTCCTCATTCCCACCTCTAGAGCTCAATCTGTCTAATCTAAACAAATCTCTGAGCTTGATTTAGAAAGGGTGCTTGAGGCCTTTGGTGCCAGGCGGCCTCGTGGGCAGAGGCAGGGCGAGCTGTGGTCACATTCCCTGGAGGCTTTCCTGCCAGCTCTCTGCAAGGCTGGCCCAGATCTGTTGGCTATGGGCAGGGCCTGAGAAAGAGCCTCAGTCCCGGAGGGGACAGAGCAAGGACTTCCTATTTCTCTGCTGCCTCCTACCCACTCTGGCAGCACTGAGGCAGGCATGAGGCTGCGTGGAAAGCAGGGGGAGTGCAAGATGGCTACAGAAGGCAACCCAGGCTATCCAAGGGAGAAGGGGAGGATTCTTCTGGCTGGAGGGTGGCCTCAGGGGTTCTCCTGCTATCCTACCCCTCCTCTGAGCTGACTACCCAATCAACCACGTTGGTGGCTGGCTCTCCTACCCTCCCTCCCCTCTCCACTGCCAGGGCACAACTATCAGGACTCAAGCTCTTTCCAGGCACTTAGACTACCTCATGGGCTCCTGGCTTCTCACTCACACTAGCTGAGTTGCCCTCTTAGAGAGATGACTCTTGGGGGACTCTGGATGGGTCTGTTCAGGACCTCAGGCAGGTCTAGGCCACTGGCTTGGAGGCCTACACTCTGCAGCCATGGCTGGCTCAGGGGGATTAGCAATTATCTGAACTCACACTTAGAAATCCTTGACCTGTTCCCCTTGGTCCATCAGCTATATGGCAAAATTAAGGACTGCAGCCTGGAGAAAAAAGTTCCTTCCCACTGTTGCTTGACTGAGCTGCCATGGGCAATGCCAGGAGGTGCATGGGTGTCGGTGAATAGGACAGAGAGACCTGCAGAGTGCAATTCCAACCCTGCCACTATTTGCTGTGTAACCTTGGGTAAGGCCCTCCCCTCTCTAGCTTTCCATTACAACCCCTAGGTCACAGAATTGCTGGAGGCTCAAATGAGTCAATGGTTATAAACAAACTTTGTAACACAAATAATTTATTGAGTGCTCACTAACTGCTAGGCACTATTCTAAGCACTTTCTAGTATTAACTCATTTAAGTCTCACGGCAACCCTGTGACCTAGGGACTTATGGTTATCACAATTATACAGGGGGATTGGGGGAGACCTAAAGCACAAAGAAACTGTGTAACTCACCCTAAGTCACAGAGCTACTAAGTAGTGAACCAAAAGTTAAGCTCAGGAGACTTGGCTCCAAACATTTCCCCTTATTTCCCCTTAAACACTATGCTACACAGACAGTCACTAACTTATAATGGTTCGACTTAGAATTTTTTGACTTTACAATGCTGCAAAAGCAATAGGCATTCAGTAGAAACTGTAATTCGAGTACCCATACAACCATTGTTTTTACTTTCGATACAGTATTCAATAAAATACATGAGATATTCAACACTTCATTATAAAATACACTTTGTGTTAGATGACTTTGCCTAACTGTAGGCTAATGTAAGTGTTCTGAGCACGTTTGAGGTAGGCGAGGCTAAGCTAGGATGTTCAGTAGGTGAGGTGTATTAAATGAATGCTCGACTTATGATATTTTCAACTTATGATGGGTTTATGTGGACATACCCAACCTTAAGGTGCATCTGCACTATTAAAGGCTGCACATGCCTCAGTATGATTTTTAAATAATTGCCTCTAACTAAGGCTGGTCGTGGTGTTCTTCAGAGAGGAGGCTCTAAGGGAGAGCAAATGAGGATTTGGAGAGGAAAGAACAAGTGAGTGCCTGTTTTTGAAGCTGGTGGAGGTATGCAGAGGTCAGCTTGTGCCTGCCCTGGCTAGGAGCCTGGGGCCCCTTGGATTTCGGGGAGCCTCTGGGCGGCTCCCGTTCACTCTGGCTGCGGGAGCAGGTCGGTGGGGCAGGAGCAGCGGGTGAGCAGCTAATCAGAAGCAGCGGGTCTGCCCGGGCTGCGCCTTGACCGCTTGACTCGCTCCTACGCAGCAGCGAGTGCCTGCTGAAAGGCCTCTGCTCCACCCCGGAGCTACTGGCCGTGGCGGCTGCGGCGGTGGTGGCGGCGGCGGCGGTGGTGGCGGCGGCGACGGTGGTGCGGCGGCGGCGGGGCGAAGATGGAGAGCCCGCGAAGCTCCTCCCCAGGGGCAGGCTGCCCGCCACTTTGCTCTGATAGCCTGGTCCGGGAGGCAAGTCCGCAGTCCCGCAGCTCCTCCGGCGCTGCACGCATTCTTCCCGGCCAAGAAGGAACGCAGCGAGCTAACGGGATCCAGATGTAGGAGTCCTCTGGGCTTGGACCCCAAATACCCTAAATACCAGCCAGGCCACCGGGAGACCTGGGGACGTGCAGGAGGCATGCTGGGGACTCCCGGCCTCATCGAGGGCCTGGACCCCACCCTCAAGCCCCCTCCAGTTGTGCTCCAGGGGCCTGAGGGCAAGATCTGGAGCCTGGGCCCAGGCCTCTCCTCTCTCTTGAGTCTGTGCTTGGTCCTGGTGCTTAGCTGCGAGGCTCCCCAGCTCTTTCCCCATGGGAGATGAGGAGCCTGGTGGGTAGCTCTGAGGCCCATGGAAGAGGTTATGTGCTCCTGTTGGACTCAGAAGCCCTATCCTCTGACACTGCCACCACACTCGGTTCTGTCCCCAGCCTGAGCTGGCCCTCTTTGTCCAGAGGGGACTTTGGGCAGCCATGACGTCCAAGGATCACAAGACTTGAGTGCCAAGTCTTGGGTGCGTGTCACTTCAGTTTTCCAGGGCTCAGTTACCTCATCCCTAGAATGGGAGTATGTGTGGGCAGTTCTGCTATGTGAGGAAAAATAGATCCCAGCCCTGAAAGCTGAACCTGGCACCTGGTGGCTCAGAGGGAAAGGAGGCAACTCTCCAGAGACCTCTGGAGTGGTGCCCCCGCCCCCACTCTTACATGCTTGCTTCTTCTCCCACAGGGCCCGGCCATGCTAAGCAGAAGGAAAGGGACTGGCAATGTGTGTTTGGGTCCCTGCTGCAGGAACTAGAGGCTGGGAGGAAAGTTTGGGCAGGCAAATCTGGATGCATCCTTGGACATATTCCATTAAGAGCGGTGCCACTCAACCTATGGCGGTAAGCTGTGATCCCAGACCAAGAGGCATTACTGAGTATGTGGCAACACAGAGTATTGGATAAATGGTGTGTAATATAATATGATGGACTCTTAAAACTTCCCTCATCCTCAAGCTCTTTTTCAGTCTCCAACAAGCCCAGAGAGCCTGAAATTGCACCATTAGCACTTTACAGCAAGTTATTATTTGCCATTGACACCACAGTGTGAATTAGTTGATTAGCTTGCTGGAGTACCAGGAGTGATGGGGGTGGGGGAGATCATTTCAGAGCCTGGAAGGATAGATCTGGGCCTGACTCAGGTGCAGAGGAAGAGTGCCAGGCCCCCAAGGAGCTGGCACAGGGGGACTGCACCTTCCAGAGCACTGGACTGAGAAACAGAAAACCCACATTCAAGTTCTGCCATTGTCACTGACGAAGTTGTATGCCCACAGTCAGGTCATGCCCCCTTTCTGAGCCTCAGTGTCCTCATCTGTGCAGTAGGTAGAGTGTGCTCTGGATGGGGACAAGGAAGGTAGAGTGGTCTCTAAGTGTTATCTTAAGGAGAACATTCAAAGATTTTAATGTCCCAGCAATGCTCTCAGCTGGGCCCAGCCCAGGGTCTCCCTATGGTCTTGAGAAAGTGGAGGAAACAAGGTCTTGGGGGTAGAAATTCTGGGCCATAGGAGTGGGGAGTAGGGGGTTCCTGCTTTGTGGGAGACCCAATTCCTGGTCTACACAGACTCAGAAAGGTAGATAAAGAGAGGAGGAAAGAAGAGGGAGTGAGAGGGCTAACTCCAGCCTATCCCCCTCACTGCATTCGCTTTTAAAATAAAACCCATTTATATATAAATGTTGGCCTGATGCCCAGTCTCTGTAGAAAAGCTTTTCTGTATTAAACGCTACAATGAATTAAATTAACCATAATGATTTCTTTGTGAATGGAAACCTCTCTCTCCTCTCTCTCTCTCTCTCTCTCCCTCCCTCTCTCTCTCCCCCTACCCTTTCCCCCTTCCTTTGTGACATGGTTTTGATCAGGTTTTCTCCTCCTTCTTCAACTCCAACACCCCCTACCCTGTCTCCCACCCTCCACCCTTCTACCCCACCACCACCCCTGCCAGCAGCACTGCCCTCCCACCAGTGACTAGTTCTGTGGGCCCTTCCCAGGTTAAACTGATGCCTTCTGGCTTCCAATGGGGAGCAGAAATCAGCCAGCTTAGGGGACTCGTGTGCACAAATGGAGCTGAGGACATGCCCTGGGAAAGCATGTGCCACCGTGACTTCCATGTGAGGTTTTCCAGCTGTACAAGACTTCTCTCAGTCTCACTTCACCTGTAAACTGGAGTGAGTGGTATTGAGGTCAACAAATGAATGCGGGGAAAGTGTAAGGGGGCTATTCCTGTGGGCATGGAATGTGGCTGTGCGCAGGAAAAGAGTAGATGGGAGTCCTTTGTGGGGCATGCCTGAGAACATACCTACCCACAGGGCCATCTCCAAATGTGGGTACCTGGACTCTTGTCCTTGCTCATACATTTAGCCATGTGTGTGTGCATGGCAGGAACATGAGTGCATATGCAGCTTGATCTTCTAGGAACCTCCCCCAGGGCTCTGTGGAGAGAAATCAGACATGGGCTCTGCCTTTGAGGCACTCACAGATGCTGTGCAAGGAGAAATGACCTGAAGAGAGGCTCCGACTTCCAGCTGGGAAGAACCAAGGAAGGCTTCCTGAGAGTGGTAGCTCTTAACCTGGGGGCCAGAAAGGGCGGGCGGAATAACAATAACCTTTCCCACAGACAGAGAGCTTTACATGTCCAAGGCCCTTTTATAGGCATTATGTCATTTCTCCCACACACCAAGCCTATAAAGTATGTGTTATTATCCCCATTTTAGAGATGAGAAGACAGGATTTCAAGCCTCCAATACAAGTTTATTCTACAGCCATAGCCTGGCCCCAGCCCATCACACATTTGATCTCTACCAGGCCAAGCCACCCAACACAGTGACTCCAGTCCTCAAGCTGTGACTCACACAGCTTTCCCCTCCTTTTGTACCATCACCTCACAAGTACATCCTTTCCATACCTCAGTGTCTCCATCTGTACTATGAGCAGTGCCCCCAGAGCCCAACCCACAGCCTTCAAAATTACCAGTCCATTGTATGCCACTGAGTCTCTTCCCAAACTGCATCCTCTGCCCTCTTATCCACCTTCCAAACACCTGTTTACCTTTCAAGTCTCCTAACACCCCTAAGTACGATGCAGTGGCTGCCTCTTTTGCCTTCCCTCCCTCCCTGCACTCTGAACAATATCCCAGCAGGACACCCAAATAAGACATTTGAATGCTTTGTGGACATGTCTGTGCCTCCCACCAGATGGTGAGCTCGGAGAGAGTGGGAGTGATCTCTGATGCATTTCTGTTTCTCTGGGGCCCAACGCAGAACAAATCACTGAGATGTTTGTGGAAGGGGTGAGGTGTGGGGGACTGGGGAGAGGGGCAGATGGTCTTTTCAATGCGGAGTCTACCGAGGTATTTGTGGCCTTCATTCAGTCAAAAACTGTTAGGATAAATGAACATTTATGATAGTTCTAGGATATATCAATTTTGAGATGGTGAGGGCAAAGCCAGGGGGCTGCCATCCACTGACTGCAAGCTGGAAACAGGAAAGACAAGTGTACTAAGGTTGGGGGTAGTGATGTGAGATGGATGACTCCCAGGGCTATGAAGCCTTCCTACTGAGGCTAAAAAGCCTCTGGAAAAATAGGTCCCAACAGCCACAGGGCACAACAGGCAGATGCTGCCGGCCCAAAACAACGAACCCATCACACAAAGGCAGATTTCTTTCTAGAAGGCTGGAATCCTCTAGAGGCTTTGTGGAAAGGGGAGACATGGGAGCCTGATAAAGGGGCAACATCTTGAGTCACACAGGCATGAAGGGCAGGGGCATGGAAGGGAAGTCTGCCCCTGCCCTTTCTGTTTCACTCAGCTGCCCTAAAACTGGTGGGCACTGGCCCAGCCCCAGGGCTTGTAGGGTTGTACCTGGATCCTAAATGCATAGATAGCCATATCTGACAGAGGCCAGAGATGTTAATGAGGCCATTCCCCAGCCTCTATGCCTTTGGAGGTCTCTCGGTAGATGGTGGCCATGGGGGTCACATAGGAGGGAGACCAGGCTATGGGGCTGGCTCAGAAGAGTTTGGCAGGGTCCCAGCAGGCCTGCTCTGGCACAGAGATGTGAACGCACGGCCGTTGCAACTGGTCTAATTGCTGTCTCATCAGCTCTCCTAGGGGCTCATTCCAGAGACAAGCAAAGGGAGGTTTCTGCTGTGAGACTTGAGGGAGCCTGAAGAGAGGTGGAGGGGCCGGCACTTTGAAAGGCACTGACAAACCCCAGCACGCCCAGGGCAGAGACCCAAGTCTGGGGGGTATGGCAGGGAGAGGCAGGGAGCAAAATGGCCAGGAGGGAAGGGACTAACTTTCCCGTCGGCTGCTCTTGGCTTCCCCCTTGATCCTGTGTCTCTCCCTAGTTAATGTTCCATATCTCCTTTTCCAGGGTCCTCATTGGGCTGTCCCCACTTCCCCACCTGTCCTCCACACCTCAGACCACTGCTGACAGCTTCCCATCCCTACTTCAGCTGTCACCCAGGACCTCAAAAACCTAATTACAAGAATCAGCGGACTTAGCTCGTGGAACCTCTCAGTCACATTTGATATTTGTGACTACTTCCTGCTATGTGACAATTGCGACTCCCTAATCCTCTACTCTCTACTCAGACATGGCTTTCCTAGTTCTCCTCCGGCTTCTTTGACCATTCTTTCTCAGTCTCTTTCCCAGGCCCCTATTCTCCAGTATGCCCCTTAAATGTCGGGTCACCTCCCCTACGGATGCTCTCCCTGGCTCTCTCAGCCCCTCCTGCGGCTTCCACCACCTCCTCTCAGCAAGTAAATTCCATGTAACCTCAGCCTGGGCTACTCCCCCAAGCATCAGCTAGTACAGACATTTACCCAGTGGTCATCATCAAAGACACTTCAAACCCACCTTGCCCCAAACAGAATTTATACTCCCAGACCACACCTCATTGCTCCAGACCCACACCACACTTCATTTCAGTTTTGTTTCTCCAGGGGTAACCCTACCATCCACCCAAGTTCCTGGCTAGAAACCTTTGCTCCTCCCTCTCCCTTGCTCCTCACATCTAATTAGTTACTGTGACCTGCCAATTTTACCTCCTTAATAGCTCTGGAATCCATCCCAAGCATTCCATCCCTACAAACACGGCCGGAATCCAGGCCTTTATCATTTCTCTGCCACCAGAGTGCGTCCTCCTCGGACCAGCCTCCACACTACAGCCACTTAGACCTTTCCTGCAGACAAATCTGAGCATGTAATTCTCCAATTCAAATCTGTCAGTGACTCCCCACTGCCCCCAGAGGAGAGTCTAAGTTCCTGAGCCTGGCGCACAGGCCCTTGAGATCTGGCCCCTGCTCACCTATCCCACCTCCCAGCCCTGGAAGGGATTGTGCTTTCATGCTATGCTCTGTAGTCTCACCTTACTCTTCTGCTGGCAAACTTCTACTCACACAGGCAGCTTGGTGGAGTGGTTGAGAGTGTGGGCTCAGGGCCCTGACTGCCTAACCAGGAAAGTCACTTATCCTCTCTGGGCCTCAGTTTCCCTATCTGTAAAATGGGGGTGAAGACTGTTTTTACCTCTTAAGGTTGTATTTCTCTTACAAGGGAATAAATTAGATCATGCATGTAAAGCACTTACAACAGTGCCTGACACACATGAAGCACTGTATAGTGTTAACCACTATTTATTATTCCCCTTTAAGAACCAGTGCAGACGATACCGTATCTGTGAAGCCACACCCTCCTCTGAGACTACGTGCTCCTCTTCTGGCTCCTTCTGGGACTCTAGAGCCCTGGCTAACTTCTATCACAACACTTGAGACCATCTGCCTGCTGCTTGACCTTTCTCCCTTGCTACTTGATATCCAGGACTGAAGTCTACCCATATTTGCATCTCTAGCACCTAGCCCATGACTTTTCATATGGGCCTCAGACTAGCCTGAGATCAGTACCATAATATTATCATGTCCATTTTGCAGATGAAGAAATTGAGGCTCAGAGAGGTAAAGGCAATTTTCCAAGATCGCACAGCTAGAAATTAGCAAAACGTGGGTTTAAACCCAGATCTGCAGGATTCCGAACCCCATGATCTTTCTACTTTATCTAACTCCTTGGGGGAGGGGAGTCTTGAAATCTTGTCCTAGAAGGAAAGATTAAAGAACTAGTGGATGCTCTGCCTAGAGGAGAGACAACTCAGGAGCAAGGACAATCCCCTCCCTTCCCACCCATCTGTCTGAAGCCTACTGGTGCTGGTATGTGTGTTTCAATGTTGATGCCAATGCATGTGTTGGACACGTGTGCAATGAGGTCATGCCAGAATGCTAGAGATGGAAACCTTCATCTCAGAGCCCCTGCTCACCTTTATATAGTTCTCCAGAGTTTACAAAATGTTTTTGCATCTCATCTCGTCATTTGATCAGCCTCACGCACCTGGGATGTGGTAATCATGCCCCAGACAGGGCAGTGAACTGCCGCAAGTCACCCAGAAGTGGCAGAGCTGGGACTCCAACATTTAGTCAATGCATAAAGTCTGCAGCAAGCCCCTTCCTTCCAGCAGGAAGCCTGAGGATTCTGAGACTGTGGCTGGGGAAGTTATTCCCCCAAAGAAAAGGGATGTGAATGCTGGGTGTGGCCCAACCTAGAGAGAGGACAGGCGAGAGAGAAGGTCTCTCAGACTCAGGGTTCCCATCTGCAAATGGAATAACACCCCCACCCTCACATGGTAGGCGTAAGTCTCAAAAGAGATGATATACGTAAAATGAAACAAATGCCTGGTCTGTCCTAAGCACCCAACAGATACCACACTGCAGCTTAACTCGTGGAAAGCTTGTTTGAAACAGTGGCAAAGGTGTTCAAGGAAAGCCTGCCTGTCAAGAATTAGGCAGAGCTGGGTTTTGAAATGCCATCTCTGCCCCTTACCAACTGTAGGGCCTTAAGAAAGTCACATAAACCCTCCAAGTTTTTGCTGCCTCATTTGTAGGATGGAGACAATGAAGTCTATCTGACAGAATCGTTGTGAATGGCCACATGCGAGTATGTGTGTAAAATGGCTGACACAGGAGCTGGCACTAATAGAGTCATTATTATTGTTCTCACAGATTAGATGGCAGAGCCAGTGATGAAGACTCTGGAGCCATACCACCTGGGTTCTAAGCCCAGCTTTATCTACTAGCTATGTGACCCTCAGCAAGTCACTTCACTTCTCTGTGCCTTGGTTTCTTCAGCACACGTACGGTTGGGATTAAATAAGTGACTACATGTCAAATGCTTCTGGCAAAGGGTACATGCTCTGAGTGTTGGTGAGCATTGTTATTATCAGACAAAGGCCCGAGAGGCATGAAATAGTGTCCCTCTTCTCCCAGGGCATCACATCCCCTTCGTGAACAAAGACATTAGTTGAGGCCAGTTGGAACAGATTAATGGGGTTCCTTTCATTCAGCTTCCTAAAGGCATAAAATGACCCCTCCTGAGGTGGGGCCCTGCTTGTAAGGATAGCTGTGTGCAAGCCAGTCTTCAGCCAAGATGCCCTAGGCTGTCCCCCAGATTCAGCCAGAACTGTCCAGAGTCCTTGCAAAGGGCTTTGTTGGGCTCGGAGAGCTCAGAAAACATTACCTGCTATCCCTCTCCCTTCTTGGGAGGCCAGAGGTGGCCGTTAAGGAATAGATCCACCGTTCACACACCTAACTCTGGCCCCCATGGCTGTGGGCGGTAGGGGCTTGGCTACGTGGGCTCAGCAGCAGCAGGAGGGCCGGGTAGGGCAGAGTTGGGGGCCAACACCTGGGGTCCAGGCCCAGGCGGTGGAGGGCCGACAATGCTCCCTGAAGTTCCTGTTCTGGCTCCATTTACAACAGGCTTCCTGGAGTCACGGTGCATTTTCCCAGGCGCCTGCTCTCGGCTTTCATAGCTGCCTCCCACCACCCAGACCCAGCTAGGCCGGCCTTAGGGCACCCAGAAGGAAGCAGGAGCCCAAGTACTGGCTCACTTGGGTCAGTGCTTGGGCTGGCTAGCCGCTGCTTTCACATACAACTCCGCAGCCGCGAGGAGATGACCCCTCCCCTCCCCGTCCCCAGGCCAGCCTGGCCCCGCCCCGCCCCCAGTGCCGCGTGGAGGGAAATCAGGAGAAGCCGAGGAATTGTTTGTAATTACTGTGTTTTTAAAGGCTTTTCCGTGAGCCTTCAGCCGATTTCGGGGGAGGGCAGCTTGCCAGGGAGCATTGAAATGGAAATCCTGTGTTCTAGCCGGGACCCTCTTGGAAGGAGATTCTTCCCAGAGAAAAGACCAGAAGCCCCGCCCCGTCCCCCGGGTCCCCCGTGCGCGGCTGTGGTCATGGCGGGCTCAGCGATGTGTGGCGGCTTTGTGGAACGGCATTCCTGGCCAACGGGCCTCAGCTCTGCCTCGGGACCCCGCCATTCAGCCCCCGCATGAAAGGCCGCTGCCCGGGCCCGCAGCTCCCACTCTTCCCCACCCCAAGGACGCACCCATTCACCTCCTCTCCCCACCGCATCTCCCTTTCCCCCACTTTCCCCAAACGGGAGGCGCTAGCCATGGAACATGGCACATCCAGGGCTACCTCCTCCCAAGTTACCCAGAGGTCATGTGTACAAGCAGCAATTCTAAGAACAGTCCCTCAGGCGTGAGCGGCATTTTACAGTTTGCAATGCCTTTGCACATCCACCAGGCCAGTTACTCCTCGTAGCAACCCCGCTAGGAGCTTCTATTATTATCAGTTCTCAAATGGGGCTGGGGGAGGGGAAAGCCTTGCCCAAGGCCCCTGGGCTAGCAACTCATAGAGCTGGGCCTAACCCAGGGGTCTGCAGGATGTCTCCTTCCACCCCCACCCCAGGCTGCCTCTCCCACACGCTGGCTGACACGCAGGCAGGACTGTTCTTCTGGTGCAATCCCTGGGCCTTGTGGTCTGGGATCATTTCCTGTGGCCTAAAGTACTTATTTGCAAGTTGTAAGGACTGCCCGGTTTCTGGAAGCCTCGCTGAATGCTTCCAGCTGGGAATTTAACCTTCTCAGACCCAGCTGTGGATCTTGAGAGCTCTCTTAGTTCCCAACCATTTTCCTGGAGCCCCCTGAGATAAATTAGTTGTGTCTGGGTGGGGACAATGGAGGAGTACTGGACTGGGATCCAGAAGACCTGGCCTGGGCCTGGCTCTGACACCCACTTGCTCTGTGACCTTGGGCAAGTCCCTTCACCTCTCTGATCGCAAATCAAGGCTTAGAAAGTGTGCTTCCCTGCCTGAGTTTGCAAGCCCAGCCTCTTGTTTTCACTGGAGCATGAATGGAATTGACCTTCCCTTACTCAGCTCCTCCACAGCTCAAGGTCTTGTGAGAACCTTGGAATTGTTGCACATGAGAGCTGATTAGGTAGGCCCCTGAAGATAGTGGAAACCACTTGCCCCATCCTCCAGCATCGGATAGATGGGCAAACTGAGGCACAGGAAAGGGGAGCCAGTTGCTCAAGGTCATCCAGGGAAGCTAATAGTAAGGTCAGGATTAAAATCCAGATCAACAGTGGTGATAACAAAGGTAGTGTGAGAGATTTTAGCTTCCTATAATTTTCCACCACTTCCCCAAGACTTCCTTTTATTCACATTTTACACATTATTATTATATATTATTAATTATAATAACATTAAAAATAAATGCATAGTTAAAATCCTGTGTAAAATGTTTATAAAGTTATCTTCAGAAAACTTTCCTCTTTTTATGTATCTGTAACACACATCCTCTGAGCGTATACAGTGTTTGCTCAGCACTTGCAGCCTCAAGGGACAGCTAACCTCCCACCAGATCTCTGCTGCCCTCAAGGCCCTCGTATAGAGAAACGATGGTGGTGACTCAGTAGATATGGGCCCCTTGCACTCTTCCCAGAAGCCTCCTGTTTGTGTTTGGGAACACACAGCACCCGTGGGTACCTTCTTTTGGCCCAGGACCCCACCCCTCCTTAACTAGGGGAGGCTTCTCAGACAGAGCCCCACCCTCCTCCACTTCTGCCCTTACATTGGTTCTAGGAAGACAAAAGTACAAGGAGGAGAGTCCAAGATTTGCAAAGGAATAAAGAAAGTTTCATGGATGTTTCAGAGGTGACTCTGCCTGCCTTTCCCTCATGTCCTCCTCCTTCATAAAGGAAGCAATTTTTTTTTTGACACAGTCTCACTCTGTCACCCAGGCTAGCGTGCAATGGCACGATCTCAGCTCACTGCGAGCTTCACCTCCCAGGTTCAAGTGATTCTCCTGCCTCATCCTCCCAAGTAGCTGGAGTTACAGGCACCTGCCACCACGCCCGGCTAATTTTTGTATTTTTAGTAGAGACAGGGTTTCACCATGTTGGCCAGGCTGGTCTCGAACTCTTGACCTCAGGTGATCTGCCCACCTCGGCCTCCCGAAGTGCTGTGATTACAGGCGTAAGCCACCGCGCCCGGCCCTAAAGGAAGCATTTCTGAGCCTTCCTTAGTCCATAGAACATCAAGGAACTACAGCATGCTACAGCTCCAATAAGCCCTTAGACATCTCCAATTCAACCCTCTCAGGTTACAGATGAAGAAACTGAGTCCCAGAGAGGGGGCAGGGAGTGAGAAACCTGGCATAAGACTGAAGACCAGAAACCTCTTCTGCCTGCACAGCCAATATTTTCCCACTGTCCCCTGTACCCTGCTGCCTCCTGCATACACGTACAGGCTCACCCGTGTGTGTGCTAATGCAGGTTGACGGCTGCTGGGAGGGTCACACATGGAGCCACACACCAGCCCATTCACTCTGACACATACCCCAGCTGGCTGTCCCCAGATACACATTCCACCATCCCCATTCGCCCACTCGCCTGCAACTGCCCATCCCATCCCCTCCTCACCATCCCCTCACACAGGCGCACCCACACTGATTCACAGGCCCCTCCCCGCTGGCTGCCCTGGGTCTCCCTTTGTTGATATGACTACCCACAGCTGCACAGAGAAGGTGCTGGGGCAGAGGAGACAGGGAGGGGTGTGTGGGGCGGGGGTTGGGGGAGTTGTATGAATGTAGACTGGATCCAGAAGGCTCCGGCTGGGAGACGTGGGGCTCAGCCACACCTTGGATAGAGCAAAGCAAGGGGAAGACTCTCTAGTGTTTGGAGAGGGAACAGGAGACAAGGGCTAAATAGCCCACGCAAGGTAAGCTCAGGAGTGGAGGGGCTGGAGCCCCATTCTGACAAAGCTGGGATGAGGTCCTGGAAGAGTAGCCTGGCAGCCATCCAGAAAATGTCAGTTCGGGGGCCATTGGACATTAGTCTAGACTGGAGGTAGGCAAGGGATGGAAGCGGGGGGCAGCCTCTCTAGAGCTTGGGGAAGAAATTGCTGAGCTGGAGAGAGGCCAGGCAGAGGTCCCCAAGCAAAGAGCTATGAGTTTGATAAGTCTCTTGGGCTTTATGAGATTGGACATTGCCTGACACCCTGTGGGTGGCAATCTATGATTATTAGATAAATGAATGAATGAGCTCTGTCACGCTTTGCCATTGTCATCACAATGGCCTGGGCCTGAGCCCACCACACAGCCCTGGCTGACTTGGTGTGGCTGGCTGTGTGGGGAAGGTTTCAAAGGACAGTGCCTTGAGAAAAGGAACTGAGCCCTTGGGCACCGCTAGTGGGATCGGGAGGCCTGGCACAATGGGGCACAGCAGGTGGGGCCCTGGGTCATCATCAGCCAGAGCTAGCAGGGCCCCTCCTAGTCTTTTTTTTTTTTTTTTTTGAGATGGAATCTCGCTCTGTTGCCCAGGCTGGAGTGCAGTGGTGCGATCTCGGCTCACTGCAACCTCTGCCTCACGGGTTCAAGCCATTCTCCTGTCTCAGCCTCCCAAGTAGCTGGGACTAGAGACGCATGCCACCACACCCGGCTAATTTTTGTATTTTTAGTAGAGAAGGGGTTTCACCATATTGGTCAGGCTGCTCTCGAACTGCTGACCTCAGGTGATCCACCCGCCTCAGCCTCCCAAACTGCTGAGGTTACAGGTGTGAGCCACCGTGCCCAGCCCCCTCCTAGTCATCTAATCTAACCTCTCCCCCACTCTCTTAGGTGAGGAACCTGAGACTCAGACTGGGAATGAATTTTCCAAGATCCTGCAGCCCACTGGTGACAGGGCTCAGCCTGGGGCATGCCTTGCTCACCCAGTTCAGGCAGCTTACTGCTTCTCCTAGCTCCCGCCTCTGAGCTGCCTCAATCACAGCACTCTCAGCCGCTGAAGTCTGCAGACAGACGCTTGGGAGCCTTGACCCAGTGGCTTCTGGGCCTGGGAGAGATGTGAAGAAACCAGGAAGGTTAGAGAACATATAAAGAAAGAGGAGAGATGAACTTATCTTGGGGGAGCAGAGGAGGAACTACCGGGTCATAAGTAGAGTTGTGCATCTAGGAGACAGATGTCCATTCCAGCCGTTTTCTGCCACTCTGATGCCACTGAGGTTGAGCCAGTTGTTCCTTACTCTCAAAAAGTCCACAGGGCAAGGTTTGTGTTCCCCATACACCACACTGTGTGCGCCCGCATGCACACACACACTGATGCACATGCACAGAGCTCTAGGGGGGATCTATCCTATTATATGACAGAGGCAATGGTTATAAAGACAGTCTCTGTCCCTCCGTCTCA
The DNA here is from genome assembly GCF_029289425.2 of Pan paniscus. Lineage (NCBI taxonomy): Eukaryota > Metazoa > Chordata > Mammalia > Primates > Hominidae > Pan > Pan paniscus. The sequence continues at coordinate 68,790,406 of NC_073272.2, forward strand.
CAGTAGGGCCTAGCATTGCAGTTAGAAGGGAAGTACTGGGTGGCTTGGGGGACAAAGGCCCTTGGATTCCATACAGCCCCGATGGATATTTTTCTTGTTAACACACAATGCTGCTTGCATAACTGGAACTGGCTAGACACTGTGAGAAATGTTTAATACTTGGGAAAAAGCAGGAGGAGGAATAAACAGCCACATAGCCATAGGGTCCCAGGGGCTGCTTTCCCAAAGATGGCCTGCTACCCCTACCCTCCCACATTCCCATGAATGGGGTCCTGGAAAGGAGGCTGCAAGGAGGGAGCAAGCGCTCCTCTCATCCACATCGAATGGCCCACTAGGTATGCAGGGCTTGTCTCTTTGCACAGAACCCAAGGTTCTCTGTGGCCTCTCATCTTTTTGCCCAGCTGACCTAGCAGGACCCTCTGGTCCTGGATTCTGGTCAGATCCAATCTCTAGGCTGGGTCCAGGCTGGGTGAGCAGCAGTTGGACAACTGTCAGGGCCCAAGCTGAAGGGATGTCTCCACACGCCTAATAAGGTCTATGTAGAAAAACCAGTTGTTTCTATTCAACCCAAGCTTCAGTCTTGGCCCTAATTCCAGCGATAAAGCAATCTCTGAGACGGTAAGCAGTGGCTTAAGGATGTGGGAGAGATGAGGGGGAGATGATCAAAGAAAACTGATTTTATCAGATGATTTGGGAAAACTTCTTTGGCAAAAATGTGGTCAACTCCTTTGTCCCCTCAGCTGGCCCCCTTAGCGTTGTCAAATGCATAGGCCTTATCTTTAAATACAGGGCTAGGATGAAAGGACAAGGGAAAATGGGCCCAGATGCCTCAACCCAAGTCTGAAAGGAGATGCGTATGGGTACGTGTACAAGGCCAATCAGCAAAGATGGCATGATGCCCGTCCTCAGCCACCAGGGCCAACCCATATGAAAACCACCTTCTTGATGCTTCCCTGGAGCGAACAGGCCCAAGGGTAAATGGTCCTCAGAAACTGACATTCTCTCACTGTAGGCTTAGGGGTGGGGAGGGTGAGAAACATTGTAACCCCTGGCCCCGGCTCCTCAGTTCTTTTGCAGACAGAACTTCCTGTTGCCATACCCTTAATCCTTTTCTGGAGGCAAGACTTCCCAGAACTTCATTTTCTTCATGCCCACCTCTGCCTTTCCCATTACCTTTTGGGAGGTGGACTCCTTGAAAAGACGCCATGCTAGGCCCCAAGTATCCCATTCCAATTCTCATTCTGCCTGCCCCCTGGAAAATGGGTAAGGGGGATCTGGTGACTGGCACCCCTGGGTCCTTAAATGAGAAGCATGTTTGTTTATAGCCAGAAGAAATTCATCCCTACTCCCACCCCCTCCCACGTCTGTGTATATGTCTCAGAAGTTCCTGCCACAGCCTCTGCACCAAGCTGGCTGGGGAGGTGGGGTCCCCTCCTCCCACTTCTCCCAACCTTCCCACCCCTGGATCCCCGAGAGGCGGGGCTGAGGCAGCTGCCACATTCAGCGTGGCAGAGCCGCTAGCTCAGTACAAATCAGAAACACATTGGAGGCATGCAGGCCGGGCGGGGAGCAGACAGGCCGGGGCTGGGGCCCATTAAGGCCGGAGCCCGGCCACGCTGTTTACCGTCTCAGCACAAGGTTTCAGGTTTGCCTCTTGATTGTTTGTTTCAGAGATGAGAAAGGCCAAGAAGGCAGCTGACAAGGACCATGGGGGGCATGGCGGGGAGGGGGTAAGGAGGCCCTGGCTCTCACAGGTTCTCCCCACCCTGCAACTCACCAAGTGTAGGAGAAGCAAGCTGCCTCTTTTCCCTACCCCCACCCCCAAATTTCAACCAGATGTGCAGTCAGATTCTTCCTCTCTTGGTTAGGGGAAACAAAAGAAATTAAAAATGGGACCCTAGAGACACCACTTTCAAAAGAACCCTAATATAAAGAAGGGATGAAAGGGAGACACAGGAAGGACTTCCGGAGGTGCAGGTGAAATGGGAGAGGTGAGGGGGGTAGCTCACCCCTTCCCCGAAAGACAAGTTCCTAAAGATTCCTATCTGGGGTTGGGTGGTTGCAGGGAGGGTGGTGCTGCCTGGAAGGATGATTGCTCTGGGAGGTCCCACTGAGTCTCAGATGTAAAGGATTCAAAGATGTCCGCAGACATGAATAGAGTCTATACATCTTGATTCAGTGAGTCCTGACTTAATCAGGGCTGGCAGTAGAGATCCTGGAGCCCAGCCCTTCGCCGAGAGACAGAGACTCTGAGGCCCAGGGAGGGGAAGGCATTGCTCAGGATAGCACAGCAGATCAGGTTCTGGACAAAGCCTGCATCAGAGGCCTGCTGGCTCCCGGTCCAGTGCTCTTTTCATTTTGTGCTGCTCCCCTTGCTCAAGTGTTGTGATTTTGTAGGAAAGCAGATTCCGGGCTTCTCTCACCCAGTCTCACCCCAGCTCTAAACTAGGGTCTGGGTGTTCTCTTTCAGGGGATCTCTGCAAAGTCTGAAAGTTCTCTCTGGATTTGCTCTGCAACCGCAGCTGCCTGTGAGGGAGTTTCTACTAGTGCTTGCCTCTTCACCCAGACCAGTCTCAAATACCCACAGTTGATTGTGAACAGCGTTGCCAAATGGTGAGCACCTGAGTTTAGGTGACTGGGCCCATGACCTTGTTTCTGGAAGCAGAGCTTCCAGCCTGCCACTGGCTAGTCCAACCCAGGCTACCAAGAGTTTCATGCCCAGCACTGTTCAGTCCCTACTCGGCTCCTCCCTCATCTCAGATCTGTCTGCCTCCTTGCCAAGTCTGTTGTAAACCTGGTCTCCTTCCATGCCCACCAGAGGCCAGGCTGAGGGAGTAGAGACCCTCTGGTCTAATCTGTAGCTGTCTCTGGATGCTCTCTGGACTCCTGGAGGGACCTGGAAAGAGATGGTCCCCACAACATATACATACTTGCACACATACACTGTTTCCAGAAGCATCTGGTGACAGCTGTCCTTCCACTTGTGCCTAGGGGGCTGGCTAAGCCTCACCCTACTGTTAAGACTACCAGCCTTGCAGTAACCCGTGGCCCATTGTCTACACAAAGCCCTTGCCCCAAGGGGCTTTGAAAACACCTGTGCTGGTGTCCATGCCAACAGTGCTAAGGATCAATGCTAAAGAACAGGTTTGGGGAGATGGTGACCAAGGAGATTAGATTCTCTTTCAGTGACCCCTCCTCTCTCTCTCTCTCTTACACACACACACACACACGCACGCACATGCACAAACATCCTCCTCATTCCTCTCTCTCTCTTTCCCCCCTCACTCCCCATTTCTCTTTTTTCTTGCAATAAATTCTAAACAGATGGGCAAGTCTTCTACCCCCACTTCTGAAGCTGAGAGGGAATATCAGCCATGGGGGAATCAGAAATCACTCCCTTCCTCGGACTGGATCATCCCAGCCTCTCTGGGCCTCCCTTTCCAGTGTCTCATGCCTCACTGGATTAGGCCAGATATTACAAAGTATTTCCTTAGTCCTTTTTGTTCTGTGTCTACTATTGACACTTGCGCTTTCCTCGCTGCAGGGCCTTAAACATAGTGGGGGGTGAGGAGGAGGGAGGGGGGAGGACACACTTTCTAGGATTCAGCTATCTGAAGGGCCAGACCCAGGCTGCAACCCTATTATCACGGGGGAAGAAAAGCTAAACTCCTGGGCATGACTGAGAATATCAATGGAGTGTCGTGTCTGCCTATACAAGCTCTCTAAGCCTAGAGACAAGCACAAACAGAAACAGCAGCATTTGGAGCAGTCAAGTGCTGCTTCTTGCTTTGCAGCAAGAGCTGGGTCTTGTTATTTGAGCTATAGACAGAGGGATTTCTATGTCTCCATGTGATTTTCCCTCTCAGCGCCAAGGCCCAGAATCCCTATGCATAGGCAGGGCTGGGACAAAGCCTCTCACATCTCAAAGATGTTCCCAGAATGAGCAGCGGAGACAAAGTTGGGCTGAGCTACCTGGTTTCTTCGGCCTGCAGCCCCTTATGGCTACAGCTGTGGCCACAGAGCCAGCACCCTGGCCCCTGGGGTTGACCTTTAAACTCAGCTGAAGCTTCACCTGGACTCTTAGACCCCTGGCTTGGGTGTCATCATCACCTGCAACTGGTTTCACAGCAACTTGTGCCTCTGCCTTGCACCCCAGATCCAGCAGCTAACCCCCAAGCTTATCTGTCTGGGCCCATCATAGGACTATGGAAGGTTGCCATAAGAGGGGCACAATCGCTACTTGCTTCTCTGACAAGTAATAATAGCAATGATAACTAACACCTTTCGAATGCTTGCTATGAGCCAGGCACTGTTCCAAGAGCTTTATATGTATGCTATGACATAGAAACTCAGCATTACTCTCATTTGACGCGAGAGACCTGAGGCACAGAGAGGTTGAGTAACATGTCTAAGGTCACACAGCTAGCATGTATAAGAAGTGGGATTCAGCCGAGTATAAAGATCATGCCCTCAAGCACACAATCACTGCCTTCCAGGGCTGCTGCCCTGTCTTCTCAGTCTTCCCAGGATTGCAGTCAGGCCTCCAAACCCCATGCCTTGTGGCTATTCTTCAATTGGCTGCCTATCAGAGTCTTACCAGATGCCACCCACCTGCCTGATACCTCCCCAACCCTCCGACCCTAGGCTCGCTCGCCTTCCTGCCTGCCAGGCTGGGCCTTGTCTTCTTGCCATCTGATGGGACCTTCCCCCATTACCTGCCCTGCTCTATCTAGGGCATTTCTTCAGAACTGACAGCATTGTTACCTCTGCTGGAGATTTAGCATGGTGCAGTCCAATAGAAATATAATGCGAACCACATATGGAATTTTCTAGTAGCTCAGTTAAAAAGTTTTTTCTAAAAAACAGGTGAAATTAATTTTAGTAATATATTTTATTTCACTCAATATATCCAAACTATTATTTCAACTTGTAATCAATATAAAAATCATTAATGAGATGTTTTACTTGTGATCTTCCACAGTAAATCTTCAAAGTCCAGAGTGTATTTCTGCTTCCAACACATGTCAATTCCAACTAGGCACAGGTCAAGTGCTGACTAGCCACAGGTGACGAGTGGCTACTGTATTGAACAGCACAGATCTAGAAACAGAGTGTGGACCTGGAGGGACCCAGAGTATAGAAGATAACGAAAATAATGCAGAGGCAGGGTCGGTACACTGTGCAAGGGAAGCAGGAAGCGGGAGGGATATTGACTTGGGAGCTAAGAGTCCTGGGTTCTACTCTTGGTGCTGATGCTACATGACCAGGGAGCTTGAATAAATACTTCACCTTCTCTAGATATTACAACTATATTACAATGAGAAGATTGGCCTGAAGACTCTTCCAGCTTGAACATTCAACCACCACCGCCTCCTATCTCCCCACACACCGAGGATATCTAGTTATTAGTAAAAATAGAAAGTCCAGTAAGTGATGCAGTTCTCAGGAAGCAAGATGAGCACTGGTAGAGCCCCATTTCTCCAGACCATAAAACTGTGGCCTCTTCTGGAAATATCCCTGGTTTTGTGGAACTTGGCCCTTCACTCCTCACAACCAAAGGACACTGAAACTCGGCCTTGGACTGTCACAGATAGACACTTAAATCAATGCAGATTCAGGTCACCTTTCCAACAACAGGAGCAGTTTAAGCACAAGTCAGCCCAGGGGTATATCAGGCAGTCAGTTCTCACCTTTTTGAGAACCCTCCTGGCTCAGTGTTTCTCAGTCTTCATTCATGGGCATCCACCTCCACGTTCTATGTACCCCATATCAACCAAAAAGGTTTTGATACAAGCTTGACTTTCTGGAGGTCAGATCACGGGGAAGAAAATAGGTATCTTGAATCTGCTTCTACAAACTAAACATGCCTTAGGGAATTCTGTAATCTACCACCACCACATCCCTACCTCCTGACCAAGCTCACAGTCATTGGCCTAAATGAAAACACTTTTTCCATTAGAGAAGTGTTTTTAGTAGGGTTCTAATCCTGAGATTTCGGAAGACAAGGGAATTTTCCAGTGATTTGGGCTAGTTATAATCCACTTGGAGCCATGTTGGCCTATTAGAATTATTATTCTAAAGAAAATATAGCCTGCTTAAAGTTATTACTGGAGTAGCCTTATCACCAAGGTCAAATGTAGAATTAAAATAAGTATTCTACTTCCAGTTCATAAAAAGAAATAATTTTTCTTTTTGTTTTATTATTATTATTTTGAGACAGAGTCTCACTCTGTCACCCAGGCTAGAGTGCAGTGGCGTGACCACAGCACACTGCAACCTGGACCTCTCGGGCTCAAGGGGTCCTCCTGCCTCAGCCTTCTGAGTAGCTGGGACTACAGGTATGTGCCACCACACCTGGCTAATTTTTTAAAAATTTTTTTGTAAATACAGGGTGTCGCCATGCTTCCCAGGCTGGGCTCAAACTCCTGGCCACAAGCAATCCTCCTTCCTCGACCTCCCAAAGTGCTGGGATTACAGGTGTGAGTCACCACACCCTGCTAGAAGTCATTTTTCTCTGGTGACTTAAGACTTTGTTTATGAAGGTGGGATGGGCCAGTGTATGTATTGATAGGGGAAAATCTTTGCAAATGTGGACAAGGACACAGAAAAAAAAATGGACATTTTGCTTGGACATTGCCCCTGAGACAATTATTTCAAGACTTGGTTACAGCTTTTGGCTATGGGACCTTGGGCAAGTTTCTTCCCTTCTCTGAGACTTGGCGCCCCCATCTATAAGGTGGGATCAACAAAGCCAGCCCACCTGAGTCCCAGAGTTGTTATGAGAGAGGGGCCTATAAGATAACTAACATGCAAACAGAATTTGTAGACTTCAAAGTGTTGAGCATGTTGAGCACATGTGAAGGGTTATCTCCCCACCCAGAGGAAAACAGGGGTACAAACGTGGAGACTATCATGTCTTTCGGCTATCTTCTGCATGTTCAGTGTCAGTGGAGAGGCTCAGAAAATGTTTTGTCTACTATGGTTCAAGGGTAGATTGGGCACTGGGAAGCAACCAGTGCCCAGGAGGGGTGGAAGGAATCCCTGAGTCAGAGGTGAGAATGGAAGAGGCAAAGGATGTAAAGATCTTGAGTAGGATCTTGAGCAAAGTTAATAATAATAATTTTTAAAGCTTATAGTTTATAGCATTCTATTTTTTGAGAAAACACTTGTGCAAATACTAATCTTCATAACAACTCTGAGAAGTGAGAACTATAATTATCTCAATTTTACTGCTGAGGCCCAGAGAGTGAAAGTCATTTATCCAAAGACACACAAGGCTAGTAAATGACAAAGCCAGGATTTGAATCCTAGGCTGTGTGATGATAAAGTTATCCTCTGTTCACACTATGCTGCCCCTGACCCCAAGAGAACTGTGGACAAGCACACAATAATACTAACAGGCTCATGGCACTGTCCAGGCACTGTTCTATGTCCCTTATGCATATTATCTCATTTAATGCTCATTACACCCCTATCAGGTAGGTATCATGATTATCCTCCTCACTACATAGGGAACACTGAGGCACAGAGACATTAAGTCACTTATCTAAGGCTACCTAGCTGCCAAGTGGCAGAGCTGAGATATGAAGCTGGCCATCTGGCTCCGGTGTCCTTAACCACTTCCCCATGCAGCGTTTTAGGCCAAGCTGTCTTGCCCAGGCTGTGGCCTGAAGGAGGCACCACCTATGAGCCTCTCGGTTAGTGGCAGCAGGGAAACAACCCAGGCCCTCCTCTGCAGGCTGGATCCAGCATGCCCTCCCCAGGAGTAGCGAGCCACCATGCCCACCTTTTTTTTTTTTTTTTTCTCGAGACAGAGTCTCACTCTGTCACCCAGGCTGGAGTGCAGTGGTAAGGTCTCGTCACACTGCAACCTCTGCCTCCCAGGTTCAAGCGATTCTCCCGCCTCAGCCTCCCAAGTAGCTGGGACTGCAGGCGCCAGCCACCATGCCTGGCTAATTTTTTGTATTTTTTTAGTAGAGACAGGCTTCGCCATGTTGGCCAGGCTGGTCTCAAACTCCTGACCTCAGGTGATCTACCCACCTCGGCCTCCCACAGAGCTGGGATTACAGGCGTGAGCCACCATGCCCGGCCATGCCCACCTTTTAAGAGAGCTCAGTCAAGCAGAAGCAAGCTCAGCCTGACAAGAGAGGCAAGATGGTGTAGTGGAAAGAATGTGTCCTCTAGCATCAGACAAACCTAAGTTGACATTTTGGGTTTGGAAATTACTTCGTGGCCTTGGGCAACTCACTGAACTTCTGTGGATGTCAGTGTCCCACATCACTAAGGGCTGTTGTGAGAAGTAAATGAAATGGCTATATAGAAAAGTGAATTATATACTCTAAAGTGCTCTTGAAGGTTAGTTATAGTTGTTAGTTGTTCTATAGGGCTAAGTTCCTTGGCCCAGGCTGGGCCACAGCGGCGACACGGAGAAGGGGGCTTTAGAAATGCTAATACCATGCGTGAGTGACAGTGCGAGGACAATGGAGGAGGGCGCTGTGAATGGGGCCGCCGAGGTCTGGGAGCCGGGCTCCCCACGTGGGAGCCGGGTGGGGGAGGGGCGGGAGGGGAGAAGCGGGTCCCAGCCTAGGGACTCCGAGCATGGGCTAATTGGAAGGGGCTGCAGCTCCCGGGGCAGGAAGGGGGAGGGGATTACCTGCTGGTCGGCCGCGGAGGGGCGGGGCTCCGAGGAGGTGGCGGGCCCTGCCGGCACGGGGAGGGGGCGCCGGAAGAGCCTTGGACCCGCTGACCTGGAGACCCGGAGAAAAACGGTGGGGAAGCCGGGGGAAAAAGGCCCTGGGCCTAGGCCTGCTGGGGTGAAAACTGAGCAAGGGGTTTGGGGATGGGCAACTCTAGGTCCAAACCTCTTCTGGAGGTAGGAAAGACGTGACAGCTGGTTTCCAAACTCAGCTCGGGTCCTGACCACCTTGGGTTGACTTGGGAATCAGCCTCCCCAGAGAGAGAGAGCCAGCGAGAGGTGTGCGGGTGGGTGTGATGGGCTGGAGGGTAGGGGGAGGCAAAAGGTGGATTCTTACCTTCTTTTCTTCTCCCCCCGCTCCTCACCCCATCTCTTCCCTCTCTTCCTCTTCCCTCACCCCTCTCCTTTTGCCCTTCCCTCCCCTCCCCCTCCACCATGAAGGCTGTTTTTGTTCCTCCTCCTGGCCTAGCCCCTGAGGTGTGCAAACAGGAAGGACCTCTCCCTGGGCAGTGAGTAAGGAGGGAAAAATGAGGTGTTGAAAAGATGACAAGTCGCCCTGTCAGAGCTCACCTTGGCAGGGAGCAGGCGGCAGGGGCCTGTGGGTGGTTGGGGGAGGTCGGCCCTGGAAGCCAGCCTACATGTACCCAGAGCCAGGCAAGCTGATACGCAACAAGCAGGCACTGTGTATGCGTTTGTTTGGTTTAGAAAAGTCTAGCCCCCTCCCATTCCCACCATCAAAGATTCCTTCCTTTCCTTCCCAGTAGGAAGAGTAAAAGCCGCTGGGCCAGTGGTTTAGTGTATGATTGAAGGGGGAGGGGCAGTGGGAGAGGGCTGGGCAGGAGGCCCAAATCCGTCTTCTAAACTCCAAGACTTGGATCCCAAAGCCTCCTGGACATCCCTTGCATGTTTCAAAGGCACCTCGCACTTGACACATCCTAACCTGAATTCATCAATGCCACTTTCCACACCCGTGCATTCAGTCTCTCCTATATGGCTCCTATCTCAGTAAATGACCTCATCTTTCAGCCACCCAAGCCAAAATCTTGGGAGTCATCCAAGACTTCCTCATATCACCATTTGGATTGGTCTCCCAATCTGTTCAGTTCCCTCTTATCTCTCAAATCTGTCTCATCTCTCTTCCCTGTGGCCACGACCCTATGTCAGCTTCCTTCATTCATTTACTCATTCGGCAACTTTTTATTAAGCCCTTACCATGTGCCAGGCACTGTGCTAGCCACTGAAGATTTGGCTGTGAGTAAATCCAATCTGGTTCACAGTCCCATGGAGTTTTCTGTCAGGCACAGCTGGGCTCGCTGCAGTGGGATGGGGCCAACAAGACGAGCCAGAACACGATGGTTAAAAGCAGGTATTCAGGCGAGGCGTGGTGGCTCACGCCTGTAATCCCAGCACTTTGGGAGGCCAAGGCAGGCAGATCACCTGAGGTCAGGAGTTCGAGACCAGCCTGGCCAACATGGTGAAACCCCATCTCTACTAAAAATACAAGTGGCTCTACCACTTATAACTGTGTGGCCTTGGGCAAGTCACTTAATCTCCCTGTGCTTGTTTTCTTGTGTGGAAGATGCGGGTGATGATAGCACCTACCTCATAGGGCTAATCTCAGGGTTGACTACATTGATATTTTAAAGTGCCAGCTAGCACAGTGTTCTATTCACATTGTTAATTTTATTATTTAAAATATTCAGTGAGGCAAGGCCTGACCATAAACCAGGTTCCAGGAGTCCAGGGGGAGTCCAGGCTAGGCTGGGAAGCAGTGGGTCAGATTGCAAGAATATGACAGCAGGAGCTTGCCATGGTCCTGTCAAGAAGTCAGCACAAGCAAATCCAACCGAGTCCTCATTAGCTGGCAGAGGCCTGTCATAGGACCTCCAGGTGCAGCATCCAGAAATCCAAAGGATAGGAAGCAAAGGGTAGCATAACAGTTACTGCCAAGAAGGCTGGAGTAGCAGCTCCAGCTCTGCTGCTTCCTAGCTATGTGACCCTGAACAGGTCATTCCCCCTTCTGAGCCTCAGTTTCCTAAGGATGGCAGTTGGCAAGTGCTGAGAGCTTAATATGTGCCAGGCACTGTCCTATGCACCTGCTCCCTGCAAAGGGAGCTACTATTATTTAACTCCCATTTTACAGATGAGAAAACTGAGGCACAGAGCACTTCAGGCTCTTGCCCAAGGTCACAGAGCAAGTGAAGTGCAAAACTAAGACCTGAAGGCAGGTATCTTTGAGACTAGTGATCAGAGCACCTTCCTTATACAGCTGCTGTGAAAATTCACTGAGATGATACTTAGGGAAGTGTTTAAACAGGCTGGCAGGCTGCCCAGGAAGGACTGTCATCAGACTGTGGGCTCTTGTCACTGGGCTGAGGCTACAAAGGCAAAAGGAAGCCTGAGCCTCAGGCATCAAACAGGCCCTGAGGCAGCATCAGCAACTCCAGGAACAGGCCAGAATTCCGCTGGTCAGAAGCAGGGGTCAAGGTTAAGCCTGGGCTAGTGGCCAAGGGAACTAACCCATGAGACTGAGGGCAGAGACCATTTAAGTCACTTTTGGATTCCCCAGTGCTCCACAAAAGGAAGTACTTAATAAATATAGGAAGGAAATGGCACTTTTAGAGTGCCTCCTGTGTACGGCCACTGCACTAGTCCCTCATGCCCTCTTTGAAGCAGTCCTGTGAGGTTATTATCCCCCTTCAACTGATAAGGAAACTGAGGCTCAGAGAGGTGAAGTTTCTCACTAAGGGCCCAGAGCTGATGAGTAGTCAAGTGACTCTTCCAACCTAGAGAAGAGAGAGGGAAAAAAAAAAAAAAAAAAGGACAAAGAACCCCTCCCATTCATGGCAGCGGAGGAAGGTGCATTTTAACACCCCAATTGACAATTCTCTGGTGATCATGGGCCTTACCACCTCTGCCTCACACTACCCATCTATGGCCAATGGACAAGCTCTACCTCTGCAGAGCCAGCACAGGACGAGATTTGCACTTATATGTCCTAAGCCTTCACTGACAACCCTTGGGGACAGGGCCATAGAAGCCCCCACCCTCGCTGGCCTCAAAACTTGGTGCTGTGGGACATTTTCACATGAGAACAAAGAGACCAGCAGGAATTTCCGACTCCCACAGCCCTAGATAAGATCCCAGGTCAGCTACCCTCTTAGCTGAGGGGACTCTGGGCAAGCTTTGGGCCTTTCTTTTCCCAGTGCCCAGCCTGGGAGGGAGGAGTCAATGTGGCAGCCATGTCTAATCAGGCGGGGCCCCATGACACAGAAGCACCTTCATCTAGGCCAGCGGAGGGGTCAGACTGGGGTTCTGGGAGGGGCCAGAGGAGACACAGAGCCCATCCAGCCCAGACCAGCCCACATTCCTCAGCAGGCCTGGATGGGGTGGGCACGCGCAACAGGAAGCCAAGCCCTTCACCAAGAGGCTAAGCTGCCATCTGTGCATGCAGACAGCAGTGAGCAAAGGGCCTGGGCCAGCGGAGTCAATTGCACAGAAAAAAAATAGCAAACATTTTGCTTCCTCCCCCTACCCCAGCCCCCACCCCACCATGGTGCAACACTCAGCTTCCAAAGGGAATGTTGGACTCCTGCTAACTATTTTTCTCCAGACTGGGGCCAGGCATCCAGAGTCAGCCTTGCTAAGTTGCTGAAGAGAGAATGATGGGGTGGAGGGATTCTTTCTACCCAGGGAGTAGTTTGTTTGTTTGTTTGTTTGTTTTCCTTCTGAACCTTGAGCTCCCACTGCTCCAGCCCAGAAAAAAAAGAGCTAGGAAAAACAACAACAGTCCCATTAAGATGGTATAGTATATTTTGTCTATCTATCATTTCATTTGCTCATTCCCACCACTCTATGGGATAGGGATTTTTTTTTGGGTCCCATTTTATAAATAAGCAAACCAAAGCTGAGAGAGGGCATATGCTTGATCAAGACTCACAGTTAATTAGCACTAAAACTGCTTCAGACCCAGGTCTGACTCCAAATGCTGTGGTCGTTCCACTAGGTGACATTGCCTGGGTGCAAAGCCTCTTTGTAACTCCAACATAGGACCAGGGTGGCCAACGAGGGCCCGCTTGGCTTCCCTCAGGAAGATCCCGGCCTGAGAGGTTTCAGTCAGTGTTCGAGCAACATTTGAATTGTCTTTTAATTATTTCCCCCCAATCATCTGCTTGTTGAAGAGAATTTAAGAAATGCCCTCAAAAAGGAAAGACACTTAAAATTACCTATATCCCACCACTGAGAGAGAACCACTGTTAGCTAACTTCATGGTAGGTTTCCTGATAATCTTTTTATTATGCACATATACAATGTGAAGATCTCTTTTACATACCTGAGATCATGGTGGACCTGCTTTGAGTGCTGGGCCACCTTCCAGCCCCCACATCATATCTTCATGAGGCCAGCTCAACTGCAGTTCTTCTCTCTTGGAGACCTGCTGGAGCCAAAATTTCTGGTTCCCCACCGGGGGCCTGGCCTTGTAGCTGAAAGTCTCGACTGGCGTTTTCCCATTTATATCCTGACAATAGACTCCCCAGTTCATTACTACATTACTAGATGTCACGTGGGAGGGTCTTTCTTTAACTCAGGGTCTCACATGCACAACACACACACACACACACACACACACACACACACACACACACACACACACACGGTACTGTTTCATACCTCCAGGCCTTCGTTCATTCAGGCCCCTTTGCCTGAGATTTCTGCCCTTTTTTCTCCCTCCCTCCCTCTTTCTCTGTCTCTGTCATGTATGCACATGGTAAAAAAAAAAAAAAAAAAAGAAAGAAAAGAAAGAAAGAAAACAAACAAAAATAAAAACAATCAAATTAACATAACAAAAACTCCAAAAGAGAAAAAGAGCATACACTGAGAAGTGAGGCTCCTCTTGTCCCTCACCTTGGCCCCTGTTTCTTATATATCATCTTTCCTGAGATATTCTGTATATTGGTTAGTACAAATGAAAATGTATCTTTTGTGAACCGTGAATGATAATAACTGCCCACTGTTGGACACCTTGCTTTTGTAACTTCTTGATTTTTTGATACTGTTGCACGGCAGTAACTGTGGATGTGCCTCATGCTGGGTACAGGCTGTCTAGCGAAGTATCTGATGGCTGTGCCATAATTTATTAAACCGGGCCCCTAGTAATGGACATTTAAATGCCTTTCTGTCTCTTGCTACTACAAACAATGCAACAATAAAGATACTTGTAAAAACAACCTTGTGCTTTTGCACATGTAGCATAAATTCCTACTACTGGAATTGCTGGGTCAGAAAGTATGTGGATTTTAAATGTTAATACATTTTACTAAAGGGCCCTTCAAACAAATGGTAACAATTGACACCCCCACCGTTAAAGACAACCCCACAAAGACAACGTAGAAAGGGCCCATCCTACACTCCCTTTCCTTACCTGTTTGGTGCTTCTGAGGCCCAGCCCCCTCCCAGCTGGGCCAGCCAGGCTCTTTGCTCTCAGGTCACCCTATGCCTGCCTCCACATTGCCTTTCACAAAGAATATGGCAAACCTATGTTTGTCTGTCTCCCACACTAGACTGTGAGCTTTTTGAGGGAAGGACTAAGCCCTACTCATCTCTTGCAGGCCCCAACTGAACACACCACAGGCAGAAGCTCAATCAATATTTGTTGAACTAAACTAGCCAGCTCTGAACCTCCATCTTTGAGTGCAAGAGTGGGCAGAAATGTGTTTGCTGAATGCAATGTGAGCATGATCCTGACTGAGCAGAGCCTTGGGCTTAGTTCCCTGGGTCCCTGCAGATCTGTCTCCATGTGTTTGGTGGCCCAGTCCCTGATTCCCTTCAGGCTGGCCCCCAGGCCCTGCTTTAGTCACACACCTCTGACTATGAGTAGACACTGTCTCCTAGTCCTCAGTTCCCATGGAAGAATTCTTCTATGTATGTGTCTTGTTTCTCCTCTTTCTCCTACTGAAGTGCCTGACTTCTATTGTCTGTGTGCCCCTGAGCTGCTCTTGCCCTGGTCCCACAGTGCTCTGCTTGGAGGCAAGTGGCACAGAGTGCTTACGACCAGAGTGCCTGAATGGGGTCTAGCTGCAGCCAGTTGGGGCTTCTACACTGACATCCAGATCCCCGCGTGCTCCCCACCACAGTGGGACTAGGATGGATGGGGAGAAAACATCTCTGTTGCCCTCCCCCACCGAGCAAACACGCTCTTGCTCTGTCTTCAAAATGCCATCACCTTTCTGAACGTTGGTCTCCTTACCACTCACCTGGGGTTGATGGCAGGGTCCAGTGAAATCAGTGAATGCAAAGGGGTCTGGGGAAATCTTATCCAAATGTGAGAGACTGTGAAGTCTCACTAATGTTTTACCACCCTTCTTAGGATAGTGAAGTACACAGGGAGGAAACAGGAGGAAGGGGGACCTCCAGGGATCAGCAAAACCCACAGCAATGGGCCTAGCTACTAAGCTCCAGGCTGCAGAGGCAAATGCCAAGGCAGGCTGAAAGGGTTGCCCAGGGGTCCCAGAACCTGGCTTGCTCCACGCCAGACCTTGAGCAAGGCTGGGACCATGTCGGCAAACACCCTATCAGCTTCATGTTTTTCAGAGGTTCAATCCGGGCCAAAGAGGGGTGTGCTGAGACTTGTTGCCATGTATTTCTCCATCTTCAGATAAACGCCACCTTCTCTCCACAGGCCTTGGGCATGAGAACAGCCTCTGACACACTGGGGATTCCACAGGACAAACAGAAAATGGGATAGAGGTTGAGGGTTGAGAGGGTGGCAGGAGGGGAAGGGGGCGCCAGGGCCTTCAGAGGCTGGGGGTGGGAGTGGGGCTAAGCTTGGTCCAAGCCCCCATGACTCCTACTGGGTTCTCTGAACACAGCCCCTGCCTGAGCCTACCTTGGGAGAGGAATCTATTCACCTTGTCACCAAGTGTTGCTGAACACTTTTGTGCCAAGCAGTGCATGCCAGGACTGTAGAAATGGCTCACAAATAGCTTTTGATCTCAAGAACTTAGAGATGGGAGACACAGAGAGGAAAGGAGCTAGGGGATATTGAATTTTTCTTTTCAGGAGCTGGCAAATTAGGGTTTTTGTTGTTGTTGTTGTTGTTGTTTTCGTTTTGTTTTTGAGATGGAGTCTTGCTCTGTTGCCCAGGCTGGAGTGCAGTGGTGCGATCTCGGCTCACTGCAACCTCCACCTCCCGGGTTCAAGCCATTCTCCTGCCTCAGCCTCCCGAGTAGCTGGGACTACAGGCTCCCCACCACCACGCCCAGCTAATTTTTGTATTTTTAGTAGAGACGGGGTTTCACCACATTGGTCAGGCTAGTCTCAAACCCCTGACCTCGTGATCAGTCCACCTCGGCCTCCCAAAGTGCTGGGATTACAGGCTTAAGCCACCGCGCCCGGCCACAGATGAACTTTTTAAAGGATGAATAAAATTTAAACAGAGCTGGAAAGGACATTTCAGGTCAGAGGTCCTTAGGCACTTCCATGGAAGGGTTTCACTGAAACAAAGGGCTAAGAGAAGGGTAGGGCCTTAGGGCACAGTAAGAGCCTTCTAATGGTTCAGCTGTAGTGCCAGCTGGGGAGACCACCTCAGGAAGTTACAGTACTCTCTTGCAAGATGTAGTGCTTTATGCCTCAAATGATTGACCAAATCTGGGGCTTTTTATTTCACAGCCAGAAAACAAGACCAGAAACCCAGAAGTAAATTGCAGTGGGTGATACCTTCAATGAATATCCAAACAACTTACTCTGATAAATGACTGCTTCATGTCTGGAGGCCCCTGAGGCCTGCTGTTCTAAAACCATGGCCCCGGGTGCCAATGACAGGTCCACTGCATCATAAACAGAAATTGCCTGACCCTTGGCCATGTGGAATATCTCATATGATGAGGAAAACAGTCACAAAAGTGGGCTACGGGGTTGGCAAGTGTGCCACTTGGGGTTCCTAGTTAACAAACAACAGAAACCAATGCTAGTTAATTGAATCAGAAAAGTTTTATTGGAAAGCTATAGAGGAGCTTGGGGAATTGTCAGAGAGGCTGGAGAATCAGAAACTGGCAGGAGCAAGGGAACTGGGCAGCCAAGGACACAGCCACATCCTGCCATAGGAGCTATTGGCCGCCAGCACTGTCAGCACGGGACCCACATCACTGCCGCCCCATACCACCACTGCTGCCGCCCCTGCTGCCACCAACATAATCATCACAGCAGCACGGGGACAAATGATTCAGGACCCCCACTTCTCTGACTTTCTCCCTCCAGCCTTAAAGTACTGGGCACGAGTGTATGATGGGCTTAGTTGACGTCCCAGGTCCAAGTCGCAGCTGCTCAGGGCCCCAGGAGTACAGGTCTTGGGGCCTGTGGGCTTTCCTGGTAGAGCACGCCTCAAGTCCACCAAGACACTGCAGTAGCAGGTTGCTCCAACACACCAGCAGGGGGCTTTGAGCACCGGGTAAGTGTCCCTTTCTGTGCAGAAATTAATTCTGACTAAAAGGCAAATTAGAGTCGCTGCTATGCAATAGCAACAGAAAGGAAGATGATTAGGACCCAATCGTGCTCCTAAAATACCTCCTTAGGTGGTGCCCGTCGGAGCACAGCAAAGGTTAATGGCAAACCTCCAAAACCCCACCCTAAAAGGGCTCTCCAAGGACTCAGACTCCTGAGCCTCCATAACCAGCTGAGGTGCTGGCTGAAGGCCAAGGGGAAACCTAGAATGACTTGTGAGGGATGAAGTCATAAATATCAGCTTGACCAGTTGCAGAAAAAAGAGCTGCAGTTTCAACCCACGTTTCTGTACTTGCAGTGAGAGAAGAAGAATGACATCTTGCTTTTTCTAAATTGGAAAAATTTTTGATTTTGCTTATTTTGTTGTAATAATATTCATGAAAATGCACTGACACTGTAAACAATATGAAGCAAATTCATTATTTCAAGTGAAAAACAAAAGTCTCCTTCCTGACTGCTTTCCCCCAATCCTCCGTCCCTCCCTAGAGGTAACCCCTGCCATCAGTTAGGCATGTCGCCTCCCAGACATTCTTAAGCATTTTCATATAAAGTTTGGTTTTGTAAGGCTTTATTTTACACAAACACTGTACATGTTGCTCTACACTATGCTTTCTTTACTTAACACTGTCTTGGAGATCTTTTCATGTCAGTACATCCAACTTTTAACTGCTGCATAGTTTTAATTCCATACTAGCAAGGAACCCAGGTTGGGCTGAAGGACATGCACCATTTGAATATGTTGATAGATAGCTACTACCCAAACTGTTCTCCAAAAAGACTGCTATAGTTTATATGCACACCAACCCCATGAGTCTTCTCATTTCATCTCTTCCTAGCCCAAACTAGATATTATCACGAAGAAAAGCTATTGGCTTCTGATAGATGTAATATGTTTCATTGGTGTGTTAAATTACATGTCACCGATTATGAGTCAGGTTGAACATGAACAACATCCAGCCTGTTGGAGATGTGCAGAAATAGCACTCAGAAACTGTTAGTAGGAGCATGAACAAGTACAATGACTTTGGAAAGCAATTTGGCAATATCTAGTTGGGGTGAAGATGCTCAAACCCTAGGACCCAGAAATTTCACTTCCATATACTTACCTCTAGAGAACTTCACACATGTGCACAAAAGCACATCTGTTTAGTATGTTCATTGCCGCAAAATGCTGGGAAGAACCTAAGTGTTCACCAGTAGGGAAATGGATAAATAAGGTGTGGTAATTCATACAATTAAATATTTTGTATACAGCAGTTAAACTGCATGAACTAGATCCATATGTATCGAAATGGCTGTCTCCAAAACACTGTTGAATCTAAAATTCAAGTTGCAAAATGATATATACAGTCTATCGGTTATATCCATTTAAAAAACATTAATACTTTTTGATTGTGAATATTTATATACACATATACATACAAACACACACTCATATATAAGTCTAAAGACATAGACAAGAAGTAAACACACCATTTTCTGGGTAGTGCTTACCTCTGTGTAAGAAAGAAGGTAAATATTAGGGGCTGAGGAACTTCACCTGTGCCTAAAAAAAAATTATTTATTGGAGAGAGAGAGAAGAGAGGGGTGGTGAGGGGGGGAGAGAGAGAGAGAGAGAGAGAGAGACAGACAGACAGACAGAGACATCTCTGAAGCAAATACAGCCAAATGTTAAAACCTGTTCACTCTGTGTAGGTGAGTACCTGTATTTTCCTGTAGCACTTGTGTGGCATATTTTTTCAATTCCTATCTGTGTCACTGTGTTAAGCTATAAAATTGGCATATAGCTTTATTTTTTTGGACCCATTCCCTCTAAGAGTTACTATTTTCTCAAAGGTGATTTTAACTCATTCATCCCTACATTCAGTTTGGACTTAATCCTACCATTGTTTTGTTTCTTTACCATGCTTTCTTATTGTTTCTTTCTTTCCTTCTTTCTTTTCTTCCTTCTTCATCTATTTGACCTTTTCCCCTGCAGTAGTTGGACAACCATACACTTTATTCCTACTTTTAAAGTCACTACCCTCATTTTTTTTTTTTTTTGCAATTGTTGAAGTCAGCATTTCCAGTGAAACTAAAGCTTTTGATGCAAATGCAAGGGATCAATTATAAAGTCATTCAGTACCACTGCTTCAGACAAAACCAAAAAATTCCATTATACCATGTAAAACCAAAAGAACAACTTTAATAAGCTTTTACGGCACTGCAATTACAGGAACATCGACCCATAACATGCAACAAAAATGATTTTGCCTTTTGGACATATTTAACAGATAAACTTGACGTTACAAGTAACAGCAACACATTCTACTGAAGAAAACAAATGCGATTTAACTTTCAGGTTAGAAAACGTATCTTCTTACTGCAATCTCAAGTAGCATTTAGAAAGTTTAGTTTTCCCTTTTCTAACCTCTAAAAGATGATATGATTTTTAATGCAATCATACACAACTGTTTTCACATTGGAAATAATCACGAGGAATCAATAGGTTTAGGCTAACTGACTGATTGGTTTTATTTCCATTGTTAATTTCAAGAGGGCTCCTGCAGTATTGTGGATTTCAGATGGGGAAAATAATCAGACCAGGAGTAAACGGCCTTGGTCTTTAGAGTGGGGGAGGGAACATGCAGCGGCACACGGGGCAGGTGCCTGACTTCTGAAGCCAGATGGACACACACGGCTTGTGGAAATAGTGGTGGCACGGCAGCTCAGTTGCCACCTCCCCCTTCACATATTCGCTACAGCAGATGGGGCAGCACATCTCCTGACCAACTGCGCCATGATCTTCAGTGACCAGGATCTCGGGAAGAGCGTCAATGCTCTCCTTGCTTGCTGGTGGATTGGCCACCTCTACATCCACTGCGAGAGACTCCAAGTGCGCAAGGGCAGTTTCCATTGCCTGGGCCAGGCGTTCTTCAAGTGCCATGTAGGTGAGGAACTGAGGATCCACATAGGAAATGGCTTCAGCCACTCCTAACCCATCTGCAAATCCATCAAAGAGGCTCCAATCCACTTCTAGGTCTTCGCTTACACTGGAGTCATCTTCAAGGTTGTTGTTTCCATCCAGCATGAATACCCCAGGTTGCATCAACTCGTGACCAGAATCATTATCCCCCTCACTGCTACTGTCATTCTCATGGTACTGGAGCCAAGGAATTTCTCCTTCTTCCAGGGATGCCTGCTCTTCCTGAAGAGATGGTTCTCGAACTTCTTCAAGGTAATTGCTGCCATTGCCGCCGGCACTGGCCCCGGCGCCAGCCCCGGCACTGGCACTAGCACCGGGGCCAGGGCTGGTGCCAGTGCTGGCATTCACCTTAGCCTGTGGAGGTTCCCGCTCTTCTTTCCCCGGCAGAGTCTCCCAGCTTTCGCCACTGGAGGACAGGGTTTGCTCTCGGCTTCGATATTTCCGACGCAGAGCAGCAATCCACTCTTTGTCACTGTCAGAGTCTTCGTCGCAGTATTTGTAGTAATCATCACTGTGCGTCCAGAAGTCAGGGTCGGCCATGGTGCGTCGTCGTCTCGGCACCTTTTCTGGTTTCACTTGGTCACTCCTCGCTTCCCGTTTGTCTTCAGGGTACTTTGGCTCGGGATAGCCACTTGAACTCTCGCCTCTCCCTCTTCTTGCCAGGCCATCCGAGTGGACTTCATTGTCATTGGCGGTATCCCTCCACCTGGAAGTACTGTGTGGCATATCGTCATCATCATCAGTATCAAAAAAAATTTTTGGTTTCACGCAGTTTGGACTTGCCAGGTTTCTGATTTTGGGCCTGACCACAGGTTCCTCTGCACTCTTTGAGGTGTTTTCCCCACCACCACAAATACTCACAGGAGCCCTGCTGGGACGTGCAGGTAAATTTTGCTCCCTTCTCTCCCTCTCCGAGCTGTCACCTTTTGTAGCCAGCTTGCCTTCAGAAGACGACTGTGAGGCCGCACTACTTTGTGGCAGGAAGTCAGCTCTGCTAGCTGAGCATCTTGCTGCAGGGACTGGGTCTAACTTGTCTCGCTCCTCTCTCACATCACGGCTAAAACTAGAGAAATGTGGAGGTGGCCCAGCCAAAGACCTTGCCCCTTTCTCTGGGTCATACAGCTTATCATCTTTAAACTTGCCAGTTTTCCCTCTCACTGGCGGTCGCTCAACAGGCCCAGCCCCCTCCTCCTCACTATCATCTGCCCCATAAGAGTCAATATGTCCATAGGCCATTCCTCTTCTGCTACCCGAAGCTCTGTACTCTCTTGGCGGATACCTGGAATAGTCCTCATTATCAATATTCAGGTTGGTTCCCGAACTCTCGCTGTCGTCCCAACTACGACGAGTAGTGGAAAATGGCGATCGGCTCCTCTTGGTGGTTTGACTGGGGGCTGATCTGTGCATTGGGACTTCGGAGTTCGTCTTTCTCCGGCTGGCAATCCTTTCCCGCTGGCTCGTGGGTGGCCTGAAACTGACATAAGCATGCCTTCTTCCATACCTCCTACCTGTATTGGACTGATACCCTCCTGTTGGATTGGGCCATACAGGCTTGCTAGATTCCTGACCCATCACTCTGACTTAGGAGGGTTTCCAATACAGCTGGGGCTCGGGTAGGAGGGCTCCTGCTCCCTGCACACGTTTTTGAGATGGGAAAGTAAAATCAGTTTAGAATAAAGGAGCAGGGAGATTTATTTTCACTTCAGCAGGCAGGTAACAGAAAGAATAAGGGGCCTTTAAAATTAGTTTCACTTTCTTCTAAGGCCTGGAGTAGCATTCCAGTGACTGTCAGGTGTAGACCTGGAACACATTTTTAATGTTGGCAAAATGATTACAAGACTGGGTTTGCAGGAAAGCCAGACTTAGAGGAGAATCTGACGGAAGGTTGGGGGGTGACTGGACGCTTGGAAGGTGGGTGAAGTACTGTGGAATTGTGCAACGTGGGGAAAGGAAAGACTGCTGTAGTTTTTTTTATGGGGTGTCTGCATTTTTCTGAGTGCTGCAGACATACAGGAGAAATGCAAATTGGAATAGAGTGGAAAATACAGATCGCCGTGTGTGCACGAGTGCCTATGTGTCTGTCTATCAAGAGGAGAGGGACAGGTGGAAGGGGACCAGCAATCCTGCAACAGAGGGATGTTTACGTTTGTAGGGGGAAAGGGTATGAGTGTTAGAATGAGACCCATTCTGGATGTGGGTAGGAAAATGACAGGCATGGGTCGGGTGGCTTTGGAGGAGAGGGGTGCGTGTATGTATGAGGAAAGGGAAGGTGTTTGTGTGTGTAGCTGTATGTGAGGCAGCTGAAACTACAGAAGGATGCCCATGTTTATGCGTATGTCACAGGCAGAGGAGTGTATGGTTGGCAATGGAGAGGAGTGTCTGAGAGTTTGTGTGTGTGTATGTTAGTCAAAATGGGAGGCAACAATGGAGAAATGTCAGTGTGAGCAAATGCAGCAGGCACAAATGGAAGCGGGGGTGGGGGGTGCGCAGCACTGGAGAGGGATGTGCTTGAGGTGGATGGAACAGAGGCAGGCAATCAAAGAACGATGCCTGCCTGTGTGGATATGGCAAGCAGGGAGGCAGGTTGTGTCCCCGTAGAAGGATTTATGTGAGTGCGAGTGTGTGCACCTCAGGGACCAGCAAAAGAGAGCTGTGTCTGACACACGTGGCAGACAGAGCAATAGAGGAGAGCATTTGAGAAGGGGGTATGAATGAGCACATGTGGCTACATATGTATGTCACTGGCCAGCGATAGAAGGATGTCCTTATGTGTGTATATGACAGGAAGGAAGAAGGAGGGCAGCCGGAGGGGGTGTGTGAATAGGCATGTGTTCGCGAGAGCACGCAGAGGCCGAGCAGGGAGGGGGCCGGTGCTAGAGGTGTGTATGTGGTAGGCGGATAGAGGAGGGGGAAGGCATGGGAGGGTGTGAGGGTGTGAGGGTGTGTGAGAGGGTGTGTGCTGCGTGTGCCTGCGCATGCGCGGGGGAGGGGAAGCACTGGAACCTTGAGGATGGAGGGGCAAGGAGGGGGCTGCAATGGAAGGCTTCTGTGCGGGGGCGCGTGCTCGCGAGACACGGGGGGTGGGGGGTAGGGGGGACGCAATGTCATAAAAAGAGGTGGGAAAAGGCCATCAGCTCAAACGGGAGACCCCAACCGATGTGGCAGGGGAGAGGGAAAATGAAAGAAAAGGGCGTGCGTGGGTCTAGTCTTCCCTGAGAATAATTATTTTTTCCTTACAATTTTTTCCCTGGGAACAGTATTTTTACCTAAAAATCTTAACCATTTACCATTTGGCAAAACAACAGCAAAATATGGGAAGAAAGGCCACGGAGTGCTCCGCAAAGGGGCCGAGGAGGGAAGAAGGAAGGAGAGGGGAGGAGAGGCAGGGAGAAGTGGGAGAGGGCCGCGACCACCACTGCCCTCCCAATAGCGATGAAAGCCACTCGAGTGGGGACCGCGCCACACCAAAGGGGTTCCGGCAGCGGAGGATGTGGCCCCAGAACAGGCCGATGGAGGACATGGGCCTCACTCTGCAGTCAGGTCCCGCGTCCGCCCCACCCCTTCCCGAGGGGCGAACCTGAAAAGCAGTTCCCAGGAATCCCCCAAAATCCTCGCCCCCGTGCCCGGCCACTCGCCCCGCGCCCGGCCACTCGCGCCACCGCCAGCGCCCGGATGAATCGAGGAAACAATCAGCCTTTCACTCACCAAGTCCAGAAAGCCACACGCTTTTCAGAGAAGCAGAGCTCTCGGATCTCCGACCGCCACGACCGCCAGAGCCACTGCTCCCGGTCCCGAGCTCCTCCCCCGCCAGACAGCAGCGGGGCGGGCGGCGACTGCGGTGGCGGAAGTGATTGTGAAGTCAGCTGGAGCCCGCCCCCTTGATGTGGCGGGGGCGGCAGCTGCTCTCCACAAATCAGGGTGGGCCCGAAAGCATTATTTCATCTTAAACGATGAAATCGTCAAGGATACAGAAAAGGACAGCGAAAAATGTCACAAACACCCAGCTTTAACTAATGTTAAACATTTAGCTATATTCCCTTCTGGTTTTTTTAATAAATAAAATAAAATCTGCAAATTCTTTCTGATTAAGTCCAATGTGAGAGTAATTACGTTACTACATCACATCCTATGTTACGTGTTATGGTTGTACCGAAAGTATTAAAACTGTGAAACCATATTTAGGGTTGCAGTAAGCTTAAATTTTTTTTAACCTGATGGTTAAAGCAAATTGAAGCTGTTTATGTTGAATTTGTTGCTGCTAATCACAAAACCAAGCTTCTCTGTCCAAGAGATCATAGGACACAACACAGGTTCATATTCTGTTATTGCATTGCAGTTAAAAATATTGTAGTTATGCCTTTTGGATTTATACCATTTTACTGAATTCTGAAGTCTTTAAATTGCGCTTTATAATGGAACTCTAGTATTTACAGCCAATGTAAACATTTCCCATGTTCATAACAGTAGCAAAATTTTGTTCTTACTGGAAACAAAATGCATAATAGAACAAAAATCTTAGGGGTAGCAACATAATAGAAATAAAATGTATAACTTTCAAACCATTAAAGTAATAATATGTGGAACAAAGAGAAAAACTCATTCTTAACAAAGGTCAAGAAATGTTGCTGGGGGGGGTACAAAAAAAAAGGATGCAGAAAGAAAACAAAAATGCAGGAATCCAAATACATCAGCATGCATTATGGGTTAACATCTCCTAATAAAAACCAAACTCTTATTTTGAGCATTTTGTTTTTAAAAGCCAAGTTATATTCTATTTATGTGAGTTTCACCTAAAGCAGAAATAGGAATAAAAAATATATGAGAGTAAAATACTAGCAGAAAAAAAGGAGAGAGGGAATGAGGGAAGGAAAGAAGCAAAAAAAAAAGGAAGGAAAGGAAGGAGGAAACAAACTCGTAACAATATCAATATCCTAAACATCGAGAACTCAAAGTAAAAAGAACTAAAGAGAACAAAACAGGTTGCTTTATTCACTGAGAAAGATATGACAAGCTGGTGGTGTGTGCCTGTAGTCCCAACTACTTAGGAGGCTGAGGCAGGAGGATTGTGTGAGCCCAGGAGGTTGAGGCTGAAGTGAGTGAAGATCACGCCACTGCACTCCAGCCTGGACAACCAAGCAAGATGCCATCTCAAAATGATGATGATAATAATAACAATAATAGAACTTCATTGGTGAGAAATCTGAAACTATCAAATTTTTTAATGGAGATACATTTTCATCTAGCAATTCTACTTCTAGTCAATTGCTCTATTGGGTGTTCTATTGAGACACACAAGTGGAGAAAGATATGTGAATAGGAGTGTAGCAAGATAATGCAAACAACTTTAATTCTCCTCAACAAATAAATTGTTTAAATTTATTTAAACATGTTGCATGGTGGCTCATGTACAGACATGGTGGTTGACACCTGTAATCGCAGCACTTTGGGAGACCAAGGCAGGAGGATTGCTTGAGCCCAGGAGTTGAGACCAGCCTGGACAATATGGTGAAACCCCATCTCTACAAAAAAAACGTAAAAATTTCCCTGGCGCAATGGTACGTGCCTGTAGTCCCAGCTACTTGGGAGGCTGAGGTGGGAGAATCACTTGAGCCCAGGAGGTTGAGGCTGCAGTGAGCCAAGATTGCATCACTGCGATCCAGCCTGGGCAATAGTCAGACCCTGTCTCAAAAAAAAAAAAAAAAAAAAGAAAGAAAGAAAGAAATGAGGCAAGTATATATGTACTGGTCTAATATAAATATATTAAGTGAAAAAAGCATGTTGCAGAACAGTGCATTTTAAAAAAAAACATATGATAGTCACAAAAATGTATGTGCCAAACAATGTAGTTTCAAAATATATAAAGCAAATACTGTTAGAAATATAAAGAGAGATCAGGAAGTCTGCAATTATAGTGGGAAACTTCACCTCATTTCTTATGGTATAGATAAATCAAATAGACTGCAAAATAAATAACGATATGAGGAAATGGGACAGTACAATATACTGAATGTATATGTATTTTTGTTTTTTTGAGACAGAGTCTTGCTCTGTCATCCAGGCTGGAGTACAGTGGTAAAATCTTGGCTCACTGCAACCTCCACCTCCCGAGTTCAAGCAATTCTCCTGCCTCAGCCTCCTGAGTTGCTGGGACTGCAGGTGTGCACCACCACACCCAGCTAGTTTTTGTATTTTTTAGTAGAAATGGGGTTTCACCATGTTGACCAGGCTGGTCTCGAATTCCTGATCTCAAGCAATCCACCTGCATCAGTATCCCAAAGTGCTGGAGTTACAAGCGTGAGCCACTGTGCCCAGCTTGTATATGTATTTTTGGACTCAAGAGAGGATACATTTTCTTTATAAAAATATTTTAAAATATGTCAACTATACAGAAAAGTAGAGTATAAAATACACATTTTAATGCACCTGTCACATGGATTGAGCAAATTTTATTTTCTCCAGATCCTCAGATCCTTCTGTTTTTGAAACAAAATAGTACAGATGAAGCCCTCACTTCATCCTATTCACTTGACCTCTCTCTTGAAAATAAGCCTTATTTGGAAGTTGATGTGCTGTCGTCTTGTTCATGTTTGTGTGTGTGTGTATGTGTATATATATATATATGTGTGTGTGTGTGTATATATGTATGTATATATATGTATATATGTATATGTGTATATAAGTGTATGTATACATATATATACAGATATATAATATATATTTACATATATATATCTGTGACCAATACACAATTTTGTTTCATGTATTTAAATTATACAGATGGTATCATTATAAATATATACTTTTGCAACTTAGATTTTCACTCTATTGTTTTTTGAAACTCAGCAATTTTGATACCTGTAGATCTGAGTCATGCATTTTAACTGCTGAATATTACTGTATCAATTATCCAATATATTACTATAACATATTATTGTATGGACTTCTTTTGCATAAGTTATCCAATTTATCTCTTTTCCTACTGTTTCTGTTTTGTGCAATTATAAGTGAGGATTCAATGAACATCCTAGTGCATGGCTCCTTGTGCCTACATAGAAGAGTTTCTTCAGGGCAGAGCTTCCCAACTGAGTTATAAGTGTTCTGATATATTGATCCCCTTAGCTCTCCAGGAAGGTAGCTTTGGCTTCAGCAGCTGCCCCTAGAGACTGTTGCCTCTAGCCAAGAGCACACTGTCTGTTTATTCCAGTGAGCTGATAGCATTTTAAATATATGTTCTGATGTGAAAAGGATTGAAATAAATTGCTCTAGTATGGAAACATTGAAGTAGAATTTCTTGGTCAAAGAGTATGTAGTAGGTATCTACTGCTGTGTAACAAATTTCCCTAAAACATAGCAGCTAAAAACAACAAACATTTATCATATCAGTTTCTATGGGTCTGGAATCCAGGCATGGCTTAGTTAGGTGCCTCTGACTCAAACTTTCTTACGAGGTTGCACCCAAGCTCTCATCTAGGGTTGCAGTCTCATTTGAAGGCTCAAGTAGGGTAAGAGGTTCACTTCCAAGCTCTTTTACATGGTTGTTGACAGGCCAAAGAAGACCCATTTCTAAGCTAACTCATGTGGCTGTTGTCAGACTTTGATTCCTTGTCATGTGGACCTATCCGTAGGCTTCCTAAGTCTCCTCACAGCATGGTAGCTGGAGAGAGAGAGAGAGAGAGAGAGAGATCCCAAGAGGAAAGATGCAGTCTTTTTATAACTTAATCTCAGAAGTGAGATCTCATCACTTTTGCCATATCCTATTCATTAAAAACAAGCCATGGAATTTGTTCATTTTATCTAAGTAATCAAATTTGTGGCCATAGAGTTGTTCATAATACTTTTTATTATCCTTTTAATGTCCATGAGGTCAGTAGCAATGGCTCCTCTCTAATTTCTGATATAAGTAATTTTGTTTACTCTCTGTTTTTCTTGGTCAGTCTGGCTACAAGCTTCTCAATCCTGTTGACCTTTTCAAAGAACCAGCTTTTGATTGTATTGCTTTTTCTCTACTATTGTTCTGTTTTCAATTTCATTGATTCCTGTTTTAATTTTTATTGCATTTTTTTTCTGCTTACTTTGGGCTGAATTTGCTGTTTTATTTTCTAGTTTCCTAAATGGAAGCTTAGATGATTTATTTAAGGTATTTCTTATTTTCTAATGTATGCATTCAATGCTACAAATTTCCCTCTAAGCACCACTTTTGCTGCATCCCACAAATTTTGGTAATTTATCTCAAAATATTTTAAAATTTATCTTGACACTTCTTCTCTAACCCATGTTTTCTTTAGAAGTATATTGTTTAATCTCCAAATATTATGTGATTTTCCAGCTACCATTCTTTTATTGATTCCTAATTCAATTTCATTGTGGTCTGAAAGCATACTTTGTATAATGTCTATTCTTTTAAATTTGTTGAGGCATGTTTCATGGCCCAGGATGTAGTCAATCTTGGTGAATGTTCAATGTGAGCTTGAAAAGAATGTGTATTCTGCTTTTGTTGGATGAAGTTGTCTATAAATGTCAATTAGATCCAGTTGATTGATGGTGCTATTCAGTTCAACTATATCTTTACTGATTTTCTGCCTGCTGGATCTGTCAATTACTGATAGAGTGGTGTTGAAGTCTCCAACTATAATTGTGGATTCATCTATTTTTTCTTGAAGTCCTATCAGTTTTTGACTCATGTATTTTGATGCTCTGTTGTTAGGCACACACACATTAAAGATTGTTGTGTCTTCTTGGAGAACTGACTCCTCTTTCATTACATAACACCCCTATTTATCCCTAATAATTTTCTTTGTTCTGAAATCTGCTGTGTCTGCAATTAACATAGCTACTCTGGCTTTCTTTTGATTACTGTTAGTATGGTATATATTTCTGAATCCCTTTACTTTTAGTTTATCTCTGTCTTTAGAAAGTTGGTTTCATGTAGATAACATATAGTTAAATCTTGTTTTTAAAATCCATTCTGATAGTCTCTTTTAATTGGTGCATTTAGATCATTCACATTTAAAGTGATTATTGATATAGTTGGATTAATATTTACCATATTTGTAACTATTCCCTATTTGATGCCCTTGCTGTTTTTCTTTTTTCTTGTTTTTTTTTTTGAGATGGAATCTTGCTCTGTCACCCAGGCTGGAGTGCAGTGGCGCGATCTCAGCTCACTGCAAACTCCACCTCCCAGGTTCAAGTGGTTCTCCTGCCTTAGCCTCCTGAGTAGCTAGGATTATAGGCGCCCACCACACCTGGGTAATTTTTGTATTTTTTTAGTAGAGACAGGGTTTCACCATGTTGCCCAGGCTGGTGTTGAACTCCTGACCTCAGGTGATCCACCCACCTTGGCCTCCCAAAGTGCTGGGATTACAGGTGTGAGTCACGATGTTCAGCCCTTTTTTTTTTTTTTTTTTTGAGATAGGGTCTCACTCTGTCACTCAGACTGGGTTGCAGTGGTGCGATGTCAGCTCACTGCAGCCTTGTCTCCCAGGCTCAAGTAATCCTCCCACCTCAGCCTCCTAAGTAGCTGGGACTACAGGCACACACCACCATGCTCTGCTAACTTTTTAACTTTTTTGTAGAGATGAGGCCTCCCTATATTTCCCAGGCTGGTCTGGAACTCCTGGGCTCAAGCGATCCTCCCACCTCACCTCCCAAAGTGCTGGGATTACAGGCATGAACCACTGCACCCAGTTTCTCTGATTTTAATTAAGCATTTTATATGTTCAATTTTCTCTCCTCTCTTAGCATATTAATTTTACTTTTTATTTTTACTTTTTTAGTGATTACTCTAAAGCTTGCAATATACATTTACAACTAGTCCAAGTTCACTTTTAAATAACACTATAACTCCTCATGAATAGGGCAGGCACCTTATAACATAATATTTCCAATTCCTTCCTTCAATCTCTTATAACAGAAATGTAATAAGCATTTCTGTCATTCATTTCATTAGTATATATACTATAATCATCCAACATATTGTTACTATTACTTTTGAACAAGCTGTTATTGGATCAGTTAGTAACAAGAAAAACAAAATATTTTATTTTATTTATGCTGTCATTTATTTCTGTTTTAATGTTCTTCCTTTCTTTACGTAGATTCATATTTCTAACCAGTATTATTTTTCTTCTCTCTGAAGAACCTCTTTTAACATTTCTTGCAAGGCAGTTCCTAGAAGTGACATCATAACATGTTTGCCACATTCTATTTATTAAAGGTGAGTTACTAAGCCTAACCCACACTCAATGGGAGGAGATTACCCAAGAGCATGCATGGGGGCAGGAGGAGGACATCATGAGGCATCATGGGGGCAGGAGGAGGTTGGAGCATTTCAACCTGAATAAATATTCCCAAACTGTTTTCCAAAATGGTTGTAACAATTCACATTTTCACCTGAAGTTTATTCACATCTCTGCTTTTGGTGAGTATTTCACCAGATCCTCAGCACTCTTGATATAGGCTTTAAAATTGTTGCCAATTAAAATTGTTGCCAATCTGATGAGTATGGAACACTGGCTTTGCTTTTCCCTGAATTACTAGAGAAGTTAAGCATCCTTTTACAGTTTTTGACCATATAGATCTCTTCTTTGAAATGCTTGTTCATATCTTTTGTCCATGTTTCTACTGGGGTTGTTTTTATGGTTATTGATTTCTAGGAGTTCTTTATATATTCTGAATACCAGATGTCAGCTGTATTTGTACCGTTGCAAATATCTTCTCATAGTCAGAATTTTCTTTAAATGTAAATATGAAATTTTAAAAGCACTTAAAATAAACCATGGGAGAATGTTTTTTCATAATCCTGGAATGGAGAAGACCTTTGTAAGTTCAATGAACTATAGAAGAGAAAAAAAAAGAGAAAGAGAAAAGTTTCAACTACATCAAAAAAAATCTTCTGGCCAGCAAAAAATAAACAATTCTAAGTAAAGTAAAAGACAAATGCAGAGCCAGGCACAGTGGCTCGCCTTGACAACTTGAAGCCAGGAGTTCAAGACCAGCTTAGGCAACATAGCAAGACCCCATTTCAATTAAATATTTGCTGCTAATTGCATAAAGGACTAATTTCCCAAATACATGAAGAGCTCCTATAAATCAATAAAAGGCCAACAAACCAATTTTAACATGAGCAAAGGATACCAATATACATTTTATTAGAAAGGAAATACAAATGGCATTTCAACATTTAAGAAGACGTTCAAGCTCAATGATAAAAATAAAATGGGATCTGATTTCACCCATCAGACTGAGCAATGAGAGACAGTTTGATAAACACTGTTGTTGAAGGTGTGGAGCCACAGGCAGGCACCCTTCAACATTGCCGGTGGTAGGGTGAGGTTACTTGGTAGTTAGAGCCTCTGTAGTCAGCAAGTTGGCAATAGCTATCAAATTACTAATGCACATACTTTTTGGCCCAGAAATTCTACTTCTAGGAATTTGCTTACAGATATACTTGCACATGATTGAAATGAAATATGTGCTGTTATATTCCTTACATCACAGTATTGTTTTTAATTGCAAAAAACTAGAACGAACCTAAACGTTTATCAAGAGGGAAATGAATAGTTGTGATGGTGGAAGACCTACTGTAACACAGCTAAGATGCAGAATCTAATGCTAGTTGTATCAGAAGGGATAAATCTAGAAATGAATATTGAATGCAAAAAGTGGTTGTAAGAGGGTATGTATATTACCATAGCATTTATATATGTTTTAAAAGCACATAGAGGGCATTGTAGGTTCAAGATTGTTCTATCTTCTCAGAGAATTATTTGATCACTAATAAATGACGTAATGACATATCTCTAATAAGACTTTTGGTATAAAGGTCAATCCGTCAGCAATTCTACTTTCCAGTTTGTTTGTTTGTTTGTTTGTTTGTTTTGAGATGGAGTCTCGCTCTGTCGCCCAGGCAGGAGTGCAGCAGCATGATCTCGACTCACTGCAACCTCCGCCTCCTGGGTTCAGGCGATTCTCCTGCCTCAGCCTCTCAAGTAGCTGGGAATACAGGCTCATGCCACCATGCCAGGCTAATTTTTGTATTTTTAGTAGAGACACGGTTTTGCCATGTTGGCCAGGCTGGTCTTGAACTCCTGACCTCAAGTGATCTGCCTGCCTGGGCCTCCCAAAGTGCTGGAATTACAGGAGTGAGCCACCACGCCCGGCCTCCAGTTTTCTTTTGATAAGATTTTTTTCTGGTATATTTTTACTCATCTTTTAAAAATATTTTAAAGGTAATATCTTTATAATTACACACAAATATTTATGTAATTTTAGACACAGTCATAAAAGAAATCCTATGTGCATGCTTTATTAAAACTATAGTCTTTTCTGAGCTTGGGTGGCCGGAGGAGTGGTAGCAGCCAGCCAGCCCAGCTTCGCGAAGGCTCTCCGCGCGCCGCGGCCCACAGGCACCCGGCACACGCCCTCCCCGCCGCCAGGATTCCCAAGAGGAAGGTCTGCTCCGCTGAAGGGGCCGCCAAGGAAGAGCCCAAGAGGAGATCTGCGCGATTGTCAGCTAAACCTCCTGCAAAAGTGGAAGTAAAGCCGAAAAAGGCTTTGCAAAGGACAAATCTTCAGACAAAAAAGTGCAAACAAAACGGAAAAGGGGAGCAAAGGGAAGACAGGCCAAAGTGGCTAACCAACAAACTAAAGAAGATTTACCTGCAGAAAACAGGGAAAGGAAAACTGAGGAGAGTCCAGCCTCTGATGAAGCAGGAGCCAAGACTGATTAGCACCGTATACAATGTCTTATCAGTGGTCCCTGTCTCCCTTCTTGTACAATCCAGAGGAATATTTTTATCAACTATTTTGTAAATGCAAGTTTTTTAGTAGCTCTAGAAACATTTTTAAGAAGGAGGGAATCACACCTTATCCCATTTTTAAGTGTAAATGCTTTTTTTTTAAGAGTTGAAATCGTTTGTTGGTTGTTTATTTTTTGGTACAACCAGAAAATAGTGTGGGATATTGAATTATGGGAGTCTTTGACCGTCTCGGGTGCCAGCTTAACATTCCATAGATGGTGGGTTAGTTTTTATATCCTATAATACAAAGCATATTAAATGGCAATATGGAGTCAGTCCTGCATTTAATGTCTTGAACATTTTAAATTACTTCTAGTCCCATGTTTTTTTGTTTTTTTTTTTAGTAGAATTGTTTCCTAAAGAAAACCACTCCTTGATCATGGCTCTCCCTGTCAGAATTGTGTGCACTCTATAACATCTTTGGTTCTGGTAGTCCTGTTTTCCTGATAACTTTGTTACTGTGCTGTGAAAGATTTAAAATTTGAATATGTGGTGTACATGCTATTCAGTTGTGAATTGGTGGGACGTATATAACAGCTTATCAACATGTGAAGGTACTGGTACTTGATAGCCTCTTAAGGAAAATTTGCTTCCAAATTTTAAGCAGGAAAGTCAGTGGAATAACTTTAAAAAAGAATTACAATACATGGCTTTTTAGATTTTTGTTACATATGTTAAGAATTGTGTACAAATCAAAATGTCTGTACTCAACCAATAAACTCTCAACCAATAAACTCTCAATTATGAAAGAAAAAAATTATAGCCCTTTCTATTTTTACTTGCCTCCCACCTTGGCCTATATCAGTACCCCCTCCACAACCTATGTCAATAAACTAGTATTTATTATTCCCTATTTTTCTTCATACCTGTGTAATCACATACAGACATATGCATACACATATATGTATACTT
Organism: Pan paniscus; assembly: GCF_029289425.2. Classification (NCBI taxonomy): domain Eukaryota; kingdom Metazoa; phylum Chordata; class Mammalia; order Primates; family Hominidae; genus Pan; species Pan paniscus. The sequence goes on from NC_073272.2 coordinate 68,824,277, forward strand.
CTGTGTGTATATACATACACACATATGCAATACATGCACAAGTTTTTACTTGTCCTTTTTTATTAAAATGAGATTATATACACACTTTTCCAGTTCATGTTCTTCTCACTCAATAACACTCCCTGGAAATCAATCAGTATGGCTCTAATTACTAATCTTCAATGGTTGCCTAGTGTTTCAGAGTGTGGATGTGTCACAATCTACTCAGCTATTACTATGATTTTTAGGGTTTAAAAAAGCTGTAAGTAATTATGCAATACACATCTGTTATGGTTTGAATGTCTCCTCCAAAACTCATGTTGAACTTTAATTGCCAATGTAATGGAATTGGGAGATGGGGCCTTTAAGAGGTGATTAGGTCATGAGGGCTCCACCCTCTTGAATGAATTAATGTCATTATTGTGGCAGTGAGTTAGTTACAGAGGGAATGGGTTCCTAATAAAAGGATAAGTTTGGCCTCTTCTTACTCTGTGTTCTGCATGCTCACTTCCACCTTTTGCCTTCCACCATGGGATTACCCTCACCAGATGCCAGTGCCATGCTCTTGGACTTCCCAACCTCCAGAACCATGAGACAAATAAACTTCTGTTCTTTACAAATTACCCAGTCTGTGGTATTCTGATACAGCAGCAGAAAATGAACTAAGACATCTTTGTCCATATAGGTCCTTAAGTACCAGGGCTTCCATTCTTATGGGATGATGTCTCAGAAGTAGGATTGCTGGGTCAAATGATGTGCATCTTTTTTATTTTAATAAATGGTGCCAGACTGCTTTCCCCAAAGGCTGGAGCCTTCTCACTTCCTCGACAATGTGTGGCCCAGCAGCCTGGCTAACTTGACTTATTCTTGGCAGAGATTCCTCTCCAAGGAATTTGAAATTCAAAAGGAGACACACAGAGATTGAGAAGATTGGAGCTGAGTCATATTCATATCAATCAATTCTGAAAACAAGCCCAATATCTTGCAAATACAGTCTTAGTTTTTGCCCAAGTTAGCCAGAGTTGAATTCTGTTGCTTGCAACCAAAAGACACTAATAAACCGTAGTTATGGACTGAGACCTCAACCTGGTCACAAATCCAGCCATGATCCCAACTACGAATTCAACTCTAATCCACACCGTAGACTTAATCCTCACCCAGGTTGGAAACTGAGGGCCATTCCTGGCCCCAGACTTCACTGAACTCCTGCCAAGAACCCCTCTTCAAGGGGTGTTCCTGGCTGTCAGTGGATACATTTCAGTGGAAACATTTCAGCCAAACGTATCCATAACCTGGGACCAAAAGTTAAGGCTTCTTTGTGACAACCAATGCCCATGACTTCTGGAGACAGGGGGGAATTTCTTCTGAAGAAAAATTTGTAAAATCTAAGAGATGTTTTGGGGACATCTGGGTTGCAGGAAATAAAAGGCCAAAAGAGAACATGGTTCTGGGGTGAAGGTTTAGTTTGTGGAGGCAGATAATAGGGGTATGAGGGAGCCAAGTGTCTGGAGCTGAATGGGGCTGGGATGAATCGCCTGCTGGAGCCTACATGGGTCTCTATGAGAGAGAGATCCCATGCTCCCAAGGCAAGCTCAGAGGAGTTGTCATCAAGAGATCCAGGCAGCCTGTAGCCCAGAGTCCTCCTCCTTTGTCTCTCTCAACATTCTGGCACTGCCTCAACTAGCCCAATGGGCCCCCATGAGACTCAGGCCCCTTTTCCCACTGTCCTGACTTCCCACAGGCCCCAAAGTCACCTGCCACCTCCTCCTTCCCTTCAATTTATTTCCCATCATCTTTTCCCCAGGTGTGTCTTCTCACTGCATGCCTCCTGCTGAATTTCAGGGATTAGGACTGTCTACCATGGGACACAGCTCCCTTCCTTCTCTTCTCCCCAGAGCCAGGAGGCTCTTGCCAAATCTGGTCCCAGCCTCGCTCCAAGGATCTCTGAAGGGAATTAGGCAGAACTTGCTGGATGTGTGGCTGGAGAGACAAGCCAAGAGTGTGGGGAGGCGACTACCATTTGTCAAACACCTATTGTTATATACCAGGTAGGGAGTTAGCACTTAGCTCCCCTATTTAATCTCCACAGCAAGCCAATGAGATAGCAATTTTTATGGTCAGATAGGGAAGCTGAGGCCCAGGGATGTTCAAAGATTTGTCCAAGGCTACTCAGCCAGAGGTGGCAGAGCTGGGATTTGGACTCAGGACTGTTGATTCCAAAGCCAGCTCCTTCTAGGACTAAAGCAAGAGGAATGTAGTGGCCTCAGTTCCTCCCTGAAAGGGAGGCCCTACCAGGTAGAGAGTTCCCTGGTGGAGGCCTAGAGCACCTTCCTGGACCCTGGGCCCACTCTGTAGGGAGGGCTAGCTGGGTAAGAGCTGTGCTAGAGGGGCAGAGAAGCAGGTTCCTCTCACCCCAACCCCTGCAGGTTCCGCTCAGGCAGTGCTGGCCTCCCTCCTCCCATAGGGTCTCCCCGCTCCCTTTATTCCTCAACAGAGAGAGAAGGGAGCCAGCAGACAGTGCTGAGAGTAGAGTAGGCAGTCAGAAGACCAGACACAGATCATTCACAGGCAAGAACTCTGGGCTGCCCCTGCTTCACTGTTTCCATCAGGGCAATGGGGCATGGGAGGGTGTATAAGATGATGGCTGAGACCGTGTCAACTCCACCAGTGTGTGTGTGGTGAGGCCTGCCTGGGCAGGCAAGTGCTGTGACCATATCAGTGGAGATGTCTTTGCCCACAGAACATGATTCAGGGGATAGCAAGGGCAGGAGCTAGGGTAAGCCAGGAAGACACATCAATAGCTGGTACGAGAGCTCTGTTAGGCCCTGCCTGGGGTCCAAGCCCTGCCTCTGGCTGCTCCATCATGACAGAAAGGTGGAGGATAAGCAAATGAGAATCTGTGGTTAATAGAAATGGGGCCTTTTTGAAAAGAGGAACACTAGGGGAAGTGCAAGAAGGTAACAAAGGGCTGGAAACACTCTCCTGGCTGTCCTGAGAGGGAGAGGAAATTGCACCTGTAAGAAAAAGCTTGCCTTTAGATCTCCACAGAGGCAAGGGGCACTGTGTGGCTGATTAAATGGAGCTCTAGTTACAGGCCTGATACCCCTGCTTGCTGTGCAACCCTGAGCAGGTCTTTTTTTTCCTCTCTGGGTCTCAGTGTTTCCATCTGCACAGTGAGAATTTGGACCTAAATGTTCTCCAAGAGCTCTGTCAGCTCTCAAATTCCAGAATCTTCTCTAAACCTTCTCTGAGTCAAGCCCCTTGAGCATGGCTGTACCTCAGGCACTGACAGTTGTTTTAATGTGCTGATCAGTAGTGGAAGTCACAGTAACATTGTGAGGTGGAGGTGGTGTGCATTGGGGTCATCCTAGGATCCAACGTGAACTCCTCACCACGGCCTAGAGGCTTGAGTGGATTAATGCCCTGCCCATCTTTCCAGCCTCCCCTCTCCCTCTCCAGTTTCCCCTGGCTTCCTTTCCTTGTCTGGGATGTATCAGACTCCCTCTTGCTTTGGCACCTTCACATACACTGTTCACTATACTTGGAACGCAGGATCCCCACCTCTTTGGTAATTCTCTTCCTTTTGATCTTAGCTGAAATGGCCCCTCTTCCAGGAAGTCTTCCTGGGCCCCTAGCCTAGGCCAGCTCCCAGTCTGAAACACCCTCATAGCATCATGATAATGATCATAGTAGTAGTTGCTTGTACCATATAACTATGTTTGTATCTGTCTCTCCTCCTCAATTACTATCAGCTCCCTGATAGCAGGACCCTTGTTTATCTCATTCACAGCTTTACCCCTGGTGTCCAATAACCCAGGAAACTTTTAACCAACAAATATTTCTTGAAAACAAAACCCCTAGAAGCTGCCATGTGCTGTAGACCTACTGGGGGCCAGGCACAGACATACAGCATCTCATTGGGTCCTTGGATCACGCTCTCCCTACTTATTTCTTAGGTGCAGAGATGGTGTGGCAGAGAGCTGATGGGTTTTTTCCTTCCAGAAGATCTTTGTCCTGGACCAGTTGGCTGGGGTGTGCAGAGCTGGGCCTGGCAAGCAGGTCTGCCTGTTTTGTGCCTCCTTTTTTGCTTGCCACCACTCTTCAGAGAGGAGCAGCAGCTGTGGCCGCTCCTCGTGTTCCCATAGCAACCAATGCTTACCTCCCGCTCACACTGGTTCCTAATTGCCTGATTACGCATCTTCTCCCCCGCCAGCTCGCCAGCTCGGGAGCTTCTTGAGAGCAGGGTCCATGGCAGGCTTTGCTCACCATTGCGTGGCTCCAGGCTCAGTGAGTATTAGTTAAATGAACAAAAATGAATGCATGACCATCCATGCACTTGGGTTTTTAAAAGCTTTCATCAAAAACAAGGCACCTGGCAGCCCGTAGCGGCTTGGGGGAGGGCGAATTTGAGGACTCATTGCTCCTGGCTCACCTCTGCTGAGTGGCGTGGGTGGCCAGCCCCCCTTCTCCTCTCTCCCCTGCTGCCTGGGGAAGCTCTTTAGAAAACAGGCAAGACAGCCTGCACGGTCATGGCTGCTGGCAGGAGGGGGATGCTGGAGACGGTGTGACACCCTCCCCTACCAATCCCCCCACCCCTGCTCCACCATGCACAGGCACACTCGAACTCCCTCACCACCTCCTTCTGATGGAAGCCATCTCAAATGGCCAGTTTTTGCTTTCAGAATTACCAGAAACAATTGAGCAGCCTATTCAATTCTAATGCTCTGTTCACAATCTCACCAGTCAGCCCCTTTACTCTGTTCCCATTGCCACCATGTTAATCCCACTCACCACCATCTTCCACCTGAGCTGCTCCAACAGCTACCTCCCTGCCCCCTTTCTGTCCTTTTCTCTTCCCCCTCCTGCCCTCCCTCACGCCATCTTCCATGAAACAGACAGAAGGAGTGTCCCAAACAGAAATCATCCCACGTTATTCCTAGCTAGACTCACGACAGAGGCAGGTGCATTTTTACTATTTTTGTGGCATGACAGAGTCTGTGTAAGTCACTGAAGCGCCTAGAGGGGAAGCAGGTAGAGCTACTAGTCCATTAATTTAGTCTTTAAATGTTTGTTCCCTTAAATGTTTGGCTTTGGACCACGCATGAGCTAGTGAGCCCAGAGCTCACAAGGATGGGACCAATATGAGTTTTTACCCTAATGGAAGGAACAGAAAAAAAAAAAAAAACAATATGTGATCTGCACTTTGTAGAGGGTGCTACGGGAATGTACAGGGAAGTATGTTTGTGCAGAACCAGATGAAGGAACATTTGAGCTGGGTTTCCTATCAGAAATTGTTGGTTGCAAGCAACAGAAAGCATCTCTGATTAACTTAGGAGAGAAGGGAATTTATGGGGTTGGAGGGGTAAGCTATAGGGAGCTTACAGAATCAAGGGAAAAGCTAGAGAACCAGGTATGGAAATCGACATAAGCAAAGGCACTTCTTGGGAAGGGGTTGGGAAGGTATAGGAAGCAGGAATGGTTTGATCAGGATGTTGCCAATAACATGAATGAAGTCTGTTTCCTCTATTCTTATATTGCTTATTCCAGATTCAAAGTCCAATGAGACTGTCCAGTCACCAAGCTTAGTCCCATGCTCGCCTCCTGGCTATACTGGGCTGGGGAGGGGAAGGCAACTTCCCTTTGGCTTCTATGGAAGGAGGCATGCATGAATTTATTGTTTCACCAACATTACCCACAATCAGGCAGAGACAATTCACTAAACTGGAGCCTAAGGAAAGGGGAGGAATGAAGGCTGGGAAGCCACAAACCAACAAATGTCCACTCTCTGCTTGATGGCAGCAAAAAAAAAAGAGGAAGAGGGCATTCTAGCCAGAGAGAACCGAATGGACAAAGAAAGAGCTGAAGCCTGCTGTGCTCATGGCAGGCAGGCAGCAATGTGTGACTGGGGCGTAAGAGGAGGAAGGCAAAGAGCCACAGATGAGATGGGAACAGGGAGAGGACAGATCACAGTGTGCCCTGTGGAGTGGGCCCTAGGGAGCCAGTCTCTGGGGGTGGGGGGTGACCACATTGGCATTTTAGAACCTTCACTCTGGGGGTGTCAAGAATGGATCAGAGATGGCAAAGTTGGAGATGGGGAGACCAGCAAGGAACTCTTGTAGGCAAGAGATGATGAGGCCTGAATTCCAACATTGGTGATGAAACGGAAAGAAGACAATGGATTCAAGAGCAATGCAGGACCTAGAATCCTGAAGTTTGAGGGGGTGGAGGATGGAGAGGAGTAAGAGATGACTGTGTGTCAAGAGGGAGGAGTGACTTTGGGAGAATTTGTGCTTTCTTCATGGGCTTCAAGAAGCCCACAAAGAATGGGTGTTCTCTCAGCACTCATTCAATCAGTAGTTAATGTCAGCCTGGCCCCACTAGCATATACTCTATTGAAAAAGGTGGGGAGAGAGTGAGAACTTTGTTTTTTTGAGATAGAGTCTCATTCTGTCACCCAGGCTAGAGTGCAGTGGTGCAATCTCGGCTCACTGCAACCTCCACCTCTCAGGTTCAAGTGACTCTCGTGCCTCAGCCTTCTGAGTAGCTAGGATTACAGGCGTGCGCTGCCATGCCGAGCTATTTTTTTTTTTTTTTTAGTAGAGATGGGGTTTCACCATGTTGGCCAAGCTGGCCAACTTGTGACCTCAAATTACCCACCCACCTCAGCCTCCCAAAGTCCTGGGATTACAGGCATGAGCCACCCACACCCAGCCAAGAGTGAGAACTCTTAATGGGCCCTCTCATACTCTGCTGGTGGGAACATACACTGATGCAGTTACTCTGGAGAACAATCTGGAAGTATGTTTTACTGTTTTAAATATGCATACCTCAGCACGTTGATTTCTAGAAATTTGTCCTAAAGAAATAACAAGTGTGTACAGATAAACATAGGTACAAGGATGGCTCAACATTGTTTATAAAAGTAAAAAACTGGAAACTACCTCAATATGCATCAACAGGGAAACTGGCTAAATAATAAGCCAGTAGGGACAGAAAAGAGAGAAGACACTGACCACATCCCTGGCCTCTGCAGCCTGACAGGCCTCAGTGGAGGAGAAGGGTAAAGCTTTCATTTTTAGTGAAGTTTGGGTTTTGTCTGTTCCACTAGGCTGGACATGTTAATTCCTGGAGGTAATCGGAGGATTTTTTTAATTATCTGAAAGCGTCTCAAAAAGTTCTGGCTCTTCAGGAGATTTCATCCAAGAAGTAGGGGAGAAATAGGTCACAGAGAGTGTTTAGGAAGAAATAGGAGGGAGAAAATAAGTTTTCTGCTTGTGGATTTCAACCCATTTACTAAAGTTACAATAACAACCATTACCTCTGGGGAATTCTGATTGAGGGAGGCAAGACTTTTACTTAATACTTTAAAAACTTTTGCATTGTTTGAATGTTTTACAATGTGCCCAAATCACAGAAATAAAAAGATAGTAAAAACAACAAAGATACTCGCATTTGTGGAGAGAGTGGAGATGCTGACAAGCTCCCTGAACCCCTGGAGCTTCTAGAGCAGGGTTTCTCAACCTGGGCACTATTGACTTGTTGCAAGGGCTGTCCTGTGCATTGCTGGGGGTGGGAGGCAGTGAGGCAGACTGTTAGCAGTATCCCTGGCCTCTGCCCACGAGGTGCCAATAGCACACCCCCACCCTGAGTTCTGACAACCAAACTGTCTCCAGACATTGTCAAATGTCTCCTGGGGGACAAAATCACCCCCAGTTGAGACAACTGCTCTAGAGGGATTATTCAGAATACGTGGGTGTCTTCTGAGCCTCTGGGCCTGGTGACCTCATTAATCCTATCTCCTAATGGCTCCCTGCCAGCACCTTTCCATGGCTCCATTGGTCTGGGAGTCAGAAGATGTAGCTTCCAGTTTCGGTTCTGCCACTTACTAGCGATGTGATCTTGGGCCTTCCAGAGCCTCATTTCCTCATCCCTAAAATGGGATAATTAACAATGACATGGCTCAAGGACAACCAGGTTCTCCCTTTCAACTGGATCTTTCCCTACTGCTTTTCAGGTGCCCAGGTGTCTCCCACGGAAACCAAGAAACCAACCCACCTTCCAGGACCTTACTTCCTTCTGCAGCTACTTCCCTGCCTCTCTCTTCTTCTTCACAGCCAAACTTCTTCAAAGGGTCATCTCACTCTTTTGAAGGCATTTCACACTCAGTGTGTCCTAAACTGATCTCATGATCTTCCTCCCCAAACCTACTGTCTTCTCCTGTCCCTTATCATAGCAAAGGGACCCCCTTACATCTAGTTACACAAGCCTAGGAGTCATTTTCAACATCTTCCACATTACCAACCTCATAGCCAATCCTGCTCGTTTTACTTCCTAAGTTGCTTTGGCTTTCAAGATTATTTATTTCTAAACAGGAAATACATTGAAAAATCAAAATAAATATAAAACGAGATTTAGTAAGGAGTCTCACCCAATTCCATTAACTTCAGCACTCCCCCTAAAACACACACATAAACCACCTTTATTTGGGGGGTGGGTTTCCTTCCAGTGCATCTTTATGGAAAGACAAACAATAGATATTGCTTCCTTTCTTCCACAAAATACAATACTCTACATGCTGTTCTGTACCTTGCATTTTTCACCTAAAAGTATATTTTGTCAATCTTTCTGTTCAGTATTAGAAATCTTTTGCTCTGTTTTTACAAATAGTACTCTACTGGGTGGACCTAACAACATTTCTTTTACCATTCCCTTATTTACAAGTGCCAGTTATAGGAAATCTGCTATTCTAAGCAATCTCTAAACATCTTTTCAACCCATCCACTTGTTTCAGTCTCCTTTGTCTCCACTCTAGCACAAGCTACCACCATCCTCTCCTGGACTCAGCGGAATAGCTTCCTAAATACTCTACCCAAATCATCTCTTGCTCTATCTTCACATAGTGGCTGGACTGGTATTTTCAAAACATGACTTTGATCATATCCTTGCCTTGCTTAACGACCTGCTGCAGCTTTCTTGTGGTTTCAGGGTAAAGACAAAACTCCTCCTTATGGCCTGTGAAGCCTCATTGAGTCTGGCCCTGCCTCACCCACCTCTCCCTGCTCCCCTGACCCCCTCTGCCCCCTCCTTCTCCACTCCACTCCCAGTGGCCACCTTTTAGTTCTTTGCATATGTTGTTCCTTCTTTTTTTTTTTTAGACAGAGTCTTGCTCTGTTGCCCAGGCTGGAGTGCAGTGGCGCAATCTCGGCTCGCTGCAAACTCTGCCTCCCGGGTTCAGGCCATTCTCCTGCCTCAGACTCCCGAGTAGCTGGGACTACAGGTGCCCGCCACCACGCCCGGCTAATTTTTTGTATTTTTAGTAGAGACGGGGTTTCACCGTGTTAGCCAGGATGGTCTCGATCTCCTGACCTCGTGATCCACCCGCCTCGGCCTCCCAAAGTGCTGGGATTACAGGCTTGAGCCACCAAGCCCGGCCCATATGTTGTTCCTTCTGCATAAAACACTCCACTCTGCTCCACTCACCAGGTTCCTTTCTATGTGTCCTTAAGATCTCAGCTTCTTTGTCCACTCCTCAGGAAGGCTTCCCTGAGCTCCCTGCTAGGTCAAAGCCCCAAATTAAAGGATCTCATTAGCACCGCATGCTTCTCCTGCATAACCCTAGTCCCAGTTGTAAGTTCACATTCATTTGGGGGACACTTTGATAAATGTCTGGCTCCTGTTCCCATGTGGACTATGAGGTCCATGAGGGCAGAGGCCTTACCTATCTTTGCTTTCCATAAAGGCCCTGCATCTAGAAAATTGTTGACCAAATGAATGAAAGGATGAGGCATATAAGGGCCCCAGCAGAGAACCTGACACATAGTAGGTGCTCAAGAAATGTTGCTTTCCTCTTTCTTGCATTCACTGTCTTTGCTCTGGAGCCTGTAATGGGTTGCCTTCTATGTGCGCTACTCAACAACGCTGCTCTCTAAACACTCAGCCTGTGGCCTTTGCTTGGGCTTCTCCTTTCTTGATATGACTCATTTAATGGCTGATCATTTCTTCCTCCTGAAAATCCTCTCTTGTCTTGGCTTGATGCCCTGGGATCCCTTTACCCATGGTGGCTTCCTCTCTACTTTCTCTTCCTCTGCCTACCCTGAGATGTTGGGATTCCTCAGGTTTTATCCCAAACCCCTTCCCCTCTCATTCTATACACTCTCTTTTGAGCCATCTCATCTATGCTCATAGCTTCCATCACCATGTATGTCAAACTTTGAGTCTCCCGCTCAGGTTTTTGTAATATGCCTCAGGTCCCCGTATTAAATGCCAGCCTCTGCCTCTAGAAGGTAAGTGGAGCGAGACAGCAGAGATTGTGTCTATGTTTGCTTATTACAGTGTCCCCAGCCCCTGAAGCAGTACTTGGCACATAGTAGTCACCCAATAAATACATATTGTCAAATACATAAATGGCAGGGCCCATGTTATGATGGAGACAGCTGCCTTCTCCAGAGGCAGCCTTTTTCTTGGCAAGGCAGTGGGGCAGAGAAAGAGGCTAGGTGCTAAATGTCATGTCCTGGCTTTTCTCATGCTGGGCCTTAGCAGATATCTCACACCCACAATCAGGATGAAAGATGAAATTCCAAGCAGGATTTGCACCCAGGAGCCAGCAGTCTCTGAATCAGCAAACTGTCCTATGGGGTTGTTTCACCCCATTTGCAAACCATAAGGCAGCCTTTGAGAGAGAAGGCAGCTCAACACAACATGTGCTAGCATCATGTCCAGCCGAGTAGCCTTTAAGGGGAGCAAATAGCTGGCCACATCATGTGGCAATGTTGTCAGAGGGGAGGAGGGCACTAGGCTGAGGCTGCACCTGCCAGGATATGGAGATGAGGTTCAATCCTCCTGCCCCACTGAAGAGGGGAGCCAGACCACCCTGCTCCCAAACCCAGGGCCTTTCCAACAAAGGTCAAGGGTGGAGGAAAGCCAGGTTGAGTGGGCAGAGGAATTCTGCTTATAGCCCTGACACACTGCCTGTGGCACAGCCTCCTACAACAGACTGGCCTGTAAGGCCAGGTCCTGCCCGGTCTGCATGAGAACTGACACAAAAGTACAGACCGTTCTAAGTCAGAGCTGAGGCGGCCCTTTGAACCCCAGTTCCACCCACCTCATGATTCCGTTGGAAAAGCTGAGGTTTAGGTTCAGGCAGAGACTGTCCTGTAGTTGGTAACTAGCAAGCCAGGGCATCTAGCTTATCTCTTAGCCTTTAGCCTGCTTGGCCCTACAGACTTGATAGTTTCTTCCTGCTTACATTTTAGAGGGAAGAGACAGACCATAATTTTAAAAAGAATATGCAAGTAAAATATGTAGCATGAAAGATGGTGGCAAGGGTTATGGAAAAGAAGAAAGTAGTGGAGGGGGAATGAGGGTGCTAGGGTTTGTGATTTTAGATGGCATCATCAGGGGAGGCCTCCTTAACAAGGGAGCACTGGAGCAAAGTCTGAGGGAGGTGAGTGAGTGCACTTGCTCTCTCTACAGTGTACTGTGAGGACACCCAAGACAGAGCCCGAACCTCCAGACTGCCCCCAACAGGGCCATGGTCAGAGGGCCTCCTGGGAGGTTTGCCTATGGATTTTGGCCTGGCCACAGGGACAGGAATAAGCATATCTTCTGAAACTGAGGCTGGACACAGAACCAAAGGCCTATGACACCCTAGGTCAGGTAATATTAATAACAACAGTAATAATAATAATAATAATAATAGCACCATTTTATCTGCATTGAGCACATACCATATGCCGGGCACTGTTTCTAGCACGTTACGTGTGTTATCTATCTTATTCCATTCACACAATGACCCTATGAAAACAGTGCTGTTCTAATGCCCATTTCATAGATGAGAAAACAAAGTCTCAGAGTGGTTACAGAACTTGCCCAAGGTCACAAAGCTAATGAGCAGCAGAGTTGTGCTTTGATCCTAGGTCTTTGGACTCCAGAGCCCATGTTTCATAGACAGAAGCAGGTTTTAGCCATCTGGGCTGGAACGTTTGTCTAGAAACAGAGGGTAGATGAGATGATCTCTTGGGTTCTCTGCTGTGGTCATAAGGGCCAGGCAGCTCAGAGGCAGTTGAAAGTGATGTCTAATATGGAAGCCAACCTGGGATAGGATTGTGTCTGAGGCCTCTACAGAAGAGGTAGGCTTCATCTTCTCTGGAATGTGAGCTCCGTGAACGCAAAGCCTTTTCTGTCTGGTCTGCTGCTCTATCACCACTGCCTGACACTAGTCAGTGATCAATAAATATTGGAGAAAATGAGTGAATACAAGAATGAACCAATAATTCACTCTCACTTATCGAAGGTGGGCCCAGCCAGACACTGCCATCTTTCCAAACAACCAGGGCATCTGGACTTGTGTCTCCCTGAGAATGTGAGGCAAAGAAAGAAGGCATGGCAGAACTAGGAGCAAAGGAGATGCTGCTGGGGTCAGGAGCCAGGACAGAGCCCAGAGCTGAGGACTGGGACAGTGATGGGTGCAGAGAGGCCACCCTTTGTGAACACAGTTCTGGGTGCTTTACATATGCCTCCTCATATCATCCTTCCCACAGCTTTGGGAGATAGAGATTACTACCTCATAGAAAGATGAGGAGACTGAGGCATAGAGAGGCTAAATGACTTGCCATGGATCATACAAGCATTATGGGGTGGAGCTGGGTTTAAACTGAGATTGGCAAGGCAAGCCAATTGCTTTGTGTGGTCCCTAACTGGGGTGCAGTTAGAAACTCTCTCCCCTCTGCTGTCTACCTTCCCCCATCTCAACCTCCCAAGCTCCTTTGCTCTGCAGCTGTCCCCAGACCTCAGCCTGGGAGCTGGACCCTGCCTCTTCAGTCTCCCTAAAGAGTGGAGACTCCAATGCAACAGGTTTTCCCTCCCTCCCTCCCTCCTTCCCTCCCTCCATGTACCCTAGAGGTCTGAGGTCAGGGCAAAGCCAGGACCAGCAGTAAAGAACAGACATGGAGTGAGACAGATCCGGATTTAAGTCCTGGTTCTTCCACTTAATACCTCAGAGAGGAAGAACTACCTTGCTGAGCCTCAGTGTCCTCCTCTATACATATGGGATAATATCACCCATGTCATGGCGTTGTGGGGACTAACTGAAATCACTTAGGGGAAGGAACTGGATTCCAGGTGAGCTGGAGACAGGAAGAAGCAGTCATAATAGTCCACCACATTACAACTTACACAGCACGTTTCCATTAATTTCTAGGCTCCCCTTTTTTTCTGTATAACCATTCTATTGGGTAAAGTTATTGTCCCTCTTCTGTAAATGAGAACACTGGGGCTTGGAAGTGACGTGCTAACCAAAGGCATGCAGTCTGGAAGTCACAAAGCAGACATTCTAAGCTAGATGCATGTGACACCCGAGTGTGTGGGGAGCCCCCTTCACCTTCCAAGGCGAGCACTCCTTTACCCTCCGATATCAAGTTTGATGGTGACAGTACTCATCTTGAAAAGTGCTGGTTCTCCTGATCCTCTCCTCCAAAGCAAGACTCAGTGGTGCACTGAGAGGATCTCCTCCAGGCCACAGCCCCACCTCACTCTGCAGTAGCAGCAATGAGGAAAGAAAAATGGTTGTCCCAGCACAGGATGGGAGAGTGAAGCATGGTCACAATGAGGGCCAGAGAACGAGCAGGAGGTAAGCAGGAACCCTGAAGTAGTGCACCTCAAACCTAGGAAAAACCATGTCTTTGGCCATCTTTAGAGGCGGCTTACCAGAGAACAAGACACTTCCCCGTCATCAGGTCATAGCAGTCATCCTCTGTGCGTGGCTCTGTCTCATATTGTGAACTTGTTCTTTTTATAGAATGGGTCTCTTTTCTGCTGTAGCCCATGAGGTTTTCCCCTTATCTTTGATGGTCTGTGAATTTCCCACAAAGTGTCTAGGTATAGACTTATTTTATGTATTTGGCTTAGTCCTTGGCCTGCCCTTTCTCCCTGAAACTCATACGTCTTTTCCTTTCTGAAAAATTCTCAGCTATTATCTCTCAATGATTGCCTCCTCACCATTATCTGTTTGGAGCTTCTGTTAGACTTAGGCCGGAGCCCCTCAATGCCAACCTTCATGCCTACTAACTGCTCTTTCAAAGTTTGTTTCTATGCTGGTGTGAATCCCTCAGCACTAGCCTACAATTCTCTAATTCTTTCCATGACTGTGCCCAGGCTAGAGCTATCCCATTCATTGAAGTTTGCTTTCTTTTTATTTCGATAACTATATTTTTGACTTCCAAAGTTTCTACTTGATTTTCTCTTTTTATCTCTCTTCCTGTTTTTGTGCAATCCTATTTTGTCCTTTTAAGGAATATCATTCCTTCATTTCTCTCTGTGTGCATCCTGGGCATGCTTATTTTCAAAATCTGTCAGCCTATTCTCTAAAACTCATCTGGAGTAAATTTATGTGCTGATTGTAGATTTTGCTGGCTCTCCCTGAGCATTAGATTTCTTTATGTGTTTTGGAATTTTGGTTTGGAGAGGGAGTGTTGGTGTTGTTTTGTTTGTGTTTGTGTCTTATTGTCTTTCTCTCTCAGTGCTTGCCCCTCCCTATCTGGTGGTTTCATGGTGGCCTCCACTGGCCCCTCCACACCCCTCAGCCCAGAATCCGATTTTATGACACTCAGGTCTCTTGCCCTATAGGACATGTTGGGGGCATTCTCCTGCTTCAGTGTAGAACCTTGGGGCTCGGTTCACTTCCTTGTCATGAGGCCGAGTCTGCCTCCACCCAGCTCCTCATGGCCCAGGCTGCCTTGTAGTCAGAACTCCCAGAAGCAGCTGGAAGCTGTCTTTTCCAGCTCGTAAGGGGAGAGCCCTGCCCCTCCTCCCCCTGGTTTCTGCCTCCCATCCCACAATGGAGCACTTGTAGTACTCACAGGAGCTGAGTCCCGGCCACTCCTGCCCACCCCCCACCACGGCGCCCGTGTTCTGACCCAGGGGCCGGCAGGCTACAGCTGTGCTGGTTGCTTTGCATTTCTGTGTGTGCTCTATATCTCATTTTTTCAGCCTGATTCTGTCTTTGGGGTTTTCTCTTTTTACAGTGTATTGATCTTCCATCACTCTGTGCTTGGTACAGAGGGGCTCTGTTGCCATCTTAACTGGAAATGTACTCTAATTGTGTACCATAACCAGAAATTATTTAACCAATCCCCCATTGTTACACTTTTATGTTGTTTGCCATTTGGGGCTAGTACAAACAAGAAGGCAATAAACATCCTTAATACACTTGTCTAATTCCTAATGCGAAGTTGTGAGATCAAAGGGTAGCCATGTTTCCATTTGATACATATTTCATTTTGTATGTACTACCCCAACCATCACCACCACCACCAATACACCATCGCTGGCATCTGGTTTGTTGAACAGAACAAGGGAAACCCTGGAAATAAATGAGACCGTGCTGTCGTAAAGTCTAACTTAGTGTACACAGGTGAGGCATTCTTAGACAACTTCTTCCCTGTTTCCATCTCTTTTGGAGCCCCAGCTCCTTCTCATGGGTTATTTCATTTAATCTTCATGACATCCCTACAGGATAGGGAAATCTCATTTTGCAGAAGAGGAAGCCAAGGCTCAGAGAGGTAAGACGACCTCCTAAGATTTTACTGATAGGAAGAGGAGTCCACATGAAGTTGAGGAGAAAGGTGGGGTGCTCCCCAGTCCACTGAGCTGCAGAAGGGAGGCCTTCCGGTCTTCACTGATCCATATGTTTAGGAATTTGGCTGCCTCCATGAGACCATGGTACAGCAATTGTGGGCAACTCCTAATTGTCTGGGTTTAGGCACACTGGGGCAGCCTCCACTGCGTGTGGGACAAGTGCTGGCTTTGCAACTCAGGCTCAGCCCCTCTGTAGTTAAGTAATGATGAGCTCCTCCTTATCCTCTCATTTTTCAACGGGAGATAGCCGGGTATAGTGAGAGCACACAGGCTCTGGATTCAGTTAAAAACCAGCTCTGCCACTTTCCTGCTGTTTGACCTTGGCAAGCCACCTCACCTCTGTGGGTCTCAGTTTCCACATCTGTAATGTGGGGTAATAAGGCTTCTCTTGGAGAGGCATTGTTAAGATGAAAGAAAGACCGGTGTGCCTGGCACATAGTAGAGATTCAAATAAAGCCTGTTTCTGACAAGGGTGAAAGGTCACATAGCTAAGCCTGCTCAGCCAATCAGCTGGGGCCACACCCTGTCCTGACTCCACACTCAGTGTTCTTCCCAATGCAACTGTCTGGGCCTCCTTCAGCTATTTGTTTCATTGTCCTGTCCTACTATGTTCCCTCCTGCCAAAAAGAAAGAACCATCCCAAGGAGCTGAAGCTCTGGCCTCTGTGCATGCTCCCACAGCTTCTGCTGGGCTGCCTGACAGGAGCATGGGCCCTGAAAGCTTCACACGTGTCCCCGGACCCCACCACAGGTGTGAGCCTGGATGCATGACTCTGCAAGATGCTACACACCAAGAGGACTGGAAGTTTGAGATTACTGTGGAGTGGTGGCTGCTGATGGGGCCTCCGGCCTGCCCACTGCCTAGGCCTGTAGCCCTCAAACAAGTCTCCCCTGCTCTCTTGGAGGCACTGCCCGCAGCCTGTTGGAAGATCACAAAAAGCAAGAATTGGCCCTTCCTCCTCTGGCAGAGCCTGCATAGCCTCTGGGAGGCAATTAGGGCTTGGGCCTGCCTTGGGAATTCCCAAGGGTACCCAAAAACACTTCAAAGTCACAAGCCCATCTGCCTGCTTCACCCTGGGGGAAAGGGGCAAGGGGGGCATATTGCAATCACTCCCCAGATGGGAAGCTGAGGAGACCAGTCTCAGGCCCACGGTGGCCTGGGATGGAAACTCTGGCCATGTGGGGTTCTTCCTTTGCACAGTGCTGTGGCACATGAAGATATCTGGTTGTGGGCTCAGTGTGAGGGAATGGGGTACTGGTGAGCAGAGGTGAGGCAGGGATACTTGGAGTCCCAAGTGCCTGCAGCTCTCACAGCTTACAACCTGGGTCTCAAGATAGGCAGAAAGACTCTGTCACAGGGAGGTGGCACTGGAACCTCATGAGATTAGAACTCAAGACCAAGGCCCTTCCAGCCTGGTCACTGGCACACTCCTAAGGTGCTCTCTGCCCATCACTGGCGGTTAGTGCTCCTAGAGCTCTGTGCCAGGCCCACCTCTCTTCCATCCTTCACATGCCTCTGGTGTGACCTCATCCACCCCTCAGATTGCAGCTACCACCTCTGTGCTAATAAGAGTTCAGATGAAGTGAGTGCTAACTCTGTGCCAGGCACTGTTCTAAACATTGTGCTTGTGTCAGTTCATTTAATCTTCACAGCAACCTAATGAGGTTGACCCTAATACTACGCCATCATACAGATGAAGAAGACAATGAGGTCTGGGAGGCTATGGAACTTGCTAGGAAGAGGCTGATGACTCCCAAACTGCTCTCTTTCGAGCTGGTTTCTCTTCTCATCTCCTTTCTTCCTGTTACTCATGACACACCTAGGCTGGAATGTCCCACAAGCTCCTCAGACCCACCACAGCCAAAACTGCACTGACATTTCTCCTGTACCCACACCCCATCTCAAAATCCTCCTTCTCCCAGAAGCCTCATCCCCCACAGTTACTCTCCCATCTACTACATCCCTGGGTGGTATATCTTGCATTCCTTTCTCTTCCCCCTGCAACACCTCGAGGGTCTTCAGTCCTACCCACTCACATTTCTTCAATCTCCCTCCTCTTTTTCTCCTTCCTCAGTGATCCTTCCCCCTGGGGTCTTCTTCTTCTCCTTCTTCTTTAGTTTTATTTTAATTAATACATAATAATTTTGCATATTTATGGGGTGTAGTGATGTTTCCATACATGTATACATTGTGCAGTGATCAAATCAGTGTAATTCACATAACCATCATTGAAGCATTTATCATTTCTCTGTGGTGGGGACATTCAAAATCCTCTCTTCTAGATATTTTGCAAGATACACTACATGATTGTTAACTGCATGGCCTTGCTGCACAGTAGCACACCAGAACTTACTCCTCCTGTCTAATTGTAACATAGTTACAGTTGGAACAACTTCTCCACATCTCCCCTCCCCAGCCTGTGGGAGCCATTGTTCTACTCTCTACTTCTATAAGATCAACTTTTTTAGATTCGTCATCTCCCCTCCCCAGCCTGTGGGAGCCATTGTTCTACTCTCTACTTCTATAAGATCAACTTTTTTAGATTCTTCATCTCATATCTCTACTTTTGTCTTCTCCCCTCACATTTATCTTCCACACTGCCATGGGAAGGGCCCATGGCCCATCCCCTGCTCAAAATCCTTCTATGGTTTCCCATGGCCTACGGTATCAAGGCCAAATTCCTTATCCTAACATGCAGGGGCCCCCACAGTGGGAACAACTATCTGTTGAACTTCACCCTTTACTTTCCCAGCCACTCCCTCTAGCCAATCTGGCCTCCTTGCTGTCCTTCTAAGGTACCTTTCAATGCCTTGAACTCCTGTCTTTGGCGTACTCCATCCCATCCCCACACTCCTCTACACCCTTGGAATACTCTCCTTCTTCCCATCCACCTGTTCTGAATGTCCATCCCAAATGTCACCTTCTCGGTGAAGCCTTCCTGTCCTCTCCTGTTGAAAGTACTCTTGGCTGTTTTGAGACTGCAGCAGTGTAATATGGAGATCGGACAGACCATGAGATTTGGAGACAAAACTGAGCCGTGGGACATCTGAGAAGGCCCTTTAATCACTCTACCTCAGTGTCCTTCCTTATAAAATGCAGCCATGAATACCTCTCCCCTGGGTTGTGTGAGGGTGGAATAAGAGGCAGCAGGCAAACCTTGGCACACAGTGAACAGGCCTTGGGAGAGCCCATCACCTCTTCCCAGGGGCACTCCATGTCCACAGCCCTCTGCGCCACAGCACACTGCCAAGGACTGTTCTACCACCCCCGATCCCTGAGATTGTTTCTCTATCTTTGCTTTCTTCCTAGCCCAGCATGCAGTAGTCCTCAGAAATCCCTGAGGGAGGAAAGTCCTGACAGGAAACCTTTCTGGGCAGCCTCAGTTTGGGGCCTGATGGTAGAGATTTTCCCCAATCTTAACGAGTGAGGCCTGCATCATTGTATTGTACAGGTCAAGGTGGGTTGTTCTGGTTCCACTAAGCACTGAGGACTCCAGGAGTAACAAGCCCCCATCCTTCGTTGGCTGGAGAGGCTGTCATGACATGGTCATCTCCCCTAAGAAAGGGAACTTGGCCTGAGAAGCACTGGGCTCTGGGAGCAAGGTATGTGAGCTCTGGTCACAGAAAACCTGTTCTTAGAGGAGACCTGGATACCTTGTTCCTGGATTTATCAACTATCAGGTTTCTTAGCTTTTCTCCCCTGGGCCATGGGTCCAAGAACCAATGGAGCATTTCTGGGTTTGAGCAATCTGTACTTCCCTCTGTTCTTCCCCCCAGCCTGATCAAAGCTCTTGGACCTTACTCTCCTGTTCCTTTAACAGCAAGTTTAGGAGCATAGTCATGGGGGCTAGAGTGCCCAGACAATCCAGCTGAGCCCAACAAGACAGAGAATAAGCATAACCTTATATGTGATTGAGAATAACCTTATATGTGATTGAGTCATCAGTCACAAATCACACTCCCTGATTCAGAGACTCTCAGAGTAGCAGTGCTAGGGCAGTTCCATATACCTTTCTCCTTGCATTGCAGCTGGGCAGACTGAGGTCCAGAGAGGGTGAGGGACTGATTCAGATCACACAGCAAGACAGCAGTGGAACCCAGACCTCCAGACTCCCAGCCCAGGGCCATTTTTCCCACACCTAGGACTCTATCTGAGAAAGTGATGGTAACTGGTAGGAGAAGCTGGGGGTGGGGGCTGCAGGAGGCAGGAACTTGAGGGGAGGAATGTGGGACTGGAAGGTGGAGGGGAAGCAAAGCCCCCAGCGCTGAGTGGCGGCCCACCCTGGAGACATCAGCCCAGCTATCACACGGCTTCCTCTGCTGAGGATTAGCACAAACATCCCCCAGCTGTGGCCCTCCCTGCTGGCCAGCTGTGCAGGCTTTGGGTGGCACGCCCCAGATGCAGGAGGCCCCAGGCTGGAGGCTGGACTTTCTCTCTTGTGACGTTGTGTGCTCTCCCGGCATCCAGAGGGCATGGGCCAGCCTCTGGCTCATCTCTGCTGTCAGGCCCGGTGAAGGACAGTCAACACTCCTGACTGATCAAAGGCACTCCCACCCTCTGGCCCCAGGAGTGCCGGGGCCGAAGGGGAGTGGGAGAGCTCAGATGCCGTCCTGTCATGCTTTGAAGTCCCAATGCATTCTGGGGTAGAACTTGCTGTGGAGTGAGACCTCTGGAACACAAACTTAACAAAAATTCCTGACATGTGTTATGATGGAGGCAGGAGAGCCGAGTCCTGACACCCTTGGCCAGACCTTTCACCTCTCTGAGCCTTGCCCTTTCCAACTGGGCCAGGAGGGGACTGGATTCTGCAGAGTAAAGGCCAGGCCAGCTTGCCATCCCATGACTCTGTGAGTTTCTCTTTCTTCTCTCAGAGGCCAGGTAGGCAGGGTGGCCCAGAAAAGGCTTATGGGCAGGAATAGAGGTAGTCTGGCACCAAGGACAGGGTGCGTGGGATAGCTGGGTGTGGGGGCTATTTATTCGTTCATTTATTCATTCATCCATCCATGGAGCACCTACTGCATTCCTTAGCCCAAGGACTTGGAAATCGGGCACCCTAACATGCTGCTCCACTACTCAAGGGACCTATTAATAGATTCTGAACTGGCTCCTCCCCTCACCGTGCATTGCCTCTGTTCTAGAGCTAGGATGGGCACACTGGTTTGTGACTTTTAGCCATCAGGGGCCATATCCAGCAGGGGTTTTGGTTGAATCTGAGTCCAGCTAAGTTAAACCAAAAATAGATTTACTGGAAAGCTTTGGGATGGCTCACAGTCTTGTTGGGGAAGGGGGAGAACCAACCTCAGAGAAAGGGAAGGCACCCAACGAGGCAGGGAAGTATGTTACAGAACCAAGGGACAGTCAAGCTCATACACTACTTCCGGGACTGCTTCTCCTCACCTGACCCCTGCCAATGGACCCTGACATTGGGAATCATTTCTGAAATGCTTCTTTCCATGAGGAGTATCTGGCTGTCTGTCAGGGGGCTTCAGGAGGGAGCTCTTTGAGCTTCTGGCCTTCCCCCCTCCCTCCCTGAACTCTCTCCAGCTACTGCAGCCTATGCCCAAGCTGATATTGTTTTCTAACTGACCAAGCTCTTTGGCTTCTCCAAATGCCCCAGCCAGCCCTGGGCTTTCTGAACTCACTATATCTCCAAATAACTTCTTTTTCCCCTCCATGTATGTCCTTTAGGGTCACAACTAAAGGGGCCAACATAGACATCTCCCTCACTGGTCTTGATCATTTTGTGCCTGGCCCCAGCCTAATTTAAAGCCCTGTAAACTAGTACATGTCGTGACCTCAGGGTAAAGGTGAAATCCCCTGCCATCTGCTGAGGGGGTAGGGGGGGCACCTGCTGGAGGAATGGTACAGTCCAGACCCATGATTGCCCCAGGAGAATCAGCCAGAGGCAAGCCAGTCTGCTCAAAGCCCTGGAGGCTGAGAGGTCTGGTGGCAGCCTGTCAAGGAGCCAACCGTGCAGGGAGCTGGCCAGGCTGGATGTGGGAACCACACTGGAGACTTATTGGCGCAGATCCCTCTCATAGCTATGCTACAAGCCCTCTTATCAGATGCAAAGGGGATCTTCTGTTCTCCACAAGGGCAATGTCCTACCAAGGTGGGGGTAAAACTGGCCTTGGGAAATTAGAGACATTACGTGACTTGCTGAAGGTTATGTAGATGATAATGAGCAGAGCTGCAACTCCCCAGTCCTCAGTCAGCAACAAAGCACTCTAGCAAAGACCACATTGTACCACCTCCCCCAGATAGCTTTCAGGAGCCCCCAGCTCCCCCGCCAGCCACCTGCCTCAGGCCTTAACTACTTCATTAGAACCACAGTGTGTCCAAGCTTGAAGAGACCTCAGAGGTCAGTAGCCGAGCCCTCCCCTCACACACACATTTGCATACACAGACAAGTACACCATTACAGCTGGAAAATTGAGGCTTGGGGAGGGAAAGGAGAATGCCAAAGATTGGCAAGCAGGTTGATGGGTCTAGAAGCCAGATCCCTGGGCTCCTCTGGCAGCCATGGTTCTGTGTACAGGCCTGGCTACATTCCTGTCCTTATCTTACAACCTAGCCGCAACAGCTATTCCTACCTGTCCTCTTTTCTCCCTGTCCTCGAGCTTTGCATTCAGGGCCGAACCTACTGCTAGAGAAGTCCCCGCCTTCCACCCGAGCACCCATGGATCAGCTGGTGCCCCTACAGCTATCCTGGTGGAAGAGCCACCCCACTTCTGGCCCACTTCCTTCTCTTTTAATAGCATGTGTGAAGAAGAAGCTGTTGGTGCCAAAAAGATTCCAAGAAAATAGGTAGGCCCAGGCCAGGCAGCCCAAGCTGCTAATGCAAAGAGGCAGCTCCTACCCTTCCATCAAAGCCCTGGAATCCAGAACTGCAAAGGCCCCAGGGAGGAAGTAAAAGGAAGCTGAGTTGCTAAGTGGCCTGCCCCCATCCTCCACCCCACTGCAGATGCCTGGCTGGCTGGAGAGGAGGGCACTAGCAGAGGAATGATGATAACCATCCCTCCCATCTGGACGGCCCTTTCACACACCACTAACAGGCTTCCCTCCCCTTCTCTTGTCCCAGCCACACAAAAGGCTTGGTAATTATCCCCAGTAGCCAGATGGAGGCTCAGAGAAGACAAGAAACCTGCCTGAGGTTGCACAGCTAGTTGGTGGTGGTATTAAGCACAATTTGCAATCCAGGAATCCATGTCCCGTGCATATTCCCCTTAGCTTTCACCTGGCTTACAAACCCAGGCCTTGGACTCCTGGATCTCTGCCCCAGCCAGAGGGCAAAGGGGATAGGGCACCCAGGCTGGGAGGGACTGTAATAGAAGAGAGTTTAAGATGGGGGAGGGCACTGAGGACCAATATGACAGAAAAAAGCAAGTCTACCCCTGTCCCAAGTTTCCCTCATTGCCCTCTCGACTGAAGAACTTTCTTTAGCTTTTCTTTTAGAGCAGATCTGCTGGAAACACATTCTCTTAGTTTTTCTTCATCTGAGAATGTCTTTACTTCTGCTTCCTTCTTGAATGATATTTTCACTGGATATTGAACTCTCTGGGTTGACAGTTCTTTTCTTCTGGAATTTAAAAAATACTGTGACACTTCCTCTGGTCTCCATGGTTTCAGGCAAGAAATCCACCATCATTCATACTCAGGTCTCTTCTGACTTCAAGGGCCTGCTCCAAAGGAGGCCATGCAGGGTAGCAGAAAGAACTCTGGAGGACTGGGAGTTGAGCCACAGCTCCACCACTTCCTATCCATGTGACATCGCATGAGTCCCTCCACCATTCCCAACCTCAGCTTTTACATTGCTGCTATAAAAGGGTGGGACTGGATTGTCACACTAAAGACCCTGACATTCCCTGGGTCTCTGAAAACTATCCAATTCCCAGGGGTGCCAAGCTCCTGGTGATGAGGAAAGAGACCCCACAGAGACACCCTCTGTCCCTGCTTTCCTTGGGGGATGTGGCTTGAGTCCTGTACTTTTTGTTCCCTCGACTGACGCCTGCCCTGGCCTCACCTGGCCCATTGAGGCAGGGAGGGTTCTTAGGATGTTTCAGGCTTCCCAACCCAGCTCTCAAATCCTGAGCAACCAGGGGAACCCTCTCTTTCCCTCTCGTCAGGGCCATTGCAGAGCACTCCTTCAGTGGGCAGGGGGGCAATCTCCAGGACCACCCAATGTCTCTCCCCATCCTACCCACCCTACAGTACAGTCTGACTGCTGGGCTCTCCCAGACACTGCCATGCTGTTTTCATGCTTCCATTTTGTTCCCTCTGCCTTGGAAATCCTTTCTCCCTTGTCTACTTGGCAAGGTCTTGCAGAAGCAATACTAGCTCTTTACTTCTCTCTGCCTCGGTTTTCTCATCTGTAAATTAGAGATGACAATAATAGTAATAATACCTACCCCATAAAGTCATTGGGAAGATCAAACAAGCTACTCCCTATGAAATCCTTTGAACAGTGGTTGGCCCATAGTAAATATTCAACAGACACTAGCTTATTATTACAGTTATCATTAACACTATTATAGTGTGATGGTTAAGTGCACAGACCTTAGAATCAGACTTCCTCTGTACAAATCCCCTGTGTCAACTTAACCAACTACTTGACCTCTATGTGCTTCAGTACTCTCATCTTTAAAAGGCGGTTAATAATAGCCCCACCTCATAAGGTTGTTATGAGGATCAAATGAGACAACACTTTGCACAGAGCCTGACACATAGTAAGCCCTCAAAAAATGTTAGCTGTGATGATAAGGATGCTCATCAACAATTGAGCTTCCTTTCCTCTTGAGAAAGAGAGGCAGCAGGTACTCTTGGGGAACGTGTCCACTGGAACATGAGCTAGGGAGAGACATCCATGCACCCATGCAACTCTTAGACCACATCACGTTCCTGGTTCTGGCTTGTGAGATTCCCCACCTCTGTGACTTCATGTGGCCTGTTCTCTATGCCTAGGTTGCCCTGTCCCCAGGTCAAGTTCCAAGGCCTCACCTTTGGGAGGCCTCCCACAGTTCCTGCATGTTGACTGAATTCCAGGTTCCTGTAGGACACACCCAACAGGCCATCTGAAGCTCTATCCGATGCTCCCCAAAGTCTGCTTGCGGTGGAGTTAGTTCTGCACTACAGCCCTTGATTCTAGTCCTGGCTCTGCCCCCTGACTTTCTGTGTGACTTGGGGTCAGTGTCTTTTCCTTTCTGGGCCTCATTTTTTTCATCTATAACATGAGAAGTTTGGCTCAAATGGTCTTTAAGGTTTCTCCTAGATGGGTAAATCCTAGCATTACTCACCACTGTCATCCCAGGGCTAAGCTAGTCCAGTGCCTGATGTTAAACATTTGATAGGGACTCAGACTGAACTAAAGTGGACTGATTATAGAACCACAGACAAATGCCTCGACCCAGTCCCTCCCATACCTCCTGTACGTCCTGTCACCCAGGCTTTAGCCATCCTTGGCTGCCCAGCTCCCCAACCTCTGCAACTCAGGGCTTGAGGACAGAGCCTAGCTGCTGCCTGAAGGCTGGGCTGCTGGGGCCCCAGCAGGAATGTTCCTGGGCTTATTTTGGTCCCTTAAATTCGAAGGCTGGAGGTTCTAATTTACAACTCCCTGCCTGGAGCGGGAGCCTGGGCTGGGGTGGCCTGCCTCAGCTGCCAAGCATGAACCCCACTCTAGACCACAACCCAACCTCAGAGCTGCCTGTGGCCATTCCTGCATAGCAACAGCACAGACAACAAAGGCCCCTTAACCTTCCTCTTCTAGCGGCAACTATAGCAGTGGCTGCTGCTGCCTTGGGACTCAGCAGGATGAGGTACAGAACAGGGAATGGGCTGGCTAAGTCAAGACACTAGGAAGGCACAGATAGTTCCTGCGCCCACACTGGGCACTCACCCTTTGGGCATCTTGGCAAGGCCACAGGGGCTGCCCCCACAGAGCTAGGCCAGACAGAGAAATGTGGCCAATGGAAACTAAGGCCTGGGACCTAGAGGGCCACTGAGCTTTGAGGGAAGAGCCAGCTGTTTTCCATCTTCACTGAGGACTGAGGGAATAGAAACAGGCAGGAAAAACAGTGAGAAGAACCGCTGGTTTCAAAAGATCAGCTTTCTATCCTAGGCATACTGTGGAGAGGTGACTGGACCTCCAGCCGTCCTCCTTCAATCCACTCTCCAGGTGGTACCTCAGAGGTACCTTGCCAGCAAAGACCTGATCGGATTATTTCTTTAATTAAAACATTTCAATGGCTCCCTATCGCCTACAGGGGAAAATCCAGCCTTTCATTCAAGGAGCTAAGGCCCTTCACAATGTGGCCCCAGCCTACCTTTCTGTGCCACTCCCAAGGCCTCTCCTACCCCACACACCCTACAGTACAGCCACTCTGGCGGCTGGCTTTCCCCCAGACCTCCCATGCTCTTTCATGCCTCCATTTTATTCCCTCTGCCTGGGAAGTCCTTTCTCCCTTGGCTCCTTAGCAAACTCTTTTTTATGGTTGAAGCCTCAGCTCAAATATTCCCTATTCAGGTACAAAGGTAACAGTTTCCTCTCTTGTGTTTCCAGTGTTTCCCTCAGACTTTTATTCATTCAAGCAGCATGTATTGGATACCTACTATACAACAAGCATTGTTCTAGGAACCAGGGATACAGTGGCAAAAATGACAAGTCATAGACCCTGCCCTCATGAAACTTCATGTAGAGGAGACATACAGCAGATCAGTAAGCTGACAAATACATAAGATGATTTGAAATAGTGTTGTGTACAGGGTGTACTGGAAAATGCTGAGTGATCTGCTTAAAGGAGGGCATCTGCAGCACCTGCTGACTTCTGTGGTGCTGACATTCCCATCATGGCTCATCTCAAGCTGGCAGTGTGAAGTCATTGAATACTGAGTTGGGAAGAGCCAGTGAAAGCCAGCTCCAGCACATTGGTACATACTAAAAAGAAAAGAAAACCAGTTAATAGAATAGATAGCAACTGAGGCACAGAGGTGGGGAGTGTTGCTAAATTCAATTAGGTGCGGGGGGGACCAGGGAAGGCCTCTTTGAAGAGGTGACATTTAGGGGATGGCCTGAATGACAAGAGGCCAGTTATGCAAAGATCTGGGGGAAGCTCTTGGCACTTTTGGTTTTTAAAAATACTTTTTCTATTGAGGCATAATTTCCATACATTAAAGTGCACTAATCTTAAGTGTACAGCTCCATGAATACTTACATTATGTATCATCCTCTGTAACCACCACCTAGGTTGAGATATAGACCATTTTCAGCACTCCAGAAGGCTCTTGTGTGCCTCTTCCCAATCAGTAATCCCTGTCCCAAGGGAAACTACTATTTTGACTTCTCTCCCTGTAGGTTGGTTCCGCATGTTTTTGAAGTTCATATCCATGGAATATAAATATAGCATGCCATAGTATGTTCTTTATGCTGTATTTCCCTCACTTAACATCACATCTGGGAGAGCCGCCTATGTTGTTACATGTTACATGTGGCCATGTTCTTTTTCACTTCTGTGTGGTATTCCATTATATGACTCTTTCCTGGTACCTTCCATGTTAATGATGTTTCCCTGTCTGTCTCCTCCTCGGGGCCTGAGACAGGGCAGTGTAACACAGCACGAGCAGCTATGAGCTCTGATGTGGGCCCGACCACTGCTGAGCTCAGGGATGTGGAGTCCTCTTCTCTGAACAGGATGTTCCCTTCTGTCTTTGTATCTGTGAAACAGATAGTGGCAAGCCTTCCTACAGATGTAGCAGAGTTAGCAAGATGATCCACAGCAAGCACTTAGTGGAGGCCCTGGTCTGGAGGGTCTGCTCAAGGGCACCCCAGGTGCCTTCTCCACCCTTGGCCTGTGCATTTGGCAAGCAGCAGGTATAGTTCGTGCATGCATGTGGGGGAAACACAGCACACGTATGATTGTATGTTGTGCTGTGAAATGACTGCCGAGATTGCTTTGGGGATGGTTGGGGTGAGGGACAGGTTTGAGGCACCAGAGGCACTTCCATTGCTGAGAGGGCCTGGAATGTGAGCTGCCACAGAAAGGTCTTCAGTACCCTCCCCACCAGGCTGGACCAGGATGTATAGAGGGAAAGAAAGAGGCAAGGGACTTATGACCCCTGCCACAGCGCTTGCACAGGAAGGAGTGCAGAGCATTCTTGCTGGGGTCTCTGCTCCCTCCCTGCACTCCGCTTCAATTTACAGTTGCATGAACTTAGGTTTGGAGAAGTAAGGTCAATTTCACATAGCCTAGAAAGTGTTGGAGGAGAGATTCAAACCTAGGTGTGTTTAACTGAAAGCCAGTGGGTTGAGGGCATCTTGTGAGACCTTGAGGGTGCTGACCCAGCCTCAAGGAGACAGAGTAGCTGGGCAAGCAGGCTGGGCTCTGGCCTGGAGGAAGGCCTTGGGCCTGGTGCTGCCAACTGCAGAAGGGCTGTCTGGGGAGCCCCTACCAACACATCCCACATAATGGGGCTCACCTAGGCATCACATCCTCTTTTTTCTCCCTTTACTCCCGAGAGGAGACAGTAAGCAGTGGAAGAGGAGTGCCTAAAAAGAAACACGTGTCCTCAGCATTCCAACTACAGCTCCCTGCCTGCCCACTCCCCTGCACCTCTCCCTCACTTCCCCACCAGCCCCTGCCCGTGAGCAGCCTTGTCCTTGGTGCTGCCACCTCTGGCTCTCCCCATACCTCCAATTTGTTTCCAGAGGCCTTGAAGGCCAATCTTTCTTCATGACAGAGCCTCGTCCTTCAGCCTCTCGTTATCTCTCTCTTTCCCTGGCTCCTGGGAGCCCCAGGCCAGGGAGGGAAAGTGATGGGGTGGGGACACAAGAACATGTGGCTCCCAGTCCTGACTCTGCCACAGATTCCCTGCATGCCATTGGGTCAGTCCCTTCTCTTTTCTGGCCTCTTTCCCTATCTGTGCAATGAGCCAATCTCCAAGGGCCTTGTCAGCCTTGCGTTTCTCACCAGGCAGCAGAGACTCATTGCCCTAATGGAGAGAAGCAGAATGAACTCCAGCTCGAGGTCAAGAGCAGACCTGGAGGCAGAGAGGAGGCCAACTGGACTGTGTTCAAAATGGAGGGCTGATTCAGGCATAACGGCATAGAGGCTGGGATCTGCTCACCCTGGGCCCCTTTTCCTGTGACTGCTCCCTCAATATGCATTCAACAAGTCACTATGGAGCAGTAGCTCTGGACCAGGCAATGAGTTAGGTGCAGCAAACCCTTGGTTCCTCACTTTGGCCTTACAATTCCAGCCATAGCTTCTACTTCTCTTCCCTACAGATGTGGAGGAATTTGGGGCCTGATCATCCAAGGCCACACAGAGAATTAAAACCGAAAACTGGGCTCAAATTCTCATCTCCTAACCACCACTACCTCCCCACACCTTGTCAAAATTTTTCTCCCTAGAATCCTAGACTCACTGTCTGATCCGGAAGGCACTTTAATCATGCCTAAGAGCCTGGAGATTTATAAAGGAAGCTGTAACTGGGAAGAATCCGGCCTGCTGGGTAGCTGCTTCTCCCAGGTACCCACAAGCAAGACACATGGCTTCACTCCTCTGTGCCCCCACAGTATTTCGTTTCCCCATGTAGGCACATCAGTGGGTGCAGGTTGCCCCCTTTCATCATTTACTCACATGCTTGTCTCTGGCACTGAGCAGAGCCTGTGTCTCCTCTATCTCCGTATCTCCCAGGCCTGGGCCAGGCAGACATGGGGAAGCAATTCAGTGGGTGCCCGTGGCGTGGAATTGACCATGTTGCTCCTGAAACACAGTTCCTTTTTCTCTCTTTCTTTTTTCTTTCTTTCTTTCTTTCTTTCTTTCTTTCTTTCTCTTTCTCTCTCTCTCTTTCTTTCTTTCTTCTTTCTTTCTCTTACCCTCTCTCTCTTTCTCCCCTTCCTTCCTTCCTTCCTTGCTTCCTTCCTTTTTTGAGACAGGGTCTTGCTCTATTACCCCGAGTGGAGTGGAGTGGTGCCATCTTGGCTCATTGCATCGTTGACCTCCCGAGCTCAAGTGATCCTCCCACCTCAGCCTCCCAATTATTGGGACTACAGGCACACACCACCACAGCCAGGTAACTTTTTGTATTTTTAGTAGACAGGGTTTTACCATGTTGCCCAGGCTGGTCTTGAACTCCTGGCCTCAAGCAATCTACCTGCCTCAGCCTCCCAAAGTGCTGGGATTCCAGGCGTGAGCCACTGCACCCAGCCCCTGAAATGTAGTTTCTTCTGTGCCTGCCCTCAGTGAGTGAGCTCTGGAGACAGGTGCTCTGGATTTGTGCAGTGGTTCTGTCACTAAGCCCAACTTTCACAGTGACTTAACCTTTCTGTGCCTTGCTTTCCTACTGGTAAAATATCAGCAATTACAGTACTGATTCATGGGGTTGCTGTGATGCACCCCAAATAGTGTCTGGTACATAGTAAATGTTCAGTATTTATTACCACTATTACTACTGCTCTCAACCCTACTACTGCACTCACTACTACTACCGTTTTAACTTAAGGATGTATGAAGCTATTTCCTAGATAGGCTTCCAGAAGTCGATATTCCTCATATATGATTGCCAGCCTAAAGGCTGTGAACTAGCCTCCTCTTCTCCAATTTTCTCATGCCTAGGACTCACCTGGGGATCTCATTAAAATGCAGGTTCTGATTCAGCAGATCTAGGGTGGGGCTAGAGACCCTGCACTTCTAACGAGCTCCCAGGTAGTACTGACACTGCTGGTCCAGGGACCACACTTTCTATAGCAGCCCTTGCCAATATTAACCAAAGAGAGCTACTGTCTATTGAAAATCCAGTAAGTGGCAGACCCTGTGGAAGTGCTCCACATGCATTATCTCCTTGAATCCTTGCATCAGCCCTGAAGGGTATGTATTTTCATCCCTATTCTACAGATGAGAAAACTGAGGCTCAGATAAATCAAGTGACTTTCCCAAAGTTACACAGCTTGGAAGTGGCAGAGATAGGGTTTGAACTCAGACCAGGCTGACTCCCAACCCCCATTTTCTTCCATTCTTGCAAACAGCCTCCCTGTGGTGTGGCAGACCCCAGAGGATGTCTGTCCCCCCACAGAGAGAGGACTGCAACACAGCACCTGAAGTGATAGCAAAAATCACTCTCTGGGCACAGCTCTTTAACATATCCGAAGCACTTGCCTGCCCACCACAGGCCTGGTAAACAGGCAGGGCAAGGACCTGGATCCCTGTTGAAGCTGGTGAGGACTGAGAGCTGTTGGGGTGGGTGTGAGGGCATGCAGAGGGTAGAGGAAGGCCCTGGCCTGGATTCACCAAGGGATGGCCCATGACCCAGGAGCTATTCCTCATCTCTGTATGCTCAGGAATCCTCCAAGGTTGCAGACTCAGGGCCACTGAATGTCACTGGCCCAAAGCCCAAGATGCTGAGGTCTCAACCAAAGGACCCATTTTATGCACTGGGGGCAGGACAGCAAGCCAGCAAGAAGCCCCTGTGTTCTCACTGGCTTCTTACCATGAGGTAAGCCCTCAGCCTCAGCAGAGAGAGCCTGTTGCTTCTGGCAGCTCTGTGGTCCAGGGCTGCTGTGTCCCAGCCAAGCCTAGAGACATCCTCACACCTTCTGGCTCCCTGATTATGACCATTCCTTTTCCTGACTAGGCCCATAACAACCTGTTTTCACACAGTGCATAAGACGATAAACATGTGCTACTCTCTTGGGTCTTTCCTGGGTCTCCTAACAGGACCATGGATCTGTTGGGTATCTGAGAGACAGGTTTCTGGGGTCTGAGATTCCCCTAGAATTGTAGGTAAAACCATAGGGGGATGTGACATTTTAGAAATGGCTATTTGTAGCTTTTACTATTCATCTACTGATTTAGCAAATATTGATTGAATGCTTATTTTGTGTGGGGCACTGAGTTGGGCACTAGGAGTGCAGTGATGAGCGAAACAGAGATCCCTGCCTCCAGGAAGCTTCCAGTCCAGGGAGCAGTCAGTGAACAAGTAAGCAAACCAATAATATCTACACATAAGGACAGATAGTGATGCTGGGTTCTGTCTAGTCCAGTGTCATTCACTACATAAATAGGCACTGCTAACATTTTTGAAGGGATGCCTGAGTGAGGGCCAGGGTGAGGGAGGGGCAGGGCCTGCCAAAGGTCAGACCCCCAAAACAGACCCTCAGGCTTCAGGGCATGCATGTGGACCATCGCATGCATGAACCGTTTAAGTGGGCATGGAGCTAATCAACAGAGCTGCAGAAGAGAATGACCACCTTGGGCCTGGCATGTTTTTTGGTGACCAAAAAAGCCACCCCCACCTCCATTCCTATACTGAGCTTATCCATTTCCAACACAGATTGCTCATGGGAGAACCTCACCCCACACCCCTCTTACCCCAAAGGCAGCTGTTCTCCCTCTAGCCTGCTGGGTGGGCTCTGGACCTTCCTCGGGCCTCACTCCTGAGAAGGTCCAGCTGGTGGGTCCAGCTGGGGATTTCAAGGACGATGGGGCCCATCTGGAGGGAGCTTGGAGTGAGCCAGAGGGGCCAGTAGGGAGGAAAAGCCCCTTGGGAACAGAAGACTGGGCTGGGAGAACTCTCTCAGAATGATGCAAAGAAGAAAAGGAAAGGCCAGGAACCTGGGCTGGCATTCATGAGAGCATTCTGAGGCCTGAAAGAACTCTGAGAGGTCGCCTTCACTCATCCCACCTTCATCTAGGATGCACTTCCACTGTATCTGAATCTATGTCAGTGTGCAGTTTCTAAAGACTCCTGGCTGGCGAGTGAGCCCTCTCCCTGCCCACTGTGCCTTAGCACTCTTCTCTTTCTTCTCTGGTGGCTTCTGTGGCCCAGACACCGGGCACTGTGTGGGGAAAGGTAAAGAGTGGATCCACAGCTGAAGAAGTCCTCTCTCTGTTCTAGAGGACTTCAGTCTCATGCAGGAGACAAAGCCTAAAGAATTTTCTTGGATACAATGTGGTCAGTGCTTTTGGTCTTCTGATGAGGGAGAATTATGTCTGTGGAGGGTGGGGTGAGGGGACCAGCAGGGAGAGTAAGGAAAGGCCTCCCAGAGGAGGCATCAAGAAGAAGTGAGAGGCTCTATGGGCAGAAGGCCATCCCAAGCTTCCAGAGAGCTGCCTGCTCTGGTCAAATCCCCATTCAGATGTTCAAGTCCCATATACCATGTTTCAGCCAAATGCTTGCCCAGCCTCTCCTTTCCCACTTCCCGAAGCAGGGAGCTCATTCCCTCTCAGGACAGAGATCATTTCAGGACAGGCCTAACTCTAAGAAGTTGCTTCCTTTTTTTTTTTTTTTCTTTTTGAGATGGAGTCTCACTCTGTTGCCCAGGCTTGAGTGCAGTGGCACAATCTCGGCTCACTACAACCTCCGCCTCCTGGGTTCAAGCAATTCTCCTGTCTCAACCTCCCAAGTAGCTGAGACTACAGAGGCATGCCACCACACCAGGCTAATTTTTGTATTTTCAGTAGAGACGGGGTTTCACCATGTTGGTCAGGCTGGTCTCAAACTCCTGACCTCAGGTGATCCACCTGCCTCAGCCTCTCAAAGTGCTGGGATTACAGGCGTAAGCCACAGTGCCCGGCCCAAAAGTTGCTTTCTCCAACTTTTGGGCTGAACTCTGTCTCTTTGTGGCTTCCATCCATTGGTCACAGTGCTGCCTCTGGGGGCCACCTAAGCTCTGTCTTCTCCCTCTGCCCTCCAACAGCTTCTTAGAGGTCTGAAGCATCACCATAGCCATAACCCCTGAGTCTTCTCCAAGCAAAACAACTCCACTTCCTTCAACTGTTCTTCATGAGACCAGGGCCCCCGCTTTCTCCACAGCATGCTTTTGCCTCCCTGGTCATGCTCCAGTGTGACTCTGGTACCCTTAATATGTGGCACACAGAGCTGACACCATATTCCAGGGCAGTCTGTCACCTCCTTGTTCTTGAAACTTTACTTCTATACTGCCTACAGATGCAGCTGAAGGTTCCATGGATGTATTTGGTCAGACCATGCATATGACAGTCACCTCCTCACCTCTGCTCCTTGCCCTCTCACCTGGTTCCCCCTTGCCAGCCTACATTTGAGGACTGGATTCAAGAGCAAGACCTAACATTTCTCCCTGTCATATTTACTTTGTAAGCTTCAGCCCCTCCTTCTAGTCTGTCAGGAACGGGAATGTTTTTGAAAACAGACTCTGAAAGCCAATGAGATGTGCTCCTCCTGCCCACAGTTGGACCCAGGCTCCATATTTGATCAGTGAACAGCCACGTCCGCACATGTGCCACAAGGCATTTGTCTGCAAATTCATCCAGAGACCTTGACAGATGCCTGGAGGTCAGAAATCAGCCTCCTCTATGCTGCCATGTGGCCCCAGGAGCCTGAAGGAAACACCAAGTACATCTAGAAGTTGATGGTTGACCGATGGGAGAGGGGGCAAGATGCCAGTCACTCAGTCAGCCAACCTTTCCTGAAGATTGTTGGAGGCTCCAAGTGACATAGGGGATAATGCAGAGAACATTCAGAGACATCATCTACTGCCTGTGCGCTCTGGAAGTTTCTAGTCTCACAAAAAGGAAGACCAGGGAGGCCCTTAAGAAAATATAGCAGGCTGAATAATATCCCCCAAAGATATCAGGTCCTAATCCCTGGAACCTGTAAAAGTTACCTGATTTGGAAAAATGATCTTGGCAGATGTGATCAAGTTAAGGGTTTCTAAATGCAATCACATAAGAGGGAGGCAGAGGAGACTTAAAACAGATGGAAAAAGAAAAGAAAAGAAAAGACCACGTGACCATAGAGGCAGAGATTGGAGTGAAGTGGCTACAAGCCAAGGAATGCTGGCAGCCACAGAAGCTGGAAAAGACAAGGACCAGATTCTCCCTTAGAGCCTCTGGAAGGAGCATGGCCCCATCAACACCTTGATTTTGGCCCAGTGATACTGGCTTTAGACGTCTAGCCTCCAGATCCGTGAGAGAATACATTTTTGTTTTCTTCAGCCACCAAGTTTGTGGTCATTGTTACAGAAGCCACAGGAAACCGAGATAGGTAATGAGGGAGGTCCACAGGCAGGTGAGGGGCCTGGACCACGACCAAGGTGGGCCAGGCAACTGATGGCCATAAATCTTAGTCAAGGCTTCCTGGAAGAGGCTGGAGCTGGGATCTCAAGAGTGATAGAGGAGGGGGCTTGGCAGAGGGAAGAGACAGGGCTCCCTGGGCTGTGACAATTGAGCAGATCAGGCCTGGTGTGGCCAGAGATCACTGAGACTGCAGAAGTGAAGGGGGGTGGTGTGTATGTGAAAAGGCCACATCCTGCCAAGTTGCCACTTTACGTCCTTCGCAGGGGAAAATGAGCAGAACCCTGCATCGCCAGCAGGGTGGCCCTTGGTCATCCTGCAAAAAGCCAAGATGTGGGGTCAGACAGACCTGGTTCTAGCACCACCACATACTGGTGCCTGCTGCCTCCCTGAGCCTCAGTCTCCCCATCAGCAAAATGGGGATGATAATATTGGTATAATTTCTAAGGATACTTTCTCATTTTCCAGCTTTCCCTTGTTGTCGCATTTCTTCTTTAAGCTAGATGTTCACAGGCAAGAGGAGGGCTGCTGCTTTTAAATGAAGGGATGCCAGGGCGGCATGGAAATGCCAAGACCCCCCTCCTCGGGATGAGGCGGGGGTTGGGCAAAACAGTAGCTGGCTGTGATTCTGTGCACACTGAAGGCCAGTGCCCTCCCTGCTTGCCTCCAAGAGCTGCCCTGCCAGGGCAGGTGCCCCTTCTTCCCCAGAGGGCCTGGCTCCTCCCTCCTGACGTCTGCCAGCCCAGCTCCCAGGCAGCCTCAGGAAGGCATGGAGGAGAGTCGAGCTTGGCTATTTATAACATGGGATGTGATAAACACTTCCAAGAGATATTTCCCGATAGACCAAATTCAACAGAGATTACATAAGCAATTAGATCTTCTGAGCTCTGTGCTATCTTTTTGCACAGAGGCTGCCAAAAGCATGTGTGAGCAAGTCTTTCTTTATAGTCATACATTTATACTTTATGAGAATGTAATTGAAATGTTTCAGGTGAGCAAGCCCACCCTCCCTCCCTGCTCCACGACTCACCATCTCCCCCCAGCTGCCACAGGCTGGTTAGGGGACCTTGGGGCCTCTTCTTCTCAGCCAGCTGTATGTTCCTGGCCAAACTTCTGCCCCTGTCTGTACAAATACAGGGCTAGACAAGCTGGCGTCTTGAAGGATGTTGGGAGATTTGAGGACTCCCATGCCAGGGGCTGTGGGAAGAAGAGCACTAGGCAGGGAGCCCCAAGCCTGAACTGAAGCCTTACTGCCCCCATTGACTTGCTGAGTGGCCTCAGGCAGGACTCTTGCTCATTCTGTACCTTGTTTTTCCTTCTGTACAATGGGGAGAACAACCCCTAGACCATAGTGCTGTCATGAGAATTATGTGAGAATGTATATGTAAAGCTCCCACCCTGGTCTACGGTAGGTGCTCAAGACATTCTGAATCCTAGGTTCCCTTTCCTCTCTCTGGTCCACCATGGGCAGAGAGGACGGTTAGTAAGGAGTTTGGCTCCTGGTTCATCTGGCCTACCCTCACTGGACTCACCTTCCTCTTATGCCACTTGCTTTTCCCCAAGTGCAGACGCTGCTTTCTCACCGCACCTGATGGCTGCGGTGGGCCTTAACAGTGGGAGTTGTCTCTTGCTAAGGGTGAGAGCTGTCTACTTTCGACAAGGGTTGCGCCTCCACTTCTTCCTGGTCCAAGTGCCAAGACTCAAGCTGATCCTCAGGTGCTGGCCCTTCCCACCACAGTAGGATCTTTTGTCTGTCAAAATGTGCAGGTCCAAATCCCCCAAAGCCTTACAGCCAGCAGCCCCTGGGTCCTGGCTCTCATAAGTTTAGCTGTCATGACTTGACACACAGTGGCCCAGCAGGCCCGCCTGCCCACTTTGTCCATGGGGAACTGGACAGGATGGCTGGCTGGCAGCAGCCCAAGGTGGCTGGGGTGCTGAGAGGAGGCCTGACCCTAATTATCCTCTCCTTCCTCAGCTCTGGTTGTCCTCTTCACGAACCCTGAGCTCCTGCCACACTCAGTTGCTTACTCTGTTCTTCCCACCTCCAGGCTTTTGCCTGTGCTGGTACCTCAGCCTCTGCTCCATCTCCATGTAATAGGTCCCTACTCATCATACAGGTCCCAGTCCAAATACTGACCTACTCTGCAAAGGCAACGATCTCCAAGATCTGCACTCCCAGGGGCTTAGTGTGTCACCCTCTCCTGGTATCAGGGTGTACTGTGGGTCTATGCTCTCTGTGGTCCCCTGTGGCTAGCCTGGAGTGCCTAGCTCAGAGGAGATGCCCTGGGGTATTTTGGGCAGTAGGATCAGGGTGGTCAGTATGGGGGACAGTGAGGCAGGTGGAATCTCTTCCCCCAAGGCCAAGCAGAAATGGGCCAGCACAGCTGGGGGCTCCTTTCAGTGGAAGAAATGGAAGCGAGGGGTTGAGGGAGGGTGGAGCCTCTTAAAGCTAAGATGTGACTTTAAAGGCATTCAGCAAGCACTCAAAGAAGGTTATTGTGGGACCCCTGGAAATACTTCTGCTGTGTAAGTGGCAAGGGGTCTGTTTTAATGTGGTGGACAGAAAACTGGCCCTGGAATCAGAAGACCACCATGCAACCAGCTATGTGATCTTGGCCAAGTCACCTGTTCTGACTCTCAGTTTCTTCATTGTACAATGGGATAGGAATCCCTACCTTACATGGCTGTTTCAAGAAGCAAATGATAGCATGTGAACACTAGTCGGGACCCAAACAAACCACCATTTCCCTTCCCCACCAGGCCCTCCAGGGAGCTCACAATGTATCTGGGGGCCTTATCCAGTAGAGCCCAAGTAGATTCCTAAGTGTTGAGGGCCTCGAAGTTGAGTAATGAGTTCTTTTTTTGTTGTTGTTTGTTTTTTGTGACAGGATCTCACTCTGTCACCCAGGCTGGAGTGCAGTGGTGTGATCTCCGCTCACTGCAACCTCCGCCTCCCAGGTTCAAGTGATTCTCCTGCCTCAGCCTCCAGAGTAGCTGGGATTACAGGTGCCTGCTACCATGCCTGGCTAATTTTTTGTATTTTTAGTAGAGACAGGGTTTCACCATGTTGGCCAGGCTGGTCTTGAACTCCTGCCCTCAGGTGATCCACCCACCTCGGCCTCCCAAAGTGCAGGAATTACAGGTGTGAGCCAGCACACTTGGCCAAGTGATGAGTTCTTAAAGGGACATCTTATGAGGACAGAGGTCACGGGAGTGAGGATAAATGACTACAGCATAGATGCAGGTAAGACAACAGGAAGAATTCTCAAATTATGAGGACTTGGAACCAAGAAACTTTTAGAAAGGAAAGATCCTGTAAGGAATTGACATCTGAGCTCAAATCTGTATGACATGAAGGACCTGGCCATGAGAAGTGGAGCAAGTGTGTTCCAGACAGAGGGAACAGCAATGCAAAGGCCCTGAGGCAGGAACCAGCTTGTAGGTTCAGGGGCACAGAAGAGATGAGTGTAATTGGAACAGAGTGAGTAAGGGGAAAGTGATCCCAGATGAGGCCAGCGGTATCAGCAGGGGCCACTCTGGAGAGCCTTGTAGGCCATGGGTAAGGACTTCACATTTTCCTCTGAGTGACATCGGAAGCCTTGGGAGGGTTGTAAGGAGGGGAGTAACATGACTGACTTAGGACTGTCACAAATCATTCAGCTTTTGTGTGACTAACAGTTGGGAAGGGACAATCCTAGAAGCAGGGAAGCTGAGAAAAGGCTGCTGATCCAGGCCAGAGGTGAGAGTGACCTGGACAAGGATGGCTGCAGTGGAGGTGTGGGGAAGAGAATGGGTCTGTGATTTATTTAGAGGTAAAGAAAGAATACTTACACTGGTCACGGTGGCTCACATCTGTAGTCTCAGCACTTTGGGAGACTGAAGTGGGTGGATTACTTAAGGTCAGGAGTTCAGACCAGCCCAGACAACATGGTGAAATCCCGTCTCTACCAAAAATACAAAAATTAGTGGGCGTGGTGGTGTGTGCCTGTAGTCCCAGCTACTCGGGAGGCTTAGGTGGGAGGACCACCTGAGCAGCAGAGGTTACAGTGAGCCGTGATGGCACCACTGCACTCCAGTCTGGGTGACAGAGTGAGGCCCTGCCTCAAGAAAAAAGAAAAAAGAGAGAACAAAGAATGCTTACTTGGCATCTATTATATGTGCATCCATCATCTCACTGAATCCTCCTGACTGCCCTGTGAAGTCAAGCTCATTTACCTCCACTGAACTGAGGAGGAAATTTAGGCTCAGACAGGCAAGTGGCCTGCCCAAAGTCACACAGCAAAGTGGCAGACTAGGACTAGGAGCCAGGTCTGTGTGATTCCAAAGCTTACATGCTTTCCATGACACTGTGACTGGGTCCTGGGCCAGGTCCTGCTTTCCCCGACATCAGCTCTCTGAAGAGGAGTTTCTTGCCACTGCTATGTTCTAAACCCGGCCTGGAGCCCTGTTCAGCCCACCTGATTCTCCTCCCTCACTCCTGAGACCAGCCTTCATGTCTTCATCTGTAAAATGCAGGGACAGCCCATTGTCACTATGGCAATGTGAGGGCTAAATGAGATGGGATGAGATAGCAAAAGCTCCCTGTCTAGAGTCTGGCACACTCCCTTCTCTCTTCCCTCTTAGCGGCAGGATTCACCTGTGGCCTAGATGCCCAGCAAGCTGCCCCCACTGCCCTGGTGCTCCCTTCCCCACCCAGTTCCCCACTGAGAAGCCAGCACCCCTAGGCAGGGCCCTGTCAGGCACACGCTCTCCCTTGTTCTTGCTGTCCATTCCTCGTGGCTCAGGCAGATGGGATGAGTCCTGTCATGCAAGAAGGATGCAGAAGCAGGAAGAAAAGCTCACCTCCTCTGGCATAATGTTTTTTATTCCCACCAAAAACAAACATAACTGACACTCATTCTGTGGGGTCCAAGCCCCTCTGGGGAAACAGAGAGGGAGCAAAATATCCATCCCATGCCTTTCCTCTCCACATCCCAACTCTTCTGCCACAAAGCCTCAAGAATACTTCAAACCAAAAGGAAGCAATGGCTTGCTCTCGGTGCAGCACTCTTACGGTACATCTGGAGAATCTCAGGCTCAGGAAAAAGGGACTTGGCCAAGAGCACACAGCTACTTAACAGTAGCACCAGAAATGAAATCCTCGTCTTCACTCCTAGAAGTGTGCCTTTGCCTCTCGTCGTGACCACACGGCAGCCCGCAGGTACCTGGCATGTGAGCCCATGTGCCCCCCACTAGCTTCCACTATTCTATGCAAGGGCCACTCAAGGGGGATTGGTGGGGGGTGTCTATGTTCAGCATCTCTTACAAGCCCCTGACCCTTGCTCCCTGTCCCCAGGACAGAGGTTCCATCCTGGGTCACCCCAGAGTAAGGACTCATTCCCCAAGCTGCGTGGATCAAGGGCCCAGGAATGGACGCCACTACTGTTCTCTTGCCTCAGCCACCCACCTCCATCCCTGGAGACTGGCTTCTCCCCGGATTACCTGGCACCCACTATGCCCCCTCTTGGCAGTCCCATCATTGACCCCAACCCAGACTCTCTCCTACTCAAGCCAGGAAGAGTGGGAGGGCACACAGAGGCCATGAGGAAACTCGTGCTGAGCCGGCCCTTGGGGACCTCATACTGGTGAGCAAGAAAGGGGCCATGGCCTCTGGGGGTGAGAGAGCCAGCGCGGGATTATGGGCTCCTCGCTCGGAAATGATTGGTCGTGACAAGCTCACTGCAGGAACAAAGCCATGTGAAATTGACCTCATCACCAGCGATCAGATCAGATTGTTTAGTGTGAGGGGAATGTGAGGGGGTGTTCAGCTAGGCAATGACCTAGTTAGGGCCTTAAAGAGGCAGAGCAGCTGCCCCACTCTGGGGAGACAGAGGCAAGAGGCCTCCCAGGGGAAGCCCCCACTGAGCTGCAGGTAGAGGAAGACCCATTCCCATGCAGGCCTTTCAGCATCTCCAGAGGGTAGCTGAGCACCTGGGCTAGGGTCTAGCCTCAGGGGACTAAGGGACAGTGATAGAGGGGGCCAGGGTAGGAAGCAAGCGCAGAGTTCCTATACTTGTCCAGGGAGATTAATGAGATAGAGCAAAAACTGGGGCAACTCGGAGGGTAGAAGTTGGGGAGATCCTAGGGGACAGGGGTTGAATTTATTTAACAATTATTTGTTTATTTACTACACCTCAGATACTATTCTGAATATTTTACATATATTAACTCAACCCTCAAAACAACCCAATGAAGTAGATACAATTATGATGCCCATTTTATAGATGGGAAAAACTGAGACTTGCGAATCTATTATGTGGCCCAGCCTGGGCTGTCTGGTTCTGGTGTCTGTGCTATTAACTGCTGTATTCTACTGCATCGCCTCTCTTTGACAGGGTTGACCAAATGTGGCAGGCCAAATAGAAACTAGGAGGAGGTTCCCAATGCCTTTGAGGCCTTTCTTTCCTATCAGGCCCTAGGGGCACCAGGAGGCCCAGAGGCTGGGGCAGGGAAGAGGGGTCCTGTCAGGAACTTCAGGAACAGGTGCCTGTTTTCTCCTTGGATCCTGTTTCCTGACACTTGCTTGAGGAACCAAGAGGGGAGGGAAAGCAAAGGCACATGTGGTCAGCTGGGCAGAGCAGGCTCCTTTCTGCCAAGTGCTGCCTTAGGGAATATGATTTCTGCTGCCTGAGAAGTATAGAGGGATGCCAGAGAGGGGGCAGGACTTCTGGTGGGCACATGGTGTTAACTCTTTCATCTCTGATATGTATGCAAAAAGCTTAGCACAGGGCCTGGCACAGAGAAGTAAGGCACTCACTAAATGTGCAACAAACAGCAAAATCCACTGGGGGTAGGGCCAGAGCAACAGCTGCAGCATGAAGGATCCTGGTTGGCTTCTGGGAATCATTCCAGGGAGACCAGAAATCTCCCCTTGAGGGCTTGAAGCATAGAGAGACCCCTGCCACCCCAAGGAGTTTGGAAGCACCTGAGGCCAGTGCCTGGGTGGAATCTGCTGGGAGTTGCAAGTGTGCCGCTGTGATGGAAGTTGAGGGGTAGATACAGAACTGGTCTGGCCAGGCTAGGCTGGGCCCCTTCCTAGTTTGGTGCAAGCTGAAGAGCCCAGGCTGGCAGGATCTCAAGACTTCGTGCCTGCTCGCTAGGAAGTATGTGGCTGAAAAGCACTCTTGCTACTCCCGGGCGCTGGGCTGAAGGAGCTGACTCAATGCTCTGTGCCTCTCTTCTTACAGGGCATCCAGTCCTGAATGTGCCCCCAGAGCAGGCCTCTCTGCTCTCTGGCTCTTGGCTGCCCAGTTCCCTGGGCACCTGAGGTCTCCTGTCAAGGGCTTTGGGTCTCAGGCAGGGACGGGCCAGCCTGCCTCCTGCCCTGGCCTTCTTTCCAGCTGCCTGCCTACTGTCCCTATGTCCTCAGGCTGGGCCAGTTTCCATTCCCCCACCTTATCTCAGACTGAGGTGAGGTGGGACATGACCTGGTGGGACATCATTTCTGACCAGTAGCCCTTCCCTGGAATATTTCTGATGCTCCTGCCAACTCCCTCCCCAATTTGGTTTAGGATAGGGATACCCTCTCCCAGGATGCAGCACAACTACGATGGGTTGGAGGGCCTCTCATTCTCTCCTGAGAGCCCACATTGAGAGAATGCAGGCAGAAAAGGACCTTAATTCTTCGGGGAGACCTCTGAAGGACTGCCAAAGGGCAGAGGGAGCTGGAGTGACCTGGATGATCCCAAGGACCACAATTAAGACCTGCGGGTGGAAGCCACAGAAATAGTGATTTTAGTCCACTTCCAGAAAAGACCTCCTGTCAGTTTGAGCTGTTCTGCAAGGGGATGGCTGAGTCAGGGCCTATCGATACCCCCGTCCCCAGAGGTTTGGAAGTAGAGGCTGGATGGACAACCATGACGGATGCTGTAATAGGGCCATTGAAAGGAGGGTGGGACTATTCTATCCCCATGTCCTTCTCTGTGTTTTTTGTTGCAATTGCTACAGCCCCATGGGATGTTGTCCTCTGGTCAGCTCCCCTCAACAGAATACCTATGCAAGTTCTTGAAGTTAAAGACAAACAAAAAGGCCAAGAGCAAATTCAAGACATGGCTTTGGGGTGGAGGGAAAGAGAGGAGGAAAGAGACAAGGAGAAAATAAAAGTGTGGGGTGGGGGGCAGCGCAAGAGCAATGACAGAGAAAGGGAGATAGATAAATAGAAAAAGGGCCAGAGACATCAAACCAGAGGCAGGGACAAAGTTGGAGACGGAGAACTGTTTCCTGGACTTCATTCTCCTTTGTCTCCAGCCCAGTGGCGTTGAGGTTTCTGAGGAACATAGCTGACCCCTAACCCTATATGTTGCTTCAAAAGTGAAGGAGTGGCCCCCAAGGGCAGCTGTGCCAGTTGCATTGGTCAAGGCCTTGGAACATGCCTGGCCTGGGCCACCAGGCTTCTCCTCAGTTGTGCCTTTGAGCAAAGAGAGGCTTTCAATGGGGCCCCAGAGGCGCCCAGGTGGGAAAAGCCAAGAGAAGGCTCTGGGGGAGATGGTCTCTGACCTCATACATCTAAAGAGCTGCCACTGGGTAGAGAGGGCAGACTAGGGTCTGGTGGCCCCAGGGTACAGAGCTGTGATCCACAGGTGGCAGCCACACAGAGGTAGTACTCAGCTCAACCCAGGGAAGGACTTGATAGTCATCAGGGCTCTTCACAGAGGGATGGAGTAAGAGAGGCAAGAGAGGCTGGCTGACCGCCTGGTGGTGGAGTGGGAGGGCCCAGGATTGCATGGAAATGAGACTAGACAGCTTCAGAGCCTAAGAGAGGAGCTGATTCTGTGATTCCGTGTACTGGGTGACACATCTTTCCAGCCCAAAGGAGAGAATCCTGCGTTACTTTACATAGCCAAGCTTTCTAACAAGGCTTTTACATAAGAATGTTTCTATGTTTCTAATCTGAAGAATTTGCATGTATCTATGTTGTAATCTCTATGACTATGTAACTATCTATCTATGCATTTATAAATTTCCATA
Organism: Pan paniscus; assembly: GCF_029289425.2. Classification (NCBI taxonomy): domain Eukaryota; kingdom Metazoa; phylum Chordata; class Mammalia; order Primates; family Hominidae; genus Pan; species Pan paniscus. The sequence goes on from NC_073272.2 coordinate 68,867,938, forward strand.
GCTCTGTATCTCTATATCTATCTATATATCTAAATGCCTCTATATCTAAGTAACTATAGGTCTATTTATGCATCTCTTTGCTCTATGTCTATCTATTCTCTATGCATCTCTCTCTCCACTTCTGAACGATCTCCAGGATGGAGATCCTGGAGGTTTAGAGCCCCCTGCTTCCTCAGCTGCCTCTGTCCATGGCCATTGCCCACCTTCATGCCAGTTGTTCAAGGCCTGCCCTCCTGGCCTCCTTTCCCACAGGACAGTGGCCGTCCCGGGCTTGGGCCAAGGGGTTACTAGGAGGATCCTGGCCAAAGTCTGGAAAGCCATCCTTGCAAGCCAGAAGCAGCTGCTCTGCCTGCATTTGGGGGTTAGGAAGACAGGAGAAGCAGGAAGAGAATTCTGGGGAAGTGTCGGGGAGGGGAAGTGTGGGGGAGGGGAGGGTGGGAGACAGGGAATGTAGGAGCAACCGAGCACTTGTTAATTTTTATTATGGGAGGCAGAACATCCAGATTAGTGGCCCAGTGTTGTCATGTAATTGCTGTGTGATCTAGGACAAAGTTCTGTCCTTCGCTGTGCTTTAGTGTTTCTGTCCACACCATGAACATCTTTAAGGATCCTTCTGGAGCTGCTGTCCTGGAGTTTGGTGACAGGGCAACAGTCATCAAACTTTTAAAATCATGAACTCTTATCACTAAAGCATTTTGAGCACACCAACTCAACATATTCACAGAAATTTGTTTATACATAATAGTGATTAAGAACACAGATTTGGGCCTGGCCTGTGTGAGTTTGCATGCTGGCTTTTTGCTTGGGCAGGTGATTCCATCTCTTTCCACATGCTATGGAAAGTGGAGCTGGTAATACTACTTACGGCCATAAGGTGTTGTGAGGATCTTGTGAGTTAATGCATGTGGTGTCTGGGACACAGTAAGTGTACATGTGTTGCTATCATTATACATGCATTACTTTACTAATTGATTAGGTATATCACAAATGACATGCTGAACGTCAAAACTGTTAAAAGGTGAGGTAAAAATAAATAAAACATATATTGTGATATTTTTCTCTCATTCCCCAAATGGGTTGCCTGGTACAGTTGGAGTTGGAGGTGACTGTTGTAGAGTTTGGTTGGGACCTCTTCTCTCGCCTTCTGACTGACTCTACTAGAGGAGCTTGAGTTTGACAGTGGGCCCCCAGGAGCTGACTGGGATGCCCCTCACTACACAACCTCTCCTGGGGCTGCTGCATCTTTCCAGGAGTCCCAAAGGGAGCCCTACTTCCCTAGACCCCAAGGGCCAGCGCCATCCCAGGGACCCTCCCACACAGGCCCCCAGGCTCTGTGGCCCACACATCAGGCCTCTGATTTTTCCACAGACCAGAGCCTGGTGTCCAGGTGGAGTCCCTTCTTCTTTCCCTCAGCATAGCCAGCCTCACAGGGTAGGACACCAACCTCTGAACCACAGATGAGCAAGCCAAGCCCAGGGCTAACAGTTGGCATGAATCACTATTTATCAAATTCATAATAAGAGCTCACCACTAGTCGGGCGCGGTGACTCACGCCTGTAATCCCAGCACTTTGGGAGGCCGAGGCAGGTGGATCACAAGGTCAGGAGATCGAGACCATCCTGGCTAACATGGTGAAACCCCGTCTCCACTAAAAATACAAAAAATTAGCCGGGCGAGGTGGCGGGCACCTGTAGTCCCAGCTACTCGGGAGTCTGAGGCAGGAGAATGGTGTGAACCCCGGGAAGTGGAGCTTGCAGTGAGCCAAGATCGCTCCACTGCACTCCAGCCTGGGCGACAGAGCGAGACTCCATTTCAAAAAAAAAGAAAGAAAGAAAAAGAAAAAAGAAAAAGAAAGAAAAGAGCTCACCACTGGCCAGGTGTGGTGGCTCACAATTGTAATCCCAGCACTTTGGGGGGCCAAGGCAGGTGTATCGCTTGAGGTCAGGGGTTCAAGACCAGGTTGGCCAACATGGTGAAACCCTGTCTCTACTAAAAATACAAAAATTAACCGGGCGTGGTGGCAGGCACCTGTAATCCCAGTTACTTGGGAGGCTGAGGCAGGAGAATCACCTGAACCCGGGAGGCGGAGGTTGCAGTGAGCTGAGATCGCGCCACTGCACTCCAGCCTGGGTGACAGATCAAGACTCCGTCTCAAAAAAACAAAAACAAAAACAAAAACAAACAAACAAACAAACCCTCACCATTACTGAGCGCTTTGTTAGGCACTTTCTTAAGCACTTTACCTGCGCTGTCCCAAGTGTCTCGTGAGGCAGGTGCTCTTATTCCAATGTGACTGATGCTGGAGAGCACATGGTGAATAAGCCAGGGAGCCCGAAAAGACTTCCAGCAGTGTGACTGGAGAGCAGCCTCTTAACCACCTTTTGATGCAGAATGAACGAATGAGGGAACGGGTTCTCGGGCCCCCTCCACACTATTCCAAGTCACCTGCTGTTGTCTTCCTTAAGTCGGGGCTTATCCAGACCCCTCAGCTTCCCCGCTTTTTTTTCTCCCGGTCTCCAGGTCAGCAGGTCCAAGGCTCTTCCGGCGCCCCCTCCCCGTGCCGGCAGGGCCCCCTACCTCCTCGGAGCCCCGCCCCTCCGCGGCCGACCCGCAGGTAATCCCCACCCCCATCCTGCCCCCAGAGCTGCAGCCCCTTCCAATTAGCCCAGGCTCGGAGCTTCTTGGCTGGGACCGGCTTCTCCCCTCCCGCCCCTCCCCCACCTGGCTCCCACGTGGGGAGCCCGGCTCCCAGGCCTCTGCGGCCCCATTCACAGCGCCCTCCTACATTGTCCTCGCACTGTCACTCACGCATGGTATTAGCATTTCTAAAGCCCCCTTCTCCCGCGTCGCCGCTGTGGCCCAGCCAAAAAGGGGCTCACTTTGAAACGTAAGTTTTGGGAAGGGGTGCTTCCTAGGCTGCTCAAAAGCTTATCTTTGGGTCCTTTAACTCCGGGCCTCAGTGTGTTCGCCGATGAAATGGGGAGAATTGTTCTCCCTCATCTCTAGGCTCAAAACACCTGGAGCTTCTCAGCTCCAAGAGTGGTTGAGAAACAGGGTGGCCCCCAGGGGCCCCAATCAACTGCCTGTCCCTTCCTCTGGGTTTCCTGAGCCCTGCCAGTCTGGACCCTCCATTTCCCACCCACGTGCCAGAGGACACATGGAGTTTTGTCAAAACTGGTTTTCCCTGCCCTAACCCAGGCGCCTTTGTTAAGGGCCTGGCAGGATGGGGCATGAATGGGGGTGACTTCTTTGCCCTGGCATCTGAAACCCGCCTAAACACTTGGATAGAGAGACAGCGCCACCCAGTGGCTGCCTGGGCTCTATGCCAATGTTCCCTGGGGTGGGTCCTCGCATACCTAGCTTCTGGGCTGGTAACGGAGGAGTCTCACCAGAGAAACCCTTTTCACTTGTGGAATTTCATTTACATTCGTTTAGCTGCTTCAGACCCCAGGCTAAATAAAGAGCTGGTGGTTAGAGTCCCAGCCGGCTCAGCTCAACCTCACACCCCACCCCACCCCTCCCATCCCTTGACCACCCTCACCACCCCTGCCCTGAGGCTCAGTCCATGGGGCTGGCGATGGCTCTTGCTCTAGACTTTGTTGCCAACAGCCAGGCTTTTCACCTCCCTGGGCCTCACTTTTCTCCATCTGGAAAATGGTAGAATATTCCCCAGCCACCCCCTCCTCCTGGTGGGCTGGGGAAATGGGCACTAGCTCGGGAGTTCCCTTTTTGTGGGGTGAAGGGGGGGTGTGGGTATGAGGGCCAGGCAGTCCTCCAAGTCAGTTGGCCACCTGGACCCTGAGAATAGGCTCTGGCCCCATCCGTACACCACTGCCTGGAGACCCATCAGCTGCTGACCAGCCCCTCTGAATACCAGGAAAATAGGATCCACCCCTCCCCCATGCCTGCTTTCTTTCTTTAGTTCCTACCCCCTGCTTCTAGCCTCTTCCTGCTTCCTACCCCCAACCCTGCCTGTTCAGCCGTATGCTACAGGCTGTGGGCATTTCTCTTCAAGCCTCGTAGGGAGCAAAATGAGGCAGGTGACCTCTGTCTCCAGTTAAAGTCCCCTCCATATCCAGTTCCCTTCTGGAGCCCCTTTTGAACCTGCTCTGGCCGAAGCAAGTGTAGGGACCAAGGCAAAATTTCAACTTCACCCTTGGAAGTTTCGCTGAAAAATCAACTCACAAAAGGCAGATTAATCAGAGAAAAGGCATACAAATGTATTAACATGTGCACAGGGAGAATCATGGAGTGATTACCCACGCCCGCAGTGGGGGGCAGAAGCTTAGATACCATCTTGAGGTTACACAAAGAATGGGGACTTGGATCGTGGCAAACAGGTTATGGGAAGGGGGAGAAGAGGAATTCTGCTGAGGGGCAATAAATGATTACCAATGAGAATGACTGAATTGGGGAACAGAGATTAACGTGTAAACAGTTCTCTTTGGAATTTAAACGACCCTGAGAGACACGTTATTCTGTGAAAGGGTCTGTTCAGGTGTGGTTACATTTTTGGTTTTCTTTTCTGCAATAGATAATAAGATAACAGGGAAGGAAAAAAAATTGTTCCCCTTGGAGGGTCTGTCCGTGGGGACAACGTACCCCACGTTGTAGTGGGGGGGGGAAACATCTCATCCAGTGCCTGTTGATGTCTAGAGAACTTTAATTCAAAATACTCCTTATACCAGTGAGCCATATTTTGGGGTGAAATTCCTTGTGCTCCTTCACAGGCAATGAGGAGAGAGGGAACCAACAGTCGGCCCCAGAAGTCTGGAGTACTCAGCCTACATCCTCCCGAAGCTCCTGGCCTTCTCTGGTGGAGTCTCCCTCTGCGTAGGAGAGGGCAAAAGGGCTCCAAGCTCCCTCTGGCTTGGGGAGACAGAGGAGGTGGACTGGGCCTAGAGCTTCTTTTGTCTGAAATCTGCTTAGGCCTCCAGAAATACTGGACTGATGGAGAGAGTAGGAGAGAGGAGGAGGCTCGGTGGGGGAGGAGGAAGCAGAAGATGCTCAGCTCTCTGATGAAGCGTCACCTCTAAGCAGGCTCCAACCCAGACTTTTCCCCAATCCAGCAGGAGGTAGCAGCGAAAAAGAGCTGAGAACAGGCCCAGCAACATGGATCTGCAGCATCAAGGGTAGGGCCCTGCTGGTCTTCAGCCCCTCTAGCTCTGCTCTGAAAAAAATCACAGAGGCCCTGGGACAGCTAGGTATGGGTGTGGGGTATTTAAGGGGAGGCCCCCCATCCCAAAACAGCTCTATTCAGTCTGTCATTTTTATTAGAGTTCCAAATAAGATTTTACCTAGAGAAAATATGCCACCAAAAAATAAAATTTAACAAACCCTGATTTAACCCATCCCTACATTTTACAAAGGGAGAAACTAAGGCCTAAAAAGGTAAATTAAGGTGGTCCTGGCATCCAGCATAAGGCATTGCACCCACGAACTCCTCAATCAACACTTGTAGAAGGAGCAATTGAATGCCATGAAATTTTCAGATAAATTTAAAGCATAACTGAATTCACTTTCAATGTATATATGAACACACCACAAGACCTGCCACCTTCTCAAGCTATCTAAGTAAGTTATCATACAAGCAACAACAAAGAAACTTAAGAATTTGCTCAAATGTTGGGAATTACCTAAAATCGGAGTGAACTCTCTTAATTGAGGTGTAAGCAAAGGGATCATTTCTAAAATTGCCTAATTGTCCTTGCCTGCTGTCCAAGCCAGGATGTGTATATATATATATATTCGTGTGTAAATTTTGACTAATTTTCATCATGGGTTTAACATTAGCTTGGCTGATGTTTGACATGAAGAAGCCAAAAAGGAAAAGCTTTCTCTTGCTTTGAGGTTGAAATGTGAAAGATGTAATCCTGAACACAAAGACATATTCACACCCCAAAAGGGTGGTTTGGTACATGGGGCTCCTCATTGTCCCTGAACCCAGGCAAGGGTTCCAGTACTCCAGTTCCTTTCTCAGCCCTCCATGGATCATCATGCACCACAGAATAACTTGTGGATGCACACTGGCATGATTTTTTCATCATCCTCATGTAGATTATCCCCAGGAGGGGTTTAATTCTGGGCTACTTTCTCTAACCAACTGTTGATGGACTATCAGGAAAGTAATGTAATGTTAGGAGGGGCTTGAGTAGGACTTAATGATCAAGAGAAGCCATCTACCAAAATGGGTCGTGCATACAAAAAGCAAAGAGAAATAGTTGATGGGCTAGGCCCTGGTTTGACTTATCCATGCTGCTGATTTGCTCCACCCTCACAGCCCACTTCCCTATACCCCTAGTATGGCTAAGTAGAAAGAGCTTTCTGCCACTGACTCTCACTAAACATGACTTCATGCAAGCCACTTTTTTCTCTGAGCCTCAGTTTCTTCATCTGCAAAAAGGGGGTTGAAAGTGAGCTATAGATCAAGAAAAGTGAACAAATAATCCACAGAATGGGTGAAAATATTTGCCAATCATATATCTAATAAGGGTTTAGTGTTCAGAATGTATAAAGGACTCTTACAACCCAAGAATAAAAAGACAACCCAAATTTTTTTAAATGCACAAGAGAAATTTGGACAAATAATTTCTCCAAAGAAGATATGCAAATTTCCATTAGCACACGAGAAGATGCTCAACATCATAGTCATTAAGGAAATGCAAATCAAAACCACAATGAGGTACCACATCACACCCACTACCACGGCTAGGATAAATTTTTTTTAACTCAGAAAATAACAAGTGTGCGTAAGGATGTAGAGAAATGGGAACTCTCCTGCATTGCTGGTGGAAATATAAAAATGATACAGCCACTGTGGAAAATAATCTGTCATTTCCTCAAAATATTAAACATAGAATGACAACACGGCCCAGCAATTTCACTTCTAGGTATATACCCAAGAGAAATGAAAGCACAAGTTCATGCTAAAACTTGTACATGAAGGTTCACAGCAGCATTGTTCATAATACTCAAAAGGTGGAAATGACCCAAAAGGCCAGCAACTGGTTAATGAATAGACAAAATGCTGTATATCCATACAATGGAATACCACTCAGCATTAAAAAGGAATGAAGTACTGATCTAGGCTATAACATGGATGAACCTTGAAAACACTATGCTAACTGAAAGAAGCCAGATACAAAAGGGCACGTATTTTATTATTCCATTTATATGAAGTGTCCAGAATAGGCAAATCCATTGAGACAGAAAACAGATCAGTGGTTGATATGGGTTGGGGGAAAAGGGGGATGGAGAGTGACTGCTAATGGATATGGGGTTTCTTTTTAGGGTGATGAAATGCTCTGGAATTAGATAGTAATAATGCTTGCACATACTAAAATCCTGGAATTGTACACTTTAAAAGGGTGAATTTTATAGTATGTGAATTATATCTCAATCTTTTTTAGAAAGAGTGAACTGTAGCAGTAATTTACAAATTTGGCAGAATCGCAACTACTCCAGAACTACCCCTCCTCCTGGGGATTCTGGGCCTGTAAGTCTGTATCTTTAACATGCCCCTGGGGTGGTTCAGATGCAGCCAGGTTTGGGAACCACTGGACCAGCTCTAACATTCTAGGTCCCTGCCTGTGTCTGTAATGAGAGGTACCTGTAAACAGTTGCACACAGCCCCTTTCTCTGTGGGAGCTGGCCCCTCTCAGGTTCTGCATGCCCTGAAACAACCAGACCTCACACCCCAAGAAGGACCTGTTGCATTAGCCACAGAAACAGACCCCTCTTGTGCTCCTGAGGCTGCAGGGGGTTTTCCGACCTCTGAGGCAGGTCTGCTGGCGTTGGCCCCCCCGGGTGTGGGGGCCCTTTCACTCCTCCCCCCCCTCCTTCCTCCAGGGTCTCCCTCAGTGGAGCCTGAGATCCATTGCCCTTTGCTCTGCACCAATGCCAGGCCTACCCAGCAGGCCATGTGGTGGAGGAATTCAAACCCCGCTGGAGGATCTGGCAGGGGAGGGGGCCACAGGGATGACCCTCAGGTGCCTGGGAAACCTCAGGCCTGGGCCAGCTTGGCTCTGGTGCCTGGACCAGACTCTGAGGACGGAGCTCTTGGAGAGGAAATCCAGGCCCCATCTTCAGCAGGAGGCGCAAGCAGATGAGTGCTTCTGGTCCCCTTCAGTGTGAATGAGGACAGGAGTGTGTGTACAGGCCTAGCAAGGCCGTAGGCTCCACTGCAAGCCAAGGTGTTAAGGCCTTACCAAGAACTCCTTATGAGCTTTGCCTTGTCTGAGGCTCAGCTCATACTCTTTCTTCACAATCGCTGCAACAATAATAACACCTCCCACTGATTGAGGACTAACTATCTGCTTGGCCCAATGAAGCATGCTTTGAGATATTTCACTTCAATTAATCCTCACAACTTTTTCCGTAGGAATTACTCTTCTCACTGTACCTGAGGAATGAGGAAGTCAAAACTCATATATTCACTCCATGAATATTTATTGAGCACTTACTATGTGTCAGGCCCTCTGCTAGGTGCTGGGAATACAGAAGTGAGTAAAGTCTAGCCCCTCTTAGAGATTACATTTGGTCTTTAAGCAGGAAAGGAGCTTTCTAGAAAGAGGTTGGGCTGAGATAGCAAGCCAGGTCCACTTGAGTCCACAAGTCCTCCTCCCCCAGGCTGCCCCACCTCTACCACATGTGTAGATCCCCTCCACACAAAGCTCCCAGAAGCCCTCCCAGGGCTGCCCTGTGGCTGGGTTGGTCCAGGAACGTGAGAGGAGCACAGTGCTCCCAAATGTTAGTTGTTCACATCCCATCAGCATGATTTTTGCCATAGTCTCACCCCTGTTTCATTATTCAGCTGCTGTTTCTCTTTAAATTGACTCATTTCTGAAAAAAAAGACCTTTCATACATACTTACCTTAGTGTCATACTAAGCAATGATATCTATGAAATCATTTGTTAGTGTGCTGGTTGCATTCCTTTCCTAATAAACCTTTAAATGAATTTATCACTATCAACATATAAATCTTTATTTATGTGCCACTTAAAATTCCCTCAACACCAGCAATATGAGCACCATACTTTGGGGAAACACTGGGATAGAAAGAAAATATGACTCCCTTAGCTGCTTGGAGGGGAACTTGCGTGGAGACCACCTTTGTTGGGAAGTGGCTTTGGTAACCCTGCTTTGGGCTAGACCCTGAGCCTCCAGAGCCCAGAAGTGCCCTGATTGAAGGCTTATTTGTTATTCTAGAGAGGCCAGGAGAGAAGCAAGAGGAAATGCAGTTGACAAGATGCTGGAAGAGCCTTCATACTGCCAAGTGACCCCCTCCTTTATAACCCCCACTCCCCCAGTCACCAGTTAGTCATTCTCCTCAAGGAAGGCTTGAGGCAAGTAGTGAAGGTTGTGGGCCTCTGGGCAGACTGAAGAAGGCAGAACCCCAGGCAGCAAACTGTCTGCATGTACAGAAATCCTGGGGAAGCCTTTGGATTATCTCAAGGTTCAGGCCAAGCTCACCCATATTTGATAAGGGCAGGGATCCACAGCCACAGTGGCTGCGTGACCCTAGACAATTGACTTCATCACACCTCAGTGTTCCCATTTTAAAAATGGGGAAATAAGAGGGCTTTCCTTTCAGAGTGGTTATGAGAATTAACAGACAAAATGTGTGAGTGGACTTCTGTAAAGGCCCATCTAAATATTATCATTTTATTATAATTACTATTCAACAAATTCAATAAACATGCTTTGGCTCCTTTGGTGCACAAGGCAGCATTCCAGGCACTTAGGCACGAGGGAGGAAAAGCGACGGGTGTGGAGGGGTACACAGAGATGAGTACAATGCAGTCCCTGCTGTCTACAAGCGGAAGCAGACAGACAAACAATTTGGGTTGAACCATATGAAATTGCCAACATTCAGCCATTTTTGGCCCACAAACCAGTACTACTTTTGACATCAGGCAAAGTGAAATAAACACAAAATAGAAACCAAGGAGGGAATGATTTTCTCTAGCTGGAAAAAGGAGGGAAGGTTTCCCTTGAGGAAGTGAGCTTTGACTGAGTCCTGAAGGATGGGTTGGACTCCAATAGGCTGAAAACCAGTGAGAAAACCCTTGCAGCCTAGGAGGAAGGGAGAGCATAGACAAAGGCATGGAGGCGGAGTCGTGCAGAGCTTGTTTGGGAAATGGGGATGGACCGTGTTGCTAAAGGCATAAGGTACCTGGGGGAATGCACTGCAGAGGAGCCCAGAGAGCCGAGCGGGACCCATTGTTGGGGGTCTTAGCTGCTGACCTTGTCTTCCCTTGGGACTTGGTGGCTGTCCATCAGCAAACAGGGGATGCCATCATTCCTGCATGCTTATTTGGGCAAGTGACCCAAAGTGGGTCGGCAGCCTTTCTATGTTACCACAAAAGGCTGAAATGGTAGTAGGAGAAATGGTAGTCAGCCAAAAGAAAGAACTTTCTGGAAGTGAACTATAAGAACCTATTCTAGAATGACCAAGGAAGGCTGAGGATTCCCTTCACCTGGAGACCTTGAAAAGCAGAAGAGATTCTCATCTGTCTGGTTCCAGAACAATTCTGCCCAGAGGCAGGGGGCTGGACCAGATGACCTATTTGGGTTCTTTCCAGTCTGCAGCCTTGATGATCTCATCTTTCCCTCTTCCTCTGGATGAGGCTTCTTCACCCCAGCTTAGACTCATGGGGATTACTCCTGTTGCTAGAGATCTCCCAGGTCCCCAAAGCCACAGTTCTTCCAGTTGGTGATTCACAGCTTTGTCAGCAAGATCATCCCAAACATCTAGCCTCCCTCATCCTTGCTGTCAACTTGAGTAAGCTCAGCCTTTCTCCTCCTAGCTTCCCTTGGAGGTAAGAAAAAGCAGGCTATTAGCCTTGTATAGCCAAGACCCTTCCTGTTCAGTCTTATCATTAGCCTTCCTCTCACCTTTGAAGAGATAGGGAGGACCTCCCACATGCAATAGATTTTAGAGTCAAAAGGCCTGGGTTTGAATTGAGACTGGCTGTATGACCTTGGGCAAGTCGTTTAAGGGCACTTACTGTGTGCTTAGTGACAACTTGTTGAATAAATCCAGTTGTATGCATTATCCCCATTTTATGGGCAAGGAAACTGAGTGAGCCTCCAAGAGGTTAAGTCTCTTGCTCACTGTCACCCAGCTAGTAAGTGGTAGAGTTAGGACTGGAACTCAGATCTGACAGATTCCAAAGGCTGTGCCATCTCCACTCTGTTGTGTTACCTCTTGCTTCACTAACTCAACCTCAGTTTCTGCCATCTGTAAATTGGGGCTAATATGCTCTGCCCCACAGCTATTGGGACGATTTAAAAACAAATATACTGTGTGTGAAAGTGATGTATAAGTCAAAAAGTGCTGAGCAGACACTAGATAATTATACCTTCTGAAGCCCTGGTCAATTCTCTGGGCTTCTGCCCACACCTTTGAGAAGCAGTTTCTGAGGGCAGCAGGCAAAGTGAACCTCTCCCTTCCTTCGTACGGACCTCTTTTCCATCACAGCTGTTATCGCACCGGGCTGTCATTCTTTCCTTAGCATGCTGGCCTCCCTAATTCAACTGTGAGCATCTCCAGGGCCCAGTGCTTGCCACATAGTAGCACCCAAGGAGTGTGGCATGAATGAATAAATAATGTAGCAACTTTCCTCCACAAACCTGCTCCTTCTCTGTCCGAGTTCCTGCCATACTCCGTTCTCTGTCGATGGTCCAGACTCCTGTCCTCCCTCCCTAGACTAGAGCCCAGCTTTCTGACTGAGCTGCCTACTGCTAGCCTCCTGCCTACCAATCCTGTGGTCACACGCTAACCTCAGCCAGCTGGCATTCAGTCCTCAGCATCTGGCCCCAGCCCCATTCTCTTTGAGACCTTCCCACCCACTCTACTGCCTTCACACTGCCAGGGTACTGACCAAATGGCCAGCCTCAGTTTCTCAAACATGCTGGACATTTCCCTACTTCTCTGCCTCAGCACTCCCTCTACAGGAGTGTCCTTCTCATCCAATGCCGTCTTGTCAACGTGCATGTTCTGGCTTCTTTGTGAAGCTTTCCCTAACCATCCACCCCCTCCAAAGCTAAAGGTGATCTCATTTTCCCATGAATCTCCATTGTGCAGGGAAGATGCCCTTTAGAGGGCTCCTTCATATCTTCTATCTTCTCAGGTGTCATTCGCATCCTGCTCTGTGACCTTGGGCATGCTCCTACTCCTGTTCTGGGCTTCAGTCTCCAATCTGTACAGATGCGTCCAGTGACTCTTGCAACCCTGCCACCCTGTGATCTGGCTCCTTTGGGGGTCTGGGAGAACAAGACACCGAAGAGGAAGAGCTCCAAGTAGGCTGGCCCCAAGTGGGGCTTTCGACTCTTGACAGCACATGCTCAGCTCCCATTCCTGAAAATCAGCTTCTCAGATATTACATGCTAGTTGGCTTGCTTAATAAAGGGATAAATAAATATCTACTTAACGTGATTACTGTCAGAGGCCTGAGCTCCAGAGCCTTTCCATCATTGGGGTTTTATTGCCAGAGAAGCTAATTAGCTCTAATTAGGCAACTCCCAGGTGCTTAAGACAGGGGGATTGGGGGAGAGGAGGGGATGGGGGAGTGGAAGGCAGGTGGAGAAGGGGAAGGAAAGGTGCTTGTTTCCTTATTCACCTCTCTCAGCTGCTAACCTCCCATGACTGGGCTTGGGACACCTCAGGAACCTCAAGCTTAGTGACACCTCAGGTACCTGGTTCTTAACTCCTCACCCATCTTGGATGAAGGGAGGAAGACTCTTGAGAACCTACTATGTCCGGGTGGTGCATTAAGTATGTTCTCTGCATGACCTCATTCGATCTTCACAATAACCTTCAGAGGTAGGAAGTATTCATTGCCCATTTCATAGATGAGGAAAAGGAGATGCACAGAAGTTAAGCTCTTTGTCTGGGTTCACACCACCAGGAAGCAGAGGAGCTGGACCTGGATCTGATTCCAAGGCCAGGGCTGCTGTCTTTGGCTACTGCTGCCCCTAACAGGAAGTTTGTACTGCTCAGAGAGGGGCTTTTGGATAGTCAGTGGCTTGCCTTTGCTGTGGTGCAGCTTTTCCAGGATGGGCCCAACTGGGCACAGCCAGAGCTTGCACAGTACCTGAGTTGGTCATGTTTTGATTCAGGGACTCCTCCCCCATGAGTCAAAGCTCTGGGCTGGAAATCCTGGATGACTCAGACTCCTGCCCTCAGGGAGCTCATGTTCCAGTGGAGGTCTATGGTCATTGGAATAGCAAGTCATTGAAGTACAAAACCTATATAAAGAAATACATCTGTATTCCATCATGACATTACTCTGCTCAGACATTTTTCCTAGGTTTTGAGGCCCTAAATCAGCAAATTTGGATTTCCATGAGACTGCTTGGGGTATGGGAAGGAGTGTAAACTGTGGAGCCTCAATCTGAATCTAGGTTCTGTCATTTATTAGGTGTATGATCTTGGCCATGTCCCTCTTTATCTCTGTCTGCCATTACTCCCACCATTCTGGACCTAGCATCCCAACTCTTACCTGGAAACCCAGTTTCTTAACTGGCTTCCCTGTCTGCTTCCTGCTTCTCTGTAATCCAGTCTTCACACTGTAGCCAGAATCAGCTGGATAAACATGAGACAGCTCATGCGATAGCCCTCTCTAAGTCCTTCAAAGTCCTCACCATGGCCTGCAAAGCTGCATAATTGAACCCTTGTCTATCCTGTCTACCTCCCTGGCCTCCTTTCAGTCCACACTCTGTCACCAAACTCCACCGTGTTGGTCTCAATGTTGTTTGAAACAAACTGACCTCCTTTCTACCTCAGGGCCTTTTTTCTTGCTGTTCCTGCCACTTCAATGTTCTCACCCCAGCCACATGTGCATTGTTGGCTTCTTCTCATTCTGAAATGTCACCTCCTCAGAGACATAACAGCAATATCACTTTTGTTCTGTATTCAGCACTTCTTTTGTCTCCTTCCAAACATGACCATTGGTCATTATTTTTTATTCCTTAAAAAAAATGTGTTTATTGTCTGTTTCCTTCTACTCAAGTGAGGATAATGACTTTCTTTTCATCACCACTGTGCCACAGATAGTGTTCAGCACATAGTAGGTGCTGTGCTCAATATGGATGTGTTAGATAGACAGATGGATAGGTTGACGGTTGGAGTAGTGAATGAATCAACACTTCTTAAAGCTGTCATGAGGATTAAATGAGATAATGCGTGTTAAATGTCTGGCACAGAGCCCAGCAAAGAACATAGCTCAATAGTTAATCGTTGAATCTGCATGTGACCTGCTGCCAGACACCCAACTGCTTCCTGAGCCGGCCTCGCCCTAGCCAACTAGTCCATCCCAACACTCTGCTCCCTTCAAGGCCCAGCTCCTACTGCCCTAGAAACAACCAATTCTTATCTGTAGGCAGTGGTGTGCTGGAGTTAAGAGCTGGTTATTAAATATTCAAGAACTTTACATGCAGCTTGTTAAGCTATTGGTAGCTTAAGAGTGGCCATGGTGGTAGTATTTATATCACAGAAATTGGAAGATAGTACAAGTTTGTACTATTTGCCACCTGCAAAGAGCCAGTTTCCCGGTACACCACCACTAGGCTTCACCTCTGCTGTCTCCCCACCCTAGCAAAGTACCCTACCCCATGTTCTCTGCCTGCATCCAGCCTGCCAGCCTTCAAGGTCCAGATATAGCACTGAGTCCCCCAGAAAGCTGTGTAGCCCTCTCTGATCTCACTCCAGCTGATAGCCTCAGTGTGACCAGGCTAGAGTACCTAAGCCAGCATTTCTATGTATTGACTTTTGTCATCTTTTTCTTCAAGTAAACATGAGAATCTAGTCCCCAAAGTTCTTTTAAAACTGTGAAAGTAGCAGCATGGTCTATATATTTTTTCTTCTCTTCTTCCATGGTGCCTAGCACAGGACTGGGAACTGTAGAGGTATTCTATAAAGACTCACAGCAGCAACTTGGTAGAGTGACAGGAATCTAGGACAGGGAAACAGGAGCTTTGCATTTTGGCTCAACTCAACCACTGACTTGCAGAGGGACCTGAGGCCAGTCCCTTTCCCTTTCTGGGCCTCAGTTGACCCATCTAAACTGATATTGATGATTTCAAAACTTCCTTCAAATTTCAGGCTACAAAGGGTTTATTCATTGACTGATATGCTAAAAAGTGTTTTTTTTTTTTTTTTTTTTTTGAGATGGAGTCTCGTTCTGTCTCCCAGGCTAGAGTGCAGTGGCGCAATCTCAGCTCACTGCAAACTGCTTCCCGTGTTCAAGTGATTCTCCTGCCTCAGCCTCCTGAGTAGCTGAGACTACATGCATGCGCCACCACACCCAGCTAATTTTTGTATTTTTAGTAGAGACGGAGTTTCACCACGTTGGCCAGGCTGGTCTCGAACTCCTGACCTCAGGAGATCCGGGGGCCTCAGACTTCCAAAGTGCTGGGATTACAGGTGTGAGCCACTGTGCCCAGCCAAGGTATTTTCAAAGAAAGTGGCCTCTCTCCCACCCCACCCACCACAATAGAAGACTTGGAAGGGCCGTTAAAGAAGCTTAAACCCACCCATGACCTCTGTTCTGCAGATAATGATAGCTAGGATTTACTAAGCATTGATTATGTGCCAGGTACTACTCTAAATACCTTATTTACATGGACTAACTAATTTAGCCTCCATAACAACAATGCTAAAATGTAGATACTATTAACAGTATCATTTTACAGATGAGGAAACTAAGGATCAAAGAAGTGAAACAACTTGCTGGAGTCACACAGTGGGGAAGTAGGCTTGAACTAGGCAGCCTGATCCTAAGCCCCACACACCTAACCACTATGCTGTACTACCTTTTACAGTTTCTCAGAGGAAGTGGCTGCCTCTCAGAGGCCCAGAGGCCCCCAGGCAGACAGCTAGCTTTCCCACCATGCTTCAATAGGTCCCAATGTAGCCCGAGCTTTACCAATAGGCCTTAGAGGAAAGAGCATATATTGGTTTCTCCATGTCCTAGCTATATGACCTTGGGCAAGCCCCTCTGCCTCTCTGAGCCTCAGTTGTCTCATCTATTTCATGCTGGGGTCTGTAAGGATTGAGAGAAGAAGGAGATTAGCATGTACTGAATGCCTACGTGTGTCCGGGCACATTGCTTTAAATTACCTCCTCTGATTCTCCTGGAAGCCTAGAGGGAAAAATGATTTCTCTTGTTTTATAGAAGTGGAAACAGTCTCAGAAAGGCTTATAACTTTCTTAAAGCCACACAGTCAGGAGGGTCAGAAATGGGATTCAAACCCCTAGACTTCATGCTCTTTTTGTTCAAACAAACATTTTATCTTAGAACAGCTTCAGATTTATTTAAAAAAAAAAAAAAGAGAATACAGAGTTCCCATATACCCCGTACCCAGTTTCCTCTGTTCTTAGCATCTTCCACTAGGATGATATATTTGTCACAATTAATGAGCCAATATTGATACATTGTTATTATTAAAGTCAGATTTTCTTCATTTTTACTTATTTTTTTTTCTGTCCTAAGATACCAAATTACATATAGTCATCATGTCTCCTTAGTCTCCTCTTGGCTGTGACAGTTTCTCAGACTTTCCTTGTTTTTGATGATCTGGACAATTTTGGGGGAGTACCAGTCAGGTATTTTAGAAAATCCTTCAACTGGGATTTGTCTGATGTTTTTCTCATGATCAGACTGGGGTTATGGGTTTTAGAGAGGAAGACCACAGAGGTGAAGTGCCATTCTCATCACATCATATCAAGGGTACTTATGATCAATATGACTTATCACTGTTGTTGACCTTGATCACCTGGAAGAGGTAGTGTTTGACAGGTTTCTCCACTGTAAAATTACTCTTTGTTTTTCTTCTTTCCATATTGTACTCTTTGGAGGGAAGTCACACATATGTGCAGCCCACTCTTAAGGAATGCAGAATGGGAAGATATGCTCCTTCTCCTTGTGGGAGCAGGATCTACATAAATTATTTGTAATTCTTCTACACGGGAGATTCACCTCTTCTCCTCCATGTATTTATTTATTTGATCATTTATTTATATCACTAGAGACTCATGGATATTTGTTTTATACTTTGGGTTATAATCCAATTCTACATTATTTATTTTGTTGCTCAAATTGTTCCAGTTTTGGCCATTGGAAGCTCTTTTAGCTGGCTCCTATATCCCTTTGACATAATCCCACCATTGTGGGTTTTATTTTTTTAGTATAATAATTCTTTTCTAGTGCCACAAGATGCTCCAGGCTCATCTTGTATATTTTCTGTTATCTGGAATCAACCACTTTTGTGAGGAGCTCTGGTTCCTTTTATTGGAGAATGGTATTAGAAACCAAGATCTGGGCACTGGGTGTGCTTGTTGCTACTGGGCCCTCATGGCTAAGAGAATAAGGAGATGTATGTGTATATACTAACTAGCATATATAAACATATCTACAAATATTTCTCTGCATAACCATCTGTACCTATATTAAACTAAACATGAGTTCATACTGATGTCTCCCACTGTAATGCATCGCCACATGGATCATTCCAGCCTTCTCTCTTGCTTATCTGTACACTCTCACTCCGACAGTGAGCAGCCTGGCTTCCACCATCCGCCATATGACTTCGTGCTCTTTTCTTAGCCCTTCCTCCCTCACTTCTGCCAAGTTCCCAAGGTTTACATGGCATCTGCCATGGGAAGTAGCTGTGTTCAGCTTTCCTGGGCTATGGGTGGCCCTCAGTGGCTGGCTGTGATTTTGCAGCCTGGGAAAGCCTTGCCCTCAGGCCCCCTTTGGTTTGGTTTCCACAGGCAGTCCTCGAAGGAACCTCCTCCAGTCCTTTGGAGGACACAGGATGGTTGGCACCAGTGCCTGCCTGTGGATGACTAAACCATTAGACCTGCAGGAACTCATTGCTGGTGTGGCAGCAGCCCCTTCTCCACTGCCTGGTGTGCTAGTCTTACCATCCCTTCCCCTGCCATCCAAGGGGGTCTAGCCAGCCAAGGGGGTCTCTTGCTTAGCCTTGCTCAGACCAGCAGTCCCAGGCCAGTGGTCTGGGCTGAGGTGTGGTAGAAGACCCAGAGAAAATTAGAATCCCAGGCATGGGCAACCCACAGCATAAAGGGCTAAGGCTCCTTTGGCCAGAGTTCAAATCGGTTAGGTTCAGTGACTGTCACCTTGGAGCAGTACATTCTATAGCCCCATGCAAACGGCGCCCCTGCACCAGCCCCACCACTCAGGGGCCCCTGTGCTTTGGAGGGCCTTCCTCCTTGTGTTCTCATTTATTCTCTGGTGCCTAGTACAGGCCAGGGCTGGCAGCACCTCTCAAATGGAGTGCTCCGAGCCCAAACATGGACCCATGCACACCCCAGTCTCTGTGCCTCCTCTTGGGGGCAATCTCTGGCTGGCATGCATGGAGTCAACCAGATGCCCTGAGGAGCTCCAGGACTCGCATCTATGGTGTCTTCCTGGGGTTCTGTGGCTGGGCCTAGTTCCAGGAGAACGATCTGGCAGGCAGATAGCTCCTGCTCACTGGCACAGTACTTTTTTGTGCAGGATCATGAGAAAGATTAGGCTGCCAGAATGGTGCTAACAGGCTGATTTGGGGTGGCTCGAATTGTTTATATAGAAATGGGCCCAAGGCCCACAACACTCTAGGGGCAGTCCTTCTTTGGAACTTACGGAGTTAAAAGTACAAAATGTCCAAGCTGCAAGGGAGTTTGGAAGCCATTTAGCCCAAGGCGTTATTGGTGTATATTTGTCATTACCCTCTTGCCCCAGAATCTGCCCTGGGCTGGCCCAAGCCTGGAGCTGCTGAGTTGGAGAGAGTAATAAACCTGGTCCCTGCCCTCTAAGGGCCTCCCAGTCTAATGAAAGACACAGACACAGAAATTGTCACTTAGTATAATGTATTTAAAAGAATAGCAGTAATACTGGTAGCAGATAGCACATATTGAGCTCTTACTCTGTACCAGGCACTGTGCTGTGTATTTGGCATGCATCATCTTATTATTTGCCCTCAATGAGTTCTGAAGTGGGTTCTACTATTATTCTTCTCTCATGGAGGAGGCAACTGAGGCTCACAAATGTAAAATGGCCTAAGCATGAGAGTCAAGAGTCTGCCTCAGATCTGTCCAGCTCCACAGCCTGAGTTCTTTCACACTCTCACACCTAAAGCCTGCAGAAACGGAGGCCAAATGGGGTAAGGCGACTTGCCCAGAAAGAAAGAACTTGAATCCAGTGCCCTCTGCCCTCAGCCCTGCAGGGAAGCCGCCAAGCCTTGCCAGAAAGACAGTGGCATGTGTCCACGATCTTGGCTCTCTTCTCCTCCCGTGGTCTCATCACCTGGCACAGTCCCAACCCCAGGCTGAGCCGGGCAGGCCATGTGGCTAGCACATCTCCCTTTCAGCTCTGCCAGGCCTGCAGCTGGCCCACCCCTTGCGTGCCCCCTCCAGTGCCCAGCTCCCTCTCCTCGGCCAACAACGCAGCCCTCCTTCCGTTCAACATTCCTGCCAGCTGGTGTGTGTGCCCTGTACGAGGAGGCTGGGTTGCCATGGCAGCCGTGGAGGGCTGGTGTGGAGGGGGGCCACCCTGGCGCAGGGTTCCTAACCTCCCTGGGAAGGGAGGCTGTGGCCCCGGGCCTAAGGAGTGCTTTAGCAGGTCACCTCAGAAGGCCTACCCCCACCCCGCCCTGGCCCTCTGCCCACACCGGGTGTGCTTTAAGAGCTCTCACTTCACAAGAAAGGGATGAGCTAGGGAGGAAAAATGCCCAGGCCCTTCAGAGCTCAAGCCCAATATAGCAGAACTAATTTGAAATGTCACTTAGGGCAGTCTCGCTCCCAGCCAGCGAAAAGCTGTTTTATTTACATAGTCGGCCATGGCAGGAGGCCAAGAACCCCACCATGCCAAGGCGTAGGGGATGGGTGGCTGGGAGCCCCAGTTGTGTCCCCTTCGCCTGGAAACTTGCTGAAAACCACCATCTGGAAACCCCTGTGGGCAGAAGGGCCCCATGCATGCCTTCCCCTCTCCAGCCAGCACTCCCCCCTTTCAGGGCCGCAGGATAGGGCAGGAACTACTAGTGACTGTCTTGGTGCCAATTCTGTGCCAGGCACTATGCTGCATGCTTGACACAGTTTTCTCATTAAGCCCTTGCCAAGCTGAGCGGAGGGGTTATTATTACCTCCATTTCACAAGTGAGCAAACTGAGGCCAAGAAGGATGTATGACTTTTGGGGGCTATAAAGCAAGTAAGTAAGGATTACTTAACTTGCAGTTGGTATTCAAATCCAGGTCAGTCTGACTCCTGAGCCTATGTTTTGCCCCCTGCATCCATATTCTGTATCTTGAGTCCTTGGATCTCACTGGCCCAGCCACCACCAAGGATGGGGCCTGTGGGAGCCACTGAGCCTGTGAATTGATTTACTGATGGCTTTTTTTTTTTTTTGACACAGGGTCTTGCTTTGTCACCCAGGCTATGGTACAATCATAGCTCACTGCAGTCTTGAACTCCTGTGCACAAGCTATCCTCCTGCCTCAGCCTCCCAAATAACCAAGTAGCTGGGACTGTAGGTGCACACCACTGTGCCCAGCTTCCAATGGCCTTTTTAAGCAGAGTCCCTATAGGCTCTACTGGATTTCCCAGTGAGCCACTGGTCTAGGGACTGACAGGACTGGGGTAGGTCAGGGTGGACCCAGGCCCCTAGTAGAAGAATGGAAGCTCTTCCTTGTATCTACCTGTCTTCTTTAGTCATGAGAACACCCAGGTCCCTGGCTGAGATAGGGCATGTAGAATTGACACTCTTATCTGTCTATACTTGACTCTGTCATGTACCAGACATGTAGCAAACATCTTCTGTATGCCTGGAACTGTGCTGGACATTGGGAGGATGATGGTGAAAAAGACACAGTCCCTGCACGCACAAAGCTCCTACTCACTGTCCACAATAATAAGACACCAAAGGCTAACATTAAGTGGTCAATGCTAGGTGCTGTTTTAAGCAGCTCGTGTAGATTAATTTGTTATGTGTTTTTAAAATTTTTTTATTTTTAATTTTTGTGGGTACATAGTAGGTGTCTATATTTATGGGGTACATGAGATATTTTGATACAGACATATCTAATGTGTAATAATCACATCAGAGTAAATGGGGTATCTATCACCTCAAGCATTTGTGTTTTGTGTTACAAGTAATCCAGTTATACTCTTTCAGTTATTTTAAAATGCACAATTAAGTTATTATTGACTATATCATGTGGTTGTGCGATCAAATAGTAGATCTTATTCATTCATTCATTCACTCATTCTATTTTGTTGTACCCATTAACCATCCCACCTCCCGCCTAAGCTCCCCACTACCCTTCCCAGCCTCTGGTAACCATCCTTCTATTCTCTATGTCCATGAGTTCAATTGTTTTGATATTCAGATCTCACAAATAAGTGAGAACATGCGATATGTGTCTTTCTGTGCCTGTTGTGTGAATTAATTTGTATAATCCTTTTAGCAAGGCTATGTGATAAGTACTATTATTATTCACAGATGAGGAAGCAGAGGCATTGAGAAAAAAAGCATCTTGTCCAAGATCAAACAGCTAGCAAGTGACAAAGTTGGGGTTTAAACCCAGGTATACTGCTTTCAGAACCAAACTTCTGATCCAGCATTATTGAGAATACAAGGAAGAGAGCTGAATGTGGCAGCAAGAAGGCTCAGGACTAGACATAGAGGAGGCTTTCCAAGGCCACCGTGGCAGGCAGGCACGAGAAGGTGTTCACCAGCCAAAGGCCTTTCCTTGGGTACTTTTCCAGAGTGTCGACCCTGGGGAAAGGGGTCAGGGGTGGCTCAAGCTGCCCTCAGAGAAGTCTGACCACTCTGTCAGATCTTGACTCCATTTTTCTTGGATTTCCTATTTTGGCTGCTTCTTGGAGGGGCCCACTGGAGAAGGGCCTACACTCAGTGCTAGAGCCCTGGGAAGAAGTTGTGGCTGGGATCAGGTGGAAATCATTAAGCGACGTTGGCAGGGCAGACTGAGGTGGGGAAGGATATGAAGAAGGCCCATAACCCAAGGCGGTGGTGTGGCAAGTGGCCAGCCAGCAGGCTCAGGGCTGATGGGACAAACATAGGGTCAGGTGGGGAGGAGGAACTGCTTGGCCCCAAGTAGAGAGCCTGCTCACTAAGTGGTCCTCCTCGAGGCTCAAGACCCAGGGAGCAAACATCTGGAGAGAAGGCTGAGAGAGGAGATGGAGACTTGACCTGATAGATGGGAAAGGGGGCTGAAGTTCTTTTAGAACCCAGGCCACTTGGCGGGTTAGGATACCCCGTCCACACTCGACTTTGCTGTATGCCTCCTGATGACTCATTTAGCCTTTCTGGGATTTCCCAAAGCAGCCCAGAAAGAATTAGAGAGAATTCAGTGGTGCTAAGGGCTAAGATGTCCCCTCCCCCTGCCCCAGCCCTACTGCCAGTGCCCACCAGCCATACAATTCCTCTGAAGAAAGGCAAGCAGGAGACTTGCCTTTGCTACTGCCACGAGCTCTGGAGAATTGTATCTGGTAAATGTTTCTTAACCTAGAAACCCAGGGAGGAGTGGGCAAGAGAGAGGCTGCTGTGTGGGCAGGAGGCCCATCTAAGCTCCTCAGGCAGTTGGCTCAGAACTGGTGCTGAGGCCGCCTTGAGGAAAGGGGCAGCACTAGCTGGCAAGTTAGTGGCAAAGCTGCTGACCTCAGGGAATTGATCTGGGGAGAAGGGCAGAAGCTCAGTTTCTGCCTGACCCATCTAGAACTGCAATGAGTTCCACTGAGTAGGGAGACTGTGGGACATCTCACCAGAGGCCACTGAGAACTAAGAGAGGTGCCAAGTAAAAGTGGGCTTTGTCCTAGGATTCCTCTAACCTCCTCAGCTGGTTCAGGATCCCAGGGACCCGCAAGCAGTCATGGCACCAGCACCCTGCGGCCTCTGATGCAGGCCTGACAGCACCTCTATGGCCTTTAACAAGCAGGTGGCCAGCAGAAGGAGATCCAGGGCCTTAGTGAGCTGGGAGAATGTGCTGGAGTGACATTCAAGGTACCAGAAATGTCATCTAGTTGCCGCTAAGCCTCTGGGATGAATTCTGTAGGTCCCTGTCTCCTTTAATTTCACTCCTCTAACTCCACCAATGGCCCACTCTCCTTATACTCCTTCGGTGACTCTTCATTCTCCCCAACGTTCCCCACTCTACCATTTTCTCATGCTACCTCCTTGCATACTGTCTTCACATCCCGGCATTGGGATCAGCCACATTGACATGTGTATTTCCAATCCTTGCCCCATGCTCTGTCATCCCGAGTAGGCAGCCAAGAGCCAGCTGGGTCCCTGTGAGCCCTGTGTGAACAGGGCAGGTATATTCTGTGTCTCTCCATTTTAGCAGAGAGATGCCAACTTGGGCTACTGAAGGGGAGAAAAAGGGCAGAGAAGGAAGGAGACCAATGAAACAGGATGGAGCTGCTCAGCTGTACCCCAACTCTCAGCAGCCTTAGTTAGCAACAAGGGCTCTCAGGCTTATGGGAGCACATGCTAGAAAGCATGTGAGCATAGAACAGGGCTCTGCCAATCATGGGCTGGCAGGCAGCAGGCAGACGAGCTCAGGATTCACCTTCCCTACAGCTCCCCCTACCCCCAGCTTCCCATGAAAGAACTCTTGCTGGCCCAGGTCCCAAGGTCCAGGGAAGCTCTGGGCACTGGGGGATAACTGCCAGAACACTCTCCTTTCCCCCATCTTTGTGTCTGTTGATGCTAATTCCCCCGGCTGCCCATCTAAGAGCCCTGCTGTACTCCTCACTCTCCCTTTCTCACCCTCACAACCAATCAATCATAAAATCACCAAACCCTGCCCATTTCAACTCCTAAACCTCACATCTTTCTTTCCCATTCTGTACCTTTCACTATCACTAACCTAATCTTCAAAACAACAACACTATCTGTCCTTTGCTAAGTGCTTTAGATATGCCAGGTTCGATGCTAACTATTTACATATATTTGCCTCATTTAACACCCTTACAACAACCCTCTGTGAGCTGTACTACTTTATTGGCTCTATTTTACAGATTAGGGCAACTGAGGCCCAGAGCAATGAAGTCCCGTACTCAAAGGCATTCGAACTCAGGCAATCTGATCCCAGAGCCACGCATGAAGTCACGGTGCTCTCATGTCCCCTCCCTGAACACTGATCTTTCTGCCTTTCCTCCTCCCTCCTTACTGCTGCCAGGGTGGTTTCTCCAAAGCCCAGCTCTGATCATGTCTGTTGGACTCCTGGCCCAGTGCCCTGTTCTGGATTTCCTTAGAGTGTCCACGCATCCCTCCTCACTGCCATTGCCCCTTGTCCAGGCTGTCAGCATTTCTTGCCTTCCGACTTTTGCATTCCACTATCAGCTTCTTGAGAGCAGGGGCTGCCTCTGTCCTGTTCACCAACAAAATATCCATCACACACATGAGCTGGATAAAAATTCATTGAGTCAACAGATGGAAGAACAGACTCCCTGTTTCCTGTCTTCTCCCATCCAATACCTTTGCCACACTATTGCCAAAGGGATCTTTCCAAGTGTAGCCCTGAGCATGTCGTTCCTCTGCTGGAAATCCATCACTGACAAATGTGACCCGCAGACTCTACTTCTAGGAATTTATCCTATGGCTACAAATGCAAATAGACAGATGCCATATGCACAGATTATTTATTGCCCCCAATGTAATCACAAATGATTGGAAATAACCTAAATGTCTATCAGTTGGAGATGGATTAACTCTTGGACATGAAAAGAGAATGAGGTTCTAGATCCTTGAGGAATCACCACACTGTCATCCACAATGTTTAAACTAACTTACACTCCCACCAACAGAGTAAAAGTGTTCCTATTTCTCCACATCCTCTCCAGCATCTGTTGTTTCCTGGCTTTTTAATGATCACCATTCTAACTGGCATGAGATGGTGTCTCACTGTGGTTTTCATTTGCATTTCTCTAATGACCAGTGATGATGAGCTTTTTTTCATATGTTTGTGGGCCGCATAAATGTCTTCTTTTGAGAAGTGTCTGTTCATATCCTTTGCCCACTTTTTGATGGGGTTGTTTGTTTTTTTCTTGTAAATTTGTTTAAATTCCTTGTAGATGCTGGATATTAGCCCTTTGTCAGATGGGTAGATTGCAAAAATTTTCTCCCATTCTGTAGGTTGCCTGTTCACTCTGATGATAGTTTCTTTTGCTGTGCAGAAGCTCTTTAATTAGATCACATTTGTCAATTCTGGCTTTTGTTGCAATTGCTTTTGGTGTTTTAGTCATGAAGTCTTTGCCCATGCCTATGTCTTGAATGATATTGCCTAGGTTTTCTTCTAGGGTTTTTATGGTTTTAGGTCTTATGTTTAAGTCTTTAATCCATCTTGAGTTAATTTTTGTATAAGGAAGGGGTCCAGTTTCAGTCTTCTGCCTATGGCTAGCCAGTTTTCCCAACACCATTTATTAAATAGGGAATCCTTTCCCCAATTGCTTGTTTTTGTCAGGTTTGTCAAAGATCAGATGGTTGTAAATGTGTGGCATTATTTCTGAGGCCTCTGTTCTGTTCCATTGGTCTATATATCTGTTTTGGTACCAATACCATGCTCTTTTGGTTACTGTAGACTTGTAGTATAGTTTGAAGCAGGTAGCATGACACCTCCAGCTTTGTTCTTTTGCTTAGGATTGTCTTGGCTATAAAGGCTCTTTTTTGGTTCCATATGAAACTAAAAGTATTTTTTTCTAATTCTGTGAAGAAGGTCAATGGTAGCTTGATGGGAATAGCATTGAATGTATAAATTACTTTGGACAGTATGGCCATTTTCACGATATTAATTCTTCCTATCCATGAGCATGGAATGTTTTTCCATTTGTTTGTGTCCTCTCTTATTTCCTTGAGCAGTGGTTTGTAGTTCTCCTTGAAGAGGTCCTTCACCTCCCTTGAACCAGAAATACCATTTGACCCAGCAATCCCATTACTGGGTATATACCCAAAGGATTATAAATCATTCTACTATAAAGATACATGCACATGTATGTTTACTGCAGTGCTATTCACAATGGCAAAGACTTGGAACCAACCCAAATGCCCATCAATGATAGACTGGATAAAGAAAATGTGGCACATATACACCATGGAATACTATGAAGCCACAAAAATGGATGAGTTCATGTCCTTTGCAGGGACATGGATGAAGCTGGAAACCATCATTCTCAGCAAACTAACACAGGAACAGAAAACCAAACACCACACGTTCCCACTCATAAGTGGGAGTTGAACAATGAGAGCACGTGGACACAGGGAGGGAAACATCACACACCAGGGCCTGTCAGGGGGTAGGAGGGTAGGGGAGAAATGTCATTAGGAGAAATACCTAATATAGATGACTGGTTGATCGGTGCAGCAAACCACCATGACACATGTATACCTATGTAACAAACCTGCACATTCTGCACATGTATCCCAGAAGTTAAACTATAATAATAAAAAAAAAAAGAATGAGGAAGCACTTTATATACTGACATGGAACAATCCCTAAATGTAATATTTGGTGAAAAAGCAAACTGCAGAATAGTGGCTATAGCATTCATATAAAATAAAGGAGGAAAAGTATATATAAATGCATTTGCGGGATTCCCAGGCAAGATGGCCAAATAGGGACAGCTTCGATCTGTAGCTCCCAGCGAGACCAACGCAGAAGGAAGGTGATTTCTGCATTTCCAACTGAGGTACACAGTTCATCTCACTGGGACTGGTTAGACAGTGGGTACAGCCCATGGAGGGTGAGCAGAAACAAGGTAGGGCATTGCCTCACCCAGGAAGTGCAAGGGGTCAGGGAACTCCCTCCCCAAGCCAAAGGAAGCCATGAGGGACCATGCTGTGAGGGACGGTGCTATCCGGCCCAGATACTATGCTTTCCCCCATGGTCTTCACAACCCACAGACCAGTAGATTCCCTCAGATACCTACACCACCAGGACCCTGGGTTTCAAGCACAAAACTGGGTGGCCATTTGGGCAGACACCAAGCTAGCTGCAGGAGTTTTGTTTCACACCCCAATGGCACCTGGAATGCCAGCGAGACAGAACTGTTCATTCCCCCTGGAAAGGGGGCTGAAGCCAGGGAGTCAAATGGTCTTGCTCAGTGGATCCCCCCCCCCCCATGGAGCCCAGCAAGCTAAGATCCACTGGCTTGAAATTCTTCCTGCCAGCACAGCAGTCTGAAGTCAACCTGAGATGCTCAAGCTTGGTGGGGTGAGGAGTGTCCAGCATTACTAAGGCTTCAGTATGCAGTTTTCCCCTCATAGTGCAAACAAAGCCACCGGGAAGTTCAGACTGGGCAGAACCTACCACAGCACTGCAAAGCCGCTGTAGACAGACTTCCTCTCTATATTCTTCCTCTCTGGGTAGGGAATCTCTGAAAGAAAGGCAGCAGCTCCAGTCAGGGGCTTATAGACAACACTCCCATCTCACTGGGACAGAGCACCTGGGGGAAGGTGCAGCTGTGGGTGCAGCTTCAGCAGACTTAAATATTCCTGCCTGCTGGCTCTGAAGAGAGCAGTGGATCCCCCAGCACAATGCTCGAGCTCTGCTAAGGCACAGACTGCCTCCTCAAGTGAGTCCTTGACACCCATGCCTCCTGACTGAGAGATACCTCCCAGCAGGGATCAACAAACACTCCATACAGGAGAGCTCTGGCTGGCATCTGGCAGGTGCCCCTCTGGGATGAAGCTTCCAGAGGAAGGAGCAGGCAGCAATCTTTGCTGTTCTGCAGCCTCTGCTGGTGATACCCAGGCAAACAGGGTCTGGGGTGGACCCCCAGCAAACTCCAGCAGACCTGCAGAAGAGAGGCCTCACTGTTAGAAAGAAAACTAACAACAAAAAGCAATAGCATCAACATCAACAAAAAGGATGACCATGCAAAAACTCCATCTGAAGGTCACTAACAGCAAAGACCAAAGGTAGATAAATCCATGAAGATGAGTAAAAACCAGCACAAAAAGGCTGAAAATTCCAAAAACCAGAATGCCTCTTCTCTTCCAAAGGATCACAACTCCTCACCAGCAAGAGAACAAAACTGGATGGAGAATGAATTTGACAAATTGACAAAAGTAGGCTTCAGAAAGTGGGTAATAGCAAACTCCTCTGAGCTAACGGAGCATGTTCTAACCCAATGCAAGGAAGCTAAGAACCTTGATAAAAGGTTGGAGGAATTGCTAACTAGAATAAGCAGTTTAGAGAAGAACATAAATGACCGGATGGAGCTGAAAAACACAGCACGATAACTTCATGAAGCATATACAAGCATCAATAGCCAAATCAATCAAGCGGAAGAAAGGTTATCAGAGATTGAAGATCAACTTAATGAAATAAAGCATGAAGACAGTATTAGAGAAAAAAGAATGAAAAGGACTGAACAAAGCTTCCAAGAAATATGGGACTATGTGAAAAGACCAAACCTACATTTGATTGGTGTACCTGAAAGTGACGGGGAGAATGGAAATAACTTGGAAAACACACTTCAGGATATTATTGAGGAGAACTTCCCCAACCTAGCAAGACAGGCCAACATTCAAATTCAGGAAACACAGAGAACACCGCAAAGATACTCCTCAAGAAGAGGAAATCCAAGACACAGAAACATCAGATTCATCAAGATTGAAATGAAGGAAAAAATGTTAAGGGCAGCCAGAGAGAAAGGTCAGGTTACCCACAACGGGAAGCCCATCAGACTAACAGTGGATATCTCTGCAGAAACGCTACAAGCCAGAAGAGAGTGAGGGCCAATATTCAACATTCTTAAAGAAAAGAATTTTCAACCCAGAATTTCATATCCAGCCAAACTAAGCTTCATAAGTGAAGGAAAAATAAAATCCTTTACAGACAAGCAAATGCTGAGGGATTTTGTCATGACAAGCCCTGCCTTACAAGAGCTCCTGAAGGAAGCACTAAATATGAAAGGATAAACTGGTATGAGCCACTGCAAAAACAAACCAAAACATAAAGACCATTGACACGATGAAGAAACTGCATCAACTAAAGGGCAAAATAACCAGCTAACATCATAATGACAGGATCAAATTCACACATAACAATATTAACCTTAAATGTAAATGGGCTAAATGCCCCCAATTAAAAGCCACAGACTGGGAAACTGGATAAAGAGTCGAGATCCATCGGTGTGCTGTATTCAAGAGACCCATCTCACATGCAAAGACACACATAGGCTCAAAATAAAGGGATGGAGGCAGACTTACCCAGCAAATGAAAAGCAAAAAAAAGCAGGGGTTGCAATCCTAGTTTTTAGACTTTAAACCAACAAAGATCAAAAAAGACAAAGAAGGGCATTCCATAATGGGAAAGGGATCAATGCAACAAGAAGAGCTAACTATCCTAAATACATATGCACCCAATACAGGAGCACCCAGATTCATAAAGCAAGTTCTTAGAGACCTGCAAAGAGACTTAGACTCCCACACAATAATAGTGGGAGACTTTAACACCCCACTGTCAATATTAGACAGATGAATGAGACAGAAAATTAACAAGGATATTCAGGACTTGAACTCAGTTCTGGAACAAATGGAACTAATAGACATCTACAGAGCTCTCCACCCCAAAGCAACAGAATATACATTCTTCTCAGCACCACATCACACTTATTCTAAAATCGACCACATGATTGGAAGTAAAACACTCCTCAGCAAATGCAAAAGAACAGAAATCATAACAAACAGTCTCTCAGACCACAGTGCAATCAAATTAGAACTCAAGATTTAAAAACTCACTCAAAACCACACAACTGCATGGAAACTGAACAACCTGCTCCTGAATGACTACTGGGTAAATAATGAAATTAAGATAGAAATAAATAAGTTCTTTGAAACCAATGAGAACAAAGAGACAATGTACCAGAATCTCTGGGACACGGCTAAAGCAGTGTTTAGAGGAAAATTTGTAGCACTAAATGCCCACAAGAGACAGCAGGAAAGATCTAAAATCAACACCCTAACATCACAATTAAAAGAACTAGAGAAGCAAATGCAAACAAATTCAAAAGCTAGCAGAAGACAAGAAATAACTAAGATCAGAGCAGAACTGAAGGACATGGGGATATGAAAAACCCTTCAAAAAAATCAATGAATCCAAGAGCTGGTTTTTTGAAAAGATTAACAAAATAGAGAGACTGCTAGCCAGACTAACAAAGAAGAAAAGAGAGGGCTGGGCACAGTGGCTCAACCCTATAATCCCAGCACTTTGGGAGGCCAAGGTTGCTTGATCACCTAAGGTCAGGAATTCAAAACCAGCCTGGCCAACATGGTGAAACCCTGTCTCTACTAAAAATACAAAAAATTAGCCAGGCATGGTGGTGCATGCCTGTAATACCAGGTACTCAGGAGGCTGAGGCAGGAGAATTGCTTGAACCTTGGAGGCAGAGGTTGCAGTGAGCTGAGTTTGTGCCATTGCACTATAGCCTGGGCAACAAGAGTGAAACTCCATCCCCCCATCCCCCAAAAAAAAGAAAGAAAAGAGAGAAGCACTGAATAGACACAATAAAAAATGGTAAAGGAGAGATCACCACCAATCCCACAGAAATACAAACTAACACTACCATCAGAGACTACTATAAACACCTCTATGCAAATAAACTAGAAAATCTAGAAGAAATGAATAAATTCCTGGACACCCGCCCAAGACTAAACCAGGAAGAAGTCGAATCCCTGAATAGCCCAATAACAAGTTCTGAAGCTGAGGGAATAATTAATAGCCTACCAACCAAAAACAGCCCAGGACCAGACAGATTCACAGCCGAATTCCACCAGAGGTACAAAGAGGAGCTGGTATGATTCCTTCTGAAACTATTCCAAACAGTAGAAAAAGAGGGACTCCTCCCTAACTTATTTTATGAGGTCAGCATCACCCTGAAAACAAAACCTGGCAGAGACACACACAAAAAAGAAAATTTCAAGCCAATATCCCTGATGAACATCAGTGTGAAAATCCTCAATAAAATACTGGCAAACCAAATCCAGCAGCATATCAAAAAGCTTATCCATCATGATCAAGTGGGCTTCATTCCTGGGATGCAAGGCTGGTTCAACATATGAAAATCAATCAACGTAATCTATCACTTAAACAGAACCAATGACAAAAGCCACATGATTATCTCAATAGATGCAGAAAAGGCCTTCAATCATATTTAACAACTCAATACTAAAAACACTCAATAAACTAGGTATTGATGGAACATATCTCAAAAAAATAAGAGCTATTTATGACAAACCCATAGCCAATATCATACTGAATGGGCAAAAGCTGGAAGCATTCCCTTTGAAAACCGGCACAAGACAAGGATGCCCTCTCTCACCACTCCTATTTAACATAGTATTGGAAGTTCTGGCCAGGGCAATCAGGCGAGAGAAAGAAATAAATTGTATTCAAATATGAAGAGAGGAAGTCAAATTATCTCTGTTTGCAGATGACAAGATTTTATATTTAGAAAACCCCATTGTCTCAGCCCAAAAACTCCTTAAGCTGATAAGCAACTTTAGCAAAGTCTCAGGATACAAAATCAGTGTGCAAAAATCATAAGCAATCCTATACACCAATAATAGACAAACAGAGTCAAATCATGAGGAAACTCCCATTCACAACTGCTACAAAGAGAATAAAATATCTAGGAATACAACTTACAAGCGATGTGAAGGACCTCTTCAAGGAGAACTGCAAACCACTGCTCAAGGAAATGAGAGGGGACACAAACAAATGGAAAAACATTCAATGCTCATGGATAGGAAGAATCAGTATGGTGAAAATGGCCATATTGCCAGAAATAATTTATAGATTCAATGCTATTCCCATCAAGCTACCATTGACCTTCTTCACAGAATTAGAAAAAACTACTTTTAGTTTTATATGGAACCAAAAAAGAGCCTTTATAGCCAAGACAATCCTAAGCAAAAAGAACAAAGCTGGAGGCATCACGCTACCTGACATCAAACTATACTACAAGGCTACAGTAACCAAAAGAGCATGGTATTGGTACCAAAACAGATATATAGACCAACGGAACAAAACAAAGGCCTCAGAAATAATGCCACACATCTACAACCATCTGATCTTTGACAAACCTGACAAAAACAAGCAATGAGGAAAGAATTCCCTATTTAATAAATGGTGTTGGGAAAACTGGCTAGCCATAGGCAGAAAACTGAAACTGGACCCCTTCCTTACACCTTATACAAAAATTAACTCAAGATGGATTAAAGACTTAAATGTAAGATCTAAAACCATAAAAACCCTAGAAGAAAACCTAGGCAATATCATTCAAGACATAGGCATGGGCAAAGACTTCATGACTAAAACACCAAAAGCAATTGCAACAAAAGCCAGAATTGACAAATGTGATCTAATTAAACTAAAGAGCTTCTGCACAGCAAAAGAAACTATCTTCAGAATGAACAGGCAACCTACAGAATGGGAGAAAATTTTTGCAATCTACCCATCTGACAAAGGGCTAATATCCAGCATCTACAAGGAACTTAAACAAATTTACAAGAAAAAAACAAAACAAAACAACCCCATCAAAAAGTGGGCAAAGGATATGAACAGACACCTTCAAAAGAAGACATGTATGTGGCCAACGAACATATGAAAAAAAGCTCATCATCACTGGTCATTAGAGAAATGCAAATGAAAACCACAGTGAGATAGCATCTCATGCCAGTTAGAATGGTGATCATTAAAAAGTCAGGAAACAACAGATGCTGGAGAGGATGTGGAGAAATGGAGATGCTTTTATACTGTTGGTGGGAGTGTAAATCAGTTCAGCCATTGTGGAAGACAGTGTGGTGATTCCTCAAGGATCTAGAACTAGAAATACCATTTGACCCAGCAATCCCATTACTGGGTATATACCCAAAGGATTATAAATCATTCTACTATAAAGACACGTGCACACGTATGTTTATTGCAGCACTATTCACAATGGCAAAGACTTGGAACCAACACAAATGCTCATCAATGTTAGACTGGTTAAAGAAAATGTGGCACATATATACCACGGAATACTATGCAACCATAAAAAAGAGTGAGTTCATGTTTCTTTCAACGACATGGATGAAGCTGGAAACCATGATTCTCGGCCGAATTACACAAGATCAGAAAACCAAACACTACATGTTGTCACTCATAAGTGGGAGCTGAGCAATGAGAACACATGGACACAGGGAGGGAAACATCACACACCAGGGCCTGTCGAGAGGTGGGAGGCTAGGGGAGGGATAGCATTAGGAGAAATACCTAATGTAGATGACAGGCCGATGGGTGCAGCAAACCACCATGGCACATGTATACCTATGTAATAAACCTGTATGTTCTGCACATGTATCCCAGAACTTAAAGTATAATTTAAAAATGCATTTGCTGTGTGTGTTAACCTACTTGTCTCTTCTACTTTTAAATTTTTTGAACTGTGTGAATTTATTACCTAGTGAAAAATATAAACTTCATTATTTAAAATCTAATAATGTGAATGACAATTTTTATTTACACAAACAAAACGAGGTCTCATCAGTCACACACCTAACCTTGGCCATGCTGTTTCCTCAACCTAAACTGCCCTTCCCCTTCCTTCTAGCTTCTCTGAATGGCTACATTTGTGCTGCCCATTCTGGTGGGCACAAGCTGCACATGGGTATTAAGCACTTGAAATGTGACTAGTCCAAATTGAGATGTGCTGTAAGTGTAAAATCCACACCAGAATATGAACACTCAGTATGAAAAAAGAATCTCAAATATCTGTATAATTTTATGATCTTCATTACATGTTAAAATGAGAATATTTTAGACATGTTGGGGTTTAAAAGATACAATTAAAATTAACTTCAGCTTCCTTCTACTTTTTAAATATGGCTAGTACGCCAGATTCAGTGGCTCACACCTGTAATCTCAGCACTTTGGGAGGCTGAGGTGTGTGGATCACTTGAGCCCAGGGGTTCGAGACCAGCCTGGGCAACACAGCAAAACCTCATCTCTACAAGATAGAAAGTGAAGATTAGTTGGGCTTGGTGGCACACACCTATAGTCCCAGCTACTTGGAAGGTTGAGGCAGGAGGATTGCTTGAGCCTGGGAGGTCAAGGCTGTAGTGAGCTGTGATCATGTCACTGCATTCCAGCCTAGGCAACAAAGCGAAGCCCTGTCTCTACAAAATATATATATATACATGCATACACTAAAAAGAAACATATGGCTAGGCGCAGTGGCTCACGCCTGTAATCCCAGCACTTTGGGAGGCTGAGGCAGGTAGATCACCTGAGGTCAGCAGTTCAAGACCAGCCTGACCAACATGGTGAAATCCCATCTCTACTAAATAAAAAAAAAAAAAAATTGGCTGGGCATGGTGATGCATGCCTATAACCCCAGCTACTTGGGAGGCTGAGGCAGGAGAATTGCTTGAACCCAGGAGGCAGAGGTTCCAGTGAGCCAAGATTGCACCATTGCACTTCAGCCTGGGCAACAAGAGCGAAAACTCTGTCCAAAAAAAAAAAAAAAAAAAAAAAAAGGAAAAAAAGGAAAAAAAAGAAACATATATGGCTACTAGAAAATTCCAGACTACATATGTGGCTCACATCTGTGGCTTGCATGATACTCCTATTGCACAGGGCTAATCTAAATTGTATAGTTTTCCTGGTGTGCTTTGAAGGCCACCCTCTTTCTGAAGCTCTCTTTGAATCCCTGCCTGGAATCCTCTTTGCTGCCTTACTGGGATTCCAGTGCTGGGCAGATGTGAGCTTGATGACTTTGTGTGTCTCTCACTCCCTAACCTGCGTTCAAGGCCCTGGAGGGAAAGGCCCAGTCAACTTCCTCTCTGCATCCTTCAGAGTCTTTGCCAACTGGGTATAGAGCGGGGCAAAGAAAACAGCTCAACTGATTCAACTTAGATGAGCTGAAGTGAATACTGTGATGGGTACTGAGAAGCTGGCAGGATTAACCCAGAGGTCAACCCAGGACCAAGGGCCCAGCAAGCAGCAGAGGCTACTTCCTAAGGTCATCTCCATTCCTCTGCCTCAAGACCCAGTGGCATGGCCCCAAGTCAGCAGCTCTACTCTAGAAAAGCAGGAAGAACGGGACTATGTCAGAGGAAGGCTGAGATTTCCATTGCAGGTGCAGAGGTGAATAAACGCCCCAGGGAAAGGGAACATATTTGCATCACCTATGAGCATTATCTTGTGTAATGCAGAGGCTATGCAAGTAGGATCTGGAATCAGAAAGTTGAGTGGAAAATCTAGCTCTATTCTGTGAAAATATTAAAAACCATTGAGTTATATAGTTTAAATGGGTGAATTGTGTGATATGTGAATTATATTTCAATAAAGCCGTTACATTAAAAAAATCATCTAGCTCTGCCATTGGCAAGCTGTGCAGCCAAGAGCAAATAGATTTCCTGTCTGTTCCTTAGCTTTTGCGTCTATCAAAGGGAGGTGATAATAATAATACTTATCTCATGGCTGGGTGCGGTGGCTCACACCTGCAATTCCAGCACTTTGGGAGGCTGAGGTGGGCGGATCACCAGAGGTCAGGAGTTCGAGACCAGCCTGGCCAACATGGTGAAACCCCGTCTCTACTAAAAATACAAAAATCAGCCGGGCACGGTGGTGGGCACCTGTAATCTCAGTTACTCGGGTGGCTGAGGCAGGAGAATCGCTTGTACCCAGGAGGCAGAGGTTGCAGTGAGCTGAGATCGCGCCATTGCACTCCAGCCTGGGCAACAGAGCGAGACTCTGTCTCAAAACAAAACAAAAACAAAAACAAACAACACAAAAAAAACCATATCTCACGGGGTTTCTGTGAGAATTAAATGAACAAGTGCACATGAATCATTTCATGGTATGCCTACAGTAAGTGCTCATTAAATACTGGCAGATATGTTATTACTGTGTGCCAAGCACTGTGCTAGTCATGTCACACACAGTATTTCAATCATCACAATTATGTCATAGCAAGCATGTATTACCACCCTCATATGAAGGATGCAGAAATTTAGTCCAGAGAGACCCCACATTGATGTAGGTCTCTACTGGCAGAGCTAACATTGGCTTGTCCAGTTCCTGCCCCTTCCCCCTTTGACATGCCTTGATCCACTCAAAGGACTTCTGGTCACCTTCAGGGCAGAAGTCTCAGCCACTGCTTCCCCTGAGTGCCAGTGAGGTCCAAGGAGTTGTGATAGGCCTTTCTCTAGGAATGTGCCTTGGCACCGGCCTGGCATGGGGTCTCCAGCCAGCTCTTTAGAATGGAGGCTGGATCTAAGGTTCAGAGTCAACCCCAGAGCAAGGACCATAGAGTCAATGGCCATTGGGTCATGCTAGCTAAGAAAGCACATGTTCTTGAAGCCAACTCTGAGTTCAGATAGCTAAAGATTCATCCAAAGCATTTACTGGATCCCAGGGACTGCTCTAAGTGACTTTACATGCCTCATCTCAGTGAATTATCACAATGAGGTAGGCTTTACTTCCCCAATTTATAGGCAGGGGACCTGAGGCTCAAAGAGGTGACTTACCCATCTGGAGCAAGAAATCAAACCCAGGCCCCATTTGCTCACCAACTCTATTCATTCATATGTCTTATTCTTTCATTCATTAATCACCAATTAGGTACTGAGGACACAATGTGAATTAATTCTGTTATAGAAACAAGACTGGGGGAGAACTGAGGAGGAAGAAACCCAATGACAGCTGGGAGGGGTGTGTGTGTGTGAAGTGTGTGTGTGTTGTGGGGAGCATTGGCAGACAGTGAATGTCTCCCAGACAAAGCATTTATTGAAGAATAAACACGATTTCACTTGGGGTGGGGAAGGCAGAAGGGGAAGATGTTTTAGGGGAGGGAACAGCTTGGGCAGGGCTGTCAGAATGCAGTGTGTTTTGTGGCTGATGAGAGACAAGATGGAATGTGATGGGGCCTGTAGAAGACATGCAGGACAGTGCAGGAGGTGGACCTGCAACCTGTATCTTACAGGTCTTGTGTGCCAGTGCAAGGTGTCTGGACTGAACTTGATGGGCCTGGGGAGCCACAGAGGATTTTATGCATGGTCAGTTTGCTTTGTAGAAAGACCACTCTGACAGCAGGGTGGAGTGCAGATCTAGGAGGCTGACCTGGAGGCAGAAACCCAGACAGAAGACCTTGGGAATAGGTCAGGGAAAGTGATAGATAAACTACAGTTGTGGCCCTGAGGACAGCAAAGAGGGACAAATCTCCCAAGAATTGTAGTTGGTAGATGGGACAGGATGGATTAAAGGCAGAGGATGGGTGGAAGTCAAGGCTGATTCCCAGGCTCTGGCTTGGGCATCTTGTTAGATGAGGTTGCCAGGCCCTGAGTCAGGAAGGAACACAGAGGAGGAGCAAACGTAGGGCACGTTGAGTTTCAGGACATCCAGGTATGGAATGGCTGCATTTGGAGCCCAGCGGTGAGGTCTGGGCTGGAGAGAGATTTGAGAACCCTTGGCTGCTTTCTTGATTCTTGGTCTCATGCTCCTCCTATTATGTGCAACCAACATCAAATATCTTCTGAAAATGGACAGTCCTGATGACACAGCAGAGAAACTCCCATTGGATTTGGGGTCTAAAAGCAGTCCAGCCAGGAGGCAGTGGGGTTTCTGCAGGGTTCATGCAAATGCAACAAGACTCAGAGAGCTGGACTGGATGGAAAGCCAAGAGGTCACCTCATCCAGCTTGGTTCTAGGCAGAATTCCCCTTAAACCCTAATTTCCATAAGAGCCCTCCCCCTCCTCCATCATAGCCAGTCAGGGAAAGAGCTGGAAGAACTCTGAGTAGTGCCAGGAGAGGACCAACCGGAGTGTGATTTGCATATAATTTGCATAAGACAATCTGTTCTCTGGTAATTTTCAAGTGAAAATGTTATCATCGCTCCCGGAGGGTTACTGCTGCGTGATTTTTCTTTCCTTTGTTCTTCTGCACACACAGACTGCCCCAGGTCTGCCCTCGAGGAAGGCTTAATGGAGAGGAGGGGCCAGAGAGGGGCTGGGAAAGGAGGGTCTGTAGCGTCCAGGCCTGTGCTCAGTCTGGGGCTCCCTTCCCAGGGCACAGTGTAGACCCATGTTTCTATTGAACCCCCTCAGGGCTCTTCAGAGCCTCCCACCCCCCACCAGGCCTAGGCTGCTGCCTGCCTCCCCCTGACCCCTGGCTGCTGTGCTCTGGGGCCTCCCTTGGGGCCTAGCTGCTCCGTGGGGCCCAGGCAGCTCACAGCACAGGCCTGGCTCAGGGGACGTTTTCTAATAGGCGGATAATTGCCTCTGTTAATTGCAATTTGATTTTAGCAATTTTTCTCTAAGAGCCTAGAGGCCTCAGGCCCAGATATGGAAAGGAGGTGCATGGGTAGAGCTTCCAAGCTAGGGTCTAACTGCTCAGAAGTTACCACCTGCTGGGTCTCCCCTAGGCTCTGCCCCTGCTGGGCAGGGGACTGAAGCCTGCACTTCATCTCACCCCACAGCCTCAGCTCCACAAGGACATGCTGCAGATGGCTCCGAGCAACACCCTCCTTTCCCAGCCCTGAGGGAGTAGTTTGGTGGAAACCTCTGGAAGGGGTCAGTTGGCAGACACCCCAGGGGCAGAGCAGGAGCCCCACTGCAAAGCCTGGAGGGCTTCCAGCTGGAGCCAAGAGACTGCGAGAGTTCTCTCCCATGGCCATCTTTGTTCCTCAGACACTTTTCTGGGACTGCCAGCCTCTCCTCCCAGTTACCAGCCGGCTTTGTCTTCCAAGGTCCCTCAGAGCATGGGTTTTGGAGCCCAGCCACCTAATAAACCTAGAGCAGGTTCCTCTATTTTATTTCTCTGTGCTCCAACTCCTTGGTCTTAAAGTGGGGAAATAATAGTATCTCCATGGTAGTGATCAAAGCAGTTAATGTGGGCCAAGTTCTTCAAGTTCTTCACCCAGTGCCTGGCACATATTAACTTCTCTATAAATGGTAGCTGTATTCTGGCTTTTACCATAATCCACATCTTGGGATACCCTGGGCAGGCCTCTAGTCCTGCAGCCTATGATCATATGGGTCCTCAGAGGTCAAGGTGGAATCATGTGGGAGAAAGGTGCCTTAAGGTGAGCATCCCTAGATGAAGCAGGGTCTGCCCGGGACAGGGCTGGGGGCTAGGAGGCAAAAGCGGCAGCCTGAAGTCTCCAGAGTGGAAGTTCATCGCTTTGAAGCTGGGTGCTTCAGGATGAAGAGTAAATTATGCCTCTTGCCCATTCACTCTCCTTCACCTCTGCCTACCCATCCAAACTGGCCATTCCTCCACTAAAGAGGACTTCTTGGAGGAAGAGACCTCCAGGGAAGGGAGAGGTTTGTGGAGTCACATTGCTTCCTTGGAAAGGCATGTAGGCCAGATTCCTTTTCCTCTTGTTAGCTGTGAGCCTTGGGCCTCTGACTCTACCTCTCCCAGCCTTAGTTTGCCCCTCTGTACCAAAGAAGCCACTCTATGTCCCACATGGGGTGGCTATGGGGAGCAGCTAGAATAACGCGTGGCCGCCTGCAAGTAGGTGCTTCGTAAATAACCATTTCCTCCCCTGTTCCTTCCCGTTCCTTCATGTGTAAGGGGAGCAATTCTCTCCCTGTGTTTATGCCTGTGTTGCCTGCCTCTCCCCACCCAATTCCTCAGCATGGAGGTGTCGGCCACTGCCTTCCTTCCCACTGCACACAGGCCTTCTCTGTTGCTGGCAAGGAGGGGGGAAGTGGAGGCAGGCAGTGGTTTGGGGCCCAGGGAGAGTGTCTCGGCGCCTGCCCACCACCTCTGGCCTGCCACTCCAGGCAGCATGCTAATTAAGACTGGAGGACCCACAGAACAAAATTGCAGGCCCCTTGCCTCAGCCCAGCCCCCAGTGGCCTAGTGGGGAAATCTGGCAGCACAGACAGGCCCTTTGCTTTGGGCTTGGCGGAGGTTGGGTAGAGCTGGGCTGGGCAGTGGCCCAGAGAGGAAACAGAGGAGGGATTGGCCTGGGTCTCCGGGAGCCTGGCCTCTTAGGCAGGGCAGGAACCAAGAGATGTGAGGAGAAGGCCACAATTTCTGCTTGGTCCTGGGCCATGCTCGGCCTGGTCTGGCCCGACCCTGCCTGTAAAGGAGGTGTTGACAGAATGATGGGGTGGGAGGTCCCCAGATGGGGGCATCACAGGGCCAGCATGCTGGGAGGTGACTGCCTGGTACCTTTTCCTAGGGCTTCTGGACTCTATTACCTACTATAGATTTGTGAAACTCATGGGAAAGTCCCTTTACTTCCCTGAGCCTCAGTTTCCTCTTCTCTCAAATGGGGCTGATGAACAATATGTAATGAAAACATGCATGGAAATGAGGCATGCTAGATTCAGGAGAGTGGTTATGTCTGGGGAGGCTGAGAGGAAGGGAAATGGGCCAGGGCAGAAGTACATAAGGACCCTTATCTCTATTGGATAGTTTTATTCCTAAAACAAGGCATGAAGCAAATGTGGAGTACTGTTAAGATTTCACAAAATTGGGCGATAGGTACACAGGTGTCTGTTAAGGTATTTGCTTCTAGTGTCTTTTCTGTGTGTCTGAAATATTTCACAATCAAACAAATGTCCAGTGACAGCATCACATGCAGGATTTGAAATGTGCTGAACCTCAGGAATCCCTTACAAGAGTGAAGTGGACGTGCCCTGGGAAACAAACTCCAGTGCTGACCGGGACCCCGAGGCCAGAGGCATATGGCAATCTATGCATTTTAGGTAAAGTGAGCAGGAGAAAACAATCTCAAAATTCACATCCTCTTTCTGTGACGTATGCTTTCCAATAGGCATGTACACCTAACTAAGGAGTCAATTAAGTATTATAAGTAGAGTCAACGAGCTGGCCTGGCATCTGTGGCACATATGAGGCAGACCCCTCTGTCTCCTCCGCCATGAAGTGCTGGAGTATTGGGTCAAACCTGATTCCAGTGAACACCTAGATCACTGGTTCTCAGCTCTGGCTCCACATGAGAATCACCTGGGGAGCTTTTAAAACATACTAATGTCCAGGCCCCATACCCAGGGACTCTGACTTAATTGGTGTGGGGTGGGAACTGAACATTCGTATGTTTTAAAAGCTCCCCAGATGATTCTCCTGTGTAGCCAAGGCTGTGAACCACTGTGCTACAGCCAGCAAGGCTGTTCCCAGCACCCCTCGGCCTCTCCCTCTTACCTGCTTTGAGAGAGGGCCCTAGAACCAAACACAAGCAGTCATCCTTCTCGGGCCAAAGCTGTGTGACCTTTTGCCTTTAGAGCACATTGCCCAGAATCCCTGACTCCTCCCTCAACCCACAGAGGACTGCTGGCTTTTAAGGACGGTGAGGAGGTGAAGAGGAATCATCCTCCACCATAAGGCTGAGTGAGGTTGTAATTAGAAATCATCCACCCCATTGGCTACTTCTCTACCTGCATCTCCTGGGCCTCTGGCCCTGGTGGACGCAGCAAACTCCTTCCTGAAACTCCTCCATTGGCTTTCATGAAGACTTATTGTCCTGATTCTCCTCTGATCTCTCTGCCAATGCCCTCTACCAACACACACAAACACACACATACAACTTCTCTGCTTCCTCCTCTTCTGTTCACCCACGCCTCATACATTTCCACCTTGAGGTCTGGCTTTGGCACAAAATTTCTGTCTTAAGACACTCTCTGCTCCCTCAGCCACACTTCTGCCCTCTTAAAAGAGGCTTTTCTTTTCTTTTTTTTCTTTTTTTTTTTTTTTTTTGAGATGGAGTCTCGCTCTGTTGCCCAGGCTGGAGTGCAGTGGCATGATCTCGGCTCACTGCAACCTCCAAAAGGAGGCTTTACAAATTTCTTTCCAGCCCCATCCTCTTTGCCAAACTCCAGTCTCACATCCCCAACCGGGAGACACCTGGAATTCTCTCTAGCACCTCAAATTTAACATGGCTAAGCTAGATTCATCTCGTCTTCCATGTGCCCTCCACCAGCCATCTGGTCCAATTACTGCTCATGGTGCCACTGTTCACTCAGCTCAGCAAACTTCGGTCACCACAAATGCTCCCTGTCCCTGCTTTCCCCTCCCACATCCTCCAGCCAGTGGGTCACTCTCCAGACTGTTGAGTCTCCTCTGGTCATGTCCTCTGCACCCCAGGATTTTCCTCCACCTCTATGCTCCCCACCCCTGCTTCAGTTGAGACCGTCTCATCCCTGCTGGAACCATCACAACTGCTGCTTCCACAGTGGCGCTCCTCCCTCTCAACACTCCTCCCCATTGCCTGTCCATAAAGTCACAATTCTTCAGGATAGGAGACAAGATCCTGTGCAGTAGTCTGCAACTGCACGTTCTAACCCTCTCCCCATAGCTTCTGCAGGAAACCTTCCTCTCCTGGCAGGCTGCTGCCATTTGACATGCCTTGAGCATCCAGGGCTCCACACTGTCCTCCAACAGTCTCAGTCTGCATGGAGGTCACAAAAATCATTGGCGTGCAGAGGCTGGGTAGGGAAGGGAAGTGAGGGATGTGAGCTGAGTTTGAGATGCAATCAGGAGTAGGGCAGCGTGTGGAGAATGGGAGTGGCATGCCTCATTTACAAGTGGTGACATTCTTCAATTCCCACCAATCATGCCCATGCAGGAATGAGGGCCTATCTTAGTTTCTTTGGACTGCGGTAACAGAATACCATAGACTGGGTGGCTTATAAACAATGGAAATTTATTTCTCACAATTCTGGAGGTTGAGAAGTCCAAGATCAAGGTGCTGGCCGATTTGGTTTCTGGTGAAGGCCTGCTTCCTAGATGGCCATCTTCTCACTATAACCTCAATAGCAGAAGGGGCAAGGGTATCTCCGGAGTCTCTTTTAGAAGGGCACTAATCTCATTCATGAGGACTGCACTCCCATGACCCGATCAGCTCCCAAAGACCCCACTTCGTAGTACCATCACCTAGGGGGCTACGATTTCAATGTATGAATTTTGGGGGAAATACAAACATTCAGACTATAACAGGGCCCAATGTTGCCAGATCCTCTAATTTATCCAGAGAAGCCAGAAATCCAAAACCTGAAGGTAAAATCTCTAGATTTTTTAAAATGTCAAATCATTCAGATTTTTGTAAAATTTTGAGCTGGGTCACACAAAACACATCTGCCACCAGGTGCTGCTCATTGACTCCAGTCTTGCAATATCCAGGCTCGTTCCACACCCAGCCCTGCTTGGAGTTGTGCCCTCCTACCCCTCCTGTCCCAAGCCTCCCCAGTCTTCAAGGCCCAGGTAAGGTACAATCGAGCTGGTGAAGCCCTCCCTGGCCACCCCAGTCCTCTCCAACTTCCTGTGACCTTTAGCCTTCAACATCATGTACCTGGCACCCCGGCTAGGGTGCTTAGGGAGGCAGGAGAGCACCAAGGTTAGAGGTTAGAAGTGTGGAATTGTAATTACGCTACTTGGATTTGAACGTCGGCTTAGCTATTTATCAGCTGTGTGACCCTAGGCAAGTTTTTTACCTTCTCTGTGACCCATTTTCTTTCTCATGAGGTTGTTATATGGATTAAATGGGATAATCTATGAAAAGCACTTGGGGCCGGGCACGGTGGCTCACGCCTGTAATCCCAGCACTTTGGGAGGCTGAGATGGGTGGATCACCTGAAGTCAGGAATTTGAGGCCAGCCTGGCCAACATGGTGAAACCCTGTCTCTACTAAAAATACAAAAATTGGCCTGGCATGGTGGCACACACCTGTAATCCTAGCTACTCAGGAGGCTGAGGCAGGAGAATCACTGGAACCTGGGAGACAGAGGTTGCAGTGAGCCGAGATCGCACCACTGCACTCCAGCCTGGGCAACAGAGTAAGACTCCATCAAAAAAAAAAAAAAAGAAAGAAAGAAAGAAAGAAAGAAAGAAAAGAAAAGCACTTGGAACAGTGCATGGTTTATAATAAACACTCAATAAATGGTACCTGTTATTATCATTGCTTCTGGGGGTTGTTTGCTCACCATTTACATATTCAGATTTTGCCTATTTGTCTATATGCCCAGAGAGAGCAGGAATCATGCCTTATAGCATCTTCACCCTCTATCCCTGAACCCTTCAATACCTTGTCCACACACTCAGGAGCACAATCGACACATGAGAAATGTTGGTTGCAACAGATTGAATTCAATCAACAAACATGTATTGCATACTGACACTATGCCAGGCACGGTGCTAGACACCAACAGCAAAGCACTGCAGTAGCAACACTGGCATTGGAATCAGGCACCGCAGCCTGCTGCTTCCTAACTGTGTGAGTGCCAGCCGACTGCTTCCTACCAGTAGCCTTCATTTCAGCATCTGTAGGATGGCAAGACCTCCCTATACCTAGGGTTGCTGGGGGCACTCTGGAGAGGTATGGGTATCCTTGTCTCAACTTAGGTAGCTTTTCTAAGATTTGAAGGAAAGTACTCAAGTGTCTGTTCATGGGTGGGAAGCTGGCAGATAGGCTGCTTCTCCCAGTACCTTCTGGCTCTGAGCCTGTGGCCCTGAGAGGTTTCGCTATAGATTGCCTCACTGCCCCGCATGTGCTGTCTCCAGCCTCCCTCTCAGGGAACACACTCCTGCCAGGGTGTGTGTATGTGTGTGTGTGTGTGTGTGGTGTGTGTGTGTGTGTGTGGCCAACTTGACCACAGGCTGGATAAGACAGAGTAGCTTACATCATAGAATCACTGCCAATTTTAAAGCAAGTTTTAGACACCGTTCTTTAAAAAGTTTCCTGAGTGTTTCTCATC
Source organism: Pan paniscus (assembly GCF_029289425.2). Taxonomy (NCBI): domain Eukaryota; kingdom Metazoa; phylum Chordata; class Mammalia; order Primates; family Hominidae; genus Pan; species Pan paniscus. The sequence continues at coordinate 68,912,667 of NC_073272.2, forward strand.
ATCTGGGTAAGCTCTAGGCCGCTTGGCCAGCTCTCTGCTCCCCACTCTTTGCTACCCTATGGCAACTCAAATATACATATATCTACATCTTCCCTCCCACTTCATTATGCTGAATAATTTGACCTTCTCCAGCCCCTGCCCTTATGCAGCTCCCAGACTGCCTTTCTACCTTTCGAAATTCACTATCATGCTCTACTTAACACTGGACCACTTCCTTTCTCTCTCGCCCTTTCTCTTTGCCCTAGAGGGGAAGGCAGCGGTGTAGAGATGTATCCCCTATCCCCACCCCGTGTGAATTTTGTCTCAACCCCTTGGATGCTAGAAGTGACTTTAGTTGTTTGGATTAAAACTGTTTTTTTCTCTTCCATCATATATTCACATGTGTGTGCAGCCATGAAGCATTTAGTGCATCTAGCGCAGCACCTGGCCTGTGAAAGGAGACCCTTGTGATTAACCCTCCCCCCATCTTACCCTTCAGGTTCTGAGGCCACAGACTGGAAAGAGACCGATCCCTGTCCCCCACCTCACCCCACCCAAGAGATCACCGTCCAAAGAGGGAAAGGAAGAGCCAGACACCCAAACCTGTGCTGCCAACAGGAGTAGAGGAGGTGGGAAAGCCATCTAACCAGGGGCTAGTAGGAAATCGCTCAATAGAAAGTGACATTTCAGCTGTGTCTTTAAGGATGAATGAGGGCAATGGGAGTGGCATGCAAAGGACAGAGGTGAGAAGCATCAGATAGTCCACCATGGCAGAAGAGAGAGTGGATATGGGTGTGGGGTCAGGGGAGGAGCTAGATTGGGGCCCACTGTGACTGGCCTTGAAAGCCAGGCTAAAGAATTTGGACTTAATCCTGTCGGCAATACTGAGCCATCAGAGGTTTTGTAAGTAGGAGAGTAACATGATCAGAGCTGTGTTTAAGGAAGATTAATTAAAAATAATGTATGGTGTGTTTAATTCATGGCTAGCCCTGGGCTTTGGAGAAGACGGGAGATGAAGAAAACAAGGCCCCAATGAGCAGGCAATTCACAAAATAATGGCCAATAAACATATGAAAAGATGTTCAACCCCACTAGAATGCAAAGAAATGCAAATTAAAGCAACAATGAGATACCATATTTGGCCTATCAAATTAGCAGGGATTAAAAATGATAACACTTGATGCTGCGGAGGGTTTTGTGAGGCGGTCCCTTGCTCACTGCGGGGAGGGGTGCGGGGGAGGGGGTCGGGCGGCAAATCACTTCGGCCGATGGAAGGGCCGTTTGACAAGAAATAAGAAAAGCTTTTTAGAAGTGCACATCGTGTGACCGAGAAATCCCACTTCTAGGTATTTGTCCTAAAGAAATTGTGGATGTGAGTAAAAATTTATGCCCCAAATATCTCCCTGCCCTGGGTGTTATTTATAAAAGCAAATAGGTGGATCGAATAGGGGAAGTGTTAAAACTGTGTGGCTGCGACCTCGGAGACTGGACCTTAACATTTCTGAATCCTCAAACGCTGGAGGCAGGAGACAAAACCGCTATTTCTTTTTTAAGCTGCCGGTGGTGTGTTGCCCGGGTCTCTAAGGGGAGCAGCTAAAATTTGTCCCGGGGGCAGACGGTGCCTTTGTTCCGCTAGGGACCCACAGGCGAGGCCTCTTGGTCATGCAGATGTACCTCAAGTACCTATTCATTGTCTTGGGGAGGCCCTGACTCCATATGCAGATGCGGTAAGCAGCGATGTTAAGCATTCTGTTTAATAATGTAAAAGGCCTTCTTCATTGTGGGCTGGGCGGCATCTCTGCAGAATCTCTTGTGATGTTAAATGATTTTCAGCTTCCTTTGGCCAGGCTTTGCGACAGCATGGGGGCAGGTGGGGAGGGGGGTGGGGGGGTCGATGACAGCCCTGGCATGGGAATAGAAAGGACGGAAGAAAAGAAGCTCGGGTTTGAGGAGGACAGGGTCCCAGCAACGAGGCGGCAGCCTGGATTAAAGACCATGACCGCCAGCAGTGAGCCCTGGGAAAGGGCAGGGACTCAGAGCAAATGAGGCCTCTATCGATTGTAATTCCCCATGCCAGTATTACCCCAAGAGAAGTTCTGTACAGGAGAGGATTTTAGGTGGGCCATGGAGGAAAAAGAAATTGAATACTTGGGGCCGGGTGCGGTGGCTCACGCCTGAAATCCTAGCACTTTGGGAGACTGAGGTGGGTGGATCACAAGGTCAAGAGATCCAGACCATCCTGGCCAACATGGTGAAACCCTGTCTCTACTAAAAATACAAAAATTAGCTGGTTGTGGTGGTGCACGCCTGTATTCCCAGCTACTCAAGAGGCTGAGGCAGGAGAATCGCTTGAACCTGGGAGGCGGAGGTTGCAGTGAGCCAAGATTGCGCCACTGCACTCCAGCCTAGCAACAGAGCAAGACTCCGTCTCAAAAATAAAAAATAAAATAAAATAAATTGAATACTTGCTTAGGATGAAACTGAAGCAAAAAGGTGAGGGGGGGAGTTTTGCTAGAAAGACCAATATTAGTGTACATGCTAGGACAGGTGGAACATGAATATGGCAAGTGGCGAAGGTGGTTCGCAATGAACTGCTATGGGAAACACCACTCCGTGTTACCAACAAGCCATCAGAAAGTCAGTAAGTTATGACTTACCGACTCAGTTGTATGTTGGGAAATTAAGACAGAGGCTGTAGTCCACACAGAGACTGCGGGTCTCAGAAATAGCTACAGCAACACAGAGAGAAAGGGGCGATGAGGGCACCAGAAGGGAACAGGGAAAATCCCAGAGCACTGGGGGCTGCAGGTGACAAAGGACAAGCAAAACAACAGAATCCCCGGAGTGGGAGCATTGTAAACTCAGGGAGGGCTCTAGCCTTCCTCCAGAGACCCAGGTGGGCTCTGGGACTTGGGCCATTTGGATGTTGAGTGCTCATGGGAGGCTGGGGAACTTGGAGATGTTCAGGTCCTAAGTGCATGGCACATCCAGCCAGATGGCTAGGCAGCCATTCACAATTTTGATTTCAAGCATTCCTAATTATGTAGAGGGATGTCAATGAGATATTGTGAAGTGAAAAAGAACAGAAGGTCAAGCACAATGGCTCACACCTGTAATCCCAGAACTTTGGGAAACTGAGGCAGGAGGCTCACTTAAGGCCAGGAGTTTGAGAGCAGCTTGGGCAACATACTGAGGCCCCGTCTCTGAAAAAAAAAAAAAAAATTTTTTTAACTAGCCCGGCATGGTGGCTTGGGCCTGTAGTACTAACTACTCAAGGGGCAGAGGCAGGAGGATTGTTTGAGCCCAGGAATTTGAGGCTGCAGTAAGCCTTGTTGTGCCACTGTACTCCCCAGCCTGGGTGATAGAGTAAGACCCTGTCTCAAATAAATAATTTTTTTAAAAAAAGAAAAAGAACACAAAACAATATTAAGTTATGACTTCAATTATTTTTTTTAAAGACTAGAAGGGAGGCTGGGCATGGTGGCTCACACCTGTAATCCCAACACTTCGGGAGGCCAAGGTGGGCAGATCAGGAGGTCAGGAGTTCGAGACCAGCCTGGCCAACATAGTGAAACCCCATCTCTACTAAAAATAGAAAAATTAGCCAGGTGTGATGGTGGGCGCCTGTAATCCCGGCTACTTGGGAGGCTGAGGCAGAAGAATCACTGGAACCCAGGAGGTGGAGGTTGTGGTGAGCCGAGGTCACACCACTGCACTCCAGACTGGGCAACAGAGTGAGATTCTGTCTCAAAAAAAAAAAAAAAAAAAAAAAAGACTAGAAGGGAATTCACCAAAACATTATTGGTGAATCTCACCCAGGTGGAAGCCATAAGAGGAGCCATTGTCAGCCAAGGGAGTCCAAGAGACCGCCATATTTGAATCACGGGTTATTATGGGCTGTATGTTTGTATCCCCCCCAAATTCATGTGTTTTAATCTAATCCCCAAGGTGATGGTATTAGAAGGTAGGAACCTTTGCGAGGTGATTAGGTCATGCGGGTGCAGCCTTCATGAATGAGATTAGTACCCCTGTAAAACAGACCCCCAAAAGTTCTCAAGCCCTCTTTCTACCATGTCAGGATACAACATGAAGTCAAAATCAGCAGTCTGCCACCCTGAAGAGGGGCCTCACTAAAACCTGAACACACTGTCATCCTGATCTCAGACTTCCAGCCTCCAGAACTGTGAGAAATAAATTTCTCTAGTTTCTAAGCCACCCGGTCTATGGTACTTTGTTATAGCAGCCCAAACTGACAAAGACAGCCATCAGAAAAGTAGACATTTGCAAGGCACCTTCATTCACTACCACTCCAGAAACAGGAAGTTGTATGGCAAAGTCCCAGGATGTGAGAAGGCTAATGTGCTGGTCACAGGTGTCAGTTGTGATCAGATCCATACGGCTTATCAGAGCCCTCTGGCCACTGAGCGGAGGATGCATTACAGCGAGTTAGAAGATCAGAGAGAACAGCTGGAAGTTGATTACAGTCATCCAAGAGAGAGGTGACAAGGATCTGTACTCCTACTGAGGCAGTGGGGAAAGAAAGAAGCAGAGGATTCAAGACATATTGAGGTGGTGGAATCTAAGAAATTTGGTGACAAATTGGATGTAGATGAAAAGGAGGGTGGCCTGAAGGGGGTCTTCCAGGTATCAGGGAGGGCTTGCACCCCTGGGTGGAACAGGTGGACTAGAGAATGAGGAGGCCTAGCTCTAGGCACAGCTGTCACAAGGCCAGCACTATCACCTCTCCATGCCTCTGCTCCCCCATGTCATTTGTTTTCCTAGGGGGCTGATCCCAGGTGTGAGGCAGTGAGGGATGGTGGGCAGCAAGGAAGGGCAAGGGAGTACCAGACAACTACTGACAGCAGGCCATAGCTGAAAGGGCCCTTGGGGACCTTCCAGTCCAACCTCTTCATGGTACAGGTAAGGAAACAGAGGCCCTCATTCTTACAAGGTTGGTAGCAGGAAGGAAGCATAGCATTTCCCAACACCACAGATTAGGACAGTCTCAGGGAAGGACACTGATAAGCTGGCTTAGGCCACATGGTCACCCTTGTGGCCAAGCAGGCTGGATTTTTTACCCTGTAGGGGCTAAGGGAAAACTTCCCCTTCACCCTCTGAAGGTTTGCTGAAATATCAACTCACAAAAGGCAGGCTAACTGGCGGGGGAAAGGCATACAATTTATTCATGTGTACATGTGTAGACAGGGAGCATCACAGAGTGATTACCCAAGCCCACAATGGAGTGCAAAAGCTTTTATACCATCTTGAGGTTACAGAAAGAATGGGAGCTCCCTTGAGGCATGGCCAAAAACAGGTCATGGTGGTAAATCAGGTTATGGTGGCAGAACAGGTTATGGGAGGGGCAGAAGGGGAGGCCTGAGGAGCAAAGGTGGTCTCCTTAGGTAGATGAACCCTCACAGGTAGCAGCCCTCAGAGAGAATAGACGGTAAATGTTTCTTTCAGAACTTTAAGGTATGAGACTCTCAGCTCATCTTTCCCAGATCTTGACAAGGGAAGGCCTGGCTGCATCAATGCAGATTCTGCACAGATGCAAATCGCCCCCACAAAAGACAGCTTTGCAGGGACACTTCTGTTTGCTGAGCCCCTGACAGCCGTCTCAAAATATGTCAAATATAATTGGGGGTAAAATATTTTCATCTCCTTTAACCCAAAGAAGAAGGAAAATGAATCCCAAAAGGATCAAGACAATCATTATCACAGATTCTCTGGACTCTTAAAAATTAGAGTGAAGGTTAACTCTAAATGTGGACTTTGACCAATGCAACTTCACTGGTGTGTGTCCACAGAGAAAGAAGGTCATCCCATCCAAAAATGAAGTTAAAATATCATGAAGTCCATTCTCCTGCATCCAAACTACCAGTCTATCACCTCTTCCTCAACTCAGGAAATGATTAAGAGTATGGGCTTTTTTGAATTTGAATCTTAGTTCTGCCACTTACTAGCTTTGTGAACTGAATGAGTCATTTTACCCTTGGACTTCAGTTTCCCTAGAAAACTTCATAGGCTTGTTGTTTAGATTGAATGAGTTAATATTTGGAAGGTGCTTAGAACAGGGTCTAACATATAGTAAGTGCTATGCAAATGTTCTCAAAGGTACGATTATGTCATTCCTCACTTAAAACCCCATGCTACTTCCTCTTCCTCCCAAGCTAACCTCCTCCATGAAGTCCTCCCTGCCTGTCCTTCCCTCAACTCCCAAGAGGCTGTGCTGTACTGTAGCTTACCTTCCTCTACATAGAAGTCTCCCTGAGGGAGGTCAGGGACTCTGTCAGAGCTCTTGCTTGGCTCCCAGCATTACAGCACAGTGCCTGCACAAAAGCAGGACCTTGGGAAATGGTGAATGCTTGGATGTCTTATGTTTGAAGAACTTCTTGCACTTTACAAAGCGCTTTTCACTTCTGTTATCTCACTTAAACCACACTCTAGACTTGTAGAATGGGTAATATTGCCTTCATTTTATAGATGGGGAAGCTAAGGTTTTGAAAAGTCAGGGGGCACAGCTAGCATATGGCAAGGCTGGGGTGCAAGCTCGGGGCTTCTGCTGTCAAAGCAAGTGGGAAGATAGCCCTGAGTGAAAGGTTAGTGGAACCCAATTCCAATTCTGGTTTTTGCAGCTGGACTCGCTCTACGATTTCAAATACATTCTTTTCCCTCTCCGGGCCCCTGTTTCCTTACCTGTACCATGAAGAGGTTGGACTGGAAGGTCCCCAAGGGCCCTTTCAGCTATGGCCTGCTGTCAGTAGTTGTCTGGTGCTCCCTTGCCCTTCCTCGCTGCCCCCCATCCCTCACTGCCTCACATCTGGGATCAGCCCCCTAGGAGAACAAATGACACGGGGGAGCAGGGGCATGGAGAGGTGGCAGTGCTGGCTGGGCCCCAGTGGAGGCTAAACTGTTAGAGGACTCATTAGATGGTAATGAACTGCAGTTGAGCATATTGATTACCTCTCAAATCATTTCCTCCTAATTCAGTTCTCCAGGGTCAACAGGCCCCTGGCTTCTCTGGGCTTTCCACCCACCCCCTAACTAAACAGTCAAGGGCTTCATCTGAGGGCTGCCAAGCCCAAGGGGAGCAGGGTGGGAGGAGGGAAAATGCTAAGGTATAAGCCCCCATGTCTGTCTTACTGCCCCTTCAGCTTGCACTTGTATAGTCAGGGCCAGCCTCACAGATATGCCGCCAGTGCAATCCACGGGGTCCCACACTTGCTTTAATGCTCTGCTGTTCTCACTTTGAAATTCCATTTTTTTTTTTTTTTTAGACAGGGTCTCATTCTGTCACCCAAGCTGGAGCAGCATGATTTCGGCTCACTGCAGCCTTGATCTCCCGGGCTCTGTTGATCCTCACACCTCAGCTACCTGAGTAGCCGGGACTACAGGCATGTGACACCACGCCCAGGTAACTTTTATACTTTTTGTAGAGATGGAGTTTTGCTATGTTGCTCAGGCTGGTCTCAAATTCCTGGGCTCAAGCAATCCGCCTGCCTCAGCTCCCAAAGTGCTGGGACTACAGGCGTGAGCCACTGCACCTGGCTGAAATTCTTAGTAATTTTTTTTTTTTGACGGAGTCTCGCTCTGTCGCCCAGGCTGGTGTGCAGTGGCGTGATCTCGGCTCACTGCAACCTCTGTCTCCCGGGTTCAAGCGATTCTCCTGCCTCAGCCTCCTGAGTAGCTGAGACTATAGGTGCGCCACCACGCCCTGCTAATTTTTTGTATTTTTAGTAGAGACGGGGTTTCACTGTGTTAGCCAGGATGGTCTCGATTTCCTGACCTTGTGATCCACCCGCCTCAGCCTCCCAAAGTGCTGGGATTACAGGTGTGAGCCATTGCGCCCAACTCTAATTTTTTTTTTTTTATCAAGAGGCTTTGCATTTTTATTTTGCACTGGGCCCTGCAAAGTATGTAGCAGATAGGTAGTCACAGGCCAGACTATGGTCTGTGTAAGTGGCACCCACTAGAGTGTTCAAAATGGTAGCTCTGGCTGGGAGGGCCTCTCGAGCCCATAGAGTTTAGTCCCCTAGATTGATGCTCAAGATTGGAATACACTTGCCCAAGGCCACACAGTCCAGCCAGTCAGTGGCAGTGTTGAAGAGTAGAACCTAGACTGCCTTTCCTTTTCCTCCAGATATTAGGACCCTCCAAGTTTCTCTAGAATAAGCCCTTGGTCTAGATCACTCCCGTCACCCCTTTTAAAATTTTTTTTATTATTTCCATAGGTTTTTGGGGAACAGGTGGTGTTTGGTTACATGAGTAAATTCTTTAGTGGTGATTTGTGAGATTTTGGTGCATCTGTCTCCTGAGCAGTATCCACTACACCCAATTTGTAGTCTTTCATCCCTCACCTCCTCCCCACCCTTTCCCCCGAGTCCCCAAATTTCATTGTTGTCATTCTTACGCCTTTGCATCCTCATAACTTAGCTCTCACTTACGAGTGAGAACATACGATGTTTGGTTTTCCATTCCTGAGTTACTTCACTTAGGATAATAGTCTCCAATCCCATTCCACGCGTCGCTTGCTTGATAGGCATTTGGGTTGGTTCCACATTTTTGCAATGGCAAATTGTGTCACTTTATTTTTTTTTTTTTGAGACAGAGTCTCGCTCTGTCACCCAGGCTGGAGTGCAGTGGTGTGCAATCTTGGCTCACTGCAACCTCCACCTCCCGGGTTCAAGCAATTCCCTGCCTCAGCCTCCCGAGTAGCTGGGATTACAGGCGCATGCCACCACACCTGGCTAATTTTTGTATTTTTAGTAGAGACGGGGTTTCACCATCGTGGCCAGGCTGGTCTTGAACTCCTGACCTCGTGATGCACCCACCTCGGCCTCCCAAAATGCTGGGATTACAGGTGTGAGCCACCGTGCCCAGCCATGTGACCCCTTTTTGACAAGTGATCTTTTAAGTGCTCAGAGCTGTAGATCATCAAGGAGCTTCAGCCCCCATCACAACTCTCATTGGATGCAATGGGCTCTGGTTTTCCTCCCAGGTCATTGCTCCCCTCTAGTGTCAGAGCTCATTGCCTCACATGGCAGACCATTCCATTGTGAGACACCTGTGACACGTGTAACTTTTAAGAAAGCTCTTTAAGAAAATTATGTGAGTTTCCCTCCTTATAATAGTCACCCTTTGGCCCTAGTTATTTTCTTGAGGAACACTTAGAATTAAGTTGGCACTTTCTCCTCTCCAGACTCTCAGGTAGGCCAGCAGAACAGCTTTTCTGTAGGTGGGAAAATGATGGAGTTGATCTGTCCACCTTTAGTCCTATTAGCCCAAGGAATCAGGGTCTCCAATAAGGAGGCAGAGGAAGGGCATGACAAATGAGCACACTTGGCTTGCCGTGCTCCCAGGTGGGAGAGCACCCAAGGGTGTGGGCAGCCCCTGGCTGGGAGGTCAGTACTCTTTGAACATGAGAGCAAGGTAAGCTCTGGGGGTGCAAGGCTTCCCTGTTCTTTTGATTCTCTGCTAAATCCACCAGGGCTTGTTACAGAAATGAGTCCACAGGAGGAATGGTGATCATGCATGTGAATGCCCTGTAGGCCTCAGAATGGTTCTTAGAGAGAGGATGTATTTCAATTCCCTCTCTCTCCTGACTGAGGAAGAGCCTATGGGTTAGAATCACGAAAGGAGGTCTGTGGGTTAGACACCTGGAAGGACTGCCTGACTCCGAAGCCTGGGATGCATCTGATGAGTGCCCATAGAATGCTCTCTGGCCCTGGGGTGTTCAAGCTCAGCTGCACATTAGAATCAGAGGGGAGCTGTTTCAAAGTACCTGTACTCAGGCCCCATTCCCAGAGACTTGCATTTTTTCAGGCAGGGATATGGCCCAGGTATCAGCATTTTCAAATGGATCCCCAAGGGATTATAATGTGCAGCTGAGGCTAAAATCTAGTCATCTAGAGCAGGGCTTCTCCAACTTTAATGTAAAGAGAAATCACCTGGGGATTTTGTTTGAATGAGGATTTCAATTCAGTAGTTATGGGCCTGAGCTTCTGCATTCCTATCAAGCCACCAGGAAATGTCCATGTTGCCAGCTGTGAACAGCACCCTGAGACATCTTTAAGCCAAGGATGACTTGAGCCCTCTTAAGTCTAGGACTGGACAGACGGAGTAGGGCCTGAAAGCTCAAACATGGACTTGATGCCCTTCAAGGACACTGCAAACCTTAGTGGTATGGAGAGCCCAGGCCCGGCTCCTCTAGAAAAGCCTCAGGTTTGGTCCTGAGGCAGCAGTACTGGCTAAGAGAGTTCCCATGGCCAGTGCAGGAAGCTCTGTGAGCCAGTTTTTGGAGCTCAGAATTTGCAGCTACAAGGCAAATCTCACAGCTCCCAGCATCCTCATTCACTAAGCTCAAGAGCCTGGGCATGTGTTGGTCTGCCCTTCCTGCCAAGGTCAACAGCACTGGAATCCCCAACTCTCCACTGCCCTCAAGAGTGATGCGCCCTCAGCCTCCCTCAAACCCCCAACCTCGCCGCTAAGTTGGGCCTCAAATGGTGATGGGTGGCAGAGGGCCCAGATGTCCCCTGCTTTGCTCCCTTGGGCTGTCACTGTTCCCAGGGGCCCAATTAAGCCAGCGCTTTGTCCCTGGGCAGTGGAGGCAGGCATCCCTGGCACTCTTCCGCTCCAGACTCCATCTCTTCATCAGCTGTCACCAGACAGCCCACATAATGTTGGGATTTCATGCTCAATATTCTTGATGAAAGTGGAACATCAAAACCTCAGCGGGGTGGACACATGGAGACTAAGTGAGCGTCTTGCCAAAGGAGCTATCTTCTCAGCACAAGAAATTAACAAAGATCCTTTTCCAAGGCTGTCTTATATTATTATTGTCATTATTATTGTTGTTGTTATTTGCTTCCCTTGCATCTAAGTAGGAACAATAAGTTATGCCTTGCATTTACACACACACACACACACACACACACATATCTATATATCTATTCTCTCTTGTATGCTTGCTGATAGCAATCTCTGCCTCCTGTTATAATAAATATTGATTGGCACTGTTAGGAAATGCCAGGGCTTTAATCTCCTGGCTGCCTGCTCCCTGGCTCAGCAACATGGGTGTTAGGGAGGAAGATTGTATTATCTGCTCACACACCTGTTTTGCCACTCGCCTCTCTCCTGCAGCAAAACGTGGGCTATTAATGCCATGGGGAATTAGCTTTCCTGTGATGTCGCTTTGTCTCTTCCCTGTTCCCCTGTTCTTGTGACTCCAGGGAAAAGCACTTTTCTGGTCTGCCAGCCTCGGGCTGTTACTACCCACACAGCCCCCTAGGGCCCTGGCGTAGAGAAGGAGTGCACATAGTCAGTCACTTACTTGTTCTTCACTCATTTAGTTCTTCTCTCATTGAGCATTTGTCAAGCACCGACTTTGGGATGGGCTCAAGGCTGAATCCCATGGAAGCAGTGCTCCATGAAACATAGTCCCTGCCCTCCCAGAGCTCCCAGTTGGTAGGAAAATGATCCTGTTACATACAATGTGGTCAGCATGAAAGCAGAAGGCAGACTAGCCATGTGAGTGGCACCATAGAGGAAAGGGAGATGTTGGCTTCCTGGAGGAGGTGACCATGAGCCTAAATCAAACACCAATAGGATGGGAAATGTCAGCAAATCCCAGCTGAGGGTTCATTCAAGACCAAGCAATTTGAGGTTCTCAGGAAATGGGTGGCCCTGAGAGGGGAAGAGATGTGTTGAGAGCACTGTTCATTTCTAGTTTGAAACCCCACCCTGCCACTGACCCACTACGTGACCTGGCACAGGTCACAGCCCCTCTCTGGCCTCCATCTGTCCTAAAATGAAACATGAGGTTTACCTCTTCTCAGAACAGGAGGTCCCCACATCCCTCCACCAGGGGCAGCTCCTCTTAGAGGCAGGAACCACCACAGTGTAAGGTTGTTCCCTGGGTGGAGGGTGCCTGTGACAATAACTCTGTCTTGACGCAGAGGTGAGCAGATCCTCTTGCTCAGAGAACCATGACACTGACAGGAAGAAAGGAGTGGGAAGGCAAGCAACCCTGGCTTCCAAAGAGCCTGCCACGGGGAGCCAGCACAGGGCCCTTGTCAGAAGTGGAAGAAGAGAAGAAGAACGTTTATTGCACCAGGCAAAATGGGAGGCACTTTCACATAGATGATGACATTAAATCCCTAACACAAGCCTGTGAAGCAGGGACAATCATACCCACCTCACCAATAAGGAACTTGAGGGGGTGGCAAGGTTTACAGAGATGCTCTGCTGTGCAGTGGCTAAGAGCTTGGGCTCTGGCTCAGACCACCAGATTTGAAGCGTGGCTCTACATCTTTGTAGATAGGGGATCTTGAACAAGTCACTTAACTCCCAGTTTTCTCAGCTCTGAATTGGAGATGATAATCATACCGATTAAATAGATTAAATGAGATAATATGTAGAAACAACTTGGCTGGTGTATAGCAAGTGCTCAAAGGTTATTGCTACTAGTGGCTGAGGTTACGGAGTCGCTGTATAGCAGGGCTACAATTTGAACTTGAGGATGGCTCTAAAGCCAACGCCCTTTGCAATGCTCTGTACCCTCTAGCTTGCCACCTGCTCACCAGCACTGCCACTCAAGCCTTTCTTTTGAGCTAGGCTGAACAGAGCAGTACTTGCGGCGCTCCCTCCTGCTCAGTGGACTTAATGAAGCTAGGTGCTAGATTGCAGAGCAGAGCACTAAATGTTGTAATGGAGGAGACAGCACAGCGCTATAGGAGCCCAGCTGATGATCAGCACTTCTGGGAGGAGAAGGGGAGCTGTCACAGAGACTGCTCTGACAGTTATCATTCAATACCTACTCTTCCCTTCTCTCTGAGTAACAAAGCTCAAATTTTACCTACCATGGCAATGCCTAGCTGAAAGATTATATTTCCTAGCCTCTCTTACAACTAGATGTGACCATGTGACTACATTCTGAGCAATAAAATGTAAAAGCAAATGTCACATGGGACTTCTGGAGCTGCTGCCTAAAAGGAAATTATTGATAGCTAGGATATGTGCCCTTTCCCTTTTCTGTTGCCAAAATGGTGATGTGATGACTGGAGCTCCAGCAGCCATCTTGAACCCTGACAAGACCTCGAAAATGAAGCTGGTACTAGGATGTTAGAGCAGAGAGATGGAGGAGGTGAGATCTTGATGACTCCACAGTGCCACTGTGCCATCTCTGAACTGCCTATCTCCAGGCGTCTGGTATCTGAGACTATAAACCCTTGTGTGTCTAAGCTAGACTTTTTTGGGTTCAGTTTCTTGCACTGAGTGCAATTCCTAAGTGATTCAGAAAACTCCACAGGAAAGAAATAATTTGCATAGGCTCTAGGAATAAGTAATTCTGGACAGAGGAAACAGCCAGTTCAAGGCACGGATGGAGGTTTGAAATGTGTGACACATGATAGATTTGGCAGGGGTAACCAAGAAGTCAGACATACAGTAGACACCTTGTGTCCCAGCCAAACAGGACTCCTGGCTCATACACCGTGCACTCACTCACTCCACAGTGTGGTCCCCTGGACTCTTCTTTAATAACTCTGGGGACCAGCAGCTTCAGTTGTAATTGTTCATGACCTGTTTGTTTTTTCCTTACATCAAATCAAAAGTAATGCAATTTTCAGGTAGCCAGGTGCTATGATCTCCATTTTGCAGATGAGGAAACCGAGGCTTATGGAGGTTTACCAGCCTGTCCTAGGTTACACAGCTAGTAATGGCAGAGCTGGAATTTAAATCCTGGTTGGCCTGAGTCCATTGCCCTCTTTCTACCACTGGTTCTCAAACTCTAGATGCATCAGAATCATCAAGAAGGCTCATTAAAGCACAGATTGCTAGGTCCTACCCCAGAGTTTCTGATTCAGTGGATCTGCCATGGAGGAGCCAAGAGCTTGCATTTCCAATAAGGTGCACAGCAGGGGAGGTTGGGGAGGGAGTGATGCTGCTCATGTGTAGACCTACTTGGAAAACCACTGGATTAGAGCATTAGCTGGGGACTGGGTCTCCTCATAGCAGGTGTGACAGTGTGGAGGCACTGTGACTTAGCAAAGTGGTGCTTCGTCTGGAGTTCTTGAGTTTATGACCCTTTTCATCTATTGTCAGCCAGGCCAGGATGGGTGGCACCTGAGCCAAGCCTGGGCTTGGCAGGAATGCTGAGAATTCCAAACTAGCAAGCTGCTGGCAGGTTCCAGCTAAAATGCAGACAAGCACCACCCTTAGTCCCTAGGTTAGATTTCTTTGGCTCCTTGGCCCTCAGCCTCCAGAAGGGTTAATGCTGACCCACTGGAACAGAGAGACAGAATGAAGAACTTTTTGTAGGCCAGGAGCCAATCTGAATCTCACTGAAAACCTCCAACCAGACCTGAGAGATTCCATAAGCCCCCAAGAGGTTGCTTGAACTGGAGACTACCACGTAAATACTTTCCTATACATTCATGCAAAGGTTTTAAAAAGATTGTCTTAATAGTTGTGCCCTGTTGGCATGTCAGTTTCAGGCTCTGAATTCCTAGAGAGCAAGGAATGGATTTGCAAGGATGAGGAATTAAAACTCACAATGACAGAGAAAACGGTGATGACAATTATAGTGTTAGGGTTGATGTTGGTGGCCACAGTGTAAGGAGAAGAGGAGAGGGAAGTGGTGGTGGTGGTGGGGAGGTGGAAATGAAGGTGAGGAAGGTAGATGGATGTGAGGTTGATGAAGATGTAAGTGGTTAGTGAGGGTGACGAAGGTAGTGAACTGAGTTGTCCATACCCCTCTGAAGACACTTTCCCTCTTATCTCTGTATGTGTCTGTTTCACCTTCTAGAACCTCCTCTGGGGCAGGGCCTGTGCCTTGCTCACCTTTGTGTCCTAGCACCTAGCCTGGTGCACTGCACATCGTCAATATCAACAAGTGCTTGCTGACGAATGGAGTGTGAAATGGCATGGGGCAGGAGAGATGGCAAGGCTGGCCAGCCATGATGACCTGGAAGAAGCGGCCACGTTGGAACACTCCCTTGTGGGAGCAGAGGCTCCACAGAATGATGTCCATGCCCCTGGAGCTCAGAGAGAGAACTGTCCCCGTGAGGTACAACAATGGTGCTCCCTGCCAGTGGTGGCTGTGGAATGAGCACGGGGAGCTCTAGAGACTGGCCTGTCTAGTCCAGCTGGGCTCAGTGGGCCCCAACCAGGCAGCAGCAGCAGCAACTTTGGGGATTTGTTGATTTGTAGAGCCTGCCTGCTGGAGGCAGGCTGTTTTTCCATAATCATCTTTTGTCTGGCTGAACAATAGAGGTGAGGGGGCAGCCAGGCAGGTGAGACATAGCTTGACAAGACCCAGGAAGAGGAGGGGAGGCTCCCACACTGCTTCTAGCCAGCTGCCCCACTGCAGGCCTCCCTTCCTAGCTCGGGCCCTCTGCCGCGGACCCCCAAAGGCTGCTGAGAATCATCAGGCCTGGGATAGGCTCAGCCTGGGACCCCGCCCCCAACCGGGGCTGGCTTTCATACCTCCCCACACACCTCTTTCGCTCAGAAGCTTCGAGGCTTTTGATAAATGTTGGCGCGGTTCAGCGCCCGAAGAAGGCAGGCCGCTCCTGGGAGGAGCCTGTCGACATTCGACACTGGGAGAAGGATGGCCCCACATGGGAGCAGGGTGGGGGTGGGGGCTGCAGCCCAATTCCCCACAGAACAAAAAGAGATTTCTCTCTCCCTTGCACCAGCTGCTGAGTCCCAGCCCTGGCTTGATCATTTTTCAAACTGCAGTAAATTAACATTTTCTGGAGCAGGAAAACCACACTGAGAGGCCTAAATACCAAATTTAGGGATGGCCTCAAGCCCCTTTGGGCCTGCTTCCCCTCCCCCCATTCTTGCTGGGGACTGGGGAGGACAGAGCCCCAAAGGAACAGCTTCTTCCATTTCACTCACACCTTTCCTGGGACTGGCTGAGGGCCCCTCCCCCGTTCCCTGCACACAGCCCTGCCTGTCACCTCCTCTTTGCTAACATTCCCTTCTCCACCTCTCCCACCCCATAGAATGTAGTGCAGGCGTGTTTATTCCCACTTGGCAGAGGTGAGCCGGAGGACCTGGGAAAGAGTGGGGGAGAAAGGGTCCAGTGAGAGTGCAGGGAGAGGTCCTGACGTTGGGCCCCTGAGGCACAAGTTAGAAGTCCTGATACCCCTGGTTTCCCAAACCTGAACTTGATTTATTTCCACTGAGTTCTGAAGCATACAGTTTAGATAGGACAAGGAAGCCCCCAGGCTCTCTGGATCATCTTCCTGTCTCTGCAGAGTGGGAGCTCCCCTATTCCAAGCCTTCAAGGGAAGACATTCCGGGAATAAAGTCTGCTGTGGGTATCTCTGCTTTTGTATCTCCTTGTTGAGATAGAGAAGTGTTCGTTTATTCCGAGCGAGGCGGTTGCCCTTTGCTGTGTGCTTAGTATGTGTCAAGTAGCACGCTGGGTGCTTTCCAGGCATCATGTCATTGAAACCTCAGAGAATACTTCCAGGGAACGGAAACAGAGGCAGACACTGAGGCTCAGAGAAGTGAAATGACTTTCCCAAGGTCCCACGTCAGAGGCAGGATTGCTATCCAGGTCTATTGGGTGTCAGAGCAGTGCTCTCTTCTCCTGCCACTGTCCCGTCACCCTTCCCGCTCCTCTGTTCAGTGGGCCCAGCTGCCCGTGGCGACCTTCCCCTGTTCCCTCTGTCTCTTCTGACTCAGGACTGCCCACAGAGGCTTGAACCAGCTGCACTGTCCTGTCACCAGCTGGGGCCTCAGCTCTAGCAGTGGGGAGCCAGGATCTTGGCCTCACAATGGACTGGGGGGGGTGGCCACAGCTGGAAGCAGCTGGAAGGCAGGCCTTGTGGAAGGAAGTGCAATGGCACACACACACACACAGAGATACACAGAGACACACACACACAGACACACACACACTGGGGTTGGGTGGGTGCTCAGGGAAACCATTCCCTTTGCCTTTCCAGAGAGCAGAAGGAAAAAAAGGAGTCAGGCTGTGGCCTGAACCCTTGTGTAGCTCAAGCCCTGGGGTGCTTGGCTCTCTCAACATCAGAGGGCTATGAAGTCCCTCAAAATCTGGCACCCATCTACCTTTTGGAACTTATTTCCTGCCCCTTCTCTTTATACTCTCTGGTTCAACCAAACTCAACATTCCTCCTCTGTGCCTTCCCTCATGCTGTTCCTGCTGCCTGGATACCTGCCCTCCTCACTTCCCCGTATGCAAATTCTATCCATCAGCTAGGGCCCAGGTCAACAGCCACTTCCTGCAGGAAGCCTTCTTGGTCCTCCTCACCTCGATACCTCCCTCTTCTCTGCCCCAACCTGAAAGAAATTCTTCCCTCCTCGGCACTTCCTCTCTTAAGGCATTAGCTACTTTCTCCCTGGAATTTGAATCATCTGGATCTGCCTCTTAGACTCCTTCTAGACCAGGAGTTCTCTGAGGGAGGAGCTTGGTCAGATTCATCTCTGTATTTTCTAGCACCTTGCTTGAGATTTCTCTGAAATGTATTGTCTACCGCATACCTCACACGGGAGGGTGGCATAGTGTAGTGGGAAAAACAAGGCTTTGGAGTCAGAGGCACCTAGGGTTAAATCCCTGCCCTGCTTCTTTCCAGCTGGTGCCCTTGAACCAGTTACCTTCCCACTGAGGCTTGATTTTCCTCAGCTCTTGTAAGATAAAAATAATAATTGCTGGCTGGGCGCGGTGGCTCACGCCTGTAATCCAAGCACTTTGGGAGGCTGAGGCAGGCAGATCACAAAGTCAAGAGATCAAGACCATCCTGGCCAGCATAGTGAAACCCCATCTCTACTAAAAATACAAAAATTAGCTGGTCGTGGTGGTGCGCGCCTGTAGTCCCAGCTACTCAGAAGGCTGAGGCAGGAGAATCACTTGAACCCGGGAGGCGGAGGTTGCAGTGAGCTGAGATCACGCCACAGCACTCCAGCCTGGTGACAGAGTAAGGCTCCATCTCAAGAAAAATTGCTACTACCCAGGGTTATGGTCAATATTAAATGTGGAACTAAAAAATAAAGTACCTCCTAAAATATGTGGCACATTTTTGTGTTCAATAGATTATTTGCTCATTACTTCTCCCTTTAACAGGGTCTGAGAAATGAATGAATAAATGAATGAATGAATGAGGAGATGAATTAATGTTGTGCCATCCAGCCGGCTGTAGCCTGAGGTGCTGGGCCACCTCTGATCTGGCTGTCCTCTCCTCCAGGCAGACCCACCCACCAGCCCACACCCCTCCATTCTGTTCCCAGCCACCCCAGGCCCACAGTTTACATGCTGAAATTCCCAGAAGCCAAGACTTCCAAACAAACCCCCCAAGTTTGGATTTATCAGCCATGCTATTAAAACAGTAATTTTCAGCTGCCTAATGTTTCCAACTTCTGCTCTAATCCAGCGGGTAAATATTTACAGAGCCTGACACCACTCCTAGGCCACTTGCTCTGCTGCCAAACATTCATTTCCCTTGTAGCTCCACTGGTTTGATATTTTTAGGAGCGGGGGAGGATGGAGGGACGTGTGTGTGTGCATGTGTGTGTGTCTGTGTGTGTGTGTGTGCACGCATGCATGCCTGCATGTGTGTGTAAGGGGTGGGAGAGAGGCTGTCTTTCTCATGGTGAGTTCCTGGATGGGGAGAGACACAGGGTAACATAGTCCTTTATACTTCCTTCACCCTGATCTCCCCTACTGGGGGCAGAGGGGAACGGGTATGGTGCAGTGTGTACAGATCCTCAGGCATCCCCTTCCTTGGCCTCCCTCAACCCTTTCACCTTCCCACCACACACACAGTCACACATGCACACACACAGCTAGCCAGCACAAATCTCCATACAGGCTAACCATAGAGACAGCAGAGAAGCCTCGGGGAGCACATGCAGGCACTGGAGGCCTACAGACTTAGGGGCCTGCCTCAATTCTGCCATTTGCCAGATGGGTGGCCGTGACTATGTCCATCCCCAACTCTGAGTCTGTTTCCTCATCTGTGAAATGCAGGTAAGAATGCCCAGCCCCATGGTGAGATAAGTTGGCGAGCACCAAGCACAGTTATGCTAGGTGCCCTGTAAAAAGTGCTCCCCTCTTGCCTCCTCACCCTTTAGAAAGAAGATAGGAAGCATGCCCTCCAACCCACCGATGCCCCGGTCCTGCTGGAGTGCTGATCACTTGTCAGAACTTCCATGCCCTTGCCTGTGCTCTTCCTTCTGTCTGAAATATTCCCTGAGCCCCAGGAAAGTTCTCAGCATCTTTTCTTAAGACTCAGAACACATGGCTACCTCCTCTGAGAAGTATTCCCTCATGGCCCTAAGAGAATCTCACTCTGTCTCTCTCTCTGTCTGTCTTTCTCTTTGATTAAGCATTCTTAGTGAATGAAGCCTGAGTCATATTCATCTCCATGGCCTCAGCATCTAGCACAGAGCTAGACAAGGTACTCAAAGAATATTTGTTGTGCATGTGCATATTTGTTTAATATTTATGGATTGGTTGGAAGAGGGGAAGGAGCAAAGGATGGCTTTTAGCTTGAGCTATCTGAGACACTTTATCCCCCTCACAGGGAGAACAAAAGGAAGAGAGAATGGGACCAACATTTATGGAATGCTCCTTGCAGGCAGGGATCTTGTCTGTCTTGTTCCTGTTGCAACCCCAGCATTTAGAATGGTGTCATGACATTTAATGAGCTCCACTCTGTGCCAAGCAGTAAATACTTTACATGGATTAACTTACTTAACCCTTATAACAGCCCTATGAGGTAGGTCCCTTATTGTAGAGATGGGGTCACTGGAGCACAGAGAGGTTAAGTCATTCAACCAGGGTCACACAGATAAGAAAAGGCAGAACTGGATTTTGAACTCAGGCAGTCTGGCTCTGAAGCCTGCACTGTTACTACACTATCCTATCTCCCTTCGTAGATACTCAAGGAATATTTGTTGAATGAATAAATGAATGAATGTTTACCATGTGAATGGCTGTACATGGCACAGTTATATATATTTTTATAGACTCCTCACAGCAGCCTTTCCTTGCAGGGTAGGTGCAATCATCTCCATTGTTCAGATGAAGAAACTGAGGCTCAGAGATGTAAAGTAGCTTGTCCCGGGTCACACAGCTAGGAAGCAGCCAGGCCAGCTTGCCTCTGGTGTCCTGTCCGGCTGGAAGCCGCAGGAAGAAATCCAAAGGGTGCTTTATTCTCATCCCTTAGTGCACAGAAGGGAGCAGGACTTCTGAACATAGAGGTTTCAGCACCCCAAGAGGCCAAGCTGGAAATGATCATAGATATCATCCATCCCACCCTTTCAGATTGAAGATGAGGAGCTGGGCCCAGAAAGATTAGTAGTTTGCCCAAGGCCATATAGCAACTAAGCCAGTATACCTGAGCCTGCACAATGCCCCTCCTCTCCTCATCTCTCTCAGGTCTCCCCAGGCCACCCAGGGATCATAGTCCAGCTGGCCCGGCCATGAATCTATTTCCCCATGGGATTGGCTTCTGCTAGCTGGAAACTGAGAGGGGTGTAATGAGGAGGAAAGAGTCCAGCAGGGAGAAAATGGGTTGCTTCGGGGAAGAATTCCAAACACATTGAGCTACAATGGAGCCCCTGTTATTAGTAGTTGTAGTATCATAAGGATGCCTGAAATGTTGGTGGCGATGATGGTGATGATGATAACATTCACGGGAGGGGGATAAGGAGAATGAGGATTTGGCATCATGGCTTAGCAGGTTCCTCTCTTCCCCTCCTAGACCAGGATTTGCTCGACCCACTCTAAAGAAAGGACAGCCCAAGTAGGGCCACGCGGATGGCTGCGTAGGCTGAGCCCTGCTCAAGAGTGCCGGCTGCAGGTGACCAGTGGGAGCTAAAATTCAACCCCAGCTCCTTGCACCAACCCATGTACCTTGCCCAGAGGAAAGGATGCCTTTTTCTAATTGCACAGGTTCCATGTATGTTAGGAGTGACCTTGAGATGAAGCACACAGGAGCATGTATTGGGGATGGGGCAGGGACCAAATGCCACAGGTCATCTTTCCTGGCCAGGCCAACATCCTGGAGCCAAACAGCTGTAACCCTGAATCTGTCCCATTACTTGCTCCCTTGTGATTTGACCTTGAACCAATCACTTTACCTCTCTGAGCCTCAGTTTCCTCATCTGGAGAATGGGGCAGTGTTCGGAGAGTTAAATCAGATAGATAACGTGTTGAACAGAGTCTGGCCCAGAACAGGTGATGAAAACAAAATGAATTCCCTCCTGCATCCCCTTCCCTCTTTCTCCAGGCACTAAATATTTGTTCTATTTTTGTTTGGGGCCCAAGCCCCTCCCAGGCCCCACCCTCACCTGCCTAGGTATCAGGGATTAGAAAACAAAAATTGGCCCTAGGACCTCCAGAGATCCAGAGCACCAATGAAGGACCTCTTAGGCAGTTTCTCCTGAGCATTTGTAGCCCAGACCTAAATATCTGGGCCAGTAATGCCCCGCCTGGCTGTCTGGGAGGCTCCCTTTGGGAATTAAGGAGGCTGCAAGATCCCTGGGTCTTTCCCCTGCCCATCTGCTCCCCCTCCCCAAGGCTGCTGAGAGGCTGAGGTGATGGATGGGGCTCTGACTTCCCCTCACCACTTCTTTGATGAGAAGAAAGAAAAGTCCACCTGAGTCTCAAATCAAAAACAGGTGAATTGCCTCTAAGTCAGGCTGGGCCCTCTCTGGGGTCTACAGGAAGGTTGGGGGCTGAGGGGAGAAAGGGAGAATGTGATAAATCACACTGTCAGGTGGGGGTGCTACCCTCCAGCTGCAACAAGGACCACTGGCAGCTCCAGAGCTGCCTCCTCCGAGGATGGGTGTGTGCCCAGAACAAGAGGTGGGGAACAGGCAATCATCCCTAACGACTCCCACCTCCCATCCTGCCCCCAGTTCTGTCATGCACACATACAACTTCCTTCACTTCACCAATCCCCCAAAGCACGTGCCGGGTGGCAACACCACCTCACCTGCGTTCTCATATCCCCAGCATGCTCACAGCTGGGAGGCGCGAGCCTCGGGGCCTGGTCTCAGCTCGCCACCACCTTGCTGCATGTACCTGGGCAAGTCTTTGCCCCTCTCTGGACCGCAGTTTCCTGATTCATCCCACAAGGGGCTAAGTTCTTTTGGAAGCTAAGAGGTGAAAGGCAGGCAATGGGCCTTGGGTGTGTACCCTGGGGTAGAGCTGGAGGGTGGAGTGAGGACCACAGTGGTCCCATATATTGGTGTTTGACTTATCTCTGCCCCAGACCTCTTCCAGCACTGACATTCTACAATTCCAGGCACCAAGAGCTGCCCAGATCCTCAGAGTCAGGGAGCAACTATGCCAGACAGATTCCCCAACATGCTGACATCAGGGCCCACACCCAACCCCAGTCCCTCTTCCAGTGCAACTCACAGATACAGACAGACTCCTCTCTGTCACACCAGTGGCCCCTAGCATTTTAAAGGGGGCCATGGGGACAGAGGGTGAATCTGGGAGAAGCCATGCTCAGGCCTCCTGGGATTGACAGTCACCACTGAAAAATGAAAAAAATAGAGGACGGGCTGGGAGAGTCCCCAGATATCTACCTCTCCATTGTCTTCAGGGGCAAACTGAAGCCCAGGGAGAGGATGGGAAAGGTCACACGGCCAGGGCCAGAGGTCAGAGCCGGAGCTGGGAGCAGGCCCCAGGTCTCTGGATTCTCAATCTCCCTCCCCTCCAGAAAAGGCTGCACTTGCTAAGAGGACTGGAGAGTTTCTGACCCACAGCTGCCTCCACTCCCAGATTCCAGCAGCGCTGGATGTTCCCTCCCTCACTCCCTGTCTCAACCCGCAAAACCTGGGAGCGAGCCCACAGCCCTGGGAAGAGGCAGGGCCAAGGCCCACTCCACCCTAACATCCCGACTCCTCCAGGGAGAGGCCGCCCGAGCCAGGGCAGAGGGAAAGGAGAGGGAAAGCAGAAGAGAATGGAGAAGGGGGAAGGAGGAGGGGAGAGAAGAGAAGGGAGAAGAGAGGAGGACAAGGGGAGAGGAGCAGGAGGGGGGAGAGAGAAGCGGGGAGTGAAAGCTGAAAGCTGATAAGGAAGAAAGGAGGGGAAAGGTCCGAGGAGAGGAGATGGAACGTGGGCTCTGAGAAGGGAGAAGGCTGACCAGGCGGGGAGTGGAGGGAGGGCAGGTAGGAGAGATACACCCAAAAAAGGGACAAGCTGAAGACAAGAGCAAGGGAAAGGGGTGGGCAGAGGGGCAGGAAAGAGGGCTCCAGCCCAGGGGACTCCCCTCCCCACGTTTCACGGACCTCCCCCAGGGGCAGTGGGGGCGAATTGAAAATGAAACACCTCTTCCCCGGGCCCAGGGATGTGACCCTCGGCATAAGAGGATTAGGGAGCCTTCCAAGAGGAAATGGGGAGGGTGCCAGGAGTGGGGGAGCCGAATGCAAACTCCTGCTGCCCCCGCACCCCCCCCCCCCACCAACGCCGGCAGAAAGTGCGCGCCTCCACGCCCATTGGAGCCATGGAGCGCCAGTGCCCCCTTGTGGCCATGGCCCTTGGCTCACCCGGCCGCAGCGGCGGTCTAGAAAACTGGGGGAAAGGGTGCACGGGGTGGACCTTTGGACACCTGAAGGGGACGAGTGCGACGAAAATCCAGGGGGTGGGTCAGTGACTTTGCTGGAGGCCTCCAAACCCTTCAAGCATCAGTAAAGACCTCAATAGTGAGCCTGGGCGTTTCTCGTTGGCCTCTCCCACCCTTGCAAGGGTGGCTCACAAGGCATGGGCTGGAGGCTCTAAGGCACAAAAAAACCAGCGCACATCCACGCCTCCGAATGCCACGCTCACCCCAGCGGCACAGTTTCCGTCCTTATCCTGGCCTCTGCCTCTCATCATCCTCTGGGTGCCTCCCACTTCACTCCCAAGGGCCTGCTTCCCTAGGCCATAGCGCACAGCCTGTGTTTGTGTGTGCGTGTGTGTGTGCGGCGGAGTGTAGAGGTTCTTGTCCACAGTGAGGGGTGGAACTGAGCTGGATAAGACACTTACCGGGAAGAGTCAAGAACCCTGGGTTCCAACTTGCTTCCATGGCTGTCTTGCTGTGCAACTTTGAGCATGTCTTTGCCCTCTCTGGGCCTCAGGCTCCCCATCTGGAAGCAAAAGACTTGGCCTCAATTATTTCTAAGGGTCTATCCAGCCCTCTACACTCTATCTCTATCTCTAACACTCTAATTCTATCATTCCAAAAGAGAGAGCTTGAGGAAGAAACTAGTCCAACGCAAGGGAGAATTAGTAAGTACTCCACTGTCGTGTGGAGAAGGGGTTTGCAACTACAATCAGGTGGACATCCCACCCAGCCCTTGGCCCCAACTCCTCCTCCAGTGCCCTCAGCAATACTTCTGCCCCAGATCTGCACAGAGACGCCTGTGGGTTTCAAACTCAGGCCCGCTCAGTGGGACTGGGGTAACTTCTTCCACGCCAGAGGTCCAGGGCAAGAGGCCAGCCGCCCTCCTCAGTCCCTCACCATGACAGGGGGTGCAGAACTCCTTATGTGTCCATTCAAAGCCCAGAGCCCCAGAGTGGATGGAAAGTGCAAGGTCAGCAAGAT
This sequence comes from Pan paniscus, assembly GCF_029289425.2. Classification (NCBI taxonomy): domain Eukaryota; kingdom Metazoa; phylum Chordata; class Mammalia; order Primates; family Hominidae; genus Pan; species Pan paniscus. The sequence goes on from NC_073272.2 coordinate 68,937,218, forward strand.
CTCTTCTCTTCAGTGAGCCCAGCTCAAGGCAGGAGACTCAGCCTCGAAATGGAGAAACCTGAGCCTGGCTCAGCTCCCCCAGAGAGGAGGGGAGGGAGGGGAGGAAGCACAGGGAGGTGAAGGGCACCTCAAGGAGGCAGCCTGGCTCAGGCAGGAGAGACCTCGCCCAGTGCTGAGAAAGCCATGAAGGAGAACGAAGCCCTGAAAGGTGTGGGGTGGAGGAGGCAGGGTCACCCAGCTAGGGAAATGAACCAGAAAGAAGGCAAAGAGTGTCTTTGGTTTGAGTCAGTTAGGTGCTTGAGTCTGTCAGTTATTTTTTCTCTGCCTCAATTTCCTCATCTGCAAAATGGGGGTAATAGTATTCACATCACTGAGCCGTTGTGAGGATTACATGAGTTAACATTTGTAAAAAGCACTTAGAACATTCCCTGGTACCTAGTCCGTAATTTTGTTTTATTTCTATTTTTAACCCCCAGGAAATCCCGTCCCAGAGCATACAGTCTGAGGAATCCTGGAATGCTCTAAGACCCTTATATTTAAAGACTTAAAAGAATTGATCAGGGCTGGGCATGGTGGCTCACGCCTGTAATGCCAGCACTTTGGGAGGCCGAGGCAGTTGGATTGCTTGGGGCCAGAGTTGGAGACCAGCCTGGGCAACATGGTGAAACCCTATCTCTACAAAAAATACAAAAAAATTAGCCGAGTGTGGTGGTGCATGCCTGTGGTCCCAGCTGCTCAGGAGGCTGAGGTGGGAGGATCACCTGGGCCCAGGAGGTGGAGGCTGCAGTGAGCTGTGATCACCCACTGCACTCCAGTCTGGGACAGGAGTGAGACCCTGTCAAAAAAAAAAAAGAGAGAAAGAAAAGAAAGAAAGAACGGCTGAGCGTGGTGGCTCATGCCTGTAATCCCAGCACTTTGGGAGGCCGAGGCGGGCGGATCACAAGGTCAGGAAATCAAGACCATCCTGGCTAACATGGTGAAACCCCGTCTCTACTAAAAATAGAAAAAATTAGCCTGGCATGGTGGCGGGCACCTGTGGTCCCAGCTACTCGGGAGGCTGAGTCAGGAGAATGGCGTGAACCCGGGAGGCAGAGCTTGCAGTGAGCCGAGATAGCGCCACTGCACTCTAGCCTGGGCAACAGAGCAGACTCTGTCTCAAAAAAAAAAAAGAAAGAAAAAAAGAGAAGAAAAGAAAAGAAAGAAAGAGAGAGAGAAAGAAAAGAAAAGAAAGAATCGATCAGGTTCAAATTTCACTCCTCAGCTCCCTGCTACCCATTATGAATACAAATAGGTCAATCTAAGCTCACAGACTGAAAAAGACTTACCTAAGATCACACAGCAAATTGTGGCTCAGTTGAGGTTTCTTCACTGCCAGGCCTGAACCTCACTGTTTGTCCTTCCCTAGACTGGTGTCCTTTGGTATCTCTGCTTGCCAGCTCTGACCCTAAATCTTAGATGGGATCTCAGCAAGTGTCCCAGTGGCTGGACCACAGCTCTGAGACTGGGAGGCTCTCTTTCGGTTTGTTGAAGGTCCTGTCTGGCAGTTAGTTCATCTCTTCACTCCAGTGTCCCTTGGAACCAGTTTTTCCAGCTGAAAGGAACCTTGGAGGTCAGCTGGTCCCCAAGCTTCCCCTTTCATCTGCCATCTGCCATCACTAGAGACCTCCATCACCATCTTTTTCCATCTCTGTACCCTCTGACCCCCTCCTTCAAACTCTCTGCCCCTGACTCTGCCCCATCCTGCAGGTCTTTAACTCCAAATAACCTAGACCCTCCCTGGCCTCTTGTCGTTTTTCCCTGGGGGCCAGCTGTGTCTGGTTGAAGAGCTTGCTCAGCCTGGTGATTAACATCAAACAGGACAACCAGGGAAACAGAGTCATCAGTCCTATTCAGCTCAGCAGCCAGCTGGCCCTCCTGCCTTGCCACCACCCCACCAGGCTGGCCGCTATGCCAGGTTTTGCCTTTTCTCAGTTTCTGCTTGGAGCGGCCAAGCGTAACAAGCCCAACTGCCCTGCCCAGGAGAGGGTAGTGTCCAGAGACTCAGGCAGGACTCCAGGCCTACGGAGAAGGTGACCATGGGCCACCACCAGCAGGGCTGAGGAGGTGGAGGAGCTCTCTCATCCTTCCAGCACTGCCCCCTCCCTCCCTGCAGCCCAGCTTGGGCTGAGCTATTCCCTAGCGCCTGGGCTAGACCTGTTTCCAATGATTCACGTCTATGCATTCCCACCTCGCCCCTGGGAGCCAGCTCTGCACTCTTAATAGATCTTACGGTTAAGAAGTTTTTTCCTGCTACTCAGCGTTAGTGCTTAAAGTGCAGTTACACTCTGAAAATTGACCATAAAATGACACCATGGGGTCCACATTTATCCTCCAGTCACAATTCCAGACCAGCTTGGTTCAGTTTTCAGGTTGAAAAATGGCTTTTGGGGGCTTCAAACTCCACCCAAGTCCTAAATCTGCCTCAGTGCTTCCCCCTCAGTGGCGCCTCCCTCCCCCAGGCTGGGGGAGAGGCAGGCCCTTGGACTGCTGAGGTGGCGAGCCAGGCCCAGCTCAGCTTGGACCATTTCCTGCCACAGTTGGGTGGAGGTGGGGGCAGCTGTGGGAGTGTGAGGGACTTGGCCTGGACATAGGCAGAGATGGGCCCAGCCTACCCAAGCTCTGGGGCCTTGAATGAGCCCCCATGCTGTGAGGGACATTGGAATGAGTCCCCCTTCCATCCCTGCTCTCCTGGCAGGGCGAGGGCCAAGGCTGAGAGAGGGAGCTTCCTCAGCCCAGAATCTCTGCAGAGCCTCTGGGAGGCAGGGTGGGAAAGGGAGGGATACTGGAGGTCTTCAGATGCCCCCCCTGCCCATTATTATGCCTTGAGGCAGGGGCAACCCTCTGTTCAATCGCTCTTGTTTGCTCAGCAAATGTGGCAATTCTCTTATCTTGGGTGTGCTACTCCTCAACTGTTTGGCCAGTCAGTTTAGGGCTAAGGGCTGGATTCACACTTGCTCTGGCCTTGAGATCACCCCTGGTGCAAGTCAGAATAAGGAGGCACCTGGCAGTATAAATGTGGGGGCCACGGGCTTCAGGTCTGAGCGCTGTGAGCTGCTGGCTCCTCAGGTTATCGGCTGCCGCTGCCGCTGCCGCCAAGTGCCTACACTAAAGCACAGGCAGGTTACCTGTAGGAGGACCCTCCTTAGTGTTTTTCCCTCCTGTTTACTCGAACAAGGCCTGGTTATCTGGTTCCCAAGTCCACAGCAAATTAGAAGCAGTAAATCAGAAGGAGGGCAGAGGGGCTGCTGGAAGCAGGCACACTAAAAGTGTCAAGAAGTGAGAGCTGATGGCCTGACAGCAGGGGAGTAGGCAGCAAACTAGTAAAACACAAAACAACCCCAACCAGGTACAAGAGCTCAAAGAAGACAAACAAGCTGGGGCCATTTAGCCTAGTGGGGACACCCTGGGGGAGAGCGCCACAGCACAGTGCTGATAATGGTGGGCTATTAATGAGGAGGACCCCAAATCTTTAGAAAGAAGAGTCCAGGAAGATGAGGAAGATATTTCCTAAACACGTATGTCAAAAATGAGTGATCTTGGGCCGGGTGTGGTGGCTCATGCCTGTAATCCCAGAACTTTGGGAGACCGAGGCAGGCAGATCACCTGAGGTTGGGAGTTCAAGACCAGCCTGACCAACATGGAGAAACCCCATCTCTACTAAAGATCCAGAATTTTCCAGGCAAGGTGGCACATGCCTGTAATCCCAGCTACTCAGGAGGCTGAGGCAGAAGAATCACTTGAACCCGGGAGGCAGAGGTTGCATTGAGCTGAGATTGCACCATTGAACTCCAGCCTAGGCAACAAGAGCGAAACTCCATCTCAAAGAAGAAAAAAGAGTGATTTTTTTTCGGGGGGAGGGTTTTTTGAGGTGGGCACTCACTGGAATAAAATCTCAGCTTTCAGGCAAATTCTAAAGTCCAGAGTGCCTCATTCCTCAAACCCTCCCCACCCTACAGAGCTGAAGTCAGCTGGGTCACCCATTCCAAGAGCCAGTGCACAGAGAGCCATGCCCGCCTGCTTTGGAGCCAGTCCTGAGTTCAGCCCCAGCTCCACCGCTTGCTGTCCATGGGACTCTTGACAAGTCACTTTACCTCAGCTGTTTCCTCTGTAAAATGTTGGCAAGAATACCTGCTTTGCATGGCTGGGAGGATTCAGTCAGTAAAATTAAAGCCCACATGTCCAGCCCCCAGTGCATAGTAGGGACTCACCTGGTGTTTTGTTTTTCTCCTTCGAGGAGGTCTCCTTCCAGAGGTCAGAAAATTGTGGCCCAGCCTGTCTTTCCCAGCCCTCCCTTGTGATAGGATCTCAGCGGGCAGCAGCACAGGGGCCTCTGCTCTTAGCCTTTTTGGCAGGGACAATGGAGCTCGGAGGTGATACTGGCTTTGGGTGGGGCCATCTGCTGGCATGTGCCAGAAGATGGGGGAGAAGGAGGAGGAATCAGGGCTGTGGGAGCCAGGGGTTAAGGGCCAAAATGGCGAAGAGGTCAAGAAGCCCCTTTTGCTTCTTCCTCTTCCTCTGGTCTCCACAGCCTTCCCTTGCAAGAGCATCTCCTCTAGCCTTCATGATGCCAGTCAAGAGCACCTGGAACTCGGGCTGGGCATGGTAGCCCATGCCTGTAATCCTAGCAGTTTGGGAGGCCAAGGCGGGTGGATCACTTGAGGCCAGGAGTTTGAGACCAACCTGGCCAAGATGGTGAAACCCCGTCTCTACTAAAAATACAAAAATTAGCCGTGTGTGGTGGTGTGCACCTGTAGTCCCAGCTACTGGGGTGGCTGAGGTAAGAGAATCGCTTGAACCAGGGAGGCGGAGTTGCAGCGAGCCACTGCACTCCAGCCTGGGTGACAGAGCGGGATGCCATCTCAAAAAAAAAAAAAAAAAGCACCTGGAACTCAAGCCAGGAATAGTGAAGAGGGGCCCACCTCCTGGGGGACAGGTGCCAACAAATGTCATGGGAAAAGTACCTGTGGCACAAGCTAAGCTGGCCAGTGGCAGCATGGACCAGGCATAACCAGTGTCTGAAGACAGGCAGGTACACCTGGCACCTGCTGGCCAGGACACCAGTATTCCAGAGACATGTGGAACACAGTCCCTCTGCTCAGAGGCAAGCTTCAAACTTTCCCTCATTGTCTTTGGTGAACACCCTCCCCGCCGTGCCATGTAGGTGGGGCCGCAAAAGACAGGAAGGCTCCTGCTTGGGGAGAATGAGGGAGTAGGAGACACCTGGATCTATCTCATTCAAGAGAGAAAAGTGACATTTGAAGGACAGTGAAAAGAGCACTAGACTAAGTCAGTCTCATCCCAAACCCAGACTGGTGCCATCTTTTGAGTTTCAGTTTCCCCAAAGAGCTTGGGCTTTGGGGACAGACAGACCTACTTCCTCGATGACTCTGGGCAGGTCATTTCTTCTTCATAAGCCTCAGTTTCCTCTTCTACTTCATGGGATTGCTGAAGAGAACCTGTGATTAAAAGGACTGGCCTGGCACAGTGGCTCATGCCTGTAATCCCAGCACTTTGGGAGGCCGAGGGAGGTGGATCACAATGTCAAGAGATCAAGACCATCCTGGCCAACACGGTGAAACCCCGTCTTTACTAAAAATACAGAAAAATTACCTGGGCGTGGTGGCACGTGCCTGTAGTCCCAGCTACTCAGGAGGCTGAGGCAGGAGGATTGCTTGAACCCGGGAGGCGGAGATTGCAGTGAGCTGAGATCGCACTACTGCACTCCAGCCTGGTGACAGAATGAGATTCCATCTCAAAAAAAGAACTAACAACAACAACAAAAGGACTAAGCCTGGTGTCTGGGGAGTACATACTAAATGGTGTATGTCTACACACTCCACTCCTCCGAGCACTTTTCATGGATTGACTCCTTTACTCCTCACAGCAATGCTGTGAACTAGGAATTGCTATAATGCTCATTTTAAGGACGGGGACACTGAGGTTCTGAGGGTGTAAGTGACTTTCCCTATGTTGCATAGCTAAGAAGCCACAGAAGCAGGATTCAAACCCAGGCATCATGACTCTAAAGCTTTTACCAATTATGCCATAATGAGGATTTTTTAAGCAAATGGATGCAAAAGTGCTTTGTCAACTGTAGGCTGCTAAACTCATGTGAGGGGAGGGTTGTGTTATTTAAAAATCATATCGGCCAGGTGCAGTGGTTCACGCCTGTAATCCCAGCCCTTTGGGAGGTCAAGGCTGGTAGATCACTTGAGGTCAGGAGTCTGAGAGCAGCCTGGGCAGCATGGTGAAACCCAGACTCTACTAAAAATACAAACAAGAAAAAAATTAGCCCGGCATGGTGGCGGGTGCCTGTAGTTCCAGCTACTTGGGAAACTGAGGTGAGAGGATCACTTGAACCCAGGAGGTGGAGGTTGCAGTGAGTCAAGATCACTCCACTGCACTCCAGCCTGGGCAACAGAGTGAGACTCCGTCTCAATGAAATAATTAATTAATTAATTAAAATAAAAATCATATTATCAGCTAGTCCCTGGAGACACGGTGGGCACGAGGCCGTAGAATGAAAGGTCCCCCAGCCCTGCAGGTCTGGGTGGTCCCTACCAGGCCTCTTGTTTCCCTGGCTTCCAACAACCCATGTTCCTCTTGGCCTGGGCCTTCATGTGTGGAGCTTCTCTGCTGGCATCTGTCCCCTGGGACCTAAGCCTGTGGAGGGTGGCTCAGCACCCTGCTGCTGCCAGGAAAGGGACATCAAAGTGGCAGCATGAGGGTGAGATGGCTGCCTGCTTTGTTTTTAGAGGCTGTGGGTTTCATGGCACACACGCAAGCATGCAAGGAAGGGGAGACAGACTGGCTGGCAGGCAGGCAGGTCAAGGAGCTGGTGGGCTAGGGAGTGGCTGGGAGGAGCAGTGTGGAAGGATGAGGGTGACAGCAAAATGTGGCAAAGGCCCAGAGGGAGGGAGGGAAGAGGTGGTATTGGTGTGGGCGGCTGGGAGGGTGTGTTCATTATGTCACTGCTGCTGGGCTTCTGGAGGGAAGCCCTGGGGAATGCTGCATGCCTAGCAGCAGGCTGCTAGAGGGTTGTGGGCTGCCATCGGTTGGTATTTCCTTCCTTCCTTCCTTCCTTCCTTCCTTCCTTCCTTCCTTCCTTCCTTCATACATGTATGCATTCATTTCTATATTCATCCGACAACTACTCATTGAACCATCAAGTATGGAATCGTGGGTTTAGCAAAAGAGCTCTGGAGTCAGACTGCCTGTGTTGAATTCTGGCTGTACTTTTTATTGGCTGTGTGACCTGGAGCGAGCTACTCACCCACTGTGCCTCAGTGTCTGAATCTGTAAAGTGGGTGTAATAATAGTACTTACCTCAGAGGATGGTTGTAAGGATTCGATGGGTTATTCCATGTAAAATTCTTAGGACAATGCCTGGCACATAGTAAGCGCTCAATAAACATTTGTTAAGTATGTTCCTGCTTGCATGCATGCATGCATACACACATACACACACACACACACACAAACATATGCACAGCCTTCCAGACCTTGTGTCAGGCACTAGGAGCACTAGGATAACAAGACAGACACAGTCCCTGCTCTCATGGAGCTGACTTTTAATCTTGAACTGATGCTATAGTGGAGCCCTTCCTGTCATTTCTAGAATCCTCCTAAGCAGACAGAAGTGGAACAATGTTTAAACTGGCACTGCTGGGTCCAGAATGCAGCCTCTGTCCCTCTCTGCTATGCATTCCTCAGTGGGTACAGGCCAGGCCTGACAGTTCTGCACTTTGGAGACCTTTCTCCACAGTCCTGAAAGGAACTAGCCCATGAGCTCAGGCAAATGGTGTGACCAGAGTGGACCTCATCATTAGCTGACTTCTAGGATATTTCCTAGATGGAAGAAATTAGTTACCCAAGAAAGTGGACCAGGAAAGAAAATCAAAATCTCTCTCTCTCTCTCTCTCTTTCTCTCTCTCTCTCTCTCTGTCTCTCACTTGATGTTCTTGGGCTTTCTGGATTAGCCCACACTGGTAGGCATGTCACTAGTGTGCCTACACACACCTCTGCATAGATATATGTAAGAACATGTGTGGGCACAGATGGACCCAGAGAGCCTGAGGAAAAATGTCCATGTAAAATGAAAGAACGGAGCAGGTAGAGGGTTGAGCTGAAGCCTGGACACCAGACCAGTGTGATGGGATTCAGTAGGTATGGCCTCTAGGGCCCAGAGGAACCTTGCTACCCCACCCATAGTGGCCACTCTGCCCCAGCTGAGGCATGGCCTCAGAACATCAAAGTGTGTCCCAGAGAGCAAGAGTGCCCAGGAAGGGAAGGGTAAAAAAGAGGCGTTAGGACAGAGAAGATTCTGTGCCGAACAAATATGGGAAAAGCCCAGTTAAACCAATGTAAATAGTTTTTTGGTTTCTGGTTTTCTACTGCAGGACTTCTCAGAGCCTTCAGTAAGCTATTGTACAAGCAAATTACTGAGGATGTGTGTGTTTCTGTGTGTCACAGTCTATTGTGTCTCCCAAATGAATTTAACCACAAAAGTATTTCTTTGCAGAATGGCTCCAGGTAAGTGTTCACTCTGGAGAATATAGCTTTGAGTTTTCTCCAAGCCCTGACCTCAGCCTTCTTCCATTGCCCTCACATACTGGAATCTTCTTGCCCAATTTCTGAAGTCCCAATGTAGAGGGTTGTTGGGGGTCACAGAACTTGCTGCCTGGCCTGTCACCTGCTTCTGCAGCCTGTTCTCTGTTCCCTCAGCCTCCATGCCCTCCCCACGCTTGTGGAATTCATCAGTGAAGTGTCAGAGGCTGGCCAACCAATTCCCCTTCAGAGCTTCCCACTGAGGCCAGCCCTGGAGGCAGGGTCTCCCTTCAGATCCCCTCAATGCCATCCACCTGATCCTGAGGCGGGTCAGCTAAGGTGGCGGCAGAGGGGCCCACCCCAGTGCCTGTGGGCCTGTGCTGTTCCACATGAAGGGGTTCCTGTTCATTACCGCCCTAACTCATTAGAGCAGCACCAGGCCCAGGAGGATGAAGAAAGAGAGCTGTGCAAATTAATGAGCGACCAAATTAAACATGTTCCCTCAGCCAGCAAGAGGTTCCAGTTGATCAGCTGAGGACTAGGGATTTGAAAGTGGGAAGTCCCTGCCCCATGGGCCAGAGACCCTGAGGCAGCCATCTCTCACTGTTCCTTAAGGCAGCCCGTCAGGAGCAGGGTTGCCAAATTTAGCAAACCAAAATACAGGGCACCCAATTACAATCTGAATTTCAATACTTGTACTGTTAGTACAAGTATATCCCATGCAATATTTGGGACATACTTATACGAAAAAATTATTCATTGCTTATCTCACATTCAAATTTAACTGAGGCCAGGCGCGGTGGCTCACGCCTGTAATCCTAGCACTTTGGGAGGCCGAGGCGGGCAGATCACCTGAGGTCGGGAGTTCTAGACCAGCCTGACCAACACAGAGAAACTCCATCTCTACTAAAAATACAAAATCAGCTGGGCGTGGTGGCGCATGCCTGTAATCCCCGTTACTCGGGAGGCTGAGGCAGGAAAATCACTTGAACCCGGGAGGCAGAGGTTGTGTTGAGCCAAGATCGCACTATTGTACTCCAACCTGGGCAACAAGAGTGAAACTCCATCTCAAAAAAATAAAAAAAAAATTAAAAATTAACTGAATGTCCTGTACTTTATCTGGCCATCTTGGTCTGGAGGGTCCCAAAGCTCCAGGAGCTGTGGCACAGATCCAGTCTGGGACAGGGACAAGCATCTTAAGCGTGAAGACTAAGAGAACTAGCCCGCCGCCCCAACCCCACCATGTAAGGGGCTAATTCTCCTTTATCTCTGAGGACCTGATTCCCTTGTACCCTTGAGGGCCTTGAGGAAACAATGAGATGCTAGTGAAAGGGCTCTGCCTGGATTGGGAGGCAGGAGCCCTGAGGGCAAGTCCCACCACTGCTCTGGTCTCACTGGGTGATCCTGGGACAGTCACTTCTGCTGCAGAGCAAGATATAAAGGCCCTGCCAGTGCTGATTCTACCAGTCTCTGTCAGAAATGCCTCTGAGTGGCTGGAGAGACTATGGCCACCATGGCCCCCCTCCCCCCGTAGGCTCTGTGGCACTAATGCTGGGAATATGGAGGTGCATGGCATCCACTCCAGGGGATGGTATGTGTGTCTGCTGCTCACCTTTCTCTACAGAGGAGGCTTAATCATATTATCCTTCATGCATGGGAGCAGGGTGGACCCATTTTATAGATGGGGAGAACAAAGCCCGAAGAGATTTCTAGCTGAGTCAAAACAGGAACTTCGGCTTCCTTCAGGAGCCCCATCTTTTCTCCTTCCTCACTCTGGGTGGATCCAGATGGGGGTAGTCAGCCCTGCCCCACGTGGGCACCTGTGTTGTTAGTGATGTCACCAGAAAGGCAGCTTGGATCGCTCCAGCTGCTCCCCTGCCCACCCCGCTCCCCACGCTTCAGTGGGCAGAGAGCTTAGGGTTAGCCATATTGTAAGGCCAGATGTGGATTTGGGTTCTAATTCTCTTCTCTTTTTTCCCCCTGAGGTCTAAATCCTTTAAGTCTTTCTTTTTGCTTCCTGAGGAAGGGAAACACATGGGCTTGAGTGGATGGGGCTTCTCTGCTTCCAGCTGCCATAGTCAAGCTCCCCAGACCCAGACCCAGCCCCAGATATGTCTCCAGCCTGATCTGGCCAATGAGGCTCTACAGCAGTGCCACCCAGGCCTCCAGTGCCGGGCACATTTGGGGGCTATTCCTGGACTGTAATAAGGCACTACTAGGCTGGGCGCGGTGGCTCACACCAGTAATCCCAGCACTTTGGGAGGCCGAGGTGGGCAGATCACGAGGTCACGAGTTCGAGACCAGCCTGTCCAATATGGTGAAACCGTGTCTGTACTAAAAAATACAAAAATTTGCCGTGCGTGATGGCGGGCACCTGTAGTCCCAGCTACTCGGGAGGCTGAGACAGGAGAATCATTTGAACCCGGGAGGCGGAGGTTGCAGTGAGCCAGGATCTCGCCACTGCACTCCAGCCTGGGTGACAAAGTGAGACTCCGTCTCAAAATAATAATAATAATAATAGTAATAATAACAATAATAATAATAAGGTGCTCCTGCCAGAGAAAGCAGACTTGCAACCTTCTCTCTGAGGGGCAGGACACTCTCTGTTGCTCCTGGAACACCCTCCTTCCCCATCCTCCAGCACCAAATAGAGCACCCACACCATCACATTTTTGCTGGTGACTGACTCATTCACTGAACATAATTCAGAAACGCAAATAATAATCATGGCTTGTATCTGCATGTTAGGGCTGAATGGGACCTGATAGATTATTTAGTCCAGTCCCCTTTCTATGACAAATGGAGAAACTAAGGCCCAGGGGGAGGGAGGGACTTGAAAACATGTGTTCAACATCTGCCAAGCACCATGTAAATTTGACGAGTAAAGGCCCAGTGAGCTCCACTTTATAGATGAAGAAACTGAGGGCTACAGAGGATAACTGACTTATTCAAGGCCACACAGCCGGGAAGGGACTGAACCAAGATTTGAGCCCTAGTCTCTGACTCAAAAGCCCATGCTCCTACCACCACCAGGATGCTGCCTCTGCATGCTGGGCAGGACCCCAAATGAATGATGCCGTGCTCTGGCCTGCAAGACTGGGTACCCCTGACAGCCAGTTGGTGGCCACAGAGGAAGCTTTCCTTACTTCCGTGCCCACACTTGCCCTTTCACACTGCACTCTTCTCTCAGTCCTCACCCTCACAAAATTCTCTGCCCCAGCTCTACCACCCCCAGGCCAGGAAGCCCCTCCTGAAGTCTGACCCCATTCCTTAGTACTGTGGCCTGCTGTCCTTGCCATCTGGAGGGGATCAGACGATCCCTACAATTTGTAAAGCACTATCCCTTAGGTGGGATCATTTAGGTCCCACTCTGGGTGGTTGGCACTATCTCTATTTTATACCTGAAGAAACTGAGGCTCAGCGAGGTTACTCACGTGCAGCCTTGAACCTGCCATCTCATTGATTCCATTCGCAGAGCTCCCTTTTCATCTCATCTCAAACACCTCAACTCTAGTCTCCATTAGAATTCCAAGCATGAAAATAACATATGGCATTTGTCCAAAAGCCCCTCCCTGTCCCCAGTCGCCTACTCTGTGCTCTTCAGCCTTCCCTGGGGATCTGTCCTCACTGCCATAGCCCTATCCTGTCTCTTGGTTGGGAGGCGAAGGGGATGAGTCAGTTCTAGCTCTAGCGTCGGGCCAGTGCCCCATTGATTGAGGCCTGTGCCATAGGTGCCCCTGCCTAGCATCCCCTCCTCCCATGACCCTGGGGTGATGGCTGTCAGCCCAGGCCTTGGCCAATCCTCCTATCTAATCTAGTCCCCTCTCAGCTTCCAAATGTCCTCATCCAGACTAGCAGGAGAGTTCAAGTGGAAGTTTCCACCCCTCAGATCCCCACCCCTTACTCCCATTATTAGTGAGACGCAGAGAAGTGAAGGGAAGACAGAGATACAGTTAGGAAGGGGGGAAAGGCAGGGGAAAAGGGGAGAGACAAAGCCCAAAAGAGAGGAGAAGGAGGAAGAACAGGAAGAGGAGAGAAAGCCAGAGACACAAGGACAGTGACAGAGAAGGAAAGGAAGGACATCACTCCATTGTTCCCCAAAGACAATCAATTCAGTTGCTGACAGGCAGCTAAGGTTCCTTCAGGAGAGGGGCTCTTTATTGCATCATCAACACCTAACAGAGTGCCTGGCATATAGTAGGCGCTCAACACATGCTCGCTCATTTGAAGGAATGAATGAAAGCCCATCTGTCCTCACCGGCTGTCCCACTAATCCCAACCTCACTTCCTCTGAGCTCCAATTCCATTTTGAGGAGTTGTAGTGCTCTTCATCTGGTGCCTGGCATGGCCTGCCAGAGACTGTCAGTTCTCTTTCCACGTGCTTATGTCATAGATTCCTAGACTGTCAGAGCTGGCAGAGCCCTCAGACAACCTCAGCCCACTCCTCATGGTACAAATGGGGGGCACTGAGGCCCAGAGCTGGGAAGGCACTTGTGCTGTGTCACTCAGCAGAGCTGGAAGTAGAAGGCTGTATGCATTCTGGCTGCCCTGGGGTTCAGTGCATTGCATCCTGCAGCTCTGGACCTCCCCAGCGAGCCCATCTGCAGCCATGCTGTGGGTGAGGTCAGAAATCTTTGTTCTGCAGAAGAGATGACAACTCCCTGTCCTCACAGCCTGGTGGACAGCCCTGGCCAGGTGGGGGCCCTGCTTCCAGGGGAGGACTACAGGCAGGATGGTACCGAGGCTCTCCTCCCCAGTGAGTTGAAGGTGGGGGTCCAGGAATGAAGGGAGCACCCACCAGGACCAGGACCCTGACACAGTCTCCCCACCCATCCATCCTACCTTTCTCTCCTGACTGCCATGGGGGTCTCATTCACTCTAGAGTCAAAGCCCTGAACTTGGGCTCTGATAGACCTGGGTCTTCTACTTCCTAGCTGCAAATCCCTTCACCTCTCCGAGCCTTGATTTCCTTGTCAGCAAAATGGGCTAACTAGCATTCCAACTTCATATGATTTGTGTGAGACTTAAAGGAGATAGTGTACATCCTAAGAATTGCATAGCACCTGTCTGGCACACAGTGAATGCTCAATAAATGTGAGTAATTATGGGGCCCTCTTTCACCATCCTGCTGACCTTACCTCCTCTCATTCTACTGGCTTCTTGCATGGTCTTGAAGTGCCCCACTACCAGCATCCACTGAAAAGGTAGTTTCTGGCCCCAGGGCCCCCAGATCTCCTTGAGCATTCAGTGTGACCTTGGGCAGCCCACTTCACCTCATTTCCCTCATCCTTCAAAGGCCTTCGTGGTGCTTCCATATACATCAAGGGACCCTCGGCTTCTTCTAGGTTTAATATTGCATTTCTAGAAACCATCTTTCTGTGTTGAGCCGGGTCGGTCTAGAATCTAGCCTAAATCCTCATGCTTGGATGTGCATGTGTGTGTGTGTGTGTATGTGTGTGCATGTGTTCATGTGCACTCCTGGGGGGAGGGCTGGGAAGTCCCAAACTTCCCCCTTTTCTCAGGCCAGTTTCTCTTCCACAGGGCAAGAAGCTTGTGGCTAGCCAGGATCCAATCTCCCTGCTGCAGACTGGCTGCCACCTGCCTGCCAAAGGGACGGTGGATCTTGTTCTCTGCACCCAACCAGTCCCACCTGTGGTCCTCCACCAAGCCCACCTGTGGTCCTCTGCGAGCAGCATCATCCACTTGGCTACATCCTCCCAGCCTCACGACTTGCCTTTCCACCAGCCCCCGCCAGGGCTTTCTCCTGATTCCTCGCCCTCTGCTTCTCAGTCGGGGGGCCCTCCTTGGTCCCCCAGTACCCCACCCCACCACACATACACACACACACACACACACACACACACTCTCTCTCTCTCTCCCTACAGCCAGCTCTCCATCTCCTGTCCCTCTCCTTTCCTCCTTTTCCAAGACAAATCCAAACGTCTTGGTTCCTGTGCCTGACTTGCTGTGTGATCCTGAACAGCACACTTCCTCTCCCTCTCTGCCTCCCTTGAACCATTTGTGAAATGAGGGGAATCACACCTCCTACCTGTCAGCATTGCTGCAGCCTCTACCGCAGGCCACAACAGGGAGGAGAAATGGACTAGACGGGTGGTTGCTGGGGCAGGTCGTGCCACTGTGGCTGGTCCTATTGGCACAGTAGCATGAAGTTGCAGAGTCCTGGCAGGGACTTAGACGCAACAGAGGTGACCTACCTTTGGACATCGGAGTGCCCTCCACAGGGTTCCCACTCCTTCCCAGAAGGACTATGGGCTCCCTCTGCCCTTCTGAACTGTCCACACAGATAATACAAGGACATCCTGATGTGGGTCCTCGGTCCCTGGTCTGCTCCCCAACTGTAAATTTGCAAATAAAGTCATCTCTAAGGAAGCCCCTTGGGCCCAGGGCTGTGGCGAGGCCAGGACCTGTGGCCAGCCAGGTGGCTTCCATTAGGTGCCAGCCAGCCCAGGACAGCAGAGCCGCTAATCCCAAGGTTTATGGGGCAGTCCTGCTCGCCAAGGCTCAAGGGCCCAAAAAGCAAAAATGGAATTTCCAAACTCCGATCAGTTTTTCCTCGATTTTTGTACTGCTTCCCAATCCCGGACTTTCTTTTTCATTCCTTGTTTTTGTCTCCCTCATCCTCTCAATCTCACAGTGCCTCCCTCTGCTCTCTGCTGGGCCTCCAGGCTCTCTAACCGCCTCTCCCCTCCCTGCTGACCAACTTTCTCTATCTTCACAGAGAACTTGTAGGTATGACACTGTGGTTGCTACAATTTTGAAACCCCTTCTTCTTCTTGTGCTCTTGCTCTGGGCTCTCTCTGTCCCCCTAAGACTAAGTCATTCATTCTCTCCCTCTCCTTTCTTGTCTTTCCTGGCTCAGCTGCCTCTTCCTCCTGGGCAGCAGCAGGGGCCTCAGTGGGCAAGGTGGGGAGCAGATGTGGGATGCCCTGCACCCCCACTGCTACCTTAGCGGACAAGGCTCATGGCAGCCCAGTGGATGGGTGAGCAGACAGATGAGTGGGTGGTGCAAGCCCTCCCAAGCCAGGCCTGCCAAGCACACAAGTACTTAGCCTACCTGGCTGCACAGACTTCAGCAGGGGTTTTGATTGACAACAGGAAATAAAGTAAAACACATAAAACAGAAAAAAATGCAGCCACCCAGCAACTGAATGCAAGCAGAACAGTAATCAAGCTGCTTGGGCTTGGAGGGTTCTGGATAGACAGGACAGGCACAGAAAGGGAAGACCCTAAGTACTGGGTACCTGCCTTATGCCAGGGCTCTGGGCCAGGCTGGATCTGCACAGCAGTCCTGGCACAAAGATAAGGAGATGAGGACCCAGAGAGGCTAAGTGGCTTCCCCAAGGCATCTCTCCTAAAACATCCATCACTCCTCCTAAAGGACTCTCCTGTCACTGTCCTGCCCCAGGGTTCCAGGCTTTTCTTTCTCAGGCCTGTCCTCTGTGTGGGGCCCCGCTGACAGGGCAAACTGCTTAGATAAGGCCAGTTGCCAGGACAACCTATGTCTTGACCATTGCTGAAGTATTGGTCGTCTTCAGGGTTTCCCCTGTTGTGCTCCTATCAGCTGCTTCCACTCCAGGCCACACCCCTTGGGGTCACAGTGGCCTCTACTCTAGTCCCAGGGCAAAGTTGCTCACCCTCTTGGTGCTCTTTGCTCCTGGATCCACAAGCTTCTCCATGGCCTGGGGTTTAGGCCCATAACTCAGCATCTGAACCTACCTCAGTGGTCTCAGTGGACTTCCTGAGCTCCACCCAAGACACTTGCCCCAATCAGCCTCTTCTCATCTACTCCACCCTGTCTCTTCTCCCCCAGTTCTCCCCAGCTCTCCACCCATATTCCACACCCACCATGTTCCAATTCTGGCCTTCTCTTTTTCCTTTTGATCCATTTTCCTCGTCTGCTTTTGCTATCAGTCACCTCTCTCCATTTTCCAGAGACCTGATGAAGGGAAGACAGGGACCCCAGTTCCCAGTACCTGCAGAGCAACGTAGCAGCCATATAGGAGGTTGAAGCCATATCCTAAAGCTCCTAGCAATATCCCTGGGGAAGGGAGAGTAAAAGGAGCCTACAGATAAGCAACTTCCCTCAAATCAGCTCGTTGCAAGGAAGGCAAAACTTGAGGTTAAGATGGAGGTTTCAGGCCTTGGTTACATGCTGAGAGAGGATTGCTGCCCCCTTCTCCCAATGCCCATGGGAGGGTCTATGTGAGTGACACTTCTAGAGCGCAGAGAATACACTGAGAATGGTGCCTCCGGAGTTGGGGGCTCTACTTCCCTCCTACCCAGAATCTCCTATCCAAGTATTGCAAGGCAAGGACTTATCTCTCCCCTTCCACGGCTACCACCTTGGGCCACGCTGCCATCACCTCTCCCCTGACTCTGACAACAGCCTCCTCTCTGTGCTCCTACAATTAATTCTCCACACAGCAACCAGAAAAATCTTTCAAATATGTAAATCAGATCATAGCACACCACAGCTCAAAATCCTCCAATGGCTTTTTCTGCCCTTAGAATAAACTAGGGTGGAGTTCGTGACCAACATGGTGAAACTCTGTCTCTACTAAAAATACAAAAAATTATCCGTGTGTGGTGGTGCATGCCTGTAATCCCAGCTACTTGGGAGGCTGAGGCAGGAGAATCACTTGAACCCAGAACCCGAGACCCCGCCCCTGCACTCCAGCCTGGGCGACAGAGCCAGACTCCGTCTCACAAAAAAAAAAAAAAAAAAAAAAAAAAGAATAAACCTAGGCTGCTTACACACCCCTTGAGGTGCTTCATGATCTGGTCTTCCAGCTCCTGCTTCTCCACTCCCCCCACCTATCCATCCACCGCCACCCCAAGCACCTCCTTCCTTCCCCCATTCCTGTCCGCAGGCGGGGCTGAGAAAAATGGACATTCTGCCATCAATGATAGACTGGATTAAGAAAATGTGGCACATATATATCATGGAATACTATGCAGCCATAAGAAAGGATGAGTTCGTGTCCTTTGCAGGGACATGGATGAAGCTGGAAACCATCATTCTAAGGAAACTATCACAAGGACAGAAAACCAAACACGGCATGTTCTCACTCATAGGTAGGAGCTGAACAGCGAGAACACAGGGACACAGGGCAGGGAACATCACACACCCGGGCCTGTCGTGGGGTGGGGAGCTGGGGAAGGGATAACATTAGGAGAAATATCTAATGTAAATGACGAGTTGATGGGTGCAGCAAATCAACATGGCACATATATACATATGTAACAAACCTGCACGTTGTACGTTGTGCACATGTACCCTATAACTTAAAGTATAATTTTAAAAAAAAGAAAGAAAGAAAGAAAGAAAAAGAAAAATGGACACTCTAGTTCTGGAAGGGAGGACCGCACAAAAACCTGCCAATCAACTGACGTCTCTCTAATGGTCGAGGGAAGCCGACTAAGGTGTCTTTGAGGGGGCGGTGATGGTAGGGAATTTAGGGGGTGGAGAGATTTGAAGAAAAGTTAGGAGAGTTGGTGCTGAGCCTGGATCAAGCAGGAAGGAGAATATGCACACCTGAAAGAAAGAAGGCCACCGACTTGCATCGGCACCCACCCTGTGCCCCGCCATTCAGACCCATTTTCTCTTTCCGGCTTCACCACCGCAGAGTGTGTTCCGCTAGTTCCATTTCACAGACCAAGAAACTGAGGCTCCGAGAAAAAAGAAGTGAACTGCCCGAACTGCCGCGGGTCACGCAGCTGAGCCCGGCTGCCAGCACAAGCCAGTGGGACTCTTTTCACGCCTGGGGCTCTGAAGAGCTGCTTGGGAACCATCAATTACTGAATCGAAGCAATTGAGGGAGCCCGGCGCGGCCTCGCCGCCTGCCCGGGCGGCTGCTCGAGCCCCTCCTCTTCTGCCGGCTGAGGCGTTTAGTCATTTAGACTTTGAAGGCAGCCTATTCTCACCAGCAGCTTTCCTGTCCGCACATTTGCATTTGGAGCCTTTCATCTGATCTCTCGGAATTAAAGGCTTTGTCTCCGATTAAAAGAATTCCAGGCCGGAGGAGCCCGGAGAGGGAGGGGAGGGGGCTCCAGGCCCCAGGCCTGCCTTCCCAGAGCGCCTGGCCTCGAACCGGCTCCGCCGGCTCCAGCGCGGGAGGCGGGGCGGCCCGGAAGGCCTGGTTTGGCCGGATAAAGCGAGGACCGTCTCAGGGATCCTACTCTACTCTTTAACCCTGCCGACTTCCCTGGCCACCCCGGGCGGAGCCTCCCAGCAGCCTAGGATGCAGTTGGTCCAGTACCAGGAGCTGGCTCAGGCAGCCTCCCAATTCCGACTCTAATGTTTATTGGCTGTGTGCTATTGCGCAGCCGGGCTCTCCCCTCGGAGCCTCAGTTTCCTCCTCTACAAAATGGGAGCAAGGGAATCTGTAAAAGTTGGGCTCCACCTGCCCATGGCAGAGGAAAGGGTTTGCTATTAAGAGGCAGGGAAAGAAATGCAAACTCCAGATGTGTCCCTATGTCCCTTTGGACAAAAGCTTTCTCCTATGTGGGCCTCAGGCTCCCCCTTGTAAAACGGGCTGTTGGGTTTGGAGGGCTCTCCTCCAACTCAGAAATATTATGGGATGCTGAGTCTCCAGGACCCATTCAGTCAGCTCCTTCCCTCTTGCCCTGACCCCAGCCTGGACTTGGTCCCCTCCCCCATCATTATAATACTTTTGTCCCAGTTCCCTAGGCCACCCTGGCTGCACATTAGATTAACTTAGGGAGATTTATGAAAATATCAATGTCAAGCCCCAGAGATCCAGATTTAATTGTTTTGGGGTGGGGCCAGGGCCAAGTTTTTCAAAGCTCCCCAGGTGATTCTAGTGTGCAGCCAGGTCTGAGAACAACTGCCCTAGGCCGTCCAGTACTTCTGCCGCAGGCAACTCAAGGGTAGAGGGTGGGAACCCGGACCCTGGTTCTGACCTTTCCCCATGGTAACCCTGGGTTAGTCACTTGCCTTCTCTGCGCTGCAGTTATTTCAGGTATAGAAGATGAGAATGAGGGGATTAAATGAGATCATGCATGTAAAGCGCTGGCTGGGCACAGACGCAGTGCTCATTCACCAAATCCTGTCTCTATGGTCTCCTTTCCAATTTGGAGTTAACTCGGGGCTCCTCTCCGCAACCCTGAGAGGGCAGTAGGTTAAAGAAGTAGACATTACACATGGGCAGACTGAGGCCCAGAGGAGAAGTGACTCACCCAAGGTCAGGTAGCTAGAAGGATCCTTGAAGATCCAGAGTTCTTGCAGAGTGGGGGATAGCATCATCTTTAAGTGTGCAGCCTCTGGAGTCACTGCCTCGGATTCGAATTCTGGGTCCATCACTTATTAGCAGTGTGAACCTGAGTTGCTTATTTTCTGTGCCTCAGTTTTCTCATCTTTAAAATGGGGACAATAATAGCACTCCCCTCCTGGGCACTCATCAAGCTAGTTCCCCCTTTCCCAGCCCCAGCCACCTCCAACACTGTAAGTCAGAAAGCCCAGGCCCAGAGAGGGGAAGAGACTGGCCCAGTCATACAATGCGTTAGAGGCAGAGCTTGGTCAAAACTCAGTTCCCCTCACCCTTCCGGGGGGCCTCCTGGTGTAGGAACCAGCACTTGTTTCTATGCCTCATATAGTCCTCTCCGCTCGCAAAGAACGGTAAAATCTTGTATGGCCAGGTCATTGGCAATTTTCTGTCTCCCAGTGTTCATGGAGAAAAGCAGCAAAGGAATTTTCATTCTCTCCCAGGCTTTCTTATTTTCTTTTATTTTTATTTTTTTCTGTGTGCGCTCTCTCAAGCTGGCTCTTCACTTGCTCTGATGCCTCTCTTCCCTTCCATTTTCTCCCTATTTAATTCCCTCTGGTAACTCAAAACCATCTGAATGGATTTAAATAAACCTCTCCTCAAATAGTCTCCTTCAAGGGGGAGAGGATGGAAAGTTCAGCCTGAAGGGAGAGTTTCTCTGATGAGTCTAGTGAACGCTGACAGCGCGCGGGGCGGGACGGGAGGGGGAGGTGCGCACAGTGACTGATGGTGGTGATTGACCTGGGAGGGAGCTGATGGTGTGGCAGGGGTGCAGGGGGTGCTGGCTTGGATGACAATGCAGAGACAATGCGGAGGCATGAGCTGAAGAAAGGGGATGCAGCCGGCCAGGGCTGAAGTGGGCGGGTGGGGGGTCCATGAATAGCGTCTCAGAGGAGTCAGCACCTGGGGAGTCACAGAACAGCCTCACTTGAGAGGCCCAGAAGGCTGGTCTAATCCACTTCAACTCCTGCTCCTCCCCCAACACACACACACACACACACACACACACACACCAGATGGAAACGGGCCTTTCCCAAGGGGTTCAGGAAGCATTGAGCAGTGAAAGACCCTCTTAAATGGCAAAAGCATCACCTGGAGAGGGAATATCTTACCTCATTGGCACCAGTTAGTAACATTACATATGAGTTTATCATTTACCCCCAACAGTGTGTATTACATATCTATAGTCCCTAAGCACGGTGACAGGCCGAATAAGTGAAAATAATAATCATAATAATAGCAGCCAACCATTTCTGGGTGTTTACCATGTGCTGGGCACTGTTTTAGGTATTTCACATACACGGATTCATGAAATCTCACAACACAATGAGGTTGGTACAATTAAAACCCCCATTTTGCAGATGAGGAAAACTGGGCCCAGAGAGGTTAAGAAACTTGCCCAAGATCATTCAGCTAGTAAGTGACAGAGATGGGTTTAAACTTGGCTGTTTGGCTTCAGAGCTCATGAAGTTAACTATTCTCATATGCAGAGATGAACAAAACGGGTCCCTCCCTCAGAGAGCTGGCAGTCTGGAGGAGATGCCCTCCTAACAGCAAAAAACAACCCTTCAGGGTAGCAAATGATGTCATATAAATAACCCTAGGAGTCAAGAAACTGCATTCAAATTCTGAGCTGTGTGGCCTTGAGCAAGTTACTCGACCTCAGATGGAAGGAGCCGTAACCCTTTCTCACAGGGTTGTTGGAATAATCCATTGAATGTGAAAGTGTTTAGTAACCCAAACAGAGCGATCATTATTGGTAGTGTTTTCTATCCACCTGCTCGTGACCTATCACGTTCTGTTCCCCATCTGCCAATATATATACCCGTGCACTTACCCAACTTTGAACCTCTGTCCCCCAAGCCAACAGTACTCAGCTCCCAGCAACACCCCACAAAAACACTCCTACTTGTGGACATGCACACACCTGTCCCTGCACACACACTCCTTGTGCAAATGCACAGCCCTATTCTTGCACACATGTGACTATCCCTATGTACACAAACCCTCCCTTGAAATTCTGTTAGCAAGAGCCCTGTCTACAGGGTTCAGAAACGCAATTCTTGTGCAACCCAGCTAATCTTTCTGTCACATGGGGGCTGTAGGTGGGTGGGCATCAGCAGAGAATGGGGTGGTGTAGGGTACAAAGTACAGTGTGGAAGAGGCCTCTCAGGAAGGCAGCAGAGACCTGCGCAGGCCCGGCCTTTCAAGCAATCTGTTTAGCCCTGCAGCTAAGGAGACCATTAGCGGTGGCTTCTCATTTCAGATTTCCCAGCATGCCATGGCTTGCAGACTGCACACTGTTTATTTGGAGAAGCCGAGAAAAATTGTTTGTATAATTAGAGTGGGGACAAGGGCTGCCCTTGAAGGGGTTCTCCACAGGAGATCTGGGCTTGCAGCAGACGCCAGCTCCAAGGTCCCGCCACCCGCCTGAGGAGCACCCGGCTAGAGCCCAAGAACAACAGAGGCCGGCAAGCTTGAGCTGGCTGGCCTGCAGGGCCTCCACCATGGCCTCTCTGGCCCCCTTTCTTGGTGGTAACTGATTGGACAGACCACCATTGTTCCACCAGGGCCCCCCTAGGACCAAGTAGAGAAGAGAGAGGGTCAAAGTGCCAATGAAGCCTCCATGGGGTGCAAAGGGCCCAGGCTTTGGATTTAGATCTTTGCTTCACTGGGCCTCAGTTTCCTCATCTGGAAAACAGGGATGGTAATATGCCTATTGGATCATGGTGACTGGAAAGAGAAGTGACATCTGTGTCAAGGTCTGGCAGGATGCCACAGTGTTTCATAGATGCCTTCTTTCCCACCCTTTTCTGGGGTGGACCTTCATTTCTTGTTTCTTTTACGTCTAGTTAATCGCCATTTGAAGAGTTGGTTTTAATTCTATTCACCTGGGACTTTTCAATGACTTCTAACATAGTATCACTGAGTCCAGACAATTTGTTTCCTTCTCTCTCTAAGCAGCTCTCTCTCTAAGTCTTTTCTCCTATTGCCTTTGATTGTCAGAAATTCTGATTGGATCTAAATTTGTCCTCATGAAACAACTATTCCCCCTTTCCCATCCCCATACCGAGGTCTGAGTTCTACTTCCCATCTGTAGGCTGGCCACTCTTGACACAAGTCCTAGAGCTCAGAGCCAGGGGTCCATGATCAGGGAAGATCCCCACCTAACGAACAGAGATTCAGACTGGAGCCTGCTCCTTCAGGCCGGGCTTAACCTTGTATTCTGTGGCCTAGCCTCGGCACCACACTTCCTTGCCCTCCTTCCCCAGAGTTGCAGCCTTAAAGTTCAGATCACCATCTGGGCAAACTTCTTCCCTGGTCCTGTCAGGGTGTTGTGGGGAAAGGAGCAAATATCTTTTTAGCTCCTAGGGAAGAAGCTGAAGTTTCCATTTGTACCTCACTTTTGCCATCTGTGAAATGGGGAATTGGGCTAGATAAACTTCAAGACACGCCATGATCTCAGTGAATGCTCATACTCATCTGTGAAGTGGGTAGAGAGGTACCAGGGTCACCAGGTCACAAAGCATCAAGGGGCAGAGCCAGGGTTCCAGTTCAGGTTAGGCTGACTCCAAAGTGCTCTTAAGTCTCAGAGAGATACATACACATAAAACAAAGAAAAGGCAGGAGAATCAGCTCTCTGGCTGAGAGGAAGCAGCATTCATTCATTCATTCATTCATCCATTTCTTCTTTTCATTTATTTTCATTATGAAATATTTCAGACACACATGAAGGTTTCAAGATTGATGCAACAGCTCCCTTTCACCATCATTCAGCTGCAGAAATAATATGGATGTTTCAGATGTGTCCAAGTTAACACATGTAGCTGGAGTTTATTCATTTTCACTGCTGTAATGGTATTCCATTGTATAAATACATTATGACTTATTCATCCGGTCTCCTGATTATGAACCTGTGGGTAGCTTTGCATAATTGAAGAAAAGGAAGAGTGCTGCTGTGAACACCCTTATATGTGTCTCCCAATGGACACGTGTGTTAGCATTTCTCTGGGGTTTTGCTGGATCTGCGTGTGCGTGCTCATCGTCACCTTTACAAGTACTGCCAAGTTGCCCTGTTCATTCATCTCTTCATAGGGCAAATGTTTACTGAGCACTTCCTATATTTCAGGCTCTGGTATGACAGCAGAGCTGGAGAAGCCATCTCCTTTAAAGTGAGAAGCAGAGGGAAAGGGTTAGGCTTAGTTGGAAGGAACTTGGGGAGATGTAAGTAGGCAATTGCCAAGAATTTGTGGAGAACTCTATGGAAAGAGCTTTCAGGTGGTTTATGCCATCTTACTTTGGGACACATGGGGGAAGGGGAAAGACCTTTCCCTCCCAGCCAGCTCCCTATGGGATACAATCATGAGAGCTTGGGGCTGGCAGTCAGCAGGTCTGGGTATTGGTCCTGGGTCTGCCTCAAATTCATCATGTTCTGCTGGCTAGGTACCTTTCCCACTGTGGCCTGAATTTCTCCTCAGTACAAGGCAAGGAGGCAAGACAATGCTTCAGTCTGTATTGTCTACAGTCAACAGATTTGGGTTGTAAGAATTAATGTATCACGTTACCCTCCAGAGCCTTGAATTTCTTTTCTTTATCCTGGGCTTGCTAATCCTTGCTAGTATTCCTGGAGTATTCCTGGCAGCCTTGGGAGATGGGAGGTGCCCACTCCCAAGGCTGCCAGGAATACTCCAGAAGGGTTCAGTGGTATCCTTTGAAGCACTGTTCTCCCTTAGGTACATTCCTGTCAGGAGGCAGTGGGATGGCAAAGATGACCCTTGACTTCCCTGCTGGCTTCTAACTTGCTCCTCCCATTTCTGCAGGGCCTCTTTCCCAGACCCTGCTCCCACTTCAATTCAGCCATCTTCACACACAAAGTATAAATATAAAAAATAAATAAACCTAGAGTGAGCCCCAGAACTGAAGCAAATTGTTGGCAAGCGTTGGCCGCTGATTAGCATGCATAGTGGACTTGCAACTGGGCATATCGGATAGAACTGCACTTTTCCGCAGGCTAGAGCTATCAGCATGGGCTGAGCTGGGGAGTGATGCGTGGTGGTGGGGGGCAGTGATGGTGCTCTAGTTGGACCCAGGGAGCTCATCTGCCAGGAGGGCCCCAGGCTTGCTCTCTCAGGCTGCTCTGCTCCTCATCCATGCTCCCCAAACCTCATCAGGGGTTTCCCTGCAGCAAGCAAGAACCTAGGACCCACTCAAGGGAGATGCAGAAGGTGCGGAAGTGGAGCCAGGTGGTCAGGGGCAGATAGGCCCAGGGTCCAGGGTCCGCTGAGTGACCTTGGGCAAGTGCATTCATCATCCTAAGCCTCTGCTTCCTCATCTGTAAAAGGGGAACAATAATAATAAATACCTTGTAGGGTTCTGGGGGCTCAAGGAGTTCAGAAGAATGCCTAGCAGTGATAAACACATAGTAGGAACATAAACAATGTGAGCCCTTTTCTGCCCCCATCATCACTGTGTAATGATCGCCCCACCCCATGTATGGGCACAGACCAGGAAAAGCATGAAGCAAAAGGAATGTCTGGAGGAATCCATGGAGAAAGAAGAAGAAAAAGTGAAAACAGCTCACATATATTGAATGCACTGTGTGAAGTGCTTTGCAGTCTTTACCACTTCATTTTAACACCTCAGCAGTCCTTTGCAGATGAGGAAACTGAGGCACTGACAGGTTGTAACTTCCCCAAGGTCATGCAGCTACGTAGTAGCAGACATGGCTGGTATTTAAACCCAGGTCATTTTACTTTAGTTGGGCCAAATACAGGACCCCCAAGTTCAATTTGAATTTCAGATAAAAAATGAATACTTCTGTAGTACATACTTATATGAAAAAGGACATACTTATGCTACAAAATATTCATTGTTTGTCTGAAATTGAAACTTAACTAGGCCTGCTGTCTTTTCATTTGCTCAATCTGGCACCTCTAACTCCAGTGGCTGCACTCCTTAACAGTACCTTAAAACACCTCCCACACTCTAAGGCCTCTGATGAACAGGTTAAGGGTACGCCCCTGCCTGGGGCCCCAGGCTCTCTCTCCCACCCACTTGCACTTCTACACCTGGTAACTACATTTGAAGAAGCACATAACCAGCCCCTCAGAACTTGGTTTTAATAGAGGAGAGATTGGATCTCAAACCTCGGTGGGGCCCTTAGCAGTCAGGGGGATCACTAAAAAGGGAGTGCCAGAGGAGCAGGTTGTCCCTCAGGGGACTTGGGGGCCCAAATCCCAGAGGCCTGAGCTGCAAGTCCATGGGGTAGAACAGTGGAAAGGTTATGCTTGCTCTGGAATGAGCAAACCTGGGTTTGAAGATGGGAACTGCCACCGCGTGATGCTAGGCAAGTGACTTCACCCCTCCAAGCCTCATTTTCTCATCTATAGAACAACTATGAACAATAATAGCACCTTTATCTCATGGGGTTATTGTGGGGAGTAAGGGAGATAAGTCATGGCACATTGTAAGCACTCAGTGAGTGTGACTTATTGTTACCAATCCCCTGAAGCAGTTCCCTCCCCTCACCTACTCTTACCCAGGGTTCTCTCCCCCTGCACTGCAAGCTTGAGATTTCTTTCAGGGTGGAGAGAGGGAGACCAGGCAGCTGATGAGGGTCAGGCCTCTGGTGTTACTTCCTCTGCAGCTGCCACGCTTGACATGTGGGGACACCTGCTCCCACCCTCCTCCCAGCCCCCGTCCTGCCAGCCCCAGCTCCTGAATAATTCACGAAAATACCAATACCCCAGCTATCCTCTTTCATTGAATGGGGGCTCTGGACAAGTGGTTTCTCATCTAAACTCTGCTGTAGCTATGGGGAAGATCAGCTGGGGCGGGGGGGCGGGTGGGTACGGCACAGGGTATGGGATAGGGTAGGCAGGGCCAAGGGTTGAGGGGAGGAGCAAGAGGTGTAGCTTTATGGCTCCACCTCCCCCAAGTCCCCCATCCCTCCCATTGCTGATCTCCAACTTGGGAAACTTGGGAAAGCTTGGGAAACGCTGGAGACTTGTCTCTAGCCACTTTTCTTCTCTGAGTCTGTTTCCCCATCTGTGAAGTGCTGATACAATCCCCACATCATAGGGTGAGTGTGAGCAGAAAGTGAGAGGGTGGATGAGAAACCACTTTTTCAAGCTCTCTAACACTGTCCACAGGCAAAGCATTATCATTGCATCTGGGCCTTTGTTTTGCCATCTGTAAAATGGAAACCAGAATGCCTGCCTTCTAGGGGTGTTTTGAGGATCAAATAATATGTCTTCTGGGCTTCTCAGGCTGTTTCCCCCAGCACAGAGCACCACTGCCCACCCTCCCTCCCCCTTGCCTGGTTAATTCCTTCTCATTCTTCAGAGCTGCTCAAAGTGTTTCCTCTTCTGAGAGACTTTCCTGCCTTCCCCTAACCCCCATCGCCCTCCGAACTGGCTTGGGCACCCTGTCCCCTGGCTTGTTTCACCCCCTGTCCGGACTCCCACCCCCACATTCCTGGCCCATTTCCTCCTCCGTTTCCATACTAGGCAGCCAGGTCACATCTTGTTCTTCATTTTCCCCTGCCAGCATGGGGCCTGGCATAGAGTCTGCACTCAGTAAACATTTGCAGAATGAGGAAAAGTGCCTCGTAAACACTGACGTGTTGTCCAGATATGAGGGGTTGTTAGCAGGGCATCCCTTTGAAACCCAACATTCTTCCTAGGATCATCGGCATCATGACGGAGCTGCATTTTTCACCACTGGATCTCTCCTCCTCATCTGAAGCCTTTGTCCCTGGGAGTGGGCCTAGGGTGACACTGAGGCTGGTGGGGTGGGTGGGGGGTACCTGGTGGAATCTGGGGCCAGCTGGGGCAGTCTGTGAGCTTGCTCCAGCCTGTCTCCTGGGCCTCTGGTCTGCTGTTCTGTCCCGCCTAGCCCAGTGCGTTCAGTTGCAGACACCTCATTATCGCAGCGATGCAGCCAAGCTGGAGGCAGTTCAGAGAAGAGCAGTGAGAGCAATGTGGGGAGGTGGGGGCCTGCCGCTGGTGCTGGCAGTGGGGGAAGGGAGCAGTCCCAGGGCCGAGGCTGGAGTTTGGCTCAGCAAGGCTCAGTGGGGAACCTGAGAAGTGCAGCATCTGTGCACCAGCGTCTGGAGAACGGACCTCCTCAGCAAGGGAAGAAATGAGCTAGCCGCAAAGACTAGAAGCCAAGGGGACCCCGGCATAAGCCAGCGTAGGACCCAGCCAACTACCCTTTCCAACCTTCAAATGCAACTTCACCTGTTGCCACCTTTGCCACTACTGCTGTGATTGAAGAGAGGCCACATCCTTCGAGTGAGAAGCAAAGGGAAGAGGCAAAGGAAGTGGGGAGGCTGGCAGTGCCCACTGAGACCCACATTCTGTGGAAAGTGCTACTTGGTGATCTAGGCTGCCCCTGCTGTCTACTGCCCAAGGTGGAAGGGAACTTTGAACACTGCTGAGCACCACCCTCCCCCATCCCGCCTCCATCTTATTATGAAAAGATGCAGGCCTAAGGAGGGCACTCTTTAGGGGAGGGACTTGGCCAAAATTCCTTGAGTCTATGGTGCAACCTGGACTGGAACCTGGGCCTCTGAACTCCAAGTTTTGTTGTTTTTCCACCATGCTTCCAAGCTGGTTTTTGTTGTTGTTGTTGTTGTTGTTTTTGTTTTTGTTTTTGTTTTGAGACAAGGTCTCACTCTGTCACCCACCCTTAAACTCCTGGGCTCAAACAATCCTCCTGCCTCAGCCTCTTGAGTACCTGGGACTACAGGCATGTGCTACAATACCTGGCTAATTTTTTAAAGTTTTTGTAGAGACAGGGTCTTACTATGTTGCCTGGGCTAATCTCAAATTCCTGGCCTCGAGCAATCCTTCTGCCTCAGCTCCCCAAAGCACTAGGATTACAGGCGTGAGCCACCGCACCTGGCTCCACCATCTTTTCTCTCCCCAGGAACTGAGAGAGCTGCTGTCCAGACTGTGTGTATCCTGCCATCTGTCTAGGGACACACACTGTAGTAACATCACCCCACAGTCACACTCACACACCACACATACATAAATACACTTGTTCCAGGTGTGATACTACTTTGGCTTTCCAAGACACCTTCCAAAATGGAATGGCATGAGATGCGGATCAAGCCCAAGACCTCTTGCCTCATGGTCTGTGCTCTTGCCTCTAAGCCTTTGCCCTTGCTGGCCTCTCTGCCTGAAATATTTTACTCTGGAATTTGACCTGGCTGGTTTCATCTCATCACCAATGTCATCACCAATGTTCCAATGTCACTCTTCTCAGAAGCCTTCCCTGACCACAGGTCACTCCCTAACTCATCACACTGTTTCTTGTTCTTCGCAGCACTGAGCACTCTTTTAAATCAGCTTGTTTGTAGTTTTTCCTATTCTCCCAAATGGAAACTCATTAAGGGCAGGAACCACATCTGGCTGGTGAAGGAAATCAAAGTGCTTTACCCCCAAATAGATTTCTTCAACATATTTTGAGCCGGCTGTCAGGGAGCCAGGAAAGAGAAGTGTCCCTGCAAAGCCATCTTTTGTGGGGGGATTTGCATCTGTGCAGAATCTGCATTGATGCAGCCAGGCCTTCCCTTGTCAAGATCTGGGAAAGATGAGCTGAGAGTCTCATACCTTAAAGATCTGAAAGAAACATTTACCATCTATTCTCTCTGAGGGCTGCTACCTGTGAGGGTTCATCTACCTAAGGAGACCACCTTTGCTCCTCAGGCCTCCCCTTCTGCCCCTCCCATAACCTGTTCTGCCACCATAACCTGATTTACCACCATGACCTGTTTTTGGCCATGCCTCAAGGGAGCTCCCATTCTTTCTGTAACCTCAAGATGGTATAAAAGCTTTTGCACTCCATTATGGGCTTGGGTAATCACTCTGTGATGCTCCCTGTCTACACATGTACACATGAATAAATTGTATGCCTTTCCCCCGCCAGTTAGCCTGCCTTTTGTGAGTTGATATTTCAGCAAACCTTCAGAGGGTGAAGGGGGAGTTTTCCCGTGGCCTCTACACTGGTTTTCTGCTATAACCACAGCATCTAGAATAGTACCCTAGCACACTTGTGCACATACACACACACACACACACACACACACACATTAAGTGAATAAATAACCAAACTCAGAGCAAATTTTTTTTCTTCCAGAAAAAAAAATCTAGCCCATACATAAAGAACTTAACCCCAGGCCTGAACTGGAGGAGTACTGGGCTATTTCATTCATTCAATAAATATTTATTTATAACCAGGCATCATTCTAGGCACTGGAGACATAGTGAGCAAAACACAGATCCCTGCCTCCATAGATGGGAGCTGATGATGATGAAGAAGGCAAGTAAGAAAGTGATAATGCATGTGAGAAGCTGATAAGTGCCCTGAAGAAAAATAAAGTAGGAAGTGGGGTAAGAGTGCTGGGGTTGGGGTCACATTTTCTTTACTGCTTGTAGTAGAAGGACACTTAGGTGTGGAAATTTAAATATGGCAGTCATTTCAGCAGAAACCTAACGGCCCTCAGACAGCCAGCCTGAGGATATAAGAAGAGTGCTTCAGGCAAAGGAAAGCACAAACATAAAAGCCGTGAGGTTGGAGTGTGCCTGAGTGACTGAGGATGTCTGGACAGCTGGAGCAAAATATGTGAAGGGGAGAGTAGTGGCAAGGGGGTCTATTGTCACAGGGTAGGCAACCCTCCTGTCAGTGGCCTGTGCTTGAGGAGCCAAGAATCAGGGACTGCAGAACACTCAGAAATGCCTTCCAAGGAGTGTCTCAGACTCCTGCCTCTGCCACCTTTCC
The DNA here is from genome assembly GCF_029289425.2 of Pan paniscus. Lineage (NCBI taxonomy): Eukaryota > Metazoa > Chordata > Mammalia > Primates > Hominidae > Pan > Pan paniscus. Next base: position 68,967,898 of record NC_073272.2, read on the forward strand.
TGAGTCTAGGGTCCTAGCCTGGCCCAGCTCCCTTGGGTGTCCTGGTTTGCTCTGCCTGTGGGCACAGGATGCTTCCATTAGCTTGGCTGAGGACAAAGAGGGCTGCTGGCAATAACCCTTACATTTGCTTGCACTATGTCCCTGAATCCTGCCATAGCTTCCCCCAGCCTACCTTAAAACAGTCAGGGTTGGTGACTTTAACCCCACTTGACAGAAAAAATGAGATATAGAGAGTAGGCCAGTGATCGATGTTTACAAAGCGCTTCTCATTGAATCTTCACAAGGACCTTGGAGTTCCAGCCTCTTTTGACAGATGGGAAAAGGGAGACAGGCATGTAAAGTGAGATTTTCTGAGGTTACACAGCCAGATCATGTCAGAGCTGGAACTGAAATTCAGATCTTTCTATCTCTGCTATTTCATGTTTTCCATGATACCGCTCAGCCTCTGTGGAAGGAGTGGGAGGTTGGGAGGTGAAGCCCAGGACACAGGTAGGTCATTTACACTGAGGAGGTGCTAATTAAATCTCATGGCATAATGGAAAGAATGTGGACTTTAGAATCCCTACAGACTGGAATTAGAATCCCAGAGTTGCTGTGTGACCTTGGGCGAGTTGCTTCTTTTCTGAGCCCCATTTTCTCGTGTCTAAAGCAGATTGAAAATCTCTACTTTGTGCAGTTGTTTCATGGATTCAGTGAAATCTCAGGTGGGCAAGTGCCCCATTTGGTGTCCAGCACATAGTCAATGCCTATCAGTGTGGGGCCTTCTTTATATGTTCATTGAGTTATGTCTGACTGAAGTGAAAAGGCAGAGGCTGCTGGCACTGTGGCCAGTCTTGCTACCCCCATGCCTGGGTGAAATTAGGGCTGGGGCTGGGCCTGGATAAGAGTCCCAGAGACTGTGCTAGACTTGTCAGCACCAAGTCTCAGACCTGGCCCTGAGAAGCCTTCTGGGACTAAGTCGGCCGCAATGCCATTCCTCTGCCAGTCCAACTCTTTACTGGGAACTCAGGAAAAAAAGGGTGGGGGGAGTGGATGAGCAGGGTCGGGATCTAAGCCCACCTCTTCTCCCCGTATTCTCATCCTGCCTTCCCTCTCTCCAGGCCTGCAGAGAAAGCAGTACCCTGCCTCCAGCAGTTCTGCCCCTCCCCCACCTGAGGGTTTCCCTCCCCACAACCCCAGGGCTCTGGGCTGTTTAATGGGGTGGAGCTGTCTTTAATCTGCTCCATAAATGTTTTCTGGATCCTCATTAGAAACCATAATGTCCTATTAATATGCTGATGAGATTTCATTTGGGGCTAGGGAAGGAAGAGTAGCTGGGAGGATGTGGGGTGGGGGCGAGGGAATGGAATTCACCATGGGGATCCCAAGGGAACAAAGCGTAGCTGAGCTCATGGTGTCTCCCCCTAGTCCTTGGGAAACTCAGGAAGACTCAGTCGCAGGCCCCATCGTTCCCTCCACACAGACCCCCAGGGGTCTGAGTCAGCTGCCGTGGGGACTGGCAGATAGATGCGCACACGCCCCTCCACACCCCACCACTGAATATCACCTTGGGGCCTCACCCCAGTGACCAGTGTTAGTCACCAAAGCCTACACTCATTCTTCATTTGTTCCTACCACTGGCATCTACACTGAACATGCTGGGGCCTAGCACCCATTTAGGCCCCGGGCATACGGACTTCAGTAAGACACAATATGGCGCTTTTGGACAATGGAAAGAAGCAAGGTATGTAATGTGGCCAGCATGTAGCCGGCTCCCAGTAAATTGTGGCTATGAAGACAGGTTTCTGTCCTTGTGTTGCTCCTAATCTGATGGGTAAGGGAGGCAAATGTGTAAACAATTAAAATCCAGTTGAGATGATGGAGGAGTTTGAGCATAACAAAGAGGGAGGGGCTATGTGTGTTCATGCGGCTGGGTGTGTGGGTGCAATTCCTTAGATATTTACAGATGCGGCTTCTGTGCCAGGCCTTTCTGTGTGCTGTGCCCTCAGCCAGGAATGCCTGGTTCTGCTGGCTAACCCCACATCATGTCTGTCCCTGCGATCTCCACCATAGGCAGAGAAGGGTTGGCATATGCAGATGAATTGGCATCTCTGTCTTGTTTCCCTGAATGAGCTGTGAGCTCGGGCTGGTGCCTCGAATGGCTTTCACTAATGGTCATCTGCATGCTCCTCTCCAAGACTCCCTGTTCAGCAAGAACCCTATTCCCTCACTTCCTTCAAACTGCCTTGGCCACTGCTGGCTCCTGACTCCTGGCTCAGACCCTCTATTCCTGGCTTCTTAAAGTCATTCATATTGGGAGCCCTGATTCAGCTAGCCCTGACTTCCTAGGCAGGCAGCTGATCCCTTTCTGCAGGGCTCCCTGCCTAACTCTCCTCCCATGGCTACCCCTGGGAGCACCTTGGCCTGAGCCTCTCCTATTCCCCTCCCCTCTTCCCAGGAAAACTCCCCTTCCTGGCTATTTGGCCTCTGTCCCAGCTGGAGCACATTTGCTGTGGTACCTCACAGTTTGCAGGCTGCTCTTTCAACCCAGTATTCGGGTACTTGGTCAGTCATCTGGGCTCTGAACTCCTCAGGACCAGTCAGTCACCTATCCCTGTCTCTGTGACAGGTGGAAAGAACAAGTGGAACAGGCAGCGTTCAGGTTCTAACACCACTACTTATTTGCTGGGCGACCTTAGGCAAGTTACTTAAGCTCTCTATGCTTTGTTTTCTATAAAAGGGGAATAATAATATCTACGTCACAGAGACCTTGTGTGGATTCAAGGAGATAATGTGAATAAAGCACTCAGCGCAGTGCCTGACGCACACGAAGTGCTCACCAAATGCCAGTTATCATTCCCCAGCCTTCTCAGAGGTTCATACAGGTTATTGCCAAGCCCACACTGTGGCTGCCCAGCCTCCAGGTCTTTCCCCTGCCCCTAGTTCAGCTTATTCCTGTTGCCCAAGTTCTGTCTTTGGAATCAGGCAGACCTGAGTTCACTTCTAGTTCTACCACTTAACTCAGTGAGTATTTCTCTGATCCTCAGTTTGTTTCTCTGTAAACTGGGACTATGAATTGCCCCCCCCACCCTCACCAGGTTGATGTGAGGATCAAATGAAATAAATGGCTGGCATCACAGTGCCCATCACAATGTCTGTCACATAGTAGGAATTTTTCTTACCAGATCCATGGAGCTCAGGTATGAAACCAGCTTGGCTTGGGCCCAGGGGTGGGGTAGGCACAGAGGGAGGAGAATAACTAGGAAAACTGACATGGATGCCAAGAACGCCCTAGTAAGGGTAGTCAGGCTCACCGAGGCAGTACCTGAAGGGCATAGTAAGCTTAGACATGAGGTAGGCAGTGGGCACTGACAAGAGTGCTGAGCTGACTTTTGGGTCCAGTAGAAGCAGTAATAACTAAGTCTTGCAGAATGCAGTCCCAGGCAGTAACACCCTCATCCCTCGGGGTGGGAGTGGGAGTAGTAAAAGGAGGGGCCTGGGGAATATGCTCGTGGTGGTGGTCAGGCAAAGGGTGAGAGATACAAGGAAAAGGCCCGTACTAGAGAGAACCCAGCAAGTGGGGATCAGGTAGAAACAGAGCATGGGAGGAGAGCCTGGGCCCCCACTCCAACACCCCACATACCTGGTCTGCTGTCAGGAGCATTGAACTGCAGGCTGGTGGGGCTTAGGTTTGGGGGACTAGGCTGCCTGGGGTTGGTTTCCCATTTACTAGCCATGTGACTTTGGGCATGTCACTGGCCTCTCTGTGCCTCAGTCTCCTCATCTGTAAAGTAGCAATCATATTCTCTACCCCAAAGTGTTGTGCCTTACTATGTGTAAAGCAGTTAGAACTGGGGTTGGCATATAAGTTTTGCTATTAATAGTATTACTTTAGCTATTACGTTATGATCCTGCCTGCCCCTCCCAGGTCTGTCTTAGGCCCTGGGCCAGGAAGGGAGGACCCTCAGGAGAGCCAGTCCGGCTGGGGATAAAGTCTGCTGAGGCTGACAGTGGGGAAAAGCTGAGATGGGTGCATCCACTCTCTGCCTTCCCATCAGTACCTGCTCCTCTGAGGTAGTCTCATCTCCAATGGCCCTCTGAGCTCTGATCGCCTGTGATATATGATCAAGAGTCCTTCATTAAGTGTCTGTCATCCTGTACTGGGATCTGACCAGGCCTGCCTTTAAGGACAAATCCAGACCCTCAGATAGGGGCAGAAAAGCAAAGAATCACAGATTCTTAGAGCTAACATCTTAAAGGGTCTAGAACTGTCCAGATTTCCAATATTCTGCCTCATTGTTTTCATGAGCAGTCAGAATTACTTAGAAATTCCAGACAGTTGACCAGGCACGGTGGCTCACGCCTGTAATCCCAGCACTTTGGGGGGCCAAGGTGAGTGGATCACCTGAGGTCAGGAGTTCGAGACCAGCCTGGCCAACATGGTGAAACCCCGTCTCTACTAAAAATACAAAAATTAGCCAGGCATGGTGGCACACACCTGTAATCCCACCTACTCGGGAGGCTGAGGCAGGAGAATCACTTGAACCCAGGAGGTGGGGGTTGCAGGAGCCGAGATCACACCATTGCACTCCAGCCTGGGCAACAAGAGCAAAACTCCATCTAAAAAAAAAAAAAAGAAATTCCAGACAATCTGGTTCAAATCCCAACTCACACACTTATTAGCCGTTTAACATTGGGCAAGCAATCTGACCTCTTTGAGCCTCAGTTTCCCCATCTGTAAGATGCAGGTAACAGCAATCTCTCCCTGTAGTGTCACTGTCAGGATAGAGAGTGGTGTGAGAATAGGCAGGAAGGTCTGAGTGGGGCAGACAGAATGATTATGAAAGTAGATTTTCTAAGTAAAGTGGGGTCGGGGGGCAAGTGAGTGGGTCCCAAGTGCAAACCCAGATATTTCAAAGGCCAGTCCCTGTCTCTGACTGCCTGAAGAGTTTTCTGGTGCCTGATTCCTTCCTGCAAGGACTTGGGTGGACCCTGGTTGGATGGGGCTCAAGACATGGCAGGGTCTGAAGCTGAAGTTGGGGGGAGACGGAAACCAGAGGCTGATTAACATAAAATCTCTCTGAGCTGCAACTCCTTGACACCAGAGCAAGGAAAGGCAGGAGGGGGACAGGAGCTGAGCAAGGCAGTAGAGGAAATGGAGACCTGGGCAGTGGATGACTTTAGGAAGACTCTAGGAACATACAGGCAGCCTTGAGGTCAAGGCCAAGGGCTTAAAGCCAGGAGCTGGCCCACCTCAAAGCAGCCATTGTGGTTCTCCAAAGCTCAACTTATCTCTAAGGAGCTGCTCAGATCAGGAAATCATCCATCTAAAAACATTTATTAAGCACTTACTAAGCAGACACTGGGGCTGGGAAAACAGAAGTGCAGCCCACAGGCCTTGCCTTCTTATGACTTGATATCTCTAAGTTGAAGTCCTGAGGCAGAGGCAAGGTGAGGGATGGGGCGCGTGTGGAACTTTATCTCAGCTCTATCACTGATTTGCATAATACAGCCTTCTTTCTCTCTGAGCCTCAGCTTCCCCACTGGCACAATAAGAGAGGGTGGGGGAACAGATGCTTTATAAGGGCCCATGAGTCTGAACTGGTGAAGTGGGCTCAGCGGCCATAATAGGGGCTGAGCAGAGCCCAAAGTCTCAGAGCAACAGGGCTGGGAAGCTCTTTCTGAGCCTAGAAGGTGCCCACTTACCCCCCCCACCCCCTCCCCAAGCTTCCTGGCCCTCCTATACCTCCCAGGGAGGTCCTTTGGGCTGTGAAACTCCCTTCTCACCTTTCCTGCTATGTGGTGTGGTCTGTCCAGACGTCTGCTTGCCCACCAGGCCTGGAGCACTTAGGTTTTGGACCATGGAAGAGCAGCCATGGTGAACTGATGTGGCTGTTTCCCTTATAGGCCCCAGACCCTCTCTGGTGACCATAGGAGGCCAATTAGCAGAGAACAAAATGCTTCCTGCCCTGAGCCCTTGCCTACCACTGCCTGCATCTGCTCAGGGCTTAATGGTCATTTGAGCTGTCTCTGGGGACGGAGGATGGGGCTTCCACGGACTGCCTGGCTCCAGGCAACAGCCTGCATCCTGAGGGAGGCCAGAGGAGGAGGAGCAAGGTGATTGCAGCTGCTGGAGAAGCCCAAGAAAGCAGGAATACAGTATACTTGGAGCCAGCGCCAGCATCTGGAGGCTGCTCCTGCCACCTACCTGGGAACTGATGCTCCCCAGCATCTCCTGCACCTCTGCAAGGCCCTAGCTGCTGGTGGGCACAGTGGGTGGGTGCGGTGGGGGGCAGTGCGGGAAGCACTGAGCCTTTAGAGAATCCTCTTAGTGGAGGAAGCTGCTGGGGTCTAGACTCCTCCTCACTGGGCCCTATGCTCTTGTGGGTAGGATATGGCTAAGGGCCTTCATCTCAAACTTTCCAGGCTGGTCTGGAAGACTGGTTTCTCTGCCTGCCTGCTACGAAGAAAATGCTCGGTTGGAAGGGAGAAGAACTGGGTTATGGTTGGTGCCTGCCGCTGATGTGCTGCTCCATGGTTTTTCCAGCCCTGGGCCTCAGTTTTCTCATCTGTTAGGTCAGAATGACTGTGCACCTTGCCACGTCAGCTGACTGGCTTGGAAGAGTGACCTCCAAGAGTTCAGGCAGGTGGGATGGCTGATGTGAGGAGGCTGGAGTGGAGGGCACAGGGGTCAGGGGTGGAGAGAGACTAAGTCTAGAGAGGTGATGTCACTTCCGCAGAGGGGTCTCCACTGATGCCCCTCTCCCACCTGGATCTGAAATCCCACCCTATCACATGTATTAGTTGTGTGACCTTGGGCAAGTCACTGAATCCTTCTGTGCCTCAATAGAGTGGGGATTAGGACAATCTTACAAATCACTCATGAGATAGTGTGTATAAATGAGGTTACCCTTGTGAAGCACCTAGCAGTGCCTAGACAGAACTCAGGTGAGGGAGAGGGACGGTGGGAGCACTGTCACATGGAGAAAATGCCTGCAGGAGCCCTCAGGCACAGCTGCCACCAGCCACCAGCCCCAGCCTCCCACCCCTGCCCTGCTATGAATAATGAACTGGTATCGATCCCCTACTCGGGAAATTCCCTGTGACCTGTGATAAAAATACACCCAGCCTGCCAGCCTGGAGCTCCAGACAGGTTTTCAACAGTCAGGGCTGAGCTTATCTGCACATCCCCCACCCCACTCCCAGCCCTAAGAGGGGAGCTCAGTAGAACAGGGCATTAGAGACTGAGACCAGGTGGTGCCCACCATCTCCACCATCCCATCTCCAGGTAGATGAGATTAAAAAGCGGGATAATCTGTGGTGGGAGCCTTCCTAGCCAGGCCCCAGGAGGGAGGACCTGGGTTTGAATCCTGCCTCTATCACTTCCTGCCAAGTGTCTCAGTTTCATCAGCTGTAAAATGAAGATAGTCATTCCTTCCTCATAGAGATAGTCCTAGATTCAAATGATTTAAGGTATGTATAAATGCCCAGCACAGTGCCTGGCCAATGGGAGGCACTCAATAAATGGCAGTTAGGCCTTCTCAATTTTTCCTCCTGCTCCCTGTCTTTGCTGTAAAACTCAGGACTGTTTTGCAGGGGAATGAAACATTGAGTGACTTATTAAAAAATAAGAGGCTTATTGATATATAACTCACAAACCATAAAATTCACCCCCTTAAAGTGCACAATTGAGTGGTTTTTTAAGTATATTCACAGGGTTGTGCAACCATCATGATTATCTAATTTTAGGACATTTTCATCTACCCTAAAAGAAATCTCTTGCCCATTAGCAGTCACTACCAATTCCCACCTCCTCCATCCCATGACCTTGACAACCATGGATCTACTTTTTATCTCTGTGGATTTACCTTTTCTGAATATTTTATACTAGTGGAATCACATCACATGTGGCATTTTGTGTCTGGCTTCTTTCAATTAGCTTAATGTTTTCCAGTTTCATCCTTGTTGTGCCAGGTAATAGTACTTCATTCTTTTTTATGGCTAAGAAATATTCCATCATATGGATAAACTATATTTTGTGTATCCATTCATGGGTCGACAGATATTTAGGTTGTTTCCACTTTTTGGTTATTGTGAATAATACTGCTACGAACCTTCATGTACAAGTTCTTCTGTAGACATATGTTTTCATTTATCTTGGAGATATATACATATATAACATTTTGAGGAACTGCTAAACCATTTTCTAAAGCAGCTGCATCATTTTACATTTCCACCATCAGTGTATGATGGTTCCAGTTTCTCCACATCCTTGTCAACACTCGTTATTATCTTTTTGATTCTAGCCAACCAAGTGGCTATGAACCGATATGTCATTGTGGTTTTGATGTTGAGCATCTTTTCATGTGTTTTTAGTCAGTTGTGTATCTTCCTTGAGAAATATATTTTCAGATACTTTGCCAATTTTTAAATTGGATTGCCTTTTGTGTGTGTGTGTGTGTGTGTGTGTGTGTGTGTGTGTGCTTGTTTTGTTTGTCTATTTAATTAGACAAAAATTCAAAAGGAGCAATAGGGATATTCAGTGACAAGTAATTCTCCTTCCTCCTTTCCTCCAAATATCCATTCTCCCTCCTGGGAGACAGACTCTTTTAGTAGTTTCTATTTATTTTTTCAGAGGTATTTCATGCATTTACAAACATATAAATCTATTAATATGTATAATAAGAAATTATTTAAATTACTTCAGTAATGAAATTTGTTTTATAATTTCATATGCTAGATCATCATAGGCACAAAACTTAACAACAAGGCAACATTCCTTATTTCAGTTCTGTGTTATTACTTTAGATTTTACCTTTATGTAATGATATATCATTTGTCATCTACCATATTTTTATCTTCATTGGATACTTCAAAAACATTAAGAGAAAATTTTTTCAGGCTGGATGCAGTGGCTCATGACTAATCCCAGCACTTTGGGAAGCCAAGGAGGGCAGATCTCTTGAGGTCAAGAGTTCGAGACCAGCCTGGCCAACATGGTAAAACCCCGTCTCTACTAAAAATACAAAAATTAGCTAGGCGTGGTGGCGTGTGCCTGTAGTCCCAGCTACTCAGGAGGCTGAGGCAGGAGAATTGCTTGAACCCAGGAGGCGGAGGTTGCTGTGAGCCAGAGATTGCACCACTGCACTCCAGCCTGGGGGACAGAGTAAGACTCCATCTTAAAAAAAAAAAAAAAAAAAAGAAAATTTTTTCTTTAGAGACAGGGTCTCATTCTGTCACACAGGCTGGAGGGCAGTGGTGCAATCATGGCTCCCTGCAGCCTCAAACTCCTGGACTCAAGCGATCCTCTCACCTCAGCCTCCCAAAGAGCTGGGATTACAGGTGGGTGACACCACACCCAGCTAATTATTTTATTTTTTGTAGAGATGGGGGTCTCACTTTGTTGCCCATCCTGGTGTCAAGCTCCTTGTCTCAAGTGATCCTCCTGCCTCGACGTCCCAAAGTGCTGGAATTACAGGTGTGAACCTAGCCTAAAAATATTTTAATATAGGAGGTTTCAAACATACCCAAAAGGAGAGAGACTAATACAATAGATCCCCAAGTACCCAACTAGTGTGCACATTTTAAGCTATTAATAAACAATGCCAAGTTTTTATCTTACACAAGGTTTTTAGTTATTTATATTCCTATCTGCTACATATGAGATTTACACTATTTATTATTTATACAGAGTAATTGTACATATTTATGAGGTACATGTGATATTTCGATATGTGCATTCAATGTGTAATTTTCAAATCTGGGTAATTGGAATGTCCATCACCTCAAACATTTATCCTTTCCTTTTCTTGGGAACATTCCAAATCTTCTCTTCTAGCTATCTTGAAATATACAGTACATTGTTGTTAACTATAGTCACTCTACTGTGCAACTGAATGCTAGAATTTATTCCTTCTATGTAACAGTATTTTTGAACCTAGTGATATGGCTTGGCTCTGTGTCCCCATCCAAATCTCATGTCCAATTGTAATCCCCAGGTGATTGGATTATGGGGGTGGTTTCCCCCATGCTGTTCTTGTGATAGTGAGGGAGTTCTCACATGGTTTGATGATTTAAAAGTGTGTGGCAGTTTCCCCCTTGCTCTCTCTCTCTTTCTCTTGCCTCCATGTAAGTCATGCCTTACTTCCCCTTCAGCTTCTGCCATGATTGTAAGTTTCCTGAGGCCTCCCTAGCCATGGGGAACTGTGAGTCAGTTAAGCCTCCTTCCTTTATAAATTACCCAGTCTCAGGCAGTTCTTTATAGCAGTGTGAAAACAGACTAATACACCCGGTAACCAATCTTTCTTGATTCTCCCTTCCCTCTACCCTTCCCAGCCTCTTGTAACCACTATTTTATTCATTGCCTCCACGAGATCAACTTTTAAAGCTCCCACATGAATGAGAACATGCAATATTTGTCTTCCCATGCCTGACTTATTTTACTTTACATAATGACCTCCAGTTCCATAAATGTTGCTACAAATGACAGCATTTCATTATTTCATTTTTTATGGCTGAATAGTATTTTATTGTGTATATATGCCACATTTTCTTTATCCATTTATCCACTGAGTTCACTTACGTGGATTCTGTATGTTGGCTTTTGTGAATAGTGCTGCAGTAAACATGGGTGTGTAGGGGTCTCCTTGATATACTGATTTTCTTTCTTTTGGGTACATACCTAGCAATGGGATTGCTGGATCATATGGTAGATCTATTTTTAGTTTTGAAAGGCACCTCCATGCTTGTCTCCATGGTGGCTGTACTAATTTGCAGTCCCACCAGCAGTGTATTAGCATTCCACTTTCTCCACATCCTTGCCAGCATATGTTATTTTTTGTCTTTTTGATAATAGCCATTCTAACTGCAGGGAGATGATATTTAATTATGGTTTGGATTAGCACTTCCCTGATGATTAGCGATATTGAGCATCTTTCTTATGCCTATTGGTCATTTGTATGTCCTCTTTTGAGAAATGTCTATTCAAATCATTTGCCTATTTTTTTTTTTTTTGAGAGGGAGTCTTGCTCTGTTGCCCAGGCTGGAGTGCAGTGGCACGATCTCAGCTCACCTCTGCCAGAGGCAACCTCTGCCTCCTGGGTTCAAGCGATTATCCTGCCTCAGCCTCCTGAGTAGCTGGGATTACAGGCGCTTGTCACCACGCCCAACTAATTTTTATATTTTTAGTAGGGAGACGGGGTTTCACCATGTTGGCCAGGCTGGTCTCGAACTCCTCACCTCAGGTGATCCACCCGCTTCAGCCTCCCAAAGTACTGGGATTACAGGCATGAGCCACCGCACCCAGCCATTTGATTATTTTAAAATTTATTTGTTTATTTGCTGTTAAGTTGTTTGAGTTTCTTATATATTCTGGTTATTAATCTCTTGTCAAATAGATAGTTTGCAAATATTTTCTCTCACTCTCTAGGTTGTCTCTTCACTCTATTGATTGTTTCCTTTGTTGTGCAGAAGCTTTTTACCTTGAGGTAATCCCATTAGTCTATTTTTGCTTTTGTCACCTGTGCTTTTGAGGTTTTACCCCAAATATCTTTCCTCAGACCAATTTTGGGAAACATTTCCCCAATGTTTTCTTCTAGTATATTCAGAGTTTCAGGTCTTACATTTAAGTTTTTAAACCATTTTGATTTTATTTTTTTATATGGTGAGAGATGGGTGTTTAGTTTCATCTTTCTGCATATGGATATCCAATTTTCTCAGCACTATTTATTGAAGAGACTGTCCTTTTCCCAATGAATGTTCTTGGCACTTTTGTGAAAAATGAGTTGGCTGTAAATGTGTGGGTTTATTTCTGGTTTTTCAATGTAATATTTTGTTCCATTTGACTATGTATCTGTTTTTATGCCAGTACCATGCTGTATTGGTTATTATATGTTTGTAGTATATTTTTATTTGCATATATATAAATATAAATATATAAATATATATTTCGAGACAGGGTCTCACTCTGTCACCCAGGCTGGAGTGGAGTGGTATGATCACAACTCACTGTAGCTTGGATCTTTTGGGCTCAAGCAATCCTCCCACCTCAGCCTCCTAAGTAGCTGGAACTATATGCAGGCACACACCACCACACCTGGCTAATTTTTGTATTTTTTGTAGAGATGAGGTTTCACCATATAGCTTAGGCTGTTGTAGTCTATTTTAAAGTCAGGTAGTGTGATGCCTTCAGCTTTGTTCTTTTTTGCTCAGAATTGTTTTCGCTATTCAAGATATCCGTGGTTCCATATGAATTTTAGGATTTTTTTTCTATTTCTTTGAAGAATTTCATTGGCATTTTGATAGAGATTGCATTGAATATGTAGATTTCTTTGGATGGTATGGACATTTTAACAATATTAATTATTTCAATTTGTGAACATTGCATGCCTTTCCATTTTTCGTGCCCTCTTCAATTTTTTTAATCAGTGTTTTATAGTTTTCATTGTAGAGATCTTTCACTTCTTTGGTTAAATTTATTCTTGTTTTTTTTTTTTTGTAGCTATTGTAAATGGGATTGCTTTCTTGATTTCTTTTACAGATTGTTCACTGTTGGCATATAAAAATGCTACTGACTTTTGTATGCTGATTTTTTTTTATCCTGCAAGTTTACTGAATTTATCAGTACTAACAGTTTTTTAGTAGAGTCTCTAGATTTTTCTAAATATAAGATCATATCGTCTGCAGTTTGGCTTATTTGTTTCCAATTCGAATGCCCTTTATTTATTTTTCTTTCCTAGTTGTCCTGGCTAAGATTTTCAGTACTACATTAAATAAAAGTGGTGAAAGTGGGCACTCTGGTCTTGCTCCAGATACTACAGGAAAGGCTTTCACATTTTCTCCATTCGACATGATGTTAGCTGCGGGTTTATCATATATGGACTTCTTTTCTTTTCTTGTCTTGTCTTGTCTTTTTTTCTTTTCTTTTTCTTTTTTTTCTTTTTTTTTTTTCTGAGACAGAGTGTCACTCTCTCGCCCAGGCTGGAGTCCAGTGTCTTGATCTCGGCTCACTGCAACCTCCGCCTCCCAGGCTCAAGTGATTCTCCCACCTCAGCCTCCTGAGTAGCTGGGACTGCAGGCACCTGCCACCGCACCTGGTTAATTTTTGTATTTTTAGTAGAGACAGGGTTTCACTATATTTGTTAGGCTGGTCTCCAACTCCTGACCTCAGGTGATCCACCCACCTTGGCCTCCCAAAGTGCTGGGATTACAGGCGTGAGCCACCACGCCCAGCCTATGGACTTTATTTCTTTAAGGTATGTTTCTTCTATACCAGTTTGTTGAGAGTTTTTATCATGAAAGGGTGTTGAATTTTATCAAATGCTTTTTCTGCATTTTTTGAGATGATCATATGGCATTTGTTCTTTATTCTGTTGATGTGGCCTATCACATTTATTAGTTTGCATATGTTGAATCTTTCTTGCATCCCTGGGATAAATCCCACTTGATCATGGTGTATTATATTTTTGATGTGTTGTTGAATTTGATGTGCTGATATTTTGTTGAGAAATTTTACATCTATGTTCATTAAGGATATTGGCCTGTAGTTTTTGTTGTTGTTGTTGTATCCTCATCTGGTTTTGGTATCAGAGTAATGCTGGCCTCATAGAATAAGTTAAAAAGAATTCTTTCCTCTTCAACTTTTTTTATACTTTGAGAATTAGGGCCAGTGTTTGGTAGAATTTAGCAATAAAGCCATCCAGTCCTGGGCTTTTCTTTGTTGGGAGATGTTTTATTACTGATTTAGTCTTGCTACTTGTTTCTGGTCTGTTCAGGTTTTCTCTTTCTTCCCCATTCAATCTTGGTGGGTTATTATATGTGTCCAGGAATTTGTCCATTTCCTCTAGGTTTTTCAATTTGTTGGAATATAGTTGTTCATAATAGTCTCTAGTGATCCTTTGTATTTCTGTTTTATCAGTTGTAATGTCTCCTCCTTCATTTCTGATTTTATTTGTTTGGGTTTTCTCTCTTTTTTCCTTAGTCTAGCTAAGAGTGTCAAATCCTTTAAGAAAACCAACTTTTCATTTCATTGATATCTTGTATTTTTTAGTCTCTGTTTCATTTAGTTCTGCTCTGAATTATTTCGTTTCTTTCTTTCTTTCCTTTATCAAATGCTTTTTTCTGCATTTTTTGAGATGATTTTTTTTGAGATGGAGTCTCTGTCACCCAGGCTAGAGTGCAGTGGCACAATCTTAGCTCACTGCAACCTCTGCCTCCAGGGTTCAAGTGATTCTCCCACCTCAGCCTCCTGAGTAGCTGGGATTATAGGCACACGCCATCATGCCTGCCTAATTTTTTATATCTTTAGTATAGATGGGGTTTCTCCATGTTGGTCAGGCTGGTCTTGAACTCCTGACCTTGTGATCTGCCAGCCTCAGCCTCCCAAAGTGCTGGGATTACAGGCATGAGCCACCACTCCCAGCGATGTTTGTTCTTTATTCTGTTGATGTGGCCTATCGCATTTATTAATTTGCATATGTTAATCATTCTTGCATCCCTGGGAGCACCAGGTTGGCCATTCCACACGTCCCTGGGTAACATGGGGTCACCAGCAGTGTCTACAATGGGGTAGGTGGACAAATCCCCAGGCCCGCAGGTGAGGTGGGTGTGTGCCAGCAGTGTCTGTGGTAGGGTGAGTGGGCCAGTCATTGGGCCCCTGGGCTGGGCAAATGGGTGCAAGGTGGCCCAGCTTTTGGAAGTGGAATGTGGTTGCTGTCAGTTGCAGCGGCCCTCAGCAGACTGCTGTCAGGCTCTTGGATTGTTTTTTGTTGTTGAATTGTAAGAGTTCCTCATATATTTTGAATACAAGTCCTTTATCAGGTGTATGATTAGCAAATATCTTCTTCCATCTTGTGATGTGTATTTGTCTCTTCGTTTCTTGGTGGTGTCTGTGTTAGGCCATTCTTGCATTGCTCTAAAGGATTACCTGAGCCTGCGTAATTTATAAAGAAAAGTGGTTTAATTGGCTCATAGTTCTGCAGGCTGTACAAGCATAGCATCAGCATCTGTTTGGCTTCTGACAAGGGCTCAGGGAGCTTTTACTGTTGGCAGAAGGTGAAGCAGGAGCAAGCACATCACATGGCAAGAGCAGGAGGGGTGGGGGGAGATGACACACAGTTTTAAACAACCAGATCTCACAAGAACTCACTCACTATTATGAGGACAGCACCCAGTCATGAGGGATTTGCCCCCATGACCCAAACACCTCCCACCGGCCCCACCTCCAACACTGGGGATTTCATTTCAATATGAGATTTGGTGGGGGCAAATATCCAAACCATATCAGTGTCCTTTGAAACACAAAAGTTTTTAATCATGATGAGATCAAACTTATCTTTTTATGTCACTTGCATTTTTTTTTTTTTTCCGAGATGGAGTCTCACTCTGTCACCCAGGGTAGAGTGCAGCGGCGCAATCTCAGCTTACTGCAACCTCTGTCTCCCGGGTTCAAGATATTCTCCTGTCTCAGCCTCCTGAGTAGCTGGGACTACAGGCACCTGTCACCATGCCTGGCTAATTTTTGTATTTTTAGTAGAGACGAGGTTTCGCCATATTGGCCAAGCTGGTCTCAAACTCCTGACTTTGTGATCCACCTGCCTCGGCCTCCCAAAGTCCTGGGATTACAGGAGTGAGCCACTGCGCCTGGCCATCATTGGTATTTTTTATATTGTGCCTAAGAAACCATGGGAGCCTAATCCAAAGTCACTATTTTCTTCTAACACCTTTATAGTTTTAGCTCTTACATTTAGGTCTCCAGTACATTTTGAGTTAATTTATGAGTTGGTATGAGATGGCAGTCAAACTTCATTCTTTTGAATGTGGACATACAATTTTCCCAGCACCACTTGTTGAAAAGGCTATTCTTATCCCACTGAATTGTCTTGACACTCTTGTTGAAAATCAATTGACCATGTATGCAATGGTTTATTTCTGTATTCTCAGTTATGTTCCATTGTTTTCAATGTCTACCCTTATGCCAGCACTATAGTGTCTTGATTACAGTAGCTTAGTAGTAAATTTGAAATTGGGAAGAGTGAGTACAGTGAGTGTTCCAACTTTGTTCTTCTCATTTAAAAGTGTGTTGACTCTTCTAGATTCCTTTCAATTCAATATGAATTTTAGAATAAGTGTATCCATTTCTACAAAAAAAAAAAACTAGCTAGGTTATAAAATAGGGATTGGGTTTAATCTATGGATCATTTGGGGGTCTCTTGCCCTCTTATCAATATGAAGCTTTCTGATACATTGACATGGGTTTTTTTTTATTTCTTCAGGTCTTCTTTATTTCTTTTAATGGTATTTTATAGTTTTCAATGTGCAAGTTTTGCACTTCTTTCATTAAATTAATTCCTAGGTATTTGTTTATTTATTTATTTGAGACGGAGATTCATTCTTGTTGCCCAGGCTGGAGTGCAATGGTGCGATCTTGGCTCACTGCAACCTCCATCTCCCAGGTTCAAGTGATTCTCCTGCCTCAGCCTCCCGAGTACCTTGGATTACAGGCTTGCTGAATTTTTTTATTAGTTCTAACTGTGTTGTGTGTGTATGCATTTCTTGGAATTTTCTATATACAAGGTAATGCTATCTGTGAATAGAGAACATTTTACCTCTTTCATTCCAACCTGGATGTTTAAAAATATATTTTTCTTCCCTAATTTTCCTGGCTAGAATCTAGAATCTGCAGCACAATGTTTAATAGAAATAGTGAAAGGAGACATCTTTGTTTTATGCTTGATCTTGGTGGGAATGCTGTGGTTGTTTTGTAGATTCCCTTCATCCAGTGTAAGAAAATTCCTTCCTATTCCTAGTTTGTGTAGTGTTTTATTATGAAAGCTTATTGCATTATGCCAAGTGCTGTTTCTTTGTACATTGAGATGAACACATTTTGTCTTTTATGATATTAATATAGTGTACATTGATTGACCTTTGAATGTTAAGACAACCTTGAGTTCCTGGGAAAAATCCTACTTGGTCATTATGTGTAATCCTTTTTATCAGTTGCTAGGTTTGCATTACTAGTATTTTGTTGAGCATTTTATAGTCTATATTTATTCGACTGTAGTTTTTTTTTTCCTGAGATAGTTTTGGTTTTAATATCTAGGTAATACTGGCCTCATAATATGAGTTGGCAAATGTTCCCTACTCTCATATTTTGGAAGATATTGTGAAGAATTCATATTAATTTTTCTTTAAATGTTTGGTAGAATTCACCAGTGAAGTCATCTGAGCCTGGGTTTGTCTTTGTGGGATTTTAAAAATTATTAGTTCAATCTCTTTATTTTTTACAGTCTATTCAGAATTTCTATTTCTTCTCATATCATTTTCAGTCATTGTCTTTTTATAAATTTGTCCACTTCATCTGGATTGTCTAATTTATCAGCATGCAGTTGTTCATAGTATTCCCCTATAGCCCTTTTTATTTCTGAAAGGATGGTATTAAAATCCCTGCTATTGTTTCCCATTTTAGTAATTTGAGTCCTCTCTTTTTCTCTTGGCCAGCCTAGCTAATGGTTTGTCAATTCTATTGACATGTCTGAAGAACTATTTGTTTTAATTCTTGGTATTGCTTTTCTATACTTTATTTGATTAATTATCAAATAAAGTATAGAACTGCTTTAACCTCTGTTGTTTCCCTCTTTCTCCTTGCTTTGGGTTTAGTTTGCTCTTCCTTTTCTAGTTTCCTATGGTGGAAGGATGGGGTATTGTTTGAAATATTTGTTCTTTTCTAATACAGGCATTTAGCTATAAACATTCCTCTGACTATTGCTTTAGCTGCATCACATAATTTATTATGTGTTGTGTTTCTGTTTTCATTCATCTCAAAGTGTTTGATTATTTAGGAATGTGTTATTTAGTTTCCATAGATTAGTGAATTTCCCAAATTTTCTTGTTTTATTGACTTTCAATTTATTTCTATTTTGAGCGACTATGTCTTATATTATTTCAATCGTTTTAAATTTACCGAGACTGGCCGGGCTTGGTGGCTCATGCCTGTAATCCTACCACTTTGGGAGGCTGAGGCGGGCAGATCACCTGAGGTCAGGAGTTCCAGACCAGCCTGGCCAACGTGGTGAAACCCTGTCTCTATTAAAAATACAAAAATTAGCCAAGCATGGTGTTGCACACCTGTAGTCCTAGCTACTCGGGAGGCTGAGGCAGGAGAATTGCTTGAACCCGGGAGATGGAGGTTGCAGTGAGCCAAGATCATGCCACTCCACTCCAGCCTGGGCGACAGAGCGAGACTTCATCTCAAAAAGATAAAAATAAAAATAAATTTACTGAGTCTCATTTTATGACCTAACATATGATCTATTCTACAGAATGTTCCATATGCACTTGAGAGGAGTGTGTTGAGAAGAAGCTGTCATTGGGTGGAGTGTTCTAAATATGTCTGTTAGGTCAGTTGATAATGTTGTCCAAATCTTCTATATCTTTGTTGATATATCTGTCTAGTTGTTCTATCAAGCATCCAAAGTGGCATATTAAAGTCTCCAACAATTATTGTTGAATTGTTTATTTCTTCCCTCAGTTCTGTCCAGTGTTTCCTTCATGTAATTTGCACTCTTTTGTTAGGTACGTATAGATTTATACTTTTTATGTCTTCCTGATTGATTGACTCTTTTGTCATTATAAAACATCATTCTTTTAATCTAGAAATAATTTCTGTCATTTTTTGAAACTTTTCTCTTAGATTCAGGGGTACATGTGCAAGTTTTTCATATAGGTAAACTCGTGTCACGCAGGTATGTTGTAGAGATTATTTTGTCACCCAGGTATTAAGCCCAGTACCCAATAGTTACTTTTTCTGATCTTCTCCCTCCTCCCACCCCCAACCCTCAAGTAGGCTCCAGTGCCTGTTGTTCCCCTCTTTGCATCCATGAGTTCTTATCATTTAGCTCCCACTTATAAGTGAGAACATTTGGTATTTCGTTTTCTGTTTGTGCATTAGTTTGCTAAGGATAATGGCCTCCAGCTTCATCCATGTTCCCACAAAAGACATGATCTCATTCTTTTTATGGCTACGTAGTATTCCATGGTGTATATGTACAACATTTTCTTTATTAAATCTGTCTTTGATGGACATTTAGGTTGGTTCCATGTCTTTGCTAAGAATAATTTTGTCTTAAAATCTATTTTGTCAATAATAGTATAGCCAGTCCAGCCCTCTCTTGGTTATTGTTTGCATGATATTTTTTCCTTCCCTTTATGTTCAACTGATTTGTTTCTTTAAAACTAATGATGTCTCTTGTAGACAATGTATAGTTGCTCATTTTTCTTTGTTTGTTTGTTTTTGGCTTTGTTTTGTTGTTGTTGAGATGGAGTCTTGCTCTGTCACCCAAGCTGGAGTGCAGTAGCACAATCTCGGTCCACTGCAAACTCGTCTCCTGGGTTCAAAGGATTCTCCTGCCTCAGCTTCCCGAGTAGCTGGGATTACAGGCTCCCACCACCATACCCAACTCATTTTTGTATTTTTAGTAGAGATAGGGTTTCGCCATGTTGTCCAGACTGGTCTAGAACTCCTGACCTCAGATGATCTGCCTGCCTCGGCCTCCCAAAGTGCTGGGATTACAGGCGTGAGCCACCATGTCCTGCCATCATGTTGTTTTTATCGATTCTGCCAATCCCTGCCTTTTGATTGGGGTGTTTAATTCATTGATACTTAAAGCAATTACTAATAAGGTTGAAATTATACCTGCCATTTTGTTATTTGTTCTCTATGTGTCTTATCTCTTTTTTGTTCCTCTATTCCTCCATTACTGCCTACTTCTATGTTAATTAGATATTTTATAGTATACCATTTTAATTTTCTTATTTCTTTTACTATGTATCTTTTGAGCTATTTTCTTAGTAGTCACCCTGGGGATTACAATTAAGATCTTAATGTAAAACAATCTAGTTTGGATTTGTACTAAATATCAATAGTCTGCAATAAACTTGTTCCCATATATCTCCATTCCCTCCCCTTCCTTTGTACTATTATTGTCATACAAATTTCATCTTTATACATTATAAGCGTATCAACAGTTTTGCTATTATTGCTTTATGCCAATGTCTTTTAAGTCAGATAGAAGAAGAAAAGTGTCACAAACAAAAACGGGCTTATACTGACTTTTATATACCTATGTAGTACATTTACCATGCTCTATTTCTGTGGATTTAAGTTATCATCTAGAGTCCTTTCATTTCAGACCATAGAACCTCCTTAGTGTTTCTTGTAGTGCAGGCCTGCTGACAATAAAATCTCTATTTATTTTAAAAATATCTTGAAGTGCCTTAATTTCTTCTCCATTTTTGAAGAATAATTTTACTGGACATAGAAATCTTAACTGACAATATTTTTCTTTCAGCACTTTGAATATGCCATCCCTCTACCTTGTGGCCTCCATAATTTCTAATAAAAAGTTAGCTATTAATCTTATTGCTGACACTTGTATGTGATGAATCATTTTTCTCTTACTGCTTTCAAGCTTTTCTCTTTGTCTGTGACTTTTATCAATTGACCACGATGTGTGTATGTGTGGATCACATTGCATTTATCCTAGTTGGAGTTTGTTCAGCTTCTCAATATGTAAATTCATGTTTTTCATCAAATTAGGGACTTTTGGCCAGTTTTTTTTCTCCAAATATTCTTTCTGCCCCTTTATCTTTCTTTTCTCCTTCTGAAACTCTCATTATGCATCTGTTGGTACATTTGATGCTGTCCCACATGTCTCTGAAGCTCTGTTCATTTTTCTTCATTTTTTTCTTTTTATTCTTCAGACTTGAAAATCTTAGTTCAAGTTCAGATTTGCTGATTTTGTTTAATTCTTTTTTTTAAATTTTATTATTATTATACTTTAAGTTTTAGGGTACATGTGCACAATGTGCAGGTTTGTTACATATGTATACATGTGCCATGTTGGTGTGCTGCACCCATTAACTCATCATTTAGCATTAGGTATATCTCCCAATGCTATCCCTCTCCCCACCCCCCACCCCACAACAGTCCCCGGAGTGTGATGTTCCCCTTCCTGTGTCCATGTGTTCTCATTGTTCAATTCCCACCTCAGAGTGAGAACATGCAGTGTTTGGTTTTTTGTCCTTGCGATAGTTTGCTGGGAATGATGGTTTCCAGTTTCACCCATGTCCCTAGAAAGGACATGAACTCATCATTTTTTATGGCTGCATAGTATTCCATGGTGTATATGTGCCACATTTTCTTAATCCAGTCTATCGTTGTTGGACATTTGGGTTGGTTCCAAGTCTTTGCTACTGTGAATAGTGCCACAATAAACATACGTGTGCATGTGTCTTTATAGCAGCATGATTTATAGTCCTTTGGGTATATACCCAGTAATGGGATGGCTGGGTCAAATGGTATTTCTAGTTCTAGATCCCTGAGGAATTGCCACACTGACTTCCACAAGGGTTGAACTAGTTTACAGTCCCACCAACAGTGTAAAAGTGTTCCTATTTCTCCACATCCTCTCCAGCACCTGTTGTTTCCTGACTTTTTAATGATCGCCATTCTAACTGGTGTGAGATGGTATGTCATTGTGGTTTTGATTTGCATTTCTCTGATGGCCAGTGATGATGAGCATTTTTTCATATGTCTGTTGGCTGCATAAATGTCTTCTTTTGAGAAGTGTCTGTTCATATCCTTCGCCCACTTTTTGATGGGGTTGTTTGTTTTTTTCTTGTATATTTGTTTGAGTTCATTAAAGATTCTGGATATTAGCCCTTTGTCAGATGAGTAGGTTGTGAAAATTTTCTCCCATTTTGTAGGTTGCCTGTTCACTCTGATGGTAGTTTCTTTTGCTGTGCAGAAGCTCTTTAGTTTAATTAGGTCCCATTTGTCAATTTTGGCTTTTGTTGCCATTGCTTTTGGTGTTTTAGACATGAAGTCCTTGCCCATGCCTATGTCCTGAATGGTATTGCCTAGGTTTTCTTCTAGGGTTTTTATGGTTTTAGGTCTAACATTTAAGTCTTTAATCCATCTTGAATAAATTTTTGTATAAGGTGTAAGGAAGAGATCCAGTTTCAGCTTTCTACATATGGCTAGCCAGTTTTCCCAGCACCATTTATTAAATAGGGAATCCTTTCCCCACTGCTTGTTTTTGTCAGATTTGTCAAAGATCAGATGGTTGTAGATATGCAGCATTATTTCTGAGGGCTCTGTTCTGTTCCATTGGTCTACATCTCTGTTTTGGTACCAGTACCATGCTGTTTTGGTTACTGTAGCCTTGTAGTATAGTTTGAAGTCAGGTAGCATGATGCCTCCAGCTTTGTTCTTTTGGCTTAGGGTTGACTTGGCAATGCGGGCTCTTTTTTGGTTCCATATGAACTTTAAAGTAGTTTTTTCCAATTCTGTGAAGAAAGTCATTGGTAGCTTGATGGCGATGGCATTGAATCTATAAATTACTTTGGGCAGTATGGCCATTTTCACGATATTGATTCTTCCTACCCATGAGCATGGAATGTTCTTCCATTTGTCTGTGTCCTCTTTTATTTCGTTGAGCAGTGGTTTGTAGTTCTCCTTGAAGAGGTCCTTCACATCCCTTGTAAGTTGGATTCCTAGGCATTTTACTCTCTTTGAAGCAATTGTGAATGGGAGTTCACTCATGATTTGGCTCTGTGTTTGTCTGTTATTGGTGTATAAGAATGCTTCTGATTTTTGTACATTGATTTTGTATCCTGAGACTTTGCTGAAGTTGCTTATCGGCTTAAGGAGATTTTGGACTGAGACAATGGGGATTTCTAGATATACAATCATGTCATCTGCAAACAGGGACAATTTGACTTCCTCTTTTCCTAATTGAATACCCTTTATTTCCTTCTCCTGCCTAATTGCCCTGGCCAGAACTTCCAACACTATGTTGAATAGGAGTGGTGAGAGAGGGCATCCCTGTCTTGTGCCAGTTTTCAAAGGGAATGCTTCCAGTATTTGCCCATTCAGTATGATATTGGCTGTGGGTTTGTCATAGATAGCTCTTATTATT
This sequence comes from Pan paniscus, assembly GCF_029289425.2. Taxonomy (NCBI): domain Eukaryota; kingdom Metazoa; phylum Chordata; class Mammalia; order Primates; family Hominidae; genus Pan; species Pan paniscus. The sequence continues at coordinate 68,990,853 of NC_073272.2, forward strand.
TTGAGATACGTCCCATCAATACCTAATTTATGGAGACTTTTTAGCATGAAGGTTGTTGAATTTTGTCAAAGGCCTTTTCTGCATCTATTGAGATAATCATGTGGTTTTTGTCTTTGGTTCAGTTTATATGCTGGATTACATTTATTGATTTGCATATGTTGAACCAGCCTTGCATCCCAGGGATGAAGCCCACTTGATCATGGTGGATAAGCTTTTTGATGTGCTGCTGGGTTCGGTTTGCCAGTATTTTATTGAGGATTTTTGCATCAATGTTCATCAAGGATATTGGTCTAAAATTCTCTTTTCTTGTTGTGTCTCTGCCCGGCTTTGGTATCAGGATGATGCTGGCCTCATCCTGAGTTAGGGAAGATTTCCTCTTTTTCTATTGATTGGAATAGTTTCAGAAGGAATGGTACCAGCTCCTCCTTGTACCTCTGGTAGAATTCGGCTGTGAATCCGTCTGGTCCTGGACTTTTTTTGGTTGGTAAGCTATTGATTATTGCCACAATTTCAGAGCCCGTTATTGGTCTATTCAGAGATTCAACTTCTTCCAGGTTTAGTCTTGGGAGGGTGCATGTGTCAAGGAATTTATCCATTTCTTCTTGATTTTCTAGTTTATTTGCATAGAGGTGTTTGTAGTATTCTCTGAAGGCAGTTTGTATTTCTGTGGGATCGGTGATTTTTTCTTCTGTGAGCTCAAATCTGCTGTTGAGCCCCTCTAGTGAATTTTTAAATTTCGTTTACTGTACTTTTTTGTTTGTTTGTTTGAGATGGAGTCTTGCTCTGTTGTCCAAGCTGGAGTGCAATGGTGTGATCTTGGCTCACTGCAACCTCCGCCTCCCAGGTTCAAGCGATTCTTCTGCCTCAGCCTCTGAAGTACTGGGATTACAGGCACCCACCACCACATCCAGCTAATTTTTGTATTTTTGTAGAGACGGGGTTTCACCGTGTTGGCCAGGTTGGTCTTGAACTCCTGACCTTAAGTGATCTGCCCACCTGGGCCTCTCAGAGTGTTGGGATTACAGACATGAGCCACCAAGCCTGGCCTACTGTACTTCTTAACTGCAAAATTTCTATTTGGTTTGTGTGTCCATGTATGTGTATATGAAAATATATATAACATTAAATTTACCATTTTACCCATTTTTATATGTTTTTTGTATTTTATTTATTTATTTTTGAGACAGGGTCTCACTATGTTGCCCAGGCTGGAGTGCAGTGGCATGTGATCGTAGCTCAGTGCAGCCTTGAACTTCTGGGCTCAAGGGATCCTCGCTGGGACTACAGGTGCATGCCACCATGCCCAGCTAATTTTTTTCTACATTTTGATAGAGAAGATATCTTCCTATGTTGCCCATTCTGGTCTCGAACTCCTGGCCTCAAACAATCCTCACTCCTTGGCCTTGCAAAGTGCTGGGATTACAGGTGTGAGCCACCATGTCCAGCCCATTTTAACTATTTTTCAGTGTACAGTTGTATCTTAGTACCTGAAAAGGTTTGGTTCCAGGACCCTCCCCCATGGGTACTGAAATCCATGGATGCTCAAGTCCCTTATATGAAATGACATAGTAGTTGTATATAACCTACACATCTTCCTGTAGACTTTAAATCATCTTTATATTACTTATAACATCTAATACAATATAAATATTATATAAATGTTATACTGTATTATTTTCATTCATATTATTTTTATCATTGTATTATTATTTTTGTTGCTTCTTTCCACATATTTTTGAATTGAGTTCCAAATCAAAATATTCCAAATCAATGTTTTTTCCAAATATTTTTGATTTGGTTGAATCAGCAGATGCAGAACCTGTGGATACAGGGGGCCAACTGTACATATCATGGAATCAAGTGCATTCGCATTTTTGTGCAATCATTACCATAATTCATCTCCGGTACCTTTTCATTTTCCAAAACTAAAACTCTATACCCTTTAAACAATAACTTCCAAGTCTCTCCTCCCTTCAGCCCTTAGCAATCATCATTCTAATATTTTGTCTCTATAAATTTGAGACTACTCTAGCTAGGTGTAAGTGGAATCATACAATATTTGTTCTTTTATATACAGCTTATTTTTCACTTGGCATAATGTTTTCAAGGTTCATCCATACTATAGCATATGTCAGAACTTTCTTCCTTCTTAAGGCTGTGTAATATTCCACTGTATGTCTATACCACATTTTGTTTATTGATTCATCCCATTGATAAACATTTGGGTTGTTTCCACCTTTTGGCTATCATGAATGATGCTACTATGAGTATGAGTGTACAAATATTTGTTCAACTTCCTGCTTTAAATTCTTTGGGGTATATACTCAAAAGTGGAATTGCTTGATCATTTGGTAATTCTATGATTATTTTTTTCTGTCATACTGTGTTCCACAGCAGCTGTACCATTTTATATTCCCACTAGCAGTGCACAAGGGTTCCAATTTCTCCTTATCCTGGTCAACATCTGTTGTTTTCTGTTTTTGTTTTTATAAAGCCATCATAATGGGTATGAAGTAGCAGTATCTCACTGAGGATCTTTTTATGTGCCTATTAGCCATTTGTATATCTTTTTTGGAGAAATGTCTATTCAAGTCCTTTGCTCATTTATATTGTTTTGTTTTATTTTGTTTGAGATGGAGTTTCGCTCTGTTGCCCAGGTTGGAGTGCAGTGGCGCGATCTCTGCTCACTGCATCCTCTGCCTCCCGGATTCAAGCAATTCCCTTGCGTCAGCTTTCCGAGTAGCTGGGACTACAGGTACACGCCACCTCACCAAGCTAATTTTTCTATTTTTAGTAGAGATTAGATTTCACCATCTTGGCCAGGCTGGTCTCAAACTCTTGACCTTAAGTGATCTGCCTGCCTTGGCCTCCCGAAGTGGAGGGATTACAAGCATGAGCCACTACACCTGGTCCTTTGCTCATCTTTGTTTTTTTGTTGTTGTTGAGACAGAGTCTTGCTCTGTCGCCCAGGCTGGAGTGCAGTGATGCAATCTTGGCTCAATGCAACCTCTACCTCCCAGGTTCAAGAAATTCTCCTGTCTCAGCCTCCTGAAAAGCTGGGACTACAGGCATGCACCACCACGCCCGGCTAATTTTTATATTTTTAGTAGAGACGGGGTTTCGCCACGTTGGCCAGGCTTGTCTCAAACTCCTGACCTCAAGTGATCCGCCCGCCTCGGCGTCCGAAAGTGCTAGGATTACAGGCATCAGCCACCATGCCCGGCCCTTTGCTCATTTTTGAACTGGGTTGGTTGTTGTTGTTGTTGTTGAGTTTTAGGAGTTACTTATATATTCTGGATAGTAATTCGTTATTAAATACGTGACTTACAAATATTTTCACCCATTCCATAGAGTCACAAAATATTTTTCCCATTCCTTTTTACTGAGTTAATAGTGTCCTGTAATGCAGAAAATTTCTAATTTTGGTGAAGTCCAACTTGTCTTTTTTTTTTTCTTTTGCTGCTGCGCTTTTGGTGTCATATCCAAGAAATTATTTTTAAATCCAATGCATTGAAGATTTTTCCCTCTCCACACGTTCTCTTACATGAGTTTTATAGTTTTAGCTCTTATGTTTAGGCCTTTGATTCATTTTGAGTTAATTTTTGTATATGATGTTAGATAATGATCTAACTTTATTCTTTTGCATGTGGATATTTAGTTTTCTCAGAACCATTTGTTGAAAATACTGTACTTTCCCCATTGAATGGTTTCAGCACTCTTGTAAAAAATCATTTGACCATGTCTGTGAAGATTTACTTCTGAGCACTATTCCATTGGTCTGTATGTCTGTCTTTATGCCAGTCTGTACTTCATGGTTTTGATTACTGTAGATTTGTAGTAAGTTTTGCTATCAAAAAGTGTGAATTCTCCATCTTTTTTCTTCTTTTTCAAGAATGTTTTGGCTATTCAGGTCCCTTGAGATTCCATATGAATTTGAGGATGAGTTTTTCTGTTTCTGAAAAAAAATAATGCTATTTTGATAGGGATTGCATTAAATCTATGGATCTCTTTGGGTAGTACTATCATCTCAGTCTTCCAATCCATGACCACAGATATCCTTCAGTTTTCTATGTCTTCTTTAAATTCCTTCAGCAACTTTTGTGTGTGTGTGTGTGTGTGTGTGTGTGTGTGTGTGTGTGTGTGTGTGATGGGGTCTCACTCCATCCAGACTGGAGTGCAGTGGCATGATCACAACTCACTGCAGCCTTGATCTCCCAGGCTCAAGCAATCCTCCCACCTCAGCCTCCTGAGCAGTTGGGACAAGAGGTGTGCACCACCACACCTGGCTTTTTAAAAAAACTGTAGTAGAGATGAGGTCTTGCTATATTGCCCAGGCTGATCTCAAACTCCTGAACTCAAGCAACCCTACCCGCCTTGGCCTTCAAAAGTTCTGAGATTACAGGCATGAACCACTGTGCCTGGACCTTCAGCAACATTTTTTTTTTGAGATAAGGTCTTGCTCTGACACCCAGGTTGGAGTGCAGTGGCATGATCACAGCTCACTGCAGCCTCGACCTCCTCAGCTTGAGGCTCAAGCATTCCCCCACCTCAGTTTCTTGAGTAGCTGGGACCACAGGCGCACGCCATCATGCCCAGCTAATTTTTAATTTTTTTTTTCAGAGACAGGGTCTCACTATGTTGCCCAGAGTGGTCCTGAGCTGCTAGCCTCAAGCAATCCTTCCACCTTGGCCTCCCAACGTGTTGGGATTACAGGCATGAGCCACTGTACCTGGCCAACATTTTATAGTTTTCAGTGTACAACCATTTTGCCTCCTTGGTTAAGTTTATTCCTAAGTATTTTACTCTTTTTGATGCTATTGTCAGTGTAATTGTTCTCTTAATTTTCTTTTCAGATTGTTCAATGTTAGTGTATAGACCCACAACTTATTTTTGCATGTTGATTTTGTATTGTGGAACTTTGCTGAATTTGTTTATTAGTTCTAACAGTGTTTTATGGAATTTTTAGGGTTTTTCTATATATAAGACCATGTCATCTGTAAATAAAGATAATTTTACTTCTTCCTTTCCAAGTTGAATGGCATTTAATTATTTAGAGGTGGTTTCCTTCAGTTTAAAAAATATATTTATATATTAATCTTGTATCCTGCAATGTTGCTATAATAGCTTGTTAATTCCAGGAGATTTTTTTGTTGATTCTTTAGGATTTTTGTCATAGACTATCATATAATCTGTGAACAAAGACATTCTTATTTCTTCCTTCCCAATCTGTATACCTTTTATTTCTTTTTTTGTCTCACTGTATTAGCCAGGCCTGCTAGTATGATGTTAAATAGAAGTGGTGAGATCAGACACCCTTTCCTTGTGTCTGATCTTAGCAGGAAACCACCTAGTTTTTCACCATTAGTTTTGATGTTAGCTGTAAGTCTTTTTTAGATGTTCCTTATCAAGAGATGTTTTTTAAAAAATCATGAACAGGTGTTGAATTTTTTCAAATAATTTTTCTGCATCTATTGGTATGATCATGTCTTTTTTTCTTTCACTTGTTGATGTGATGAATTATATTAATTAATTTTCAATGTACATATTTATAATAGATGAGTTAAAGTCTTTGTCTAGTAAGTCCTAACTTTTGTGCTTCTTCAAGGACAGTTTCTATTGTATGTGGGACATAAGTTTGCTTCTCTGCCTGGCTCATAATTGTTTGTTGAAAACTGGACTTTTTAAATAATATAATGCCACAATTCTGGAAATCAGTTTCTCCCCACTTCCAGGGTTTGTTTCTGTTATTGTTTGTTTCAGTTGTTGTTGTTTGTTTAGTGATTTTTCCAACCAATTCTAAAAAGTGTATTCTCTGTCATAATTTGGCTACTGAAGGATATGCTCGGTTAGCTTACCGGTCAGCTAATGATTGGAGAGAGACTTCCTTAAGTGCCTTGAACCAATAATTATCTGCCCTGTGATGAGGGGCGTGTGCATGTTGGGACATCTCTTCAATGATCCAGCAGTTTACAACTTTGCCTTAGCCTTCATTTTCTACTTTTACCAGCCTCAGTGCCAGTCAGAGGTGAAACCTTAGGGCATTCTCAGGTATATCTGGAGCATGCACACAACCCTGAACATGTGAGTGGCCTTCTAGAACCCTAGGAGTTTGTCAGAGCATGACAAATCCCCTTCTGAACATCTCATTCCTTAGATCCTCTTTTTAAGTTTTTGGCCAGATAGCCTCTTGTTTACCCCAATTGGTACAGCTGTTGTAATGTTAAATAATTGCCACTGATTTTTTTTTTTAAATTCGCTTTGGATAGAATGTTTCCCACTGACTGAACTCTGAGCCAGGTCAAATAAAAGCAAATACTGTGAGTGGTCTTTTTCCAGGGAGCTGCTAGACAGGTCAAGTAGTAAAAATTATCTGGGAATTGAACTCTTTGAGGATCTCCAAACCTTGTCTGCCCCATCTGATTGCTTTAAGGCTGCTGGTTCTCAAGACTACCATGGATCTGGAAAGAAAGAGATGGGGAATAGGTCAAGTCCAAACCCCACAAAACTCACTGTTCTTACCAAGAGTCAGCAAGTTTTTTAATAAAACTCCTTGGATTGTTGCAAAATGTTGGTTAATTTCTGTTGCAAGCTTTTGGTTAATTTCCAGAGTTCTAGAAAAGTTGATTTTGATCATTTGTGCCAGAGTTCTCATTGTTTTCAAGGAGGAGCAGGTTTTTAGAGGTTCTCACTCTACCGTTCAGACATCTTGCTCTGAGTGACTCTTGTAGGATAGGCAGACATCTATGAAAAAAGCAGGGGAAAAATTCCAGACAGAAGAAACAGCATGTGCAAAGGATGGAGCTGTGAAAGATCATGGCTTATTTGGGATTGGCAAGTGACCCTGAATGACTAGATCATAGGAAAGGTGGTGAGGATGTATATTATTCGGGATTTATTTCTATTGCAAGTAACTAAAACTCGCTCAAGCAGGCTTGAGGGTTTGTGTAAAAAAGATATTAGTCAACTCATGAAATTGATAAGGCTATGAGTAGATCTAGCTTTAGGCACAGCTGGATCTAGTGCCTCAAATGATCTTTAGGATTCAGCTTTTGTCTCTCCTCCCTGAGCTCTGCTTTTTTGTATATCGGTGTCATTCTTAGACAAATTATTCTCTTATGGTTGCAAGATGGTGGCCAACAGGTCCAATCTTACATCCTCAAAGCTCTAAATTCAATGGTAAAAGAAATATCTTATTCCCAACAACTCTGTCAAAAGTCCCAGGACTAGGTCTCACTGTATTACTTTCTAAATTAATCACTGTGGCCAGGGGAAAAAGGACAAATTGATTGGCCAGGCCTGAATCATATGCTCTTTCCTTGAACCAGGGGTAAAGTCAGCTACTAACTGAACCACAGAGACTGATCAGGGGAAAAGGGTAGTTTTTCAAGGAATATATAGATTATCTTACTAGGAAATGGATAATAAATATGAATCAGGCAAAAACAATAAACACACCCTCCACAAAGAGTGGTAGAAGCTAGACTAAGAAGTGCCAGCTCTAGAGAGATTCTGCATCCCAGGATCACACTCCTGACCACTCAACAAAATGGTTAGAACACACTCTGTGCTGGGTACTGTAATACCAGCCCTCAATAAAGCTCCAGTCTAGTTTTAGACATTCTCTCTCTCTTTTTTTTTTTTTTTTTGAAAGGGAGTCTCACTCTGTCACCAGGCTGGAGTGCAGTGGCACAATCTCAGCTCACTGCAACCTCTGCCTCCCAGGCAAGCGATTCTCATGCCTCAGCCTCCCAAGTAGCTGGGATTACAGGCACATGCCACCATGCTAGGCTAATTTTTGTATTTTTAGTAAAGATGGGGTTTCACCATGTTGGCCAGGCTGGTCTACCTACAGTTTCTTTAATGAGACTTTTTTAGGTGATCCCCTTGTCCAAACCTTTCATTGCCCAGACTAGAAAACTGACACCCAGAGAGGGATGGGAACTTTACCACTGTCACACAGCAAATCAGTGGCAGAACTGGGACAAGAACCAGGTTGGCTTCTTTGTGCTACATACATATCCCACATCCATTCTTCAAGTTATCTTTCCAGTCCACCTCTGGGGAGCCTTCTCAGAGTACCCCTGTCCCTGCTGGTATCCCCAACAGAATGGCTAACTTCCACTGGGTTGACTCTAATGGAGTTAGTAAGTCAGTCTTTGGGCTCACTGTTGGATTTTTTCCCCTGTTGCTTCACCCTTTGTCCAGCCCCAACATGTAGGCTTCCTGTCCCTATACTATCGGGTCTCTTGTTCCACCTTCTCTGGATAACCACTAAGAAGCTTTTGAAAGTAGCCACTTTTCCATGGGATATTCTGTGGGCAGCTCACAGAGGTAGCACTCAGATACAGGTAGTGTGAGCCAAGGGAAGTTGATAACACCCCACTCTAAGAGCATGGAAATCAGGGGGACTGTAACCCTTTCCACTCCTCTAACCAAGGAAGAGGAGAGAGGTGCAGAAAAGGTCACAAAAACACCTTGGGAGTTATCTAAGTAACCTGAGTCTGTCTGCTTCAGAAACTGGATCTCTCAGTCCCATCCACCAGTGAGGTCATCTGCACCCTTTCCTGGCTGTCTCCCCTGACCCACAAAACCATGGCAATTCCCCCTTTCTGGAAGCTTCCCTGCTGGTTTCTCTCACTGGGGCTCACTGCAGCCTCACTGTCCCACCATCACCTCATGCTTTGATCACTGCAGCACCCCTCTGCTTCTACTGACGCCCTTCCTCCCACCGTCAGTCTATTCTTTAGACAGAAACCAGGGGGATTTTGTTCAAATAGAAGTCGGACTATGTCCCTCCTCTGATAAAAACCCTCCCACAAACTCCCCATTTCACTCAAAATAAAATATGAAGTCTTTATAATGGCCTACAAGACCCTTCACCAACTGGTCTCCTGTTAAATCTCTGATTACTCTTGCCCTCCCTCCTTCCCCCTTCTCCTGCACCCTGACCTCCTGGACAGCCAGTCACGCTCTCTCCTCAGGACTTTTGAGACCTGGACAGGCTGTTCATTGTGCTTGGAATATTTGTTTCCCACATATCTGTGTGGTGTGCTCCCATAACAACTTCAGTTCTTTAATCAGATGTTACCTCCTTGGTGAGGTCTCCCCTGACTACTCTTTTAAAATGTTTAACCTCCATCTTTCCCCAACATTCTTTTATTTTTCTCCATGGATCCTCTAATGTGCTACAACTTTTTTTTTAACTGAGTCTCACTCTGTCACCCAGGCTGGAGTGCAGTGGCGTGATCTTGGCTCACTGCAACCTCTGTCTCCTGGGCTCAAGTGATTATCCTGCCTCAGCTTCCTGAGTAACTGGGACTATAGGTGTGCACCACCACGCCTGGCTACTTTTTTGTATTTTAGTAGAGACAGGGTTTCATCATGTTACCCAGGCTGGTCTCAAACTCCTGAGCTCAGGCAATCCACCAGCCTCGGTCTCCCAAAGTTACAGACATGAGCCACTGCACTCGGCCATATGCTACATCTTTTATTGATTGATTTTATTTATTGATATCATTGAGCCTTATGAAGTAGCAGTTTTTGTCTGTTTTTCCAGATACTTCATTGCCAGCACTTAGAGCAATGCCTGATGCATAGTAGGTGCTTCATACATATTTGTTGAATGAATACATGAATGAATAGTTCTGAATAATCAGAATTTTGGACAGTTTTTGAATCATGCAAAATCAGAGCTAAGAAGTTACTCAGACCACTTTGTCTAACTGCCCAGTTTCATTTGACAGGTGAGGAGACTGAGACTCAGAGAAGGAAACAGACTTGCCCACAGTGACAGAGGGAGTTAGTTTAGTCAGAAATCAGTTTAGGGGATGGTTCCAAGATGGCCGAATAGGAACAGCTCCAGTCTACAGCTCCCAGCGTGAGCAATGCAGAAGACAGGTAATTTCTGCATTTCCAATTGAGGTACCGGGTTCATCTCACCGGGGCTTGTCAGACAGTGGGTGCATGATAGTGGGTGCAGCCCAACGAGCATGAGCCAGAGCAGGGTGAGGCATTGCCTCACCCAGGAAGTGCAAGGGGTCAGGGAATTCCCTTTCCTAGCCAAGGGAAGTTGTGACAGAGGGCACCTGGAAAATCGGGTCACTCCCACCCTAATACTGAGCTTTTCCAATGGTCTTAGCAAATGGCACACCAGGAGATTATATCCCGTGCATGGCTCAGAGGGTCACAAGCCCACAGAGCCTCACTCTTTGCTAGCACAGTAGTCTGAGCGCAAACTGCAAGGCAGCAGTGAGGCTTGGGGAGGGGTGCCCGCCATTGCTGAGGCTTAAGTAAGTAAACAAAGCCACTGGGAAGCTCGAACTGGGTGGAGCCCACGGCAGCTCAGGGAGGCCTGTCTGCCTCTGTAGACTGCACCTCTGGGGGCAGGGCAGAGCTGAATAAAAGGCAGCAGAAACCTCTGCAAACTTAAATGACCCTGTCTGACAGCTTTGAAGAGAGTAGTGGTTCTCCCAGCACAGAGTTTGAGACCTGAGAATGGACAGACTGCCTCCTCAAGTGGGTACCTGACCCCCAAGTAGCCTAACTGGGAGGCACCCCCCAGGAGGGGCAGACTGACACCTCACATGGCCGGGTACCTCTCTGAGACGAAGCTTCCAGAGGAAAGATCATGCAGCAACATTTGCTGTTCAGCAATATTCCCTGTTCTGCAGCCTCCGCTGCTGACACCCAGGCAAACAGGGTCTGGAATGGACCTCCAGCAAACTCCAACAGACCTGCAGCTGAAGGTCCTGACTGTTAGAAGGAAAATTAACAAACAGAAAGGACATCCACACCAAAACCCCATCTGTACATCACCATCATCAAAGACCAAAGGTATATAAAACCACAAAGTTGGGGAAAAAACAGAGCAGAAAAGCTGAAAATTCTAAAAATCAGGGTGGCTCTCCCCCTACAAAGAAACACAGCTCCTTGCCAGCAATGAAACAAAGCTGGATGGAGAATGACTTTGACGAGTTGAGAGAAGAAGGCTTCAGATGATAAAACTTCTCAAAGCTAAAGGAGGCAGTTCGAACCCATCGCAAAGAAGTTAAAACCTTGAAAAAAGATTAGACGAAAGGCTAACTAGAATAACCAGTGTAGAGAAGTACTTAAATGACCTGATGGAGCTGAAAACCATGGCACGAGAACTACGTGACGAATGCACAAGCTTCAGTAGCCAATTCGATCAACTGGAAGAAAGGGTATCCGTGATCGAAGATCAAATGAATGAAATGAAGCAAGAAGAGAAGTTTAGAGAAAAATGAGTAAAAAGAAATGAACAAAGCCTCCAAGAAATATGGGACTATGTGAAAAGACCAAATCTATGTCTGATTGGTGTACCTGAAAGTGATGGGGAGAATGGAACCAAGTTGGAAAACACTCTGCAGGATATTATCCAGGAGAACTTTCAGAACCTAGCAAGGCAGGCCAACATTCAAATTCAAGAAATACAGAGAATGCCACAAAGATACTCCTTGAGAAGAGCAACTCCAAGACACATAATTGTCAGATTCACCAAAGTTGAAATGAAGGAAAAAATCTTAAGAGCAGCCAGAAACAAAGGTCAGGTTACCTACAAAGAGAAGCCCATCAGACTAACAGCGGATCTCTTGGCAGAAATGCTACAAGCCAGCAGAGTGTGGGGGCCAATATTCAACATTCTTAAAGAAAAGAATTTTCAATGCAGAATTTCATATCCAGCCAAACTAAGCTTCAAAAATGAAGGAGAAATAAAATTCTTTACAGACAAGCAAATGCTGAGAGATTTTGTCACCACCAGGCCTGCCCTAAAAGAGCTCCTGAAGGAAGCACTAAACATGGAAAGGAATAACCAGTACCAGCCACTGAAAAAACATGCCAAATTGTAAAGACCATTGATACTAGGAAGAAACCGCATCAACTAATGAGCAAAACAACCAGCTAACATCATAATGATGGGATCAAATTCACACATAACAATATTAACCTTAAATGTAACTGGGATAAATGCTCCAATTAAAAGACACAGACTGGCAAATTGGGTAAAGAGTCAAGACACATCAGTGTGCTGTATTCAGGAAACCCATCTCACATGCAGAGACACACATAGGCTCAAAATAAAAGGATGGAGGAAGATCTACCAAGCAAATGGAAAACAAAAAAAGGCTGGGGTTGCAATCCTAGTCTCTGATCAAACAGACTTTAAACCAACAAAGATCAAAAGAGACAAAGAAGGCCATTACATAATGGTAAAGGGATTAATTCAACAAGAAGAGCTAACTATCCTAAATATATATGCACCCAATACAGGAGCACCCAGATTCATAAAGCAAGTCCTTAGAGACCTACAAAGAGACTTAGACTCCCACACAATAATCATGGGAGACTTTAACACCCCACTGTCAACATCAGAAAGCTCAACGAGACAGAAAGTTAACAAGGATATCCAGGAATTGAACTCAGCTCTCCACCAAGCAGACCTAATAAACATCTACAGAACTCTCCACTCCAAATCAAGAGAATGTACATTCTTCTCAGCACCACATCGCACTTATTACAAAATTGACAACATAGTTGGAAGTAAAGCACTACTCAGCAAATGTAAAAGAACAGAAATTACAACAAACTGTCTCTCAGACCACAGTGCAATCAAACTAGAACTCAGGATTAAGAAACTCACTGAAAACCGCACAACTACATGGAAACTGAACAACCTGCTCCTAAATGGCTACTGGGTACATAACACAATGAAGGCAGAAATAAAGATGTTCTTTGAAACCAATGAGAACAAAGACACAACATACCAGAATCTCTGGGACACATTTAAAGCAGCGTGTAGAGGCAAATTTATAGCACTAAATGCCCACAAGAGGAAGCAGGAAAGATCTAAAATCAATACCCTAACATCACAATTGAAAGAACTAGAGAAGCAAGAGCAAACACATTCAAAAGCTAGCAGAAGGCAAGAAATAACTAAGATCAGAGAAGAACTGAAGGAGATAGAGACACAAATCCTTCAAAAAATCAATGAATCCAGGAGCTGGTTTTTTGAAAAGATCAACAGAATTGATAGACTGCTAGCAAGACTAATAAAGAAGAAAAGAGAGAAGAATCAAATAGATGCAATAAAAATGATAAAGGGGATATCATCACCAATCACACAGAAACACAAACTACCATCAGAGAATACTATAAACACCTCTATGCAAATAAACTAGAAAATCTAGAAGAAATGGATAAATTCCTGGACACATACACCCTCCCAAGACTAAATCAGGAAGAAGTTGAATCTCTGAATAGACCAATAATAGGCTCTGAAATTGAGGCAATAATTAACAGACTACCAATCAAAAAAAGTCCAGGACCAGACGGATTCACAGCCGAATTCTACCAGAGGTACAAGGAGGAGCTGGTACCATTCCTTCTGAAACTATTCCAATCAATAGAAAAAGAGGGAATCCTCCCTAACTCATTTTATGAGGCCAGCATCATTCTGATACCAAAGCCTGGCAGAGACACAACAAAAAAAGAGAATTTTAGACCAATAACCCTGATGAACATTGATGCAAAAATCCTCAATAAAATGCTGGCAAACCGAACCCAGCAGCACATCAAAAAGCTTATCCACCATGATCAAGTGGGCTTCATCCTTGGGATGCAAGGCTGGTTCAACATATGCAAATCAATAAACATAATCCATCACAAAAACAGAACCAAAGACAAAAACCCCATGATTATCTCAATAGATGCATAAAAAGCCTTTGACAAAATTCAACAGCCCTTCATGCTAAAAACTCTCAATAAATTAGGTATTGATGGGACGTATCTCAAAATAATAAGAGCTATTTATGACAAACCCACAGCCAATATCATACTGAATAGGCAAAAACTGGAAGCATTCCCTTTGAAAACTGGCACAAGACAGGGATGCCTTCTCTTACCACTCCTATTCAACATAGTGCTGGAAGTTCTGGCCATGGCAATCAGGCAGGAGAAAGAAATAAAGGGTATTCAATTAGGAAAAGAGGAAGTCAAATTGTCCCTGTTTGCAGATGACATGATTGTATATTTAGAAAACCCCATCGTCTCAGCTCAAAATCTCCTTAAGCTGATAAGCAACTTCAGCAAAGTCTCAGGATACAAAATCAAGTTGCAAAAATCACAAGCATTCTTATACACCAATAACAGACAAACAGAGAGCCAAATCATGAGTGAACTCTCATTCACAATTGCTTTGAAGAGAATAAAATACCTAGGAATCCAACTTACAAGGGATGTGAAGGACCTCTTCAAGGAGAACTACAAACCACTGCTCAACGAAATAAAAGAGGACACAGACAAATGGAAGAACATTCCATGCTCATGGGTAGGAAGAATCAATATCGTGAAAATGGCCATACTGCCCAAGGTAATTTATAGATTCAATGCCATCCCCATCAAGCTACCAATGACTTTCTTCACAGAATTGGAAAAAACTACTTTAAAGTTCATATGGAACCAAAAAAGAGCCCACATTGCCAAGTCAATCCTAAGCCAAAAGAACAAAGCTGGAGGCATCATGCTACCTGACTTCAAACTATACTACAAGGCTACAGTAACCAAAACAGCATGGTACTGGTACCAAAACAGAGATGTAGACCAATGGAACAGAACAGAGCCTTCAGAAATAACACCACACATCTACAACCATCTGATCTTTGACAAACCTGACAAAAACAAGAAATTGGGAAAGGATTCCATATTTAATAAATGGTGCTGGGAAAACTGGCTAGCCATATGTACAAAGCTGAAACTGGATCCCTTCCTTACACCTTATACAAAAATTAATTCAAGATGGATTAAAGACTTAAATGTTAGACCTAAAACCATAAAAACCCTAGAAGAAAACCTAGGCAATACCATTCAGGACATAGGCATGGGCAAGGACTTCATGTCTAAAACACCAAAAGCAATGGCAACAAAAGCCAAAATTGACAAATGGGATCTAATTAAACTAAAGAGCTTCTGCACAGCAAAAGAAACTACCATCAGAGTGAACAGGCAACCTACAGAGTGGGAGAAAATTTTTACAACCTACCCATCTGACAAAGGGCTAATATCCAGAATCTACAATGAACTCAAACAAATTTACAAGAAAAAAGTCAAACAACCCCATCAAAAGGTGGGCAAAGGATATGAACAGGCGTAAAAGAAGACATTTATGCAGCCAACAGACATATGAAAAAATGCTCATCATCACTGGCCATCAGAGAAATGCAAATCAAAACCACAATGAGATACCATCTCACACCAGTTAGAATGGCAATCCTTAAATAGTCAGGAAACAACAGGTGCTGGAGAGGATGTGGAGAAATAGGAACGCTCTTACACTGTTGGTGGGACTGTAAACTCATTCAACCATTGTGGAAGTCAGTGTGGCAATTCCTCAAGGATCTAGAACTAGAAATACCATTTGACCCAGCCATCCCATTACTGGGTCTATACCCAAAGGATTATAAATCATGCTGCTATAAAGACACATGCACACGTATGTTTATTGCAGCACTATTCGCAATAGCAAAGACTTGGAACCAACCCAAATGTCCAACAACGATAGACTGGATTAAGAAAATGTGACACATATACACCATGGAATACTATGGAGCCTTAAAAAAGGATGAGTTCATGTCCTTTGTAGGGACATGGAAGAAGCTGGAAACCATCTTTCTTAGCAAACTATCCCAAGGACAAAAAACCAAACACCACATGTTCTCACTCATAAGTGGGAATTGAGCAATGAGAACACTTGGACACAGGAAGGGGAACATCACACACCAGGGCCTGTCGTGGGGTGGGGGAAGGGGGGAGGGATAGCATTAGGAGATATACCTAATGTAAATGACGAGTTAATGGGTGCAGCATACCAACATGGCACATGTATACATATGTAACAAACCTGCACGTTGTGCACATGTACCCTAGAACTTAAAGTATAATAATAATAAAAAAGAATATATATACAAAAAAAAGAGAAATCAGCAATTTAACTCAGAGAACCAGGGAGCTTTTCATAGCTGTTTTCTCAGGATCTATCCTGTCCTACAAGGAAGCCCCTTGTATGCATGAGGAGAGGGGAGGGGTCATTGCAGTGGGGAGAAGAGTGTGGTGATGAGTACCATGCATCAAATGCCTATTTTGTCCCTGGTGTTACACTAGGCTTTTTTTTTTTTTTTTTTTTCGTTATAGCCACATTAACCCGGTCTGATATACTTAGGTGTCTCAATGGTCTCATTCCACTTGACACTTTGAATAAATATTCTTTTGCCCATTTTACAGGTAAGGAAGCTGAATCTCAGAGAAGTAAGGTGCCTAAAATCACATAGCCAGTAAACAGTGGTGCAAGGATTCAGTTCCAGGTATGTTAATGAATAGAGTCAAGAGTCTTTCTCTGACATTCAGGACTCTAGCCAGCTCCCCAGGGACTCCAATTGAAGACTGAGTCTCAGTCAGGGGCTCATGGTCCCAAATATCCTTTAGAAGCAGCAAGTCTGGAACAGGCCACGGCAGGCCCAGCGGCTGCAGGGGTGTCACACACTGCTGTACTGCCTGGCCCAGAGCCTCCTTTTTCTGTGTCCCAGGCCTGAAAAGCTGGGCCTGTTTTCAGGGTTGGACTAACTTTTTCCCCACAGAGTATGGATAGTCCACAGTGGAGCCAAATGGAGGCTCCTCCCACCCCTTGAAAGAGAGGAGAAAGGGGGAAGGAGTGCAGAACAGCCTTCCAGAAGGGATAGCTTTGCCGAGTTTCAGCCTAATATCCTGGAGCTATTCCTAGGTAGATTGTGGTCAGTGGAATTATGCTTTTATCAGGCTGCTGGGAGTTTCAATAAAATCTTTATGGCCGGGAAAGTTCTCTTTATGGAAATCAGATTATTGAAGTGCCTGCCGGAGGAAGGGCCTCACCAGCCTGCCTTTCTCCCCACTGCCTCCTTCCTCCTCTTCAGGATGGCTTCCCCACTCAGTTTCCTCCCTCCCCTCCCCGTGGGCCCCCAGCTCCCAGGACAATTTCAGCTCCACAGGCTGAAACACGGAGAGTGCCTTGGCAAGTAAATGAGCACTAAGGGAACTTATCGAGGGTGTTGGTGGGACTGCAAAATTAATGTTGTAAAATAGCTCTTGCCCTGTCCCCCCTTCATCATTCCCATTGAGAAGCCCTGGTTTTGCCATTTCTGGGTCAAGTTATCTCCACTCCTGGCTCACTATGTTGGCAATTCCTAGATTCTAATCCTTGGGACACAACTGAGCCCTCCCCTACCCCCACCATCTCCTGCCCTGTCCATCTGTCTACAGAACCTTCTGGAACCTTCCTGCCTGGCATCTCATGGGGCTGGGGTTGAGGCCTGGTCCTGAGGCAAGGTTACTACAGCTCTATGGGGACTAGCTTGGGAGTGCCCTGCCCTGTAGCTCTTTCTTGGGGGTGGAGGAGCAGCTATGGTTGAGGCCCCCCACACTCTACCCCATAAACTGTCTGCTGGGGGAAGTCTTGCCTTAGGAGGTTTTCCTTGTGGCTTTCTGGGAGGTTTTAATTTAGCAAAAAAGGAAAGTGGTTTGGACCAAATGGTCTCTTTCAGGACTAGAGTCTTTAAAAAGCCCCCTGAAATCTGGTGCTTTTGCCTACCCATGTTCTCCCACTGCCTATCTTCCAACATCCTGTCCCCAATGTCTTCTACTAGGTGACTAGTTAGAAAAACATCATGTCCTCTGAGGAACAGTTGAAAGAACTGGAGGAGAGAAGACTGAGGAGGCCTGAGTCTATGTCTTCAGCCCTTTGAAAGACTGTCATGAGGCAGAGGAAGTGGACCCTGCATGGTCCCAGGAGTACAGTTAAACGAGGCCCCAGCTGGTATGTTCACTCCGTTATCACACAAAGCATTGTCCCCATTTTATAGATGAGGAAACTGAGGTCCAAGTCCACATAACTAGGAAATGGTGGGGCTGCCTTTCAAAGCCAGGTCACTTGACATCAAATCTAGCACTCTCCATATCCCGCTGCTCTGAGCACTGGACAAAGGCAACCAGTAGGCAGTGTTGGGTTCAGCATAGGCAACCCTTTTTAGCTATCCCTCAAAGCAGCCCCTACCCCACCCATGCAAGGTAGAGGCTGAGCTGTGCATACCCCCAGGCTGTTCCCAACCACTGCCTACAACCCACTCTGTCTAACCCTGTCTCTTCTCCACCCCTCACCCTGCCTTAGACCTTTGGCCTGTATCCCAATTCTGCATCTACTTCTGACATTCCTATTTGCCTGGAAGTAACACTCATTCTCCCAAATTGACATGCCCCAGAATTTCCTTACTCCCAGGCTGGCTTTGGACCTTTCAGAACTCAACTTAGCCCAGCTAGTTTGCCCTGTGCTCCCATCCTGTCCACTCCTGCCCTCCTGACTTAGACAATAAGGAAGAACTTCCTGACAGTCAGAGCTGTCCAAGGATGGCTGGGCAGAGCTGGCTGCCCGGGACCAGGCATTAGGTAAGGGACTGTCCAAGCTGGGAATCCTTCCAGTGGTTTCCATTGATTTACATATTCATCTTTCCTGCCCTTCTATTATAATTCATCGGTTTTGCAAGCACCCTCTTGTTTCCCATTCTTTCTTGCTGTCTCCTTCTGCATCCTTGTCTTCATCTGACTTTCTCCTCTTTCTGTTTATTTTTCACTTTGATTCTCTCTTTATCTTTCTCTGTGTATTTTTACCTCCTCACATTTATCTCCCTTTTGCCCCCTCTGTTTCTGTCTTTTTCTTCCTTCCCTCAATCCTGAGTCTCTTTCTCTGTTTCCTCCCTGCCCCTTCTTTTTCTCTCTAGCTCAGTCCTCCATCTGTTTCACTTTTACTCTGGGTCCCACTGTATTCTTCTTTCTCTCTCTCCTATTTTCCCACCTTTCTCCCTTTCTGTCTCTGCCTCGCCTGCCCCAGCCCCTCCCTCAGAGCCTCTCCTGACCGAGGGTCTGCTCTACTTGGCGAAGCCTGCTTTCCTCAGCTCTCTACAAAGGAGCCACCTGTGTCTTTTGTGTTTCTCCAATCTCAGGCTGTAACTTCTGTGGCAGCTCATACTGGGAAGCTGGATTTGAACAAGATCCTCTTGGCCCCTGGGAAGCTGGAGGAAACCCTGGGTCCTACAATTTCTTTCCCCAAAAGAGGAAGTTACATTCTCAGCCTCCTTTAGGCCTCAGCTGGAGCTCCTGGTCTGCTCAGAACCATGGGACTCAGGAATAAGCGGGCCCTCAATGACACTTAGGAAGTCTGGTCTTTTGAGCTCAGCTCCACCATGGCCACCCTTTCTCCATATCTGGAGGTCACTCCCCTCCTCTGGCACCCACTTCAGGTCTGGCCCCACCCTTGTTCCAGAATTGCTGATGCTTACTCTCAAAGGAACATGAAGAAGCCCAGTATTGCTGAAGTCTAGACTGTGGGGTGACAATTTGGCCCCAGGTGGCCTAGAGCAAGAGCATAGCATGGGAAGAGTAGAGGACTCCGGTTGGGAGTGGGTGGGAGAAATCAAGGGATTAAACTGGAGAGGTAGGCTGGGGCTAGGCCAAAGAGGAGGGTTGGATTTTATCTTGAGACTACTGGGGAGATATTGAAGGTTACTAAGCAGGGAAGAGAGAGGGCCCTATCTGGCCGCTGGATGGGTCCTGGATTGCAGAGGGGCAAGAGAAGAAGCAGGGAGAATGGTGAGAAGGCTGTAGATGAAGTCTAGTTGAGAAATAATGGAGCTTTGGACCAGGGTGGTGGCAGTGGAGATGGAGAGGAGTGGACTTTTCATGGCATATTTAGGATGTGGGATATAGAGCTTGGTGGTTAATTAGCTGTATGTATGGTAGGAAGGGAGGTGTCAAGGCAGATTCTGGCTTGTACAGTTGGGTGGCCGGTACTACCTGCTATTGGCATGGAAAACATAAGAGGAGGAACAGTTTGGAGACAAGATGAGTTCCGGGTTGGCCATGTGGAATCCAAAGTGCTCATGGGTCATCCTGATTGAGATAGCAGTCAGGCAGTGGCAGGTCCTAGAGCTCAGAAGGCAGGTCTGGAGTGGAACTAGAGATGTGGGAGATGGCCAGGGAAGCTGTGGGAAGGGGTGAGCCAGCCCAGAGCAAGAGCATGGCATGGGAAGAGGAGAGGGCTTAGGTTAGGGTCTGGGGAGATTTTCAGGAATCTGCAGAGCAAAAGAAAGTCTGTTAAGGAGACTGAGCAGGATGGCTCAGAGAGATTGGATGCCTGGAGAGCACAGGGGCAGAAAAAACAAGGAAAAGATTAGTGCCAAAAGGAAGGGGTCATCAACTGTGTGAAATGTTCTGAAGCCAAATAACATGAGGAAGGAAAAGTGTCCAGCAGATTTCATGATGAGAAGTGGTGACTTTCATAAGAACATTTTTCAGCAGTGATGGGCATGGTAGCTGGACTGCAGTAGTTGAAAAAGTGGGGACAGCCAAGAGTGTTTGCCCTAATCCTGCCACATTCCACTCTATTTAATCATGTCCCTCTGCTCAGGAATGGAGAGGAGCCACCAAGCTTCCATTGCTTTCCACTACCCTGAGGTCTGAAGTCTGATTTTCCCTCTCCCCCCACCCCCGTGACTCTCCTGTGCACACACACACACACACACACACACGACAGACACATGCTTCTTCACTTCTTTTTGCTTCAGCAGGCTGAATTCTAGGGTTCCCCCACCCTTTCCCACTGCAGACTCAGAAATAAATTGTTCACTGCCCCAATGGTGAAACTTTATCTGGTCTGGTAAAAAAACGTGTGTCTGGAGCAGCTGAGCTCCACGTTTCAGCCAAGTGGGTGAGCTGGCCGCTGGCTGGCTGGCTAGTGTGCAGCCTGGGGTGGGGGCAGGGGTGGGAGATGGGAGGAGGAAGGGGAGCAGAGACTGGGATGGGTGTGAGGAGCAGGGGAAGGGGAGGGGAAAGAAGAAAGAAGATTGGGAAGTGGGAAGCGGGGCAAGGAGAGCTGTGAATGCTGAGAGGCTGGAAATGTTGAAAATGGAACTGCTTTCTGCAGTCAAAACTTGTGTCTAAATCTTGCCTTCACTACTTGCTACCTCTGTGGCAAGTAACTTTCCTCTCTGAGGCTCAGTTTGCTCATCTATAAGATGGATTTCATAATAGGTATCTTATTGTACTCTTCATCAGGCAGAATATTTTCTTCTTACTCTTACGGTCATTGTCCTTGTCATTATTATTATCAGGACAGTGCTGGTGTTGGGAGAAAGCCAGGCAGCTTTCTGGGGACCTTGCCTGAGCTACAGAAGCAACCACCCTGGGTCCCTGGGCCCCAGAGTCCTATACTTTCCACCTGGCTTTCTTTTCAGGGAGTGCTCGGGTTGTCTGAAGCTGGTAGTGGCAGCCAGCAAAGATGTCCAGGGCAAGCTTTAAAGAATGGCCATCTGGCCCCAGGCTTAGCAGTTCCTGCAGCTCTTTTAGCTTTTGCTCAGAGACAGTCTGCAGAAGGGAAGGCAGCCCAGCCTCAGGGGCTGGAACTCCACCTGCTTAGACACACCTATCTTAGCTGTACACCAAAGCCAATCCATTTTCAGGCCTGACTTTTGTGAGCCACGACCGCAGATTTCCACAGACACCTCCGGCCAGCTGCTCACCACATGCTGCCTGGGTTTGGAGATGGGAGAGCTTCTGATGCCACAGGAGGACAAGGAGGCCAGAGGAGCACACAAGGCATGCCATCCACCCACCCCCAGGATCCTGATGTAGAGGCTGGTGTTGCTCTCAGGCCTAGTGCTGGCGAGCTCTACCTTCTCCTGTCCCTGGATCTGCGGAGTCCTGAGGAAACTCCAAGCCATGTCTGCCCCTTTGTGCCTACTGCTGCTTCTGCTCTAACCCCTGCTCTCCTGCCCTGTCAGGACGTTTCAACAAAAGGAGATCTACTGCTGAGGGGATTACGACTGATGGAAAAGAATCCATCACAGCACTGGGGCAGCAGGAAGTGGAGAAATGAGACACACTTTTCATTTTGGGAGGGGGATGCCACCTCTTTCTGATTGGCAAGGCAGGAAGTTGGGGCCCAGACCATGCAGAAAGCCAAGCCAAAAGGGTGCTGGTGCTCCTCCGGGGCTGTAGGCCAGGAGCAGCAGTGGCAGACCATCTGGATGCAATCAAGCCTGCAATGACCTCATGGGAAGAAGGGGGGAGCCCCCAGAACTGAGAGCTTTGGGCCTCGCTCTCACTGATGAGGGAGGGAGAAGAGCTGTGTGGGGATGAGACACGGAGCATTTAGTGAAGTGAGAAGTATGAAAATGGATGAGTCAGGACAGAGGGGAGAAGCAAGCTGCCATCCTCGACTCACTTGGACTCAAAACTTTGAGAGAACCAGCCTGAGGAGAGCCAAAGCAGAAGCTGAAGAAGAGCTCCCATTCCCCAAGTCCATGGGCTCCAAGTGCAGCTCTTGCTTGGAAAGGCAGGGACAGCAGCATGTGGCAAGGTAGGTTTCAGATGGGTTCCAGTCCCTGCGTAGACTTAGAAGTTGGTAGGCAAGGTAGCTGGCAAGGACTTTCCAGTGTGAGAGGACTGGGTCCTTTCGGATGATCCCTTGGAGAGGTCTGTAGGGCAGAGCAGGAGAAGTGGAGTCCACAGTGCAGTACAGGGGAACTGGCAATGGCCTGAAGCCCAGGTCCCATGCAGAGCTAGTGGAGGAGCTGGAGCTTCACAGCTTGGAGCAGAGAAGCGAGGGGAACAGGATCGTTGTCCTCAAAGTTCAGAAAGGCTGTCATGAGCAGAGGGAGCAGACAGTTTCTGTGGGGCCCCAGGGGGCAGAGATGCCTGGGCAAAAGCCACAGGGAAACAGAGTTCTTCAGCTTAATCCAAAAAAGAATTGTCTTAAGAACTGTCCAAGCATGAAATTGGAGAGGAAGGAGATAGTGAGTGCCCCATTACTGGAGATGTGTGAACAAGGGCTGGACAGCCACATTGTGGATATTCAAAGAGTAGAGGCGGATGGTCTCTTGGCATCCTCTGGCCACCCTGTCATGAGACTGCCTGGCTCCATGAATGAGGTTACTCACCTGTGTGAGATGCAACCCAAGGAAAGAGCACTCACTCCTTGGAGCTCTCCAAGGGATGGTGACTTGAGTCTGTACCTCCCAAGACACCTAGCTCAATGTGATAACATCATGTGAGCATTCGCTTATGTGGCTGTGCTGTTCTTTCATCATTGGATCCACAGGCCTTGGGCCTCTTACAATATCAGCAACATCAGCATCTCAACACACTGAGTAGAGTGGACATGTTTGATGATACATTTTTTTTCATACCGCATGGCTCCTAATAGCTTCCTATGGGGCTCAATCCAGAAAGCAGCGATTGGTTTCAACTTCATGGGCAATTGAAGGGATTCTCCGGGGTGATTTTGACTACCTGCAATTGAGTCTTATAGACTGACTTAAGATGCTAAGCTCATGTAAGGCGTGGCTTCACAAGATGCTTTATAACACTGCTAGGCACAAAGCAGTGTGCTGGGGAAGGTATGGTGTGAGGGCCCAGACACAAAGGATCTCTTCCTGGAGGCCTGATGCCTCCATCCTTCCCTTAACAAAGGACAATTACCTCCCCTCTTCCCCTGCTCCTCCGCTGGAGATCCTGTTGCTGCTATCTTCTAAAGAGATCCAGACCCAGACCATTTTTTTCCATCTCACCAGTTTCATTTTGGTCCAAGCCACCATCATATCTCATTGGAGCAATCCCAAGAGCTTCCTCACTGCTTTCTCTGCATTCACTCCTGCCTTCCATGCTGTTTGTTCACCCCAAAGTGGCTAGATCATTTCTGTTAAGATGTGAGTCAGATCCTGTCACTCATCTGCTCAAAACCCTCCAGTGGCTCCATTCTTCTCAGAGCAAAAGCCAAATGACTTACAAGGCCCTACAAGACCTGGCCCTCATGCCACTTCTCAGACTCATTTCCCTCCACTCCACCCATCACTAGCCATTCCTCAAACCCACCTCGATACCTTTGTACCGCTCTTCCTGCTACTGGAGACACTCTTTCTATAAAACTTGATATAACTCATACCTTCACTTCCTTCAGTCTCTAATCCAATGCCACCTCATTGGAGAGGCCTTCTCCCTGACCACATTATATAAAATAGTGACTCCACCAGCCTATCCTACCCAGCACTATCTACTCTCCTCACCTGGATTTCCTTTCTCCATCACTTCTCACCATTTGATGTATTATATATTTATGTATGTATTTTACCTTTATTTGCCTATTAGAATATAAGACAGGGTTTTCTGTTCTCTGCTGTATCCCCAGCATCTAGTGCCTGGAGTGTAGTATGTGCTCAATAAATATGGAATGAATAGACAATTTAGAACATACCCCTATGGGCCCTCACAACCAGGGCAGAGAGCCAATTGCCTCTGTCCTAACACTCCATGCTTCCTGTTCTTTAATGTCACTCATTCTGACCTCCTGGACACTGGGCTCAGCCTGACTCCACTCATGAAGGCTTCCTTCCTGCCTTAGCTGACACTTTAGCCTTGCCCTCCTGTTTTTCTAATGCCTGTTTCCCGCCTGCCTGATCCTTTCTGCTAGCCACAGCTAATCCTCTGGCCTGGCATCCTTACATGTGAGATGCAGGACTGTGGCCAGGCACTTCCTGGCTCATCAGACTCCCAGGCCTGGAATGTGTCAGGCAGGCCTACGCTGCACACTGCCACCACCTATGCCACTCCAACCAAAAGTACATGCTAACTTGCTCATAAGCACCCCAAGATGTTGAGAGAGGAGGGTTGGGGGAGAATTATTTGGAATTTATGCTATCTGAGCCTCTTCAGAGAGAGGCAAGCCTAGGACACAGAACTCTGGAAGGAAGTAGTTCCCGCCTCAATGGACAGGTTCCATGTTTTGCTGAGTTGGAGGTGACCCTGTAGAGAAAGATCAGGGCAAAGACCTGGCTCTAGAGGTGCAGAGAAAGCCTTGAAGGAAGCAAACAACACAGCTTGTCAGTGAGCAGCCCAGTGATGGGAGAGGGCCAGGTGGCTAAACACTGGGGCTCGGGAGCTCTGTTCCTGGGGTAGTGACTGGGCCAGATGCACCTGAGAGTAACTTGGTACAAAATTCAGGGGCCTAGACAGAGGTCACAGACTCTCTTGAGTAACCAGGATCACTAGCTCACACTGAGGGCAGAGAGGAGAACTGAGCAGATGTGTAACAAGAAGCAGAGAGAGCACCAACCACTGTACTAGACACTTTGGATGCATTTTTTCACAACAGCCTTATGAAATATGCATGATTATTCCCATTTTACAAATGAGCAAAGTGAAACTCAGATTTGAAATGACATGTCCAGTGTTACAGCTACAAAATGGCAGAGCCAGAAAAGAACTTCTGACTCTGATTAGGTCTTTCTACCAAATTTGCATTGAGTGTATCCTGTGCAGTCTGCACTTTGCACCTATTGTCCAATTCGCACATTTGGACAGTCCCCCAGGGTAGGTGGTGTTGTTCCTGTTTCATAACTTAGGAATCAGGCTCAGGACTGGTTAAGGGACTGCCCCAGCTAGTGAGAAGTGAGGCTTAGTTTTAAACCAACTTCTTTTTTTTTTTTTTTAGACAGTCTCACTCTGTCACTCAGTTGCACGATCTCAGCTCACTACAACCTCTGCCTCCCAGGTTCAAGCGATTCTCCTGCCTCAGCCTCCTGAGTAGCTGTGATTACAGGTGCGTGCCACCACACTTGGCTGATTTTTTGTATTTTTAGTAGAGACAGGGTTTCACCGTGTTAGCCAGGATGGTCTCAATCTCCTGACCTCGTGATCCGCCCGCCTCGGCCTCCCAAAGTGCTGGGATTACAGGCGTGAGCCACCATGCCCGACTTAAACCAACTTCTATTACATTCCAAGGTCCATAACCTTTTTACTATACTCCCCAGTAAACATTTTGTTGAAAGAAAAAAAAAAACAATGAATGAATGAACAAAGACAGCCAATTCTTGGGGATTTTGGAAAGAACACTTGCCTGAGAACAGGTTGGTCTCAAGTGGGGGCTAGAAGTGAAGGGGGTCTCAAGAGCCATCTAGATTGGAAGGGAGGGAGGATTTTAGATGTGTCCAGGGGGATTGAATGAGACTGGACAGTTTTCCCCAGGCCCTGTGGCACTGTCCTGGGTAGTGAGGCCAAGGTAAAGGTTGGGAGCAGGCCGGCTTCAGAGATGTGGAATCTGGGCATTCACACAGGGTCTGGTGCTCAGAAAGGTCCCACACTTAGCTTAATGCTCTGGAGTTGCTGTCTTGAAATTCTTAATGATTTTTGAACAGGAGCCTTGCATTTTTTTTTTCAGGCAGAGTTTCACTCTTGTTGCCCAAGCTGCAGTGCAATGACGCGATCTTGGCTCACTGCAACCTCCACCTCCTGGGTTCAAGCGATTCTCTGGCCTCAGCCTCCCGAGTAGCTGGGGTTACAGGTGCGCCACATGCCCAGCTAATTTTTTGTATTTTTAGTAGAAATCGGGTTTCACCATGTTAGGCAGGTTGGTCTTGAATCCTGACCTCAGGTGATCTGCCTGCCTCGGCCTCCCAAAGTGCTGGGTTTACAGGTGTGAGCCACCACCCCTGGCTGTGAGCCTTGCATTTTAACTTTGCACTAGCCCCTGCAAATTACATAGCCAGTTTTACTGGGAATTCCAAGTCTTGGAGGAACAATGTCCTTCCTCCACGCCTCCTTGTGTCTGCTCTTTCCTCACAAATTTCACCCCGTACGTGATTCCTGAGTATATTCCCTAAAGCACAGCCTTGCATAGTCATTGCTCTGCTTAAGAACCTCCCATGTCTCCCTATTGCTCATTGCTTCACTCCAAACAGCTCAGCTTGTACAGCCCTCAAAGCCCCCCCTTCTGTCTGTTTTCTCAGGACCCTTTCACATAGACCTTCTCCTACTGCCCCCAACATGCCCACAGGCCTGGGTCTTCCCCGTGGGCCCTGGTGTACTGTAAACCTTCAATGCCTGATGGCTGGAGGAAGGTGCCCAGGCATTTATATGAGGAATTCTTCCTTTCTACCAGCACATCAGGTCAAAAAGGGCAGGGGTTTTTTTGTTTGCTTGGTGTGTGTGTGTGTGTGTGTGTCTGTGTGTGTGTGTGTCCTTTTCACTGATGGGTCCACAGCACCCAGGACAGGATCCAGCACATAGTAGATAGTAAATAAGTAACCACTGAATGAATGAATAAATGAGTGAATTCAAGCTTCTCCGTAATCTGGCTTCAACACACTCCAAGCCTGACCCCTATGTGCTTCAGCCCAATGGAACAAGTCCTTGTTCCCCATGTACATCCTCTAATGTTCCCACAACCTAGATGCCCCTACTTCCAACAATCACATCTTCATATCTGAGCCATTTTCAAGACTCCACCCAAATGCCTTTTCTTCCATGAACACTTCCCTAAACACTACAGCTAGCCATGACCTCTTCTTCTGGGTTCTCTGTAGTGATTGATACCTCTCTTAAAGCCTCTCTCCATTTTTTGGATGTAGCAGAAGGAGTCAAATAGACTTGGGCTCAAATCTTTTATCTGCTACTTACTAGCTGCATGATCTTTGACCTGTCACTCACCTCCCAAGCCTCAGTTTCTTCAACTGTAAATTAGACTTACAATAGCACTTACCTCGTTGAGTGTATGTGAATTAAATGAAACAACTTACAACGATGAAATGAAAACAGCTTAGTGCTAAGTGCATATAATGATAATATTATTATCATCAACAACAACAATAATAATAGCAAAATGCTATTTATGTATCTGCACAATAATAGTACCTTCCTATGGGGAAGGTGCTATTGTTATTAATTCTCTCATTTTGCAGGTGGAGAAACAGACCCAGAGGTTTTGTAACCTGTTCAAGGTCACACTACTAGCAAACGGTGAAGCTAGGATTGACAAACCAGGCCATCTGCTCTGCCCAGTTTCAGAGTTCCAGGCCTCTGTCTGCCTCCAGGACCCGGGAGAGCAGGTCTTGCTTCCTCAGGGAAGCACCCCAGGCAGCAGCTATGGCAGCTTCATAGCTCAGCCCAGCCCAGCCTGACCAAGAGGGACTGCATTTGTTCCAAATTACAGATGGTTTGTTTGAAACACAAATCATTTGTAATCAGAGGGGCAAGGTAGAAATAGATGCTTCTCTTTCTCTAAATGAAGCCCTCAGCCAGGCTTGCCCAAAGGGTATTCTTTTTCTTTTACTTGGCCCTGAGGAGGGCATGGTTATAGTGTGCTCTCAATGAGGTCTAAATAAAAGCAAACAAGGGCTAATTCAAAACTGGCTGTCTTGCCACCCACACCCCCCAGTTCCTGCCTCTCTGCCTTCTGTTCTGCCATTCCGGCCTTGGATTGGTGATGGTGCAGTGATTCCCCAGGGGGAATCTTAAGGGGTGCCGTGAAAATCTCCTCTAATTCTCTAAACAAAATGAATTTGAACCTGATTTTAACTGAAAAACTAATGGAAACCATGTATCAGCCTTGACTGAGAAGGTCTTGGGGAGGGGTGCTCAGAAAGTCCTCAGAGAACCAGGAATCCTGGGACTGTGCACACAGGTGGCATGGAGAATTAGGGCAAATTTCTGGATTATGAACTCCCAAACTACCTTGGCCTCAGCTGGGCTGGAGACCGTAGTCACCAAGTCCCCCTCTACAGGGATTACTTCCCCAACTTCTGTCTCTGCCTCTGCCCCCAACACCAGATCTTGAGGTCACTCTCACGGATGTCATCAGGGGGAGAGCCTTCTTTCTGTGAGTGAGTAGAAGGTAAGGGAGACCCAGAATCCAGTTGCATTTAGCTCAGCACTGTCCCCCCAACCCCCCACCTCAGAATTCCCATCTCTGTATTGTTCCAGGTTGGGGTTGCCTACAGGAGAAATTCACACAAGATCTGGAAGGCGGAAACACAGCAGCAGCCATTGCTCTGCTGGTTGACTTAGAGCAAGCTTCTCCAACCCGTGGCCTGTGGGCCGCATGCAGCCCAGGACAGCTTTGAATGTGGCCCAACACAAATTTGTAAACTTTCTTAAAACATTATGAGATTCTTTTGAGATTTTTTTTTTAGCTCATTAGCTATCATTAGTGTTAGTGTATTTTATGTGTGGCCCAAGACAATTCTTCTTCCAATGTGGTCCAGGGAAGCCAAAAGATTGGGCACCCCTGAAGAGGTACTGTGGAAGCTCGCCGGCTGGCTTCTCTGTCTGTCATGGGGCAGTGGTCAGTCCTATGTCTTTCTAGCTCTCCCACATCTTCTTAGGCTTCTGCAAGTCCCTGGCCCCGAGCATGTGCAGCTCGGTGGTAGAGGATGCCAGCTTCTGCAGGTCCCCCACACAACCCAGGGTGGAGGCGTTGAGAGACAGGTGTGGGTTCCTGTTTGTCCTCATTCTCTCCCACTTCCTGTCCAGCTTTTCCTTCTGACTGCTAGCTTTGCTCTCCTTTAGCCACTTCAGTCCCACCACTAGATGTAGAGGCCACACCCTTCCGTAGGTTTCTTTATCAGCTCCCAATATGGTGAAAATTATAATTCCCATAAAAAATTTCTTATTCTATATCACTCACAGTGGCTCTGCTTCTCTGATCACACTCTAACAGATACAGTGTCCAGTAAATGCCATTTAATCAGTATGACTACAGTAGGGGTTTTACAGACTGGGACGAATCTTTGTCATGTGTGTATGTACCAAGGGGCTGGCAGAGAATCCTTGAGTTGCTTCGATGGTGCTTGCTGAATGGAAGGGAACTGATTCAAGGCTCTGGACAATCAGTCAGTAATTGCTGTGACCCATTGTGAGCTAAGTCCTGGATACGCAAATGTAATTGGATGCAATTAATACTCTGCAATCCATGTGGATATAGAACACTCAGAAATAAACAACAACTGATGGCCAATGATAATAAGAATATTTAGTACTTATTGAGTACATTGTATGTGTTACTCCATTTAATCCTCACACTAGCTTCTGAGGTAGGTGGGAAATGTGATCCTTGGGGAAATTAAGTAGCTTGCCCAAGTTCGCAAAGAATGGAACTGCAATGGAAAGGATTATGCTCCAGGGCCTGCATAGGGCTGTAACTGCTGTGCCTGGCAGGGGCTTTCCTAGTAAGGGTGCCCTTGAAGGCACTGAGAGCACTGAAGAGTCATGGGCAAACTCTACCCCAGTGTTGCCAAGTATTGTCAGAGCTCAGAGGCGGGAGGATAGAGCAGTGAGCAGGGGCCAAAGGCCAAGGGAAGCTTCCTGGTGGGATCATGGGGCCTGAGCTCAGCCTTGAAAACTAAAGAAGACTGAGCCTGAGCTTAGCCTTGAAAACTAGAGACTGAGCCAGTTCTCCAGGCTAGAAACCTGGGCCTTATCCTTGATGACCCCTCTTTTATCCTCTCTGCCCCATCTGTCATCTAGTTCTCTAGATGCTTCATTGGAAATGTCTTCAACCATCCCCCTTTCTAGCTTCCACTACTCCTGGACCTGTGGGACCTCAGACCTTCCTCATCTCTGGCCTGGTCCTTTGGTCTAGCCTCTTCCTCCCTGGCCTCCTAGCTTCCAGTCATACCTGTTCAAATTCACACTGGCTTCCAAAGCTATCTTTTTCAAACTCAGCTCTGATCATGCCATACCCGCACTTCTATCAGGGTCCCACAGGATAAAATAATGACATTAAGATTGAACGATAATGAAGTTACTGATATTCAACCATTTTTGACCTACAAAAGTGGCAATTTCCTACAGTTTTTCTAATATTAGTAGTAGTAATAATAATCAGTTTATCAAGCCCTTATACTGTGTTAAGGCTGGACACATTGCCACCAAACACACTCCCCACAATTTTCCCACTCTCTTACCCCTGTTGTCTGCCTGCCTCTTTTGAGCTTTTTTCTGCCTTACTTGGTCTGGTTCAGTGTGTTTTCCTCTGTACCTTGGTCTCACTCCCTCTACTGCCTACTCTGTCTGTCTCTCTTCTGTTTATTTCTCTTTGTCACTTTGTCTCTCTCTCTCTCTGATTCTCTTTCTGTCTCTGACTCTCTTTCTAGCTATCTGGCTTATAATGTCTGTTTTATTATTTTTCTCCTCCCCTTCACTGTCATTCTCACCTTCTCTGTGTGTATATTTTCCCCTTCCTCTGTCTCTATCTGTGTTCATTTACCCCACTCTTTCTCATCATGAGTGAGTGTGTGTGTGTGTGTATGTGTGTCTAGACATGTTTCTTGACCTCCCAGGACTCTGGTGTCTATGAGGCCCAGCTGAGATTGAGGTCCAGAGCTCCCCTTCTATGGAGCTGGAAAGACAGAACAGCCAGAAGCAAGCAGCTGGCTTGGGGGCTGTGTTTGTCCTTGAGTTCATGGCACCCCCACAAAGGCAGCTTCAGGAACTTGTGGCCTACCCTAGGGCTGCAGCCTCATCCTGCCTGCAGCCAACAAGGCAATAGGTACACATGGCAATGGCCCAGATGCAAAACCCAGCTGTGCAAATTAGCCTAAGGCCTGCAAGAAATTAGACTGGATCTAAAAGAGATCAGGCTGTGGAAGAAGAAAAATGTTAGTTAAAAGAGAAAATTCCTGCTCCCACCTCTAGGTCATAGATCACAAAAGAGAATCCTCGAATCAGGAGGGACTTCAAGGGGCCATCTGGCTTGGCTGCATCTTAGAACAGGTCAGGCCCCAACCAGTCAAGAGAATGGCTGTCTTTCCATCTTTCAACAACACAGACCAGAGATTTTTCAGTGTCTACCAACAGTACTTTGTTCTTGGAATGAACCCCTGCATTGTGAAAACATTTGACAGAGAGCCCAGACCACTAGAGTCACTCATATTGGGACCCAGATATGTACTCTAACCTCAAATCTGTCTCCCACCCCACATTCTTTCACATCTCAGCACCCACCACCACCATTCAACAAAATCATCAAACCAAAGCCTGGGAATCTACCTTTCTTTCTTTTACCAGCCTGTCCAATCTATCAACAATCTTGGCAGCTCCAACTCCTAACTGCATTCCCAATCTGACTCCTCACATCACAACCAAACTTACTGCCATGGTTCAAGCCACCATCATGTCCACCTAGAAGCCTATGCACCTCCTTCCAGGTCTCCTAGACTCCATTATTGCCTTCTCCACTCCATTCTCCCCAGCATATGGGAAGATTTTTTTTTAAAGCTAAATCATCAGATCATGTCATTCCTCTGCTCAAAACTCTCCTCTGGGTTCTCATCACACCAAACCCCAAGTCTTCACTGTGACACATGAAACCCTGCATCATCTAACTGCATCTCCCCCTCCTCCTCTCCCACTCCACTCTGGCTACAATGCCCCCTTGCTGCTCCTTGAACATACCAAACTCATTCCCTCCTTAGGGACTGTGCCTTAACTCTCTGTTCTTTTTATTATGTTCTTCCCCCAGATCTTCATGTGTGTGTTCCTTCACTTCATTTCAAGCCCCACTCAAAGGTCACCTCCTCCAAGAGGCCCATTCTGACCGTCCTGGCTAAAGTAGCCCTTGCCTCACATCCCCTCACAAAGCCTCCACCCCACAGCTCTCTATCTATTTTATAACCTTCCTTTATTTTTCTTCAAGGCGTTTTGAACTGCGTGGCATTATATTCTATATTTATTTGATGATTGGCTGCCTCCATCACTGTTTCCCCAGTGCCTAGAATTGTGTCTAGCACTTGGTAGATAGCGAGTGGTGGCTGAATGGATGAATGAAACCCTGTTGCTTATAGACTATGTGACTTTGGTCAAGTTACTTAACTCTTCTGACTTTTAGTTTATTCATCTCTAAGATAGAAATAATGGCACCTACCTTGTGAGCTGTTGTGCGGAGTAAACGAGATAATGGATGTAATGAATAGAGAGTCTGGCACTAGAAATTACTAATTATTAAAATAGCCAGTGTAGTTTCCACTGAATTCTTCAGGTTCTGTCCTCAGTGGAAGCAGAGAGCAGCTACTCACCCCTTTCCAGGTTGAATAAGCCCAATCCTATTCATTTTTGTGATGTTAGACATGGCAGTACAGGATGCAGGAGCCCCAAGCTGACAGCTTCTCAGAATCCACCTAGGGCAGGAATGAGCCACAGAGACTTTAAGTCAACTCCCTTAAATATGCTAATAGAGCTAAAGAAAACCATGGATAAGGAGCTAAAGGAAATTTGGGAAACAATCCATGAATAAAATAAAAATATCAATAAAATGGCAGAAATTATAAAAAGCAGCTAACTAGAAATTCTGGGACTGAAAATTATAAAAACTAAAGTTTTTTCTGAGCCACAGATGTCCTGTTTCCTCTACTGAGGGACTATAGGCCAGGTGGCCAGGGTCTGTGATTTTGAGGTGCAAATCCCATGAGGTTCCAAGAAAAGGAATTTTATTACCATTGAGAGCACAGGATTTATAGTTAGACAGACCTGGGGTCCAATCCCAGCTCTACTGTGTAACCTTGGGCAGTGGCTTACTCTCCCTGGCCTTAGTAATGGCGATCTTAGTAGTCTGTCAGGAGGAAGAAATGAGACAGCTCATGCAAAGCACTTAGGCCTGTATCTGGCATGTGGTCAGCACTCCCTAAATGGCAGCTATTATTACAAGTATTATCATGATCTCATCCATCCCTGTCTCTAGGCAGCTCTACACTCCAACCATGTCTCAGAGGTCTGGCTCAAACTCTTTAAAACATCCCACCCTCCTGCCAGGAAAACCACCCCAGCTTCAAACTGGCTATAGCACATGGAGATTTTGCCCTGCCTGGAGAAAAATGGCACCAGCTCTCCCTATGGCCATGGAGATCGAAGCTGGAGACATGACCTCTGCTGTTTGGTGCCTATGGGCAAGAAGAAAAAACCCAAGTGACATCAGCAAAATGGCAGACCAGGCAGCTCCAAATGCCCATCCTTCCACAGAAACATATAAAAACTTGCAGAAAATGTCAGTATCAACTTTGTCAGAACTCTGAAAAACAGGCAAATGCTTATAGCAACCACGGAAACATTGAATTTTAAAAAGTCCACTTCAAAATGCTCCTGACATTCAAGAAAATCTCTGTCAAAACACTAGCTGAACATAAGATAAAGGAACAAAGATTTCAGTGACCACACAAGGCAAAAAAAAAAAAAAAAACCCACAGTCTTTGCAAAAATAGTTTGGAAAAGTCACTAAACAAATGGATGACTACAACCTTCAACAACCAAGAACAGCAAACCCCAGGGAAGGGGAAGAAAATGATTTCCAGAGTTACAACATTATAATATTTGAATGTCTAGCTTTCAACAAAAATCACAAAGCATACAAAGCTTATTCAAAGGGAAAAAAGTAAGAACGCTCAGATGTTGGACTTACTATTGAAGGGTTTAATCAACTCTCGTAAATATGCTCAAAGACCTAAAGGAAACCATGGACAAAGAACAAAAGGAAATCAGGAAAATTATGTATGAACAAAATAAGGCTATCAATAAGGAGATAGAAATTATAAAAAGGAGCCAAGTAGAAATTCAACACCTGAAAAGTACAATAACTTAAATATAAAAATCATTAAGAAGTACCAACAACAGATTTAAGCAGGTAGAAATAAGGATTAGTGAACTTTAAGACAGAACAGTTGAAGTTATCCAGTGTGAGGACCAGAAAGAAAAAAAATAAATAAAGAAGGGAGAAGAGTGAACAGAGCCTAAGAGACCTATAGAGCACCATCAAGCAGACCAACATACACATTATGCAAGTCTCAGAAGGAGAAGACAGAAAAAGAGAAAGAAATAATATTGAAAGAAATAATTGCTGGAAAGGTCCCCAAACTTGATGAAAAACCCGTCTATAATCCAAGAAGCTCAACTAACTCCAAACTGTTCAAAGGCAAAGAGAGAATCTTGAAAGCAGCAAGAGAGAAGCAACTTATAAAGTAGAAGTTTTCCTCAGTAAGATTATCAGCTGATTTCTCACCAGAAGCCATGCAGATTAGAAGGCAACAGGGTGGCATATTTAAAGAGAATACTATGAACAACTGTACGCCAACAAATTAGATAAGCTCAATGAAATGAACATATTTCTAGAAACACACAAATTATCAAAACTCACTGAAGAAGAAAGAAAATCTTAACAGACCTAAAACCAAAAAAGAATCAGAAATTAAAAGAAAAAAAACAACTCCCAATAAAGTACAGGAACAGATTGTTTCTTTACTGGTAAATCCTACCAAACATTTAAAGAAAATTTAACATCAACTCTTCTAAGACTTTTCCAGAAAATTGAAGAGGAAGGAATGCAACCCAACTCATTCTTTGAGTATCACTATCTGATACTAAAGCCATATAAAGACATCACATTAAAAGAAAATTGAAGGTTAGTATTTTTATGAATATATATATATATACACAAAAATACAAAATACTAGCAAATCAAATCCAAGAATATATCACAAGAATTATAGACATAATCAAGAGGGATTTATCAGAGGAATGCAAGGTTGGTTCAACATAAGAAAATGAATGTAACACACCACATTAATAGAATGAAGTATAAAAATAGTCTCAATTGATGCAGAAAAGGCATTTGACAAAACTGAATATTCTTTCCTGATAAAAACAGTCAGAAAACTAGGAAGAGGAGGGAAATGTCTCGACATGATAAAAGTCGTATATGAAAAAGCCACAACTAACATCAGACTCAATGGTGAAATACTGAAAGCTTTCCCCCTAAGATCAGGAGCAAGACCAGGATACCTGCTTTCTCCACTGCTGTTCTACATTGTAACAGAAGTTTTAGTCAGAGCAATTAGGCAAGAAAAAAATAAAATGCATTGAAGTTGGAAAGAAAGAAGTAAAAATATCTTTATTCATAGGTGACATGAGCCTATATATAGAGAATGCCAAATAATCCACAAAAAAACTACTAAAGCCAGTAAACAAATTCGGCAAACAAAGTGTACAAGTTCAACATGCAAAAATCAGTTGTATTTCTATAAACTAGCAATGAACAACATGAAAAGGACAAAATACCTAGAAATAAATTTAACCAAGAAGGTGAAATACTTGTACACTGAAAATTACAAAACATTACTGAAAGACGTTAAAGAAGACCTAAATAAATGAGAAAACATCTTATGTTCATGAATTGGAAGACAATATTGTTGAGATGTCAACACTATCTGTTTTAGTTTTTTCAGGCTGCTACAACAAAATACCACAGACTGGGTAATTTTTAAACAACAGAAATTTATTTCTTACAGTTCTTCTGGAGTCTGGGAAGTCCAAGATCAAGACATTAGTTGGTTTGAGGGCTGCTCTCTGCTTCCAAGATGGCACCTTGTTGCTGCATCCTCCAGAGGGGAAGGACACTATGTCTTCACATGATATTAGGAACAGAAGGGTGAACTCACCCCCTCAAGCCTTTTTAAAGGTTTGAGGCACTAATTCTTATAAGTGCCTAAGACACTAATCTCATCCATGAGGGTGGATCCTTCATGGCCTAATCATCTCCTAAATGCCCTACCTCTTAATATTGTTGCATTGGGGATTAAGTTTCAGCATAGAATTTGAAGTGGACACAAACATTCAAACCATAGAACTACCCAAAGCAATCTATAGATTCATTGTGATCTTTATCAAATTCCAGTGGCTTTTTTGCACAAAATGGAAAAGCTTATTTTCAAATTCACAGGAATTGCAATGGACCCTGAATAGCCAAAAAAAGATTCTTGAAAAAGAATAAAGTTGGAGGATTAATGCTTTCCAATGTCAAACTTACTACAAAGCTATAATAATCTTTAGACTGGGGAGGCTGCAGCTCAGGCTGAACAAGGACTCTAAGCTCTCAATTCCCACATCCCACCCAGGATGATTCTCTTCCTCACAGGGGCCTGCCAGTGCCTCTTAATTTTCTTTATTCTCCTCTGAGCTGACCCAGCAGCAGCCTGGCCTCCAGCTGGGGATATCTACTGCTACACTTTCATGAGGAAAGAATGCGATGGCTACAAAGAGACTCAGAGAAGCAGGCTAGAGTAAGGGCTTGGCCAGGTGTTGGAGAAGGACAGGGGTCCCTACTCTGTAAGTCCTCCCACTCCTGTACCCCAAAGACTACAGTCATAGACTAAGAGAATGCCACAGCCAGAAGAGCCCTTAGAAACCAGAGTCCACCCAATCCCACTTTATAGATGAGAGATTGATGCCCGGAGATGGGAAAGGAGTGACCCAAAATTACACAACAGTTGAACTAAGTGAATCATAATACTACTGGGCTGGAAAACACCTTTAAATGTACCCTAGCCTTCCCATCAAACCCCTAATCTAATGAAGATTTGCTCTTAACAGCATCTCCAATGACAAGTGATTGTCAGGCTATGACTTAAACACCTTCAAAAACGGGGTGCTCACTCCCTTCCAAGGCAGATTTATATTTCTGGCTTTCTAAGGATAAGCAGGCTGGTTGAGAAGGAGTAGCCCCATCCTATCCAGCAAATCCTGAATGAACATAAGGCCCATCTCATGCTATCCCTACAGGGAGAAGTCTTGCCTCCCACCAGCCCTCACTCTTCTCTTCTCTCTCTGTCTTCTATGCACCTCTTCATTTTGCCTGTGGCTGGGGTTTTGTTACAGTAAAGAAGCAAAGGGTTTGCTTTTCTAGGAACTGGCTCTATATACCTTCTGAGAATCACTAACCTCTAAATGCAGCCGAATGATTTTCCTCCCAAATCCCTCTTTGGGCAGAAACCAGAAGTCGAAAACTTTCAGGGTCCTTTGGAGTATCTGAAGGGCCTGCATCCAGGGTGGCCTGAAGTCAGCCTGAACTCACAGCCCCACATCCTGGCTGGTGGAAATGGGTGTTCCAGAGCCCCTGGAGCTCTGGAAATTGTCAGCACCTCCAGAGCTCACCTTTGCTTGGGGAAGGGCCCCTCTCTACTCTCTTCTTGCCCCATCTCTGGCAACCTAATGTCCCACTTTCCCTGCTCCCCTACTTCTCCCCTACCAATACTTCAATAACAAGGCCCATTGGCTATTGTAGTCTAAACCCTGCCACCATTTTACAGGTGGGAAAATTGAGCTGCTGCAGATGCATGCATTTCAAGCTTCCCAGGAACCTGCAGGAATGCCACATCCTCGCTCCCATCCTCTCCCAAGTTCTTGGCCCAATCTACTTGCACACTCTGGGCAGACCTGACTC
Source organism: Pan paniscus (assembly GCF_029289425.2). Classification (NCBI taxonomy): domain Eukaryota; kingdom Metazoa; phylum Chordata; class Mammalia; order Primates; family Hominidae; genus Pan; species Pan paniscus. Next base: position 69,028,978 of record NC_073272.2, read on the forward strand.
TGACATGCCAGGGTTAGAAAAGGCCTGGGGGAAGCCGAAAGCTTTTGACCTAAGGAAGACCCTGCTGATGGCGGACCTAGTGATTATCATGATCATTATCATGCCCAGGCATATTTGTTACCTACGCATGTTTTCCCCATAGCTGCATGTGCCCACTTCCACCCACCTGCCTGCCTACCATGAAGATGACACTGGTGCCAAGGGGCACACTGGGATTCACTCCAGCTCAGCCCAGCCTGCCAAGGCCACCATTGCTTCTGGAGCACCCTACTGATGTCAAGTCTGCTTCTGTGGCTGCTGGGGATTTGGAGAGGGACAGCTGGCCTTTGCCCTCAGCCTGCTCTTCTTGCCCTGTTCTGCTCTCTCTCCTCTATATTCCTTCTTTGCTCATGGAACTTGGTTATAAATCCTAAAAACCCAAACACCCATAAATTCTCAATTCATTCTGCAGATATTTCCTGTGTTGGGGTTTTCAGCAGCATCTGCTGGTTTGAAGTTCCCTCTTTATTTGTCCTGGGGGCACCATTACTCTCAACTTTAGCAGTTTTCCTGCTCTGTAGTTCTCGCCAGACTCCATCGGAGGAAGAGAAAATTGGTGAAAGAATAATTATTATTATTGTTATAAATATATATTTCATTTTGGTTTCTTTTTTTATCCCTCTAGGCTCTGATGAGTATCCCAGGCAGGGGCTGGCAAGAGGATGGCTTCTTTATGGACCTCAGGGCAGTGGGCTTGTCCTGTTGGCTCCTGGCACTTTGCCTTCCAGGTAAAGACATCTGCCAAAAGGCCATTCCTTGCTATTCTGCCCAACAGTACCCAGTTCTCCAGCAACTTTCTTCCCACCAAATATCCTGGCTCAAGTTCCCAAGTCTCCAGGAAACTTCCTTAAGCAAGTAGTAAAGCACCTACTGCATATGAGGCACTATCCAATACTTGGGCTTGATTATTTCTCACCATATCTTTATAAGGCAGGGCTACTTAGTTACATTGTGCAGAGGAGGAGACCGAGGTTCAGAGAGGAGAAGTTATTGGTCCAAGGTGATCCAGCTAGCAATTGAAAGAGCTGGGATTTAAATTCAGATCTGTCTGGCCCCAAAGCTGATACTCATTCCACTTGACTATACACTCTCCTCCCAATTCCTGAAGAACTTCTTTTATGAGCTGCAGTATCTCACATCTGGAACGAAGTTGCTTTGGCTTGCTCTACTTGTTTCTGGAGTCCACCTGACTACAGTATGTAGATTCTCAGAATTTTAGAAACTTATGGATCCATTCGTTTAAGGACTTAATACTATAGAAGGGAAAACTGAGGCCCAGAGAGGGCGTGTAGGTGGCACATAATACATTCATTGTTTTCTTCATGAGATGTAAGCCCCTTGAAGACAGGAACCATGCCTCCCCCTACATTTCTTATACATGTCCCCAACACACACAGACACACAGATGCACACCCCACTTGATGCAGTATTTAGCACAGATAAAAAAAACTATGACTTGTTAAGTGACAGGGACTGCTGGGTGCCAGTTATCTTACTTGACTTTCACAGCAACCCTATGTGGTCCAATTTCTAGATAAGATTGAGGATCAGAGAGGGAAAGTGGTGTGTCCAAGGTCACACAGTAAGGTATTGGCTGAGGCAGGATTCGAATTTCAGGTCTGACAGACCCTTTCTGTCATTCTGCATGATCACTTTAACAACAGCATAACAACAGCTAATGTTTATTGAATGAGTACTATACGTGAAGGACTAGCTAAGTGAGTAATCTAATACAAGTAATTAATTCAGTCTTTACAATAACCCTATGAAATTTCCTCACTCTACAGATGATAAAACGGTTGCTTAGGAAAGCTGAGAAACTTGCCCAAAGCCAAAAAAACTAGTGAGTGGCTGAGCCAGGTTGATTTGATCCAAGGTTGATCTTACCCACACTATAAAAGGTCCTCTTTATCTGCAGATAATTGATATTGGAGGGAAAATTCCACTGAAAGAGAATCTGTTTAAATTGTCATAGTAAATAAAGAATAGGTTTACTTAGATTTCTCATTAAAAAATGAAACCAAAAAGTATGATAAGCAATTTCTCTTATATTTTAAAAAATAGGGCTGAAATTATAGTTCTGTTCTAGTTCTTAGGGCAGGCAAAAACAACGACTCAAACATTAGTTGCTTTGTGGTGTGATTTTTCTGACAAAACTGTAGGACATCATGGCATAACATCTTTTACTTTGCTTTTCATAGCATGATCATAAAGAAGGTCATTTTATTAAAAGTATTCAAGGACTTTGGTTTTCCTAAGGATATCTCTCAATAATTTGTGAGTCAACTCATTTTTGAAGCTTTTATTTTGTTCTCATCCTTGTTGACTTCCTCGTCAACTTTTAACTGATCTAATTCTGCCAGCCTTCTCTTGTGTCAATGGCTTTGCTGAGATGCTGGAAGTTTTCCAATATCACTTTTGTTGATTTCATGAACTCCTGAATCTTTTCTAATATTTGCAGTTTTACTTTGCAAACTCATTGGCATTGTATTTTCTCTTTACATTCTGGTGTTTATAATACTCAACAATCAGAAAAGACTGGTCGAGATTCTAATGTTAATCTGGGAGGGATGCCAGAGTAATTCTATAATTGGCCAGTTTGCTAGTGAATACCTTAATGGTCTCTTGCTTTCCTACCTAATCTTATGACTGCAGTGACTTAGAAAATGAATACTTGGATAATAAGAACATCTTTGCACTACTTCAGTAAGTACCTAGCAATTAACATATATTTAGTAGTCAATAAATATAGTAAAATAGGGAAGCACTGGATTTACTTCTCAGTTGTGTCATTTACTAGGTGTTACTTTGGGCAAGTTACTTTGTTACTTCATCTCAGTGAGCTTTGGTATCCTTTTCTGTAGAATGGGAACATGGTAGTATTTAAGCATCCTTCCTTCTGCTTCAAATGATTCAGCTAATCCAATCACACCATTTCTATTTTCCTTGCTAGTGATTGGTTCAGGAATGAATATACAACCCAATCCTAGCCAATGAGATATAAGGGGAAATCTACCTAGGGACCTCTAGGAAAGATTTCCTTCCTCCTAGGGAGACAAAGAGAGAGTTTCTGTCTTCCTCTAGGTGATGTTAACACCTGGAAGTGACATTTGGCACAGATGTATTCATCTCCAACCACCAGGGGAACCAACCTTAAAAAGAAGTTTTGCTAAGGATGGTGGAAAAAAGAGACGGAAAGATTCTAGTTCCCTGATGATATTGTTGAACCGTTGATTTTGTCATGCTTGAGCCCACTCTACCCCTGGAATTCTGTTATTTGAGATAGTAATTTTCTAATTGGTTAGGCTGGTTTGAGTCATGGTTTCTCTTACTCGCAGCTAAAACCGTCCTAATGGACACAAGTACCTATTTCACACAGATTTTAAAATAAAAAAGATAATCCATGTAAAGGGCATAGCACTCAATACCTATTATCTTTAAGTACCTAGAAATTAAAAACTGTTTGCAGGTTTATTTACTACCCAAATGGTTTCTCTTGTGACTCTTTTTTAGAGAAGGGACAAAGTAGCAAATGTACATCTCTCTACACATCCTCATAGTTTATATCTTGCTGGGGTTGAGGTGGAGAGAGAGAAAAAGCATGAGTCTTTGTCTTGTCCTAGAACAATCAAGAGTTGATGTCCCTCTGAGGAACTGGATGGGTTGAACGCAACTTTTCTGTTTTGACACACCAGTTACATCAGTAAAGAGTGACTAAAGAAAGAAAGGAATTAGCAAGTCCTTTGCAACCTAGAAACCTCCCAATCAGGATGCCATGCACCTCTAAGAATCTCTAGAGTTTTCAAAACAGGCCTCCCATAGAGGGATTCACAAAAACTGGAATGTTTCCTCCGTGAGAAGACAGAGCTGAGGCCAGAAAACAGCTCGTTCTCCAGTATTCCCCATCTCTGAAAATGGCACCACTATCCATTCAGAAGCAAAGCATCATCTTTGACACTTTCCTGTCTCCTTCTCTGCCCTCATATACAGTACAACCCCAAGTCCTGTTAGGAGGACTCAATGAACTAATAATGCCTAAAAGTAAGCATTCAGTAGATGCCTGGTACATATTAAGTGCTCAACAAGTGGTAGCTGCTATCATTATCATGCAACATACCAGCCTCAGGATGGGCACCAAGCTATTCCCTTGGTTCCCTCAAACATATTAGTACGAGCTGACTTTTTCACAAGGAAAATGAACAAAGAGAAGAAGGAAATACTATAATTTACAAAACCACAGGCAGCATAAAAACAATCTGTCAGGATCAATTCCAGTTTAATCCTAGTGAAAAAACTAATAAACTTGGAGGACCCTCAAACCGTGTCTCTTGAAGGGATGGCACACTCACTCCTGATGACCTGACACAATCCTAGCAGCACTTTTGTCTGATGTCTTCTCCACAACTCTCTGCCTGTCTTACCGTGTGGTCTCCCTAACCCAGGAGCTTGGACTCTTGTCTCATTCTAGTACAAGTGTCAACTTCCCAACCCTTCCATTTACAACACACCAGTAGCTCTAGTCAGTGACACACAGCTAGTTCATAGCTGATAGGTAGAGTCACAATGAGTGAAGCATTTTCACCCCCTAGCAGGAGGAGGCCTTTAGAAGTCCATGATGGCAGCCCTGCTGTTGTAGATGATGTTGGGCCAGCTCCCCTTTTCCAGCTATCCCGTTTCCACCCATCTCCCAGCTGTGAGTGCTGTGGTTAACAGCAAGGCTTCCTTGGATACTTGCCCTGGGCTGATGGGAGCCACCTAATTCAGAGTTGCATGGGAGGTTATACTTCCCCCTCACCAGCAGGAAGGACAGTCAGTGACCGATATGGGAATACATAAGTCCAACCTCTCACTCAAGATGGGATAACCCTGTGATGTGATTTATGCTCCAGCCCCCACATCCACTCTGAAACAGGTCAAAACTAGACATTGCCTTTCTTGCCCCCTACCTCTTCCCTATCCTGCTTTCCTGCCTCACAAGCCTTTCCAGAAGGGCATGCCCCCAATAAGTCACACGCCCTGAATCCCTGCTTCAGGCTCCACTTCTCATGTACCCAACCTAAGACACTCATCCACAGCTGGAACTTGTCTAATTGTTCCAATGTTCCTCCCAAACAGGAGTATCACTTACAGAAATCCACAGATTCCAGACCTAAAATAGAATCTGGTCTTAATCGCATAGTAACCCAGACACACACAAGTTGCAGGCAGAAGAGCAGCCTTTCTTCATACTACTCTGCAGCCTCCTGGATTCTCACAGTTGGATCAACTGCTCTAGACAAAGGTGCCAAAGCCGGGGTTCTCTCCTGAGGACAGCTGATCACTGGCATGGAGAAAGCAGATTTCTGAGACCACAAAGGAGAGAAATGTTAGAGACAGTTGGAGCCTCCAGGGCAGGGACAATCACTCCTCAGGCTAGCATCATCTGGGCCGCATACACATCTGGTAAATTGATGTTGACCTAAGTAGTGAAGAGCTGGCAGAATGAAGAGAAATAAGATTTGATTCAGCAGAAATGGGCCATTCATCCACTTCAGTTCAAACTTTCTTAGTTCCCAACATCCCTATGGTCTTGTCAGGACAAACCATGACCATCATCAGTCTCTGCCACCTTCCAGTCATCTGACAATCTGCACCTCTCACTCAATGGAACATTATGCAAATTTCACATTCAACAATGGTCTGCTGGTGCTGTAATTGACATCCAGATTAGCCCTAAGAAAGGATTTCCTGACATTAGCAGAAAAATGTTCAACATTACCTAGAGTGGTTGGTTAATGTCATATTCCAACTAATGAAAATGTGAGCAATTCACCACCCCCACTACTTTTCAAGTGTTAGCGATTTGACTCACAAAATCAATCGGGAAAGAAAATGTCATTAAAGAAAAAGTGCCTTCATACCCCCAAATAAATGTTTTCTGCATGCTTTTCTCCCCTGCTCATCATTGGCCATCTGTCTGCGTAATGTTTGCTATTTAAGAATGTTCCTCCTCTAGGTCTCTGATGGCTCTGCTTTGCTGCTTTCTCCATCCCTCCTTTTTCAGCAGCCAGTCCTGCATGGCACTAAGAATGATTCCAGTAAGAGGAATTTAGGTGAAACCTAAGGAATGATTTTCTGGCTTTGAAAGATGTGAGACACTGGAAAAAAAAATAGTGGAGAGAAGTAGTGGAATCTCCATGGGAATGACCTTGGAGAACACTGACCCTCACAGAATCATAGATTCATGGAGTCTCAGGGCTGCAATGAATTTAGGGGCTTGCAGTCTCACCTCTGATTCAGAGCCTCAAGCCTTCTCTGCAGTATTTCTACCAAGTGCTCAGCTTGACCCAGTTTGCACACCACCAGCTTACCCTCTCTCAAGGCAGGCAGTTGGTTTTATGACAGGATAGCTTGAACTCTGAGAAAGTTCCAAATCTGTCTCCCTATATCTACCACCTCTTATCTCAGTCCCCAGGGGCCATATAGACCATGCCTGTCACCGTGTCCTTTAGAGGTCTGAAGTCACATCCTGAGGCCAAATAGCCCCACTTCTTCCAACTATTTCTCATGGGACTTGGGCTCCCTGTCCCTTCTTAACCTCCTCATTCCCCTGTAGAGATGTACCAGTGTGCCCTTAATGTATGGGGCCTCTAGGCTGGATACGTGTTCCAGACAGCAGAGAAGAGCAAAGCTGTTGCATACTTGACTTGGTCTCTTTATCTCTATTGATACATCCCAAGTTCATGATGGCTTTCAGGATAGCATTTCTGCTCAGTGTTTCCTCTCTTTCCTTAGAAGGGATTTATATTGCTGGAGAGGTCAGCCCATTGCATTAGGATCTGTGCCTGGCGTGGTAGTTGTGTGACCCTGGGTAAGTGAGTCCAGCTGTCTGAACCTGTTTTCTCATCTGCGAAATAAGGATTATAAGAGTACCTACCTCATATGGTTGTCATGGGAAGTAAATGAGATAATGGATGGAAAATACATGACACATGGCAAAAGCTCAGTATACATTAGCTCTCTTTCCCTTTCCTTTCCTTATTTCTTGGCCCTAGGGCCTGGCTGACAGCTGGGGGCATCTCTAGGCCTGTGTGTGAAGGAAAAGCCGATGGGTGGAGTAACAGGACCGTAACCAGATGGCCCAGATTTCCAAGGACAAGCCTAATTTTAAGTATTCTGTTCTGTGATCAGATCATGTATTAGACAATCTGGCCCGATATTTTAGCTTGAAAAATATGGTCACTAGAATTGATGATGACATAGCGTGAATGCCCTAGCATAGACCAGCAGGCAAAAGATGGCAGAGCTTGGGTCCTAGTCAGGTAGCAGTGTGCTCACCCCGTGTGGTAAAATCAGGCAGTGATCCTATAAAGAGAATAGGTGGCAGGAATAGAAAATCAAGGCCTTCTCTCTAGTTCTAGGATCCAGCTTGGGCCCCTTCTTCACATATCTGTTCCCTGCTCTAGGGTGGGCTAGGCATGGACTGAGAGGGGCAGGACAATGCCATATGGAGGGAAAGCTGCCTACCCTTGGGTGGGACCTTGGGCCGAAAGTCAGTGGAGAGGGGAGCTTGCCCAAATCCGTCCTCCAACTGCCTCTGAGCACTCTGCTCCTTCCTGCTCTCCTTTTCCTTTTCTCTTCTTGGATCACCTCCCTCTGCTTTCTATGTGTCTGTTTCTAGGTCTCACTAGTCTTTTGAACTCTGTGGCAAATTCTAGGTAGATCTCTGGGCAGTTTTCATGTATACTGCCCAAGGAAGGTCTTTCAACAAAAGAGCTGGAGTCTGGGAACCAAGGGGAGGATCCAGGCTGGGACTAGTCCCTGCTTGGTCACAAATTTGCTGTGTGACCTCAGGCAAATCACATCTTCTCTGAGTCTCTGTCCCCATCAGTAAGGTTTGGACTAGGTGACCTCTAAAGGTCCTTCCATCTAAAAAGTTCCATGATTTCAGTATGTGTGTGTTGATGCATCCCATGGAATCTCTGTACATCTTTGTTTTTCTTCAAACTGTCAGCCTATTTCTCTGTCTTTTGTCCCTCTCTCTTTCTCCCCCCTTCCCTTCTTCCCTCCCTTTCTGCAGTTCCCTCTTCCTCTTAGACTCTGTCAAGCTCCCCGACCTCTTTCTTCCTCTGAGATGTTCTGTGCTGCCTTTCACCATTGCTCCAATACTGCTCTTCAGTAAGCACTTATTTATCCCAGCTCTGGGCACCCCTCTGCCACAGGGGTCCCATATGCACTCAGGGTACCAACATGGCCAACTTAGGGCCTGAGAAAGGGGGACTGGGCAGCCGTAATAATTAACGCCTAGGCTGCCTACCATGGTCCTCTGCTGCCACCTGTCGTTAGTCCGGAGTGACACTGCTCTGGGGGCTGCTGAGCCCACAGGGGCCACTACCGCTGCTCTGGCCGACAGGAATCCATTACATGCAGTGTCCTGCCAGGCCTGATTTAAAGCTCATCCTGTAATCCGTCTTGCGCCCCCACTGGGCCTGTCTCCGGTTTCCTTGCCTGTGAAATGGATGGAAGTTGTCTTCAGCTCTGGCAGAGAGAGGTGAGGAGTAGAGGCTCTAGGGACACCTGGCTTTGCAGCCTGCCACTGTGCTTGTCCTGGTGGGTGACCTGGGGTGAATCCTTCCCCATCCCCTTCTTTGCAGCCTGCAGTATTGAAATGGATGATGTGGGAAGACATGGTTGAGAGAAAAGGGGCAAGATGGATTCCTGTCTTTCACACAAGCAGTACAATGCTGAGAAACTGGAAATGGACATACCCACTGCATCTACAAACCTTTGGCCAGGTCACAACTCCATCTTAGCAGCCAAGCCTTTCTATTCATTCACCCATTCACTTATTACTCACCCATTCATTCCACCAAGCAGCCTGGGGCTGTGGGAAAAAGCACTCAGCGGGAAATCAGAAGCCCAACCTTCTCGGCTCAGCTCAGCCACGGCTCTCCAACCTGGGCCAAGCCCGTATCTTTCTCTGAGCCTCCATTCCCTCCTCTGTAACATGAAGGGGTCGGGACAGACCAGGAGAATTCTAAATTCCCTCCCTCATTCTGCCATTCTAAAGTGATGATTCTCCAATTGCAGGTGCCTTGCTAAGCACGCTGGGTGATGAACAATTACAGATCCCCACTCAGAGGCCAGGGAAAACCTGCCTCATAGCCCCCAGACACCCTCCACTCACCTCCTAGACCTCTGGCTGGCCTTTTCAAAGCCCACCAATGAGCAGGCCCTTGCTAAGTTCCTCCTTTCTTCCCCCGGGGCACTGTTCTGGTGCCAACTGTCAGGTCATATGACAAGCACAGATGTCTAGACGTCATCTAGCCCTGGCCACTTGGGTTCATGAAAATCAGCAATTCCTGGCACCGAAAAGTCCTTAAGACTTCCTCCTGGCGATGCCAGCCCCAGCATCCCCAGAGACTTGAACTGGGGCCAGGATGAGCGGGCTGGAGCTGGTTGGCATCAGATTCAGAGTCCCAAACTCCTCCCTCGCCAGGTTTTAAAGCCACTGAGAACCCTGCTGCACAGCCATTGACATCTGAAAGGTTGCAAAGAAGCCTAGCTTGGGGACTGGTGGCTTCCTGGCCCAAGCTCTGCTCCCAGAAATACTCAGCTGAAGCCAGGGTCCCAGGCCAGCTGCATCATCTCAGCCTGGCTACACTGCCATCGGCAAGGTGCCATGCACAGAATTGCAGCCAGGTAGTGGCCTCCCAAAAGGAGCTGGCTGGTGGTGTCTGGGAGCTGTTCCTCATCTCCCCATCCCTGCAAACCGCCCCCAGACCTCAGCCTTTCATGAGGGAGGTCCTGCCCACATCTGCTGCTGGCCGTCACATCTGCAATGGATTACAAGGCTGGCCCAGGCTCAGGCCCATCCCAGATGTGGATTCCCCTGGAATGTGCCTTCTCTCTAATTGTCCAGCCTCTGAAGGGTCCGAGACCCCCTCCTCTTCGTCCACCCCTGCTGCACCCCAGTGAGCATGCTGAGGCCTTCCTCCTTTCCCACAGCTTGTGCCGGAACAGCCACAGCCGGGACCAGGGCCAGCCCAGTGGGGGGCTGCACTCTCCTCCAGCCTGGTCCATGGGGCTGGGGAGCGGGAGGTCTCAGCCCATCCCCCGCTTTTTTCCTGGGGCCAGGCACTGCGGGGCAGAGGGAGAATCTCTGGAAAACTCACTAGAGGTGAAAGAATTTGGCTCTGAAGTGCAGGCTCCCCTAATCCCTGGCCCTTCCTGGGAATGCCATTAACCTCCCTAGCCCCACTGATGGAAAGAACAGGTCTTCATTGGGCCAGGCCAGCTCCTCAAAGGCTCCTAAATGACAGCTTGGCTGGGCAAAGTGGCTCTCCTGGGTCCCAACCAGCATCCTTATGCCCCGGTGGGTTGCAACAGCCTCCCAAGTGGTGGCATGGGCCCCAGTCTCTCTCCTTTAACACGATCTCTCACAGGGCCTCCAGAGAAATTTTTAAGACACAAATCTTAGCTCGAACTTTGGCTTTGCAACCTAGCTCTGCCACAAACTGTCTGTGTGGTTCTGGGCAACTGGTTTCACCTCTCTGAGCCTCAAAATCCTCCTACACAAAATGAAGACACGACTGTCATTATTCCTGGCTGAGATTTATTGAGCGCTTACTGCCAGCCAGGTTCTGTTTTAAGCACTTTACATGTCTTACCTCAGAAAAACCCTATGAGAAAGGTGCTATTATTGCCTCCATTTTACAGATGATAAAACTGAGCTGTTGAAAAGTTGCATATCATGCCCAAGGTCACTCAACTAGTAAATGGCTGAGCCAGGATTGAACCCAGGCTGACTGACACCTGAGCGTGTACACAAGAAGGATTTCATTAATAGAACCTAATATAATCTGTATTATTATTAAAAGCAGTAATCTGATTATCCCCCTGCTTAAAAGCCAGTCGCTCCCCAATACTTACAATATAAAGTTCAAATTCCCTAGCCTGGTCTTTAAGGTCCTTTAAAATTTAGTTCTGATCCAATTGTTTTGCCTTTGCTCATGGACCCCTTTACTCCAGCTATTTCAGAGCACATTTACCATTTCATCTAATTTGCATGCAATACCCCTGTGGCTGTGTGCACTGTGATTCTCTCTGCCTGGAATCCCTTTGCCCTGTACACCTGCAGCTCTCCTACTCATTCTTCAGGACTCAAGACAACTGTCAGCACCCCTGTGAAGCCTTTCCAGATAGTTGATTCCTCCTTGGTGCACTTGTAACATTTTGCCCATGTATCTATTATCATACTTTTTACACTGTATTCTAAGGGCCAAGTCTCCTCCTCTCTCTGGAGCATCAGTTACCCTGGTGGGTGAATGAGTGGATGGTTTCTAAAGGCCCTTTCAGATTTGCCTTACCATGGCCCTGAGGTCAGTGTCTGAGTGAGCTCTGGGCTGGCTTTGGTCCCAGCCAACAGCTTGGGAAGATGTACAGAGAAGCAGAAAAGAGACGACTTGGGAAGGCGGGGTGAGACCCTGAGTCCTGCCACCACTTCTCCCTTTCTTCCTGCCAAACCTCTTTCCTCACCTTCCAAACCCCCCTGAAAAAATCCACTTCCTCCAAACAGCTTATCCTGCCCCTCTAGTAGTACCAGAAGTGGCTCATCCATTCCACAGCACTCCAACCCAGGCACAACCGCCTCCACTATACCTCCCCTAGGACAGATCTGCTCCTGTAGTTTGTTCTTTAGCTTAGGGGTGTCCCAGCCAGGGATCTTGGCTCATACATCTGTTTATCTGTAAGTCTGTCCATACTTTCTTTAGAATTGGTGTCCTTCATTTGGAGGACCTGTGTTCAGAGAACAGACCCAGGCCAGAAGGCCCAGGTGAGAGCCCAAACCAGGTCTCAGGGTTACAGAGTTCTTCTTTCTCCCAGGCATGAGCCAGAGAGAGAGAGACAGGGTACATCAGAGCTGGAGGCCCTTTAGGGCTCATCTGGTCCACTGCTGTGCCCCACCTTCCCCCCAGTGGTACAGCTGGGAAATCAGGGCTCAGAGCTAATTAGAGGTTCTCCAGCTAATCAGAGGCAGAGTGGAGAGTAGAGCTCTCTCCACCGCACCACCAAATCCTCAGGTCCTTTAACCCCTTACCTCAGGGTGACACCCTGAGCTGCTTTGGTTGGAGTCAGGGAGAGGGCTAAGAATTCTCAGTTCAGTCACGTCTCTCTGGGCCCCCTTCAAATGTCTTTCTTCCAGGAAGCCTTCCCAAATTATCCCCACTCCCATTTCATTCTGCCCACCTCGCTGCTGCCCATCTTCTCAGCACACTGATGTCCCTGCTCTCCCCTCTTCCACATGGTATGGGATGTGTCCTTCCTGTGGTCTCTGTACCATCTCCACTCCTAAAATAACTGAAGGACTGAGAGACAGATTTACTGACTCAGTGATTGCCTAGCTGGCATGGCTGGTTGAGAGCAGTGGACTGTCTGGCTGTCTGACTGAATGACACTGTCCTGCTGGCCACTAGAGACTGATGGTTGATGGACAGGCTGACTGACAGACAGATGAGCTGACAGACTGACCAACTCTAGGAAGACCCCAGAGGGTCCAGGAACACAGCACACCAAACAGAGGGGCAACACATAATGAGAGTCCCTCAGCAAGGCTTTTGTCAGGACACCTCCAGCAGCCTGTCACCAATGAGGAGGGGAGGGAGGTAGTGGAGGGATAGGGTGGCAGAGGAGCTAATGAAAACCAGATGTGCTGCTGGTCTGCCTCAGTGAGGGGACCCAGGTGAGGACTTGACCTGGCTCCTGGCACTAGGACCTTCTTGGTGGGCACTTTGCAGAAAAGCAGGAAAAAACCCAGGGGGTTGGGTGTCGGGGGCACTTTCCCTTTAGCATGCAGAACTGCATCTGGGCCTTCAGGAAGAGGAGCCTCATACTTTTCCCTGTCATATCCTCCATCCAGTTGACATTTTAAAATAATAGACTCAGTCTGGCTTTTTACAAAGGAACAGGGCCCCCAGTAGGCTCACAGGATTTTGAGCTGGTTCCTATTAAGTTCTTTGCAATTGGAAGGCACTCCGTTTCTCAGGCAAACCCTCAACCTTTTGCTGACAGGTGGAATTGTGTTTGGGGGCTGCTTTCTCATGCTTTTCAGGGTTGGTCATTTCATCCCTTCTGTGTCTGTCACTGTACTCCTGGGAGGGGACGTGCCTTCCCTAAAGAGATCCATTTGCCCACAGGAAAGAAGGCTCACGCTCCTGCAGGTGAAGGTATTGGGTGAGTCTCTGGGAAGTCCATTCCCTTCCACAGTCTTACAAAGAAGAGCAGGCTGAGGCTGAGAGAGAGGACCCTGGAATCTGAGAGTGCAAAAAAGGGAGGAAATCCTGCTTCCAGACTGCTGGGTCCATGGTCAGTCACACATAATTGCAGTCATAACGAACACATTTGAAGCTCACAGGCCTGTGCAAAACAATGTGATTAATAAGGGAAGACATAAAGCAAATGAGCACCCCAGACAAGCAAATTGTTTTCAGGGCCATGAAGCCAACCAGAGGCTAGGCTGCCCTGTTGGCCACCTCACTCCCCACCCCATGCCTGACCCACCAACTTCTGGTCTTTCCCATTTATCTCTCCCTGGCAAGCACAAGCTGTTACCCACAGTCTAGGTAGAGGGAGGGGCAACAAGGGAGGGGACAAGGCCATAAGCAGTTTTCAGTGATGGACAAAGGAAAGGGCCTGACCTGGGAATTAAGGGAGTTCTAGTCCTAGCCTTTCTGTGGATCAATTCTATGGTGGTGGTGGGTTAACAGGGAACACATTTCAGTTCAACGTGAGGAAGAACTTTCTGAAAGTTTGAACTGCCTAAAGGGAAAATGGTGAATTCCTGCACTAGTGGTGAGCTAACAGAGCTTGGTCGTTAGCTCACCCATTGGGATGTTATTGGAAGAGCTCAGGCATAAAATAGGGAAGTATGAGAAGCTTCCTTCCCACATTGTGGCTCTATGGCTCTGTGACCTTAGGCAAAGCACCTGAATGGTCTGAATCTTGAATTCCTCATCTGGAAAGAGAGATGGAGAGCATTTCTGAGAATAATGGAAAGCTCAGTTCTACCTTCGTCACAATGGTGTTGAAGGTCTGAAATGGATACTGTGAATACAAGCACTATGAGAAGGACTAGAAAGCCATGAGTGATGGTTCGGGGTGGCATTGACTCCCAACCTCAATGGCGTGGCTGGTGGTGCACTGCTGGGGGAGCAGGCAGCCTCCCAGTGCATCTCTTCTGCATTCCCCAAACTTTCACAGCCCCTAAAGCCCAGCTGAGATCCCACCCCATCACCTCATCTTGGGTGATTGGCTGTCCCTGACCTTAAGAGCCTTCTGACTGTTCTGCTCTCTGAGCTGCAACAGACAGTGGCATTTGGAGAATTTGCTATTCAGTTACCTGTGCTGTTTCTCTAATGTCATCTTGAACTGTTCCTAAATCTTTTCATAGTTGCTTGCCTGCCTCCTCATCCAGACTGTATTTAATTCTTCATCACACATTTTATTCCAAAAGTATTCAAAGCAGAAGCTACACTCCAAGCTCCATGGGGGACAGGAGTGGATCTTAAGCATCTTGGTCAGGGTAGTGTATCACACACTGAGAAACAGTACTAGCCTACTTTCACATATTGGAAGGACACAGCTCACGAAATCATCCAGAGGCTTGAGATCTAATTATTGAACAAGAGAGATGAGGTCCAGCCAAGATGCTACATTAGCAGCAGACTGCTCCATGCTGTCACTAACATTGCCACCTCTGGACACTTGCCCTTGTGCCAGCAGACTCTTGGCTCTGCTGTAGCCATCACAGATAATCTCTTGCAATGGGGTGGGAGCATCTGACTGGCTGTCTTTAGGTCATGTGAATGTGTCTGTAACTGTCAGGGAGCTGAAAGAACTACCTGTCTCCCTTTGGCTTCTGTACTGCTTCCCACTTATCTTGAGAGTGCCCCTAAACAGGCAAGGTGTTCAGGTACTAGTCAGTCACTACTGTCCTCTCCCACCCAATGTTACAGCAATCACTCAAAGTTGTGTGAGCCTAACCATGCCTAGCTAATTTCTTTAATTTGCCCAGACTGGTCTCGAACTCCTGAGTTCAAGTTATTTTCCCACCTCAGCCTCCCAAAGTGCTGGGATTATAGGCGTGAGCCACCAAACCTGGCTAGGACTTCATTGCTTATCCCCCTGTCTCCAACTTCACCTCATCCTATGGCTCTGATGCACTTCCCTATTTTCCAACCTGTGACCTCTTAACAATGAATCCTGACTCCTTCCCAGCAATATCACTACAGACTGCCTTAAATAGCATCCCACTCCACTCCCACCAGACCTAGGGAGCCTCCAACCAAATAACATAACTCCATCCCCATTCATGAATCAGCCTCTCCTGCAGACTACTGTCCACGCCCCACTTCCATTACCAGAGCATTACCAGTGCAGCTGGGAGACCTGCTAGGAAGATGTGTGCTGGGAGAGGGGCTGTGGTGTAGATGGCCCAACAGTGGCCACTTGACTTCGGTCAGATGTTGCTAGTAAAATGGTAGTCATGGCTCTGTCTCCATTTTTACCTTTATCTGCAGACTTCTTTGCCTTGGGGGATAGGGCTTGAACTTCCTGGGAATCTGTTCCAGAAGGAGAATCTTGATGAAGCTGTACAGAAGTGAGTTCTGCACTGCCCAGCACTCAGCTGCCTCCAGCCTGAGGTTCCTTCAGATTGGCTGGGAGCTTTCTCTCCATCTAAGGTAAAGCTTAGGGTTCCTGATCCTCATTACTTTTAGTGTAGCTGCCATCCATTCCACATGCCTCCCCACAGCTACTTCTGCCTCAACAACCAAGACTTGAGTTTGAACCTAAAAGGTAGGCTCAGCTGCCCCAGCTTACCTCTAATCACTTGTGATAGTCTCCACTTCAATCTCACAACACCAGGTAATTGTATCACAGGGGTAATTCCAGTGGGTTGTGACAGAGATAGCCAGCTGTCCACCAAAGATTGTGCTTCGCTTCTGTAAGTGTAGAGCTTTTGCTGGGAACTAACCATCTAGCTAGGGACTACATTTTCCACGGTCCTTATCTCAATGTTAGGCCACATGACTGGTTTTATGGCAATAGTAAGTGAGCAGAAATTATAGGTATCACTCAGAAGCTGAGACAGTTAAGTATTAGGTGTGCCTTCCTCATGCTCTCCTCCCCTTTCCTTGCAACCTTGGGACCTGTGTTGAAGGTGGCAACATTACAAGATAGTTGAAGCTACGTCTCTGAATGGCGACAGAAAGCAGAGTGGCCCAACCCTTGCAGACCACATTGGACTGCCATGAGCTAGCATTAAATTTTTGTTATGTTATACTTTTAAGATTTTGAAGTTGTGCTATAGCAGTTAGCCCATCCTGACAATATCTTAGGCCAAATATGCAGCCTAGTGTGATCTCCAATAACCTTGCCTGAAGAGGCTCCAGTCAGCACCGTTTTGATCCATGCTGCCTGATTCTTTGCAGGAATGTCAGGCTCCCCTTTCTGTTGCTGTATGTATATAGGTGTTTAATCTCATCCCAAACACAGAACTTCAGATCCTCTCTCTGCCAGATGGCCAAGAACTTGACATATGCTTTCCCAGCACTTTCTCTGCTTCAAATGACCTACACTAAAATCAACAACCAACTGTAGCTGAAAAATTTAGTGCCTTCAACCCATGTACCACCTCATGAATGGAACCCTGCAAGTTCTCTAACATGCCTCCTCAGTATAGTCTCCAAGTCATTTCTTTGAAAAATATACATATTCTTTAGCATCTTCATGCCACTCTTTAAACTCCTTTCTTAGGAGGTGATTTGCTGCTGTATGTCCTCTCCAACATACCCATCCCCAAACAGCCCACAAAACCCCAGAGTTTTTGGTACCTGGTACCATCCAACATAGGCTGTGTCCTTTGTTCTGTCACCTGCCTCAGGCTCCTGTGTCCCACAGGCTCCAATGTCTACTTGGCTCTTCCTGTCAATTCCACCATATTCCTCAGGGAATATGAAAGGTCTCTACTCTCCAGAAGCAAACCTCTTAAAATTCTGTGTCTGTCTGATTTCCTGAGGGGAATTTTAGGCTTGAACAACCCTGGAAAATCTCCAATGTAAATAGAGTCCCAGCTCCTTGGTGAAGCACCCATTCCCACGCATGACCCTCCTCCAGGGACTTTAATGCTGAGACCGCTGCTGTCTCCACCATATCCCTCTCCTCCTGGGAGGGGATTCCCAACACCATTATTGCCTGGGCTACATCCAGTTTGTCTCCAGCCCTAGGTTCATTCTATTAACAATTTAAGGGCCACAGGGCCTCATCTGCATTCAGTTCTTCGGTATGCTTTGTTTTGGGTGCAGCTAGACTCTGCATCACACACACTTCAATAATTCTGGATGGGCCCCATCCCCTGATAACTGCCCCCACCCCAACACCATGTAACTCCCTTATTATGCCCTTTTACATCAGAAGAGTGGGCTAGTATAGTCCTTTACTGGAGGAAAAAGTCTTACTATTACCTGATCAATCACACATACAAAGCCAGGAACAATGTGAAGAATAGGTCTTTACTCACGGCTCCAGTTGCCTATTGCAAACAGGAGAGTCGTGTCTCTGCCCTCCCCCTCCCCCTCCCCCTTCATGGATTAGCTCCTCTATTCAAATCAATGGCCTCAGTAGGCCTTTGTTCTCCCCTTTCAGGGCCACCCACAGAGTTGCCCTCTCTTGGTGTCTCAAGGAGCCTCTCCTCTGAGATTCCTTCTGTCCTCTCTTCCCCCGCCCAGGCTCCTTGGCCTTTTAAGCTGTCTGTCCCCTCAAGATCTAATCTTTTTTCCTCCTTGGCCTTAGGCATGATGTGTCAGTTATATTATTCAATTGAGTTTTCCCCTGGATGGAGCTAGAAAGGGCTTGTACCCCTGCAGGTGGAAAGGGAGATGAAGGAAAGCATTCCCCACTGGTCCAGCTTCAGGGTCAAGCACTTACAAGGGTCAAGCACTCACAGTGAACCATGATTCCTACCTCAGAGAAGCCCTCAGGTGCCTCTTACAATCGGGCCTTTCACGTTGACAGGGGTGACTGCCTCTTAACATACCCTCTGTGTGTAACGCTGCTAAAAGAATCTCGTATCAGTTTGCTCCCCTTTGGGTTGCATCACAAAAGATCCCCTTCGGTTATCCCAGTCTGGTGTGTTCCAGGCCCCAGGAAGGGTGCAGAGAGGAAAAACCCCATCTAGCTGCATTGGACAACTCCACTTATGTGACATTACTATGGCTCTATTCTCAACTTCACCAGATTTCAACTCTATCCCACCTCCATTATTTATTCCATTCAATCATGTATTCATTTATTCATCAAAACTCACTGTCTCAGGCCCTAAGCTAGGTGCTGGGGATACAGAGACAAATAAGATGTAGTCCCCACTCTCTGGTTGTTCCCACACAATGGAAACAGACAAGCACAGTATGCTGCAATTAGTACTATGAAAGAAGGAAGCAGTTACTCCTCTTTCCAGTGTAGAGGCATTTATTTCATTTTCTTTCCTAATTTCTTTGGCTTGAACCTCTAGCACATTGTTAAATAGGAGTGGTGAGAGTGGACATCTTTGTTTTATTCCTAATCTCAGGAGAAGAAATTTTGGTCCTTCACCATTCAGTATGATGTTAGCTGTGGGTTTTTAAAGATAGCCTTTATCAGGATGCGGAAGTTTCCTTCTATTTCTAGTTTGCTTAGTATGTTTATCATGAAAAGGTATTAGATTTTTGTCAATTGTCTATTGAAATAATCATGTGGATTTTTTCATGATTCTAATAATGTGGTATATGGTATATTACATTGATTGGTTTTCATATATTGAACCAACCTTGAACCCCTGGTGTAAGTCCCACTTGGTCATTGTAGATGATTCTTCTTAAATGCTGCTAGATTTGATTTGCTAGTATTTTGTTGAGGATTTTTGAAATCATATTCACAAGAGATATTGATCTGTAGTTTTCTTTTGTTGTGATGTATTTTTCTGGTTTTGTTATCAGGGCAATACTATCCTCATAAAAGAGTTAGGAAGTGTTCACTTTTCTATTTTTTGGAAGAGTTTGCAATTGATTGGCTATTTCTCCTTTAAACATTTGGTAGAATTCACCAGTGAAGCCATCTGGGCCTAGGTTTTTCTTCGTGGGTAGTTTTTTTTTTTAATTGCTAATTGAGTCTCTTTACTTGTTAAAGGTCTATTCAGATTATCAACTTCTTCTTGGATCCATTTCAGCAATTTGTTTTTGTCTTAGTTCATTTTGTGCTGCCACAACAGAATACCTGAGACTGGGTAATTTATAAAAAACAGTAATTTATTTCTCACAGGTGTGGAGGCTGGGAAATCCACAGCCAAGACACAAGCACCTGGTGAGGTCCTTCTTGCTGCATCCTCACACAGCAAAAGGTGGAAGAGCAAAAGGGGATGAGCACTGTGTTCTCACAGGTCTGAGGTCCAAGGATCTCTAAAGTATCTTTTGATAATTTAGAAATCTTGGTATAGGAAGCCATGCCTCCACAGCTCTTGCACTCTATGAGCCTGCAGAATTAGCATCACATGGATGACACCAGGGATCACTGCTTGCAACCCTGTGGCCTGAGCTGTGCCTGGGCCTGCTGAAGCCACAGCTAGGGTGGTCAAGGAGTGCTCCACCAGAATGCAGGGAGCAAAGACCTGAGGCAGCCCTGGCAAGCAAGCCCCAAGGTCCCACAGGCATCCTGGCCTCCATGCCTTTTAAGCTATTCTGCCCTCAAGGCCCTGGCACTCTGGGCCTGTGATGGGTGGGACAGTCCCTAAAGAACTTTAAGGTCATTTTCCTATCATCTTAATAAATAGTATCTGGCTCCTGTTATCCATAATTATCTTCTTATCAAATAGTTTCTTGGCTATACCCTTGTTTTTTTTCTCCTAAAGAGGTTTTTAAATTCCTTATATGGCCGAGAATTTTCCAAATCTTTATGTTCTGCTTCCCTTTTAATTATAAATTCTGTCTTTAAATCATCTTTTCTTTACTGTAAGCTGTTGGGAGAAGCCAAACAGCATCCTGAACACTTTGCTGCTTAGAGATTTCTTCTGGCAAATATTCTAGTTCATCAGTCTTATGTTCTGCCTTCCACAGAGTCTTAGGACATGAACACAATTCAACCAAGTTCTTTGCCACTTTGTAACAAGGATGGCCTTTCCTCCAGTTTCCAACACTTTGCTCTTCATTTCCGTCTGAGACCTATCAGAATCATTATGACAGAATCTTTACTATCCATATTTTTACCTGCATTCTGGTCACAACCACTTAGGTAATTTCTAAGAAGATTCAGGCTCTCCCTAGTTCTGGGGACTTCTGAGCCCTCACCAGAATCATCCTGAATGCTTCATTAACAGCAATACAGCTTTTTCTAGCCTGATTTTTTCCAGCCTCTACCCATTACCCAGTTCCAAAGCTGCTTCTACATTTTCAGGTTTTTGTTATAGCAACATCCCACTCATCTGGTACCAATTTCTGTCTTTGTTTATGTTGCTACAACAGAATACTTGAGACTGGGTATTTTATAAAAAACAGAAATTTATTTATAATAGTTCTGGTGACTGGAAAGTCCAAGATCAAGACAATGACCTGTGGTCAGGGCCTTTTTGTTGCAGCTTCACATGATAAAAGGCAGAAAGGCAAAAAGAGGACAAACACTGTGTCCTCACATGGCAGAAGAATGGAAAAGAGTAAACCCACTTCAACAAGTACTTTTTTTTTTTTGAGAGAGAGTCTCACTCTATTGCCCAGGCCAGAGTGCAGAGGCACGATCTCATCTCACTGCAACCTCCGCCTCCCGGGTTCAAGTGATTCTCCTGCCTCAGCCTCCTGAGTAGTTGGGATTACAGGCACCTGCTACCATGCCTGGCTGATTTTTGTATTTTTAGTAGAGACAGGGTTTCACCATGTTGGCCAGGCTGGTCTCGAACTCCTGACCTCAAAAGATCCACCCACCTCGGCCTCCCAAAGTGCTGGGATTACAGGCGTGAGCCATCGTACCCAGTCAACAAGCCCTATTTGTAGCAGCATTAATCCATTTATGAGAACAGACCCTTCATGACTTAAACATCTCCCCAAAGGCCCCACCTCCCAATACTATTGTATTTAGTATTGGATTAAGTTTCTAGCACATGAATTTTGGAGAATACATTCAGATCACAGCAGTATCTTTCTAGGAATTTGTTCATTTCATCTATGAAATGTGTTGGCTACAGTTATCGATATCTCCTTATAATCATTTTTAAGGTTGGTAATGATGCCTCTCTTTCATTCCTGATTTTAGTAATTTGAACCTTCTCTATTTCTATTTCAGTCTAACTAAAAGTTTGTCAATTTTGTTGATGTTTTCAAAGAAAAAATTTTTTATCACTTTTCTCTATTGTTTGCTCTTCCTTATTTCATTCATTTCCATTCCAATCCTTATTCTTCCCTTCCTTCTCCTTGCTTTAGGTTTAGTTTGCTCTTCTTTTTGCTGGACAAATACTGCCAATTTTCTTGCCATGTCATTCTGGGTTAGTTACTCCGTCTCTGAGAGCTTTAGTTCCTCATTTGCAAAATGCTAGGACCTACCTCTTCATAGGTTGTTGAGAGGATAAAGTGAGATAATGCTGAAGTACTTGGTGCTTAGCCTGGCACAGAGTCAGTGCTTAACAAATGGTAGCTCTTATTGCTTGTTTGTGCCAGGTCCTGTACTTGGCGTTTCATCCATGTAATGCTGCAATTATGCCCCATGACGTCTTGCAAGAATGGAATCAATTACAAGACTTTAAAAATATCTTTTACTTATGGCCAACCCAAACACATTTGAAATCTAGAAAATGGGGTAAACCATTTCTCCACTGTTACTAGTTGATAGTCTTTAGTCCACAGATCTGCCTCAAATGGGTGCTTGGAAGGCTGTCATTCCTGGGTACCCCTCCTTCCTTCTTTTATTACTCCTTTGCCCCCACACCCACTTCTACCCCCAGGGTCCTTGCACTATTCTGCTACCACCTCTTGTGGTCAAGGATGGTGAGATTGATTGGTCCCTTATGGCCAAGATCAGTGGGAAGAGCTCCTGGCTCTGGAAGGACAGGGGAACCCCTCATTCTTCAGATGAAGCACCTTCCAGACCAGTAAACCACTCTATTGCTTCTATCCATTTCCCGTCTGAAAAAAAAAAAGTCAATACATTGTTACAATAGATGGCTTCTTCATGTGAGGTAAACATGGGGAGGAATGATTGGATGACTTATGATATGAAAAGACTTCTCACCAGGAGTAAGAACAGTGAAGTGCAAGCATCCTAATGGAACTTTTTGCGCTCTTGCAAAGAAGAGTACTGCAACATCCCCTCAGTGAGTTGGGAGCGTCAGGTGGATATCAGGGATCTTTGCACACCAGGTAGAAGCTAGTCACATGAGATAAATCTTCACTGAGCATAAAAGCTAACTCTATGCCAGTCATCACATTGGACTTCCCAACATCGTTTGAGGGCCACTGTCACTGAATTCTCCAATCAGACAGTAAGAAATCTTTTTCTCAAGAATACTACTGGCCACATTCTTGTCCCAGAAACACCTCCCAATTCCACAGGCTCCAACACCGAGGTGTCCAGATGATATTTTGTGGGAGGAAGCTTATTAATTCCTGGAGTCTTGGAGAGAGCTGCCTACTCCTATCAAAGATTGAGGTAGCATGGCGTCCCTGTGATGCTCAAAAGTTGTTACACGCACCCCACTATTTGTTCCCACAATCTCCTCTCTTCAGCAGCTTTGACAAGAAACAACTAATCTTATCACTATTATTATTGCCTGGAGCTAGGAGTATCCCCTATCCTGATTACTTCCCTGATGAGTAGATATTGTTATAAACCATTATGTCGGTGGTTCTCAAGGTGTGGCCTCCAAACCAGCAGCATCAGCATTCACCTGAATAGCTGCTGGAAATGCAAATTCTTGGCCGCATCCCACATCTATTCAATCAGAAATCCTGGAGTAGGCCTTAGCCATCTGTGTTTTAACAATTCCTCCAGATGATACTGATGCCTGCTTGAGTTTTGAAAACCATTGCATTATGGGTCCGACCCCTATTCCTTCTTCAAGTTGTATTTTGTAAAGTGGCAAGCATCCTGACCAGTTCATTACCAGATACAAAATTGCTGTCTGGCAGTACAGTAGCTTATGTCTAACCAGGACTTTCAAATGTTGTAGCAAAATCTGATCTCTGAACAGGCTTTCAGGTGTCTTATACAGGTGTTACATTGTTTTTCTTTTGTGTCAGTGATGCTGTGTTGCCACCATCACTTGCCTATCAGCAGCTGGGAACTTGCTCCTTAGCACATATGCAAACTTGGCTCCTATCTGCCCATCTGGGCCCTTGCCACTGATGTCAAAAATATCCAGTGGCCAGATAGGACTCTCTTCCAAATATCAAAAAGGAAAGTGGGAGACCAGGGGCATCCCCTTCATAGCATTATGTGCATGAACTCAAAAGCCCATATACCCATTCTACCTGCCTCTGTTATGCCCAGAGGGTCCCCAACATATTTTTTTAAAGTTCTTTAAGTCTCAATTCAGGGATTCTTTGGATAATGATAAGAATATTTTTCACCTTTTGATTTCTGCCCATTGAAGCAGTTCCCATAACAACCAACTCTGAAACTCTCTCTTGGGCAGAATGTATCCAAGCAAAACATGCCTGCCAGCATACTTGTGATGTCGTGGATGCTCTCTGATTCCAGGTAAGGTTCACTGGGCAAGACAAGTAGAAAAACACAAGTATGTTGCCCAGGTGATATTTATTTTATTCTAGAGGAAAAAAAAAACGAATTCTAAGGGTTTGGTGGGCTGATTTATTTTCAAATAGGTTATTTGCATGGTCAGTGATTTTACTGAATGCTTGAGATGCAGGTATGACATTTTATTTGAACTTCCTTGGTTATTTTGGGCCACAGAAAATTAACTCCATATCTATTCCCTCCCTAAAGTGTCTATTGTCATGTATTCTACAGAGTACCATAGGGTCATGTTTCTGAGGTCATTCAAAATGCACTTCTACACCCCATTCAAGGGCACTGTAACACCTTATGCAATACTCTATTCATCGGGGGCACTTTGTGCCTTTCTTGGAACCTAACACTTGTGCTTTGGGACAAGTGTTAGTTTCCACCAGAGGGGCAGTTCCCCTACAGCCTGCAGCTCCACATTATATCACTGAAATATGTCCTTTCCCCATCAGGGGAAGTGAGAATAGCTGAAATTCACAGAATTTATAACTGCTCTGGGCACAGGCTACAGGAGTACCTTAGGCTTGAAGTCTTGCCCTTCCTATTCAGGGAGGTAGCCCTTTTTCCATCACAGATTGTTTGTATCCCTTTGCTAGATGTGGTGTTAATGTCTACCAGGTGTGCTTTATAGAAAAGAGCTCCTGATCTCTGTTACATACCAAATTGATAACAAGTACTGCCCAGGCAACCACTGAGTAACATTCAACTTAGTACCCTTAAAGACATATGTTAGAGAATTGATACCCACCCAAATTCTGAAGAGTAAAGATTTATCCATGATTTTTCACTTCAGGCTGAAAACTCAAGTTTTCCTTTTTTGAAAAAAAATTAATTTTATTTTAAGTTCCAGGATACATGTGGAGGACGTGCAGGTTTGTTATACAGGTAAGCTTACGTGTGCCATGGTGGTTTGTTGCACCTATCAACCCATCACCTAGGTATTAAGCCCCACATGTATTAGCTATTCTTCCTGATGCTCTCCCCCACCCAACACCCCCGACAGGCCCCAGCGTGTGTTGTTTCCCCTCCCTGTGTCCATGTGTTCTTATCGTTCAGCTTCCACTTATAATAAGTGAGCACATGCGGTGTTTGGTTTTCTGTTCCTGTGTTAGAAACACAAGTTTTTCTAATTACTTGAGTTGTGTGCCTACTCCGTCAATTTTTAAACTTTCTCATTTTCTAATAAATGTCTTTATGGCTATAACTTCATTTCTGAGTATGCTTTGGCCCTGTTAATTTCCTCCTTAACCCATTAATTGTTTAGAATATGTTCTTAAATACCTAAATGTATGGCTATCATCATGGTCTAAATGTTTGTGACACCCCAAAATTTATATGTTGAAACCTAATCACTAATGTGATAGTATTGGAAGATGGGACCTTTGAGAAGAGATTTGATGAGTACCCTCATAAAAGAGGCCCCAAACAGCTAGCTACCCTCTACCACCATGTAAGGAGACAGTGAGAAGGCACTGTCTATGAACAGGAAAGTGGGCTTTCATCAGACCCAATCTGCTGGCACCTTGATCTTGGAATTTCCAGCCTCCAGAACTGTGGGAAATAAATTTTTGTTGTTTATAAGCTACCCAGTATATGGTGCTTTGTTAAAACACCCAAACAGACTAAGACAGATATTTGTCTTTTTATTTTTTATTTTTAAATTTGTTGCATTGTGCTCAGTAAATGTGGTCTGTTTACAATAAATTTTAAAAATATTTATCAAGATTGGCAATTTACATGAACATTTCATATGCACCTGAAAATAATATGTATTTTTAACTGTTGGGTACAAAGTTTTATATCTATATACATACATGCATGCACACTGTTTATATCATCAAGTCTATTAATATTATTAGCCAATACCTCTCTATTCTTAATTATTCTTTAGTGATCTTTCCATTTCTGAGAGTTATGCTAAAGTCTCCCACTTTGATTGTAGAATCATAAATTTCTCCTTGTAATTATTGTTTTATATATTTTGAAACTACTTCCTTAGGTTCATATGATTTTCTGCCTCTATTATATCTTCCTGGTAAATTGTTCCTTTATTCATTTTGAAATTTCCCTCTTTGTCCCTTTAATGCTATTTCATCTACTACTACTAATGCTTTCTTTTTGTTAATATTTGTCTGGAATATCATTTTCTATCCCTTTATATTTTTAACCTTCCTGTGTCATTTTGTTTAGCTGTTATTTGTCTTCTATACTCAAGCGAGAACACCTGTGATTTAATAGATGAATTTCTTCACATATATTCTTATTACTGGTATGTTTTGACTTAAATCTGTCTTGTTTTGTATTTTCTATTTACCTCGATTTCTCTTTGTTTCTTCTGTACTGAAAAAATGATTTTCTTTTCTCACAGTTCCTCTTCTGATTTGAAATCTAAACATTTGGGAAGCAGGAAATGAATGATCAGAGAGTTGAAGTGTTTAGTTCAAGGGTAAGTGTTTAGTTCAAGTAAGTGTGACCTTAGTGACTTGATACCTTTAGGTATCTGTGCCAAGATTAAAACCCAGATCTGACTGATTTCAAAGTCAAATGTCTCATATCCTTTGTGGAATGAGGCAAGATATAAATAAGAAAACTCAAAATCCAGGCTCTTCCTAATTCAGATTCTTTATTAAGAACTGACTGTGTGCCAGGCACTGTTCAAAGAGCTTCTCATTTTCTTCACCTCACTGTCATCAGTTTGAACAGAAAATAAGCACAACGTACCTGTAAGTTATGCTAGGCAAGACTGCCTGCTGCTCAGTATTGGAGGCCTCCATGTCCTCTACCTGGACATAACATACGAGGTGAGCACTCATCTTCCCCAAAATACAAGGTAATCTACCAATCTCCACTGGGTAGTCCTTCATTCTTTCATTTAACCAATATACATCAAACACCTACCATATACCATGCATTAGTTTCTGCCCTCTTGGAGCTGATATTCTAGTGTAGACGGCAGATAATAAACAAGAAGACAAAAAGTAAATTACGCTATCAGATAGTAATAAGTTCTATAAGAAAATAGAGTTGAATACTTTAGAGTGACTGGTGGGAGGTAGGGTCTACTTTAGATAGGGTGGTCAGGAAAGGCTCTCTACAAGAGAAAATGTATCTATATGTACAAGTGGCTGTAGATAGGAGATCTATGTGTCTGACTCTATAATAAGATGTAGTCAGATGAGTAGGTTGCGAAAATTTTCTCCCATGTTGTAGGTTGCCTGTTCACTCTGATGGTAGTTTCTTTTGCTGTGCAGAAGCTCTTTAGTTTAATTAGATCCCATTTGTCAATTTTGGCTTTTGTTGCCATTGCTTTTGGTGTTTTGGACATGAAGTCCTTGCCCACGCCTATGTCCTGAATGGTAATGCCTAGGTTTTCTTCTAGGGTTTTTATGGTTTTAGGTCTAACGTTTAAGTCTTTAATCCATCTTGAATTGACTTTTGTATAAGGTGTAAGGAAGGGATCCAGTTTCAGCTTTCTACATATGGCTAGCCAGTTTTCCCAGCACCATTTATTAAATAGGGAATCCTTTCCCCATTGCTTGTTTTTCTCAGGTTTGTCAAAGATCAGATAGTTGTAGGTAAGTGGCATTATTTCTGAGGGCTCTGTTCTGTTCCATTGATCTATATCTCTGTTTTGGTACCAGTACCATGCTGTTTTGGTTACTGTAGCCTTGTAGTATAGTTTGAAGTCAGGTAGTGTGATGCCTCCAGCTTTGTTCTTTTGGCTTAGGATTGACTTGGTGATGCGGGCTCTTTTTTGGTTCCATATGAACTTTAAAGTAGTTTTTTCCAATTCTGTGAAGAAAGTCATTGGTAGCTTGATGGGGATGGCATTGAATCTGTAAATTACCTTGGGCAGTATGGCCATTTTCACGATATTGATTCTTCCTACCCATGAGCATGGAATGTTCTTCAATTTGTTTGTATCCTCTTTTATTTCCTTGAGCAGTGGTTTGTAGTTCTCCTTGAAGAGGTCCTTCACATCCCTTGTAAGTTGGATTCCTAGGTATTTTATTCTCTTTGAAGCAATTGTGAATGGGAGTTCACTCATGATTTGGCTCTCTGTTTGTCTGTTGTTGGTGTATAGGAATGCTTGTGATTTTTGTAC
The DNA here is from genome assembly GCF_029289425.2 of Pan paniscus. Taxonomy (NCBI): domain Eukaryota; kingdom Metazoa; phylum Chordata; class Mammalia; order Primates; family Hominidae; genus Pan; species Pan paniscus. The sequence continues at coordinate 69,056,915 of NC_073272.2, forward strand.
ATTGATTTTGTATCCTGAGACTTTGCTGAAGTTGCTTATCAGCTTAAGGAGATTTTGGGCTGAGACGATGGGGTTTTCTAGATAAACAATCATGTCATCTGCAAACAGGGACAATTTGACTTCCTCTTTTCCTAATTGAATACCCTTTATTTCCTTCTCCTGCCTGATTGCCCTGGCCAGAACTTCCAACACTATGTTGAATAGGAGTGGTGAGAGAGGGCATCCCTGTCTTGTGCCAGTTTTCAAAGGGAATGCTTCCAGTTTTTGCCCATTCAGTATGATATTGGCTGTGGGTTTGTCAGAGATAGCACTTATTATTTTGAAATATGTCCCATCAATACCTAATTTATTGAGAGTTTTTAGCATGAAGGGTTGTTGAATTTTGTCAAAGGCTTTTTCTGCATCTATTGAGATAATCATGTGGTTTTTGTCTTTGGCTCTGTTTATATGCTGGATTACATTTATTGATCTGACAAAGGGCTAATATCCAGAATCTACAATGAACTCAAACAAATTTACAAGAAAAAAACAAACAACCCCATCAAAAAGTGGGCAAAGGACATGAACAGACACTTCTCAAAAGAAGACATTTATGAAGCCAAAAAACACATGAAAAAATGCTCATCATCACTGGCCATCAGAGAAATGCAAATCAAAACCACTATGAGATATCATCTCACACCAGTTAGAATGGCAATCATTAAAAAGTCAGGAAACAACAGGTGCTGGAGAGGATGTGGAGAAATAGGAACACTTTTACACTGTTGGTGGGACTGTAAACTAGTTCAACCATTGTGGAAGTCAGTGTGGCGATTCCTCAGGGATCTAGAACTAGAAATACCATTTGACCCAGCCATCCCATTACTGGGTATATACCCAAAGGACTATAAATCATGCTGCTATAAAGACACATGCACACGTATGTTTATTGCGGCATTATTCACAATAGCAAAGACTTGGAACCAACCCAAATGTCCAACAATGATAGACTGGATTAAGAAAATGTGGCACATATACACCATGGAATACTATGCAGCCATAAAAAATGATGAGTTCATGTCCTTTGTAGGGACATGGATGAAATTGGAAACCATCATTCTCAGTAAACTATCGCAAGAACAAAAAACCAAACATCGCATATTCTCACTCATAGGTGGGAATTGAACAATGGGATCACATGGACACAGGAAGGGGAATATCACACTCTGGGGACTGTGGTGGGGAGGGGGGAGGGCGGAGGGATAGCACTGGGAGATATACCTAATGCTAGATGACGAGTTAGTGGGTGCAGCGCACCAGCATGGCACATGTATACATATGTAACTAACCTGCACAATGTGCACATGTATCCTAAAACTTAAAGTATAATTAAAAAATAAAATTAAATAAAATTAAATTAAATTAAATTTAAAAAAAGAAAAAAAAAAGATGTAGTCAGAGATAGCCTCTCTGAGAAAGAGGCATTGGATCTGAGAAACTAAATAATGAAAAGAGCAAACTATGTGGCTATGGTGGCAGGCATTCCAGGCAAAGGAAACAGAGCGGCGGGAACAGGCCTCGATATGGATTTTGGTGTGTTTAAGGTAAAGCAAGAAGGCTGGCATGGTTGAGGGGAAAGTGGTGGAAGATAAAGTCAGAAAGCGGGTTAGCGGCAGCATTAGCAGGACATTGCAGGCCATGGTTATGAGTTGATTTTGTTCTAAATACGATAAGAAGCCATTGAAAGGTCTTGTTGCTTCTGCTGCTGTTTTATTGTTTTGTTTTGTTTTGTTTTGCATTTAACCATGGAAATTTTCAAACATATAACAAATTAGAATGATACAATGAATCCTCATATAACTATCACTCAGCTCCAACAACTAACATATGGTCAATCTTATTTCCTTTATACCCTCCATGCCACCCATAGGCACTGAATTATTAAGCGTAACCCAGATAGCATACCCTTTAATCTGCAAATACTTTATTATATAGCTACAAAAATGAGGACTCTTTATTTTTAAACATTACCACAATATATTGGAGAGATTTATATATGGGAGTGGTATGGTATAATTTGTATTTAAAAGATCATTCTAGCTACTTATGTAGAATGGATTATAGGTGCTCAAGGGTGGCAATGAAGAGATAGGTTAGGCTATTGCAGTGGTCCAGGAGACAGATGGTGATGGTTTGACCCAGGAGTAGCATTGGAGATGGAGACAAGTCAGGCTTCTGTAAATGGAAAGTAATAGTAGCCCATGAAGCTAGGAAACCTTGTAATTATAAAATTCTAAGGGAGCTCCTGTTCTAAAACCACAGTCGCTTTTGTCAGCATTATCCAAATGCTTTGAGGAAAAAGAATGGTCCCTGGAAATGCTACTCTGGGGTAGCCAAGGATGGTTGCTCTGTACATCACCCAAACCATCTGGCCTAAGGTATAGATACTTATGCTGCCCAAATATATCACCACTTCACAGTTTTGAGGTACATGCTGGATGCTGGTCATGATGTAGTATAACACTCCTAGCACTACTAGGAGGGCCACAATACAATAGTTGACGTGGCAGTCCAGGGTTCTGCCTACTTATAAAGCTGCTGCAGATTTGCTGAGATCACTGCTCCTGAAGGCCTAAGCCAGGATGGAGATCCCAGGATCACTGCTTGCCAGACCAGCCAACAGCACTGTAGCCACAGAGGTCTCTAGCTGTAGTCAAGGAGGAAAAGAAAACGTACAAACTGGAAAAAAACTGGGGTTGAATTTAAGATTTTCTCTGGGGACTGAACTAGGCCATAAGATGACATGACAGGTGGGAGGGGGATGTAAAACAAATCACGAGGTTGATGTCAAGAAAATCAACAACAGGTTGGAAAGGAGTGTACATGCAGGGTCAGTGAAAGTGGCTCAGGGTGTAAGCTACAAATCATTCAGGAGCATCAGAGGCTGGTTCCAGCCATGTGGTTTGAGATTTGGGTAGAGGTGGAGGTGGCTGATAGGAGAAATCCTGTCAGGCAGAGTGAGATACTGGCAGATGCTCCTCTACTCATCTGTTCCTTTTGGGATTACACATGAAGATGCATGTCTGCTGAGGCCTCAGCTTCCTGAATATTTAGGCCACTCTGCATGTAGCCAGAAGAAAAGGGATGGACAGTTGTGGCATGAGTCTTGTGTGATCTTGGTTGTCCTAGGGGAGTCTTAGCTTACTGTTTTGAGGGGTGCGTAAAGCTTCCCCTATTCTCCCCAGAGATTTATGTCAATAAAATTTCAGAGCATGCACTCCTCTGGCCCTGGCACACAGTATTCATATTTCATACAGACCCGGGCCCTGGAAATAAGGTCCTGGTCTTTACAGTCCTGGAGGGAGGAAGTTTTCTGAGCTTATGCTCCAAGAATATCTCTCCAAAAGCCACAGAGTTGGCCAGCATTTCAGCTACTGACAGGGGTGGACTGTCCAGCTGCCTGAGAGGCCCACATTAAGTGCTGACAACAATAGATCAAGGTGAAAATCACTGCCCTACGTGGGGAAGGCAGGGAATGAATGACCACAAAAACCTGCAACTTAATATGCTTACTCAAGGCCTCTGGGGAAGGATTTCACTTGTAACAGACCTCTTAGCAGGGCTCCAGATGGTGATAATGGCGAACATGATGATGATGATGTGATGGTTGCTACTTATTGAGTACTCACTGCATGCCAGACATTATGCTAAGTGCTTTATATACATTATCTCACTTAATCATCATAGCAACCCTGAGAGGCTCTTATTATTATCTTCATTCTAAGGAAACTGGAACTCTAAAAGGTTAAATAATTTGTTCAATGTTATCAGCTAGTAAGTGGCTGAGCCCAAATTCAAATACATGCAGTCTAACCTCAGAGTCTGAGCTCTTAACTCTGCTATGTTGCCCATAGAAGGTGTCCATTCAAAATATAACAAGTTTAGTGCAAAGCATCAGTGAGGTCTGTTGGACTAGATCCCTGTGGATAAAATTGCATAACATTCTGGAATATACTATGGCCTGGATTATCAGGCCATAGTCTTGAATGTGAAAATGGGGCAGGCATGAAAATAGGATGAGGGAAAGAGGAGGCCCAGGGACTCAACTCTCCCATGGCACAGATTCAATGATGCTTCTCCCAACATGCATGTTTGGCTGTGGGTAGTAGATAGTAGGGTCACCAAAATACATGCACTCTTTTCAGTTGTGGGAAAAGCCCAAGTAATAGCCATGCTGGAAAACTGTTAGGGCCTCTAGTTCACATTCTAGCTATATCCAGTGGACACCATTTAATAAGATTTTCCACTTTCAACAGCTCATTGTGTGGGAGCCCAGTCAAACCCTTCTAAAACTGCTCACCAAGTGAATTTCTTCATTCTACAGAGGGCTTCAGCAAGACTGTGGTATTCCAAAGCACAGAGAGCCAGTTGGTTTCACCTTGGCTCTTAGTAGCCGATCACCTTTGATAGGGATTGGTGCATTGCAATTTCAGTCTTTCCAGGAACCCAATATAACGACCATGCAGGAGAAGGTTTCCTGACCATGCATATGGAAAAGCCATTGTCTTGTCCTCTCTTAGAGAAACGCTTCAGCTTTGCCCCCAAACTGTAAAAGTTAAGACATTATATAGCCGCATAACAAATCAAGGAAGTTCTATCTCTCTTGTAACTATTCTCATGACAGCACGGCTGTAGGTGGGAGTAGCCATTCTATGTGATTGACAGTCTTTAACTCTCACTTCCATCCTGACATTTCCCATAGATTCTCAAACTAACGTGGTTAGAAGTCTTTAATCCACCTTCTGCTAGTTAACCCTGTAATATTGTCACAGGCTCTTTCAATGAGGTTGGCAGGCACATGAACCAATTTATCTACCTCTAAAGGAACTAGGATACTGACCAAGGACACAGCCTTCCAGGACAGTATAACTTCTCAGAAGAAGAAACCAGGAGACAGAAGAAATGTGTTTGAGCTGAGATTTTGACTATTCCACACATTGATGTACCAGGACCTATATTTCAATAAGACAGCATGGTAGTCATAAATGTCATTTACCAGTTATTTTTTATTTTACTCCTTCAGACATGGTAGAGTTGTACTTCTCTACTCCCACTGAAGTTGGACATGGTCATGTAATTTGCTTTGGCCAATGAAAAAATAACAGAATTGACATAGGTCGCTTCTAGGTAGAAAGTTCATGAGTCAGTGAATGATTCAGCTTGTCCCCCTCCCCTAATGCAGCAATTGTTGAAAAGGGTTGAGATGGATGCTCTGTCATCCTGGGTCTCTGATAATTATGATAAGCAGAGACCTCAGCTGACCCGCAATGGACATGCAGCATGAGCAAGAAATAAACCTTTATTGTTTTAAGCACTAGTTTTGGGGATGGTTTGTTACTGCAGCACACCTTAACCTATCTTGACCAATACAAATAAATGTTCTCCCTCTGAGAGAGGAGAGATTCAGGAACTCAAGGAAAGTACAGATAACACCTTCAGATTTCAGTTTCTCTGGCCCTCCCCATTCCTGACTGACTTCAGATCTTTGGGTAAAGGAGAAGAATGGGAACTCTAACTTTGGCAGAATTATTAGCATCAGCACCGCAACTATAAGCAACCACTTCCTGTTTTGATCAACCCCAGTTTCTTGGGGTTAACCCCAGCCAACTCAAGAGGGTTATTCACAAAACTGGGCCTATGAAATGTTTGGGAATGTGGAAAAGTGGCAAGTGGAAAACAGCCTTCTAGTTATCTTTGAGGACCTTGTCCCTTCAAACCAGCCTGAACCACCCATGGAGCATGTTGCCAGCAGCCAATAATGGTGATCCTTAGCACTTTTGCTCTTTATTTTCTCCCTTTCAGTTTTCCCATTTTCTGTTCTGACTTTATCTCCCATTTCTAGTCTTACCTTTATTCTTCAGGCTTGATGACTGATCTTGCCTTCTCTGGGTTTTTAACTTTTGCCATTTACTTGTTGGCCCTTGCCATTCTTTGCCACCACAAGTTAACAACAACCACACAATATCTTCCATTACTGAGCACCTATTATGTGCCAGGCACTATGCCAACCACTGCCTTATTTCATTTAATTCTCACAACAGCTCTGAGAAGTAGGTATTATTGGAGTTTCCATTTTACAGAAAAGAAAAATATGAGGCTCAGAGAGAAGTCAGCCAGTGAATGACAGCTCTAGGATTCCAATCAATTGTATCCCAAGCCTACCTAACACTTCTATACCCACCCAGCACTGGCTCTTGGGAAGTAAACAATAGCAGCTATCCAATCACTGCCCGGCTTTCCAAAGGAGCCCATCTCAGCCCTCACTAAAGGATCAAACCCTACAGATGCTTTGGATGACTGAATAATCAATTATGCCCTTTGGCTTTTGTAACAACTCATAGATGGACTTTCCCACCCCTTTTAGAACATGGGGCAATAATGCAGCTGGATCATATCCCCATTTACTCTCCAAATTTTGTCCCACAGAGAACCCCAGTCTGGGAAAACCCCAAGTCATCTCTGGCACTATCACCTCTGAGCCAACCCAGTTATGTACCTGAAAGGCCAAAAATCTTTTTCCTGAGCTTGGGCCTGTCAACCAGCTCCCAAGCTATAATATTTAGAGGATATTTAGGGGCATTTGTGCTTGGTGAGATTATAGAGGCTCACAACCCATCTCTCTGATTTTTCAAGCTGTTTCTGTGATCTAACCACTGAGATGGACTTCCTTGCATTGGCAGGTGAACCATCCTATCACAAGAGGCCCTTGAACACTGGCACAGGGTACTTTTACTCTTGAGCTTGTTTTTTAGGAAGCTAACAGCAACAAACATAAACTCCACAAGATTGAGAATAAGCACTACTCACCAGCAAAGTTGCTTCAGATGCCTAGAAGCCTTACCTCAAGGGGTCTCTGGACAATCCCTAACTAAAAGATCAAAACGTGACATCTTGGAGCAACTTCCCCTCAGCCCACATGAGTGAAGATGGTTCTCTTCCTTGGAGATTTCAGTTGCAGATCACCACTTGGTTGTGAGTTCCTCCTTCCTGAGATACAAAGACACAAGAGAAGCTATGTAACAAGGTAAAGGATAATTACCAAGCAAATGCCTGCACCATCAGGATAAGGTCCACCATCACCCAGAATGTCTCCCAAAGATTAGGGAAATGGGAGGAGAAAGGTGCTGCTCCACTGTAAGATCACAGCTCATCCCATTAACAGTTGCCTTCAGACATCTCAGCCATTGTACAGCTCTAGCAGGCCAATGAGGTCTATTCCAGGCATTAATTATGCCTAACAGGACTTCTGGTGGCCACAGATCAGGCTTGTGTCTTATAGCACATTGATATTCATGGGAGTTTAAAAATCCATGAGACCATTGGGGCTATTGAAGTTCCATTGAGATAATTGGAGCCTTTCTAACAGAACATGCTTACCTTGTGATCTGCGTTGAATCTTACTCCCCTCCCAGGGCAACAGGGCCATATGATGGTGGTGGATGCCCTCCCCATGGTGGCATGATTCATGCCTTTCTCCAGGTTTTCAACTACCCCAGCTACTGTTGCCTTGTTAAGCAGGGACTTCAATTTTGTCTCTTAAGTTCGTAGGTTTGATAGTTTTCAAAGTTCTTTCAGTCCACATTAGACTATCTATCACCCACTACCTACAAACCAGAGGATAGACAGAGTCAAACAGCAAGATAATAGAAGGGTATCTCCTGGTCTAGGCATCACAGCTACCATGGGGACTCCATCTAGCTCCCCACGACCAAGCTAATCTCTAAGAACTCCTTGTCCCTCTCCACCCAGAGCATGCCTTGGCCTTCTAATTATAGGCTTCACCCTCTACTTCCTAAAACCACAGAGTACCACCATAGTCACAGACCACCCAGGGAAACCTAACAAACTCTGTGTGATTCAGCAGGAAATGATACCAGGTTTATGGCAATAGGCATCAAACACTAGTCAAAGCTGGGCTTGTGAGAGTCAGCCGTTTCATTCAAAAGACTAAAAGGATATTCCTTTATAGCGCTGGATCAGATATGACTTTTGTGAAGCATCTATTGTGCAATTCCTTCATCTGAGCATAACCTCTGACAGTAGGCTATGCCTACTGTACATTTGGAGATGATCATTTTAATGATGTATGAGGAGTCAGATTGTGGTAGTCCAAGATAGGAGCCAAAGCAAATCTTCTCTAACCCCCTAGCAGGTTTACACTTTTGTGGAATCCCCCCAGAGACCCCAACAAAGAATGGCAGTTTGGCTGGAGAAAAGTATCTATAAATTTGTGAATGTGCCCTATAACCATGGATATCCTCCATGATCCACAGATCTGGCATTCTAGAAATTAGAACAATATGAATGGCATTTTCTTACTCCCCATCCTGAAGGTCTTTCTCTCTAGATTGGTCTAGAAACGGTGGTCTGAGGACCACATGGACCTCTCAAAGTTGGAATTTATCAATCTACAGTCCTCCTACATGAAAAATAATAGCTCAGAATACTAAGGAGGCATGTCTGGGAGTGTGTTAAGATGTCATGGAGGTGGTCCATCACACTTGGTCTAAGAGGATACGGGAGATACATTCTGCCTTGTGATTGGAGTGTTTAATCCATTCACACTTAATGTTATAATTAACATGGTAGGATTCACATCTGTTGTTTTGCTATTTGTTTTCTATATGTCACATCTTTTTTTTCTTCTGTTTTTCCATACTGCCTTCTTTTATATGAAATGCATATTTTCTAGTCTAGTATTTAAGTTGTTTTGTTGTTGTTTTACTACATTTTTAGTGGTTTTTTTTTTTTTTTTTTGACGAAGTCTCACTCTGTCGCCCAGGCTGGAGTGCAAGTGGCACGATCTCAGCTCACTGCAGGCTCCGCCTCCCAGGTTCACACTATTCTCCTACCTCAGCCTCCCAAGTAGCTGGGACTACAGGTGCCTGCCACCACGCCTGGCTAATTTTTTTGTATTTTTAGTAGAGACGGGGTTTCACCATGTTAGCCAGGATGGTCTCTATCTCCTGACTTCGTGATCTGCCCGCCTCAGCCTCCAAAGTGTTGGGATTACAGGCATGAGCCACCACACCCGGCCTAGTTATTTTCTTAATAATTGCTCTGGGGATTACAATATGCATCTTAATTTAAAACAATCTAATTCAAATTAATACTAATTCAATTACAATAGTATATAGAAACTGCAGCTCCCTTCTACCTCCCTCTTTTGTATTATTATTGTTGTACGTCTTTTTTTTTTTTTTTTTTTTTTGAGACGGAGCCTTGCTCTGACGCCAGGCTGGAGTGCAGTGGCCCGATCTCGGCTCACTGTAAACTCCACCTTCCAGGTTCAAGTGATTCTCCAGCCTCAGCCTCTCAAGTAGCTGGGATCACAGGTGCCCGCCACCACACCCAGCTAATTTTTTTTTGTATTTTTAGTAGAGACGGTGTTTCACCATGTTGGCCAGGATGGTCTCGATCTCCTGACCTCGTGATCTGCCTGCCTCGGCCTCCCAAAGTGCTGGGATTACAAGCGTGAGCCACCACGCCAGGCCTATTGTCATCCCTCTTTATGTTAATTCCATTAACAGTTTTGTAATTATTGTTTTATGCATTCATCTTTTAATTTAGTTAAAAGAAGGAAAGAGTAAACCTATATATTTTTATACTGTATATTTATCTATGCAATGACCTTTGCCAATGCTCTTTATTTCTTTGTGTGGATTCAACTAGCCATCTAATTTGTTGTCCTTTCAGCCTAAAGGACTCCTTTTAGTATTTTATTTTATATTTTATTTTATTTTATTTTATTTTGAGATGAGGTCTCACTCTGTCGCCCAGGCTGGAGTGTAGTGGCATGATCACAGCTCACTGCAGCCTCGACCTCCCTAGGCCCAGTTGATCCTCCCACCTCAGCATCCCGAGTAGCTGGGAATATAGGCATGCACCACCATGCCCAGCTAATTTTTGTATTTTTTGTAGAGACCAGGTTTTGCCATGTTGCCCAGGCTGGTCTCAAACTCCTGGGCTCAAGCAGTCTGCCTGCCTCGGCCTCCCAAAGTGCTGGGATTACAGGCATGAGCCATGTATTCCCATATTCCCAGCCCGTTCTCCAGCCCTTTTTTTTTTTTTCTTAACAACAGAAATTTATGTTCTCACAATTCTGGAGGCTAGAAGTCCAAGATGAAGGTTTTTTCAGGGTTGATTTCTGATGAGGCTTTTCTTCCTGGCTTGTAGACAGCTGTCTTCTTGCTCTGTCCTCACAGGGCCTCTTCTCTGTACATGCAAGGAGAGCAAACTTCAATGCCTCTTTCTCTTCTTATAAGGACATCAACCCTGTTGAATTAGAGCCCCACCCTTATGACCTAATTTAACTTTAATTACCTCCCTAAAGGTCCTCTCTCCAAATACAGTCACATTGGGGGTTAGGGCTTCAACATATGAATTTTGGGGGAAACACATTCATTCCATAATATTTGGTATTATGTAAAGAAGGTATTTGGCAGTTGACTGTTTGTTCTCACGTTCAACAGTCCCCTGAAGACATTGTCACTCCTTATTAATTATTCCTATACTTGTAAATCCCTGACAGATTGCCTTTTTAAAAATGTAATCTTGGGCTAGAAAAGATATTTTTAAATGCACAAATTATAAATGTATAGCTCAGTAAACTATCACAAAGAAAACATCTATGTAAATATATAACCCAAGTCAAGAAATAGAACATTGCTATATACCAAGTTTCACCTAATAACTTTTACCCTTTCCCTTCTCCACAAAGGTAAACCACTATATTGACTTTTAATACTATAGTTTAGTTATGCCTGTTTTTGAACATTATGAAGGGGAATCTTATAGTGGATGCTACTTTGCAGTTGGCTTTTTAATTTGGTGTTGTTTATGAGATTCATCCATGTTGCTGGGTGTAACTGTAGCTTGTTCATTTTCACTGCTGTATAGTATTCCACGGCAGGAATATACCACAATTTATTTATTCCTTCTACTACTGATAAACATTTGGGTGATTACAAATAATCCTACTATGAATATTTTTATACATATAATTGGTAGAATTTAGAGGTGGATTTGTTGGCTCACAAGGTATATGTGTTGTTAATTTTAAAATACATGACAAATTATTTTCTTTTTTTAAACTTTTATCTTAGTTTCAGGGCTACATGTGCAGATTGGTGATATAGGTAAATTGCATATTATGGGGTTGCACAGATTATTTTATCACCCAGGTACTAAGCACAGCACCCAATAGGTAGTTTCTCAATTCTTACCCTCCTCCCACTCTGCACCCTCAAGTAGGCCCCAGTCCATTGTTTCTTTCTCTTTGTCTATGTGTACTCAATGTTTAGCTCCCACTTAAAAGTGAGAACATGTGACATTTGGCTTTCTGCTCCTGTATTACATCACTTGGGATAATGGTCTCCAGCTCCACCCATCATTGAAGAGACTGTCCCTTCCGCATTGTGTGTTCTTGGCACCTTTGTTGAAAATCAACTGACCATATATGTGTAAACTTACTTCTGGGCTCTCTATTCTGTTCCATTGGTCTATGTGTCCATTTTTATGCCAGAACCATGCTGTTTTGGTTACTATAGATTTGTAGTATATTTCAAAGTCAAGTAGTGTTGAGAAGTGACAGCTGCTGGCAGTCCTCGCAGCCCTCACTTGCTCTCAGCGCCTCCTCGGCCTTGGTGCCCACTCTGGCCGTGCTTGAGGAGCCCTTCAGCCCCCCACTGCACTGTGGGAGCCCCTTTGGGCCGGCCAAGGCCGGAGCTGGCTCCCTCAGGTTGTGGGGAGGTGTGGAGGGAGAGGTGCATGTGGGAACCGGGGCCAGCGCGAGTTCCGGGTGGGCATAGGCTTGGCCACCCAACACTCGGAGCAGCCGGCTGGCCCGCAAGCCCCGGGCAGTGAGGGGCTTAGCACCTGGGCCAGCAGCTGCTGTGCTCGATTTCTCGCCAGGCCTTAGCTGCCTCCCCGCAGGGCAGGGCTCGGAACCTGCAGCCTGCCATGCCTGAGCCTCCTCCCCCTGCCGCCCCCGCCCCCCAGCACCCCCGCCCCCCAGCACCCCCCAGCCCCCTCCCCACCCCGCCGTGGGCTTCTGCGCAGCCGAGCCTCCCAGACAAGCACCACTCCCTACTCCATGGCGCCCAGTCCCATAGACCACCCAAGGGCTGAGGAGTGCCGCGCATGGGACTGACAGGCAGCTCCACCTGTGGCCCCAGTGCGGGATCCACTGGGTAAAGCCAGCTGGGCTCCTGAGTCTGGTGGGGACTTGGAGAACCTTTATGTCTAGCTAAGGGATTGTAAATACACCAATCAGCACTCTGTATCTAGCTCAAGGTTTGTAAACACACCAATCAGCACCCTGTGTCTAGCTCAGGGTTTGTGAATGTACCAATCAGCACTCTGGATCTAGTTAATCTGGTGGGGACTTGGAGAATCTTTATGTCTAGCTAAGGGATTGTGAATGCACCAATCGGCACTCTGTATCTAGCTCAAGGTTTGTAAATGCACCAATCAGCACTCTGTGTCTAGCTCAGGGTTTGTAAATACACCAATCGACACTCTGTATCTAGCCAATCTAGTGGGGACATGGAGAGCTTTTGTGTCTAGCTCAGGGATTGTAAATGCACCAATCAGCACCCTGTCAAAACAGACCAATCAGCTCTCTGTAAAACAGACCAATTGGCTCTCTGTAAAATGGACCAATCAGCAGGATGTGGGTGGGGCCAGATAAGAGAATAAAAGCAGGCTGCCTGAGCCAGCAGTGGCAACCCCCTGGGGTCCCCTTCCACACTGTGGAAGCTTTGTTTTTTTGCTCTTTGCAATAAATCTTGCTGCTGCTCACTGTTTGGGTCCACACTGCCTTTATGAGTTGTAACACTCACCGTGAAAGTCTGCAGCTTCACTCCTGAAACCAGTGAGACCACAAACCCACCAGAAGGAAGAAACTGCAAACACATCCGAATATCCGAAGGAACAAATTCCGGACATGCCGCCTTTAAGAACTGTGACACTCACCGCGAGGGTCTGCAGCTTCATTCTTGAAGTCAATGAGACCAAGAACCCACCAATTCCAGACACAGTGTGATGCCTCCAGCTTTGTTGTTTTTGCTCAAGATTGCTTTGGTTATTTGATATCTTTTATGGTTCCATATTAACTTTAGGATTTTTTTTCTATTTCTGTGAAAAACGTCATGAGAGTTTTGATAGGAGTTGTGTTGAATTTGTAGATTGCTGTGGGCAGTATGGACATTTTAACAATATTAATTCTTCTAATCCTTGAACACAATGTATCTTTCATTTTTTGTGTGTGTTTTCTTCAATTTGTTTCATCAATGTTATATAATTTTTAATGTATAGATCTTTCACCTCTTTGGTTAAGCATATTTTTAGAGCTATTGCCTGGGCCCTGGATTTACTGGAGTCTGGGGCTAGTCTGGTGCTGGGGCAGGTCTGGATACTGGATCCATGGCAGCTGTCCCAGAGGCTGGGTGTGTGGTGTTGCTTTGGAGGCTAAGTCTGAAGGCTGGCCTGGTTCCTGGGTCCATGGGGGTCATCCCAGCACTGGGGTCTGCTTGGACAAGCCTGGACCCTGAGTCTGCTAGAGCATGGGGTTGCAGGAGACAGCCAGGAGCCTGTGTCCACAGGAGACAGCCAGGGGCCTGTGTCCACAGGAACCAGCCTGGAGGCTGGGTCCATCGGGGCAAGCTTGGGTTTGGGGGCTGCAAATTGTAGCCTGGTGCCGGGGGCTAGAGGTGCTGGCCTGGAACTGGGGCCTAGCCTAGAGGCTGGGTTCTTATGGGCTAGCCCAGTGCTGGGTGGTCTGGAGCTGCTTATGGCAACTGGGGTCCAGCCTGGAGGCTTGTGCCATGCAGCCCTGCCTCATGCTGGATTTTACTGGGGCAGCCTGGTGTTGGGATCCCAGGAAAAGTCCAGTGCTGCTTCCCCTTTGTGGGGGATATCTCCCTCTGTGCACTGTGCTGCCTGGGGTTAGGAAAGGGGTGACAGAGGTAATATGAAACTGTCCTTTCTACCCTCTTCAAATAATCTTTTCTTATTTGTGTGCTACATTCAGCTTCTGTTGTCTCTTACCTCGTCGTCTTAGCTCTTGTGAACGTATCTTTGTGTGTTTATAGTTGTTCAAATTGATGTTTTTGTTAGGGGATGAGTGCTAGGAAGTCCTATTCTGCCATCTTTCTGATATCACTCTCCCTCAACTTTTGTTTGTCAGAAAAAGCCTTTACTTCTCCTTCACTGTTAAAGGCTAATTTCACAGGGTACAAAATTACCAGTTTTTTTTTAATATCAACATTTAAAAGTATTACACTCTACTGTCTTGCTTGCATGGTTTCTGAGAAGTCAAATGAAACTCTTATCTATAGGTAAGGTGGTTCTTTTCCCCTCTGGCTTCTTACAATATTTTTTCTTTATATTTGATTTTTGAAGTTTGAATAAGATATGCCTAGGTGTAGATTTTTTGGTATTTATCTTGTTTGGTGTTCTCTGAGATTCCTGGATCTGTGGTTTGGTGTCTGGCATTAATTTGGAAGAAATTCTCTGTCAATATTGCTTCAAATATTTCCTCTATTCTGTTCTATCTTTATTCTCCTTCTGGTATCCCCATTACATGTATTTTACTCCTTTTATATAGTTGTTCTGCAGTTCTTGGATATTCTGTTACGTTTTTTTCCCCAGAGCGTTTTTTATCTTCATTCTTCAGTTTTGGAAGTTTCTATTGCCATGTCCTTAAGTTCACGGGTTCTTTCCTCAGCTATGTCCAGTCTATTAATGAACCCATCAAGGGCATGCTTCATTTCTGTTATAGTGTTTTTGATCTCTAGCATTTCTTTTTTTACAATCTCTTAGAATTTCCATCTCTGCTTACATTATCTATCTGTTTTTCCATATTGTCTACTTTTTCCATTGAAACCCTTACTGTATTAATCATAGCTTTTAAAATTTCTAAACTAGTAATTCCAATATTCCTGCCATATCTGACTCTGGTTCTGATGCTTGTTTACACTCTTTAAACTGTAAACAAGCAGTTTGCAGTTGTTTAAACTGTGGTGGGTTTTTTTTTTTTTTTTTTTTTTTGCCTTTTTGCATGACTTGTAGTCTTTTGTTGGAAAGTGGACAAGATGCCTTGGCTACAGGGAACTGTGGTGAATAGGTCTTTAGCAATATAATAGTAAGGCGCATTGCTAAAGGAGGGAAGGGGAAGCATTTTATACTCCTATAATTAGGTCTCAGTCTTTTGGTGAGCCTGTGTCCCTGGACTGTGAACTTCACAAGTGCTTCTTGGTTTCCCCCCATCTTGTGTCAGGATGGCTAGCGGGGACTGGGATTGGGTATTTCCTTTCCCCCAGGTAGGTTAGACTCTGATAAAATTTCAGCAGGTTAGACTCTGGTAAAATAGTTTCTCCTGAGGGCGGACCTTGTTAAGAAGAACAGAATGTTCTGCATATTTCAAAATGGTTACTTTTCCCACTCCCCTTGCTGAAAGAATGAGAGGATTTTTCTGATATTTACTGTGAGAACCTCGTAGAGCTCCTGGAGCTAAAATTCAAAAAAGAGTTGGGGTCGCCTAAGACTGGGTCCCCCTGAAGTTTTTAACCCTCATATTGTCCACCTTGAGTCTTGAGCAATTGGTCCATTACAGTTCAGGTTTTCTTCCCCTGACACTAGTTCTTGCAGAGGTTTCTGTTTATAGGTTTCTTCTCTGGTAAGTAGTGATTCTGTGTATTTGCTTGTCTGTCTCTCCAGTTTTGAGGACAGTAATTTGCCCTGTGACCTTACTTCTCTGACGGATCTAAGAAAAGTACTTGAATTTTTAGTTTTTTTCAGCTTTTTACTTGTTGTTAGAATGGAGTGGCAATTTCTAAGCCCTTTACATGCTAGACTGGAAACCAGAAGTTCTTTGTGTTCACTTAAAAGATAAAATTTCAAAAAGAAAAATTCTTAGCTGCAACCATGGTCTAAATGATGCCTCACTGACTCTTGCAAATGTTGGTGAGAGTCAGGATTAGGCTTGACACATGGGTTATAAACCTGTAGTGATAGCCTGTAAGCCCCAAGTTTTTCTGTATGTCCTTGATCACTTAGGGGTTTGCCATTCAAGTACTGCAGACATTTTGTCCTGCATCAACAAAGCCAGTGTTTCCCAAAAGTCAGAAGTATCAGAACTATTTTTTAAAAATTAATGAGGCTCCCATCTCCAGAATTTCTGATTTAGGAGGTCTCCGTGAAGACTGAGGATTTGTTGTTTTGTTTTGTATTTTCTTTCATTTGGCTTTTTATTCGTTTTTTGATTCTCAGCTATTGGGATGCCCATCGAGGGTTAGAAACTACTAGTCTAGCTCGCCCTCTCCCTCTCCCTCTCCCTCGTCTCCCCACAGTCTCCCTCTCCCTCTCCCTCTCTCTCCACGGTCTCCCTCTGATGCCGAGCAGAGGCTGGACTGTAGTGCTGCCATCTCGGCTCACTGCAACCTCCCTGCCTGATTCTCCTGCTTCAGCCTGCCAAGTGCCTGGGATTGCAGGCACACACCGCCACACCTGACTGGTTTTCGTATTTTTTTGGTGGAGACGGGGTTTTGCCGTGTTGGCTGGGCTGGTCTCCAGCTCCTAACCGCAAGTGATCTGCTAGCCTCGGCCTCCCGAGGTGCCGGGATTGCAGACGGAGTCTCGCTCACTCAGTGCTCAATGTTGCCCAGGCTGGAGTGCAGTGGCGTGATCTCAGCTCGCTACAACCTCCACCTCCCAGACTCCTGCCTTGGCCTCCCAAAGTGCCAAGATTGCAGCCTCTGCCCAGCCACCACCCCGTCTGGGAAGCGAGGAGCGTCTCTGCCTTGCCGCCCATCATCTGGGATATGAGGAGCCCCTCTGCCCGGCCGCCCAGTGTGGGAAGTGAGGAGTGCCTCTTCCCGGCCGCCATCCCGTCTAGGAAGTGAGGAGCGTCTCTGCCCGGCCGCCCATCATCTGAGATGTGGGGAGCACCTCTGCCCCGCTGCCCCGTCTGGGATGTGAGGAGCGCCTCTGGCCCGGCCATGACCCCATCTGGGAACTGAGGAGCGTCTCTGCCCCACTGCCACCCTGTCTGGGAGGTGAGGAGCATCTCTGCCCGGCCGCCCATCATCTGAGATGTGGGGAGCGCCTCTGCCCCGCTGCCCCATCTGGGATGTGAGGAGCGCCTCTGGCCCGGCCATGACCCCATCTGGGAACTGAGGAGCATCTCTGCCCCACTGCCACCCTGTCTGGGAGGTGAGGAGCATCTCTGCCCGGCCGCCCCGTCTGAGAAGTGAGGAGCCCCTCCGCCCAGCAGCCGCCCAGTCTGGGAAGTGACTGGGCGCCTGGCAGCCGCCCCCTCCAGGAGGTGGGGGACAGCCCCCGCCCGGCCAGCCTCCCCGTCCGGGAGGGAGGTGGGGGGCAGCCCCCGCCCAGCCAGCCGCCCCTTCCGGGAGGGAGGTGGGGGGGCGCCTCTGCCCAGCCGCCCCGTCTGGGAGGTGGGGTGCCCCTCTGCCCTGCCGCCACCCTGTCTGGGAGGTGTACCCAGCAGCTCATTGAGAACGGGCCATGATGACGATGGCGGTTTTGTCGAGTGGAAGGGGGGGAAGTGTGGGGAAAGGAAAGAGAAATCAGATTGTTGCTGTGTCTGTGTAGAAAGAAGTAGACATGGGAGACTCCATTTCGTTCTGTACTAAGAAAAATTCTTCTGCCTTGGGATGCTGTTAATCTATGGCCTTACCCCCAACCCCTTGCTCTCTGAAA
This sequence comes from Pan paniscus, assembly GCF_029289425.2. Classification (NCBI taxonomy): domain Eukaryota; kingdom Metazoa; phylum Chordata; class Mammalia; order Primates; family Hominidae; genus Pan; species Pan paniscus. The sequence continues at coordinate 69,074,675 of NC_073272.2, forward strand.
CATGTGCTGTGTCCACTCAGGGTTAAATGGATTAAGGGCGGTGCAAGATGTGCTTTGTTAAACAGATGCTTGAAGGCAGCATGCTCCTTAAGAGTCATCACCACTCCCTAATCTCAAGTACCCAGGGACACAAAAACTGCGGAAGGCCGCAGGGTCCTCTGCCTAGGAAAACCAGAGACCCTTGTTCACATGTTTATCTGCTGACCTTCCCTCCGCTAATGTCCTATGACCCTGCCAAATCCCCCTCTCTGAGAAACACCCAAGAATGATCAATAAATACTAAAAAAAAAAAAAAAAAAAAAGACTTGGTGCAGAATTGAATAAATTGAACCTCAACACTTAATTGTTTCAGGACATGAAATCCAAAACAACCTTCTGTAATGGCCACTGATTGGCACTTGTGAGCATTTCTTATTTTATTTTATTTTTATTTTTTGAGACACAGTCTTGCTCTGTCGCCCAGGCTGGAGTGCAGTGGCACGGGCTTGGCTCACTGCAACCTCCACCTCCCGGGTTCAAGCAATTCTCCTGCCTCAGTGTCCCAAGTGGCTGAGACTACAGGTGCGCACCACCACACCCGGCTAACTTTTTGTATTTTTGGTAGAGATGGGGTTTCACCATGTTGGCCAGGCTGGTCTTGAGCTCCTGACCTCAGGTGATTCACCACCTGGGCCTCTCAAAAGTGCTGTGATTACAGGAATGAGCCACATGCCAGACCACTTGTGAGCATTTAGTGTCCTAAAACAAATTCTCAGACAGATTATAAATGTGTACATTTTTACACTGAAAATACCACAAAAGGGGCCAGGCACAGTGGCTCACACTTGGAATCCCAGTACTTTGGTACGCCGAGGCGGGTTGATCGCCTGGGGCCGGAAGTTCCAGACCAGCCTGGCCAATAAGGTGAATGGTGAAACTCCATCTCTACTAAAAATACAAAAAGCACACAAACAAACAAACAAACAAACAGAACAGAACAGCTGGGCATGCACCTGTGGTCCCAGCTACTTGGGGGGCTCAGGCACAAGAGTCACTGGGACCCGGGAGGTGGAAGTTGCAGTGAGCTGAGATTGTGTCACTGTCACTGTGCTCCGGCCTGGGAAACAGAGCGAGACTCCTGTCTCAAAAAAAAAAGAGAGAAAAAAGAGAAAAGAAAAAAAGAAAGAAAGAGCCCCTCTTACAACTAAAAAAGTCTGGGCATAGCAGAACAAACAAACATGAAGACTTTCAAAGATGATGCTGTGGTCTGAAGGTTTATGTCCTACTCAAATTCAAATGTTGAAATCCTAAACCCCCAAGACGATGACATTAAAAGGTGGGGCCTTTAGGAGGTGAATAGTTCATAAGGGTGGAGCCCTCATGAATAGAATTAGTGCCCTTACTAAAGTGGCCTGAAGAAACGTGTTCCCCCATTCTACCATGTGAGGACACAGTGAGAAGGCACTGTCTATGAGCCAGAAAATGGGCCCTCATCAGATTCTAAATCTTCTGGCACCTAGATCTTGGACTTCCTAACCTCCAAAACTGGGAAAAATAAATTTCTATTGTTTATTTAAAAAAAAAAAGAAACTACTAGTCTATATCTCTTAATTAGAATTCTAGGATTCAAATTCCAAGTTGTCAATATGCATTTCTTTAGTGTGACCTGCAGGTGGTGCTGCTGTAGTATTCCAATATAACTCAGAAAAAGAGCTAATGGAAAGAAAGCCAGGTTTAGGAAGGAAATTAATATAAATTCAAAGCCCTAAATCCAACCAGAATAAAAGATGGCATTCTTAGGTGACAGAAAACTAAAGGTTAATTCATACCCCAAAAGAATCATTTGTTCCCCATATTACCTCGGAGTGGATCTGAAATGCCATTTTCCACCCTTCTAACTTGAATGAGCTTATATGTAGATAGTCAGCAAGTCCAGATTCATCAATACCTGGGCTCTCTCAAAACACCATTGCCTTTAACCACTGAAGACCTGCCACCACCTGAAATCTTCTCACTTCTCTTTTACAAAAAAGAGCCAAATTCAAGTAGAGGAACTTGAAAACTTGATGAACTTCTGCCATAGTTTATACATAGAGTCCTGGAGCCTGGGGATGCTGAATTAGAGTGAACACATTCCCTTTTCAAGGCTGAGCATCCTAACTGTAAGACCTAAGAATAAGTTGAAGGTCTGATACAGGAATAGAATTTTCCTCTTCTGAGAACACCTCTCAAGTAGATGATAATTTACTTGGCAAAGTGGATAATTTGGCTGTGAGCCTAGCCCAAAGATAATGTTGGCAGCACTTATCACAGATGAAGCGCAGGGTCTCAATTGCTCCAGGAGATAAGTTTCTGGTTCTCAAGCTAGATATTTCTAAGGTCAAGAAGACATATGGCCAGGGAGTGGTGGTGGTTTGGATTACTTAGCTCTGGCTCCAAGGTGCCACCAGAAGCAGATGCCCTTCAATAAAGCAGAGCTTCCTAGCCTGTGTGCTGCAACACAGATATTAATCTCCTCAGCCTTAAGTGACTGGGCAGAACCTGAGGCAGCTGGAGCCTGGACCAGTCGCCTCCCTGACCATGAGTACTTTCCTGTTTATCCTACTGTGCTATACAAATGTTACCATTTTCTATGTGTGCTATGAATGAGAAAGGTTAGGAAGTTCTGCAATAAATTCTGCCAGGACTGGGGCAGGCCTGGACCAGGTAATTGCTGGGCCCACTAGACCCAATTCCCCAATAATGCCAAAGACCACCAATACATACAATACATGGGTATCACCAGTCTTTTTTAATGTGTGGTTCAGATATCAGGGTTATGGCTGAGCCAGCCCTATTTTCCTGTCACCAGCTGCTCCAATGTTATCCAGTTATGGATTCAGGCCATGCAGCATGGTCTCTTCTTGTGGCCTGCCCACTAAGCTACTATCAACTAGGACTACTTCCCTCTCCAATCTGTATCTTCATGCACTGGTTCCTCCTCATTTGCCTCATGAAATCACGTGACCAGTGGTTCTTCAGTCCAGGGTGTCTAGGAATTTTTCTGGTTCCATGATCTAGGCTAGTGTGCCTCAGATAACACTTTGTCTTGGAAGCATGACCTCAGAGTAACATTGTTTCTTTGTGTTGATAAGTCAGTAGAATGTGATAAAATGATGGCTAACTGACCTTGTCTATAATAGAGGCAGAAAATAGTGGTGTTTTGGTCGGAAGCCCACGGACAGTAGCCTGAGCCTATTCATATGCATAATAGTTCACAGGGGTCACCAGGCCTGTGAACACAAGGTGAGCATCTCTGCCCTAGCTTCTATCAGTTGACTCTTGGGGCAACTGTAACTTCCCTCCATCACTCCAAATTTTCAGTAAAGGTTTATATGCCCATTCAGTCTTTTGTGGTGAACTGTGTTGAAGAAAGGTACAGGGCTTCCAAAGGAGTGTGTCTTATCCCCTTTCCTCCCACTCACTGAGGCTATGTAGATGTAGCAGCAAAAAATCAGAGGGAACTATAGTTCAGGACTTATAGGTGGTGACAGGGTGAAGCCAAGAGAGATATTAGCAGGGATAAGCATATGGAACAGAAGAGCAGTGCTCAAGCACAGCTCAGTGGTGGACATGAGACAAACCTCCTTTTCTTCCCCCCAAATATGCCAGAGGGTAGGACTCTTGAGGAAAGAGCTTTCATACTTGAGAAACAAGCAAACATTATAATCATTTTTGGGGAAAATATTCAACTGCTCACACTATAATAAATGTAAAACAGGTAACACTGCATATATACTATGTTTACCATTTTGAAATGATATATCTATATCTCCACTTATTTACCAATAGATAGATAAATAGATAGGGAAATAGAAACTACATCAAAATGTGAACAAGGGTTACCTTGAGGCAGTGGGATATTGAGTGATATCTATCTAAATCTTTATACATTTTTATGTTTGAATAATAGCTTTATTGATATATAATTTATATACCATAAAATTCACCCTTTTAAATTGTACAATTCAGTGGCTTTTAGTATGTTCACAAAAGTGTGCAACCATCACAATCAATTTTAGAACATTTTCATCACCTCCAAGAGAAACTCCATACCCATTAGCAGTCACTCCACATTCCTCCCTCCCACTACTCCCTCGCTACCACTAATCAACTTTCTGTCTCATCTCTATGGATTTTCCTATTCTGGACACTTCGTTTAAATAGAATCATATAATATGTGGCCTTTTGTGTTTGGTTTCCTTCACTTAATGTAATGTTTTCAAGGTTCATCCACATTGTAGCATGTATCAAAAACTTCATTTTTTTTAAGGCTGAATAGCATTCCATTGTATGGATAGACCACATTTTGTTTATCCCTTCATCTGTTGATAGAAATTTAGGTTGTTTCCACTTCTTAGCTATTATCAATGATGTTGTTACACATGTTAGTGTATCAGTCTTTGTGTGGACAAGTTTTTTTTTCTCTTGGATAGATAACTATGAGTGGAATAATTGTGTTATTCGTTTGGTAACTCTATGTTTAACTTAAGAAACTGCCAAACAGTTACATTTCTTATTTTCCAAAATTTCTACTGTGAGTATCTACTGCTTTTATGATCATAAAAAATAAGCAATTCACAACAGAGAAAGAAACCACAAAAGCTTCTGTCGCCTCTCATATACTAATCAACTCAGAGAATCACTCCAGGCTCAGCCTGCCGCCTTCCTCTTCTCATCTTTCTTCTTGTCTGATCCCCTACTTTCTGTCCCACTGGTATTGTACCTAAATGAAAGCCATTATGTCTGGAACAAAAGAGGTAATGGGAAAGGCCCCCAGGTGAGTATGCTGAGCTTAAGAAACAACAGCAAAAAGGCTGATGCGGCTGGAGCAGAGGAAGCAAAAGAAGGAAAGAGTGGTGGGCGAGGTCACAGAGGAAATGGTGTTGGGCTGGGAAGACCTCTCTAACAAGGTAGTATTTGAGCAGATATCCTCACAAAAGCATTTTAGACAAAGGGAACAGCCAGTACAAAGGGCCTGTGGTAGAAACATGCTTGACTTGTTTGAGGAATAGGCAAGGAAGCTGGTATGGTTGGAAGGAGTAAGCAAGGGCGTCAGCAATAGCAAAAAGGGCAGAGAGTGATGGAGAGGGGCAGATTTGGTAGTGTCCTGATGGCCACCGAGAAAGTATTCATTTTCAGAGAAATAGGGAGCCATAGGAAGGTTTTGAGGAAAGGAGGAACATGATTTGGCTTATTGGGCTGCTCTGTGAGATGATGCTGCAGAGGTGAACAGAGGCCCTCCAACTATCCAAAATTTCTGGACCAACTCCAAATAGCCCTGTGCTTCACAAAGCCTGATATCTAGATATGTACGGATACATCAGCCAGAGGGATTTTTTTTTTTACTAACTTAAATTAGATTACAGCATCCTCTGTTTAACACCTTCCAGTGGCTTCCCATCACATATTGGCTTCTCCAGTATCCTTGCCTGCAAGATCAGTGTCTGGCTTTGTCCTCATCACCTCCCACTCTCCCCTTTTCTCCCTCCCACATTGAGCTGCCTTCTTGGTTGCCCTCCCCCTACCCACTTGCCTGGCTCATTCCCACCTCAAGTCATGTGCACTTGTTCCATCTGCTGGGACACTCTTCTCTGAGCTCTTCTGATGGCTTGCTCTTTCTTATCATTCAGATCCCAGCCATTATGTCACCTCCACAAAGAGATCTTCCCTGATCACTCTCTATAAAGCAGCCGTAGAAGCCCTCCCTTTCATAGCACCCTGATTTCTTCCTTCTCAGCACTTATCTTTCCATGTAATTGTCTTGACTATTTACTTATTGTCTAAGTTCATCCCTAGAATGTGAGTTCCAGAGGATAGAGACTTTATTTTGTTCATTACTATATCCCCAAAAACCTACGACAGTGTTGGCACATAGTAGGCAGTTAATAAATGCTTGCTGAATAGATGACTGAAAGAAAATCAAGCCTTTCCCTCTCGATTTCTCTAGCACTGCAGAGACAGTCAAGATTTTTCAAAAGAAAATGTACAAAAAAAGGAGGCTAAAAGTAAAATAAAGAAAACGCAAAAAGTATAGCAGAGCTTTACAATAAAGCATTGGTTATTTATGAAAGAATTAGTGAGAGTACATCTACATAAAACCCACAGCTAACATCATACAATGGTGAAAAACTGAAAGCTTCCTGCTAAGACCAAGAACAAGATGCAGATATCCACTTTTGCCAGTTCTATTCAACATTGTACTGGAATTTCTAGCCAGGGCAATTAAGCAAGAAAAGAGAATAAAAGACATCCAGATTGGAAAGGAAGATGTAAAGCTACCTTTATTTGCAGATGGCATGATCTTGTATATAGAAAATCCTAAAGAAGCCACTAAAAACTATCAGAACTAATAGATGAGTTCAGTAAGTTTGCAAGGAGCTTCCAGGCAAACAAGGGATGGTAGGTAGGGTTTCCTGCCCCTCCCAGAGCTGCTGGGAGTTCACACTTCTTCAGGTACCATTTCTGTGGAATGAAACAGTCCAGACACACAAAGACTCTTTTTGCCTTTCTGCAAGCTCTTCCCCCGCCCCATGGCTATCGCCCCTTTGTGAAAAGGTTGAAGGATTATAGTCTCATATCCTGTGTGCCCTGTGAGCTGTGCTAGCCAAGACAATCTTCAACCAGAGTGTAGTTATCTCAGGATAAGGAATCGGGAGTGTGTAATGCATCCTCTCCTAAGCTTTTGTATTTTCTCTCTCCCTCTCTCCCTCTCTCCCTCCCTTTCTCTGGTTTTGTTTTTCACTTGGTTTCCTAGCAAATTTCCTTTCGATAAATTCTAATATTGTTTCATCTGAACTGAAGGGAATAGGATTTGTCTACATCTCAGTCGCTGCAGGGCTAGCTTGGAGGTCAGAGGTCCCTTGAGGCTAGGTGTGGGGGTGGCTGTAGCCAGCACAGCTGGAGATGCAGAGAAGGGTTGAAGCTGTGCAAATTTGTGTTTTGGACAATGGCTTAAGATACTGGAGGGATAGACTTTTGGCTAGGGATCGAGTGCATCTCAGTAAGGAAGAATGTGGTTGCCTGGAGACTTACCGATCTGATCAAGATGACTTTAACTGGAAAAGGTGGTGGGAGGGGGGAGCAAAACATGCCCATATCAGACTGTAAGACCAGATACTATAGACAGCAGCAGACATATCAGCGACAGAAGAATAATAGTGAAAGAGACACCCAGTGATTTGCAGGAGAAAATGACTGAGAAGGAAATCGGGCATGGCGCTTCCAGCCTTGACTGTCAATATGCCAGTTTGAAGAGTAAGAGCTGAAAACAAAGCAAAATGAGATTTTTCAATACTAAGAAGTAAAAAAAAAATCAAAGATATCATTAAGACTTAGATGAAAGGGATTCACAACTGAAAAATATACTAACGGGCACTTTTAAAGGATAGAAGGATATGGAAGCACTAATTTTGTGGCATCCAGAGGGGCAGGTTAAGAACAGAGAATCGGGAGAGAATATTAGGGAAAATAAACAGGACTCCAAGAATTGTGGAAAATAATCATTTGCTCACTCATTTTGTGCCCTGCAGTCCGGATAGAGCAGTGAACAAGTTGGTCAAGGTTCCTGCTCTCATGAAGCTGATACTAAGGGGAGCTAGATAATAGACACATGAACAAGTAAATTAACAAAATAAAATCAGATAGTGAAAAGGCTCACAGAAAAATAAAACTGACAGACAATGAAAGGGAGGGAGGAATTACTATAATTTGGGTGGTCCTGGATGGCCTATGTGCAGAGGTGGCTTTTGAGCTAGTAACAAAGTGAGGGAGTGAACCGTGTGAACATCTAAGGGAAGAGCATACAAGCAAAGGAAACAGCAAAGGCAAAGGAAACAGCAAAGGCAAAGGACTTGACCTGTTGGAAGAAATGAAAGAAGGCAATTATCTCAGTTTGGTTCTCTCAGATGCAGACACGGAGACAAGGATCTGAGGGCAGCTAGTTTATTGGGTGGGGTGGGAATACCAGTAGAGCAGTGGGAAAGTCAGAAAGGGAAGCAAATGCAGTCAGTAAAGGGTATGTTAATAAACCAGCTGCACAGTGGATAACGGTCTTAATACCCCGGGGAAACTCTGGGAAATGGGACAAAACACACATCTCAGAATTACTCTATCTTCTTGGAGTCATTAATTCATGGCTGTTCTCCATGAAGAGAGTGACCTTTCAAGCTTCCAGCAAAAGCAGCCAGATACAAAGCTGTAGTGGGAGTGCACTGAAATGACAAATCTGAGGAATCTGAGAAGTAGATGACACTGTCGGCTATAACTAGTAAGCCTGGAGCAGACCAAGATCAGTTTCCAAACTAGTAGCCAGCAGAGGTGTTTGAGTTAGCCTGCAGAGTTCTCTCTTGTTTCTGTTTGTTTTATTTTGTTTTTGCTTTTTGTTACCAATAATTAAAAATCAGATGATTTCACATTATTAATATAGATTTCTAGTTCTCTTGGGAAAAAAGATCAAAAGATCTCATAATAGTGGATCTTCATTTGGCAAGGTGACGGTCTATTGGAACTGAGTAGCAGATGCCTCACTGAGAAGGATTATGTGCTTTCCAATTAACAAGTCTTTAAGTTTTGGATCAGTGGTCTAGGGTATTGTAGGTAGTGATAAGGAGTCTTAAAGCAAATTAAAATGGAGACCAGGCTTGAAGAATCCCTGAGCAGACAAAACCAGTTAGGCCTTGTAAGTGACCTAAGCCTCGCTTGATTTGCAAACGTAAGCAAAACTTAACTTGAGCTACTTCCTGTAAATGTCTATATTTTTTAAAAAAACAGAACTTAAGCTCGATCAATTATAAACAGTCAACAAACTTGTAATTATATAACTAGGAACTTTTCAAAGGGATAAACCACATAAGACAATTGTAAAATTGTAACCAATCAAATGTTTGCTTTGCTTTGTTTCTGTGTCTGTCCTATAAAACTTCCCACTTGTGTTCCCTTGGTAGAGTTCCTGAACCACTTCTGATTTGCAGCTGCCCAGTTCATGAATCATTGTTTGCTCAAATAAACTTTTAAAAATTGTATTATGCCTCAGTTTACTTCTTAACAGGAGTTAATATTTCATTCTAAGCACATGGGCAAATTGAAAGTAGGGGACTGATGCAATCTGTTCACTCTGTATGCAGAAAGAGTCAAGAGGAGAAGCAGGTAGACAAGTAAGAAGGCTGTTGTAATCCTGGGCAAGAGATGATGGGGTCTTGGAAATGGGTTCAATGGTGAAGACAAGCAGTGAAGGAATTTGGAGTGAATGGGACAGAGTATACTGATATAAAGGGTGAGGGGGAATGAGGTATTTTGTATTATAGCCAGATTTCTGGCATAAGTAGATGTGTATATAGTACTACAAATTCACTGAAATAGGGAAGACTGGAGAAGAAACTGGTTTGAGGAGAAAATCAAAAGTTCTATTTTGAACATGATACATTTAAAATGCCTATTAGACAACCAAGTGGACATATGAAACCGGATATATGAGCTGTCTCTTAGATGTGGATCAGGAGCTCAGAGGTGAGGTGGGGGGTGGGGAGACAGGAATTTGGGAGTTATCAGAATTTAGAAATGGGACTACACCTTACGTTTCTGGCAATATTGTATCTGAGATATCCAGACAATAACTTTCTCCTACAAAATACCTAGAAACACTGGATGAAAGATAACAAATATCCTTTTAAATCCATTGCTGAACTCAAAAGGAAGCAAGCAAAATCCCCAAGAGCCAAAACAAAGAGCCCAGCTTAAAAGAAGAGCCCTAGGCTGGTGCCACTTTATGAGTGCCCTGGAGGCAACTGTGGATTACCAACCAAGTAGAGTTTGAAGGGTTTGGCTGTTTATTCTGGACCTCCTTTTTGTTTGATTTGGGGTTGGGGAAGGCAAACTACCAATCATCACATTTATCGTAAAAAAGGCCCTATGCAGTTTTGTTTTTTAGATTTACTTTTATTATTACCTATATTTTAAGTTATTATGCAATTAACCACTTTTATTTTTAACAGCATTATTGAGGTATAATTGCTTTTCAAAAATTGCACATATTTACTGTATACAATTCAATGACTTTGGACTATACAGATACTTGTGAAACCATCACCATTTCCATCACCTACAAAAGTCTCCTTGTGTCTCAATTTTTGGTGGTAAGAACACTTAACATGAAATCCACCCTCTTAACAAATTCTTAAGTGTACAGTACAGTATTGTTGACTATAGGCACTATGCTGTAAAGCAGAACTTTAGAAAGAATTCATCTTGCATAATTGAAACTTTATACCAGTTAAACTCCCTATTTTCCCCTCCCTCAAGTCCCTGGTAACCACAGTTCTATTCTCTGCTTCTCTAAGTGTGACTAATTTAGGTACCTCATATAAGTGGAATCATGAATATTTGTCCTTCTGTGACTGGCTTATTTCACTTAGCATAATGTTCTCCAGGTTCATCCACACTGTTTCAAATCACATGATTTCCTTCTTTTTAAAGGATGAGTAATATCACATCATATATGTATATATCACATTTTCTTTATCCATTCATCTGTCGATGGACACTTGTGTCATTTCCATAACTTGGCTATTGTGAATAATGGTGCAGTGAACAGGGGCATGCAAATATCTCTTCAAGATCCTGATATCAGTTTTTTTGGATATATACCCAGAAGTGGAACTACTGGATCATGTGGTAGTTCTACTTTTTAAATTTTCTTGAAAAACTTCTGTGCTTTTATCAGTAGCATCTGCACCATTTTACATTCCCACCAACTGTGTGGAAGGGTTCCAATTTCTCCACATCCTTGCCAACACTTGTTATCTTTTGCTTTTTTTATTTTAATATCTTCTTCTTTTTTTATAAACTTTAAGTTCTAGGGTACATGTGCGCAATGTGCAGGTTTGTTACATATGTATACATGCGCCATGATGGTGTGAGGCACCCATTAACTTGTCATTTACATTAGGTATATCTCCTAATGCTATCCCTCCCCCTGCCCCCACCCCATGACAGGCCCCGGTGTGTGATGTTCCCCACCCTGTGTCCAAGTGTTCTCATTGTACAATTCCCACCTATGAGTGAGAACATGCGGTGTTTGGTTTTTTGTCCTTGCAATAGTTTGCTGAGAATGATGGTTTCCAGCTTCATCCTTGTCCCTACAAAGGACATGAACTCATCCTTTTTTATGGCTGCTTAATATTCCATGGTGTATATGTGCCACATATTCTTAATCCAGTCTATCACTGGTGGACATTTGGGTTGGTTCCAAGTCTTTGCTATTGTGAATAGTGCCTCAATAAACATACGTGTGCATGTGTCCTTATAGTAGCATGATTTATAATCCTTTGGGTACATACCCAGTAATGGGATGGCTGGGTCAAATGGTATTTCTAGTTCTAGATCCCTGAGGAATCGCCACACTGACTTCCACAACGGTTGAACTAGTTTACAGTCCCACCAACAGTGTAAAAGTGTTCTTATTTCTCCACATCCTCTCCAGCACCTGTTGTTTCCTGACTTTTTAAGGATCATCATTCTAACTGGCGTGAGATGGTATCTCATTGTGGTTTTGATTTGCATTTCTCTGATGGCCAGTGATGACGAGCATTTTTCCATGTGTCTGTTGGCTGCATAATTGTCTTCTTTTGAGAAGTGTCTGTTCACATCCTTCGCCCACTTTTTGATGGGGTTGTTTGTTTTTTTCTTGTAAATTTGTTTGAGTCCTTTGTAGATTCTGGATATTAGCCCTTTGTCAGATAAGTAGATTTCAAAAATTTTCTCCCATTCTGTAGGTTGCCTGTTCACTCTGATGGTAGTTTCTTTTGTTGTGCAGAAGCTCTTTAGTTTAATTAGATCCCATTTGTCAATTTTGGCTTTCGTTGCCATTGCTTTTGGTGTTTTAGACATGTAGTCCTTGCCCATGCCTATGTCCTGAATGGTATTGCCTAGGTTTTCTTCTAGGGTTTTTTATGGTTTTAGGTCTAACATTTAAGTTTTAATCCATCTTGAATTGATTTTTGTATAAGGTGTAAGGAAGGGATCCAGTTTCAGCTTTCTACATATGGCTAGCCAGTTTTCCCAGCACCATTTATTAAATAGGGAATCCTTTCCCCATTGCTTGTTTTTGTCAGGTTTGTCAAAGATCAGATGGTTGTAGATGTGTGGTATTATTTCTGAGGGCTCTGTTCTATTCCATTGGTCTATATCTCTGTTTTGGTAACAGTACCGTGCTGTTTTGGTTACTATAGCCTTGTGGTGTAGTTTGAAGTCAGGTAGTGTGATGCCTCCAGCTTTGTTCTTTTGGCTTAGGATTGTCTTGGCAATGTGGGCTCTTTTTTGGTTCCATATGAACTTTAAAGTAGTTTTTTCCAATTCTGTGAAGAAAGTCATTGGTAGCTTGATGGGGATGGCATTGAATCTATAAATTACCTTGGGCAGTATGGCCATTTTCACGATATTGATTCTTCCTACCCATGAGCATGGAATGTTCTTCCATTAGTTTGTATCCTCTTTTATTTTGTTGAGCAGTGGTTTGTAGTATCCTTGAAGAGGTCCTTCACATCCCTTGTAAGTTGGATTCCTAGGTATTTTATTCTCTTTGAAGCAATTGTGAGTGGGAGTTAACTCATGATTTGGCTCTCTCTTTATCTGTTATTGGTGTATAAGAATGCTTGTGAATTTTGCACATCGATTTTGTATCCTGAGACTTTGCTGAAGTTGCTTACCAGCTTAAGGAGATTTGGGGCTGAGACGATGGGGTTTTCTAAATATACAATCATGTCATCTGCAAACAGGGACAATTTGACTTCCTCTTTTCCTAATTGAATACCCTTTATTTCTTTCTCCTGCCTGATTGCCCTGGCCAGAACTTCCAACACTATGTTGAATAGGAGTGGTGAGGGAAGGCATCCCTGTCTTTTGCCAGTTTTCAGAGGGAATGCTTCCAGGTTTGCCCATTCAGTATGATATTGGCTGTGGGTTTGTCATGAATAGCTCTTATTATTTTGAGATACGTCCCATCAATACCAAATTTATTGAGATTTTTTAACATGAAAGTTGTTGAATTTTGTCAAAGGCCTTTTCTGCATCTATTGAGATAATCATGTGGTTTTTGTCTTTGGTTCTGTTTATATGCTGGATTATGTTTATTGATTTTCATATGTTGAACCAACCTTGCATCCCAGGGATGAAGCCCACTTGATCATGGTGGATAAGCTTTTTGATGTGCTGCTGGATTCAGTTTGCCAGTATTTTATTGAGGATTTTTGCATCAATGTTCATCAAGGATATTGGTCTAAAATTCTCTTTTTTTGTTGTGTCTCTGTCAGGCTTTGGTATCAGGATGATGCTGGCCTCATAAAATGAGTTAGGGAGGATTCCCTCTTTTTCTATTGATTGGAATAGTTTCAGAAGGAGTGGTACCAGCTCCTCCTTCTACCAGAGGTACAAGGAGGATCTTTTGCTTTTTGATAATAGCCATCCTAACTGATGTGAGACTGTATCTCATTGTGATTTTGATGTGCATTTCCCTGATGATTAGTGATGTTGAACATCTTTCCATATACCTGATGTCCATCTGTATATCTTCTTTGGAGAAATGTCTATTCAAGTCCTTTGCCCATTTTTAAACCGGTTTTTTTTTATTGAGCTTTAGGGCATTCTTATGTATTTTGTATATTTTTGTTTGTTTTACATTTGGAATTTAATTTTTATTTTATTATTTTTTGACTTAAACTTTTTTTATTTTAGGTTTGGGAGTACATATGAAGGTTTGTTATACACATAAACATGTGTCATGGGGGTTCGTTGTATATATTATTACACCACCCAGGTATTAAGCTCAGTACCCAATAGTTACCTTTACTGCTTCTCTCCCCCAGCCTACCCACCCCCCTCAAGTAGATCTCACTGTCTGTTGTTTCCTTCTTTGTGTTCATAAGTACTTATCATTTAGCTCCCACTTATAAGTGAGAAAATGCAGTATTTGTTTTTCTTTTCCAGCTAAGGATGATAGCTTCCAACTCCATCCATGTTCCCACAAAAGACATTATCTCATTCTTTTTTATGGCTGCATAATATTCCATGGTGTATATGTACCACATTTTCTTTATCCAGTCAGTCATTGATGGACATTTAGGTTGATTCCATGTCTTTGCTATTGTGAACAGTGCTGCAATGAACATTTGCATGCATGTGTCTTAATGGTAGATTGCTTTATATTTCCTCTGAGTACATACCCAGTAATGGGATTGCTGGGTCAAATGGTAGTTTTGATTTTAGCTCTTTGAGGAATTTCCATAGTGCTTTCCACAATGTTTAAACTAATTTACACTCCCACGAACAGTGTATAAGGGTTCCCTTTTCTCCGCAACCTCATCAGCATCTGTTATTTTTGATTCTTTAATAATAGCAATTCTGACTGGTGTAAGATGGTATCTCATTGTGGTTTTGATTTGCATTTCTCTAATGATCAGTGATATTGAGCTTTTTTTCATATGCTTATTGGCTATGTGTATGTTGTCTTTTGAGAAGTGTCTGTTCATGGCCTTTGCCCACTTTTTAAATGGGTTTTTTTGTTTTTCTCTTGTAAGTTTGTTTAAACACCATATAAATGCTGGATATTAGACCTTTGTCAGATCCATAGTTTGCAAATATTTTCTTCCATTCTGTAGGTTGTCTGTTTACTCTGTTGATAGTTTATTTTGCTCTGCAGAAGCTCATAAGTTTAATTAGATCCCATTTGTCAATTTTTGCTTTTGTGGCAATTGTTTTTGGTGTCTTGGTCATGAAATCTTTGCCCATTCCTAGGTCCAGGATGGCACAGCCTAGGTTGTCTTCCAGGGTTTTTATAGTTTTGGATTTTACATTTAAGTCTTCAATCCATCTTGAGTTGAGTTTGTGTATGGTGTAAGGAAGGGGTCCATCCTCAATCTTCTGCATATGACTAGCCAGTTATCCCAGCACCATTTATTGAATAGGAAGTCTTTTCTCCCTTGCTTGTTTTTGTCAGCTTTGTCAAAGATCAGATGGTCATAGATGTGTAGCCTTATTTCTGGACCCTCTATTCTATCCCATTGTTCCATGTGCCTGTTTTAGTACCAGTACCATACTATTTTGGTCACTGTGGCCTTGTAGTATAGTTTGAAGTCAGGTAATGTATTTCCTCCTATTTTTTTCTTTTTGCTTAGCATTGCCTTGGATATTCGGTCTATTTCTTGGTTCCATATAAATTCTAAAATAATTTTTTCTAGTTCTGTAAAAAATGTTATTGGTAATTTGATAGGAATAACATTGAATCTGTAAATTGCTTTGGGCAGTATAGCCATTTAATGATATTCTTCCAATCCATGAGCATGGGATATTTTTCCATTTGTCTGTGTCTTCTCTGATTTCTTTGAGTAGTGTTTTGTAATTCTCATTGTAGAGATCTTTCACCTCCCTAGTTAGCTGTATTCTTAGTTATTTAATTTTTTTGTGGCAATTGTGAACAGGATTGCTTCTCTGATTTCGTTCTTAGTTTGGTTGTTGTTGATGTATAGGAATGCTAGTGAGTTTTTACATTGATTTTGTATCCTGAAACTTTGCTGACGTTGTTTATCAGCTGAAAGAGCTTTTGGACGAAGACTATGGGATTTTCTAGATATAGAATCATGTCGTCTGCAAACAGAGAAAGTTTCACTTCCTCCCTTCCTATTCAGATGCTCTTTATTTCTGTCTCTTGCCTGATTGCTCTGGCCAGGACTTATGATACTATGTTGAATAGGAGCGGTGAGAGAGGGCATCCTTGTCTTGTGCTGTTTTTCAAAAGGAATGCTTCCAGCTTTTGCCCATTCAGTATAATGTTGGCTGTGTGTTTGTCATAGATGACTCTTATGATTTTCTGTATAATTTTGAGGTATGTTCCTTCAATACCTAGTTTATTCAGAGTTTTTAACATGAAGTGATGTTCAATTTTATCAAAAGCCTTTTCTGCATCTATTGAGATAATCATGTGGTTTTTGTCTTTAATTTTGTTTCTGTGATGAATCACATTGATTTATTTGTGTATGTTGAACTTCATTCTGGGGATGAAGCCTACTTGATCATGGTGGATTCACTTTTTGATGGCTGTTGGATTTGGTTTGCAAGTATTTTCTTGATAATTTTTGCATCGATGTTCATCAAGGATGTTGACCTGAAGTTTTCTTTTTTTTGTTGTGTCTCCACCAGGTTTTGGTATCAAGATGATGCTGGCATCATAGAATGAGTTAGGGAAAAGTCCCTCCCCCTCAATTTTTGGGAATACTTTCAGTAGGAATGGTACCAACTCTTCTTTGTACATCTGGTAGAATTCGGCTGTGAAACCATCAGGTTCTGGGCTTTTTATGGTTTGTAGGCTATTTATTACTGATTCAATTTCAGAGTTTGTTATTGATCTGTTCAAGGAATCAATTTCTTCCTTGCTCTGTCTTGTGAGGGTGTATGTGTCCAGGAATTTATCCATCTCTTCTAAGATTTCTAATTTATGTGTGTAGAGGTGTTCATAGTGTTTGTTGATGGTTGTTTTTATTTCTGTGGGGCCAGTAGTAACATTCCCTTCCTCATTTCTTTCTTTTTTTTTCTTTTTTTTTCTTTTTTTTGAGATGGAGTCTCACTCTGTCACTCAGGCTGGAGTGCAGTGGTGTGATCTTGGCTCATGGGCTCACTGCAACCTCTGCCTCCCAGGTTCAAGTGATTCTTCTGCCTCAGCATCCTGAGTAGCTGGGATTACAGGCATGCACCACCGTGCCTGGCTAGTTTTTCTTTTTTTTTTTTTGAGACGGAGTCTCGCCCTGTTGCCCAGGCTTCAGTGCAGTGGCACGATCTCAGCTCACTGCAAGCTCCATCTCCCAGGTTCACACCATTCTCCTGCCTCAGCCTCCTGAGTAGCTGGGACTACAGGCACCCACCACCACACCTGGCTAATTTTTTGTATTTTTAGTAGAGATGGGGTTTCACCGTGTTAGCCAAGATGGTCTCGATCTCCTGACCTCATGATCTGCCCACCTTGGCCTCCCAAAGGGCTGGTATTACAGGCGTGAGCCACAGCAACTGGCTGCTAATATTTGATTTTTTAGTAGAGACGAGTTTCACCATGTTGGTCAGCCTGGTCTCAAACTCCCAACCTCAAGTGAACTGCCTACCTCAGCCTCCCAAAATGCTGGGATTACAGGCGTGAGCCACCACACCCAGCTTCCCTTCATCATTTCTAATTGTATTTATTTGGATCTTGTCTCTTTCCTTCTTAATTAGTCTAAGCTAGTGGCCTATTTTATTAATTTTTTCAAAAAACCAACTCCTGGATTTGTTTATTTTTTGGAATGGTTTATTGTGTCTTGATTTTCTTCAGTTCAGCTCTGATTTTTGTTACTTCTCATCTTCTGCTAGCTTTGGGGTTGATTTCTTCTTGCCTCTTGAATTCTTTCAGTTGTGAATCTAAGTTGCTAATTTGAGATCTTTCTAACTTTTTGTTGTATTTAGTGCTATGAATTTCCTGTTTAACACTGCCTTAACTGTGTCCCAGAGATTCTGGTGTATTATATCTTTGTTCTTATTATTTTCAAAGAACTTCTTGATTTCTGCCTTAATTTCATTATTTACTGAAGTCATTCAGGAGCATGTTGTTTAATTTCCATGTAATTGTATGGTTTTGAGCAATTTTCATTGTATTGACTTCTATTTTTATTGTGCTGTGGCCTGAGAGTGTGTTTGGCATGATTTCTTTTTTTTACATTTGTCAAGGATTGTTTTATGTCCAGTTATGTGATTGATTTTAGAGTATGTGCCATGTGGTGATGAGAAGAATGTATATTCTGTTGTTTTGGGGTGGAGACTTCTTAAAAGTCTATCAAATCCATTTGATCCAATGCTGAGTTTAGGTCCTGAATATCTTTGTTAATTTTCTGCCTCAAAGATCTGTGTAATACTGTCAGTGGAGTGTTGAAGACTCCCACTATTATTATGTGGGAATCTATGTCTGTTTTCAGGCCTCTAAGAACTTGCTTTATGAATCTAGGTGATCCTGTGTTGGGTGCATATATATTTAGGACAGTTAGGTCTTCTTATTGAATTGAACACTTTAACATTATGAAATGCCCTTTTTTGTCTTTTTTGATTTTTGTTGGTTTGAAATCTGTTTTGTCTGAAATTAAAATTGCAACTCCTGCTTTTTTCTGTTTCTCATTTGCTTGTTAGATTTTTTTCCATCCCTTTATTTTGAGCCTATGAGTGTCATTACCTGTGAGATGGGTCTCTTGAAGACAGCATAAAGTTGGGTCTTGCTTTTTTTTTTTATCCAGCTTGACACTTTGTGCCTTTTAAGTGGGGTCACTTAGCCTATTTACATTCAAGGTTAGTGTTGATATGTGGGATTTGATCCTGTCATTGTGCTGTTAGCTGGTTATTATGTTGGCTTGTTTGTGTGGTTGTTTTACAGTGACACTGGTCTGTGTGTTTAAGTGTGTTTGTGTATTAGCTGGTAGCAGCCCTTCTTTTCTATATTTAGTGCTCCTTTCAAGATCTCCTGTAAGGCAGGTCTGGTGGTAATGAAGTCCCTCAACATTTGCTTATCTGAAAAGGATCTTTTTTCTTCTTCACATATGAAGCTTAGTTTGGCTGAATATGGAATTCTTGGTTGAAGAATTTTTTTCTTTAACAATGTTGAATTTAGTCCCCCAGTCTCTTCTGGTTTGTAGGGTTTCAGCTGAGAGGTCCACTGTTAGCCTGATGGGGATCCCTTTGTAGGTAACCTGCCCTTTCTCTCTAGCTGCCTTTAACATTCTTTCTTTCATTTTGACCTTGGGAAATCTGACAATTATATGTCTTGGGATGATCTTGCGTATCATCTTGCTGGAGTTCTCTCTATTTCCTGAATTTGACTGTTGGCTTCTCTATCAAGGTTGGGAAGTTTTCATGGACAATACCCTGAAATATATTTTCCAAGTCATTTGCTTTCTCTCCCTCCCTTTCAGGGGTGCCAGTGATTCATAGATTTGGCCTTTTTACATAATCCCATACTTCTTGGAGGTTTTGTTTATTCTTTTTTCTCTATTTTTGTCTGAATGTCTTATTTCAGAAAACCAGTCTTCAAGTTCTGAGATTCTTTCCTCAGCTTGGTTTATTTTGCTGTTAATACTTGTGATTGCATTGTGAAATTATCCTATTGTGTTATTCAGCTCTGTCCAATGTGTTAGGTTTTTTATTATACCAGCTATTTCATTCTTCAGCTCCCTTATCACTTTATTGTGATTCTTATTTTCCTTGGATCAGGTTTTGCCATCCTCCTGCATCTCAACAATCTTTGTTCCAATCCCTATTCTGAATTCTATTCCTGTCATTCCAGCCAGTTCAGCTTGGTTAAAAACTCTTGTTGGAGAACTGGTGTGGTTGTTTGGAGGACATATGACACTGGCCATTTGAGTTATCGGAGTTCTTGTGTTGGTTCTTTCTCATCTCTGTGTGTGGCTATTCCTTTAACTGCAGTGTAGATTGAGTACAGTAATATACTTCCTTTCTGGATGTTTTCACCTGGCAGAGGCTTTGTGTAGGATCTTTATTTGAAGCTGACTTCTTGTCTCTGGTTTCACAGGGGTGTACGTTAGCAAGGTCTTTTTTGTGTTGAAGCTTTGGGGTGTGATCCAGCAGGTGGCACTTAGGCTTACTGGTCAGTTGGTAGACTCTTGCTCAGTTGTGTGATTCCCCTATGTTTCCTCACAGTTGCAGCCATGTTCCCTCTCAGTTCTCTGAAAGTGAGGATTCCTCTCCCCCTTGAGTGCTGGCTGTAGTTCATGGCAATTTCAGTGTTTGTGTTTCTTCCCCAGGTGAGAGACAGCAGATGAAGAGATCTCAGTAGTGGTTGGGGCCAAGGGTTGTTTGCTTGACTCCTGGGGGCCCCACCCCAGAGAGATGTAGGTCAGCAATCTCTCAGTGCAGTCAGCCCAAGATGGAGGATTTCTGCTGTGGCCCCAAGCCAGGGGTTCCCTGTCTGGTGATGAGCTCTGAGGGGTGTGTGGGACCCATGGGAGACAGACTGGCCTCCTCTCCTTGGGTTGACTCTAGTTTGCTGATGGTATGGATAAGGCACTTATGGTCTTTGCTCCTTCATTAGTCCAAGGGTGGCAAGAGAAGTTCCACTGGAAAGACAGTGGCAGAGAGGCTTCCGGTGCCCCTGGGGGCTCTGTCCTGGGAGTTGCTGAGTTGCTACTGGCTCAGTAGCTCTGGCGGGGAGTGGCTGGAGGCCCAGGCCTAGAGGACCTGTGTGAGGAGCTATGGGAACGGGCATCCACGTTACAGTCTGGCCCCTTTTACATAGGGTTGCTGCAGTATGCTTGGGGCCTGCTCCAGTCCCCAGTCACCTCAGATTTTCCAGAACCTGGAGGTGTCACTAGTGAAGACTGCAAAACAGCAAAGATGGCAGCCTGCCCTCCCCCTGGGATCTTTTTCCCAGGGAGGTTCAGACCTGTTGCCAGCCCAAAGGCACCTGCAGGAAGTGACTGGAGACCCCAGTTGGGAGGTCACACTAGTGAGGAGGAACAGGATCAGGACCTGCTTTAAAAAGCAGTCTGCCCACGTTTTGGTAGAACAGTTGTGCTGTGCTGGGGGTCCACTTCAGCCCCTGGTCACCTCAGACACTCTGAAGCTCAAAGGCTGGAATGGCTAAGTCACCCAAACAGCAGAGATGGTGGCCCACCTCCCCCTCTGGGAGCACTGTCCCAGGGGGAATTCAGATCTCTGTCAGATGTAGAGCTTGGGCAGGGGTGGCTGGAGGACCTGGTTGTGAGGTCCCACCCAGCGAGGAGGAATGGGATCGGGCATCCACTTAAAGCAGCAGTCTGGCCACATTTTGGTAGAGAAGCTGTGCCGTACCAGAGGATCAGTTCTGCCCTGGGTCAGCTCACACTCTCCAAAGCCTGAAGGCTAGAACAGCTAAGGTGCCCGAACAGCAAAGATGGTGGACTACACCTCCCCCAAGGAGCTCCTTCTTAGGGAGGTGTAATGCCACTACTGGTAGCCAGCTGGAACTCCAATCCAGTAGGTCTTATCTTGTGAGGTGCCATGGAAGTGGGGCCTGCAGGCTGTTGCTGCTCAGCCCTCTGGATTCTGCCTCTTTCCTACTATTCTACTTTCCCACTTTGCTGAAGCTGCAGCTACTTTTGCCAGAAATCCCAAGTATCTGAGGCTCCAGGGTCTCTGTGCATGCCTGAGCAGCTGCTCTGCTGAAACTCGACATAGCTCTGACTGTCAGACTGAATACTGAAGGCCCTGGTGGAGTGGGTTCACAAGATCTCCTGAACTGAGGTTTGCAAAGATCTGTGGGAGAAGCATGGTTTCCAGGGGTCACTCATTCACTCATTACTTCCCTGGGCATGAGGGATCCTTTGGCTCTGTGTTGCTCCCAGGTGGGCTGTTGTCCTGTCTCGCTTTTCTCCCTTCCCTGTGGGTCAAGTTGTTTCCTTGATTAATCCCAATGGGCATACCTGGATGTTTCCGTTGAGCATATTGTATTTACTCGCCCCTTCTCTTCCTTTCCATGAGAGCCATGCACACTAGCTGCTTCTAGTCAGCCATTTGGCCACTCCTTGTATTTTGGATATTAAATTTTTATCAGTACCATCATAAAAACAGACCTATAGACCAATGGAACAGAATAGAGAGCACAGAATTAGACGCACACATCTATAGTTAACAGATCTTCAACAAAGGTACCAAGAATACACAACAGGGAAAGGACAATGTCTTCAACAAATAGTGTTGGGAAAACTCAATACCTGCATGCAAAAGAATGAAATTAGACCCTTATCTTACACCTTACACAAAAATAAACTCAAAATGGGTTAAACATTTCAACATAAAATCTGATGCTAAAACTCCTAAAAGAAAACATAGAGGAAAAGCTTTATGACATTGGTCATAATTAACGAATTTAAAGTAAAACTTTAATTAAATTAACTCAAAGTAAACTAACTCTAATTAAAGTAAAAATTTGGCAAAAAGAAAAAACAAAAAACAATTTTTAACTTTAAGATACCAATGACCTCTCATTACTTATTTTTCCATATCCAAACCTGGGCCTCAGTTCTTTTTCTATTTTCCGAAAGTAAATTTGTATTGAAGTATAACATATAAATAGAAA
The DNA here is from genome assembly GCF_029289425.2 of Pan paniscus. Lineage (NCBI taxonomy): Eukaryota > Metazoa > Chordata > Mammalia > Primates > Hominidae > Pan > Pan paniscus. The sequence goes on from NC_073272.2 coordinate 69,096,822, forward strand.
AGTGTATATATCTTAAGTGTCTAGCTTGATAACTTTTATTTTATATTATTTTATTTTATTTTATTTTATTTTATTTTATTTTATTTTATTTTATTTTTTATGGAGTCTTGCTCTGTCACCCCAGCTGGAGCGCAGTGGCAAGATCTCGGCTCACTGCAACCTCCAACTCCCTGGTTCAAGCAATTCTCCTGCCTCAGCCTTCTGAGTAGCTGGGATTACAGGTGCATGGCACCACACCTAGCTAATTTTTTTGTATTTTTAGTAGAGACAGGGTTTCACCATGTTAGCTAGACTGGTCTCAAACTCCTGACCTCAGACAATCTGCCCACCTCAGCTTCCCAAAGTGTTGGGATTACAGATGTGAGCCACCTTGCCCGGCCAATAAATTTTCTTTAAGTGAACAAATCCACGTAACCAACACCCAGATCAAGAAACAGAGCATTACCCCAGAAGCCTCACTTTACATCCTGTTCTGTCACCATCTCCCAAAGGTAACTCTATTCTAACTTCTAACATTGTAGGTCAATTTTATCTGTTTTGGAACTTTATAGAATGGACTTATATAGTATGTACTCTTTTTTATCTGGCCTCTTTTGCTCAATACTTCGCTTGTAAAATTCACCCGTGTTTTGGATGGAGGTGTAATTTGTTCATTCTCATTGCTGTATAGTATTCCAGTGTATGAATACATCACAATTTATTTATCCATTATACTGGTGATGAATGTTTGGATTGTTCCAGTTTGGAGCTATTACAAATAATGCTGATAATAATGATGCATTGTCTTATACATGTCTTTTGATGGAGAAATATTTGTATTTCTGTTAGGCATATACTAGAAGTGGAATCGCTGAGAGATAAGATATGTGTATATTAAGCTTCAGTAGATACTTCCAGTTTTCCAAATCTGTTGTAAAAATTTACCCTCCCACCAGCAGTGTATAAGACTGCTTACATTTAATACAATTAATTTTTATTATTTCACATTTTTCCATTCCGGTAGGTATAAAGAAATTTCACACTGTGGTTTTAATTCACATTTCCCTGATGACTAATGAAGTCAAATACTTTTTCATATGTTTGCTAGTCATTCCAGTATCTTTGTTTTTTGGGGGGGGTTATTTTTGTTTTTCTTTGTGATTTACAAGTGTTTCTTATATAGTCTAGATACAATCTTTTGTTGGATCTATGCATTGCAAATACCTTTACCCGCTTTGTGACTTCTCTTTTCACTTGTTAATGGTACCTTTTGATAAACAGAAGTTCTTAGTTTCAGTACAATCCAATTTAACAATGTTTTCTTAAATGGTTAGTACTTTTATGTCCTGATCATGAAATCTCTGCTTATCTTAAGGTCATGAAGATATTCTCTATTTTTTTCCCTAAAAGCTCTATTGTTTTGCTTTTCACATTTAGATCTCTGATCATGCAGCTTTTGATTTAACAGACATATGGGTGTAGCAGAAAAAGGCTATGGGCCCTTGTAAGAAGTAAGAGTAAGAATTAAAAGCATCACACACACTAATGAAGGCCCCCAATGAACCAAACCTTAGTAAAGTATAGACTAGAAAAAAATCCCACTTCATAATCGTATGAGAAAACAAGCACTTAGCTGTTTTGACTTTAGCATTATTGTGTATGTATCAGTGAAGTCTCTTTTAAGGATTCGTACCACAAAGAGTTAAGGCTAAAATGTATATGACTTGTATGTCCAGGAAACTGCAACTAAATATTAACAAAAGTATTCCCAGATTGGTAGTGGTCTGGCGTGCCTAGTAGAAGCAAAGGTAAATCAACTGCAAGGATGGAACTTCAACCCAGGCCATACAGAACTCTGACAAATAAAGCCACATAAAACTGAGCTCACAATTCAAAGAAACAAAAGGCATGAGGAAATATGACACCATTAGTGAGAATTGGCAGAAATAAGACAACAGGATTATACCTCTATGAAATCCATATAATGGAATTAGCAGGTACAGAATATATAAGTATGTCTCATATGGTAAAAGAAATAAAACTTAAAACAAGAAAAGGAAAAAGGAGCAATATACTATTTGAAAAAGACCAGAAACTATTTTCAGATTTTTAAAATAAAAACTTTTGAGATAATTATAGATTCACGTGCGTTTGCAAGAAATAATGCAGAGAGATCCCATTATCTTTTACCCAGTTTCCCCCAATGCTAACATCTTACGTAACTATAGCACAATATCACAACCAGGATACTGACATGGAAACAACCCATTGATTTTATTCAAATTTCTCCAGTTTTACTTATAATCATTTATTTGTGTGTGTGCATTTAGTACTATGCAATTCTATTACTTATAAATTCATGTATCTGCCACCACAGTTAAGATATAAAAGTTCTATCACCATCAGGCTCCCTCATGTTGCCCTTTTATAACCCACCTCCTTCCTGCTCCCTCTCCCATACCTAATCCTTAGCACCCACTTATCTGTTTTTCATCTCTATAATTTTGTCATTTCAAAAATGCTATATAAATGGGATCATACAGTGTGTAATATTTCAAGGTTAGTGTTTTTTACTGGCCATAATTCCCTGGAGATTTATCCCAGTGGTTGTGTTCATCAAGTTTGTTCTTTTTTGTTGCTGAGTAGTGAGAGATAGGACTAGCTGGATTTCCTAGGCCGACTAAGAATTCCTAAGCCTAGCTGGGGAAGGTGACCATGCCTATCTTTAAACTCGGGGCTTGTAACTCAGCTCACACCCAACCAATCAGGTAGTAAAAAGGGCTCACTAAAATACAAATTAAGCTAAAAGCAGGAGGTAAAGAAATAGTCAAATCATATATTGCCTGAGAGCACAGGGGGAGGGACAATGATCAGGATATAAACCCATGCATTTGAGCAGGGAGTGGGCAACCCCCTTTGGGTCCCCTCCCATTGTATGGGAGCTCTGTTTTCACTCTATTAAATCTTGCAACTGCACACTCTTCTGGTCCGTGTTTGTTATGGTTGGAGCTGAGCTTTTGCTCACCGTCCACCACTGCTGTTTGCCGCCATGGCAGACCCGCCACTGACTTCCACCCCTCCAGATCTGGCAGGGTGTCCACTGTGTTTCTGATACAGCAAGGTGCCCATTGCCACTCCTGACTGGGTTAAAGGCTCGTCATTTATCCTGCACGGCTAAGTGCCCAGGTTCGTCCTAATTGAGCTGAAAACTGGTCGCTGGGTTCCATGGTTCTCTTCTATGACCCATGGATTCTAATAGAGCTATAACACTCACCACATGGCCCAAGGTTCATTCCTTGGAATCCGTGAGGCCAAGAACCCCAGATCAGAGAACAAAAGGCTTGCTGCCATCTTGGGAGTGGCCCGTCCCATCTTGGGAGCTCTAAGAACAAAGACCCGCCCATAACAGTAGTATTCTGGGGAGGAGCCAAGATGGCCAAATAGGAACAGCTCCTGTCTACAGCTCCCAGCATGAGCGACGCAGAAGACGGGTGATTTCTGCATTTCCATCTGAGGTACCGGGTTCATCTCACTTGGGAGTGCCAGACAGTGGGCGCAGGTCAGTGGGTGCACGCACCGTGCACGAGCCAAAGCAGGGCGAGGCATTGCCTCACTTGGGAAGTGCAAGGGGTCAGGGAGACCCCTTTCTGAGTCAAAGAAATGGGTGACGGACGCACTTGGAAAATCAGGTCTCTCCCACCCGAATACTGCACTTTTCTGACCGGCTTAAAAAACGGCGCACCACGAGATTATATCCCGCACCTGGCTCGGAGGGTCCTACGCCCATGGAGTCTCACTGCATGCTAGCACAACAGTCTGAGATCAAACTGCAAGGCGGCAGCGAGGCTGGGGGAGGGGCTCCGGCCATTGCCCAGGCTTGTTAGGTAAACAAAGCAGCCAGGAAGCTCCAACTGGGTGGAGCCCACCACAGCTCAAGGAGGCCTGCCTGCCTCTGTAGGCTCCACCTCTGGGGGCAGGGCACAGACAAACAAAAAGACAGCAGTAACCTCTGCAGACTTAAATGTCCCTGTCTGACAGCTTTGAGGAGAGCAGTGGTTCTCCCAGCATGCAGCTGGAGATATGAGAACGGGCAGACTGCCTCCTCAAGTGGGTCCCTGACCCCCGACCCCTGAGCAGCCTAACTGGGAGGCACCCCCCAGCAGGGGCACACTGACAACTCACACAGCAGGGTACTCCAACAGACCTGCAGCTGAAGGTCCTGTCTGTTAGAAGGAAAACTAACAAACAGAAAGGACATCCACACCAAAAACCCATCTGTACATCACCATCATCAAAGACCAAAAGTAGATACAACCACAAAGACGGGGAAAAAACAGAACAGAAAAACTGGAAACTATAAAAAGCAGAGCGCCTCTCCTCCAAAGGAACGCAGTTCCTCACCAGCAATGGAACAAAGCTGGATGGAGAATGACTTTGACGAGCTGAGAGAAGAAGGCTTCAGACGATCAAATTACTCTGAGCTACGGGAGGACATTCAAACCAAAGGCAAAGAAGTTGAAAACTTTGAAAACAATTTAGAAGAATGTATAACTAGAATAACCAATACAGAGAAGTGCTTAAAGGAGCTGAGGGAGCTGAAAACCAAGGCTTGAGAACTACGTGAAGAATGCAGAAGCCTCAGGAGCCGATGCGATCAACTGGAAGAAAGGGTATCAGCAATGGAAGATGAAATGAATGAAATGAAGTGAGAAGGGAAGTTTAGAGAAAAAAGAATAAAAAGAAATGAGCAAAGCCTCCAAGAAATATGGGATTATGTGAAAAGACCAAATCTACGTCTGATTGGCGTACCTGAAAGTGATGGGGAGAATGGAACCAAGTTGGAAAACACTCTGCAGGATATTATCCAGGAGAACTTCCCCAATCTAGCAAGGCAGGCCAATGTTCAGATTCAGGAAATAAAGAGAAAGCCACAAAGATACTCCTCGAGAAGAACAACTCCAAGACACATAATTTTCAGATTCACCAAAGTTGAAATGAAGGAAAAAACGTTAAGGGCAGCCAGAGAGAAAGGTCGGGTTACCCTCAAAGGGAAGCCCATCAGACTAACAGCTGATCTCTCAGCAGAAACCCTACAAGCCAGAAGAGAGTGGGGGCCAATATTCAACATTCTTAAAGAAAAGAATTTTCAATGCAGAATTTCATATCCAGCCAAACTAAGCTTCATAAGCAAAGGAGAAATAAAATACTTTACAGACAAGGAAATGCTGAGAGATTTTGTCACCACCAGGCCTGCCCTAAAAGAGCTCCTGAAGGAAGCACTAAACACAGAAAGGAACAACCAGTACCAGCCACTGCAAAATCGTGCCAAAATGTAAAGACCATCGAGACTAGGAAGAAACTGCATCAACTAACGAGCAAAAGAACCAGATAACATCATAATGACAGGATCAAATTCACACATAACACTATTAACTTTAAATGTAAATGGACTAAATGCTCCAATTAAAAGACACAGACTGGCAAATTGGATAAAGAGTCAAGACCCAAAGGTGTGCTGTATTCAGGAAACCCATCTCACATGCAGAGACACACATAGGCTCAAAATAAAAGGATGGAGAAAGATCTACCAAGCCAATGCAAAACAAAAAAAGGCAGGGGTTGCAATCCTAGTCTCTGATAAAACAGACTTTAAACCAACAAAGATCAAAAGAGACAAAGAAGGCCATTACTTAATGGTAAAGGGATCAATTCAACAAGAAGAGCTAACTATCCTAAATATATATGCACCCAATACAGGAGCACCCAGATTCATAAAGCAAGTCCTGGGTGACCTACAAAGAGAGATAGACTCCCACACATTAATAAGGGAGACTTTAACACCCCACTGTCAACATTAGACAGATCAACGAGACAGAAAGTCAACAAGGATACCCAGGAATTCAACTCAGCTCTGCACCAAGCCGACCTAATAGACATCTACAGAACTCTCCACCCCAAATCAACAGAATATACATTTTTTTCAGCACCACACCACACCTATTCCAAAATTGACCACATACTTGGAAGTAAAGCACTCCTCAGCAAATGTAAAAGAACAGAGATTATAACAAACTATCTCTCAGACCACAGTGCAATCAAACTAGAACTCAGGATTAAGAATCTCACTCAAAACCACTCAACTACATGGAAACTGAACAACCTGCTCCTGAATGACTACTGGGTACATAATGATATGAAGGCAGAAATAAAGATGTTCTTTGAAACCAATGAGAACAAAGACACAACATAACAGAATCTCTGGGACGCATTCAAAGCAGTGTGTAGAGGGAAATTTATAGCACTAAATGCCCACAAGAGAAAGCAGGAAAGATCCAAAATTGACACCCTAACATCACAATTAAAAGAACTAGAAAAGCAAGAGCAAACACATTCAAAAGCTAGCAGAAGGCAAGAAATAACTAAAATCAGAGCAGAACTGAAGGAAATAGAGACACAAAAAACCCTTCAAAAAATTAAAGAATCCAGGAGCTGGTTTTTTGAAAGGATCAAAAAAATTGATAGACTGCTAGCAAGACTAATAAAGAAAAAAAGAGAGAAGAATCAAATAGACGCAATAAAAAATGATAAAGGGGATATCACCACCGATCCCACAGAAATACAAACTACCACCAGAGAATACTACAAACACCTCTATGCAAATAAACTAGAAAATCTAGAAGAAATGGATAAATTCCTCGACACATACACTCTCCCAAGACTAAACCAGGAAGAAGTTGAATCTCTGAACAGACCAATAACAGGATCTGAAATTGTGGCAATAATCAATAGCTTCCAACCAAAAAGAGTCCAGGACCAGATGGATTCACAGCCGAATTCTACCAGAGGTATAAGGAGGAGCTGGTACCATTCCTTCTGAAATTATTCCAATCAATAGAAAAAGAGGGAATCCTCCCTAACTCATTTTATGAGGCCAGCATAATTCTGATACCAAAGCCTGGCAGAGACACAACAAAGAAAGAGAATTTTAGACCAATATCCTTGATGAACATTGATGCAAAAATCCTCAATAAAATACTGGCAAAACGAATCCAGCAGCACATCAAAAAGCTTATCCACCATGATCAAGTGGGCTTCATCCCTGGGATGCAAGGCTGGTTCAATATACGCAAATCAATAAATGTAATCCAGCATATAAACAGAGCCAAAGACAAAAACCACATGATTATCTCAATAGATGCAGAAAAAGCCTTTGACAAAATTCAACAACCCTTCATGCTAAAAACTCTCAATAAATTTGGTATTGATGGGACGTATTTCAAAATAATAAGAGCTATCTATGACAAACCCACAGCCAATATCATACTGAATGGGCAAAAACTGGAAGCATTCCCTTTCAAAGCTGGCACAAGACAGGGATGCCCTCTCTCACCACTCCTATTCAACATAGTGCTGGAAGTTCTGGCCAGGGCAATTAGGCAGGAGAAGGAAATAGAGCGTATTCAATTAGGAAACGAGGAAGTCAAATTGTCCCTGTTTGCAGATGACATGATTGTATATCTAGAAAACCCCATTGTCTCAGCCCAAAATCTCCTTAAGCTGGTAAGCAACTTCAGCAAAGTCTCAGGATACAAAATCAATGTACAAAAATCACAAGCATTCTTATACACCAACAACAGTCAAACAGAGAGCCAAATCATGAGTGAACTCCCATTCACAATTGCTTCAAAGAGAATAAAATACCTAGGAATCCAACTTACAAGGGCTGTGAAGGACCTCTTCAAGAAGAACTACAAACCACTGCTCAAGGAAATAAAAGAGGATACAAACAAATGGAAGAACATTCCATGCTCATGGGTAGGAAGAATCGATATCGTGAAAATGGCCATACTGCCCAAGGTAATTTATAGATTCAATGCCATCCCCATCAAGCTACGAATGACTTTCTTCACAGAATTGGAAAAAACTACTTTAAAGTTCATATGGAACCAAAAAAGAGCCCGCATCGCCAAGTCAATCCTGAGCCAAAAGAACAAAGCTGGAGGCATCACACTACCTGACTTCAAACTATACTACAAGGCTACAGTAACCAAAACAGCATGGTACTGGTACAAAAACAGAGAAATAGATCAATGGAACAGAACAGAGCCCTCAGAAATAACACTGCATATCTACAACTATCTGATTTTTGACAAACGTGACAAAAACAAGCAATGGGGAAAGGATTCCCTATTTAATAAATGGTGCTGGGAAAACTGGCTAGCCATATGTAGAAAGCTGAAACTGGATCCCTTCCTTACACCTTATACAAAAATCAATTCAAGATGGATTAAAGACTTAAACGTTAGACCTAAAACCATAAAAACCCTAGAAGAAAACCTAGGCATTACCATTCAGGACATAGGCATGGGCAAGGACTTCATGTCTAAAACACCAAAAGCAATGGCAACAAAAGCCAAAATTGACAAATGGGATCTAATTAAACTAAAGAGCTTCTGCACAGCAAAAGAAACTACCATCAGAGTGAACAGGCAACCTACAAAATGGGAGAAAATTTTCTCAACCTACTCATCTGACAAAGGGCTAATATCCAGAATCTACAATGAACTCAAACAAATTTACAAGAAAAAAACAAACAACCCCATCAAAAAGTGGGCAAAGGACATGAACAGACACTTCTCAAAAGAAGACATTTATGCAGCCAAAAAACACATGAAGAAATGCTCATCATCACTGGCCATCAGAGAAATGCAAATCAAAATCACAATGAGATACCATCTCACGCCAGTTAGAATGGTGATCATTAAAAAGTCAGGAAACAACAGGTGCTGGAGAGGATGTGGAGAAATAGGAACACTTTTACACTGTTGGTGGGACTGTAAACTAGTTCAACCATTGTGGAAGACAGTGTGGCGATTCCTCAGGGATCTAGAACTAGAAATACCATTTGACCCAGCCATCCCATTACTGGTTATATACCCAAAGGACTATAAATCATGCTGCTATAAAGACACATGCGCACTTATGTTTATTGCAGCACTATTCACAATAGCAAAGACTTGGAACCAACCCAAATGTCCAACAATGATAGACTGGATTAAGAAAATGTGGCACATATACACCATGGAATACTATGCAGCCATAAAAAATGATGAGTTCATGTCCTTTTAGGGACATGGATGAAATTGGAAATAATCATTCTCACTAAACTATCGCAGGAACAAAAAACCAAACACCGCATATTCTCACTCATAGGTGGGAATTGAACAATGAGATCACATGGACACAGGAAGGGGAATATCACACTCTGGGGACTGTTGTGGGGTGGGGGGAGGGGGGAGGGATAGCATTGTGAGATATACCTAATGCTAGATGACGAGTTAGTGGGTGCAGCACACCAGCATGGCACATGTATACATATGTAACTAACCTGCACAATTTGCACATGTACCCTAAAACTTAAAGTATAATAAAAAAATAAAAATAAATAAATAAATAAATAAATAAAGTAGAGAAAGATCTAAAAAAAAAAAAACAAAAAAAAACAGTAGTATTCCATGGTATGGAAGTAACACAGTTTGTTTAATCATTTTCCCACTGAAAGATATCTGTATTGTTTCCAATTTTTGGCTACTATGAATAAAGCTGCTATAAGTATTCATGTACAGGTGTTTGTGTAAACATGTTTTCATTTCTCTGGAATAAATCCCCAGGGGTCTAATTGATGGATCACATGGTAGCTGCAGGTTTAGTTTTATAAGAAGCAGCCAAACTGTTTTCCAGATGACTATACCATTTTATATTCCTAGTAATTTACGTGGAATCTGGTTTCTCACCGTCCACACCAGCATTTAGTGTTGTCATTGTTTTTTAAATTTTAGCCATGCTGATGTTTATAGTGATACCTTATTATGGTTTTAATTTGTATTTCCCTAATGGATAATGATGCTATAAATATTTTAATGTGCTTATTTGCCATCCGTATATCCTCTTTTGTGAAATATGTCTTCATGTCTTTTGTCCATTTTTAATTGGATTGTTTTGTTTTTCTACTTTTGAGTATGATAATTCTTTATATATTCTAGATACCAGTACTTTATTGGATATATCACTTATGAATATCTTCCCCCAGCCTGTAGCTTCTGTCTTTATTCTCTTAACAGGATCTTTTCCAAAGTGAAGGTTTTTAATTTTGATGGGATCCAATCTATCAATTTTCCTTCTATGCATCATGCTTTTGATACAAGTCTAGGAAATCTTTGCCTAGCCCTAGATTCTGAAGACTTTCTCCTGTTTTGTTCTCTAAAAGTTTTACAGATTCATGTTTTGCATTTAAGTCTGTGGCCCATTTTGAGTTAATCCTTACATGAGTTGAGAGGTTTAGTTTGAGGTTCTCCTCCTCCTCCACCTCCTCCTTCTTCTCTTCTTCTACTTTCTTCTTCCTTTTTCTTTCTTTTTTTTTTTTTTGCCTATGTATGTCCAATTGTTCCTGCACCATTAGTTTAAAACACTCTCCTTCCACTGGACACAGTGGCTCGCACCTGTAATCCCAGCTACTTGGGAGGCTGAGGTGGGAGGATTGTTTGAGGCCACAAGTTTGAAACCAGCCTGAGCAACATAGCAACCCCATCTCTAAAATAATAATAACAAATTAGAGGAATGGTGGCTGATGCCTGTGGTCCTAACTACTCGGGAGACTGAGGCGGGAAGATTGTTTGAGCCCAGGAGTTGGAGGCTGCAGTGAGCTATGGTGTTGCCAACAGAGCGAGACCCTGTCCCTAAAAAAGGACCCTCCTTCCCTTTGTCCATCATTAAATTGGATTGCTTGTTGATTGTATGCGCTCTTCTTTAACTATTGATATGGTGAATTATTTTGACTGATTTTCAAATGATGAAAATAGGTTTCTATACCAGTAATAAACCCCACTTACTCACTGTGTATATTATTTTAAATAAATTGTTAGATTTGGATTACTAATATTTTATTGAGAATTTTTGTGTCTAAGTTCATGAGAGATGTTGGTCTGCAGTTGTCTTTTCTTGTACTTTTGTTGTCTATTTTTGAAATCAAGGTAGTACTCATAAAATAAGTTGGGAAATATTCTTCCTCTTTCATTTTCTGGAGTGAATTGAATAAAATTGGTGCTAATTCATCCTTAAATGTTTGGTAAGATTATTCAGTAAAAACATCTTGGCCTGGAGATTTCTTTTCCAGGAGTTTTAAATTTCCTTAATAGCTATAGAGCTAGTCAAATAATATAGTTCCTATTGGGTGAATTTTGACAGTTTGTGGTTTTTAAGGAACTGGTCCAATTCTTCTAAGTTTTTGAATTTATGAGTGTAAAGTTGTTATAGTATTCCCATATTATCCTTTTAATAGCCTTAGGATCTGTGTTGCTATCCTGCCTCATTCTTGATATTGGTTGTTTGTGTCTTCTCTCTTTTTATTTTTATCAGTCTTGCTAAAGGTTAATCACTTTTATTTTTAAAGAACCACCTTCTTGTTTTCTTTATTTTCTCTATTGTTTTCCTACTGCCAATTCATTGATTTCTGTTCTTTATTGTTTTCTTCCTTCTGCTTCTTTCAAGTTTATTTTGCTCTTCTTTTCTAGTTTCCTGAGGTAAGAACTTATATTATTGATTTGAGATGCTACCTTTTTCTAATGTAAGCATTTAATGCTAAAAATGTCCCTTCAGCTCTACCTTACCTGCATTCTCTGTATTTTGATATGTGTATTTTCACTTTAGTTCAGTTCTATATATTTTAAATTTTCCTTTGAGGCTAATAATTCCATGAATTATTCAGATGTATGTTGACTAATTTCCACAACTTCAGAGATTTTACAGTCATCTTTCTGTTATTGAGTTCTAGTTTGATTCCATTATGGCCAGAGAACATACTCTGTATGATTTCAATTCTTAAAAATTTTTGAGGTTTTTTTTTTTATGATCCAGGATATGGTCTATGTTGGCGGATGTTTCATGGGCATTTGAAAACAATTTGTATTCTGCTCAATATATGTCAGTCAGATCCAATTTGTTTATGGTATTGTTCAGTTCTATACACTTGCTGATTTTCTATCTAGAAGTTCTGCTCAGTTCTATATGCTTGCTGATTTTCTATCTAGAAGTTCTATCAGTTGCTAAGAAGATAGTGTTGAAGTTCCACACTATAATTGTGGATTTTTCTATTTCTCCTTTCGGTTCTATCAGTTTTTATCTCATGTGTTTCGAGGCTCTGTTTTGGTGTGTGCACATAGGAGATCACTATGTCATTTTGGTGCATTGATCCTTTCATGACTATGCAATATCCTTCTTTGTCTGTAATAATTTTATCGGCTATGACATCTACTTTACAGAATATTAACACAGCCATTCCTGCCTTTTTATGTTTGAATGGCAAGTCTTTTATTTTCAACCTATGCTGATAAATTTAAGTGAACTCCTTGTAAACAGCAAATATGTCATTTAAAAAAACCCACTCTACCAATTTCTCTTTTAATTAGTGTATTTACACCATTAACACTTAAGGTAATTATTGATATTTTAGGGCTTAAATGTGACATTTTGCTATTTGCTTTCTGGTTCCTGTTTCCCATTCCTCTGTTTCTCTTTTCTTGCTTCTTGTGTGTTAATTAAAAATTGATTTTTAGTGTTTTTAAGTGTATCAGTTTGTGTAGTTATTGTTTTATATTGTTATTACAATATGCATATGTAACTTATCAGAGACTACTGATATCAATTTCTTACCACTTTAAGGTGTTTTAAATGTATCTGGATTTTCTTTTTATTCAGGTATAGTGAGGCCAACAGATCAGGAGATGATTACCGTTGAAAAGATAGTTTGTTACAAGATCCTAAGAGAAGGGCATAAGCAATGCCACACAGGACAGCATGGAAAAGTACCAGGCAAGTAAATTAAGTGGCTGAAAGAGTGAAGGGAAAGCGTGGGCAAAAAGCTTTATTGTGGTTTTCTGAGGAAGGAATGCGCGAGGTAGGGCAAGTAATTGAGTATGCTTTGGTTTGGATAGTTTGAATACTTTTGGCTGTCTCTAGGCTGTAGGGATGGTCCCTAGTTGTCTAGCACCTGGCCTTGGGGTGATTAGGGCAGAGGAATATTGCCTCCTGGAGCATAAAATCCAGGTAGAAGAAGTGGTCTGGAGTGTGGGTTCCGGATTGGTTCATTTGCATATGAAAGACATGCTCCCTGGTGAATGTATCGCTGAGAATTGTTTAGCCCTAGGATGAGCAGTCTCTCCCCAGTCAGCAATGCCCTAGGTGCCAAAGCATCAATAATATAGGAAATAAGAAAATATAGTAATACACAAATGAAATATAGAAACATCACTTCCATTTAGGCTCTTTTACCTTCCCCATATTTAAATATCATTGCCTTGAGTATCAGGTGGTATTGTATTTGTTTCAATCATCAAATATAATTTAGAAAACTCATGGGGATATGTAACCATATTTCTGCTTTTTCTGTTGTTCTTTAGTCTTTCCTGCAACTCTAAGATTCCTTCTTTTATCACTTCCTTTCTACTTGAAGAAACTTCTTTAGCAATTCTTTAAGGGGAGGTCTACTAGTGACCAATTCTTTCAGTCATCTTTCATGTGGCAATGTCTTTATTTTTTTTATTTTATTTTTTTTTATACTTTAAGTTTTAGGGTACATGTGCACAATGTGCAGGTTAGTTACATATGTACACATGTGCCATGCTGGTGTGCTGCACCCACTAACTCGTCCTCTAGCATTAGGTATATCTCCCACTGCAATCCCTACCCCCTCCCCCAACCCCACAACAGTCCCCAGAGTGTGATGTTCCCCTTCCTGTGTCCATGTGATCTCATTGTTCAATTCCCACCTATGAGTGAGAATATGCAGTGTTTGGTTTTTTGTTCTTGCAATAGTTTACTGAGAATGATGGTTTCCAATTTCATCCATGTCCCTATAAAGGACATGAACTCATCATTTTTTAAGGCTGCATAGTATTGCATGGTGTATATGTGCCACATTTTCTTAATCCAGTCTATCATTGTTGGACATTTGGCTTGGTTCCAAGTCTTTGCTATTGTGAATAGTTCTGCAATAAACATACGTGTGCATGTGTCTTTATAGCAGCATGATTTATAGTCCTTTGGGTATATAACCAGTAATGGGATGGCTGGGCCAAATGGTATTTCTAGTTCTAGACCCCTGAGGAATCGCCACACTGACTTCCACAATGGTTGAATTAGTTTACAGTCCCACCAACAGTGTAAAAGTGTTCCTATTTCTCCACATCCTCTCCAGCACCTGTTGTTTCCTGACTTTTTAATGATTGTCATTCTAACTGGTGTGAAATGGTATCTCATTGTGGTTTTGATTTGCATTTCTCTGATGGCCAGTGATGGTGAGCATTTTTCATGTGTTTTTTGGCTGCATAAATGTCTTCTTTTGAGAAGTGTCTGTTCATGTCCTTCACCCACTTTTTGATGGGGTTGTTTGTTTTTTTCTTGTAAATTTGTTTGAGTTCATTGTAGATTCTGGATATTAGCCCTTTGTCAGATGAGTAGGTTGTGAAAATGTTCTCCCATTTTGTAGGATGCCTGTTCACTCTGATGGTAGTTTCTTTTGCTGTGCAGAAGCTCTTTAGTTTAATTAGATCCCATTTGTCAATTTTCCTTTTGTTGCCATTGCTTTTGGTGTTTTAGACATGAAGTCCTTGCCCATGCCTATGTCCTGAATGGTAATGCCTAGGTTTTCTTCTAGGGTTTTTATGGTTTTAGGTCTAACATATAAGTCTTTAATCCATCTTGAATTGATTTTTGTATAAGGTGTAAGGAAGGGATCCAGTTTCAGCTTTCTACATATGGCTAGCCAGTTTTCCCAGCACCATTTATTAAATAGGGAATCCTTTCCCCATTGCTTGTTTTTCTCAGGTTTGTCAAAGATCAGATAGTTGTAGATATGCGGCGTTATTTCTGAGGGCTCTGTTCTGTTCCATTGGTCTATATCTCTGTTTTGGTACCAGTACCATGCTGTTTTGGTTACTGTAGCCTTGTAGTATAGTTTGAAGTCAGGTAGTGTGATGCCTCCAGCTTTGTTCTTTTGGCTCAGGATTGACTTGGCGATGTGGGCTCTTTTTTGGTTCCATATGAACTTTAAAGTAGTTTTTTTCCAATTCTGTTAAGAAAGTCATTGGTAGCTAGATGGGAATGTCATTGAATCTATAAATTACCTTGGGCAGTATGGCCATTTTCACGATATTGATTCCTCCTACCCATGAGCATGGAATGTTCTTCCATTTGTTTGTTTCCTCTTTAATTTCCTTGAGCAGTGGTTTGTAGTTCTCCTTGAAGAGGTCCTTCACGTCACTTGTAAGTTGGATTCCTAGGTATTTTATTCTCTTTGAAGCCATTGTGAATGGGAGTTCACTCATGATTTGGCTCTCTGTTTGTCTTTTGTTGGTGTATAAGAATGCTTGTGATTTTTGTACATTGATTTTGTATCCTGAGACTTTGCTGAAGTTACTTATCAGCTTAAGGAGATTTTGGGCTGAGACAATGGGGTTTTCTAGATATACAATCATGTCGTCTGCAAACAGGGACAATTTGACTTCCTCTTTTCCTAACTGAATACCCTTTATTTCCTTCTCCTGCCTAATTGCCCTGGCCAGAGCTTCCAACACTATGTTGAATAGGAGTGGTGAGAGAGGGCATCCCTGTCTTGTGCCAGCTTTGAAAGGGAATGTTTCCAGTTTTTGCCCATTCAGTATGATATTGGCTGTGGGTTTGTCATAGATAGCTCTTATTATTTTGAGATACATCCCATCAATACCTAATTTATTGAGAGTTTTTAGCATGAAGGGTTGTTGAATTTTGTCAAAGGCTTTTTCTGCATCTATTGAGATAATCATGTGGTTTTTGTCTTTGGTTCTGTTTATATGCTGGGTTACATTTATTGGTTTGCATATATTGAACCAGCCTTGCATCCCAGGGTTGAAGCCCACTTGATCATGCTGGATAAGCTTTTTGATGTTCTGCTGGATTCGTTTTGCCAGTATTTTATTGAGGATTTTTGCATCAATGTTCATCAAGGATATTGGTCTAAAAATCTCTTTTTTGGTTGTGTCTGTGCCCGGCTTTGGTATCAGGATGATGCTGGCCTCATAAAATGAGTTACGGAGGATTCCCTCTTTTTCTATTGATTGGAATAGTTTCAGAAGGAGTGGTACCAGGTCCTCCTTGTACCTCTGGTAGAATTCGGCTGTGAATCCATCTGGTCCTGGACTCTTTTTGGTTGGTAAGCTATTGATTATTGCCACAATTTCAGCTCCTGTTATTGGTCTTTTTAGAGATTCAACTTATTCCTGGTTTAGCCTTGGGAGGGTGTATGTGTCAAGGAATTTATCCGTTTCTTCTAGATTTTCTAGTTTATTTGCATAGAGGTGTTTGTAGTATTCTCTGATGGTAGTTTGTATTTCTGTGGGATCGGTGGTGATATCCCCTTTATTATTTTTTATTGCGTCTATTTGATTCTTCTCTCTTTTTTTCTTTATTAGTCTTGCTAGTGGTCTATCAGTTTTGTTGATCCTTTCAAAAAACCAGCTCCTGGATTCTTTAATTTTTTGAAGGGTTTTTTGTGTCTCTATTTCCTTCAGTTCTGCTCTGATTTTAGTTATTTCTTGCCTTCTGCTAGCTTTTGAATGTGTTCGCTCTTGCTTTTCTAGTTCTTTTAATTGTGATGTTAGGGTGTCAATTTTGGATCTTTCCTGCTTTCTCTTGTGGGCATTTAGTGCTATAAATTTCCCTCTACACACTGCTTTGAATGCGTCCCAGAGATTCTGGTATGTTGTGTCTTTGTTCTCATTGGTTTCTAAGAACATCTTTACTTCTGCCTTCATTTCGTTATGTACCCAGTAGTCATTCAGGAGCAGGTTGTTCAGTTTCCATGTAGTTGAGTGGTTTTGAGTGAGATTCTTAATCCTGAGTTCTAGTTTGATTGCACTGTGGTCTGAGAGATAGTTTGTTATAATCTCTGTTCTTTTACATTTGCTGAGGAGTGCTTTACTTCCAACTATATGGTCAATTTTGGAATAGGTGTGGTGTGGTGCTGAAAAAAATGTATATTCTGTTGATTTGGGGTGGAGAGTTCTGTAGATGTCTATTAGGTCTGCTTGGTGCAGAGCTGAGTTCAATTCCTGGGTATCCTTGTTGACGTTCTGTCTCGTTGATCTGTCTAATGTTGACAGTGGGGTGTTAAAGTCTCCCATTATTAATGTGTGGGAGTCTAAGTCTCTTTGTAGGTCACTCAGGACTTGCTTTGTGAATCTGGGTGCTCCTGTATTGGGTGCATATATATTTAGGATAGTTAGCTCTTCTTGTTGAATTGATCCCTTTACCATTATGTAATGGCCTTCTTTGTCTCTTTTGATCTATGTTGGTTTAAAGTCTGTTTTATCAGAGACTAGGATTGCAACCCCTGCCTTTTTTCATTTTCCATTTGCTTGGTAGATCTTCCTCCATCCTTTTATTTTGAGCCTATGTGTGTCTCTGCATATGAGATGGGTTTCCTGAATACAGCACACTGATGTTTCTTGACTCTTTATCCAATTTGCCAGTCTGTGTCTTTTAATTGGAGCATTTAGTCCATTTACATTTAAAGTTAATATTGTTATGTGTGAATTTGATCCTGTCAGTATGATGTTATCTGGTTATTTTGCTCGTTAGTTGATGCGGTTTCTTCCCAGTCTCGATGGTCTTTACATTTTGGCATGATTTTGCAGTGGCTGGTACTGGTTGTTCCTTTCCACGTTTAGCGCTTCCTTCAGGAGCTCTTTTAGGGCAGGCCTGGTGGTGACAAAATCTCTCAGCATTTGCTTGTGTGTAAAGTATTTTATTTCTCCTTCACTTATGAAGCTTAGTTTGGCTGGATATGAAATTCTTGGTTGAAAATTCTTTTCTTTAAGAATGTTGAATATTGGCCCCCACTCTCTTCTGGCTTGTAGAGTTTCTGCCAAGAGATCTGCTGTTAGTCTGATGGGCTTCCCTTTGAGGGTAACCCAACCTTTCTCTCTGGCTGCACTTAACATTTTTTCCTTCATTTCAACTTTGGTGAATCTGTCAATTATGTGTCTTGGTGTTGCTCTTCTCGAGGAGTATCTGTGTGGCGTTCTCTGTATTTCCTCAATCTGAATGTTGGCCTGCCTTGCTAGATTGGGGAAGTTCTCCTGGATAATATCCTGCAGAGTGTTTTCCAACTTGGGTCCATTCTCCCCGTCACTTTCAGGTACACCAATCAGACGTAGATTTGGTCTTTTCACATAGTCCCATATTTCTTGGAGGCTTTGCTCGTTTCTTTTTATTCTTTTTTCTCTAAACTTCCCTTCTCGCTTCATTTCATTCATTTCATCTTCCATCGCTGATACCCTTTCTTCCAGTTGATCACATCGGCTCCTGAGGCTTCTGCATTCTTCACATAGTTCTCGAGCCTTGGTTTTCAGCTCCATCAGCTCCTTTAAGCACTTCTCTGTATTGGTTATTCTAGTTATACATTCTTCTAAATTTTTTTCAAAGTTTTCAACTTCTTTGCCTTTGGTTTGAATGTCCTCCCATAGCTCGGAGTAATTTGATCATCTGAAGCCTTCTTCTCTCAGCTCGTCAAAGTCATTCTCCATCCAGCTTTGTTCCATTGCTGGTGAGGAACTGCGTTCCTTTGGAGGAGGACAGGCACTCTGCTTTTTAGAGTTTCCAGTTTTTCTGTTCTGTTTTTTCCCCATCTTTGCTGTTTTATCTACTTTTGGTCTTTGATGATTGTGATGTAGGGATGGGTTTTTGTTGTGGATGTCCTTTCTGTTTGTTAGTTTTCCTTCTAACAGACAGGACCCTCAGCTGCAGGTCTGTTGGAGTACCCTGCCGTGTGAGGTGTCAGTGTGCCCCTGCTTGGGGGTGCCTCCCAGTTAGGCTGCTCGGGGGTCAAGGGTCATGGACCCACTTGAGGAAGCAGTCTGCCTGTTCTCAGATCTCCAGCTGCGTGCTGGGAGAACCACTGCTCTCTTCAAAGCTCAGATGGAAATGCAGAAATCACCCGTCTTCTGCGTAGCTCATGCTGGGAGCTATAGACCAGAGCTGTTCCTATTCAGCTATCTTGGCTCCTCCCCCAGCAATGTCTTTATTTCCACTTTACTCCTGAAGTATAGTTTCATCAGATATAGAAGTCACAGTTGACAGCTCTTTTCTTGAAAAAAAGCACTTGAAAAATGTACCACTTCCTTCTGGTCTTCATGATTTCAGATGAGAAATCTGCTGTAATTTGAATTGGTGTTCCCATGTAGGTAATGTGTCATTTCCCTCTGTCTCCTTTCAGGCTTTTTTCTTTGTCATTACTTTTCAGAAGTTTAATTATCATATGTCTTGATGTAGACTTTTTTGGGGCTGTCATTTTGGGTTTTGTTCAGTTTCTTAGAAGTTTTTAGTCATTATTTCTTTAAATATTCTTTCATTATCACTCTTTGCTTTCTCTTTCTGGGGCTCCAATGGTATCAATGTTTGATTTTTGTTATGCCACAGATATATAAGTCTCTGTTCATATTTTTTCCAGTCTATTTTATCTCTGTGGTTCAGACTGGATGAATTCCATTGACAAGTCTATCAGTCCCAACTGATTCGATCCTCTGTTATCTCCACTCTAGTATTGAACCCATCTAACAAGTATTTAATTTCTATTTTGATTATATAACATATATTTGATTCTTTTTTGTAATTTGTATTTATTTACTGAGAAATTCTATTTTTTTCTTTGTTGTAAGATAATTTTTATAATGGCTATTTTAAAATCCTTGTCAGATAATTTCAACATCTGATTCATCTTAGTGTTGCCACCTGTTGATTATCTTTTCTCATTAAAGTTGTGATTTTCTTCTTATGATAGGCAATTTTTTATTGTATCCTAAACATTGTGTCTATTATTTTAGGAGGCTCTGGATCCTATTTAAATATTTTATTATAGCAAGAAGTCACCCTGTTATATATAGCATACAGGTCTTGGCCTACTTTTGTGGACTCTGATTCTAATGACAATTAAATTTTAGAGCCTTTGAAGTGCCATTTTTGTGAGCTTGATTATCTGGTGCAGCTGGATCTCTCACTAGTTTCTGGCAGTGATGCTGAGTAGGGAGAAGGAGTTTCCCCAGGCCATCCCACAATAGTATAGAACATCCCCTGGTCCATGCCACTTCTGATGGGATCCTCCTTGCTGCTGCTACCCAGTTACTTTGTTTCTCTTGGTGGAGGATGTAAGTACCCAGCCTAATAAGGAAGGAGAACACTTCTCTTGGTCCCTTATCATCAGCAGGTTCTCCAATTGAGCTTCCCTGCTAATGCTACCAGTTTCACCTTGGATTATCATCAAGATTCCAATATCATCCAGGGGAAAAGTGAGTCTACCTTTGCTGTCTTCTATTGCTAGGTAGAAAGGAGATCAGGAAACACTAGGCCTGGGTAGCCTTCTTTTTGGTTGGGGTTATAGGATGTCCTGCTAAGTTTCCTCCAATCCTAGAGTCTCTAACCAGTCTACCCTCCTCTTTCCACTGTTTACAGTTCTCTTTTGTCTGGCTCTTGCATTATTTCCTGGGTTTATCTTATCATTGAGTCTATACCACCCTGTCCAGGAGGAACTTGTTTATGCCATGTTATTTGGATCTGAAGCCCCATTTGTTTTCTTTTAAGAATTTGTATTTTTTTGTTCAGATTCTCTATCTTTTAATCTTTATGGCCATATTTTTCCTTTCTTATTTATATAAAAATGCTTTAAAGCCCTTGTCTACAAATTCCAATATGTGGCTTATTTCAGGTTGGTTTATATTGACTGCTGTTTCTCTTGACATTGAGTCACATTTTTCTGTTTCTTCACATATCTACTCACTTTTTATTTTACTTTTGACCTTGTGGATTGTACAGTATAGTGACTGTAGATTTTGTTTTGTTCTCAAAGAGTGTTGACTTTTTGTTCTAGTGGGCAGATAAATCACCAGTTGATAACATTGAACTGACGGGGGCTAGATTTCATACTTTTTAAGGATGAGTATCTTTCAATAATTTAGTCTTACTCTTACGGTAAGTACCTTTATCCTTGGACATAGTCTTTATTCCAAAGTTAAAGGGTTTATGGGTTTCAATGAAAAGCTTGAAATATTTGCCAAGAGAAATTTACCCCTTTTACTTGGCAGCACTCAAACTCTAAATTCTGCCTTCTCTGCAGTGGGGAGCAGCTGAAATCTCTGCTCAGGATTTTCAGCCTTCTAGTTGTTACTTTCCTCCAGGTCCTTAGAGTCCCTCCATGCATGTGATTTCAGGGTCAGTCAAGGATTTTAGGGGCTCCCTCTACAGTTCCCCTTTTTAAAAAATCAGATTTCCCTCCTTAATTTCCAGCTGCTCTGGCAGGTCCAATCTCTGTCCTCTGACACTTCAGGCCAAAAATAATGTGACTGATTAAGTTCAAGCCATTCTGTGACATAAGAGCTGGGGATTGCTCTCAGGGAAAAGGCATATAATTGTGGATCTCAACCAGTGAAATTTCCTTCTTTTAAGGGTCAAATCTCTTCCTGCTTCTCCTTGTTTTTATTCAATATCCAGTGAATTCAAATAGCTGGCATTTTTCAAATATTAGTTTTAAAAATATTTTTCTAGAGTTTATAGTTGTCTGTGAGAAAGTTAGTCTAATACAACCTATTTTGCCATTACTGGAACTAGAACTCCTCTCCTTTAACTCACAGCCTGGTCATCTCTGAACTAAGCTATTGTAATAGACTTCTTAATAGCTTCCATACCTCTAGCTGTTCTTGTAATCCATGGTATGCACCACCAGCAGAGTGATTATTTGAAGATGCAAATCTGATCCTGGTATCCTCTGATTACAATTCTTCAGTGCCTTTCCCCTGTAACATATACAGGATAAAGTCAAAATTCCTTAACATGACAAGTCTGCTGTCTATCTCTTCATCTTTATATTAGGACAGCTGCTCATCCTTCTTGACATCTATCCTCTCACCATACTGAATTACTTGCAGTTTCTCTATTATGCCCTGCTATGTTGTTTTAGGGCCTTTGCACCCTGCATTCTCCCTGATACTAAAATAAAACAAAATAGAAAAGAATGGACAGAAATATACTGTTATAATAATAATTCTAGACAGCATTTATTGAGTGCATTTGATGTGTCAGGTGCTATGGTCGGAGCTTTTATTTTCTCATTTTGTCCTCATAACATTATGAGGTAAGTAACTTTGTAATCCCCACTTCACAGATGGCAAAACTGTGGCTCAGAGATGTTAAATGGTAGGGCAGCACTATTCTAGAATCAGGCTATGCTCTACTGTCTCCCACTAAAGCAAACTATACTTATAGGGCTTGGAAATGGAAGAACTAAGATTGCCTTTGAGAGTCAAACAGTTGAATTAACACAAGATGACTATTAACAGAGGTATGCAATGACACCTTAATAAGACAGAATAGCTCCCTTACCAGTAATGCTTGACTATAAACTGATGGAAGTCATTGGGACATACAAAGAAATAATGTGTCAAACAGAAGGACAGCTGGTCAACTATGATACTGTTATGATTTGGATGTGGATTGTTTGTCCCCACAAAAACTTATGTTTTGATCCCAGTGTGGGGATCCTAGGAGGTAGGGCTTAGTGGGAGGTGTCTGGGTGATGGAAGTGGATCCCTCATGAATAGCTTGGTGCTGTTCTAACAGTGATGAGTGAGGTATCACTCTTGCAAGACTGTATTAGTTTTTATAATGATGAATTAGTTCCTGTGAGGGGGTTTGTTATAAACCCAGCATGCCCCTCAGGTTTTCCTCTCTTTGCATGTGCGCACTTTCTTTTTGGCCTCCTCCACCATGTTGTGACATAGCAGAAAAGCCCTCACCAGAAGCCATGGTCATGCCCTTGAACTTTTCAACCTACAGAACCATGAGCTAAATAAACATCTTTTCTGTATAAGTTATCCAACTCAGGTATTTTTATAGCAACACAAAATAGACTAAGACGGATGCATATACAAAAAGAATCACCGAGACAAATATGAGCAGCTCCCTCTAGGCACTTTCCAAATGATTTGGAATCCTGGTCTAAGGACCTACCCATGATAACCAGCATATTTATTGTAGAGAGGGAGATTTCCAGTTTTCTTGGCCAAATATTTTTATATATTTAAATAATACAGCTAGCTCCCTTCACTTTTATTTCATGCTCACTAAACAAGCTTCTCACTATAATTTTGATTTCTTATCCCTTGCCCACATGTAAGAGAATGCACAGGTATGGTTTACATGTGTGTTGCTACTATGAGGGGAATCAGTCTAAGAGAACAAGCTGAGGGTGGCATTATGGCTATGACAGCAGAGCAAAAAAAAAAAAAAAAAGGATATATCCTGGTTCCTACACGATATTATAGAGCCACTGAATTAAGCAGTCTGGAACCTTCCCTGTCACTAGAGCTTTTGTTATGGGTGAGAAAATACATGTTCTAATAAAGAAGTAAGCTCATTTGGGATTTTCTGTTATATGTTGCCAAAAGCAACCCAACTTATAGAGTGAGGCAGATACCAAGTATTTAACAAATGTTGGGGAAGGGTATGATGAAAGAGAGTGTGAGCAGTGGGGCGAGGGGGAGTTACTGACGTATTGGTAGATAACAACAGTGAGGAGGGAGTAGGGTGGTTTATATGGGTTGGCTCTCTGTCCCCATCCAAATCTAATCTCAAATTGTAATCCCCCAAATCCCCACGTGTCAAGGGAGGAACCAAGTGGGAGGTGATTGGATCATGGGGTGGTTTTCCTCATGCTGTTCTCATGATAGTAAGTTCTCATGAGATTTGGTGGTTTTATAGAGGGCAGTTCCCCTGTGCTTGCTCTTCACTCCCTCCTGCCTCCTTGTGAAGAAGTTACCTGCTTCCCCTTCCCCTTCTCCCAAGATTGTAAGCTTCCTGAGGCCTCCTAGCCATGTTTCCTGTTAAGCCTGCAGAACTGTGAGTCAAGTAAACCTCTTTCCTTTATAATTACCCAGTCTTGGGTAGTATTCTTTATAGCAGTGTGAAAACAGACTAATACAGTGGTATTGTTGATAGTATGAGTCCCATAAGCAGAATTTTAACACAAGATTTGGGAGTAATGGCTTATAAGGAAAAATTGAAAGCAAGAAGGATTCCTACCTCACAGTCCTGATATGTGTAGTATGAAGGAAAAAACACCTATGAGAGAACTGATGTGCTAAGGGGCCATCTAGATTGCAGTTATGGCAGGAAGTTGAGGGAATATTTCGAGAAAAGGCTGAAGGGATTTTGCTGATCACAGAGTGTGCATTCCAGAGGGCACAGTGAAAGGATTTGTCTGGATGAAAAAAGAGGAGAAGTTCAAGATCTGGTAAGCTAAGAGAAAGTATAGAGTAATCCAGGCAATAATGAATGATGTGCTAGGCATTATCTGTCTGATTCAGATTCATTCCATGCTCTTCTCCTGTTAATGATGTTACTCAGGTATTCTTGTCCACCGGCTTTGGCTAATGGGAAACACTGGTGGGAGATGGAGTATGGAAGAAAGTATAAGCCAGGGCACACCTCGGGAGGCACTTTGTGTCAGTGGCTCCATCTTTCTCCATAATTTTAGCTCCCCACTAGACATACCTTTCATCACGATCCCAGATCTCACTAGCAAACCTTGGCTTTCGCTCCTCCCTTGTGTTTCTCCAGTGCTAGAGATAGTAGAGACTTCCTGTTGTGGCTAATATCTGTGCTGCTTTGCTGTTTGACTCTTCAACTTTTCTATTACCTGTGTTGCTAATTTCCTATATTAAATTTCCTGTTTTAAAAATTTAGAGGCCGGGCATGGTGGCTCCTGCTTGTAATCCCAGCACTCTTGGAGGTGGAGGAGGGTGGATCACCTGATGTCAGGAGTTCGAGACCAGCCTGACCAACATGGTAAAACCCCATCTCTACTAAATACAAAAAAAAAAAAAAAAAATTAGGTTGGCGTGGTGGTGAGCACCTGTAATTCCAGCTAGTTGGGAGGCTGAGGCAGGAGAATCACTTGAACCCAGGAGGTATAGGTTGCAGTGAGCCAAGATCGAGCCATTGCACTCCAGCCTGGGCAACAGAGTGAAACTCCGTCTCAAAAAAAAAAAAAAAAAAAAGACTGCTTCGTTTTTTTTCTCTGGCTGTTATCAGTGCCTACAGTGGCTTGACTGTGACTAGAGCTGCACCCTTTCCAAAAATCATGTTAGTTTTGAATGCAGTGCTTGGGCCAGCAACTCCTCTTACATGGTTTAGTCCTGGTCTCTCTGGTTTCGCTTTCATAAGTAGTATGTCTTAAGGATCAGAATATTTTCCTGGGTCAAGTTAATACTGATGGTGTTGTTTAAAGTATCAGTTTAGAAATCTATTGACATACCAGGTTGGCCTCTTTATGGCAGACAATTATTGAAAGGGGTGGCTGCTTTTCTGCAGGTCCGTTAAAGTGACCATAATAGGATTAAAAAGCTGGAAATGTTCATGATGTAACAGAAATCTCTGGCTATTTTGAGATTCAGAAGTGGAGGATCTTTAATGTCACATGGTACTACCTAACAAATTTAAATCATTGCATGTGCCTTCATGTCCCACAACAGGCACCACAGAAAAGCAGACCTCATCCCATTATTCAAGGCCTTGGTTTGAACCATCTTCCTTATCCCACATTTTTAAATCTGTTTCCCATCCTCCTGATTGTAGACCTTACCACTAGTCTCCTTATAGCCTTTATTTGGCCTGATTTATCTAGAGTAAATATTTTTATTTCCTCATTGGCCACAATCTAGACTGTTCCTCTGGCTATGCTGTCTTTGGCTGCTTAAGGTAATTTGTTACCCTACATTGTTGGTCGAAATGTGTCCTCCAAGCTACTTGACCACCTTGCCTCAGAGTCCTGTGGATGGTACTCCACTAGGTTTTTTTTCAAGCTCTAGGAGTGGGATCATAACTAGTAGGAGGAGTGCCTCTAACATACTTGTGGAAAGAGATAATTCAACCCTCACTATAATGGTCATATGCTTTCATCTGACCCAGTATCTGTTTGGGGAATCATCCCTCCCAAATTAGTTCATATGATTCAAATGAGGAAAACCATCCCATTTTTCACATTCAGAGGGTTGGGTAAATGAACTAGGCCTGGCTAATTGGAGTCCTCCCTCTCCTTGGCCATAATCATTAGCCCAGGATTGGTTAATAAAAATCTGGTCAATGAAATTCTTCCTTGGCATTTTTGCTGTAACTATTGAGATAGATGCAGACTTTCTCTCTGAGATCAAAGACACTAATGAACCATGTAAGCCTAGAGTTGAGAGAGGCCATCTTTATCACCATGACCCCAAGTGTGAAATCCAGCAAAGAAAGAAGCAGAACTAAGAGATGGAGAGACTGATTATATAATTTGAGGCCTGGGTCTAGCTGTGTCTGTAGCCAGTTGTACTCCTGTACTTCCCTTTTGGTCTTATAGCACTTTGGGTTAAGCTTCTGTCACTTACAACCAAATGAGTCCTTACTTTTCAAATTTCATCTTAGGGAGATATTTATGTAAGCAGGCCAGGGCAATTTAGATATGTTCATGCTAAATGAAGTCATGAGATTTATGAAGATGTGATTGAGGCAAATTATAACTTTCTGCCCCTTCTCTTCCCTCCCTGCCACAATTCATAAAGTTCTGGAAAACCACAGGTAAATTACAGAGGTTAGACCCATTTGAGTTGCCTATATATGATCTGGAAGACATTCTTCTTTTTCTTCTCCTGGATCTCCTGGAGATTTTCCCTGATGACAACTTATACTATTTAAAAAGAGTCCAGGGCTTGGGATCAGAAGTCACAAATGGTACCTACCTTTAAGAACCAAGGTCATAATGACTACACAAGCTTGAGTGAGGAGAAAACACAACTGTGGCCATAGTGTGACTAAGGTAATACTGACCAGAGTCTCTGAGCTCACAGTCTTAGTTTTTGAGGAGGCAATATAGTAAAATGTAAAAAGCAAGAGTTTTGGAATCACATAGACCCATTTTCCAGTTCTATCTCTGCCACTTCCTAGTGAAATAATCCTAACAAAACTACTTCTCTGATCCTCAGTTACTCCAACAGTAAAATGAAGAATGTGCCCTACAAGGTTGTCTAAAAGGAGTAAATAAGATATTAACACCTATGGTCAAGGTAACTGCAATAGCTTTCTAATGCCCTGCAATTCTTGCCCCCTACCATCCATTCCCCACACAGCAGCCAGAAAGTTAAAAATTTACTATTGAGATATAAGTTATGTACAATAAGTGATTCAATTTGATTTGATAGTATGATTTTTTTGGTTTAATGGTACGATTTGACAGTATGGTTCGATAAGTTTTCACAGATATATACACCTATGAAAACACCACTGCAATCAGGATACAGAACATTTTCATCATCCCCAGAAGATTCTTGATGCCCCTTTGCAGTCCAGTCACTCTTGCACGTCCAGCCCCATAGCTGGAATGACTTTTTTTAACATGTAACTCAGACCATGCAAGTCCTCT
Source organism: Pan paniscus (assembly GCF_029289425.2). Taxonomy (NCBI): domain Eukaryota; kingdom Metazoa; phylum Chordata; class Mammalia; order Primates; family Hominidae; genus Pan; species Pan paniscus. The sequence continues at coordinate 69,124,336 of NC_073272.2, forward strand.
ATTCCATTCCTTTCAATGGATTCCTATCCCTCAAGAAATTAAATCTAAATTTCTTACCATGTCCTTTCAATGCTGTTTGTGTTCTGAATCTTGCCACCTTGTAGCATGTGTTCCTTTATCAATACTATGTTTTAGCCACACTGGCCTCCTTTGTATTCACTAAGCCCTTCAAGCCCTTTACCACCTGTTATTGTTTCTTCTGCTTGGCATCCTCTTCCTCAATTATAATTACATCACTAGCTTGTCACCTTTCAGGTCTCAGCTTAAATGCAACTCCCTCAGAGAAGTCTTCCCTGTCTACCAAAAACGGACTCCCATAATTACTCTTTCTTTCTCAGGGTATCCCTAAGTACCCTGTTTCTTTCCTTCCCAGCCATCATCTCATTTATTTATTTATTTGCATACATACACCATCTGTCTGCAATGCCTTTCTCACTCAGTTGACTGTAGTCTCCATGGTAGAAAGATCATGAATCTTTTGCTTCCCATTGTATCTGTGGTGCCTGCTACCTAACATTCAATAAATATTTGTTGAATGAATTAATTATGCATAAACATACCTAGAAGAGTGTCTGGCATATAACATGTGTGCAATAAATATTAGTTTCATCTGCCAACCCCTATCTTACTTTCCTCAACATCATAAAGGCCATATTAAAAAACCCATAGCTAACATCATACTCAATGGTAAAAGTTTGGAAGCTTTTCCTCTAAGATCAGGAATAAGGAAGAAATGCCCACTTTTACCACTTCTATTTAACATAATATTGGAAGTTCTGGCCAGAGCAATTAGGCAAAAATAAATAAATAAATAAATAAAAAGCATCCTCATTGGAAAGGAAGGATTAAAATTATCTCTTTCATAGACAGCATGATCCTGTATGTAGAAAACACTAAAGATTCCAGAAAAGAAAACTGTTAGAACTAATAAATAAATTCAGCCAAGTTGCAGAACACAAAATCAACACACAACATATTAGTTGAATTTTGTCAACTAGGAAGGAACAATCCAAAAAGGATATTAAGAAGTAATTCCGACTGGGCGCAGTGGCTCATGCCTATAATCCCAGCACTTTGGGAGGCCCGAGGCAGGTGGATCACCTGAGGTCAGGAGTTCAAGACCAGTCTGACCAACATGGAGAAACCCTGTCTCTACTAAAAATACAAAAATTAGCCAGGCGTGGTGGCGCATGCCTGTAATCCCAGCTACTCGGGAGGCTGAGGCACGAGAATTGCTTGAACCTGGGAGGCAGAAGTTGCAGTGAGCCAAGATCGCACCATTGCACTCCAGCCTGGGCAACAAGAGTGAAACTCTGTCTCAAAAAAAAAAAGTAATTCCATTTACAATAGCGTTGAAAAGAATAAAATACTTAAGAATAAATTTAACCAAGAAGTCAAAAGCCTTGTAAATGAAAACTACAAACACTGCTGAAAGAAAACATAAATAAATGGCAAGACATCTGGTTATCATGGATTGGAAGATTTAAGATTAAGATGACAATAATACTCAAAGCTATCTACAGATTCAATGCAATCCTCATCAAAAATCCTAATTGAGGTTTTTTTCACATAAATAGAAAAACCCATCCTAAAATTCATATGGAATCTCAAGGGACCCCAAATAGTCAAAACACCCTTGAAAAAGAAGGAAAAAAGTCAGAGGACTCACACTTTTTTTTTTGAGACAGGGCCTTGCACTGTCACCCAGGCTGAAATGCAGTGGTGCAATCATGGCTGACTAAAGCCTCAACCTCCTGTGCTCAAGAGATCCTCCCACCTCAGCCTCCCTGAGTAGCTAGGACTACAGGTATGTGTCACCATGCTCAGCTAATTTTTAAATTTTTTATAGAGACAGTGGTCTCACTATGTTTCCCAGGCAGGCCTAGAACACCTGGCCTCAAGTAATCCTCCTGCCTCAGCCTCCCAAAGTGCTGGGATTACTTGTGTGAACCACTGCCCAGCTGTCTCACACCTCTGGATCTCAAAACTTACTACAAATCTACAATAATGAAAACAGTATGGTACTGACATAAGGACAGACATATAGATGAATGGAATAGAATAGAGAGCCCAGATATAAACATTCACCTATATAGTCAACATTTTATTTTTGACAAAGGTACAAAGACCATTCAATGGGGGAAAGAAATGCCTTTTCAACAAATGGTGGTAGGAAGACTGAATATCTACATTTAAAAGAATGAAGTTGGATCCTTACTCAGCACCGTATACAAAAATTAATTCAAAATGGATCAAATACCTGTACATAAGATCTAAAACTATAAAATTCTTAGAACACATGGGACATTGGATGTGGCATTTGATATGACAACAAAAACACAGGCAACAAAAGAAAAAAATAGATAAATGAGGCTTCATCAAATCAAAAACTTTTGTGCATCAAAGGACACTAACAAAAGAAAAGACAACCCACAGAATGAAAGAAAAGCTTTACAAATCATGTATCTGATAAGGAATTAATATTCAGAATATATAAAGAACTTCTACCATTCAATAACAGAAGAAACAAACAACCCAATTTGAAAATGGGCAAATAACTTGAGTAAAACATTTCTCCAAAGAAGATGTACAGATGGCCAACAATCATATGAAAAGATGCTCAACTTCACTAATTAGAGAAATGCATATTAAAACCACAATGAGAGACCATTTTACACCCATTAGGGATGACATTATTTTAAAAAATGTGAAATAACAAATGTTAGCAAGGATGTGGATAATTGGAACCCTCTTGCATTACTATTGGGAATGTAAAATGGTGCAGCTACTGTGAAAAAACAATTTGATCGTTCTTAAATGTAGAGTTACCATGTGAACTGGCAATTTCACTCCTGAGTATACTGAAAAGCACTGAAAGCAGGGACTCAAACAGATACTTGTACACCAAGGTTCATAGCAGCTTTATTCACAATAGCCAAAATGTGCAAACAACTCAAGTGTCCATCAACACATGAATGAATGAACAAAATGTGGTAAATACATAAAATTGAATATTGTTCAGCCTTAAAAAGAAATTAAATTCTGATGCATGTTATAACATGGATGAACCTTGAAAACATTATGCTAAGTGAAGTAAGCCAGACACAAAAGGACAAACATAGCATAATTTTATTTCTATGAGATACTCAGAATAGGCACATTTGCAGAGATAGAAAATAGAATAGAGGTTACTAGGAGCCAGGGGAAGGGAAAAATTAGGACTTATTATTTAATAGGTGCAGCGTTTCTGTTTGTAGTGATGAAAACATTCTGGAAATTGATAGTGGTGATGGTTGCTTGACATTGTGAATGTATTTAATGCCACCGAATTGTACATTTTTAAATGGTAAGTTTTATGTTATGTATATTACTACATTTAAAATGCAAAAAAGTAAAGCCAAGATAGCTAACTTGAAAAAATAAAGGGATGGAGAAAGATATACCATGATAACACTAACTAAAGAACGCCGGAATGTCTATATTAATTTCAGAAAAGGAACTTCAGAGCAAGGAAATATCCAGGATAAAGAGGAGCACTGCATTGATGATAAAGGGGTCAGTTCTCCAAGAACACATAGCAATCTTTAATGCTATGTGTCTAATAACAGACTGTCAAAATACATGATGCAAAAACTGATCAAACTGCATGAGAAATAGACAAATCCACAATTATAGTTGCAGATTTCAACAGACATCTTTCAGTAATTGATAGATCAAGTAGAAAGAAAATTAGTAAGGATATAGTGGAATTGAATGCCCCATCAATCAACTGGATCTAATTGACGTTTATGGAATACTTTATTCAACAACAGCAGAATACACGTTCTTCTCAAGCTAACATGGATCATTCGCCAATATAGACCACATCATGAGCCATAAAAAAACACATGAACAATTTTTTTAAATAAAAATTATACAAAGTATGTTCTCAGTACACAGCAGAATTACACTAGAAATCTATAACAGAAAAATATCTGGAAAATCCCCAAATATTTGGGGATTAAATAAAACATTTTTAAATAGCATACAGATCAAATAAATAGTCTCAAAAGAAATTTTAAAAACATTTTGAGATAAAGAAAATAAAAATATAACTTACCAGTTTGTGGGATGCAGGGAAATTCAGAGGAGAATTTATAGCATTAAAAGTGTATATTAGAAAAGAAAGAAACTAAAATTAATAATCTAAGCTTCCAGCTATGAAACTAGAGAAAGTAGAATGATTTAAGCCTAAAGCAACTAGAAAAAAGAAAAAATTAAATCAGAAATCAATGAAATTGAAAACAGGAAAACAATACAGCAAATCAGCAAAACCAAAAACTTGTTCGCTTGTTTGTTTGCTTGTTTAAAAAAAGGTAAATAAGATCAATAAACCTCTAGCTAGACTGACTGAGGGAAGAAAAAGAAGGCAAAAAATTCCAATGTGAAAAATGAAAGTGAAGTCATCACTGCTGATCCTATGGACATTCAAAAGATAATAAAGGAATAATATGAACATCCCTATGCTCACAACTTGACAACTTATATGAAATGGAACAATTTCTTGAAAGACACAAACTATTAAACTGACACAAGGAGAAATAGATCATTTGAATAGGCCTATATCTAGCAGAGAAATTGAATTAATCATTCATAACATTACAAAAAAAAATAGTTACAGGCCCAAATAGTTTCACTGGTGAACTCTACCAAACATTTAAAGAAGAAATGCTACAAATTATCTACAATCTCTTCCAGAAAAAAAGATAAAAAATATTCCTTAACTCATACTATGAGGCCAGCATTACCCTAATATGAAAACCTAATACCACTGCCCTAATACCAAAGATAAAGACATTACAAGAAAAGTCAACTACAGAACAATGTCTCTCATGAATACAAATGCAAAAAATCCTCTAAAAAATAGTATCAAACTGAATCCACAATGTATAAAAACTATACACATGACCAAGTGGGATTTATTTCAAGTATGCAAGACTGGTTCAGCATTCAAAAATCAATTAATGTAATCCGCTGCATCAACAGGCTAAGGAAGAAAAATCATATGATCATGTCAACTGATCCAGAAAAAGCATTTCACAAAATTCAAAACCCATTCATGATAAAAAAACAAAACCTCTCAGCAATCTAATGGGGGGAACTTTTACAATTTGATAAAGAACATCTACAAAAAAACCTGCAGCTCACTTCATATTAATGGTGAGTAACAGGATACTTTCTCCTTAAGATCAGGAACAGAGAAGGATATATCCTTTCATCACTCCTATTCAACATTATACTGGAAGTCCCAGTTAGCGCAATAAGAGAAGAAAAGGAAATATAGTATACAAATTGGGAAAGAAAAAATAACACTCTGTTCACAGGTGACATTATAGTCAGTGTAGAAAGTCCCAGAAATTGACCAAAAAACCCCAAACCTCCTAGAATTAATATATACAAATTTCAATTGCTTTTATTTTCAAATTAGAATTTGAAATTAAAAACACAATAACATCTACAATAGCACCCAAAATTTAGATATAAATTTAACATGTATAGGATCTATATGTCAAAAACTAGAAAACTCAGATGAAAGAAATTAAATATGACCTGAATAAATTGAGAGAGGTTCTGTGTTCATGGATTAGAAGGCTTGATATTGTTAAATGTCAATTCTTCCCAATTTAATCTAAAGATTCAATGCAATTCTGATCAAAATCTCAGCAAGTTATTTTCTAGATATCAACAAACTGATTCTAAAGATTATATGGAAAAGCAAAATTCCCAGAATAGCCAACAAAATACTGGAGAAGGAGAATAAAGTTAAAAGACTGACACTATCCAACTTCAAGACTTATTATAAAGCTACAGTAATGGAAACAGTGTGCCACTGGTGAAAGATGGACAAGTAGATCAATGGAACAGAATAGAGACCCCAGAAAACAGACCCACACATATATAGGTAACTGATCTTTGACAAGGAGCAAAGGCAATTCTATATAGAAAGGATAGTTTTTTCAACAAAACATCCATATGCAAAAAATGACTGTAGACACAGACTTTAAACCTTTCACAATAATTAACTCAAAGTGAATCATAGACCTAAACATAAAGTGCAATACTATAAAAGTTCTAGAAGATAACACAAGAGAAAATCCATGTGACCTGGGATTTGGCAATTAGTTTTTAAATAAACACCAAAGTGCAACCCATGAAAGAAAAAATGATAAACTGGACTTTACTAAAATTAAAATTTCTCTGTGACACTGTTTAGAGAATCAAAAGACAAGCTACACTCTGGGAGAAAATATTTGCAAACCACATACGTGATGAAAAAAACTTGTATTCAAAATATACCATGAAGTCTTTAAACTCAACAATGAGAAAACAAATAATTCAATTAAGAAATAGGCAAAAAGATGAACAGATATCCCACCTAATCAGATATACAGATATCAAATAAACATATGAAAAGATACTCAACATTATATGTCATTAGGTATTGCAAATTCAAACAACAATGAGATACCACTATACACCTATTAGAAAGATGAAAATTTTGGCCAGGTGCGGTGGCTCACGCACCGCTCCTACATGATTTTTTGAAACCATATACATTTAAAACATCACTCCTACATGATGTTTTAAAAGCATATACATTAAGTTCACTCTTCGTGCTTCAAGGTTCTGTGGATTTTGACAAATATATACTATCACGGTAATGAACCTGCATGAGCACTCCCTGAACCTAAAGTAAATGTTGCAATTTTTGTAAATGATGCATATGAGCCATAGCAATAAAAAGTATATTTTTAAGTAAAAAAAAAAAAAAGACAGAAAGAAAGAAATGAAACAATTTCGGCCAGGCGTGGTGGCTCACGCCTGTAATCCCAGCACTTTGGGAGGCCGAGGCAGGCAGATCATGAGGTCAGGAGATTGAGACCATCCTGGTTAACACAGTGAAACCCCGTCTCTACTAAGAAATACAAAAAATTAGCCAGGCGTGGTGGCGGGCGCCTGTAGTTCCAGCTACTCAGGAGGCTGAGGCAGGAGAATGGCATGAACCCGGGAGGCGGAGCTTGCAGTGAGCCAAGATCAAGCCACTGCACTCCAGCCTGGGCGACAGAGCGAGACTGTCTCAAAAAAAAAAAAAAAAAAGCAGAAGGAAATAAACGAAACAATTTCACTGAAAGGAGTGGGGGTAATAGATTCTAAGTACTTTTAGAAATGTGTGGAGTAGGGCCAGGTGCAGTGGCTCATGCCTGTATTCCCAACACTTTGGGAGGCCAAGGCAGGAGGATCGCTTGAGCCCAGGAGTTGTAGACCAGCTGCCGTCTCTATACAAAACACAAATATTAGCTGGCCATGGTGGCATGCAACTGTAGTCCCAGCTATTTGGGAGGCTGAAGTGGGAAGGTCACCTGAGCCCAGGAGGTCAAGGCCACAGTGAGCCATGAACATGCCACTGCACTCCAGCCTGGGCAACAGAGTGAGACCCTGAAAAAGATGAAAGAAAGAGAGAGAGAGAGAGGGAGGGAAGGAAGGAAGGAAGGAAGGAAGGAAGGAAGGAAGGAAGGAAGGAAGGAAGGAAGGAAAGAAGGAAAGGGGAAGGGGAAGGAAGGAAGGAAGGAAGGAAGGAAAGGGGAAGGGGAAGGAAGGAAGGAAGGAAGGAAGGAAAGGGGAAGGGGAAGGAAGGAAGGAAGGAAGGAAGGAAAGGGGAAGGGGAAGGAAGGAAAGAAGGGAAGGAAGGAAGGACTGAGAAAAGAAAAGAGTGGAGTTTGTAAGATTAACACAAAGAACTGCACATAAGCACTGTAATCTAGTTGATAAAGTCTGATTCCCATGGGGATATATGTTAGCCATTCTGATATTGTTATGCATGTATACTGAAATTAAACAATTGACTAAATAGCAGATAGTGGGAACCAGTGTTTCTTACTGTTCTGTTAGTATGGGAATTCATAGATAAACAATAGGAGGAGACTAAAATGATCCATGTGGTAATGGATTAGAGTTGGAGGCATCAGTATGAGCTCAGATTTAACTTAATACAGATATAAATGGTTATGTATATAAGTGATTATAGATAGGAGCATATACATGGGTTAGTATACATACATATTTCTTTGCTCTGTCAGCTGAGAGAGCCTAGAAGCAATGACACCCCTGGAGCAAAAAGCACACCAAGTATCCAGATCTTAGTTTACAATATCATTCTTCAATTAGAAAAATGAGGGCTCCTTGGAGAAATGGCTGATTCTAGGACTGGGGCAGGAAACATACAAGTTGAGTTTGGCATCTTGCAGTGCTAGAAACAAGGATGTGCTAATGGACACACACACACACATACACACACATACACACACCACACACACATTGATGAGGGGTATGTCAAAAGAGCACAGGAGCCAACTGAAAGAGCTCCCAATGGCCAAAGCTAGAACAATTTGAGCACAAGCTATAGTATTGGATTATAACCCAAAGTATAAAATGAGTATCCATGAGTCCATAGTGATATAAATGACTGAATAAATTAATAAACTGAGGAGAAGAAACAAATCTCCTGTGCAGAAGAGTTCCAAATAACTTATGTGGACATTCTGCCCTCAAGGAGAGGGGTGCATAACACCCCACTCCTTAGGTGAGGGTTGCACATAGTGACTTTCTTCCAAAGAGTACAGCATGGGAAGGGGAAAAAAAAGAGAGAAAGAGAGCATAACTTTACAGTAGAGAAACCTGACAAACACTACCTAAGCAAGGTCAATAACAACAGACATAAATCGTGTTGATAGTATGTATTCTTGATATGATGTAATGAAAACAGCACTTCAACTCTGCTCTCTTTCTCCTAATAATCCATAACCCCATTCTTACATTATCTCTTGCCTGAGAAAAGCATCAGACCAATTTCAGTCATGAGGAATCCTACAAAATACCCAACCAGTACTCCAAAATTGTAAAGGAAAGTGTGAGAAACTACTACAGCCAAGAGGAGCATAACGAGACACGACGACTACATGTAACCTGGTATCCTGAATGGGATACTGGGACAGAAAAAGGACATTAGATAAAAACTAACGAAATCTGAAAAAACCATGTGCTTTAATTAATAGTGATGTGCAAGTACTGGTTCATTAACTTTAACAGACGTACCATACTCATGTAATATGTTAATAATAAGAGAAACTTGGTGTAGAATATATGGGAAATCTCTGTAACATCTCAAATTTTCTGTAAATCTTAAATTGTTCTAAAAACCAAAGCCTATCTTAAAATATTTGGTAACTCAAAAGGTGACAAAGTCCATCTCATTATGGTTCTTATTTGCATTTCTCTGATTAAAGGTGATATTGAACAGCTTTTTATAGGTTTACTGTCCATGCATACTTTTCTTTACTGATTTTCCTGTTTAAGTCCTTTGCCCTCTTTCCATTGAAGTATTTGTGTTTTTGTTAATACGTTGTAAGATGAAGGAAATTAACCTTTGTCTGTCACATGTACTCTTTCTCAATTTGTCCTTTGTCTTTCAATATTATGACATTTTCTGCTTTACAGAATTTTTTCATTTTTAGGTAGTCAAACCTGTCAATCTTCCTCTTATGGCTTATGCATTTCATATAATGCTTGAAAAGGCTGCTGCTACACTGGAATTATAAAAACGTTCACTCATATTTCCTTCTACTGGTTCATGGTTTTATTGTTTTCACATTTTGTATTTTTTTTTAATTTTTTAAATTTTATTATTATTATACTTTAAGTTTTAGGTTACATGTGCACAACGTGCAGGTTTCTTACATATGTATACATGTGCCATGTTGGTGTGCTGTGCTGCACCCATTAACTCGTCATTTAGCATTAGGTATATCTCCTAATGCTATCGCTCCCCCCTCCCCCCACCCCACAACAGGCCCCGGTGTGTAATGTTCCCCTTCCTGTGTCCATGTGTTCTCATTGTTCAATTCCCACCTATGAGTAAGAACACGCCGTGTTTGGTTTTTTGTCTTTGCGATAGTTTGCTGAGAATGATGGTTTCCAGCTTCATCCATGTCCCTACAAAGAACATGAACTCATCATTTTCTATGGCTGCATAGTATTCCATGGTGTATATGTGCCACATTTTCTTAATCCAGTCTATCATTGTTGGACATTTGGGTTGGTTCCAAGTCTTTGCTATTGTGAATAGTGCCACAATAAACATACGTGTGCATGTGTCTGTATAGCAGCATGATTTATAATCCTTTGAGTATACACCCAGTAATGGGATGGCTGGGTCAAATGGTATTTCTAGTTCTAGATCCCTGAGGAATCGCCACACTGACTTCCACAATGGTTGAACTAGTTTACAGTCCCACCAACAGTGTAAAAGTGTTTCTATTTCTCCACATCCTCTCCAGCACCTGTTGTTTCCTGACTTTTTAATGATCGCCATTCTAACTGGTGTGAGATGGTATGTCATTGTGGTTTTGATTTGCATTTCTCTGATGGCCAGTGATGGTGAGCATTTTTTCAAGTGTCTTTTGGCTGCATAAATGTCTTCTTTTGAGAAGTGTCTGTTCATATCCTTTGCCCACTTTTTAATGGGGTTGTTTGTTTTTTTCTTGTAAATTTGTTTGGGTTCATTGTAGATTCTGGATATTAGCCCTTTGTCAGATGAGTAGGTTGTGAAAATTTTCTCCCATGTTGTAGGTTGCCTCTTCACTCTGATGGTAGTTTCTTTTGCTGTGCAGAAGCTCTTTAGTTTAATTAGATCCCATTTGTCAATTTTGTCTTTTGTTGCCATTGCTTTTGGTGTTTTAGACATGAAGTCCTCGCCCATGCCTACGTCCTGTATGGTAATGCCTAGGTTTTCTTCTAGGGTTTTTATGGTTTTAGGTCTAACGTTTAAGTCTTTAATCCATCTTGAATTTATTTTTGTATAAGGAGTAAGGAAGGGATCCAGTTTCAGCTTTCTACATATGGCTAGCCAGTTTTCCCAGTACCATTTATTAAATAGGGAATCCTTTCCCCATTGCTTGTTTTTGTCAGGTTTGTCAAAGATCAGATAGTTATAGATATGTGGCATTATTTCTGAGGGCTCTGTTCTGTTCCATTGATCTATATCTGTTTTGGTACCAGTACCATGCTGTTTTGGTTACTGTAGCCTTGTAGTATAGTTTGAAGTCAGGTAGTGTGATGCCTCCAGCTTTGTTCTTTTGGCTTAGGATTGACTTGGTGATGCGGGCTCTTTTTTGGTTCCATATGAACTTTAAAGTAGTTTTTTCCAATTCTGTGAAGAAAGTCATTGGTAGCTTGATGGGGATGGCATTGAATCTGTAAATTACCTTGGGTGGTATGGCCATTTTCACGATATTGATTCTTCCTACCCATGAGCATGGAATGTTCTTCCATTTGTTTGTATCCTCTTTTATTTCCTTGAGCAGTGGTTTGTAGTTCTCCTTGAAGAGGTCCTTAACAGCCCTTGTAAGTTGGACTCCTAACTATTTTATTCTCTTTGAAGCAATTGTGAATGGGAGTTCACTCATGATTTGGCTCTCTGTTTGTCTGTTATTGGTGTATAAGAATGCTTGTGATTTTTGTACATTGATTTTGTATCCTGAGACTTTGCTGAAGTTGCTTATCGGCTTGAGGAGATTTTGGGCTGAGACAATGGGGTTTTCTAGATATACAATCATGTCATCTGCAAACAGGGACAATTTGACTTCCTCTTTTCCTAATTGAATACCCTTTATTTCCTTCTCCTGCCTAATTGCCCTGGCCAGAACTTCCAACACTATGTTGAATAGGAGTGGTGAGAGAGGGAACCCCTGTCTTGTGCCAGTTTTCAAAGGGAATGCTTCCAGTTTTTTCCCATTCAGTATGATATCGGCCGTGGGTTTGCCATAGATAGCTCTTATTATTTTGAGATATGTCCCATCAATACCCAATTTATTGAGAGTTTTTAGCATGAAGGGTTGTTGAATTTTGTCAAAGACCTTTTCTGCAACTATTGAGATAATCATGTGGTTTTTGTCTTTGGTTCTGTTTATATGCTGTATTACCTTTATTGATTTGTGTATATTGAACCAGCCTTGCATCCCAGGGATGAAGCCCACTTGATTGTGGTGGATAAGCTTTTTGATGTGCTGCTGGATTTGTTTTGCCAGTATTTTACTGAGGATTTTTGCATCAATGTTCATCAAGGATATTGGTCTAAAATTCTGTTTTTTTGTTGTGTCTCTGCCCGGCTTTGGTATCAGGATGATGCTGGCCACATAAAATGAGTTAGGGAGGATTCCCTCTTTTTCTCTTGATTGGATTAGTTTCAGAAGGAATGGTACCAGTTCCTCCTTGTACCTCTGGTAGAATTCGGCTGTGAATCCATCTGGTTCTGGACTCTTTTTGGTTGGTAAGCTATTGATTATTGCCACAATTTCAGATCCTGTTATTGGTCTATTCAGAGATTCAGCTTCTTCCTGGTTTAGTCTTGGGAAAGTGTATTTGTCAAGGAATTTATCCATTTCCTCTAGATTTTCCAGTTTATTTGCGTAGAGGTGTTTGTAGTATTCTCTGATGGTAGTTTGTATTTCTGTGGGATCGGTGGTGATATCCCCTTTATTATTTTTTATTGCATCTATTTGACTGTTCTCTCTTTTCTTCTTTATTAGTCTTGCTAGCAGTGTATCAATTTTGTTGATCCTTTCAAAAAAACAGCTCCTAGATTCATTAATTTTTTGAAGGGTTTTTTGTGTCTCTATTTCCTTCAGTTCTGCTCTGATTTTAGTTATTTCTTGCCTTCTGCTAGCTTTTGAATGTGTTTGCTCTTGCTTTTCTAGTTCTTTTAATTGTGATGTTAGGGTGTCAATTTTGGATCTTTTCTGCTTTCTCTTGTGGGCATTTAGTGCTATAAATTTCCCTCTACACACTGCTTTGAATGCATCCCAGAGATTCTGGTATGTTGTGTCTTTGTTCTCGTTGGTTTCAAAGAACATCTTTATTTCTGCCTTCATTTCATTATGTACCCAGTAGTCATTCAGGAGCAGGTTGTTCAGTTTCCATGTAGTTGAGCAGTTTTGAGTGAGTTTCTTAATCCTGAGTTCTAGTTTGATTGCACTGTGGTCTGAGAGACAGTTTGTTATAATTTCTGTTCTTTTACATTTGCTGAGGAGTGCTTTACTTCCAACTATGTGGTCAATTTTGGAATAGGTGTGGTGTGGTGCTGAAAAAAATGTATATTCTGTTGATTTGTGGTGGAGAGTTCTGTAGATGTCTATTAGGTCCGCTTGGTGCAGAGCTGAGTTCAATTCCTGGGTATCCTTTTTAACTTTCTGTCTCATTGATCTGTCTAATATTGACAGTGGGGTGTTAAAGTCTCCCATTATTATTATGTGGGAGTCTAAGTCTCTTTGTAGGTCACTCAGGACTTGCTTTATGAATCTGAGTGCTCCTATATTGGGTGCATATATATTTAGGATAGTTAGCTCTTCTTGTTGAATTGATCCCTTTACCATTATGTAATGGCCTTCTTTGTCTCTTTTGATCTCTGTTTGTTTAAAGTCTGTTTTTATCAGAGACTAGGATTGCAACCCCTGCCTTTTTTCATTTTCCATTTGCTTGGTAGATCTTCCTCCATCCTTTTATTTTGAGCCTATGTGTGTCTCTGCATGTGAGATAGGTTTCCTGAATACAGCACACCTTTGGGTCTTGACTCTTTATCCAATTTGCCAGTCTGTGTCTTTTAATTGGAGCATTTAGTCCATTTACATTTAAAGTTAATAGTGTTATGTGTGAATTTGATCCTGTCATTATGATGTTATCTGGTTCTTTTGCTCGTTAGTTGATGCAGTTTCTTCCTAGTCTCGATGGTCTTTACATTTTGGCATGATTTTGCAGCGGCTGGTACCGGTTGTTCCTACAGAGGCAGGCAGGCCTCCTTGAGCTGTGGTGGGCTCCACCCAGTTGGAGCTTCCTGGCTGCTTTGTTTACCGAAGCAAGCCTGGGCAATGGCGGGCGCCCCTCCCCCAGCCTCGCTGCTGCCTTGCCGTTTGACCTCAGACTGCTGTGCTAGCAATCAGCGAGACTCCGTGGGTGTAGGACCCTCCGAGCCAGGTGCAGGATATAATCTCCTGGTGTGCCGTTTCTGAAGCCCATCGGAAAAGCACAGTATTAGGATGGGAGTGGGCCAATTTTCTAGGTGCCCTCTGTCACCCCTTTCCTTGACAAGGAAAGGGAACTCCCTGATCCCTTGCGCTTCCCGAGTGAGGCAATGCCTTGCCCTGCTTCGGCTGGCGCATGGTGTGCTGCACCCACTGTCCTGCGCCCACTGCCTGGCACTCCCTAGTGAGATGAACCTGGTACCTCAGATGGAAATGCAGAAATCACCCGTCTTCTGTGTCGCTCACGCTGGGAGCTGTGGACTGGAGCTTTTCCTATTAGGCCATCTTCAGTATTTCTAGTTCTAGATCCTTGAGGAATAGCCACACTGTCTTCCACAATGGTTGAACTAGTTTACAGTCCCACCAGCAGTGTAAAAGTGTTCCTATTTCTCCACATCCTCTCCAGCGCCTGTTGTTTCCTGACTTTTTAATGATTGCCATTCTAACTGGTGTGAGATGGTATCTCATTGTGGTTTTGATTTGCATTTCTCTGATGACCCGTGATGATGAGCATTTTTTTCATGTGTCTGTTGGCTACATAAATGTCTTCTTTTGAAAAGTGTCTATTCATATCTTTGCCCACTTTTTGATGGGGTAGTTTGATTTTTTTCTTGTAAATTTGTTTGAGTTCTTTGTAGATTCTGGATATTAGCCCTTTGTCAGATGGGTAGCCTGCAAAAATTTTCTCCCATTCTGTAGGTTGCCTGTTCACTCTGGTGGTAGTTTCTTTTGCTGTGCAGAAACTCTTTAGTTTAATTAGATCCCATTTGTCAATGTTGGCTTTTGTTGCCATTGCTTTTGGTGTTTTAGTCATGAAGTCTTTGCCCATGCCTATGTCCTGAATGGTATTGCCTATTGCCTAGGTTTTCTCCTAGGGTTTTCATAGTGTTAGCTCTTACATTTAAGTCTTTAATCCATCTTGAATTAATTTTAGTATAAGGTATAAGGAAGGGACCCAGTTTCAGCTTTCTATATATAGCTAGCCAGTTTTCCCAGCACCATTTATTAAATAGGGAATCCTTTCCCTATTTCTTGTTTTTGTCAGGTTTGTCAAAGATCAGATGGCTGTAGATGTGTGGTATTAATTCTGAGGCCTCTGTTCTGTTCCATTGGTCTATATCTCTGTTTTGGTACCAGTACCATGACGTTTTGGTTACTGTAGCCTTGTAATATAGTTTGAAGTTAGGCAGCGTGATGCCTCCAGCTTTGTTGTTTTTGCTTAGGATTGTCTTGGCTATGCGGGCTCTTTTTTGGGTCCATGTGAACTTTAAAGTAGTTTTTTCCAATTCTGTGAAGAAAGTCAGTGGTACCTTGATGGCGATGGCATTGAATTATAAATTATCTTGGGCAGTATGGCCATTTTCACGATATTGATTCTTCCTTTCCATGAGCATGGAATGTTCTTCCATTTGTTTCTGTCCTCTTTTATTTCCTTGAGCAGTGGTTTGTAGTTCTCCTCGAAGAGTTCCTTCACATCCCTTGTAAGTTGGACTCCTAACTATTTTATTCTCTTTGAAGCAATTGTGAATGGGAGTTCACTCATGATTTGGCTCTCTGTTTGTCTGTTATTGCTTGTTTTTGTTTTGTCTGTTATTTTTGCACATTGATTTTGTATCCTGAGACTTTGCTGAAGTTGCTTATCAGCTTAAGGAGATTTTGGGCTGAGACTATGGGATTTTCTAAATATACAATCATGTCATCTGCAAACAGGGACAATTTGACTTCCTCGTTTCCTAATTGAATATCCTTTATTTCTTTCTCTTCCCTGATTTCCCTGGCCAGAACTCCCAACACTATGTTGAATAGGAGTGGTGAGAGAGGGCATTTTTGTTTTGTGCTGGTTTTCAAAGGGAATGCTTCCAGTTTTTGCCCATTCAGTATGATATTGGCTGTGGGTTTGTTATAAACAGCTCTTATTATTTTGAGATACATCCCATCAATACCTAGTTTATTGAGAGTTTTTAGCGTGAAGGGCTGTTGAATTTCGTTGAAGGCCTTTTCTGCATCTATTGAGATAATCATGTAGTTTTTGTCTTTGGTTCTGTTTATGTGATGGATTACTTTTATTGATTTGCATATGTTGAACCAGTCTTACATCCCAGGGATGAAGCCAACTTGATCTTGGTGGATGAGCTTATTGATGTGCTGCCGGATTTGGTTTGCCAGCATTTTATTGAGGTTTTTTGCGTCGATGTTCATCAGGGATATTGGTCTAAAATTCTCTTTTTTGTTGTGTCTCTGCCAGGCTTTGGTAACAGGATGATGCTGGCGTTATAAAATGAGTTAGGGAGGATTCCCTCTTTTTTCTATTGATTGGAATAGTTTCAGAAGGAATGGTACTAGCTCCTTTTTGTACCTCTGGTAGAATTCGGCTGTGAATCCATCTAGCCCTAGACTTTTTTTGGTTGGTAGGCTATTAATTATTGCCTCAATTTCAGAGCCTGTTATTGGTCTATTCAGAGATTCAAATTCTTCCTGGCTTACTCTTGGGAGGGTGTATGTGTGGAGGAATTTATCCATTTCTTCTAGATTTTCTAGTTTATTTGCATAGAGGTGTTTATAGTATTCTCTGATGGTAGTTTGTATTTCTGTGGGATCGGTGGTGATATCCCCTTTATCATTTTTTATTGCATCTATTTGATTCTTCTCTCTTTTCTTCTTTATTTGTCTTGCTAGTGGTCTATCAATTTTGTCGATCTTTTCAAAAAACCAGCTCCTAGATTCATTGATTTTTTGAATGGTTTTTTGTGTCTCTATCTCTTTCAATTCTGCTCTGGTCTTAGTTATTTCTTGCCTTCTTCTAGCTTTTGAATGTGTTTGCTCTTGCTTTTCTAGTTCTTTTAATTGTGATGTTAGGGTGTTGATTTTAGATCTTTCCTGCTTTCTCTTGTGGGCATTTAGTGCTACAAATTTCCCTCTACACACTGCTTTAAATGTGTCCCAGATATTCTGGTACATTGTGTCTTTGTTCTCATTGGTTTCAAAGAACATCTTTATTTCTGCCTTCATTTCATTATTTACCCAGTAGTCATTCAGGAGCAGGTTGTTCAGTTTCCATGTAGTTGTGTGGTTTTGAGTGAGTTTCTTAATTCTGAGTTCTAGTTTGATTGCACTGTGGCCTGAGAGACAGTTTGTTGTGATTTCTGATATTTTACATTTGCTGAGGAGTGTTTTACTTCCAACTATGTAGTCAATTTTGGAATAAGTGCGACGTGGCGCTGAGAAGAATGCATATTCTGTTGATTTGGGGTGGAGAGTTCTGTAGATGGCTATTAGGTCTGCTTGGTGCAGAGCTGAGTTCAAGTCCTGATATCCTTGTTAACCTTCTGTCTCATTCATGTGTCTAATATTGACAGTGGGGTGTTAAAGTCTCCCACTATTTTTGTGTGGGAGTCCAAGTCTCTTTGTAGGTCTCCAGGACTTGTTTTATGAATCTGGGTGCTCCTGTATTGGGTGCGTATATATTTAGGATAGTTAGCTCTTCTTGTTGAATTGATCCCTTTACCATTATGTAATGGCCTTCTTTGTCTCTTTTGATCTTTGTTGGTTTAAAGTCTGTTTTATCAGAGACTAGGATTGCAACCCCTGCTTTTTTTTGGTTTTCATTTGCTTGGTAGATCTTCCTTCATCCCTTTATTTTGGGCCTATGTGTGTCTCTGCATGTGGGATGGGCCTTCTGAAAACAGCACACTGATGGGTCTTGACTCTTTATCCAATTTGCCAGTCTGTGCCTTTTAATTGGGGCATTTGGCCCATTTACATTTAAGGTTAATATTGTTATGTGTGAATGTGATCCTGTCATTATGATGTTAGCTGGTTATTTTGCTCATTAGTTGATGCAGTTTCTTCCTAGCCTCGATGGTCTTTACAATTTGGCATGATTTTGCAGTGGCTGGTACCAGTTGTTCCTTTCCATGTTTAGTGCTTCCTTCAGGAGCTCTTTTAGGGCGAGCCTGGTGGTGACAGAATCTCTCAGCATTTGCTTGTCTGTAAAGTGTTTTATTTCTCCTTCACTTTTGAAGCTTAGTTTGGCTGGATATGAAATTCTGGGTTGAAAATTCTTTTCTTTAAGAATGTTGAATATTGGCCCCCACTCTCTTCTGGCTTGTAGAGTTTCTTCTGAGAGATCAGCTGTTAGTCTGATGGGCTTCCCTTTGTGGGTAACCCGACCTTTCTCTCTGGCTGCCCTTAACATTTTTTCCTTTATTTCTACCTTGGTGAATCTGACAATTATATGTCTTAGAGTTGCTCTTCTCAAGGAGTGTCTTTGTGGTTTTCTCTGTATTTCCTGAATTTGAATGTTGGCCTGCCTTGCTAGGTTGGGGAACTTCTCCTGGATAATATCCTGAAGAGTGTTTTCCACCTTGGTTCCATTCTCCCCGTCACTTTCGGGTACACCAATTAGACGTAGATTTGGTCTTTTCACATAGTCCCATATTTCTTGGAGTCTTTGTTCATTTCTTTTTACTCTTTTTTCTCTAAACTTCTCTTCTTGCTTCATTTCATTAATTTGATCTTCCATCACTGATACCCTTTCTTCCACCTGATCGAATTGGCTACTGAAGCTTGTGCATGTATCATGTCATTCTCCTGCCATGGTTTTCAGTTCCATCAGGTCATTTAAGGTCTTCTCTACACTGTTTATTCTAGTTTAGCCATTCTTCTAATCTTTTCTCCAGGATTTTAGCTTCCTTGCATTGGGTTAGAACATGCTCCTTTAGCTTGGAGGAGTTTGTTATTACCCACCTTCTGAAGCCTACTTCTGTCAACTCATCAAAGTCATTCTCCATCCAGCTTTGTTCCATTGCTGGTGAGGAGCTGTGATCCTTTGGAGGAGAAGGGGTGCTCTGGTTTTTAGAATTTTCATTTTTTCTGCTCTGGTTTCTCCCCATCTTTGTGGTTTTATCTACCTTTGGTCTTTGATGATGGTGACCTACAGATGCATTTTGGTGTGGATGTCCTTTTTGTTGATGTTGATGCTATTCCTTTCTGTTTGTTAGTTTTCCTTCTAATAGTCGGGTCAGTCAGCTGCAGGTCTGTTGGAGTTTGCTGGAGGTCCACTCCAGACCCTGTTTGCTTCGGTATCACCAGTGGAGGCTGCAGAACAGCAAATATTGCTGCCTGATCCTTCTTCTGGAAGCTTCGTCTCAGAGGGGCACCCAAATGTATGAGGTGTCAGTAGGCCCCTACTGGGAGGTGTCTCCAAGTTAGGCTACACAGGGCTCAGAGACCCACTTGAGGAGGAGGTCTGTCTGTTCTCAGAGGTCAAACACCATGCTGGGAGAACCAGTGCTGTCTTCAGAGCTGTCAGATAGGGACGTTTAAGTGTGCAGAAGTTTCTGCTGCCTTTTGTTCAGCTATGCCCTGCCCCCAGAGGTGGAGTCTACAGAGGCAGGCAAGCCTCATTGAGCAGCGGTGGGCTCCACGCAGTTCGAGCTTCCCGGCCACTTTGTTTACCTACTCAAGCCTCAGCAATGGCAGACGCCCCTTCCCCAGCCAGGCTTGCTGCCTCACAGTTAGATCTCGGACTAGCAGTGAGCAAGGCTCCGTGGATGTGGGACCCGCTGAGCCAGGCGCCGGGATATTATCTCCTGGTGTGCCATTTGCTAAGACCATTGGAAAAGCACAGTGTTTGGGTATCAGTGTCCCAATTTTCCTGGTACATCTGTCATGGCTTCCCTTGTCTAGGAAAGGGAAATCCCCCAACCCCTTGCTCTTCCCAGATGAAGTGATGCTCCGCCCTGCTTTGGCTTGCCCTCTGTGGGCTGCACCCACTTTCCAACCAGTCCCCATGAGATGAACCAGGTACCTCAGTTGGAAATGTAGAAATCACCCTTCTTCTGTGTTGATCACACTGGGAGCTGCAGACCAGAGCTGTTCCTATTTGGCCATCTTGGAACAGACCTTGCTATTTTTTTTTTTTTTTTTTTTTTTTGTGATGGAGTCTTGCTCTGTCACTCAGGCTGGAGTGCAGTGTCATGATCTCAGCTCACTGCAACCTCTGCCTCCTAGGTTCAAGCAATCTTCCCACCTCAGCCTCCCGAGTAGATAGGATTACTGGCATGCACCACCATGCCCGGCTAATTTTTTTTTTTTTTTTTTTTTGGTATTTTTAGTAGAGATGGTGTTTCAGCTTGTTGGCCAGGCTGGTCTCGAACTCCTCACCTCAAGTTATCTGCCCACCTCAGTCTCCCAAAGTGTTGGGATTACAAGCATGAGCCACCGCACCGGCCTGGTATTGCTACTGACAATTGAATACTTTTTCACCATTATATTTTCTGATCTTTATTATTGGTATATATGAAACTATTGAGGCAGGGATAAATAAATAAGATTGCATATATATATATATATATATATATATATGCATTTATACATACACCCATACACAGACACATGCACACACACACATACACACAGTCCATTAAAACAGAAACTTCCAAAACTTGGGACTACTTTCTCCTCAGCAGATCCAGGCTCCTATTACTTCCTTCCATGATCATATTTCTCCAGATGAGGGGAATTATCTCAAGTAGGAAAGGGAACTATTAGCAGTCAAGAGTACCAATGCAGTAGGTTAAGAGAAAGGGCTCTGAGGTCAGACTTCTGGGATCAAATTCAAGCTCCACCACTTTCTTACTGTGTGGCATTGGACAAGTAACTTGATATCTCCATGCTACACTTTCCCTGTATGTAAATGGAGTGATAATAATAGCACTTACCTCATAGAATTGTTGCCAACATTACATAAACTAATATAGACAAAGCAACCAAAATAGTGCCTTGGAATAGTAAATATTACCTGTGACTAAAATTATCTTGAACATCTCAATCTCTCACCATTCCTACCATATAACTTCGTTAGTTTTTTATTTAATTTGTCATATATAAAGTTTATATATAATCAGTGCATTGTAAGAGTTTATACTGAAAATCAATCGATTTTATCTCAAATGTTACCTAGCTATATGTAGCACATATGACATTACTGCCCACATGAGAAGGGAAAACAAATGAATTTACAATAACTTTTGGCTGTTTTGTATTCTGAAAGTGTTCATACACTTACCCTTTTAAACCAAGTGCATCTTTAAAAAATGTTGCCAGAGCATGTTGTTTAGGTTTTTATATATAATCTTACCATTAATATTATTACTACAAACACAATACTGACTTTAGAAAGGGGGGGAAATAAAAAGTATCTACTAAAATATTCAATAGCAAAAGGGGACTAATGGAATTAAGTGGCCCCTTTCTTTATTTTTACATTCTAAACAACCATGCTACCAAGACAAATCATTAAAAGGTGTTACTACACTGAGTCATTGTCTTAGTCCATTTGTGTTGCCACAAAGGAATACCTGAGGCTAAGTAGTTTATATAGAATGAGGTTTATTTGGCTCATGGTTCTGCAGGCCGTACTAGAAGCATGGTGCCAGCAACTGCTTCTAGTGAGGACCTCACTTTGCTTCCACAGGTTAGAAGATGAAGGGGAACTGGCATATGTAAAGATCACATGTGAGAAAGGAAGCAAGTGGTAGGGGAAAGTGCCAGGCTCCTTTAAACAATCAGCTCTCACAGAACTAATAGAGCAAGAACTTTGTCATTATCATGAGGAAAGCACAAAGTCATTCATGAGGGATCTGCTCCCATGATCCAAACACCTTCCATTAGGCTCCACTCCCAACATCGGGGATCATGTTTCCACATGAGATTTGGCTGGAGTCAAATATTCAAACCACATCAGTCTTATAACATAGCTTGTAAATCATGGCATTCTAAAGCCACTAAGGCAATAAAAGAAATTTTGCTTGTGCCAGAGTATGATTTCCTCCTCCTACTATCTGTTTTCTCTAGGCAACCAGACGATTGGAATCACTAACAGGGATAGGGAAGATGGGCAGAAATGCTCTCTCTCAGAAGGGAGAGTTGTCAGGGCAGTGATACAGCTCTATTCTGGGAAGTTCTATGACCAGAAAGTTTCGAGTTTGTAGCTAACAGCAACGGTCCTGCATGGGTGTTAGGCCAAAGTCTAAATACAACCTTGCTTTGCAGAGGCTAAGCAGTTAACTCAGAAGACTTTGAATTCTTGTTCCAAGACAGATTATCTTGCTCTCTGGCCAGATATATTTTCCTTCCTTCCTTCCTTCCTTCCTTCCTTCCTTCCTTCCTTCCTTCTTTCCTTCTTTCCTTTCTTCCATCTTCTCTTCCTCAACAAATATTTATTGAGCACTTACTATATGTCAGGCACTATGTCAGGCACTGGGGATAAAGCAGTGACCCAGAGGTAATAATCTTGATCTTTGTGGAGATTACATTTGAGTAGAAGAGGGTAGGCAGTAAACAAGCAAACAAATAAGCAATATAACTTCAAGTAGTGATAAATGCTAAGGAGAACATTAAGAAAGGGGAGCAGGTAGAGGAAGATAGCTGAATAGAAGCCTCCACCAATCGTCTTCTCTGCAGAAACACCAAATTTAACATCTATACAAAAAACACCTTCATGAGAACCAAAAATCGGGCAAGTGATCAGAGTACCTGGTTTTAACTTAATTATCACTAAAAGAGGTACTGAAGAGGGTAGGAAAGACAGTCTTGAATTGCTGACACTACCCTTCCCCCATGCCCCAGCAGCAGCCACAGGGCATGGAGAGAATCTGTGCACTTGGGAGAGGGAGAGCACGGCAATTGTGAGACATTGCATTGAACTCAGTAATGCTCTGTCACAGCAGAAAGCAAAAACCAGGTTGAACTTAGCTGTCACAGCAGAAAGCAAAACCAGGCTGAACTTAGCTGATGCTCACCCACAGACGGTGTATTTAAACCAGATCTAGCCAGAGGGTCATCTCCCATCCCAGTGGTCAGAACCTGAGTTTTGGCAAGCCTCACCACTGTAGGCTAAAGTGCTCTGGAGTTCTAAATAAACTTGAAAGGCAGTCTAGGCCACAAGGACTGCAACTCCAACGTAAATTGTAGTGCTGTGCTGGCCTTGGAGCCAGTGGACTTTGGGGGCATGTGACCTAGGGAGACACCAGCTGGGGCAGCAAAGAGAGTGCTTGCATCACCACTTCCTCAACCCCAGGCAGTGCAGTTCACAGCTCTGAAAGAGACTCCTTCCTTCCACTTGAGGAGAGGAGATGGAAGAGTAAAGAGGACTTTGTTTTGCAAATTGGATACCATATAAACCAAAGTAGGATAGGGCACACCCTGGGCCAGAAGGGAAACTGCTGCCTTGAAGGGAAGGACCCAGTCCTGGCAGTTTTCATCACCTGCTAACTGTCAAGAGCCTGTAGGTCCTGAATAATCAGCAGTAGTAGCCAGGCAGTACACGCTGTGGGTCTTGGGTGAGACTCTGAGATGTGCTGGCTTCAGGTATGACCCAGCACATTTCCAGCTGTGGTGCTTACGAGGAGAGATTCCTTCTGCTTGGGAAAAGCAGAGGGAAGAATAAAGGGGACTTTGTCTTACAGCATAGGTCACAGCTCTGCCGCAGTGGGATAGAGCACCAAGCGGGCTCTTAGGGTCCCCATTTCCAAGCCTTGGTTCTTGGATGGCATTTCTGGACCTACCCTGGGCCAGAGAGGAGTCCAGTTCCCTGAAGGGTGAGTCTCAGATATGGCAGCATTCACCACAAGCTGACTGAAGAGCCCTTGGGCCTTAAGTGAACATCAGTGATAGCCTCGCAGTACCCTCCATAGACCTGAGGCTGTAGTGGCCATGGAGAGAGATTCTCCTGCTTGTAGAAAGGGGAGAGAAGAGTAGGAAGGACTTTGACTTGTGGCTTGGGTGACAGCTCAGCCACAGTAAGACAGAGCAGCAGGTAGATTCCTAAGGTTTTTGACTCTAGGCCTTAGCACCTGGATGGCATATCTGGGCCCACCTGAGGCCTTGGGGAATTCACCACTCTGAAGGGAAGGACATAAGCCTAGCTAGCTTTGCCATCTGCTGATTGTAGAGCCCTAGGGCCTTGAGGGAACATAGGTGGTAGTCAGGTAGTGGTTACAGCAAGTGTCGGGTAAGACCCAGTGCAGTGCTGGCTTCAGGTCTGATTCAGTGCAGTCCCAGTCGTCATGGCCACAGGAGTGCTTGCATCAATCCTTCCCCAGAAGGGAAACTGCTGCCTTGACGGGAAGGACCCAGTCCTGGCAGTTTTCATTACCTGCTAACTGAAGAGCCAGTGGACCCTGAATAATCAGCAGTAGTGACTAGGCAGTACACACTGTGGGTCTTGGGTGAGACTCTGAGATGTGCTGGCTTCAGTTGTTATTGGGCTTGGGGTGCCCCCTAATGCAGACACAACTGCGGTAATCAAAAACTTAGATCACAATACTCAAGTGTCTTAATAGCAGACTGATTAAGCAGAAGAAAGAATTAGTGAGCTTGAAGACAGGCTATTTGAAAATACACAGTCTGAGGAGACAAAATAAAAAAGAATGAAGTGTGCCCACAAGATCTAGAAAATAGCCTCAAAAGGGCAAATCTAAGAGTTATTGGCCTTAAAAAGGGAGGTAGAGAAAGAGATAGGGGTAGAAAGCTTATTCAGATGGATAATAACAGAGAATTCCCCAAGCTTAGAGAAAGATATCAATATCCACGTACAAGAAGGTTATAGAACACCAAGGAGATTTTGTTTTTTTTAAGTTCTGGGATACATGAGCAGGACGTGCAGGTTTGTTACATAGGTAAACACGTGCCATAGTGGTTTGCTGCACCTATCAACCCATCACCTAGGTATTAAACCCCACATGCATTATCTATTTATCCTGATGGTCTCCCTCCCCCTGCCCCTCTGACAGGCCCCAGTGTATGTTGTTCCCCTCCCTGTGTCCATGTGTTCTCATTGTTCAGCTCCCACTTATAAGTGAGAACATGTGGTGTTTGGTTTTCTGCTCCTGTGTTAGTTTGCTCAGGCTAATGGCCTCCAGCTCCATCCATGTCCCTGCAAAGGGCATGATATCATTCCTTTTTATGGCTGCATAGTATTCCATGGTGTATATGTACCACATTTTCTTTATCCAGTCTATCATTGATGGGCATTTGGGTTGATTCCATCAAGCAGATTTAACCCAAAGAAGACTACCTCATGGCATTTAATAATCAAACTACAAAAGGTGAAGGATAAAGAAAGGATCCCAAAATAAACAAAAGAAAAAAATAAATAACACAAAGCAGAGCTCCAATATATCTGGCAGCAGACTTTTCAGTGGAAACTGTACAGGCTGGAAAAGAATGGCATGACATCTTTAAAGTGCTGAAGAAAAAATATTTTACCATAGAACAGTGTATCTGTCAAATATATTCTTTAAACATGAAGGAGAAATAAAGACTTTCCCAGACAAACAAAAGGTGGGGGATTTCATCAACACCAGACTTGTCCTGCAAGAGATGCTAAAGGGAGTACTTTAATCAGAGAGAAAAGGAAATTAATGAGCAATAAGACATCATGTGAAGGTACAAAACTCACTGGCAATAGTGAATACACAGAAAAACACAGAATGTTATAACACTATAACTGTGGTGTGTAAACTACGCTTATCTTAAGTAGAAAGACTAAAAGATGAACTAATAAAAATAATAACTACAACTACGTTTCAAGACACAGACAGTACAATAAGATATAAATAGAAACAATGAAAAGTTAAAAATCAGGAGGGACAGTGTTAAAATGTAGAGTTTTTATTAATTTTTTTTTTTGCTTGCTGGTTTGTTTATGCAATCAGTGTTAAGTTGTCGTGGAAATTTAAAATATCGAAGTTGAAAAATATGCTCCTGAACAACCAGTGGATCAATGAAAAAATTAAGAAGGAAATTGAAAAATGTATTGACACAAATGACAATGGAAACACAGCATACCAAAGCCAATGGGATACAGCAAAAGAAGTACTAAGAGACAAGTTTATAGCTATAAGTGCCTACATAAAAAAATAGAAAAATTTTAAATAAACAACCTAATGATGCATCCTAAAGAACTAGAAAAGCAAGAGCAAACCAAACCCAAAATTAGTAGAAGAAAAGAAATAACAAAATGAAAGCAGAAATAAGTGAAATTGAAATGAAGTAAACAATACAACACATAAATGAAATGAAAAGTCAATGTTTTGAAAAGTTAAACAAAACTGAAAAACCTTTAGTCAGACTAAGAAAAAAATAGAGAAGTCCAAATAAAATCAGAGATGAAAAAGGAGACATTACAACTGATACCACAAAAATTCGGAGGATTATCAGCAGCTACTATGAGCAACTATATGCCAATACATTGGAAAACTTATAAGAAATTAGTAAATTCCTAGACACATACAACCTACCAAGATTGAACCACGAAGAAATCCAAAACCTGAACAGACCAATAACTGTTAACAAGATCAAAGGTATAATAAAACATCTCCCAGTAAAGAAAAGCATGTGATCTGATAGCTTCACTGCTGAATTTTACCAAACATTTAAAGAACTAATACCAATCCTACTCAAACTATTCGAAAAAATAGAGGAGGAGGGAATACTTCCAAATTCATTCCATGAGACCAAAACCAGAAAAAGATACATCAAAAAAAGAAAACTACAGGCCAACATCCCTGATGAACATTGGTGCAAAAATTCTCAATAAAATACTAGCAAATTGAATTCAACAATAAATTAAAAAGATCACTCATCCTGACTAAGTGGGATTTATCCCAGGAACGGAAGGATAGTTCAACATACACAAGTCATTCAATGTGATACATTATATCAACAGAGTGAAGGACAAAAACCATATGATCATTTTATTTGACAAAATTCCACATCCCTTTATGATAAAACCCTTAAAAAACTAGATATAGAAGGAACATACCTCAACATAATAAAAGCCACATATGACAGACTCACAGCTAGTATCATACTGAATGGGGAAAAACTGAAAGCCTTTTGCCTAAGATCTGGAACATGACAAGTATGCCCACTATCACCACTGTTATTTAACATAGTACTGGAAGTCCTAGCTACAGCCACCAGACAAATTGCTCTAGCTAGGACTTCCAGTACTATGTTGAATAAAAGAATAACTTGACTTCTTCCTTTCCCATTTGGTTGCCTCAAGCAAATAAGAGGCAACCAAATGGGAAAGGAGGATGTCAAGTTATCCTTTTTTGCAAATGATATGATCTTATATTAGGAAAAACCTAAAGACCACCAAAAAATACTATTAGAACTGATAAACAAATTCAGTAAAGTTGCAGGATACAAATCAACATACAAAAATCAGTAGCATTTCTATATGTCAACAGTGAACAACCTGAAAAAGAAATAAAAAAAGGAATCCCATTTACAATACCTACAAATAAAATAAAATATCTAGGAATTAACCAAAAAATGGAAAGATCTCTACAATGAAAAGTATAAAACATTGATGCAAGCAATTGAAGAGGACATCAAAAAATGGAAAGATATTCCATGCTCATGGATTGGAAGAATCAATATTGTTAAAATGTCCATACTACCCAAGGCAATCTACAGATTCAATGCAATCCCTATCAAAATACCAGTGACATTCTTCACAGCAATAGCAAAAAAAAAAAAAAATCCTAAAATTTGTATGGGATCACAGAAGACCCAGAATAGCCAAAGCTATTCTGAGCAAAAAGAACAAAACTAGAGGAATCACATCACCTGACTTCAAATTACATTACAGAGCTATAGTAACCCAAACAGTATGGCACTGGCATAAAAACAGACACATAAACCAATGGAACAGTATAGAGAACCTAAAAACAAATCCATACACCTGCAGTGAACTCATTTTCAGTAAAGGTGCCAAGAAGTTACAATGGGAAAAGGACAGCCTCTCCAATAAATATTGCTGGGAAAACTGGATATCTGTATGCAGAAGAATGAAACTAGACCTCTATCTCTCACCATATACAAAAATCAAACGAAAATGAAGTAAAACTTAAATCTAAGACCTCAAAGTATGAAACTGCTAAAAGAAAACATTGGAGAATGATATGCTTTGTCTCTGTGACCCCACCCAAATCTCATCTCGAATTGTAATCCTCACATGTCAAGGGAGGGACCTGGTGGGAGGTGACTGGATCATGGGGGAAGTTTTCCCCATGCTGTTCTCATGACAGTGAGTAAGTTTTCATGAGATCTGATGGTTTAAAAGTGTTTGGCAATTCCCACCCCCACTCCCCTGTCCCCATGTAAGACATGCCTTGCTTCCCCTTCATCTTCCACCATGATTGTGAGTTTCCTGAGGCCTCCCAGCCATGTGGAAATGTGAGTCAATTAAACCTCTTTCTTTATAAATTACCCAGTTTCAGGCAGTTCTTTATAGCAGTGTGAAAATGGACTAATGCAGAGAAACTCTCTAGGTCATTAATCTGGGCAAACATTTTTTGAGGAATACACCACAAGCACAGGCAACCAAAGCAAAAATGGACAAATGGAAATGGGATCACTTCAAGTTAAAAAGCTTCTGCACAGCAAAGGAAACAATCAATAAAGTGCAAGACAACCCACAGAATGGGGGAAAATATTTGCAAAGTACTCATCTGAAAAGGGATTAATAACCAGAATATATAAGGAGCTCCAACAGCTCTATAGAAAAAAATCTAATAATCCAATTTAAAAATGGGCCAAAGATTTGAATAGAGATTTCTCAAAAAGAAGACATACAAATGGCAAACAGGTATATGAAAAGGTGCTCAACATCATTGATCATCAGAGATATGCAAATAAAAAACTACAATGAGATATCCTCTCACCCCAGTTAAAATGGCTTTCATCCAAAAGACAGGCAATAACAAATGCTGGCAAGGATGTGGAGAAAAGAGAACCTTCATACACTGTTTTTGGGAATGTAAATTAGTAGAGGCACTATAGAGAATGGTTTGGAGGTTCCTCAAAAAACTAAAAATATAACTACCATAGGATCCAGCAATATCACTGCTAGGTATATGCCCAAAAGGAATGAAATTGGTATATCTAAGAGATATCTGCACTCCTATGTTTATTGCAGCACTACTCATAATAGCCAAGATTTGGAAACAGCCTAAGTGTTTATCCACGATGAATCGATAAAGAAAATATGTTACATGTACACAATTGAGTACTACTCAGCCATGAAAAGAATGAGATCCACCAAGCATGGTGGCTCATGCCTGTAATCCCAGCACTTTGGGAGTCCAAGGTAGGAGTATTGTTTGAGCCCAGGAGTCTGAGATCAGCCTGGGCAACATGGTGAGAATCCATCTCTATAAAAAATAAAATTAAAAAAAAGTAGCCTGGTGTGGTGGCGTGCTCCTCTAGTTCCAACTACTCAGGGGCTGAGGTGGGAGAATTGCTTGAGCCTGGGAGGTTGAGGCTGCAGTAAGCTGTGATCACACCACTGCACTTCAGCCTGGGCCACAGAGAGAGACCTTGTCTCAAAAACAAACAAACAAACAAACAAACAAACAAAAAAGAATAGGATCCTGTCATTTGCAACAACATGGATGGAACTGGAAGTCATTGTGTTAAGTGAAATAAGCCAGGCATAGAAAGACAAACTACACGTGTTCTTATTTATGGGGGCTAAAAATTAAAACAATTGAATACATGGACATAGGGAGTAGGAGGGTGATTACCAGAGGCTGGGAAAGGTAATGAAAGTGGGGATGGGGAATAGGGATGGTTAATGGGTACAAAAAATAGAAAGAATGAATCAGATCTAGTATTTGATAGCACAACAGGGCAACTATAGTCAATAATTTAATTGTACATTTAAAAATAATTAAAAGAGTATAGCTGGATTATTTGTAACATGAAGGATGAATGCCTGAGGGGATGGATACCCCATTTACCCTGATGTGATTATTACACATTGTATGCCTGTATCAAAACATATATATGTTTTGTGTGTATACACATATATGTATCAAAACATATATATATCAAAACATATATATATATACCTACTATGTACTCACAAAATTAAAAATTAATAAAGAGAATATTAAGCAAGGGGATGTGATAGAGAGTGGCTGAGGGCTTGGCTCACTTAGTGTGCTCAAAGAAGGCCTATCTTACAGAGCCGATATTTGAGTTGAAATATTGCAAAGGTACAGAAGATTATTCCAGAAAGTGCAAAAGTCCAGAGGTAGGAATGAGAAGAGTAAGTTGGAGAAACAGAAAGGCCAGTATGGCTAAGATTCCTGCCACAACGTCATTCCAGAGGTTCATTTGTGTGGTCAGTAAAAAGTCTGAATGTAGTCCATAGGGATTTGTAGTGGTTTCATAGGTAACATGACATTCCTCTGCCTGTACCACATGATACCCCAGTGCCTTGATTCAAAGCCTGATCCAGATGTCTTGAATGACTGCTATGTTTAACCCAGAATCTTTTGATTTCAATAATAAGAGATGCCATTGCTGTCCCTTCCCTGTACTTTGCATCACCACTTGGTCACTGCCTTGAGAAGTGCCAGGCTGCCCTGCAGGATACACCTGTGATGGATGCAGGCTGTACCTCCGCTGACAAACAGAGCTCATTAAGGTAGAGGGTGCTAAACATTCAGGGAACTGGTCTCACTCTCCTCCTGACCCACCTGCCCTAGCCAATCCTAATGTAACTGAAGAAGCTATTACTGGCCCCATTCTAAGTCTCTGAAATCATTAACCACCCCTCCCAAATGCCTCAACATTACTATATAAGTATATTTCACATGGTTGTCTGTGCTTCTATTGAGTACGCTGCTCCTTGCTGCACTTCACTACTACAAATTGCTTATATTACAGCTTTTACTTGTTTATTTTCTGTCTTTCCTAACTAGAATGTAAATTCCATGAGAGAAGGGATTTGTTTCTAATTTGCTGCTATATTTCCAGTGCCTACCACATAGTTGGTGCTTCATAAACATTTGTTGAACAAATTCTAGTTATAGCTTCCTTCTCTCGCTCTTTCCTTTTTTTTCTTTCTTTCTTTTTTTTTTTTTTTTTTTGAGACGGAGTTTCGCTCTTGTTGCCCAGGCTGGAGTGCAATGGCACGATCTCGGCTCACTGCAAAATCTGCCTCCCGATTTCAAGCGATTCTCGTGACTCAGCCTCCCGAGTAGCTGGGATTACAGGCATGCACCACCACGCCCGGCTAATTTTTGTATTATTAGTAGAGACAGGGTTTCTCCATTTTGGTCAGGCTGGTCTCGAACTCCCGACCTCAGGTGATCCTCCCACCTTGGCCTCCCAAACTTTCTTGGTTTTATTTTATTGTTCCTTTTCTAACTTCTTAAGTCGGGCACTTAATATATAAATGCTCATTCTTTCTTATTTTCAAATAAAAGCATTTAAGGCTATAAGTGTCTAAGTATAATCTTCCTTTGCTGCACCCCATAGATTTTGATGGGAGATATTTTTATTAGCATTCAGTCATAAATATTTTCTAATTTACATTATAGTTCGTTCTTTGACCCATGAATTAATTGGATGTGTGTTTTTAAATCTCTCTCCATATATATTTAAGTTGGGTTTTCTTTTTCTACTGACTTCTAACTTAATTACATAGTGACCAAAGAATATGGTCCTTGTATTTCAGGTGTGTCTTTTGTAACAACATATAACTAGATTTGTTTGGGTTTTGTTGTTGTTTTGTTTTGTTTTGTTTTTGAGACGGAGTCTCACTCTGTTGTCCAGCCTGCCAGCCTGAAGTGCAGTGGCACGATCCTAGCTCACTTCAACCTCCGCCTCCCGGGTACAAGCGATTCTCTCACCTCAGCTTCCCAAGTAGCTGGGATTACAGGCGCGGGCTACCACGCCCGGCTAATTTTTGTATTTTTAGAAGAAACATGGTTTCCCTATGTTGGCCAGGCTGGTCTCGAACTCCTGACCTCAAGTGATCTGCCTGCCTCGGCCTCCCAAAGTGCTGGGATTACAGGCGGGAGCCACTGTGCCCAGCACATATAACTAGATTTTTTTTAACTCAACTTATAATTCCAGTATTTTAAATGGTAGATTTCATCCAATTACATTTATTTTGATCATTGACATTTTTTGTGAAATATTCTTTTTTTGATATTACACATAAACCATATTAAAATGCCTTTCAATAAGTAAAAGGCACCATTTTAGATACAAGAACTCTAATTAGATTGACATAGTTAAAACCACAAATACAAGTAAATGTTGCTACTTTATCTTCAGACCTTGCCTTTAAGAGGCTAATGAACACAAAACACAGATGAGTCTTGCTTGGTTCTGAAACAGTGAAGGGATTCCCTAGTATTTAAATATATTCATATAACCATTTATATAAATTTAAATATAAAACCAGTTTCCAATAGTTTTTAAGATGGCATTCACCATCTTTTTGAAAAGTTGAACATTACTATTCAAATCTAACCATGTCTTCAGAAGGGGAAGACAGTGATAGCATTTACTGAATTCGAATTACTATTAAAATAAAAAAAATCACCTGCATTTAACTCCAAGCCAGTCTTAGTTAAATCAGGACTTCCCAACGAAAATATTCTGTCAGTCATTCATGATCTGAATTCTGGTGTCTGGAGTCTATTAAATTATGGTACACATAAAAAAATTCATGAGATCTGTCAGTAAAAATGAGGTAGTGGCCAATTATTTTTATTTTTTTAAATTATACTTTAAGTTTTAGGGTACATGTGCACAACGTGCAGGTTTGCTACATAGGTATACATGTGACATGTTGGTTTGCTGCACCCATCAACTAGTCATTTACATTAGGTATTTCCCCTAAGGCTATCCCTCCCCCAGGCCCCCACCCAACAACAGGGCCTGGTGTGTGATGTTCCCCTTCCTGTGTCCATGTGTTCTCGTCATTAACTCGTCATTTAGCATTAGGTATATCTCCTAATGCTATCCCTCTCCCCACCCCCCACCCCACAACAGTCCCCAGAGTGTGATGTTCCCCTTCCTGTGTCCATGTGTTCTCATTGTGCAATTCCCATCTATGAGTGAGAACATGCGGTGTTTGGTTTTTTGTCCTTGTGATAGTTTACTGAGAATGATGATTTCCAATTTCATCCATGTCCCTACAAAGGACCTGAACTCATCATTTTTTATGGCTGCGTAGTATTCCATGGTGCATATGTGCCACATTTTCTTAATCCAGTCTGTCATTGTTGGACATTTGGGTTGGTTCCAAGTCTTTGCTATTGTGAATAGTACTGCAATAAACATACGTGTGCATGTGTCTTTATAGCAACATGATTTATAGTCCTTTGGGTATATACCCAGTAATGGGATGGCTGGGTCAAATGGTATTTCTAGTTCTAGATCCCTGAGGAATCGCCACACTGACTTCCACAATGGTTGAATTAGTTTACAGTCCCACCAACAGTGTAAAAGTGTTCCTATTTCTCCACATCCTCTCCAGCATCTGTTGTTTCCTGACTTTTACATGATCGCCATTCTCACTGGTGTGAGTGTCTGTAGACACTTTTCAAAAGAAGACATTTATGCAGCCAAAAGACACATGAAAAAATGCTCACCATCACTGGCCATCAGAGAAATGCAAATCAAAACCACAATGAGATACCATCTCACACCAGTTAGAATGGCGATCATTAAACAGTCAGGAAACAACAGATGCTGGAGAGGATGTTGAGAAATAGGAACACTTTTACACTGTTGGTGGGACTGTAAACTAATTCAACCATTGTGGAAGTCAGTGTGGCGATTCCTCAGGGATCTAGAACTAGAAATACCATTTGACCCAGCCATCCCATTACTGGGTATATACCCAAAGGACTATAAATCATGTTGCTATAAAGACACATGCACACGTATGTTTATTGCAGTACTATTCACAATAGCAAAGACTTGGAACCAACCCAAATGTCCAACAATGACAGACTGGATTAAGAAAATGTGGCACATATGCACCATGGAATACTACGCAGCCATAAAAAATGATGAGTTCAGGTCCTTTGTAGGGACATGGATGAAATTGGAAATCATCATTCTCAGTAAACTATCACAAGGACAAAAAACCAAACACCGCATGTTCTCACTCATAGATGGGAATTGCACAATGAGAACACATGGACACAGGAAGGGGAACATCACACTCTGGGGACTGTTGTGGGGTGGGGGGTGGGGAGAGGGATAGCATTAGGAGATATACCTAATGCTAAATGACGAGTTAATGGGTGCAGCACACCAGCATGGCACATGTATACATATGTAACTAACCTGCACATTGTGCACATGTACCCTAAAACTTAAAGTATAATAATAATAAAAAAAGAAAAGTGTCTGTTCATATCCTTTGCCCACTTTTTGATGGGGTTGTTTGATTTTTTTCTTGTAAATTTGTTTGAGTTCTTTGTAGATTCTGGTTATTAGCCCTTTGTCAGATGGGTAGACTGCAAAAATTTTCTCCCTTTCTGTAGGTTGCCTGTTCACTCTGATGGTAGTTTCTTTTGCTGTGCAGAAACTCTTTAGTTTAATTAGATCCCATTTGTCAATGTTGGCTTTTGTTGCCATTGCTTTTGGTGTTTTAGTCATGAAGTCTTTGCCCGTGCCTATGTCCTGAATGGTATTGCCTAGGTTTTCTTCTAGGGTTTTTATGGTGTTAGGTCTTACATTTAAGTCTTTAATCCATTTTGAGTTAATTTTTGTATACAGTGTAAGGAAGGGATCCAGTTTCAGCTTTCTACACATGGCTAGCCAGTTTTCCCAGCACCATTTATTAAATAGGGAATCCTTTCCGCATTGCTTGTTTTTGTCAGGTTTGTCAAAGATCAGATGGTTATAGATGTGTGGTGTTATTTCTGAGGCCTCTGTTCTGTTCCATTGGTCTATATCTCTGTTTTGGTACCAGTACCATGCTGTTTTGGTTACTGTAGTATAGTCTGAAGTCAGGTAGCGTGATGCCTCCAGCTTTGTTCTTTTTCCTTAGGATTGCCTTGGCTATGCGGGCTCTTTTTTGGTTCCATATGAAATTTAAAGTCGTTTTTTCCAATTCTTTGAAGAAAGTCAGTGGTAGCTTGATGGGGATGGCATTGAATCTATAAATTACCTTGGACAGTATGGCCATTTTCACAGTATTGATTCTTCCTATCCATGAGCATGGAATGTTCTTCCATTTGTTTGTGTCCTCTTTTATTTCGTTGAGCAGTGGTTTGTAGTTCTCCTCGAAGAGGTCCTTCACAGCCCTTGTAAGTTGGATTCCTAGGTATTTTATTCTCTTTGTGGTAATTATGAATGGGAGTCCACTCATGATTTGGCTCTCTGTTTGTCTCTTAATGGTGTATAGGAATGCTTGTGATTTTTGCACATTGATTTTGTATCCTGAGACTTTGCTGAAGTTGCTTACCAGCTTAAGGAGATTTTGGGCTGAGATGATGGAGTTTTCTAAATATACAATCATGTCATCTGCAAACAGGGACAATTTGACTTCCTCTTTTCCTAATTGAATACCATTTATTTCTTTCTCTTGCCTGATTGCCCTAGCCAGAACTTCCAACACTATGTTGAATAGGAGTGTTGAGAGAAGGCATCCTTGTTTTGTGCCGGTTTTCAAAGGGAATGCTTCCAGTTTTTGCCCGTTCAGTATGATATTGGCTGTGGGTTTGTCATAAATAGCTCTTATTATTTTGAGATATGTTCCATCAATACCTAGTTTATTGAGAGTTTTTAGCATGGAGGGCTGTGTGGCATCATCCTGATACCAAAGCCTGGCAGAGACACAACAAAAAAAAAAGAGAATTTTAGGCCAATATCCCTGATGAACATCCATGCGAAAATCCTCAATAAAATACTGGCAAACCGAATCCAGCAGCACATCAAAAAGCTTATCCACCACGATCAAGTTTGCTTCATCCCTGGGATACAAGCCTGGTTCAACATATGCAAATCAATAAACGTAATCCATCACATAAACAGAACCAATGACAAAAAACACATGATTATCTCAATAGGTGCAGAAAAGACCTTCGGTAGTGGCCAGTTATTACTCATTAGCATTTTTGAGATAAGCTCTCAAGTCTGCCCTTTCTGCCTTCTTGATGCCAGTGAAAATCATTTTTGTTCCAGGGATGCACTTCTTGTGATTCTCCAAATACTCCATCAGTGTACCCTCTCCCCAGTTGATGCCTCTGTTCTTATTGGCATCTGTGTAACAGAATTCAACAGCCTGACCTGTCTTCCACCCAAAGAGGTCATGGAGGTCTGGCCCAGGCTTGTGCTTGA
Organism: Pan paniscus; assembly: GCF_029289425.2. NCBI lineage: Eukaryota > Metazoa > Chordata > Mammalia > Primates > Hominidae > Pan > Pan paniscus. Next base: position 69,160,626 of record NC_073272.2, read on the forward strand.
CTCCCTTTTCCACAGTGTGTCACTGGGCACACTTTTGAGCAAAAATCTTCTTGCCTTTCTCAACATCACCCACATTTAATTCTCTCTTTTATTGCTGGCACTATGAAGGTTCCCGCTGGGAAGCCAGACGTCCTGCCCTCTCTCTGACATACTATTCATTTAGTCATATCATCTACTTTAATGCTTTATATTTACCTTGATTTTTATCTTTTTTTTCTTTTTCTGTTTTTTTTACAAGTACTTTAGTTTTTGTTTTTCTATTTTTCCTTTTACTGTTTTATGTTTTATGCTTTTGCTATTCTTCAAAAACTTTTAAATTTACAATAGACAAATAATAAAATTAAAAAATTTTAATCTACAATTGACACATAATTGCACATATTTATAGGTTGCAATGTGATGTTTCAATGCATATATACATAGTATAATGATGAAACTGGTAATTACCATATCCATCACTTTAAACATATTTATCATTTCTGATAAATATGTGACAACATTCAAAATCTTCTCTTCTGGCTATCTTTTTAATTTTTTTTTTTTTTTTTTTGAGACGGAGTCTCTCTCAGTCGCCCAGGCTGGAGTGCAGTGGGAAGATCTCGGCTCACTGCAAGCTCCGCCTCCCAGGTTCACGCCATTCTCCTGCCTCAGCCTCGCGAGTAGCTGGGACTACAAGCGCCCGCCACTACGCCCAGCTAATTTTTTTGTATTTTTAGTAGAGACGGGGTTTCACCGTGTTAGCCAGGATGGTCTCAATCTCCTGACCTCCTGATCCGCCCGTCTCGGCCTCCCAAAGTGCTGGGATTACAGGCGTGAGCCACCGCGCCCAGCCTCTTTTTAATTTTTAATTTTAATTTTTACAGATTTAGCAGGTGCAAGTGCAGTTTTGTTACATGGATATATTACATAATGGTGAAGTCTGTGTTTTTAGTGTAACCATCACCCAAATAGTGTACATTGTACCTATTCATTTCTAGTTATCTCAAAAAATACAATACATTATTATTTGCTATAGTCGCCCTGCTGTGTAACAGAACGCCAGAACTTTTCTTCCTGTCTAACTATAACTTTGTGCCCATTGACCAGCCTCTTCTAGTTTCCCCCACCCCCAACCCCTGTCTCCTCTCCCCAGCTTCAGGTAACCACTGTTCTACTCTCTACATCCATTAAATCTTTTTTTTTTTTTTTTTTGGATTCCACATATGAGTGAGATCATGCAGTTTTTGTCTTTCTGTGCCTGGCTTTTTTCATTTCGTGTAATGTCTTCCAGGTTCATCTATGTTGCCACAAATGACAAGATACCATTTTGTTTCATAATTGAATAGTGTGTGTGTGGGGGGGTGTGCAACATTTTTTTTTATCCATTCATCGTCAAATGGGCAGTTAGGTTGATTCCATATTTTGGCTATTGTCAATAATGCTGCAATAAACATGGGTGTACAGATATCTTTTTCTGACATACTGATTTTATTTCCTTTGTATGTATACTCAGTAATGGGATTGCTGGATCATATTGTAGTTCTATTTTTAATTTTTTAAGGAACTTTCATACTGTTTTCCATGGTGGCTGTACTAATTTACATTTCTACCAGCAGTGTATGAGTTCCCTTTTCTCTGCATCCTCACCAGCATTTGCTAATTTTTGTCTTTTTGACAACAGCAATTCTAGCTAGGGTGAGGTGATATCTCATTATGGTTTTGATTGATTTTAATTTCTCTCTGATAATTAGTGATGTTGAGCATTTTTTCATATATCTGTTGGCCATTTGTATGTCTTCTTTTGAGAGATGTTTATTAAAGTCTTTTGCCATTTTTTAATCTGATTATTTGTTTTTGTTTTGTTTTGTTTTTGCTATTGAGTTGAGTTCCTTATATATTCTGGGTAGTAACTCCCTGTCAGATGCATGGTTTGCAAATACTTTCTCTCATTCTGTAGACTGCTGTTTTCACTTTGTTGATTGTTTACTTTGCTGTGCAGAAGCTTTTAAGTTTGATGTAATCCCATTTGTCTATGTTTGCTTTTGTTGCCTGTTCTTTTGAGGTCTTATTTTAAAAATCCATGCCTAGTCCAATGTCTGGGCTTAAGTACTTCCCCCATATTTTCTTCTAGTAGTTTCATAGTTTGGGGATCCTACATTTAAATATTTAATCCATTTAGAGTTGATTTTTATATATGGTGAGAGATAGAGGTTTAGTTTCATGCTTACGTAAGTGTATGTCCAGTTTTCCCAACACCATTTATTGAAGATACTGCCCTTTCCCCAATGTGTGTTCTTGAAGCCTTTGCCAAAAGTCCGTGAGCTATAAATGCATGGGTTCATTCCTGGGTTCTCTATTCTGTTCCATTGGTTTATATGCCTGTTTCTATGCCAGTACCGGGCTATTTTGGTTACTATAGCTTTGTAGTATATTTTGAAGTCAGGTATTGTAATACCTCCAGCTTTGTTCTTTTTTGCTTGAAATTGCTTTGGTATCGGGGATCTTCTGCTTTTCCATATAAATTTTAAGATTGTTTTTCTATTTTTGTGAATAATGTCATTGGTATTTTGATAGGTATTGCATTGAGTCTGTTATTTCTATTCTTTTAATAGTTACCTTTAAATTTTACCATTTATACTTAAATAAACCAAGTTTAATCAATATCTCTATCTTCCTCCTAAGTGATACAAAGACCTTCTAATGCTTTAATGCCCATCACTACCACCTCTCCCCCACTTACTTATTACCTTTAATAAGTAATTTAGTTCCACCCTTTTATAAATTCCCCCAACTTAGTCACTATTTTTATTGTTTCATATAGGTAATGGTTGTTTATGCTTATCTAAATTTCACAAATTTCTTTGCTCACTATTTTTTCTTTCATCTAATTCTTCCTTCTGGAGATTATTCTAAAAAATCCGTTAGTGAGGATCTGATTTTACATTTCTGAAACTGTCTTTATTTGGCTCTTGTTTTTAAATATTAGCTTTTCAAAGACTAATCTTCTAGCTTGACAGATATTTTCCTTTGGCACTTTGAAAGTACTATTCTTGAGAAGTCTTCACAAAGTCAGAAGAGCAGTCTTGAGAAGAGCAGTCTTGAGAAGTCTTCTCTTTGTTTATGAGTCATTCCTTTGGAGATAATCCATCATCTTTGTGTGGCTTCTTTTCAGATATTCTCTATCTTTTTTACCACCATATGTCTATGTGAGGCTTTCTTTGTATTTGTGCTGCCTGGGATTGGCAGGGCAGTTCTTGAATCTAAGGATTCATGTCATTCATCAACAAAAAAATATTATCAGCCATTATTCTTCGGATCTTACTTCTCTCTCATTTTCTCCATTCTCTCCATCTAGAAATGCAATTATATATTCTCATTCTGTCTTCCATATCTTTAAATTTCTCCTTTACAATTCCTATCTCTTTCTCTGCTGCTGCTGCATTCTGAGCAATTTCTTCAGATCTGCATTTCAGATAATGAATTTTCTCTTTATTTCTATCTAATTTGCTACTTAACCCGCCCATTAAATTTTAAAATCAACAATTAAATTTTTTTTATTAATGGAAAACTTACTTGGTTCTTTAAAAAATTTTATCTAGACTTCCAGTTCAGGAATGATAGTATAGATTCATTCATCTATTCTCTCCCTGCTGGATGCAACTATAATCCTAGAAACAATGCAAGAGGCAACCAAAAGATAACTCTGCAAGGTGAAAAGAGGATGATGAACTAGTTAGGGACCTAAGGACTTGAGGAAAGATACAGCAGGGTATCTAAAGATCACCCACCCAACAGAAGAAATAGACCCAGGCCTATCAGCAACTGACCTCAACCTAGCAGCAGGTAGCCCAGGTAGATTCATTTCTTTCCCAGATGGAACAGGATTTCCAACAACAACCCCAGCTGAACTTGGCAGCACTGGCAAGGGGGATCGGTGGGGATTCCCTCTGACAATATGTAGCCAGAGGAAGCCTCTCCTGCTTCACTATGTCCAAGAATCCCCTCTTTCAGGGAGAGACAATGGGCAACTGGAAGCACCAGCAAGGGGGACCATACCATATCAAACAACCTGGAACTGGAAACCTCTTTGTCTCCATGATCTGATACTCCCCTGCCCCACCAAGAGATATGAGACAGGCTGGTCCAGGGGCATCAGCAGGGAAAATTCCATTGAAATGACCTGTCTGGAGCTGGAGGAACTCTCAGTCTCTCGTAGACAGGGAGATCATGCTGCAAGAAGCACTGGGCTAGGAAACACTGTTCTTCTCCACAGGGCAAGAGATTCCCTTTCATACCAAGCAGCAGGTGGCACTGGTAGCCAGGAGGATCCCACCATAATGAGAGCCTTCTCCCAGATATTGTGCTAGGTTGCAAACATAAAAGAAATGTTATATTATTTTAAGTTCTAAACATAAAAGAAAAATTACTAACTTGTACTTAATCTGAATCTAACCTTTCTGCTCCTCAAAAGATATCATTAAGAAAATTTAAAAGTAAACCACAGACTAGGAGAAAATGTTCACAACAAATATATCTGACAAAGGACTTGTATCCTGAATATATAAATCCTTATAAGTCAGTGGTTCTCAACTGGGGGTGATTTTTGTTCTCTGGGGACAGTTGACAATGTTTAAAGACATTTTTGGTTGTCACAACTGGAGTGGGTATTTTCCTAGTAGAATCTAATAGGCAGAGGCCAGGGATGCTGTTTAAAGCCCTACAATGCACAGGACAGCCCCACACAACAAAGAATTATCTGGCCCGAAATGTCAATAGTATTATATCGAGAAACCCTGTTATATAAATCAGTAACGAAAAGACAGACAACCCAATTTTTTTTAATGGGCAAAAAACTTGAACTAATACTTCACAGAAAAACATACATAAATGGCCAATAAGCAGATAAAAGGTGTTCAACATCTTTGGTCTGAAGAAATGCAAACTAAAACCACAAGAAACCACCAAGCAACAACCAGAATGGTAAAGAAAAAGTTTAATAATACCACATGTTAGGGAAGATGTGAAACAACTGGATCTTTCATACATGGTAGCAGATACAATGATTTGAAAAGGAGTTTGGAATTTTCCTGTAAAGTTCAACATATACCTACTCTATGACCCAGCAATTCTACTCTTGTATATTTACCCCAAAGATATAAAAATATACGTCCACAACAAGACTTCTACAAGAATGGTTATAGCATCTTTATTTATAATAGTCCTAAATTAAAAACATCCCAAATGTCCATCATCAACAGGAGAATAAATAAGCAAATTGTAGTATGTCCATACAATGAAATACTATTCAGCAATAAAAAAGGAAAAGAAATTCAAAACCATAATGAGCTATTACTTCACAACCATAGGGTGGCCATAATCAAAAAGTCAGATATTAACAAGTGTTGGTGAGGATGTGGAGAAATCAGAACCTCATATGCTTCAGTTGGGAATCAAAATGCTGCAGCCACTTGGAAAAGAGTTTGGCAGTGTCTCAAGAAGTTAAACACAGAGTTACCACATGACCCAACATTTCCACTCCTAGGTATATTTCCAAGGGAAATGAAAATATACATCCATGCAAAGACTTGTACATGATTATTTATAGCAGCGTTATGCATATTAGTCAAAAGTGGAAACAAAATGTGGTATATCCATACAATGGCATATTATTCACCATAAAAAGGAATGAAGTATTGATACATGTTACAACATGGATGAACCTTCAAAACATTATGCTAAGTGAAAGAAATCAACCACAAAAGACCACATGTTATATGATTCCATTTATATGAAATGTCCATAATAGGCAAATCTATAGAGACAAAAAGTAGATTGATGGGTGGTTGCTTAGGGATGGAGACGGGGGTTGTGGCTGGAGGGTGATGACTAAGGGGTATAGAGTTTCATTTTGGGATAATAAAAACTTTCTAAAATCAATTGTTGTGATGGTTATACAATTCTGTGAATATACTGTACTAGAAATCATTGAATTGTACACTTATATGGATAAATTGTGTGGTATGTGAATTACCTCTCAATGTAGCTGTCAGCAAAAAAGAGAATGAAGTATCTGATAAACAAATATGTAGAATATACAAAATATCATAAAACCAAAAGAAGTAGACCCCAAAGAGTATATACTGTGTTGTTTCATTTATATGAGATTCTAGAACAGGAAAACTAATACACAGCAACAGAAACCATATCCATCGTTGCCTGTGTGGGCCAAGGACTAAGAGAAAGTGAAAATGAGAAGACTTTCAAGTGTGATGGAAGTATTTTACATCTTGATTTTAAGTGGTAGAAATAGAGAGCACACATTCATTAAAACTCATTGAGTTGTACACATAGGATATGTGCACTTCACTGTATGTAAATTTTACCTCAGTTAAGAGAGGATACAGGAGACAAGTGACTCGAGAAAGGAAGAGAGGAGAAATAGAAGAGAGGAAGACGGGAGGGGAAGAGAGGGAGAAAGGAGGGAGCAGACTTAGGAGATATTTATAAAATAGAATCTATAGATTTGGCATCTGGTTGGATATAAAGGATCAGGGAGAGAAGGGACTGCAATAAAAAAGGTAGCAGAGTAATAGTCTGTAAGAATCCCGACTTTAAAGCCAGATAAATGGGTAAGAGACTCCTCCAAGAACTAGCTGTGGGATCCTGGGCAATCATCTCACCTCTCAGAGCCTTCCTTGGTTTATTCATCTGTAAAAATGATAACAACCCATCTTTCATGAATTTTTATAAGGATTAATGAAATAATACATGTAAAGACCTACAGGAATTCAATTATGACTCTCAGATTTCTGACTCAGCCCCTAGACAGGTCTTGCTCTGCCTCTGGGATGAGATAGTGGTCTCAGATACATGAAGGAGTTATAGAAGGGATATTCAGAGAAAAAAGCCCAAAGTGAGGATGAGCAGCAGTTTCCCAGCATGCTGAGGGCTGGACTTGGGGCCCAGGACAAAAGTCACTAGATCTACTTTTAGGAGACATCTTCCCACCAGATTCTTAAGCTGGTAGGTGGGATGCTGGTAATAACCTCACTCTTCTAGTTCATAGTCTGAGAGGCATACACCCTCTAAACCTCTTTTCTTACCTCTACCTGGGCCATCAAGTTTGGCCTTGGACCCCATTTTTCTGGCTTGGTGGGTAGAGTGGTACTCTCTCTGAGAGCAATGGGACACTTCCCTGGACTCTGTGTGGGAAGCCTACATCTTTTGTATCTGATCAAAATCCTGCTTCCTTTTCCATCCATGCCTTAATGTCCAAAGGTGTGCAAGGCCCAGAGGGTGGAAAGTCTGGGCCACCTCTGACCTATCAGAGCTACCAGGCAAAGCAATAGAAGCTGAGTCATGGTTTCTGGATTAGCTTCGAGGAATAACTTGGGAAGGGTCATGCTCCTCAGACTTTGACATGGTTGCTTTGGGATCTTAGGGGCTTCAGGCTGATGATTTTTGAGCCTGTAAGAGAAGTCATCCTATTTCCAGTGTTTTGAACCCCTTCCTTCTCCTATGACTTCCCACATCCCCAGATGAGCTGAAGTGAGCAGCGCCACCTCCCAGTCATGACCCTGAACCTCATCAGTCCCAAGATTTGACTGAGTTTCGTCCTGCCTGTCTCAAGAGAGAGCAACATTCCTGAAGCACTGCAGAGAGTGTGGGGGTGGCTATAAGGAGCTGGAGGAAGTGGCCAGAAATTTGGGATTCTGACAACCTTTCATCAGAAGTCACCTCAGGTGAGGAAAAATAACCTCAGTTACCATGTGGGGGCAGCAGAGGCCAGTTAAAAAACCTGGAGCCTGGACTAGGCGTTCCTGGGTTAAAAGGTTTGGGTCTGTGCGGGGAGTCATGTCGAGTCCGCTCAGTCTCAGGCCAGCATTACCTCCCTGCAGGCCAGCGCAGACCTGGCCCAATGTGGGGAGGGGGTGTTCCAAAGCAGTCAGAGAAGTCCAAAAAGAGGAAAGGTTCCAGGACAGCAGGGCAGCCTTGAAGACCCAAAATGCCACAATAGACAAGTCCAAAGCATAGTAAGGGAAGAGAGCAGTTATTTACATATAATTTCGTTCAGTCCTTACTGTGAGTATGCGCAGAAATCTCTCCCTCCCTAACTGATTCTCACATAGATACATTCTTCTCCACTTTTGATATTCTTGGCTGACCTCTCCTAGCCTAGAACTCCTGTTCAGAACAGCTACCTCAGCTTCTGCCCCAGATCACCCTAGCAATAACTTTTCCATGTCCATCATGCTGGCCTTTATTGCCTGGAAGAACCACCTTCTTACCTTTATGGTCCATGAATTTAGGGTATCCGGATATTGTAAGAATGCAACTCAGGGATTCAGGGAAGAGTGTCATCCTCCCCCTGGGTACACAAGAAGGGTGAGTCATCAGTGATTTCTTGGGGAAGAGGGTGAGGCTGGTAACCAGTGCTAGCTTGATTTGTTACAAAACTCAGAAAACAATGGCTATCTACATTCTACAAATGAGCCTGAAAGCCAGAAAAACTCCAGAAAGACAAGGCCTTACTGGGAGAGTCCAAAAGCAAGCTCAGACTTCAGAGAAGAAAGAGGGAGCCTGTTAACTGACGTGTTGGGAGTTCGAGATGCCATCCACTCTGGAGACCACATACCTGATAGAATAAACAAATCCAGATATTAGTTTAGACCAACCAGTGAATGTGCTGAGCATCCCTGAGGAATGTCCTGGAGAAGCCTCACTGTTTTTCCTCCTGCGCTTCCATACCCATGTGTCAGGGTCAGATGAACTTCAAATGGTTTCCTGGCTTCCTTCCTGCAGGCCTAGAGACTTCCATCCTGAAAGCTGCCATTAACACATTATCCCTTTGGGTGGGTCACATCTCTCCTTTGGACTGGGTCAAGAGTGAGAAAAAGTTGCCCTGGCCCTCCCCCAAAGATAATTCTGAAGATAACCCTCAGGTAAAGGGCTCTACTGGCCATCATGAAGGCAAAACAGGACAGAAGTAACAAAAGCAACATATTGCACATACTAGGTTTGGTGAATTGTTACAGTGGAATAAATGTAAAGTGACAAAGGATCCACCTTCCAAAGTTTCCAGATAGTTGGAAGTTGGGCTCTATCTCCTGATCCCTTCCACGATGGCCACTGGAAGCTGCTAGGCTTCTTTCCTCTGCACTCCTTGGAGGGAGATCATCTCCCTCTAATCCCCCCACCCACATTTCACCCAACCCATCCCTGAAGCAAGGGCATGCAGGCCTCTTTTCTCTGCATGAGGAATCTGTATTTCAGAGGATGTTCACCCTGGGGAATGAGGAGGAGCACCCAACCCACAAGCCTTTGCTATACATAGAAATCTTCCCCTCTGGGAGTTTCCTCCCAGCAGATAACCAGACTTAATAACCTGCTGGTGAATGTGTCTCAGGCAGCATAAAAGAATAGAAAGACATCATGAGAGAAGAAAAAGGGAGGGCTTATTCTCTCCAACAAAGAACAGTTCAGGGAGGTCTAATATGTACTGAGGACAATATATAAGACACTTTAAGGTCATCATGACATTTTTTCTGCACAACAACCTTACGAAGTAACTATTTCTCCCCGTTTTTTTAACTGATAGGAAAACTGGCTCTGATTCTTTGTGCTCAGAAGTGCTAGGCTGGGTTGTAAACCCAGGCCTGCCTGATTCCAAAGTTAATGCTGTTTTAAAATACCAAAGTGCTGATTTATGAAGAGAGTGGGAGCTGATTGAGGCAACTGCGAGATCACTGGACCAGGACCCAAGCCACAGGAGGAGAACCACAGATCCTCCAGCAGACAGGACAGCCACAAAGCTGAAGTGTTTTGGCTTTGTGGAGGGCATATGCCAGAGTATTGCCCTCCCTCCAACACAGAGGCAGTAGAGGAGCAGGTTGTTGGAGAAGCCCCCAAGTCAGGGAAACCCAGGTTTTCCTTGGGCCCAAAGTCCCAGGTCACACATGGGTCAGTGTCCAAGGTGACTTGGACTCTAGTGCTCTGCCCAGATTTACTGCCTCAAGACCTCTACTCAGCTCCCTTCTATACTTAGCTCTACTGATAACAGGAGATGAGTCTGACCGTGACTTCACACTGAGTTGTGGAGGATGGAGCTCCTTCCTTACGCCCTGGCCCTAACTTTCACCACTTTCAGGAGGCAGTTGCCTCCAATGTGATGAGGCAGGAAGCTACAGAGAGGGGCTTTCTGGCCTTGACAAGCAATCTGCACCAGATCCAGGACCAGGAGCCTTTTGGCCAAGGCCTTGCCCTGCCTGGGAAGCAGACTCCAGAGAGGATCTGAAGAGCAGTGCTAGAGGGGTCCCATCTACCCATTACCAGATGGAAAATCTACCTCTATCTTGACAGGTATGTCTCATGTTCACCCATTAAAAAGTACTCAGTGAAGAAAGAAGCTGCTTCCCTTGAAAGGAGAAACTCATAGCACTGAAGAGAGAATCTATGGAAGAAGCAGCTCTAGTTTTCCCCCAACTCTGGCCCTTTGAATTTCTCCTTTCCCCTTAGGGCCCTAGGTCTCCGTCTGATCTCACCATCATCACTTCCTTGGTAAAACAGAACCTGGGGGCTCCCAGGTTGAAGCAACGAATATCTTGGGGAGGAGGCATGCAGGAGAGAAGCTCTCATTCCCAGTACCCCCACAGTGAACTCCATGGTAGGGCTTGGCCTCTTTCTTTTTGCCCCTGCTGCCACACACTACATGCCCCAGCGATGTGTCACTCTCTTTTTAAGACTCTGGCCTGAGAGAGGCACAAAGCCCATCTTTGGCTTTCCCTGGGCACAGTAGAGTGAGCAGGAAGCAACTGCACAAAGAACTTTCTGAAGCAGTCTGGGAGAAGGAGAGGGACATGCCAGAAACCCAAACAGTCCAGCTTTCACAGCACATGTCTCAGAGCCAACCACAGCCAAGTTTTCTCTGAGACTCACACATTCTGTCTGTACTATATTCAGGCTCCAAAGCAGCAGAAGGCTGGCTCCTTCCCTCTCCATTCCTGACCTGTGCTCACAGGGTAGGCACCTCTTACCTCCAACCTCAGGGAGCAAGTGTTTGAGGGCTGGGTTCCCTCCCTGGCCAGTACTACAGAAACCTGAGTCACAGTCTTCTTGGAGTCCTCCCCCTCAGCTCTGGTTCCCTCTCTGAAGAATGCATTTCTTTTCCAGGTGATCCTTAGGACTCAGTTGTTGATTGATACCATTTATTAACTGACAGTTCAAGTGAGTGCCAACCCCCTACGTTGAGGGGTTTGGCTATGACCTTTATAGGCCCCACAGTCTGACAACACTGTAGCCCTATGAGACCTTTAACATCCAAATATCAAGAGTTACCCACACATGTACAACAAGGGTCTGATTTCATCAGAGTTGGCATCTTAATTCTCTGTACTGTGAAGTGTGGGGACTTGCATTCAGCCCAAAACAATAACCTTTATTAAAAACTCTTTGGATATACCTGAACCACTGTACTTTCATCCTTGCTATGAGAGGCATAAGGAAATAGCTTTCAATTTAAGCAGGAAAAATGAAAATTGGAAACAAGATTTCCAGTGAATCTTGAAACTGAGAGAGCTTTGAAAATTAAAGACCCTCTACCTATGGCAATCTTTAACATAGGAAAAAATGGTCCTCCAAAGTATAAACTAGAAGAGAAGCTTCTGTGGGAAGGAAAGAAATGAATGAGGTAATCTCAATGTGACTAAAATCCTAAAGTGCTTTTCTCCATGGCTTTTCCATCCTAGAGGGTGTCTGAATTCCCTTTGCTCAAGCCACCCTCTCTATGCATCAAATCATAGAATCACAAAACCTTGGATGTCAAAAGCTTTAGAGATCATCTTGTGGCTATATCACCATAAGCAGTCATTCAACTTCTCCTTAGATATCTGCTTGAAGATACCTTCATTGAGAGGAATTCATTATCTCTGGAGGCAGACATGAGAGAATAACCTTCTGTTTCTACATGGTGTGGGTCATGTTTGGTATTAAAACACAGTCATGCTAGCAGATTCATTAAGGTAAAGCCATACTCCTCTAATGGAATTGGGATGGTCTCACTTTCTCACTTGAAATGTTTATTAATTAATTAATTCTAAATACGGAGCATCTATGTGCTAGGCATTGTGTTTGCAGCTAGAGAAACAAGGAGGAACAAAAACAGACATGGTTCCTGTTCTGAAGGATTCTGGAGTGTAGTGGGAGAGACAGTGATTAACCAAGGAATCACGCAAATAAGGGTGTAAATGCATCTAAGATAAGTGCTATGAAGAAAGGAAGACAGTTCTACAAGGGATCTAACAAGGGAACCTGACCTAGCCTGCAGGAACTAGTCAAGGAAATCTTCCCTGAGGAAGTGATGCTGGAACTGGAATCTGAGTATTAAGTAGGATTAGCCAGGCAAAGTGGCTAGAGGTAGGGAGTAAAGAGAGTGTTTCAGGCAAAAGAAACAGCATGTGCAAAGCTCCTGTGGCCAAAAAGACATGGCATTTGGAACTCAAAGGTGGCCAGTGTGGGCCAGGCATGGTGGCTCACACCTGCAATTCCAGAACTTTGGGAGGCCTAGGCAGGAGGATCACTTGAGGCCATTCTCAGGTATTCTGTTAGAGCAACACAAAATGGACTAAGACATAAAATTATTGGCTAAGAGTGAGAGGGTGGACACAGGGGTTGGAGGTTTAAGAAAAGAATGGAGAAGATTTGAAATAGTCATCCTGGAGAATGAAAAGTACTAAAGAAATTTAGTACCTGTTTGGATTGTGAAGCAATGTTGAAGGCTTGATTGAGATTGGTGATTTATAGTGGAGCAGGTCCCGTTTGTGACAATGGAGGTGGGTGGCTGAGGTAGAGTGGAAGAGATGGGGCAGTTTAGGAACCGGGAAGCCCAGGTGATGGCTGAATTTTAATTTGTATACTGAAGTCCCCTAGGATGATGGCGGGCCTTGCAGTCAGGGGTGGGGAAGCCAGTGAGACAGAAACCAAATCCTTCATTTGGTTTCAGTAGCTGCAGGGTCTGTACACTCCAAGCTCTGGAGTAGTGGTGAGCCTAGAGGTAGCCATCTAGGTACCTTTGTGGCCTAGAGTGGGATGGATCCTAGGGTGAGGCCACTCTGTCAACTTAGGGATAAGGTCAGATTCCTCATATTAGAAAGTAAAAGTGAAAGGGCCCAAGGTGGGTTAAAATGTGAACATTTACTTCTCTTGGTTTTGACTGAGAAGATATTAAAATATCTAGGAGGAATCTCCTGGGTTTAAGTCCATGTCCCAGCCCCATCTATCCCAGCTCACCCACAGCTGCCAAACAATCAAGAAGTTGAAAATGTTATTTGGTGTTTGAATCTTGGCAATTACCCAGAATCACTAAGTTTATTCTGAGAAGAGATCAAGTAGTCATGAACTCTGGAACCAGACTGCATATACTCAAATTCTCCCTTCGCCACTTACCAACTGCATGACCTTAGACAAGTGACTTAACCTGTCTGTACCTCAGTTTCTAGAAAATAGAGACAACGGTAGATCTACCCCACATAATTGTTGTCATAGAGGGTTAAGTGGCTTAAAATATGTAAATGCTTAGAATAGTACCTGGTGCATGTTAAGCACTATGTAACTGTTCATTTTTATTGTTATTGACTCTCTCCCAATTCACTCAATCTCTCTCTCATTCACTCAATCACTTGATACTACCCTGCTTGCTGGAATCTCCCTGGCTCTGAACCCTAACCTGAATAACTACTTTTGATCCTTCCCCTATGCAGTTTCTTTCCCGGGTCTGTTTACCTCTAGACGAAATAAGCTCGGGGCCTTCAAATGTTCCTCGTATGACGTGACCACTAGTGCACTAGCCCAGCAACTTACCTTTGGACATCTTGCATCTTGTCATTGTATCCTAGCTTAAATGGGTTGTTCAGAATGGAGCACAGTGCTCCAGGTAGGACATGACAAGTGTAGGGAAGGGCAGAACCATCTCTTCTCTTGTTCTGGTTCTCTACTTATATTAATGCAGCCTAAAATCTAATTACCTCTGTTGGCAGCACCATCACTCTGTTGGCTCACATTGACTTTACAATCAAATCAAGGTCTTTTTCACATGTGCTGTTGTTAAACCAGGCAGAGCTCTTCTATCCTGTGCTAGAGGAATAAACCCGGCTGTAGTTGCTAGGAGAAAGTCAAGTCTAGTAGCCAAAAGCCCAGTGTCTTAGGGGTTTAGTTCAGGCAAGAAATTGGTGGTTAGGGTTCATGGCAGTTGCTACTCACTGCCTGCCTAATAATGATTTTTCTCTTCTTCCTTACTTATAGAACCCCAATTTTGTTCAGGGCAGCAGTGTGCCCAGCTAAAAGTACTGGATTTCCCAGCTTCCTTTGCAGCTAGGAATGTCCTTATGACATGGTTCTAGTCAGAGATGTAGGTGGATGTCACTGGAGAGGGCGTTCCATTTGGAATAAAAATGTAAAGCCCCTCTAGAAGATCCTTTGTCCTTAGCCTTCTTGCCCCCTAGCTCTTTCCCTTCTTCTTCTCTAGAATGCAGACATGAGGCTTAGAGCTGTAGCAGCCATGTTGTGACCATGAGGCAAAAAGCAAGTGGATGAAAGCCTACCTTAAGATGGTGGAGATGAAAAACCAGGGTCTTGATGGCATCGTTGAACTGCCACATCAGTCCTATCTGGGCCATCCATCAAGGAAATTTTTGTTGAATGAGACAAGTAAACCTCTGTCTGTTTAAGCCACTGTTGTAGAGTTGTCTGGTATTTGCAGCCAAAAATATTCCTAATTAACATAGTAACCCTACATGACAGAAAAACTGGGGTTCCAAATGGAGGGCAAACATGACTACAGGAATCCAGAAGAAGAAGATATGTAGAAATACAAGCGGGCAGTCGGGATTAGAGGAGTCTGTCAGGGGGCCACCAGACCTCTCAGCCACTGGGTTAGGGCGCAGGGTCAGGACTTCCTTCCTGGATGGTGAACTGAAAGAGCATGACTGGGTCTAGTCCTTGACAGAGCACTGGTAGAGGCAGGCAGGGTTTCTGACTGAGGGACTCAGATACAGGACATGAGACAGAAGGTTAGGGATCAGAAGTGGGGAATGAGGTAGAGACTCAATGGAAACTTGAGATCGGACTCAGATCAGTGGTGAAGGGACAACTTGATGCTGAGTTTCAGTGTGCATACCCAGGTTACTTCAATCCTTCCTGTCTTAGGACAGGGATAGCCTGCAAATAGGAGAGAAATTACACCAACTATGAAGGCAGGATCCAGGCAGATCCTGACAAGCGTCAGCTCAAGCTGCACTTTAGCCATCCTGACACTCTTCTTACAGATTTACCCTTAATTACATGCCCTTCTTTCCATCTTTTTTCCCCATGACCTTTTAAGATCTGAGCTTAACAGAAAGCTCCTGATGCAACCACACTGGTCACCTTAAACAGCTCTCACTTTGTCTTCTTCCTAATTGTCAGCATTTCACTGCAAGAAACCTTCCCCTTCTCCCTCTCCCTCAAGTTGTCTTCCCCTCTGCCTGGTTTGAGGGCACTCTGTTGCTCTTCTTGTTCAGTCTGGGCCCCCTCAGGAGTGACCCGCCTCCATCCCCTGGCTTTAGCCTCCACTAACCCGGGAGCAGGTGGAAAGAAAGGGCTGAGAAGAAGGACTGGCCAGGGCCCACCAGCTCTGGGGGAACAGCGGGCCACTCCAGTCCCCCTCCCCACCTTGGCTATTCTGCTCCAGGGGCCGATTAAGGCCAATGCCTTCCCTTCCCCCATCCCAATTTCTTGGGTCATCTGAAGTTAGAGAATGAGAGCCTCTTCTGACTGTTGGTTTGCTAGCACTTCTTCTTTGTGTGCAGCGGGAACTGTGTGGGTAAGTTATTGTTATATTGTGCTCCTGTGATAAATGGACCTTTGTGAGACACTTTTCACCCTGTGTGTGCTTGGGGAGAGGGAGGGAGTCTTGCCTGAGTGACTTCTCACAGAAAGCTCCAGAGGTGCTCAGAGCTGATAGCCTAGACCTGGCAGGCTGCTCTTTCATTGGCAGTCAAGGGTGTCAATCACTGTGGCCCTGCCAATCAGCTCCGAACTAGGTATCTGTAAGCGATTAGCTTTCTTTGTTAGAACACTGAACCCTCCAAGGACTAAACAAAGAATGGCTCAGGAAAGACAGTTCCTAGGTGGGCAGGGGCAGTCGTGCCAGTGTCACTAACTGGAACTCTTTGGTTTCATCCTCTTTCTAGCCCTGCCTCCTAGCTCCTTTCAATTCTACTTCTTTCATTTCCCTCCCATGTGCATTTCTTTTCTCTGTCTCCACTGCTGCTGCCTTTGTTCAGCCCTCCACACCTCTCACCTGACTACTAACCAGTCTCCCAACTAGTCTCCCTGCCTGCCGTCTCACTCCCTCCAATCCAGTCTCCATGCTGCAGTCAAATCAATCTTCTAAAAATACAAGTCTGATCGTGTCACCTCCTGCTGAAAACCTTTCAGCCTGTTCCATGGCTCCTAGTGCCCTTGGGATAAAGTCCAAACTACTTAGCATGGCACCCAGGGCCCTTCATGATTTGGCTCCTGCCAAATCCTCAGCCTCATTTTGGCAGTGCTCCCACTTCACACCTAGTCATGATGAACTACTTTGCAGGTTTCTGAACGTACCATTCCTGGCGTTACTTCTGGTCCTTTACACATAACATTCCCACTGCCTGGGACATCCTTCACACACCGCCTTCTTTGCTACCTGTCCAGCCGGTCCTTACTCATCCCTTAAGGTTTCAACTAAACTCCTTCAGCTCAAGACACATATTTTACTCATGTCTGTATTGCTGATGCCTAATACAGCATCTAGAATGTAATAGATCCTCAATAGATGTTTGACAAAGGAATGAATCAATGAATGAATGACTCAACTCCACGGCTGTGTGCAGAATCATCTCTGAGGGAATCTGGCAAAGTTGACTGGTCCCTCCCTCTATGGGAGGGACACCTACCATCCTTATTGCACTAGGTTGCAATTTCTTCTTTAACATGTCTGCCTCTCTAATTCAACTGTGAGCACCTCAAGGGCAGGGCCGTCTGATTCACCGCAGTATCCTACTTAGCCCCCAGCACAGTGCTTGTAACATAATGAATAAATAGGCCTCCCAAATGCCTGACAGTTTTGTCCCTTGTCTCATTTCCTGCTACTCCCTTCCCCACAAATTCTCACCATCAATATAGCCAAACTGCCACACTCGTGGCTTCACAAACATACAAAGCTGCTCCCTACCCCTGAAACTTTTCATCTGCATTCCTTTTATTTGGAATGCCCTTCTCAACCACCCACCCTAATCCTGCTACTTTAGAAACTAGCTCCAATTGTCCCTCTTCCAGAAATCTTTTATGTACCCACCCCAGCCCACCTCTGAGTAGTGCTAACGATGCCCACCCATTTCATTTGATCCTTGGCATCCCTTCGTGTTACTCAGGGGAAAACCAAGACTCAGAAAAGGAAAAGACTCTCAAGGGTACACAGCATTTCAGCAGTTGAGTTATTTATCCAAGGCTCTAGTTCATGAATCCTCCCACTAGCCAATATACATGTTTTGTTTCCTTATATAGACTATAATTTCCTTTAAGGAAGGAATGCCTTGGCTCTTTCATCTTTCCAGGGCCTTACTGGAGTGTTAAGAGAATTCTAGAGTCAGACTGAGTTTCTTTTTTAGCTGCTCTGGTTACTTTAGGCAACAACCACACTAAACCTCAGCTTCTTTGTATGTAAATGAAGATAACAGTAGTACCTATCTCATAACACTGTTGTGAAGATTGGATGACGAATGCATGCAAAATGTATAGAGCAGTACCTAGCACATAGTACGCGCTCAATTAAGGCTATTTTCTTTATTGTTATTCTTAACATTAACAAATGCTTGCCGGCAACGGTTGACAAAAAATTACAATGTGAGTTACTGGGAGTGAGGAAGGCAAGCAGACCACAGGGCCAGTGGAGTCCAAACAAGGTTAGTGGCGCGTCAGGATGTTTGTACGTCCGAATTCCTAGTGCCATGTGACTCTGTGAGGGCCCAAGCACATGGTTCCATCCGGGCGGCGCAGCTTCTCTAACTCTCAGTCAGCTATTCTCAGCAGCCTGTAGGGGGAGCCAAAAAGCTAGGACGGGGGCTGGTGCTTGGGTGGGGGGCGGGCGGGTGGGGGGTGGAGGCTGCTGGAAATATTCCTAAGGGCAAACACCGACACCCCACCACTACTATCTTAGCCCACCGCCTTGCCCCCTCCAGGACGCTCTCCAAACTCAGTCTTCCTCAGCAGCTAAGCTGGGAGCTGTCCTTCAGCACCAAGGGCCGCCTTGTCCTCGGGCAGGACGGTGAGGGCGAAGGTGGAGTTAGGGACACTGGACTGGTCCGATCCGCAGCCGGCTCGAGCGTCTTCCAGTCACGGGGACGGCGGAGGCGACCCAGAGAGGCAGCAAGCAGCTACGAGATGCCTGCTGCTCCTTGCCTCCAAGAATCACCCTCAGAAGTCCCCTAGCCCTCGGGGGAGTGAGGGACGGCCATGGAGAGGAAGGCGGGCGCCCGGGTTAGTGGGGGAAGGGGAGCGCCGAGGCCTGGGACTCAGCGTGTGGCATGTGCACGCGGGCAGCGGGCGGATGAACGGAGGCGCTGAAGTGAATGGAGTTGGGGGTGGACTGGAAACATCCCCAAACAGCACCGGCTGCGGCCGGCGGGGGTTGGGGCGGGGTGGGGTGGGGGGAGTCCTGAGGCGCAGGCGCAGTCGGGGCACCAGTCCCGCTCCCTCCTCCTCTCCGTGCCTCTTTCTCCGCCCTGCTCCCCGCCAAACACACTTGCACAGGGGCTCTCAAGGTGTTCTCCGCACAGCGGAAGATGGCGACAGACTGAGGGTGCATGGCCAGCGGGAGCCACGGGGCCGTGCCGCTGGGCTGCAGCCACAGCGGTGCGAACGAGAGGCGGAAGCGAGAGGCGCACTAAGTAAAGCCCGGTGTCTGCGTCCGGCGCCTGTGGCGCTGCCGGGAGCCAGGTGGCCCGCCCGAGCCGGAACTCCAGGAGCAGCGGGTGCGGAGCCAGAGCGGAGCCCGCCCGGGACTGGCCCCGGCGAACACCCGGAGCGCGAACGAAGCCCGAAGGGCCCGGCAACGGACCGGCCGGCCGGCCTAGGAGGGCGCGAGCGAGGCAGGGAGCGGCGTGGAGCGGGCAGCGGGCGGACGGGCGGGAGCGGAGCGGCGCGGGGCGAGGGGAGCGGAGCGGAGCGCGGCGGCGGGGCCCGCACGGCGGCGCTGAGGGGCGCAGAGCTGCGCCGAACCGAGACGGCCGGTTTGGAGTGCGAGCCGGGCGGCCGCCGGCGCGGAGTGAAGTGGCACGGAGCCGAGGGCAGCTGAGGGGCCCGACACTATGAGGAGTGCGGCGCCGCCGCCGCAGCCGCCACCGCCCCAGTGCCCCGCACCGCCCCCAGCCGGGACGCCGGGCAGCGCCTAGCGGGCCGGGCGGCGGCGCCCGGGCTGAGAGCGACGGAGCGCGGGAGCGGCGCGGAGACAGCACCAGAGCGCCCCGCGACTCCGGCCTGAGCGGGGCACCGGGCCGGCCGGCCTGCCTCACCATGCAGCCCCCGAGGTAGAGCCTGGACGGCGCCGAGGAGCGCAGAGCGGCGCGCAGCCCGCCCGCCCGAGACGGCCGTCTGGCCTCGCGCCTGCCTGTTCCCTCCAGCCCGGACCCCCCTGAAATATGTTCAGGGGCGCTTGGATGTGGCCCGGGAAAGACGCCGCCGCGCTGACTATCTGCTGCTGCTGCTGCTGCTGGGCTCCCAGGCCGAGCGACAAACCTTGCGCCGACTCCGAGCGGGCGCAGCGATGGCGACTGTCCCTGGCATCCCTGCTCTTCTTCACCGTGCTGCTCGCTGACCATCTGTGGCTGTGCGCGGGGGCCCGGCCCCGGGCCAGGGAGCTGAGCAGCGCCATGCGGCCCCCATGGGGGGCCGGCCGGGAGCGGCAGCCGGTGCCTCCTCGCGCGGTGCTGCCGCTGCCGCCGCCGCCGCCCGGCGAGCCCAGCGCGCCCCCAGGCACCTGCGGCCCCAGATACAGCAACCTGACCAAAGCCGCCCCCGCCGCCGGCTCTCGGCCGGTCTGCGGCGGCGTCCCAGAGCCCACGGGGCTGGACGCAGCTTGCACCAAATTGCAATCTTTGCAGAGACTTTTCGAACCGACTACCCCGGCCCCCCCTCTGCGGCCCCCTGACTCCCCTTCCCGTGCCCCGGCCGAGTTCCCCTCCGCCAAAAAAAACTTGCTCAAAGGCCACTTTCGGAACTTCACTCTCTCCTTTTGCGACACCTACACGGTCTGGGACTTGCTGCTGGGCATGGACCGCCCCGACAGCCTGGACTGTAGCCTGGACACCCTGCTGGGGGACCTGCTGGCCGTGGTGGCCAGCCCGGGCTCCGGGGCCTGGGAGGCGTGTAGCAACTGTATCGAGGCGTACCAGCGGCTGGACCGACACGCTCAGGAAAAATATGACGAGTTCGACCTCGTGCTGCATAAATACTTACAGGCGGAAGAGTACTCAATCCGGTCCTGCTCGAAAGGCTGTAAGGTAAGGACTGGCTTCCGCAGCCACAGCAGCCGCCCTGGGCAGCGGCAGCGGCCGCAGTGGGACCGGGAGAAAAAAGGAAGTCTCCCTTTCTACCCACCCCACCACTCCCACCGTGCCCAGTGCAGCACTACCAGTGCCACCCTGGGACCTTCCCTAGTGAAGAGGCCTCAGGGATTCAGGTCAGGTAACCACCTGGCTAACTTCTATTAATTCCAGGTTTGGGCACCTTAGGCCTGGGGCTTTCTGGCGCCCTGCTCCCTCATGAGTGGGGAGGGGCCACAGGGCCCTGGGCTGACAATGAGGTGGCAGGAGGGATTGTGCTCCCCTCAACCTCCATCCTCAGCCAGCCATGCCCCTCTCCTTTCAGAGGCTGGAACTGAACGTCCTGGGACTGGCTGGTGCAGGGGGAAGGCCAAAGATGGGAGGAAGAATATTTGGCAACCAAACCCTCACCCTTTGGCTTCTGCCAGTGGGTGAGAGGACGAGCACTCCTGGTGGTGGGGCACACCACACACTTGACCTTATGTGACCTGAGGTGACTGGCCAGAGCCGAGGCAGGTCGAGCCCAGGGGCTGCCTGTCTTCTCCCAAGGAAGTCACCTGCAGGCTCTTCTCCCCTGACAAAGGAAGGAGCTGGGAACAGGGAACAGCGACTGGTGGGAAGGCCACTGAAGGTTAGTGCATTCTCATACAAAACTCCCAGTGCCTTCCCAGCACCCCATGGTGACAGTGGGGGGAACACTGGCTTTCTAGCTGCTGGGGATAGGTATCCAGAGGAGAGGTGAGGCAGCTGCAGACCGGCCCGCCTAGGGAAGAGCTGAGTGTTAAGAAACTTCTTGACCCTCGGCGGGGTTGCTCTGGACAGTTAGGTGGGTGAGGGTTGCAAACATTTGGGACTTGATGGTACTGCCCTGCTTGCCCAGCCTGGCCAGGTGACCTGCCTTTGGGAGGAAAGAGAACAGCAAGGTCAAAGGGTCAGATGACAAGGAGACCGGGAGGGGTGGTGGCCTCACACATCCTCGAGCTGGGGCCAAGAGCTGGAGAGTGAGACAGTTGCTTTCTAGCCTAGCTCGTGTCCCTCCAAGACTTTGGGGAGGGGCAGAAAGTGCCATTTTCCATCCAGCATGGCCCTTGTGGACTTCTGCAGGGCTTCCATGCTTTTAGCAGGTTCCCTAGGGATTGGGGCAGAGGGTTGGGGAGGAAAAGGGTAGTTCCTCGCTCCTGACTTCACTTTCTCCTTCTCCTTTTTCCTGCTCTCGTAACCTAGCAGTCTCCCTCCCGCCTCCCTCAGCCTCAGCTGACTCACTGCCTCACTCACACTACCAAATGAGATATTCCACTTCTTAAAGGTATACAGACAGATAGACACACACACTGCCATACACCATCACCACCACCCCGGGCAAAGTCACATAGGCATGCAGAGAGGTCGTCACACCCACAAACAGTGTCATTAGAAGCAGATGCCGTGTCACACACACGCACATCTCCCCATGGTATCAGAGACACGCAGGCAGAAGTACTGTCACATGAAGAAGGGCACATTTTGTCTTGCAGAGACACATACCCTCGATGTCAGCCACGGACACATACACTCAGTGGGAGCAGAGAGACAGGGTCCACAAGCAGATGGAATCAAGGATGTCTGTTTTTTGTGGCCCTCCCTTCAACCCCATGGCCCTGTTTTTTGTTTGTTTGTTTTGTTTTTTTCCTCAATCACCAGTATGAATGAGAGGCATGCCACAACTTCCCCATGGGGTTTTCTCCGTGTTGTAGTTGACTCCGATTTCTGTCTGGACCTGACCTAAATACAAATCTCTCATGTTGATTGTTTTTACCAAGCAGTGTGACGTAGGAGAAATACATCTGATCTCTCCAGTTCAGGAGGCCTTATCACCTCTACTTCTTGTTAGTGGTATGACCTTGGGCAAGTCACTTCACTTCTGTAAGCTTTCATTTCCTCATTTGTAAAACAGGGATCATCATCCTTGCTCTGCCCACATCCTGGGTCTTTTGTGGGAAGAAGGTGCAGATGTATTTTGTAATAAGAATATAACATCTGACATTAATGTAATGCTTAAGGTTTTTCCGCCCCTCTCGTGTATGTTATGAGATCAAGGAGGCTGGTGATACTAGCACCACTACTCCCATTTTACAGATGAGGAAACTCAGGTGCAAGGGGATCAAATGGTTTGCCCTAAGGTCACTCAGCTAATGAGCAGGAGTGCCAGGACTCCAGCCCACGTGTTTTGGTGCCAACCTCGTGCTTTTGCCATGGCCTCACATCAAGTTCCTGATGGCCCTCCCTCCTCTCCTTTGTCTTCTTGTCTGTCTCTCTCCAGCAAACCAGCGAACTCCTCCTGTGCTCTCGCTGCCTGCTGTGCCGGCAGAAGGGCAGTGCCAGCTCCATAGCTCTCTTCCGGCCTTTCCCACCCTTGTCCAATGCTCTCTCCCTCAACTGAGGCCAGACCCACCTGGCTCTCGAATCCAGCTGTATGATGGGCACTAAGGGAAAAGACAGCCCTGCTACCCTACTTGGACTGTAGGCTCCTCTCTCCTCAGCCCCTCACCCCACCTCCCTGGCAGGCCTTACTTGCCATTCCCAAACCCCGTTCCTGGGCTCCAAGCCCTCCTGTCTGGTCCCCACCCCAAATGGGATCCCTGGGAGATGACGCCCCACCCTCAGAGCTTCTCCTGAGTGGAGAGACCACAGCCCCAGGCCAAGATGAAGAGGCTTTCTTACTTCTAGAAACCAAGCTGGGAACCTCTGTTTCAGAGCCAGGTGACCCCCTGTCCCCAGGACCCTGTACTGAGTGCATCAGTTAGCTCTTCCCTGGGTGGCCCCAGAAACCCTGTTCTCTGCCTTTGCAATATCTGCCCCCGTTTCAGGCCACACAGGGCCCCACGAATCATACCTGTCCTCGCTGCTGCCTGTGACACCTCCCAATTTAGTACCAGCTGCAACATTTCCTTAATGTGCAACTGACTTCCTCTCACACAGCAGGGCAATGTAACTTAGGTAGGCCGATGCCTTTCCCCGCCCTGGCCTCTCCCAACTCCCAGGGTCATGCCTCACCTCTCTCTTAGCTTCCTGTGCATCCCCACAAGCCCTATTTCCTCCAACCCCCACCCCACTCTCTTGGCCATAGCTAGGGTTACTGGACAACCACCACACTCCCCCATGGCTCTCCATCCTCCCAGTTCTGCCACACTCCTGCCTTTCTGATTGCCTCTTCCCCCACCTCTGTCTCTTTCCTACCCTCTCTTCAGAACATTCAGACTAGGGGGAGTGATGGAGATGGGGGCAAAATCCTGGCTTCTTCTCTCATAGCTGTTGATCTGAGGGGAAATAGAGGCCCAAGGGAGGGGCAGTTCTTAGCTCTCTCACCAGCCATAGGGTTGCATTAGTAAAGATGAGTGCCAGGGAAGGATGTGATAGTTCTGCTCTATTCCAGACTGACCCAAACCCACCTGGCAGACAGTGTGTTTGATTTTGGGTCTCACACTGACTGGGCTGAGAAGGAGGCAGGAACCCATGTTCTTCTGGAGAGAGTTGAAGGAGGTGTTTCACCTGGAGAAGAGGTGACTCGGGCAGATATGCTGTCTGACTTCACACCTCAGAATAGTTGACATGGTATAAATGAAGAAGCATGACCTGCGTGGCCCCAAAGGGCTTTTATAGTCAGAAAGTTCTAGGTTAAAACCTAGTTCTTTTATTTATTACCTGTGTAACCTTGAGCTAAGGACGTCAACTCTCTGAGCCTCACTTTTCTCACCTGTAAAATGGGGCTAATTCATCGTAACAGTCCTGTGAGGTCATTATTAATGAGAAGAGTCTTTACAGTACCCAGACCTGCCATATCAGAGTTGCTCAGTTTCTTCCTTTCAAAAAAGGAACAGACTGCCTTAGGAGGAAGTGAGCTCCTGCTCCCAGGAAGTGTCTGGCCCGATACAGGTGGACCCTTGGGGAAAATGCCGTGGAGGCAATTCTAACACCAGATTATGAGCAGAGTTGGACCAGGTGACCTTTGAGGTATATTTCAGCCTGGATTTTAGGCCTGTGAGCAAAGCTTGCTCATTGAACAGCAGCACTGGATGGGGAGGGCTGGGGAAGGAGGTTGGTCCTAACGCCCACACAAAGAGAGGGGGTGGGGGGCTGCCAGAGCCAGCGCCTTGCCTTCTGCCCGTACCCGCTGGGGCCCTGCTCTTCCTCCACTCCGGCTGGCAGCTGTTTCTGCCTCACTGCCTTCCTCTCTCCTCCCACCTGCCACAGCTTTCCTGCCAAGCAGGACTCCTTGCTAACACTGGGTATGAGGGGTGCTGAGAGCAGGGAGCTCAGGGCACTGGGTAAAGGACAGGAGCCCCAAGTTGGCCAGTGGTGTCTGTTTTCATCACACAGCTTGCAGTCAGGAAGCAGTGCCCCACAGGCAGCCTCCCTGACCCAGGGCTCTTAGAGCCAGAGAGGTACCCTGGTCCCTGTTTGGGGGTAGAGGAAGGGGCAGGCTGTCAATAAACAGCCTCCTGGGAGCCATGGCAAAGCCTGCCCTTGGGGAGGGGCCTCCAGATCCACAGAAGTTCATCTCTTCACCAAGGAATGTGAGCATGGGGTTCTGGGAAGGAGCAGGAGCCAGGAATCCTGGAGCAGGCAGAGAGAGGAGGCAATGTTTATAGTGAGGACAAGTGAGGACCCACCAACATCCTTTGTTCAGTGTCCCAGTCTCTTGTCCTTGGACCCAGTGACAATCACTGTTACCTTCCTGGAATAGCACACAGTGAATTAAGACTGGGAGTGGGAAAGTGGTCACTCCCACCCTGACCTGCCCCCACTCCAACCTCCATGTTCTTCCCACGTTAGCTCACACCCAACATGCCTATCCACTTTCCAATGACCCTACAACCTTCCCAATCTTCTACTTATCACCCTACGCTCTTCCCAAGCCACACCCACACCTTACTCCCTCTACCTACAGTCCTCCAACCCCTGCCCCTCCTGACAGTTATCTCCACCCCCTTCCACCTCAACTCTGGACCTCACTCCCCACCTCTTTCCTCTCAACAGTCAGCCCCTCACATTCCACATTACTCCCCCTATTCCCATCTCCCACCTGACACCCCTCCCAAACCTTTACTCCAAGATACCACACCCTCTTCTGGCCTGCATGCTCCTTGGGCCTTGCATCACTCACACCCCACTCACACTTTACCTCCCTTCTCCCCATCCTTTTTCTTGCTCTCTTTCATCTTCTGGTCCTCTCTTCCACCCTCTTTCCTCCTGCCTCCCCCTCTCCCTCTCTGCTCTCTTTCTCCCACTTCCCTTCTCTCGTTACCATTCAGGGTAGACATGTACATGTGTGCATGCACACACAGACACACATTCATACAGACACACATCCCCCGGTCTTCTTCATGGCTACTTCCCATCCTTCCCGCAGGCTGGTGCCTGACTACTACAGTCACCATAGCAACGGGAACCTCCAGGAAGGATACACTGGTATCTCCTGAAGGTGGGGGTTGGGGGAGTTAGGTGGAGAAAGGGAGCCTGACAGCCTCCCACCCAATACCATGGTCTGGCAGGAAGAGTCTGCTGAACATGGTGAAGGTGGGAGTGAGGAAAGGGAAGACAGTGGGTGGAACCAAGATCAAAGGAGGGTCAAGAATCTCCCAACACATCGTAAGCATGCGAGGGTGCTTCTAAGCCATGCGGATGCATGCTGGTCCCCTCTGGATGTGTCAGTACCCTAAGGAAAGGGTATACCCACTTTTTTACATGTGGGTAGGGACATAGGCTGAACCTCAGACTCAGGGGCGGGAGTGTGCCTTAGAAAAACTTCTCCTTTGGGGCAGTTATTCTGTGCCCCCACCCTCTGAGGCAGTTTACCTTCTGTGTGCCCATACAGACTGGGCATCAAACCTGCCCTCCCCAGCTCATTTCTCAGCCACATGTGGATTCCAGCTGCCAGTGTTAGCTGAAAGCCAGGGGTGGCCCCTGCTTCTGGGGGTCTGGACAAATCTGGACCCCTACAAGCACCATTCTCCGATGCTGGCCTGGTAGGTCTCTGGGGAATGGGTATGTTTGCGTTTTGTGTGATTACAGGCACACAGACCAGAGTGTGTGCAAGAGGCCAGGGATGCTGGACCAGCCTTTTCTCCCTGGGCATAAAAGTGGGCTCAGTAACGCCTGAATTTTTGATACTGTTAGCCAGATAGGTGCTTAGAGGGGCGGGCAAGGGCACCAGGCGAGCTGCAGCTGGCTCTGGAGAGGGAAGGAGTTACTACGGAGTGACAGGGACTGCCAGGGCCAAAGCTCCTGCTCAAATGCATTCTGGAGAAAGGAGCTGGAACCTGAGCCACAAGTCTATGCACCAGAAAATGAGGCCAACTGGCTGCAAAGACGAAAGGGCTAAGAAAGGGGAAGGAAAGAAGAAAATTGCGAGTCTTTGAGTGCCTAGGAGATGCCAGGGGCTTTATATATGTTCATGAACTCATTTAATCCTGGCAGTCATCCTAGCAGGCAGGCACTATCATGATTCCCATTTTACACATGAGACAACTGAGGCTCAGTGAGGTGAAATGACCTACCCAGGCCACATAGCAAAAGGACTGGCATACAAACCTAGGTCTGTCTGTTCTTTCTCCAGTGCACAGATGCATGAAGAAAATGCTAATAATCTCCTCCAACTGTCAGAGGTAGTGCCCAGCTGGCTATTGAGAGGCTGGGCTGAGAAGCTGGGCCGACTGGAAGGGAGGCCCAACAGAGCCTATTGGTAGCTTAGAGGTCCTCTGGAGTGGCCCAGATCCAAAACGAGGACCCACCAACATCCTCTTTGTTCAACGTCCCAGTCTCTTGTCCTTGGACCCAGTGACAATCACTGTTACCTTCCTGGAATAGCAACAAGAGAATGGGCGCAGGGAAGGAACTGCAAAGGAGACGGGAGGACCTGGGCTCCTCTCGCCTGGAGGGAAGGTATCTCTGTTATATTCTCAGCCCCAATCTGCTGGAGGGATCAAGCAGATCAAGAGGGGAGAAGGTGCAGAACATTAACCTAAGTTAGTCCCTAAGCAGGCCTAATGCAGACCTGAGACCCTGGCCTCCACATCCACTACACCTCAACATGTGCAGTTTCTCCATATCCTTGCACATGCTGGTAGAGCTGGAAGGGAAAACGACTGCAGTAAGACTTTGTTGCCCCAGAGTCCGCTGAGGCCTGGCCTGGGCTTTGGATGCCCAGTTCCCATGCAAGGGTTTTGGTGAGCCCCTAAACTTGAACACCTAGGCTTTTCTTGGGGATTGAAGGAAGTGCCAATCCACCAAGTTCTGCCAGAAGAGGGGCATTTGGTGGTGATGGGTGTTACCAATGTTCCCTGTCTTATTTGGTTTTAAGAAGATAGCATGGCTACCTGGCTGATCTGTGAAAGGTGAGCTTGTCTGTTTAGTGTTGAACTCATTAAAACTTCCAACTAAGTTAATCTCTTAGAATTATTATAGTCTCAGAATCTTATAATAATATCTTTTTTTCCAGTTAACCAAAAAGGCCTTTGAGAAATTTTGGAAAGTAGAAGTATAAAAGGAAAAAAGTCCCAGAGCACTTAGTCTTTTTTTTTTCCCGTGGTAAAATATACATAACATAAAATATACCATTTCAACTATTTTTAAGTGTACAATTCAGTGGAATTAAGCACATTTGCAGTATTGTACAATTATCACCACTATCCATTTCTAAAACGTTTTCATCCTCCCAAACAGAAACTCTGTGCCCATTAAACAAGAACTCCCAGCCGGGCGCGGTGGCTCACACCTGTAATCCCAGCACTTTTGGAGGTCGAGCTGAGCAGATCACCTGAGGTCAGGAGTTCAAGACCAGCCTGGCCAACATGGCGAAACCCCAGCTCTACTAAAAATACAAAACTTAGCCGGGCATGGCGGTGCACACCTGTAATCCCAGCTACTCGGGGTGAGACAGGAGAATCACTTGAACCTGGGAGGTGGAGGTTGCCGTGAGCTGAGATCGCGTCACTGCACTCCAGCCTGGGTGACAGAGTAAGACTCTGTC
This sequence comes from Pan paniscus, assembly GCF_029289425.2. Classification (NCBI taxonomy): domain Eukaryota; kingdom Metazoa; phylum Chordata; class Mammalia; order Primates; family Hominidae; genus Pan; species Pan paniscus. The sequence continues at coordinate 69,189,225 of NC_073272.2, forward strand.
TCAAAAAATAAAAAAATAAAAAAACTCCCCATTCTTCCCTCCTTCCAGCCCCTGGTAAGCATTATTCTACTTTCTGTCTCTAGGAATTTGAGTAGGTACTTCATATAAGTGGAGTCATACACTATTTGTCCTTTTGTGTCCAGCTTATTTCATTTAGCATGAACATTTAGTGTTCAAGGTTCATCCATGTTGCAGTATACATCAGTACTTCATTCCTTTTTATGGCTGAGTAATAGTCCATTGTATATCTATGCCACATTTTGTTTATCCATTAATTTGTTGGTGGGCGTTTGGATTATCTCCACTTTTTGGCTATTATAAATAATGCTGCTATGAACATTGGTGTACAGGTATCCTTTGAGTCCCTGCTTTCATTTCTTTTGGGTTTATATTAATACCTAGGAGTAGAATTGCCAGATCATATGGCAATTCTATGTTTAACTTTTTGTGGAACTGCCATCCTGTTTTCCACAATGGCTGAACCATTTTACATTATATTACATTTTATGTTATACATTCTGCACCATTTTACATACATAACAGCAGTATGCAAGAATTCCAGTTTCTCCACATCCTTGTCAACACTCGTTATTTTCTGAAGTGTTTTCGATAATAGCCATCTTGATATGTGTGACTATATATTTTTACATAGTTGAAATCATACTGTTTTTTACCCTGCTCTTTTAAACTTGTTACACTATCTCTTCATGTAATTAAATATTCATAAACATCATTCTTGATGAGTGTACAATATTCCATCACATGAATGTAATGTAATTTATTTAACTAGTCCCCTATTGACATTTATGTTACTTCCAACATTTTGCTATTATAAATAATACTGTGATGATATTCTTTGTTCATAAGTCTGTTTCAGAACGATTCTTTTTTACGAATAAATGCTATCTCAGTCATTTTTTCTTATTTCTCTACTTTGCTGAGTTTTTAAAATCACAAAATAATGCATGCTGTTTGTACCAAATCTAACAATACAGCGGTTTATAAAGAAAACATTAATGATCCTCCTATTAGCTCCCCTCCCAATCCCACTGCCTGAGGTCCCTGATGTTAACAATATGTAGTGTGTTCTCCTGCCCCTCTGTGCAGGCTTACATAAACGTCTACACACAAAATGACTTTTTCTTTCCTTTTGCATACAAATGGGAGCATAGACATTAATTCTGCAAGGTGAAGTTTCAGAGCTAGACGTACAGAATCAAAGAGTATTAACCTTTTTGAGGCTCTTGACATACATTACCAACTTTCTTTCAAATTACTGGGTTATTCTAGTTTATACCCTCACCAAAAGTGTGAGACTAATATGCAGCACACTTTTCCAGTATTGGCTATCACATCTTTAAAGCTTTACTAATTTGGTAGTTGAAAAATGGTACAGCATTGGCTTTTCATTTTCATTCCTTAGGTCAGACATTTGTTTTTCTTGTTTATAGGCCATTTGTCTTGCCTGCTTTGTGAATTATCTTTTCATGTTTTGTGTTTTCCTTACTGACTTGTACATGCTTTTTTGTATGTATTAATGATACTAACCTTTTTCTAATCACATTTGTGGCAGATTTTTTTCATTTGTTATTTGCACCATAGAGCTGAAAGGAGGGAATGGAAAGGAAGATAACTATTCCACACACTTTGTGTCCTTTATCTTACTTAATTCTTGCATCTGCCTTATGAAGTACATGATATTATTCCCATTTTACAGAGGAGAAGACTGGCTCAGAGAGGTTAAATGGCTAGCTTAAGCTCATCCAGCTAGTAAGAGTTGGAGCTGGGATTTGAATGGCAGCAGACAATGGTACCACCCAGTCTTTGCTGGTGTAATTATACTATCGGTAAAGCTTTGTGTGGTAAAGCTTTGTGCTAGTTGCTTAACAGGCATAATTTACTGAAAAGTAAGGGTAGGTACTTTTATTATCTCCATTTTACAGATGAGGAAAGTGTGGATCAGGGAAGTCCAGTAACTTGCCTGGGGTTTTATAACCAGTATGAGCAAACCTAGGGTTTGGACTGCATGACTGAGTTTAAAGATGTTTGACCCTGTCTTCCCACTGTATTTGATTACTCCCTAGGCATCAACTTCTTGGATCCAAATTGAGGCCCAGGAAGGAAAAGTGCCTTTCTCACAGTCACCAGAAAGTTAGTGGCTGAGTCCCTGTCTCCCTACAGGTGGTGACTTGTCCAAATTCACACAGTTGGTGGCAGAGCCAGAATCTGAAGCCAGCTCTAACTCTCTATCTAACTGGAGCAGGGGCTTCTCGATGAAGAGAATTTGTGGAATATGCTGGGGAGAAGGAGTTGGGGAGAAAGTGGAGTGCATAGATACCCTGAGACTTTTCTGAAGGAATGGACTCTGGCATTGGAGTCTTCCAGGGCAAGGCTACTCTAGAAGCCCCCAGATGGTAGGACCTGGGACAGGAGAACTCATGTTCTGAGGCAAGAAAATCTTTCTTCTGGAGACATTTGCCTTCCCTTCACCAACTGCTAAAGATTAAAACAGGAATAGTGAGCCTTTGGCCCTGGGTAGGAAGCTGATGGGCGCAGAAGAAGCAAAGCAGTGTTTGCCTCTTTTTAACACCTCCATCTCTCAGGGTGTGTGTGTGTGCGTTTGTGTGTGTGTTGAGGAGAGAGAGAAAGGAATACTTTGATTGTGGAATGGAAATGATCATTTGTAGCACCTAATATCCAAATGCTATTCCCCCACATCTACTTACAAAGAAAACTTTACTCATGTGGAGAATGGACTACGTAGACTGATTTTACAGAGTCACCCCTCCCATCCAGACATACAAATCTCTCCCTAATTTGATGTGAAATTATGTCAGAATGAGATTTGAGTCCACTGGCTTCAGTGGTTGTAGTGAATTGAAGTGACCATCCCAAGGGCAATATGAGTATAAGAGTTTAGACACCGAAGTCCAGATTAACCTGACTTCAAATTTCAGTTCGAAATCTGTCTTCTCTGTAGAATAGCTGTTGAGAACTTGAACATATTCTTTAATCTCTATTGGAATCTCATTTTCCTCACCTTTGGAACTGAAAAATAGGGTCATTATGAGGCTTAAATAACATGAAGCATGCTAATCTCTTAAGAGCACAGTGCCTGCGAGATGGAAAGTGCTCAAGACATGCTAGCCCCCATTGTTATTATTATTATTGGCTGTGGACCTTGGACAAGTTATTTAAACTCTTTGGTCCTCCCTGTCCTCATCTGTAAAGATCTGTCTCTACCTCAAGGGATAGTTGTGAGGTCTCAGTGAGTTAACAAATGTCTGGGTCAGGTGATTAGAACAGAGCCTGGCATATAGTAAGCACTTAATAAATGGTGGCTATTATTATTCTCTCCTTAATTAGGTGTGTTTAATCCAAATGACTGCTTAATATCTAATTGATGTTGACAACACTGGGGTGGGATACTTAGGAGTAGGGAAAGGTAATTTGTGAACAGGAGGTGAAGTATCTAGGGTAGGGGATGAGGAGCCAGAAGGCAAGTGGAGGGATTCTAGTGAGGGAAGGCACAAGGATATACTTAGATGGGGGAGGAAAGAGGCAGAGAGGGAGATGGAAAGACTCCAAAGCCCTTGATTTACCTCATCACTAAAGACCAAGCACAGCTGACAGTCATCTTTGATCACATCTCTGTTCTCTCCAGCCTCTCATCTTTCTGGCAAGGCACAGCATTTGGAGGAGGAGGTAAGGATCTGTCTTTGGTGATCCCTGGAGAAGGCTGGAGATTGCTTCCTGGGCCTGGGCCCAGGTATAGCTGTATGTGGCAAACAAGTGTGCCTGGGAAGGGGAAGTGTGTGCAGCTGAAGGGAACCTGTGGCTGTCACTGTCACACTGGCACCATTCCTGTGGTACTCTGCACAACCATTGTGCACAGAAGCTCCCGAAGCTCCCAAAGCTCCCCTCGTCTCATCTTAGTCCTCTGTGTGGCTATGGGACCCCTCATTAGCTCTGTTGTCCTGATAAATTTACCATGGTCCAGACAGTGATGATGGAGTAGATGATCCAGGGCAGGGCAGTGCAGGGCCTGGGGCTCTGCAGCAGGGCAGTGTGGGCTGAGTCTAGCGAGGTTGGTCAGGTCAGGTCTTGGAGATTTTGTTTTGTTGTTTTCGAGGTTCGTGGCTGCAAAGCAGTTTGTTTTTCTTTAAAATTCACTTTATCAAAGTACTGTATTTTCATAATTTTAAAAGGCATGTACAAGCTATATATATATATAAACACACATATATATGTGTATACACACACACACCCCAAGCCTCACTCTTCAGAGTCAAACACTTGAGACACTCTTGACTGTTTCTTCTGATATTTACCTCAATATTTCTAAATGGTATGCTAATATTGCTATTTCTTGTTTTTTCTGTTTTAAATATTTGTGTATACACACATGTATAGATAGATATTCACACATATACATATATACACCTGTGTGTATATATCTCATTTATATGTATCCTTGTAGCTTATAAAGCTTTTAAATTCTATATATAAAATATCTGTTAAATGACATATATAGATCTCAATGCTTATCATTAAAACAGTAGCCCTCTACTCCACCCCTGAGCCTCACTCTTCAGAATTAAATACTTCCAACTCTCTTAGCTGTTTTCTTCTGATATTTACCTCCACATTTCTAAATGCCATGTCAATATTCTATTTCCCAATTTTTCTCTTTTAAATATCTGTTGACTTTTAAAATGTGATTAAAGGAAGATTTAGCTCTTTTACTCCCAGCAGCACTTAACATACACACATGCTTCCCCTCCCCTCATACATTCAATATTGGCAAATCAAAATTCCTGATTTTAACAATATTCCATGTTTATATTACTAGAATTATAAATATTGTTCACAGCTGAGTTATGTAGAATACTGTGATTATATTTCCTTCCTTGGTCATCTTGTTTGCATGGAGTTAATAATTGCCTCTTGTTTTCTGTTTGCTTAGTTTTCTCATTTTTTGCTGATACATTCCCAATTTCTTTATCAGAGCTATAAAATCTCACACAAACACTTTCATAACCCATTATTTTCACTTTTTTCCTTGGAGCTCTCCACCTTGCTCTAGTTGCTAGAGGTTTGGTTTTCAAGTACTTGTCAAGTACCTCTGTGTGTATACCTCCTCCACTTGTATACCCAGCTCCATGTGAGGCCCTGAGGAGAGTGGACAGATGACTAAGATACAATCTGTCCTTGGTGAATCTACAGTCTCATGAGTGTATAATTTATAGAAATGTCTTACCAGAAGGCTGTGTGTTAAGACTTTGATCTAGGCTGTCCCTTTGGTCCCACACTCAGGCAGGCCTCCTCTTCTTCGTTTCCCATGAGTTACCAGAATGTGATACAGTCCCCCAAAGAGCAAATGTGATCTTAGGCTGCATTAACAAAAAGTTTCTAGGACAGGAGGGCTGATGCCTCTACTTCACTTTGTGTTGATAAATCCTATCCGGGGATTGTGTGTAGTTGCAAAGGACATGGAAATACAGGGACTCATCTGAATGTGAACAACCAGGCTAACAGAGGACTGGAAACCACATCTTTTGAAATAGTTGAAAAAAAATTGGGGATGTTTGGCTTCTTGAAAGAGTAGTCTACACATAGCTATCTTCAATTTTATTCCCTCACATTTCCTTTTCAATTTTCTACAGGCTGGTTTCTGCCCCCACTGCTCCACTGAAACTGCTCTCACCATAATGAGACTGCCTCTTAATTCCCCAAACCAGTGTGTTCCCATCTAAATCCTTATCTGCTGGCCACTCCCTATTCTTTGAAATTCTCTCCTCCCTTAATTGGCAGAATGCCTCTCTTCTGTTTCTCCTCCAATCTCTTGAGCCACTCCTCCATCTTCATCTGATTCTTTTCCTCCATCTGCCCCTTAAGTGTTAGTTTTTCTAGGGATCTACTGTTGATCCTAGGCAATGCCATCCACTTTCTAGGCTTCCACGATTGCTGAAGCAGCCAGGGTGAGCTAGGTTATGCTCTGGTAACAAACAACCCCCAAATATCTGAGGTTTAGCACAACAAATGGTTACTTCTTTCTCATGATACGTGTCTGAAACAGGTCATCAGGGAACATCTGCTCATGATAGTCACCAAAGACCCAGGATGGTAGAGGATCCAACATAACACTGCTTCCACAGTCAGCATCAGAGGGAGGAGAATGTGGCAAATCATACATTTGCTCTTAAAGCTTCTGCCCAGAAGTGACTCATGTCACCTCAACTCACACTTCATTGTCCAAAGCAAGTCATATGGCCATGCCTAACTTCAGAGGGTGTGGGAAAGTGTAGTCCTACTATGTTCCTGATGACTAAGTCCCTAACCCCTGATGGCTTCCAAGCCTTTATGCAGACTCTCCTTCTGAGCTGACTGCTGTGTCCAACTGCCTCCTCAACATTTCCACCTGGCTGACTCACATATACCTCAAAGTCAACATGACCCCAAACTGAATTTATCGTCTTCACCCCCAACTCTATGCCTCCTATTTTCCCTGACTTAATAAATGAAACTATTCATCCAGCTACCCAACCCAGAAGCTTGGTCATCATCCTGGATCTCTCCCTCTCTCTCATTCCCCACATCCTTAAATAATCCTGGTGATTCTACCTCTTTAACATCTCTTCTCACATCCACCCCTTCCTCCCTATTTCTCAATTCTGCCACTGTTGCCTTAGTCGGGGCCCTCACAACCTCTCACTCATACTGTTGGAATTGTCTCGTAACTGATCTCTGTGCCTCCAGTCTTGATGCCTATACTCCATCAACCACACTTTCAGACAGAAGTCCGAAAAGTTAGTCATGGGAGTGGCAAGCCATCTTTAAGTAGGCAATTATTTGAAACCTATTAAAGGCTCTCCATTGCCTATAGGATGAAGCCCAGCTCCTTGTCAGCTTCCAGAGCATATCATAACCATGGCCATGGCCTTCCTCTGCAACCTCATCTCCCATTGTATCCCACTTTGCGCCCTCTAACTATGCTGAACTACCTACAGTCTCTAAACTCAGCACTATTTCACACTTCCAGGCCTTTATGCCTGCTCATTTCTTTGCTTGAAGTGCACTTATTCTTTCCATATTCCACCTAGTTACCTTCTACTCATTTGTTTTTCAATCCCTAACTCAACCCTCTCCCACATGGAGATGTTTTCCTGTCCTTCAGCCTTCAGAACACAGTTGATCACTCCTCTCTTAATGCTACTACTGTACCAAGGAGATACAGTGCTTCTTGACTTACAATGGGGTTACACCTTGATAAACCCATTGTAAGTTGAGAATATCTTAAGTTGAAAATGCATTTAATACACCTAACCTACCAAACATCAGAGCTTAGCCTAGCCTACCTCAAACGTGCTCAGAACACTTACATTAGCCTACAATTAGGCAAAATCATCCAACACAAAGTGTGTTTTATAATAAAGTGTTGAATATGTCATGTAATTCATTGAATACTGTACTAAAAGTGAAAAACAGAACGGTTGTATGGGTACTTGAAGTATCATTTCCACTGAATATATATTGTTTTCTCACTTTGGTAAAGTTGAAAAAGTGTAAGTTGAGCCATCATAAGTTGGGGACTGTCTGTGCTACCTATCACAGTGACTTAAAATGATTGATTCATATAGTTGTCTCCCCTGCTCCCTGAAGACAGGAATCTTGTCTTACTCATCTCTATTATCTGTAGTTCCCAGTACAGTGCCAGGCACTCAGAAGATGTTCAAGAAATGTTTGCATGGACAAATAATGAGAAAAACAGACTCAGAGAAGTCTAAAAATACCTGCAGGGTTGGCACGGGGGACAGGAAGGTAGCTGTTCCATATGGCACCAGTAGAGCTAGTAAGAGCTGCGAGTGAAGCCACAAGGAGGAATTAGTTCAAAAGAAGGAAGAACTTCTGTAACTGCTAGAGTTATCTGAAGATATGGGCTGCCCTAGGACAGCATGACCCCCTGTGACAAGGCTTACAATCAGAAACTGGATAAGCACTTGGCAGTGATGTTGGAGTGGAAATTCCAACAGCAGATAGGGCAGTGTTGTGATGGTTCTCATGGTCCCTTCTATTCTGGAACAGTCATGACCCTGACTCCTCTGCTCACCTGATTGACAGGGATTATCTAGGCCCCTTCAGAGCTGCTCCTACATTAGGAACACTGTTTCTCCACTGGACCAACCCTGTCCAGGCTGGGCCCATCCAGCCACTGGCCTTTGAGCAGATGGCCCAAGAGGCTTGGTGGTGGGAGAGCTTTCTGGAACTGCACTGGCTCTAGGTTCTCACCCTCCTCTCCGGCCATCTCCCCTGCCTTTCCTTCAGGCCATGCCACTTTGACTCATGACTGCTCAGTTTGAGAAGCAGGACAGCTGTTGCTTATTTTTACAGCCACTTAAGTAGAACCCTATTATCCACCTGGATTTGCCCTTTAATGCATCTAATCCCAGTCTAATTCTACCAATCCCAGTGAACTACTGTCCCCAGAGTTATGTCCATGATCTCCTTCCTCTGGTTGAGGAGACTGATTTTGACCTAACCCTGTTCTGATCCAACTTTTGAAAGCCCAGAGTCGGGACTAGGAGCACTTGGCTCTTTTCAGACCCTGCCCGAGGGGGTTCCTCACACACTTCTCTGTGTGCTGATGGATGCAGTACAAAGAGGCATCAGGTTAGCAGTCTGGTTGCCTCCCTTCTAATCATGGCTTATAGTTGATTTCTTGCATGCCTCTGACTTGGCTAAGCCAACCCTCTTCTTTGGGTCTCAGTTTCCCTATGGGTAAAATCTGGGAGCGGAGTGTACCGTGGTGTCTGTGGACAGTGGATTTCATCCCCATGTGTAGCTCACATTGCTGCTTTGCCTCCACAGGCTCTGCGGCTGCAGCTCCAGCTGCTGGCCAAGGGCCCCAAGGGTACATTAGGAAGACAAGCAGCCCTGGAGAGAAGGCCTATAGGGAGGATTTGGATGGGGAAACAGGCCCCAGGGATGGAAGCAAGTTAGAATCCATGAAGGAAACTGCTTACTTCCTGGTTGGCAAGAACTAAAGCTCTCCTCCCTGGAGGGCTTTTCAGCCCCAGAACCAAGGAGCTCGGGATGGCCTCCGCTTTCTAAACTTTCTGGCCCTGAGTCCTGGCTTTGGGATGTAAAAGTCTTCTTTCTAGAGGAGAGTGGGGATGATGATGCCCTGGCCAGGGCTGCAAGCGCCAGAGCCAGAGGGTAAGGCTCTCTGGGTCCTCCCTAGATTGGCAACTGCAGAGCCCAGGAGGGGTGGTGACACCTCTCATCTTGCCCCTCCCATTTCTGGAGTGCTCTGCAGCCCAGCTGGGAGGAGGGATGGGACAGCCTTCGCAGCTTCCTTTTTGGGTTAATTGGTGTTCCCTCTAGTTATTTCCTGCTTCCTTCCCCTCCCAGTTCCCATAGCAACTGGGCTGTAGCAGCCAGAACTTGATTGAGCCCAGCAGTGGCCCGACTGAGGTGGGGAAAGGAGGGCACTGCCAGGTCAATGCTTCCCACCCCACCCATCCCCCGCTGCCATCTCAAGGGTTCAGGATGGTTAAGCCCAGAGGACAGGGCATAATTGGAAAGCCTTTTATGCCAGGGCTAGAGTTTGAAGAGCCTAACATGCCAGAGCAGGCCTGGTTCTCCTCAGCTCTCCTCCCTTCCCCATGCCCTGTGTCCTGCCTCTTAAATTTTGAATTCACTGTTGCTGGTAGGATTGTTCAGTAGGAAGAACCCTGGAGTTGGAGGTGGGAAACCAGGTTTCCAGTTCCTCCCAAACCGATGGTTCTCAACCGTGGCTGCATACTAAAATTGCCTGAGGTATTTTGAAAAACTACAGATGTGTAGGCTCCACCCACAAGGATTCTGACTGAGTTGGTCTGGATGTGATGTGAGCCAGACAGGAGTATTTTTTTTCTTTTTTTTTTTTTTAGACAGGGTCTCACTGTGTTGCCCAGGTTGGAGTGCAATGGTGTGATCTCAGCTCACTGCAACCTCCTCCCCCTGGGCAAAGGTGACCCTCCCACCTCAGCATCCTAAATAAGTGGGATCCAAGGTGTGCACCACCACACCCAGCTATGTTTTTATGTAGAGACAGGGTTTCACCATGTTGTCCAGGCTGGTCTAGGACTCCTGGACTCAAGCAATCCACCAGCTTCAGCCTCCCAAAGTGCTGGGATTACCAGCATGAGCCACCGCATCCAGCCCAAGACAGGAGTATTTTTTGGAAGCTCTTTGAGTGATTGTGATATGCAGCCAGAGTTGAGATCCTGGAGAACAAAAGAGCTCCGTGGTTCACCCAGAACTGACTGTTATCTTGTTCTGAGACATTTCTTCCCTTTCCCTGCATCCCTTGCCTCCAGCAAGCCCCACAACTCTCCTAAGCTGGGCCCTCCTGGCTTTCCTCCATCCTTGTAGACAAGTGCCCAGGAACCTGTGAATGCCCAAACAACCTCCCCCTGTCAACCCCTGGCTCAGTCCTAACACTAGTGAAACAGGGCAAGCTACCTCGGTCCATCTAAGAAACAGGGCTGCAGAGTCTAAGGCAGGCTTGTTGCCCAAGCTGTAACAAACACTGAGAGCCAGATCTTTCACCTGAGAAGGACCCCAGGCTACCTCTGAGGCATGAGGGATAGCAATGGCCTCCGCTGGCCGGCTGTGGGCTGAGGAATTGGATTACCTCTGAGCCCCATATCACTCTTCTTCCTCCATTCCCCTCATTAGCTCCTTGCCTGTTCCTGCCTCGCCACCCACAGGCCTGGTGTCCTCCCCAAGCAATCTGCTCACCCACTTGTTGTCATGGTGACTCTGGCTGGGGGTGTGGGGACTGAGTGGGGAGGTCGTCTAATTAAGGAGAAAGGCCACACTCCCAATGTCAGGCCACCCCTCCCCCTTCCCCAACCTACCCTGGCTGGCTCCCTCCATTCCTCCCTCCAGGAGCAGATGACGGGAGCGCCCAGCCACCATAGCCTGTTACTGGGCTAATTGCAGTTGCCTGGGAGGAGGGCAGGAACTCCACTGGGGCCTCCTCACCTAGGAGCTGGAACACTGACTGAACTAGAAGAGCCCAGAGAGAATTCCACAGGGACCTCTGAGTCACACTGATGGATGCAGGGTTGGGAGGGGGCCGATTGCACACATTTTGGGGTGAGGGTGAGGTAGGCTCTGGGTCCAGGCTACAGACATTGAGGCAGAGCCTATGGACAGAGACTCATCTTGGCACTCTGGGGCTCAAAAGATGGAGGGAAGTCTCTAAGGTACTGGGACCCTTAGTTCTTGTAATTTCATGTTCTTTCCTGCCTTACTTCTGTTTCTTTCTCCTCCCCTTCTTGCGCTCTCTTATTCCTCTTTCTTAGCTTTGCTTTCTTACACCCCCATCTCTCTTAGCCACTCTTATTCCATCTTATTCACCCCCGCTTGTTCTTACCCATCTTTCTTACTCCCTCTTTCTTACCGCTTCCTCTTAACAGCCCCGCTTACCCCTATCTCACCCTCTGTTATGTCCCTACCTTTCAACTTCTTTCACCCTCACCCCACTCTTAACCCTTCACCTCCCTTACACCCTCCACCTCTAATTCCCTGGCTCTTTCTCCCCAACCCCGTTGTTTCCTACCCCCACTATTCCTACCATTCCTTACCCTCTCTTTCGTATACACCTCCTGTCTTCCACCCCTTACCCCAACTGCCACTCTCTCATACCCCTCAAACCCCTCTCTTCCTGCCCTCTTTTAACCCTCCAGCTCTCTTACCCTGCCTCCTATTTTCACCTGTTTTTTACCCTCCTTTCACTCTTTTCCCATTCCTTTTCACATACTCTTTTAGCCCAGTAATTTCATATTTAGGAATTTATATAAATAAAATTTAACACAAGTGTGTGAGAGATGTGTGTATAAAGATAGTCACTGGAGCGTTGTTCATAATAGTGAAAACGTGGAAATAAGTGTCCATGAGCAAGAGATCACCAATGCCCTTTTCATTCCATTCATACAAAACCATTCTCTGTTCTCTTAACACACCATGGATTTGTTTGCCGACATACCTTTGCTTAAGCTATTGTCTCAGCCTGGAATGCCCATTTACCTCATCTCTACCCATCCCATCTAACATCCTGATTTGAGTCCAAGCTCAACTGTTCTCCCACCACTGAAATCTTTCCCTGCTTCTCTACTTGCTTCCCTCCAGTGGTCCATGGTTTGAACTCTCCTTTCTATAGATCATATGCCATAGATTCAAATTAGATGTGTCTACCCATGAAACTGGAATTTTCATGAGCGTAGGGACATGTCCTCATTTACTTGTCCTGTTCATTCATTCAACAGATTTTTTAAAGTGTATATTGTGCCGAGTATACAACAGTTAATAAAGCAAACCCATGTCTGCTTACGTGCAACTCACATTTTAGTGGGGCTGACAGGAACAAAACAAGAGTGCAGAGAAAGTAATACTTGTGGTGAAGAAACAAGGAAAAGAGAATAATGAGGGCAGCATCCTTTGGTGAGAGGGGTAAGGGAGATCCTCTCTGAGGAGAGGACATTTAAACTGAGACCTGAAAAGTGAGAATGATCCAGACATGTCAAGAGTAGGGGGAAGAGCATTCCGGGCCAAAAGAATAGCATGTGCCAAGGCCCTGAGGTGGGAACAAGTAGGGCATGTTCAAGGAAAAGAAAGAAAATGAAGTTGGAGAGAAAGACAGGAGCAAAGTTATACGAGGGCTAGAAGTCTGTGGTCAGAAGCTTAATTCTAAATGCATCAAAGGGTTTGGAGCAAAGGAGTAACATGAGTCAATTGCGTTTTGAGACCACTCTTCCTCCTGTGTGGACAGTGGATTGGAAAGAGCAAGGGTGCAGGTGGAGAGGCCAGATGGGAGACTGTCATCCAGGTGAGAGATGATGATGGCTTGCCCAAAGGCATAGATGTGGAGCTACAGTTGGCATGCCTTGCTGATGGACTAGATGTGGGGATACAGAGAAACAGAAATGAAGGCTGACATCTAGGTTTCATGGCACTCACTGAAATGGTCAAGACTTGAGGAGGACAGTGGATTGGGGATTAAAAAAATAAGACCTACATTTTAAAATTTATAACATGTTAAATTTGAGATGCCTGTGAGATACCGAAGTCCCAAGCAATGCTTTGCTCTTTGGGGGACTGGTTAGCAACACAACCTACCCCATCACCCACTAGTACCTCCCTGCTTTGGAAAAGGCCAGTGTGGGATTGCATTGCCAAAGTCCATGTTCACAGCAGTTATTTGTAGTTTAGTGAAAATGTTTGAAGTAAGTATAAGAAACTGACAGTGCTTCTGAAACCATGTTGCTCAGAATATGGTAGAAGAGCCTCCTGTGGCACAGTGACCTGGACCTGGCTCAGAAATGCAGATTCTGGGCCCACCTCCGTCCTCTTGAAGCTGAAACAGAGGGAGACATCTGCATATTTAACAAATGCTTCAGGGGGTTCTGAGGCACTCTGAAGTCTGAGAACCATTGCTGTGAGGAACAACAATGAACCTAGAAAGCGCCCCTAAAGATACAGGACTGGATGTGGGTGGCAAGACAGGAACAGGCAAGGTGCATGAGAGCCATCTGGGCATCTGTTAAAATGCAGATGCTGACTTGGCAGATCGGGGGTGGAGCCTGAGATTCTGCATCTCTCACAAGCTCCTAGGTGACGGTGATGCTGCTGGTCCAGGTCCACACTTTGAAGAGCAAGGACCTAGATCAGTGGATCAGTGGTTGACAACTGGAGACAATACCCCTACCCCAGGGGAACATTTGACAATGGCTGGAGACATTTTTTTTGGTTTTGTTTTGTTTTGTTTTGTTTTTTGGTTTTCACAAGAGGTGAGGGGAGAGAATGCTACTACTGTGTAATGGGTAGAGGCCAGAGATGTTGTGCAGTATCCTGCAGTGTACAGGACAGCCCCCACAACAAAGAATTATCTGACCCATAATGTCAGTAGTATCACTGTTAAGAAACCCTGGGCTTGATGATAACCAAAGAGTATGGAGCAGGGAATCTTCCTTAGCTAGGACCCAGTGCCTGGTAGGAGTGGACTAGATGAGGGACAGGAAGCATACCCATGAAGTGAAACTGCAAAGCAGAGGTTCCAAATGAAACGTAGCAGTGTGTTTGATGTCTGCTTCATGCCAGAGCAGAAGCCAATAGGGCAGAGCATGGATCAAGTAGAGCTCAAAGGCACATGTGGTGCCTGGTAAGGCAGGTTCCTGGTTTTTTTTTTATTATTAAAAATAACCCCTCACATTTACATTACACTTCAGAGTTTACAGAACATTTTCATATATGCCATATTATTTCATCCATACAACACCCTAATGAGGTAAAGCAAGGATTATTCTTTCTCTTTCTTGAATTTAGAAACTCAATACCATCAGCCAAAGAAATGTTTGCTGAATTGAACAGAACTGACATTTGCCTCATTATATATAGGTAGTCTCAGACAAGTCAGATACTTCCTTGGACCAAGTGTAAAATGACAGGGTTGCATGGAATGATTGGCAAGGCTCCTTCCAGTTCTGACCTTCCAGTAATTTTGTGATCTTTGCCAACACACAAATTTTGAGTCTTGGATGACTGCAGACTGGGGTGCTTGGGAGTACTGGCTATGAGATCGGAGATCTTAGGTAAGATGCAGTGGCCTTGATCCAAGCCCTTCTTCCTCTCTACCCCCTGGATCTTGGGGTTAGGTTGGTGAGGCCCCCTTGAGAGACCACAAGTAAGTCCCCCCATCCCTCTCCTCTGAGGTGGGAAGGGGCTGGCACATGGGCTGATGCTCTTTCCTCTCCCCACAGGCTGTCTACAAGGCCTGGCTGTGCTCAGAATACTTCAGCGTGACCCAGCAGGAATGCCAGCGCTGGGTGCCCTGCAAGCAATACTGCCTGGAGGTGCAGACCCGGTGCCCCTTTATACTCCCCGACAATGAGGAAATGGTGTACGGAGGGCTCCCTGGCTTTATCTGTACAGGTAAAGGCAGGGCACTGGGGAAGAGGGAGGAGGCAGGGGGCCCAGGGCAGGCATCAGGTCAGAGGAGTTGGGAGCAGGGATAACAACAGGGGAGTCAGGTGAGAAGAAGGCCAGTGGCTGGACGAATGGGCAGTGACGTCCCCAGGTTGGGATAGGGCCAAGTGGAATAGGGAAAAAGACCAGAGTGTCCTTCTCTGCCCAAAACATGTCCAGGGAGTCATCCCAAAGAAACTGGCTGGGGTCCCCAGGAAAGAAGGGCTCAGAAAGGGCAAGTGTCGAGGGCTGTGGGGAGGGAGCCTTAGATGAGGCTACTTGAGCAGCCCCAGCTCTGGAAACTTGCTCCCTAGGTAAGGCATAGCTATCAGCTCCCCGAACACCCCACCACACCTTCCTTATCCATTGGCAGGGTTGCTGGATACTTCACCAAAGCGTCTGGAAACCAAGTGCTGTGACGTGCAGTGGGTCTCCTGTGAGGCGAAGAAGAAGAAGTTCAAGGAGTCTGAGGCCCCCAAAACCCACCACCAGCAATTCCACCACTCCTATTTCCACCACTACCACCAACAGTACCATCACTACCACCCCCGTCATGATCCCCCAGGCCGTGTCAGCAACAAGCCCGCCCTGCTGCCGGTCTCTGGGGGCTCCCGCCTCAGCCCTAGCAGGATCCGGCTCTGCGTCCTTGTTCTCATGCTCCTCCATACCGTGGTGTCCTTCTCCAGCAACCAGGGTGGTGGGGGATTGGGGCTGGAGACACTGCCTGCCCTAGAGGAGGGCCTGACACGGGAAGAGTGACAGTAGGGAGGGAGGACAGACCTCCACCACACTGACATCAGCTCCAGCTCCCCCAGGTTGGGGGGGAGGGGGCTCCTCCCATGGGAGGTGTAGGATAAGGTGGGGGTGGGGGAAATGGGGGAATGACACATCCCCCCCAACCTACCCCCACCCCAAAAGCAGCTCCAACAGAATGGCCAGAGGGCCTCAGGGAGCTGCAAAACTCATCCAGGAGAAAAAGGCAGGAGCAGCAAGTGACCCCTCCCAAGCTCCCATCTATGGGGCTTAGCAAAAAAAGGGAGGAAGTGGGGGCTGGATATGCCCACCCCTGCCAAAAGCCCTGACCCCAGGGAAGGAGGCTGCTCACCCAGCCTTGGCCCTGCAGGGAATGTTGGGGGGTACAGAGGGGAGAAGCTCTTTCCCCCACTCCACATTCCTTTTGTTGCCAAGATCCTTAATTCCCTCCTGCCCATATCCCTACAGGCGACGGCAGACAGTGCAATGGCCCTCCTGCCACTTCAGCACACCTTGCCCCACCTGGGACCATCACACGTGAAGCACCAGGCTGGGAGATGAGGTGCACACAGTTGCAGCTAGGTCGGGGCCCCAGTTAAGCTGTGCCCCACCACCCTAGGCAATGAGGGGCAGGAAAGGGGTACAGAATGAATGGTGAAAGAGAGTGGAGATAGGGAAGGGGGAGAGGAGAGGAGAAATGTGGACAGAGGGCTTGAAGACATGGCCGAATAGGCTACTGCCACCCGGCTTTGGGGAGATGGGCGATAAGTGTTGAGGTAGGCTCGAGAACTGCTCCCCAAATCAGTGAGAATTGCATTAGGAGCCCTCTGGGGAAAGAGCACAGGAACTGAGTTGCTGGGCCTCAAAACAAAAGGCTGCAGGCACGTGGTTAGACTGCCGCTGTCTGAAGGACCATATCTTACAGAAGGTGCACATACTCCCAAGGGCCACTCTTGCCCTGGAGATCTTGGCCTTGGGGCCAAAGACATTTCCATTTCCGATCTCCATGGGGAGGAGGGACTTAAGCCCAAGTGGGTCAGGCCTGGCCCAGGTCCTCATACTCCCCTATCTTGTCCTAGCCCAGGCCTCCATGAAGGAGAACCTGGTGGCATTGCCTCAGAGCTCTCCAGAGATGAGCCTCCCCTATCCCCACCCTGTCCCTGTCCCCAGCCTACCAAAGAGTATTCACACCTTTCCATCCCTGACTCTATGGGTTACTGTCCCAATTGCAAAACACCCATACTCCTCTTCACCCTGTAGCAGGGTCTTCTGCTCCAGTCACCCCGGCCTCTTGCAAGAGAAAGTCCAGGGACTGGCAAGAAGACCCTTTGACTAAAGATAATGTGCTGTCATATCTTGGCTGAGAAACTGTTGAGTCAGGCTAGAGGACTGGACAAGAGAAGAGGCATTGAGAGCCCCCTTGGGAGCCATTAGCCTTGCTCTGGTCTGCTGTGTGGGGGTGGGGAGTAGGGGGGATCCCACATTGCCTGGGACATCTGAATGCTGATACGAATGGACAGGAAAGGGAGCCAGAGCTGTATACCTGGAACAGGCCAGGGAGCCTTTAGTGCCAGCAGGGCCTGTGTCCTGGGATGTGATGCTAGTGAGTGAATGGGAGGGCGGGCCTGGAGCTGCGTGAGAGTGAAACCAAGAAGCGGATGGGGAAGGGAGAGCTGGCCTTGGTCAGCTTAGGGATGAATGGAGAAGGAATCATTCATGGGCCTCGGCTAGGTCCCAGACTGATTACATGAGACTGGGGAGTCCTTCCCTGCCAGTTTTCTCATTTATTACAGCCTATCCCCCAACCCTACCCCTGCGCCCTGCCTACACACTCCCGTTTGGCCCTTAGCACTTTGGGCCTGGTCACATACCCCATCCCTAGAGTGCTCTTTTCAGCTGGGGAGGGGAAGAGGTGCTGGCTCCTTTCCAGACATGCTTATGTATAAGTAAAGGGGCAGGTGCTTGGGCTCCAGAGAGACCCTAGGTACTGCCTTCTAACTCCTGCATCCTCAGAAGGGGAAAAGGGACTGGGAAGTAAGGGGAAACCATATGGCCCCAGGGAATGGACCCTTGGAGACTCCCATCCTCTCTTCCCCCTCACCAAGTGCCCAGGAGACCCCTGGCTCAGACCAGCCCAAGGCCTTGCCCAGTGGCAGGGGAAAGGGGCACCTCACTCCACCTCAAAGTCATTTGACTGCCCCCATCCACCCCACCACCCTAATCTTCCACCACCTCTCCGGCTGCCCCTGCCCTCCATCACAGACAGCAGAGCCGGGCAGCTTTCTTATGCCATTTTCTACACTGTGCTTCATGAGTAGGACTTTCTTGCACTAGTTCCTATGACTGAGTCTCCAAACTGGTTTCCTAGTAGCCCCCCATCCCTTCCTCCCTTACCCAGCTATGATTCAGTTGTCTCTGCCCTCCCTCTTACCCTGCCTCTGTGTTTCGGTGAGAGTCTCTGTATATGTACTGCTTTCTGTTTTGTTGCATTGTGGGGCAGAGGCCTCTCTGCTCTTGTTTAACCCCATAAAGAAATAAATGGTAAGACTTGATGATAACCCTCCCTTCATGGCTTTGTTCTGTGGAGTTGAGCTTGCTGCATTAGGAAAGTCTGTGGCTTGGGGAGGGGGTGGGACAAGAGATGTTGACCCTGTGCCCAGCTCTCTGTCAGCTCAAATCTCAGGAAGAAAGGGTAGACTGTAGTAGACCATTCAAGACAAGGACTCACAAAGCCAGCCACCTGCAGGGATCAGGCAGATCACTGTACAGAGTGAAGTAGGCCAGGTTGGGGAAAAGTGCAGACTCCAATTTGAGTGCTGAGAACTGCAGGACATGTGCAAAGGAGGCAGCTGAAGCCCAGGGTTGTCTTGGGGAATGTAGGTCCAGTGTTGCCAATCTTCTCATTCTTCAAGGGAAGTTAGGACTGGGGATTCTAACATGAAGCCCCCTAATTCATAAATGTTGGCTCAAGTATAAAAACTAACAAACCTACCTCCATGAGGGCTAAACAAGTCTGTAGGCTCTACATGGCCTGGGGATTGCCGGTTCTTGCTTTTGTTGCAGCCTTCAGTTCTAGTCTGCCAGCCTCATCTCTCCTACACCTCTTAACCAGACCCATCGTCCCACCACAGAAGGAAGGTCACTTGGCGACAACTGCTGGAGGGGTGGAAGACAGGGCTCTCCATCACTAACACTGCTTTCACATAAATGGGGAAAGGAGAGCATGGTCAGGAGAGAGGCTGGTGTCCTGACTGAGCTGCCAAATTACTTTTCCAAGAAAACATGAGCCCACTCCACTTCCCCAAAAGCAGCATAACATGGAGGTCACAGCATGGTCGCCGGAGCCAGACCATATGAGTTCCAAGTCTAGCCAGCGCCATTGTTACGGCATCTTTGGGGTGTCACTTTTCTGGCCGGAAACCTCTGTGGTCAGTGACACTTTTGCCCAAGTTCTTGTCCTGCATCCAGGAAGAATGAAGTATGCAGACA
The DNA here is from genome assembly GCF_029289425.2 of Pan paniscus. Lineage (NCBI taxonomy): Eukaryota > Metazoa > Chordata > Mammalia > Primates > Hominidae > Pan > Pan paniscus. Next base: position 69,208,479 of record NC_073272.2, read on the forward strand.
AGTGGAGGGTGAGCAAGACAAAGAGGGGCTTTATTGAGTGTTAGAACAGCTCAGAGGGGACCCACAGTGGGTAGCTCCTCTGCAGGCAGGTCGTCCTGTCATCTCTGCAGCTCTCAGCAGAGAGGAGGCCCTGGAGAGGGTAGCTCCTCTCTGCAGCTGGTAGTCCTGACATCTCTGCAGGTCTCTGAAGCTCTCAGCAGAGAGGGTAGCTCCTCACTGCAGCTGGTCATCCTGTCATCTGCTCAACTCTGGCTGAACCCAGGGCTTTTATGGGCCTCAGAGGGGAGGAAGTGTTCACCGATTGGCCCATGGGCAGCCATGGGCAGGCCCAGAAAAGGCACCACAAGTTCCCACTCCAGTCTGTGGGACTGGCAGCCTGGCCCCCAGCCTTCAGACCCTTGCTGGTCTGAAGGTGGGGCCTCACTGGGGACCCGCCCCCTTTCACCAAGGAACCTATCTGCCTTCTGCTGCTGTTCATGGTGCCCAGGCTTGGCCCAACTTTGCTCCAAGATCAGAAGAGGCGCCAGCAGCAGGGAGAAGGCAGGCAGTGGGAGCAGGCACTTTTGAGCCTGCGAGCTCAGGGGGGCCTTCCTGGGCCCCTAAAAGTGCTGGGATGCCCGAGTCTGCAGCCATGGTTTGGGCGGCTGCACTGTGCCTGGCGGAGCAGGGCTCCTGCCTGCTCCATGGAGCAGGAGGCCCAGGTCTGCAACCGTGGTTTGGGCAGCTGCAGCTGTGCCCAGGAGGGCAGGGCTCCTGCCTGCTGTCAGCCCCTCAAGAGCACGGGGATGCTCAGATCTGCAGGCACGACTTGGGCAGCTGCAGCTCCACCTGGGAGGGTGGGTCTCCTGCCTGCTTTGTAAAGTAGGACGCCCAGGCCTGGGGGATAGGGCTCCTACCTGCTCTGTGGAGCAGGAGGCCTGGACCACACCTTCCTGCTGCAGCCGACATCTTGGCAGTGGCCACTGTAGATGGGCCACTGCTGCCATCACCATCTCCTACTTGTATGAGTTTGAGCAAGAGTTCCTTTACTTCCTTGAACCATGGTGTCCTCATCTATCACAAGGGTTATTGTGAGAATTAGACGGTGTAGTACATGAAGCACTTGGCAAAACAGCTGGCACAAAGGAGCCACTCACATGCTGATTGTTATCATTACTCACTCAGTCTTTCTTCTCTTTCCTTCACCCCCACCTAAAACAGTCACCAAGTTCCATCATTCTTTTGTAAGACGTTCAAATCCTTCCCCTACTTTCCACCCTGACTTCCACTAAGCTGTTTCAGGCCTTCAGTAGCTTTTGCCTGGACTACTGCAATAGCCTATCAACCAATCTCTTGTCCAGTCACTCCAGCTCTGATCCATCCTCTACCTAGCACAGTCCCACATGCTTCAGAGGCACTTGACAGAGATTTTGTGAAACAATTGCTGCCATAGTTGAGTTACCTAGAGGACACAACTAATCTTCCTTAAGCAAACATTACACCCCTGGAAAACATCAAAAACATCAGATGGTTCCACATTGTCTGTAGAATCAAGTGTAAACTTCTGAGCATCCCATTCAAGGCTCTTTGTTTTTTGATCATATCCTACCAGTCTGATCTTCCCCCGTAGGTGCTCATATACTCACATCCATGCCCCACTGCCCTACTGGGTAGTCTCTGAGTGAGCTCTGCACTGTCTCATCTCCTGCCCTTGGCTCGCATTGTCTCTTCTGCCTGGAATGCCCTCTTTCCATCTCTGCCTATCACTGACTTTCCTAGTTTTCAAAGTCCAGCTCAAATGCCACCTCTGCTATGAAGACTTCCACATTCTCCCCTCTCTCAAGCTGGAAAAAAATCTCTTCCTCCTCTGTACTTCAATAACACTTTGTCCCTTAATCGTGGTACTGATTATATCCTGCCTGTGTTCAACTTATTCATTCAAAATATACCTACTGAGCAAGTACTATATATCAAACCCTGCGCTGGGTGCTGGCAAACAGCAGGAAACAGACACATTATAAATCCACACGGTAACATGACTTTATGCATTGGACAACCATAATATCACCCACTACAGCACATCAGAGTTTTTGTCTCACTGCATGCCCAAGAGGAGGGAGCCAGGTTCTCTTGGACTTGGGCATAGGAAAGAGAGATGAGAGATTGCAGGTCCCACACTAACCTGCTACATACAAAAGCAGAGGAGGCAATACACCCGCAGTGCTATGGGAGTAAAAGGCACAATAGCTGTGCCAAGGAAGTAGCTCTACAAGCCATATGTCACCATTTCACTCCTGGACTAAGCTACCATCACCCTGCAGCTGCCTCTCTGAGCTCTCCCTCCCTCAGCCAGGCCCAGGCCCAGGCCCTGGCACTCTCTCTTCAGGTCAATCCAACTGCAGACAGCCTGTCTCTTGCAGCCTCAGCATGGGCAAGGAAGAAGCATGGCAGTGGCTCACAGCCCTGGCAGCATATCAGAATCACCTGGAGAGTTTTAGTTCTGGCCTTACCAGCAGAGAGTCTGATTTAATTAGTCCGGGGTGGGAGTCCCAGCTTCAGCATTGTTTAGAAAACTCCACAAGTGATTCTAGTGTGCAGCCAGGCTTTACAACCACCGGGTGAAGAGAAGGCTTTGGCTACATGAAGTCCTTGTTATTTGAGGATAAGTGGTGCTAGAAAAAGGCCACTTACAATGAATCCACTTGAAATGGGGACCAACATTTCACAGTAGAGCAGAAGAAAAGGGGAAAAGGATTTGGTTAGGACTTCATCTTGAGAAATAAAATTGGAAACATGGAAAATATTTTAGTTTCCATTTAAAATGTACAAAATGTATAAATGTATACATAATTACAAATATGCACTAATTCTTATAATGAACAAAGAATGAGTCAAGCACTGGGGGATAATGTAATTTTCCTGACCAAAGTACATGAGAGGATAATATTGACTTTTGCAGCACAGTCATAAGCAGAGATTTTGTTTTGTTTTTCCAAAATTAGAGAGCTTCTTCAATTATCCCAAGGACCTCTTGTAATCCTTTGAGAGTTGAATCATTCTCTTTGAAGCCTTGATCCTGTCATTACCCAGGTCAATTTTCTCTTCTGCCAGGGGTAACTGGCCTATCTCTGCCAAATCCCCATTTATTAAAGACTTTTACATGACATTAGAGAGGGTCTCCAACATCACTTTCATTGACTTCATGAAACCTTGAATCCTTTTCAAGACCTGCAGTTTCACCCAGAGATTTATTGGGATTATGCAGTGCTAACAATTAACAAGAGACTGAAAAAGACCTTAGCAAAATGGTTGTAGACAACCAGTATTTGGGTGTTAAATGGGAAGAGGGGTCTATGAGGGACTCAAAATAGTGACTGCTTTATGCTATGACAACTTCGCCTTTCTGCCCAACTTCATAAAGTCCCTTTTCCTTTTGGGGTTCTTAATCTGCTTATCTCTAAAATGAAGGGATAGGATTAGATGTTTTTATAAATATGAAATAAGTTAACCCAAATGAAGTAATCTACGTGAAGACATGGAGCCCAGTTGGTAGCGCAGAGGAGCAACTCCATAACTCCTGCGTTTTCTTCCCTCCAAAACATACTTAGATTCTTTTAGGTGACACTAAGGGGTGAAGAAGGGAAAAGGGAGATGGAGAAGCCCATTAGAGCAACTAGAAGGAAGTCTCAGAACTTCTGCGCCATGCCCAAGTTTCTATCCAACTGCCATTACCTCCTGTTACATTCACTGTGGCAGGTCGCAGAGAAACTAACTGCTTAGGGGTGTAGGATGGGAATCCAAAACTCATTCAGACATGAAGAAGCTCAAGAAGCTCCTGGGTTGGTTGGGGAGAAAACATATGAACAGAAATTGGTCAAAATACCTCTAGAATCTGACCATTTCTCTCACCTCCATTGTCACCACCTAGTCCAGGCCACCACCAACTCTCTCATAGACCACTGCAATGGCCTCCTAACTGGTCTCCCTGCTTCCAGTCTTGCACCCCATGCACAGTTCACTCAGAGTATCTCTTAAAAATGCAAACCAGATCATGTCTCTCCCTGGCTAACACCCTCTCCTAGTTTCCCATCTAAATCAAAATAAATTCCAGACTCCTTAGCGTGGCCCACAGTGCCCTACACGACCTGCCAATTGTCTATGTCTCCAACCTCACCTAGCATATTCCCTTCACTCTCCTACAGCCACCCTGCCTTATTTATTTTCCTCTGATAATGCTAAGCTTGTTCCTGTCTCAGGACCTTTGTACACGCCATTTCTCAGCCTGAAATGTTATTCCCCCAGATTTTTGCAATGCTCCTCATGATCAGGTCCGAGCTCAGATACCGCTTTCTCAGAAAGGTTTTTCCTGGCTACTGTAGGTATAGTAGTGCCCTTCTCACCGCAGACACTCTATCATACCACCCTGCTTTTTATATGATCTAGCACTTGTAACTATTTGGAACGATCTTGTTTATACTTTGGCTTTCTTGTTTATTGCCTGTTTCTCCATTTGAATGTAAGCTCTGAGCAGACAAGGACCTTGTCTGTCTTATTTATTATCTTCGCAGTGCCTTAGTCAATGCTCACTGAGTGAATGGATGTAGATGCAGAAGTGGTGGGTGGTTCATCTGAGCAGGAATGAGTGGTACAGGATGTGTGGAGTGGGTGGCAAGAGATGAGCTTGAAAGATAGCCTGAGGTAAAAACACAGAAGGCCGTGAAGGTCAGGCCAGGGAATGTGTGGGCTTTATATGGTGACCCATTGGGAGCCATGGAAGATGTTGAGCTTGAGAGCTGACCTGGAGTAAGATTCAGCTGGTGCCATATGCCGGATGGACTGGTAGGTGAAGTAAACGGAGGGCCTATCAACCACTCTGTGCCCGCGCTGGTACCCACTTTCCTCTAGGCCCTCCACTGTCCTGTTCCACCCCGCTCCCCGACTCTTCTGGGGCCACGGAAGAGCCCTGACTGCTGTTCCCCGACACAGGCCGCTGGGTGGCGCTGTGGCTCCTCCTACCCAGGCTGGAGGCACCAGGGAGGCGGAGGCGCAGCCGCGGAACTGGGCCTGGCGCTAGGGTCTGTGGGCGCCTGCAGAGCGGGTTCTTCCTCGTCGGTTACTTTCTCCCACTTCGCGCGCTTCTCCCGCGTTCAGGCCCGTTCCCGTCCCTAACCCGGCCCGCGGTAGCCCGCTCTCCTTCGCTTCTGACCTTCCTTCGCTTTCCGACCAGCCGGGCCAGAGGCAGGGGCCTGGGCGGGACACGGGAGGGGTTGGGGCCGAGTGTCGCCCTTCTTTTTCAGCCCGTTCAGGCCTCTAGTCTCCCTGGACCCCAACGACAAGACAGAGCTCGCGACCGCAGCCCTGAGCCAGCCCGTCCCGTCCAGCCAGGCCCGGGACTAAAGGGAGCTCAGGGCTGAAAGGGCAGCATTTTCCTGCGGAGGGACCAGAGCCATTAAGGGGCCAATTCACCGTTTATGTTAATAGTCCTGCCTTTCCTCCCGGCCCCTGGAGCAAGAAGCCAATCTTCTGGGACTCCTCCAGTGGCCCTTTCCACCCTCCTGCCATGTGTCCCAGATTACATCTGCCACCACCCCATATATATATTCTATATCCTAAACTGATCCCTCCTTCGTCACTGCTGTTGTCTGCCCAGATCTTCATTACCTCCCAACTGGCATTCCTGCCTCTAGCCTCCTGCCCTTGCAGCCCAGACAGCTTCGCACAGAGCCAGGAGCCTCCTGGAGCACTGGCCTGGCATCCTGCCCCTCTAATGGTTCCCATTGTTTGGGAAAAAATCGAAAGCTGGTGTTCAAGGCCTTCCACATTCTGACCATTTTGGCCAACTCACTTCAACTCACATCCAGACTCAAAGGCATACCCCTGGTGGGCTGCCCTGAGTAGAAGAGGAATTAGAACAGGAACCGAACAGAGTGGGAGGATCTGTAAGACTCTATACAGGGCTCCATAGCATCTATTTGAACAGCCTTAACTCATGATCACATTGTCACAAGACTAGAGAGATGCAGAGAACACAATTCCTGCCTGCCCTGGAACACTAGAGCACATCCGTATTTATTCCTTTGGCCCCTCTCTTTTTCCCCTGTTCCCAGGATCTGTCCTCTCCTGCCATCTCCTTGTTCCCTCTTCTCCTCTGTCTTGTCCCCTCATGACCCTCCTGCTGGTACAGGAGGCAGGAGGCTTTATTCTCAACGAGCACACAGCATCCTGCCACAAAGTGCTTGATGACATGCATGACCAGGCTTCTCTGTAATATCGAGTTTCACTTTCAGCACTTGGGTTGGTTTTTTGTTTTTGTTTTTCTTGAGGAACCTGCTATTCACAGATACTAAGACTGTAGGTAGCCGTTCTTGAGGAAAGGTCAGAGACTCCTATATTGATCTTAGCCTTGTTGAACCCAGAACACAAACCTGAAAATTAACATGGAAAAGCATACAGGTGAAGAGGAAAATTGCAAAGGTAGATTTATTGGCAGACAAACACTGATGGTTAATTTCAAGATGCCCTGGGCCCTTGGACTCCTGGAATCAATGCCCAGGGTCAGATATGGCTCATTTGTGGCCTAGTGGACAAAAGAGCTTGGAATGAAAGACACAGCCCTGAGAAGGCTGGGATAAGAGGAAGAGACAGTTCCTCTTCCCTGGCTCCATCTTGGGGTAACTTTCTCTGGGAAATGACAGCTTCCTGTCCCCCAAATTAGCTCTGCTGCTTAGAATACCCTTTTCCACTTGTACTGCATGTATACATACACACAGTGTCTTGCTAATCCTCACAATAACCATGCACAGTAGAAATTAGTTTAGGTTTACAGATTAAAAAAACTGAGGCTTGAGGAGGCCAAAAGATCCACTCACCCAAAATAAACAAGCAAAATGCAGAGCAGAAGGCCAGGAATAGAAGCCAAGAACTCCAACTCTAAGACCAGTGCCAGCAGCTTTCCATCCATGGTTTCATGATCTGTTGAGGATCCAAAGCTAGGTCAACTGGCCCCAGCCCTGTACCCTCACCCTGTTCTCAAGAGTGATTGAAAAAGCAGGCAATGTGACTGACGCCAGGTGAAGGGCTTTCACCTGGCTCCTGGGCCATGCTGACACCTGGCCTGGGTCTGAATGATGGCAGGGGAACTCAGTCAATGTTGAGGTTTGCAGGACCATCAGAGCAACAGCCAGCCTCATGCCAAACCCTTTCTAATGTAGAAGTCTCCACCTGGAGCTTCCAGAGCTATTTTGTTTAACTTGGCAGTGTTGATCTATTCAGTATTTAAATTTGAGTTGGGTTTCCTCTATAACAGGTTGTATAGTGTAGTCATTAACAACATAGCTTAGGTTTGCATCCTGCCTCTGTCACTTGTTCTCTGTGACTCTGGGAAGGTTACTTAAACTCTCTGTGCTTCATCTTGCTCATCTGTAAAATGGAGTTTTAAAAAATAGTACTCTACCTCATAGGGTTACTATGAGTGTTGAGTTATATCTAAAGCTCTTAGAATAGTATCTGACACATAGTAAATGCTATGTGTTTGTTATTACTATTATTATTATATACAAATTGGGGAGAATTCACATAAAACTCAAATTTCTCACTTCCCCTTAAATATTCAGAAGATCTGACAGCACTGGATCTCCACTGTTGCCTAGAATGGAATCTGCCCTCTTCAGGTGGGATGTGCTCTTTCCTGGTCAGCCCCAGTCCTGTAAATTCCCATTTGGTCCCTGACACTGAAGCCAGGTGTCACTTGCCATTTGTCATCTTACATGCAGCTAGCTACGTGGGTTTTCATTATCTTCCTGGCCTCTAAAACCACTCTGTCATCTCTCACCACTGCTTAAATGGTACAGGGGGCAAGGAACATCATGAAGCAGAAATTGTCAGCCAATGGGGACATCTCAAGAGATCCCTACCAGGCCAGTCAGAAACCTTTGCCTGCCTTCTCTTTAATGTCCCAGAATGGCACTTAGTCACACCAACTTGAAGGTCAAGAGAAGCAGCAAAGATGGTAAAGGGAGGCAAAATGAGGCCATGGCATTCCAGAGCATCCTCTCCTGCAGCCCCAAAGTTGGGTTTAAAATTTGGCTCAAGGACTCAATAGTAATAACAATTCTAGTAAGATACACTCACATCTCTGCCAAGTGATGTATGTACAGCATCATGAATAATAGAAACTATTAGAAAGAACTGAAATGTCATCAATTTGACACATACCTACAGTGGAATACTATGTGATCATTAAAAAGAACATGAAGAGTGGTGTGTACGATATGCTTCCATTTCTGTAGGAAGGGGAAAAGGGAAATATAAACACGAACACATGTACTTGCTTATATTTGTATTTGTATAGAATATCTCTGGAAGGATGTCTGAATATAGTGTAGACGTAAAATATCTATGGAAGGATAAGTCAAGAAATTGGTGACCAGTGCTGCCTCTGGGGAAAAGAATTGTGTAGCTGGGAGAGAAAGAAGACATGCTTTTTTTTCAATATATACCTTTGTATTTCTTTTGAATTTTACACCATGAATCTAAGTGAAAAAAAATCTTGTTTTAATAAATCCTGCAGTAGATACAAAAGGAACAAAAAAACCAATTCCAGTATCCCTCCTAAGACAACCTGAAGTCACAGACAAGGTGAATCACAATCAAGGCTCCACAGGAAACAACCTGGAGTCTGCAGTACCCCAGCCTTTCATTTGCAGTCATTTACACAGTCGTCATTCTATGTCCAAGTGTACATAAATCATGTTTACTCTGCTTCTTCTTGCCTGGGCCATCTCCTCTATTCTGCTCAGGCTGGCTACATTCAAGCTCTAAAAGTTCCTCGTTTGGGCTGCCTTCTTGGCACCCAGAAGTTCAGCCTTCTGGGGATTGTGGCTAAAGTGAAAAGAAGTTTGGCAACAGCAGTGCACCCAAAGACCAGGTCTTAAACCCTCCTTCTCCGAAAGTGCTTCTCCCAGTTATCTGGAGAGGGATCTCTGAAGTGGGCAGAGCCCTTGCATCTGTGTATGGCACCCTGCCAACCAAGGCCCACCTCCATTACCTGACCAAAGACCCCTTATTCAATTCAACAGCTTTAAAAATAAACCCTACCCTGTGCAAAGCTCCAGGCCAGGTGTAAAGATCCTGGGGTGCTGGGGACACCAGGAAAAGGAGACAGAGTGTCTGTCCTCTAGAGATACATAGTCTAGATTTGGAAAAAGTCTGAGTTGGGAGAAATGTGGGGGGATAACTGAGGTGATGGTTTTCACCCAGAATTCTGTGGTGCCCTCGGGCTTTACAGAAGAGCTTCGGGAGTTCTGCAAAGGTCAGATGTGTTGGCAGATTCAGACAGCAACCGAGAGCTGCAACCTTTAATTTCAAACCATTGATTTGATCAAAATAGCCCCATAATTCTGATTGATTCACTGTATAATAAGGTAAATGGCATAAATTTGATCCCAGTGAACACATTCCTATTAATAAAACACTGCTTTTATCTGTTTTACATGGTAGGATTCTGCGTAAGTTTTCATTAAAAGGGGAAGGGTTCAGCTAGTATAAAAGGCCCTACTTAGTTGTTGTTGTTGTTTTTAAAACCATCCCATACTTCATTTCAAACTCCCATCGTTCAATAGAGGAGAAAACATACCCAGAGAAAAGAAAGAACTTGCCCAGGGTCACACGGCCGGGCAGTAGAACCTGGTCCAGAAGCAGGGCTTCTTCTCAACTAATACACCTCTAGATTTAAGATAGAGTCTGAGTTAAGAATTGAATTGGGTTAGGGACTTCTTTTTCTGTGGGATCTCTGCAGGGCTGGAATGGATATTTCAGGATACTTTGGAGCTCAACCAGCCCAGCAAACCACCATTTTCTTCATCTCATGGCCTTCTTACGGGGCCTGTGCTTTCCATGGGACCCAGGTCTAGGCTTCTTTCTGTCAGAGACACAACCCTGCTGCTTGCTTTGCTCTCTGGGGCTTCCTGGGATTCCCTCAAGCCAGGGCCTGGGCCGGGAAAGCCAAAATTTACTACTTGCTCAACATGGGTTGACTCCCAGAGGCTGGGTCTGAGCTCTAAGCCTCTTGCCCGCCCTACCTGGGGGCTCATATCCCTTGCCTTGTTCCCGCTCGTTCTGCCCCCTCCCTCACAGGTGTCTGCCCCCTTTAACACTCCCTCACTGGCAGACATCCATGCCGGCCCTCCCCCTTAGTCACCACTCCCCCTGAAACCACTATTGCTGCCTCAGACCTCCTGCCTTTTATCTTGCCCCAGAAGCCGAGCCCTCTGGTCCCTTAATTGTTCAGGTTGCTCCTTTCTGAACTCACTCCAATTGAGCTCCATAAATTGTAGATAATTGGACTGTCTCACTCAGATTACGAGCCCCTGGGGCAGTGTCTTCTTGGTCTGGTACAGCCCTGCCCAGAAAGGGAGGGGGGGCAAGGGGTGGGGCACAGAGGAGGCCAACCCTGGGGTCTGGCTCAGACCCCTGGGGAGAAAACACAGAGTCACAGCACAGACATTTCTCCACTGCTAAGCTTTGCAGCCTTGATCCCTGTTGCCTGCCCTAGTCCTCATAGGTCGGCAACTGTGTGAGGCATCAATGCTTCTCCACCAACAATGCTGGCAGAAATTGTCTGGTATACAAAGTGGTTTTAAAAATATTGTCAAAGAAGTTCTAGGATTCTGGGTAAAAGACTTTCCTTTGGGGGGCACCTGAGTGAGTCACCAGTAAAGAGCTAAGGGCTTATGGGTAAAAACTCAGGCTGAAGACAGTCCTGGGCAACTTGCCCCTCAGTGGGCATGCTCAATTCCACATAATAACATCTTCCCAGGGAAGTTTATGCTGCCAGCCATCTTGGGCACTGCCAGGAAGGTTGACTTGGCCACATCCTAGGTATCCAGGGAGTGGGATAATTATTGCTTCAAGGGGTAGTTAGAGCAAAAAGTGAGGGGCTAAGGCAATAATGTTTTGCTCCAGACCCAGAACTCCCTCTCTGCGCACTATCCCATGACTTCCCATTGCCCTGGCACTGCAGGGACCCAGGACACACCCTGGAACAGTTCTTTGGCTATTTTTTGGCTATTTTTTTTTAAACCATCCCAGACTTTATTTAAAACTCCTATTGTTCAATAGAGGAGAAAACATACCCAGAGAAAAGAAAGGACTTGCCCAAGAACCCACAACCTGGCAGAAGTAGATCCTGGTCCAGAGGATATGGGAGATGCTCTCCTCCCCCTGGCCACCACACCACCAAGGTCATGCTGCACAGATTCATCCCCTTCTGTTTCCCATTGTATCAAAAGTTCCCATCACTGTCCATCAAATCTCCTGAAGGTAGTGGAGCCCACAGTCATACTCAGGGCCTGCCATGGAACTTGGCACAAAGTAAATGTCTGTTGAGTAAACTAATGAATTAGTGAGTGCAGTAATTATGATCTGAATTTTTCCATGCTTCCGACCTTTAGAGAATCTATCGCCTTCCTTCTCTGGTGGGTCTAACAACATAGAATTCAGTAGTGGGAAGTGAAGGGGGAAGTCGTATTGTCTATCCTCTTGCCTCCAGTTGGGACTGTATGCACATACTCCCAAGCAGAAGGTTTTTAAGACTTCCATAAAAGGAGGCTGAAATGGAAGCAGCTGGGCTGTAGTCAAAAGAACACTCAAACTTGGAATCAGAAGTCCTGTTATGAGATCTGCTCTTGCACTCATTAGCTAGAATCCAAATTGCAATGGAGGAAATTAGGCCAGAACTAGGAACAGGATATATATGTTCCTCCACAGGCATTTGGACATCCATTCAGCCAACAAAACTCCACTGAATACCTGCTACGTGCCAGGTACTATTCTAGGGGCTTTCTATCACTGTGGCTGCTGGGTGGAAGCATCATCAAAGAGCAAAACTGCAGACAGGGAGACGTTAGGAGGTAGTATCACTAGACATTATAACTAAACCCAGGTTTCTGTTGTGATGCGTTGAATAGATAATGGCATCACAAATAAAGATAAGAAACACAGGGATCTTGTTTTATATTTGATGGAAGAAGATTCTAGAAGGTTATGAGCTTGGTTTGGGACGTGTAAAATTTGAGGAAATGGAGGAGGAGGAGAGATCCAATAGACAGTGAATGTATAGGTCTAGAACTTAGACAAAAGGCTTGGACTTGACTGAGAGTATTGGGAGTCCTCAATATAAGGCTATCTAGGGAGAAGGTATATAGAGAGAAAAGATGAGGGCTAGGGAAAGTACTTTTGAATATGCCAACTTTAAAAATGCATATAAAAGATAATGTATAATGCAGCAATGAAGATTTAAAAGAAGCATTCAGTCAGAAAGGGAGAAGGTGATCCATAGTAGGGAAACATCAGGAGAGCCAAGGTAGGTTTCAAAAAGGCAGAAGTGGTTAGCACAGATGGTGTAGAGAAGAATTTCAATAAAAGAAAAATCTGGAATGTCTGTGTGAATTCTGCCCTAACTATTTGCCATGTGGTTAGTGGAATGATGGGAGCCTAGAAGCTGTGGGTTGAGGAGTAATTGGGAGGCAAGGAAAGGGAGACAATAAATTAGACCACTCTTTCAAGAACCTTGGCTGAGGCCAAACAGATGATGGTAGTGGAAGGAAAACACAAGCTCAAGAGAGAATTTTTAGAAGATGGGAGAGACTTTGTGTGTGTGTGTGTGTGTGTGTGTGTGTGTGTGTGTGTGTGTATCCTCAGTGGAAGAAGCTGGCAGAGGTTGAAGATTCAATAAAGGAGACATGATGATAGGATTCAGAACACAGAAAGAATAATGTGCCTTGTATAGGAAAAGGAACACTCTTCTCAGAGAAAAAGGAAAAGAGAAAAGGACAATAGGAGGTGCAAACAAACTTATGGTTGTGGAAGAGGGGCTCATAAACTATGGCCTCTTTCTAAGTGGTGGAAAAGTTTTAGAATTGTGGCTAAGGGAAATGGGAGGGAGAGCTGAATAGAAGTAAAAAAAAAACAATAGTATTGGAAATTAACTAAAATTAGAAATCATACATTTGTAGTGGTGATGGCTGCCATACATTTCAGCAGCAGCCCATCTGGAGTGGTTGCTGCCATGACACCAACTGCCGTAGAGGAGGCACGGTCAGGGCTGCATGCTCCATGAAGCTGGCAGGAGCTGGGAACAGGCAGAAGTCCCGCCCACTTCCAAGTTGGAGGGGTGGGAGCCCCGCCCTCCCTGGAGCAGCTGCAGCCACTGTAGACCTGGGCATGTCTTCACTCTCGAGGGCCCAGGAAATCTTCCCCCACCCCGACAGGCTAGGAAGTGCCTGTTCCCACTGCCTGGCCTTTCCTCACTCCCAACACCTGCTCCGATTTCACAGCAAAGTTGTGGCCAAGCCCAGGCACTGTTTCAACCTGGCCAGGTGTCCACGCACTCAGGAAAGTGCTGACATGTCAACCCCCTGCCACCTCAGCCCCTCTGAACTTTGGGCATCAACAAGCACAGGAGGGAGGCTGAGGGGGGACTAAGGGTGGCTTAGTACAGGCCTGCAGGCACCCCCTCAGCAAAAACAGCCCGGGTACCATGGGTACTGTGGATGGCAGGTTAATGGTGGCAGGAGGCAGACAGGCTCCTGGGTGAAAAGGGGTGGATCCCTGGTGAAACCCCACCTTCAGGCCAGGGACAGCATGAAGCCCAGGAACTGGGATGCCAGTTGCATGGACCAGAGTGAGAACTTATGGTGCTTTATCCAGGCCCGCCCATGGCCATCCATGGACCAATCAGCATGCACTTCCTCCCGTCTGGAGCCCATAAAACCCCCAGACTCAGCCAGACTCAAGCAGGCAACAGGACGACCTGCCTGCGGAGAAGAGCTACCCACTTCAGGTCTCCCGAGAGCTGTACTGTTACTCAATAAAGCACCTCTTCATCTTACTCACTCTCCAGTTGTCAGCATACCTCATTCTTCCTGGATGCAGGAGAAGAAATTGGGACCCGTCTAATGGTGGGACTGAAAGAGCTGTAACACAAACAGCTGAAACATGTCCCTGACTGGCTACATTGCAGGCAACAAGAAGGAGAGAAGAGAGGAGAGAGCTGTGGCCCTTCAGAGAGCCCAGATCTAGGAGCTCCCCAAGCCAGGGCTATGACACCCTCTTTGGGGCTCTGAGGTTCCTGGCATCTCCAAGCCTCTGGCACCACCATGTTTCTCATTGCCAGAGTGGAAGCTGCTTGCAGTATGCCTGGTCCAGCCTCAGCCTCACAGGGAGCCGGCACCCTTGCCAGCGCCTGGAGCTGCCCACCCCACCACAGCTGGCATGCCTGGTTATGCACAACGGCCAGACCCCATGCTCACTCACTCACATACCCCTTGCCACTCCACACCTGGCTCACCCTTGGCAGGTGTGGGATCCAGGCCAGTAGCATGAGCCAAGAGTAGCCTGACAGGCCAAGTGGGCAGAATAAGCCCAGTGGGCCCAAGCAAAACTTGGGCAAAAGCACCCCTGGCCACAGAGGTTTCTGGCCAGAAAAGCGACAACCCAAAGATCCTGTGACAGTGGCATCCATCTGAATGGCATATCCAATTTTTCTCCAGAAGTTCTGACAGAAGAGCAGGGGAGGTAGATTTCCCTGTTGGTTCAGGGTTTGGGATTTGTAAAGGTAAGTGCAACAGATAGGCAAGAGAGCTTGGCTGGTGAAGTTACTGGTGAGAATATCAACCATGGAAGCCAGGATGGGTGGGAAAACAAAATGATGGGCTACTGCTAATACATCTTAATAGTGATAGGGTTAAAAATATGGAGTTGTAATGAAATGGAAGAGGCACTACAGTAGGGAAGTGTGAGAGCTGGAAGATTCTAGTTGTACTGTAGTGTTCAGGCCACATCCCCAGAGATTCAGATTCAATTCATTTGAGTTGGTCCCAAGCACCAGTACTTTTAAAAACTTTTTCAAGTGATTGCAGGTCAAAAACCACTGGGCTAGAGATATAAGTGGAATCATCCATATGAATGTTGAAATCAGCCAATGTGGCAAGAGAAATTGGAATGGAGAAGGAATATATAAACTAAGCAAGGGGTGGCAAAAATCCTGACAATGAAGAGAAAATGGACAGTGATGGTGGACAGAAGCAGATAGAAGGGAATGATACCAGATGGACTGAGTATTGAGGGAGGAAGGGATTTTACATAACGATGGAGAACAATGGCCTGGAAACAGCCACAGGGATTTAGGTGATGCCAATCGTACTTTTAGGCAATGTACTGGTGGGATATAGGAGAAGGAGCTGGTTTGTAGAGGAAGAGTGTCCACGAAGGGCCTGATTTTAGCAGCTAGTGCAGGAGGTGGAGGGTGCACTCTGAGAAGAGGTTGAAAGTGTATGGGAGCTTGCTGACCTTAGAGTGCCATTTCCATAGTGCACATTAGAATCAGGGCTGCCTTACTGCTCAGCCCCAGAGATGATATTCACACTGGAATTATAAAGAAGAAGAAGAAAGTCCAGAGGAGCTGGGAGTTGAGATAATAAGAGAATGTTTGTGACCAGATAAGACTTCTGTGCTTCTCCTTACTCTGCTTGCTTTAGGTTTTTCTTTGGCTTCTTGAAGGACTGATTAACAAGCAGGTTTGGGATCCCACTCATTTAAAATAGGCATCTGCTAATACCCTTCCCATTATATCTCTCAATTCACCTCTTCTCTTGAATGTTTCTCAACGTCCTCAGCCACCTACTGCTTACAATCTCCTGTTGGGCCCCAGCTTGAAAGGGCATCATTGTAACTTGATTTCACCATGCCACCTTCCATTCAAGAATCATAGAATCAGCCAAGTGGCTGGTCTGCTGAGACTTTTGGGATATTTGGCTACAAGGATCTGGGTGGGCCTTCTCTTCTACAAGCCTGATTCTTTCAGGCAGAAGACATGTTGTAGAAGTTTCAGAGATAAGTACAGAGGGACACGAGGGATTCAATGGCTAAAAGAAGTCACAGCTAAAGGAAGTCTCACTCTTGGGCCCCAAACATTGCTTCTTGGCTGAATGTCAGTGAAAGAACACTGACATAGGTGAAGATTAGAAAACAGTTTGCAAGAGAATGGGCATTTCCTGCATTAATTGGGCCTATGACAATCTTCTGCTTTGAGTTCATTAATCCAAGCTCTATTTTAAAAGAAAAGGCTCATGTGGTAGTGTCCTCCCATCCCACTTGTGTTTCACATCACCATCAGAACTACTCAGTCCAGAGTGAGAGTACCCAGCCCTAACCCTGGGAAGGAACAATCATGTTTTGCTTGGGCCATGGCATATACACATGTACCCATACCCACCCTCAGATCCCTGCAGGGCTTTCCAAATAAGCCAATCCCCACTTGTTCAAGGCCCTAGAGCTGAGCAGGCTTTCCCACCCCAGGGGATGAAAAAGTGAGTGTGAATGGTCTGGGCACAGTGGCTCAAGCCTGTAATCCCAGCACTTTGGGAGGCTCAGGTGGGTGGATCACCTGAGGTCAAGAGTTCGAGACCAGCCTGGCCAACATGGTGAAACCCCGTCTCCACAATAATACAAAAAATTAGCTGGGCATGGTGGTGGATGCCTGTAATCCCAGCTACTCAGGCAGCTGAGACAGGAGAATCACTTGAACCTGGGAGGCAGAGGTTGCAGTGAGCCGAGATTGTGCCACTGCACTCCAGCCTGGGCAACAAGAGCGAAACTCCTAAAAAAAAAAAAAAGTGAGTGTGAATGAGTCATGAGTCATGGCCTGTGCTACACAGAATTCTAGAGATGACCCTCTCTCCCACAATGATCCACACTCTTGTATAATTGCTTCCACTTGAGTGTGGGTGGAACTGGTAAACATGAAGGGCTATCACCCCCATGATTATGCTACTATTTAACAAAGTGATGTTTCAGATATAATTAAGGTCCATAATCAGTTCTGTTTGAGTTAATCAAAATGGGGATTTTCCTGAGTGGGGCCTGACTGATTGAGGTGAGTCTTTAAAAGACACAAAAAGTCATTTCAACAAATGATGCTGCTGCATGTGGACATCCAACAACAAAAAGAGAAAACGACCTGAATTTCATGCCTTATACAAAGTGTAATTCCAAGTGGATTGTAGATTTAAATATAAAATATAAAACTTTAAAACTTTTAGAAGAAAACATAGGAGAAAACCTTTGTGACCTAGGAATTGGTGAAGAGTTCTTAGACTTGACATGAAAAGTCTGATCTATAAAAGAAAAATAATAACAAATTTGACTTCATTAAAAGTAGAAACTTTTACTCTGAAAGATCCATTAAGAGGAAGAAAAGACAAACTACAGACTTGGATAAAATATTTGCAAGTCACATGTCTGACAAAGGGCATGTATCTAGAATGTATAAAGAGCTCTAAAAACTCAACAGTAGAAAGCAAACAATCCAATTAGAAAATAAGCGAAAGGCGTGAAGAGACATTTCACTAAAGAGAATATACAGATGGGAAGGAAGCACATGAAAAGATGTTCATCATCATTAGCTATTAGGGAATTGCTAATTAAAACCACCTATCCAAAAGACTGAAAAAAATAGTGACAACACCAAATGCTGGTGAGGATGTGAGAAACTGGATGGCTCCTTCCTCGCTGGTGGGAATGTGAAATAGTACAGCCACTCTGGAGAAGAGTATGGCAGTTTCTTTAAAACTATACGTACATTTACCATATAACCCAGCTCTTGGACAAGTATCCCAGAAAAGTGAAAATCTATGTTGACACAAAAATCTGCGCACAATTGTTCCTATCAGCTTTTTTTGCACTGGCCAGGCCCAAAAACAACCCAAAGTTTGTCACTTGGTGAATGGTTAAGCAAATTATGGTACATCCTTACCATGGAATACTACTCAGCAATAAAAGGGGAATGCAGTATTATTGATACATAAAAAAAGGTTGGATGGATCTCAAGGGCATTATGCTGAGTGGAGACAAAAAGCCAATCTCAAAAGGTCACATGCTGAATGTTATGTAACATTCTCAAAATGACAAAATTATAAAGTCATGTAACAGATAAGTAGTTGCAAGTTAGGGATGGTGGGAGGGAATGGGGTAGTGTGACTACAAAGGGGTGGCACAAGGGAAACCTTTAACGTAAGAAACAGCTGTGAATCTTGACTGCAGTTGTGGTTTCAGGAATCTACATATGTGATAAAATAGCATAGAAGTATACACATACATTGCACCAATGGCAGTTTTCTGGATTTGATATAGTACTATACTGATATAAGACATAACTGTCGGGGAACACTACTTTGGACCTCTCTGTGTTATCTTTTCAACTTCCTGTGACTCCATAATTATTTCGAAATAAATTAAAGAGAGAGAGAGGAAGAGGGAGGGAGAGTGAAAGGGAGTGAGCAAGAGAGCAGCCGCACTCTTTCTGACCTTGCAGAAGCAAACAGTCATGTTAGGAACTGCTTGTGGAAGGGGCCATGTGGCAATGACCTCAGAGCGGCGGCCTCTAGGACCTGAGACTAACCCCTGGCCAACAGCCAGCAATAAGACGGGGGCTTGAGGTCTATAATTTCAAGGAACTGAATTCTGCCAACAACCAGTGAGCTTAGAAGAGGGCCCCAAGTTTCAGATAAGATTGTAGCCCTGCAAATACCTTGATTTCAACCTAGTAAGACCCTGGAGCAGAGGACCAGCTAAACTGTGCCCAGACTCCTGATGCATGGAAACCATGAGATAATAAATTTGTGTTGTTTTAAGCCATTAAATTTATGGTAATTTGTTATGCAGCAATAGATAACTAATGCACAGCCCCAAGGGTAAGCTGCCATTGAACAACTGGGAGCTTTGCTTCCAGGAGCCACAGTTGGGACCTACACATTCTGACAAAAGAAACCAGCAACAAGAGGAGGGAGGAGCCAGTCTCGGAGTTGAAACAGATGCTCGTGGTCTTTACCCCCCGCCCCCCCAAAAATATATGACTTTTCAGTTCAGAGTCTTGAACTGCCTCCAAACCAACCCAGCTCTGCTGGCTTCTTGACCCTGCAGTCGGCTGTCATATCCCAAATATGCTGTTCACAGTCACAAATGAATTGCAGATTGATGGTACTGTACACTTGCCCTACTTCTCGCTGCAGATTTTCAGCTATAGCTAATTCCCCTTGCAACCTTTCTTAACCCCACCTGGGGATGTGGCCTTGCACCCAGGGCCCCAGCTGCTCCAGCAGCCCTACCCAGTTCACAGTCAACTGCATTAAGACAGCCTGAGCCTCAGAAACTGTCCGTTTCTCCCTTTCTTCTAGGCGCCAGAACTGGGGCCAGCAGGACACCCAGGCTGGCTCTAAGTAAATGCCAGAAAGGGGACATAGAGTAGGATTGCACAATTGGGCTGGGAGCTTTCTTACGATCTTGGTTTCTGCTGCTTTGTATCGTGGTCACTGTATTAGTCTGCTTGGGCTGCCATAACAAAATACCAAAGACTGTGTAGCTTAAACAACAGAAATTTATTTTTTTTTCATGGTTTTGGAGGTGGAGACATCCAAGATCAAGGTGCTAGACAATTTGGTTCTTGGTGAGAGCTCTCTTTCTGCCTTATAGACTGCCATCTTCTCATCACATCCTCACATAGTGAAGGGAGAGAGAGCTCTGGTTTCTCTTCTTCTTCCATAAAGGCACCAGTTCTATCATATCAGGGCCCCATCCTTATGACCTCATTTAATCTTTATTACCTCCTCACAGCCCCTATCACCAAATACAGTCACATTGGGAGTTAGAGCTTTAACATATGAATTTGGCGGGGGCAGGGGGAATAAAACATTGAGTTCATAACAGTCACTCTATGCTGTCCCCAGCATTCACAAATTCTGTTCTGGTACAGGTGGGCAGGGTTAGTGAGAGGTGGGAGCAAAAGCCACTGAGTCATGCCCTCATAAGCTTGACTAGTCTCACATCCAGTCTTGAAAGGTGGCACTATATAGTGAAAAGAGCATGGACTGTGGTATCAGGCACATGTTTCCTCTTACTGGTTGTGAGACCGTAAGTAAGTTACTCAAACTCTCTGAGCTTCAGTTTCCTCATATGTCAAATGGAAATGATAATCCATATTTCTCACGAGTGTTGTCAGGATTTGATGAAATTATGCATGTAAAAGCACCTATTAGCACCCTGTGTATAGTGCTCATGCAATAAAGATTAGTGTCTTTCTCCATTGGCCCTCTCAGTCCACTCCCCATACCAGTCACCCTCACCAGGCCCATTGCATGCTCTGGCTACTACCCACGCTGCTCTTTTTTGCTCTGGGTGGAGGATAGCAATAGTCCATATCCTTGAATTGGAGACTGCAGTAGGCAGAATTTCTAAGAATGTCCCCAGGATTTTATGGTCTAATTCCCAAAACCTGTAAATGTGATAAGCTATCTCTCTCAGGGTTATAGTGCGTTATATGGCCCAGTTGACCTTAGAGAAGGGAGATTTAATGGAATATCATTTAACCTTTAAAAGGAAGGAAATTCTGACACATGCCACAACATGGCTAAAATTTCAAAATATGATGCTAAGTTAACCAAGCAAGTCATAAAAAAATTGTATGATTCCACTTATATGAGATACCTAGAGTAGTCAAATTCACAGAGATAGAAAATGGAATAGTGGTTGCTAGGGGCTGGGGGTGTGAAGGAATGCAGAGGTATTGTTTAATGGGTACAGAGTTTCAGTTTGGGAGGATGAAAAACTTCTGGAGATGGACGTTGGGGATTGAGTGCTTAATCTCAACGGACTGTACACTTAATGGTTCAGTGGCCCATTTTCTGTGTTTTACCACAATAAAAAAGGGAGAATATCTGGATGTACCTGATCTAATCACGAGTCCTTAAAAGCAGTGAACTTTCTCCAGCTGGTGGCAAAAGAGGAAGGCAGAAAAGAAAGGCAAAGTGATTTGAAGAAGTTGAGTCGCTGTTGCTGCTTTGAAAATGGAGGAAGGGGCCTGTGAGAAGAAATGCAGGCAACCTCTCAGGACAGCGAGCAGCCCCCAGCTGACAGCCAGCGAGGAAACAGGACCTTAGACCTACAGCCACAAGGAAGTGAATTCTGCCGGCAACCTAAATGAACTTGGAAATGGATATTTACTCAGCCTCCAGACAAGAGCCCAAGCCAGCAGAAATCTTGATCTTGCTTTTATGAGACCTTGAGCAGGGAACCCAGTTGAGCCCACCTAGACTTCTGATCTACAGAACTGTGAGCTAACAAATAGGTGGTGTTTTAAAGCTGCTAAGTTTGTGCTAATGTGTTACAACAGTCATAGAAAGCTAATACAGAAGCCTTAGAGTTTTAGTCATGTGAGGAAGCACCATCGCCCTAGAAGGTTGTTGCTGTCAGCTTTATTCATTTAGATATTTCTGCATGCACATATTCAACATATTTGTTGCATGCCTCCTATGTGCCAGACACTGTGCTAGGCCTTGAGGATACAGTAACAGAGCTTAAACAGACCTGTGGAACTTGCAGCCTGGTCCAGGGACAGAATTCTTTCCCTCTGGCCAAGGCTAGAGGCTGTGACCTGCATGGGCAACCTGACCTCCAGCAGAGCATTCTGGCCTGTTGCCAGGTTCCCCTTGGGCCCTCTCAGCATCTGAATGCTTGGAACCATTCCCTAATGGTTATGATGGGAGTGACAGAAAGGAGCAACCACAGGAAGGAACAAACTGGGAAAATCTTGCTGAGGCCCAGAGCCTGGGCACCACAGTTCTGCTCCGTAACACACAGATACTTCGCAGGGGTGCCTGTGGGTGTGGGCAAGGCTCTTAGCATTTTGGGACAACCTGAGGCCCAGACAACTTAAATAGAAGGGTCTGCCTGGTCTTCTGAAAGAGTAAAAGTGAGGAGGGGGATGAAGTGAGTGTTATCTGTGGCCATTTTCAAGGTTCCTAGTGAGCACTTGAGAGGGAGGCGCACGGTGGCAAATGTGCTTGGGGATATAGAGAATGTGGCTGGGGATGGTGAAAACCTGGCAAGAGATGGCAGGGGTGCACAGAAGAGATGGGCAGGAGCGCAGCCTCCTGAAGCAAAAAGAGTTGGAGTGGGATTCTGGGTGGAGAGGCCAGGGAGAAAGGGGCAACAGTGAATGAAGAGGCCCCAGCCTGGCCAAGCTCAGCAACTGAGAGGCTGGGTGGGGCCTAGGCTTTGGAGACTCAATCCCTCTTCCTTGGGGGAAGTGCCAGGGGTGGGGCCATGGACAGCTTAGCTCTCCAGCCCCTTAGCAGCCCTTCCTAACTCACTGGTAATCTGTTTATATGTTTATTTGCAAGATTGGTTTCTGCTTCAGTGAGGGGGGGCTTGGATCTCTGCCCTCAGGCCCCCAGTTCTGAGTTAAACTTCCCTAAGGAGCGGACTGCAGGCTCTCTGCCCCATTTGGCTGACTTTCCTCTGCCCTCTCTGTTCCTTGGGACCCTGACTGGTGGACAAGGAAGTTCAGGGTGGGAAGGGGGCCTGGTCTTCCAGGACTGGCCAGAGAAGCGAAGGGCTCTGGTTCCCTACAGGCCCAGACATCTGGGGCGGGGGTGGGGTGGGTCTGGGCAGGAACTCCGGCTTCATAGGAACCCTGAGAAAATCAAACTGAAATCCTGCCCAGGGAAATCTGCAGTTGTCCAACAAGAGCTTCGCTTTAATACATGTGGTAATTTTTTTGTTGTGCTTATTCAGACTGCAGCAGCTGCAGAGGGAGAGGCCCATGAAGGGGGCAATGAGACTGGAGTGGGGTGGCAGGGTGGGGAAAAGGTAAAGGCCGCGTTGCCACGGAAGACCAGAGCCTAATGAGGGGAAAGCGGTGAGGTGCAGGCACTTGGGCCTTGGGAGAGGAAATCCCGGGGAATGCAGGACTGAGTCTGAAGACAGACAGGAAAGAGAGGGCCAGTGAGAGCCTGACTGGGGAGGCGCATGGTTTGGATGATGGTGGTGGGGGCCGAGGAGGGAGGGCGTGAGAAAGCAACCCTTTTACTGCTGATGGATATTGTCTCTTACCATAAGTCAGCATGTGAAGTATTTGTCTATTGCAAAACTGGAGAGATAAAATTCTGGAAGGTCATTCCCAAGGATAGGAGAGGGGCACCTGAATGAATCATCAGAGAAACCCAGGGGAAGTGGGTGGAGTTCGTAACCTGAACTAGGAAAGGCCTGATGATTCACTGGGCTCCAGGCCTGTCAATCCACTGTACTCTGCCAATGGTCTGAGAACTGAAGGTGTCCCTCAAACATGACACTGGAATTCAGTGAGTGCTGTAAAGGGGGAGGGGAGGGAGTTTTGAAACAGGAAGCGACAGGGAGTCTGCTACTGCCCTTTGAAGGGGGCTGACCTGAATCATAGAGCTAGAAAGGACCTCGAGATCATCTGACCCAACCTCTCTGTTTTATACTCAAGGAACCGGCATTCAGAGAAGGGAAGAAATTTGTCCAAGATCACAGAGTTAGTGAACTACGTAGACAAACAGGCTTCAGAAAGAGGCCACATAGGTTACTAGAGAGAATAGTCTCAGGTGTTAGCCCAGATAGGGTCTGCAAATACTTGGCAAACATAATGCCACTTCTCACTCCTCTGCCCCTGGTGGACATTGCACCCCAATTTCAGTGCTGACGCTACTTTGAAGTCATTCTTAACTGAGTACACTAGGCATTGACATGGAAAATGAAAGCAATTTGTAATTTCAGGCCTACAATAACAGCTGTGTGTGTCACAGAAGGATAGAACTAGTCCTAATGTCTAATTCGTTAGATACCATTATCTAAGGCTCTTTGGGTTGCAAGCAACTGAAGGAAGAGTTACCCTCAGGAAAGACAGGAACCAGGACTGCTTTGTAGATCTAAACAGTGGCAGTTGGTGGCCCCTCCTCATTAAAGCACTGCTACTCATGAGACCCAGCTTCGATGACTGGCTGCCACACTTTGTGTCTCCCGCTGCCGGTTTAAAATTCCTTGGAGAGTGAAGTTGTTTGGACCGAGTTGTAAGAGATTTTTAAACCCTGGAACAACAAGTGATGGAGCAGGGACAGGTCTACTGGATAGAAAATCAGCAGTGACTGCCATAGGGGTGCTGTTGTGAGTCATACCACCACCGCAGGAGGTGTCTACCAGATATGCTTCAGGAAAACCTAAGGGGACCAAGAGAAACAGGCTGGAGTGAAGGTGGGCTTTTCAGAGACCAGAGCCTAGAGGCATCTAAGAGGAGTTACGGAAACATCTGCTAGGCTACTTGAAGTGCAAGAAAGGCCACTTTTGGGGTAGATAAAGGAGTATATTCCTTACTCTGGGACCAGGAACCAGGGTAGTTCTCTCAGGGGACAGAAAAGATACTCAGGACAAGTATAGAGTTTCCCAGGGCAAGGAGGTAATCTGGCAATGTCCCCCATCTCCCTTCACCCCTCCCCACTGCAAAGCCAAATTAATAAAGCAGATTCTGGAAAGGACAGAGAATCCCACCAGCCCTAATGGTGGCACAAACCCAAACTTTCCAGGCAATGAGTCTGAATAGCATGGTCAAGCATCCAATTCAGACAGGGCTGAGGCCAAGAATAGGAATGGGGATTGAATGCCCTATAATCTGCCGGCCAAATCCATCAGTGGAAAGATCTGAGATCCATTAGGAAAATAAATGTCTTCTGTAAACTCATTTATTTCTAGGGTTTTGTAATTCTTAAAAAATTGTTGTGTTCCCCTCAACTTCTGAGAAAAGTTCTTTTCAAAAACTCCCAGCTTGTCGTAGATCAATTCAAGTGAAAGGCTTGGGCCATAGAAGGGTCAAGACAGCTGGGAAGGTTTCAAGCTCCCAACAGGGAGGAATGGAGATGGCTGCGATGGGCCCAGTTGAAGTCTTAGGTAGAGAAGATGGAGGCAAGTTACATAGAAAGGTGGCATTTCTGAGACATAAAATTTCTTCCTTAGAAACTTTTCTTTTCTTTCTTAGAGGGAGGATGTAGATGACTATGGTCTGTACATAAGACACTATTTGGAGGCTTTGGGTCCGAAGGCAAGATGGAGTTGATGAAAATTCAGGTTGGGGCCTTTTTAAGGAAAGACTACTCCTAGAGGAGTTCAATTCTTTTTCTCTCTCTCACCTTTGCCTCTGTCTTTGACTGTATATGTGACACTGTGCAAGTTACCTAACCTCATAGAGCCCGAGTTTTCTCATTTTTAAGGTAGAATTACCAAGTAGAGGGTTAAATAAGGATTAAATGAGATAATATGCAAACTGTTTAACATTCTTGGCCCAGAGCAGCAGATGATCAAAGAGTCTATAAAGCTTACTTTTTTTCCTTGCTTCTGTGTGTGTGTGTATCTTTATACCACATACTGTAGTAGAGGCTGGATATTCAGAGATGAAATGATAAAATCTCTGCCCTCAAGTGTCTTGCAAGCTGGAAAAGAAGATAGTTAAATAAACATCAATTATAATAATGTCTCTAGTGAAGTATATGTATAAACTTAGTGGAAATGTGGAGGAAGTAAGACAAGTCTACCCGAGGAAGTCAGAGAAGGCCGCACAGAGGAGGTAGCATTTGATCTGGACTTTACAGGATGAATAGAAACTTTCTCAGTGAACAAGCATGGGGAGAGTCCTTGAGGCCGAGGAAACAGCATGTGCAAGGCACAGAAGTATAAGAAAGCATACCAAATTCGATATTGCTGAAGCTTTATGTGTTACCATATCAGGCAAAGAAGGTAAATTTCATCCCGTCGTCTGGTGCATGTTACTGAAGAATTTTGAGCAGGAAAGTGACTTATCACAATAGCAATAACATTTAGAAAGGTTTGGAGGGATAGTAAGATTAGAGGTCAGATGGAACACTATTATTTCGGGCAAAACGGGACCTTAATTGGAGCAGTGGCAAATGGGCATGAAGAGGAGTAGGTGGATTGGAGAATTATTTTTTATTTTTATTTTTTTGAAATGGAGTTTCGCTCTTGTTGCCCAGGCTGGAGTGCAATGGCGCGATTTCAGCTCACCACAACCTCTGCCTCCTGGGTTCAAGTGATTCTCCTGCCTCAGCCTCCCAAGTAGCTAGGATTACAGGCACGTGCCACCACGTTCGGCTAAATTTGTATTTTTAGTAGAGACGGGGTTTCTCTGTGTTGGTCAGGCTGGTCTCGAACTTCCAACCTCAGGTGATCTGCCCTCCTCGGTCTCCCAAAATGCTGGGATTACAGGCGTGAGCCACCGCCTGGAGAATTATTAGGAAGACAGAACCTTTAGAGTTTAGTAATGAATTGGATGTGGAGAATGAGGAAGGGGCAAGAATCTAGTATCTGTCTGGCCTTTGGGCAACTGGCTACACTACTGTAACATATGCTGGGATAGACAACACGGGAGGAGGAGGGAACAGAGTATGGGGCAGGGAGGAGATGATACTTTCCATTTTGCAATGTTAGGTTGAAGAGTCTGTGGGACGCCCAGGTGGAGATGTTCATAGGCAGCTCAGAGGGGAATCTGAGCTAGAAGTGGAAATTTGGAAAATATCAATGGTAGTTAAAAAGAAAAAAGAAATAGCAACATTTAAAAAGCTGGGCAGAGGCACTTTGAAAGACAGCCTGGCAGTTCTTCTGAAGGTTAAACATAGAGTTACCATTTGACCCAGCAATTCTGCTCCCTAATATATATATATACTCAAGAGAAATGAAAACACACATGCACACAAAAATTTGTACCAAAGTGCTCCTAGCAGCACTATTTACAATTGCCAAAAGGTGGAAACAACTCACATGTCCATCAATGGATGAATGGACAAACAAATGCTGGCATATCCATACAATGGAATATCATTGAACCTTAAAAAGAAATGAAGTACTGGCACATGCTACAGTATGGATAAACTTTGAAACATTATGCTAAGCAAAAGAAGCCAGATGCAAAAGACATATACTGTGTAACCTTATTTTTATGAAATGTTCAGAATAGGCAAATTCGGAGGACAGAAAGTAGATTAGTGGGTTGTTTAGGACTGGTTTGGGGGGTGATGGCTAAGGAGTATGGGGCTTCTTTTAAGGGTAATGAAAATGTTCTGGAATGAGTGGTAAAGGTTGCATAACTCTGAATATATACTAAAAACAACCTAATTGTGCACTTTACAGATGTGAGTTGCGTGGTATGTGAATTGCATCTCAATAAAGCTGTTACTAAAATTCAGGAAAAAAAGATGGGCAGAAAAAGAAAGGCCTTTGGGGGAAATGTCCTAAAGATAGGATAGTCAACAGCAAGTACTGGGGCAGATACACAGGAATAAGAGCAGGTCAAGAGAGTGTTCCAAAACAAGGGTCACATGCCAGGGACAAGCCATGTAAGATCGGGACTTCATTTCTTCTTTCCACCTCTTTTTTCTCCTGCCTGGATAAAAAGACATCTCAGCTGTGGTCCTGAGAAGACAGGAGAGGCTAGAACCTCTCATACTGAGGCCCGAGGACCTGTACTTATGCAAAAGCTTCAGAATAGATGAACAAAACAGAAGCTAGAGGCAGAAGATAGAGGCAGAGACCAAATGAGAGGAAAGGACAAGATCCTTCCTACTGAGAAATCTTAGGATAATCATCTAGTCTTTTCCAAGTGACCAGTTTTATCCTGGAAGAAATAAATTTTGTCAACTGCTGGTCCCACAAAACTAGACACCAGTGGGGCATCACATGATGAAGTAGAATGGCCCTCGAATAAATACCCATTATTTTGGCAAAGTTGTCGCCAAAGAGCACTGAGTATGTTGTTTTCTATGCAGGACCCTAAATAAAGCATTTTAACCATGCCCCCCCAAAAAGGCAAAGGGGCTTACAATCTAAATTCATACAGCACATATGGATATTAGACCATGAGTTCCATCTGTGTAAAGACTTCATATCATTTACATCTGTATGTCCAGCATTCAGCAGGGAACCTGCATAATACAGCTGCATAGTGAGGGTTCCTTAACTTACCAGTCACTGAACTAATAAATGAATGAAGCAAATGGACATGTAATAAAAAACCAGCAGCACACTTAAAGGTTGGAATATAGGAGAAATTAAATTCCTATGTAGAGGGGTAAGGAAGTGAGGGAAAATATTAAAAGTTCCCGGGTTAGTTGAGTGGAGCCTAGTTTGAGTTGCCAGTTCAGACCAGCCAGGAAAAATACCTGAGTAGACCTGACCTAGTCTGAGATGGTAGGCTGTGATGGACCTGGGGGAAACAGAGAGACAGGCCTAGTCCACAAGCTTCCAGTTCCAACGTTTGAAAACACTGTGCCCAACCAATGAACCTGTAGGCCCAATTTGGCCTAAAGGCCATACTTCGCAACCTGTGAGAAGGCTTATTAAGAGGAGGTAGCAGTCAGAGATATTTGAATTAAGGAAGAAAGAAAGCTTATGAGTTGTGGGGGGTGTGCATTCCAGGGTCAAGTTCGGACAGATTGCTCAGAAGAAGGGGACTTTGAGTGAGGGAGACTGAGAGGCCAGCCAAGGAAGAAAGAAGAGACTGGAGAAATGAAGTTAACTAGAGCTGTCAGGCAAGAGACAAAGTCCTGGCAAGAGAACAATAAGAAGCTACCCTAGGGGAAAGAGACAGAATGCGTTACTCCCTCCACTGGACTCCCATAGCACTTAGAGCATAATATCATAATCATTCACTGAGGTGCTTGTTTTACCACTAGACTGAACACAGGGCCCATGTCTGATTCTTCTGTGCATGTGCCCCAATGTCCTGACAATGTTTTTAGACTGAATGAATAGTTGGATGAATGGATGACTGAATGAGAAGAGTATATTTAATGCAATCAATGGCTTAGGAAGCCATCCAAAAGAAGAAAAAAGTTCTATGTGTAAGGATGCTTATTGCAGCATTATCTATAATGTGAAAAATTGGAAATACTTAAGTCAATGATGGTGCTTCCACTCAATGGAATATTATGTGGCTATTAAAATGGTAATTATGAGGACGCTGTAGCAATACAGCAAATGATTATGATATAATGCTAAGCGACACAAGCAGAATATGAAATTGCAGCTACACAATGATTACAAGTATGTAAAAATGATCTATGCATATGGCCAAGCTTTGAAGAGGGGAGCATAAAAAATGAAAATGACTCATCATGGTGGCAGGATGGTCAGTGAATTATTTTTTTCTTTTCTTTGTATTTATGTTGATGTTGTTTATGCCATTACAAAGGAGAAAATAATGTTGATAGTTGGGAGATAAACTGAACCATGACCTTGAAAATTGGACAGAGAGGGCTCGTGCTAGACATGGCGATCCCATGTAAAAGGAGGCTGGGGCTGGGACTGCTGGCATGGGAAAGAAAAGGTGAATTTGGAAGATATATGTAGCTATTTTCTGCCTGCTCCCTCTTCTGCCAAGCTGTAACCTTGGAAGATTGTACTTGTGCTGTAATTGAGAGACTAAGGAATTTGAAATGCGAAGACCCAAAGTTCTGCTGCTTACCAACTCTGTGACATATTGAGCAGTTTATTAACCTCTCTGAGCCTCACTGTGATGATCTGTAAAATGGAGATAGTGATTGTTTCCTCACAGGATGGTTGTGAGGATTAAGTGGCAGATACTGCATTTAAAAGCCATTTGTAAATGATGATGCCTATAAAGCTATAAAGAGTTATTAGTATCATTATCATCTTCATTATAGTTACTATTATGCCACCCAACTTGGCTTGAAATTCCACCCATAAGAGATTTATTTCAACAACAAGCAAACACCTCTGGAAGAATTCAAAGGAGGAGCTATCAGTCATTCAAGAGTTGGTACAGCCTAGTCTAGGGCTTCTCAACTCTGGCTGCTGTTAGAATCACCTGTGAGATTAAAAAAAAAAATGATGACCAGTTCCTGCCCCTAACAAATTAAGTCAGAATATCTAGAGGTGGAGGCCAGGCAGGGCTATTTTTTAAAGCTCCCAATTTGCAGCTGCAGTTGAAATTTACTGGCAAAATGGGTCCTGAAGCCAGCCAGACAGCCCTGGCATTGAATTTCAGATTGAATTTTATCTTTTTCACTTACTAAGTGTATGACCTTGGAGCAATTACACAATCTCTGCAAGCTTCACTTCCCTTATCTTTGACATGGAAAGAACAGTGGTACCTACCTCATATGGCTGTGGTGAGGATTAAATGTGTTAATACGTGTAAACCACTCTAGCACAATGCCTGGCACACAGTAAGTACATGAATTGTTAGCTATTTTTGTTATTTGTAGGCCCTGCACCAAGCCCACCCTCAGAAACACCTCCTGACCTTAGCGGGAGGGGAGAGAAGGTGCAGCATGGAGTCTGCCTTATCACTGCTCTTGCTTGGACTCTAATGCCAGGCTCCCAGTGGTTGTCCTCTTTGCCCAGATGTTCTAACACCTTGGGCTTCGGTTGATGACATGTGACTTTCACAGCAGGCTCTCCTTAATGAAAATTGGCTTCTCCTTGAGATCTCGTATATCTAAATCCACATCCAGGCCTACTGTGTGCTGTGTACTGCTCTTGATTGATGCTTGAACCTTGGCTCTCAGGTCTTGGCAATTGGCCCAGATCCAATCTGCCCACTTTCACTTCAGCCTTGCCCTCTTGAGTCCCACCCAACCCAAGTCTTGCTTTTGAAGCATTTCTGACAAGAAAAACTGCCAGATTTTTACACTCTGTCTTTCTGAAAAAGGGACAGAGATAAGACAAATGACTCCAGATTTTTACCTAATGGGGAAATAAGAAGATCAAAGGCTTCTGTGTTCACTCTGTATAACCTACATTGGCAACAGAGAGTCAGCCAAAACCCAAAATGCCTTAACAGGTTTTGTACTCTGTATTAGTTTCCTATGGCTACTGTAACGAATTACCACAAACTTGGTGGCTTAAAGCAACATACATTTATTTTCTCACAGTTTTGAATGCCTGAAGTCCACAATCAGTTCCACTGGGCCAAAATCAAGGTGTTGTCAGAGCCCTGCTCCCTCTGGAGGCTCTAGGAGAGAATCTATTCCTTGCCTCTTCCAGCTTTGGGTGGCTGCCGGCATTCCTTGGCTTGGGGCTGCATCACTCTAATCCGCATGGTTACATTGCCTGCTCCTATTTTCTGTGTGTCAAAGTTCCCTGTGCCTTTCTTATAAGGAAACATGTGATTGCATATAGAACCTACCCAGAAAATTCAGGATAATTTCCCCATCTCAAGACCTTTAACTTAAATCATATCTGCAAAGTGTTTTTTTTTTTCTGGCATATAACATTTGGTGGATATATCTTGAGGGACCATTTTTCAACCTACCACGTGCTCTAAGGTATTTTCTTTTAATTCCCCTCAGGCCTTCTGCCATATCCCCTCCTGCTTGAGAAATGAGGCCATTCAAGTTTCATGACATTTGTTTGTGGCTCTTCTGTCTGTGTTTATGGTCTGTTTGCTTTTATTAGTTTGAATGACTGCTCCAGGGATCTGAGTGCCCAGTGGCCTGGGAATTCTAGCATTCTTACAGGAGATTCCTTCTCTTTGACTATATTGATCTGGCCCTAGCTGGGCCAGACTTTGAATGGGCTGAGTGGTTTCTTTCTCTGGAGAGACTGAACAATTACTCGCCTGGAGCTTCCTGCCTCTGTCTGAGTCCAATGCCCTACCTTTGCATTCAGCTGCTTCCTGCTAGTATCCACTCCTTAGGCATAGGAGTGTTGTGGCTGGAGTAGGGGGCAGGGGCTATTGCAGGGGAGAGAACAAAGTGAGCATGGTTCCCATGCAGCATGCTGAGTGTGATGTTAGGAATCCTAAGGTGTTAGGAGCGCACAGAGTGGGGGCCCTGACCCAGATGGGAGGTGTGCGCAGGTGGTCAGGAATGCCTGGGCTGCCTCAGATAGAATGGCTATCTCACCTGCCCTAGTTATCCCTGCTCCAAGATGCTCTAGGGCATAGTACAGGTATAGCAGTTAGTGCACTTGGATTGGAATCCTGGCTTTCTCATTAGATTGCTGTATGCCTTTGCCAGGCTACTTTAGCTTCTGAATCTCAGTTTCCTCTTGTGCTAAAACTGAAAGGGGAGGGGTTAACAATAGCTGTATTAGTGGGTTGTTGTGAGGATTCAGTGAACAGTGTAGGTGAAGGGCATTATGAAATATAAAGTACCATAACCTGTTCTAGTTGTTATTCTTAGCTCACCACTCACTCAATCTTTTCCTTACTTGCCCACTCTCCAGCTTCCTGCAGGCTATTTCATGCTAATCTTTTGTTTTAGCTAATTCAATCCTGATTCTTTCATTGTTTCCTGACTCATTCCTTGCTCTCCACACACCAGGGAACAATTTGTTTCTCACCTATTGTTCGGCTTCCAGTCAATCTCTTGCCAGTCATACATTAACATTTGCAAACAACCACATTTATAGAGAAGTATTATTTCAAAGGGGGTTGTTTATCAACTTCCTGAATTTATGCCCGGTCTAGACAAAAATTCTCTGTGGAGTAGCAACCACTCATGTGGTCAACGGATATTTATTGAGCACCTACTATGTACCAGGTACTGTGCTAAGCACTAGGTATATGAATGAGAATGACAGTCCTGGTCTCTGGCCTCAGGGAGCTCACAGGCTAGTGCAGGAGTCAGACAAGTAAACAAGTCATTTGAGTTTAATGTGAAGGTACCATTAGAAGAAAGCACAAAGTTTTGTGGGAGTAAGTGAAGGGGCAGCAAAACTCAGACTCGATGAGTGGGTGTAGTCGAGAGGCCTTCCAGAAGCAGCAATGCCCCAGAGAGGGCGATATTTAAGCTGAGGCCTAAGGAATTAGTAGAAAGTGGGGAAGAGTTCCCCCAAGTGAAGAGAATGGTATCTCTTCTGGAGGAACTGACAGAAGTTTAATATGGCAGGAACATGGAGTGTGAAGAGGGGACTAGCGAGTGTTGAGGAATGGAGGATGAACCTGTTGAGAGAGGTAGCAGCTTGATTGCACCGGTCCATATTTCAGGCCAGGTTTTGACTTTACTCCTTTGGAAAAAAATGTGAAGCCACTGAAGAGTTTTCAAGAGTTACATGTCATATCTGTATTTTTAAAAATCCTTCTCATTGTTTTATAGGGAACAGATTAAACGGGAGAAAGAATTAGACACAAAGAGACCAGTTGGGATGCCCATACAGGAATCCAAATGAGAGAAAATGGTAGCCCAGGTAGGATGATGGCAGTGGGGATAGAGCAAGCTGGAACAATGCAAGAGAGATGTAGGTGGTAGAATCAATAGGAATTGGTTGGTGATTGATCAGATGTAGGGGCTAAGGAAGAGGAAGGAGTCAGTTTCCAAAGTTCTGCTTAGCCACTTAGGTGGTTGTTAAATGCTGTGCACTGGGATAGGGAGTACTGGAGAAGGGGCAGGTGTAGGGAGGAAGAAAAATGGTTTATTGGCTGGGCGCGGTGGCTCATACCTGTAACCCCAGCACTTTGGGAGGCCGAGGCTGGCAGATCATTTGAGGTCGGGAGTTTGAGACCAGCCTGGCCAACACGGTGAAACCCCATCTCTACTAAAAATACAAAAATTAGCTGGGTGTGGTAGTGGGGGCCTGTAATCCCAGCTACCTGGGAGGCTGAGGCAGGAGAATTGCTTGAACCCAGGAGGCAGAGGTTGCAGTGAGCCGAGATCGTGCCATTGCACTCCAGCCTGGGCGACAGAATGAGACTCCATCTCAAAAAAAAGAGAAAGAAAATAGTTTATTAAGTTTTGAATATGTTGATTTTAAAGTGTCTGCAAAATATCAAAATAGATATATGAATATTCAGAACTGAAGATCAGGTAAGAGAGAGATGGCATCAACTGAATAGAGCTGGTCATTGAAGCCATGAGGGTGGACGGGATGGCCCAAGGACAGTGTATAGAGAGAAAATGAGGAAAGGGGCTGAAGAAAGAGGCTTGCGGGACCCCAGTCTTTAAGGGATGAGATGAGGAATAAGAGCATAGAATCTGTCTCATAGTAAATGCACAATAAACATTGCTGAATGAATGAAAGAAGACTGAGAAAAATAGTCTAGAGGTAATCAACTCTCTTTGGGATGGGGAGAAAGGAGAGACAAGGCTTCAAAGAGGAGGTCAGGCTTGACCTAAATCATGAAGAATGACTAGGAGTCTACCAGGACGACAAGGGAGAAAAATTTCATGTCAAGAAGAAGAAAGAGCATGTTCAAAGGCTCAAAAACATAAAAAGTTATGACCTATGCATATGAATTCTTCCAGACTCCACCTGTGTCTTTCTCCCTTAGGATCTGGCTATGTATCCTTAATGCATCTTAATATCCTTAATAAATCACTGTAATAAATCTTAGCTATGAGTATCAAAAAACCCCACAAAAGTCATGGTGTACTCAAAGATTTTCTGATTTACTATACAGGCGTCTTACTCTTATTTTAGATCCACGTTCCTGCTTTCTTCATAACCGAGGGAGCCTGAGTTCAGAATGATAAATACATTTCATGCTGCACTCCAGCTGAATAGTAGGGATTGTTTGGAGTGTGCTGTCAAGGAGTCTGTGGCTGCAAATGGATTTAGTGGTAGACATGAGTGCCATGATTGATTAGCAATATCTGCTGTAGGTGAAGGAGAAAGAAGTTGTAGCATATGTGCCGTTATGTTTGTCATACTGGCCTAGACTTTTCCCTTTTTATTTATCCTCTTCCTCATCATCTGAACTCTGGGTGTGAGGATGGGTTCTCCTCCACTAATCATGAATTGGCAACTCTCCACTTCCAAACAATATGGTCTTCATGAGAGAACGAATATTTGCTGAGAACTTATCCACTGATCAAGCGTTGACTGAGTATGTACTTTATGCCAGAAACTGAAATTAGTCCCTGGGGATTCTATATAGAATACATGATTGTCTGCTCAGTCAGATATCATTGTGTTGAACCAAACGGGATGAAGCCCAAATTTTGGGGTCCATGTTGAAATAAAGCATGGCTATCTTTATTTCCAGAACATGGGCAATGGCCAGATTTAACTCCAAGGCACCAGCATGCAGTAAAGTTCTGTTTATTGTGATCTAGTTCTACTTTTTTACCTTAGCTTCTGCTGTGTTTACTGGCCCAGTGAACACAGAAAAAAAGAGCTGTTTGCTTTTACAAAGACTTGTAAATCATACAAGCATAGTGAGCACAGTCTAGCACACTTTTTCTCACATTGTAATGGCTTAAAGCTTGTTCTGTGTGTCTGCTCTTATTTATACTGTACCTCTCATCTTTCTGTTTCTGCAGTAACCCCTGTATAGGTTCTAATTCTCACTGCAGGATTGTTCTGGGTATTGTGTGGTGAAGATCTTGTCATATCGCAGACCTGCAGTGAGTGATAAAGAGGGCTCACTTAAATCCTTATAGAAGGCTCCAGGGCCAGTTCTGGAGACTCAAGAGTGGCAACGTTCCTCTCCAGCAAACTGGCTATGAGCTAGGTTATTGCTGTAGGCTAAACACTAGAATTGAAAGTGTGAACCCTTTCAAGGCCTCTGAAATTTGAAGCAGCAGAGTGAGGTTTTTTAGCAGCTGCTGGTTGGAAATGGGGAGGCAAAGGTAAGAGAACTTGGGGGCTGAGACATTCAGAGGGCCTCATGACCAAGCAACAGGAGGGGTGCAAGGCAGGGCAGAGGGAAAGGAAGACCATGTGAAGCTGCCAAGTCATATCAGCTCATCAGTGCATCTCAGTTACCTGGGTGCGAAGAGACCTGCTATTGATTGTAGTGTGTTCTGCATGTGAAAGGTGTGGAAGCAGGGGGAAATCCTTGAGAACCACTGGCCTAAACAGTGTTTCTATTTCAAGGAGAGGGCTTGGGGACTCAGTAAAGAAAGGTTTTCATTGCTTTTACTGGGGTTGTGGAATTCAAAATCTATAGTGTAGAAGCCTGACGCTATGCTGTTACTATTTTCCGTAATTATTTTCTGTTTTCCCTCGGGGTTTAGTAAAATTCCTTTAGAGAATGTAAACTGTGCTATGGAAAACCAGAAAATGGGACTTTTTTTCAGTGTGGACCTGAGTTTTAAAGGAGAGCAGGAAAGCCTAGAGGGTGAGGCATCATTCATTCATTAATCAAAAGAGTTACATATTTTCATATGTTGGGCACTGTGCTAGGTGCTGAAGATTGAAAGAAGAATAAGACACATCAGGGAACTTAGATTCTAATAGAAGAAGACATTCATGTAAACAAGTAGGTGCACTAAATAATCCAAATGGTTCTGAGATATAAATATAATCTTAATAGAGGCTGGTACCATAGGGTAAGTAATGCTAGTTGCTGTAATAGATGCACTCCCAAATTTAAGTGACTTGACATAACAAAATGTATTTCTTGCTCACATCAGAGTTTATTGTGGGTCAGCTTGGGAAGGGAAGCTCCACTCCACAAAGTCATTTAGAGATACAGACCTGTTTCATCTTCCACTAAAGATCACTAAAAATCACCTATCTGGTGCATGGAAAGAGAGCCAGAGTGGAGAAGATGGACTCTCCAATACCATTTTGGCCCGGAAGTGACCCAGCATGTGGTCATGCGGCCTCATGTAGATGCAAGGGGGCTGGGAGATACAGTGTAATGACATGCAGAGGAGGATATTTGAAACAGGGTTTGATGAACATGTAGCCAGACTCTGCCACAGATGGAATGGACAGTTCTACTTGGAAGGGGCAGGAGAGGCTTCATAGAGGAGGTGACAACTGAATGGAGTATCTAAAGAGAAAGAAGTGTTGGGTATTAGTGTGGAATAATGCCATAGGAAAAATGAAGCCCCAGAGGATGAATTGGGATTGTTACTACAGCCATTTCTTCCCATCTGGAGAGTCTCTTTCCAGAATTCATTTGACTTAAATCATTTAACTCTTCTCCACTCCATACCCATCTTCTTCTTTCCTACTCATTCTGAAAGTCTCACCTTAAATGCCACTTAATCCAGGGGAGTCTTACCTGATCGGTAGACTAGGCGAGGTTCTCCTGCTGTGTGATTCCATGATGTCCATTGTCCTTGTTGAGATGATTTAAATGTCTATCTTTCTTATGATACTGTAAGTCCCTTAAGGGCAGAGAACATGCCTGGTTTTATTCATCATTGTATCTCTTGTGATTAGCACTGTGTCTGTCACATAGTAGGCCTTTGATAAGTATTCATTGAATGACTAAGTTTGCCTTCCCAAAGCATCCTTTCCTACAGCACTTTTCTCAGTTATTCATGTGGTTGGTCAGTCAACAGATATTTCATCCTCATTAAGTGCTAGGTATTCTTTTGTATACTGGAGTTAGTGATGAATAAACATTGTCTGTTTTTGTTTGATCATAAGTGCTTTCAGAGAAGGATAGATTGGCCAATTCATTCTGGTTTGCCTAGCGCTTTCCTGGCTTTAGCATAAAAGCATCATATCCCAGGAACCTCTCCTCACTACCCATTCCCCAGTCCTGGGCAACCCAAGACAATTGG
This sequence comes from Pan paniscus, assembly GCF_029289425.2. Taxonomy (NCBI): domain Eukaryota; kingdom Metazoa; phylum Chordata; class Mammalia; order Primates; family Hominidae; genus Pan; species Pan paniscus. The sequence goes on from NC_073272.2 coordinate 69,245,795, forward strand.
TCATCCTAGAGTAGGATCTGATTCTTTTCTCTACCCTAGATATCTAGCACCATAGCAGTATTCCTGATACATGATAAGTTTTCAACAAATAATTGTTGAGTGTGGGTGGGTGAGTCAGGAGATGATGTAGATGTGGGTTTGGATAAGTGGCTGGTTGGGTGAATGGATATGCTTGTTTTGGAACTTTTCAGAATCTGGAGAAAAGGAGAAGAGACACTTGGAGATTTAAAAACACTCAGGTAATGTCTACAGCAGAGGGCTGGGAGGGAGCGGGACAGCCTTTCAGGAGCTTAAGGTAGTAGCACTCTTCTTTGGGTGCTTGTCTGAATGTTACTGGTTTGGAGTTACCAATGGACCCAGAAGATAAATATCAGGGTGACATGACAAATAAAGTCCTCATCCCACTTTGCTAGTCACTAGTATTATTATGCCCTGGCTATGTCCTCAGGGGAGGTCAGGGTATAAATTAATATTTTCAAGACCTTGCTTTGGGGAAAAAATGCAATAAGCTTTGAGGTTATTGCATGGAGGAGGGGTGTGGAAAGGTGAGAAAATAGCCACAACTACATAATTGCAGCTAATTATATTTTTCAAATGATTTAATGTAATATAGTTAATAAAATTGCATTTATTTTTTTTCTGCCCAGATTCCTGGTGAAGAGGGGTCAACCTTTTCAAATCATTATTTTAAGTACATTATAGTAGCTTTGTATTTTTAGAAATTCATTCTCTTCTGTCTTCAGGGATGCCCTCCAGCCCTACCCCTACCCTGCTTCCTCAAAGATGAGTCAGTTTGGGGAAGTCTTTTCAGACACCTCCAAACACTCAGAGTACTCTGTTCCTACCTTTTTATGGCAGCTACCCCTGAATATTACTGTGAGCTATAAGTGCCTTCTCTCCCTATTAGATGGATACTGCCTTGAGTACCGATATAGATTCAAATATCTACCCTGTCACTTAATACCTGTGTGACTTTCAGCTGGTTAGTTAACGTCTCTGAGCCTCAGCTTCCACTTCTATGAATGGATAACATTGTTTATCTCATAGGATTTTTATAAGGCTTAAATGAGATAACATAGGAATCTCTTATCACACTGCCTGGCACAAGTGGGCCTTTGATAAATGTTAGTTGCCCCTCTTCCCCTTCTTTAAGGAAGTAACTGTGTGTTTTTCAATGTAATTTTGAATCTCCAGCACAGGGCCTGGCACACAGTGGGCTGCAAGTGTTTGCCAAATTGAACTGTCAAAGAACTATGGTCATTTTGATTACAATGACATAGTGTAAAAGGTGGGAAACACTATTAGGGGAGGCTGGTGCAAAAATATTTGCAGACTGAAACACAAGCCATGGCCAGCTCATTAATTTCTGTCTTTACTGTTTCAGTGTTAACTATGTTAGTGTCCTTCTACCTCTTATTTACTCTTTTGTTCATATTGTACCACTGGCATACTTATATCTTAACAATTAGCATATTATACACACTATGATAGAATCATATATTTTGTCTCCCTGACCAGATTATAAATTCATTGAGTACACAGAATGTGCTTTATACATCTTTGTGTCTCTTGTACCTAAAATAATGCTTGGCATATACAGTATGTGCTTATTCAATGTTTTCTTAACTTTGGGCTGTTTTCACCTACTTTAGCATATCTACCTTTGGTAAGAAACTGCTTCCCTAATATGAATCATTTCTCTTCACTGAACTGAAGTTTCTTTTGAGGGTGGAAGCCATGTTTCTCCTATAGGGCCCAGCATAGGGTCAGGCCCACAGTGGGTGCTAATTGCATATTTAATTGACCCACACAGGTTCTTCCATAGTAGGGAGATGTCATTCCATATCATAAAGAACATTTCTGTTGAACTAAAGATTTACAAGACTCTGATATGGTCTCTTAATATTATACCATATCAGATAAAATTTGATTTCAGTACAACCAAGGAACAAATAACAGTTTTCTTTCTTTTGAAAAAAGAAAAAGAAAATAATGTTACTGTTTTTATAAAAATTAAAAAGCAACAAATCACTCCAAATCACACCATCCAGAAATAATCAGTGTTAATATTTAGTGCACATCTTTTCAGACATCTCTCTATGCACATATTCAGAAAAGAGATAGATGGATGGCTAGCTAGATAAAAGTGATTTTATGAAAATGGGATCATAGTGTGCAGGCCAGTTTTATTAAAAAGTATTGTTTAATTTTACTTGAATTTAGCAGAAGACTCAAATGAAACCACAGGAATTGACAACCTTTGGATAAATATTATGTCACTTCAAGAGATACTGACTCCGCACTACAGAAGATAAGATTTTCACTGTTATACCTCCTCTCACCTCTTTCCCAACTTCCAGATTTTTATTAGTTATGTCTTTACTCTGTCAATGTTGTTAACTTTTATATGCTGCTCTGCCACCAACATTACCCCAATTATTTAGGGGATGTATATATAGCATATAGTATAAATATTTATTTATTCACTTAAATGAATTCAATGCTCCACCTCTATTCCTTTATCATGGCCTCTCTACTCCCAGATTTTTACATTTTATTTTTCTTTTGGTTGGCTGGATTACTTAGAAGGTCTTATGAATGCTGTATTTCTGAGTTCTGTTAGTTGCTTTTTTATTTGAAAAAGTAGTCGACTGACTGGCTGGGCACGGTGGCTCACGCCTGTAATACCAGCACTTTTGGACGCCGAGGTGGGCGGATCACGAGGTCGGGAGATCGAGACCATCCTGGCTAACACGGTGAAACCCAGCCTCTACTAAAAATACAAAAAATTAGCCGGGCGTGGTGACGGGCTCCTGTAGTCCTAGCTTCTCAGGAGGCTGAGGCAGGAGAATGGCGTGAACCCGGGAGGCGGAGTTTGCAGTGAGCCCAGATCGCGCCACTGCTCTTCAGCGTGGGTGACAGAGCAAGACTCCATCTCAAGAAAAAAAAAAAAAAAGTAGTCGACTGGGTATGATATATTTGAGTGTCACTTAAACTTTCTCTCAATATTTTATAGACCTGTACCATTGTCTTTTGCTATAGAATATTGCCATGAAGTCTAAGGCCCGGCTGATTTTTCCTTCATATAAAAATCTTGCTTGTTTTTCTGCCTATACATCTACATAGTTATTTGTTTATCCTTGATATTCAAAACCTTACTTACCATAGGTCTCAACTCAAGTCACTCTTAAATTTTTTCTAGAGCATAGTATGCCCTTTCTGTCTACAGATTCACTTCTTTAATTTCAGAGAAATTTTCCTCTATTATATTCCTAAATACCTTTTCTGTACAATTTGTTGGCTTCTCCATAGACTTTAGGGATCCTAACCAGCCTAGTTAGATTGTCTTCATTTTCCATAACTACTGTCCTGTCTATGATTGAATTAATCCCTTTGTCTTTTACCTTTGTTTCACTATGATTATCACAATACTTCCTTTCATGTCAGTGATTTTATTTTCAGTCATGGCTATTTTGTGCCATGCTGTTTCTATGTAATTTATGTATTAGTCTGTTTTCACGCTGCGATAAAGACATACCCAAGACTGGGAAGAAAAAGAGGTTTAATTGGACTTACCGTCCATGTAGCTGGGGAAGGTCTCACAATCATAGTGGAGGGCGAAAGGCACTTCTGACTTGGCAGTGGCAACAGAGAATAAGGAGGAAGCAAAAGCAGAAACCCCTGATAAACCCATCAGATCTCATGAAACGTATTCGCTATCACGAGAATAGCATGGGGAAGACCAGCCTCACTGATTCAGTTACCTCCCGCTGGGTCCTTCCCACAACACATGGGAATTTTGGGAAATACAATTCAAGTTGAGATTTGGGTGGGGACACAGCCAAACCATATCATTCCACCCCTGCCCCTCCCAAATCTCATATCCTCACATTTCAAAACCAATCATGCCTTCCCAACAGTCCCCCAAAGTCTCAACCCATTTCAGCATTAACCCAAAAGTCCACAGTCCAAAGTCTCATCTGAGACAAAGCAAGTCCCTTCTGCCTTTGAGCCTGTAAAATCAAAAGCAAGCTAGTTACTTCATAGATACAATGGGGGTACAGGAATTGGGTTAATATAGCCATTCCAAATGGGAGAAATTGGCCAAAACAAAGGGGTTACAGGGCCCATGCAAGTCAGAAATCCAGCAGGGCTGTCAAAGTTTAAAGCTCCAAAACGGTCTTTTTTGACTCCAGGTCTCACATCCAGGTCATGCTGATGTAAGAGGTGGGTTCCCATGGTCTTAGGCAGCTCTGCCCCCATGGCTTTGCAGGATACAGCCTCCTTCCCAGCTGCTTTCACAGGCTGGCATTGAGTGTCTGTGGCTTTTCCAGGTGAATAGTCAAAGCTATTGGTGGAGCTACCATTCTGGGGTCTGGAGGACAGTGGCCCTCTTCTCACATCTCCACTAGGCAGTGCCCCAGTAAGGACTCTGTGGTGGCTCCAACCACACATTTCCCTTCAGCACTGACCTAGCAGAGGTTCTCCATGAGTGCCTTCGCCCTTGCAGCAAACTTCTGCCTGGGCATCCAGGCATTTCCATACATCTTCTGAAATCTAGGCGGAGGTTCCCAAACCCCAGTTCTTGACTTCTGTACACTTACAGGCTCAGCACCTTGCGGAAGCTGCCAAGTCTTGGGGCTTGCACCCTCTGAAGCCATGGCCCAAGCTCTATGTTGGCCCCTTTCAGCCACAGCTGGAGCGGCTTGGATGCAGGGCAGCACATCTCTAAGCTGCACAAAGCACGGGGACCCTGGACCTGGCCTAGGAAACCATTTTCTCCTGGGCCTCCAGCCTGTGATGGGAAGGGCTGCCGTGAAGACCTCTGACATGCCCTGGAGGCATTTTCCGCACTGTCTTGGGGACTAACATTTGCCTTCCCGTTACTTATACAAATTTCTGCAGCTGGCTTGAATTTCTCCTCAAAAAATTGATTTTTCTTTTCTACTGCATCATCAGGCTGCAAATTTTCTGAACTTTTATGCCCTGTTTCCCTTTTAAAATAGAATGCTTTTAACAGCACCCAAGTCACCTTTTGAATGTTTTGCTGCTTAGAAATTTCTTCAGCCAGATGCCCTAAATTATCTCTCTGAAGTTCAAAATTCCACAAATCTCTAGGACAGGGGCAAAATGTCGCCAGTCTCTTTGCTAAAACATAACAAGAGTCACTTTTGCTCCAGTTCCCAACAAGTTCCTCATCTCCATCTGAGACCACCTCAGCCTGGACCTTATTGTTCATATCACTATCGGCATTTTTGTCAAAGCCATTCAACAAGTCTCTAGGAGGTTCCATACTTTCCCACATTTTCCTTTCTTCTTCTGAGCCCTCTGAACTGTTCCAGCCTCTGCCTGTTACCCAGTTCCAAAGTCACCTCCACATTTTCAGGTATCTTTTCAGCAACGCCCCACTCTACTGGTATTTACTAATTTACTGTATTAGTCTGTTTTCGGGCTGCTCATAAAGACATACCTGAGACTGGGAAGAAAAAGAGGTTTAATTGGACTTACAGTTCCATGTGGCTGGGGAAGGTCTCACAATCATGGTGGAGGGCGAAAGGCAGCAAGAGAGAATGAGGAGGAAGTAAAAGCGGAAACCCCTGATAAAGCCATAAGATCTCGTGAGACGTATTCACTATCACGAGAATAGCATGGGAAAGACTGGCCCCCATGATTCAATTACCTCCCACTGGGTCCCTCCCACAATACATGGGAATTCTGGAAGATACAATTCAAGCTGAGATTTGGGTGGGGACACAGCCAAACCGTATCAATTTATTAATGCTGAAATGCTATTGTTTGGTTCTTACTATGTTTCTTTAGTTCTGCCATCTCCTCATTCAGTTATTATCCAGTCTTTGAATTCTTATTTATTGAATTCATATTTTATTGAGTTCTAACACTGAAAAACTCAGAGCATTCTTACGTTTCTTGGATTATGTTTCCTTCCACATGTTTTTCTAAGTGAATTTTAAAATTAGGATCATTGTAACTTCATATACAGTTTTAAGAAATAATACAGGGAGATCCTATGTAACTTTTGCTAAATTTTCCCCAAAGGTAGCACATCTTGCAAAACTATAGTATAAAATCGCAACCAGGACATTGACGTTGACACAATTCACCCATCTTATTCAGATGTCCTCCGCTTTGCTTCTAGTCACTTGTGTGTGCAAGTGCATGCAGATGCGTGTGTGTGTGTATGTGCGTGTTTTTAACCTCTATGCAATTTACCACCTGTGTAGGTTTATGTATCCACCACCACAGCCAGGATACAGAACAATTCCAACACCACAAGATTCCCTTGTATTGCCCTTTTATGACCACACCCTCATACCTCCCACTTGACCCTCACCATCCCTAACCCCTGGAAACCACTAATTTGTTCACCTTTAGAACTTTGTCATTTTGAGCATGCTATATAAATGGAGGTATACAGTATATGACCTCTATGGATTGGCTTTTTTCACCTAATATTTCCTGGAGATCTATCCAAGTTATTCCATGATCAGCAGTTTGTTTTTTTAGATTACTGAGTAGTACATGCTATAATATGGGTGTACCACAGTTTGTTTAACCATTCACCCATTGAAGTACATCTGGGTTGTTTCCAGTTTTGGACTATTATGGGGAAAGCTGCTACGAGTATTTGTGCACAGGTTTTTGTGTGACTATGAATTTTCATTTCTCTGGGATAAATGCCCAAGACTGCAATTGCTGCTCCATATGGATTTAATCTCTTGTTTGCATGCTATGTTTTTTCCTTTTTCTCCTTTGGTTGTGGTGGTATGTTGGCATAGTAGCCATGCCATTTCTTTCCCCCTTTGCCTATGCTTAACATGGGCAGGTCTGGCCAGAACTTCTATTCGCTTTGATATAATTTGATTTAATTCTCCATGACACCTTTCTCAGCTTATCTAGGACCCTTTTCTATTCCCCTCCAAGGTCTTATTTGAAAGCAGAATGTTCTGTTCAATTCATTGTTCTGTAGCCTTCAGATAAACTCTGTGAAGGGCAAAGCTCAGCTAAGCCTGGCCCCTCTTTGCTGAGGGGCCTGGACTCTTTTCTCTGTTTTCTGATGTTTTGTTAAATGTCCATAGATGGCCCACTTCCACCTGCCAGTGGCATAGTCCACTCCCAAAGCTTTGGCTCAATACTTCTAAGAAACAGGGAAATAGGGAACCTCAAGAAAATGGCAAGCCCTGGCAGCCCTGCCTGCTTTGGCTGAGATATTGCAGTAATATGTTAGAGCTTCTCCTCTTGAGGACATTTTCTGGACTCTTCCTAAATGCTCTGTTTCTGAACTCCTCCCCCTCCATCCCACAGTCCTGTTGACCACTCTCCAAATTGGTGGATTTCACTGATGGGTAACTTACAGGAGTTTGTTGACTTGTTTTTTTTCCCTAAGTGTTGCTTCTAGGGGTGGGAACAGAGTTAAGAACATTGTAGCAATGCCCCCAGGCCCTTTACTTTTCTTCCCTGGCTGCTGCCTTTGGGAATTTATAGTTTGAAGTTTTACTCTTTTCCTTGTTTGCTGCTGTTGAAATCGCTAGCATCTTTCTAATTATGATTTTGTGTGTGTGTGTGTGTGCGCATGTGTTCATTTTGTTAGATATTTGGCAGTGGTGGTAGGATATTGGGTAAGATTCTCTAGGTCAGCTTTATTCTGTCAACTTCTTCAGGAAATCTCAAATGGTGTTTTCTTAACTTTTTCATGCTGAAGGGCCTGAAGCTGGAGAAGAATAGCCCTTTTGGGAAGGTACGGAAATATAACAGAGTTGGGCAGTCACTGCCTCCAGGACCTGGAGGGGAGAACATAAGTTAGGAAAAGCTGACATGGCACACTCAAACATGGAATTAACCTGGGACACATAGCTGCATATGAACCTTTCTCTCCTTCACTCCCCTTATCCAACTTTCCCCAAGTTCTGTCGATTTGCCTCCAAATTCCTCCTCACATGTAACTCTTCGTTTCTGTCTTACTGTCATTGCCTTTAGTCAAATCCTTGTCATATTAAATATTGTAGAAATCCTTTATTCTGGATTTCTACAGTATTCTCCAAACAGGGTTCCATGCCTCTAGTTTCTTCCGCATGCACGCCATCCTCCCTACACTGCCAATTTGCCTAAAATAACACATTGACACTTTTGACACAATGTTAGTTTTCCTAAAACACCACTTTGTATATACCCTCTCCTTTTGAAGGTCATCAGAAATCTTCCAATTGCCAACAAAAAAAAATTTAAACTTCAAACTTCTTAACGTGGTCTAAAATATTAAGAGCAGCTAATATTGATATGGTACTTACTAAATGCGGGAACAGTCTAACTCATTTTTTACATATTGAATGATTTCATCCTCAAAACAAATCTTTGGGGTGATGGTTGTAATTATCCTTATTTTACATGTGAAAAAAACTAAAGCAAGAGAGGTCTCATATTTTTCCCAAGGCCACTCCGCTAGTAAGTTGAGGAAATGGGATTTAAATGCTGGCAGTATGGCTCCAGAGTCCATTCTCTTAAGCCAGTCCATGACATTGCCTCCCTACAATGTCCTTTATCATCTGCCATACTAATTACCTGTGTAGCTTTATCACTCTCTCCTCACCACCCATGTACCTATATTCTGGCCACATCATGCTACTTGATATTCTCTGAACATACCATATTCTTTCATGGCTCTGCTCCTTTTTACATGTTGTTCTCTCCATGGACCACTCTCACCCCTTACCAAACCTGCTTGGTCAAGTCTCATTCATCATTGTTTTCTCCTGCTCCTTTTTGCTAAAGTGCAAATCTAATTTTGCAATTTAAGGTTTGCCCTTCAGTGAGGCCTCATGACCTCTAGGATACACCCAGGTTTCTCAGCACAGTAGATAAGGCCCTGCAAGATCTAGTCCTTGCCTATCCCTCCAGCATCATACTTTCATCTTTCCCAGTCACACCTCATATGCCACTCATACCAAACTACTTGGAATTTCTCAAACACATCATTCTGTTCCATGCCTCTGTGCTTTTGTCCATATTCTTTTTCTGATTGGAATCCCTTGCCTACCTGGAAGACTCCTACGCATGCTTCAAGACTTAGTGCAATCATCTTCTTTGTGGTGAAGCCTTCCCTGCCCTGACCTGACCTCCTTTATGTTCCTTGGAGAATAACGCTATTCTCTTCTCAGTGTCATCCATGTACCTTGTACATTACTTCTGTTATAGCATTTATCACACCATTGCACAATTTTTTTTATTTTTTTATTTTTCAGACTGGTTATATCTGCTTCAGATGCACAATTTTTTTTACACAGCTATCTCCTTTATTAACTTACTTGAGGGAAATGATAGTATTTTTATTTCTTTAAAGTTTACTCTCACTTGTATCTGGCACATAAATGGCACTCCAACTTACATGTTGGAGGAATGAATCTTAATAGCCCCAGTGTCTAACACAGTGCTAGGACACAGTAGGTTCTCAGTAAATATCTGTGTAATTAGCAAATAAATGTATAAGCTTTTATCTTACTGTTATTTGCTCTCCTTCTAGGCACTTCCTACTTCTTCAAGCAGATCTTTTAGTGGGAGCTCCCAGTGCCTCTGAGCTAGCTTGTGAGTCTATTTTCCAGTGTAAAAGTTTACCTGGAAGGGAATAGCATGACCTTAGACAATATGGCTAGAGGAGAAGGGCTGGGTCAAGCTGGGAAGAGCAGAGCAAGGTAGAATATTTGCCAGCACCTAACAGGTTTTGGTGTGCTAGGGTAGCTCTGCAGATATGGCTAACTCTTCCTAAGGCAATGATTCCCAAACCTGAGTGGACAACACAATTGTTGGGAAATAATTCTCCATGGTGTCTGCATATTTTGTGAGCAGTGGCACTGACTTTCTTTGTTACAGACTATATTTTCAAGGATGTTTGTACAGAAAACAACCTTGGAAGACAGAGATGGTGTCTCCCTCCAAAACAAAGAGCAGGGTTATTTCTGTCCCATGTAATAAATATAACCTTTCCTTCTAGGGTAAAGGTCAGGCAGGCTTACTACCCATTATAAGAGAACCGGGAGTTGAACAATGAGAACACATGGACACAGGGAGGGGAACATCACACACTGGGGCCTGTCGGGCGGTGGGGGGCTAGGGGAAGGATAGCATTAGAAGAAATACCTAATGCAGGTGATGGGTTGACGGGTGCAGCAGACCACCATGGCACATGTATACCTATGTAATAAACCTGCACGTTCTGTACATGTACCCCAGAACGTAAAGTAAAATAAATAAATTTTTTTAAAAAATCAAGTTTGTTAAGCTTGGGTTTCCTCTTCTTTTTTACTATTTATTTATTTATAGAGATAAAGTCTCACTATGTTGCTCAAGCTGGTCTCAAACTCCTGGGCTCAAGTGATCCTCCCTGCCTCAGCCTCCCAAAGTGCTGGGATTACAGTCGTAAGCCACTGCCCCCGGTCAGTTTCCTCTTCTGTAACACAATCCAGATGCTTGCATCACCTGGCCCTCTTCAAGTCATCCCGTGAGAATTAGGGTACAGGAAACTGGCACACATGCTGATACTCTGGATATTGCTTCTGCTGTAAATAATAGTAACAACTGTAATGCCAGGCCCAGTGGCTCACACCTGTATCTCAGTGCTTTGGGAGGCTGAGACCAGCCCAGGCAACATAGCAAGACCCTGTCTCTAAAAAAAAAATTTAAAAATTAGCTGGGCATGGTGGTGCACGGTTGCATTCTCAGCTACTCGAGAGGTTGAGGTGGGAGGATCTCTTGAGCCCAGGAGTTTGAGGCTACAGTGAGCTGTGATCGCACCACTGCACTGCAGCTCTGAGACAGAGCAAGAACCTGTCTCAAAAAAAATTAAAATAATAATATTATTATTACATTATTATTTAATAATAATAATAACTCCTGTCTCTGACCCAGGAGTTTTATATCTTCTACAAGTATTCATGAAATCACGGCAGGATAACTTGTTAGCTTGCAAGTAGGATACAATCTCAGATCCGTCACAGTTCTTGACAAGAATCACCTGGAGAGCTTGTTTAAAATGTAGGTTTCTGGGTTGCCCCTCAGATTATGATTTGATAGTTCTAGGAGGAAGGCCTACGAATATGAATTTTTGATAAGTTATTCTGATGCTGGAGGCCTTTTTACCTCCCCTGAGAAACACCATCTTCAGAATGGTTAACTTGGATTTCACTATAGACTAGTCAAATATTTCTTTTTTTCTTTTTTCTGTGTTTTTTTAATTTTTTTATTTTTTTTTGAGATGGAGTCTCGCTCTGTCACCCGGAGTGCAGTGGTGCCATCTCAGCTCACTGCAACCTCCGCCTCCCGGGTTCAAGTGATTCTCCTGGCTCAGCCTTCTGAGTAGCTGGGATTACAGGCACACACCACCATGCCCGGCTAGTTTTTGTATTTTTAGTAGAGACGGGGTTTCACAGTGTTGTCCAGGATGGTCTCGATCTCCTGACCTCGTGATCCGTCCGCCTTGACCTCCCAAAATGCTGGGATTACAGGTGTGAGCCACTACCGCGCCTGGCCCAAACATTTCTTCAGACATAGATAGAAGTAGTCATAGATTAACATATGAGTTCTTTTGACAATTTTTTCTAGTTTAATATAAAATGGTTAACATAGAAAATATCTGCTAAATAGATTAAAATGTAAATAAATAGAAACAAAAATAAATTGGTACCTTCGTCACTAAACTCAACTGTTGAATCACGGTGTAAATTAAACTTGAGCTTTCATTTCTCCTCTGATAAAAAAGTGGGAAATGGTTCTTATACTAGATGACTGGTTCCTCCAGCCTGGGTTTCAACAAACATTTCCTGAGCACTGATTGTGTACCAAGCGCTTGTTCTAGGTGCCAGAAATATAGGAATGAATGAGACAAAATTCCAGCTTTTGTGAAGCTTAAATTCTAGTGGAGAGACACAGACACTGAACTCATGGACAAATACCTCAGGTGTTTTCAGATAGTGAATAAAACAGCAATGGGACAGAGGATGACCTGGTGAATATTGAGGGGCATCTTAGCTATAGCAGGCAGAAAACATCTTTCTGGGGAGGTAACATTTGCGATATGATTAAAAGAAATTTTGTGGCTGTCAGTCTCTGCCTGCCAGAGACTTGCCCATTTGTAGGAATTGAAGGTCTTTAGCCTTCGTGGTCAGCCTCACCCAGCTCCTGCCAAGACTGAAAATATAACAACAGCTTTTTCCCACTGGTGGCTGAAGTTCAGAATTAGCTTGATACCCTAAGCACATGATCTGGTGTGTTTGAGGAAAGCCCTAATCTAAAGAACTGGGCTTCACTCATTTGACACATATTTAAAGTCTGTGTCAAAAATTATTCTAGGCATTGTGGATAAGGCAGTGAATAAGAGCAGCCCTTACTCTCATGGAGCTTCTAGTAGCTTCTATGGCTGGCTTGAACTCCATCCTCACCCTACCCCCACCAGCCTAGACCTTGCCCAGTCTGTCTTCTTAGGTTGAGAGGGGAACTAGACCATGTTCTCTTCAAACCAGATCAATCCCCAGAATCCAGAAACTTCTACCCAAATTTCTATGATTATCACCGCTGTGCAAATACTACTGTTCCTGGGCCCCAGACTCCAAATTGGCTCTGAAACCAGTACAAATAAGACTTGAATTAGCCTCATTACCTTGAACCCTGTGACTTGGACTTTTGGCAATCTCCCTTCTTCAGGTTGGGGCCCTTCTTTCTCGCTATTGCTGCCTGCCAGTCTACTCTGTCCTCTTTCCCTGTCAGGTCCCAGCATGCCTGTTGCTGTGGTTATGCCACTGACTCCTAGAACTCCTTCTAGCTTACTTGCTCATTGCCTGATGATCAAACCTAAATGAAAACAAAGAAGATGGAGGCAGCAGTGCCTGCATCAACAGCCCTTCTCCAGTGAGAGATTCCTTCCAATCAGGAAGAGGTTGCTCTGGCAACCACCAGACTTCTCACTTCTAACTTACTCTAATCCCTCTCTTATCAATTTTCTATTACAATTGAATGAGTTTCTTTTCTGAGACAAGTTTCTCAACCATTTTTATAACCTGCTTTGTGGCATCAATTAGCCTTTTCTTAAAGGGAAGGAATTCTTTATCTTTCTGACAATTATTTCAGTGCTTATTATATGTAAGGCAGCATGCTGGGCCTCAGTGGTAGTTTTGAAGATGGAAATACTGTATAGTTATGATGTATGAGGGAGAGCACTGGATTTGGAGTCAGAATACCTGGTATTTAAAAATCACTTTTTAAATTTATAGAAGTCATACAAAATCATGACCAATAGCTAAAACAGCATGGAGAAACATAAAATGAAAAATAAAAGTACTCATCTCTTATTCCCATTTCTCATATATAAGCAATATATTTCTGTGTTTCAGTAATTTCCAGTACATGTATAAGCATATGTCTTTCCTGGTTTTCCCCACAAATGGGATCACTACCATACATATTATTCTGCTCTTTGACTTTATTTTTACTATTTATTGAGCATTTTTTTTCGATCAGCATATATCTTCACATTCTCTTTGATGGTTGCATTGTATGGATGTACAATCCACTACTGCTGGCCATTTATGTGTCCGAATTGTTTTTATTACAATGACTTTACAATAAATATTTTGGTACACATATTTTGGTAGAAGTGGTAGTATTTGTGTTGGATAAATTTCTAGATGAGAAACTACTGGGTTGTAAGTGTAAGCTTACTGGGTTGTAAGCATTTAACATTTTGAACATATATTGCCAAATTGCTCTTCTAAACAATTGTATCAATCTATCATCTTGACAACAGCATATGAGAGTGACTATTTGCCAAGAAAACCTGGTCTTTAATCCCATTACTTTCTAGGAGTCCAACATTGGGGAAATTACTTAACCTAGTTGAACTGCCATGACTTCTCTGTAGAATGGAGATGACAGAGCCTTCCTCACACAATTGTAAGGGTTAAAATTAAATAGGACAATCTCAAAAAATTAACATAGGGTTACCATGTGACCCAGTAATTACACTCCTAGGTATGTGCTCAAGAGAAATGAAGGTGTATGACCCCACAAAAATTTGCACATGAATATTTATATTGCAGCATTTTTCATAATTGCCAAGAGATAGAAACAATCGGATGTCCATCAACTATACACACACACACACACACACACACACACACCTATATATAGATATAAATAATGTGCTATATCTATTTAATTAAATATTATTTGGCAGTAAAAAATAATGAAGTGCTGACATATGCCGTAACACAGATGAACCTTGAAAATATACCATGTGAAAGAAGCTACTCACAAAAGGCCACATATTGTATGAGCCCAGTTATATGAAATGGCCAGAACAGGCACCTCTATACAAACAGAAAGTAGATTAATGGTTGTTTAGAGCTGAGGAAAGGTTAGTGGGGGAAAATGGAGAGTGATTGCTAATGAGTATGGGGCTTCTTTTTTGGGGTGATGAGAATGTTTTAAAATTGGTTATGGTAATGGTTGCACAACTCTGTGACTATACTAAAATATTGATTTTATACTTTAAATGGATAAAGTATATGCTATATGAATTATATCTAAATAAAGTTCTTATATAAAAATATTAAATAATACTTTTGCTTCCAGCCAAATGGAGTAATAGGTACCAAATTTACCTTTCTACTTGACACAACCTCCCTGAAAACTCCAGACAAAATATATGAAACAAGGTTTTTTGAGACACTAGCTATCAGGCAATGAAAAATAGTGTTTCCTGAAAAATGAGAAAGAAATGAGGTGAGCCCTAAGGTTGCCCAACTTGCTGCCATGAGGGAGTTTTTAGGTTACAACACAATAAGGGGGAGCCCAGGTAGATCCCAGTACACTCCTTAAGTTGAGAAGATGGGGGTGAGAGTTCAGGTAGACTAAAGTGGCTAGAGTTCATAGATCAGAGTATTGAAGAGGAAGGAGTTGCACAAAAAGAAACTTTTGGAGATCTGCAAATATTACCCCAGATCAGCATATGCATGTGAGGAAACTACCCAAAGGCAAGGAAAAAGCCATTCAAAAGG
Source organism: Pan paniscus (assembly GCF_029289425.2). Lineage (NCBI taxonomy): Eukaryota > Metazoa > Chordata > Mammalia > Primates > Hominidae > Pan > Pan paniscus. The sequence continues at coordinate 69,260,854 of NC_073272.2, forward strand.
ATTAAAGGGAATGCAGCACTCACATGAGACCAGTAATAGTGTCCATACCCACCAACCAGAATGGAATACTTCATAACTCACAAAGCATTGGGTAGAGTACTCAGGAAGGTCTTGTCTCAGTAATGGGAGATAATTAGCTCTAGATCAAGTACTATTTCACATTCACATAAAAAATTATAAAAGCGAGGCCTCTAAGGGTCAAACTTTTTCCAAATAACCCTACTGTATCCCAGAGCAAGCCTCAAGAAGATTTATAGGAATACAAAAATATCCAGCACACAACAATGTGAAATGTACATTATCCAGCATCCAATCAAAGGTTACCAGGTGTGCAAACAAGGAGAACACAATCCATAATGAGGAAAAAAATCAATCAATGGAAGCCATCCCAAAATGGACACAAATGTTACAATTAGCCAAGGACACATGAAAAGGTTTATTATTAACCATATTACATATGTACAAAGAATTAACTAGAGACATAGAAGATATCAAAAAGACCCTAATTGAACTCATAGAGATGGAAAGTACAATGTATGAGATGAAAAATATACTGGATGAGATTAAGATCAAATTAGACATTGGAGAAGATCAGTAAACCTGAAGGCATAGCAATAGAGCTATCGAAAATGAAACACATAGAGAAAAGAGAATTTTTAAAAATTAAAAGAAGCATCAGCAAGCTGTGGGACAACTTTAAGCAATGTAATACACATGTAATTGGAGTCTCTGAAAGGGAAGAAGGCAGAAAAATATTTGAAAAAATCGGCCAAAAATTTTCAAGTTTGATGAAATATATAAACCCAAGCATTCAGGAAGTTCAAAGAACCTCAAGAAACATGAAGAAAACCAAGCCAAGGCATATAATAATCAAATTGCTCAAAACCAGTGATAAAGACAAAATATTCAAAGCAGCCAAAGGGGAAAAATTTGAACACTCTTAAATGCAGAGTAAAATGTTAACAGCAGCCAGAGGAAAAAAGACACATTACATTCAAAGGAACAAAGAATGAGAGCAGACTTCTCATTGTAAAAATCAAGCAAGAGAACAGCGGAGCAACATCTTTAAAGGACTGCAAGAGAAATGAACTGCCAATCTAGAAATCTTTGCCCAATGGAAATAGTTTTCAAAATAAAGATGAAATAAATATTTTTCAGACATACAATAGCCAAAAGAACTCCTCACCACCTGCACTACAAGAAATATAGAAGGAGTCCCCTAGGAAGGAGGAAGATGATACCAAAAGGAAATATGGAATGAACCAGATGGAATGAACCAAAAGGAATGAAGGGCACTGGAAATGATAACTATGTAAATAAATATACAAGATTGTTTTCTTATTATTTAAATCTATTTAAAAGATAATTGGATAGTTAAGCAAAAATAATAACAATGTATTGCGGGATTTATAATTAAAAGTGAAATGTATGACAAAACACAAAGGTCAGGAGGGGAAATGAAAATATACTATTTTAAGGTGATTATACTATTTTTAAGGTAGTATGCTATAACTTAAAGGTAGATTATGATAAGTTAAAGATATATACTACAAACTCTAAAACAACCACTAAAATAACAAAACAAAAATTATAGTCAATAAGCTGGAAAAGGAGGTAAAGTGGTATCACACACACAAAAAATCCTCAGTTCAGAAGAAGGCAGGAAAAGAGGAATAAAAATCAGATGGGAAAAATAGAAAATAGCAAGATGATAGACTTAAACCTGGCTATTATCAGTAATCACATTATATGCAAATAGTCTAAACACCTCAATTATAAGGCAGAAAATGTCAGATTAGATAAAATACCAAGACCACGTCAACTGTGATGCCTTTTTGATGTGCCAACTTGGCTACGCTACAGTTTTCAGTTATTTAGTCAAACACTAATCTAGGTGTTTCAGTGAAGATATTTTGCAGGTGTGACTAAGCCCCTAATCAGTTAACTTTAAGTAAGGAATTTTATCCTGGATGGACCTGACCGAATCTATTAAAAGGCTGTAAAAGCAGAGCTGAGATTTCCCTGGGAGAGAGAAGAAATTCCACCAGTAGACCACAGCTTTGGCCCATATATCCATACGATTCCATTCTGCTCATTATCCTTCCTTCATGACTTCCTGCAGATAAAAGTTTCAGCCTGTGTCCATGAGTTCTAAACTGCCTGTGATCCTCCCTTCCTGACTGACTGCCGTATAGATTTTGGACTTGCTTAGCCAGTTCTCACACAATCTCACAACTGTATATGTCAATTCTTTATAAAGTCTCTCTCTCTCTCTCTCTCTCTCTCTTCACTCCCCCCTCCACCTCTGGTCACACACATCCTACTGGTTCTGCTTCTGATGATAAATCATCTCATCATGGCTTTTACCTGTTGATATCAGTCACTCCAAGTCTCCTCTGTTTATCCCTTTTATGACCCCATATCCCTCCCCTCCCCAACTTCTGAAATTCTTCCACTTTACTTCATGGAATTCCTGGTCAGTCATCACCATTCCCCTGTATCCACAACTGCTTCTTTATACGTTCCCTTCATTTTTTGTGCTTTACTGAAATCAAATTCTCCTCTAAGGTCTTCACTCTCTGAAACCCTTTTAAATGGTGCTGCTTTCTCTTCCTCACTTCTAGCACCACAGGGGCTGGAGATGGAAAAGAACTCCTTCTCATTGTTGCTTCCAGAACATTCTCCCTTCCTCCTCAATAGTAACCCCCAGTTTTAAATCTCATGTCATCAGATTATACCATCTACTATCTGTACTCAGGGCAGTCAACTACTGATCCCAGATCACTCACCCTTACTCAAAGATTTTAGCACCTGGCTCACTGTCACTCTCACTAACACTATTCCTGTCATAATTCTTAGTCATTTTAGTAACCACATAGATTATCCTTCTCTCAGCTCCCTGACTTCCTCTCCTCTAATTACCTTGTCCTCCACCCTACTTGAGCTGCTAACCCACATGGTTGTATCCTTGACTTTAACATTAGTAGAAGCTACTATTCCTTGGCCGGGCACGGTGGCTCATGCCTATAATCCCAGCACTTTGGGAGGCCAAGGCAGGTGGATCACCTGAGGTCAGGAGTTTGAGACCGGCCTTACCAATATGGTGAAACCCAGTCTCTACTAAAAATACAAAAATTAGCCGGGCATGGTGGCAGGCGCCTGTAGTCCCAGCTACTTGGGAGGCTGAGACAGGAGAATTGCTTGAACCTGGGAGGCGGAGGTTGCAGTGAGCTGAGATGGCGCCACTGCACTCCAGCCTGGATGACAGAGTGAGACTCCATCTCAAAAAAAAAAAAAAAAAAAAAAAAAGCTACTATTCCTCTCTTTTCTGAGTTTCAATCATCCCAATCTGCAACTACCACATCTTTCTAACTCATTCCCCTATTCTAATGATATGTTAGTCCCACTCAATGAAGCTACTACTCCCACTCTCTTTCATGTCCACACTTCCCTCCATACTGTACATAAACTCCATGGCCAACCATTATTTTAATTCCTTTGCATGTGCTCTCAATTCCCTTGCTCCTCTCTTACTTTTCACTCAAATGGCCAAATCCTAAGTCTGGTTAAATCCAACTATCCACCTATCTTGCACCTCCATAATTAAATTTGGCTGGGAAACAGCACACATCATGCTGACTCCTCATCTTATATTCATAAGAAATACTGGTCTGTAGTTTTCTTCCCATGTAGTATCTTTGCCTAGCTTTAGTATTAGGGTAACACTGGCCTCATACAATGAGTTGGGAAGTTCTCCCTCCTGTTCTTCTCCTTCTCCTCTTCCTCCTTCTTCTTCTTTCTTCTTCTTCTTCTTCTTCTTCTTCTTCTTCTTCTTCTTCTTCTTCTTCTTCTTCTTCTTCTTTTTAAGATTATGTACAACTGACATTATTTCTTTCTTAAGTGTTTGGTAGAATTTGTGAGTGAAACCATCTGGGCCTGGAAGCTTTTTAACTACAAATCACATTTACTTGACGGATCTCAAACTACCCAGGTTACCTATTCCTTTTTGAGTGAACTTCGATAATGTGTATCTGTCAAGAAATTGGTCCATTACATCTAAGGAGTATAGACATAAATTTGTTTGTATTATTTCGCTATTATACTTATAATGTCTGAAGGGTGAGCAACCATTAAAATAACAAAACAAGGAGTTATAGTCAATAATCTAAAACAAGACAAAATGGAATAATAAAAAGTATTCAATTCCAGAGAAGACAAAGAGGAAAGATGGAAGAAAAATAAAATGGAACAAATAGAAAACATGATAGATTTAAATCTAAGCATACCTAAAATTACATTAAATGAAAATTACCTCAACACTCCAGTGAAAAGGCAGAGATTGTCAAATAGGGTAAAAATGCAAGACCTAACCATAGTTGCTGCCTGCAACAGCCATACTTTAAATATAAAGAGACAAATAGGTTAAAAGGAAAAAATGGGGAAAATATAACATGGCAACTCTTGTCAAAAGGAATCTGGAGTGGCTATTAACATCAGACAGTGTAGATTTCAGCACAAATTATATCGTTAGGAATAAAGAAGGTCATTTCATAATGACAAAGGGTTCCATTCATCAGGAAGAAATAAGATTTCTAAATGTTTATGCAGCTAATAAAAGAGCTTCAAAATACATGGAACAAAAACTGACAGAACCACAAGAAAAAATAGACAAATCCATGATTCTGACTGGAGATTTCAATATCCCTCTCTTAAAATTTGATGGGATAAGGCCGGGCGCCGTGGCTCACGCCTGTAATCCCAGCACTTTGGGAGGCCGAGGCGGCCGGATCACGAGGTCAAGAGATCAAGACCATCCTGGCCAACATGGTGAAACCTCGTCTCTATTAAAAATATAAAAATTAGCTGGGCGTGGTGGCGGGCGCATGTAGTCCCAGCTACTCGGGAGGCTGAGGCAGGAGAATTGCTTAAACCCGGGAGGCAGAGGTTGCAGTGAGCCAAGATCACACCATTGCACTCCAGCCTGGGCAACAGAGCGAGACGCTGTCTCAAAAAAAAAAAAAATTTTGATGGGATAAGTAGAAAATCAGTAAGGATGTAAAAGATTTCAACAACACTATTGCTGTGGTCTGAATGTTTGTGTCTCCACAAAATTCATATGCTGAAAATCCCCAGTGTGATAACATTAAGAGGTGAGACCTTTGGGAGGGGCTTCACTCTCATTAATGGGATTAGTGCCCTTATAAAAGAGGCTTGAGGAAGCCCCTTTGCCTTTTCACCGTATGAGGACATGCAGAAGGCACCATTAGGAAGAATGGGCCCTCACCAGACACTGAATCTGCTGGGTGCCTTGATCTTGGCCTTCCCAACCTCCAGAACTATAAACAATAAATTTCTGTCAGTCTAACAACTACCAACCAACTTAAACTAATTGACATAATATAGTGTAATTCACTATATTATGGAACACTCCACCCAACTACAGAAGAATACTCATTGCTTTCAAGTGTACATGAAACATTCAAGATGGACTACATTGAAGGTAATATAAGAAACATTAAGAAAATTAAAAGAATCCAGCCATACAAAGTATGTGTTCTCATCAAAACAAAATTACAAATCAATAACAAAAGCATACCTGAAAATTCTCCAAATATTTAAAAACAAAATGACACCCTTCTAACTAATCCATGGATCAAAGAAGAGGTCTAAAGGGTTATTAGAATATATTTTGATCTGAATGAAAGTGAAAATACAACATAGAAGAATTTGCAAGATGCTGCTAAAGTAGTAGAAGGGGAAAATTTATAGCATGAAAACACTTATATTAACAAAGAACAAACGTTCTAAAGTCATTGACCTCAATTTCATATTAAGACACTAGGAAATGAAGAGCAAATTCAACCCAAAATAAACTGAAAAAAGGAAACATGTAAATAAAAAAAGACCAGGGTGGAAGTCAATGGTATAGAAAACAGGAAAACAATAGAGAAAAATCAATGAAGCCAAAATCTGGTTCTTTGAAAAGATCAATAAAATTGGTAAGCCTCTACCAGATTGACCAACAAAACAGAGGGAAGACATGCATCACTAATGTCAGAAATAAGAAAAATGATATCACTACAGAATCCACAAAATATTAAGTGGATTATGGGATGCTAACAATTATATGCCTATAAATTTGACAATTTAAATAAAATGGATAAATTCTCTGAAAGAAACAAACTACCAAAGCTCACACAAGAACAATTAGATTACTTGAATAGCCCTACATCTATTAATACAATTGAATTGGTAATTAAAAACCTGCCACAAAGAAAACATCAGGCCCCAGATGACTTCATCGATGAATTCTACCAAAAATTTAAGGAATAAACAATACCAATTCAACACTAACTCTTCCAGAAAATTGAGGAAGAGAGAATATTTCCCAACTAATTGTTCTGATACCAAGACATTTTCTATGGCCAGCACTACCCTGATACAAAAATTTTCTGAACAAAATTTCAGCAAACAGAATTCAATATTATATAAAAAGGATGATAATGCACTATGATGACATAGGGTTTATCCCAAAAATGCAGGGTTGATTTTATATTTGAAAATTAGTCAATGTAACTCACTATATTAACAAACTGGAAAGAAAAAATTACATGATCATCTTAACCAGTGCAAAAAAAGTACATGACAAAATTTAACATCTGTTTCTCATATAAATTCTCAGCAAAGTAGGAATCACTGGGAACTTCCTCAACCTGATGAAAAACAGTTACAAAGAACCTATAGCTAGTATGATACTTATTAGTGAAGGATCAGGAATAGGGAAAGGAATGTCCACCTTTACTCTTCTATTCAACATTGCATTGGACATTCTAGCCAGTGCAATCAGGCAAGACAAATAAATAAAAGATATCCAGATCGGAACGGAAGAAGTAAAACTGTATTTATTCACAAACATGATAATTTATCTAGAAATCTGATGGAATTTTTAGAAAATCTCTTTAAACTATTAAGTGTGTTTGGCAAGATTGCAGGATACAAGATCAGTACACAAAAATTAATTGTGTTTCTGTATACTAGCAATGAAAAATCAATAATTGAAATAAATAAAACAATACCATTTACAATAGCAACAAAATACTTAGGGATCTTAATCCAATACCTAATCCAAAATACTTAGGGATACACCTGACAAAAGATGTGAAAGATCTGTACAGTGAAAACTACAGAAAATTGCTGGGAGAAACTGAAGAAAACCCAAAATGATTGGGGAGATATATTATATTTGTGGGTCAGAAGATTCAACATTATTAAAGTGTCAATTCTCCCCAGATTGATCTATGGATTTAAATGCAATCCCAATCAAAATCCCTGAAGGCTTGTAGAATTGACAAGCTGATTCTAAAATTCATATGGAAATGCAAAGGACATAGAATAGTTAAAGCAACTTTGAAGAAGAACATAATTAGAGGGCTAGTAAAAATGCCCATACTGCCCAAAGCAATCTACAGATTAAATACAATCCCTATGAAAATTTCAACATCATTCATTACAGAAATTTTTAGAAATCTTAAAATTCATATGGAACCACAAAAAATCTTGACTAAGGCAATTGTGAGGAAAAAGGGAAAGCTGGAGGCATCACACTACTGGATTTCAAATATATTACAAAGCTGTAGTAATTCAGACAGCATACTATTGGCATAAAAACAGATACATCAACCAATGGAATAGAATAGAGAGCGCAGGCCGGGCACGGTGGCTCATGCCTGTAATCCCAGCACTTTAGGAGGCCAAGGAGGGCAGATCACGAGGTCAGGAGTTCAAGATCAGCCTGCCCAATATGGTGAAACCCTGTCTCTATTAAAAATACAAAAATTAGCCAGATGTGGTGGTGTGTGCCTTTAGTTCCAGCTACTCGGGAGGCTGAGGCAGAAGAATCACTTGAACCCGGGAGGTGGAGGTTGCAGTGAGCCAAGATCGCACCTCTGTACTCCAGCCTGGGCAACAGAGCGAGATGCCGTCTCAGAAAAAAAAAAAAAGAAGAAGAAGAAGAATCGAGAGCCCAGGGAAATCCACACATCCATGGTCAACTGATTTTTCACAAAGATGCCAACAACTCCTAATGGAGAAAGAAAAAGAGAATAGTCTCTTCAATAAATAGCATTGAATAAACTGGACATCCATATACAGAAAAATGAGAATGGACCCTTGTCTCACCTCTTATACACGAATCAACTCAAAATGGATTAAAGACTTAAACGTAAAACCTGAAAATATAAAATCACTGAAAGGAAACATGAGGTAAATCTCCATGATGTTGGTCTGGGCAGAGACTTCTTGGATATGACATCAAACCACAGGCAAAAATAGACAAACAGGATTGTATCAAAATAAAAAGCTGCTGCACAGCAAAGGAAACAATTAATAGAATGAAGAGACAACACAGGGATTGGGAGAAAATATTTGCAAATCATACATCGAATAAGGGGCTAATATATACAAGGGACTCAAACTGCTCAAGAACAAAGAAAACAAATAACCCTATTTAAAAATGGGCAAAGGATTTGAATAGAAATTTTTCAAAAGAAGATGTAAAAGTGGCCAACATATATATGAAAAAAATCTTCAATATCTCTAATCATCAGAGAAATGCAAAATAAAACCACAATGAAATATCACCTCACACCTGTTAGATTGACTATCATCAAAAAGATGAAAGATAACAAGCATTGTTAAGGATATGGAGAAAAGGGAACTTTTATACACTTTTGGTAGTATTATAAATTAGTACAGTCATTTTCTCAAAAACTGAAAAATAGAATCACCATATGATCCAGAAATCCCACTACTGGGTATATACCCAAAGGAATTCAAATCAGTATGCTGAAGAGATGCCTGCATTTCCATGTTTATTGCTGCATTATTCACAATAGCTAAGATACAGAAACAACCTAAGTGTCCATCAATGGATGAATGGATTTTAAATTGTGGTATTTATACATAATACTATTTGGCCTTAAAAAACACACAGGAAATTCCAGGCCAGGCACAGTGGCTCATGCCTGTTATCCCAATGCTTTGGGAAGCTGAGGCAGGAGGATCCCTTGAGGCCAGGAGTTCAAGACCAGCCTTAGCAGCATATCGAGACCCCGTCTCTCCAAAATAAAATAAAATAAATAGCCAGGCATGTCATGCACCTGTAGTCCTAGCTACTTGGAAGACTGAGACAGGAGAATTGCTTGAGCCCAGGAATTCAAGGTTATAGTTATATCACTGTACTCCAGCCTGGGTGACAGACCCTTTCTCTAAAAACAAAAACAAAAAATAAACAGGAAATTCTGCCATCTGTGACAACATGTGTGGACTTAGAGTATATTATGTTAAATAAAATAAGCCAGATGTAGAGACAAATGCCACAGGATCTCACTTATACATGGAATTTTTAAAAGTTGAACTCACAGAAGTAGAGAGTAGAATGGTGGTTACCAGAGGCTGGTGGTGGGAGGGGGATGGGGAAAGGGGAGACATTATCAACAAGTACAAAATTTCAGTTAGACAAGAAGAATAAGTTCTGGTGTTGTATTGCACAACAAAGGTGACTAAAGTTAATCATGTATATTTCAAAATAGCTAAAAGAGAGGATTTTAAATGTTCTCACAACAAAGAAATGATAAGCATTCAAGGTGACAAATACGTTAATTATTTGATTTGATCATTCTGCAATGTATGCTTGTATTGAAACATCACATTGTACTCCATAAATATATGCAATTATTATTTGTCAGTAATTAATTAAAAAGAACAAAGTTAGAGGGCTAATACTACTTGATTTTAAGACTTCCTTTAAAGCTACAGTAATATAGACAGCATGGTATTGGTGTGAAGATAGATAAATAGATCAGTGGAATAGAATAGAAAAACCATAAATAGACTTTTACATGTAAGGACAACTGATTTTTGACAAAGGTGAAGAGGCAATTTAGTTGAGAAAGGATACTGTTTTCAATAAATGATGCTAGAGCAATTAGATAGATATGTATATGTCAAAAAAGAGAACATAAATCCATACCTTGCATCTAAAAAATGCTCAAAATGGATCATAGACTTAAATGTAATACTTCTAGATAGAAGAGCATAGAGCATAGATGTAAATATAAATTTCTAGAAGAAAACATAGAAAAAAACCTTTGTGAACTAGGATTAGGCAAAAATGTCTTAGATATGACACCAAAAACACAATACATAAAAATGTGATAAATTGGACTTCATTAAAATTTAAAACATCTGTTCTCCAAAAGACATGGTGAAGAAAAGAGTAAGATGACCCACAAAATGAGAGAAAATATGTGCAAACCATATATCTTATAAAGGACATGCACTCAGAATATATAAAGAACTGCCAAAACTTATCACTAAGAAAATAAATAACTAAATTAAAAATGGGCAAAAAATATGAAAAGATATTTCACTAAAGAAGATATCTGAATGGCAAATAAGCATGTGAAAATATGCTCAACATTGATAGTCCTTAGGGAAATATAAATAAAATTGCAACGAGATACCAACTATTAGAACAGTTAAAATTTTGACCATACCAAGTCTTGGCAAGGATGCAGAGGAAATGGAACTCTCTCATACATTGCTGATGGGAATGTAAATGGTACAACCATTTTTGAAAACAGTTTGCAGGTTCTTAAAAAGTTAAACATACATTTGCTATAAGATCCAGCTTTGTCCATTTGTGCTGCTATAACAGATTACCTGAGACTGGGTTATTTATTTATTTGAGACTGAGTTTCACTCTTGTCACCCAGATTGGAGTGCAATGGCGCAATCTCGGCTCACTGCAACCTCCACCTCCCGGGTTCAAGCAATTCTTCTGCCTTGGCCTCCCGAGTAGCTGGGATTACAGGCGCCTGCCACCACACCTGGCTAATTTTTTGTATTTTTAGTAGAGACGGGATTTCACCATGTTGGCCAGGCTGGTCTCGAACTGCTGACCTCAGATGATCCACCTGCCTCGGCCTCCCAAAGTGCTGGGATTACAGGCATGAGCCACCGCGCCCAGCCACTGGGTCATTTATAAGAACAGAAATTTATTTTCTCGTAGTTCTGGAGACAAGGAAGTCCAAGATCAAGGTCTGGCATGTTCGTTGTCTGAGGGCCGCTCTCTGCTTCCCTGATGGTGTTTTATTTGCTTCACTCTCTGGAGGGGAGGAAGACTGCGCTATCACATGGCAGAAGGGCAAAAGGAACAAAATCCTGTCAACCCCTTTTTAGAGGGCATTTAATCCCATTCACAAAAGTGGGGAACTCTCATAACCTAATCACCTCTTAAATGTCCCACCTCTTAATACTACCACATTGGCAATGCCTGAATTTTGGAGGAGACACATTCAAACCATAGCACCAACCACACTACTCTTAGATTTTTACCCAAGAGAAATGAAAGTATGTGTCAGGACAAATACTTGTATGTGAATGTTCATAGTAGCTTTATTTGTACTGGCCAACAACTGGAAACAGCTCAAATGTTTGGAAATGGATAAACAAACTGTGGTATGTCAACACAATAGACTATTGCTCAGCATTAAACAGGAATAAACTGAGTGAATGGCATAACATGGATGAATCTCAAAAGAATTAAGCTGAGTGAAAGAAGCCAAAGTGTTCATATTGTATGATTCCATTTATGTAAAACAAGAAGAAATGCAAACTAATACATAATGACAGAAAGCAGATCAGTAGTTCCCTTGAGACAAGGCTGAATGGGGACAGATTAAAAAAGGGCATGCAGAAACTTTGGAGTAATGGGTATGTTCAATATCTTAATTGTGATGGTATATACATACATTAATCTCATTAAATTGTATACTTTAAACGTGTGAAATTTTATTGTATACCAATTATATCTCAACAAAGGTGTTAAATTAAATGATCCTGGCAACATTTTTTTATGGCCATAGACAAGCTTATTCTAAAATTTATATTGAAAGGTACAGGACCTAGAATAGCTAAAGCATCTTTAAAAAGAAGAATAAAATGGGAGGAATGAGTCTACCCAATATAAAGTCCTGCTACATAGCCACAGTAATCAAAATAGTGTCACGTTGGAAGGATAGACACATAGATCAATAAAATGGGATAGAGAACCTAGAAATAGACACACACAAATATGCCCAATTGATTTTTGACAAAGGTGTAAAACCAATTCAATTGAGGAAGCATAGACTTTTCAATAAACAGTCCTGGAGCCACTGAGCATCTATAGGCAGAAAAATGAACATCTATCTAAACCTTATACCTTATAAAATTAACTCAAGGTGAATTACAGACTTAACAAAGAACTATCATTTAAAAGTTTAGAAAAATAGGGGGAAATCTTTCGGATATAGGGCCAGGCAGAATTTGTAGACTTTATACCAAAAGCATGATCCATAAAAGAAAAAATTATAAATTGGACTTTATCAAAGTTAAAAACTTTTGCTTTGTGAAAAAACATGTTAAAGGAGGAAAAGGTAAGCTACACACTGGGAGAAAATATTTGTACAACACATATTTGATAAAGGATTTGTATCTCATATACTACAAAGAGCTCTTAAAACTCAACAATAAAAAAGCAATCCTATTAGAAAATGGGCAAAAGACATGAAGAAACCAAGAACATGGTCAAATAAGCTTATGGAAGTATGTCAACACCATTAGCCTTTAGGGCGATAAAAATTGCCCTGTGTGAGGTCATAATGAGATAATCACTATACACCTATCAGAATGGTTAAAATAGAAAAGTGACAACACCATATGCCAGTTAGTATGTAAAGAAAATGAATTCCCAATATGTTGCTGGTGGAAATATAAAATGGCACAGCCACTCTGGAAAACAGTTTGACAGTTTATTATAAAACTAAACATGCAATTACTATATGACCCAGTAATTACACACCTGGGCATTTATCCCAGAAAAATGAAAATTTGTATTGACCTACAAACTTGTACACAAATGTTAATAGCAGCCTTAATCATAACAGTCAAGACTGGGAACAACTCAGGTAACATAAAATGGGTGAATGTTTAAACAAACCACGGTATATCCATACCACGGATTACTACTTAGCAACAGAAAGGAACAAACTACTGATACACATGTCTTAGTCTGTTTTATATTGCTATAACAATACCACAGACTGTGTACTTGATAAACAATAGGAGTTTGTTTGGATCACATTCTGGAGGCTGAGAAGTCGAAGAGCATGGCACCAGCATCTGGTGAGGGCATTCATGCTCCATCATCCATCCCATGGCAGAAGGCAGAAAAGCAAGAGAGGTACAAGAGAGGGAGAGCAAAAGGAGGCCAAACTTGCTTTTATAACAAAACCATTCTCATGATAACTAACTCACTCCAGAGATAAGGTTATTAATCCATTCATGAGAGCAGAACCCTCAATGACCTAGTCACCTCTTATTAGGCTCCATCTCCCAGCGCTGCTGCATTGGGGATAAAGTTTTCAACACATGAACTTTGGGGGACTCATATAAACCATAGCAATGGATTATATGTGCCTTAATCTTAGACTTTCCAGCCTCCAGAACTGTGAGAAATAGATTTCTGCTCTTTATAAATTGCTCATGTGAGGGTATTTTGTTATAGCTGCCTAAACAGACCAAGACAGGCCCTCATGTACAGAAATACTGTCTCATGTAGAAAGGATGGAGGGATAGGGGAGACTGAAAGGCAGTCTAGGCAGAAGGAACAGCAGGTGCAATAGCCCTGAGGCAAGAGAGAAGTTGACTGGGGTTGGAGGTGCAGGACAGAAAGAAGGTAGTTGAAGCAGAGGATTTCACCAGGGGAAGGAGATGAGCTCAGAGATGTGGCTTGGATCAAGATTGTATATTGCCCTGTAGACAGTTGTAAGAAGTTTAGATTTTATTCTGGTTGAGATAGAAATCATCTTATGGTTTTGAGCAGGAGAGTACTATGATCTGCTTTGTAATTTAGGCAGATCATACACACTGATGTATGAGCAGAACAAGGAAGAAAGTGGAAAGGCCAGTTAGAAGGTTGTTGCAGTGATCCAGTTAAGGGAAGAAGGTTTAGCCTAGGGTAAAGGGACCTGTTAGTTCTGTGAAGTAAAGAAATGGTCCATGTTATGGATATGTTGAGGTGTCACATTAATGTCTCATACAGAAAGATGTGTTAAATGTGAGATAGTGGCAAGTACCTCCAAATGACACTTACCAGCAGGTAGCTGGAAATCCAGAAAAGCATCAAGAAGTAAAGAGATAGATATGAGAGTCATTATCATTGAGGGTATGATTGAGTGCTTGGAAATAGATGACATCACCAAAGAAGCAAGAGAGAAGAACAGAGAAGACCGAGGGTAGAATTTGGGATAGCACCCGTATTCATGTTATTTTTTTCTGTTAAAATTACTTTAAATTATGAAAGTAATATAAAAATATTACAAGAAATTTGAAAGTAGAAAAAAGAAAAAAGTCTGATGACCCAAATCAACCATTTTATTATTTTGAAAGATTTCTTCCTCCAGGGTTTTTAATATATATCATTTAACTAGTGTTCATATAGTTTTATATTGTATTATATTTCCTCACTGTTCCAGAATAGCCTACACTTTGGAAGTGGGAGAAGAGGGCCCAGCAAAGCCAATGGAATTATTTAGCAAAGGAGAGTAATACAAGGGAGTAGTGGCATTAGACTCCTATCGGTGACTTTGGAACGGAAATAGAGATGTATATAGATGCTAGTTTTTAGTTTGGTGGCAAAAGGAAGGGAAAGGATAAAATCTTGAAGTGGTGGGTGGATCCAGGGAGGGTTTTTTGGGTGAAAGATATCTAAGTATTTCTATAGGCAGAGGAAGGAAGCAGAAGAGAGGGAGAAATTGGAAATGTTGTTGACAGGGTATGGAGCATAGTCTCTACAGAAGTAGGAGGGGTCTGGATTAACAGCTGAGAGAGAGATAAATTTCTTTCTCTGACATAGGAGAGAAGAAGAAGAGATTGGGTAAGGGAAGAAGTTGAGGTAGCTTATCCTCCTTGAAGATGACTTGAGGGTCTCAGTCACGTAGAAGATAGTCAGGTCATCTCCCGAGAACGAGAGAGACAAAAGTGGGCCATGGGCTTTGGGAAGTAAATAATGTTTGGATTGGTTAAGACAGAAAGTCAAGAAGATTGCAAAGCAGATCAGTGGGTAACTAAAGTTGGAATTAGAATTAGAGAGGACCTCCAACATCATCTAGTCCAATTCCTCATTTATAGATGAGGGCTTGAGGTTAAGAGGGGTATGCCAATCACACAGCTACTAAGAGTTAGAGCTGGGATGTAGAACCTAGGTCTACATAAACCTCTGTCCAGCCCAGAAAAGCAAGCTTAATGTTTTCCTTTTGATCCATCCCATGGGAAAGACTTTCCCCTGGCTAGCCAGGGACAAAACAGGGCAAAACCCAGGAAACACCTTTATTCCAAATGCAAGCACTCTCCAAAATCTGCATGTACAAAATCTACAGCCCTCTCTACAAAATGCAAGCACTCTCCAAAATCTACAGCCCTGTCTGTAAGAGCTATCTTAACAAATAATCCCTCATCTAGAACATTGAAAAGCCAAGTATAGGGTTTCAAAAAAGTGTTGGAAGGCTTTTACCTTAATCAACTAGACAATACACCTCAAAAGAGCTCTATTCCATTTTGTCACAATGAAATAGAGGCTTAGCAAAAAATTAGAAATAACCTCGAATAACCAACATTAGGGACATGGTTTAATAAGCGATGATCCATCAACAGCATGGAATGTGCAGTCATTAAAATAATTATAAAGACTGTAGAAATAAAAACATGCTTATGATATAATGGTCAGAGAAGATGCAGAATTCAAAATGATAATTATACCATAATAGCAAATATGTAAAAATAACTTATGCCCATTGAAGGTAACATTCAGAAAGAGAAAACTGTTCATCTGTTCATGATGAATTACAGATGTCATGACTTCTAAATATTCTTTATTATTGTTATATCATCTGTTCAAATAAACATTCAAATAAATAAAAAGTAACTATTATTTCCTCCAGAAAAGAAGTACTCATTTTCACAGTTGCTGAAAGCAAATGTTTTCTATTGTTAAATAAACTTAAATGAAGGCATGGATGGGGATCCTAGTCCATTGGAATGCTCAACTTCTTCAACACAATAAGCAAAGGCATTCAGCAGCAATGTCTTCTGGCTGTCACAGGAACATATTTTGGGTACCTCTCCTTTAGCAACACCCCCTTTTTCTCCCTTTCCCTCCTCTAGGATTAGAAGCAGATGGCAGGAGCTGGTAGATCTGGAAGGGCAGTCCAGGGAGAGAAGAGATTCTAATATTAGGCTCCTAGGTGTTATAGTAGTTTCACCTATTTATTTGCTTAAATTTATTTTTGATTTATTTTAGCAACTGTACTCCATGAAAGGGAAGAAAGGAACTATTTTAATCTGTAATCCTACTACTGAATACAATTTTTTAATGTATCTGTTCTCTGGAGATAGGTTTTTATACAATGAAAATATCTATACAATTGTGTGTTCTATTTTTGTCTCTTAATATTATTGTGTTTAGATATTTCAATGTTTATTGCAGTCCTCAGAAGTAAGATTACGTAATATTCCATTCAATCTATGTGTCTTAATTCACTTAACTATTCTGATTTTGTTGGACATTTGGCTATTACCTTTTTAAAAGATTATGCATAATGGCATTGTAAAATGTACTTGTATATATAGTTTTTTTTCCTTCTTTTGAAAGATTACCTAATGAAAAACTTCCAGGAGTGGAATTACTGTGTGAAAGGGCATGAATTTTCTTTATGGCTTCTCACATAAATTGCCAAATTGCCCTTCAAAAGAATTGTCCTAATTTATCCTGCTGCTCATACTATTGTATGATGATATCTTTCCATTCTCTTTCTCAGAGTTGAATCAACATGTACTTGATGTTTTTTGCTACTTTAATAAGTATAAAATAATATCTCATTATTGTTCTTTAGTACCAGCATGATTGAATGAGTTAAATTATATCATCTAAGAACCCAATCTCAGATCTTGAATTAAAACTGGTGGCTCCCAACTCCTAGTCCAATGCTTTTTTTAAAACAAAACAAAACAAATTAGTGTGTGTGTGTGTGTGTCTGTGTGTGTGTATGAATTGTGTGTTTCACACCTTTCCCAGCTGCCTAATGGTGTGAGCTGTTGCTGGAGAGAAGGTGAAGAGAAAGGGGGCAACTACCAAAGGGTTGAAGTTACTCCCTGCCATATGTTGCTCTTCCACACTATATAAGAGATGCCAGGATGCCAGGTATCATCAAGTTAATCAATGAAAGGCAGAGCAAAACTGGAAGCTGATAAGTACTGCCAAAGAATGGAGAAAACTATCAATGAAAAAACTCAGGCTTGTTTTTGATTTCTGGACCTGTACTGGTTTTCAGTCATACATAAAGCCCAAAGGTATACGGGCACTTAATAGAAAATCAGTTACACAATATGTGAAGTGCTAGAAAAATTGGCAGAATTCTTCACAATCCTCCCTAATGTGTTCCTGAAGTTTCCTAGTGAGCCTACTCATGAGATTGTATTTACTTGTACTTTGTTGCCAGGCAAGAATCAAGGTGTTGTATTTCAACCAGATGTCTTGAGCTGGGTTTTGCAAGATAGCGTAGCAAACAGGGAGACATGTGTTTTCCTTTACACAGACCTTCTTAGGCCATCACCAGCTGCTTTCAGTCTCATGTGTGGATCTCTCCACTTGTCAGATTTCCTAGCTCCTGAGGTTTTGGAAAAGCCACTCTTGGTTTCTTTAATCCATTTTGGGCATTGCTAATTCTCTTTTAGGTGTCAAATTACACTTCCAGCAGTTTCTTAGGCCATCCCTTAGGCTGCCTCCCTAACCTGGGCCCCAAGGGTTATGGGGCCTGCTGACCTTAAAGCAGTCTGATTGCAATAGTTCTCTCTAGTGTCAAGGAAAATTATGAAAGACTGAATGGGCAAAAAAGATTACTGGATGTTCTGACTTGTGCATTCTTCTGGGATATCTGTGCCTTTTATTGGATTTGAGCTATTTAACAACTTTATAAGTTGTAAGAAACTGAAAATATTGCAAAATACTCTTATCCATAGAAATACAAAGAATTTTGTCTGATGTCATCCAATTGGTTATTGTCCTGGATATTGGATATTGACCAGTTTTGTATCTATTTGAAAACTCAGTCCAGTATTCTTAATTACCTGTAAGAATCTATGTTCTTCAAATTCGCCTTTGAACTGGTTATAACATCTTACTGTTTCTCTCATTAAATAATGAGTTCAATAAAAATTTTTGACATGTGTTTCTTTTATATTTGCATGAGTCATGATATTTTCTTTAAAAATTATCCTTTAACACTAGCCTGCCTTTCTTCAGAGGCTTGCAGGTCCAAATGAGCCTCTCTTTTTGCCTTTTTGTCTGAACTGGAAGCATTTAGCTCTGTTCACCATGATATTTCAATTTAACTATTTTTAAAAAGTGAGAGAAGAATTCAAAATGACAACTATATTAGCTATAACTTCAACTAATGCTTCCTCCAACCAGCTCCTCTCAGAATTCTGTTCTCCAGCTTCCCCAAAAGACACTTTTGGAAGAAGCAATTTACTTTGATAGCAAGTTTTTGGCCCCATCAGAATCTGGAGAAAGAAGTTCCCTGACTTGTTCACAGCAGATATAATCACCCCCTTTGGAGGCTGGGGCTTCTCAGAAGTCAAGTGGTCATTTCTCGGTAAGTTTTGACCTTTCAAAAACTGTAGTTTTATGTAAAAACCAATTGCTTTATGTAGAAACTTTTCATTTCCCCCTCAAATTTCAAAATTTTAAAAGTACATTTAGGGGACAGCTTGGCAGCTGTTTCTTTAAAAATAAATGTTACCAATTAAAGTATAAAGGTCAGTTGCACAGAGCCTTTTGGTGGCAGGATTCTGAAACAGTCAAGGTAAGGTGAGGATTTGCACTCAGCTGTTGAATACAGGAATGAGGCTGGATAAAATGGAGGAATACCTCAAGGCAAAGTACAAACCAGGAAAATTATTAGAGACTGGTAGGGAATGAGGACTAGGAATCAGAAGCTAAGCCAGTGATTTCTAGTTGATTTCCTGTTTCATGCTTTTAGCTCAGCAGAAGTAAAATGAAAGTAATTCACGTGTTTTGAAAATGCCTTAAGAGTGTCAGGTACAGATATGTAAGGTAGTAGCTTGAGGGTAGAGGGAGGAGCAATTGGTTCTAGTCCAGCTCATTCATTAACTTAATGGGCATGATTCTTGGCCCTTCTAGGCTTCAGTTTCTTCTTTTGAAATAGGTTGGACTGGACTCGGTGGCCTCCTAAGGGTCTTCCAGTTCTGACCTCTTGAGTTATGTATAAAAGCTGAGAAAAAAAATGCATGTGAGTTTTGGAACTCTGGGGGTTAAAGCAGAACTCGCTAAACTTGGGTTGTCACACCTGGTACTGCAGACCTAAGGCCTTTGGGCCCAGGAGCCCAAGATCTGGTGGGTAGTAGTGACGCTTAGGTCATATAATATCTCGGGGCTCCCATTTCCTTCCCTCTCAGCAGGCACTCTCCTTTCTCAAGCAATTTGGCACATTCCTAAGGGCAACTTCCTTCCCGCAGGCATGGGCTTGGTGTCTCAACTCCTGCCCCTGTGGGTCCTGCTTTCTGTTGCTACAGAAAGCTTAGTTTCTAGTCTTTTCACAAAGGAGTCAGTTTGTGGAAGCTTATTCTTCAGTAGCCATTGCTGTAAAGCATATTTCAGTCAAGCAAAGTCTGTATTCCCAGTGTTAATCGAAGATAGGTCACAATAGGAAAACAAAATCCCTAAGCTGACTGAACTGAACTTGTATGATAAAAAGGGTTAAGATAGTGGTCAAGACTGCTGTAGGTCTATGACATGCTGGATTTGGCCTCCTGGGTATTCATTTATTAGTTCACACAGTTCACTGAAGTTCTGTGAGCTGTGAGTGCCTATAGCCAGTGCTCAAAAAACTCTTTGAGAAGTGGATGGATGTATAAATGAAGTAATGAATGGGCAAGTGAAAGAATCAATATAAAACCCTCTGGGAATTTTTTAGTGAAACTGTTATTTTGTAGTAGCACTTTGCAAACCCCCTCTGCTAGCAGGTACCCCACTATTTTCTCCTTGGCTCTACCTCACGTAATTTCTTGGGTCTCCATTTTCTACTGCTGCAATTTTCTGCTTCAGTTTTGTGATTTTTCGAGATCTAATTTGACTTGGCTGCAGTATCATACCTTCCCATTGGACGGTAAGATCATATTGGAATGAGGAAAAGGTACCGCCATCTAGTATCTATTAGATTCTAACTTTAAAATTACAGAAAACTCCTTATTCCTTAGGTTTCTGAGTATGCAAAATAAATTGTTCAGCATGACATAATGAAAAGAATGTGGGCTTTTCAATCAGGACAGATTTAGATTTGAATCTTAGCACTACATCTACTAGCTGGGGGACATCAGACACAGTACTTCACTTTTCTCTGGGCCTGTCTTTTTTTTTACATGTAGGAAAATGAGCAATTTATCTTGTAAGGTTGTTCCTGAAGATCAAATGAGATAAACGTATGTAACTTTGCCAAACATAGTGCCTGGCACATAGTAGGTACTCAATACGAGGTAGCTATTATCTTAATATCTTACATTTGTATAGCATTTTATATTTTACAAATTCTACCATACTTTCTTTTACTCATCCTAATTCTAGCATCATTATTTATTAACAGAATATATATATATATATTCTATATATATACACATTGATATCATAAGACTGAAGATCAACTTGGAGCTCATCTTCATACATCAACTGTTCACCTTGGACCTAGGCTTCCATGATTCCCATCCTTCCAGGAGCCAGACTGTTACCCTGTAGCGTCCATTCCTGGATTTTTACTCATCAAGTGTTAAGCAGCTTAGAAGCGTGCTTAAATTCCAATAGGCTGTTAATTTAGCATTTCTTAGCCCAGGACTGCTAGTTTTCTGAGTTGTTTAAAGGAAAGCTTTCGAATTGGGGTGATTCACATTTTTTTGTGCAATGTTTGAAGACTCTAAAACTGTTAGGACATGGCATTTCCCAAATTATAAGAGTGTGCCTATGAATCTGGTCCAGCTCAGAGGTGTAGTGGGAGGAGGGACAAGGCCATTTAAAAGCTTTGCTGCTATACTGAATTTGTGAAATAGAGTCCCTATTTTTCAAATAAAAATGTTCTTATTGTACATTAATTGTATTAATTCTTTGTTTTGTCCACTGATGTATTCCCAGCACTTAGACTGGTGCCCGGCACATAGCAGATACTCTATGAATGCTTACTGAATAAATATGCTATATAAAATATCCAAAGTTAAGTGTATTACCTGAATGTAATCTAGTTGTGGGCAGCTGGAGTCATTTTGGGAAAATTATTATAACTCTAGATTTTTCCAAGCCCTGTCACAGGTTGCTTATCACAGAACCAAGATTGGATCCTAGAGAGCCTTACTCTCCAGGGCTCAGATCCCTAAGATCTGTTCTCTAATTCTCATGACCAAGAAATGCAGACTGTGGGCACAGTAAGCTCTTTGGCCAGATGGAGCAGGCAAATATAAGTGTAATGAGTAAATATGACAGGTTTAGTAAGAAAAAGAACCCTAGGCTGAGTCAGGTACACTGACTGTGTAACCTTGGATAAGCCATTCAAGCAGTCACCTCTCTGAACTTCAGTTTCCTCCCATTAAATGATGTCAAATGGCCACTCTACCTACCACACATAGTTGTTTGGAGGATGTCAGAACCTGTAAAAAACAATTCCAGTGATTCTCTTAAAGTCCTACTTTGCCAGAACTGAATCTGCAATCTCCACTGTGGTCCTGATGTGACATGTGGCATGGCTCTGTGGAATATGTAGTGCAGTATGTGTTTCTAGGCTACTTGGTGGCCCGAATGGTGGTGCTGACACACATTGCAGGGGACACAGATGCAAATGACATTCTGCCAGCAACAGGATTTTCTATTTTTGAATGAAAAATTCCTCTCATGAAGTGAGAGCCTCCCCATATGCTCGGCCACCCATAAGTAGCCAAAGACTTTATTGCAAAAATGAATATTCCATGTTATTATTGTGCCATTTTGCTCCCTATAGCAAGAATAATTTCTATCTCCTTATTATTGCTTCATGAATTTCTGCAAACATTTCTATGCCAGTCATGGCCATAGTCATTTCTCACAGCAAGTAAGAGGTCTGCTTTTCTTCTCCCTTCTTCAGTATATGTTTAATTTTTTTTCCTAAATACTCCTGACAGCCTCACTTATATAACTGTGCTCAGCATTTTATTTTACTTTGCTTTCCACCTAAAGCAGCTGTCTTCTCTCCGTCAAACCTAGACCCCTTCTGCCTTCAAACTGCTGCTTAAAATTCATCTCTACAGAGTCTCCAATCCATTAACAAAGATTTGGTAAGCAATGGCTTGAGGTAGATTCTGTAGGGGCTAAGACAAAGCCCTGTCCTTTGAGGAGTGCTAGCTCTAAGCTGGAAAAATTAGACCCTCACACAGAGTGGGGGAAGAATTAGCAATTGTGAGTGGCATACTCTCAGTGCCAGCTGTGTCGTATGGGCAGGGTGTCCTGGTGGAGAGCACTGTGGGCAGGCAGGGTCAGGAGGCGGAACTTGAGCTGGGCCTTGAAAAATGAGCCAATTTCAAATAGGCAAAGGGGAAGGGAAAGGAAATTGGAAAGGGGAAGTGGAATAATGTCAGCAAGAGGCAAAGACACAGGAATGTGGACATTTGTTCCTGGACAATGAGAGCCAACGTTATGCAGAGGCAGAGGTTTGTGGAGACCTAGCAGTGGCACAGCTGGAAAGGTAGTGTGGGGCCAGATTGGAGGACCTTGGATGTTAGGCTACTGTTCTGAAGTCAGTGGGATTACTGTGCAGAAGAATGACCTGATAGGATCCAGATTTAGATACCTTTATCTAATTATAGTATACTTAGTGGCCTTGGAGTTAGGGCAAAATGGTGGTGTCGGTAGCAGCCAGGCAGGAGGGAGAAGAAACTCTGACTTGCAGCCAGCTTATCACTCTGCCACTCCAGAAATCTCACAATTTCTATGTGTCTAGCTCTATGAAGCTGATACACTACCTGTTATCAGCTGGGAGGTAAGGTTGAGAACATGGAGCATGGTATCTTTGAGCCAGTCAGACCTGGATTCAAATTCAGACTCTGCCACTTAGTTGCTTTTGAATTTGGGCCAGTCATTTAACCTCCCTGAGCCTTGGTTTCCTCATCAGTGAAACACGGAAAACACTAAACTCACACAGAAGTTAATAAGAAAGACTGGCACATCAAAGATAAATCTTCAACCAATGTTCCTTTCCTTCCTTCTCTCCTCTTGTAGTTAGCTTTGTGACCCTGAGTATCTTTTTCTCTGGGAGAATTGCCTCATGCAAAATGAGACAGCTGTCCTTTCCTACTTTACTATGCTAAAAGAAAAGGCCTTGCCTATCCAGTAACACATCTGACCAGTCCTTCTTTCTCCTTCTTCTTACTCTACTAGGGATGGAATTCATTCATCCCATCAACAAACATTTATTGAGAGCCTATTATGTGTCAGGCACTGTTCTTGGTCCTGTAGACAAAGCAGTGAACAAAACCAGACAAAAATCTCTGCCCTTGTAGAACTGATATTCTAGTTGTGGCTGCAGAAGAGTCATACAATAAACAAATAAATATATAATATGTGCTAAGAAGAAAAATACAGCAAAATAAGGGGACAGAGAATGATAGGTTGATAGGAAATTGGCCAAGGAAAGGTTCTCTGATAAGGTGACATCTAAGAAGAGTCCTGGAGGAAGTAAGGGAGAAGCCATGTGGCTGTCTGGGAGAATAGCATTTCAGGCAGGAGGAAATACAGGTAAGAAGACCCTTAAGTGGGAGCATTCTTTGCAGGTTCAAGGAACAACCAAGAGTCCAACATGACTGGAGCAGAGTGAACAAGGAAAACAGAGGTAGATTACAAGCCCAGGGAGGCAAACAGCAATCAGATCATGTAGGGCCTTGTAAGCCAAGATAAGAACTTTGAGAGAGATGGAGAACCATTGGAGGATATGGAGCATAAGAGTGATAGACTCTGACTTAATATTTTCACAGAATGTCTCTGACTACAGGGTAGGGAATAGACTGTAGGATGGCCAGGACAAAAGCATGGAGACCCTGTATACATTTATAGTAATCCAGGTGAGAGAGCACTGGGGTTTGGACTAGGATGATGACAGGAAGGTGGTGAGAAGTGGTCGGGTTCTAGATACATTTTAAAGGCAGAACTGACAGAACCCACTAACATATTTGATGTGGAGTGTTCAAGAAATCGTTCAAGGATGATCTCATAGTTTTGGGCTTGTCCGATGGGAGGTTGGCGTTGCCATTTACTGAGATGCAGAAGACCAAGGGATAAGTACCTTTCGGGGGAGAAGAGGTTTGTTTTTGGTCATGTTAGGTTTGAGATGTCTATTAGACAGTTAGGTGAAAATGGAGAGGATCAAGTTGAATATAAAAGCAACAAGTCAGGGGAAGTTGGTGAGAACATATAGGTCCTATCTCAAACTTTAAGTATGCAGAAGCAGGGCCAGGGACTTAGTGAAGGCAAATTATGTAGATGCTTTTCTACATTTCTGCCATGTCCTTGAGTACTGCTACATGTTTTTCCTCTCATCCTTTTTTGATGGAAGTCTCCTACATAACAGGGACTAACATTTACTATGCATTTATTATATGCCACACAGTGATAGCATCTCAAGGAGTTGAGGAAGTGCCACCCCATAATATGCCACTTTGGACTTCAAACTGAGGGCATTTGGGGAACAGCAAATTCAGGGAGGGATTTCTGAACTTTGCTTTTCTGTCTAAAGACAGATCCTCCAAAAGGAACTCAATTGTTATGAATCCCCTCCCTGGAAATCTCATCAACCAGGGAAGATTAAACCCGTATTACAAGAGAGGAGACTGGAGGTTGACATCATGCCCAGATAAACTTTATCACAGGGTGTCACCTATTCTTCTGAGGTCCCATTTATCTTTCCCCAAAATCATTTATTCCTCCTAGAGGCCTACTTCCCCCCTCCCCTCTTCCCTATGAAAAGGGTCTATAAGCTTCTAGATCTCACTGGGTTGGGCATTCACTTTTTTTTCATGTGATGTCCCCATGCATGTAAAAAAAATGTGTATGCCTGCTATAGTTTGGATGTGGTTTGTTGTCCCTACCAAATCTCATGTTGAAATTTGATCCCCAACATTGGAGGTGGTGCCTAATGGGAAGTGTGTTAGTTATGAGAGCAGATTCCTTGCGAATAGATTAATGCCCTCCCTGGGGATGAATGCATTTTTGCTCTGTTAGTTCCCCCCAGAACTGGTTTTTAAAAAGAGCCTGCCCCCACCCCATCTCTCTTGCTTCCTCTCTCCCCATGTGATCTCTGCACATGCTAGCTCTCCTTCACCTTCTGCCATGAGCGAAAGCAGCCTGAGGTCCTCATCAAATGTTCCGTCCTAAACTTTTCCCAGACATCAGAATCATGAGCCAAAGAGCCTTTTTTTTCTTTATAAATTACCCAGCCTCAGGTATTCCTTTATAGCAACACAAAATAGACTAAGATAATATATTTTCTCCTATTAATCTGTCTGCTGTCAATTTATTTCACAGACTCAGTTACCAAACCATCTGAGGATAGAGGAAAGCCTTCCCTCTCCTACACATCCTGTTTAAGTACAGCTGTCTTGCAAAATATATACTGTCATCTCCGTTTTGCAGATAAGAAAACTGAGGCTCTGTAAGAGAAGCAAAAATCACTTGTCCTAAGTCACATAGCTTATAAGTGAATAAGGTGGGATTCAAACCAGGATCTAAGTCCAAAGTTCGTGTTCCTTCCAACTATCTGCTTATCGCTAAGTAGGCCAGAGAGTCACCTGATCTCTATGTCAATTATTTATTCTGTGGATTAACCAGAGCTAAGAGGTATTTAAAACCAGTCCCTGCCTAACTCCTTAGCATATTCCACTCAATTGGTGGGTATTCAGGGGTTGACAACATATTTTGGATCTTTATTATTTGGGGGTTGTCAACTAATATTGTTTTATTTTATTTTATTTTATTTTATTTTATTTTATTTTTTGAGATAGAGTTTCGCTTTTGTCACCCATGCTGGAGTGCAATGGCACAATCTCAGCTCACTGCAACCTCCGCCTCTCTGGTTCAAGCGATTCTCCTGCCTCAGCCTCCTGAGTAGTTGGGATTACAGGTGCCCGCCACCATATCCAACTAATTTTTGTATTTTTAGTAGAGATGGGTTTTCACCATGTTGGCCAGGCTGATCTGGAACTCCTGACCTCAGGTGATCTGCCCATCTCAGCCTCCCAAAGTGTTGAGATTACAGGCATAAGCCACCACGCCCAGCTATATTATTTTTTAGGGCCAGACAAACAAAAGTAGGAAGGGAAACTTGATGAGACAGACAGGTCAGTGAAATATTACAAACCAACTATATTTGAATTTCTGGATTATTTATTTTTCTGGATTACCCACAACTCCCATAGCAGCACAAGTAAGAGGATAATTTCACAATTTTCATTTGGTTCTATTTCCTTTGTAACTTTCCATAATGTATCATGTAGCTCTTCACCCAGGAAATGTTTCATAAGTGGTACGGACAGGCATCCCTTGGACAAGTTCCCTTTTTGGAATTCTAGGTAGTCTAAGTTACCATGAGTGACTTCATGTCTTATTCATTTGACAAACAATATTGGTGCCTACTATGTGGTAGGTGCCATGCTAGGTATTAGAAATATCAAAATAAAACAATATTGGTGCCTACTATGTGGTAGGTGCTATGCTAGAGATTAGAAATAGCAAAATAGAAAGGACACAATTCTTACCATCAAGGAGCTCATAGTTTAGTGGTAAGAAATCCATGTGAAACATTCAAAATGCAGTGTGGTAAGTGATATCATCGAAGTATGCTCAGGGTGCAATGAAAGCACAAAGGAAGTCTGGTTGGAGTGAGTTGTGGGGCCATACCAGACAGAACATGTGAATTGATTCTTGAAGAATTTATCAGGTTTCTAAGGTAGGGGCAATCTTGACAAAGAAACTAGCTTGTTCAAAGGCACGGTGGTGTGAGAAGTGTCAGCAAATTTAGTAGTGTGCAAGCATGACTTCCTTGTAAAATGGTGGAAGATAATGTTGGAGAGACAGATTAGAGGGCATGTTAAGGAGCTTATATCTTGTCTCCCGTAGTACCTGGGATCAAAGAGGTAAGGTGAATGAGTGACAAGGACAGTATTGAAGGATAGAAGAAAGAGGTGGTGATGGCTGTGGAACTTGATTGTTCATGCTTATTTCAAGGAGACAGTTCTAGCTGAGTGTAGCCACATGGGAATGTGAATCCAGAGTTATAGGGTCTTCTGGTTTTTCAACAGAAAAGCAGGAAATCTGGATTTTTTAAAAATGTGAAATCTCCAGAGTTCCAATAGCTGACAATTGCTTTTTTTTTTTTTTTAATTCAAAGGTTTAGTTGATACTGCACCGAACACAACACATCTGTTTGCTGGATGTGGCCTGCAGGCTGTCATTGAGACCTGTGCTTTAGGGGACAGGATACGTATGGAAGCATAGAAGCTAACTGAAACAAAACTTTAAAACACTTAAAAAATAACCACATACATTCCTCTCTGGATTGCCCCATTCCAACATTTCTACTGCATATGATGACACATGTTC
The DNA here is from genome assembly GCF_029289425.2 of Pan paniscus. Lineage (NCBI taxonomy): Eukaryota > Metazoa > Chordata > Mammalia > Primates > Hominidae > Pan > Pan paniscus. The sequence goes on from NC_073272.2 coordinate 69,288,635, forward strand.
TTTCTCTGGGGAAGCAAAGAGAGGTCCCAGGTCAAATGCAACCCTCAGGGCTTCTGAGGGCAATGGTGTAATCCAGAGTCTCAGTCAAGCCTGGTAGAACATGGTAAGGTGAGACCAGTGTGGCCCCTGAGCATCACCATCACCACCAGGAGATGGCTGTCATTTGTTTCCTTTTCATTTTAGAGGAAGAAAGGGCAGCCTGTTTAAACTGTGTATGCAAGAAAGTCAACATGGCCAGTGACAACACAGACAAAACACAGTGTAAAGGCTGTTAAAGTTCAAACTCCTCATTTTACTGCCGGAGAAACTAAGGCCCTGAAAAAGCACAGTGACTTGCTCAGAGGGACCCAGCAACCTAGTGGCAGGATGAAGTCTCCTGACTCCTGGTCTAGCATTCTTTCCAATAATCCCGGGCTGTGATAATTAAAGTAAATCAGCCTGGCAGTTTTCCTAGCATCTAGAATTCCTGGACTGGACAAGCAGGACTTGAGAGCAGCTGTTAAACACCTTTTTTCCCCTTAGCTCTAGGATGATGATATTCTTTGTGAACTTTATATTTCATGGGTAGGGGTTAAAGAGACGACACAAAGATGTTTTTGAAGCACTGAGACCATTCACAAAGTGTACAGAGAAAAGTTGTCTGTGGCTAATATATTTAAGGCTTATGACCTCTGTGCTCTCTGGACTGACCTGCCAGCAGATGCTTTTGGTTTTGTGTTTTATTTCTCTTATTTTGTCTTCTTTTCTATTTCTATCTATGGTTTTCTTCTCTTCCACCAGCCTAGGTCTTAGGCCTACACATAAGTGCCCCCAGCATTGCTGAGCCTCCATGATGACACTCAAGATGCCTGCTGCAAGTCAATAAAATTGTTAATTATTCATTACTCAATAACACGGAATGAGAGTGCGTAGTGACTATGAAGCATACATGGTTCCCCTGCTACGGTCATTTCGCTTTCTATAATCTCAGACTAGTAACTCTTGTCAATTGTGACTCTTGATTTAATCCTTTCCATCCTTCATTTCAGGGTCTATTGTTCTGCCTTTTGCCACTTTTTTTTTTTATCTGAACCCGTTTCTGATTGGTGCAGCTGTTGAAGATGCTGCAGTTGCAGCAGTGTACATCTGGAACATTTGGCTGACTTGTTGAACTTCCCCCAGGGAGTACTCCAGGAGAAGGATGGGAGGGGTGGAGAGGCCAGAACAGTTGCCTGTAAATAAAGATGCCAGTAGTGTCTGGCCATTCTGTGGACCACACTTGTACAAATCCACTTCATTCTGGCCCTCGGTTTCCCTGTCTACTCACTGAAGACATATGTTCTCCAATCAAAACTGCTGCAGTGGAAGAAATCTATTCTGGCTGTGGATGCTCTCATACAGCATTTTTTGCATTGTACAGGGATCGATAGATATTTGTTGAATTAATTAATATATCAAGAAATCCTAGGAGACTGTTTTACCCTTCAAGGGACAACATCATTTCAGTTCCGCTTGGCATGGGGCGGCTTCTCTGTTACTTAGATTGAGCCTTCAGAGTCACTCCAGGAGTGAGGCTGCTTGAGTCCCACCCATTCCCATAGTTCCCAGGCTCCTGGGTCTCCTTTTCTTCGGGCGAGCCATTGAATTGCAAACACAGCAGGCATGGTTTCATTCCAAACCCAGAGCTGTTTTAATTAGTTTAACGTCTGTTAAACGCTTTGAAGATTGGAAGCAACAGATAAGTACTGGATGATGTTATTAACAACTGCAGTTAATTGCAAACATTTCTATTAATGCTAGTTTCTGCCTCCTTTTCTTTGCTCTACTTTCTTTCCAAGGTTCCCAAATTCTTAGCCTCCCCCTCCTTTCCTCCCCGTACTGGCGCTATAGGGTTAAACTGGGGCGGAGCCCAGGGATGAACGACAGCGCCAGTCACCAACTGGGACGGGGCAAGCGGGAAGAGCAGGGTGGGGCGGCCAGGCAGAGGCGAACCCTCACGCCCCCAGTCCCCGCCCCGCGGCTGGAGGCCCGGCTGGAACGGCACGGGGCGGGGCGCCAAGGCTTGGCGGCCCCGTGGTTGGGCGTCCCGGCAGCCGCTTGAGGGATGGGGCGGGGTCGGCCGGGACCTCCTCCTTCATTCCCTCGGCGGGCCGAGCCTCCCCTCTCTCCCGCCCCTCCTCCTCCCTTTCCCACCCCTCGGAGTGGAGCTGCACATGCGGCTGCTCCCTGCTCCGTCCCGCCCAGCCACTGTCGCGCAGGAACGGGTCCCTGCAGCCCCCAGCCGATGGCAGGACAGTAGCCGCCTGTCAGAGGTCGTGAACGGCTGAGGCAGACGCAGCGGCTCCCGGGCCTCAAGAGAGTGGGTGTCTCCGGAGGCCATGGGCTACCCGGAGGTGGAGCGCAGGGAACTCCTGCCTGCAGCAGCGCCGCGGGAGCGAGGGAGCCAGGGCTGCGGGTGTGGCGGGGCCCCTGCCCGGGCGGGCGAAGGGAACAGCTGCCTGCTCTTCCTGGGTTTCTTTGGCCTCTCGCTGGCCCTCCACCTGCTGACGTTGTGCTGCTACCTAGAGTTGCGCTCGGAGTTGCGGCGGGAACGTGGAGCCGAGTCCCGCCTTGGCGGCTCGGGCACCCCTGGCACCTCTGGCACCCTAAGCAGCCTCGGTGGCCTCGACCCTGACAGCCCCATCACCAGTCACCTTGGGCAGCCGTCACCTAAGCAGCTGCCATTGGAACCGGGAGAAGCCGCACTCCACTCTGACTCCCAGGACGGGCACCAGGTGAGTCACCTAGTAGGGGCGGCGGCGGCCCCCTCCCCTCGCGGGTAGGGCGAGGGCCCTCCGCCACAGGGGCCTGGGAGCACTCTGCAACCTCGAGCCAATTTAGAGGGCAGGACCAGGGAGGGACCAGGCGAGCAAGGGAGAAGTTGCCCAGGGCAGGTTGTCTTCGGTCCCTGGCCCAGCTAATCCAGACTCCCTGGGGACCCCTTGACTTGGAAAGTCTCGCGCGCGCCCGCGGCCCCTGGCTGCGGGCTGCCTCGAGAAAAGTTGGCGACGCTCCCGTCGAGGAGGTGCCTGCGCTGCCCCCCGGCCGACTAACGGCTTGGCCCTTCTGCTCGTGATGAGGTTCTCTGCCCGCGGTGCTTGTTTTTTCGTGTCTAGAGCTGATGCCAGAACCAGCAGGCTCCCCTTTGGAGTTGGAGCTGTAAACAGCTGTAATAACTGTTCCACGCCCGCCCGTTGAAACAACTTTTAACCGCATTTTCAGCGCGGGTCCTTGTGCGCTGACCAGAACGTGGGCTTGTTCACACTTACCTGCAATTTGAGACTGATTGTCCTCGGCGTTCTAGTGAGGATCAGCGCCCCTGAGGAATTCTGGTAGAAATATGCCGTCTTGCTAGACAACTTCTGAACAGCAATTTAAAAAATCTATGGAAATAAAACTCACCCTTTGCATGCCGGTTCTGATTCTTAAGCGGGGTAGGTGTGCGGTGGGAAGGGTGGGTGGGAAGCGCTTTTACTACTGCTAGCTTGAGAACAGGAATCTGCCAATGGAATAATTACTCAGGACTCGTCCCCCAAGAGCAGTTTTGTTTTTTTTTTTGCAATCTTTATGGTGTTTGTGCCCTAATAAGCAAACTATTAGCTTTGGTGTTTGTTTTCTATTCTATTCTTTCTAGCTTTTTATTCAAGTAAATTTCGTTCACTTAACGTAAATATTGTCTTGGTTGCCATATGTGAAACTTAGGAGAAGCATCCAAGGATCCTTTCGAGGTGGCTAAAGAATAATAGTAAAATTGTACCTCTTAGGGAAGAGAGCAAGTTGTACAAATAAGTTCCTTGAGGTGAGGGACCCAAGCCTTCTATATTTACTGCCACATCCAGAGTCATTGTCACAACTCTGTAAACATTATTTGTGCCACTTTGACCTCCCATCTAAAGTGGTACGCTTGATAGAGACATCACATTCATGATAATAGTGTAATGTTAGGACTGATACTTAAAAAAAAAAAAAAAGATGTGCATTGTAAAGTTGCCCTGAGCCTTAAAATGTCTTACTAGCACACTCCAATTTATATAACAGCTTATCAAAGAAGAGAATCAGCAGACATGCTTCTCATACTTGAAACTTTAAACATTGTAGCTAAACGATAATTAACTAGGATTCTGACTCCTTTATTTATCTACTGCCACTCCCCCCACACCCCAATGCCCAGCAGAAGTATTTAGCAGCTGAACATTGATATTCTGTGAAAAGATGAAAGAATTAAACTTCTTTAATCAAATGTTGGCCAATACTTTTTGGCATTCAGGATGGACAGAGCCATTTTTATAGACTGAGGATTAGCAGAACAGCTGTACTGTAAGGTTTCTGTGATGGCATGAAACTCTTACAGGTGTATAATGGCATTTAGTTACCTACCCTTTGTGTGGCACTAAAATAGTTCTGTCTAGATTTAAACACAGCTTCCTATCTTCTGTCTTTTATTCTTTCTGTTTTAATATTTTTGAGCAATAGAAGCAAGGATACTAGCTCTTTACATTTGTTGACATTAATTGGAATCAGTTTCCTAGAGTTATGAAGGGCTTATATGGGTCCATTTCGTTTGATTCCCTTGGGAAACATAGGCCCTAAAGGGAAAGTGACTTGCCCAAGGTCACATAACTAGAGTCAAAACTGGGATGATAGTTGCTCTAACTCCTAGTTGGGTGCCCATTCCCCCAACTACCTCCTGGGACCTTTTGCGAGGGAGCAAGATGGAGCTCCACATTAGAACTTTTGCAAAGTAGAGGGCTCAGATCTGCATCATTTTGTTCTACTCTGCCTGTGTTTTGACCACAGTAAGTTTAACCGTGTGTTCCTTATTCTTCCTGAACTTCACTTTCAGATTTGGAGTATACTTTGAAGGAATTTTAGCCCAAATTCAACTTGTTTATTTTAAGTTGTTCAACTTAAGTTTATCTTATCTTGTATATTAGTTTTAGTATACAAAAATAACTTTTTTAAAAAGTTGATTGGGTATTAAATTAATACTGCTACAAGCTTGGGTAAAATTTCTAGTGCCCTGGTGCACCCTCTGCTGGCTTTACAGTGACATTTAATTTTCAGTATCTGCTGACACTCAGAATTCTACATTGTGCTGACAGATTCTTATTCGGTAAATAAGGAAGTAAACAGCCTTGTGGGATTTGGCCACGTAGGTCATATTTTTATATTTTAGTTTTTAAACACAAACAACTGCTGTTACAGCAAATCTTGGATGGAGAGGAAGAAAGATAAAAATATACACCCTTCAACGGGCAGTACATTCAGGTTTCTTACCAGTTTATCTGTAAGGAGTGAAGGCAAGCTGATGAGAGTAAACTGCAGGAAGCTCTCATGAGACCAAGTGGGCAGAACAGTCAGAGACACTTCATGCAGGTAGGCAAAAGTAAACCTATCCATACTTATGAGATGATGGGCTCTGGGCTCTCAGTTATGACTCAAGAAAGGGACCTGGAAATCACTGTAGATGTATGTATATCATCTGTCAATTTAAAAACTTTTTAAGCAGGGCACACAAGGAAGTTAGGGCAGGTAGGATACAGAGCAGAGAGATCAGCACAGTTCTCCATGTGAAATGTTAGAAAAGTCTCCCTGGTGGGGACACACTTGCTGATGATAAAGTGAGAGAGTCACATCAGACCTTCCATAATCAATCATCTCCTTCAGCTGGAGCAACCAAGTAGCTGAGATTTGTCTGGATAGTTGGTGGAGATTATCTCAAGAGCAAGGGATATCTCATTTGTGTCTGAATTAGGACAATATACAGTAATATGATTGTCAGAGTAAAAAACTAAAAATCACTGTTGATCATTCTGTGGAGATGTTGCGCCAGTTGTGATTGTGGTCCTCAGAGGCCAAGAATGTAGTGGGTATCATCAGGAAGGGTGTCAAAAACAACAAAACAAACCACTTACAAAACACTTATTTTTTCCATGTACAAGATCAAAAGCAGATTGGCTTCTACAATCAGACAGGAAATTCTGGTGGCTGCTCCTCAAGAAAAGCCTAACAGCTGATAAAAGTCCTCAAAAACCCCATTAAATTGATCAAAAGGATGAAGGGATTTTCTAGTTGGTTTTTCAGTCTGGATAGAAAGAGGTTGAAGGAGGAATATGATCAAAGTCTACCAAACCATGAGCGAGATGAATATGATTAATATATTGGTGTAACGTAACAATCCAGTTCAATAAATAGAAAGCCTGCTGTGCCAGACACAATGTTAAGTATTAGACACCTTTTAATGTTTGAAAAGTTATTTTCAAGAGGAGGCAAATAAAGGTAGTATCTTATTCAACTCATTGTCTCAAGTAATAGTCAAAATTATGGGTAGATCAATACAGATTTACTTAGAACTGTTAGGGCTATTTGGAGTATGTTCCTAATTATTTGAAGTGATGTCATAGATGTCAACCTTAAAGTTCTACAAAACATTGCTTGACATAACTGGATAGACCATTAGTGTATCCAGAGTTGACATTACCTGTGTTAAGGCTCTTCGATCAAGAACATAACTAGGAATCATTCGAGGTGATTCAAGGTGAGCACAATGAATAAATCCAAGGATTTTTTTTTTTTTTTAGGGAGGTGGGATCTAGATAAAATACCTTTACTGTGGGTTTGAATACAGAACTTTTGATCAACTTGCTTCGTTATTCCCATCGCATTTTCTCTCTCACTAACTCTGCTGCAACCCACCCATCATATCCTGTCTTAGAATCATTCTTTAGTTGTTATTGCTGTTGTTTTCAAATACATTTTATGTCTTTACATTAGAGCTCCTTAGAAATCTGCCTGCATTTTTGTCTTTCTCCATAATGCCTGACACAGTGCTAGTTACAGTTACTGTACTCAAATACTTGTTGAGTTGAATATTATTTTGGGACTTTGGAGGTGTTTATGTAAAACAAAGACATTTTCTCTTTCTATAACAGGCCTGTTTTCCTCAGGTCTTGCTAAGCCTGTGACCTGTCAGCTATGCTTAGGTGAGTAAATAGTTCCACTGGAAATGTTTCACTGATTTCTAGAATAATTAGAAAGTGAAATGGAGAAGAGCCTTAACCACGTGGTCAGTCTCCCAGTTTCACACCTTCTCTCTAAAATGGTGCAAAAAGCTTCCTGTAATATATTGTTTGATGTTTTGTTTTATTTGCTTTTAGGTCTCATATCTTTCTTTCTATCTTAGATCTTGTGAAAAAATAATCTGTAATTTATCTGTAACTACCTTATAGAGAAGATCTCTTTAAAGTAAAGAACCTCTGAAGCCATTTAATTCCCAAGAACATTACCAAGAGAAACCACCTTGCCTGTAGAGGACCATTTTATCTAACTCCTCTGTAAATACTCAGGACTTAGCTTTTCATTTCATTTCTTTCTTTTATTAAAAATCTTTTCTATTGAAGTATAACTCACACACAGAAAAGTTTATAAATCATATTTGTACAATTTGATGAATCATTACAAAGTGAATATACTCCGTCACCAGCACCCAGGTCAAGAAATAGAACATTATTATATGCCACAACTCCTCCTTACACCCTATTGTTATCACTATATCCTCCTCACTCTCTCAAGTTCTGACATCATAGATTAGTTTTTTTATCTTTCTCCATAGTGCCTGACATAGTGCTAGTTGGATTAGTTTATTAGTTTTGTTCATTTTGAACTTTATATAAATGAAATCAAACAGTGTGTATTCTTTTGGATCTGGTGTTTTTTGCTCAATACTGTTTTTGTGACATCCATTCAGGTTGTTGCTTGTGGCTGTAGTTTTTTATTTGTATTTTTTGTGTGTGTGAGACAGAGTCTTGCTCTGTCACCCAGGTTGGAGTGCAGTGGCATGATCACAGCTCACTGCAGCCATAACCTCCCAGGAACAAGCGATCTTCCAACCTCAGCTTTTTGAGTAGCTGGGACCACAGGCACATGCCACCATGCCTCATTTTTAATTTTTTATAGGCTCATTTTTAATTTTTTTATAGAGACAGGATCTCTCTATGTTGCCCAGACTGGTCTTGAACTCCTGGCCTGAAGCAATACTCTCACCTCAGTGTACCAAAGTGATGGGATTACAGATGTGAACCACCATGCCCAGCCATTTATTTGTATTTTTGTATATTATTTCGTTGCTCGAATATACCACAGTCTATTTACTCTATTTTTAATGAATTTGTGGATTGTTTCCAGTCTGGGGCTATTACGGATGCTGATGTTGTGAATATTATTATACATGTCTTTTGGTTACATATGCTTGAATTTCTATTGCTTGTATAGATCGGAGTTGCTGGGTCATGGAGGATGCATATTTTTGACATTATTGATAATGACAGTTTTTCTAAGTCATTGTATCAATTTACATGCTCACCAGCAATGTATGAGAATTTCAGTTGTTTCACATTCTTACTAACACTTGGTATTGCCAGTCTTTTTAGCCATAGCTGTTCTGGTGGGTGGCTTTGTAGTAATATCCGTTGATTTTAATTGGCATTTCTCAGAAGACTGATGAGGTTGTGCTCTTTTTCATGTTTATTATGCATTTGCATATCTTCTGTGAAATGCCTATACAAGTTTTTTGCCCATTTTTCTATTAATTTGTCTGTCCTTTTCTTATAGATTTGTAGGAATTCTTTATATACTCTGAATATGAACTATTTTTTGTATTTTTTATGTTGTAAGCCATTCCCAAATCTGTGATTTACCTTTCTTTATGGTATCCTTTGATGAACAGAAGTTTTTAATTTTAATGTGTTTAATTTTTTAGTATTTTCCTTTATGGATAGTGTTTTCTGTGTCCCATTTAAGAAATATTTTCTTACCTTGAAATTGTAGATATTCTCCCATATTATCTTCTAGAAGCTTTATGTTTTTGACATTTACATTTAGGTCTATACTCCACTTGAAATCGATTTTTGTGTATGCTAAGATACAGAAACTAAGCTTCATTTTTTAAAATATAGATATCCAACTGATTCAGTACCATTAATTATAAGGACTGTCTTTCCCCCAGTCCTCTATAGCATCACCTTTGTCATAAATCAGGTGCCTGTATATATGCAAGATTGTTTCTGAGCTGTTTATTCTATTGTGTTGGTCTCTTTGTCATTACATCACTACCACAATCTTAATTACTGGACTTTATTATTACCTGGTAAAGCAACTCCTTTCACCTTGTTCCTCTTATTTAAAAGTATCTTGGATATTCTTGGCCCTTTGCATTTAGAATCAGCTTGTCATGTTCCACAAAAAAGAAACGTGCTGAGATTTTTATTGGGATTGCATTGCATCTAAAAATCAATTTAGAGGGAACTCACCATTTTATGGTATTCAGTTTTCCAATCCATGAACATGCCCAGCAGATTTGGTGTTTGGTGAGTGCCTTCTTCTTGATCCATAGAATGACACACTCTTGCTGTATCCTCACGTGGTGGAAGGGATAAATGCACTTCCTTGGACCTATTTTATAAGGACATTAATCTCATTTACAAGGGCTCTGCCCTCATTATTTAATTGCCCCCTAAAAGCCTCATCAAATACCATCACATTGGTGATGGTATTTCAACATATGAATTTTGGGGGGAACACAAACATTCAGACCATAGCAAACCTATTTTAGACATTTTCTCAGCATCCTTTATGTCTGTTACATACTTTTCTCTGTATTCTGTCCTTCTTTTTCTCTCTATACTTCATTCTAGGTATTTTCTTTTTTTTCTTTTTTTTTTTGAGACAGTTGCATCTACATACTTTATTTTCAAAAAATCTTCACAGGAACAATGCAAGGTAGATACTGCTGTGTCTCTATTTTTACATGTGGAGAAGCAGACCCAGAGGGGTTAAATAACTGTCTGCAATCATATAGCTATTTCTGGAACTGTGTTTTAAATAGGAATTTTATAAACCATATATAGAACTTGTATCAACTGGACCATTTAAAATGTGCATGGAGAAGTTTCTATTTAAAGGACTCCCATGAAAGGTAGATTAATTCAATAAGTAGTATTGGGATTTACTGACTTGCCATTTTGGGGGTTTAAAAAAAAAGACAAGTAAAACTGGATCCTTATCTCACCTCTTATACCAAAATAAATTCCAGATGGAACAAAGATTTACATGTAAAACATGAAGTCACAGACATCCTAGAAGAACACATGGATGCATATTTTTAGAATCTTACATTCTGGATATTTTCCTGTGACTTAACTTCCAATTCATTAATTCTGTCTTCAGCTTTGTCTAAACTCCCTTTAAACTCACTCATTGAGTTCTTAATATTATTTGTCATGTTTTTTATTTTTAGAATTTTCATTTGGTTCTTTTTATAAGATAGTGTTTGGTTCTCAGCCAAACTCTGCCAAAATATCTTTTAACATACTGGCCATAATTATTTGAAAATCTTCATTTGATTACTCATTATTTCAATCCTTGAGGGTACGTTTCTATTGTCTATTGTTTGTCTTAATTTTCTATCACTTTACCTTTCTCCTGGTTAGTTTTGATTGAATGGTAGACATTATATATGAAAGATTATAGTAGAGATGGTTTGAGACCTCAGTTATTTTTATCTTTATCTAGAAAGGATTTATACTCACTTCTGGCACGTGGTTAGAGACACTAGCAATCTCACATCTCCTTAATTCAATATGAGACTGAGATAATTTAAAGCTGCCCTTCAATCCAAGTGAAGGTTGACTTACCCTTCCTTTTAGTATTTATGCCTTCTAAGTTGAAACCCAAAGCTTGGGTTTTTTTTTCCCCTTGGGAGTTCTCCCTCTTTGAAGGGTCCTTAATTCCAATTTTTGTTCTTGTAGCTTCATGAGTCTGTCAGAAGCTCCTCTCTCTCTCTCTCTCTCTCAGCTGACTCTACTATATCAGCCAATGACCTTAGGAGAAAAACAGCCTCTCTCAGTTTTCTTTTTATCCTGCATTTTGGCTTTATAGTATTGCATTACTTTGTTAGATCTCAGATATCTTCAAACATATATCGTTTATATCTTGCCCCAATTTTCTTGTGTTTTTTTAAGCAGGAAATTTAGCCCAAATTACTTTTGCTTCCATTACTAGAAGCAGAATCAGCTTATCATTTCTTCAACAAATGTTTATTGATCATCTCCTGTGTATCATGCACTGTACAAAACAATGGAGATGCAGCTGTTGAACAGATTAGAGGGGATTCCTGCCATTGTGGAGCATACAGACAAGTGAACAGGCACATATAATACAATTTCATAAAGCAATGGTAGGGTTAATCATAGGATGATCTAGAGCACTAAGGAGGAGTACCTGACCATGACTTTTGAAATCAAGGAACATGTTCTTGACAAAGCATCTTCTGAGCTTAAACCTAAAAAGTAAGTAAGAATTATCTAGGATAAGACTGTTTTAGGCAGTAGGAACAGCAAGTGCAAAGGCCTGGAGATGAAAGAGAACATGGTACATCCAGGAATAAGAAAACCTAGTTTGTATGAAGCTACTATTATCAAGACAGTGTGGTTCTGGCATAAGGACAGGCATATATATCAATGGAACAGGACTGAGAGGTCAAAAATAAACTCTTATATTTATAATCAATTGATTTTTGACAAAAGTACCAAGATGATTAGTTGGGGGGAAAAGATACCCTGTTCAATAAATGATGTTGGGAAAATTGGATATCCACATGCAAAAAAGATGAACTTAGATACTCACTAGAGACCATACCCCAAAAATGAACTCAAAATGGATCATAGGCTTAAATGTAAGTACCAAAACAATAAAATGTTTAGAAGAAAACATAGAAAATCCTTAAGATCTTGCAGAGCAAAGATTTATTAGATATGACACCAAACACATAGTCTAAAAAAGAAATGAACCGTTTTGGAAAGAAACTTTTTTTTTTTTTTCAAAAGAAAACCTTGAAAAATGAAAAGAAATGCAACAGACTAGGAGAAAATCTTTGGAAAACATATATCTGGTAAATAACTTATATTCAAAGGAATTTACAAAGGATTCTTGGAATGTAATAATAAGACAAACCAAACAAAAAAATGAGCAAAAGATATGAACAGATATTTTACCACAAATGAAGATACACAAATGGCTAAATAAATACATGAAAACATGTTCGACATCATTATCCATTACAGAAATTTAAATTAAAACCACAGTGAGATACCATTTCACACCCACTAGACTGGCTATAATGAAAAAGACAATAAGAAGTGGAGATGTGGAGACATGGAAACTCTCATACATTGCTAGTGGAAATGTAAAATGATTCAGCTGTTTTGTAAAACAGTTTGTCAGTTCCTCAATAAGTTAACATAGAATTACAATATGACCCAGCATTTCCACTCCTAGGCATACACCTAAGATAATTGAAAACGTATGTTCACACAAAAGCCTCTACATTGAATGTTCATAGCAGCATTATTCATAATAGTCAAAAAGTAAAACAGCTCCAATGTCTGATGTGGTATAATGTGATATAATATTCTATACAATGCAATATTTTTCAGCCATTAAAAGGAATGAATTATGAATAATGCTACAACATGGCTGAGCCTCAAATATATTATGCTAAGTGAAGGAAGTTAGTCACAAAAAAACCACATTGTATGATTCCATTTATATGAAATGTCCAGAATAGGCAAATATATAGAGACAAAAATTAGATTACTGGATGCCTGGGGCAGGGGGTAGGAATTAGGATTAACTGAATATGGGCATAAGGGCACTTATTGGGGATGAAAATATTCTAAAACTGATTTACCACAGCCAGGGTTATAGCAGTGGAACGAAATAAAGGAAATGATGCAAGAGATATCATGAAGTTACACAATTCTGTAAAGTTACTAGAAATTATTGAATTGTACACTTAAAATGGATGAATTCTACAGTATGTGAATTATATCTATATAAAGTAGTTTTTTTTTAAGTGTCTGGCACATAGAAGATGGTGAATAAATGTGTAAGGGGCGTTGGTTGTTTCTGAATGATACCTATCTTTAGAGGAAGAGAATCTTCAAGGCTATTCCATTTACTTCAGAGATTTCTCCCTCTAACAGATGTGTCCAGGGTCCCAGTGCAGAATCAATTGAATTAGAAGCTTCAAGGATGGGAGTCTAGTCGTATATAATTTGACAAAGCCCTATGGGTGATTTTGCCAAGCACTGCGAATTGAGACTCTGTGATTTATGGAATTGTGAATGGCTTAGTATGGTCAGAACCCAGGGTGCATGTGGGACCCAATAGGTACTTGCACTAGAGTGGGCAGTAATCAAGAATCTTGGCCCAGAATCATCTCTGTCTTCCTCGCTTTCCCTTTTTTCCTCTCTACATCCCTCTCCCTTTCTGCCTCCCTGCCTCTCTCTCTGCCTCTTACTCTTATTCTCTCTGATAGAAATAGCTAGCTAGCTATTCCCAGATCCTACTTAGAATTTTTTTCAGAATTGTAGGGTTAAAATATATCATACAGATCATCCGTGGCAGTGGTTCTTAACCAGGGATGCATATTAGTCTTACCTGGAGAACTTTTTCAAGATACACAGGTCCCTGGCCACACCCAGACATACATCATTAGAATCTTTAGAGTGAGACCATGGGCATATATAGTTTATAAAAAGGTTTTTCAGGTGATGCTGATGCTCATTTCCATTTGAGAACGTACTGCTCTAAAGGAAGAAATAAAAGCATAAAGAAGATAAGATTTGGTTCCCCATGCCTAACTTCAGCTTCCCTGTTACAGATTATTAGGTCTGTATCACCTGTGTTACTGAAGCTACTTTTGAAGACCACTAGACCTGAGCTTGGGTGGTAGTGAATGCTTAATGAACACCACTGTGGAATACCATTTGGAAAATCAATTCATAAACTCTGGGGAGAGAGGGATTAGATTTCAGTTGCCATTTCCTCAGCCAGATGATAGTGCTGTGTGCTTGGAATAGCCAAGAAAGGAGGGTGGTTTCCTGTCTCTTGTGGCTTCCTGGTGACTTCTCTTGGTGCTAGCTGCTGAAACCACTTTAAAATAATAGGCTGTTGAGTAATTTTCTCCATGTATATCCACCTGTCAGTGGGCCTGCACTTCAGAGATGAAGAGTAGTTTTTATTGGCGTGATGGCATATAGCAGGGATTGAAACCAAACAGCCACAGTGAAATTGATTTTCAAAAAGAAATTACTTCTGAATTTTATTCTGTGGTTTGTGGATTGTTATTCTTACTTCATCCTGCCACACCAGTGGCCTACAAGGACAATGAAAGCTTGGACATAAGTAAGAGTTTTGGATCAATCCACAAGGCTCTGTACCTAGAAAAATTGCATGCTGCGAAAGCACTTTTGCTATGTAGTCTAAATGTTGGGGAAACTCTGAGAGTTTCTTCTGTAAGGATGGACCTTAACACCTGCCACAACTAGTCAGACTGAGGGAAAGAAGGGCAAAGAGTAGCTTTCAGGAGTTCTTTCGACTCAACCCCCACTCCATTGAGTCCCTATTTGGTATGAGATAATGCTAGTAGGGGGATTGTATCCTCAAGACAGATTCAGCTAACAGAACCAATGAAGGAGCACAAACCTACTTCATCCTTAATGACATTAGACAAATCCTTTGGTGCAGCTTGTTTCTGTTTGGATTCCCAGCTGACATCTCAAATTTAGTAAGCTAAACTGAACTTATCTTCATTCTTCCCCTTCCCACCACACACACCAAATTTTATAAAAGTAAACCCTGGTTTCATGCTCTCAATCACTTATGCATAAAACTTGGAAGGCATTATATTTTTACTTCTCCCTTGTCCTTGCTACCTATATATAGCAATCAATTGTTAAGTTGATTCCTACTTTGTGATGTTGATTTATATTGTTCATGATGTCTCTTGCATGACTCCCTTTCTTTCTAGTCTCACTGCTATCACTCTGGCTGTATTTGGCTTAGATGATCTTCGAGGTGCCTCCCAACAATGAAAATCTGTGACTCTTTCTCAGCTCCTTATTACCTCACTCCTACAGTGGTTGTGTAGCTGAGAGTTGCTTTGTTCTCTATTCCATATATACACCTCAGCTAGATTATTTTTCTTCCAGAGTTATTTTGTTATGTCACTTCCTCCTCAGAAACCTTGACATCTCCCTACTGCCCGTAGAATAAAGTTCAGACTTCTTAAACTGGCATTCTAAGCCCCTTTGCAATTGGGTTTGAACTACTCTGTCACTCTTCTTTTTATTCTCTGTTTGAATCTTGTTTTATCCAGACTGGTCCACTGACAGGCCGCATTCTGGCCTTTGTTTGTTTACCTGTTCCCCTGAAGAAGAATGTTCTTTCCTCCAACCTGTCTCTTGGACCCCTCCAGGTCCTTCAAAGCTCAACTTAAACCTTAACTCTTGTGTGCATTCTTCCTTGCCCATCTATCCATCCCAACACCCTAAATTCCTCATTCAGCACTGTGCTGTGTTGTAGGTGTTCTTGTTTCCTTAACTTGATGTGAAGGTTTTTGAAGACAGAGACTGAGTGTTACATTCCTTTATAGTTCTTATACCTACAACGCTAACTGTACTCTTTTAATTAAATACCAAAGTGAATCTTAAGGTATTCAAACATTCCCCCTAATATCGGACTCTAAAATATAGTTGTACACATTGATTGTGAGGATTATCATGCTACCTTAAGGATCTGGTGATTATTAATGGAGTCTGTCAGTAGGGCTTCTTTGCTTTTAGAGCCCTGCTTAAGGTCAAGCACCCTCACAGAAAGTTTCTTAGACTCTAGAGCTTCCTTCCTCAGTTCCTTTCCCTCCTTCAGATCTTTAAAAGCCTTCCACATAACAAGTATTCGTATTCCACTTTGACCTGCTGTATACCTCTTGATTTCCTCAATACAGCAAGTCCTTACCTTCAAAATGCTTTTGGAATTCATTTCTCTCTGAATACTGAAGGTACCTCAACTTCTTGGCTTTCAGATTCTAACTCATGTGCCAGGTCACGAGAGGCTCCATACCCAAGTTTCTTTTCAAGTCACAAACCCCATACACCCCCATCGTATATCAAAGTTCCCTAACCCTCTTGTTTGTATTTTTAACAGTAACTCATTTAAACGTGTAAATGTGGGAAAGCCCTTAAGGTCAGGACTCTCTCTGTTTGTCTTGTATAGTGCAAAATATGCCGGTGTTCCAAATAATAAAGGTTTAGGGAAAAGCCCAGGTTGTGGTTATGTACGTGTCTGTGTTTGTCTGTGTGAGGGAGTCAAGGAAGGGGAGGGGGAGAAAATGGAGGGACTGACTTGTGTTTCTTTGTGTTTGCATATAAGTATTAAATGCTAGAATTCTAGCATTTAATTTCTAGGAGAAATGTGATTCATAATTCAGGACATAAGACCAAGTAGTACTACTGTTTCATAAACTACACTCTTACATTTCCAGTTAACCCATTTTCTTCTCAGCCCCTGACTTTACCTATTCATTCAGAAAGTCTGGCTCCCACCTGCTAAACCAGAGTGCCTCATGCTTATTTTGGTCTGTTTTGGATATCTTTATTATCCTGGAGGTTGTAGAAAGAGTACTGGAATAAGTTCTGGCTCTTAACCAACTAGCATATTTCAGTGTCCTTATTTGTAAAATGGGAAAGACAGTACCTTCCCTGTCTCCTTCGCACTGTCTTTTTGAGGATCAAACACAAATATATGTGAAAAATATAAAGTCTTGTGGTTATTTCTTAGAGGACTATTTGATAAATCTGTCTCTTTGTCTCGTTAATTATGTAAAACTTTTTTTCTAATTACTACGTTATATTTTCCATATAGTTGCCCTGTCTGTTGACATAAATTCACAGGGGTTGGTAATGGTACTGCATTTTTTCAAATCGTGCTTTTATGTTATACTCCCTTTTTGCATTTACAAATGCTTTCTTTCAGCCTGGCCCTCGGACAATTTATTTCCACAAGTTGTAGAGGGATAACTAGATTGGAAATTGGGATACAGTAGTACTGGTCCCAGGTCTGCGTTTAGTTATTCTCTTCTAGTTAAGTTGGTTCACCTTAGGTAGGTCATTTCATCTTTCTGGCTCTCTGTTTACTTATCTGTAAAATGTTGGAGATTGAAGTTGGTGATCTATAAGTTCTCTTCAAACACTAACAATTTATCATTGCAGCTAAATAGAATTCCTGATGCTGGCCAGGCACGGTGGCTCACACCTGTAATCCCAGCATTTTGGAAGACTGAGGTGGGTGGATCACCTGAGGTCAGGAGTTCGAGACCAGCCTGACCAACGTGGTGAAACCCCGTCTCTACTAAAAATACAAAAATCAACTGGGTGTGGTGGCACGCACCTGTAATCCCAGCTACTTGGGAGGCTGAGGCAGGAGAATCAGCTTGAGCCCAAGAGGTGGAGGTTGCAGTGAGCCAAGATCGCACCACTGCACTCCAGCCTGGGTGACAGAGCGAGACTCCGTGTCAAAAAAAAAAAAGAATTCCTGATGCTTTTTTTTTCAGTTTTTCCTGCTCCACACCCCGCTCCTTGAGAATCACTGGCCTAATGAATATAGTCCAGATGCCAAATTCAAGACCTACATCAGTGTTGGCTTGCCAGTATTATGTACTCTTTCCAACAAGAACCCCTGGTTATATATAGATTGGTTTTCTTACTGCACATTCCTACCTTCATTGCCACTGTGTCATTCCCCCTGTTAAAATCTTTTTTTTTCTTTTTTTTTTTTGTGGTAGAATACTCCTTTGTCTCTAAGGACAAGCTTAAATGTTATACTTTCCTGTGAAGCCTTTCCTAATAGCTTAACCCTTAGTAATATTTTTTCTATTTCATCTGAACCACATCTGCATTTATGATATGCCAGACACTATACCTGGAATTGTAGGAGACAGAAAGATAAAATAAGTTCCTCACATTAGAGAAGGCTGAAATTGGGAATTAGCATTCTGGGCAGTGGTTAGCAGCATCAGCAAAGACTTGGAAATAGTAGAGTGGAGTAGAGTAGAGGGTGAGTTTGGATAAAGGCTTAGAGCCCCTGGACCTTACTTATTTGGCCTATAACTATATATCCTCTTATGACAGTTCTTGTGATAGTATGCTACCTTATAATATGAAATTGTGGTTTATTTGTCATTTATTGGCTACCTAGCTTTCATTTCCTTTTCCTAATACCATTGCAGTTTCTTTTTGGAGTAGTCCCTTTCCATTATTGGATGGTGTAATAGGAAATCTAGGTGCCTGTATCCCACAAGAGGAGCCAAAGGGGTCAAGTCCTTCTACTTACTACCCCAGTAAAATCAAAGAGCAGTAGCCATGTGATGTATGGTCAACCAACCTACATTCTCTTGTGGGGTTGGCTTGACTTTTTGTCTTACAGTCTATATCCTTTGGCCCATTGCTCCAATCACCCTCTTGCAATTACCTCAAGTCTCTTGACTCTCTGTCCCCAGGTCCCCCTGTCTTAACAAAACCTCAGTCTAGGATTAGCCCTACCATTTGGCTTTACCAGTTCTACATGAAAGACTGTTGAATAGGACTGCAGAGAATAACCAATTACAGCCACTACAAATTCAGGCCCCAACCTCTGCTGGATACTTAGTTACCTAGCAATCTTTCTTTCTGTGGACTGAATTAGCTTGATCTTCTGAACTCAGCAGCAATTCTGTACTCTCACTTTGGTCCTCAGACCTCCTGCTCTAAGACATACTTCACTTTCAGCTGTTAAAACCCGATTCCTACTTCACTGAAAACAATCAAGACTATCTGTGACATCATCTGCAAATCCATTCCCCTCACTAACTATAATACCACCTATGGATTTTACTCCATTTGCCCCCACACTTGTGCTCCTGTCTCCATAGAGGAAATGTGTTCCTTTGGTTCAAGACCAGTCCTTTTATCTGAGCTTTGGATCTTCTCCCCGCTTACTATCTCATGGTCCTTTCTCTTAGTCATTTTCTTCCTATCCTGTATCTTGGATCTCTCTCAAACTTCTTTTTTTCCTCTTAGCATGTAGTCATGCTCACATCTCATCCTTGGGGGGGACCTTTTTTGACCCAAATCTTCCTAAAACTACCCTTTCCTACTTCTGTAAATAGTTAAGCTTCTGAAAAGAGTGGAATAAACTTGCTGTCTTTACGTTTTAACCACTCATTGATACCTAATCCTCCTGTGGTTCAGCTTCTGTGTCTTCCTCCCAAGAGTTTGTGCTTGCTCACCAGTGACCTTCATGTTGTAAAATTTAACGGGACACATTTATTCTAATCATATTTCACTTATCTGTCAAGTCCTTTATTTTATTATTTAAAATTTTTGATAATAAGCAGAGAAAGCCACTTGACATTATGAATTTACTGGGGATAGTTATTTCAATGATTAATGTTCCTCAGTGAATATTTATTATGAAGTTTCAATTTTGTTTTAGAATTTTGTAATTGAGATATAACTTACATAACTTAAAATTCATCCTTTTAAAGTGTACAAAACACTAGTTTTTAGTATATTCACAGAGTTGTGCAACTGTGACCATTGTCTAATCCAAGAACATTTTCATTGCCCCCCAAAGAAACTGTATCCATTGGCAGTCATTCCCCAATTCCTCCTTTCCCCCATCCTCTATCAACCACTAATCTACTTTCTGCCTCTATGGATTTACCTATCCTGGACATGTCATATAAATGGAATCATGTAATATGTGGCTTTATGTGTCTGGCCTTCTTCACTTAGCATAATATTTTCAAAATTCATCCATGCTGGAACATGTATCCGTACTTTATTCCCTTTTACAGGTGAATAAAATTCCATTGTATGGATATACCACCTTTTGTTTATCTATTTTGTCTGTTGGTGAACATTTGAGTTGTTTCCACCTTGGGGTATTATGAATAATGCTGCTATGAACATGGAGGTGTACAGGTTTTTGTTTAAACACCTGTTTTCCATTCATTTGGGGTATATACCTAGTGGTGGAATTGCTGGGTCCTATGTTAATTCTATGTTTAACTTATTGAGGAACCACCAAGCTGTTTTTCACAATTGTTGAACCATATTACATTGTCACCAGCAGTGTATAAGGGTTCCAGTTTCTCCACATCCCTGCCAACCCTTGTTGTGATCTTTTTTATTATAGCCATCTTACTGAGCATAAGGTGATATCTAATTGTTTTGATTTGCATTTCCCTAAAGACTAATGATATTGAGCATTTTTTCATATACATATTGGCCGTTTGTATATCTTTGAAGAAATGTCTATCCAAATCCTTTGTCCATTTCTAAATTGTATTATATGCCTTTTAATTTTTGAATTGCAAGAGTTCTTAATGTATTCTGCATACTAAACCCTTATTAGAGATAAAATTTGCAAATATTTTCTCCCATTCTATGTGTTGTAGTTCTTTATTTTTATTTTATCCTGAGGCAGGGTCTCACTCTGTTGCCCAGGCGGGAGTGCGGTGGCATGATCTCGGCTCACTGCAACCTCCATCTCCTGGGCTAAAGTGATCCTTCCGCATCAGCCCCCTAAGTAGCTGACATTACAGGCTTGCACCACCATGCCCGGATAATTTTTTTATTATTTTTTTTTAATAGAGATGGAGTTTCCCCATGTTGGCCAGGCTGGTCACGAACTCCTGACCTCAAGTGATTCGCCCACCTCGGCCTCCCAGAGTGCTGGGATTACAGACATGAGCTACCATGCCCGGCCTCCTTATTTTTTGAACCCTCTCCTCTTTTGGTTTCCATGGCAATAGGCTTTCTTATTTTTTTTTCCTACTTCTCTGACTATTCCTTCCCAAGTTCTTTTAGAAGGTTCTTTCCTACATATCTCTTAAATGTTGTTACAGTCATGTGCCACATAATGATGTTTCTGTCAATGATGAAGCACATGTACAATGAGGGTGGTCCCGTAAGATTATAATGGAGGTGAACAATTTGTATTGTCTAGTGACATCTCATAGCTGTTGGAACATTGTAGTACAATGCATTACCTTTTCTATGTTTGCATATGTTTAGATATACAAATACTTACTATTGTGTTACAATTATCTATGACTTTATGAATATTATGTACAGTGTTCAGTATAGTAACATGTTACACAGGTTTGTAGCCTAGGAGCAATAGGCTATACCTGTGTAGTAGGCTATACCATCCAGATTTGTGTAAATACACTCTATGATGTTCACACAATGACAAAATAACCAAATGACATATTTCTCAGAATGCATCCCCGCTGTTAAGTGACACATGACACACTATTTCCTAGGTCTACGCTCTTGCCTTCTTTTCTCTTGTTAGTTTATATATTCTCCCAGTGTGATCTCTTTTAAATTCATGGCTTTTAACTGTCATCTATGTAGGAATGATTTTGAAGCCAAGATCTACAGTATATACAGTTCAGACCTCTTTCCTGTACCCCATATCTGCTGAGCTCCAGTAGTATTTCTATTGGAAATCTTTTGAGTATAGCATAGGCAACTTGAAATCAATTTATCCTAAACTGCATTTATCACCTTCCTACCCCAAACCTGCTTTTCCTCCCCTGTTCATCTCAGTGAGTACTACTACCATTCATTTACTTATCTAAGCCAGAAGTGGAGTTGTTCTAGATTACTCCTTCTCACTTCCTCCCCACTCACATTCTAACACCAAATCTTTTTTTTTTTTTTTTGACACAGAGTTTCACTCTTTCACCCAGGCTGGAGTGCAGTGGCATCATCTCGGCTCACTGCAACCTCTGCCTTCTGGTTTCAAGCGATTCTCCTGCCTCAGCCTCCTGAGTAGCTGGGATTACAGGCGCCCACCACCATGCCCAGCTCATTTTTGTATTTTTAGTAGAGACGGGGTTTCACCATGTTATCCAGGCTGGACTCGAACTCCTGACCTCGCTAACACCAAATCTTATAGATTCTACCTTCTTAGTGTTTCTTCAGTTTCTCCTCTCATTTCAATACTTACTACCTCAAAGGCCACCACCAACCCAGTTTAGTTTAACTTCTACTTTTTTTTTCAACTTGAGTGTCACCTACTCCAAAAAACTTTCCTTAACTATTCTTTGCCAGGTCTGAAATATATGCTCTTTGGTGTTCCTATAAAATTCTATGCTTACTCCTGTCACTGCACTTAACTATAACACACTGTACTCTACTGATATAGTTCTGATGTTTGTCCCCTCCAAATCTCATGTTAAAACATAATCCCCAATGTTGGAGGTGGGGCCTGGTGGAAGGAGTTTGAGTCATGGGGGCAGATCCCTCATTAATGGCTTGATGTTGTCCTTAAGATAGTGAGTTCTCATGAGGTCTGGTTGTTTAAAAGTGTGTGGCACCTCTTCTCCTCTTCCTTGCTCCCTTTCTCACCATGTGATGTGCCTACTCCCACTCCACCTTCCAGCATGATTTTAAGCTTCCTGAGGCCCTTCCCAGAAGCCAAGCAGATGTAGGTACCGTGCTTGTACAGCCAGTAGAACTGTGAGCCAATTAAGCCTCTTTTTATTAATAAATCACCCAGTCTCACAGTCTCAGGTATTACTTTATAGTAATAGTAATGCAAAAATGGCCTAATACATCTGTGCATGTTATTTAACTTGTCTACCTTCTCTAGTAAACTGAAGTCCTTCTCTACTAAACCCCTCTGCTAAACCCCTTTTTGTATGACTATGTCCACAATGCCTAGAACAATGTCACGCACACCATAGGTGCTCAAACTGGTTCATGGTTTTTTTTTTTTTTTTGGTGCTCAAACTTTTGAAGGAAAGAATTAGAATGTGATACTTTATTATAAATCCCTAGGCAGAATACGTTCAAGGAAACTGTTTCTTCTTGCTACTGTAACTTTTTGTTGTCATAGCTTTCTATTTATTGAGAGGATTATGTTTTTCTTGGGACCTGGACTTATGTGAAGTGAACAAAACAAGATTAATTGTGCTCTGTCTGTCAGACATCCCACCTCACTTTCTCCATCATGCTCCAGTGGGGTGTGGCAAGGTTGTAGCATTGTCACAAGTGGGACAAGGATTGGAAGGGCAGGACAAGCAAAATTTTCAACCGCAATTTTTTTAGCATTGCCCTGGGAAATCACACAATAGTAGAGCTGAAAAGAATTTCAAGAGACTGTCTTATCCAGGCCCTCTGCCTTCAAGCAAGTGAATTTTAAAGCATTCATGACAAATGGTCACTCAGGAGCCCCTAATAATCTCACTAAGAAGAATATTCAATGGAGATGGGAAGAAATACAAAAGTGCAAAAGTTATGTATGCCAAGTAGTCCACAGGTATACTTCAATATAGAGAAGGATATATTAGGAAATGACTCCGGTGCAAATCTATATATAGATCTGTGTTTTCTCATTGCCTTTTATTAACAAATGGGAGGTGTCATTCCCCAGAGAACTGAGCACGTTATCTGGTGTGGAGTCAAAAAAAAGAAGGAATTAGAGATCAAAGAAGGACTCTGAAATTGTTCCTGGAATCTGGGCTAATGGAATGAGCCAGCTGCCTTGGGAAAGACCTGTATCAGATAGATGAGTTATGCTGCTTCAGGCTGTTTAATTAATGAGATTGGGTTCTGTAACTGACCTGTGGATATAAAATCTGCAGACTGAGGACAGAACATACTATTGTGAAGAAATTTTGCATTCTAAGTGGAGGATTGTGGAGTGGTACTCTACATGGCAGTTAGATACATGGACTTCATAGCCTGAAGTCAGGATTTGAATCCCAGCCCTGCCATTTACTACAAGTCTCCCACTAGTCTTCTCCATTTCTTCGTCTATAATAAAGATAATATCGACTCTATAAAGTTGTTATGAGAATCAAAGAGGCAATGGATATGAACCTTATAGCAATAGTGCTTGGCATATAGTAAGTCCTCACTAAATGTTAACTACTACTACTACTACTACTGCTTAGTAGTAGTAGTGTTCTAATCATTACTGTGCTGTACTAAAGAGACAATGAGCAAGCAAAGGGGGAAATGCTTGGTTAGTCTTAGCAGGAAATTCATGGTTATTTGGTGGTGGTGGTGGAGGCAATGAAAAAAGGTTGCCAATAGTGTAAATGCCTAGAGAGCCTTCTCATGGGCACCTGAATTCTGTCACATTTCCAATATTAGATGTTTGCTGATTATATGAGGGCTACACCTATCATATAGTATTTCACTTAAAAAATGTTTCCATTGGCTTAATACTTTAGGCTCTGCTACTCCTTGCAAAGATCAATACAAATCCCCAAATTACCTGAAAAGCCTATTTTACATTCTCTTTCTTAAGAAATACTGTTGTTGCCCACCCCCATAATATTGACACTTTGCCAATGAATTATACAAAAAACAAGAAAAGAAATAAACAATCATGTTGTACTAGAGGCAGCCAGTATTTCCAAATGATGGGTCCATGACATACAAGCAAGAGAAGTTCATGAATAGTTCAGTACCTAGAATTTGAATGTTGGCTAGATTGGGAAAACTCATGTAACAGGTTTTAACCCCAGTTTGAGGGAGTTGTTTTAAAAAGAACTTCCTAATAATCATTTACAGTACAGTTAGCCATTTTCCCATTTGTAGTAAGGGTTTTTATTTAGCCTTGCTCATTTAAAATTGGTCTTCAGTAATGCATTTGGGGCTTGATAACTGTGCAAATGATTTTCTCAAATAGCATTGTGATGATGCCAAGAGCTCTGAATGCTTTTTATGGCTTCACCCCAATTCTACAGGAACATGAATGTGTTGAATAAAACTTTCTCTGGGTTAGTCTGAGCAGTAATTTCTAGTTTCTGTACCGTAAGCCTATTATGTAGGTAAGATCGTAAGCTAAATAGTCACAGACCTGCTTTATTGTTGTTTATTTCTTATTGTGGTAAAATATATGTAATGTAAAATTTATCATTTTAATCATTTTTAGGTGTACCGTTCAGTGGCATTACGTACATTCACAATGTTGTGCAATGATTGCCACTATCTATTTCCAGAATGTTTTTATCCTTCCAAATGGAAACTCTTTCTACCCATTAACCAACTCCCTACTCTCCCCTCCCCCCAGCCCCTATCAACCATTAATCTAACTTTTTTTCTGTGAATTTGGCTACTCTAAATACCTCATGTAAGTGGAGTCATACACTATTTGTCCTTTCATGACTGGCTTACTTAAATTAGCTAAGGTTCACTTATGTTGTAGCATGTATCAGAATTTTATTCCTATTATGGCTGAATGATACTCCATTGTATGTATATACCACATTTTGTTTATCCATTTATCTGTGGATGGACACTTGGGTTGCTTCCACCTTGGGGTATTGTGAATAATGCTGCTATGAACATGGGTGTACACATTTTCATTTGAACACCTGTTTTCAATTCATTTAGGGTACATACTAAGGAGTAGGATTGCTGAGTTGTATGGTAATTCTACATTTAACTTACTGAGGAACCACCAAACTGTTTTCCATAATTTTTGAATAATTTTCGCATTTTTACCAGAGGTGTATGAGGGTTCCACATTTCTCCACATCCTTATCAACACTTGTTATTATATTTTTGATTATACCCATCCTATTGTATGTAAAGTGGTATTTAATTATTGTTTTGATTGGCATTGCCCTAAAAACTAATGATATTGAGCATCTTTCCATATGCTTATTGGTTATTTGCATGTCTTTGGAGAAATGTCCATTAAAGTCCTTTGTCCGTTTTTTAATCAGGTTATTTTTGTTGTTGTTGAGTTGTAGGAGTTTTTTAAATATATTCTAGATATTAACTTCTTATCCATATATGTGATTTGCAAATATTTTCTCCCATTTTGTGGATTACCTTTTCACTTTGTTGTTAATATCTTTTGATGCACAAAATTTTAAATATTAATGTAGTCCAATTTATCTATTTTTTGTGTGTGTGCTTTTGGTATCATATCAAGAAATCTTGAAAAATCCAATTTCATGAAGCTTTTCTCCTATATTTTCTTCTAAGAATTTTATAGTTGTAGGTCTTTTGTTTAGGCCTTTGAACCATTTTGAGTTAATTTTTGTATATGGTATAAGATAAAGGTTCAGTTTCACTCTTTTATACGTAGATATCCAGTTTTCCTAATGCCATTTGTTGAGAAGACTGTCCTTTCCCAACTGAATGGTCTTGGTATCCTTGTTGAAAATCAATTGATCATATATGTGAGGATTTATTTCTGGTCTTTTTGTTTTGTTCACAGACCTGCTTTTGATTCTTGGCTTTGTTACTTAGTGGGTGACAATCTGTGGGTTACTTAACCTCTCTCATGATAACTCCCATGATAGAAAGTAAGCTTCATGAGGGCTGACATTTTTGTACCTTTTGTTTACTGTTATATTCCTAATTAATCAATATTTGATTACAAATAATAATATTTGTTGTTGAATGAGCAATAACTTCAGAAGGCTGTTGTAAGAATTAAATGAAATAATATATGTAAAATGTTCAGTACACTTCCTGGCACATAGTGGGTGAGAAATGTTAGTTATTTTACTTATTTTTCTATTAATTGTAGAACTCCTAAGAATAAATTAAATGGTAAATCTTAAAATGGTACTGTTTCAAGTGGGTCTCTCTTCGAAATCAGAGGACAGGTTGGTATGGGTATGGAGTTACCTTGAATTGAGTGGCCCTCAATTGGAGGGGCACACAAGAACGCAGCACAACCATCTTCCCCTCTCATAAGTTGCTGAGACTGGCTGCCTTGTTTCTGGCACCCCAGAGACAAAGGCTGGATAAACACTGCTGCTGAGATGCCAAAGAAGAAAATGAGGGTTTAGGGTGAAGTGGGGTAAGGAGAGCAGATATTTAGGCATTTGGTAGGCAGCTCTTTAGGTCTGAAAGGAACAAAATATGTGTCACTGTGATGTACTAACACCAGGCCTGGCAGGAGAATTAGGGGGTTTGGATTTTTGAGGATCTACCATGGGCCAAGTGTCAACCATTGGACTTAGAGATTTACATATATTCTAATTTGTCTTCACAATTTCCCTGCAAAGTAGATATTATCCCCATTTTACAGATGAGAAACAGCCTCTGAGAGATTAAATAACAGGTTGTAAGTAGCAGAACTGGGATTTAAACCAAAATTTATCTTGACTCCAAAGCCTGGGACCTGAAACAACATGGATTTTATTTAGTTTCCTTATAAATTCTAGCCCTTCTGGCAATCGTGAGAACAGCTAATAAAAACTTTGGGCTCATGTAATGTTTTCGTTTGTTGTTTTTTTTTTCCTGACACATAACTGCTAAGCATTTACATTATCACCATGTCCTGTTCTGTTGTTTTAACTGGCAAATTGGAGGTACCAAACAGTTTTTCTGAGAAATGTAAAATTTTCTAAATTATATGCCTGTGCATTTTTATAATTTGCAGTGGCAAATTATAAAACGCAATAGCAATTATGCTATTTGTAGTTTGTTACATTTGGCAAGGTATGTGGTGGGGTGAGTGGTTGGGAGAGATGTGAGGGTGTGTATGTGTGTGTGCATATATACATATATAATTTGTGTATATACATACACACATGAAAATAGTGGGAAACACCCAAGTCAGTAAAATGGACAAACACATTGAGGAAAATGGCTTTAAAGGTTTCTAACAAAAATAATGTAATTCTTGTGCTAAGTATTAGACTAGTATATTTCACTCTACTTCTAAGCCATGCCAGTCATTTTTATAAACTCATACTGTTGTTTGCAACATAATAAAGGCAGAAAATGCAGTTGGTTCATCAAAGTCACTCCCTTTGTCATAACTTTATATGGAGGGGTATTACACTATTGGTGCCAACTTTATAGAAGGACAGGCTGTTGCTTGGATGTTTGCATGTATATGTATAATGGTGCAGCAAGAATTATGTTAGGACTCTCATGGGTACATTCTATTTAGACTATGAGAAGATAAGAGCTCGGATTATAGAGCTAAACTGCATGGCTTTGAATTGTTGTTCTCACAGTAGCTTTGTGACCTTGAACAAACTACATAGGGAAACTGAGGCTCACAGTTGATGTGAAAAGTGGAAAAAATAACAAGCTGTGTAATTCATAGGGTGGTTATGAGAATAAAATACTTGCGAAGTATTTAGAAAAGTTCCTGGCTTACAGAAAGTGTTCAATAAGTGTTAGCTGCTGTGTTTGTTATTGTTGATTACTGTTGTTATTTTTACTGCCAGAAATAATAGTAGTAGTAGTTGGAGGAGGAGGAGGAAGAGGAGGAGGAGGAGGATTATAGGTGTGTCACAGACTGAAAATGAGTGGGGAGGCAATGTCCTATAGTGCAAAATTTTAGCTTTAGAGGCTGAAAGGCCTGGGTTTGATTACTGCTTTTATTATTTATCAGCTGTGTGACTTAAAACTTAACCTAGTTGTTCTTTCATGAGTAAAGTGAATAAAATAATATACGAATGATTACATTTCAGTATTATTGTGAAGACCACATTGAAGTCACATATATAAAAATACTTGATAAGCTGAAATACTATATGTTATATGTGTATATTGCTATTTGCCAACTCTCTTAAAAAGAACCAAAAAGAGTTGGCAAATAGCAACATACACACATAACGTATTTATATGTTTTATTCTTTTAAAGAACCAAGGAGAATTGAAAATGACTTATAAAAATGACAAAACATTTATATTGTCAAAATTGGTATAATATGAAGATAAACCCAGAGTAGAAAGCTTTGAATTATTATTATATCATTTATTATTTTCTTTGTGCTATGATATACACTGTAAAAATCTTGCCTCATTTACTCCTTTCAACACCTCTTTAGGTCTAAGGCAGGAACTTGATTTAATTCAAGTTTTGAAATATTACTATAGCTTCAATGTAAATACCTCACAGAAAACAAAACAAAACAAAGCAAAACTGAAGTTCAGAGAGGTTAACTTGCCTGTGTTCACAAAGCCAGTAAGCCAGTAAGCTACATAGCCAGGACTGGAATCTAGCCCTGATTTCAAAGCCTCTTAACTGAAATTGAAAGATGGCAGTGGGAGGTGAAAAGATTTTGAGGAAAATACTGTAAGGGATGAGTGGAAGCTAGACATTATTGAAGATACTCTAAATAAATGTTGTTTCTTCTCCTATTTTCGACCTTAGTAAAAATGTTCTTAAGGAAAATCTAAACCTAGTCAATAACCTGAGGGAGCCAAGGAATGTAATATAAGCCCAGTGAGAGCAAAGACTATTTCTTCTTTACCACTGTATTCCCTGTGACTAGAACAGTGCCTAGCATATAGCAGGCCCTCAACAAATAATTATTACTTTTATGTATAAAATACATCAAAACATATATGGTAAAAAAAAAAAAGACCTAGTCATATTTTTAGATTCTTTTTACTTAGAGTTCTTTTTTTTTCTTCTCTTCAACTTTTATTTTAAATTTAGGGGTACATGTGCAGGATGTGCAGATTTGTTACATGGGTAAACATGTGCCACGGTGGTTTGCTGCACAGATCATCCCATCACCTAGGTATTAAGCCCAGCATCCATTAGCTATTCTTCCTGATGCTCTGACAACTCTAGTAAGAGTTGTTTGTTTGTTTATTTTTTTCTTGTAAATTTGTTTAATTTCCTTGTAGACTCTGGATATTAGACCTTTGTCAGATGGATAGCTTGCCAACATTTTATCCCATTCTGTAGGTTGTCTGTTCACTCTGTTGATCCTTTCTTTTGCCATGCCGAAGCTCTTCAGTTTAATTAGATCCCATTTGTCAATTTTTGCTTTTGTTGCAATTGCTTTTGGCATTTTAGTCATGAAATCTTTGCCCATTTCTATGTCCTGAATGATATTGCCCAGATTTTCTTTTAGGGTTTTTATAGTTTTGGGTTTTACATTTAAGTCTTTAATCCATCCTGAGTTATTTTTTGTATATGGTGTATGGAAGGTGTCCAATTTCAATTTTCTGCATATGGCTAGCCAGTTCTCCCAGCACCATTTATTAAATAGGGAATCCTTTCCCCATTGCTTGTTTTTGTCAGATTTGTTGAAAATCAGATGGTTGTAGGTGTGCAGTCTTATTTCTGAGTTCTCTATTCTGTTCCATTGGTCTATGTGTCTGTTCTTGTACTGGTACCATGCTGTTACTGTAATCTTGTAGTATAGTTTGAAGTTGGATAGCATGAGGCCTCCAGCTTTGTTCTTTTTGCTTAGGATTGTCTTGGCTATTTGGGCTCTTTTTTGGTTCTATATAAATTTTAAAATAGTTTTTTTTCTAATTTTGTGAAGAATGTCAGTGGTAGTTTAATGAGAGTAGTGTTGAATCTATAAATTACTTTGTGCAGCATGGCCATTTTCAAGATATTGATTCTTCCTATCCATGAGCATGGAATGTTTCTCCATTTCTTTGTGTCCTCTCTGATTTCCTTGAGCAGTGGTCTGTAGTTCTTCTTGAAGAGGTCGCTCACTTCCCTTGTTAGCTGTATTCCTAGGTGTCTTATTCATTTTGTAGCAATTGTGAATGGGAATTAATTCATGATTTGGCTCTCTGATTGCCTGTTGTTGGTGTATAGCAATGCTAGCAATTTTTGCACATTGATTCTATATCTTGAGACTTTGCTGAAGTTGTTTATCAGCTTAAGGAGCTTTTGGGCCGAGATGATGGGGTTTTCTAGATATAGGATCATGTCATCTGCAAACAAAGATAATTTGACTTCCTCTCTTCCTATTTGAATACCTTTATTTCCTTCTCTTGCCTGATTGCCCTGGACAGAACTTCCAATACTATGTTGAATAGGAGTGGTAAGAGAGGGTATCCTTGTCTTGTGCCAATTTTCAAGGGGAATGCTTCTAGCTTTTGCCCATTCAGTATACTATTGGCTGTGGGTTTGTCATAAATGGCTGTTATTATTTTGAGGTATGTTTCTTCAATATCTGGTTTATTGAGAGATTTTAACGTGAAGGGATGTTGAATTTTATTGAAGGCCTTTTCTGCATCTATTGAGATAATCTTGTGGTTTTTGTCTTTAGTTCTGTATATGTGATGAGTCACGTTTATTGATTTGTGTACGTTGAACCAACGTTGTAACCTGGGGATGAAGCTGACTTGATCATGGTGGATGAACTTTTTGATGTGCTACTGTATTTTATTGAGGATTTTTGCATTGATGTTCACCAAGGATATTGGCCTAACGTTTTCTTTTTTTTGTTGTATCTCTGCCAGGATTTGGTATCAGGATGATGCTGACCTCATAAAATGAGTTCAGGAGGAGTCCCTCCTTTTCAATTGTTTGGAATAGTTTCAGTAGAAACAGTACCAACTCTTCTTTGTACCTCTGGTAGAATTCAGCTGTGAACCTGTGTGGTCCTGGGCTTTTTGGTTGGTAGGCTCTTTGTCAAAGTCTCAATTTCAGAACTCATTATTGGTCTATTCAAGGATTCAATTTCTTCCTGGTTCAGTCTTGGGAGGGTGTATGTGACCAGAAATTTATCGAATTTTTTCTAGATTTTCTAGTTTATGTTCATAGAGGTGTTTATAATATTCTTTGATGGTTGTTTGTATTTCTGTGGGGTCAGTGGTGATATCCCTCTTATTTCTGATTGTGTTTATTTGATTCTTCTCACTTTTATTCTTTATTAGTCTAGCTAGTGGTCTATCATTTTATTATTTTTTTCAACAAACCAGCTCCTGGATTTGTTGAGTGTTTCAAGGTTTTTTCATGTCTCTATCTCCTTCACTTCAGCTCTGATCTTTGTTATTTCTTGTCCTCTGCTAGCTTTGGAATTTGGTTGCTCTTAGTTCTCTAGTTCTTTTATATATATGTATATACATATATGTATATATATACATATATGTATATATATGTGTATATATATGTATAAAATACTTGAAGTTCTAGGGTACATGTGCACAATGTGCACGTTTGTTACATATGTATACATGTGCCATGTTGGTGTGCCTCACCCATTAACTCGAACCTAATGTAAATGACGAGTTCTCTAGTTCTTTTAGTTGAGATGTTAGGTTGCTAACTTTAGATCTTTCTAGATTTCTGATGTGGGCATTTAGTGGTATAAATTTCCCTCTTAACACTGCTTGAGCTGCATCGCAGAGATTCTGGTACGTTGTCTCTTTGTTCTCATTAGTTTCAAAGAACTTCTTGATTTCTGCCTTAATTTCACTATTTACTCAACAGTCATTCAGGAGCATATTGTTCAATTTACACGCAGTTTTGTGGTTTTGAGTGAATTTCTTAATCTTGAGTACTAATTTGATTGTGCTGTGGTCTGAAAGACTGTTATGATTTCAGTTCTTTTGCATTTGTTGAGGGGTATTTTACTGCCAATTATATGATCAATTTTAGAGTAACTGCCATGTGATGATGAGAAGAATGTATTATGTTGTTTTGAGGTGGAGAGTTCTATAGATATCAGGTCCACTTGATCTAGAGCTGAGTTCAGGTAGTAAATATCTTTGTTAATTTTCTATCTTGATGATCTGTCTAATATTGCCAGTGGGGTGTTAAAGTTTCCCACTATTATTGTTTGAGAGTCTAAGTCTCTTTGTAGGTCTCTAAGAATTTGCCTTATGAATCTGGGTGCTTCTGTATTAGTTGTATATATATTTAGGATAGTTAGCTCCTCTTGTTGAATTGAACCCTTTACCATTGTGTAATGCCCTTTTTTGTCTTTTTTGATCTTTGTTGATTTAAAGTCTGTTTTGTCAGAAAATAGGATTGCAACCCCTGCTTTTTTCTGTTTTCCACTTGCTTGTAAATTTTCCTTCATCCCTTTATTTTGAGGCTATGTGTGTCTTTGCACATGAGATGGGTCACTTGAAGACAGCAATACCAATGGGTCTTGGCTCTTTATCCAGTTTGCCATTCTGTGTGTCTTTTAATTGAGGCATTTAGCCCATTTACATTTAAGGTTAGCATGTGTGAGTTTGTTAGTTATATGTGAGTTTGATCCTGTCATCTTGATGATAGCTGGTTATTTTGTAGACTTGTTTATGTGGTTGCTTCATAGTGTCACTGGTTTGTGTACTTCAGTGTGTTTTGTAGTGGCCAGTAACAGTTTTTCCTTTCCATATTTAGTGCTTCCTTCAGGAGCTTTTGCAAGGCAGGTCTGGTGGTAATGAATTCCAGCTTTTTCTTGTCTGAAAAGGATCTTATTTCTCCTTCACTTACGAAGCTTAGTTTGGCCAGATATAATTTTCTGGGTTGGAATTTCTTTTCTTTAAGTACGTTGAATATTGTCCCCCAGTCTCTTCTGGCTTGTAGGGTTTCTGCTGAGAGGTCTGCTATTAGTCTGATGGTTTTCACTTTGTCAGTGACCTGACCTTTCTCTCTGGTTGCCCTTAACATTTTTTCTTTTATTTCAACCTTGCAGAATCTGATGATTATGTGTCTTGGGGTTGATCTTCTCATGGAGTATCTTACTGGGGTTCTCTGCATTTCCTGAATTTGAATGTTGGCCTGTCTTACTATTTTGGGAACATTCTCCTGGATGATTTCCTGAACTATGTTTTCCAGCTTGGTTCCATTCTCCCTGTCTCTTTTAGGTTCCCCAGTTGTAGGTTCAGTTTCTTTACATGATCCCATATTTCATGGAGGTTTTGTTCATTCCTTTCATTTTTTTTCTCTATTCTTGTCTGCCTGTCTTATTTCAGAAAGATAGTCTTGAAGCACTGAGATTTTTTCCTCCTCTTGGTATATTCTGTTATTGCTACTTGTGATTGCATTGTGAAGTTCTCGTGTTGTGTTTTTCAGCTCCATCAGGTTGGCTGTGTTCCTCTCTAAACTGGCTCTTCTGGCTATCAGCTCCTGTATTGTTTTATCATGATTCTTTGCTTCTTTGCATTGGGTTACAACATGCTCCTTTAGCTCAGCAAAGTTTATTATTATCCACCTTCTGAAGCCCACTTCCATCTATTCAGCCATCTCAGCCTCAGCCCAGTTCTGTGCCTTTGCTGGAGAGGTGTTGCAGTCATTTGGAGAAGAGGCACTCTTGACTTTTTGAGTTTTCAGCGTTTTTACGTTGATTCTTTCTTATCTTTGTGGGCTTCTCTTCCTTTGATCTTTGAGGTTACTGACCTTTGAATTAGATTTTTGTGGGGTTTTTTGTTGATGTTGTTATTGTTGTTGTTTTCTGTTTGTTTTCCTTTTAACAGTCAGGCCACTGTACCGTAGGACTGCTGTGGTTTGCTGGTGGTCCACTCCAGACTCCAGTTGCCTCGGTTTCTCCAGTACCTTGAGTTATCACCAGTGAACGCCATGAAACAGCAAACATGACAGCCAGCTTCTTCCTCTGGAAGCTCTGTCCCAGGGGGGTACTGACCTGTTGCCAGCCCACATGTGCCTGTAGGAAGGAGCTAGAGACCCCCATTGTGAGGTCTTAGTCAGGAAGAATGGGATCAGAAGCCCACCGAAAGAAGCAGTCTGGCTGCTTTTTGGTAGAGCAGGTGTGTTGTATTTCGGGGGGACCCTTCCTTGTCCAAACCACCTGTATTCTTAACAGCCAGCAGGCTGGAGTGGCTGAGTCAACCAAACTTCAGAGATGGAGGCCACCCCTTCCCCCAGGAGATCCGTCCCAGGGAGAGATCAGAGCTCTATCCGTAGAACCCTGGCTGCAGTGGCTGAAGCCGCCACTGGGAGATCCTGCCCAGTGAGGAGGAATGGATCAGGGTCCCACTTAAAGAAGTAGTCTGGCACTGATCTGGCAAGGCAGCTGTGCTGCGCTGTGGGGAACCCTTCCCCATCCAGGCCATCTGTATTCTCCAAAGTTGGCATGTTGGAATGGCTGAGTCTACGGATCAGCAGAGATGGTGGCCGCCCCTCCCCACAGGAGTTCAGTCCTGTCTCAGGCAGACTCCAGCCTGTTGCCTTTGGCTGGCTTGAATTCCAAGCCAGTGCATCTTAATGTGTGAGGTGCTGTGGAAGTGGGGCCCACAGAACTGCTTGGCTCCCTGGAATCACCCCCCTTCCTAGGGACATGAATGGATGGACTTGCCAGTGATCCTGGGTCTGGAGTATGCATTATAAAACTCTTGGGTTTCTGTGTGTGCCTGAGTGGCTGCTCTGCTGAGACTCCACACAGCTCTGTGTATTGGACCCAAGGTCCTGGTGGTGTGGGGTCACAAGGTGATCTCCTGATCCATGGGTTGCATACATCCGTGGGAGAAACATGGTTTCCTGGGGCAGGGTCACACAATCGCTCACAGCTTCCCTTGGCTGGGGGTGGAGGGTTCCTTTGGCTGCATGTCACTCCGGGGTGGGCCGTCATCCCTCTCTACTTTTCTTCATTCTCTGTAGGTCGAGTTGTTTGCCTAGTCAGTCCCAATGGGAGAACCTGGATATTTCAGTTGAAGGTGCTGAATTCACTCACCCCTTTCATTCCTCTCCATTAGTGCTGCAGACTGAAGCTGCTTCTAATCGACCATCTTGGCCCCTCCTGTATTTTTAGATTCTTATGAAATAGAGTGTTAGCTAATGCATATTAGGTAGTTCCTGAAATGGTTTCAGTGAATTATGTGTGCATATAAATATGAAGCATCTAAATGATAGGTTGGTCTATTTAGTCCAGTTGCCGGTGTCAATAGGAGAATGGTAACTCTATTAATTTGTGTAAACAGTGCAATTGTGGTGACTATCTGGGGATTAGATACTGGGAACCTATTGACTGACAAATGTATAAGGTAGGGCTATTATTTCTTTATTTTTTTTGGCTTATAGCAAGCTTCCCAGTAGAATAATATTAAATGCTATAAAATAAGCAAAGTGAATACTCAAACCTATTTCCTTTGTACCCTTGTAGTATGTGAAATACAGTCTTTTTTTTTTTTTTTTTTTTTTTGAGACAGGGTCTCACTCTGTCACCCAGGCTGGAGTGCAGTGGCGTGATCTCAGCTCACTGCAACCTCTGCCTGCCAGGTTCAAGCGATTCTCCTGTCTCAGCCTCCAGAGTAGCTGGGATTGCAGGCATGCCCCACCAAGGCTGGCCACTTTGTATATTTTTAGTGGAGACGGGGTTTCACCATGTTGGCCAGGCTGGTCTTGAACTCCTGACCTCAGGTGATCTGCCTACCTCGGCCTCCCAAAGTGCTGGGATTACAGGCATGAGCCACCACACCCAGCCAATACAGTCTTTTTTGAGGGTAAGGAAAGAGGTAGTACTTATCTCAGGGAAATTCTTTAAACCAAAGAGTTGAAACTGTGGCTGCCATATCTTTATGGGAAATGTGGCTTAATGATTTATTATACTATTTGTGTTCATACAACAAAGAGCACTCCCTGTTTGCTGAGGTAGTATAGTACAAGAACATTGGATTTGGAGTAAGAAGACTTTGGTTCTACTACTTACTGTGTGACTTTGAGCAAACCATTGACTCCCTCTATGGAATAATAACATCTTTCGTCTCTCATAGGATACTAGGAATGTCAAAAGGAAGTCATAGGTGTTTGTTCACTCATTCCTTTCAAAGATACTTATTGAGTTGCTACTTTATGCCACGTATGGTATATTAGATATTGGATATATTATAGCGGCAAACAAAACAGATAGTGTCTCTGACCCTGATGTAATTCATAGTCTAATGGCAGAGCCAGCAAATATATAAGTAAATATGCACTTACAAAGGGCTATGAATGGTGGTTACCAGAGGCTGGGAAGGGTCGTAGGGAGAGGGGTCACGAAGAGGGGTTGGTTAATGGATACCAACATATAGTTAGATAGAAGGAATAAGTTCTAGTGTTTGATAGCACAATAGAGTGACTGTCATTAACAATAATTGATTGTATATTTCAAAAAGGCTAGAAGACAAGATTTGCAATGTTCTCAACACAAAGAAATGATAAATGTTTGAGGTGATGAATATCTTAATTACCCATATTCAACCATTACACATTGTATGCTTGTATCAAAATATCACATGTACTCCAAAAATATAATATGTACAACTATTATGTATCCATTAAATTAAAAAAGAAACCAAAGGGCTATGAAGAGTGCTGTGAGAGAATAATAGGGGAGGGTCTGCTTTAATTAGAATGAACAGAGAAGGTTTTGCTGAGTAGGTAGCATTGATACTGAGACATAGGATGAGAGGGGCGTTGCGGGGGGGCACATACCAGGTGATGGAAAAGCCTATGTGAAAGTCTTGAAGCAAGGAAGAGCGTGGGATGTTGGAGGAACTAGAAAAAGAGCACTGTGACTGGAAAGTAGTTAGTAAGGGGGAAAGTTAGGCAAGATGAGATTGTAAAGGCAGGGGGATCCATGGCTTCTTCACCAAAGTTCACAGTAGAGTTTGGATTCTGTTCTAAGTGAAAAGTCCTAAAACAGGAAAGAGTTTGGCATGTTCAAGGTACAAAAGGATGCCAGTGTGACTAGAGCCTAGTATGAGTAGAGGGCATGTTGGTGGGACAAGAAGTTTGAATTTTGACCTAAGTAAAATGGGAAGACATTGGAGGGTTTTAAGATTTTATAGAAACAATTAGTGCAGATGTAGATTTTTGAAGAAGATTCCTCTAGCTGATGTGTGGGAAAGGGAGAATCAAGAAGTGAAACTAGAATAGTTGGATGTTCTTTCTTTCTAGGTAAAGAAGGTGATGGCATTGGACTAATGTGGTAGTAGTGAAGGGGAAATGATGTAAAGGGGTTCAAGGCATATCTTGAACATAGAGCTGAGAGAACAAGCTTTCTGGTATTGGTATCCAGGTATATAATCTATCTACTGATGTGGGGGAAATTTGGGGGGGTCAGTTTTTGAGACTAGGGAGGTGTAGAAATCAAGACTTTAGTTTTGATGAAGTTTGCTTCTGAGAAGTTTAATAAAATGAGGAGCAAATAGTATCCATTTGTTTATTTTTACAACTTGGAATGCATTGATCTTTTATAAGAGCAGTTTCAGTGGCATGGTAGGATGGAACAGTTTAAGATAGGAGATACTGGCGTTTAAATGCCTGAGGATAATCTATAGAGTAGAGATTGCTGATGCAGGAGAGAGATGCAATAAACAAAAATATAAAGTCTTTGAAAGGGGTTGGGAGAAGAAATGGGATATAGAGCACAAATGGAAGATTTGGGCTTTGAGAGGGACAGGAGCAGTTCATCCACTCTAACAGGAGGAAAGAAGAGGAGAAAATGTGTGTAGGTGGAGATCACCTGATGAATTTGGTGGTGGGAAGTGAGGTGTGCCCACCTCTGATGATACCCTTCTCAATTAAGTATGGGGCAAGATCGTCAGGGCAGAGAGCAGAGGAGAGTGATGAAAGTTTTGAAGAGAGAAAATAGTTGTCCTGGAAAGCAGGCTTGATAAAGTTGTAGATTTCAAACAAGCAGCATTTAGTACCTATTTGAGATCTGTGATTATGAGTTTAAGTACAACCTGTCACCGAGATTGTGTGATTGCTTCTAGCAACATTTAGCTGCTCAGGTGCAAATTCAGAGCAGTCAAATGACTGAATTTATCCAGGGTCAAGGACTTGCCAGGCTAGGGCAAGCAAGTTGAGGAAGTGATTACAATGGCAAACCACTGAAAATCCTGCATAAGGAGGGAAGAGGTTGACAGATAGTGACAAAGTGGCAATTTTGGAGATTGGAGTCTTGATGAAGTTCATTTACTCATTTAACAAAGAATTTGAAAGACAGAAATTATAATACTCGGTATTGACTGGGGATAAGGGAAAATTAGAAACGGTAAAGGGATCATTAGGGACATGTTTTTGGCACAGATTAAAAAAAGGGATTCTAAATTTCTCAATATATTTCATATCTGACTACACAATCTTTCATCTTACACTTTTAGTAGATTTCTAGCTTAAATACTCCCAACAGAAAGTAGCTTTACTGTTAAACAAATTCACCATTCTTGTCTTTGACCTTTAACCTGTGGCCTCCGTGGAAGTGGTCCAGGAAATAATCTTAGAATTAATTGCTTAAACTTTCCAACTGTCTTGTTGAGTTACTGCCAGTCCATAAATATCTTAAGAAATAAAAAAGATATAGTGCTTAAAATGTGTATGAAAGTGTTAGAGAATATTATATTGCTATAATCATAGAAGCAGCTTTCATTTCATATGATTTATTATTAAGAACAAAGTCCAGTACCATGCTGTTTTGCTTACTGTAGCCTTGTAGTATAGTTTGAAGTCAGGTAGCTTTGTTCTTTTGGCTTAGGATTGACTTGGCAATTTGGGCTCTTTTTTGGTTCCATATGAACTTTAAAGTAGTTTTTTCCAATCTGTAAAGAAAGTCATTGGTAACTTGATGGGGATGGCATTGAATCTATAAATTACCTTGAGCAGTATGGCCATTTTCACAATATTGATTCTACCTACCCATGAGCATGGAATGTTCTTCCATTTGTTTGTATCCTCTTTTATTTCATTGAGCAGTGGCTGGTAGTTCTCCTTGAAGAGGTCCTTCACATCCCTTGTAAGTTGGATTCCTAGGTATTTTATTCTCTTGGAAGCAATTGTGAATGGGAGTTCACTCATGATTTGGCTCTGTTTGTCTGTTATTGGTGTATAAGAATGCTTGTGATTTTTGTACATTGATTTTGTATCCTGAGACTTTGCTGAAGTTGCTGATCAGCTTGAGGAGATTTTGGGCTGAGAAGATGGGGTTTTCTAGATATACAATCATGTCATCTGCAAACAGGGACAATTTGACTTCCTCTTTTCCTAATTGAATACCCTTTATTTCCTTCTCCTGCCTAATTGCCCTGGCCAGAACTTCCAACACTATGTTGAATAGGAGTGGTGAGAGAGGGCATCCCTATCTTGTGCCCGTTTTCAAAGGGAATGCTTCCAGTTTTTGCCCATTCAGTATGATATTGGCGGTGGGTTTGGAACAGAACAGAGCCCTCAGAAATAATGCCGCATATCTACAACTATCTGATCTTTGACAAACCTGACAAAAACAAGAAATGGGGAAAGGATTCCCTATTTAATAAATGGTGCTGGGAAAACTGGCTAGCCGTATGTAGAAAGCTGAAACTGAATCCCTTCCTTACACCTTATACAAAAATTAATTCAAGATGGATTAAAGACTTAAATGTTAGACCTAAAACCATAAAAACCCTAGAAGAAAACCTAGGCAATACCATTCAGGACATAGGCATGGGCAAGGACTTCATGTCTAAAACACCAAAAGCAATGGCAACAAAAGTCAAAATTGACAAATGGGATCTAATTAAACTAAAGAGCTTCTGCACAGCAAAAGAAACTACCATCAGAGTGAACAGGCAACCTACAGAATGGGAGAAAATTTTCACAACCTACTCATCTGACAAAGGGCTAATATCCAGAATCTACAATGAACTCAAATTTACAAGAAAAAAACAAACAACCCCATCAAAACGTGGGCAAAGGATATGAACAGACACTTCTCAAAAGAAGACATTTATGCAGCCAAAAAACACATGAAAAAATGCTCATCATCACTGGCCATCAGAGAAATGCAAATCAAAACCACCATGAGATACCATCTCACACCAGTTAGAGTGGCGATCATTAAAAAGTCAGGAAACAACAGGTGCTGGAGAGGATGTGGAGAAATAGGAACACTCTTACACTGTTGGTAGGACTGTAAACTAGTTCAACCATTGTGGAAGTCAGTGTGGCAATTCCTCAGGGATCTAGAACTAGAAATACCATTTGAACCAGCCATGCCATTACTGGGTATATACCCAAAGGATTATAAATCATGCTGCTATGAAGACACATGCACACATATGTTTATAGCGGCACTATTCACAATAGCAAAGACTTGGAACCAACCTAAATGTCCAACAACGATAGACTGGATTAAGGAAATGTGGCACATATACACCATGGAATACTATGCAGCCATAAAAAATGATGAGTTCATGTCCTTTGTAGGGACATGGATGAAACTGGAAACCATCATTCTCAGCAAACCATCGCAAGGACAAAAAACCAAACACTGCATGTTCTCACTCTGAGGTGGGAATTGAACAATGAGAACACATGGACACAGGAAGGGGAACATCACACACCGGGGACTGTTGTGGGGTGGGGGGAGGGGGGAAGGATAGCATTAGGAGATATACCTAATGCTAAATGATGAGTTAATGGGTGCAGCACACCAACATGGCACATGTATACATGTGTAACAAACCTGCACATTGTGCACATGTACCCTAAAACTTGAAGTATAATAATAATAAAATTAAAAAAAAAAAAAGAACAAAGTCCATCCTTGATTTTGGATAACACTCTCAGGTATAAACGTATTTTCTCATTTCACTTAACAAATGTTCATAAACTTCTGCTATGTGCTAGGCTAAATGCTAGAGATAGAATAGAAAATAAAACAATAGGCTGGGCGCGGTGGCTCACGCCTGGAATCCCAGCACTTTGGGAGGCCGAGTTGGGCAGATCACCTGAGATCGGGAGTTCGAGACCAGCCTGGCCAACATGGAGAAACCCCGTCTCTACTAAAAATACAAAATTAGCCTGGCATGTGGTGCATGCCTGTAATCCCAGCTACTCGGGAGGCTGAGGCAGGAGAATTGCTTGAACTGGGAGGCAGAGGTTGGTGGTGAGCCAAGATCACACCATTGCACTCTAGCCTGGGCAACGAGTGAAACTCCATCTCAAAAACAAACAAGCAATCAAAAAGACAGTAAAGGTCCCTCCCCTCAGGAATCTTACATTCCTATGCGGAGACCTTATGATTGTGTACAGAAGGTATCATTACCTTCTTTTACAGATGACAAAAGTGAAGCTCAGATTACTCAAGTCAAACTAGAAGCTAGGTCTTCAGATCCTCAGTTTTGTCTGTCTTCTGTAATGCACTGTTTCCTTTTTAGCATGATAATACCTACCTTTAGTGATCATTTTTGGATAAATCTGAAGGATTTGGACCACATATTTTCCCCATGTTTCT
This sequence comes from Pan paniscus, assembly GCF_029289425.2. Lineage (NCBI taxonomy): Eukaryota > Metazoa > Chordata > Mammalia > Primates > Hominidae > Pan > Pan paniscus. The sequence goes on from NC_073272.2 coordinate 69,330,444, forward strand.
GAATTCATTCCAGTTGTATATGTGGTGGAGGGGGACCATCTTGAGAAAGTTCTCCACTATTATTTACATCATTAGAATATATATATATTATATATATTATATAATATATATAATATATATAATATATATTATATATATTATATAATATATATAATATATATTATATATATTATATAATATTTATATAATATATATAATATATATATTATATATATATTGCACTTTGTGATTTAAATTATGCTGCAATAGGTAAGGAGGGTGAGAGGGAGACAAACCTCACAACAAAATACCTGTTCCCCTGTCCCATTATTCATGTCTCCGTTACTCATTCTGTCCTAGGAGCTCATTCTGTCTCTCCATCTCACTGTCACTTAGGTGATAATCTACTCCATTATCCACTGATCTCCTTGCCCACCATCTAACCTACTGCCAATTTAGGCAAAATTACCCTTGTCTTTCCCTCCTAATTTCTCAAGCTCACCATTTGTCAGATATATGCCTTGTCTGTGCCTCTCAGGTAACTCAGTATTTGAGGAAATCTAGGTCTACAGCTGACCTCACAAATTCCACCTGTGCAGTACTGTGTGCACATCAAGTGTTCAAATGCTATTTCCTGACTAAAACCTATATTGAGGCATTTTTGAGCCTTTCACAATGCTCCTTAGTCCTATTAATCTAATCTTCAGAAATCTCTGTCACATGCTTTTCTATTACTACTGCCAGCACTCTAAGTCAGACCACCTGCAATGCATATACCATCAACTCCTTTTCTCTCCCTCACTTCTTTTTATTCACTTGGCAAAGTCAAAATCACAATTCTAATAACATTCTGCCTCCTTGGTGCTTTTACCCATGCAATAAAAGTGGCTGGAAAAAAACAGATGACTACACTGCCTGATCTCACTTTATGTATATATGTATGTATGTATGCATGCATTTATGTATTTTAGATTCAGGGGGTACATGTGCAGTTTTCTTATATAGGTATATTGCAGGATGCTGAGGCCTGGGGTATGATTTATCCCATCACTTAGGTAGCGAGCATCGTACTCAATAGTTTTTCAACCCCTGCGCTCCTCCCTCCCCCAGCATTCAGTAGTCCCCAGTGTCTATTGTGGCCATCTTTAGTTCCATGTGTACCCAATGTTTCACTGTCACTACAAGTGAGAACACGTGGTATTTGGTTTTCTGTTCCTGCATTAGTTTGCTTAGGATAATGGCCTCCAACTGCATCCATGTTGTTGCAAAAGGCATGATTTCATTCTTTTTTATGGCTACATAGTATTCCGTGGTGTATAGGTACCACATTTTCTTTACCCAATCCACTGTTGATGGGCACCTGGGTTGAGTCCATGTCTTAGCTATTGTGAATAGTGCTGCAATGAATATATGTGTGCATTTGTCTTTTTGGTAGAATGATTTATTTTTCTTTGGGTATATACCCAGTAATAAGATTGCTGGGTTGAATGGTAATTCTATTTTGATTTCTTTGAGAAGTCTTCTGACTGCATTTCACAGGGGCTGAACTAATTTGCATTCCCACCAACAGTGTATAAGTGTTCACTTTTCTCTGCAATCTCACCAACATGTTTGTTTGCTTACTTTATAATAAAAGCTATTCCGATTGGTGTGAGATGATATCTTATTGTGGATTTGATTTGCATTTTTCTGGTGATTAGTGATGTTGAGCATTTTTTCATGTTTATTGGCTACTTCTTTTGAGAAGTGTCTGTTCATGTCCTTTGCCCACTTTTTAATGGAGTTACTTGTTTTCTTTTCTTAAATTCCTTATGGATTCTAGATATTAGTCTTTTGTTGGATGCATATTTTGCAGATATTTTCTCCCATTCTGTAGGTTGTCTGTTTACTCTGTTGGTAGTTTCTTTCACTGTGCAGAAGCTCTTTTGTTTAATTAAGTCTCATGTGTCTATTTTTCATTTTGTTGCATTTGCTGTTGGGATCTTCATCATAAATTCCTTGCCTAGGCCAATGTCTAGAAGAGTATTTCCTAGGTTTTCTTCTAGGATTTTATAGTGGGACATCTTACATTTAAGTCTTTAAGCCATCTTGATTTAATTTTTGTACATGGTGAAAGGTAGGGAGTCAAGTTTCATTCTTCTGCATATGGTTAGCCAGTTGTCCCAGCACCATTTATTGAATAGGGTATCCTTTCTCTCCTGTTTACTTTTGTCAACTTTGTCAAAGATCAGTTGGTTGTAGGTATGCAGCTTCATTTCAGGGGTCTCTATTCTGTTCCATTGGCCTGTGGGTCTGTTTTTGTACCATGCTGTTTTGGTTACTGTAGCTTTGTAGTACAGTTTTAAGTCAGGTAATGTGATGCCTCTAGCTTTCTTTTTGCTTAGGATTGCCTTGGCTATTCAAGCTGTTTTTTGGTTCCATATGAAGCTTTGAATAGCTTTTTTTCTAATTCTGTGAAAAATGATATTGGTAATTTGATAGGAATAGCATTGACTCTGTAGATTGCTTTGGGCACTGTGGACATTTTAACAATATTGATTCTTCTAGCCCATGAGCATGGAATGCTTTTTTGTTTGCTTGTGTCATCTCTGAATTCCTTTAGTAGTATTTTGTAGGTCTCCTCATAGAGATATTTTACCTTCTTGGTTAGCTGTACTCCTAGGTATTTGTGTGTGTGTGTATGTGTGTGTGTGTGTGTGTGTATTGTAAATGGAATTGCATTCTTGATTTGGCTCTCAGCTTGAACATTATTAGTGTGTGGAAATGCTACTGATCTTTGTGCATTGATTTTGTATCCTGAGACTTTGCTGAGGTCTTATCAGATCTAGGAGTCTTTTGGCAGATTCTTTAGAGTTTTCTAGGTATTGAATCATATTGTCAGCAACAAGAGATAATTTGACTTACTCTTTTTCTATTGGGATGCCTTTTATTTCTTTCTCTCACTTTGAATTCATGAATGTAGAACTCAAGTTAGACCTTTATGCAGCCTTTCTAGTTCATTCATTCCCTTCCTTTTTAAGATTTTGTCATACTTTCTTCTCAAACTCTCGACATCACTGCCCACATGCTCACTTTCAACAGAGAACTCTGCTTCCTATGTTTGCATAGTACTAAAGAGTTTACAAAGTACTTTTGCATGCCTTTTCTGATTCTATCTCTCCCTCTTCTGCCCTTGGAAATTGCTAGTTTAAGCAGTATTCTTCTTTAGAGCAAATAACTCTTGGTTCTTCAGTTGATTCTAGTATCTAGTTTACCTCTCCTAACCATTTAAGCTGTGCAGATCAACCTGTGCTTGCATTTTGCAGTCTGTAAAAGGAGGATCCTTACACCTACCATTTTCACTTACAGGAACATTGTGTAAGCATTTGTCTTTACTCTGATTCTTTTTAAGTCTTCGACTACAAAGAAACTGATTTTCCATCCACACCCACAGCAATACAAAAGATAACCTCCCTGGACTGGAGATTCAGTGATTATTTTTTGACTCCAAAGTGTCTGATCTGCAGTTTGATAATCAAGAAAAATCCATTTTTATCGTGGCCTAGACTAGCTTCTAGTCTAAATATTAGTGTGCCCTGTTTTAATATTTCTCCATGTATTAAATCAAAGTTTTCAGAGCAAATAAAATAAGGATGAGCTTTAATTTTCTAAAAGTATTTCTTTACTAAAGGATTCCTTTTAGGTTGAACAGGTTCTTGGTAGATTTTAAATGAGTTGACTGATACAAATTCAGTTTATACTACATTTCGGGAACATCCTTTTGTTAACAATGAGCTACATTTGTACAGGCAGTCCCCAATTTTCACCACAGTGGTATTCCTGGGAACTGTTATAAAACAGATCATATTTTCCTACAGGAACAATATTACTATTGGGGTTTGTGTTCCTGACCAAAGATGTAGCATCAAATAAATCATAAATATAATCAACAATGTGACATGAAAGCAAAGATATAGGAACTAGAAATCTATAATCATTTTAAGTAGTTAAAAATTACACTCCAAATCCTACAAAATGGACACAAATATGGCATATGCAATCATTACACAAATGACACCAATGCATTAGAAAGTGTGCGTAATGCCCTTAAAATGCAACCCAATTTTACAGTAAATTTTACCAAAAATAACCTGCTAGTCACAAGGGATCTATTTGTAGTAATAAATTCTTTCTTTTTGCTATCTTGTAATGCAAAAATTCTTGTGGTGTTGGAGGCAGTGTATGGTCTAAATGATCTGACTTTGTTCCCAGACCTGGCAGTGCATCAGTCACCTGATGAGCTTTAAAGATGCAGGTTTCTGGGCCTGAACCCCAGAGATTGTCATTGAATAGGACTGTGGGGAGGCCAGGAATGTGTATTTTTAAAAGTTCCCTAGGCGATTCTGATGCACAGCCAAGTTTAGAATCCTAGGCATGGATGTGTCAGTACCTATTTATCTTTCCCATCCCTTTTTTTTTTTTTTTTTTTTATTTGAAGAGATTTATTCTGAGCCCAAAAGGAGCGACCAATGGCCTGTGATACAGCCCCAGGAGACCCTGAGAGCACACGCAGAGCACGTGCCCAAGGTGGTCAGGTTACAGCTTGCTTTTACATCTTTTTATTTATTTATTTATTTTATTGGTCATTCTTGGGTGTTTCTCACAGAGGGGGATTTGGCAGGGTCATAGGACAATAGTGGAGGGAAGGTCAGCAATAAACAAGTGAACAAAGGTCTCTGGTTTTCCTATGCAGAGGACCCTGCAGCCTTCCGCAGTGTTTGTGTCCCTGGGTACTTGAGATTAGGGAGTGGTGATGACTCTTAAGGAGCATGCTGCCTTCAAGCATCTGTTTAACAAAGCACATCTTGCACCGCCCTTAATCCATTTAACCCTGAGTGGACACAGCACATGTTTCAGAGAGCACAGGGTTGGGGGTAAGGTCACCGATTAACAGGATCACAAGGCAGAAGAATTTTTCTTAGTACAGAACAAAATGAAAAGTCTCCCGTGTGTACCTCTTTCTACACAGACACGGCAACCATCCGATTTCTCAATCTTTTCCCCACCTTTCCCCCCTTTCTATTCCACAAGACCGCCATTGTCATCATGGCCCCTTCTCAATGAGCTGTTGGGTACACCTCCCAGACGGGGTGGTGGCTGGGCAGAGGGGATCCTCACTTCCCAGTAGGGGCGGCCGGGCAGAGGCGCCCCTCACCTCCCGGACTGGGCGGCTGGCCGGGCGGGGGGCTGACCCCCCCCAACCTCCCTCCCGGATGGGGCGGCTGGCCTGGCGGGGGGCTGACCCCCCCACCTCCCTCCCGGACGGGGTGGCTGGCCGGGCAGGGGGCTGACCCCCCCACCTCCCTCCCAGACGGGGCAGCTGGCCGGGCAGAGGGGCTCCTCACTTCCCAGTAGGGGCGGCCGGGCAGAGGTGCCCCTCACCTCCCAGATGGGGCGGCTGGCCGGGCGGGGGGCTGACCCCCCCCCACCTCCCTCCCGGACGGGGCGGCTGGCCGGCTGGGGGGCTGACCCCCCCACCTCCCTCCCAGACAGGGCGGCTGGCCGGGCAGAGGGGCTCCTCACTTCCCAGTAGGGGCGGCCGGGCAGAGGCGCCCCTCACCTCCCAGATGGGGCGGCTGGCCGGGCAGGGGCTGACCCCCCCACCTCCCTCCCGGACGGGGTGGCAGGCCGGGCAGAGGGGGCTCCTCACTTCCCAGTAGGGGCGGCCGGGCAGAGGCACCCCTCACCTCCCGGACGGGGCGGCTGGCTGGACGGGGGGCTGACCCCCCCACCTCCCTCCCGGTCGGGGCGGCTGGCCTGGCTGGGGGCTGACCCCCCCACCTCCCTCCCGGACAGGGCGGCTGGCCGGGCGAGGGGCTGACCCCCCCACCTCCCTCCCGGACGGGGCGGCTGGCCGGGCAGAGGGGCTCCTCACTTCCCAGTAGGGGCGGCCGGGCAGAGGCGCCCCTCACCTCCCGGACGGGGTGGCTGGCCGGCCGGGGGGCTGACCCCCCCACCTCCCTCCCGGACGGGGCGGCTGGCCAGGCGGGGGGCTGACCCCCCCCACCTCCCTCCCAGATGGGGCAGCTGGCCTGGCGGGGGCTGACCCCCACCTCCCTCCCGGATGGGGTGGCTGGCCTGGCGGGGGCTGACCCCCACCTCCCTCCCAGATGGGGTGGCTGCCAGGCGGAGACGCTCCTCACTTCCCAGACGGGGTGGCTGCCGGTCAGAGGGGCTCCTCACTTCTCAGACGGTGCGGCTGCCGGGCAGAGGGGCTCCTCACTTCTCATATGGGGCGGTTGCCAGGTGGAGGGTCTCCTCACTTCTCAGACAGGGCGGCCGGGCAGAGACGCTCCTCACCTCCCAGACGGGGTCGTGGCCGGGTAGAGGCGCTCCTCACATCCCAGACGGGGTGGCGGGGCAGAGGCACTCCCCACATCTCAGACGATGGGCGGCCGGGCAGAGACACTCCTCACTTCCTAGATGGGATGGCGACCGGGAAGAGGCGCTCCTCACTTCCTAGATGGGATGGCGGCCGGGCAGAGATGCTCCTCACTTTCCAGACTGGGTAGCCAGGCAGAGGGGCTCCTCACATCCCAGAGGATGGGCAGCCAGGCAGAGATGCTCCTCACTTCCCAGACGGGGTGGCGGCCGGGCAGAGGCTGCAATCTCGGCACTTTGGGAGGCCAAGGCAGGCGGCTGGGAGGTGGAGGTTGCAGCAAGCCGAGATCACGCCACTGCACTCCAGCCTGGGCACCATTGAGCACTGAGTGAACCAGACTCCGTCTGCCATCCCGGCACCTCGGGAGGCCGAGGCTGGCAGATCACTCGCGGTTAGGAGCTGGAGACCAGCCCGGCCAACACAGCGAAACCCCATCTCCACCAAAAAAATATGAAAACCAGTCAGGCGTGGTGGCGCACGCCTGCAATCGCAGGCACTCGGCAGGCTGAGGCAGGAGAATCAGGCAGGGAGGCTGCAGTGAGCCAAGATGGCAGCAGTACAGTCCAGCTTCCGCTCGGCATCAGTGGGGGAGAGGGAGAGGGAGAGGGAGAGGGAGAGGGAGAGGAGGGAGGGAGGGAGGGAGAGGAGGGAGGGAGAGGTCCCATCCCTTTTTTTCAGCAAGCTCATACATTCAGAATCATTCCACCGACCATAACATTTGTGCTGGTAATAGGTTTAATAAGTGTTTCCAAGGTGTTTCTTTCATTGAAAAACATTTTAAAAAGTAAAGGCTGTCTTGAAGTTTGAAAAACATTTTAGTAAGTGAGGATGAAGTCCACATTTCTCTACTCACCCACTCCTATATGTAGCTTTGAATAGGCTTAGGTATTAAATCATGTCTTAGGAAGTGACAGTTTTTTTGACAGCCATCAGAGTTCTTTGTAGTTGATTGGGAATCAAGAAGAATTGCTAGGTCATTAATCCCTAGTATTTTTTTTAATTTTAAAAAATTTATTCTTTTTTTATTATACTTTAAGTTCTAGGGTACATGTGCACAATGTGCAGGTTTGTTACATATGTATACATGTGCCATGTTGGTGTGCTGCACCCATTAACTTGTCATTTACATTAGGCATATCTCCTAATGCTATCCCTCCCCACTCCCCCCACCCCACAACAGGCCCCGGTGTGTGATGTTCCCCACCCTGTGTCCAAGTGTTCTCATTGTTCAATTCCCACCTATGAGTGAGTACATATGGTGTTTGGTTTTCTGTCATTGCGATAGTTTGCTGAGAATGATGGTTTCCAGCTTCATCCATGTCCCTACAAAGGGCAGGAACTCATCCTTTTTTATGGCTGCATAGTATTCCACGGTGTATATGTGCCACATTTTCTTAATCTAGTCTATCATTGGTGGACATTTGTGTTGGTTCCAAGTCTTTGCTATTGTGAATAGTGCCGCAATAAACATACGTGTGCATGTGTCTTTATAGCAGCATGATTTATAATCCTTTGGGTATATACCTATCCAGTAATGGGATGGCTGGGTCAAATGGTATTTCTAGTTCTAGATCCTTGAGGAATCGCCACACTGTCTTCCACAATGGTTGAACTAGTTTACAGTCCCACCAACAGTGTAAAAGCATTCCTATTTTTCCACATCCTCTCCAGCACCTGTTGTTTCCTGACTTTTTAATGATCGCCACTCTAACTGGTGTGAGATGGTATCTCATGGTGGTTTTGATTTGCATTTCTCTGATGGCCAGTGATGATGAGCATTTTTTCATGTGTTTTTTGGCTGCATAAATGTCTTCTTTTGAGAAGTGTCTGTTCATATCCTTTGCCCACTTTTTGATGGGGTTGTTTGATTTTTTCTTGTAAATTTGTTTGAGTTCTTTGTAGATTCTGGATATTAGCCCTTTGTCAGATGGGTAGATTGTAAAAATTTTCTCCCACTCTGTAGGTTGCCTGATGGTAGTTTCTTTTGCTGTGCACTCTGATGGTGGTTTCTTTTGCTGTGCAGAAGCTCTTTAGTTTAATTAGATCCCATTTGTCAATTTTGGCTTTTGTTGCCATTGCTTTTGGTGTTTTAGTCATGAAGTCCTTGCCCATGCCTATGTCCTGAATGGTATTACCTAGGTTTTCTTCTAGGGTTTTTATGGTTTTAGGTCTAAGATTTGAGTCTTTAATCCATTTAGAATTAATTTTTGTATATGGTGTAAGGAAGGGATCCAGTTTTAGCTTTCTACATATGGCTAGCCAGTTTTCCCAGCACCATTTATTGAATAGGGAATCCTTTACCCATTTCTTGTTTTTGTCAGGTTTGTCAAAGATCAGATGGTTGTAGATGTGTGGTATTATTTCTGAGGGCTCTGTTCTGTTCCCTTGGTCTATATCTCTGTTTTGGTACCAGTACCATGCTGTTTTGGTTACTGTAGCCTTGTAGTATAGTTTGAAGTCAGGTAGTGTGATGCCTCCAGCTTTGTTCTTTTGGCTTAGGATTAATCACTAGTATATTTTTAAAAATATATTTCATTGTGTATATTTAAGGTATACAACATAATGTTATGGGATACATATACATAGTAAAAAGATAATTACAGTGAAACAAACTAATGTATCCATCATCTCACATAGTTACCTATTTTTTTGTTTCTGTAGCAAGAGCAGCTAAAATTTACTTATTTAGCATGAATCCCAAATACAGTACAATTTTATTACATATACTCCTCATGTTGTACATTAGATCTCTAGACTTGTTTATCCTATATATCTGCTATTTGTTATCCTCTGACCTGCATCTCTCCATTTTCTCCCTCAAGCCCCCACCCATAGTAATCACTGTTGTGTTCTCTATCTTCATATGTTTGAATTTTTAAGATTCTGCATATAAGTGATGTCATGTGATATGGTTTGGCTGTGTCCCCACCCAAATCTCATCTTGAATTGTAGCTCCCATAATTCCCACATATCATGGGAGGAACCTGGTGGAAGGCAATTGAATCGTGGTGGAGGTCTTTCCTGTGCTGTTCTCATGATAGTGAGTGAGTTCTCATGAGATCTGATGGTTTTATAAAGGGGAGTTCCCCTGCACATGCCTTCTCTTGCCTGCTGCAATGTAAGATGTGTCTTGCTTCTCCTTCACCATCTGCCATGATTGTGAGGCCTCCCAGCCATGTGAAACTGTGAGTCCATTAAACCTCTTTCCTTTATAAATTACCCAGTCTCAGATATGTCTTTATTAGCAGCGTGAAAACAGACTAATACAGTAAATTGGCACCGAGGTAGTGGGACATTGCTGTAAAGATACCCAAAAATGTGGAAGCGTCTTTAGAACTGGGTATCAGGCAGAGGTTGGAACAGTTTAGAGCACTCAGAAGAAGTCAGGAAAACATGGGAAAGTTTGGAACTTCCTAGAGACTTGTTGAATGGCTTTAACCAAAATGCTGATAGTGATATGGACAAAAAAAGTTCAGGCTGAAGTGCTCTCAGATGGAGATGAGGAACTTGTTGGGAACTGGAGCAAAGATGACTCTTGCTATGTTTTAACACAGAGACTGATGGCATATTGCCCCTGCCCTAGAGATGTGTGGAACTTTGAACTTGAGAAAATTCTAGGAAGAAATTTCTAAGCAGTAAAGCATTCAAGAAGTGACTTGGATAGTGTTAAAAGCATTCAGTTTTATGTATTCACAAAGATATGGTTTGGAATTGGAACTTATGTTTAAAAGGGTAGCAGAGCATAAAAGTTTGGAAAATTTGTAGCTGGATGATGCGACAGAAAATAAGAACCCATTTTCTGAGGAGAAATTCAAGCTGGCTGCAGAAATTTACATAAGTAATGAGGAGCCAAATGTTAATTGCCAAGACAATAGGGGAAATGTCTCCAGGGTATGTCAGAGGTTTCCACGGCAGCCCCTGCCCTCACAGGCCCAAGGCATAGGAGGAAAAAATGGTTTCGTGAGCCTGGGTCCAGGGATCCCCCTGCTGTATGTGCAGCCCAGGGACTTGGTGTCCTGTGTCCCAGCTGCTTCAGCTGTGGCTAAAAGGGGCCAAGGTACAACTCGGCCTGTGACTTCAGAGGGTGCAAGCCCCAATTTTTGGCAGCTTCCATGTGGTATTGAGCCTGCGGATGCACAGAAGTCAAGAATTGAAGTTTGGAGGCCTCTGCCTAGATTTCAGAGGATGTATGGAAATGCCTGGATGTCCAGGCAAAGATTGCTGCAGCAGTGGGGCCTTCATGGAGAACCTCTGCTAGGGCAGTGCAGAAGGGAAATGTGGGGTGCAAGCCCTCAGCCAGAATCCTTACTGGGGCACTGCCTGGTGGAGCTATGAGAAGGCCACTGTCCTCCAGACCCCAGAATTGTAGATCCACTGACAGCTTGTACTGTGTACCTAGAAAAGCCACAGACACTCAACGCCAGCCTGTTAAAGCAGCCAGGAGGGGGCTGTACCCTGCAAAGCCACAGGGGTGGAGCTGCCCAAGGCCATGGGAGCCCACCTCTTGCATCAGCGTTACCTGGATGTGAGACATGGAATTCAAAGGAGATAATTTTGGAGCTCTAAGATTTAACTGCCCTGCTGGATTTTGGACTTGCATGAGGCCTGAAGCCCCTTCGTTTTGGCCATTTCTTCTATTTGGAATGAGTATATTTACCCAATGCCTGTACCCCCACTGTATCTGGGAAGTAACTAACTTGCTTTTGATTTTACAGGCTCATAGGCAAAAGGGACTTGCCTTGTGTCAAATGAGACTTTGATCTGTGGACTTTTGAGTTAATGCTGAAATGAGTTAAGACTTTAGGGGACTGTTGGGAAAGCATGATTGGTTTTGAAATGTGAGGACATGAGACTTGGGAAGGGCCAACGGTGGAATGATATGGTTTGGCTGTGTCGCCACCCAAATCTCATCTTGAATTGTAGCTCTTATAATTCCCACGTGTCATGGGAGGGACCCTGTAGGAGGTATTTGAATCAAGGGGCGTGTCTTTTCCACGCTGTTCTCTTGATAGTAAGTGAGTTTTCGTGAGATCTGATGATTTTATAAAGGGGAGATCCCCTGCACATGCCCTCTCTTGCCTGCTGCCATGTAAGACATGTCTTGCTTGCCCTTTGCCTTCCGCCATGATTGTGAGGCCTCCCCTGCCATGTGGAACTATGAGTCAATTAAACCCTTTTCCTTTATAAATTACTCATCCTTATGTCTTTATTAGCAGCATGAGAACACCTAATACATCATGCAATATTTTTCTTTCTGTGTCTGGCTTATTTCACTTAGCATAACGTCCTCCAGGCTTATCCATGTTGTGGCAAATGGCAAGATCTCATTTCTTTTTAGGCCAAATAATATTTCATTGTGTGTGTGTGTGTTACACACTATAGTTTCTTTATCCATTTGTCCATTGATGAACATTTAAGTTGTTTCCATATCTTGGCTATTGTGAACAATGCTGCAGTGAACATGAGAGTGCAGATATCTTTATGAGGTGGTGATTTCATTGCTTTTGGGTATATGCCCAGAGAGGGTCATATGGTAGTTCTATTTTTAATTTATTTAGAAACCTCTGTATTGTTTTCCATAATGGTCATACCAATCTACATCCCTACCAGCAGTGTACGAGAGTTCTCTTTTCTCCACGCCTATGGCAACATTGTTATCTTTTGACTTTTTGATAATAGCCATTCTAGTGGGTGTGAAGTGGTATCTCATAGTGGCTTTGATTTGCCTTTCCCTGGTGACTAATGATGTAGAGCATTTTTTCATATGCTCATTGGAGATTTTTATGTATTCTTTAAAGAAATATCTATTCAGGTCTTCTGACCATTTTGTAGTTAGTCTACTATTGAGTTGTATGAGTTCTTTATACATTTTGGATGTTAATCTCTTGTCAGATATATGATTTGCAAATATTTTCTCCCAATACATAGACTGCCATTTCATTTTGTTGATTGTTTCCTTTTCTGTGCAGAAGCTTTTTAGTTTGTTGTAGTCTCATTTATTTAATTTTCCTTTTGTGGCTTGAGCTTTTAGTGTGATATGTAAAAAATCATTGTCAAGGCCAACATCCAGGAGTTTTTCTCTTATATTCCCTTCAAAAAGTTTTATAATCTCTGGTCTTACATTTAGGTCTTTTATCCATTTGAATTTATTATGGTATAAGCTAAAGGTTCAATTTTATTCTTTTGCATGTGGAAATCCAGTTTTTCCAGCACCATTTATTGAAGAGACTACCCTTTCCCCATTGTGTTCTCTTGGTGCCGTTGTCACAAAGTAATTGACTGTATATGTTTGGATTTTTTCCTGGGCGCTCTATTCTGTTTCACTGGTCTATGTGTCTGTTTTTATGCCAGAACAATACCATTTTGATTACTATAGGTTTGTAATATAATAAATTATATAATATAATCAGGAAGTATGATGCCTCCAATTTTGTTTTCCTTTCTCAGAATTGTTTTGTTTATTCAAGGTCTTTTATGTTTCCATACAAATTTTAGGATAGTTTTTGCTATTTCTGTGAACAATGCCATTGGGATTTTGATTGGGATTGCACTGAATCAGTATATTATTTTGGATAGTATGGACATTTCATCAATATTAATTTTTCCAATCGATGAGCATGGGATATCTTTCCATTTATTGGTATCTTTTTCAGTTTATTTCATCAGTGTTTTGCAGTTTTGGGTATACATATCTTTCACCTCATTGGTTAAATTTATTAAGTATGTTTTCGATGCTATCATAAATGGGATTGTTTATTTCTTTTTCAGTTAGGTAATTATTTTTGTATAAAAATGTTACTTTTTTTGTATGTTGATTTTGTATCCTGCAACTTTACTGAATTCATTTATTAGTTCTAACAGTTTTTTATGGACTTGGGGTTTTTTACATATAAGATCATCTCATCTGCAAATAGAGATAATTTTACTTCTTCCTTTCTTATTTGGGTATCTTTTGTTTCTTTTTCTTGGCTGATTGTTCTGTCTAGTACTTTCAGTACTATGTTGAATAGAGGTGGTGGGAGTAGGCATTCCTGCCTTGTATCACATTGTAGTGGACAAGCTGTAAGTTTCTCCTTATTGATTATAAGGTTAGCTGTGGGTTTTTCATAAAATGGCCTTACATTATGTTGAGGAACATTAATACCTAAACTTTTGAAAGTTTTTGTCAAAAAAGGATGTTGGGCTTTTTTGAATGCTTTTTCTGCATCAATTGAGATGATCATGTGGTTTTTATCTTTCATTTTGTTAATGTCATATGTATCACATGGATTGATTTGCTTATGTTAAACCAGTCTTGCATAACAGGGATAATTCCCACTTGGTCAGCTTATATAATCTTTTTGATGTATTGTTGGATTTTGTTTCCTAATATTTTATTGAGGAGTTTTTGCATTAATATTCATCAGTAGCCTTTAGTTTTCTTTTCTTGTGATGTCTTTATCAAGCTTAAGAATTCAGGTGGTGCTGGCCTCATAACATGTGTTGGGAAGTATTCCTGCTAGCTCTGTTTTTAGAAGAGTTTAAGAAGTATTGGTGTTAATTCTTCTTTGAGTGTTTGGTAGAATTTAGTCATGAAGCTACCTGGTTTTGGGTGTTTCTTTGTTGTGAGATTTTTAATTACTTCTTTAATCTGTTTATTTGTTATTAGTCTGTTCAAGCTTTCTATTTCTTCCTGACTCAATCTTGGTAGGTTGTATTTTTCTAGGAATTTATCTATTTCCTCTAGGTTATCCAATTCGTTGGCATATCATTGTTCATAATAGTCTCTTTTAATTTCTTTTTCTTTTTTTTTTTGAAATGGAGTCTCGCTCTGTCGCCCAGGCTGGAGTGCAGTGGTGCGATCTCGGCTCAAGCTTTGCCTCCCAGGTTCATGCCATTCTCCTGCCTCAGCCTCCTGAGTAGCTGAGACTACAGGTGCCCACCACCACGCCCAGCTAATTTTTTTTTATTTTTAGTAGAGACAGGGTTTCACCATGTTAGCCAGGATGGTCTCGATCTCCTGATCTCGTGATCCCCCCACCTCGACCTCCCAAAGTGTTGGGATTACAGGCGTGAGCCACCGTGCCTGGCCGTCTCTTTTAATTTCTTAAGTGTCTTATAATTTTTTCACTTTCACTTTCATTCTATTTGAGCCTTTTCTATTTTTATCTTAGACTGGCTAAGGATTTGTTAATATTGTTTATTTTTTTCAAACAACCAACTCTTAGTTTTATTGATTTTTTCTATGATTTTTCTGTTCTCTGTTTATTTCTGTTCTGATTTTTATGATTTCTTTCCTTCTTCTAATTTTGGGTTTAGTTTGTGCTTCTTTTATTAATTACTTAAGGCATAATGTTAGACTATTTATTTGGGACCTGTCTTAATTCATTTTGTGTTGCTATAACTGAATACCACAGACTGCGCAATTTATAAGAAAAGATAAATGTTTCTTGTAGTTCTGGAGGCTGGGAAGTCCAAGATTGAGGGGGCTGCATCTGGCGAGGGCCTTCTTGCTGTGTCACTCCATGGCAGAAGGTGGAAGGACAAAAAAGTATGAGAGAGCAAGATGGGGCCAAACTGGCTTTTATAACAAGCCCACTCTCACAATAACTAATTCACTCTCACAGTAATAACAACCTATTCATGAGGGCAAAGTCCTCATTACCTAGTCATCTCTTGTTAGGCCCACCTCCCATCAATGTTGCATTGGGGACTAAGTTTCTAACACCATGAACTTTGAAGGACACATTCAAACAATATCAGGATCCTTCTTCATTTTTAATGTAGGCATTTATTGCTATAAATTCCCCTTTTAGAACTGATTTTGCCATATCCCATAGGTTTTGGTGTGTTGTGTTTTCATTATCGCTTGTCTCAAGATATTTTCAAATTGCCCTTTTGATTTCTTCTTTGATCCAGGGCATGTTTAGTTATTTGTGAATTTTCCAAGATTTCTTACTGTTATTGATTTCTAGTTTTTTTATAATTATGGTCTAAAGTGACACTAGATATGATTTCAATCTTTCTCAATTTATTAAGACTCGTTTTGTGGCCTAACATGGCCTATCCTGGAGAATGTTCCATGTGCATTAGAGAAAAATGTATATTCAGCTGCTCTTGGATGGAAAGGTTTTTTTATACATTTGTTAGGCCCATTTGATCAGAAGTACAATTTAAATCCAGTATTTCCTTATGAATTTTCTGTCTGGTTGATCTACCCATTGATCTACCCATTGAAGAAAGTGAGATACTGAAGTTCCCTACTATTTTTTTTGGAGATGGAGTCTCACCCTGTCACCCAGGCTGGAGTGCAATGGCGTGATCTTGGCTCACTGCAACCTCCATCTCCCAGGTTTAAATGATTCTCCTGCCTCAGCCTCCCGAGTAGCTGGGATTATAGGTGTCCACCACCACGCCCAGCTAATTTTTATATTTTGAGTAGATGGGGTTTCACCGTGTTAGCCAGGATGATCTTGAACTCTTGATCTCGTGATCTGCCCACCTTGGCCTCCCAAAGTGCTGGGATTACAGGCTTGAGCCACCACGCCCAGCCTGAAGTTCCCTACTATTATTGTATTGCTATCGATTTCTCCTTTTATGTCCATTCATATTTACTTTATGTATTTAGGTGCTCCAATGTTAGATTCCTATATATTTATAATTGTTATGTTTTCTTGATGAATTGACTTCTTTATCATTAAACAATGACCTTCTGTGTTTCTTGTAAAAATTTTTGACTGGAAGTCTATTTTGTCAGATATAAAGATATAAGCATAGCCACTTTGCTCTCTTTTGGTTACCATTTGTGTAGAATAGCTTTTCCCATTCCTTTGCTTTCAGCCTATGGCCTTAAAGCTTAAGTGGGTACCCTGTAGACACCATATAGTTGGACCTTTTTTTTTTTTAAATCCATTCGACTACTCTATGTCTTTTGATTGGAGAAGTTAATTCACTTACATTCAAGGTTATTATTAATAGGTAAAGACTTACTACTGCCATTTTGTTTATTATTTATGGTTGTTTTTTAGCTTCTTTGTTCCCTTCTTTCTCTGTTGTCTATCTTTGTGATTTGATACTTTTCTGTAGTGCTGAACTTTGAGTCCTCTCTGTTTATCATTTGTATATCTGCTGTAGGTTTTTGTTTTATGTTTACTGTGATGCTTACATAAAACATCTTATAGTTATAATAAACTATTTTAAGCTAATTTCAACTTCTATCACATGCAGAAACTAGACTTTTACCTTTGTTTTCCACAATTTATATTTTTGATGTAACAATTTACATCTTTTTATATTGGGTATTTTTAACAACTTATTATAATTTTAGTTATTGTTAACCATCTTTTTTTCTTTTTCTTTTTCTTTTCAACTTTTATTTTAGATTCACATGGTACATGTGTAGGTTTGTTAACTGGGAATATTGCATGATGCTGAGGTTTGGGGTATGAATGATTCTATCACCCAAGCACTGAGCATAGTACCTAATAGTTAATTTTTCAACCCTTGCCCCCTACCCCATTCCCTTCTCTAATTGTTCCCAGTTTCTATTGTTGCTATCTTTATGTCTATGAGTTGTTCACTGTTTTGACTTATAACCATACTAGAGTTATGTATGATTTACACACCATTACAACAGTATTGGAATATTCTGGATTTGAGTATGTATTTACCTCTACCAGTAAGTTTTAGATTTTCATATGTATTCATAATAGTAATTATCTTCTTTATGTTTCAACTTGAAGAACTTCCTTAAGCATTTCTTGTAGGGCAGGTCCAGTGGTGATGAATTCCTTAAATTTTTTCTTGTCTGGGAAAAACTGTCTCCTTCATTTCTGAATGACAGACTTGCTGGGTATAGTATTCTTGGCTGACTGTTTTTTTTTTTTTCTTTCAGGACTTTGACTACATCATTTCATTCTCTTATGGCCTACAAGGTTTCTGCTGAGAAATCCACTGATATTCTAATGGATATTCCTTTGTATGTGACTTGACATTTTTCTCTTGCTGGTTTTAAAGTTTTCTCTTTGACTTTTGACAGTTTGATGATAGTGTACCTTAGAGAGGGCTCCTTTGGGTAGTAACTGTTTGCGAACTTTTGAGCTTTGTGAATCTGGATGTTGATATCTCTCCCAAGACTTGGGAAGTTGTCAGCAATTGTTTCATTAAATAATGTTTCTGTCCCTTTCTCTATCTCTTCTCCTTTGAAAATCCCATAATGTGAAAGTTTGTTTAATGTTTGCTTAATGATGCTCCTTAAGTCCCATAGGCTGTTTTCACTCTTTTTCATTCCTTTTATTTTTACTGAGTCATTTCAAAAAAAAAAAAACCACCATCTTCAGGTTGACAGATTCTTTCTTCTGTTTGATCTAGTCTGCTATTGAAGTTCTCTCTATTGTATTTTTTTAATTTTGCTGATTGAACTTTTCAGCTCCAGGATTTATTTTTGGTTCTTTTTAATGATATCTCTTTGTTGAATTTATCACTCAGATCATAAATTATTCTCCAATTTCATTGAATTGTTTCTATATCTTCTGTGGTATCTTGCTCAATTTCCTTAACATTAATATTTTGAACTCATTTTCAGGTAATTTGTAAGTTTACATTTATTTGGGGTTAATTATTGGAGAATTATTCCATTCCTCTGGTAGTGTCATGCTTCCTTGCTTTTTCATGTTTTTTGTGTGTGTCCCTGCATTGATGGCTGTGCATCAGTTGGTGTAGTCACCTCTTCCAAACTTTACAGAGTGGTTTTTGTATGGGAAGACATTCACCTGAAGATGGGCCTGAGGGTGACAATTGAGCAGACTATGGTGACTCTCATTCCATGTGGGCGCAATGGTGTAGTCTTTGTGCAGCTTATTTAGTTGTAATCAATGTCTATGAAGACTGCAGAAGCCTCAGTAGTCTAGGCTACTGGAGTTTGTTGCAGTGATGGTGGCTTCATAGGTTATTAGGGCAACAGCTTTAGGGATCCTCCTGGTCTTACTTTTCCCACAGTGGGGTGTCTGAGCTGTGGGTATCTGTGTTGGTGTCAGATCTGACATGGCCAATAGGCAGCCACAGTGGTACTTAGATCCAGGGCACAGGTGCTCAGAGCAGCTGTGAAGGTGATTTCCTGGGTGCAGGGTCTTGTGAAACTATGGTAGCACACAAAACTTGAGGCATACGTTCACTCTCCAAGGCATGAATGACTGTAGTTTTCCCACTAACCAGGGACTGTTGCTCTGTGGCACACTTCAGAAGGTTGGGTCCAGGGGACTGTGATATAGCTGTGGTTCTAACCAGCTAATTCCAAGCTGGTTCCAAGCTGATTCTGAATGGGGGAATAGGGTGGCAGAGGCAAGGTGTTTCTTTCCCTTCCCTAAGCAGCCATCCTGGGTTTGTGTGCTCTATAGGTTTTCTGCTGCTTCTTTGATGTTCTCTGGTGCTCTCCTTTAGTCATTTCTGTCAAAAATGTAGTCATTTATTCATTGTTTTGTTTTTGTGTGTGTGTGGTAGATAAAACAGTACTGGGAACTTCTCTTTGGCCATCTTGCTAATGTCATTCTTTTTTTCCTCTCAATCACTAGTCTTTTCAAAAGAAACTCCATGTGTCACCTATTAGAGACACTTATATAAAGTTTTTATTCTCCTAATAGATTGAAAGCTCCATGAAGCCAAAGACCAGGTCTTAAATATCCCCTATTTTTGCCCGTAAATCCTAATACATTGAAGGAACTCAGTAAATATTTATTTATTGAACAGTGAATAATAGCACTTCTGCCAGTTGGTAAGATGGGCATAAAATGGTATTTCCTGACTACTGCTTGTTCACTTTTGAGAAAATTCTTCCCTGTATAGTTTGCATTCATAGGTCTGGATATGTGAATGTAAGTTTTAGAGTTGTGGGGGGGACTTAGATCATGTTATACACCTACCACGTTTTTAAATGGGAAACCTGAGGTTTTGTTTAAGGTTACCATGCCAGGTTTTTCTCCATTTCACATTTTTCTTTTTATCCATTTATCACGTTTGAGTACCTGCTGTGTATGAGCCCCAAAAAGCAAATGGTCCATTTCCTTTATGAAGTAAGAGGCAAGGTCATTTTCTGAAAAGGGTGGAGCTGGGGAATAGTGCTCTGGAGCATTGAGAAGATTGGAGAATTTTTAAAAGTTATGGCAGAGTCTACGGCCATACCACCCTGAACGAGCCTGATCTTGTCTGATCTTGGAAGCTAAGCAGGGTCGGGCCTGGTTAGTACTTGGATGGGAGACCACCTGGGAATACCGGGTGCTGTAGGCTTTGGCCGGGCATGGTGGCTCACGCCTGTAATGCCAGCACTTTGGGAGGCCGAGGCGGGCGGATCACGAGGTCAGGAGATCGATACCATTTTGGCTAACATGGTGAAACCCCGTCTCTACTAAAAATTCAAAAAAATTAGCCGGGCGTGGTGGTGGGCACCTGTAGTCCCAGCTTCTGAGGAGGCTGAGGCAGGAGAATGGCATGAACCCAGGAGGCGGAGCTTGCAGTGAGCCGAGATCGCGCCACTGCACTCCAGCCTGGGCGACAGAGCGAGACAACGTCTCAAAAAAAAAAAAAAAAGTGACAGAAAGTGAAAAAGAAAAACAGCAAGATTGGTGAGCAGATTTCAGGAGTCTACTGCAAGTGATTTTTATTTTATGTATTGAAACACATCTGCCTGTTTTGTTACTTTGCCCTATAACTTGGCTACTGGAGATAAGCACAGAGAAAGTGAATGGTAGGAATGATCAATGGTTAGAATTTGGCCTAGATGAGTACAAAAACATCATTATCATTATCAATAACAATAACATCATCATAGTGAGTTCAGAGGTTTTGTGGTTTTGGCAAGAGTGTAACAGCATTGATACACTATGGAACCTAAGCTGGATAGGGAAGGAAGTGAAGAAAATTTTGATTAATAGGGAGAAAGTAGAGGAAGAAGGGTCAGTAAACTAGAGGTCTTGATGACCTGAAAGAATAGTGATAGTAGGAATAGTTGAACCAGCAAAGCTGGAAGTTTGTGATCGAGAATTTCATGTTTGAATTAGTGATTTTGGAGATGGAGTAGGAAAGGGTGATGGAAACTTCCAAGGTGTACAGAGTGAGTGGCTCATATGGAATGGAAGGATGAGGTCATTGGAGATGAAGAAGTTAAGGAACGGAAAGGTCAGCATATTCGGTATGCTATACCACACTTTCATGAATTTATCTTCCTTTTAGATGGTAACAAAAATACATCCTACACCCAGGCAATTTTACTGTATTCAAAAAAAAATCATTTAGAAGCAAAGTTATTGGTGTGAGGTGAATATATTCTATAGTCTGAATCAATTCATGAGATCTAATAATGTTCGGTAACTATTTCCTCCATGATCAGTTTTACTATGAAATTTATTGTCTGAATCAAGCTTTGCCTTAGGTGGAGGATGGGGTCTTTATTAGTGTTCACAAGAGACATGTTTAAATGTCAGCTCTAGGACAGCTATTCTAGGCTATTCAAAGTCTATTCTCCAAGGAATTTGAAGAGCTCTCAGAGTGGATATATTAAATTAGCTGTTGCAGTAAGAAAGATGTGGAATTTTCAATCTCTGCCTCTTTGCTATCCCCTTTGTCTTTGGACATGGTCACATTCCCTCATATAAAAAACATTTCCTGGAACCCTGCTGCCCCGTCAAGCTACCTCTCAACTCTCTTCTTCCTTTCCTTGCTATAAATATTTACTTTTCTCTTTATTTATTGAAAACAGCTAATTTTTATTGAACAATATTGTAGGAAAAGCCTATCTATCTATCTATCTATCTATCTATCTATCTATCTATCTATCTATCATCATAATACATAGCTTTTGTTATTTGGGGTATACTTTTCTCTGTTACATATGTACCTTTTTTTCCCCATAGTTTGAATCACAAACTGTTAAGTCTTATGAGGGTAGAAGGTCTGTCTATTTTGTCTGCCACTATATAGCTAGTATATATGCCTATCACATAGGAGGGACTCCATAATCAAATGTGAAATGAATGAATGGTGTATATTTTAAATTTGTATTTTGATTTTTTCTATTTAACATAAGTATTTCCCTTTTTCTTCAGACTTTATTATATTCAAAAAGTATTTTATTGTTTTAATAGATCATAAATCACTACTTTTTGTAGTTGGACATTTCAAGTATTTTACAATCATTTACTATTACCAACAACAATGTAATGTACAACCTTTAGCATTAATGTATTTGCTTGCTATTATTCTTTCATGGAACAATTTTTTAAAAGTTAAATTCCAGGGAGTGGGATTACTGGGCAAAAGTGAGTATTTTCATTCTGGTGAGCTTGTTGAAAGAATTGAATACCTTTTGCCTTCATGTCCTGACTCCTTCCTAAGTGGCTTGGAATTTGGCTCCTGCCTCTACCACTTCAAAGAAATACTTCTTCCAATGGCTTCCTATTTGCCAAATCAGCCTGTTTGTTTTGAGCTTTAAGAACCTTCTTGACTTTTCTTGTAACGTTTAATACTAATTTACTACCACCTTCTACTCTCTTGGCTTCATGACATGTCATTATTTTGGTTCTCTTCTTGCCTCCCTGACTGATGTCCTTCCTTGAACCTCTGAAGTGTAACCTTTCCCAAGGTTGTGTCCTGTCCCCTCCAACACTATTATCTCTGTTTTATTTTTTTCTTTTTTGAAACAGTGTCTTGCTTTGTTGACCAAGCTGCAGTGTAGTGGTGTGACCTTGGCTCACTGAAGCATTGACCTCCAGGCTCAAGAGATCCTCCCACCTCAGCCTCCTGAGTAGCTGGGACCAAAAGCACATGCCACCATGGCCAGCTAATTAAAAAAAAATTGTAGAGATGAGGTGTTGCTGTATTGCCCAGGCTGGTCTCAATCTCCCAGGCTGAAGCAATCTGCCCTCCTCAGCCTCCCAAGGTGCAGGGATTATAGGCATGAGCCTCCATGCCTGGTTTCTCTCTATATTTTAGTAACTCACAAATTATTATATCTAGCCCTGACTTCATTCTTAAGCTTCAGATTTGCATTTCATTTCTTGATCTCCCATTAGTGTTCAATATTGTATACTCATCGTGTCTAAAAATGAATTAATTTCCACCCTCCAAATCAGTTCCCTGTAACTATTCCATTTCTGATAATGCTGTTGCCATTCCTAAAATCTGGCCACCATGGAGACATTTTGATCCTTCCTCCTCTTTTGCTCCACCTATTCCATTAGTTGCCCTGCTATATGAATTCACTGTCCCTAATTTTTTTTCAAATTTTTTTTTCTTAATTGATTCATTCATTTATTTAACAAATATTTATTAAGAACTACCATCTACCAGGTACTATTTATGGAACCAAGGATATAGCAGTGAACATAACAGGCAAAAATTCTGGCCCTCACGGAGCCAATAGTCTAGTGGAGGAAGACACACAAGCAGATAAGTAAAATACATAGAATGTCAGATAATACAAAGTTATATGGAGAAAAATTAGGGAAGTTGGAGAGAGAAGGTCAGGACAGGATGTGTATGTATATGTGCACATTTTAAAATTGGGTAGTCCAGGGAAGCTAACTGAGAAGGTGATATTTGAGCAAAGATCTGGAGGCAGTCAGGAAAGAGCCAGGCAAATATGGGAGAGGATAAGGGAGCATTCCAGGCAGAAGAAGTAGCAAATGTAAAGGCCCTGAGATGGGGGAGAACATGAGTGTTCCAGAAATAGCAACATGGCCATTGTGACTGAAGCAGAATGAGTAAAAGGAAGAGTAATAGAGGTGAGGTCAGACAGGTAAGAGGAGAGGAACAGATCATGTAGGGCCTTGTAGGTCATTGTAAAGACTTTGGCTTTGTGTTATGAGTGAAATAGGAAACCAATGGAGGGGCTTGAGCAAAGGGGTTACCTGATTTGACCTATTTTATTGGTAGGAAAACTTTAGCTGCTGGGTTGAGACTAGACTGTAGCAGGGCAAGGGTAGAAGCAGGAAGTAAGTAAGGGGGCTATTGCAGTAAGTTAGGTGAGAGTTGATGGCTTGGACCAGAGTAGTGGTGGTGAAAGTGGTAAAAGATTGTTGGATTCTGAATTTACTGTTGATTGAACGTGGCATGTGAGAGGAAACAGGGAAGTCAAGGATGTCTTTGAGATTTTGGCCTCAAATGGAAGAATGAGTTTTTCTGTGTGTGTGTGTGTGTGTGTGTGCGTGCGTGCGCGTGTGCTTGTGTGTGTGTGTGTGTAATCTCTAATTTCTTGGACTCTCAATATATATTTTATTCTGTTCTATACCGTAATTAATTTTCACCTGGGCTGTATCAATAATCTTGATAAATGTTCAGTGGTGAATCAGATCTCCTCTTCCAGCCTCTCTTCTCACTCCAGTTCACCCTTTATAAAGTGAGGCACTAATCATATCTTCAGTGGTTTCCCATTGCACTTAATTCAGTAGGTGGACTCCCCTGTCTTGGATTCAAAGCCCTCCATAATATGAGCCCAACCTATTTATTTGGCTTTATCCTTTGCTGTTTTCTTTTTTTTATTATTATTATTACACTTTAAGTTTTAGGGTACATGTGCACAATGTGCAGGTTAGTTACATATGTATACATGTGCCATGCTGGTGCGCTGCACCCACTAACTCGTCATCTAGCATTAGGTATATCTCCCAATGCTATCCCTCCCCCCACCCCACAACTGGCCCCAGAGTGTGATGTTCCCCTTCCTGTGTCCATGTGTTCTCATTGTTCAATTCCCACCTGTGAGTGAGAATATGCGGTGTTTGGTTTTTTGTTCTTGCGATAGTTTACTGAGAATGATGATTTCCAATTTCATCCATGTCCCTACACAGGACATGAACTCATCATTTTTTATGGCTGCATAGTATTCCCTGGTGTACATGTGCCACATTTTCTTAATCCAGTCTATCATTGTTGGACATTTATGTTGGTTCCAAGTCTTTGCTATTGTGAATAATGCCACAATAAACATATGTGTTCATGTGTCTTTATAGCAGCATGATTTATAGTCCTTTGGGTATATACCCAGTAATGGGATGGCTGGTTCAAATGGCATTTCTAGTTCTAGATCCCTGAGGAATCGCCACACTGACTTCCACAATGGTTGAACTAGTTTGCAGTCCCATCAACAGTGTAAAAGTGTTCCTATTTCTCCACATCCTCTCCAGCACCTGTTGTTTCCTGACTTTTTAATGATCGCCATTCTAACTGGTGTGAGATGGTATCTCACTGTGGTTTTGATTTGCATTTCTCTGATGGCCAGTGATGGTGAGCATTTTTTCATGTGTTTTTTGGCTGCATAAATGTCTTCTTTTGAGAAGTGTCTGTTCATGTCCTTTGCCCACTTTTTGATGGGGTTTTTTTTTCTTGTAAATTTGTTTGAGTTCATTGTAGATTCTGGATGTTAGCCCTTTGTCAGTTGAGTAGGTTGTGAAAATTTTCTCCCAATTTGTAGGTTGCCTGTTCACTCTGATGGTAGTTTCTTTTGCTGTGCAGAAGCTCTTTAGTTTAATTAGATCCCATTTGTCAATTTTGGCTTTTGTTGCCATTGCTTTTTGTGTTTTAGACATGAAGTCCTTGCCCATGCCTATGTCCTGAATGGTAAAGCCTAGGTTTTCTTCTAGGGTTTTTATGGTTTTAGGTCTAACGTTTAAGTCTTTAATCCATCTTGAATTGATTTTTGTATAAGGTGTAAGGAAGGGATCCAGTTTCAGCTTTCTACATATGGCTAGCCAGTTTTCCCAGCACCATTTATTAAATAGGGAATCCTTTCCCCATTTCTTGTTTTTGTCAGGTTTGTCAAAGATCAGATAGTTGTAGATATGCAACATTATTCCTGAGGGCTCTGTTCTGTTCCATTGATCTATATCTCTGTTTTGGTACCAGTACCATGCTGTTTTGGTTACTGTAGCCTTGTAGTATAGTTTGAAGTCAGGTAGTGTGATGCCTCCAGCTTTGTTCTTTTGGCTTAGGATTGACTTGGTGACGCGGGCTCTTTTTTGGTTCCATATGAACTTTAAAGTAGTTTTTTCCAATACTGTGAAGAAAGTCATTGGTAGCTTGATGGGGATGGCATTGAATCTGTAAATAACCTTGGACGGTATGGCCATTTTCACGATATTGATTCTTCCTACCCATAAACATGTAATGTTCTTCCATTTGTTTGTATCCTCTTTTATTTCCTTGAGCAGTGGTTTGTAGTTCTCCTTGAAGAGGTCCTTCACATCCCTTGTAAGTTGGATTCCTAGGTATTTTATTCTCTTTGAAGCAATTGTGAATGGGAGTTCACTCCTGATTTGGCTTTCTGTTTGTCTGTTGTTGGTGTATAAGAATGCTTGTGATTTTTGTACATTGATTTTGTATCCTGAGACTTTGCTGAAGTTGCTTATCAGCTTAAGGAGATTTTGGGCTGAGACAATGGGGTTTTCTAGATATACGATCATGTCATCTGCAAACAGGGACAATTTGACTTCCTCTTTTCCTAATTGAATACCCTTTATTTCCTTCTCCTGCCTAATTGCCCTAGGCCAGAAATTCCAACACTATGTTGAATAGGAGTGGTGAGAGAGGGCATCCCTGTCTTGTGCCAGTTTTCAAAGGGAATGCTTCCAGTTTTTGCCCATTCAGTATGATATTGGCTGTGGGTTTGTCATAGATAGCTCTTATTATTTTGAAATACGTCCCATCAATACCTAATTTATTGAGAGTTTTTAGCATGAAGTGTTGTTGAATTTTGTCAAAGGCCTTTTCTGCATCTATTGAAATAATCATGTGGTTTTTGTCTTTGGTTCTGTTTATATGCTGGATTACATTTATTGATTTGCATATATTGAACCAGCCTTGCATCCCAGGGATGAAGCCCACTTGATCATGGTGGATAAGCTTTTTGATGTGCTGCTGGATTTGGTTTGCCAGTATTTTATTGAGGATTTTTGCATCAATGTTCATCAAGGATATTGGTCTAAAATTCTCTTTTTTTTGTTGTGTCTCTGCCCGGCTTTGGTATCAGGATGATGCTGGCCTCATAAAATGAGTTAGGGAGGATTCCCTCTTTTTCTATTGATTGGAATAGTTTCAGAAGGAATGGTACCAGTTCCTCCTTGTACCTCTGGTAGAATTCGGCTGTGAATCCATCTGGTCCTGGACTCTTTTGGGTTAGTAAGCTATTGATTATTGCCACAATTTCAGCTCCTGTTATTGGTCTATTCAGAGATTCAACGTCTTCCTCGTTTAGTCTTGGGAGTGTGTATGTGTAGAGGAATTTATCCATTTCTTCTAGATTTTCTAGTTTATTTGCGTAGAGGTGTTTGTAGTATTCTCTGATGGTAGTTTGTATTTCTGTGGGATCGGTGGTGATATCCCCTTTATCATTTTTTATTGCGTCTATTTGATTCTTCTCTCTTTTTTTCTTTATTAGTCTTGCTAGCGATTTATAAATTTTGTTGATCCTTTCAAAAACCCAGCTCCTGGATTCATTAATTTTTTGAAGGGTTTTTTGTGTCTCTATTTCCTTCAGTTCTGCTCTGATTTTAGTTATTTCTTGCCTTCTGCTAGCTTTTGAATGTGTTTGCTCTTGCTTTTCTAGTTCTTTTAATTGTGATGTTAGGGTGTCGATTTTGGATCGTTCCTGCTTTCTCTTGTGGGCATTTAGTGCTATAAATTTCCCTCTACACACTGCTTTGAATGTGTCCCAGAGATTCTGGTATGTTGTGTCTTTGTTCTTGTTGGTTTCAAAGATCATCTTTATTTCTGCCTTCATTTCGTTATGTACCCAGTAGTCATTCAGGAGCAGGTTGTTCAGTTTCCATGTAGTTGAGCAGTTTTGAGTGAGTTTCTTAATCCTGAGTTCTAGTTTGATTGCACTGTGGTCTGAGAGATAGTTTGTTATAATTTCTGTTCTTTTACATTTGCTGAGGAGAGCTTTACTTCCAAGTATGTGGTCAATTTTGGAATAGGTGTGGTGTGGTGCTGAAAAAAATGTATATTCTGTTGATTTGGGGTGGAGGGTTCTGTAGATGTCTATTAGGTCTGCTTGGTGCAGAGCTGAGTTCAATTCCTGGGTATCCTTGTTGACTTTCTGTCTCGTTGATCTGTCTAATGTTGACAGTGGGGTGTTAAAGTCTCCCATTATTAATGTGTGGGAGTCTAAGTCTCTTTGTAGGTCACTCAGGACTTGCTTTATGAATCTGGGTGCTCCTGTATTGGGTGCATATATATTTAGCATAGTTAGCTCTTCTTGTTGAATTGATCCCTTGACCATTATGCAATGGCCTTCTTTGTCTCTTTTGATCTTTGTTGGTTTAAAGTCTGTTTTATCAGAGACTAGGATTGCAACCCCTGCCTTTTTTTGTTTTCCATTTGCTTGGTAGATCTTCCTCCATCCTTTTATTTTGAGCCTATGTGTGTCTCTGCACATGAGATGGGTTTCCTGAATACAGCAAACTGATGGGTCTTGACTCTTTATCCAATTTGGCAGTCTGTGTCTTTTAATTGGAGCATTTAGTCCATTTACATTTAAAATTAATATTGTTATGTGTGAATTTGATCCTGTCATTATGATGTTAGCTGGTTATTTTGCTGGTTAGTTGATGCAGTTTCTTCCTAGTCTCGATGGTCTTTACAATTTGGCATGATTTTGCAGCGGCTGGTACTGGTTGTTCCTTTCCATGTTTAGTGCTTCCTTCAGGAGCTCTTTTAGGGCAGGCCTGGTGGTGACAAAATCTCTCAGCATTTGCTTGTGTGTAAAGTATTTTATTTCTCCTTCACTTATGAAGCTTGGTTTGGCTGGATATGAAATTCTGGGTTGAAAATTCTTTTCTTTAAGAATGTTGAATATTGGCCCCCACTCTCTTCTGGCTTGTAGAGTTTCTGCCGAGAGATCCACTGTTAGTCTGATGGGCTTCCCTTTGAGGGTAACCCGACCTTTCTCTCTGGCTGCCCTTAACATTTTTTCCTTCATTTCAACTTTGGTGAATCTGACAATTATGTGTCTTGGAGTTGCTCTTCTCGAGGAGTATCTTTGTGGCGTTCTCTGTATTTCCTGAATCTGAATGTTGGCCTGCTTTGCTAGATTGGGGAAGTTCTCCTGGATAGTATCCTGCAGAGTGTTTTCCAACTTGGGTCCATTCTCCCCATCACTTTCAGGTACACCAATCAGACGTAGATTTGGTCTTTTCACATAGTGCCATATTTCTTGGAGGCTTTGCTTGTTTCTTTTTATTCTTTTTTCTCTAAACTTCCCTTCTCACTTCATTTCATTCATTTCATCTTCCATCGCTGATACCCTTTCTTCCAGTTGATTGCATCGGCTCCTGAGGCTTCTGCATTCTTCACGTAGTTCTCGAGCCTTGGTTTTCAGCTCCATCAGCTCCTTTAAGCACTTCTCTGTATTGGTTATTCTAGTTATACATTCTTCTAAATTGTTTTCAAAGTTTTCAACTTCTTTGCCTTTGGTTTGAATGTCCTCCTGTAGCTCGGAGTAATTTGATCGTCTGAAGCCTTCTTCTCTCAGCTCGTCAAAGTCATTCTCCGTCCAGCTTTGTTCCATTGCTGGTGAGGAACTGCGTTCCTTTGGAGGAGGAGAGGCGCTCTGCTTTTTAGAGTTTCCAGTTTTTCTGCTCTGTTTTTTCCCCATCTTTGTGGTTGTATCTACTTTTGGTCTTTGATGATGGTGATGTACAGATGGGTTTTTGGTGTGGCTGTCCTTTCTGTTTGTTAGTTTTCCTTCTAACAGACAGGACCCTCAGCTGCAGGTCTGTTGGAGTACCTGGCCGTGTGAGGTGTCAGTCTGCCCCTGCTGGAGGGTGCCTCCCAGTTAGGCTGCTCAGGGGTCAGGGGTCAGGGACCCGCTTGTGGAGGCAGTCTGCCTGTTCTCAGATCTCCAGCTGCGTGCTGGGAGAACCACTGCTCTCTTCAAAGCTGTCAGACAGGGGCATTTAAGTCTGCAGAGGTTACTGCTGTCTTTTTGTTTGTCTGTGCCCTGCCCCCAGAGGTGGAGCCTACAGAGGCAGGCAGGCCTCCTTGAGCTGTGGTGGGCTCCACCCAGTTGGAGCTTCCAGTCTGCTTTGTTTACCTAAGCAAGCCTGGGCAATGGCGGGCGCCCCTCCCCCAGCCTCGCTGCCACCTTACAGTTTGATCTCAGCCTGCTGTGCTATCAATCAGCGAGACTCCGTGGATGTAGGACACTCCAAGCCAGGTGCGGGATATAATCTCCTCGTGCGCCGTTTTTTAAGCCCCTCGGAAATGCGCAGTATTCGGGTGGGAGTGACCCGATTTTCCAGGTGCCGTCTGTCACTCCTTTCTTTGACTAGGAAAGGGAACTCCCTGACCCCTTGGGCTTCCCGAGTGAGGCAATGCCTCGCCCTGCTTCGGCTCGCACACGGTTCACGCACCCACTGACCTGTGCCCACTGTCTGGCACTCCCTAGTGAGATGAACCCGGTACGTCAGATGGAAATGCAGAAATCACCCGTCTTCTGCCTCACTCTCCCTGGGAGCTGTAGACCAGAGCTTTTCCTATTCGGCCATCTTGGCTCCTCCCCGCTGCTGTTCTCTTATATCTTCCAAATAAAGTGACTTGCTGCTCCTTGAGTTTAGTGTTTATCAACATGTAACACGTTATAGATGATGCTTATTTGGAATCACATAATGGTTAAGAATATAAACCTCTGTAGCTGGATACCCCAGGTTTGAATCATAATTTCATTTCTCATTGTGCCTTTGGACAGTTTGACCAGTATATCTTAGTTTTCTATCTCTAAAATAGGGATAATATTAATACCAGTCTACTTCATAGAGGTGTTTTGAGGATTAAATGGGTTTATATTTAAAACACAAAAACAGTGCCTGACCAACATGTTAAGTACTCTAATGTCTTGGCTGTCATTGTTGTTATTGTCATTACTATTCTTATTGTCTCTTTCTCTCCCCACTGTAATATCAGGTCCGTGAGGGCAGGGATTTTTATCTGCTTTGTTTACTGTTCTATCCCTATTGCCTACAACAGTGCCTGGCATGTAATAATAATAAATGCTCAGTAAATATTTGTGAAATGAACAATTGCAGTTTCCTTAGCCCAAGATGACTACTACTGCTGTCTCTTCCTCCTACTCTCTTCTCTTAAGAACCTGTCCAAACTACAAGGCTTATCATGAATGCCATGTATTCCATGGAATACTTCATGATTTTCTGATCCTTCTCCCCAAGCTAAGTTTAATCTCTCATTTCTTTGAATTCCCATAATAACTTACTTATGGTTTTCTTACATCTATTACATTTATTTGCCTTTCATCTTAGTCATTTTTATCTAATCTCGCTTACTAGATATTAAGTTCTTAAACGGCAGACTGTGTCTTACTCATTTTATATCCCTTGTGATGCTAGTATAATGCCTTGAACATGGTAGATGCTCAATAGACATTTGCTGATTGAACTGAATCTGTTTTACTATTTATATACTTAGTTGTATACAAATTTTCAGATTTCTAAGTCATACTTCCAAGGTATTAAATCTCTGTGCAATTTATTTCTTAGGTATCCTAAATGTTCAAGCTTAGAAAGACTATGCTTTTTTATCTGCAGTTGCAGAAAAAATAGATTTGTCTTAAATCTTGTTTTAACTACCTAAGGACCTTATACCAGATTATGAAATTGTCCTGCATATATGATCCTAAAGGGGAAGGTTTATCAAATATGGCAATATACATCTGGAATTCAATGATCTAGTACATCACCTAAGAACTCAGATGAAAAAAGGCTTTGTGCAGATAAAGTGTGTGTCACAAGATCCATGGACTTAAGCTCATGCATGTTATATAGTGTAAGATTCTGAGATACTCGCTTATAATTTATTTACTCATCATTATGCTTTAATCATGATTATCATATTTCCTCGCCAACAGCTGTGGAGAGGCCATTTAGAAATGTTAACAAGGCTCATCGAATAGTAGGAGGGAGAGACAGCTGACTCTAAGGAAGGAGACAGAAAAACCGAAAAACAAACCAGGAACTCATAGCAGTGTGGGTCTAATAGCCCTATATGACTTAAATAAGTCTTGAGGGCATCAACATGTTATAATATAGCTCAGTAATTGATGTTCATAATAATGACCCAAATTCATCAAAAAACAATTAAATTGTGATCATCTACTATGTTCTATTTGTGAAGATAAGCAATGAGTATTGAGTGTTTAGATTTCCATCCAAAAGATTAAATTTAAAATGGTTTTGTGTATAAAGTAATAAACCCTGAACTAGCAGGACAACTCGACTAACTCCTTCCTGAGTTACAATCAAGATTTTCCTTCATTCAATATATACCTTTCTGTTCAAGCCCCTCTAACTAGAATTGAAATGCAATGGTAAGGCAACATGAGGCAGTAAATCTATGAAAATGAATTGTTCATTCACACTACATTTATAAAACAGGAAATACGATTATAAAACAGATGTTGACTGATTGAAATGCTGTATGCTCAATCATGTTAGTGTTTATTTGATAAGGAATGCCATTTGTTTAGCTTTGCTTATTTATTCAGTGACTGTGGCCTGGAATTTTATTAGATGCTGTATAGCTGTATATCTCTGCCCACCAGAATGCTGAGAGAATCTTAGCTTGAATGAAACTGGATAAGAAGTTGGAGCTGTTTAGCTTTGGTAGTGAAGATGAGAAGACTTTAGTTTTGAAGGTTTTCCATTTTAAATGTCTTTGTTTTGTTTTATTTCATTTATATATGGGTGCCAGAACATAGAAGTGACTAATAGTCTGGAAGTATTCATTACTTGTTTAACTTTATTCTGAAAACTTTCATCTTCCTAAAAGTCTTTCAATGGCTACCCAGGGAGAGATCGAGAGCCAAGAAAATTTCCTGAAATGGAACCATTTATAACTGATATGTTTCTGAATAATGGAGAAAACTTAAATTTAATTTTAAAAGTACTGTAATACTAAACAGCTCTTATATTTGAAATAAATTATTCAACTAATTTTTTGTTCTCCCTTGGAGCCAGTTAGCAAATATCTTTTGTGTTGCAGTGAGATTCCAGCAAATGATTTCATGGGAACATTTATTTAGATTTTGTATTTTATTTTATTAGCTGATAATATCTGGGCCTTTATGATATAGAAACTAGTACAATAAATATTTGAATGAATAGATTTAGGAACCAGATAATTTGGAAGGATAATTTCAAAACTTGAGTGAACTATGACATTTAAAACCAGCATCTTGGATCATCATGTAACATATTGTATAATATACATTATAGTGAAATAGATTTTAAAATTTAATACCTTAAGCAAAATATTTTAGGAAGAATTTTTCTTTCTTTTAAAGAATAAGATAAATAGGTTTCTAGTCCCCCACATCCAAATATTTTTGTGTCCATTTTACCCTCTTGATAAAGGCAGAAAAGGGTTTTTAATTGTTCCTAATGCAGATTAAGAGTTGTTAACCTCTACAAACTACACAGCCAAACTAAAGTCAGTTCAGAAGGATGTGATATGTTATATAAATGTAGTATGTTATGCAGCATTACAAGTTCCTTATAATCTCAACAAATAGCATTTAGAATTTACTAATTGATTTAAAAATAAAAACCAATGCATGTTAACATAAATAACATAAATAGCATTTTACAAACAATAATTTCTACTTCATCAAGAACATTCTTAAGTGAAATGGCATGTCTTTCTTTTCTTTTCTTTTCTTTTTTGTTTTGAGACAGAGTCTTGCCCTTGTTGCCCAGGCTGGAGTGCAGAGGCACAAACTCGGCTCATTGCAACCTCCGCCTCCCAGGTTCAAGCGATTCTCCTACCTCAGCCTCCCGAGTAGCTGGGATTACAGGCGTCTGCCACCATGCTTGGCTAATTTTTATATTTTTAATAGAGACAGGGTTTCACCATGTTGGCCAAATCCTGAGCTCAGGTAATCCGCCCACCTTGGCCTCCCAAAGTGTTGGGATTATAGGCATGAGCCACCGCGCCCAGCCTGAAATGGCATTTCTTTCTCTGAAAATGCATGATGGTAAAGAATACAATGGCCACTAGTATAGGTTGGTGTCTCTGCCTTAATCCATGCAAGGCACCAACAGTTTTTGCACCACTATTTTTTAAGATAACAGCTTTATTAAGATATAGTTTAGATACCATATACTTCACCCATTTCAGGTGCTAATTCATTGGTTTTTAGTACATTCACAGAGTTGTGCAACTATTATCATAATCAATTTTAGAGACACAAAAGGAAACCCTGTACCTATAAGTAGTCACTACCCATTTTTCCTGAACCCTCTCCTCTTCCAGCCCCTAGGAATCATATATCTACTTTCTGTCTCTATAGATTTGACCATTCTTGACATTTCATTTAAGTGGAATCATATAATGTATAATCTTTTATGACTGGCTTTTTCACTTAGCATAATATTTTCAGGATTCATCCATATGAATCCTGTATTTCATTCTTTTTATGGTTGAATGATATTCTATTATATAGTTATATTACATTTATCTATTCATCAATGGATGGACATTAGGTTGTTTCCATTTTTTGCCTGTTATGAATAATGCTGCTCTCAATATTTGTGTACATGTTTTTGTGTAAACATTTGTTTTCAATTCTCTTGAGTATATACCTACAAGTGGAATTGCTGGGTCATATGGTAACTCTCTGTTGAACTTTTTGAGGAACTTCCAGACTGTTTTCCAAAGTGGCTGCACCATATTACATTTCCACAAGCAACATATGAGGGTTCCAATTACTCTTCATCCTTGTCTACACTTGTTATTGTCTATTTTTTATTATATTCTTCCTAGTGAATTTGAAGTGATATTTCAGTTGTGGTTTTGATTTGTATTTTCCTGAAGACTAATGATTTTTTCATGTGCTCATTGGCTACTTATACGTATCCTTTGGAGAAATGTATATTCAGATCCTTTGCCCATTTTTCAATTGAGTAGTTTTTTTTTTTAGTTGTAAGTGTTCTTTATATATTCTGGATATGAGTCTCTTATCAGATATTTAACTTGCAAATATTGTCTTTCATTCTATGAGTTGTTTCTTCACTCTTATTTGTGTGAAGGAAAAGAAAGGGAGTATTGCCATCTTAACAATATTAAGCCCTCCAGTCTGTGAACATGAGATGTCTTTTCATTTACTTAGATCTTCTTTACTTTCTTTCAACAGTGTTTTGTAGTTTTCAGCATAAGTTCTACCCATATTTTGTTAAGTTTATTCTTAAACTTTTATGCTGCAAAGTTTAATGTCCAATTTATCTAATTTTCCTTTTGTGGCTTCTCCTTTAGGTATCATTTTAAAGAAAGTATTGCCTAACCCAAGGTCACAAGGATATATATTAATGTTTTCTTCTAAGAGTTTTATAGTTTTAGCCTTTACATTTAGGTCTGTGATCCATTTTTTATTTTATTTTATTTTTATTTTGGCAAGCCTGTATTGACAACCTGCACTGAGGGATGCATTGATGCAGTCAATATCTGAAGATGAACTATTAAAAAGTAAGTGTAAAACAGTGTCTTAGGTTAGGGTCCCTGAGAAATACACTCTAAGATGGAGTTAGAATATAAGCAGTTTGTTGGGGAATGCACTCCGATCAACTCCTGTGGGGAAGTGAAGGAAAGCATTGAGCAGTAGAAGGAGTTGAGCTGTTAGTACAAAGTCTTCACAGGAGCTCTGGGGCTTGGATGGCAAAATGAGAATACTCTCACGTTGAAGGGGGCCTTTGTACCCTATCCTCTTCACAGACTTATCAAGGGATTTGCACTGCCCTGGGAAAAAGAGGTTCTTTCTGGACAAAGGTAATTTTCTTGAGGGATTTGGTTGAGACTCAGTACCTCATTCCTGAAGCAAGGAACAGGACAACATACACCTCACAGTGGCAGTGTTAATTCTCAATGGAGGAACTGTGTTGGGATACTATGGGGGAAAGAAAAGACAATTAGTATGTGGATATGCCTCTATGTCAGTGAAAACTTTCATAGAAGAGGTGATACTTGGACTGCCTTGCAATATGGAGGTGTATTTATCAGGTAGTATAGAGAAATAGTATTCCACTGATATATGTAAGCAAAGCCTGGTGCTTTTTATTTATTTTTTTTGAGACAGAGTTTCCCTTGATCGCCCAGGCTGGAGTGCAATGGCATGTTCTTGACTCACTACAACCTCCACCTCCCGGGCTCAAGCAATTCTTGTGCCTCAGCCTCCCAAGTAGCTGAGATTACAGGCATGCACCACCATGCCCAGCTAATTTTTGTATTTTTAGTAGAGATGGGGTTTTGCTATGTTGGCCAGGCTGGTCTCAAACTCCTGGCCTCAAGTGATCTGCCCATCTTGGCCTCCTGAAGTGCTGGGATTACAGGTTTGAGCCACTGCACCTGACCCAAAGAAACATATGTCACTCAGAGTGGCTTAGAGTGTAGGATCCAGGAGGAGGGATTGAAGAGGAGGATAATGAGGTGGTGACAAAGGATGAAACTGCAGAAGTAGCAAGGTCTAGGCTATGGAGAGGTAAATGGCATGCCCAGAAGTTTGTATTTTATTCTAACAGCAAGGCAGGCCTTTAAGCAAAGGAAGATCTTGTATGATACGTGCTTTATTTAATTTTTATACGTGGTATGAGGAGTAGATCCAACTTCATTCTTTTACTTCTGGGTATCCAGTTGTCCCAGCACCATTTGTTGAAGACTGTTTTTCCCCTATTGAATTCTCTCGGCACTCTTGTCAAAAATCAATTGATTGTAAACGTAAGCGTTTATTTCTAGACTCTCAATTCTACTCCATTAATCTATATGTCTGTCCTTATGCCAGCAGTACTACATTGTCTTGATTACTTTGTAGCTTTGTTGTAAGTTTTGAAATCAGGAAGTATGAGTCGTATAACTGTTCTTTTTTTTATTATTATTATACTTTAAGTTTTAGGGTACATATGCACAATGTGCAGGTTAGTTACATATGTATACATGTGCCATGCTTTTTTTTTTTTTTTGAGACGGAGTCTTGCTCTGTCACCCAGGCTAGAGTGCAGTGGCGCAATCTTGGCTCACCGCAAACTCCGCTTCCTGGGTTCAAGCGAGTCTCCTGTCTCAGCCTCCCGAGTAGCTGGGTTCAAGCGAGTCTCCTGTCTCAGCCTCCCGAGTAGCTGGGATTACAGGCACCCACCACCGTGCCTGGCTAATTTTTGTATTTTTTAGTAGAGACAGGGTTTCACCATCTTAGCCAGGCTGGTCTCGAACTCCTGACCTCATGATCCACCCACCTCGGCCTCCCAAAGTGCTGGGATTACAGGTGTGAGCCACTGCGCCCGGCCCAACTTTGTTCTTCTTTATCAAGATTGGTTTTGGCTATTCTGTGCCGCTGAATCTCCATATGAATTTTAAGATCAGCCTGTATTTTGATAAGGTTGTGTTTAATCTGTAGATCAATTTAGGGAGTATTGCCATCTTAACAATATTAAGTCCTCCAGTCTATAATGTGGGATGTCTTTTCATTTACTTAGATCTTCGTTACTTTCTTTCAACAATATTTTGTAGTTTTCAGTATAAGTTCTACGCATCTTTTGTCAAATTTATTCCTAATGTTTTATTTTGATGCTATTATAAATGGGATTGTTTCTTAAATTTTATTTTTCAATAGTTCATTGCAAAAATAGAATTAGAGCTAATTTTTAATATTGACCTTGTATACTGCAAACTTGCTAAACTTGTTTATTAGCTTTAGTAGGGTCTTTGTGTGTGTGTGTGTGGATTCCTTAGACTTTGCTTTATATAATATTATGTTATCTGCAAATAGAGAGAGTTTTCTGGATGCCTTTCATTTCTTTTTATGGCCTAAGTTCATAACTATAACCTCTAGTAACAATGCGTTGAATAGAAGTGGTAAGAGCAGACATCCTTGTCCTGTTAGGGGGAAAATATTCAGTTATCACTTAGTATAATGTTAGCTCTGGGTCTTTCCTAGGTACCCCTTAATGTGGTTGAGGAAGTTTCCTTCTATTGCTAATTTTTTGAGTATTTTTATCATGAGAGAGGGTATTGAATTTTGTCAACGTTTTTCCATGTGTATTGAGATATTCATGAATTTTTTCCTTTATTCTATTCATATGATATATTAATTGATTTTCTGATATTAATCCAACCTTGCATTCCTGGGATAAATTTCATTTGGTCATGTTATACAATCCTTTTTTTATATTACTGGATTCAGTTTGCTAGTATTTTATTGAAGATTTTTATGACTATATTCATAAGATATATTGGTCTATAGTTTTCTTGTGATATATTTTTCTGGTTTTGGTAACAAGGTAATACTGATGTCATAGAATGAGTTGAGAAGTATTCCCTCCTCTTATATTTCTTGGAAGAGTTTGAGAAGGATGGGTATTAATTGTTCTTTAAATGTTTACTAGAATTCATCAGGGAAGCCATGTAAGCCTAGGCTTTTCTTTGTGAGTAATTTTTTTATTACAAATTCAATCACTTGTTTTAGGTCTATACATCTTTTATATTTCTTCCTGAATCAATGTTGGTAGTTTTTGTTTTTCTAGGTACTTTCCCATTTCATCTAAGTTATATAATTTGTATACATACAGTTGTTGATCATATTCCCTTATAGTCCTTGATGTATGTTTATGGTTAATAGTAATGTCCTCTCTTTCATTCTGAATTTTAGTAAATCGGGTCTTTATTTTTGGCTTCATCAATCTAACTAAAGGTTTGTCAATTTTGTGGATATTTTCAAAGAAAAAAATCACCTTTTGAAAAGAGAAGTAGCAAATTAATCATTTGAAGGCAGCTAGTAACCACTATATAATGACCTCACTGACAGTGTGTTCTTG
The DNA here is from genome assembly GCF_029289425.2 of Pan paniscus. Taxonomy (NCBI): domain Eukaryota; kingdom Metazoa; phylum Chordata; class Mammalia; order Primates; family Hominidae; genus Pan; species Pan paniscus. The sequence goes on from NC_073272.2 coordinate 69,368,673, forward strand.
GCCACATGTTTCTTAACCTCCTGGAACGTCAGTTGCCTCATCTATAAAATGGGGCGATATGGCTTGCCTCATAGATTTGTCTTTAAAATTAGATGAATTAACGTGTAAAATCTCTAGCACAATACCTATTTATGACAGATATTGTACCTTTCAGTAAATGCTTGTATCTTTTTCTTCCACATTATTGTGCTGACCCTGGTTTTACTGCATTATTCTTCAGTAGCCAGCTTTAATTTAATAAAGTAAACCTTAAAAATGACTTCTCTTTTAAAGTCTGAAAAAATATTTTTGTGCTTTTTCTTCTACCATATAATCAAGATGATATTTATTTTCACTAAAATTTAGGCATATAACCAATTTCAGAATGTAAGCAGGTGAAACATTGGTTTAATATTAATCATAAATGAAAGTAAAAGCACAGCTGGGATTGTATATAATAAATTATCATGCTCTGTATTATTTTCATCTTTTTCTCATCTCAGTAGTAATTTTATTTCCTATTAAATATCCATAGAGATAATTTGTTTCTTCTTAAAGTAGAGCACCATCTCTCAGATAACTTTAACATTTCTGAGACAATTCTGACCTTTTAATTAACTTTATGATAGTTCAGCAGTGTTATAAATAATGAACCTGAAACTCTAAAAAGTTACCAAAACTTCTTTCAAATTGTGGTATATAATTTATTCAAGTAAAGAAAGGTAACTCTAATCAATTTTTATATTTTATTAAAAGTTTCTACGTCCTATTAGTAGGATTTATATTCTCTCTTTCCTAAGTATCTTTTGTCCTAACTTCCTCCATAGGTATGCACCTTTATTGCTTGCCAGTAACTTGAGGAAATAAGAACATTTCTTCCAAACTTTGAGTCAATGAAAATTGACTCCCATATGGAAATAGGAATTGAATGCTACTGTCTCATGTATGAACTCCGTATTTGGCCTAGATCTTTTCCCTTTCTCTGAAATGAGGAAGATGTTATGGCACCTCACTTCACATGTGCCTGACCAGCTGTTGTAACATGTATCTTCATGAACCCTATGTACTGGTTTCACTCTATGGATTACCTGTACAGTGGGAATAATTGAATTGAGAAATAGGGTTATGATTAGGTTATGATAGAAACTCTCTAGCCCAGCCTGACACAAGTAGATCACAAAACATCTTTATTCTAACACTGATGGTAGGAAAGCATCTCCCAGGGATGTCGGTAGAGTTCCCAGGGGTAACTTTCATCTCAATAGGTCTCCAACTCCAAGCAGAAGACATGTTTTGCCATGGAATACAGAGAGTGAAAACTCATGAATGAATGAGAAAAATTCATTCTCAAGAGACCTGCCTTAGCTAGCTAACACACGTCATTAGCAATATGATCTTGACGGAATTATTAAACATCTCCAAGCTTCAATTTCCATGGATGTGGGTGGTGATAACAGGATTGTTGAGAAATTTTAATAAGATAATTAATGTAAAGTACTTAACACAGTGCCCAGTTCATTGAAAGGGATTTTCATCAAGTTTTGTCAAAATAATTTCTCTCCTATGACCCACTTGGGTGTTGTAACGGGTCCGTTAAAGCTTTCTTTTACTATATCTGAAATTTTTGTCCTATATTCTTCAGATCAGTGGTTTTATTATTGATGGTTTGGGTTTGTGTCCCTGCCCAAATCATGTTATTGTAGGTTAAGGTAATATTTGCCTTTATAATGCTACTACATTATTGTTCATTCATTCAATAAATATTTATTGAGCACCTATCATCTGTTAAAATCTTTAGACAAATTAAAGTTAAAGACTATACTTTCAGGGATCATTTCTATAGTTTATTACTGGAGAAGTTTCTTTGAATGTATAGAGCACTAAAAACCATATTATCTCCCAAGTGTAAAGCTACCTCTTGGTGTTGGTTTACTTCAGTTGCCATTTGCCATTAATGATTGTTCTTCTTTTCTTTGGGGAGAATAAGAGACAGAGGACACAGTCTGGGTGGGGAAAAATATTAAATTTAGCAGAGTCTAATTGAGCAAAGAACTATTCATGAATTGAGCAACCCTCAAAACCAGAACAAAGGGAGGGGAGAGAAGAAGATGACAGGGTTGGCAATCACTCCTCTGCTTTCTCTGTTTAACCACCATGACTATGACAGCTCTTCGTCACACAGGCCAAAATCAATCTGATCTCCAGAGAATGGTTTAGGTGAGTTAAGTGACGTGTGGACCTAATGACATACTATACTGGAAAATACTTTATAAATTAAGTGCTATATATATACTATCGTTACTATAATAATATTTCCACCTAATTCCTCTCAGTAAAACTTCATTCTCTTCCATGTCACCCAGCTCTCTGACACAATACCTCTGATCATACCCTTCTACCATATCACATCTTCTCACTTCCCCATTGTAAATAAGCTTTCATGAAGATACAATCCAATTGATTCGCTTAATTTTGCCAATTTCAGTTTTTAGATGCCATTTGTCCTTTCAGTCTTTCCGGAAGACTGAGGGTGATGAAGACAATGATAATGCCATTGTATTCATGACACCTTATTCAATTGCTTTATAATTTGTCCAGTAAAATAGTACTTCTATTGCTGGAGATTTCTCCAGGAGTGCTCCATAAAGGAAATACATGTTTTAATAACCTTTTAAGCTACTGTTATAGTATTGGCCTTCCTACATGGAAAGCTCCTATCCAATCAGAGAATATAGACTATTATGAGAACATACTCATATCCCATTTAAGATGGCAAATGAATGAAATTCCTCTGTAAATGTTCAAATGGACCATCAGAAAGTACAAATGTACCACCTGAAGTTTTTATTGTCTTCCAAGGATTATGGGTTTGACAAAGCAAACATTGGTTATAAACCATTTTGGCAATTTAAAAATAGTCCCCACACTAATATTTTTTCATAATTGGCATAATTTTTTATACTCCATGATGAGTTATGAAGTACAGAACTTTTAATAATGGAGGCTTTAAGGACTTGAGAAAGACCAGGTGGCCATCTGTGCCCTCTTTGAGTCCATGCTTAATATTGAATTTATATTCTTTTAAATATCAGATTTGTTTCTCCAATTCAGGTGTAGCACTGTTTATTAAATAGGGTAAAATAGGTAATCTGACCTCAATCAGTCTTAAGGAGTTATTTTAAATTGCATATCTTAACAATTTCAGTACTGGCTGACTTGTTATGAAAATCTGCCAAAGCATTTCCTTAGTATTTAATAATTCTTGTTCTGCGTTTGGGTTAGCAGTTTTATAAAACTAGTTTCTTGATCTGGAAAGTCTCACCTAGTCTAATGGTGTATTAAAGTTATCAGAAATCTCTACTTGTCAGAGTCCTTTCCATGAATCTCCTTGAAGACAAAACACTTTAGGCTTATAGTTGCTCAGGAAAGTACCAGAGTAAACAACCATCTGTGAATAATAATGCTTAAAATGGCCATGGTTAAAGGCCTGTTGAGAGTTCACTACAACGTTGATGCAATTGACAAGGAAATTCAGTTATTTTTGCTGCATACAACATTTTAAGATAACTAGAATTATGACTTATCATTATACCAGGACTACTAGATTTCTATGTATTTTATACAATTTCTGAAACATGTATTAATAACACATCCATGCAAATATAACTCAAAGGGTTAGCTTTACTTATTATTTGACAACACTTTCCATATAATTTAATATATCGAATAAGCCCAGTTAGTTTATATTTCTCTTTTCACAAAGAGAGGTATCCTTTTGAGATGTTCCAAGGGCCTATCTGGAAAATCCCAAAGTTAATTCAAAGTCAAGAAAGAGACTTAAATTATAATTTGATTTTGTGAAGTTTGTCAAAAATATCAAAGGTTTCGGCCTGGCATGGTGGCTCATGCCTGTAATCCCAGCACTTTGGGAGGCCAAGGCAGGTGGATTGCTTGAACTCATGAGTTTGAGACCAGCCTGGGCAACATGGCAAAACCCTATCTCTACTAAAAATATAAAAAATAGCCAAGTGTGGTGGTGTGTGCCTGTAGTCCCAGCTACTCGGCAGGCTGAGGCAGGAGAATCGCTTGAACTTGGGAGGTGGAGGTAGCAGTGAGCTGAGATCGCACCACCGTAGAGAAAGAAAAAGAAAAAGGAAAGGAAGAAGGAAGGAAGAGAAAGAAAGAAAAAAATATATATGGTTTAAAACACTTGGTCAAAATATGATAAGTGACTGTGAAATAACAGTAATCATTTAAATAGAGTGATAATTAAAAGACTTTAAAAGGCAAATATAGAAACATAGTTGTAGAAAAATCCTTGGCTGTTTTAGAGGACTCAGTTTTCCTTCTTTCCTTCTTTCTTTTTTTTTTTTTTTTTTTTTTTGACGGAGTCTAGCACTATCGCCTGGGCTGGAGTGCAGTGGCACGATCTCGGCTCACTGCAACCTCCACCTCCCAGGTTCAAGCGATTCTCCTGCCTCAGCCTTCTGAATAGCTGGGATTACAAGTGCCCGCTACCACGCCCAGCTAATTTTTAGTAGAGACGGGGTTTTACTATGTTGGCCAGTCTGGTCTCGAACACCTGACCTTGTGATCCACCCGCCTCCCGCCTTGGCCTCCCAAAGTGCTGGGATTACAGGCATGAGCCACTGCACCCAGCCTCAGTTTTCTTAAGTAAGCAAAAACCTAATATAGAACGTGAAGCACAAGGAATCATCTTGATAAAGCACAGAATCTTTGTTTCCTAGGCCAGTTACCTACCAAAAAGGTAAAGAAAGAACTCTCAAAATTTCCTATTAAGAGCAGATCAAAGGCCAGACCAGTGGCTCACGCCTGTAATCTCAGCACTTTGGGAGGCCGAGGTGGGTGGATCACCTGAGGTCAGGATTTCGAGACCAGCCTGACCAACATAGTGAAACCCCATCTCTACTAAAAATACAAAATTAGCTGGGCGTGGTGGCACATGCCTGTAATCCCAGCTATTTGGGAGGCTGAGGTGGGAGAATTGCTTGAACCCAGGAGGCAGAGGTTGCAGTGAGTGAAGATCGCACCATTGCACTCCAGCCTGGGCAATAAGAGCAAAACTCTGTCTCAAAAAAAAAAACGTGGATCAAGATTCCAAGAAAGCCTTATTGTTTCAACACAAGGTAAAAAATTGTAGTTTTGCATCAGTGTACATTTGGTAGTAAGGCTCAATTTTTAGAAAAACTTGTGAATAATTTCCTTCTCATCTTAGCTTGATCACACATAAAATTACTTTCGTAAGATTTATCTTCCACAAACCTTCTATAATCTTTTTATGTCTCTTATTTTTCATATAGTTTTTGGTTTCTCATTTTGGAACAATCAATCATTCTACTTTAGGATAAAAATTACCCTCTTTTTTTCTTCTTCCGTACCTCATAGCTTCACTTACTAAAAACATGTCTTACTTTACTCACGTACAACGGTTGTTTTCCTTTTATTTCTATTTTAAATTACCATATATTGATTAGGATTTTCAACTCTTAGTAACCTTAATTTCTAGTGAAAACCCAGGAAGTAAAACAACTTAAAACCCTCTGTTATATACAAACATTTTATGAATATGCATTTCATAATTTCTAGAACATGTGCTTCTTCATAGAGTAGTTTTTTCATGTTTACTAATAGACCCAAATAGCATACCTATACTGTTTGAAAACAAGATGCCAAAATATGTATGCTTTAAACTTACATTTTGTAATTAATATTTTGGTATTTTTAACTTTCTTAGAAATGACCTAGACATTTCATGAATATGTATTAGAGTAATTCCTCCTTTACTGCAGTTTCAGTTATCTGCGATCAATTGCAGTTCAGAAATAGGTGAGTACAATATAATGAGATATTTTGAGAGAGGGAGAGTGAAAGGTTCTTGTATTGGTTCGAATCCCAGGAGCACACCAACAGACAGAACGAGGTAGTGTGGAGCAACACGCTGTTTTAATGAGCGCCTGGGTGCAGACGGGCTGAGACCTAAAATGGCGTCAGCACCAAATGAGGACAGGGCAGGGATTTTATAGTCTCCTCTAAACAGAAAGTGTCTCAGTCTGATGTAACTGCTACGCGGTACCCTGACGGCCTCTCTCTCAGTCTTCAGGAGGTACGTGTCTTCCGGCCATCTCTCTTCCTGCTTCTGCTATCTTGCTGAGGCACGCTGCTGGTGCAAGTGGTCTTGGATCTTGGGACTGGGCCTGAGAAGGGAGGAGTTATTCATTCCCTTAAGCTTTCAGGCCCTGGGGAGAATCTTTCATTCCCATCTATTTGGTTATAGAAAAAGGGAAAAGCGATGACTTTCTCAATAACTACTTCAAGCGTGACATCTTGGAAACAAAGAAAAACTTAATTTTTGGGTTATTCTTGACAGACGGGTTGGTGTCCATCGTGTCGTTGCAGCAGGAACATCATCTGGATTGTCTGGTGGTTAACTGTAGTTTCAGCAAGACTTTTAATAGCTTTTATTAGTGGGATAATACAGGGGAGAAACAGGAGGAACCCGATGATGAAGATTACTGTCCCTACCAGTGTTTTAAATCCTCCTAAATTAGAGAACCACCCTCCAGAAGGTTTGTTGGGTCCCACCCATCCCTTCCAGGTTTGGACTGGTACATGGGCTACTTTTCTGATGTTTGAAGCAATTTCTAGAACTGCTTTTTTGTTATCGTCTATGTTAAGACAGCAATTAGAGATATTAAACTTACCACAGACCCCACTCTCTTCTGCTAATAACTAGTCTAGTGGTAGCCTGTTTTGATAAATTGCCGCACGCATTTGATTTTGTTGTTGCGGGAGCATTTCCAGGGCTGGGGAGGTTTGGTTAGTGATTATCTCTAGAACTGCCTGTAGCCTAATTATTCTGTTTAGCATATATATGGGAGTGCGATAACCCCAGGAACCATCCTCAGCCCAAGTGGCAGGACCGTGATATTCGATGATCCGTTGCGGAGGCCATTTGTCCTTTTGCCATCTTTGGCTTCCTTCTACCTTTAAGGATTGTTTTTCTTTGTTTAGGTTATTATATACAGGGACTCCGAGGGTGTTGCCCACTGTTAATGTTTTGGAGGAAGGAGTATCCTTGCGGGGTGAGCTTGACCCTGGTGCAACGGATCCAGTAGGGGAGTCCTTGGATTCTCACTGCAGTTGGCATGCTGAGTATCACAGTGTAGGGCCTGACCACTTCGGTTGTAGCTTTTTGTGAGGGTTGGGTTGGCAGATAAACACATCTGTGCCTGCAAGACAGTTATGTTGAGAGGACAAGGAGGTGTCGACAGGCAGAGGCATGGCCTCATTTGTTGCTTCACGAATAAAAGACAGTGTCTGGATTAAGGAAGGGAGGTAATTCCCGAGTGGCTCAGAGTCTGGTAAGGGTGGAGGCCCTAAAAGAAAAGTTCGGCCATACATGATTTCAAAGGGACTATAAAAAGAGTGTGCTTTTGGTGTTGCGCAGAGTCTCATGAGGGCAAAAGAGAGATTTTTTTTGTCCACGACTGCCGGGTTTCTAGAGTTGGGCTTGGTGAGTTGGGCTTTAAGGACAGAGTTGACCTTTTCAACTTTGCCTGAAGATTGGGGCCTGTAGGGTGTGTGGAGAATCCATTTTATTCCCAAGGATGTAGAGACGCCTTGGGTAATTTGGCTGATAGAGTCAGGCTGTTATCAGATTGGATGAGTGTTGGGAGTCCAAAACGGGGAATTCTATGCATGATGAGAGTTTGTGTGACGACATTTGCACCTTCTGAAGTTGTTGGGAATGCTTCTACCCACCCGGAGAAAGTACAGACAAAGACTAGAAGATAGCAGAGCCATTTACCGGGCAGCATGTGAGTGAAGTCTACTTGCCAATCTTGCCCGGGTGCCTGGCCCCGGGCTTCGTGGGTAGGAAAAGGCAGTGGCAGAGGGACCCCTGGGGTGACACTCAGTGGCAGATAAAGCAGGTCTGGGTGATTTCTCAAACACGGCTAGAAAGGTGAGGACAAGTGAGAATAGGGTGGAGAAGTTGGAAGAGAGGTTTGTACCCGACATGGAAAGAGTTGTGGAGACTTTAGAGGATAGGAATTGTTTAAGAGTGAGGAAGAACGAAGCACCCTCCCTTGACATACCATGGTCCTTGTTTTTGAAGGTTTTGGGCTTGGTAGTCCTCTTTTTCTTCTGAGGAGTAAAGAGGAGAGAATAAGGACAGGGACAGAGCATGGCCGAGTTTAGATGGGAGCTGGTTAGCATGGTGATGTGGGGAGTTTCTATGAATAGAGCATACACTTGGAGGAGGCATGGGGCAGGGATGAGACTTAGTACACTGCGGTGAGCTAGCATATCTGATGTTATGGGTTGAATAAACTGTTAGGTTGGCATGGAGAGATGGTTTTATGCTTTTAAGAGTGAGGACTGCAGCTGCCGCTGATGCTTGGAGGCAGGCAGGTCATCCGAGAACTGTGGCTTCAAGCTGTTTAGAGAGGTAGGCAACAATCTGGAGGGTGGGTCCCTTAGACTGGGTTAGAACACCTAGTGCAACTCCATGCCATTCGCTGGTATAGAGGGAGAAAGTTTTGGTGAGGTCTGGGAAAGTGAGGACGGGGGCTGAGAGCCTTACGGAGTAGACGGAAAGGTTGGGTAATAGTCTGCGCAGGGTTTAAAGGCTCATGGAGAGGGCCTTTTAGCAGGGTTTAAAGGCTCATGGAGAGGGCCTTTAGCAGCTTGATATAAGTTTGGCAAGTAGAGTGAAGGAGGGAACCCAGAGCCTAAAATATCCCGCTAGTCCTAGAAAAGAGATAATTTCTTGCTTAGTTTGCAGAGGCAGGAGGGACTAGAGGAGGGATATGCGGTCGGTTGTGAGCCGTCGGGTTTGCGGGGTAAGAGCTAGGCCTAGATAGGTGACTGAGGGGGTGCATATTTGTGCTTTCTTAGGGGAGACCTGATACCCCTGTTCTGCCAAGAAGTTGAAAAGAGGGATAGTATGTGTGTTGCAGTCTCTTTGAGAGGGGCTACACAGGAGCAGATCATTAACATATTGAAGGAGAGTGGACGGTTTTAGGGATAAGATACAGAGGTCATGAGCAAGGGCCTGCCCAAAATGGTGGGGGCTGTTTCTGAAACCTTGAGGTAGTATGCATGTGAGCTGGTGTGAAAGGTGTCAGGGTCTTCCCACATAAAGGCAAAGAGGTCTTGAGAATCAGGGTGTAAAGGAATTGTGAAAAAAGCATCCTTTAGGTTTAGAACAGAAAAATGGGTGGTATTGGAGGGAATTGCGGAAAGTGAAGTATATGGGTTAGGAACTACTGGACATACTGGGAGTACAGCTTGGTTAATGAGCCTGAGGTCCTTGACTAAGTAATAAGTTCCATCTGGCTTTTTGACAGGTAGAATTGGTGTGTTAAAAGGGGAGTCTGTTGGGCGGAGTAGGTGACTGGCAAGGAGGTGAGAAATGATAGGCTTTAGGCCTATGAGAGCTGCTTGGGGGATGGGATACTGCTTCTGTGATAGGAACTGGGTGGGCTCTTTAAGGGTAATGCGGACAGGAGTGTGGTGTTTTGCGACTGAGGAAAAAGGTGTGGAAGTATCCCAAATAGCGGGGTTAACTATGGATGGGGAATAAGGAAAGGTTGCATGTTTTAAAGTGGGAGGTTGGAGGAGTAGAAGAAAGTTAGAAGCACCAGAGGGGTTTGGGTTGATGCATTGGGTACTATGGGGAACGTGGAAGTGGAGAGTAGTGTGGAGTTTTGAAAGGATGTCTCTGCCTAGGAGTGGAGTTGGGCATGAGGGCAGTACTAAGAAAGAGCGAGTGAGGGAAAAGGTGTGCGGGGAGCAGAAAAGTGGAGGGGTGGCTCAGGGTTTGGAGACTTGTCCATTAATTCCCACAACAGAGACTTGGGAGGACTAGGTGGGTCCTGAAAAATTAGGTAAAGCAGAGTAGGTTGCCCCAGTATTAATTTTAAAAAAGCATACTGGCTTACCTGCCACCATCAGAGTTACCCTTGGCTCGTATGAAGAGATGGTAGTTGCTGGGGCATCTGTTCCAGGGCACTGTCAGTCTTCAGTGGCAAGGCTGATGAGATCTCAGTAGGAGGTTTTGGTCAGCTCAGGAAGGGATGGGGACAGTCCTTGTGGGGGCCACTCACAGTCCGACTTCCAGTGGGGTCCTCTGCAGAGGGGGCATGGCCTGGTGGGCTTACCTGGGTTTGGTCATTGTCTGGACCAGTCGCCTTCATTGCCACACTTGAAACAGGTGCCAGGTGGAGGTGGATTGCTAGGAGCATTCTGTGTGGAGCTGCGGCCCGTGGGCCTGCAGGGCCCCTTATGGTGGAGGCAAGCATTTGAAACTGCCTGTTTTTGCCTTTCACTTTCCTCATCACGATTGTTAAAGACTTTGAAGGCAAAATTAAGAAGGTCTTGTTGTAGGATTTGAGGGCCACCGGCAAGCTTCTGAAGCTTGCGCCAGATATCGGGGGTGGATTGGGAGATGAACTGAAGGTCCCTTCTGGGCTGGCTGGGTCTAGGTTGGTATACTTTCTCATGGCTTCAGTTAAACGAGAGAGAAAAAGGTCTGGGTTTTCGTCAGGACCCTGGGTGATTTCTGAAAGTTTTTCATAGTTGACTGCTTTATGGACACCCTTTTTGAGTCCTGCAAGGAGACACACAATCATGTGGTCCCGATGGCAGCATCCAGGGGCTTCATCTTGATAATCCCAGTGGGGGTCCTGGTTGGGGACTACCTCTGCGCCAGTAGGCTGGGCAGGAGCTTGGTGATGAATTGTATTAGCATACGCCTGAGCTAGGGTCCAGATATGGTCCCGGTCTTCTGGGGTGAGGGTGGAAGAGAGGATAATACAGAGGTCATGCCAAGTTCATAAGACTGGGTGAGGTACTGAAACTCTAATATAAGAGGTAGGGTCTTCTGGAAATGAACCAAGTCTTTTGTTAATTTGAGAGAGATCAGTGAGAGAGAAGGGAACATGAACTCTAACAATACCTTCAGTTCCTGCTACTTCCCAAAGGGGACACTCTAGCACAGGTGCTGAAGTAAGGGTGGGGCATGGACCAAAGATGGTGCCTGAGTGAGTACGGGTGGGAGAGAAGGAAGAAGCCGGAAGTGGTTCTTGCCGAGGGTTTGAAGGGGGAAGGGGGCGTTGAGCTGATAGGCAGTGGAGGATAGATAGGGGCATAAGGTGGCAGGATGGGTTTACAGGCCTCAGGAGAGGGCGGTGGGGGAGGAGAATGGGTACAGACAATACTAGAATTGTCCTGAGGAGGGGAAGGTGTAGGAAAAGAAGTGGATACTGCTGATTGGGAAGATGGTGGCTGGGAAGATGGCAGCTGAGAGGATGGTGGCTGGGAAGATGGCAGCTGAGAGGATGGCAACTGGGAAGATGGCGACTGAGAAGATAAAGAGGAGGCTTGGGGGACTAAAGGTGTTTGAGAGAGAGAGGAGGGGTGGACAGCAGTCTGCTGGATCCAACAAGGAAAAAGAGGTTGGGCTGGGAGGAGAAAGGCGATCAGGGCGGCGAGAATGGAGGAGAAGGATTTGAACAGGTGAGCAAGAATTGCCGAGGTTGGGTTGTGATCTGAGTGCAAAAAAGCCTGGACATAAGGAATTTCTCCCCATTTTTTCAGCCGTCAGCAATAATTGCTTAAGTCAGTTAAAACTGTAAAGTCGAATGTTCATTTGCGGGCCATTTGGACCCATTATCTAATTCATACTGTGGCCAGACTGAATTGCAAAAAAGACAAGGTGTTTAGGGCGGATATTTTGTCTGAGGCCTAAGGTTTGCAAGTTTTTTTTTTTTTTTTTTTTTTATGAGGCAGCCTAGAGGGCTGTCCTTTGGAATGGAAGACTGGGAATTTCCCATAACGGAGGGTAGGCTCGGGAGAAAAGTGAAAGGGAGACCATCTTGCATGGCCGTAGGGAGACGATAAAAGGAGCAATTGTCACCGCTGCCTTTTTCGTTCCTGGAATGGGATCAAATGGCTTAGAAGTGTCCCCCTAAGACCAGATGATCAGCGAGTGCCTGGCACACACCGGAACCTTCTTGGACCAAGGTTGGATTTTCGGACCGGAGAAACCAAGAGAGGCCATGCAGATTTTTCCCTGTTAACCAGGCTCCCAGGAAACTTTACCAGTAGGTGAGATCAGTGACTGATGTGCATGCACAGAGAGGCGACTAGAGGCTGAGGAGTTTCCTTTGTCCGGCTGCTGTGGCCTGCTCTCCAGGGTGGAGGCGTAGGTCCACAGGGGACATACACCGGAGCCCCTCCCGGTTTTCGGCACCAGATGAAAGGTTCTTGTATCTGTTCTAATCCCGAGAGCGTGCCAACAGACAACACGAGGTAGTGTGGAGCAATACGCTGTTTTAATGAGCGCCTGGGTGCAGACGGGCTGAGGCCTAAAATGGCATCAGCACCAAATGAGGCCAGGGCAGGGGTTTTATAGTCTCCTGTAAACAGAAAGTGTCTCAGTCTTATGTAACTGCTACGCAGTACCCTGACGGCCTCTCTCTCGGTCTTCAGGGGGTACGTGTCTTCCGGCCAGCTCTCTTCCTGCTTCTGCTATCTTGCTGAGGCATGCTGTTGGTGGAAGTAGTCTTGCGTCTTGGGACTGGGCCTGAGAAGGGAGGAGTTATTCATTCCCTTAAGTTTCAGGCCCTGGGGAGAATCTTTCAGAGAGAGAGAAAGACCACATCTATATTACTTTTATTGTAATATATCATTATAATTTTGGTATTTTATTAGTTGTTGTTAATCTCTTACTGTGCCTAATTTATAAGCTAAATCTTATCATAGGTATGTATGTATAGATGACAACATAGTATATATAGAGTTTGGTACTACCTTTGGTTTCAGGCATTGATGAAAAGAGTTGAACTCTGTAAAACATTTGAAGAGATTTATTCTGAGCCAAATATGAATGACCAATGGCCTGTGACACAGCCCCAGTAAATCCTGAGAACGTGTGCTACAGCTTGGTTTTACACATGTTAGGGAGACAAGACATCAATCAGTTCATGTAATATGTACATTGATTTGGTCTGGAAAGGCAAGGCAACTGGAAGCTGGGGTTTCCAGGTCATAGGCAGATTCAAAGATTTTCTGATTGGTAATTGGTTGAAACAGTTATTATCTAAAGACCTGGAATCAATAGAAAGAATGTCTGGGTTAAGATAAGAGGTTGTGGAGACCAAGATTTTATCATGCAGACAAAGCCTCCAGGTAGCAGAGGTAACAGGCTTCAGAGAGAATAGATTGTAAATATTTCTTATCAGACCTAAAGGGTCTGTTCTATCAGTTTTAAGGTCTCTGTTTTGATGTTAATGTTAGTCAGCTGTGCCTGAATTTCAAAAGGGAGGAGGGTATAATGAGAAATGTTCCATTATCACTTGAACTAGTTTTCAGGTTAACTTTGGAATGCCCTTGCCCAGAGGTGAGGAGTGGGGGGAGTGGGTGGGAGGGTCCATCAGTGCATCTACTGGGTGTCTTGGAATTTATCTCCCAAGGATAAGGTGGGGACTACTGTACTTAATATAACATAGAAGGACTTTAAGATTTTAAGTTACTGAAAAAGATTTTTGAAATTTTGACAAGTTCACTTAAACTTGTATCCCATTTACATTCACTTAATTTACTTATTCTTGACAATTCTTGAATTGCTCATTAAACAAAACTGGCCATTGAAGGAGTTCAGGAAATACCACCCTAAAATATGTATATCGGTATACATATTTTTGTTATGTTGATGACTTTGAGCTGAAGCATTTGAAAAACAGCAAAATAGGCCAGGCGTGGTGGCTCACACCTGTAATCCCAGCACTTTGGGAGGCCGAGGTGGGCCATTCACCTGAGGTCAGGAGTTCAAGATCAGCCTGGCCAACATGGTGAAACCCTGTCTCTACTAAAAAAAATACAAAATTAGCTGGATGTCGTGATGGGCACCTGTAATCCCAGCTACTCGGGAGGCTGAGGCAGGAGAATGGCTTGAACCTGGGAGGCGGAGGTTGCAGTGAGCTGAGATCACACCATTGCACTCCAGCCTGGGCTACAAGAGTGAAACTCCATCTCAAAAAAAAAAAAAAAAAAAAAAAGAAAAAAGAAAAACAGCAAAATACAGAGGCTTTCTGAGTTCCCCCTCCATCTGCCTAAAGACTAATGCTACAAAAGGAACTCAATTGTCATCAGTCCTCTGAAGATTAACTGTTATCACAAGAGAGAAGGCCAGAAGTCCATCGCAACCAGACAAACCTTGTCACAACATCATCTATTCTCTAAGGGGCCCATTCATCTTTCCCCAACACCATTTACTCTGAAGATACCTCTTTTCTTTGACCTCTAACCATTTTACTCATAGTAGCAGTAGGGATTGAGTCAAGGGATCTTTGTCCTTTTTTAAAATGACCTGCCTGATTATTGCCCTAAGCAATTTTTAGTTAGGCTGCTCATTATATTTGTCTTTGGGCTTTTAAAATTTCTCCAAACTGAGGTAAATAGAGTGGACTGGTTTGGGTCACTGAAATGTTGGGGGACCAACAGGGAGTCCCTCTGGTTCATCCATCCTTTGTTAGATTCAACCTTTGTTTTAACCCCATCAGTGTCCATTTTAGTCATCTCATTTTTAAGAACCATCTAAAAATTTTCTACGCCAAATTTGCATTTCTAAAGTGATGGTTCTTAGGTAAAACAAGGTACAAAATTTATATCTCAAAGGTACAGAACTCAGATTTCAGCACTAATTGTCATTATTTGCTCAAACCAAGAAAAGAAGGTATTGGTAAAGGCCCAGTTAAGACAAGATGGCCAAGAAAATCACCTTAAACAAAGGTAAGGCTTGTTATGTAAATTTAAGTCAATGCTTTCTCCATTGTAAGAGCTTCTAATAAGAGTCCTGCCTTTCTTCCGGTGCAGAGACAGAGACAGCCTTATAAATGGAGATTTCCTTTATAGATGTAAATTTATTTTACAAAACGTCTCAAAATAACTAAAAATAGGCAGATTCCCAGCCCAAGTTTTTAAATTAGATTACTGAGTTCAGAGTGGTTCCCATTAATGCATAGGGCAGACAAAGCATCTTCTATGCCAGCCTAGGATACATTTCACTGTTGTTCTGAGTCAAGATTTTGACAAAGGCATAGAGTGGTTAAAGAAGCAGGCCACCTTTATCTGAGGGCTGAACTTCTCTAAACAACTTTTTTATCCTGAGATGGGAAAATAAGCAAAAAGGTTAATAAATTTAGAGTACTATCGATGAAAAGTGTCAAACTCTGTAAAATAGTTTTGAAAAGATTTTTTCTGATCCAAATATGAGTGACCATGACCCATGACACAGCCCTCAGGAGATCCTGAGAATATGTGCCCAAGGTGTTTGGGGTGCAGCTTGGTTTTATACATTTTAGGGAGATGTGAAACTTCAATCAAACACATTTAAGAAATACATTGGTTCAGTCCAGAAAGGCAGGACAACTCGAAGAAGGGTGGGGGTGGGGAGGCTTCCAGGTTGTATGTAGATTTACAATTTTTCTAATTGGCAATTGGTTGAAAGAGTTATCAATAGAAAGGAATGTCTATGTTGAGATAAGAGGTTGTGGAGACCAAGGTTTTATCATACAAATGAAGCCTCCAGGTAGCAGGCTTCAGAGAGAATAGATTATAAATGTTTCTTATCAGACTATGTTGATGTTAATGCTGAAGAGGCCTAATGAGGCATGTCTGACCCCCACTTCCTGTCATGGCCTGAACCAGTCTCTCAGGTTAAATTTTAAAGTGCCCTGGCCTAGGAAGAAGTCCATTCAGGTGGTTGGGGGGTACCTTAGAATTTTATTTTTGGTTTACAGTAGGCAGAGGAGGATAAAGAGAAAGATGGAGAGAAAGATAAAGAACAGTCAGAATCATCAGTCAACATAAAATATTTTCTCTCTCCAAAGATCATGTTGACCAGAAAGAGGTGGACAGAGTTGGCAGAACATATAGTCAACAGGGTTTTGAGAAGAGAGGTTTCAGTCAACTGAGAGGTTCTTATGGGAGAAGCAAGAATAAGTACAGAAAACAGAGAGAACTAATTCTTACAAATATTTTTCTGAAAATGGTCCAAGTGATATTAGACAGGTTTGGACACAGGAATCTTTTAGACATAATTTGAAACCTCCACCATGGAAATATCCTTTATTTCTCTCTGAGAGATTGGTTAATTATCATCCAAGGAGTGAAGCCTTTGGGGGCTTCTTCTAGTGAGGAAATAGTGCAGGACAAAGTGAGTGAGTTCATCAGATGTCTTGTATAAAAACTGACAGTTTATTTTCCAATTCTCTGGCTGTTTACGATAAAGTCAGACATCTCAGAGCACAGGGTACTTTAGTTTGGGACCCCTTGTTTTTGGTTTAAAATTTATACCGCAAGGTCCTCTTGGTCCTCGTAGATGTTGTAGCTGTAAAGACACCCAACTGTTTGCCTTTTGTAAGGAGTTTTCCCACTGTGCCCACTGTAACTCTAAGTTACTCTGAGTTCACCCATTTCTCTAGAAAAACACAGGTTCTATATCCATAGTTCTTATACATGAAATTTGCTAGAGTTCCACATGGAGGAGTTCTAGACTTTTTGGATCCAGATGAACCCATGATTTCCTATTATATTCTAGTAACCTTACCTACCTATTGAACCCAGTCCAGTTTCTGTCTGACCCAGGCAGACACCTGTGGCACCCCCATACAGTACCCATTCCTGTTTCTATTGTGACTTCTGAATCCATTGTGGATTAAAAAAAATGCTAAAATAAATTTGAGAGCTCAAGCAACAAATTTGTGGAGCCCAGAATCTGAGAGAGAAATCACCCATGACCCCAGTTGCTCTAATAGATCAGTGGGCATAATGGGCTCTGTTGGGTACTTTTACTTAGTCACTCAGTGTTACTGGGGGTCACTGGAGTTCTACTTTGGATCCGACTTCCAATGCCAATCTGTTAAAAGAAAAACTTTAGACAAACTAAATTTAACAGAGTTTAATTGAGGAAAGAATGATTCACAAATTGGGCAGCCCTCAAAACCAGAACAGGTTAACAGAACTCTTGCATGCAGCATTTATGGACGAAAAACTGAGTGCCCTAAGAGAGACAGCTTGATTGGTTACAGCTCTGCCTTTGCCTTATTTGAGCATGGTGTAATCAGTTAGCTACCTGCAGTTGACCGAAGCTTGGCTGCTGTGATTGGTGGACACTCAGCTATTTGTTACAAAAGTATACTGTGAAGTTGGGCTTTTAGTTAGTTTTTATGTACGTAGGTTTTAGTTCATCAGTTCATTAGGTAAGGACTCAAGTATGGAGGCTTCACACATGTATGAGGAGCTGTGCTAGGAACTGGGGCTATAACAGTGATTAGAGGTAGATTTACTATAAAGTGAATGAAGCTTAAATTCCAAGGCCCTTCACTTGCAGGGACATCTACGGCCCTATAACTAATTTTGTATTTGTAATTTGGTATTATTGTTCTTGAAGAAAATTCTGCAACTCATATATTTTAAGTCCAACAAAACCTGTATCTGGCTAGGAAGAAAACAAAGTTCCTGTTACCTGCTCCCATTTTGATGGGAGCTGGGGTGGGGGCAGACAAAAAATATAAAAAATAGATCTACAATATATCAGGTGGAAGCAAATACAGGAGAAACTTAGAGCAAGGAAAGGGATATATAAAAAGTGAGGGGTGGGAGTTGCTGTCTCACTTATGTGGTCAAGAAATGCCTCTGTGATATAGCAAGACCCAGAAGAAATGAAGGATAACATCATGCAGATAATTGGGAGAAGAACCAACTGGATAGAGAAAATAGCATGTGCAAAGGTCCTGAGTCTAGAATGTGTTCTTGGTGTGTTTGAGGAATGGCAAAGTTGTCAATGTAGCAGAAACAGTAAGAAATGAAGTCTGAGATCATGATGGTTCACTGGGCTTTCCATCAGCTTAAAACTCTTTCACAGATGCTGCTGTGTTTATTTAATTGTAAGTTTGGACCTTTGTGAAAGGCTTTTTATTTGTTTATGTTATTTTTCATTGTGTATCTAACAGCCAGTATAGTCTGTTAATTCCTAATTCTGACCATTCAAATATCAGTACCCTTGTGTGCTTCAGACCATCTGCAGATTCAGTCAACTATATGCTTTCTGTTTGGTTTTCAAACCATCAGTGGAAATCTTGAAGGATATGTGGCCTTTTAGCATTTGGCTAGGGACCATTGATTGACATTTAATCTTTCAGTCAGTCTTGAGTATGGTCTTTGAAATGTTTACAAGTTCTCTCAGCTCTAATGTGACACATCAGTTTTGACTCTATAAAGCTATTCTGAGACACCGTCAAATACTTTCCTAAACTCAGGATATAAAAACAGTTATAGCACTCACCTGATAACTTTTATATCAAAAGTAAAGGAAGGAAGAAAGGGAGGGGAGGGTGAACGAGTTTTTTTCCTAATGAACCCATACTAGCTCCTAGTGTCCACTGATTTCTCTTTGCTTTAAACTGTTTTCAGCATTATTTTTTTCTCTTTTTAAAGAGGGGGCATCTCAGGCTGGCTTTGAATTTTTGGACTCTAGAGATCCTCTCACCTCAACCTCCAGAGGAACTGGGACTACAGGCATGGGCCATCACTCCTGTCTATGTCCCCAGCATTTTAAACTGATGTTGTTATTAAGAAAATTGTAGATTTTTTTTTCTTGTAAATTTGTTTGAGTTCATTGTAGATTCTGGATATTAGCCCTTTGTCAGATGAGTAGGTTGCGAAAATTTTCTCCCATTCTGTAGGTTGCCTGTTCACTCTAATAGTAGTTTCTTTTGCTGTGCAGAAGCTCTTGAGTTTAATTAGATCCCATTTGTCAATTTTGGCTTTTGTTGCCATTGCTTTTGGTGTTTTATACTTGAAGTCCTTGCCCATGCCTATGTCCTGAATGGTATTGCCTAGGTCTTCTTCTAGGGTTTTTATGGTTTTAGGTCTAACATTTAAGTCTTTAATCCATCTTGAATTAATTTTTGTATAAGGTGTAAGGAAGGGATCCAGTTTCAGCTTTCTACATATGGCTAGCCAGTTTTCCCAGCACCATTTATTAAATAGGGAATCCTTTCCCCATTTCTTGTTTTTGTCAGGTTTGTCAAAGATCAGATGGTTGTAGATATGCGGCATTATTTCTGAGGGCTCTGTTCTGTTCCATTGGTCTATATCTCTGTTTTGGTACCAGTACCATGCTGTTTTGGTTACTGTTGCCTTTAGTATAGTTTGAAGTCAGGTAGCGTGATGCCTCCAGCTTTGTTCTTTTGGCTTAGGATTGACTTGGCAATGCGGGCTCTTTTTTGGTTCCATATGAACTTTAGTTTTTTCCAATTCTGTGAAGAGAGTCATTGGTAAATTGATGGGGATGGCATTGAATCCATAAATTACCTTGGGCAGTATAGCCATTTTCACGATATTAATTCTTCCTACCCATGAGCATGGAATGTTCTTCCATTTGTTTGTATCCTCTTTGATTTCATTGAGCAGTGGCTTGTAGTTCTTCTTGAAGAGGTCCTTCACATCCCTTGTAAGTTGGATTCCTAGGTATTTTATTCTCTTTGAAGCAATTGTGAAAGGGAGTTCACTCATGATTTGGCTCTCTTGTTTGACTGTTGTTGGTGTATAAGAATGCTTGTGATTTTTGCACATTGATTTTGTATCCTGAGACTTTGCTGAAGTTGCCTATCAGCTTAAGGAGATTTTGGGCTGAGAAGATGGGGTTTTCTAGATATACAATCATGTCATCTGCAAACAGGGACAATTTGACTTCCTCTTTTCCTAATTGAATGCCCTTTATTTCCTTCTCCTGCCTGATTGCCCTGGCCAGAACTTCCAACACTATGTTGAATAGGAGTGGTGAGAGAGGGCATCGCTGTCTTGTGCCAGTTTTCAAAGGGAATGCTTCCAGTTTTTGCCCATTCAGTATGATATTGGCTGTGGGTTTGTCATAGATAGCTCTTATTATTTTGAGATACGTCCCATCAATACCTAACTTATTGAGAGTTTTTAGCATGAAGGGTTGTTGAATTTTGTCAAAGGCCTTTTCTGCATCCATTGAGATAATCACGTGGTTTTTGTCTTTGGTTCTGTTTATATGCTGGATTATGTTTATTGATTTGTCTATGTTGAACCAGCCTTGCATCCCAGGGTTGAAGCCCACTTGATCATGGTGGATAAGCTTTTTGATGTGCTGCTGGATTCAGTTTGCCAGTATTTTATTGAGGATTTTTGCATCGATGTACATCAGGGATATTGGTCTAAAATTCTCTTTTTTGGTTGTGTCTCTGCCAGGCTTTGGTATCAGGATGATGCTGACCTCATAAAATGAGTTAGGGAGGATTCCCTCTTTTTCTATTGATTGGAATAGTTTCACAAGGAATTGTACCAGTTCCTCCTCGTACCTCTGGTAGAATTCGGCTGTGAATGCATCTGGTCCTGGACTTTTTTTGGTTGGTAGGCTATTAATTATTGCCTCAATTTCAGAGCCTGTTATTGGTCTATTCAGAGATTCAACTTCTTCCTGGTTTAGTCTTGAGAGAGTGTATGTGTCGAGGAATTTATCCATTTCTTCTAGATTTTCTAGTTTATTTGCGTAGAGGTGTTTATAATATTCTCTGATGGTAGTTTGTATTTCTGTGGTATCGATGGTGATATCCCCTTTATCATTTTTTATTGCGTCTATTTGATTCTTCTCTCTTCTCTTCTTTATTAGTCTTGCTAGCAGTCTATCAATTTTGTTGATCTTTTCAAAAAACCAGCTCCTGGATTCATTGATTTTTTGAAGGGTTTTTTGTGTCTCTATTTCCTTCAGTTCTGCTCTGATCTTAGTTATTTCTTGCCTTCTGCTAGCTTTTGAATGTGTTTGCTCTTGCTTCTCTAGTTCTTTTAATTGTGATGTTAGGGTGTCAATTTTAGATCTTTCCTGCTTTCTCTTGTGGGCATTTAGTGCTATAAATTTCCCTCTACACACTGCTTTGAATGTGTCCCAGAGATTCTGTTATGTTTTGTCTTTGTTCTCGTTGGTTTCAAAGAACATCTTTATTTTTGCCTTCATTTCATTATGTATCCAGTAGTCATTCATTTGGAGTAATTATAAATGGTAATGTGTCTTTAATTTTGGTTTCCACATGTTAATTATTAGTATATATAGATGCAGTTCATATTTGTCTCTTGACATTGGACCTTAAACAACCCCATCAAAAAGTGGGCGAAGGATATGAACAGACACTTCTCAAAAGAAGACATTTATGTAGCCAAAAGACACATG
Organism: Pan paniscus; assembly: GCF_029289425.2. Taxonomy (NCBI): domain Eukaryota; kingdom Metazoa; phylum Chordata; class Mammalia; order Primates; family Hominidae; genus Pan; species Pan paniscus. Next base: position 69,389,935 of record NC_073272.2, read on the forward strand.
AAAAAATGCTCATCATCACTGGCCATCAGAAAAATGCAAATCAAAACCGCAATGAGATACCATCTCACACCAATTAGAATGGCAATCATTAAAAAGTCAGGAAACAACAGGCACTGGAGAGGATGTGGAGAAATAGGAACACTTTTACACTGTTGGTGGGACTGTAAACTAGTTCAACCATTGTGGAAGTCAGTGTGGTGATTCCTCAGGGATCTAGAACTAGAAATACCATTTGACCCAGCCATCCCATTACTGGGTATATACCCAAAGCATTATAAACCATGCTGCTGTAAAGACACATGCACATGTATGTTTATTGCGGCACTATTCACAATAGCAAAGACTTGGAACCAACCCAAATGTCCAACAATGATAGACTGGATTAAGGAAATGTGGCACATATACACCATGGAATACTATGCAGCCATAAAAAATGATGAGTTCATGTCCTTTGTAGGGACATGGATGAAGCTGGAAACCATCATTCTCAGCAAACTATTGCAAGGACAAAAAAACCAAACAGTGCATGTTCTCACTCATAGGTGGGAATTGAACAATGAGAACACATGGACACAGGAAGGGGAACATCACACACCGGGGCCTGTTGTAGGGTGGGGGGAGGGGAAGGGATAGCATTAGGAGATATACCTAATGTTAAATGACGAGTTAATGGGTGCAACACACCAACATGGCACATGTATACATATGTAACAAACCTGCACGTTGTGCACATGTACCCTAAAACTTAAAGTATAATTTAAAAAGAGGAAAATTGTAGATTCACACGCAATTTTCAGAAATAATACGGAGAACTCCTTTGTATGCTCTAGTTTCCGCTAATGGTAACAGTTTACAAAACTATAGTATAATATCATGACCAGGAATTGACATTGGTACAATCTACCCATCTTATTCATATTTCTTCAGATTTACTTGTAGTCGTATACAATCTTATCTGTGTAGCCTTGTGTATCTACTACCACAGTTGAGATACAGAACAGTTCCAACATCAAAAGGATCCCTTGTTTTGTCCTTTTATAAACACACCCGCTGCCTCCTTGTGTACCCTCCCTTTACCCCATGTCTAACCCCAGGCAACCACTAATCTCCTGTTTCTACAGTTTTGTCATTTCTAAAATGTCATATAAATGGAATCATACGGTATGTACACTTTGGGGATTTACTTTTTTTCACTTAGCATAGTCCCCTTGGAATCCATCCAAATTGTTGTGTGTATTAATAGTTTGTTCCTTTTTATTGCTGAGTAATGTTTCATTGTGTGGATGAACTGTAGTTTGTTTAACAAGTCACCTGTTGAAGGACATCAAGGCTTATTCCAGTTTTTGGCAATTACAAAGAAAGCTGCCATGAACATTTGTGTGTAGGTTTTTGTTTGAACATGTTTTTATTTTTCTGGGATAAATGCCTAAGAATCCAGTTGCTGGGTCATATTATAGTTGCATGTTTAGTTTTTTTTTTTTCCAAGAAACTGCCAAACTATTTACAATAATTTATAATTTTACTTTATACAAAATTTATAATTTTACTTTACCATAGTGGCTGTACTATTTTACATTCCCACCATGAATGGTTCTCTTTCTCCACATTCTTGCCAGCATTTGGCACTGTCACTATTTTTAATATTAGCCATTTGGATAGGTGTGTAGTAGTGTATCATAGTAATTTTAATTTTAATTTCCCTGATGGCTAATAATATTGAACATCTTTTCATGTATTGATCTGCAATCTCTGTGTCCTCTTTAGTTAAGTGTCTCTTCATGTCTTTTGTTTTATTTTTAGTTTACTCTTGAGTTTTGAGAGTTCTTTATATATTCTAGATATAAGTTCATTTTCAAATATGTGGTTTGGAAATATTTTCTCGTAGTCTATAAGCTTATCTTTTTGTTGTGCTCACATAGGCTTTCACAGAGCAAGGGTTTTAAATTTTGGTAAGGTCGAATTTATCAGTTTTTTCTTTTATAGATCATACTTTTTGTGTCAAGTCTAAGAACTCTTTGCCTCACCCTAGTTCCCAAAGATTTTCTCCTGTTTTTAAAAAAGGTTTTATAATTTTACTTTTATATTTAAGTCTATGATACATTTTGAGTTAACTTTTATATAAATTGTGAAGATTATTTCAGGGTTACTTTACTTGCCTGGGGATATCCAATTGCTCCAGCATCATTTGTTGAAAAGGCTATGCTTCCTCCATTGAATTGGGTTTGACTTTAGTCATGCATATTTATATGAACATATTTTTGAGTTCTCTGTTTCGTCTCATGGAGCTGTATGTCTACCCTCCACTAATACCATGCTGTTTTGATTACGGTAGCTATATATGTTAAGTGTTAATATGTGCTAGAGTGATTCCTTCTCCTTTTTTTCTCTTTTCCAGGGTTGTTCTACCTATTCTGAGGCCTGTGCCTTTCCATATAACTTAAAATAAGCTTGCCTATGTCTACAAAAATCCTTGTTAGGATTTTTATAGGAATTATAGTAAACCTGTGGATCAATATGGGGAAAATTGACATCTTTACAATGTTGTCTTCCAATCAATGAACACAATATATCTATCTATTTAGGTCTTTTAAAAATTCCTTTCAACCCATTTTTTTTTTTTTTTTTTTTTTTTACTTTTTGTAACTTTTATTTTAGGTTCAGGAGTACATGTGCAGGTTTGTTATACAGGTAAACTCATGTCACAGGAGTTTGTTGTACAGATTATTTTGTCACCCAGGTACTAAGCCTAGTACGCAAGAGTTATTTTTTTCTGATCCTCTCCCTCTTCTCACCCTCCATCCTCAAGTAGGCCCCAGTGTCTAACATTCCCCTCTTTGTGTCCATGTGTTCTCATCATTTAGCTCCCACTTATAAGTGAGAATATGCAGTATTTGGCTTTCTGTTCCTGCATTAATTTGCTAAGGATAATGGCCTCAAGCTCCATCCATGTTCCTACAAAGGACATGATTTCATTCTTTTTAATGGTTGCATAATATTCCATGGTATATATGTACCACATTTTCTTCGACCAGTTTGCTATTGATGGACATTTACATTGATTCCATGTCTTTGCTATTGTGAGTAGTGCTGCAGTGAACATACGCCACATGCATGTGTCTTTATGGTAGAATGATTTATATTCCTTTGGGTATATGCCCAATAATGAGATTGCTGGGTCAAATGGTAGTTCTTTGAGGAATTGCCACACTGTTTTTCACAATGGTTGAACTAATTTATTCTCCCACTAACAGTGTATTAAGCATTCTCTTTTCTTTGCAACCTCTCCAGCATCTGTTATTTTTGACTTTCTAGTAGTAGTCATTTTGACTGGTGTGAGATGGTATCTCATTGTGGTTTTGATTTGCATTTTTCTAATGATCAGTGATATTGAGTTTTTTTTTCATGTGCTTGTTGGCTGCATGTATATATTCTTTTGAAAAGTGTCTGTTCATGTCCTTTGCCTACTTTTTAATGGGTTTGTTTTCTTGTAGATTTCAGTTCCTCATAGATGCTGGATATTAGACCTTTGTCAGATGCATAGTTTACACATATTTTCTCCTATTCTATGGGTTATTTGTTTAATCTGCTGATAGTTTCTTTTGCTGTACAGAAGCTCTTTAATTAGATCCCATTTGTCCATTTTTGCTTTTGTTGCAATCGCTTTTGGCGTCTTCATCATGAAATCTTTGCCTGTGCCTATATCCTGAGTGGTATTGCCTAGATTTTCTTCTAGGGTTTTTATAGTTTGGGGTTTTACATTTCAGTCTTTACTCATTCTTGAGTTAATTTTTGTGTATGTTGTAAGGAAGGGATCCAGTTTCAATCTTTTGCATATGGCTAGCCTGTTTTCCCAGCACCTTTATTGAATAGGGATTCCTTTCACCATTGCTTGTTTTTGTTGACTTTGTCAAAGATCAGATAGTTGTAGGTGTGTGGCTTTATTTCTAGGCTCTCTATTCTGTTCCACTGATCTATGCATCTGTTTTGTTCCATTACCATGCTGTTTTGGTTACTGTCACCCTGTAATATAGTTTAAATTCAGGTAATATGATGCCTTCAGCTTATTTTTTTTTCCTTAGGATTGCCTTGGCTACTTGGGCTGTTATTTGGTTCCATATGAATTTTAAAATAGTTTTTTCTAGTTCTGTGAAGAATGTCATTGATAGTTTGATAGGAATAGCATTGAATCTCTAAATTGCTTTGGGCAGTATGGCCATTTTAATGATATTGATTCTTCTTATCCATGAGCATGGAATGGTTTTACATTTGTTTGTGTCTTTCCTGATGTCTTTGAGCAGTGTTTTGTAATTCTCATTGATCTTTCACCTCCCTGGTTAGCTGTATTCCTAGGTATTTTATTCGTTTTGTAACAGTTGTGAATGGGATTGCATTCCTGATTTGGCTCTCTGCTTGGCTATTGTTGATGTATAGGAATGTTAGTGATTTTTGTACACTGATTTTGTATCCTGAAACTTTGCTGAAGTTGTCTATCAGCTGAAGGAGCTTTTGGGCCAAGACTATGGGGTTTTCTGGGTATAGAATCATGTCATCAGCAAACAGGGATAGTTTGACTTCCTCTCTTACTATTTGGATGCCCTTTATTTCTGTCTCTTGTGTGATTGCTCTGGCTAGGACCTACAATACCATGTTGGATAGGAGTGGTGAGAAAGGGCATCCTTGTCTTGTGCTGGTTTTCAAGGGGAATGCTTCCAGCTTTTGCCCATTCAATATGATGTTGTCTGTGGGTTTGTCATAAATGGCTTTTATTATTTTGAGGTATGTCCCTTCAATACCTAGGTTATTGAGAGTTTTTAACATGAAGGGATTCAACAGCATTTTATAATGTTCAGTATATACAGCCTCTATGTGTTTTGTTAGGTATCTACCTAAGTACTCTATTTTCTTCAGTGCTATTGAAACTGGTATTATATTTTAAATTTTAGTTTCTGCATGTTTATTGTCAGTATATAGAAAAGCAATTGAATATTTGTGTGTTGATCTTTTATCTGTGTACTTGGTGATATGGTTCGGGTCTGTGTCACCTCCCAAATCTCATGTCAAATTGTTTTTTTTTTTTTTTCAAGATGGAGTCTTGCTTTGTCGCCCAGGCTGGAGTGCAGTGGCACGATCTCAGCTCATTGCAAGCTCTGCCTCCCAGGTTCACACCATTCTCCTGCCTCAGCCTCCCGAGTAGCTGGGACTACAGGTGCCCACCACCATGCCTGGCTAATTTTTTGTATTTTTAGTAGAGACAGGGTTTCACTGTGTTAGCCAGGATAGTCTTGATCTCCTGACCTCTTGATCCACCCTCCTTGGCCTCCCAAAGTGCTGGGATTACAGGTGTGAGCCACCATGCCTGGCCAATCTCATGTCAAATTGTAATCCCCAATGTTGGAGGTGGGGCCTGGTAGGAAGTGATTGGATCCTGGGGGCAGATTTCTCTTTTGGTGCTGTTTTTGTGGTAGTGAGTTATCATGAGATATGGTTGTTTAAAAGTGTGTAGCATGTCCCCACTTTTCTCTCTTCCTCGTGTTCTGGCCATGTAAAATGTGCCTGCTTCCCCTTCACCTTCTGCTGTGATTGGCCTCCCCAGAAGCTGTCAACGTTTCCTATACAACCAGTGGAACTATGAGCCAATTAAACCTCTTTTCTTTATAAATTACCCAGTCTCAGGTACTTCTTTATACCAGTGTGAGAATGGACTAATACACTTGGTAAACTCACTTATAGATTCTAAGTGTTTTTCTGTAGTTTCCTTGGGATCTTCAACGTAGACATAGCATCTGCAAACAAAGATAGTTTTCTTTCTTTCTTTCTTTCTTTCTTTCTAACCTATATGCCTTTTTTTTCTTGTCTTATTGCACTAGCTAGTACTTCTAGTACTGTGTTTAGTATTGAGAACAACTTCTTGCCTTGTTCCTATCTTAAGGAAAAAATACTCAGATTTTACCATTAAGTATGATGTTACCTGTAGGACTTTGTAGATGCTTTTTATCAAGTGAGTTAATTTTTCTCTATTTCAAATTACTGAGAGTTTTTTTTTCATGATTGAGTGTTGGACTTTGTCAGATACCTTTTCTGCATCAATTGATATGATCATATGATTTTTCTTCTTCATGTTGTTGATTATTGTGAATTACATTGATTGATTTTTGAATGTTAAGCCAGCCTTGCATACCTGGAATAAACCCCACTTGGTCATGATGTATAATTCTTTTCATATATTTTGGATCCAGTTTGCTAATATTTTTATGAGGATTTTTGTATTTAAGTTCATGAACAATTATTGGCCCTTAGTTTCCTTTTTTAAATTATATTTTCTTTGTCTGGTTTTGGTATGAAGATAACACTACCCTTATAAAATGAGTTAGGAAGTATTACCTTCTTCCTATTTTTCTGGAAGAAATTTGTTAAAGTTTATGTTAATTCCTCTTTAATGATTGGTGGAATTCACCAGTGAATTCAGTTGAGCCTGAAGATTTCTTTTTCAGGAGCTTTTAAATTACAGATTGAATTATTTTGATAGTTACAAGTCTACTCAGATTATCTATTTCATCTTGGTTGAGGCTTGGTAGGTTGTTGTTTCTGAGGAATTGGTCCATTTCTTCTCAGTTATCAAATTTATGAGCATAAAGTTATTCGTAGTATGCCCTTATATTTTTAATGGTTGTAGGATGTAGTGATATATTCTGTTTCATTCCTGACATTGATAATTTGCATCTTTTTTCTTTTTGTTAGTGTTGTTAGAGTTTTGTCAATTGTATTTTTTTTTCCCTGAGGAACTAGTTTTTTATTTTATTGATTTTCTTTTTCATTGCATAAGACTGAATTATTTAAAAATGTTTTCTTCATAGTTTCTTTATAATGCATGTAACTGTTTAACACATTTTTTAAAAAAATTTCAATAGCTTTAAGGGTACAAGTGATTTTTGGTTACATGGATGAATTGTATAGTGATGAAGTCTGAGCTTTTAGGGTACCTGTCACCTGAATAGTGTCTACATTGTACCCAACAGGTAATTTTTCATCCCTTACCACTCTCTCACCCTCCCCACTTCTGAATCTCCAATGTTCATTATACCACTCTGCATACCCCTGTGTATCAATGGCTTAACTTCCACTTATAAGTGAGAACATGCGGCATTTGTTTTTCCATTCCTGAGTTACTTCATTTAGGATAATGGCCTCCAGTTCCATCCAAGTTGCTGCAAAAGACATTATTTTGTTCTTCTTTATGGCTGAGGAGTATTCCATTATACACACACACACACACACACACACACACCACATTTTCTTTCTTTTTTTTTTTGAAATGGAGTTTCACTCTGTTGCGCAGGCTGGAGTGCAATGGCATGATTTCGGCTCACTGCAACCTCTGCCTCCCAGGTTCAAGCAAGTCTCCTGCCTCAGGCTCCTGAGTAGCTGGGACTACAGGTGTGCACCACCATGCCTGGCTAATTTTTGTATTTTTAGTAGGGATGGGGTTTCACCATGTTGGTTAGGCTCGTCTCGAACTCCTGACCTCATAATCCGCCTGCCTTGGCCTCCCAAAGCGCAGGGATTACAGGTGTGAGCCACTGTGCCCGGCCACCACATTTTCTTTATCTACTCACCCACTGATGGGCACTTAGGTTGGTTCTATATTTTTGCAATTGTGAATTGTACTGCAATAAACATGCAGTTGATGTTTGTATGGTGTATTTTTTCATTTTATTATTTGCAGTTGTTTACTTTGAACACTTTGAAAAATATTGTGCCCTTTCTATTGGCCTTTACAATTTCAGAATAGAAATTCTTGGCCTTTTGAATTGATGTTCCCTATTAGTAATATGCGTTTATTTCTTTTTATTTTTTAGATTTCAAAATTTTAATTATGGTGTGTCTTAGCACGGATTTCTTTGAGTTTATCCCACTTGAAGTTGACTCAGTTTCCTGGGTGTGTGTCTTTTACCAAATTTTGGAAACTTTGAACCATTATTTTTTTGAATGTTCATTTAGTCCCACATCCTTTCACCTCTCTTTCTGGGACTCCAATGATATGAATATTAGATCTTTTTTCATTGACCCACAGGTCATGTTTTTTACATCTGTACTTTCCCTGTTTTTCAGATTGGGTGAATTCCACTGTGTTCTCTCCTCCAGTTCACTGATTCTATCCTTTGTCATCTCCATTGTACTATTGAGTCCTCCAGCAATCTTATTTTAAAAGTTTCTGCCATTATTTTCTCAGTTATAGAGTTTCCATTTGGTTCCTTTTTTTAATAATTTCTATTTCTTTGCTGCATTTTTACTTTTTCATCTGTTTCAAGATAATTTGTAATTGATTGCAGAAACATTGTTATAATAGCTGCTTTCAAATGTTGTTAAATAATTCTAACATCTGATTTCATCCCAGTGTTGATCTTAGTTGATTGTCTTTTCTTCTTCAAGTTGTTATTGTCTTGTTTCTTGGTATGATGGGTGATTTTTTTTATTGTATCATAGATGTTTTGTCTATCATGTTAGGTGACTTTGGATCTCATTTAAATCTTTTATTTTAGCAGACAGTCACCTTGTTTAGGTTTAGCATGTGAGTTGTGGGCCTACTTTTGTGGGTTGTGGTTCCAGTGGCAGTTTAATTTTCATAGCTTTTGTGGTGTTATTTTGGTTTGCTTGGTTTATCTGGTGCTGCTGAGGCTTCCACTGCTCCTGCTGGTGGTGCTTGAGGGGGCAGAAGGGGTTTCCCAAGGCCTACCATTGATTGTCTCTGGAAGAAGAAAGGGCATGGTGGGATTCTCCACCAGTGTTCCCCACTCTAGTCTTCCTCCAAAAGTGTTTGGGCAGAGGAGGAGAGTCTTGGGTTTGTGAGATAAAGAAGCTTCTAAGAACTGGTGCTTCTTCTGACTCAAGTGCCATCTCTGGTTCTGTTTTCTTTCCTAACGTGTTTGAGTGTAGATGGAATATTTTGAACCCATAGGGATAAAGAGGCTTCTCAGAGCAGGCTGCCTGCTTCAGCTGGGTCTCTCCTATAGGTTCAGCCTTGTCAGCCTCAGTATGTCTTGGGGGCAAAGGGAAGCTCAGGCCTGGTGGGGAAAGAGAGTACTTCCCCTGTCTGCTCATTGCTGGTTGGGCTCCCAATTGATCCACCGTGCTGGTGACATTGGGCTCACCTGATGTTGTCAGAAGACTCCCATTTGATTTAGGAGAGGAATGAGCCCACGTGGGCTGATCTCTGTTGCTAAGATAGGGGATTCACAAACACCAGGTCTAGGTGGTCTTTCTCTGTGGAGTATGGGGATGCAAGATATCCCATAGCTTTGCTGTTCTTCCATTCTAAACCAACTCATCTTCTTGTTATCACTCTCATAGTTTCCTTTGGTTGTCTCTTATGTCATTTCCAGGTTTTATAGTTGTGTTTAGCTGAGAGAAGCAGGGAAAACACCATCCTGCCCAAACTGGAAGTCTTTTTAATAATGTATTCTATAAAACCTATCTAGAATTGAGGTTACATTCACCAGCTTGTAGACATGACTTTCTTTTTAAAAAAAATCAAGACTACATTTGCCTCTCTCTAGACTTCTGCACCTCTCTCATTATTCACAATTCTGTGTAGATATTAGTTTGGAAATCTTAGTGTAAGATCTTTCCAGTATCCTGGAACTTATCCTAGGACGAGTGCTTCTTAATCTTTTCTTCTGTCTCTCTGTTTTCATCTTTCTTCAACTCATGTTTTCTGTACCCTTTCTTGTCCTTCTTTTCTTTTCTTTTTTATTTTTATTTATTTATTTTTTGAGACAGAGTCTTGTTCTGTCGCCCAGGCTGGAGTGCAGTGGTGCTATCTCTGCTCACTGCAAGCTCCACCTCCCAGGTTCATGCCATTCTCCTGCCTCAGCCTCCCGAGTAGCTTGGACTACAGGTGCCCACCACCACGCCTGGCTCATTTTTTTGTATTTTTAGTAGAGACGGGGTTTCACCTTGTTAGCCAGGATGGTCTCGATCTCCTGACCTCGTGATCTGCCCGCCTCAGCCTCCTAAAGTATCTTATCTTTAAATAGAGGAAAAGTGGAAATAAAATAGGAATATTTTTCTTTCTCTTTGTTACCTAATGTTAGTTTTCTGGTTACTGATTGCAATTTGAAATCCCTTTTTGTTATCCTCAGAATATATCTCTTTTTAAGGCTCACATCATTCTGAATCTTGGCCTTTTGGGTGTTTTGCAGGCTCATGACACTCTTGTAGTTATCATTGGTTATGTCTATTTCATTACACTAGTAGAGCTATGAATACCAACTTAAGAGTCAGACAGACTTGCATTTGAATCTCACCTCTGCCTCTTTCTATGTGTGTGATTTGGGATTGGTTGTTTAACCTCTAAGCTATTATTTCCTCATCTATAAAATGGAAACAATAGTACTATTAATAATAGGACCAACTTTGTAGGGTTTTTATAAGGATTAAATGAAATAATATACATTAATCATGTAGCACCATTCCTTACATAGAGTAAATTAAATGCCATTGTTGTTATATATTTTTAAAATCTGAGATTATAGAAACATGTTATAGCTTTCTTTTGATACTTATCTTTTTCTCCATCTTTATAATTGTACAGTCATAACTTCACCTTTGAGTGCCTTCCAGTAGCTTATATAAATTAAAGTTCTCAAGGAAGAAGGTTACATATCTTTTAAATTGTGAAATTTCACCTAATTTAATTGCAACTGGCATTCTTAATGCAGTTTCTGGTGATGGTCCTCTTACTGAGTAGTAAACGCAAATATTTCACATGCAATTGGTGTGTAGGTGTTAAATTAGCCTTTCTGGTTAACCATCCATAAATATTTCAAAATACTTACCTTGTGTGGGTACCCAGCTTGCTTCTACATGCTACAAAAGTTTTTGCTTGTTTGACATTATCATATGTCCTACCTGTATTTCTTGCTGTATTTTAAAATAAGTTCACAGTTATAGAACATCAGCATACATCCCTGGTGAAAAATGAAGTTTATGAGTCACTTAGTAACTTGAACTTTCTGAACAGGAATCATATCTAATTTTATATTTTGTATAGTGCCCAACCCATTCAGGTCTTTATCACTAACAATTGTACCTAAAATGATGCAGCAATTGTATGAAGGTCAGCAAACTGACATCATTATGAGTGTATTCTAACTAACCTAATTCTTCCAGTGTGTTTTTCCTCTGAGTTAAAGTTGGTAATCTTTTTAATCTTGGTAAATTCTTTAGGTTTCATGTTTGGTAGCTATAATTCTGGAACCTCCCAAAACTATCTTAATTAGAGGCATGTTAGAATGTGTTTGAATGTTTTCTGCTGTAGTTTGGTTACTTCTGGGCAGTATTATGTAATCTTAAGATGTGTTTTCTTCAGGAATTCAACCTTTCCTGCTTTCTTTCACCTATTATTTTTAGCACTCCACCCCCTCCTCTGGGAAGAATAGGAATCCAAATTGTTGTTAGTCTCCTGGAGATGCATAGAACTAGGGTCTTGCTAACTCTAACCTTTGAGTGTTCTAGATTGCTTTTGAGGGCCATCCTTGGTGTTATGGTCAAATTGTAACTTGGATAATTTAGATTCTCATAACAGAAATATAATTGAAATGGCACAAGGTCTAGTATTTTCCTTCTTGATGTCATGAAATGGTGCTGTGCATTGGTGAGGTACCTGGCTTTCTCCATGATGTTCCATTGGTGAATTGATTACTAGGTTTGGTTTGTTTATATGCTTGTAAAGTGTTATTGAGTCCTTTGGGGGAATCAATTAATTAGTGGTGGCTGGGTTGCTTTATGTTCCACTATAGAATTGTACCCTTGCCAGAAGAAATATAGATGAAAGTGACTGAGTCCTTGGGCCTGATTTGGAGTTGACCCTTTTCCACGCTTTCCTGGCCTACTGCTATTTCCAAGTCTCTTTCTTTAGGCCATTCTATAACTTTGCTTTTTCTTTTTTTTAAGAAACATATTCTGGCTTCCCTTTGTACAGAACCCTCTTCCTTAGACTGCTTCCACAGTGTACCAAGTGTCTGGAATGCCGTCTCCTTTGTCTGCCAAACCATTTCTCTGCTGTAAGCTTGAGAGTGCTAGAAATCTCACCTCCTTCGTTAAACTCTGTTGACCTAAGTGTCATAGAAGTGACAGTTCCCTGAGGCTCAGATCATGTAAACACTTCTCCCTGTCAGTTTATGTAGATGTTCAGTGTTTTATACTCCTATTTTAGGTATCTTTGTGGGATGGTTATCTGTGTTGTCTGGTATCTTAGATTTTTAAATCCACAAAGGGGAGAAATCCTATCAGACTTACTGAGTATTCAGTCACGCAAGTAACTAGGCATTTAATGTACTGTTCTTTGATGGCAGTGTCATTGAGGAAAAAAGTGAACAAATTACTTCTGTGAAAAATTAAAACTCTTGCTGCTTGTTGAACTTTCTAATAAATAACTGAGCTTATAGGCTTAGGAAATGGGATTGGGATGTTCAACATTTCAATTCTTGGCCACATAGTATCTACTATAATGTTTTAGAAGTTTTATTTCTCTTTCCTCCATACTAGTCAGATAACTCAAATATTTGACTTCATCGCTTAGTAATCTTTGTATGCATTATAATGCTGCCTTTCAGTTTACATGCCATTAACTAGAGAAGTCTTAAATTTCTATTGTTAAATTCTCCACAGATCTGACTGAACGTGTGGTGGATTTCTACCTCTGGGAATGCGATTATTTATTAACTGCCTTGACAAAAACTTTTAGACAGAGACAAAACCCTTCACAATTAGAACTCTGCCTGTATTTCCTCCTTTATGTCCTGCCATACCCTATCACTCATCTAGCTCCAACAGTACCAAAGTAATAGTAATTTCCCATGCCCACAGCCATACCTTTGTACACATAATGTTATCTTCTCCTGAAGTGCATTTTTCTTTCTCTAACCCCTTATTCATCTGGCATATTCTTGACTTATCTAAAATTTCTTCTATTCTGTGAGCATTTTTTGACACTTGTACTAGACAAAGTTAGTTCTATTTTCATTCTCCCATGTAGCATCCTCTACACACCTCTAGTCACACCTTTAGTTTTACATACATAAGCAATGTATTTTTTGCCATTTGTCTGTGGTCCTACCCCTATCCATTTCACTGTAAGTTTCTTAAAGACAGGAACTGTGTGTTTTCCCAAAGTTTGAAGAGTTATTGACATGTAACATGTGCTCAGTACTTGTTGAAATGAATGAATGAATGAACGAACCAAGGACAGGCATGTCAGTGGCATTAGAAACCATGGGTATGGGGACTTCTGCTTTTGGCTTTGACAGACTAACTGGTATCAGACCAACCATCCCTCAAGAAAATATAGAAAGACTGGATAAAATTACAAAATATCTGTTTAAAAGCATCACAGTGTTACCAAAGTAACAGGGTCAAAATCCCAGAGAGAAAGGAGATGTATTGAGGTGAGCCTAATAGTCTGTGCTAGATTTCCTTTGAAGGCATTTTCCAGTGTAAGTGATATGGGTAAAGAGACTGAGAAGCCAAACTGAAAGTGGTAACTAAGAGACAGATAAGATGAGCAGGGGTTTCAGCGGTCTCACAGGGCTGTAGAGATAAAAAGTGAAGTTCAGCTATATCCTGACAGTCAGAACTTGAGGGTCTAAGATGCCAGAGAAAAGGAAAGTACAGTGAGTTTAGTTCAGTATTTTACACTATTTTTTCCTTTGAGGAATTGGCTGATTTATAAGTGGTACAAGGCAAAAAAGTTGAGAAGTTAAGCAGAGAGTGGCAGATACAATGCTTAGTAGTTAAGCAGAGCTTTCATCAATTTCACAATGCTGAAGAGACAGAAATTAGAGTTCAGAGCCTGCCAAAGAGGAGGGACCCTGGTAATTATTCCAGGTTTTCAGTTTGGATCCCCAAAGGGCTAAACTCTAGGAGTAAGGATGAACTAGAAAATACCATTTTTCACAAAGACTGAAGTGGAGCTTTGAATCAGCTCAACCTTAGCAGGATTAATGTGATCTGTCCTTCACCACCTGCCAAAAGCAAAAGTAAATCTTTGGAGGAAAATAATATCATCCAGTGCTCCTCTAACTTTTAATATATAATGTCTGGCATTCAATAAAAATATTACTTGGCTTACCAGGTATGTTAGTTTGCTAAGGCTGTTGTAACAAAGTACCATAGATTGGGTGGCTTAAACAATAGAACTTTATTGTTTTACAGTTCTAGAGGCTGGAAAGTCCAAGATCAAGGTTCTAGAAGATTTGGAGTCTGGTGAAGGTGAAACAGGAGAGTTCCCTGACTCCCTTGCAGGACTTGTGATGGGTGTGGCTCACTTGCCACACGTTCAAACCCCTTACAGGAGCGGGAGCACACGGACAGGCAGGTGCACAAGCCTGGGCGAGTGCTTTTGGGCTCTGGCCCCATGGTAGCATCCACGGGTGTGTTACAATTAATGCTCTTTTAGCAGTTGCCATCTGCAGACGCCTACGTGTTAAACCAGCTCAGTGGAGAGTCAGAATGGCAGTGTTTTACACTCTGTGCTCTTGGTACCTGGGCTCTTTTCTGGCGTTCAAGAAGAATCAGGTCACACTGACTTGATGAATGGTGAATGCGGGTATTTTATTGAGTGGTGGAGTGGCTCTCAGCAGGATAGATGGGGAGCTGAAAAAGGGGTGGGGTTAGAAGATGATCTTCCCCCAGCGTTCGGCTGTCCCCAGTGAACTCCTCTCGACGACTTTCAGATGCTCTTTCTCTTTTCTCCTTCTCTGCTGCACTCTGCTGCTCATCTGCTCATCTGCTCGTGGAGCCTGAGGTTTGGGGTTTATATGGGTACAGGATGGGGGGTGTGGAGGGCCAAACGGCAACATTTGGGCATGAAAACAGGACTACCTATTCCCATTTAGGGCTGCGGATTTCCAGGCTTGAGGGTGGGGCCGTTGCCAGGGAACTGCCCTCTACTACCCCGTATTTCCCTGCCTCCTGTTTGGATCAAAGGCATAATTTCTTTGATTTATGGTTGGCCATTCTCCTGCTGTGTTCTCACATGGCAGAAGGGAGAACGGAAATCTCTGGGGTCTCTTTATAAGGGAACTAATTCCATTTATGAGGGCTCTGCCCTCATGACCTAATCACCTTCCAAAGGCCCTAACTTCCTAATACCATTGCATTAGGGGTTAGGATTTCAACATGTGAATTTTGAGGGGACACATTCAGTCTATAGCAATATAAAAACAAGCAAATTCTGGAATTGAAAATTACAATAACTAAAATTAAGAACTTGATAGATGAGCTTAATAGCAGATTAGATGCAGCTCAAGAGAGGATTGGTCAGCTGGAAGATAGGTCGGTAGAAAATATTCAGACTGAGGGACCAAGAGAAAAAAGAAGAAAAATGTTAACAATATATTGGCTTCACTTTAGTGTATTTTTTGGTAAGTCATGTAAACATTAACTCAGCCTATATAGTGCAGAGAACAAATAGAGTTATAAACAGACCTGGTTTAGAATCCCAGCTCTACCCCTTACTCTTTTACTGAGTATGTGATCTTGGATTAGTGATTCTATGAGCCTCAGTTTCCTCATCTACAAAGCAGGAAAATATTACCTACCTTACAGGGTTGTTCTGGGAATTAAATGAAATATGTGTGGGAGTGCTTTGTAAAATACAAAGTCACACACATGATAGTATTTGTTTTTTATTCTGTATAATATACAGTATTTTGGGACATATCTATTTTAAGCAGAAATTTATAGATATAGTCATGTATTTCATAATAACATTTTGGTCAATGATGATGGTCCCATAAGATTATAATGCCATATTTTTATTATACCTTTTCTATGTTTACATACACAAACACCATGTGTTACAATTGCCTACAGTATTCAGTACAGTATCATGCTGCACAGGTTTGCAACCTAGGAGCAATAGACCATGCCATATGGCCTAGGTGTATAGGAGGCTATACCATCTAGGTTGGTGTAAGTACACTCTATGTTTGCACAATGATGAAATTGCCTAATGATGCATTTCTCAAAATGTTTTCCTGTCATTAAGTGACACATGACTATTTGTATTCTAGAGTCAACATCTTCCCTAATAACTGTTCGGAGTTTTTATTCCATTTGTTGTGTGTATACTTGGTGAAAAGGGAGGGGCACTTGCTGTACTGTACCATCTCCTTTCAGGCCTCATTTCACCATCCTTGTCTAAATTTAAATCTGCATCTTTAAGATTGCTGAGGTTTTCTGTTTTGTGTTGCTTGTTTTTTCCTATTCCTAAAGCATTTAATAGAAATAGATCTTGTTTGGGTGTGTTAAAGAATTTGTATTTTGTGCTTTTGTCAACTTACATTTTTGGTTTGTTGCTGTTTCTAACCCCTTCTCTTCTATTGTCAAGTCATTTAACCAATATATTTTGATGTACTATGTGCCAGGCCCTGTGCTAAATGATTATGATAAAAAATGAGTAATAGGCTGGGCGTGGTGGCTCATGCCTATAATCTCAGCACTTTGGGAGGCCGAGGTGGGCGGATCACTTGAGGTCAGGAGTTCAAGACCAGCCTGGCCAACATGGTGAAACCCCTTCTCTACTAAAAATACAAAAATTAGCTGGGCATGGTGGCGCATGCCTGTAGTCCCAGCTACTCGGGAGGCTGACGTGGGAGAATCACTTGAACAAGGAGGTGGAGGTTTCGGTGAGCTGTCATCACACCACTGCACTCCAGCCTGGGCGGCAGAGTGAGACTCCATCTCAAAAAAAAATAAATGAGTAATAGCTAGTGGGGAACTTAGACACTTAAACATTTTTGATATGGTAAGGTGAATGTTGTAGGGGAATCATACGAACACAGAAGAGTGGTTACTTCTGCCTATGGTGCCACCTAGAAGATGACATTTGAGCTAAGTCTCTAATGATTAGTAAAACATCCTGTGGAGAAAGAGTAGGTGTGCATTTTGGGCAGAGGAAACAATATGTGCAAGGGCACAGAGTATTGAAGAATTTGATGTATTCAGGGATCAAATATAATTTGGCATGGCTAGGATGAAGGCTGTGGGGCAAGAGAAAGGGATAGAGTAACAGATTCAACTGGAAAAGTTGGCAGGAAGATGGGTAATAATGAAGCATTTTAAGCAGGAGAGTTGTACAAACTATGTATTGGCAGATAATTGACAGTGATGGGAATGAACTGGAGAGGGCTAAGAGGAAAAGTAGACAGAAGAGTTGAGAGGCTGGTTTAATAGCTCAAGTGAAAAACAAGCTAGTGCAGTGGCAGTGGGGATACAGAGAAGAACCCAGGTTTAAGAGGAATGATAGAGGTACTAGATAGAACACATCTCTACCCCATGGTGTACAGGTTTCCCCCATAAATAATGAATGGTTTGTATCTATTATTCTTTTCTTAGTAAACTGCATATATAGAGTGTACCCCCAATGGAGGTAGGGGTGAGGGTTTAATGGGGAATCAGGTCAAATACAGAGTATCTCAGAATATATACAAACCAAATAAAATGAATCTGGCTGGGTGGAAATTGATGCAGAGATTCTTAGGATTTGGTAAAGTGAGTAACTGTATCTGAGTGAGTATCTTTGGATGACTATATCATGGCCTTTCTTCCAAAGTTTCTGTCATATCTCTCCTTTTCACTTTTAGCTCCATGTTTCTTTTTCACTGAGAAAAAAGAAAGCAGTAAGTAGTGAAACTTCAAAAGTTCCTACTCCCATACCTATTCACCTACCAGCATCTGTGCCACTTTTCTCTCTCTCCTGTGGCTGTAGATGAACTTTCCATGTTTTTAATCTAAAGCCAACCTCTCCACCTATGTACTAAATTTCACCTCCTCTTTCCCACCAAAGGACATTGCTCCATCAATTATACCCTACTTTTCCTTCTCTTTCCTTCACACTCCATAGCCAACCCCTTAGCCATTCTATCAACTTAACATTCTATGTATATCCATGCCATTTCTCATCCTCTCCACTGCTACCACCCTGATATAAACCACTATCAATCTCTGAACTATATTGTATCAATAGCTTCCTAACTTATCTCTCTGCTTTTACTCTTGCCCCCTATTTTATTCTAATTACACAGGATCCAGAATGAACCTTTTAAAACATAAGTCAAATCGTGTCCCTCTTTGCTCTCATTGGCTTCTCATCTTACTGAAAATAAAATCAACAGTCCAGTATGTTCTACACAAAGCTACCTCTCTGACCACATTTTCTACCACTCCACCCCTTATTCTTAGCAGTCAAACAAGTCAAGCATTTTCTAGACTTGGGATCTTTGCACTTTCTGATACCTCTGTCTAGAATGTTTCCTCCCCCTTTCCACAGATATGTACCATATGGTTTGTTTCCTCACTTCTTTTGGGTCTCTCTTCAAATCTCAAGCATCTTTCCTAGACTGCCCTTTATAGCAAGCAAAACTCTCCTGCCCACCATCCCTGTTTGACATTTTATGCTGCTTTATTTTTCTTTATATCATTTATCACTACTTTATATTCTTTCCATTTATTTATTCATTTGTTTTTTAATTTTTAAAATTTTTTTGTGGAGACATTGTCTTACTATGTTGCCCAGGCCAGTCTCGAGCTCCTGACCTCAAATGATCCTCCTGCCTCAGCCTCCCAAAGTGCTGGGATTACAGGTGTGAGCTACTGCACCAGCCTATTTATTTGTTTATTGTATGTTCTTCCTTTTGAATGAGAGGGTCTTTGAGGATGGGGATTTTGTTTTGTTCACTGCTGTATCCACAGAAGTGCTCAGTGTATTAGGTGCTCAATATTTCTGAATGAACAAATGAATTAATCAGGGAATCCATCCTGGAGGAGATGAACCTTGACAAGGCTTCTCAAAGCATGAAGGGCCATGACTTGGTAGAAAAGAAGGGTAAGAGCTAAGGGCATTATATACACAAGCAGTGTCATTTACCAAGACAGGGATGTAAGTATGAGCTCCTGAAGTCTGGGGACAGTAAGCATGTTGTCTTACTACTATGAATGACAGCTAAGATGTGAATGGAGGTAGAAGTATAATGTTCTTGCATATTAAATCCTATCTAGTCTTCAGACCTTCAAACCCTACCTCTCTGAGGCCTCATTTGACTCCACAAGTTTTACTTTCACAATGAAACTTGTTCGTTCCTTGGGGACAAGGACCTTGGTTTAGCCTTTTGTACCCAATAGATGCTTAAAATGCGTGTGTTTGATTTGGCAAAGGAAAATTGCTCAGTGCTGTGCTTTAGTAAATAAAAGAATCTACCTTTTGTGACCATAATGAAAAATATGTATTACACTTAGCTTATTATCTTCATTGCTTTATGTAAGATAGTACTACTGAACAAATATTAATCCCCAGACAGCAATTTTCTGCTTTTATCCTGGGAAGATACTCACATATGTCAGACGTTATCAAATTGTTCACTTAAAATTGGTGAATTTTATTATTCATTAATTCTTTTTAAAATATTTGATAGAATTCTTCAGTGAAACCATGTCAACCTGAAATTTTATTTGTTGGAAAGTTTATACATTCAACTTATTTAGTAGATATAGAACTGTTCAGGATATCTATTTCTTCTTGAATGAGTTTAGTTATTTTGTATCTTTCAAAGAATTGGACTGTTTTATTGCTTATTTTTATATAGAGAGTTTTTCATGGTATTCCATTGTTGTCTTTTTAATGTCTGTAGGGTATGTTGTATTAGCCTCACTTTCATTCTTCAGATTAGTAATTTGTGTCTTCTTACCTTTTTTTCTTGGTCTGAGTGGTTAAAGGCTTATCAATTACATTGATATTTTCAAAGAACCAGCTATTGGCTTCATTGACACTTCTCAATTTAAAACAAAAATTATTTTATCATGCTTACTTTGGCTTAATTTGCTATTCTTTTCCAATTTTATTAAGCTGAATGAGTAGGTTATGAATTGAAGCCTTTATTCTTTTTCTTTTTTTTTTTTTTTCTTTTTTTTGAGATGGTGTCTCATTCTGTCGCCCAGGCTGGAGTACAGTAGCGTGATCTCGGCTCACTGCAACCTCCGCCTCCCGGGTTCAAGCAATTATCCTGCCTCAATCTCCTGAGTAGCTGAGATTACAGGCGCATGCCACTACGCATAGCTAATTTTTGTATTTTTAGTAGAGATGGGGTTTCACCATGTTGGCCAGGCTGGTCTCAAACTCCTGACCTCAGGCTATCCGCCTGCCTTTGGCCTCCCAAAGTGCTGGGATTACAGGTGTGAGCCACCTTTATTCTCTTTTCTAACATAAGCATTTAATACTATAAATGTCCCCTAAGCACTGCTACAGCTGTTGAATAGCGGTGGTGAGAGTCAATATCCTTGTTCTGTTCTTAACCTTAGGGGAAAAACATTAAATCTTTCGCCATTAAATATCATGTTAGCTGTAGATTTTTCATAGATGCTCTTGATCAGATTAAGGCAGTTGCCTCCCATTCCTAATTTATTGAAACTTTTTTTTTATGAAGATTAGATGTTGAATTTTGCCTAATATATTTTTTGTGCCTTTTGAGATGACCATCTGCATTTCCTTCTTTATTCTGTTGACATGGTAATCTGTTACATTGATTAATTATTAAATATTTTATTGAAGATTTATTTATTTTATTATACTTTTAAGTTCTAGGGTACATGTGCACAACGTGCAGGTTTGTTACATATGTATACATTTGCCATGTTGGTGTGCTGCACCCATTAACTCGTCATTTACATTAGGTATATGTCCTAATGCTATCCTTTCCCCCTTCCACCACCCCACAACAGGCCCCAGTGTGTGATGTTCCCCACCCTGTGTCCAAGTGTTCTCATTTTTCAATTCCCACCTATGAGTGAGTACATGCGGTGTTTAGTTTTCTGTCCTTGCAGTAGTTTCCTCAGAATGATGGTTTCCAGCTTCATCCATGTCCCTACAAATGACATCAACTCATCCTTTTTTATGGCTGCATAGTATTCCGTGGTGTATATGTGCCACATTTTCTTATGCAGTCTATCATTGTTCAACATTTGTGTTGGTTCTAAGTCTTTGCTGTTGTGAATAGTGCCACAATAAACATACATGTGCATGTGCCTTTATAGTAGCATGATTTATAATCCTTTGGGTATGTACCCAGTAATGGGATGGCTGGGTCAAATGGTATTTCTAGTTCTAGATCCTTGAGGAATCGCCACACTGTCTTCCACAATGGTTGAACCAGTTTACAGTCCCACCAACAGTGTAAAAGTGTTCCTATTTCTCCACATCCTCTCCAGCACCTGTTGTTTCCTGACTTTTTAATGATCGCCATTCTAACTAGTGTGAGATGGTATCTCATTGTGATTTTGATTTGCATTTCTCTGATGGCCAGTGATAATGAGCATTTCTTCATGTGTCTTTTGGCTGCATAAATGTCTTCTTTTGAGAAGTGTCTGTTCATATCCTTTGCCCACTTTTTGATGGGGTTGTTTGATTTTTTTCTTGTAAATTTGTTTAAGTTCTTCATAGATTCTGGATATTAGCCCTTTGTCAGATGGGTAGATTGTAAAAATTTTCTCCCACTCTGTAGGTTGCCTGTTCACTCTGATGGTAGTTTTTTTTGCTGTGCAGAAGCTCTTTAGTTTAATTAGATCCCATTTGTCAATTTTGGCTTTTGTTGCCATTGCTTTTGGTGTTTTAGACATGAAGTCCTTGCCCATGCCTATGTCCTGAATGGTATTGCCTAGGTTTTCTTCTAGGGGTTTTATGGTTTTAGGTCTAACATTTAAGTCTTTAATCCGTCTTGTATTAATTTTTGTATAAGGTGTAAGGAAGGGATCCAGTTTCAGCTTTCTACATATGGCTAGCCAGTTTTCCCAGCACCATTTATTAAACAGGGAATCCTTTCCCCATTTCTTGTTTTTTGTCAGGTTTGTCAAAGATCAGATGATTGTAGATGTGTGGTATTATTTCTGAGGGCTCTGTTCTATTCCGTTGGTCTATATCTCTGTTTTGGTACCAGTACCATGCTGTTTTGGTTACTGTGGCCTTGTAGTATAGTTTGAAGTCAGGTAGCATGATGCCTCCAGCTTTGTTCTTTTTGCTTAGGATTGTCTTGGCAATGCGGGCTCTTTTTTGGTTCCATATGAACTTTAAAGTAGTTTTTTCCAATTCTGTGAAGAAAGTCATTGGTAACTTGATGGGGATGGCATTGAATCTTTAAATTACCTTGGACAGTATGGCCATTTTCGTGATATTGATTCTTCCTATCCATGAGCATGGAATGTTCTTCCATTTGTTTGTGTCCTCTTTTATTTCCTTGAGCAGTGGTTTGTAGTTCTCCTTGAAGAGGTCCTTCACATCCCTTGTAAGTTGGATTCCTAGGTATTTTATTCTCTTTGAAGATTTTTACATATTAATGAGAGATATTGGTCTGAAATTTTTTTGTTGTAATATTTTTGCTTTTTTTTATTAAGGTAATAATCACTTCATATAAAATGAGTTGGGAAGTTTTCTCTTCTCTTGTATTTCCTGAAAGTTTGTGGAAAATTGGTATTATTTCTTTCTTAAATGTTTGGTGTAATTTGCCAGTGAAGTCATATGGGGTTGGAGGGCTTTTGTTGTTGTTGGAAGGTTTTTAACAAAAAGTATTTTAAAATAGATATGAGATTATTCAGATTATCTATTTTTTTCTTCTGTGAGCTTTTATAATTTGTGTCTCTCAAGAAATTTGTCCATTTGTCTAAGTTGTCAAATACATGGACACAGTGTTATTTGTAGTATTCTCTTATTATCTTTTAAATTTCTGTGGGGTCAAGAATGATGCCTCTCTTCTATTCCTGGTATAGATAATTTGTGTCTTCTGTTTTCTTGGTCAGTCTAGCTATAGATTTATCAATTTTATTGATCTTTTCATAAGACCAGCTTGTGATTTGATTAAAAACAGGTAAAAAACAGAAACAAAAATTTTTTATTGATTTCTGTTTTAATTCATTTCTTTTCTCCTCCTTGCTTTGTGTTTAATTTGCTCTTCTTTCTTTAGTGTTTTCAGTAGGGAGGTTAGATGACTAATGTTAGTCTTTCTATTCTGATATAAGCATTTGATGCTGTCATTTTTTTCTGTCAGCACTGCTTTAACTATATCCAAAAAATTTTGGTATGTTGAATTTTAATTTTCCTTCAGATCAAAATATTTTAAAATTTCTCTTGAGAATTCTTCTTTGATTCATGAGTTATTGAGATAGATATTGTTTAATTTCCAAGCATTTGGAAATTAAAGCCTATTTTATGTTTACTGATTTCTAGTTTAATTTCATTGTGTTAGAGAACATACTTTGTATAATTTCAACTCCTAAAAAACTTTGTCACACCCATTAGGATGATTACTGTTTTTTAAGAAACACAGAAAATAGCATGTGTTGGTGAGGATGTGGAGGAATTGGAACCCTTCTGCATTGTTGGTAGGATTCTAAAATGGTGCAACCATTATGGAAAACAGGAAGGGGGTTCCTCAAAAATTTAAAAATAGAGCTACCCTATGATCCAGCAATCCCACTTCTGAGAATACATCCAAAAGAATTGAAAGCAAGGTCTTGAAGGGCTGTTTACACACCAATGTTCATACCGGCATTATTTACAATAGTCAAGAGGTGAAAACAACCCAAGTGTTCATTGACAGATGAATGAATAAACAAAATGGTGTGTTTGTATGTATACACACATGCATACACATACAACAGAATATTTTGTATGTGTATGTACACATACAAATGGCATATTTATAATGGTATAACAATGGTGAATATATATACACACACACATTCGGTGGAATATTATTTAGCCTTAAAAGGGAAGGCTGTGACTCCTGTCATATGCTACAGCATGGATGGGCTTTGAAGGTATTAGGCTAAGTAAAAGAAACTAGTCACAAAAAGACAAATACTATTTGTTCTGTCGTTTAATTGTTTGTTTTCTGATTGTCCCCTCTAGTCTTTGTTCCTCTCTTTCCCATTTTCTGTTTTCTTTTGTAATATTGATAGTTTAAATCTTAGTTCACTTCTCCAAGCTTTTGGTGTAATTCTTTGCGTCTGTTCTGTGCATGTACAGCTTAGGGCTGAGCACAAGACTTATGTGGATTCATACACAGAATTAGAAGATCCCATTCTCTAGCTCTCTCCTCTCCAGAATTTTATTCATGAACCCACTCTTGAGACCATGGTTGCCACTTTCCCAATTCCCCTAGTCAAAAAGACAGGGTATTCTTGGAATTTTAGCTGCTTACACAGCCATCAGAGCCAATCAGTTCCACAACTAGGGCTTTTGGGGCAAAGCTGCTGGAAAAAACAGAAAACAAGAACAAAAGAGGATTGCCCCCACACACTCTTTGCTCACAGGGACCACTTTTCTTGTTTATTCTTGCTAGTAATACAGGGTTTCTATTAGGATTGTCACCAATCATGCCACTGCTCTGCCATGCAGCTCTGCAACTGGAATCCACCCCCAGGAAAATCTGCAAGAGAAAAAAAAAAATAGACTGGGCGTGGTGGCTCATGCCTATAATCCCAGCACTTCAGGAGGCTAAGGTGGGCGGATCACCTGAGGTCGGGAGTTCAAGACCAGCCTGACCAACATGGTGAAACCCCATCTCTACTAAACATACAAAATTAGCTGGGCGTGGTGGTGCATGCTGTAATCCCAGCTACTCGGGAGACTGAGGCAGGAGAATCACTTGAACCTGGGAGGCGGAGGTTGCAGTGAGCCGAGATTGTGCCATTGCACTCCGGCCTGGGCAACAAGAGCGAAACTCCGTCTCCAAAAAAAAGGACACCCACTTATGTTTTGTTTGTTTTCATTTTTGTTTTTTGAGACAGAGTCTTATTCTGTCACTCAGTAGTGGTGCGATCTCGGCTCGCTGCAACCTCCACCTCCCAGGTTCAAGCAATTCTCCTGTCTCAGCTTCCCGAGTAGCTGGGATTGCGGACATGCACCACCATGCCTGGCTAATTCTGTATTTTTAGTAGAGACGAAGTTTCTCCATGTTGGCCAGGCTGCTCTCGAACTCCTGGCCTCATGTTATTCACCCACCTTGGCCTCCCAAAGTGCTGGGATTACAGGCGTGAGCCACTGCATCCAGCTTTTTCTCTAAAGTTTTAACTCCCCTTCAGAATCTACCTGTTTTTGGTTACTTTTCAGTGTTTCCAGTTAATTGATTTTTGTATTTTTTTTTCCAGCAGTTTTAGTTGTATCAGGAGGAGAGATAGGTTGTAGTGAGCTTACTCCAACTTTTTTTTTTTTTTTTTGAGACAGTATCTCACTCTGTCACCCAGGCTGGAGTACAGTGGCGCGATCTTGGCTCACTGCAACCTTAGTCTCCTGGATTCAAGCAATTCTCCTGCCTCAGCCTCCTGAGTAGCTGGGATTACAGGCGCCTGCCACCATGCCCGGCTAATTTTTTGTATTTTTAGTAGAGATGGGTTTCACTATGCTGACCAGGCTGGTCTCGAACTTCTGACCTCAAGTGATCCACCCATCTCGGCCTCCCAAAGTGCAGGGATTACAGGCTTGAGCTACTGTACCCAGCCTAGCTTACTCCATCTTGACCAAAACTGGAATTCATCTTTTTACTTGTAAACTCCCTGTATGTTTATATTTAATGTGAGTCTCTTATGGACAACATATAGTTGACTTTTTATTCAGTCTCACAATTTCTGGCTTTAAATTTGGATGTTTAGATAATTTTCATTTAATGTAATCATGGTAATGTTCAGGTTTAAATCTACCATTTTGCTACTTGTATTCTATTTGTTCTATTTGCTCTCTAGTTCTTTTTATCTTCTTTTCTTGCCTTCTTTTGGAGTAATTGAATTATGATTTAATTTTATCTCCACTGTTGGCTTACTAGCTATACTTCTTTGTTTTCAGTGGTTGCACCAGATTGTGCTTATCGTATCCTACCTTAAAATAATATCATACTACTTCACATGTAGTGTAAGAACCACACAACAACACACTTTGATTTTGTCTCTCTCATCCTTTGTGCCATTGTTTTCACACATTTTACTTTTACATATACTATAAACCTCCTAATTATTGTTATTTTTGCTTTACATAGTTATTTATCTTTTAAGAAGAATTAAAAAATGATTACATATCTTTCATATTTACCATTTATAGTGTTATTTCTTTGTGTAAATCAGAGTTTGCTCTGGTATCATTGTCTTTCTGCCTGAAGAGCTTAATTTAAAATTTCTTGCAGTGTAAGTCTGCTGGTAATGAATTCTCTGTTTTTGTTTGCCTGAAAAGTTCTTTTTAAAGAGTTCAGCTTTGAAAAACAATTTCACTGGGTAAAGGATTCTAGGCTGACATATTTTTTTTTTCTTTCATCACTTCAAAGATGTCACTCCCCTGTCTTTTGAATAGTGTAGTTTCTGATGATATATCTGTAATTATTCTTACCTTTGTTCCGCTATATAATATGCCTTTAATTTGGCTGCCTTTAGCATTTTCTCTTTATCACTGGTTTAAAGGAATTAGGTTATGGTATGCCTTAGTATGGTTTTCACTGTGTTTGTCTTGTTTGAGGTTTGTTGACTTTTTTGAATTATCAAGTTTATAATTTTCAATAAATTGGTAAATTTTTGGTCATAATTTCTTCAAATTATTTTTTGCCTTTATGTCCTTTGGGAGTTCCAATACTCTGTTCACTTATTTTCAGTCTTTTTCTCTCTATGCTTCGTTTTCAATGGCTTCTGTTGCTTAATCTTTAAGTTTACTGATCTTTTTCTGCAGTGTCTAATCTGTTCTTAATCCCATCTAGTATTCTTTTAAATTTAGATACTGTATTTTTAATCTTCAGAGCTTTCTTTTTTTATTTCTGTCCTGGTTTTAGTTATTTGATTCTTCTGTTTTGTTTGGTGAGTCTAGCTAATTTCTCAATTTTGTAGATCTTTTCAAAGACTAAACTTCTGGTTTTATTGATTTTCTCTATTGTTTTTCATGATTTCATTAATCTCTGTCCTAATCTTTATTAATTCCTTTCTTCTGCTTGCTTTAGGTTTAGTTTGCTCTTTTTAGAGTGTCTTAAGGTAGAAAGTTATTGACTTCAGATCTTTCTTCTTTTTAAATATATACATTTACAGCTGTAAACATCCCTTTAAGCACTATTTTAGCTGCATCTCATAAGTTTTGGTATGTTGTCTTCATTTTTATTCATCTCAAAATATTTTCTAATTTCCAGTTTGATTTTTTTCATTGACCTATTGGTTATTTAGGAGTATGCTACTTCATTTACACATATTTTTAATTTCCCAACTTTATTTCTGTTATTGATTGCTGATTTTATTCCATTGTAGTCAGAAAACATACTTTGTATGATTTATGTTCATTTAAATTTATTGAGGATTGTTTTATGGCCTAGCATATGGTCTAACCTGGAGAATGTTCCATGTGCATTTCAGAAGAATATACCTTCTACTCTTGTTGGATAGAGTGTTATATTGATGTCTGTAAGGTATATTTGGTTTATAATTTTGTTCAAGTCTTCTGTATCCTCTTGGTCTTCTGCCTAGTTTTTCTATTCATTACTGAAAGTGGGGTATTGAAGTTTCCAACTATTACTGTTGAGTTGTCTGTTTCTTTCTTCAAATTTGTTAGATTTTGCTTCATGTATTTTGGGGTCTGTTGTATGTACATGATTTTTAATTGTTATGTCTTCCTAATGGGTTGATCATTATATCACTACATAATATCCCTATTTATCTTTGGTAAACATTTTATCTTAAAGTATGTTTTGTTTGACATTAATATTGCCACTCCAACATTTTTATGGTTGCTGCTTACATACTATATCTTTTCCATTATTTTACTTTCAACCAATTTGTGTTTTTTAATCTAAAATATCTGTCTTACAGAAAGCTTATAGTTTAACCTTATTTTTTAAAAAAACAGTCTGATAATCTCTGACTTTTGATTGGATTGTTTAGTCATATTTAATTTTATTATTGATGTAGTTGGATTTATATCTGCCACTTTGCTTTTGACCCTCTATGTCTTTTGTCTTCTTTGTTCCTCTATTTGTACTTCTGCTTTCTTTTGAATTAAATGAATATTTTTCTGGTATAACATTTTAATTCCTTTTATGATTTTTTCACTATATATTTTTAATCACTTTCACAGTGGTTGCTGTATGGCTTACCATATATGTCTTAATTTATCATGATCTAGTTCATTTTTTACTAGCTTAATTTCAGTGAGATATAGACACTTTACTCCTAGGTAGGTCTAGTCCCTCCTCACTTTTGATGCTTTTATTGTTATACACATTACACACACACAAACACATATACAACACACATGCACATATATATTACAAATCAAGCAAAAACATTGTTATATGTATTGCCTTATATAATTTGTATATTTTAAAGAAGCTGAGAGAACAAAGAAGAGCAATTACATTTATATAGAGTGTATTATATTAACCTTTATATTGCCTTTTTTGGTTCTCTTTATTTTTTCCTGTAGATTCAAGTTACCACTTGCTATCATTGCCTTACTTCAGTACAGCTTGTTCTCACCCACCTGTGTGGTGCTGTTATTGTCAAATTAATATATTTCTATATGTAATAAGCCCAATAATTCAATTATATACCTATTGTTTTGTATAATTAAATTAGTTCAAAGAAGAAAGAATAAACATATACATTTTACTGTCTTTCTAAGTGTATAATTACCTTTACAAAACGCTCTGTGTTTTTCTCTATGGGATCAAATTACCACCAAGGATTAGGCTTTTTTAGCCTGAAGAGTTTCTTCAGTATTTCTTATAGGTCATGTATGCTAGCAACACATTATCTGTCTTTGTTTATATAGAGCTATCTATATCATCATCATTTTTGAAAGATATTTTTTTCTGGAGAAAATATTCTTGGTTGATGGTGGTTTTTTTTGTTTGTTTCCTTTCATTACCTTGAAAATATCACTCTGTTGCCTTTTAGCCTCCATTGTCTCTAATGGGAAGTCAGCTGTTAAACCTATTGGGTTCCCTTGTATGTGATGAGTTGTTTTTCTCTAGTTACTTTCAAGATTTTAACTTTGTCTTTCAGCATTTCTGCTATGATGTGTTTGGGTGTAGATCTCATTGCTTTTATCTTACTTGGAGTTTGTTGAGCTTTTTGTATTTGTAGGTTAATATTTTTCACCAAATTTAGGATGTTTTTTAACATTATTTTTTCTAATAGTTTTTCTGCCTCTTTCTCTCTTGTCTCCCTCTAGTACTCCATTACATTTTTATTCAGTGTATTTAATGGAGTCCTGCATTGCTCTGAGGCTCTTTTAATTATTCTTCATTCTTTCTTTTCTTTCTTATCTTGGATTGCATAATCTGTTGATCTTTCTTCAGATTCACTGATTCTTTCTTCTGCCTGTCAAATCTACTGTTGAACCCCTCTCATGAATTTTTCATTTTAGTTATTATACTTTTCAACTCTACAACTTTCATATATATTTTTTCTATTTCATATATATAGAAAATATATATATGTAATATATTATATGCAATTTCTGTGTATTATTGGGATTCTGTATTTGATGCGGCATTGTTATCATAGCTTCCTTTACTTCTTTAGCCATGGTTTCCTTTAGTTTTTTGAACATATTTATAATACTTGCCTTGAAGACTTTGTCTACCAAGTCTAACACCTGAGCTTCCCTAAGACAGTTTCTCTTGCCTACTTTTTAAAAAGCTGTGTGTGAGTCACACTTTACCCATTCTTTGCATGTTTTGTAATTTTTTGTTGAAAACTGGGAATTTTTGATAATATAGTAATCTGGATAATATTTACCACCAACACCCCCTTCCCCAGTTCAAGATTTGTTGTTATTGTTTGCTAGTTGTTTAGTGATTTGGATGTAGTAGTTCAGTGAAGTCTACTTTCCCTACAGTATGAAGTCTCTGATGTCACCTCAGAAGGCACAAGGTTTCTTATGTGCACAATCACCTTGGGATGGCATTGGTTTTTATCAGGGCTCTATTTGATGGTTTCTTTTTCTGA
This sequence comes from Pan paniscus, assembly GCF_029289425.2. Lineage (NCBI taxonomy): Eukaryota > Metazoa > Chordata > Mammalia > Primates > Hominidae > Pan > Pan paniscus. The sequence goes on from NC_073272.2 coordinate 69,419,950, forward strand.
TCTCTCTGTTGTCAGTCTATTGGTATCATACATAGTCAGCTATTAGCCAACATTAGTTGCCAACTGGTTGTTCTATTGTTTTTGTCAATGTATGGGGCATAAATTGCTCAATCTGATCCAATTAAATTCAGCACCTTTTGTATAGGTAGTTTTGAGACTAGTATTTGAAGTTTACTCTGATTCCAAGAGACCTCTTGGAACACATCTAAGCATGTGTCTTTCCCTGATTCTCTTACATATGCATCTATTTGATGTATGGTTTAGCTTGTTGCTGTCATAAAGTAACCAGCCCTTTCTTAATTACTCACCACCAAAATCTCCATTGTTTCCACAGAGCTCTGAGGTCTGAACTTCCTCATGCTCTGTTCCAAATAAAGTCAGTTCCCTAGGGGAGAGTTTTGGAGTCTTCTGTTCTTATGGTCTTCCTGCCCCCTGGGGAAAACATCTGCATTACTCCTCCAGAGCTGGCAGCTTAGACAGTAGCCTGCTTTTCTTGCAGTTACACCCCCTACTTTATTGATGGGATTGGCAGCTTTTGAGTTTCCCAGCTTTTCTCTCCTGGTGTAGAATCTTGCCTTATGAGTGAGCTGAGATAAGGGTATTTGAGGCCCAGTATTCTTGGCCATCCATGCCTTGTGTGGAACTTCTGTCCTACAAGTGGTAAGTGTGTAGAGTCAGAGCCATGCCCACCTGGATTAGAGTTTATGAAACACAGGTTTGGGTGTAGGTAAGAAATGTTGGCATCCTACCCTACCCCGTGTGACACCGTAATCCTAGGCTGTGAGCTGGAGGGAGATGGAACTCTGTGTTTTTGGCTGTAATTGCCCAAAGTAGAGTTTCTGTTACACTGATCTGGGGAAATAGAGATGGGGTAAGAGAAGCAGGAGATGAATTGTGTCTTAAATGTCACAGACTGACATTGCTGTTACCAAAATGTAGTAGATTTTCTTGAAGAAATATTTCTTCATTTTCTGTATGCTTTTAGGACAGTTTCCAAAGACTTTTAGCAGTTGTTGCTTTTTTATAATTTTCACAAACTGTGGTTGTTTAACTAGGTTGAGAGTCTGTCCAGCACTTCATGCCACTATCCTGGAAGTCATTCCCCATATTGTTTTTCTGACGGTTCTTTTCCTCAACTTTTGGTAGCTCCCTCTCACATAGATGCAGATTTGGTAATCAGCCAATACTCACCATGCTCTGTTACAGTTTTCTCTTCTTGCCTGTGGCCTGGATAGTACTTCTATGCAATAAACTAGGGCAATAATTGGGCTTACCTTGTTTGGTTCTGTTTTCTTGGGGGTCACAGTCCTGTGCTACCTGTTGTGTAATATCTGAAATAAATGATATTTTTTATGGCTTTCCAGTTGTTTAAGGAAGAAGGATAAATCTGGTCCCTTCTACTACATCCTGGCTGTAAGTGAGATTCCCAGTCCAGTACTCTTCATCTCCTCTTTTTTCTTTACCTGATTAGGAGCTGAGACTTGAGATTTGAATTCTGGCTCCCCACTGGTTAAGGCAAGTCACCTCATTTTTTTCCTACCTCATTTTTCTCTACAAAGTGGAACTAATACAAGTACTTCCCTTTTACTGTTTTTGTGAGAATTGAGTTAATGTTTGTTAAGTGTTTATAACAGAATATGGCCAATAGGAAACTCAAATAAGTTTTAGCCACTACTACCACCACCGTCACCACTGCCGCCATTGCTACTACTACTACTGCTGCTGCTACTACTACTACTTCCCATGTAACACTGGAGAAATTGTCTAAGGCATTGCTTATGGTACAGATATGGAAGAGGACTGGACCATAATATTTAGTAGATACTGCTGGATTTTAAACATTATATAGTAGTTGGTTTTTTGTATGTGTGAACTCTCATTTGTTTGTATTAATGTGCAAACTTAAGATGATAGAACTTCAGAGCTGGAAGAGATCACCTGTGTCAATCACGAGCAAAATTAGGTACATAGAGCTGATTCCCTGGGCTAAGATCATGTAACAAGTTCATCTCTGACTTCCATTAAGTGCTGTTAGTGTCACACCATGATACCACTTGCCTCTTCTGTATCTAATGTCCTCCTCCACCATCATCCAAGGGAAAATTGTGCTAATAGTTCTCTACAATTGGGTAAATTTAAAAATTGAGGTAAAACCAAAGATAGTGTTAACTGCCCACATGAACTCTTAGGGTAGTTCAACCTAGGTAAGTAAATGTGTTCAATATCCAGGCATTAGTAGACCATCCATAGCCTGTTTCTATTTATAAAGATCTGGAAATAGTTAAGGTGGCTAATTTTGGAAATGTATTTCATTTCCATCTGGTCTGAATCAATGAACTTAAACTTCATGCTATGTGGGATGGAGACATTTTATGAGATACCAGATTTAAAGACTATTATATAATGTTCCCAGAGTCTTCTTTTGGTATTACAAGATAAGTTTAATTAGTTATCTGTGCACAAGTGATATGATATCAGTAATATCTGATGAAGAAGCAAGTGGATGCCTCCTGTTGACTTGGATATCCTTCTTTGAGCCTTCAAGCCTTCCCTGTATGATGTTCTCTGTCAGGAGAACAGTGCATTGGTGCTTTACTTTAGTACTCCTGAGCATATCAAGGTGATATGATAGCACTGGCAACCTGTTTCTGAATATCTGTGTGCCAAGGCATTGCTCTAAATTCTAAACCCTTTCCCCACATCATCTCATTTTAATCATCACAGAAACATTCCAAAATAGGTATTCCAGTTTTATAGAGGAATGAAACTGAGGCTCAAAACAGTGAAGTATCTTGTCCAAGATTATGTAGAAGGCCAGGAACAGATGTGGAATTCTGACACAGAGTGTCTGACTCTGAAGCCCCGTGTTTCCCATAGGGGTTATCATTGGAATTAGCACTGAAATCATTGGTCATAGTACTGCTACTAAATGCAAAGCTCTACTACTAAAACTTTTAAAGGCAATGTTGTAAAGATACTACCGTGTATCTTTGCACCCAGAAGATTAATAGGAGGAACAAGTAATTAAAGGTTTCATGTTAGATAAGACTTTGGTGAAAGAATGCAAGAAGCTAAAGTAGTACTATGGGCTTAAACCCCCAAATGGTATCCATCTATTGGTTTTACCAGCCAGCAGGTGGTCTTCAAGAAAGGAGGATGTTTTGGTTAAGCAAAAAGACGTTGTGGTTTAGAGTAGCAAGGGTTGGTTGCAGTTAGTGCTGCGAGGTGCTTTATGTACTTCTCATTCGATCCTTATAATGGTGCTTTAAATTAGGTTGTATCATCCTCATTTTCAGAAGACGAAGTTGAAACTTAATAACTTGCCTACGGGCACAGGCTGTTATAGAATTTGGCAGTCGCTCCCCAGGTCTGCCTACTCTGAGCCTGTGTCCTTTCCTCTCTCTCACTCTGCCTGAAGTCACGTCCAGGTAGCATCATATCTGCTACTATCTCGTTTTCCTCTTTGCTTTGGACTTCAGATTATTTTTCAATGGATAGAGAGAAGGTATATTTCTCTATTACTTAAAATTTTTTCATTGGACAGATATGTGGGATTCTTACATCACAATTCATCTGGAGTCAGTGAAGGGCAGGAATGGGTATCTGGAGCAGTTTTCACATACTAATTAACATATCCAGTTTCTATGCTTTACCTTGGAATTCTATCATTCATGATAACACTCATTATTTCAGGCTGATCACAAGTTCTGATGGGTAGCTATATATGTTTTTGACTGATGAAACCTAAAGAATAGTTCATTAATGGATGCCATTCGTCTAGGAAATTAAATCTTCAAAAATTGGGTCTTTTTGGGAAAATAGAATAAAAGAACCTTTGGTAAAAAGGTAGTTCTTGTAGTTGATAGTACTTGGGATTAGTGATCTTGCAAGTTAATGATCCTGAGTCCTGCCTCCCATTAACCTTTAATGTCAGCTGTCACAAAAAAACAAAACCAAAAAATGGCTATGAGCTTGAAAAATCATTTTACTTTTGCTTTCCTGTGTTCTGGTTCATCGAAGCAGTCTTTTCTTTGCTCGTTAAGAAAAAAGAGACCCTGCAAATAAAATACTAAAAACCTCACTAGTGGAGTTGACTTATCAGTGTTCCAAAATATTTAGTGCTCCAGAAAATTCAATCATAAAAACTAAATTATGAAAATGAAGATCTTCTGGCTGGGCACGGTGGCTCACACCTGTAATCCCAGCACTTTCAGAGGCCGAGGTGGGCAGATCACCAGAGGTCAGGGGTTTGAGACCAGCCTAGCCAACATGGTGAAACCTCATCTCTACTAAAAATAGAAATACTAGCCAGGTGTGGTAGTGGGCACCTGTAATCCCAGCTACTCAAGAGGCTGAGGCAGGAGAATCACTTGAACCTGGAGGAAGAGGTTGCAGTGAGCCAAGATCACGCCACTGCACTCCAGCCTGGGTGACAGAGCGAGCCTCCGTCTCAAGAAGAAAAGGAAAAAGAAAATTAAGATCTTCCACTCCTTCCCTCCTTCTCCTACTGCCTTCCTCTCTTCCCCTCCTCTCCCTCTTCCTTCCCCCACTTATTTTCTCATTCTCTTGCTCTCATTCTCTCTTTTGTTCCCTCATTTTCTCTGCCTTTCTCATTCTCTTTCTTTCTCTGTCTCTCTCTTATTTTCTCTCTCACATTGTTTGCACTGTAGCTGCCTCTCCTTTATGTGAACACTAAGCAATATCATGTTTGCCCCAGGTTGCCATGGAAATGTTGCAAGTAGGCCTTTTAAGGAAGCTGACTTGCTCCATTAGTGAAATCATACTCAAATTTTCTGAGGATGGTAATTTAGGAATATTTCTACATAGAGATAAGGGCTCAGAAGTCTGAAGTCTAGGCACCCCTCCCAACCCCAACTTCTATTCTCCTACATATACAGTTTTCTTCCATTGTGTCTTCTTGGAGACCTGGGTATGATTTTATTGAGGGCATATGTGGATTTCTTTAGACTTCTATTATTCTCTGATTTTTTTTAGTCCACAGAACAGTGACTTCCAGTATGCCCTTTTTCAGAGCAGAAGGGAAGGGTATAAATTGAAGTTTGGGGCATATAAAACCTGGCTTAAGGTGGAAACAAAAGTGTTTTACAGTGGGGAAGAGAAATCTTGACTCCTGCAAACGCATGCAGGTAGAAAAAGGTGAAGATTTTATCTGGTAAAAGGGATTTCTACCCTCCTCTTTGCCCTCCGCACCAAAATAAAAAAGAAAGAAGTTGAAAAGATTCACCATCCTCCGGATGGTGAGGAGAGAAATGAGTCATATGTTCCTGGCCTCTAGGGATGCGATGAAGGAAATACTTGGTACTGCTGCAGCCCCAATGGAAAGGGATTTAATGCCCAGTATAGCAATAGAGAAGGGCAACTTTAGGAAGGCCCAAGTTTCATTAAGAGGTTTAACACTCTAGCAGAGGCATCCTCTATGCACTGCAGTGAATAGCAGCTTCTCCCTCACACAAATATGTTCTGAGGTTCTAGGCACTAGAGATAGAGTTATGAATAGATACAATTCCCTCCCTTCCTAGAGTACATAGTCCTACTGGGAGAGGCAGGCAACAGATTTCAAAAATTGCTAAGAAAATATCAGATGGTAATAAACAAGAAGAAAGAAATAAACAGGATAGTGAGAAAAAAGCTAGTAATGATGGAAAGGATACTCATGATAGGATGGTTAGAACTCTTCTTTGAGGAGATAACATTTAAACTGAGACTTATAGATGAGAAGGATCTAGCCACACAAAGAGCCAGGAGAGAAACAGTATTCAGATAGAGAAAAAAACAAATTCAAAAGCCCTGAAATAAGAAGTATTTGGCCTTTCTTAGGAACCAAGGGAAAGTATGAGCAGTGTGAAATATTGGCAGAGGCCAGATTATGCAGATTGGGATTTATAAGCCATGTACAAGGAATGTGGATTTTATTCTGAGTGCAGTGAAAAGATATTGTGGGATTTTAAACTGGAGTGCAACCTATCAGATTGTGCTTTAACATGATTACTGTCTGCAGAGTGGACAGTGGATTGAAAGAGGTCAGCAGTGGAAGCAGAAATATTGGTGGGGAGGCTACTGCCTTTTTCCAAGGAAGAGATAAGGTGATCTTGGATTAGAATGATAACAATGAAGGTGAAGGGAAGTGGAAGGATTTTGGTTATAATTTGAAGATAGAGTCAACAGGGCTTGCCCATGGGTTAGATGGGGGGATAGAGGAAAAGAAAGAAAAGACTGTTTTCCTTTATGGTTTTAGTAACTGGGTAGCTTAAAATGGAGTGTTGGAAGGGTGGTGGTTAGGATTTGCAAGTGAGACAGTGATTTGGAAAAGGAGAAGTCTTCGTGAGACTGGCAGAGTCCTGAAATTGACAGATCAAGAGCAGTTAATTCAGCCACTGCCCTGCTGGTAAGGAGGGCAGTGAGAGAAAATGAGAGAAATGTTGCAAATAGGCCTTTTAAGGAAGCTGACTTACTCCATTAGTGAAATCATACTCAAATCATACTCCTGGAGGAAAGAAGTAGGTCCCTGGAGGAGACTGAAGGTGAGAAGCTGCTCAGCCCACTCTTGTGGTAGGGGAAGCAGTTAACAGATGCAGAAGAGATTCTGCCTGGTTCAGGAGAGAATGGGAAAACTTGGAGTTCCAAGATTTGGTGGAGGAGGGTGGGTTGAGGTTCTTGTTGCCTTTGTTGTGATCAGGTACCTCAATTTTAATCCTCAGGCTGATGGAATCCAGAGAAACACCTGTTGAATCTGTAATAGGAAAAATCACTGGAAATGAAAACCACACTCCTCTATTTATAAAAGAGGGTTGATTTGATAAAGGGATGAGAAATAAGATGATTTGCAAAGTTCTGTTTCCGACTACTCATGACCACAGGGATAGGCAAAGGTTTATTACCAAGGACTGTGCTAAAAAAGCCCGTCGTGTGATATGTTGTAAGTTTGCATCACGTAAACAAAATTAGGATATGTGCTGCTGGTTGCCTTTAAGGAATTATAACTTCAATATTATACTTTTTTTAAAAAAAGAAAAAAGAAAAGAAAGGCATCTTTAGGATAATCAATACACCAACTGTCACTTGTCTCCTTTAGGAAGATGGCATAGCATAATAGCTTAAAAGCATGGACGCTTGAGCTGCCTGGGTTCTAATCTCTGCTTTACCACTTACCCGCAGCATGGTCTTGGGTCAGTTAGTTAACATTCTTTAAGTCTAAGCTTTTAAATCTGTAAAATAAGGATGTAGAGCCTCCCTCATAAGGTTGTTTTGATGATAAAATATGTTGATATTTATAAAGTGCTTAAAACAGTACCCATGTCAGTGTTTGTTAAATAAGATAAAATGAATAAGCATTTGAATAGGAGGCAAATCGAAGAAATGTAAGACTAGCCCAAAATACAGGGTCATTTTATAGAGCCGGCAGGACAAAGAAAGCAGTCAGCTGACAGTTGAAACTCAGGTCTAGAGTAGCCAGCATTGGTTCTGAAGTAGGACAATGGTGCTTGTTATGACTTCATTAGTCTCTTCTTGGCTGCAGGAAAAGAGCTGATAAAGACCTTTTGAGGCCCAGAGACAGGTAAAGTATCCCTAGATCTCTAACAACACTAAACTACATACAAATAACACAGATAACTTTCCGTTGACATAGGACTAATAGGATTTTAGTTCCAGAAAAATCACTGTTTTTCCAAAGTTCATTATGAATCCCAATGTGTCTTTTAGAAACTTCCTCTCACTAAGGTTTCTTTTTTTTTTTTTTTTTGGTTGGGGAGAGGGGGCCATCGCTTCTGTCAGAAGAATAGACAAAATAAAACAAGTTAGTTTTCTTTTTCTTTTTTTTATGATTATACTTTAAGTTCTAGGGTACATATGTACAACCTGCAGGTTTGTTACATATGTATACATGTGCCATGTTGGTGTGCTGCACCTGTTAACTTGTCACTTACATTAGGTATATCTCCTAATGCTATCCCTCCCCCTCCCCCCACCCCACGACAGGCCCTGGTGTATGATGTTCCCCTCCCTATGTACAAGTGTTCTCATTGTTCAATTCTCACCTGTGAGTGAGAACATGCGGTGTTCGGTTTTCTGTCCTCGCAATAGTTTGCTCAGAATGATGGTTTCCAGCTTCATTCATGTCCCTACAAAGGGCAGGAACTCATCCTTTTTTATGGCTGCATAGTATTCCATGGTGTATATGTGCCACATTTTCTTAATCCAGTCTATCATTGTTGGACATTTGTGTTGGTTCCAAGTCTTTGCTATTGTGAATAGTGCCGCAGTAAACATACGTGTGCGTGTGTCTTTATAGCAGCATGATTTATAATCCTTTGGGTGTATGCCCAGTAGTGGGATGGCTGGGTCAAATGGCATTTCTAGTTCTAGATCCTTGAGGAATCTCCACACTGTCTTCCACAATGGTTGAACTAGTTTACAGTCCTACCAACAGTGTAAGAGTGTTCCTATTTCTCCACATCCTCTCCAGCACCTGTTGTTTCCTGACTTTTTAATGATCGCCATTCTAACTAGTGTGAGATGGTATCTCATTGTGGTTTTGACTCGCATTTCTCTAATGGCCAGTGATGATGAGCATTTTTTCATGTGTCTGTGGGCTGCATAAATGTCTTCTTTTGAGAAGTGTCTGTTCATATCCTTCGCCCACTTTTAGATGGGGTTGTTTGATTTTTTTCTTGTAAATTTGTTTAAGTTCTTCATAGATTCTGGATATTAGCCCTTTGTCAGATGGGTAGATTGTAAAAATTTTCTCCCATTCTGTAGGTTCCCTGTTCACTCTGATGGTAGTTTCTTTTGCTGTGCAGAAGCTCTTTAGTTTAATTAGATCCCATTTGTCAATTTTGGCTTTTGTTGCCATTGCTTTTGGTGTTTTAGACATGAAGTCCTTGCCCATGGCTGTGTCCTGAATGGTATTGCCTAGGTTTTCTTGTAGGGGTTTTATGCTTTTAGGTCTAACATTTAAGTCTTTAATCCATCTTGAATTAATTTTAGTATAAGGTGTAAGGAAGGGATCCAGTTTCAGCTTTCTACATACGGCTAGCCAGTTTTCCCAGCACCATTTATTAAACAGGGAATCCTTTCCCCATTTCTTGTTTTTTGTCAGGTTTGTCAAAGATCAGATGGTTGTAGATGTGTGGTATTATTTCTGAGGGCTCTATTCTGTTCCATTGGTCTATATCTCTGTTTTGGTACCAGTACCATGCTGTTTTGGTTACTGTGGCCTTGTAGTATAGTTTGAAGTCAGGTAGCGTGATGCCTCCAGCTTTGTTCTTTTTGCTTAGGATTGTCTTGGCAATGCGGGCTCTTTTTTTGGTTCCGTATGAACTTTAAAGTAGTTTTTTCCAATTCTATGAAGAAAGTCATTGGTAGCTTGATGGGGATGGCATTGAATCTATAAATTACCTTGGACAGTATGGCCATTTTCACGATATTGATTCTTCCTATCCATGAGCATGGAATGTTCTTCCATTTGTTTGTGTCCTCTTTTATTTCGTTGAGCAGTGGTTTGTAGTTCTCCTTGAAGAGGTCCTTCACATCCCTTGTAAGTTGGATTCCTAGGTATTTTATTCTCTTTGAAGCAATTGGGAATGGGAGTTCACTCATGATTTGGCTCTCTGTTTGTCTGTTATAGGAATTCTGTTAGAACAGAATCCTGTTCTAACAGGAATTCCTGTTATAGGAATGCTTGTGGCTTTTGCACATTGATTTTGTATCCTGAGACTTTGCTGAAGTTGCTTATCAGCTTAAGGAGATTTTGGGCTGCGACGATGGGGTTTTCTAGATATACAATCATGTCATCTGCAAACAGGGACAATTTGACTTCCTCTTTTCCTAGTTGAATACCCTTTATTTCTTTCTCTTGCCTGATTGCCCTGGCCAGAACTTCCAACACTATGTTGAATAGGAGTGGTGAGAGAGGACATCCCTGTCTTGTGCCAGTTTTCAAAGGGAATGCTTCCAGTTTTTGCCCATTCAGTATGATATTGGCTGTGGGTTTTTCATTAATAGCTCTTATTATTTTGAGATACATCCCATCAGTACCTAGTTTATTGAGAGTTTTTAGCATGAAGGGCTGTTGAATTTTGTCGAAGGCCTTTTCTGCATCTATTGTGATAATCATGTGGTTTTTGTCTTTGGTTTTATTCATATGCTGAATTACGTTTATTGATTTGCGTACGTTGAACCAGCCTTGCATCCCAGGGATGAAACCAGCCTGATCCTGGTGGATAAGCTTTTTGATGTGCTGCTGGATTCAGTTTGCCAGTATTTTATTGAGGATTTTTGCATCGATGTTCATCAGGGATATTTGTCTAAAATTCTCTTTCTTTGTTGTGTCTCTGCCAGGCTTTGGTATCAGGATGATGTTGGCCTCATAAAATGAATTAGGGGGGATTCCCTCTTTTTCTATTGATTGGAATAGTTTCAGAAGGAAAGGTACCAGCTCCTCTTTGTACCTCTGGTAGAATTCGGCTGTGAATCCATCTGGTCCGGGACTGTTTTGGTTGGTAGGCTATTAATTATTGCCTCAATTTCAGAACCTGTCATTGGTCTATTCAGGGATTCAACTTCTTCCTGGTTTAGTCTTGGGAGGGTGTATGTATTGAGGAATTTATCCATTTCTTCTAGATTTTCTAGTTTATTTGTGTAGAGGTGTTTATAGTATTCTCTGATGGTAGTTTGTATATCTGTGGGATCGGTGGTGATATCTCCTTTATCATTTTTTATTGCATCTATTTGATTCTTCTCTCTTTTCTTCTTTATTAGTCTTGCTAGCGGTCTATCAATTTTGTTGATCTTTTCAAAAAACCAGCTCCTGGATTCATTGATTTTTTGAAGGGTTTTTTGTGTCTCTATGTCCTTCAGTTCTGCTCTGATTTTAGTTATTTCTTGCCTTCTGCTAGCTTTTGAATGTGTTTGCTCTTGCTTCTCTAGTTCTTTTAATTGTGATGTTAGGGTGCCAATTTTAGATCTTTCCTGCTTTCTCCTGTGGGCATTTAGTGCTATGAATTTCCCTCTACACACTGCTTTAAATGTGTCCCAGAGATTCTGGTATGTTGTGTCTTTGTTCGCGTTGGTTTCAAAGAACATCTTTATTTCTGTCTTCATTTCGTTATGTACCCAGCAGTCATTCAGGAGCAGGTTGTTCAGTTTCCATGTAGTTGAGCAGTTTTGAGTGAGTTTCTTAATCCTGAGTTCTAGTTTGATTGCACTGTGATCAGAGAGACAGTTTGTTATAATTTCTGTTCTTTTACATTTGCTGAGGAGTGCTTTACTTCCAACTATGTGGTCAATTTTGGAATACGTGCAATGTGGTGCTGAGAAGAATGTATGTTCTGTTGATATGGGGTGGAGAGTTCTATAGATGTCTATTAGGTCCGCTTGGTGCAGAGCTGAATTCAATTCCTGGATATCCTTGTTAACTTTCTGTCTCGATCTGTTTAATGTTGACAGTGGGATGTTAAAGTCTCCCATTATTATTGTCTGGGTGTCTAAGTCTTTTTGTAGGTCTCTAAGGTCTTGCTTTATGAATCTGGGTGCTCCTGTCTTGGGTGCATATATATTTAGGATAGTTGGCTCTTCTTGTTGAATTAAACCCTTTACCATTATATAATAGCCTTCTTTGTCTCTTTTGATCTTTGTTGGTTTAAAGTCTGTTTTATCAGAGACTAGGATTGCAATCCCTGCTTTTTTTTTTTTTTTCCATTTGCTTGGTATATCTTCCTCCATCCCTTTATTTTGAGCCTATGTGTGTTTCTGCACGTGAGATGGATCTCCTGAATACAGCACATGGATGGGTCTTGACTCTTTATCCAATTTGCGTCTGTGTCTTTTAATTGGAGCATTTATCCCATTTACATTTAAGGTTAATATTGTTATGTGTGAATTTGATCCTGTCATTATGATGTTAGCTGGTTATTTTGCTTGTTAGTTGATGCACTTTCTTCCTAGCATTGATGGTCTTTACAATTTGGCATGCTTTTGCAGTGGCTGGTACTGGTTGTTCCTTTCCATGTTTAGTGCTTTCTTCAGGAGCTCTTGTAAGGCAGGCCTGGTGGTGACAAAATCAGCATTTGTTTGTCTGTAAAGGATTTTATTTCTCCTTCACTATGAAGCTTAGTTTGGCTGGGTATGAAATTCTGGGTTGAAAATTCTTTTCTTCAAGAATGTTGAATATTGGCCCCCACTCTCTTCTGACTTGTAGAGTTTCTGCCGAGAGATCAGCTTTTAGTCCGATGGGCTACCCTTTGTGGGTAACCCGACCTTTCTGTCTGGCTGCCCTTAACATTTTTTCCTTCATTTCAACTTTGGTGAATCTGACAATTATATGTATTGGAGTTGCTGTTCTCGAGTATCTTTGTGGTGTTCTCTGTATTTCCTGAATTTGAATGTTGGCCTGCCTTGCTAGGTTAGGGAAGTTCTCCTGGATAATATCCTGCAGAGTGTTTTCCAAGTTGGTTCCATTCTCCCCGTCACTTTCAGGTACACCAATCAGTCATAGATTTGGTCTTTTCACATAGTCCCATATTTCTTGGAGACTTTGTTTCTTTTTACTCTTTTTTCTCTAAACTTCTCACTTCATTTCATTAATTTGATCTTCAATCACTGATACCCTTTCTTCCATTTGATCAAATCAGCTACTGAAGCTTGTGCATGCATCATGTAGTTCTCGTGCCAAGGTCTTCAGCTCCATCAGGTCATTTAAGGACTTCTCTACACTGTTTATTCTAGTTAGCCATTTGTCTAGTCTTTTTTCAAGGTTTTTAGCTTCTTTGCAATGGGTTTGAACGTCCTTCTTTAGCTTGGAGAAGTTTGTTGTTACTGATCGTCTGAAGCCTTCTTCTCTCAACTCATCAAATTCACTCTGTGTCCAGCTTTGTTCCATTGCTGGTGAGGAGCTGAGTTCCTTTGGAGGAGAAGAGGCGCTCTGATAGCTGAGTTCCTTTGGAGGGGAAGAGGCGCTCTGATTTTTAGAATTTTCATGTTTTCTGCTCTGGTTTCTCCCCGTCTTTGTGGTTTTATCTACCTTTGGTCTTTGATGATGGTGATGTACAGATAGGGTTTTGGTGTGGATGTCCTTTCTGTTTGTTGGTTTTCCTTCTAACAGTTATGACCCTCATCTGCAGGTCTGTTGGAGTTTGCTGGAGGTCCACTCCAGACCCTGTTTTTGCCAGGGTATCACCAGCAGAGGCTGCAGAACAGGAAATATTTTAGAATGGCAAATGTTGCTGCCTGATCCTTCCTCTGGAAGCTTCATCTCGGAGGGGCACCTGGCTGTATGAGGTGTCAGTCGGCCCCTATTGGGAGGTGTCTCCCAGTTAGGCTACCCATGGGTCAGGGTCTCACTTGAGGAGGCAGTCTGTCTGTCCTCAGATCTCAAACTCCATGTTGGGAGAACCACTACTCTCTTCAAAGCTGTCAGACAGAGACATTTAAGTCTGCAGAAGTTTCTGCTGCCTTTTGTTCAGCTATGCCCTACCCCCAGAGGTGGAGTCTACAGAGGCTGACAGGCCTCCTTGAGGTTTGGTGGGCTCCACCCTGTTGGAGCTTCCCAGCAGCTTTGTTTACCTACTCAAGCCTCAGCAATGGCAGACGCCCCTCCCCCAGCCTCGCTGCCACCTTGCAGTTCGATCTCAGACTGCTGTGCTAGCAGCGAGTGAGGCGCTGTGGGCACGGGACCCTCCGAGCCAGGCATGGGATATAATCTCCTGGTGTGCTGTTTGCTAAGGCTGTTGGAAAAGCGCAGTATTAGAGTGGGAGTGTCCCAATTTTCCAGGTACCATCTGTCACGGCTTCCCTTTGCTAAGAAAGGGAATTCCCCAACCCCTTGAGCTTCCCAGGTGAGGCGATGCCCCGCCCTGCTCCATGGGCTGCACCCACTGTCTGACAAGCCCCAGTGAGATGAAGCGGGTACCTCAGTTGGAAATGCAGAAATCACCCCTCCTCTGTGTCGCTCATGCTGGGAGCTGCAGAATGGGGCTGTTCCTATTCGGCCATCTTGGAACCTCCTCAGTTTTATTTTTCTTACAATTTGTTTTTCTCCTGAAGAAGTAACTCTAAATTTTTTATTGAACACACAATGTGTATTTTATTCCTATTAACCAGGATGTTGCCTCCTCCTTCCTGTTTTGTTCCAGGTATTGATACTCAAAAGATTTATAATTGCATTTTTTATATATTAGAGGAACTACCAAGTGGTGCTTTATGAGAATCAAATGGCAAAAGTCAGCATCTGTAGTTGGATCAGGGTAGTAATTATAAGCAGCACATTTATCTTATTCCTTCTGTGGAGTAGAGCAGAATTAAGGCCCTTTTTAGAGTTATAGGGCTGCATAGGTTTGGAGAGCCCTCATCCATCTGCTTCCCTGTAGGTTCAACTCTACCTAAACCTTTCTAGAAAGATGAATATCTTATTTTTAAAGGGGCTTTGAGAATTAAATTTCGAAACCTCCTTCTAAGTCATTTCTGTGTTTAGGATATTCAGTGTCAGGACATTATTTTATTCAAGTAAAATCCCATTACAAAGACACAGATATTTCCCCCGTCTCTTGAATGCCCTACAGAAATGATGCTTTGTTGCGCTGACCGCAATGGACTACATTACTACAATAAACCTATACCAGCAAACTTTTTTTCTGTCCCCAATTCCATACCAGCTAGTTTATAATACAGATATCTGGTCTTATGTCTGCTTTGCAGGGGAAAGAAGAGGACAAAACTGGGGAAGAGGTATGAGAGGTTTCCTTTTATAACCTTTCCTCTTTGCTGCTAGGTTGGGATCACTCGCAGGTTTACCATTGACAGAGTGAGGTGAGCTCGCTTGTTTTCTGTTCTTATCCATGGGTTGGGAATGTTATTTATAGCAATATACTAATTATAAAAAAATTCTACTCAAACCAAAGAAACAGGAAGGTCTGTTAAGGGGAGATCAATTAGTGATGAACTCTTAGCTGTATATGAGTCCCTTTTCTCTTCCCCAGTGTTTGTTAGTCTTCTGGTCGTTTTGATTTTCTCATTCTTCTGAATGTATCCCATGAGAAAGTCCTAGTACATGCTGTTGGACTAAGAAGAAACTTAATAGTTAAGCTATGTCTCTTTAGTAATTAAAGGGGGTGCTGCAAATAATTTAGTAAAAAGAAAAGGGGGAGTGCTAACTGATGTTGGTTGGTCAGGTGTGATAGCTCACAGTTAGGTTAAGCATTAGTTGAAATCTCTCTTTTTTGAATAATATTGATTGCGTGATCCTGAATGTTCAGCATTAAGTCAGCTTAATGTATTTCTTTTAGGAAGTAAAAGTTATCATCTGGTATATAGTAAGGACCTAATGTAGTTCATATCTCTTTATAATTAAAAATATATTCTCACTTCGCAGCAGATACTATGTTAGCTGCTTAGCAGCAACATGTTCATAAGGAAGGAAAATCTTATACATTTAATTCTGCCCAGAGGGGTGCTATAAAGTATTATGAACAGAAAGCTGAACTTTCATAATGAAGCCATTGTGGATATTGTGTCAAGACGTCATTTTAATAATCCAAATTTTAATCATCCTGACTTTACCTGTCACATCGTATTTTATTTTCTATTAGCCACACATCTCTGAAATGTTCTCTAAGAGGCAGTGGTAATAGAATCTATACCTGTCCTAATATATTTGCATTGTCAGGCATTGATGAGAGAATAGGTTTAATATACTTTGTACAAAGCTCCCCACATGGGCTCAGTCTCTGTGTGGAATATATTTTCTATGTGACTAACAATATGAACTTAACAGCATCTTCTCATTATGGAGTCATCATGCTCAAGCGATTTGTCTGCATTTTTATTGCGTATCACTCAGAAGTAAGGTTTATATTGAAATGTATCCTGGATGAAGGCCCTGCTAAAATATTTCATGTTTATATTCCTCCAGTTCTACTACTACATGTGCTCCTTTTTGGAACTGTCCTTTAAGACTACTTTCAAACATTGGGTATAGGCTTCAAAAGGTGTTCATCTTCATCTTTATACACAAAGAGCAAACGTTAAGCATTGTAATTCATCCAGATAATTGAGCATAAGCCAAAAGTTCCAGTTGGGTAGAGGGTAAGACTGTTGCCCCTGGGATGGGAGAAATGGGTATCTTGGATGAAATGCTCTAATAGTGTGGACTAGATGATCTGGTAGAAAGAAGATTCAGTGTCAAGGTGTTAGCTGTTTATGTCCTTATAGAATTTATAGATTATCTTAGTGTGCTTGCTTCTTCCTCTTCAATTGCCCTGATTTGGGCTGCCCTGGGAACATTTATATTCAGCAAACATTTTTTGAGCAATGCTTAAGTACAAACTTAAAGAAACAAGTTTGAAGGCCAGGCGTGGTGGCTCATGCCTGTAATCCCAGCACTTTGGGAGGCTGAGGTGGGCAGCTCACCTGAGGTCAGGAGTTCAAGACCAGTCTGGCCAACATGATGAAACCCCGTCTGTACTAAAAATACAAAAAATTAGCTGGGTGTGGTGGCATGCGCCTGTAGTTCCAGCTACTCAGGAGGCTGAGACAGGAGAATCGCTTGAGCCCGGGAGTTGTAGGTTGCGGTGAGCCGAGATTGCACCAGTGCACTCCAGCTTGAGCAACAAGAGTGAAACTCTGTCTCAGAAAATAAAAATAAAAAAGACAACAACAACAAAAAACCCAGATGGAGATCACATCTTTTTTTTCCATTTGGATACTTATGAAACCGATTGTCAAGTTGGAGATTTTGGGTTATATCTGATTCCTGGTTCCACACAAGAATTTATGTGCTGTCTGATCTGTTTATCCTCTAATGCATTTTGATCTTTAAAGTTACTTCAAGTCATTAAACATTTGCATTAATTGAAAAATAGGATTTATTATTCAGTAATTCTGTATATTTTAAGATTTCTTTCCTCTTTTTTCTAGGGAAATTAATGACTTTCTTTTTTAAACCAGCATCATTCCCCAATACAGCATTGTAACTAATGATAGCTGGGATATACTCAATTCCAAATGGTCTAGTGTCATTTTTCTGTATAGTAGGAGTGAATAAGATAATCTGTAGATTAGCCAGAAGTAAAATGGCTTTGTGTTTTACCTTTGTAGCAGCCTCTTGAAGGATATCTAATTTGATACAGTTATCTGTAAGAAATAGAATAAAGCAAGATAAAGCACGTATGTTTAGATGTGTGGCTGACAGCTCTCCTGAAAGCAGAAAGTGCTAATTTTTTACTTTAAAAAAAAATCTGGAAGAAGGCCCCAAATAATTCAGGGGAAGACAAATGATGCTGAAATGAAATCACGTGACTCAGTGGATAATTCCAGTGAAACCCAGGAAGAACCGCATTAGTGATAGTCTGTAAGTATACACAGTGTTTTACAATAGGTTGATTGCACTAAACAAAGGAGAAAATCCTTTCTCTGAGGAGCTTACAATCTAAAGATACAAGCTGGTGCAGTACAATATGGAATGAGAACAATAAGTGAGCCCCATGGTGGGTGGTCTTCATAGCTGAAATGCTTCGAAACAAGTGCCTTCTTGGAAAGGTAGAGGTTGGAGAGGGAGTGGCCCAGGTGTGCAAAGAAGTTGAAGGCTGTTCTTTTGGGACTGGGGAATAAGGATAAGGAAGGAGAGGGCTGGATAGTGTGTCTGAAAAGAGGCTTGACATAAAAATGGGTAAAGAGATCAGACTGACATTGGCATGGTACAGCGTGGTGATTTAGAGAACAAGGGGAAATGCCAGCAGAAGAGGACTGAGAGAGAGGGGCAAACAACATACCTTAAGACTGTATTACAGCAAATACCACGTCTTTAAAGATTCTCCAGATCTCTCCCTAGATCTGGAGAATGCTGCTTGTAACAGACTCTTGCCAGTGTGAATGGATTCTGTACCAGAGGAAAGAACAGTCTAGTATGATTGGAACAATCCAGTAAGATTCTGTATGTGAAAAGCGCTTTGTACAAACCTCTCATGGGGTTTTATAAAAGCTCTTTTGTACAAAAAAAAAAAAAAAGCAAAGCAGTACAAATGTACATCATCATCATTTTGCCTAGCTTTGACTTTATTAAATTTTTGGTTGGTAAAGTATTTTAAGAAAAGGTTAGCAGTAGAACTTCCCATTTCAGAGATGTTATCAGAAACAGATTTGATATTATAAATGCTTCACTTGTTTCCATGTTAGCTTGTTACAACTTCTCATAGTAAATGTTCCCACAAAGGGCTCTCTATTTTCCTTACAGTTGAACTAATACTTCACATAAGTGAAGATCCTCATTCTCATCCTCATTCCTGCCCCCTCTCTTGTTATCCAGCCTCTTTTTCACTTGTGTTCATATGCTCATATGTTTTCTTTGGTCTCACAAAACTAATTTTATAGTCTGCCTCATTCCAGCAAGGATATCAGTTGGTTTACCAAGAAATACATACAATAACAGGATTAACAAATTGACAGGGAAATAGGTATGAAGGGAAAATAATTATAAGAAACAAAATGAGGCCAGGGTAAGGTTAGTACACCGAGTATACAGCACTGGAGACTTATGATTGTGCCCTAAATTTGACTCAGCTTCTTAGCAGACGGATCAAGGAAGGAAATGTTAGTTATAAGAGTTGCAGGTGTCCATAAGGTAAAAATGAACTCGTTTCTCAGAAGCAGCACAGCTTTTCTTGAGACTTGTAAGAAATTCCTCCCATGGGGTTTTATAAATGCCAATTTGGTGGGTATGAATTTTATCCTGGGGGCACTGGGAAGCCAGTGAAGTTTTTGATTTAGGGGATGACATGCACAAAGCCATATTTAAAGCAGGTATAGGAAAGCTCAAATGAGTTGCGGGGGAACTAGATGCAGGAACAAGTTAGAGACGAGGCTCTAAGAGTCTGGGCAACAAGGATATATAGAGGGAATGGCAGATGAAGAAAAGCTATAAGAGAGGTTAGGAAGATGTACAAGGTCATTGCTTAGATATCAATGGAAAAGGAAGAATCAAGGATGCCTCTAGGGTTCAGGTATAGCTAAAGTAATGGTATCATAATCCCTTGCAAGTAAAAGGAGGAAAGATGTGTTAAAGTGGAAAGCCCAGAAGATAATGAAAAAGCTGAGATAACACTATGGGTTCTTATAGTCACATTTTAGAACAAGCAGAACAAAGAAAATGGAGAGTTATTATTTATTTAGCACATTATAGTTTATGAAGTACTTTTACATACAGTATCTTATTTTGTCCTCATGACATTCCTGTGAAGGAAGTAGTACTATCCACATTTTACAGATAAAAAATCTTGGACTAAATGATTAACTGACGTTTTAGTAAGTGCCTTGTTTTTCCCCCACTGTATTACACTGCCTCAAGAAGACCACCTGCTTGCAGCTATTGACATAATATTATCAGATGAAAATATCAGGACAAGGTTAGAGTTTTGCCATCATTATAAACATGAGTATTTTGCTTTGCTTTATACAATTGTTCTACTGGGGACATTTGATAGGAATAGGACTGTTTGCCCCTACACTAAATGTCCCCAGACTACTATGCTTTTAAAATTTAATATCTGCTTTTTATACTTCTTTAATCTCTTCCACTGCTGTCAGCTGTTACTACTTGATGCGTCTGGCAGTTCCCCTCCTCCTAATCATTTGTACCCCTGGAAACCAAAGAAATATGCTTGTTACTTTTAGACACAATCTTAAGAGTGACTATGCGTTGAATTAGAACATAGGGAGTCCTCTTATGAGAACTCTAACCCTTATTTATGTTTTTATGGGTAAAGAACATAAGTCTTACTGTACATTCATTCTTAGAATATATAATTTTGGCTCTCTTCTAGTGTCTTGGCCAATTTTGAGTAGTTGAAAGTGCTGGATAAGTTACCTAGAAAAGTGAGGTATCAGTATATATATTTAATATGTAACCTTGGCCAATACTTTTTAAAAATAGGTGTTTTGGTGGTGACTGGAAAGTAATCATGCTTTACAAAGGGAAGGTTGTGAATTTTTCGTGAATAGTAGTCTAGATGCCAAAGGTTTGAAGTGACTGCCCAACCTCCTTTATTCCAGAATGACTGGTGACCACTTCTCTCAGTCCCCATTCCCCTCTACTGGAAAAGTTGCAGACATTTTCTTTGTTCTCCAGTAAGTCTTTCTTCCCAAAACAGTCACAGAAGCTTCCAACCAGCCCTTTCTTGGTTCACTTGTCTTTCTCTTTTTCCCTCTGCGAGGAAGGCTTTTCATAAAGATTTATTGACTATCCACGCGGCATTGTTCCTATAGGAAGCACTGAACTCCTCAGTGTGAAATCTGTGTCTCCAGCTGGCTAAATAAAGTACTTTGTGACACTTGGTACAGCATGTGCATAATTCAGATGTGTGGACTGTGGCCCAAGCATCATGAGCACTCAGCTCATGTCCAAATAGAAGCAGTGTTTTTTTTACAAATTTACTTTTCAAATTAATTTTTAAGATGAAGAACAATTAGTGGCTAATCAATACATTTATTAAGCCACCTGAACTGAGTAGAAATGAGAGAGAAGAGGAAAGGTGATTTCCCTTCACACTCTATTGAAGTATGAAATTAATAGAAGTTGATGTCATTAGAACTCAGCAAGATCAGTAATTAAAACTCTTGGTCTTTCAAATGTTCCTAGGAAAGATTGTATCCTTCATTATGATGGAAATGGAAAATGCTTATTTCTCTGCACAGGTAGTTTGGGACAAAGGAACTACTTTTACTGTTAGTTAAAAATATCCTCATGTCACCTTGTGCCCAGAAAAATAGGAATGATTTTGGATTAGTTGTGGTCTGTTAAAAATACAGTGGTGATATTACCATTTTATGGCTTTGAATTGAGCTTTGGGAAAAAGTTTCTAGTTTGATGCTTTTAGGAGCTCATGATTGGATATAAGATTTTACAAAGATAATTGGGAGAAAACAACTTCCTATGTCCTTTTATGAATTCATTTAAGGTGTAAAAGTATTTTCTAGAAATAGGCAGGATATCTAGGCCTTGATAGGAGTGAGGGACATTTCTTCAGCTTTAGTAGTCATCCTGTTTTGCATGTGACCATGTCAGTATATCCATTTTAGACTGGCCTTTCAGAAGAAGAGAAATTTGCTTTTCCTTCTTTTTGCTTTTGTATCTAAGTGTCTATTACAGGAACATACATTTGGTGGGTATTCAAATGCCTCTGATGAGATGTTTATTGGTAAATGAAAAATGTTTTCTGAAGGGAGCAAATGGTATGCTCTCTAAAGATAATCAGATTTATCAGTTCAAAAATATGGCAATGCAACTGAAGTATCTACATTGAATGGTAAACTATGAATTATGCCTACACAATGCTGCAACTGCCGCCTTATGTGACCTCAACTTTTGCAGTATAATGAAGGTATATTATTAAACATTTAAATAGCCTCATTTGCTGAATAAACAATCAGTGGCTTGATAAATTATGTTTGGACCTAGCACTAGAGATACTTCACTCATTATAGTGCTTGTGAGCACTAAGGCCAACCCCTGATATTTGAGGGACATTATGCAAATTTCCCCAGAGCAGCATGGTTTGGAGTTCTCTGTCTGATACATCAGTTAGCATTAGTGCCCTGTGGCTAAAAAGGATATGATGATGGGTGAGTATCCAAGTGTAAGATTAAAATAAACCAATGAGTTTTGAGGCTTTAGACTTTCATTTCATTTCATCCATCAGCTACATTGAACTTTCCTTTAGAAAACCAGACTAGCGTTGACCTGCTAGAGTCCCTGGGGAGACTATGCTATAATAAATTTTGATTAGGTATTAGTAGATATAAGAGAGAGAAGAGATGAGCTAGCCAGGAAGGGTGAGGTGGGCAGAAGGGACATTACTGAGCTGAGGAGGGGATAATTAGATTAGAACAAAGGAAAGTGTATATGCCTCCTCACTCTTCCTCTCAACTACTGTTTTGGTCTAGCAATGAACCTTGCTCATTGATCTCTTATCCTTCCTGTCTTAGTTTTCTTCCACCACTACCACTACCACTCCCATTCATTTTTTATTCTTTTTTTTTTTTTGAGACAGAGTTTCACTCTGTTGCCCAGGCTAAAGTATAGTGGTCCAATCTCAGCTCACTGCAACCTCTGCCTCCTGGGTTCAGGCGATTCTCGTGCCTCAACCACCTGAGTAGCTGGGATTATAGGTGCCTGCCACCATGCCTGGCTAGTTTTTGTATTTTTAGTAGAGACAGGGTTTCACCACATTGGCCAGGCTGGTCTTGAACTCCTGATCTCAAGTGATCCACCCGCCTCTCCCTCCCAAAGTGCTGGGATTACAGGCGTGAGCCACCGCACCCTGCCCGTTTCTTATTCTTGATGCCTTCTGTCCTTCTGTATATTCCCTAATAAGTATTACATAATAAAAGAAAGACAACAAGGAAAACTGTTGTTTTTCTTTGTTTTTGTTGTATTTTTGAAAAATATTTCCTACTTTTTCCCCTTTACCTTTCTTCATTGATGCTGCCCAAATAAAACCTTTATCAGATAATCTCCTTTACCATATTTGTACAAAAGGATTCTATTATAAACTACTGCAGCTGAGCTCAGTTTGTTTATTTAAGTAATAATATTCTCTGGATGGCATCTCAATCACTCTGACACCTTGTCATCTAGGGTGGCATCCCAGGGTATTTATAATCTTCTCAGTGGTTAGCATGCAATTCTCAAACCAAATTAATTTGAAGTCACTTTAACTTAAAATGATTTGAAACGATCCCCAAATCAAATTGTCATAGGCATGGCACCGCCTAACAATCAGAGATTAGTGCTTTGGAACAATGATTCTTAAACTGTTTAGCTTCTGAAGGAAATATTTAGTCAACACTCCACCCTAAGAAGAGGGACAATCATTTATCACTGAACAGCCAGAATTTTCTGATCTCAAGCACTCTCTCAAAAAAAGTTCTTAAAGGCTATGAGAGAATGTAGCAACAGTGGTGGACCTAAGAAGGGAATTGGCTTACCTATTCATTCATTCATTTTCATGCGTTCATTCAACAAATATATACTGAGGGCCTACTATATGCCAGCATTATTTTATATAGGTTCTATCTACCTTGTTATACAAAAGATAATATTACCTGGTTTGAAAATGCTCATTCCCTAGTGGTGAGTAACCTATGGTTAAATTGGAGTAACCCTTAGTTCCATTTCTCTTTGGTAACCAATGATTCAGTACTATGTAGTTTGGATCACTTTGCAGTATAGTGGTTTTGTCTTCCTATTCTGTGATGTTTTTCTAGCCTGCAGCCTCTTACCCATCATTCATAACCATCACTGGTGTTCATTGAATTGTACTTGTTGTTTGCAATGTGTTGATTTTAATTTTCTTTCTTTTTGAACTTTTTATTTTAAAATATTTTAAACATAACTTTTTATTTTCAGAAACACAGGAAGTTTCAAAAAATAGTACAGAGAAGTCTCTTGTACCCTTCATTCAGTTTTCCCCAATGATTATATATTATATAATTAGAGTACAATATTAAAACCAGGAAACTGACATTGGTACAATGTGTGTATAAATTCTATGCCATCTTATCACTTCTGAGGATTTGTATAGCCAATAAAAACAATTCCATCACCACGAAGATCTCTTTCTTGCTATCTACCCCTTTAGAGTCAAACCTGCTCCCTACCATTCTTCACTATCTGTAGCCCCTGGCAACCACTAATTTGCTTTCCATGTCTAAAACTTTGTCATTTCTAGCATATTAAAGAAAAAGAATCGTACAGCATGTGACCTTTTGGGATTGGCTTGTTTTTCACTGAGCACGATACCCTTGAGATTTATCTAAGTTTTTGTCTGTATCAATAGTTTGTTCGTTGTTATTGCTGAGTAGTATTCCATGTTATGGATGTACCACAGTTTGCTCAATTGTTTGCCCACTTTATTGTTCTATTTCCTTGTTCACTGATTCTTTTCTCCTGTTCTCCCTGTTCTGCTGTTGAGCCCACACATTGAGTTTTCAATTTGGCAAGTATATTTTTTCAGTTCTAAAATTTCCATTTGATTTTTTTGTAGGGGGGAAGTATCTGGCATTTTTTTTAACTTCTATTTTAGGTTCAGGGTTACATATGCAGGTTTGTTATATAGGTAAACTCATGTCATGGGAGTTTGAGATTATTTCATCACCCAGATACTAAGCCTAGTACCCAATCATTATTTTTTCTGACCCTCTCTCTCCTCCCACCCTTCACTCTCAAGTAGGTCCCAGTGTCTTATAGGTCCATAGGTCCCCTCTTTGAGTCCATGTGTTTTCATCATTTAGCTCCCACTTATAAGTGAGAACGTGTAGTATTTGGTTTTCTGCTCCTGCGTTAGTTTGCTAAGGATAATGGCTTCCAGCTCTATTCACGTTCCTGCAGAAGGCATGGTCTCATTCTCTTTCATGACTGCATAGTATTCCATGGTGTATATGTACCACACTTTCTTAATCCAGTCTGTCATTGGTGGGCATTTAGGTTGATTCCAT
The DNA here is from genome assembly GCF_029289425.2 of Pan paniscus. NCBI lineage: Eukaryota > Metazoa > Chordata > Mammalia > Primates > Hominidae > Pan > Pan paniscus. Next base: position 69,444,451 of record NC_073272.2, read on the forward strand.
GTCTTTGCCATTGTGAATAGTGCTGCAACGAACATTTGCATGCATCTGTCTTTGTGGTAGAATGATTTATATTCCTTTGGGTATATACCCAGTAATGGGACTACTGGATCGAATGGTAGTTCTGTTTTTAGCTCTTTGAGGAATCACCACACTGCATTCCACAGTGGTTGAACTAATATACACTCCTGCCAACAGTGTATAAGCATTCCCTTTTCTCTACAGCCTTGCCAGCATCTGTTATTTTTTGACTTTGAGTTGGCCTTTGCTGAAGGTGCTATGGATGGGAGTGGAGCCACAGTCTTATCCGTGGTGTTTAGGTGGAGTAGGAAGGTGATTAGAATTATTCTGTCTTGCCAGGCTGCCATTTTCCTAGTCCTTTGGCTAGAAAGAGCCACCTTTCCTTGTGACTTGATGTTAAACACCTAGAAATCCTTAAAAGTAGTAACATAATTACTAGTAACATTGTGATTGTGTTAATTATGCCACATTTTACTTACTTTTTAGTACTTTTATTGAAGTATTGACATACAATTAAGTACATTTAAAATTTACAATTTGATGCACACACCCATCACCACAATCTAAATAATAAATATACCTATCATGCTCAAAAGTTTACTTGTGTCCCTTTGTATTCCCTCCATTCCTTCCCTACTCACCTCCTCCTATCCTAGGCAACTGTTGATTTGCTTTTTTTTCAATACAGATTAGTTTGCATATTCTAGAATTTTTATAAATGGATTCATAGAGTATGAACTTTTTCTCTGGTTTCTTTTACTCAGTATAATTATTTTTATACTCATCCATGCTGTCATGTATATAAATAGTTCATTCCTTTCTTATTGTTTAGTAGTAGCAGTATATTGTATAGATATGTGACAATTCATTTTTCCTTTCAACTGTTGATAAACATGTGACTTGTTTCCACTTTTGGCTATTACAGATAAATGCTATGAACATTTATATACAAGTGTTTTTGTGTACACATGCTTTTATTCTTAGATAAAAAGACAGTGGAATTGCTGGGATATATGGCAGGTGTATGTTTACCTGGTAAGAAATTGCCAAACTTTCAAATTTTGCACTAGCACTAGCAGTGTATGAGCATTCCAATTGTTTCACATCCTGACAAGACTTGGTATACTAAGTCTTTTTAATTGTAGCCATTCTAGTAGATGTACAGTATTATTTCATGCTAAGAAGTTTTAATTTGCATTCTCCTAATGACAGATTATATTGAACATCTTTTCATGTGCTTATTTGGCATCTGAATATATTATTTGATGAAGCATTCATTCAAGTATTTTGCTGAATTTTAAGTTCTTTCTCATCTTATTATTGAGTTGTAAGAGTTCCTTATATATTCTAGGTGCAAGTCCTTTGTCACATATACGTTCTGTTAATAGTTTTCCCCATCTGTGGCTTGACTTTACATTTTCACAGTGATGTCTTCTGAAGAGTGAACATCTTTAATGTTCATGAAATCCAATGTAATGATTTTTCCCCTTTTGTAATTTCTGGAGTTTTGTAATAATTAAGAAATCTTTGACAAACCTAAGTACATTGAGATTTTCTTCTGTTTTCATCAAAAAGTTTTATAATTTTAGCTCGTACATTTAGGTCCATGATCCATATTGACTTAATGTTTTATACAATGTGTAGTAAGTGCCAAGGTGTCTTTATTTATTTTTTTGCATATGGATATCCACTTGTTTCAGCATGATTTGTTGAATAGACAGTTCTTTTCCCAATGTATTGCATTGACATCTTTATTGAAAATCAATTGATGATATAAGAGCAGATCTATTTCTCGGTTCTATTATGTATCATTAATAAATTTGCCTGTTTTACACAATAATATACTGTCTTGATTATTATAGTTTTATATTAAGTCCCAAAAAAGTAACATATGTCCTCCATAATTGTTCTTTTTTGAAGTTATTTAGACTCATCTAGGTGCTTTACATTTTCTTACAAATTTTAGAACCCAATTGTCAATTTCTACAAACATTTCTCCTTATTTGGGTTTAATGTGTTGTTCTTCTACTACTTATTTAATGTAGGAAGATGGAGTCATTGATTTGAGAACTTTCTTGTTCTTTCCTAACGTAGGCATTTAGTGCTATAAATTCCCCCAAAATATTGATTATGATATACTGTTTATTCATCATCATTCAGTTCACAATCTTTTTCTAATTTCTGTTTTGATTTCCTCTTTGACCTATGGATTAGTTAGAAGTGCAATATTTAATTTCCAAATACTTAATGATTTTCTAGATGTCTTTCTGTTCTTGACATCTAATTTATTTTCATTGTGGTAATGGAGCATTCTTTGTGCCACTTGCATTTTTAAAAATTTGTTGAGACTTGTTTCATGGCCCAGAGCATGATCTAGCTTGGTAAATGTTCCATGGGCAGTTGTGTACTCGTCAATGCTGAGTTGTGTGTTTTATAAATGTCAAGTAGTTTACTTGGTTGATAGTGTTTGCAAAGTCTTCTGTCTCCTAACTGATTTTCTGTCTACTTATTTTATCAATATTAAAGGATGAGTAATGAAATCTCTGAATATAATTGTGTATTTGTCTATTTCTCCTTGCACTTCTATCAGTGATCCAGCTTTCTTTTGATTAATATCAGTGTGGTATATCGTTTTTCATTCTTTAACTTTTAACCCATTTGTGCCTTTATATTTAAAATGTGTTTCCTGTTAAGCAGTATGTTGTTGGATCTTGCTTTTTTAATTCCGTCTGACAGTCTCTGCCTCTTAATTGAGGTGTTTAAAGCACTTCGATTTAATGTGACAATTGATGTGGTTAGGTTTAAGTCTATCATCTTGTCATTTGCTTTTTATTTATCCCAGATATTCTTTGTTCCCTTTTTCTTCTTTTCCTGACTTCTTTTTGATTAAGTATCATTATAATTATATTGCAAAGCCTTTGTTGGATGATTAGCTTTATCTCTTAGTATGTTAGGGGTTGCTTTAGGGTTTATAGCATACACAACAAGAAAAAAAATTATGTAATTATTATTTCTGGTGTTCTTCATTCCTTTCTATATATCCATATTTTCATCTGATGTCATTTTATTTTTTCCTGAAGGATGTGCTGTAACATTTCTTATACTATGGGTAGTAGGCAATGAATTCTTCCTTGTATGGGAAGGGGTGGTGTGTGTGGTGTAAAAAGGCAACATGATGGGATTGAAAGTGTGGGATTGAACTCATAGCAATCACTAATCTGTTCTATCTTTATAATTTTCTCACTTCTAGATTATTTTACAAAAGGAATCATAGCATATGTATGTGCTTTTGAGATTCGCTGTTTTCACTCAGCACAATTCTCTGCACATTCACCCAAGCTGTTGTGTATATCAAGAATTTATTCCTTTTATTTGTTCACAGTTTGTTTAACCATTCACATGTTAAAGGACATTGATCTATTTCCAGTTTTTAGCTATAATGATTTGAGCTTATATGAACATTTGTATATAGGTTTTTGCATAAATATAAGTTTCCATTTCCCGGGATTATTGCTCAAGAGTGCAGTTGATGGATTGTATGGTAGTTGTGTGTTTAGTTTTATAAGAAACTGCCAAGTTGTTATCCAGAGAAACTGTACAATTGTACATTCCCACTAATAATGTATGAGTGATTCCCTTTTTCCACAGCCCTGCCAGCATTTGGTGTTGTCACTCAATTTTATTTTAATCATACAGATAGGTGTGCAGTGATATCTCATTGTGGTTTGAAGCTGCATTTTCTAATGGCTAATGTGGCAGAACATCTTTTCATGTGCTTATTTTGCCATCTGTACACCCTCAGGTGAAATAGCTCTTCAAATCTCTCATTTTCTAATGGGATTTTTTTTAACTGTTGAGTTTTGAGAGCTCTTTATGTATTCAACATACTAGTCCTCTTGGATGTGGGTCTTGCAAGTATTTTTCTCCCAGTGTGTAGCTTGTCTTTTCATCCCCTTAAGAGGGTCTTATGAAGAGCAAAAGATTTAATTTGGATAAAGTCCAACTTAATCACTTTTTTTTTTGATAGATTAGGCTTTTGGTGCCAAGTCTAAAAACTCTTTGCCTAGTCTTAGATTCTATTTGCTCATATTTTTTTTCTAAAAGTTTAGTTGTTTTAAATTTTACACTTAAGTCCATAATTCATGTTTACTTAATTTTGTGTATGGGTGAAAGTTAGTTCAACAGCAGTTTTTTCCTTTCTGACTATAGATGTTCAACTGCTCTAGCATCATTTGTTGAAAAAACTATACTTACTCCATTGAACTACTTTTGCTCCTTTATTGAAAATCAGTTATGTCATGCAAAGAAAGTATTTATTTATTTATTTATTTATTTATTTATTTAGACAGAGTCTCACTCTGTGGCCAGGCTGGAGTGCAGTGGCACGATCTCAGCTCACTGCAACCTCCGCCTCCCAGGTTCAAGCGATTCTCCTGCCTCAGCCTCCCAAGTCGCTGGGACTACAGGTGTGCACCACCACACCCAGCTAATTTTTTTGTATTTTTAGTAGAGACAGGTTTTCACCATGTTGGCCAGTATGGTCTTGATCTCTTGACCCCGTGACCTGCCCACCTCGGCCTCCCAAAGTGCTGGGATTACATGCGTGAGCCACCACACCTGGCCAAGAAAGGAAGTATTTTTATACGTAGTACTCCTTGGATGAACCTTGACAACATAATTAAACAAACTAGATGCAAAAGGCTACATATTATGTGATTCAGTTTGTATGTCCAGAATAGGAAAGTTCATAAAGACAAAATTTAGATTAGTAGTTGCAGTGCCTGGTGTGAGGGGGAAATAAGGAATGACTACTACTGGACATGAGGCTTCTTTTTGGGGTGATCAAAATATTCCAAAATTAGATATTGGTGAAACAACTATGTGAATATGCAAAATACCATTAAGTTGTATAACTAAGAGAATGAATTTTATTGTATGTGAATTTAGCTCAATAAAGCCGTTATGAAAAATAGATTGGGCATATTTTTATGTGTTCATTTCTGGGTTATGTATTCTGTTCCATTGATATATACATGAATCACTCTACCAGTGATGGTAAAGATGGAATCATATGATACACAGACCTTTATGATTGGCTATTAGCTGTGATGTTAGCTGTAGGAACTTTGTAGATGCACTTTATCAGATTGAAGGATTTCCGTGTTGCTACTTACTGAGAGATTTTTCATGAATTAGTGTTGGACTTTATCAAATGCTTTTTAATTTTTTAACATTTTTTTGATGGAGTCTTGATCTGTTGCCCAGGCTGGAGTACAGTGGTGCAATCATGGCTCACTGCTGCTTACCTCTCGAGCTCAAGTGATCCTCCTGCCTCAGCCTCCTGAGTAGCTGGGACTATAGGCACACACCACCATGCCTGGCTAATTTTTTATTTTTTAATATTTTCTAGAGACAAGTTTTCCCTATATTGCCCAGGCTGATCTCAAACTCCTGGGCTGAAGCAATCCTCTCACCTTGGCCTCCCAAAGTGCTGGGATTACAGACGTGAGCTACTGTACCCAGCCTATCAAGTACATTTTATGTGTCAGTTAATATTATCATGATGTTCTTATTTATCCTGTTGATATAGTGGATTACATTAAATGATTTTCTAATGTTGAACCAGCCTTGCATACCTGGAATAAGACCCATTTATAATGAATCATTTTATACAATGTTAGCTTCAATTTGTTAAATTTTTATTAAGGTAAAATCTACATAATGTAAAATTCAACATTTTATTTTACTTTTAATAATTTCAATTTTCATTTTAGATTCAGGGGTACATGTGCAGGTTTGTTTTACAGGTATATTGCATGTCGCTGAGGACTGGGGTATGATTGATCCCATCCTCATTAGTGAGCAAAGTATCCAATAGTTATTCAACTCCTGTGCCCCTCCCTCCCTCCATTTGGTAGTCACCAGTGTCTATTATTGCTGTCTTTATGTCCATGTGTACCCAATGTTTAGCTCCCACTTATGAGTGAGAAAATGTGGTATTTGGTGTTCTGTTCCTCCATTAATTTGCTTAGGATAATGGTCTCCAGCTGCATCCATGCTGCTGCAGAGGGCATGATTTCATTCTTTTTTATGGCTGTGTATTATTCCATAGTGTATATTGACTACATTGTCTTTATCCAGTCCACCATAGATAGGCATCTAGGTTGATTAAATTTGCCACTTTAGACTGTACCATTCAGTGATTCCTAGTATATTCACAGTGCTCTGCAACCATTGCTACTAATTCCAGAATATTTTCATCACCCCCAAAAAACCCTCTATCCATTAAGCAGTCATTCCACACTTCTTCCATTACACATTAAGCCGTCATTTCACACCTATTCCATCCCTAGCCCCTGATAACTACTAATCTACTTTCTATTTCAATAAATTTGTCAATGATAGACATTTCATATTAATGGAATCATGATACACACCTTTACGATTAGCTTCTTTCAGTTAGCGTGTTTTCAAGGTTTGTCTGTGTTATAGCTTATATCAGAAAGTCATTGCTTTTTAAGGCTGAATAATATTCCATTGCATGAAAATGCTACATTTTGTTTATACATTCATCTATTATTGATAGACAGTTGGGTTGTTTCCACCCTTTGGCTTTTGTTTATAATACTGCTATGAGCATTGGTGTACAAGTGTCTATTTGTGTCGCTGCTTTCAATTCTTTTGGCGATATACCTAGAAGTGGAATTTCTGGATCATATGGGAATTCTGTGTTTAACTTTTTGAGGAACCACTATTCTGTTTTCCACAGCAGCTCCACCATTTTACATCCCACCTGCAATGCACAAGGGTTCCAATTTCTCCATATCCTTGCCAACACTTGTTATTTTCTGTTTTTGTTGTTTTTTTTTTAATAATAACTATCCTGATGGGTATGAAGTGGTATCTTATTGTGGTTTTTATTTGCATTCACCTAATGATTAGAGATGTTGCACATCTTTTCATGTGTTTATTAGCCATTTATGTATCTTTTTTGGAGAAATAACCATTAAAGTTTGTGTGTTTGTGTGTTGAATTATAAGAATTCTGTATATATTCTGGAATTAATCTCCTGTTAGATATGATTTGCAAATATTTTATCCCATTTCTATGGGTTGTCTTTTCACTCTCTTGATAGTGTCCTTTGGTAAACAAAAGTTTTTAGTTTTGTGGGTGCTGGATATTTTTTTATTCCATAAATAATCTTTAGTTCTGTTCTGGGATGCAGTCAAGTTACTAGGAAACAGTTTAATTCCTTCAGGTATTGCTTTTAAAATTAGTTAGATGAGTACAGAGCAGAGCTTAGCCTGGTGCTAATTATTCCCTACTCCCAAGGCAACACCCTGTTAGGCACTCTACTCAATGCCTAGTGAATTATGAGTTTTTCCATTCTGGCTGAGACAAAAGTTATTATTACTGGATTTTGTGTGATCACTAGATAATGTTCTCTCTAATCTTTTTGGATTTTTTCCACTGTGGCCTTGGGTAGTTCCCTCACATGCATCCACTGATTAGTGCTCTGCTGAATACTCAAGTGGGAACATTTACAGGTCTCCAGGATTTTCTTTCTGCACTTCTTTCTCCTCTCCAGTACTCTGTCCTGTGAACTTTAGATAATCTTGGTCTTCTTAGCCTCTTAGCTCTGTCTCAACTCAGAAAGTCTGCTAATCTCTACTTGGGTTCTTCAGTCTACACTGCAGCCTAGAAATCCGCTCACAGCAATAAGCTAAGGCAGCCACTGGACTCATTTTACTTGTTTGCAGACTCTGGAGAGTTATTATCTTTTGTTACCTGATGTTCAGGTTCTTGAAAACCTTTTGTTGTATATTTTGTTTTGTTATTTTAAAAAAAGCAAAACATAGTTTTGTTTTGGGTGTTTTAGGCTGTTACTTCTTCTTGATCAGAAGTGAACCTGTCATATTGTTTTAAATTGTAACTGTATACTAGTAGCTCAGAGAAATTTCTGATTCTAGAGACTTCCCTGAACTTGCACAGGCTTAAATTCTTAGCCATATGATATTTGAAAGATTAAATATACAAATGTAATAGGGAGATCAACGTAATTATCTTGGTTGTTCTCTTTGTTCATTTTCCAACCCTACCTATTCAACTGAGTGGATATCTTTATTCCTCTGTAAGGCACCCTTCAAATTATTATTATATTTGTGTTGAACAGAGGCATTAAAGAATGTATTGTAGAATGGCATGATTGATTCTGCTGTCCCCAACCTCCCACATTTAGGATAAACTCCATACATCCTAGTTCTCCCAAGTAAAATATTATGGGTCAATTATTGATGAACCTTTAAAAAATCATTATATGTGTATTTTGAACTATATTTTGAGATTCTTTTAAGTTTATTGCCCACCATGAAAAGTATTCCTTCTTTTTTTATTTGTCTTTCCTGAACTGAAATCCCTGAAATTTCGGACAGAACTCCTATTCTTCCAGTATTTTTGACAGACATGTTTGGGCTCACTGCCCCAATGTTGTTCATGTTCTTGTATGAGTTTGATAATATCCCATCTCAGTCATCACTTTTTGTAACTAAAGAGACCTCACTCATCCTTTTAATCTGTTGTCATACAACCACCTTCCCGTCTGTACCTATGCCAATCCTTTTGAATTTCTCTATTTCTCTATTTCCATTCTGTCTTAAGGTATAGCTCCCAGAGCTACATATAATATTCCATATTGTAACTCAAATATTTATATAATGGTGTGACTGAGGAGAATAATATCCTTCCTTTGCCTTTATTGAAGAATCCCAGTATTTGTAAAAACTTTTTTGATGTCTTCTGGAAAAGTTCCCATATTCCTTTGAAGCTTATACAGTGACTCCAGAACACATCACATTGTAAGTTATTTGTACTGTTGTTCACCAAATTCACCCTATAATCTCTGTAAATACTCACCTAATTGGTATGATTTATTTTATAAGTCCAATTTTTATCATTTGTTGTAAAGTTATAAAATTTAAATGAGATTAATTTAATGAATGCCAAAATTTGAAATAAAAAGTTATAGATGATAGTTACAACCTATATCTGTCTCAACATCTATTATATTTCTGTATTTTGGTTTTGATGCATAGTATGGAGAAAATCTTCATTCACACAGATAAATAATTCTAAATGGCAGCAATTTTTAATAGCTCATCTTGTAACCATAGATCATTACTTAATTAACTGATCCTAAAACTTCAAAGAATAGTAGGAAACTTTTATTTTGAAATTGAGTCATTGACAATATCTGACAAGTGCTTATATTCTTTTACAAAATATAAGAGAAACATCCAAAGCTCACAAGTGCATAAATTGTAATATAATGTATTAATTTCTTATAATGTATTAATGGTAGTTTCTTTTGCTGTGCAGAAGCTCTTTACTATAATGTATTAATGTCACTTGTTATTCTATAACTGATTCTTACATGACAAAAGAATAGTTGAACAGATGTGCAGGGGCTCAATTTGATGCCAGGCAAGCATTAGGCACATATGCCATAGAATTATACTTTTTACAAATTTTTGTATGAACAGTGATGTAGTTTGGCTGTGTCCCCACCCAAATCTCACCTTGAATTGTAATAATCCCATGTGTCAAAGGCGGGGCCAGGTGGAGATAATTGAATCACAAGGGTGGTTTTCCCCATACTGTTCTCGTAGCAGTGAATAAGTCTCAAGAGATCTGATGGTTTTATAAATGGAAGTTCCCCTGAACAAGCTGTCTTGCCTGCCACGATGTAAGACATGCCTTTGCTCCTCCTCTGCCTTTCACCATGATTGTGAGGCCTCCCCAGCCATATGGAACTGTAGTCCATTAAACCTCTTTTTTTTAAATAAATTACCCAGTCTCGGGTATGTCTTTATTAACAGCATGAGAACAGAGTAATACAAACAGAAATGCATAGACCTGAAGAAGAGGGGAGCTGTGGCCTTCCTAATCATCTGCCTATCTAGGAGAATTTTAATATATGCACAGAAATGGCAGGAGAAGATTTATTCTGAGCTTTAAGCAAATACTAGTTGACCCTCTGAAACAAGTTAGTTAGTAGGTGGTTGGTCTTCAACAATATATATTTAGTATCTAACATAGTCAGGTGTGTGTGTATTGATAGTTCTTAACTTTCACTACAGTTTTTTAAAGTGTTTTAAAAATGATTTTCAAATTAAGTATTTGCAGAATTCCTGAAGTATCTCTGTATCCTAGAGTCCTGGAGAATACAGTTTTAAAACTATTTAAGATCTAAATATTTATTATGATTCTCTAGCTAATTTATTTTCCTTAGTTATATTGACCTCCTCAAAAAAAATAAATACTTTTAGTCAGGGATTATTTTCCTTTACAAAACCTATGAGTCTTTTCTCCAGTAGCTTATGACAATTGTTTGTTTCTGTTGATTCTGGGTGGTGGTGTTGTTGTTGTTGTTGTTGTTGTTGTTTGGACAGGTTTTAGAAACTTTCCCAATATGGAGGTTAAACATGCTGGTTTGTGGTTCTATAGAGATCTCTAGTGAATGTTGGGGGTGGGTAGGTGAGTATTTTGTTGGCAGTTCCTCAGCCCTTTGGTAGAATGGCCATAAATCATGGCAAGTTGCACCTTTGTAAAGGGTAATTTTGATTTATCACCTGTGTCTCTTTAAAATTCTTGAGTGACCAGGACCCCAATTTATACAACTATACGTAGTTTGTCATTTGGGGGTTAGAAGTTACCACCGTGGATTTAGTACATCTAACCGACATGTTTCATAAGCCAGTTTGGGAATAAAAGACTATCTAAGATCCTCTAGGTAAGTAGTGACTCACATAATTTACTTGTTTAATCTCTCTGATAGTGCTTTTTCATCTGACTGTATCCTTTTCACTGTGATCTTCAAGTAGCTCTGTCACTTTCTTATATGTCCTGTGGTATGACCAGAGCCATGAACTGGGCTAGACTACATTATTTTACTTGTGATGCTATATGAGTTGGGGAAAGAGAAGTTTTGTGAAATTGGCCCCCAAATTATTAAAGTTCTAAATTTAAGTATAAATTACAAAATGATAAATTACAAATTTAGGTATAAAACAACGTAGTTTTATAACATTGAAGATAAATTTGCATTTCAGAAAAGGTTTTGCTAAAAATGCATGTGGATGTTGAATATGTAGTATATGAAAACAAACTTATACCTTTTCTTGTTTAGAGAATGAATTTTACATGCTCCTCTAGTAGACAGGGATTCTTGTAGATAGATTACTGTTTGTGTGATTTATGACTCCTATCATAAGACGTTGCTGGTTTTTTGTAATGAAGTCTAAATTCTCATTCATGTCAAATCTATATAATGATCATATTTAGTTGAGTTTCTAAAGTTTATCTTTTAATTCAAACCTTCTGTATAATCTTTAATGTGCACACTTTTCCCAGTTGTATTATCATTTAATTATAGCAGTGTAATACAAAAGTCAAAGTTAATATACTTAGATTTTAGAAATGCTGACAAATAGAGACCCCTACAAATAGTTGAGACTTCATTAAACATTTGGATTCAAGCTGGCGAGCCAAAGCAAGAATCGTTATACCAACAGATAAATGAAAGGAAGTATGGTTTTGCTATTGGTTCTTGACTGAGAAAAAATAACTGGAGGCAAAAGATGAGCCAGCCTCCTGAACAGTAACAAATAGTGATCTAAAACTCATACCACTAAAGGTTTAAGAGTCTGAATGCCAGAACGTACTTGTTAAATGTCTCCTCCATAAGCTATTTGGACAGTTCTGCCTTTTGAGTGCCCCTTCATTTTCCTTTCTTGAAGCGTTTGCTAAATGAACCGTCTAAAACTTCTTGTGGTAAACCATGATGATATCCTTTGTTTTTGACAATTGAAGGGTTCATTGGATTTTTATGCTGGCTGTTAAGTACAGTAATCATGGTTTATACATAGCATAAGAGGTCTGGCTCTCTATCTCCTTTATGTTTGAGATGCAGTTAGGGTAACCTCCTATTTGAGCTTGAATCTTGCTGTCCCAAGTTTTCTTAGTGATGAAATTGAGCAAACCAGTAACTGACCCATGAACCTTTAGAATGATGGAGTAAAAACACTTCCTGCAATTTTCTGGCACAACCACTACCTTCAGCTGTTAGCAAACGTTTTCTTTAAAGGACCAGAGAATAAATAGTTTGGGCTTTATGACAGAAATCATAAGATTTCTGTCACAACTACTCAACTCTACTGTTATAGTGTGTAAGTAGCCATACACAGTACATAAATGAGTATGGCTGTGTTCTAGTAAAATTGTATTTACAAAAATAAGTGTTGAGGAGGATTCAGAGAAATTGGAACCACATATATTACCAGTTGGAATGTAAAATGGTACAGCCAGTGTAGAAACAGTTTGGCAGTTCCTCAAAAAGTTAAATATAGGATTACCATATGACCCAGCAATTCCATTCTAAGGTATATACCCAAAAGAATTGCTAACAGATATTTGAACAAGTACTTGTACACAAATGTTCATAGCAGTATTATTCTCAATAGCCAAAAGCTGAAAACAACTCAGATGTCCATCAACAGATGAATGGATGATCAAATTGTGATACACCCATACAAAAGAATATTATTCAGTGATAAAAAGGAATGGACTGCTGATACATGCTAGTACATGAATAAACCTCTTAAACATCCCAAGTGAAAAGAGCCAGACACAAAATGTCACATTTTATATGGTTCAATTTATCTGAAATATCCAGAATAGGTAAATCCATAGAGATAGAAAGCAGATCAGTGGTTTCTAAGGACTGGAGGTAGACAGAAATAGGGAATGACTGCTTCGTGGGTATGGAGTCATCTTTAGGGGTGATGAAAATGTTTTGGAACTAGATAGACATGGTGGTTGCATAAGATTTTGAATATTAAATGCTACTGATTTGTATAATTCATGCATTTAGTAGTACTAAATGCTACTGAATTGTATAATTTTAAATGATTAATTTCATCTTATGTAAATTTCACCTCAAAGAAAACCAAAAACAAACAAACAAAACGAACAAAAACAGTCAGCTACCCTGATTGGCCATAGCTTGCTGACCTCTGCTCTACCTAATTCAGGAATACTGTACATCTTCTATCTCCGAATTATTTTTGTCTCTAATGTCATTGTGGTTACTGGAGAATATGTTGTAAAATGGTAGAAAAGGCTTATATGGCCATGATACAACTTGACTACCAAGAACTGATAAAGCATGAAACACCAACATTTTCTCTGAGGGCTTTGTCAGTCACTTTAGTAGTCATAGTTTAAAGACAGAAACAAAACTTGTGGCTACTTATATCAATAAAAATGTTTATTAAGCTGTTGTATATGTATATGTATACAGATATGGTTGTGTATAAATGCATTGCTCTAAAAGAATTCTGTGTCTAACCTGTATCCCTTATAACATTTATAAAGAAAGATACAAATATTAATAAAACATATACAGATGAAATGTTGTATATGTATATAAATGCTGTATAAGTATAATATAAATAATATCTCCAAGAGTACTTACACCATTATCCTACAGAGCAAATGCTCTCAGGCCAAATCCAGCCCACTGCCTGTCTTTGTAGATAAGTGTTTTTTAATGGCAGCTTTATTGAGATATAATTCACATATCATACAGTTTACCTATTTAAATTGTACAATTCAATAATCTTTAACATATTAACAGAGTTGTGTAACCATTACCACAATCCATTTTAGGACATTTTCATCACCATAACAAGAAACCCTATACCTATTAGCAGCCATTCCCTGTTTTCTCCTGAGGACCTGGTGATTTGGCTCTGTGTCCCCACCCAAATCTCATGTCAAATTGTAATTCCCAATATTGGGGGAGGTACCTGGTGAGAAGTGATTGGATCATGGGGACAGATTTTTGCCTTGCTATTCTCGTGATAGTGAGTGAGTTCTCATGAGATCTGGTTGTATAAAAGTGTGTGGCAATTCCCCCTTCACTCTCTCTTTCCTGTCACCATATGAAGACATGCTTGCTTCTCTTTCATCCTTCCACCAAGACTGTAAGTTTCCTGAGGCCTCCCTAGCCATGTCTCCCATACAGCCTGCAGAACTGTGAGTCAATTAAACCTCTTTTCTTGATAAATTACCCAGTCTCACCTAGTTATTTATAGCAATGTGAGAACAGACTAATACACCTGGCAACCACTATTCTACTTTCCATCTCTATAGATTTGTCTATGATGTACATTTTATATAAATAGAATCACACAATATGCAGTCCTTTGTGACTGATGTCTTTCACTTAGCATGGTGTTTACAAAGTTCATCCATATTGTAGTATGTATCTACTTAATTTTTTTCTATGATTGAATAATAGTCCATTGTATGAAAATACAACATTTTATTTATCTACTCATCAGGTGATGGCCATTTGGGTTGTTTTCATCTATTGGCTATTATTAATCTTCTGTGAACACTCATGTATAAGTTTTCGTGTGGATGTATGTATTCATTTCTCTTGTAACAAATTCTACCTAGGAGTAGAATTACTGGATCATATGGCAGCTCTTTTAACCTTATGAGGAACTGCTAGATTGTTATTCAAGGTGTCTGCACCTTGTTCATTATCATCAGCAGTTTATGATGGTTCTGTTTCATCACAACCTCACCAATACTTATTTTCTGTCTGTAAATAAAGTTTTATTGGAACACCACCACATTCATTCATTTACGTATTATCTATGGCTACTTTTGCAGTACAACTAAAGAGTTGAATAGTTATGATACAGACTGTATGACTCAGAAGGCCCAAAATATTTACTAATTGGCCCTTCACAGAAAAAGTTTGCTGCTAGAGGTATTGTTATAAAGTTGAAGTTAGTCATGTTATATTTTGAATGTCTTGGTGAAGTATGCTAATTACAGGAATTAGTCTAGTATATTCTTTCGTATGACTTTCCTAAGTGGCCTCAACAGAAACCTATAGTCACTTAAAACAAAGTATACTTGTATGGCCAGTATCTTAGCTATGCAATTATATCTGTTAGACAGAAATTCTATGATTAAAAAAGAGAAGCAATTCATTGTCATAATTTGTCATCAAAAGCATTATAACAAATTATAAAAATACTAGAAAAGGTAGGTATAGTATCAAAATGATAAATACCAGTAAACATGATGCTCCAGAACATGTAAAATATATATTTTGGAGTATCATAGCATAGCACGGGGAGGGGAAAATTAAGTTTGCAAGTCAAGAATAGTGTGGGGGAGGGAGTTTGGAGGGAAAAGACAAGTTGGGTAGACTTTGGAGGATACGGCAGGTGCTAAATCTTAGAAGAATCTGCAATGCTCACTTTGTTCCCAGAAGTAGCTACACCCAAGTCAACCCCTGGCTTGTTTTCCACTAACGGAGCCAAATACAAACTGGGGTGGCTACAGATATGGAAAGCTGGTATCAAGATCTTATTTTTGATAAGTAAAAAGGACTATACATGAGGAGTGCCATCAAGATGGGGATGGGGTGACTGGGAGGAGGAAGAGAAAGGTGAGTCAGTCATGCACAAAACTTAATTATTTTGGCTCCTCAGCAGTTTTGTTTGTCACCAAGTGTGTGTAGACAAATAACATTAAATGCTCTTAAAAAAAAAAAAATTAAGCAGCTACTAAGGAGACTTCGACTGAGAGGAGAGGAGGGGTTAAGGAGCCTTGCCCAGAAGTTATTTTGGTCTTGTGTGGCCACACAAATGTGTGTCTTAGCAACTGCATTCAATTATGAGGCACATTAGTGCTGCTTTGTGTGGTTATATAGTGGTACTTGTTTTAAACAGGGCCAATTTCATTATGGAGGAGCTTTCCTGGAGGATTTGTTCATCGAAGTGTCTCAGTGATAGAGTTCTGCTTCAAATATATTGAAAGAAATTACAGGCCTAGGATAGGGAGCGGGCCAGTAAAGCGTGTGGTACCTGCCTTCTCTGTTGTAAATTAACTGGTAAAAAGATCTTTGAAGCCAACCAAGGACTGGGAGACTGAATAACTTGACAAAGTATCTAAAATATAACTTGACTGAGCTCTGAAACTATTACTAGAGAAAAATAACCTGTGTATACACCCTCAAAATGAAAAGAGGTTTGGGTAACTAACATATGGTGTTTTCTCCTTCCCTCACTTGTACTGCAGGATTACTACTTGTATAGAATACGTTGAAGCCACGTCAACAAATTATTTTCTATGGATCATTCACCAGGTCACAGAAATAGTCATATTTTTCAGAATGTGAGTCTTGTTTTGATAAGCCTGAAGTGTAAGTATATCTGTAGGTCAATAAAGAATTATAGAAAAGGAATTAACATCAGTATATAACTTCCATTAAAATTAAACATAGTGGGCCAAGGGTAGATATGCTATTGTCATTGGAGTTAAAAGTTTAATCAAAGCAGTGAAATAGTTCTCCCTGGATTAAATAGAGATGGTTTCCTAAAGAAGATGGAAATCTTTAAGCAGTTTAAATGACAGAAGAGATTTTTTTTGCTTCTTTTTTTAATTTTATTTCTTATTATTATACTTTAAGTTTTAGGGTACATGTGCACAATGTGCAGGTTAGTTACATATGTATACATGTGCCATGCTGGTGCGCTGCACCCACTAACTCGTCATCCAGCATTAGGTGTACCTCCTAATGCTATCCCTCCCCCCTCCCCCAACCCCACAACTGGCCCCAGAGTGTGATGTTCCCCTTCCTGTGTCCATGTGTTCTCATTGTTCAATTCCCACCTATGAGTGAGAATATGCGGTGTTTGGTTTTTTGTTCTTGCGATAGTTTACTGAGAATGATGATTTCCAATTTCATCCATGTCCCTACAAAGGACATGAACTCATCATTTTTTATGGTTGCATAGTATTCCATGGTGTATATGTGCCACATTTTCTTAATCCAGTCTATCATTGTTGGACATTTCGGTTGGTTCCAAGTCTTTGTTTGCTATTGTGAATAATGCTGCAATAAACATACGTGTGCATGTGTCTTTATAGCAGCATGATTTATAATCCTTTGGGTATATACCCAGTAATGGGATGGCTGGGTCAAATGGTATTTCTAGTTCTAGATCCCTGAGGAATCGCCACACTGACTTCCACAATGGTTGAACTAGTTTACAGTCCCACCAACAGTGTAAAAGTGTTCCTATTTCTCCACATCCTCTCCAGCACCTGTTGTTTCCTGACTTTTTAATGATTGCCATTCTAACTGGTGTGAGATGGTATGTCATTGTGGTTTTGATTTGCATTTCTCTGATGGCCAGTGATGGTGAGCATTTTTCATGTGTTTTTTGGCTGCATAAATGTCTTCTTTTGAGAAGTGTCTGTTCATGTCCTTTGCCCACTTTTTGATGGGGTTGTTTGTTTTTTTCTTGTAAATTTGTTTGAGTTCATTGTAGATTCTGGATATTAGCCCTTTGTCAGATGAGTAGGTTGTGAAAATTTTCTCCCATTCTGTAGGTTGCCTGTTCACTCTGATGGTAGTTTCTTTTGCTGTGCAGAAGCTCTTTAGTTTAATTAGATCCCATTTGTCAATTTTGGCTTTTGTTGCCATTGCTTTTGGTGTTTTAGACATGAAGTCCTTGCCCATGCCTATGTCGTGAATGGTAATGCCTAGGTTTTCTTCTAGGGTTTTTATGGTTTTAGGTCTAACGTTTAAGCCTTTAATCCATCTTGAATTGATTTTTGTATAAGGTGTAAGGAAGGGATCCAGTTTCAGCTTTCTACATATGGCTAGCCAGTTTTGCCAGCACCATTTATTAAATAGGGAATCCTTTCCCCATTTCTTGTTTTCGTCAGGTTTGTCAAAGATCAGATAGTTGTAGACATGTGGCGTTATTTTTGAGGGTTCTGTTCTGTTCCATTGATCTATATCTCTGTTTTGGTACCAGTACCATGCTGTTTTGGTTACTGTAGCCTTGTAGTATAGTTTGAAGTCAGGTAGTGTGATGCCTCCAGCTTTGTTCTTTTGGCTTAGGATTGACTTGGCAATGCGGGCTCTTTTTTGGTTCCATATGAACTTTAAAGTAGTTTTTTCCAGTTCTGTGAAGAAAGTCATTGGTAGCTTGATGGGGATGGCATTGAATCTGTAAATTACCTTGGGCAGCATGGCCATTTTCACGATATTGATTCTTCCTACCCATGAGCATGGAATGTTCTTCCATTTGTTTGTATCCTCTTTTATTTCCTTGAGCAGTGGTTTGTAGTTCTCCTTGAAGAGGTCCTTCACGTCCCTTGTAAGTTGGATTCCTAGGTATTTTATTCTCTTGGAAGCAATTGTGAATGGGAGTTCACTCCTGATTTGGCTCTCTGTTTGTCTGTTGTTGGTGTATAAGAATGCTTGTGCTTTTTGTACATTGATTTTGTATCCTGAGACTTTGCTGAAGTTGCTTATCAGCTTAAGGAGATTTTGGGCTGAGACAATGGGGTTTTCTAGATATACAATCATGTCGTCTGCAAACAGGGACAATTTGACTTCCTCTTTTCCTAATTGAATACCCTTTATTTCCTTCTCCTGCCTAATTGCCCTGGCCAGAACTTCCAACACTATGTTGAATAGGAGTGGTGAGAGAGGGCATCCCTGTCTTGTGCCAGTTTTCAAAGGGAATGCTTCCAGTTTTTGCCCATTCAGTATGATATTGGCTGTGGGTTTGTCATAGATAGCTCTTATTATTTTGAGATAAGTCCCACCAATACCTAATTTATTGAGAGTTTTTAGCATGAAGGGTTGTTGAATTTTGTCAAAGGTCTTTTCTGCATCCATTGAAATAATCATGTGGTTTTTGTCTTTGGTTCTGTTTATATGCTGGATTACGTTTATTGATTTGCGTATATTGAACCAGCCTTGCATCCCAGGGTCGAAGCCCACTTGATCATGGTGGATAAGCTTTTTGATGTGCTGCTGAATTCGGTTTGCCAGTATTTTATTGAGGATTTTTGCATCAATGTTCATCAAGGATATTGGTCTAAAATTCTCTTTTTTGGCTGTGTCTCTGCCCGGCTTTGGTATCAAGATGATGCTGGCCTCATAAAATGAGTTAGGGAGGATTCCCTCTTTTCCTATTGATTGGAATAGTTTCAGAAGGAATGGTACCAGTTCCTCCTTGTACCTCTGGTAGAATTCGGCTGTGAATCCATCTGGTCCTGGGCTCTTTTTGGTTGGTAAGGTATTGATTATTGCCACAATTTCAGCTCCTGTTATTGGTCTATTCAGAGATTCAACTTCTTCCTGGTTTAGTCTTGAGAGAGTGTATGTGTCGAGGAATTTATCCATTTCTTCTAGATTTTCTAGTTTATTTGTGTAGAGGTGTTTGTCGTATTCTCTGATGGTAGTTTGTATTTCTGTGGGATCAGTGGTGATATCCCCTTTATCATTTTTTATTGCATCTGTTTGATTGTCTCTTTTTTCTTTATTAGTCTTGCTAGCGATTTATAAATTTTGTTGATCCTTTCAAAAACCCAGCTCCTGGATTCATTAATTTTTTGAAGGGTTTTTTGTGTCTCTATTTCCTTCAGTTCTGCTCTGATTTTAGTTATTTTTTGCCTTCTGCTAGCTTTTGAATGTGTTTGCTCTTGCTTCTCTAGTTCTTTTAATTGTGATGTTAGGGTGTCAATTTTGGATCTTTCCTGCTTTCTCTTGTGGGCATTTAGTGCTATAAATTTCCCTCTACACACTGCTTTGAATGCGTCCCAGAGATACTGGTATGTTGTGTCTTTGTTCTCGTTGGTTTCAAAGAACATCTTTATTTCTGCCTTCATTTTGTTATGTACCCAGTAGTCATTCAGGAGCAGGTTGTTCAGTTTCCATGTAGTTGAGCAGTTTTGAGTGAGATTCTTAATCCTGAGTTCTAGTTTGATTGCACTGTGGTCTGAGAGATAGTTTGTTATAATTTCTGTTCTTTTACATTTGCTGAGGAGAGCTTTACTTCCAAGTATGTGGTCAATTTTGGAATAGGTGTGATGTGGTGCTGAGAAGAATGTATATTCTGTTGATTTGGTGTGGAGAGTTCTGTAGATGTCTAATAGGTCTGCTTGTTTCAGAGCTGAGTTCAAGTCCTGGATATCCTTGTTAACCTTCTGTCTTGTTGATCTGTCTAATATTGACAGTGGGGTGTTAAAGTCTCCCATTATTAATGTGTGGGAGTCTAAGTCTCTTTGTAGGTCACTCAGGACTTGCTTTATGAATCTGGGTGCTCCTGTATTGGGTGCATGTATATTTAGGATAGTTAGCTCTTGTTGTTGAATTGATCCCTTGACCATTATGTAATGGCCTTCTTTGTCTCTGTTGATGTTTGTTGGTTTGAAGTCTGTTTTATCAGAGACTGGGATTGCAACCCCTGCCTTTTTTTGTTTTCCATTTGCTTGGTAGATCTTCCTCCATCCTTTTATTTTGAGCCTATGTGTGTCTCTGCACGTGAGATGGGTTTCCTGAATACAGCACACTGATGGGTCTTGACTCTTTATCCAATTTGCCAGTCTGTGTCTTTTAATTGGAGCATTTAGTCCATTTACATTTAAAGTTAATATTGTTATGTGTGAATTTGATCCTGTCAGTATGATGTTAGCTGGTTATTTTGCTCGTTAGTTGATGCAGTTTCTTCCTAGTCTCGATGGTCTTTACATTTTTGCATGATTTTGCAGTGGCTGGTACCGGTTGTTCCTTTCCATGTTTAGCACTTCCTTCAGTAGCTCTTTTAGGGCAGGCCTGTTGGTGACAAAATCTCTCAGCATTTGCTTGTGTGTAAAGTATTTTATTTCTCCTTCACTTATGAAGCTTAGTTTGGCTGGATATGAAATTCTGCATTGAAAATTCTTTTCTTTAGGAATGTTAAATATTGGCCCCCACTCTCTTCTGGCTTTTAGAGTTTCTGCCGAGAGATCCGTTGTTAGTCTGATGGGCTTCCCTTTGAGGGTAACCCGACCTTTCTGTCTGGCTGCCCTTAACATTTTTTCCTTCATTTCAACTTTGGTGAATCTGACAATTATGTGTCTTGCAGCTGCTCTTCTCGAGGAGTATCTCTGTGGCATTCTCTGTATTTCCTGAATCTGAATGTTGGCCTGCCTTGCTAGATTGGGGAAGTTCTCCTGGATAATATCCTGCAGAGTGTTTTCCAACTTGGCTCCATTCTCCCCATCACTTTCAGGTACACCAATCAGACATAGATTTGGTCTTTTCACATAGTCCCATATTTCTTGGAGGCTTTGTTCATTTCTTTTTATTCTTTTTTCTCTATACTTCCCTTCTCGCTTCATTTCATTCATTTCATCTTCCATCACTGATACCCTTTCTTCCAGTTGATCACATCGGCTCCTGAGGCTTCTGCATTCTTCACGTAGTTCTCGAGCCTTGGTTTTCAGCTCCATCAACTCCTTTAAGCACTTCTCTGTATTGATTATTCTAGTTATACATTCTTCTAAATTGTTTTCAAAGTTTTCAACTTCTTTGCCTTTGGTTTGAATTTCCTCCCGTAGCTCGGAGTAATTTGATCGTCTTAAGCCTTCTTCTCTCAGCTCGTCAAAGTCATTCTCCGTCCAGCTTTGTTCCATTGCTAGTGAGGAACTGCGTTCCTTTGGAGGAGGAGAGGCGCTCTGCTTTTTAGAGTTTCCAGTTTTTCTGCTCTGTTTTTTCCCCATCTTTGTGGGTTTATCTACTTTTGGTCTTTGATGATGGTGATGTACAGATGGGTTTTTGGTGTGGCTGTCCTTTCTGTTTGTTAGTTTTCCTTCTAACAGACAGGACCCTCAGCTGCAGGTCTGTTGGAGTTCCTGGCCGTGTGAGGTGTCAGTCTGCCCCTGCTGGGGGGTGCCTCCCAGTTAGGCTGCTCAGGGGTCAGGGGTCAGGGAGCCACTTGAGGAGGCAGTCTGCCGGTTCTCAGATCTCCAGCTGCGTGCTGGGAGAACCACTGCTCTCTTCAAAGCTGTCAGACAGGGGCATTTAAGTCTGCAGAGGTTACTGCTGTCTTTTTGTTTGTCTGTGCCCTGCCCCCAGAGGTGGAGCCTACAGAGTCAGGCAGGCCTCCTTGAGCTGTGGTGGGCTCCACCCAGTTCCAGCTTCCCAGCTGCTTTGTTTACCTAAGCAAGCCTGGGCAATGGCGGGCGCCCCTCCCCCAGCCTCGCTGCCGCCTTGCAGTTTGATCTCAGACTGCTGTGCTATCAGTCAGGGAGACTCCGTGGGCGTAGGACCCTCCGAGCCAGGTGCGGGATATAATCTCGTGGTGCGCCGTTTTTTTAGCCTGTCGGAAAAGCGCAGTATTCGGATGGGAGTGACCTGATTTTCCAGGTGCCATCTGTCACCCCTTTCTTTGACTAGGAAAGGGAACTCCCTGACCCCTTGCGCTTCCCGAGTGAGGCAATGCCTCGCCCTGCTTTGGCTCGCGCATGGTGCGCGCACCCACGGACCTGCGCCCACTGTCTGGCACTCCCTAGTGATATGAACCCGGTACCTCAGATGGAAATGCAGAAATCACCCGTCTTCTGCATCGCTCACACTGGGAGCTGTAGACCGGAGCTGTTCCTATTCGGCCATCTTGGCTCCTCCCCAGAAGAGATGTTTTGTGAGCAAGGGTAAGGGAATACAATCTGGTTTTGTTTCTTAGCAGAACCAGAAGTAGTAGCAGAATAACCTAACAAAAGGATTTATGAAATCAGCGGAGATAAATTGGGTGATGAAGTCATCTCATATTTCTTAGGGCAAATTTTTCAAATGAAGGCTCTGCACCAGCTGTATCTATTTCATCTGTATCCACTGTCACCATTCTGTTAAAACCTTTGTCAAAGCAATTTCGGGCTAAATTCCCAAACTCATTGTCCTTTACTTAGTCCTCATTTTTCATGAATTTGATGTACCCTCTCACAAGTATTCCTTGATCTTGGTGATACTATGCTATCCTAACTTTCCTTCTGCTTCTAAAAAATGTATCTATATTCCTCCTTGTCTCTTTTTCTCATTTTCTATATTCATTCTCTTTTAACACTACTTTTTAGGGTGCAGTTATACAGTCTCTTATCATGGCCTCAAAAAGTAGATAGGTGATCTACTAATATAGTTTAACATTCCAAGTGGCTGATGGCAAATCTTTTCTAAATGAAAAGGGGAAAATTGAAGCAGAGAGGCACTTTGTAATTTGGTAAGTGTTAAAATAATGTATTAAAGTTGAATCTAGCATGAACTTAGATTTCTGATTCCCAGGCCTGTTTAAAAACACTTGAGAAGATGTTTTCCCAGGTTTATTATGTGAGCACATCTTGAGCACCTTGAGTACTTTTGGCTTATCAGCATGGTGGCTGCTTGACTAAATTATCCAATTCTTAACAAATCCTAATAGCTCAGAATATCCATACTGTTTGGTGAATGAAAATATATAAAGGAAACCTAGTAATTCAATAGGGCCAATGCCATGAGAAGACCCCTTAAAGTCCTCTTTTTTCTTTTTTTTATATATTATTATTATTATACTTTGAGTTTTAGGGTACATTGCACAACGTGCAGGTTTGTTACATATGTAGACATGTGCCATCTTTTTTCAAGATCTATGTATGTCGGGAGAGGGGGCAGAGGGGTGAAATTTGGGGAAAAGGAAGGGGAAGAGAGGGAAAGAGAAAGAATGTGTTCAGATACTACTTTTACCCGTTAAATTGCTTAGCCGTATATTTTATTTAATCTTAGTTCAATGGATAGCAAATTAATCAGGAAAGAATATTCAGTGTGTGACCCACTCAGTGACTGAAATACCCTGCTACTAAGAGTTCCTAAATATATGCAGTATGCATACCTTGTATATTACTAAGAATATTTTGGCCCAAAAGTATAACAAAACAAAGGATGAATCACCTGGTAATCAACTTTTGTTGGTGTTATTGTTCTCAGCTTCATGTTCTTTTACAGAATAGTATGTTTCACATGAAACAGTGTCTGACCATCTTCTTGGAGCAAGTAGAGCAAAGCATCTAGATGGTCTGCTCTACACTATCATATTTAAATATACTGCTGGTGCCAGCAGTTCAGAGTCCCTCATAGAATTTCTTAGATGAATTGTAAATTTTGTCAGCTAGTAATTTCCTCATGGCTTTTTTTTTTTTTGGTCACTTAACAAATGCTCTAATTTGTGTAATCTTTTCACACATATACCCCTCAAAACAGGCAACTGAAGTAGTTATGATAAGTGAAACACAGTGCTTTGGTTTTCATTTGAATACAGTATTGCCTTTTAAAGGGCATATATGCTTATAGTTAACTTATGACAGGGAAGATATGCCTCCTTTAAGCTTTTTTACTTTTTCTTATGAAAAATTCAAACATATACACAGGTAGATTAGTATGATGGAATGGACTCCCCATGTATGTACACATCACCCTGCTTCAACAAATATCAATTCATGGTCATTTTTTAAACAAAATTTGAGTTTATGAAGTTAGAAAATAAATTATACCTAAGTACTTGATAGAATGTAAAGGTAATTTGGAAAGGTCTGGAGATAGGAATAGTAAAAATAATAAGAAACATTTATATGTTGATGACAAGCCCTTTGTCAATTGCTTTGCTTATGTTAATTACTTCTCACAAAATCCCATTTTATGGGAACCACATTATTATAATTTTCAAATACAAAAAAATTTGAGACACAGAGAGGTAAAGTGACATGTCTCAGGTACCCAACTATAAGTGACAGACTTGGGCTTTGATCCTAGAAAGCCTGGCTCCAAAATCTATCTTCTTAATTACCATAAGAGGGATAAGATGTAGAAAATAAGTGTGATATTCAACTGAAGGTAAATTAGAAATTAAAGCTGTAATTCATGAAATTATAATGTATGCTAATAGACAAATACTAATTTTATAGAAATTTTATTTATTTTCTGTGCAACAATTGTATTTTTTTTTTCTTTTGGAGATGGAGTTTCGCTCTCTCATCCAGGCTGGAGTGCAGTGGTACTGTCTTGGCTCACTGCAACCTCCGCCTCCTGAGTTCAAGCAATTTTCCTGGCTCAGGCTCCTGAGTAGCTGGGATTACAGGCACGTGCCACCACACCTGGCTAATTTTTGTATTTTTAGTAGAGACGGGGTTTCTCCATGTTGGTCAGGCTGGTCTCAAATTCCTGACCTCGTGATCTGCCTGCCTCGGTCTCCCAAAGTGCTGGGATTCCAGGCGTGAGCCACCACACCCGGCAACAATTGTATTTAAAAAATTTTTCTTTTTATTTCAACAGTTTTGGGGGGTACAGCTGCGTTTTGGTTACCTGGATAAGTTCTTTAGTGGTGATTTCTGGGATTTTGGTGTATCCATTACCTGAGCAGTGTATAGTGTAACCAATATTTAGCCTTTTATTCCTCGTCCCCCTTCTAACCATTCCCCCACTGAGTCCCCAAAGTCCATTATATCATTCTTATGCCTTTGCCTCCTCATAGCTTAGCTCCCACTTATAAGTGAGAACATATGATATTAATATCTGGTTTTTCATTCCTGAATTACTTCACTTAGAATAATGGCCTCCAGCTCCATCCAAGTTGCTGCAAAAGACATTATTTTGTTCTTTTTTATGGATGAGTGGTATTCCATGGTGCATATATACCACATTTTCTTTATCCACTGGTTTGTCACAAGGCACTTAGGTTGCTCCCATATTTTTGCCATTGTGAATTGTGCCACTATAAATATGGATGTGCATGAGTCTTTTTTATATAATGACTTGTTTTCCTTTGGGTATATACCCAGTAGTGGGATTGCTGAATCAAATGGTAGTTCTACTTTTAAATCTTTAAAGAATCTCCATACTGTTTTCTATAGTGGTTATATGAATTTACATTCCCACTAGCAGTCTAAAAAAATATTCCCTTTCCACCACATCCATGCCAACATCTATCGTTTTTGACCTTTTAATTACGGCCATTTTTGCAGGAGTAAGGTAGTATTTCATTGTGGTTTTAATTTGCATTTCCCGGATAATTAGTGATATTGAGTATTTCTTTCATATGTTTGTTGGCTGTTTGTATATCTTCTTTTGAGAATTGTCTATTCATGCCCTTTGCCCACTTTTTGATGGGATTATTTGTTCTTTTCTTGCTGATTTGCTTGAGTTCCTTGTAGACTGGATATTAGTCCTTTGTCAGACACATAGTTTGCAAATGTTTTCTCCCACTCTGTGGGTTGTCTGCTCTGCTGATTATTTCTTTTGCTGTGCAGAAGCTTTTTAGTTTAATTAGGTCCCATCTATTTATTTTTGTTTTTGTTGCATTTGCTTTTGTAGTCTTAGTCATGAATTATTTGCCTAAGCCAATGTCTAGAAGAGTTTTTCCAATGTTATCTTCTAGAGTTTTTATGGTTTCACATCTTAGATTTAAGTCTTTGATCCATCTTGAGTTGATTTTTGTGTAAGGTGAAATTTTATAGAAATTTTGTTAGCACAACTTTCCAGGACTACATCTGTTTCACAAAGTAAAGGCATACTTGTAGATTGAAAAGAAACACAATTAAGATGTCAGAAACTCTCTGATATAAGTTTTATTTTGTAGTTTGCATTATATCACACCATATCATTACTATCAATTAAGATTTCTTTGGCTACAAGTAACAGAAAACTCAACTCAAAGTGGTTCTAATAGTAGGGTTGTTTTTTTTTTTAATTATCTCCCATAACACGCCAGTCAAATGGTTCTAGAGTTGGGAAATTCCAAGGTAGAGTGATGTTATCAAGGACCCAGTTACTTTCTGTCTTTCTCTCTCACCTTCTCTTGCATGTTGGCTTTTGCGTTTAAGCTTGTCCCCTAATGGTTGAATGGAGCTTTTTGTTTGTTTGTTTGTTTTTGGTTTTTTTTTTTTTTTGCTCCAGCTTTAGCTTATAAGGCCAACCAAATAAGCAGATCTTTCTGAGGATAGCAGTTTTAGGCCTGTTATGCTCTTTTCTCTACAAGCAAAGAAGAGGAAGTTTCTCTTTATGTCAGAGCAAAACCTTTCTCAGAATCAAAACTACCTATAAGCTGAAGTTCCATTGTCAAGATTGGACTGCTTACCCATACTCTAGCTGAAAAAGAGGCTGGAAAAGCTAGTGTCTCCTATTTTTAGCTTCTAGTGGAAGGTGGGTTTTAGCAGAAAAGAAAGAGAAAATGGGTTAACTTAGGGAGGGTAGATTCACTCCTGGATGTAGAAAACTCGTCTCTGGCAAAACGTCTTTACATGTGTCTTGGTAATGAGCTTACTGTTTGAGCTTGTGCTTCCTGCAGGCTTACTATTTGAGCTTGTGCTTCCTGCATTTATTAACTCAACAAATATTTACTGAATGCTTTTCACTTAGAGATGCTTGAGTTGAAATCTGAAGGGTGAATAGTATTTAATTAGGCAAAGAAGAGAGGGAGGTGACTAAAGAGATTCCAGACAGAAGAAGTAGTAGCATTAAAAAACAGGGTATATTCAAAGGACCATACACAAGCACAGATAACAAGAAGAGTGGTTGAAAGAAAAAAAAAACCTTGCTTTGAGATATAGGCAGAGCTCAGACTCTGTAGGACATTGTAGGCCATAGTAGTAGTAAAGTTTTCGGCCTTTAGCCACTGAAGAGCTTTAAGTAAGGGATATTGTGATCAGCTTCACATTAAAACAATTTTAAACATTTTATTTGGAAATAATTTAGACCCACGAGAAGTTTCAAAATTAGTAAGGAAGTTCCAGTGTACCCTTCACTCATATTCCCCCAGTAATAATATCTGAAATAATGTTAGGACAATTATTAAAACCAGGAAACAGACACTGATACAACACTATTAACTGAATGGCAGACACTTTTTGTATTTTATCAGTTAGCTATGAATTTCTAAAAGACTCCTCTAGCTACAATATAAACAATGTTTTGGAGGACTAGAGTGGATGCGTGGAGACCAGTGAAGAGGCTATTGCAGTAGATAAGGTGAGATGTTGGTGGCTCAGACTAGGATGTTGGCAGTGAAGATTCTGAATATTAGATTCAATAGATATTTGGGAGGTAAAATAAAGTGAACTAGGTAATTCATTGGATGGGATGTTGAAAGAGAGAAAGTCATTATTTCTAGGTTTCTGGCTTGGATAACTGAATAGAAGGTGATGCTATTTACTGAAATAAGGACTAGGTTTGTGTGTATGGAGGGGCAGAGATGAGTAGCTCACCCTTGGATGGACAGGTAGATCTGTTGAGTATGCAATTGAATTTGAAACTCTGGAGCTCAAAAGAGGGGCTACATAGTATTCTATAGCATGGATGTACAATGACATATTTATTTATTTTTTATTTTTAAATTCTTTGTAGAGTTGGGGTCTTGCTCCGTCACCCAGGCTGCAGTGCAGTGGCACAATCATAGCTCACTACAAAAGCTTGAACTCTCGGGCTCAAGCAATCTCCCTGCCTCAGCCTCCCAAGTAGCTTAATGGGAGGCTAATCCACCCCACCACACCCAGCTAATTTTATTTTTTGTAGAGACGGAGTCTCGCTATGTTGCCCAGGCTGGCATCAAACTCCTGGCCTCAACTGATCCTCCTGCCTCAGCCTCTCAAAGTGCTAGGATTACAGGTGTGAGCAACAGCTCAGCCTCTGACATACTTAATAACTGTTTTCTGTTCTTAGAACTTTTTCCAAATTTTTCTTCTTAAAATAAACATAATTGTAGCTAAATCTTTGTGTACATCCTTAATCATTCCTCAGGATAAATTCCCTGGAGTAAAATTTATAGGCCAAATAACGTGTCTATTTTAAATAAAAACTTATCAAATATTGAAATTATTTTCCTTCTGTATGATTCTATAAATCATTAAAAACATAATCTGAGTGGCACAAGGACTGAGGTGCAAGTGAAGCCTGGGCTGCCACAGTCAGAGCCGAGGTACAAGCAAGGTGCAGACTACTGCCATCAGGGCTAAGAGGCAAGACCACTGGGGCTTAGGTGCAAGCAGCACATGCATTCCCCACGCACTGGCCTAGGCTGTCACCTCTGAAGGCAGCTGTGCCCTCCCCAGTGGCAAAGCCACAGCATGGCCAGTACCACTCCCAACCTGAACATTTCACCATGGGCCTGGGGATCACCTCACCCCATCTACACACTATCAGGGGCTTGAGGACAAGCCCACCTGGCCCAGCTCCGCCCCCTCCCCCATCCAGAACATACAGTCCAGGGACCAGGGGATTGCCCAGCCTGGTCCACCACTGTTAACACCTCAGAAATCCTCCAGGGGTCCTGAGGTAGGACCTACCCACCCTGCCACTCCACCACCTGCATAGCACTTACCAGCATAGCACCTACCTACATAGCACCTACCTACTAGCACCTTCCACCTGTGGGTCTGAAGACTGGCTCAGCCAGCTCATCATAGCCACCACCAACGCCAGTGCACATTGCTCTAGACCCAGAGGGTCATTCTGCCACTGCCACTGACATCGCCTAAGCCATGTTGGCTGTCCAGGGGCCTGATAACCCACCCATCTGCCTGGCCCACTGTTACAACTACCAACTACTAACATCTGAGTAAGTCATCTGGAGACCCAAGAATTGGCCTACTAACACTGGAGCCAATGTATGCCACCCTGGGCCCCAAGAATAGAAATGCTCTGCTTAGTGCTGCCACCACTAGGAGCCAAAGACAGGACCACCTAGAATCCCACTATTCAGCAAAACTTCACCACAGCTTCCACAAATAACTACACCCTAAGCCACTGAGGAAATTACAGATATCCCTGATGCTGTTTATAGCCAAAGAAATCATACAGAGACTACACTGCTGCACACACCCAGAATCAAAGCCAAAGTGCCCTGCTCAACCAATACCGTAGATACGTCTTCAGGAAAATGTCCCCACCATGAATGCAAATTCAAAAAATTGGAAGAAGTGACTATTATACCAGATGTGCAGATATCAAATAAAGAAACAGGAAACATGAAAAGGCAAGGGATGATGACATCTCCAAAGGAACACAATGATTCTGCAGCAACAACTACAAATAAAAAATAAATTAATGAAATCTCAGAAAAAACATTCACAATGATGATTTTAAAGAAGCTGAGTGAGATACAAGAGAATACCGAAAAACAATACACAGAAATCAGAAAAACAATTCAGGATGTGAATGAAGTTTTACCAGAGATAGATATCATAAAAAAGAACCAAACAAATTCTGGAACTGAATAATCACTTGATGAGATACAAAACATATTTGAAAACCCCAACAATAGATTAGATCAAGCAGAAGAAAGAATCTCAGAACTTGAAAACAGGTCTTTTGAAATAACCCAATCAGACAGAAATGAAAAATGAAGAAAAAAGAACAAAAAAGAATAAGCAGAGCTTTTTTTATATATATAGGACACCATAAAGTGAACAAATACTTGAGTTATCTAGAAGGCAAGCAGATAATAAAAGGGTTAGAAAATGCATTTAGCAAAACAGATTTTATAAATAAAACTTCCTAAGACTAGCAAGAGATTTAGACATCCAGGTACAGGAGGCTCAGAGGTCCCCAAACACATACATAGCAAAAAGATCTTCTCCATGGCACATTGTAGGCAAACATTCTAAAGTCAAAGAGAATAAAATAAAATTAAAATTGAATTAAATTAAAACAGCAAGAGAAAAGCATCTAGTCACCTATAAGGGAATTGCCATCAGACTAACAGCAGATTTCTCAGCAGAAATTTTACAAACCAGAAAGAATGGGATGATATATTCAAAGTTCTGAAAGAAAAAAGCTGCTAATCAAAAATACTATACCCAGCAAAATTGCTGTTCATAGAAGAAGAAGAGAGACAGACAAAAGATGAGAGACTTTATCACCACTAGATCTGCCCTAAGAAAGTTCTCAAGGGAGTCCTAAACCTGGCAGTGAAAGGATTACATTTACCATCATAAAAACACACATAGTTATAAACCTCACTGATAAAGCAAACACACAAATGAGGCAGAGAAACAGCTCAAACGGTACCACTACAGAAAACCACCAAACCATAATGAAAAACAAGAGAAAAAGAAAGGAACAAAGGATATACATAACAACCAGAAAAAATAACAATATGCCAGAAACAAACCCTCACATACTAATAATAAACTTGAATGTAAATGTATTAAATTCTCCACATAAAAGATATAGACTGGCTGAATGTATTTTTAAAAAACATGATCTAACTATATGCTGTGTACAAGAAATGAACTTTACCTGTAAAGACACATATAGGCTGACAGTAAAGACATGGAAGAACGTACATATCCTACTCAAATGGGAACCAAAAATGAGCAGGAGTAGCTATACTTATAGCAAATAAATTAGAGTTTAAGTCAAAAACAGTAAAAAAGGCAAAGTCACTATAAAATGACAAAGGGATCAATCCAGTAAGAAGATATAATTGAAATACATACACACCTAACACTGGAGCTCCCAGATTCAAAGAGCAAATATTACTAGATCTAAACAGAGAGATAGGCTTAAATACAATAATAGTGGGGGACCTCAACATTCCACTCTCGGTATTAGACAGATTATCTAAATAGAAAATCGACAAAAAAACATTGGACTTAAACTGAACTCTAGACCAAATGGACCTAACAGACATTTACAGAACAGTTTATCTAACACCTACAGACTATACATTCTTCTCATCAGCATGTGGAACATTCTCCAGGATAGACCATATGTTAGGCCACAAAACAAGTCTCAACAAATTTTTAAAAATTGGAATCATACAAAGTATCTTCTCAGACCACAAGAGAATAAAACTAGAAATCAATACCAAGAGGAACTTTGGAAACTCTGCAAATACATGGAAATTAAACAACATGCTCCTGGATGACCACTGAGCCAATGAAGAAATTAAAATGGAAATCAAAAAATTTCTTGAAGAAAATGAAAACGGAAACACAATATACCAAAACCTGTGGGATACAGCAGAAGCAGTGCCAAGAGGGAAGTTTATGGCAGCAAATGCCTACTTCAAAAAAGTAGAACAGAACTAGAAAAGGAAGAACAAACCAAGCCAAAATCAGCATAAGGAAAGAAATAAAGACCAGAGCACACCTACAGAAAATAGAGACTAAAAAAATACAAAGGATCAATAAATAAAAAGATGGAAAATAATCCTAAAATTTATATGGAACCACAAAAGACCCAGAATAGCCAAAGCTAGCCTGAGCAAAAAGAGCAAAACTGGAAGAATCACATTACCTGACTTAAAATTATACCACAGACCTATAGTAACCAAAACAACATGGTACTGGCATTAAAACAGACACATAGACCAAGGGAACAGAATAGAGAACCCAGAAACAAATCTATACAGTAAATTAATTTTCAACAAGTGTGCCAAGAATATACATTGGGGAAAGGATAGTCTTCAATGAATGACACTGGGAAAGCTGGATAAATATATATGCAGAATGAAACTAGACCCCAATCTCTCATCATACACAAAAATCAAAATGGATTAAAGACTTAAATCTAAGACCTCAAACTATGAAACTACTAAAAGAAAACATTGGGGAAACTCTCCAGAACATTGGACTGGGCAAAGATTTTTTGAGTAATGTCCCAGAAGCACAGCCAACCAAAGCAAAAATGGACAAATAGGATCACATCAAGTTTAAAAAGCTTCTGCACAGCAAAGGAAACAATCAACAAAGTGTAGGAAACCCCACAGAATGGGAGAAGGTAATATGCTGGGACTGATGAATTAATCCATTGTCAATCTGACAATGGATTAATAACCAGAATACATAAGGAGCTTAAACAACTCTATAGGAAAAAAATCTAATGATCTTATGAAAAATGGGCAAAAGATCTGAATAGACATTTCTCAAAAGAAGACATGTAAATGTCCAACAGGTGTATGAAAAAATGCTCAACTTCTAATCACTGGGGAAATGTAAGTCAAAACCACAATGGGATATCATCTTACCTTCAGTTAGAATGGCTATTACTAAAAAGACAAAAAAAAAAAAAACCCACAGATGCTGGCAAGGATATGGAGAAAAGGAAACTTTTATCCACTGTTGGTAGGAGTGTAAATTAGCACAGCCATTGTCAAAAACAGTATGCAGATTTCTCAAAAAAAAAAGCTAAAAATAGAACTACCATATGATCTAGCAATCCCACTACTGGGAATTTATCCAAAGGAAAAGAAACCAATATGTCAAAGAGATACATGCACGCTCATGTTTATTGTAGCGCTGTTCACAATAATCAAGATACGGAGTCAACCTACGTGTCCATCAATGGATGAATGGAGAAAATGTGGCATGTATACACAATGTAATACTATTTGGCCATAGAAAATAATGGAGTCATTCCTTTTGCAGCAACATGGTTGAAACTGGAGGTCATTATGTTAAGTGAAATAAGCCAGACACAGAAAGACAAATACTGCACATTCTCACTCATATGTGGGAGCTACAAAAGTTGATCACATGAAGATAGAGTGGAATGGATACCAGAGACTGGGAAGGGTATATGGGTGGAAGCGGGGAGCAGGGGATGACATGGAAGGGATGAGAGATTGGTTAATGAGAATAAACATACATACTTAGTTAGGAGAAACAAGTTCTAATGTTCAGTAGCAGAGTAGGGTTACTATAGTAAACAACGTGTTATATTTTTCAAAATAGCTAGAAGAGAGGACTTGAAGTGTACCCAACACATAGAAATGATTAATACATGGGTAATGGATACCCTAAATACTCTGACTTGATCTTTACACACTATGCATGTAATAAAATTTCATGTGTACCTTATAAATATATACAAATATAATGTATCATTTTTAAAAAAAATAACCTGATGCCTCATTAGCCTAGGCATGGAACAAACTTCAGTGTTCTAAGAGGGGCTGGAGACTGATGAATAATGAGAAAGCTGAGAAAATTATACAACACAAAAGTAGTATCTGAACTTCTATCAGCCACCGATATAGTATGTTGTGATATTAACCGTCATAATCCATTTGTTACCACATTTTAAAATGTAAACTATTAGAGAATTTCTCTACCTTTTGGGATAGTAAATTTTGTTTCTATAGAATTTATTCTGTATTGAACTTTTACTGTTCCTTAAAGCAAGGTGTACCTGAGAAGTTCGTGTTAAAGAGTCTCATAAAGTCTTATATTATCTGTGACCTCTGCACGTTTACCAACACAAGAACCATGTTGTACCTGAGAGTATTGTGGAGACTCTTTTTAATACTTGGAAGGTCATGCACAGTTCAAATTAGATTTAGGGAGTGCCTTGTTCAACCACATTTATGATGTGTCCCTTATTGGCCAGAGTAGATCCTGACACCTAAGCAGAATGAAGAACATTTCCTGGGTGCAGTACATACTTCAAAACATTTAATATTAGTGTGTTGAAAAGAGCATCAAGGCAACACTTTTAAAATTTTAAGTAAAAGTATAGGAAAATGTATTTATGAGTTTGGAGTAGGGAAACCTTTTTTTTTGAGAGACAGGGTCTTGCTCTATCGCCCAGGCTGGAGTACAGTACCATGATCAGGGCTCAGTGCAGCGTCAAACTCCTAGTCTTTAGTGATCCTCCTGCCTCAGCCTCCCTAGTACCTAGGACTACAGGCACATGCCATCTTTTTTCTTTCTTAAGAAACAGGGTCTCACTGTGTTGCCTAAGCTGGTCTCAAACTCCTGGGCTCAAGTTATCCTCCCACCTTAGCCTCCCAAAGTGCTGGGATTTTAGGCATGAACCACTCACTGTACCCAGCAGGGAAATTCTTAAGATAAACTGAGGATCACTCATAAGAAGTTTATAAATTTGACACATTAAAATTATAAATTTCTGTTCATCAAAAAACATAATTAAAATGTGAAACAAAATCCAAAAACCAGAAGATATTTGTTACACATATGACTGATAAGGGATTGTTACCAAGAATATATAAAGAACTTCTCAAACCATTTTTTATAAAAGACACCCATTATAAAAATGATTTGAATAAGCAGTTCGTAGAAGAAGAAACATGAATGACTAATAAACATAAAAAGATTATCATTCTTACTAGTAATCTGGAAAATACAAGTTAATACCACCAAGTTAACATTTCATGCCTATCAAATTTGCAAAAAATCACCAAGTCTGACAGTTCCAATTTTGGCTAGAATGTAGAACGAGAGACATTTTCTACACTGCTGGTGGTAGTGTAAATAGTTACAACCACTTTGGAGAACAATATGGCAATAGCTATTAAAGTTGAAGATGTATGTAACTGATGAATGACCCAGCACTTTTACTCCTAGGTGAATTCCTGGAGAGACTTTCTCATGATAAGTCAGGAGATATGCACATGAATATATTTTTAAAAGCACATTGTTTATAATACCAAGAAATTGGAAACAACTTAAATCCCCACGAGCAAGGGAATAAATAAATTATGGTATATTAAATATACAGTGAATACTATATACTAGAGGAAAATGAATGGACTAGAACTACATGAATAAATATAGATGAATATCACAAGCATAGTGCTGAGCAAAAAAAACAAGTGTAGAAGAATATGTATATAATGGAACAGTTTATATAAAGTTTTAAAATATCCTCAACAATTCTATTGCTGTAATATATAATTATATAATATATAATTACATATTATATATTGTTGTAATATATAATTCTATGTAGTATACTTATAAGTATATATAGAAATATATAAAAATTATAAACAAATTCAAGATAGTATTTAATTGTTGGGCAAGAAAGGGCAAGGTGATCAGGGAAGAGGTACACAATAAAAATTCAACTATATTCGTAATGTTTTATTTCTTAAGTTGAGTAGTAGGAACATAAGTATTTATTGTATTATTCTTTGTGCCTTTTTATAACTTGTAAACATTTTAAATGGTTTTTGAAGGTATTGGATTGGATTTAGAGTCAGGAGGAGACTCTAGCTTGCCGCTAACCAACTGTATGTCCTTAGGCAAGTCACTTTTCCAGAGAAAATTGGAACAGCTTTTATGACACCAGAAGTTGGACTTATTTAAAATCATGGACAAACTGTAATATACACTTGTCAATGGCTGTCTGGCAGTGTCTGCACAGTTTTTCAGTTTCACCAAAATTTATTGAAGTCAAAAGAAAAATACGCATAAAGGCCACAAAACACTAAAGTAAAACTTACAATGTCAAAAACCTTGACCACATTGTATGTACATTGTTTTGAGTTCATTATTCTATCCCTGGCTACCAAAATATAGACAGACAGGTGCTAGGCCTACATAGAAGGTTCTACATGATTTGGAACCAGCCACCTGTACTTAAAGAACTGAACCAAGCAAACTTAAGTGATCACAGGGAAGATTCTGTAGTTGCTAGGTTTTTTTTTCCCCCTCTTGGTATGTTAAGATTTATATGGGTGGCTGAAATAATTATGTACAGCTGATACAGATACTAAGATTTTTTAGATGTATCCATACCAACCCTTCTGTGAATATTCTCTGTATTAGAATGCATCTTGTCTTTTTAGCATTTGAAAAAGATAATTCAGGGGTTGGTATTTTTTCAAAGCTTGCTTTAGAAAAATGGTTGACATAACATGCATGATACCTAACATCACTCAGTTTTTTGGTTTTTTTTTAAGACTTTAGTTTTGATTGTTTCATGAAATGTTGAAGATGTTTTAAGTGTGTAGTGAATAACTTTTAGTCTTTTTTAAAACTTAGGCCCTCTGATTAATATTCAGTTTGTCCATAAATAGGCTTTATCAATCCATTCTATTACCCTTTACAAAAACCCTTTGTTTCATTTAAGTGGGTCTATCTCTCTATCCCTTATTTTAATTCAAATATTCCATTGTGAAATTTTGCTTTCTTGGCAAATTCCAACAATGCAAAAACTGCAGTTACTTTTGCTGTCGCCGTAATGTATGGTGATCAGATCAGGGTAACTAGCGTATCTATCATCTCAAACATTTATTATTTCTTTGTTTTGGAAGCATTCAGTATCCTCCCTTTAGCTATTTGAAACTATATATTATTGTTAACTATAGTCATCCTACATTGGTGTAGAATACTAGAACTTATTCTCCTATCTAGTTGTAATTTTGTATCCTTTTGCAAATTTCTCCATATCCCTCCCTTCCCCCTCCCCTTCCCAGCCTCTAGTATTCTTCTTTTCTACTTTCCACTTTTATGAGATCAACATTTTAAAGTTTCCACATATGAGTGAGAATATATGGTGTTTAATTTTCTGTTCCTTATTTCACTTAACATAATGTCCTCTAGTTCCATCCATGTTGCCACAAATGACAGGATTTTCATTCTTTTTTATGGATGAGTAGTATTCCATTGTGCATATTATACCAAATTTTCTTTATCCATTCATCTATTAATGGATACTTAGGTTCCTTCCAAATTTTGGCTATTGCAAATCGTGCTGCAGTAAACATGGGGGTGCAGATGTCTTTCTGATATAATGACTTCCTTTTCTTTGGATCAATTTCCAGTAGTGAGATTGCTAGATCATATGGTAGTTCTATTTTTAATTTTTTGAGAAATCTTCATATTGTTCTTCATAGTGTCTATTGCTCTCAATTGCCACTATGCTAATTTATATTTGAGAAAGAATGTGATTCACTTTCTAATATTTCTTCAATAGAAAGTAGATAAGATTTCTGATTGTTTCTTAACAATCTTCTCAAAAGATTGCAGAAATCACAGTTGGAAACAGAGATATTCAGTCTGCTAAGATGGCTGAGGTTATAATTTAATCATTGTTTATACATCTATGAAATATTATAGGAGGATGTCAACTACCAGTTTTCCTTCTCTTGTGAAGACAAAGCTAAAAGAAACAGGTTTAAAGTATATTGGTAGTGTTAGGTTACATATAACAAAGAAATGCTCAATAATGAGGTTTGTTAGATACTAGATTAGTCAACAAAAAAAGATAGCTGAATTTCACTCATGGGAAAATCCTTATGAAATAGGATAGATAATCATCTAACATGATCGGCTAGTGGGAATGATCTTCATGTAACTAAATGGCCTCTTAGGACTCCTTCCAAACTCTGAATTCTGTGAAAATAATGTAATTAAAACCTGTTTCCAAAATAAATATATAGTTATTAATACTACATAGAATTGTTTAATAAGTTTACAATAAATGTCTACCACATTGGCATACAAATCTAGAATACCCTGGAGCCATGTTATAACATTGTCATAGAATCTTTGTTATTGGTATTGTTATTGTTGTTTAAGTTGGAACATTAATAGATGAGGAAACTGAGGATCAGAGGTTAAGGGACTTGCCCAAGGTCATAAGGTAGCACTTTCAGGACTAAAACCTAGCTTTGTATTTCTACTTCTGGTTCAAAGCTTTCCATCTCATCGCCCTCCTGACCTTGGGCTTCCCGTTCTGGGAGTGCTTAGAGGTGAGGCTGAGATATGTCCTGGAGAAACTTACTTAATGTCAGTTATGTTCTGTATCAAATAGAACTACAAGAGATCTAGGAGAAGCTTCAGCAACCTTGAAATTAAGGAACACTGGTTTTCCCTGCCTCTGGAGGGGCCAGAGTAGTTATATATAGTCAGTCTCCTTCACTACATTCAAAGGAACCATATCTGCCTTTGCTCATTGCTGAAACTATAGTTCTTGACACAAAGGTACGAAAATATCTGTTAAATGAGTGAATGGATATAAATGAAATTAACTTTCTTTATTTTATAATCAGACATAAATTTTGTACTAGGCCACTGGCTATTTGTAAAGCTGGGTATATCCTCTCTTTTATTTTTCAAAAGGCCTCTCCAAGATATATCTTTTTTAGTTTTATTTTTTTACCTCCTCTGCTTAGGAAAGTAAGACAAAACTAAACTTAAAAAACAAGTTTCACTTTTTCCCAGGTAGGAGCTTCCATGTTGGTTTGCCTCTTGTGGTAGAGTCAAATTTACTGCAGCAATTAACAACATGTTGTGCTATTAAATCACCACCAACACAAAATGCTTTAATTAAGCAACCATGTGCCCAAGATGCTGATTGAAATTAAGCAGCTGTGGTTCCTGCTTGTAGTCTAACTCAGACAAGACTGATCAGGACATGCTGTATGTGTAAAAGGACCCAAAACTTGAACAAATGACAAATAGTAAATTATTTACATACATGAATTTGAGTTGGTATATAATACACTCTGATATAGGAAGATCCAGTATACAAGATTTTGAATTTTAAGATGAACTAACTGAGATTTAGGTTATAGCATGTCTGCCATTTATTTACTACCTACTATGTGCAAGACATTATGCTGGGGGCTCTCTATACTTACTTTCTGAATTTTCACAAAAACCCTGTGTGATTGGCATTATCCTCTGTATACAGACAAACAGGCATGGAGAAGTTAAGTAATTACTCATTGCCACTTTGTAAATAAGGCGGAATTCAAGGCCAGGTTACCTGAATTGATAATCTATTATATTTCTATTGTACCATCCTACCTTTTCCAGTGTAATGAAAGGAATACTGGATAAGTAATCAAGATATCTGAATTTTAGACTTTGTTCTGTCTTGGGAAAGTCAACTAATAACTCTGACTTTAGATTTTCTTTTTTATATAATGGAGAAAGATCATTTATTGTCTATGTTAGGGCATGCCTGTGGTGACAGTACTTCCTATATGAATAGTCTCGACTTGTTCTACCAATAGAAGAGAGTATTTAATATTGGGATTATCAACATATCTGAGACTCTTTTGTATTTAGTTGGCAGTACATATTTATCTAACAAATATTTGTTGAGTACTTAAAATATGGAAGGCACTGCGCTATGTGATAGAGATACACTGATGTGGGGAAACAAAAAGACAATGTACCCCACCTTCATGGAGCATACAATAATTTAGTGGGAGACACAGACATTAAAAACCTACCAATAAATGTAAAAATTACAAATGGGTTACATGCTACAAAAGAGAAGAATGTGATTCCATGAAAACATGATATGGTACCTTGACTCACATGACAATGAAGAGGGCTTAGACTGAGATCTGAAGGAGGAGTAGGAGTTATCTAGACAGATGGTAGGGGGTAAGAGAGTTCCAAGCAGAGGAAATGGCATGTGCAAGGTCCTATGGTAGCAAGGAGCATAGAGAGTTTCAACAAATGAAGAGTCAAGTATAGCTGGAACATAGAAAGAAATAGGGAGAGAGTAGAGCAAGAAGAGGCTTGAGGGTAGGTAGAGTCTAAACTATGCCAGGGCTCATAGGCCATGTTAAGATCTTAGTTAAGCTCTGGTTAAGTTTAGCTTACTTTGGACTTTATGAAAAAGAAATGACTCGATTTTTTATTGTATACTTATGTTTACAAAGAAATTTTCTAGTTATATACCATCCACATTTTAAGCAGTTAAAAAGAGTAAACATAGTTGGAAATGCGACTTAGAAATGAATGACATATATTTATGAATGGAAACTAGGAAGAAAATTCTATAGATGAGAATTAAAATCTGTGACACATAGTATCTTAAGAGGATTCAATTCACTAAGTAGGCAAAATTTTAAATGTAACATGTGTTTTTTGGACAGCTATTATAAAAGATACTGCTAAATAAGAAAAATAATGCCATATCTGGGTAAGAGCTATTGCTGGTAAAAGTGAGAGAAAGAAGAAAATGGTTGTGTGCTAGTGTAGTCTGGGAAAACATGATGAAGATGATTATAGTTGAATTTACCCCTGGATACTGGATATGGACTACAGGAGGAGGGCACACTAGATACCTCTATTGTGTCTCAAAAACACAAATAATAATTTTAGATTTTGGAGTGTAAGAAGGAGGAAATAGATTTCTTAGCCTTTGCCTCTTTTACCACAGTTTTTTCATCCAGAGTAATCTAAAGACAAGTTGGGGAGTTATTTCCTAGACCACATCCTGTGTGTGTCTACCTACCAATCACTTCTAATGCCATAGACTTTCAATTTACAACAGCATCTTAGAGATCATTTGGTCTACTTCCTTTATTTAATAAATTAGGAAACAGGCTCCTGTCAGGCATTGAGTCAGAGTTATCAGTGTCCACCCATCTGATCGCTAACAGAATATTTGGAGAGATATCATTTAAAGAGAGAAGCAGGGACAGAAAATGACCTTAGTGTGTCAGTATAAAGAATACAAACTTTGGAATCAGAATGCCTATCTTCACAGTTCTGGTACTGCCAGGGACCTTGAATAAATTACTTAGTATCTCTGAACTTAAATTTCCTCAAGTGTAAAATAGGGCTAAGAAAAGTACTTCCTTTACAAGTGGGCATAAGGAATAAATGTGATTATGAGTAAAAGTGTTTTGTAGTCAAAATGTAAATTATGAAACCTTACGTAAATATAAATTGCTGTGCTGACAGAATACACCAAACCAAATTGTACAGCCAATGACAGCAACTGTACTGAATAGTGTTGTGTTTTGGCTTCCTCTTTTTTCTTCTCCCTATTTTGTTAATCTTATTGTTTTTATTGTTTGTATATTATATGTTTATTGTATGTATATTATAAATTTATTGTATTCATCTATTACTGGGAAAGGATACAAATTACAACTAGCCAAAAGAATAGTCCCATATGGCAGAGTTCAGGAAGGTTCCAATCATGAAGCTTCCATTATCCTCAGGACATGTTACCCTCCTAGCATCAATATGTATCAGTACACATGGAGTATTGCCAACTTAGGAAGCTCACCTAAGCTTTAGTGTTCAGACTTTTTGTTGAAGATTAATTACATAGGCATGATTGATTCATTTATTGCCCATGTGGTTGAACTCAGTGTTTAGGTCAACTGATACTGCATGACTCAAAGCCTCCAACCTAAGTCACATAGTTGATTTTTCTGATGTGGCCAGCTCCCACCTAAAGACTCTCAGGTTTGTAATGTCATAACTGTGCTCCTGAAAGAAGTTGGATGTGGTTAAGATCTTGCTGGTAAATGTCTTCGATGATAGGGCCGTTGAGGTACCCCATGAGTAGCAAGATAAGGTATGTTTTATTCCTTTCAAGGTGAAGACAAACTGCAACTGAGAGGCTATTCAAATAGACACTAAATATTAACAAAAATCTATAAAAGCAAAATAATTTTTCAATAGTTAATTGAGTGGAGTCAATATTATTGGCTATGGGCCTTAATCAGTAGTATCATGGCATTAAGGTTGCAGTAGCCCACTGTTAAGTGCCATTCATTTTCATTAGGTTTGGGCATTAGCCATATTGGGCTCATCAAGAAGAAGGCAGCAGGAATAATAGCTGCTTCTTTTAGTAGGTCTTGTATAATGGGTCTTATTTCTTGTACACCTTGTTTCTATCTATATTGGGCCACATTTACTATTTTAACCTGGTGGTGGTGGTGGGGAGGTCCATGGGGTACCATTTGTCAAGCTTATTTTAAGTGCCAAATACTTAATATTGTTTAAATTTGTTACTCTTTGGGTCAGAGCATCAATGCTCACTGTATTAGTCTGTTCTCACACTGCTATAAGCTACCCAAAACTGGTAATTTATGGAAAAAAAGAGGTTTAATTGACTCACAGTTCCACCGGGTGCACAGGAAGAATGTCTGGGAGGCTTCAGAAAACTAACAATCGTGGCAGAAGGCGAAAGGGGAAGAGAGAGAGCAAAGAGGGAAGTGCTACACACTTTTAAACAACGAGATCTCATGAGAACTCACTATCATGAGGACAGCAAGGGGGAAATCCACTGCTGTGATCCAGTCACTTCCCACTGAGTCCCTCCCCCAACATAGGGAA
Source organism: Pan paniscus (assembly GCF_029289425.2). Classification (NCBI taxonomy): domain Eukaryota; kingdom Metazoa; phylum Chordata; class Mammalia; order Primates; family Hominidae; genus Pan; species Pan paniscus. The sequence goes on from NC_073272.2 coordinate 69,487,204, forward strand.
TTACAATTCGACATGAGATTTGGGTGGGGACACAGAGCCAAACCATATCACTTACACTGGGATATTTTAGGTCAATGAGCACTATGACCCTGAGGAATTTAGGCAAGGTAAATGTTAAGGTGAGGCATACCTGTTTGTCCTCTATTTTATATTTGGCAACTCCTCCAACAGTATAAGAAGTACTTTGTTTAAAAATTTAATGTGATCTCCTAACAGTATAAGAGGTACTTTGTTTAAAAATTTAGTGTGATCTCCAGATACAACTGTAACTGGAGTCCCAGAATTGATTAAGACCCTGAAGATTTGCCATTTGGTGCATCTTGGTAGATGTTAAAATTAATAAATTAATTTAGAACTGAGGTTGTAGAGGCACAAAAGCTAATTAAAGCCCTTTTTACCTTTCTTTTGCATAGATTGTTTTAGTAAATGTTGGATTTCCAATTGGGTAAAAAAAATCATAAGCCTCTGCTTTAGTTATTGTTTCCTCCTCCATATCAAGATTTCTTGTTGGCCAGGTGCGGTGGCTCACACCTGTAATCCCAGCACTTTGGGGGGCTGAGGTGGGCGGATCACGAGGTCAGGAGTTCGAGACCAGCCTGACCAACATGGTGAAACCCCGTCTCAACTAAATACAAAAATTAGCTGGGCGTGGTGGTGCACGCCTGTAATCCCAACTACTCAGGAGGCTGAGGCAGGAGAATTGCCTGAACCTGGGAGGCAGAGGTTGCAGTGAGCCAAGATCGTGCCATTGCACTCCAGCCTGGGTGACAGAGCGAGACTCCATCTCAAAAAAAAAAAAAAAAAAAAAAGATTTTTTGTTTTATTTTTGTGGTTATTGGATATTCATCAAGGAGAGAGAGTCCTCTCTCCCTGCTCATATTTATAAGTTTCTTCCTCCAGAGAGTTGCAATTCAGTATCATCAGGGTTAAGGGCCTCCCTACAGTGATTGTTGCTCTATTGGGTTTAAGAAACCTGGGCTGGCTGGGCACGGTGGCTCACACCTGTAATCCCAGCACTTTGGGAGGTCAAGGCAGGTGGATCACCTGAGGTCAGGAGTTTGAGACCAGCCTGGCCAACATGGTGAAACCGCATTCTACTAAAAATACAAAAATTAGCTGGGCGTGGTGGTGGCCACCTGTAATCCTAGCTATTCAAGAAGCTGAGGCAGGAGAATCACTTGAACCCAGGAGGTGGAGGTTGCAGTGAGTCGAGATCACGCCATTGCACTCCAGCCTGGGCAACAAGAGCGAGACTCCATCTCAAAAAAAAAAAAAAAATAGAAACCTGGGCTTCGGTGAGATTTAATTTAATCCTTTGGCATGTTGACAAGTCACAGCCCTCAACTGAACCCAGAGTTTTTGTTGGTCATTTTTATAGTTGTCCATTAGGGTGATAGTTTCCTCTGGACATTTAAAAGGAGTAAGGGTAAAACATTTGGGGCTGTCTTCTATAAGGGCTTGTGCCACTGGATAACATGGGCATCTTTTTATAGCCTTGAGGACCAGAATCTGTTTGGATGGCATACGCAGTAGCAGCAGTAGCAAAGGCATCATACAGTCCTAGTTAGCCATCTGATTTTTGGAGTGTAGACTTCAACATGCCACATGGTGACTACTCTGCTTCATATAATCAACTAACCAATGGGCCCATATATAGTACAAGATGTAGACTTTCCCCTGAGCACTCTATAAAATGGGGACCAAGGCCTCATTAAGGCATACAACCAATGGTCATAGAGTAAAAGTCCTCTGCCTGAGCCTAGCATCAATCATGCCTTATTCTAGAATTGAGACACATGATTCAAACTGAAACACTCATAAAGGCCTGGGCCAATATGCATGACCCAGGGCTACTCTAAGTAGGGCCCCAATACCATATTCCTATCCCTAAATGTAAATCACTGAAACTTATTGATTAGGTAGATTAAATCTATAACAGAGTCTTGGTAGGAGTTGGCATATGCAGTACAGCACAGCACAACTCATAGTGCAGGCTGACCAGCAGGCAGCAGCACATTTCAAAGTGTACCCTGGCCAGTTAGCAAGCCAAAAGCAAGAGAAGAAAGACCCCTAGGTAGTGATGGTTATTGCCCCAACATCCTCCTCACGGTGCCAATTTTCTTGTGGTTGCCCTGCAAGAGGGGATAATTCCCCTCACCCAAAATGTGGTTTGGATGTCAAGACCAATGATGCCACACATGCAGTAAAAAAGGCATGAGAAGGTTTATTACAGACATAATGAGGTTTTCTGGAGAGAGCAGGGATGGCTCCCAAGCCAATCTGAAATGGCTTCAGTGAAGAGAATGGCAAGTATCTTTGGTTTTTATTGTGGTTAGGTGGTGGGGCCAAGGTGAGGTTTCCTGTGCTGGTTGTGCCTTGTGTGGTTTGAACTTTGAGGCTTGCACCATGGGAAAGAGTTACCAGGCCCTCTTATCACCTTGTCCTGATGTGGGACAAAAAGGGGAAGGGACAGGAGTGGGGCTTGAAAGCTGTCACCAATTATACAACAAAAATATACTCAGGCTCTTTATTATAATTTTCATCTCTAAAAATAAATTCCAGTGCCACCAGTAAAAGGAAAAGTAGAAGCTTACCAGCTAAACAAGATGACTAAAATGAAAACATGTTCAGTTTCTTTTAAAAAGCTACTAGTGTTTTTTAAAATATCGATGTTAGTAATCTCAGATTTATTCTTCTTAAATTTATCAGCCTTCTTTTTGATGCTGTACTGAAAATTAAGATGTAGTAGTGATATCCATTCTCTTCCACTATGTAATTCTATTTTTAGAAGTCCTATGTAGCTTTAATGCTATGCTTTATTTTGAAAATATAGTTTTATTTATAAAGATTTCTTATCTGTCTTTGGATAAAACCAAATATTGCCTCACAGAAGCTGAGACCTCTGGTCTGCATCAGTGCACTTGTATTCTGTACCACAAACTAATTGTGCTTCTTGGAAAAACCATTCGTTCTGTGCATTAGATTCTTCATCTGTAAATTTGTTCATCCAATGTCTGCTTTCTATGAGATAGACTTTGAATGAGGTGTTGAGGGTACAGAAATGAATAAGGCATGCTCCTTGCTCTTAAAGAGCTCACAGTCTGGTGGGGGACATAAATGTCTGCAATTACAATATGATACAGTAATTGTCATGATAGAAGTCTGCAGGTGGTGCTGGGAATAATAGTGATATGGATAATACCTTTACTAGGTATTCTTCACTAGGAGAGGAATAAATGGAGAACAACCATGTTAAAGTACTTTGAGATGTATAACGTGAAACAAAATCACAAATAGATACCCAACTTCATTTCATCTAATTTATTCATTTTGAGCTTAAGTACTTAGAGCTTTTGGTACTCTTGAAATGTATTTTTGGAATTTTGGAATTACTGTGGGACTGTATTTGATACGTTTCTAATTAAGATTTATTTTTAGTTTTTGATGGTCATATTCTCCAGATGATGAAACTGTGTGTTCTTCTTACCACCATGGTTGAGTGCAGCTGGGGCAAATGACACAACTGGCAGACTGCTAATACTATAAAATTATGGTTTCTAAAGGACTCAGTTGGGCCCCCAGAGCACCATTCAGTAATCCTTTTATGTGTTCTTAATTATTCCCCTCTCCTGTTGACAGGGGCTACTACCATTGCAAACCTTGACTACCTTTCTCATGAGCACTGCTCCACACATTCTCCTCAATATGAGCCTTGCCAGCCAGTCTTACCAGTCTTACCTTCTGTCATTCTCTTAAGACACAGTTATACTGCATTTCTACCTAACTATTGAGTGAGTCATGCTGCTTTAGGTCTCTGTACCTTTGTACATTCTATTCCTCTGATGGGAATCCATCACCCCACACCAAACTTAACCAGCTTCTAATTTTTTCAAGACTCAGCTCACATATCTCCACTCTCTGAGGCCTTCTTTGGCAGCCCAAGCATAGTTAGCCACTCCTTCATTTGCATCACCACTAGACATAGTATTTTCTGCTGTTATAGAATGTAGCATACTCTATTATACTTGTTTACTTTCTTAATTTTCTCCTCTAATAAACTGTCAAGTCCTCAAGAACAGGGACTATCTATCTTTGGTCTCCAGCACCTAGTATAATGTTGGCACAAACATAAATATTTATTGAGAGAGGAAAGGTAAGGAAACAACATAAATATTAGACATATACAGCTTCTTTCAGAAAGCAAAACCACTGTTTTATTAATTTCAATCTTTTAAGCTAATTTGCAGTGGCATACCCCAGTTTCCTTTTTCTCTCAACCTTTAGGAAAATTTCTTTCAATTTAATAGAAAGATGCTGCATTAAAAAAAAAAAACTCCAACAAAGACAGCTGTCTGACAGCTGTAGACCATCTGTGCTTTCAGTCCTGGGTAAAAACATCTGGCTACTTGAGAATAGAAGCTCTGTAGTAAAGCAGTTTCCTAGACTGATGGTGATTAGTATTCTACAAATATGCCTTGCATTGTCCCACTTTGAAGTGATATAATGTACACAACTTGTCCCTCTAAATTATGAAGTTTCTTTTTGCTTGTATACCTCAACGAAGGTTAACAAACAACAAAAACAAAAAATGAAGTGTTATCATGTTGCTACATTTTGGCCATGAAAACTGCTTTTGTCATAAAAGACAACATCACAAAAAGTAAGTGATGAATCCAGAGGAGTGTGCATATGTACCCATACATTTATGTTGTTAGGCAACCGTCTATACCACATATGAATTTCTCCTCAAACAAAATATTCAAACTAAATGCCAAACATCCTTTTCTATGTTTCCCAGATTTGGAACTACCTCAGGGACTATTTCCATTTAAAAAGCCATGGAAGAAATAAAGTATAAAAGACCTGGTTCCATGTATCAAAATACCTGCAGTTCTGTCTAGCTATATTTAACCCTCCTTGATCAACTAATAAGTTTCCTCTTACTTATTTGTACAGAATTCTGAAAAATATCATATCAATTACATGAGTAGCATCATATGCACACATTCTATTTCAAATGTTCAGTCTTTAATAAAGCTGTGAGTAGCGGGACTGATCCAAGATGGTCGATTAGAAGCAGCTGCAGTTTGTGGCACTCACAGAGAGTAATGAAAAGGGGTGAGTGAATTCAGCACCTTCATCTGAAATATCCGGCTTCTCACACTGGGACTGACTAGGTAAACAACTTGACCAACAGAGAATGAAGAAAAGCACGATGGGGTGACAGCCCACACAGGAGCAGCACAGAGCCAAAGGAACCCCCATCCCCAGCCAAGGGAAGCCGTGAGTGATTGTGCAACCCCACACAAGAAAACATGCTTCTCCCATGGATCTTTGCAACCCATGGATCAGGAGATCCCCTCGTGAACCCATGCCACCAGGGCCTTGGGTCTGATAGACAGAGCTGTATAGAGTCTTGGCAGAATAGCCACTCAGGCATACACAGAGACCCAGGAGTTTTATATACTTTGGCCCTGGGATCCCCAGCAAGGCAGGAAATCCGTCCGTACATATCCCTAGGAAAGGGGCTGAATCCAGGGAGCCAAGCAACGTCATTCTTTGGGCCCCACTTCCACGTTATCTCACAAGTTAAGACCCACAGGTTTGGAATTCCAGCTAGCCAATGGCAATGGGCTGGAGTCTGACTGAGACAAGTCCAAGTTCCTGGGGGGAGGGGAAGTTGCCATCTCTGCAGTTAAGTCGACTCAGCTGCTCCAGCCTGCCGGCTTTGGAGAGTCCAGATGGTCCAGAGGAGGAGAGGTCCCCCACAACACAGTACAGCTGCCTTGCCAGATTGTGGCCAAACTGCTTCTTTAAGCAGGACACTGATCCATTCCTCCTCGCTGGGTGGGACATCCCTGCAGGAGCTTCAGCCACTTCAGCCAGGATTCTATGGACAGAGCTATGATCTCTCCCTGGGACAGCTTCTGGAGTTGGGGTGGGGGTGGGGGGTAGCCACCATGTCAGCAGTTGGGTAGACTCAGCCGTTCCAGCCTGCTGGCTGTGGAGAAAACAGTCTGGACGAGGAAGGGTCCCTCACAGTGCAGCACAGCTGCCTTGCCAGATCTTGGCCAGAGTGCTTCTTTAATTGGGACCCCGATCCATTTCTCCACACTAGGTGGGACCTCCCTGCGGGGGCTTCAGCCACACCAGCAAGGGTTCTACAGACAAATCTCTGATCTCTCCCTGGGACAGAGCTTCTGGGCGTAGGGGCGGCTGCCACCTCCACAGTTCAGTTGACTCAGCCGCTCCAGCTTGCTGGCTGTGGAGAATACAGGTGGTCTTGATGGGGAAGGTCCCCCACAACACAGCACACTTGCATTGCCCAAAAGCAGCCAGACTGCTTCTTAGGGCAGGTCCCTGATCCAGTTCCTCCTGACTGGGTGAGATCTTTCAACTATAGGAGGTGGTGGATCTCCAGCCACCTCCTTTAGGTTTGTGCAGGACAGCAAGAGGTCAGCAGCCCCCTGGGATGGAGCTACCAGAGGAAGGAGGTGGCTGCTGTCTTTGCTGTTTCATGGCCTTTACTGGTGATAACTCCAGGCATGGGACAAACCAAGGCAACTGGGGTCTGGAATGGACCCCCAGAAAACCATGGCAGCCCTGAGGTAGAGTGGCCTGACTGTTAAAATAAAAACAAACAGAAAACAACAACATCAACAAAAAGGACCCCACAAAAACCTCATTCAAAGGTCAGCAATGTCAAAGATCAAAGGTAGATAAGCCCACAAAGACAAGAAAGAATCACCAAAAAATTGCTGAGAACTCAAAAAGCTAGAGTGCCTCTTCTCCAAATGACTCCAACACCTCTCCAGCAAAGGACACAGAACTGGGCTGAGGCTGAGATGGCTGAATTGACAGAAGTAGGCCTCAAAAGCTAGGTAATAATGAACTTCGCTGAGCTAAAGGAGCATGCTGTAACCCAATGCAAAGAAGCTAAGAATCATGAAAAAACAATACAGGAGCAGATAGCCACAATAGGCAATTTAAAGAGGAACATAACTGAGCTGATGGAGCTGAAAAACCCAAAACATGAGAACTTCACAATGCAATCAAAAGTATCAATAGCAGAATATACCAAAAAGAGGAAAGAATCTCAGAGCTTAAAGACTATCTTTCTGAAATAAGGCAGGCAGACAAGAATAGAGGAAAAAGAATGAAAAGGAATGAACCAAACCATCCGAGAAATATGGGATTATGTAAAGAGATGGAACCTATGACTGATTGGGGTACCTGAAAGAGATGAGAAGAATGAGAAGAATGGAACCAACTTTTAAAACATACTTCAGGATATCATCCAGGAGAACTTCCTCAACCTAGCAAGACAGGCCAACATTCAAATTCAGAAAATGCAGAGAACCCCAGGAAAATACCCCACGAGAAGATTGACCCCAAGACACGACACATAATCATCAGATTTCCAAGGTTGAAATGAAAGAAAAAATGTTAAGTGCAGCCAGAGAAAAAGGCCAGGTCACCTACAAAGGGAAACCCATCATACTAACAGCGGACCTCTCAGTGGAAACCCTAAAAAGCCAGAAAAGATTGGGGCCAATGTTCAACATTCTTTAAAAAATAAAAATAAATTCTAACCCATAATTTCATATCCAGCCAAAATAAGCTTCATAAGCGAAGGAGAAATAAGATCCTTTTCAGACGGGCGAATGCTGGGGGAATTTGTTACCATCAGGCCTACCTTGCAAGAGCTCCTGAAGAAAGCACAAAATATGGAAAGGAAAAACCATTACCAGCCACTACAAAAACACACTGAAGTACACAGACCAGTGACACTATGAAGCAACCACATAAACAAGTCTGCAGAATAACCAGCTAGCATCATAATGACAGGATTAAACTCACACATAACAATAATAACCTTAAATGTAAATGGACTGAATTCCCCAATTAAAAGACACAGAAAGGCAAGCTAGATAAAAAGCCAAGACCCATTAGTATGCTGTCTTCAGCAGACCCATCTCATGTGCAAAGACACACATAGGCTCAAAATAAATGGATGGAAGAAAATTTACCAAGCAAATGGAAAACAGAAAAAAGCAAAGGTTGCAATACTAGTTTCTAACAAAACAGATTTTAAACCAACCAAGATTTTAAAAAAGACAAGGGCATTACATAATAGTAAAGGATTCAATGCAACAAGAAGAGCTATTTAGGTATCTTAAATGTATATGTGCCTAATACAGGAGCAATCAGATTCATAAAACAAGTTCTTAGAGACCTACAAAGAGACTTAGACTCCTGCACAATAATAGTGGGAAGCTTTGACACCCCACTGACAATATTAGACAGGTCATTGAGACAGAAAATTTCAAAAAAATATTCAGGACCTGAAAGTCAGCTCTAGATCAAGTGGACCTGATAGATATCTACAGAACTCTCCACCTCAAAACAACAGAGTATACATTCTTCTCATTGCCACATTGTACTTACTCTAAAATTGATCACATAATCGGAAGTAAAACACTCCTCAGCAAATGCAAAAGAACTAAAATCATAACAGTCTCTTAGACCACAGCACTATCAAATTAGAACTCAAGATTAAGAATTTCACTCAAAACCACACAACCACCTGGAAATTGAACAACCTGCTGCTGAATGACTCTTGGGTAAATAATGAAATTAAAGCAGAAGTCAAGAAGTTCTTTGAAACTAATGAGAACAAAGAGACAGTGAACCTGATTCTCTGGGATGCAGCTAAAGCAGTGATAAGAGGGAAATTTATACCACTAAATGCCCACATCAGAAATTCAGAAAGATCTCAAGTTAGCAACCTAACATCTCAACTAAAAGAACTAGAGAACCAAGAGCAATCAAACCCCAAACCTAGCAGAAGACAAGAAATAACGAAGATCAGAGCTGAACTAAAGGAGATAGAGACATGAAAAACCCTTTGAAAGCTCAACAAATCCAGGAGCTGGTTTTTTGAAAATATTAATGAAATAGACTGCTAGCTAGACTAATAAAGAATAAACATGAGATGAATCAAACAAACACAATCAGAAATTATAAGGGGGATATCACCACTGACCCCACAGAAATACAAACTACCATCAGAGAATACTATGAACACCTCTATGCACATAAACTAGAAAATCTGGAAGAAATTGATAAATTTCTGGACACATACACCTTCCCAAGACTGAACCAGGAAGAAATTGAATCCCTGAACAGACCAATAACAAGCTCTGAAATTGGGTCAGCAATAAATAGCCTACCAACCCAAAAAAGCCCAGGACCAGATTGATTCACAGCAGAATTCTACCAGATGTACAAAGAAGAGCTGGTACCATTTCTACTGAAACTATTCTAAACAATTGGAAAGGAAAGACTCCTCTCAAACTCGTTTTATGAAGCCAGTATCATCCTGATACCACAACCTGGCAGAGATACAACAACAAAAAAGAAAACTTCAGGCCAATAACCTTAGTGAACGTTGATGCAAAAATCCTCAATAAAATACTGACAAACTGAATCCAGCAACACATCGAAAGGCTAATCCACCACAATCAAGTTGGCTTTATCTCTGCAATGCAGGGTTGGTTCAACATATGCAAATCAATAAGTGTCATTCATCACATAAACAGAACTAAGAATAAAACCACATGATTATCTCAATAGAAGCAGAAAAGTCCTTTGATAAAATCCAATGTCCCTTGATGTTAAAAACTCTTAATAAACTAGATGTTGAAGGAACGTACCTCAAAATAATAAGAGCCATATATGACAAACCCACAGCCAGTATCATACTGAATGGGCAAATGCTGGAAGCATTTCCCTTGAAAACCAGCACAAGACAAGGATCCCATCTCTCACCACTCCTATTCACTATAGTATTGGAAGTACTGGCCAAGGCAATCAGGCAAGAGAAAGAAAGGAAGAAATAAGGATATTCAAATAGGAAGAGATGAAGTCAAATTATCTTTGTTTGTAGATGACATGATCCTATATCTAGAAAACCCCATCGTCTAAGCCCAAACGCTGCTTAAGCTGATAAGCAACTTCAATAATGTCTCTGGATATAAAATAAATGTGCAAAAATCACCAGCATTCCTATACACCAACAACAGGGAAGCAGAGAGCCAAGTCATGAATTAACTCCCACTCATAATTGCTACAAAAGGAATAAAATGCCTAGGAATATGGCTAACAAGGGACATGAAGGACCTCTTCAAGGAGAACTTAGAAACCACTGCTCAAGGAAATGAGAGAGGACACAAACAAATGGAGAAACATTCCATGCTCATGGATAGGAAGAATCAATATCTTGAAAATGGCCTTGCTGCCCCAAAGTAATTTATAGAGTCAATGCTATTCTCGTTAAACTACCACTGACATTCTTAACAGAATTAGAAAAAACTTTTAAAAAATTCATGTGGAAGCAAAAAAAAAAAAAACAAAAAACACCCAAATAGCCAAGATAATCCTAAACAAAATGAACAAAGATGGAGGCATCATGCTACCCGACTTCAAACCGTGCTACAAGGTTACAGTAACCAAAACAGCATGGTAGTGGTACAAGACCAGACACATAGACCAATGGAACAGAATAGGGAATTCAGAAATAATACTGCACACCTACAACCATTTGATCTTTGACAAACTTGACAAAAACTAGCAATGGGAAAATGACTCCCTATTTAGTAATTGGTGCTGAGAGTTCTATCTAGCCATATGTGGAAATTTGAAACTAGACCCCTTCGTTACACCATATACAAAAATTAACTCAAGATGAATTAAAGACTTAAATGTGAAACCCAAAACTATAAAAACCCCAGAAGAAAATCTAGGCTGTAACATTCAGGACATCGGCACAGGTAAAGATTTCATAACAAAAACACCAAAAGCAATTGCAACAAAAGCAAAAATTGACAAATGGGATCTAATTAAACTAAAGAGCTTCTGCACAGCAGATGAAACTACCAACAGAGTAAACAGATAACCTACAGAATGGGAGAAAAGTTTTGCAATGTATCCATCTGACAAAGCTCTGATATCCAGCATCTATAAGGAACTTAAACAAATTTACAAGAAAAAAACAACCCCATTAAAAGGTGGTGAAAGGACATGAACAGACACTTCTCTAAGAAGACATACATGCGGCCAACAAACATAAAAAATGTTCAACATCACTGATCATTAGAGAAATGCAAATCAAAACCACAATGAGATATCATCTCATGCCAGTCAGAATGGCTATTACTAAAAAGTCAGAAATAACAGATGCTGGCTAGGTTGTGGAGAAAAGGGAATGCTTTTACACTGATAGTAGGAGTGTAAATTAGTTCAACCATTGTGGAAGACAGTGTGGTGATTCTTCAAAGACCTAGAGGCAGAAATACTATTTGACCCAGTAATCCCATTACTGGGTATATACCCAAAGGAATATAAATCATTCTATTATAAAGATACATGCACACATATGTTCTTTACAGCACTATTCAGAACAGCTAAGACATGGAATCAACCTAAATGCCCATCATTGATAGACTGGATAAAGAAAATGTGGTATATATACACCATGGAATACTATGCAGCCATAAAAAGGAAGAAGATCATGTCCTTTGCAGTGACATGGATGGAGTTGGAAGCCATTATCCTCAGCAAACTAACGCAGGAACAGAAAATAAACATTCTTATTCTTATAAGCATGTTCTTATAAGTGGGAGAGTTATGATGAGAACACATAGACACATGGGTGGAACAACACACACTGGGGCCTACTGGGGGGGATGAGGGGGGTGGGAGAGCATCAGGAAGAATAGCTAATGGATTCTGGACTCAATACCTGGGTTATGGGATGATCTGTGCAGCAAACCACCATGGCACATGTTTATCTATGTAACAAACCTGCACATCCTGCACATGTGCCCCTAAACTTAAAATAAAAGCTGAAGAAAAAAAATAAAAAATAAAGCTGTGAGTAGCTATCAACAATAGTATTTGAATTTCCAAAATTTTCAAGTACCATATATCTCAGATTTCACAACTTTGATCTTAAATGGTTAGTCTCACTAATAATAATTTAAAAGTACTTGAATTTATGAATTTTGTAATTAACCTTCATTAGCTTAACTTTAATATTAGCACAAAATTAACAGCAGTTCACATTTCAGTACCAAGATCTTGATGTGTATGTGTGTGAATGTGCATAAAGATAAAGAATACAGATGTAAGGCAGATATGCCAGCAAGTGGTTAATAAAATGTGGTAGCATGGCATTTGTGCCTAGCTCATTTGCATCAGATTTACTCTTCTGGGTGCCTCTTGGATGTTTTTCAGTTTTTTAAAATTGTTATAAGATATGTGTAACATAAAATTTACCATCTTAGTCATTTGAAATGTACAGTTTGGTGTTACTAAATACATTCATAATGTTGTGCCACCATCACTACCATCCATCTCTATAACTTTTTGTCTTGTAAAACTGATCAGTTGAACATACTTGGTGAGTATGCCATAACTTTTTTACTGAAAATTGGGAGGCCAGGCACAGTGGCTCACTCCTGTAATTTCAGTGCCTTAGGAAGCTGAGGCAGGAGGATTGCTTGAGGCCAGGAGTTTGAGGCCAGCCTGGGCAACATATTGAGACCCCATCTCTACAAAACACGTTTTAAAATTAGTTATGTATGATGGTGCACGCCTGTAGTCCTAGCTACTTGGGAAGCAGATGCAGGAGGATGACTTGAGCCAAGGAGTTCAAGGTTACAATGAGCTATGATCATGCCACAGCACTCCACCTCCAGCCTCGGCAACAAAGTGAGACCCTGTCTCTAAAAAAATTAAAGAAAATTGGGGCCCTAACTTTTTACCTTCAAAAGTTTGTAGGTATGTCCAGAGATCGTGTGATTTTAAAGTGACTTACTGATTAACTGTAGTATGTCTGGAGGAAGCATAACTTATAGATGAACTGGAGGCCCCAAACAGTGGTCAAAGGACATCAGTCCTAGAGAAGAGCATTGAGGGACAATATAGTACTTCCCTTTGAAAGGGCAGAACTCAAGTCAACGAGGGTGAGTGCCAAAAAGCCACTTTCAGATCAATGTAAGAAGAAACTTTCCAGCAGATGCCTTAAATACTTAAGCAGTAGAATGATGATTGTCTGTATGGAATATATTGTGTGGAAGATTAGACTAAATAAGTTCTAACATCCTGTTGTTATGTTATTCTATTTTTTAAATTTATTTATTATTATTATACTTTAAGTTTTAGGGTACATGTGCACAATGTGCAGGTTAGTTACATGTGTACACATGTGCCATGCTGGTGCGCTGCACCCACTAACTCGTCATCTAGCATTAGGTATATCTCCCAATGCTATCCCTCCCCCTTCCCCCCACCCCACAACTGGCCCCAGAGTGTCATGTTCCCCTTCCTGTGTCCATGTGTTCTCATTGTTCAATTCCCACCTATGAGTGAGAATATGCGGTGTTTGGTTTTTTGTTCTTGTGATAGTTTACTGAGAATGATGATTTCCAATTTCATCCAAGTCCCTACAAAGGACATGAACTCATCATTTTTTATGGCTGCATAGTATTCCATGGTGTATATGTGCCACATTTTCTTAATCCAGTCTATCATTGTTGGACATTTCGGTTGGTTCCAAGTCTTTGCTATTGTGAATAATGCTGCAATAAACATACGTGTGCATGTGTCTTTATAGCAGCATGATTTATAGTCCTTTGGGTATATACCCAGTAATGGGATGGCTGGGTCAAATGGTATTTCTAGTTCTAGATCCCTGAGGAATCGCCACACTGACTTCCACAATGGTTGAACTAGTTTACAGTCCCACCAACAGTGTAAAAGTGTTCCTATTTCTCCACATCCTCTCCAGCACCTGTTGTTTCCTGACTTTTTAATGATTGCCATTCTAACTGGTGTGAGATGGTATGTCATTGTGGTTTTGATTTGCATTTCTCTGATGGCCAGTGATGGTGAGCATTTTTTCATGTGTTTTTTGGCTGCATAAATGTCTTCTTTTGAGAAGTGTCTGTTCATGTCCTTTGCCCACTTTTTGATGGGGTTGTTTGTTTTTTTCTTGTAAATTTGTTTGAGTTCATTGTAGATTCTGGATATTAGCCCTTTGTCAGATGAGTAGGTTGTGAAAATTTTCTCCCATTCTGTAGGTTGCCTGTTCACTCTGATGGTAGTTTCTTTTGCTGTGCAGAAGCTCTTTAGTTTAATTAGATCCCATTTGTCAATTTTGGCTTTTGTTGCCATTGCTTTTGGTGTTTTAGACATGAAGTCCTTGCCCATGCCTATGTCGTGAATGGTAATGCCTAGGTTTTCTTCTAGGGTTTTTATGGTTTTAGGTCTAACGTTTAAGTCTTTAATCCATCTTGAATTGATTTTTGTATAAGGTGTAAGGAAGGGATCCAGTTTCAGCTTTCTACATATGGCTAGCCAGTTTTCCCAGCACCATTTATTAAATAGGGAATCCTTTCCCCATTGCTTGTTTTTCTCAGGTTTGTCAAAGATCAGATAGTTGTAGATATGTGGCGTTGTTTCTGAGGGCTCTGTTCTGTTCCATTGATCTATATCTCTGTTTTGGTACCAGTACCATGCCGTTTTGGTTACTGTAGCCTTGTAGTATAGTTTGAAGTCAGGTAGTGTGATGCCTCCAGCTTTGTTCTTTTGGCTCAGGATTGACTTGGCAATGCGGGCTCTTTTTTGGTTCCATATGAACTTTAAAGTAGTTTTTTCCAATTCTGTGAAGAAAGTCATTGGTAGCTTGATGGGGATGGCATTGAATCTGTAAATTACCTTGGGCAGTATGGCCATTTTCATGATATTGATTCTTCCTACCCATGAGCATGGAATGTTCTTCCATTTGTTTGTATCCTCTTTTATTTCCTTGAGCAGTGGTTTGTAGTTCTCCTTGAAGAGGTCCTTCACATCCCTTGTAAGTTGGATTCCTAGGTATTTTATTCTCTTTGAAGCCATTGTGAATGGGAGTTCACTCATTATTTGGCTCTCTGTTTGTCTGTTGTTGGTGTATAAGAATGCTTGTGATTTTTGTACATTGATTTTGTATCCTGAGACTTTGCTGAAGTTGCTTATCAGCTTAAGGAGATTTTGGGCTGAGACAATGGGGTTTTCCAGATATACAATCATGTCATCTGCAAACAGGGACAATTTGACTTCCTCTTTTCCTAATTGAATACCCTTTATTTCCTTCTCCTGCCTAATTGCCCTGGCCAGAACTTCCAACACTATGTTGAATAGGAATGGTGAGAGAGGGCATCCCTGTCTTGTGCCAGTTTTCAAAGGGAATGCTTCCAGTTTTTGCCCATTCAGTATGATATTGGCTGTGGGTTTGTCATAGATAGCTCTTATTATTTTGAGATATGTCCCATCAATACCTAATATATTGAGAGTTTTTATCATGAAGGTTGTTGAATTTTGTCAAAGGCCTGTTCTGCATCTATTGAGATAATCATGTGGTTTTTGTCTTTGGTTCTGTTTATATGCTTGATTACATTTACTGATTTGCATATATTGAAGTAGCCTTGCATCCCAGGGATGAAGCCCACTTGATCATGGTGGATAAGCTTTTTGATGTGCTGCTGGATTCGGTTTGCCAGTATTTTATTGAGGATTTTTGCATCAATGTTCATCAAAGATATTGGTCTAAAATTCTCTTTTTTGGTAGTGTCTCTGCCCGGCTTTGGTATCAGGATGATGCTGGCCTCATAAAATGAGTTAGGGAGGATTCCCTCTTTTTCTGTTGATTGGAAGAGTTTCAGAAGGAATGGTACCAGTTCCTCCTTGTACCTCTGGTAGAATTCGGCTGTGAATCCATCTGGTCCTGGACTCTTTTTGGTTGGTAAGCTATTGATTATTGCCACAATTTCAGCTCCTGTTATTGGTCTATTCAGAGATTCAACTTCTTCCTGGTTTAGTCTTGGGAGAGTGTATGTGTCGAGGAATTTATCCATTTCTTCTAGATTTTCTAGTTTATTTGCATAGAGGTGTTTGTAGTATTCTCTGATGGTAGTTTGTGTTTCTGTGGGATCTGTGGTGATATCCCCTTTATCATTTTTTATTGCATCTATTTGATTCTTCTCTCTTTTTTTCTTTATTAGTCTTGCTAGTGGTCTATCAATTTTGTTGATCCTTTCAAAATCCCAGCTCCTGGATTCATTAATTTTTTGAAGGGTTTTTTGTGTCTCTATTTCCTTCAGTTCTGCTCTGATTTTAGTTATTTCTTGCCTTCTGCTAGCTTTTGAATGTGTTTGCTCTTGCTTTTCTAGTTCCTTTAATTGTGATGTTAGGGTGTCAATTCTGAATCTTTCCTGCTTTCTCTTGTGGGCATTTAGTGCTATGAATTTCCCTCTACACACTGCTATGAATGCATCCCAGAGATTCTGGTATGTTGTGTCTTTGTTCTCGTTGGTTTCAAAGAACATCTTTATTTCTGCCTTCATTTTGTTATGTACCCAGTAGTCATTCAGGAGCAGGTTGTTCAGTTTCCATGTAGTTGAGCAGTTTTGAGTGAGATTCTTAATCCTGAGTTCTAGTTTGATTGCACTGTGGTCTGAGAGATAGTTTGTTATAATTTCTGTTCTTTTACATTTGCTGAGGAGAGCTTTACTTCCAAGTATGTGGTCAATTTTGGAATAGGTGTGATGTGGTGCTGAGAAGAATGTATATTCTGTTGATTTGGTGTGGAGAGTTCTGTAGATGTCTAATAGGTCTGCTTGTTTCAGAGCTGAGTTCAAGTCCTGGATATCCTTGTTAACCTTCTGTCTTGTTGATCTGTCTAATATTGACAGTGGGGTGTTAAAGTCTCCCATTATTAATGTGTGGGAGTCTAAGTCTCTTTGTAGGTCACTCAGGACTTGCTTTATGAATCTGGGTGCTCCTGTATTGGGTGCATGTATATTTAGGATAGTTAGCTCTTGTTGTTGAATTGATCCCTTGACCATTATGTAATGGCCTTCTTTGTCTCTTTTGATGTTTGTTGGTTTGAAGTCTGTTTTATCAGAGACTGGGATTGCAACCCCTGCCTTTTTTTGTTTTCCATTTGCTTGGTAGATCTTCCTCCATCCTTTTATTTTGAGCCAATGTGTGTCTCTGCACGTGAGATGGGTTTCCTGAATACAGCACACTGATGGGTCTTGACTCTTTATCCAATTTGCCAGTCTGTGTCTTTTAATTGGAGCATTTAGTCCATTTACATTTAAAGTTAATATTGTTATGTGTGAATTTGATCCTGTCAGTATGATGTTAGCTGGTTATTTTGCTCGTTAGTTGATGCAGTTTCTTCCTAGTCTCGATGGTCTTTACATTTTTGCATGATTTTGCAGTGGCTGGTACCGGTTGTTCCTTTCCATGTTTAGCACTTCCTTCAGTAGCTCTTTTAGGGCAGGCCTGGTGGTGACAAAATCTCTCAGCATTTGCTTGTGTGTAAAGTATTTTATTTCTCCTTCACTTATGAAGCTTAGTTTGGCTGGATATGAAATTCTGCATTGAAAATTCTTTTCTTTAGGAATGTTGAATATTGGCCCCCACTCTCTTCTGGCTTTTAGAGTTTCTGCCGAGAGATCCGTTGTTAGTCTGATGGGCTTCCCTTTGAGGGTAACCCAACCTTTCTGTCTGGCTGCCCTTAACATTTTTTCCTTCATTTCAACTTTGGTGAATCTGACAATTATGTGTCTTGCAGTTGCTCTTCTCAAGAAGTATCTCTGTGGCATTCTCTGTATTTCCTGAATCTGAATGTTGGCCTGCCTTGCTAGATTGGGGAAGTTCTCCTGGATAATATCTTGCAGACTGTTTTCCAACTTGGTTCCATTCTCCCCATCACTTTCAGGTACACCAATCAGACATAGATTTGGTCTTTTCCCATAGTCCCATATTTCTTGGAGGCTTTGCTCGTTTCTTTTTATTCTTTTTTCTCTAAACTTCCCTTCTCGCTTCATTTCATTCATTTCATCTTCCATCACTGATACCCTTTCTTCCAGTTGATCACATCGGCTCCTGAGGCTTCTGCATTCTTCACGTAGTTCTCGAGCCTTGGTTTTCAGCTCCATCAACTCCTTTAAGCACTTCTCTGTATTGATTATTCTAGTTATACATTCTTCTAAATTGTTTTCAAAGTTTTCAACCTCTTTGCCTTTGGTTTGAATTTCCTCCTGTAGCTCGGAGTAATTTGATCGTCTGAAGCCTTCTTCTCTCAGCTCGTCAAAGTCATTCTCCGTCCAGCTTTGTTCCATTGCTAGTGAGGAACTACGTTCCTTTGGAGAAGGAGAGGCACTCTGCTTTTTAGAGTTTCCAGTTTTTCTGCTCTGTTTTTTCCCCATCTTTGTGGGTTTATCTACTTTTGGTCTTTGATGATGGTGATGTACAGATGGGTTTTTGGTGTGGCTGTCCTTTCTGTTTGTTAGTTTTCCTTCTAACAGACAGGATCCTCAGCTGCAGGTCTGTTGGAGTACCTGGCCGTGTGAGGCATCAGTCTGCCCCTGCTGGGGGGTGCCTCCCAGTTAGGCTGCTCAGGGGTCAGGGGTCATGGAGCCACTTGAAGAGGCAGTCTGCCCTTTCTCAGATCTCCAGCTGCGTACTGGGAGAACCCCTGCTCTCTTCAAAGCTGTCAGACAGGGACATTTAAGTCTGCAGAGGTTACTGCTGTCTTTTTGTTTGTCTGTGCCCTGTCCCCAGAGGTGGAGCCTACAGAGGCAGGCAGGCCTCCTTGAGCTGTGGTGGGCTCCACCCAGTTGGAGCTTCCAATCTGCTTTGTTTATGTAAGCAAGCCTGGGCAATGGCGGGCGCCCCTCCCCCAGCCCCGCTGCCACCTTGCAGTTTGATCTCAGACTGCTGTGCTATCAATCAGTGAGACTCCGTGGGCATAGGACCCTCCGAGTCAGGTGTGGGATATAATCTCCTGATGCACCGTTTTTTAAGCCCGTTGGAAAAGCGCAGTATTCGGTTGGGAGGGACCCGATTTTCCAGGTGCCGTTTGTCACCCCTTTCTTTGACTAGGAAAGGGAACTCCCTGACCCGTTGCGCTTCCCAAGTGAGGCAATGCCTCCCCTTGCTTCGGCTCGCGCACGGTGCACTGCACCCACTGACCTGCGCCCACTGTCTGGCACTCCCTAGTGAGATGAAACCGGTGCCTCAGATGGAAATGCAGAAATCACCTGTCTTCTGCGTTGCTCACGCTGGGAGCTGTAGACCGGAGCTGTTCCTATTCGGCCATCTTGGCTCCTCCCTCATGTTATTCTATTAAAGATAGGAAACACATTGAATAGTAGTCAGGTTTCCTGTCATATCATGTTTTTCATTAGCCCATCAATGAAACCATCTTCCTTACATTTCTAGATTGTTACACCATTTTGTCAAGTGACAGCTAGTGTACCCTTCAGTTCTTTCTGTTTTCTTTGCCTAAAATGTTCTTCCCCTAGATCTTTTAATAGCAGTGCCATTTTTATCATTCATTTCTCATCTCAAATGCCATCATTTCAGAAAGGGATTCCCTGACCATTCTGTTTAAAATAGTCCACTTATGCCCCTTCATCATCATCCCCCATTATTCTCTATCATATCACCTTGTTTATTTCCTTCAGGCAAATGATTATATTCTGTAATTTTCTTGTTTCCTTTTTTCCATCTTTCCTCACTTAGACGTAAGCCCCATGAGATCATGAACCTTTTCTATCTTGTTCATAGGTAAATCCCTAGTTCCCAACACAGTGCTGTCCACGCATAAAGATGGTAAATATTTGTTAAATGGATAAAGACCCTCACACCACATTTAGCGTTTTTTGTTATGTTAAAGACATTCTCGGACTGGAAGAGCCTTGCTCAGAGACATTTTGCACTTCCCCACCACCTCATATCAGGTATTTGGATGTCCAAGGTTGATAATCTTTCCATTTTTATAATATGTCAAAAAGTGGTCCTTTTTCTGTTACTGCTTTCAATGATGACAGGTTTTCCAAAATGTAAAGACAAGAAACTGGAGCATTCATGGAAAAAAATGTTGTTGTAATTAAAATTTTGTGGCTATATTTAACGATAAATGATAAACATCACAGATGGTTGTTTGCAAAGATGTATGTGAGTGCTTGGTTACTTGGGCTTCATCCAGTGGTTTGCTGTAACTTAATTATTTAACTGATAGGATCAGAAATGGAATCACCTGAGACATTATGGTAGCACCTGCTTCTGAAACCATTATCAAAGTGATCTTTATGTCATCTTTCTTCCCAGGGTCTAGTGAAGATGACCACCTGCTTGCCTTGGCCTTAACTTACTTCAGTGCTCACTAGTCATGTTTCTTTTATTTCTCCACCTAGCTTTAATGATTTTTTAGAAATAATTTCATTCATTATATGTGGGTGCTATATTAACATCAAACCACATTTCTCTTTTCATAAATCCCCTAAAAGCACATCTTTCTAAGCAAAACATTTTAGTTTGCAATGACCCTGTGTTATAGTTTGCCATTACCTTATTTTCTATATTTGACAGTATTGTCTAATGTGTTTTGGGCAGGCTTTTTGATCAGCTTTTTTACTGACAATAACAGGCAAGTATTTCCATTAGTCTTCCGGCTCCTTTTATCCCTATATTCTTTCTTCTTTCTTCCTGTCTTTTCATCTTGCTTCTTCCCCATGCATTTTTTCTATTTATCTTAAAAATATTTTTCTTGTGTGATGTGCCATAAATTGATGTTGACAAAATGGTTTCTATCAATAAATGAATTCTTAAATTTACTGAAAATTTTAATTGAATTTTTTAAAGCCAGAATGACTCCTTGTTCTTCCCAAAGACAAAAAGCTGTTCATGTCCACACCTGCTAATCTAAGCTGTGGATTCTTAGTCCTTTGAAACACACAAAACAGTGCTCAGCAAAATTTTTTATTTTTTCTAAATGCCAGAATACTGGCTACTGCTGAGGTAATTAGTTAGCCACACGTTGTATATGTTATTATTATGGCTTTTAAAGCTCCAAGTATAGGTAGAAACTAGGAAAAAAATTTGTATAATCCTCAAAATATTAAACTTCCATAAATAGTATTTGCATAGGTGCCACATGAGATTTCCTTTGAAAATCAAAAAAAAGAAATTTATGGAAAACTAATACTCGTGTAATAACATAAGTTACCACTCAAAAGGTAAATAGTATAATAACTGACAGTGTATCTTTTAGGGATCATGGAAACGCTTGAAATTGTGAGTAGGACAGCATTTGATATGAAATAAGCTTGCAGAAATGATTCAGTAGCTAACTGGATATTGGTGACATAGAATGTTTCCGAAATGCCAGCCTGTGATAAGATATTCTGAGACCTTGAATGCTTAAGTATGTTTGTAGAGCAGTTTTTCTCAATCTTTATTCTTTAGAACCCTAGTGTAACAAAAGATATGACTAGTTTGGCTTGAGGAGAGTAGAGGGTTCCATAGCCAAAGAAGTTTGGGGTATACCACATACTATGTTTCTCCCTTATATCCTTATTACACAAATTAACATATTAAAGGCAGTAAAAGTACCTGTTGTTTACCTTTATTTTACCCATTGTTTCCAAACTTACTTGATGAGAAATCCTTTTATGATTATTATTAAACTTTAAGTTCTAGGGTACATGTGCACAACGTACAAGTTTGATACATAAGTATACATGTGCCATCTTGGTTTGCTGCACCCATCAACTCATCATTTACGTTAGGTACTACTCCTAATGCTATACCTCCCCCAGCCCCTTACCCCACAACTGGTGTGATGTTCCCCACTCTGTGTCCAAGTGATCTTCTCGTTAAGTCCCCACCTATGAGTGAGAAGATGCGGTGTTTGGATTTCTGTCCTTGTGATAGTTTGCTGAGAATGATGGTTTCCAGCTTCATCCATGTCCCTGCAAAGGATATGAACTCATCCATTTTTTATGGCTGCATAGTATTTGATGGTGTATATGTGCCACATTTTCTTAATCCAGTCTATCATTGATGGACATTTGTGTTGGTTCCAAGTCTTTGCTATTGTGAATAGTGCCACAATAAACATACATGTGCATGTGTCTTTATATTGGCATGACTTATAATCCTTTGGGTATACACCCAGTAATGGGATTGCTGAGTCAAATGGTAATTCTAGTTCTAGATCCCTGAGGAATCGCCACACTGTCTTCCACAATGGTTGAACTAATTTGCATTCCCACCAACAGTGTAAAAGTTCCTGTTTCTCCACATCCTCTCCAGCATCTTTTTAATGATTGCCATTCTAACTTGCATGAGATGGTATCTTATTGTGGTTTTGATTTGCATTTCTCTAATGACCAATGATGATGAGCATTTTTTCATGTGTCTGTTGGCTGCATAGATGTCCTCTTTTGAGAAGTGTCTGTTCATATCCTTTGCCCACTTTTTGATGCAGCTTTTTTTTTTCTTGTAAATTTGTTTGAGTTCTTTGTAGATTCTGGATATTAGCCCTTTGTCAGATGGGTAGACGGCAAAAATTTTCTCCCATTCTGTAGGTTACCTGTTCACTCTGATGGTAGTTTCTTTTGCTGTGCAGAAGCTCTTTAGTTTAATTAGATCCCAGTTGTCAATTTTGGCTTTTGTTTTCATTACTTTTGGTGTTTCAGTCATGGAGTCCTTGCCAACGCCTGTGTCCTGAATGATATTGCCTAGGTTTTCTTCTAGGATTTTTATGGTTTTAGGTCTAACATTTAAGTCTTTAATCAATCTCGAGTTAATTTTTGTATAAGGTGTAAGGAAGGGATCCAGTTTCAGCTTTCTACATATGGCTAGCCAGTTTTCCCAGCACCATTTATTAAATAGGGAATCCTTTCCCCATTTCTTGTATTTGTCAAATTGTCAAAGATCAGATGGTTGTAGATGTGTGGTATTATTTCTGAGGGCTCTGTTCTGTTCCATTGGTCTATATCTCTGTCTTGGTACCAGTACCATGCTGTTTTGGTTACTGTAGCATTGTAGTATAGTTTGAAGTCAGGTAGCATGATGCCTCCAGCTTTGTTCTTTTTGCTTAGGATTGTCTTGGCAATGCAGGCTCTTTTTTGGTTCCATATGAAATTTAAAGTAGTTTTTTTTCCAATTCTGTGAAGAAAGTCATTGGTAGCTCAATGGGGATGGCATTGAATCTATAAATTACTTGGGGAAGTATGGCCATTTTCACAATATTGATTCTTCCTATCCGTGAGCATGGAATATTATTCCATTTGTCTGTGTCCTGTTTTATTTCCTTGAGCAGTGGTTTGTAGTTCTCCTTGAAGAGGTCCTTCACATCCCTTGTAAGTTGGATTCCTAGGTATTTTATTCTCTTTGAAGCAATTGTGAATGGGAATTCACTCATGATTTGGCTCTCTGTTTGTCTGTTATTGGTGTATAGGAATGCTTGTGATTTTTGCACATTGATTTTGTATCCTGAGACTTTGCTGAAGTTGCTTATCAGCTTAAGGAGATTTTGGGCTGAGACAATGGGGTTTTCTAAATATACAATCATGTCATCTGCAAACAGGGACAATTTGACTTCCTCATTTCCTAATTGAATACCCTTTATTTATTTCTCCTGCCTGATTGCCCTGGCCAGAACTTCCAACACTATGTTGAATAGGAGTGGTGAGAGAGGGCATCCCTGTCTTGTGCCAGTTTTCAAAGGGAATGCTTCCAGTTTTTGCCCATTCGGTATGATACTGGCTGTGGGTTTGTCATAAATAGCTCTAATTATTTTGAGATATGTTCCATCAATACCTAATTTATTGAGAGTTTTTAGCGCTGTTGAATTTTGTCAAAGGCCTTTTCTGCATCTGTTGAGATAATCATATGGTTTTTTTGTTGTTGTTGGTTCTGTTTGGATTACGTTTATTGATTTGCGTATGTTGAACCAGCCTTGCATCCCAGGGATGAAGCTGACTTGATCGTGGTGGATAAGCTTTTTGCTGTGCTGCTGGATTCGGTTTGCCATTATATTATTGAGGAGTTTTGCATCAATGTTCATCAGGGATATTGGTCTAAAATTCTCTTTTTTTTTTTTTTTTGCTGTGTCTCTGCCAGGCTTTGATATCAGGATGATGTTGGCCTCATAAAATGATTTAGGGAGGATTCCCTCTTTTTCTACTGATTGGAGTCATTTCAGAAGGAATGGTACCAGCTCCTCTTTGTACCTCTGGTAGAATTCGGCTGTGATTCCGTCTGGTCCTGGAATGTTTTTGGTTGGTAGGCTATTAATTATTGCCTCAATTTCAGAGCCTGTTATTGGTCTATTCAGAGATTCAACTTCTTTCTGGTTTAGTCTTGGGAAGGTTATCTGTCCTGGAATTCATCCATTTCTTTCTTTATATATATATACTTTAAGTTCTAGGGTACATGTGCACAACGTGCAGGTTTGTTACATACGTATACAGGTGCCATGTTGGTGTGCTGCACCCATTAACTCGTCATTTACATTAGTTATATCTCCTAATGCTATCCCACCCCCCTCCCCCTACCCCACGACAGGCGCCAGTGTGTGATGTTCCCCACCCTGTGTCCAAGTGTTCTCATTGTTCAATTCCCACCTATGAGTGAGAACATACGATGTTTGGTTTTCTATCCTTGTGATAGTTTGCTGAGAATGATGGTTTCCAGCTTCATCCATGTCCCTACAAAGGACATGAACTCATCCTTTTTCATAGCTGCATAGTATTCCATGGTGTATATGTGCCACATTTTCTTAATCAGTTTATCATTGATGGACATTTGTGTTGGTTCCAAGTCTTTGTTATTGTGAATAGTGCCACAGTAAACATATGTGTGCATGTGTCTTTATAACAACATGATTTATAATTCTTTGGCTATATACCCAGTAATGAGATTGCTAGATCAAATGGTATTTCTAGTTCTAGATCCTTGAGGAATTGCCACACTGTCTTCCATAATGGTTGAACTAGTTTACCGTCCCACCAACAGTGTAAAAGTTTTCCTATTTCTCCACGTCCTCTCCAGCACCTGTTGTTTCCTGACTTTTTAATGATCGCCATTCTAAGTGGTGTGAGATGGTATCTCATTGTGTTTAGATTTGCATTTCTCTGATGGCCAGTGATGATGAGCATTTTTTCATGTGTCTGTGGGCTGCATAAATGTCTTCTTTTGAGAAGTGTCTATTCATATCCTTTGCCCACTTTTTACCTGACTTCAAACTATACTACAAGGCTACAGTAACCAAAACAGCATGGTACTGGTACCAAAACAGAGATGTAGACTAATAGAACAGAATAGAGCCCTCAGAAATAATACCACACATCTACAGCCATCTGATCTTTGACAGACATGACAAAAACAAGAAATGGGAAAAGGATTCCCTATTTAATAAATGGTGCTGGGAAAACTGGCTAGCCATATGTAGAAAGCTGAAACTGGATCCCTTCCTTACACCTTATACAAAAATTAATTCAAGATGGATTAAAGACTTAAATGTTAGACCTAAAACCATAAAAACCTTAGAAGAAAACCTAGGCAGTACCATTCTGGACATAGGCATGGGCAAAGACTTCATGTCTAAAATACCAAAAGCAATGGCAACAAAGCCAAAATTGACAAATGGGATCTAATTAAACTAAAGAGCTTCTGCACAGCAAAAGAAACTACCATCAGAGTGAACAGGCAACCTACAGAATGGGAGAAAATTTTTACAATCTACCCATCTGACAAAGGGCTAATATCCAGAATGTACAAATAGTTTATCCATTTCTTCTAGATTTTCTAGTTTGTTTGTGTAGAGGTATTTATAGTATTCTCTGATGGTAGTTTGTATTTTGTGGGTTTGGTGGTGATATCCCCTTTATCATTTTTTATTGTGTCTATTTGATTCATCTCTCTTTTCTTCTTTATTAGTCTTGATAGAAGTCTATCAATCTCGTTGATCTTTTCAAAAAACCATCTCCTGGATTCACTGATTTTTTGAAGGGTTTTTTGTGTCCTATTTCTTTCAGTTCTCTTCTGATCTTAGTTATTTCTTGCCTTCTGCTAGCTTTTGAATGTGTTTGCTCTTGCTTCTCTAGTTCTTTTAATTGTGATGTTAGGGTGTCAATTTTAGATCTTTCCTGCTTTCTTTTGTGGGCATCTAGTGCTATAAATTTCCCTCTACACACTGCTTTAAATGTGTCCCAGAGATTCTTGTATGTTGTGTCTTTGTTCTCATTCATTTCAAAGAACATCTTTATTTCTGCCTTAATTTCGTTATGTACCCAGTAGTAATTCAGGAGCAGGTTGTTCAGTTTCCATGTAGTTGTGCGGTTTTGAGTGGGTTTCTTAATCCTGAGTTCTAATTTGATTGCATTGTGGTCTGAGAGACAGTTTGTTGTGATTTCTGTTCTTTTACATTTGCTGAGGAGTGCTTTACTTCCAATTGTGTGGTCAATTTTGGAATAAGTGTGATGTGGTGCTGAGAAGAATGTATATTCTGTTGATTTGGTGTGGAGAGTTCTGTAGATGTCTAATAGGTCTGCTTGTTGCAGAGCTGAGTTCAAGTCCTGGATATCCTTGTTAACCTTCTGTCTTGTTGATCTGTCTAATATTGACAGTGGGGTGTTAAAATCTCCCATTATTAATGTGTGGGAGTCCAAGTCTCTTTGTAGGTCTCTCAGGACTTGCTTTATGAATCTGGATGCTCCTGTATTGGGTGCATATATATTTAGCATAGTTAGCTCTTCTTGTTGAATTGATCCCTTGACCATTATGTAATGGCCTTCTTTGTCTCTTTTGATCTTTGTTGGTTTAAAGTCTGTTTTATTAGAGACTGGGATTGCAACCCCTGCTTTTTTTTTTGCTTTCCATTTGCTTGGTAGATCTTCCTCCATCCCTTTATTTTGAGCCTATGTGTGTCTCTGCACATGAGATGGGTCTGCTGAACATAGCACACTGATGGGTCTTGACTCTTTATCCAATTTGCCAGTCTGTGTCTTTTAACTGGGGCATTTAGCCCATGTACATTTAAGGTTAATATTGTTATGTGTGAATTTGATCCTGTCATTATGATGTTAGCTGGTTATTTTCCTCATTAATTGATGCAGTTTCTTCCTAGCATTGATGGTCTTTACAATTTGGCATGTTTTTGCAGTGGCTGGTACCAGTTGTTCCTTTCCATGTTTAGTGCTTCCTTCAGGAGCTCTTGTAAGGCAGACCTTGTGGTGACAAAATCTCTTAGCATTTGCTTCTCTGTAAAGGATTTAATTTCTCCTTCACTTATGAAGCTTAGTTTGGCTGGATATGAAATTCTGGGTTGAAAATTCTTTTCTTTAAGAATGTTAAATATCGGACCCCACTCTCTTCTGGTTTGTAGGGTTTCTGCTGAGAGATCAGCTGTTAGTCTGATGGACTCCCTTTGTGGGTAACTCGACCTTTCTCTCTGGCTGCCCTTAACACTTTTTCCTTCATTTCAACCTTGGTGAATCTGACAATTATGTGCCTTGGGGTTGCTCTTCTCGAGGAGTATCTTTCTGTTGTTCTCTGTATTTCCTGAATTTGAATGTTGGCCTGCCTTGGTAGGTTGGGGAAGTTCTCCTGGATAATATCCTGCAGAGTGTTTTCCAACTTGGTTCCCTTCTCCCATCACTTTCAGGTACACCAGTCAAATGTAGATTTGGTCTTTTTCCATAGTCCCATGTTTCTTGGAGTGTTTGTTCATTTCTTTTTACTCTTTTTTCTCTAACCTTGTTTTCTCACTTTATTTCATTAATTTGATCTTCAATCACTGATACCCTTTCTTCCACTTGATCAAATCAGCTATTGAAGCTTGTGCATGTGTCACATAGTTCTCGTGGCATGGTTTTCAGCTCCATCAGGTCATTTAAGGTCTTCTCTACACTGTTTATTCTAGTTAGCCATTTGTCTAATCTTTTTTCAAGGTTTTTTGCTTCCTTGGGATGGGTTCAAACATCCTCTTTTAGCTTGGAGAAATTTGTTATTACCCACCTTCTGAAGCCTACTTCTGTCAACTTGTCAGTCATTCTCCATCCAGCTTTGTTCCGCTGCTGTTGAGGAGCTGCGAGCCTTTGGAGGAGAAGAGGCACTCTGATTTTTAGAATTTTCAGCTTTTCTGCTCTGGTTTCTCCCCATCTTTTTGGTTTTATCTACCTTTGGTCTTTGATGTTGGTGACCTACCGATGGAGTTTTGGTGTAGATGACCTTTTTGTTGATGTTTATGCTATTCCTTTCTGTTTGGTAGTTTTCCTTCTAACAGTTAGGTCCCTCAGCTGCAGGTCTGTTGGAGTTTGCTGGAGGTCCACTCCAGACCCTGTGTGCCTGGGTATCACCAGTGGAGGCTGCAGAACAGCAAATATTGCAGAACAGCAAATATTGCTGCCTGATCATTCCTCTGGAAGCTTCATCCCAGAGGGGCAGCCACCTCTATGAGGTGTGTATCAGCACCTACTGGGAGATGTTTCCCAGTTAGGCTATACAGAGGTCAGGGACGCACTTGAGGAGGCAGTCTGTCCATTCTCAGAGCTCAAACGTCATGCTGAGAGAACCACTGCTCTCTTCAGAGCTGTCAGACAGGGACATTTAAGTCTGCAGAAGTTGTCTGCTGCCTTTTGTTTAGCTATGCCCTGCCCCCAGAGGTAGAGTCTAGAGGCAGTAGGCCTGGTTGAGCTGTGGTGGGCACCGCCCAGTTCAAGCTTCCAGACCACTTTGTTTACCTACTCAAGCCTCAGCAATGGCAGACGCCCCTCCCCCAGCCAGGCTGCCACCTCGCAGTTGGATCTCAGACTGCTGCGCTACCAGTGAGCAAGGCTTTGTGTGTGTGGGACCCACCGAGCCAGGCATTAGAGAGAATCTTCTTGTCTGCCAGTTGCTAAGACCTTGAGAAAAGCACAGTATTTGGGCGGGAGTGTCCCGTTTTTCCAGGTAGTCTGTCACAGCTTCCCGTGGCTAGGAAAGGGAAATCCCCCAACCCTTTGCACTTCCCAGTTGAGGCGATGCCATGCCCTGCTTCAGCTCACCCTCCATGGGCTGCACCCACTGTCCATCCAGTCCCAATGAGTTGAACCAGGTACCTCAGCTGGAAATGCAGAAATCACCCATCTTCTGCTTCGCTCACTCTGGGAGCTGCAGACCGGAGCTGTTCCTATTTGGCCATCTTGGAACGCCCCCAAGAAATCCTTTTATGATAGGCTAACTCTTAGTGTATTATGAGACACTAGTGTTTTGGAGAGCACAGTTTGGAAAATTCTGTTTTAGAATACTCTTCAAAATCTAGCTGAATAAGCTATTCTGTTTTTTAAATTCTTTAA
The DNA here is from genome assembly GCF_029289425.2 of Pan paniscus. Taxonomy (NCBI): domain Eukaryota; kingdom Metazoa; phylum Chordata; class Mammalia; order Primates; family Hominidae; genus Pan; species Pan paniscus. The sequence continues at coordinate 69,516,447 of NC_073272.2, forward strand.
TTTTAAAAAAATTTTTTTGTTTCTTTTTCATTTTTGTGGGTATATGGTAGCCATATATATTTATTGGGTGCATGAGATATTTTGATTCAGGCATACCATGCATAATAATCACATCGGGGTAAAACCTGGCATATCTTTAGGAAGTTTGATAATGTGTCTGGTGTACTTCAGTAGCAAACTACAAAAATAAAGTCTAGAAAAGTATAAAGGTGACTACACAGTTAAACCCACAATCAGAGTTGTGGCTTAGTGCAATTCTCCCTTCTTTATCTCTACAGTCAGTCCATGGTGCTGCCTCACAACCACTGTGCCACTGCCACGACACCTATCTTCTGGCTTTTATTTTGGATTCTTTTCTTTTAATTGTTCCATGAGATGATGACTTTTCATTGTATTAAAGACCAGCTGAATTACCTGTCACTGCTTAAGAGACTCATAAACCAGTGTTAAATGAAGGCTCATAAAAACAATTTAAAAATGAAGTTGTAACAGTTTTCTATAATTGTTGCATATGATTTTTTTGTTAAGATCATGTTTATATTCTTCAAGACACATATGAATAAATCTCTGTTTCTACTCACTCTGTAACATGCTATACAGAGTTGTCTATGTGACAAGTAGCTCAATTGAAAGTCAATGCCTACAGTTAAAAGTGTCTTCCTTTGCGAATAGTCATGGAGATCGTCACCAGGAAATGCACATCTTTTAAAGCAAAAGGATCATCCAAAGGAATTGGTGGCATATGAGGAATTGATTGTCCTCTTTACCATACCCTGTTGAAATGTGCTGTAGCAGGACCCAGAGCTGCATGAATTCCAGATATTGTTCTTCAAATAAGTTCTCAGGGAGACCTGGGGACTCAAGAACTGATCCCAATATGATCTTACCATTCCATCTTTAGGGTGACCTTTCCATTTTACAGCTTGACAATGGTGATACATTTCAGACATTATAAAGATGTTGGATTCCTTTGGGGATCCTCTTTGAAATCACTGTTTCTTTTCTCTGCCACGATGTCTCAGCATTGTAAAGAGGATCTGTCACTTTTGGCAGCCACAATCTCCCAATGCTGAACGTGAGTCTACTTTATGGTAAAGAACAGGCTGTCCCTTTCAGTAAGCACATAGCCTCTGAGTGGAACTCTGTTTCATCTACTGTAGTAGAGGATCCTGCCTTGCACTTTGAGTGGTTAGACACTCCTCAGATTAGGCATTAGGCTTAGTTGCCTTTGAAAGAGCATATTGCCTTTGCAATCAACTACCAAATGATCTTTACATTAGCTAATGCCATGTGATAAAATGTGCATGTAGGATTTCAAGAAATAAACATCTGGGCTGGGCGTGGTGGCTCACGCCTGTAATCCCAGCACTTTGGGAGACTGAGGCGGGTGGATCACGAGGTCAAGAGATCAAGACCATCCTGGCCAACATGGTGAAACCCCATCTCTACTAAATATACAAAAAATTAGCCGGGCGTGGTGGCAGGCGCCTGTAGTCCCAGCTACTCAGGAAGCTGAGGCAGGACAATGGCATGAACCCAGGAGGCGGAGCTTGCAGTGAGCCAAGATCGCGCCACTGCACTCCAGCCTGGGTGACAGAGTGAGACTCCGTCTCAAAAAAAATAAATAAAAAACAAATAAACATCTGGAATTCATGCAGGTCTGGGTCCTGCTACAGCACATTTCAACAGGGTTATGGTAAAGTGGACAATCAATTCCTTATAAACCACCACTTTCTTTGGATGATCCAAAGGAATATATCTCTTTTATTTGCCCTCAAGACTGCCTATCTCTCATGTTTGTTCCTTAGGTGATTATTCCTTTCAAACTGACTTTCAGATTATCAGAATTCTCATTTGTTTTAAGTTTTTCCCAATCCAAATTTGTTCATCTTCAAAATGGCATTTTGTTAGCCTAATTTTGTTATAATATCCACACAAAGAAATAAATGCAAATATGTAGATGTTTGAAAACCCCTCCTGTCCATATAGGCAGATATAGAAAATGTGTATTTATGAACCGAACTAATCAGCATTTTAAATGAGATGTATCCCAGCCTATATTTTAGGTCAGACCATCCCAATTTTGTTGAATTGTTGAATTTCCATTTAGCTGTTTTCAACAGTATAGTAACAAACAGGAAGAAAGTTACTTTTGTTTATAGAGATTAGGTCCAAATGGCTTCAACTCACTAGGCCACTCTTCAGACATGCTCATTTCCCTTTGCTTCTATTCACCATCTATTCTCCCCTCTTAGAAAAATGAGTTTCTTTATCTCCTTCATCTTTTTAACCTACACCCACAGTTGAACTTTTCCAAAATCTATAACTTGGGCTTGGAACTTCCTACCCTATATCCCCAGCCTCTTCCCTTCAATTTATCCAGGAATCTTTTGAAATCCTACATGAACATTTTGTCACATGGCTTAGCTAACTAATTGAGAGAAAGATGGTACAATCTTTGCTTTACTCAGTCTAAAAGTATTGTCACACCATAATATGCACTTACTCCTCTGCCTTGTCACAAGAGTAATATGTTATTTCCTTTTGAAAACATTCTGTTCAATAGTCAGTTGTCTACAGGCTCTTTATGACCATCCATGTATGATCCCCTTTACTTTTTAGAGACTAAGTCAAACTCCCTCTGTTCAGTATTCCACAAATGTGTGCTACTAATGAAAACCTGTGTGTGATTGAGGGTAAGGTTGGGGAGAGGAAGCCAACTCTGGCATCGAAAAGATGTGATCAGCCAGATGGTGAAGTAGTTGAAGAATGGCATTATCAGCTAGGGCTGGGGAGCAACATGTGATCAAATTGGTCAAGACCTCAAAACGATTTCAGAGTTATAACAGGCCAGTTCTGTACACTGATGTTTCCCAAACTCTGCTGCAGTATATTAACAAGTGTTATGAAAAAAGAAGGGGGATGTGATTACATTTAACCTGATGTGTTTACTTATTGCTCTCTTGCCTAAAACTTTTCAGTAGTTACTCTCTGCAGTTCAAATAATTTCCAACCTCTTTTCCATCAACTGATAAGGTTTGCCTGCCTCTAGGCTCTCATCTGGTGCTATGCTCCTGTGAATTCAACTGCACGCCAGCCACACTGGCCTTTTTTTTTCTTTTCCTCAAACTCACCAAGCTTTTCTCTAATTCAGGCTTTGCACATGCTCTTCCTTCTGCCTGGAAAACTCAAGCTTATTCATGGCCAGCGAGAGACAGCACTCCTCTTTCAGGTTATGGCTCACACACTACCTCCTAAAGATGCCCCCAAACCCATTGTTTTCTCTATTCTTTTCCTTCATAGAAATATCATGTTTAATTATTTTTTCTTACTTCTTGTCTATTAGTCTTCCTCCACTGGAATGAAAGCAAGGTTCTTGCTTATTTTGTTTACTTTTGTGTCTCCAGAATATAGAACAGTGCCTGGCATATGGCATGAGCCCAATATATATTTGTTGAATGAATGAATGAAATGTTGTTGAAAAGAATACAGGAACTAACACAAATGTCCAACAACAAGAAAATGATCATATGTATTATTTGATTAAATTCAATATATTTTTAGTTATAAATAACAGGAATATTATGCAAAACAAATATTTTTGTTAAGATAAGGGGAAAATATAGAATAAAATTGTCTTACTCCATTCAACCTGCTATAACAAAATTCCATGTACTAGATAATTTGTAAAGAACATAAATTTATTTTCTCATAGTTTTGGAGGCTGGGAAGTCTAAGATCAAGCTCCAGCAGGTTCAGTTGTCTGGCGAGGGTTTCTCTTTGCTTCCAAAATGGTGCCTTGTTGCTGCATTCTCTGGCAGGCAGAAACATTATATCCTCACATGTCAGAAGGCAGGTCAAGAGAGCTAAACACTGTGTGAAGCCTTTTTTCTACATGCCTTAATCCCATTCACAAAGGAAGAGCCTTCATGGCCTAATTACTTCTTAAAGGTCCCACTCTTAATACTATCACATTGGCCATTAAGTTTCAACATCTGAAATTCAGAGGGGACACATTCAAACCATAGCAACAATATCTTCTGTATGCTATGGTGAAATATGTATACATATGGACAATAAAAGTAATTCAGTATGTGTATATGCGCTCAGCCATTTGTTCCATGAATTTTAACATGTTTGTATTATCTTCATAATAAAAATAAATAATGTATCTAAAATTCTAGGTGAGCAAAAGAAATATCAATGCATTAGCCTTGTTACTATGGTCAATAGTAGAGGAGAACAGCAAGAGGAATTTCAAAATTCCTATTACAGTGCCAAGATTAGTGCTCCAAATTTTTTTCTTGAAGGACATGGAGAACTTGGAGAGATTTAGGAGAGTTTGGATACAGAATTATTAGAGAAATACTAAGGAAATTCATTTTCTTTTCTTTTTTGTGACTGGGTCTCACTTTATTACCCAGGCTCAAGTAGTTCTCCCACTTCAGCCTCCCAAATTCCTGGACTACAGGCACATACCATCATGCCCAGCTATTTCTTTCTTTCTTTTTTCTTTTTTAAGCAGAGGCAAGATCTCACTATGTTGTCCAGGCTGGTCTCAAACTCCTGAGCTCAAGCAATCCTCTCACCTCAACCTCCCAAAGTGCTGGGATTACAGGAATGAGCCACCATGCCCAGGCAATATAGTTTCTTCTTCAGGCAGAATAATTCTACTTTATAATCTCCATTGAGAGCTGAATAAATAGTAAGGGACCTAAGTTACAGTAAATTATAGAATTATAGAAATAAACTTTTCAAGATGAGTGTCTTAAAAGCAAGGAATTTGTGACAAAAGGAGTGTGTGGGATCTCCTACGTAGGAGAACTCTTAGTAACAGGGAATTTAGATGATTGTCTTTTAGTCTTGACAAGGCTAAATGTAGTCCTACCTAAAGCTAAAGAAAAGTATAAAATTTTCTACAGGGTTATTTCAGTCTTGTCATTCTGCTTCTTAACTTTGGGAAGACAGAAAAATATTTCTGCTGTCTACTATATCAGGGGTCCCCCCCGTCGGACCATCGACCAATCTGTGGCCTGTTAGGAACCAGGCTGCACATCAGGAGGTGAGCAATGGGCGGATGAGTAAGGGAAGCTTCATGTGTATTTACAGCTGCTCCCCATCACTTGCATTATCACCTAAGTTCCGCCTTCTATCAGATCAGCAGTGGCATTAGATTCTCATAGGAGCGCAAACCCTATTGTAAATCACACATACGAGGGATCTAGGTTGCGTGCTCCTTATGAGAATCTAATGTCTGGTGATCTGTCACTGTCTCCCATCACCCCCATATGGGACTGTCTAGTTGCAGGAAAACAAGTTCTGGGCTCCCACTGATTCTACATTATGGTGAGTTGTATAATTAGTTCATTATATATTACAAAATAATAATAATAGAAATAAAGTGCACAATAAATGTAATGCATTTGAATCATCCTGAAACCATCTCCCCACCCCAGTCCATGGAAAAATTGTCTTCCACAAAACCAGTCCCTGGTGCCAAAAATATTGGGGACCACTGTACTATACAGACTAAATCCATTTTGTTTAATAGCTTGTTTACTAAGCATCTTGAGCAAGGCTAGAGATTGTAAGATGAGAGATGCAAAAATACATATGATATGGCTTGGATCTGTGTCCCCACCCAAATCTCATGTTGAATTGTAATCCCCAATGTTGGAGGTGGGGCCTGGTGGCAGGTGATTTGTTCATGGGGATGGATCCTTCATGAATGGTTCAGCAGCATCCCCTTGGTCCTGTACTTGTGATAGAGTCCTAACAAGATCTGGTTGTTTAAAAGTGTGTAGCACCTCCCCGACTCTCTCTCTCTTGCCCCTGCTCTGGCCATGTGAAACATCCCTGCTCCACCTTTGCCTTCTGCTATGATTATAAATTTCCTGAGGCTTCCCCAGAAGCCAAGCAGATGCCAGCTTCATGCTTCCTGTACAAGCTGCAGAATCATGAGCCAACGAAACCTCTTTTCTTTATAAATTACCCAGTCTCAGGTATTTCTTTATAGCAATGCAAGAACTGACTGATCATATAGTAAAGAAAGTGCCTTCAAGGAGCTTATGGGTTAGTAAGTTATACTTGATAAAAATAAATGTGCAAACAAATATAATTTCTAGAAAAATAAGGTGCAGCAATCCTTCAACACTCCAAATTTGTAACTTTACTCTTTATAGACTTTAACAGTTGTCTTTTTTATTTTGTTTTTAAATTTATTTTTACTACATTTAATTGTATATTTGAGGTTTATAACATTATGTTATAGGATACATACAGATAATGAAATAGTTACTATAGGGAAGCAGATGAACATATCTGTCATCTCATTGTTACTTGTTATGTGTGACAAGAGCAGCTAAAATATTTAACAAAAATTCCTAATACGGTCACATCAGTATGGTACTGACATAAATGAAGAGTTGTCTTTATTCTCTTCTATCTGACCATTTCCCTCTTTAGTCATACTCACCATACCTTTCATTTCATTATACAGAGTATTTCTAAGTCAGTGCAGTACAGAGGAAAGAACACTAGATTTGGAATTAAGAGATCAGTTTTTTTTTTTCCATTCTGCCTTTCCTCTGCATTAGCTGGGTAACTCAGTTTCTTTATCTATAAAATGCAGATGGTAAGACTTGCCCTACTTACTTCATATAAAGACAGGTACTTTGTAAAATATAAAATGCCATATATATGGGATGGAATTATAAAGACTTCATTAAATAGCCGGGTGCGGTGGCTCATGCCTGTAATCCCAGCACTTTGGGAGGCCGAGGCAGGCGGATCACGAGGTCAGGAGATCGAGACCATCCTGGCTAACACGGTGAAACCCCGTCTCTATTAAAAATACAAAAAATTAGCCGAGCGTGGTGGCGGGGGCCTGTAGTTCCAGCTACTCGGGAGGCGGAGGCAGGAGAATGGCGTGCACCCAGGAGGCAGAGCTTGCAGTGAGCTGAGATCGCGCCACTGCACTCCAGCCTGGGCAACAGAGCAAGACTCTGTCTCAAAAAAAAAAAAAAAGACTTCATTAAATAAAGCACAGTATAAATGGGACAACTCCCTTGAAGAAGAAAAAAGGGGGTGGGAGAAGTAAAATATAATGAGAAAGAAATGTAGACTACAGCGAATTTTTAATCTAGCCTTTTATGGTTCTTAGGCATCAAGACCTCTGGCCCAATTTTGACCCAGTTGAGATGAGAAATTTGAAGAGAGGATGAGAAAAACTCAAATCATCTCATAGCCTTTGAAAGACAGGCTCTGAAAAAACATATTGATTGGTATCACTATTTTTTGACTTCTGAATAATCCAAATAGACTTTTAATTAGCCCATTTAGAAGTTGTGGGAAATAAGGAAGTTTTCCTAAGGCTGCTGTAGTGTTGATCTTCTAGTAGAGATCAAGCTGTTTGAATTTTTGATGAAGAGTTATGCCCCCAAGCATGATGGGTTTTCTCTGCCTTGGCAGAACTACCCAATACTCTTAGATGATGTGTGTCTATCCCTTAAACTTCAGCTTTGAGAAGCATTGGAAAAAATGTGTCAGCCCACCAAATTGTCACAAGCCTCCTGGTCCTAGTAGAACAAATTCTGCAATGTGGGGCCCCATCCCTCAACAGTTTTAGGTTGGATCTCTGCAAACTTTGGCCATCACTTGCATATGTTTTCTCTCTGCAGACATTTGTTTAGAACACTCCACATCTGCTTTTGTCTCCAAAGTCCCACAAGCATAATTTATTCAATCCTATATAAAAATGGCATGAAATGAGTATGATGAAACCTGCTGTAATGATGACCAATGAGTTCTTTCCCACCACCACCTGATATAATTGGCATCAGCTACAGCCCAGTTCCACTCATTTTTTCCCAGGAGTGACCTCAGCATAAGTACATTTCTCCTCTTCAGGCTTAAATTTGATTCTTGTGGAATGTGTAGTTAAAGTCTTGATGAGTTGAGAAGAAGGAAATGAGGGAAAGGAAAATAAGTAATTATCACCAGTTGGTAACCTCGTAAACTTGGCTTTTCATGGGACTCATAAAATAGCGTGCAGAGTGTATTTAACTATAGTTATTCCCTTAGAAATTCCAGACATACTCAAGCATGTTCATATATTAGGGTAGCTCTACATAGTTGAAGGAGAAAAAACATTTTCAGTTTACATCTTTAATTTGAAACAGATTTTGCTTATATGGTAGTTTAATTGTGGATAACCTTTCACATCTAGTTTTGTTACAGTTGGTTTTAGTGATGGTCTTTATAACACAGAGATCTATCTGATTCTTGGATACATTTTTCATACATTTGGCTAATTGGGAAATCAGTGAAATTGGTCTCTATTCATTTGTGGATTTTGTGGATAGTTATTCTTCTCTTTGACATACTTTTGTCTCCCAGTGACTGATTATAGCTTCAGCCTTACCTGTAAAGGCTTTATCTGTCAGATACTTGGCATCCTAATGAGGAAGGACAATTAGCAGCTTTACATAGCACTTCTGTGTTTCTTTCACCAGGGTTAATAGGTCAGCCTTTGGCCTTGCTGAAATCTGTTCGCTTAAGAAGTTATGAAACTCTTTTTTGGGTTTAGAGTGGTAGGGCCCCCAAGAATCTCTGATTTTTGATATTAACACCCTTGTCGTTTTCTCACCCAGAATGAATAGGGCATTGTGGACATGATGGAATGTGAATTCCAAGGCTAGGTCATAAAAATACATTGAGTCTTCCACCTTGCTCTTTCTTGGATATTTGTACTGAGGGAAGCCAGCTGTCATATCCTAAGGGCACTCAAGCAGCCTGTGGAGAGCTCTAGAATTGAGACCTCCTACCAATAGCCAGCAAATAGCTGAGGCTTTCTGCCACAACCATGTAAGTGAACCATCTTAGAAGAGGATCCTCCAGCCCCAGTTAAGTCTTCAGATGACTGCAGCGCCAGCTAACATTTGGATTACAACCTTCTGAGATACCCAAGGCCAAAACTACATAGCTAAACTGCTCCTGAATTTCTGACTCCAGCAACTGTGTGAGATAATAAATGCTTGTTGTTGTTTTAGGACACTAATTTTTGAGGTCATTGTTTAAGCAACAATAAATAACTAATATAGGAATCAACGTTTGTGAAGTTCAAACATGGTCTGGTTTACTAGTGGCCAAACTCAAGGACGAAATTTTCAAATTAAGTTTTTAAATAAACAGTCATCCTTAAAAATAGAAGGCTAAAGAGAAAAATAATTCATGAAAGTTGCACTTTTTCTTCGTGTCGTTTTTTGTTTGTTTTTGGTTTGTTGTTGTTGTTGTTGTTTTTTGAGACAGAGGCTTGCTCTGTCGCCCAGGCTGGAATGCAGTGGCACCATCTCGGCTCACTGCAACCTCCACCTCCTGGGCTCAAGTGATTCTCCCACTTCAGCCTCCCGAGCAGCTGGGATTACAGGTGCCTGCCACCATGCCTGGCTAATTTTTGTATTTTTATTAGAGACAGGGTTTCACCATGTTGGCCAGGCTGATCTTGAACTCCTGACCTCAGGTGATCCGCCCACCTCGGCCTCCCAGAGTGCTGAGATTACAGGTGTGAGCCACCGTGCCTGGCCTGTTTGTTTTATTAACTTCGTCAGTCACCAAAAAGGGGGGGAAAAGTTGAGAAGGGACTGCCTGTGTTAGAACACAACCAAAATGTCCCAAGCCTTGACTTGTTAGTATTGAGAAGAAGGAATAGAGGTTTGTTCCCATGTTACCAAATAAACAACTCCCAGGAATATTTGGAGGAACCTGGCACCTGGGCAGTCAGCAGAAACATGTGTTTAATTGACTCCTTCGGTGTACTAAAAGGGAATCTTGGTCTCTTCAGATTCCAGGTGGAGAGTGCTTTGGAGCCCCAACTGATACAGGCCCCCAGTTTTGTTGCTGTCTCACTCATACCTAATAAACCTTACTGCAAAATTGAAGGAAGAGAGCAGAAAATTTTGAGTATGTGAGAGTGGCAGAGACTAAAGTAGCTTATTCAGATGCTGATGTAAAGGATTGGGTACTTTTTGACCAGTTGATTGATAAAAGAATCACCTTGTGGAATACAGGTTGTGTATGGAGTTTTGAAGAATGAAGGGGAACCCAGAGTTGTGCTAAGAGTTGTTGGTGCTTATTGAGAAGTCCCAGTCAGAAATAATGCAAGTACCTTTCTAGCACCAATGAGAAGGTTCTTAAGGGTATCTGCTCCTCAGTGGCCTATACTAGACATATCAGACATTTGGACAAGTGTGATTCCCAAAATATTGGGGATACTGATAAATGAATGCCTACTTTTTTAAATGTAGTAAATTAGCATACAGTAAAATGTACTTGTTGTGGGGGGAGTTTTACTGTTCAGTGAGTTTCCATATACATGCATATTTATTTACCACCGTAATCGGGATACAGAGCAGTTCCATCACCAAAAAACTCCTTCATACTACCTATTTGTGGTCATACCCTCCTCTCTCCTTACTACTACCAACCACTGATTTGTTTTGTCTTTTCAAGAATATTATATAAATATATGTAAGTGCATATATACAGCATGTAACCGTTGAGACTGGTTTCTGTCACTCAGCATAATGCCTTTGAGATTCATCTAACTTGCTGCACGCATCAATAGCTCACTTGGTTTTTGCTAAGTTGTATTCCCTTGTTTGAATGTACCACAGGTTTTTTTTTAATCCATTCACACATTGAAGCAAGTTTCAGCTTTTTTTTTCCAGTTTTGGTGATTATAAATAGAACTACTAAATACATTGATGTACAGGTTTTTATGTGAACATAAGTTTTCATTTCTCTGGGATAAATACATAGGAGTGGGTCATATGATAATGTGATAATACCTAGTACTGGGTCATATGATAAGTCTATTTTTATGTTTTACTTTAAATGAAACTGTCAAACTGTTTTCCAGAATGGTTGTGCCATTTTGCATTCCCACTGGTAATGTATGAGAGTGCCACTTGTTCTACTTCTTTACTAGCACTTGGTATTGTTACTACTTTTCTTTTAATTTTAGCCATTCTAATAGGTGTGTAGTGTTATAGTGATTTTAATTTTACATTTTCCTAATGGCTAATTGTATGGAACATCTTTTCATATGTTCAACTGTCTACTTTTTATTTTGCAAAGTAAGGACATTCAAAACTTAAATATAAAAGGACATTATAACATCAAAAAGTTAATAAATGTAGCTTCATGAAAAGTTTACCACATTGTCTTAATTATTTTACCTTAGGCCACTTGAAATTTGGTTGTGAATAGGCATTGGTCTATAGTACTGACAAGCCCCTAATGTCTAGGACCAGTTCTTTTGGCATTGGCATTATTGTAAGAATTCAGGGATCAGCATAGTAGTTCTTCTTGCTGAAGGGTCTTACTAGATAAATCTTCATTGGCTCTATGCCATTTACAGGGTCACATGCAAACTTTCTGGCATGATAGTTGGGATACTTTATAGTTTTTCATCCCACTACCATTTTTTGCTTTATCTCCTACTATTCTCTCTACTACTTTGTTTCTAGCCACCTCACTTACTTTACTGTCCCCCATACAATCCCCAGTTTCATCCTTCATCTGGAATGCCCATCAAGCCTATTCAGATCCTACTTATTCTTCAAGCTGTTATTCAGTGTTTCACCAAGTATATTCTGAGGAAAACCTGCATTGGAATATTTTAGAATTATGAAATGTGCAGATTCCTGGGCCCTGCTCTGGACTTACTGAATTAGACTTTCTGGGGATGGGCCCCAGGAACTGAAATTCCAACAAGTGTCCAGTATGTGATCCTTAGTCACAACTGAATATGAGAACCCCTGAATCTAGCTGAAGTCCTATCTTTGTGAAGCCGTCATATGTGAGTCCTACTCCATAGTGATTTCACCTTTCTTTTAAGGATTGTCAAACTTTCTTCCTATTTAAATTTGTCAGCAGCACTCATTTAGACATTTCATCTATTATTTAAATGTTAAAGTGTGATTTAGTTTATAAGCCACTGAAGAATAGGAATTCTCTTCATATCCCGTTTAACATGTAGCATAATATAGTTTAATATAATGCACACAAAGTCTATACACACACACACACACACACACACACACACACATACATATTATTTCCATCCTTTTTGGTAGTGGAGTTCTGAGATTCAAGGAGAACCACAATTGTTTCTAATCATTTTTTCAAAGGCATAGTTCTGTGAACAATGATGATGTAAAGCTTTGGGAATCTTGCCTTTGATTTGAGATATTTTCTACTCCCAGTGCTAAACTGAATTAAGCCTTTGAAAATCCTATTGACACTTTAAAAAATCTTAAATATTTGTTATATGAAGGGGTGGTAGTGTCTCATTGCTTTTGTAGTGTGTTGACTAGCCAAGCATGCTTGTCTTTGAAACATACCATGTTGATTCCACTTGCTCCTCAGTGCTTTATTCATGCCATCTAAGTTTCGTATACTAACCTCTCTTTCTGCTGAAATTTTTCCCATTATTCAAGTCCCACAGCAATTCTCAACTCCTCTATAAAACTTACTGTTACAACTTCAGCCTACAAGGATTTCTCCCTCCTGTGAACTCCTAGTACTTCCTGCCTATAATTCTCATTTGGCACTTAACGTATACATTGTCTGGTAACATACTGTTGTTTTCTTGCTCCACTCTTATTTAACTTTCCATGGGTGAATGTCATGCTTTGCAAGCTAGCCACGATTCCTCGATGTTCAGGAACTTTTTTAAAAATATGTTTTTCTAGTGTAGAAAAAAAATGAAGAATTTAAGTAGTTGTAGCAATACATTGACCTTTATAGAAACAACTGTTGGTGGTGGAAGCTGACAGAGGATGTTGCAATGCTAGTTTCTTAAAGAGGCAACCAGTGTGAAAATCAATATTATACAAAGGCAGATGTATTGGGATATGACTTATGTACAACTTTAAATAATGTTTTTTTACTCCATGCTTGTAAATATATTCATAATTTGCAGTACATAATGATTAATGATGTGAGGGTGTGATTAAGGCCATATCTATACCTGACCTGCATACTGATCCATGGCAGGCACGACCAAACTGCTCGCTTGCCATCTTTATAATCAATATTAATTGTTGTGGCTGAATCCATCATGTGATGAGTCCCATTGGTTGTTAAGAAATCCTTAAAAACAGATGGCCAGTACCTTGGTCTGTTGATTCCACGCATGTAGTTGTGGTTTTATATACTGAAGGACAGATGACAGCATACAACACCTCTGTGGCTTATTAGTAGAGTTGGTCTGATTCAGAGGATACCTGGGAAACTGGACTTTTTGCCCTTTTACAAGGTCTGAAGAAGTAGGAATGGTTTGAGCCTCTGTCATTTTCTCAAATTCCCTTTGGTTCAGAGGCTACTTATCCAGTGCAGAAAGATAGGAGGCACCCTTAGCTTTTACCTTTCTCCAACTCATTTAATCCATATCAGGAACCTAGTTCTGTGCAGCCTACCCTTATAACATCTCTTGAGTCCATGCTGTATTTCTATCCTTACTACTGCTGCCTTATTTCAAGGTTTCTTATATCACTAAGATTAACTGTTTCACTACCTACAGTCTCATCTGCTTCCAATATATATTCCATAGTCATTGGGAGGGATCATGTTATTCTTCCTTAAAATGTTTCCATGGCTTCTATTGCTTAAATGATAAAATGTAGTCTTTAGGGTGGCATCCAAAGCCCTCCATTGTCTGGCCACTGCCTGACTTTCCACAGTCATCTCTGGAGAATCCCATTTGTATTCTCTAGCCACATTGAATTAGTTCCTGGATGTATCATGCTGTTTTATGCCTTCATGCTTTTGCACATACTACATTTTATGCTTGGAATGCTCTTTTCCAGTTTATCATTCTACCCCATAAAGGCTCTGAACAAGCCTATTTTACACTCTTCTATTATTTGTGCCTCCACTGCTTCCTATACACATTTCCATCTTAGCCCCTGTGAAATCTTATTTGTTTATATGTCTGACTACCCCAAATAGACTATAAACTTCTTTTGGAGGGGGGTTATAAAAGTAAAATTTATTTAGAATGACAAAGAAATTATAACAAATTATAAATTTTCAAACATTTACACCAAAACGTCACAAAATCTAGATCAAGGGTTTGTGTGTGTGTGTGTGTGTGTGCACGTGCGTGTATAACTTTTGTAAATTTTCCTGAAGCAAATAGGATATCTTTTGAATGTTGGCACTCTCAGATGAAACTAAGTAGAAATCAGGTCTTCTCACCCTGCTCAATTTCTTCCTTCATGGCTTCTCACTGTAACTATTACTTTTATTCTCTTTTGTGCTTATGCATTTAAAATTTTCTGCATTTTATCAATATGTTCTAACTAAATTTAACCAGTTTCTATTGAAAGAGCAATGAAATAAAAGCCAATTTAATCACACATATTATAACTTATGCCAACAATGCTTTGGATGTATTCACCTATGTGTGCATCTGTTCTTTTTCAGCTCTCATTTATTTGTTGATTAGATTTAAAACCACTGTGCCTTGTGCACATTGGCATCACATCCCACTTGGAAGAGAAAAATCCTCAGTAGATATACAATGATGTAAATCTTGTGACTCTATCAAATAAACAGGTTTCAGTAACATCTTTCCACCTGTTTGGCTAGTTCCAAGAACTTTTATTTCTCCCTTTTATACAACTGGAAATGAAGGCAGAGAATGATAAATGAACTGGGTTCCTATAGTCCAACACAGTGATTCTCTCTTTGGTCCAGTGTCATCCCTATCATCTGGAAACTTAGAAATGCAGATTCCCAGCCACATCCCATATCTACTGAATCAAAAACTCTAAAATGTGGAGGGAGAGGCAGCAATATGTAATTTAACATGAAGTCAAGATGATTCTGATGCATGCTAAGTTTGAAAAGCACGGGAACTTAAAGATCCTAGTATGCTATTGATTGCCCTGTTTTCTCCTTGTTCTGAAATTAATGTATAAGGCGTGTTATATCCTACAGAAAAATGCCTTAGTGGTATTCTATCATTATGCAAAACTGAAAATCAAGGGAGATCTTTGTGTGCCCTCCTTCACGGAGGGTAGGAAGTTTGGCATTATAGCAGATTATAGATCTACAGAGACGGAGTTTCCCTCTTGTTGCCCAGGATGGAGTGCAATGGCACAATCTCAGCTCACCGCAACCTCCGCTTCCTGGGTTCAAGTGATTCTCCTGCCTTAGCTTCCTAAGTAACTGGGATTACAGGCATGTGCCACCATGCCTGGCTAATATTGTATTTTTAGTAGAGACGGGGTTTCTCCATGTTGGTCAGGCTGGTCTCGAACTCCCTACCTCAGGTGATCCACCCACCTCAGCCTCCCAAAGTGATTTTTAAAATACCCTTTTAAGTACATGGTTGAACTGACCCATAATTAAATAACATCTCTAAAAGCTACAAATAATCAGACATCACAAATACAGAGCAGTAAACTAGGGGTAGTGAGCTACTATTTGGCATTTGTCTGAGTATATCTGCTGATCTCCGTTGGCCTTTAGTTCGGTTTTAATGGGCCACTCAAGTTTGGGAGCAGAAGATAAAACTAGAGACCTGAGAAAGGTGGGAGGTCAGATTGGAGAGCCCTGAATTAAGCCAAGATTTCCAAAGGGTCACATGCATATTGGATGAACTAGGAAAAGAAATCCTTGCAGATGGAGCAATGGAAATACATGCCTGTCTCAGTCTTGGTGCTGACTGGAGTGAGAAAAAAAAATTCTCCACTGAGATTTCCTAATCACAAGCCCACACTCAAAAAAAGGTTGAGACTAGAATTCCCACTGCTTGTGTGGCCTGAAAAACCCACAGAGATATCTGGAACTTTAAACATCTCCCACATTGGTACTGCTTTCCAAGCACCTCATATATATAATGCAAATCATATTTTGAAGAATTCATTTAAACACAAGCTTCAAATAATTCCTACAGATAAAGTTCCCATGAACATGAATTCACAATAAAAAAATCACACAATTTATGAAGAAGTAAGCCATTATAAGTGACTAAGCAGAAATAAATAGCAAACTACAGGAGCAGATCTACAAATACAACAGAAATTATCAGATAACAGACTATAAAATAATTGGCATAATATAGTTAAATAAAAGAAGGCCCTGAGGTATGATGAAGGTATAGGAGACTATCAAATGTGACAGGCAAATTTGAAAAAGAACCAAGTAGAATATCTGTAAATGAAAAATATAATCATTAAAATTAGAAATTCCATAGATTAAATAGATTAGACACAGATGAAGAGAGAATGAGGAATTGAAATAAATTATACAGAATGTAACACAGAGAACAAAGAGGTGGAAAACAGGCTAGGTTAAGAAACATGGAGGATAGAATGAGAAGGGTCTACCATGTGTTTAATTGGAGTTCCAGAGAGATAAAATGGGGGAAAGGCAATATTTAAAGAGAGAATGACTGAAAATTTCCCAAAATTGATGAACAGTACCCAATTTAGGATTTTCAATAAGTTCTAAGCAAGTTAAATTAAAAATCGTAATCCAGGCTTAGACATATTGTGGTGAAAGTATGAAACACCCAAATCAGAGAAAAGCTCAACATTAGCCAGGCAAAAAAGATTATACTTAGAAGAAAGACAACTAAACTCAATAAAATGACAGCTAACTGACAGCAACAGTGGAAGCCAGAAGAAATTGTAATAGTATCTTCCATAGTCAATGACAGTAGTCAGCAAATGTTTTCTGTAAAAAGCGCAATAATAATTATTTTAGGCTTTGCGGGCCATGTACAGTCTTTGTTGCATACTCCTCTGTTTGTTTTTTGTTTGTTTGTTTTTGGTTTCTTTCACAACACTTTCAAATATAAAAACAATTCTTAGCTCAAGGGTCACACCGAAACACACTGCAGGCCAGATTTGGCCTATAGGTCATAGTTTGCTTACCCTAATCTGTGAGATAATAACTGTTGTTTTGTTCATTTTATTTTATGGTCAGGGGTACATGTGCAGGTTTGTTAGGCAAACTTGTGTCATGGGGGTTTATTATATAGATTATTTCGTCACTCAGGTATTAAGCCTATTACTCAACAGTTATTTTTCCTAATCCTTTCCCTTCTCCCACCCTCCACCCTCCACCTTCCGACAGGCCCCACTGTGGTTTGTTTTGTTTTGTTTTGTTTGAGATGGAATCTCACTCTGTCGCCCAGGCTGGAGTGCAGTGATACCATCTCAGCTCAATGCAGCCTCTGCCTCCTGGGTTCAAGCGATTCTCCAGCCTCAGCCTCCCGTGTAGCTGCGATTATAGGCACCTGCCACCATGCCCAGCTAATTTTTGTATTTTTAGTAGAGACAGGGTTTCACCATGTTGGCCAGGCTGGTCTTGAACTCCTCACCTCAGGTTATCTGCCCATCTCAGCCTCCCAAAGTGCTGGGATTACAGGCATGAGTCTCAGTATGTATTGTTCCCCTCTATGTGTCCATGTGTTGTCATCATTTAGCTCCCAATTATAGATGAGAACATGTGATATTTTGGTTTTCTGTTCCTGCATTAGTTTGCTTAGGATAAAGGCCTCCAGCTCCATCCATTTTCCTGCAAAGGACATGATCTCATTCTTTTTATGGCTGCAAGTATTTCACGGTGTATAGATACCACATTTTCTTTATCCAGTCTATCACTGATGGACATTTAGATTGGGTCCATGTCTTTGCTGTTGTGAATAGTGCTGCAATGAACATACGCATGCATGTGTCTTTATAATAGAACAATTTATATTCCTTTGGGTATATACCCAGTAATGGGATTGCTGGGTCAAATGTATTTCTGTCTTTAGGTCTTTGAGGAATCACCACACTGTCTTCCACAGTGGTTGAACTAATTTACACTCCCACCAACAGTGTATAAGCATTCCTTTTTCTCCACAACCTTGCCAGCATGTTATTTTTTTACTTTTTTACTTTTTCATGATAGCTATTCTGATTGATGTGAGATGACATCTCATTGTGGTTTTGATTTGCATTTCCCTAATGATCAGTGATGCTGAGCTCTTTTTTTCACATGATTTTTGGCAGTGTATATGTCTTTTGAAAAGTGTCTGTTTATATCCTTTGCCCACTCTTTCATGAAGTTGGTTGTTTTCTTATAATTTTAAGTTCCTTATAGATGCAGATATTACACCTTTGTCAGATGCATGGTTTGCAAAAAATTTCTCCCATTCTGTAGGTTGCCTGTTCACTCGGTTGATAGTTTCCTTTGCTCTGCAGAAGCTCTTAAGTTTAATTAGATCACATTTGTCAGTTTTTGCTTTTGTTCCAGTTGCTTTTGGAAAGCAAAGATTTCTTCATTGTGAAATCTTTGCCTGTTTCTATGTCTTGAATGATATCACCTAAGTTTTCTTCCAGGGTTTGTGTAGTTTTGGGTTTTACATTTAAGTCTTTAATCCATCTTTAATTAATTTTTCTGTATAGTATAAGGAAGGATTCCAGTTTCAATCTTCTGCATATGGCTAGACAGTATTCCCAGCACCATTTATTGAATAAGGAGTCTTTTTTCCATTGCTTATTTTTGTCAGGTTTGTGGAAGACCAGATGGTTGTAGGTGTGCGGCCTTATTTCTGGGTTCTCTATTCTGTTCCATTGGTCTACATGTCTGTACTTATACCAGTACCATGCTATTTTGCTTGCTGTAGCCCCATAGTATAGTTTGAAGTCAGATAGCATGTTACCTGCAGCTTTGTTCTTTTTGCTTAAGATTGTCTTGTATATTCGGGGTCTTTTCTGGTTCTATCTGAATTTTAAAATAGTTTTTTTCTAGTTCTGTGAAGAATCTCAATGGTAGTTTATTTTTTTGCTCAGCATTTTATTTATTTTTTATTTATTTCAATAGGTTTTTGGGGAACAGGTGATGTTTGGTTATGTGGATAAGTCCTTTAGTGATGATTTCTGAGATTCTGGTGCACCCATCACCCAAGCAGTAGACACTGCACCTTATTTGTAGTCTTTTATCCCTCACCCCTCTCCCACACTTCCCCTCAAGTCCCCAAAGTCCATTGTATCATTCATGTCTTTGCATCCTCATAGCTTAGCTCTCACTTATAAGTGAGAATATACAATGTTTGATTTTCCACTCCTGAGTTACTTCACTTAGAATGATGGTCTCCAACTCCATCTAGGTTGCTGCAAATGCCATTATTTCATTCCTTTTTATGGCTGAGTAGTATTCCATGGTGTGTGTGTATGTGTGTGTGTGTGTGTGTGTGTGTGTGTGTGTTGCAAATTGTGCTGCTATAAACATGCATGTGTAAGGTTTTTTTTTTCATATAATGTCTTATTTTCCTCGAGGTAGATACCCAGTAGTGGGATTGCTGTATCAAATGGTAGATCTACTTTTAGTTCTTTAAGGAAACTCCATACTCTTTTCCATAAAGGTTATACTAATTGACATTCCCACCAGCACTGTAACAGTGTTCCCTTTTCACCACATCCACACCAACATCTATTATTTTTTGATTTTTTAATTATGACCATTCTTGTAGTAGTGAGGTGGTATCACCTGGTGGTTTTGATTTGCATTTCCCTGATAATTTGTGATGTTGAGCATTTTTCATATGTTTGTTGGCTGTTTGTATATCTTCTTTTGATAACTGTCTATTCATGTCCTTAGCTTACTTTTTGATGCAATTATTTTTTTTTTTTTGGAGGGGGCTGATTTGTTTGAGTTCTTTGTAGCTTCTGGACATTAGTCCTTTGTCAGATGCATAGTTTGCAAAGATTTTCTCCCACTCTGTGGGTTGTCTGTTTACTCTGCTGACTGTTCCTCTTGCCATCCAAAAGCTCTTTAGTTTAATTAAGTCCCACCTATTTAACTTTGTTTTTGTTGCATTTGCTTTTGGGTTTTTGGTCATGCAGTCTTTGCCTAAGCCAATGTCTAGAAGGGCTTTTCTGATGTTATCTTCTAGAATTTTTATAGTTTCAGGTCTTAGGTTTAAGTCCTTGATCCATCTTGAGTTGATTTTTTTGTACGAGGTGGGAGACGAGGATCCAATTTCATTTTCCAACATGTGGCTTGCCAATTATCCCAGAACCGTTTGTTGAACAGGGTGTCATTTCCCTACTCTATGTTTTTCTTTTGCTTTGTCGAAGATCAGTTGGCTGTGAGTATTTGGCTTTATTTCTGAGTTCTCTATTCTGTTCCATTAATCTATGTGCCTATTTTTATACCAGCACCATGCTGTTTTGGTGACTGTAGCCTTATAGTTTGAAGTCCCGTATTGTGAGGCCTCCAGATGTGTTCTTTTTGCTTAGTGTTGCTTTGGCTATGCGGGCTCTTTTTTGGTTCCATATGAATTTTAGAATTGTTTTTTCTAGTTCTGTGAAAAACGATGAAGGTATTGTTATGGGAATTGCATTGAATTTGTAGATTGCTTTTGGCAGTATGGTCATTTTCACAATATTGATTCTGTCTATCAGTGAGCATTGGATGTGTTTCCATTTTGGCTATGTGGGCTCTTTTTTGGTTCCATATGAATTTTAGGATTGTTTGTTTTATCTAGTTCTGTGAAAAACGATGAAGGTATTGTTATGGGAATTGCATTGAATTTGTAGATTGCTTTTGGCGGTATGGTCATTTTCACAATATTGATTCTATCTATCGATGAGCACTGGATGTGTTTCTATTTGTTTGTGTACTATGATTTCTTTCAGCAGTGCTTTGTAGTTCTCCTTGTAGAGATCTTTCACCTCCTTGGTTAGCTGTATTCCTAGGTATTTTATTCTTTTGTGGCAATTGTGAATGAGATTGCATTCCTGATTTGGCTCTCAGCTTTCCTGTTGTTGGTGTATAGGAATGCTACTGATTTTTGTACATTGATTCTGTATCCTGGGACTTTGCCTAAGTTGTGTATCAGCTTAAGAAGCTTTTGGGCCAAGACTATAGGGTTTTCTAAATACTGGATCACGTCATCTGCACACAGGGATAGTTTGACTTTCTCTTTACCAATTTGGATGCCCTTTATTTCATTATCTTGCCTGATTGCTCTGGCCAGGACTTCTAATACTATGATGAATAGGAGTCAAGAGAGGGCATCCTTGTCTTGTGACTGTTTTCAAGGGGGATGCTTCCAGCTTTTGCCCATTAAGTATATTGGCTGTGGGTTTGCCATAGATGGCTCTTATTATTTTTAGGTATGTTTCTTCAATACCTAGTTTATTGAGTTTTTTTTAAAAACATGAAGAGGTGTTGAATTTTATTGAAAACCTTTTCTGTATCTATTGTGATAATCATGTGGGTTTTGTCTTTAGTTCTATTTATGTGATGAATCACATTCATTGATCTGTGTCTGTTGAACCAACCTTGCATCCCAGGGATAAAGTATATTTGATCATGGTGGATAAGCTTTTTGATGTGCTGCTGGAGTTTGTTTGCTGGTATTTTGTTGAGGATTTCTGCATCAATGTTCATCAAGGATATTGGCCTAAAGTTTTCTTTTTTTGATGTTATCTCTGTCAGGTTTTGGTATTCAGATGATGCTAGCCTTGTAGAATGAGTTAGGGAGGAATCCCTCCTCATCATTTTTTTGAAATAGTTTCAGTAGGCATGAAACCAACTCTTCTTTGTACATCTCGTAGAAACCAGCTATGAATCTCTCTGGTCCTGGGCTTTTTTTGGTTGGCAGGCTATTTATTACTGCCTCACTTATGGAGCTTGTTATTGGTCTGTTCAGGGATTCAATTTCTTCCTGGTTCAATCTTGGGAAGGTATGTGTGTCCAAGAATTTAACCATTTCTTCTAGATTTTCTAGTTTATGTGCATAGAGGTGTTCATAATATTCTTTGATGATTGTTTGTATTTCTGTGGGGTCAGTGGTAATATCCCCTTTGTCATTTCTTTTTGTGTTTATTTGAATCTTCTCTCATTTCTTCTTTATTAGTTTAGCTAGTGGTATGTCTATTTGATTAATTTTTTCAAAGAAACAGCTCCTAGATTCATTAATCTTTTAAATGGTTTTCCATGTCTCTATCTCCTTCAGTTCACCTCTGATTTTGGTTATTTCTTGTTTTCTGCTAGCTTTGGGGTTTGTTTGTTCTTGATTCTCAAGTCTTTAAGTTGTGATGTTAGGTTAACTTGAGATCTTTCTAACTTTTTGATGTGGGCATTTAGTGCTATAAATTTACCTCTTAACAGTGCCTTAGCTGTGTCCCAGAGATTCTGGTATGTTGTATCTTTGTTCTCAGTAATTTCAAAGAACTTCTTGATTTTTGCCTTAATTTCATTATTTATCCAAAAGTCATTCAGGAGCAGGTTATTCGATTTCCATGTAATTGTATGGTCTTGAGCCTTAGTTTTGATTTCTAACTTGTTTGTACTGTGGTCCAGGATATTCTTTTGTTATGATTTCGGTTCTTTGGCATTTGCTGAGGAGTGCTTTGCTTACAATTATGCAATCGATTTTAGAGTATGTGCCATGTAGTGATGAGAAGAATGCATATTCTGTTGTTTTTGGGTGGAGAGTTCTGTGGATATCTATCAGGTTCATATGATCCATTGCTGAGTTCATGTCTTGAATATCTTTGTTAATTTTGTCTCAGTGATCTGTCTAATATTGTCAGTGAGGTGTTAAAGTCTCTCACTATTATTGTGTGGGTGTCTAAGTCTCTTTGAAGGTCTCTAAGAACTTGCTTTATGAATCTGGGTACTTCTGTGTTGGGTGCATATATATTTAGGATAGTTAGATCTTCTTTTTCAGTAGAACCCTTTACCATTATATAATGCCCTTCCTTGTATTTTTTTTTTATCTTTGCTGGTTTAAAGTCTGTTTTATCAGAAATCAGGGTTGCAACAACTGTTGTTTTCTGTTTTCTCTTTGCTTGGTAGATTTTTCTCCATCCCTTTATTTTGAGCCAATGTATGCCATTGCATGTGAGATGGATCTCTTGAAGACAGCATACCAATGGATCTTGGCTCTTTATCCAGCTTGCCACTCTGTGTCTTTTAATTGGGGTGTTTGGCTCATTTACATTTAAAATTAGTATTGATATGTATGGATTTGATCCTGTCATCATGATGTTAGCTGGTTATTTTTCAGACTTGATTATGTGGTTGCTTCATAATGTCACTGGTCTGTGTACTTCAGTGTGTTTTTGTAGTGATTGGTAATGGTCTTTCCTTTCCATATTTAGGGCTCCCTTCAGGAGCTCTTGTAAGGCAGGTTTGGTGGTAACAAATTCCCTCAGCATTTGCTTGTCTGAAAATGATCTTATTTCTCCTTTGCTTATGAAGCTTAGTTTGGCGGGATATGAAATTATGGGTTGGAATTTATTTTCTTTAAGAGTGTTGAATATTGGCTTCCAATCTCTTCTGGCTTATAGGGTTTCTGAGATGTTCACTGGTAATCTGATGATGGGCTTCCCTGTGTAGGTGACCTGACCTTCTCTCTAGCTGCATTTAACATTTTTTCTTTCATTTCAACCTTGGAAAATCTGATGATTATGTGTCTTGGGGTCGACCTTCTCAAAGAGTATCTTCCTGGGGTTCTCTGCATTTCCTTTATTTGAATATTGGCTTCTCTAGTTAGGTTGGGGAAATTCTCATGGATGATATCCTGAAATATGTTTTCCAAGTTGGTTCTATTCTCCCCATCTCTTTCAGGGACACCAATGAGTTGTGTCTTCCCTCTGTCCACTCTCAGCACCTTCACTCTGAAGATCTGTTAAAAGCACACGAGTCATCTCAGTCCCTCAGTGGGAGCTGTTTCACCTGGCGTCATCTAGTCAGCCATCTTCAATAATAACTGTTAAATGAACATTTATATCCACTGAAACCACTAAGTGAAATAAAAATGTGTTTAGGCAAAGAACTGAGTTTATGACTTATAGATCCTCACCAAGGAAACTTCCAAAAGATGTACTTCACAGAAGAAGAAAATGATCCCAGAAGGAAAATTTGAGATGTAAGACAGAAGAACAAGCAAAGATTGTTTAAACATGTGGGTAAATATAAACAAACATTGGCTTTATAAAACAATAATAATGTCTAATTTGTAAGTTAAAGAAAAACTATATAGAAAGAAAATACCAGACAATAACATGATACAAACCAGCAGGGGATGATCCAAGTTCAGGAAAAGATTGTTCATGAATATACTAACCTTAAAACTTAAATATACATGCTGTAAATTCTAGGGTGAACAATAAAATAGTAGAAATAGAGTAGATAGCTTTCAAAGTAATAGGAGTGAAGGGGATCCTCAATCCATAACAGTGGGGAAAAAGGAATATGAAAAGAAATATAGAAAAAGTGGGAGAAATACAAAGCACAAAATGAGCTGGTATGTATATAATCACAGTAGATGTAAATGGACTAAATTCTCTGGTTAAAAGACAAAAATTATCACACTTACAAAATAAATTTAGGCATATGCTCTCTATAAGACACTCATCTAAAGCATAAGAACACAGGAAGATTAAAACCCAAAGAATAAAAGACAAATACTAACAAAAAACTGAGATACTACATTACTATCAGACAAAATAGAACTTAAGGCAAAAAGAATAAAGTAGGTTTCTACTTAAACATGGTAAATTAACCACGTTTCTGTCATTTAGTAGGAGTTTGTGAAATATTTGAGATAAAAATGATAAGAATCCATGAGGACAAAGAGAACAGGAGAAGAAACTTCAATTCATGAGACAGTTTAATACATATTGAAGAGAATAGGTAGAAGATAGATGACAGCAAGTATTAGTTATCTACGGCTGCATAACAAATTACTCCAAAACTTAGTGGCTTAAAATAACAAGTACTTATCTCACACCATTCCTGAGAGTTAGGAATCTGGAAGTAATTTACTTGGGGATTCCTGGCTCAAAATTTCTCATGAGGTTGCTGTTAGGAAGACTACAGTCATCTGAAGATTTGACTGGGGCTAGAGGATATGCTTCCAAAATGGCTCACTCACATGGCTATTCGCAGGAGTCCTCAGTTCTCCACCACATGGGCCTCTCCACAGGTTGCTTGAGTACCATTATGACATGTTACCTGGCTTCCTCCAGAGCAAGTGATCCAAAAGATAAATGATGAAGACACAGTAGTACCTTTTATGATTTAGTCTCCAAAGTTGCATACCATCATTTCTGCTTTATTCTGTTCATTAGAAGCAAGGCATTAAGTCCAGCTCACAATCAAGAGGGAAATTAGGTTTTATTTATTGAAGGAAGGAATATTTTTAAAAAGTTGTGAACATACATATTTTCTTGAGACAGAGTCTCACTTTGTCACCCATGCTGAAGTGCAGTGGCATGATCATGGCTCACTGCAGTCTCAACCTCCTGGGCTCAAGTGATCCTACTGCTTCAGCCTCCCCAGTAGCTAGGACTACAGTCATGTGCCACCATACCCAGCTATTTTATTTTATTTTTTTGTAGAATCAGGATCTCTCTATGTTGCCCAGTCTAGTCAAACTTCTGGCCTGAGCAAACCCCTCTCCTCGGCCTCCCACAGTCCTGTGATTACAGGTATGAGCCACTGTGCCTGGCCAAGAACATATTTTAAAACAACCACTGAGTGGCAACTGAGTAAAGTAGAGTAACTACAACACAAATGCCTGCATAATGTGGTACTTACTAGAAGGAGCCAATTGGCCCTGTATAACCCCTGAGAGATTTGTAACTTTTAAGCACTGAATCCAACAAGAAGCCAGGGAAATATGCAGGGCTGAAAACAATAGCCTTGACTAGAAATCCATATAGGAAATAGTTGGACTCTCAGATCCCCTCACTCTAACACACACCACAACAGCACCACCACTAGGAAAGAAAATAGATCTTTATTTTCTGAAAAAAAAAAAATAGATGAATATCTCTATGGTAAAATTAATAGATGGTAAACCAGGGGATACTGTCCTGCCCTCAAATTGGTATCCAGTGAATTGTGTGCCTCCATCCTCTCTCTTGCCTCTCCTGCACAGTAAGGAAATACAGGATTCTTAAGAAATTAAATGGCCGGAGAAAGGACCTCCAGATACTGATATTTGAGACTCCCCTAAACAAATAATCACCTTGCCTTCAATGACCCTACCATATGGTCTACCCATTGACAAGCTCCAATCATGTGCACACAAATTTCAGTCAGTTTTTTATTGATTCATTTTTTAACATGAACATGTAGGCAAGGATTACTACATAGCTGAGGAAGCCTCAAACATTAAAGATAGGGTAAACAACAGCCAAACAGAAAAGAAGAACTTGAAAAAAATAGACAATAAAGCAAACAGAAGAAAAGTGTATATATATATATACATATATATGTATATATGTGTGTGTGTATATATATACATATATATGTATATATGTGTGTGTATATATATACATATATATGTATATATGTGTGTGTATATATATACATATATATGTATATATGTGTGTATATATGTATATACATATATATGTATATATGTGTGTATATATACATATATGTATATATGTATGTATATATGTGTGTATTTATGTGTGTGTATATATGTATTTACACATATACATATGTATGTATATGTATGTATGTGCATCTACAGGTGTATGTATGTGTGGGCATATATGTATATACATACATATGTGTATGTATATGTGTGTGTGTGTATATATATTCTGTGCAAAGTGAGAGAGGGAATAGTTGTGTACTAGCTTAAATATTGCACCATTTTGTATTTTGAGATGGTTGAAATGGAACCAAGCACTAAAATTTGAAACGATCTTATACACATGCAAAAACTGGCAGCTTTTCACATGTAGCATTATATTGACATTTTACTTGACTTCCTAAGCCACTAGTGAATTAACCTGGCTTCTTTGTATTCATTATTTTAAAGAATGTATTCATTTGTTTTTACATACTAATGTTAGAAGTAAGTGCTGGGGTAGAGCTAACTTAATTGCTCTCTCTCTCTCTCAGTGTTGTTATTCTTTTTTAAAATGTTTGTTTTATAGAAGTATAATTTACATACAGCAAATGTTGCCTTTTAAATTTTTAATTTTAAAATTGTACTATTCTGACACAACCAAGGACCCTCACAGAGTCCACTTCACTCCCCTGCTAACTCCACTGGAGCAGGTGCTGGTACTCACAGCTGCAAGACCTGAAGATGGATCACACCTGAAAATTGATGCACTCTTTGCAGACACTCCCTAGTACCAGCCCAGAGCCCATTAGCTCCACTGGGTGGCTGGACCCAGAAGAGAAATAACAGCCACTACAGTTCAGCTCTCAGGAAGCCCCATTCCTAGGGGACAGGGAGAACACCACATCAAGGGAGCACCTCGTAGGACAAAAGAATCTGAACCATAGCCCTTGAATCCCAGATCTTCCCTCTGACATAGTCTACCCAAATGAGAAGGAACCAGAAAAACAATTCTGGTAATAGGACAAAACAATGTTCTTTAACACCCCCAGAAGATCATACCAGCTCACAAGCAGTGGATCCAAACCAAGATGAAATCTCTGAATTGCCAGAAAAATAATTCAGAAGGTCAATTATTAAGCTAATCAAGGAGGCACCAGAAAAAAGTGAAGTCCAACTTAAATCAAAAACATGGCCAGGCAACAGTGGCTCATGCCTGTAATCCCAGCACTTTGGGAGGCTGAGGCGGGTGGATCACTTGAGGTCAGGAGTTCAAGAACAGCCTGGCCAACATGGTGAAATCCCACCTCTACTAAAATTACAAAAATTAGCCAGGCATGGTAGTGCATGCCTGTAATACCAGCTACTCGGGAGGCTGAGGTATGAGAACTGCTTGAACCTGGGAGGTGGAGGTTGCAGTGAGTCGAGATCGCCACTGCACTCCAGCCTGGGTGACAGAGCGAGACTCCATCTTGAAATAAAAAACATGATACAGGATATGAAAGAAAAATTATTCAGTGAAATAGATAGCATAAATAAAAAACAATCACAACTTCTGGAAATCAAGGACACAGAGAAATGCAAAATGCAAAATGCACTGGGAAGTCTCAGCAATAGAATCAAACAAGCATAAAAAAGAACTTCAGAGCTTGAAGACAAGGCTTTCAGATTAACCCACTCCATCAAAGACAAAGAAAAAAGAATTTAAAAAATGAATAAAGCCTCTGTATTAGTCAGGGTTCTCTTAGAAAGACAGAACTAATAGGGTATATATATAAAGTTTATACTTAATAAACTCCCATATATATACATACATATATATGTATATATAGTGGGATCACAAGGTCCCACAATAGGTTATTTGCAAGCTGAGGAGCAAGAAGAGCCAGTCCGAGTCCCAAAACTGAAGAACTTGGAGTCCAATGTTTGAGGACAGGAAGCATCCAGCACGAGAGAAAGATGTAGACTGGGAGGCTACGCCTGTCTCTTCTTTTCACATTTTCCTGCCTGCTTTATATTCACTGGAAGCTGATTAGATTGTGCCCACCAGATTAAGGGTGGATTTGCCTTCCCCAGCCCACTGACTCAAATGTTAATCTCTTTTGGCAACACCCACACAGACACACCCAAGATTAATCCTTTGTATCCCTCAATCCAATCAAGTTGACACTTAGTATTAACCATCACAAGTCCACCCCTTGTCAACTTGAACCCATACACATCTCCTGAGATCATTCATAATCTTCAAATAAAGACAATGAGGTCATAATTACACCTAACATAATACAACTGTCCTTCGTACAACTGGAATTTACCAATCCCCAACTCAAATACTATGAAATAAAGTTAACACTTAAATGCTGATACGAAGTCAGTAAATCTTACGTCACATGATAAAGGAAAAGGAAATAAGATGAAGATATTTTCTTAGTACAAGTATATAAATGCACCAACATGTTTTTAACAAAAGAAGTAGGAAATATTCATGACAGTTACAGTCCCCGTTTCTGCAGCTGGTCACGTGGTCATAGCTGGTATTGATGACTACCTTCTTCTACTACCCATTCTGTATTCTCTTTGCCTTCAGCGAGCACCTCAGCAGGTCATGGCTTTTTTCCTGGTGGAGTGACTCAAACCTTCATTCCTGGAGGGTCTGGGTCATTCATAGTCCTGCCTGGATTGGGCTGTTGTAGTTTCCCATTGACCTTAATCACAAGGTATGGTAATGCTAAGAGACGCCCTAATGGATCTCCTGTATTCCATGCATACTCTTCCTTACCATCCTTGTGGAGTAGTAGACTTATTTCATGTTGATAGCCTGGGTCAACCACCCCAGCCAACACTGTAACTCCCCTTTTACCCTGTTGACTTAAGATTAGGAGGAGCCTAAAGTGTCCAGGTGGCAATCTTAACTTCCAGTTTAATGGAATCATTGTTGTGTCTCCTGGTGGCAGCGTTCTTCCCTCTAGAACTAAGATCTCTAGGCCAGCAGAACGTAATGTTGCGGGAACAGGAGGCAAAAATTTTGCTAGTGGATCACTAGGGGTGATGGTAAGTGGTGCCACTTCCACTTCCATCTCTTGATTCCTGGACCTGTGAATTCTGGCTATGGGAGAAATAGTACCATATATTGGATGCTGATTCAGAGCATACACGGCCTTATGGAGAACTTTGCCCCAGCCTGGCACGGTGTTGTCACCTAGTTGGCATTGTAATTGTGACTTCAAAAGGCCATTCCACCGTTCTGTCAATCCAGCTGCTTCAGGATGATGGGAAACATGGTAAGACCAGTGAATTCCATGAGCATGAGCCTACTGCCGCACTTCTTTAGCCATAAAGTGAGTGCCTCGGTTAGAGGCAATGCTGTGTGGAATACTGTGATGGTGGATAAGGCATTCCGTTAGTCCACGGTTGGTAGTCTTGGCAGAAGCATTGTGTGGAGGATAGGTAAACCCATATCTGGAGTAAGTGCCTATTCCAGTGAGGACAAACCTCTGCCCTTTCCATAATGGAAGAGGTCCAATATAATCAACCTGCCACCAGGTGGCTAGCTGATCACCCCAAAGAATGGTGCTATATCGAGGGCTCAGTGTTGGTCTCTGCTGCTGTCAAATTGAGCACTCAGCAGTGGCTGTAGCCAGGTCAGCCTTGGTGGATGGAAGTCCATGTTGCTGAACCCATGCATAACCTCCATCCCTGCCACCATGGCCACTTTGTTCATGAGCCCATTGGGTGATGGCAGGGGTGGCTGGGAAAAGAGGCTGAGTGGTGTACACAGAATGAGTCATCCTATTCACTTGATTATTAAACTCCTCCTCCACTGAGGTCACCTGTTGGTGAGCATTCACATGGGATACAAATATCTTCATAGTTTTTGACCACTCAGAGAGGTCCATTCGCCTACCTCTTCCCCAAATTTCTTTGTCACCAATTTTCCAATCATGCTTCTTCCAAGTCCCTGACCATCCAGCCAAACCATTAGCTACAGCCCACAAATCAGTGTATAATCGCACATCTGGCCATTTCTCCTTCATGCAAAGTGCACAACTAGCATTGCTCGAAGTTCTACCCACTGGGATGATTTCCCTTCACCACTGTCCTTCAGGGATGTCCTAGAAAGGAGCTGTAGTGCTCTAGCTTCCACTTTCAGGTGGTGCCTGCATATCATGCAGAACCATCTGTGAACAGGCTGTAATCTTCTCTTCCTCTGTCAACTGATCATAGGGAACTCCTCATGAGGCCATTGGTGCAGGCTGGGGGAGAGAAGGTAGGGTGGCAGGAGTGGAGACCATGGGCATTTGAGCCACTTCCTCATGTAACTTACTTGTGCCTTCAGGACCTGCTTGAGCCCAATCACGTATATACCACTTCCATTTAATGATGGAATGCTGCTGTGCATGACCCACTTTATGGCTAGATGGGTCAGAAAGCACCCAGTTCATGATAGGCAGTTCAGGTCTCATGGTGACTTGATAACCCATAGTCAAACTGGAAAAGCCCAGTCTCTCTGGCCAAGAGCTGTCTCTCAAAAGGAGAGTAGTTATCTGCAGAAGATGGCAGGGCCTTGCTCCAAAATCCTAGAGGCCTCCGTTGTGATTCACCTGTGAGAGCCCGCCAAAGGCTCCAAACAGCATCCCTACCAGCCACTGACACTTCAAGCACCATTGAATCTGCTGGGTCATATGGTCCAAGTGGCAGAGCAGCTTGCACAGCAGCCTAGACCTGTTGCAGAATCTTCTCCTGTTCTGAACTTCACTCAAAACTGGCAGCCTTTCGGGTCACTTGATAAATAGGCCAGTGTAATACACTCAAATGAGGAATGTGTTGCCTCCAAAATCCAAATAAGACCACTAGGCATTGTGCCTCTTTCATGGTTGTAGGAGGGGCCAAATGCAGCAACTTATCCTTTGCCTTAGAAGGAATATCTTGACAGGCCCCACACCACTGGACCCCAAGAAATTTTACTGAGGTAGAAGGTTCCTGAGTTTTAGTTGAATATATTTCCCATCCTCTGGCATGCAAATGTCTTACCAATAAGTCCAGTGTGTTTGCTACTTCTTGCTCACTGGTTCGAATCAGCAAAATGTCATCAATGTAATGGACCAGTATGATATCTTGCAGAAGAGAAAAGCGATCAGGGTCTCTCCAAATAAGATTATGACGCAAAGCCAGAGAGGTAATATACTCCTGAGGTAGGATAGTAAAGTATATTGCCGGCCTTGCCAGCTGAAGGCAAATTGCTTCTGGTGGGCCTTATGGACAGGAATGGAAAAAAGGGCATTTGCCAAGTCAATGGCTGCATACCAGGTACCGGTAGATGTGTTAATTTGCTCGAGCAATGAAACCACATCTGGTACAACAGCTGCAATTGGAGTCACCACTTGGTTAAGCTTATGATAATCCACTGTCATTCTGCAAGATCCATCTGTCTTCTGCACAGGCCAAATGGGAGAGTTGAATGGGGATGTGGTGGGAATCACCACCCCTGTGTCTTTCAAGACCTTGATGGTGGCACTAATCTCTGCAATCCCGCCACCGATGCAATATTGTTTTTGATTTACTATTCGTCTAGGTAGAGGCAGCTCTAATGGCTTCCATTTGGCCTTTCTCACCATAGTAGCCCTCACCTTACTAGTCAGGGAGCCAATGTGAGGGTTCTGCCAGCTGCTAAGTATGTCTATGCCAATTATGCATTCTGGCACTGAGGAAATGACCACAGGATGAGTCTGGGGACCCACTGGACCCACTATAAGTCTGACCTGAGCTAAAACTCCATTGATTACCTGACCTCCATAAGCCCCTACTTGACGTTTTGGGTCCCCTGGAATCAAGGTCAGCTCAGAGCCAGTGTCCAGTAGTCCCCAAAATATCTGATCATTTCCCTTTCCCCAGTGCACAGTTACCCTGGTAAAAGGCCGGAGGTCTCCTTGGGGAAGGATAGGAGAAAGATTCACTGCATAAATTGTCAGTAATATAGTGGGGTCCTTCCTCAAGGGGACCCAGCCTCCCCTTCATTCAAGGGGTTCTGGGTCTGTAAACGGGCTCAAGTCTGGAAATTGATTGAGGGGCTGTGATTCAAACTAGTTTTTTGTCCATTTGACCTAGAAGTTTTCTGTTTGTGTAATTTAAGTAGGAATGCAGTAGGCTTCCTATCAATTTCACTTCTAGGAACACCATGATTAATTAGCCAATGTCAGAGCTCTCCACTAGTCAGACTATTCTGATTGTTGCTTTGCCTCTGCTGTCCATTATGGTAGCCATGCCCACCTTGCCTTTCATGGTTGAGTGCTGTCACATGGCCGCTGCCACCTCAGGATCCAATTATTCCCATTGTATTTGAATTTTGTAGTTGAGTGACTATGGTTCCCACCATTAGATCTGACATACAGAGAAGAGCAATTACAGGGCTATTCAAAGATGCAGGTGCTGCCCTCACAAATCTATTTTGCAAGGCATCAGTCAAGGGTATAGCTTCTGGACCCTCCCAGCTGGGATGAGTAAGTCTAAAGTAACTAATCCACTCCACCATCCCAATCTCCCTAAGCCTTTGGATCCCTTCCTCTACATTAAACCAAGAAAGATCAGGCATTTCCAGCTCACTCATGGTGGGCCATCTTTTAATCCATATTTCAGCTAACCAAGCAAATAAACTATTTTAACCTTTTTTAACTCCCTGAGCTGCAACATTAAAAGCAGAGTCCCTACTTAGTGGGCCCAAATCAATAAATTCAGCCTGATCCAACTCTATGTTTCTTCCACCGTTATCTGATACCCTTAGTATCTATTCCCATGCTTGTTCTCCAGGTTTCTGTTTATATTAATTAGAGAACTCAAACAGTTCTTTTCCAGTGTAGTGCACCTCCTCATGGGTCACACTCTCAAACTTACCTCTAGGGGCCCGCCGGGAGTTTAGTCTAGTTATAGGTCTAGAGGCAAACAGAGATGTTGGGGGTGGTTTCTGAGGAGAATCAATATTATCTTGCCTGGCAACTGCCTCAGGGGAGGCCATTACTGTTGCCTCAGGCAGTGCAGGGTTTATCTCCTCAAAGGTGGACAAGCTGATGGCAGCATAGGTCAGGGAGGGGACGTTGCCACTACTAGGGATGGGGAAACTGTTCCTTCTTGCAAAAAAGGTTCATCAGAGTTTGCAAACTCAGTGTGCCCAGCTTCATCAGGGTCCTCCCACGCATCCCCATTCCAGGATGCAGGGTCCCATTTTTTTTCCAATCAATGCCCTCATTTTAACAGTAGATACTTGGCAAGGCTGTGCATGCATCTTTCATTGTAGGTCAACCACTCATATAATAAGAGCTTGTGTCTGTTTTTCCACAGTTTCAGCTCTTTCTCTGCAGGAGATAAGACTCTCACTCAGGGCAATCTTAGCAGATTTGCGGCTCAGTATCTGCTTCTGAAGTCAGGTGACAGAATCCCTGAGTTCATTTTCTTTCATCACTTTTTCCACTGAACTTAGGAGCAACCAACCAGCTTCATTATGTTCCTTGGTTCTCCACATATGGTCAAAGGTATTATGTATAGAGTCATTGAGCTCCTTGCCTCTCATGAGTGGTGAATCAGAAGTGTCAAATGCATTTATTTTGCATAACTCTCTAAACAGTTTCTGCCAAGGACTATCAGTGTTCTCCATACTATTAGAAGTAGAGTCCTTAGCATTTTTGAGTCTAATCATATTAAGCAGCCAACTCCAGAAACCCCAAAACCAACAAAAGAACTCCATGCTTAATATTCTGTTTCTCTAGAAACACTCCCGGTACCAAAATCTGTATTAGTTATGGTTCTTTCAGAGGGACAGAACTAACAGTATGCATATATAAAGGGGAATTTATTGAGTATTAACTTATACAATCCCAAGGTCCCACAATAGGCTGTCTGCAAACTGAGGAGTAAGGAGAGCCAGCCTGAGTCCCAAAACGGAAGAACTTGGAACTTGGAGTCCAGTGTTCGAGGGCAGGAAGCATCCAGCATGAGAGGAAGATGTAGACTAGGAGGCTAGGCCCGTCTCTCCTTTTCACATTTTTCTGCCTGCTTTATATTCACTGGAAGCTGATTAGATTGCCCACTGGATTAAGGGTGGATCTGCCTTCCCCAGCATATTGACTGAAATATTAATCTCTTTTGGCAACACCCACACAGACACACCCAGGATTAATACTTTGTATCCCTCAATCCAACCAAGTTGGCACTCAGTATTAACCATCACATCTTCCAAGAACTTTGGGACTATGTTAAACATCCAAACCTAAGAATAACTGGCTTTCTGAGGAAGAAGAGAAACCTAAAAGGTTGGAAAAGATATTTGAGGAAATAATTGAGGAAAACTTCCCTGGCCTTGCTAGAGAGCTAGACATCCAAATACAAGAAGCTCAAAGAACACCTGGGAAATTCATCACAAAAAGATCATCACCTAGGTACATAGTCATCAGGTTATCTAAAGTCAAGACATAGGAAGGAATCTTAAGAGCTGTGAGACAAAAACATCAGGAAACTTATAAAGGAAAACCTATCAGATTAACAGCAGATGTCTCAACAGAAACCCTACAAGGTAGAGGGGATTGGGGTCCTGTTTTTAGCCTCCTTAAACAAAACAATTATCAATGAAGAATTTTGTATCCAGTGAAACTAAGCTTCATAAATGAAGGAAAGATACAATCTTTTCCAGACAAACAAATGCTGAGAGAATTTGCCACAACCAAGCTGGCACTACAAGAACTGCTAAAAGAAGCTCTAAATCTTGAAACAAATTCTCAAAATACACCAAAATAGAACCTCCTTAAAGCATAAATCTCACAGGACCTATATAACAATAACACAAACAAAAAAACAAGGTATTCAAGCAACAAATAGCATGATGTATAGAATAGTACCTCACATCTCAATACTAACTTTGAATGTGAATGGCCTAAATCCTCCACTTAAAAGATATAGAATGGCAGAATGGATAAGAATTCACCAACCAAGTTTCTACTGTCTTCAGGAGACTCGCCTAACACATAAGGACTCACATGAACTTAGATAAAGGGGTGGGAAAAGATAATCCATGCAAATGGACACCAAAAGCAAGCTGGAGTAGCTATACTAATAACAGACAAAACAAACTTTAGAGCAACAGCAGTTTAAAAAGACAGAGCAACATTATATGATAATAGAAGGACTAGTCCAACAGGAAAATATCACAATTGTAAATATATATGCACCTAACACTGGAGCTCCAAAATTTATAAAACAATTACTACTAGACCTGAGAAATGAGATACACAGCAACATAATAATAGCGAGGGACTTTAATACCCTACTGACAGCACTAGACAGGTCATCAAGACAGAAAGTCAACAAAGAAACAATGGACTTAAAATATGCCCTACACAAATAGACTTAACAGATATATATACAGAACATTCTACCCAACAACTGCAGAATATATATTCTATTCCTCAGCACATGGAACATTCTCCAAGATAGACCATATGATAGGCCAAAAAAAACTCAACAAACTTAAGAAAATTGAAATTATAGCAAGTACTTTCTCAGACCATAGTGGAATAAAATTGGAAAGCAACTCCAAAAGCAACCCTCAAAACCATGCAAATACATGGAAATTAAGTAACCTGCTCCTGAGTGATCATTGGGTTAAGAACGAAATTAAAATGGAAATTTAAAAATTCTTTCACTAAACAATAATAGTGACACAACCTATCAAAACCCCTGTGATAGATCAAAAGCAGTGCTAAGAGGAAAGTTCATAACATTAAATGCCTACATCAAAAAGTCTGAAAGAATACAAATAGACAATCTAAGGTCACACCTCACAGAACTGGAGAAACAAGAACAATCCAAACCCAAATCCAGCAAAAGAAAAGAAATAACAAAGATTAGAGCAGAACTAAATGAAATTGAAACAAACAAAAAAAAATAAAAGATAAATGAAACAAAAAGCTGGTTCTTTGAAAACATAAATAAAATTGATAGACCATTAGTGAGATTAACCAAGAAGAGAGAAGATCCAAAGAAACTCAATTAGAAATGAAATGGGAAATATTACAGCTGATACCACAGAAATACAAAATATCATTCAAGGCTACTATGAACACCTTTATGTGCATAAACTAGAAAACCTAGAGGAGATGGATAAATTCTAAGAGAGAATTGAAATGATAATTTAAAAATTGCCAACAAGCAAAGAATCCGGGATCATAAAGATTCACAGCTGAATTCTATCAGACAGTCAAAGAAGAATTGGTACTAATCCTATGGAAACTATTCCAAAAGATAGAGAAAGAGGGAATCCTCTCTGAATGATTCTATGAAGCCAGTATCACCCTAATGCCAAAGCCAGCAAAGGACATAACAAAACAAGAAAACTACAGACCAATATCCCTGATAGATGCAAAAATCCTCAACAAAATACTAGCAAACCGAATCCAACAGAATATCAAAAAGATAATCCATCATGCTCAAGGTGGTTTCATACAAGGGTTGCAGGGATGGTTTAACATATGTAAGTCGCCGGGCATGGTAGCTCACGCCTGTAATCCCAACACTTTGGGAGGCCGAGGCAGGCGGATCACCTGAGGTCGGAAGTTCAAGACCAGCCTGACCAACATGGAGAAACCCCATCTCTACTAAAAATACAAAAAGTTAGCTGGACGTGGTGACACATGCCTGTAATCCCAGCTACTCAGGAGGCTTAGGCAGGAGAATCACGTGAACCCGGGAGGCAGAGGTTGTGGTGACCTGAGATTGTGCCATTGCACTCCAGCCTGGGCAAAAAGAGCGAAACTCTACCTCAAGAAGAAAAAAAAAAGGAGAAGAAAAAAAGTAAGTCAATTAATGTGATACACCACATAAACAGAATTAAAAACAAAAATCACACGATCATCTCAATAGATGCAGAAAAAGCATTTGACAAAATCCATCATCCCTTTATGTTTAAAACCCTCAGCAAAATCAGCATACAAGGGACATACCTTAAGATAATAAAGGCTATCTATGACATACCCAACATTATACTGAATGGGGAAAAGTTGAAAGTGTTCTTCCTGAGAACTGAAACAAGACGAGGATGCCCACTTTCACCATTTCTATTCAACATAGTACTGGAAGTCCTAGCCAGAGCAATCAGACAAGAGAAAGAAAGAAAGGGCATCCAGATTCGTAGAGAGGATGTCACTGTTTACTGATTATATGGTCATATACCTAGAAAACCCTAAAGACTCATCCAAAAACCTCCTAGAACTGGTAAATTAATTCAGCAAAGTTTCAGAATACAAAATTAATGTACACAAATCAGTAGGTCTGCTATACACCAACAGCAGCCAAGCTGAGAATCTAATCAAGAACTCAACCCCTTTCACAATATCTGCAAAAAAATAAAATACTTAGGAATATAACTAACCAAGCAAATGAAAGACCTCTATGAGGAAAACTACAAAACACTGCTGAATGAAACAATAAATGGCACAAACAAATGGTAACACATTCCATGCTCATGGATGGGTAGAATTAATATTACGAAAATAACCATACTGCCAAAAGCAATCTACAAGTTCAATTCTCATCACAATACCATCATCATTCTTC
Source organism: Pan paniscus (assembly GCF_029289425.2). Taxonomy (NCBI): domain Eukaryota; kingdom Metazoa; phylum Chordata; class Mammalia; order Primates; family Hominidae; genus Pan; species Pan paniscus. The sequence continues at coordinate 69,554,434 of NC_073272.2, forward strand.
ATATAACCAGAAAAAACAATCCTAAAATTCATATGGAAGCAAAAAAAGAGCCCACACAGCCAAAGCAAGATGAAGCAAAAAGAACAAATCTGGAGGCCTCACAATACCTGACTTTGAACTATACTATAAGGCTATAGTCACCAAAACAGCATGGTGCTGATATAAAAATAGGCACATAGATCAGCAGAACAGAATAGAGAACCCAGAAATAAAGTCAAACACTTAGAGCCAACTGATCTTCAACAAAGCAAACAAAAACATAAAGTGGGGAAAGAACACCCTATTCAACAAATGCTGCTGGGATAATTGGCAGGCCACATGCAGGAGAATGAAACTGGATCCTCATCTCTCACTTTATACAAAAAATCAACTCAAGATGGATCAAGGACTTAGAAATCTAAGACCTGAAACTATAAAAATTCTAGAAGATAACATCAGAAAAACCCTTCTAGACATTGGCTTAGGCAAATACTTCATGACCAAAAACCTAAAAGCAAATGCAACAAAAACAAAGATAAATAAGTGGGACTTAATTAAACTAAAGAGCTTTTGCATGGCAAAAAGAACAGTCAGCAGAGTAAACAGACAACCCACAGAGAGGAAGAAAATCTTTACAAACTATGCATCTGACAAAGGACTAATATCCAGAATCTATAAAGAACTCAAACACATCAGCCCCCCAAAAAAACAAAGAATCCCATCAAAACATAGGCTAAGGACATGAATAGACAGTTCTCAAAAGAAGATATATATAAACAGCCAACAAACATATGAAAAATGCTCAACATCACAAATTATCAGGAAGATGCAAACCAAAACCACGTGATACCACCTTACTGCTACAAAAATGGCCATAATCAAAAAATCAAAAAATAAGAGATATTGGCATGGACATGGTGAAAAGGGAACACTTTTGCACTGCTGGTGGGAATGTAAACTAGCACAACCGCTATGAAATACAGTGTGGGGACTCCTTAAAGAACTAAAAGTAGATCTACCATTTGATCCAGCAATCCCACTACTATGTATCTACCCAGAGGAAAATAAGTCATTAAGCAAAAAAGATGCCTGCACACGCATGTTTATAGCAACACAATTTGCAGTTCCAAAAATATGGAACCAGCCCAAATGCCCATCAGTTAACGAGTGGATAAAGAAACTGTGGCATATATATATATGGTGAGGTATAAAGGATTACACATTGAGTACAATGTACACTGCTCAGGTGATGGGTGCACAAAAATCTTAGAAATCACCATTGAAGAATTTAATAATAAGAATAAAATATAAGAATAAAATAAAAGAATAAAATAAAAATAATACAATAAAAATAATAAAAAAGAATAAAAATAAGAAATGTTTTAAAATTATACTATTCTGAGAGTTTGGGCAAATACATACAGCCATGTAACCATCACTTCAATCATCATGTAAAACCATTGATCATCTTCCTAATTATCCCAGAGATCTTTTTATAGTCAACCCTTACCCCTGCCCTCAGCTCTTGGTAACTACTTGTCTGTTTCCTTTCCCTATAGTTTTGCCTTTTCTAGAACATCCTAAAAATGCAACCATGGAATATGTAGGTTTTTGCATCTGGCCTTTTTTCATTTAGCACAGTGCATTTGAGGTTTATCTGTGCTGTTGTACATTAGCTTTCTATGCCTTTTCGTTGCTTAATAAGATTACACTTTATGGACATGATATAGTTTATCCATTCACAGGTTGAAGGACATTTAGATTGTTTCCAGTTTTTATGATTATGAATAAAACTGTTATAAACATTTATTTATGGGGTTTTGTATAAACATAACATCATTTCTCTTTTTTAAATATATAGGAGTAGCACTACTGGGTTGTATGAAGAATGTGTATTTAACTTTAGAAGAAAATGCCAAACTGTTTTCCAAAATGACCATACCACTAGACCCAGCAGGGTGGCTCCTGCCTATAATCCCAGCACTTTGGGAGGCCAAGGTGGGAGGATGGCTTGAGGCCAGGAGTCTGAGACCAGCCTGAGCCCATCTCTGTGAATATATATTTTTTAAATTAGCCAGGCATGATGGTACACACCTGTAGTCCCAGCTACTTAGAAGGCTGAGGCAGGACAACTTGAGTCCAGGAGTTGGAGGCTGCAGTGAACTATGATCATACCACTGTATTCCAGCCTAGGCGACAGAGACCCTGAGTAAAAAAAATGACCATACCATTTTGCATACCCTTGAGCAATATATGAGAGTTCCTGTTACCATCTCTTCGTACTGTTCATTTTTAAAATTATTATCTCAGACATCCTAATAAGCATATAGCAAAATTCCATTGAAATTTAGATTTCTTTAATGATTAATAAAGTTGAATATCTTTTATAATGTGGTAAAGTGTCAGTTTAAACCTGTTACCCATTTTTTCTTTTTTTTGTTTTTTTATTATGACTTTTGAGAGTCCTTTATATTTTTTGTATAGAAGTTCTTTATAAGACATGTGATTTGTAAATATTTTTTCTCAGTCTGTGAGTTGTCTTATTGCTTTCTTACCAGTGTCTTTCACACAGCAGAAATTTTGAAGTCCAATTTATCAAGTTTGTTCTATTGTAGATTGTGCTTTTGGTGCCATATCTAAGAAATCTCTCCCAAACCCAAGGTTACAGAGATTTTCTCTTATTTTTCCTTCTGGATATTTTATAGGTATTACATTTATATCTTTGATTTATTTTGGGTTAATTTTTGTATATGGTGCAAAGCATGAGCTGAGGTTCATCTTTTTTGCATATAGATAACAGTTGTTCAAGCACCATTTGTTGAGACTATTCTTTCCCTATTGAATTACTTTGACATCTTTGTCAAAAAGCAATTGACCATATATGTGTAGGTCTATTTCTGGATGCTCTCTTTGTTCCCTTGATCTATGTGTTCATTCTGTTGCCAGTAACACAGACTTGATTCTCTCCTCTAACTTTGTTCTTTTTCTTTTTCTTTTTTTTTGAAAAGATACAGTTTTATTAAACAAACCTGGAATCAACAGTATATTACATAAATTAGCAGTAAAATTTTCCTAGGGCATATGTACAAATCACAGTGATTTCCATTGTGCAACAGACAGGATTAAAAATAGGCACTCCCTCATTTCTTTTTATTCTTTTTTCTCTAAACTTCCCTTCTCGCTTCATTTCATTCATTTCATCTTCCATTGCTGATACCCTTTCTTCCAGTTGATCACATCGGCTCCTGAGGCTTCTGCATTCTTCACATAGTTCTCGAGCCTTGGTTTTCAGCTCCATCAGCTCCTTTAAGCACTTCTCTGTATTGGTTATTCTAGTTATACATTCGTCTAAATTTTTTTCAAAGTTTTCAACTTCTTTGCCTTTGGAAGAACATTCCATGCTCATGGGTAGGAAGAATCAATATCGTGAAAATGGCCATACTGCCCAAGGTAATTTACAGATTCAATGCCATCCCCATCAAGCTACCAATGACTTTCTTCACAGAATTGGAAAAAGCTACTTTAAAGTTCATATGGAACCAAAAAAGAGCCCGCATCGCCAAGTCAATCCTAAGCCAAAAGAACAAAGCTGGAGGCATCACACTACCTGACTTCAAACTATACGACAAGGCTACAGTAACCAAAACAGCATGGTACTGGTACCAAAACAGAGATATAGATCAATGGAACAGAACAGAGCCCTCAGAAATAACGCCACATATCTACAACTATCTGATCTTTGACAAACCTGAGAAAAACAAGCAATGGGGAAAGGATTCCCTATTTAATAAATGGTGCTGGGAAAACTGGCTAGCCATATGTAGAAAGCTGAAACTGGATCCCTTCCTTACACCTTATACAAAAATCAATTCAAGATGGATTAAAGATTTAAACGTTAGACCTAAAACCATAAAAACCCTAGAAGAAAACCTAGGCATTACCATTCAGGACATAGGCGTGGGCAAGGACTTCATGTCCAAAACACCAAAAGCAATGGCAACAAAAGCCAAAATTGACAAATGGGATCTAATTAAACTAAAGAGCTTCTGCACAGCAAAAGAAACTACCATCAGAGTGAACAGGCAACCTACAACATGGGAGAAAATTTTCGCAACCTACTCATCTGACAAAGGGCTAATATCCAGAATCTACAATGAACTCCAACAAATTTACAAGAAAAAAACAAACAACCCCATCAAAAAGTGGGCGAGGGACATGAACAGACACTTCTCAAAAGAAGACATTTATGCAGCCAAAAAACACATGAAAAAATGCTCATCATCACTGTCCATCAGAGAAATGCAAATCAAAACCACTATGAGATATCATCTCACACCAGTTAGAATGGCAATCATTAAAAAGTCAGGAAACAACAGGTGCTGGAGAGGATGTGGAGTAATAGGAACACTTTTACACTGTTGGTGGGACTGTAAACTAGTTCAACCATTGTGGAAGTCAGTGTGGCGATTCCTCAGGGATCTAGAACTAGAAATACCATTTGACCCAGCCATCCCATTACTGGGTATATACCCAAAGGACTATAAATCATGCTGCTATAAAGACACATGCACACGTATGTTTATTGCGGCATTATTCACAATAGCAAAGTCTTGGAACCAACCCAAATGTCCAACAATGATAGACTGGATTAAGAAAATGTGGCACATATACACCATGGAATACTATGCAGCCATAAAAAATGATGAGTTCATGTCCTTTGTAGGGACATGGATGAAACTGGAAACCATCATTCTCAGTAAACTATCACAAGAACAAAAAACCAAACACCGCATATTCTCACTCATAGGTGGGAATTGAACAATGAGATCACATGGACACAGGAAGGGGAACATCACACTCTGGGGACTGTGGTGGGGAGGGGGGAGGGGGGAGGGATAGCATTGGGAGATATACCTAATGCTAGATGACGAGTTAGTGGGTGCAGCGCACCAGCATGGCACATGTATACATATGTAACTAACCTGCACAATGTGCACATGTACCCTAAAACTTAAAGTATAATAAATAAAAAATAAAAAAAAATAGGCACTCCCCTCCCCGACCCCCCATGAGAAGGCGGGGTCACCCCGCAGGGTTCCCAGTTCTGGCTCGCCAAGGGGTGCACAAACCTGCAAAGGCACTTTGCTTGTGTGCGCGGCATCCGGCAGCAGTTACAGGGGCCCCAGAAGCACGTTGGCAACATGGTGAGGCTGCCCAGTGTTCAGCGCAAAAAAATAATTCAGCTACGGCAGCTGAGCAGAGCTCAACAGCCATCTCAGAGGACAAGGACTGTGGAAAAGCTTCAAATCTCATCCGCTAAAACACAATTGCAATGCCATTTACATGCAGAACAGACGTCTCCACCATGGAAGATCAAACTAAGCCTGAACAGAACTTCCCAACACATGATAATTTACAGAAAACCATGACAGAGCATCCCTGCTATTAGGAAGGACTGTTCTGCGGGGTGCAAGGCCATAAGGTTTGCAAAGCAAACTTGATTATGAAAAGGCTTGGTGAAAATACAGCCCCTCACCTTCACCAACACACACACACACACACACACCCCGCAAAGAAACTATCCAAATGCATTAAGACACCTGTTCGTGTGCTTTTCTTCTTGCTTTTGTTAAGTGAATCCCATCCGTTTAAGTTAGACTAATTAGAAGGCCTTCTTGCCTCCGTCAGCAACAGAGAAAAACAGTGCGTATGACTCCTCCAATGTGTGTAAAATGCATGCTAGGTAGATTGAAGGAAAAATGAGAGGAACCCGGGCACCCCATTTCAAATCTCATGTTTGCTGACTATAAAAATAAATCATAGTAATATTATTGAACATTCTACTTTGTTCTTTTTCAAAACTGTTTTGGCCATTCTCGTTCTTTGATTCCGCGCCGCCCCCTCCCCGCCCCCAACCGCTCCCGCCAAGCCTTCAAGGTACTGTTCAGCTCTTAGTGGCTAGTCTGGAACCTGCACTGTGGACTACTGCTTAGTTCCGTTCTCGAAGTCTTTCATATTGCTGTTTGGGATCTGATCCTTGCATTTGCAACTTGGGGATGAGCCCAGGGATTTATAAGCAACTTTATGGAATTGCTTTCCTGATCTTCTCCCTCTCTACAGTCTCTCAGTCCTTTCCTATTCCTTGTTGCTGTTCTTTTTGGTTCTTCAGCCATAGTGATAGGGCTTTAGTTACCTGTTTCTGTCACATACTCATCACTACTTTATCTGCGTCCAGGGCCAAGTGGCTGTAAGAAAGAAAGAAAAAATATAATGGTGATCAACTCACCCTCTTGAGACCTCAGCTCCTCCAACAGGAGAGAAAGTTCACCTTCCCTCAGTTTTAGGCAACTACAGCATCCCTGCTAATGCTGATGCTGCCATTAATGCTGCTGCCTCTATAATGGAAATGCTTGTAACTAGGTCATGAGAGTATGGAAAAAGGAACCAAAAAAACACACAGAGTGTTTACCCCACTGTTTCCTCCTCAAAACAGAACAAGAGATACTGCTGTTTCTTTAAGAGGAAATGGAAGATGGCATACCTGGGCTGGAGAAAAATTTTCTCCACCTACCCGTTGTTTCTAGCAGTATGGCTTCCTCTTCCTCTGTGCCTGTGTAGCCTCCATCCCCAGCTGAACATGGGTGCAGGTTCCTCCTTCCCTGCCTCCTGTGAAGTTTCACTATAGGCCACAAACTGTGAAAAATCTAAAGTCAACTCTCCCCATGTGTTGGTATTCTTACTTTCTTGGCAAGCAAATTCTGTTCTCCAAAACAGTAGTAGTAGGACAACAAGTTGTTCTTAGCAAAGGAAAAAAATCACTTTATTGATATTTTAGTTTTTTTTAAAAACCAATAAAGTGGCATATTGTATCTGATTATATTGGGAGGTTTACCATTTTTTTGTTCTGAGGGGGATGGGACCAACCAAGCCATTCACAACGAACATGGGTTCAGAGGAGTTTCTAAATGGAAAGAGATTAATCTGTAGCACCCAGAAGATAAGCCAAACTATGTCATTTTGAGTGAACAGTCAGGTTGGCAAGGCAATGTACTTGAATTTTCATTCACCTTTTCAGCTACCAAAGAATGTTTCTACCCGTCTCTTGACCTAATCATCCTGCAGTTTGGAAAATCAAACTCTCCAATACATGAGATGAGCCAACAGAGCCAGACCATGACCAGGAGATAGCTCATCCCAGAGAAGGACATGCTTAACAACAACAAAAAAAAATTCAAAATATCTATTTCCTCCACTGCTGGGGACTTTCAACTAGTTAGGCATGTGACTTCCTGGTGACTCAGGGGACGAAACTAGTGATGAAACAGCCACCACCATATTGCCAGTAGTGGACAAAAAGAGAAGGAAAGTGAATCTGCCTTACAACTGCCAGAAGAACCTCAGGATTTGGCATCATCGGGTCAGAAAAGGAAAATCCATGTGTTGTCCTTCTACCCCAGTAGCTGAATTATAGCATTTTGGTCTCCTGGTATACCTCACATTGGGCAGAAATAGCTATATTAGCATGGATCATAGTTACTGGGCTTCACCTGTTCCCATTGGGCCTTGGTTAGGGAATATCACTTCGTTGGCTTCAAACATGCTTATCTCACATACAGATTGTAATCTTTCCTTTCTTTTGGGAAATTTTCCTGTATGCAAAACATAGAGTGGCAGGGAGATGCAATGTCATGCCCCTTCTCCACAAGGACTTTGGATGTTGGACTTTGCTTTCTTGCCATTACCTAGTGGTTAAAGCCCCATCATTGAAATTTACATAGTTTCTCAATTGGTATTTGGGCAACTCGTAACTTCCCATGTAGAAACTTTAACTTCCTTATCCCTGTATAGAAAAATCCTTGCCTTTGGCAAGGGGGACTGGTGGCAAAGCCTGACGCATCCTGACACCTCATACCCCACGAAGTGCCTTGCCTCCACAAGAAAAAGCAAAGCCAGTGACCAGCTTGGCTGCAGGGCCAGCCTCTTTGCAACTAGCTTTCTGACATTTTTGTTTTAATTTTTTTTTTTAAGGATAGCTCTTAAGGGGTTGATCCTGAGAGGTTGGGCAGGGGGCTTCCTTCCTAATGCACTGTTCTCACTCTCCGCCACCACCCCCCAAAAAAAACCTCTTACTAGATATTTGGCCTTCATAACAAAGGTAAAGAGCCCCAGGTCCCTTTAGCATGCAGAGTAATGGGGATCCCTCCAGGGCCATTGGCACTTCAAGGTGGTCCCGGACTCATAGGAGATTCTGTTGTCATCTTTCTTAAATAAATTTGAATACCTCAGAAGTGATTTGGTCACCAGTTCAGTCCTCACCAACACATCACAGGACTCCCTCCTTAGCCCAGTTGCCATAGTTGCTTAGCTATATTCCTCAGCCAGATCCTTGGAATTGATCCCTCCCACTGGCCCCTATCCACTCAAATCCATTTGCTCTGTGGTTTTTGAGCTGTCTCCATTTCAATGCTGCATTAGTCCATTTTACGTTGCTATAAGAGACACCTGAGACTGGGTAATTTGTAAAGAAAAGAAATTTATTTGGTTCATGGTTCTGCCAACTGTACAGACATGGCACCCACATCTGCTCGGCTTCTGGCGAGGCCTCAGGAAGCTTTTACTCATGGTGGAAGGTGAAGGGAGAGTAGGTGTGTCACATGGCAAGAAAGGGAGTAAGAGAGAGGGGGTGGTGCCAGGCTCTTTTTAACAATCAGATCTTGTGGTAACTAATAGAGCAAGAACTCACTCATTACCACAAGGACAGCATCAAGCCACTCATAAGGGATCCACCTCCATGACCCGAACACCTCCCACTAGGCCCTACCTCCAACATTCGGGATCACATTTGAACATGAGGTTTGGAGGGGATGAACACCCAAACTATCTCAACTGCTGTGATGCCTGAGGATCTTTTTCTTTGGGATTGATGCAATTGTTTTTTCTTAATTTAGCATCTGTTTATTGAAAAAAAAAACTAGCCTTAATATTATACCATTAGGAGTTCTCTTAAGCCATACAGTCCTTCCAGCATTGCATTCTGAGCAGATTGAGGCAAGCAGGCTAGGATTCCATGGAGTTATAAAGAGTCTTCCCTTGGTGAACAGAGCATGACTCATGTCTATGCAGTCTAAGCATGTAAGGGTTGATCAGTTGCTATACATACCTTGGTGCTTCCCAGAGGTCTCACTCCAGACTGCTCTGCAAATGCGGATAGAGTACACCAGCACCCAGTGTGCATTCATGATTGCCTTAATGAACATTCTCTTGCTATTTTTGGTCTGTCTAGGAGTAAACAGGGTCTAAGAAGGTGCAAGTCAGCTGACTAGGTTAGCCTCCAATTGAAGTTCCATTTTATGAGGTCCCCAGTAGAAGTGTTGATTGCCTGTTTAGTCACAGTGAGCTTTAAGTACATAGAAACAGCCCCTGTCTATTAGGCAGAAACATCATCCTCTAAAGTAACTTCCAACTTACTTCAGTGGAAATATACACTGGTGGCGCATATTCAGTGTCAATTCTCAGTGTTTGTAACTACTTTTTTTTTTTTTGAGACGGAGTTTCACTCTTGTTGCACAAGCTGGAGTGCAATGGCGCTATCTCAGCTTACTGCATCCTCTGCCTCCCGGGTTCAAGCGATTCTCTTGCCTCAGCCTCCCGAGTAGCTGGGATTACAGGCATGCGCCACCATGCCCAGCTAATTTTGTATTTTTAGTAGAGATGGGGTTTCTCCATGTTGGTCAGGCTGGTCTCGAACTCCCAACCTCAGGTGATCCACCCCCCAATCCCTTGGCCTCCCAAAGTGCTGGGATTACAGGCGTGAGCCACTGCACCCGGCCCTGTAACTACCTTTAATGCCGGAAATATAAAATGTGATGCTGTTAAGTCAAAGCGATTACTAAAGATCGCAAGCTTAATTTTTAATGTAAATATATAATCTGTTCCCCCTCCTAGTGAGCAAGCATGGCCTACATTTCTCAAATATAAGTACTTTCATGGCAGCCTATAACATATCTCCTCAAAGGAACTCGATCTTTCTTCTGATGCATCTCTTTCAAGCCCAATGCCTACTGTGTCCCAACCACCTCTTCCATTTTCATATTTCAGTTTTTCATTCCCAGTGAGTTGACCTGACAATGTTGTTTTGAGTGTCAGAGCCATGTTAGGGCCAGAGTTTCTCAGATCAGGAACTCGTAGTACCATACAGCCAAATTGCCTTTGCCAGGCCACTGCCACCATTACCACCATTGACTCAAGGTGGGCAGATGAATTCTAGAAATCCTTAGGGAGCCAGGATAACTGGGTACCCAATTTGGATTGACCACGTGGGCAACAGGAATTTGTCTCTAAGATTCTTGCCTTTATTGACTCCCCGGTGCTGTGGGAAAGTCCTATCTATACGTTGATGGCCAGTGACTCCCAATCTTCCCCATGGTGGGTTGGTAGAAATCTAATTGGGATTTCTTTGGTTTTGTTTCCTTAGACTTTTTTAATGGGAGGTTTATTTTGTTTCTGAATAAGAAAAAGAAAAGAATACCATGGCCCTTATGAAGGTTTATAGAGTTTTGAGCAGTATTTCAGCCATAAATAAGCAATCTTAGAAGTCTTTGATCAACTAAGTAGTCTTAAAAATATGCTTTTTAGGGGGCCAGGTGTGGTGGCTCATGCCTGTAATCCCAGCATTTTGGGAGGCCAAGGTGGGAGGATCACTTGAGCCCGGGAGTTTGAGATCAGCCAGGGTAACATAGCAAGACATTGTCTCTACAAAAAATAAAGAAGAGAAAAATTAGCCAGGCATGGTGGGAGGATTGCTTGAGCCTGAGAGGTCAAGGCTGGAGTGAGCTATGATTGCACCACTGCATTCCAGGCTGGGCAATAGAGCAAGACCCTATCTCAAAAAAAAAAAGAATTTTTTTCTAACTACTACTGAAAGTGACTGAGTGCAAAAGAATAGGTTTCTCCATTGTATTCAAAATAATGAGTAGGTCCCAAAATACAGATAGTAGTAGTTGACATATTTCCTCAAAAAGCAACCAGGAAACCCACTTCGGTATTTGTTTGTATATCAGCTTACAAAAGAAGAAGTGAACCTATACTCCATGTATTTCTAGCTTAATTACCAAGTAGATTAATGGTTGCCTAGGGGTAGAGGGAAGGTGGAAATATAGAATGACTGCTAATAGGCAAGGAGTCTCTTGTAGGTGATGAAAATGTCATAAAATTAGATTGTGGTGATGGTTGCACAACTTAGTGAATATACTAAAATCCAATGAATGATAGACTTTAAATGGATGATTATGTAAGTGAATTATATCTCAATTTTTTAGAAACGAAGTAAAAGTGGAAATGTTTCTATCTTTACAGATTTGCTTATTCTGAACATTTCATATAAAAGGAATCAGAATCATATAAACTCTGGTCTTTTGTAATTGCCTTCTTTTACTTAACATAACATTTTTAAGGTTTATCCAGGTTGTAGTGTTATTCTATTTTATTGTTGAATAATATTTTGTTGTATGGATATACCACATTTTCTTTATCCATTCATCAGTTGATGGACATTTGAATTGTTTCCCCCTTTTGGCTATTGTGAATAGTGCTGCTATGAACATTCATGTACAAATTTTTGTTTGAATACCTGTCTTCAATTCTTTCATGTATATACCTATGAGTGGGATATCTGGGTTATATAGTTACTCTATGTTTCACTTTTCAAGGAACTGCCAAACTGTCTTCCAAAGTGGCTGCAACATTTTACATTCTTACTAGCAATGCTGGAGGATTCCAATTTCTCCACATCATTGTCAACATTTGCTATTATCTCTCTTTGCTATTATAACCACCCTAATGGATATAAAGTGGTATCTCCTTGTGGTTTTTTACTTGCATTTTCCTAGTGATTAATGATGTTAAGCATCTTTTCATGTGCTCGTTGGCCATTTGTACATCTTTTCTAGGGAAACATCTATTCATATCTTTTGCCCAATTTTTGATTAGTTCAGTTGTCTCTTTTATTGTGGTAAAATATAAATAACATAAAATTTATCATTTTAACCATTTTTAAACACATAGTTCTGTGGCATTAAGTACATTCCCATTGTTGTGAAACCATTACCACTGTCATCTCCAAAACGTTATCATCTTCCCAAACTGAAACTCTTTAACTATTAAACACTAACTCCCCATTCTTCTTCCCAGCCCCTGGCAACCACCATTCTACATTCTGTCTCTAAGAATTTGACTATTCTAAGTACCTCATATAAATGGAATCTTACAATATTTTTTATGAATGGCTTATTTTACTTAGCATAATGTCTTCAAGGTTCATCCATGTTGCAGCATGAATCAGAATTTTATTTCTCTTTAAGGCTGAATGGGAGAGTGCCATCAACAAGATCGTGAAACAGGATGCTGTTCATATTCCTCCACAGCAACAATAATTTTGCAGCCATCCACAGACAAAATTGTCTTTGTAGGAGCCTTGGAATTCAGGTACAAGTTTGTGAAACCCCTGCAGAACCCAAGACTTAGGAAGGTCATTTTGACAAGAGGTACCCACATCCAGATAACATACTTACTAACCTTTGTTTCAACTCCAGACCCGGAAACAGCCCCATCTACCTGTGGGCTCAGCTACAGCTCCATCTAGCTTTGGTCCTGCTACCAAAACCATCTGCCAAGAGGCCCAGGGGAATTATGCATACTACTGCCTCAGGAGAGAGGCCTACTAGCCTCAGTATCAGATGTGGACCTTGAAATAACACTGTAACTTATCTCCAGCCTTTCTTAGTAATTGTACAAGATCAATCCTGCTCACATAAGTATCCAGAGGGAGACACACTTAGGTCCCTGGGGCAGGATTACCAACCTCACTCCCACAGCAGGTGCCTAAATGGCTCTGAATCCCATCTTCAGCCTCTCCCAGCTTTGGTCTGAGAGCAATCCTTCCCACACAGGGACACAGAGGGAGGCATGCTTGGCTGTGCTCTGCAGGCAAGCCAGTTTACCTAGTTCCCATAGTAGATCATGAAACAGACCTAAAAAGTGGCATCAGCCCCCCTCAGCTGTAGCTTGAGAGCAGTCCTGCCCATGAAGAGACCTGCAGGGAGAAATGACCATCAGTGACCTTGCAGGCGGACCTGATGTTCTCAGTCCCACTGTGGATCTTGAAATGGCCCCGTTATTTGGCTCCAGTGCCTCTCAACTGTAGTCTGATAGCAGGACTGCCCACCCAGGGACCCACCAGGAGAAATGCCAATCTGTGACCCCAGAAAAAGGCTGAAGACTTCAGTTTCAGCTTGTAGGCCCTAAAACAGCCCTGCAACTTGGTTCTAGCCCTTCTCAGCTGCAGACTACAGTAGTACTGCATGCCAAGGTACCCACTCAGTGATCCAACAAGAGCTTTCCCAGAGACTCAAAGTAAGTCACACCCATCCACATACCTAGTAACAGGCCTGCCATCTGTGGGCCCTGAATTGGGTGCTCATCCTGGCACCAGTCCTACAAACCAACATCCTAGAGACAGTCCAGTCACCCAGGGACCAGACAGGATCCACAGCTGCTAGAGCCCCTGATAATAGACCTGCCAACTGTGGACCCCAATTGCAGACCCAGCAGCAGCCACATTACCCAGTTCAAACCCCATTTGACTGTGATTCCAGAGGCATTCCATCAACCCAAGAACCTAACAGAAGAAGGCCTTAACTTACCAAAATCAGTCTGCAAAGACTGAAAGAGGAATTTCCTTCAAATACATGGACATCAATGCAAAGCTACACAAATAAGGAAGAATCAAGCAAACGTGAGCCACCAAAGGAAACAAATAAAGTTCCAATTACTGACGGCAAGAAATGGAGATCTACAAATTACCTGACAGAATTCAAAATGATCATCTTAAAGAAGCTCAGTGAGATTCAAGGAAACATAGATAGACAACTAAATAAAATTAATAGCCTAGGCAGCATGGGGAGACCTCATCTCTACAAAAATAATTAACTGGACATGTTGGAGTGTGCCTTATAGTACCAGCTACTTGGGATGCTGAGGCAGGAGGATTACTTGAGCCCAGGAGGTAGGCTGCAGTAAGCCATGATCGCACCACTGCACTCTAGCCTGGGCAACAGAGTGAGACTCCATCTCAAAAAAATAATAAAAACAAATAAATAAAATTAAGAAAATAATTCATGATCAAAGTGAGAAGTCTAATAAAGAAATAGGAATCATTTAAAAAGAACTAAATGGCGCTAAAGAATACAATGATAGAACTGAAGACTTCAATAGAGAGCTTCAACAGCAGACTCCATCATACAGAAGAATTAGCACGCTTGAAGAGAGAAAAGGAAAAGAACGTTTATTTAAAGAAATACTGTCTGAAAACTTCAAATGTTGAGAAGGGATATAGACCCCCCAGATTTATGAAGCTCAAAAGACCCCAAATAAAATAACTCAAAGAAGAATACTCCAAGGTACATTATATTCAAATTGTCAAAAGTCAAAGACAAAGCATCAAGAGATAAGAGATTCATCACATATAAGGGAACCCTCATAAGGCTACCATGAGACTTCTCAACAGAAAATCTTGCAAGCCAGGAGGGAGTAGGATGGTATATACAAAGTGCTGAAAGAAAAGGAAACTACCAACTAGGAATATTATACCTGGCAAATCTGTCTTTTGGAAATGAAGGAGAAATAAAGACATTTACAAGCAAAAGCTGAGGGAGTTCATCACCACTGGGCCTGTCTTACAAGAAATACTAAAAGAAGTTCTTAGAATTGAAACAAAAGGATGCTAATTAACAACATGAAAACACATGAAAGTAAAAAACTCCATGGTAAAGGTAAATACATAGTCAAATTCAGAATACTTTGATAATGTAATAGTGGTATATAAATCACCTGTCTCTAGTATAAAAGTTATCTCTAGTATAAATGTTAAAAGACAAGACTGTTAAAAATAACTATAGCTATAACATTTTGTTAAAGGATACACAATATAAAGAGATGAATTATGACATCAAAAACATAAAATGTTGGGGTAGACAAAAGTGTAGAGTTTTTAAAATAACCTTCTGTAAATATAAGATGTTCTAAGTCTTATGATGACCACAAAACAAAACCTATAGTAAATACACAAAAGATAAACAGAAAGGAATCAAAGCATACCACCATAGAAAATCATCATATCACAAAGGAAGACAAAAAGAGGAAGAAAGAAACAAAGGACCTACAAAGCAACCAGAAAACAAGTAATAAAATGACAGTGATAAGTCCTTACCTATCAATAATTACCTTGAATGTATAGGGATTAAAGTCTCCAATCAAAAGACAGAGTGACCGAATGGATTTAAAAAAAAAAAAAAAGACCTAGTGACATTCTGCCCACAAGAGACTCATTTAAACTTTGAGGAGACATATATTGAAAGTGAATAGATGAAAAAATATATTGCATACAAATGGAAACCAAAAGAGAGCAGGAGTAGCTGTGCTTATGTCAGACAAAATAGACTTTAAGTCAAAAGCTGTAAAAAGAGACAAAGCAGGTAATTATATAATGAAAAAAGGGGTCAATTCATCAAGAGGATATAAAAATTATGAATATATAAGGCTGAATAACATTCCACTGAATGTATACATACTACATTTTGTTTATCCACTAAATCTGTTGATGGACCCCTGGGTTGCTTTCACGTTTTGGCTATTGTAAATAATGTTGCTATAAACATGGTGGTACAAATATCTGTTCAAGTTCTTGCTTTCCATTTTTTGGGGTATATACCCAGAAGTGAAGTGGAATTGTTGTATTGTGGGGTAGTTATATATATATATATATAAAATGATTTTTCACAGCAGCTGCACCATTTTTACATCCCCACCAGCAATAGACAAGGGTTTCAATTTCTCCACATTTTTACCAACACTTGTTATTTTCTGGTTTGTTTTTTACTTTTTATGTATTTATTTACATATTTATTTTTTGAGACAGGGTCTCATTCTGTTTCCCAGACTGAAGTGCAGTGGTGCAATCATGGATCACTGCAGCTTTGACCTCCCGGGCTCAAGCGATCTTCCCACTTCGTCCTCCATAGTAGCTGGGACTACAGGCACACACCACCACACCTGGTTAATTTTTTAAATTTTCTTGCAGATACAGGGTCTTACCATGTGGCCCAGGCTGGTCTTGAACTCCTTGGCTTAAGCCATCCTCCTGCCTTGGCCCCCCAAAGTGCTGGGATTACAGGTATGAGCCACCACGCCTGGCCTTCTGGTTTGTTTTTTTAATAATAGTCTTCCAATTGGTGTGAAGTGGTGTCTCATTGTAGATTTGATTTGCATTTCCTTACTGATTAGTGAGGCTGAGTATCTTTCCATGTGCTTATTGGCTCTTTGTATATCTTCTTTGGAGAAACATCTACTCAAATTCTTTAGCCAATTTTTAATTGTTTTTTGTCATTTGATTTTTTATTTATATGGATTCTTTATATATTATGGGTATAAATCCCCTAACAAATATATGACTGTAAATATTTTCTCTCATTCTGTAGGTTTTTGTTTCACTTTCTTATGCTGTTCTTTGAAGCACACAGATTATACCTTTGATGATGTCTACTTTATCTATATTTTGTTGGTATTGCTTGTGCTTTTGGTGTCATATCTAAAAATTCATTTTCTAATCCAAGGTCATGAGACTTCATATCTGTTTTCTTCTAGCAGTTTTATAGTATTAGCTTTTCCAGTTAGGTCTCTATGGTCTACTTTGAGCTAATTTTGTGTATGGCATGAGGTAGAGGTCTAACTTCTTTCTTTTCCACGTGGATATTCGGTTGTCCAAGTACCGTATGTATAAAAGGCTATGCTTTCCTCATTGACTTGCCTTGACATCCTCCTTCTTTTTATTAAATTCAAAGTGAGTGCATGGTGAATGAACTCCCATTCATAATTGCCACAAAAAGAATAAAATACCTAGGAATTCAGCTAACAAGGGAAGTGAAGGGCCTATTCAAGGAACACTACAAACCACTGCTCAAAGAATTCAGAGGTGACACAAACTAATGGAAAAACATTCCATGCTCATGGATAGGAAGAATCAATATTATGAAAATGGCCATACTGCCCAGAGCAATTTAAAGATTCAATGCCATTCACATTAAATTACCAGTGACATTCTTCACAGAATTAGAAAAAACTATTTTAAAATTTATATGGAACCAAAAAAAAAAGAGCCCAAATAACCAAGGTAATCCTAAGCAAAAAGAACAAAGCTAGAGACATCATGCTACCCAACTTTACTATATTACTATACTACCCAACTATACTATAGGGCTACAGTAACCAAAAGAGCATGGTACTGATACAAGAACAGACACATAGACCAATGGAACAGAATAGAGAACTCAGAAATAAGACTGCACATCTACAACCATCTGATCTTTGAGAGACCTGACAAAAACAAGCAATGGGGAAAGGATTCCCTGTTTAGTAAGTGGTGCTGGGAGAACTGGCTAGCCATATGAAGAAAATTGAAACTGGACCCCTTCCTTACACTATATATAAACATCAACTGAGGATGAATTAAAGACTTAAATGTAAAACTTTAACTATAAAACCCCTAGAAGAAAATCTAGGCAATACCATTCAATACAGGCAAAGATTTCATGATGAAAATGCCAAAGCAATTGCAACAAAGGAAAAAATGACACATGGGACCTAATTAAACTAAAGAGCTTCTGCACAGCAAAAGAAACTATCAATGGAGTAAACAGACAGCCTACAGAATGGGAGAAAATATTTGCAATCTATGCATCTGACAAATGCCTAATATCCAGCATCTATAAGGAACTTAAACAAATTTACAAAAAAAAAACTCCATTAAAAAGTGGGCAAAGGACATGAACAGACACTTCTCAAAAGAAGACATATATGTGGCCAAAAACATATGAACAAAAGCTCAACATCACTGATCATTAGAGGAATACAAATCAAAACCATAGTGAGATACCATCTCATGCCAGTCAGAATGGCTATTATTAAAACGTCAAAAATAACAGATGCTGGCAAGGTTGTGGAGAAAAACAAACACGTTTACACTGTTGGTAGGAGTGTAAATTAGTTCAACCATTATGGAAGACAGTGTGGCGATTCCTCAAAGACCTAAGGACAGAAATACCATTCTGCCCAGCAATCCCATTACTGGGGATGTACCCAAACCACTGTATATATTCCTTATATATGTGAAGCAATATAAATCGTTCTACTATAAAGACACATGCATGCATATGTCCATTGTAGCACTGTTCACAATAGCAAAGACATGGAATCAACCTAAATGCTCCTCAACCATAGACTGGATAAAGAAAATGTGGTACATATACACTATGGAATACTATGCAGCCATAAAAAGGAACGAGATCATGTCCTTTGCAGGGACATGGATGGAGCTGGGGGCCGTTGTGCTTAGCAAACTAATGCAGGAACAGAAAACCAAGTACCACGTGTTCTCACTTATCAGTGGGAGCTAAATGATGAGAACACATGGACACATGGGGGGAACAATACACACTGGGGCCTGTCAGAGGGTGGGGAGTGGGAGGAGAGAGAGGATCAGATAGAATAATTAGTGATGCTAGGCTTCATACCTGGGTGATGGGATGATCTGTGCAGCAAACCACCGTGGCACACGTTTACCTATGTAACAAACCTGTACATCCTGCACATGTACCCCTGAACTTATAAGTTGGAAATTAAAAAAAAAGTGAGTGCATGAAGTTAGAAAAGGACACAGGAGAAAATTTTTCATGTGGTGATCTTTAGAACCTAAGCTTTAAGTTTGTTAAACCTTCATGTTTCTCATGAGTAAAATATGGTAATGAGCTTAGTACAATACTGTTGATTACAAAGTATTGAGGGGTACATATCACATTTTCAGAAAGTATTTACCTTCACAGTCTGCAGTTATAAGGTATTTGTATGCTTCTTTGACAAATACCTGCAAATGTAAATATGCAGAAGGTTAATTGAGTTTTTGAATGCCATTTCTACTGAACAGGAGAGTTTCAGGTATAAATGTCTTTGCTATATGTAAACTAATATTACATGCTCTTTCAGCTTCTCTTTTTCATACCCAATAAAGCTTTTAGTAAATAAAAATGATGCAGATAGAGAAAATGCTTCTTGAGGTGTATTTTAATAGGAAAAGTTTCTGACCTGTCAGTCAGTTTTTAAAATTCCAGAGAAGTGTCTGCCATGGCTTTTTTTTTAGACACAAACTAACAAAAATGTCACACTTATGCTGTGACCACAGCTACTATTGTCCCCACAGAGCTAGGGACCAAAAAATCTTCCAGTTCTAATAACATATTTGAATGCTAGGATAAACCAATTGAAAAATAGATTAGAGCCACGAAGAACATTAGAGATCATGTAATATTTAGCTCACAAATTTAGTTTGTTTGACAGTGTTTTAACAATTAAAATTAGTTTCCCCTATTTTTTAAAGGAAATAATTTCAAATAAAAGGTTGAACTTTTCTTGAAAACCAGATGCTCTGGCAATCCTGGGCCTGCATTCTCACATGGTAACAATGGGCTGGAACTGAGGAGTGTTCTTCAGGTCATCACTCACTCTTGTCCCTCTGACACTAAAATGCTTGTTTCATTTCCATGAATCATTACACTTACAGTTATGTTTCACGTAGCAGCCCATTTCATTTATTAATGTTACCTGCCTGGACCCTCACATCTGATTCAATTCTCACCCCACTCCCCCTCCCTATTAGCTTTCTAATGCTGCTGTAACAAATTACTACAAATTTAGTGGCTTAAAACAACAAAAATTTGTACTCTCACACTCCTGGAGGCTAGAAGTCCAAAATCAAGGTTTTGGGAGGTTTGGTTCCCTTTGTGGGTTCTGAAGGAGAATCTGTTCATGCCTCTCTGGTGGCTGCTGGCAAACCTTGCTATTCTTTGGCTTGTGGACCCATCACTCCAACCTCTGCCTTAATCTTCATATCACTTTCTCATCTGTATCTGTGTGTCTCAAATCCTCTTCTGCCTATTTCTTATAAGGACACCTGTCTTTGGATTTGGGGCCCACCCTAAATCCAGAATGATCTAACATTGAGATCATTAACTAATTTTATCTGTAAAGGCCCTTTTTCCAAACAAGGCCGCATTCACAGGTTCCAAGTTAGGACATGAACTTATCTTTTTGAGACCACTATTTAACTCACTACAACTCCATTTTAAAGATAAGAAAACTGAATCCAAGACAGGTTTAGTTACTCCTCCAAAATCATACAACTAGTTTGTGATAGAATTGATTCAAAAACATTAGTCCCCTAACTCCCAAATGAGTTTCCTTTCCACTATTTTATGTTGCTCTTTTACTTCAGATCAGTTCATGTTCCACATAAAATATGGAATAAACATAAAGAATAATAAGTTTCCTCTAGCTCTATCACTTTGTAATTTTGTGCATTATTTTAGCTGATGGAAATCTTTAAAATGTGTGATCTCTTTAACAGTTTGTTATTCTCTATTAAAATATCAGAAATTAGTACATAAACCAGTTGCATGTTAATTTAAAGCTGTCTGAAGAAAAGATTTTGTTGTTGTTCAAATTCTGGCTCTGTTACTAAATTGCTGTGTTTTCCTGGGCAAGTCCCATCCTCTCTCTGGATTTCAATTTGCCCACTTGTAAAACAAAGGAGTTGGACCAAGATGAATTCTAAGGTCTCCCCCAGCACCAACTTTCTGGGATTCTGTTTTTGCAGAATTATTCTGAATGTGGTTAATCAGCCACTTTGAGGTACTATTGTCCAGCTAAGCTTTTAGGAATAGTAGTTTCCAGAAGAGAAAATCTATTTCACCACCACCTCTATTTTGAGTTGATTTTTGTATATGGTATAAGAAAGGGGTCCAGTTTCAATCTTCTGCATATGGCTCGGCAGTTATCCCAGCACCATTTACTGAATAGGGAGTCTTTCCCCCATTGCTTTTGTCGACTTTGTTGAAGATCAGATGGTTGTAGGGGACGGCTTTATTTCTGGGCTATTTCTGTTCCGTTGGACTGTGCATCTATTTTTTTACCAGTACCAGTACCAATATTTTTGGTTACTGGAGACTTGCAGTATAGTTTGAAGTCAGGTAAGGTGATGCCTCTAGCTTTGTTCTTTTTGCTTAGGATTGTGTTGGCTATTCGAGCTCCTTTTTGGTTCCAAACGAATATTTAAATTATTTTTTCTAATTCTGTGAAGAATATCATTGGTAGTTTGATAGGAATAGCATCAAATCTGCAAATTACTTTGAGCAGTATGGCCATTTTAACAATATTGATTCTTCCTATCCATGAGCATGGAATGTTTTTCTATTTGTTTATGTCATCTCTGATTTCTTTGAGCAGTGTTTTGTAATTCTCATTGTAGAGATCTTTCACCTCCTTGGTTAGCTGTATTCCTAGGTAATTTATCTTTTTTGTGGCTATTGTGAGTGGGATTGCATTCTTGATTTTGTTCTCAGCTTGGATGCTGTTGATATATAGGAATGCTACCGATTTTTGTACCTTGATGTTGTATCCTGAAATTTTGCCAAAGTTGTTTATCAGCTTAAGGAGCTTTTAGGCAGAGACTATGGGGTTTTCTAGGTATAAAATCATATTGTCTGCAAACAGAGATAGTTTGACTTCCTCTCTTCCTATTTGGATGTCTTTTATTTCTTTCTCTTGCCTGATTGTTTTGGCCAGGACTTCCAGTGCTATGTTGAATAGGAGTGGAGAGAGAGAGGGCATCCTTGTCTTGTTCTGGTTTTCAAGGTGGGGTGCTTCCAGCTTTTGCCCAATCAGTATGATGTGGCTATGGGTTTGTCATACATGACTTTTTATTATTTTGAAGTATGTTCCTTCAATGCCACATTTGCGGGGTGGGATTAACATGAAGGCTGTTGAATTTTATCAAAGGCCTTTTCTGCATCTATTGAGATGATCATGTGTTTTTGTTTTTAGTTCTGTTTATGTGATGAATCACATTTATTGATTTGCATATGTTGAATCAAACTTGCATCGAAGGAATAAAGCCTACTTGCTCACACCACCTCTATTACGATGAGGGGATGAGGGTACTTTAAGTTTAGTTTCCAGCGGTGAGACTGGATTTGTACGAAGCCATCCATCTTCCTCCTCACCCCATCCCTTCTTTGCAGCCTTTCTCAACCTACACACACACACACACACACACACTGATGCACATACCCTTATCATCTTTCTGTCCCAGTATATAGCCATTGAAAAAGAAGCCAACTGGCAGACCAAGATGTCAAACCCTGATTTTAAACACTTTAACACCATCCTGAAACCAAAAAATACCCGTTTTGACTATAAACAGGTAAAAGAGTAAAAATAAAAAATCCTACATTATATAAATGTTGTTCTGACAAACTGTTTTCACCCTGATTTCTCTTCATTGTGCTCTAATTTTTAAACCTTCTTGACATTTGACTTTATAGGCTACAACTTTCCACTTTCCACTTTCCACAGCGGTAATTATCATTTGTTCTGTGGCTAGTTCTGAAAAAGGAGCCAGGAAATTTGAGCTTCCAGCAAAATCTCCCTGAGTATAATTCACTAGATAAACTGTACAAGTCTATTCTCTTTTAAATAAATTACTTGAGTTCTTACTTAAATGATGTACTGTATTAGTTTGCCAGGGCTACCTTAAGAAAATACCACAAACTGTGTGGCTTAAACAACAGAGATTTATTTTCTTGCAGCTCTAAAAGCTGGAAGTCTGAGATCAGACTTCCAGTCAGGTATCAGCAGGATTGATTTCTTCTGAGGTCTCTCTCCTTGGCTTGCAGATGGCCACTGTCTTGCTGCCTCTTTACATGGTCTTTCCACTGCCTCTTTACATGGTCTTTCCTCTGTGAGCACGCATTTCTGATATCTCTCTGTAGATTCTAATCTCTCTTCTGATAAGGACACCACTCAGATTGGATTCAGGCCCACTCAGCCTCATGTTAACTTAATTACCTCTTTAAATATCTTATCTCCAAATATAGCCACATTGTGAGGTACTGGGGGGACTGGTGTGACATCTTGGTCTGCCAGTTGGCTTCTTTTTCAATGGCTATATACTGGGACAGAAAGATGATAAGAGTATGTGCATCAGTGTGTGTGTGTGTGTGTGTGTGTGTGTGTGTGTGTGTGTAGGTTGAGAAAGGCTGCAAAGAAGGGATGGGGTGAGGAGGAAGATGGATGGTTTCGTACAACATACAAATTTGGGGAGAAGAGGACACAATTCAGCCCATAACATGTACCATATTATTTCACACATTATGAAATGTTAAACCTAGAAGTAATTTAGAGACTATTTAGTATAATCCTCTCATTTTGTAGGTTATAAAGACTGAGGTACAGGGAAGTTAAAAACACTTACCTAAGGCAAGCCATATGGAATTAGTGGCAGAGGCAGGACTAGAAATCAGGTCTTCCAGCTCCAAGTTCCATGCCCTTTCCACCATACTATGCTGCTACTTTACTCCATTTGACTTATTCATGCCTTTAACTTCTCTTCTTCTCACTCTTCCTCTTGATGATTTAGAATAAATTTGGCAAATATATTAAATTAGCTATTTTTAAAACTATATTTACCTTAATTTTCCTGTACTTACTACCCTCCACAACTCAAATTTTGAAAAGAAAAAAATTTAAGGAGTTTTCTACTTAATTTCCTATCACTTTTCTCTTTATACATATATTTTTCACTCTTGCTTTGAAATAACAGGATTTTTCTAAGGTAAATGAACTTTTGCTTGCCAGAATAGACAATGAATTGAAATCAAAGAACCCTCAGCTTTTTGTCACCTTCTTGGGATCTGAGGTAGAGAAAAAAATTTGCACAAACCTATGCCTCTCCCCTTTCTTATTACCTGTCCTTCTCTTTCCCTACAGTAGGATTTTAAAGCTTCTAGAAACTTTGATATACACACTCCTCCTCCCTCCCCCACCAAAACAATAAATGCCATCATTGAACTGGTGCCATAAAAAGTGCCTGATTTTTCATTCTTTAGCCAGAGGTATTTAAGCTCAAACTTTGGAACCTGAAAGGAAAGAAAATTCTGAATATAAATGTACCTTTCCTTTACTTGTAAATCTTCTCCATTCGCCTTTTAGAGTGAAATATCAAGAGAGAAAAGGGAGAAACTTTGAGTTATAAAGTGAGTGATATGAATGTTTAAAACATTTATTAAAATTAGGTGTACTCTTCCATTTAATCCAGGGTTTTACTTTTACTTAAACTACTAAAGAAACTATTTCTCTTCAATAGTCAGCTAGTTACTTCAGTGGGCCAGGGAACACTTTTTTCTCTCCTGTCTAAAGCTCCAGTTATTTGCTTCTTGAGAGATAGATGTTTAATGACAAAAAGCCTTTCTTCAAATGAGTCCCTTGGGTAACATAGCCCCCATGCTGCCCCTCTCTTACCTTGCTGATTACTAAGGAATTCATCTGGATAAGTCACCGTCTATGGAGACAAGAAAGGGGCAGGGATTCATCCCATCCTGCCTCTAGTGCAACGTGTCAGAGCTTGATCCTATTGCCTGCTTATTCAGTACAGACAGAAACACTGGGAAGCACTAAAATATAGATGTCTGTGCCATTAAGGTACAAAAGACTATTAAAATATGTCTGTCAAGCAGATCTGTATTGTATCACAGTCTTAATGATTTTGACTGTCCAGAAGATAGAAATATAGATTAAATTTGATTGACATGCTCTCAGACTGGACATGAATGTGTGGGTGAAAGTAAGTACAGGATCATATTATTTAATAAACAATTTGGACAACATGAAATAATAAAAACAGTGATTTCTTTTTCAAATGGCATTCTCAGAGGGTCTAGAAATTTCTGATTTGGTGGAGGGGGGTTGGCTATAGGACTCGATTCCTCCCCCTACCCAAGTAATTTCAACTGGAAGTTCCATATATATTTTTATTGTGGTAAAAATGCATAAAGTTCCACTTTTTATGCTTTAAGATTTTAATTTCTGTTTTCTAGTTCATTTGAGGTTGGGCATGGTGGCTCACGCCTGTAATCCCAACACTTTGGGAGGCCAAAGCAGGTGGCTCATTTGAGGTCAGGAGTTTGAGACCAGCCCTGGCTAACATGGTGAAACCCCATCCCTGCTAAAAATACAAAAAAAAAAAAATTAGCTGGGTGTGGTGGCAGGCACATGTTGTCCCAGCTACTCAGGAGGCTGAGACACAAGAATCGCTTGAAACCCGGGAGGCGGAGGTTGCAGTGAGCCGAGATCACACCACTGCACTCCAGCCTGGGTGACAGAGCGAGACTCTGTCTAAATAGAAAAATTAATAATTCATTTGAATAGAAAGTTCATTGGTTTCTAAAAAATGTCCTAAAGTACTATGGGAGAAAATTTTTTCCTGATATCTGAATATGTTTATATAAAAAATCTTGGCTATATAAAATAAAAATAAGTGTTATGTATTGAAATTTTTTATTGAAAACCATACAATTGGAACTGCCCTGGTTGTTGTACCTTTTGAACAAATTTCCTTCACATAGTGACAAATTGCTTTTGTCATCTTTTCCCTATCCTTGTTTTCAGCAGTCAGAATAGCAAGGTCCACTATGTTGTCTGATGTGCCTACAGCCAGGCTCTGATGGAGACAGAGTTCTCTTGCTTTTTTACTTCTTTGCAATTACCATGGCTTTCAGCAGACATTTGCACCCCTGTAACTTGGTGGGTGCTGCTTTTGCTATGATTTTTAAGTGTCATCTTCTATGAAGTATAGTACTGAAGAGGAGTTATTGTATAGTGGGAATAAAACCGTTGAGCTCCACTGGATGGTTCTTTTAATGTGAGATCATACCATCCAGTAAGACTCAGAGGGATATATTGAAATCAGACATTTGAGAATCACTTCCATTCTTCTCCAGCACTATTGCTTATCATAAGGATTGAACTAGTTCTGTGAGAGACACAATGAGGTACATCTGGTGGGCTAGATTTGCTGTAATAGCCTCATCAAATGGTCCATGTTAATCACAGCAACTAGCAATTGCTTTACCATTGTTCAGGTTGTCATTTGCAATCTGATTATTTGGTAATGAACTGCCCTTAGCCGACCTGCCAACCTCAGGTCTGTTTACGAAACCTGTGACATTATGAGAAATACAGTATTCCTAGTAGTATAATCCAAAAATCTAAAAAACCATGTTGCAAATGGGAGGGAGGTCATAATTCCTGTCTGAGTATTGGAAGTTGCAATTATTAACAGTTGTGTGTGTGTGTGTGTTTGTGTGCATGTGTCACTAAATAATGTGTATACACATATACTGTAATTATTACAATATATATACAGTGAATACATATATGTAATTTCTTAACTGTTCCTACCCACTCTATTCATTAATTCCATACAATTATATATCACTTTACATTCTCCAAAATACTTCCGTATACATTCTTGTTTAATCCTTATACTAGCTCTGTTAGTAAAAATTGTTCTCTATTTTATAAAGAAAGTGAAGCTATGAAAGGTAATATATCTTGCAAGATTTCAGAGCTAGGAAATGGTTGAGTCCGAATTGTTTTTCTAAACTCCTAGCCTACTGCTTTTTTCTGTTACACCCCAGCTATCTTTGTTATAGAGGCAGTGTGTTATAATGGACCCAGACTGCCCAGATTTGAATCAGAGATCTTTTACTTCCTAGTGGTATGACCTTAGACAAATTATTAAACCTCTCTGTGCCAAAGTTTCCTCATCTGAAAAATGGGGTTAATAATAGTATCTACCTTTGTTGTGAGGATTAAACGAGTTGATATAGAGATGGTGTTTGGAACAGTGACTTGAGTAGTTAGCATTATGTTAGTGTTTGATGCTATTATTACCTTTATTATTATCATTCTTGTCATAATCAGCATATTGCATAGCATGGTGGCTAAGATCTCTATTTTTTAAGATCTCAGTCACTGCATGCAAACAGTCTAGATTCAAATCCAAACTCTACTACTGTGTGACCTTGGACAAATTACTTTGACTTTCTGTGCCTCAGTTTTATCATAAATATATATATCATATATATGATATATATATATCAAACATTGGGCTAAGTATGTTATATGAATTAATTTAGTAGTCATAACAGCCATGTGTGACTAACACGTTATATATATTTATGATATATATATTTTAATACATATTTTATCATAAAAATATATATCATAAATATATAAAGTGTTAGTCACACATGGCTGTTATGACTACCAAATTAGTTAATTCATGTAACATACTTAGCCCAGTGTTTGATGTTAGAACCCCCACTTGCCTTATTCCTAACATCTTGGCTGCAAACTCAGACCCATGAGGTGTCTGTATGGCAGTTGTATATTGTATATGACATATGTAATTCATCAGTCCTCTATAGTCTAATCACACAAGCTAGTGGTTTGGTTGTCATGATAGTTCTTGGTAGGAATGTGTTTGTCATATAAAAGTTATTTTGGTATGGTGTGGTGAAATGAGTATTCACTGGAGATCTGGTTCTATTGCCGAGTGGCCTTACAAGTGAAATTCTGGAGCCTGGAGAAAAAAACTTTAGCAAGAGTAAGAAATGAATTCTCAGTCACCCTCTTTTCTCTCTCCCTACTAATGCTGTAATGCTATATTTTCCAGCCTATGGTGGGGTGGGTCTGTAGTGGTAAGACAGTGTGGTATCATTATATTTAGGAAGAAAATTGTTTCAAGTTTGAAATTTTTTCCAATATTATATTAGAAGTCAACTGGAGAATGATATTTACTTAGTAGTTATTTTAGAAATAACTTTTCTAGGCCCAATCTATTAAGAAATGAAGGAGATCATCCTACAGACAGATCACAGGCAAACCCTCATTTTAGGGGATGACTTTATTCCAGAAGATAATTTCTAAGTTGATAGTTTGGCACTTGAATATTTTTCTATAGAAATTATGTTATTTTTCTGTAGCAATTAGGTTATTGTATTATTATGCTGAAGTTTCCAGGTTAGCCTACAACCTGTGATAGGATTGAAATACTGTGATAGAACTGAAATACTGTACTGTACTGAAATACTATTAACTAGCAATTAAAGCAAAATGTAATTGAATAAGAAATAGCACCTTGACACTAAAGCATGAGCATAGCAGAGTTAATTACAGGTTAAGAAGATAGATGGAGGCTTTGGGAGAGTCTTTCTGAAGAGCACTTCTAGATACTTTCAATGGACATTAGAAGTTGATGGCACAGGTTTTATATCTAACTTCACTTCAGAAAGGATGACTTTTCTTTTCCTTGATACAGCTATCTCACAGTGCTCTTATAACTATCAGCCATTATTAGGGCTATTTGGGGTTCATAAATAGAACAAAGAGACCAAGAAAGGTAATTTTGAGGTAACTGGGCAAGAAATAGCAGAAGAAAGAACATTTAAAGGGGTAATATGGATCCATGTGAGGTTATGTGATTGCTTAAGGTGGAATTGACCACAGTAAATGATAAAAAGAAGAAAAGTGGGGAGCTCAGTTTGTGCGTAGGATCCCAGTGGAAAGAAAGACAGTGAGAAGCTTTCCAGGAAACCCCAGCACCTTTTTAACTTCAATTCACACATTCTTTCTGTACTGTTCCTTTTATGTTCCCTTTCTCCCCTACTAGACTAGTTCTTGAAGGGCAGATATGGTTTCTTATTCATCCCTCTGCTTCCAACAATAACTAGCACCTAGTAGGTGTTAACACACTGTATGTTGAAATGATATCACATATGATCTTTTAGACCAATTAATGTGCTTCTTATTTGACCAGGGCATTAGAAAGCTGTAAAATTGTGCTCTCAACTAGCATTTGGTACATAGTTCTAGCATTTGAGTTGAATTCAGAATTGTAATGTTATAAATAGAGAACTTAGAACCCATGCATGAATTGTCCGTTTGGTTATAGACCTAGTCTCTTTTCCCCATTTCATGAGTGACATCATCTTTTCTTTCTCCATCTCTCTGTCTTGGAGCATGGTCTGGCCAAACTAATTTTATAAATACCCTAAAGATGGAGCTTTGGACACTCCCTGATTGACAAAGCTCTCTGGAGCTTTTATACCTTCTCTCAGAAACACATAGTAACATTCTGGTTCCAAAGAGATGGTGTAGAGTTTGACTATTGATTCTTTGTCCTACTTGCTTGCTTTTGTTCTGTTTGACCCCTTCCCTGATGCATTCCTGCTGGAGACAAACCCACATGCTGAACCATGGGGAACAGTCTGTAATGAAACAACAAGCTGCTCCCAATTTTAAATATTGCATGTTGGGGCAAAGGCAGAGTTCCTTTTCCTCTAAAGCTATAACATTAAAAAAATTCTGTTTGATATTCAGAGTTATTTGATCTGGCAGTTTAACAACTGTTGATGTTTTAATTGCTTCTTTAAAGGATTTCATCTACATTTCTAGGTTTATTTTTATTTTACTCTGAAGGAATGTCAATATTAGCCATCACTTTGCCCAGTAAGTTCCCATTGCAGGATCTTGGAGTAAAATCCAATAATTACTGGAGCTGGTAACTTAAGACCCTGCTGAGAAATTTGGCAGCTTCACTTTTCCTGAGGAGGCATCTCTCCCCATGGAGCTAGCAATCACTTATTGTTCTGAATCAATTTTAAGTGAGTTTTGTACCTTAGAGACCAGCTTTCTATGTTCCTTTGAAAGCTATTTAAATCATTCTTTTTGGGTGAAAGAGGAATGTTAAGTCATGTTAAGTCACTCTTTTTTTGTATGCACCTAATAAGAGCAACAAAGTAACTCTTAGACAAATGTACAATTGTAAGATGTGCTAGCAAGAAAAATTTAGCAAGTTTATAATCCCTCAGGGTCTTACTTCATTTTTATTTGTCTATTCATAAGTTTATTTCCAAGACCAAATAGAATGTTTTGTTGGCGTGCTACTTACATGTATGCAACTAGCCATTTGAATTCTCTCAACAAAACTACGCACATTCAAAGCAGTTTAGAGATGAAAGGGTCCTCTGAGATCATCTAGTCTAGCCTCTTCTAAATGCTTTAACCTTGTATTTATTAATAAAAGGAGAGCTGGATGAGCTTGCATCTTTGCTCTTCTGTCATATATCCTTTGAATTATTCCAATGAAAAAAATGTTTGTTAAATGCTTAGATGCTGAACCCAGTCTGAAGCAATTTGCTTCAGAAGGCATGGTTCTTAGAGTTTTGGAGCCTACACAGTAAAACCAATAGCACTGACATATTATATATTGTCTGTCACATTTTCTCTTCTGAAGTTTCTTTACACTCCATCATCACCCCTACCAGGCCCCCTCCGCACACACACACACATAAACACACACACACACACACACACATATCTTGGGGAGATGAAAACAAATCTCTTAAACTTTTATTTTTCTGCTATGAAGCCACACTCCCAGAAAAGACTTTTTTTTAAAAAAAGTATTTTAAAAATTATTAAATTTTTAAAATTTTTTTTTGAAAATTTAAATTAAAAAACTATATTATGGGTACATAATAGTTGTACATATGTATGGGGTACATGTGATATTTTGGTTTTTGTTTTGTTTTGAGACAGACTGTTGCCCAGGCTGGAGTGCAGTGGCGTGATCTCAGGTCACTGCAACCTTTGCCTCCCGGGTTAAAGTGATTCTCCTGCCTCAGTCTCCCGAGTAGCTGGGATTACAGGCGCCCACCACCATGCCTGGCTAATTTTTTTGTATTTTTTTTAAAGACGGGGTTTCCCATGTTGGGCAGGCTGGTGTCGAACTCCTGACCTCAAGTGATCCGCCCCTCTAGGCCTCCCAAAGTATGAGATTACAGGCGTGAGCCACCACCCCCGGCCACATGTGGTATTTTGATACAGGCACACAGTGTGTAATGATCAAATCAGGGTAATTGGAATATCAGTCATCTCAAGCATTTATCTTTTTTGTGTTAGGAATATTCCAAATCAATTCTTCTAGTTATTTTGAAATATACAAGAATTATTGTTAACTATAATTGACCTATTGTACTACCAAACACTAGATATTATTCCCTTTATTCAACTGTATTTTTGTACCCATTAACCATTCCCTCTTCCCCTCTTTTTTTTTTCTTTGAGACACTATCTTGCTCTGTTGTCTAGACTAGAGTGCAGTGGCACATTCATGGCTCACTGCAGCCTTGAACTCTTGGGCTCAAGCAATCCTCCTACCTCAGCCTCCCAAGTAGCTGGGATTACAGGCATGCACCATAATGCCTGGCCATTTCTTTAAATCTTTGTAGAGATGGGGTCTCACTATTTGCCCAGGCTGGTCTCAAACTCCTGGACTTAAGTGATCTTCCCACTTCGGCCTTCCAAAGTGTTGGGATTACAGGCATGAGCCATCGTGCCTGGCCCCCTCTTCTACTCTTTATCCACCCTCCCCACTAGCCTTCCCAGCCTCTGGTAACCAGATCATTTTACTCTATCACCATGAGTTCAATTTTTTTTTGTAGCTTCCACATGTGAGTGAGAATGTGCAATGTTTGTCTTTCTGTGCCTGACTTATTTCATTTAACATGGTGATCTCCAGTTCCATCCATGTTGTTGCAAATGACAGGATCTCATTCTTTTTTATAGCTGAATAGGACTCCTTTTTGTTATAAGTACCACATCTTCTTTATCCATTTGTCTGTTGATGAACAGTTAGGTTGCTTCCAAATCTTGGCTATTGTGAATAGTGCTGCAATAAACATGGGAGAGCAGATATTTCTTCAATATACTGATTTCATTTCTTTTACACATATACCCAACAGTGAGATTGCTGGATCATATGGTAGTTCTATTTTTAGTTTTTTGAAGAACCTCTATACTGTTCTTCATAGTGGCTGTACTAACTTACATTCCCACAGCAGTGTACAAGAATTGCCCTTTCTCTTTTACCCTTGTCAGGGATAATCAAAGGTTAAATGAAAGGACCAGCCAACTGATTGATGGGAGGGACACTGGTTAGGATAGTTGAGGAGAAGTGGACTTAGCCACAAGGTGTATTATTCAGCTTTCCCATATTTTTCCTTCCTTTACTCTATCTCCTCAACACTGGGAATATAAGACTTTTCACTCATAGACTTAATACTTATACAATATGTCCAACAACCTTTTTGGGAAATGGAAGCAATTACTAGTTCAGCTATCTGGTTCTTCCTCTGAATTTTTTTTTTTTAATGCCGAAAACCCAGAAACTTCCAAATGAATCTCCTGGCCTTTTCTACTGGTTATTTCTTGTGCAGCTTCACTAGGCTTAAAAGGTCAGCCTCTTCATTGGGCTATGATGTTATGATTGTAATTCTAGACTATTTTCTTCTTGGCATCCCTTCTCAATAGATAGCACTCAGTGATTGAAAATGTAAGAGATTGCTACTGTGTGAGGAATTTCAGAATATAAACTATGGTAGTTAGAAAATGATATGGATATAGTATATGTTAGAACCCGTCTTTGCCTGGATCACTTTTCATGAGTCTTTTTCTGTTGATGTTGACCCGTTCTAGCCCCTCCGAACCTAAGGTTTTTGTTTTTGTTTTCACTTGACTTAACTAGACCATAAGCTCCATGAGGGAAGAGACTATCCTGTTTGCCTTATTCACTGCTATAAATTTCCATATCTCATATGCCTAATATAATACTTGGCACATAGTAGGTATCCAATAAATATTTATTGACTGAATTAAATAGTCAGTAGCCTTGTCCTAGTTCCCGTATTTGCTACAGTAAGAGCCCTCTTGCTGAACTCTGCCTGGTTATTGATGAAACCAGGTCATCTATGTCTTCTGTTTATCTTTGAGTATAGACTATACCCCAGCAACTTCCAACAACCTTCTGGCAGCAATATTTTTCTGATTGCCCACTCTTAAAACTCTTCAAGTGCCCTCTTCTCACACCAGATTTCTGTCCTAACTAACCATCCTACGTCATTTCTGACAAAATCTTTCCTTTATCTATTGTTCAAGATTATATGAGTTCAAATATTTCTTACGATGTACTGTACTTGCAGTCAGTCTCCTACTTGATGTCCTATAGAACACAAAGTTACATTTGCATAATAAGGGCCACCTCCTTTCTATCTCCCAGAAGGGCTACCCCAAATCATAAATAGTAAGAGGAATCTTTTGAGCACAAGGACAAAAAGAAGCAGGATAACTCCATTTTTTGAAAAGAAAATTTTAAAATATCACATTGAGATGATGGTGTGAAAGTACTTTCCCGAAGTTAAATTTGCAAGTGTCTGCCTTCTTCTCTCCTCTGGGTATCACACTGACACATCTGCCATTCGAATTGGATTTTGTGAAGCTTTTGAATTGTGAGTGACACAGAATGCTGTGGCTTTCAGAATGTCTTTGTATTGTTCCCTCCTGAGAGCTAGGATGATGGGATATATTATGGTGGTGCGGTCTGTATTCTCAATCATCAGCGCAAATTGA
The DNA here is from genome assembly GCF_029289425.2 of Pan paniscus. Classification (NCBI taxonomy): domain Eukaryota; kingdom Metazoa; phylum Chordata; class Mammalia; order Primates; family Hominidae; genus Pan; species Pan paniscus. Next base: position 69,587,884 of record NC_073272.2, read on the forward strand.
CAGCAGCACCATAAAGTCAGGTTTATTGGCACGCGTGCACGCACACACACATACACGCACGCACACACACACACACCCCCACAGGTTGTTAGAGTACAAGTTCTACAGTATTTATGTAAAAGAAAAAAGAATACTTTTAGCTAAACGTAATGTCTTTTCTTCTCTGTATTTCCATGCATACCTGAGAACATAAAAGATATTCAATAAGTATGTGGAAAAGTTAAAATTGTTGCCTTGATGACAGTTTCATTTCTCGGGCTGTAGAATAATTCAAGCAAGGAATTGCTACTCTGGTCATAATTCTGAAAAGGAAGAAAGAACTGCTTGGTGAGATAGTGATGATAGGCACCTTGGGAGAAAGTGAGTGTGTCATACTAGAGTTTGTAATAATGAAGGAAGTAAGTGCTGCTGATGGTTCCACATCTATTATAGGCTTTACAAAAGCATATTTCAGAAATTAGGGAAATGAAAGATAGGTATGTCCCCCTTGTCTTGATATACTACATTTTTTTAAATGATAAGAGGCTTTCAAAGTTGAATACTCCTAATTTCTTGGCAATAGAGAAGGAAAGGGAGTATCTAAAACAGTCATATTCAACATTTCCTGTGCCCTAACACACACCAGAAAGGACATGACATATGCCTAGTAATAGTGCTCACTACAGAAGGTACAATAACACACATCACAATTTATAGAGAAGCATATGTATTTTGAATCCCCCCCCAAAGGGCCATTCTCCTCTCCCTAGCCTCTACACCTGGTGTCATTGTTTTGTGTGACTGCACAGGAAGTTCTTTGATAAGTTCAGATGTGACATGATAAAAGGAAGAACATAGAACCAAGTACACATTCTAGACAAGGACATTATTCTATAAATAGTATCAGGAAAGTCAGAGCCTTGTAAAAAAAAATGTTAAGGACCACTAAATGTGTACATATATTTAGTTCTGTTTAGAGCAAGAACAAGGAAGAGCTAGGCCTACTTGGCATCCTGTTAAAAGTGACAGCTGGCAGAACTATTCAACCAGACTTCTCTATTAATGATATTGATGTTTAAACAGAAAAGGGTGAATGGAACATGGTTAAGAAGGAATTTTTGAAGCTCAAGTTAGATGAGAAATTAGAAAAGAGATATCTATTCCCTTTGAGTCTCTAATCCCAGAAGAACTAGATCTAAGAGAAAAGAAAAAAAATATAGAGAAGAAAAACTAGATCTATGAGAAAGAAGCTGCAGAGATAGTCACAAAACTACTACTCCCAGTTTTTGAGATGTCATAAAGGGTAAATTCCAAAAGATAAAAGATGGACAAATTCCCTGATTTTCTCAAACAGAGAGGAAGGTTGGGAGTGATTTGCTGAAGCTATGGATCTGTACACTTGACAATTACTCCCAGCATAATTCTAAAATGTATTTTCAATGAGATGCTTTATAGACATTCATTAAAGAAAATAATGGCCACTGGGACCTCCAAGTTGGTTCCCTAAGAAGTCATTAAGAAAATAATATTTATGTGTCATTTCTTGATAGGATCACTAAACTAGACTTTAAGGGCAAGACATCATAAAATAGGGATCCAGTAAGATAATTAATCCTATATCTTGTGTTATCCTTGTGGAGACCAGGACATAAGAGAAGACTGATAGCAGTTGGAGGAATTTACCTTGGTTGAACTCTGTGTATTCATTTCAATGTAGAGGGAATTACTGAGTAGCTTACCATAGAGCTCTGTCCTGTTCAACACTTTCATCAATAACTTGGACAAAGATATAAAAAGTATATATATATATATATATATATATATATATATATAATTATTGGATTATACAAAATTAGAAACAACAGATAACATATGCATGACAAATGGCTTGTCTGGTATCAACCAAGGCAAGGTACCATACTTCAGGAATCACTGGAAAATATTGCATCTGGAGGAAGGTTTTACTTAGGGGCTGAAAACCATATCTGATGAAGAATGGGGATTTTTTAGCTTTGCAAATAAAAGACTTTAGTGGGACATGGTAGTGGTCTTTAAATATTAGAAAAAATGGTATATGTAGGAGAAATTAGAATGATGAGGGAATAGTTGGAACTGAGTGGAGGATATATAGGAAGGAAGATTTTGGCTTAGTTTAGGACAATTTTCTAACATTTTTTTCTGTTTAACATAGTAGTGGTCTGTTTAATAAGTTAGTGAGCTCCTTCCCTATCAATAGAGGAATTCAAGCAGAAGCTAGACAACCATCTTTTGGAGTGATTGTTAATGTGATTCTTTCCTTAGAGGAAGATTTAGACAAGATGAGTTCTTAAATCTCTTCCAACTCTGAGATTTTATGATTACTATCTCTACTGGCAGTTTTTCTTGTTAACAACTGTGTCCATCATAATTTTCAAGGGGAAAGTCACTAATCCTGAAAATTACATCACAGATATCCTGTCTATAAAACTTTTCCCCCCAAATGTTTATTTTCCATCTTCTCATATCTTCCTTCCTTTCTTTCTTTCCCATTACCCATTTAAAGGCATATTCTATTAGTAATACACCTGTAGTGATAATCAGAGCCCTACTTATTTATACCTTCTACAATTATTTGGGTTTTTTTGTTTGTTGGTTGGTTTGTTTTGTTTTGTTTTGTTTGAGATAGTGTCTCACTCTGTTGCCCAGGCTAGAGTGCAGGAGCTTGATCTCATCTCAGCTCACAGCAACCTCTGCTTCCAGGTTCAAGGGATTCTCGTGTCTCAGCCTCCCAAGTAGCTGGGATTACAGGTGTGCACCACCACGCCCAGCATTTTTGTGTTTTTCTAGAGACAGGGTTTCACCATGTTAGCCAGGCTGGTGTGGAACTCCTGAGCTCAAGTGATCCGTTCACCTTGGCCTCCCAAAGTGTTGGGATTACAGGCGTGAGCCACCGCGCCCAGCCCTTCTACAATTATTTGTACCATCAGAATGAGCTATAAATTTGCTTGCTCTTTTCTTTTGTATGTATGTGTTTGGAGAAAAAAACTTTACAACATTTTTAACAGAATAAGTCAATATTTATTTTGAAAAAGTGATATACTGCTTAGTCTCCACCATCCACCCAGTAAAACAATCTGTCTTCTAGAAGTATCAAGTACTGTTTTATCATTTAGGATGTCACCTGAAAAGATTAGGGATAGTCCAAGCATTCTAGTATCCCCTATTAAATGACTATGGATTTATCTCTTGTCTATAAATGTATACAATTTTTCTTGAACCTTTTTTACCCATTTCTATTTTCAGCCTAAATCATTTCTAAGTATAATGATGATAATGAACTCATAAATTTTTGATAAAGTAGTATGCATTTTCTTCCACACAAATGTTTGGCATTGTTGCATATCTCTTTTAAGTGGATAATTCAACAGTTATTAAGCCCCTACTATGTGTTAGGCAGTTTTATATCTATTATTAAAGTGCTTGTGAAGTAGATGGAATTACTCATAGATTTGGGTTTTTTTAATTAATTATTATTTTTTTTTAGAAACAAGGTCTTGCTACGTTGCCCAGGCTGGCCTCAAACTCCTGGATTCAAGTAATCCTTCTGCCTCAGCCTCCTGAGTATCTGGGGCTATAGGCACACTCCATTGCACCCACCTACTAATAGGTTTTAACTTTGGTTTTCAGTGGGTTATCTATAATATGCTAGGTAAAGGAGAGAGAGAGAGAGAGAGAGAGAGAGAGAGAGTGTGTGTGTGTGTGTGTGTGTGTGTGTGTGTTTCAGTCTTCCTAGGGGTTTACTGTACTTCTTGAATCTTTAATCTATACATTTATATCTTTGACCAAATTTGGGGAAATTTTGACCATTTCTTCAAATATTTTTCTACCCCATTTTCTCTCTCCTCTCCTTCTAAGATTTCAATTACATATGTGTTTGAACCTTAGCTTTCATCTTACAGGTCCCTGAGGCTCTGCTTATTTTTTCCAATCTTTTTCCTTCCTATTGTCTAAGTTGGACTTTTCTGTGAATCTATCATGTTCACTGACTATTTTGTCATTTCCATTCTGCTAAGTCTGAGGGTGAACTTTTATCTCAAATATTGGATTTTTCTGTTTCAATTTTTTTCTTTCTTTTTCAGTTACTATTTCTTTGTTGAGATTTTCTGTCTTTTACTTTATGCAGATATGTTTTCCTTTATACGCTGAAGCATAATTAACAATAGCTGCCTTAAAATCTTGTCTGCTGATTTCAATGTATGTATCACTTCAGAGTTGGTCTCTGTTAGAATGAGTAACATTTTCTAGTTTTTTTCATATGTTGAATGTGAAAAAACATATTGTATACTGGATACTATGAAAGATTGTATACTACATACTTTGTATTATATACTGGGTACTATAAAAGATTGTGTTATAGACCCTCTGGATTCTGTTACATTCCTCAAAAGAGCATTTTTTTAAGCAAGCATTTAACTTGGCTGAACTCAAATTATAAACCCTCTCTCCCCTGCAGTGGGAAGTAGCTCAAATCTATGTTCAGAACTTTTATGTTTAGCTGGGCTGCTTGTAGTCTGCCCTGCACATGTACAGTTCAAGTGTTAGCCAGCGATTCAGACAGAATCTATATCCAGAATTTAGGATCACCTCTGGCTTTCTGCTTTCTAGGATTTCTCCCTCACTTTCCAATAGCTGTAGATGCCCACTCTGTCCTCCAGTTCTTTAAACCAGTGGGAATGCAGATTTCTATCTAAGTTCTACACACTCCATGAGATGCTAAAAGCCATTTTTAGAAACAGAAAACTCACTCAATTTCCCTTATTTTAAATGTCAACTCCCCTCTCATGTGTTCCATCTGTATGCTTGTTTTATTCTCCAGTGCTTTCAGGTAGCTTTTTACTTTTTCTTTTATCCAGAGTTACAGGCACACCTCAGAGATATATTGTGGGTTTGTTTCCAAGCAACCAGAATAAAACTAATATCATAATAAAATGAGTCATATGAATTTGGGGGTTGCCCAGTAAGTATAAAAGTTATGTTTACATGATACTATAGTCTGTTAAGTGTGCAATAGCAATATGTCCAAAAAAACAAACTACATACCTTAACTCAAAAATAGTTTGTTGCTAAAAAATGCTACCAATCAGCTGAGCCTTCAGTCATAATCTTTTTGCTGGTGAAGAGTCGTGCCTTGATGTTGATGGCAGCTGACTGCTCGGGGCAGTGGTTGCTGAAGGTTGAGGTGGCTGTGGCACTTTCTTAAAATAAGACAACAATAAAGTTCGCTGCATCAATTGACTATTGTTTTCACAAAAGATTTCACTGTAACGTGATGCTGTTTGATAGCATTTTAACTATAGTAGAACTTCTTTCAAAATTGTGTTAAATCCTCTCATTGTCATTCCAACAGTGTTCACAGCATCTTCACCAGGATTAGATCCTATCTCAAGAAACCACTTCCTTTGCTAATCCATAAGAAGCAACTTCTTATGTGTTCAAGTTTTATCATGAGATTGCAGCAATTCAGTCACATCTTTGGGCTTCAGTTATAATTCTAGATCTCTTGCTGTTTCCACCACATTTGCAGTTACTTCCTCCACTGAAGTCTTGAACTCCTCAAAGTCATCAATGAGGGTTAGACGCAACTTCTTCTAACCTTGTATTAATGTTGATATTTTGACCTGCTTCCATGAGTCATGAATATGCTTAATGGATCTAGAATGGTGAATCCTTTCTGGAAGGTTCTTTACTTACTCTGCCCCAATACATCAGAGGAATTACCATCTATGGCAGCTATGGCCTTATGAAATGTATTTCTTGAATAATAAGACATGAAGGTTGAAATTACTCCTTGATCCACAGGCTGCAGAATGGGTGTTGTGTTAGTAGACATGAAAACATTTATCTCCTAGTACATCTCCATCAGAGCTCTTGGATGACCAGGCATATTGTCAATGAGCAGTAGTATTTTGAATGGAATCTTTTATTTTTCTGAGCAGTAGGTCTCAATACTGGACTTAAAATTTCAATAAACCATGCTGCAAGCAGATATGCTGTCATTCAGGCTTTTTTGTTCCATTTCTAGAGCTGAGGCAGGATGGATTTAACATAATTCTTTTTCTTTTCTTTTTTTTTTTTTTGAGACAGGGTCTCACTCTGTTGCCCAGGCTGGAGTACAGTGGCATGATCTTGATTCACGCAACTTCTGCCTCCCAGGTTCAAGCAATTCTCCCACCTCAGCCTCCTGAGTAGCTGGGACTACAGTCACACACCATCACACTCATCTAATTTTTGTATTTTTAGTAGGGACAGGGTTTCACCATGTTGGCCAGGCTGGTTTTCAACTCCTGATCTCAGCTGATCTAACTGCCTCAGCCTCCCAAAGTGCTGGGATTACAGGCATGAGCCACCACACCTGGTGAAGATTTAGCATAATTCTTAAGGGCCTGTGATTTTTGGAAAGGTAAATTAGAATTGGCTTCAACTTAAAATCACCAGCTGCTTTAACCCCTAATAACAAGAGTCAGCCAATCCTTTGAAACTTTGAAATCAGGCATTGACTTCTCCTCTCTAGCTATGAAAGTCCTAGATAGCATCTTCTTCCAATACAGGATTATTTTGTCTGCATTGAAAATCTGATGTTTAATGTAGCAACCTGCATCAATTGTCTTGGCTAGATTTTTCTGGATAACCTGCTGCAGCATCTATGTCAGCACCTACTGCTTCATGTTGCACTTTTATGTTACTGGAGACAGATTCTTTCCTTAAGCCGCAAGAACCAACCTTTGCTACCTTCCAACTTTTCTTCTGTAGCTTCCTCACTTCTTTCAGCCTTCACAGAGTTGAAGAGAGTTAGGGCCTTGCTCTGGATTAGGCTTTGGCTTAAAGAAATGTTGTAGCTGGTTTGATCTTCTATCCAGGCCACTAAAACTTTCTCCATATCAGCAATAAGGCTGTTTTTCTTTCTTATCATTTGTGTGTTCATTGGAGTAGTGCTTTAAATTTCCTTCAAACACTTTTCCTTTGCATTCATAACTTGGCTAACTCCTTGGTACAAGAGGCCTAGCTTTAAGCCTATCTCAGCTTTCAACATGCCTTTCTCACTAAACTTAACGATTTCTAGCTTTTGATTTAACATGAGAGTTATGCCACTCTCCCTTTCACTGACACTTAGAAGTGATTGTAGGTTTATTAATTGGCCTATTTTCAATGTTGTTGTGTCTCTGGGAATAGGAATGCCTGAGGAGAGGCAAAGAGATGGGGGAGCAGCTGGTTGTTGGGTAAGTCAGAATACACACAATATTTTTTAATTAAGTTTTCTCTCTTATATGGGTGCAGTTTGTAGTGACCCAAAACAATTACCCTAGTAACATCAAAGATCACTGATCACAGCTCATTATAACAGATATCATAATTATGAAAACTTTTGAAATATTGTGAGAATTACCAAAATGTGACACAGAGACCCAAAGTGAGCACATGCTGTTAGAAAACCAACACCAATAGATTTGCTCAAGGTAGGTTTGCCACAAACATTTAATTTGTTTAAAACCCAGTATGTGTGAAGCATATTAAAGCTACTGTCAGATCAAGCCTCTTGCAGATAATAACTGTATTGATCTGACAGGAGCTTACATGGCCATGATTAGAAGTGGAGCCATCCTGTAATATATCTACTCAACATGTTTTAGAAGAGAATACTGAGGCCCAGAAAGATTAAGCGACCTTCCCAGTGTCACATGACTAGAAAATAATAGAGCTAAAGTTTAAATATAGGCTTTCTGGCTCCCGATCCAGAGCATTTCCACATGTTACTTTTTATAATTTACCTTTTAATTTTATTTTTAATTGACATGTTATAATTGTACATATTTTGGGGGTCCATAGTGATGTTTCAATACATATAATGTATAGTGATCAGATCAGGGTAATTAGCATATCTGTCCTCTCAAACATTTATCATTTCTTTGTGTTGGGAAATTCAGCATCCCCCTTCTAGCTATTTGGAACTATATAATAAATTATTATTAACTATAGACATCTTAACGGTGGTATAGAAGACTAGAACTTACTCCTCCCAGCTATAATTTTATATCCTTTAGATATCAGTAATACTCTTTCTCAGGCATTATTCTCCCAGATGGGTAAGTCCTGATTCTTTTGTCTCTCCTCATATAATACCAATTACTCCCATTACCTTAATGAGTTTTCCTTGTAGATGTCCACTAAACATTTTCCAACTTCCTTCTAATCTTTTTTAGGTTTCCACTGTTTTCCAGTATTGGCTTTCATTACATAAAAAGAGGAAAGTGTCTCTTGATTTCTTTCCAATGACCTTTTTGAATTATATCCCAGCAACATCTTCAGGGAATGGTTTTTGAGGCTTTAAATATGATTTCTTTGTTAAAAGTAGAAGCTTAGAAACTGTAATCTTACATAATTCAGATTATTCTCCTCCTAAATATGTTACTTTATTCACCCTTATAGGAAATTTTACCTTTTCTATCCTCTCATAAGTCTCATTAGGCCTTTCTTTTTGTAATGTTTCCCATTTGTTGTAGCCTTTCATATAGAAAGAACTTTATGTCCTCTGTAATCTTAAACCCATGTTCTTCCAGATCACTAGCAAAAATGTTAAGATAGACTGTGTGGTATTGTGAATTAAAAAAGCATCATGGACCAGGCGCGGTGGCTCATGCCTGTAATCCCAGCACTTTGGGAGGCCAAGGTGGGTGGATCACCTGAGGTCGGGAGTTCAAGACCAGCCTGACCAACATGGCAAAACCCCATCTCTACTAAAAATACAAAATTAGCCGGGTGTGGTGGCACATCCCTGTAATCCCAGCTACTCGGGAGGCTGAGGCAGGAGACTCACTTGAACCCAGGAGGCGGAGGTTGCGGTGAGCCAAGATCGTGCCATTGCAATCCAGCCTGGGCAACAAGAGCGAAAAAAAAAAAAAGCATCATGACAGGTGTACATATATGCAAAAACTATTTATTGAGTGCCTACTCTCTGCACTGGTCACTTTGCTGGGTGCTGAAGGTATAATAATGAGCAAGACAGACATAGTCCTTGCCTTCCTAGGGCTTTTATGGTCCAGTAGAGAAGTCAGACAACTAAACAAGCAATAAAAAATAAAAACTAAGTGTGGACATGGGAGGAAGTGCAGGGTGCTATGGAAGCACGTAACAGTAGAATCTAACCTGTCTGGGGCGGGAGAGGGCAGAGAAAACCCTCCAGATTAAGACAGATTCTGATCCCAGTTCTGCTGCAACCTTATGTGGCTTTCTTGTCGGTGCTCCTCTCTTGGCCTCAGTTTTCTCTGAGTAAATAAAGTTGTTGAACAAGATAGTCTTCAACATCTTTTCCAATTAGTTAATTCTGCAGTTTCAGTAGTGATGCATGATACCGTTAAGTGCAGACTTTGAAGGCAGATACACCTGAGTTTTATACTCTCTCGACCCCAACTTCCACATCTACAAAATGGGAATAATGACTACTTCAGGGTACTGGTATGAGAATTAAATGAGATCAGTTATGCAAGGCTGAAGTTACAGAGAGGACACAGATTAAACATGAGCCATTTTCCTTTTATGCCAATTTCAATAAATAAGCGACTTAAAGCATTATCTTTGAAGTAAAACATTTATTATAAAGTAGAATGCAACATTTATATGAATTTTAAGATAAACCAAAGAAATTTTCTATTTTGGTACATGCCACCAGACATTAGTAACATTAATCTCTACTGTTCTTTTTTTTTTTTTTTTTTTTTTTGAGACAGAGTCTCACTCTGTCGCCCAGGCTGGAGTGCAGTGGCGCGATCTTGGCTCACTACAAGCTCTGCCTCCCGGGTTCACGCCATTCTCCTGCCTCAGCCTCCCAAGTAGCTGGGACTACAGGCACCCGCCACCACGCCCGGCTAATTTTTTTGTATGTTTTTAGTAGAGACAGGGTTTCACTGTGTTAGCCAGGATGGTCTCAATCTCCTGATCTTGTGATCCACCCGCCTCGGCCTCCCAAAGTGCTGGGATTACAGGCGTGAGCCACCACACCCGGCCTAATCTCTTTTCTTATGGGTACTTTATTGAAAAGTTTGAGAAGCACTGTGTGAAAGTACCTAGTATGGTGCCTGGTATAATAATACTCTTTATTGAGTTCATAATAGGAACTCAATAAATGATAGATCTGGGGAGTGCTCATCATTACATTTTTTAATATCTAGATCAGTCTCCTTTGTTTATTGTCCTTAAAATTGTTCTCCTGGTCCTACAGCTTCTGTGTTACCTCATTTTTTTGTTGTTGTTGTTGACATAGAGTCTTGCTCTGTCACCCAGGCTGGAGTATAATGGCACGTCTCAGCTCACTGCAACCTCCACCTCCTGGGTTCAAGCAATAATCCCTGCCTCAGCCTCCCGAGTAGCTGGGATTACAGGTGCCTGCCACCACACCTGGCTAATTTTTGTATTTTTAGTAGAGACGGGGTTTTGCCATGTTGGCCAGGCTGGTCTCAAACTCCTGACCTCAGGTGATCCACCCGCCTAGGCCTCCCAAAGTGCTGGGATTACAGGCATGAGCCACCATGCCCGGCCGCTCATTTTTGTTTGTAAGCAATCTGTGGTATATGACCTTAAAAAAACTTGAAAACCCAAATAAATATCATCCATTGGTTTCCCATTGACCATATTCTTATTTACTTCCTCAAAAACTCTTGCAAATGAATCAAGACATGATTTCTACTTACAGAAAATAGGTTGCCTTTCCCCACTGAGTTATGTTGCCATTTACATATTTGGTCTTATAGATTAAGGTGTTTGAACTCAAAACTAGGAGAGTATTTCAGAACCACAGTAAGCTTATAAAGCCCAACTCCTAGTGTTTGTGTTAACAGGTAAAGGAATATCATGGATAAATATTATCCACAGATGATCCTCAAACCTTCCTTTACCTATTGTTTGAACACATTTCTTCATCAGAAACTATATACCAGAGGAAGAAAATTGACTAAAATCACTTTTCATCTACATCAAGTAATCCCAGATTAACTCTATTTTATGCTAATCGCCTCTTCATTCCAAATTTCTATGGCACTTAGATTATCAATTTTTTAATAATAGTATTGTTAATATAATATGTTTTAAGTCAGTCTCTGGTTTTCATATACCTTGTGTTTTGCTACCCCCAAAAGATCACAAACTCCTATGTAAGCATGAAATATATTTTGAGGTTCTCTTTTTATATATATCTTATTCTATAATGTCTGGTAATTTACAAGTTCTGTACAATGTAGATGCTTAGTAACCATTTGTTAACTAATTTTATACCTTCTCATGGGTATAACTACTTTGAAAAAGGCAAAAGAATATCAGCAGGAAAGAAATGGAAGGGAATTCATGATGGCAAGTACTGGTGATGAAATTATGCCTAAACTGAATTTATTTCCCAAATTCCAGAATAGGCTAATCCATCCTTTCTGCTAAAGGAAGCTGAATACCCCATCCCCTGCTTTTTTTTTTTTTTTTTCCAGACAGAGTCTTCCTCTGTCACCCAGGCTGGAGTGCAGAGGCACAATCTCAGCTCACTACAACCTCCGTCTGTCGGGTTCAAGAGATTCTCCTGCCTCAGCCTCCCAAGTAGCTGGGACCATAGGCGTGTGCCACCACACCAGGCTAATTTTTGTATTTTCAGTAGAGATGGGGTTTCGCCATATTGGCCAGGCAGGTCTCCAACTCCTGACCTCAAGTGATCTGCCTGCCTCAGCCTCCCAAAGTGCTGGGATTACAGGTGTGAGCCACCGTGCCCGGCCAGGAAGCTGAATACCTATTACAAGTGAAATGTAACTTGAACTCTCTGCAAAGAAATTGTTATTCTGAAATCATCTGCCTTACTATGAAGTGACAGTTCTCTAAGAAATGTGTTACCTTTTTCCTAAAAAGAGAACCTTCACTCCTTTAGCAGTCAAGTGAGTTAATTTCCTTTCAGTTTTATCAAAACCATTTCCAAACTCCAGCTTAGCTTTTCCTGTGAAGACAGTCAACTCTGGTGGTATCCGTACACACAGACTGGTTTGAAAAAAAATCTCTGGGAAAATTAAACCTAGGGTTCTTTCGAAAGTAACTGATTGGATTCACTCTAAATAGATTTATTTTTGACAGATAACTGAGAGTATTTGTGACTGGCTAACAGCAGGAACTAGAATAGACTTCGTAGTCTAGCAGGAGTTAAAACTTGAGAAATGGCCATTGATGATGAAAACCCATAGCTGATAGATAAGTAACCATTTGGAGTACTACAAAATGGGGCAGAAAAGCCACTGATAATTTATTGTATTTTTTAATCCCCATTACAAAAAAAAAAACTCTTGGGTGCATTTATAAACACACAGACACTAAACATGACTGGGATCACACCTGGGCTATTCAGCTTCTCCAAACTCATTAACTGAAAAGATATAGATTAATTGGAGGGAGTTCAGAGAAGAGTAACAAAAATGATTAAGGGGCCAGAGGGATTGATTTATGAGCAAAGATTAAAAGAATTTTGTCTATACAATTTAACTAAGTGATGACTAAGGGGGAAGAGGGTGGGGATACAACTGTCTGAAGGGTGTAAACACCAAGGAGAGAGGAGAATAATTTACTATGCAACATGAGAATATAACTAGGGCTAATAAGCTATAATTACCCAAAGGAATAACAGAATAAATATTTCAGGGAAACTCAGAACCATGAGACCGCCAACTTGTTTCTCAAGGAGACACTGGCAGATACTTATAACGTTAGTCTCATCCAGATTAACAAGTATGTGGTGTGAAACAATCATTTTATGCCATTGAGCTCTCTCTTTCCCCACCCTCTTCAACAGTCTTGCTTTTTACATTATTGTGGCATAGTTCAAGTCCAGCCTAGTGCACCGGTCTATATAGTTTTATCTTTGTTAGTGCCGATAAGTCAAAGTTTAATTCCAATAGTGGCCATACAAGAGCCCTTCCTTTTGGATTTACTGTGAATTTAATTGAAAAGCATCAAAATAAGGAATCATATATGAAGAGGAGAAAATCTTGGATTCTGCTTCAGAAGTCATAGTATTTGTGTTTTGGATCTCCAATAACAAACTTTCAAATTATATTTAATGTCTAGAAAAGTTCAATTTTAGCATTATTGCAAGAAAAAAGACACTAAAAATAAATCTTTGTAGGCTTCATGATTTGTGTAAACTTTGGAATGTGGTTCTTCAGAAAACAAATTAGTCTGTGGGTAACTGCAGGCTAAGTTATTTGGCTAATTCCTATTGTGCTATCATGACATTCCAGAGCATTGCTATTTAACTTCGCCAGATAAGATTTTGCATGTCACTGCAGTGAGAGCAGCTTCTTTTGTATGCATACTTTTCTCCTTCTTTTCCTTTGTGTTGGAAATCTTCATAGGGTGATCCCAGTCTAGAAATACCATTTTTCCCCTTCACCATTGCATTGACAAGTTCTTCTGGTTTTATGTTAAATTTTATACTTCCTTGTCAGCATTTCTCTTAAATAATATATTAATGCAATATTTTAAATAAAATTTTTATATAAACGTTTAATGTTATAATAGTTTTACATTTACAGAAAAGTTGTGGAGATAATACAGAGTTCCCATATACTCTATCCCCAGTGTGCCCCTATTACATTAGATGGTACATTTGTCATATCAAATGACCTAATACTGATACATTATTATTAATTAAAATTCATACTTTATTCACTGTTTTTAGTTTTTATCTAATGTCCTCTTTCTGTTCCAAGATTCCATCCAAGATGCCACAGTACATTTAGTATCCCCTTGACTATAGTAATTTCTCAGACTTTCCAATGACCTTAACAGTTTTGAGGAGTACTAGTTAGGTATTTTGCAGAATGTCCTTCAGTTGGGATTTGTCTAATGTTTTTCTCATGACTAGAATGGGGTTATGGGCTTTTGGAAGGAAGACTACAGAGGTAAAATGCCATTTGAAGCACATCATAGCAAAGGTACATACTATCTTCAACTTGGGGAAGCTGATTGAAAAAAACAATTTTAAGTACATAGTATCAACATGACTTATCACTATTATTGTTAACCTTGGTCACCTGGCCAAGTAGTGTTTGTCAGATTTCTCCACTGTAAACTTATTTTGCCTTTTCATATTTCACTGTTTGTAAGGAAATCATTATGCACAGCCCATGCTAAAGGAGTGAGGGATTAGGCTCCACCTCCTTGATGGTGAAGTATCTACGTAAATTATTTGGAATTCTTCTGCAGTTGATCTGCCTATTCTCACACTATTTATTTATTTATTTATTTATTTATTTATGTCTAGATACAGTGATATTTATTTTATACTTTGGGTTATAATCCAATACGCTTTATCCTGTTGTTCAAATCATCCTGGCTTTGGCCTTTGGGAGGTCTTTCAGTTGGCTCCTGTGTCCCTTTGATGTACCCTCATGCATGTGGGCTTTTATTGAACACTTCTTAACTTGATGGCACTACAAGATGCTACAGGTTCATATGTATATTTCCTGCCCCAGTTAGTCCTATGATCACCCAATTCTCCAAGGATCTCTGGTTCCTTTTATTGGGTATTACAAAACAAGATCTGAGTGCTAGATGTGCTCATTGCTACTGGGTGTCATTACTTCTAGGCCTTCTCAGCTGACAGAGGAAGAAAATGTATGTGTATACTAGCCCATGTATGTATACACATATCTATGAATATTTCCATATGTAACCATCTGGGTCATTACTAAGCTAAACATGAGTTCATACTGATGTCCCCAACGCTAATACAATACCACATGGATCATTCTAACCTTCTCTCCTGCTTGCGTGTAACTTCCTGTTGCCATCCACCATCCATTTACTTGATCATCCGATTCCAATTTGTGGCTATAGTGGTTTCAGGCTTGTTAATTCACACCTCTGTGGGGACAACTTTATCAAATATAGTAGATGCTTATCTATGGTTCCTTTTGTCTTTAGTCTTACAAACTCATTTCCAAAATTACTTAGGTTGGGCCTTTTTCCCCCTGGTCCTTCAGAGAAGTTGTTTCATACATATAATTAGATTCTTTTGTCAAATTCTGTATCCCATCCTGAGATCAATCCCCTGATGACTTCTTAGATTATTTTTTAACTTTTGCATACATTAAGATTTACTCTTTGGCCTGTAAAATTATGTGAAGTTTGAAAAATGCATAGTGTTGTATATCCACCATTACAGTATCATACGGAATATTTCGTCACCCTAAAAATCTCCTGTGTCCCACCTACTCAACCCTCCCTCCTCCTCCACATACCTCTGACAACCACTGATCATCTGTATACCATCTCTACAGTTTTGCCTTTTCCAAAATGTTGCATAAATAGGATAGTGAAGTGTATAGACTTTCCAACTGGCTTCTTTCACTTGGCAATATATATTTTACATTTAGCCATGTCTTTGCATAGCTTGATAGCTCATTCCTGTTTTATCGCTGAATAGAATTCTATTATATGGATGTACCACAGTTTGTTTATTCATTCACCTATTAAGTGACATCTTGGTTGCTTCTAATTTTGGTGATTATGAGTAAGGCTGCTATAAACATTTGTGTGCAGATTTTTGTGTAATCATAAGTTTCAAATCAGTTGGGTAAATACAAAGGAGTGTGATTGCTGGATCATATGGTAAAACTATGTTTAACTTTGTAAGAACTGCCAAACTGTCTTCCAAAGTGGCTAACCATTTTTGCAATCTCACCAGCAGTGAATGAGGGTTCCTGTTACTATGCTTTCTTGCCAGCAATTGATATTATCAGTTTTTGAATTTCAGCCTTTCTAATGAGTGTCTAATGATATTTCATTTTTGTCTTAATTTTTATTTCACTAATGACAACCTTGCCCACCTTTGAGTGGTTATAAACTATGAATTTTTAAACAATAGTTTTAGTTTTACTAATTCTCTCTTTGTTAGAATTGAGGGAACAATGCTTTCAAAGTGTTAGGCTTTTTATTTATATTAGAAAAAGGTTTAAAATTCAGGCTGCTACCTTTTTATAAATGTGTCGATTTGTGCTTCTGTACTAATTAGCTACAACGTAGGCAAAGGAAGCATCCACTAAAGTGAATGCTAAGTCACCAGTGGCAGACAGTGAATCACAAGAACCTTATTGGATTGTTGTGCACAAAGTAGAGGGAGTTTTGTTGGTAAGCAAGATGCCTATAAGATTATTGTTTTTCTGGATGTATCCGGGACTTCATTTTATTCTTTTTTATTCTTCCCTCTCTCATTACCATTACCACACACACACACCTTTCTGTCCTCCCCACCTAAACATGGAAACAGCAGTAAGGAGGACTAAAATGTAATCAGAATATATATGCAGCATGACTTTTTCTTGCTTTAGGACCAGATAACCAGAGTGACTTTCTTTTTTCCTATTCCAATGTGACTAGCGGATAAATGATTTCTTTCACAACTGTTAGTTGTATCTGATTTTGATGGCCTTTCTTAAAATTTTACTTTAAGTTCCTGAATACATGTGCAGAACATGCAGGTTTGTTACATAGGTATACATGTGTCATGGTGGTTTGCTGCACCTATTGACTCGTCCTCTAAGTCCCGTCCCCTTGCCCCCCACCTCCAAACAAGCCCTGGTGTGTGTTGTTCACCTCCCTGTGTCCATGTGTTCTTATTGTTCAACTCCCACTTATGAGTGAGAACATGAGATGTTTGGTTTTCTGTTCCTGTGTTAGTTTGCTGAGATGATGGCTTCCAGCTTCATCCAAGTCCCTTCAAAGGACATGATCTCATTCCTTTTTATGGCTGCGTAGTATTCCATGGTGTATATGTGCCACATTTTCTTTATCCACTCTATCATTGATAGGCATTTGGGTTGGTTCCATGACTTTGCTATTGTAAATAGTGCTGCAATAAACATACATGTGCATGTGTCTTTAAATCAGTAGAATGATTTATTTAGATGATTTATTTATAGTAGAATGATTTATTCCTTTGGGTATATATCCAGTAATGAGATTGTTGGGTCAAATGGTATTTTTGGTTCTAGATCCTTGAGGAACTGCCATACTGTCTTCCACAATGGTTGAACTAATTTACATTCCCACCAACAGTGTAAAAGCATTCCTATTTCTCCACAGCCTCGCCATCATCTATTGTTTCCTGACTTTTTAATAATTGCCATTCTGACTGGCATGAGATCGTATCTCATTGTGGTTTTAATTTGCATTTCTCTAATTATCAGTGATGTTGAGCTTTTTTTCATATGTTTGTTGGCTATGTAAATGTCTTCTTTTGAGAATTGTCTGTTCATATCGTTTGCCCACTTTCTGATTGGGGTTGTTTTTTTCTTGCAAATTTCAGTTCCTTGTAAATTCTGGATATTAGACCTTTGTCAGATGGGTAGATCGCAAAAGTTTTCTCCCATTCTGTAGGTTGCCTGTTCATTCTGACGATACTTTGTTTTGCTGTGCAGAAGCTCTTTAGTTTAATTAGATCCCGTTTGTCAATTTTGGCTTTCGTTGCAATTGCTTTTGGCATTTTCGTCATGAAGTCTTTGCCCATGCCTGTGTCCTGAATGGTATTGCCTAGGTTTTCTTCTAGGGTTTTTATGGTTCTGGGTTTTACATGTAAGTCCTTAATCCATCTTGAGTTAATTTTTGTATGTGGTGTAGGGAAGGGGTCCAGTTTCAAATTTCTGCATGTGGCTAGACAGAACTCTCAACACCATTTATTAAATAGGGAGTCATTTTCCCATTGCCTCTTTTTGTCAGGCTTGTCGACAATCAGATGGTTGTAGATGTGTGGTGTTACTTCTGAGGTCTCTGTTCTCTTCCATTGATCTATATGTCTGTTTTGGTACCAGTACCGTGCTGTTTTGGTTACTGTAGCCTTGTAGTATAGTTTGAAGTCAGGTAATGTGATGCCTCCAGCTTTGTTCTTTTTACTTAGGATTGTCTTGGCTATACAGGGTTGTCTTTGATTCCACATGAAATTTAAAGTAGTTTTTTCTAATTCTGTGAGGAATGTCAATGGTAGTTTGATGGAAATAACATTGAATCTATAAATTACTTTGGGCAGTATGGCCATTTTCATGATATTGATTCTTCCTATCCTTGAGGATGGAATGTTTTTCCAATTGTTTGTGTCCTCCCTTATTTCCTTGAACAGTGGTTTGTAACAAGTTCTTCTTGAAGAGGTCCTTCAAATCCCTTGTTAGCTCTATTCCTGGGTATTTTATTCTCTTTGTAGTGATTGTGAATGGGAGTTCACTCATGATTTGGCTCTCTGTTGTCTATTTTTGGTGTAAAGGAATGCTTGTGATTTTTGCACATTGATTTTGTATTCTGAGACTTTGCTGAACTTGCTTATCAATTTAAGGAGTTTGGGGGCTGAGACAATGGGGTTTTCTAAATATAAAATCATGTTGTCTGCAAACAGAGACAATCTGACTTCCTCTCTTCTTATTTGAATACCCTTATTTCTTTCTCTTGCCTGATTGCCCTGGCCACAACTTCCAAGACTATGTTGAATCGGAGTGGTAAGAGAGGGCATCCTTGTCCTGTGCTGGTTTTCAAAGGGAATGTGTCCAGCTTTTGCCCATTGAATATGATATTGGCTGTGGGTTTGTCATAAATAGCTCTTATTATTTTGACATATGTTCCATCGATACTTAGTTTATTGAGAGTTTTTAACATGAAGGGATGTTGAATTTTATCAAAGGCCTTTTCTGCATCTATTGAGATAATCATGTGGTTTTTGTCTTTGGTTCTGTTTATGTGATGGATTACATTTATTGATTTGCATATGTTGAACCAGCTTTGCATTCCAGGAATGAAGCAAACTTGATCTTGATGGATAAGTTTTTTGATGTGCTGCTGGATTCAGTTTGCCAGTGTTTTTATTGAGGATTTTTGCATCGATATTCATCAGGAATATTGGCCTGAAGTTTTCTGTTTTTGTTGTGTCTCTTCCCAGTTTTGGTATCAGGATGATGCTGGCTTCATAAAATGAGTTAGGGAGTAGTTCCTCCTTTTCAATTTGGAATAGTTTCAGAAGGAATGGTACCAGCTTCTCTTTGTACCTCTGGTAGAATTTGGCTGTGAATCCATCTGGTCCTGGGCTTTTTTTTTTTTTTTTTGGTTGGTAGGCTATTAATTACTGCCTCAATTTTAGAACTTATTATTGGTCTATTCAGGGATTCGATTTCTTCCTGGTTTAGTCTTGGGAGGGTGTATGTGTCCAGGAATTTATCCATTTCTTCTAGATTTTCTAGTTTATTTGCGTAGAGATTTTTATATTATTCTCTGATGGTAGTTTGTACTTCTGTGGGGTCAGTGGTGATATCCCCATTATTATTTTTTATTGTGTCCACTTAATTCTGTCTTTTCTTCTTTATTAGTCTAGCTAGTGGTCTATTTTGTTAATTTTTTCAAAAACTCAGCTCCTGGATTCATTGATTTTTTTTTTTAGAGGGTTTTTTGTGTATCTGTCCTCTTCAATTCTGCTCTGTTCTTAGTTATTTCTTGTCTTCTGCTAGCTTTTGGATTAGTTTGCTCTTGCCTCTCTAGCTCTTTTAATTGTGATGTTAGGGTGTCGATTTGAGATCTCTCTAGCTTTCTGATGTTGGCATTTAGTGCTATAAATTTCCCTCTTAACACTGCTTTAGCTGTGTCCCAGAGATTCTGGTACATTGTCTCCTTGTTCTCATTGGTTTCAAAGAACTTCTTGATTTCTGCTTTAATTTCATCATTTACCCAGGAGTCATTCAGGAGCAGGTTGTTCAATTTCCATGTAATTGTGTGGTTTTAAGTGAGTTTCTTAATCCTGAGTTCTAATTTGATTGCACTGTGGTCTGAGAGACTGTTTGTTACGATGTCAGTTCTTTTGCATTTGCTGAGAAGTGTTTTACTTCCAATTATGTGGTCTATTTTAGACTAAGTGCCATGTGGCACTGAGAAGAATGTATATTTTGTTGATTTGGGGTGAAGAATTCTGTAGATGTCTATTAGGTCCACTTGTTCCAGAACTGAGTTCAAGTCCTGAATATTCTTGTTAATTTTTATCTCATTGATCTGTCTAATATTGACAGTGGGGTGTTAAAGTCTCCCACGATTATTGTGTGGGAGTCTAAGTCTCTTCGTAGGTCTCTAAGAACTTGTTTTACGAATCTGGGTACTCCTGTATTGGGTGCATATATATTTAGAATAGTTAGCTATTGTTGCATTGTTGCCTTTACCATTTTGTAATACCCTTCTTTGTCTTTTTTGATCTTTGTTTTTTTAAAGTCTGTTTTGTCAGAGACTAGGATTGCAACCCCTGCTTTTTTTGCTTTCCATTTGCTTGGAAAATTTTCCTCCATCCCTTTGTTTTGAGTCTATGTGTGTCTTTGCACATGAGATGGGTCTCCCGAATACAGCACACCAATGGGTCTTGACTCTTTATCCAATTTACCAGTCTGTGTCTTTTAATTGGGCCATTTAGCCCATTTACATTTAAGGTTAGTATTGTTATGTGTGAATTTGATCCTGTCACCATGATGCTATCTGGTTATTGTGCACACTAATTGATGCAGTTTCTTCATAGTGTCATTGGTCTTTATATTTTGGTGTGTTTTTGCAGTGGCTGGTACTGGTTTTTCCTTTCCATATTTAGTGCTTCTTTCAGGAGCTCTTGCAAGGCAGGCTGGCAATAACAAAATCCCTCAGCATTTGCTTGTCTGGAAAGGATTTTATTTCTCCTTTGCTTATGAAGCTTAGTTTGGCTGGATATGAAATTCTGGGTTGAAAATTCTTTTCTAAGAATGTTGAATATTGGCCCCCAATCTCTTCTGGCTTGTAGAGTTTCTGCTGAGACGTCCATTCTTAGTCTGATGGGCTTCCCTTTGTAGGTGACCTAGCCTTTCTCTCTGGCTGCCCTTAACACTTTTTCCTTCATTTCAACCTTGGAGAATCTGATGGTTATGTGTCTTGGGGTTGATCTTCTCATGGAGTATCTTAGTGGTGCCCTCTGTATTTCCTGAATTTGCATGTTGGCCTGTCTTGCTAGGTTGGGGAAGTTCTCCTGGATTATATCCTGAAGTGTGTTTTCCAGCTTTTTGATTGCCTTTTAACACTAATTTAGGTCCTTCCTCTCTGAGTATACCTGGTGCTACCATGTTGCCCCATCTCTCCCCAAGCTGCAAGCTTGTCTTTCTCCCTTTGTTTCCAATTCCATCTTACCCATTCTATATGCCATTACTTCAGGGTCACACTAGGTAAAAAACAATAATAGTAATTGTCTAAATCAATTTTATTTTAAATGTTAGGGGGGAAGAATACAACTAACATTAATTGAACATCTACAATGCACCAAGCACTTTTATACATGTTCTCATTTAATTCTCACAACAATCCCATGGTGATTGTTATTTCTGTTGTATAGATGCCATTAATTTAGAGGTAAGTGGCATGCTTTAACCCTTTTGTACATACTATTCCGTCTGTCTAGGATACCCCTTCAGTTCCATCTCTATCGAGCAAACTACCAAACCTTCAAAAGCCACTTCAGATGTCATCTCCCTAGCTGGTGGTCTCAGCACTGCCCATGTCAATTCTGAAAAGACTCTCCAAGTAATTCTGATACTGGCCCCTGGTTAAGAGTCATCATATGAAACAATACTGTGTAAAGAGCAAGAGCCACGTCTTACTGATATTTGTATTCCTGTTGCATTGCAGAGTCTATTTTGCATTCCACAGTGGTATTTTGGTCAGTGTTTATTGAAGGAATTATTTGAGGTTTATGGAAATGCCCATGTTATGTTGTATGTTACTGGGGGTGGGTAGATTTTGAAAAATTCAAGTAAATGTATTCAGATAAATGCTACATCTCTGGGGAGCAGTAGAAGTGAAAGGTGGTGATAACTATGAATGAAACCCATATAAACACAGAGGCAACAATTTTTAGAAAGAAGAGAATGCTTATCATATTTTTATTCTTTTTGGAAACAAACTACTTTTCTCATAATGCAAACTAAAAAAAGTAAAATTTGATAAAGTCTGTTTGGCTGGTACAAATACACAGCACATAATTGTAAACCAGGGATATTTCCTTGGGAAACGGATTGCCATCAGAAAAAGAGACTGCATGAAATGTTTAACATTTATTAAAGCGGCATAGGTTAAAGTGTTAAATATTTGAAAAACACTGAAGTAGGAACTCATAGAAAAGTTTGGGTAGCCTACTATCCTTTATAAAAAGCAGGATCTTTGTTGATTCAAAATACTTGGTTGCCTTGGGCTCTATGGTATTGAATGTTGCTAAAAATAAATGCGCCACCAACTTGCCCTTAGAAATTTCTTCATTCTATAAAAGTTTACATTGTGTTGTAACAGAATTTGACCTTTATTGGCAAGAAATAATGTAAAACATTTCTAATCAATTCTCAAGCATGATATGGCAGCACTTTCCACACAACTAGGTACCAGCTGATAAGAGATGAGATCTCTGATTACTATTTCAGCAGTTACCATTAGTACAAGTAAAAATGAATATTGTGACTGGCAAGTGCTCAAGGATTTTAGTACTAACATAATTATTTATTGCTTAGAACTTGGCTCTGCATGGTCCAAGTTCAATGTCAATTTAAGACCCCAGCAAGATACTGTACAGCTGACTTCATTTGCCAAAGAAATTTGAAAACTTTTTTAAAGCTATTAAAAGCATTCTTGCTGTTTTTTGGCAGTGCTAGGTAGAACTTGACTCATCATGGAGCTGGGATAATCACAGAGTGAGCGAATGATAATTTAGGTCCTTAGGCAAACATACAAGCTTTGAAGCCTGGGTATTTCTAATTGCATGCCTAGTGCCTGATTGACATGATTCTGAGGTTAAACAACTACCCTGAGAAGCTGCTCCTAGTTGCCGATTGTTTACCAGTGACCTTCCACTCCTACACATAGAATTGTGTTTCACCTACTGACAGTGGTCTGCCAAAGTCCAGGATGAATCTTCCTGGGGTGTAGATTCTGCTCAGGGTTAACAGAAAACACTTCACTTCATTCCATTTGTGTGTGTGTGTGTGTGTGTGTGTGTGTGTGTGTGTGTGTGTGTGTGTGTGTGATGTATAATGCAAAATTCTTCTAAAATGGGAGACTTCAAAGAAATGTTAGGACTTAAGCCTGTCCCTCCCACTCCTGCCATGGGGAGACGGCATTTGGAAGTGTGGAGAATCTTAAAAACACTGCTCTAAGTTATGGCCACTTTTCTGGAATGCTGTTATCTCTCACCTCTGCCCAGAAGTATCCTGCTTATTTTTCAAAAGTCATTGTCCCCATCTTCTGTACCCCAAGCAGAGTTAACACTTCTCTGCGGCTCCGTAGACTTTCCTTTATGAACCTCATATGGCATTCATCCCATTGTTGTGATTACCTGTTTGTCTTCTCACTAGGTAGATGGTGAGCCTCAGAAGAACAAGGTCTACAGGTTCTTTGTATCCTCAGTGCCTTGCACTGTATTTGACTAGAGCAAGTAACTAGCAAACAGTGAATAGTGAATAGGTAGATGGATAACTGGATGATAGAACAGACAGGAAAATGTCCATTGATATGTCCACCCATGTGAATAAGATTCTGAGCTCCTCTCCTAATATTCTAGTTTAGGCCTCTGAATATAGAAATGGGTGTTCACTGGGCTGTTTTCAACTTGCATATCAGTTATACCCTTACTTTTAATGGGGAAATATCAATGTAATTCATTCTATTAAGGCTCAGGAAGAAAAATCATATGATCATATCAATTAATGCAAACAAAGTATTTAACAAAATCCAATACCAATTCATGATTTAAAAAAAAAAAAGAAACTCCCAACCAACTAGGAGTAGAGGGGAACATCCACAAATTGATAAAGGACATCTACAAAAGTTCTACAGGTAACATCATACTTTATGGTGAAAGACTAAATGCTTTTCTTCTAAAATCAGGAACAAGATTAAGATGTCTGCTCTCATCATTTCTAGTCAACATTGTGCTGGAGGTTCTAGCCAGTGAAATAAGGAAGCAATAAATAAGAGGCAACCAATTTAGAAAGGAAATAAAACTGTCTTTATACACAGACGACATGATTATCTTTGTAAAAAGTTGTAAGAAATCCACAAAACAACTACCAGAACTAGTAAGTGAATACAGCAAGTTCACAGGATACAGGGTCATTATTAAAAATCAATTCTATTCCTATATACTAGGAATAAACAATCAGAAATTGAAAATTTTAAGAATACCATTCTTAATAGCATCAAAAATATGAAATATTAAGATGTCAGTTTTCCCAAAATTGATCTATAGATTCAATGCAATTTAAATTTTTTATAGGAACTGATAAGCTGATCTGAAAATTTATGTGGAAAGTCTGAGTACCTAGAATATCCTAAACAACTTTGAAAAAAGAACAAAGTTGGAGGACCTATGCTACCTGATTTCAAGGCTTATTAGAAAGCTACAGTACATAGTGTTTTTAATATAGACAGTAGATCTGGTTGCAGAATAGTGAGCCAAGAAATAAACCCACACATATATGGTCAAATGATCTGCAACAAAAGTGTGAAGCAATTCAATGGAAAAATTATATTTAAAAGACAAAATACAGCATGGAAGAAAATATTTGCAAATCACTTATCTGATAAAGAACTGTTATCAAGAATATATAATGATCTTTTAAAAAATCAATAATAAAAAACACACAACTCAATACTTTTAAATGGAAGAAAGAGAGTCAGGGACAATGGTGGATATCTGTAATCCCAACTACTTGGGAGGCTGAGGTAACAAGATCACTTGAGCCCAGTTTGAAACCAGCCTGGGCAACATAGCCAGATCTTGTCTCTAAAAACAAATAAACAAAAAATTTAAATGGGTGAAGTATTTGAAAAGACACTTCACTAAAGAAGATATATGAAAAGATCCTCAACATCATTAGCCATCAGAGAAATGCAAATTAAAGCCATAATGAGAGACTACTACATACCTATTAGAATGATTAAACTTAAAAAGACTGACCATACCAAGTTTTGATGAGGATATGAGAACCTGAAACTCTCATACACACTGCTGGCGGGAATGTAAAATGGTACATCCACTTTAGGAAATAGTTTGGCAGTTTCTTATAACATGTACTTACCACATAGTATATGTTACCCAACAGTTCTACTCCAAGGTATTTCCTAAGAGAAATAAAAGCGTATGTCCACACAAAGACTTGCACACCAATGTCCGTAACAGTTTTATTTGTAGTAACTAAAAACTGGAAACAAATCATTTTGTCCCTCAACAGATAGTGGCTAAACAAACTCTGTTACATCCATGCAACAGAATACTACTTATCAATGAAAAGGAATGAACTGATACATATTATAACTTTAGAATCTCAAACTAATTATGCTGAGAGAAAGAAGCCAGACAAAGTATCTTGTGTGATGCTATTTATATAAAATTCTAGAAAATGAAAACTGATCTATAGTGGCAAAAAGCAGATCAGTCGTTACCTGGAAATGCAGAGGGCATCAGAGACTGGGCTGAGTGGGAAGGGATTACAAAGGAGCATGAGGAAACTTTTGGGGGTGATGGATATCCTTGTTATTTTGATTGTGATGATGGTTTCACAGGTGTACATAGATGTACATACATATGTAAAAACTTAAATATGTACAGTTTGTTGTATGTCTATAAAGCCGTAAAAATGATCTCTGTGGCTGAAAATGAAGCTGGTTATAACTTAATCTGGAGTGTGTGTCAGGTATCCGTGGGTTATAAGAGAAAGGATATAGATAGGCTTTGAGGCTGGAGTTAAAGAGGCAGGTTAAATAATAGAGACGGGCTATTCTTTAGTTGGCTTCTTGCCAGAACGCTTTTTCAGATAAAGGTTCTGAGAGACTGATTTAAATTTAGTAATGGCAAAGGAAGATTTCTGTTCCAAGGTTACTAATTGGTTTTTAAATTGCCATATGATTATTTTTATATCTTATGAGGAATACATGCACATAGTTTTTAAAAATATGAACTAAGTACCTAAAAGTTTATAATGCAGGCAATGTTTCACTGTTCCAACCCTCCGAATCCTAATCCTCTGAGATTACCTTTCACTCTATTAACTGTTTCTGTTTAGTTCTTCTATTGACTGCTTCCATATATACTGCTATTTCTTAATTCATCTATTTTAGGCTTTATTAACTTTGTAATTTAATAAATGAGGCTATAACTCACTTATACTATCTCTTGTCCCAATTTAGTTATGATGCTTTTTAGTTCCTCTTTTTTTTTTTGAGGAATATACTTAGACCTTTATTTCTTGTTTCGTAAACTATAGACAGTATCTCTTAGTTCTTTGTAAAAACTAAGAGTTTGTAAAAAGAGGCCATCAGTTCCCTTTATCTCTCTCCCCTACCTACCAATTCTAGTCATTTGTACTTTTACTTTTTACATTGCCAAGAGTGGTAATGTTTATGTTTTGCTCTACATTTATAATTAACTATCTCTATAATTAAATATCCTGTGCTTTTATATATTGGTTATTTCCAGAAGTTGAAAATCAATATACAGTGTTTGTACTATTGTTAATTATTTAAAATTTTTCTCTCTTCTGTCAAGTGTTGATAGTATTACATTTCTTAATTTGTAAAACTTGTTTTTTTCTGGATTTTCTAATTACCTTTATTTTTTCTTGCATCATCTGCTACATTCATAAGTTTCTCTAATTTCTTAAAGATGGATAGGCCTGGCGTGGTGGCTCACGCCTATAATCCCAGCACTTTGGGAGGCCGAGGCGGGCAGATCATGAGGTCAGGAGTTCGAGACCAGCCTGGCCAACATGGTGAAACACCGTCTCTACTAAAAATACAAAAAATTAGCTGGGCGTGGTGGTGCCTGTAATCCCAGATACTCAGGAGGCTGAGGCAGGAGAATCACTTGAACCCGGGAGGCAGAGGTTGCAGTGAGCTGAAATCGTACCACCGCACTCCAGCCCAGCTGACAGTGAGAGAGACCATCTCAAAAAAAAAAAAAAATGGATAAAATGGTGAATCCTTTTCCCTGTCTTTTTCTTGATGCCTCTCTCTTGGAGCCCCCCTTCCTTCTATTCAGACTAAGTGTTCCTTAGGCCTCTACTGTACGGCTGGGACTTACTTTTATTAGTCTTTGCAATATTAAAATGTCATGTTTTTGTTATCAGACTCAACTGATAGTTGGTTAGGACAAAATTATAGGTTTGAAATAATTTTCTGTCATAATTTTGAAGGCATTCCTCCATTGTTCTCTCTAAGAGCCAGCGTTGCTGATGAGATGACCAAGCCATTCCAATTCTTGTTCCCTTAACTATTAATGTTTTTCCTCTCTGGGAGCTTTTAGGATCTTTTCTATATCTTTGCTGTTCTGAAATTTCATAATGTGTGTAGGGGTTGAGCAAAATGGTTTAGTACCCCAGATATAAGGCCTGCAACTCAATAAGCCCCAACTATGTAAATAGAGCCATTATACTGGGGGACCTCTAAATTCCAGATAGTAGAGGTCTTTGTTTTACAGCATTAATGCCCACATTAGTTACCTCAATTCTTCTTAGACAATTTATTCAATCTCTTTAGAGAAGAACCTTCTGATTTTTTTCTTTGCCTTGGGAATCAATGCCTGAATACTAGCAGTTCTATATGCAGTGGAGGAAAATGATTAATATACAGATTTTCAATGAATTTCTCATATTTCATTTTC
Source organism: Pan paniscus (assembly GCF_029289425.2). Taxonomy (NCBI): domain Eukaryota; kingdom Metazoa; phylum Chordata; class Mammalia; order Primates; family Hominidae; genus Pan; species Pan paniscus. Next base: position 69,615,590 of record NC_073272.2, read on the forward strand.
ACCCTCTGCCTTACTTGGCATTTCCAATTTTCAAACTTTTCTGTGATCCTACAGGGCAGACCAACATCCTCCCAAGCTGTAAGCCCCCTCTGTCATTTTATCTGCCAATCTTTATCAGCCAGCATCCTATTCAATGTCTGTCTATCAGAAATGTATTGGGATCTCTTTTCTGCTGACTCCCTCTACTATTGTCTTCATTATATCTTTTTTATTGTTTAATGTCATTGTTAAATTTTTTTATTTTTAATTTTTGTGAGTACATAGTAGGTATATATATATTTATGGGTTACACGAGATATTTTGATACAGGCACACAATGTGTAATAATCACAACAAGGTAAATGCAGTAACCATCACTTCAAGCATGTATCCCTTCTTTGTATTGCAAACAATCCAATTATACTCTTAGTTTTTTAAAATGTACAATATTTTAAAACGTACAATATTAAAATGTACAATGATTGTTGACTGTAGTCACCTTGTTATGCTATCAAATACTAGATCTTATTCATTCTATCTAACTATATTTTTTACCCTTTAATAATCCCTACTCCCCCACCCATTACTACCCTTCCCAGCCTCTGATAACCATCATTCTACTCTACATCCCCACGAGTTCAGTTGTCTTTATTGTTTAGCTCCCACAAATGTGTGAGAATATATGAAGTTTGTCTGACTTCTTTCAATTAACGTCACGACCTCCATTTCCCTCCATGTTGTTGCAAATGACAGTATCTCATTCTTTTCATGGATAAATAGTACTGCATTGTGTATGTGTACCATATCTTCTTTATCCATTCATCTGTTGATAGATACTTAGGTTGCTTCCAAATCTTGGCTATTGTGAATAGTGGCACAATAAACATGGGAGTGTAGACATCTCTTTGATATACTGATGTCCTTTCTTTTGGGTATATACCTAGCAGTAGGATTGCTGGATCATATATGGTAGTTCTATTTTTAGTTTTTTGAGGAACCTCCAAACTGTTCTCCACAGTGATTATAATAATTTACATTCCCACCAACAGTGTACAAGGGTTCCCTATTCTCCACATCCTCATCAGCATGTGTTATTGCCCGTCTTTTTTTATAAGAGAACATTTTTGAAGCCTTTATTTACAAAAGCTTTAAAAACAAGTAATACCCTCTGTTTTGAAAATAATGTTTTGTTTAAAAAGGACCGCCCAGTTACAGCACTGTAATATCATGAGTAAAGAATGTACAAGGGAGACAAACCAATGTGACTAACATTTGGAGATTTGCTAATATTATTGATTGAAGTATAGGTAATACACATTATAACTTGTAGTCAATCATTTCAGGGTAGAGTTAATGATTACCGAAAAGTCTTCCTACATCCTACACATGCTCTGGTCTGGTCACATATTCTGCATGGCTAAATATTTCACAGTCTCTTTTGTCAATATATGTAAAATAGATTGCAAAGATATACACAAAAAAAAACAAGCATTACACTCCTCAGGTAATTTTATTAGCTCTCTCTATATATATGACAATATATATATATTCTCATATATTCTCAAGCATCAAAATGTTATACTTGATTGAAGATTTGTTTCAGAAAATATTTTATCCTTTATTTATGTACTCATATATATATGAGTACATTATATATATATTATATATATACATTTATATATGGATTTTGTTTTGTACCAAATCTCTCCATTATTTACCTTTGTAGCAACTAGGAAAGCACAATTTTTGACTTCTAATTTAATTTGGTACAAAATATACCTAAAGACTTGTTATCTTTGGATTTTAAAAAAAATCAATTTGTATAACCAACAAATCAAGATCATCATAAGTATGGCTACAAAATTAAAAAAACAAGGGTAAACAGTGATGGAATAAAAATAAGCAGATCAAGGGAAGTGTGCTATCATAAAGTAACTGTAGCTTCAACATCTTGAGTACCAGTTTCCTGGCAGATACTAAGTATTCAATCACAAGGGATTTTTCCTGAAGGGGGTAAGACTGGTTTGAAAAGTCTTCAGTCACAGAGCAGCCTACACATGCCAATTAAAAACTGACAGACACTAGATGTGCTTGGAAGATTAAACATTACGTACAGAAACAGCAGTTACTAAGCTCCTCAGTAGTTTCTTGTCTTTTTTTTAGTTTCACTGAATTGACAGTTTGCACAATAAATGTGCTACATTCTGTGGGTCAAAACCGAGTAAATGCTGTGTAAAGTTGGCAGATGGTCATTTTTCCAGCTAAGATCACGTAAAAACAACATTTCTGATAAAACAGAGGTTTTGAGTTAGAATCACTCTCCAAAGTACAAAACTGATGGTCCACAATCTCAAATAGCTAAAACTCCTGCAGAATGGAAGGGAGAGACATGAAACAGAGAAATAAATTACAGTCAGTGCTAGTTAATTTAGGAAAAGGGAGAAATAAACCAAACTCCCAACTAGGTAAAGTTTATCAAAATATTCAATGATGTAGCTTTCTCCACTCTGTCACACACGCTTGCTAACAAGTATATTAAATTAAGGCCAAATTTAACCTGAATGTGTTTTGTTGTTGTTGTTGTTTGTTTGTTCTTTTGTGGGTTTTTTTGTTTTCTTTTTTTAATCTGAGATAGGAACGATCATACTTAGTACTGAAAGGCAGACAATAAAATGGGCCTTGAAAGGGCGGGGGGAAGGGACTGTCTGTTGTTCAAAGGATTCAACCAGAGATAAAACCTATATACAAGCATGTGTGTAGCTCAAAATAAAATAAAAATAAAAGGACTATTTCATGTCATGACTGCTTGTTGGCTTCTTCTTCATATGCATTCCCTGTGCCATTCTGTACATAGGATGAACCAGAACCAAGGCCATACAAATGACCACAATATTTGGCATCATCAGTATGATCTTCAAAGAACATTCCTCTCATTTTGAAAAAGGCCATTCCTGTCAGCAATGATTTAGATCCTGCCTGATGTGGTGGTCCTATCTATGCCAGCTCTAACTGTTCTGCCACCTCCTGTAATCCATCTTTGAGATGTTTGCAGCTCTTCATGAGGTACTTCACATCATAAATGACAGGTAAAAACAATCGAAGGATCTCAAAGAAGTCAAGTTCTTCTTCAGGCAAGTTAGAGTTGGTCAGCATTTTGATTAAATAGCCAAAGTTGTAACTGCTGTGAAATGACAACCATTTGACCCCTTCACAGAGGACCACTCCTGAAGTCATAAGAAGTTCTGCAAAGTACTGGGTCTCAATTCCTCCCTCATCATGTTTTTTAAACTGGATACCAGATGTTGTTAGTAGCTCTATAGAGTTCTGGGCATACATGTCCTCTGTCAAATTAAATTTAAAATTAAACTGCCAAGTTGAAGTTCCTGGAGGGTATTCTCCTTGCTCATTTATAAATGTCAGTCCTAGGTGAATTATCTTTAACAAGTCTACATTACACCGCAATAGTTGGTATTGATAGTCAGCATTGCTCCTGAATTCTCCAGTGGGTCTTGCAACCACACCTGGAAACTCGGTGTCCATAGCAACGTAATTATATTTTCGGATAACTTGACGAATTTTCTTCATCTCTTCATCCACGTTGCAAGCCCAAACTTCACAAATTCTTTGGCTATGATGTACAGTTGCTGCTGGCATAGTGAGGGCACAAGGGAGTCTAGATGCCAAGCATCAAAATGTTATACTTGATTGAAGATTTGTTTCAGAGAATATTTTATCCTTTATTTATGTACTTGTGTCACTGAGCTCTCACTCCTCCTCCTCCCCCTGGCCATAGAGACAGCACCCGGCGGCGGTGGCAGTGGCGGGTGCCCCATAGACACCTCTCGCCCAGCAAGGGATCTGCACCACACCGTGCTGCGCCGTCACTTTTCGCACCGCCTGTCTTTTGAATAAAAGTTAAAATGGATAAAGGCCATTTTCACTGGGGTGAGATGATATCTCATTGTAGTTTCAATTTGCATTTCTCTGATGATAGATGATGTTGAGTACCTTTTAACATGCTTCTTTGCCATTTGTATGTCTTCTTTTGAGAAATGTCTATTCAGATCTTTTGCTCATTTTAAAATCGAATTATTAGATTTTTTTTCCTATGGAGTGGTTTGAGCTCCTTATATATTCTGGTTATTAATCTCTGTCAGATGAGTACTTTGCAAATATTTTCTCCCATTCTGTGGATTATCTCTTAACTTTGTGGATTGTTTCCTTTGCTATGTAGAAGTTTTTAATTTGATATGCTCCCATTTGTCCATTTTTACTTTGGTTGCCTGTGCTTGTGGGATATTAAATTTTTGCCCAGTCCAATTTCCTGGAGTTCCCTCAATTTTTTTCTATTAGTGTCATAGTTTGAGGTCCTAGATTTAAGTCTTTAATCCATTTTAATTTTATCTTTGTTTACAGTGAGAGATAGGAGTCTAGTTTCATTCTTTTGCAAATGGATATCCAGTTTTCCCAGCACCATTTACTGAAGAGACTGTCTTTTCCAAATGTATGTTCTTGGAACCTTTATCAAACATGAGTTCACTGTAGATGTATGGATTTATTCCAGGGTTCTGTATTCTGTTCCATAGTCTATGTGTCTCTTTTAATGCTAGTACCATGCTGTTTGGGTTGCTATAGCTCTGTATTACAATTTGAAGTCAGGTGATGTGATTCTTCCAGTTTTATTCTTTTTGCTCAGGATAGCTTTGGCTATTCTGGGTCTTTTGTGGTTCCATATACATTTTAGAATTTTTTTTATTTCCATGAAGAATGTCATTCATATTTTGATAGGGATTGCATTGAATCAGTAGATAGCTTGGGGTACTATGAATATTTAACAATATTGATTTTTCTAATCCATGAACATGGACTATCTTTTCCATTTTTTGTGTGTCCTCTTCAATTTCTTACGTCAATGTTTTATAGTTTTCAATGTAGAGATATTTCACTTCTTTGGTTAAGTTTATTCCTAGGTATTTTATTTTATTTGTGGCTATTTTAATGGGATTACTTTCTTAATTTCTTTTTCAGATTGTTTGCTGCTGACATATAGAAATGCTGTGTTGATTTTTTTTATCCTGAAACGTTACTGAACTTGTTTATCAGTTCTAATTGTTTTTTTGGTGGAGTCTTTAGTTTTTTCCACATATAAGATCATTTCATCTGCAAATAAAGATAATTCAACTTTGTCCTTTCCAATTTGGATGCCCTTTATATCTTTCTCTCATCCAATTGCTCTAGCCAGGACTTCCAGTACTGTCTTGAATAACAGTGGTGAAAGTGGGCATCTTTGTCTTATTCCAGATCTTGGAGAAAAGGCCTCCAGTTTTTCCCTATTGAGTATGATACTAACTGTGGGTCTGTTATATATGGCTTTTATTGTATTGAGGTATGTTCCTTCTATACCCAGTTTGTTGAGGGTTTTTATCATGAACAGATGTTGAATTTTATCAAACTCTTTTTTCAGCATCAATTGAAATGATCATATCATTTTTGTCCTTCATTCTGTTGATATGATGTATCACATTGATTGACTTGCATATGTTGAACCATCCTTGCATTCCTGGGATAAATCCCACTTGGTCACAGTGAGTGATCTCTTTAATGTGTCGTTGAATTCAGTTTGCTAGTATTTTGTTGAGGATTTTTGTATCAATGTTTATCAGGGATATTGGCTTGTAGTTTTCTTTTTTTGATGTGTTTTTGTCTGGTTTTGGTATCAGGGTAATACTGGCCTTATAGAATGAGTTTGGAAGTACTCCCTCATTCTCTATTTTTTGGAATACTTTGAGTAGGATTGATATTAGTTCTTTTTTAAATGTTTGATAAAATTCAGCAGTGAAGCTATTGGGTCCCAGGCTTTTCTTTGCTGAGAGATGTTTTATTACAACTTCAATCTCATTATTTGTTATTAGTCTGTTCAGGTGATGGATTTCATCATGGTTCAATCTTGGTAGGTTGTATGTGTCTAGGAATTTACCAGTTTCTTCTAGATTTTTCAATTTATTGGCATACAGTTGCTCATAATAGCCTATAATGATCTTTTGTATTTCTTCAGTGTCAGTTATAATGTCTCCTTTTTCATCTCTAATTTTATTACTTTAGGTCTTCTCTCTTTTTTGTAGTTAGTTGGGCAAAAGGTTTGTTGATTTTTTTATCTTTTGATAAAAAAACTTTTCATTTTATTGATCTTTTGTATTTTTATTTCAAATTTCTACTCTGATCATTATTATTTCTTTTCTTCTACTAATTTTGAGTTTGCTTCGGTCTTGCATTTCTGTTTCTTTTTTAACTTTTGTGAGTACATAGTAGGTGTATATATTTGTGAGTTACAGGAGGTATTTTGATACAGGCATGCAGTGCATAATAATCACATCATGATAAATGAGGTATCCATTTCCTCAAACATTTATCCCTTGTGTTACAAATAATACAATTATACTATTTTAGTTAGTTTTCAATGTACAATTAAATGCAATTCTAGTTCTTTAAGATACATCATTAGGTTGTTCATTTGAAATTTTTCTAGTTTTTTATTGTAGGTGCTTATTGTTATAAACTTTCCTCTTAGTACTGCTTTCACTGTATCCCATAGGTTCTTGTATGTTGTGTTTCCATTTTCATTTGCTTCAAGAAATTTTTTAATTTCCTTCTTAATTTCTTCATTGGCCCACTGGTCATTCAAGAGTATATTGTTTAATTTCCATGTGTTTGTATAATGTCCAAAATTCCTCGTTATTGATTTCTAGTTTTAGTCCATCATGGTCAGGGAAGATACTTGATATTATTTCAAGTTTTTGAATGTTTTAAGACTTCTCTTGTGGCCTAACATATGGTCTATCCTTGAGAATGATCCATGTGCTGAGAAGAAGAATATGTACTTTGCAACCCTTGGATGAAATGTTACGTGAATATCCATTAGGTCCATTTGGTCTATAGTGCAGATTAAGTCTGATGCTTCTTTGTTCATTTTCTGTCTGGATGATGTATCCAATGCTGAAAGTGAAGTGTTGAAGTCTCCATCTATTATTGTGTTGGGGTCCATCTCTCTCTTTAACTCTAATAATATTTGTTTTATATATCTGGGTCTTCCAGTGTTGGGTGCATATATATATATATATATATATATATATATATATATATTTAAAATTGTTATATCCTCTTGTTGAATTGACCCCTTTATCATTATATAATGACCTTCTTTGTCTCTTTTATAGCTTTTGTCTTGAAATATATTTTGTCTGATAGAAGTATAGCTATTCCTGCTAATTTTTTTGTTTCCATTAGCATGGAATATCTTTTCCCATCCCTTTATTTTCAGTCTATGTTTGTCTTTATACATGAAGTGCATTTCTTGTAGGCAACAGATCATTGGGTCTTGATTTTTTATCCACTTAGCCACTCTATGTTTTTTGATTGAAGATATTAGTCCATTTACACTCAATGTTATTATTGATAAGTAAAGATTTACTCCTGCCATTTTATTACTTATTTTATATTTTTGTGGTCTTCTCTTCCTTCTTTCCTTTCTTCCTGTCTTCCTTCTAGTGAAGGTGATTTTCTCTGATGGTATGATGTAATTTCTTGATTTTGATTTTTTGTGTATCTGTTGTACTTTTTTATTTAAGGTTACCACTATGGTTGCAAATAATATCTTATAACCATTTATTTTAAACTGATGGCAACTTAACAATGATTACATATACAAACAAACTAACAAGCAAAGAGAAAACGAATAGACACTCTACACTTTAACTTCATCCCCCCCACTTTAAAACCTTCTTTTATATTTATATCTTATTATATTGTCTATGTCTTGAAAAGTTGTCATAGTTATTATTTTTTATTGGTTCTTCATTTAGTCTTTCTACTTAGGATAAGAGTTATTTACACACCAGAGTTACAATGTTATAATATTCTGTGTTTTCCTGTATACTTACTATTACCAGTGAGTTTCGTATGTGCAGGTGATTATTTATTACTTATTAATGTTCTTTTCTTTCTGATTGAAGTACTCCCTTTAGCATTTTTTGTAGGACAGGCCTGGTGTTGAAATCCCTCAGCTTTTGTTTGTCTGGGAAAGTCTTTATCTCTCCTTCATGTTTGAAGGATATTTTCACTGAATATACTATTCTAGGGTAAAAGGTGTTTTTTTTTTCCTTCAGCACTTTAAATATGTCATGCCACTCTCTTCTAGCCTGTAGGGTTTCCACTGAGAAGTCTGCTGCCAGATGTATACAGCTCCATTGTTATGTTATTTGTTTCTTTTCTCTTGCTGCTTTCAGGATCCTTTCTTTATCCTTCACCGTTAGGAGTTTGATAATTAAATGCTATGAGGTAGTCTTTTTTTGGGTTAAATCTGCTTGTTATTCTATAACCTTCTTATACTTGAATATGGATACCTTTCTCCAGGTTTGGGATGTTCTCTGTTATCCCTTTGAAGAAAGTTTCTGCCCTGATCTCTCTCTATCTCTTCTTTAAGGCAAATAACTCTTGTATTTGCCCTTTTGAGGCTATTTTCTAGATCTTATAGGCATGCTTCATTTTTTTGTATTCTTTTTTCTTTTGTCTCCTCTGACTGTGTATTTTCAAATAGCCTGTCTTCAGGCTTACTAATTTTTGCTTCTGCTTGATCAATTCTGCTAGTAAGAGACTCTGATGCATTCTTCAGTATGCCAATTGCATTTTTCAGCTCCAGAATTTATTCTTTTGTTTCAATCTCTTTGTTAAATTTATCTGATAGGATTCTGAATTTCTTCTCTGTGTTAGCTTGGATTTCATTGAGCTTCCTCAAAACAGCTATGTTGAATTCTCTGAGAAGTCACATATCTCATTTTCTCCAGGATTGGTCACCAATGCCTTATTTAGTTCATTTGGTAAGGTCTTGATGCTTGTGGATATTCATCGACGTCTGGGCATTGAACAGTTACGTATTGACTAGTCTCCGCAGTCTAGGTTTATTTGAACCCATCCTTCTTGGGAGGGCTTTCCAGGTATTTGAAGGGACTTGAGTGTTGTGATCTAAGTCTTTGGTCACTGCAGCTTTAGGGCCACCCCAAGCCCAATAATGCTGTGGCTCTTGCAGACTCATAGAGGTACCACCTGGTGGTCATGGGTAAGATCTGGGAGAATTCCCTGAATTGCCATACAGAGACTCTTGCTCTCTTCCCTTACTTTCCCCCAAACAGAGTCTCTGTCTCTATGCTGAGCTGTCTGAGGCTAGGAGAGGGGTGACACAAAGCACCACTGTGGCCACCACCACCTGGACTGTGCTGGGTCAGACCCAAAGCCAAGATAGCACTGAGTCTCACCCCAGGCCTGTGGTAACCACTGCCTGGCTACTGCCTATGTTCACTCAAGGCCCAAGGGCTCTACAATCAGCAGGTGGCAAATCTAGCCAAGCGTACGATATTCCATTCAGGGTGGCAAGTCTCCCTGGCCCCAGACAGGTCCAACAATGCCATCCAGGAGCCAGAACATGGAGTCAGGAAGCATAGGAACCTACTTGGTGCTCTGTTCTACTGTGGCTGAGCTGACACCCAAAGTGCAAGACAAAGTCCTTCCCACTCTTCCTTACCCTTTCCTCAAGCAGAAGAGTCTCTCCCTGTGGCTACCACTGCCTCAGGCCCATGGTGAGTACTGCCTGGCTATTGCCAGTGTTCACTCAAGGCCCAAGGGTCTTTAGTCAGCTTGTGGTGAATGCTGCCAGGCCTGGGACTCTTCCTTCAGGGCAGTGGGCTCCCCTCTGGCCCAGGACAGGTCCAGAAATGCCATCCAAGAGCCAAGGCCTAGAATTTGGGACCCCAAGAACCCACTTGGTGCTCTACCCCACTGTGGCTGAGCTAGGACCTAAGCTGTAAAACAAAGTCCCTTCTACTCTTCCCTCTCCTTTTGTCAAGCAAGAGGATTCTCTCATAGCCACCACAGTTGGGAATGTACTGGGCCACACCTGAAGCCAGCACAGCTGAATCTCACACAAGGCCCGTGTTGAGTACTGCCTGGCTACCACTGCTGGTTTTTCAGGGGCCAAAGGCTCTTCAGTCAGCAGGTGATGGATTCTGTCAGGACTGGATCCTTCCCTTCAAGGCGGCAGGTTCCCTTCTGACCCAGGATGTGTTTAGAAATGTCCTCCAGGAGCCAGGGCCTGGAATGGGAGCCTTAGGACTCTGCCTGGTACCCTATTCTACTGTGGCTGAGCTGGTATCCAAGTTGCAAGACAAAGTCCTCTTTATTCTCCCCTCGCCTCTCCTCAAGAAGAGGGAAGGAATCTCTCCTGGAGCTGTGAGCTGCACTGCTTTTGGTTGAGGGAGGGGTGATGCAAGCACTCCTTTGGCACCCCAGCTGATATATCACTAGATTACGTGCATTCCAAGCTGCTGTCTCCAAACCCAGCACAGCACCAGGACTTGCCCAGGAATTGCTGTCCTTGTGGCCTAGACTGCCTTTAAAGTTTATTTAGAACCCCAAAGCACTTTAGCCTACAGTATTAGGGCTTGCCAGAACTCGGGTTCCAACCACTGGGATGGACAGTTCCAACCACTGGCTAGCACTGGTCTAATGCTCCTTCCATGGTTGCCAGCTGAGTTCTGCCCCAGGTTGCTTTCCGCTGTGACAGGGCAGCACTGAGTTTCAATGCAAAGTCACAATCACTGTGCTCTCCCTCCCCAAAGTGCAGATTCTCTCTGTGCCACATGGCCACTGTTGGGGAATGGGTGAGAGGTGGCATAGGTGGCTTAAGACTGTCTTTCCTACCCTCTTCACTGCCTCTTTCCTTAATATGATGTTAAAACTAGGTACTATGATCACTCATCTGATTTTTGGTTCTTATTAAGGTGGTTTCTGTATGGATATTTGTTCAATTTGATGTTCCTGCAAGGGGAGGGGATGATCACTGAAGGCTTTCATTTGGCCATTTTGCTCCACCTCCTCCACCTCTGTTTGTCTGTTTAATGTCATTTTAATGGGATCTTGGGAGAGAGAGGAGCTAAAACTGTTTGGTTAGTTACCTTGATGCAGATAACTATATATTTGTTAAATTTTAAAGTTTATGGAGTTTCTGTGGATTTTTTGGAAAATATTTGTAATTAGGAGCAATTAGCTATGAACTGGACAAACCTACATTGTTTATCCATTTATAGAAATCAAAGGATTCGTTAGAGTTAAAGCTCTGTGAAAGAGATTAGTATAAAGCATTGAAATCTAATTCTCCATTGCTTCATGGAAAGATATCTTTAGTCCCTAATACTAAATCAAACAATGGATATGTATAAAATTGACTCTAATGAATAGGGTATTTTGCTATACTTCATTTCATTTGTTTATATTTTATCCTAATTTCTTTTTGAGTGGATTGCTCCATTGAGATACTATACAAAATATTCATGAGACAACACTCAGCATACTTTCTTCACTCACTTTCATGGTCACAAGCAAGAGTCAGGAATTTTCCTCTAAGAAAATGACATTTCCACAGACATCCTAATGCTGGATTCCAGTCAGTAGCCATATTGAAAAAAATTGTCTCTCAAGACATTTGTCTCTCAGTTTTACAGCCACTGAAATAGTATTGGCCTGCCATTATGTCACATAATGAATTATTTTGTATTTACCTGAAGGGAGGCCCTGGACACACTTGGACACATGGGGCACTAAAATGCCAAGCTAGCAGAGAACAGCATTGCAGCTTTGGATTTGTCTAATCTCACAGTGGTTTTGCTGGTCTCGTGTTTTTCTTGCCAGTCCTTTTATGCCCTTGGTGATTCTAGTGTTATAGTCTTTAAAATCCTGAATTTGTGTCCCAGGCCCTTTACTGTTTTTCCCAATCCTCGGGTTTGTTTCAGGCTTTTATTATGGACTAAATCCTTGCTGATTAACCTGTCTGCCCCTAAGATACCTGTATCTTAAACTCTTCTTTGAATTCAATCTGCGTACTTATAGCCTATCCTGCCTGACCTTTTCCTCTGAAGTTATTTACTGATCTCTGAGATTCACTTTCTATACTCACATTCCTGTGAGCCAGTCCTGGATTAATGGTCCACTGGCCACGTATCTACATTCATATCCTTGTTATCTACCCAAGCCCATGAGTCTATTTGGACCATTGTTTCTAGTCTTTCTTTCATTATCTGAGCCCTAGTTATAACAGTTGAACTCTAGTCTACAATGTATTTCAATATCAATGTAAACTGAATATCACTCATCTTTCCTTAAAATTTTTCCCACTACTTAATTTTTTATAATATTTGGAACATTTTTGCCTTCTCAGAATCAATAGTCATCTGTTTCTTAATTTGCTTCTTATTTGTATCCTATTCCCCTCCCCCAAGTTCTGACTGTTGCAACTCTGTTTTCACTAACTACCTCACTTTTCTTTTTCCTTCATATTTATCTAGAATGTTGTAGTCAGATGTGGCTTAGGGGTAGTTTATGTGGTGTAAGTCTCCATTGGCAGCAGAATGGATTTCGTAGAATGCTATTACTAGTGAAATTTTGGACAAGGAGAAAAAAATCCTAGTTTAAATATATTGCTCAGGCAATCTCATTTTAGTCATAACGCTACTCTAACTTGTGCTAATCCAGCTTCATAAAGGTAAACTGCAACATCATTATCAAATGTTTAAGAGCCATTTAACAATTCACAATTAAGAGGTTGTGTTTGAGCTAATGTTTTCTGAATCCAGAGCTCATTTAATTTATAAGCTACTCACAAATGATTGCCTTTAGTGATTTCCAGGTATTATAAGTGGAAGAGTATGTTTTTCTCTTTATGTGCCAAAGCACCTTTCACTTTAGAAGCATGAGGAATTACAAAATAAATAAGCACACACTCCCAAGGGAAGGCAGTGTCATCCAGTATATATTGTTGCCCTTCCTTTTATTCAAAGATGTCACTACTGATCTAATCCACTCTCATGGGGAGCAAAGACTAAATCTTCAACCAGAAGTCCTTTCTATATGACATACATACAAACCATTTTTTTAATTTGTGTCTGCAGCTGCTACTTGTAGAGCCTGTCACTGGATGTATTTCTGTGTTTGACTTGTGGTCAGCTGAAAGCCTTTGCTCAAAAAGTTCAAAAATTCCATATTGTTGCATTCCAAGCTGGTCTCTGCTGCTGTTTTCCCCAGCAGCCCACAGCAATGTTAATGTTAGTTAGAGCTATTCTTTAATACACCTTTAGAGTATTTCTTATGCCACCCCTGCTTATGGTTATGCCATAAAGCTCACCATACCAAAGATGCTTTGGTTTCCTTCTGCCATTGTATTTCTACGCATGTCAGCAAGGAACAGTGATTTAATGCTGATAGAGACCAACTGACTTCCAGAATCTCAGTAGTAGTCATCCCCTCTTACCATTTTACATTAAGCATGACTCTGACTCTGACAATAAAACAGTTCACCAAGTAGATGTGATATCTGTGGTGGGTGTAAATTTCAAAGTCATACAAAAGCTGGACCCAACTTATATTTTCCATTGATGAGGATCAATTCAGTAAGCTTTTAGTTTTTCAGCTCTGTTCTGGATGTTAGGAATCAAGCTAGACCTAGGAAACAAAAAGTCAGGGCAGGGGTCCATTTTCCCCCTTTGCATTAATAGTTTTATGTTTCTAATAACTCATCTTTCTCCTTGATGTACATCTTAAACAGATTTCACCCTGTCCAGAGGACAAGTCCACACTGGTTCTGGACCCACAAATATACCTGCCATTGAGGAGGCATAGCTTACTACCTATGGGGGAAGAAAAAATACAATTAAGATATATAAGGCATTATTTGATAAATGTGAGGGGATGTGTTCTGCCCCAAAATGGGATCTAAGAAAAGCCAGAGATTGAACTGGTCTGTAGTACAATTTCACACTGGTGCCATTCCATGGTAATCTTCCCAAGTAAAAATACATTTTTTATTTTCCTTTCTACTTTGTAGTTACTTGCATTGTTGGGCAGTGATTTTTAAGTGAAACTGCCTAGGAAGCAGAATTCAGTGACTGCTTTTAGCTCTATGTGATGAAAAAATGTTGGTTGTGTTTAGATTCCACATTTAGCGTTACTCCATAATTTCAGTCATCCTCTGACATATCTACAACAAGACATGGCAATCCCTGGCACTCACATCAGAGATGTCCAAGATGCCAGTTTCATTTGGCATTTGGCCTGATTGCTGCCACCACCACCCCCACCCCACTGGTGACAGCTCCCATGGGATGCTATGATCAATGTTGAATGTCCTTGTTTGCTTACTCCCAGGAGTTGGCACACTCTGTTCAGCAACTAGCACATACTGTGCTTCTATTGTTGTCACACTGTTTTTGAAACCTTACTACCTCCTATTGTGTAGTGCTATCACAGCTACAAAAAAACCACAAAATTGTTTGTATGTTGTTTGTCTATGTATATTAAAGATAGTTTCTAGTTCAGTGCCTTCCATATGGTAAGTACTCAATGTTTATTCAGACAACACCACCCTGAATGACCTTCTCTAGACCTTTTGTTGATAATCAAAGCATGTCGAGTTAAGGGTTCTTATGATTAAAAGTGCGTTCCATGCCATCTTTTGTAATCATTTTATATCTATGACATATCCATCATGGATATGTACCAATGAGACAACCCTGTTTCACTCATTGGCGCCAGGATGCTTATATCTTGCTATAGTGAAATCAGAGATTTTGTTGAATGTTTCAGGGCATAAATGGTTTAATTTATTTGAAGGTCCCAGCTGATAGGTCATGGATGATGGTAGTGATGGCAGTGGTTGCAATAAGAAAAATAGATTTTATATTCAACAACATGAAAGAGAAATCATTTTGAAAAATAATAGATGATTTGCTGATTTTACAGAGCCTGGTATGTACCTGCCTCCTCTTGAGGGGCATGAAGTACCAATTTCATAAATACATTAACTCTGGGAATGATAGAAGAAAAGGTGAAAAACATTAGCTATGCAAGACCCCTATTTTACCCAGAAGAAAAAAGAGAACTTTGTTTTTTTAGTCTAAAGGTAATGAACCGATTGATAAATGAACAATACAGCTGTTTCTCAAAGTTTAGTTCAAGGATTGGGTGCACCCCTAGTGAGCAAGTTGAAAAGTCAGATTCTAGGGTTCCACCTCAGACTGACTTTAAATTTGGGAAGGGTAAGGCCTAGGATTCTGCATTTTGACACTCATGCCTAGTGATTCTGATGTACACTGAAGTTTGAGAACCACTGACCTATAGGGTTCTCATTCTTAGGATCCCTTTGACTTGATTCCTGCCAATAGTGTATTGAATCCTTAGTGTACCTCTCCATGATGGATCTCAAAAACTAGGCCCAATTAGAGTCAAAAAAAAATCTTGGCTTTAAGGAATGGATTGGTGATAGTCCGCTCTCTGGTTTAAGTATGTCCCCTCCAAAATGTAGGTGTTGCCAATGTGGTGGTATTAAGAGGTGAGGCCTTTAAGAGGCAATTAGGCCATTATGGCTCCTGCCTTGTGAATGGGATTAAGGTCATTTTAAAAGTGGCTTTACGCTATTTAATAAATGGTGCTGGGAAAACTGGCTAGCCATATGTAGAAACTGAAATTGGATCCCTTCCTTACACCTTATACAAAAACCAATTCAAGATGGATTAAAGACTTAAACATTAGACCTAAAACCATAAAAACCCTAGAAGAAAACCTAGGCATTACCATTCAGGACATAGGCATGGGCAAGGACTTCATGTCTAAAACACCAAAAGCAATGGCAACAAAAGCCAAAATTGACAAATGGGATCTAATTAAACTAAAGAGCTTCTGCACAGCAAAAGAAACTACCATCAGAGTGAACAGGCAACCTACAGAATGGGAGAAAATTTTCACAACCTACTCATCTGACAAAGGGCTAATATCCAGAATCTACAATGAACTCAAACAAATTTACAAGAAAAAAACAAACAACCCCATCAAAAAGTGGGCAAAGGACATGAACAGACACTTCTCAAAAGAAGACATTTATGCAGCCAAAAAACACATGAAAAAATGCTCACCATCACTGGCCATCAGAGAAATGCAAATCAAAACCACAATGACATACCATCTCACACCAGTTAGAATGGCAATCATTAAAAAGTCAGGAAGCAACAGGTGCTGGAGAGGATGTGGAGAAATAGGACCACTTTTACACTGTTGGTGGGACTGTAAACTAGTTCAACCATTGTGGAAGTCAGTGTGGTGATTCCTCAGGGATCTAGAACTAGAAATACCATTTGACCCAGCCATCCCATTACTGGGTATATACCCAAAGGACTATAAATCATGCTGCTATAAAGACACATGCACACGTATGTTTATTGCGGCATTATTCACAATAGCAAAGACTTGGAACCAACCCAAATGTCCAACAATGATAGACTGGATTAAGAAAATATGGCACATATACACCATGGAATACTATGCAGCCATAAAAAATGATGAGTTCATGTCCTTTGTAGGGACATGGATGAAATTGGAAATCATCATTCTCAGTAAACTATCGCAAGAACAAAAAACCAAACACCGCATATTCTCACTCATAGGTGGGAATTGAACAATGAGAACACATGGACACAGGAAGGGGAACATCACACTCTGGGGCCTGTTGTGGGGTGGGGGGAGGGGGGAGGGATAGCATTGGGAGATATACCTAATGCTAGATGACGAGTTAGTGGGTGCAGCGCACCAGCATGGCACATGTATACATATGTAACTAACCTGCACAATGTGCACATGTACCCTAAAACTTAAAGTATAATAATAATAAATAAAAAAGAAAAAAAAAGATATGAAAGTCTCTTATCACCAGGCTCAAACAAATAAAGATCCTCAATAAAGAAAAATAAAAAAAAAATAAAAAATAAAAGTGGCTTTACGCAGTATTCAGCTCTCTCGCCCTTCTGCCTTCCATCATGTGAGTACACAGTGTTCCTCCCCTCTAGAGGATGCAGCAACAAGATGCCATCTTGGAAGCAGAGAATAGCCCCCACTTCATAATCAAACCTGTTGGCACCTTGATCTTGGAATTTCTAGCTCCCAGAACTGTGAGAAAATAAATTTCTCTTCTTTATAAGATACCGAATCTCTGGTATTTCATTATAACAACATGAACAAAGACAATCTAATTATTCTTTCAAGAGAGTGAGATTTATTAGGGCCTATTATGTGCCAGGCCCAGGGCTAGGCACTAGCTATACAAAAATGGATGTGTGATCCCTTCCCTAAAGAGGCTTATGAGTAATTTTCTATGAATTATCTAGTAAAATCAAGGACATTAGCCATGAAATAGAAAATGAATTAAATTTACTCTATGTCATGGTACCAAAAAAGTACCAAATAATTTTGTGGGTTTAGATATATAAAAAATATGTTTGTAGAAGTGTCTGGAGAGTCACTAGCAATAATGGATGTATCCCTCATGTCTCACTATGAACGAACTGTTTCCAGCTGAGATCCCTGTAATTTGCAGGTGCTGTTTACCATGTAATTTTACCATAGGAAACAAGGGTGTAATCACTTAATAAAGTGTAAAGAATTAGATTTTTTTCCCCCTTGAGCAAAATACCTGGCTGTGGCCAACATTCCTGATGCTTCCTCCCTTGTGCAATAGGAAAGCAATATTCTAAAAGAGAAGACTGTTTTATTCATATCCTGCAACTTGCCTCTGGAGGCTATGCTAATGAATGCAAAACTCAAGCTAGAATTCCAGATATTTTGTGTGAGCAGCCACTGATTTTTGTCTTTACCATTATACAGAGGTTAGTTTTCCCTGCTACCTCTAACTGAGATGCAAAAAAGGGCCCTGTGAATAGGGACTCTCTCATTTTAAGCAGTGTTTTTGTGTTGTTTTCTTCTTATTTTTATTGAAAAAATAGAAACTGTGTGTATTAGTCCATTTTCATTCTGCTGATAAAGGCATACCTAAGACTGGGCAATTTAAAAAAGAAAGAAGTGTAATTGGACTTACAGTTCTCTGTGGCTGGGGAAGCCTCACAATCATGGGGGAAGGCAAGGAAGAGCAAGTCACGTCTTACATGGATGGCAGCAGGCGAAGAGAGAGAGAGCTTGTGCAGGGGAAGTCCTTTTTTTAAAGCCATCAGATCTCATGAAACTTATTCACTAATTACAAGAACAGCAGGGAAAGACTTGCTCCCATGATTTAGTTGCCTCCCACCAGGTCCCTCCCACAACACATGGGAATTAATCATGAGATCTGAGTGGGGACACAGCCAAACCATGAACTATGTTCAAAGCATTTTCATATACAGGCAGGCAGTTCTCTTCTAATGAACACTTGACTTATGAATGTCCCATATTCATCAACAACCTCTCTTGAGGGACTTTGAACTACTCTTACTACTCATGGAAGGTGGAGTTGTTTCTGCTGTCTGCAGAAGTTTGTTTCTCCCTCAACTCTCCTCTTCTGGGGGCTTGAGTTCTCACAAGCTCCTATTAGACCCTTAGAACAGTTAATACAAGAGTATCTTTTCCTACTGACACCACTAGGACACAGGAAGGTGCTAGGGCCCCTGCCAGAACTCCCATAGGAGCTCAGCCCATGAGGGAGCACAACAAGTATGAGGGAATCTCTGGAATTGTAGTTGGTAATGGTGGGGAGGTTCTTCATCTGTATTTCAAAATATCTTTTCCTAGAAATAGCATTGTGCTGAATAGCCTACCCTTGTAGAACTTGGGTGTATGATAGATTCACCAATCTAGACCACAGCCAGAAATCAAGCAGTAAACAAATGGTTTCTAAGCCACTAGAAAATATGCATCTTACTTATTGGAAAAGCCATTCAAAACCACACTCATTGCCTGTTTATTCTGTTTGTACATAAGTCTTATTAGTTTTAACTAAATGTCAAGCCTATAGCAGATTATAAGCAGCAAATCTGAAAGGACTGGAAAAGATGTTACAGGTAGGTAAAGTGAAATCTGATAGTTGATGGCAAGACAAAAGATAAAATAACATTAAAAAGAAGTTTAAGCACTCAAAAACCAATCACAATGAAACAGTACTTCACATCCACCAGAATGGTGGATTGATTAAAAATACTGACAGTACCAACCGTTGGTGAAGATGCAGAGCACTGGGACCCTTTATGTTGTTGGTGGGCATTTAAAATGGTAGTCACTCTGGAAAATAGTTTGGCAGTTTCTTACAACAAATACCATATAACCCAGAGGTTCTACTCCTAGGTGTTTACCCAAGAAACATGAAAATATAGGTCTACACAAAGACTTGTACATGAATGTTAATATTAGCTTTATTTATAATAGTCCCAAACTAGGAAAAACCCAAATGTCTATCAATGGGAGAATTCATAGAAAAAGTGTGATAGAGCCATACAGTGAAATACTGCTACTCAGCACTAAAAAGGAATGAACTAGTGATACATGCAACAACATGAATGAATCTCACTGACAGTATGTTGAGTGAAAATTCATATTCATTCATACATATGAAAAATTATAATGGATGATTGTAATCTAGAACAGGAAAAATTAGCTATTGTGATAGAAATCAGAACAGTAGTTGTCTCAGGGTCAGGGGTACTGGAGAATGACTGAAGGGCACAAGAGAAAATTTTAGGGGGTGATGGAAATCTTGATTTGTCTTGAGTTTGGTGGTAGTTACAAAAGCATGTATATTTATCAAATCTCTTCAACCTGTATGCTTAAAATTTGTGCATTTTATTGCATCTAAATTATATATCAAATTTTTGTAAAGTACAAAAATTTCAAAAGGGAAAAAAATCCTTCAGAAGATCCCCCTGCTGCAGGATCTAAGTCTAAATTCCTCAACATGATCTGGCTCTTACTTAATACTCCTTGGCTTATTTCTCACCATTCCCTCTCACCTCCTACCACTTATTCTAAGCTACTTATAGTTCCAAAAGTTGTTATTCTTTCTTTTTCCTCTGAACCTTTAAGCACAGCACTCCTTTTTCCTGGAATTCCTTTTCCATTTTCCATTTATCACTAAATCATTGACATCCTTTAGGACTCACAGACGTAGCACACCTCCTCCAAGACGACTTGTTCACTTTCAGGTTGTGTTAGATGCTTCCCCTCTTGCTCCCAGAGAACTTGAAGCTCCTCTCCATCAAAGCATGTATTGCTCTATAATGTAATTGTAATAATTAAAAAACCCTCAAACCCATAGTGGACTGAGGTCATTTAATGTACAGGCAAATAGTCCTCCACATATTCAGTAAGCCCTGAATTAAATCACATATTATAAACTAATTTCTTTTTTATTGCATTATACTAGGCCCTATCATATACTTTAATATTCATAAACACTGAAGTAAATATTGTTATTACGGGGTTTTTTTAGTTTTTAAGTTCACGGGTACATGTGCAGAATGTACAAGTTTGTTACATACGTAAATGTGTATCCTGGGCGTTTGTTATACAAATTATTTCATCACCCAGGTATTAAGCCTAGTATCCATTTGTTATTTTTCCTGATCCTCTCCATCCTCCCACCTTCCACCCTCCAATAGGCTCCAGTGTGTGTTGTCCCCACCATGTGTCCATGTGTTCCCATCATTTAGCTCCCACTTATAAGTGAAAACATACCATATTTGGTTTTCTGTTCCTGCATTAGTTTGCTAAGGATAATGGCCTCCAGCTCCATCTATGTCACTGCAAAGGACATGATCTCATTCTTTTTTAATGGCTGCATAGCTGAAGTAAGTTTCAGCACTCAAAGTTATCAAGAAAACTCTTCTATCCAGGATGACTTGTAGAGTTGCAAATGATTGAGATTTTATTGTAAACAGCAGTTTAGTTTTATACTATTATTAGTACTTAGCTTATTTATATTGTGAGTTAAGTAACTTTCTGTGGGCTTATCAGGAGAACTAGCCAAACTTTATTATGTTGATTGTATGAGAAAATGCATTTTTACATTCCAATCAAGTGACTCAAAAATACTACTCAGTTGAACCATGTGAAATTGTTGATTGATATTCAACCATTTTTGACAAAAATGGCAGTTTATTTTGAAATGCAGTCCTGTTGACAAGATGGAAATTACCTACACATTGATTTATTAATTTTATATTTAATACATTCATGTATCCTTCAAGATGCTAATCATACACCTTAAGGATATTGGGTAAATCACAGAATTTTGAAGAAAATTTGTGTAGAATATTGGGGCTTTCTTGGGTCCAACCCATTTTTTTTCCACTTAATCAGAGATGGAGCAGACATGAGGACTCTGGAATTGTTTATTTTTTGAACTGATAATAGAATGAAAATGCAGATTCATTTGTTCTATTTTAGGCCCCAAATTAACCATTCTATTTTGAAGATTAAGTTTAATAATAATAGTAATAGCAAACATTTATTAAGTGCATGCTACATGCTAAGTACTGTTCTAACTCTGCAACTGTTTTATCTGCAAAGTACTATTATTATCCCTACTTACTGATGAGGAAACTAAAGTTTAAGTAACTTGTTCCAGGTTATACAGCTAGTAAGTGGCAGAGTTGGCATTAGAATCACTCAGTCCTACTACCGTGTTTACTGTTTACCTCAAGCACATGGTTTTACCACAGTAAAGCACTCATGCTAAAAGATTATGATTCGATTCAGCAAATATATATTTAAGCTATGATTATTAGTGAAGCCAGACCCATTCACATATGAAACATATTGTATTATTATCAGAGACCATTATAAGACAGTAGAGGACCAGGTACCAAAATTAGTCTTATAGACCACAAGTGCTATAGGAATCTCAGAAGAGGAGAAAATAATTGTGTACTTTGTCATGACTAACTCCCAGAAGAGCATTGACAAATAGTACCTCAGTATTGGATGCACAGCATTTTGGGAACAAACCAAAATTACATCATAAATAGCAATGTGGCAAAATCATGAATGTGTAATAATGAAGTCCAATGGGGAGCAGCAAACTCAAGGTTTTCTTTCTTTCTTTCTTTCTTTCTTTCTTTCTTTCTTTCTTTCTCTTTCTTTCTCTTTCTCTTTCTTTCTTCTTCTTTTTTTTTTTTTTTACAGAGTTTTGCTCTTGTTGCCCAGGCTGGAGTGCAGTGGTGCGACCTCAGCTCACTGCAACCTCTGCCTCCCAGGTTCAGGCAATTCTCCTACCTCAGCCTCCCCAGTAGCTGGGATTATAGGCACCCCCCACCACCACACCTGGCTAATTTTGTATTTTTAGTAGAGATGGGGTTTCACCATGTTGGTCAGGCTGGTTTCGAACTCCTGACCTCAGGTGATCCGCCCACCTCGGCCTCCCAAAGTACTGGGATTACAGGCGTGAGCCACTGCTCCCAGCCAAATTCAAGGTTTTCTGTTCAATTTTCTGTTCAACTCAAATTCTGAGTGAGCATCCTCAGTATGTGTGGGAAGTTAGAAATTTGTGGCTAGGCTCTCTGAATCCCAGAAATATATGAAGAAATGGGACCTGATGGATTATTTATTAGATATTCAGGGTGGAAGAAATGGGATTCAGAAATTAACCAAAATGTCATGCCTACATGATTGGAATAATAATGGTATCAAAAATAAAATGGTTTGTACAGTGGAGGGGAAGATGGGCTCAGGCTTTAGACACATCAAACTTAAGGTACAGGTAGACTGTCTATGGAAAGCTGGTTTTTTATGTTGGCTATGACTGAGTGGGGTCAACCTTTGACTAATGTACTTGTAATTTTTACAGATGGCCCTATTGAATTTCTTCTTCCCTGATGAAAAGCCATACTCTGAAGAAGAAAGTAGGCGTGTTCGCCGCAATAAAAGAAGCAAAAGCAATGAAGGAGCAGATGGTAAGTCTACTCAGTTGATCCTTTATCACTTCTGAATTATTTGTTAGTAAAAGTATCCTTTTAAGAACTACCTTCTTGGTAGGGCATGGTGGCTCACGCCTGTAATCCTAGCACTTTGGGAGGCCCAGGCGGGCAGATCACTTGAGGTGAGGAATTCAAAACCAGCCTGGCCAATATGGTGAAACCCTGTCTCTACTAAAAATACAAAAAAAATTAGCCGGGCCTAGTCCCAGCTGCTTGGGAGACTGAGGCAGGAGAATCGCTTGAAACTGGGAGGTAGAGGTTGCAGTGAACTGAGACTGTGCCACTGCACTCCAGCCTGGGTGACAGTGTGAGACTCCATCTCAAAAAAAAAAAAAAAAAAACACTACCTTTTCAAGTGTGCTTCATCATCTTATATACTGTCCACCACAGACCCAAGGTCATAGACTATTTCTGCAGCCTAACCTACCAATCAGTCCTTTAACATAGAACTAACTATACAAGGATCCTCCCTCCTCCAACTCCAGATACCTTCAGTCCTTTCTCAGTATGTCTGAGAGCCATGATAGCATTTGTATCTCTCAAAATCACCCTCTATAAGGGCCTCATCTCTCCCGGAGATGTCCCACACCTATTAAGGTCAACAGGAGGATTTGGTCCTATTCTTGGAATTGACAGTGTTGTACCCTGCTAGCACTTACATGATGTGTTAATTCCAATGATAATTTTATCAATGTTGGTATCCACTACCATGCCCAAATCTGAACTAGACCTTCTAGAACTAGTTTATAAGTTTCTTGTGGGCAGAGATTTCATTTCTCTTTGTATAAGCCTAGAATCTAGCCTACTATCTGGAACATTGTTGGTGATTGTTATGTAAGTTGATGATGTTGACTGCCCCTTCAGCTAGGCAGTGATGTATCAATGGAAACCATCCCTGTTCTGGGTGTAATAGCTTTGAGTTAACTAGCAATGCATTCTGTGGGGCATAACAAAATGTTGAGCTAGCTCCTGGGCAGGGTCTTTGAATTGCTCTGATATTTCAGCATCACTCTGTCAATTGACATAATGCTACCCCTTTGGGCACAGGGGTTTGTAGAATACATAGCTCTGGGCTGCTGCAAAGGCATCTGGATTCAAAGACAGCATGTGTCTGGCTACATCTGCCAATAATATGTGTCTGGAGGGTTACAAAGCAATATGACTTTATACAGATGAAAATGAAAATTTTAAACTGACATTTGTTGATGTGAGTAAGGGCCACTGATGGAAGCAGTTTTAGAGGGCGGAAGCTATTAAAGAGATGGAGCCAGGACTTTGTCAGTAGGGGCAATAAGAAGTATAACTGGCTGAAATCTGAGAAAGAGCTCAGAACAAGGACCCCATAATAATACCAAAAAAAAAAAAAAGAGCCAGAGCAGTAAGATAGGGTTTTCTAGTCAGTGGAGGTGGCAGCAGCATTGAGCCTTTGAATGGAGAACTGGACCAGTGGGGCCATTCTCTAGAGAAGTCATTTTGCATACAATTGATGACCAATTCAAGCCTAAGAAATGCAGTCCATGTAGTAAAAGTTACCCATTATTCACCTACTACTTGTAGCCAGTTTCCCAGAAGTCTTCTGGCTATGTGGAAGCAGGGAGCTAAGAAGCATGGACCCTTTCCTCTCCTAATCATCTCACCCTCTGATACATGTAAGTCTCTCCACCTTCGGCTTTTCCCCTGAGGCTACTCCCACAACCATCAAACTTTTCATAATCCCTGGTTGCAAAGGAAGAGAGGAGACAGGTGGTAAGAGCAATATCACCTTCTATAGTGGGCGTGGTCTTCCCTCCCTCTCTGAGTGGAAAGTCTAATGGCTTCTAAGGTTTACCTCTTCATCTAACCTCCCAAGTTTTCTCTTAAAGAAGATAATTTCCTCCTTTCCCTAAAACTACTTTATCCAAATTCAGCTACCAACGTCTCTGATACCGATCTTCCTTAGAATGTTTATTCTGTCCTAATACAAAACAGTTTTCTCTCTGGTCAAGGTCAAAGCCTCTCATTAATTTTTAGCACTTCTTATATACTTCCCTCCTGATCTGATACTCTAGTCAGTCACTAGACTCTAGTCTCTTGGTGCCAATGCCAAGTTTCTCATGCAGTCCAGGCATTTTTCTTTAATCAGTATAGCTTGGAGGAATCCAAGAGTCCCTTAGAGTTAGGAGTATAGAATGCCTGGGGGTCCTTGAATTTTATTAGATTTCCAACTTTTCACCTGGTGGTCTGTAGAACCATTTCTTTAGATGTGGCAGATGCTCCAATGAGTTAAAGAGTGGTAAGTCAATCCAAATCTCCTTTTCCTTTGAACCATTCTTGTTACTCTGATGAGCGTATACTATATTTATTCAATACACTCATCAAATATTTACTAAGTAAATACAGCAGTTTATATAGTACTTGAATAAACATTCAATAAGGATTTTTTTTAATATCCCCACTGCCTAGAAACAGACTTGGCACCTAGTAGACCCTCAATAAATATTTCCTGTTGCCCTCAAAGTGATTTACTTCCAGCATAAAGAGGCAGACAATAAATAAAGTTGGTTAAATTTGATAAGTGGTATGAAGAAAAATATAGCTGAGCAACAGGGAGAGAGAGTGATGGGGTATGCTGTAAGGTGATCAAGGAAGGTATCTCTGATAAGGGAACATTTGGGAAGAGACCTGAATGAAATGAAGTAAGAGCTATGCAAATGTCTGGGGAAAAAAGAAGCAGAAAATTCAAAGGCTCTGAAGCAGAAGAATGTTTGGTATGTTCCAGAAAGATCAATGTGGCTGGGAGCAGAGTAAGAAGAGGAAGAGGGAAGGAGATGAGTTAAGAAAGCAAAATCCAATCTAGAGCCTTGTTGGCCAAGGTAAGGACTCTGGCTTTTATTCTGCATGAAATGGAGGACCACTGGAGGATTTTGAGCAGAGGAATGACAGGATCTGATGTATGTTTTAACAGCATTCCTCTGGCTGCTGTATTGAAAATAGGTGCAGGAAGAAAGGATACAAGCAGGAAGAATCTTTAGGAGAGTATTACAATAATCCAGGCAAGAGATGATGGTGGCTTAGACCAGGATGGAAGCAGTGTGGGTGGGGAGAAGTGGTCAGATTTTAGAGAGATTTTGAAGGAATGGCTGAAGGATTTTTCAGATTGATTAGATAAGGGATATGACAGACAGAGAAGAGGCATCAGTGACCCCAGGGTTTTGGACTTCAGGAACTAAACAGGTAGAATTGCCATTTCTGAGATGAGGAAGCAAAGGAGAGAAGCAGTGTAGAGGAATATGGGGAAAGAGTTTAGTTAGGCTTGTTAAATTTGAGGTAGCTATTAAACAGCCAAGTGGATATATAAGTCTACACTAAACATCACTGTGTATCATGAAAATAAGATGACTCTCTTTTGTACAAAGGACTTGTCATTGAAGAAGTGAGTCAGTCTGGAAACTGCTCTGAACAGAATAAGAGGTAGGATGGGATAGGTAAATCATAGTGGGGTGAGTTATGGCCAAAAAAAAAATCTATGCCAAGAGATTTTTTAAAAAATCTTATCAGGTGTTGATTCTAAATTCACAAATTACTTGATATGTTATAATAAAAATTTAGCTATCTAAGCTCAGGTTTGCCTCACAAGTGTCAAAGAACAAGTCATTTACCTTGAAGAGTTAAGAACATGGCAGAAGTTCATGACCAGCCTGGGCAACATGGTGAAACCCCGTCTCTACCAAAAATACAAAAAAAAAAAAAAAAAAAATAGCGGAGCACTGTGGCAGACACCTGTAGTCCCAGCTACTCAGGAGGCTGAGGTAGGAGAATTGCTTGAGCCCAAGAGGCAGAGGTTGCAGTGAGCCAAAATCGTGCCACTGCACTTCAGCCTAGGCAACAGAGTGAAACTCCATCCAAAAAAAAAGAAAGAAAGAAAGAAAAAGAAAGTCTAGACCCTACTTCATTTGTTTGGTCATTCATCATTTAACAAATGTTTTTTACAGGTGCCCGCCACAACACCCAGCTAATTTTTGTATTTTTAGTAGAGACTGGGTTTCACTATGTTGGCCAGGCTGGTCTCGAACTGCTGACGTTGAGTGATCCGCCCACCTCAGCCTCCCAAAGTGCTGGGATTACAGGGGTAAGCCACTGCATCCAGCCTAGACTTTCTTTCTAGGAACTATAGATATTAAGCTTAATGATCTCCACAAATCCCTGTGAGAGAAAAAAATTTTTATAAACAGTTCATTAACTCTTGGAAACGGAAGGGATGTAGTGATCCTTAGGAGCTGCATAGGTTCACCAAGAACAAATCAGGCTGCAGAAGCCTATTTTCCTGTTTTCATCAGACTATTAAACTAGTTGATTAGAGGCATAGCATACGCATAGTCTATCTTGCCTTTTAAAAAGAAAGTCAGTGGCAATATCCAGGGTATATACAATCTTTCTGACTCACCATTCAAGAATGACTAGGTTCATCTCAGTTTCTCCATTCAAATTACTTTATAAATGAAGGCATTGGCTAGCTAAGCAGGAGTCTCAAACACACGGTTAGTTTCAACTCTTAGAAAAGAAGTGAATTTCGTTTTCTTTACTACATTTCTTCCTTGAATTCACTGACTTGAGTTGGCCAGAAGTATTTCAGATCGTTTAAGTTTATTCGTACTAATTATGTGAGGCCTTTGGTTGTTATTCTTCTTCAAAGAAAGTATGATACCTTCACTGTGGGTGTTGAGTCACAACAGTTCTAGAAATCTGTGCCAGGATTTCTTGCTGTGTCTTATCTTTGTGATGTGTTTCTGAAGTAATAATAGCTCCAGGTGGCTTGTTTGGTCATCTCTTGCACAGCACTCCAGAAATCCACAGAACTTTATTTTCTAGTTAGAATGAAATGTAGAATGTATTTGGGAGGTCATGAGGCCTTAGAATCAGGTAAAATGAATCCAGAATTCCCAAGGAGGTAGTTTCCATATTTCACAAATATTATTGTAAAAACATCTGTTCTCTTCCGATAGGAGCATTTTCAGGAGTTAATAAAAATCTTAATATCTCTCCATACCTGCCTGCCTTCCATGTTTCCGTCCTGGTAAGAGAATAAAAGTGCAGCATGGTGTAATAGAAGAGGTACTAGACTGAGCTGCAATTTCTTGATTCCAATCTTGATGTCACTGCCACCTTACCAGCCATGTGAACTTGGAGAAGTCACATACTTCTAAGCTTCAGTTTTCTTGTCCTTAAAACAGGGATAATTAGCCCTGCTTACCTCATAGAGTTGTTGTGTTTATCAAAAGTGTTAATGTCTGCAAAAGTACCTCATTTTATTTTATTTTATTTTTGAGAGGGAATCTCGCTCTGTCACGCAGGCTGGAGTGCAGTGGTGCAATCTCAGCTCACTGCAATCTCCGCCTCCTGGGTTCAAGTAATTCTCCTGCCTCAGCCTCCCAAGTAGCTGGGATTACAGGCACCCGCCACCACACCTGGCTAACTTTTATATTTTAGTAGAGGCAGGATTTCACCTTGTTGGCCAGGCTGATCTCAAACTCCTGACCTCAAATGATCCTCACACCTCGGCCTCCCAAAGTGCTGGGATCACAGGCACGAGCCACTGCACCTGGCCTACAAAAATACTTCAAAAATTATTAAGTGCTATTACTATGCTCTCTCTGGAAAATGAACATACTAGTATGGTGTGCCAGGCATTTGGGGCATTCACATTCCCTAATTTATGGACAACAATTATAATTTCTTCAAAAATGCTCTCTATCAGCCAAATTGCCCATTTTTGTTCTCACTCATGCTATCCAAGCCCATAGGAAGAAGACTCCAAGCCTCACACTATGGCCTACCTCATCACAGCAAATGATCACATCTGCACATTGCTCTGTGGCACTATCTCACTCTGGCTGGCTGGCTGTATATATGTATCCCTTTTTGTTAGTATTTCAGAAATTTCTCTTCCTTGTAGTTTACTTTTGGACATATCAAAAAACTTAGTATTCTTTTCTACTATTATAAAAGAGTAGAGGGAAAAACAAGATTGAAATATATCCTTTGTACTTCAATTTTTAAAAATAATAATGGAATGGGGCATAGCTACTATTAAATTGATACAGATGAACATGAGAGTCTATGATGTCAAAGAAAACAGACTTTCTGCCCGTACAAATGTTAGCTAGAATTAAGAATTGCCCTCATTTTAGTATTGCTCTTGTATTTATTGCTTTCAGTGAGCCATCACTGTGGATTATCAAATGAGAGAGTAAAATCATTTTGAGAGCGATAGAGTTTCAGGGGCTTGTTCACAAGACAAAAGTAAAGCTTTTGAAGGCTCACCATGTGTGTGGACTGGAAGAGGATTGTTGATTTCAGATGTAGAATCCCCAAGGTTGCCTGCTGGTAGTGGGTGCCAACAGCTTAAGTGCCCACAGCAGAACACTCTGGAGAGTGGCTTTGTATCAAATAAGACATTAAGTAAGCTAAAATATCTAGCTTGCTCATACTCCAAAATATCCTTTAAAACTGTATTTTCATTGATGGAACTAGCCCTGCAGTAAATGATCTCAACAGGCCATCACCACTAACACTTGGTTAACAAGCATTTTTAGAATACCAACTGCTTGTAAGACGTTGTACCAGGTTCTGTAATTGGTATAGCTACCAAACTCCTGTACTTAGTATGTAAGGCCTAAATTGAATTGGGTATAGAGGTTAAAGATTAAGATGCTTAAAATATTTATGGGATTTTTTAAATTACAAAAATGATACATATATTATAACAAATATGAGCAATACAGAATCAGGAAAGGTATAATGTGAACATGCCCTCCCCACCCACTGCCCCGCTACAATAGTGCTTATAAAGTTAAGACATCTTTGAGGAATATCTCACTTGCCTAAAGGAAGTCATAGGCCCACCTGACCTGATGTTCTCTAAAGGTCCTTCCTGTCTACTCAGTCTCTCTAAAGTTCCTTCTAGTTATTTTTTTCTCAATATTAGGGAAATTGGTGAACTCTAAGCCAGGAGATCTAGATTCTAATTCCAGCTCTGCCATTAGTAGTTATAGTAGCAGGATGACCTTAGGAAAGTCTTACTTCACTTCTCTGATCTTAGTCTCTTCTAAAGGGTTAAACTAGAATCAGTGATTCTCAACTGGATTGTAAGAGATCCAAAAGCATATAAGGAGTTTTTTTTGAAGCATGCATACTCCTGGGAATTCTGACCACTCTACACCCCATTAAGAAAACTATACTGAGGAAGGTACTATTACTGATGAGAGCATATCATATCCTTCAGATGTATTAGGATAAGAAAAGATGTTGAACTACTAGAATAGATGGTTGAATTGTTTCCTTCCAACTCTGATATAACTTGTTACTAACTATTCCTGACTTCTATAATATAATGATAATAGCTAGGCTAGTTTTAGCCAATCAGATGATGTCTAGATGATTAAATACTAAGGGTTTCAATTTGGATGGTCAGTGAGCCTTTTCATTAGCATCCCTGAGAACGCTCAATAAGGATTAAGTGCATGCAAATGGTTTCATGAAGTGAAGGCTAAGAAGGTTAATCTGTTGGCTGAGTGGTGAACTGCTAGCTCACTTCTGTATGGCTCCTCAAAATATCACAGGCAGATATAGATGTGTGGTCAGAAGGCACCTGTTGGCTCTGTAGTGTATTACTTACACAACCCTGCCTTACCCTAGATTCTACTCCTTGACCTGTAGGGCCTCTTCAGTCTCAAAGATAAGGAACTACTACAGCTTCCTTTTTTAAAAAACTCATTCATTCAGTAAATGTTTATTAAGTACCAAACTAGTTGTTAAATCAATGTTTATTGATTACCCTTCCAGACACTAAGGGCACAGTAGTGAACAAGATAAGACCCTACCCTAATCAAACTCACTGTGGATGATTTCAATACAGTGTAGTGACCATATAATGGGGTAAGCACAGGGTGCTATGGGACACACTGGCACCTGATCTAGACTTGGGAGGACAGGGAATGTCTCCTAATAAGTGTAACATCTGAGCTGCAAACTGATGGATGCTATAGTTAGCCAAATGAAGATTTGAGGGAAGTGTGCACCAGGCTGAGAGAATATACATGTTGGAAGGCTTAGAGTAAAGAGGGAGCATGGCTCATTTAAGGAACTAAAAGAAGTTTGTAAGGGTGTAGGATAAAGCTCTAAAGTGAAAATGATCATAAATGAGCTGGCCAAGAGGGGTCAAATCACGCAGGGCTTTGGAATCCATTTTATGGAATTTAGAAACTATCCTAAAGGCAATGGGGAAGTACAGGATCAACGTCAAGAATAGATTATATGGCAAATATCTTCAAATGCTAAACACACATACTGTAATCCAGCAATTCCACTTCTATTTATAGATATACTAACATACTGGAAATCATTTATCAATGAAGATATTCTTTGCTGTACTATTTATAATAGCAGAGAATTGGAAATACATATCCATTATTTAGGAACTCATTAAATATGATAAATCTGTAACTGGTCATCATGGTTGCTCTGAGGAAGAAAACTGAGTGTTTGGGGCTGAGGTGAGGAGGGAGTTGACTAGTTGAACATGTGCATGTTCTACCAGTTTAAAATAAACAGATAAAATTTAATTTTAAAAATAGTCTGGACACGGTGGCTTACGCCTGTAATCCCAGCACTTTGGGAGGCCAAGGTGAGAGGATGGCTTGAGGCCAGGAGTTTGAAACCAGTCTGGACAACATAGTGAGACTGCATCTCTACAAAAATTTTTTTTTTATTAGCGAATTGTGGTGGCATGCACCTGTAGTCCCAGCTACATGGGAGGCTAAGGTGGGAGGATTGCTTGAGCCTAGGAGTTCAAGGCTGCAGTGAGCTATGATTGAGCCTCTGCTCTCCAGCCTGGGTGACAGTACAAGACCGTTTCTCAAAAAAATAAAAATAAATAAAATGGTCATGATATGCCATTTTCTACTCATTACCTAAATACATTAGCAACAATTTTATAATACATTAACATCCTATTATAATTAGGGGTGGAAAAACTCATATATTGCTGGAAAGAATGTAAATTGTTATAACCATTTTGGATTTTAATCTCTCTGGTAAAGTTAAACATTAGGATACCTGTGATCCAGCATTCACTGTCTTGGGAATCTAGCCTACAAAAATAAGAATTCGGCCGGGTGCAGTGGCTCACGCCTGTAATCCCAACACTTTGGGAGGCCGAGGCAGGTGGATCACCTGAGGTCAGGAGTTCGAGACCAGCCTGGCTAACATGGTGAAACCCCGTCTCTACTAAAAATACAAAAATTAGCCAGGTGTGGTGGCATGGCCTGTAACCCCAGCTACTAGGGAGGCTGAGGCAGGAGAATTGCTTGTACCCGGGAGGTGGAGGTTGCAGTGAGCCAAGATCGTACCACTGCAGCCTTGGCAAAAGAGTGAGACTCCATCTCAAAAAAAAAAAAAAATGAGAATTCTAGTATATAGGTCATACATAAAAGGGTATTTGTTATATCACTGTTTTGTTGCCAAAAGGAGGGATAACTCTAATATCTATGAATAAGAAAATGGTAAAATAAACTACGACATAGACATACTATTGAATATTATGTATATTATTATTCAGTGTAATAATAATAGTAATATTATTACTATTAAAAGGAATGAGTTCTATGTAGTTCTGTGTAGGGGTCTGAAGTAGCCATGTTCTATTGCTAGGTTTAAAAATGCAAGTTTTAGAGTAATGTGTATAATATGATCCCATTTTCATAGAGAAAGATTTTAACATATATTTTTTATTTTATATGTAAACATATATAAAATATTTTATAAATATTATAGGTGTGTGTGTGTGTGTGTATATATATATATATAAACATAGGAACAGATGTGGGAAAGGGAAGCATCAGTGAATATCGATTACCTTGGGTGGAAGAGGGTTGGATGGGAAGGGAATAACTATTAAATGGTTCTTTATGTAGTTCTATATGTTTGATTTGTTACAATAACATGTGTAACTGTAATTTATAAGAATATAAAAAGTGGTTAAAGTGGATAGAAAATAATGGACGTGAGAGGGCATAATGAAGACAAAGAAGGGAGGAGATTGCTGTAATGATACACAAAAGGAATGACAGTGGCTGAATTAAAGTAACAGCAATAAAGACAGAAGTAGATAGATTGAGTTCCTAGGTAGAAAAAATAGGACTTGGTGATTTGATTGAAGGGAGAAAAAGAAGAGTCAAGGAAGCCACCCAGGTTTCTGGCAAGGTACTATACTAGTCACTGATATAATGATCGGGGAAGAAGATGTGTGGTTTTGGACAGGTTGAGTTTCAGGTACCAGTGGGAAATTCAAGGAGGAGAAACCTGTAAGCAGTCCAAGATATGCATCTGAAGCTCAAGAGAGATAGCTGGTCTGAAAATATAGATATGGAGATAATTAGCTACATTAGGACTCTCTCAGTTACAAGTGACAGATAGCTGGCCTAAATTGGCTTAAGATTTTAGAAAAGAAGGAGGGGGAGGATTTATTGCCTCATTTAACTGCAAAGTCCTTCATGAAGCTGGCTTAAAACATGGCTTAACCTTGGGGCTTAAATGATATCATCAGGACTTTCTCCGCTCTGCTTTCCTTTGTATTGGCCTCATTCTTCACGTAGGTTCTCACTATGAGGTGACAAAAATAGCTACTAGAAGCTCTAGACTTACATCTTACCAATTCAACAAGCCCAGTGGAAAGAGGATGCCTTATTCAGTAAGAAAGATGTTGGCAACACTGGTGAGAGCAGTTTTAGTACAGTAGTTGGGGCAGAAGGGTTCATGATGAAACCAGATGAGGAATTAGAAAACAGCAAATATAAACAAAAGAGAGGAGGAGAAGAGAGGAATAGCTAGAGATTCATTAAGCATCTATTATGTGGAAGACACTGTGTTATATTACACCCGGGGACACAAAGATGCATAAAATATGGCGTTTTTTTTAAGCTCTGGAAGCCCACAGCCTTCAGAAAAGAGAAAATCTTATAAGTAATTCACAAAGGTGATAGATAAGTACTTACATAGAAGTATGATAAGACTGCCATGGGAGCATAGAGGAGGGAACCACAGAATGGTCAACCAAATACATTAAATACATCTCTGAGGAGAAGTGCATAATGGCTGGCATATACTAGGCATGCATATATGATGAATTAGGTGACAATTATGTTTTGGAAGGTGAATGGGACTTTGATGAAGAAAGCTAGACAACCCATTTCTAACAAAGGGAACAGCAAGTACAAAGCTAACCAATCCCCTAGGTTTGCTGGCTTTCCTCTTGGCATGAGGCTTAGAATAAGGGCTGAGAGAAAGCCAAAACTGTTGGGCAGAGAAAATGTGACAAGAGGCCAAAATAGCCTAAGGGGGCCTTCAGATGCCCATTCAGGTACTTAATAAGTGGCCTTTCAATCCCAAATTATCTTAGCATCTTCCCTACCTCACTATTTCTCTCCGCTAGCCTCCGTACACAGAAATAAATGTTAGCAAGGCAAGCACAATTCTTCCTTGCTAATAAATATAAAATGTAAGCCATGTATAATGGTTCTTAACACTGGTAGCAGTTTTAATTTCTCTGATCTTCTACTATACCAATATCTGGTGCAAGGCAGCAAAATACATTTAGTACCTTGATGTAATTTAGAAGCAATGATTGATCCTACCTTCCTTGTGTAAGACTCTTAGCTGACTTAGAGAACATAAGTCCTATGTAATTAACATGTTCACAAATGTAGAGAGAGCTGTTTTTGAAATGGTGAAGTACCAAGGACGCTTTGCTGTAAGCTTATGAATCTTGGCTGCATTTTACCACTGCTTCCAGCATGTAGCTCCTTTAATGAACCTAGTACTCTGGGGCATTAAGTCACTTGTTTAGGGTCTAGTCATGCTGAATTCTATATACTGCGAGCCAGAGGTCTAATCAACCTATGCTCTTTGTCACATGGTATACTGGAAAGAAGAGGTCTTTGTGCAGATCTATTCTCCCTATAGCACAACAAGTCGTGGGCCTGGCCTGCTGCCAGAAAGTTAGTAGTGTCATCTGTGTAGATGAAATTCAGCAACTCATTATCTTACATTGTGCCAGAAGAGTGGGAAGAAGATTGACTTGGTAATTTGCTATGTTTCGATCCTAATCTGTTTAGAAATATGATTTCTTTAAAAGGAAATGGAAAAGAATGTGTTTCTCATGATAGCTTCACAGTATCTCCTGAGAGGATGTTCAGTTATTGTAAATACAGCAATTTAATTCTCTCCTTGAATTTCAGATGTATTTCGTCTCTTTAAAAAATAAATGTGTTGAAATGATCAGATTATAAAGTATGAATTGTATACTTCCAAAAGTGGAATTTTATATTTCAGATTACACAAAAAAACTTTTTTCATGAGTCATAAAGTTATTGGTTTGTATACTATGTTATTTTTATACATCATCTCCAAAACTCTTTAAAAATAAGTTTACATTGTAACCTATTTAAAGGAGAAAGGCATATTTGCGGTACACATATTTTATCTCAGAGGTTACTTTCAAGTTTCATTTCAGCATTTTGAGTCTAATTCATTCTTCCCACCCTGTAGCATAGTATGCAAAATCCAGAAGCTATCAGAAGCAAGGCCCAAATTTAGTGTAGTAAAGCTTCTAGTACACGGGTGAAATACACACATAAGAAAGAAAAAAGAACAAGGCCAGGTGTGGTGGCTCACACCTGTATTCCCAGTACTTTGGGAGACCAAGGCAGGAGGATCTCTTGAGGCCAGGAACTTGAGACCAGCCGGGGAACATAGCAAGACCCCCATCTCAAAAAAAATTTTTTTTAATTAGCCAAGCTGGGTGGTGCACATGTGTAGTCCCAGCTACTTGAGAGGTTGAGGCAGGAGGATCACTTGAGCCCAGGAGTTTGAGGCTGCAGTGAGCTATGACTGCACTACTGCACTTGAACTTGGGCAACAAAGTGATGACCTGTCTCAAAAAGAAAAAGAAAGAAAGAAAAAATTCAGTTGATACCAAGTTTCTGACCCTTAGTTTCTCTCTGAGACAGTTTGGGGTAAGGAAAGAGCATAGGATTTAAAATCACACAAATCCTAGCTCTACTACTTTTAGCTTTGTGGCCTTGGCCAAGTCATGTAACCTCTCTCAAGCTAACTTTTCTCATTATATAATGATAGTTATGATACTTCCTTTGATAAGACTTTATAAGGACTAGAGATAAAGTAAAATGCCTAAACCATTGCAGGCAACATAACAGGTGCTCAATAATTGGTAATTATTAGTATCAACTGTAAAATGAGAATAGTACTAATCCATTTATTTCTCAGATTATGAGTCGAATGAATGAGAATGCTTTTTTTTTCAAGCACCTTAATCTCTTAGCTATTTCGTAGTTGAAAAGAAGTTATCCTGCTTATCTCACAGGATTGTGATGATCAAAAAGGATAATAAATGCTAAAACACCTAGAAAAACATAAAGTGCTGCTCAACATTGGGACCAAACTTCCCTATATACTGAACATCTCACTATATGGTCCAGAACGGGATCTTCATGGTGATTCTTAGTCCTCAATAGACAGCTGTATCTAGCGTGATAAGACAGGGAAGTCTCAAAACACTTTACAAAGATTTCTGTCAGGTTTCAAAGTTTGCTGTCAATGAAGTAGACCTTAATTACCCAGAAAACTCATTTCTGTGGAACTCCTTATATGGAGCCAAGGAAGCAAGGTGTTAAACTGTGCATAACTCTTATTAGGTGAGGACTATATAGCATTGTAATTAGAAAGAAATCTGAGGTATAGTGTTCAAGCCAACTCTATAAATGCCGTCTTAAAGATTATATAATGTATTCTAAAATATTTCATATGGATTTCTAAAGAATTGAATAACAATCAAATATGCTAAACATAAAAATGACTCAGGACACAGTTTAATAATTCCTGATGCCAAATATATATCAGAATCTGTAGGACCTTAACAATATTATTTATGAATATAAATTATTGATCAAAACTGTACAAGTAAATGTTGAAGACTGGACCAAACCTGATCTGGGTTGAAGTCCTGAGCTCCCTCACTCACTCGTCCTCTAATTTGGAACTAGTCAGCCTCCATGTCATTTCACTGATTGCTGTAGAAGGTCAAATGAATTGATGTCTGTGCAAATGCTATGCAAACTGTAAAATGATGTACAAATGTGAAGTATTATTTATCATAAAAGTTGAATACAGAAAAATGGTTTGAAACAGTTTATTAATTTGGGAATGTCAAAGAAATAAGAGATTATGAGAAAACCAAAGTCCTGGTTATGTTTAGTATATCATGCAACATTGCCATGGGGTGGCAACCATAGCAACAAAGTAAGTAATCTTTTCCACCAGACATTTCTGGTTACAGCCTCTTGTTTGACTCAAGCCAGTCCCCCTCCTTAACTGCCTTTTTACCTCCTCACTTTTGATCCTTATTCATCCTTCCAAGATCCAGCTGTAGGCTTCATAGCCTTTAAGAGGCCTTGATAAACCTCTATCCAGATAGCTCATCTTAGTTTACATTCTTCCACGTGCATGCTTAAGATACTTATAATTTCTAGGCCTTTTTCATGTGCTTCTCGCGTCTTCACAGCTATGTAACAAGCCAAAAGAGGTTAGAGATTCCTTCTATCTCGGTGTGGCAACTAGCATAATGCAAACAGTTAAGTACTTAATGAATATTTGTAGATTGAAAGAAAACATGCTGCAGGCCCAATGCTAAAGCATACCCTTCTTTCAAAAAAGAAAACTATATTTGAAAGAGCTTAAGAGATGGTCAGTAGACAATGCAGTTGTCTATGAAGCCACAGTGAGTTATATATATATAATGGCAACTAATTGGTAGCTTATTGGGAGATCAAGGGAAGAAGTTGTTGTAAATATTTGTTCATGAGGGAGAAGCCTTCAGGCTCTTTCCAGTTCTATCCCTGTACCACAGTAATGATACTGTGCACAAATGGCTTCCTCAAAGGGCTATACTGTGTAATATACATAATGTTCCATTTTCACATTTAAATGTAAGTTAAGAAACAAAATTACATTGTAATTTATCATCACATATTTATTATCTCCCCTTCTCCCAAATTTTATGATTTTTCTGATTGCTAAGGTATAGTGTGGCACTCTTCACCATTTATTGGCATAATACAGAGCTTAGATAACATTCACATGCAGAACACCCTCCCTGGAGCCCTTGGGGTTCTATAGATTTTTCTAGCACGATGGCTGTAACTAGGCCCCCTTTTCTTCTTGTTCAAGAAAGCCCATCAGAATGTGAATAAGAGTGACACTATCATAGAAATAACATTTGTTCCAGTTTTTATTTAAGTAAATTATTAATGACCTTCAGGACTTCGTTAGTAACAAAATGTTTGCAGTACACTTCAATACCACAGTTGCAGTCACTGGGGCAGTAAAATGGACTTTGGTTTCACATTTAAGGACCTGGGTTCAAGTTGTAAGTCTGCCACTTATTTTCTATGAAACTTTGAACATGCTTCTTGATCTCTCAGCCTCAGTTCCTATAAAATGGCAATAACAGTAATACATCACTGGGATGATATGGGGATTAAATACAATGTTATTTGAAAAACCAATTTTTAAAATGTAAAGCCCTGGGCAAATCTGAGTTCTGTATCCCCTTATGCACCCATGTAATTCTCCTTTCTGTCATTGCCATGCCCTTGGTTTAGGCCTTCCAACTACCTATTGCTTTGTCTCCTTCCTTACCTTATATGAATTCCTCATCCCCTTTTCCTTCAAAATCATTCTCTTGTAGTTGATCCAACTAACAGTCACAGATTCATTTTCTTTTCCATTTGAATTAGCTATAACTAACTAAGCTAATCTAAGCTAATCTAAGCCCTAACTCCTAGAGGTTGTTCTTAATTATGAACTTGCATGCAGTCTGGGACAGAAAAACAGAAAACTCCTTACTTATTTTAGAGTTTTCAATCTTTTCCTCCACCCCCAGATAATGTTTTTATATACACCAAAAGTCAAGCTCTTCTCTTGCCTTCCCAATACCTCCAGTGTATACCCACACATAGCCCAGTGCTGAAAGACAGCTTAGGGAATGCAGAGGAAAGGGACTGACCACCAAAAACAAGACAAGGATCTTGTGGGAAGGCAGGACCCAAGTTCTCTAGATGGCTGAACTACAACCTCAAATGTCTTAGCATTCTCAAAATTTGTATGGGAACCTTCAGCAGTAGGGCCTGGCTATACCTACTGCTACTGTTCCAAGCTCTAACACCACGTGGTCCAGTCCAATAGAGCAAACAAAGATTGTAAAACTAGGACCAGCTGCCACTTACAGTGTTTCTTGGGCCTTCACAAGCAGCTCCACTCCTTGCCCATTGCTCCTCCTACTGGTTCTGATCCATATTGGAACTCCCTCTAACTTGCATTGCCTTCTCCCTCATTCACTAGTTGTCCCAGTTGGATGAGAATTGTGAGTTCCTAGATCTCTCTCAAAAGACATTCTTCCATATATACGACAGGAGACTTATACAGTGTCAAAATCTAACAACCCAAATGCCCATCAACAGAATAGTGTATGGATAAACTACGATATATTCATACAATAAAATATTAAACAGCAACCAAACCAATGAACTGTAGCAACAGTTATGAATATGAGTGAATCTTACCAATATAATGTTAAGCTTATAAAAAGTAAATCCCCTATGTTGAATTTGCCAACAAAAGAAAAAACTCTGTTTGTATTAAACGTATTTAAGAAGCAAGTCATCTCGGACCTGTAATAAAGACAAACCTAATTTAATATTGAAAAGACTAAGTCCTAAAATATTAAATGTAGCATAATAACCTTTGTAAGTTACAAACAACTAACTTTAAATATATATATATATTAGGAATATATACAAATGTGATATAATTATATGAAAAGGAAATTGAGGGAATGAATGAACACAGGATTCAGGATAAAGATTACTTGAAAAAAAAAGATTACTTGAGTGGGTAAATTGTAGGGAGATGAGAGTGAGAAGGAAATATATGGTTGAATGTAAGTTTTTAACAAAGTCCTAGCTTTTGCTTTGGGTGACTGTTTTACAAGTGCTTATTACATTATTTTATTAAAGCTAAATAAATACAAAAATAAGCAATGGGGGAAAGGAGTCACTATTCAATAATAGTGCTGGGATAACTGACTGTCCAAAATAATGAAATATGCAGAAGAATGAAACTGGACCCCTACCCATCACCATATACAAAAATTAACTCAAGATTGATTAAAGACTTAAATATAAGACCTCAGACTGTAAGAATCCTAAACAAAAACCGAGGAAACACCATTCTGGACATCAGCTTTGGGAAATAATGTATGACTAAGTTTATCAAAAACAATTGTAACAAAAACAAAAATTAATTAAGTGGGACCTAATTAAACTAAAGAGCTTCTGCACAGCAAAATAAATTTCAACAGAGCAAACAGATAACCTACAAATATTTGCAAACTATACATCTGACAAAGGTCTGATATCCAGAATCTATAAGGAACTTAAGTTTGTCTTTATTACAGGTCCAAGATGACTTGCTTCTTAAATACGTTTAATACAAACATAGAACAAGGAAATTGAACAAGCAAAAAACAAATAACCCCCTTTAAAAATGGGCAAAAGATATGAACAGACACTTCTCAAAAGAAGATATACAAGTGGCCAAGAAACATGAAAAAATGTTCAGCATCACTAATCATTAGAGAAATGCAAATCAAAATCACAATGAGAAACCATCTCACACCAGTCAGAATGGCTTTTATTAAAAAGTCAAAAAATAACAAATGCTAGTGAGGTTGTGGAGAAAATGGAACACTTATGCACTGTTGGTGGGAATGTAAACTAGTTCAACCACTGTGGAAAGCAGTTTGGAGATTGCTCAAAGAACTAAAAGTAGAACTACCATTTGACCCAACAATCCCGTTACTGGGTATATATCCAAAAGAAAATAAACCATTCTACCAAAAAGATGTATGCACTCATATGTTCATGGCAGCACTCTTCACAATAGCAAAGACATGGAATCAACCTAGGTGCACATCAATGGCAGATTGGATAAAGAAAATGTGGTTCATATACACCGTGGAATATAACGCAGCTATAAAAAAGAATAAAAGTATGGCCTTTACAGGTACATGGATACAGCTGGAGGCCATTATCCTAAGCGAATTAACACAGAAACAGAAAACCAAATACCACGTGTTCTCACTTGTAAGTGGGAGCTAAACATTGGGTACATATGGACATAAAGATGGCAACAATAGACACTGGGGACTACACGTGGAGGGAGGGAAGGAGGGAGGGAGAGGGCAAGGGTTGAAAAACTACATTTTGGGTACTATGCTCACTATCTGGTGATGGAATCAATTTTGCTACAAACCTCGGCATCACACAACATACCCATATAACAAACCTGCACATGTACTCCCTGAATCTAAAATAAAAGTTGAAATTTTTAAAAAACTAAATAAATAAAAGTGGGCTACACATAGACCAATGTGAATGTGCTATAAATGTAAAATAGATTTCATAATAGATTTCAAAGACTTAGTACCAAAAAAGCAATGTAAAATATCTCATTAATACACATCTATATTGATTACATGCTGAAATTAAAATAGTTTAGGTTTATTGGGTTACATAAAAAAATCTATTAAAAATTAATTTCACCTGATTCTTTTTACTTTTTTAATATGGTTAATAGAAATTTTTAAATTACCTATGTGGCTCACATTTGTGACTCACATTATGTTTCTATCAGACATAGAAATGTGTCATGGTGGTATAAGAATTCTAGAGCACTGCTCTTTATGTGTAAACCCAGCTGTTTTCAGGCTTAAAGCTATTTAGTTTGTCTTTTTAGGTTTAATAATTCTAATTTATTTTTTTTCAGGGCTTCTGAAACCTTAATTGAAAGTTTTAATAAATACAAAAGTAATACATGCTCCTTTTAAAACAAAATTAAGTATCAGAGAAATTTATGATGTAACAGAAGGAATGTAACACCACAATCTTAGCTCCCAGATATAGGCACGGTTAAGAATTAAGAAGATTTTCTAGGTATATGTGTTTTTAAAGTATTAGAATGTGAACATCAAAGTTATCCCTATTCTTTCTCATTTTTTCTGACACCAGAGAGGCAATGGAAGGTCATGGCTCAATGTTTGTGCCAAGCAGAGAACTAAAGTAGTGGTTCCCACCTCTGGAGTTACAGTCCTCTATCGTTAGCTGGAGTTTGGATTTTTTTTCCTGGCCAAATCTCTTCCCCTCACCCCAAAAAAGTGCCATTTGGCATATGTTTACACTAAAAGCTGAAGTGAACTAAAATTAGTGTTTTGAGAATTTCCTAATACCCCTTGGGAAAATATCAGAGACCCAATGGGATATTGTAAGACCAGAACTAACAATCACTATTTCAGGGTATTGATTTCCAACAAAGTACCTGATCATTTCTCTCAGTGGGTATGAACCAGGCTTCTGATGGGAGTGTAATGATTTGGAGAAAACAAGATGGATCTATTTCTCTATAGGTTTCTCTCTGTTCTTAGGAAGAAATTCAATGGAGGTAGCTGTGACAGGGGGAGGGGGGGGTGGAAAAGGGGTCCAAAGGTCAGATCTTGATTATGTGCTAGATCTTGAAACTTTTCTTTTCAAATTGCCTGAGGCCCTATAAAAATCATTAATATAGAAATAGCTATTTTTTCAAGCCTTGGACTAAGTGCCATGGAAATTACAGAAGTTATTTTCTTTGTTCACATTATTGATTGACAAGTTCAAAGATTTTGGATACATTTCTTGGAACAGACATCAAACAGTTTGACATTTTTCCTTTTCTATTCAATGAAATGAATCCTTCATTCAACATCATATGCTTAGGAAACACACCAATGAATTTTTAAATCATATTCTATATTACCCCTGTTCCTGCACTGGTTGAGACCTGTGAGAGAAAAATAATACAAACTGCTCTTTTACTGCTATTCTGATTAGAATCTCTTTCCTCTCCTTTTGCAGGGAAATGGCAGACTTGAACTAGGCATTCCAACGAAGGCTTTTCTGAAACACTTTTTAAGTCATTGTTCTCAGTCATCCTATCTATTCTAAAGTCCATTATCATTTTTCTTCTAGCCTGAACCCCTTGACACCACAATTCTAATGTATTTGTCTGTTTCTTTCTTGGTCACATGTTCATTTGTCTTGCTTCTGCCTTCTCTTAGATTGGCAGTTCCTTGAGGTGAGAGACCATGTCTAGGTCTAATTCCAAAGTAAGATAAATCTACATGGTCAGAAAATACTTATTAACAAAATTATTACCTAGAACCCATTTGCCCCAAACTCTGCCTAGGTTTATTTTATGAAATTAATGCTTTCATTTAAAACCATTAAGTTCACATAACAGTAAACTTCTTCAAAGATCACACAAAAGGATAAATTGGAGCTAGAAACACAAATGAACAGCATGGAAGAGTTTTGGATATTAATGGCCCATGTATATATTTTTCACATTTTTAGTTTGCTTTTGCTATATAAAAATGTGTCCTGTTTATGGAGTACTGTGTGATCTTATTTATTAAACAGAACAGTAGATTAGACAGATCATTCAGTTGGAAATACATCTGGAATTCAGATCTAGTTCAAACACTAACTAGCTATGGGACTTACGTGCTCAGTTTTTTGGGCAGAGGAAGGAAATGACCTAACACTGATCCTGATAACCTCACAAGGGTATTGACAAGATCAATGCATCAGAAATATATCAGAAAGTGTTTTGTAAACTAAATACCATATAAATATGTGGGATGTCATTACGTTTGCAGTTTCAACATTCAAGAAGACCATTCATTTCCTGTTAGCATCCCTTGTACTTTGAGGATGTGGCCACAAGGTCCTTTGGCCTTTGTCAGTATCGTCAAAAATGCCAGCTTTTAGACACACATGTGATTTATTTGAAAGAATTATATTAGCTCACTTTTATCTTTTAAAAAATTAAGACAATATTTTATTAAAATAACTAAACAGGCCCAGCCCAGTGAGGCACGCCTGTAATTCCAGCACTTTGGGAGACCAAGGTGGAAGGATTGCTTGAGTTCAGGAGTTTGAGACCAGCCTGGCCAATGTGGTGAAACTCCATCTCTAAAAAAAAAAAATTAGCTGGGTGTGGTGGTACACGTCTGTAATCCCAGCTATTTGGGTGGCTGAGGCACAAGAATTGCTTGAACCCGGGAGGCGGAGGTTGCAGTGAGCTGAGGTTGCAT
Organism: Pan paniscus; assembly: GCF_029289425.2. Classification (NCBI taxonomy): domain Eukaryota; kingdom Metazoa; phylum Chordata; class Mammalia; order Primates; family Hominidae; genus Pan; species Pan paniscus. The sequence continues at coordinate 69,659,687 of NC_073272.2, forward strand.
CACTGCACTCCATCCTGGGTGACAGAGCGAGACTCTGTCTCAAAAAAAAAAAAAAAAAGAAAGAAAGAAAAAAAGCAGCTTTCTCGAGATATAATTCACATATCATACACTTCACCCATTTATACAATTCAGTGGTTTTTAGAATGTTCTCAGACTTGTGCAATCATCACCACAATTTATTCTAGAACAATTTCATCACCTCAAAAAGAAACCCTTTAGCTATTATCCCTCAATTCTCCTATTCCCTCTCCCAGTCATAGGCAACCAGCAATCTACTTTCTATCCCAATAAGTTTGCCTATTCGGGACATTTCATATCAATGGATTCATACACTACGTGGTATTTTGTGTCTGGCTTCTTTCTCTTAGCATAATTTTTTCAAGGTTTATCCAGGTTGTAACATATATCAATACTTCATTCCTTTTTTATCATGGTAAAATATACATAACAAAATTTACCATTTTAACCATTTTTAAGTATACAATTCAGTGGCACTGAGTATATTCATAATGTTGTGCAACCATTGCCACTGTACATTTCCAGAACTTTTTCCTCCTTCCAAAAAGAAACTCTGTGTCCATCAAACAATAACTCCCCATGACCCTGCTCCCTGCAGCCCCTGGTCACCTCTATTGTACTTTCTGTATCTATGACTACCTATTCTAGTTCCCTCAGATAAGTGGAATCATACAATATTTGTCCCTTTGTGTCTGGCTTACTTTCCTTAGCATATAAGTCAAGGTCCATCTGCGTTATAGCATATACAGTACTTCATTCCTTTTTGTGGATGAATCATATCCCATTTATGAATATACTATATTTTATCCACTCATCAGTTGATGAACACAGGTTGTTCCTGCTTTGGGATATTATGAATAATGCTACTGTGAACATTCATGTACAAGATTTTTATGGAAATATATTTTTATTTATCTTAGCTATGTACCTAGAAGTGGAATTGCTGGGCCAAATGTTAACTTTGTGTCAGCTTTTTAAGGAAATACCAGACTGTTTTCCAAAGTAGCTACATCATTTTATAATCCCACCAGTAGCAGATAAGGGTTCTAATTTGTTTGTCTTCTCATCAACACTTGTTACTATTTATCTTTTTGATTATATCATAGTGGGTGTGAAGTGGTATCTCACTGTAGTTTTCATTTACATTTCCCTGATGACCGATGATGTCAAGCATCTTTTCATGTGATTATTGGCCATTTGTGTATTTTCTTTAGAGGAATGTCTATTTAGATATTTTGCCTAGTCTTCAAGCAGATTATTTGTCTTTTTATTATTAAGTTATTTATATATTCTGGATCCCATCTCTTATAAGATATATTCTTTGCCAATATTTTGTCTCATTCTGTGGATGGCCTTTTCACTTTATTGTTGGTTTCATTTGCAGCACAGAGTTTTTAATTTTGATAAAGTTCAATTCATCTATTTTTTTCTTTTATCACTTATATTTCTCATTTTTTAGTGTTTCTATTTTCTATTTTTTAGTGTTTCTATTATAACTTAGAAAAGTCCAGGATCTGTTTTTTTTACTGAGAAAACTTAGAAAAGGCCAGGGTATGTTTTTCACTGAGATTTTATATCAGTCACAACTCAAGTGGCTCTGTGATTTCACTGTGATTTCAGGGCTTTATAGCTTCTTTGACCACAGTAGTCTGCCTAGCTTTGCCATCTTAGTTTCTCTCATATTTGACTCTCTGAAAAATGGTATGGTCTAATCTGGGTGACAAGGAGTCAATATTTCTTCTCCCTCACCCTCCTGTAAAGACCTTCCTTCCCATCTTACAGTTGGCAGAAATGGAGTGAGACTATATCATATAGGTATGTCTGTGCCTTAACATCGAGCTAACCTGTACATGGTCTCTCCAATAACAGACTGCATTTTGCCTACAGAGATCTACTATAGTAAGTATTCTGTAACACTTAGCTATGATGTTGGCTGTTAGGCCCTAGCAACCTGTGCTTTTTCTGAATAGCTTAGTTACAAAATACTGTAGCAAAAGAATTCGTCGGAGCTGATTACTATAACAATGTGCCAGAATAATACTTTTACATTTAAAAAATCTAGACCTCTAAGATTCCTCTCAGCCATGAAATTATATTAACTTTGAGCAGTTAAAATTATTTTATAAAAACTAACATCTGATTTACTTATTCTAGACTAAATAAGCCAAGTGCTGTAATAAAGATCTCAAGCTATATTCTAAAAAATTATCATTGATTACATTCCTACTATGTTCCAGGCACTATGGTAGGCACTCTAATCCTCCCATCATCTCTGCACATGAAGTGGAAGTTACTCTCATTTTACATATAGACACAGACAACAACCTCAGATATGTTAAATAACTTGAGTAGAGTTACAGGTGGTGTGGAAAGATAAGAACAAAAATAAAGTCTTCCTTGTCTTATTTTGCCCCTCTGGACAGGTGTTCATTTTGTCTTTTTGATGCTTCCAGTATCTGTGTTGACCTTTTCTTGCCTGAGCCTTGGGCAGGCTGGGCTTTCTGTAGAGCTACTTGGCTGGAAGCTTTTTCTAGCCACAAGCATTCCACTGGGGTTGTGGGGCATCTGCTCACTTTACTGTCTCTTGGTAGAAAAGCTTAAAGTGAATTTTTAAAGTGAAAGTTTAGAATCTTAGTAAAGCTATAAGACATAGACCCAACCCCAAACTGCTGTCTCAGTGGGGTTCATCTCTCTTTACCGCTAGATCCTTTTATGTCAGTAGGATAGGACCTTGGACATTATTGCCAGTGGTATACAGTATCACTATGGTATGACTGAAAGTTTGAGTACTATTTCTACACTCCTGTACCACAAAAGCAATCTCATACTATAGAAACAAACCTGTACTGTAGAATAGAAGAGAATTGAGCAGGAAATGTTTAGTTTGCATTGCAAACTTTTTTATTTTTTGTTTTTTTCTCACTTTTAGCATCTTGGGCTTCTATTCTGGGGATTAGAGATAGTAAGTAATTATAATATCAAGACGAGATGACAATATCATTCTTTTTCTGTTCCAAGTGAATGATGGCTCTTTGGCCCATAAACTGTAACATACATAAGTAAAGGGGTTAAACTGAAGGCATGCAAGAAGCAGGAAACAACCACTACATGGTCACGTGGGAGAAACATTAGTTGAATACAGATATAATTGTTAGAAGTCAGTCACGTTCTCTAGAAGCTTTTTCAGACTTATTGAATACCAACTTTGTGCCCTCACTTTATGTGCTTTACATCATTGAATTCTCATAACAATCCTGTGAAGTTAGTATTATTATTCTCATTTTATAGACAAGAAAACTATGGCTCAGAAAGATTAGGTAATTTGCCCAAAGCCACACAACTAGTGAGTGGCAAATGCAGAGACTGAACCAAAGTCTTTTTGACTCCAAAGTTCTTTCAACTACACTGCCTCCAAATGACTTAGCATGGTCAGATACTTGCTTTTTTCCTTGTAGTATCCACTGTTATGATCAGCCTGGTGCTAGTAATGCAGCAGCATCTGAAGCATAGTGGTTGGAGGAGAGGGGAAGGGGGCGTTTAAGGACCAGAAAATGGCATCTAAGATAGGACTTGTCAAGTGGAGACATGGGACCTCTCTCCTGAAACCATGAATTTAAAATTGTATTCTTTACACTAAGAATCCCAACAAGTAAAAGTCACTAATACTTACAGTTGAGAGTGTGCGTGTGGGGAAAATGTTGCTGCCGTTACTTTTGAGACTTAGAGCAGCTGCTATTGCAACCTCCAGGGTACCCTACTCCCACCAGTCTTACTTTTACTTTACAGTAACTGTGAATGTCAAATCTTGTTTTAGGCACAAGGAACAAAGTTTCCCTGCCGCTTACATCTTTCCCCCCAAGAAACACAAAGGGCTTTACAAACCCACAAAGGAGCGTTGCATAGAAAGAGAACTTGGACCATACCAAGAGTGATTGGTTTAACACTCCACACATTTCCAGTGAAATTGGGAAAGGCATCTTGCATGCCTTTCCATAAACCTACTAAATCTCCATCTCTTCAAGTTTCCTTAGACTCTCTTTTACTATGGTTTATTCCCTAAATTATTGCTACTGTCAGAAATCCTGTTAGATATCCAGAAATTCACTTTTAAGGATATTGTGTGCTCTGCAGATTTTTTTTCTTAAAAATAAAACAGAGTGACTTCCATTTCCACCAAGGTGGAGAAACCCCATTCCTCCTATGTCCTCCCTCTTACAACTAAAATACCCTGGGTATAACACAACAAACAAAACTGAGTGGTGGGAAGAAAAATGAAGACTGTCTTGGAACTTGAAGAACAAGTGGTCGGCTCCCTGGGTTTCCTTTTTGCCTCTCACATATCCCAGACAGGGCACTACAGAAGCCTCCAATTCATAACTGCCACTAAGCACAGACAAAAAAACGCTCTAAGAAAAGCCTGTTTCCTGTATCCAAAAAAAAAGAGGTAAAGGGTCACTTTACAGCAGAAAACTTTTTGACCATACTTTTCCTACTCCAGTGTAACAATAACGGAAAAAGTTTTACCCTCCCCACCAGCCTACAGCTTCAGTGGGACCTACCCAGAAGTTAAGATTCTATTCCATTTCTTCCCCCCACAAAAGCAGACAGCTTGCTCTTAATCCACTACTAGAGCATTGTTGGCAGGACTGAGCAGACAGCTCATCGTCTCTCCCCCATCTGTCAGAAGCAGATGGTGCTCCTATTCTCCTGCCAGAGTAGTGTCAACCCAGTCCAGTGGCAACCTAAGCCACCACACCCACCAAGCAGCAAGGAGAATTAATGGCTCAGTATAAGGTAGGGCTAATTGCCAGTAGATTTAACCCCCCACCATCTCATGTCATTGCTGCCCAATGGGGTTAAGAGTTTGAGCTTCCACCCCTACCTAGTATCAAAAAGACTGAACAAGGAACTGCATGTCAAGACTAGTAAGCTCATTATGTTAAGTGAATTAAGCCAGGCACAGAAAGACAAACTTCACATGTCCTCACTTATTTGTGGGAGCTAAAAATCAAGACAGTTGAACTAATGGAGATAGAGAATAGAAGGACAATTACCAGAGGCTGGAAAGGATAATGAAGGGCTGAGAGGAGAGTGGGGATGGTTAATGGGTACAAAAAATAGTTAGAAGAATAAGACCTAGTATTTAATCATACAACAGAGGGACTATAGTCAATAATAATTTAACTGTACATTTTTAAATAACCAAAAGAGTATAAGTGGATTGTAACACAAAGGATAAATGCCTGAGGGGATGGATACGCCATGTTCCATGACATGATTGTTTCACATTGCGTGCCTGTATCAAAGTACCTCATGTACCCCATAAATATATACACCTACTGTGTACCCACAAAAATTAAAAATAAAAATTTTAAAGACTAGTAAGGGCCAGTCGCGGTGGCTCATGCCTGTAATCCCAGCACTTTGGGAGGCCGAGGCGGGTGGACCACCTGAAGTCAGGGATTCGAGACCAGCCTGGCCAACATGGTGAAACCCCATCTCTACTAAAAATACAAAAATTAGCCGGGCGTGGTGGTAGGCACCTGTAATCCCAGCTGTTCAGGAGGCTGAGGCAGGAGAATTGCTTGAACCCGGGAGGTGGCGGTTGCAGTGAGCCAAGATCGCGCCACTGCACTCCAGCCTGGGCAAGAGAGCGAGACTCCATCTCAAAAAGAAAAAAAATTGTTCAATTTAAAATAAAATAAAATAAAAATAAGGACTTTACTTTTCCCTCAGCCCCTGGTGCTAGGGAGGCCCGGTGGAAAGCTGAACCCCCACACCCACCTGACAGTAATGAGACTGAAAGAGGCAGCATGAAGCAAGGCTAGTCAGCACTCCTATTCCCACTGCCCTGATGTCAGCAAGGCCCAGTGAGGAACTGAACCACCACCTCCAATCAGCATCAGTGAGGCTTAACAAGATGGTGAAAGGTAAAGCTAATTGGCAATCTGCTTCTCCCCCTCCCATCCCCTGATGCCAGCAGGGCCTGGCAGGGAGCTGACCTTACACCTCCATTCAGAGGCAACAAAATCCAGAAGCCTTGTCAGTCATTGCCCCACTTTCACTTGGATAGTGTCAGTGAGGCCAAGGGGGTAGCCGAACTTTCACTCCACCCATTTGCAACAGGAAAGTGTGAGTCAGTGCCCCACTTTGTTGCCAGGGTCATGTCAGCAGGGCACATCAGGAAGCTGAACATACTTGGCCCTCACATTATACCTCACATAGGGGTTTCCTGCTTTAAAAAGATTAAATAGAATCCAGAGTTTCATAATATATAATAATATCCAAAATTTCAAGATTAAAGTTGAAACTCACTAATCAGAAAAGACAATCCAATGGACACCAACACCAAGATAAATCAGATTTTATCTGACAATTATAAAACAGCTGTAGTAAAATCCATAATAAAAATTATCTAACAAGCAATTACAAATCCTCCTGAAACACAGAAATATATATATAATCTCAGCAAAGAAATAGAAGTTATAAAAATAAGCAAATAGAAATTATAGAACTGAAAATTACAATAACTGCAATTTTAAAAGTTGGCAAATGAGCTCAATAGTAGAGTGGAGATAACAGAAAACAGAATCCATAAACTTGAGGACAGATGAATACAATTACTTTATCTGAACAACAGGAAAAAAAAAAGATCAGAGCCTCAGGGAACCCGTGGGACAATAACAAAAGATCCAGTATTCGTATCATCAGTGTCTAAAAGAAGGGGAGAGAGAAAGAGATTAGGCTTTCTTTTTTTTTTTTTTTTTCATTTTTTGTGTGTTCATAGTTATTCATTGAAGCATTCTTATGATGGCTACTTTTAAAATATTTGTCATATAATTCTATCATCTCTGTCATCTCACTGTTGGCTGTTGGCTTCTACTGATTATCTTTTTTTCATTCAGTTCAACATATTCTTGGTTCTTAGTATGATGGGTAACATTTTATTGAAACCTTAACATTTTTCTATTTTGTTTTAATGTTCTCAATCTTATTTAAACCCGCTTTAGTTAAAGCTTTTTGTGACACTGTCTGGTAGGCGTAGAGGGGCTGCCACCTCATTACTGCCTGGTAGAAGTGGAAGTGTAGGTCCCACACTTGGTCTCCTCTGACACCTGAAGGATAAAGACCTTCTCATTACTGCTAGATTGGGGTAGTACTTCCAGCTACTAGCTATCTACTGATAGCTATCTACTGATTGATAGCTATCTACTGATAGCTATCTACTGATAGATAGCTATCTACTGATAGCTATCTACTGATAGATAGCTATCTACTGATAGCTATCTACTGATTGATAGCTATCTACTGATAGCTATCTACTGATTGATAGCTATCTACTGATAGCTATCTACTGATTGATAGCTATCTACTGATAGCTATCTACTGATTGATAGCTATCTACTGATAGCTATCTACTGATTGATAGCTATCTACTGATAGCTATCTACTGATTGATAGCTATCTACTGATAGCTATCTACTGATTGATAGCTATCTACTGATAGCTATCTACTGATTGATAGCTATCTACTGATAGCTATCTACTGATTGATAGCTATCTACTGATAGCTATCTACTGATTGATAGCTATCTACTGATAGCTATCTACTGATTGATAGCTATCTACTGATAGCTATCTACTGATTGATAGCTATCTACTGATAGCTATCTACTGATTGATAGCTATCTACTGATAGCTATCTACTGATTGATAGCTATCTACTGATAGCTATCTACTGATTGATAGCTATCTACTGATAGCTATCTACTGATTGATAGCTATCTACTGATAGCTATCTACTGATTGATAGCTATCTACTGATAGCTATCTACTGATTGATAGCTATCTACTGATAGCTATCTACTGATTGATAGCTATCTACTGATAGCTATCTACTGATTGATAGCTATCTACTGATAGCTATCTACTGATTGATAGCTATCTACTGATAGCTATCTACTGATTGATAGCTATCTACTGATAGCTATCTACTGATTGATAGCTATCTACTGATAGCTATCTACTGATTGATAGCTATCTACTGATAGCTATCTACTGATTGATAGCTATCTACTGATAGCTATCTACTGATTGATAGCTATCTACTGATAGCTATCTACTGATTGATAGCTATCTACTGATAGCTATCTACTGATTGATAGCTATCTACTGATAGCTATCTACTGATTGATAGCTATCTACTGATAGCTATCTACTGATTGATAGCTATCTACTGATAGCTATCTACTGATTGATAGCTATCTACTGATAGCTAGACCAGTTCCAACTGCCAGAGTCTAGTTATCTGCCAGGGGGGATGAAAGTGTCAGCTCTCTTCTTGGCCTTCTCTGATACCACATCAGCAGGGTACCTTGTTACAGCCTCATGAAGGTGGAATTCTAGGCTCCCCACTCGGCTTTTGTTGGTTGTTTGTGTGAATGGGGTGGGGCCACAGGTTTTTTTTTCTGTAGTGTTTGACTAAAGCGGATATTATCGAAAAGTTTTCTCTCATGCTGGGTTGCTCCTTTTTTGATCCTTTGGCTCAAGAGAGCAGGATTTTGCTAGGGCCTTTTTTTTTTTTCTGTCTGTTCTTGTTGGCATTTCTAGGTTGCTGACTTCTTCACTTCCAAGTCTGGGATTTATGAGGCAGAAAGAAAACCAGGAGAACTTATTACCCTGTTGCTCCCTGGGTCCCAATGGTCAGTCCATTTTTCTCTGTTCTTCAGATTGAGTAAACTATATTCATCTGTCTTTGAGTTTGTTGTTTCTATATTTTGTCATCTCCACTCTATATTTTAGCCCATTTAGCAAGTTGGCTTATTTTGGTCATTTTAAATTTTAGTTATATAATTTCTATTTTTATTTTTTTAACTTCTATTTTTTTGTTTTGTATTTGTTCATTAGTTTCAAGGGAATTCATAATTATTGAAGCAGTTTTTGATGTCTATTTTAAAACTTCTGTCAAATAGCTCAAAAATCTGATTCATCCCTGTATTATATCAGTTGATTTTTTGATTCACATTATTACTCCTGGTTCTCATTATGATGCGTGATTTTTTTATTGTATTCTGGACATTTTTAATATTATGTTAGGAGATTTTTGACCCTACTTACATCTTCTATTTAAGCACTTTTTAAGTACAGTGTGTCAGCTCTGGCCTGCTTCTGTGGGCTGTAATTCCAATGACAATTTTGTTTTTTAAGCCCTTGCAATGCCTCTATTCTGGTCTGCTTCATGCTCTGGCTCTACTTGAGCTCCTGCTTGACTCCTACTGGTGTTACCTATGGGAACAGAAGGTGCTTCCATGGACCATCCAGTTTCATTACTAGAAGGTCAGGAATACTAGACCTGCGGGACAGAGAAGGTTTTCTCTTAACTATTCTCCAGCCACCCAGAGCTTGTGGGCTTTCCACTCCATCTCTGCTAGTGCCTGCAGAGGAAGAAATTACCTAATTGGGCTCCCTTCTGCTGGGTAGAGGGACAGCAGGTACAGATTCTGTATGAGTCTTTGCCACTAGGTGGAGGTTCAGAAGTCTCCTAGCTGGAGATCATTTTCTGTCATTTTTTGCCACTCTTTGGAGGGCCAGGAGGCACCAAGGCCTGTGTTGCCTTCTGCCATTGGGTAAATGTCTGTTGGCAGACGCCTGGCCTGGATTATCTTCTGTTGCTAGGTAAAGGGTTAGGAGCCACTGCATCTGGGGAGAGAGGGTTGGGAAGCACCTGGCCAGCTGGCACTGCTGCTGCAAGAGAAGTGCCTGCCACCCACTGGTGTGGGGCAGAGGATGGGTTAGCCTGCTCCGGTTCCACTGTTGTATTAATAGTTACTTTAAGAAGATTGGGTCCCCTGCCACTGGGTAAGGGTTTCCCTGCTAAGCCCTTGTTGGGCTTTCCTTTTTCCAATCCTTTGGCCAGAGACAGCAGGCTTTTATTTTTTTCATTTTTGTCTATGCATGTTGGTGATTCCAGGTTGCAGGACTCGCTAGCACTGGGATATATGAGAGACAGAGGGAAAACCCAGGGAACTCACCGCCATGTAGTTTCTCAAGTTGTGATGTCCCTAGCCAGTCCACTTTCTCTTTTCCACTTTTCAAAGCTTTTGTGATTGTCCATTGAATTGTTTCCAGGGTATTTAGTTGTAGTTAAAAGGAAGAAGGCATCTTGTCCCAGAACCAGAACCCTGACTTACATATATTTTCAATTGTAATAAGTGGCATCCTATTGTCTTTATGTTTCTTCAATGTGCTTTTTTCACAGAATATCATGTTTTTGAGATCCACTCATTTTGGTAAACATACATGTATAATTTATTCATTTTAAATGCTATAAAATTTGCTCTTATATGAATATGCCACAAGTTATTTATTCATTCTCCTGTTGGTGGACAATGAGGTTTCCATTTCTCTCTATTACAAACAATGCTGCAGTAAATGTTCTCATACATGTCTCCTTGTGCACGTGTGAGGGAGTTTATTTGGGTCTATATCCAGAGTGAAATTACTAGGTCCCAGGATATATATAGCATGAACTTTGTCAAATATTGCCAAATTGCTCTCCAAAATCATACCAGTCTATACTCTTGCCAAAAATGTGTGAGATGTTTCATTTTGCCACATTTTCACCAAAATTTGTATTAATGTAGTCAACTTTATTCAGCTCTTTTCCTATGAGTCTGCTTTTGTGTCTTCTTTATGAAATGTTTCCCTACACTAAAGTCATAAAAATATTCTTCAATATTTTTTCAAATACTTTAAAAATGTTTTTTCTCCAATTTAGGCCTTTAGTCTGTGTCTGTGACTTATTTTTGTGTGTGGTCTGATAAAAGAATCTTATTCTACTTTTTCTAATATGGATAGCCAATTGCTCCAACACCATTCATTGAAGAGTCCTTTCTTTCCCCATTTATAATGCCACTTCAATCATGTTTCACGTTCCCATAGAGTCTAGGTTGACTCTGAAGTTTAAAAAACCCTTAAAAAAACCTTAATAAAACAAAAATAAATAAACAATATAAAAAATAATAAAAAAGTAAAATAATAAATAAAATAAAAATAACCCCCCAAAATGAGGGTTAAGTACAATATTGAGTTTAAAATGAGAAACTTTTTATTACAGGTACCCCAAATAAAACCTTAACCTTAAACTAACTTTCTACTAGTAAAGGAACTTTGAGGACCAGGGGTAGAGATTAACACTGATTAAGTACCTGTTAACATTGATTAAGCACCTATGATGTATCAGATACTGCTGGTCAATTTACTGCCATGGTCATTTTATTTATCCTTTGCAATAACTTTGAGAAAGAAATTATGTTATTACCATTTTAGAGGTAAGAATGCTAAAACTTTGAAAGGTTAAGTTGCCTAGGCCACACAGCAGGTTGGACAGAGCTTAAATTCAGGTCTGTCTGATTCAAAAGAGCTTGATTTTGTCAGTCTACTACACTGCTTCCAAGGAAAGCTCACAGCCCTGAACTGAGGAAGATGTGACTTGCCCACTAGGAGTAGAATATGTGTTACAATGCACTGTTGTGCATGGAATGACCAAGTATTCTCAGAATGACTGCTTTACTTGTTTGCACTCCTGACTAGTGCAAAACATCAGTCTAAGATGAGCTCCTGCTTCCTCTCTCATCCTCTTCTAGTTTATTTATATCTCTATCTCATATTTCTTCAACTTGAGGTACAAATTTGGTTGTCAGAGACTTTCCTGCTAAGCTCTAGGTAGCATGGGGGAAGAAAAAGTAAACAAGGGGTGGTTAAGGGAGGGCTAAATCACTTATTCTTGTTAACATTTTTGGATTGGATTTCATATATTAAAGGAACCAAATGTAACGCTGATGTGATATCAGCCCTTGCATTATTTTATCATGTTATCACAATTGGATATTGACTTCTTATTAAACTATCATTTTTTCCTCCTTTGAACTCGGTGCTCATTGCTCCCTAAGACTGTTATGAAGAAGTCGTAGTAAGTGGCAAAAGCAAGAGATTTGGTATCAGATAACATAAGTTTGAGTCCTAACTCTGCTTTTGGCTCTGGGATCCTACACAAGTGATATTTTCTTCCTTGAGCTTCAGGTTTCTTCTCTGTAAAATGGACATTAACATGAGTTAATGTGAGGATTAAATAAAATAACAATTGCAAATTTACCTTGTAAAATAATGTGCAAAGGGAGGTTCTTATTCATCTGCCATTCTCTATAATCATTTCTGTTCTTTTCACATCTATACCAACAGCTCCCTGCTAGATGACCCTGATGCAGCAACCCTAATGCCATTGTTCTCAAATTCATAAGAATCACCTAGGACTTGCTTTGTAAATACAGATTTCCTGGCTCTACCCTCAGATTTTATTAATAGATCTGAGTTGAGGCCCAGAAATCTGTACTTTTAAAATTCTTTCCAGACAATTCTTTAAACACAGCCAGATAGAAGACATACTTTGCCTAAAACACTTACCACCATATATACAAAGAATTTCTTGGCCCTGAGTGGGATTCAAGGTTAAAGCAGCTTACAGTGAGAGGTTATAAGCCAGCCTTCCCTAATGTTCCAAACTCCTATTCCGCCTAGGTCAAAGAGGACCCAGCCACATGATATCTTAACATTCCCTTCCACTGCTGTGATTGCAGCTGCATTGTGAGTCCCTAGAAGCAAAGCCTAGTAAATTAAACCAGCAATTATTGCTGTTTAAAATGGTAGTGATTTTAAGAGTTTTCTTTGAAAAGTCTGTCAATAGGAGCAGAAGACTATGAATAACACCAAAATATTTAGCTGTCTATTGAAGTTTCTTTACAGTATCAAATAAAATGGGAACAGATGCAACTAGACCAGAACTTGGTTAGTAGGTAACAGATTTATTGGGCTTGCTCATTTTAAAAATTAAGGTTATAAACAACACATGTCAAAAATCCTATAAAACTGCTGTGGAAATCATCTTCCTGGAAAGCCAAAATCCCTGCTAATATTCTGAATTTGCTTTTCAGAACTGAAAATGACATTGTATACATCTGCCCCACTATTTGAAACAATGTTTCCTTGAGACAGAGCTCACTCTGCCCTGGGTGTGCATTCAGTAGCTACCCCAAAGTTTCAAATACCTGCTCTCTTCCCAGAATGTAATCCATCCAATCCCTTGAGAGAAGACAAATTCTGTATTTACAAATACAGGTGGAGTTGCTATGAGTTAGTTTTCTGGAAGTTTTCATATATAGCTCATGATTTGAAAGTAAAAGGAAGTCATATGACAGTGAAGTCACCAGGTCTTCCATCTATCCTGAAGGATAGAGAGAGACCTGATGAGAATCTCAATTGGCTGTTTTTCTTTTTACTGTCACATATGCAGGTTTCCTGTTGAATCTCTCTGGTCCACTGTTCCCTCTAATGAAGTCATGTTCTGTGCTCAGGGCAGTAATATCTTCAGAAGCAGATGTCTCCCATAAAGCATGACCTCATTCCTTGGAATGGGAAGAGCCAGCAGTAGACTCTTGGGCTAATGGGTGGGGAGGGCTTTATTTAAAAATAGTTTTCTAAAATAATGTGTTTAACTTTTTAATACATTTCTATAAAAAGGCAAATTAGTTTGTTGCTGTTTTTTGTTGTTGTTGTTTTTGTTTTTGTTTTTGTTAACCTCACTCCTTACTTCCAGAAGGGGCAACCACTAGACCAGAAGGAATGGAGTCCTCGCAGAGCACAGGCACTTCCATCCAGTTGTTTGTACAGATGGGTGAAAATTAGCATTTTTCAGATGCTGAATCTAGGCTCTGTATCAGACCCCACTGAATCACAGCCTAGATTTCAACAAGCCTTTTTATAACAGCCCTGGAGCTTAGAGGAAATAAACTGAAGTGCCCAAGGAAAGTTACTGACCCAGATGCTCCAGCAAATTAGGCAAGTGGGAATATTGCTAGAGAAGGGAATAGTAGAGAAAAAGGGTGGACCAATTAGAAGGATGCAGTTTGAAGTCAATCCAAACTTGCTAAAGAGAATGGGCTTTCCAGGCTATTCCTGTTCCTTTAGAAAAGTACATGTAGGGCAGTTCCTGAACACTGACTTCTCAAATTATTAGAAATAACCAAGATGAATGGCATCCTCTACTGTCTGACATCCTATCATCAGGGCTTACAGGCACTGCCCATGTGTTCTAGTGTGTTACTCACTTCTGTTTCTGTCTATGCAGAAGGTGATCACTAAACAAGGTCCAAAGAGCTAATTTCCTAAACATGGAGGGCAAAGACCTTTTCCATAAACACGATCCATAAACAAGGAAACATGATAAGGTAGTTACCATCTGAGCTTGGTACCTTCAATTTGTAAATTTAATCACTACATCCCCATAAGAGGTCCATTTCAGTTACAGCTATGCATTAAAAATGAAGATATGCCAATAATTCTGTAAATATTGATTGATGGCAGTAAATACTGAAATTAAATTTCCTTTCCCAACTCTCACATTAGTCACCTTGGCCAGCAACCAGTCCTCCTCCAGATAACTCTTTAAGCTTCATCTCCACCATAAAGCCTGATACAGTTTGGCTCTGTGTCCCCACCCAAATCTCATCTTGAATTGTACTCCCATAATTCCCACATGTGAGTGGGAGATAACTGAATCATGGGAGCAGTTTCCCCCATACTGTTCTCATGATAGTGAATAAGTCTCACAAGATCTAATAGTTTGATAAGGGGAAACATGTTTTGCTTGACTGTCATTCTTTCTCTTGTCTGCTGCCATGTGAGACGTGCCTTTCACCTTCCACCATGATTGTGAGGCCTCCCCGGCCACGTGGACCTGTAAGTCCATTAAACCTCTTTTTCTTCCTAGTCTCAGGTATGTCTTTATCAGCACCATGAAAATGGACTAATACAGTAAACTGGTACCAGCAGAATGGGGTGTTGCTGAAAAGATACCCAAAAAAGTGGAAGCAACTTTGGAAGTAGGTAACAGGCAGAAGTTGGAACAGTTTGGAGGGCTCAGAAGAAGACAGGAAAATGTGGGAAAGTTTGGAACTTCCTAGAGACGTGTTGAATGGTTTTGACAAAAATGCTGATAGTGATATAAACAATAAGGTCCAGGCTGAGGTGGTCTCAGATAGAGACGAGGAACTTGTTGAGAACTGGAGCAAAGGTGATTCTTGTTATGTTTTAGCAGAGACTGGCAGCATTTTGTCCCGCCCTAGAGATTTATAGAACTTTGAACTTGTGAGAGATGATTTAGGGTATCTGGTGGAAGAAATTTCTAGGCAGCAAATCACTCAAGAGGTGACTTGGGTGCTGTTAAAAGCATTTAGTTTTAAAAGGGAAACAGAGCATAAAAGTTTGGAAAATTAACCTGACAATGGGATAGAAAAGAAAATTCCATTTTCTGAGGAGAAATTCAAGCCAGCTGCAGAAATTTGCATAAGTAATCAGAAGCCAAATGTTAATCCCTAAGACAATGGGGAAAATGTCTCCAGGGCATCTCAGAGGTCTTCACTGCAGCCCCTCCCATCACAGGCCTGGAGGCCTAGGAGGGAAAAGTGGTTTCGTGGGCCAGGCCCAGGGTCCCTGTGCTGTGTGCAGCCTAGGGACTTGGTGCCCTGCGTCCCAGCCACTCTAGCAGTGGCTAAAAGGAGCCAACATAGAGCTTAGGCCATAGCTTCAGAGGGTGCAAGCCCCAAGCCATGGCAACTTCCACTTGGTTTTGAGCCTGCAAGTGTACAGAAGTCAAGAATTGGGGGTTAGGAACCTCCGCCTAGATTTCAGAAGATGTATGGAAATGCCTGGATTCCCAGGCAGAAGTTTGCTGCAGGGGCAGGATCCTCATGGAGAACCTCTGCTAGGGCAGTGCAGAAGGGAAAAGAGGGGTCAGAGTCCCCATACAGAGTCCTTACTGGGGCACTGCCTAGTGGAGCTGTGAAAAGAGGGCCACCATCCTCCAGACCCCAGAATGGTAGATCCACTGACTGCTTGCACCATGCACCTGGAAAAGCCACAGACACTCAACACCAGCCCATGAAGGCAGCTGGGAGGGAAGCTGTACCGTGCAAAGCCACAGGGGTGGAGCTGCCCAAGACCATGGGAACCCACTTCTTGCATCAGCTGGATATGAGACATGGAGTCAAAGGAGATCATTTTGGTACTTTAAGATTTGACTGCCCTGCTGGATTTCAGACTTGCATGGGGCGTGTAGCCCCTTTGTTCCAGCCAATTCCTCCCATTTGGAACGGCTGTATTTACCCAATGCCTGTACTGTACACTTATTGTATCTAGGAAGTAACTAACTTGCTTTTGGTTTTACAGGCTCATAGGCAGAAGGGACTTGCCTTGTCTCAGATGAGACTTTGGACTGTTGACTTTTGAGTTAATGCTGAAATGAGTTAAGACTTTGGGGGACTGTTGGGAAGGCATGATTGGTTTTGAAATGTGAGGACATGTGATATGGGAGGGATCAGGGGCAGAATGATATGGTTTGTCTTTGTGTCCTCACCCAAATCTCATCTTGAATTGTACTCCCATAATTCCCACGTTGTGGGAGGGACCTGGTGGGAGATAATTGAATCATGGGGGCAGTTTCCCCCATACTGTTCTCATGGTAGTGAATAAGTCTCACAAGATCTGATGGTTTGATAAGGGGAAACATGTGTTGCTTGGCTCTCATTCTTTCTCTTGTCTGCCACCATGTGAGATGTGCCTTTCACCTTCCACCATGACTGTGAGGCCTCCCCAGCCACGTGGAACTGTAAGTCCATTAAACCTCTTTTTCTTCCCAGTCTCGGGTATGTCTTTATCAACAGTGTAAAAACAGACTAATACAAAGCCTTCCTAGGGCAACCTCCCAGACTTTGTTTCTTATCTCCTTGAGTCCATCCTTCCTGTCTCCTCCTTCTGTACCTTTGTCTTTCATCCTTCCCACCTCTGATGCCTCTAGAGACAATAACATTGGTGCCTGAAATAAAAATAAATGGAAAACAGATAAGAAGAGATTATGAACTTTTAAAAAATCAGTGTAGCTGAGTGGACTGAGAAAAATAAACTGAGGTCGTGTATGAGTTGTTGTCTCTCAAGAAAGTGTCACACACTAGGAATAACCATATTATTTTTAATGAAGGTTACTGGACTTTTTTTCTACCAGGGAGAAAAAAGTCACCCAATGATATCCTAGAAAAAGGGAGTTAGGGCTAAGTATAGTGGCTCACGCCTGTAATCCCAGTACTTTGGGAGGCCAAGGTGGGTGGATCACTTGAGGTCAGGAGTTCAAAACCAGCCTGGCCAATATGGTGAAACCCCATCTCTACTAAAAATACAAAAAAAATTAGCTGGGCA
Organism: Pan paniscus; assembly: GCF_029289425.2. NCBI lineage: Eukaryota > Metazoa > Chordata > Mammalia > Primates > Hominidae > Pan > Pan paniscus. The sequence continues at coordinate 69,677,009 of NC_073272.2, forward strand.
CAGTGGCAGGTGCCTGTAATCCCACCTACTCGGCAGGCTGAGGCAGGAGAATTGCTTCAACCCAGGAGGCAGAGGTTGCAGTGAGCTGAGATGGCGCCATTGCACTCCAGCCTGGGCTACAAGAGTGAGACTCTGTCTCAGAGAAAAAAAAAAAAAAAAGGAAAAAAAGAAAAAGAGAAAATGGGAGTTAGGCCCAAATCGAGATATTACAGAACAAAACAGTTCCCATGTTCCTTAAACTGTTACAAAGCATAGAAAGAGAAATAATTCCTCTCAGTTCATGTTATAAAATTGGTATAACCTTGATAACAAACTCTTCCAAAGCAGCACCAGAAAGACAACTAAAGATATCTCACATAAAAATCTTAGGTAACTACTAGCAAATCAAACCATGCAATATATTTATAGTGTGTCATGATCAAGTAGGGTTTGTCCTAGGAATGCAAAGATTATTCAATAATAGGAAATCTCTTAATATTATATTATATCATCAACTCAAAGGATATAAATCATTTGATCACCTCAGATGTCACAAAGGCATTTAATAAAAATCTAACACTCTTTCCTGATTATTCTTAGTAAACGAGGAATAAAAGGGCATTCTCTAATATGATAAAGAATATCTTGGCCTAATAAACAGCATAGTACTTAATGGTAAATATATTAGAGGCATTTCTGCTAGAATTGGGAATAAGACAAAGATGCTCATTATAACTGCTGATGTTCAACATTATTCTTGAAGTTCTTACCAACGTAATGGGGCAAGAAATTGAAATAAGAGATATCACTGTTGGGGAATTATACAAAGTACCATTATTTACAGATATTGTTCTATAGCTAGAAAACCCAAGAGAATGGATTAAAAAGATACTATAAATAGCAATCACCGAGGTGGCCAGGTCTTATATTATCTGTTTGTAGTACAAATATGGTACTAGCATATCTTGTGTTCAAACAACATTTATAAGTTGAATATAATTGAAAGAATTAACTGAAAAAGAACTTTCTACAGGCAGTTAAATCCTTCAAGGCCATTTCAGAATCTTGCTGTGTCTTGGGATAATTATTGTGAACACCAATTTATATTGGATAAAGAGGTTCAGTTAATTGAGATTTCTGTTTGCTTGAGTTTGGGACAAATGAAGTTTATATGGTTATAGAATTTTGCAAAAAGATGAATTTGTCTTTATTGAGTGCCTAGAGAATATCTTATACTTGCTTTTCATGTTATCTTGTATAAACCTCATAACAACTCTATAAGGTAAGTAATAGTATCCCCATTTTATAAATGAGAATGTACTCAGAGAGATGAAGCAATTTGCTCAGTGTCATGCAGCACTTACTAAGTAGTGGAGCTGGGCTTGAATGCAGTTCTGTGACTTCAAAGACCATGCCTTTTCCACTAGTGACTTTCAATTATGTGTTCAATTTCCCTGGAAGAGAAATGTATTTCCTGGGACAAAGTTCTGCTGAGTATAATGTATAGAGGATGGCCAACACACAGCTACCAAAACAGACACTGCCTTTATGGAGAAGGGGGTGGCAATAATGAAAATATTAAAGGCAAGATAAATACTTACCATGTTGAAGGATAATCCCAGAAGAATCCAGGTAGTATACCCTTCTTGGGGAAAAAAATTGGATTGGCTCTTTCTAAATCAAAGTATTAGCAGCACCACCTCCATCCTAGGGCAGGCACTAATGTAAATGACTGGAGTACACACAAACTGAACATCAGAAATCCTTAGTTTGTCCCATCAGAAGAAGAATCCAGTGTGACTCAGGATAAGCTCCATTCCTGATTAAAGGGACACAACATGCACAATAGCACAATAGCTAGCCATCTTGAACTGTTCTGGGACCCAATCTAGAGCCATGTTGCATATGTGTGGTTCTCAATGTAATCGCTGTTTGTGGTTTGGCTGGCCAGCTGCCGTGGTAGTACTCCTCCTCAGTGAAGAGGAGCCAGCCAAATGGCTGTCATCATATGCTTCTGGGAACAGCACATTGATGCCAGCCATTTGGGCCCCTTCAGCCCATTGATGGGGTTAATCTGCCGACAGTAAGACAGGGTAGCTCTGATGATTTATGTCACATCCCAAAAGTAGATTCCCTTCTGACTCCTATGTTCTGCTGAACAAAAAGGTTGGATGATAAATTGCCAGTGTAGCCTTTACTGTGTTTAGTGAGTTAACACATCTCGACTACTGAAGCAATCCATTTGATTCATGTGCATACTGCTTAAAATAATTTTTTGCATTTGCTTAGCACTTCATACTTTCCAAAGCTGTTTTTGCTTCTATTATCTCATTAATCCCAAGAGCTGGAGATGGAATACTCTGGAATATTCTTAACCTCAGACTTCTGTTGAGCCCAAGTGAAGGAGAAATGGTGTTCAGGGCTTGTCCTAGAGTAATGGTTCTCAACCTTGGTCACACATTAGACTCCCCTGGGAAGGTTTGAAAAATCCTCATGCCCAGGTCTGACCCCACACCAATTGCATCAGAATTCCTAGGGCTGGGGTCCAAGCATTGAGAGTTTTTGAAACTCCACAGGTGATTACGATGTATAGACAGATGTGAGAACCACTAAGAAGATAAATTCAATCTGAGGCATGTGAGTTCCCGGTAACAGGAATGCGTTCAAGTGGCAATGTCACAGTGGTATTAGAGACACAGGCTGTATCATTCTCCATGAGGGCTGAAGTCCTGGAACAAAATGTGCTCATGAAAGAGTGTGTAGATAAAGAAAAGCAGGGGCCTGAAAACTAACTTTTGATATTCATAGTGTTAAGGTTTCTATCTGTGTTAACCTAGTTTCTTTTTCAAAGGCAACATGATTTCATAATGAAAAAAAAAACATGACTAATCAGAGGCCTTTGTGGAAGGAACTGTGCATATATCTAAAGGGATCAATGGGTGTAATTTATTTAGACTTTCAAAAAATCTCTAACTGACGTTCTGCAGCAAAGGTTATTATGCTTTAAGTTATGTCACCATGAACCATGGAATTAGAGGGGCCATCCTATGAAGAGGGCTTGAATGCAGGGATAAAGGGGAGTGATAAATGCTGTTTCTGGTTTTATTAAACATTTTTGTATATAGTCTAGGTGAAAGAGTTTGCAGTGGAATCTCTAAGTTTGCAGATGATGAATCATTTAGTCCAAACACCCATTCAAAGTTCTGCCACTTACTAGCTGTGTGACCCTTGAAAAGTTACTTAACCTCTCTTGTCCTGTTTCCTCAACTGTAAGATAATGGAATTGGACATGAACATCTCAGCTAGAAATTCTGTAGATTAGCTTAACTCAACTCCCCTCTTTGTGTTGATAATGAAAACAACACATAATCAAGTTCTTTGGTTGATTAGGGCAATGTTAGAGAGTGACAATTATGGGGTCAAGGACCAGAGAAAGCAATTGTTATACAGAATTATTCACTATACAGAGTTCATTGTAACCAGATTGACAAAGCACTATTTCTGCCAGCCATCTGCTGGAACACAAAAATAGCTTTGTTATACAGGACCGTCCTTTATAATTGGATTTAACCTGTATGACAGATTTCTTCAACAATAAATTTATAAATCCTTGTATAGCATTTTAGACCTGAGGTTCATAAAATTTTGGAGTAAGAGGTCACCTAGTCCATACCTATATTTGGCAGGAGGAGAGAGAAATGCAGACAGGTGAAGTGATTCGCCCAAGGTCAGACAGCAAATAAGTCATAGAGCTGTATCTCTGGACAACTACTCCGGTTTTCTTCTCCCTACACTCAGTTCTCAAAGCAGTCAGGAATATAGCCATTTGAGTCCCAGGCCAGACCTATTTTGAAGCTGTTTGGTTAGCCCTGCCAGGTAGGTATGTGGCTTGATAATGATGGTGATAGAAAATGAATGTGATGATGATAGCTGCTATTTTTTGAGTGCCTATATGTGCTAGGCCTTGTGTTAAGTACTGTAAATTATCTAATTCAATCCTCCTGACATCCCTTTTGAGGTAGATATTATTGTCCCAATTTTCATAAATGAAAAAACTGATTGAGAGGTGAAGTAACTTGCCCAAGGTTACATAGCTATTGAATATTATTATAGAACTAGAATTCAAACCCAGTTCTGAAAAGTTAACAAAGTTCATGCTGTTTCCACAACCCCAGTATTTCCCAAACAGTACAATACAGAACATTAAGTCAACAAGAGATAGGTATTTCTTTAAAAAGCTTCTATAACCAAATAAGTTTGGGAAATGCTGCATTTCATATCCCCTTTTTGAAGAGTCACATTTCTAAGTAGTATATTAAAGGATATGAGAAATCTTCAATGAAGAAATCTGTTTTTCCTTAACCATGTGTTTCCCAGACTCTTTTTTGACCAAGGAGCCCCATTTCCAATAACGTCCGTTGATGTCACACAGGACCCTGGTGCTCTCTAGAACACAGTGTGAAAAACACTGCATGATCTCCCATTCATCTTTCTGATTATCTTCAGAGATTGTTACCCTTAGGCCTGGCTTTCTCCATCCTAACCACTAAAGTGACCAAAGACTAAGTGTTGCAGAATACTTATTTAGCAAAGACACATGCTTATGACTTTGGGAACATATTTGGTAACATGAAGAAACCTATACCTCATGAAACTTTGAGGGACCATTATGCTTCTGAAATGTCACTAGTTGGTAGGACTCTTTTAGTACTGTCTTAAGCACAGTAATATTTTTTAGTCTTTTCCAAACTAAGCCAGAACTGAGCCAGAGAAGTTTCACAGCTGATCATAACTTAAGTTTGTGGAGCCTGAAGCCCCAGAGATGGGCCCCTGCTGCAAGGGCTAGAGAGGAAATCCTTGGATGAGGAATGTAAGCCATCTCGCCTAAGAAATACTTGAGATTGGGATGGGATGGGGCGGGATGAAAATCAACTTGCAAACCCCTACCTTTTCTTGCCTTTTTGTCACGCTTTACAGCAGATGTTGAAACTCTAATCTGGGTTCTGAACATGGGCATTCCATGTGGTTCTCATTCAAAATTCTCACTCTTCTTTGAAGCTAATGGCTTCTATCTTCTTCATATATATTGAGCTTGCCACGCATATTTGCACATTTCCTCTGTTTACAATTCTAATAGTGTGAGATAGAAAATAAAATAAACTCTTAAGATGCCAAGATTTGAAGATACAAACTGTATTGAAGAATGGTTTTCTTTTTCTTGAATAAAATGTCCATTCCTGTACCTCCCTGGTTGCTAGCCATTGCCTTCTCTTTATTCCTTTACTAACTGGTACTGAATAAATGTTGACAATGTCCAGTTCTCTGGTATTGTTCTCAACATAAAGGGAGAAAAGCATGAAAGCTAGAAGCCTGGGCCAGGAGCAGTGACTCACACCTGTAATCCCAGAGAGGCCAACGAAGGAGGATTGCTTGAGGCCAAGATTTCGAGACCAGCCTGGGCAACATAGTGAGACCCCATTGCTACAAAAAATAGTTTTAAAAAGCTAGCTGGGTGTGGTGGCACATGTCTGTAGTCCTAGCTACTTGGGAGGCTGAGGCAGGAGGATTGCGTGAGCCCAGGAGGTTAAGGCTGCAATGGGCCATGATTGTGCCACTGCACTCCAGCCTGAGCCACAGAGCAAGACCATGTATCAGGAAAAAAAGGTGGGGGAAAGCTGGAGCCTACTACCTGTATAACCAGAGAACAAATAAAATTAAATTAAAATTTATGAATACCTACTCTATGCACATGACTTTATTTAGGCCATAAAATAACTATAAATTGACAGAATTATGCCCATTTTACAAATGGACAGTTTTTTGAAACTATTATCGTTAATACTTTAAGCTTAGCATGACTGTGATTCAATGGAAGGTACAACGAGCTTGGAGTCAGAATCTTGGTTTACTTCCCAGGTTTACCACTTTCTTCGTCATTCGTTTGTTCATTCAACAAACATTTTTATTGAACAGCTACTATAAAAGAAATGCTCTAGGAGCTGGAGATACAGAGATGAGTAATTCACAGCCCTTGCCCTCAAGGAGTTAACAATGTATTAAGTAGAACGATCACATATCAGAAAATTATAATTTGATAAATGCAACAGTGCGTTAATGGAACACAGAGGAATTAGTGTCTGACTTTTAAAGTTTTAAAGGATGTGTAGGTATTGAGGGAAAGTGGGACTGGAGAAGGGCACTTCAAGCAGAGGGAATGGCATGAAGAAAGGTACAGAGGCAAGAGGTATGTGAAAGGTGTGGTGGATGTAGAGCCAGGGCTTGGAGATTCATGTTGAACTACATGCCATGCAGTGTTGCTTTTAAACTAGTGGATGTTTTATAAATTTATTTTTATAATTACAGACTATTTTTAGAACAGTTTTTGTATACAGGAATATTGAACAGAAACAGAGAGTTCCTGTATACAAAGAGTTCCTCTTCCCACCCTTGGCAACCACTGATCTTTTTACTATCTCTGTAGTTTTTCCTTTTCCACACTGCCATATGGTTGGAATTATACAGTATGTAGCATTTTCAAACTGACTTCTTTCACTTAGCAATATGCATTTAAGGTTCCTCTGTGTCTTTTTCTGGATTGATAGCTTATTTATTTTTATTGCTGAATAATATTCCATTATATGGATGTCCACAGTTTATTTAACCATTTACCTATGAAATGACATCTTAGTTGCTTCCAATTTGAGGCAATGATGAATAAAGCTGCTATAAACATTGGTATGAAGGTTTTTGTGTGGACATAAGTTTTCAGCACATTTGGGTAAATAAACACCTAGGAGCACAATTTATGGGTCATATGGTAAGACTATGTTTAGCTTTGTAAGAAACTGCCAACCTGACTTCCAAAGTGGCTGTAACATTTTGCATTCCCACCAGCAATAAGTGAGAGTTCTTTTTGTTCAATATTCTCTCAAGCATTTAGTGTTGTCAGTATTTTTAATTTTAGCCCTTCTAAGAGATGTTTGGTGCTATCTCATTGTTTTAAGTTGCAATTCCCTGATGACAATGGTGTTGAGCATATTTTTCTATGCTTATTTGCCATCTGTATATCTTCTTTGTTGAGGTGTCTATGCAAGTCTTTTGCCCATTTCTTAATTGGATCATTTTTTTCTGATTTTTGAGTTTTCTGTTCAGATCTTTGCCCATTTCTTTGCCCATTTCTTAATTGGGTTAACTGTTTTCTTATTGTTATAAGAGTTCTTTATGTATTTTGGATAAGTCCTTTATCAGATACATGTTTTACAAATATTGTCTCCCAGTCTGTGGCTTGTCTCTTGATTCACTTCACAGTATCTTTCTCAGAAATTTTTAATTTTAATGAAGTTCAACTTATCAGTTTTTTTTCTTTCACAGATTGTGCTTTTGGTGTTCTATCTAAAAATTTATTGCCAAGCCCAAGGTCATCTAGATTTCTCCTATGTTATCTTATAAGAGTTTTATGGTTTTGTGCTTTGCATTTGGATCTATGATCCATTTTGAGTTAATTTTTGTCAAAGTTGTCTAGATTTTTTTGTATAAATGTCCAGTTATCCCAGCACCATTTGTTGAAAAAAAAACTATCCCTTCTCCATTAGGTTGCCTTTGCTCCTTTGTCAAAAATTTATTGACTGTATTTGTGTGGGTCTATTTCTGTTCCATTAATTTGTGGTATTTCACAAATACCACTGTCTTGATTACTGTAGCTTTATAGTAAGTATTGAAACAAGTAGTGTCATTCTTCAACTTTGTTGTTATTCTTCAATATTGTGTTGGCTGTTCTGAGTCTTTTGCCTTTCCATATAAACTTTAGAATCAGTTTGTTGATACCCACAAGGCAACTTGCTGAGATCTTGATATTGTTTGGCTGTGTCCCCACCTAAATCTCATCTTGAATTGTGGTTCCCATAATCCGTACATGTTGTGGAGGGGCCTGGTGGGAAGTAATTGAATCATAAAGGCAGTTACTCCCATGCTGTTGAGTGAGTTCTAGTGAGATCTGATGGTTTTATGAGGGGCTTTTTCCCCTTTGCTCGGCACTCCTTTCACCTGCCTCCATGTAAGACATGCCTGTTTTGCCTTCTGCTATGATGGTAAGTTTCCTGAGGCCTCCCCAACCATGTGGAACTGTGGGTCAATTAAACCTCTTTTCTTTATAAATTACCCAGTCTTGGGTATGTCTTCATAGCAGCATGAAAATGGACTAATGCAGATCTTAATTGGGATTGCTATAGACAAAGTTGGGAAAAAGTGACATCTTAACAATATTGAGTCTTCCTATCCATGAACATTGATCATGGATAGGAAGACACAACATTATTAAGATGTCCATTGATTTAGATCTTTATTTTCTTTCATCAAAGTTTTGTATTTTTCCTCATATAGATATTCATATTTTGTTAGATTTATACCTAAGTATTTCTCTATATATTATGTTAATATAAATAGTGTTTGTTTTTAATTTCTAAATTCCAGTTGGTCACTGCTGGTATGTAGGAAAGCAATTGATTTTTTTTTTTTTTTTTTTTTTTTTTTTTGAGATGGAGTCTAGCTCTGTCGCCCAGGCTAGAGTGCAGTGGCGCGATCTCGGCTCACTGCAAGCTCCGCCTCCCGGGTTCACGCCATTCTCCTGCCTCAGCCTCCCAAGTAGCTGGGACTACAGGCGCCCGCTACCACGCCCGGCTAATTTTTTGTATTTTTAGTAGAGACGGGGTTTCACCGTGTTAGCCAGGATGGTCTCGATCTCCTGACCTCGTGATCCGCCCGCCTCGGCCTCCCAAAGTGCTGGGATTACAGGCGTGAGCCACCGCGCCCGGCCAGCAATTGATTTTTATATATTAGGTGTGTATCCTGCAACCTTATTATAATTGCTACTTAGTTCTAGAAGATTTTTGTTGATTCCTTGGGATTTTCACATAGACAATCACGTAATCTGTGAACAAAGACAGTTTTGTCTCTTACTTCTCAATCTTTATGCCTCTTATTTCCTGTTCTTGCCTATTGCATTAGCTAGCATTTCCAGTATTATGTTCAGTAGGAGTGGTGAATGGGAACATCCTTGCCTTGTTCCCAATCTTAAAGGGAAAGCATCTAGTTCCTCACCATTAAATTAGCTGTATGGTATATGGATGTCCAATATTCCAGGATCATAAATATTCTGAATGTTATAGGTGTTCTCTATCAAATTGTGGAAGTGCCCTTTGATTCATAATTGGCTGAGAGTTTTTATCATGAAGTGATGTTGCGTTTTGTCAAAAATCCTTTTTTGGATCTATTGACATGATCATATGATTCTTCTTTAACCTTTTGATGAGTAATGGGATTCAATTGATTTTTGAATGGTTAACCAGCCTTGCATACCAGGAATAAATCCCATTTGGTTGTGGTGTATAATTATTTTAATACATTGTTGGCTTTGATTAGCTAATATTTTATTGAGGATTTTTGCATCTATATTCAAGAGATAGCAGTGGTAGTTTTCCTTTCTTGTAGTGCCTCTGTCTGTTTGGTATATCAGGGTAATGCTGACCTCATAGAATGAGGTAGGAAGTGTTCCCCCTGCTTCTATTTCCTTTTTTATATAATTTCAACTTTTATTTTAGATTTGGGGGTACATGTGCAGGTTTGCTATATGGGTATATTGCACAGTGCTGATGTTTGGAGTATAGATGATCTCATCACCCAGGTAGTGCCTCTGATTTTATTTTTTGAAACAGACTGTAGAGAATTAGTATGATTTCATCTTTCAATATTTGATTAAATTCACCAGTGAAACCACTGGGGCCTGGTGCTTTCCCTTTTGGAAGGTTACGAATTGTCAATTCAATTTTTTTATTACATATAGGCCTACACAGATTACCTGTTTCTCCTTGTGTGAGTTATGGTAGATTGTGTCTTTTAAGGAATTAGCCCATTTTACCTAAGTGATCAAATTTGTGGGCATAGAGTTATTCATAATATTCTTTTATTGTTCTTTTAATGTCCATGGGATCAATAGTGATGGCAGCCCCTCTGTCATTTCTGATATTAGTAAAATTTGTGTCTTCTCACTCTTTCTTGGTAGGAGTTTGTCAATTTTTTTGATCTGGGAACCAGCTTTCAATTTCATTGATTTTCTCTATTGCTTTCCTGTTTTTACTTTCATTTATTTTTGCTCTCATTTTTATTACTTCCTTTCTTCTGCTTACTTTACATTTAATTTGTTCTTTACTTCTAGCTTCTTAAGGTAGAAGCTTAGATATTGATTTTATATCTTTCTCCTATTCTAATATATGTATCCAATACTATAAATTTCCCTCTCAGCACTGCTTTTGCTCCATCCCACAAATTTTGATAGGTTTCATTTTAATTGTCATCTTGTTCAAAATATATTTTTAATTTTCCTTGAGACTTTTCCTTTGACCCATGTCTTATTTAGAAGGGTGGATTTGTTTGTTTGTTTGGGTTTTGTTTTGTTTTGTTTTGTTTTGTTTTGATGCGGAGTCTCGCTCTGTCTCCCAGGCTGGAATGTAGTGGCTCAGTCTTGGCTCACTGCAACGTCCGCCTCCCAGGTTCAAGTGATTCTCCTGCCTTAGCCTCCAGAGTAGCTGGGATTACAGGCATGCACCACCATGCCCAGCTAATTTTTGTATTTTTAGTAGAGACAGGGTTTCACCAGGTTGGCCAGGCTGGTCTCAAACTCCTGACCTCAGGTGATCTGCCCGCCTCAGCTTCCCGAAGTGCTACGATTACAGATATGAGCCACTGCACCCAACCTAGAAGGGTGTTTTTAAATCACCAAGTAGTTTGGGATTTTTCCAACTATCTTGTTATTAATTTTTAGTGTAATTCCATTGTGATATAAGAGCATACTTTGTATGATATCTCTTTTTAATTTTTAAGGTATGTTTTATGGCACAGAATATGGTCTGCCTTGTTCAGTGTTCCATGTGAATCTGAGAAGAATGTGTATCCTACTATTGTTAGATGAAGTATTCTATAAACGTCAGTTAGATCTAGTTGATTGATGGTACTATTCAGCTCAACTATATTGTCACTGATTTTCTGCCTGCTAGATCTGGCAATTACTGAGGACATATTGAAGTCTCCAACTAATAGTAGATTCCTCTATTTCTCCTTGCAGTTATTTTGCCTTATGTATTTTGATGTTCTGTTATCAGGCACACATACATTAAAGATTGTTACGTTTTCCTGGAGTACTGACTCTTTTTTATCATAATGTAATACCCATCTTTTTCCCTAATCATTTTCCTTGCTCTGAAGTCGGCTTTGTCTGAAATTAATACAGCTATCCCAGCCTTCTTTTGATTAGGAGTTAGCATGATATATCTTTCTCCATCCCTATACTTTAATCTACCTGTGTCTTTATATTTAAAGTGGATTTTTTTATAGACAACATATAGTTGGGTCTTGTTTCTTCATTCACTCTGACAGTCTTTATCTTTTAACTGGTGTGTTCAGAGCATTCAAATTTAAATTGATTATTGATATAGCTGGATTAATATCTATCATTGTATTAGTCTGTTTTCACACTGCTGATAAAGACATACCCGAGACTGGGTAATTTATAAAGAAAAAAGGTTTAATGGACCTACAGTTCCACATGGCTAAGGAGGCCTCATGATCGTGGTGGAAGGCGAACGGCACGTGTTACATGATGTCAAACAAGAGAGAATGAGAGCCAAGCAAAAGGGGTTTCTCCTTATAAAACCATCAGATCTCGTGAGACTTATTCACTACCACGAGAACAGTGTGGAGGAAACTGCCTCCATGACTCAGTTATCTCTACCGGGTCCCTCCCACAACATGTGGGAATTATGGGAGCTACAATTCAAGATGAGATTTGGATTGGGGACGCAGCCAAACTATATCAACCATATTTGTAATTATTTTCTATTTGTTGCCATTTTTCTTTGTTTCTTTTTTTTGGCTTCCACTTTTTCTGCCTTCCCTGACTTTAATTAAGCATTTTATATGATACCATTTTCTCTTCTCTCAGCATGTCAATTACACTTTGTTTAAAGAAAAGTTTAGTGGTTACCCTACAGTTTGATATATACATTTGCAACTAATCCAAGTCCATTTTGAAATAACACTATACTACTTCTCCCAATCCTTCCCTTTCATCCCTTAAAATACTGCTGTGATTTGTTTCACATATCCACATACTACAATCACAGAAAGCATTTTTGCATTTTCGCTTTTTTTTTTTTTTTTTTTTTGGAGACAGGGTCTCACTCTGTCACCCAAGCTGGAGCGTAGTGGAATGATCTTGGCTCACTGCAACCTCTGCCTCCCGGGTTCAAGCAATTCTCGTGCCTCAGCCTCCCGAGTAGCTGGGACTACAGGCACGAGCCACCATGCCTGGCTAATTTTTGTATTTTTGGTAGAGACAGGGTTTCACCATGTTGGCCAGGCTGGTTATTGTTTTGAACAAACTGTTATCTAGTAAATCTATTAAGAACAAGTAAAATGTTTTATTTTACCGTCATTTATTTGTTATCTAATGTGCTTTCTTTCTTTATGTAGATCTAAGTTTCTGACCTATGTCATTTGCCCTCACCGAAGAACTTCTGTTAACATTTCTTGCAAGGCTGATCTACTAGCAACAAGCTCCTTCTTTTTTGTTTGTCTGAGGAAGTCTTTATTTCTCCTTCATTTTGAAGGACGGTTTCACTGGATACAAAATTCTAGCTTGCTATTTTGTATGATTGATCCTCATCGGAACCCTGGGCTTTGAGTAGAGACAGAGTATGTAGTGTCCCCTAATTTAGCAGTTGAAGAACCAGAAGAAAAGTCACTTGCCCTATGGTCATTTTGTGGTTGAGTAAGCACTAGAATCTGGCTAGACCTGCTGCTGCTGGCCTCCATGGCCCTGATTCCATCACAAGATCCCCTTTTCTTATTGTCAGATAGGCAAACTACCTGCCCATATTGATCAAAATTTGTCCAATCCCAATTTTACTCCTATCAAAGCAGTCCCCCGTACTGCATAGCTATATGTCCCCCTCTGATGCAGGTGGGTTTTGTCTAAAGAAAACATATGGTTACAAATAGGGGGAATTGGAATGATATAAAAATGTAGCTTATTACACTAGAAATAGATATGTAATAGTGATAGTGCTCTGAATAGGTATGAATAAGGTTCTGAAGCATATAGAGAAAACAAATAGATATATCTAAAAGATTATAGAACTCATCAGGGATTACTGCTTTTGCTCTGAGTCAAGATGCTCACGTCTAGTATGGGACAGCTCTAGCTCCCTGACATTTTCTCTCTAGAAGCTGCAACTACAATAGCCTCAAGCGAAAGCAATGAACATGGTAGAGACAGAGCCAAATCTTAAAGGTCCGTGTTGAAAATAATAAGAATTACTTACTGGTCATGGTGAGCTATCTTAGAACAAGAAGAAACTCCTATACTGCTGAAACGATGTACTTATTAGCACTTGTGGGAAATGTGATACTGTCTAATGACAATCTTGTGAATACTTTTACATCTTTGTTTTTTCCCAAGGGATATGCCAAATGTTCACTAAGCAGGAGCTCTCTGAGAGCCCTTCTATGACCCAAACTATAGTGGAAGAAGACTTTGTGAGCCCCGAGCCCAGCAAAGCTGCCTTACGGAAAAGCAGCCAGACTGTTTTCCACGTGGATCTGTGTCCCTGCTATTCCTCACTGAGCAAGGCCTCCCGACCTGAGACCCCAGCCACCCCACCGCTACCTGGGCTCTTGGGCCAGTAGCAGCTCTGCACTTCCCTGGGACAGAGCTCCCAGTGGAAGCAGGCAGGCCTGCCACTTTTGCTGCTTCACAGCTCCCTCCTCTAATGCCCTCAGGCTCAGGAGAGAGCAAGGTGATTAAGGACTATCATGGACCTCCAGCACAGTGCAGATGCCTTACAGAAAAGCAGCCAGACTGTTTTCCATGCAGGTCTCTGACCTTGTTGCTCCTCACTGGGCAAAGCCTCTCCACCTGGGCCCCCAGCACAACCACCCTGCCCCTGCCTGAACACTTGTCAGTGGTGGCTCTGCATTTCTCTGGGAAAAGAAATCCCAGAGACAACCTACAGCCCCTCTCCCATTGCAGCTGCAGCAGTATCGCCCTTACTGCCCATGGGCTGGGGAAGGAACAAAGGGCCTGGTTGTGTCACTGTACCTCCAGCACACTGCAGCAACCACAGGGAGAAGAGCCCAGTAGCTCTTCCCTGTGAGTCCTTACCCCCTACACTTCACCAGATAGGGCCCCCAACTTGGGATCTCAGAGTAGCTGCCCCAACCCTGACTGAGCATTCCCACTGGTAGTGGCTGTGTTCCACTGAGGTGGAACTTATGAGGAAACTGACAGCCCCTCTGCCACTGCCACTGCAGCGGTTCTGCTCTTGCTGCCTTCAGACTGAGGAAGAAACAAAGAGCCTAAGGGCTTTACTTATACTTCCAGCACACCACAGTTGCCATATGGAAAGGAGCCCAGTCTCTCTTCCCAGTGAGCCTCTGACCCCCTGCTCTTCACCAAGCAGGGCCCCAGCTCAGGCCCATAGTGCAGCTGCCCCGCCCTCTGGCTGAACATTCCCATTGGCAGCAGCTCTGCATTTCTCTGGGGTGGAGCTCCCAGAGACGACTGAAAGCCCTTCTGCCACTGCCACTGCATTGATACTGCCCTTGCTGCTCTCTGACTGGAAAAGGAACTAAGATCCTGAGTGCTTTACTCACACCTCCAGCATACCACAGCTGCCCTAAGGAGAAGAGGCCAGTCTGTCTTCCCCTACAATACCCCTGCCTCCCTACTCATTACCAGGCAGGGTGCCCTGGCTTGGGCCCACGGCACAGCTGCCCTACCCCAGGCTGATTGCTCCAATCGGTAGTGGCTCTATATTTATCTGGGGTGGAGCTCCAAGATACAAGTGGCAGGCCCTCTGCCATTGCCACTGCCAAGGTCCTGGCCCTTTCAGTCCCCAAGCTGGGGAGGGAACATAATGCCTGAGCACAGCCCAGGAGTGCCAAGTGGAGAGCTGAGAGCTGAGATCTACAGCCAGCACTCATGTAGGAAGGGAGCCCACACCCTCAGATCACTGAGAGGGAGCACAGCTGAAGACAAGGAAATACAGAGGAACCACATGGCTGGGCAAGAGCCTGCCTACTGGCCATTATGCCTAAGTGCTATCTACTGGATCACAGCTCAAATTTCAACAACAAAAATACTTTGCTAGCGTACCCCCCGATAAAATCAAGGACAAGAGTTCAGCTACAAATGAAGACCTAGCGCAAAGCCTCAGCCCTCTGATACATCCAGAAACAAAGTCAACTGACCATAACTGAAATTATACCACAGTGAAAGGAACATCAGCCCATGCAGATGAGAAAGAACCAGCATGAGAACTCTGGCAATTCAAAAAGCCAGAGTTCTCCTTACATCCAAATGAATGTACCGGTACTCCAGCAAGAGTTCTTAGCCAGGCTGAAATGGCTGGAATGATAGTCATAAAATTCAGAATAAGATTCCGGAGAAAGTCAAAACCCAATCCAAGGAATCTAAGGACTACAATAAAATGATACAGGAGCTGAAAGATGAAATAGACATTTTAAGAAAGAACCAAACTGATGTGATAGAACTGCAAAATACACTATGAAAATCTCATAATGCAATTGCAAGTATTACCAGCAGAATAGACTACGCTAAGGAAGAACCTCAGATCTCACAGACTGGTTCTCCAAACTAAATCAGTCAGACAAAAATAAAGAAAAAAAGAATTTTAAAAGAACGAGCAAAACCTCTGAGAAATAGGGAATTATGTAAAGACATCAAATCTAACACTCATTGGCATCTCTTGAAAGAGAGGGAGGGAATACGAGCAACTTGGAAAACCTACTTGAGGATATTATCCATGAAAATTTCCCCAACCTCGCTAGAGAGGCCAACATTCAAAGCCAGGAAATGCAGAAAACCCCTATGAGATACTGTACAAGACAACCATCCCCAAGACACATAGTCATCAGATTCTCCAAGGTCAACATGAAAGAACAAGTATTAAAGGCATCTAGAGAGAAGGGGCAGGCTACCTACAAAGGGAACCCCATCAGGCTAACAGTGGACCTTTCAGCAGAAACCCTACAAGCCAAAAGAGATTGGGAGCCTATATTCAGCATTCTTAAAGAAAAGAAACTCCGGCCAGGCACAGTGGCTCACGTCTGTAATCTCAGCGCTTTGGGAGGCCAACGCGGGTGGATCACCTGAGGTCAGGAGTTTGAGACCACCCTGGCCAACATGGCAAAACTCTGTCTCTACTAAAAATACAAAAATTAGTCGGGCATGGTGGTGCATGCCTGTAATCCCAGCTACTCGGGAGGCTGAGGCAGGAGAATCGCTTGAACCCAGGAGGCGGAGGTTGCAGTGAGCCGAGATCACGCCTTTGCACTCCAGCCTGGGCAACAGAGTGAGACTCCATCTAAACAACAATAAAAAAAAGAAACTCCAGCCAAGAATTTCATGTCCAGCCAAACTAAGCTTCATAAGCAGAGGAGAAATAAGATCCTTTTCAGGCAAGCAAATGCTAAGGAAATTCATTACCACCAGACCTTACAAGAGGTCCTTAAGGGAGTGGTAAATATGGAAATGAAAGACCATTACTGGCTACCACAAAAGCACAATTAGGTACATAGACCATTGACACTATAAAGCAACTATACAATCAAGTCTACATAATAACCAGCTAACAACACAATGACAAGATCAAATTTGCACATATCAATATTACCCTTGAATGTAAATGGGACAAATGCACCAATTAAAAGTCACATAGTGGCAAGTTGGATAAAGAAGCAAGACCCAACTTCTTTCTTCAAGAGACCCATCTCACATACAGTGACACTCATAGGCCCAAAGTAAAGGGATGGAGAAAATCTGCCAAGCAAATGGAAAAAAAAAAAAAAAAAAAAAAAAACAGGGATTGCTATTTTAACTTCAGACAAAACAGCCTTTAAACCAACAACAATTTTAAAAGACAAAGAAGGGCATTACGTAATGGTAAATGGTTCAATTCAACCAGAAGACCTAGCTATCCTAAATATATATGTACCCAACACAGGAGTACCCACATTTATAAAACAAGCTCTGAGAGACCTACAGAGAGACTTAGATAACCGTACAGTAATAGTGGGAGACTTCAACACCCCACTGACAGTATTAGATCATTGAGGCAGAAAACTAATATAGATATTTCAGACCTGAACTTGATACTTGACCAAATGGGCCTAACAGACATCTACAGAACTCTCTACCAATTAAAAAAAAAAACCCAGAATATACATTCTTCTTATCTGCACATAGCATATACTCTAAAATTGACCACACAATTGGCCATAAAACAATTCTCAGCAAATTAAAAAAGAAAAACAGAAATCATACCAACCACACTGTCAAACCACAGCACAATAAAAATAGAAATCAATACCAAGAAGATCACTCAAAACCATACAAATAACCTGCTCCTGAATGACTTCTGGGAAAATAATGAAATTAAGCAGAAACCAAGAAATTCTTTGAAACTAATGAAAACAAAGATACAACTTACCAGAATCTCTCGGGCACTGCTTAAAGCAGTGCTAAGTACTAGATGCCCACATCAAAAAGTTAGAAAGATCTCAGATTAACAACCTAACATCACACTTTGAGGAACTAGAAAAACAAGAGCAAACCAACCCCATACTAGCGGAAGACAAGAAATAACCAAAATCAAAGCTGAACTGAATGTATTTGAGATGTGAAAAAACATACAAAAGATCAATGAAATCATACTTGGTTTTTTGAAAGAATAAATAAGATAGACCACTAGCTAGAGTAATAAAGAAAAAAAGAGAGAAGATCAAAATAAACACAATCAGAAATGACAAAAGGGGCATTACCATCAATACAACAGAAATGCAAAAAAAAATCAGAGACTATCAAAAACACCTCTATGCACACAAACTAGAAAACCTAGAAGAAACTGATAAATTCCTGGAAACATACAACCTCCTGAGACTGAGCCAGGAAGAAATTGAATCCCTGAACAGACCAATAATGAGCTCCAAAATTGACTCAGTAATAAATAGCCTGCTAAGAAACTAAAAAGCACAGGACCAGGTGGATTCACAGCCAAATTCTACCAGATGTACATAGAAGAGTTGGTACCATTCCTACTGAACCTATTCCAAAAAGTTGAGGAGGAGGGGCTTCCCCCAACTCACTCCGAGGCCAGCATCATCCTGCTACCAAAACTTGGCAGAGACAAAAAAAACTTCAGGCCAATATCCTTGATGAACATAAAAGCAAAAATCCTCAACACAATAGTAGCAAACTGAATCTAGCAGCACCTCAAAAGAGCTAAGCCACCACAATCAAGTAGGCTTTATCCCTGGAATGCAAGGTTTGTTCAATGTATGTAAATCAATAAAAATTATTCACCACATAAACAAAACTAAAAACAACAACCACATAATCATCTCAATAGATGCAGAAAAGGCTTTCAAGAAAATACAGCACCACTTCATGTTAAAAATCCTCAACAAACTAGGCATTGAAGGAACGTACTTTAAAATAATAAGAGCCATTTATGACAAACCCACAGCCAACATCATACTGAATGGGCAAAAGCTGGAAGCATTCTTATTGAGAACCAGAACAAGACAAGGATGCCCTCTCTCACCACTCCCATTCAACACAGTATTGGAACTCCTAGCCACAGCAATCGAGCAAGAGAAAGAAATAAAAGGCATCCAAATAGGAAGAGAAGAAGTCAAACTATCCCTCTTTGCAGACAATATGATTCTATACCTAGAAAACCCCCATAGTCTCTGCCCAAAAGCTCCTTGATCTGATAAACAAGTCCAGCAAGTTTCAGGATATAAAATCAATGTACAAAAATTAGTAGCATTCCTATACACCAGCAACATCCAAGCTGAGAGCCAAAACAAGAATGCAGTCCCATTCACAACAGCCCAAAAAGAATAAAATACCTAGGAATACAGCTAAACAAGGGATGAAAGACCTCTACACTGAGAATTACAAAGCACTGCTCACAGAAATCAGAGATGACACAAACAAATGGAAAAAACATTCCATGTTTATGCGTCAGAAGAATCAATATTGTCAAAATGGTCATAATACCCAAAGAAATTTACAGATTCAATGCTATTCTTATCAAACTACCAATGACATTCTTCACAAAACTAGAAAAAACTATTTTAAAATTCATATGGAACCAAAAAAGAGCCTGAATAGCCAAGGCAATCCAAAGCAAGTAGAACAAAGCTGGAGGCATCATATTACCTGACTTCAAACTATATGTTAAGGCTGCAATACCCAAAACAGTATGGTACAGATCGAACAATGGAATAGAATAGGTAGCCCAGAAATAATGTCACACACCTATGACCATCTGATCTTTGACAAAATTAACAAAAACAAACAATCTAGAAAGGACTTACTATTCAATAAATGGTGCTGGGATAGCTGGCTAGCCATAAGCAGAGATAATTGAAACTGGGCCCCTTCCTTACACCATATACAAAAATTAACTCAAGGTGGATTAAATCCTTAAATTTAAAACCCAAAACTATAAAAACCCTTGAGGAAAATCTAGGAAATACCATTCTAGACATAGACCCTGGAAAAAAATTTATGACAGAGACACGAAAAGCAATTGCAACAAAAACAAAAATTGACAAATGGGACCTAATTAAACTAAAGAGCTCCTGCATAGCAAAACAGCAAAAGAAGCTATCAACAGAGTAAGCAGACAACCCAAAGAATGGAGAAAATATTTGCAAACAATGTATCTGACAAAGATATATCCAGTATCTATAAGAAACTTAAACAAATATACAAGCAAAAAAACAAGCAACCCCATTAAAGAGTGGGCAAAGGACATAAACAGACACTTTTCAAAAGAAGACATATACATGAGCAGTAAGCACATGAAAAAATGCTCGGCATCACTGACCATTAGAGAAATATAAATCAAAACTAAATGAGATACCATCTCACACCAGTCAGAATGGCTATTACTAAAAAAATTCAAAAAATAAGAGATGCTGGTGAAATTGTGGAGAAAAAGGAACACTTATATACTTCTGGTGGGAGTGTAAATTAGTCCAGCCATTGTGGAAAGCAGTGCAGTGATTCCTCAAAGAACTTAAAGCAGAATTAGCATGCAACCCAGCAATCTCATTATTGGGTATATACACAAAAGAATATAAATTGTTCTACCATAAAGACACATGCACATGTATGTTCCTGGCAGCACTCTTCACAATAGCAAAGATGTGGAATCAGCCTAGATGACCATCAACGGTAGACTGGATAAAGAAAATGTACGTACATGTCATGGAATACTATGCAGCACAGTAGACTGGATAAAGAAAATGTACATACATGTCATGGAATAATATGCAGCCATAAAAAAGAATGAGATCATGTTCTTTGCAGCAACATGGATGGACCTGGAGGCTGTAATCCCA
Organism: Pan paniscus; assembly: GCF_029289425.2. Lineage (NCBI taxonomy): Eukaryota > Metazoa > Chordata > Mammalia > Primates > Hominidae > Pan > Pan paniscus. The sequence goes on from NC_073272.2 coordinate 69,697,475, forward strand.
AGCAAACTAATGCAGGGACAGAAAACCAAATGCTGCATCTTCTCACTTATAAGTGGGAGCTACACATTGAATACATATGGACACAAAGAGGGGAACAATAGACACCAGGGCCTTCTTGCGAGTGGAGAGTGGGAGGAGGGTGAAGATCAAAAAACTACTTATTGGGTACTACGTTTATTACCTGGGTGATGAAATAATATATACGCCAAACCCCTGTGACACACAGTTTATCTATAGGACCAACCTGCACATGTACCCCAGAAACTAAAATAAAAGTTTAAGAAATGACTTTGAGCCCTGTTTCTCTTGGTACTCTTCATGTCATGGGCATTTTAGGGAAAAAATATAAAAATTTTAGTTAACTCTTTGTCTTACACTGTATGCCAAAATCTATACCAGATTAATTGTAGATTTAAAAATAAAAATGAAGCCATAAAAGAACTAGAAAATATATAAAGAGTTACCTATAATATCACATTAGGGAAGGCCTAAGTAAGCATGACACTGAAGGCAGTAACCATATAGGAAAAGATTATTAGGTTTAACTACATGTAAGGAAAGCTTTTCACACCCTTTGACCCAACAGTGTCATTTCTAATGACACATCCTAAAAAACCTTTGGACAAGTGTATAAAAATGTACATATGTGGGGCCGGGTGCGGTGGCTCACGCCTGTAATCCCAGCACTTTGGGAGGCCGAGGCAGGCGGATCACGAGGTCAGGAGATAGAGACCATCCTGGCTAACACAGTGAAACCCCATCTCTACTAAAAAAATACAAAAAATTAGCCGGGCGTGGTGGCGGGTGCCTGTAGTCCCAGCTACTCGGGAGGCTGAGGCAGGAGAATGGCGTGAACCCGGGAGGCAGAGTTTGCAGTAAGCCAAGATCGCACCACTGCACTCCAGCCTGGGCGACAGAGCGAGACTCCGTCTCAAAAAAAAAAAAAAAAAAAAGTACATCATTGTTTATAAATGTACATAACATATAAATTGTTTATAAATGTACATATAAATTGTTTATAAAATGTACATATAAATTGTTTATAAACATACATTGTTTATAAATGTACATCATTGTTCATAATAGTGAAAAACTGGACCCAATCTAAATATCTATCAAAGATGATTAAACACTGATGCATCCATATTAAAAATTACAATGTAAAAATGTAGTTATTGACATAAAAAAGGTTATCAAATGACATTTTTCATCTGATCCCATTTTGTAAAAATACCTATTTATATACATAGAAGACTTCTAGATGTGCATGAAATGTTAGTAGTGATTATTTGGGGGTGCTTTAATAAGCTCTTTTTCCTTTTGCTCCTCTTTTGTATGTATATACGTATGTATGCATGCGTTTATGTATGTGTAAGGAGTAGGTATATCTTGTATGAAAATAATAGAAGCTTAAAAAGATTTTAAAATTTCCATTTCTCTCTTTTCACTTGTGGATTTAAGTCAGACCTTCTCCAGGAAGCTATTTGTTCCCCTTAAGTGGCCAGTATAATTCCTGAAGCCACTCCCTCATCTTTTGTATTTCCCTATTCAACTGTAAGTTCTTGAAGGTAGAGTTGTGAGTTGCATTTCATTATTTACTGCCTTCCATACACATACTCAGTAAGGACTGGTTGGCTGGTGATGGCCTGATTTCTTCAAAGTCTGCTTTTGAAGTCTGATATAACAGTGCTTACCCTTAACCAGCTGAAATGGTCAAAAACTTGGTCCGGGCCAGCACACCTTTGCAAAGAGGGCAGGGTAGCCATAATGGCTGTCTTCCTACTACTCTCCTAGGCTGTGGTGGCTGGCTGGCTGATAGAGCTGAGCCCTTTCTGTGTAAATCTTTCCCCAAACAGCTTTCTTGTTCAAGAAAAAGGCGTTTCTCAGGTTGAGTCGCTGCCTCATATCATTAATGTCTATGTAGTTGTGCTTTCCTCTCAGAACTTCCAAGCACATTTTCAAGAACTCGCAATGCTGTTAAAAAAAAATTCATAAAGGATGGGTAACAAAGAAAGAAGACAAAGAACTGGGAGGAGAGGAGAGGAGAAGAGAGAAGGAAAAGAGAATTGAGATTCATGACCTTAAGTAAAGCAGGTTGCTCCAATCTAAAACATCCCCTGGACATAACAATAGCTACTGTTGCACATGAAATTACTTTGCCAGAAAAGTCTACACAGACATTGGTTTTTCAAGGGACCTGTGAAAGCTCTGATGGCCACTCTGGCAGCCCTCCAGGTTAGAGACTTTACTGATCTCTAATAGGGCCTGCTCTTATAGTTATATGAGATCATTCCACGTTTGTTGCAAATATCAAATGAGATGATAAATGGAAATATGTTTTATAAACTATAATATTGAAATGCTTGGTGTTCCTTTTGTAAGCTCTTGAGGGCACTGACAGTGGTTTAATGTATAACTGTGTCTTCATGGCAGTTTGGAACAGATTTTAAATACCTGTATTTAAAGAAAGTAAAATCCGTATACAGAATGAAGAGAATTTATTTCCTAGAAGGGAAAAAAAAAAAATGACTGTCTGGGAGCGACCTAAACTGTTTGGGGAGTTGCGGTCACCTAACTATGTTAGAAACACCTTGGGTTTTCTAAGTACCTTCAATTGATTAGAATTATTTTCCTTAGAAGTAATTTCCAATAAAATGCTTGTGATTTCACTGCCAATGAAATGGTTGACATGTCTTATTTTATTTTATTTTATTTTATTTATTTATTTATTTTTGAGATGGAGTCTCGCTCTGTCGCCCAGGCTGGAGTGTAGTAGCGTGATCTTGGTTCACTGCAAGCTCCACCTCCCAGGTTCACGCCATTCTCCTGGCTCAGCCTTCCAAGTAGCTGGGACTACAGGCGCCCACCACCACGCCCAGCTAATTTTTTGTGTTTTTAGTAGAGACGAGGTTTCACTGTGTTAGCCAGGATGGTCTTGATCTCCTGACCTCGTGATCCACCCGCCTCGGCCTCCCAAAGTGCTGGGATTACAGGTGTGAGCCACCACCCCCGGCCGACATTTCTTTTAAAGTGTCCATTAACTTATAGTAAATTACAATGGAAATGCATGTGGCCCTCAAGAGTGTATTATGGTCAAACTTTTAATAAGTAACAAATTAAATCATGATAAGGAAGTGACTAAAAGTTAAACACTGCTGCTCTGCTCTTTCCATGAAAATGACCCTTTGCTCCTTCCAAGTTCAACACGAGACTTCATATCAGATTCTCACCTGAACGCATGACTCTTCAACCTCAGGACTTGCAGAATTAATGGAATGCTGTCCTAAGGTTGTTGAGTTGTGCATTTCTGGGCATTTCATCTCTATGGAGAAGTACCCATTCCCTCACCCCAAAGACTGAAGTAGAGAGATTTTTCTCCCTAGGGAAGAATCTTCCTTGAAACTTTTGTGGCCTCAGGAGTCGGAAGACAGAATGGGGAGGTTTGATAGTTGGATCCTTGCCAAAAGCCTGACCCTTGGCTGTGAGACTCCCTCAAATTTGCAGTGTCTTGGGGATCCCTCCTAGTGACTATCTTAGAAAATAAACATTTTCTGTTCATTTCCAGTGACTTAATTATCTATTTTATTTTTCTTATAGGCCCAGTTAAAAACAAGAAAAAGGGTAAGTTCCTGACTTTATAAAATTGCTGTCTTGTCATATATTTTCTAAAGTTAGAAGAAAAAAATCAAGAGTACGATTTTTGTATTATATTCTTTCAGCATTGTCTGTCTGTTATTTTATTCAATCATATGTTATCTTCTTGAGTATTGTAGTTTCTGAAGAACAAGAAATCATTCTTCAGTGATGATTCACCTCTTTCATTCTTCCTTGTTCTTCTCCCTGCCCTTCTTTTTATTCTTTTTTTTTTTTTTTTTGAGACGGAGTTTCACTCTTGTTGCCCAGGCTGGAAAGTAATGATGCAATCCTAGCTCACTGAAACCTCCACCTTTGGGGTTCAAGCGATTCTCTTGCCTCAGCCTCCTGAGTAGCTGGGATTACAAGCACTCGCTTTTATCCTTTTTTTCCTCCTTTATCAAATCAGTGATTGAGTGTGAATGAAATCCTGTGTCACCATGTAGGAACTAGATACGCTACCTATCAAAAGATGTCAGTACCCTATTTCTTGGACTTAAAGCTTCCCTGATTTGATTTCCCAAAGAGTCAGGGAAGGTATTTCTTGCTTTGAGGATTCAATATCATTTTCTCTGTAAAGAAAAAGCTATTCTGGAGTAGTACCCTGACCATTTAGTCTTTTCAAAGCAGCTTCCATTGTGCCGTTGTTGGGTCAGTAAGTCCCCAGTGTACTTGCAATGAAACTGGCCCTAGGGCATCTACAAGTGCTCACTTACTAAAAGAGGAGAATCAATCCAAAGACAGAACAGTCTCCAAAGACAGGGCCAGGCAATATGGTCTACTTCTTAGGACTGAAAGAACCAATTATGAAACTAGTTAAAGCACCTGTTTGTTTCTGGGTTCTGACCTGGGAGGAAGACAGAGTAAAACTAATGATTGTTCATTAAAATGCTTCACGTGAAATGATGCTGTGTGATAAGATTTATGGAGCTTTATAGAATAGATTGTCAACCCCAGACTAGGCCAAAAAGACTGGCTTCAGCTGCAGTCTGCCACTTCTTTGAACACTAGGGTACTCTGGTGCCTTGAGGTATCATAGTCCACATGGAAAAGTTGTGTGCCTGTTGTAAAGAAGCTGAGGAATGGCCTGGCCTCCTGAGGGCCTGAACTGAGCAAGGCTGGAAAACAGCCAGGGAGCTGGAGTCAGTGAGGAAACCTTTCCCTGTGGGGCCTGGGCACTTACCACCAAGATATTCTGTCTTTTAAGAAAGTAGATTTGATTTTCAAACATGTAGTTCTTAACTCTTGTCATATCCCTTTAAAACAGAAATTATAACTCAGATCATTGCCTGGCACTGCTACCTTGTGTACGGGACATTATTGAGAAGACAGTGCACATAGGCCTTAAACATTTACTTTGGCTGAAAGTTATTTAGAAGCCATTTAAGATGGATTTCCTTGGACATGGTGAATAGGCACATGCTTGAAGAGGTAAATTGAATTGTTCTCTTAATTTTCACCCTTTAATGGAATTTTCCTCCTTCCACAAGTCTCTCTCTCTCACTTACTCATTCACTCACTTTTGGTTGTTCTTTGATTTTGGGCTTAGCTAAAAGGTTAAGGAAATACTCCTTTGATGAAGTTTAGCTTTGAAAGGAATGTGTATATTCTTTCATCTAACACTACATAGGGTATGTTTCTAAGTACAAACGTCTCTGGGCTTTTATATCATGAGGTGTTCTGTTAAAGTAAGGAAATCGAGAGAAGGGAGTCAATCCTCTGAAGTTATCCTCTTGCTCCAGGGGTCATTTTGTACATTCTCTTCTCTGGGCCCAACTTTGTGTAAGTATGCAAGTGTGAGAAGCTCACTTGCCTAACCCTTGTTGCAGAGAAGCAGAGGACCAGCTGCAGAACTGGAACAAAGCAGGAGTTTTTTTTTTTCTCAAATGCCTTCTAACATTTTCATAAGTGAACATTCTCTGTTTTCACTGCAACCATTAGTCTCTTGGACTGGAGGAGTTTCTGGCTCTAATTCTTCCAAAATTACTTTAGCAATTACAGGAGACTCACATTCTTGAAGGTGAAGTTTGTGCTACCCACAGAACACCCTCTAGCTTGAAAATCACTGTTAGGCTTGGAAATCTTGGGACACAGGACAGCCTAATATGCACCAACTTCTGTGTCTGTGCCACCTAGAAAATAAGGAGGGAGAAGCAAACCTTACAACCAGGCTAAGAAAGCTTCCTGACTGCAAGGGGTAAGCCACCCCTCCTTATAGAAACTCAGTCTCATGAGGAAACAGAGAAATCATTGAGGCCAAGCTCCTTGTTTCACAGATGTAGAAACTAAGGCTCAAGGAGAGGAAGGGATTTGCCCAAAGTGTGTCTGTGGCAGAGCTGGGGCTTACATCCTTATCTCCTGAGTACAGATTTTGTGTTCTTTCCACTACACTAGCTGGAATTGAAACTTGGGCTCTGAATAAGCCTGATTTGGAAGCTGCCCAAATCTGAAAGGAGATGGTTTTCCTGTTCAGCATCTTGAAATTGGCTAGATCTAGAAACGGGGCAGATCCAATCTTTTGCTGCTAAGTGCAGACAAACCTCTAAAGCTCATGCCTCTAGGTCTTTAAGGCTACAGGGACTCTTCTGGGAGAGATGTTCTCTGGACCTTCCTTTCCTTCCTTTCTGAGGAAGAGACCCCACGATGACCCCATGATTTCATTCCAAATGCAGATGTGGTTAGACATAGACAACTGGCCTCTTGAGTGGCATTGCCATGAGGATTTGGTTTCTTGGCCATGAGGCATTGTTCTTAAGGGAGGACCTGATAAATCAGGACAAGATTCTCCTGCCTAAGTGTCTGGGGAGCAAGAAGTCAGAGTCAGTAAGAAGGTTTTTAGTGAGACGAGAGAAGGTTGTATTTAAAACTAAGAAACTACCTCAGGTGAAGACATTGTGATGAAGTCTGGAAACAGGCTTCCATTCCTGAAACTTTCCATAAAATTGTGAGAAGGTGGTGAAGGAAGGAAGAAGACCTGTGCCTACATGTAGTCTTTGAGTGGAGCTGCACAGAGCAGAGGAAGTCAACAGGAAGAGCTGGAGGTTTTGGTTCAAGACCACAGTTATGACTCATTTAAGATAACTACATCCTGGTGGGAATGTTGAAAGGACTGGAATATGAAATAGGAGGGTCGAGATTGTTCTAGAAGGATAGCAAGGAGGAAAGGGGGAAGAGTTGGTGGGCATGATTAATAATACATTTGAGAATGGGACTTCTGAGGAAAGACTTTGGGAAGCTGGATTATTTAGCCTATAGAAATAGGGGTTGGTGGGTAACTTAATTTCTTTTCATATATAAGGATTATTATGTATATGTATATTCTTCTCTGTCTACACAAATAGAATAAGAGCTTAAACTGCCACAAGAGGGACATCATTTAATATACCAGAGAACTTCCTAACAGTGAGCAGTGAGGGGCAATAAACATTGGAACATGTTACTATGGAGTTTGCAGAATTTCCTTTCCCAGAGATCTTTTAAAATAGAGTTTACAGAGGTCAGCTGAGAAAGTGAAACTTGCTGCCTCCTCCTCAGCTCCCTCTACTCTCTGTCTCTGCTTTTTCCTGTTTCTCAATATCTCTCTCTCTCCCTCCTCCTCTTTCCGTGCCCCTCTTCCTCCTTCTCCATTCCCCCATCTCCAAAACTCCTTCCCATTCCTCATTCCCAACTAGCACTGTCCCCATCCCAACCCCCATTTCCTGTACATCCTGACTCCTGGAGGAACCTTCCTGGAGCTGATACTGTTCCTAAGGCCAGGCTGTACGGCTTCCTCTTGTTATCGACATCAAGTCCACCAAACTGGGCAGTAAACATAAAAGCTCCACATTCTTCAACAATAGCCCTTTCTAAAAAGAACCACGAAGTGACCCATAGGTCTAATCACTTGGTAGTTCTCATCCTTTAGACTCAGCTGAAATGTAACCTCCTTTTTGAAACCTTCTCTGACCTCTTCAGCATTTGGTCCCTACCCACTAAGGTAGCACTTCTACTATCCCATGACTGTGTCTGTTTCCCCACAGACAGACTGATCTCCTGGAGGGCCACTTATTTCTGTATGCTCAAACCTAGCTTTGTAAATGCATATTCACAAAAGGGAGTGGGGGGAGGGGAGAGAAAGCATAAGACAGACGGAGACAGGGAGACAGAGATGTGTGATAAAGGTATCCAAGTCTTTAGCAGGGCCTCCCAGAGTGCTGACTTTGTGTCCTCAGAAGTCTGTAGAACTCCTGACAGTACACTCATCACAGGAAATAACTACAAATGTAACACTGAGGCCAGGCGCGGTGGCTCACGCCTGTAATCCCAGCATTTTGGGAGGCCGAGGCAGGCAGATCACCCGAAGTCAGGAGTTTGAGACCAACCTGGCCAACATGGTGAAACCCCGTCTCTACTAAAAATACAAAAATTAGCAGGTCGCGGTGGCATGCGCCTGTAGTCCCAGTTACTCCAGAGGCTGAGGCAGGAGAATCGCTTGAACCCGGGAGGTGGAGGTTGCAGTGAGCCGAGATCGTGCCACTGAACTCCAGCCTGGGCAACAGAGCAGGACTCCGTCTCAAAAAAAAAAAGTAACACTGAATCCTATTTTTCAGGAAAGAAAGCAGGACCTCCTGGACCCAATGGCCCTCCAGGACCCCCAGGACCTCCAGGACCCCAGGGACCCCCAGGAATTCCAGGGATTCCTGGAATTCCAGGAACAACTGTTATGGGACCACCTGGTCCTCCAGGCCCTCCTGGTCCTCAAGGACCCCCTGGCCTCCAGGGACCTTCTGGTGAGTTCCCCTGTCTCTCCACCCCACCAGGTGCCTTTAAAGTACTTTAGGAGAGCAGGAGTGGGTGATCCTGAGAGCAGTTTCAAACGGTGGAGATGGGGTTGGTGTGCAATAAGGGATGCAGATCTCCTAGCCCAGTGTAAAACTAGGAATTGGACAAGCCAGTAGGGCCTGGCCTGCTCTAGCTTCTTATATCTACCAACCTGTCAAGGACAGGCCACCTGTTCTTGCCCCATCTCAACCCTTCTGTTACAAGCCCTCCCTGACTCTTGGCCTCCCTGTAGTGGACCAGTAAAACTCATATGAGCCAGAGACAGAGGCCCTGGTGGTTCACTGGAGTTCCAGTGGGGAATAGATGTAATCTTCTGTGATTCCCAGCATCTAGCTCCACATGCTGATGTTTGCATAGAAATAGGCTATGGAGTAGAAAGTTGAGGACTGAACAAAATGACAAGCCCTAGGATAGTTTCATCTTGTGAAGTCTGAAGTGCTTTTCCCATAGCAAGTAGTCACTAATGGTCAAGAAGTTAGAAACTTAAGAGTCACTCAGGCTGTGGATGAAGCAAACCCAGGCACCAAGGCTGTCCTGTCCAGGAACCAAGTGCTTCTTGCACTAGATCCTTACCCTACCACACTTGCCATTCAAATGTCATTTCATCCCTTTGCATCTTTCTCCTTAAGCCCTGAAGGGCATCCGAAAGGTATGAATGCAGATCCAAACCTGCCCAATTGGAGTTGACAAGAGTCAGACTGCCTGGGCTAATGTCAGTTGTTATTTCTTTCTCCTGCTCCTCACTCCCCTGCCCTGTATCTTGGGGCTTTAAAGAAATGGACCCTTACAGCTGATTTCTCCAGGGGCAAGAATTCTGCAGCAGGATTCAGATTCTTTAACTTGTACTTCACACAGGGCTCAGCAGTGTTACCATGGCCACAAGAGATGGAGTTAGAGATTTTTTTTCATCCAATCATTCCTTAAATATTGAGCACTTTCTGTATACAAAGAGATATATTGATACATGGTCCCTTTTCTTATAGAGTTTATCTCCTAGAGGAAGAGAGAACAAAGAAACAAGATATTTACAAATAGCAGTGGGCTCTATGAAGAAAATTAATAGAAAGGGAGCAAAACACTAGAGAAGCCAATGCCATTGCCTCAGGGTCACACAGTGACGGGAATGCTCTCTCATTGTTCTCCATGGGTGCCCGGTGGGGCTTGCCTTGGGCTAATATTGGCCAGAGGCAATACTCAGAAGTTTCCCTGCTGGGTGCTGGGCCCACTGAAGATGAAGGTCAGGGCAGGAAACAGAAGGGGTGCACTCTGACTCTTCCTCCAGCTCTGAGCCCTGGAGAATAAAGCTCAGACAGGGCTGGCTGCAGGGAGCATGGCTCACCACCACTAGCTGCTCAGGTGAGGGGAAAAGGAAGTCAAAAGATCATGCCCTCTGATTGGCCTATCCTATTTTGCAGGTGCTGCTGATAAAGCTGGAACTCGAGAAAACCAGGTTGGCTGGGGATTGCTCTCTTCCTGGGTAGGAGGGAAAGCCACAGGCTAGAGCCACCTTTAAATTAGCTTCTTATTAGATTTCCTGAGGCTTTATTTCATGAGAACACCCCGGAGATTCTGAGGGTTTTCACTCACAGCCCCCTCCCATCTCTATGAATAGAAAAGCTTTGCCCCAGGGCATGTTTTTAGCTAAGGAAAGGGTGTCTTGCCAGGATCATTTTTCCTCATTCCACAGGAGACCCCAGGTTCACCATAGCCAGGCCCAGTAGTCAGCTGAAATAAGCTGCCAGTCAGACCTATTCACCTGAGCCTCCAACTCCCCAGCCACCCCAGACACCTTGCCGGCTCTCAGACCACCTGGGATCCGGAGCTGAAGAGTTGAAGAGTATGTCCTTGAAAAACAGCCAACCAGCTCCAGGCCCAGCCTAGCCTGGGCGTCTGCCTTAATGGCCTGAAGAGCTCCTCCCCGTCTTTGAGCTTCCTAATCTGTCTCTATTGGCAGGTTCTACTGCCTTGCCTTGTCTCATCTCAGCCTCCCTCGCTACAGCTGTGTGGCCACAGTGATAAATCTACACAGCTGCACAGTGCTTGACGGCTTGCAGGGCAATTTTATATCCATCACCTCATTTGATCTTCAGACATCCCTGTGAGAGAGGCCAGACATTCTTATAATCCCCATCTTACAGTTAGGGAAATGAGGCTCAGAGGCATTACATTTGGTTGAGGTCACATAGCTAGGAAGCGGTAGAGCTACAAAATCATATTACCCTCTAGTAGAAATGTAGTCAGTAACATCCCAAGACAGGGGAGAGGGATCAGAATTGGATTACAATAGAAGACTAGAAACCAGGATGGAAACATGGGACTGGTGGCTGAGCAAGCAGCCATTACTCATAGTGACTACTCTCTATCCTTCTCATCCTGCCAGCCAGCTGTGGTGCATCTACAGGGCCAAGGGTCAGCAATTCAAGTCAAGAATGGTAAGAATCAAAATAGGCTCTCTCCCAAAGAGGAGCTTCTCCCCTGCCTCCTCCCCAGCCTCCAAATAATCACCCAGCCTAGTTCCTCCCAGGCCGCTGAGGTACCGTTGGCATACGAAGTCATTCTTTGCTCCATCATGCCCTCTACTGGCTGTCCTGCGCAATTGCTGGCATCAAGACCAGTTGCTACACCCAAATTGCTTTAGAATCACTGATGACGGAGCTGAAAGGGACTTGAGACATCATCTAGCCCAGGCATTCTCAGGGGATGGAGGTTATATCAGAGCCACCATGGAGATATGTGTAGTTAGATTAATATTTTCACAATACAAATTATAGAAAGTAAAACTATGTAAAATTAAATTTTTCTTGTCTGATCTACACAGGTGGGCAGACAGGCTGCATCTCTCAGGGAAGGTGGGGCATGTTAGAATCTCCAGGGAATTTAAGATGCTAGTGTCTATCAAAAAGGAGAACGTGTTTAATGGGGTTAAGAAACACTGATTTGTTGTAATCCCTGCATTTAAAAGATGGGGAAACAGAGTCCCAGAGAGATTGGATAATACCATAATAAATCATGCTGTCTCATATTTGTACGATACTTTAGAGTTCTCAGCATACTTTCTTTGTCTTTAATTTCATTCAGTCCTCACAACCACCCTATGAGGTAGGTATGAGCTCCTTTTTACAAGACAGAAAGTGAAGTTCAGAGAGGTTAATTAACTTTCCCAATATTTCTTAGTCAAGTTAGTTTAGGAGCCAGGATTCAAAAGTACATCTTTCTGACTCTTTCCTCTCCCCTGTGCTACTTCAGTGATATGTATGTACACTCCACTGAATGATTAGGTTCATTTTCTTCCCCCAAAGAGACATGAACATTCATGAAAGAACAGCACTTTGGAATAATGTCCAGTCCCCAGAGTGCACAAAGCCTAAAATGCGTGAACCCCCAGGAGCCTTGGGAAGCAGCAAGCTAGCCAAGATGCCAGATGCTTACAGAGCTTGGGGTGGAAGGGAGGGGTTGTGAGTACAGAAACGGTAAAGGAAGGTTAAAAAAAAAACAGCTACATGGGGACAGTTTCTAAGAACTCAGTCAGTCCTGAACTGGCTGTGCTGAGTTTCCTTAATGACTGTATTTAGCTACTTCCCTGACTGCCACCTCCATGTCTGACTTAGTAGCCTCAGAAGTGTAAATAGGAACACAATGGCACCAAAACCCAATTGGTCCTGCTGGGGACCCCAAGGCCCTGAGTGGGCCATGATCCCCACCTGTCCAGGGAGGCCAGAGACAGGCCAAAATAGATTTGTTTGGATATCTAGATAGATAGTGTTTATTCTGTGCCAGAAGCCACTGATTTTGCTCCCACTGCCACATAATAAGATTGTTTCCAGCCCCTCTGGGCCAATCCTCAGAGGTGGTCTGTGCTGACCTTTAGTACTACCAGAAGAAGTGATGGGGGTGGGGTGCAGTGACTCACACCTGTAATCCCAGCACTTTGGGAGGCCGAGGCTGGCGGATCACGTGAGGCCAAAAGTTTGAGACCAGCCTGGCCAACATGGTGAAACCCCGTCTCCACAAAAAATACAAAAATTAGCTGGGCATAGTGGCACACACCTGTAATCCCAGCTGCTCGGGAGGCTGAGGCAGGAGAATCACTTGAACCCGGGAGGTGGAGGTTGCAGTGAGCCAAGATCACACCACTGCACTCCAGCCTTGGTGACAGAGTGAGTGACAGTCCATCTCAGAAAAAAAAAAAAGAAGAAGAAGTGATGGGGTCAGGGGTTGGAGGACGTCATGCAGAGTGGTCCATTGATGGGACAGAGCCAGGGCAGCTCCTAGCCCATCTACTTACCACCTCAAGGAAAGATGGTCACCTTTTCCAGAAAGGCTGTTTCCTCACCCCTCAGACAGGCAGGCCTACTGAAACTGGCCAAAGATGGACTTATAAAATATAATTTCTTGGGTGCAGGATGGATGGCTTAGAGGGGAAAAGGCTCCCTGGGCTTGGATGTCCTCCTCTCATGGTGGGAAGGAACATTCCTCTTTCTGCAGGATGGAAAGAGAAGTTTTTCCTCCATCCTCTCACACTGGCTTCCGCTGTCCAAAGGAGTGTGACTGCCCCCTCCACCCCTGCCTGGGGTGGGGCTGAGACAGATGCTTTGCCAAGGGTGGCTCGGCTCCTATCCTCCCAGCTGGCTCTATTGCAGCCTGCCAGTCTATCCTTCACTCTCATAAGGATCCCTCTCACCTATGGGGCCCTGGTACTAGTGGTCAGTAGCCCCAGTTACCATGGAGTCTGAATCATCTCTAATCCCTAAGGTTCTCCAGATAGACAGTGGGCTGATTGGTTTCCTCCCAGGGAGGCTTTCCAGAAAGCTGTGGGTGTGGAAGAACCGTAAAAAAGAATCTCTTAAGGAGAAAGAGAAAACCCATGAACCTATGAGACAAGAGAGGGATTCAGGAGCTCTGGCTGGGAAAGTAAAATTGAATAATAAGACCTAGCCTGCCACTCAGTGTCTGAATTTTGCCTGTGCAGGCCCCATAACAACAAAGAAAATAGGGCAGCATGCCCACTCTCATCCTCCACCGGCAAATTCCAGCTAGAAGGTATTGGTTAAAGACCCTTCCAGATGCAAGGGTCAAGAAAGGAAGGATAAAGACAGACAGGCAGAGCCCAGGAGCCCTGAAGCAGGCCTGGCAGCTGCTTTACAAACAGAACAGCTTCTCTGCTTTCAAATGCTCTTCTTAAAGTTTGGCCTTCTAGGCTACCCTGGTTGCACTGGGATAGGGGTGGGGGTTGTGAACTCCTTGGTATTTATTTTCTGTTGCCTCGATTATTCTGACATGTACTGAGTGACTGCCCTTCTCTCATACTGAGATCTTTCAGGTGGAGTGCTCAATGACTGGTCTCGCATCACTATGAACCCCAAGGTGTTTAAGCTACATCCCCGCAGCGGGGAGCTGGAGGTACTGGTGGACGGCACCTACTTCATCTATAGTCAGGTAGAAGTGAGTACGGTCTTAGGCCTAACTCTTCTTATATCCAGAATGCAGATCCGGTGCAGGCCACATAGGGGCACTGTGGAGCCAGCCAAGACCATCCAATGGCTAACTTCCTGCTTTGGGTGAGGGGGTGGGGGGACCGCACTGGGAGGGAGTTGAAAGGAGGAAAGAGAAAGGGGGCCAGCTTCTTTTGTTTTGTTTTGTTTTGTTTTTCCCTAGCCAAATATTATTGAAAAACTGTGAAAAAGACCCCTCCCACACCCTGCCATCTGATTCCCTCCTGCAGGGCCTCAGGCCCCTGTTTACCCTCTGAGCTGTTTGGCTGCACTGCCAAACTTGAACTTGGTCTCAGTACATTCTTTGAAAGTCAGTTCCAGGGTTACTGAGAACCCTTCCCCTCAACACTGCTGGCTCGGACGTTGTAATGAATAGTGCTCCTGCAGACTTTCTTTCCACCTCAAAAAGATTTCTGACTGTCTTTCCTTCCTCTTTCTCCCATTTGTTTCCCTATCTTTCTATTCCTCTATTCTTGTCTCCTTCCTGCTGTCATTCTCCCAGCCCTTTCTCCCTCTGCTTTTGTCCTCTTCCTGCCCTGGGCCCGCTCCCCAAGTCCACCAGTGTCCATCTACTTCCATTCCCCCATTGTTTGCCTCCATGGGAGTGGCTCCTTGGAGATAAAGGAAGATGAGCCATGAGGTTGGGATTTTTGTGGGATGGGCAGCAAGCAGGCAGGTGGACAGAAGGACTATGGAGCCAACAGATGGGTGTCACATGAGAGCGGCCAGAGAAGGTGGGCTAACAAGCATCTGCTAGGCACACTGAGCACCCCGGTGTAGCTTGGGTCCTGACCCGTATATGGCACCCAAATATGCTGTTCCCACCTGAAGAGCTGATAGAGGGAGTGACCTTTCATAAAATGATTTACGGTGATATCTGAGAGTCCCAACACCCATGGGGCACATGGGCATAACCCTGATGTCCTATGAGCCAAGTTCCACGTGGTGGGGGTGGGCGGCAGATCAAAACTTGGTGTGAGGTATGATGGATAAGGGTAGTGAAGGATGGAAAAATTAATTTTCTGAGCCTAGGAGAGAATTGAGAGTGGCCCATGCAGGCTGGGAAAATCGCCATGACATTAGGCCACTGAGCATAAGTTAGTGCTTCCTTCTGGCCACAAAGTTAGGGGCCTGGGCTTTTCCAAATTCTTTGTCTTGCTTGTGGTAGCTAGCTCTCGATCTCTCTGGACCTGTTTCCTCAATCATCAAATGGGAGGCCCAAGGGGCACTGTGAATCAGTGAGGGGAGTCCAGGCACAGGGGAGGGGTGGTGCAAGCTGAATAAGCTTCTGTTAAGGAGCTCAAGAAATCACAAGTTGTTACATGCCCTCTCTGGGGAATCAGTGACTTCTAAGTTTCTCCACAAATAGTCCGTGGGGCTCAAGAATGGAAGTCAGTTTGTGTTCACGGCACTGTGTACACACCTGCTATGTGCAGAGCACTCTGCTTCATGTCAGGGCTGGGGCAGGGGTGGGCGGGGGAACGGGGACACGGTGAAGCTGCAAATAGGGCATGGTTCTTAGCCTTACAGAGTTTACGACAGGTGTGCTGTTGTAAGAAAAGTTTGCTCAGCCAGCTGAGCCCCATGGACTAGGGGAAGAACAATGCCTGTCACCTGTCCTTTCCTGTTGGCCAGCTAGCACGCCTTCACATGGCACTGCCCCATCCATGGGGTATACTAACAGCTCATCTGAGAGGATTCTGTCAATTCACCACAGGGAGGGCCCCCCACCCTCTCTTTCCTCTCTTCCCCAATCCCTTCTTGTTGCCTCTCACTCAGGTATACTACATCAACTTCACTGACTTTGCCAGCTATGAGGTGGTGGTGGATGAGAAGCCCTTCCTGCAGTGCACACGCAGCATCGAGACGGGCAAGACCAACTACAACACTTGCTATACCGCAGGCGTCTGCCTCCTCAAGGCCCGGCAGAAGATCGCCGTCAAGATGGTGCACGCTGACATCTCCATCAACATGAGCAAGCACACCACGTTCTTTGGGGCCATCAGGCTGGGTGAAGCCCCTGCATCCTAGATTCCCCCCATTTTGCCTCTGTCCGTGCCCCTTCCCTGGGTTTGGGAGCCAGGACTCCCAGAACCTCTAAGTGCTGCTGTGGAGTGAGGTGTATTGGTGTTGCAGCCGCAGAGAAATGCCCCAGTGTTATTTATTCCCCAGTGACTCCAGGGTGACAAGGCCTGCTTGACTTTCCAGAATGACCTTGAGTTAACAGGACAGTTGATGGAGCCCCAGGGTTTACATGAAGCAGAACCTTCTTTGGTTCCATGTTGACTGACTTATGGCATGACTCTTCAACCCCGAGGTCCCTGTTGTCAGATCTATTGTTTGTTGCACTAAAATGAGGATCCAGGGCAGCAGGCCAGAGAAAGCAAAGGTGCACTCCAGACTCTGGGGGTCGACATCTGACCCCAAGGGGGCTGCTGCTCCTCTCTTGGGTAGGGTAGTGGCTGGGGTGGAGTGGGAAGGGAGCATTGCAGCCTAAGAAGAAGGCCAGAGAGGGAAAAGGCAGGTGCTTTTGGCAGAGACCATAAGAGAAACCTGCCAAGGAGCATCCTTGGCAGTGGGAATGTTCTTTCTGCTCTGTACTGTGGCCTGCAGGAGGGTCGGAGTGCTCTTCCCACTCCAGCTGACAGCCACACCGTGGCAGCTTGCTGGGCTTTGGGAAGTTTGCTGTGCTTTGGAACAATCACAGGGAATGGCCACAAACCTGCCCGCCTAAGACCCTGAATCCGTACTTGGGTCACATGACTCTCATTTTATTTACAGCTGTGCTCCACACTCAGAAAATTCCCTGGGGTCACCTTCTAGTTGCCCCCATTCCCAGCCTGACTAGAACTCCTGTCTTCTTTCTCCACGGAGCCTACCTCTGTCTGAGACAGGTGCCTAACCTGGGACCTGTGGTCATGTGAGTCTGGGATATTCTTTAGCTTACCTGGGCACAAACAGAATTTTCCATTTATTAAGCAGTACAAATGTTTTTCATCCATTCCTAATCAAATTCTGTCTGGGGACGAAGGGTTGGACTGGATGACCTCCAGAAGTCCCTTCAATTTCTAGTACCTGTGACTCTTAGCAGGTAGCCCTCACCACAGCCTTCTAAATTCCCAAATCCTAGACTGCTCCTGGGCATTAGCAAGGCAGAGCCTTTTTACCTGGCCTAGAAAGGGCAAGGGGTGAGGATAGGACAGAGGGATTTTGTTCAAGTTTGCTGCAACCCAAGTGGACATTAGGCCAGGCCTTATCTGAAAGGCCAGCAGCTGATGCTGTACTAACCCAGTCTTTCTTCACTCTGGCTTCAAAAAGCCACAGCAGAGCATTGTCACCGCAGGTGCTCATGCTGCTCCCCTAAAGCCAGGCTCAGGAGAAGCCAGTGTCTAGGCACTGAGCAGGGATCTGCCCCCTAGTTCAGGTCCAAATTCACCTTCCCCTAAACCCCAAGCTTCCCAACAGATCATATGGTAGGACCCTCGAGAGCCTTACTTCAAAGTGCCTGGGCTCAGCCTGGTTTCTGGGTGCTAGGTCCAGCCCAAACCTGGGAAGGCCAGCCTTGTACAGTCTGCTCCTCTTGTTCCTGAAATGTGTTTCCTTTTCAGGAGATGGGGAATAATTTCCTTCAGGCAGCTGAAATTCACCAAGAACAGCGGGTACTTATTTCTCAGCTGTGCCTTCCCTTTCTAAGCAACCACACTGCTTGGCCCTTCAAGGGTCAGGGTGAGACGTGATGGGCTAGGCCTCCGTTGTCTGGTTGCTAATGACAGCCTTGCAACCCAAGGTGAGGTGAACTCCAGGCATGTGTCTGGCCCTAACTCCTATAAAGTGCCTCGGACAGTCCGCAGTTGTAGCAGAAACCAACAAGAACCACTCCTTCATGTTTGGAAAATAATTTCTCTTGTATTATCTCCTTTGAAGAAGGCAAGGCTGATAATATGACAAACATCATTGTTTAGATGAGGCTCAGAGAGGTAGCACTCTCAGAGTGTTTTGACCAGTTTAAGCCGCAGACCTGGAGCTTCAGCCAGGTCTGACTCCAAAGCTGTTCCATTACACCACAGCGTTGTGTGGAATTTGAGGTCTAGAGAGAACCAATAAAAGTGGTAATTGGGAACTGAAATCCTTGAGAGTTCCGGGGAGAAACCCAGAGATGCCTGATTTCATTCCTCGATGGTAATACCCGTCCTCTCAGCTGCCAGGGGCTCTGTGGCAAAAAGAGTCAGACATTTCTTTGGAAAACAGCGAACAGCCTTAGAGCTCTTGTGTTCAGAAGAATCTTCCTGGCACCATGTTGGAGCAGCAGGCCTCTGGGACCCACAGAACTTGTGGCCTTTATGTTCTTTCACCCATCCTAGGAACCAGCCAACCATCATGTGTAGAGCCCCTACTGTGGGCAAAGTCCTCCTTTCATTACCCTACAGACAGCTTACAGGAGCCAGCCTGCTTCCCACAACTACTAGTGTGACTCCTTATCTCTTTCCACCATACCTTAGAGACTTTGATACTACCAGGGTCTCTCAGGGATGGAGGGAAGACCTGAAAGAGAGGACTGGTTCTGAGGCCAGAAAGGTGTGAGGAGAGAGGAGGAAAAGTCTTCCTAATTGTGCCCCTAAAGAGCATCCTGATACCATTCTATTCTCCAGACATGGAGGGGATGATAAAGGAAATAGGATCTCCACTGGACCCTTGATTCATTCTGAACCCTCCAAAGGAACTCTAGAGGGCGAGGGATGATGAGGGAAGCAATAGGTAGCTGGGGAGCCCTATTGCTGCTAAGTCATTGGCAAAGTGACAAAGCAATTTACTGATGAGAGAATGTGGAAATAGATGTGCAGTTTGGAATTATGCTGGTGTGAATTTGCCAGAGGACCAATGCTTGCATGGAGAATGGGACGAGGACATTTGTGGGCAAGCAGATGACAGAGGTTTGAAGGAGAATGGCATGGCAGGAGTCTCTGCCAGCTACTTGGGCTTCAACAGCCAAGCTGGCACAAAAGACAGCTGGCGGAGGCTGCTCGGCTACTGGTTACCTGGAGAAGTAGTATTTGCCTATTTCCCCCTTCATCCATCCTGAGCCAAATTTCTTTTGCTGAACAGGAAAGAGCTAGGAACCCTGGAGGTAAACAAAGACTTTGATCCATGTATGAGTGTATGTGTTTATGTAACTTCCTGTGGATGCAAATAGATTCAGAGAAATTTAGAGCTAAAAAGGCCCTTAGAGGGAATCTAGCCCAACCTACATTCCACCCTGTTACTTATGTAGAAACTGAGGCCCAGAGAGGGAAGATGACCTGCCCCAAGTGGTGAGCAAGCACCAACCTCCAGACTCAGCAGAGTGAGGGGGTAAAGCAGTTCCTGTCCCACATGGCCATCTTCTTTCTTCCACCCACAAACTCCAGGCTGGAAGTACTTGGCCCCCTTCAGGAGCCTGGCCAGGCAGGGAGAGAGTAGCTGCAGCCTTCATCAGAACTCTTCCTCCTCCCAAGGCATTCTCCCAGCTCTAGCCTCTGGACTGGAAAGCACAAGACTGGCCCAGTGCCAGCAAGTCCTTAGGCTACTGTAATGCTGCCTCAGGACCCATCCCTGCCTGGAGGCTCCTCTAGGCCCTGTGAGCACAAAGAAGAAAGCTGATTTTTGTCTTTTAATCCATTTCAGGACTCTCTCCAGGAGGGCTCGGGGTGTGTCATTTCTATATTCCTCCAGCTGGGATTGGGGGGTGGGCTTTGTTGTGAGAATGGCCTGGAGCAGGCCCAATGCTGCTTTTGGGGGTCAGCATCCAGTGTGAGATACTGTGTATATAAACTATATATAATGTATATAAACTGGGATGTAAGTTTGTGTAAATTAATGGTTTATTCTTTGCAAATAAAACGCTTTCCCCGTCTGTTCTTGAAATCGGCGTGAGTACTTCCTACATGTTAGGTGCTTCTTTGCAAATGACGCCACACATGAGCTAGGGGAAGGACTAAGGCACCCATTTCAGAGGCAGCAACAGAAGGAAGATGGTCTGAATTTCCTGTTGGAACATCCCACATTCTCTCCATGCCTCAGACCACACTCCCACATCCCCATTACCTTAGGTCAAGGTGTCCAATCTTTTGGCTTCCCTGGGCCACATTGGAAGAAGAATTGTCTTGGGCCACACATAAAATACACTAACACTAACAATAGCTGATGAGCTAAAAAAAAAAAAAAAAAAAAAAAAAAAAGTCACAAAAAATTCTCATCATGTTTTAAGAAAGTTTATGAATTTGTGTTGGGCCCCATTCAAAGCCATCCTGGCCCACATGTGGCCCGCAGGCCACAGGTTAGACAACCTTGCCTTAGGTCTTCTGTGACTGTGACCACATGACCGGTAGGCTAGATGTCCTGCCAAAAGGAACATTGTCCTGGGGCAGCAATACACAGAACTGACTCACTCTCAGCTTAAGAATGTGGCATCTACAAAAGATACTTCAGGCCTGGGCCCCAAATAGCTTGGGTAGACCCAGCCTCCAGCTCATTTTGCAGATGAGGAAACCAACACTTAAAGAATTTAAGTGGCTCACCCAGAGTTACCCAACTAGTAAGTGTGTCAACCTGGTCTGATTCCTTCCCAGCCGAGGCTGCTGTTACCTGGGAAAGTAGTATTTGCCTATTTTCCCCTCCATCCATCCTGAGCCAAAATCAGTAAGGAAGAGGCTCACATGAAAAAGACCAGATTGCAGCTCAAGAACACATAGCTCAAGAGAGGTCTTGCGCTTTTCACAACCCCAGCAGCCTTTCCCCCAGCCCCCCGCCAATCTTTTGGCTTCCCTGGGCCCGCCCCTGTGCCATTGTATAGGTGGAACAATGTGCACATAGCAGACCACGACAAACTTGCAATGGCCAGGTGTGCATGGGCTGGGTGTTGGAGCCCAGGCTGGTCCTATGGCCACCTTAGAGGTTTGTTTGTTTGTTTTTTAAGGAAACCAGTCACAGGAAAGCTACAGACTGTTTAAAAACACTTTATGGAAGCTCAGGGAAAGCGTAATCTCTGGCACAAGAAGTAACAAAGACAGCAGAAAAGCAGAAGCATGTCTTTGGCCACTGTATACAAATCATCACATGAGGCAGGCACCCAGGATAGAGGCAGCAGCTCACACTGCAGTAAACACGCAGGATGTTGTAGACCAAACTGACGAACGTAATGCAGGTAAATCACTGGACCAAATGGCACCCAGCCAAGAGGGATGGAATGAGAGGGATGTGAGCCAAATTTTGTAGCCTGTCATTGCAACAGCCATTAGACCAAGAGTCTGAGAGACTTGCCATTCAGAAGGAGAGTTCTTTATGGCTGCTAAAAGCCAGGCGCCTCATTTTCATCCTGAGCAGGCTGGCTGACTCTCAAACAAAGGCCAGAATTATAGGGCCACACAAGTATAGGCAAGTTGCTGAGGGAATGACAGAGAAAATTAGGCCTGAGCCCAACCCATTCTGTTACAGCTTTGTGAGGCAGAAACTGAGTGAGGGCTAGTGGGTAGCAGAGGGTATTTCGGGCGTTGTTTGCTCAGGGACAGGAAATGGGTAAAATGGTTGGAGAAGAAAATGGTTGGTGTAGCTCTCCAGTTTACAAAGTTCAATCACATCCAATATTGTTTGATCTTCCCAACAGCCTTTGAGGTAAGCAAGAGACAGATTGTTAGTCTCATTTTATAGATGAAGAAAGGAGGCTCAGAGGTGACTGATTGCCCCAAAGTCACATGGCTTAAAGTTGGTGGAGCTTAAACTCAAAGCCCACTGGCTCTCAAGGCCCCAGTCCTACTCCTGTAGGAAGCAGGACTCAATGCCAGAAGATGGGGCTCAATGCCGGGAGATGGGGCTGTTTGACAGCTAGAGAAGGAGAGACATGCATCCCAGAGCCTTCAAAACAGAGTAGTTGGTGCACACGCAGTTATCAGAAGATGGGCTTTTTATTTTGTCCATTGTTTTCCTCAATGCTGGCACCAAAGTGCCGTCAGGGCACCTCTCCCCTAGGCTCTTCCCTGTTTCTTGGGACTATCTCACCAGTAGCTGCAAAGAAAGGGCAGAAAAGAGCTGGAAGGAAAAAAAATGAGGTGGGAAAAGGAGTGCAGAAAACAAGCAAATGAACAAACAGCCCCTCCCCATAAGGAGGACTGGTCAAATCAGGAGCGGGAGCCTGATAGGTGACTTTTGTCCTCCTGTTCTCTGGGTCCATCCATACCTTCCAGCCAGGGTGAAGGCTACTGGGGATGTCTGTCAAATTATCTCCAGCTCCTGGGTCTCTGAGATACCAAACTTGGTCTTATGCTGGTCAAACAGTTTACGTAGGGCATCAATATAGAGTGTGTGATATTTAGCCACGATCTCCTGGCTTGGATTCTCAATCTTGGGCATTGGTAGAGGCTCCCCGACTGCCAGGGGAGACAGTGAAGGAAAAGGGAAAAGCATCAGAATAGCTCATTCCTCAGAATGGGCCCCAGGCTTCAAGCCCAGACTCTTCCCCATCCTCACCTCAAAAAGCTGCCACTCATCCCAGCCAGCCTCCCTGCCTCTGAGCAGAGTCAGAGCTGAGGTTCAGCCTCAGAGCTAGATCCTGTGTCCTAGACTCAGGCTGCCAGCAGAAACGCCCACTCACCGATGGTGGTTACAGGCCGACTATAGGGCAGAAGGCCCCAGGAGTTCTTGGTGAAGCCACGTCCATAGAAAGCACAAGGGTAGATGTGTACCATGCTCTGGAACCACTTCTGGAAGCGGTTGACAAAGCCACCAGGAGTGAAAATGTGCTGATCATAGAGGTCCGTCTCCCCAAAGGCATAGGCAGGTATTAGAGGCACCCTGCAGAGCAAAAGCATATCCTCTGAAGCCCAGAAAGGTAGGGACCTTGTCGAATGCCAGACATGCTGACGGCCCATGATCCCTGGGTCTGCCTACAGGCTTCTCAGACCCCAGTCCAGCTGTGCCTAGGTCCAAGTTGAGTGTGGGGGCTCCATGGCCTACCCCTGGCTGCCTGTGGGAGCAAAGCAGCAGTAAGCTAAAGAAGGAGGCAAGCCCAGACCCTCCTGGGAACCCCTGGGTCTGAAACGCTGGAAAGTAAGACCCAAGGGCCATGCCAGTTGATTTTCTTCACTTTAACACAAGCTAAGCTTGGCTCTCTCTGAGACAGGGTTGTTGCCAGTCCCCTTGTATAGAGGGGCCGGCCCAGATGAGAGGCTGGTGTGAGGGAGAACAGGCTCAGGGCTGGCCCTCTGCCCATTCTGCTTCAGCAGAAATGCCTCCAGGACCTGGCCCCAGCTCTTCAACCCAGAGGTGGCTTTCCTCCTCCCTCTTTTTTTTTTTAACTTATTTATTTTTTTAATTGACAAATAAAACTTCTCTTTCTGATGACCATAGTTCATAAGAATGTATTGTATACTTCCTCCTCTCTCTGTGGATGTCCTTTCATCAAAACCCCCTCTTCTTCTTTCCCTGCAACACTTTTGGATCCCTTCCGCCAGCCTGGACTGGAGCTGTCCTTACCCATGCTGAAGGGCCATGCGCACAAAGCCAGACCGGTTCTTCAACACCAGGGTAGAAGAACCTGGCAGGCTGTATCTGCACTCAGCCAGTCCACCAATCACCACAATGACCATGTTGCCTGTGCCTTTATGAGTCAGCAGAAAGTCAATGGAGGATCGACTCACAGAGCAGGCCCCTGGTGGATAGAAAAAGCCAAACAGCCACTGGTCACTTCCCAAACCCCTACATTTCCTTTCTACTGCTTCAAAGGAGGGGGAGTGCAAGGAGCCTAACATCAGGCAGGTGAGCCTATGATAGCTGTTTCACACCAGAGGGGATCGGGAGCTGGCCTTGCTCTCACGCATCCCCCTACAATTCTCCCTTGGGGAGCCATTTTTTCTTTGGCTTTGTGTCCTAGGAGCCAACTTACCTGTAGACATTACATATTCTCTGAGGAAAGGCATCCAGAAAAAGGCTCCCAGTGTGAGTATGTAAGGGGTGATGCCAGGAAATATCTTGGAGAAGCCTGAGGCCTCTGTGGCAAAGTGGCCAAACCATCCATGGGCAAAGAGCCCATGAGGGTGGCAGACGAGGATGTAGTTGCGGCTGGGGCAGATGTCATGAGTCTTCAGAAGCTGCGGAAGAAAGTAGAATCAGGAGGGCTATTCCCAGGGTAGAGAACTTCTCTTTTGGGCAGAGATCTGAAAGGAGAAGGACTGCTAGGTCTAGCCATGCAGGTTGCCCAATGTGCAACTCCAGGGGACGTCATTCTCAAGAGCCTCAATGTGGATGGCGCCCTCCACCCCTAGCCTGACCCAACTGCTAGCACTGAAGTCAGGGCTGGACCTGGGCCTGAGTGGGGACCTGGGGCTACTGACCTTGAGAGGGAAATAATCGCTGTAGTGTTTCCACAGGCGCCAGTGCCTCACACAGGTAAACCGGCGGCCGCCTGAAAACAGAGGCAATGCAGCCAAGCTTTGTCCATTCCCACTGTGGGCCTGCCCCAGGGTGCTCTCACCCCCTGCTGTTTCCTGGCCTCTTAAGTGGCAACCAAGGTGGGCATATCAGGGCAATTTAGGACAGGCCTAGCTTCTGCTTCACTAGCTGCCCCTCCCCTAACCCACTCCAGTTCTGATCTGGGCCTTTCTACCACCTTAAAAGGACCCCTTCCCTCAGCCTCTCTAGCCCAGGGAGGGACAGGCTAAAGGGCTGTCTGGGAATTGGCCAGAGCCTCTCAGGATTGTGATGAGAGAAGGGGAAAGAGCATGTGGCATGTGGCAACACAGCACCAGCAGGATGCTTACCTCGCTGAGGGGTCTTCCAGTCAAAAGCCAGCCAGGTAAGAATAAGCACAGTGACAGGCCAGTATGGTGTGAACACCACCAGGTAGAGGTTGACAGCAATCACAGTGGTTGCTGCAGGAAGCCCAGACCAGAGTTAATGAATTTCAAGCAGTCCCTCACACTTACCCTCTCTCCGGAGTTCTGTCCACCCCAAGGTCACGTGCACTCTCTCTCACCCATACCCACTCAACACTCTCACTTCTTCACCCCAGCACCTGGCCCATCTGCCCATGTCCCCAGCCCCCTCTTCTATCTGGCCTTGGGAACCCGATTCAGGTCTAGAAGGGAAGGTGTCTTCTTCCCCAGCTGAGCTGAATTCACACTGTAAGCCCTCTCCTCTCTGGGCCCTGCTCCAGCACTGCACTGGGCTCTGCCTGCAGTGTGGTCAATGGCAGTGAGCCAGCGGTGGGCCACCAGAGGTGGGGAATCCTGTAACAGTTTTCCTCCAATTCACGTCCTCCTCTCCAAATCTTCTCTCTGAGGCATTAGTTAAGGGAATACCAGGGAAAGCAAAGACCCATCTTCAGCCCGGTTGGGAGCACACCAGATGGCAAACAAAGAAAAATACAAACCAGAATAGAATAAGGTACTGGGCTGTATTAAGTTCCAGTAAGATAGGAACACTGTAGGTTAGCATGGTTAGGAAGAGTTACTAGAGATGAGTCATAGGGAGCCACACTCAGAATTACTACTGGACTCAGTTTTTAAGGCAGCTGTAAGTAAGATTATTTGGGAAAGTGGGTCAGTAAAAGGTTGGAAAAGACAGAGAACATTTCTAATTGAACATTGCAGATTGAACACAAGTTTTTGCCTTGACTTCTTGCTGGAGCTCCATGAAAATTATCATTAAAATGTTTTTTAAAGTGTAGATCCACAAGGAGAAAGAGAATTAATGAGATGCCAACAGCAGATAAGAGATATTAGCAATACATTTCCATGTAGGAAAGCAGATGGAAGAGTGGGTAACTGACTTAGAACAAAAAAATTAAAATCTAGTTACCTGCAAGGGGGATGCCTACAAGATGTGAGCCTATTTGCACTGGAGGATCTAGGAAAGACTCAGAATTTGGAGGCATCAGGTGCCACAAGAGGCAGGGATGAGGCACAGGGCTAGAAAAACTGGAGGATTGGTTGAAAGTCTGCCAAGGAATTAGAACCCCAGGTTCCCTCTCCTCCCCTACACAACTGGATGATGGGAGGATTGTTCCCCAAAAAATTGAACCAAACAGACTCTAGACTCAAATACTTACACTAGACACAGCTAAGATATTATATATGCAGCCAAATTATTAATCAAGTATAGAAGTGGAATAAAGGTAATTTCAGATGCACACCGTCTCAGATAATTGGTCTCCCATGCTCCTGTCTCAGAAAACTACTGGAGAATGTGCTTCACCAAAATGAGGGAGTAAACCAAGAAAGAGGAAGGCATAGAATCCAGGAAAAAAAGGACCCAACAAAGGAGGGCAGCAAGCAGGGCCAGGGATAGGGAGAGGTGAGCAAGGTGCCCAGGGCACAACATTGAGCAAGACACTAACTCTCAGGTCATGCATGTACTGGCCCATCACTTGCACAGCCCTGAGAGTGAGCACCTTCTTAAATTTTGCACCCAAGGTGTCTCAAGGGCCCTGGAGGTGACAGCTGTGCATGAGGCCAAATTGTAACAGGAAGACACCAGGCTCCAGCAGCGATGTTCTAAAGGAAATAAAAGGATGGGGGGACTTAGATTCTTGTTGCATTTGCCCGTACTGAGAGATTGACATGTCTGCAGAGATTCAGAGGGTGAATTCATGATAACTAATAGATTTCTAATAGATAATAAAAGAAATGTAAAATGAAGCAATTAACTACAATTCATTTCAGTTTACGGTATGAGTAAGGCTACAACTAGACTTTCCGAATGAAATGAACGATTTTTCTAATACTTTGTGGTAAGAAACCCACCCCCTATATGGCTTTAGGATGCTTCACTATGAAATGTTAAATTTGTGTGTCTGTTTCAAGACCACTGGACTCAATTTTTTTTTTTTTTTTTGGACGGACTCTCACTCTGTCACCTAGGTTGGAGGGCAGTGCCATGATCTCAGCTCACTGCAACTTCCGCCTCCCGGGTTCAAGCAGTTCTTGTGCCTCAACCTCCCCAGTAGCTAGGATTACAGGTGCACGCCACCATGCCTGGCTGATTTTTGTATCTTTAGCAGAGACGGGGTTTCACCATGTTGGCCAGGCTGGTCTCAAACTCCTGACCTCAAGTGATCCACCCACCTCAGCTTCCCAAAGTGCTAGGATTATAGACGTGAGCCGCTGCCACCGACCTGTACTCAATAATTTTATCTGTGAATTCTAGAGTCTGTGAAGCTTTTTATGTAACAGTTTTCTACCCAATATTTCATAGGGAGCATTCACAACTGTGCTTCCTCTTTTCTAGTCTCAACGGTTTCTTTTTCCAGAAAAACTTTGAAATTATTTTGTCAAATTGCAATGATGATACTTCTAGGATTGGAATTAGGTATTTTTAATCCTTATGTTAAGTAGAAAAAGTTTTATTTCTATAAAATATTTAGTACTTAAGATTCAAAAATTGATTTTAAAATATTACACTAAAAAATAAAATAAAATAATAAAATAAAATAAAATGAGGCAATTATTAACTTCAGGGAAAGCAGGAAATTCCACGGGAAAGGAAATATAATCTTGGTGACTAAATAGCTCAATTATGAATCATATTTTCTAGTCATAGGCATTTAACCAAAACCTGTGCTATAACAATTTTGGGAGGATGGGGGAAGAGGAAGTTCTAGTGATAGTGTGCACAGCCAAATTCTCATCTTCCATATTAGGAAGTCAATAGACAATGTCTAAAATTGTTACATCAGCAAATAATAAGATTTAGAAATATGGAAGTAAATTCCAGAAGAAAGAACCAACAAAGTTGAAAAGCACTGCCTTGGGAAAGAGAATTAAGGGTAGAGCAAAGGCCAGCAGTTCTAGGGTTTTGATAAGTGCCATATGACACTACTGACTTTTTTGAGAAGTAAAGAGAGGCATGGGTCTGGTCCAGAGGACACCTCCCAGTTTCCTTTAGGCTCTGCTCAAACCTAGGCAGTGCTGGGGACATCTTGTAAGTGTGGCCTCAGGTGGGGTGCCCTGTGATGTGATGAATCTTGGATCTGCCACTTACTGTGTGTGACCAAAGACGTTGCTGAACCTCAGTTCCTCATCTGCAAGATGGGAACTAAAATACCAATATCTGCACTATTTCCCTCACTTATTGGGAGGGCCTTCTCTCAAGGCCTTTAGGGTCCAGACGGATTCAATTGCACTCCTAGAGTGAAGAGCTGAGGGGCCTCCGAAGGGCCATTGCCCCACTTGCCCTATGTGAGCTAGTGAGGAAGGGGCAAACGCCTGCAGCCCATATCTGCTGCCAGGACCGAGAGCTCTTCTGCCTGCCCTCTCTGTACCTCTTAGTATACCCCGAAGTCAAACTCCAGTTAAGAGTCCTCTGAGTCCATTTTGTCCCTGGACTCATCCCCTTTCAGCCACTCTCCTCCTTAACCCTTCTCTGCCCCACCTGCCCCCCTGCCAGCTCACACTGGGACCTGATCCCTCAGTCTTGCTTCCTCCATTTCTCCCGTGCCCCACCCCCCTCATCTTCAAGTCCTATTCATTCTACTCCAATTTCTTGAACCTCCCCTCTTCTTTCCTCTTCTCTGCATCACCATCACTACCGGCCTGGTCCAAATTACCGCCATCTGGATTATTGCAACAGCCTCCTACCTGGCATTGCCCCTTCCACTTCTATCTTCCTATAATCAGTTGACTTCACAGAGCTAGAGTAATCTCTGATGCCATCACCCTGTGTCAGTCTCCCTCATGGCTCCACATGGCTCTCAAAAAAAGTCCAAACTCCTTCCCATGGTTTACAAAGCCCTACACAATCTGTCCCCTGCCTGTTTCTCCAGTCTCTTCCTTCTTCCCTCTCTTGTTTGTTCATTCATTCATTCAATAAATATATATCGAGCACCAATTCTGTGCTTCTCACCCTCCACCTCACTTAACCACTGGCAGCTCCTTGAATGCATTATGTGCCCTTTGCCATCCTAGCTTTTCCATGTGTTGCCCACTCTCTGCCCCAAATGCTCTTCCTTTCTTCACCTATTTCCTATTTGTCCTTCAAGAGTCAACTCAAATTCAAGAGAAAAATGGGCAGAGGTCATAAATGGGCAGTTAACAGAAAAAGAAATACTAATTGCTGATAAACATGAAAAGATGCTCAATCTCATCAGTAATTAAGGACGTTCAAAATGAGGCGACAGCTCATGGTTTCTTGCCTATCAGTTCTGGGTGGAGGTAGTAAGGACTGTGGATGAGTTCTCCATTCACTTTCCCTCCCATGCTGTGGTAATCCCTCAAGCCCCATTTTGCAGCGACACAATTTGGTGGTGCCTCCGTCGGCCTGAATATCAATGTCCACAGTGAGTGGTGACTCCCACCAACCTATGTTGGACATTCAGCATGAACAAGAAATAAACATTTGCTGGGTTAAGCCACTGAGATTTCAGGGTGAATTTATCAGCACGGCATACCTAGACCATCCTGATTAATACACCCTGAATGCTCCCACTTTGCAAATGAGGAAAACAAGACTCAGAAAGGATAAATACCTTGCTAAGAATTGCACAGATAGTAAGTAGTAGAACTGGAATTTGAAAACAGGTGAGGTGAGGTAAGGAACGCCCACCCTTCCTATTCACTGGCGTGCCTCTGTGCCAGCTCTGTGCACCAAGGCCTATCTGCATTCTTTATTCCTAGATAGCTTGCAAGGTCACTTAATTCATTTCCCTGACTCCAGCCAGTACTCACCCGAACCACTGGAAAGGCAAGAATGTTTTCCAGGACCCCTTCCCACAGTGATGATTTGTTTCAGCATTTAGAACACAGTGGCCAGCATAGAAATAACTTTCACAAAGTGTTTGTAGTGTAAGTGTTGGAAGACATGGATGGATAAATGGTCGAATTCCTCAGGATGAGGTTTCCAGAGCCTCGGTCTGCCACCTGACCCAACTGTCTCTCATTGGTGGTTTGCTTGAGTCCCTGTGATTGCAGCCAAGCCCTTTTCCTTGGCTAGCCTCAGTGGAACTGCTCCTCATCTTCCCAAAGAATGCCCTCTACACCCCAATGTAGACCCAGAAGGGCTCACACCTGCAGCAAAGTCCATGTGCATAAACGTGCATATACACACCCCTGCATAGGCACACACCCATATGCACACACACATGCCCACAGGGACACTCACAGATCCCACAAATACCATGGCCAGGTGGGTCAGGCCAGAGGCTGGTGTTACCAACCTTCCTGGTTTTACTGGAACAACCCTAGTTTGACCATTGAACATCCTGCAACCCTAAAATCCTTCAGTCTCAGGCAAGCCAGGATGGTTGGTCACCCTACCAAAGGCTGAAGACTCACTGATAAGCAAGGCACTGAAGGACCACTGGAAAACAGCAAAGACATCCAGGACAGTCTTGAGGTCCTTCTTAGAGGGCAAGAGCATTGTGCCCAGCGTCCCAGTGGCTCCAGGTAAGCACCGTTCAGCTGCCCAGCCCTGATTGCTCAGGAGTCTGTGATGTTTCCTCTCTTAATGTTTTCTTCCCCAGCCTCTGGCTAGCCTCCGCCCCTGTACCACCCCTCCACAGAATTACAGGACCACATAATGCCTCTGCTTTTCCAGTTCCTTCCAGCTGCCCACTCACCTGTACTTTTAACCACTTGGGTATTGCCTGGACTGAGATTGTGACACTCCTTTGCACACTTGGCTAGAGAAATGTGATGAAACCCTGGTGTGAAAGTTAGTGTGGGCGTGCAGCTGACAAGAGGCCTCCAGGGCCAGTCTGGATGGTGGAGAGTGATGGGCAGGAAGGAGCCCAGGGCTCAAATGGGACACAGGGCTTGCATTTCTGTTTCTGAGGCCCAACTGTCTATGGTCTCTCAGTGACAATGGGATTGGAGGGCAGAGGGAAGGAGGTCACAGGCCAGGCCTTAGAAATACCTTCAGCCTTTTAGTCAGTCTGGGAGAACTCATTACTCACATTGAAGAGACATCACATGTATGTCTGTGAGCTATCATAGGTACTGAATAAACCTGTTATTGAATGAAGAAACAAATATTGGTGTATATTATTCTGTGTACATGAAATTTTAGAATAGGCAAAACCAATCTATAGTGAAACAAATCAGAGCAGTGGTTACCTGTGCTTGGGGATTGACTAGGAAGGGGCATGATGGAAACCTTTAGGGGTAACAGTGACGTTCTCTGTCTTGATAGGACTGTGAGTTACACAGATCAAAACCTCATTACTCAGTGAGTATACACTTAAAATGTGTACGTTTCACTGCCTGTGGATTTTACCTCGAAAGTAAAAAAAAGTTGAACTCTCATTAATTCTGAAGTGTTTAGGGGTGAAGAATACTAGGCTGGGCATGGTAGCTCACACCTGTAATCCCAGCACTTTGGGAGGCCAAGGCAGGAGGATCACTTGAGGCCAGGAATTAGAGATTACAGTGAGCTATGACCGTGCCACTGCACTCCAGCCTGGATGACAGAGTGAGACACTGTCTCTAAAAAAACAAAACAAAAAAGAGTGCTGATGTCTGCAATTTACTTTGAAATGCATGTAAAATATATTGATGGATGGATACAGGGATGTATTGATGGATAAATATGTAATAAATCAAACAAAGATTGATTTATTAAATCTAGTAAAATATATAAATATTTTATATTTTTTATATTTTAATTTTTTTATATTTTAATATATTTTTATATATTAATATATCATATATAATATATAATATATTAAATATATTTTAATATTTTAATATTTTGTATTTTATATTTCTGTACAGATAACATAAAATATTATCTGTACAATCTAGGTGGTGGGTATTCACTGTACGATTCTTTCAACTACTCGGTAGGTTTGAATTTTTTTATAATAGAATTTTGAAAAAAGAGTTCCCTCAAGGTCATACTTTGGGAGGCCGAGGCAGGCAGATCACCTGAGGTCGGGAGTTCGAGACCAGCCTGACCAACATGGAGAAACCCCATCTCTACTGAAAAATACACAATTAGCCGGGCGTGGTGGCACATGCCTGTAATCCCAGCTACTCAGGAGGCTGAGGCAGGAGAATCGCTTGAACCCAGGAGATGGAGGCTGTGGTGAGCTGAGATCGCACCATTGCACTCCAGCCTAGGCAACAGGAGCAAAACCCTGTCTCAAAAAAAAAAAATAGTGGCTCGCTCCTGTAATCCCAGCATTTTGGGAGGCCAAGGTGGGTGGATCACATGAGGCCAGGAATTCGAGACCAGCCTGGCCAATATGGCGACACCCCATCTCTACTAAAAATACAAAAAATTAGCCGGACATGGTGGCGTGTGCCTATAATCCCAACTACTCTGGAGGATGAGGCATGAGAATCACTTGAACTCAGGAGGCAGAGGTTGCAGTAAGCTGAGATCATGCCACTGCACTCCAGCCTGGGCAACAGAGCAAGACTCTGTCTCAAACAAAAAAAAAAAAAAAAGAAATTTTACAAATATGATTTTTTTCATGCACATACATGTGCACATGTGGTCTTTGCCTGTGAGTATATATGTACAAAGGGAAATACGTATCTAGTTGTCAACACATATTTATATATGCACATTAGTAGGTGGCATCTCCAAGTCTGTGTGTGATGGGAGATATGCGAGTGTGAAAGATACCAAGTCCAGCCAGGTGTGTCCTATGGGCCAAATACATGGAAGGGTGGAAGACTGGAAGGGTGTCTTAACGCAACATCTAATTATTATGAGGACATAATATATGCCAGACACTCTTCTGGGCAGCAAAACAAACTAAAACAAAAAAATCATGCTTTTGTGAAGTTTATATTCTGGTGGAGGAAGACAAATGATAGAAATTAATTAATTAACTAATTCTATAGTGCATTCTAAGGTGATAAAACCTACGGGGAAAAAACATTTGAGCAGAGTAAGAAGAACGCAGAGTGCTGGGAGGTGGGAAGGGATCAGGCAGGGAGAGCAGGCTTTACAATTTTAAAAGGAGTGATCAGGGAAGGCCACGCTGAGAAGGTGGCATTTGAGCAAAGGCTTGAAGGAGATGAGGAAGCAAGCAGTGTGGCAATTTGGATTGAGAATGTTCTAGGCAGTAGAAACAGTAAGGGCACACAATCCCTGGAATAAGGTGTCCCTGGCAGGTCACGAGGAGCAGCAAGAAGGCTTGAATCAAGTGAATGAGAAGAACTGAGTAGGTGAGGGCAGAGAGCAGAGAGCCTGGCAAAGGCCTGCTCATGGAGGGCCTTGTAGGCCAACATAAGGACTCGACCTTCTACTCTGACCGAAATGGAGACCCTCTGTAGGGCTTTGAGCAGAGAAGAGCCAGAATGACTTAAGTTGCTAAAGGGTAGGGAAGAAGGAGGAGACCTTTGAGGGGCTATGACAATAATCCCCTGTGAGAGATAACAGTGCCTCACACCAGGCTGGGTGGCAGTGGAGATGGAGAGAAGTAGTTGGATTCTCCATGAACACAGAATTCCACAAAAGACCATTTGGCAGAAGGGTTGGAGTTGGGGGTGAGGCAGAGGAAGAACATTCTGTATGGCCCTGTGGGAAGGATCTGCACTTCCCTGCCAAGGAGAAGCCACCTCAGCACAGCTGGGCTTGGGCTGTGGGCCAAGTGCATGGAGTCCCAGGACACTTCCAGGGGCCAGCACCCAAGCAGCGAGTGAAGACCGCAGCAGCCTGAAAAGACAGGAAGAGCTGCCTACCAGAGAAGAAGAAAGCCTGGGGCTGAGAGGCCACTTCACTCCCTCCACTGAGACACTCCTGAGACAGGCCTCATTTGTATCAAGCCTGGCCTTGCGGAACTGTGTTGTCCCCACCTCTTCACACATCTGTCCCCTGCCCCTGATGCCTCACTCTCCCGTCTTGGTCTGGGAGCTCTCAGGGGCAGGAATTGGGTGGTTCTGGGTCTGACTGTTCTCACGTGCCCAGCCCCTAACACAGGCCACACAGTAGCCACTCACTGACAATTGTTATGAAAATGCCTGAGTGGATGGAGGCCTGGCCCGTATGGCACTGGGCAAGTCTCTGAGGCTTGGTTTCCTCACTTCTAAATAGGAGATAACTAGTGGTCACTCAGACACGTGAGAATCCAGAGAAGTAACAGATGGCCGATCACTTTGTGAACCGTGAAATGGTGTCCAAACATAGGTTGCAACCGTTGCTGCCATTGAGAGAAGGGGTGGGAAGGATACAGTGGGGCACTGAGAAGTGAAGGCCCAGAGCTAAACTGAATTTGTCCCAGAATGGGCTTCCCTCCAACAGCGTCACTGTGGAGAAAGAATGGCAGAAATTCTGGAGCAGAAGCCATGGCAGTGTGAACGTTTTGGACATTTTGGAAGCCCTGCCTTCTCGTCCACAGAAAGAAGGCCGTGTACCTAGCTGATGCATCTGCATGCATCCCCTCATCCTAATACCAAACAGAGAAGTGGTCAAGATTGTGTGGGTGCTTCCAGTCCTCAGTCTTATCCCCCTCCACCGTCTCTCCACTCTATCCTTACAACATGCCTGGACTTTCTGAGGCTCAGAGATGGTCAGAGCTGGAAAGGTTCTTGGAGTTTTCCATTAATAATAATTCCAAGCAACTCAGGGGAAGACTCTCCATGGCTTTCATTGAGCCCCCTGCCAGTGAAATATTTCTTCATGCTCTCAGACCCAGGCTCAAACCCCACTGGTCCTACTCTCTAGGCTCCTGGAAACAGATGAAAAATAAAGCCAGTCATTCTTCCTTTACATAGCAGTTTTTACTCTGCCCAGGTAGAGTTGTCGGATAAAATAACAGGATGCCAGTTAAATTGGAATTTCAGATAAACCATGAACAATGTTTGAGTGTAATATTTGGGACATACTTACACTAAAACATTATTGCATGGGACATACTTCTATTCAAACATTATTTGTTGTCCATCTGAAACTCAAATTTAACCAGGTTCTGTACTTTTATTTGCTAAATCTGGCAACCCTAGGATCAGACCAGGATCATGTGGTCAAAGCAGTTGGCACACCCTGGCAGCCACAGCCAGGCCTTGTCTGGCACATCCAGATAGCAGACCCCATTCAGTGGCTCACGAAGTCTGAATGTCACCCCCAGTTTCTCAGCTGCCCCAGAAATCAGGCTAGCCTCCATCCCCTGCACTTAACGGCTTACTCAGATTCTTCCAGCAGAGTCCCCACTGTGCTGAGGGATATTTCCTGCATGCCCGGCACCCACTGCCAGCCCACCCATCTCTTCTGAAGGGAGGTGGCCTGCTGGTCAGCGATTTTATGTATTCTGGCTCAAGTTCCAGTTCTCGCTTTCTCTCATTTAGCAAACTAAGAATGATCAGGGGATGAGAGCCTAAGAAACCAAAGCAGGACATTAGTGATGGAAGGCAAAAAAAAAATCAAGCATGATAGTTTGAAAGTGCCAGAGTGGGCCTCTTCTGACTCAGAGGATTGGAGATGGTCACTGTCCTCTGCTCTGATGGGTAACATGTACCTTTCCTGTTTCCAAAGGACTCCTGGGATTGGCAGCTTTCACATGGCCACTTTTTCCCAAACATTCACATTCACCTCCAACCTCATGCCACTGGCGACAGTAACAAGTCTCAAACTCTCCCAGGAATGCTTATATAATCCTTCAGCAGATGTGGAAAGGGAACAGAAGAAGCTTCTGTGTGTACATGGACCATTGCTGAGGAGGGACAGAGGGAGAAAAGAGGCTAGAACACTAATCAAGAGCAAGACTAGGAATCTCTCTTCCAAAGGTCAGCTTCAATTTTGTATGTAGTTCTGCAGTTGCTTCTTTTTTTTTTTTTTTTTTTTTGAGACGGAGTCTCTCTCTGTCACCCAGGCTGGAGTGCAGTGGCGCGATCTCGGCTCACTGCAACCTCCGCCTCCCGGGTTCACGCCATTCTCCTGCCTCAGCCTCCGGAGTAGCTGGGACTACAGGTGCCCCCCACCACACCCAGCTAATTTTTTGTATTTTTAGTAGAGACGGGGTTTCACCATGTTAGCCAGGATGGTCTCAATCTCCTGACCTTGTGATCCGCCCACCTCGGCCTCCCAAATGTAGTTGTTTCTTTTTAATCTGTCTTCTCCTACTTGGCTGTATGCTCCTTGAGATTAGGAGTCTCTATTTTGTTCATTGTTACATCCTAAGTGCCTAGAACAGTGCCTGGAACATTGCAGGGCTGATAAATGGTGGCTGAATGACTGATTGAATGAATGAGCAAAGGGGGTTGGCGTAGGAGGAGGATCAGCGTAGGACGAGGGTCAGGAACAAGGTTAAAGCAGCACAGAAACCAGGCCTGAACAGAGCAGGAAGCTCATGTGGCCCCAGAGCCTTAAAGGACAGGTGGGAGGATGAAGAAAGAGTAAATCCACAGTGATCTACTCAAAAGCCTTCAGTGAGGTTGCCTCCTTGTTGCCCAGTCTGCTGTATCGCCTGACTCACACTCCAACACCTACAATCCAGTGATATAATCCTTCATAGGCAAGTTCTAGGAAGACAGTTATTCTCTAGATGCCCAGGAACTGTAAGCCCAGGACAAGATGGGATGATTTCCTCACATCCTCTCTCTTTAGACTGAAATAACACCATGTGCTATTGTGTCTAGTTAGGAGAACTTGGTTATATTGTCTTATGTTTGACAATTTCTCCACAGCCCTTGAGCTCACTGGAAACTTCCCTCTGATGTAGGCTAGAAACTCAATCCAGACAGACACTTAGGGACCATTAAGCTCTGAACTAATGAGGGTCCTGATTACCATGGAAACTGCCATCTCTGGTTACCTGTGAAGGGGAGAAGAAATAAGGGTAAAAGGGTGGATGTGGGGACACAGAATGGGGAACAGGAGTTGGGAGGTAGGGACTGAGGTATGGTAGAGTGAAGAAACTGCAATTTATTACTGGCCTCTGGTGCCAGGCACTGAGCACTGCATTTCACATACATTTGATCATCACACCCCCCTGGAAGTTACGCACTCATTCTCTTCTCCACCCACCTCGCTGACTGGCAAAGCATAACCATTAATTAACAAGATGGCCTATCACCATTCCTAGTGCTTATTATTGGAAGAGGTAACCTTGAACTCCCTGCCATCTAATCCTCATCAAAAGCTCACTTGTGAGAAATGATATTCATAGAGAGATGCTTGAAGAGCAGGCAGCTCATCTATTGCTGGAGACACGTGACTTTAAAAGGCAAGGCCTGTGCTTCGGAAGTTGGATCATAATCTCCAGATGGGAAAGTGTGTGTTGGGGGAGTAGGCTTCAGTTCAGAGCTGGAAAAGGCACATTCGATATTATAATAACTATGGTTTCCTTAACACAAACTACAGACAGGAAAGCTCAACATTTGCAAAGCTGGTTTTTCTGCACTTCAGGCCACAAAAACAAACCCACACAATGGGATTTGACATTCAGAGGGACCTGTCATTCCTTCTGCAGAATCTGAAAACGCTATCTTGATTGCAGCAAACAAGCAGACTCTACATGACCATTGCTATCACACTATCAAAGTCCAAAAGATGTCTCTTTCAGGATCAGCATAATGGTTTTCTAAAATTATAATTGCTTTGATTCATTTTAAGTCACAGTATTTAATTTCTTTGAAACATGCAAATGCCAGTAAGGGAGAGTGTGAAATAGTTCCATTTATTTCAAATAAGATAGGAGAAGATAGAATAGACATCCTTTGCCCTATTCCTCTTGCTATTACAACTAAAAACTCTGGATATCATATACAAAACAAACACAAGACTCCAAAAAGTGGAAAGAAGGCAGACCACATAGGGTCTTCAGGACAGGAGGAATGACATGAATTTTCTTTTTGATTCATATATCTTAGACTTGAAGTTAAAGAAGCCAACAACCAAAAATACACTAACAGCCATAGACAAAAAGAGTCCCTATAAAAGCCTGTTTTCTCCAGCCAAGGGATTAGGAATGAATTAGCCTAGCAAGACAGAAAAGTTTTAGACAATAATCACTCTACGCCAGCCATAACCAGAGAAAAAAACAACTGTGGCCCCACCCCCACCAGCAAAGACTGAGTGGGGAGACTAGACTTCCAATAATGATCAAAGGATGGATATACCAAGAAGATACAAAGATCCTAAAATGTGTAGGATTTGCAACAGAGGTGCAAAATATGAAAAGCTAAGCCTGATAGAGCTGAAAGGAGAAATAGAAAAGGCTACAATTACAGTCAGAGACTTCAAAACTCCTCTCTCAACAATAAACATAAGAATTAGACAGAAAATCAGCAAGATATAAAAGAATTGAATAACATCATGAACCACTGGGATCTAAACAACATTTTTAGAGCACTCCACCCAACAGGAGCAAAACATGCATTCTTTAAAGTGCCCATGGAACATATATTAAGATAGGCCATACTCTGGGCCATAAACTAAACAAACCCTAACAAATTTAAATGAATTGAAATCATATACAAATGTGTTCTCTAACCACAAAGGAATCTGTGTTAGGCTATTCTTGCATAGCTATATATAAAGAAATACCGGCTGGGCCAGGAGCGGTAGCTCATGCCTGTAATCCCAGCACCTTGGGAGGCCGAGGCGGGTGGATTACTTGAGGTCAGGAGTTCAAGACCAGCCTGGCCAACATGGCGAAAACCTGTCTCTACTAAAAATACAAAAATTAGCTGCTAGAGGCTGAGGCAGGAGAATCGCTTGAAGCCAGGACGCAGAGGTTGCAGTGAGCCGAGATCACGCCATTGCACTCTAGCCTGGGTGACAGAGCGAGACTGTCTCAAAAAGAAAAAAAAAAGGAAAAATACCTGAGATTGGGTAAGTTATAAACAAAAGAGAAAAGAGGTTTAATTGGCTCATGGTTCTGATGGCTGTACAGGAAGCATAGCAGCTTCTGCTTTTTAGGGAGATCTCAGGACACTTCCAATCATGGAGGAAGAAGGAGCAAGAAAGAGATGAGGGGAGGTGCCACACACTTTTGAACAACTAGATTTCACAGGAACTCACTCACAATCTCAAGGACAGTACCAAGAGGATGGTGCTAAACCACTCATGAGAAATCTGCCCCCATGATCCAATCACCTCCCACAGGCCCCGCCTCCAACAGAGGGTATTACAATTCAACATGAGGTTTGGGCAGGGACACAGACCCAAACCATATCAGAATCAAAGTAGAAATCATTAATAGATAACAGGAAAACCTACAAACACTTGGAAGCTAATAACTCACTTGTAAATAATCCATGGGCCAAAAAGTCTCAAGGAAAACCAAAAAGTACATTGAACTGAAGGATAATGAAGACTAAACATATCAAAACATGGGAGAACCAGTTAAAGTAGTACTGAGAAGGAAGTTTATATCACTAAGCGTATACATTGGAAAAAGAGAAAAAGTCTGAAAGCAATTATTCAAGCTCCCACCTCAAGAACCTAGC
Organism: Pan paniscus; assembly: GCF_029289425.2. Lineage (NCBI taxonomy): Eukaryota > Metazoa > Chordata > Mammalia > Primates > Hominidae > Pan > Pan paniscus. Next base: position 69,736,782 of record NC_073272.2, read on the forward strand.
AAAAGAAGAGCAAACTAAACCCAAAGCAAGCAGAAGGAAGAATATAATAAATAGCATAAATTAATGAAATCTAAAACAGAAAATCAATGGGGAAAATCAATAAGACAACATGCTAGTTCTTTGAAAAGATCAATAAAATTGACAAATCTCTAGCAAGACTGACAAAGAACAAAAGAGGAAACACAAATTACCAATAAAGCAGGGAATACCACTATAAATCCTCCCAACATCAAACAATAAAAATGGAATACTACAAATAATTCTGCACACATAAATTTGACTACTCAGAATAAATGGACCAATTCCTCAAAAAACACAAGCTACCAAAATTCACTCAATATGAAATATATAATTTGATTAGTCCTATTAAGGAAAACTTTTTTTAAATTTTAAAACTCCCAAGAAAGTGATCTCTTGGCCCTGATGGTTTCACTGGAGAATCCTATCAAATGTTTAAAGAAGAATTAGTACTGATTTTACACAATCTCTTTCCAAAAAAATAGAAGAGGAAGGAACACTTCCCTCCTCTTCTTGTGAAGTTAGTATTTACCCTGACACTAAAACTAAACAAAACAGTACCAAAAAAGAAAAATGCAGACCAATACCTCTCATGAACGTAGATTTTTTTAATCCTTTTTTAAATTACCAAAAGAATTCCTCAACATATAAAAATAATGATAAACTATGACCAAATCAGGTTGATTTCTGAAATGCAAGACTAGCTTAATACTTAAAAATCAATCACTGTAGTCTATCATATTAATAGGTTACAGAAGAAAAATCATATTGGCATATCAATACAGAAAAAACATTGACAACATTTAATACCCATTCATGTCAAAAACTCTCAGAAAAATAGGAATAGATGGGAAAGGCCTCAACTAGATAAATAACATTTACAAAATCCTACAGCTAACATCATACTTATCAGTGAAAGATGAAATTCTTTTCCTCCTAAAATCAAGATCAAAACAAGGATGTCTGCCCTTGCCACTCTTATCCAACATAGTGCTGGAAGTTCTAATCAGCACTATAAGGCAAGAAAAGGAAATAAAAGACATACTTACTGGAAAGGATGAAATAAAACTGTCCCTATTCACAGATGACATGATTGCCTACATAGAAAATTCCAAGGAATCAAGGGGGGAAAAAACCTCCTAGAAATAATTAGCTAGTTAAACAAGGTCACAGAACACAAGATAAACAAAAAAAGTCAATTGTATTTTTATATACTAGCAATGACCATGTGAACATTGTAAATGTTCACATTGTAAAAATACAATACCATTTACAATCACTCAAAAAAAGAGAAATGCTTAAGTGTAAATCTAACAAAATATGCACAGGATTTATATGCTGAAAATCATGCAGTGTCACTGAAAGAAATCAATGAAGATCTACGTAAATGGAGATACATACCCAGGTGTTCAAGGACTGGAAGACTCAACATAGTAAAGATGTCAATTCTCCCCATATTGATATTCAGCTTGAACACGATTCCTACAAAAATCCTGGCCAGGCGCGGTGGCTCACGCCTGTAATCTCAGCATTTTGGGAGGCTGAGGTGAGAGGCTCGCTTGAGCCCAGGAGTTCGAAACCAGCCTGAGCAACATAGTGAGGCCCCGTTTCTACAAAAAGTAAAAAAAAAAAAAAAAAAAAAAAAAATGGTGGTGTGTGTAGTCATCCCGGCACTTTGAGAGGCCAAGGCAGGGGGATCGCTTGAACTCAGGAGTTCAAGACCAGCCTGGCCAACATGGTGAAACCCTGTCTCTACTAAAAATACAAAAAGTATCCGGGTGTGGTGGTGTGCGCCTGTAGTCCCAGCTACTCAGGAGGCTGAGACATGAGACTTGCTTGAACCCAGAAGCTGGAGGCTGCAGTGAGCCGAGATCATGCCACTGCACTCCAGCCTGGGTGACAGAGCAAGACTCCGTCTCAAAAAAAAAAGAAAAAAAAAGGAAGGAAGGAAACCAAGGAAGGAAGAAGAAAGAGAGTAAGAGAGAGAGAGAGAGGAAGAAAGAGAGTGAGAGAGAGAGAAAGAAAATAGGCAAATGAAGGGCTGAGCGTGGTGTCTCACATCTGTAATCCCAGCACTTTGGAAGGCAGAGGTGGAGGACCACTTGAGCCCAGACTGGAGTGCAGTGCCGCTATCTTGGCTCACTACAACTTCTGCTTCCCAGGCTCAAGCTATCCTCCCACCTCAGCCCCCAGGAGTAGTTGGGACTACAGGCACACACCACCACACCTGGCTAATTTCTGTATTTCTAGTAGAGTTAGGGCTTCACCATGTTGCCCAGGCTGGTCTGGAACTCCTGACCTCAAGACATCCTCCCACCTTGGCCTCCCAAAGTGCTGGGATTACAGGCGTGAGCCACCGCATCTGGCAAAAAAAAAAAAAAAAAAAAAAAAATTCCCCAAAATTAGCCAAGTATGGTGGTGCCTGTAGTCCCAGCTACTCAGGATGTTGAGGCAGGAGGATCACCTGAGCCTGAGCCCAGGAGTTTGAGGCTGCAATGAGCCATGATCATGCCACTGCATTCCACCCTCGGTGACAGAGCTAGACTCCATCTTCCCCCAAAAAAAGAGAGAGAAAATAGGCAAATGACATAAACATTTTACTGAAAAGGATATGGCATAGATGACAAATGAGCACATGAAAAAAGGAACATCATTAGCCATCAGGGAACTTCACACTTATCAAAATGGCTAAAATAAAAACTTGTGACTGGGCACAGTGGCTCATGCCTGTAATCCCAGCACTTTGGGAGGCCGAGGCGAGTAAATCACCTGAGGTCACGAGTTCAAGACCAGCCTGGCCAACACGGCGAAACCTCGTCTCTACTAAAAATACAAAAATTAGCCGGGCGTGGTGGCAGGCGCCTGTAGTCCCGGCTACCCGGGAGGCTGAGGCAGGAGAATCGCTTGGACCTGGGAGGCAGAGGTTGCAGTGAGCTGAGATTGCACCATTGCACTCCAGCCTGGGCGACAGAGCGAGACTCCGTTCCCCGCGCCCCCCCAAAAAAAAGAGTAAACTGAAAGGACTGTGTTTGCAGGAATGTAAGGAAATGTCCTTGTTCTGATGCACAAGTTAATGGTTCCCTGGTGAAGGGACCTGAAAGACTGGAGAAAAACGCACTGCTTCCTCAACAGTAGGGGCAATGCCAAGTCCAGGGTTAGAGCACATTCAGCGGTGTAGTATCTGTCATGTGGCTGTCAGGCATGGCTACTGCCTGCATTGTGTGCAGACTTGGAAATGAAGTCGGCTCTCAATCAGCGAAAGACTCTACAGGCCCAACTGCCACACACATTGCAGGAAGGCCATATTTGAATCCCGCCAAAAACCTTTGCTGTGGGGTCCAATGGGCTCATACTTCCGGTCTCCCAACAGCCAATCCTAGCACTGGGCATTTGGGGGTGGCCCAGCAAGTGGCCTAGCACTTGCGGGGGCGTGGCCATGGAGACACAGTGACCAAAGGCAGAGAAGAATGCGAATGGGGGAGGGGAAGCGGAGGCTGAGGTGAGCCTAGAGCGGTGGTTAGAGCCGGCTGAGGTGAAAGAGAGCGACCGTTAGGGAAGGCTGAGGACTTCTGGTCTGTTCGGTACTTGAACTGCCAGCAAATTTCAACTCCCGCTTGCCATTCAACATCATGGATGATCCGAAGAGTGAAAAGCAGCGCATACTGCGCCGCCACCAACGCGAGAGGCAGGAGCTGCAGGCCCAGATCCGGAGCTTAAAAAACTCGGTCCCCAAGACCGACAAGACGAAAAGAAAGCAGTTGCTCCAAGACGTGGCCCGCATGGAGGCCGAGATGGCTCAGAAGCACCGGCAGGAGCTGGAGAAGTTCCAAGACGACAGTAGCATTGAATCTGTCGTCGAAGACCTGGCCAAGATGAATCTGGAAAACCGGCCTCCCCGCTCCTCCAAAGCCCACAGAAAGAGAGTAAGAATGGAGTCCGAGGAGAGGGAGAGCCAGGAGAGCATCTTCCAGGCTGAGATGTCGGAGCACCTGGCCGGCTTCCAGCGCGAGGAGGAGGAGAAGCTCGCCGCCATCCTGGGAGCCAGGGGTCTGGAGATGAAAGCGATCCCGGCCGACGGCCACTGCATGTACCGCGCCATCCAAGACCAGCTGGTGTTCAGCGAGTCTGTGGAGATGCTGCGCTGCCGCACCGCCAGCTACATGAAGGAGCACGTCGACGACTTCCTGCCCTTCTTCAGCAACCCCGAGACCAGCGACTCCTTCGGCTACGACGACTTCATGATCTACTGCGACAACATCGTGCGCACCGCGGCATGGGGAGGCCAGCTGGAGCTGAGGGCCCTGTCGCACGTCCTGAAGACCCCCATCGAGGTGATCCAGGCCGACTCGCCCAACTTGGTCATCGGGGAGGAGTACGTCAAGAAGCCGATCGTCCTGGTCTACCTGCGCTATGCCTACAGCCTCGGCGAGCACTACAACTCCGTGACACCGCTCGAGGCCGGCGCCGCCGGGGGCGTGCTCCCGCGTCTCCTGTAGGCCCCAAGGCGCCGAGCAGCCCCGGGGAACTGTCGCCGTCGCCGCATCTCCTCAGTAGGCTCAGTTTATTTTCCCCTTTTGCTTTTCTCTGTTTTTTTTTTTTTTCCTTCCTTTTAATCAAAACTACCCGCCCCCGCCCCGCCCCCGCTTTCCTAACCTTGCTGCTTTCACAGGGTGGGAAACGAAATTCGAGGGAAATTCCCTGGAAATATGAGGGAAATCTCTGCATTGCACCACCAGAGGGGCATAAATTTGAAAGTTCTAACCTCTTCTTGCCCTTAAGGGTCTTTTACCTCCCTCACCAACTAAGATTTGGTCATGTTGCGTATAACTTAACCACAAAAATGGAAATATTGGCCGGGCGCGGTGGCTCACGCCTGTAATCCCAGCACTTTGGGAGGCCGAGGCGGGCGGATCACGAGGTTAGGAGTTCGAGACCAGCCTGGCCAACATGGTGAAACCCCGCCTCTACAAAAAATACAAAAATTAGCCGGGCGTGGTGGCGGGCACCTGTAGTCCCAGCTACTCGGGAGGCTGAGGCAGGAGAATCGCTTGACGGGAAGCGGAGGTTGCAGTGAGCCGAGATCGTGCCTTTGCACTCCAGCGTGGAAGACAGTGAGACTCCGCCTCAAAAAAAATGAAAAATTAGCCGGGCAGGTTGGCGGGCGCCTGTAATCCTAGCTACTTGGGGGGCTGAGGCAGGAGAATCAATTGAACCCGGGAGGCGGAGGCTGCAGTGGGCCGGGATCGTACTACTGCACTCCAGCATGGAAGACAGCGAGACTCCGTCTCCAAAAAAAAGAAAAAGAAAAAGAAAAAAAGGAAATGTTAAGTTTCATGTGTTCTGGGAAAAATAAATCTAGTAGACTAGCTCGGGGAGTCTTCAGGTTTTCCTATGAATGTCTTGGATTTCTTAGACAAAATTGGAGTTTATGTGATCAAAAGGCCTTGTGAAGGCCTTTTGCTGAGTTTTGGGGGGAAAGATTGTCATGGTTTGCTTTTTACTTAAGCTAGGCTACTCGGGAGATGTCTCAAGTTATGAACAAGAGATCCGCTAGTACTTTGTTTTGTTTTTTTTTTCATCAAAACTTGTGTGGTTCCTAATTAATTTTAGTTGCTCCCATGTTTGCTAATTCTAAATAACAGCATTTGTTAAAACATGTAAGGTAAATCTGTTAAATAGAGAAAGTAAATTTAGATAAACTGATAGGCTAGATAAGGTTTACTGTAAGATGTGAAAGATCTGAACTTAATTTCCTTTACTAAAGGTAGGAAGAGATAGGACTTTATTCAAATAGTTGATACGTTTCATTATCTTTACAACTGGTATAAAGAAAACAGAGACACATTGATAGGTAATTTACTTACTCTAAGGGGTGAAGATCTGAATCGAGTAAGTTTCCTTTATTCTTAGAGATATAAAAGTGTATGAATCTATTCAAGTACTTGATTGACCTTGTTATATCATCTGGTATGAAGTGTGAAAGATATGAATGTAACAACTTTCCTTATTTCTTAGAGATACAGAAATATCTAAAAAGATTATTTAAAATATTAAAGTTTTGTTCTATTTTGTTACATCAAAAGTGAACAATATACTTTTGTTATTTGAGACTTGTTAATATCCTTGAATTTTCCAAAAGAATATAAAATGAAATGATTTACAGTCAACAACTTATGAAAATTTTAATCTTTACTTTCTGTAATTCAGTGAGATTAATTTTGGAAATTCTTTCTACATTCCAAATGCTCTAAGATAAAATATATATGTTTTTGAAAGTTTTTAAACATGTAGTTTGTTCAAAAATAAAAACCATTTAAAAAATACCTGCTTCTCTGTTTTTGTGTAGCTAACTTCATATAGAGTTTATATCCCAGGATCTACTTAAGCAAAGGAATCCTGGAGAGTTAGGGAGCATAGGCCTGTTGCGGGTGGCGGGGTGGTGGTTGCTGACTGGGGACAGGGGCAGACTGCTGAAGGGCTCTAGAAATGGGAAAGGTGCTCTACTTCAGTGGGCTGCATAGGGTCAGGGAAGGGGGTGACAAGCTAAAAGAAGAGGCCTGGCTAGGGTAGCGGACCTTCATGGACAAACAGGCCCAGCTGGGTAGCGGGGGCACAGGCTAGGAAAGAAGTCCTGGCTGAGGGAGGATGCCTGCAAAGGGTCCAGGCTGGAGGCTGGGGCATGGGCTGGTGAAGGGTTCCTGGTAGGAGAAGGTGGCCCAGCTGGGGCAGGCTGGAGAAGGAGACGAAGGGGGCCTGGCTTGGGAAGGGAAGCTGTTTGGGAGCTGGGCTACAGTCTGTGGAAGGGGTCCTGGCAGGGGTGGAGTTGGGTGGAGAGAAGGGCAGGAAAGGGGGCTGGGTCAAGAAAGAGTCACTGTCTATACAAGGAGGAATAGGCTGACCAGGGGGCAACTCAAAGGGACAAGATGCCTCGTAGCAACGGGTCTTTGGCTATTGAATGGGGAAATGGCTCCGGCAAACTGCCTGGCCAGGGGAATTGAAGGGAATTGGGAAATTGGGCCTGGATAGGGAAGGGAGCCTCACTGGGGAGGGCACACAGGCTGAAGAAGTGCCATATGGTGTGGAGGGGTCATTGAAGAAGGAAGCCTGGCTGGGATGGGGGGAGGGGGGACCTGGCTGCAAGGGTAGGGGAATGCTGGCTGGGAAAGGTGGCCCGGCTGATGATGCAGGCTTAGGTGACCAAAGGGGCCAAGCATGGGAGTGGCCTTGGCAGAGCAAGGAGGAAGATCTTGGGGAAGAGGGAACAGGCTAGGGAGGCACTGGCAGAGGAAGGGGACAAGGCTGGGCAAGGGAACCTGGCTGTGGACTGGGACACGGGGTGGGGAAGGAAGCCTGACTGGGAGGGACATAATAGGGTGAGCGGGGGTGGGGGGAGCAGGTTAGGGAAGAACTGGCTGGTCAAGGGAAGGAGGCCCAGTTGAGTTAGGAGCCAAAGGATGAGAAAGGTGTTCCTAGCTGTTAATGAGAGGAAAGGCTGGGGAAGAATGCCTGACCGGCGGAGGGGACATGGGCTGTCCAGTGGAGTCCAGGCTGGAGAAGGCACTGGACCAGGGAAGGAGATCTAGCAGGAAAGTAAGCATAAGCTGGGGAGGAGGACATAGACTCGGGGAGAAGGACATAGATTGGCGGAGAGGGCGAGACTGAGGAAGGGTCCCAGACATGGGGATGTGCCTGTCTTGTAAAGGGACCACCGTCTTGAGAGGCTGGCACAATCTATGGAAGACAGATGGGTGTGGGGTAGGGAGGATTGTGGGGTAAAAAGACCCCTTAGGGAAAGGTTGCCTAACTGGAGAGGGACTCTGACAGCGGAAGGGGCTGGGGAGGGAGGCACAGACTAGGAAAGGGAACCTGGTGGTGGGAAAGGTTTGAATACCGAGAAGGACATAGGCTAGAGATGGGATCATAGGCAGGTTAGTGGGCCTGGCTGGGAGAGGGGGCCTACCAGGTGGAGAGAGCTTGCTAGGAAAGAGATCATGCCTGGGAATGAGGGCCTCTCCCCCTGACAGGAACTTGGCTGAGGAAGGGCACGTGGTTGAGAAAACGGGCTTAGTTGTAGAGGGGCACACAGGATAGGAATGGGGTCTGGCTGGGGTAGGGGCAATAGGCTGGACAAGGGGCCTAGGCAGGCGAAGGCTGTGGAAGGAGGCCTGCCTGGAAAAAGGAGCACAGACTGGGGCAGAGGGCACATTGGGTGAGGAGAGCTTGGCTGCAGGAGGGGCATGGCTAGGAAAGGGTTCCTAGCCGGGGAAGCAGACTTGGCTTAGCATGGGGCACATGTGGGTGAAGGGATCCTGGTGGGAAAGATTGCATGGCTGGGGAGGCCACCGGGTAGGTGAGGGAGAGCTGAGAGAAGATGCCTGACTGCGGAAGGAGGTGCTGGCTGGGAAAGGCCAGCAAAGGGGCAACTCCTTGGAAAAGTGGTCCAGTTGAAAAGGGGAAAGGCTGGGGATGGGTGCCCGGCTGTGGGAAGGGGACATAGAGTTGAAAAAAGGCCTGGGCTGGGGAAGGGCAGACTGGCTAAGGAGGTTGGGGAATAGGCTCTGGCTGGGGTTGAGTCTGTCCTGGGAGACGAAGGAAGGAGGGGCATCCGGTTGGGGGTACAGGATGAGGAGGAAGCCCCACCGAGACACAGACTGGGAACCCAGCAGTAAGTGGTTAGAGGGCAGAGAGGTGCGCACAGGCTGGTCAGATGGCTAAGAAAGGGGCCAATCTAAAGAGGACACAGCTTGAGGAAGAGGGTCTGGCTGGGGAAAGGGGCCCTGGGCAAGGGGACATAGGCTAAGCAAGGAAAATAAAGTTGGGTCGTGGAGCCGGCCTGGAGATAGGGATATTGGGCAAAGGGGACCTGGAAGGAGAAGGGGCTCTGGCTGGGGTAGAATTCCTTCATGGTCCAGGACAGGCTACAGACAAGAGTTCAGGCTCGGGAAGGCTGCCTGGTTGCCAAAGAAGGCCTACCTGTCCAGGGGGCTCAGGCTGGGGAGGGGCAACAAGCTGGGGCAGAGAGCCTGGGTAGGGTTGCTGCAGAAGACAGTACTGGCTAGGGAATGGGGCCTGACTGGGGAGGCCGTATCAGTAGGTATAGGGGAAGCATGTCTAGCAGGGCAAGGTGACGTGACTGGAGAAGTGGCCTTGGCTGGGGAAGGGAGCCTAGCTGGGAGGAAAGGTATATAAATGGATGAAGGGGGCCTGGCTAAGTGAGGTGGCCTGACTGAGAAAGCGGGCATGACTGGGTTCCAGGGAACAGGCAGAATCAGGGCTCCTGATGAGAGAAGGGCAGGCAGCACAGGGTGGGGATCGGGTGGGGAAGGGGGACTCCCTGAGAAAGGAGGCCTGGGTCTAGAAAGGAAATAGACTGAGGAGCAAGGTTAAGGAAGCGCAGCTGCGCAAGGAAGGGGGAATAGGCTGGTGACAAGGACACTCATTGCTGAAGGGAGCCTAGTTGGCATAGGGTATAAGTTGGTATAGGATGAAAAAGAGATTCCTGGCTTTTGAAGAGGGGAGGCCACCTGCCTGGGGGCAGAGGAACTTGCTAGGCAAGGGGTTCACAGGGTATGGGGGGGATGGCTGGGGATTGGGCACAGCTGTGGAAGGGTGCACTGGCTGGGAAAGGGGGCATAGGCTGGGCAGACGTCTTAAGTGGAGAAGAGGCATAGGTTGCTTTAGAGGGCACTGCCTGGATAATGTGAGCCTTGCTGGGGGTGGGGCTGGTACAGCCCAAAAAATTCTGTGACAGATGGCACCAAAGATGGTAAAGTCCCATTTTACAGGCTTGTCCCTGAATACAAGAGAAATAGCTATTCCTATTTTGGGAACCTTTAAGATCTCACTCGGCCTGTCCCCAGCTGCCCCCATTGGGTCTGCCTTCAGCAGGAAGGAGAGGGAAGTGTTAACCCAGGCCAGATCCTAACCATGCCCAGAACACAAAGAGGGGGGTCTCCACTGTGGGATCTGGCAGGACACGAGGGATTTGCAGTTTGTTCCATTCTATAACAATGACTACAGTCACTGAGGACAGGCTATTCTGGGCAAGTTCATGAAAGCCATGGGGTACTGTTCTCAAAAGGATCTAATTCCAGAAGCAACTTTGATTCATTTCCTTACTGTTTTTCATTTATTCATTATCATTCCCTCTCCCCTCTTGCCATAGCAATAAAAAATAAGATGCTTCTTGTATGCAAATTTAGGCTCTGGAGTCAGACATCTATCTGGGTTTAAAGCCGAAATTGCCCACCTACTTCCTAGCTTTGCGACCTTGGATAAGTCACCTAAACTTTCTGGGCCTCAGTTTCCTCATGGATAACATAGGGAGATTAATACTTGTCTTAGAGATATTTCTTCAGGATGTTAAGAACATTAAATGAAAATGCCTCCGGGCGTGATGGCTCACACCTGTAATCCCAGCACTTTGGGGGCCAAGGCGGGTGGATTATTTAAGGCCAGGAGTTCGAGACCAGCCTGACCAAAAAGGTGAAACCCCGTCTCTACTAAAAATACAAAAATTAGCTGGGCATGGTGGCACACGCCTGTGGACCCAGCTACTTGGGAGGCTGAGGCAGGAGAATCGCTTGAAACTGCAAGGCAGAGGTTGCAGTGAGCCGAGATCGCGTCATTGCGCTCCAGCCTGGGCAACAAGAGCGAAACTCCATCTCAAAAAAAAAAAAAAAAAGGAAAAGAAAATACATATCAAGTGTCCAGTAAATAAGTGCCCGACAAATGTTAGCTACTATTAATATTATCTAGGAGCCCATGAACATGACATTATTGGCTCTGGCAGCAGCCACTTCTTGATTTTGTCTACAGTGACTTTTGGGGCCACTTGGCCTCTTCCCACAGGTCCTGCAGGGGAAGCAGAGACTCTCCCAGGGCTGTCTGCCCCAGCTGTTGCTATCAGAGCTTCTACTGGAGCTCACCAAAAGTGCCCCTCTGGGGACAGGGTGACCTGCATGGAGGAACTCCTCAGGCTCTTCTTTTCAGGACTTTTCTACACAAACACATAATAGACTCACATGTTTTGAAAAACAATATTGGTGTCATTCTATTGAAATTGGCTTTTAAACTTAACAATACATTATAAACACTTTCTTGTGTCCTTAACAGTCTTCAATACGATGATTTTAAAGCCTGCCTTCTAGCCAATGAATGTGCCATAATTTATTTATTCAATTTTATTGTTGGACGTTTAGATTGCTTTCAATTTCTCACCACTATAAATATGCCACTGTAATATCCTTGCAGCTGAATCTTTGTCTATATTTCTGATTATTTCCTTTTGATAAGATTTGTAGATGTGATCTAGGTCAAAAAGGAGGGGCTCTTAATGCGTACTGGGAAAGACTGCATGAATTTACACTCCCAGGCTATGAGGCTGTTATATTCCCACATAATTGCCAACACGGAAAATTATCATTGTTGCTAATTTGTTAGATGAAAAATGTTGTATTAGTGGATGTTTCATTGATTACTAGTGAGATTGAATATTCCTCTATGTGTTTATTTCATTCATGCAGGAACAAGTATTTCTCTTTTTTTGAATTTCAACTTTTATTTTAGATTCAGGAGACACATGTGTAGATTTGTTATGTGGGCATATTGCATGACACTGAGGTTTGGAGTACAAATGATCCCATCACCTAGGCAATGAGTATAGTAGTCAACAGGTAGTTTTTCAGCCCTCGCCCCTTCCGCCTCCACCTCCCCCATAGTAGTCCCAGGTGTCTATTGTATCCATCTTTAGGTCCTTGTTTACCCAAAGTTTAGCACCCACTTATAAGTGAGAACATACGGTATTTTGTTTTCCAGGAACAAATATTTCTTATTTTGTTGCCTATTCCTGAACTTCACTTAATTTTCTCTGAATAAGTTTGTCTTTTTCTTTTTTTTGTTTGTTTGTTTGTTTTTCTTTTTGTTTTTTCAGACAGAGGCTCACTCTGTCGCCCAGGCTGGAGTGCAATGGCGCAATCTCGGCTCACTGCAACCTCTGCCTCCTGGGTTCAAGCGTTTCTCCTGTCTCAGCCTCTCAAGTAGCTGGGATTACAGGCACACGCCACCACACCCGGCTAATTTTTTGTATTTTAGTAGAGACAGGGTTTCACCGTGTCGCCCAGGCTGATCTTGAACTCCTGAGCTCAGGCGATCCACCCATCTCGGACTCCCAAAGTGCTAAGATTACAGGCGTGAGCCACAGCACCCGGCCTTCTTCTGCATTTTTAATAGGACCTTCCATATTAATAAATCTGATCACTTGTCATTTGAATATTTTAAAAAATAGTTGGCCAGGCGTGGTGGTTCATGCCTGTAATCCCAGCACTTTGGGAGGCCAAGGCAGGCAGATCATGAGGTCAGGAGATCGAAACCATCCTGGCTACTAAAAATACAAAAATTAGCTGGGCGTGATGGCGCATGCCTCTAATCCCAGCTACTCAGAAGGCTGAGGCAGGAGAACCACTTGAACCAGGGAGACAGAGCTTGCAGTGAGCCAAGATCGTGCCACTGCACTCCACCCTGGGCAACAGAGTCAGACTCTGTCTCAAAAAAAAAAAAATAGTTTTTCCTGTGCATTAATTAGCCTTTCAGTTTTGTTTCTTTCTTTTTGCATATGTGTAAGTTTAAAATCATAATGTAAGTTTAAAATCTATTAATCTTTTTCATTATGGTTTCTGTCTTGGTGTCAGTCTTAGAAAAGTCCTCCTTATCCTGAAAATGGATCGATACTTGTGCATAATTTATTTCGATTTTTTAATGCTTTCTCTTTATATTTATATTTAATATATCCACCTGGAAATTACATGGGTGTAAGATAAGGACATAAAGTGATTTTCCTCAATTATGATAGTTAACCAATTAGCTCAACACTATTTATTGAATAATCCACCATTTCACCACTGATTTGAATTGCCACCTTCCATATATATTACATTCTTATACTATAAAAAGGTGAATCTCTTTCAATCAGTGATACAGAAAACCTATATTTTTTACCTCAATTTGAAACTGTCAGCTATCCATTCATCCACTCTTTTCATATTTACCGATGATAACAGTGATAAACCATAGCTTAAGAGAGAGAAAAGATGTAGTCCCAGTGCTCACCGTCTAGAGGTGGCAGACAGGAAAACAGAAATAGACAGAAAGCAACATGACCAATGCTGTGATGAGAGGAAGCACAGAGGAAGAAAGGACACTGAATCCGACTTGCTGTGTCAGGAGGCTTAGCAGGAGCTCCCAGAGAACACAACCAGAGCAGAGACAAGAAGGAGTGAAAGAACGGGTGTCTCCTGTTCAGCCTAGCTGAAGGGTAGTTGTGAGAGAGTTGTGGAAAAGAAGCTGAAGAGGGAGGCAGGAGAAGTAACCCAGCTTAAGTAAACATCTGTTTTACTCATAATATTACAAATTAAATGAGATACCATGTTTCATCAGTCAGACTAGCAAAGAAGTAAAGTTTGTTCGTATGCTGTGTTGATGAGGGAATGCAGAAACAGGCACTCTCAAACATTGCTGATGGATGGTGTATAAATGGGTACAATCTCTTTGGAGGGCCATTTGGCAATAGCTATCAAATTTAAAGTGCATAAACCACTATCATTTGTATTTTTAGCAGTTTCCCTTGCACATGATTAGAATATATATTTAAAAGGATATAACTGGTCACTTTTGAGGAGGGGAACCAGGTTCCTAGGGGAAAGGATGGGAGGGGGCTTCTCACTGTGTAATCTCTTGAACTTCTGGTATTTTGAACTATATGAATTAAAAATTTAAACCTAACCTACTTAATAAAATGCACATAGCTTTTGACCTCACAATATATTGAGGGTACACATATTGTGGCAGGCCAGATCTCACTAACACAGACCTCCATAACAAATGTTTCAGTACTGACTGACGTGGTTAAGTATTAAAAGCCAGTGCCCTTATATAAAGGCTGGGATGTAACAAAAGCTCACCAAGAGTTTTGCCTAGGTCTTTCCTGGGAGTTAAACCATGAAAAAATAATGAAGGAATTTTTTTTTTTTTTTTTTTTGAGATGGAGTCTTGCTCTGTCACCCAGGCTGGAATGCAGTGGCACGATCTTGGCTCACTGCTACCTCTGCCTCCCAAGTTCAAGTGATTCTCCTTTCTCAGCCTCCCGAGTAGCTGGGACTACAGGCGCCCGCCACCACACCCTGCTAATTTTTGTATTTTTAGTAGACACGAAGTTTCACCATATTGGTTAGGCTGGTCTCGAACTCCTGACCTCATGTGATCCACCCACCTTGGCCTCCCAAAGTGCTGGGATTACAGGCGGTGTGAGCCACTGCGCCCGGCCATAACGAAGGAATCCTTAACAGGAAGCTATTTAGGATTAAAAGAGTTTTATCGGGGGCCTGAAGAAACTCCCCAGGCCTCCACAAACAAGTTTATTGGAGGTCTGAGGGAACTCCCCAAACCTCCATGATTTAGCAGGAGACAAGATAAGGGTAATCACCCCAGCACCTAGACCCATTTAGATTAAGTAAATTTACTGAGGCTCCAGAGGAAGGTCTTTAGGACTCAGACCTTAGTTATAGATTAAAAGCGGTTAATTACCAGGCGCAATGGCTCATGCCTGTAATCCCAGCACTTTGGGAGGCCAAGGCGGGCGGACCACGAGGTCAGGAGTTCGAGACCAGCCTGACCAACGTGGTGAAACCCCGTCTCTACTAAAAATACAAAAATTAGCTGGGCATGGTGGGGCATGCCTGTAATCCCAGCTACTCAGGAGGCTGAGGCAAGAGAATCGCTTGAACCAGGAGGCAGAGGTTGCAGTGAGCAGAGATCGTGCCACTGCACTCCCCCCTTGGTGACAAAGCGAGACTCTGTCTCAAAAAAAGAAGAAGTTAATCACTTATGTCTTTAGATGAATGCACACTTACATGTAGACATATAGCTTAGAAGGTATATAAGCTCTGGAAAACTTTGTAATTTTGAGTTGATCTGGTGATAATTTCCAGGCCTTCTCCCTGTGACTGGTTACAGAAATAAAAACTCTCTTCCTCCCCAGTTCATCTGCATCTTGTTATTGGGCCATGAGAAATAGCAGCCCAACCCTCGGTTTGGTCCGGGAACAACATTACACAAAGTCTATTTTTAGGATGTTCATTACAGCATTGTTTGTCAATGCAAACATCTAGACACACCTTAATATCCTCAGTAAAGTCTAATTAAATAAATTTTGGTATATCTATATTAATTATTACCTCTAGGGAGAGGAATAGAAATGAGTGAGTGAAAGGAAGAAGATGGTGAATTTTCACTTTGAAACTACGTACTTCTATATAGCTGATTTTTTTTTCTTTTGAGACAGAGTCCTGCTCTGTCGCCCAGGCCGGAGTGCAGTGGTGCGACCTCAGCACACTGCAACCTCTGCCTCCTGGGTTCAAGTGATTCTCTTGCCTCAGCCTCCCAAATAGCTGGGATTACAGGCACACACCACCATGCCTAGCTAACTTTTTTGTATTTTTAATAGAGATGGGATTTTGCCATGTTGTCCAGGCTGGTCTCGAACTCCTGACCTCAGGTGATCTGCCCACCTCGGCTTCCCAAAGTGCTGGGATTACAGGTGTGAGCCACTGTGCCCAGCCTATATAGCTGAATTTTTGTATTGTGGTGGTATATACATAACAAAATCTACTACTTTAGCTGTTTTTAAGTGTACCCTTCAATGGCACTAAGTACATTCATATTGATTTGCAACCATCAGCAACATCTGTCTAGAATTTTCTCATCTTCCCAAAGTGAAACTTCATACCCATTAAACATTAACTCCCCATTCCCACTCCCCTCAGCCCATCAACCAATATTCTTTTTTTTTTTTTTTTTTTGAGATGGAGTCTTGCTCTGTCACCCAGGCTGGAGTGCAGTGGCGGGATCTCAGCTCACTGCAACCTCCACCTCCTGGGTTCAAGCGATTCTCCTGCCTCAGCCTCCTGAGTAGCTGGGATTACGGGCACCTGCCACCACGCCCAGCTAATTTTTGTATTTTTAATAGAGACGGGGTTTCACCATGTTGGTCAGGCTGGTCTCAAACTCCTGACCTCATGATCCGCCTGCCTCAGTCCCCCAAAGTGCTGGGATTACAGGCATGAGCCACTATGCCCGGCCCATCAACCAATATTCTACTTTATGTCTCTGTGAATTTAACTACTCTGGGTACCTCATACAAGTGTAATCATACAGTGTTTGTCCTTTTGTGTCTGGCTTATTAGCATCATGTTTTCAATCCTTATCTGTGTTGTGGCACGTGTGAGAATTTCCTTCTTTTGTAAGGCTGAATAATATTTCGTGGTGTGTATGTACCACATTGTGTTTATCCATTATATTGTTGAATTTTTAAATAGAAAATGTTATCTATGTATTATCTAAACACTAGAAAAAATATTTTTTTAAACTGGATGGTTTCCTCTTTTTTTTTCTCTCTGAAATAATTTAAATAGCATAGGAATTATTTGCTCCTTGAAACTTTGAAATAATCCATTCACTTGTGAAACTGGGCCTGGGCCTTTGAGGTAAGACTCTTGACAGATACAATTCTTGAAAGAAAAGCTATGTAGTGTAAAAACAATAATAATTTATCTAAAATACATAGGGACAAAAATTGAAGAACAAAAAATCAGGAGGTAAAAAGGAAAGGTGACAATTTTCTCATCTCTCAGAGGGTGAATCAGACACAATTTCACTTTAGAAGCTGAAATATTGAGAATTATAGGCATAGGCATGGTGTTTAACATCATAAAAATAACCACCAGTAGAACTAAAAACAGATTGCCTATCTTCCCATTTAGAAGATCTTTTTTAAAAAAAGAAAAGAAAACCCAGCCCTCGGAGCAACACATAGAAAACCTAGGTAATTGGCCTTTTTGTGGGGGTGGGGAGGGGGTGTAGTTGTGCATTTCTTTTGGTATCTTCATTTTTCCTTGGGTTTACATTATTTTGCATATGGAGATAATGAGATTGTGGTAGGCTAGTGTGGCCTGAACCTAGTTTAAGACAGAAGATAATAGAAGATATCTACTTTTCTGGTTTTGGTTCCTTTTCATTTCAGTGGGTCTTAACCTAAGGGAATTATGCAAATATGCATTTACCCAACCATCAAGTCCCATCTTCACTGTGAATGTGAAAAATGCATCCCCTAAATATGTTTATTGTTCCTGAATATCTTGAAAAAAAGAAAAAAGAAACCTTGTTAACAGCCGTTGACCTAGATTGATCACTATAGGTCTTCCCAGCTGTCTTTCTCTCTCTCTCTCTCCCCTGCCCCACCACACACACACAAAAGACCTGAGACCTGTCTCAATGTTGTGCATGACTCCACAGCACAAGGCAGAAGTGATAGGAAAGCAGTCATGGTTTGGTGTAAGAATGTTTGGATAATCAGAGGTATTCAAAAATATAAAGGACCATCTCACAAGGAGGCTTGTAAGCCAGGCTGGATAACCACTACCTACCACCTCATAAAGAGGTTTTCAGGCCATTCAAGCACCTGATGGTAATTTAGAAGCTTTCCACCTCACCTGAGGATTTAGAAAACAAAAGAGATTTCTTTTGCATGGAGGTGAGGAGTGAACCAGAGGAAGCAGACAGCCCTAAGTAATGGGGAAGGCTAGCTTGGGAGGTGGAGGACCACTGACAGAGGTTTGCTTTGGCCCAGTTGAGTCCTCTTTCTAGAACCACATAAATGTTAATCCCCAACCAGGCCCTGATCAGTCTTGAGTTTGGGAACACACTCGTTTTGTTGAGCTGAAGAAGCAGCCTGAGGTGGAGACACCACGACTACAATGTTGATTCCAATCCCCCTTCCTAAGTGCAAATCAGCTACTTCAGCCCAACTTGGAGAGTTGCTTAAGGGACCTATTCTAATGAATAGCCTAGAGTGACTGGAACACATTCTCAAGTGTGTAAATAGTGCTTTTGAAATATTTGAGGGGGCTTAAAAACAGCTTGTTCTCTTTAAGTAGCCTATTCAGTTAAACAAAATGTATCAAGTATCTCCAATGACAGGCACTGCTTGCTGGGTGGGGGCCCAGGAAGGCCTCAAAACAGTTCAGACTGCCTTGGTGCTCTCCAAGGAGGCCTAGCCTCAGAGGTGAGACCAACATAAATCCAAGTGACCCCCAATCCAAGGCCCAACAGTAAGTGCTGTGGTCCAATAAGAAGATGAGGAAATGAAGTGGGGATGCCCTGGGCCAGCTTGGGGTGGAGGAATCACAGAGCAAGGGAAATGGGGAGACTTGAAAGGCCAGCTTAGATTTAGGTGGGCAATGCTGAAGGCAAGGGCATTCCAGGCAGAGGGAACCCCATTAGGCAAACACACAAAGATGACAGTCTGCGAGACACATGTAGAGAACAGTTGTTCACATTTCCAGCATCCATTGCCCACTATTCCTGCAAAAGCCCCCACTTATCCTTTGGTGCACCAACTCTCTCCCACCCTCTTAGGTTGAAAGGGGTTCACCAGGGCCCTCCCCCTTAGGCCTGCCAATTAAAATACCTCTTCTCCCTGGCCACAGTGACTGGTTCACGATGTTATATGTAAAAATGTTTATTTAGAAATAGAATGTTTGTTCCCCAGTGCCACAAAGAAATAGCACTTGAACATAAATTTAATTCTCTCAGCAAGGCCATTTTTACTTTCTGCAGAAAGGGCACACTCGCCAGCAGTTTTGCCACAAGAGTATACCGAACAAAAGAGACAGGGTCATTTATAACCTGACGCATTCACCCTACTGCTGTCACCGGTTTCCACTGGCTGGAACAGGACCTCACATTCTGTATTTGTCCCAATTGGCTAGCAACTTAGAACTTTTTAAAAGAGGCAAAGGCAGAAGAGAACAAAGGAAGGAAGAGGTAACTTGCGGAATGCTGAGAAAGGTAAAAAACACCTCCAAATAAGGAAGGGGAACGGGCTATGACCTAATGCTTGCTTGGACCAGTATAAGCATGCCAGGGCAAATATTTAGGCTAAATTGTGGGAGCTAAGAACACAAAGTACATTGATTTCTTTATTACGGCTAGCGGATATTTTAAAACGTTAGCACAGTTATTTGAATAAATTTCGCTTCTAAGAGAAGTTACTATTTATTCCTAATTAGACGGAGAGGAAAGTCTCTTTGAAGAGGAACCTCTACTTCACTTTTTACAAAGATGAGCTCGTGGCCTGGGCTCATCCAATCAGAGGAAAAGTCAGGATATGATGGGCGCATGAGCTTTGTTGCTTTTTTGTTTTGAGATGGGGTCTCGCTCTGTCGCCCAGGCTGGAATGCAGTGGTGCGATCTCAGCTCACTGCAGCCTCCGCCTCTTGGGTTCAAGCAATTCTCTCACCTCAGCCTCCTGAGTAGGGAGGGATTACAGGCGCCTGCCACCATGCCCAGGTAACTTTTGCATTTTTTGGTAGAGACGGGGTTTCCCCCTGTTGGCCAGGCTGGTCTCAAACTTCTGACCTCAGGTGATCCACCCGCCTTGGCCTCCCAAAGTGCTGAGATTACAGGCGTGAGCCACCGCACCCGGCTGCTTCATTGCTTTTTTTTTTTTTTTGAACCTTGGTCCATCTTAACCTTCGGATCAGGACTGCTGCAATTGCTACAGGCTGTTCCCTTTGAAGCCACCTTGGAAAATCACCAAATTGAATCAGTTCCTCGGAAGAGGCTATTAAGGCCTTCCTGGAATTGCAGGTGAGTTCACAGTTCTTGGAAAATCCCAATCAGAATTTTGTTTGAAAGGAGGAAGGAAATGGGTAGCAACAACAGCATTTTCCAATGTTCCAAATCTATGTGCACGAAGCAACTTTTTCTAGAATTCTCAGCCACCTGGAAACCAAGAAGAGGTTACTCAGGGTATATTCTAGCCCTCAATCATTACTGAGGGTACACAGAGTACTCAGTTTTTTATCATAAGGACCAGCCCCCACAGCAACTTCTTGAGCTACCTTTTCTGTAGAGCCTTGACTCAGCGACCACCCCATACCTGAGATAAGAGATAATGTTTTTTCTGCAACTTGCTCACCCTTCCAGGAAAAACTCTTCTTTACTGACGATTTAGAATGTTACAATATAGGCAATGGAATCCATTAAGTTAATGTTTTCAGAAGAAATGAGACATCAGAGCTATGCTTTAGGAATGACACAAAGGATGACATTTGGGGGAAATAATGAATTGCAAGGAGAGATTGAAGAGAAGAAGATGAATTGAGGGTTTCTCTTTTAATTCATGACAGATGATGCTGACCTGGATTGGGGCAGTGGCAGCAGGGAGAGAGGAGGGGACCAAAGTCGTGAACATTAGGAATAGAATTAGCATTTATGTGGAGATTAAGGGTAAAGCCAGGATCAGAGGTGATCCTGGTGATTCCCTGGTTTCTAAGTAATTCTGGAAATGGTTCACTGAAACTTAGGCCCTTAAAAATCCCTTAAATCAGGGCCGGACACGGTGACTCACGCCTGTAATCCTGGCACATTGGAAGGCTGAGATGGGAAGACTGCTTGAGCTCAGGGATTCAAGACCAGCCTGGGCAACACAGTGAGATCCCGTCTCTACAAAAAAAAAATCTAAAAGTTAGCCAGGTGTGGTGGTATGTCCCTATAGTCCCAGCTATTTGGAGAGCTGAGGAGCTGAGGTGGGAGGATAGCTTGAGCCTGGGAGGTTGAGGCTGCAGTGAACCGTGATTGCACCACTGCATTTCAGCCTGGGCAACAGAGCGAGACCCTTCCCCTCAACCCTTAAATTGTCCATTCCTCCCAACAAAATCCCTTAAATTGTCTATCAAGTAGAGTATATCCAGTTTCATGTATACAACCTTTGTACACTAGAGGCTTTTGGTACCTCTGAGCTAAACTAAAAAGAGGTGTGCGTGTGTGTGTGTGTGTGTGCAAGCGAGAGAGAGAGAGAGAATGTGAGAGAGAGAGAGAACAGACTATCTTAGAAAAGATAAGAAAGTACAAGAAGACAAACTCAGTGGCTAAGGGGCAGGGTGTGAATGTATTGCTTATTCAAAATATAAATATGGTTAAAATTTAAAATATATATAATTAAAATTAATAAAGTTAGTAGCAAGCCAAGCATGTGTCAAGAGTCATCCAGCAGTAATCCTCAGCAAACTATTGCCGCCAAACTCAGAATGATTCACTTGATAACAGTAAGACAAGAGCTTCAGCAGGACAGTGCAGGGAGGGCTCTGGCACTCTGGCTTTAATGAGCTCTGCATCCTTCTTCCTGTAGTTCTCCAGTAAGTAACTATTTGGCTGGATTTCGTAGCCTATCTTTTTATCGTATGTACATCCCACCCCTTTCAAGGAAAGCAGTGATTCTCAGAAATAATAAAGTCACATTTTAAAAGCAATAATTTCTTTCCTGAATTCAGACCCATGATGGATTTTGGGTTTTACATCATTTTGCAAAGCAGTTTCTGTTCTTTCTGTTTCTACTGGTGGAGAGACCTGAGGCCCATACAATGCTTTGTCTAAAAACAGATCCATTAAACCCTAGTGACACAAAGAAACTGCAGCAGAAGCTTTGAAATTCAAGAACTTTTCGCAGGCTTTTTTTGTTGTTTTGTTTTTGTTTTTTACTTTGGGCCAGGTCAAATTTTTAGCTTTGGTGTATTCCCCTCTCTGATCTTTGAAGATAGTCCCCCAAAAGCCAGGTGAGGAGAGTGCAGGAAAGAAAGGATGGTGGGGAGTAACCCTTAAGATTCCATAGAATAAGCAATAGAATAAGCACCACGAGAATAGACATCAAATATTATCAGAGCTTTGTTTTTTCCCCAGTGGAGTAATAGGTGAATTTAATTTCTGCAGATTATCAGCTGTGAGCATATGTTACATTTTATTTTACATTGTATTTCAACAAAAACAAATCAGTATAAACACTCCTAAATAGTATAAGAGACTCATTAAATGATTTTATAGTATTTTTTCTGCAAACAAAATGCCTTTCTGTAAATAAGAAAAAAATCATTTTAAATTGCAAATGCTTTCCCTTTTTTTAATGGAAAAATAATCAGCCGCAATTTTTTTCAATGAATAAAGATTTCCCCAGACAGACTTGTACTAAATGTTAACATTTTAAACATTTCAGTGATGTAGTATGCTAACTACATACACATACACAATAGCTAACATGAAGAAAAGTTAAAATCTCCCTTAAAAAACTGAAAATTGATCAAACTAATAATTCAAATTTTTAAAAAATTCAATGTTTTCCTAAAAATAGCTTTATATTTTAAGGACTTATTAGAAAAATGAAGCTGCAAAGTAACTTATAGAATAAAACCATACAAGCAAGTAGGTAATTTACTATAAAATTCATTGTCATCCTCCTAAGTTTTTCAGTATTATATAAAAACTATAAATGTTAAAATAAATGTTTACAAAGGAGGATGTGACTAAGGCAACAGGAGGATGGGGGTTGGGGAGACACTTCTGGGGTAATCATAAATGTTTTATTTCTGGATCTGAGCACTGGTAATACAGCTGTATTCATTTGGGAACACTCGTGGAGATGGACCATTATGAAATGGGAACTTTTCTGCATATGTGTTATACTTCTATTTTAATAAATAATATTAAAAGCAAAAAAGAGGGGAAAGTCAAACAGAGGAGTTGAATGTTACAGAATTTTAGGATGGTGACCGAGACTAGGTTGGATATTGTGAATAACAATAGTGACAATAACTACCATGTATATGGCTAATAATTATTTCAGTGAACACTTATCCTGTGCCAAATATTGCTATAAGTACTTTACATATATTGACAAATTTAATTCTCCCCAACCCACTGAAGTATGCACTATTATAGTCTCCATTCTACAAATGAGGAAACTGATAAACAGAGTGGTTAAGTAACTTGCCCAAGGAGGTTATAGACTACTATTTCAAGAAGTTTATAGTGAATGAAAAAAGAGAACAGTAAATCATGCAGAAAACAGGAGGTTTGTTTTTTGTTCTGTTGTATAGGCAGGGGTTGAGCGCATTTATGTTTCAGGAGAGAAGCCAGGGAAAGGGGAGTGAAAGTGCTTGATCCCTCCCTCAGGAGACCAGAAAGGATGGATCAAGAACCCAAGTATGTACAGCTTTGCCCAAGGGAATGGCCTCCCCTAAGATCTGAAAAGCCAAGAGTTCTGTGCACTAGAGAGCAGAGAGAACACACCTTAGGTAAAGTAGATTGTTGAGGACCTTGCTGAACGATGAGGAGGCCAGGAGTGGGTAAAGAAAGCTGGAGAAAATATGCAGTGAGGATTCCTCAATGTCTATCACAGTTAAAGCAATTGCACATGTCTGGATCCCACCCCAGGCCTACCGAATGGCATTCTCTGGAGGTGGATTCCCCATGACAGCATTTTTAACCAGCTCTAAAGGTGCTTCCGATGTCCCTTAAGTTTAAGAGACATAGTGGCATGTGAGATCCACAGACAGAGGATGAAGTGAAGAAGGATCCACCCTCTAAGACGGAGCATGGAGGGACAGTTTCCCCAGAAACTGGGACTTTTTAAATAAGTTCTTCAAATGATTCTAATGTAGGTAGTCTGTGGGCCACACTGAGGAAGTTTTGCCTGTAGGGTGACAGTGGCTAAGCATGTAGACTCTGGAGCCAGATTCTGAATACTGTACTACTATTACCTGTGCAACCTTTGGCAAGTGAGTTAACCTCTCTGTGCCTCAATTTTCTCATCTGAAAAATGGGGCTAATAATACATAGTACCCATTTCATAAGGTTGTTGTATTAAATAAGTTGATATATGTAAAGTGCTTGAAACATAATAAACATCCAATACTCAGTAAATATTAGCTATCAGTGTTGCTTTGTTTTTATCATTCACCATAGTTGGGGGGTGCAGGACCACTGAAAGTATGACCTGAAAAGTAGGTTAGGCAATGGAATGTTCAAGTAGACTCATGAAAATCATCCGAAAAGTCTTGTGACCAGCTCAGGAGGAGAAAGGGGGACTAAAACCTAATAATGAGGCAAAGTGAGAGTTGTACTCCTTTATGACTCGTCTGACTAGGGTCCCTCGTTGGTGAAGACAGTCATTGACAGGGGAAGTGTCACACAGTATAGAGCTACGTCTGGCAAAGTGAGAGTGGCAGGGAGATGGACATAAAACTGCTGCTAGGCCCTCCCTAGATGAAGAGCATACTGGTTATTGAAAGAGGCTAATGTATTCAAGAAAGACTTGATAAAAAGAGTAGCTTGGGAACCAGTACTGCAAGGATGGCCAACTGCTTAAAATCTGCCTTGTTTTGCCCCTGGTGGGAAACACCAGGCTCTAAAAGTGCTCTCAAATCAACTAAAGTCCTTTATTACCATCTGACTAAAGGCCTTAGATTCTAAGCTAAGCCTCCTTGGCAAGCATTTGGAGACCTGTCACCAGCCACAGGGCCAGGCTGCTGCTTAGCCTCTTGGTGTGTCTTTTGCTCCTTTGCAACTTAATCCTGTTTTGGATGTCAGTTAAGCGGGACACAGAGAGGCTAGAGAGAAAGCTGGAACCCAGGTCCCAAGAGAAACAGTTGAAGGAGCTGGGGCTGCTTAGCTTGAAGAAGAGAAGACTTGAGTGTTTTGAATGAACTTCTTCAAGTTGGTTTTTGTTTGTTTGTTTTGTTTTTTGTTGTTGTTGTTGTTGTTGTTGTTTTTGAGATGGATTCTTGCTCTGTCTCCCAGGCTGGAGTGCAGTGGCACGATCTCGGCTCACTGCAACCTCCACCTCCTGGGTACAAGCGATTCTCTGCCTCAGCCTCCCAAATAGCTGGGATTACAGGCACCCGCTACCATGCCCAGCTGATTTTTGTATTTTTAGTAGAGAAGGGGTTTCACCATGTTGGCCAGGCTGGTCTTGAACTCCTGACCTCGTGATCCACCTGCCTCGGCCTCCCAAAGTGCTGGGATTACAGGTGTGAGCCACCGCGCCCGGCCCAAGTTTTTTTTAAATCAGTTTAGCTGGTAGCAACTGTCCCTCGCAGCCACCAGAGGCCCTGTCAAAAGAACATCAGCAGGGGACCAACTTGCATGGGTCCCTTTTGGCAGGCAGCCTCAGGGTCAGGGGTCAGACTGCGGGCACTGCTTCAATGACACAACTACAATGTGAAAGTCTAAGAGTTCTTATTAGCACTTACCCACCCTGGGGTGTACACGGCATGCCCTGGAGGCCGCATGCACACAGGCACACACACAAGGTCAGGGAGCACGTGAGAGAGAAGAGAGCACGTCAACTAGCAGCATATATTGGAGAATAGGGTGTGTGGGGGTCGCTTTTAATTTCACAGGCAAATGCTTGAATGGCCCTGCACCAGAGATGTCTCTAAGTTCTTATCTCCAAACACCTACTGGAGCCACTTGGGTGTGGTGTCGAACTGGAAACGGTACTGGAAACGGTGTCAAGGGTGATTGAGACCTGCCTCTGGCACGAGAAAGCTAAACCTGCATTCAAAATGAATGCCGAGGCAACATAAAATTATAAGCATTCACTACATCAATGCAGTGTGGGTTCTGTACCTCTGAAGGGCTATTATAAAGCTGCAAGAGCAGGTGGGATGTGAGGGGTGGTGCCCAAGGGGCAGAACTAGGATTCATAAGTGGGTAGAAATTTCAGGGAGGCATCTTTCAGCTCAATACAAGGAATTAACTTTCTAACAGAACTGATCGACCATGAATCAGAATGGATACCTTGTGAGGTACTGGGTAATGAGTTCCCTGTCACTGGAGGAGTGCAAGCTCAGGCTGTATGACAAGTTTACAGGAGAGCACATTTAAGCATCCAGTTAAACTTTATAGCTAAAACGCTTGTTCTCTGTTTGTGTTCAGCAGCCTGGTTTCATTTCATAACCCCTGGCTTCTTAGCCCTGGGCTTTAACAGGCTGATTTAACATCTGGCAACCAGGTCACATCTAAATATAACTAGGAAATGGATGTTGGGTAGCACTTTGATTCTCCCATAAGCCCCAATTAGGTCCATGAGCGTCTCTCCTTTCTAGCTACCGTCACCTCTCCTCTCTCAGACTGCCTACAAAGTAGGATACGTTTCCCTGGTTCCCTGATTTCTTGCTGTCTTTGAAACAAACCCATAGGCCCTTTAGGATTTAGGATAGGAGGTGACAAAACAGCAAACATGGGCAAGTAATCCAGAGGCCCAGGAACTTTGTCCAAGTTTCCAGAGCAGATGTCCATTGTCTACTAAACAAGTGCTTCTCAAACTTTCATGTGCATTGAATCACCCCGGGATCTTGTTACAATGAAGATTCTGATTTAGGATCCTGAGAGTCTGCATTTCTAACAAACACCTGATGATGCTAATGCTGCTGGTCCATGAATCTAAGACATTATGTAAATGGCAGGTAACTCACATGCCTACAGGATTAGCATAAATAGTTGAGCGAAGCCCAGGGGTTCTGAGAAGGTAGCAAATGGATAAACCAGTTGCTCTTCAAATATCCCTGGACTCCCTGGGCCCTAGATCTCGTTACCTACCCCATCCCCCTGCCCAGGTGAAGGCCTCCTTGGCATTTTCTTCAGATTTCTTCCTTCAAAACAAAGGGCTGGGAATCCACAAAGGGCGCCGCCCACCACCAGGTACAACGTTTAAAAAAGTTTTTAATTTAAAAAATTTTATTTTTGGCTAGGCGCAGTGGCTCATGCCTGTAATCCCAGCACTTTGGGAGGCTGAGGCAGGCGGATCATGAGGCTAGGAGTTCGAGACCAGCCTGGCCAACATGGTGAAACCCCATCTCTACTAAAAATACAAAAAAATTAGCTGGGTGTGGTGGCAGGCACCTGTAATCCCAGCTACTCGGGAGGCTGAGGCAGGAGAATCGCTTGAACCCAGGAAGCGGTTGCAGTGAGCTGAGATCACGCCAATGCACTCCAGCCTGGGTGACAGAGCAAGACTCTGTCTTGCGGGGGGAATGGGGGGGGCTCTTTTTTTTTTCATTCAATACAATTCGCAATGGATGTCTCCATCTTGAGCTCTCCCACCTCACACACACGCTATTTTTTTTTTTTTTTGAGACAGAGTCTCACTCTGTGACCCAGGCTAGAGTGCAGTGGCATGATCACAGCTCACTGCAGCCTCGATCTCCCCAGGCTCAGGTGATCTTCCCACCTCAGCCTCCCAATTAGCTGGGACTACAGGTGCAAGCCACCACACCTGGGTAATTTTTGTATTTTTAGTAGAGACGGGATTTCGCCATGTTGCCCAGGCTGGTCTCAAACTCCTGGGCTCAAGTGATCCACCTGCCTCGGCCACTCAAAGTGCTGGGATTACAGGCGTGAGCTACTGCACCCAGCCTGACTTTTGTTTTGTTTTGTTTTTTTAATACAGACGGGGTCTCATGTTGCCCAGGCTGCTCCTGTGCTCAAGCAATCCTCCCGCCTCGGCCTCCCAAAGTGCTGAGATTACAGGTGTGAACCACTGCACCTGGCCACACACACACTTTAAACAGAAGGTTTGCTGCAGTTGTTTTTTGCCAGTAGACTCCAGGACAAACCCCAAGTTGGAGGGCAAAGACTTTCACCTCTGTAAAAGAATTGTTCCTTCCATAAGAGGTTCATCCAGTAAGAAAAATGGTAGTAGAGAAAGAGACTTAAGCCTGGGTTTATAATCATTGAAGAAGACCCTACCCCACCACCTTGGTCCCTCAGGGAAGTAGCAGTGGAGAGCAAAACCCAGCTCATTCTACAGAAGCCCTCTTTCATAATGGAAGCACAAATACCTCCCCCAAAGGAGCTGTGCTAACTTTCAAGAGTGGTGGGCATCCTGTCATGAAACAGCCTGGGCACACAGCTATATGAGTCAGATATGGTAAACACCAAGCATCCCAAGGAGGGAAAGGTTCTCAGAACTAGCTGCCTCCCCAAGGGAAGGAAGAGTTGTGTTCAAGGCTCCAGGACATCATCCCTCTCACACCACACTATGCTCTGGGCGCATGGAGGGGTGGTGGACCTCATACCTCAGGGGCATGTTCTGTTGGAAGTGGCTCAAACGAGACACTTACAAACCTGTCTCAGCAGCCTGCCTGTCAAATTATACCTCTGTGCTGGGTCAAACTTTTGGCCAATTAGAACTTAGAAGAGCAGACCAGTGCGGTGGCTCACGCCTGTAATCACACCACTTTGGCAGGCTGAGGTGGGAGGATTGCTGGAGCCCAGGAGTTCGAGACCAGCCTGGGCAACATGGTGAAACCCCTTCTCTACAAAAAAATAGAAAAATTAGCAGGGCATGATGGCGTGCGTCTATAATCTCAGCTACTCAGGAGGATGAGTTGAGGCCACATGGAATGGCTCACACCTGTAATCCCAGCACTTTGGGAGGATGAGGCAGGCAGATCACTTGAAGTCACAAGTTCAGGACCAGCCTGGCCAACACGGTGAAACCCCTTCTTTACTAAAAATACAAAAATTAGCCGGGTGTGGTGGCAGACGCCTGTAATCCCAGCTACTCGGAAGGCTGAGCCATGAGAATCGCTTGAACCCGGGAGGTGGAAGTTGCAGTGAGCTAAGATCATGCTACTGCTCTCCAGCCTGGGTGACAGAGCGAGACTCCATCTCAAAAAAAAAAAAAAAAAAAAAAAGAGGCTGAGGTGGGAGGATCACTTGAGCCCAAAAGGTCGAGGCTGCAGTGGGCTGTGATCACACCACTGCACTCCAGCCTGGGTGACAGAGTGAGACCCTGACTCAAAAAGAAAAACAAAAAAGAATTTAGAGGAGCAAAGGCCACTACCAGCTGGCCCTTCACAGGTGTGGTGAGAATGGTGGTGGTGGCCCCAGTTGGGCACAAAGGTAAGCCCTGGGATGGAGAACTGACAGGGCCTAATAGTGTCTGCTCCCAGACAGACAGACTGCTACTTGGTAGGAATGCCACAGTTGTTGCAGAGAAGCTGTGTTAAACTGGGAAAAGCTTGCTTTGAGAATCGATCCAATTAGACTGCAATTCTAGCTCCCCCACTTTCTAGCACTGAGACCTTGGAGCAAGTTACTTCACTGCTCTGTGCCTCCGTTTCCCCCTCGCAAAAACAAAGCAAGACCTACTTCTTCAGTGTATTGTGAGGATTTAATGAGGCATTTGTGAAAGCACTTGACACAGAGCATGTGCTCTAAAAATGTTTCTTTCCTTCCTTTGGCCTGGCAGCATATGTTTACTAAGGAAAGCTGAGACATAGAGAGGCCAGCCCTATCCCTTGGACTGATGCCAAATTGGAGGCCTCTACATGCCATGCCCAGGAAACAAATATAAGACCAGAAGAAGATTAGATAAAGCTGCTGTCTGCCTGCCTGCCAATGTGACAGCTCTTTTGGGTTCTGACAAAGGAGAGCAAGCCAGTCTGAACAGAGTACCAGTTCTGGGAGTTTCGGATCCCAGAAAAAGGTCCTAAGTCCTGGGTGACAAAGACAAGGTCTCTAACTGCCCCAGTCTGGCATACATAGTCGGAGGCTGGCAGATGCATAGAAGAGGCCTAGATGGGGAAATCAAGATGGCTCCAACTCTGACTGCCACGAAAAATGTGGTTTCTGGAGTCCCGGGTCAAGAAGCTTCCCTCTTTCTGAGCGCCAGAGAAGAGTTCCAGAATGAACAGGAAGTGCAAAGAGAGAGCCAGCCGAGAGGCAACCCTAAAAGAACTATCCATCAGAGGCTCAGATCACAACTGCTCTTCTATGCATTGGCTTAAAAATCAAATTCCATTCTGGACAAATTTCCTTATTGCACGCAAGCTGCTCTAATTTCAAGAATGTCAAATACGCAGCCAAATGCAATTACATTTTAAGCACAGCACTCACTTGAAATATAGCACAAATTTCTAAACCAATTTTAATCAAATTACAGAGAGGGCAGACATGCTCAGCAACCTGAAATTCCACCTGATCCAGAGAGCCTTTCCTGATTAGTTAGAAGAGTGGCCAGTTCACTGGCTCTCCCCTGCCTGTTGTGTTCACTGTCTGCTCTCAGGTATGTCTTTATCCTTATTCTTGTACACTGTGTAGATGTGTTTGTTGATTATGCATTTCTGCCCTGGTTACCTGTTTGCTCGGTTAATCACATGTCCTTTATGCCTGAGCAGTCTTTTGGCTATTTCCTTCTGGTGCCTCTCTGTGGGCATGGGCCTGGCCTTGGAATCCTCCCATGCAGGGCTCCTGCCCAGGTGCTTAATAAGGGTTCTTTGAGAATGAAAGCTCAAAAAGTCTTAGGCCAAACCAGGTGGCTGCTGGGACATTATGTGACAGCAAGTCTAAGCCCTCCCCCAGAATTTAGGCAATAACTCATTTATTATCTGGGCAATGGGTCTAAGTGCCTTAGTGTCACTGTGGTCTAGAAGACTGGCCTACCCCTCACAGCCAAGCATCACCAGAGATGCCTGCATGTATATTCCTGCCACAGGTGGCTGGAGGAAGAGCTGCCTGTGTGCTCCCTCTAATGCTCAGCCCACTGACCAAGACCTGAGGGAATCATATCCAGGGGGCAGCTGACAGAAAGGAGATCAGAAGTTAGCTAATGAAGAGGTCTGCGACTGGCTTTGGGAGTTCTTCCATTGGGAAACCCACATTGTTGATTTCTGGATTGCCCCAAAAGGCTTCAGGACCATCATTCAGGCACAAAAGGGCTCTGGGCTCCATGGACTGCCTGTAGCTCACACCCACTTCTTGGTTCTCTCTCTCTCTCACTCTCTCTCTGTCTCTCTCTCTCTCTTCCCTCTCTCCTTCTGCCTCCCTCTCCCTCTTTTCTTCTCCTCTCCCTCTCTCTGACTCTTTCCATCTTTGACAGTGTGTGTTTGTCTCAGTCTTTTTCTCCTCCATCTCCATCTCTCTGTTCTCTCTGTCTCTGTCTCTTTCTCTTTCTCTTCCACTCCCACTCCTCTCTCTGTCTCTGTCTCTGTGTCTCCACTCTCACTCTTGCTCTCTCCCCCTTCTCTCTCCTCTCTCTTACTCTCACTGTCTCATCACTACACACTCCATATGTCCATATACAGAAACACCCATTTTTCCCTTTAACAAGCCCACAAATTAAAAAAGGTAATTTCACTTAGAAACTAAGAGAAAGGAAGTAGCCCAGAGCACAGATGTCAGCCTCAGTCAGGATGTTAAACCAACCCCCCTTAACTCTTTTTCTGTTGTGTGATGAGGCCTCAGGGCTCCAGCCCCCACAGGAACTGTCATCCTGCCAGAATTTAACTCACTGGAACCCAAGAGTGACTCACTGGGATGGACAGTCATGAGTTGGATGACAACTTGCTGGGATCTCTAGCATCAGATTGAGGAATTGAGGAATGAGGGTGGACTAGATGGAGCAGATAAATGACTTTTAAAGTCTGTCCTTAATGCAAGATTCTGAGATTTTTACAGTTGTGACATACTCGAGACTGAAATGACCAGATAGTATTGAGTTCTGGGCTTTATACATTAAGAGGAACAAACTAGAATATGTCCAGGGGAGTGTTAGTAGGATGGAGCAGGGACTGGAGACCGTGTCACTGTCTCAAAACCAACGTGAACTAAGTGCCTACTGCATGCCAGACACTGGACTCAGCACTAGGCATCCAGATTAATGAGGTACATACAGCCTTTTGACTTCAAGAACTCACTTGAGTGATCAAATCTAGAAATAGGAGTTTAATAATAATAACATTCATTGAATGCTTGCAATACATCACACACTGTTCAAAGCTTTGTGCTTGTATTATCTGATTTAATCCCTATTTCACAGGTGAGGAAACTGGGACACAGAGAGGTTACATGTGGTGACAGTTTGGTGCCATGAAGATTGATTGAAAGAGCTAGGGCTGTCTAGCCTGAAGAAGATTCAAGGGAATGTGGGCCTCTTGTCTTCAGACTTCTGTCAGAGTCCAAGAGAACAGGTGTATTTGTACATGGCCACTGAGGGCAGAGCTGGAACCCAAGAGTGGAAGCATATCTGGACTTAATGAAAGGAAAAAATCTGCCTTAGGAGTCAGAGTTGTCTGTGGGTAAAACAGGTTGCCTGGAGAGGAACGGAGATGTCTAAGCAGAGGCTGGATGATCACTCAAGAAGGGAGGAGGTGAAGAAGATGTTCCTAAAGGTTTCTTGTAGTTCTGAGGGGCTAGACATCTCTATTTTCTGGCTGCACACTGGCTTGAGGACCCAAATATGTCCCTTTAAAGTCCTATGGATATCCATACTTCAGCTGTCAGAGATAAATATGCCCATCTCTGTATGTAGGAAGCCCCTGTGGCCTGCTTTTATGCTCATCCTCCTGCACAGAGTCCCTAATTATCTTCTTTTGTCCCATGCCGAAGGGGTTTGGGGCCATGCTTTGAAAAGAATCCCACCACAGTCCTCTACCTCAAGTTTCCTGCTCAGGTCTAAGGCTGATCTTATTGCAGTGGAACTGCAGACAAGAGTTAAACAATGGTTCTTCTTCAGTAGGGTGGTCAGACCACAGCAGATGACCAGCAGGCCAGTCACCATCAGCAAAGTCCAAGTAGCCCAAGGCCCCCACGCCTCATACATGGTGGACTGTGGTCACCCATTACTGCCAAGATATATGCTCTGTCCTTCCTCTAAGTCTAGCACACTCACATTGGCCCTTAGCAAAGCATCCAGCAGTGGAGAAGATTGCTAGAGATAGCTAAGTTAGTGAGGTGGCCAGGTATGGCTTTCAGGGTCCCTCCTTCCAGGGCTTGCAGCCTATTGTAGTGGAGGCCCAGACTAGCCAGGGGGAACCAGCCAAGGCCCTCAGGAAGGCTTCTCACCTTATCAGGGCTGTCCAAAACATGGAGCTTCTGCAGGCAGAGGGGCCATGCCTGGGAGCGCTTCATCCCATTGGCCTACAGAGAGAGCTTCTGCAAGGAGAACTGCAAGCCTCAAAAGGTCCCTGGGGTTAAAAACCATCCTCATGTTGCCAGAGAGATCCAGGCAGTGAAGAGTGGCAGGGGCAGACTCCTAAACGTAGGACCCTGGCTCATTCTTTCGAAGGCTCAGATTCTTCACTAGGAAAGCTGTCCTGGTGAAGGCTGGGGCCGGGGGTCAATGGTGCTTCTGAGGGGGGGGCTCTTTCCCCATGCTCCATGCCCCCAAAACAGGTACAATATGTTGTCCTCCAAGTCTACAGCTTTCAGCCTGGGCATAATCTCAAAAAACCAGACAGGCGCACACTGAATCAGATTCCATGGAAATCCAGAGATGTCATGGGCAGAAGGACAGTGGAGAAGTAGGGAATGGCCTTGGAACTGGTGACGCCATGGGCAGTGGGCTGTCACATTTCAGAGACAGTTCTAGGCCATGCTGAGGTGCTGAAGGGCAGGAAGCCTACCAAGGAAGTCTCTTGGGAATGATACCAGTCAGTTTCTACTTAGGTCAAGTGGGATATGCCAAGATAATGTCACTCAGGTTGGATGTTACGTCATGGCTGCTCCGAGTCAGATTCCACTAGTCACCTCTTAGTACCAACTGGCAACCCCCCCCATACTGGAGATAGGGGATTTGGTTCTAGAGACATCAGGTAGTTGTCAAAGAAGGGAAACTGTCAGAGATGGTTTGGGGTAGGGAGAAGTGGGAAGGTGCTCAGAAGCCAGTTATGACTCGGGTCTAATACCTGAAACTAGTATGCCCCATCTCACTCCTCAGCTGCAAATAACTGCAGGGCACTGGGCCTCTAGTGGAGCTGCCACAGGTTGGGGAGGCTAAAGGCAGAGATGCAGTGAAGATAATTGCTGGCCGAGCTGAGCTCCTACAGCAGGGGCAAGCCAGCCAAGGCCCCTGACTCAATTTCCAGAATGTACTTGCTGCTCAGGTTGATCCAACAGCAAAGGGGAGCCCAAGAAGGTGCCCCAGGCCAGGCGAGTCATGTAGTTATCTGAGAGATTTAGGCTCTCCAAGAAGCTGAGTTTGACCACCTATGGCACCATTGAGGCAGTTGGCCGAGAGATATGGAACCCAAAAGCGACACAAGAACTGGAGTGCTCTGTCATTAGCCAGATGGTTATGGTCCAGGAGGTTGGAAGCCAGGATGAGGGAGCAGAGCCAGTGAAGCTGGTGGAGGGCTTCTGAGACCAAAACCTTCAGCTGGTTGCCCCAAAAGTCCAAGTGTTGAAGCCTTGGTCTGGCCTCAGTTGCACCATCCCCCCTAGAACTTTTAGAAGAAGGTTGTGAGAGAGGTCAAGTTGTTCCACACTACATGGGAGCCCTGCCAGAAACATTTGGAAGCAGAAGCCCTGGCAGAAAACACTCGGCCTGGCCATCAGGGTTGGGGAGAGAGAAGAGTATCTTGGGAGCTAGTGAAAGAGTAGGGTGGAGTTGGGGAGGAAGAGATGAACCCCATACCCTCAAAACAAAAGATCTTGAGCACCAAGATCTGTGTAATGTAATGCCAAATACATTACCTCACTCCAAGAAGTAGGGGTGGTTGTTCCTGTCTTACTAGATAATGAGAGAAGCTCAAAAAAGTGAAGTGACCTGCCCAGCGTACAGGATTTTAATCCAAGTCTGGCTGACTGAAAGCCCATGCTCTTTCAATTTATCTTACCTCCTTGAGTGTATCTTTTTCTACTTCAAAAACCCCTTGTTCCCTATGGCAACAGGAAATTTGTTTCTATCCATGAATGAATCAGGCGGTCTTACGGTACAATGCAATCAGTATGATCCTCGAATGTTACAGCTGGAAGAGACCTTAGAGAGCATTTCTCTCTGACAACCCTCTCATTTTATAACTAGCACAACAAAAGGCTCAGAGATGGGAAGAGGCTTGTTGAAGGGAACAGCAAATCCGAGCCTGCCTGCTCAGCCCCTGCCCCAGGAGCTCACCAGATAGTGACCAAGAAAGGAGGGAGAGGCAACAATGAATCTATTTCTGGATGCCATAGGGTGGATGCTGCCCACCCACAGTTACTCTTCCTTGGAGATGAAGCACCCACCAAGGACAGGAGGAAACAACTTCTAGCCCTTTCCCTTGGAAAAAGAGTCAACCAGGAAGGTTCTCCACTCCCCAACCCCCACCCCCAACCCTACTCCCTGGAGAATATAACTTACGGGGTAAAAAGGGGTTTTGAGGTTAAAAAAAAAAAAAAAAAAACATGAGTTGGCTGGGCATGGTGGCTCACGCCTGTAATCCCAGCACTTTAGGAGGCCAAGGTAGGCGGATCACCTGAGGTCGGGAGTTCAAGACCAGCCTGATCAACATGGAGAAACCCCGTCTCTACTAAAAAAAAAATACAAAATTAGCCAGGTGTGGTGGTGCGTGCCTGTAATCCCAGCTATTCGGGAGGCTGAGGCAGGAGAACCGCTTGAATCTGGGAGGTGGAGGTTGCGGTGAGTCGAGATCACGCTACTGCACTCCAGCCTGGGCAACAAGAGTGAAACTCCATCTCAAAAAACAAACAAACAAAAAAACACATGAGTTCAATTCCCAAGATCACCACTAACTAGTCTAATAATCTCGGGCAAATGCTGTGACTTCCCTGAGCCTCTTTCCTCATCTGTAAAATAATGATACCTCTCTCACAGGGTTGTTTTGGAGATTCAATGCAATGACAAATGTAAAGCACTTAACGCAAAGTATGCATCTATAACTATTCATTTGTCTCTTATCTACCAAGGACTCCCATTTTTTTTTTTTTTTTGAGACAAGAGTCTTGCTCCGTCACCCAGGCTGGAGTGCAGTGGTGCGACCTCGGCTCACTGCAACCTCCACCTCCTGGGTTCAAGAGATTCTCCTGCCTCAGCCTCCTGAATAGCTGGGATTACAGGCACACGCCACCACGCCCGGCTAATTTTTTGTAATTTTAGTAGTGACAAGGTGTCACCATGTTGGCCAGGCTGGTCTCAAATTCCTAACCTCAGGTAATCCACCAGCCTCGGCCTCTCAAAGTACTCGGATTGCAGGCATGAGCCACCGCGCCTGGCCTCTGGCTAATTTTTGTATTTTTAGTAGAGACAGGGTTTCACCATGTTGGCCAGGCTGGTCTCGAACACCTGACCTCAAGTGATCCACCCACCTCGGCCTACCAAAGTGCTGGGACTACAGTCGTGAGCCACCGCGCCGGGCCAGCTCCCATATTTTCATCCAAGACTGGGCCAGGAAGGCAAAAGTCCCCAGCATGGGGAAGATAGCAGCCTCAGGGCAGAGGTAGCCTTGCAACAAGGAGGCAGGATGATTTATTCTGCTGCTTTTGCAGAAACAGCAAGGCCAGGAGTAGGCTGAGATCTGGTTGGGCCATGCTGTTGGGGTCCTTCAATTTGCCCCAAAACCATGAACCTGGGCTAGGCCTTGGAAACTTTTAAGTAGGCCCATGCTAGGGCAGGAAGTGTTGATACAGGATGGGAAAAGTAGGGACCAATATTCTCCCTGGGGGAAAGATGAAAAAGAGAAGTTGGGGAGGGAGTGAACGCTTTTGAAATAGGTAGAGGAAACCTGCTGGGCTTTTCTTGAAAGGAGTCACATCTTGGGGTACCAGGAAATGAACGCTTTCCCTAGCTGGCCTATAAGTTTCCCTCAGTCCCTGGGGGCCATTTTAGGGAAACTCCTCCATTAGAAGGGAAATCCAAGCTCTGAGTAAAAAGACCAGCCTCTCACCCCCTGTATTGTAGGGCTCTGTCTCAGAGACAACAGGAAAGTCAGAGGGTGGGGACCAGGGTGAAATTGGGATAGGGCCCTGCCTCTTGGCAAGTATTGTTCTGGGTGCCCCTCCCTCCACTCATTCAATTACTTAGTGCCAGGCCCTGTGGGGAATAGAAGAATCTCAAGTCTCACCCATATTCAAAACAAAAAACAAAAAAAAACTGTACTGGCCGGGCATGGTGGATGGTGGCTCACACCTGTAATCCCAACACTTTGGGAGGCCGAGGCGGGTGGATTACCTGAGGTCAGGAGTTCGAGACCAGCCTGACCAACATGATGAAACCTTGTCTCTACTAAAAATACAAAAATTAACCGGGTGTGGTGGCACGCACCTGTAGTCCCAACAACTCAGGAGGGTGAGGCAGGAGAATCGCTTGAATCTGAGAGGCGGAGGTTGCAGTGAGCTGAAATCGTGCCGCTGCACTCCAGCCTGGGCAACAGAGTGAGACTCCGTCTCAAAAAACAAACAAACAAACAAACAAACAAAAAACAAAAGCAAAAAATAACTGTACCATGATGCTACTTCCTTCTCTGTCCCTGGATCTTCTTTCTTTTTCAGGCAAGCTCTTGGCAGTTTCTTCCTCTGAAAAAAAATCCGTGGACTTCATCCCTTTATCTCCATCCCAAATACAACTTCTCCAGTCTAAGCTCAGCTCATCTCTCACCTGCCTCCAGTTTCTGTCTTCCTTCAAGGCAGCTGGACTTCCAGGTCATCAGTTGCATCCATCCAATTCCTTGCTTAGAACTCTTTGATGGCTCTCCACTGCCCCCACCAGATCAAGTCCAGTCTCCTTCACCTGGCACATGAGGTCCTTTGTGATCTGGTCCCTGCTTATCTGTCTGTATTTCTTGTCACTTCTCCCACAAGAAACATGCAATTCATACTTACTTACAGTTCCTGGAATGACTGTGAGTAGCTACCATTTCACACCTCTCTTTATTTGCACATACCGTTATTCCTGCAACGCTCTTTCCAGCTTGACTGGCGTAATTTGACCTGTCTTACAACCTTTGGCTGAACCGTGATCTTTTTTGTGAAGCTTTCCTTGATCTCCCATCTTTTCTTGGCTTCAGCCTTCTAGCCATCTAGTCGGCGCCCTCCTCAAACTCCCTGGCAAGTTCCTGCCATGCCTGGTCTTGTTTATTCCCACTTTTGCCCTTCATTTTTCTTCAAGTGAGCTTTATTCTACACCAAACACTCTACTTATGTTGTATGCGTGTTATCACATTGAATCTTCACATCCACCCCGTGAGCTTGATGCCATTATTATCCCCATTTTACAGCTGACAAAACCGAGGCTTGAATATCTATGTTAGTTGCTCAACATCACCCAAGATACAAGGTTAATAAGTGGCATAGTGGAGATCAAACCCAGGTTGACACAAAAGGCTTAATCATGGTGCTAGAGTCCCTAGCCTTTACCGAGTTGAGGGGTGCAGTAACCCTGGGAGAGGCTTGCTGAAGCTGGGCAGAAGTGGAGGTGAAATCTCCTTAGGGCCATGTGTCCTGATGTCCTAGAGGCTACAGTTACTTTGGGGCAGCCCAATGGCCAGTATATGGCTTCTTCCATCTGAGACAGAGAGCAGGCTGTGGCAGGAACAAGGTAGTACCTTTCTAAGGATAAAAAGATGCAAAGTTCGTCCAGTCGCAGTGGCTCATGCCTGTAATCCCATCACTTTGGGAGGCGGAAGTGGGTGGATCACTTGAGGTCAGGCGTTCGAGACCAGTCTGGCCAACATGGTGAAACCCCATCTCTAATGAAAATACAAAAATTAGCTGGGTGTGGTGGGACGCACCTGTAGTCCCAGCTACTCAGAAGCCTGAGGCACAAGAATCACTTAAACCCAGGAGGCAGAGGTTGCAGTGAGCTGAGATCGCACCACTGTACTCCAGCCTGGGCAACAGAGTGAGACTCCATCTCAAAAAAAAAAAAAAGTTTTAAATACTGAAGCTGCCTACTTTAAGAGCTCTCACAAAATCCTCTAGCCATGCCTAAGCAGAGAAGGTCAAAATGTCCTGGGCAAGACTGACAGGCAGCAGAGAGAAGGCAAAGGGAAGCAAATGAGACAGAAGTTAGGCTCCAACTGCCACCTGGTGGCCAGCCTTAGAGAAGCAAGTGGATGGTTCTAGGGTCGCAAGCTTAGGACACAAGCCAAGGGCCAGAGAGGCTGCTCAGGTGAGCTGGGCCTTGGCTCATGGCATTCATTCATTCATTCACTCACTCACATATTCATCCATCCATCTATCTATTCATTTCTTCATTCATTTAAAAAGGTATATTATACTAGACAGAGACAGCACTGGGAATACAGCAGTGAACAAAAACAAAAATTCCTGCTCTCATTGAGCTCATACTGCAGTGGTAGGAGACAGAGCAAAAAAGTCCATGACATTGTGTTTTAGATGGTGATGAGTGCCATGGAGAGAAAGTGGGGAAAGGGGAGGAGCAGAGGCTTTGCCATTTTAAATAAAGCCTCACTCAGAAGGTGAAATTTGATAAAAGACTTGAAGGAAGAAGGAAGGGAGGTAGCCATGAGGATGTCTGTGCGAAGCAGATTCTGGGTTAAGGAAACAGTCTGTGAAAGCCCCAAAAGTAGGAGCATGTGTTATGTGACTGAGGATCGGTCAGGCCAGTGTGGCTGGAGCAGAGTGAACAAGGAGGAGAGTAATAGGAGACAGTCACGGGGAAGCAGGCAGGAGTTCAATCACGTGGGGCTCAGGAGGCATATTTTATATACTGAGTGAGAGATAGGAAGCCAGGGGAGGGTGACTTGCCCAGGGTCACCCAAGCTAGCAAGTGGTACTAGGCATTCTGTCTCAAAGGCCTGAGCTCTGTGGTTCTCACAGGGATAGACACACAGACCAGTGGGACAGAAAAGAGAACTCAGAAATAGACGTATACATATCTGCCCAACTGATTTTTTGACAAAGGTACAAAAGCAATTCAATGGAGGAGAAGGATATTCTTTCCAGCCATTAAATTGTCTAGTGGTTTATTTTTTAATTTAATTTAATTTTTTTTTTTTTTGCCTAGGGTTGTCTAATGCTCTAGAGCTGGGCAGAAGTGGAGGTGAAATCTCTTTGGGGCCATGTGTCCTGATGTCCTAGAGACTACAGTTACCTTGGGTCAGCCCAATGGCCAGTATCTGGCTATCTAATTGCTCTAGAGCATTAGACAACCATAGGTAAAAAAATAAACCCTGAACTAAACCTCGTACCTTATACAAAAATGAACTTAACAGGGATCACAGGCTTAAAAGTAAAATATAGAACTATAAAACTTTTAGTTTTTAGAAAAAAATAAGAGAAAATCTTTGGGACCTCGGGCTAGGCAAAAACTTTCTAGGCTTGTCACCAAAAGCACAATCTATAACAGATGATAAATTGACTTCATCAAAATAAAAAATTTTTGCTCTGTGAAAGACATGTTTTAGTCACACAAAACCATGAATTTTCATAGCAGCTTTATTCATAATAGCCAAAATGTGCGAGCAACCCGACGTTCTTCATCAAATGACTAGTTAAACAAACTGTGGTACATCTCTACCATGGAATACTACTCACCAATAAAAAGGAATAAATTATTGGTACATTCAACAACTTGGACGAATCTCTAGGGAATTATGCTGAGTGAAAAAAAGCTACTTCCAAAAGGTTATATACTGTATGATTACACTTTTATAACATTCTTGAAATAGCAAAACTATAGCGATGGAGAACAGATTTCGGGTTGCCAGGGATTAAGAATGGGGAGAGGGAAGCTGGTGGATGTGGTTCTAAAAGGACACCATGAAGAATCCTTGTGATGATTGAACAATTCTATACCTTGACTGAGGTTGTGGATACATGAAACTTCACATGTGATAAAAGTGCATAGAACTACACACACACACACACACACACACATATACAGATGAGGTCATATAAAACATGAAGTCTGACTAAGCTCTGTAGACTGTATCAATGTCGGTGGACTTGTGCTTTGTTTGTTTTTGTTTTTGTTTTGAAACAGGGTTGAAACTGAACAATCTGCTCCTGAATGACTACTGGGTACATAATGAAATGAAGGCAGAAATAAAGATGTTCTTTGAAACCAACGAGAACAAAGACACAACATACCAGAATCTCTGGGACACATTCAAAGCAGTGTGTAGAGGGAAATTTATAGCACTAAATGCCCACAAGAGAAGGCAGGAAAGATCCAAAATTGACACCCTAACATCACAATTAAAAGAACTAGAAAAGCAAGAACAAACACATTCAAAAGCTAGCAGAAGGCAAGAAATAACTAAAATCAGAGCAGAACTGAAGGAAATAGAGATGCAAAAAACCCTTCAAAAATTAATGAATCCAGGAGCTGGTTTTTTGAAAGGATCAACAAAATTGATAGACCACTAGCAAGACTAATAAAGAAGAAAAGAGAGAAGAATCAAATAGACACAATAAAAAATGATAAAGGGGATATCACCACTGATCACACAGAAATACGAACTACCATCACAGAATACTACAAACACCTCTACGCAAATAAACTAGAAAATCTAGAAGAAATGGATAAATTCCTCGACACATACACCCTCCCAAGACTAAACCAGGAAGAAGTTGAATCTCTGAATAGACCAATAACAGGCTCTGAAATTGTGGCAATAATCAATAGCTTACCAACCAAAAAGAGTCCAGGACTAGATGGATTCACAGCTGAATTCTACCAGAGGTACAAGGAGGAACTGGTACCATTCCTTCTGAAACTATTCCAATCAATAGAAAAAGAGGGAATCCACCCTAACTCATTTTATGAGGCCAGCATCATCCTGATACCAAAGCCGGGCAGAGACACAATGAAAAAAGAGAATTTTAGACCAATATCCTTGATGAACATTGATGCAAAAATCCTCAATAAAATGCTGGCAAACCGAATCCAGCAGCACATCAAAAAGCTTATCCAGCATGATCAAGTGGGCTTCATCCCTGGGATGCAAGGCTGGTTCAATATATGCAAATCAATAAATGTAGTCCAGCATATAAACAGAGCCAAAGACAAAAACCACATGATTATCTCAATAGATGCAGAAAAGGCCTTTGACAAAATTTAACAACCTTCATGCTAAAAACTCTCAATAAGTTAGGTATTGATGGGACGTATCTCAAAATAATAAGAGCTATCTATGACAAACCCACAGCCAATATCATACTGAATGGGCAAAAACTGGAAGCATTCCCTTTGAAAACTGGCACAAGACAGGGATGCCCTCTCTGACCACTCCTATTCAACATAGTGTTGGAAGTTCTGGCCAGGGCAATTAGGCAGGAGAAGGAAATAAAGGGTATTCAATTAGGAAAAGAGGAAGTCAAATTGTCCCTGTTTGCAGATGACATGATTGTATATCTAGAAAACCCCATCGTCTCAGCCCCAAAACTCCTTAAGCTGATAAGCAACTTCAGCAAAGTCTCAGGATACAAAATCAATGTGCAAAAATCACAAGCATTCTTATACACCAATAACAGACAAACAGAGAGCCAAATCATGAGTGAACTCCCATTCACAGTTGCTTCAAAGAGAATAAAATACCTAGGAATCCAACTTACAAGGGATGTGAAGGACCTCTTCAAGGAGAACTACAAACCACTGCTCAATGAAATCAAAGAGGATACAAACAAATCGAAGAACATTCCATGCTCATGGGTAGGAAGAATCAATATCGTGAAAATGGCCATACTGCCCAAGGTAATTTATAGATTCAATGCCATCCCCTTCAAGCTACCAATGACTTTCTTCACAGAATTGGAAAAAACTACTTTAAAGTTCATATGGAACCAAAAAAGAGCCCGCATTGCCAAGTCAATCCTAAGCCAAAAGAACAAAGCTGGAGGCATCACGCTACCTGACTTTAAACTACACTACAAGGCTACAGTAACTAAAACAGCATGGTACTGGTACCAAAACAGAGATATAGATCAATGGAACAGAACAGAGCCCTCAGAAATAACGCCGCATATCTACAACTATCTGATCTTTGACAAACCTGAGAAAAACAAGCAATGGGGAAAGGATTCCCTATTTAATAAATGGTACTGGGAAAACTGGCTAGCCATGTGGAGAAAGCTGAAACTGGATCCCTTCCTTACACCTTATACAAAAATTAATTCAAGATGGATTAAAGACTTACATGTTAGACCTAAAACCATAAAAACCCTAGAAGAAAACCTAGGCAATACCATTCAGGACATAGGCATGGCAAGGACTTCATGTCTAAAACACCAAAAGCAATGGCAACAAAAGCCAAAATTGACAAATGGGATCTAATTAAACTAAAGAGCTTCTGCACAGCAAAAGAAACTACCATCAGAGTGAACAGGCAACCTACAAAGTGGGAGAAAATTTTCACAACTTACTCATCTGACAAAGGGCTAATATCCAGAATCTACAATGAACTCAAACAAATTTACAAGAAAAAAACAAACAACCCCATCAAAAAGTGGGCAAAGGACATGAACAGGCACTTCTCAAAAGAAGACATTTATGCAGCCAAAAAACACATGAAAAAATGCTCACCATCACTGGCCATCAGAGAAATGCAAATCAAAACCACAATGAGATACCATCTCACACCAGTTAGAATGGCAATCATTAAAAAGTCAGGAAGCAACAGGTGCTGGAGAGGATGTGGAGAAATAGGAACACTTTTTCACTGTTGGTG
Organism: Pan paniscus; assembly: GCF_029289425.2. NCBI lineage: Eukaryota > Metazoa > Chordata > Mammalia > Primates > Hominidae > Pan > Pan paniscus. Next base: position 69,780,098 of record NC_073272.2, read on the forward strand.
GGACTGTAAACTAGTTCAACCATTGTGGAAGTCAGTGTGGCGATTCCTCAGGGATCTAGAACTAGAAATACTATTTGACCCAGCCATCCCATTACTGGGTATATACCCAAAGGACTATAAATCATGCTGATATAATGACACATGCACACGTATGTTTATTGCGGCACTATTCACAATGGCAAAGACTTGGAACCAACCCAAATGTCCAACAATGATAGACTGGATTAAGAAAATGTGGCACATATATCCTATGGAATACTATGCAGCCATAAAAAATGATGAGTTCATGTCCTTTGTAGGGACATGGATGAAATTGGAAATCATCATTCTCAGTAAACTATCGCAAGGACAAAAAACCAAACACCACATGTTCTCACTCATAGGTGGGAATTGAACAATGAGAACACATGGACACAGGAAGGGGAACATCACACTCTGGGGACTGTTGTGGGGTCGGGGGAGGGGGGAGGGATAGCATTAGGAGATATACCTAATGCTAAATAACGAGTTAATGGGTGCAGCACACCAGCATGGCACATGTATACATATGTAACTAACCTGCACATTATGCACATGTACCCTAAAACTTAAAGTATAATAATAATAATAAAAATAAATTAATTAATTAATTAAAAAAAAAGAAACAGGGTTGCCCAGGCTGAAGTGCAGTGGCATGATCACAGCTCACTGTAGCCTCAACCTCCCAAACTCAAGTGATCCTCCCGCCCCAGCCTCCCAGTTAGTTGGGACTAAAGGCGTGCACAACCAAGTGGGCTAATTTTATTTTTTTGTAGGGACAAGGTTTTGATGGGTTGCCCAGGCTGGTCTCACACTCCTGGGCTCAAGCAATCCACCCACCTCAGCCTCCCAAAGTGCTGAGATTACATGCGTGAGCCACCGCACCAGGCCAGTTGACTGGTTTTGATATTGTACTATAGTTATGCAAGATACCTGCGTTGGCAGAGGTGAGGTAGAGACTACACAGGATCTCGCTGCAACTTTCTGTGAACTATTTCAAAACAGAAATGTAAACCCAAAACATAAAACTCTGCAAGAAACCAGGAGAGATTCTAAACAATAAACTTAAGATGTTAGATCAAAAGTTTGGAGACCTCCACTGTCAGTTAAACAAAGAAACAAAAAACCTTAATGTATTTACTGTTAATAATATTCATAACTGAAAAACCAGCTCCTCGGCAAGATTAGAACTACTTCTGATCTGACCTTATGTAAGGGGATATTCAGGAAGATACTTAGTCCAACACTCTTATTTTAATGTTGGGGAAAATGAAGCTCAGAGAGAACTTGTCCACAGTCACACAGCAAAAGAGAATGGTGGAAATAAAATCCTGTTGGTTTTCCGTTTCAGTGAGGATTACAAGAAGCTTGGGGGGAAATAAGGCCAAGTACCTTCGCTTCTCTGAGCCTTTCTTCCTTAAATTCTGTAAAATGGCCAGTTATGAGTTTAAGTGTGTAAAGTAACTAGCTTAGTGCCTGGCACGTAGAAAGTACTCTATAAACCATAGTTTCTTTACCCCCTTTGTTGAGAGAAGGACTGCTATGCCTTCAAAGCCAGAAGGGACAGAGAAGAAGACAGTAGCTACTGCAGGGAGTCACCCTCCCCTTCCAGCCCTCCCTGAGTTCTAGACCTCCAGTAGAAATTGATCCTAGTGATATCCTGGGGATAGTCACCATGGAAATGACTACGGAGAGGGGCGTTCAGTCTCTATGGTGACAGCCCAAGAAACAGGGATGTGACTCGAAAAAAAAAACGCTGGGGATCATGGAGTTCTTTCCATGGAGATGGGAAGGGGGCTTTCTGAGGCTCACATAGGGGGCAGGGGGTAGGGAAATTGGAAAAATGAAGCCATTCATCTCTATGGCAACAGATGGAAAAGGAGTGGAGTCACTCAAAGAACAGTTGACAGTGAAGCTTTCTATCTCTGATGCTAGAGGGCTGTTACAAGTTCACTTAGACCTATTTAAATTTTTTAAATGTCCCCCCATGTGCCATATAAATTCATCTTTCATGTCACCAGTATGCCTCTACACTGTGGGAAAACTAGACCACTGTATCTACTATAGTCTCTCTTCAAACAGTTAAGGGGAGGAGTTAAGACATTGTTTATCTGAATTCTTTGGAAATAAGTGCTTTATAAATGGGGGGCATGCAGCAGCCCCAGCTTACCTTTCATGATTCATGAGGGCAGGGAGTTTGTCTGTCTCATTCACTCCAGCACCTTAGAACGGTGTCTCACACATAGCAGGCATTCAGTAAATGTATGTGGAATAAATTAACCATCCTCTTCTTGTTGCCCCCAACTGGAAGTTCCAAGAATATAAAAGTGCTTCAAGTTCCCTGCATATGCTATCACCATTTAAGACTCAGTTTAGGAGCTAGGCACTGTGGCTCACATCTGTAATCCCAACACTTCGGGAGGCGGAGGCAAGAGGATCGCTTGAGGCTAGGAGTTTGAGAGCGGCTTGGGCAACATATTGAGACCCCCGTCTCTACAAAAAATAAAAAAATAGCCAGGCAGGGTGGCACACGCTTGTGGTCCCAACTACTTGGGAGGCTGAGGTGGGAGAATCACTTGAGCCCCAGAAGATTGAGCTGCAGTGAGCCAGGATCACACCACTGCATTCCAGCCTGGGTAACAGAGCTATGAAGCCCCTAGCTAGGCTCTCCTCCTGGATGTTTCTGTCATACCCTCCAGGTATCACAATAACAGCATTTGCTTCATTACATTGAATTCATGCGTTTGTTTGTCTCTGTCCTCACCTAGCTGTTAGAGCCTCAGGAGCAATGACTATGCATATTTATATCCCAGCAGTTAGCACAGTGCCTGGCACTCCAAAGGTCCTCAATAAATATTTAATTAACATAAATGCCTTTCTCTTACTTATCAAGTCTGCACTCTCCTGGCAGACTGTACATCCTCCATAATATGAGCCAGCCTACTGATTCAATCTTTCTTCCATTTACTTTCTAGCACATATGTGTTACATTTTCATTTCTTTTATTCTTCACTAGGTCTATAATTCACCCCTCTTCTGTAGTAGAGTGTGGTGGTTAAAAGCATGGACTCTGGAATCAGATCTGGATCCAACAGAGTTGGGTTCAAATCTCAGCTGAATGTAACACTATTGGGCCAGTTACTTTAACCTCTATGAGCCACAATTTCCTCATCTGTAAAACAAGATGCTGTGGTTTGAATGTTCCTTCCAAAGCTCATGTTGAAATTTAATGGCCAATGTAACAGTATTGGAAGATGTGGCATTTAAGAGGTGAACAGATGAATGCTGTTTTCATGGGGGTGGGTTAGTCATTGAGGGAGTGGGCTCCTGAGAAAAGGATGAGTTCAGCCCAATTTCCTCTGTCTTCTGCACACACTCACCATGTGATGCTTTCCTACATGGGATGAGGCCCTTACCAGGTGCCAGCAGCATGCTCTTGGACTTCCCTGCTTCCAGAACAATGAGCCAAATAAATCTTTTCTTTATAAATTACCCATTGGTAGTATTCTGTTATAGCAGCAAAAAAAAAAAAAAAAAAAAGGACCAAGAAACTGCGGTATAACAGCACCTATTTCTTATGGCACTTCACTTGTGAGGTTTTTTTATTTTTCTATTTGTTTATTTATTTATTTATTTATTTTTCTGAGATGGAGTCTGGCTCTTGTCACCCAGGCTGGAGTGCAATGGCACAATCTTGGCTCACTGCAACCTCCACCTCCCAGGTTGGAGCGATTCTCCTGCCTGAGCCTCTCAAGTAGCTGGGATTACAGGCACCTGCCACCACGCCCGGCTAATTTTTTTTTGTATTTTCAGTAGAGACGGGGTTTCACCATGTTGGCCAGGCTGGTCTTGAACGCCTGACCTCAGGTGATCCGCTCACCTTGGCCTCCCAAAGTGCTGGGATTACAGGTGTGAGCCACCTCACCTGGCCACTTGTAAGGATTAATTAAGAAAATGCATGTGGAGGGAGTGAAAGATGGCTTCCCTCCACTCTTCCAGGTTCTGTAGGTGGCCTATGAATTAAATGGACATAAGACAGATTAACAGTAGAAGAAACATTAATTACATACATATGCACAGGAATCCCACAAACTATGAGACTTCAAGAAGGGTCAGATGATTGAAGCTTATCCTGAGCTATAGGAAGGAATAAGGGCTTGAGGCTTCTAGGGAGTGGTGGCAACACAAGTTAGGGGAGGGTAAGGGAAGGAAATGTTTGGTGAATAAATGTTGTTTTGTTGGGCAGACAAAAAGTCTCTCAGCTAATAAAAGTCATCCCAGAGCAGCCCTCAGGAAAATAGGTGATAGTCGGCCTGGGTGTGGTGTCAACCTCCAGTCTCCTGTGATCGTGGTTGAACCCTCCCTGGGTTTCATGACAATTAAGTTCCTTTTGGAGGAGGCAGCTTTAGGCAGATAAGGGGAGCTCAGAGACAGCCTCTGCCTATATCCACTGTTCCCCAAGTGCCCTCAGTTCAAATAATCAGTATACCAAAGCAACATATTTTGAGGTGGCATTTCCTGAACTCCTCCATTTCCCCTGTCTGAAACTTCCCTGGAAGTTTCACACACTAACAGCTGAGTTAATGGCTGAGAGAAAAATTGAGTTAGTAGCTGAGTGGTAAGAGACCTGAGAACAGGTCAGTCCACCTAAACAGTTGTGTCTCATTTCAGGAGGTTTGTTGCAGGTGAGTTCCCATCAAAGTTAGGCCTCTAGATGATGCAAACAGGCATTTAATAAGAGACATTTCTATGGAAACCAAAGAAATACAAAGGTTAATGTTTGAAGCAGTCTATAAAGTAGTTTTTTCTTTTCTTTCTTCTTTTTTTTTTTTTTTTTTTTTTTGAGACAGGGTCTCACTCTGTCGCCCAGGCTGGAGTGCAGTGGTGAGATCTCAGCTCACTGCAACCTCCGCCTCCTGGGTTCAAGCGATTCTCATGCCTCAGCCTCCCAAGTAGCTGGGATTACAGGCGCCTGCCACCACACCTGGCTAATTTTTTGGGGTTTTTTTGTTTTTATTTTTAGTAGAGATGGGGTTTCACCATTTTGGCCAGGCTGGTTTCGAACTCCTGACCTCAATTGACCTGCCCGCCTCCGCCTCCCAAAGTGCTAGGATTACAGGCATGAGCCACTGCACCCAGCCTCTATAAAGTAGTTTCTGAGTCTGGAGGGCAACCAGTTGAGAAGATTTCTAGATATTAAACTTCAAGCATTTTCAGTTGGAGTAGGGGCAGGCAGTGGCAATATGACCTATTTTCCTGGTTTGCAGTTGGCATCAAGTGTTACAGTGAACTTTCCGAGTAGTCCATACATCAACAGGCACAATACTTATCCATGTGTAAGTTGTGGTGATTTCTCTGACATTTATATCAAGTCATACAGCTTCAGCTTTCAGGGCTTCAGGAAAGGGCAGTTTTAATTTCAGAAATTACAAGTCATCAGGGTAGGAGAAAAATTGGAAATATTAGTTTGCAGAGTCATAGCCAGACACTGGAGAAACTAGAAGAATTTAAAATGTAGTCTAGTTTACAGGTAAATAATAAATCCTCAAAAAGAATGAACTAAGATCTAATAATGGGTGCACTGTAATTTTCTTTTGAAACATAATTTTTCTCTCTACAGTCACCCCCATTTCTACCAAAGATAATCACAGTAAGACCAATTTATTTACAAAATAACTTATTTTCATAAAATTTGGCCAGATTATTTACATAAGTGCTTCAAGAATGGTGATTGAATTAGCCAGGCATGGTGGTACGTGCCTGTAGTCCCAGCTACTCAGGAGGCTGGGGTGGGAGAATCATTGAACCCGGGAGGCGGAGGTTGCAGTGAGCCAAGATCGCACCACTGCACTCCAGCCTGGGTGACAGAGTGAGACCCTGTCTCAAAAAAAAAAAAAAAAAAAAAAAACAGTAATTGATCTTACAGTCTCTTTTAAGTCTGGAACTTTTAATAAGGAATTACAGATTGAACTTTTGGAAGCCTCTTGAGGCTATAAAGCCAAACTGAAGACTCATCATCAAACTTTGCCTGTAATATTTGTAGATTTGTATGAATTCCTCTCTTCTCAAGGTCCCCAAAATATTTTGAGGTTCCTGGGCTTGCCAGGAAATAACCTACCTGTAAGACAACAAGATGAAGTGTGTGTTCAAGATACCAGGCCAGTTTTTTTCCCCAAGGGCTTTATTGGTTCTATAAAGTCAACCTTAGTTCCCTAAAGTTATCTAGTCATATCAGAAAATATGACATTTCCATCAAGCCTTGGTAATATAACCAGTGTCTCCAATTGTGTCTTATTACAAAGAAAACAGACTCTTATTGAACTTATGCAAATAATTATACTGCCATAAAAAATAAGAATATTCAAAAATAGTTTCCAAATTCTGGAAGGATCAGGTATGGAGAAAAAGGTAAATGTTGCAATTCTATTTACAAAAGTATAATTTGCCAAATTTTGTAAGTTATAGATAGCTTAAAAATGTTTAAGTTTCTTTAAATTCAGTAAACAAAATACAAAAAGAATCAGCAATTTTTTTTTTTTCTTGAGACAGAGTCTTGCTCTGTCACCCGGCTAGAGTGCCGTGGCACAATCTCAGCTCACTGCAACCTCCGCCTCCCCAGGTTCAAGTGGTTCTCCTGCCTCAACCTCCCCAGTAGCTGGAATTACAGGCACCCGCCAACACGCCCAGCTAATTTTTGTATTTTTAGTAGAGATGGGGTTTCACCATGTTGGCCAGGCTGGTCTCAAACTCCTGACTTCAGGTGATCCACCTGCCTCGGCCTCCCAAAGTGCTGGGATTACAGGCGTGAGCCACCACATCCAGCCAAGACTCAGCAATGTTTTAAACAAAAAGTCATTTTAAAAAATTTAATCTTTTTGTCAGTTCAGTTCCATGTAATTAATTCTCATTCTGCTTGATGTTAAGTTACTAGTTTCATGAGCCCATCAGTTTCTTCGTTACAGTTCTGGAAATTCTTACCCAGTCCAATGGTATGATCGTAAATTTATCATAAACCTGTATCACAGAGTACTGTATCATTCATTTAACAAGAGTCATAATTAAGACTTCAAAGGCAAATAAAGAATAGCCTTAGCTCTTATAATAGATAGGACTCTGTTTTCTTTTAAGTAGTCAAAGACCTGATAAAAGACAACATGAAGCACAGGAAATTATTTTGATAAGTAACAAAAATCTTTTCATTTAGGCAGATCACTCAAAAGGTAAAAACAAATCTTTCACTGTCTCTCATCACTACTATAAGAAAATCTTGTCATTTTAAAGGAGAAGACCAATTCTAGTTTTGCCATCAGTGTACTTTTGATATTAAGGCTCATTTTTAAAACGCTTATAACAAATTCATTAAATTTTAGTCATTTGACCACACAAGATTCTCCCTCACTTACTCTCTCTCTTCCCAATTTTACATCCATTAAATTTTTGTCCATCTTTTCTTCATTTGTTCTGAAACAATCTTTAAATAACCTCCCAACTGAACAAAATTATCTTTCTGTAGAAAGTAGAAAAGTTCCTCTTCAAAGCTTATCATCTTGGTTTAAAAATAAAATAATAGACACTAGGAATAATAGCTTCTTACTCTAAAGCCTCCTATCAACTATCAGTTCTTACACTTTAGCCCCGTTAGCTGCTTTGGCTTACCCGGGCATGTCTGGACAGGCCCAGGCAAGTCTTAGCTTATAGCTTATGGCCCTTCCTCATTTGGAAATGTTATTGCTTCCTTAAACCTTTCATAAGCAACTTCCTCTCCTTCTTTGTTCCCCCTTGCACTTACCTATTTAGGAAAGATTTAGGCTATCAGCAAATCGGGTATCAGTTTAAGACTGTGAGGTCCAGCTCCAGCCAATGGATGCAGGACACAGCAGTAAGGACAACCCAAATGTGTAAGGGATAAATATGTCTTCTTTTCCTTTGTTCAAGTGTGCTATCACCATTGTTCCATCTGTGAGAGGCACCCTTTCTGCAGAAAGTAAAAATGGCCTTGCTGAGAGAATTAAATTTATGTTCAAGTGCTATTTCTTTGCAGCACCAGGGAACAAGCATTTCTAACGCTTTCCCTCAACAACAAAAAAACACATTCACATACCATAGATCATCTTTCTTTGTACATTTTGTATACAATGTTCTCTTATTTCTAGTAGTTTTGATTACATGTTAGGATTTTAAGTCTTAGTAACCGATATGGTTTGACCCTGTCCCCACCCAAATCTCATCTGGAACTGTAATCCCCAGGGTGTCAGGGGAGGGACCTGTAATCCCCATGTGTCCAGGGAGGGAAGTGATTGGATTATGGGGGCAGTTTCCCCTATGCCGTTCTTGTGATAGTGAGTGAATTCTCACAAGATCTGATTTTTTTTGTTTTGTTTTGAGTCTTGCTCTGTCACCCAGGCTGGAGTGCAGTGGCTCAATCTAGGCTCACTGCAACCTCCACCTCCCAGGCTCAAGTGATTCTCCTGCTTCCAACTCCCAAGGTGCTGGGATTACAGGCACATACCACCATGCCTGGCTAATTTTTGTATTTTTTTAGTGTTGACAGGGTTTTGCCATGTTGGCCGGGCTGGTCTCGAACTCCTGGTCTCAAGTGATCTGCCCACCTTGGCCTCCCAAAGTGCTGGAATTACAGGCGTGAGCCACTGCATCCAGCCTCGAGATCTGATGGCTTTTAGAGTGGCAGTTTTTCCTGCACTCTCACTTCTTCCTTCTGCCACCTTATGAAGAAGGTGCCTCATTGTGAGTTTCCTGAGGACTCCCCGGCCATGTGGAATTGTTGAGTCAATTAAACCTCTTTCCTTTATAAATTGCCCAGCCTCAGGGAAGTTCTTTAGAGCAGTGTGAAAACAGACTAATACAGTAACCCTAATTCCTAGTGTAAACCTAGGAAGTAAGCAATTTTGAACTGTCATGTACTAGCACTTTATTAATACACATTTCATAATTTTTGCAAACATGTTTTCTGCTAGAACAATTTTTCATTGTGGAACAGGACATACTTACTAACAGATCCAAAATATATTTTGTACTTCTATAGAATTCAAGAAGCCAAAAGTAAATAAACTTATGTTCAGAAATTAATGTTTTAGTATTTTATCTTATTTGGAAATGATCTGGATGTTCAGTGAATAGCCACCATTCAATTTAACTTAGCAAAACTCTGTAGGTAGGAGTTACCAAAGAGATTTGGGAAACTTTTTAAGTAAACATATAATAAAACATAATTATCGTTTAAGTTTATTTATAAATTTTATCTTATTTACATCTTATTTAATTTACTCATTCTTAACAATCATGTTTGGATTACTCATGAAAATTTCATGAGACATTAGACAAAACTAGCCATCAACTCAAGTTATTTCACTATTAACTTTTTCTTTTTTTTGTTTTTGAGACAGAGTCTCACTCTGTAGCCCAGGCTGGAGTGCAGTGGTGCAATCTTGGCTCACTGCAACCTCCACCTCCTGGGTTCAAGCAATTCTCCTGCCTCAGCCTCCCTGGTAGCTGGGATTACAGGTGTGCGCCACCACACTCAGCTAATTTTTGTATTTTAGTAGAGATGGGGTTTCACCATGTTGGCCAGGCTGATCTCAAACTCCTGACCTCAAGCAATCCACCAGCCTCAGCCTCCCAAAGTGCTGGGATTACAGGCATGAGCCACTGTGCCTGGACACTATTAACTATTTTTACAGCATATGCATGTCAGGCAGTCATCACCAAAGCAAATTACGTGGGTGTTTTTTTTATTTGTTTGTTTGTTTCTTGTTGACAGCTCAGAAGATGCAGCTGTTTTCATTAAACCAACAGTATCAAGCTAGTCTTATTTACCAAAGATTTACCCAAGTCACATAAACTTGAAAAATATTTGAGTTAGTTATCATATTTCTAGCAGTTTTAGTTTTTCATTTATATAAGCACTCATTTACCTCTAAGCCAATTTGGTTTTTGGTTTGTTTGAGACATGGTTTTGCTCTCTCAGCTAGGCTGGATGTACTGCAGTGGTGCGATCACAGATCACTGCAGCCTCATCTGCCAAGCTCAAGCGACTCTCCCACCTCAGCCTCCCAAGCAGCTGACACTTGCAGACACACACGACCATGCCCTGTTAATTTTTTTTTTAAGTAGACACAAGGTCTCACTATGTTGCACAGGCTGGTCTTGAATTCTAGAGCTCAAACAATCCTCACATCTCAGCCTCCCAAAAGAGTTGGGATTACAGGCATGGGCCACCATGCCCAACCAATGTCTACAGCCAATTTGAATAGAACTCCTTTAAGAGATTTTATACCATGGGCCTGGTGCGATGGCTCATGCCTGTAATCTCAGCACTTTGGGAGGTTGAGGTGGGCAGATCACTTGAGCTTAGGAGTTCAAGACCAGCCTGGCCAACATGGCGAAACCCAGTCTCTACTAAAAGTACAAAAATTAGCCAGGACTGGTGGCAGGCCCCTGTAACCCCAGCACCTTGGGAGACCAAGGCAGGTGGATCACCTGAGGTCAGGAGTTTGAGACCAGCCTGGCCAACATGGCAAAACCCTATCTCTACTAAAAATACAAAAGTTAGCTGAGCGTGGTGGCATGCACCTGTAATCCCAGCTACTCTGGAGGCTGGGGCAGGAGAATCGCTTGAACCTGGGAGGCGGAGGTTGCATTGAGCCGAGGTCACGCCACTGCACTCCAGCCTGGGTGATAGAGCAAGACTCCATCTCAAACAAAAAATTAAGAGATTTTTATATCATGTAGACATAACATGCAAACATGCTTGTATATACACATCCATAAGCATACATAGACATATAAATAAACACAAATAAAGATCTTATGGCATTTTACTTTAAAAGTTTTAGTCATGAGGCAGTAAAATATAGTAATATAAACTCACTGGTTTATCCCCTCTTATATTTTTATGTAAATTGTGTTTCTGACCCCCAAAAATAGAACAAATTAAGGTTACCTGCTCACATGGCTGAAGCTTTTTTTTTTTTTTTTTTTTAAGATGGAGTTTCACTCTGTCACCCATGCTGGAGTGCAATGGTGCAATCTCGGCTCACTGCAACCTCTGCCTCCTCGGTTCAAGGGATTCTTCTGCCTCAGCCTCCCAAGTAGCTGGGATTACAGGCACCCACCACCACGCCCAGCTAATTTTTGTAGTTTTTAGTAGAGATGGGGTTTCCCATGTTGGCCAGGTTGGTCTCCAACTCCGCCCACCTCAGCCTCCCAAAGTGCTGGGATTACAGACATGAGCCACAGCACCCAGCCAGCTAAAGCTTTTTACTGTTAATAGAAAAGACTTTTAAGATTTTTTTTCAGGCCAGGCACGGTGGTGCACACCTGTAATCCCAGCACTTTGGGAAACCGAGGCAGGTGGATCACCTGAGGTCAGGAGTTTGAGACAAGTTTAACATGGTGAAACCCTGTCTCTAACAAATACAAAACAAATAGCCAGGCGTGGTGGCACATGCCTGTAATCCGAGCTACCTGGGAGGCTGAGACAGGAGAATCGCTTGTACCTGGGAGGTGGAGGTTGCAGTGAGCCGAGATCGTGCCATTGCACTCCAGCCTGGGCAACAACTCCGTCTCAAAAAAAAAAAAAAACAAACAAACAAAAAAAGATTTTTCAGGTTTTTGTTGTTGTTGTTGTTGTTTGTTTATTGCTGAGAATCATCTTCCTAAAGTTTGCATTTCAAAAGGGATAGTTCTTGGATAAGACAGAGTAGAAAATTACATCTCAAAGGCACAGAGAAAGAATGTAAGTTTTCACCAAGAAGGAGGGGGCATATTTGCCTATTAGAGGTCTAGTTTAGTTACTTTTTACAGTTTTCTTTCCTTTTCTTAAATGTAGAACTGTTCTGTTTCCAATGTTCTAATTTTTTAAAGTATCTGCAGACATCTTGAGATGAATAGGTGAAGTTTGGAGATTGATAATAAGGATAGGTGGGCTTTGAATTGCTTCTAGAGGCACATTCATGTTTTTGTAAGGACTCAATTTGTAAGACAAGGACAGTTGTTTTTAATTCCCCCAAAAATTAGGTTGCAGGCTGAATTATATCAAGGGGTTGACCAATCCATCTAATTACATTAGCTATAATTTGCTCCTTTATATCAGGGAGATTTCCAACTAAGATGGAAATTAAAAGATTCCTCTGTTCTAGATTTACAGCTGTTCATCTTTGGAATGTTTTAATAATCTGTTTTCTTTCTTTCTGAGTATATAGTTCCATTTTAGCTCAAGAGAGAAGGCCAGAAAAAAAAAGTTCCTATTATGCTCTGGATATATATAAACCAATGTTCTAAACCAAAGGTATACCTAATAGATCACTCAAACCAAAACTAATAAGCCTCTTTTGGCTTTAACCATGGACATATGAGGCATCTCCAGAGAGGGAGCAAGAAGATGCAGCCCTTCCAAGATACAAAGCCACTCCCAAAGACAGCCAGAAGAAAACCTTAAGACGATGATCCTGAGAGCCGGCAACAGTAGGTACATTAGCCTCAAATGGGGCACAACCCACATTCCTGTCCAGCCATATTTTGGGGTGCTCCCAACCTTTTGGTTGGCTGCCTGTACATGCAAGTCTGATAACCCATGTGCCCCTAATAAGCAGAAAGTTAAACCAAGTTCTCAAGACACAAAAATGAGACAAACAGGAAAACAATAGCTGTTCACGAGAGAGAAAGGATCACTAACAAATGGGTACTCCAAAACCAAAAGTCATAATTCAAAGCAATTCTTACAAATGTTTCTCTCCTTAGCTAAAGGAATGTAATGAGGAAATGGAGCCGGATTTGAAGGAGGGGAGTTTTAAATTAGGACCATGAGATCCAAAAGATATTTTGAAGGGTGAGGGACAGGGAATTGGGGAAGTATAAGAGGGCAGAGAAGTAAAATTTACAATGAGTTAAAAGGATTTTAACTTTGTTCTAATCTGATTTCTGCTTTTTGATCTTGCTAAGGGTGTCTCTAAAGTTAGCTGTTATACCTCTTTATGTCCTTTTTCCAATTTGACCTTCTCATAGGTACCAATAAATAGTTGTTTAGAACAGCCCTCTGAAAATACATTTTTTTAATATAGCCAATTCATTTATCCTAAAAGTGACTCAACCAATAACTCTTTTCACAGAAACATGTAGAGTTAAACCAAAAGTTATTCTAACTCTCCAGATTTAGAATATGTGATCTGAGAGACCAAAATAGATTCCCTTTTATCAACTAAGATGTACCCTAAGGTTAAGAAAATAAAACTTACCTGTATTAGTCTGTTCTTGCATTGCTATAAAGAACTACCTGAGACTGGGTAATTTATAAAGAGGTTTAATTGGCTCACGATTCTGCTGGCAGTACAGGAAACATGATGCTGGTATCAGTCTGGCTTCTGGTGAGGCCTCAGGAAACTTACTATCATGTCAGAAGGCAAAGGGGTAGCAGGCATGTCACATGGTGAAAGCAAGAGCAAGAAAGCGAGGGGGAGGTGCCACACACTTTTAAACGTTCAGATCTCACTTGCTATCATGAGGAAAATACCGAGGGGGATGATGCTAAACTATTCATGAGAAATTCACCCCCATAATCCAATCACCTCCCTCCAGTCCCCACCTCCAGCAATGGGGATTACATTTCTTTATTTTATTTATTTTTATTATTTTATTTTATTTATTTATTTATTTATTGAGATGGAGTGTTGCTCTGTTGCCCAGGCTGCAGTGCAGTGGCACAATCTCGGCTCACCGCAACCTCTGCCTCCCAGGTTCAAGCAATTCTCCTGCCTCAGTCTTCCAAGTGGCTGGGATTACAGGCACCTGCCAACACACCCGGCTAATTTTTGTATTTTTAGTAGAGACGGGTTTCATCATGTTGGCCAGGCTGGTCTAGAACTCCTGACATCAAGTGATCCACCTGCCTCGGCCTCCCAAAGTGCTGGGGTTACAGGCGTGAGCCACCACCCCCGGCTGGGATTACATTTCAATATTAGATTTGGGTGGGGACACACATCCAAACTATATCACCCACAGAATGTGGGATGCCTCCAGTCACAAACCTCCTGGTCTGTAACACTAGGCAAGTGATATTGGGATGGGAATTTCCAAGCACTAACCAAGCAATGAAGGTTAAAACAACAAAAGCCCCTTATGGACTGGGACTGCTTATTGTGACAGACTCCCCTGAAAGCTGACATGGCCAGTCAAAGAAAATGCTGCTTGCCACTTCTTGTCTCAGGTTCCAACCTGTTTGACTGGCTGCCTGATGCAAGCCCACACTTGAGCCCCACTCCAGCAGATGGCAGATATCAGAGAGAGTGTTCTCTGGTCAGAAAGCCAAGCTCTCAGGACATAAAACAAGATGAAAGGAGAACCTCATCAGTTTATTTGTCTCTGGGACCCACACCAAAGTTTGTCTAAACTGACACCACTTTGGTGAGAACCTTAAACTCACCAATCTGTGAGGCCAGCTTGAACAACAGGTTTATAAGGGCCTGTGCCCGTGTTCTGCCCTATGATTCTACTCCTCATGACACATGACATGAAAGACAAAATAAATGAAAAACAAAGACCATATCTGGGAAGAAAGGGATCAGAAAACAAGAATATTCATAATCCCCTCCCCCAAATACTAGAATCCATATGCAGGAACTACTTCAGTGGCCAGGCACAGTGGCACATATCTGTAATCCCAGCACTTTAAGAGGCTGAGGTGGGCAGATCACTTGATGCCAGGAGTTTGAGACCAGCCTGACCAACAAGGCAAAACCCCATCTCTATTAAAAATACAAAAATTGGCAGGATGTGGTGGTGCACACCTGTAATCTCAGCTACTGGGGAGGCTGAGGCATGAGAATTGCTTGAACCCAGGAGGCGGAGGTTGTAGTGAGTCAAGATCATGCCACTGCACTCCAGCCTAGGTGACAGAGGGAGACTCTTATCAAAAAAAGAAAAAGAAAGAAAGAACTAGTTCCTACACATTTCTTCTGCTAATCCAAATTTAGAAAGGGTAAGACAAAGGGACTCTTAACACTCTTGCTTCAACCAGACTCTGAAGGAAGAGACCTGAAAACCTGCTGTGGTCAGAAATCTTACCTGTGGCTAGCATTTTCGTCAGGGGTCTCAGGATCCTATAGTTTCAGCATTTGTGGAGTGAGCTGGTCCCTGCCAGTGAGGCCCTGGGTTGGGTGCCAACTATAGAGGAGCAAAAATAGGCTTTCCTCCACCCTTCTAGGTTCCTTGGCTGGGCTATGAATTAAATGGATATAAGACAGATTAACTGGATTTTAAAAACCTATTTCATTACATACATATGTATGGGAATCCCACAAATTATGAGACTTGTAGAAGGGTCAGATTATTGTGTTATAGGACCGACAGGTTTGTATGCCCACTGTGCAGTAACATACCAATACACTGAAACAGAAGGGTTTGCAGCAGAGAAAGAGTCTAGTGATTGCATGGCACCAAGTGAGGAGATGGGAGGAGACCCTCAAATCAATCCTCTCAAGGAGTTCTGGGCTGGGGTTTCTAAGGGGATCATGAAGGGTGAGGGGGCTGGAAAATTGGGGCCATTGATTGCTTGGGGTAAGGGGGATGAAATAATCAGGATGTGTAAACTGCATTCTTTGGTGAGTCAGCTTCTTGTGGGGTTCTTCACCCCAGCTGATGTTAGTAGTTTCACTGGCATACAGGACCTGAAAGAATATCTCAAATGGAAAACTTAATACTTTATAATGTTCAAGTTGTGCACTGTATTATCATTATGTTCATCAAGCATGAGTGAATTAGCACCTTATGGTTATAAATGTTGACTCATAATATTCAATTTAATCCAGCTACAATTGACTTGGCTGGGTTCAGGCTCCCACCGTGCTGGATCATAGCATCCCCAAATTTTAAAAATACCAAATGCATGACAGTGCTCCCATGAGTGATCATGAGGTGATTAGTTATTGTTCCATTGAGATGTCTTATTTAAGGGGAACAAGCTGGCAATCTTAGTGTCCATGGCCCTGAAGAACCAGATGCCAGGTTTAATTTCAGTATAAGTCACACCTAAGTGTTATGGGCCTGGAGCAAGCAAGGTAGAACTTCCCGAGTGGGTTTCTAATTTCTCAAAGCTTGGTAGTTTAAGAAGGTGAATTGGAGGTGATAAGCATGTTAACAAGGAATTATTTGACTTGGATGTGCTATGTACCATAAATGACTGAACGTCCTATGTAATATTAAGGATTTGCTGTACTGGACAATGGGCGTGTATGCAAATCTGTCCTTGTGATATGTTCAATAAATGTATGATAGGTTATTATGGCATTATTGTTCTTGCTGGATATTCATGGAAGTAGGAATTTAATGTATGATAATACATCAATGTACAATGTATGATTAAGCATATATGATACTGGTACATTAATTCTTGGGGTCGAGCAGGAATGCACAATGTACATAGTTGTACTATTAATTTTTGTGGATTCTTCAATACTGACATAGCAGTTAAAATAAAATTACTGTACTCCCAAGTAGAGAAATCAGGGGATAGTTAAGGTACAACTTAAGCTTTGGGTGCTAGTGGTGAAGCAGGAAGCTTCCTCCTTGAAATTGTCCTGGGGAGGAGGGCCCTCCATTTTTGGTTTACAAGACCAAAGTAATTTAATTATACTACAAGGACTTCTTCATTTGAGTAACTTGTTTTCTATTAGACTAGTGAGTGACATGAAAACAAGGATGAGGGAAAAATATGCAATAGATGCTGCTTAGCCGATGATGATGAAGGGGTGTTGGACAGCTTGGCCTCTGATTCATGTAAGCTTAAGAAGGTCTGCTACTAAAACTCAGCATAAGCATTGACTTAATGGTTGAAATATCATGCTTCGCTGCTTGGATATGTGAAGTATTGGAAAAATAGTTAGGATAAGAATGAAGAGGACAAAGTCCAGTACCCCTCTTACTTTGTTAGGGACGGAATGTAGAATTGTGTAGGCAAACAAAAAGTATCACTCTGGTTTATTGTAGGATGGTGTATTGAGGGTATTTGCCAGAGTCTAGTTGGTCAGGTGAGAATAAATAGGTCAGATGAGAATAAAGTAGTAATAGAAGAAAGGGGATCAGGCTTAAGATGTCTTTGTATAGTAGGGGTGAAATGGAATTTTGTTAGAATCTGATGAAACTCCTGACAGATTGTTAGATGCTGTCTTGTGGAGAAATAAAAGGTGGACAGCTACTAGGGCTACAATAACAAAGGGTAAGATGAAGTGAAGGCGAAGAATCGTGTGAGGGTGGCCTTGTCAACTGAAAAGCCCCGACAAATTCACTGCACAAGGTCAGTGCCAGTATATGGAATAACGGATACGAGGTTGTGATTTCTGTTGTACCTTAGAAGTTTATCTATCCTCATAGCAGGACATAACCTATAAATGCTGTACTATTATGGCAAATAATAAACTAATACCAATGTTTCAGGTTTCTAGGCAAGTATAAGACCCGTAATATAAGCCTCATCCTACATGTAAGAAGAAGAAGATGAAGAATATTGATGCTCCATTGGCATGTAGATATTGGATAAATCAGCCATAATTTACATCTCAACAGATGTGTGTGATGGAGGAGAATGCAGCTATTATATCTGGTATATAGTGTATGGCTAGGAACAGTCCTGTAATAATTTGTAGGGCCAGGCAGTCACCTAGAAGAGAGCCAAAATTTCATCATGCAGAAATGTTTGGTAGTGCTAATAGGTCAATAAATGAGTGATTAATAATTTTTATTAAGCAGTGGGTTTTTTGGATGTTGGTCACTAGAGTTCTTATAGTCGAAGTACTGTATCAGGGCTCTCTAGAGGGACAGAGCTAATGGAATATATATATATATATATTTCATTATATATACTCCCTTTATATATATATATTTATATGAGAGTTTATTAAGTATGAACTCACACGATCACAAGGTCCCACAATAGGCTGTCTGCAGGCTGAGGAGCAAGGAGAGCCAGTCCAAGTTCCAAAACTGATGATCTTGGAGTCCAATGTTTGAGAGCAGGAAGCATCCAGCATGGGAGAAAGATGTAGGCTGGGAGGCTAGGCCAGTCTCTCCTTTCACATTTTTCTGCCTGCTTGTATTCTAGATGCACTGGCAGCTGATTAGATGGTGCCCACCCAGATTAAGGGTGGGTCTGCTTTTCCCAGCCTGCGGACTCAAATGTTAATCTCCTTTGGTAACACTCTCACAGGCACACCCAGGATCAATACTTTGTTTCCTTCAATCCAATCAAGTTGACGCTCACTATTAAACATCACAAGTACAATGATGATTTTTCATGTCATTGGTCATGGCTAAATTCCATGTGAAAATTATGACATCAACTGTGTAGGAGTTAAAGAGGAGCTGGGCATGGTGGCTCAAGCCTGTAATCCCAGCACTTTGGGAGGCCGAGGCGGGTGGATCCTGAGATCAGGAGATCAAGACCAGCCTGGCCAACATGGCAAAACCCCGTCTCTACTAAAAATACAAAAATTAGCCGGGGGTGGTGGTGGATGCTTGTAATCCCAGCTACTCAGGAGGCTGAGGTCGGAAAATTGTTTGAACCTAGGAGGTGGAGGTTGCGGTGAGCCAAGATTGCACCATTGCACTCCAGCCTGGGCAACAAGAGTGAAACTCCATCTCAAAAAAAAAAAAAAAAAAAAAAAGAACGGAAGAGCTCTCCCTCTCCCTCTCCCTCTCCATCTCCCTCTCCCCTCCCCTCCCCCTCCCCCTCTCCCGTCTCTGTCTCTGTCTCCCTTTGCATGGTCTCCCTCTGATGCCGAGCAGAGGCTGGATTGTACTGCCGCCATCTCGACTCACTGCAACCTCCCTGCCTGATTCTCCTGCCTCAGCCTGCCGAGCGCCTGGGATTGCAGGCACGCGCCGCCATGCCTGACTGGTTTCCGTATTTTTTGGTGGAGACGGGGTTTCGCCGTGTTGGCCGGGCTGGTCTCCAGCTCCTGACCGCGAGTGATCTGCCAGCCTCGGCCTCCCGAGGTGCCGGGATTGCAGACGGAGTCTCGCTCACTCAGTGCTCAATGTTGCCCAGGCTGGAGTGCAGTGGCCTGATCTCGGCTCGCTACAACCTCCACCTCCCAGCCGCCTGCCTTGGCCTCCCAAAGTGTCCAGATTGCAGCCTCTGCCCGGCCACCACCCCATCTAGGAAGTGAGGAGCGTCTCTGCCTGGCCGCCCATCATCTGGGATGTGAGGAGCCCCTCTGCCCGGCTGCCCAGTCTGAGATGTGAAGAGCGCCTCTGCCTGGCTGCGACCCCGTCTGGGAACTGAGGAGTGTCTCTGCCCCGCTGCCACCCCGTCTGGGAGGTGAGGAGCATCTCTGACCGGCCGCCCAGTCTGAGAAGTGAGGAGCCCCTCCGCCTGGCAGTCACCCCATCTGGGAAGTGAGGAGCGTCTCCGCCTGGCAGCCGCCCCATCCGGGAAGTGGGGGGCAGCCCTCGCCCGGCCAGCCGCCCCATCCGGGAGGTGGGGGGCAGCCCCCGCCTGGCTGCCACCCCGTCTGGGAGGTGGGGGGCGCCTCTGCCCGGCCGCCCCATCTGGGAAGTGAGGAGCGCCTCTGCCTGGCCGCCACCCCGTCTGGGAGGTGTACCCAACAGCTCATTGAGAACGGGCCATGATGACGATGGCGGTTTTGTCGAATAGAAAAGGGGGAAATGTGGGGAAAAGAAAGAGAGATCAGATTGTTACTGTGTCTGTGTAGAAAGAAGTAGACATAGGAGACTCCATTTTGTTCTGTACTAAGAAAAATTCTTCTGCCTTGGGATGCTCTTAATCCATAACCTTACCCCCAACCCCGTGCTCTCTGAAACATGTGCTGTGTCCACTAAGGGTTAAATGGATTAAGGGCAGTGCAATATGTGCTTTGTTAAACAGATGCTAGAAGGCAGCATACTCGTTAAGAGTCATCACCACTCCCTAATCTCAAGTACCCAGGGACACAAACACTGCGGAAGGTGGCAGGGCCCTCTGCCTAGGAAAACCAGAGACCTTTGTTCACATGTTTATCTGCTGACCTTCCCTCCACTATTGTCCTATGACCCTGCCAAATCCCCCTCTCCGAGAAACACCCAAGAATGATCAATAAATACTAAAAAAAAATAAAAAAATAAAAAAGAACGGAAGAAAGAGGAGACAAACACAAAACGCTGCTTGCAGTTAAAGACAGGTTTACTTTAGATAAAACCTGAGAGGCGCTCCTGGCTGATTTTGGTCAGGAGCGCTTTCTCTTATGGACTAGAGTATATATTGGTTTTAGGGTGAGGGGGCTTATCACAAGCTTGGAATGTTTCTGTGTGGAGAGAAGTTTCTGGCAGAGTTGGAATGTCTCTGGGAGGAGGCAAGACAAAGATGTCTTGGGGCAGACATCTTTCCTGCCAGAGGGGGCTTATCTCGAGGCTGGCATCTTCCTGGCTGGAGGGGTGTTTATCTCAGGGCTAGCATGTCTCTGGTCGAGCAGGAGTTTGGAATGTTTCTGGTTGGAGATGCTATTTGTGGTTTATGGTCATGCTGACCTTAGCCATTAGGCTGATGCCCTTTGGATTTAGGTGGTTTTTTACTAAGGTGAACTTTAGAATGAGGGGCTCATCCAAGATGGCGATGTTCCTGCTCTGTCAGACTGTATTTTTATTAAGTGCAATTTTCGTTGTGGGCTTTGTGGGTTTTTCTTCAAAGCCTTCACCTATTTATGGAGGTTTAGGGTTGATCATTAGTCGACGAGTAGGTTGTGGTATTGTGTTAAATTTTGGTGGTGCTTTCCTGGGGTTAATCTTTTTTTTAATTTACTTGGGGTGAATGATAGTGGTTTTGGAATGTACTACAGCAATGGCTACTGAGGAGTACTCTGAAGCTTGGGGCTCAAGTGTTGTTATGGGGTGCCTTGTTGTTAGGGTTATTGTTAGAATTATTTATGGTTATGTGAATAGTGCATTATGATGAGGTAGAAATTATTACTGATTATTAAAATATGGAAAATTGGGTGATTTTTAAGGGTGAGGAAGTAGGGCTTTGTGAAGATTCTGTAGGTATTGCTGCATTGTACAGTTATGGTAGTTGATTAATGGTGGTTTCCGGTTTATCTTTGTCAGCATTTTTATTGTGATTGAGATTACTTGGGGAAACAGGGTTATATGATTAAGAATAAGATTAGAAATATTGGGATAAGAAAGGGGAGAAAATAGAGTTTGGTTAGGCCTTTTTGGCTGGATACAGTGATCGAGGCTAGTTTTTAGAGCTGGGCTATATTTTTTGGTGTTGCTTTTTCTTTTCTTTTTTTTTTCTTTTGTTCTTCAGACGGAGTTTCACTCTTGTCACCCAGGCTGGAGTGCAATGGTGTGATCTTGGCTCACCGCAACCTCTGCCTCCCAGGTTCAAGCAATTCTCTTGCCTCAGCCTCCTGAGTAGCTGGGATTACAGACATGTGCCACCATGCCTGGCTAATTTTGTATTTTTAGTAGAGATGGGGTTTCTCCATGTTGGTCAGGCTAGTCTCGAACTCCCGACCTCAGGTGATCCACCTGCCTTGGCCTCCCAAAGTGCTGGGATTATAGGCATGAGCCACCACACCCGGCCTGCTGTTGCTTTTTCTATTTAAATTAAGTATCATAGAAGGAATGCTATATTTTGGCTTGCAGTGAGGTTTGAGTATGGTGTTATGTGTTGTATTGTAATTGGGAAGGACCCCAGTATATTGAAGGAGAATTTATATGTGTGTGAGGGGATTTTAAGTTTAAGATTGTTAGTCATAGATTGTTAGTCATGAGATTAAGTTCTTTTTTTTTTTTTTTTTAGACGAAGTTTTGCTTTCGTTACACAGGCTGGAACGCACTGGCATGATCTCGGGTCACTGCAACCTCCACCTCCCAAATTTAAGCAATTCTCCTGCCTCAGCCTCCCGAGTAGCTGGGATTACAGGCCTGAGCCACCACGCCTGGCTACTCTTTTGTACTTTTAGTAGAGACGGGGTTTTGCCATGTTGGCCAGGCAGGTCTTGAACTCCTGACCTCAGGTGATCCACCTGCCTCAGCCTCCCAAAGTGTTGGGATTACAGGCGTGAGCCACCACACCTGGCGAAGATTAAGTTCTATTGCTACTGAAAATCCTAGAATAGTTATGCCAAGGGCTGTAAGTTTTAGGAAGAGGGGCATAGTTATTTGGGGAATAGGTATAGGAGTAATATTGCTGGAGATGAAAAATCCAGCAAAAATACTACCAATTGCTAGGCATTTAATTTAGTTTATTAGAAAGGGGTTACTTTTTGTTTTTTGTTTGTTTGTTTGTTTGCTTTTGAGATGCAGTCTTGCTCTGTCACCCAGGCTGGAGTGCAGTGGTGCGATCTTGGTTCACTGCAACCACTGCCTCTTGGGTTCAAGCGATTTTGCTGTCTCAGCCTCCCAAGTAGCTGTGATTACAGGCGAGTGCCACCACGCCCAGCTGATTTTTTGTATTTTTAGTAGAGGTGGTGTTTCACCATGTTGGCCAGGCTGGTCTCGAACTCCTGGCCTCAAGTGATCCGCCCACGTCAGCCTCCCAGAGTGCTGAGATTACAGGTGTGAGCCACTGCGCCTGGCCTGAGTTATTTTTGTTGATGACAGCTAAGGTTGTAAAGCAAGGCTGTCCTAGCAGTGTGAAGAAAATAACTCAGGTACTGTATACAGCCTTTAGGGAGGTGGTGATGAGTGTAATTAAGAGGGCTCAGCCATTGGTATATGATGTGCTTGTGGTTTCAATGATGAGATCGTTGGAGTAGAAGCCTGTAAGGCATGGTATACCTGCGAGGCTGCCAATGATAAGTGAGGAGGAAGTGAAGATGTCTTGTTCATTATTTAGATTATGAATAATAGATCCAGAGCATATACACTATGGCTTTAAGAAAGTGTGAGTATAGATATGAAGAAATGCTAGGTGAAGTTGATTAATGCCAGTTGTAACTACTGAGACCTAGTTGACTCGAGGTAGAAAATGCTACAATTTTTTTTGATATCATTTTGTGTTAGAGCTCAGATTGCTGTGAATAAAGTGGTGATGGCACCTAAGCATAGTGTAAGTGCCTGAATGATTATATTATTTTGTATTAAGGGGTAAAAGCAAATTAGTAGGCAGATACCTGCTACTACTATTATGCTAGAATGAAGGAGGGCAGAGATGGAAGTTGGGCCTTCCATGGCTGATGGAAGTCATGGATGAAGTCCAAATGGAACTGATTTGCCAGTTGCTGCTACTAGGAGCCCAATTAGTAGGAGGATATTGGGGTTGGGGTTAAGAATAAATATCTGTCGAAATTCTCATGTATTAGAGAATGATAGGAACCATGCTATTGCTAAGATGAAGCCAATGTCTCCAATGCGATTATGTAGAATTGCTTATAGGGCTGCTGTGTTAGCATCTGTTCAGCCACATCATCAGCTGATTAGTAGTAAAGATACGATACCTGCTCCCTCTCATCCAATGAAAAGTTGGTAGTGACTAGAATTAGTATGGTGATGAGAAATGTGAGTAAATATTTGAAGAATGATTGATATTAGGGCCTGAGTGTATATATAATATTTATTTATTTATTTATTTTTATTTTGAGATGGAGTCTCACTCTGTTGCCCAGGCTGGAGTGCAGTGGCATGATATTGACTCACTGCAACCTCCGCCTCCTGGGTTCAAGTGATTCCCCTGCCTCAGCCTCCTGAGTAGCTGGGACTACAGGTACACACCACCACGCCTGGCTAATTTTTGTATTTTCAGCATGTTGGCCAGGCTGGTCTCAAACTCCTGACGTCAGGTGATCCACCCACCTCAGCCTCCCAAAGTGCTGGGATTATAGGCGTGAGCCACTGTGCCAAGCCATCATATTTAAATTCTATAACCAACCATGTGATGAAGAGTGCTACCGGTATAAATACTATTGAAAAATAATCTAGTTTAAAGCTAAGTGAGAGTTTTAGGGTTTGGGTGGTCTTTCAGTGTCATTTTGAGATGATGGTTTCCTGAAGTGGGTAAATAAATGTAGTAGTTGGAATGAGACTGGTAATGAAGTGCTCATGTGATGGAGGTTTTTATGTAGGTGAGGTAGGAGTTACTTTTGTAAATATTAGTTGAAGTAATAATAATTGGAAAAGTTAAGGTAAAGGAGGAGAATATATGTATTACTTTTATTTGGAGTTGCACCAATCTTTTTGGCTCCTAAGGCCAATGAATAGCTTCTATCCTTTAAAAGCTGAGCCTTATTGTTAGATATGGGGACATGAATTAGCAGTTCTTGCATGCTTTCTTGGTAAATAAGAAGTTGGAGGCTTCTATTATTAGACTCACAATCTAATGTTTTGGTTCAACTGTATTTACAATATATGAAGCCCAAAATCATTTTGGGGTTCAGTGACAGGAAGAGGAGAGGTAAAAGATGTATGGACATTAAGGTGTTTTCTCATGTAAAGGAAGGTTTAATGCTATTAATGTAATAGGTAAATATCCTTCATTGTGTTATAATTAATATATATATAGTGAATAGAGGGCTGTGATTAACATGTTAAGTCCTATTAACACATACTGAAGTTACATCAGGAGGATGAAGCTATAGTTACAAAAAATTCTCCAATTTGGTTGATGGTTGTGGGGAGAGCGAGATTAGTAAGACTAGCTAAAAGCCATCACACACCTATTAGGGGAGTGTTTGGAGACCTCAGTGCTGCTTGGCCCACTGGAGACCTCTGTGGCTGGCAATGCCCCTGGCTGGGCCTCACTCAGCCCTGGGCTTGCCACAGGAGGCACCCTGCTCACTCGGCCCAGTGGGCTGCACTTGGCTTGTGCTCCTGCCTGGATCCCCAACTCACTGTGGGATCCATGCTCAGCCCTCAGCTGGGCCAAGTGTGCCACGACCTGCTTCCACCTTGGGCTTAGGCGTCTGGATGAAGGGACTGTGGTGGTGCCTGAACAGGGATGCCAGTGACCTCGAAGCCCCAAAGGGGGTGTTGCAGCATGCTAACAGCTCTTTCAGTCCCACTGTCCACAGTCTGACAAAGGAGGGCATGTGGCGCTCAGCGGCTCCCTCTCCTGCTTGCTCAGCAAGCCAGAGGCGAGTGCTACAGTTACAGTTCTGTTCGCACACACCACTCAGGGGGTCCCAAGTTCTTCTCCCACATCCAAGAAGAATGAGGTTATGCTGACAGACAGTGGGTGAGCAAGGCAAACTGAGTGATGAAACAGCTCTCAGTGGAGAGGGGGACCCAAGTTGGGCAGCCCTTTTACCCAAAGTCAGGTAGGCTCCCCACAACCTGCAGGCGGGTAGTCCCAAAGTGTGAATGAGTCTGGGGCTTTTATGGACTCAGAATGGGGAAGTGTGTGCAGATTAGTTTGAGTGTGCAAAAAAAAGGCTAAAAAAAAGACACCACTCAAAGATGGGCACAACGGTGTAAAAAACTAATTAGGGAAGGGTAGGTATATGTAAAATAGGTGAAGGGTGGGGATCAATCAGAGGAAAGCACGCCAAACAGGAAGAGAGGTTCTCAATCGGGTCTGTGGATTTATTCGAGACTTGTAGCTTGGTTTTCAGGCTTTAAACTGTCTTTGGTTTGAAGGTCAGGTTTCACAGGGGACCCGCCCCTGTCTGCCTAGGGATTTGTCTGCCTCCTGCTGCTATCATCAGGCTAATAGTATTGTTCAACTATGGATTTGTTCATAATTTGAGTTTGCAAGGCAAAACAGTATAGATGATGTGAGTCCATGGGCAATTATTAGGACAACTGCACCTATAAAACTTCAGGGTATTTGGATGAGGATGGCTACAGTAAAAAGCGCCATGTGGCTGCTTACAGAAGGATAGGCAATGAGATATAGAACAGTTAAGGGGAACTATAATCTTGTAACAGGGTCTACATGATTTTGAAGCAGGGTCTACATGATTTTGAAGCAGTAGGCAGCAAACAACTATGAGGAATCAGGTCAGAGGGCAAGCTGACCTCATGAATTCAGCATGAAGCTGAATTTGCTGCGAGTTTGGTTTATTTTTTTTCTCTCCCTCCCTTCTTCCCTGATTAATTTTATGAAGTTTATAGGGATTGTTTCAATTGAAGCTTACACAGCATCCTGAACTACAGAAAGGAATAGGGGCTTGGGGCTTCCTGGGGGCTGGTGGCAACACAAGAGTTATGGGAGAGCAAGGGAAGGAAATGTGTGGTAACAGAGGTTGTCTTGTTATGCAGATAAAAAGTCTTTCAGGTAATAAAACTTCTCTCAAAGCAGCTCTCAGAAGAATAGGTGATTGTCTGGGTGTGGTGTCAGCCTCCGATCTCCTCTCCTGTGATCCAAGTTAATCTTCCCTGGTTGGTAAGATTCCTAGAGAGGGGATTCATGACAATTACATTCCTTTTGGAGGAGCCAGCTTTAGGCAGATAAGGGGAGCTCAGAGACAGCCTCTGCCTGTATCCACTGTTCCCCAAGTGCCCTTGGTTCAAATAATCAGCATACCAAAGTGGCATATTTTGGGATGGCATCTCCTGAACTCCTTCACATGTAAAGTACTTAGCATAGTCACTTGGCAGGATGTGAGCGCTCAGAGAAGGTTAGGTATTATTATGATACAAAGTTATTCATTTAACATTGAGTCTCTCCTACCTACTGGGTGGCAGGTTCTGTGCTAGAGTGAACAAAGATGAGTAAGACACTCTCCCTGGCCTTAAAGAGCTCTCAGTT
The DNA here is from genome assembly GCF_029289425.2 of Pan paniscus. Lineage (NCBI taxonomy): Eukaryota > Metazoa > Chordata > Mammalia > Primates > Hominidae > Pan > Pan paniscus. The sequence goes on from NC_073272.2 coordinate 69,806,811, forward strand.
TAGTGAGAGACAGGTGTGGATAAAGATATCCACAGTACAGTACTATCACAGGGGGATGAATCAAATGCTATAAGAGCTAAGAAGGAGGTAGCCTCGCCCACAGGGGAAAATCAGGAAGTGCTTCCCAGAGGAAGTGATCTTTGAGCCAAGTTATGAGTAATTAATAGAAATTTGCCAGGCACAGACAAGGAAGATGACATTCCAGGCAGAAGGTACCACCTATGTGAATGCATGAAGGCCTAAGAGAACATGATAGGTTTGGAGAACTAGGAGAGTTTGCTAAAGATTCAGCTTAGGATCCACGAAGGAACAAAATGAAAAGGATGTCAGCAGGCAGATTAGAAAGGATCTTAAAGTCATGTTATTGAGTTTGACCTTTAACAGAATGCCCCTCCGGGCCAAAGTTATTCTCTCCATTCCTCTAACACCTTGAACACACCTTTATCAAAATATTTATCAAATTAACATTTGATTATTTGTTTACCTGTCTCTTCCATGGAACTATGGACCCCTTAAGAGCTTAAACCTCGGGTAGTGTTCGAATTCTCAATGCCTAGCATTCAGGTAGCACACAGCATGTATGGAAAGAGCAAAGGAAGGAATTTCTCCAAGGTCCCACAGCTATTCAGTAGCAAAGTTGGGCTAAAGGGATCCTCCCACCTCAGCCTCCCAAAGTGTTGGGATTACAGGCGGGAGCCACTGCACCTGGCCAGATTAATGCTTTTTATATTGTGTTACTTAGAGCCCTTGAGTCCCTCACCTGGAGTGCCACTCACTGAGCAGGTTGAGGAAGATGGGCCAGTGGCTGAGTTGGCAGGCTTCTTTGTATCCTCTTCAAATACATCAGTCCTTTTAGAAATTACAGGCTCTCTAAAACTTGTTTTGGAAAAAGAATTATGCTACTACAAAAAGTTTAAGTACCGTTATACTTTCATGATTGCTAAGTGCCCTAAACTAGGATTTTAAAAAGTCTCCCATGCACAACAGGAGTTTAATATGATAAAGTGTTTACACACAAAACACAGCAAACGACTCGTTTTTATTATTCCTTTTTTTCTTTCTTTTTTTTGAGACAGAGTCTCGCTCTGTCGCCCAGGCTGGAGTGCAGTGGTGTGATCTCGGCTCACTGCAGCCTCCGCCTCCCAGCTCACTGCCTCAGCCTCTGGAGTAGCTGGGGTTACAGGCCCGCGCCACCATGCCCAGCTAATTTTTGTATGTTTAGTAGAGACAGGGTTTCACCATGTTGGCCAGGCTGGTCTTGAACTCCTGACCTCAGGTGAGCTGCCCACCTCGGCCTCCCAAAGTACTGGGATCACAGGCATGAGCCACCACGCCCGGCCATTATTCCTTTTTTTCTAACCACTTTTTAATCTTGGTATTCTTTCAGAATAAGATGAAATGCAATGCTTAAAATGACAACTCTAATATATAACAGGCACTCTGAAAGTAATTGGCATCTCCCATAAGACCGTCATTTTGGCTGGGCACACTGAATGACGTCTGTAATCCCAACACTTTGGGACGGTGAAGCGGGTGGATCACTTGACCTCAGGAGTTTGAGATCAGCCTGGGCAACACGGCGAAACCCCGCCTCTACAAAAAAATACAAAAATTAGCCAGGAGTGGTGGCTTGCACCTGTAGTCCCAGCTAATTGGGGGGCTTGAGGGTAGAGGATCACTTGAGTCCAGGAGGCGGAGTTTGCAGTGAGCTAAGATCGTGCCAATGCACTCCAGCACTCCAGCGTGGGTGGCAGAGTGAGACCCTGTCTCAAAAAAAAAAAAAAAAGACTAATTTTGAAAGCCATAAAAAATGGCTTACAAAGTTTAAGACCAAATTAAGACTGTGCACATTTTTTTCCTCTTAAGTAACAGTAAAGACATGTTTTAATCCAAGCGAATGCAGAGAAGCAAATTATCTTTACTCTCACAATTACTACATTTCTAAGTCTCCTCCACAAGTACTATCTTTTTCTTCTTTATATTCCCTGCCAAGCCTGACCCTGAAAGGTCAGTTTACTAGAGGTGCCAGATAAACCAAATAGGTAATTCGCCAAAGCCTCACTTCCTTCTTAGTTTATAAAGCAGGGGTTGCAAGGGAAGGTTTATTAGAATCACCTGGGAAGCTTTTTCAACCTACATGTGTGCCACAGCTCCTCTCCCTCTTAGGAAGCACTGTTCTAGTTTGGGGCTTCAATCTGTCCCACATTAAAGGTCTTCATCTTTCTAAATCCTACCCAACTGAAGGTTAATGGAGTAGAAACAATTGAACTCAGAAGTCACTGACTTTGTCACAAACTGGCTGGACAAGTCCCTTAACCTTTCTGGTCTCAAGTTTTTCCTCCGATTTTGGGGGTTCCCTTTAAACTTTGACATTCTTCTATGTGACCGCATGTCATGTCTAAGAAGCCTTCTGAACTACTCCTAGCATGGGATGACTTGCCCTTTCTTGCTTTTCCAACAGCCTGTGCAATACAACATATCACCTATTTTATACTGTCCTATATTGCCCTCTAGTTGTTTTTTAATGAAGCTTTTTTTCTTCTCAACGATATGTAGTTTAAAATACTAGTTTAAAAGTTTATTTTCAGGGGTAGACAGTGTGCCTGCTACTTAAATCTCCTAGGACAATTCAGGCTGCGTCCTAAGGTAATCAGTATGTATTTATATTGCTTTGTTCAAAACAATGACGTCCCTTCTTTGAAGTCCTGAAATTATGTTTTCCATCAGTTCTGTCCAGTAGAAATATAATGGGAGCTACAAATATAGTTTTAAATTATCTGGCAGGCACATTTACAAAGTGAAAAGAAAGAAGTACAATTAATTCTAATAATATATTTAATCCAACATATCCAAAAGACTATCATTTCAACATGTAGTCCATGGAAAAAGTATTTACATTTTTCATTCTTTTTTTTTTAATGTCTTTGAAATCTGGGGTGTTTTTTACACTTGCAGCACATCTCGATTCAAAATAGCCACTTTCAAGTGCTTAGTAACCACATGTAGCTAGTAACTACCTACTGAACAATGCTGTTCTGCATTAAGTTGGCTGCTTTCCAAACTGATCACTTTTTTTTTTTATTCAGATAATGACTGATACTGAGTACTCAGGCTAGCCAGAGTGGTGCAAAGATGAGTCAAATTCATTCTGATAAGAGAGATTTGTAAGTCACTAGCAATTATACAGCGTGGTAGGTGCCATGATAGAGATGCATAGAAGAAACCCAGACTTGGCGGCTGAAGGGCACAGGGTGGAAGGCGGTAGAGAGACAAGGAAGGTTGCACAGAAATAACATTTGACGTAGGAACTAAGTGCACGAAGGGAAGCCGGCTGTGCGGTGACCGGAGTTGCAGGTTACCAATCTTGCTGAGGGGGGCTCCACCGGACGCCGGCCTACGGGTCGTAGGCGTGTGTGGGGTGAAGGGGGAAGAGGACGGGAGAGGATTGGCTGGGAGGAACCCGGAGCTCCATCTGGTGGGTGGACGGAAACCGCAGGGGGGCGCTACTTGCACTTCGCGCTCAAGCGACCGGATCTTCAAACCATGGGAGTGGTGCGGCGGCTAGAGTCCCTGGACTCCTCAACCTAGGGAGCTACTCGCGAGGTAAGGGGCGCGCCTGACTGGCTCCTAAAACGCACTCGCTCGTCCGCACTCCTCGCGCTCCGAATTCAGCCTCGCCTCACCCGGGCTTCAGAGCCCACAGAACTTCTCAGCCCCGTGTCGGCGACGAGGAGCTCATGGTAAAACAGCGCCTAGGGTTTTGCTTGTTTGTTTGCTTTTAACAGATGCCTACGACTTGTAACGGGCTGCCTGGTAAAATGAGTCTATGGAAACGGTTGCCAGGGCCGGCTAACAGCGGCTCCCGGAAGTCCTTTGATGCTTTGTTAACAGTGAAGCTACTGGACCAATGAGGTGCTTCTTCCGGTTTTGTCCGCGCTCGCCTAATTCTTCTTTATCAAGGTTGCCTTTGACCCCGGAAAAGAGATCTTCTGGGTTCCTCTCTCCCCAAGATGGCTGCTGAGGACGAGTTACAGCTGCCGCGGCTCCCCGAGCTGTTCGAAACTGGTAAACAGTTACTGGACGAAGTAGAAGTAGCGACTGAACCCGCCGGTTCCCGGATAGTCCAGGAGAAGGTGTTCAAGGGCTTGGACCTCCTTGAGAAGGCTGCCGAAATGTTATCGCAGCTCGACTTGTTCAGGTATGGGGGAAGATAGTAATAATGGCTGAGAACGAAGGTAATAATGGTTACCAAGGGTGGAGCCATTGCGCCTGAGTGGAGGGGACCTTTAGTAGTGAGAACGTTTCGTTCCTACTTACCACTGCGATCTTGTGTACATTGTTTACATTCCCCACCTCTCTTCCCAGATGGTTGATATCTTACGACTCTGCTTCCTAGCGTCTGCTGATTGCATAGGCATTGGGTGTGAGCCCTCAGCCACTTTCATTGAGTGAAACTGGCCGCTGTTCCCCGTGCCTCCTCCCTCTGGTCCACTCCCAGCCCAGCCTCCCACTCCGTCCCCCATTGAAAGCAAGGGCCACAATTTGAATGCCTAGTCAGGCTTCACTGCCTCCTTTTTGCTCTTCCAGCCGAAATGAAGATTTGGAAGAGATTGCTTCCACCGACCTGAAGTACCTTTTGGTGCCAGCGTTTCAAGGAGCCCTCACCATGAAACAAGTCAACCCCAGCAAGCGTCTAGATCATTTGCAGCGGGCTCGAGAACACTTTATAAACTACTTAACTCAGTGCCATTGCTATCATGTGGCAGAGTTTGAGCTGCCCAAAACCATGAACAACTCTGCTGAAAATCACACTGCCAATTCCTCCATGGCTTATCCTAGTCTCGTTGCTATGGCATCTCAAAGACAGGCTAAAATACAGAGGTGGGTCAATAGCTATAATATGAGGCCTGCCCAATGGCAGTGCTTTTCAGGGGCATGCTTTCTTGGCGGGTGGTGGGGGGCCAGAATGGTATGTGTCACTTTCTTGGTTCTTATTGAGCATAGGCCCTAGGGAGAGCAAACTTTCCTGAGTTTTTCCAAGAAGCCTCTGCTTTTGTTGAGATGATTATACCTACTTATCAGACCCTTACTACCTTATGGTTGGCAACAGCAGCAATGTAGTTTAGCAGAGTGTCTCCCAACCTTTTCCACATCACATCATAGCAATGTTCATATGGTACAGTGGGGTAGATGTCTCTGAAAGGCAAAGCTAGGCCATTTTATGGTCCACTGATTGAGGAGCTCTGTTCAGACTACTGGAGTAGATGTGTAACATCCTGAACTGATCTTAGTCCTGGCACAGCTTCATTGTGTGACCTTGGAAAAGTTGCTTACTTTCTTAGGTTTTTTTGTTGTTGTTGTTTGTTTTTTAAACAACATTTAATGGGTGGTCATGATGTCTAGGAACTATGCTAGGCACTGGGGATACAAACTGTATAGGTATTTGTGTGAGTATGAGTGGTCCCTGCCTTGGAGGAGCATACAATCTGGTGAGGAAAACGGGCATAGAAACAGAATATCAATATAAACTGATGTTATGGAGGGATGCACAAGGTACTATGAGAGCAGACAGGAAGGGCACCTAACCAAAGGGAGCAGGAGAGAGGAGAAGAGGTGACTCCTGTGCTGAGTTCTTTAAGGGTAAATAGGAATATCCAGGGGAAGAGGAGAGGAGAGCATTAGCCGGCAGAGTATGTAAAGCCTTAGTAAAGCCACAGAGGCATTAAAGAAACAGTGGTGGGTGGAGATGTGTAGACCGAAAACAGCAGCTATGAGCAATTAGGTGATGGTGGTGGTAAGGGGGAAGGAATGATACTGAAGAATGTTGTAGGGTCCACATCAAGGAGAGCCTGCGATGTGAGGAACGTGAAGAGAAACTTGTTGCTGAGAACTTGGTAAGGTGTTTGAATCCCAGCTCGACGACTGTGATTAATCACTGTGATTTTTGGTAAGTTATTTAATCTTTCAGTACCTTCATTTCCCCAGCTGCAAAATTCAGATAATAATAGGTTCTTCCTCATAAAGTAGTTTATGAGGATTAAAAGAGAAATATATATAAAGCAGTTAGCACAATGTTTGACACAGTAAACACTCAAAGTCAACTATTATTATTTGTGGCTAAGAGTATGGGTCATAGAGTCAGAGACCTGGGTTTGAGATCCAGCTTTACTTATAATCTGTTGGACTTTGGGGAAGTTATTTAACCTAACTGAGCCTCAGCTTTCCTCATATGTGAAATCTAAGTAATAATGGTACAGATGGTCCCCGATTTGCGATGGCTTGTCTTAGAATTTTTTAACTTTATATTGGTGCAGAAGCAATACACAGTCAGGGGAACATCAATAAATTACATGAGTTATTCAACACTTTATTATAAAATAGGCCTTGTGTTAGATGATTTTGCCCAACTGTAGGCTAATATAAGTGTTCTGAGCATGTTGAAGGTAAACTAGGCTAAGCTATGATGTTCAATAAGGTGTATTAAATGCGTTTTCAACTTACCATATTTTCCATTTATGATGGATTTATTGAGATGCAGCCCTATTGTAAGTTGAGATGCATGTGTACCTATCTCAGGGTTAATAAGCACAAATGGGAAAAATCACATAAAACAGCACAATATCTGGCACGTGGTGAGTATTCTGTAAATGTCAGCTGCTATTAGGTAGGACACGCCAAAGAGCTTACTCTGGTTGGTGACTGAGATCCACTGAAGAGTTCTGTTTCTTTTTTCTTTATTATTATTATTATTATTATTATTATTATTATTATACAGAGTTTCGCTCTTGTCACCCAGGCTGGAGTGCAATGGTGCGATCTTGGCTCACTGCAACCTCCACCTCCTGGGTTCAAGCAATTCTGCCTCAGCCTCTCAAGTAGCTGGGATTACAGGCACCTGCCACCACGCCCGGCTAGTTTTTGTATTTTTAGTAGAGATGGGGTTTTGCCGTGCTGGCCAGGCTGGTCTCGAACTCCTGATCTCAGGTGATCTACCCACCTCGGGCTCCCAAAGTGCTGGGATTACAGGTGTGAGCCGCTGTGCCCCGGCTGTTTCTTTTCAAATAGTAGCATGATCACATTTGCATTTTAGCTAGTACACTGTACCAGCAGTTAGGAAACAGTGAGGGAAAAGATTAGACCCAGTTAAGTCACAAAGGTGACTAGGGTTTACTATTGCAATGGTAGAGGGATGGGGGAGTACATTTAGGAGGGTTGAATCTACAGGAAACCTGGTGATCAATTGGTTGTGGGAGGTGAGATAGAAGGAAGCAGCAAGGAAAGATGTCCATGTTTCTGATTTAGGTGGATGGCTGTGAAATTTATTGAGAAGGGGAAAGAGGAAGAAGAGAAGATCGGGGAAGGGGAGAGTATGAATTTAGTATTGAAACATGTTGAGGTTAAGGTGCCTAGGAGATAAGTAGAGGTGTCTGTTAGTCTGAAGCTCAGAGGAGAGGCTTGGTCTAGAGAGCTGAAGATGATTCATTTATTCAGAAATATTTATTAATTGCTTCCTGTGGGGCTGTTCTAGGTGTTAGAGAACCAGATGAAGTCAGTGCTGCTATGGAGCTTTTATTCTGGTGGTAGAGACAAACAGTAAGCTAGTAAATAATGTAATTTCCGCTGGTAAGGACCATGAGGAATAATAAAGTTAGGGGATAGTGAGTGACTGAGGATATGGGCTAGACTGATATGAAATGGAATTTAACATCCTGTCCTTTGTAAGAAGTTGGGGGCGGCCTGTCAGCAGATAATAGGTAGTTTAAACAGTGAGTTTGGTATCCAAATAATTATACAAAAAAAAAAAAAAACTGCAAGAGAAAGATGAGGGAGTGGTCACATCTGGTTGGAGGGATGAAGAAAAGGTTTCAGAACATAATGGCATTTGACACCAGGTGCGGTGGCTTATGCCTGTAATCCCAACACTTCGGGAGGCTGAGGCAGGTGGATCCCTTGAGGTCAGGAGTTCAAGACCAGCCTGGTCAACATGGCAAAACGCCATCTCTGCAAAAAAAAAAAAAAAAAAAAAAATTATCTGGGGGTGGTGATGCACTCCTGTAATCCCAGGTACTCGGGAGGCTGAGGCAGCAGAATCGCCTGAGCCCGGGAGTCGGAGGCTGCAGTGAGCCGAGACTGCGCCATTGCACTCCAGCCTCAGTAATGGAATGAGACTGTGTCTCAAAAAAAAAGAACATAAATGGTATTTGAGATGAGTCTTAAAGGATGGTTAAAAATAGAAATTAGGCTGAGTGCGGTGGCTCATGCCTGTAATCCCAACTCTTTGGGAGGCCAAGGCGGGAGGATTACTTGAGCCCAGGAGTTCAAGACCAGCCTAGGCAACAAAGTAAGACTCTGTCTGTACCAAAAAATAAAAATAAAAAACTAGCCAGGTATGGTGGCACAGGCCTGTAGTCCCAGCTACTCCAGAGGCTGAGCTGAGCTGGGAGGATCACTTGAGCCCCTGGAGGTTGAGGCTGCAGTGAGCTGTGATCGCACCATTGTATTCCAGCCTAGGTGACAGAGCGAGACCCTGTCTCAAAAAAAAAAAAAAAAAAAAAAGATTTTTCTGAATGTAAAAGTAATAGTGCCCATTGTAGAAAGTTTGCAAAACAGAAGAATATTTTTTAAATAAAAAATAAGCCTCAATCCTAGCACTCATAGATGATCATTGTTAACTTTCTGATGTGTTTCCTTTCAGTTACATAGTTATTTAAGCTGATAAATTTGGAATGCTGTAACTATAGCTTTTTATCCTGTTTTTTTAACCTAACATTATACCATGAGCATTTCCTCGTGTCTTTTGAAACCATGATATTGAATGTTCCATGCTCTAGTTGTACCATAATTATTTAATCTGTTATTGTCAAATATTTAGACACTGGTTTTTTGCTATTCTGAGTAATGCCATAAACAAACATCTTTAAATGTATCTGTCACTGTTTCCTTAGGGTAGATTTCTAGAGCCGGTGACTGGGTCAAAGTGTTTGAATATTTTGAGGCTCTTGATATGTGGTAAAAGTGTTGCTTTCTACAATAACAGAGTTTCAGAATATGTTCCATTGCATTTGTCTTGGGTGTTAATACTTAGAAAATCCAATTGGGTGGCCGGGCGCGGTGGCTCACTTTGGGAGCCTGAGGCGGGTGGATCACCTGAGGTCAGGAGTTCGAGACCAGCCTGGCCAATATGGCAAAACCCCATCTCTACTAAAAATACAAAAATTAGCCAGGCATGGTGGCGGGTGCCTGTAATCTCAGGTACTTGGGCGGCTGAGGCAGGAGAATTGCTGGAACCCAGGAGGTGGAGGTTGCAGTGAGCCGAGATCGCACCATTGCACTCCAGCCTGGGCTGGCAACAGCGAGACTCCGTCTCAAAAAAAAAAAAAAAAAGAAAAGAAAAAAGAAAATCCAATTGGGCAAACAGAAAGTATCTATTGTTTTGATTTGCGTTTCTTTGGCCTGCCGCTTTGAACGTTTTTCTTAAATGCCTGACAGATATCAACACTTAACTTTATACTAATGTCTCCCACATTCGTATTACTAGCCCAGACCCCTCCTGACCTTCAGACCCATACTTGCAACACCCTTCCTTCATGGGTGTTTCACAGACATGTCATACCTTGAACCCTTGGCTTTTTAACCCCCAAATGTGCCTCCTCACCCATCTCAGTAAGTGTACCACCATTGACTTAGGTTTTTAAACCAGAAACCTAGGATTTAGCTTCAATTCCTCACTTTTTCTGAATTTTCACATCCAGTCCATCAGCAAAGGCCTGTCCATTCCAGCTACAAAAGGTATCTTCTATCCTTCTATTTCTCTCCATCTCCACTATCATACCTCAGTCTAGGCTACCAGCATTTCTCACCTGAGATAGACAAATCAGCTCCAAGGCCTTGTGTGATCTGCTGCCTGCCTCTTTTCAGTCTGACCATGTATCATTCTCCCCTCGTTCACTAGACTTCAGCCACAATGACCGTCTTTCAGTTCTTTGAATAGACCCAGCTCTGTCCCTCTATAGAATGTCTGTGTGTGCAGTTCTCTTTGCATGGAATGCTCGTCGTATGGCTAATTCTTCATCCTCTAGGTCTCAGCTTAAATGTCACTCCTCAGGCCTTTCCAGATCAGTCTCTTTAAGTAGTTAACAACTATTATTCTCTCTTTGCTTCATGTTTGTTTCCTTCTTGGCACTTGTGTGCAGTCATTTCATGTGTCTTTCTGAGTTTTGTCTCTCTCCCCTACTACAGTATATACTCTATGAGGGCACAAGCCATTTCTTGTTCACTATGTTATGCCTGCCATAGAGCTTGGCATATAGAAGTTCCTCAAACAATGCTTATTGTTGACAAGCAGGAGGAACAAGATGAACAAAAGCCCAAAGCCAGGGTATATTTAGGTATGTTCAAAGACTACCTAATAGTCTGGTTTGGCAGAAGCTAAGAGGAGTATGGTTGCAGCTCTGCATGAAGAAGTGATGTGTATATAAAATACTGAAAAAGAAGAGAGGCAGAGGGAGAAATACAAGTTAGCATGTTATAATAGTACTTTAAATAGGAAGAAGTGATAAAAAATGAAGTTATAGCCATCAGAGATACTACTTTTGCAAGAATAGTTTACACGGTTAGAAAACAAATTACTCAGATCCTTATTTAGTTTCCAGAAGTCCCCCAACCCATGCCTTTAGATACTGAGGCCATCTTACATAAAACAGCTGAATGGTATGTCCTCTGTCTCAAAACCTGTTTCTTCATGTATGTCCTCTATTTCCCATATTTGAGGAGTATGAGTCTGCTTCAGTAACAGCACCTCCATCCTTTTGAGAGAAACAGAGAAGTGGATGCTGGGTAAGTAATGAGTCTAGTTTTGGATTTACTGAATTTAGGTCCTAAAGTGACAACTGGATAGTCATTTCCATAGACACATTTACTTGAAATGTGCAAGTAAAATTTATGAGACTGTTTTGTGACTGATGTGAAAAATTTAGGAGGCCTGTGCTTTCGTTGGTGTAGATGAGTTTGCCAAGGAAAAACATGCAGACAGAAAAAAAGTCAAGGATAAAACTTTGGGGCAAGTTAAGGGAGAAGGAAGAGGAAGGAAAGAGCAATCAGAAACTCAGTAAGGTGGCTGGGCGCGGTCTCTCACACCTGTAATCCCAGCACTTTGGGAGACTGAGGTGGGTAGATCACAAGGTCAGGAGTTCAAGACCAGCCTGGCCAAGGTGCGGAAACCCCGTCTGTACTAAAAATACAAAAAAATTTAGCTGGGCCTGGTGGTAGGCACCTGTAATCCCAGCTACTCGGGAGGCTGTGGCAGGAGAATCGCTTGAACCCGGGAGGTGGAGGTTGCAATGAGCCAAGATTGCGCCACTGCACTCTAGCCTGGGCGACAGAGCAAGACCCTGTTGCAAAAAAAAAAAAAAGAAACTCAGTAAGGTACAGGTACTTAAAGGAGCCTGGAAAAGAGAAAACAAGTGTTATGTCCTCCTTGAAGCCTTTCCCTGATTATCTTCCCTCCCAGATACCATGGCATTTAGTTCATGTTACTTATCACAGTATAACTATCTGTCAGTCTCTAGACTTGAAACTCCTCAAGGTCAGAGACCTTGACTGATTGTATCTCAGTATACTAATTATGTCATTGTATATAATTGCATCCCTTGGTGCTTAACCCAGTAATTGGATCATAGTGGGTACTTGGAGGTGTCTTTGGGAGAGACAGAGTGGTCATAAAAAAGATGGAAGCAAAATGCTGTAGCGGAAAAAGCCTAGACTTAGGATTCAGACCTGGGGTAACTAATCCAATTTCTACCACTTAATAGATGTGGCATCATTTAGCAACCCCCCACCAGCCTCAATTTCTTTATCAGCTAACAGTGTATTGCTGCTTACAAAGCACTCTGATGTGTGTTTTTCCATTTGATCCTTTTAACAACCCCATGAAATAGACATTCTTATCCCCATTTTAGAGATTAAAAAAAAGGGGGGGGCTCTGAGAATTGAATTGCCCAAAGTTACATAGCTAGTAAGTGGCTAGGTTAGGATTTAAACCCAGGTCTTCAAATTCCCAGTTCTAGTATCATTCCCACTGTAGCACAGAAAAGAGAAGAGTAGGCCAGGTGTGGTGGCTCATTCCTGCAATCCCAGCACTTTGGGAGGACAAGGCGGGCAGATTGTTTGAGTCTATAAGTTCGAGACCAGCCTGGGCAATATGGTGAAACCCTGTCTCTACAAGAAATACAAAAATTAGCTGGATCATGGTGCACACCTGTAGTCCCAGCCACTCAGGAGGCTGAGGTTGGAGGATGGCTTGAGTCTGAGAGGTTGAGGCTGCAGTGAGCTGTGATCACACCACTGTACTCAAGCCTGGGTGACAGAGTAGAGACCCTGTCTCAAAAATAAAGAGAAGAGTGATCATTTGAAAGGGTAGAAAAATGAGTTGAGGGAAAGTGTTTCTAAGACAGGGGAAAGGCACCAGTAGAGTGAAAAACTAGCTGCTAATGACCAGGAGGATGATCAATAAATAGAGTGAGGTCCGGAAGAATGTGTGGGGGGTACTAGATTGATAACAAAAGTGGAGTGGTAAAGACATTACCTTTGGTTGGGCACAGTGGCTTGTGCCTTTAATCACAGCACTTTGGGAGGCTGAGGCAGGAGGGTCATTTGAGGCAGGAGTTCAAGATCAGCCTGGGCAACGTAGTGAGACCCCCGTCTCTACAAAAAAATTAAAAATTAGCTGGGCATGGTGATGTGTGCCTGTAGTCTTAGCTACTCGGGAGGCTGAGGTGAGAGGATCACTTGAGCCCAGGAGCTGGAGGCCAAAGTGAGCCGTCATCACACCACTGCACTCCAGCCTGCGCAACGAAGTGAGACCAAAACAAAAAAAAACACAAAGATATTACCTTGGAAATGGCTTGGTAGAGACAGATTCAGCTCCTTAAAGACAACAGTAAAAGAGGAAGAGTGAAGTTATAGAGTTGTTTTTTTTGTTGTTGTTGTTTTTTTTGTGAGACAGAGTTTCACTCTTGTTGCCCAGGCTGGAGTGCAGTGGCGCGACCTCGGCTCACTGCAAGCTCCGCCTCCCGGGTTCAAGCCATTCTCCTGCCTCAGCCTCCGAGTAGCTGGGACTACAGGCGCCCACGACCAAACCCGGCTGATTTTTTGTACTTTTAGTAGAGGTGGGGTTTCACTGTGTTAGCCAGGATGGTCTCGATCTCCTGACCTTGTGATCCACCCACCTCAGCCTCCCAAAGTGCTGGGATTACAGGCGTGAGCCACTGCGCCCGGCCGAGATGGGGTTTTTCCTTGTTAGGCCGGTCTCGAACTCCCGACCTCAGGCGATCCGCCTGCCTCGGCCTCCCAAAGTGCTGGGATTACAGGCATGAGCCACCATTCCCGGCCAGTTACAGAGATTTTATGGTGAAGAGGGAAATTGAATTCCACATTGGCTGGCCATCTGGTGAGTGTGATGGTGATAATAGTCTTCACAAAAGATGAACAAAAGGATGGCTGAGCAAGGGTGACCACTCAGCCAAAGTTTGACAATAGTGATTTGTAGTTGACCCATTTGATACAAGTTTCTAATTCCTTAACTCTCTTCAACAGCTTGGGAACAGAGAAAGGGAATGGAAGTTGCCCAGGGTCAGAAGGGTTACAAGGATAGGGGACTCTAGGGTAACAGGGAGTATTTCCATGTAATGGCCCACCATGGAGAATCCATAACAGTGATGAAGGTCTAAGACAGTAGTTTTCCATATGTTCCTTGGAGCCCTAAAATTTCACTGCAATGCCTGGGGGTTGGGGGGGCGGGTGTTGACAGCCCTCCTGATTTAACCAAGGTAAATTTTACTTGTTTATTAATTATGGGAGTTCCGTGGCATCTCTCATTAGAAGAAAAGGTTCTTTTACTAAGACAAAACAGTTTTAAAAACACTGGCCCAAATGAACAAGTGTTGAGTTCGAAGTTTAAAAGATGATGAGCAGGCTGGGCGCGGTGACTCACGCCTGGAACGCGCTTTGAGAGGCTAAGGCAGGCAGATCATCTGACGTCAGGAGTTCAAGACCAGCCTGGCCAACATGGCAAAACCCCATCTCTACTAAAAATACAAAAATTAGCTGGGTGTGGTGGTGCACACCTATAATCCCAGCTACTTGGGAGGCTGAGGCAGGAGAATCACTTGAACCCAGGAGGTGGAGGTTGCAGTGAGCTGAAATTGTGCGGCTGCACTCCAGCCTGGGTGACAGAACAAGACTCTATCTCAAAAACAAACAAACAAACAAAGATGATGAGCAAAGTCATAGAAGCTAGGAAGTAGAAGAAAAGGAAGGAGCAGAGTGCAGTAGTTAGGCCTTAAGCATGCAGAGAATGGGAAAAGAAACAAAAGAACCTTATTCAGAGGACTACTAGACTAACCCTGAATTTACCCTGAATTATATCACCCTAAGGTCCTCGTATGTTATTTTTTTCCCGTGACTTAGGTACATCCAGGAAAGAGGGTTGGGGATAGGAGTGAGATTGGAGTTAAACATTCTCAAGTAATATCTCTGATAGCATTCATGAACTAGGAATTGTAGTTCTTTGTAGTGTTTTACTCAAAAAGCTTCTTAGGATGATGATGTGTCAGTTATTTGTAACATTATAGTAAATGTCCACTTGTTAGGTAAAAGGAACAGAAGAGCCTAAACATTTTTATAATAGCCTTTTCAGAACAGTGGTTCTTGACTTTTTTTTTTTTTTTTTTTTTTTTTTTTTGAGATGGAGTCTCACTCTGTTGCCAGGCTGGAATGCAGTGGCACGATCTCGGCTCACTGCAACCTCTCACTCCCTGGTTCAAGCGATTTTCCTGCCTCAGCCTCCTGAGTAGCTGGAATTACAGGCACCTGCCACCACATCCAGCTAATTTTTGTATTTTTAGTAGAGATGGGGTTTCACCATGTTGGCCAGGGTGGTCTTGATCTCCTGACCTCATGATGCACCCACCTCAGCCTCCCAAAGTCCTGGGATTACAGGGCTGAGCCACTGTGCCCGGCCGGTTCTTGACTTTTCATGGGTCATGGACCCCTTGCCCCTTTGATAATTTGATAAAATCTATAAAAATTTCTCAGCCAAAAAAAAAAAGAAGAAAGAAAAAGAAAGCATACAGGTAGAGTTCTGTATAAAATTTGTGGGAGTTCAAGGACCACCCCCACCACACTGAACTCTCTGTGGACTTCAGCTTAAGACCCCCTGATTTGGGTGAAGACCTACAGAGGAACATCTGATTCTGGAGAGTCTAAAGTGGGATTTCAAGCAGAGATATTTCAAGATACGTCTCTTGGAAATCTTGATGTTTTTCCTTGACTTCTCTCTTTCCTTCAGGCTCTTACATCCAATAAATCAACAAATCCTATCTATTTTATATTTTAAATATACCCACATCCCACTATCTCCATCACTACCTTCCTATTTCAGGTCACCATCTCTCACTTGGATTGTGGCAGTATCCTCTTAATTGCTTTCCCTGCTTATATCCTTGCCTCATAGCCCCCACAGCCCATACTCCACACAACAGCCAGAGTGGCCCATATTTTTAAAAGTCTTTTTATGTCACTCTATTCATGTCATGTATTCAAAAGCCTCCAGTGGCTTTCCCATTCAAAATACCATGATATTTGATATTTGGTTATTGTGACCTACCAGGTTCTACACATTATGGCCCTGGCTATGTCTGACCTCATTTTCTATCACTCTTTTTTATCTCAGCCATACTGGCCACCTTGTTATTTCTCAGCCATGTCAGGCCAGGCACGCTCCCACCTCACAGCCCTCGTATTTGCTTTTATTCCTTAGCATACTCTTCTAGATATTGGCATAGTTATTTTCCTGAAGTCTTTGTTCACTGTCATCTCTTCAGAGAGGTCTCTTCTGACTACCTTGTATATAATAGCACCGCTACTCTTCCACCATCACTGTATGCATTTGACCTTACTTTTTGCTCTTTCATAGCACTGATCACGACCTAACTCATCTATTTCTTTTTGTCTACTCCCACTGGAATGAATGCTTCATGAGACCAAGGACTTTTATATGCTGCTGTGTCTCCAGCACTGAGAATGGTGCCTGTCACACAATAGGTACTCAGTAGACATTTGTCAGATGACATACTAGAATGCATCCTGAAAAAGAAAGGCAGCCAGGGTGGTTATGAGTCTTCAGATGATAAAAGGATGAGCCAGAAGAGCTGGGAAAGTTTTGCCCAGAAGAAAAAAAGAGTTGATCATTTTTTAGGCTGTTTCACAAGGCATTCCTGCATCAGTGGCAGGTAAATGACCCCTAAGATTCTATGATTTTTTTGAAGGTGTAGTTCCCAAAATGGAAGCATCACAGGAAGCACTGTGTTGCGATACTAAGCACCCACCCTAGTAAAGGCCAGTATAATCAAATGACTAAGGTACTCATCTTCCCTAAAGGACTTGCTGAGATCCGGTTACTTCTGTATTTTTCTGGCTTCAGAAGGTACTCCTCAGCCCCTGCTGGGCCCTAACTTGTCATCTGAGGGAACTGCCTGGTGGCTAATTCTGGGGTATAGAATCTATATCCCTGCCAAGGTGGAAATTGGTATGCTTACTACCCTATCATTTGCAAAGGTAAAATCTTATTGAGGCCTTCTTTTGAAGGAATACCTCTTCATTTGTAAGTTCATGGGTAATGCTTTTCTGTGGAACAGATACAAGCAGAAGAAGGAGTTGGAGCATAGGTTGTCTGCAATGAAATCTGCTGTGGAAAGTGGTCAAGCAGATGATGAGCGTGTTCGTGAATATTATCTTCTTCACCTTCAGAGGTGGATTGATATCAGCTTAGAAGAGATTGAGAGCATTGACCAGGAAATAAAGATCCTGAGAGAAAGAGACTCTTCAAGAGAGGTAAGCCTGGCCAGAGAAATCTACTGCCAGAGATTTGAGTATTCTACAGGAGATCAAATTAAGATCCTTTTAAGTCTCCATAAAATCACTGTTTTTATCAAGATGAGTATAGAAAGGCCGAAGGGTCACTAAGGTAGCTTTCTCTTTAATTTAATGTGTTCCCCAGTGCTTTTTAATCTGTAACACACTTGTAGTCATTTGTAATTTTGTGGTATACCATGGGGGACAGAAATGTCTCTGAAATAAACATTGGTTTTGGTTGTGGAAAGCTGTGGCTGCTGAGGGTAGGCATAGGGAGTTAAACCTTTAAAATCTGTGCTAACTGGCCACCACGGTGGCTCATGCCTGTAATCCCAGCACTTTGGAATGCCGAGGCGGGTAGATCACTTGAGGCCCGGAGTTTGAGACCAGCCTGGCCAACATGGCGAAACCCCCTCTACTAAAAATAGCCGGGTGTGGTGGTGCGCGTCTGTGATCCCAGCTACTCGGGAGGCTGAGGCAGGAGAATTGCTTGAGCCTGGGAGGCAGAGGTTGCAGTGAGCTGAGATCATGCCACTGCACTCCAGCCTGGGTGACAGAATGAGACTCCATCTCAAAAAAAAAAAAAATTGTGCTGACTGTAATGAAGGGGAAGAGAGGAAGAGGATGGGAATGGAGAAGAAAGGTAGAACTGGAGGAGAGGGAGAAAAGAGTAGGAAGAGTCTGAAATAAAAGACCAGGGGGATATGCTTAGGTTGGAGGAGGAATTAGAATTTAACCTTGCCACAATGATGCACTGTCACACCTTTAGATTACCCACGTAGGAGACACAGCAAGGGCATTTCCATGCACAGAATGTCCAGTAAACTGGTAAAGAAACCTGGTGTAACAGCTTTGGCTATCTTTGAACATCATAACCCTGTTTTGGAGCTGCTGCTTCAAAAGAATAGGCTCTGCTGCCACTTGTTCTTTGGTTCAGGACACAACATGAATTGGGTTGAATTTATCAGCAAGTCACAGGCGTTTATTTAAGTCCTCAGAGAAACCTCTTCCTAATTTGATTTGTACTAATTAGCCCAGGAGCTCTTGCCTCAGGATAACATCAACCTAGTTCTTCATGTTAAGAGATCAAAGAATGAACAATTAATATTCTAAGGTTGTAAGGCCCCTTGAGCATGTCTAGATGAGTGCTTTTCAAGCATTTTGAGGCTGGACTTTTCTGGGTCCTGCCCTGTCCCTTTCTTTGTGTGTGGGTTTTTTGTTTTTTCTTGTTCATTTGTTTGTTTGTTGTAATCGTTGTGTTGTTGTTGTTTTAATGTGCTTTCATGTGGTATTGGAATTGGTTCTGAAAGTGATCGAGCTAGAACTAAGTGAGCACCTTTTCTTTAACCATCCTTTGTTTCAGCATGCCCCTAGAAAGCCAAGGTTCCTTGAAACTTTTCTATATACGTCTATATGGAAACTACTAACCAATCCTTCTCCCTTTCATTTGGGAACGTTGACTTCTAAAGCACCGTAGAAGTTCTTGACAATTAAGTGCATAAGTACATTGGAAGAGGTTTTAGAAGGGTCGTAGTGATTCAACTTTTTAACTGAAGGCCAGGCTGAAGAAAGGGGCTTCAAGTTCAGCTCAAGGGATTTAGATGGAACATGGAAGAGGGCTTTGGACTCTCCTTCTTTGGACAGGGTATTTTAAAGCCGAGTAATTTTTTACTTCTAGTGACATGATTCCTGGGAGAACTTTCTCTTTCTTTCTTTTTTGCAAGGTACTCAGGCCCCCTCAGGAGAGCTAAGGAATCTCTACCATTAGTGTTCTGCTGCTATATCTTAGAGACTGATAAATAGAAAGTGAGTGAATTTTGAATCCAGAGCTTTTCAAGCACCTGAAGACTTAAGAGCCCGTATGGTACGTTGGGTAAAATGGCAAATTCACCTCTCATAATTAATTTCCTTCTTAGGCATCAACTTCTAACTCATCTCGCCAGGAGAGGCCTCCAGTGAAACCCTTCATTCTCACTCGGAACACGGCCCAAGCCAAGTAGGTGGTACTAGAAAGTTTGCTTTGCAGCCCTCTGCTTTTATGGTTCAATGTGGCAATTCATTAGTGACCCACAGACTGAGTGGTGTTGAAAAGTCATGATCTTGGGTGGGCGAGGTGGCTCGTGCCTGTAATCCCAGCACTTTGGGAGGCTGAGGCGGGCGGATCACCTGAGGTTGGGAGTTCGAGACCAGCCTGACCAACATGGAGAAACCCTGTCTCTACTAAAAATACAAAATTAGCCGGACGTGATGGCACATGCCTGTAATCCCGGCTACTGGGGAGGCTGAGGCAGGAGAATCACTTGAACCTGGGAGGGGGAGGTTGTGGTGAGCCGAGATCGTGCCATTGCACTCCAGCCTGGGCAACAAGAGCGAGACTCCGTCTCAAAAAAAAAAAAAAAAAAAAGTCATGATCTCACTTACGGAAGTTGTTCTTTTATCTAAGGGATGTTATCTTTCCTGAAACTTTCTCCATGTCTGTGTTCCTCAGACACTTCCTTCACAAACTCAAGCTTAAAAATAGGCACACATGGGCCAGGCGTGGTGGCTCACGCCTGTAATCCCAGCCCTTTGGGAGGTCGAGGCAGGTGGATCACCTGAGGTCAGGAGTTCGAGACCAGCCTGACCAACATGGCAAAACCCCGTCTCTACTAAAAGTAGGAAAATAAGCCAGGCGTATTGGCAGGCACCTGTAATCCCAGCTACTCGGGAGGCTGAGGCAGGAGAATTGCATGAACCCAGGAGGTGGAGGTTACAATGAGCTGAGATCACCCCACTACCCTCCAGCCTGGTCGACAGAGCAAGACTCCATCTCAAAAAAAAAAAAAAAAAAAACACACATGTAAACAAGCAAATAAAACAAAAAAGGAAAATAATTGAATGGAGAATTGTATACTTTAAAGTTTTTTTTTATTATTACATTATTGGCACTCTTCCTGCCTTCAGCTACGATTCTCAAAAGGACATATTTGCCTCCCTATGATTTAATTCTGAGTTCTTGAGATATGTTTCCCTAGGGTGGCAGGAGTCTCCTTGTTTTCTGTACCTTTCAGAGTCACCAACTATAAATACCCATTCCACGGTGTCTTCACTGCTTTGTGGAGCATTGCCCTCTGGGATTGCTTAATGGGAGATGATCCTGGGCTATTTATCTTCTCATGAAAGCTCTTGACTTTAATGCCCCTTTCTGGATGCCTCTTTTTACATATCCTCCCATGAGTTTGTACAACTCCTCAGAAGTTGACTGGGTAGGGAACAAGGCTGAAACGGACACAGACTTTGTTGTTAGAGAGACTTTTTATAGTACTGGGTTTTTTTTGTTATTTTTGTTTTTTTGTTTCTTTGTTTTCTAAATGCAGTGTAATTTTTGCAGAGTATTTGGAGCTGGTTATCCAAGTCTGGCAACTATGACGGTGAGTGACTGGTATGAGCAACATCGGAAATATGGAGCATTACCGGATCAGGGAATAGCCAAGGCAGCACCAGGTATGACGGGGTAGGAGGGAAATAGTTGTACCACTGGTCTTTTACTCCCTGGCAATTAAGTTCTTACCAAGTATAGTTGCCCTTTAGGAACAGAAATAGTGGGGACAAAGATTCTGAGTAATAGAAAGATTCTAGACAGTATTATGTTTATTATTAAATAGCAAATGGTTATGGGAGGATGGGGACAGTGATAGCATAGTTTGTAAATCTCTCCAAATGTCATGACATAAAAACAGAGCAGCTGTGTAGAAAACTCAATCTATGGATAGCAGTTCCGCATCTGGTAATGGCAGAGTAGGTTGTATCAGGCCAGCCCCTCATACAGGATAACAATTACAAACTGAACAAAATATTTTAAAAACCAACTACCTGAAGGTACTGGAAAGTCACCAAAAGCAGGTGTAAGCTGAAGGGCAGTCAACACTTAGAAGGAGGAAATGATACTTGGAATTCATTGAGGGCAGGGACTTTGACTTACTGTACCTTTAGTGCCCAACTTGGTAATTGGATCATAGTGGGTACTTGGAATTGTCTTTGGAAGGGGAAGATGAAGAGGGTGGCCACCAAAAAGGTGGAAGCAATAGGGTATAACCGAAAAAGTATGGACAGACCTGGGTGAACAGTCCAACTCCTGTCACTTTTTTTTTTTTTTTTTTTGAGACGAAGTCTCGCTCTTGCCCCCCAGGCTGGAGTGCAATGGCGCGATCTTGGCTCACTGCAACCTACGCCTCCCGGGTTCAAGCAATTCTCCTGCCTCAGCCTCCCGAGTAGCTGGGAATACAGGCGCCTGCCACCACGCCTGGCTAATTTTTGTATTTTTAGTAGAGATGGGGTTTCACCATGTTGGCCAGGCTGGTCTCGAACTCCTGACCTCAGGTGATCGGCCCACCTCGGCCTCCCAAAGTGCTGGGATTACAGGCGTGAACCACCGCGCCTGGCCCTCCTATCACTTAATAGATGGAATATCTTAGTCCCTCTGAGCTTCAGTTTCCTTATCTCATATATTATCCCATTTGATCCTTTTCAAAAAGGAAAAATAGAGACAGGGTCTCACTGTGTTTTCCAAGCTGGTCTCAAACTCCTGGGCTCAAGCAATCCTGCCTCAGCCTCCCAAAGCATTGGGATTACAGGCATCAGCCACCGCGCTCAGCTTCATTTGATCCTCTTAACAACTTCATGAAGCAGACATTCTTATTCTCATTTCAAGATGAGAAAGTGCTCTGGGACAAATAGGTGAAAACAAAAATAAAAATAAATAAGATGCGCCAGGCACAGTGGCTCAGACCTGTAGTCCCAGCACTTTGGGAGGCCGAGGCAGGCGGATTGCTTGAGCTCAGGAATTCGAGACCAGCCTGAGCAATATGGCGAAACCCCGTCTCTACCAAAAATACAAAAACCAGCCGAGCGTAGTGGTATGCACCTGTAGTCCCATCTTCTCGGGAGGCTGAGGTGGTAGGATCATGTGAGCCTGGGAGGCAGAAGTTGTAGTGAGCGAAGATCACGCCACTGCACTCCAGCCTGGGTGACAGAGTGAGACCCTGTCTCAAATAAATAAATAAAATGAGGAAGTAGTCACTGGGAACTGACTTAAAGTGGCCTGGCTAGGATTTAAAATCAGACCTTCAAATTCCCAGGTTCAGTTCTGTTTCTACTATAGCACCAAAAAGAGAAGAGTGGTAATTTGAAAGGATTAGCTTTTCACCTGTGGGCAGACTGCAGTTACTATGATGTAACTGCATGTAACTTGGATAGGAACTTGCAGTCTTACTGTTTGAGGAATGAGAGAACTGAGATCAGGGTGAATAGCAACTGAAAAATGAAGGAGGTTATCCCAGAAAAGAGAGAACCACAGAGAAGATGCCCTGATTCTGTATATAAACCCTACTGAAATCTCTGGCTGACTATGCATGCACAGAATGGACTCTTAAGCACCTCAACTAAGGCTAAAATAACTGAATGGAGAATTCAGCTGTTGCCCATTGCAAGGGAGATAGAATTTGGTATTTTGGTTTTAGACGAGTTAATTGCCTGCTAAAATGAAAAATCAGTACTCCTTAGAGGAATGAAACAGAATTCAGAATCTCTACAATATATCATTTATCACGTTTAGAATTCAATCCTAAGCTATTAGACATGAAAAAAACAAACAGGAAAATGTGACTCATAACTCAAAAGAAAAGGCAATCAATGGATACCAACCCCAAGATAACTCAGATGTTGGAATTAGCAGACAGGGACTTTAAAGCAGCTATTATTTTTATCCTCAAGGGCAGAGAGCAAAATATGTTTGTAATTAATGAAAAGATAAGAAATCTCAGCAGAGAAATAGAAACTATACACACAAATTCTGGATTGGAAAAATACAGTATCTGAAAATGTAAAGTCACTGGATGAGCTTAATACCAGATTGTTGCTGACAGAAGAGCCTGTCGGTTAACTTGAAGATCAATAGAAATTATCCAATTTGAAAAAAAAGATTGGATAAAAGTAAGCAGTATCTCAGTGGCCTGCGGAATTATGTACAAAGGTCTCATGTATGCGCAATTGGAATGCCAGTACCAGAGGAGAAAGAAGGGAACAGAAAAACTTGAAGAAATGATGACTAAAGATTTCCCAAGATTCAGAAATGTCAGCAAACCCCAACAGTTTAAATACAAACAAAATCACACATAGGCACATTATACTCAAACTGCAGAACACCAGAGAGAAAGAGGAAATTTTGAAATCATCCAAAGATAAAGTACACATTACAAATAGGAGAACAAGGATATACATTATTGCTGAATTTCCATTAAAAACTGTGGGCGCCAGAGATGGTGGAACAGCTTCAAAGTGGTGGGGGGAGGAACCTGTCAACGTATAATTTTATACCCAGTGAAAAATATCCATAAAATGAAGATGAAATTAAGACATTTTCAGATAAATGAGAGCTAAAAGAATTCTTCACCAGAAAATTGGCATTAGACAAATGCTGAAGGAAATTCCTCAGGCTGAGGGGAATGGTATCAGATAGAAATGTAAATACTCAAGTAGTGAAGAGCAGCAGAAATGGTAATTATGTGGGTAAATACAAAGGACTGTCTTCCTCAACCCAGTTTTTAAAAACTATACGTAGCTTCTCAAAGCAAAAATTACAATATTGACTTGTGAGGTTTATAATGTATTAGGTGTAATATATGTGACAGCCATCGCAAAAAGGACAGGGTAAGTGGAACTATTTTGTTTGTGAGATTCTCCTGTTTTATGTGAACCGATACATGTCTATTGCTGTATAACAAATTACTCTAAAACTTAGCAATTTAAAATAATCAGCATTTATTGTATCATAGTTTCTGAGGGTGAGGAATTCAGAAGCAACTGGGTGGTCCTAGCTCAGAAACATTCATGAGGTTGCAGTCAAGCTGTCAGCTGGGGCTGCAGTCTTCTGGAAGCTTGGATGGGACTAGATAATTCACTGCCAAGCTCATCGATGTAGCTGAGGACAGGAGGCTCACATAGGGTTGCTCACAACAGCTTCCGTTCCCCAAAGTGAATGATCTGAGAATGACCAAAATCAAAAGGCTCAATATCTTTTATAACCTAATGTTGGAATATGACTTCTGCCCTATTCTATTAGTCATATAGACCAACCCTGATACAGTATGAGAGGAGACTCCATAAAAGCATGAATACCAAGAGGCTGGGATTGTTGTGCACCATCCTTGAGGCCCCCCATCACATAATTTTTTTTTTTTTTTTTTTGAGACGGAGTCTTGCTCTGTCGCCCAGGCTGGAGGGCAGTGGCGCGATCTCGGCTCACTGCAAGCTCCGCCTCCCGGGTTCACGCCATTCTCCTGCCCCAGCCTCTCGAGTAGCTGGGACTACAGGCGCCCGCCATCACACCCGGCTAATTTATTTTTGGATTTTTAGTAGAGACGAGGTTTCATTGTGTTAGCCAGGATAGTCTCGATCTCCTGACCTTGTGATCCGCCCGCCTCGGCCTCCCAAAGTGCTGGGATTACAGGCGTGAGCCACTGCGCCTGGCCCCCATCACATAATTTTAACTCTTAAGTAGGCTGGGAAGTTAAAGATGAACATTGTATTTCCTAGAGCAGCCACTTAAAAAATAATTTATCAAGAGAACGAGAAAACAAGCCACAACCTGGGAGAAGATACTTGCAAAAGACTTATCTGATGAAGGACTTTGTATATTTTACCCAAAATATACAAAGAACTCTTAAAACCCAACAATAAGAAAAGGAGCAGTTTTAGGCCAGGTGTGGTGGCTCACACCGGTAATCCCAATACTTTGGGAGGCCAAAGTGGGAGGATCCCTTGAGCCCAGGAGTTCAAGATCAGCTTGAGCAACATGGTAAGACCCCTCTCCACAAAAAAAAAAAAAAAAAAAAAAAAAGTTTTAAAAAACTAGCCAAGTGTGATGGTTCGTGCCTGTAGTCCCAGATACTCAGGAGGCTGAGGTGGGAGGATTGCTTGAGCCTGTGAGGTCGAGGCTGCAGTGAGCTATTATCGTGCCCCTGCACTCCAGCCTGGGTGATAGAGCAAGACCGTGTCTCAAAAAAAAAAGGGAGCAGCCTGATTAAGAAGTGGGCCAAAAACCTTAACAGATAACCTCACCAAAGAAAGTATACAGATGACAGATAAGCATGTGACAAGATACTCTACATCATGTCATTAGGGCAATGCAAATTAAACAACACTGAGATACCACTATACACCTGATAGAATGGCCAAATCCAGAGCACCTCAAATGTAAATAGAATAAACCTTCGAATTAGAAGTCAGGGATCGATTATCAGGTCTAGCTGCATGCTGTCTATAAAAGATACATTTTAAATACGAAGACACAGATTGGTTACAAATAAAAAGAAGAAAAAAGATATATAGGTGGCTCACGCCTGTAATCCCAACACTTTGGGAGGCCAAGGCAGGCGGATCATGAGGTCAGGAGTTCAAGACCAGCATGACCAACATGGTGAAACCCCATCTATACTAAAAATAGAAAAATTAGCCGGGTGTGGTGGCACACGCCTGTAATCCCAGCTACTCAGGAGGCTGAGGCAGGAGAATCGCTTGAACCCAGGAGGCTGAGGTTGCAGTGAGCCGAGACCACACCACTGCACTCCAGCCTGGGTGACAGAGTGAGACTCTGTCTCAAAAAAAAGATATATAGGTTGAGCATCCTAAATCTGAAAATGAAAAACCTGAAATGCTCCAAAATCCGAAACTTCTTAAGGCTAATGTGATGCTTAAAGGAAATGCTCACTGAAGCATTTTGGATTTTCAGATTGGGGATGCTCAACCAGATATGATGCAGATATTCCAAAATAAAAAACAAATCTGAAATACTTCTGGTCCCATGCATTTCAGATAAGGGATACTCAACCTCTACCATGCTAACAGTAAGCATAAGAAAGCTGCAGTAGCTATAGTAATATCAGATAAAGTAGATTTCAAGACAAAAAGGTATTATCAGAGATTTTAAAAGGGCATTTCCTACTGATAAAGTGGCAACTTATCAGGGAGACATAGCAGTCATAAATGCGTTTGTGCCTAATAATTTTCAAATTATTTACTTGAATACTTACAGGCTACTGTAGGGTTATTCATTGGCCCAATTTCAATATTGTTGTGTCTCAAGGAACAGAGAGGCCTGGAGCAGGGTTGGGACAGCCAGTCAGTGGAGCAGTCAGAACATAACACATTTACCCATTAAGTTCTCCGTCTTCTGTGGGCATGGTTTGTGGTGCCCCAGAACAATTACACTGGTAATACCAAAGACCACAGATCACCATAACAAATGAAATAATGAAAAAGTTTGAGAAACTGAGAATTACCAAAATGTGGCACAGTGACACAAAGTGAGCAAATGCTCTTAGAAAAAGGGCACCAATAGACTTGCTCGCTGCAGGGTTGCCACAAACCTTCAATTTGTTAAAAAAAAAAAAAAAAAAAAAGTCTCTGCAAAGCACAATAGAGTGAAGCACAATAAAACGAGGTATGCCTTCACCTTCTTTTCAGATACCCATGGAACATTCACCAAGGTAGATCATATACTGGTCCATGAAATAAGTCTCAATAAATTTTCAAAAATTGAAATCACACTGAATATGTCCTCAGACCACAATGGAATTAAATTAGAAATCAATAATGTACCTAGAAAATTCTCAAATATTTGAAAATTAAACAGTACACTTCTAAATAACCTATAGGTCCAAGAAGAAATTAGAAAGAAAATTAGAAAATACTTCTAACTGGGAATAAGTTCAAGAGATCTGTTATACAGCATGGTGACTATCGTTAATAGCTGGGTGCGGTGGCTCACGCCTGTAATCCTAGCACTTTGGGAGGCCGAGGCGGGTGGATCACCTGAGGTTGGGAGTTCAAGACTAACCTGGCCAACATGGTGAAACCTCGTCTCTACTAAAAATAGAAAAATTAGCCGGGCGTGGTGGCGGGCGCCTGTAATCCCAGCTATTCGGGAGGCCGAGGCAGGAGAATCGGTTGAGTCTGGGAGGCAGAGGTTGCAGTGAGTCAAGATCACGCCATTGCACTCCAGCCTGGGCAACAGAGCAAAACTCCATCTCAAAAAAAATAAAAATAAAAATAAAATACAGAGTAGATGTTAAGTGTTCTTACTGCAAAAATAACAATGTGTAAGGTACTGCATCTTTTAATTAGCTAGATTTAACTATCCCATAATATATACTTCAAAACATACTGTACACAATAAATATATGTTTGCCCATTTAAAAATAAATAAAAGAGAATACTTTGAACAGAATTACAGTGAAAGTACAGCATCAGAATTTATGGGATACAACTCGAGCAATGCTGAGATGGAAATATGTGTAACTTTCAACACTTATGTTAGAAAAAAGGAAGATAAAATCAATTACCTAAGGTTTTACCTTAACAAGGGTGGGGGTGGGGACATAGGGAACAAAGAAAGCCCAAAGTAAATAGATGAAAGGAAATAAAGGCAGGGAAACTAGGGGTGGTCATGGTTCTGGTAGTAATGCACAAAAATTGGACACGTGTATACTCCCATGACCTGGCAGTTTCACTACTCGGTATATACCTAAGAGGAGTGAGACCATATGTCCACAAAAGACCTGTACAAGATTGAACATAGCAGCATTATTTGTAATAGTCCACACTGAATACACACCACTCAAATGCCCATAAATAATAGAATTAAGAATAAATTTTGGTATATTCACACAATGGAAAACTATGTAGCAATAAGGTTAAACTATAGTTTGTTCGCTATAAGTGACAAATATAGCTGAATCGTGTGAAAAAAGCCAGACGCAAAAGAGTATATACTGTATGATTCCATTCATACAAACTTCAACAAACAGGTAATACTTGTGTGTGCTGGTTGAAAGCTAGTAAGTGTTCACCCTTAGTTGGGGATCATGAATGGAACTGGACCTACAGGGTCTTCTGAGGAGTTAGAAATATTTTGTATCTTCATCTGGGTACTGATTACATGGATGTGTTCAATATGTGAGAGTTCACTGAGCTATACAAATGTTAGTATACTTTTCTACATGTATGTTACACTTCAGTGAATGTGAAAAAACCCATGGACAATATTTATAATGAAAATAGGTGGCAGTGTATCCCCATGAACCTCACAATAAAAACAGGTAAGGGCAAATTACCCATAGCCACAAGATCCAGCAGTTATTGGCATCTGTGCAGGAGAAAACCAGAGTTGACAGGCCATCTGAAAAACTTGACAAACCGAATTCCAAAACAGTGTATTCCCTAGAAAGAATGGCAGTCCAATTTAAGAACCGCAGTTGAAACTGGGAGGGATGAGTATGAGGGTCCAATAGTCAGAAGGTCTGAAAGCGATAGAGTAGTCTAGTCCTTAATGAACTCTTGAAGTTGATCCACCGGTCTCCCTTCCAGGACAGGGACTCACACTGAGGAGAAATTGCTGACAGTAGAATTGAGATTAAGCAGGACAGGAATAGAAAAAGAAAGAAAAGGTCCAGATGAAATTAGGAGAGAGGACCAGAACCAGGAACTCCAATCAAGCAAGTAATCATATTTCTTTAATTCACATAAAAACAGCAGAAAGGGAGCCCTTATGAAGTTAGAAAAGCTGCTCTGAACCATGCTTCTTTCTACAAGTTTAGGAAAACATTTCACATAAAAATGAACAACAGATTGTGGTGATGGTTGCACAACTCTGAATATAAAACACTGAACTGGGCTGGGCGGGTTGGCTCACACCTGTAATCCCAGCACTTTGGGAGGCGGATCACGAGGTCAGGAGTTTGAGACCAGCCTGGCCAAGATGGTGAAACCCCGTCTCTACTAAAAATACAAAAAAAAAAAGAAAAATTAGCCGGGCATGGTGGTACGTGCCTGTAGTCCCAGCTACTTGGGAGGCTGAGGCAGGAGAATTGGCTTGAACCCGGGAGGCAGAGGTTGCAGTGAGTCGAGATCGTGCCACTGCACTCCAGCCTGGCAACAGAGTGAGACTTTGTCTCAAAAATAAAAAAAAACAAAAAACACTGAAATGTATACTTTTAAGTGGGTAGATTTTATGGATTGTGAAATACAGCACAAAGCTGAGAAAAAGCGAACAGAAAATTATCAAAGTCAAACCCTACACAAAATTATTAGAAGAGAAAAACACTACAGAAAGACACGCTCAAAAAAACAGAACAAATCTGAAACATGGTATCCAAAAAAGAGTTGGAAGATATTCAGAAAATAACATAGGACATGGAAGGACAATATAAAACAGGATTAGAAAAACTCAGAAATATGACAGCTTGGGGAACATGAATCATTTCAGAAATATAGGCTAAAGTAGAAGGAAACAAGAATGAGTGAACACAACAGAAAATGCCTTACTATGGTAAAAGGAAGGAAAATTTTAAAACGAAAAAAGATAAACAGGGTTTGAGGAAAAGTGACATATACTAAAGATAGTAAAGAAGACCTGGCATATAGATAATAGGATTATCTGAAGAAGAAAGCCAAAGCAAGGAAAAAGAATAAATGCTAAAAGTTAATATTAAGGAAAGTTTCTTGGGATTAAAAAAGTTGCGCGGGGGGAATCTCTTGGTGTTGGGTGTGACGCGACCCACAGGCAGCCACAGCAGTGATGTGTTCCAAGGCACAGGTGCTCAGGGTGGCTGTGGAGCTTGGTCCTGGGTCCAGTGTCTTCTTGAACTGCTGCGGGACCTGTGACATGGGTGCAGGTTCAGTCTCAGGCACAGGTGGATGCTGCTCTCCCACCAAGCCAAGGACTATGACTCTGAGGCACTTCTCAGTAGCTTGGGCCCAGGGGCAGGGATGTAGCTGTGATTCCTAACCTGGGGGTCAGGGCATAGTACTGGCATGGCTCTGGGGAGGGAGGGGTGTTCCAGACGCTCAGACCCCAGGGAGCAGGGCACAGTGGCAATTCAGGCACCAGGAAAGAAGATGCTGTATAGTGGTGACTCTGGACCCTGGAAGCTCTATGAGGCCGGGTGCAGTGGCAACACAGCCCCAGGAATGGTAGGGCATAGCTGTGGCTTGGGCTCCAGGGGGTGGGATGCAGTGCAATGTTGGCTTTGCTCCCCAGGAAGGTGGGACACCTCAGTGGCTCAGACCCCGGAGGGCTGGTCCAGATCCAGGGAGGTGGGGGTGCTATTGCTGTTTGGCCCAGAGAGCAGTGTGTACAGATTAGCCAAGGCTGTGTTTCCCTGGGGGGTCCAGGGACCCGGTGCCATGCAGGCTAAGGCACCAGGGTCCCAGCTGCCCCCCTGGGCCAAAGCTCCAGTTCCCTGGGGCTGAGACACTGCACCAAAGAGGCACAACTGCTCCCCTGAACCAGGCCCAGCTTCTCCATGGGGCCTAAGCTCCTGGTCCTGGAGGGCTCGAGCGCCACGGTCACTTGATAAGAAAAATCACACCATGTTCCTGGGAAATAACCCAGAATGACCAACAAGACATAGTCTAATAAAATTTCTGAACTTTAAAGAAAAAAAAGCCACAGACATCTCAGTAAAAATAGTAAGTGATTTATAAAGGAAAGCAACTTAGGTTACCCTCAGATTTTTTGAGATCTATACTTTATGCCAGAAGAAAGAAGAAAATGGAATAGCAGATATCTAAGAAACTCAGAGGGAAAAAAATGTGAGCCAAGGAACATTATACCTGGTAAAACTGACTTTCAAGTATAAAGAGTACAGATATTTATCAACATGCAGGAATTCAAGAAATATTGTTCCACCATCCCATGAATTTGCTAGAGAATGAGCTTCAGACAGCCAAAGTGTTGAGAGACATTGAAATAAGGACAGGTAGCAAGCGTTAAATGTACAGTTACTTGTAGAATTAAGATGAAATGAGGATTAAAAGGGAGATAGAGTATGTAATGCCTATGTGCCCAGATAATGTAGATAACTTTTTAAAAATGGAGAAATGGGGAAATCATGCAAAATTTTAACAGTTCTCAGTAATTATATTGGTGGAGTGTCAAAGTTAGTGTTATTATTCCAAGACTGTATAATGTGAGATAATATAAATGAGCAATTATTAGATAATCTAATTCTATCATCCTCTGTCTTTGAGAACTAGGACTTTTAATGTGAAAGAATACAGATGTAATTCCAAAGAATTTAGATTTTTTTAAAACCCTGTAGTACTCCATATGAACTCATGAGAAATTTTATTTAAAACTAAACACACACACACACCCACCCCTGCTTTTGCTCTATTCACTGAAAAGGCTTAGAAACAAGGACCAGCCCAGTAGCAATGAGTATACCTAGTAACTCCAATTGTGATACAGAAATATTCTTCCCAATATTCTTTCTTTTAAGAAATCAGGGTGTCTTAGAGAAATAACTGACTACAATTCTGGGGCAGGAAATACACAAATAAGGTTGGAACATCTTGTCATAAAAGATAGGGAAGGAGCTTTCAAAGACTACTGGGGTCATATCGAGCCAATTTAAAGATGTTTCCACTGGCCAATTCGGTTTCACAGAGGATAATTGACAGTAGCAACAAGTCCATCCAACACCCAAATCTTG
The DNA here is from genome assembly GCF_029289425.2 of Pan paniscus. Taxonomy (NCBI): domain Eukaryota; kingdom Metazoa; phylum Chordata; class Mammalia; order Primates; family Hominidae; genus Pan; species Pan paniscus. The sequence goes on from NC_073272.2 coordinate 69,838,253, forward strand.
GTTTCTAATACCATCCTCTAATAAATGAACCAGGGCTCCTTGGAGAAATAGCTGATTCTAGGGCTGAGGCAGGGAATATACAAGATGAACCTGGAGCATCTCGTAGTCAGATGATAGTCAACGTATGATGGGGTTATATCCTGGTAAAGCCATTCTAAGTTGAAAATATTGTTAAGTTGATAATGCATTTGCTATACCCAACCTACCCAACATCATAGCTTAGCCTAACCTACCTTCGACCTGCTCAGAACACTTACGTTAGCCCACAGTTGGGCAAAATCATCTAACACAAAGCCTATTTTATACTAAAATATTGAATATCTCAAAATATGAGGTATGGCTTTTACTGTATGCATATCACTTTCACACCATCATAAAGTTGAAAAATCTTAACTCAGGGCTCTCTGTACTAGAAAACAAGAGCTCAAAAAACTGTTGGGGTGTTAAAGGAACACAAGAGCCAGCTGCACCCTCACAGCCCAAAACTGGGAGAACTTGGGCAGGAAAGTAAATTTAACAGTATTGGATTATCACACTAGGAATAAAATAAATACACACAAGTCCATTGTGATAGAAATAAGTGGTTGAATAAGTAAATAAATGAGGGAGAAGAGATAAATCTCCCCTACAGAAAAATTTCAATTAATTTTATGTAGATACTCCTGCTTCAAGGAGGTGTAGCATGACTGTGTACCCCGAAAGTGTGGGCTGTGCTTAGTGACTTGCTTCCAGAGACTGCAATGTGGAAGGAGAGAGGAGAAGTAACTTTAGTTGGAAACCTACAAATACCACTTTGGTCAGGTCATCGAGGTTATTATCAGTGTGAAGTCAGGTTGATAGCATATATAGTATTGTCCTCCAAAACCCATTACCCTAGTCTAATTCTGTAAAAAATAGGCAACCCAAACTGAGGGACATTCTACAAAATACCTGACAAGTACTCTTCAAAACTGTCCAGGTCATCAGAATGAAGGAAAGTCTGAGAAAGAGTTACATCCTAGAGGAGACTAAAGAAACAGACAACAAAATGTACTGTGGTGACCTGGATAGGATCCTGGAACGGAAAAGGGACATTAGGTAAAACCTAAGGACATTTGAGTAATGTATGCACTTTAGTTGTTAATAATATATTAGTATTGGTTCATTAGTTGTATCACAGAAACTGTATTAATGTAAGAGGTTGATAATAAGAAACTGGGTGTGGTTATGTAGGAACTCAGTACTGTTTTCTCAATTTTTCTGTAAATTGAAAACTTCTAAAATTAAGAAGTTGATTTAAATAGTTTTTTAAAACAATAATTGTGGGCCGGGCGCGGTGGCTCGCGCCTGTAATTCCAGCACTTTGGGAGGCTTAGGTGGGTGGATCACTTGAGGTCAGAAGTTCAAGACCAGCCTGGCCAACGTGATAAAACCCCATCTCTACTAAAAATGCAAAAAGTAGCCAGGCGTGGTGGCACATGCCTGTAATGCCAGCCACTCGGGAGGATGAGACAGGAGAATCGCTTGAGCCCAGGAGGCGGAGGTTGCAGTGAGCCAAGATCACACCACTGCACTCCAGCCTGGGTGACAGAGCAAGACTCCTTTGTCTCAAAAATAATAATAATAGTTGCAACTGGTTGAAACTCATCAGATATGTTTAAATCTCTAAGTTCATAATTATATATATATATATTTTTTATTTTTTTAGAGGTGGGTCTCACACTCTGAGCCCAGGCCGGGCTCAAGCAATCCTCCTGCCTCAGCCTCTCGAGTGAGTAGGACTACAGCCATGCACTACCATGCCTGGCAGATTTTAAAAGTTTTTTTCTTTTTTATAATTTTTTGAGCCAATATAAGTGTCGTAAATTTTTTTTTTGTAGAGACAGGGTCTCGCCATCTTGCCCAGGATGATCTCGAACTCCTGGGTTCAAGCAGTCCTCCCACCTCAGCCTCTCAAAGTGCTGTGATTACAGGTGTGAGCCATCGTGCCCAGCCCATAATTATATTATAAAACAAGACCAAATTATTCAACCTCAGAGCCTAATAAGGGAACCCAATATCTTGAGAAATGGTAAATAAAGGGAAAGAGTCAAGTATTTTATCTTTTCTACTAGGTAACCAAATAGTAGTTGATGAGGGGAAGGCTCTCTTTGTAAAAGTATTCCAGTTAATTTTAAAAAGTTAAAATTAAGGGTATCACCTTTTTGAAACCCCCCAATAAATGAATGGGTCTCGGCATTGAGCATCAACAGCTCCTAACATTACAACGAGACAGAGATATTTACATGTCTCCTGATGAAGGAATGCAGCACCACCTATAATTATAATTCATCCTGAAGGGATCAAACTTGAGTCAAATCAAGCCTCTGTATTCAGCTGCCAATCTGCAGAAAATACAGGAGGACATGTTAGACTGCATCATGAGTATGCAATCAGCAAAATCCAGTCTTTGGGAAACAAACTCTACAGGTCATATGCCCCAACTTCTTCAACAGATAACTTGAAAGAAAGGGATGGAGGGGGAACCCATAGATTTAAAAAGATATCAAAACATTTTTAAATAGGCAAGGCTAACCTCAAAAATACGATGCTAGGCCAGGCACAGTGGCTCACACCTGTAATCCCAGCACTTTGGGAGGCCGAGGCAGGCAGATCACTTGAGGTCAGGAGTTCGAGACCAGCGTGGCCAACGTGGTGAAACCCCATGTCTACTAAAAATACAAAAATTAGCTGAGTGTGGTGGCAGGCACCTTTAATCCCAGCTACTCGGGAGACTGAGGCAGGAGAATTACTTGAACCCGGGAGGTGGAGGTTGCAGTGAGCCAAGATTGCACCACTGCTCTCCAGCCTGGGAGACAGAGCAAGACTGTCTCAACAACAACAACAAAAAAAGGTGATGATGCTAAGTGAAAGAAGTCAGCCGCAAAAGATCACAGATTACATGATTTTGATTTCATGTGTATGAAATGTCCAGAATAGGCACATCTATGGAGACAGAAAGTTGATTCATGGTTCTAGGAGCTGGGGGCAGGGAGGGAAGGAATGGGAATTAACTGTAAATGGGCACAAGGGATCTTTTGGGGTTATAGAATTTTTTAAATTGGATTGTGGTGATAGTTGCACAACTCTGTACTAAAAAATACATTGAGTAAAAAAATGAATGTACAAATGGACAATTACAGTGTCTAGTGGTATGCACTTGGGTGATAAAGCTGTGATGAACTCTAGGAAGTTATTACTATAAAAAGCAGTATAGAGGTTACTTTTGCAGGGGAGGAGAGTTGATTTGTATAATGTACACAGAGAGGCTTTTAGGGTGGATACAGGAGATCTGTTTCTTGACCTGAGTGGAGGCTATAAGGCCTCCTTACAAAAATTTGTTTTATATGTACTTGTGTGGTTTCCACCATGTTTTATTTTATAGTAAAGGGTTTAAAAGAAAAGAATGAGGCAAGGTGGCTCACGCCTGTAACCCCAGCACTTTGGGAGGGCCGAGACCAGCCTGGGCAACATAGGGGAAGACCTTGTCTCCACAAAAAATGTAAAAATTAGCCAAGTGTGGTGGTTCATGCCTGTGGTTCCAGCTACTCGGGAGGCTGAGGCAGGAGGATGACTTGAGCCCAGGAGTTCGAGGCTACAGTTAGCCATGATCACACCACTGTACTCCAGCCTAGGCAACAGAGAGAAACCCTATCTCAGAAAAAAAGACTCCTGAGCTGTGAGAAGAGATCAGATCCCCACACATTTCATTCATAGTAATGAGACTCTTTCTCATGAGCAAAGTCAGCGTAGCCAGGAAAATGCTGCTTTACCTCACAAAGGAAAAAAAATGCAAAAGAGATGCAGCAGTTGGTTTAATTTCTTTTGGGTGTACACTGCATGATAAGTGCCATTTGGACCTCAGAGCCTATTTCAAGCACTGCAAAATAATACGTAGGCATTCTTTTCTGGTAGGTCCAACTGCCCTGTGATTTTCAATTTTATGCACAAAAACTTATGTATGACTATAGTAAAGGAAATGGATGGAGGAGGAAACGTCAACTGCAATCCCACCCCCCTGGCAACTCACAAATCACAAATTCATAAATATTTTTTCTTTCCTGTTTTTGGATTGCAGGGGTTGTTTGGTGGTGGTGGTAATGTTTTTGTTTAGGGGCTTGGGGGGGGTGGGTGTTGGCCATTTTTGCAAGAATTCTCTTTGAAAATAGAATTCATTCTGAGGGGCACCTTTTATGATTTTTGCCTTCTTGTGGAAACCACTCAGAGCATCCTTTCGTACTATTTTTTAACATGCGATATATTAGGTAATGTAAGTTCTCTCCCCGCTTCCGCCGGGCTCAGGGTAGGCAGCTGGCTGTATTCCTGTTCTCATTGCATGTGGTTGTGCTCAGAGTGGAACTGAGGCCCCTGACGTTACTTATTAACATTCCCTCAATTTCTCACCTCCCTTTCTAATTTTTCCACTTTAGAGGAATTCAGAAAAGCAGCTCAGCAACAGGAAGAACAAGAAGAAAAGGAGGAAGAGGATGATGAACAAACACTCCACAGAGCCCGGGAGTGGGATGACTGGAAGGACACCCATCCTAGGGGCTATGGCAACCGACAGAACATGGGCTGATCTTCCCACAACACCACAGGACTGCAGGGTGCACAACTCCCCTGCCAAGGAAAACCATGCAGTCCTCCCCTCCCTGGTCTCCTGCTTCAGCTCTGTACAACGAGGGCAAAGATGCTAAATCTTGCTTTGCATTCAATAAAGTGTCAAGTGATTAAGTGTGTATTTGTACCCTAGATGATATGAACCAGCAGTCTTGTTTTGGCATCATCCTCATCATGTTGTATTCCAGTTTCTTAAGTGGAAGGAAAAGAGTGCTGAGAAATGGCTCTGTATAATCTATGGCTATCCGAATTCTCTGAAAAAATAATAAAAGTCCCCTCTATTATATGAGCCTGTACAGAAATATGGCTATCAGCTGCTTTTTTTGCCGGGGGAGTGGGGACATTTAGCTGTGGGTCTCTGGGCTTATGGGGAGGTGCCCTTTGATGTGGGCAGTGAATTGGTCCAGCATCAGATCTGCCCAGGCATTCTCCTTCCTACTGGGCATATGATATGAAGCCATATAAGTAGCACCCTGCACCATGAAGCAATCCAGCACTCTACAAGGGGAGATCATAAAAGCCAGAGCTTTCCCTGGTACACAGCACTATTCTCAGAAACTATAGCTGTAAGGTGAATGGACCGCAAGGGGATGTAGTCTACTTCCCAGTCCTATCTACCTCGTCCTAGCTTGGCCAGAAGAAATGAGAGATAAGAGGAGGCACTCTTAAAAGTCATCCTTGTGTATGTATCTGAGGCCAGAGCCTTTACTCTCATGCGTTTACCATATATCCCTTAGGGTGAGGAGTAGCCTCAGGCCATAGCCTTTTTTTTTTTTTTTTTTTTTTTTTTTTTGAGACGAGTGTCATTCTGTTGCTGGAGTGCAATGGCGTGATCTCAGCTTACTACAACTTCCACCTCCCTGGTTCAAGCAATTCTCCTGCCTCAGCCTCACAAGTAGCTGGGATTACAGGCGCCCGTCGCCACACCCAGCTAATTTTTGTATTTTTAGTAGAGACGGGGTTTTACCATGTTGGTCAGGCTGGTCTCGAACTCCTGACCTCGTGAGCCACCCACCTCGGCCTCGAAAGTGCTGGGATTACAGGCGTGAGTCACCGCGCCCAGCCATCCTAACTCTTCAATTGGCCCTTCTTGCCTATGCTGTGAGATACCTGGCACAATCCAAACTAATGGCCTGGGTAAATGTGCTGTGGTGGTCGTTTGGCTGCTTAGTGAGGTGCCTGCAGTCACGCAGATAATGGGTGTGGAGGAGGGGGACAGTACAGATGACACTGCAGGGTACCTACTTTCTGGGGAACAGAGAAGTCAGTGTCCTCAGCTCTTGCGTTGGCATCCTATAAAAGCAGCCATGTGTTGAAACAAATGATATGCACAGAAAGCATACTTCTGTGGCTTTGTTACACGGGTTTTCTTTTAAGAGGAAGATGACTCAGCCCTCCCAGCTTCTGCAGTCTAGCTTAGGAGAGGTGTTTGAAAAGGAGACTCAGTTCCCTCTTGTTTATAGGGTGGTTAGTGGAGGGCTGTCAGGTGATGAGGGGGAGGTTGTGTTTCGTGGGAGATGACAGAAGACTACCAATAATCTATTTGTATACTGCTTAATGAGGAGTCATCTCACCCTCACAACATAAGCTCCTGAAACTGGGAGAGCACAGATTAAATCCCCCAAGGATTTGGAAAGCAACATTTTCCGCTCTCTTCCAGTGGCTGCCAGCCTGCCTCTAGCAGTGGCCTATTTCCTGTTTTTGAAACTCCACCCTGAGTTTATTCCCAAATGGGCCAGGTTGGAATTACCTCCATGGTCCAAGTCCGTTGAAGATTGGGCCTTCCAGGAGGCCCAGCTCAGTTAAACAGCTTCACACATCCTGATATCTAACAGGCAAACCAGACAAGGTGGGTTTGAATTCTGGCTTTAAAAATTGCAGGCTGACAGAAAGACAAACTTCGCATGTTCTCGCTTATTTGTGGGAACTAACAAAACAATTGAACTCATGGAGATAGAGTAGAAGATTTACCAGAGACTGGGAAGGGTACTGGGGTGGGGATGGGGATGGTTAATGGATACAAAAAAATACAATGAATAAGACCCACTATTTGACAGCACAACAGGGCGACTATAGTCAATAATAATTTAATCGTACATTTAAAAATAAAAGTGTATAATTTGTAACAAAGGAGAAATGCTTAAGGGGATAGATACCCCATTTTTCATGATGTGATTGTTATGCATTGCATGCCTATATCAAAACATCTCAGGTACCCCATAAATATATACACCTATGCACCCCCAAAACTAAAAAATAAGAAAATCAAAAATTGCAGGCTGTGTGACGTGACCTTGGGCAATAAGACTCTGAGCTGCCTTTTCTTCGGTGTATGTAGATAAGCTGTCTCCTGGGGCTGTGAGGATTAAATGAATAATGGCACCTATTATCTGTAAACTCAGGCAACTGAAGAGTAAGTGCTTTCTGTTAGCTTAGTGACTGCAGTCTGTCCACTGAGAAGGGAAAGGAAATGGACAGATATTGGGCCCCTGGTATGTGCCAGGCACTTTCCCACACTATTAATACAATGACCCTGCGAAACTTGATTTCTTCAAGTTCACACTAGTAGGATGTTATGCTGCTGTCATTTTCCATGTGCTTCCCAATTGCTTGTGCTTTTAGCTGTGTCTTAAAGCTGCTTCAAAGAGGAGCAGCTTTAGAAATCCAAACTAAAACAACCATGTCTACATCAGTGGAGCTCTAGAAATTCCTTCTTAGCTGACTCACCAAAGCAAAGGTTATGCCAGCTCCCCCGCCACTGCCCCCTCAGCTGGGGGATAAGAAGACGGAGGTGGTGAGCAAGCTCATCTTCCTCCATTTTCCTCCCCAGTTCTGTCTGCCTGAATGCCGGAGAAACCAAAAAAGCACCACCTTCTCTACTCCCACCAGAGGCGAGTTCTTTCAGGGTCCTAGAGTGAGCTGGGTTTGCTGGATTCCCGGAAGCAAAGACTCTTAAAGCTCTCAATGATAGTACTGCTTCATAGTTTGCAAAACACTTTCACATATGCTGCTTATTTCATTCTCACAACCTGTCAAGCAAGATCTGATATCTTCACACAGCTAAGAAGTAGAGCACGCAAACAGATCAGCTTAGCCAAAGTATTTGCTCTCTGCGGCCCTCACGTGGAGGCCAATTAGATTTGGAAGAGGAGAATGCTAGGCACTATTTCCTTTAATGCCGTTACACACTGATTTGTCCTTTCCACTCTTGTTCCTCTCAACACCCCTGTGAGAAAGGGCAAGGGGAGAAATGAGCTGACTTCAAACCCAAGAAGTTGGAGTTAGAGTCCTGAGTCAAAGTCTCAATTCTGGGGGCTCTGCCACTCCCAAGCTGGGTGGCCCCAGGCAAAGTCTTCTGTAAAACCGCCTCTGTGTGTCACCCAAACCCCAGAAAGTCCTCCTCCGCTGACCCTGGGCCTGCAGTTTGCTCATTAGCACAACAGGAGCATAGCCACCTGTCTCTGTTGGGCACGCTACAGCAATAGGGTATTGTTGTCACTGTCTCCTTGCAAAACAGCTGTCCCCAAAACCTGTGCATCATTTCCTCACAGATTCCTTTTAACCCACTCATCAAAGGTGCAAGTCAACAGGGCACGGTTCATTTCTGTCCATCACAAGGAGGCGTGGGTTCTAGTCCCAGCTCTGTCACTGTCTTAGCCCCTCTGAGATGGCAGCCAATATCTGCCCTACCTACCTCACAGGCCAGGGTGGGGAGCAAATGAAATCATATAGGCAAAAGCACTTTGAACAGTTATAAGACACGACACAAGAGTGACGAGTAAGAGCAGCAGGCTGTTGGTAAGCTGGAGGGATGGAGGAGGGGATGCTTTTTTTTTTTTTTAATTTTGGTAATAGAGAAGGGGTCTCCCTGTGTTGCCCAGGCTGGTCTCAAACTCCTGGGTTCAAGCGATCCTCCGGCCTCAGTCTCTCAAGTAGCTGAGATTACAGGTGTGAACCACCATACCCTGCTGATTTTTGTATTTTTTGTAGAGATGGGGTTTCACCATGTTGCCCAGGCTGGTCTCGAACTCTTGGGCTCAAGTGATCCTCCTGCTTGGCCTCCCAAAGTGCTGGGATTACAGGCATGAGCCACCGTGCCCGGCCTTTTTTTTTTTTTTTTAAATTCAGCAGTTCACGACTTAAACCCTTGCTCCTCCGATGCTTTCTCAATCAGTCTTCTAGATGTCACCACCAGCCAAGAGGTTTGTGACATGCTTTTCTTCATGTGCTGAAATGACCAGCAAAAAAAGAGAACTATGCACAGTGAAAACTGAGAACCAGTTTTTACATATCTGCCTGCCAGGCCACCTTTGACAAATGTATGTGAAAAGATGATGGGCAAAGTCTTAGATTTCAGTGTCTTGTTCCAACTGGCAACAAATCCCTCAAAGAGAGTAGAAGTGAGCAATGTCTTAGGCTGGCCTAGTCCAGTGTGGTAGCAGGAATAAAAATTATGGCTACTGTGTATTAAGCACCTACTATATACTAGGAGCTTTACATACAGTATTTCTAATCCTCACAACACCCAAGGGAGATACTATTATAGTCTCAGTCTGTCGATGAGGAAATTGAGGTTTAGAGAAGAGATTTCCCAAAGATCACTAAGCTCTAAGTGGTTGAGCTGGGCCTGGATTCCAGGTTGGCCTGAGGACATATGAAGGTAGGAAATACATCCTGGTGGTACACTGCTCTGGGGATAACCCCTTCCCTTTCTCTGTCCAAGTTTTGAGCAAAAATTCCATCAGCTTTGCCTGCTGGCCCCTTCAGGGACAGTCTGAGACCTGCTCACTAGGGGCAAACCCCACTCAGAAATCTACCCCTCCTAGGGCCCTCGCATCACTCAACCCGCAGTGGAACATTTCTGCCCCCAATGCCAAGCCCACCTACTTTCCCTTTCCCTGTCCAGCCTTACTTAGCTGGTCTTTGTTCAAGTAAATCTTTTATTTTTATTTTTATTTTTTTTTAGAGACAGAATCTTACTCTCTCTCTCTTAGGCTGGAGTGCAATGGTGCAATCATAGCTCACTGTAACCGCGAACTCTGCTCTCTTTAACCTGAATGCCATCACCTCATTTTTAAAAATAGAGACAGCCTTACTATGTTGCCCAGGCTGGAGTGCAGTGGCTATTCACAGGCACAATCTTTGCACACTGCAGCCTTGAACTCCTGGGCTCAAGCGATCCTCCTGCTTCAGCCTACTGGTAGCTAGGATAATAGATACATGTCCACACCCAGCTATTTTTTCTATGTTTTACTTTGTAGAGATGGGGTCTTGCTATGTTGCCTAGGCTTCAGGTAAATCTTTTAAATATTTTCTCCCAGACGCTCATTCAGGGGTTCCTACATGTTTTCTAAGCCAGTCACAGCATCTCTTCATCTACCAGGCCTTTCAGGACAACTAAGACCAGACCCAGGCCATGCGTGCATGGGGTTTGGGAGACAGGGGCTGGGAGGAAGGGTTTCTGCCTGAACTCTGAGGCGCTTCAACACTCAGGAACAGATACAGCCTCTGCTACCCTGGTGCCCTTGGCCCTGGCTCAGAGGTGTTAAGAGATTTGCAGAACGACTTCCTCACCAGCTTTATTTCATCTGTCTTCCCCTTTCCTTGTCTAACTTCTCCATTCCACCTCCGGCTTCCCTGTCCACAAATATACTGGCGGCTATCACTAGCCCTGGCTGTTTCACTGAGCTCCCAGACCTGTATCCTGCCATCTGCTATACAGCTCCCCTTGATGAACAAACTGAACTCAAACTCCCCAGTCTTACAATGAACTCATCACATTCCCCACCCCTCTCTCTCCATCAGAGCTTCTTAATGTCCCCATCACCTACTTAGTGCTCATCCTCAGAAGCTCACCATTGTTTCTGGCTTTTCCTCCTGACAAAGCAAGCATTCAAATGTCTGCTGAATGAATTACTGAATGAATGAGTCCCATCATGAATCACACTTCATCAGGCAGATTCACAAGAATCCAGCCTCTTTCTTTTCATATTCAAACAACTTTACATAAAAGAAAACTTTGAATGCCTTCACCTTAAAGCAGCAATCATTTCTGTCTCAGGCTGATGGATCAGTTCCATCTATCACTGAAGAGACCAGTTTTTTTTGGTGTTTTTTTTTTTGTTTTTTTTTTATCAAATGCATTCAATGTGGAGGTCTGCTTTATATTCTGCTTTTAAAGCTTAGCATGTAATACTACAGTCTGCCTTATAATAATTTTAATAATGTTTAATGACTGCAGATTAGTCTATAATGTTGCTATATAATCGCTTACTTAGCCAGCCCCAGATTTTGAACATTTGGAATGATTCCAGGTTTTTACTGTTAGTTTCTTTATTCATTAACAAAGCAAATTACCTTATTTGCTTGTGTATGCAAAAAGAGGTCCCTAGAGGGGGAGGAGTATTGGGTTGTTAGAGGCCAGGAGTGGGAAGGACACTTTTCACTGAGCACGCATAGTTCCTTCTGAATTCTGAGTCATGTCAATATACCAGCTATTCAAAATGTACATGCCAAAAGCTTACTGTACACCAAGCATTGCGCCAGAAGCTGGCTGTAGAGTTGGGGTTTATACTCTCAACCCAACACCTTGATATGTGCTCTCCCAAAAGTATGTATAATGTGCCTTGGAAACCCAGAGGAGAGAGCAGGGAATGACATTTTCACTGAATCTTGAAGGGTGGGTAGGAACCAGTCAGGTTGATAGGATGCTGCTATGGGCAAAGGCTCAGAATAGGAAAGGACACTTCCGGTTTGGGGAACTAGGCTGTATCTGGTGTGGCGTGAAAGTGATGGGAAATGAGACTTTCAAGGAGGATGGAAACCAGTGTTTCCCTTTCTAGGGTTCTGGGTCCAGGTCCTGGGGTCTGAATTGGATCCCAGAGGCAATGGAGCCTTTGGAGTGTTTGAAACAAGGCAGAGAGACAGTAAGAGCTGTGTTTGACAGCAGCCCCTCTAACTGCAGAATGGAGACCAAAGGAAGGGAGGCAAGCAGGCAACAACCTGCTGTAGTCCAGGAGACAGTGACAAGGGCCCAAACTAGGGGGACCGACTGTTCCAGTTTGCCCAAGATTATACCAGTTTTAGCCCTGGAAGTCCAGCATCCTGGGAAACTCCTCATCCCAGGCAAACTGGGAGGGTTGGCCACCCCTCCCCCAAGACCCTGAACCAGGACCCTGGAGGCCGCTGTTCCCTGGGGCCTTGCCTGCCATGAGAAGTGATCCAGTCACTACTGCTTCCAGGGGATTTTAAACGTCCCCTGTTCTGCCCTACCCTCCATCTCCACAGGCCCCTCGTCCCACCACCACTCCTGGGTCTACTTTCACTGGATTCTAGACCTAGAATCCAGTGAAACATAAATCTCTTTACGTATCTAGGCCTCCAGACACGTAAAGAGATTTGTGAGGAAATCAGCTCCACTTATCGCTTTCCAGCCTTCTCTTCTTCTACTCCCCTCCACCAACCTGAGACTCCTATCAAACTAAACCACCCCCTGTGCCAAAGCAAACCTCTGGTCTTTTGTGTATGCTGGGCCACTGTAGGAAATGTCATCCTCCCCACTTCTCAACCTGTTAGAGCACATTGCAAATACTCCCTCCCCACAGCTGAATAGGAGCGCTAGTGAACAGCTCCTGGATGGCAGACACTGCACGAGAAGCTTTTCAAACACTGCCGCTACATCTCACAGCAAAGAAATAGGATGCATCCTTTTTACCAGATGAAGAAACCGAGACTCAAAGAGAGGAAGTGTCTGGTCCAAGGTCACACAGCTGCTAGTGTTCGTCTCTGTCTCCTTTGGAATTCTCTGATGGCCCCAATCCTTGTATTGATGACATATGCACTTCTTTCATTCCCTGTCCGTGCCCCCTGCCCCATAACCCAACACACATGCAATTGTAAACCTAGAACAATACCAGACTTAGAGTAAGTAGGGCCTCAAGAAAAATTTGGTGAATGAAGGGATTAGGTACACTCCTTCTAGAATACCTAGCCTGGTGCTTGGCATTAAATAGGTTCTCCATTGTTGTTGTTTAAGACAGGGTCTTGCTCTGTCATCCAGGCTGGAGTGTAGTGGTACATTCTTGGCTCACTGCAGTCTCGACCTTCTGGGCTCTAGAGATTCTTCCACCTCAGCCTCCAAAGTGAGTAGCTGGGACTACAGGTCTGCACCACCATGCTCAGCTAATTTTTGTATTTTTAGTAGACACAGGGTTTCACCATGTTGGCCAGGCTGGTCTCAAACTCCTGGACTCAAGTGATGCGCCCACCTCAGCCTCCCAAAGTGCTGGGATTACAGGCGTGAGCCACCGTGCCTGGGCCTAATGTTTTCAATTGAGCTGAAATTGTAATACCTAACCATATAAGGGTATGACAGAGGGAGAAGATCAGAAGAAAACAAATTATGGCAAAACCTCAGCTATCCAAAGCTTTCTGGAAATGAGTCATTCCAAAGGCTGAGGGTGAACCTTTGAATCAGAGCTACCCTTTCTGAATCAGAGCTTTGAATCAGAGCTACCCCTTCACTTCCACCACCCTTTCTGAGCTCTCTGGTCCCGGTCCCCTTGATCTGTTTCCTTCTACTTTTCTCCTTTCTTTGTTTTTCTGTTGCTCCTTTGAAGTTTCTTTGGGGTCCAGCTTATCACAGCCCCGTTTGATGAGCTCACGGCCGTCTCTTGGACTGCCCGTCCAGGCCTCTCTCGCCTGATCCATTTCTCCTCACTGCAGCAGGCCCTCTTCCACAGACCCCTCCCTCACCTCCCGGGGCAGGCAGGTGCTTCTCTCGTCTGTGCAACCCACAGCACCCCATGCAGGTGTCTGCTTTTACACCTACTTCCAACACTGGACTGTGAGTTTCTTGAGGGTGGGAATCACGTCAACCTTCAATGTCTACAAATGAAATTGGCAGGCCCTTTGTGCTCCTTGGCAACCTTTCCTTCTTTATTGCTTACTCTGAGGCTGCCAAGCTTCTGCTTGTTGGTTGATGAATTGTAACTGGGAAATCACGAGTGCTGGATGTTCAGGGTTTATCTGCTAGCCTAATTATCTTCTTCTTGCTCTTTCTTTGTTCACTGATGTTTATGTTATACTTGTCCATTTGGCTCAAGAGAGCTCCAGCTGGGCCAGCGTGCTCTGTCTTTGGGAGCAAAGGGTGGCCAATCTGGGTCAGTCTATCTTGCCTGAGACATCAAGAGACCTGGTCTCCCTCACAGGTTCAACAGACATTTACTTGAGTGCCTGCTCTGCACCAGACCCTGACCCAGATGTTAGGGAGACAGAGGTAGAAAACTGTCTGGCCCTGTCTGCCTCTGGTTCCTGCATCACCTTGAGCCCTTTCCAGATCTCCTCCATTTACCCATCTGAAAGTGGAGGGGAGCGGAGACCTGATCTGTAAGGGGCGTTGGAGCTCTTGATACTGTGGATCTCGTCTGGCCTGGGTACTCTAAGCCCCTCCATATCTCTGCTTTCCCTGAGCAGAGCCAAGCCTGCCTCTCTTACCTCCCTCCCTCCTCCCGTGCAAATTCCGAGCAGATACGCTCTGATACATCTCACCTTCTATGTGGTCAAGCAGCCCCAAGAAGCAGCTGGAGAACCCCAGCTAGCCCAAAGGGAAGAAAAGAAAGAGGAGGAAGAGGAAGGTGTCGCATGTCAGATGACCATCTAGTGCACATGGGGGAGTGAAAGCACACCCTGACATACCAAAAAAGTTCCCCAAGCTCAGCTCTGAAGAGTCACATTGGTCAGTCTAATGAGGGAAGCCCAAAGCAGAGTGGGGGTGGGGAGATGATAGAGTTCCAATAATCTCCCTGGAAAAGGGACCAATGCCCCCTTGCACTTATAGAACCCTTGATACCATTTTTGTATCTGATTTTCCCAGCAACCCCTTCAGTTATGTTTAACAGATGTTTTTGACTACCTTCTATATTCAAGGCCTTCTGCTGGGAGTACTGGGCTTTTCCTGTAGGACACATTGCAACTTCAAGTGTACAGACATTTTATCTTAATTTTATTTTATTATTTATTTATTTACTTATTTTGTAGAGATGGCATCTCGTTATGTTACCCAGGCCGGTCTTGAGCTTCTGGGCTCAAGTAACCCTCCCGCTTCAACCTCCCAAAGTGCCAGGATTACAGGCATGAGCCACGGCACCCAGCCTAACATTTTTGTGATTTTTTTTTGTTTTAATGTCTGTCTCCTCCACTAGACTGTAGACTCAAAGAAGGCAAGAATCATGTCTGTCTTCTTCCCTACTGAATCCTCAGCACCTAAACACAGTGCCTGGCAAACAGCAGTCACTCAATAGATAGTGACAGAAAAAATATATCCAACATGGTGAAACTCTGTCACTACTAAAAATACAAAAACTAGCTGGACGTGGTGGCGCACGCCAGTAGTCCCAGCTACTCAGGAGGATGAGGCAGGAGAATCACTTGAACCCAGAAGGCAGAGGTTGCAGTGATCCGAGATCACGCCACTGCACTCCAGCCTGGGCGACACAGTGAGACTCTGTCTGGAAAAAAAAACAAACAAAACAAACAAACAGAAAAAAAACGGTCTGAGACCTGGGAACAGTCTTCAGTTTTCCAAAGGCTATTACACAGAAGCAAGCCTCAGCCTGAAACATATGTTACTTGTTCAATATGTGTTACTTGAACTCAGTGAGTAGTAATGACAGGAAACGGTGCCAGGCTGTGTGCTAAGCACTTTATATTCATTCACCTATCTAATCCTCAGAACTACCCTAAGAAGTAGGTACTATTATAGTCCCACTTTTACAGATGGAGAAACTGGGGCATAGAGGTTCACCACCTTGTAAGTGACAGAGCTGAGATGTGAACCCCAGCTATCTGGCTCTAAAGTCTATGCCCCTAACCTATATTACATTCTAGCAATGAATGCTCAAACTGAGCTCTAGAGAGATGTAACATTTTCCAAAGGTGTCACAGGAAGAGCATGGCAGAGCTGGGACTGGGAGCCAGGTCTTCCTTCTGTGCAATGTTTCTCCCGCTCTATGATAAGGTATCTGGCCACTGAGGCAGGTCCCTTGGGACTAGAGGCACAAAGAGGGATCTGAAGAGTCTATTAACAGATATCCGGTGCAGAAAAACAGCCCCAGTGGGCTAGGTGACTCAGCAGAAGACAAGAGGAGACAAAGGGTAACCACTAGGGCAGAAACAAGTGTGGCTGCCAAGTCCCTTTTCTTAAGCAGGGAAAGGTAGTGGGGTGCTTTTCGGACGTCCTATTTGAGGCCCAAGATACTCTCTTCCTGCGCTGATTTATCAAGAGCGCCCCTCCCCCACAGCTAGAGCCACCCCAGGGCCATTTCTGCTTCATTACAATTGGGCACACGTGGAGAAAGGATACTACTGGGGAGATCAATTATATTGCCTGATCTGCAACCTGATGTGTGGGTAGGAAGTTGGGGCGGGGCAGTGGAGGAAAAGTTTGGTCAAGCCTGACAAAACCCCAGCAGCTAATCTTACTCCACAGTAAGAGATTATAGCAAAGCATCTATAATCAACTCAGCTTAAGAAGTTTTGACCTTCTGGTTAGGCTTCTTGCCACAACAGAACAGCACCATAACCATGGCTTTCTTCTCCCAACTGGATCTCCAGGAGGGCCTCCAAACCTTCTTTGTTTTGCAATGGATCCCAGTCTATATATTTTTAGGTGAGTGAACCCCGAGGGCTGGAGAGCACATGGGGAACAAACCAAAAGAGTGGCCAATCTCCAGATGAGGAGGGTTCCAAAGAGATCATCTGGGTGATCTCCACCCTCTGGGAAGGATCTGGCTGGCACAAAGGCCAGGAGTGAGGCTGTGGCTGTTCTGGTTTAAAGATTACTCCAGGCCAGGCACGGTGGCTCAGGCCTATAATCTCAGCACTTTGGGAGGCCGAGGCAGGTGGATCACCTGAGGTCAGGAGTTTGAGACCAGCCTGGCCAACATTGTGAAATCTCGTCTCTACTGAAAAAAAAAAAATACAAAAATTAGCCAGGCATGGTGGCATGCACTGGTAATCCCAGCTACTTGGGAGGCTGAGACAGGAGAATCACTTGAACCCGGGAGGTGGAGCTTGCAGTGAGCCAAGATCGTGCCACTGCACTCCAGCCTGGGTGACAGAGCAAGACTCCGTCTCAAGATGAAAAAAAAAAAAAAAAATCACTCCAGTCTTCTCAGGAGCTGTCCCCTATGAACTAGCTGAAAAGAGTCATATTCAGGGACAGGGCAGAAGTGGTGGTGGCTTACAGAGTTGGTGTTACCAGGTAGGTGTAGGGTGATTTTCTAGTCTATGGTTATGGTGAGACAATTCTGGAAAATCTGAGGGCTGCCTGAGTGACATCTCAGACAGAATTTTGAGAAAGAGCCAGTTGTTCTGTGGACTCACAGCACAGAAGTCAACAATGTTGGGCCTCTCCCACCCAAGAAGGCTCTTCTGAGGCAGCTTTTTTTTTGTTGTTGAGATGAAGTTTCACTCTTGTCGCCCAGGCTGGAGTGCAAACGGCAAACGGGCTGACAGCTCCAAGATTTTCCCTGCCAGAAACCAGGGATTTGGGGGTGGTCAATTACAGGTGCAAGCTTGAAAACTGGATGAGGAGAAATAATGTCATCCTGAAGGATGAGACAGGTAGGAGACAGCTGGTTCCAACCCATGGGAGGCTATATGACCCTTAGAGCAGAGGCTCTCAACCAGGGTCCTATAGACCAAAAATTCAGGGTGGATGGGGGTTACTTTGAATTGGGATGAATAAAACTGCCTCTTTCTTTCCACTAACCTCTAACTGAAATGTAGTATTTCCTTCAATGATGAATGTAGGCAATAAACCACGAAGTGTTAGGAGTACCTGTGAGTGTCAGTAACAGACATCACAGAGATTTGCATTTCATATTATAGTTGTTGCAGGCATCTCGAAATTTCATTTATGTTCACGACTACTTCAAAATTCCAGTAGTTATTGGCACTGCTGTTAGATCTGGTTATTTAATGCATACATCAAGAAGCACATATGTTACTATATTATATTGTGGGTGATATTTTGATAACTGAATTTTAATATAATGGGTTTCCTTTGTAAATCTGCGTATTTTATTTTGTGCATTTAAACATATTATTCAGAGAAAGGGTCCATGGCTTCACCAGACTGCCAGAGGGGTCCACAGCCTTCTCAAAATGCAGACTTATTAAGCCTTATTAAAATCAAAACATGCTAAGCCCATTGATGGCTTGACTTTAGCTATATCGAGAGAAGAAAGTCATTTTGTTAGTAAACTTAGTTGTTTCTAGACTTTCATAGTTTCCTTTTGTTTTCCTTTGCATTTCCCCTAACTTCCTCAAAAAGACCCCTTTGATAAGTTCTGACCCTCAGCCAGGAAAGTGAGGAGCACAGGAATGTCCTAAGAGACTTGCTATTGGGGTGGCAGCAACCGTGTCAAATCCGGGTCCCAGAAAGAGTGGGCAGAGATGGGGCAGAGAGAGCAGGGGAAAGAGGTCAAGAGAGGATGAGCTATGTGAGCGGGTCCTTTTAGGTGTAGGGCCTGTCCCACCCAAGAATGCTCTTCTGAGGCAGCTTTTTTTTTTTTTTTTTTTTTTTTTTTTGAGATGGAGTTTCGCTCTTGTCGCCCAGGCTGGAGTGCAATGGCAGGATCTTGGCTCACTGCTACCTCCGCCTCCCGAGTTCAAGCGATTCTCCTGCTTCAGCTTCCCGAGTAGCCACCACGCACAGCTAATTTTTGTATTTTTAGTAGAGACGGGGTATCGCCATGTTAGCCAAGCTGTTCTCAAACTGCTGACCTCAGGTGATCCGCCGACCTAGGCCTCCCAAAGTGCTGGCTGGGATTACCGGCATGAGCCACCGCGCCGGGCCGAGGCAGTGTTTCTAATTAAAATGTACTCATTTTTCTGCCAGAAAATGATACTTTCTCATATATATTTTTCTCTATTTCATTTCCCCTCTCAAAGGACACTGTGTCCTGCTGGGTATAGGGTAGAGAGTGTATCAGACAACTGGATATGTGAGGGACCAAGAAGGTGAGGATTAGCCTCCAAGTAATGCCCTTTTACCCCCAAATCTCAACGGTTTCTAGTTGTCCCAGAAGAGCTGGAGGAGTGGAGTGGGGATGATACCTATGGGTCTTCAGTGGAAACACATAAGAATAAATGGGGCCAGGTGCGGTGGCTCACGCCTGTAATCCCAGCACTTTGGGAGGCCGAGGCGGGTGGATCACAAGATCAAGAGATCGAGACCATCTTGGCCAACATGGTGAAACCCCATCTCTACTAAAAATAGAAAAATTAGCTGTGTGTGGTGGCGCGTGCCTGTAGTCCTAGCTACTCGGGAGGCTGAGGAAGGAGAATCACTTGAGCCCGAGAGGCAGAGGTTGCAGTGAGCCAAGATTGCGCCACTGCACTCCAGCCTGGTGACAGAGCAAGACTCTGTCTCAAACAAAAAAAGTAAAAAATAAAAAATAAAAATAAAAATAAAGAATAAACGGGATTTTTTTTCACCTTCATTTTTAAAAGCTATTTTTATTGTGGTACAATACCTAGAACATAAAATTTACCATTTTAACCATTTCTAAGTGTGCTCTAAGTACATGTCATTAAGTACATTCACAATGCATGGCCACCATCCATCTCCAGAATTTTATCTTCCCAAACTGAAACTCTGTATCCATTATACAATAACTCCCTAATTCCCCCTCCCTCCAGCCCCTGGCAACCACCATTCTGCTTTCTGTCTCTATGAATTTACCTATTCTAGGTACCTCATATAATTGGAATTATTATTCCAGTGTTTGTCCTTTCATGATTGGCTTATTTTACTTAGTATAATGGCTTTAAGGCTCACCATGTGGTATCATGGGTCAGAATTTATTTCCTTTGAAAGGCTGAGTTATACGGTGCCTTGTGTGGATATGCCACATATTGTTTTCCATTCATCTATTGATGGACATTTTGGCTATTGTGAGTAATGTTGCTATGAATATAGATGTACAAACATCTCTTTGAGACTCTGCTTTCAATGCTTTTGATATATACCCAGAAATGGAATTCCTAGATCACACAGTAATTCTGTTTTTATTTTTATTTTTTGGAATTGCCATCCTGTTTTCCTCAATGGCTGCACAATTTCACATTCCCACCAACAGTGCACAAGAGTTTCAATTTCTCCACATCCTCACCTATACTTCTTATTTTCTGTTTTTTAAATAATAGCCATCCCAATGGGTGTGAGATGATCTCATTGTGGTTTTGCTTTACATTTCCCTGATGATCAGTAATGTTGAGCATCTTTTCATGTGCTCGTTGGCCATTTGATTTGACTTCTTTTAGACTGATTAGCTTTACCATTCCATTTGTCTTTCTCTTCTAGTTTAGGTGCTATACATCTTGTTTCTGTTCTTTTAGTGATTATGCTAGAAATTACAACACAAATCCTGGGTCTTGAAGGTTACCAAGGTAGCTTCAGTGTCCAACAGGGCGTGATGCCCACAGAGGTGCCTAAGATATTCAAATATGTTCAATCCAACAGTTATAGATTAAATACTAATGATATGAGCTTGGGCTGTCCTTGCTGTGAGATCCTTGCAGCCTCCTTACTATCTAGTAACAGAGATAAACCAATCATTCATTCAATCATTGTCCGCATTTTATGTGCCAGTGCTGGACATATACACAGATCACTATAATGTAAGACAGACTGTGGTGAGTGAAAGAGCCATGACAAAGTGATATTAGGGTATCAGAATAAGAAATTATTACATAAGTTGAACAGATCAGGGGAGACAGGAAAGGGAATCACCGTGGAATGGCAAACAGGACATGAGTTCTGGAGTTCATCAGACTTAGATGGCAATTAGCTATGTGACTCCAAACAAGTACTGCAATCCCTCTAAGTCTCAGTATCCCCATCCTCTCAGTCTGGTCCATGGGAAATGCTCCTACAGAAATGTCTGCCTTCCTCCCTTCCTTCCTCCTCTTCTTTCTCGCCTATCTTTCCTTCCTCCTTTTCTTTCTCGCCTTCTTTCCTTCCTTCCTTCTATCTTGCTCAGAGCCTCCCTCAGTGCTTCCCCTCCTTCCCAAATGATGTTCAGAATCATAGCTGATTACTGAGCATTACTGGAAGTAATGGGGAGGAAATAGAGAAAATGGAGGAAAGGCAGAGGGACAAGAAGGAAGGAGGAAGCAAGAAGAGAGGAATGAGAAAATGGCTTGGAGGAGATTTGGAACACAAATATTCATGTCCTTAAAATTAGGCTGTGGCTCTGACAGCCCCTCTGAGGGCCAGCTTTCATTCAGAGGATGGCTTTCCCTCATCTCTTCCGGGCTTGTATCACCATCCCCCTAAACTATCTCAATATCCTTTTTCCTGATCGTCTAACCTCTGATCTCCACCCTCTCCAATCTATTCCAGTGCTTACTTCTGGAGGTCTTTCAAAAGCATCTTTTTTTTTTTTTTTTTTTTTTTTTGAGACGGAGTCTTACTCTGTTGCCCAGGCTGGAGTGCAGTGGGGCAATCTCGGCTCACTGCAACCTCTGCCTCCCGGGTTCAAGCAATTCACCTGCCTCAGCCTCCTGAATAGCTGGGATTACAGGTGTGTGCCACTACACCCAGCTAATTTTTTTTTTTTTTTTTTTTTTTTTTGAGGCAGAGTCTCGCTCTGTCGCCCAGGCTGGAGTGCAGTGGCGCGATCTCGGCTCACTGCAAGCTCCGCCTCCCGGGCTCACGCCATTCTCCTGCCTCAGCCTCCCGAGTAGCTGGGACTACAGGTGCCCGCCACGATGCCCGGCTAAGTTTTTTGTATTTTTTAGTACAGATGGGGTTTCACCGTGTTAGCCAGGATGGTCTCGATCTCCTGACCTTGTGATCCGCCTGCCTCGGCCTCCCAAAGTGCTGGGATTACAGGCGTGAGCCACCGCGCCTGACCATTTTTTTTGTATTTTTAGTAGAGACAGGGTTTTGCCACGTTGGCCAGGCTGGTCTCGAACTCCTGACCTCAGGTGATCTGCCCTCCTCAGCCTCCCAAAGTGCTGGGATTACAGGCGTGAGCCACCGCCTCAAAAGCATATTTGATTACATCCCTCTCCTGCTCAAAAATAGTCAGTGGTTTCCCATTGCCTAAGCGATGATGTATAAAGGTATCAGACTGGGCATTCAAAGCCCTCCTCCACTCTCTGGTGCTAACCCCTTGCCAGCTCGTCCTCCTACTCTTCCCTACGTGATTGCCTTGCGTTCCAGGCAATCTATTCACTAAACAAACAGGAAATGTACTCTCCCACTCCTTCACCTCTGCTCCCACTACTCCCACTACTCCTGCCAGTGGAAAGATGGCATGATAGCTCTTCCTGGACTATCCAGGGACAGCGCCTCCTTTTAGATACTACTCAAGTCATATCTTCTCTGTAACATTTTCCAGACAACCCAAGACTATATCGCCTCTGAAAGTCTAGAGCATTTTGTAAGAATGGCTGGGTAGCAGCCATTATATCTTTTGTGCCCTCTACCCAGTAAGCTCCATGAGAACAGGAGCCCTTTCTTATCATTATTATATTTCATGCAAGACCAAGCTTGACACTAACTTGAAGGTCTTCCAGATTTCTTCTTCCTCAGCAGAAATCTTTAAATTCACTCTTATTCTTTTTTCTCTCCCTTGGACATCCTTTTTGAGTGTGTGGGACTGCCCTCTTTCTCTGGTTTCTGGTACTGTAAAAAATAGAACAGGTTGGGTGCAGTGGCTCATGCCTGTAATCCAAATATTTTGGGAGGCCAAGGTGGGAGGATCGCTCGAGCCTGGGAGTTTGAGACCAGCTTGGGCAACACAGTGAGACTCCATCTCTACAGAAAAAAAAAAAAACCAAAAAATTAGCCAGGCATGGTGGTGCATGCCTGTGGTCCTAGCTATTGGGCAGGCTGAAATGGGGGGCTCATTTGAGCCTAAGAGGTAAAGGTTAGAGTGAGTTGTGATCACGCTATTGCACTCTAGCCTGGGTGACAGAGTGAGATCCTGTCTCAAAATAAATAAATAAAAATAGAACATAGTCTTCAGACCAGTTCTGTCACTTACTTGCTATGAGACCTTATGCAAGTGAGTCTCTGTTATTTTCTATGTGACCTTGAGCAAGTAAGTCATTCACCCTGTACCATAACAGAAACAGCATAGTACCTGCCTCTCAAGACTGTTCCAGAGATCTTTGAGGTGAGAAAATCCTCAATACATGTTAATTTTCTTCCTTTTAACTACCGAAATTGACTACTTGGAGCCCAACCACCACACCTGGTAAGATACTACCAACCTTGTCAATCTTGCCACTTGATCAAGAGAGGAGTGACAACCACTCCTCTGAGGCAGACACCTTAGACACTGACTTTATTGCATCTTCAGGAAGAATAATGATAACTAAAGCAGATACAGGCTTTTTCTTTTTCTTATTTTCTTTCTTTTTTTTTGGAGACAGAGTCTTGCTCTGTCTCCCAGGCTGAG
Organism: Pan paniscus; assembly: GCF_029289425.2. Lineage (NCBI taxonomy): Eukaryota > Metazoa > Chordata > Mammalia > Primates > Hominidae > Pan > Pan paniscus. Next base: position 69,861,370 of record NC_073272.2, read on the forward strand.
GCTGGAGTGCAGTGGTATGATCATAACTCACTGCAGCCTCAAACTCCTGGGTTCAAGCGATCCTCTTGCCTCAGCTTCCCGAGTATCTGGGACTACAAGTGTGCACCACCATGCTTGGTTAATTTTTAAATTTTTTTGTAGAGACGAGGTCTCACTATGTTGCCTGGGTTGGTCTCGAACTCCTGGACTCCAGGGATCCTCCTGCCCTGGCCTCCCAAAATGCTGGCATTACAGGAGTGAGCCACCATGCCTGGCCTAGACTTTGATGCATTCCCAGCATTCCCACATACCCATTCACGGCATCTTTCATTAATCCCCTTCCATCACCCCAGCATCAACTCAGCTGCGTTGGGCTGAAAAATTCTACCTCCTTGGTGACTTTCAAATTGGTAAGTGAAATAGTAGCCTATTTCAGGTTCCCATTGGCTTTCATCTGAATGCCAAAACTCTTAGCTGATCTCTTTGCCTATAGTTTCTCTTGCTCTCACAGTTATTCCAGATTATCTTCCTGAAACAGACACAATCATGCTACTCTTCTGCTCTCTGCTTACTAACCTTTACTGGCTATTCATTTCCTTCAGCATCAGGCCTAATCTCTCCAGTTTCCTTCCCAGCTTCATCTCCTGTACCACGGCTTCCTTAGGCTGCCTGTGTTTTTGCAGGTAATGATGTTACTCCCAGGCCTTGGACTCTCCCATCTCCTGGCCTTTGTTCAGGCTCTTCTTTGTGCATGGAGGACCCTTCCTCTACCAATCCATCTGACAAAAATCCTACCTTTCCTCCAAAATTCAACTTTGAACCTTATCTTTCACAAGAAACCCAGAGCTTCTCCAAGACAGGAATTTTGTTTTCCACGTGTATTAATGTGAGTTAATACACATGAGGTACTTAAAATAGTTATTGGCACATAATGAATGCTATCTACTTTTTTTCCTACAGCTTGGAGTAAAGATACATGATCTCTCTGATTCTTAGTTTCTTCATCTGTAAAACAAGATAATAAAATTATCCACCTATGAGGATTGCAAGAACATTAAATGAGATAATATACATTAAGTGCTGAACAGAGTGCTGTTTCACAACAAATGGTCAATACATGGTATCAAGGACCATGCTTGCATTATTTTCATCATTTCCATATTTACTCCTTTCACCCTCCCCTTTCCAGTTCCCAACCCTGTCCCCATGGCTTTTAACATAGAGATTTCATATGAGGTAGGCTCATCAATGTTTACCGAATTATTAAATTACCTGTCACTCCTACAAGTTCTTATATTTATAGTTTATTTGGATCCAACAACTAATCACAAAGCCACAGAAATTCCTCTTTGACAAACTACTTTTGTTTTTTGTTGTTGTTGTTTTTTTGTTTTTTTTTAATTTCTGAAGGCATTGAGCCAACTGACTAGATTAGGCAAGCATTGCCAACATTCAGATTTAGGTCATTGCCCCGAAACATGAAACATAATGTTTTCACCCATAAGAATTATAGGTTTTCACCTTACACTGGAAATAACTCGTTGCCTATATCCTTACACTCACATGCACACCTTATAACTTCAGATAGCCTTTCCTTGTTTGGAATAAGGTTTCTCTTCCTATTAACTTTCACCTGCAACTTGGAGAATTGTGAAATTGAACTTCTTCCTTCACTATAATTCAATGTAATGAATATTTATCATAAGCTATCTCTCTGTGTTTGGCACTGTGCTAAAGGCCAAACTTACTGTCTGATAGGGAGAGAGACAGACATATGAGGTACTAATTACACCATCAAACAAAATGAACCAGAACCAGAAAGAAGCACGAGTAATGTCTTGGGAGTGTGCAGAAGAGGGAGTCCTTAATTCTGACCAGGAGATGAGCAAAGATATCACAAGGAAGTGTCATTTGAGCTAAACCTTAAAGCCTGAGATAATTTTGATAAGCAGAAAGTTGGAAAGAGAGTAATAAAAATAAGGGAACAGTATCATCAAAGGCACAGAAATGTGAATTACATGGTGAGTTGAGGGAATGGGAAGTAGACAAAGGTGGTCGGGCCCGTTTCCCATACTTTAGCCATTTGTGTCCCATCTTCTGGCTCTTTCCACAGCTGTGTACCACCTATGCTATTATTACTTAACATACTTTTCCTTCAAATTAAGTCATCTCTGTAGCCTAAATTAATGTATTTTAACAGGAAATTTTATATCGCTACCATGAATTTGCTTTTATTCTCTATGCATTAAAATAACTTTTTATCCATACACCACCTTGGATCATCTAATGTCCCTACAGGGCATGGGAACACTAGGCTACGAAACACTTTGAGAAATACTAGGCTGCAGCATAAGGAATGTGAGTACGGGTACTGAGAGATGAGGCTAGGAAGATACATGGGGCTAGGCCGGTGAGGGCCTTGAATGCCAAGCCAATGTGTTCAGACTTTATTCTGTCAGCAGTTGGAAAATATTGATGGTTTTGGAGGAAGCAAACAACATTATGTGATTGTGCTTTTTAAAAATTTCTGGCAGAGGTGTGGGAAATGGATTGGAGGGGAAGAAACCCATAGCTGAAGGGCAGACAAAAGGCTGCAGTCCAGACTAGAAAAAAATCAAGTCCTGGACCATAGCAGTAGCAATGGGGACAGAGGCAGGAAGACGGATAGGAGAAGTTTTTTGTTTGTTTGTTTGTTTGTTTGTTTGTTTGGAAAGGGAAAGAAGTCAAAGATGGCCTAAAAATATTGAACCTATGACATTTATCTTGAGGCCTGAAAGATGAATAGGAACTAGCCAGACACAGAGCTGAAGAGAGAGTTTTCCAGGCAAAGGGGACGGCATGCAGAGAAGCCCTGAAGCTAGAGAGCACTTGAAGGAGCTGAAAAAAATAGCATGGTGGAATGCAAAGAACAAGGTGGTGGCCAGAGACTAGATCACCAAGATCTCCTAACCCTTCTAAGCCAGGGTTAGGAGACTGGACTTGATCCTAAGGGCCACAGGAAACCATATTTATTGTTGAATTGTTAAATTACCATATACTCCCACAGGTTCTTATATTTATAGTTAACTTAGATACAGTAAGTAATCATAAAGCCACAGATATGCCTCTTTGATAAACCAGCCATGTCCTTGGCTACATGCTATAGATTGATAGAGACAGACTTGCATTTAATGCACTGGCTGCATCATGGCTCAAATGGAAGCAGGCAGCCTATTTAGAAGACACTGGTAGTCATCCAGGTGAGAGATAATGGTGGCTTTGACCAAGTGGTAGCATGGAGGTGGGAAATAGAATAATTTGAAAGATATCTGGAAGGCAGAACTGGCAAGAATTGGTAAATGACTAAAGGGAAGTAACAGCTAGAGCTTAGTGGTTAAGGGTACAGTCTCTGGAGTAAGACAATCTTGGTTTTCAGCCCTGGCCACTCACCTGCTAGCTGTCTAATCTTGGAACAATGTAACCACTCTGAACCTCAGGTCCTCATCCACAAAATGATAATGATTACTGTTCTCATGGGGTCTTTATGAAGATTAAATAAACTATGCCATGTGAAACAGTTTTACATGATAAGTGTACAATAGATATTGGCTATTAATCTATGGGCTAAGTGAGCAAGTGAGAGGAATCAGAGATGATTTGAAGAAAGGACCCACTTAGGTCATATTGGTACCATTTTTAACTTAAGCTAGTAATCATTAGCAATTTGAGGCTGTACAGGTTTAACTTTTTTTAAAGTCAGGATCAGGGATAAAGAGTGACATTATGTAATGATAAATGGGCTGATTCACCAAGAAAACAACTATCCTAAATGTGCATGCATCAAATGATAGAATTGCAAAATATATGATGCAAAAACTGATGGTGCTGAAAAGAAAAATAGACAAATTAGCAATTATATTTGGAGACCTCCTTGACAACTACAATCAATCAAAACTCACCTAACATGAAATAAATAACCCATCACTATAATCTTAATTTTAGAAGGTTAGAAACCTTCCAAAAAGAGATTTTCAGACCCAGATGGTTTCAACAGCAAATTCTACGAACATTTTACAGAAAAAATATCACGAGTTCTATGCAATCTCTGCAAGAAAGCTTAAGAGAAAGGAACATTTCCCAACTCATTTACGAGGCCACATCCTGATACCAAAATCAGACAAAGATAGTACAAAAAAGGAAAAGAAAACTACAGACTAAGATCCCTCATATATATAAATGAAAAAAGCAACAAAATATTAACAAATTGAATCCAGCAATACATTACAAAGAGTAATGCACCATGACCAAGTGGCCTTTATCCAGGAAGGCAAGTGTAAATATTTGAAAATAAATCAATGTAAACTACCATACTAACCATCTAAGCATGAAAAAACCCCATGTAATCATATCAATTGACAAACTTCAACATGTAATCATGATAAAATCTCTCAGCAAACTAGGAATAGAAGAGAACTTCCTCAACCTGATAAAGGGCATCTACAAAAAAAAAAAAAACCCTACAGTTAACATCACACTTGATCATGAAAGATGAAATACTTTCTCCCTAAGATTAGAAACAAAGCAAGGATGTCCACTCTCACCACTTGTATTCAACGGTATGCTAAAAGCCCTAGCAAATGCAATATGGCAAAAAGAAAAAAAGAAATAAATGCATACAGATCGGAAAAAAAGAGAAATAAAACTGTCCTTACTTGTAGATGACATGATAGTATGTATGGAAAATCCCAAGGACTCTACTTTAAATAAAACAAAAACCTCCAAGAACTAACAAATGAGATTAGCCAGTCACAGGATACAAGATCATGCATAAAAATTAATCACATTTCTATATACTAGCAGAGAAGAATTGAAAATAGAAATTAAAAAAAAACCATTTAAATACCTTCAAAAATAAAATGTTTGGGAATAAATCTAGTAAACCATACAGGATTCATAGGCTAAAAACTGTAAAATGCTGATGAATAAAATAAAAGATCTAAATAATTAGAGACATACCATGTTCACAGATTGGAAGATTCAACACAGTAAAGATGCCAATTCTCCCCAGATTGATCTATAAGTATAATGCAATTCAAGTAAAAATCACAGTCAGGCTATATTAGGTAATAGTTTTGCATAAATATTAAATTTCCCAAGTTCGATAATAGCATTGTGGGTGCTATAAGGGAAGAGAATATCGTTTTTCTTGCAAAATACATGCTAAAAACTATTTAGAAGCAAAAGGTTGTAATCTCTGTGATGTATTCTCAAATACAAACATATATGTATATACTTACATTTTTACATTTAAAGATAAATCAAATGTAAAATGTTGACAATGGGTAGATGTAGATGAAGATTAAACAAGACTTTATTAAAATAATCTTGTTTTTTCAAAATAAAAAGTTTAATTAAAAAACCTCCATCAAGAGTTTTTGTAGAAATAAACAAGCTGATTCAAAAATTTATATAGAAAAACAAAGAAACTACAAATAATTAAAACAATTTTGAGAACGAATAAAGTTAAAGGAATTATACCATCTGATTTTGAGACTTAACATAAGACTAGAGCAATCAAGACAGTGATGTATTTGTGAAGGAATAGATATATTGATCCACAGAACAGAAAAGAGTCAAGAAATAAACACATGAATATAGTCAATTGATTTTTGACAAAGATGAAAAAGCAATTCCATGGAGGATGAATAAGTCTTTTCAAGGAACGGTGTAGGAAAATTTGATGTCCATATGTGGCAAAATGAATCTTGACCCAAACTTCAGGCTCTATAAAAATTAACTCAAGTATGACATCAACAAGATGGTGAATGGGAAGTCCATCACATCTCTCCAGAGCAACAAGAATCTGGCAGCCATCCATGGACCAAAGTACCTTTGTGGGAATTTTGGACCCAGGTAGGATGTTGCAAAACTCTAGTAGAGTCCAACACCAAGGAAGGCTGTTTTGAGAGGGCAGGCCCACACCCAGGCTTGTTGACTGTGGTGAAGGTTACAGACCTGGAAATAGCCTCATCCCCCTGTAAACTCAGCTACAATGCCATTTGGTCATGATTCTGCCACCAAAATCATCTTCCAAGGCATCCAGGAGGAGTCACAACCATCTGTGCCTCAAGTTACAGGACTGCCAATCTTGGTCCCAGCAGTATACCCTGAAGCAGCCTTATAACTCAGCTCTGGTCACACTCTGCTGTGGTATGGGAGCAATTATGCCTTCCCAGGGGCTTGCTGGGAGTCATGCCTGTCTGTGCCATAGGAAGCAAGCTTGCTAACCTTGGTATCACAGCAGATCCTGAAACAGCCCCGTAACTTGGGTCCAGCTCCATTCAACTGTACAGGGCAGTCCTGTCCACCCAGGAACCTGGCAGGAGGCACACCTGTCCATGCCCATGGAGGCAGGCCTGCAGGCCTCAGTCTTGGCTATAGACCTTGAGGCAGTTCTATGACTTGGTTCTAGCCCTTCTCAGCCACAGTCCCGGGCCTGTCCTGCCTGCCCAGGGACCCACCCAGTGACCTAGCAGAAGCCCCCCCATAAACCTGCTGAAATCACTCTATAAAGACTGATTTGCTCCTTCAAATGCACAGAAACCAATGAAAGGCTATACAAATAACAAATAATCCAGCAAACATGACATCATCGAAGAAAACTAGTATAATTCCAGTAACAGCCCAAATAAATGGAGATCTATTAAAGGCTTGAAGAAGAATTCAAGATAATCATCCTGAAGTGCAGTGAGTTGTAAGAGAACACAGACAACTGAACAAAATCAGAAAAACAACACATAAATGAGATGAGAAGTTTAATAAAGAAATAAAAACCACAAAAAGGACCCAAACAGAAATCCTGGAGCTGATGTATACAATGACAGAACTGAAAACTAAAAGAAAGAGTTTCAATAGCAGACTTGATCATGCAGAAGAAAGAAATGGGTAACACAAAGATAGGTGATTTGAAATTAGCCAATTAGAGAAACAAAAAAAGAAAAAAAAATGAAAATGAGTGAAGAAAGCATAAGGAACGTATGGGACACAATAAGCAAATGAATCTGCTAATTATGGGTGTCCCATAATTTAGGAGAAGAAAAAGAGAGAGAAAGAAACGGAAAGATTATTTCAAGAAATAATGGTTGGAAACTTCACAAATCCTAGGAAAGAAATGGACATCAAGATTCATGAAGCTCAGAGGATCCCAAGCAAGATCAACTCAAAGAAGAATATCCTGAAGCACATTATAATCAAATTGTCAAAAGTCAAAGACAAAAGAGAATATTGAAAGCATTAAGAGAAAAGAGTCTCACCACATACAAGGGAACCTCATCAGCAAACTTCTCAGCAGAAATCTTGCAGGCCAGGAGGGAGTGGGATGATACATTCAAAGTGCTAAAAGATGAAAAAACTGCCCATGAAGAATACTATAACCAGCAAAGTGGTCATTCATAAATGAAGGAACAATAAAGACATTCTCAAAGCCAGGCATGGTGGCTCATGTCTGTAATCCCAGCATGTTGGGAGGCTGAGGTGGGAGGATTGCTTGAGGCCAGTTTGAGAACAGCTGGGGCAACATAGTGAGACTCTGTCTCTACAGAAATAAAAATAATAAAATTACCCAGGCATGGTGATGTCCAGCTACTTGGACTTCCAGCTACTTGGGAAGCTAAGGCAAGAAGATCGCTTGAGCCCAGGAGTTCAAACTTCAGTGAGCTATGAGCATGCCACTGCACTTCAGCATAGGTGACAAAATGAGACCCCATCTCTAACAACAAGAAAAAAAGACATTTCCAGACAAATAAAAGATAAAGGATTTCATCACGACTAGACCTACCTTACAAGAAATGCTAAAGAAAGGTGTTTAAGTTGAAATGAAAGGATACTAAATAACAACATTAAAACATATAAAAATATGAAACTCACTGGTAAAGGTAAATATATCATCAAATCCAAAATACTCAGAATACTGCAATGGTAGTGTGTAAATCACTTTTAACTTTATATCTTTTTATATCATGTATCCATTAACAAATTATTGTAGCTGTAGTTATTTTTAGTACTTTTGTCACTTATGTTAGAGTTAAAAGTGGAAATCAAAAAGTATCTTGAGGCAAATGAAAATGGAAACACATCATACCAAAACTTATAGAATGCAGCAAAAACAGTTCTAAGGGGAAAGTTTATCATGATAAATACCTACATAAAGAAAAAAGGAATGTCACAAATCAATAACCTAACTTTACATCCCATGAAACTAGAAAAAAAAGAATAAAATAACCCTAAGATAAACAAAAGTAACAAACCCTTAGCTAAACTAACCAAGGAAAAAAGAGACACAATATCAAATAAATAAAATCAGAAATAAAAGAGGAGACATTACACCTGATGACACAGAAATATAAAGGTCATAAAAGACTACCATGAACAATCATATGCCAAAAAATTGGATAACCTAGAAGAAATGCATATGTTTCTAGACACGTACAACCTACCAAGAATAAATTATGAAGGAAGAAAATCTAAACAGATCAATGACAAATGAAATTTAATCGATAATCAAAAACCTCCTAACAAAGAAAAGCCCAGGACCAGACAGCTTCCTAGGTGGTCAGTAGTTCAAGACCAGCTCGGCCAACATGGTGAGTTTGAGACCAGCCTGGCCAACATGCTGAAAATACAAAAATTAGCCAGGCATGGTGGCGTGCTCCTGTAGTCCCAGCTACTCGGGAGGCTGAGGCACGAGAATTGCTTGAACCAGGGAGCAGTGAGCCGAGATCACGCCATTGCACTCCAGCCTGGGCAACAGAGTGAAAGTGTGTGTCAAAAGAAAAAAAAAAAAAAAGGATTAATGTCAATCCTTCTCCAACTCTTCCAGAAAACTGAAAAGGCAGGAGCACTTCCAAACTCCTTTTACAATGCAAGCACTACCCTGATACCAAAGCTAGGCAAGGATAGTCCCAGAAAAGAACATTACAGGCCCATATCCCTGATGAACATAGATGCAAAAAATCCTCAACAAAATACTAGCAAACCAAATTCAACAGCACATTAAAAGGAGCGTACACCACGATCAAGTGGGATTTATCCCTGGGATGCAGGGGTGGTTCAACATGCATATGTCAATAAATGTAATATACCACATTAAGAGAAGAATAAAAATCATAAGATCATCTCAATAGGTGCAGAAAAAGCATTTGACAAAATTTAACATCTTTCCATGATAAAAACTCTCAGCAAATTAGACATAGAAGGAATGGATCTCAACATAATAAAGGCCATATATGAAAAGTCCACAGCTAACATCATACACAATGGTGAAAAGCTGAAAGCGTTTCCTCTAAGATTAGAAACAAGGCAAGGGTGCTCATTCTGCCATTTCTATTCAACACAGTACTGGATGTCCTACCAAGAGCAATTACACAAGAAAAAGAAATAAAAGGCATCTAAATTGGAAAGAAAAAAGTTAAATTGTCTCTGTTAGCAGATGACATAATCTTATATAGAAAACCCTAAAGACTCCACCAAAAAATTGTTAGAACTAATAGATGAATTCAGTAAAGTGTCAGGATATAAAATGAACATACAAAAATCAGTTGCATTTCTATACACTGACAATAAACTATCCAAAAAAGAAATGAAGGAAAACAACTCAATTTACAATATCACTAAAAGGAATAAAATACTTAGGAATAAATTTAACCTAGGAGGTGAAAGATCTGTATACCAAAAACTGTAAGACATTGAAAAAAATCGAAGAAGACACAAATAAGTTGAAAGATATCCTGTGTTCATGGATTGGAAAAATTAACATTATTAACATGTCTATACTACTCAAAGTGAGCTATAGATCCAATACAATCCCTATGAAAATTCCAATGACATTTTTAAAAGAAACATAAAAAAATCCTAAAATTTGTATGAGACAACAAAAGACCCTGAATAGCCAAAGTACTCTTGAGAAAGAAAAACAAAGCTAGAGGCATCACACTTCCTGATTTCAAACTATATTACAAAGCCATAGTAATCAAAACACTATGGTACTGACATAAAAACAGACACAGAAACCAATGAAATAAGATAGATAGCCCAGAAATAATCCCATGCATTTATAGTCAACTAATCTTTGAAATGGGTCCCAAGAATACACAATGGGAAAAGGACAGTTTCTTCAATAAATGGTGTTGAACTAGACATCCTCATGCAAAATAATGAAACTAGACTCTTACCTTATGACATACACAAACATTAACTTGAAATGGATTAAAGACTTAAATGTAAGACCTGAAATCATTAAACTCCTAAAAGAAAATATAGGGAAAAAGCTCCTTGACATTGGCCTTGACAATGATTTTTTGGATATGACAACAAAAGCACAGGCAACAAAAGCAAAAATAAACAAGCAGGAGTACCTCAAACTAAAAATCTTCTGCCTAGCCAAGGAAACAATCAACAAAATGAAAAGGCAACCCACAGAATGGAAGAAAATATTTGCAAACCATATATCTTATAAGGGGTTAATCTCTAAAATATACAAAGAACTCATACCACTCAATAGAAAAAAATAAAATAACATAAACTTTTTAATAGGCAAAGGACTTGAATAGACATTTTTCCAAAGAAAACATACAAATAGCCAACGGGTATATGAAAAGGGGCTCAACATTATTAGTCATCAGGGAGCTGCAAATCAAAACCACAGTGAGATATCACCTTACACCTGTTAGGATAGCTATTATCAAAAAGACAAATGATAAGTTTTGGTGAGGATATAGATAAAAGGGAATCTTTGTACACTGTTGGTAGGTATGTAAATTGTTACAACCAGTATGGAAAATAGTGGGGAGTTTCCAACAGTAATGAAATTAGTGTCTTGAAGAAATATCTGCACCCCCATGTTCACTGCAGTATTATTCGTAATAACCAAGATGTGGGATCGACCTAAGTGTCCACTGGCAGATGAATGAATAAAGAAAGTGTCACACACACACACACACACACGAATATTATTCAGCCATAAAAAGGAGATCCTGCCATTTGCAATAACATGGATGAACCAGGAGGATACTATGCTAAGTGAAATAAGCTAGACACAGAAAGAAAAATACCATATGATCTCACTTAGAGCTGGATGTGGTGTCACATGTTTGTAATCCTAGCTACTCAGGAGGCTGAGGTGGGAGCAACACTTCAGCTCAGGAATTTGAGACCAGCTTGGGCAGCACAGAGAGAACCTGTCTCTAAATATATATATTTGTAAATAAATGTAAATTAAATTCATAGAAGCAGAGAATAGAATGGTGGTTGCCAGGAGCTGGGGCAGAGGGAAAATAAGGAAAAATTTGTCAAAGGGCACAAAATTTCAGTTACAAAAAGAATAATTTCTGGGAATCTAAAGTATAGCAGCATTAATAATACTGTATTATATGCTTGAAATTTGCTGAGTGGATCTTAAGTATCCTCACCTCTAGCCACAAACACACACAAAGGGTAACTATGTATGGTGGTGAATGTATTGATTAATTTGATTGTTGTAATCATCACACAATGTATACCTGTCTCAAATCATCACATTGTGCACATTGAATATACACCATTTTTATTTGTAAATTATACCTCCATAAAACTGGTAAAAATGAACTTGAAGTGTATTGTAGATCTAAATGTAAAAAAAGAAAACTGTAAAATGTTTAGTAGAAAACACAGGGGAGGCCAGGGGCAGTGGCTCACACCTGTAATCCCAGCACTTTGCGAGGCTAAGGCAGGAGGACCACTTGAGACCTGGAGTTTGAAACTAGCCAGGGCAACATAGCAAGACCCTGTCTCTACAGAAAAATACAAAATAAATTGGCTGGGTGTGGTGGCATGCTCCTGTAGTCCCAGCCACTCTGGAGGCTGAAGTGGGGGGATCGCTTGAGCCCAGGAAGTGGAGGGTGCAGTGAGTTGAGCCGAGATCACGCCATGGAACGCCAGTCTGGGTGACAGAGCCAGATCCTGTCTCAAAAAAAAAAAAAAAAAAAAGAAAAAAGAAAGAAAGAAAGAAAAGAAAAGAAAATATAGGGGAAAAATCTTCATGACATGAGGTTAGACAAAGAGTTCTTTCAGTTTGACACCAAAAGCACAATCTATAAAAGAAAAAAAATTAATAAGTTGGGCTTCATCAATATTAAAAGCTTTTGCTGTAAAAAGGACCCTGTTAACAAGAATGAAAAGATAGACACAGATTAGGAGAAAATGTTTGCAAATCACATATCAGACAAAAAAACTTATATCCAAAATGCATAAAGAACTACCGAAAGTCAACAGTAAGAAAACAACCCAATTGAAAAATGGGCAAAAGATGTGAATGGACACTTCACCAAAGAGGATATACAGAAAGCAGACAAGCACATGAAAAGCTGTTACGCATCACTAGCTATTGGAGAAAGGTAAGTTAAAATTATGATGAGCTACCAATGCGCATATATTAGTTTTTTTTTTCTTCTTTTTTTTTCTTTTCTTTTCCCCCAGTGCACATATATTAGAATGGCTTGGCCATCTTCACTACAAACTAAATTAGGAGCCTAGCTATGTGAACTTCCTCTTTGATAACCCTCTCCAAGACGCCTCACTTGAACGTGACAAGAGAAATTGGAACCATCTTCTGGTGTCAAGGCCATAATACCTAAGGGAGTGTCACACATACATAAATGCTTGTTCTTCATCATTCCTTCTTCAGATACCCTTGCTTTATGTCACGGAACTCTTTTTACATGAGACTTAGCTCTTCCACATTTGGCTTCTATTTCTCCTATATCTTTAAATTCCACTTTTGTTACCGTGCACGACACTGATGACACTCGGGCTGGGTCTGGAAGCCTTGCTCTGAAAAAAACGTTCCTGGTCTCCTGCCGGGTCATATCTGCAGTTCCAATAGGTTCCACAAGGGGGATGGTGTTACCCAGGTAAGGGCTCTTAGACCGCCTTTAGGACTGGTGGATGAATGAATCAGATAAAAGGCACACAACTAATCCGTCTATGCTTTTAAAATAACATCACATTTAAATAACACTATACATGCTGACTAAATAGTAATTATCAAGTTTACTACTGAAAAGAGAAAACATTTTCTTATTTCGTTTTCAATTGGTCTACAGATATTTGTTGAACACCTACTGTGTGCCAAGCTCTCTTCTAAATACTGGGGAAACAAACAAAATGTATTTGAAACAAAATATAAAAGAAATGATACACTTAGGCTAACTTTAATTAGTGATTATTCTTATTTAACTTTATCTGAATTTCCTTCTGAAGCTTAACTGGCAAATTTACTCTCCTCTTTGATGAAGGGCATAGATAGCAAGGCTTTTTCTCCATGGCAGGCTTCCCATAAAACTCCTCCCACCACGCTTTCCTGTCTAATTTGAATGCTTACAACAACTATCTCGACCAGTGCTTATGAGGGCAATTCAGCCTATTACAAAGGTTTCTTCTACTCCATAACATGTCTTTTTAAAGCACTGTCCACTCAGCCTTTTTCCTGCTATTTTCATTTATGTCCAAAATGCAAGAGACAAAGAACTGGTAGGTAACTCCCGAGTTTCTTCTTCCCTGAAACTTTTATCTGCTATGACATGGTACCTGGTCAAAGAAGTCATTCCCTTAGCTAAGTCTTTTTTTATTCACCATATGTATACTTAGCCCCTCTTTCGCATGAATGCAGATTTTTTTAATGGAATTCATTCGCACTGCTGTAACATGTATCGTGTTTGCAGTTACAGCCTGCTATGGCCATTTGCTAACACAGACTTCTCCTTCTGAACCTTTGTGATACTTTTGAGTGGAACAAAATGAACACAGTAAAGTGTTTTTTGTTGTTGTTGTTTTGGTTTTTGTTTTTTTGGTTTTTTAGAGATACTGTCTTGCTTTGTTGCCCAGGCTGGTCTCAAACTCCTAGGTTCAAGCTATCCTCTCGCTTTGGCCTCCCAAATTGCTAAGATTATAGGAGTGAGCCACCGCACCTGGCCTAGTAGGGCAGTTTTGTTGTTGTTGTTGTTTGTTTTGTTTTGTTTTGTTTTTTCAAGACGGAGTCTTGCTCTGTTGCCCAAGCTGGAGTGCAATGGCACGATCTCAGCTCACTGCAACCTCCACCTCCTGGGTTCAAGCGATTCTCCTGCCTCCACCTCCCGAGTAGCACTCCAATCATGTGCCACCATGCCCGGCTAATTTTTTGTATCTTTAGTAGAGATGGGGTTTCACCGTGTTAGCCAGGATGGTCTCGATCTCCTGACCTCGTGATCTGCCTGCCTCGGCCTCCCAAAGTGGAGTGGTTTTTAATCCGTGTTTACTTTTCAGCATCAAACAGCCTGTACACTGTGGGTAACCTCCCTGCTGGAATATGCAGACTTATCAGTTCAGCACAGGAAAGAGGGTCAAGCTTTTAGAAAGAATTTCCAGAGGTCCCAGAATGGGGATTCAGCTACCAGCCCAATGTGCTCTTCTTCCCATTCACCAAGCCGTGCTGTCCTTTGACCCCAACTTCATGGTTCTGCTCTTTCTTCAATTGAGAGTTTGGCCATCAAGGAGACCCAGATCCAGGGGCTCAGAGGCCTGCCTAGACCACAGCAGAGACAAATGGAGGGCGAGGGGTTGGGGAAGAGGGGAGAAGGAGAGAAGAGTCCCACATCAGCCTAGCCCCGCTCCTGTAGTGTAGAGCAGAGGCCGGGGTTATGAGAAGTATACTAAAACTTGAAGAGAACTGAAAGGCTTGAACCCTTTGTGTCTCCCCAGGAGCTATTCCCATTCTCCTTATACCCTACTTTCTGTTATTCAGTAAGTTCTGGCCCTTGGCTGTGCTCTCCTTAGCCTGGCTCGCCTATGATTGGAACACCCACAGTCAAGGTAAGAGACAGGGGCACAATGGTGGTCCTGTTTGGGCCAAGAACGGAAGGACAGGGAGAGGGAGGTGGAGGGAGAGGGGGAGAACCAAGGGTAGGGGAGAGGGGAAGGAAGGGGAGGGAGAAGGGAGAGCAAAGCTCAGCAGGGACAGAGGTCTCTACCAGGAAGCTCAGGAAGAATTATGAGGTTGAGGTCTCTGGGCAGGTGCCCCTAGCTTCAGACTATTTTCCTGTCACCTTTCTGGTCGGCTCTAGAGGAGCAGGGGCTTCCTATGTCTTGGGGATTGGATTCAGGGACAGTACTTACAGTTCTGAGGTGTCAGAAGGAGGCCCCTCATGTGACCTGAGGACTGCAGGCAGAACTCTCCTCCTCTGGGAGAGGTAGAGGGACTGCAATGCCCTGTGTACTCTTCCCTTCCCTTCTGTACCCACAGGTGGCAGGCGTTCAGCTTGGGTACGAAACTGGACCCTATGGAAGTATTTCCGAAATTACTTCCCAGTAAAGGTGACCACTCTTCCTCGGGGTGCCCTCAGTCCCTGTTGCCCAGACCCTTGCTCCCTACTCAGCTCCATGTTTTCAGAGGCTTTGGTGGTCAGCAGCGAAGGTCAAGGCCCCGAGTCATAATGCAAAGCAAGGGCCCAAGATGGATGGGCACGTGGGGAAACAGGTGGATGGCAGCCTTTCCTTCACTGGCAAACCCAGGTCAGCCTCTCTGACCATCGTGAGCCCTGGCAATCCTATGACAATGATGACAACCTAGTGAACAGGGATTTGGGGCTCCCAGAGGGAAACATAGGCTACCTGCTGGGATTTTAGTCCACACGTGGTTTCTTCCTTCTTTGTAGCCAATGCTCTGACTCAATTTCCCTCTAACAGCTGGTGAAGACTCATGATCTTTCTCCCAAACACAACTACATCATTGCCAATCACCCCCATGGCATTCTCTCTTTTGGTGTCTTCATCAACTTTGCCACTGAGGCCACTGGCATTGCTCGGATTTTCCCATCCATCACTCCCTTTGTAGGGACCTTAGAAAGGATATTTTGGATCCCAATTGTGCGAGAATATGTGATGTCAATGGGTGAGTATAAGAAATAATTAATTCTATTTTTTTACCTACTTCAAAGGTGCAACCCCAATAAGTCCTGACAATCACTACCTGCTTGAAGAGTACATGATAGAAAATAAGTCCAGGACACCCTGGGCCCGTAACAGGAGTATGTGGCTAAGCATTAGTTTCTGTCCAAGATCTGGGGAGCAGGGTTTGATTGGGCAGCAGGGGAAGTTATAGGCATTCATAGGAGTCACCAGGACTTTTTTCAGAGGGAGAACCAGAAGGCTGGAATTCAGGACCAATGCCAAAGTGCAAATCGAGGATGAAAGCCAAGAATTAAACACAAATCCAGGGAAAAGCAGGTGTGAATGGGATAGCTCAGGCGAACTTCACCAGGCTCTCTTCTAGGATGTCAGCTGGCCTCTTTGGGCCGGTCATTTGTACACCATGGTGTCTTAAAAACATTTTGAAGTCTATCATACTAGCTAAAACCCTCCTGGTCCATGACTTTTATCTCCCTGGAACCCCTTCACACTTGCATAAAATACTAAGGGATAAAGGATAGGAGTTCATCAGAGTATCCAGAACAACTTCCCCATGCTCAGCTTCAAGTCAGGGCACTGTGACAAATGTCTCTCTCTCTGGACAAATAGTCATCCTTCTGGACACCAGAAAACAACTGAAGCCAAACATCAAAAGGTAAGATACATTTCTCTGGAGGGGTCAGGTGGGACCACTAGAGTCCCAGAGGATGCTTCTACTCTGCTCTGAGGTTAGCATGGTCCTGGAGCAGGAATATTTCTCAATGGCTAGAGCCTGGAGGCAATTTCTGCCATCACAGTAGACAATAGAAGGTGAGCGCAGGGCAAAGATGGGAGACAGAAGTGAGAAAGGCTAGATGATTGTTGTTAAACAACAGGGTGTCATTCACATTCCATTATTCATCTACATTTCAGTTTGGCTTGGTCAGGCTCAAGGGTCTGCCTACTCTCCAGAAACCCCAGCCATTGGCTTCCCTTTGGCAGGTTACTCTTAGGGAGGAAGCAGGTTGGTGGTGGCTAGTCTCGATTACCCCTGGAGGAGAGAACTCTGGAGGATCTCCAGTGTTGTCAGCCTGGGCAGAGTGGAAGATGGCTGTGCTTCATGGGTAGAGAGGGATGAGGTGGGCTTAGATACTATTGATTTGAAATGCAGTAGGCTATGGATGGTAGGAGGCAGAGGAGCTCAGTATAGACCCAACTGCAGAAGCACAGACCCCCAAGGCAAACAGCTGACCCTAAGGACCAATCTTAGGCTAGGGCAGTCATAACCCAGGACACGAAGGTCAGAGACAGAAAGGTGGAAACAGCAATAGTCAGAAAACAGAAGAACTGTCTCCAAAAGGAAGAGCCTGGGAAAACCCCTTACCCCATCCTCAGGAATGAAGTTTTTCTACCACTTGACTCTTTGGTTTCACAGGTGTGTGCCCTGTGAGTAGCTCAGCCTTGAAGTACTTGCTGACCCAGAAAGGCTCAGGCAATGCCGTGGTTATTGTGGTGGGTGGAGCTGCTGAAGCTCTCTTGTGCCGACCAGGAGCCTCCACTCTCTTCCTCAAGCAGCGTAAAGGTTTTGTGAAGATGGCACTGCAAACAGGGTGGGTTCCAAGGTTCTAGTGCTCTGTTGTCAGGGTGCCATAGGCCCTCTGTAGCCCTCTCCAGAATGGTGCCCTCCCTGGGCACCTGTTAGAGGGCCCCCATCTTCACTCTAATTCCTTCTGTCTACCCCCTCACATTGTGCCTTAGGGATGTTTGGGCCTCCAGATACATTTCAGTGGGCACTTTTCTTACTTGAAGTTGGAGAAAGAACAGCAGAAGAAAACCTTTTACTTTCTGCCCATTGGCCTGGTAGGCTGGAGGTCTGGGAAAGTGGGGCTTCACTCTATATCAACCTGTTAACTGAGAGGCCCTAAGAATCTACCAACTGCAAGGGAGGCACTAGCTTTGATACCGTGAGGATCAAAAAGATAAGACATGACCCCAAAGAGCATACAATCTGGTTTGAGAAATAGACCTCATTCATTCAGCAGTTACGGAACACCCACTGTATATCAGGCATAGTACTAGGCATTTAGGATATAAAAGTAAATAAGACCTGGTCCTTGCAAACTCACAGTCCAATACGGAAGAAGACAGACCCATGCACATATAATTACCAAATACATGCAGAATCCAACCACTTACTACCTAGACTACCACCCCTTGGTTTACTACCACCATCTCTCCCCTTGGTTGATTACAACACTTCTAACTGCTCTTCCTGTATCTATTCCCACCTCCCCCACCCCAAGAGTCTATTCCCAGCTTCAGCCAGGATGATCCTGTTAAACATGAGTCAGATCATGTTACTTCTCAAAATAATCCAATGGCTCCCATGTCACTCAGAGTAAAAGCCAAAGTCTTTATAGGGGCTTGCAAGACACGGAATAATCTGATCTATAGCTGCCTCTCTGTCCTCATCACTCACTTCTCTTCCCACTCTCTCACTCCATCATAGCTATACCGGCCTCTTTGCTGTCCCTCAAGCAGGCCACCCGCTCCTGCTTTAGGGTCTTTGCTTTAGCTGTTCCCTTGGAACACTATTCCTCCAAATGACTGCTTGGCTCATTCCTTTATCTCCTTCAAGTCTTTGCTCAAATGTCTCTTCTCAATACGGTTATCTGACCATCTTGCTCTATTTTTTGCCGGTTACACTTGTCTTCTTATAGCTCATCCATTTTATTTATTTGTTTACCAACTATTTTCAATGTTTATTGTCTGTCTTCCTCCCAGAAAAAGTAAACTCCATGAACACAGAATTTTTAAAAATCCATTGTATTCACTGGTGCATCTCCAGGGCCTAAAACAGTGCTGGCACATAGAAAGAGCTTAATATTTGTTAAATAAATGGAACACTACAATGGAAATGTGTACAAAGTGCCACGTGAGCACCAATTTATGGAAAGATCTTGACCCAGAATAGAGGTTTCATAGGTGGGTAACATCTGAACTGTGAATTGAAATATTGGTAGGAGTTGCCAGGCAGACCAAAAGGGAGAAAGAACTCAGGCATTCAGTGAGGACCTATGGCATGTCAAGTGCTATGCCAGGGCCTAGGGATTCAAAGATGAATATGACCCAGTTCTTGCCTTTGATTGGCTTGCTGTCTACTGGGGGAGTCAGGCAAGTAAGGAGATGACTATAATACACGGTTGGGGCAGCGTTAGTGTAGAAGAGAGGTAAGCACTAGATGAGGGGTACCTAATCCGCATTGGGGGAAATGAAGTGGTCAAACAAAGTTGCTTTAAGGGGATGAGATTGGGACTGAGTGCAAAATTGAATGAGCCACATAAAGACAGAAGGAAGACACTTCCGACAGAGGGAGCAGAATGTACAAAGACACAGAGATGAGAGAGTACGAGGCACACTTAATATGGCTAAGCAGATTGCAAGGAAAGAGTGGGGAGAGGGAAAGCTAGCCAAGGAGGGAAGGCTAGAGCAAAAAGCCGTAAGGAAGCAGCATGGTGCAAACTGAGGAGCTCTGGAAGAGTTTGAGAGGAGTGGCATGTCCAGATATGCAGTTTATGAAGAACACTCTGCATGCTGGATGCAATGAAGACAGAGCTTTTGAGATTAGTTTCTCCCTATAACAGGACAAGGCAGAGCAGCAGCTCCCTTCAGAGAGTTCAGTTGGGAGAGTGAGGCATGGCAGGAATGGGACATGAAGATGGAGATGTTTGGGTGCTTGGGTTCTTGTCCTATAATGGGGAGGTTGGAGAGGTTTCCCAACTTGGAGAGGATTTTTCCGGGGATCTTCCTCAGAGAGCTCACACTCCTGCCCCTCTCTTTGCAGGGCATACCTTGTCCCTTCATATTCCTTTGGTGAGAACGAAGTTTTCAATCAGGAGACCTTCCCTGAGGGCACGTGGTTAAGGTTGTTCCAAAAAACCTTCCAGGACACATTCAAAAAAATCCTGGGACTAAATTTCTGTACCTTCCATGGCCGGGGCTTCACTCGCGGATCCTGGGGCTTCCTGCCTTTCAATCGGCCCATTACCACTGTTGGTGAGCTTTCCCTTATCTCCGGATGACCTGTTACTTCATTCACTTCCCACCCACTTTAAATCATCCATCAAGTCCAGGGGGACCCAACTCACATCTGGGATGGGCAACGGGTGTGGTTAAGAGCAGGGTGGGTAGGACAACTAAACAGATAAGAGTTGTGGCCATTCATGGATGTGACATCAGCATCTGCTACAAGAGCATCACCATTCGCACACATTCTGTCACCACTCTCCTGAGCTTGCTTGCATTCTCTTGAGCATGGGTTTGATTAGATGATCAGAGAACAGGGGCCAGGATGAGACTGGAGCAAAGGGAAAGAAAGAAAGAAGGGGAGGAAAGCCAGACACTGAGTTTCAGTACATGGCTCCCAGTGAGGGATGAGTAGGTTGAGTTGAGGGGGGAACTCTGATGTTTGTCTCTTTTCTTTTTTCATAGTTGGGGAACCCCTTCCAATTCCCAGAATTAAGAGGCCAAACCAGAAGACAGTAGACAAGTATCACGCACTCTACATCAGTGCCCTGCGCAAGCTCTTTGACCAACACAAAGTTGAATATGGCCTCCCTGAGACCCAAGAGCTGACAATTACATAACAGGAGCCACATTCCCCATTGATCAACCCCCAAAGCCATGAGGGATCCAAGTAGAGCCACAGAAAAAGAAGAATTCCAGGAGAGGGAAAGATCGTAAGGATGAGAGAGGAGACCATCCAAGCCAGAAATTATTTAATAAATCAGAGTTTTAGCAATAGAGTCCTCTCCCAAGTGGCTGA
This sequence comes from Pan paniscus, assembly GCF_029289425.2. Taxonomy (NCBI): domain Eukaryota; kingdom Metazoa; phylum Chordata; class Mammalia; order Primates; family Hominidae; genus Pan; species Pan paniscus. The sequence goes on from NC_073272.2 coordinate 69,882,107, forward strand.
GGCAGGCTTAGGGGAAAGAACCAGAGGGGCAGGGGAGGACTGGGGAGGGCTGGCTAGCCAGAGGAGTTGGCTGTATCACCCCTGGTTATTTTAGGGCAACAACCCAGTTGGGGAGTCTTATGAATCATTCCAGCCAACTCTCTGATCACAAAGAATACTGTGCCCCTTTCTCCTAAACCTTAGTTCACCATCACTACGTAGGTTTAGACTTAGAAGCTTTATTTGGAACAGGGATAGTTTGTTTCCTCTTGGTCCTTTCCTTACAACTTGGGAACTGCCACAAGGTAAACCAGGGACCTGAACTGTAGCTGCCTGGTCCAAGCAGACAGGATTCCATCAGTTGTGATAGAGTTCTAGATTGGCAATGCAGTTACATTGTTTCTTCTTTGAAAATAAAGTTCTAGACATATAAAACAGGATACCACTATTTCCTGATTATTCTGTGGTTTGCTATTGGGCTTCCCTCAAACCTAAGATTTTCCCTTCTGGCCAGAAAGCTGCTCTATGGAGAGCCATTTTCCTCTTCTTTATTTACCCTTCATACTTCCCCGGACAGAAAAGGTGGGGGAATGGAACCATAGCTGCTGCAAAGTGTAAGAGACAGGAGCAGAAACACGGGAACCGGCACAGGTACCCGCTGGGTAGCCCACCTCTCCTGATCCCACATAACCACCCTATGTCAGAAGGGAGGGAGCCACAAGACCATGCACCAACTGTAAGTTTGCTTGATGTCAAGTCCCTTCTATGTTCCAGGGGCCATGACATTGCTTTCATAACCATTGTCTCTCAATACTAAACATAAGCCCAGTGAGATTGAGATTGTCATCACCTCCATTTCACAGTAGCTAAAGCTCCTAGAGGGTTAGTAGCTTGCCCAAAGCCACACAACTTTGGATAGAACTAGCATTCAAACCAGAGTTCTCTCCAATGCACCACTCCATGTCCCCATTCCTCATTTTCTGGAGACCCACTTTTCAGCTTCATTTTCCTAAATGAGGCCCCATGGCACTCCACCAAAATTAGTTCATAAGTGTGGGCAAAAATGGCATGGATTCTACTCACAGTGGTCCTGTATTAGGCCTCAGGGAAAATAATTGATTAATTTAAAAAACCTTTCTATATCAATAGAATGGAATTGAGAACACAGAGGTTCAATTGATTTTCACCTAGGGTGCCAAGACAATTCAGTGTGGGAAAGAATAGTCTTCAACAAACAATACTGAAACAACTGGACATCCACATGCAGAAAATAAAGTTGGACCTTACCTCATATCATAAACAAAAATTAACTCAAATGGATCAAAGACCTAAAGTGAAAGTCAAAACTATTAAACTCATGGAAGAAAACATAGGTGTAAAGCTTCATAATCTTGGATTAGGCAATGGCTTCTTAGATATGACATCAAAAGCACAAACAACAAAATAAAAAATTGATAAGTTGGACTCCATTATAATTAAACACTTTTGTGCTTCAAAGGATACCATTAAGAAAGTGAAAAGACAACCCACAGAATGGGAGAAAATACCTACAAATCATGTATCTCATAAGAGTCTAGGAGCCAGAATAGATAAATAATTCTTATAACTCAACAACTGAAAGGCAATTCAATTTTAAAAATAAGCAAAAGATTTAAATAGACATTTCTCCAAAGAAGCTATACAAATGAAAAAGTAAGGGTCGGGTGCAATGGCTAACGCCTGTAATCCCAGCACTTTGGGAGGCCCAGGAGGGAGGATTGCTCAAGCCCAGGAATTCGAGACCAGCCTGGGCAACATAGTGAGACCCCATCTCTATAAAAAATTTAAAAATTAGCCAGGTGTGGTGGTGCATGCCTGTGTTCCCAGCTACCAGGAGACTGAGGTGGGAGGATTGCTAGAGCCCAGGAGTTCAAGGCTGCAGTGAGCTACAATCGTCACGTCACTGCACTCAAGCATGGGTGACAGGGTGAGACCCTGTCTCTAATAAAAAAGAAAAAGTGCTCAAAATCATTAATCATTAGGAAAATGCAAATCAAAACCACCATGAGGTCATTTTACACCCACTAGGATGACTATAATAAAACAAGATAGACAATAATAAGTATCAGTTAGGATATGGAGAAACGGAATTCTTGGGCATTGCTGATGGTAAAATGGTAGAGCCACTTTGGAAAACAGTTTGACAGTTCTCAAAGAGTTAAGTGTAGAGTTACCATATGACCCAGCAATTCTACTTTTAGTTATATAACCCCCAAATTTAAAACATGGTCACACAAAAACTTGTACATAGATGATCACAGCAGAATTACTCCTAATAGCAAAACAGTGCAAACAATCCAAAGGTCTAGCAACTGATGAATGGATAAATGTATTGGGGTCTATCCACACAATGGAATACTATTTGGCAATAAAAAATGCAGTGATGATACATGCTACAAAACAGATGAACCTTGAAAACATTATGGTAAGTGAAAGAAGCCAGGTCATATATTGCATGATTCCATTTCTATGAAATTTCTATGAAATGTCCAGAATGAGCAAATACAGAGATAGAGAGAAAGAGAGAAGAGAAACAGAAAATAAATTAGTTGTTACCAGGGATTGTGAAGGAAGAAAGGAAAGGAGAATGACATCTAATGGGTAGGGGTTCCTTTCGGGGGTGATGAAAATGTTCTGGAATTAGATAATGGTGGCGGTTGCACAACCTTGCAAATATGCTAAAACCACTAAATTGGACACTTTAAAATGGTGAATTTTATGGTATGTGAATTCTATCTCAGTGAAAGAGCAATGTTTAAGAAAACTTAGCCTTTTAGTTTAAGAGAAAAAAGTGTGAGCTATTTTAAACTAAAAAAAAAATCACAATAAAAAATTTTAAATGCTTTCTATTTTAAAATGATTGTAGATTTACAGGTAGTTGCAAAATTAGAGTCCCTTGAACCCTTTATCCAACTTTCCACAATGGTGACATCATATGTAACTGTAGTACAATATCAAAACAGGAAATTGACACTGGTACAATACTGTTAAAACTTATTCAGTTTTCACTGTTTTTACACTCACATATGTGTGTTTGTGTGTGTGTGCATGTGTGTCTACGCAATTTGATCCCTTAAATAGATTCATGTAACTCCCATAACCATCATGATATAGAACTGTTTTATTAGCACAGAGGAACTTCCTCATATTACCCCTGTAAAACCACACGCCCCCACCTTTGTCCCTATCCCTGGCAATCACTGATCTACTTTCCATCTCTACAGCTTTGTCATTTCAAGGATTATACAAATGGAATCACAGTATGTAATATTCTGAGATTGTCCTTTTTCACTAAGCATAATGCCCTTAAAGATCTAAGTTATAATGTATCCATAGTTCATTCCTTTGTGTTGGCTTGGCAGTACTCTATGGTCTGCACATACCAGAGTTTGTTTAACCACTCACCCATTCAAAGACATCTGGATTGTTTCCAGTTGTTTGGCTATTACAAGTAAAGCTGCTGAAAACATCTAAAACTTACACCCTTCCCAATATATAAGAAAAGAAATGTCAAATCAATAAAATATCAAGAAGAGCTGTGATTTAAAATCGAAATACAGTATTTTGAATTTTGACTCCATGAACACATAATAAGCCAGGCACAATTTTGGCAAAAATATTGTCTCCCTTATGAACATACAAAAGTAGGTGGAGTGAGATATCAAAGAAAGACATTTCATTCTGAGCAAAATGTATTTTCGGTGTAACAACTACAGTAAGAGAACTGGTTGCTGTAACCAGTCCCAGGATTGGGACAGAGGGTATCTGCAGGTTCCAGCACAAAAGCATTGAAGTTTCTGGCAAAGTTAACTGAAATCTTGAAAATGAAAGGTACTAATTGCAAACAAGTGTCTAATACCAATGGAACAAGACTTTTTTTAAATAATCTAATGCTGTCACAACTCCACACTACTGAGAAATACAAATCAAGGTCTGACTATAAAGCAGAGATGGTAGAATTGTTAGATTCTCAAAAGAATTCAGCCATAAAATGTGATTGAAATAGGAGAGCAAGGGATCATTGTAACAGTTGCTATAGAAATTACCTTGTTCCAAATATTTACCATGTGTCATTACACACCTCATTGACATCAAAAACTTTCCAGAGGTGGGAGGATTATATAATACACCTGTATTATAAAATACACCTGGAGGGTCCTGAGAGTAATAAAGAATCCCTGTGTTTACTTGAGGAATATTTAGCAGAAAAATATGACATCTTCATTCCAAACTTGGAGGACTTGTATTTCTTTTTTTTTTTTTTTTTTTTACTTGAGATTTAAAATACAGACCATATGATATGGTTTGGCTGTGTCTCCACCCAAATCTTTTCTTGAATTTTAGTTACCATAACCCCCACGTGTTGTGGGAGAGACCCAGTGGGAGGTAATTTAATCATGGAGGCAATTACCCTCATGCTGTTCTCGTGATAGTGAGTGAGTTCTCACGAGATATAAGGGGCTTTTCCCCCTTTTTGCTAGGCAATTCTTTCTCCTGCCACCATGTGGAGAAGGATGTATTTGCTTCCCCTTCTGCCATACTTGTAAGTTTCCTGAGGCCTCCCAGCCATGCTGAACTGTAAGTCAATTAAACCTCTTTCCTTTATAAATTACCCAGTCTCACGTATGTCTTTATTAGCAGCATGAGAACGGACTAATACAGCAAATTGGCACCACAGAGAGTGGGGTGCTGCTGTAAAGATACCCAAAAATGTGGAAGTGATTTTGGAACTGGGTAATAGGCAGAAGTTGGAACAGTTTGGAGGTCTTAGAAGAAGACAGGAAAAGGTGGGAAAGTTTGGAACTTCCTAGAGACATAGAGAGCTCAGAAGACAGGAAGATGTGGGGAGGTTTGGAACTTCCTAGACACTTATTGAATAGCTTTGACCAAAATGCTGAGTGATATGGACAATGAAGTCCAGGCTGAGGTGGTCTCAGATGGAGATGAGGAACTTGTTGGGAGCTGTAGTAAAGGTGATTCTTGCTATGCTTTAGCAAAGAGACTGGTGGCATTTTGCCTCTGCCCCAGAGATCTGAGGAACTTTGAACTTGAGAGAGATGATTTGGGGTATCTGGCAGAAGAAATTTCTTTTTTTTTTAATTATTATTATACTTTAAGTTTTAGGGTACATGTCCACAACGTGCAGGTTTGTTACATATGTATACATGTGCCATGTTGGTGTGCTGCACCCATTAACTCATCATTTAGCATTAGGTGTATCTCCTACTGCTATCCCTCCCCACTCCCCCCACGTCACAACAGTCCCCAGAGTGTGATGTTCCCCTTCCTGTGTCCATGTGTTCTCATTGTTCAGTTCCCACCTATGAGTGAGAACATGCGGTGTTTGGTTTTTGTCCTTGCGATAGTTTGCTGAGAATGATGGTTTCCAGCTTCATCCATGTCCCTACAAAGGACATGAACTCATCATTTTTTATGGCTGCATAGTATTCCATGGTGTATATGTGCCACATTTCCTTAATCCAGTCTATCATTGTTGGACATTTGGGTTGGTTCCAAGTCTTTGCTATTGTGAATAGTGCCTCAATAAACATACGTGTGCATGTGTCTGTATAGCAGCATGATTTATAATCCTTTGAGTATATACCCAGTAATGGGATGGCTGGGTCAAATGGTATTTCTAGTTCTAGATCCCTGAGGAATCACCACACTGACTTCCACAATGGTTGAACTAGTTTACAGTCCCACCAACAGTGTAAAAGTGTTCCTATTTCTCCACATCCTCTCCAGCACCTGTTGTTTCCTGACTTTTTAATGATCGCCATTCTAACTGGTGTGAGATGGTATCTCATTGTGGTTTTGATTTGCATTTCTCTGATGGCCAGTGATGATCAGCATTTTTTCATGTGTCTTTTGGCTGCATAAATGTCTTCTTTTGAGAAATGTCTGTTCATATCCTTCGCCCACTTTTTGATGGGGTTGTTTGTTTTTTCTTGTAAATTTGTTTGAGTTCATTGTAGATTCTGGATATTAGCCCTTTGTCAGATGAGTAGGTTGCGAAAATTTTCTCCCATTCTGTAGGTTGCCTGTTCACTCTGATGGTGGTTTCTTTTGCTGTGCAGAAGCTCTTTAGTTTAATTAGATCCCATTTGTCAGTTTTGGCTTTTGTTGCCATTGCTTTTGGTGTTTTGGACATGAAGTCCTTGCCCATGCCTATGCCCTGAATTGTATTGCCTGGGTTTTCTTCTAGGGTTTTTATGGTTTTAGGTCTAACATGTAAGTCTTTAATCCATCTTGAATTAATTTTTGTATAAGGTGTAAGGAAGGGATCCAGTTTCAGCTTTCTCCACATGGCTAGCCAGTTTTCCCAGCACCATTTATTAAATAGTGAATCCTTTCCCCATTGCTTGTTTCTGTCAGGTTTGTCAAAGATCAGATAGTTCTAGATATGCGGCATTATTTCTGAGGACTCTGTTCTGTTCCATTGGTCTATATCTGTTTTGGTACCAGTACCATGCTGTTTTGGTTACTGTAGCCTTGTAGTATAGTTTAAAGTCAGGTAGCATGATGCCTCCAGCTTTGTTCTTTTGGCTTAGGATTGACTTGGCGATGCGGGCTCTTTTTTGGTTCCATATGAACTTTAAAGTAGTTTTTTCCAATTCTGTGAAGAAAGTCATTGGTAGCTTGATGGGGATGGCATTGAATCTGTAAATTACCTTGGGCAGTATGGCCATTTTCACGATATTGATTCTTCCTACCCATGAGCATGGAATGTTCTTCCATTTGTTTGTATCCTCTTTTATTTCATTGAGCAGTGGTTTGTAGTTCTCCTTGAAGAGGTCCTTCACATCTCTTGTAAGATGGATTCCTGAGTATTTTATTCTCTTTGAATCCATTGTGAATGGGAGTTCACTCATGATTTGGCTCTCTGTTTGTCTGTTATTGGTGTATAAGAATGCCTGTGATTTTTGCACATTGATTTTGTATCCTGAGACTTTGCTGAAGTTGCTTATCAGCTTAAGGAGATTATGTGCTGAGACAATGGGGTTTTCTAGATATACAATCATGTCATCTGCAAACAGGGACAATTTGACTTCCTCTTTTCCTAATTGAATGCCCTTTATTTCCTTCTCCTGCCTGATTGCCCTGGCCAGAACTTCCAACACTATGTTGAATAGGAGTGGTGAGAGAGGGCATCCCTGTCTTGTGCCAGTTTTCAAAGGGAATGCTTCCAGTTTTTGCCCATTCAGTATGATATTGGCTGTGGGTTTGTCATAGATAGCTCTTGTTATTTTGAGATACGTCCCATCAATACCTAATTTATTGAGAGTTTTTAGCATGAAGGGTTGCTGAATTTTGTCAAAGGCCTTTTCTGCATCTGTTGAGATAATCATGTGGTTTTTGTCTTTGGTTCTGTTTATATGCTGGATTACGTTCATTGATTTTCATATGTTGAAGCAGCCTTGCATCCCAAGGATGAAGCCCACTTGATCATGGTGGATAAGCTTTTTGATGTGTTGCTGGATTCAGTGTGCCAGTATTTTATTGAGGATTTTTGCATCAATGTTCATCAAGGATATTGGTCTAAAATTCTCTTTTTTTGTTGTGTCTCTGCCAGGCTTTGGTATCAGGATGATGCTGGCCTCACAAAATGAGTTAGGGAGGATTCCCTCTTTTTCTATTGATTGGAATAGTTTCAGAAGGAATAGTACCAGCTCCTCCTTGTACCTCTGGTAGAATTTGGCTGTGAATCCGTCTGGTCCTGAACTTTTTTTGGTTGTTAAGCTATTAATTATTGCCTCAATTTCAGATGTTGTTATTGGTCTATTCAGAGATTCAACTTCTTCCTGGTTTAGTCTTGGGAGAGTGTATGTGTCGAGGAATTTATCCATTTCTTCTATATTTTCTAGTTTATTTGCGTAGAGGTGTTTATAGTATTCTCTGATGGTAGTTTGTATTTCTGTGGGATCGGTGGTGATATCCCCTTTATCATTTTTTATTGCATCTATTTGATTCTTCTCTCTTTTATTCATTAGTCTTGCTAGCAGTCTATCAATTTTGTTGATCTTTTCAAAAAACCAGCTCCTGGATTCATTGATTTTTTGAAGGGTTTTTTTTGTGTCTCTATTTCCTTCAGTTCTGCTCTGATTTTAGTTATTTCTTGCCTTCTGCTAGCTTTTGAATGTTTGCTCTTGCTTCTCTAGTTCTTTTAATTGTAATGTTAGGGTGTCAATTTTAGATCTTTCCTGCTTTCTCTTGTGGGCATTTAGTGCTATAAATTTCCCTCTACACACTGTTTTGAATGTGTCCCAGAGATTGTGGTATGTTGTGTCGTTGTTCTCGTTGGTTTCAAAGAACATCTTTATTTCTGCCTTCATTTCATTATGTACCCAGCAGTCATTCAGGAGCAGGTTGTTCAGTTTCCATGTAATTGAGCGGTTTTGAGTGAGTTTCTTAATCCTGAGTTCTAGTTTGATTGCACTGTGGTCTGAGAGACAGTTGGTTATAATTTCTGTTCTTTTACATTTGCTGAGGAGTGCTTTACTTCCAAGTATGTTGTCAATTTTGGAATAGGTGTGGTGTGGTGCTGAAAAAAATGTATATTCTGTTGATTTGTGGTGGAGAGTTCTATAGATGTCTATTAGGTCTGCTTGGTGCAGAGCTGATTTCAGTTCCTGGATATCCTTGTTAACCTTCTGTCTCGTTGATCTGTCTAATGTTGACAGTGGGGTGTTAAAGTCTCCCATTATTATTGTGTGGGAGTCTAAGTGTCTTTGTAGGTCACTCAGGACTTGCTTTATGAATCTGGGTGCTCCTGTATTGGGTGCATATATATTTAGGATAGTTAGCTCTTCTTGTTGAATTGATCCCTTTACCATTATGTAATGGCCTTCTTTGTCTCTTTTGATCTTTGTTGGTTTAAAGTCTGTTTTATCAGAGACTAGGATTGCAACCCCTGCCTTTTTTTGTTTTCCATTTGCTTGGTAGATCTTCCTCCATCCCTTTATTTTGAGCCTATGTGTGTCTCTGCACGTGAGATGGGTTTCCTGAATACAGCACACTGATGGGTCTTGACTCTTTATCCAATTTGCCAGTCTGTGCCTTTTAATTGGAGCATTTAGCCCATTTACATTTAAGGTTAATATTGTTATGTATGAATTTGATCCTGTCATTATGATGTTAGCTGGTTATTTTGCTCATTAGTTGATGCAGTTTCTTCCTAGCCTTGTCTTTGCAATTTGGTATGTTTTTGCAGTGGCTGGTCCCAGTTGTTCCTTTCCATGTTTAGTGCTTCCTTCAGGAGCTCTTTTAGGGCAGGCCTGGTGGTGACAAAATCTCTCAGCATTTGCTTGTCTGTAAAGTATTTTATTTCTCCTTCACTTATGAAGCTTAGTTTGACTGGACATGAAATTCTGGGTTGAAAATTCTTTTCTTTAAGAATGTTGAATATTGGCCCCCACTCTCTTCTGGCTTGTAGACTTTCTGCCAAGAGATCAGCTGTTAGTCTGATGGGCTTCCTTTGTGGGTAACCTGATCTTTCTCTCTGGCTGCCCTTAACATTTTTTCCTTCATTTCAACTTTGGTGAATCTGACAATTATGTGTCTTGGAGTTGCTCTTCTCAAGGAGTATATTTGTGGCATTCTCTGTATTTCCTGAATTTGAATGTTGGCCTGCCTTGCTAGAATGGGGAAGTTCTCCTGCATAATATCCTGCAGAGTGTTTTCCAACTTGGTTCCATTCTCCCCGTCACTTTCAGGTACACCAATTAGACGTAGATTTGGTCTTTTCACATAGTCCCATATTTCTTGGAGGCTTTGTTCATTTCTTTTTATTCTTTTTCCTCTACACTTCTCTTCACGCTTCATTTCATTCATTTCATCTTCCATCGCTGATACCCTTTCTTCCAGTTGATTGCATCGGTTACTGAGGCTTGTGCATTCGTCACGTACTTCCTGTGCCATGGTTTTCAGCTCCATCAGGTCCTTTAAAGACTTCTCTGCATTGGTTATTCTAGTTATCCATTTGTCTAATTTTTTTTCAAAGTTTTTAACTTCTTTGCCATTCGTTTGAACTTCCTCCTTTAGCTCGGAGTAGTTTGATCTTCTGAAGCCTTCCTCTCTCAACTCATCAAAGTCATTCTCCATCCAGCTTTGTTCCATTGCTGGTGAGGAACTGCGTTCCTTTGGAGGAGGAGAGGCGCTCTGATTTTTAGAGTTTCCAGTTTTTCTGCTCTGTTTTTTCCCCATCTTTGTGGTTTTATCTACCTTTGCTCTTTGTGATGGTGACTTACAGATGGGTTTTTGGTGTGGATGTCCTTTCTGTTTGTTAGTTTTCCTTCTAACAGTCAGGACCCTCAGCTGCAGGTCTGTTGGAGTTTACTGGAGGTCCACTCCAGACCCTGTTTGCCTGGGTATCAGCAGCAGTGGCTGCAGAACAGCAGATATTGGTGAACCGCAAATGCTGCTGCCTGATCGTTCCTCTGGAAGTTTTGTCTCAGGAGTACCCGGCCGTGTGAGGTGTCAGTCTGCCCCTACTGGGGGGTGCCTCCCAGTTAGGCTACTCGGGAGTCAGCGACTCACTTGAGGAGGCAGTCTGCCCATTCTCAGATCTCCAGCTGCGTGCTGGGAGAACCACTACTCTCTTCAAAGCTGTCAGACAGGGACATTTAAGTCTGCAGAGGTTATCGCGGTCTTTTGTTTGTCTGTGCCCTGCCCCCAGAGGTGGAGCCTACAGAGGCAGGCAGGCCTCCTTGAGCTGTGGTGGGCTCCACCCAGTTTGAGCTTCCTGGCCGTTTTGTTTACCTACTCAAGCCTGAGCAATGGCGGGCGCCCCTCCCCCAGCCTCACTGCCGCCTTGCAGTTTGATCTCAGACTGCTGTGCTAGCAATGAGCGAGGCTCCGTGGGTGTAGGACCCTCTGAGCCATGTGTGGGATATAATCTCCTGGTGTGCCGTTTGTTAAGCCCGTTGGAAGAGCGCAGTATTAGGGTGGGAGTGACCCGATTTTCCAGGTGCCATCTGTCACCCCTCTCTTTGACTAGGAAAGGGAATTCCCTGACCCCTTGTGCTTCCCAGGTGAGGTGATGCCTCACCCTGCTTCAGCTCACGCATGGTGCACTGCACCCACTGTCCGGCACTCCCCAGTGAGATGAACCCAGTACCTCAGTTGGAAATGCAGAAATCACCCGTCTTCTGTGTCGCTCATGCTGGGAGCCGTAGACTGGAGCTGTTCCTTTTCAGCCATCTTGGCTCCACCCGGCAGAAGAAATTTCTAAGTGGCAAAGTGTTCAAGAGGGAACAGAGCATAAAGGTTTGAAAAATTTGCAGGATGACAATGAGACTGAAAAGAAAAACCCATTTTCTGAGGAGATATTCAAGCCAGCTGCAGAAATTTGCATAAGTAACAGAGAGCCAAATATTAATCACCAAGACAATGGGAAAAATGTCTCCAGGGCATGTCAGAAACCTTAGCGGCAGCCCCTCCCATCATAGGCCTGGAGGCCTAGGAGGAAAAGGTGGTTTAGTAGGCTGGGCTCAGGGCCCCCCTGCTGTGTGCAGTCTAAGAACTTGGTGCCTGGTGTCCCAGCTGCTCCAGTTATGGCTAAAAGGGGCCAAGGTACAGCTGAGGCTGTGCTTCAGAGGGTGCAAGCTCCAAGCTTTGGAAGCTTCCATGTGGTGTTGGGCCTGTGGGTACACAGAAGTCAAGAATCAAGGTTTGGGAACCTCCACCTAGATTGCAGAGGATGTACGAAAATGCCTGCATGTCCAGGCAGAAATTTGCTGAAGGGACAGGGCCCTCATGGAGAACCTCAGCTAGGGCAGTGCAGAAGAGAAATGTGGGGTTGAAGCCCCAACACAGAGTCCTCACTGGAGCATTGCCTAGTGGAGCTGTGAGAAGAGGGCCACCATCCTCCAGCCCACAGAATGGTAGATCCATCCACAGCTTGCACCATGTACCTGGAAAAGCCACAGACATTCAATGCCAGCCTGTGAAAGAAGCCAGGAGGGGAGCTGTACCTTGCAAAGCCACAGGCGCAGGGCTCTCCAAGACCATGGGAGCCCACCTCCCAAGTCAGTGTGACCTGGATGTGAGACATGGAGTCAAAAGAGATCATTTTGGAACTTCAAGGTTTAATGACTGCCTAATAGGATTTAGGACTTGCATGGAGTCGGTAGCCCCTTTGTTTTGTCCAATTTCTCCCATTTGGAACAGGTATATTTACCCAATGCCTGTAACCCATTGTATCTAGGAAGTAACTAACTTGCTTTTGATTTTACAGGCTCATAGGCAGAAGAGACTTGCCTTGTCTCAGATGGGACTTTGGACTTAGACTTTTGAGTTAATGCTGGAATTAGTTAAGACTTTGTAACAGCCGGGTGCAGTGGCTCACCCCTGTAATCCCAGCACTTTGGGAGGCCAAGGCAGGTGGATCATCTGAGTTCAGGAGTTTGAGACCAGCCTGGCCAACATGCTGAAACCCCATGTCTACTAAAAACACAAAAATTAGACAATTGTGGTAGCGGATGCCTGTAATCCCAGCTACTCAGGAGGCTGAGGCATGAGAATCACTTGAACTCAGGAGACAGAGGTTGCAGTGAGCCGAAATCACACCATTGCACTCCAGCCTGGGTGACAAGAGTGAGACTCTGTCTCAAAAAAAAAAAAAGACTTTGGGGGACTGTTGGAAGGGCATGGTTGTGTTTTGAAATGTGAGGACATGAGATTTGGGAGGGGCCAGGAGCAGAATGATGGTTTGGCTGTGTTCTTACCCAAATCTCATCTTGAATTATAATTCCCATAATCCCCATGTGTCGTGGAAGGGACGTAGTGAGAGTTTTTTTTTTTTTTTTTTTTTGAGACAGAGTCCTGCTCAGTCTCCCAGGTTGGTGTGCAGTGGTGCAATCTCGGCTCACTGCAACCTCTGCCTCCCGGGCTCAAGCCATTCTCCTGACTCAGCCTCCTGAGTAGCTGGGATTACAGGCACCCACCACCATGCCAGGCTAATTTTTGTATTTTTAGTAAAGACAGGGTTTCTCCATGTTGGCCAGGCTGGCCTTGAACTCCTGACCTCAGGTGATCCACCTGCCTAGGCCTCCCAAAGTGCTAGGATTACAGGCATGAGCCACTGTCCCTGGCTGAGAGGTAATTTAATCATGGGGGTGGTTACCCTAACGCTGTTCTTGTGATAGTGAGTGAGTTCTCATGAGATCTGATGATTTTATAAGGGCTTTTCCCCTCTTCACTCATTATTCTCCTTCCTGCTGCCATGTCAAGAAGGATGTGTTTGCTTCCTCTTCCACCACGATTGTAAGTTTCCTGAGGCTTCCCAAGCCATGCTGAACTGTGAGTCAATTAAACCTCTTTCCTTTATAAACTACCCAGTCTCAGGTATGTCTTTATTAGCAGCACGAGAACAGACTAATACACTATATAATTCATTCTCTTAAAGTGTACAAATTCAGTAGTTTTTCATGTTCTTCACAATGGATGTCTATTTTAAGGCATCTGAGATAGTCCAGTCTCTGAGAAAAAATAATCCTCCAAGAGAAGCATTTCTTTTTTTTTAGGCTAGTCAATCCAAAAGAAGCATTTATGATGTAGCATTGCTATTGAGTGTTTGGTTTTACATAGTTAACACGAGTTTTTAAAATAATATATTTGGATTTTCTTTTCATTTATTTTCATGATCAATTTTGGCATTTTTACAGTGTGAGATGAGTCTTTAGGAACAAAATTACAATGTATTATTATATTGTGCCAATAGGATTTGAGTTTACCTTATGATAGCCTAATGTCTGAACTTGGCCCAAGAACAACTAAGCTATAAGTTATTTGCAAACAATATGGTTGTTTACTTTAAAAACTCAAGAGAAGAAGCTGAGAAATTGTTAGAATTCATAAGAGAGTTCAGCTAAATACAAGATAATATACACAAAAATAAACTTTTCCTATATACCAATAACAACCAGACTAGAAAACACAATGGGAGAAAGAGCTACAAACATTAATGAGATACATAAAGGAATGTGGGAATAAACAGAGATTTACCACGTTCCTGGATGAGACAATTCAATGTTGTGAAGCTATTATTTCCAAATTAAATTGAATGTTTAATGTACATAAAATACTAACAGGGTTTTGTCTGAAATGTAAGAAATTTATTCTAAAATTCATCTGAAAGAATAAACAGTTGAAATAACATATATATATATACATGTCTGTGTGTACACACACACACACACACACACACACACTGAATACAGGATAAAGGAAGCCTCACAAATAAACAAGGAAGAGGTGGATTGTTCAATAAATGGTGCTACAGGGGAAGTAAGCTATTATTTGGAGGAAAGAGCTAAAATGTCATGCCGTATACCTAAGTGTATTGTAATTAGATTAAAGAGTTTCATTTAAATCATCAAACCATAAAAATAACAGAATAAACTGAAGGGACTCTCAGAAGATGGGCTCAGGATTTAGAGTCCCTCTGCTTGCAGTTCCTTTGTGGTCTATTCCCTTAAGAGAAAACAGTGGGGCCCTCCTCAGAGCCTACAAATGTTTTTCCTTGGCCCTGGTGCTTTCTAGGCAGAAGCAAGACTCCAACCCAATGGCACAACACTACCTCATGTGCAGCAAAATCAGTGGTCAAGGTCCCTTAGCATTTGTTGAGCTGAAAAGAAATGAATGGGGCCTCTGCTCAGGCATCCCTCAGATGCCACAGGCCCAAGCTCACTTCTATTCTGTCGCTGCATAACAAGAAAGTACCAAGAGGGACAAGGGAGAGGTTGGATGTAATGTAGATAGGGGAACAGTTCCTTGTTGAGGGAAGTAAACAGACCTTCAGACTCACTGCTGCTGCCAGGTCCACAACTGTCACAGGGAACTCACTCTTTTCAGGCCTCCACAACATAAACCACCACAGTCTCAAGGCACGATGTCTGAGGAAGAATTAAAAACATTTAGAGCCTACATGCTGGCTCCCAAGACCTGGTGGCGCTTTTTCTCAACAACCAGTTTTCCTGTTTTCCCCAGTAACTGGAAGAAAACAGAGCTTAGGGATGGCCTTGGACTGGTGAGTCAGAAAACACAGCAGTCATGCTGATAGCTAGAGGAGGGCTCCACCCGCTTTACAAACCAACTGCCTGGAGGTGAGCCAGGTAACACAGCCCCAAAGCATCTGTGCAAACAAGTCCTCCCTGAAGACAAGCAGAGCCTGGGAGATGCCTCACTCTTTATCTCCGAGATCTGTCACACCATATGACATATACAGGTCATTATAGCACATGGTGTTTGTAGAGGATTAGCAGTTCAGCAAATGTGTCAACCTGACAAATCACTCAGTGCTTTCAAGTGATCATTACCCTGTTCTTTGGTTATTTTAACAAATGCTTATGGAGTTCCTACTATGTGGCAACCACTGTTCTATTAGGTTGGTGCAACCTAATAGAACTACTTTTGCACTAAGGCCGGGTGCAGCGGCTCACGCCTGTACCAGCACTTTGGGAGGCCGAGGTGGGCAGATCACGAGGTCAGGAGTTCGAGACCAGCCTGGCCAATATGGTGAAAACCTGTCTCTACTAAAAATACAAAAATTAGCCAGGCATGGTGGCACATGCCTGTAGTCCCAGCTACTCGGGAGGCTGAGGCAGAAGAATCGCTTGAACCTGGGAGGCGGAGGTTGCAGTGAGCTGAGATCACACCACTGCACTCCAGCCTGGGTGACAGAGTGAGACTCTGTCTCAAAAAAAAAAAAAAAAAAAAAAAAAGGAAAAAAAAAAAGAATTACTTTTGTGCCAACCTAACAGATGTTGGGATTGCAGCACTGAATAAAACAAAGACTCTGCCCTCAGAGAGTTTGTATTCTAGTTTAGGGAGGCAGACAATCAATCAAGTAAGCAAGCCACACCATTAGGTAGTGACAAGTACCGTGAAGAAAAATCAAGGGCTCAGTGGGAGTCCTATTTCAGCTGGGGTACTGACAGAGACCCTTCCTGGAAATGTGTTCTTTGGATAGAGATCTGAATGAAGTGAGGCAACCAGCTGCCACTGGGGGAAGAACAGTCCAAGCAAAGGGATGAGTAAGGACAAAAATACTGAGAAGGAATCTACTTGGCATGTTTAGGGAACAGCAAGATGGCCTGGTAACTGGCTGAGGTGAAATGAACAGGGGGAGAATGGAAGATGAGGTGAGAGAGGTGACAGGGACTAGATCAAGTAGGACCTCAGGGATCAAGGTGTTGACTTTGGATATTTTTTCTAAGTGAGAGGAGGAATTGTTGGAGGAGTTAAAATGTTTTATTATGAAAGTTTCTAAACAGATACAAAAGTAGAGAGAATAGTATAATGAACCTCCATAAATTCATCACCTAGATTCAACAATTATCAAGATAATACCACTTCCTTCATCTATTTCAAATTTTCTATTTTTGCTGAAGTATTTTAAAGCAAATTTCACCCTTACATATGTCACATCTGACAAATATGAATATTTTCTTACATAAAAATAAAGCCATTATCACAACTAACAAAATTAATTCTTTGGTATCATCTAATGCTCAGTCCATAGTCAAATTTCCCTCATTGCCTTAAAAATATTTTTTCCAGTTGGTTTATGATGTCCCATAAATTATTTTCATCTAAAGCAGTCCTTCATCTCCTGTCCCTCACTTTTTTCATACCACGGACTTATTTTTAAGAAAAGGGGTCTCATTATGTTGCCCAGGATGGAGTGCAGTGGTTATTAATAGGCACGATCCCACTACTGATCAGCACTGGAGTTTTGACCTGCTCTATTTCCAACCTGGCTCAGTTCACCCCTCCTTAAGCAATCTGGTGGTCCCCGCTGCTCCCGGGAGGTCACCATATCAATGCCAAACTTGTGCCAAACTTAGTGCAGATACCCCACTGGCATAGCACACTCCAGCCCAGAGCTCCTGGGCTCAAGCAATCTTCCTGCCTCAGCGTTCCGAGTAGCTGGGACTACAGGTACGTGTCTCCAAGCCCGGATCCACTGACTTCTTAAAGAAACTAGATTACTGTCCTGTAAAAAGTCCTGGATTCTGGATTTCTCTGTTTGCTTCCCTGTGGTATCTTTTAATTTGTTCCTTTATTCCATTTCCTGTAAACTGAAAGTTAGTCCAAGGCTTGTTTAGATTCAGGATTAACTTTAGAGGTAAGAATAAGTATAGGTAGGTCCTTTATATATATGAAGTATACTAATACTTCATAAGTATAGGTTGCCCCACTTTTAGTGATTCTAAGATTGATCAGAAGTGCAGGTGGTGACAGCGTGATCTTTTCATTGTGACATTCTATATCCACCTTTCACCTCATGCTTTTAGCAGCCAATGATCATCATTGACTGACACTATTATTTCATCAGAGGTTGTACAATAATGTTTTTCTGTTTCTGTCATTCCCTCCACACTTATTAGCTGATATGATACAGTATATTCAGAGACATCTCACTTCCATCTCCACCCCCTCTAACCTGTCCTTTCCCTCTCCCTACAGATAACCATTTTTGTTAATTTGGGGTTTGTTTTCCTTGTAGAGTACTTTTTGCAATAAAAGCATTTCTGTATATATGTATTTGTACATATATAAACATGTTTTATATATGTACAAATACATATTATATATAATATATAATAATGTATATAATATATAAATATATATATATTTTGTTCCCCTCATCTAGCCCAAAAGGTAGTATTACTATATATGCTGCTCTGTATCTTGCTTTTTTCACTAAAATATATTCTGGAAATCACTCCACATCAGTGTCTAGAGATTGTCGTCATCATTGGAAGGGCTTTGAGCAGGGAATGGCAAAATCTGGCCTACAGTTTAGAAGCCTTCCTCTAGCTGTCTGGTAGAAAATAGAATGTAATGGGGCAAATGCCAAAGCAGGGAGGTCATTAAGAGGCTATTACAATGGTCTAGGGAGACCTGGTGATGAACCAGCGTGGATAATGCAAGTAAGGCCAACACCCCAGGGATGGAGGGGCCCGGGCCCCTAACAACTTCATTGAGCAGAACTGCCACAGTAACGCAGATACCTTGTGGTGACTGAGAGAAAGAAAGACATAGATCTTTAACTTATTTAAGCCATATTTTACGTTGGATCTCTGTTACATGCACTGAACCTACATCCCAACTAACAGAAATCATTCTAGTTCTAACATGTTCTTATTGTTACAACTGAGAGTCAAGAAAACTGGCTTCTTGTCTTGACTGGGTTGGTCATGCCACCTTGGGCGAAGAAGAGATGTGTGGGTATTCCAGGTAGAGGGAACAACATAGGAGAGCTTTCAGAGACTGTGAAATTTGGCCTTTATCTCATAAGCAATAGTACCTGAAAGTGAGAAGTGCAAAGGGAAATTTCAAAAGATTAAATGGGTAGTGAAGGGAAGAGAAACCAGGGACCAAGAGACCAGAATAGAAATCCAGCCCTACTCCTTGCTACTGCCCAATAGGCAGTCATTGATGACTCAAGATAACTTATGTCCTCAAAGACTTGCCACGGCTAACCCTACCACTACCTCTCTGACCCCACTTCCTACTCCTTTCTCTACTTGTTACTCACCACACTGGCCCACTTGCTGCCCCTTGAACAAGTTAAGCATGCTCCTGCCTCAAGGACTTTGTACCTGCTATTCTGTCTGTCTACGGTGACTTTTCCCCTAGAGCCACATGCCATCCCTTGCCAACCTATCTAAAATTGCAACCCATTCCCCAGCCCCCTTACTCTGATTTTTTCATTTTGCAGAATGTAGCACAGCTTGGTATTATATTATATTATATATGTGTTTGCTGTTGTCTTCTCTCCCTAGAATGTAAGCATCGTGAGGACAGAGACTTTGTCTAGTTCACTTCTGTAACCCCAGCACTTAGAACACTGCATGAAACATAGCACACAATAAATATTTGTTGAACAAATGAATGAGATATAAAATGGATTTCACTTAAGTCCTTTTACTTGTACTTTTCTTCAAGGAATGTTAGCTAGAGAAAATGTGAGGTAGCAGTGGTTGGCAGAGGAGGGCTAGGATGGAAGGCTCGGCCCTGAGACTAAAAACATCAGGGAAGGAGCTTGAAGAGGAGCCAAGAGGCTTAGCCCAGCCCCATTTACAGACTGAGAATCACTCCGGTCAATATTTGTGGAAACTCTTTTCTGTAACTATCTAAACCTGCTGTTTTTGCAGCCCTTTCTCTTCCCTAAAGTTATGAATAAATTTTTAAGAAAAATAGACTTAAAATTTAGGAAAAAATTCATAGGAAAATATCTTTAAAACCTCAGATGGGGAAGAATTTATTAAACAACACGCAAAAAGTATAAACCTCAAGGGAAAGGATTGATAAATTCAACCAAGTTAAAATTAAGAACTTGAAAAAAAATCTCTAAAAAAGGGAAAAGGGCTGGGCAAAGTAGCTCACGCCTTTAATGCCAACACTTTTGGAGGCTGAGGTGAGTGGATTGCTAGAGTCCAGGAATTTCAGACCAGCCTGGCCAACATGGTGAAACCCCATCTCCACAAAAAATACAAAAATTAGCTGGGCATTGTGGTGTGCATCTGTAGTCCCAGCTACTCGATAGGCTGAGGCACAAGAATTCCTTGAACCCAGGAGGTGGAGGTTGCAGTGAGCTGAAATCGCACCACTGCACTCTAGCCTGGGTGACAGAGTGAGACTCTCTCTCAAATAAATAAATAAATAAATAAATAAATAAATAAATAAAAAGTGAAAAGACAATCTACCAACTAGGAAAAGGAGAATTCATTCAACAAATATTATTGAGCACCTACTATGTGCCAGGCATTGTCAACAGCCCTTCAGATACATCAGTGAACAGATCAAAGCATATTGTTTAGACTTAGGGAGATAATCACCAGAATTAATACCAAAATGAGTTAAAATTATTTTCCCTTAGGAAGTGGAGACAGGGTTAGATAACTGTTCCTTTTCATCATAAACCCTCTGTACTATTTATTTTTTATCACTTGAATTTATTACTTTGTTAGAAATTTAAAAGAGAAAACATTGTAACAAAATAAAAGTTACTTTATAAATTTTCTTTAAATCCCTACTCTCAGAGGAGCATTTTATTTAAAACTATGCCTTTGTTCTCACTTATAAGTGGGAGCCATATGATGAGAACGCATGGACACAAACAGATACTGGGGCCTACTTGTGGGTGGAAGAAGGGAGGAGGGAGAGGATCAGAAAAAATAATGAATGGGTGCTAGGTTTAGTACCTGGGTGATGAAATAATCTGTACAACGAACCCCTGTGACATGAGTTTACCTATAAAAAAAACCTGCACATGTACTCCGGAGCCTAAAATAAAAGCTTTTTTTAAAATAGCTATGTCTTGATTACCAGGCACCATTCTAAGTACTTTACACATATTAAATCAATTAATCATCATCATAACTTATGAATTAGGTACTCCACAGATGAGAACAAAGAAGCTCAAAGAGGTTAAGGAAACTGAGGCACAGAGAGGTTAAATTGTGTGAGATCTTTTACAGTTAGTAAAAAGTGGAGCTGGGATTTGAATCCACGTAGTCTGGCTCTGGAGGCTATGTCCTCCATACCCCACCACACATTGGTATGCTGACAGTTCCAGCACCTAACTGACAAAGGATTAATATGTGGAATATATCAAGAGCTCCTGCAAATCAATAAGAGGAAAACAACCAATAGAAAAATCAATAACAACATAGACAAGAATTTTCCAGAAGAAATATTGCTCATAAACATATGAACTGATACACCCAAACTCACTAGTAATTAAGGAAATGCACATTAAAACCACAGCAATGTAGCATCTCACACTAAACTGATTGGCAAAAATTTTAAAGTTAGTTAAAGCCAAGTGTTAGAGAAGATATGGAGCAATGTGAACTCTCACACTCTGGCAAAAGCATATACTGATACAATCACTTTGGAAAACAATCTAGTATGCTCTAGTACAATTGAATACACACAGACCATATGACCCAGCAGTTCCACTCTTAGTTATAGATCCTAGAGAAACTTTTGCACATGAGCACCAGAAGACATAAAATAGAATGTTCTAGAAGCAATGTACATAATAGCAAAAACCAATATAAATGTCCATCAATAAGAACATGGATGAATGAACTGTGGTACATCCATATTCATACAATGGAATACAAAAAGCAGAGCTGCGTATGTCAACAAAGATGAGTATCAAAATCATAGTGTTGAGTGAAAACAATCAAGTAACAGAAGAATACTGTGTGTGTGTGTGTGTGTGTGTGTGTGTGTAATGTTTCTATGTCAAAAGCAGACAAACCTAAATGTTTTATTGTTTAAGGAGACATACATATGTGATGGAACTGTAAATAAAATCAAGGGAATAATAGACAAACACATCAGTTACTCATGGTAGGGGAGGGCACGGGGGAATGAGAACAGGGACAGGCACACAGGGGCCTTAGAAACTACTGGTAGCATCTATTTCTTAAGTCAGATGGCAGACACACATGTATTTGCATTATTATTCTTTCAACTCTTTTATATGCATGATATATTTCATAATTAACACAAAAAGGAAAATAAAAGAAACCCTAGTAGATCTGAAAAGCATTATGTATTCTTTTCAGAAACAAGAAGATAGGGAAAGAGCTAGAAGGCCATGCCTGTTTCTGCTAGTCCACCCCTTGTTCCATGCCAGGTCTCTCTGCTATTGATTGCACTACCAGGACTTCCTCTTGGCACCCAACACTTGGTCTATGCACCTCATACCAGCCCTTCCCCAGTGGTAACAAATTAGCAGCCCTTGGGCCAAATCTGTTTGTAGTTGTGTTTTATGTGGACAGCACAGTTATGGTTGTTTTTAAATTTGAAATGGTTCAGAAAAACAAGACACACATACATACATATATGCATATGTACACATGTATACATGTACATATGCATATATGTACAGAGAGATAAATATGCACAATATTAATTGTTGAATTTGAGAGGTAGATGATATACAGTTGTTTATTATACTATTCTTTCAACCTTCCTGTATGTTTGAAGTTTTTTCTAAAAATAGTTGGAGAAACTAAATTTGAAGGCCTTTAGAAGGAACACGCCCTCTCTGGGTCAACATACTCCCCACCATTCCTTGTTACAACTCTCAGCCTGGTTCCCTCATCTCTATATCTCTGATCCCTAGAGACATTTGAGTTTGCAACCTCTGGCTCAGCTTGTAGGTCTTGACTCCTTCTAGGTCTCCCTGCCTCCTCTATGTAACAGGTCACAGCTTTGGGGCATAAAAGATGTTTTTCTCATTCCCAGAGGTTGAATAAACCATACACTAAGTTTAGTTTAGTTTTGAGAACATATTAAGGACAATAAAAGTTTATGTAATTCCCCACTACCCTGCAGTGAAGGGTATCCCTCTCCGCCCGCAGCCCCAGCAGCTACAGTAACTTTGGCAAGCATGCCATCTCTTAGAAGATAAAGACGAAGCCTTGGAAACATCAAGCCACACCAGCTACTTCTCCCAGAAGATAAGATGAAAAATTTTATGATTCTTTTTTTTTTTTTCCAGACGGTGTTTCGCTCTTGTTGCCCAGGCTGGAGTGCAATGGCGTGATCTCAGCTCACTGCAACCTCCGCCTCCGGGTTCAAGTGATTCTCCTGCCTCAGCCTCCCGAGTAGCTGGGATTACAGGCGCCCACCACCATGTCCAGCTAATTTTTTGTATTTTTAGTAGAGATGGGGTTTCACCATGTTGGCCAGGCTGGTCTTGAACTCCTGACCCCAAGTAATCCACCTGCCTCGGCCTCCCAAAGTGCTAGGATTACAGGTGCGAGCCACCACGCCCAGCCCAGTTTTATGATCTTGATGTCCCTTGTAGTCTCTCTGACACCAAAGGTGAAAAGAGTGGGAAACTAAGATCTTCCAGAAACATTGAGGGGCCAATGGGGTTAACTACTTATGAAGGATATAATGTATGAGATGAATGGCTGTTACCCAGTGGGCACAGGCAGCCATTCCTGGACTTGAGAATGAATGAGAAAGAGTCCCTGGTGGGTGCCTAGGCCCCGGAGAGTTTGCAGCCAATAAACCATTGCCCTTCAGACTGATGGGTTCTCAGTCCCTCACAGTTCAGTCATGTTGGAGAAACGGAAGCAGCTTGCCAGATAGCATTTGCCTAGCCACATTCTGTGATATGAGAGATTCTTTCTTTGCACACCATGGTTTTCACTCCTGCAGCTATCATACCGCATTAAATCCTCGATCTTTGCTGCCCCTACCTTGGCTAGTTATACACACACACACACACACACACACACACACACACACCCTACAGCATGAATTCATCCAATTGTTTTGCACAAAAACACGTTTAAAATGAAAAGGCAGAAAGCCAGAGGCAGGTAGGGTAACTTGGGTATAAGCTGAGGTTAGCCAGTGACACTGCATGACAGCTTGGCCCAGCATGTCAAAGCAGGTGTGACAATGGCAAGACTCCTGTCTGATTGTTCTAATCATCCAGACAGAGAGACCAAGATCACTTGCCCTTTTGATATCCACTAACCTTTGACCTAGGACTAGGCCTGGGTGGTTTCCACTGGCTTTGCCGCTTTTTGGAGTGGCCTTCCCTCTTGGTTTATTTTTGCCTTGACCTCCCTACTTGCTGACCTTCCAGATCTTAGAACATCAAGTTGTGTCTTGATACCTAGATCCTCATATGACCAAACATTGGCTTAGGAGAATGTTGACACCTCTTCATCCTCCGTGACCTATTTTAGCTATTTGCTGCCCACATCCTATTATGACAGAACTCACTTGAGAGTTTGAATCTGCTCTGATGAACGCTTACAGGCCAGGGACTGAAGATAAGGGAAAGAAGAATTCTATTACCAAAGCTGTAGCATCAAGAAGATACCTTCAGCTCTCAGAGAAGAAAGCGAAGACCAAGGCCAGATAACTAGCGGCTAACTTGTGATCCAGGGGCAAGACAGTACTTTACATGTGTAGTGCTTGAGAGGGAAATTCCAACTGGAAAAACCTGGATCAATAAAGGTAGGTAGGTAGGTAGGTAGGTAGGTAGGTAGGTAGATAGATAGATAGATAGATAGATACACAGATACATAGATACATAGATATATGGATACATAGATAGAAAAGAAGGACATTCATAAAACAATGAAAGTATGTCATTCGCCAAGGATTACGATTACTACAATTTCTTGATGTCACATTAAGAAAACAAAAACAAAAGGAAAGGATCATGTCCTTACTAACAACCAGTTCTCCACATTCCCAGGTTTTCTTTTTAGCTATTACTTTTTTAAAAATATGTCATTCAGGAAGGGTGGCCAGGACCACCCAGATACCAAGAAAATCCCTGGATGCCCCAGACATTCTGGCCTAGGAAATTGGAAAACACTAATCATTAGTTCAGGTGAGCTGACTGAATTTTTCTCAAAAGGAAAACAAAACAATAGAAAAGCCTAGAAACCAAGACACTGATGAAACAACAGATTTCTTACCTAGTTTGTCCTGGGTACAGGCTGACCTCAGTGATGGGACTTACAAGTCCCATTTTTCCAGACTTCACCTCAGCCCTGGACTTAGCTTGCATTTATTTAAACATTTCCTCAATTTAACTGAGGTGAATCCAAACAACAGCCCTGCCAGGTCTAGTAGGATACTGTGGACCTTCATGAAACCTGCTGTCTTGGACAATTTTGTGTTGCCATAACAGAATACTACAGACTGGGTAATTCACAAAGAAAATAAATTTATTTCTTCTAGTTCTGGGGTCTGAGATGTCCAAACTTAAGGGGCTTGCATCTGGTGAGGGTCTTCTTACTGAGTCATTCCATGGTAGAAGGCAGAAGAGCAAGAGCGAGAGCAAGAAAGCGCCAAACTCGCTTTTATAATGAATCCCCTCTTATGATAAAGAACCTACTCCCATGATAACTAGCCCCTTCCTGTGATAATGACATTAATTATCCCTTAAAGGCCCACCTCTTAACAGCACTGTATTTGGAATTAAGTTTCTAACACATGAACTTTGGGGGACACATTCAGACCATAGCTATGCTTCCTGAGTTGTTTGGAGAAGAAAATCAAGCCCTTTGTTCAGACATGGTCATCTCCTTGGAGAGAGAGGCTGATTCTGCTAACCTGGCTACCTGGTCCCTGGAACCTACCCAGGTTGATGGAAGCTTAAGAATGCATTTCACAGGCCGGGCGTGGTGGCTCATGCCTGTAATCCCAGCACTTTGGGAGGCCAAGACGGGTGGATCAGTTGAGGTCAGGAGTTCAAGACCAGCCTAGCCAACATGGTGCAACCCCGTCTCTACTAAAAATACAAAAATTAGCCGGGTGTGGCGGCACACACCTGTGATCCCAGCTACTCAGGAGGCTGAGTCAGGAGAATCACTTGAACCCAGGAGGCAGAGGTTGCAGTGAGCCGAGATCATGCCATTGCACTCCAGCCTGGGGCACAAGAGCGAGACTCTGTCTCAAAAAAAAAAAAAAAGAAAAAAGAATGCATTTCACTTTCTGTACCACTAACTCCTAGGAAGTGCTGGGGGAGAGGACACAGCAGTGCCATTGAGAAGGCTCCAAGTATAGGAGGGTTTCTGATCAGTGACATTTCACCTACCATTAAAAGAGCTAAAGATCTGACCAGAGTGTGAAAGAGACATGTCTAAAAATAAGTGCTTCCTCCATAATAGGAGATTGGTTAAATGAATTATAGCATACCCATACAATGAAATGCTATGTATGATGTTACAGAAGAAGATTGACATGAAAAATGTCCACGATATACTTTTGGGTGAAAAAGCAGGTTACAAAATGGGACATAGAATATAATCCCATTTTGGTTAATATATATAGTAACTAACATGTATCAAGCTTTTAATATGATCATATATATGAGCAAGGCACTGATCAAAATGCTTCACATGAATTATTCTAACTTCTTGACAACTCTGTGATGTGGGTATTATAAGTATCTTTTTACTTATGAGGAAACGGAGGCACTAAGAGATTAAATCATCTGCCATAGTTCACTTAAGTGGCAGAGCTGAGACATAGACTTAGATATGTTGGACTCAAGAGCCCGAACTCTTAACAGGGACTCTATACCTATGCTTATATTTGTATA
Source organism: Pan paniscus (assembly GCF_029289425.2). Lineage (NCBI taxonomy): Eukaryota > Metazoa > Chordata > Mammalia > Primates > Hominidae > Pan > Pan paniscus. The sequence continues at coordinate 69,908,241 of NC_073272.2, forward strand.
GACAAAAAGTCAAGAAAGATAGATACCAGGATGTTAACAGTTAACAGTGGTCATTTCTGGGTAGTGAGATTATGAATGACTCTTGTTCCCTTTATACTTTTCTGAGTGCTCTGAAAATTTTATGATTTACATGGATTATTTTCATAATCAGAAAAAAAAGGAAATAAATTTCCGTTTTGGAAAAAAGCAAGAAAGCCATTGTTTCCAACCTGGAGGTGCAAACCTCTGAGGAGTGGAGGAGTAACTTAATTATTACAAGGACTCCAGAAACCTCTACCTGACCCGAGCATTGTTTAGAATGAATAAATAATATGCTTACAGCACACTTTTCTTTCAAATGCATATAAATACTGTCATGATGTATATACACAGTGGCTTTAGTTTGTTACGTATTATCATGTGGAGATCCATGGCATTGTAAACGTTAAAGTACTAAGGCAATGGTTGGGATCTAGTGCTAAAAAGAAAAATATATATACAGGTCAACTCTCTTAGCTTGAAGGTCTTCTCAACAACTTACTTACTTTTTTTTCCAAGGGAGGCAGGAGGAAATAGAGGAGAAAAACTGAGAATTCACATATTATTAAAAGTTAACCCAGGAGGCTTGCTTCCTGGAGAAGACAATTTACAAGGATGAGAGAGTATGAAGAGGGAGTTGGTGTAGGCCCAGGATATTCTATTCTGGAAAGACAGAGTGCTAATCTTCCCCATATTATCAGGGGCAAGTCTCCAACCTCAACCACAGGATGTCAACACATCGATAGGGCAGTGGTGCCGTAAGACCTGAGTGCTAACATTTGCTCTAGAGCCAGGCTGGTTTCCAGTAAACAGGAAGACCTGGAGTGGGAGGGCAAAGTAGGCAGAACTTTTTCTTTTGCCAAAGTGCCTCAAAGGTGAGCGTCTGCCTTCCTTTCTCTCATTCTTTCTTCTCCCTTTTGTAATGTGTTCCTTGTCTTGTTTCTGTATGGCCTCTCATCCCCCACTCAAGTCCCCGGGACATATGCCCCCACAGGACTCTAGTGATCTCATTACACGTAAGAAATCATCCAATCATAGACCCCAAACTAAGATCCTCACTTACTGATCCTTCTCTTAACGCCGAGGCCCTAGGGCTTTCAGGCATTAGGAGCAGATATACTGACAAATAAGATATGGTCCCAATCTCTTTAGAAGCATGTAAACTTCAGGTGGAAAAAGCAAAAAACAAAACCAAAAACCACACACACACAACCACGTTTGCTTTAATGGGCATAAAGTTACAACAAGAGTTCAAGAGAGAAATGAGGGCTTTGCTTCCCCCCTCCCACGTTGGCCTGTATTTGAGACTCACCTAGGAATCACACTCCACACCCCAACCCTGCTCACAGAAGCTTGGAAGACTGGCTTACTCCAAAGAAAAACAGTCTTCACTAAGTCAGTGGCATGGGAAAAAAAGGAGGGGAGGAAGGGAGATTGTTCTATATTAAAAGAAAATTAAGATCTTGACAAAGGGATCAAATCTGAATCACTATAGTCTTTGAATCCAGCTATCAATCTGCAAGAAATACAGAGGAACATGCTGAAGCACCCTAAGTAAGTATGAGATAAGCAAAATCCAAACTGTGGGAAATTCTACAGGTCAAATGCTGTGGGTTCTTCAATAGCTAAAGCATAAGGAAAGGAAAGGGATGGAGGGGGAACCGACTTAAACTCTTCAAAAGCACCAAAGTCATGGAAGTCACGGAAAGACCGAGAAACTAACCCAATCTGAGTATGTGGTTAAAAAATAATAATAAAATAAAATAAAAACAGAGACACTGTCAAAGGAGGAGGAGACAAAGGAGAGATGATGATTAAATGCAATGTGAGATTCCAATGGGATCCTGGGACAGAAAATGGACATTTGTGGAAAAAAATTGATACAATACAAATAAAACCTGGTGTTTAGTAAATATAAATGCACCAATATTGGTTTCTTAGTTGTGATAAATATGCCATTGTTTTATAAGATGTTAACATAAAGGGGAAGCTACACGAAGGGTGTAGGGAACTCTCTGTACTATCTTTGCAACTCTCTCATAAATCTAAAATTATTCCAAATTAAAAAGTAAAAATGGCCAGGTATGATGGCTCATGCTTGTAATCCCAGCACTTTGGGAGGCTGAGGTGGGAGGATTTCTTGAGCTCATGAGTTCAAGACCAGCCTGGGCAACATGGTGACACCCCATCTCTACAAAAAATAAAAAATTAGCCAGGCATGATGGTGCGCACCTGTGGTCCCAACTACTCAGGAGGCTGAGGCTGGAGGATCACTTAAGCCTGGGAGATTGAGGCTGCAGTGAGCTGTGTTTGCGCCACTACACTCTAGCCTGGGTGGCAGAGTAAGATCCTGCCTCAAAAAAGAAAAAAAACCATAAAAAAGAGAGAGAGAAAACTTCAAGGACATATCAATATTTAAAATGGGGAAGACTAAACCATTGTCATTAGGGAAGTACACTTAGGTAAGAAAACCATAGAAATGCAAGGAAAAGATGACTCTAAATGTCAAAGATAATGGTTACTTTGGGAGGAGGAAGTGGATTGTGATTGAAATGGGGCACATGGAGAGCGTCCTGGGGTGGAGAGAAAAGTTCATCTTCTTCATCAAGTGGTGGTTACAAGATGTTTGTCTTATAATAATTCATTAACCCATACATTTGTTTTAAGTGGCTCTCTGTATCTGGGTTCTATTTTATAATGACAGACAGAGAGCAAGAGACTGAGACATAAGACACATAACATCCAAATATAACCAGTGGACCTTGTTTGGATTCTGATTCAAATTGGCCAACTATAGAAAGACATTTGAATATGGACTGGATGTTAGATATTATTAAGGAATTATTAAATTTGTTAAGGGTAATATGGAAGAAAACATCTGTATTTTTTGTAGATGCATAGTGATGTATTTAGGGGTGAAATGACACACTATCTTAGAATTGCTTTAAAATACTCCAAGAAAAAAAAAAGGTGGGGAGATAAATGAAACAAGTATGGAAAAATATTAATAGTTGTTGAAGATGAACATGAAGATAAAAATTTGTTGCATCTTCTAGCTTTTTGTGTGTTTGGAAATTTTTATAATTAAAGTTAAAGGTGGGGCAGCCCCAAAGCAGGCTGCTTCAGGGCAACAAAAGCCAAATCCCAGGTGCTCCCCACATCACAAATCCCCAGAACTCCCTTCCCAGCAGTCATCTCCCTAAGGTCACAATCCCTATAGTTTCTGAGTAGCCTGTGAGGGGGTTTCACCTTCTCTAGGTCCCTGTGTCACTCTGACTACATGGCGGTCATTCTCACCTTTCTCCATCTTGATGTCCTAATAATCCTAGGAAAGAGAGTCAAAGGGCAAATGAGCTGAACCAGACCTGACGGGGCAGTCCTTGTACTTCAGAGCCTGCCCCTGCAGTGGGTGGGGGGCAGGGAAGGACAACAGGGAAGAGGGCAGGTGCAAACTCCTCATAGTTATATGCATTCACTATTAAGTGAACTTCCAGAGGCTGGTGGCACCTTTGGTTGGAACACTGTTCTGAGATCTTTGCCTCCCTCAGGCTCCCGAGAATCATGGCTCATTCCAAGCAGCCTAGTCACTTCCAGAGTCTGATGCTTCTGCAGTGGCCTTTGAGCTACCTTGCCATCTGTGAGTATTGACCCAAGAGTGCATAGCAAGAAGCCAGAGTCAGAAGCCAGGGCCAGATCTAGGGTGACTTTTAGGGCCATGTGAAGTCTCATCTTGAGCCTTTCCATCATCTAAGATTGTACTAGAGAGTAAAACCAAGGAGTCTTGAGTTCCATGAGTGCCCTGGAGAAGAATGAGATAGAGCCCCAGGAGACAGTGAGAATATGTAGTGGGAGGGGGCGGGGGGTGGAACAGGGTCATGATGGATATGAGTAGATCTAGTTAATTTCAGCCACTTCCTAATCCTTACTATCTAGAGAGGAAAAGTGAGGCCCAGGGAATGCTCCCTTATGATCATGGGGAATAGGACAGAGGAAACATTAGCATCCCAGACTTAAAGAAGTATAGCCTGTGTCTGAACCATAGAGTTGTCTATTCTGGGAGTGGGGTGGTGGTAGCATGCGGGAAGACAGTGTCATTGGAAAGAATGGTGAATGGGCAAGAGGACAAGCATAGTGGATAGGAAATACTAGAAGGATGCAGATGCTGGATGGGCAGCATGTAGGAAGATATAGATAGTATAGGGGTGAGGGAGAGTGGGCTAGTGGCTTAACGAGGGATGACGGATAGGGAGGGAGACAGGAGACAAGAGGAAAAAGATGGTGACCAAATGGGGGCAGGAGGAAAAAAAAACTGGTGGGAAGTAGAGAGCAGGAGTACAGAGGTAGTGGCTGTACAGGGAAGCAGGTGGACAGGGATGACAGATAGGCAGAGAAATAGGGCTTCTGTATGGTAAATGAGAGAGGAAAAGTTTGAAGGACAAGTAGACATGGATGATGAACAGGACCTGGATTGTGTTGAGGGCCAGGACCAGAGGCTTAGGTAATGTGGAGAGCTGGTGATGGGACTGGGCATGGTCAAGTTCTGCTGGCAGCACAAATTTGGTCTAACCTGGTCCCTCATCAGTTTGGATCTTGCAGCCATTGTTCGTCTACCTGCTGTTTACATCCTTGTGGCCGCTACCAGTGCTTTACTTTGCCTGGTTGTTCCTGGACTGGAAGACCCCAGAGCGAGGTAAGACTCACAGACCTAGAAAGAAGAATGTTCCATCATAACCTGCAGCCAGAGAGTCCCACTCGCCATACCACAGGCCCCTCATCCAAGTTCTCAGAGCCACAGGAGCTGGGCCAAACAGGACTATCCTAGGGTCTCCTCCTTTCCCACCTCTCTAGCAGAGCCATGCTAGGGAATCCCTGAGTCCGTGGAATGTATGGGATGGCACACACTGACATCATCCCCTACTGCTTCTTTTGCCTCAGGTGGCAGGCGTTCGGCCTGGGTAAGGAACTGGTGTGTCTGGACCCACATCAGGGACTATTTCCCCATTACGGTAAGTATCTCTTCCCCAGTGTCCTCAGAGTTCCCAAAATACTGGGTAGGCATTTATACCACATGACTAGAGTTGTCCATAAGGAAGATAAGTATCCCAGGGAAGTCTCAGTCTATGCTAGATATACTTCAAGATTCAACATTTCTACTGAGCACTCCATACTCAGCTAGGAAACTTTGGACACCCTTGGCATCACCTGCCAGCTGACACAGTCAGAAGGCAAGCACAGTTCAGATCAGTTTAATAAGCATGGATTGAAAATCTACTCTGAACCGCGTTAGCAGTACAGAGAAATGAATAGGATGCAATTCTCTGCCATCGAGGAGCTCACATCTAATGGGGAGGACATTAGTATAAAGTATATTATTTGTTTGGCACAAGGTACAGAAGTAGTTCAGATGCGGGATAAGGAAAGGCTTCACAGACATGGTGATATCTTAGCAGGGTTTTCCAAGTTCCATACAAGTTATTTAGGCAGGCACTGGAAGGGGATTGGCAGGAAACAATGCCAGGAAGAGGTTCCAGAAATGTACTGTTATGCTGATCCTCAGGGCACTCTTTGGAGTATACAACAAACACCACCCCGACTTTTAGAGCCAAGCTTCCTGATCTTTTTCACAAAAGTGCTCATAGACAATGATAATTTGCACAAAGCACACTGACATAGATGGTTGAGGCTACTTCTAGCCACAGGCAAGAGATCTGGCAGTTCTAGCTGTCCCAGATCCTACCTTGTTGTCCAATGGCCACAGAGACCAATATCTCAGCCCTCCTGAAACCTATTCAGGAAATCTGTTGGAAACCTCTGCTTTAGAGAGCACCCTGATCCCTGAAGTATCACCACCCTTGTTTCTGCCATGTAATCTCATTCCATCACCTCTGGCATTTCTCTCCATGGCTGCAGATCCTGAAGACAAAGGACCTATCACCTGAGCACAACTACCTCATGGGGGTTCACCCCCATGGCCTCCTGACCTTTGGCGCCTTCTGCAACTTCTGCACTGAGGCCACAGGCTTCTCCAAGACCTTCCCAGGCATCACTTCTCACTTGGCCACGCTGTCCTGGTTCTTCAAGATCCCCTTTGTTAGGGAGTACCTCATGGCCAAAGGTGCTTCTGACCATACTTACTGGAGCTTCTGGTCCATGTTTCTGCTTGGAAATGCACCCTTTAAATTCCATCCCCTCCTCCCCCCGCCCCCGCCCCCATGTCATTATGGCATAGTAGTCAAAAGCATATGTTCTAGAGCTAAGCTGCCTGGGATTGAACCCTCCTAGCTCTACCACTTGTGTGGTCTTGAGCAAACTAGCCTCAGTTTCCTCATCCATAAAGTGGTACAGATGAAAATAGTCTGACATCAGTTGTGGGATGATGACTAAAAGTGAGATGATGCAAGTAAAGAATTCGACACTGGCCAGGCGCAGTGACTCACGCCTGTAATCCCAGCACTTTGGGAGGCTGAGGTGGGTGGATCACCTGAGGTCAGGAGTTCGAGACCAGCCTAGCCAACATGGGAAAACCCCATCTCTACTTAAAATACGAAAATTAGCTGGGCATGGTGGTGGGCACCTGTAATCCCACCTACTCAGGAGGCTGCGGCAGGAGAATCGTTTGAACCCAGGAGGTGCAGGTTGCAGTGAGCCGAGATCACAGCATTGAACTCCAGCCTGGGTGACAGAGAGAAACTCTGTCTCCAAAAAAAAAAAAAAAAAAAAAAAAAGAATTCGACACAATGCCTGCCACAGAGTATATCCTCAATAAATAATAGCTGTTGCTCTTAATGAAAAAAAAAAAAAGGTACCATTATACATGGGATTCAGAAAGTCCTTCTGGTTATCCCACTGAAAACCTTCCTACCAGTTTTGGCTCAGTGCCTCCTGCAAAGTGAAGATATTGCCTCATCGTGAGCTATTCTGTTTGTCAACAGCCTTTTCTTCTCCACACTCTTTAGTCCCATCTCATTGCTCCTCTCCTCCTTGGAACTATGAGAACAAGCCAGTGAAGAGCAGAGAAGAGTGTTCCCTCTTAGCAATTTTCTCCTCTCCTGATCATTTTGCTCCTTGATTCTCTTTAGGTGTGTGCTCTGTGAGCCAGCCAGCCATCGACTATCTGCTGAGCCATGGCACTGGCAACCTCGTGGGCATTGTAGTGGGAGGTGTGGGTGAGGCCCTGCAAAGTGTGCCCAACACCACCACCCTCATCCTCCAGAAGCGCAAGGGGTTCGTGCGCACAGCCCTCCAGCATGGGTAGGTGTTCCCCACAGAGGGGCAGTGCATGGTGTTCTCTGAGCAGCATGACCCTGCCGGTGAGGCCAGGATGAATCAGATGTGAATTTTGCCCTCAAGGAACATACTACCAAGTAAGAAAAATGGGTCATCCAGTCCTTCTGAGCTAGCTCAACTAGTTTCTAAGAGGCCAAACCATAAACCCAGGTTCAATATCAAGGGGATTGGGCTAAGGCTGCTCTGGCATATAGATGATGCCCACATTATCTCTATCAATGCTGGTATCTACATCTGTCTGCTAATGGTAAGTGCATGGGGCAGTACAGTATAATGAGTGTGTGTGCAGGATTGGGAGTCAGGAGCCTGATTTAAAATCCTGGCTCCATGACTGTGTACTCTGGGACAGGTTCCTTAACTATTCTGAGCCTTGGTGTTTTTCATCTTAATGATGTGGCTAAGAACTGTACCTACTCCATAGGGTGATTGTGGGCTTTAAATGAATTTATCCCCACAAAACACTTACCATGTCCCTGGCACACTGTAAGAGATCAATAAATGTTAGTATTTGTGATTTAGGGGTCCAGAGCTGGAGCTGTAGAGTGCCCCATTGGGTCAGCAGACCAGCTCTCTGGACACAGGGACAATTGTCGTATTGCAGACCTAGAGAAGAGGGCAGTATTTCTTCCAAGGACCTTGCCTGAAGGGCCTGTTCACCAGTTGGAAGAATCATGTAGGGAAGAGAGCTCTGAGCTGGGAGTCCTGAGTTCTAGTCCAGATCCTGCCACTCACTCACTGCCTGAGTGGCCATCCCTTTCTGAACCTGTACTTCTGCATCCCCCACTGTGCCCTCCACGGCCTTTGCTGTGAGGAACCAGTAAGGTAACATATGTCAAAGTGCTGAGAGATTGTTATTAGCAAGTCACCAAGATTTGTATAAGACAGATTTACTTTTCTCTCCCTCACAGAATTTGAGCCTGACTGTCTACCCAGGGCACTGTTCAGGGTGGAATCTCATGGTCTGTGGAAGGGAAACAACTTTTCTCTGCTCTAATCCCATAACCCAAGGACAGAATACCTTATGCATTGCCCCCTTGGGTGAGGGGCATATCACATAAAGTATGGGCATCTGTGCAAAATTACTGTCATCTTCTCTGTGCTTTCTAATAGAAAGAGTCGGATATTCCCCTCCTTGACACCTCCTGGAAACTTTTCATGATATGGGTCTTTCTGGGGATCTCTGCTCAACTTCTCTTGCTTCCCTGACGCTCCCCGCCCCCTGGCTATATCTTGCCCTTGTAATCCTGGCCCAGAGAGAGCAATCTCACTGGCCTTGAAAATTTCATGACAAGAGACATTAAATAGGGAAACCCTGTTTAGTGCAAGAAAAAATGCTTTATGTCACCAGGATTTCATCAAAATAGATGAGGGCCTGGCAAGCAAACAAATGTTCTTCCAGGGTGGGTCTCATCCTAGCTTGTGTTTAGAAAATAAATTGGAGTTTTCCTACAGGGCTCATCTGGTCCCCACCTTCACTTTTGGGGAAACTGAGGTGTATGATCAGGTGCTGTTCCATAAGGATAGCAGGATGTACAAGTTCCAGAGCTGCTTCCGCCGTATCTTTGGTTTCTACTGTTGTGTCTTCTATGGACAAAGCTTCTGTCAAGGCTCCACTGGGCTCCTGCCATACTCCAGGCCTATTGTCACTGTGGGTGAGTGCCACTCTCAGCCCCAGTGCCACCTCAGGTTTCTCAACCTCAACCTCAGCCTGGCCCCACCAAAGAAGAGGGCAGCAGAGGGGAAGGTGGGAGCTGATCTGGGATGCGAGAGTCAGGCCCAAGGTAGGAGAGGGAGGTTAAAGGAAGATGAGGTTCTAACACTTTCCTCTTCTCTTTTCCGATCTCTCTTGGCAGTTGGGGAGCCTCTGCCACTGCCCCAAATGGAAAAGCCAAGCCAGGAGATGGTGGACAAATACCATGCACTTTATATGGATGCTCTGCACAAACTGTTCGACCAGCATAAGACCCACTATGGCTGCTCAGAGACCCAAAAGCTGTTTTTCCTGTGAATGAAGGTACTGCATGCCCAGGAGCACAGGAGTGCCTGCCTTGAAGAAGAGACTCATCTGCCACAAACCAAAGACAGGCAGCAGATGAGGGAGGTTATATGTGGTAGGGGAGGCCATGAGGAATTCCTTCTTTGCCTTCTTGCCACAGGGTCCTTACAGGAGTTCTTTCTGAAGAGCTGCACACAGTCATTCCTCAAAGGAGGGCATCCTAGTGCCCCTCATGCTGGGGCCTGATGCCTGGTCATCATTTGAGTCCTCTGGGACACATTAGCAGTCACTGCATATTCCCCCAGCCCCTGGGCAACTATCTACTTTCTGTCTCTGTGGATTTGCCAATTCTGAACATTTTATATAAATGGAATAATACAATATGTGGTCTTTTGTGGCTGGCTTCTTAGCATAATATTTCCAAGGTCTATCCATGCTGTAGCACGTGTTAGTGTTCATTCCTCCTTATGGCTGGACAACACTCCAGTGTGTATAGGTATACCACATTTGTTTATCCATTCACCACTTGATGGACATTTGGGTCATTTCCACTTTTTAGCTATTATGAATAGTACTGCTATAAATACTCATGTATGTACAAGTTTTTGTGTGGTCATCTGCCATCCCCAGATATAAAGGCTTATCTTATGCCCACACCACTGACAAGCATGCCTTTAGGATAGATAAAAGGTACTCAGGATCATTTTTTAGTTGGCATGGGCATTTCCCATAAGTCACCTTGTCATAATGATCCTCTGACTTCATAGTCCCAGGGCACTTGCAACCATCCTCATAGCCTACTGTGGGGAATACACTTGATATCTATGTTTTAAAGCCTTACTAAATTCTGTTTAAAAGTTTTTCTTGCCGGGCGCGGTGGCTCACGCCTGTAATCCCAACACTTTGGGAGGCCAAGGCAGGTGGATTGCCTGAGATCACGAGTTAAAGACCAGCCCGACCCCGTCTCTACTAAAAATACAAAAATCAGCCAGGCGTGGTGGCACACGCCTGTAGTCTCAGCTACTCGGGAGGCTGAGGCAGTAGAATTGCTTAAACCCAAGAGGTGGAGGTTGCAGTGAGCCAAGAGGGCACCACTACACTCCAGCCTGGGAGACAGAGTGAGACTCTATCTCAAAAAAAAAAAAATTACATTAAATAAATAAATAAAAGTTTTTCTTAAAGTTGTATTCTGAGAATCTTAAAAGAGTAAACAAAAACACAGATATCTCTTCCTTCACGAGGCAGCCAATAAGAGACACTTAAAAACACAGCAAATGACCAAAAGTTAAAAGACCATTGAGACTACTAGCTTTTTCTTTCCTTTGCTTAACCTTTAAATATTGGGTCCCATCCTGTTCTCTCACATTCTACTGTTTTAGGTCTGAGACATCTATTTCTAACCCATATTTTCCTCATAAGCAAACAGTGCGATATATCCAATTTACTAATCTCCAACAAGCACCTCAACCTCAACATACCCAATACCAGTTGAGTCATCTTCCTTCTCCCAACTTCATAACTTATCACCAAGTTGTATCAATTTTGCCACCTTCATATTAATCCAACCTGTCCCCTTCTCCCCTTCTACAGTCACAATCTAGTCAAGGCCCTCAACATTCCAAGACTATATCCACTCCCTCTAGAAAAGTCCTCTTTAATAAACCCATCCATCATGCTATTTCCAGGGCAATCTTGCTAAAACTTATATCTGACTTTTCATTCCCCTGCTTAAATCCTTTACTGTTCCTACAATACCTCCACTCTGGGTACCAATAATGTTCCTTAGATGTTAATGAATATTGCACAGAAAAAAATAATTCTGTGGGGGTGTGGTGGCTCATGCCTATAATCCCAGCATTCTGGGAGGCCGAGGCGAGTGGATCACCTAAGATCAGGAGTTCGAGACCAGCCTAGCCAAAATGGTGAAACCCCATCTCTATTAAAATTACAAAAATTATCCGGGTGTGGTGGCACATGCCTGTAGTCCCAGCTACTCAGTAGGCTGAGGCAGGATAATCACTTGAACCTGGGAGGCAGAGGTTGCAGTGAGCTGAGATCGTGCTCATCTCTTAAGCCTACATCAAATCTCACCTTCCCAGTGAAGCCTTCACCAGACCGAATGAGTTACTCCTTCCTTCATTCTTCCATAGCCTTTTGATAGGGATTGATTTGCGATAAGGCTGAAAAGTACAGAGCTGAATAATACAATAAATAACGTAGACTAGGCTTTCAAATGGTAAGGACTTAGTGAGCAAGTCAGGGAATTACATTTTCTTTACAAGTGTACATGAATCATTCACAACCATTATTTATGTATTTGAAAATAAAAATACTTTTAACTAAGATGTAAAAGGCAGAAATTCTACCTACTATAATCACAGGATACAACACAGCAAACTTAGAAATAAATAATTAAGATAGAATTAGAGTCCACAGCTGAATTGGAATAAAAAATATTCTCCTGACAACTGGCTCAGAAAATAAATTTAGAGACAATAATAGAATATGTTGGAAGGAACAAATGAAATGTAAATATCACACATAAAAATGTATGCAAATAGAAGATCATCCTGGAGCATCTTCAAGTGTCAGAAAGCAAAGAAGTGCTCAGAAAACAAAAGAATAATGGTGTGTCAAGGGGACACAGGAGCAACCTGAAAAAGCTCTCAATGGCCAAAGCTGAAACAATTTGAGCAATAAGACAAATAACATAAGTAACATAGTGTTGAATTATAATCTGAAGTATAAATTATGTATACATGATTCCATATTGATATAAATGAATGAGTAAACAAATAAATAGTGGCAAAGGGACAAATCTTCTTTACAGAAGAATTACAAATAATGTATGTAGATACTTCCCCTCAGGAGGTAGAACTTAATCCCCTCCCCACCCTCAAGTGTGGGCTAGATTTAGCAATTCAATTCCAAAGAACGGAGTGTGGGAAGTGAAAAGCATTACTTTTAATGGCAAAACTGCAATCACTTTTGCCCCAACCTAATAGTACCTTACAGCAGAGAAACCAGGCAAACACTACCTTAACCCAGCAATCAAGGTTAACATTGAAACCACCTTTGCAAAATTATGACTGAGACAGTGAAAGAGATCTAACTTAACCGACTCCATCTTGCTTCTAACCTCCAAGCTGTCCTTGTTCATTCCTGGGTGTAGGCTGAACTAACTTTGGGAGAAACTTAGTTTATAGTTTAAACAAAGATGGTAACAGTCCTTTCCCAAGGCAGACCTCCTTCTTGCGTGGGGACTAGATTGCCTTTGTAGGACTAACATTAGCCACAAGATTAGAAATTATGGTTTAGGAGTCATGCAGCTGGAGGCTACAAGATTCTGACCCTCTCTAAACTGCTCCTAAGATCAGTGCTTGAGATATTTTGCAGAACCTGCACTTGATGGATCAGCTGGCACCACCCAGATCAATATACTGGCTCATCTGATCCTGTGGCTCCCACACAGGAACTGACTCAGTGCAAGAGGACAGCTTCGACTCCCTATGATTTCATCTCTGACCAATCAGCATTCCTGGCTCATTGGCTTCCCTCCACCCACCAAGTTATCCTTAAAAACTCTGCTCCCCGGTCGGGTGCGGTGGCTCATGCCTGTAATCCCAACACTTTGGGAGGCTGAGGCGGGTGGATCATGAGGTCAGGAGTTCAAGACCAGCCTAGCAAATATGGTGAAACCCCGTCTCTACTAAAAATACAAAAATTAGCTAGGCGTGGTGGCAGGCGCCTGTAATCCCAGCTACTCCGGAGACTGAGGCAGGAGTATCACTTGAACCCGGGAGGCAGAGGTTGCAGTGAGCTGAGATAGCGCCACTGCACTCCAGCCTGGGTGACAGAGTGAGACTCCATCTCAAAACAAAAACAAAAACAAAACAAATGAAACTCTGCTCCCTGAATGCTTGGGGAGACTGATTTGAGTAATAATAAAACTCTGGCCTCCTGCACAGCTGGCTCTGTGTGAATTACTCTTTCTCTATTGCAATTCCCCTGTCTTGATGAATTCGCTCTGTCTAGGCAGCGGGCAAGGTGAGCCCCTTGGGCGGTTACAACATCACAAGTGATAAATCATGTTGATATCTTGTGAGAAGAAGGGTATTTCACTTCTGTGCTATTCTCCAGTCCCAAGAACCTAGTCTAATTATGACAAAAATATCAAAGAAGCCCAAATTGAGGAATATTTCACTAAATACCTGACTAGGACTTCAAAGTCATTAAAGTCATGAAAACAAGGAAAGACATATTGTTCACAGACCAAAGGAGACTAAGGAGACGTGATGATTAAATGCAATGTGCTATCCTGAATTGCATCTGGGAACAGAAAAAAACAGTATCAGTGGAAAAACTGGTGAAATTTGAATAAAGTCTGGAGTTTAATTAATAGTAATGTACCAATGTCAATGTCTCAGTTATGAAAAATGTGCCATGGTTATATAAGATGTTAACATTAGGGGAAATTGAATGAGAGGTATTTGGGAACTCTGTGCATCATCTTTGCAGTTTTTCTGTAAGTGTAAAATTAATCCAAAATAAATAATTTATTTTAAAAATGTGTGGGTTTCTGCCAGATTGGTACTGAAAGAAAACCTAATCGCTTTTAAATGTTTTTACTAATAAGAAAAGAAATTAATTATATTCCTACACGAAAAGTTTTAAAAGTTACAGGAGAGTTAACCAATTAATTAGAACATATATAAGATAAAACCCAGGGGTGTGTGTGGGTGTAATAAATCCTAGGCAGAGTCACCGAATTTGGCCAAAGTACTCTGTATTACTTGGCTTGGGCTGCTATGATAAAATACCACAGACTGGACGGCTTACACAACTAAAATTTATTTTCTCACAGTTCTGGAGGCTGGAAAGTCCAAGATTAAGGTGCCAGCAAGTTTGGTTCCTGGTAAGGGCGCTTTTCCTGGCTCATAGATGGCCACCCTTCTTGCTTTTAGGTCTTCATATGGTCTTTCCTCGGTGAATGCACTTGGTGAGAGAGAGTGAGAGGGAGCTCTCTGGTGTCTCTTTCTGTAAGGACACTAATCCTATCAGATCAGAGCTCCATCTTTATGACCTAATTTAACCTCAATTACTTCCTTAAAGGCCTCATCTCCAAATACTGCCATACTTGGGGGTTAGGATATTAACATATGAATTATGGGATGGAGAACACAAATACTCAGTACATAACATACTCCATGTTGTACAAGGGGGACATAAGAAGATCACTTTCATACCATAGGTAATATTCCAGCCAGGTGCAATGGCTCACACCTGTAATCCCAACACTTTGAGAGGCTGAGATGGGAGGATTGCTTGAGCCCAGGAGTTTGAGACCAGCCAGGGCAACATAATGAGACCTTATCTCTACAAAAATTAGCCCGACATAGTGGTGCACGCCTGTGGTCCCAGCTACTTGGGAGGCTGAGGTGGGAGGATTGCTTGCGTTTGAGGCTGCAGTGAGCTGTGATCATGCCTCGGCACTCCAGCCTGAGAGACAGAGCGAGACCTTGCCTAAAAAAAATTAAATTATATCTCAATTCTAATCTTTATAGAATTGTTTGATGTACTAGTCTTAACAACACTAGAAATAACTTCTAGGAACTATATTTAATTTTTAATTAACTAATTCCATTTGGGCCATGAATTGTGCTCTTCCATTGACTTCATCTGAAAGTAAACATTTATTTAACATGGAAAATGTACAAAACAGTGAGCACAAGAACAATCATGCTGCTCACAATGCTGACACATTATGGTTCCTTCGCTGTAAGGTCAAATTTCTTAAAAATTGCTACCAAAAATTTTAAGTTGTAATAATATTTATTTTTAATAAAGTTTCAGATTTATTCTTATATACCAGAGATTCATGCTAAAATAGATAGTGATATTCAACTTCATCCTGAGCTTCAGTTGAATATTGACTTTAAAACTTGGCCATACAGGCTAGTATCAAAAAGTCAAAAAATAACAGATGCTGGCAAGGTTGCAGAGAAAAGGGAACACTTATACACTGTGGGAATGGAAATTAGTTCAGCCACTGTGGAAAACAGTTTGGAGATTTCTCAAAGGACTTAAAACAGAACTACCATTTTACTCAGCAATCCCATTACTGGGTATATACTCACAGGAATAGAAATTATTCTACCAAAAAGACAAATGCATGTGTATATTCATCACAGCACTACTCACAATAGAAAAGACATGGAATTGACCTAGATGCCCTTCAATGGTGGATTGGATAAAGAAAATGTGGTACATATACACCATTGAGTATATGCAGCCATTAAAAAGAATAAAATCATATCCTCTGCAGCAACATGCATGGAGCTGGAAGCCATTATCCTAAGCGAATCAACATAGGAACAGAACACCAACTACTGCGTGTTCTTACTTATAAGTGGGAGCTAAACATTAAGTACACATGGACACAAAGAAGGGAACAACAGACACCAGGGCCTACTTGAGAGTGGAGGGTGGGAGGAGGAGGGTGAGGATCAAAAAACTACCTATCAGGTACTATGCTTACTACCTGCTGATGAAATAATCTGTACACCGAACCCCAGTGACACATAATTTACCTATGTAACAACCTGCGCATGTACCCCTGAACTTAAAATAAAAATTAGAAGGAAAAAACTTGGCCATTCAGCATTTAGCCAAAATAAGTTTACAATGCCCCTTGTATTTGTGCATAAGAAAAGATCTGGAGGGATATACACCAAGGTATGAATAGTGACTCTCTAATCTTCTTTATGGTGGACTTTATTTAAGACACTGGTCGCAGTGGCTCATGCCTGTAATCCCAGCACTTTCGGAAGCCAAGGTGGGAGGACTGCTTGAGTTCAAAAGTTCAAGACCAGTCTGGGCGACAAAACGAGACCTCATCTCTACAGAAGAAAAATTAGCAAGGTGTGGTGGCAAGCCCCAATTGTCCTAGCTACTCGAGAGGCTGAGGTGGGAGGATCAACTGAGCCCGGGAGGTTGAGGCTGCAGTATGCCATGATCATGCCACTGTGCTCCAGCCTGGGTGACAGAGTGAGACACTGTCTCAAAAAAAAAAAAAAAAGAAAGAAAGAAAAGCTACTATAAACATCTTTATATGGCCATATATTTGTCTTGGGTAAATACCTGGAAATATAATTCCTGCGTCATAGGATAGGTATATGTTTACTTATATAAGAAACTAACAGACTCTTTCCAAAAGTGTTTGTACCATTTTACACTCCCATCAACAATGTAGGAAATTTTTTGGATGTTTCACACTCTCACCAACAATTGGCATTATCAATTCTTTTAGTTTTAGCTGTTCTGCAGAGTGTGTAATAGTATCCCATGGTGGTTTTAATGTTCAGTTCTTTGATGACTAATAATGTTGATCATTTTTTTCACCATGCTTGGCCACTAATAAATATATCTTCTTTTTTGAAGTATCTGTTTATATCTTTTGCCTATTTTGTGGGGCTCTTTGTGTTCTCATTATTGAGTGTTAGCAGGAATTCTTTATACATCTTAGATACCAGTACTTTATCACTTTATCAGATAGATGTTTTGCAAATATTTTCTCCCAGTCAGTGGTTTGTCTATTTATGTGATAAATTTATGTGATAATGGTCTCTCTCTCTCTTTTTTTTTTTGGAGATGGAGTCTCACTCTGTTGCTCAGGCTGGAAGTGCGGTGGCACGATCTTGGCTCACTGCAACCTCCACCCCTGGGTTCAAGCAATCCTGCCTCAGCCTCCTGAATAGCTGGGACTACAGGATCCCACCACCACACACAGCTAAGTTTTGTATTTTTAGTAGAGACGGGGTTTTGCCATGTTGGCCAGACTGGTCTCGAACTCCTGCCCTCAGGTGATCCACCTGCCTCGGCCTCCCAAAGTGCTGGGATTACAGGCATGAGCCACCGCGCCCAGCCGGTAATGGTCTCTTTTGATGAGCAAAGTTTTGTTTGTGCTTTCATAGACTTTATTGTTTGGAATAGTGTTAGATTTACTGAAAATTGAGATAGTGCAGTTTCCCTATTGTTAACATCTCACACTAGTATGGTATAGTTGTTACAATTAATGAACCAACATTGATATGTTATTATTAACTACACTTTATTCATATTTCCTTAGTTTTTACCTAATGTCCTTTTACTGTTCCAGGATCCCATCCAGCATACCCTATTACATTAAGGTATTATATGTTTGGCTCCCCTTAGCTTTGATGGTTTTTCAGATTTTCCTTGTTTTTAATGACCTTGATGCTTTTGAGGCATGCTGGTCAAGTACATTGTAGGATGTCCTGCTATTGAAATTTGTCTGATGTTTTTTATCATGATGAGACTGAAGTTATGGGTTTCAGGGAAGAAGACCACAGAGGTAAAGTACCATTTTTCATTACCTTATAACTAAGACACATAGTATCAACAAGACTTATTACAGTTGTTGACCTTGATCACCTGGCTGAGGTAGTATTTGTCAAGTTTCTCCACTGTAAAGTTACTCTTTTTCCCCTTTTCCACTCTGTGAGAAGTCTCAATAGTTCACCCTTAAGGAGTGGGGAATTATGCTCCCTATCCTTGAGGATGAAGCAGCTGCATGAATTATTTGAAATTTTTCTGGTCGGCGCAGTGGCTCAAACCTGTAATCCCAGCACTTTGGGAGGCCAAGCCAGGCGGATCACCTGATTTCAGGAGTTTGAGATCAGCCTGGCCAACATGGTGAAACCCCGTGTTCTACTAAAAATACAAAAATTAGCTGGGTGTAGTGGCAGGTGCATGTAATCCCAGTTACTTGGGAGGCTGAGGCAGGAGAATTGCTTGAACCCGGGAGGCAGAGGTTGTCTTGAGCTGACATCGCGCCATTGCACTCCAGCCTGGGTGACAGAGCAAGACTCCATCTCAAAAAAAAAAAAAAAAAAAAAAATCCTCATTGGAGATTTGTTTCTAGCAATTTTTACAAATTTTTGATAAAGCCTAATTTATCAAATTATTTCATACGGTTATTGTTTTCTGGGTTCTAATAAATCTTTGCCTGCCCCACAGAGTTCTTGCTTGTCTGTATTTTAGGATCCTTGTGTAGTGATAATGCATTGTGTTTGTAATAATGTAAGGCAAGTTTTAATTTTTTTTTTTTGTTTTTTTTTTTTGAGTTGGAGTCTCACTTCGTTGCCAGGCTGGAGTGTAGTGGCACGATCTCGGCTCACTGCAACCTCCGCCTCTCGGGTTCAAGCAATTCTCCTCCCTCAGCCTCCCGAAGGACTACAGGCACGTGCCACCATGCCCAGCTAATTTTTATATTCTTAGTAGAGACGGGGTTTCACCATGTTGGCCAGGATGGTCTCGATCTCTTGACCTCTGCCTGCCTCATCCTCCCAAAATGCTGGGATTACAGGCGTGAGCCATCATGCCTGGCCAAGTTTTAAAAATTTAATAAAAATCCATAGCTTTTCAGATGTGGGATTATTGCTCCTACATTTTTGGAACTTTATTCCTAATTCATTTTTAGACAGTTGTGCCAGACCTGATGTTTTGGCAATGCCTTAATAAATTAAAAATAAAAACCCAAATTTTGAAAAACAAAGATATTTTAAAATGCATAGAAGTTTTCCAAAACCATCTCTGGTGCACCAAAATTAACCAATATTTAAAGAATTGCTTTTGAATCAACTGTTGGCAGTTCAGTTTTTCTGCTGTCTTCTCACCTGACAGGCTGGTCCTTTCCTACTTGGGGCTAGATCTTCCTTGATAACGTAGGGCCCTGACAGGTCTTCCTGGACACCTCAGATATTCACTCATTCACTCACTTCATTCAGCAATATTTATTGACCACCTATTATGTTCTAGGCACTGGGGAAGACAGAGAAATAAGTCAGACGCCTACGTACCTAAGAACTCGATCTATTGGATGACTGCTCAAATTCAGTTGATGGTTATTAATGCTGATTTACTATACATTAAGCATTCTCACATGCAGACTGTATAAAACTTTGCATGTGAAATGGAAGTGACAATGTCAGGCTACAATACTATGTACACAATGAGTACAAGACAATTTGGAGGAATTTCAATTGTTGAATTCAAGATTTATTAGGTTCTTGGTTTTCCGAGAAGCTAAGTTTGTAAAAGATGTGATAAAAGATTGCATACTGTTAATCTTACTTTTGTTACAGAACTTTCTCAGAAAGGAGTTTAGTTGTATTACAGAAGGTTATCATGGGAAAATCAGATTTTAAGTCAGAAGAAAAAAAACAAGCAGTATGTAACAGACCCTGCTAGTATCCTACCCAATACCTATTATTATCCCTGTCTTCTTTACTCAGAAAACTCCCTGTCCATTTGGGGCAGCAATATACTCAGCTTCCCATACACATAGCTGGGGGTGGCCACATGACCTAGCTCTAACTAGTGAGGTGTAAGCAGAAGTCTACTGGGTGGTGTTTCTGGAAAGGCTATTGTTTTCCTGATAAAGAAAAAGGGCCTAGTTTACGGGATTCTTTAGCCCCTTGCTATATACCTTTACTCCTTTCCTCCCATGTAGAACACAGACAATGTGCTTGGAAATTGAGCAGCCATTTTATAACCACAAAGATTAAAAACATACATTAAAGAGATGGTAAAGCAGGAAGCTGTAAGCATTTTCTTGAGCATCTGTACCTACCCTGTATTGCCGACATGGGGATTTTTTTGATAAAACAAACAAACACACACAAGAAACACATACCTTGTTGAGCCCTCACCATGGGTTTCTGTTACACACAGTCAAATGCATTCCTAATTGATGGACTACCTCAAAAGGGAAAGGTTTCCAGGGAAAGTATTTTACTTATTATTAGGAGAGGGGAAAACTTTTCCATCAAATTTGAAAAGCTGTGCGATTTCCTGGAAAATGTAGAAAAGCATTTTTTACATTTCTACATACGAAAAAAGAAAAGAACTTTTTTGGTCTGTATCTGCCCATGGTGGAGAGAAGAAATCTAGGAGTGCAGGAGACATAAGCTAACTCCTACCCTCTGACTAGGTGGTTTCCAGATAGTAGGTTTCCCTTACTAGAACGGTGCCTCCTAAAATGTATCTTGGCATAGGAGGTCCTTGAGCTGTGCCTTGCAGGAAAAAAATGGCTCCTTGGTCCATAAGTCTGGTAGGTATTGTACATAGAACCCCCTCCTCTTAGAAATTCACAGTGGATATTATGATGTTAAGGGCTCCAGATAAATCCTGTAGTAAAGAAACCTGCTTAACAATATTAAACCCAGCCCCTTCAAAACTTAGTAGCACCTGGAAAATGTATTTGAGAAAATTTCATTAGAGAAATAAAGACAAAAACGTTTAAAAAAAATCAAACCAGCTTAAATCCTCAAAGAACCAGAACAGCAGCTACCCTCTGGAAAGGGATCTAGCAATATTTAGAGTGGGTAAAAAAAATGTTTTATTCACACTGCAGATAGAGGGCTATTGATTTAGTGAAGGGAATGAGATTTACAAAGAGCAGTAAGTTAAACATCAGTGAGAAGTAACACAAATTGGGCAGGTGCCATCGGCCTGGTGATCCCTGAGAGGGTATCAGTTGATTCTTCTCTTAAGTTTTCCCAGTACATTTGTTTTTTCATTTTTTTGAGTTGGAGTCTTGCTCTGTCACCTAGGCTGGAGTGCAGTGACATGATCTTGGCTCACTGCAACCTCCACTTCCCAGGTTCAAGCGGTTCTCCTGCCTCAGCCTCCCGAGTAGCTGGGATTACAGGCATGTACCACCATTCCCGGCTAATTTTTGTATTTTTAGTAGAGAAAAGGTTTCACCATGTTGGCCAGGCTGGTCTCAAACTCCTGACCTCAGGTGATCCACTTGCCTCAGCCTCCCAAAGTGCTGGGATTACAGGCGTGAGTCACCGCGCCTGGCCCCAGTACATTTACTTCCTTCTTTCCATCAGTAGATCCAAAAACAGGACTAGGACCCTAAACTGTGGTACAAAATAAACAATAATAACCAATCTGCTTCAAGAAAGATTTCATCTTCCTCTCTCTCTGGAAGAGTTCTTACATTTTAATAATTTATACTTTGACCCAAGAAGGGATAATTTTTCTTCCCATCTTGTGACCCAAATACATAAGCTCTAGTAATCAAACCTATACCAAGGTACCCTCATAGACATACTCACTCTTTGGTTCCACTCAGATATTTCTGCTCTTCCTTTTGATGACAAGCCACATCTCATCTCATATAGGAAATATCAGCTCTGTAGTTATGGCAAGTAACCCATTAAATGGGTTATTCTGAAAACTTTGGAAAGAGGTGTGGTCAACAGGAAACTTTGGAAAGAGGTGTGGTCACCAACAAATGCATGTAAAAAGTTCTTGATTACAAAAGCTATTTAAAATTGGCCTCTTTAGTCAATGCCACTGGCTATTATCTATTGTATGCATAAACCCAGTTTGGCAGAGAATCAAGTATTTTTTATTGAGTGTTTCTGAGAATCACATCCTCCTTGAATTCTCTTAAGCATTTGACACTGTTGATTGCTTTCTTAATCGTTCTCTTTTTTTATTCAAAGTTTTTTTGTTTTTTAAATAACTATCCTAAATCCCTGTTTCTGAAACTCTCTTCTCCCTCGATGCAATGCCAGAGTCCCAAACTGTTTCCTCCCAATCCATCACTATGGCCATCCCTCGGTGATCAGTTCTTAGCCCTCTGCTTCTCACACTCGAAGGTTCATTCTTTGTCATGATCTTAACTATCACATCTAAGCAGCAGATTCAAATATTGAGTTCTGGTTCCATGATCTATGGCCATACCACCATGAACGTGCCCGATCTCATCTGATTTCCGAAGCTAAGCAGGGTCGGGCCTGATTAGTACTTGAATGGGAGCTCTTATTCCACGTCCAGCTATGCTAAAGTTGAAAACCATTGAAAGGAAGTTCCCGCCCACAGGAATTGTAAGTGATGTTTCGTCATCCATTACTCCATTGACTCTTTGCAACAGCTTTGTCAAATGGGTATTCTTATCCCAATTTATCAACGAGGAAATTGAAGTTCAGAGAGATCAAGTAACTTGTCGAGATCATGCAGCTAGTGAGTATCAGATCAAGGATTCAAAGTCAAGTCCAGTTATCTGATGAAAATTGTTTGTTCTCTCTACTACTCCTTATCACTTCCTTTACCAAAAGCTGGCTTTCATCACATCAATGAAGGAGAGCAGAGTCCTGAGTAAAGCATTTCACTTAACCAGCTGGGGATTGTTGGATGAAGGAATAGAAAACGTAAGCAAAGTGAAAGCTCAGAATGTGTCACCTTCCCCTCCTCCCTACATCCAGGTTAGCCTTACAGGCAGGCCAAGTAGTGAGTAGCCCACAGAGTGGAATGTGAAAGATGCTGGTTATGTCTACTTCCCCTCAAAACATCTTTCCAATGGCCTCCCACCACCATTGTTCCTAAAGTCCCCTAGGCCTTTAATTCCTTGGGGTTCCTGTGGCCTCTCAAAGTGGAAATATACCCAGAAGAAGAAACAAAAAACTGAATTACTAATGTATAATCATTCAGAAAATATTTATTAAGCACCAGAATCTGAAGAGGTACTTAAAGCTTCACCAGAATCTGAAGAGGTACTTAAAGCTGAGATAATTATCTTCTTTTTACAGATGATGAAATTGTGGTTCAGAGAGTCTGAGTGACTCATCCAAGATGACACACCTGAGCCCCATTTTCTGAACCAGAGCTCAGACTTGGGTCTTCTGATTTTCTGTTCTATGCTCTTTCCTTTCTATCGCAGTAACTCAAGGGGTTTATAGGTGGGAACTCAAGACAAACATACATGAATAGTTAAATAACAATTCAAGATAACAGTAGAAGTAATGTTAAAAGACAATAAAAGTGCCCAATGACTGATAGAGACAATAATTACTCTAGGAATGACCTGGAAGGTCACTGTGGGTAAGAGTCAGCAGAGAAGGCCTCAAACAGGAAGTAGGACTTAAGCCTGGCCTTGGAAACTGAATAGAAAAAGGGCAGCCCAAGAAGAAAGGGAGGGCATTCCAGTGTGGGGGACAGGAAGAATAAAGACGGAGGTGAGAAAATCCAAGTCTTGTTTGGAAAGAGAATGAAAAGACCAATTTAGCTAGAGAAGGCAGACTTTTACTGGGGAATAATGGAAAATAAGATTCAAAAGACCCTCTTGAATTTCTGACAAAAGGATTTTGACTTGTCTTGTGGACAATAGTGAACCATGAAAAAATTTTGAGTAAGACAGTGAAACTCTGAAAGCAGTGTGTGGGTAGACTAATCTGGCAATATGCATTGTAGAGGATGCCTTTCGATGGGAAGAGACTGGAGATAAGGAAGACTAGTTAGGAGCCTATGACAGTCAGGGATAAGGTGACAAAAGCCAGTATTAAAATGGTGGTGCTGAGACTAAAAGGAAGGCCAATTGTAATTGGCAAGATGAAGAAAGAAATGTCAGAACCTGTGAAATAGGGAGAGACAAGAGTTGAACTTGCCTAAGAGTTTTCAAGCCTAGCTGACTTGAAGAAAGAAGACGCCATGAACAGAAATTAGCAAGACAGGTAGAAAAACTGGTTCAGGGAGTTTTGCTTTTGACATCTTGGGGTGGAAGTAACAATGGAAGGTCCAAGTGAAACTGTCTAGTAGGCAATTGAAGATGTAGAGGTGGAGGTTGGGAGAAGGGAAGGCCTAGAATTGAGTTGGCTTGGTGTAATGGTATATAATGGAGCCCTGGGAGTCAGGAGACCTGGGACTTTGCCTCTTCTCTGCCACTAACTTACTGAGTCACGGGCAAGCCACCTCTCTGGGCCTGTTTCCTTCACCGTAAAGTGAGGGGGTGCACAGACCCTATATGATCTCTGAGGTACTCTCAAGGACTATGAGTCACCTGCATGTATGTTTTCTCCATGGCAAAATCAATAGTCGGATGAACAAAGGGCATTAAATAATCCCCAAATGCTATGACTCTGTGACCGATCTCAGGAATGCTGTTTACTTAAGGAGCAAAAGAGAAGTCAGCAAAGGAGATAGAAAGTAATCAGAGAGATAAAAGCATGAGGAGAGAAATTCTAAAGCAAGAGGATAAAATAAGGAACTAAAATTAAAAGTATCACAATAAATAAGATAAATATTTACATCAAATAATGACAAAGGGATAGCATGTATATTAAGTAAAGAATACATTTAGATATACAAGAATACCACTAGGGTGCCAACTGAAGAAAGATGCAAAGAGTAAACATATGGGAAAGAGTTCAATCACATGAGTAATCAAAGAAATGAAAAAATATGAAAATAATGTTTAATCATCTAAAGAGATTTCTTCTAAAGTCCAACGCTAGCGCTGCAAGGGAACTGGAACAACTCATACGTCATTGTGATGTTGAAAATTTTTGCAGTCCTTTTGGCAGTCACGATCCATAAAAACATTCATGCTCTTTGGTCTGGTAATCCCACTCCTGGGAATTTGTCCTAGAGACAGAATTACAAAGAAGAAAAAAAGCCATACACATTAAGATGTTCAAAGCACAGAAAAATTGAAATATATCTAAATATTCAATAATAGGGGAATAGTCAAATAAAATGTAATCTACTGACAGGTGTAATTTTATGAGGCAACTGAAATAATAGATATGAAAGACTATAGCAACCAGGGAGAATATTTACAATAAAAGGTTTCTAGGCCAGGCGTGGTAGCTCATGCCTGTAATCCCAGCACTTTGGGAGGCTGAGGTGGGCGGATCACTTGAGGTCAGAAGTTCGAGACCAGCCTGGCCAACATGATGCAACCCTGTCTCTACTAAACATACAAAAATTAGCCAGGCGTGGTGATGTGTGCCTGTAATCCCAGCTACTTGGGAGGCTGAGGCAGGAGAATCACTTGAACCCAGGAAGTGAAGGTTGCAGTGAGCCGAGAATTGTGCCACTGCACTACAGCCTGGGTGACAGAGCAACTCCGTCTCAAAAAAAAAAAAAAAAAGAAAAAAGAAAAGACAAACGGCAGCAGGGTTAAGGTGTCAGTGATAATGCTTTGGTTTTTTTGTTGTTGTTGTTTGTTTTTAAGATGCGATAAAATGGGTGATGGAAGAGACTTGAAATAATGAAGAGAGGTAAACAAAGGAATAAGAAAGGGGACCACCTCTTATTCTGGAACTTCAGGGAAGAAAGGGAGAAAGACAGGGCAAATATAGAGTAGTTATCGTGAA
This sequence comes from Pan paniscus, assembly GCF_029289425.2. NCBI lineage: Eukaryota > Metazoa > Chordata > Mammalia > Primates > Hominidae > Pan > Pan paniscus. The sequence goes on from NC_073272.2 coordinate 69,933,735, forward strand.
TGATAACTGGAAGTTGAAGTGTTAGAGCTTCTCAGTTTTGCAGGAGGCAAGGTAACTCTCTTAAGAGATCACAAGAAGGAGATGAATTTGGGGACTTGTGGAGGTGAAAAAGACAGGAAACAGCTGCTGTGGAATGTTCACTAGGAACACACCAGGCTAAGAGGAATGAGAGCTTAGGCAAAGTTCCAGGATGTGAAGTCTTAGTGGATCAAGCCAGCCTTGTCCTCTGGCTTCATCTGCAATTTCCTCCAGTCCTAGAAGAAAGGAGATTGGCCTAAGGTGAAAGTCAAGGTGTTTAAAGCTAAAGTGCAAGGGAAGACAGCCCTAAAGTAACAGACCAGAAAGTTCATCTCGATTAAGCATATGGGAGTTAAATAGACTGAGGAAATGGAGGAGGCTGAGTCAGTTGGGATGGAAAGAGCAGCTTTACTGGGTGGGGACAGCAGGTTAGGGGAGGTGATGGGCAAAGAGGCCATGGTCATAGGAATAAAAGGAAGGGAGTGCAGATGAGGAACAGTGTATGCAACAGTGGCTGTGAGACTGGGAGAACTAGTAAGAAGAGGAGAAAAAAGCCGGTTCATTTACTCCTAATGGCAGGAGTCCTGCGTAGCAAGAAGGTCCTGGATATCTAGGGAGAAAGTGGGAGCCTTTCAAAAAACAAAAAGGGAAATTCAGGGGAACTGAAGTCATTTTTTTTTCCTTCAGTCCAGCCCCAGCCCTACTCTACAGAGAGAGACCCTTAGAAGCCAATAAGAGTTAGTATCATTAGATAAGTAAGAGATCAGAGACAGGTTAGCAAAGGTGGGAAAAAAAAGAAAGGCAAGGCTGGGGTCTGACTCAGGAGACCAACAGGCTGGAAGGTGATTTCAGAGGGAGAAGGCCTGTAAGTGTGAGCCCACCCTTCTCAAGAATGCCTGCCAAGAAATTCTTACTTCCCAAGGCTTAGGGGTTAGCTTCTCAATTTCCAATGCACCCCCCTCCCCTCTGCAACTTGATCCAATAAGCCTGTAAGTGCTAAGATGGCACTGGAAGAGAGAAGAAATGAATGGGTGGGAAACTTTAAAAAGAACCTTCCCAGTCCTAGTGCTCCACCCTGGCCTCAAAGTCCTGAAGCCTGATCTGAAAGAGCTGGTGACAGATTTATCATTTATTTGGGGCAGGACCTAGAGAAAGGGGAGAGATCAGTGAAACACTAGCTCTGGGCGTCAATTCTTGTCACCACCTTCCTCTGCACAAATCTGCTCTACTCCTCAATGCTAGAACTTACAGCCATAGACGTGAGAGCTCCACCCCCTCAGTCTGAGCCATCCACTTGTCCTTTTGTTAAGTACAGGAGAGCTGTCATATACATGTTCTCAGCAAACATCATAAAGAAGGTCCAGTCCCATTCCTGTCCCAAAGGCTGTTATCAGCTAAGGTCCCCACCCTATCACAGGACTTTAATTCATGCTGCACACCAGTTCAACAGTGTCAGGCCCCCAGCTACATGCGGGGACCCTGGCATGCAGGCTCCCTGGGATCACACCCTATTCCAGCATCTTGGTAAGCAAGACTATGCTGTCTTTGAGAGAGAACCAGGAAGTCAGTGTGGGTGCTACATATGGCACATCCTCGGCATCTGTGATATGGAAGTTGCCTCCACTTCCTGATTCTGGTTATCACCATCAGATACGTCAGGCCAATCCTGAGATGACTCTGCCTGATCCACCCCTTCAGCTGAATGCTCTGGTCTGGGTAGAGAAACACATGCTATAGGAGGCTGTGGGGAAAATGGGACAGGGAAAGAGGACTGGGGAAGATTTTCAGGAAGATTGTAGGACCAATGGTCCCAGGAAGGAACAGAAGCAACGAGAAAGGAGTAGAAGATTGGCATTGGCTAAAAAAGAGTCGGCAACTGAAGGGGTTATGAGAGATGAGGTCACCCATGATATCCCTGCCTCCCTGCAACCCTCAGGGTGAGGGCTTCTCTCCAGAGCCTGGAAAAGAGGAAGAAGCACCTTACCAGGTATCACTATTGGGTTCCCTCACCTCTGCCCTGCACTCATCCCCTTTTCTCTCACTTCCCGGCTTCCCGTGTTACAATCTATCTGCCCTAGGAGTAGAGCAGCTACTGTCCTGGGGGGTGGCCGCCCACCTGCAGCTGCTATCCTCAGGCAGGGACACTAGTGCCAGGGAAGAGGCAGCCGTGCGGGGCTGGGGCTTGCCACCACCACAGAGCTGACGGAGCTGACGTCGATATTTGTCCCCAGTGAGCAAGTAGAGCACAGGATCCAGGCAGCTGTTGGCACTGGCCAGGGGCCGAGTCACTTTATAGACCACGTTGACAATGTTCAGTACTCGGCAGTCAGCTTCCAACAGCCTGGCCAGGTAGTAAATGGTGCGGGTGATGTGGAAAGGCACGAAGCAGACAGCAAAGACAGTCAGCACCACAGCTATGGTGCGGAGAGAGCGGAGGCGAGAAGACGACTGTGCAGCGCCTGGCAAGGGCTGATACAGGCGACGAGCCATGAGTCCATAGCAAACAAGAGTGACCAGGCAGGGCACGCCAAAGAGCAGCCCCATGACCGCCGAGCTGAAGTGCACATAGTGGTCAAACTCTTCAGGCCGAGTGGTGTCATGGCACAGGACGGTGGTCCCTTTGGTGCTGGTTGTGACAAAGAACAGGTTGGGCACGAGGCAGCCGGCTACGACCAACCAAACTGCCAGGCAGAGAAGGCCTGCGAGGCGAGGGCGGCCCCAGCGTAGTGCCCGAAGTGGGTGGCAGATGCCCAGGTAGCGGTGCACACTGATGCAGGTGAGGAAAAGGACGCTGCAGTAGAGGTTCCAATAGAAAAGAAAGCGGACGAACTTGCAGATCTCAGTGCCAAAGGGCCAGTGGTTGTGGGCTGCATAATAGTAGATGAGGGTGGGCAGCGACAGCACATACAAGGTGTCTGACAATGCCAGGTGGAACATGTAGGTGGCCGTTGCATCCCAGGGTCGGAGGCGGAAGATGAAGAGCCATAGGGTTGGGGCGTTAAGGCCCAAGCCCAGCACAAAGACAACTGCATAGCTCACAGGCAGCAGGATGAACTTGAAATCCTCATCAAACCAACAGTCCAGCTCCACCTCACTGCTGCCAGGACCTGGGCTGAGGCCTAGGGATCTCAACAGGGAGGACTCTGTACTGGCCATGGCCCCCCTGGAGATGGAAAGGGGAGAAGTGAGGGTGGCAGGATTTCCCTGCCCACCGCCATCCCTGAGCTGGAGCAAAAAAAGTAGAGCAGGGAGAGCAGTGGTTGAAGCACTAGGGAGAGCTGACAGAAGCGCATCTGGGTGCACTCAGGCTAGCCTGGCCCCTACCCAAGCTCCCTTGGTCCAGCTTGGGAAGTGGTGGGCAGCAGGCAGTGCTGGGGCTCAGGCAGGCAGCCCGTGTGTTTGGGTTGTACTCACTCTGCAGCTCACTCTGTCCCTAAGAGCCTGGCTGGCTGAAGAGGGTGGAGGCCTCCCAGCACTATCCAAAGTGGGAAGATACCCAGACCCAAAGTGTCTTCTGACTCGTCATCACAGCTATATCCCTGGAAGAGGAGTGTCTCTCCCCACAGTGCCTTCGCCTCTCCTAGTGCCCTGGTCACAGTGTCTCCAGATGACATTTACCTATGACACCTTCCCCACTGCCTGCCTACAGCCCAGGAGCCCCATTGCCACCCTTGCCCAAGAACGTTGGCACGTCTCCTACCTGGTCCCCTTGAAGCTGAGCTCAGCTGACTCTGTCACCCTTCCCCTTGGCAGCCAGAGGGCATATCCAAGGAGGTGGAGTTGGAGGTGGGGCCTGTCCCTCCTCCCACCTGGGAGATTAAAAGAGTTAGAAAGGCCCTTTACGATGACCTAGTCCAACCCACTCATTGTACAGATTGGGAAACTGGGGCCCAGCGAGATTACTATTTAACAGCTTTGAAATGACTGCAGGAGGGAGAACTGGAGGAAACATCCAAGTTTACTGATGAAGAGCCAGGCCCCTGGAGATAGATTACAGGGGGATCATACAAGTCTGTGTAAGTGAGCAGAAACATGGGAAACGAATTTTCACATGGGCAAGTGCAAGACAACACATTGAAAGATTTTAGAAAATCTAAACTACTGATATTTAATATAAATCTCATATGCATATAATTACAAAGAATGCTTATATAGCACTTACTATGTGACAGGCATTTTTCTAAGTGCTTTATACTTATTAATGACCCCATAGGCTCTCTATGAGCTAGATACTATTATTGTCTCTGCTTTGCTGATGAAAAAATGAAGGCACAGAAAGTTTAGGTGTCTTGCTAGTTAGTGGTAGAGTCAAGATTTGAACCAAGACAGGCCTGCCTTTGGATCAGGCTCTAGCATCCATAACTTAATTGCTATGCTTAAGTTGCCTCTCTAAGCCACTGGCTATGATCCAGGAAAGAATCAACAAATATTTATGGCAGACAGAGGCAGGCAGATCTCTTGAGCTCAGGAGTTCAAGACAAGCCTGGACAACGTGGCAAAACCCTGTCTCTACAAAAAATACAAAAAATTAGTCAGGCGTGGTGGCATGCACCTGATGTCCCAGCTACATGGGGGGCTGAGGCAGGAGGAGTGCTTGAACCTGGGACGTTGAGGCTGCAGTGAGCTGTGATCGCGCCACTGCACTCCAATCTGGGTGACAAAGTGAGACCCTGTCTCAAATATAAATAATTTTTTTAAAACCACGAATATTTACTGAGAGCCTACTTTTGCCTGGTCCAGTTCTAGTTACTGGTAGTTCCTTAGGAGTGGACAAAATAGAGAAAAACTCCCACCCTAATGGTGCTTACATACTACTGGGGGATAATAAAATTAATAAGTAAAATATGTAGATTGTGATCATCATTATGGAGAAAAATTAAAGAGGGAAGGAAAAGGGTAATAAAGAGGGAAGGAAAAGGATAATAGAGAGGGTTGTTGTTTTAAATATTAGGAATGAAACCAGGCACAGTGGCTCACACCTGTAATCCCAGTGCTTTGGGAGTCCGAGATAGGAGGATCACTTGAGCCCAGCAGTTTGAGGTTGCAGTGAACTATGGTCAGACCTCTGCACTCCAGCCTGAATGACAAAGCAAGACCCTGTCTATAAATAAATAAATAAATATTAAGGGTGACTTTTGAATAAAGGCCAGGTGTTGTGAGAAGGGGAAAAGTAAAAAATGAGGTCAGAGAGTTTGGCAGGGACCAGATCATGAAGGTCCTTGGAGGCCATTGTAAAGGACTCTGGTGAATGGGAAGGCACTTAGGGTTTAGAGAAGAGAGGTGTCATCTAACTTACATTTTAGAAGGCTCACTGGCCAGCTCTATATTGAGAATAGACTGCAGGGCTGGAGGTACAGGGGGAAGACCAGTCAAGAGGCTATTGCTGATAGAGATGATGGTAGCTTGGATCACAGTGGTGGAGATGATGAGAAGTGGTCAAATTCTGGATAGACTTTTTTAAGTAGGGACAGCAAGATTTACTGATGTGGGGTATAAGAGAAAGAAGAGTCAAAAATTACTCCAAAATGTCCGGCCTGAGCAACTGGAAGAATACAGTTACTGTTGACAGAGACAGGAGTGGGTTTAGGGGAAAGATTGGGAGTTCACTTTTCAGCCTGTAAATTTTGAGATGCCTATTATACATGTAAGAGGGGATGGCCAGGAGACAGTTCATGCCTCCTTAAGGATACCAGCCAATACATTTCCCATACAGACTCTACCCCTTTCTATACAGTACCCCTCGTCTCTCTTGATCACTCCCAGAGACTTGGTCTGAATATAGTGGAGAAGGTGCAGAGAGCAAGCCTAGATGTTTGAGAGCCTGGTGTAGGGAATTGCCAGCAGCTCAGGATCTGGGGCTCCTGAAGCCAACTAAGCCTCCGTAAGTATATGTTAGGCACTAGAGGCAAACCCGGTCTGGAGGACTCTGAGGATGAGGTAAGCAGTGCCTTTGGGGAGGGGTGAGCAGGCTGGAGCAGAATCCACTCTGCATGGAGCTGAGAAGCAATGGGGACTCTGAACTTACTTGATCCTCAGGTCCTGAGAATGTCACCCAGCTGGATCCTGGGAGTGAGAGGAGGAGGCGGACTTCTAGAATCTAGAATCTAGATCTCTCGGAAAGCCCAGAAACCCGGATGGGGAAACTGAAGATCCTTGCCCTGTGGCAGAGTAAGGGGTGGAATAAAAGGTAGCAGTGGAGGACACAGTCATAACCTGAGTCCTGGACAGCTGACTACTGTGACATTACATAAGAGGCCCAAGTTTTTGAAGCCAGACGGGCTGGTGTTTAAATCCTTGCTCTTCCACTTATTAGTTATGTGAGCCTGGGCGCCTCTTTGTAACTTCCATTCTTCACCAGTGAAATGGGAATAATAATAATACCAATCTTTTAGGGTTTCCTGAATATTGAATTGGTTAACAGGTGTGGAGCACTTTGTGAACCATAAAATGCTGCAAGTTTAGAAGGTGTTTTTTGTTACTGCTTTGCTCCCAGGAATGAACCTGGCCTCTGCAGAGGTGGACAAGCGTGTTTTGAAGTTTGGTGTACACCCAAGGAGAAGCACTACACTAGAGAAGCCCCAGCCTGAGCCAGCTTCCTGCTCCTACTGCTTCAGGCTGGTTTACCTCTGCTACATTTCTCCTGACTTAGCTCTGCTACGTTTCTGCATGTCCCGACACAGCTGCAGCTGCTGCTGCTGCCACCACTGCCGCCCAGTGGCTATTTCAGGAAAAGACCTCTCCCAACCCTCCCCAACCGGCACACCTGCCTGGCTTTTACTGTCCTCACCCAGGGCCAAGAGGAACGGAATGCAGCAGATCAGCCTCACTCTCTTCTGTGAAACTCTTCTTTACTTTGGTTCCTGTGACTTTGCTTTACTCCGGTTCTCCTCTTCCTCTGGATGTTCCTTCTGGCCCCTTCCCTGGCTCTTTTTTCCCCTACTTCCCCCACATGTGAGCCTTCCCCCAAAGATCCTCTCCTCCCCTCTCTCCTCTCCTCTCCTCTCCTCTCCTCTCCTCTCTCTCCCTCTCCACCATCTCTCTCCCCCTACCCCCACCCTCTCTTCCCCTTCTCTCTTGGAACATCCACTCTCATGATTTCAACTATGACTCAGAGGTTATCAAAAATTGTAATGGCCAAGAGACTCCAGCATACAGATCTCTCTCTAATCAAAATGCATCTCTCCTTCTCTCACACTCTTATCACATTTCATTTCTACAGAGATGGCACATACCACAGGCAGCCTAGAATTATACTCATTTGTGTTTTTGGCCATCTCCTCCTGATCCTCCCACCCCCATACCAGAACCAGAGCTCCTTGAGAACATGTACCTCATTTTACCTCTGTCTTTCCCATAGCCTTCCAGGTAAAGTTATTATAACATATGTTCTAGATATTTCCTTTCAAATTATATTCTCTGCTGTCCCCCAAAAAATGCCTTCCAATTCAGAGTTAAGAAAACAAGTACCTTCCACATAGTACGTGTTCAATAATAGTTGTTGAGTGAATGAATGACTTAATTATAATTTGTTGAATTGAATGGTTCCCACATCTATAATCTAAGCCCTATATATGTTGTTTGCTATAGGACACACACACTTGGGTATCTCATTGATGTCTGGAATTTAGTATGCAGGAAAAGTTTACTATTTTTTCCCTGACAGAGATAAATAAGACGTACAAATACCATTATTGCTGACACCCTTCCATTGCCCTACTCCTCCAGTTTGTTCCAGTCCTCTCCCTGCTGGCCCTTCACATCTAATATTCGTAATTGTCTTGATGGCAGTTTCTTTGCAAGGTTTGCTGTTTCCTTGGGGCTTTAAGAAGGAAAGGGGGAAGAGGCATGATTTCTAATCTCTTTCTCTGAGTTAGGAGGAAAGGAAGGAAGGAAGGGAGAGAAGGAGGGAAGGAGGGAGGGAGGGGGGAAAGGAGGAATAAAGGTAGGAAGGGAGGGAGAGGGAAGAAAATGAGGGAGGGAAGGTAAGTGATATAGTGGAAAAAATGCAGGCTTGGAGTCAGACAGACCTAGGGTTGAACTCTGGCTCCATCGCCTGCCGGCTATGACTATGGATAAGTCTTTCTGAACCTCCATTTCCTCATATGTAGAATGAGGATGCTAGCACCTAGCTTGTTGTGAGAAGACAATGAAGCAATGCATGTAAGGAACCCAGCAGAGTGCCCTCATTGTCGTTATTGAGAATTAAAGTATAGGTGTATTTGGAAGGTGTGAGGTCCACTCCAATTGGCTGAATTTTCTTTATGAAGTGAACAAATGGAATTACCTGCTGAGAGTAAGTGGAACACAAAAGTCACTCAATCTCAATGGAAAGGAGTAGTGATCTGAAGCCCTGGATGTCTAAACTTACTAATAAAATCATTGGGAAGTGACTGGCTTCTCATAGTTGTACACAAGTTAACTTTGTCCATATGTATTCTCTGTAGTGTGCCCTTTTTGTCTTTCTACATGTCCAACTTTATCTCCAGCAAGGCTGTTAACAACCTTAGAGTGGAGACCAGGACTAGTTTGTTCAGCACCTAGGACAGCACAGGAAATCTGTTTCTGCGATTTAATCCATCTATCTCCGTTCCGTCCTCCGCCACTGAGCTAATGCCTCATCCACATCCCACTTGAATCTTTTGCTATGTTTTCAGTTGCAATAACAGAAAATCCCAACTTAGATGACTGTTTTTAAAAAAGGAAATATATTATCTTGCATATAAGTTCAGTAGTGGGTGGCTTTGGAGCTGATTAATTCAGCAGTTCAACAATGTCATTAAAAAATCCTGATTCTTTCCATCTTTCTGATTTGCAAACCTCAGCATGTTATTTAGCAACTTTCATGGTCACAAGGTGGCTATTGCCGGTCAGGCATTGTTTCCAGACATGGCAATATTCAATGGTAAAAGAGGAAGGCCTTTTCCTGTATGCTTATTTTTATCATTCAAGAAAACTTTCCCAGAATCTCTCCAGCATACCTCCTCTCACATCACAGTGGCCTGAATTTCACCATGCCTATAACTAGGCTGATCACTGGCAAGGGGGATAAAACGACCATGACTGGCATAGAGGAGCACAGACTCATGCGGAGGAGGATGAATTACCTTAAAAATGGGGATTCTTTCCACAAGGAGGAAGAGGGAGATGACTATTGAGTTGGTAAGCAATTCTGTCTGCTACAACCTTTTACTGAATAACCCACTCCTTCCTCATGCAGACATCTGATCATCATTTTCTAACTGGAAGGTCTGGTTGGGGATATTATTCGGGTGTACAGAATGAGGGTGGGTAAGGACCTAAAAATATTTCTTCCACCCATGTATTATAGGGGCCAGAAACTCCATTAGCTATGCATTCCTTTGCCTACTTACTGTTGCATCCTTGTAAAATGCAAGTATTCCAGGTCAAAGCAAAACTGGTGACAGTTCTCTTTGGGAAGCTACTAACTGGAAAGAGGCACAAAGAAATTTTCTGGGGGGATGGAAATGTTCTATATCTTAACCTGGGTGGTCGTTATCTGCACGTTTACGCAGGTGTATTAGTTTCCTATGGATGCTGTAATAAATTACCACAGACTTGGTGACTTAAAACAATGCACAGTTCTTCTCTTACAGTTCTGGAGGTCAGAAGTCCAAAATCAGTTTCAATGGACCAAAATCAAGGTTTCAGCAGGGCCATGCCTGAGCAGGAACAGCCATCTTGCAGCCATGAGAGACTTTAGGGGAGAATCGATTTCTTTGTCTTTTCCAGCTTCTAGAGCTGTATTCCTTGCATTCCTTGGCTCATGGCCCCTTCCTCCGTCTTCAAAGCCAGCAGCCTAACATCTTGCTTCAGGCCTCATATTGCCTCCTATCTCAGAGTCAAAACTCTCTCTGCCCCTCTCTCATAAAGAGACTGGTGATTACATTAGGGCCCACCTGGATAATCCAGAATGATCTCCCTATTTCAAGATCCTTAATTTATTCACATCTGCAAAGTCTCTTTTTCATATAAGGTAATGTTCATCGGTTCCCAGGATTAAGACCTGACATCTTTGGGGGCATAATTCAGCTTGCTACAGTAGGTAAAAATTCATTGAGCTGCAGTTAAGATTTGTGAATTTTACCTCAGTCAAGAAACGCACAAACTTCTGGAAAAGAGCAATGATTTACATTCCATCATAATAATGAATTAAAGACCTAGCAGATCTACTCTTTTCCTACCAAGAGGCCCATGGATCTGAGTAGAAAGAGAAGATAAGCGGGATTGAGTACCTAAAAGGGAGGTAGGAGCCTCGAGTGTGGGTCTAAAGACAAAAACAGGCTGACCACTAGTCATTCTAGAGATCTGGGAAAGGTTTCCTGAATGATGAAAATAAGCATACAAGAAGAGGGGCCTTCCTTTCCTGCCATTGAATATTGCCATGTCTGGCATGAAAAGTAGATTCATTCTGACTTTTCGCCTTCCTCGCAGACACCAACCTTGGCATGTATACAAATCTTTCCTGTATGTCCAGCATCAGTTCCTATCCCACTGTGGTACCTGCAGAATCTGGGCTTCTTGCACTATCTGAAAGCCCCTGAGAAGGAGAGAGTTATAGTAACTAAACAACCAGGCCCTGAGGTGCATATTGGCTAGGAATGGCAGGGGCTGACACTGTGAACTGTGCAAAGAGAATATGGGACAGATGTCCAGGGCCCTCAGTGAGGGGCAGGAGTTAGGGAAGGCCCTGCCCAGCACTCTGAGCCATAGCCATAGCCATCCTCTGAGGAATGGACACCCCATTGTGGGGGTTGGGGTTGAGGGCTGTGTCTATAGATAACTACTAATGTCCAGACTGCTGTAAGGGGAGGTGAAGGAGGTCAGAGTCCTGAAACCCCAGAGCTTGTAGATTCTGTCTCTACATTTTCTATGCCCGTGAAGCCTGAGCCTAGGCCCTGTGGGAAGGACAGTCAAGAAAGGAAGATTACTTTGTTGTTGCTGTTGTGGGGGTCCTGGCAGCTGAAGAGACAGAAATATCTCTAATTCCATGAGCGGTCATACGAGGCAAGAGAAGCTGCTTAGAGCATGGACTTAGTTAGTTTCAGGGATTGGACAGAGTCAAGAGCTGGGGTGAGGAGGTTTACCCTAGGTAGGGGTGACACAGATGTCAACCGCCTATTCCCTCCACATGCATGTCCTGCCAGAAGAACCTGTCCCTGGGCTGGGAATCTTATATTACCTTCCTCTCCAACGAGAAGAGAAGTTCAAGGCTCACAGACATGTGCATACACAGCTCAATGCACTCAGATCCCCCTCCACCACTCCTGCCCCCACTACCTACAGGAGATTGACTCCTGCTGTGCACATAAGCTGGGATAATCAGGGTTTCTAAACATCAGCTTCAAAAGTCCAATGTCCCAAAGTGGTGGGGGGCTGGGGACGAGGTACTCTTTCCCATATCCTTGGCTTTTGTGTGGCCTGGAGCCGCTGATATAGAGATTGGAGTGGGACACGAGGTATTCCTTTCAAAAACACAAAGGCCTATACTTTGAGCCCTCCCATTTCAATCCCCCACCATGCTTCACCTTTAAGACCTCCAACTCCACTTTGATCCCAGTTCTCAGGTTCAAGGCCTCACAAGGCCAAAATCCTGAAGTTACCCTTCTCAAACTCCCTTGCCTTTAACATCATCAGAATCAACCTCCTACCCCCACTCTGTCCCAGCAGCAATAGCCTGCTAATCTTTTAGCCACTAATCTTTTAGGCACTAATCTGCTTTCCAAACTCTTGGCACCTGAACTATTTATAGCAGTGTTTTATGCCCCCCCCCAAGAACCCTATTCTTTTCCGATGACCCCCACCAATCAAAACACTCAGAGGACTGTGGGTATAAGAGGCTGGGGAGGCAGGCATAGAAACCAGAGCTGGAGACTGATGTGAACTTCATCTCTCTCCCCAGGTAATATTCCAAAGCCCTCTACTTCTAGCCCATACTAAGCCCTATATCCCTTGCTCTTAGCATCCCTCTTAATATATCAGGCAGCAGTTGAGGGACACCCTTCCTGACATAGCCTATAGACATTCAGGCCTAGAGACCCTCCAAAGACCTCTGGAAGCTCCCCTAAGCTCACCCCCTGGGCCAGGCTCAGTAAGCATCAAAGGAAAGCACTAGAGAGACATCTCCCTCTCTCTAAGGATTCCCATCCAAAGGCCTAGCCCCTGGGGACCTGGATGGGGATAAGGATGGGAAAATCTAGGAAAGGCAATGAGAGGGATGAGTTGGTTCAAGGAGGACTTTCAACCTCCATAGAGACTTCTGTCACCAAAAACTGAGAGCATGAAGGCACCAACCCCTTCTCTCTCACACTTTTCTCCCTTCTTTGTTGAGAGTCAAGGGCATCATGAGGTGAACTCAGGTTCAGGATCCATTGCAGGAGCAGAAGGAGACAGAATCCATTGATTTGTCCATTCATTCATTCATTCATGTATCCAACAAACATGTCTTGGCACCTAGTGTGTGCCAGGGGATGTCTAGCCTCATACAGACCAAGAAACACATTTTTCTCACACTTTTCTGGATGGAAGCCTCTGTCCAGCCTCTTTCCAGAGAAGTTCCTTCTCTCTCAGGGTTCTCAAGAGTTCCCCAGCCATTCTAGGAAGTTTGGCCCTTTCTGGAGAATACATAGTATGGTTAGTCAATGATTTGTACAAAATAGGAAGGTTTTTTTCCCCTCTTGCCCAAGAAGGGCAAGAATATGGCTGAAGAAGTACCCTTGGCAGAAGGGAGAATAGGAGGTACTTGATGTGGGTGAGGTGTCTGTCTAAGGAGGAAAGGTTACATCACACTAGGTGTATATGGATGGTATGCTGGAGTGGGGTGAGAAGAATAGAAATGAAATGATTGAGCCTTTCTTCTTTCCCTTTTCCCAGAAAAGGCTCAACATCAACTATATAGCCAACATGTCCAAGTAAGAATTCCTTCTAATCCTCTGAACCTGTGAATTGCTCCCTACCCCAATCCAAGTATTTCCCTTTGGGGTAGGGGGATTTCCAATTTCTCCCTAACTTGTGTCCTTGGATTCTACCCCAATTATCCCTACCTTTGCCCCATCCTATGCTCCTGGAGCCTCTTCTCCTAATCCTAAGAATATTTCTTTTTCTCCCTAATTCCCTTATTTCCTCTTCCCTGCACTTCCAATCCCCCTCTCCATCCTCTTTCTGGTTTTCTCCTCATAGGGTGTTTAAGAAGACCAGCTCCAATGGGAAGGTGAGAGAACCTGGCCCAGCTGGGCAAATGAGAGGGCAAAAGGGATAGGTGGGTACATCCTTCAAGGTCTCAGGGGTCTGGGTTGGGGGCTTCAGGGGAATCCATTCAAAAATGATTGTGAGAATAACATGGGAAGTTGTTCCACAACAGCTCTCCATCTACCTGGGGAAACGGGACTTCGTGGACCATGTGGACACGGTGGAACCCATTGGTCAGTGAGTCCAAAAAAGGGAAGCCTGGGGAAAGAGGAATGGAAACTAGGGAGTAAAAGAAAGTCCAGGAAAGACCGTGCAGAAAAGGAGGCAAATTAAAGGGAAGAATAGGAAGAACCATTTCAGGGATCATCCTCTGTTTCATAGTCTGAGAGTTTTTCCTGACCAAAGTGCTGTCTGTCCTTCTCTCCACAGATGGTGTCGTCCTGGTTGATCCTGAGTACTTAAAAGGTCGAAAATGTAAGTGGAAATCCTTGTTGGTCTTTGTATGTTTCAGACAGGTAACCCGATGAGTGGATTGCACCAGAGTACAACAAAACCAGAAAGTGGCAGGAACTGCAAATGCCTTCTCTGGTGGAGGCTGACAACTGGGAATTCCAGCCCAGTGTGGCCAAATTTTCTAATTGTTAATGAGGAGCTGTAAATGAAGCTCAAAATAAGACTTTTAGAGGCCCAAAGTGTGAAAAGATTATGGTGCCCCCTTACCCAAATAATATTCAAAGTAAATATCTAAAGCATAAATTAAATTTTATTTTTCAAAATTATACAAAACTTACACTTGTGCTGAAATTAAAATAGCTTCTTTCAGAATTTCAGATTTTCTCTATTATTACTGGTGGTGCCCCTGCTTGGCTATTGATCTGGATCTTAGACTGCCTATAGAATGATCCAGTAAGTCAGAAATCCATATTTTAAGGCAAATTTCCTGATTTTCAAATGTCAGCAACTCACTAAAAGACTTTAGAAGCCTGGATAGATTATAAACTTTTTTTTTTTTTCTGTTGGCTAGATGTGACTTTCAGGCTGCCATTTTGTAACCTCTGGTATACGTCTTTCCATCTCCTCTTTTTGTGTAGAGAAACTGGCTGACCTTTTATTCAAGAAAAAAAAATCCCAAACAAAGAAACAAACAACAACCATAGGAAGTAACACTAAGAAACATTACTCTGGCAGCAGTATTACAGATCAAGATTATGCTGATTTTTTTTTTTTTTTTGCTGCTTTTTTTCCTTTTAATTCTCACTATGGATTAACCCCACTGTGATCCAACTAGACTGAAAATTGGGTTTGATTTGAAAAAGGCTCTGAATGGGTTGATGAATACTAGTTCAGATGTAACTGTTAGATATTGGAGAATAAAGTAGCCTAAATCTCTCAGATTAAGCAGTGTAAATAAGCAATCAAATCGGTTTTAAGTATCAGAGGAACTTTGGGATAGACTCATAAATTAACCAACTTATTTAAGGTTCCCAAGAATTCTATATTTCTAAAACCTAAATCATTTTTTCACATTTCTACAAAATCTTCACAAGCTATGGAAAGAAATCTTTAGTTAAAAATATATGTTGTTCCAGGAAGAGATGCATTTTTCCTTTTATTCTAATCTTCTTTTATGTCCCCTTAGTAGAGTTTTATATTACTTTTCATTTAAGTTGTGCATATTTCTTGTTTATTCTTAGTTTTTCAATATGGTTTGTTACCTCTGTGAAGATTGTCTTGTTTGCATCATATTTTCTAATGTGTTTTTCTATCAAGGTACATTTGTGGATGTAAAATATGCTTACCCTATACTGTGGAGTGATAAAGGCCAGTGATAGGGCAGTATATGTGGTGGTGTGAACGAATTGTTGTTTAACAAAAATCTATCTGGAATCTCTCTCTGTATTATTTCTTACAACTGCATGTGACTCTACAATGATCTCAAAATACAAAGTTTAACTTCAAAAAGGCAATGAGAGAAAAGTAAAAAATACCTAAGATGGCCTTGTGTTCAATTATAGCAACAGACAAAGTTGAGAAGCACACATAACAGGTATTAACGGTAGTTATCTGTGGAACATGATATATTATGGTGGAGCTTTGATTTGTCTTTTTGTTTGTATTTTCTGATGTTCAGACAATTAACATATATTTTGTAGAATAAACACAACTATACATTAATAACTTTAGAATAGATACTGACTTTAAAAGAAAATAAAAACAAGCTATTTCCTAGCATGCAAAAAAAAAGGACGATTCTAAACTGCTAGAGAGCCAATTAGAGCTTCAGTTGGGGGTAGGAGTTGCGTGATGCAGTTGATGTCTTAGTCTGCTGCCTTCCCAACACAGGAACAGAAAGCGATTCCAAGAACAAGTCATCTGATTAACGTCCTTACCTCAGGTGCTACTAGATCCCCTTCTGCCTCGCCCATCCTGACCTTTTTTTCTGTCTCATTCCTCATCTTTTTCATTTCTTCTCTCACCCTGCCTCCTACCAGCCACCTCTGTTCCTCTCCTTTTTACTTTCTGTCTTTTTCCTTTCCTTTGTGCCTTATTTTCCTTTCTTTCTCTCTCCTTTCTCGCACTATAATTGGCCATAATTGAGAACCAAGGTGAATCTATTTGCTGTGTCTTTGAAAATTATTAGGTTTGTCTCCATTGTAGAAAAATTAGAAAACATAGATGAAGGAGAGACTGTGTAACCTTACCATCTTTAATCACTAATCTTTTGATCTTATTTATTCATATTTTCTGTGCAAACATATCTATATTTTCACTAAAAATGCTATACTAAAAATAATATTTTACATTTTTTAAACCTATGTCAATATACACAAATCTATAACATTTTAAGTTGCCTAGTACTATATCATATGGGGATACCACAACGCCCTGTAATGCACATCCTTTTCATACTTGTTCAATTATTTCTTTCTAAGTGCCTAGAAGACGAATTAATGGCCAAAAGGCATTCACACATTTTTAAAGGTTTCTATACCTATTGTCAAATTGCCCTCTAAAATGCTTATACCAATTAAATCTCACTCCTGCAGTGCATGAGGCTTCTCATATTGCCCCAGTCCTTATAAACACTGATATTATCAATACTTTCAGGCTTTGCTATATCTTTTGAATATAGGTTCATTTTTCTCATTCTCAATTTTAAAAGCAAATAATCTGGTGTTTGATGTTTTGAGTTCTTAAAAATACTAAAATAAGTTGCTTTCTACTCAAGTGCTGCTGTTGGTAGTTTTTTTTTTTTTTCTTTGGGTCAGAGCCCCTGATAGAAATAAGGTTATCCATTCCCATTCTACATCTTTCCTTGCCTCAACCTCTGTCACCCTGTACTTGGACAGGTATCCCTCTCTACTCCATTCTACATTCCATTAGCGCATTTCAGATGATTTCTATCTGCCTCTCACTTGATTTCTTTCAAATCTTAGATACCTGTTACAAAGTATGAGTTCAATTATAACTCTTCCATTTCTGTCAATATCATCATCATCATCATCATCATCCACATCTATAATTATTTTGAAGTTTCCGAAAGGATTCCTTTTTTTTTTTTTTGAGATGGAGACTTGCTCTGTCGCCCAGGCTGGAGTGCAGTGGTGCGATGTCAGCTCACAGCAACCTCCACCTCCTGGGTTCAAGCGATTCTCCTGCCTCAGCCTCCTGAGTAGCTAGGATTACAGGTGCCCACCACCACGCCCGGTTAATTTTTGTGTTTTTAGTAAAGACAGGGTTTCACCATGTGGGCCAGGCTGGACTCGAACTCCTGACCTCAGCCTATCCACCCACCTGGGCCTCCCAAAGTGCTGGGATTACAGGCGTGAGCCACTGTGCCCGGCCTCCAAAGGGATTTTGAATACATCAGCTCCTCACAACCGTCCTATGAGTTAAGTTGAGCACCTATGAGCCTGAGCTTTGGAGTCAGACAGGCCTGGGTTGAAATCCTGAACCATTGCTTAATAGCTCTGAGCTCACTTTCTTTGCCTCTAAAGTGGAGATAATAATACTTCAGAGGGTTGTTTTGAGGTCTAAATGGCATATGTAGGGTTACTAGAGCAGTCCTATTATTAACAGGTGTAATAACTGAGACCCAGAGAAATCAAGGGATTTGTGCAAGTCCTATTCAAGTCCAGGTATTCTGACCCTAAATATTATTGTTTCTCTTTTTCATGATAAAATATTTATCAAGGCATACAGAATTATATAATGAATACCCTGTACTCATCACCAAGCTTTAAAAAGAATTACAGAAACAAACTAAAGCCTCCTGTGTGTCCTTCCCTGATCCAGTTTGCCTCCGTCCCTCTCTACTTAACCCTCTCCTCTTTCTCTCCTCCCTCCCCAGATAACGACTACCCTGAATTTGGTGTTTATTATTCTCTTGATGGCTCCATACTTTTACTCCATATTTATGTGTCTATGATCAACTTTGATATTGTCCTACATGCTTTTAAACTTTATATAACCAGTAACATACTGTACCTATCATTCTGCAGCTAGATTTTTTGTTCAGTAGCTTTTTTTTTTTTTTTTTCTGAGACAGAGACTCACTCTGTCACCCCCACTGGAGGGCAGTGGTGCAATCTCAGCTCACTGCAACCTCCGCCTCCCGAGTTCAAGCGATTCTCCTGCCTCAGCCTCCTGAGTAGCTGGAATTACAGGTGTATGCCACCATGCCCAGCTAATTTTTGTATTTTAGTAGAGATGGGTTATCACCATGTTGGCCAGGCTGGTCTCGAACTCCTGTCCTCAAGCGATCTGCCCACCTAGGCCTCCCAAAGAGCTGGGATTACAGGCATGAGCTACCACGCCCAGCCTTGTTCAATAGCTTTTGAGATTTAACCTTGTTGGCACAGGTCTTAGTCTGTTTGTGCTGCTACAGCAAAATACCTGAGACTAGGTAATTTATAAAGAACAGATATTTATTTTCTCACAATTCTGAAAGCTGGGAAGTCCAAGATCAAGGCTCTAGCAGGTTCTGTTGTCTGATGACGGCTGCTCTCTGCTTCCAAGATGGTGCCTTATTGCTGCATCCTCCGGAGGGGAGAAACATTGTGTCCTCACATGGTGGAAGGTGGAAGGGCAAAAGGTCTCCTTTATAAGGGTCTTAATCCCATTCATAAAGGAATTCATGAACAAAGAAGCCCCATGATCTAATCACCTCTTAATGGCCATCTTAATACCATCACAATGACCATCAAGTTTCAACTCCTGAGTTATGGAGAGGCCACATACAAACCATAGGGCATTCTTTGAAGTTCTAGCTCATTTATTTTAGCCTTGGTTTAGTATTCCATTATGTGAATATACCACAAATTTTTTATCCATTCTCCTGTTGATAGATTTTTAGATTATCTCCAGTTTTATGTTCTGACAAACGTTGATGCGATGGCCATTATCATATGTATCTCTCCTGAACAAAAGCTCCTTTAAAGTCAACTTATTAGGTCATACTCTACGAGCAGATTTAATTTTACTGGATAATCCCAAATAGTCTTCCAAATTGGTTGCATTAATACTCCCACCAGCAGTATGTAAGAACTCCTTTTGCTCCACATCTTCATCAACACGTAGTGTTGTCAGATTTAAAATTTTTTGACAATCTCACGGGTGTGAAATCTTATCTCATTGTGGTTTTAATTTGCATTTATCTGATTACTCATGAGACTAAACATGTTTTCATATGTTATTGGCCATTCCTTCACATACTTTGCACACTTCTGCAAGGGCCTATTCACATTCTTTGCACAGTTTTATACTGGTATTATTGTGGATGTGTGGGAGTCCTTATATATTTTGGACTCTAAACTTCAGTGTGTTATATGTGTTGCAAAGATTTTCTCCCAGGCTTTCCATTTTTTTCTTTGTTTATAAAGACTTTGAATATAAAGAAGACTTTATAAAGACTTTTAACATAAATTTTACTGCAGTCAAATGTATTAAGAATCTTTTCATTTGTGCCCATAGCCTTCAATCTTTTTTTTTTTTTTTTTTTTTTTGAGACAGAGTCTTGCTCTGTTGCCCAGGCTGGAGGGCAGTGACACGATCTCGGCTCACTGCAAGCTCCGCCTCCTGGGTTCACGCCATTCTCCTGCCTCAGCCTCCCAAGTAGCTGGGACTACAGGCGCCCACTACCACCAAGCCAGGCTAATACTTTGTATTTTTTTTAGTAGAGACGGGGTTTCACTGTGTTAGCTAGGGTGGTTTCTATCTCCTGACCTCGTGATCCACCCACCCCGGCCTCCCAAAGTGCTGGGATTACAGGCGTGAGCCACCGCGCCCAGCCAGCCTTCGATCATATTACATCACCTCTCTGTGTCTTCTTGACCCAGTTAAGATTCCCCTTCCCACTCAGGCCTGACAGACCACTCTCTTCCTCCTATGCCTGCAGTGTTTGTCATGTTGACATGTGCCTTTCGCTATGGCCGTGATGACTTGGAAGTGATTGGTCTGACGTTCCGAAAAGATCTGTATGTGCAGACCCTGCAAGTGGTCCCAGCTGAATCCAGCAGCCCTCAGGGGCCCCTCACAGTCCTACAGGAGCGACTACTGCACAAGCTAGGGGACAATGCCTACCCCTTTACCCTGCAGGTACTGACCCCAAGCCCTGGGCAGGCAAGGTCTCCAGGGAAGATTAAGAGAGGAAGCTCAAGAAGGACAACAAGGGAGAGGGTTCCCCATTTCTTTTGTATTTGTTTGTATTCTTTTCTACTTCTTTTCTGATCTCCTTTTTGTCCCCTAGATGGTGACCAACCTGCCCTGTTCTGTGACACTGCAGCCAGGTCCTGAAGATGCAGGAAAGGTGAGGACTGGGTTCTAAGAAAGAGGGATAGGTAGTGCCAGGGAAGAGGAACAGTGGGACAGTCAAGACTGGAGAAATGGACAGCTAAGGAAAGAGGTCAGGCATTTTCTTATAGGCCCATGAGGAAGGGAGGACAGCACTGGAAATGAGCTCTCTTTGCCCTTGTCCCTTTACAGCCCTGTGGGATTGACTTTGAAGTGAAGAGTTTCTGTGCTGAAAACCCAGAGGAGACAGTCTCCAAGAGGTATTCTTTGGTTGTCCCCAAAAATCCCTGCCTCCAGCCTCTGCCAGGAAACAGATCCTGCTCTCATGACAGAAATAGCCCCACTTCTAACCTCCACAGCATCATCGCCACCAGTGACACCCGGTTCTGAGTCCCCTCTGACTTACCTTCTTTGATCTAGGGCAGGGGTCAGCAAACTTTTCTGTAATGGGCCAAAAAAAGAAATATTTGGCTTTTTGAGCCCTATAGTCTCCGTTGCAACTACTCAACTCTGCCGTTGTAGTGCAATCGCAGCCACAGATAGTATAGAAATGAATGAGTGTGGCTGTGTGTCCAATAGAACTTTACTTATGGACACTGAAATTTGAATTTCATGTAAGGTCCACATGTCACAAAATAGCATTGTTCTTTGATTTATTTCAACCATTTACAAATGTAATATAACCATTCTCAGCTTGTGGGCCATAGGAAAACAGGCATCAGGCCAGATTTGGCCAGTGGGCCATAGTTTAATAACCTTTGGTCTACATACTTACATTAAGGGACTAGAGGAGTTCTCTGAGGGAGGCCTTCCCCTGCTCCCATTCTTAAGCAACAATTGGACTATGGGGGTGGCATGGGAGAGGTCTGTGGGTCTGAAAGGAGGACGCTCTGGCTAATCTCTTGGTCTCTGCTCAGAGACTATGTGCGGCTGGTTGTCCGGAAAGTACAATTTGCACCACCGGAGGCAGGCCCTGGCCCCTCAGCCCAGACCATCCGCCGCTTCCTTCTGTCAGCTCAGCCCCTACAACTCCAGGCCTGGATGGACAGGGAGGTTTGTGACCCCCACTTTTTGCCTCCCACCCCAGAACCCCTCTGATGCCCTTTCTTCACTGATTTCCTACTTGGGCAGGCAGAGATGGGAGCCAGGGTGGCAATAGCGCTAAGGAAGCAGGGGTTCTAGGTCTCCATCTGCGTATTCGTCCTCCAGCCTTGACACGGGTCCCCGCTCCTGCTTTAGGTTCACTACCACGGAGAACCCATCTCTGTCAATGTTTCTATCAACAACTGCACCAACAAGGTCATCAAAAAAATCAAGATTTCAGGTGAGTTTCTTTTCCCATCCCTGTGCACCTGGTCCCAAAGCCACAGGTCTTTTCCCAAAATTCTATCTCACTTACCTGTCTGCATTCATCTAGGCTTTCCCTCTAACATGGGCTTGTCAAAATGCATATCTTGTTTTGTCAATGAGCATGTCTCACTGCATCATGTATAGTGTGCCTATGTATAAGGTCACATCTAAGGACACTGAGCTGGGGTCTCAAGGATGACTGACTGATTATAATCATGTGCTTTTCCTGGCTTGTTCAGTTGACCAGATCACAGATGTTGTCCTGTATTCACTAGACAAGTACACCAAGACTGTGTTCATTCAGGAATTCACGTGAGCTGGTGCTGGGGCTAGGACCAGAGAGCCAAGGGGTGGGGTGGTGGGAAGAGGTCGAGGAGGCAGTTGAGGGGGTGGAGGTGGGGAGAAGAGTGGTGGAAGATTCCAGGGAGGGATTCCCAGGAGAACTAGATGGAGGGGATGCAACTTACCCCCAGGAGTCCCATCACGATGCTGAGCGAGGGCAGGGGCATAAGGATTTCCCACCAGAACTAATTTCTCCCAGTCTTCAGTTAAACATGTTACCTCTCTTGGATACTCCAGTAGGTTCTTGTATAATCTTGTACAAGATACTCTTGGGAGTAAAAGTATGCTTAGTCAGCAAGCCCAGCCTAAATTCTTCTCTTGTTCTTCTTTTGTAGGGAGACTGTAGCTGCTAATTCCAGCTTCTCCCAGAGCTTTGCAGTAACCCCAATCCTGGCTGCCAGCTGCCAGAAACGGGGCCTGGCACTGGATGGCAAACTTAAGCATGAAGATACCAACCTGGCCTCTAGCACAATGTAAGCTCAAATATAACTCTCAGCCTCCATTTCCTACCCCTCAACCATTCCACATGCTACATTTACAGCTCTGAGGTTTCATGTTCAGTAAAGCCTACCTGTTTTTTAAAGTGTCTCTAGGGCAGTGTTCAGAGACTCCTCCAGGCCTAAAGGCCTGCAGCAAGCTCAATAATGCCTGTGGGACCAACGGCAGGCTTAGGTCAGCGGCAGAAAAAAAAGGAAAACATGGAGAGGAAAACAATCCTTATGTTGTATAAGATTTCACAGTTCACAAAGGTCCGACATATGTACTATGCTATCTTTGTGAGAATCCCACTAAAGTAGCCTGGACAGGTGTTCTTATTCCCTTTTACACTTAAGGACCCTGAGGCTCAGAGAGAAGAAGGAACTCACTTAAAGTGGCATAGCTGATAAGTGGTAGATGTAGACAGGATTATATCACATGTCATCTGGCTCTGAATACTGTGATCTCTACAGAAGCTACTCTCTAGAAAAAATAAAGATGGAGTAGAAGACTAGGAGATGAGAAATGGAGGAAAAGGAGGACAAAAAAGGAAAATGATGCAACAGGAATTAATAGAATTCTAGGAAGTCATTCACTTGGTCCTGTGCCTTCGGAGGCCCTAGTGTTAGATGTGTCTTCCACCAAAAACCACCTGCCACCATCTGTCAAGTGTAATCCCTCCATCTCTCCATACGTCTTATCAATCAAGTAGCTATAGACTGTTATTGCTAGAAATACCCTTAGAAATCATCCAAACTGCATTATTTTATATGTAAGAGATCAGCAGCCCAGAGCAATGAAGAGATTTTCTCAAGCTCATGCAGCTTTCGCTGTCTTATTTTTCAATCAGTGGGTTTTTTACTGAACCCCTATTACATGCTCTTTCCTATGCTAAGCAATGTGGAGAATATAAAGAAGTTTAAGACAGTCTCTGCCTTCAGTCAATTTATGGCCTAGATGAGGAACAAAGAGAGATGCAAATACAACCCAACAGTTAAATGTTAGTACACGTGGTTCAGAGTAAATCGCAACAAAGTTAAAAGAAGCCAGGAGAGCTGGTGAGGGCTTCCTGGAGGAGGTAGAATGGGCTAGATCTTGAAGAATGTGAAGGATCTGGATACCAACAGAGGAAAAAAAGGAGCATTGTAGACTAGGGACACAGCATGGGCAAAGGCTAGAAGGTGGGAATCCACATGGCATGTTCTGATCACGGAGAGAAGATGGGTCTGCTTAGGTTGTATCCCAGGAGTTAGGGGAGAAAAGGTTAGAGAGGCTAGATAGGGCAAGGTTGTTAGGGGTCTTGAAAGTCAGGCAGAGTAGTTGTTATATTCAAAAGGTAGGCTCTTGAGCAGAGAGTGACATGGTAAAAGTGAATGTCAGGAAGAGAAATGTGGTCTCAACGGGTAGGAAAGGTTAGAGCCTGGGAGATATTCTGGGATAAGACTAAACATAATAGGGTGTGGTGATAGGAATGCATGAGAAGAAACTGGGGACAGAATGAATTACTCTTCATGCCCCAAACACCCTAAAACGAATACTACAACCTCCAGTATTAGACCGGGAATGGACAAAGAGCTGCTGGGGATCCTGGTGTCCTACAAAATCAGAGTCAACCTGATGGTGTCCTGTGGTGGGTAAGTGAGGGTTCTGGGTCTGTCTGGGCAGGGGCTGAAGAGTCAAGGGCTTTTCGCCTCTGTTTTTCTCCCAGTTAGATTGACCCAATCAAACCATTCCCCACCCTTTCTCCCAGGTTCCCAAACCTGTGAGCTCAGTGAGCAAGTCACTTTCCCTTCCAGAAACCCATTCTGTGGCTGGCTCATTAGGTCTTATGATCCCTCATCCCCTTGTGAAGCTAGGTTGCCCCTTCTCTATTTCCCGCTGCTAATTTTGGGTGTCATTCTACCCACAGCATCCTAGGAGACCTGACAGCCAGGTGAGAGACTGTGGGGTGGGGGGACTTGGGCAAGAAGAGGAGGACAAGGGGATAAGGAGAGCAAAATAATGATTGATTCTGGAGGGTCTGAGGGCATCCAAAGACTGGAAAACTAAGGGAGGGAGGTTCAGGGATTGGGCTTGTAGAGAGAGGAGACGTAACTCCACCTTGGGATCCTTGCAGCGATGTTGGTGTGGAGCTACCCTTGGTCCTGATCCATCCGAAGCCATCTCATGGTGAGTGACCAGGTGGAACTCACAGGGACGGCTGTCCTGAGGGCTGGGGTCCAAACCATTCTGATCTCATGAATTGGAGACTAGCAGTTTGCCTGGGGATGGAATAGCAATAGGTAGGCTGGGTGTCTAGGTTTTCAGGGGAAGTGTGTGTGTCGTGTGTGCTGGAGCAAAGGATTGGGAAGTTGGGGGTGGGGAAAGTAAAGATACTTCTTCAGGGAACCGAAGAGCCTCTAATCAGCTTCAGCTCCATTTTTTCCCTCCGTCTCCATGCTTGCTACAGAGGCCGCTAGGTAATGGAATACAAGATTGGGAAGCCCCATTCCCCTCTTCCCATTGCCACCCTCCATGTTATGACGATAGAAATGTGAAAATGCTTCCTTGGGGTGCTTTCAATACATGTGCAGTGGAAACATATGGCTTAGCTTCGTGTCACAGTTCGGTGCTTTTCATATGCCCTCCTTTCCCTTTCTGCATCCCCCCGCCCTCCACCTTCTGCTCTTGTTGGAATCATCCTTCCCCCTCATCCCCTTCCCATTTTTCTTTTTCCTTTTCCCCCACCCGCTCGCCCTTACTTCTTTCGTCTTTCATTCTTTGATACCTTCCCTCCTTCCCATCCCTCATCCTTATGTCCCTTTCAGTGCTCCTGGGGGACTTTTGTGCTGGGAAATTTGGGCGGGAATGAAAGGAAACAAGCCAGAGTGGCTGATGGAAAAGTGGGGACACCAAGAGGGGGCCGAGGAGCCTACCTGGGAAGCAGGGAGGGGATCACTTTTCTGGGATCAGGAAAAAAGAGTGGACACGGAGGACACCCAGAAAGGGGTTCCTAACCTTCCATTCTCTTCTGCTGCTTCTGCAAGCTCTGAGGACATAGTCATCGAGGAGTTTACGCGGAAAGGCGAGGAGGAAAGCCAGAAGGCTGTGGAGGCTGAGGGAGATGAGGGGAGCTGAGCACCTCGCTCTGGTGCCCGTCTGTGTGGGAGCCCCCACTGTAACACTCTAATAAATCAGTTTGTTCAGATGTGCCTAGCGATCTCTTGCCTATTTCCTTTTCCTGGAGGGTCACGGAACTACTGAGAACAATCTTCCCCACCTCCACCCCTTTGCTGTGATTACACTACACTTAGCCCGTGCTTTTCCCCATACGCTGACCCCAACTTCCCTCTGACACGGTCAGTGGCCATCCCTCTCTCCACCCCATGACCCCACTCGAGTGGTCATAGGATTGCGCTGAACACCAGGCGCAGTGCAAGCTGCCAGGAGGGGGCCGAGGGGGCGTGGCCATGCCCAGGCCTGGGTGTGAAGCCAATGGCCGTCAGCCGACGTCAGTAGAGCATGGCGTGAAGTCCGGCGGCTCAGGCTGAGCGTTGGAAGCCATTTTGGCTGCAACCTGCCTGAAGCGATGTCTGCCTTTGGTCACGACGAGGCCTGGATGGAGGCCGGAGGCTTTGGTCTGGAGGCTGCCGAAAGATCGGAATACCAGTCTCTGTGCAAATCTAAACTCTTATTCCTGGGAGAGCAGAGCGGTGTGGGTCTGGGTTGGGCTTTGGGGACATGGAGGTGTAATTGGTATGAAATGGGGTGGGGCATTCTCTGGGGAACCGAGTTCCTCCTCGTTGGGAAAGATTGGAGTGGGAGGAGGAGGGAGGGCTCATAGAAACTTTGAGGGGAGAAAGGGCACTGAGGGCGACGATTGGCCTGCTTATCTCCCTCACAGTAGGGAAGACATCCATCATCAGCCGCTTCATGTACAACAGCTTCGGCTGCGCCTGCCAGGTAAGCCCACCACCGAGTCATATGGTACATTTTTGCCGCTCTTCTTGGCGGACTCACCTGGAGATTCTCCTCCTCAAAGTTATGTATTGTAAGCATTGGGAAGTGGAGCCAGGACAACTTCTTGAAGGGTCATTCTCCACTTTGGGTTCTAAGACTGCCTCATATTGGGAATAGAGGGAATGCTGGAGTGTATCTGATTTTCTTTTGCAGGCAACTGTTGGAATTGACTTCTTGTCTAAGACCATGTACTTGGAGGACCAAATAGTGAGTGTTAACTCTCATACCACTAACCCTACACTTCAACCCCTTAGGCCTATTCATCACAGTTGGGTAGCACCATCAAAAAAAACTGAAGCCTCTTCAAATTACCAAGCCCTATGATGTTTCTTGTTCTGTCTGCCTTCATCTAATCTCCAACTGTAACATAAAGTCCAAGAGACCTTGAATCCTTAAATCTGCTGTGCTCTAGGGTCTTCCTGAATCAAAACAGTATATTGAAATTGGTTGGACCTGTCCTAGGACTATAGGCCATTTGGTCTGAGGCTATAGCAGCCACTTCTCAGGGATCCAGTCTACCTGACCTTTTGTATTCTGCCTTTATTAGGTTTGAGCTTTTTTAAAAGGCTAGTTTCTTGTCTACCTTTCCCCCATCTTCTTCCTAAACATTTTTATGCAGGTTCAGCTGCAGCTATGGGACACAGCTGGCCAGGAGCGCTTTCACAGCCTAATTCCTAGCTACATTCGTGATTCAACTATTGCAGTGGTTGTCTATGACATTACAAGTGGGTGTTATGCAATGTTTTATTTGAAAAGGGGATTATAAAGGGATTGATAGGGAGATTGATAAAATTAGCAGAGAGGAAGTGTTCTCTCCAAATCTCTCCTAAATGTTTCAACGCTCTGGAACATATTCTCTTGCAGACATCAATTCTTTTAAGGAGACAGATAAGTGGGTAGAACACGTGTGAGCAGAAAGAGGTGACGATGTTGTCATCATGTTGTTGGGTAATAAGATTGATTTGGATAACAAAAGGTAAAGTATAACTACAACTTCTTCTGGCATACCTAAAATTCAGTCTCTATGGGGAGGGTCAACTGTCCTCTATTTACTTGGGGAGGAGTTACCTTAGTCCCCTCTGCCCCCTACCAGCACTGCAGGATGGGAAGGACAGGGGGGCGTCCCATCAGGGCACAAGGATATGTTGGGGGTATAGGAGAGAGTCCCCACCCTGTAGTCAGAAGGGTCATGGGTTTAAGGCTTCTAGGGTTCCTGGCCCTAGGTAAGCATCATTACACCTCAGAAGAATCTATCCATATCCAATAACTCTGGCCCTTTTCATCATTTCTGATTCGTCCAGACAAGTCACTGCAGAACAGGGTGAAGAAAAATCCAGAAACCTCAATGTGATGTTTATTGAGACCAGTGCCAAAACCGGTTACAACGTGAAAAAGGTAATACTTGTTTCTTTCTATGATACTTTAATTGTGCTCTGTCTGTAGCTACTACTACTGTTTACTCTTTTGGATAAGCTTGGCTTATCTTTTGTGGGATGGGGGTCAAGGTTCATCTCCCCATCATGTATCTCAAAGGCCCTGAATTATCCTAGCCTCTGAACCTGACCTTTCTCCCCCCCCCCCTTTTTTTTTTTTTTTGGTCCCCATTCACACACACACACAGCTGTTCCGGCGTGTGGCTTCTGCCCTTCTTTCCACAAGGACTTCACCTCCACCAAAAGAGGGGAGTATCCTTTTTCCTAGCTTTGCTGGGGTAGGGAGTATACAAGTAGAGAAGGTAAGTTTCCTTGCTGAGTTGATGCCTGAGTGGTACTTAAGGGGAAAATGGGACTACCTTTAGCCCAAAGTAGTTCTTTCGTTTGCCTTTAGGTGAGAGGGATTGTAAGATCAGAATTCCTCTTCTACATCTCCTAGAAGCTGACCTTGGGTGTTAAGATTTGACTCCAGTCACCTCACTGTATTAGCTTCCTTGACACACACTTCAGCGGTTGAAATCGAACTGGAATCCTTCGAGGAGTCAGGCAACAGAAGCTATTGTTGACAGCTTAGGCTTTCTCTGCCTCATTTGATGGATTTCTTACATTTGGGCTTGCCATACCAGTTCTCCTCCCCACCTCGTTTTATGATACATGGCCACTTACTCTCTTCCAATTCCTAGGCTTGGGGTAAAAACAGAACCCCTGAAAGTGCTATCATTTTTTCCTGACCACATCTCACAGCTACTGGGTGGAAGCTTCTTGCAGCACCTGGGAATTCTACCTTACCTTCTCCGACAGCTAAAAGACATCTGTAGAGAATACAGTTCTACAGCAGCTGACATACTTCAAAGGCCAATACAATTCATTCTCCACTGTTTGTTGTTGTTTACCTACACCCTCAATAAATGGTTCTTTAACCTAAGGCTGTTATTGCTTGTGCTTTCTCCACACTATACCTATATTTCCACAATGCAATTATCTCATGTTGGTGCCCTAACATAGAACCAATCCAAGTATTTCAAACAAGAACCAATTTAAGGCAGGAGGGTTTTTGCCTCTTAGGCCCATGGCACCTGGCTGGGACTTTTTACCATGTTTTTCATACTTCTTAGATACAATGTTTTCAGACCTGTTAACCACAGGAAGAGTCTTGGACCTCAACATTCAGCCAAGTCACCCAACATGCCTTTATGGAAGTAACCAAGCTACTATTTTCTTTCTTTCGTGGCCAGTGCGGGGCATGGGGTCAGCAAATAGGAGGATAGAACAGGATTTCCCAGGAAGCATAGGGACAGCTACATTAATTCTACCTCCAGCTCTGCTCTCAAGGGATGTTGCCACCTAACAATAGCAGTGAGGCTCTAGAAGAGGTATGCCAGTAGAGCTAGGGTGGGATATATAGGAAGAACCAGACCTTCCTCATACAGTATAGTACTACTATTTAGAACAATGTTTCCTACATTTGAAGACTTATTTACTTATTTCCTTTGCTTCTTTAAAAATCCAGATTTCCAGATTCCACCTCAGACTAACAGAATCATTGTCCAGTAGAAGGGCCTATAAATATATATTTAAGCTCCCCAGGATTCTTTCAAGGCAAATTTTGGGACTTCATCATAGGGGTACATCACCCCACACCACACTAGAAAACTTTTTTTTTTCTTTGAGACAGTCTCACTCTGTCACCCAGCCTGGAGTGCAGCGGCGCCATCTTGGCTTACTGCAACCTCCACCTCCAGGGTTCAAATGATCCTCCTGCCTCAGCCTCCCGAGTAGCTGGGACTACAGGTAGTGTCCCACCACACCTGTCTCATTTTTGTATTTTTAGTAGAGATGGGGTTGCACCTTGTTGGCCAGGCTGCTCTCGAACTCCTGGCCTCAAGCTATCCATCTGCCTTGGCCTCCCAAAGTGGTGAGATTACAGGCATGAGCCACCGCGCCCAGCCTCACACTAGAAAACTTTCAATTCCAAATGGGTATTTTAAACATGCCAGTGGCGATGGCATAGGCATGACTAGGAATCTTGTAATGGTGGATTGGTAACTAAAGATCTAGGAACATGGCAGAATGTTATTTGGGGCTGGGGTGAAGAAAAGGGAGAAGTCAGCAGTTAGCACTACTCAACTTACAAGTTGGAAACTGTGAACCAATTTCTTACTGCTGCCTCAGAAAAGAAATGCATCTAAGCCCCTTCCTTAGTTTATGTTCCAGATCAAAGAATGTGGGAAAGGAGAAGAGAGAATTATATTACTACTGTCCCCTGCAGAGAAATGTTCAAAGCTCCTAGGGGAACGGGCAGTTTCTTTCAGTGCCCCTCACTCTATGCCATTTCTTAGTTATACTGTGGTTAAAGTTCCTTGGCCTCGCTAATGTTCTGGTCAGACATCATAGGTAGTTGCGAGGAAGGTATAGTATTGCTCTGTTCCTTCCAGTGGCTCCTCTCTTTGGAAGTGCTTTTTCTTCCCTCGATAGCATTTTACATCCAATCGGTAACATTCAAAAGTCACACCAATATTTCTTCAGCATTGTGTTTTACTTTTTGGGAGAGAGGCTAGGAGGAGGAAGGGGTGAAAGCAGCGTCTCACTGGAGTCTCAAAAGTGTATGAATCCTCTGGTAGTGCAAGGATGGGATAAGATGGCCAGGGAAGTCAGATGGAAAATCCCCAAGATTCTTTTTGCTACTGATTTCTATAATTAAAATATGACATATGTAAGGGACTAGTGCATGATATTCAATAAATGTCAGTTGTCTTTCCTAACTAGGTTCCTCACAGGCTAGGTTATGCCTAGATATCATCATCCTCCTTTCAGGGAATGAAGCTCACCTAGAAAACTAGGGAACTAAAAGTGCAATATGGTTTGGGTAATGCAGTTGGTTAGCTGTCTCCCCATCCTCCCAACTCACTATTCCAGGGAGGGGCTGAAAATAGAAGTGGCTCCCCTGAAGTCTAGTTAGCATGTCATGACAGAGTCCACATGAAGGGCTGTGGGCTGCAACTTTCTAGTGCACAGTCCTCTCTTTTTGGCGATGATAATCTGAAGGAAAGAAGAAGAAAAGGAGGAACAGAGCAGGTTATCTTCACGCTTGAGCTCCTGATTCCCTATCCCCAACTTGTAGGGCCTCTAGTCATCAGTATTTAAAGAGTTCTTACTTAGGGCCCTGTCAGGAAAGTGAAAAAAGAAAGTGGCACTTACTGTAGGGAAAGAAGCGCACACGCATGCTGATTTCACGAGCTGTCTTCAGGATCTCAACAGCCTGGAAGGAACACAGCAGCTTGTACAAATGAAGAGATATGACCCAAGACAGAATCATAATAGGGGGAAAGGGATTTGCCACTCCAACCTGTGTGTCACTAATAGCTGCTTCCCTCCTGTACTTTCCCAGGAGAGGTGCTTACTTTCTCTCTCTCTTTTTGTTTGTTTGTTTGTTTGTTTTGAGACAGGGTCTTGCTGCGTTGCCTGGGCTGGTCTTAAATTCCTGAGCTCAAGTGATCCTCCCGCCTCAGCCTCCTAAGTAGCTGGGATTACAGGCGTGTACCACAGTGCCCAGCAAAATGCTTTCTTATTAAGTTACAGATTAGGCTACTCCTGTCCAATCTGTCCTATTTGAGATGGCTTCTTGCAGCACCACAGCCCAAGTACTGTGCTCACCTTGCTGTGCTCAATATCTTGGAAATCCACATCATTCACAGCTAGAACTTGGTCCCCTTCCTGCAGTCCTGCTCTGTGTGCATCAGAGTCAGGAATCACCTGTTGGTAAAGAGAGAATACATGTGATTGGGATGCGATAATTTCAGAAGACTGTCAGTGAAATTCGGTGCTATTCAAATGTATGGTGCTATTGTTTTTCTGTGACAATGTATGCAGACAGATGGCCTGCCAAATGAAAAGTTTTAAGTGGGAAAGGGGGTGTCTCCATTATACCCCTTCTATGAATCCAGAGTCATCCTCTCAGCCCTTGGGACATTAGGGTTCTGCAATCTGTTAATTTAACAAAGGGAAGTAACGATCCATATTGCCTACTGGGCATAAATACCTTGGAGATGAAGATGCCTAGCTGGGAGGCCTTTCCTCCTCGGATGTTAAATCCCAACTGTAAGACAAGAGCACAGAATGGGGGCTCAATGGAGACCACAAACACAAGAACAACTAGTAGCATCATCGTAAAATAGCTCAGCTTGTGTGTCCCTGAGAGGAAAGTCAGAAGTTGCAGAAGTGTTATCTCAGCTTTTCTGTCCACAAGAAGGAAAGTTTCCTCACATCTGCACCTGCTTTCCAATCCATCCCCCCAACACTGCCAATTTGTGGTATGGACGAATCTAGCCTGAAATAAGGTTTCATAAGTTCACCTGAGCTCCAGGAGGCTTCTTCAGTGTGATGGTTCGGGGCAGAAACTGGGTCAACTCATTGTTGTAGTCCGGGTGGTGTACCCTCTGCAAGACACAGCAACCCCAGAAATTTTACCAGTCTTACTTCACACCTACCTTCATCTGGAACACTAATGAATTACCCTGAAGTCAGGAAAAGGAAAGGTCATAGACTTAATTTAAGTAGAACAGATAACACAGACTAAATGAGTAGATGGATAGCACTGGGGCAGCCCAGTAGCTCCCCATTTCTTCACCTTTTTTTTTTTTTTTTTGAGATGGAGTTTTGCTCTTGTTGCCCAGGCTGGAGTGCAATGGCTCAATCTCGGCTCACTGCAACCTCTGCCTCCCAGGTTCAAGCAATTCTCCCGCCTCAGCCTCCCTAGTAGCTGGGATTACAGGCATGTGCCACCACGCCCGGCTAATTTTGTATTTTTAGTAGAGACGGGGTTTCTCCATGTTGGTCAGGCTGGTCTCGAACTCCCAACCTCAGGTGATCCGCCTGTTTCGGCCTCCCAAAGTGCTGGGATTACGGGCATGAGCCACCGTGCTGAACCTCTTAACAGTATGGAAATGAAGGCTCCAAATTTCCAGAATTAACCGGTGTGAACAGACCCTAGCAGGAGGCTTCCATAAAGAAGTTCCCAATGGGTCCTGTTGCTCAGAATCCAGCTTCTGGGTCCTCTGGCTACCAGTGCTAAGATTCACTCTCCGTTTTGCCTTCTAACCCTGCTATCCTACCTTTCATGCATCATCTCATGCCCACGGGGAAAAAAACCTCCTACTCTGGAATACAGATGGTTCCCACCTCATGAGGAGGAATCCATGCTGGAGGATTCTCATAGGCAGGCAAGAAAACCACTGGGTAGTCATCATAAGGAATCCGGCTGTCCATCTCGGGCAAGGCCCTGGAAGAGTGAATCAGAACAGACAAAAAGTGGTGCAAAAGGGAGAGCAGCCCAGCAAGTTTCAGACAGCAGCTCCAACCCATTCCAAGGCAGTCAGTCTACAGGCCCAGCCCATATCTAGGTGTTAAGGTTGGAGGAGAGAAGGAAGACAGAAGAAAACTCTTAACTTAGCTAAACATCTTCTGGATGCCAAGCAACCTGTCAGGTACTCTAGAAAGAGGACCTCATTTTTCACAATCCTGCAAAACAGATGTTACCGTCTCAAACCTGGAGAAGAGGAAATCAGGGTCGAGTCTAAAAAGATCTACTTTCGAAGCCCAAGGGAGTGTTAACTATCCGCAGGGACTCGGGGCAAGGCACCGCCCCACATTTCCTAGATGTGATTAGTAATGGTAGGGTCCTTAGATCGACCCTTCCTTCTTCACCTGACCAGCCACCTCCCACGTCCCCGCCCCACATTCTGCCTGAGACCCGCACTCTCAGCCGCATAAACGCCGCACCACCTCACCAGTGGGCAGTCCACAGCGACCTCAGACTCCGCTCACCGACAATTCAGTCTGGGAACCGGAAGCGGATGCTCCGCAGGGTCGAAAAGAGGCCGGGCCAGGGTGCAACGAGCTGACCCTCCCCTTCCCACCGCGCCGGCCTGCGCGCGCCGACGTGCGCGCTCCGCCCTCGGGCAGTCCGCACTGCAATTGGTTGGCGTCTCCGGGACGGATTTGAAACTTGGCGGTTAAAGCTCCGGCTGGGACAGGGCGGCGGGAGGCCCAGGGAGAACGGGGAAGGGACATTTAGTTTGGTGAGTTACGGGGGCACACCTTAGCTCAGAACCTGTTTTTACCCAGTACCCTAGGGCTTTGGTTCTTTGTCGCCGTCCCCGTTGGAGTTTTTTCTTTGCCTTTCAGAAGCCCGTGCCCTCTCTTTAGAGTGCAGGGCTGACGGGCTGTCCAGCCCTGGCCAAGTCATGGAGCGTGAATCTCCCAAGTCAGTGTTCCCGCTGAGGAGGGTCGGAACCGGGGAGGACGCCCTCCCACCCCTGCTGACCTACTAACATTCATCAGCGAGCCTTCTTTTTCCCCCTCGCAGAGACGGTGCTGAGATAGGATCATGAAGGAAGAGGTGAAGGGAATTCCTGTAAGAGTGGCGCTGCGTTGTCGCCCTCTGGTCCCCAAAGAGATTAGCGAGGGCTGCCAGATGTGCCTTTCCTTCGTGCCCGGAGAGCCTCAGGTGCGTAGCAGAGTCCAGAGCCTGTGTCTGAACAGCTGGGGCCAAATGGTAACGAGGGGTGTGGTCTTGCCTTTCATTTTTAACCTTACGCCTTGTCCCGTGCCTTCTCTAGGTGGTGGTTGGTACAGATAAATCCTTCACCTACGATTTTGTATTTGATCCCTCTACTGAACAGGAAGAAGTCTTCAATACAGCAGTAGCGCCACTCATAAAAGGTGTATTTAAAGGTAAGGCGATTTGATTCCTCGAACATAACATATATATTCCTTGAGCATATACTATGTGCCAAGCACTGTGCTTGGGCACTGCAAATACAGGAATCGATGAATCATGATTCCTGCCTTCAAGAAGCCCTTAGCCTAATAACATTTGTCAACGTCTCTGTACCCTTGAAGCTAGTTTTATTCTGTATTTGCTTTATGTGGTTCTGTTCATCTTTGACTTGTATATGTTTGTTTATCCTGGAACTTCATTAGATTATAAACTCTGTGGTGGTTGCTGATGGTGATAAGTGTGCCAACCTACTTGAGGCTCAGGCACTGCAAAGCTTGTTGAGGGATTCAGGTGATAAATAATATAGCTTCGAGGCCCTGAAGGAGTTCAAAGTCCAGGGATAGGAATGGAGATAGATGACTACATAAATAATTTTGAATATATAAAAATTTTTAAATTTTTTGTACCTATCTTTTAGAAGAAAAAGTTTTCAAGTTAAAAATATACAACAGAGTCAGTCCTATGGAAGTAGTAACTCTGCTCTCATACAAAGTGGTATGAAAAACAAAAGGATGGCTCTAACTCTGCTTGGGGAATTTGGGGTGAATTTCACAGATTGGGAAAACTTTGAGATGGGTCTTGAATAACGAGTATACTTCTTTTAGGTGGAGAAGGGGAGTGCCTAAAGCCTCTGAATACTATCACCAGTTAATAATCTTTATTGGGGAAGCTAAGTCTTTAATGCTGTTGAGGACCATAGCAGGGTTCTAAAGAAGGGAGCAGTGCCTGAGAGATGTCTAATTATTATTCTAATACAGTGGTTATTCAAGATTCAAAACAGAGGTTCATTTAAAAGAAGTAGAATCACGGCATGCTAGTGCCTTAAAGTTGAAAGAGACATTTGTATATCATCTAGTTTGTTTTTCATCCAAAGAAAAATGCGTTCTAACAATATCTGTTAGGTGAACTGCCAGTGTCTAAAATTTTTTTGACAGGGAACTCACTGACTCACAGGTAGTCCAGTTGAGATTTGGGTTTTGGACAAGTCTAATTATGTTATAAAGATCTTTATAATGAGATGAAATTTGCTTCCTGGTAATTTCTACCCAGTGATGTTAGTTCATTCCTTTAGAAGCCTTCTTCTAGGCAACAGCTATTCACATAATTTTTCACGTTTTTTTGTTTAATGATATGGCTCAAGGAACACTGAAATTTTTGTTTCAAAATTTTAAGATATTAATGCAATAATTTCAAACGTATAGAATGTTGCAAGAACAGCATAAAAAACATTTTTTCCCTGAACCATTTGAGATGAATCATTGGCCTGATAACCCCCCATACTTTAGTGTATATTTCCTACAAAAAAGGACTTTCTTGTAAGTTACCACAATACAACCATCAAAACAATAAAATTTGCACTGCTACATTACTACCATCTATTCCTGAAACCCCATTCAAGTTTCACCAATTGTCCCAGTAAATATTTTATGGCAAAAAGATCTAGTTCAAAATCACGTTTTATTTAGTTTTGCTGTCTCTTTAGTCTCCATTCTAAAACAGTTCTTTAGTCTTTTTTTGACTTTCATGAGTTTGACACTTTGAAGATTACAGGCCAGTTATTTTGTAAACCTTTTCTCAATATTGTTTTGTCTGGCATTTACTTATGATTAGATTCAGGTTGTGTATGTTTTAGCAGGAATATCACAGAAGTGGTGCTGTTTTCTTCTCACTGAAGCCTATTGGGCAGCACATGATTTTGATTTATTCTATTACTACTGATGTTCATTTTGATCATTTGATTAAGGTGTTAATCTGCTGGGCTTCTCCACTATAATCTTTTTCCTTTTTACATACAGTATTTGGAAAACCGTTAAGTGTTTCTACCTAATTCTCTTCAATTATCCCCGCCTTTCCTTTAGCCATTCCTGAAACAATATGCTTTTCAGACCCTTCACTATCTGGTCAGATTCCTCAGGCTATACCTCCACAGCTTAGTAAGAGCACCACAGTTCTACTTTTATATTCTTAACTTGGGAAACTGATAGAATTAAATTATGTTCTTTAAAGGCAACATAAAGTAGAAAGTGATTCCAATATACATGTGTTTGCTTAACATTACCCTTGGTTGCAGAAACAAAGCCAATATTTTTTATAGTCAGCTCAACAGCACCCTCTTGTACTCTGAACTCCTGGTACCACAGAGCCCTAAGTATTTTGTAAAAACTACTAAAACCTCATTTCCCAAGTTATTGCTATCTGCACATATCTGTGGTATTGCAGAAAATTATGGAATGTTATTCTCTTGCCCCATAGTCATGCCAGCTGATACCAGCGATCTATTACAGTGAAAATCTCAATTTAGCATCTTCTTATGATCCTTCATTTAGACCAACAAGTTTTTTCAAAACTTCAAAGTTTTCATTTAGATTAAAACGTTGTTTCAAAGTTTAAAGGGTTTTTTCCTTCAGACTGCAAAATTATCTTGGTAAATAGCAGATAACAGCTTTGACATAAATATGATGATCATTTAACAGAGAAAGCTTGCTTTGTGTTCCTTGACAACATGTCTGCCACACTAATAAGGAACAGACTTCCCTAAGGTCATTATTTTTTTCACCTTGAAGTAAATTTGCATTTGTAGTTCCTTTTAGGTGCCATGCTTATAGTTTTAGAAGCTACTACTGTACGATTAAGTAGCAAGTTATAATTATGCATCAGTTAACGACAGGGATACCTTCTGAGAAGTGCATTATTAGGCGGTTTTGTCATTGTATGAACATCGTGGAGTGCATGTATACAAACCTAGATAGTATAGCCTCCTATACACCTGAGCCTACTGCTCCTAGGCTACAAACCTGCAAAACATGTTACTGTACTGAATACTGTAGGCGGTTGTAACATCATGGAAAATATTTGTGATCTAAGTATAGAAAAGGTGAGGTAAAAATACAATATGAAAGGTAAAAACTGATACACCCGTATAGGGCAATTACCGTGAATGGAGCTTGCAGGACTGGAAGTTGCTCTGAGTGAGTCAGTGATGAGTGGTGAGTGAATGTAAGGGCCTAAAACATTATTGTATACTACTGTAGACTTTATAAACACTGGATACTTAGCTTACACTAAATTTATTAAACATTGTGTCTTTCTTCAATCATAAATTAACCTTCGCTTATTATACGTTTTTTACTTTATAAACTTTAATTTTTTAAATCTTTTTGACTTTTTTGTAATAATACTTAGCTTAAAACACAAATACATTGCACAGCGGAATAAACATTTTCACTCTGCATCTTTATTCTGTAAGCTTTTTTCTTTTTAAAAAAATATTTTTTTTTACTTTTTAAACTTTTTGTTAAAAACTAAGACACAAACATACACATTAGCCCAGGCCCACCCAGGGCCAGGATCTTCAATATCACTGTCTTCCACCTCCACGTCTTGTCCTACTGGAAAGTCTTCAGGGACAATAACATCCATAGAGCTGTCATCTCCTATGACAACAATACTTTCTTCTGG
This sequence comes from Pan paniscus, assembly GCF_029289425.2. Taxonomy (NCBI): domain Eukaryota; kingdom Metazoa; phylum Chordata; class Mammalia; order Primates; family Hominidae; genus Pan; species Pan paniscus. Next base: position 69,971,589 of record NC_073272.2, read on the forward strand.
AATACCTCCTGAAGGACCTGCCTGAGGCTGTTTTACAGTTAACTTTATTTATCATAAGTAGAAGGAGTATACTCTTAAAAATGATAAAAAGTATGGTATAGTATACTAAACACATAAACTAGTAACAATCATTTATTATTATGAAGCGTTACATACTGTACACAGTTGGATGTGCTGTACTTTTATATGACTAGCAGTGAAGTAGGTTTCTTTACCCCAGCATCAACACAAACATGTAACATGTTGCACTGCAATATTATAATGGCTAAGTCAATAAGCAACAGGAATTTTTCACCATCGTGTATACATTCCACATGATTGAAATGCTATTATATGGCACACGACTGTAACAATTGAAGTTAAAGTAAGAATAACCTGTCTATTGTCTAATTGTTTCTTTATAAAATCTTGCTACAGTTGTTTATCTTCCTCTAGCTTCAATCCAAACTTTGAATTTACGGGATAAAACGAAAATGCCCGCTGGGCATGGTCGCTCAAGCCTGTAATCTCAGCACTTTGGGAGGCTGAGGTGGGCAGATCATTTGAGGTCAGGAGTTCGAAACCAGCCTGGCCAATATGGCGAAACTCATCTCTACCAAAAAATACAAAAAAATTAGCTGGGCATAGTGGTGCGTGCCTGTAGTCCTAGCTACCCTGGAGGCTCAGGTGGGAGGATCGCTTGGGCCTGGGAGGCGAAGCCGTGATAGCACACACTGTGCTGCAGCCTGGGTGACAGAGTGAGACCTTGTCTCAAAAAACTGGGGAGGGGGAGTGCTGAGTAACTAGTAATCTGGATTATCTGACAAGAGAAAATATAAAAACTAATCTACAAAATAAACATTTTTACCAGAACTAAGCCCAAACAGAAATATACTTTTTTTTTAAACCGAATCTCCCTCGGTGGCCCAGGCTGAAGTGCAGTGGCGCGATCTCGGTTCACTGTAACCTCCGCCTCCTGGGTTCAAGCAATTCTCCTGCCTCAGCCTCCCGAGTAGCTGGGACCACAGGCGCCCACCATCACACCCAGCTAATTTTTGTGTTTTTAGTACAGATAAGGTTTTGCCATGTTGGCCAGGCTGGTTTCAAACTCTGACCTCAAGTGATCTGCCCGCCTCGGCCTCCCAAAGTGCTCGATTGCAGGCGTGAGCCACCGCGCCTGGCCAATAAACTCAAACAGAAACATATTTTATGGGTCTTTCTGCAAACAGTACTGATAACATAAGTGATAACGAAAAACACAGCCTCTGTTCAATAGTGCCTTCTATTTAATAATTTAAAAAATACAAACGGGGGAAAAGAAAACACAAAAAATTTACCATCCTATGGCTTGGTGTGGTGGCTCACGCCTGTAATACCAGCACTTTGGGAGGCCAAGATGGGCGGATCACAAGGTCAGGAGATCAAGACCATCCTGGCTAACACGGTGAAACCCCGTCTCTACTAAAAATTCAAAAAATTAGCTGGGCGTGGTGGCACGTGTCTGTAATCCCAGCTACTCGGGAGACTGAGGCAGGAGAATCGCTTGAACCCGGGAGGTGGAGGTTGTAGTTAGCCGAGATCGCGCCACTGCACTCCAGCCTGGGCGGCAGAGCAAGACTCCATCTCAAAAAAAAAAAAAAAATTTACCATCCTATTTCTCAGAGATAAACATCAAAATAATTAATAATTTATATACTTTTGATCTTTTCCTATCCATACACTCATATTTAACAATTATTTTTAAGCTGCTTTTTTCAGTTAACTATATTGTGAACATCTTTGAATAAATGATTCTTTTTTTTTTTTTTTTTTTTGAGACAGGGTCTGCTCTGTCACCTAGGCTGGAGTGCAGTGGCTTGATCAAGGCTCACTGTAACCTCTGCCTCGCAGGCTCAGGTGATTCTCCTGCCTCAGCCTCCAAAGTAGCTGGGATTATAGGCACCTGCCACCATGCCCTGCTAATTTTTGTATTTTTAGTAGAGACGGGGTTTCACCATGTTGCCCAGTCTAATGTTAAACTCCTGAGCTAAAGCAATCTGCCTGCCTCGGCTTCCCAAAGTGCTGGGATTACAGGCATGAGTCACGGAACCTGGCTCATTAATGGATGATTCTTTATCAATTCTCAATAAAAGCAAAGGCATATATCACATTGAATTATGCTTAAATGATGATATTTCTGTAAGCAGCCTGATAATATGGTCCAAATGCATTCTGAGAGTTCAGATATGAAGTAGATGCTTTCATTGACTGTAAAAAGCAATGTTGTTTCCTTTTCAGATACTGTTAATCAAGAAAATACATGCCAGAATCCTTTCTTTTTCTTTAATTTCTGTAATTTAAAATTGCTTAAGGTAGGAAGACAGAATTTTCAAGCTCCAATGGCTTTTGACAGTGGCTTGGCCACCTTCATTTAGTCAGTCATATCTTTTAAGTGTTTGATTTCTTAGCTTCTAAGGGCTATCACTAGGGGGACACATTTTAGGGTTGAGTTTTGTTTTGTTTTTGTTTGTTTTTTGCTTATTTTGAGTAGTGCAAGGTCATGGTACCCACAGAACTTTTCTTTGTGTCTGCCATTCTTAAGAGACTGTATTAAGAGAGCAATCTCAGTTTTATTACAAATAATTGCTGAAGGAAATGGAGTATATTGATTAGATGAAAATATTTAAACACCACTATGCATGTGACGTCTATTTTGTCAGGATATAATGCAACGGTCCTGGCCTATGGGCAGACTGGCTCTGGAAAAACCTATTCGATGGGAGGTGCATATACTGCAGAGCAAGAGAATGAACCAACAGTTGGGGTTATTCCTAGGGTAATACAACTGCTCTTCAAAGAAATTGATAAAAAGAGTGACTTTGAATTTACTCTGAAAGTGTCTTACTTAGAGGTAAGCAATTTATGTTTAATTATTCTGAATTCGAAATTGTCTTTGGGTCGAGAAATAAATCCAAATCAGGTTTTTCCTGACATGACTCAAATTAGTAAGTTGCATTTTAATTAATTGATAGAGAAAACTTACTGACTCAGTTGGATCCGGCTCCCACCCAGTTCTTTCCTTGGTGTTAGAATAGTCTGTTTAATTTGATTGTTGGAGGAATTGACATTGCCATATAAAAGGTGATAGGAATTCTTTAATTCCACTTTGGCCTCTGTTACTGATTACCTGTATAGTCTGCAGAAGAGTGTTTGATTTCCCTTTACTGTTTGAGACTTAAATGATAATGCTGTTGCCTCATGAAGAATGTTATAAAAACCAGCTGAAATATTGAGCTGTATAAGCGGTGATAGAGTGTGTTTATTAAACAGATATTTACTGAGAACCTACCATGTGCCAGGCCCAATTCTAGGCACTTGGGTATATGAGGTACTTGGTATATATCAGTGAACAAAACAAAAATTCTAGCCCTTATGGGAGTTTGTGTTCTAGTGTATATTAGTATAGTTGTAGACTGGCCAATTATATCTAACTTCATAACATCAAAAACACATCTTTAGGGAACTGATGGCTTCTGGGAAGCTAGCTACTTGATTCCATAGCAGTGATGTCTTATCCTTTAGGGGGTAATAATTAAACTTATATAATTTAAGCATGTGAACACTTAATCCTGAAGTTCAATCTCAACATGCTAACAGGTAAAGAGATGTAGAACTGGAAGACAGGGGATTACATCATTAAGATTAGCCTTCTTGGCCAGGCCCGGTGGTTCACGCCTGTAATCCCAGCACTTTGGGAGGCCAGGGCGGGAGGATCACTTCAACCCAGGGGTCCGAGACCAGCCTGGGCAACATAGTGAGACCTTGTCTCTACAAAAACTTTAAAGATTAGCCAGGTGAGGTGGTGCATGCCCGCAGTCCCAGCTGCTCAGGAGGCTGAGGTAGGGTGGAAGGATTGCTTGAGCCCCAGAGTGAGACCTTAAAGGCAATTTTTAATTCTATTTATTTATTTCTTTTGAGAAAGAGTCCCACTCTCTCACAGGCTGGAGTGCAGTGGCAAAATCATAGCTCACTGCAGCCTCCAGCTCCTGCTCAAGCGATCCTCCCACCCCACCTCAGCCTTCCAAGCAGCTGGGACTACAAGCGTGTGCCACTTCGCCTGGCTAATTTTAAAATTTTTGTAGAGACAGGGTCTCACTATGTTGCCCAGGCTGGTGACAGACCCCTGGGCTCAAGTGATCCTCCCATTTTGGCTTCCCAAAGTGCTGGGATTATAGGCGTGAGTGACTGTGCTCAGCTAGATTAGCCTTCTTGAGTCTCTTGATTAACCTAGTTGTGGCCAACATAATTGAATATCAAAATAACTCCAGATCCTGGTATGTTAACTAATAGCAATAGCAGTAATAGCAAACACATGTAGTGCTTAGATGTGCTAAACACTGTTCTAAGTACTTAAAATTCTGTTTCATATTGAAATATTAGCTGCCACTTCTTCCTTTTCCATCCACCCCCATCTATGTACCTGTTATTCACATTTTAACAAAATGGGTGAATGTAATGCTATTATGATGCCATCAAAGAACTGAATTTGCGTGGCCATGTAACTTTTCATGTGTCTGCTGTTCCTAAGAGACTGTCTTAAGAGAGCAATCTCAATTTTGCTACAAGTGATATGTGAATTCATTCTTATAAAACATCAAGTGATTACCTATAGGGTTATGGTCCTTTTCTTAATTCTACAGGTAATACATGTTCATTATGAACAAATGTTTAAATATAGAAAGTCACAAATAATTTTAAAAATTACCTATGATCTCACCACCCAGAGATTACCACTGTTAACATCTTGTTTTTGCCACTTTATTTTCAACAATATCAGATTTACAATGAAGAAATTTTGGATCTTCTATGCCCATCTCGTGAGAAAGCTCAAATAAATATACGAGAGGATCCTAAGGAAGGCATAAAGGTGTGTTTGTCTCTCATTTGATGTTATTAAAAAATTTTGGCAATTATAGTACTAAAGTTCACATCCCTTTTATCTGCCACTGTGGTTTTAAATGACTACTATCATCTCAGTCAGGTTTTCTGTGGTCCTAAGTTCCTTTGTTAATCTAAAATTTCTAGGTGGGAGCTCTTGTGGGGAAGCAAGGAAAGACTCATGTTCAGTTTTATCACCTTCCTGTTACCTAGAGGAATGCCAATATCAATTAAATATTATTTACAGAGTTCTAAGGCTGAGCAGTCCAGTATGTTAGCTACTAGCCACAAGTGGCTATTTAAACTTAAATGAATTAAAATTGAATAAAATTTTAAAAATTCATTTCCTCAGGCACACTAGCCACATATGAAGTGCTCGATAGCTACATATGGCTAGTGGTAACCATGTTTGAGAGCACAGATAGATACAGAACATATCCATGTATTTTCTTCTGGGTCATTGTTAGCCAGCTACTAATGCATGGATATGATTGAACATATCTATATCCAATAGAAAATTCTGTTGGACAGCACTGTAATAGACATTTTGCTGGGCTTTGGGATGATATTTTTAAAATTGAAAAGTTAAACTATATATAATTTTTAAAACATGTAAGTATCATAGGAAGAAGAGATAGCTTATTTGAGAATCTTCTGTCAGATGGTATAGATGCAAGATGAGGAGCTAGAACTGAACAGAAAATGTGAGGCAAAATTGAGAGTTTCCTATGTGGGAGTGAGCCAAATCCAGAAGCCAGTGTTGAAAACAGGCAGAGCTTGAGTATTCAGGAGTGGGAAAATCAGAGGCTGGAGGTAGATGAGGCTAGGTAGTACTCTGGGAAAACTTGGAATAATATCTTACTCCTGTTCTCCTTCCCTTCTTCTCTTGCACAAAGAAAAACAGAAAGTTGAAGATTTGGGGTACCAGTGAGGGACAGGTGCCTGTGCTCCTGATTTTTTTTTCTGGGTCATTAAGTTGTTAGCCAGCTACTAATGCAAAGTTTAAAGGATCAGCCCTGATAAGCTTGGAATATGCAAAGATGATTTGGATAGTGAGGATAAGAAACCTGGACAAAATACATGCTATTGTACTCAGCCAGCACTTGACCCTGTTTCAAGATCTTTTATATACCCCATGTTAAGGCAGGAATTAAGTCCTAAGAGTTGTTTGAGGTGAGATTTGCAATACAGAGAAGTATGAGTTCCTGACACAAATTGGTAAGGAAGAGTTTGTAAACACTCTTCAGATGGGATGGATAGGCTTTAAGTAAGTAGAGAAAATAAGGATATTCTTATGGTAAGGAATAGCTTTAGCAGGAAAGCAGAAAATATACACCTGAGGGTAATAAGACTACACAAGTCTGTCTGGATTAGAGGATTTGGGCTGGGAAGTAACAGGAGATATGTTAGGACCAGATTATGAAGCCGGGCTAAAGAGCTTAGTTTCTATCCCTGTGAACCATATATAAACTATGTAAAACTTCTGAGTGAGGGATTACTGTGGCTACTTTTACCAAGTTTTTATCTTATGTGTGTATCTCTCCAACTCTGTTACAAGTGGTATGTGAATTCATTCTTATAAGGAATTCACCCTAACCTGGAGGTCAGGGGAGTACTTTGAAATCTCTTTGTATCTTCGTTATCTAGCACAGGGCTTAGTAGGTTGGTGACATTTTAGGAAAACCAAACAGAAATGTATTGAAAAGGAGAAAGACTAGGATGAGGAAGACCAGTTGGGGAAACTGTTGCTTATTTTTTAGGTGTGAAGTAATATGGGCCTGAACTAGGCAAGTAGATGTGTAAAGGAAAAGGAAGTGATGGATTCAAAAGGAGAATGACTAGTAGTTGGTGATAGATGGGATATGGAGGAGTGGGAGAAGTTGAAGGTGATGTGAGTTTTTGAGAATATGAGACAAGATTAATAGAAATGGAGAAGTATTATAGTAGAGAGAATTAGTGTTTGTGGGAGGAAGATGAATTTGGTTTATAATTGACTGATTTCAAAGTGTAAGTGGTAAGGTAGATCATTAGAAATAAAAGACTAGAAATTAGGGCCACAGAAGTAAGTTTGGGAGCTATGAAGTAATAAAATTATAGCATATTGGAGCTAGAAAAGACTTCATAAGCATCTAGTCCAATCACCTCAGAGGCTCCAAGAGATTCAACTTGTATAAGTTCTCCAAGGTAAATATAGTACTAAGCCTGGGGTCCTGTTTTCCTGGCTTCCTAATCCAGTGGAAACTGTACCATGCTATTTCCTCTAGTGAAAATGAGGTTTAAAATGAATCAGAGGTACAGAGAGGAGCATGGGGTCAGATAGGGGTGAAAGTAACAAAGAGAAATGCCATCGCTGTTTGTGTTGTACTTGCTCTCCTTGGGACCAGAATTAACTTCACTTGGGGTTTCTTGGAAGGCACGTAGCCATTGCTACCCTAAAATCTTGAGATCTTTTCTAGCTCCAGTATTGGCTGGCACGCTTGTTTCTGAAGTTCCTAAGGAAGATTGGAGACCTTAGTTTCCAGCTATCTTCACAGAGTTGCCAGTTAAAGCAGTTCTTATCACCATGACTGTTCTATTTGAGGTTCTACTAGACTATCAAGGCATTTTTTTAAACCACCAATCCCTATATTTCTGACCAAGCATTTGAAGTATAAATCATAAGGGAATTTTCTCTTTCTTGCAATTAGATTGTGGGACTCACTGAGAAGACTGTTTTGGTTGCCTTGGATACTGTTTCCTGTTTGGAGCAGGGCAACAACTCTAGGACTGTGGCCTCCACGGCTATGAACTCCCAGTCGTCCCGATCTCATGCCATCTTTACAATCTCCTTAGAGCAAAGAAAGAAAAGTGACAAGTAAGTTACAATTTAAAGAGTCAAGATTTTTAGTATTAGTTCTATTAAGGTTAAACATTAGGCCGCTTCTTCAATTGATTTGACAAATCATCAGACATCAGTATTGTGAGCACGAGTGACTAATGGAGCCATTTTGACTGACTTGAAAGAAAATGAGAGCTGACAGGTCAGCTTTGATATTCAGCTACTCTCAAGCTTGTGTACCATTCTCACTGTGTCTTCCTTTCATTATCACAGGAATAGCAGCTTTCGCTCCAAGCTGCATCTTGTAGACCTCGCTGGATCAGAAAGACAGAAGAAAACCAAGGCTGAAGGGGATCGTCTAAAAGAGGGTAAGAGAGTAATTAAGGTCACAGTTGTAGATTAAAAACTTCTAGTACTCTTGTTGGTATTGTTGGTGTTTTCGACTGGGATTTGAGATCACATTCTAACAGTAGCTACGATTCAGATTTGAGGCTGAGTTCAGAAATAGCGAAAAATTGTTTCTTTCCCTTGCTCTCATTCTCTAATTCAGGTATGAGATTTGGATCTGGCCCTTGGTTTGATTTCATCTGGTCCAGGCAAGTTTTAGTTTTAGTTTTGTTTTGTTTTGTTTTACCCCAACTATTTATAATTAAAATCAGTATCCTGATTCTGTCATTTTAAGTATTCACCATCCCTTCCAGATGTTGTCACATATAAACCTCAGCACAATTTCCATGCCTTCATTCAAGTTGTTGAATTTGAAAAGTGATGAAATTCCTAAGGCTAGAAGAACCCTGTGATGTAGGCTATTAGAAACTTTCTTCTAACATTATAGTGACCTGGTAATCTGCATGCCTTGGTAATGATCTTGAAGTGATTATTAATCTCTCTAACAAAAATTAACATCCAGCTCTATATCTCAATTTTGTTCTTAAGGATATCATAAAATAGTTCATCAGATGCCTTGCTAAATCCAGATACACCATATCTACTGTATTTCTCATAGCTACCAGCTTAGTAACAATACAAAAAAGAAATAAGAGATTTTAGCCTAAAGTGCTTTTTCTTGGTGAATTCAAGGTTGGCTTCTAGTGCTTATTCTTCTGTTTTCTAGGTTCTTGCATGCTGTCCCTCTAATAATCCACTCTAGACTTATATCAAACCCACTGTTTGGTAATTTATGGAATTAACTTTTATCCCTGTTTTGAAAATTGAAATTGCATCTGCCCAGTCTTCTAGAATGTCTTTCTCTGTGATTCGTCAAAGATCGTTGACATAGCTTCAGCAGTCTCGTTTGAAATTACTCTATGTTCCCTTAGCTATAATTCATCTGGTCCAAGATATTTGAACTCTTATTAAAGCAGTTGGGTTTACACTTACTACCTCTTTACTCATATTGGGCTTCATTTCTCTCTTGGGAACTGAGAAGGCAGAAGGAAAAATATTAATTGAGGAATTTTATTTCTGTCATTTATCATTATTATACTGTTGGCACTGAGTGCAGACCTGTTTCTTCCTCATTCAGCTTTTTGTTCTGAGTGTCATTCAAAGTACCCTTTTTGTTCTATGTTTGCACTTGAGATTTAGCTTTCCTAAGACTATTTTTAAAGGCTGTAATGCTTTCTTTATCTTCTTTTAGGTGTTCAGTTCCATGTTGTTTTATTTAACAGCTTTATTGAGATATAATTTACGTACTATAACATTACCTATTTAAACTGTACATATCAGTGGATTTTAGTATATTCACAGAGTTGTACAATCATCATCATAATCTAATTTTAGAACATTTTATCATCCCAAGGAGAAGCCCCATATTCATTAGCAGTCACTCCCCATTCCCACCCCTTTCCCTGGCCCTAGGCAACCACTTAACTTACATTTCTTTTTTTTTTTATTTTTTTATTTTATTTTATTAGTATTATTATTATTATACTTTAAGTTTTAGGGTACATGTGCACAATGTGCAGGTTAGTTACATATGTATACATGTGCCATGTTGGTGTGCTGCACCCATTAACTCGTTATTTAGCATTAGGTATATCTCCTAATGCTATCCCTCCCCACTCCCCCCACCCCACAACAGTCCGCAGAGTGTGATGTTCCCCTTCCTGTGTCCATGTGTTCTCATTGTGCAATTCCCACCTATGAGTGAGAACATGTGGTGTTTGGTTTTTTGTCCTTGCGATAGTTTGCTGAGAATGATGATTTCCAATTTCATCCATGTCCCTACAAAGGACATGAACTCATCATTTTTTATGGCTGCATAGTATTCCATGGTGTATATGTGCCACATTTTCTTAATCCAGTCTATCATTGTTGGACATTTGGGTTGGTTCCAAGTCTTTGCTATTGTGAATAATGCTGCAATAAACATATGTGTGCATGTGTCTTTATAGCAGCATGATTTATAGTCCTTTGGGTATATACCCAGTAATGGGATGGCTGGGTCAAATGGTATTTCTAGTTCTAGATCCCTGAGGAATTGCCACACTGACTTCCACAATGGTTGAACTAGTTTACATTTCATATAAATGTAATCATACAATATATTGTCTTTTGTGACTGGCTTAGCCTAAGATTTTCAAGGTTCATCCATGTTGCATCATATATCAGTACTTCATTCCTTTTTTTTTTTTTTTTTTTTTGTTTGGGAGCGAGAGAGTCTCACTCTGTTGCCCAGGCTGGAGTGCAGTGGCATGATCTTGGCTCACTGCAACCTCCACCTTCCAGGTTCAGGCAGTTCTACTGCCTCAGCCTCCCATAGCTGGGGTTACAAGCATGTGCCACCATGCCTGGCTAATTTTTGTATTTTTTAGTAGAGATGGGGTTTCATTCACCATGTTGGCCAGGCTGGTCTTGAACTCCTGACCTCAAGTGATCCACCCACCTCAGCCTCCCAAAGTGCTGGGATTACAGGTGTGAGCCACCATACCCGGCCTCATTTCTTTCTATTGCTGAACAATATTCCATTGTATGGATATGCCACATTTTGGTTGTTCATTCATCAGTCATATCCAATTTTCTCTGTTATGAACTTCTGTGTGTAAATTTTCACGTGGACAAAGGTTTTCATTTATCTTGGGTATATACCTAGGAATGGAATTGCTAGGTCATATGGTAACTCTGTTTAACTTTTTTTTTAAAAGAATAAAAGATATAATTATATAATTAACATACCATAACACTCACCCTTTTAAAGTATACATTTCACTGATTTTTAGTATATTCACAAGGAGTTGTATAACCATCACTGCAATAAATTTTAGAATATTTTCATCACCTCAAAAAGAAATCCATACCCATTAGCATTCACTCCTTATTTCCCCTCAATATATGTTCCTCACCTCTCATCCTAGGCAATAACCAATCCTCTGTCTCTGCAGATTTGCCTATTCTGGGCATTTCATATAAATGGAATTATACAATATGTGGTCTTTTGTGACTGGCTTCTTTCACATAGCATAATGTCAAAGTTCATCTATATTGTAGCATGTATCAGTACTTAATTCTGTTTTATTGCCAAACAATCTTCCATTGTATGGAAATACCATGTTTTTATTTATCCATTCATCCCTTGATGGACATTTGGGTTGTTTTCATTTTGGGTTATTATGAATAATGCTGCTATGAACATTTGTGTATGTTTTTCTGTAGACAAGTTTTCATTTCTCTTGAGTGTATACCTATGAGTGGAATTGCTGGATCATATGGTCACTCCATGTTTAACCTTTTGAAGAACTACCATCACACTGTTTTTCAAAGCAACGACATCATTTTATGTTCTCACCAGCAATATATAAGGGTTCCAGTATCTCCACACTTTCACTTGTTACTTATTTATTTTTCAAACTCCTGGGTGCCATCAGATTTGCTTGTTATTATGCCTTTTTAATTATAGCTATCCTAGTGGGTACGAAGTGGTATCTCATTGTGGTTTTTATTTATATTTCACTGATGGCTAATGATGTTGAACATCATTTCATGTTATATATCTTTTGGAAGAATGTCCTTTCATATCACATTTAGGCTTTGACCCATTTTAAGTTAATTTTTGCATATGATGTGAAGGGTGGTCCAGTTTCTTTTACATCTGTATATGAGTTATCCCAGCATCGTTTGTTGAAAAGACTATCCTTTCCCCCATTGAATTGTCTTGGCATACTTGTCAAGAAGCAACTGGTCTCTATTCCTTTGATCTATATGCCTTACGCCTTATGTCTTCATTACTGTAGCTTTGTGGTAAGTTTTGAAATTGGGAAGTGTGAGTCCTCCAACTTCATTCTTGTTCAAGATTGTATTGGCTATTCTGGGCCCCTTTCATTTCCATATGAACATTAGGTTCAACTTGTCAATTTCTGCAAAAAAGCCAGCTGGGATTTTATAGAGATTTCGCTGAATCTGTAGATCCACTTGGGAAGTATTGCCATCTTAACAATATTAAGTCTTTCAGTGTATGAACATCAGATGTCTTTCTTTTTCTTTTTCAAATTTTTTCAAATTTTTTATTTTTATCTGTACTTTATTTTATTTTTTGAGACAATCTCACTCTGTTGCCCAGGCTGGAGTGCAGTGGTGTGATCTCGGCTCACTGCAACCTCTGCTTCCCAGGTTCAAGCTATTCTCCTGCCTTAGCCTCCCAAGTAAGTAGCTGAGACTACAGGCACATGCCAGCACGCCTGGCTGATTTTTGTATTTTTAGTAGAGACGGGACTTCACCATGTTGGCCAGGCTGGTCTCAAACTCCTAACCTCAAGTGATCCACCCGCCTTGGCCTTCCAAAGTGCTGGGATTACAGGCATGAGCCACCGTGCCCGGCCTCTTTTTTTTTTTTTTTTTTTAGAGACAGGATCTTGCTCTGTTTCCCAGGTTGGAAAGCAATGGCTGCAGCCTAAACCTCCCAGGCTCAAGCAATCTTCCTACCTCAGCCTCCCAAGTAGCTGGGACTATAGGCATGTACCACCACTCTTGGTTGATTTTTAATTTTTTTTTGTAGAGACGGGTCTCACTTTCTTGCCCAGGCTGGTCTTGAATGCCTGGCCTCAAGCGATCTTCCTGCCTTTACCTCCCAAAGTGCTGGTTTATACGCATGAGCGACTGTGCTTGGAGTATCTTTCTTTTTATTTAATTCTTTTTTAATATTTTTTGATAATTTTTTTTTTAATTTTCAGAGTATAAGTTTTACACTTCTTTTGTTAAATTTATTCCTAAGTATTTTATCCTTTCCAATGCTATTGTAAATGCAATTGTTTTCTTAATTTCATTTTCAATTTGTTTATTGAGTTTTGTAGATCTTGTATCTGCAAACTTGCAGAACTTATTAGTTCTAATAGCTTTTTAAATAGATGCTTTAGGATTTCTGTGTACAAGATCATGTCACCTGTGAATAGAGATACTTTTACTTCTTTCTTTCTAGTCTGGATGCCTTTACTTCTTTTTCTTGCCTGCTTGTCCTGACTAGAAGCGCCAGTATAATGGTGAATAAAAGTGGTGAGAATGAATGTTGTTATTTTGTTCCTGATCTTAAGGGAAAAGCATTCAGTCTTTGTTCTTCATAGGTGCCCTACCAGGTTGAGGAAGTTCCCTTGTACACCTAGTTTGTTAAGTGTTTTTATCATGAATGGGTATTTGTCAAATGCTTTTTTGTCATCTATTGATGTGATCACATGATCACATTATTTTTGTTCTTTAGTCTATTGATATGGTATACTGCATTAATTGATTTTTGAATGTTAAACCAACCTTGTATTCCTAGGATAAATCTCACTTGTTTTTGTTTGTTTAGTGACTTTCCTGGACTGATTCTGTAAACTGGATTCCCTGTAGTTTGCCATCACAGAAGTGTCTTCTCTGTTAATTTAGTGGTTACTTGATGACTGGTCTCAGTTACTTAAATGCCTTGAACCTATAAATCTTCCACCATTTGCCAAGAGTTTTGTGTCTGTGTTTGGGCATATGCCTTCAACACTCAGGCACTTTTACAACTCTGCCTTAGCCTTCGCTGCTTGAACAGAGTCTCAAAGTCAGCCAGAGATGCAAAATTTATGGCTTTTTAGGTCTTTCCTGAGCATGTAGACAGCCCTATACATTCAGACAACTTTCTAGACCTTCAGAAATATATCTGAACTTTTTAATCCCCACTCCCTCCTGTGGATACCTCATTTCCCAGACCTTTTAAGCTCTTGGCTAGGCTTTTGTTTAACCATGATTATTAAGTTTGGTGTTTATCTTTACCAGATGTTTTTCTGTGCATATGTGTATGTGTGCATATAGTAATATAGTTTTTATATACCTTTAAATATTTTGGCATTGCCTAATTTATTTATTTCCTTTTAACTATACAAGTAATACATGAATAGATTCTCATATAAAAATACAAACAATACAGATGAAGATAAAATCTACCTTGATTTACCACCCAGTCCTAATCCAGAGGTGAACACTTTCATCTGACTGGTGGGTATCATTCAAGATTTTTTTCACGTACACATATATTTTTTATTGGTGTTGCTGTGTTTTTAAAGATAAATGTCATCATGCTACACATATTGTTTTTCAACTTGCTTTTATCTCTTCGTGATACAACTTAGATTTTTTGTTTTGTTTTGTTTTAAGAGATGGAGTCTTGCTCTGTCACCCAGGCTGGAGTACAGTGGCACGATCTCGGCTCACTGCAACCTCCGCCTCCTGGGTTCAAGCAATTCTCCTGCCTCAGCCTCCTAAGTAGGTGGGACTACAGGCACATGCTGCCATGCATGACTAATTTTTTGTATTTTAGTAGAGATGGGGTTTCACCTTGTTGCCCAGGCTGGTCTCGAACTCCTGAGCTCAAGCAATCTGCCTGCCTCGACCTCCCAAAGTGCTAGGATTACAGGCGTGAGCCACCACGCCAGGCCTGAGATCTTTTTTGTATCCCATGTATATAAGTCTACTTCATTTAAAAAACTGTTACATAGGATTCCACGGTATACAGTCTACCTTGTTTATTCCTATTTTGGTTGACATTTCAGTTTTCCAATTTCTGGCTATTGGAAATTGATGCCTCACTAGATAGCCTTGTACATGATAAACATGTGAGAGTATTCTCTGTTATGTACCTGAAAGAGGAATTGCTAGATTGAAGGGTATACATGTTTGAGTAAATACTATTAAATATTGCACACCAAAATGTCTGCCTCTTTATCCACTCTACCTACAAAATATGATGATGTTTCTCTATACTACTGACAATATTGGATATTATTGACCTTTTTAGTCTTGCCTGTCTTGAATATTGCATGTTATTGGCTATTTCTCTTTCCATTTCTATGAATTGCCTGTTCATACCATTTGCTTATTTTTTCTTCTTTCATGTTGTATTTTTCTTATTGATTTATAGGAGTTGTTTATATATTCTGGATATTAAGCCTTAGTTACATATATTGCATATGTTTTCCTCAGTCTCATTTTTTAACTTTATTGATCTTTTTCATTTGTGCCTTGTGTGTGTATTTCTTCTTACATATTTTTTCTATTTTTGAATATGTAAAATTGGCTACTTAAGGAGCAATAGCTTTTTTTCTTTTTCAGCCTTATTGAGGTATAATAGAGAAAAAAAATTGTAAATGTTTAAAGTAGACAGTGCAATACTTTGATATATGCATAAATTGTGAAATGATTACCACAGTCAAGCTAATTAGCATATCAATCACCTCATGTAGTTATATTTTTCAATATGTTATTTCTTGAAGTAAAATTTATATACAATTGGCCTGGCACAGTGACTCATGCCTGTAATCCCAACACTTGGGGAGGTCGAGAAGGGCAGATCACTTGAGGCCAGGAGTTTGAGACCAGTCTGGCCAACATGGCAAACCCTGTGTCTACTAACATTCCAAAAATTAGCCGAGCGTGGTGGCGCACGCCTGTAGTCCCAGCTACTCTGGTGGCTGAGGCACGAGATTTGCTTGAACCTGCAAGGTGGAGGTTGCAGTGAGCCAAGATCACGCCACTGCACTCCAGGCTGGGTGACAGAGTGAGACTCTTTCTCAAAAGCAAACAAAAAAAATTTATATACAGTAAAATGCACATACCTTAAATGCTTAGTTTGTTGAGTTTTGCTAGTTATATACATTCATATATCTACCACCAAAAATATCATATAAAACAATTCCATCTTTCCAGAAACTTCCCTTGTGCCCCTTTCCAGTCAATCCATCCTTCCCCCATTCCACTTCCAGCAACCACTTTCTGACTTCTGTCACCATAGATTAATTTTGCATGTTCTTAGACTTCATTACAGTGGGATCTCAAAATGGTTGTGTGTGTGTGTGTGTGTGTGTGTGTGTGTGTGTGTGTGTATGTGCCTGGATTCTTTTGCTCAACATAGTGTTTTTTGAGATTTGTTCATGTTCTTGCTTTGATTAGTGATTTTCCTTTGTATTGCTGAGTAGTATTCAATTCTATGATTATACCACTATTTGTTTTTCTATTCTCGTATTGTTGAGAATTTAGGTTATCTCAAATTTTTAGC
This sequence comes from Pan paniscus, assembly GCF_029289425.2. Taxonomy (NCBI): domain Eukaryota; kingdom Metazoa; phylum Chordata; class Mammalia; order Primates; family Hominidae; genus Pan; species Pan paniscus. The sequence goes on from NC_073272.2 coordinate 69,987,812, forward strand.
TATTATGAATAAAGCTACCCTGAACATTTGTATACAGGTCTTTTTGTGAACATATGTTTCCATTTCACTTGGATAAATACCTAGGAATAGAAGAGGGCAAGCGTATGTTTAACTTTATGAGAAAGTGCCTAACAGTTCTCTAACATGGTTTGTATCATTTTACACCCCAGCAGTGTATGAGAGTTCCAGTTTTTTACGTTTTTTTGTATGCTCTGGTACAGTTGATATAACATGGAAATTATCTCTGAAGGTTTCTTGAAGATTTGATTTTCTATATCTTGAGCCAATTCTGGTCATTTATATTTTCTTAGAAGATTGTTCATTTCGGCCAGGCACAGAGGCTCACACCTATAATCTCAGCATTTTGGGAGGCCTAGGTAGGAGGATCGCTTGAGCCCAGGAGTTGGAGACCAGCCTGAGCAATATAGTAAGATCCCTGTCTCTACAAAAAATAAAAAATTAGCCAGGCATGGTGGCACATGCCTGTAGTCCTGGCTACTCGGGGCACTGAGGTGGAGGATCGATTGAGCCCTGAAGACCAAGGCTGTAGTGAGCCAAGATCGCACCACAGCACTCCAGCCTGGGTGACAGAGTGAGACCCTGTCCTAAAAAAAAAAAAGAAGAAGAAGAAGAAAAAGAAAGAAAATTATTCATTTTGTCTGATTGCCAAATTTATTAATATAATATTGCAAATAGATTTACTTTATAGTTTTAATCTCCTCTTTATCTGTAGTCATGTCTCACTTTCATTTCAATTGTTTATATATCTTCTCTGTTTTTTCTATCACATTTGACAGATTAACTCTACCTTTTTCCAATTTTTACTATTACTCTATTACTGAGTTCTTCCTAAGTTGTTTTATTTTGTTTTATGTTCTTTTTATTGCTTCTTGAGTTGAAAGCTGAGTTTACTTCTTTTCTTCTCCTTTTTAAAAAAGCTTTTCAAGCATATACAGAAGAGGTCAGGATGGTATAATGAATGCCTCCCCCAATATACCTGTCATGAAGTTTCAGCAATGACTAATTTATGATCAGTCTTGTTTTGTCTATATAATACCCACTTTCTCCCTCTGATATTATTTGAAACAAATCATGGACATATTGTTTTATTTTTTTCAGTTTGTATCTGTAGAAATTAAGAACTCTTAAAATATAATCACCTAGGTCAGGTTCAGTGACTCATGCCTGTAATTTCAGCACTTTGGGAGGTCAAAGCAGGAAGATTGCTTGAGACCAGGAATTTGACAGCAGCCTGAGCAACATAGCGAGACCCCACCATCTCTACAAAAATAAAAAATAAAATAGCCAGGTGTGGTGGCATATACCTGTAGTCCTAGCTGAGGCAGGAGGATGGCTGGAGCCCAGGAGTTTGAGACTGTGGTGAGCTGTGATTGAGCCACTGCACTCCAGCCTAGGCCATAGAGTGGGACCATCTCTAAAAAAAAAAAAAAGAAAAAAAATATATATATATACACCTAAAAATTAAATTAACAATAATACTAATGCCTTAAAATTACATATCTAGTCAGTGTTCAAATTTTTAATTGTCTTATAGATTTTATTTATTTGGATCAGGATACAAACAAGGTCCACACATTGTTATTGCTCAATAGGACTTTTAAATGTCTTTTTTTTTTTTTTAAAGACGGAGTGTCACTCTGTTGCCCAGGCTGGAGTGCAGTGGCATGATCTTGGCTAACTGCAGCCTCCGCCTCCCAGATTCAAGTGATTTTCCTGCCTCAGCCTCCCAAGTAGCTGGGATTACAGGCACACGCCACCACGTCCAGCTAATTTTTGCATTTTTAGTAGAGATGGGGTTTCACCATGTTGGCCAGGCTGATCTTGAACTCCTGATCTCAGGTGATTCGCCCACCTCAACCTCCCAAAGTGCTGGGATTACAGGCATGAGCCACTGCACCCAGCCAAGGCCTAAATGTCCTTTAATCTCTAGGTACCTCCTCCATCTCTCTTTACCCCTCAAGTCCCTGGAATTTGTTTATTGAAGAAATCAAGTTGTCTTGTAGAATTTCCCATAGTGTGAATTTTGCCAATTGCATGCCTATATAGTTTCACATGTTTCACTTTTATTCTCTATTTCCTATAAATTGGTAATTCGATCTAGAGGCTTAATCACATTCAAGATCAATTTTTTTCTTTTATTTGCACATACATAACTATGTCTCATTTATTTTCAGTTGTTCTTATCTAAAAAGATATATTTAAAGCTATACATCTCCTCTAAGTACCACTTCAATCTAATCTTATAATTTTGAGAAATAGTACTCTTAGTGTTCATGTCTAAATAGGATATTTACTCTTTCATTTTCTCTCAAACCTAAAAGTTATTTAGAAGGTGCTTCTGTCTTTCCTTTTATTGTCAATTTCTAATGTATTGCATTATGTTCAACAAATGTATGTGATTTGTGTTTTTTGAAATTTGGCCTATACTTATTTGGTCTTTATTAATATTCTGTTTATATTTTTAAAAAGTGTATTTTCTCTTGGGTGTATAGTTCTATATATACCTATTAGATGAGCTTGTTACTTGTATTATTCAGATCCTCATGTTCTTTTTTTTTACTTAATATGTTATTTTCTCACAGTATGACCAAGAATTTGTCCATTTCTCCTTGTATTTCTTTGTTTATACTTTGGAGCTATGTTGCCAACTGCATAAAATGTCATGACATACGTCTTCTTAGAGGATTATATCTATTTTGTCTAATTAGTATTTCTTCACCTACTTTCTCTTTGTTAGCCCTTACCTGGTATGTTTTCCATCCCTATCTTACAGAAACTTTGTAGCTTGACTTCATTAATTAATTTATCCATTGATTTATACCCAATCTGATGGTCTCTCTTTTTAATTTTTTTTTTCTTTTATTAAACTGCTTAGGGATGATGTTCTCTTTTAACAGGTAGTTTTACCCTCTATATTCGTGTGTGTGTTTGGACTTATTTCTGTCATATCACTGACTATTAGTCTATGGTCCTACTCCTGCTCCTGTACCACAACCAGATACCTTGACCATTGTCCCAGGGCTTCCTTCTGTTTTCCGAATCCACTACCTTCAAGTCTGTAGTACTCCTGCAGTTGCTGCCAACTTTTTATATCAGTTCTCTCCTGCATATTTTTTCTTATGTTGGTCTGATTCATCTGCTTTCAGTCTCTCAAGGATTTTGTGGTTTCTGATCCACCAGTGATGGATTCACAGGAAGTTGGTGGCTTTCCCACTTGGCAGCCTATTCAAAGACTTTTAGGGGCTCTAAAGGAATTTTACTCAATTGCGTTAGAGGGTTTTACATACACATTCTGGGTTGCCCATCTTAGCTTCAGAGCTTCAATTTCCTCATTTGTAAAATAGGATTTGAATATATTCTCCAATAGAGTTGTGGGAATTAAGTGAACTCATATTCGTAAAACATTTAATGCAATTCTTAGTAAATAGTAGTCTCTTCATAATTACCAATTCCATCATCTGTGTTTTTACTTGCTCTGAGTGTGGCTAATGAGGAATATAGGGGCTCTACTGATATTTATATACAATCTCAGCTGAACTAAGATCCCTATGAGCTTGCTAAGGTGCTTGTCAACATTTGAGGTAGATTTCGAGGGTGGAAGAAACTTTTAGGGATATGGCTTATACCAGTGGAATTAACTTTTCTTTGGCTACCAAACTGCCATTGTCAAAGGCAAGTCCTCCACTGTTAGAGGGAATCATTTTCTACTTATCAAGAACTAAGAAAGTTGCTAAACCCTCTGGAATATTTTCAGAAGGTGGATATGGCCCGGCAGAATATTGTTACATGTTGCATTACTGTGGATTGGGGGAAAGGAGATGTACCCAAGTGTCAGATTTGACTCGTGAGGCAAAGAAGTTTATGACAGAATCATAGTTGAGTCCTACATCAAGTGGCAGATGCCAAGAGTTGAAGGGAAGCTAGTGAGAAAACAGGAGATAGGTATATAGGAAGCAGACAGCAGATGGAAAGATTTTGGACATGTCAGATTTGGAGTACATATTAGAAAAATCCAGGAAGAAATGAGAAAGTCAGGACAAGAGCTTAGAAGCAACATCTGGGCTAGAGATAAATATTTGGAATCCATGGGTAGGAGAGTTGTGCAGAGAAAGACTGGACAATCAAAGAGCCACTAGTAAATATTAAATAATATTAGTAAATACTAAATATGAGCGAGGGGCACTCATATTTAAGGGCCAAGGGTAAATGAGTCAATAAGAGAAGCTGAAGAGACACTGGAGGATCATAGTATCTAGATAACCAAGGGTTTTTATAAACAAAAAGGACTGTCACCTGTGTCATATGCTTCAGTGTGATTACTGAGAAGAGGTAAATAGATTTGTCCGTTGAGGTTTTGGGTGATCTTTGTCAGAGCAGTGTCGGTCGAGTGGTAAGGAATTAGGACAGGTTGTATCAAACTAAGGGGTGAATTTAGCCACCATTCTAAATGTGGTGTTTATCCTTTCCATTAATTTCTTTATTCTTATATCCTTTAATGATATGTGGTGACATTTTGCATGTTTCTAAACTTAATGTAAGGGGTTTCATGGTATATGTGTCTTCTGAAACTGATTTTTTCCCTCAACATTATGTTCTTGAGATCAATTCATCTTGATAATATAGCTCTGTTCTAACAGGTTTTGTTAACTAGAGGCTTGAGTTTTCTTGGTATCAAATTGTATCAGTAAGAAGAAAGTTACCTCTGCCAATATTTATTCCTTTATTTAATTCTCTTATGTTTCTTAGCAATGAGAAAAATGTCAGCAGATATACCCTGGACTAGTAAAGTTGCTTTCCTCAGGGGAATCTAGTTTCTGATTTAAATCAGAATGGTTTTAATGTTTTATTATTTGGAATGATAATTGCTATTGGTGTTGGTAAATGGTATTTAATTCTTTTAGTTCTAAAGTCTTTTTTAAATGCAAATTGTCTGTTTCATTCAGCAACTCTATTCATTAAAGTCCTGTTCTAAGTGTTCTGCATGTTCTTTTTGGCTTCTGGGTCCCTTTAGGTGTATTGTTATTTTCCTTGGTCTGCTCTCTGGGACTAAAGTCTAATGCTGGAGTATCTGAAGTCATAGCAGCCCAGTGAGTGGGAAAAGCACAGTGGTTTCTGCCCATGAGCTAGCAGGCGTATTGCCAGTCAGCTTGTCAAACCCATGAGGAGGCATCAGGAGGAGGCCTCTCTGTACTCTTGTTTCCTTGTGCTTTCTTAGTCTCAAGGTAGAGAAGACCCAACCCATCTCATTGTTTTCTTAGCATTTTCAGATGGGGAAACCTGGCACACTCACATAAGCAGTATTGACTTTCCCCCTAGGAGTTCAGAGTGGTATGGGCCAAGCCTTTGCCACAGACCATGTTTCCATCCTTGCACTTTGGCTCTGCTACACCACACTCTTAGCCCAGGGCTTTTCTCTGTTCCAGAGATGAAAAATTCTACATCACCGCTTACTCTCAGGTCTCAGACCCATCCTGCAACCTACTTTTTTGGCTGGCCCCAGCACCTACTTGGCTTAAGAACAGTCAATGAATCAGGTTTGGGAATAGAGGCGATTTGGAATATTTTCAACTTACTATCTTCCCAAAATTCATGTACATTTTAAAAATAGATGCTACCAAACTCCCATGAAGGAATGATGAGATTATTCATTTTCCTAAATTCTCTACTAAGTATTATTACCAATTCGATAAGTGAAAAATGGTATGTCACTTTCATTTCTGTAGTTATTAGTGAAGTTGAACATACTTTTATATTTATAGGCCATTTATATTCCTGATTAAATTACCTATTCGAAGTATTTCTCTTTAGTCAGTGTGAGTGCTGTACATTTTCTGTTAAGTTTATCCCTACTTTTTGTTGTGATTTTGAATATAAAACATATTTAGGCCACTGCCAGATAGATTATAAATAGATTACAGATGGATAATAGGTAGATTATTCAATTGAAGTATAATATACATATTACACATAAATATATATTACATATACATATTATGCATATATGTATATTGCATATACATATATGTGTATTACATACATATTATGTAATATAATGATATCAAGTCATCATTATACAGTTCAATGAATGTTCACAATATGAAATACATACATGTAAATAGCACCCAGGTGAAGAAACAATATTCTAAGCATCCCAGAAGTGCCACTTGTGCTCTCTTCTTGTCACTGTCTTCCCCAAAGAGTAACCACTGTCCAGACTTTTAGTCCTAGATTAGTTTTGTAGTATGGATTCCTTCATGTCTGACTTCTTTCACTCAATGTAAGATCTCCAGAGAAAATACAAGATGCCTAGATAAATTTGAATTTCAGATAAATGACATCATTTTGTATGGAATATACCTATATTAGAAATGATTCATCATCTATCTGAAATTCAGATTTAACTGGATGTTCTATATTTTTTTTCTTTTACCAAATCTGATAACCCTAACTCAACATTATGCTTGTGAGGATCATCCATAGTATTGCATGTAGTTGTAGTTTGTTTATTTTTCATTACTATATAGTATTCCACTGATGAATGTACCACAATTTATCCTCTTTACTGTTGGATGGGCATTTGGGTAATTTCCAGTTTGGAGTTGCTTTGAATAATGCTATGAATATTCTTGTACAGGTATTTTGGTGAATATACGTACCTAAATTCCTTTAATCCTGAATCCTCCTGTAACTACTGTCCTATCTCCTTCCCTTTAGACTCAAGCTTCTTAAAAAAGCTTACACTGCTTAGCAATACATGTGATTAACTCTTAGTTTCACTTCTTTAGTGAGACATAGCATACATACAGAACATTGCATAAGTTATGTTATGTATCTAGTTTAATAAATGATTATAAAGTAAGCATCTATATAACTACCACTCAGGTTGAAAACAAAACACTTCCAGCACCCATGCATACCCCTCCGAGATCATGATCCCCTTCCTTCTCTCTCCAGGTATCCATTCTTCTGACTTTTGTGATGTCAATTCCCTTGCCTTTTTTTTTTTTTTTTTTTTTTGAGACAGGGTCTCGCTCTGTTGCCCAGGCTGAGTGCAGTGGCACAATCACAGCTCACTACAGCCTCAACCTCCTGGACTCAAGCAATCCTCCCTCCTTAGCCTCCTGAGTAGCTGGGACCACAGGCACATGCCACAATTCCCAGCTAATTTTTAATTTTTTCTAGAGTTGGGTTCTCCCTATGTTGCCCAGGCTGGTCTTTAATTCCTGGGCTCAAGCAGTCCTCCCTCCTTAGCCTCCTGAGTAGCTGGGACCACAGGCACATGCCACAATTCCCAGCTAATTTTTAATTTTTTCTAGAGTTGGGATCTCCCTATGTTGCCCAGGCTGGTCTTTAATTCCTGGGCTCAAGCAGTCCTCCTGCCTTAGCCTCCCAAAGTGTTGGAATTACAGGCATGAGCCACCACACCTGGCCCCCCTTGCTTGCTTTCTTTTCTTTTCTTTCTTTCTTTCTTTTTTTTTTTGAGATGGAGTCTCACTCCATTGCCCAGGCTGGAGTGCAGTGGCGTGATGTTGGGTCACTGCAACCTCTGCCTCCTGAGTTCAAGTGATTCTCCTGCCTCAGCCTCCCAAGTAGCTGGGTTTACAGGCATGTGCCACCACACCCAGCTAATTTTTCTATTTTTAGTAGAGATGGGGTTTCACCATGTTGACCAGGCTGGTCTTGAACTCCTGACCTCAGGTGATCTGCCTGCCTCGGCCTCCCAAAGTGCAGGGATTACCGGCATACACCACCATGCCCGGCCTCCCCTTGCTTTCTTGATAGCAATGCCACCTGTGTATATATCTCTAAATAGCATAATATAGTTTTGTCTACTTTTAAGCTTTATGTAAGTGGAATTATACTGTTTATAATCTGTTGTGCCTTCATTCTTCCATTTAAAATGATATTTGAGAGATTCATCTACTACATTACATACAGCTGTAGTTCATTTCTTTTCATTTTTGTATAGTAATCTATCATTTGTCTGTACCACTATTCTTTCTACTTTTGATGGATATTCCATTTTTTTCCAGTTTTTGGCTATTGTCAACAACGCCCATATGAACCTTCTTGTTTGTGTATCCCAATGCATATGTATAAGAATTTTCTAGGATATGTACCTAGAAGTAGTATCACTGGGTTATAGAGTACGTATATACCAAACTATCTTTCAAAGTTTGTTTCAATGTATGAGAGTCCTAATTGCTCTATATCCACTGTTTTGTGAGAATTTTAAATTTTTGCCAATATAGTAGATGTGGAGTGATACTTTGTTATGGTTTTAAGTTTCATTTCCTCAATTACTAATGGGGTTGATCACCTTTTCATATGTTTATCGACCATGTGTATTTTCAGTTAAATGCCTGTTCACGTCTTGCTCATTTTTCTATTAAATGTCTTTTTCCTACTGATTAAAAGTAATTCTTAATATACTATAGATTCTAGTTATTGGTCAGTTATATTTATTGCAAATCTCCCCACCCTGTGTGTTTTGCACATATCTTCTCCCTCCTTTCTGGCTTGTGTTTTTACTTTCTTTTTAATTTTGTGTCTTAAGAAATCCTTTAGGCCGGGTGTGGTGGCTCACGCCTGTAATCCCAGCACTTTGGGAGGGCGAGGCAGGCGGATCACGAGGTCAGGAGATGGAGACCCTCCTGGCTAACACGGTGAAACCCCGTCTCTACTAAAAATACAAAAATTAGTCTGGCGTGGTGGCGGGCGCCTGTAGTCCCAGCTACTCGGGAGGCTGAGGCAGGAGAATCACTTGAACCCGGGAGGCAGAGGTTGCATTGAGCCGGGATTGCACCACTGCATTCCAGCCTGGGCAACAGAGCGGGACTCCGTCTCAAAAAAAAGAAAGAAAGAAAGAAATCCTTTAGTACCTCAAGATCTTAACGATATTTTTTCTATATTATCTAATAAAGGCTTTACAGTTTTGCCTTTCACACTTAAGCCTTTAATCCACCTAGAACTGTTTTTTTTATACATGATATGATGCAGGGTCCAGTTTTGTTTTTCCATATAAATACCCATTTGTCCTAGTACTGCTTATTAAAAAGTCCGTTCTTTCCCTACTGATAAGCAGTGCCATTTCTTTCATATATTAAGTGCCCAAATATCCCTTAGTCTGTTTCTGAGTATTCTATTAAATCAAAATTAAATCTGAGTGTTTTTCCCTGTAGAAGTCTTATACATCTTTTGTTCTATTCTTAGGTAACTTGTATTTTGACAGTATTGCAAGTGATATTTTTAAAACTTTTTATTGAAGTATAATGTGGAAATAGAAAAGTAGACCTACCATAAATGTATAGCTTGCTGCATTTTCACTAACTGAACAAACCCATGTAACCAACATAAATAGAATCTTTAAAAATTATATTTTCTAACTTTGTTTTTTGTGTGTGGAAAATAAAATGTGTTCTTTAATATTGATTTTGTATCCTGCAACCTCATTCACTCTCTCAGCAGTCTGTCTTTACCCACCTTGCCAAAACCACTATGTAAGAGATATCCAGGGATATCTTAATTACCAGAACTAATTTTTTTTCAGTGCCCATCTTACCCAACCTCTCTGTGGCATTAACACTTGAAAATACTCTTTTTGAAACTCTTAATTTGGCTTGTAAAGCCTCACTGTCCTAGTTCTTTTCCTAGCTCAAACTGTTACTTTTCAATCACTTTTGCTTTTTCTTCTTGCTGATCCATTAATCTAATTGCACCCAGCATGATCTCCCCATTTAGGAATGAGTACCCATTACCTGCTGTTAGTTCTTCCTTAGCACCATGGTAGAGATGCACCCACTTCCAGTCTGTTCCTGCCACCTCTACAAAGTCCATGCCCTCACCTGCACATCTGAACTGTAGCCTTCTAACTTTTTGACTCCTAGAAGGCATTCTATTCTAAATACCATAGCTAGGTTAATCTTAAAATACCCTTTGATCAAAGGGATACATGTACCGCTATGTTTATTGCAGCATTATTCACAATAGCAAAAATTTGGAATCAACCTAAGTGTTCAACAGATGAATGGATAAAGAAAATGGGGCATATATACACAGTGGAATACTATTGGGCCATAAAAAAGAATGAAATCCTGTCATTTGCAGCAACATAGATGGATATGGAGGCCATTATGTTAAGTAAAATAAGCCAGGCACAAAAAGACAAATATTGCATATTCTCATTCATATGTGGGAGCTAAAAACAAGGGTATAATGGACATAGAGAGTAGAATGATAGTTACCAGAGGCCAAGAAGGGTGTGGGGGTGGAGGCCGAGGGGAAGAAGAGAGAGGTTGATTAATGGGTATAAACATACAGTTAGATGGAATAAGTTCTAATGTTTGATAGCAGAGTAGGGTGATGAGTGAACAGCATTGTACTGTACATTTCAAAATAACTAGAAGGGAGGAATTGAAATGTTCCCAACACATAGAAATTATAAGTGCTCAAGGTGATGGATGCCCTAAATACCCTGACTTGATCATTACAATTTCTATGCATGTAACAAAATATCACCTGTATCCATAAATATGTACAAATATTGTGTATCAATAAAAATACATAAATAAATGAATTACATATGTAGCTTTAAAAATACCACCTTTTACATGGCATCTCACGTGAATAGAACTTTGAAGTAGCTGCTTACAAGATGAAGTCTAAAAAACATAGCCAAATCTTCCAGACCCTTTATACCCTGGTCCCAAGCCTACCTCCTCGACCATCTTTCACAGCTTCCCTACCCACACTCCATGCCAGCTGTCAGGTCCCCACAACATGCCCAGCTAATTCTGGTCTTTGCACACTTTCATCACAGCCATCTCCTCTTCTCCCAGAATGTAGTGTGTGCCCCCCAACACACAATCAAACCATCTACAACATAGCCACGTTTTAAGGCTCAACTTAAGTGTTGGGGTTTTCGACATTGCCTTTTTTAATCATGTTATCTTCTAATGTATTTTTTCTCCTCTGAGATTTCTCTAGTACCACAGGACTACATTGTCATTTTCTGGTGCCTCTGTATTTCTAGCTTCATCTCCCACCATTTTCCCACAAACTACAAGGTTCCAGCCATAGCAGTCTACTCATTGTTTTTCCAAACAGTTCTGTTGTTTCAGATCTCTGTGCCATTACTCCTGTGTGTTTTCTGCTGGATTTTCTCCCCACTGCCTCAGAAACATGGTTCTGTCAAGTACTCCTGCTCCTCCTGTTTTAACTTCTGCCTCTCAACTGACTTTCTGCCCTCAGCATAGAAGCATACTAATTTTTCCCCAACTTAAAATAAACAAAATATTTCATCCTCCTCTTACTACTGCTCTCCTCCCTTTTCCTTTCATTCTGCGTTTTTGTCACCCCTCCATCCTCCTCCCATTGAAACTATCCCTTTTGAAGTCAACCCATGACCTGAACAACTGAATCCATTAGGCTCTTTTCAGTCCTCCACTGACTTGGTAATTCTGCAGGTCTGACATCCTGCCCCTTCTTCTGGACAATCTCATTCCTCTTGACTCTGTGATGCTACCCTCTCCTGATTTTCCTCTCACTTTTCTGAACACTCTTTCACAGGCTTCTCCTCTTCCACTCACCCCTATCTGAAACATAACCCAGGCTTTGTCCTGGGATATTTTCTTTCTCTTCCCACTGTTCATGCCCATCACCCTGTCACCCTCCCCACCAAAGTGGTTTCACCCACTTAGATGCTTATAATTCCTACCTGTATGCTGCCAATCCTAAACCTCTATCTCGAGCCCCTATCTCATAAGTCATATTTAAGTATGTAAATATAGTTGACTGTGGGGAGTCTTATGGATGTCCCACATGTATCTCCCATTCCACATGTCCAAAACTGAGCCCCTCATTCCTCCCTGTTGCAGTTTTTTTAAATTTATTTTATTTTATTTATTTATTTATTTTTTGAGACAGAGTCTCACTCTGTCACCCAGGCTGAAGTGCAGTGGCGCAATCTCGGCTCATTGCAAGCTCTGCCTCCCGGGTTCACACCATTCTCCTGCCTCAGCCTCCTGAGTACCTGGGACTACAGGCGCCCACCACCACGCCCGGCTAATTTTTTGTATTTTTAGTAGAGATGGGGTTTCACCATGTTAGCCAGGATGATCTCGATCTCCTGACCTAGTGATCCACCCACCTCGGCCTCCCAAAGTGCTGGGATTACAGGCGTGAGCCACCGTGACTGGCTCCCTGTTGCTTTAAATGGGTCCCTCCATCACCTGCAGTGAATAATATCAATATCCACCCAGTCACCCAAGACAGAAACCAGGACATTGTTCTATACTCTTTTTTTTTTTTTTTAAATCTGGCTCCTTTCCCCAATCTCATTAGTCACTGAGACCTGTCAGTCCTAACTTTTCATCTTTTACTTCACTCTCTTTTCTCTAACCCTACTACCACTATCTTATGTCAGGCCCTCATAATTTTTTTGATTATAGCAAGAACTGGTCTCCCTGTCTTCAGTTAGGTACCCTTTCAAGCCATTAACCAATCAGCAGCCAGAGTATTCTTCCTAAACTGTATCTCGCTGCTAAGAGCTCTTCCAGAGCTCCTCAGTTTGCACCATGCTGCCTCCTTAAGGCCTTTTTGCTCTAGCCATCCCTCCCTGGCTAGCTTTTCCTCTCCCCACTCTTTCCTTGCAATCTGCTTAGCCATACTGAGTGTGCCTCGTACTCTCTCATCTATGTGTCTTTCTGCATTCTGTTCTCTCTGCGAAATTGCCTTCCCTCTATCTTCATGTGGCTCATTCAAATTTGCGCTCAGTCCCAACTTCATCCCCTTAAAGAAACTTTGTTTGACCATCTCACTTCCCCCAAAGCGGATTAGGTACCCCTCATCTAGTGCTTACCTGTCTTCTACACTAACACTGCCCCAACCGTGTATTACAGTCATTTCCTTAACTACCTGACTCCCCCAGTAGACAGCAAGCCAATCAAAGGCAAGAACTGGGTCATATTCCTCTTTGAATCCCTAGGCCCCAGCATAGCACCTGACATGCCATAGGTCCTCACTGAATGCCTGAGTTCTTTCTCCCTTTTGGTCTGCCTGGCAACTCCTACTAATATTTCAATTCACAATTCATATGTTACCCACCTATGAAACCTCTGCTCTTAGTCAAGATCTTTCCATAAATTCATGCTCACATAGTGGGTTTTCTCTAACATTTATTGATAAAAATTTTCAAAGTTACTTCAAGTTGAAAGATTTTACAATACCCCTATACCTATAGTAAAATTAACATTTTACTATATTTGCTTTATCACAAATCTGTCCATCTATCCATTTGTCAGTCTATATCCATTTTAAAAACACATTTTTAAGTAAATTGCACAAATTAATATACTTCCTCCTAACTACTTCAGCTTGCATATCATTAACTGGCATTTATTTATTTTATTTTTTTGAGACCGAGTCTTGCTTTGTCGCCCAGGCTGGAGTGCAGTGGCGCAATCTTGACTCACTGCAACCTCCACCTACCGGGTTCAGGCGATTCTCCTGCCTCCCAAGTAGCTGGGACTTCAGATGTGCACCATCACGCCTGGCTAATTTTTGTATTTTTAGTAGAGACAGGGTCTCACCATGTTGACCAGGCTGGTTTTGAACTCCTGACCTCAGGTGATCTGCCTCGGCCTCCCAGAGTCCTGGGATTACAGGCATGAGCCACCATACCCGACCAATATTTATATTCTTAATATAAGATGTACAATGAAAAGCACAAATTTTAAGTGTGTATTAGCTGGGTTTTGACAAATGCATTTACCCAAAAGCCTGTAACCCAAAGCCTCATCAAGATAAAGTTACCTCTTTGTCATAGTGTTCTTTCTTTTCTTGTAATTATTTAATTATCTGTTTCCCCCATTAGACTTTGAGTTCCTTAAAAGCAGAGACCATTTCTTATTTTCCTGCTACCTGTGCCCCGCACTGTGCCTTAACACAATAGGTATTCTATAACTGTTGTCTGGCTAGAAGAATAAATATGTACTTTATTCCTGGAATATTAGTATGCAACTTTATACATTCTCTTCTCTCACGTTTCACATCCAGAAGTTAGCTTAGTCATGTCATGTTTATGTCTTAAGTACTTCTGACTTCTACATCCTTCATTCCTTTTCCACTGCTGCAGTTCTCAGAGATCTGTCATCTGAGCCATTAAAATAACCTTCTAAATGGTTTCTTTCTTTTTTTCAAGGTTTTAAACTTTTTATTTGCACATTTTAAAAATTATGCATTCTAGTAAATAAAATCATTTGAAAAAAAAAAAGAATGGTAAAGGGTTTTTTAAACACTAATTTTTTACTCCCAAGTCCACCTTCCAAATGACTAACAAAGTAATACTTATATTTATTTTTCTTGAGACAGGGTCTCACTCTGTCGCCTAGGCTGGAGTGCAGTGGTGTGATCACGGCTCACTGCAGCCTCAACCTCTTGGGCTGAAGCCATCCTCGCACCTCAGCCTCCCGAGTAACTGGAACTGCGAGTGTATGCCACTGTCCCCAGCAAATTTTTGTATTTTCTGTAGAGACAGGGTTTTGCAGTGTTGCCCAGGCTGGTCGTGAACTCCTGGACAAAGTAATACTTATAAAATCCGAAGTTGGTCATGTTTCCATCCTCTTTAAAACCTTTTATTTGTTTCCCGTTGTCTACAACAGATTTTAATCTGCCTTCTTTTAAAAGCATAGGAGCTTTTTAAAAAATAAAACCTTACAACAAATTCTAACATCTGAAATAGATTTAAAAACATTTTAAATTCATGTAAATTTATAAGTTCAAATGTATAACATTAAGTCAATATTAAAGCCATAAGAATATTATAGGTATGTTTATGATCACAATTTCTTTGTTTTTTTCTTAAGACAAAATCTCACTCTGTCCCCCAAGCTGGAGTGCAGTGGCACAATCTTGGCTCACTGCAGCCTTGACCTCCCAGGCTCAAGTGATTCTCCCACCCCAGCTTCCTGAGTAGCTGGGACTACAGGTGCACACCACCACGCCCAGCTAATTTTTGTATTTTAGGTAGAGGTAGGATTTTGCCATGTTGCCCACACTGGTCTAGAACTCCTGGGCTCAAGCAATCCACCCGCTTCGGCCCCCCAAAGTGCTGGGATTACAGGCATGAGCCACCATGCCTGGCCATTATTATTCTTTTTTTTAATTTCAATAGTTTCAGGGTATAGGTGGTTTTTGGTTACATAGATAAGTTCTTTAGTGGTGATTTCTGAGATTGTAGTGTGCCCGTCACCTGAGGAGTGTATACTGTACCCAATATGTAGTATTTTTTCCCTCACCCCCATCTAACCTCCCCCTGGCCTGAGTCCCCAAAGTCCATTATGTCATTCTTATGGCTCTGTGTCCTTGTAGATTATCCAAGTTTTTCTACTCCATTAATAATAACTTAAATATAGACAGCCCTTTACAAATCACATTTGATTTTTATCCCAGTCCCATTAGGTAAGATCGGTATTTTCCCTGTTTTATGGATAAAAGAAAGTTTCAGTGGCTAGTTCAATATTATACACATTGGTGAATGGCAGAGGCAGAATTTTAACTAAGATTCTCTCTCTCCTAATGAAGTGCCTTTCCTACTCTATCCCCTATCGCTGGTTGCCTCTATATGTTTTGTGATCCATTTCAGTAACAATCATTCCCTTTCTCTTTGACCAGGCAGACCATCTATCATACCATACTTCTGTTTTTCACCCTAATTTACTCAGCCATGCTACCTGCTTTAGGCCCATACATATTTTCTTCACACGTAGAGAAGGGTTTCCCAGCTGTGGCACCGTTAATATTTTGGATCAAATAATTGTTTACGGGGAAGGAGGCTGTCCTATGCATTGTAGGATGTTTTACAACATCTTTGGCCTTTACCCGATGAACGCCAGTGGCACACATACCCCACTCCTAAGTTGTGACAACCAGAATGTCTCCAGATATTGCCAAATGTCCCCTATGAAGCAGAATTGCCCCCAGTTGAGAACCACTGCATATAGATCTACATTTCTCTCCTACCTCATTTTTCTTTTTTCTTACAAATATGCTTTTATATTCCAGCTGTAAAACCCATTGTAATGTGCCTCCATGATAGCTGTGAAGTTATATTTCTCTTTTAAAGTTAAAATCTCTCCTTTATTATTTATTTGTTGCCATAGTGAACAAACACCCAAAGGTATTGAGTAGCATTTTTGACTCTCCTTACTTGATCTGTTCTCATTCTTACGGAGAAAACTACTTCATTTTTCTTCATAGCTGTCCTTAATCAGAACTTTTAAGTCTCTGCAAATATGTTCTTCCCCATCTTTGTGATATATATTCCATCTTTGGGAATCATTTATCATTTTAATGTCTTAACAGGAAATCAAATCCTGTTTTGTGGTGATTTATTTCAAGAGAAACATTCATGTCTCTTATCTCCTTTCTATTCTTGAGCCCCAACTCTAATTTGAAGAAGAAGAAAAAAAAACGCCCACTTTATCCTTAAGTCTATGGTTCTTGCTTGGATCATTGCCATAGATTCTTCTCAGGGTTTGTCTGGAATTTTGTTTTGCTCCTATATGAAACTATAGATGGAAGTTTTGCTCAGCAGCTTTGAAAAACCTCAGCAGTCTCTCCTTTACATCTAGTTGAGATATGGGCCAATAAAATAGCACAATGTTTTGTTTGGCTAAAAAGAGAAGGAAAAGACAGGAATGGACTAACATAGGATTTAGTACAGGTATTAGCAGGCAGGTTTGATAAATCTCAGCAGGCTTTCCTTCATATCCTAGAGAGGATAAGCAGTACCCATTCCAGTTGGTAATAAGAGGAAAACAAAGGGATAATTGAGAAAATTATTTTTGTTTTAGATTAGGGAGATTTGAGCGTGGGTGTAGGCTGAAAAGAAGGAAATAGTGAAGGAAAAAAATAAGTGGAAGATCTAAGAGAGAGGGAGAAGATAAAGGATCAGGGTCCCAGAGGAAATGGAGGGAATAGAAACAGAGGCAGAAGGCAGGACCTTGAAAACAAAGGCAGCTATTTCCTCTGAAACAAGAGGAAGGATGAAGGAATAAGTAATAGCAAAAGAATGAATGTGAGGTGAGGAGAGGGGAGGTTGGGGAGCCCTTGTGGATAACTTTCATCTCTATAAAGTATTTGGTGAAATCATCTACCAATAGAAAGTGAAGATAGGTTTATATTCTTAAAAATGATGAGTCTGTATAATAGCTGCCATGGTGAATTAGATTAGTTAGATTAGAAGGTTAGTAAAGTAGGAATGAGGAAGAAAAGATGATCAATTGACCAAGGGTTCAGCTAAGGTTAGGTAGCATGTTTATAGTGGATCTCATCTGTTTGGTTATGCTGTTTCTTCAGTATTGTAGCCTACAAATAAACATACACGCACACAGTTGGTTTAACCTATGGTTGAGAATTGACATGGTGAGAATGGTAGAAGATCATATGTCCAGTGAGTTCTTAGGAAAACGTAATTGAAATTTTCAACCATAGAGTTCAGAGTAAGAGTTGAAGGTCCAGAAGAGGCTGATCTACTGACAGTATTAGAAAGTGTCAGTAAATTGGTAGTCCAAAAAAAGGGTGAAGAACAGGATCCAAAGAAATGGAAGGATAGTAGGATGCAGTCAGGAATTTCGAGTTCAGGATCTCATAAATATAATTGTTTCATGTTCAAAAGATGGCTATATAAAAGGTAGAGTAGAGCTAACAATAATGATACCATTTGTGCTGCTATAACAAAATACTTTAGACTGGGTAATTTAGAAACAATATAAATTTATTTCTTACAGTTCTGGAGACTGAGAAGTCCAGGGTCATGGTGCCAGTAGAATCAATGACTGGTGAGGACAGACATCCTGGCAGCCTCACATGGCAGATGGGGAAAAGGGATAAACGGTGTGTCCCCACATGGCAGAAGGGGCAGAAGGGCAAAAGCAACTAGCTAATTCTCTCCAGTCCTCTTATCAGGCACCAATCCCATCCATGAAGGTAGACATTTCATGGCCTAATGATCTCCTAAACGTCCCACCTCCTAATACTATTGCATTGGGGGCTAAGTTTCAAACGTGAATTTTGGAGGAGACGCAAACATTTAAACTATAGCATGATTTATTTATCATTTAACTTTGCTTCATATATAGTATCTTAATTAATTCCCTACCACAACCCAATAAGGTAGGTAGATTTGCCTCATTTTATAAAGGAACTTAACCCAAGATCATATAACTAGTCAGTGACAGAGCCAGGATTGTAAGCTGTCTATTTTAACACCAACTATGCACTTAACCATTATACTATATAGCTTTTCCACAGTAAGCCTAATAATGGGAAGTTAATTGCTTCAGCAGAACTTCAGAGGTTATTACAGTGTTTAAGAAGTAAACCTCAGAATTAACCAAAGTGGAAAATAATCTTTATCTTTTTTAAAGCTACAGTAGGAAAGGTATTTCACTATGGTATAATGAAAAGAGCATAGGACTTGACTAAAATCTTGAGATAGAATCTCAGGCCTACCATTTACTAGCTGTTTGACCTTAGGCAGGTCATTTAACCTCTGAGCTTCTTTCTTTATCTGTAAAATGAGAATGATAATAAAAATAATGATGATGATATGGTAAAAAAAAAAAAACCTGTTCATCCAATTTCACAGCATTAATTTAAAGATTATCATAATGGATATAAAAAGTAAATAACTATACAGATGGTTGTCATGGTGATAGTTATTTATCTATCTGCTTTGTTTCCATGGGAAAGGGCAAGAAGTGCCAGTGGACTCAATCATACATATCCAACATTTGGACCTTTGTCCTTTACTTAAAGAGGCACTCCAAAAAGTGAACAAGATTAAGAAGTTTTCTCAAGATTGATGACTCAATATTTTTATGGGGTCTTTATTTCTTTTCTCTTTCTCAGAAGAAACATAGGTATATGTTGGATGCATTACCAAGCAATTTAAATTTCATTTCCTGCTATTAGGTATTAATATTAACCGAGGCCTCCTATGCTTGGGAAATGTAATCAGTGCTCTTGGAGATGACAAAAAGGGTGGCTTTGTGCCCTACAGAGATTCCAAGTTGACTCGACTGCTTCAAGGTAAGCCCAAAGTGCCTCCAAAAATAAGAGAGTAACTCAAAATGATAGTGCTGAGACAGCAAAGATGAGATAGGTAAAAAGCCAGCTATTTGGACTATGACATACACAGTTGTCTAATTGATAAATACGAGAGAGTGCTGTTGGCAAGCAGGTTTCTAAGATAATGGAAAAATATCTTCATATATGACATTGAGAGCCAAGAAATCTGTAGTGCACCAACTGTACTTTGTACTTTACACCTGAAAGTGAATTTGGTTACTGTTTCTTTAATTATTAGTGCGGCTAAGCAGAATTCCCTGGAGAGTTAAAATCCACCTAGAGGGGGCATCCTAAGAATGTTTAATTCCACTAGTGGCTCCTAACTTACTTAGGCCAGGCCCCAGTTGTTTTAACCTGATTAACTGCTGAAATCACAATCCCTTTTGAGAAAGGGGACACATGCAATAGGATTTAAATGTATATTACATCAGAAATCTTAGATATCTATACATTTCCTATTATTTCAATATAAAAAACACTAAGAACTTTTTCTTATAGCTCTGAATTTTAAGTCACCAACCCGAATGGACGGCTTTGCTTATATCCTACTTGTTTGATTTCATTTCCTTTCGTTATTCTTTATTGTTCTTTTTCAGATTCTCTAGGAGGTAATAGCCATACTCTTATGATAGCCTGTGTGAGTCCTGCTGACTCCAATCTAGAGGAAACATTAAATACCCTTCGCTATGCTGACAGAGCAAGAAAAATCAAGAACAAACCTATTGTTAATATTGATCCCCAGACAGCTGAACTTAATCATCTAAAGCAACAGGTATAAGGGACTTAAAGTTTGATGGGAAAAATTACAAGTATGTGAGTGGAATGATAGAGCTTCTGTTTTCAGTTTCTTCTCTATCAGAAGTTTAGAGATGTTGGTTAGGCATTATTTTTGTTCGGGGACCTCTTAAAATAACTTCTATTAACGTGTTTGCTGTCCATTTAAGATTGGGGGTAGCATTGGAAAGTTCACTGATAAAGAAGAAGTGAGCAGTGAGAGATGAGATGAGAGGTGTAGACAGGGGCTAAATTCTGAAGTTCCTTATATGACTTGTTAAAGAATTTGGAATTCAACCTGAAAGCTATGAAGAGCCATTGAAGAGTTTTAAGTAGGAGGGTGATATGATAAAATGTGTGTTTTGGGGAGATCACTCTAGCAGGTATAGAGAAAATAGATTAGAAGTGGGCATGACTAGAAGAAGGAAAATAAATCACTGTGCAAAACAAAGAGAGTTCTAGAGAGAAGAAACATAGGTAGCAAAGTACAGTTGATTCTCGAACAATAGGAGTTTGGTCCAACAAAACACAGATCAAAAATACAGTATTTGCAGGATGAGAAACCCATGTGTAGACTTTTTATACATGTGGATTCTGCAGGGCTGACCGCAGGACTGGACTATGCATCTACATTTGTGTATACGCACAGGGTCCTGGAACCAATCCCCTGCATATACATAGGAACAGCTGTATAGTGGCCAGGAGCACTGACACTGCAATTAGCCCACCCATGTTCAAATCTTAGCTCTATAACTCACTGGCTATGTACCTTGGGCAAGTTCTCTGTGCCTTGGTATCCCTATCTGTACAGTAGAAATAATAATAATACCTTCTTCTTAGGGTTTTTGTGAGGGTTAAATGAGTTAATACATGTAAAGCACTTGGAACAGTACTTGGCTTATAGCAAGTGTTGGAAGGGTCTGAGATAGGACAGAAGTATAGTGCATTTGAAGAACTCAAAGAATGCCAGTGTGGCTAGAGTGTAGAAAGCAAGGAAAGAGTACAGGCTTACCTTAGGGATGTTGCAGGCTTGGTTCCAGACCACCACAGTAAAGCAAATATCGCAATAAAGTGAGTCACACAATTTTTTTTGTTTTCCAGTGCATAGAAAGTTATATTTACACTATACTGTAGTCTATTAAATGTGCAATACCATTATGTCTTAAAACAATGTACATACCTTAATTTAAAAATACTTTATTGCTAAAAAAAATGTTGACACAGAGACATGAAATGAGCATATGATGTTGGAAAAATGGTGCCAATAGCCTTGGTTAATGCAGGGTTGCCACAGATCTTCAATTTGTAAAAAAAAAAAAAACCACAGTGTCTGTGAGGTGCAGTAAAGTGAAGCACAATAAACTGAGATGTGCCTGTATTCCAGGATGAGGCTAGAGGGAAAGCAGAGGACTGATCCAGGACTCATGGACAATATTAAAAAGGATTTTAAGCCAGGTAGTAACTTGATAATTTACATTTTTAAACAATGGCCTGGCTGCTGTATAGAAATGGATTATAGTAGAGCAAGAGTAGATTCATGGAGACCATTTAAGAAGGTACTGCAGTAGTCTAAGCGAGAGAGAATGATGGCTTGGACTTAGAGTGCTGGCAGTGGTGATAGAAAGAAGTAACCAATGAATTAGATAAAGGAATGACACCCAGATTTCTGGCATGTGGAACTGGATATTCACTGACCTGGGTTACACTGGAAAAGGACCAGGTTTGAGGATACCAGACAACTAAGTGGAAATATCAGGTAGATAGTTGAATATAAAAGTATAAAGTTCAGAAAGATCTGTGCTTGAGGTAAATTTGGAAGTCACCAGTTTCAGGTAATAGAAACCAGAGGCAGAGATGAGACATTCAGAAGAGAATATAAGGAGAATGTAAGTAAGAAAACTCCTACTGAGCTTTGGGGGACTTTACCATTTAAAGGACAAGTGGAACAAAGATGAACCAAGAAAGAGACTTAGAAGATCAGTTAGAAGAATAGAAGGAAAAGCAGGAAAATGTGTCTTGTAAGCCAAATGCTACCAGTCAGTCAGTCAAGTAAAATGAAGACTGGAAAATGCTCACTGGATTTGGTGACATGCAGCTCATTTGTAACTTGGGCAAGTTATTTCATTGGAACGATGTAGGCAGTCATATTGGAGTAACTTGAGGAGCAACCGAGTGGCGAGCGAAAGGAAATGGAGGCAATTGGTGTATTATTCTCTCAAACTTTGTGAAAAAAGAGAAAAATAGGGCAAGAGAGATAGGAAGTGGGGTTGGGGAGGATGCATTTGTTTTTAAGATGGGAGAGACTTGAACATATTTTAATCTTAATAGGAAGGATCTTATAGAAAGGGAGGAATTGAAAATATAGAAGAGAGAAGGGATAACAGTGTAAGATTCATAAGATGGCAAGAAGAGTGGGAATCCAAAGCACATGCAAGGAGACCAGTCTTGGGAGGCAGAACAGCTCCCCTTGTGTCATAGGAGGGAATGGGAGAGGATGCTTATACTTGCGCTCTGGTTTAAGATCCATCTCCATGAAGCCTCCCTTTGACTATTTAGGTTTTTGTTAATTTGCTTATTCTGTCTTGTATTATTTCCTACTATTTTAGACTTCAGGCTTATATTTCTTAACTAGATTGTAAACTTGAGAGTAGGGGTCATATTTTATTTTTATATGTCCGTACATTGTCTAGCCCAGTGCTGAGACTGATTTTCAAAAATAGGTACTCAAGGCCAGGAGCAGTGGCTTACATGTGTAAGCCCCGCACTTTGGGAGGACGAGGTAGGTGGATCAATTGAGGTCAGCAATTCAAGACCAGGCTGGCCAACATGGTGAAACCCTGTCTCTACAAAAAATACAAAAATTAGCTGGGTGTGGTGGCGGGCGCCTGTAGTCCCAGCTACTTGGGAGGCTGAGGCAGGAGAATCACTTGAACCTGGGAGGCAGAAGTGCCACTGCACTCCACCCTGGGCGACAGAGCAAGACTCTGTCTCCAAAAAAAAAAAAAAGAAAAGAAAAGAAAAAAGAAAAATAGGTGCTCAGTAAAAACTCATTAAGATGTAGATAAAATGGACAACTCATCTTCTACTTAATAGTTGTTCATGTAATGCTGATTTTCCTGTTATCATTGGATCATCAACTATGTATGATGCCTTTGGTAGTATCTAAGGTATGCTATCTGCCTTAGATTTCATAGACATTTAGTAAAATTACTTTATTGCTAATTGTGGTAATTTTACTGCCAAGGGTTAAGTAGCATTTGGTTGGTGACTAGCTGATTATTTTTCTTTGCTTCTCCCAGGTACAACAGCTACAAGTCTTGTTGCTACAGGCCCATGGAGGTACCCTGCCTGGATCTATAACGTAAGAGTCATAGATTAATTTGAATTGTGTATTCTAGTAGAGGCTACTTTTCCTAATAAGAGTTTTTCCCTGGTTTCTGCTAGCACTTGGTGTCACGGTAAGGATCTTACCAATTTTGCTGACTATTTAGGACTTAGTTATGTTTGAAGCAGCCTAATGTAACAGAAAGAGCATGGGTTCTGGCCTCAGAAATTTATTAATTGGAATTCTATTGTGAGGAAGAGCTGTCTCTTCTTCTCCATTTGTTTATTTGACATTTAGTTATATTTGTATAGATTCATGGGTATTTATTTTATTCTATGGGTTAACATCCAGTACTATTATTTGTTTTATTGCTCAAATTGTTCCTGCTTTGTCCATTAGGAGCTCCTTCAGGTTGGCTCTTCTCAAGTTTTTGATCATTTCTACAAGAGGTTCCAAACTCATCTTGTATTTTCCCTACCCCAGTTCTGGAATCAACCATGTCTCCAAGGAACCCTAGTTCCTTTCTTTTTTTGTCGATGGAAAATTGTGTTTAGAAACCAAGATTTGGGTACTAGCGCCAGCTGTGTTTATTGTTACCAGAGTTTTACTGCTTCTAAGCACTCTGAGCAGGTAGAGCTCAGAAATATCTACCTGTGTAGTAACGTACACGTACACTTTCATCTATATTTTTGTATATATCTATCTGCATATATATTACAAACCATGAGTTTATACTGACACCTCTGATACCATTCCAATGTGACAGGGTTCATTTTGGCTTTCCCCCTTTCCTTATTTGTAACTTCTTTCTCCAACAGTAAGAAACCCAGCTCTCATCTGCAATCTATTTATTTACTTGTTCAGTTCTACTATACACACAAAGTAGTTTCAGAATTGTTAGCCTATATCCCTGTGGGAAACACTTTCTATGAAATAGATTACAGCATTTATGTACAGTTCTTTTTATCTTTAGGCATAGAGTATCTAAGCAAGATAATGTTTCCCACAGTTACTGTTTGTATTCCCTTTTAGGCACTCTCCCCCTAAATCTTAATTACTTTTGTTTGTTTATATTTTAGGTATGTGAAACATAATGGATCTAAGAGTCAGAGTTACACAAAAAGATATACTCAGAGCAGAGAAATGCAAATTAAAACCCCAATGAGATATCACCTCATGCCCATTAGGATGGCTACTGTTAAATAAATAAATAGATAAATAACTGAAAATAAAAGGTGTTGGCAAGGATGTGAAGATATAGAGAAATTGGAACCCTTGTACACTGTTGGTGAGATTGTAAAATGCTGTAACTACTGTGGAAAACAGCGTGGAGGTTCCTAAAAAAATTAAAACTAGACTTACCATATGATCCAGCAATCCCACTTCTGTTTATATATCCAAAATAATTAAAGCAAGGTCTCAAAGAGATGTCTTCACGACCATGTTCATAGTGGCACTATTCACTATAGTTAAGAGGTAGAATAACCCAAATGTCTATCAACGTATGACCTGATAAACAAAATGTGGTATATACATGCAACAGAATATCATTCAGCCTTAAAAAGGAAGGTAATCCTGTCACTTGCTACAACATGGGTGGACATTGAAGATATGCTAAGTGAACTAAGCCAGTCACAAAAAGACAAATACTGTATGATTCCACTTATGTGAGGTCTCTAACGTAGTCAAATTCATAGAAACAAAGTAGAATGGTGGTTGCCGGGGACTGGGGGATAGGTGGGAAAGGGAAGTTGTTTAATGGGTATAGAATTTTAGTTTTGCAAGATGAAAACATTCTGGAGATCTGTTTCACAGCAAGCAATGTGAATATACTTAACACTAGTGAACAACACACTTAAAGGTGATTAAGATGGTAAGTTTTATGTTTATATGTTTCCCATGATTTTCCAATTTGTATTTGTATAAATTTATGGGATATAAGTGCAATTTTATTATATGGATGTGTTGTGTAGTGGTGAAGTCTGGGCTTTTAGTGTATCCATCACCTGAATAATGTACATTGTAACAACTTAGAAAGTTAAATACTGGATGTTCTCACTTACAAGTGGGAGCCAAATAATGTGTTCACATGGACCTAGAGTGTGGAACAATTGACATTGGCAACTAGGAAGCGTAGGAAGTTTGAGGGGAGTGGGTGGTGAGAAACTACTTAATGCATACATGTACCACAATTTTTTTCAAAAAGGAAAAAGGATATACTCAGTGAGGTAAATGTCATTCCCTCTCCATCCCTGCAACTCTGTTCCCATTCCTACTTCCCACCCTTATTTCTACCTCTTTTCTACCATTATTCTCGCTACCCCTGTATTTAACCCATCTCTTTAGTTTCTGGTTTAGCCTTCTTGTATTTCTTTTGTACAAATGAACAGATACCTGTGTATTTTATTATATCACCTTTTTTTCTCATATGAATGGTTGGGTACTGTACGTAATGATTGTATACTCTTTGTAGCTTTGCTTTGTTCAGTATTTCCTGGAAATCATTTCTTACCAGTTCAGAGAAGTCTTCCGCATTCTTTTTTGCAGGTGCATAGTACTTTTATTGTGGACATGTGCCATACATATCAATTCACCCCCCTTCCTATGTATGCACATTTAAGTTGTTTCCAATGTTTTGCAATTAAAAACATGCTGCAGTGAATAACCTGTGTGTATATATTTTTGTATTGTCAGAGGTTTATCTTAAGGGTAAATTTCTAGAAGTGGGATTGCTGGGACAAAAGGTAAGTACATTTCTGCCTTTATAAGGTATTGCCATATTTGCCTCCAGAAGACATGTACCAGTTTGCATTCCTACCAGCAGTGTATGAGAAAGCCTGTTTCCCCACAGCCTCACTAATGGAATGTATTGTCATACTTTTTCCATTTTTGGCAGTCTGATAGGTGAGAAATGCTATCTCAGTGTTGTTTTACTTTGTATTTCTTGTATTATGGGTGAATTTGAGCATTTTTTCATATGTTTAAGGGCCACTTTTATCCCTTTTGCTGGTGAATTGTCCATGTCTTTTCTCATTTTTCTATTGGGTTTTTTGGTCCTTTGGCCTCTTTTTAAAAATAAATTGTGGTAAAATATACATAACATAAAATTTACCATTTTAATTATTTTAAGTGTACAATTCAATGGCTTCAAATTCATTCACAATGTTGTGCAGCCATCACCACCATCCACCTCCAAAATTTTTTTCATCTTGCAGAACTGAAACTCTATACCCACTAAACAATAACTCCTCATTTCCTCTCTCCTCAGTCCCTGGCAACCACTATTCTGCTTTCAGTATGAATTTGACTACTCTAGGTACCTCGTATGAATGGAATCATACAGTATTTGTCTTTTCGTGACTAACTTGTTTCATTTAGCATAATGTCTTCAAGGTTCATCCATGTTGTAGCATGTGTCACAATTTCCTTTGATTTTAAGATTGAATAATATTTCATTGTATTTTGTGTATCCATTCATCCATTGATGGACACTTGGACTGCTTCTGTCTTTTGGCTATTGTGAATGATGCTGCTATAAGCATGGGTGTACAGCTAGGTGTGGTGGTGCATGCCGAAGTCCCAGCAACTCAGTAGGATGAGGCAGGAGGATTGCTTGAACCTAGGAGTTCAAGGCTGTAGTGTGCTAAAATAGCACCTGTGAATAGCCACTGCGCTTCAGCCTGTGCAACATAGTAATATTCCGTCTCTTTAAAAACAAACAAACAAAAAAACATGGGCCAGGCGTGGTGGCTCATGCCTGTAATCCTAGCACTTTGGGAAGCGAAGGTGGGCAGATCGCTTGAGCCCAGGAGTTTAAGACTAGCCTGGGCAACATGGCGAAACCCTGTCTCTACAAAAAATACAAAATTAGCTAGGTATGATGGTGTGCACCTGTAGTCCCAGCTACTTGGGAGGCTGAGTTGGGAGGATCACCTGAGCCCAGGGAGGTTGAGGCTACAGTGAGCTATGATCATACCACGCACTCTAGTCTAGGCAACAGAGTGAGACCCTGTCTCAAAACAAACAAACAAACAAAAAACACACACAAAACAAGCAACAACAACAAAAAAACTATGGATGTACAAATGTCTGATCATATCCCTGCTTTCAATTCATTTGGGTATATACCTAGAAGTAAATAGCTAGATCATATGGTAGTTCTGTTTTTAATTTTTAAATCAAACCACCATACTGTTTTCCATAGTGGCGGTACCATTTTACATCTCCACCAGCCATGCACAAAAGTTCCAGTTTTTCCACACCCTCACCAATGTATTTCTTTTATAACAGCAACCCTAAGTTTGGCCCTTATTTTTGACAATTCTTTATATATTCGTGATATTAGCCCTTTGTCTGTGGTGTGTGTTACAGATAATTTCTCTGAATTTATCAGTTGTCTTTTACTTTTATGATTTTTTTGTCATACAAAATGTTATGATTTTTATGTAGTAAAGCTTATTAATTTTTTTATTGCCTCTGGATTTTTTCAGCAGCTTTATTGAGCTAAAATTTACGTACCATAAAATTCAGTCATTTTATGTGTACCATTCAATGATTTTTAGTAAATTTACAGAGTTGTACAACTATCACCACAATTCAGGTTTAGAACATGTCCATCACCCCAAAAAGTTTCCTCATGCCCATTTGCCATCACTCTCATTCCCACTCCCAGACCAAGGCAACCACTAATCTCTTTTCTGCCTTTATAGATTTGCCTATTATAGACATTTCGTATACATGGAATCATAGAGGATGTAGTCTTTTTTTGTCTGGCTTCTTTCACTTATGTTTTGTGGTTCATCCATGTTATAGCACGTGTTAGCACTTCCCTTTTCTTGCGTAATAGTACTCCATTGTCTAGATAGGCCGTATTTGTCCATCCATTTACCAGTTGATGGAGGTTTGGGTTGTTTCCACTTTTTGGCTTTCATAAATACTGCTGCTGCAAACATTCACTTGCAAGTTTTTATATGGACATGGGTTTTCATGGGGTAAATGCCTGGGTATAGAATTGGTGGGTCATATGTTTAACTTTTTACGAAACTGCCAAACTGTTTTCCAAAGTGGCTATATCATTTACATTCTCTCCATGCTTCTGGATTCATAGTTAGAAAGCCTTTCTCCACACCAGGGTTAAAAGAGGAATTCAGCCGGGCGCGGTGGCTCATGCCTGTAACCCCAGCACTTTGGGAGGCCGAGGTGGGCGGATCACAAGGTCAGGAGATCAAGACAATCCTGCCTAACACGGTGAAACCTCGTCTCTACTAAAAATAGAAAAAATTAGCTGGGTGTGGTGGCGGGCATCTGTAGTCCCAGCTACTTGGGAGGCTGAGGCAGGAGAATGGCATGAACCTGGGAGGCAGAGCTTGCAGTGAGCCAAGACCACGCCACTGCACTCCAGCCTGGGTGACAGAGCGAGACTCCATCTCAAAAAAAAAAAAAAAGAAAGAAAAAGAGGAATTCACCCATGTTTTCTTCTAGTAATAATGTCGTTTTATGTTTTACATTTCATTTTGGCATTTGGTATTTATTCTTATGTATGATGTGAGCATACTTTCAATATTTTTGTTTTCAATTATTCATTTTTTTCTGATTATAAAAGTGACTAATTGCTTCTAGTAGAACATTTAGAGAAGGATAGAGAATAAAACTTAAAGTTGCTATAATTTCACCACCCAGAGATGACTACCTCTTTCTTCCTAATTTTCCCCCTTTAGATAATTTAGTCTGGGTTTCCTGATTACATTTTATTCTCACTATACTCATTTAGAAGCAATTGACCCATCTTCCTTTCCTTTCAGTTTAGCACAAAAAGTTCCAGACTTCTGATTGTCTAGAATGTGCTAAAGGAAATAGTTTCAGCTGCAAAAGTAATAGATTCTAAGAAACAGTTGATGAATCAAACAATTAAACTTAATTGTTCAATATTTTACAGAGAAATAAAGATGCTCCTTTTCACAAGAATGTATATTTATATTTTTAGAGACATTTTATAAGGCTTGTTAACAAAAAGTACATTTTACATATATGAATGTTTTCACTTTTTGTCCTTAGATTATGTTCTTTTGTTTTTTAACATGTCATTGAAGCTTTTGTATTTATTTTCTGTGAGTGTCGGTCAATTTGCACATGCTCAGTTTACTTGAATTCCTAGCCTTGGCAATTAAATAGCATGTGAAAACATTGGTTTTCTGTTATATTTTCTTTTTCAGTCTGATTTTTGCCTGGCCCTAGTCCTGTTTTTGCTTTACTTTTAAAGATTTTACCCATTACGTGGCTGTCCTATATCACGTGGTCCTATAATATATCTATAATCTTGCCAGGAACTCTTTTTTTTCCTTATTACTGTGAGAGCTTTTATATCCAGGATTCTCTGCATTCATATAGTACCTATCTCTGTAGTCAGCATGGTAGTTAAGAGCATGGACTCTGAAACTAGACTGCTGAGCTCAAATTTCAGCTTCACATTACCTACTAGCTGTGTGGCTATAGGTTATTTAACTTCTTTGTGCCTCAGTTTCCCTAGTTATAAAATGAGGATAACAGTAGAACTTACCTCATAGGGGCTACTGGGAGAACTTAAAAAATTTAATGTATGTAAAGTATTTAGAATAGAGCCTAGCCCATAATGCTATAGAAGAGTTAACTATTATTAATTATAGTGGTATTTAAATATTCAAGCATTTGCCTCAAATTACAATGAAGAACCTACTTCTATGTGCTAAATTTTCCTTGGAAAAATCAACAGTTAAACTTAAATATGATTTTCCCATTTAGAGAAATCCTGGAAATTTTTTAGGGAAATAAAAAACTATCGAGTTAAAAGTATCATTACTTTGAAGCTTGTCAGCTTACATGAATGACACATGGAAGTTTTCAGTTTAATAAAGAAATAACGAAATAACACTTAAATTTACTAATAGTTTTTTTTATAATCTGCATTTTAATTGAACATTCCTTCATAAGAGTCTTAGTAAATGCTCAACAGTGTAATATGAGACCTTATTGTGTGGCCTTCCTATTAACTTTTAATAAAGTGCCTTCTAAGATCTTCTATAAAAATTGATGGAGGTCTTAAGATGGGTGAGAGGGCATCTACTCTATTCCTGAAGTCCTTTTCTATCCTTTATTGAGATTGAGAACAGCTGTTCCCTGTCCTTTATTTTTCTGTTTTTCATAGCCTTGACAACTATTCATTTTTCCCCTCAGTCTTCTTCAGATCAAATCTTCATATTTCTTCTGATCTTTTTTTAACCAGTCCTGTTTTCCAGTCTTTTGAACATTTCATCCCAGTGGATTAAAACAAAAAACAGCCCTACTTCGTATTGGTCTGCTTTACTAGTCTGGAACTGATATCAAGTGATATGTATACATCCCAAAGTTTCTTACCTATATGTATTCCTTCAAGCTATTTCTGACCCTCCCTTTTCCTCGTATTTGAAATGGACACCATTGTTGTCATGACTCACTCTAAGTAATTTAAAATTAATAGACAAATGAACAAGAGGCTACGGGTCATAAGTTCCAAGCAAAGCAAGCATTTAGAAGGGAGCACTTATTTATAAAGAATTGTGAAATGTTTTCTGAGTGGCCGCTGGTCATCATTTCAACTTTTTGACTTCTCAAATGCTGTTTCCCTAAACTTTACAATAAATGGGAAATATATTTATGTTGATTAGGTTGAATTTTGACCCTGAGCAGTGTCACTTCTACCTCCCCCATCCTCTCCCTTCTCTACTTCCCTAATCTTTAATTAGGGATTGAGGGTGGGAAGAAAAGGGACAGAACATGTATTTTAGCTCCAGTTAGCTATAACTTCATACCTACAGGACACAAACAGAAAAGATCCTAGCCAAGAGCCAAGATAGAGGTTAGTCATTCCTGTTGCAACCATATCTGGCTCTGAATTATTACCTTTCTCCAAACCACTGAAGTACTTCAGAGATGTGTTTATTGTACATCCAATATTCTACCTGACTAGGAGGATAGATTGGGTTGGACACACTTTTCCCAGACTTTTGTGGTATAATTTTGACCTAATCCCCCTACCTATCCAAAAGGCCTATGGGATATATTTTTATCCACCTTTGATAAAGATATTATCAATCAGATATTTTTCTAATATGTTATTTACTTTGTTTTAGTGTGGAACCATCAGAGAATCTACAATCCCTGATGGAGAAGAATCAGTCCCTGGTAGAGGAGAATGAAAAATTAAGTCGTGGTCTGAGCGAGGCAGCTGGTCAGACAGCCCAGATGTTGGAGAGGATCATTTTGGTAAGCCCCCAAGAATAAACTACTAGCAATCTGAACATTTACTAGCTTTAGTTTCCAGAATATTTAACATGCATCTCATTATGAGAGACAGGTTATATTGAAAGAAATGTATTTGTATTACCATATCCTCCAGGGAGCCCCTCTGGGGTAAATATGTGGGCTTATAATCAAACATACAGAAAAGTTAAAAGAATTGTACAGTGAACACCTATGTATCTACCACAAAGAATCTACATAAATCCCATTTTAAAATAGATTCATTTAAAAATACCAGAAAGTAAAGAACCAAGTACCTCTGTCACCTTAAATCCTGCCTAATCTTTATCCATAATACCAAGTAACCATTCCTTCTCCAAGATTTTAGTTATTTTCCATCTCTCTTCCCCTAATGTTGTCACATTTCATATCCCATACTAACAGCTGCCATGGTGAGATACAACAGCTGGGAAATTAATTTTAATTCATTTTCCATGTGATTGATTTCCAAATAGTGGATCACTATATAACTGATTACACGAGTTCTGACTCCTACTACCTGCTTGTCTGTCAGTAACCTCCTGGATCAGTGCATGCTGACTCTATCACTAAGGTTTTTCTACTAGTCTAAATACAACTCAATCTTTGATAGCACGACTGTTGCCAGAAGCAAAAATAACTTTCCACCAAAATATAATTGAACCTCTGTAATGTATACACCTTCGTGCATCAGTGTGCTCTCTAGTCAAGGAAAGATAAGCTGCTTAAAGATTTCTTTCAAGTGGGCTAAATCCTACGTCCATTGTATTGTCCATTACTAACGGAGGGTGAAAATGGGATATAGGGGATTTTTATATACAGTTTTCTGTCTCCAGTGCTGTATTTATGCTTTGAAGTAACTCTAGAAGCTGTGTTTCACATGTATGTGAATGAGGCTGATGTAACAGAAACTACTTCTTATTCTATCCACATACTCATCCGACCTTTATAAGGTTGTTACAGTGTCTGCCTGATAGGCTTATTATTTGATATCCTGTCAGAACTTCATAACAAGCACAACATTTTTGTCCTATATAAACGATTCTTTCCAGATCTGTTATAGTATCCAGCATGTTACAGATACTGTGATTGAAATAAAACTGAAAATATCAATCACCCTTCCCAAAACGTAAGCTGCCTTCTGCTGTTTCTTCTTTCTCTACCATCATTCTTGTGCCGTACCCTTTTTCTTGCTGTCTTTTGCTAAAACTAGCCTACCATATCAAATAGTATAACTTAAAAAAAAAATCTCAGCTCAAATTTAGTGTGAGGCCCTTTTATGTTTTAAATGCCCTTATGCTGGGGCTAGGGAACAGCGTAGTGTAGGAGGCAGTTTAAAGTAAGTGGGGTTTTTTGTTTGTTTGTTTTTTGTCTTTTTTTGTTTGTTTTTTTTGTTTGTTTGTTTTGCAAACAGCAAGGACTAACATGCCAGGAAATATTGCTTTTTCCCCTCAGTTGCAAAGTTCTCTATGGAATTAAGGCTTCACACTCCACCCCATAGTCTGAGTTTCATGGCAAGCATAAAACCTAGCTGCTCGGATGCTATTTTTAGTAGCTCATGTTGACTGAAGGGCTAATTTCCATGACTCTTTTAAAAAACACATTTTTCACTAAATAACCAAAGCCCACTAAATCCTCTGTTACAGCAAAGGAGACAGCCTCTCTACCTAGCTTTTAATTCATAGGAGTAGGAGAGCATAATTATGTGAGGCTGTCAGGCACCGCCACTGATGATCTCCTGGGTCTTTGTTGCAGACAGAGCAAGCGAATGAAAAAATGAACGCCAAGCTAGAAGAGCTCAGGCAGCATGCGGCGTAAGTTGCCCACCAGATATTTGTTAGCAACCTATAGCATCTTAGTATATAATCGTGGAGCCTCTGGCCTTTGTCATATGAATAACCCTTGGGTTCTTTTTGTTTGAATTTTCAGCTGCAAACTGGATCTTCAAAAGCTAGTGGAGACTTTGGAAGACCAGGAATTGAAAGAAAATGTAGAGATAATTTGTAACCTGCAGCAATTGATTACCCAGTTATCGGTAAGCCAAGTAGGGGCAGTGTAAATAGGCATATCACTTTCATTTGTTTCTCTTGACACATACAAGCCTTTCTAGCTCTGTGCCTTTTGCTGAAACAACTAGATTGTGAGCCGCTTGAGGACAGAGGTCGTGGATCATTTGATATGATCTGAATATTCAGTTTGTTAAAACACTCATAGGTTACATATACAATGCACATCAGTATTTCAGTATTCTAATCAAATAACAGAAGCAACAACATAGCAGTGCAAAATTGCCTAGGTAGCAAGAGCAGCAGTCATTGATTTGCTGTCCTCACAGTGTAGGCTAACTTAAAAAGAGGACTTGTACCATACCCCAATTTTAAGTAAGCTAAATTCTGACAGATAGCTTAAGGCAACCAGGGAATACCATAAGCCTCTTTTATAACCAATAATAAGTAAGTTTGAATGATTGTTCTACCATAAGTTCCCATTTTTGTTTATTTTTAGAACCATTATAGTAGTGGCAGGTGTGTTTTGGGGGTGGGGATGGTTATTTGTTGTTTTTCCCAGAAGAAAAATTTTCACAATCCCACTATCCCTAAAAATCTATTTTTGTTTTGGTGTTCCATCTCTTAGTCCTTAGGCATATATGCTTTTAAAAAAAAAATTGAAATCGTACTATAACATACTATGTTAAGTGGTAATGGTTGGTTTTGTTCTGTCTACACTCTGTTGTTTATTATTCTGAAACAGTAATGTGTATGCAGATGCCTGGTGGTAATTCCTAGCTCTTGGGCAGAGATTTTAATTTTACCAGAACCATGAGACTGTAGTCCCTGGTCTTGCCCAATGTTTTCTAGAGTTGTCAATAGTGTGTCACAAAATTATCCACACATAGATTTATTCTTGAAGAGAATATTTTAAAAATGCCATACAATATTGTCAGGACTCGTTATGATGGCCAGCTCTAAGAAATTAAATGAGTAAACTCCCCAAAGACTATTAGGCAGTGTTTTAGAATAAGGAGTACTGTAAAGCTATCATGAGCAGTCCAAGATGACAGCTCATTTATCCAACAAACAGGGTACAGTAATTGAGAGCCTGGGCTCTAGAGCCACACAGACCCTGGTTTGAAGCCAGTTCTGCCACTTCCTAGCTATGTAATCTTACTAAATGCTGTATTACTATCAAAAGGAAAGAATTTAAGTGATTCAAATAGGGGTTAAAAGCATTATTCATCTGGGCGCAGTAGCTCATGCCTGTAATCCCAGCACTTTGGGAGGCCAAGGTGGGCAGATCACCTGAGGTCTGGAGTTCAAAACTAGCCTGGCCAAAATGGTGAAACCCCGTTTCTACTGAAAATACAAAAATTAGCCAGGTGTAGTGGCGTGCACCTGTAGTCCCAGGTACTTGGGAGGCTGAGGTAGGAGAACTGCTTGAACCCAGGAGGTGGAGGTTGCAGTGAGCCGAGATTGTGCCACTGCACTCCAGCCTGGATGACAGAGCGAGACTTCATCTCAAAAAAAAGAAGAAGAAGAAGAAGAAGAAGCATTATTTAGCTGATGCACTCAGGGTACACTTGAACTCCAGGTAACTTCCCAAGTAAAGCAAGATTGGAGCTTTATAGAGTAAAGAGAAGAAAGGGTTGTATGTCCGTGTGGTTTAGCTCAGGTAACAGTTTTTAATGTTAATTGATGTGAAACTTTTGGTTGGAGATTGTTTCATTTTTTTATACCTCTTCCTCAGGAATATACTGATGCAATCCTATCCGGATAACTGTTATTATATTTTGAGAGTTGTTCTTACAAGCCTTGTAGTTTCTCAGTTGGTCAAGGTTCACAGGTGGGAGAGGTGGCAAAATAGGGGTAACGGGGAAAGGAGGCGAGGGTTGAAGGCAAGGAAAATTGGGAATCCTCTCTCATGTGTGCTTTCTTTTATATCAGCAATGTAAGCAAAGTGCAGTGGGATCATAAAACAAAGGATGATTAACTGTTAGTCCAGAAAATTCAGGAAGGCATCATAGAAGAAACTGGGTCCTAAAAATGAACAGGAGTTTGCCATGCAGACAAAAGGGAAGGGACAGGCCAACTCTGGGCACACTGCTTATGAGTTAGCCCTGCTCCACCAGGAAAAATTTAAGAGCTTTTATATAAAATAAATAAGGTTTTTTAAAAAGGGACTAGACTATATATAGAGGAAAAGATATATATAAAAGCAAAGAGGTATGAAAGTTTAAAAAATGGCAAGAACTTCAATGTGGCTGAAGTATAGAGTACTTGTTAGACAACGGCTATCACAAGGTTAAATTTCACAATTATAATGCCACTCAAATGCAACTGAAACATCTGATACATGAAAACCTTGTGTGAGCTGCCTCAGAATTAAGATAATCTAGGCTGCAGAAGCCCACTGGAGCCAAAACTTACAAGCTCAGAAATAGTGACCCAGGGTACCCACCATTGTTCATGGCCATCACACCAATCTTAGAGGATTAATACCACCTCATTTCTGGGGCTTCAAGTCACATAGGAAAGATGAAGGAAACCCGTGGAACCAAATTAATAAAATAAAGCATCCTCAGTGAGAATCTGGCAATATGACTGGTGCCTGGTGTGCCTGTAGAGGGAGTTGCTAGTGGTGGCTGGCTCAGAGGAACTCCGTAGAGTCGCTGTGTCTGCCACTTAAATGTACTTGGCACACACAGTAGGAGGGTGCTAAAGATTGCCACAAACTGATAAAGTTCCTGGCTTCCATCCACTGTCACAGTTAGGCAGAGTAAGCCCTTTTATCCAGGAGTCCTGCTGGACTCCTGAATCAGAGTTCTCCACATCTATTGTTCGGAGACCCTCCCAGCTATATATTTTTTTGGAAATACACAACAATGTATCCCATGGCTTTTATTAAGACTCACTACAGTGAAAGCAAAATGTTTCAAAAGTAAGTGCTTGTGCCCTTCATTCTGGATTAAAACTATTTTTATTTTAAGTGACTAGTGAACACCCCCTTTTCCATTATAAAGGCAACCATTGTTCCTAGATATTCTTCCTGGGGCTTTAAGCGCTAAACTGTACCATTTCTTCCTTTAAAATATAATTCAAGCAAACCTCCTTGTGCAGTTACCTGTGAGGAAATTCAAGCAGTCCTTTCAGTTCCTACAAAATCAAATGATCTTTTTTGTTTATATCCTCACCTCCAAGACCAGTTCCATAAAAAGCATTTTGCATGCCCAGTAACGGTACCACCTACAAACACAAACTTCATCTTGGAGGATATTGCTGGTTAATGTAGCACAGTGTACCCTGGCCTTGTTCCCCTAACCATCACCTTTATGAAATCACGTTTTATTTTTAAGAGGTTCTTGGTTACAGTCTTAGAATCGGGGGAAAGAGGGCTGTGAGACTGAAATAAATCTTATTGTCATATATTTACATTTAGGATTATAGAGGCAGAATTCTGCCATGTTCATGCAGAACATGTCACCATAGCCCTAAGCTTAAACCTTAGTATTGTAAAATTTCACTGGGCCAAAAGCCAAAGATAAACCCAGAGTAACAACATATCTTCTTCAAGGATTAACCCATCTACTTTTGATCCTAACTCTGGAAGGTACTAGAGAAAGTCTCCAAAGGCCAGTGTTTTAGGCCCTAATAATCTAGGACAGGCCTCTGATTAGTCCTTATACTGAAAATTGAAACATGGGAGGGAGGCAAGGGTAACCATTATAGATTTTTTTTAATCCTTTTTAAGAATAATTTAGTATGTCCTGCACTTGGAGAATCACCAGTACTACAAATCATCATGAGAAAGGATGTGGGAATACTGAAGCTTCCTTTAAATTCTCTTTGAGCCTCACTGGTTGGGAGTTTCTGAGCAGAATAAGGGAAATGCTTCATAAATAGCACTTATTAAGGATCTCTTCAGGCCAGGCGCAGTGGTTTATGCCTGTAATCCAAACTCTTTGAGAGACCGAGGCAGGTGGAACCCTGGAGCCCAAGAGCTTGAGATCAGCCTAGGCAACACAGTGAGACCTTGTCTCTACAAAAAAATAAAATAAAATGAGACCATCCTTCATGACATAGTGAGACCCTGTCTACAAAAAAGTTTTTTGTTTTTTTGTTTTTTTGTTTTTTTTAGTATTTATTGATCATTCTTGGGTGTTTCTCGGAGAGGGGGATGTGGCAGGGTCATAGGATAATAGTGGAGAGAAGGTCGGCAGATAAACACGTGAACAAAGGTCTCTGGTTTTCCTAGGCAGAGGTCCCTGCAGCCTTCTGCAGTGTTTGTGTCCCTGGGTACTTGAGATTGGGGAGTGATGATGACTCTTAACGAGCATGCTGCCTTCAAGCATCTGTTTAACAAAGCACATCTTGCACCGCCCTTAATCCATTTAACCCTGAGTTGACACAGCACATGTTTCAGAGAGCACGGGGTTGGGGGTAAGGTTATAGATTAACAGCATCCCAAGGCAGAAGAATTTTTCTTAGTACAGAACAAAATGGAGTCTCCTATGTCTACTTCTTTCTACACAGACACAGTAACAATCTGATCTCTCTTTCTTTTCCCCACATTTCCCCCTCTTCTTTTCGACAAAACTGCCATTGTCATCATGGCCCGTTCTCAATGGTCGCTGTCTCTTCGGAGCTGTTGGGTACACCTCCCAGACGGGGCGGCCGGGCAGAGGCGCTCCTCACTTCCCAGACGGGGCAGCCAGGCAGAGGCGCTCCTCACCTCCCAGACGGGGCGGCCGGGCAGAGGCACTCCTCACCTCCCAGACGGGGCAGCCGGGCAGAGACGCTCCTCACCTCCCAGACGGGGCGGCCGGGCAGAGGCGCTCCTCACCTCCCAGACGGGGCGGCCAGGCAGAGGCACTCCTCACATCCCAGACGATGGGCGGCCGGGCAGAGGCGCTCCTCACTTCCCAGAGGGGGCGGCTGGGCAGAGGCGCTCCTCACTTCCTAGACGGGGTGGCGGCCGGGCAGAGGCACTCCTCACATCCCAGACAATGGGCGGCTGGGTAGAGGCGCTCCTCACCTCCCAGACAGGGTGGCCGGGCAGAGGTGCTCCTTACTTCCCAGATGGGGCGGCCGGGCAGAGGCGCTCCCCACTTCCCTGACGGGGTGGCCGGGCAGAGACGCTCCTCTCTTCCCAGACGGGGCGGCTGCCGGGCAGAGGCGCTCCTCACTACTCAGATGGGGCGGCCGGGCAGAGGCGCTCCTCAGTTCCCAGACGGGGCGGCCGGGCAGAGATGCTCCTCACATCCCAGATGGGGTGGTGGCCAGGCAGAGGCGCTCCTCACTTCCCAGACGGGGTGGCGGCCGGGCAGAGGCGCTCCTCACTTCCTAGACGGGGTGGCGGCCGGGCAGAGACGCTCCTCACCTCCCAGACGGGGTGGCGGCCGGCCAGAGGCGCTCCTCACTTCCCAGACGGGGCGGCCGGGCAGAGGCGCTCCTCTCTTCCCAGACGGGGCAGCCGGGCAGAGGGGCTCCTCACATCCCAGACAATGGGCGGCCAGGCGGAGACGCTCCTCACTTCCTAGATGGGGTGGCGGCCGGGCAGAGGCGCTCCTCACTTCCCAGACAGGGTGGCCGGGCAGAGGCGCTCCTCACTTCCCAGACGGGGCGGCCAGGCAGAGGGGCTCCTCACATCCCAGACAATGGGCGGCCAGGTGGAGACGCTCCTCACTTCCTAGATGGGGTGGCGGCCGGGCAGAGGCTGTAATCTTAGCACTTTCGGAGGCCAAGGCAGGCGGCTGGGAGGTGGAGGTTGTAGCGAGCCGAGATCACGCCACTACACTCCAGCCTGGGCAACATTGAGCATTGAGTGAGCGAGACTCCGTCTGCAATCCCAGCACCTCGGGAGGCCGAGGCGGGCAGATCACTCGAGGTCAAGAGCTGGAGACCAGCCTGGTCAACACGGCGAAACCCCGTCTCCACCAAAAATACAAAAACCAGTCAGGCGTGGTGGCGCGTGCCTGCAATCCCAGGCACTCGGCAGGCCGAGGCAGGAGAATCACGGGAGCCGGAGGCAGGGAGGTTGCAGCGAGCTGAGATCAGGGCAGTACAGTCCAGCCTCGGCAACAGAGGGAGATGGGAGAGGGAGAGGGAGAGGGAAAGGGAGAGAGGGGGAGAGGGAGAGGGAGCTGGGTGTGGTGGTGCACACTTGTAGCCCCAGCTAGTCAGGAGGCTGAGGTGGGAGGATCATTTGAGCCCGGGAGGTGGAGGTTGCAGTGAGCTGAGATGGCAGCACCACATTCCAGCCTGAGTGAAAGAGCGAGACTCTGTCTCAAAAAAGAGCGAGGGGAGAGGGGTCTCTTCACTTCTCACATTAAAGGTACTAAAAGTTAAGTTTCAACAACTATGTAATGTTTCATAAGGGTGATATAGAGACTCCATGTACTAACCCTAAATTCTTAGCTGTTGAGCTAATAGCTTTTTCACCTATGACCTCCTTAAGTACATGACTTCCTGGAAATAATTCTTTTTTCCCAGGGCTTTGAAGAATCACTTACACAGAAGTGGTAATCCATATCTTACAATACCAAATAAAGCCTAAATTCCAGTGGTGAGAACAGAGCTTGCTAATATGATAGCCTATAAACAAATTAGTCCTATTAAGTAGTTTTAGTTTTCCCTTCTAGGTGGCATTTGTTTGAATGCCCCAAAAAATAATTTGCCAAAGAATTAGTGCTTACCCTTTTCCTCCTAGTTACCTGGAGTAGCACCATATCATCTGTTCTTTTTTTCCCTTTTTTCTTTTTTTCTATTTTTAGATTTAGGGGGTACAAGTGCAGTTTTGTTACATAGATATATTGGGTAGTACCGAAGACTGGATTTTTACTGTAGCCGTCACCTGAATACTGTACTTCGTACCCAATAAGTAATTTCTCATCCCTCACCATCCCCCAACCCTTTCACTCTTCCAAGTCTCCAATGTCTGTTATTCCACTATGCCCATGTGTACACATTATTTAGTTCCCACTTATAAGTAAGGACATGCAGTATTTGACTTTCTGAGTTATTTCACTTAAGATAATGGCCTCTAGTTTCATTCAAATTGCTGCAAGAGACATGATTCCATTCTTCTTATGGTTGAGTAGTATTCCATGGTGTGACTACTACTATTCCAGTAGTAGTCCATGGTGTATCAATGGATGATCGGATAAAGAAAATGTGGTATGGTATACACACACCACATACACACTTAGATTGATTCCATATCTTTATGATCAGTTCTTATTTACATGAGGGACAGAGGCTGCAGTACCTTTATCTGACTTCAAGAGCACATTTTTCTGGGAGTACCCATCTAAGGCATTTATTTCTTTCTGTTTTTTGTTTTTGTTTTTGTTTATGTTTTTTGATTTTTGTTTTTTCTTCAAGATGGAGTCTTGCTCTGTCTCCCAGGCTGGAGTGCAGTGGCACAATCTTGGCTCACTGCAACCTCCGCCCCCCAGGTTTAAGCAATTCTCCTGCCTCAGCCTCCAGAGTAGCTGTGATTACAGGTGCTCGCCACCACGCCCGGCTAATTTTTTTTGTATTTTTAGTAGAGACGGGGTTTCATCATGTTGGCCAGGCTGATCTCGAACTCCTGACCTCGTGACCTGCCTGCCTTGGCCTCCCAAAGCGCTGGGATTACAAGCATAAGCCACCGTGCCTGGCTAGGCATTTATTTCTTTAGAGAGGAAGATCCTGCTACCTTGACTGACTATAAAAATAAAAAATAACCATTCTATTTACTTTTCTGATGCATTGCCGTTATTTGATATGTCTGTTCGTAGAATGGTATGTCCCCATAAGAACTGGCTAGGCTTGTACATTAATAGAGGTATACTAAGCGGTAGATGCATAAAAAGAAAGGGTAGAGTCCATAAAATGGGTTAAACTTTGGCCTGTTGGAATGGCTAAATGTTTCACTCTGGCCCAAATGTCTCTGGCAGGGCAGGAGAAGTGCAAGAAATATGTCAGTTGCCACATGACCTTATTTTTTATAAGAACTACACAATTGTCCTTTATGAAGAAGAAAGACTCTTGAGAGATGGGAAATGGAAACGTGACTATTGGGGTTTCTGTAACTATAAAATGGGTCCAATATCTTAAACAGTCTCTGTATACACTTAAAAAAAATTAAATAACCAATATAAAATCCACCAGTAAGCTTTACTTCAGACTCTTTCCCTAAACCAAAACATTTGTTACTGCAGGATGAAACTGTTGCTTGCATGGCTGCAGCCATTGATACTGCGGTGGAGCAAGAAGCCGTAAGTAATTGGCCCCTTTGTGTAGAACCAGGAGCTCTAACTGCCGTTTCCTATAATTTATCACTCAACTGAAAAAGAGAACCTGTGATTGTTACCATCCTCCATAGAATGCCTGTTAAATCCAGAAATCTTTAGTGTAAATCTCAGCTTCATAAAATCCCTACCTTGGATAGGCTCTACCACTAATAGTATAACTGGTAATGGGGGGCAGGACTTCTCAAGAATGTAATGTTCCATATTTGCAACCCAGCTGACTGATTTCTTGTTAGAGGCTAGTATTCTGCATCAACCGTCCAGCAAGTTAAAAATGAGGAGAGGAAAAAATGAGGAAATTATGGCAAAGTCAAAAAAGCATTAGAGGAGAAACAGAAGAGAATTTTTTCTATGGATGAGATATTAGGGGCTAAAAGAACCAAGGAAAATAATTTAGGTGTTCAGATCACAAGGATAGATAAAATGTGTTAGATGTTGACTAAAGGTTATAAAGACAAAATGGAAGGCTGGATGATGGATTGCTTGAGACAGGCTTTTCTCCCTAAAATGAATCTATGTCAGTAGTTTTCACATTCTGAAAGAAGGAAAATACTAGATCAGGTACTAGAGGTCAGCTGTGTGAGAACAAATGAACCCTTTTCTCAATTTCCAGGACCTTCTCTCCTGTAAGAACCCCTTGGAATGAGGTAAAAGTAAGAAATGCCATCCAGATCAATAAAGGAAAGAGCAAAGAAAGTTAGTTGATACTAAAAGAGTCCATTAAAGTATATAAGAAATAAGGTGCTTGAGAGAGCAGGGAACTAGGCTAGCTATTTATTTCAGATACTTAAAACAAATGTATGCAGAGCCACTGTTGTAAAGGAACAGAGATATTGTTAATGGAGAAGTGCCTGTGAGACTTGATGAAATAGTGCCTAAGGAACTCCATTTGCTTGTTTCTCTTATAAATCATTATCCTGATTTTTTTCCAGCAAGTAGAAACCAGTCCAGAGACGAGCAGGTCTTCTGACGCTTTTACCACTCAGCATGCTCTCCGTCAAGCGCAGATGTCTAAGGAGCTGGTTGAGTTGAATAAAGCGCTTGCACTGAAAGAGGCCCTGGCTAGGAAGATGACTCAGAATGACAGCCAACTGCAGCCCATTCAGTACCAATACCAGGTAAACTATTTCCTAGGGCAGTATTTGTTCATGTCTACAGTCTC
The DNA here is from genome assembly GCF_029289425.2 of Pan paniscus. Taxonomy (NCBI): domain Eukaryota; kingdom Metazoa; phylum Chordata; class Mammalia; order Primates; family Hominidae; genus Pan; species Pan paniscus. The sequence goes on from NC_073272.2 coordinate 70,030,805, forward strand.
TTAAACTGAATGGGAAGAAAACAACAAGCATACAATTTTTGATGATGAAAAGACAACAAAACGTATATAGTATAATGGGAGTTGTACTGTTGGTTTAAAAAGAGGATACATTCAGGACAGGGAGCGTGTAATTTTGTTCCATTTAATCTATCTAATGCCTTACCTTATGCCACAGGTATTTAATAAATAGTTTGATAACATTATAATAAATGTGGTCCCTGCTTATAGAGAAATTATATTCTAATAACTATGCTTGGATTCTGAGAAAAAACACATCTTTTGGTAAATAGTCTGGGTTATAGTATGAATTATGAAGACACTAGTGGATGTCACATGACTTGACAAATGGCTAAACTTTTTTCTGATGATAGTTCTAAGTGGCCTTTGCCAATTAATAGTCAGGTCTTTACTTAAAGGCAAATCCTTGGCTTTCAGGTTACCCACAAGAAATGGCCCTTGCTCCAGACTTATTTTCCCTTGCAGACCAGTGTTTCTCACTGTTTGTAATTACAGACAAAGGGATATTAGGATGGGTGGTAGGGGGAAGAATGGGTTGTTTTCCCGTCCAGCTATATCCTACTACTCCCAAGGTATTATGTGCTTATATTGAGGAACAGCTCTAGTATCCATGCTTTCTTATTCCCCCATGGAAACTGTTCATATGACATACTTTATTTCCAATCTACAACCATTAAAAACACTTTATTAGTTTACACTGTACAGTTGTTCTCACATCTGAAATAAGACACAGGGGCAGGGAGAGCTTTTGGATTGGACTGCAGTTGTCCTAGCACCCGATCTATCCTGGGAAGTAGCCTTTTGAAGACAGAAGTGGGGAGGAGAGAACAGTGGACAAGAGAGGTGGACAGTTGGCCCAAGGATGCCCTTGGTCCCTTCCCTCCTGAGGGCCTTTTCCAGGGGATCCCCCAGGGCCCACGACTACAGGACCTTCACCAGGAAACCAGGCTGAATGGGAAGAGGGTTCACAGTATTGGCGGGGGCTGGGAAGTGGGGCCAGGATGAGGAGGAAGGACAGCTTCTGGCTTTCTTCCCAGCTGCTGGGGGTTGGAGCTGTTTTTTGGCACTGTCTACAAGGTCTTCCTGGGGTTGGGAGGAGGAGGAACTGGGGGTTTAAGATTCTTTCCTTGTGGAGTTAGGATTCTTTCCATTTGAAGAGGGGCCATCTGGTCTATGGTGAGGTTCCCAAGGCATAAACAGTCAGGGTCTTCTGCCTCCTGCCTCCCCAGGACTTCCACCCCTGCCTGGCTGGCATCATCTAGACAGCCTTTTGTAAAACCAAGACAAGTGAGAGAGGTGAGCAGAGCTGGAACCAAGCCAGGAGCAGGGAAAGAAAAAAATGTATGCTTTCTCCAGGCCCTCCAATTTATCTTCCTCTTCCAAGAGGAGAGACTATAGGGTTGGTTTTTGTTGGTGGTGGTTCCCAATCTCAGAAGTCCAGATGAGGCTAGTGTTTTCTACCTGTTCTTGGTCTAGACAGCCCCAGTCCCTCCCCAGGCTACACTAATGGCTGGCCTAGATCAGTAGTTGGCAGATTCTCATGCATCTCAGAATCATCCGGAAGGCTCCTTAAAACCCCAGCTTGCAGGTCCCCATTCCATAAGCTCTAATTCAGTGGGTCTTGGGCGGGGCCAATAATTTGCACGTCTATCAAGTTCCCAGGTGATATTCCTGCTGCTGGAATGCAATACGAGAACCACTGGCCTAGAATGGTGCCCACAGTCACATCCTCAGCAACCTGGTGTCCCCTGGGCAGTACTAAGGAGCTGGACCACAGCTGGCAAAGCCCAGCCTTAGGGGTACCAACATCACCTGGGAAGCTGCTGGGAATGGTCTTGGGGTGAGCCCCCGGTGCAGAGAAGTAAACTAAGGCACAGAGTTCAGCGGCAGAACTGGGAGAGGAGCAGGATACCAGGGCCCAGTAGAGAACGGATGGGGCTGCAGGACCCTACAACAAGTACTCATGCTTTTTTTAAATTGCCAGCTCTCATACGTTTTCACAGTAAAGACAAAAAAAGTGTTTCTGCTAATTAATTTTCACCACTTTTTCCCCCTAGGTTAGAGGTTGCTTCCAAAATAATAACTGAGTTGCCAATAGAGATTTTTTTCCCTTTTGTTATCATGGTCTTTTTGAACTTTTAAAAACTTAGTTTTTTGTAATGCCAGCACTTTGGGAGGCTGCAGTGGGCAGGTCACTTGAGCCCAGGAGTTTGAGACCAGCCTGGGCAACATGGCGAAACCCTGGCTCCACAAAAAATACAAAAATTAGCCGGGCCTGGTGGTGTGAGCCTGTGGTCCCAGCTACTTGGGAGGCTGAGGTGGGAGGATCATCTGAGCACAGGGAGGTGGAGGCTGCAGTGAGCTGAGATCACACCACTGCAATCCAGCCTGAGTGACAGAGTGAGACCATCCCAACAAAAAAAACTTTGGCTGGGCATGGTGCTCACACCTGTAATCCTAGCACTTTGGGAGGCCAAGGCAGGTGGATCACTTGAGGCCAGAAGTTCGAGACCAGCCTGGTCAACATGGTGAAACCCTGTCTCTACTAAAAATACAAAAATTAGCTGCATGCCTTTAATCCCAGCTACTTGGGAGGCCGAGGCGGGAGAATCGCTTGAACCCGGGAGGTGGAGGTTGCAGTGAGTCCAGATTGCACCACTGCACTCTAGCCTGGGTGACAGAGTGAGACCCTGTCTCAAAAAAACAAACAAACAAAAAACTTAATTTTTATCTATGTCAAACAAATGCATATATATCATTTTTTAAAGTCAAATACTATAATACTTAGAAAAGTCAAAGCAGTCCTCTATTCCTATTCTGACATTTACCTCCATATTTCTAGATAAGAATTGGCAGTATAATTATGTTACATTTTTTAGATAAATATCTATTGACCTCCCACGATGGAAGACAAGAACGTAGCTCTCTTATCCCACCACCTGTGCACACTGCCTCACCTTCTTCTTTCAAAATGGTTATATCACCCTTTTTGTTTAAATGAGTATTTAGTGTTTAAATTTTTCTGATTACATAAATATGTTTAAAGTTGAGCCATATAGTATGATTGCATTTCCTTGTATAGCTCTTTGTCTTTGCTAGAGATAATAATCTCATTTTTTCCATTTACTTAGTTTTCGATATACCTGTCAATAATTTTATCTCCAAACTTCTTGACAAAACTGTAAAACTCATCCCAGCACTTTGGGAGGCCGAGGCGGGGGGATCACGAGGTCAGGAGATAGAGACCATCCTGGCTAACACGGTGAAACCCCGTCTCTACTAAAAATACAAAAAATTAGCCGAGCATGGTGGTGGGCGCCTGTAGTCCCAGCTACTGGGGAGGCTGAGGCAGGAGAATGGCGTGAACCCAGGAGGCGGAGCTTGCAGTGAGCCGAGATCACGCCACTGCACTCCAGCCTGGGCGACAGAGCAAGACTCCATCTCAAAAACAACAACAACAACAACAACAACAACAACAAAAAAAAAAACTATAAAACTCTTCATTGATAATTTATCAATCCGTTTCTTTCCTGAAAACAACCGTTCTGGAATCTTCTGTCCTGATTTGCTTTCTCTAGGGCTGTTGCCCACTCACCAGTTTGGGACCATCATCCTGGGGATTTGCTTCACTTCTTTCTCATCTCTGTGTTGACATGGATTTCATGTCTTCCTCCTCTTTAGTATACCCCTTTGCTTTGGTGGAGTAAAACCCCAATAGCTTTCTGAGAATGTATACATGAAAGGGAAATACATTAAAGCTTTGCATGTCTGAAAATTGCTTCTTAAAAATTCTTTTACTTGTTAGTTTGGCTGGGTTTACAGTTCTATAGAAATGTTTTCTTCATTATTTTGAAGGCCTTGCTCCATTGTCTTCTATTTCCAGTATTGCTGTTGAGAAGTCTATTATAATTTTGGATTATTTGTTATAGACCTATTTTTTTTTACTTTGGAAACTTTCAGGATCTTTTCATTGTCCCCAGGTGTTACTTAATTTCACAATGATGGACCTTGGTATGGTTTCCTGTTGTTTTTTTGTTGTTGTTGTTGTTATTGTTGTTTTTATAGAGACAGGGTCTTGCTCTGTTACCCAGGCTGGAGTGCAGTGGTGCCATCACAGCTCACTGCAGCCTCAACTTCCTGGGCTCAGGTGGTCCTCCTGCCTCAGCATCCCAAGTTGCTGGGACTACAGGCATGTGCCACCATGCCTGGCTAATTTTTTATTTTTTGTAGAGATGGGGTCTCACTATGTTGCTGAGGCTGGTCTCAAATTCCTGGTCTGTAGTGATCCTCCCAGCCTCCCAGTCCTAAAGTGCTGGGATTACAGGTATGTACCACCACACCCAGCCTTCTTTTCTCGTTTATTGTGCTTGGTGCTCGACTGGTCCTTTCAATCTAGAAATTTGTACTCCTTTCTGGGCGGTTTTTTTCCTATCATTTCTTTGATAATGCTGTCTCTACATTTTCTCTGTTTTCTCTTTCTTGCACTTCTCTTAGTCAGATATTGGACCTCTTAGATTTAGTTTCTGCTTTTCTGATCTCTTTCTTCCTATTTTCTATTTCTTTGTCTTTTTATTCCACTCTGAGAGATTTCCCTTCATTCTTAGTGAATTATTTCATTTGGCTATTAATTTCCAAGGTCTCCTTTTGATCCTGTAATTGTTCCTTCTTATAGCCTTTTATTCTTTTTGTGTGGATGCATAGCCCATCTCTAAGAATAGGAATTAAATTTTATCAAGGTTTTCTTCTTCTCCCTGCCTTGCCTTTGTTTCCTCCAGATTTCCTTTCTCTACTGTGTTTGTTTTGGTCTGTCTTTCAGGTAAGATACTTTCCTACAAATTCTAGTGAGCCATGGCTATCCATTCATATTTAAGAGGGAGGCACTAAAAGCCGATAGCAAGTTGTATGTGCATGGATTTCTCTTAGGCTAGTCAATTTCCAATAAAGAAATCTTTTATTCTTTTGCCTAGAGTTGTATGGGCCTAGTGGTGGTATGCCATCATTCTAGTAACCCAGACAAAATAAGGGAGTTGAAGTCTCTCCAATCATAGACAGACTTTTATTTAATCCCTGTCAGCAGTATGGTACTGCATCCCTGCTATTAGCTGTGTCCAACCTGTTAGGTTCGGCCTCTCCAGAAAGGAAGCCTCTGCTCTACTCTGTGGCTCTGTGGTACATATTGGCATGCTTCTTCTTGATGTTTGTCCTGTAGGAGTTATATTTTAGCTTTTTCCACTCTGGACGTCAGTTACTGCTTATCCAGCTGTTTTCTTCTTCCAAAAGTTTGTTGATATCTCTCAAATGCTTTCCTTGTCTCTTTTCATTCTCGTTGATTTATACCTCCTTTTTTGTTCATTTTCATGGGATTTCAGGAGGGAGTAAGTTAAATATGTAGCTCAATTGTCCATGTTAATAGGACATACAATGCAGCCTCTTTAAGGTCAAATGTATTTTGGCTTTTCCAGGATAAACAAAGGATTACTGGTAAGGCTGAGAAGTGATTCCTCCTTTCTTGTACTCTTGCCTAGAAACATGGGGATATGTGTTCCCCCACTGTATTTATTTATTTATTTATTTATTTATTTATTTTCTTTCTTTCTCTCTCTCTCTCTTTCTTTCTTTCTTTCTTTAACCGGAGAGGGGTATATTTATTTTCTCACATTTAAAAAAAAAAAAAAAAGCTGAACATAAGTAGTCTGGGGCACGTACAGCAGCAGAGGCCCAGGATCCTTCCTGCTTTCTGCTTCCTTGGCCTTAGGGTGTGAATCTTTTCCTCATGCTCTCAAGACAGCTGTCTGAGCACCAGCCATCACATCCACATTCCAGGCAGGAAGAAGGCAAAGGTGAAGGGTACTGCACATGTCAGCTGAGCTCCCTTTACAGGGTCTTTCCTGCAAGTCTCTCCCGACATCATCCACTTGCATGCTACAACTGCCCACCCTGGGTTGTGAGGGAGGGTAGGACATGGCTTTTGCCTGCCCGCTTGTCAGAATTGGGCAGAAGCACTGGGATTCTGTTAGTAGGGAGGAAGGAGAATAGATGCTGGGTTAACAATTTGCAGTCCCCGCCACAGCCAGGACTTAGGCAGGGGTGATTCCCACTAAAAGCCAAAGGTTTCATGCCTGGCTGCAGGGGAGAGGTGCTTGGGCTGGGGTCCTGCCTTGTCTTAACAAATACGAGGCTCTTGTTAAATATTTAACCCTGTGAGGGTGGCTTGTGGCCCACGTGCACCCGAATCAGCTGCCTGGCATGCCTCAGCCCACTCCAGGGCTTCCAATTCACCCTGGGGCAGGGGAGGCCTGGGGCACGCGGTTTTCACACACACACTCCTAGTTGATTTATTTTTCTTCTGTAATTTATAAAATTAACACTGCACTTATTGGAAGACATGAAAATCCAAAGATGGGTAGAGAAAAAGTTCACCTCCCTGTGCCCTGCCCCTGACTAACCCACGTTAACAGTCTTACCTGCTCCCAGGGGATTCTGGGATCATGGAAGGTCCTTGAGAAACTCTCTAGTCCTAGACAAGTGCTGGGGGGTGGGAGGATGGGCTGGGGAGAGAAGGGGGCTCCTCAGCAGGCCGAGCCTTGGTTGCTCAACCCTGCTGGTACTGACTACACATGGAGCGAGGAATGTGCTGAGGGCTCAGCCACGTGGGTGGTCCTTGTGGCCTCTGCCACTGCCCTGGGTAGTCGTCACTCAGCCACGTCAACAAGCGACATTGGGGAGGCAGGCCTGGGCCGCCTGAACCATCACCTCAGTCCTGGTTGACACCTCAGGCCTGGTCATTATCTGAACTTTGGCTGCAGGGCTTCTGGGCAGAAAGGGCAGATCCAACTGGCTCGTCCTAGCCATGTGCTCCCGGAGCAGCCTGCCCAGGGATCTGGAGAGCAGCAGCCGGATCCTAACCTACTCTGCACCAACAGGCAGGAAAGGGCGCCTTGAGTCTGCCACTGTAGGGTTTCAGAAGCAGGCTGACCTGAGGCTTTCCAAATTTCACGAGGGCTCCTTCTAAGGCCTGGGCTGTGTCCAGATGTTGGACCACATGCAAAGAATGGAGGCCGAGTCCAGAAAGAGGAGGGCCCTCCCCCATGGGAATGTGCACGTTGGAAGGGCTCCCCATTTGCCCCTAGATCCTAGGCTGGATGTGGGCTCAGGAGGCTAACCCCTATGGACCAGCCCACCCGTTCAGCCAATGGGCAGCCACAGCAAGGGCAGAGGGTGCAGCAGAGGCAGCCCACGTGGTCACAGGTCCCGTGGGCTCCAGAGCTCTCAGCTCCAGGCACCCCTGCCTGCCCCGCTTCGAGCCTATTGGGGGCAGACTTCCTGCTGTGTCTGGTCACTAACCTCTGCCCACACCACTAAAGGACTGTAGCTGAATTCTCCTTAGTTAAATCCTCTGCTAACACAAAAGGAAAAAGCCAAATCTCATCTCACAAGAGCTTTATTTGAGGTGCAGCATGCATGGGGCCTTGCCCCAAATGCCATGGGCATCACATTCAGGAAGAGGCAGACATCCCCACAACAGTCACATGCTGAAGCTTCTGTCTGCAATGTCTGGTGGCAGAGCTCTCACTCAGCAGACCTGTATCATTATATACATCACCATGTTATCAAAGTCCCTGGACTGGATATTGTCCCCGGGTTACAGAAGGGGTTGCACATCACATCTATGTAGGAGTTGTGCAGCTTCCAGAACATCCTGTGAATTTCATTGTCTCGAAGAGCTGTGTTGGAGGAATTCACCACCATGACAAACTTCACCTTGGAGATGGTAGTGTAGCCCTGTCTGCATAGCTGGTTAGGGAATGCACTTGTAAGACAAGGACTGCTGGGACAGCAGGTGAAGAACCTGCCAGCTGAAGGCCCTCTGTGTGCCCTCAGTTTGGAGAAGCCTGGCAACCTTGAATCACAGGAAGTGCCCAGGCTGGGCTGGTCCTGCAGTGACCATACTGGGTGCATGCCTAGATACTTCACTGGGATGACTGGTGTTTACTGGAGAAGCAAAGGGCAGGCAGCTAAGCCTTACCCAATTCTGGCTCTGGAAGCTGAGCCATTCAGACTCTGAGTCTCTGTGTGCACCTGGGATGCCTCACCCTCTTTGTGAATCAATGCCTGGTCCAGAAAGTTAACTGCAAAACCAGAGACTTCATGAATAAGGCGGACCTCCTCTGTAGAGGCCATGTTTTGTAAAATAGTGGCTACTGGTAAATGTCACCGTGGACAAGCTACATTACTGCTCTTGGAACGTCTTTGAACTCCATGGTCTCAAGTGATTTGTCCAAAGGGACTGGTCGAGAGTCTCTAGTGACTTATGAGGCAAGACCTTGTAGTCCTCTGTGGGGTAGAGCAGGTCCAGATAGACCTCTCTCTGGTTGACCAGGGCCTTCCCCATTGAGGAGATCTTCTCATCCACCACATCCAGAGATGTGTGCACCATGTACTGGAAACTCAGCTCTTTCTCCGTGGGGGTGCTGCGGATGTAGAGAGGGTAATTCTCCTTGGTGATCACCGGGATGCATATCACCATCTTGGGAGGACCAGTGCTGGGTGCCCCGCCCATTGTATTCCTAACTCTACAAAGGGGTGCCAGTAAGGAGCTATAGCTATAGTAAGAGATCTAGTCTTTTTCCCCATGGCATCTAGTCCTTTTCCCCATGGTATCAAACATGCTTGATTAACTTAAGAAGAAATAAATTTTTTTTGAGACAGAGTCTTGCTCTGTCACCCAGGCTGGAGTGTAGTGGCGCAATCTCTGCGAACTGCAACCTCCACCTCTTGAGTTCAAGCGATTCTCCTGCCTCAGCCTCCTGAGTAGCTGGGATTACAGGCCTGTGCCACCATGCCTGGCTAATTTTTGTATTTTTAGTAGAGACAGGGTTTCACCATGTTGGTCAGGCTGGTCTTGAACTCCTGACCTTAGGTTATCTGCCCACCTCGGCCTCCCAAAGTGCTGGCATTACAGGCATGAGCCACTGCACAAGGCCTGAAATAAATTCTTAATATAATCAATATGTTTTAATCACATGTGAATCACCATCTTTTTTTTTCTCTAAGAAATAAAAGCAGTTTTTAATTCAATTATTTATTTATCTAGAGACAAAGTCTCACTCTCTCGCCCAGGCTGGAGTGCAGTGGCATGATCATAGCTCACTACAGCCTTGACTTCCTGGGTTCAAGGGATCCTCCCACCTCAGCCTCCTGAGTAGCATGGTATTTTTCCTATCACCTGTAAAGAATTGCCAAAGAAAAATAGGGGGAGGGATAGGTTCTGATTAATGAAGATTACCATGAGTTGTAGTAAACCAGGACTCAAATTTTTGAATAATTCCCCCTTGTGGAGTTGGTAAGACAATTAGGGACTAAATGTGGTGTATATAATGAATAGAAACTAGTTTTCTTTTTTTTTTTTAATTATACTTTAAGTTTTAGGGTACAGGTGCACAACGTGCAGGTTTGTTACATATGTATACATGTGCCATGTTGGTGTGCTGCACCCATTAACTCGTCATTTAACATTAGGTATATCTCCTAATGCTATCCCTCCCCCGTCCCCTGACCCCACAACAGGCCCCGGTGTGTGATGTTCCCCTTCCTGTGTCCATGTGTTCTCATTGTTCAATTCCCACCTATGAGAATATGCAGTGTTTGGTTTTTTGTCCTTGCGATAGTTTGCTGAGAATGATGGTTTCCAGCTACATCCATGTCCCTACAAAGGACATGAACTCATCATTTTTTATGGCTACATAGTCCATGGTGTATATGTGCCACATTTTCTTAATCCAGTCTATCATTGTTGGACATTTGGGTTGGTTCCAAGTCTTTGCTATTGTGAACAGTGCTGCAATAGACATACGTGTTCATGTGTCTTTATAGCAACATAATTTATAATCCTTTGGGTATATACCCAGTAATGGGATGGCTGGGTCAAATGGTATTTCTAGTTCTAGATCCCTGAGGAATCGCCACACTGACTTCCACAATGGTTGAACTAGTTTCCAGTCCCACCAACAGTGTAAAAGTGTTCCTATTTCTCCACATCCTCTCCAGTACCTATTGTTTCCTGACTTTAATGATCACCATTCTAACTGGTGTGAGATGGTATCTCATTGTGGTTTTGATTTGCATTTCTCTGATGGCCAGTGATGATGAGCATTTTCTCATGTGTCTTGTGGCTGCATAAATGTCTTCTTTTGAGAAATGTCTGTTCATATCCTTTGACCACTTGTTGATGGGGTTGTTTGTTTTTTTCTTGTAAATTTGTTTGAGTTCATTGTAGATTCTGGATATTAGCCTTTTGTCAGATGAGTAGGTTGCGAAAATTTTCTGCCATTCTGTAGGTTGCCTGTTCACTCTGACGGTAATTTCTTTTGCTGTGCAGAAGCTCCTTAGTTTAATTAGATCCCATCTGTCAATTTTGGCTTTTGTTGCCATTGCTTTTGGTGTTTTAGACATGAAGTCTTTGCCCATGCCTATGTCCTGAATGGTATTGCCTAGGTTTTCTTCTAGGGTTTTTATGGTTTTAGGTCTAACATGTAAGTCTTTAATCCATCTTGAATTAATTTTTGTATAAGGTGTAAGAAAGGGATCCAGTTTCAGCTTTCTACATATGGCTAGCCAGTTTTCCCAGCACCATTTATTAAATAGGGAATCCTTTCCCCATTGCTTGTTTTTGTCAGGTTTGTCAAAGATCAGATAGTTGTAGATATGTGGCATTATTTCTGAGGGCTCTGTTCTGTTCCATTGGTCTATATCTCTGTTTTGGTACCAGTACCATGCTGTTTTGGTTGCTGTAGCCTTGTAGTATAGTTTGAAATCAGGTAGCATGATACCTCCAACTTTGTTCTTTTGGCTGAGGATTGACTTGGCAATGCAGGCTCTTTTTTTGTTTCCATATGAACTTTAAAGTAGTTTTTTCCAATTCTGTGAAGAAAGTCATTGGTAGCTTGATGGGGATGGCATTGAATCTATAAATTACCTTGGGCAGTATGGCCATTTTCACAATATTGATTCTTCCTACCCATGAGCATGGAATGTTCTTCCGTTTGTTTGTATCCTCTTTTATTTCGTTGAGCAGTGGTTTGTAGTTCTCCTTGAAGAGGTCCTTCACATCCCTTGTAAGTTGGATTCCTAGGTATTTTATTCTCTTTGAATCCATTGTGAATGGGAGTTCACTCATGATTTGGCTCTCTGTTTGTCTGTTATTGGTGTATAAGAATGCTTGTGATTTTTGCACATTGATTTTATATCCTGAGACTTTGCTGAAGTTGCTTATCAGCTTAAGGAGATTATGTGCTGAGATGATGGAGTTTTCTAGATATACAATCATGTCATCTGCAAACAGGGACAATTTGACTTTCTCTTTTCCTAATTGAATACTCTTTATTTCCTTCTCCTGCCTGATTGCCCTGGCCAGAACTTCCAACACTATGTTGAATAGGAGTGGTGAGAGAGGGCATCCCTGTCTTGTGCCAGTTTTCAAAGGGAATGCTTCCAGTTTTTGCCCATTCAGTATGATATTGGCTGTGGGTTTGTCATAGATAGTTCTTATTATTTTGAGATACGTCCCATCAATACCTAATTTAATGAGAGTTTTTAGCATGAAGGGTTATTGAATTTTGTCAAAGGCCTTTTCTGCATCTACTGAGATAATCATGTGGTTTTTGTCATTGGTTCTGTTTATATGCTGGATTACATTTATTGATTTTCGTATGTTGTACCAGCCTTGCATCCAGGGATGATGCCCACTTGATCATGGCAGATAAGCTTTTTGATGTGCTGCTGGATTCGGTTTGCCAGTATTTTATTGAGGATTTTTGCATCAATGTTCATCAAGGATATTGGTCTAAAATTCTCTTTTTTTCTTGTGTCTCTGTCAGGCTTGGGTATCAGGATGATGCTGGCCTCATAAAATGAGATAGGGAGGATTCCCTCTTTTTCTGTTGATTGGAATAGTTTCAGAAGCAGTGGTACCAGCTCCTCCTTCTACCTCTGGTAGAATTCGGCTGTGAATCCATCTGGTCCTGGACTCTTTTTGGTTGGTAAGCTATTAATTATTGCCACAATTTCAGATCCTGTTACTGGTCTATTCAGAGATTCAACTTCTTCCTGGTTTAGTCTTGGGAGGGTGTATGTGTCGAGGAATTTATCCATTTCTTCTAGATTTTCTAGTTTATTTGCGTAGAGGTGTTTATAGTATTCTCTGATGGTAGTTTGTATTTCTCTGGGATCGGCGGTGATATCTCCTTTATCATTTTTTATTGCATCCAGTCTATTTGATTCTTCTCTCTTTTCTTCTTTATTAGTCTTGCCAGCGGTCTATGAATTTTGTTGATCTTTTCAAAAAACCAGCTCCTGGATTCATTGATTTTTTTGAAGGGTTTTTTGTGTCTCTATTTCCTTCATTTCTGCTCTGATCTTAGTTATTTCTTGCCTTCTGCTAGCTTTTGAATGTGTTTGCTCTTGCTTCTCTAGTTCTTTTAATTTTGATGTTGGGGTGCCAATTTTAGATCTTTCCTGCTTTCTCTTGTGGGCATTTAGTGCTATAAATTTCCCTCTACACACTGCTTTGAATGTGTCCCAGAAATTCTGGTATGTTGTGTCTTTGTTCTCATTGGTTTCAAAGAACATCTTTATTTCTGCCTTCATTTCATTATGTACCCAGTAGTCATTCAGGAGCAGGTTGTTCAGTTTCCATGTAGTTGATCGGTTTTGAGTTTCTTAATCCTGAGTTCTAATTTGATTGCACTGTGGTCTGAGAGACAGTTTGTTATAATTTCTGTTCTTTTACATTTGCTGAGGAGTGCTTTACTTCCAACTATGTGGTCAGTTTTGGAATAGGTGTGGTGTGGTGCTGAAAAGAATGTATATTCTGTTGATTTGGGGTGGAGAGTTCTGTAGATGTCTATTAGGTCCGCTTGGTGCAGAGCTGAGTTCAATTCCTGGATATCCTTGTTAACGTTCTGTCTCATTGATCTGTCTAATGTTGACAGTGAGGTGTTAAAGTCTCCCATTATTATTGTGTGGGAGTCTAAGTCTCTTTGTAGGTCTCTAAGGACTTACTTTATGAATCTGGGTGCTCCTGTATTGAGTGCATATATATTTAGGATAGTTAGCTCTTCTTGTTGAATTGATCCCTTTACCATTATGTAATGGCCTTCCTTGTCTCTTTTCATCTTTTTTGGTTTAAAGTCTGTTTTATCCAAGACTAGGATTGCAACCCCTGCCTTTTTTTGTTTTCCGTTTGCTTGGTAAATCTTCCTCCATCCCTTTATTTTGAGCCTATGTGTGTCTCTGCACGTGAGATGGGTTTCCTGAGTACAGCACACTGATGGGTCTTGACTCTTTATCCAATTTGCCAGTCTGTGTCTTTTAATTGGAGCATTTAGCCCGTTAACATTTAAGGTTAATATTGTTATGTGTGAATTTGATCCTGTCATTATGATGTTAGCTGGTTATTTTGCTCATTAGTTGATGCAGTTTCTTCCTAGCCTCGATGGTCTTTACAATTTGGCATGTTTTTGCAGTGGCTGGTCCCAGTTGTTCCTTTCCATGTTTAGTGCTTCCTTCAGGAGCTCTTTTAGGGCAGGCCTGGTGGTGACAAAATCTCTCAGCATTTGCTTGTCTGCGAAGGATTTTATTTCTCCTTCACTTATGAAGCTTAGTTTGACTGGATATGAAATTCTGGGTTGAAAATTCTTTTCTTTAAGAATGTTGAATATTGGCCCCCACTCTCTTCTGGCTTGTAGAATTTCTGCCAAGAGATCAGCTGTTAGTCTGATGGGCTTCCCTTTGTGGGTAACCCGACCTTTCTGTCTGGCTGCCCTTAACATTTTTTCCTTCATTTCAACTTTGGTGAATCTGACAATTATTTGTCTTGGAGTTGCTCTTCTCGAGGAGTATCTTTGTGGCGTTCTCTATATTTCCTGAATCTGAATGCTGTCCTGCCTTGCTAGATTGGGGAAGTTCTCCTGGATAATATCCTGCAGAGTGTTTTCCAACTTGGTTCCATTCTCCCTGTCACTTTCAGGTACACCAATCAGACATAGATTTGGTCTTTTCACATAGTCCCATATTTCTTGGAGGCTTTGTTCATTTCTTTTTATTCTTTTTTCTCTATACTTATCTTCTCGCTTCATTTCATTCATTTGATCTTCCATCACTCATACCTTTTCTTCAAGTTGATCACATCGGCTACTGAGGCTTGTGCATTCGTCACGTAGTTCTCGTGCTGTGGTTTTCAGCTCCATCAGGTCCTTGAAGGACTTCTCTGCATTGGTTATTCTAGTTAGCCATTTGTCTAATCTTTTTTCAAGGTTTTTAACTTCTTTGTCATGGGTTCGAACTTCCTCCTTTAGCTCGGAGTAGTTTGATCATCTGAAGCCTTCTCTCATCTTGTCAAAGTCATTCTCCGTCCAGCTTTGTTCCGTTGCTGGTGAGGAGCTGCGTTCCTTTGGAGGAGGAGAGGTGCTCTGATTGTTAGAATTTTCAGTTTTTCTGCTCTGTTTTTTCCCCACCTTTGTGGTTTTTATCTACATTTGGTCTTTGATGATGGTGACCTACAGATGGGGTTTTGGTGTGGATGTCTTTTCTGTTTGTTAGTTTTCCTTGTAACAGTCAAGACCCTTAGCTGCAGGTATGTTGGAGTTTGCTGGAGGTCCACTCCAGACCCTGTTTGCCTGGGTATCAGCAGTGGAGGCTGCAGAACAGGGGATATTGGTGGACACCAAATGTCGCTGCCTGATCATTCCTCTGGAAATTTTGTCTCAGAGGAGTACCCGGCCGTGTGAGGTGTCAGTCTGCCCCTCCTGGGGCGTGCCTCCCAGTTAGGCTACTCAGGGGTCAGGGACCCACTTGAGGAGGCAGTCTTTTCGTTCTCAGATCTTCAGCTGTGTGCTGGGAGAACCACTAGTCTCTTCAAAGTTGTCAGACAGGGACATTTAAGTCTGCAGGGGTTTCTGCTGCCTTTTGTTTGGCTATGCCCTGCCCCCAGAGGTGGAGTCTACAGAGGCAGGCAGGTGTCCTTGAGCTGTGGTGGGCTCCACCCAGTTCGAGCTTCCCAGCCTCCTTGTTTACCTACTCAAGCCTAGGCAATGGTGGGCGCCCCTCCCACAGCCTCATTGGTGCCTTGCAGTTTGATCTCAGACTGCTGTGCTAGCAATAAGCGAAGCTCCATGGGTGTAGGACCCTCTGAGCCAGGTGTGGGATACAATCTTCTGGTGTGCCATTTGCTAAGACCTTTGGAAAAGCGCAGTATTAGGGTCGGAGTGACCCGATTTTCCAGGTGCCATCTGTCACCCCTTTCCTTGGCTAGGAAGGGGAAATCTGTGACCCCTTCCACTTCCCGGGTGAGGCGACGCCTCGCCCTGCTTCGGCTCACGCTTGGTGCGCTGCACGCACTGTCCTGCACCCACTCTCTTACAATCCCCAGTGAGACGAACCTGGTACCTCAGTTGGAAATGCAGAAATCATTTGTCTTCTGCATTGCTCACACTGGGAGCTGTAGACTGGAGCTGTTCCTATTCAGCCATCTTGGCTCCACCCCCTAGAAACTATTTTTCATCTATCAGATTGGTAACAGTTTTTAGGTGTAGCAATATCAAATGTTGACAAGGGTGCAAGCAAAGTACTCTCATACATAGCTGGTAAGAGTGGAATAGCCCCTTTGGATGACAATTTGGCAGTATCTATAAAAAATGAAAATGTATATCCTCATGACTCTGTAATTCCCACTTCTCTCTACCCTAGTAAAACCTTGCACATGTGCACAGAAATCATGTAGCAGAATATTTCATTATGGAAAAAAAATGAGGCAGATCTGTATATGCTGATATAAATAAATCTCCATGACTAATTAAGTTAAAAATGGCAAGTTACAGAATAACATATATATATATAAAATTCTATGTTTAACACATTTTATTTGGTATAAACACACACGTGTGTGTGTGTATATACTATATACTTACATCAATTATATATTCTAGTAATGGATATTATGTGATATGTCATATATAATACATTTGTTTAATATATAATCATGCACCAAATAATGACATTTCAGTCAATGACAGACCATGGATACAACGATAGTCCCATAAGATTATAATACTGTATTTTTACTGTACCATTATGTTTAGATACAAAATACCATTATGTTATAATCGCCCACAGTATTCAGTACAGTCACATGATGTACAGTCACATGATATACAGTTTTATAGCCTAGGAGCAATAGGCTATACCATATAGCCTGGGTGTATAGTAGGCTATACTATATAGATTTGTATAAGTGCACACTATCATGTTCACACAATGATGAAATTGCTTAACAATGCGTTTCTCAGAATGTATTCCTGTTATTAAGTGACATATGACTGTAAATGTCTAGATATGTAATATTTGACTATGTAAATGTCTACAAAAAATGGAAGGTATGCATCAAGCTGATAACAGTGCTTACTTCTGGAGGGGGACTGGAATTTTGGCAGGGTTGAGGCAGTCAAGGAGACTTGACCTTTACAAGTATTATCTATTTTTTTATATAAATATATTTATATGTTACTTCTATAAGTAAAAATATAGAATATATTTTTCTATAAGTATAGATAAATATAGAATATATGTAATATAGAATATATGATATACTATATATAGAATATATGTAATATAGAATATATCATATATATTCTATATGTATAGAATATAGAATAAATGTAGAATATATCAAATAAAGAATATATGAATATACACATACATACATACACACCCATGTTATTAGTGGTTTTAAATATGCAGGGTAGTTTGGGCGTGGTGGCTCATGCCTATAATCCCAATACTTTGGGAGGCCAAGGGAGGTGGATCACTTAAGCTCAGGAGTTCGAGACCAGCCTGCCAACATGGTGAAACCCTGTCTCTACTAAAAATACAAAAATTAGCCAAGTGTGGTGGCAGGTGCCTGTAATCTCAGCTACTTGGGAGACTGGGGCACAAGAATCTTTTGAACCTGGGAGACAGAGGTTGCAGTAAGCCGAGATCACACCACTGCACTCCAGCCTATGTGACAGAGCAAGACTCTGTCTCAAAAAAAAAAAAAAAAAAAAAAGCAAGGTAACTATAAAGATTGATTTTCATTGGTTATACTGAAGTGACTGAGTACATTGCTTGGAAAACAGCTCTAGGCTATTTAGAAAGCTTCTCTGATATAGCCCCACCTAATCTGCCTCTGCTTCTTTGTGTCAGTCTAATACTGGTCTAGGGCGTGCATATAATCTTCTTGGCTGCCAACTACTCATCCAGTCAGTTTTCTCCAATCTTTTTTGGTTATGAGAATAGGATGGAATTTGGGTTTTCCACTGTCAAACTTCAGTTTCTAGACTTCGTTTTCTTTTTTTTTTTTTTTTTTCCATTTAACCCTGAGTGGACACAGCACATGTTTCAGAGAGCACAGGGTTGGGGGTAGGGTCACAGATCAACAGGATAAGAATTTTTCTTAGTACAGAACAAAATGAAAAGTCTCCCATGTCTACCTCTTTCTACACAGACACGGCAACCATCCGATTTCTCAATCTTTTCCCCACCTTTCCCCCCTCTCTATTCCACAAAACCGCCATTGTCATCATGGCCCGTTCTCAATGAGCTGTTGGGTACACCTCCCAGACGGGGTGGTGGCCGGGCAGAGGGGCTCCTCACTTCCCAGTAGGGGCGGCCGGGCAGAGGCGCCCCTCACCTCCCGGGTGGGGCGGCTGGCTGGGCGGGGGGCTGACCCCCCTACCTCCCTCCCGGACGGGGCAGCTGGCCGAGCAGAGGCGCCCCTCACCTCCCGGACGGGGCGGCTGGCCGGGCGGGGGGCTGAGCCCCCCACCTCCCTCCCAGACGGGGCGGCTGGCCGGGCGGGGGGCTGACCCCCCCACCTCCCTCCTGGATGGGGCGGCTGGCCGGGCAGAGGGGCTCCTCACTTCCCAGTAGGGGCGGCCGGGCAGAGGCGCCCCTCACCTCCCGGATGGGGCGGCTGGCCGGGTGGGGGGCTGACCCCCCCACCTCCCTCCCGGACAGGGCGGCTGGCCGGGCAGGGGGCTGACCCCCGCACCTCCCTCCCGGACGGGGCGGCTGGCCGGGCGGGGGGCTGACCCTCCCACCTCCCTCCCGGACGGGGCGGCTGGCCGGGCAGAGGGGCTCCTCACTTCCCAGTAGGGCCGGCTGGGCAGAGGCGCCCCTCACCTCCCGGACGGGGCGGCTGGCTGTGTGGGGGGCTGACCCCCCCGCCTCCCTCCCGGACGGGGCGGCTGGCCGGGCAGGGGGCTGACCCCCCCACCTCCCTCCTGGATGGGGCGGCTGGCCAGGCGGGGGGCTGACCCCCCCACCTCCCTCCCGGACGGGGCGGCTGGCTGGGCAGAGGGGCTCCTCACTTCCCAGTAGGGGCGGCTGGGCAGAGGCGCCCCTCACCTCCCGGACGGGGCGGCTGGCCTGGTGGGGGCTGACCCCCACCTCCCTCCCGGACGGGGTGGCTGCTGGGCGGAGACGCTCCTCACTTCCCAGATGGGGTGGCTGCCAGGCAGAGGGGCTCCTCACTTCTCAGACGGGGCAGCTGCTGGGCGGAGGGGCTCCTCACTTCTCAGATGGGGCGGTTGCCGGGCGGAGGGGCTCCTCACTTCTCAGATGGGGCGGTTGCCAGGCGGAGGGGCTCCTCACTTCTCAGACGGGGCGGCCGGGCAGAGACGCTCCTCACCTCCCAGACGGGGTCGCGGCCAGGTAGAGGCGCTCCTCACATCCCAGACGGGGTGGTGGGGCAGAGGCGCTCCCCACATCTCAGACGATGGGCGGCCGGGCAGAGACGCTCCTCACTTCCTAGATGGGATGGCGGCCTGGAAGAGGCGCTCCTCACTTCCTAGATGGGATGGCGGCCGGGCAGAGACGCTCCTCACTTTCCAGACTGGGCAGCCAGACAGAGGGGCTCCTCACGTCCCAGACGATGGGCGGCCAGGCAGAGACGCTCCTCACTTCCCAGACAGGGTGGCGGCCGGGCAGAGGCTGCACTCTCAGCACTTTGGGAGGCCAAGGCAGGTGGCTGGGAGGTGGAGGTTGTAGCGAGCCGAGATCACACCACTGCACTCCAGCCTGGGCACCATTGAGCACTGAGTGAACCAGACTCCGTCTGCAATCACGGCACCTCGGGAGGCCGAGGCTGGCGGATCACTCGTGGTTAGGAGCTGGAGACCAGCCCTGCCAACACAGCGAAACCCCGTCTCCACCAAAAAAAATACAAAAACCAATCAGGCATGGTGGCGCGCACCTGCAATCGCAGGCACTCGGCAGGCTGAGGCAGGAGAATCAGGCAGGGAGGTTGCAGTGAGCCGAGATGGCAGCAGTACAGTCCAGCTTCGGCTCGGCATCAGAGGGAGACCGTGGAAAGAGAGGGAGAGGGAGACCGTGGGGAGAGGGAGACAGAGGGAGAGGGAGAGGGAGAGGGAGAGGGCTAGACTTCGTTTTCTAAATGCATGCAGAACTGCAGTTGTTATTGAGTAGATAAGTTTGAAAGTTCTGAATATAAGAATATTTGTGCAGCTCTTTACAGTTTACAAAATGTCTACCTTTTTATCTTATTTGATCTTCCCAACAACCCTGTGAGGTAGGTGTTATTATTAATTATTGACATAGATAGGGAAACCTTTGGGAGTCCCCAAGAGCTCCCCTAGATCAAATGATTCACTAGGAGGACTCACAGGACTCAGCATATAGTCATACTCACAGTTAAGATTTATGGGGCTGGGTGCCATGGCTCACGCCTATAATCCTAGCACTTTAAGGAGGCCAAGGTGGGAGGATCGCTTGAGCCCAGGAGTTTAAGACCAGCCTGGGCAACATGGCGAAACCCCATCACTACAAAAAAATACAAAAATTAGCCAAGTTGGTGGCAGACTCCTGTAGTCCTTGCTACTCAGGAGGCTAAGGTGGGAGGATCACTTGATCCTGGGAGATAAAGGCTGCAGTGAACCATGATCATGCCTCTGTACTCCAGCCTAGGTAAGAGTGAGACTCTGTCTCAAAAGAAAGAAAGAGACAGACAGAGAAGGAGGGGGAGAATGGGGAGGGAGGGAAAGGAAAGGAAGAAGGAAGAAGGGAAGGAAGGAGGGAGGGAAAAGAAAAGAAAAAAAGAAAGAAAATAAGCAAATGAAGAGCCAGATGTGGTGGCACACACCTGTAACCCTAGCACTTTGGGAGGCAGAGGCAGGAGGATCACTTGAGCCCAGGAGTTCAAGACCAACCTGGGCAACATATATATATATATATACACACACACACACACACACACACACACACACAAACTCTTTTCTGAACAGAAACCAAAACTAAAAGATGAAGTGACTTTCCTTAAAGATACTTATATAGTAAGCGTGGCGGTCAAGATTAAAACCCAGACCCTCAGATTCCAAACATTTCCTACTACATAATTTTAATCTCCATCAAATCAAGAATAAATGTTTTCAGCGTGCAATTGAAGTGGTAAAAATTAATGCATAGTTCCTTGAGACATGGAATGCTGAAGTGATTTTTCTTCCTGTGCCATATAATGTCTTCTTTCTCTTTGACCTATAACCTTTCTAGGATAACATAAAAGAGCTAGAATTAGAAGTCATCAATCTGCAAAAGGAAAAGGAAGAATTGGTTCTTGAACTTCAGACAGCAAAGAAGGATGCCAACCAAGCCAAGTAAGAATAAAGTTAATAAATGTTATTTCAAGTCCCTACTATGTGTGAGGAGCTTTGCAAGAAATAGAGAAGTAGAAGTCCCATTTACTGCCCCTAAAAATTTAAACCTAATTATGAAGAGGAAACCTAAACACAAAAAATGATTAAATAATTGCAATTTTAAATAGCGTCTCAAGTTGACAGTAAAAGAATGTCATAACACAGCACATGATTAGTAGCCAAATAAATTTCTTAGGCAGTAATTGTGTTAAGAGTTCAGAGACGAGAAATATCAATTCAGGCTACCATGATCAAGGAAGGCTTTGTAAAAAGTTAGCATTTGAGCTGGCTTTTGAAAGATTATCACACTTACTAGATAACAGCAGTTTCTTTGTCCCTGCACTAATGGTAAATTAGCTTGTGAATGGAATTAATGTCCAGGCTAGTGATTTAAAAAATCAATCTAGCCATCTCTTACCAGTTAAGAATAAAACCAAAGCAGATAACCATAACATCCTACTCTCCTTCAGACCTCTGCCATATGGGCTATCCTACCTTCTTTTTACTCAGTGACTCCGTTTTATCTCTCAGTTGAGTCTAAAGCTCATGTTTGTAAAAGTTATGCTGAATGTTTACTTTCTATCTCAGACTTGTATAATAATCATCAGAATTATTCTTCATAGCTAAAGTGAAGTGAAATGCCTTCAAAGAACCATTTTGATGCAAAAGGGGCGGTGTATATTGAGGCAGTTGCATTGCTGTGTACTAAAAGTTGTCTTACTCTTTGTATTAAGCTCCTATTATTGAGACAGGTTTGGTTGTTTGGGTGGTATTCTTTTTTTAAGATGGCTATGTGACTAGTCACCTATTTTATATATGTCAGTGTTGTAACTCTGGGAGTCTAGTATTATGTCTTTTGAAGTCAGGCTTTGCTGCTGGTAGTCCTCACTTCTACAGCATCTGTGTTTAGGTTGAGTGAGCGCCGCCGCAAACGTCTCCAGGAGCTGGAGGGTCAAATTGCTGATCTGAAGAAGAAACTGAATGAGCAGTCCAAACTTCTGAAACTAAAGGAATCCACAGAGCGTACTGTCTCCAAACTGAACCAGGAGATACGGGTAATAAATTCTCATCCTTGCATTTACCCCCATTGGAATTTACAAACATAGGTATTCCATTTAGAAATATACTAGAGGTGTTTTCAGGTGAGAAAATAGCAGGCAGAGCAATCATTTCAAGTGTGTGAATCTCCACAAATGTCCCTTTTGCAGAACATTGTGCTAGTGGTCATCTAGGATCTGCTTAATAAAACGTTGCTTTGACATTCAAAATTTAATGTTAGAGTCTCTGAAACCAAAGAACAAAGACATCTCCATACTTAGTGGGTTATATCCTGATCACCTTCCATGATCATGCAGCATAATTTCGTAAAGTAGTAACAAGATGACAGACACCTAGAGAAAATTCTCAGTTACTGAATGTTCAACTTGTGGCACCAACAAAGTGGTGGTTACAGGCTACTTGTACTGAAACATTTAGAATACAATGGGTACTAGGTGGATTTGTCCTGGAGGCTTAGTAGATGTTTCCTTGAAATTTCATTTGTATACAGTGAATTTAGGGCTGGATTTAGCTTGTAGGTACATTTTTATTTAATTTCTTCTCAGTGTTCACTTGTATAGTCTGTACTTGGAAACCCTGTGCAAGCATAGCAAGGGGTATTGTAAGCCTAATCAGGGAATCTGTTGGGGACTGCTTTCCCAGCCTAGTTCTGGCTTTTCTCTCTTCTTAATGGTAAGTCTATCCATCCGCACCAGCCTAGAATAAAGTGCAGATGACTAATACTTTTGCTGGTTTTTGTTTTTATAGATGATGAAAAACCAGCGGGTACAGTTAATGCGTCAAATGAAAGAAGATGCTGAGAAGTTTAGACAGTGGAAGCAGAAAAAAGACAAAGAAGTAATACAGTTAAAAGAACGAGTAAGTAACTAAAACTTCTTGAAGGCCTAGGTAATAAACCCTTCTCTGAGCTGACTAACAATTTTAATGCTTCTCTTCAAACACCTCGTGTCTCCAAAAGTGTGACATTCTCATGAATTTAACAACTTTGTATTAAATGTCTACTATGTCTATTATGTGCAAGGTACTATCTACTAGGCACTATTAGAAATAGAAAAATTAGTAGTATATAAGCTCTGCCCTTGAAGAATGTCTTACCTAAAGGAGATGGTAAGATATAAGCATGGATTTCTCAAATACAAGGAAGAAAGAGATTTGGGCTATAAGAATAAAATAACAAAGTAACTAAGAGAAAAGAAAGCAAATTTGCAGTTGGAGTGAAAAGATGATGGTTGAATAGGCCCTGAATAATAGGAAGGGTTATGATAGAGATAAGTACAAGCATTCCAGATAGATAGATCAAAGAAATAGAGATGACAACTTTGTAGACACATTCAAGGAATGGCAAGTGGTCCAACTGGGGTGAAGTATAGTAGTGGACCATTCCATTGGAAAGGCAAGTCGAAGCTGGATTATTAAAGATCCAAGAAGTTTGAACTCATTTTGTTAGTAGCATAAAGATTTTTAAGGGTTTTTAGAAAGTGATATCAACAAAATACTGCTTTAGAAAGATATATCTGGGAATAATGTATAGAGCAAACTGTAATATTGAGAAACAGAGGCCAGAACACAAGAAGATATTGTATAATCCAGAAGAATTATAAGGGCCTGAATATACATCTGACAACAGAGCCCCCAGAATATATGAAGCAAACACTGACAGAAATGGAGAGAGAAATAGACAAATCAACAGTAATAAATATTTGGAGACTTCAATCCACCTCTTTATTTTCTTTCTTTTTTAGATATGGGGTCTTTTTCTGTTGCCCAGGCTGGAGTACAGTGGTGCAATCATAGCTCACTGTAGCCTCAAACTCCTGGTCTCAAGCAATTCTCCCACCTCAGCCTCCTGAGTAGCTAGAACTACAGCTGTACACCATCACACCTGGCAAATTTTTTATTTTTTGTAGAGATGGAATCTCACTATGTTGCCCAGACTGGTCTCGAACTCCTGGGCTCAAGCAGTCCTCTCACCTCGGCCTCCTAAAGTGCTGGTATTACAGGCATGAGCCACTGAACCCAGCCCCTACTTTAATAATGGATAGAACAATAGGCACAAGATCAGCAAGGATATTGAAGACTTCAACAATATAATACCTAGCATTTTCATATCTACATTCATAAGAGATATTGGTCTATAAGTTTATGTAATATGCTAGATTACACACTATACCTAACAGAATCTATAGACTACGCCAACCAACAACAGCAGGATATACAGTCTTCCTAGGTGCACATGAAACATTCTCCAGGATAAACCATATGCTAGACCTTTTATGCCTCAATAAATTTAAAAGTATTGAAACAGGCCATGCATGGTGGCTCACTCCTGTAATCCCAACACTTTGGGAGGCCAAGGTGGGCAGATCACCTGATGTCAGGAGTTCAAGACCAGTCTGGCCAACATGATGAAACCCCGTGTCTATTAAAAATACAAAAATTAGCCGGGCATGGTGGCACATCTGTGATCTCCAGTATTCAGGAGGCTGAGGCAGGAGAATCGCTTGAACTTGGGAGATGGAGGTTGCAGTGAGCTGAGATCGTGCCACTGCACTCCAGCCTGTGCAACAGAGCAAGACTCCGTCTCAAAGAAAAAGTATTGAAAATAATACAAAATCTGTTCTCTAACCACAATGGAATGAAATTAAAAATCAGTAACAAAAATAAATTTTGGAAATTCACAAATATGAAGAAATTAACATAATCCTAAATAAATAATGGGTCTAAAAGGAAGTCATAGGGAAATTAAAAAATACTTTGAGATTAATAAAAACAAAGATACAACATACCAAAACTTATGGGATACAGCTAAAACAGTGTTTGGAGGGAATTTTATAGTTGTAAATGCCTATATTAAAAAATGCAGAAAGGCTCCTGTAGCCCCAGCTACTTGGGAGGCTGAGGTGGAAGGATCACTTGACACCAGGAGTTCAAGACCAGCCTGGGCAAAATTGTGAGACTGCATCTCAGTTTTTTTTAATTGAAGAAAGATCTTAAACCAATAACCTAGCCTTCTACTTTAAAACACTGAAAAAAAGAGAGCAAACTAAACCCAAAGCTAGTAGATGAAAGGAAACATTAAAAGATTAGAGTAGAAATAGGCTGGGCGCGGTGGCTCAAGCCTGAAATCCCAGCATTTTGGGAGGCCAAGGTGAGCAGATCACTTGAGGTCGGGAGTTCGAGACCAGCCTGAGTAACATGGAGAAACCCTCTCTCTACCAAAAATACAAAATTAGCTGGGCATGGTGGTGCATGCCTGTAGTCCCAGCTACTTGGGAGGCTGAGGCAGGAGAATCGCTTGAACCCAGGAGGTGGAGGTTGCAGTGAGCCGAGATCGCACCATTGCACTCCAGCCTGGGCAACAAAAGCGAAACTGTCTCAAAAAAAAAAGGATTAAAGTAGAAATTAATGAAATATGAAATAGAAAAAAACAGGGAAAATCATTGAAACCAAAAGTTGGTTTTTTGAAACAATCAACAAATACTGACAAACCTTCAGATAGCCTTAATAAGAAAAAAAAGAGGCCAGGCGCGGTGGCTCACACCTGTAATCCCAGCACTTTGGGAGGCCGAGGCAGGCAGATCACAAGGTCAGGAGATCGAGACCATCCTGGCTAACACGGTGAAACCCCATCTCTACTAAAAATACAAACAAAAAAAAAATTAGCCAGGTGTAGTGGTGGGCGCCTGTAGTCCCAGCTACTCAGGAGGCTGAGGGAGGAGAATGGTGTGAACCCGGAAGGCGGAGCTTGCAGTGAGCAGAGATCGCACCACTGCACTCCAGCCTGGGCAACAGAGCGAGACTCCATCTCAAAAAAAAAAAGAAAAGAAAAGAAAAAAGAAAAAAAAGAAAGAAAATTTAAATTACTAAAGTTAGGAATGAAAGAGGGAATATCACTACTAGTCTTGCTGGAAGGAAAGGATTATAAGGAATTACTATTAACAACTGTATGCCAACAAATTAGATAGCCTAGATTAAGTAGACAAATGCCTGGAAAGACAAAAACTACCAAAACTGACTGAAGAAGAAATAGAAAATCTGTATAGACCCATGACAAGAAGTTAAATTAGCAGTTTAAAAACTTCCCACAAAGAAAAGTCCAGGCACAGATGGCTTCACTGGTGAGTTCTATCAAACATTTTAAGAAAAAATACCCATTTCTTGGCCAGGTGCTGTGGCTCATGCCTGTAATCCCAGCACTTTTGGAGGCCGAGGCAGGCAGATCACCTGAGGTCAGGAATTCGAGACCAGCCTGGCCAACATGGTGAAACCCTGTCTCTACTAAAAGTACAAAAATTATTTGGGTGTGGTGACACACACTTGTAATCCCAGCTACTTGGGAGGCTGAGACACAAGAATTGCTTGAACCCAGGTGGCAAAGGTTGCGGTGAGCCAAGATCACACCGCTGCACTCCAGCCTGGGCGATAGAGTGAGATTCTGTCTCAGAAAAAAAAAAAAAAAAAGACAGAAATACCCATTTCTCAGAAACTCTTCTGAAAACTAGAAGCAGTGGAAACACTTCCCAACTCATTCCATGAGGTTTGTGTTCCCTGATACCAAAACCAAAGACATCACAAGAAAAGAATACTACAGACCAATATATCTTAATATAGGCATGAAAATCCTCGACAAAATTCTAGCAAACTAAATCCATCAACATTTAAAAAGGATGATAGGCTGGGCGTGGTGACTCACACCTGTAATCTCAGCACTTTGGAAAGCCGAGATGGGCAGATCACTTGAGGTCAGAAGTTTTGAGACCAGCCTGGCCAACATGGCGAAACCCTGTCTCTACTGAAAATACAAAAAAAAATTAGCTGAGCATGGTGGCATGTGCCTGTAATCCCAGCTACTCGGGAGGCTGAGGCACGAGAATTGCTTGAACCCAAGAGGAAGAGGCTGCAGTGAGCCAAGACCGTGCCACTGCACTCCAGCCTGGGCAACAGAGTGAGACACTGTCTCAAAAAAAAAAAAAGGATGATACACTTATGACCAAGTGAGGTCCATCTGAAAAATGCAAAGTTTGTTTAATATATGGAAATCAATTTATGTTATATACTGTATCAGTAGGAAAAAGGACAAGAACCACATGATCATCTCAATAGACACAGAAAAAGCATTTGACAAAAATCTAACACTCATGATAAAAACACTCAAGAAACTAGGAATAGAAGAGAACTTCCTCAGCGTAATAAAGGGCGTGTATGAAAAACCCACAGCTAACATCATACTTAATGGTGAAAAAGAGCATACTTTTCCCCTAAGATCAAGAACAAGACAAGGATGTCCACTCTTGCCATATCTATTCAACATTGTCCTGGAGGTTCTAACCAGGAAGTTTAGGGAAGAAAAATATATAAATGGCATCTAAACTGGAAAAGGTGAAGCAAGACTATCTCTGTTTATAGATGACATGATCTTGTATATAGAAAATCCTAGAGAATCCACTAAAAGTCTATTAGAATTAATATATGAGTTCAGCAAGGTTGCAGAATATAAGATCAATATAAGAAAATAAGTTGTGATCTGGCACAGTGGCTCAAGCCTGTAATCCTAGCACTTCGGGAGGCCAAGGCAGGCATATCACTTGAGGCCAGGAGTTCGAGACCAGCCTGGCCAACACGGTGAAACCCCGTCTCTACTAAAAATACAAACATTAGCCAGGCATGGTAGCACATGCCTGTAGTCCCAACTACTTGAGAGGCTGAGGCACGAGAATCATTTGAACCCAGGAGGCAGAGGTTTCAGTGAGCTGAGATCAGGCCACTGCACTTCAGCCTGGGCTACAGAGCAAGACTCTGTCTCAAAAACAAACAAAAAAAAAAAACAAAAGGAAAAGAAAAGAAAATCGGTAGTATATTTATATACTAGCAATTAACAATTTGACAATGAGATTAATAAAACAATCCCACGGCTGGGTGTGGTGGCTCACGCCTGTAATCCCAGCACTTTGGGAGGCCGAGGTGGGCAGATCACAAGGTAAGGAGCTCAAGACCAGCCTGGCCAACATAGTGAAACTCCGTCTCTACTAAAAATACAAAAAATTAGCTGGGTGTGGTGACAGGCACCTGTAATCGCAGCTACTTAGGAGGCTGAGGCAGGAGAATCACTTGAACCCGGGAGGTGGAGGTTGCAGTGAGTCAAGATCATGCCACTGCACCACTCCAGCCCAGGCAACAGTGCAAGACTCTGTCTCAAGAGAAAAAAAGAAAGAAAACAATTCCATTAATAATAGGATCAATACAAATAAAATACTTAGGAATAAATTTATCAAAAGAAGTGTAAGACTTGTATACTTGAAAACTACTGAACATCATTGAATTTAATTAAGGAAGACTTAAATAAATGGAAGGATATCCCATGTTCATGGGCAGGAAGACTTGATATTCTAAAGATGGAATACCCTTCAGATTGCCTTACAGATGCAACACAATCCCAGTGAAATTCCATCTGGTTTCTTCACAGAAACTCACAAGCTGATTCTAAAATATATATGGAAATGCAAGGGACCTAGAATATTCAAAGCAATCAAGGAGAAGAACAAATTTGTAAATGTCACATTTACTGATTTAAAAACTTTCTACAAAGCTACACTAATCAAGACTGTGTGGTACTGTGTAAAGATAGACATATAGGTCAATGGAATAAGATTGAGAATCCAGAAATAAACTTACACACTTATGGCCAGTTGATTTTCAACAGTAATGCCAAGAAAATTCAATGAGGAAAACAATTTTGTCTTTTCAACAAATAGTCCTAGAACAACCGGGTAGTCATATGCAAAATAATGAAGTTGAAACTTGTGGCCAGGCACAGTGGCTCACGCCTGTAGTCCCAGCACTGTGGGATGCCGAGGCGGGTGGATCACTTGAGGTCAGGAGTTCAAGACCACCTGGCCAACATGGTGAAACCCCGTCTCTACTAAAATTACAAAAAAATTAGCTGGGCATGGTCGTACATGCCTGTAATCCCAGCTACTCTGGAAGCTGAGGCAGGAGAATCACTTGAACCTGGGAGGCAGAGGTTGCAATGAGCTGAGATCACGCCCCTGCACTCCAGCCTGGGCAACGGAGTGAGACTCTGTCTGAAAAAGAAACTTGCTCTCATACCATATACAAAAATTAAAGCAGATCAAAAACCTAAACGTACGAGCTAAAACTATAAATCTCTTAGAAGAAAACATAGGTGTTAATCTTTGTGACTTTGGATTAGACAATGATTTCTTAGATGTGACACCTAAAGTACAAACAGCTAACCAAAAAAGAGTTAAATTAGACAAAATTAAAAGCTTTTGCATTGTAAACAATACCATCAAGAAAGTGAATATGATCAGGCATGGTGGCTCATGCCTGTAATCTCAACACTTTGGGAGGCCAAGGTGGGAGGATTGCTTGAGCCCAGGAAATTGACCCCACCCTGGGCAACATAGCAAGACCCCATCTCTAACAAAAAAAAAAAAAAGAAAGTTAATAGCCAGTCCATAGATTGGGAGGAAAATATTTGCAAATCATATAGCTGATAAGAGTCTTATATCCAAGATAGATAAAGAACTCTTACTGTCTGGGCACGGTGGCTCACACCTGTAATCCCAGCACTTTGGGAGGCCAAGGCGGGTGGATCACCTGAGGTCGGGAGTTTGAGACCAGCCTGACCAACACGGAGAAACCCCGTCTCCACTAAAAATGCAAAAAAAGTGGCCGGGTGTGGTGGCACATGCCTGTAATACCAGCTACTGGGGAGGCTGAGGTAGAAGAATCGCTTGAATCCGGGAGGTGGAGGTTGTGGTGAGCCGAGATTGTGCCATTGCACTCCAGCCTGGGCAATAGAGTGAGACTCCATCTCAAAAAAAAAAAAAAAGAACTCTTACCAATCAACAATAAAAATATAACCCAGTTTTAAAATGGGCAAAGCAATACGTACATGAAAAGGTGCTCAATGTCATTTGCCATCAGAGAAATACAAATCAAAACCACAATGAGATGCAATTTCACATCTACTAGGATGGCTATAAACAAAAAGACAGATAATAATAAGTCTTAGCAAGAACGTGGAGACACTGAAAGCCTCATACATCTTCAGTAGGATGGGAAAATGGTATAGCTGCTTTGGCAAACAGTTTAGCAGTTTATCAAAAGGCTAAATAAAAACGTAGAGGTACCATATGATCCAGCAATTCCACTCTTAGTTTTGTCTACCCAGGAGATACGAAAACATGTCATATATGCAAAACCTTGTACCCAGATGTTCATGCAGCAGTAGTCATAATAGCCAAAAAGTGGAAAAACCCAACATGTCCATCAACTGATGAATGGGTAAATAAAATGTGGTCTATCCATACAGTGGAGTATTATTCAGCCATACAAAGGAATGAAGTACTGATACATGCTACAACATGGATGAGGCTTGAAAGCATTTTGCTTAGTGAAAGAAGCCAATCACAAAAGACCATGTATGATAGGATTCCATTTATATGAAATATCCAGAGTAGGACATTAAAATCTGTAGAGACAAAAAGTAGATTAGTGGTTCTCTAGGGCTTTGGGGTGGGGTGATGGGGTTGTAGGGTGATCACTAAACAGTATATTTCTTTTTCTGGTAATGAAAATGTTCTAAAATTAAGTGTGGTGATGTTTACATCAACTGTGTGAATGTGCCAAAAGCCATTGAATCATGTACTTTAAATGAGTGAATTGTATGGTATGTGAATTATATCTCAATAAAACTGTTAAGAAAAACAAAAGAAGAAAGGAGACATCTCTATAAAGTGATGACAACTTTACATTCTACAGGAATATATATTCCACATTGACAAGGATCTTTGTTTTGCTCACTTCTGCATTTCCAATGGCTAGAACAGTGGCTGGCAAGTAGTGGGCACTCAATAATGTTTAGTGAATGATTTTAATCATAATTAATGCAAAATCTACCTTTCAAAAAATGAAGGAAGTAGGGCAACAAAAAGTACCGCGGGCTTTTCAGTGACTGTAAAGTCAGAGGAAACAGCTAGTTTGAAGAGACAATGTTGGTTTTAGGAGAATAATCTTTGGGATGGAGAGACCTAGAAAATATTGGATGTTGGCCTAGAGTTCAAGGGAGAAGTTGGGCTGGACTTTGCAATTAAGAGTTGTCTTTGGGAGGCCAAGGTGGGTGGATCACGAGGTCAGGAGTTCGAGACCAGCCTGACCAACATGCTGAAACCCCATCTCTACTAAAAATACAAAAAAATTAGCCAGGCATGGTGGCACATGCCTGTAATCCCAGCTACTCAGGAGGCTGAGGCAGGAGAATTGCTTGAACCCGGGAGGTGGAGGTTGCAGTGAGCAGAGATCGAGCCACTGCACTACAGTCTGGGCGACAGAGGGAGACTTCGTCTCAAAAAAAGATTTGTCTGCATAGAGGTGAAAAATGAAACTTTGGGAGTAATGAGATAATGGAGACAGAGAATATATAGAAAAAGAAGGCTAAGAAGAGAATCTCTTTCTTTTCTTTTTTTTTTTTTTTTGGTCTCACCCTGTCATCCAGGCTGGAGTACAATGGCACCATCTTGGCTCACTGCAACATCTGCCTCCTGGGTTCAAGCCTCCTGAGTAGCTGGGACTACAGGTGCATGCCACCATGCCTGGCAATTTTTTTTTGTATTTTTAGTAGAGACAGAGTTTCGCCATGTTGGCCAGGCTGGTCTTGAACTCCTGACCTCAGATGATCCACCCACCCCAGCCTCTCAAAATGCTGGGATTACAGGCATGAGCTACCATGCCCAACTGAGAATCTATTTCATGTATAAGAAAATGAAAAGAAGACAATGAAATTTGTAAGGTAGAAAAATAATTAGGATGGTATGGGGAAGTTATTGGTAGTGCTAACGATGCTGGGAGAGAAGCCAAAGAAGATAGTGACTGTAAAAACACCACTGAATTTAAGAAGTAGGAAATTCCAGGACAATTGGTAGGAACTACTTACAAGGGGATTATGGAGTGACCAGTAATGACAATTGGAAGCACTAAACATAGACCTCTCTTTCAAAAAGTCTGGTACTAAGAAGACTGTTGACTTTTCTCTTTCCACTGGACTAGCTTAGTCCTCTGGCTGTGTTTCTTTAATTACCTTGACTTTTCATTTCAACACACATCATATTTTATTATAATTGTATTGCATGTTGTTTGTATTCTCTGGTAATCTCTGTAGGAGTAGTAACCATGTCATATTTATCTCTGTATCCTAGACACCTAGCCCAGTGCCTAGTGTGTAGTTGATGGCACAGTAAATATTATATTGTTGAATGAAATGAATTGTTCTAGTATGCCGGCAAAGACATGACAAAAATGGCTGACCATTCTATCCAGATTGGATAGGAACAAGTGAAGCCAGAAGGAGCTTAATGGATTATTAGAAGAGGGAAATGGCCAAGAAATCAAAGCAGTTAAATATTGTGTGCTCAGCTGAAGCAGGTGATACCCCATAGTATTTCTTGGTATTCTTTATCTTTAATCTCTGGGAAGAAAGAGCGCATTCAGTAATAACCTGTTTTTATTTTTATTTTAGATTCAGGGGGTACAGGAGCAGGTTTGTTACAAGGGTATATTGTATGATGCTGAGCTTTGGGCTTCTACTGATCCCATCACCCAGATAGTGAACATAGTACCCAATAGGAAGTTTTTCAGCTCTTGCCCCCCTTTCTCCATCCCTCCCTCCTTTTAGAGCCCCCAATGTCTATTGTTTCCATCTTTATGTCCGTGTGTACCCAGGTTAACCTTGTTTTTTTCAAAAATGAGAAACCTCTTTTTTTTTTTTAGCTGCAGTTTACTTTAATTTTATAGGTGGTTGGCTATGTGATAGACTTTCTCTTTTTTGCCAGCCACCTGGGTTTTGTAATGAATGGACAGGTAGGGTTGATGGGAAAAGAATACTGGTCTATTTTTCTGGAGACCTGAATCCCACCTCTGTCAATAACTACCTATGTGGAAAGGACTGTTCATTAGATGATCTTTAAGCTTCCTTCCAGGCCTCACATTCTAGGATATTATTTCTAGTAGTTGATTTATGACTGAGACTCAAGAATTTGGCCACAGAGCAATAAGCCAAAGGGAAAAACCACTTCCCCTCTACACACAAACATGGTTTCTAGAACTACGAGTTTTTGACTCATATGAGAAGATGAAGGCAGCTCACTGTATTGTAGTTAACCTTACAAATCAAGGATGTCTTGAGAGACACCTTATAGTATAAGGTTTTATTTTAGCTAGCTGAACAGCAGTTAATATCTGACTTTTTTCTTGTCAGGACCGTAAGAGGCAATATGAGCTGCTGAAACTTGAAAGAAACTTCCAGAAACAATCCAATGTGCTCAGACGTAAAACGGAGGAGGTAAGAAAATTCAATCTGCTAGGTCAAGTGTATTGTCATCTTCAGGCTTAAATGCTTGCAAAGTAATATCCTTTAAACTAGCAAGCGTCCTGAGAAACCAGGGATGCCAATCTTCACAAGCAATTCCTAAATCTTGATCACTGTTTATATGCCACTGTGAGCAGATAAAAACTTGATGAAAAATGGTACTGTTCAAATAAGGATTTTTTCCTAACTGGACCTGAGCCTTTCCTGAAAAAACAAAGTGATATTGATATGTGACATTTCTAGACACTTTTAGTCTGCAGAACTTCCTTGAAGTGTGTTCCTCCCCTAGGCACCAAAGCAGTAGCTGTTCACCAGTGTTATGTCCATGGAAGTTTATAAACCTGGTTCCTATAGGAACTCAAACCCATAGAATTTTTATCTTTACTAATGTGCTAGAAATTGGATTTTTTTTTTTACCATTCATTCAACATTACTATGTGCCAATTTTATTTAGGCAGCAGCTGCCAACAAGCGTCTCAAGGATGCTCTCCAGAAACAACGGGAGGTTGCAGATAAGCGGAAAGAGACTCAGAGCCGTGGAATGGAAGGCACTGCAGCTCGAGTGAAGGTATGAACAACTTGAACTGCCATTTCTCTTGTGGACACTGGGAACAGGAAAAAAGGAGAAATAGTCTTTTTTTTCCTTTTTTTAGAAGTAAACACTGCAAAATCTAAAGTTCTACTTGAAAGCCTTATTTCCTAAAGATAGCAATGTCTTTGAACTGTTGTTAAAGACCAGGAGTATAGAACTCTTTCTATCTTTGCCCCTATTGAGGTTCAGTTACTTTTTTAAACAGCTTCATTGAAGTAGAATTGACATATTATAAATTGTACATATTTAAAGTTCACAATTTGGCCGGGCATGGTGGCTCACACCTATAATCCCAGCACATTGGGAGGCCGAGGTGGGCAGATCACCTGCGGTCAGGAGTTTGAGACCAGCCTGACCAACATGGTGAAACCTCATCTCTACTAAAAATACAAAAATTAGCTGGTTGTGGTGACAGGTGCCTGTAATCCCAGCTACTTGGGAGGCTGAGGGAGGAGAATCGTTTGAACCTGGGAGGCGGACGTTGCAGTAAGCCAAGATCGCACCATTGCACTCCAAACTGGGTGACAGTGAAACTCTGTCTCAAAAAGAAAAAAAAGTATACAATTTGATGAGTTTGGACACGTGTATACACCCATGAAATCATCACCATAATCAAGATAATGACAGTGTGCTTCATTGCCTAAACTTTCTTTGTATCCCTCTGTAATCCCTTCTTCTTATCCCTCTGTAATCCCTTCTTCTCCTCCCTGGTCTGCCCGTCTACTCCCCATTTCATATATATTTCTTTATATCCCCACAGTGGTTCCAGGCAACCATTAATCTGCTTTCTGTCACTGTGGATTTGTTTTCATCTGGAATCATACATTATGTATTTTTTTTCTGGCTTTTATTCACAATTATTTTGAGATTCATCCATGTGGTTGCATATATCATATACAACTTCTTTCCTTTTTATTGCTGAGTGGCATCCCATTCATTGTATGGCTATACCATAATTTGTTTTTATATCCATCTGTTGATGGATACTTGAGTGGTTTCCAGTTTTTGGCTCTTACAAATATTGCACTGAACATTTGTGCACAAGCCTGTGTGGATTTTTTTTAATTTCTTTTGAGTAGATAGCTAGGAGTAAAATGGCTTTCTTGTATGGTTGGTGTATGTTTTAACTTCTAAGTGGTTGCCAAACTGTTTTCCAAAGCAGTTGTACCATTTTACATTCCTACTAGCAATGTATAAGGGTTCTAGTTGCTACACATTCTTGCCAATAATTAGTATGGTCAGTCTTTTGAATTTTAGCTATTCTGTGTGGGTGGGTAGTGGAACCTCATTGTGGTTCTAATTTTCTTTTCTGTAATGACTAATGATGTTGGACATCCTTTCATGTGCTTATTTGCCATATGTATGTTTTCTTTTGTGAAATATGTGTTCAAATCTGTCCCCATTTTTAAATTGGGTTGTTTATCTTTTTCTTATTATTGAATTAAAATTCTTTATATATTCTAGATATATTTAACAGAGGACTTCTGTGTTTTACAAATATTTTCTCCCTGGCTGTGGCTTGCCCTTTTCAATTTGTAACAGTGTCTTTTGAAGAGCAAACATTTATTATGTTAATGCCATCCAATTTATTGATATTTTTTTCTTTATACTTAAACAGTTTTCATATCTTGCTTAAGAAATCTTGGCTGGGTGTAGTGGCTCATGCCTATAATCCCAGCACTTTGGGAGGCTGAGGCAGGAGGATTGCTTGAGGCCAGGAGTTCAAGACCAGCCTGGGGAGCAAAGTGAGATCCTGTCTCTACAAAACAAAATTTTAAAAAAATTAACCAGACATGGTGGTGCATGCCTGTAGTCCCAACTACCGGGGAGACTGAGGTGGGAAGATCACTTGAGACTGGGAGGTCAAGGCTACAGCAAGCCATGATCGCACCACTGCACTGCAGCCTGGGTGACACAGCAAGATCCTGTCTCAAAAAATTTTAAAACAGAAATATTTGTCTGGCCAGGCTCAGTGGCTCATGCCTGTAATCCCAGCACTTTGGGAGGCCAAGGCGGGTGGATTACCTGAGGTCAGGAGTTCAAGACCATCCTGGCCAACATGGCAAAACCCCGTCTCTACTAAAAATACAAAAAATTAGTTGTGCACGGTGGCGTGCGCCTGTAGTCCCAGCTACTCGGGAGGCTGAGGTGGAAGAATCGCTTGAACCGGGAAGGCAGAGGTTGCAGTGAGCCGAGATCGTTCCACTGCACTCCACCTGGGTGATAGAGCGAGGCTTCGTCTCAAAAAAATATATATATTTGTCAAACCCATGGTCGCTAAGATTTCCCCCTAAGTTTTCTTCTAGAAGTTACATATTTTTAAGCTTTACATTTAGGTCTTTGATTCATTTTGACTGGACACCTTTGTCAAAATCAAATATCCATACGTCTATTTCAGATTGTTTCATTGATCTATATGTCTATTTTTATGCCAATACCAAAAAGTCTTGAATGCAGTTGCTTTTTAAGAAATCCTGAAATCAGGCAGTGTAAGTCCTCCAAAGTTGTTGTTCTTTGTCAAAATTGTTTTGGGAAAACTGGGTCCTTTGCATTTCCATATACATTTTAGAATTATCTTGTTAATTTCTACAAAACAGCTTGCTGGGAGTTGGATTAAGATTGCATAGAATTTATAAATCAATTCAAGGAGAATCAACATGTTAAGAATATTTAGATACACGAATGCAGTATATCTCTTTATTTAGGTTTTTAATTTCTCTCAGCAACATTTTAGTTTTTAGTGTACAAGCGTTGTACATCTTTTGTCAAACATATCCCTGAGTATTTCATATTTTTATGATATTGAAAATGGCATTTTTATTTCCATTTCCAATTGTTTAGATATTCTTGTTGGTTCTCAAAGCTTTTTTGTAGAGTTCTTAAGATTTTCTACCTAGAAAATCATGTCATCTGCAAATATGGACAATTTTATTTCTTCTTTTCTGTTCTGTGCTTTTTTATTTTTTTAACCTTTGTCTTGCCTTATTGCACTTGCTAGAACCTCCAGTACAATATTGAATAGACTAGGTGAGAGGCTACAACCTTGCTTTGTTCCCAGTCTTGGGCAGAAAGCATTCCGTTTTTCACCATAAAGTATGATAATAGCTATAGATTTTTTGGTATATGTCTTTTATCAGGTTGAAGAAGTTCCTTTTTTTAGCTTGCGAAGTTTTTATTACGAATTGATGTTGGGTTTTTTCAGGAGCTTTTTTTTCTGTTTCTGTTGAGATGATCTGACTGTTGGTTGATTGGTCAGTTTTTATTCTGTTATATGGCAAATGGCACTGATTTTTCCCTAATTTATTCTGTCAAGGCATAACTGACATACAATAAAATAAACCCTTTTGTTGTATAGTTCTATGTGTTTTGACAACATGTACAGTTGTGTGACCACTACAACAATCAAGATACAGAATAGTTCTCTTATCCCCAGAAACTCCCCTATATCTCTTACAGCCAATTCCTCCCACAACCCTGGCCCTTGACAAACACTGATCTGTACTCTGTCATTATTGTTTTCCCTTTCCATCAGTGTCATAGAAATAGAAACATACAATATGACTTCCTTCACTTAGCATAATTCGAGATTAATTTGTGTTGTTTGTGTATCTGTAGTTTGCGTGTTTTTGTTGTTGTTGTTGAGTAGTATTTCATTGTATGGATATACCACAGTTTGTTTATCCATTCACCTGTTGAAGGATATCTTAGGTTTTTCTTTTCCTTAGGTTTTGGCAATTACGAATAAAGCTGCTGTTAAAAACACATACACGTTTCTATGTAAACTAATTATTTCACTTGGGTAAATACCTAAGAGTGGGACTACTGGGTCATATGATAAGTATATGCTTAATTTGTAAGAAACTGCCAAATTGTTTATCCAGTTAGTTGTTTATTGCTGATATATAGAAATACAATTTATTTTTGTATATTAACTTTTATCTCATGCCTTTATTATTCTACTAGCTCTTTTATAGGTTTTTAGGATTTTCTATGTAGACTATCATGCTGTCTGTAAATACAATTTTATTTCTTCCTTTCTAATCTGTATGTCTATCATTTCTCCTACTTGCCCTATTGCATTGGTGAGAACCTTCAGGATGATGATGAATAGGAGTGGTGAGAATAGACATCCTTCTGTTCTTCCTGATCTTAGGGGGAAAGCATTCAGTCTTTCACCATTAAGTATATTAACTGTAGTTAATTTTTTTGAAATACTTTTTGTCTCTAGTTAGTTGATTTGGTGAATTATTTTGATTGATGTTCAAATATGGAACCAACCTTGCATTTCTTTTTTTTTTCTTTCCAACTTTTACTAGGTTCAAGGATTACATGTGCAGGTTTGTTTTTACATGGGTAAATGGCATGTTGCAGGGGTTTCGTATACAGATAATTTTGTCACACAGATAATCAGCATGATACCCAATAGGTAGTTTCTCAGTCCTCACCCTCCTCCCACCCTCCACCCTCAAGTAGGCCCTGGTGCCTATTGTTCCCTTCTTTCTGTCCATGTGTACTCAATGTTTAGCTCCCACTTAGAAGTGAGAACGTGTGGTATTTGATTTTCTGTTCCTGCATTAATTCTCTTAGGATAATAGCCTCCAGTTGTATTCATGTTACTACAAAGGATGTGATTTTGTTCTTTTTTTATGGCTGTGTAATATTCCATTCCAACCTTGCATTTCTTGGATAAACTCCATTTAATTGTGATATATCATCCTTTTTATGTATTATTAAATTCAGTAATACATAAAAAAACTTGTTTAAATTTTTGTATCTGTGTTCATGAGGGATATTGGTGTGTAGTTTTTTGTAATACCTTGGTCTGGTTTTGATATCAAGGTAATACTGGCCTCAGAATGAGCTGGGAAGTGTAGTCGTTTCTCTTCAAATGTCTGGAAGATTTTGTGCAGAATTAATATTGTTTCTTTCTTAAAAATTTGATAGAATTCATCAGGAAAGCCATCTGTGGCTGGAGAGATTTATGTTTCTTGCTTAGTTTTGCTTTTTGGGGAGAGGGATGTTAAATAAAGTTTTAAAAATAGATATAGGATTGTTCAAAGTTATATGTTTCTCCTTGAGTAAGCTTTGGTAGTTTGTGTGTTTCAGAGAACTTGTCTGTTTCATCTAAGTTGTCAAATGTATTGGCATAAAGTTGTTCATCATACTCCCTTATCGTTCTAATATCTGTAAAATCTCAGCCAGGTGCGATTGTTTATGCCTGTAATATTGGCACTTAGAGAAGCTGAGATGGGAGGATCACTTGAGCCCAGGAATTCGAGACCAGCCTGGGCAACATAGCAAGAACACATCTCTATTATTTTTAAATTAAAATTTAAAAAATCTGTAATGATGTCATCTATCTCATTCCTGTTTGTATGTTTTCTCCTTTTTCTCAATCAGTCCAGCTAGAGGTTTATCAAAGAACCAACTCATTCTTATAATAGGTAAAATGGTAATTTTTATGTTATATATATTTTACCACAATAAAAAAATTCAAAACAACTCCCAATTCATTAATTTCCACTCTGATCTTATAATAATAATAATAATAATTATTATTATTATTATTTTGAGACGGAGTCTCGCTCTGTCACCCAGGCTGGAGTGCAGTGGCGTGATCTTGGCTCACTGCAAGCTCCGCCTCCTGGATCTTATTTTTTTTTTTTACTTCTGCATACTTTGGATTTATTTTGGTCTTCTTTTTTTACTTAAGGAAGAAGCTAAGGTCATTGATTTCTTTCTTTTCTAATATAGGCATTCAGTGCTATAAGTTTCCCCTTAAGTATTCCTTTAACAACATCCCACAAATTTTCATAATGTTATATTTTCACTTTCATTCAATTCAAAATACATTCTAATTTTCTTATTGATTTTTTTTCTTTGACCAATGGGTTATTTAGAAGTGTTATGTAGTTTCCAAATGTTTGGGGATTTTTCCAAATGTCTTTTTGTTATTGATTTCCAATTTAATTCTAATATGGTCAGAGAACATACTTCATATGACTTGAATCCTTTTGAACTTATTGAGACTTATTTTATGGCCCAGAGTATGATCAATCTTAGTAAATGTTCTATGTGTACTTGAGAAGAATGGGTATTCTGCTGTTGTTGGATGGAGTATCTATAAATGTCAATCATGTCAATTTGATTGATTGTGCTGTTAACATCTATTGTGTCCTTGCTGATTTTCTGCATACTCGTCCTATCAATTATTGAGAAATAGGTATTGAAATCACCAACTATAATTATGGATTTTTTCCTTAGAGTTCTACATTTAGGATTAATTGATCCCTGTATTATTATGAAATGGACTTCTTTATTCTTGGTAATATTCTTTGTTCTTTGTTCTAATATCTACTTTGTATGATATTACTGTAGCCCCTCCAACTTTCTTTTTATTAATGTTAGTATGTTGTTGTTTTTTTTGTCATGGTGTATTTAATGTTAACGTATTTGTGCCTTCATTTTTAAGGTGTGTTTCTTTTCTTTTCTTTTCTCTTTCTTTCTTTCTTTCTTTTTTTTTTTTTTTTGACAAGATCTTGCTCTGTTGCCCAGGCTGAAGTGCAGTAGCACAGTCACAGCTCACTGTAGCCTTAACCTCTTGGGCTCAAATGATTCTACTACTTCATCCTCCCAAGTAGCTCAGATTACAGGCACATGCCACTACGCCTGGCTAATTTTTGTGTTTTTTGTAGAGATGGGGTTTCAACATGTTGCTCAGGCTGGTCTCAAACTCCTGGGGTCAAGTGATCCACCTGCCTCAGCCTCCCAAAGTGCTGGGATTACAGGTGTGAGCTACCACACCCAGCCAAGGTGTGGTTCTTATAGGCAGCATATATTTGGGTCTAGCTTTTTTTTTTTTTTTTTTTTCCATAGACAGGATCTCACTCTGTTACCCAGGCTGGAGTGCAGTGGCGTGACCATAGTTCACTGTAACCTCGAATACCTGGACTCAAGTGATTCTCCCATCTCAGTCTCCCGACTAGCTGAGACTACATTCATATACCACCATACCTGGCTAATTTTTCTACTTTTTGTAGAGACAGGGTCTCACTATATTGCTCAGGCTGGTCTTGAACTATGGGCCTGAAGTGATCCTCCCAAAGTGCTGGGACTACAGGTGTGAGCCACTGTGCCCAGCCATGTCTAGCTTTTTTAATCCAGTCTGAAAATCTCTACAACTTAATTGGGGTGTTTAGACCATTTACATTTAATGTGATTATTGATACAGGTAGGTTTGAGCTATCATCTTGCTATTTGTTTTCTATTGTGTCATCTGTTCTTCATTTTCTTTTTCCCTGCTTTTTCCTTTTTTGGATCAGTTGAACATTTTTATGATTTATATTATCCTTGTTTACTTGTACATGATTTTGTTTCATGTATTTTGGTGCTTTGTTATTAGGGACGTAAACATTAAGGATTATATTCTATTGAACAATCGGCTCCTTTATCATGAATCCTTTTTATCCCTAGTTTTATTTTTTGATAGGAATTCTACTTCATCTGATTCTAATATAATCACTCTGGCTTTCTTTTGATTACTATTAGCATGGTATACCTTCATTAAAAGCAGAAATATTCTCAGGGATAGTTACTGTTTCAAAAAGTGAATTTTGGCTGGGCATGGTGGCTCACACCTGTAATCCCAGCACTTTGGGAGGCCAAGGTGGGTGGATCACTTGAGGCCAGCAGTTCAAGACCAGCCCGGCCAACATGGTGAAACCCCATCTGTACTAAAAATACAAAAATTAGCCAGGCGTGGTGGCACGTGCTTGTAATCCCAGCTACTTGGGTGGCTGAGGCACAAGAATTGCTTGAACCTGGGAGGCGGAGGTTGCAGTGAGCTGAGATCACGCCACTGCACTCCAGCCTGGGCGACAGAGCGACACCCTGTCTAAATAAATAAATAAAAAGTGAATTTACTGAATTTTGTTTCCTTTTTTAAAAATCCCGTTCATCTACTTTAAAAATTAAAAATGGATATTTATTTATTAAATAGAATAGATCATAAAATATTCAATTTTTTATTATGTTAAGGGCAAAGGAAAAAAATGAAGAAAATAAAGAACAGGGCACATAGAAATACTAGGAATCTGGAGAAAGATTTTCTGGAGAAAGCCTCTTTCTTGTGACCTTTTGGCATGTTGCTGTTAAAGGCTCTTCGAGAGGTACTGACATTTTTGGTA
Source organism: Pan paniscus (assembly GCF_029289425.2). NCBI lineage: Eukaryota > Metazoa > Chordata > Mammalia > Primates > Hominidae > Pan > Pan paniscus. The sequence continues at coordinate 70,072,793 of NC_073272.2, forward strand.
AGTGTAGGTATGAATGGATATCACACTTGTAGTTACTTGGGCTCTGGTCCAAATGAAGTTAAGTCTGGAGCTGAATCTAGCCCATGAGCTAGTGATTCCTCATCCCTAACACAGACATCACTGATTTCTCTTCCAGAATTGGCTTGGAAACGAAATTGAGGTTATGGTCAGTACTGAGGAAGCCAAACGCCATCTGAATGACCTCCTTGAAGATAGAAAGATCCTGGCTCAAGATGTGGCTCAACTCAAAGAAAAAAAGGAATCTGGGGAGAATCCACCTCCTAAACTCCGGGTAAGTACGCTTATGAAAAAATGTTGCCAATAATCAGACTCTACATTCCCCAGAAATCCTCATAGCTTTGGAGGATTACTTTCCTTTTAGTATTTCACCCTTGTTCTCACTATTATTTACAGAGGCGTACATTCTCCCTTACTGAAGTGCGTGGTCAAGTTTCGGAGTCAGAAGATTCTATTACAAAGCAGATTGAAAGCCTAGAGACTGAAATGGAATTCAGGTAACAGGGACTATCTCTAAGCCATTATAAAAATTTATGCCTGGAATCAAAAATTGAACCTATTAATCTAGTGATTCAAAAGCCTTGTGATGGTGGAAAAACACGAGAAAATAACAATTTTTTTTAAACCAGACACTGTACTAGGTATCTTAGATACATTTTCTTATTCAATCCCTTTGATGCCTTATGAGGTAAGTATCATTCTTCTCATGTTAGAGATCTAAAATTAACTTGGTCATATGGAAGTGGGTTATCAGAACTTATTAACATTAGTGTCACTGAAGTTGGTATACAACCCCCTCGCTGCTAAATTTGACTGGCTTTTTAATAAATAACTGGTTAATTGGTTAATTTTTAAAAGGAAATTCAGCAATCTTAAGAAATTTGCCAAAGGTAATTAACTGGCTAACAAACAACAGAGCTGGGATTCAAAACACACTCTAATTCCAAAGCCCATGCTTTTTACAATACAGCACAATTTTTTCTCTTTATTTTTTTAACTGATAACTAGAGAGTCAGGCACCATAATTTTTGATGCAGTAGTGTCTCTAAGATGTAGAACCAATAACAGAATTTTAGAGGAACCAAAGAAATGATAATAGAAGAGCAACAACACAGAAGGTGAACTTTAGAGATCATCAAGAAAATAGCTCTAACATGGTAAGTAAAGTTGTCATGAGCATTAAATGAAATTAGTAAAGTGCATAACAGTACTTAGCATATTAGAAGTGCTCAATGGGCCAGGCGCAGTGGCTCATGCCTGTAATCCCAGCATTTTGGGAGGCTGAGGTGGGTGGATCGCCTGAGGCCAGGAGTTCAAGACCAGCCTGGCCAACATGGTGAAACCCTTTCTCTACTAAAAATACAAAAGAAATTAGGTGGGCATGGTGGCGGGCACCTGTAATCCCAGCTACTCGGGAGGCTGAGGCAGAAGAATCACTTGAACCCGGGAGGCAGAAGTTGCAGTGAGCCGAGATTGCGCCATTACACTCCAGCCTGGGCGATAGAGCAAGACTCCATCTCAAAAAAGTTAAAAAATGGCCAGGCACGGTGGCTCTCGCCTGTAATCCCAGCACTTTGGGAGGCCAAGGCAGGCAGATCACGAGGTCAGGAGATCGAGACCATCCTGGCTAACACAGTGAAACCCCATCTCTACTAAAAATACAAAAAATTAGCCAGGCGTGGTGGCACGCGCCTGTAGTCCCAGCTACTCGGGAGGCTGAGGCAGGAGAATCACTTGAACCCAGGAGGCGGAGCTTGCAGTGAGCCGAGATCGTGCCACTGCACTCCTGGGCGACAGAGTGAGATTCTGTCTCAAAAATGAAAGGCAGACAGACAGAAAGAAAGGAAAGGAAAGGAAGGAAAAAGAAAGAGAAAAGAAAGAAAAGAAAAAGAAGGAATAGAAGTGCTCGGTGAAGGCCGCACTTTCTCAGGACCTCTTGAGACTGTGTTCCCTGTGCCGTGGTCACTCGTATTGGCTCTAAAAAGTAAAAAGAAAAAGAAGTGGTCTATGAATGTTCTTCTGTCCCTCATCTCCTAGCTCTAGACCAGAAATTATGCTACACAGGCTCTTCTAATCATGATTATTTTAAGCAGTTTATGAAATCTAGAGGGAACAGAACCTTGACAGAGATTTTATCGTGTTTTAGGATAATAGAACCTTGGGATCATTTAATCTGGTTTTAGCAATACATACTAACTTTATCTTGGGATACATCTATAAATCACTTAACCTTTGCGTTCCTGCTTTGTGCTACACTGGATGCGGTTGGGATATACAGAAAAAATAGATGACATTGCCCTTGCTCTCAGGTGGAAATAGTATCATTACTCACACTGGTGTCCTGGAATCATTTGCTAAAATTTCAAGAATGTTGTAAACCGTTGTTAGTTTACAATTGATTATGGTGAGAATTTTTACACCACAGAAACTGACAAAAGTTACAAATCAGGGCTGGGGTTTTTGTTTGTTTGTTTGTTTTTGTTTTATGTTTGTTTGTTTTGAGACAAAGTCTCACTCTTGCCCAGGCTGGAGTACAATGGCACGATCTTGGCTCACTGCAGCCTCTGCCTCCCGGGTTCAAGTGATTCTCATGTCTCAGCCTCCCAAGTAGCTGGAATTACAGGCACATGGCACCATGCCTGGCTAATTTTTGTATTTTTAGTAGAGACAGGGTTTCACCATGTTGGCCAGGGTGGTCTCGAACTCCTGGCCTCAAGCGATCGGCCTGCCTTGGCCTTCCAAAGTTCCAGGATTACAGGCGTGAGCCATTGTGCCCAGCCAAGGGCTGGCTTTTTAAGTGCTGGTTGTTAAAAATTTACCTACATACCATATGCGTAAGTAAATGATTATGTAAATGTAGGGCTGGTGCCAAGTAGAAGGAATTAGAGGTGAGTTTAGTTAGGAGAATTTTTTTAGAACTAATGAGACTTAAACTACATTTTGGAATAGATAAGGGACACGAATTGTCAGAGAAGACAGGAAAGGGCCAATGATAGGTGACAACTCTGAAGTGTTGTGCCCCACCTTTTCCAGAAGCCTTCCCTGACTTTTTAATCCCTCACTAATCTTCCTTGTTCTCTAAACTCTTTCAGAACTTATGATACTCAATTATGACATACTGCTGACATGTTATCTTTATGTTTATTGTTTTATGTTTATTAATTTTGTCATTCTAAAGACAGACTGTAAGCTTGTTGAAGGAAAGGACTCTACATTAGACCAGGGTTTTCAAAGTGTGGGCCGCAGATTACTGGGGAGCTCATGAGCCAGTGATCAAAACTATTTTCATAATAATATTAAGGCATTATTTGCCTTTTTTGCTACATTGGAATTTGCACTGAAAATGCAAAAGCCATAGTGGGCTAAAGTGCTGACACCCTAGGCTGAATGAAAGCAGTGGCACCAACCTGAACTAGTAGTCATTGTATGCTTCACCACTATATACTCTCAGGTTTTAAAAAAACAAGCCAGTCTTAATTAAGAGTGGTGTTGCGAAAGCAGTAAAAGTTGTTGATTTTACTAAATCTGGACCCTGGAGTTCATGTCTGTGTTACATCCTGTGTGACGAAACAGGAAGAACACAGAAAGCACTTCTACTGCATGCTGAGTATGATGGTCGTCTCAAGAAAAGCACTGCGATTGTTTGAGGTGTGAGCTCAATAGGCCTCTTTTTTCATGGGACATCATTTTTACTTAAATGAACAACTGACAGACAAACTGTGGTTATTAAGACTTGGTTACTTGGCAGACATTTTCTCAAAAAGAATGGAGCGAGCCTGTTGCTTTAAGGAAAACAGCTGACAGTGTTTGTTACCTAAGACAAAATGTGAGCTTTCAAGCAAAATTTGGATTTGGAAAACTTGTATCTGCCACTGTGAACTTGACAGTTTTTCATAACTTTTCTGATAAGACCAGTAGTGATATTAACAAGTGTGATTTTAAAAATATATATTTTATAGAATGAAATCTGTTAACATTTGGAAGATCTGCATGACTCTGGAGTAATATTGTCCAAATGGCACTTTATAGAATGATGTATTCGTAAATGAGCCATTCAGATTGCAAGATAGACTGATGAATTTTAATATGAGAGAATACAAAAAAGTTTATGGAAATCATCATTCTCAGTAAACTATCGCAAGGACAAAAAACCAAACACCGCATGTTCTCACTCATAGGTGGGAACTGAACAATGAGAACACATGGACAGAGGAAGAGGAACATCACACTCTGGGGACTGTTGTGGGGTGGGGGGAGGGGGGAGGGATAGCATTAGGAGATATACTTAATGCTAAATGACGAGTTAATGGGTGCAGCACACCAGCATGGCACATGTATACATATGTAACCTGCACATTGTGCACATATACCCTAAAACTTAAAGTATAATAATAATAAAATAAAAACAACAACAACAACAACAAAGTTTATTAATAAGTTTCAGATTCAACATTGCAACTAACTCTTAAGGAGGTACCGCTTGTTGAGTTTTAGTGTAGTCTCAAAGAAGACTATTTGCAGTTATCTGAAAAGGCTATTAAAATACTCCTTTTCCCATCTGCATATTCATGTGAGGCCAGATTGTCTTCATTTACATCAACTAGAACAACATGTCACAAAAGATTGCATACAGAGGGAGACATAAGAATCCAGCTGTCTTCAACTAAGCCAGACATTACAGAGATTTGCAAAAGTGTAAAATAATTCCTTTTCTTACTATTTATTATCTCAGAAAATGCTACTTTTCAGAAAATATGTAATGTATAATAGGTTTATGTTTTTGTTTTTGTTTTTGTTTTTTTGACAGAGTCTCACTCTGTCACCCAAGCTGGAGTGCAATGACGTGATCTCGGCTCACTGCAACCTCCACCTCTTGGGTTCAAGCAATTCTCCTGCCTCAGCCTCCCAAGTAGCTGGGATTACAGGCACCTGCCACCAGGCCCAGCTAATTTTTTGTATTTTTAGTAGATACGGGGTTTCACCATGTTGGCCAGGCTGGTCTCGCTCCTGACCTCAGGTGATCCACCTGCCTCAGCCTCCCAAAGTGCTGGGATTACGGGAGTGAGCCACCGCACCCCGCCAATAGGTTTATGATTTTTTTTTTTTTTTTTGAGATGGAGTCTTGCTCTGTCGCCAGGCTGGAGTGCAGTGACACAATCTCAGCTCGATGCAACCTCCGACTTGCTGGTTCAAGCAATTCTCCTGTCTCAGCCTCCCGAGTAGCTGGAATTACAGGCACACGCCACCACCCCCAACTAATTTTTGTATTTTTAGTAGAGACAGGGTTTCACCATGTTGGCCAGGATGGTCTCGATCTCCTGACCTCATAATTTGCCCGCCTCGGCCTCCCAAAGTGCTGGGATTGCAGGCGTGAACTACCTCGCCCAGCCTAGGTTTATGATTTTTAAGTGAATTAATTTTTTTTTTTTTGAGATGGAGTGTTGCTCTGTCTCCCAGGCTGGAGTGCAATGGCACGATCTCGGCTCACTGCAACCTCCACCTCCCGGGTTCAAGTGATTTTCCTGCCTCAGCCTCCCAAGTAGCTGGGATTACAGGCACCCACCACCACGCCTGGCTAATTTTTGTATTTTTAGTAGAGCCGGGGTTTCACCAGGTTGGCCAGGCTGGTCTCGAACTCCTGACCTCAGGTGATCCACCCACCTCGGCCTCCCAAAGTGCTGGGATTACAGGTGTGAGCCACTGCACCCGGCTAAAATTTTTTTCAGTTGTACTTTCTAATACTATAAATCTCTATAGGTATAACACATGTGAACAGAATGTCCTAGATGTCTTCAATAATTTTTAAGGGTGTAAAGGGGTCCTGAAACCCCAAAATTTGAGAACTACAGTCTTAGATTATTTTCATACCCATCTTCCTTATAGTACCAAACTTATCACTGCATATGAAGCACATGCTGGTATACTCTTTCTCACTAGACACAGAAGAAATTTGAGAAGAAAGCTATTAATGAAACTGAAATACTGTGTAGACTTTGGTCTAGGACATACTTGATCAGAAAGTACCCGGAAGCTATAACCAGGGTCAGAATATCTAGTCTTCTTAGAAACTTCTCTGTCTTGTGGCAGGCACATCAAGATAACCTCTCACAATGCCAGCCATGGGTATCATTTTGGTACTTGATTGTAGTAAAGAGCATATCTACCTGTTCTTTTGAGCTTTTTCCTTCAAGTCTCCAACCTGAATCTTATCCTTGCATGGGTGGACCATCATGTCACAGTCTGAGCTTATATGGCCTCAAGACAAAGTAACATATTATACTTAATCCACTACAACAAAAGCCTTACTGTGATAAGTCTTTCCAAGTCCCACTTTATGACCCATTTATTTCAACCAGTATTTAATGGAATAAAACCATTTAAATAGTCTCTTAGAGTCCCTTTGTTACAAGATTTGCGATACTATGTAAAATCCTAACCAGATGACTCAAACATTATTTAAATGATATTTAACTGATAGCTCCATCCATAAAATTATTTGGAGTTTCTCCTCAGAGCTCTTCCCCCTTCTTGATGTTCAGGCTACTTGCAATAAGGCTTACTGTTTCTTTCCCTGAAGGAGTGCTCAGATTGCTGACCTACAGCAGAAGCTGCTGGATGCAGAAAGTGAAGACAGACCAAAACAACGCTGGGAGAATATTGCCACCATTCTGGAAGCCAAGTGTGCCCTGAAATATTTGATTGGAGAGGTAAACATCACTCTAACCAGCAGTTAGGAGGCTGGCTGTGTAGGTTGAAATGGGATGTTAGCCTTGAAATATTGTCAAAGTGTTATTGCCACTTTTCATGGTAGAAACCCTAATAACACTAACATTAGAGAGTTTAGTAGATAAAGGTTGGTGTAAGCAAGTACAGGCCAGTCACTTACAAAAATATAATATGACTCACAAATTGATGATGCCCGTTGTGACTGGCCTATAGCAAGTGCTGAATGCATGTTAGCTGTTGTTATTAGGAAAGACCAGAATGCCATAGTGGGTCACTGGCTAAACATCAACTGTTATACTGTACTACTTTTTAAAACCCCTATGAGATGTATATTCAAAAATTTAAGATCCAGTCTAGAAAAGGGAAAACCTAAGCATCTTTTGACATATAAAGATTCATTTTAGGGAAAAGCCATCTTTGCTGACCTTAAAATGATATGTCACCTTACGTTGTCACAAGAGGAATGAAAATTGATTGCCTCTGGTGATTGAAGCATTTTCACTCAAGACAAGCATACAAACTCCAAACCCACAAGTTTAAACAATGCTACCCTTTATACATTTTTGTGTTAGCTTAGCAGATTTGTTCTACTAAGGAAATCTTGATCAGTCTTGTGAACACTGGTACTTATGATGTTCACCATCTGGGCTAGTAGTGAATGTAAAACTAGGCCAGTGTAGGATATGTAGCCTGAAGAGCCAGATCTGCAGTCTCAGTCTACAAGTTCTAACATGTGAATATAGACATTCTGAAATGGGACATAATTGGCCATAAGGGTGTGTCCTGTGGATTTTGCTTAAAAATTAAGGAAGAACTTCTTAAATATCAGAATTTGTAATTGTCAGATACTATTCGGGTTAGGTTTATTCTTGCCTTGAGGCAGAGCAAGAAATAAAATGGCCTTAGCAGTGGCTTCTAGCCCCAAGATACATGTCTCAGCAGAAATGTGGACTCTTGGCCTGGGAATAGAACAATAGTATATTTACTATTCAATGTTGGAATCCATATGACATGAAAAAATAAGAATAGACTTGAACATGGAGGAATTTTTCTCAGACCCTTTCAAGAAAGCTGACATTATCCTGCCTGTTGAAAGGGGGAAAGAAAGGTGGTCATTCTTCAAATAAACTGATCTTCTTTTATTCCTTCCAGCTGGTCTCCTCCAAAATACAGGTCAGCAAACTTGAAAGCAGCCTGAAACAGAGCAAGGCCAGCTGTGCTGACATGCAGAAGATGCTGTTTGAGGAACGAAATCATTTTGCCGAGATAGAGACAGAGTTACAAGCTGAGCTGGTCAGAATGGAGCAACAGCACCAAGAGAAGGTAAACTCTAGCAAGTCAAGAAGCTATACTGTGAAACTATCATTGCCTTGTATTGTTAGTTTTAAAAAAAAAGTGGGGATATGAAATTTCTTTCAAAAGTCCACGTGGCCTTTTCTAAATTTTGCAAATAAGAAGAAACCTGAAGCAGAGACGTGATTTGTCTAACTTTATACATACCAGTGACAATGGCTCTGGGTTTCCAACTTAAATATGAATATTAACAATATTAACATGCTGAGAAACAGGCCCAGCGTGGTGGCTCGTGCCTGTAATCCCAGCACTTTGGGAGGCCAAGGCAGGCAGATTGCTTGAGTCCAGGAGAGTGAAACCCCATCTCTACAAAAAATTACAGGAAATTAGCTGAGTGTGATGGTGTGCACCTGTGATCCCAGCCACTCATAAGGCTGAAGTGGGAGAATCGCTTGAACCCGTGAGGCAGAGGTTGCTGTGAGCCATGATCGTGCCATTGCACTCCAGCCTGGGCAACAGAAAGAAAAAAAAAACTATGCTGAGAAACATCCATGCTGTACTTACTACTTCATGCCATGACAGCAAATGAGAACAGTTTACTTCTAAATCACAAGAGAGCAGTCACCTGGATCACTGCTTGAACTAAGTCAAAATTTCTTTTTCCCCTTGGTACCTTTGTTACCACCCATTGGGTCGTGTCTTTCTCTAGGTGCTGTACCTTCTCAGCCAGCTGCAGCAAAGCCAAATGGCAGAGAAGCAGTTAGAGGAATCAGTCAGTGAAAAGGAACAGCAGCTGCTGAGCACACTGAAGTGTCAGGTATGATCACGAGGGAGAGGTCTCCAGAGATGAGTTTCACAGTACTGACTGAGAATCTTGTCTCATTTAGACCCTTGTACTTGCAGCAGAGAGTAATTAACTACTGGAAAAAGTATTTATAATGGTAGCCTCTACTGCTTTTAGGCCCTATTTGATCAGGTTAGGGGTGCTTAGAGTGTAGCCATATATAGGAATAACCTCATTTTGGGTACCAAAATGGCAGCACATACTCCATATCAGACTCTGAGGCCTTGTGGTTCTTGGCCTCAACCCTGAGCTCTAAAGAGTTGAGGAAGTGAAATCATCCAGTAGTTACTTAGAATCCTAGGGCCATTCAAATGGTATGAAGAGCTTGTTCTTCTGTGCTGAGACCTGACATATTTGTAAAATGCCTGGGGTCTGAATTTCTTCCAGAGGCTAGGAACACCACACCCTTTAGTAGCATGTTGTAGCACTATTTTAGTCTAACTTAGAATCTTTTTCCTGAACCACCAGTCTGTAGGGTTTCCTTGGCACCTTCCATCTAAGACATAAGCAAACTAGTTAAGGTTGTATGCATGAATCTGGGTGTCTTAAGTGCCAGGTAGTTCGGTCAGGCTTACTAAAGTAGCAAGTAAACTGCCTAGTCTGTGTTGAGAAGGGTAAAGAGAAGCATCTATAGACTTCAAGAAAATAGAGCTAAGTTTCTGCGGGTTTCTTAATCAGCATCCGAATGTGAATAAGGGATATGAAGCTAAGGAATGGAAAAGAATAAGGAAGGCTTGTCGGGCAGAGTCCATGGTTCCTATGAATGTAGTCAGAGCTGCTGGGGAGCATTGGAATGGAAGTGGCATTCAGGGCACCTAGGAACTGGGAATCAGACATTTTTCTGGGTGCCAATGCCTGCTGTGCAAAAACCATCTGCTGCCAGCAACTTGGCAGCAGTATGTTTTCATCTATGTGAGTTGTTTGGTAACCCACATGTAGTGCCCAAAATAACCCCATATATCACTGCACTATCTGGAAATAGGATGAAGAACTTGAGAAAATGCGAGAAGTATGTGAGCAAAATCAGCAGCTTCTCCGAGAGAATGAAATCATCAAGCAGGTAATACAGTTTCCCACCCACTTGATAAGCCCTAAGAGACCCCGTTGCTACTGAGGCCAGCTCTTGGGACCAACCCCCATTGTGGTGACTTGGCTTTATTTCATGAGGTCTACATTTAGTTTCCATGTGACATATGCATTTCAAAGTGGAATAAACATAAGTTTTTAAATTTGCCATTTTCTGAATCTAATATTGTTGATATTGGAAAGTGGGAGTCAACGTACTCTACTATAATCCTGCATCACTTTACTATGGTTTAACATTAAGCTAGCCTAGGTCTGGTATCTGTTTTAGCCATGAACACTCCCAGAAGCTGCCCTGCATTATATACTTTGTCTCTTCTTTTCAAATAGAAACTGACCCTCCTCCAGGTAGCCAGCAGACAGAAACATCTTCCTAAGGATACCCTTCTATCTCCAGACTCTTCTTTTGAATATGTCCCACCTAAGGTAAAATGATCAGTGCCTGTGATACCTTTGCACAGCTTAGGTTTGGGGTGAGTGTGCTAAAATTGCCCTTTATAAGAGGTTGACAGTTAAAATTCCCAAATTCTAGCATCTCACTTTTCTTTGGAGTCCCAGATAAAACTACAGTTCAATCCTAAGGAAAGTAGGCATTCTTACTCCTCAGAAGGCTGACTTTGGGCCTTGGACAGGCATTACCTAACACAACTGAGGAGGAGGGACAGGAGAAAAGAGCAATAATGTTCAGCTGTCCATCCAAAGATACTTATCTCATCATATCATGAGTTTCCCTTTCCTCCCTCAGATTGGTCAGCCTGCAATTTCACTGCCTTCAAAGACTCTGCAAAGCCAAAGGCTAAAGCAGAATTTCTTCTGATTGGTAAAGCCAAGTGGGGTGGATTTGAGAGAGTCTGAAATCTTTGCTCTGAGAATATAGCTGGCAACAGCTACTGGGAAGATATGATGCATATATAGTTTTTAATTTTTATTAAATAACTAAACTACTCCAAACCTTTTTTCTTAGCCAAAACCTTCTCGTGTTAAAGAAAAGTTCCTGGAGCAAAGCATGGACATCGAGGATCTAAAATATTGTTCAGAGCATTCTGTGAATGAGCATGAGGATGGTGATGGTGATGATGATGAGGGGGATGACGAGGAATGGAAGCCAACAAAATTAGTTAAGGTGTCCAGGAAGAACATCCAAGGGGTAGGAGCCAGCTCTTCAACTTTTTTTTTTGTTTTGTTGTTGTTGTTTTTGGAGACAGAGTCTCACTCTGTCGCCCAGGCTGGAGTACAGTGGTGTATTCTCGGCTCACTGCAACCTCTGCCTCCCAAGTTCAAGTAATTCTCGTGTCTCAGCCTCCTGAGTACCTGGGATCACAGGCGTGTGCCACCACCGTGCCCGGCCTAGCTCTTCAACTTTGTCAGGGGTTCTAATTCTTAGTATTCATTCACTGCCACTGGGATAGTTTTCTGAATCTAGGAATGTGTTGGCCCCATACCCTTTAGCTATCATTTAGAGGCACTGACTCCACTAAAGGGGGGCTTGTTGGGCCATCTTTGTGTAGAACCTGGGGCTAGTATAGAGGGCTGCTTGAGTGCACAAGTTGGCTCTCTTCTTGTTTTCAGGTTCTTATCAATTTGAATAGGTAATGTTCCATACCATTTCATTGAAGCTGATCCCAAAATGATCATAACAATTCTTCATGTTTTTATAGCACTTTACAGTTTATAAACCATTCTCATATATATTACCACTTTTAATCACCACAAAAAATCCAGTGAAGGGCCAGGCGCAGTGGCTCACGCCTGTAATCCCTGCACTTTGGGAGGCCAAGGCGGGCAGATCACCTGAGGTCGGGAGTTCGAGACCAGCCTGACTAACAGGAAGAAACCTCGTCTCTACTAAAAATACAAAATTAGCTGGGCCTGATGGCGCATGCCTGTAGTCCCAGCTACTCAGGAGGCTGAGACAGGAGAATCGCTTGAACCTGGGAGGGTGGAGGTTGCAGTGAGCCGAGATCATGCCATTGCACTCCAGCCTGGGCAACAAGAGTGAGATTCCATCTCAAAAAAAAAAAAAATCCAGTGAGATATTTACTATTTGCGTTTTCCAGATGGACCCCCGACCCACAGGAGGGAAATGACCTTGCCCAAGGTCGTAAAACTAAGTGATAGTCAGGACTTGAAACCAAATATTCTGACTCCAAGTCCAGTTTGTTTCCCCCACATCATGGTTATGTCAGTAAAAACCATAGACCAGAAGTTGAGTGGGTACTTTATCTTTGCCTAACAGAGTAATTTTACTCTCTAGGCTAAGGAACAAAAAGAATTACAGAAAAAGCTAATAATTAAGATCAAACACACTAAGTTAAGGCTACTTAGGAGCAATCCGACTTAGGCATGCTTTATTTTCTTATACAATGATAGTCCTACTCAAACCTAGATGTTTTATGTTGAAACATTAACTTCCCAGGCATTACAGTTCAGCACCACTACCCCCAACTGTGCCCTGCAGCCACATTCCACTTAAAGAGAACAGTTCACAAGTTATCTTAGCTGGCTTCCTACATTATTTGATTTGATTAGCCTATAGCTCATCACCTGGGGAACTAAGCCTTATAAACCCACACCACCAGGATGAAGCAAGTCATAAGATATAGACAGCCATGGTGGTAAGTCATTTGGTCAGTCAGAATCATCAAGAATGCAACATATCATGTGCTCATAGTGAAACTAAGAGCTCATCCTTAGCTTCAGAGAGTTTATAATCTAATGGGAAAACAAGGTAAAGGAATAGAAGCCTACCATAGAACCTCAGCATATTCGTCTCAGGGAGATGGACCGGGGAGTTTTTGGTTTGTTTCTTGTGTTTTTTCTTTTGAGACAGAGTTTCACTCTTGTTGCCCAGGCTGGAGTGCAATGGCATGATCTTGGCTCACCACAACCTCCTCCTCCCAGGTTCAAGCGATTCTCCAGCCTCAGCCTCCTGAGTAGCTGGGATTACAGGTGCCCGCCACCATGCCCAGCTAATTTTGTATTTTTAGTAGAGATGGGGTTTCTCCATGTTGGTCAGGCTGGTCTCGAACTCCTGACCTCAGGTGATCTGCCCACCTCGACCTCCCAAAGTGCTGGGATTACAAGCATGAGCCACCGTGCAAGTTTTTAAGAGTGACTATAAAGCCAAACCAAGGAGGTGTAATTTAAGAAAATGCCATGAAAGAGGTGACTATTGCTGCGTTGTAAGACAGAAAGGGAAATACAGTCTTGGGAGCAACTGGGATACATTTCTGGCACAATGAATAGCATATTCCTAAGACTTGAAGATGGTAGTGGAACAGAGAGTTGGGACACTTAGAGAAAATGGGGCAGAGCGTGTCTCTTTCATTCATTTACTCAACAAACATTTATGGACGTTTTACTATAGTTGAAGTAGAGAGCATGAGCTGAATGTAGATTAAAAGGTCAGCTAAGTAATAGGAGGCAGAGTTGAGAAGTACACACAGAAAAATGGTAGAGGCCAGGCGTGGCTCATACCTGTAATCCCAGCACTTCGGGAGGCCAAGGCAGGCGGATCACCTGAGGTCAGGAGTTTGAGACCAGCCTGGCCAACATGGCGAAACCCCATCTCTACTAAAAATACAAAAATCAGCCAGGCATGGTGACGCATGCCTGTAATCCCAGCTACTTGGGAGGCTGAGGCAGGAGAATCGCTTGAACCCAGGAGGTGGAGATGGCAGTAAGCTGAGATCACACCACTGTACTCCAGCCTGGGATACAGAGCAAGACTGTCTCAAAAAAAAAAAAAAAAGAAAAAGAAAAAAAATGGTAGAGGGCCTAAAGCTCTGGAAAGGAATTTCCAAATATGAGGCGAATACAGGTATACTTGTCCTCAAGGAAAGCTTCATATATTTATTAGAGCACTGTTGCCCTAAGCTTAAAAGGGCAACATAGAAGTATAGCAAATATTGCAGTAAATAATATTTACTATTAGTGATAAATCCTACGTCTAAAACAATGAGGAATTACTGTTTTCTAGGCTTTTCCCCTGATTTTATAATTTGGAAAGTGAATATAACTGGGCTTTAAAGGGAACAAGTTAGCATAAAATCTGGTTTCTCTAAAGTTACCTTTTGGCAGTCTGAAAGTACATGGATACTATGACTGCTCTTTGATCAGACTGCTTGCAGACATATTACCTGTAGACCTTGATGCTTCACAGAGGACCTTTATTATTACTGCTTCAACCCAGCTGAAGCTGGCTGGGACTATCACTAGATTACTGAAAAGGAGACTGAAGCAGGCACCAAAATGATGACTTGTCCAGAGTTAATGGCTTCCTCACTCAGCCACATTTCCTATATGTACTAAGGAGATGCTGGGGGGTAAGTCATGTGCTATCATAGAAAAAGTAGTAACCTAGAAGCCAGATAGACATGGGTCTTGAGTTTGCCACGGGTTCATTGAGTAACCTTGAGCAAGTCAGTCTCCCTGGGCCTCAGATTCCTTACCTATGCAATGCAGGGTCTAGAACAGCGGTCCCCAATCTTTTTGGTACCAGGGACCGGTTTCGTGGAAGACAGTTTTTCCACGGACTGGTTGTGGGGGTGGTTTGGGGATGAAACTGTTCCATCTCAGATATCAGGCATTAGTTAGAATCTCATAAGGAGTGCGCAACATGTGCAGTTCACAACAGGATTCTTACTCCTATGAGATTCTAATGCTGCCACTGATCTGACAGGAGGCAGAACCCAGGCTGTAATGCTTGCTCACCTGCAGCTCACCTCCTGCTGTGTGGCTCAGTTCCTAACAGGCCACTGACCAGTACTGGTCCCCAGCCTAGGGGTTGTGGACCCCCTGGTCTAGAACAGATTATGTATAAGGTTCCTTCTAGGACTAATATCCTGAGTCAAAGTAACAGTCAAAGTTGTGTAAATGGGTTTTAATAACAATGCTTTTATATGGTGTTATATGGTATCTGAAAAGTTAGGAGGAATATATGCAAAAGCACCTTGTGAAGGATACAGTATCATGCAGATATTGTTGTTAAAGCACTGTAAGCATTTTACAAATATTCTCATTTGTCACATTTGGCAGAAAAGAGGAAGCAGGTATTCTTGCCTCTACCTTACTGATGAAGGAATAGCCTGGGCACGGTGGCTCATACCTGTAATCCCAATACTTTGGGAAGCCAAGGTGGGAGGATCACTTGAGCCCAGAGTTCAAGGCTGCAGTGAACTATGATTGTGCCACTGCACTCCAGCCTCAGTGACCGAGCAAGACCCCATCTCTAAATTTAAAAATTTAAAAAAAAAAAGAATGGAGATTAACTTGGATGAAGTGACTTGTCCAAGGTCATGCCAAGCATTAAATATAGGACTAGAGCCTGAGTCTCCTAATTCCTAGTCTGGTATTCTTTGTTTTTTGTTTTTGCCACAGCATCACTTACCAATCCTGGTATTTTTTTTTTTGGACCAGATCTCATCCTTCTGAAGTATGAGGTACAGTGTAACACTGAGCTTGGTGCTAGAGGAATTATGGACTCTAAAGCAGTAGTTCTCAAGTCTAGCCACACATTGGAACCCCCAAGGGAGCTTTTAAACATGGAGCCTGGGACTCCACCCCCAGATATTCTGATGTAATTAGTCTGAGGTAGGACATGGACTTTTTGAGAAGCTCCCCAGAGATTTCTTATGTGCAGCCAGAGTTGAGAACAACTGGCTTAGGGGAAACCCAGACTCTGCTTTCCACTCTCTACAAAGAATCCCTTGGCCGGGTGTGGTTGCTCATGCCTATCATCCCAGCACTTTGAGAGGCTGAGGTGGGAGGATTGCTTGACGCCAGGAGTTCAAGACCAGCCTTGGCAACATAGCAAGATCCCATCTCTACAAAAGAAAAAGAAAAAAAAAAAAGAGTCCCCCTATTACTTCTCAACTACGGTGCTGGGACATGCTGGTGGGTTGCCAGCAGTTGTGATACACACACACACACACACACCACCCTGTATACATGTATTAAATACATTTGTAGTTATGCCTGTGATAGGGACACATTCTGTCTTTGACATTCTAATCTGCTTCTTGGTGTGAGAGAGAATAGGATGAAGTTACAGCTCATGTACCTGGCATTCACGCAACTACATCTGTCATGTATGTCATGACTGTGCTATAATACCACTACCAGGTGTTTATCTAACCTCTTCTTGCTTGAAGACTTCTAGTAGGGGGAAGCTCACAGTCTTATAGGACAACCCATTGGATTCCACTAATTGTTAGAAAGTTACTTCTTGTTTAGCTGAAATGTGCTGTCCTATACATCATCCCAGTAGGTCTTGGCTGTGTAAGAGCCTAATCATTCTTTATGACAGCCCTTCAGATACTGCTTTCATGATATTATCCCTAGGATAAAATAGAGAAACATGGATGAGGTAACAGCATTTTTGAAGCATTTAGATGAATTTGTAAATGGCCAAAGGACCATACCCAGGCTGTAGCAATCAATGGATCACTGTCATCCTGGTGAAGTATCACCAGGACATGTCATAGAACTCCATCTTTCATCCTGTCTTAAAGCAGCAAAGATTTTTTATTATGATAATGTCTAGCGTTGGCAAGGGTGACTAAGAAGGGCACTTCTGGCTGGGCGCCATGGCTCACACCTGTAATCCCGACACTTTGGGAGGCTGAAGTGGGCAGATTACTTGAGCCTAGTAGTTTGAGACCAGCCTGGGCAACGTGGTGAAACCCTGTCTCTACTAGAAATACAAAAGATTAGCCTGGCATGGTGACACACACCTGTAGTCCCAGCTAACTCAGTGGGGGCTGAGGCCACAGGATCACTTGAGCCCTGGAGGTTGAGGCTGCAGTGAGCTCTGATCATGCCACTGCACTCCAGCCTGGGTGACAGAGTGAGACCCTGTCTTAAAAAAAAAAAAAAGAAGGGCATTTCTGTATTGCTATTAGGAATATAAATTGGTATACCTTTCAGGAAGGCAACTTGAAAATACGTATCAGTAGCCTTTAAAATGTTTCTATCCTTTGACCCAGTAATTTTACACATACGAATTTATACTAAGGAAGTAGACATTGGTATGTAAATGTATTTATTCGTTTGACAAATTTTTTTCTGAGCACCTATGTGCCAGGCACTGTTTCTAGATGCTGAGAAGACATGAAACAAGGCAGGTGAGATTCTTTACCCTCATGAAACTGGTATTCTTGTGGGGAGAGACACATAGTAACCAGAAAAATAAAATAATTTTAGATAGTGATGAGTGAAAAAGAAAAGAAAATATAGTGAAGTCATAGAGAATGTGGGATGGGAAAAGAGCACTTTAGATGAGTGCTTGGGGCCAGGCGCAGTGGCTCACGCCTGTAATCCCAGCACTTTGGGAGGCCGAGGTGGGCGGATCACTTGATGTCAGGAGTTCAAAACCAGCCTGGCCAACACAGCAAAACCCCATCTCTACTAAAAATATAAAAATTAGCCGGGCGTGATGGCGCACGCCTGTAATCCCAACCACTCAGGAGGCTGAGGCACAAGAATTGCTTAAACCTGGCAGGCAGAGGTTGCAGTGAGCTGAGATCTTGCCACTGCACTCCAGCCTGGGAGACAGAGCAAGACTCCATCTCAAAAAAAAAAAAAAAAAGAGTGCTTGGGTAGGCCGGGCACGGTGGCTCATGCCTGTAATCCCAACACTTTGGGAGGCTGAGGTGGGAGGACTGCTTGAGGTCAGGAGTTAAAGACCAGGCTGGGCAACGTAGCGAGACCCCATCTCACTAAAAACAATTTTTTTTTAAAGAAGAGTGCTTGTGGAGCTCTCTCTGAGAAGGAAATATCTAAGCTGAGGCCTAAACAGTGAAGAGCAAGTCAGGAAAAGCATCAGAAGAACATTTCAGGAAAAGGGAACAGAAAATGTAAGACCTCAGGGCAGGAACAGCTAAAAAGGCCAGTGTGACTAGAATGTATCAAGCATAAGCTACAGTCAGGGGATGGGTAGTCAAGGGCCAGATCATGGAGGGCCTTGTCAGTCGTGGTACAGTTTAGATTATATTTCTATACAAGGATATCTACTGCAACATGATTTATAATAGTGAACAATTTCTTTCAAAACAATCTTAATATTTAACATTAGGGGACTGGTTAAATAAATCGACATTATCCCCATGAGGAAATATATACAACTATTAAAGTCAAGTTTTTTGATTTTCAAATTTTGTAAAGTGATATATATTATTCTGCTAATCAGAAAAAAAATGTTATTGTGGTTTCTACAGAGCAACTACAGAGCAAAGGTGATGGTTCTCATATGAAAAAAACTTAAAGGCTTGAATTTGACTATAAGCTCAGTATGAATCCACAAAGATGTGACAGGAAAAATAAAGCAACTGATTTTAGGCCTCATGAACAGGACTACTGGGTCCATAACAAGGGAGGTGTTTATCACAGTCCACCTCACAGTGGCCACACCACATTTAGAAAGTTGTGCTCATTTCTAGATCTCACAATTGAAGAACTTTGACAAATTGGTGTATAGTCAAGGTGGTGAGGATACATGAGAACCATGTCATGTGGCGAATCATTGAGGGAACTAGGTACATTTAACTTTGAGAGGATTTGGACAGAAGGGGACTGGGGAGTAAAAATTACGTTCAGGGTTTGAACAGTTATTCTATAAAAGTGGGGTTAAACTGATTCCATGTCATTTTAGATGGCAGAATTGGGTCCTATGATTAGAAGTTATATAGAAACTATTATCACCTCAGGATAAATAGAGCTTCAGATAATTAGACCAGGGATGTTAAGAGGGGCTTCATACATCAAACCAGTCTTTAGGTGGTCGCTGAGGTCTCTTCTCACTCTGTTCCTTCATCCTGTGAGCTCAGCCACCTCTGTCTTTTCAAAGCCAAGCTATCCCACTTTCTTCTACGATTTTTCTTATAGCATTGCTTCCTATAATTCTGATCACTCACCTCTTTTTTGTTTAACATCCTCTTTATAAAACATACACACTGACTTCCTGAATGTGTATACAAGAAAACATGCTTATTGATTAAACTGGTTTAATAAATGGAAAGCCCTTATAGCAGTGCCTGGCACACATTAATGTTAGCTATCACTACTGCAGCCTTGTTTATAAGAATGGAAAATGGCACTATCAGGAGAATGGGTAAATTGTGGCAACTTCATAGAGTGAAAATGAATGGAATTGAAGCTATATGTATCAACATATGTCATTTATACAAAGTTTAGAAACGTGTAAGACGATTTCTTGTTTTTGTTTTTTTTACAAAAACTCTTATGTGTGGCTAGGTGCTGTTGCTCACGCCTGTAATCTCAGCACTTTGGGAGGCTGAGGCAAGAGGATTGCTTGAGGCCAGGAGTTCAAGACCAGCCTGGGCAACATGGCGAGACCCTGTCTCTACAAAAACAAAAAATTAGCCAGGCATGGTGGCATGTGCTTGTGGTCTCAGATACTCTGGAGGCTGAGGCAGGAGGATCACTAAGTCAAAGAGGTTGAGGCTGCAGTGAGCTATGATTGTGCCACTGCACTCCAGCCTGGGTGACAGAGCAAGACCCTGTCTCCAAAAAAAAAAAAAAAAAAAAAAACTAATGTGGTAAGAGACATACATAGGAATGATAAACACCTAATTCAGGAGACTGTTTATCCCTGGAAAGGGGGAGGCAAATAGGATCAGGAAGGAGTGCATAGGAGACCTTGGTTATATCTGCATTTTACTATTAAGGGGGGTTAGTGGGGGCATGAGTGAGGTTTTTTATTGCTATTGTCTATGCTTTTGTACACATGAACAAAATTATGGTGCCCTAAAATAGGATGCATTATTTCTTTTTTTTTTTTTTTTTTTTGAGACGGAGTTTCACTCTGTCGCCCAGGCTGGAGTGCAATGGCATGATCTTGGCTCACTGCAACCTCAGCCTCCTGGGTTCAAGCGATTCTCCTGCCTCAGCCTCCTGAGTAGCTGGGATTACAGGCATGCGCTATGATGCCTGGCTAATTTTGTATTTTTAGTGGAGACGGGGTTTCACCATGTTGGTCAGGCTGGTCTTGAACTTCTGACCTCAGATGATCTGCCCGCCTCGGCCTCCCAAAGTGTTGGGATTACAGGCGTGAGCCACTGCGCCCAGCCAGGATGCATTATTTCAAATGGGATCCAATTGAGCCAGGGTACAATGAAATAATTACTCCCCATCTTTTCTGAACTCCAAATTTCTACCTGACTGCATTTGCTTTGGGACAGCCATTTCAAGCTGTTGACTCACAGAGCTTGCTTACACCTCAAATCCCTAGGCCCTTTTCTGCACAGTCTTTTTTTTTTTTTTTTTTTTTTTTTTTTGAGACAAGGTCTCACTCTGTCACCCAGGCTGGAGTGCAGTGGCGCGATCTCAGCTCACTGCAGCTTCCACCTCCCAGGCTCAAGTGATCCTCCCACCTCAGCATCCTGAGGTTGACACCACGTCCAGCTAATTTTTTGTATTTTTGGTGGAGACAGGGTTTCAGCATGTTACCCAGGCTAGTCTCAAACTCCTGAGCTCAAGCGATCCACCCGCCTTGACCTCCCAAGGTGCTGGGATTACTGGCATGAGCCACCGCACGGTCTACTTTTAAGCTAGATCACTCCCCATGTTGTATTTATATGGCTGAGTTGAGGGGAACCTAAATACCAAACTTACAAACTTACTTTCTTTCTACTTTCACCCCTTAAGTCCAGCCTGTCAAAATATTTTTGAATTGTGATTCTTTTATCTTACATATTACTAATCCTTCCAGCTTTCTGTCATTGTTAGAGCTGATAAATATGCCTACCTTGTAGACTAGTTATGAGATTCAAATGAGATTTTGTATTTATGTACATGAAAGTACTCTGAAAACTGTAAAGTGCTATCAAATGTAAATGATTTTATTTCATATCATCAGTGATTTATCAAAATGTGTGAAGGACAAAGCCCAGGCTAACACTGGACAAAATGCAGAAATGTGAGCTGGATGAAAGTACAGCTTGGTAATTCTAAAAATACTGAGCAACTACACTTAGTTTTTAAATGTACTTAACTATACTACCATCCAGCTCACAGTGCTTCACTTTACCCATAAAGTTGTCATAAGAGTCTTTGTCAGTTGCCATGCATTATTATGCTATCCCTCTGATCTGTCCTTCAAGTATTCTGTCCAAAAGAAAATGGATTTTTCAGCCAGGCGCGGTGGCTCACGCCTGTAATCCCAGCACTTTGGGAGGCCAAGGCGGGCTGATCACCTGAGGTCAGGAGTTCGAGACCAGACTGGGCAACATGGTGAAACCCCCGTCTCTACTAAAAATACAAAAATTAGCCAGGTGGCCAGGCACGGTGGCTCACACCTGTAATCCCAGCACTTTGATAGGCCGAGGCAGGTGGATCGCCTGAGGTCGGGAGTTCAAGACCAGCCTGGCCAGCATGGTGAAACCCTGTCTCTACTGAAAATACAAAAAGTAGCCGGGCATGGTGGCAGGCACCTGTAATCCCAGCTACTCAGGAGGCTGAGGCAGGAGAATCACTTGAACCTGGGAGGCGGAGGTTGCAGTGAGCGGAGATCGTGCCACTGCACTCCAGCCTGGGTGACATAATAAGACTCCATCTCAAAGAAAAAAAGAAAAGAAAAGAAAATGGATTTGTCTGGCAAGACTTGTTCTCTTTAAACCTATGACGGTTCTTGGTGATTATTGTTTCACCAAAGAAGAGAGGACTAAGGAGATTGAAGCTTGGTAGATAATAGTACTTTCCATTTTTTTTCTAGAAAAGCTTGCAAATGAAGGGAAGTCATTTTAAACTAGTCTTCTAACCCTTTCAGTAATGTGTCTTTCTGCAAACCTGTTTTGCAGTGTTCCTGCAAGGGCTGGTGTGGAAACAAGCAGTGTGGGTGCAGGAAGCAAAAGTCAGACTGTGGTGTGGACTGTTGCTGTGACCCCACAAAGTGTCGGAACCGCCAGCAAGGCAAGGTAGGATCAGTGCTGTTTCCTCTCCCCTTCCCTTCAGACCTTCCACTAGTTTCCACCCTCTTTTTCTGCCTTCCATCCTGAAACCTGGAGTCTCCTGCATAGCTCTTCCAACGCTTCTCCTTCCCTCTGCACCCAGAAAAAGAGACAGACAGTTCACTTCTCAATCCTTTTTCCTTGCTGCTTGCCTGTTCACATACCCCTTTCAGAAACCACAGCACTTCCCAGGAGATTCCCAGGTATAGAGCTCTCCACCCCAGGCTTGGCTGTAAAGTTTCTGTACTGTTTTTGAGATGACAAAGACAAGAAAGCAGGCATTCACAGGCATATAGACATGCAGGATCAAATTAGTCCAGAGGTTTAACTGGAACTGTAAGAGCCACGTACTGAGGTAGCAGCTTCCAGGAAGTTAATCCTTTTGACATCTCGA
Source organism: Pan paniscus (assembly GCF_029289425.2). Taxonomy (NCBI): domain Eukaryota; kingdom Metazoa; phylum Chordata; class Mammalia; order Primates; family Hominidae; genus Pan; species Pan paniscus. Next base: position 70,095,117 of record NC_073272.2, read on the forward strand.
GACATTCGTTACCTAGACTCTCTCCATGGCAACCAGCTAGCTATTCCATGGCTCTAGAAAAAGACCCACAGGAACCAGGCCTTTCTAATAGTCACTGTTGTAAAGCAAGTTAACCTAAATGTCCTCTTAATATTGCTCCCAGGAATAGCAAACTCAGGAAAACCAAATGTTCCCTGGGAAGAGCAGCACCAAGCAGGTCAGATCCCTATACCTGCCTTACACCTACCTGTGCAATAGCAAAAATGCATTACTACAGCTCTATATGTGATATACAGTAATTCTAGCAAGCACAATCTAATGATGATTCATCATGCATTTCTTGAACATCCACATGTGAAGAGTTTCAACCTGCATCTTCTATTAAAAAGACCTCTGGCCGGGCACGGTGGCTCACGCCTGTAATCCTAGCACTTTGGGAGGCCGAGGCGGGCAGATCACGAGGTCAGGAGATCAAGACCATCCCGGCTAACACAGTGAAACCCCGTCTCTACTAAAAATACAAAAAAATTAGCCAGGCGTGGTAGTGGGTGCCTATAGTCCCAGCTACTCAGGAGGCTGAGGCAGGAGAATGGCGTGAACCCGGGAGGCGGAGCTTGCAGTGAGCTGAGATCGTGCCACTGTACTCCAGCCTCAGCGACAGAGCGAGACTCCATCTCAAAAAAAAAAAAAAAAAAAAAAGACTTCTAACATAGATAGGCAAGCTAGAAGTCAGGCTAAGAACTGTAGAAGTAGCAGAGACCTTAAGGATCCTCTATTCCTGTGGTTTTTCAGTTTGCGTTCAAGAGTCATGTAGTAGCTCCATGAAAGGGCCTCCAGGCAGAGGGGCATGGCCCCTTCCTCCCTCCTCCCATCTCTATCTGTCTCTCTCTCGGACTCAGTTTCCTTAACTGAAAGGAACACCCAGTATGGATGCTAAAAGAGATATTGCAAATTGTAGAGAGGGGGAGTTTAGTCAAACAAATGACCAAGGCTTGTCTTTGCTTTAAACCTGGCCTTGTGAGATGTCCCATGCAACTACCTAGTCTTTGCCTTCAGAGGCCACCTACAGGCATTGCTCCATTCCTTCAGGGACAGAGCGTGTCAAACACTATGACCTCCCCAAGCAGGGCCTCCCTAAGACTTGCTTCAGCTGACTAATCAGGCACTTAGAGCTGTTACCTCTTTGGTTGAATGGGAGCAGACTGATTTTGTAAACCTGGCAGCCAAATTTATAATATGCCTGTCTGCTTGATTTTCAGGATAGCTTGGGCACTGTTGAACGGACCCAGGATTCCGAAGGCTCCTTCAAACTGGAGGATCCTACCGAGGTGACCCCAGGATTGAGCTTCTTTAATCCCGTCTGTGCCACCCCCAATAGCAAGGTAAGTGGGCTAAAAGGCAGGCATTGGAAAACTGGATTAGCGTCCTTCTCTGCATTATCTATGATAGACCAGTAGGAGAGAGGCAGGTGGAGTAAAGGTGTAATCAGCTTGCTGGGAACTAGGGATCGGGCATAGACTCTAGTCTGGTTTTTTCCATAGAATGATCTTAAAGAACACTTCATACTACTGGGAGTATGTCGAGCATCTATAGCAGCTCGGCTGGGCTGAGCTTCTGCCCCTTTCTAAAGTCTATTCATACCTGTCTCTGTCCCTCCTAGATCCTGAAAGAGATGTGCGATGTGGAGCAGGTGCTGTCAAAGAAGACTCCCCCAGCTCCCTCCCCTTTTGACCTCCCAGAGTTGAAACATGTAGCAACAGAATACCAAGAAAATAAGGCTCCAGGGAAGAAAAAGAAACGGGCTCTGGCCAGCAACACCAGCTTCTTCTCTGGCTGCTCCCCTATCGAAGAAGAGGCCCACTGAAGTTGGAGTCATCATCTCTACCCCCAGTCTGGCTTGGGAGATGCTTTCAGGTTGCAGCCAGAAGGGGTTTTTTAAATGACTTCTCTGGATTTCAGGTTTCTTGCTGTTGAAAAAAGGAACAAAGCGTTACTGAAAAGAAGGTAACCTTTGTTGGATGTGGGCCTTAGCCTCCAGGTCCAGACTACTACTCTTATGTTCTCCAGAAGGGTGCTAAGTCACCTACTGAAGAGAGAACCAACTGACTTTCCTATTGACTCATCAGGAACCAGTCCTCAGTCTGGTCAAGTTGTTTCTTATTTGTGAGCAGTTCAGGCTATCTCCTGATGGGGATGAGGCCAAGGCTTTCTTATCTTTTGGTTGTCTCTGCTTAACGGAGGAGCCTGGCCTAGGATGGAGGCCTGGCTTAGATCTTTCATTCCACCTCAGGAATGAGGTTGTGATCTTTCCTGTCCTGACCCTCTCTGAATTATGTTTCAATAGTACTCTTGATTGTCTGCCATGTTGTTGAAGCAAATGAATTATTTTTAAATGTTAAGTAAGTAAATAAACCTTAGCCCGTCTACTGTTTGTGAAGATCCTTCTGTGCTAGAGGGAGAAATAAAATTTCAACCTGTGTTCCTCAGCCCCTGAGGAAGCTATTAAGGGGATTCATTACAAGCACCTGAGCCTCCCTGCCTTATTGTAGCTGCCCTCTTTCCCAGAGGGTATTGTGGAGTGTGATGTGTCTTTATGTTGCTGTGCTACCCTAGGAAATCAGAATCGCGTTAGCAAGGCCAGTGGCCTGACCTCCACTGTAGAACCTGCCTGGCTTCCAGATTTGGGAGGAAGAAACCGCATTTACTAACCATCTCCATGTTCTTGCCACAGTTTTATTTGTTCTTCATACACACACAAAAAGGTCAACATAGATAGATGTCCTTATTTTGCAGATGAGGAAACTGGGGTATAAAGAAGTTAAGTAACTTACCCAAAGTCACAAAGCTAGTGAGCAATAGAGCTAGGACCTGAATGCAGAGCTACCATCCAAGCTTCACTCTAGCCAACTCTCTAGAGTGCCAGCAGCAGCCACTTCTAATGCCCTGCAGCCTGATTTCTTAGTGTAGGAGGGGCGTTGCACCACACTGCTGTCCAGTCCCAGGACAGAACAGCACTGGCTCCTTGCATTCTCCTTTGAAAGATGCTTACGCCTTACAGTCTATCAGTGTTCTCTATCTCTGCTTAAAGCTAAAAGGGGGCCAGCCCTGGAATGCCATACTCAAGCTGCTGACTGGCCTTGTAGCCTTCTGAGGTAGGTGCTCACAAGCCCTGCGCTTCATATCCATGCATTCTGAATCCCAAAACCCTTCTCCCCAAAAAAGCTCCCAAACCATCCCCAAACACTCAAAAGCCAAGACTCCTCTAGAATCCACCAGAGCCCAAGCAAAAGAAATTGAGCAACAATCTGCCTAGAATGAAGCCTGCCATGGACTAGGTGACCTGCTGGTCCTCCCTGGCCTCCTGCCAGCAAGCAGCCCTGCTTCTCTTTGCATTTTAATGCCGAGGGAGCAAGGGAGCCTCTGCCATTGCCAGCTAGAGCCTCTGGATACAATGGGAAGCCTGAGTGGGAGGGGGGCCAGCTCTTGGCATAAGAGAGCCAGTCTTCCTTCTCACTGTTTGAAATCCAGTGTGTGTTGGGGGAGGGGTAAGCAGGCTTATCCCCAGAGAAAACATCCTTTCCCACCAACACTGCACTAATAGCCCCCAGACCTCGAGTCACCGCATCAGGCGTAATGTAGAGGGAGAGGTCAACCAAGCCAGCCCCTGGCCCCCATCCCACCCAGACCCCTGTGCTTTAGCACTAAGCAAACTATAGTGTGCTAGCCAGCCCTTCCCTGCTGATGCTGATGCTATAGTAACAGCATCTTTTCTATGTGTTCATCTTCCAAAAGCCTGTGACCCCAATATACTCTACACTCCTCAAAAGATTCTTGGAAAGAGACTCATATGCCTTAGGGACAAGGCAGCAGAAATGACACAAGTCCTGAATGAGCATCTCCTGTCTGGAGTGATGAGGGAAGGTGGGAGAACTGCTAGTGTCACCCAGGATCCACAAGGCCCACGGGGACCTCTGGTCCAGAAACGGCAACTTGCTATCCAGAGTTCAGGAAGTAGCTTGCAGCTTCTGTTGCCCAGGCTGGAGCACAGTAGCACAATCTCAACTCACTGCAGCCTCGACATCCTGGGCTCAAGCAATCCTCCCACATCAGCCTCCCAAGTAGCTGGGACAAATGACCAAGGCTTGTCTTTGCTTTAAACCTGGCCTTGTGAGATGTCCCATGCAACTACCTAGTCTTTGGTAGGTGCACACCATCATGCCTGGCTAATTTTTGTATTTTTTGTAGAGACGGGGTTTCACCATGTTGGCCAGGCTGGTCTTGAACTCCTGACCTCAGGTGATCCACCCGCCTCGGCCTCCCAAAGTGCTGGGGTTACAGGTGTAAGACACCGCGCCAGGCTGCAGCTTCTTATACATGCACCTTGCTGAATTAGAAGTAGGAGCTCAATAGGGGAGGGAGCCTAATGAATCAAGGCTGTATTCCCAGGGAGCTTGAGACTTGATGTTAGGCTTACACACACACACACACACACACATGCCTTTCCAGTGGGCTGGCTGGGCCTCTTCTCCTCACTGCCAAGTTGCAAAGTTGTGTGGTCACCTCCCCCCCCCCCACCAGCTTCCCGCCAGCCTGTGCCCTCAGCCCTCGCCTCCCTGAGCCAGGACAAAGCCCCGGCAGTGACTGGGAGGGGAACAGGAGGAGGGACAGAGGGATGGGAAAGCCTGCACAAAGGAATTCCTCACCCCAAGCCCCCTGACCGCCAGCGAGTAAAGAAGCAGATTTGCTCTCCCTCCCGCTTCCTCCCTCCCATCTTCCCACCCGGGCTGTGCCCAGGCCACAGAGCAGCTGCAGGCCTTGGGAGAGGACCCACACAGCCTCCTGTAGGTGGCAACAGTGCCACCTGTTTGACTCATAGGGCTGAACCGAGGACTGAAAAAGGGAGGAGGCAGACCACTCGGAGAGGAGCTGGGAAGCAGTGCAGAGAGGAGAGCGGAGCGGAGCTGCCGCTGAGCAAAGGTGTGAGGGTTCGGGAAGGCTGGGGGGCTACAGGTGGGAGCTGTGGAGCAGAGACCAGCTCCATCCCACTGGGATTGGGCCGGGGGATTGAATGGCACCCCTGTCAGCTCCCCTACTTGGGGTTTTCAGGCTGCTCAGACCCTGATCCCATCCTACAGACAGCTCTTGAAGGGAGGGGACTCTGGAAGGCAGTGTCTGGGGTGCAGGGGTAGGACCCCAGGGGAGGCAAGAGCTTAGAGCAGGCTATCAAACCAGCTCCAAGATGGGCAGAGGCAAGGGCTTCCCTTTGGGTTGGCTTTTTACCGGGAAGGGTCTCGTAGAGGGGAGGGGTTTCCTTCCCCCAGCTCCAGCTCCTCACCCCTACCCTAACCCTCCTTTCCCAAGGCAGCATAAAGAGGGCAGTTCAGAAGCAGCCACACCTTCCTGCTTACCAGACCCACCCACTGTGCACCCCTCTAAGACTCCATAGCCTCGGGAGAGCTCTGAGGAGAAGAGGTCCTGTCCCTCAGCCCGCACGCACACATGCTCACACACTTTGGGTGTATCCAGGGGCTCCTTTACATACTCAAAGTCACCTAAAATCATATTGTACCGACAGCCAGTTGTGCTGTCGCGTGCAAATGCTGACACAAATCACATACCGTCTCGCGTAGAATCAGTCACGTACCCAGCCAAGTCTGGGGATCAGCTCAGTCAGCCAAACCCAGAAGCATAAGGTACAGGGGTCCCCTGCCCCAAGACAACCACACCCCGCATACACACCTTTGCCCTGCGTTTGTTGTACTTTCACCAAAGCTAACTTAGAGGGTGGGGCTCCTAAAGGCGAGTCTGGGCTTCTGGTTGGGGTTGGGGGATGACTGGGCAGGAAAGGGCAGGACTTGAGGGGAGGCTCTGTATGTTGAAAATCCAAAGATTCCTTTAGAAGACTGGGAGTGACCCAGGCAACACGTTCACCTCAAGTCTTTCTCTTTTTGGCAGTGCCCTTTGTCCCCTGAGAGGTGGACACAGAGAATCTTTCAGGGATTTGTGATCTGAATAATCTCTATATCCATAGCAACTGGCCAACTAGCTGGGCCTTCCTTAGCCCCAGGTCAGAACTGGAACCTTTGCTTCAGGTTACTCCTGCTTCCTGGGCTGGAAAGCAATTCAACATGGGGTTGCCTCCAGCTTGGCCAAACCTGCTTTAACTTGCTGAACTGAGTTTGTCCCACCCTGGGCAGTTTCTCTTGAGTTCTTACCCCCAGGGCAAGCACTCCATCCCCAGAGGTGTGTGCTGTTAAATGGGGAGGAGCTGGAGAGAGTGGATATGAATCCTGCCCGAAAAGAGGCTGGACCTCTTGGGTGTCCCACTGACTCTCCAGGTAACAAGATTAAAGGGAAACGAAGGCTCTGGAGACTGTCTCCCATTGCCAGGCTTGCAGCTGGGGCTGCTCGCCTCATCCACTCTGGCACTCTGGGCCTGCCCCGTGACCTCCGTTGCTGAGCAGCGGCCCAGGCCTCTGCCCCTCCCCCTGGCTCCTCAGATACACTAGGAGGGAGACTGGGATCTGCCCTCTGCCAGGGTCCCTGATGGTCGAGTGTCCCTTCCCCCAGGCCTTCACCATGGCCGAGTCCCCCGGCTGCTGCTCCGTCTGGGCCCGCTGCCTCCACTGCCTGTATAGCTGCCACTGGAGGAAATGCCCCAGAGAGAGGATGCAAACCAGCAAGGTGGAGTAGGGATGGACGGGGGAGGCTGGAAGTCAGAAGGCAGAGGCTCACTGGAGGGGATAAGGAGGCCAATTGTGCTCATAGACAGCTTGGGGGAAGGGGCTCTCTCTCCCAGGAAGAAAATCTCCCTCAAATATGGAAAGAGCTGCCCCCCGAGCAGAGCAGCCCAACACGGGGCAGGCAGCTCCCTTTAGCTGCCACCCGTTGGGGACTCTGAGTTTGAAGTAGGTATTGGTTGTGAGTTTCTCTCCTGCCCCTTTGCAGTGCGACTGTATCTGGTTTGGCCTGCTCTTCCTCACCTTCCTCCTTTCCCTGAGCTGGCTGTACATCGGGCTCGTCCTTCTCAATGACCTGCACAACTTCAATGAGTGTGTCATGGATTCCCCCTGCTTCCCCAGCATACATGTCAACCTGCTCCCCACCCTGGGACCCCGGGGTGCCCCACTGTCAGTCATCCCCCAGCCCTGCCCAGCTGCTCAAACCCAGCTCTGCTGCTACCCAATCTCCTTAGAAAATCCCTCCACAAAATCTCCTCAATCCTTGGAGCCCCTGGCCACGTGAGGGGCTTTCTCCTCACTCCCTTCTAGTCTTCCTGGATCCACCCACCCCACCTCCCCTCAGGCCACTATTGACACCCCTTCCCCCACTTGGACACTTCCCTCTCCCCTCCCACAGATTCCTCTTCCGCCGCTGGGGACACTGGATGGACTGGTCCCTGGCATTCCTGCTGGTCATCTCTCTACTGGTCACATATGCATCCTTGCTATTGGTGGGTCTGGAGGCCGCTGGCCTAACCCCACCTCAGCCTTCCTTCCTGCTTAGTTTTAGCTCCCTATTCTCATCCTGGCCACTGAGGGAGGGGGCTAATTCTTGGGTAGGAGGGAAATACCAGCCTGGGAAGCCCACCTCAGTAACCTTGCTCCCCTCTTGGCACCCCATAAGTCCCACCGCTCTCTTCCTCTAGGTCCTGGCCCTGCTCCTGCGGCTTTGTAGACAGCCCCTGCATCTGCACAGCCTCCACAAGGTACAGTAGGGATGGGAGTGCATGGGAGAGGGGGCCACTGGGCTCAGCACTTGGCTGGCTATTTGCTGAGGACCTCACTTTTATACCCCCGGGGGGTCAAGCCCAGGACCTGAAGCCCAGTAAGTGTTGAGTGAAAGGAGGAAAGCAGATGTGTCAGGGGAAGGGAAGGGTCGGGTCCCATCTCTATAGAGTGAAGGAGCAGCTCACCAACCATGAGCCCAAATTGACCAAGAGGCCTCATTCATCCCTGGCCCCCCAGGTGCTGCTGCTCCTCATTATGCTGCTTGTGGCCGCTGGCCTTGTGGGACTGGACATCCAATGGCAGCAGGAGTGGCATAGCTTGCGTGTGTCACTGCAGGTGAGTGGCCAACCTCCAGTGTCTAGACGGGAGCCTTGGCTTGCAGCCAACCCTAGAACATATCTCACTCCCGTTCCCCCAAGACTGCAGGTAGCTCTGAACTCCAGCAGTCAGGCCCTAAGAGGAAAGCGGGGAGGGGCACTGGAGAAGAGCCCACCTCACCAGCTCTTGTCCACAGGCCACAGCCCCATTCCTTCATATTGGAGCAGCCGCTGGAATTGCCCTCCTGGCCTGGCCTGTGGCTGATACCTTCTACCGTATCCACCGAAGAGGTGCCAACACTGCTGCCCCACTCACCCTTGCTGGCCGCTCATGCTCTGCCACCTGCACTCTGCCTTCCATCCCCAGAGCTCTCCCCTTGCCCATTCTTGAAAGCCTGTCCCCCACTCCCCACAGGTCCCAAGATTCTGCTACTGCTCCTATTTTTTGGAGTTGTCCTGGTCATCTACTTGGCCCCCCTATGCATCTCCTCACCCTGCATCATGGAACCCAGAGATTTACCACCCAAGCCTGGGCTGGTGGGACACCGAGGGGCCCCCATGGTGAGTGTTGGACAGAATGCTGGGAGGGTGGGGAGGGTCTGCTCGTCTGCACTATAGCGACCAGGCCTGTGGGTTCCCAGTCTCCCACCCTTCCCTGCTACCTCATCACCTATTCCCTTTCCCAGCTGGCTCCCGAGAACACCCTGATGTCCTTGCGGAAGACAGCTGAATGCGGAGCTACTGTGTTTGAGACTGATGTGATGGTCAGGTGAGGGAAGCTGGGGCTTAGGGGATCTGGGGGGCTGAAGGACATGATGACTAGCCCCAGAGCTTGGCCCTCTGACACCCCTTGTGCCCTCAGCTCCGACGGGGTCCCCTTCCTCATGCATGATGAGCACCTCAGCAGGACCACGAATGTAGCCTCTGTATTCCCAACCCGAATAACAGCCCACAGCAGTGACTTCTCCTGGACTGAACTGAAGAGACTCAATGCTGGATCCTGGTTCCTAGAGGTGAGGACAGCCTCTCCAAAGAGGCAGCCACCTGCAGGGACACTCAGAAGGGCAGAGTTCATTCTGTTGATAAGCATTTGCTCAGTCCTGTGCTAGGCAATAAGAACATAGTCTGTGCTCTCAAGTCACTTCCACCTAGTAGAGAGCCTAGGCAGCAGACGATTCAGGAAACCCAGAGCAATAAAAACATTTTCCTGCCTGGAAGAGAATCAGGAGTGGATTCATACAGGAGAGGATGAAAGTCTTCTTCTAAGATGCACAAAGCAGGGAACAGGAACTCCTTCAGAGGGAAGAGGACACGTAAAGCCCAGAAGTCTGAAAAAGGGTGTTTCCAGGAATAAAATGTGGCTGAATGTAACTGAGAGAGACAATTCATGGGAGTGGTAGGGAGCAGAGGCTTGGCCTTGAAGAGCTCCGAATGCCTGGCCCAGAAGTGTCAACTTCAATCCTGTAAGTGGTACAAAATATTTAAAAGGATATTGAATTTTTTCAGTTCCTCTTCCCCTGATTGTAAAAGTAATACATGTTCATTGTAAAAAGTAAAACATCAGAGAAATAAGAAATAACATAGAAATCAAAGTCTCCCATAATCCAATCCCTCTGAAATATTCACTGTTAACAGTTGGATACACACACACACACACACACACACACACTCACACAGTCCCCGACTTATGAGGTTCCACTTAAGGATTTTTTTACTTTATGATGATTTGAGATTGATATACATTCAGTAGAAACTATACTTAAGAGTACCCATACAACAATTGTTTTTCATTTTCAGTACAATATTCAATACATCACATGAGATATTCAATACTTCATTATAAAATAGGCTTTGTGTTAGATGATTTTTGCCTAACTGTAGGCTAATGTAAGTTCTGAGCACACTTAAGGCAGGCTAGGTTAAGCTAGGATATTCAGTAGGTTAGGTATATTAAATGCATTTTTGATTTTCAATCTTTTCAATTTAAAATGGGTTTATCAAGACACAACTCCATCATAAGTCAAGGTGCATCTGCATACACAAACTCTCTCTCTCTCTCTATTTTGCACAGACAGAATCATTACACAGACTCTTTTGCAATTTGCTTCTTTTCCATTTAACTCTTTACATCATATCAGATCAGAGTGATTAACAGCAAAGGATGTCTGGGTTTAAACCCTGGCTATACCACTTACTGGCTGTGTGACCCGAGGCAGGATTTCTTAGTCTCTCTGTGCCTCAATTTTCTCATTTGTACAATGGGAATAATAACAGTACCTACCTTGTAGGGTTATTGGGAGGATTAAATCAGTCAATGCACATAAAGTACTTAGAACGCTGCCTGGCACATAGTAAGTACTTAATAAGTGTTAGATAGCTAGCTTTATCCATGTCAGCAATTAGGAAGTGAGGTCATTCATTGAGAATAAGGAGAGGAGAGTAGCAGAGGCTTGGAATAACACTAGGGGGAATGGGAGAGGGAGCAAATCAAGAGCAAGTAAAAGGATTGTTAAGCAGCGCTGAGAGCGAAAAATAAGGACTGCAGTGCCAACAGCCCACATTGTGTACTCTGCCCATGGCAGCGCTCAGTCCCCAGTTCTAGGGGTGGAGGAGGCAGACAATTGTAGAATTGAATCAGAGTCTGGGAGTTGTAGGGCAAGTGGGACAGAAAGGGAGCTGAGAGTGCTATGGAAAAGTAGTTCAAGCTGTGGATGGACCATGGGTAAGGGATGTAGGTGCGGCTAGAAAGGGGCTGATGAACTGGGAAGAAACCAAAGGGTCAAGAATGCAGAGGTCTCCTCGAGACCAAAGAGAAGGTGTAGTGGGAGAGAGAAAGTTAGGAAACTGGAAGGGTAGGAGGTTGAGGTCACAGAGTAAGATGGTAGACGGTCTGGAAGAAGGCCACAGTTTGGAAAAAGGCCCTGGCTCAGAGGTGGAAAGAAGCTGGACACCAAGTGGAAGATATGAGTGAAGATAGTGAGGATGGGGGCAAGGCCTGGAAGCCTCTTCTGGTCTTGAAGTAATTGTTCTTTCTTATAGAGGCGACCCTTCTGGGGGGCCAAACCGCTGGCAGGCCCTGATCAGAAAGAGGCTGAGAGTCAGACGGTACCAGCATTAGAAGAGCTATTGGAGGAAGCTGCAGCCCTCAACCTTTCCATCATGTTCGACTTGCGCCGACCCCCACAGAACCACACATACTATGACACTTTTGTGATCCAGACATTGGAGACTGTGCTGAATGCAAGGGTGCCCCAAGCCATGGTGATGTTGCCAGGACCCCCTCTCCCCACCCTGCCTTCCCTAGGCCATGATGATGAGGATGATTTTGAGGCTGCCCCTACCCCCAGGGCCCTGCCCCAGCTCACATACCCCATTCTGTGGTCAAAACTCTTTGCCCCTGTCCCTGCCCTTGGAATCCCTAGGTCTTCCCCAGCTTCACACCCATCCTTCCTGAACCACAGGTCTTTTGGCTACCAGATGAAGATAGGGCTAATGTCCAACGACGGGCACCTGGAATGCGCCAGATATATGGACGTCAGGGAGGCAACAGAACGGAGAGGCCCCAGTTTCTTAACCTCCCCTATCAAGATCTGCCACTATTGGATATCAAGTGAGTGCTAGAGGAAAGGAACCAAGGGGATCACATGAGGCTTAATGGCAGGGAAGAACCAGTTCAGGGAGAGCAAAGCCTCTTGATTCATTCACTCACACAAAAAGTATTTACAGAACACTTGCCATGTATCAGGTAGTATTGCAGGCTTTGGGGAAACAACACAGATAAGACAGACAAGGTTCCTGCTTTTGTGGAATACATGTACTACTGAAGAAAACAGAATAAACCACTTAACAAAATACATGCATATTGAAAAGTGAAAAAGTGTTATGAAGACAAAACAGAGAGATGTAGAAGAGTGGTTAGGTTTGGGAGTGATGGGCTGGGGCAGGGAGGTGGGTGCACCCACATTAGGAAGGCTGGTTAAAGAGGTGATATCTAAGCTGAGACCTGAATGGTCACAAGGAGCTAACTATGAGCTGCAGAACAGGAACAGCAGTCTAATGAGCAAGGGGAAGGGGAAGCTAGAGAAGCAGGCAGGGGCCAAATTGGGTAGGACCTTGTAGGCCACGGGAAGGATTTTATTCCACAACAGACATCAGGGTAAGAGAGCGTGAATCAGGGAGAGTCCCAGATGTGAGCTGAGCCCCAGAAGCTGACCCAGCTGAACCATGACAGACTTCAAAGCATCTGGTTGCTAAAGCCTCTTATAAGGTCCTTGTGTTCAGATAGAAAAATGTGAACTGAATGATAGCCCAGTTATCATACATATTTCTTTTTTTAATTTGAATTTTAATTAAAAAAAATTTTTTTAGAGATAGAGTCTCACTCTGTCACCAAGCCTGTAGTGCAGTGGCCTGATCAGAGCTCACTGCAGCTTTGAACTCCTGGGCTCAAGTGATCCTGAGTAGCTAGGACTATAGGCACACACCACTATGCAAGGCTATTTTTTTTTTCTTTTTTTTAGAGACAGGTTCCTACTACCTGCCCAGGCTGGTCTCAAACTACTGGCCTCAAGCAATCTTCCTGCCTCGGCCTCCCAAAGTGCTGGGATTACAGGCCTGAGCCACTGCCCCCCTCAGCCTCCCGGTTATAAGCATGAGCTATCTCACCTAGCTATGTAAGTATTTATTTCCCCGAGTTATCACCAAAGAGGAAGACATGACATAGGGTTTGGTTCTCACCTTAGTCTTGTCCTGGTCAATATCAGCTGCTAATCAACTGCTGATCATGTTTCCAAAAGATGTGAATTGGTATTGAATACACTGATGATGGAATCGAGGCCCTGAAAGGTCTAGGTGCTGTAAAAAGATAGGCCAAATCTAGCAAGATGAAATGCACCAGGGATAGATGGAAAGACCTCTATTTGGGGCCCAAAAGAATTTCAGTTGCACAAAGACCAGAGAGGAGACACTGGCATCAACAGGAACATGTGTGAAAAAGACCAGGGCTTTCATTGAACAGTATACATAGTGAGTCATCAGTGGGATGTAACATTGCCGAAGGCTAACCTGACTCTGGGCTACCTGAATACAGGCATAGTGCCCAGAGGACAGGAGGAGATAGTTTTGCTCTATTCAAAGGTGACCCAAGCTGGCTGGGCATGGTGGCTCCCACCTGTAATCCCAGCACTTTGGGAGGCCAAGGCAGGAGGATCACTTGAGCCTAGGAGTTCAAGACTAGCCTGGGCAACATAGCAAAACCCCGTCTCTATAAAATAAAATAAAATAAAATAAAATAAAAACCAGCTGAACATGGTGGTGCCCACTTATAGTCCCAGCTACACTGGAGGCTGAGCCTAGGAGGTCAAGCTGCAGTGAGCCAAGACTGCCACTGCACTCCAGAGCAAGATCCTGTCTCAAAAAAAAAAGGCTGGTCCAAGCCCATCTGGGATATTATTTTCAGAGACGGGCCCCATATTTTCAAAGGAACATTGATAAATTGGAATATATCATATTAGAGAGGCTTGTACAGGGAAGGAAATAATAAGAGTAATGGCTGAAGGAGCTGGGGCTGTGGGGCCTAGAGAAGAGAAGGCTCAGGGAGACAGGGCCTCTGCTCAGGACCCAGGGGAGAGACACATTGTGTGGCCCCAGATAGCAAAGCTAGGACCCATGGGTGGAATCCACCAGAAGACAGAGTTCAGCTATGAAAGGAAAATCATTGTTGGTCAGGGGCTGCTATGGAAAGGCAGAGCTGATACCTCCTTGGCAGTGGCACTGTAGATTCAAGCACAGGCAGGGGGCTGCCTCCCATGTCCTGTGCACCATGATTCTGGACATTCCCTATTTTCTTTCCCACCTTCACAGGGCATTGCATAAGGATAATGTCTCGGTGAACCTATTTGTAGTGAACAAGCCCTGGCTCTTCTCTCTGCTTTGGTGTGCAGGGGTGGATTCGGTCACCACCAACGACTGCCAGCTGCTGCAGCAGATGCGTTACCCTATCTGGCTTATTGTAAGGGCTCTGGGACTGTCACCTCTCCTCTTCTCCCATCCCTGGTTTTCCTTAACCCTGTCCCTCTCTTCCTTACTTATTTCCCCTGACATTCTACCCTTGGGGCCTTTTCCTATTTTCACAGACCCCTCAAACCTACCTAATCATATGGGTCATTACCAATTGTGTTTCCACCATGCTGCTTTTGTGGACCTTCCTCCTCCAAAGGTGAGTGCTTTGTGCCTCAGCTTTCTGGGTCCTTACTTTCTCCAGGGCCCTGGTGATGAGGCTGCTTCAGACTCACATATGCTGCCCAAGGCTTGGGGTCTGTTTAGCTCCTTTGAGATTCTTAGGCCCTTCCTTATACTATCAAATTGGCTTGAATGTAGGAAAGGCAGTTGGGGGGAGCAGGTGTGGGGGCTGGAAGGGCCTGCTTGAAGCTAGCTGAACTCATAATGGGAAGCTTTTCTCCCCACAGGAGATTTGTTAAGAAGAGAGGGAAAACTGGTAAGAACTTTCTCCCCTCACCTCATGTTTCTCCTCCTGTAGCTTTCCCCTTGCTTAACTCCCTAGATGACCCACCCTCCCCCTCCTCCCCAGGCTTAGAAACAGCAGTGCTGCTGACAAGGATCAACAATTTCATGATGGAGTGAATGCCCTGCCCTGCTTCCCCACCCAAGCCAGTCTACATTGCCCAAACAGCAAGGGTTGGAGAGCGGCTTAAGTGGAATGCTTCAGGGGTGGTGGGTTGCAAGTGGGGGGAGCTTTGCCAACAGGAGGTTTTGAACCATGAGGGCCCTCTGCCCAGGTGATGGGCATTCCCTAAGCTGCTATGGAATCTGCTCCCTTTGGGGTTTTGACCTGAGATGTTTGGGAAGACAGTGAGTAATGAGAAGTTTCTCCCCAAATGAAACTAGAACAGAGGAAGTAAAAGGGAGATTGCTCGGATAATGTCTCAGACTTGTGTGCACGTGTTCTTGCATAGAAGGCACAGGGTGTGTCGGGGTGGGATAGCTTGGAAGAGGGACTGAAGGAGATAACGAAATGGTCTTTTCCGGAGAACTGTAAGATGATAGAGACACCATCGCCACTCCACGATGTACTGTCTTCCTCGACCCTTGCAGCTTAGCTGTTTTCCTGCCTAGAGGCTAGGAGCTGAAGAGCCCGTCTAGCCGTGTAATGCTGTGCTTACAGGTGGCTTTTTGCTGTGCGCAGCCTTTTCTTCAAGGCAGGTTGGTTCCTGTATCTTGTCTTAATCTGTTACTCAACGAATGTAATCTCCATTTGGTCACAGCCTAATCTTTTCGGCCCAGGGGCTGGGGAAAGGAGGCACCTTCCATCTACGGTTGGATGGGACACGACCTTGAGGGGCCATCATGGGTAGATGGGAGGAGGTGGGTTGGAGGTGGGAGGAGAATCACCTGTGGCAATGAAGGACTCGCGGGAGGCTCGCGGGAGGCCCGCAGGAGAGCAGCCACCTCGGGGGCGTCCGGAGGCCGGGCGCGCGGTGCAGGGTTGCACTGTAGCTCCACCTTGTGGCCGCCCCAAGAGGAGGGCCGCATCCGTCGTCGCCGTGACGTATTTGCTGAATGCCACCTGTTTTCCGTGCCGCTTGGGGACTCGTGTCCTTGACTCAGGACTCCGAGGGCAAGGTCCGATTTCCACAAGTTTTCGCTCCTCTGGGCTGCGCGCAGGGTCCAATTTCCGGCCCAGCCTTCCCTTGGAGGAGCAAGTTCCCCAATGTGTTTGCGGCTCGGGAGTCCCTGGGCTCCGCAGCTAAGGTGGCCACTGCGGAGCTGACCGAGGATGAAGAGTCTAGTAGAAGAAGGGAGGGGCTAAGCCAAAAATGGGGACAAGAGGGGCTCTGTGGTGACCCCACAGTCTTCCGCCACACCCACATTCGACCTAGTTCGTATCTCCACACGGAGGGAAGTAGAACTAAGGAGTCGGCCAGGTAGGGAGGTCGGGTTCTCGGTTCCTCCTCTCTCGCCAGACTGGGACCTGGGGCAGCACTAGCATCCTCGGGACAAGACCCGCCCCCCACCCTCGGTTGCCGGGCAGCCGCGGGAACTACAATTCCCAGTGAGTCCCCGGCCATTTCCGGTATCTGGCTGGACGCAGGCGAGTTTGAATCCGTGTTCCCGCCCCCTTCTCCCGGGCCCACCCCTTTCCTTTCTGGCCGCCCCGCCCTCTCCGTGCGCATCCCTGCACACTCCGGCTCCGGCGGCCGGCCGCGCCCACGTACCTGACCTGCAGCTGGCGCGGTGGGCGGGGGTGCCAGCATGCGACGCACGGGGAGGCTGGAGGCGCGCGGAGAGCGAACGCCGCAATCCGGTCCTGGTCCTGGTCTTCCTGGGAGTCCACGCCGCTGTGTACCGGGCAGGTCTCTCCTACACTCTGCCTTTTCGAGCAGCATTTCCTTACTTTTCCTGGTTCCCGATCCATCCCCTCTCTTTCAGGCTGGCTACCAGCCTTAGCTCTAGGGCCCCCAGTCTGCCTGGTACTGCCGGGCTGTCACCTCTCAGCACGTACCTCCTCCCCCATCCCTACTTTTCTGTCCCTTCCCAATCGCCCAGTCTCTTCCTCCCCTCACCTCCCAACCTCACCCTGAAGACCTCCAGCAACTCCATCCCTGCAGCCCCAACCTCTCAGCTCTCACACTCTCAGCTGCGGCCCTCTAACCCCAGCGTCTGGCCCCCCAACCCAGCGCCAGCCTCTAACCCCTTTCTCCTAGCCCCTAGCCTTGGGTACGCAGCCTTGAGCCTGCCACCGGAAATCCTCACTCTCTTCCCAGGAGAACTGGACAGCTAAAGCGGTTTAACCTATAGGCCCTGGGCCCTGGGCTGGAGACTGACACTGACAAAAACTTAAGGGCGGAGGACCCGGGGGAGCTGCTCATTGGGGTTCGGATGTAGTTGCTCTTCGTTATTTTTAGCTGCTGACTCACAGCTCCTGGCATCCGGGTTTGGGGCTAGCAGGCTGGGCTAGGGGGCTATTAATAGAGCAGGAGCACAGCCCCGACCCAGTTCAGTTTGGAAACACAGAGAGCAAGAAGCGTCCCCTGCCACTATGCCCTGTGGAGATGTGGACTGAGCAGTGGCTGGGCCAGATGCTGTCTGGATGCTAGTTACCTCACCCTGGTATCTCTACCTTGGAACTCTTGAGGGAAACCCCACGAGGAGACTCCTGGGCACAGCTCTCCCCTAAGCTCGCCGTGGCTTGGGGCTCTGCCACAATCAAGCTTCTGTTGTACTAGCCGAGAAGGCAGAGATGCGTCCCAAGTGGAAAGATTGTTTTGGTCATGGCCTTGGCCTGCCTGGACCCACTCCTGGGCCAGAATGCTAGGTTACTAGAAGGAAAAGCTATGGATTTCTGGTCCCCCACAGCCTTCATAAGGATGGAGTGCTTCAGCATGGTCCTAACACAGGGGGCACAGAGCTGGGGATCCCCAAACCAGACACAGAGCTCAGAAGCTGCCAGATTCTGTGCTTATCACACCCCCAACCCCGCCATTCTTTTTATTTCTTTCCATTTTGTTGAGCTCTGTCCCAACTCACAGGGATTTACAGACCTCATGATCTCTCCCTTGTCTGGAGAGAAACCGTATTCATGAAAGCCACTGAAAACTTGTCCCCAATGAGGTATGAATGATCCTTTATATATTGTCATTCCCATTGACCTTTTTATTTTAATGGGCTAACGTAAGAGTTTCCTAATGTATACATTGGGAATCGTGAGGAAATCTTGATGGACTGATCAAAATTATTCCCACGCAAGCTCAATTTGCTAGAATTCCCATTGACTAAGGGTGCACACCCACAACAATGCTCCTCCCCTCCTTGCAAATCAGAAACTTCCACCTTCATCGACCCGAGTCTCCAGCCCCCAGATGAAACCACATTTGGGGCAAGAGTGATCGTTTCACCACGCACAATATGGAGGTCACTCAGTGAAGCTCTATTTTCAAGAATGAGCCCAGCTTATCAGACAGACAGCAGCAGACCGCGCGGTCCCAACCCCGTCTACTTGCTGAAGGAGCCGGAGTGGCGGTGGAAGGGGAGAGAAATGGTCTCTCTGCTTGAAAATCCGTTCCTGAAGTCCTCCATCGCCTGGTTGCCTAGCAACCAGAGCTGCCTGCAGCGGTGTGGGGCGCTTTTGGTCCGTAGGGGGCGACTGTCTCCCTGGGGTCTCAGGCTGGAGCCCTAGCAGTTGGGAGGGAGGTTCCCTAGTTAAGTGTCACAGTGTCTCAGTGTGGCTGACCTCCTCCCAGCCTTGTCAACCCAGTCCGGTCTGAGCGGCAGGGAGCCTATGGAATGAGGAGAAGCCCACTATGAGTCTGAAGGGATTTTGCTCACAATCATTAAAAAATGAAGAGAGAGAGGGTGGGAGGAAGGGAGGAAGGAACCTGTTATAGGGGATAGGGCAAAAAAGGGGGTAAGGAAGGGGCCTGAGGAGGGTAGTTTGACCCTCTCCATTCAGTCGAGGCTTATCAATGCTTATTTTTCAATCAGAGCAGTTCAGAGGTTGAAAGGAGTCTAGCAATCTCTATTGACAAACTGTTAAGCATATAAAAGACTAGGCTCCTGGGTTACCAGCCTAGCCTAGATTTGGTCATTAAGGAAGATATTCATTCATTCATATGACCATAATTAACACTAACCCACTATGTACCACGTGGTGTGCTAAGTGTCCTACATTTAACCCTCACAAGAACACTGTGATTATTTCCTTTTCACAGATTACAATACCAAGTCTCAGAGAGGTTAAGTAATGTCCAAACTCACAAAAATAGTGACTGGATTGGGTCTGATTGAGCAATCACTGTGTGCCAAGTCTAGGAGTACAGAAAACAATACATTTCTTTTTTCTGTCTAATGAACGCCCAGTCGCCCTTTGGGACAAAACTGAAAATATCATCTCCTTTGTGAAACTTTTCTTAAGTCCCCTTCCCCGCAACAAGCAGAACTGATAACTTGCTTTTCTGTACACCCTCCTGAAATACCACTTTTCACAGGTGTGGTAATGATCTGCTTCCATATTTCCATTTCTTTCACTTTGAGCACCTTGGTGGCAGGGCCTGTGTTCATCTCCAATTGGACATCTAACAAACATCCCAAACTCAACATGTTCGTTTCTGAACAGCTGACCTTTTCCCCCAAAAATGACCCCTCCTAAAACTGTCCTCATCTCAGTTGATGGCAATTTCACATTTCCAGTTGTCCTGGCAAAAAATTCTTGGAACCACACCTTGTATCCAATCTGTCAGCAAATCCTGTCAGCTCTCCCTTCAAAATACACCCAGAATCCAACCACTTATCATCTCTGGTGCTACCACGCTGGTCCAAGGCACAGCCACCTCTCAGCTGGATCACTTCAGCAGCTGCCTGACTAGTCTCACTGCTTCCACCCTCGCCCCTGTGGCCTATTCTCTGCAAAGAAGCTATACCAATCCTGCTAAACCCAAGTCACGTCATGCCAGTTCTCTGCACGAAACCCTCCAATGGCACTCCATCTCTCTGAGAGGAAAGCCAAAATCTTTACAGTGGTCTACAAGGTCCTACACAATCTAGTCCCTTATTCAATCTCTGATCTCGTCTCCTGGCATTCTCCCCTCCCTTACTCTGTTAAAGCCACTTGATTCTCCTTGCTGTTCCTTGAGCAAGTCGGATGCACTCCTTACCAGGACCTTTGCACTCCTTACCAGGACCTTTGCACTGGCTTCCCCCTGCATGGCTCACTTCCTCACCTCCCTCAATTCTTTGCTGAAATGCCACGTTCTCAGTGAAGCCTACCCTGACCAACCTATTTAAGATTCCCTCTATTTTAATTTCCAGTTTACAGTAAATACAGGGTACAATAGTCCTCCTTTATCCATGGGGAATATGTTCCAAGACCCCCAGTGGATGCCTGAAACAGCAGATAGTACCAAACCCTATATATACTATATTTTTCTGAAGTGATAACCAAGATGGCTACTAAGTGACTTATAGGTGGGTAGTGTATGCAGTGTGGATACACTGGACAAAGGGATGATTCACATCCCGGGCGGGATGGAGCAGGACAGCACAAGATTTCATTACATAACGGCATACTATTTAAAACTTATAAATTGTTTATTTCCGGAACTTTCCATTTAATATTTTCAGACTGCAGTTGACCATGGGTAACTGAAACTATGGCAAGTTAAAACCATGAATAAGAGGGAGAGTACTGTATAAAGGAACGAGATAAATGACACCATGAGGAAAAAGACAAATCCAAAACAATTGACTGGCACTCTTCAAAAACTCGATGTAGTTAATTTTTTTAAAAAGACGGAAGACTTCCAGTTATGGACCCAGTTAGAATAGACACACTTCTCCCTATTCCTCACACTAAGTACAGCTAAAACTCTGGACATTATATATAAGACAAACATAAGAAGACTATGAAAGAAGAGGAAGGGGGCAGACTAACTAGGAACCCCAGTGACCTGAACTCGAGGTGATGAGTTCCCTGGGTTTTCTCATTGTATCAAATATTCCAGACCAGGTACTGGAGAAGCCAGCAGCCTGGAAATGCCAATGGGCACAGACAAAAAAAAATGCAAACACCAGTAACTGGCCTATTGTCTCTAGCCATAAGACCAGGAAATGGAGTTTAGCCAGACAGAAAACTCTTAGACAATAACCACCACTGCAACCACACACCACAGGAAAAAAAAAAACAAAAAAAAAAACAAAAAAAAACTGCAGCTGCACCCAAGCCAGCAAAGGCCAAGTAGATAACCCAGATTTTCACTCTGGCCAGGCTCCCCCGTACTCTCTGGGGTAGTGTCAGAGAAGGCTGAGTAGAGAGCCTAAACTTCCATCCCTGAGGGGTAACAAGAACCCCTTCCTGTTGGGTGGTGTCAGTGTCAGAGAAGCCTGGTGGTGAGTCAGGACTTTGACCACAACATATCATTTGATGAGGCCATTAGCCTCCCTCTCCTCCCCTCCCAAAATCTCTCCACCTCCTGACTGTGGTGTTAGTGGAAGCCCACCTGGGGAACAGTAAAAAGGCACTTCTGCCCCTTCCAGCTAGAGAGGCATCAGTGGAGGCATAGTAGGGAGCTGGAATTTTTACCCCTGCACAGTAGAAAGGAGAAGCCTCCACCACACATACCAACCAAGACCAAGGAGGGAAATTGAACTTGAACCTCTACCCGGCAGTAACCAGGCAGTGGCCCTTTCCTCTGATGAAAATCGTGTCAGAAGAAGCCTACCAGAAACAAAAGATGTAAATGAAATCCAGAGTCTCATACTATAATATCCAAAAATTCCCAGGATGCAATAAAAATCACTCTATATCTAAGCCCAGCACCTATAGTCCCAGTTATTCAGGAGGCTGAGTTGGGAGAATCACTTGAGCCCAGGAGTTCAAGATCAGCTTGGGCAACATAGTGAGACCCTGTGTCTTTTTTTTTTTTTTTTTTTTTTTTGAGACGGAGTCTTGCTCTGTCGCCCAGGCTGGAGTCAGTGGCGCGATATTGGCTCACCGCAACCTCCGCCTCCCGGGTTCAAGCGATTCTCCTGCCTCAGCCTGCTGAGTAGCTGGGACTACAGGCACCCGCCACCACGCCCAGGCAATTTTTGTATTTTTAGTAGAGACAGGGTTTCACCATATTGACTAGGCTAGTCTCGAACTCCTGACCTTGTGATCCACCCGCCTCGGCCTCCCAAAGTGCTGGGATTACAGGTGTGAGCCACTGCGCCCAGCCGACCCTGTGTCTTAAAAAAAAAAAAAAAAATTCACTCATTATACCAAGAACCAGGAGACCCTCAATTTGAATGAGAAAGAGAAAGATTTCAACTACCTGACAAAGATTCTAAAGTGGCCAACATTAAAAAAAATGCTTCTATGAGCAATCTATGAGCAATTACAAACAAGGTTAAAATGAATTTAAAAAATAGCAAGTCTTGGCAAAGAAATAAGAGATATAATGAAGAATCAAATAAAATTTTAGAACAAACTATAATAACCAAACTAGAAAACTCAGTAGATGAGCTCAAAAGGAGGATGGAGAGGACAGAGGAAAGAATCAGTGAACATAAAGATAGAGCATTAGAAATTACCCAATCTGAACAACAGTGAGAAAATAATAGACTTAAAAAATAAATGAACAGAGCTGGGCACAGTGGCTCACGCCTGTAATCCCAGCACTTTGGGAGGCTGAGGTGGGCAGATCACTTGAGCCCAGGAGTTCAAGACCAGCTTGGGCAACATGGCGAAACCCTGTCTCTATTAAAAATACAAAAATTAGCTGGATGTGGTGATGCACACCTGTAGTCCCGGCTACTCAGGAGGCTGAGGTGGGAGGATCACCTGAGCTTGGGAGATCGGGGCTGCAGTAAGCTGTGATTGTGCCACTACATTCTAGCTTGGGTGACAAAATGAAACACAGTCTCAAAGAAAAAAAAAATGAACAGAGCCTCAGGGATGCTTGGGACTATAACGAAGGACTTAACATTCACATAATTGGAGATGTGGAAGAAGAGAAAGAGCATGGGGCTAAAAAAAATTACTCAAGAAATAATGGCTGAAAATTTGGCAAAAGACATAAATGAACAGGTTCAAGAGGTTGAACAAACCCCAAATAGGATAAACTCAAATTCACCCCAAGGCACATCATAATCAAACTTCTGAAAACTGAAGATGGGAAACTTGAAAGCAGCAAGAGAGAAACAACACCTTACCTACATAGGAAAAGGAATTCAAATGTGGCCAGGTACAGTGGCTAACACCTGTAATTCCAATACTTTGGGAGGCCAAGATGGGAGGATAACCCAAGGCCAGGAGTTTGAGACCAGCCTGGGCAACATAATGAGACCTCGTCTCTACTAAAAATAAAAAAATTAACCAGGAGTGGTGTGCGCCTATAGTCCCACCTACTGAGGAGCCTGCTTGGGAGACTGAGGCAGGAGGATCACTTTGAGGCCAGGAGTTTCAAGGCTGCAGTGAACTATGGTCACACCACTGCACTCCAGCATGCTATATCTGGTGAAAATATCCTTCAGGAATGAGGGGGAAATCAAGACATTCTCAGACAAAGGAAAGCTAAGAGAATTTGTTGCCAGCAGACAAAGAATGGCTAAAGGAAGTTATCAAAACTTACAGATGAATAATGGAACCATTTACATGTAATGAAACTTACATGTAAATGGTTCAGAAAAAGGGATAGATAGATAGATAGATAGATAGATAGATAGATAGATAGATAGATAGAGCAATAACTGGGCATGGTGGCACACACCTGTGGTCCCAGCCACTTGTGAGGCTGAGGTGGGAGGATTGCTTGAGCCCGGGAGTTTGAGGTTGCAGTGAGCCATGATCACGCCACTGCACTCTAACCTGAGTGAGTGAGCAAGACCTACTCTTTAAAAAATATAGATAGATGGATAGATACATAGATACATAGACAGAGCAAATATAACAATCAAAACAAGTCAAATTGTCGACTTGATAAGGAAGACATACAGTGGTGTCCATTGTACTATTCTTCCAATATTTTTGTATGTTTGTAAATTTTCATTTTTAAAACTGTTGGAGAGGATATGTGGAGGATAGATATATGATAAAGCAAGCATAGCAAAATGTTAATGAGAATCCTAGGCAGTGGGTAATTGGGTGTTCACTGTAAAATTCTTTGAATTTTTCTGTATGTTTGAAAACTTTCATATTAAACTGTGGGGGCAAAAAACTTGAAAAAAAAATCACAACTTGGTATCCTCCCCTACCATTCCCAATCCATCTTACTGTGCTCTACTTTTTATTTTTTTCCATGGCACTTATCACCATATACACAGCAGGTGTATATGCTGAATAATGTTGTTTTCTTCAACATCATTTTGTTTTAACATTGATGAGGGGGAAAAAAAAACAACTAAAACGATTCCTGGCCAGAGCCACTGTCTGTGTGGAGTTTGCACACTCTCCCCATGTATGTGTGGGTTTTCTCCGGGTATTCCAGGGTACTGCGCTTCCTCCCACATCCCAGTGCACGTTAGGTGAATTGGCGTGTCTAAATTGTCCCAGTGTGAGTGAGTGTGGGTGTGTATGTGAGCGCACCCTGTGATGGAATGGCATCCTGTCCAGGATTGGTTCCTGCCCTGTACCCTGAGCTGCTGTGATAGGCTGTGGCCACCCTTGACCCTGAACTGAAATAAGCAGATTGAAAAATGAATGAATGGATGGATGGATGGATGGATGGATGGATGGATGGATGGATACAAAGTATTGTAAAATAAAAATTTGTCAAGTAGTTGATAATCATACAAATGCACAATAAACTATGAGGTAAGAAAGTGCTCATCGAGCTCACCATATTCGTGATTGTTTGCTTTTGAACTGCATGGTGGTAGGGAGGTACTCCTTACAATTTTCACTTTGCATACATTTATTCCTTGATTCAACCCACCACCACTTCCACTGCTGTCACTCACTGGTTCACCAAAGGTTAGGTAATTATTTACTTGTTTTCATTAATCTTTCTATATGTATGCATAGCTTATATTTATTTCAATGTTCAATATCAGAAGGGTTTTGGGTCTTTATTTGGAAGCTGGGTGATGTTTTGTGACCAGAAATATGCTGTAGGAACTTAGCTCTTGTTTATATTAATTAGCCTGTGGTAAAATTGGTTTTGTTATACGTTGTTTCACTTAGTCCCAGTTGCCAAGGACCTACCAATGATGTTAAATGAGGACCTACTGTACTACATAATTCACTTATTTATTGTGTTTATTTTTGTCTGTGTCCTCTCACTAGGAGGTAAGCTCCTCAAGGGCAGGGATTTGTTCTGTTTGTTCTGTTTTATTTTGTTTCCTGCTATATCCCCAAATCCTACAACAGTGTCTGGCACACAGCAAGTGTTCCACACATATTTGTTGAATTAAGAATGAATCTCTGAGGGCCGGGCACAGTGGATCACACCTGCAATCCCAGCACTTTGGGAGGCCAAGGTGGGTGGATCACTTGACGTCGGGAGTTCGAGACCAGCCTGGCCAACGTGATGAAACCCCATCTCTACTAAGAAAATACAAAAATTAGCCGGGCGTGGTGGCAGGAGCCTGTAGTCCTAGCTACTAGGGAGACTGAGGCAGGAGAATCGTTTGAACCTGGGAAGCTGAGGTTGCAGTGAGCTGAGATCACGCCACTGCACTCCAGCCTGGGTGACAGAATGAGACTCCATCTCAAAAAAAAAAAAAAAAAAAAAAAAGAACCTCTGTATCCCTAATACCTAGGTCAAGGTCTTGCACAGAGTAGGTGCTCAATGAATATTTGCTGAATTGAACTGAGATGTAAATTCTGCAGGAGAACTTAGAATAGACCTGTCGTACTAGAGTGGTTCACAGCGTGGACTCTGGAGTCAAATAATCAGGATTTGCATCCTGATTCTGTCACTTCCAGCTGTGTTACCTAGCTGTGTTAACATCTTTGAGCCTCAATTTCTCATTGGTAAAATGAAGATAATAATAGCATCAGCTTGGTAGGATTTGGGTTTACATGTTATGCAATTAGGACTTTGTAAAGACCCAATAATTGGTAGCTAAAAACAAAACAAGAACTGCAAAAAAGATAGTCTTTCTTGTATGTCATCCTTCCTCCATTCCCCCGACAAGCTGAGCCAGGAGAGGGTAAGGAGATGTCCTTGGACAAGTATTCCTAAGCTCTATTCCAGACCCATAGAAGGGTTTCTCTCTCTTCAAATCCCTTCTTACCTTTTCACCTGTCCTGGACTTTCATCTTGATATCCTGAAGTTCCTTCCCCCATCATAACCATGCAGGGGTGGAGTGGAGGAGATAGGGGTTTGTGGGCCAGGGACAAGGACTTAGAGCTTTCTGTTAATCCCTTTTCTAGGGTTGAGTTCTTTACTGGTGATGGTAGAAGGTCAAGTGTGAGGTCACAGTAATTTCAGGGCCTAGAGACTGAGAGAACAATAGTCTTGTGTAGGAGGCATTGACAGGACAGCGGGCCTCATATGCTGCCTTCTTCTTTGGTCCCCTGTAAGAGAAAGCACCTCCCTCACCCTGCTCCAACGTCCTTTCTGTCCATCCTGCTACCTCGTCTTTACTTCTGGTGGCCCCAGCTCAGAGCAAGCCTGGGGACCCATTGAGCATCTCCCTGCAACTCCCTCTTGGAAGTGGGGTGGGGTGGAGTGGGCAGAGGACAGGCTAAAACTGGCGATATAAGGGCACAAGATCGGGTGCCTGAGCTTTCTGGCGGCCCACGTCCTCTGCCCCCGCCCTTAGGGCCAACAGTTCCCTAGAGATTGGGGGAGCTGGGGCTGAGCCTGGGGGCGCCGCTGCCTCTGTTCCTTTAAGTAGCCGCTGTTTAGCATTCCTGCCGCCGCCGCTGCCGCTGCCGCTGCCTGCCTCTGCGCGCTGATTGGCTGGAATCAACTGAGAAGGGAGCCAGGGAGAGATGCTCTTGACTCCACTCAGATCCATCCTGGGGACCAGAGCAGAAGCGGTCCTCACAGCACCCATTCTCTGCTTGAGCTCCCGCTTCTTCTTTGCCGCTGGGCCTCGGCCCAGAAGCCACGACGGGCGACACGGAGCCGCCAGTGCTGGAGGGGGAGCCGTGGGTGCGGGGCAGCGTGGGGGCCGAGGCCCCGGGACGCCCGCCCGGCCCCAGGCCCCGCTCAGCCCGGGCGCCCCCACGGGTGCCCCCCCCTTCTTGGTCCGAGCAGTGTGAGTGTGCCCGGGAGCCCGGCGGCGGCGGCGGCGGCGGTGGCGGCGGTGGCGGCGGCGTGGAATCCGGCGTGGGCTGGGGGGTCCGAGCCGCGGGGGGCAGTGCCATGCACAAGCACCAGCACTGCTGTAAGTGCCCTGAGTGCTATGAGGTGACCCGCCTGGCCGCCCTGCGGCGCCTCGAGCCTCCGGGCTACGGGGACTGGCAAGTCCCCGACCCTTACGGGCCAGGTGGGGGCAACGGCGCCAGCGCGGGTTATGGGGGCTACAGCTCGCAGACCTTGCCCTCGCAGGCGGGGGCCACCCCCACCCCTCGCACCAAGGCCAAGCTCATCCCCACCGGCCGGGATGTGGGGCCGGTGCCTCCTAAGCCAGTCCCGGGCAAGAGCACCCCCAAACTCAACGGCAGCGGACCCAGCTGGTGGCCAGAGTGCACCTGTACCAACCGGGACTGGTATGAGCAGGTATGGACCAGCGGAGGGGGGAGCGGTGGGGCAACCCAGAAGGGCTGGAGAGTGGGGGCCTAGAGGCCTGGGATGCAGTAGGGGTCGCTGGGGCTCCAAGCCTGTGGACCCCGAGCCCTAGCATTGCAGCTGGGCAAAGAGAGGCGGTGGGAAATGTGTGGTTCCCTGTGTGTGTCTGTTTGGGGGTCTCCATTAGAAGACTGGGAGGAGCCATGTGTCAGGGGGTAAGGGCATGGCGGAGGGGCACATTTTCCTGTGTGGGGGAATTGGGTTTGTCTCAGTGTGGGGGTTTGGCAATGTCTCTGTGTCTGGCAGGGGGCGGGAGGTTCTGCGGGGGCTGTGTGTGGTGTGTCTCCACCGGAGGGGAGGAGGGGGCATGGTGCTCTGCGTAGGGGGGACATATGTGTGTGTATGTATGTTGGGGTGTGTGGAGGAAGGCAATGGAGCTGCCGTGAATCCGTGTGGAGGAGCCCATGTGCCCGGCTCGCTGAGCTTCATCCCTCGATGCCATGAGTCCCTCTCCGTCCCAGTCCCTTTGTGTGTGAATGTGCACATGGATGTGTGGAGATGTCACTCTGAATGTGGAGAGGTCTCTGTAGAGGAGGCTGCAGGGATGGCTGTGTTTGTGTGTGTGGCTACATGTATATGTGTGTGAGCATGTGGCTGCAAGAGTGTGCACGCGTGTGCCTGGTGTGTGTGTGTGAGTGTGTGTGTGTTTGTATGTGTTGTCTCTGGTGAGAGGCGCTTGACAGGCAAGGGAGGGGAGAGGAAGGAGGCGAGAGACACGTCCCAAGCAAGGCTGAGAGGCTGCTGAGAAGGACGGACTCTTTTGTCCAAGCAGCTCTGTAGTGTGTGTGCCGGGGTGGGGTGGCGGGGGGCGGGGGGAGATTTGAAGGAACTGAAACAAGCTTCCTCGCTCTAGAGCAGGCATGGTGCCTGGAGCCGGCAAGGGGCAGCTGCCCTGGTGCAGGGACTGGCCCCAGTGGGGCATGTCCCCCTTGGGTACCTCCAGATGTGAGAGGGCTTAGCCCCCCAGCCCTGACTTGGCACAGCTTGGGAGCCCCTGGGTGCTGGGCACAACTCCGGCTTCCACTCCCAGCCTAAACTGCCAGCTTAGAAAATGGAAGGAGCATCTGTGGGAGAAGCAGCAAAATGGAGGCTGGGCTGGCAGAGCCAGGTCCCTGGCACGCAAGGCGGAGGGCCTGTCTGGTTATCCGGCTCTGCAGCTCCTAGGGTGGGGAGAGAGGAAGAGGAGGCTTTGCTGTCGACGGCAGGTGATGACTTCCCCAAGCTGGTGACCGTTCTGGCTGCCTCTGTCCTCTGGGGATAGGATGTGCTCTCACTCAGAGGCAAAGGTGGGGACTTCCTGGGGAGAAGAGCCCTCAGTTCTGGCCTTCTGTCTGTCCACACTTACTGCTTTCCCACATCCCTTGCCTTGGCCTCTTGCCCTTTCCAGCGAGTCCCTCTCTCTCCTTTGCCCCCTCTCTGTCCTGGAGGCCTTTCTCTTGCAAACACCCTCTTATGCTTGTCCTGCCCGCCTGGGAGACAGGTGGCAATCCCAGGCTGGGCCAGTTGGCCAAGGTTTCTTTGCCAGGGCTGATCCCTGGATGGCTCCTGGCCCTGAGAACAAGGTCCCTGAGTAGGGGTGGGGGCTAGAGCGTGGACCACTGGGAACGGAAAGCCTCTGGGTACCACTCGGGCTGGGCTTGAGGCATGGCTTGTCACATGTGGGCACACATGGTACACCAAATGCACACAAGAGCCACATGGGTGTCCCTTTGCTTATGTGTCTGTTGCATGGTACTTAAGGCAGCTGTGTTGGTTTCGGGTCTCTAAGGAGCCTTCAGTTCTTCTTCCTGGGGTCACAGACCAGGGTAAGGCTGTAGCTGGAGTCCTCCCACCAACTCCCACAGCTGCAGAGCCAGCCCAGAAATGGTGGAGGCATGATGAGCTAGTCCTCTCTCCCTCTCCTCCTCTCTGCTTCTTGAAGCCAAAGCTGTGTGGGGTGGAAGTGGGACGGGGGAAGCACAGCAGGACATGTGGAGGAGCCCCCACCCTGGTTTCTAGCTCCCCGCTTCTGAGGAGGAGGCTAGAGGTCAGGGAAGGGACAACATAGCCAGAGAAAGGTGGGGGAGGGGTGCCAGGGTACCTGGGGAGACAGGCAAGAGGGCTTCTCCATTCTTGGAGGTGAAAGTGGGAGCCAGCAGGCAGGTGCTGCTTGTATGTCCAGAATCACATTTTCACTTGACAAATGGATACACACATGTCCTATCTGGGAGGCCATCTCTGTGGGTTGGCCAAATCACCCCTGTGTTTCTGACCCCTTCCCTTGCCTCTTCTTGCATGGCTACTACATATTGAAAACCACGGACTCTGCTGCCAATCAACCTGTGGGTCACCAACTTCTCCCTCATGGGGAATCTTGTCTACCCTGCTCCAGTCCCACCCTTGGCTTTGTCTCTGACTCCTGACCAGATCCCACCCTCGCCCTTTCTGCTGGGAAACACAAAGGGCTCAGAATCAAAAATCCTTTGGTAGAAAATGGATTAGGACTTTGACTCCTTCTGCCTATTTGAGGAATTGGGTTCCTGGAGTCCAAGAAAGAGGTATAGAGTGAAGACTCACGAGGTGCTCCAAAGTGGGGCAACTGTCCTTTTTCCCATGAGCTCTGCTGGGGTACGGGGATGAGTGACCAAAACATCAGTGGCCTTAAGAGCTTACTGTAATCAAAAGAACACCTGGATATCCCATTGCTCTGTCACTAATTCCCAGTGTGCCCTTAGGCACATCCCATGTCTTCTCTGGGCCTCCGTGTCACCTACTGTCACATAAAGGGGATAGGACAAGATGATGTCTGCTGTCCTTCCAGTTCGGACACAGTGGGAGTCTATGATCCCCCAGTCAGGGAGAACTGTGGTTCAGAAGGGGAAGGGTTATCTGTCTAGGCCACTGGGTATCCCCTATGGACACTGGGTGTGGCATGGTTTGCCTGCCATGCTCCATCTCTGCCATCCCCCTTAGGCCAGGCCTGTACCCCTCCTAGTGAACCCTGAGGCACTGAAGCACAGCCTCTCGGTGAGTGCACCACTGGCTGGCTCAGTCTCAGACAATTGATCTGGGCTAAATGAGCAGCTGGGTTTGGGCTGATATGGTTGGAAGCAAAGCAGGGGTTGGCGGAGTGAGTGAGGAGCGGCCTCTTCCAGGTCAGCCTGTCCTCATCTGTGGCCAAGAGGTGACCTGGGGTGCACTTGGGCTCTTCTACTCTGTGGGAGTAGGGGAGGAGGCAGGTTGACTAAGGGGCAGATGGCTGGAAGGGCAGGGGGCACTAAGGGAACTGCCTGTGTCTCCCCCTAGGTGAATGGCAGTGATGGCATGTTCAAATATGAGGAAATCGTACTTGAGAGGGTGAGTCTGCCAGTGGGGAAAAGTGGAAAGGGAAGGAGAGGGTTGGAGCCAGGATAAGGGAGACCCCTGAATCATGGTTTCAAGACCCATGGGGGGACCTGCATTTAGAGGATGGTGAAACAGCGGCCCTCAGAGGCCGCTTCACTGCATCAATCAATCAACCCACTAACAAATATTAATTGACCTTGCTCACTGAGGCCTGGGGAATTGGGGAGGGGATGGGTTTCCCAAAATGATCAGCAGAGGCTGGGTGTCTGACAAATGTGCCCAGCCTGCCATGGCCCCTTCTGAGGCCTGGAGAACTAGCTCTGGGATATAAGGGGAGATGAGGTACCCAGAACTCTCCTTTGTGCCCTCAGAGTGAACAGACTGTGCCTTTCCACCCACTTCTGCAGGGCAACTCTGGCCTGGGCTTCAGTATCGCAGGTGGCATCGACAATCCCCATGTCCCTGATGACCCTGGCATCTTTATTACCAAGATTATCCCTGGTGGAGCAGCTGCCATGGATGGGAGGCTGGGGTGAGATGGCCTGGAAGCAGGGTTGTGGGTGGCAGGGACAGGATCGAGATGAGGGGAGGAAAGCCTGCCTGGCAGGATGACCCTTCCATTAGATCTGAGGGCGGGGTGGGAGGGCAGAGGAGGGGAGGACAGAGAAGTGGGAGGAAGCAGGAGAGGGGGTGGAGGGGTGGGGGCACAGTGTCATGCCTCTCGGGCTTCCCCCACAGGGTGAATGACTGTGTGCTGCGGGTGAATGAGGTGGACGTGTCGGAGGTGGTACACAGCCGGGCGGTGGAGGCGCTGAAGGAGGCAGGCCCTGTGGTGCGATTGGTGGTGCGGAGGCGACAGCCTCCACCCGAGACCATCATGGAGGTCAACCTGCTCAAAGGGCCCAAAGGTGCGGCCCTCCAGGTTCCTGTGCTCCAGCCAGAGCCTTAGGCCCCAGATCCCATCTTGCCCCATAGGGAATTGGAAGGGAATGGCCTTACTCCTTGCCTGACTCCCCCTGTTCCAACTCACAGCCTACTTTTTTGACCTCAGGCCTCACCCTTACTCATCTCAGGATGGCAGCTTAGCGTTTGGATCCCCCGGGGGGAGCTCCTGTGGGGCCAGTGGGTTGGCTGGGGGAGGGGGTTTGGATTTGGGATCGACAACACTTTAACCTCTCCTTGTGGCCCTCTCCCACCTCCTGCTGGCTCCCGCTCAGGCCTGGGTTTCAGCATTGCTGGGGGTATTGGCAACCAGCACATCCCAGGAGACAACAGCATCTACATCACCAAGATCATTGAGGGGGGTGCTGCTCAGAAGGATGGACGCCTACAGATTGGGGACCGGCTGCTGGCGGTGAGACAGACTTCATGGGGATGCCCAAATGGTAGGGTAGGGAGGAGGAGCTCCAGTACCCCTTACTCCGCCTAAACCTCACTCAGGGATGAGGCATCATGGGGGAATTTCAAGAGTTATCATCTGTGTTGTGTTTGCCCAGATACAAAGGCCCTAATTCTTTCTGTGGCCAGGGTCTTGCCCTATCCCCTACCTCCTGCCTCTGCTCCTCACAGCACTATACTTGGGCCTCTGTTAGCATGCTGTTGAATTTCACTGAAAAGGCATCCCTCGAGTTCCCTGGAGAAGCCTCTCCTTCTTCCAAGTCCCAGCCTGAGGCCTCTCCTCTTCTAGGTGAACAACACCAATCTGCAGGATGTGAGGCACGAGGAAGCTGTGGCCTCACTGAAGAACACATCTGATATGGTGTATTTGAAGGTGGCCAAGCCAGGCAGCCTCCACCTCAACGACATGTACGCTCCCCCTGACTACGCCAGCAGTACGTACTCATCAGTCCCTGTCCCTGGTCTAAAGCTCTGTCCCCTGGTTTCTGGAGGGGAAGAAGTTCATACCCTTTGTTAAGAGAGGGCAAGCAGCTTTGCTCAGTGGTGGCACTGTAGCAGCCAATAAGGTTTATCTGAGGCGCCATTATTGCTAATTGAAAACTTTGCTCAGTACCCCATCGTGAAGACTTGCCATAGAGTCAGCATTGGCAATTTTTGACAATTTCTATGGAGAGTGAATTTTAAAAAGAGGAGAGAGAGAAGCCGCAGAGGATAGTGCACAGAACTGAGTCCAGATCCCAGTTCTGTCTTTGTTTTTTTGTTTGTTTGAGACGGAGTCTTGCTCTGTCGCCAGGCTGGAGTGCAGTGGCACGATGTCAGCTCACTGCGAACTCCACCTCCTGGGTTCAAGCAATTCTCCTGCCTCAGCCTCCCGAGTAGCTGGGATTACAGGTGCCTGCCACCATGCCTGGCTAATTTTTTGTATTTTTAGTAGAGACGGGGTTTCTCCATGTTGGCAAGGATGGTCTCGATCTCCTGACCTCGTGATCCACCCACCTCGGCCTCCCAAAGTGCTGGGATTACAGGCTTGAGCCACCGCGCCCGGCCCCCAGCTCTGTCCCTTAGAGCTGGGTGCCCTTAGACAAGTCCCTTTCACCTGTTTTTTGTTTCCTCTTTGGCAAAAGGGAGCTAATGATGTATGTGCTGCCTTCCTCATAGGACTGCTGCAAGGATCAAATGAGATCATGGATGAGAAAGCCCTTGGAAAACTGTATTAGGCTATAGAGATGTGAGGGATTATTATTAGTCACACCTCTAGTCATGCCTTTCTTTGTAGACTGCCTTGACTTCAGCTCTTTCTAAGACTCACAGGAGTGAGCCAAGGATTTAGAAAGGGACTGCGGAGGAGGAACCCTGGGTGGCGGGTGGATGGAGTGGGGAGGTGCGGCCTGAGGAATCAGCATCCCTTGGTCTCTTTTGCATCTGAAGTGGGGTGTGGGGGAAAGTCCTTGAGGAGTTTGGGGTACCTCCCTGGACCAGTCTCTGAACTTTTCTCTCCCTTTCTTGATTCCAGCTTTTACTGCCTTGGCTGACAACCACATAAGCCATAATTCCAGCCTGGGTTATCTCGGGGCTGTGGAGAGCAAGGTCAGCTACCCTGCTCCTCCTCAGGTTCCCCCCACCCGCTACTCTCCTATTCCCAGGCACATGCTGGCTGAGGAGGACTTCACCAGGTAAGACCCCGCCCCCAACATCCCATTCAATCTACCCAGAAATTGGGGAGGGGAGGAATCCGTTTCTGGCCGGCCACAGGCTCCTTGTAGTATGGCAAAGAAGAGGATAAGGCCCTCATCACTCCCGGCTTTGGGGTCCGAGGCCCTCTCTCAGGCCTTGGGGACCTAGAGAGGGACAGAAGTGGCTGCAGGGACAAGCTCTACCATCAGGGGGAGTGCCGAGTGAGTGGCCCCGGTCCAAAAGTGCAGATAAAGAAAGGATGGGGTGGAGCGTTTAGGGGGCTGAGGAGGTGAGGGCAGCGGAGTGTCCTGCCCTGAGATAGTTGCAGCTCGCTGTGCTGCAACCATTTCAAATTAGAGAAGAAAGCAGTTCAGCCGGTGGGGCTGGCGGGACTCTGACCGGCCCGGTGGCCTCGCCGGCAACGGCCCCGCCCCGCTGGCGGCAGCGGCGGCGGCAGCGGCTGCGCGGGGCCTGGAACTGGTCGGGCCGGCTGGGGTTCCGGGGGACAGGTTTGCAGGGTGGGGCCCGAGAGGCTGGCGGGCAGGCAGCAGTGGAGCCGGAAGGGTAGGCGGCCAGGGGGGAGAGAGAGGAGCTATGGAGAGGGCCCGCAAGTTCTCGGGCTCCGGCTTGGCCATGGGCTTGGGCTCCGCCTCCGCTTCGGCCTGGAGGAGGGCTTCGCAGAGGTGGGCCTGGCCGCTCCGCTCCCTGCGGCCCGGAGGGGATGCCAGGTAGGAGTGGAGGGCTAGGAGCAAGAGCATCCGGGACTCAGGGAGGGAGCCTCGCCCCTGAGACTGGGAGCAAGAAAGGAAGAGTCTTGCGTGGGGCTTTGGGCTCCTCCGAGGAAAGATGCTTGTAACAAGTGAAGGCGGTGGGCCGGGAACGTGCCCTGGGAGTTGGGCCGATGACACTGTGACCTTTTACAGAGGGCTTCCTTAGATGTGGTTAGTTTTACTCGCATTTCTCATGTGCTTGTCTGCTCTCTTCAGTTTGGATTCTAAACTCCTTTTGGGGACCTGGGATCCCCCTAAGAACCCAGGCGCTGCAACCCCCTGGGGCTACATAGTGTTAGCTGCTGATTAAATATGTTGTTGGGGCAGCAGGTAGGAGGGGTCATAGTTGATGGGTGAGATTTTGAGACTGCAGAAGAGTGTCTGTGAAGTAAGTGTGCACATCCTGTGGATGATGAGTGCAGTCAACCCCAGGGTGACTCCACTGCCCCTAACTGCTTCCTCTTCTTGTGGTCCAGGGTCCATCACACGGGTTGGTAGGATAGGAGAATCTGGGAAGGAAGAGGACCAGTGAGTGGGCCTGAGATTTGGTCTCTGGAGTTCAGGGTAGGGATTTGTTCACCCGAGAGAGTAGGGGACTGTCCACTGGGAAGCTGACTGCAAGCCCTCGGGAAGAAGGGAGGGAAGAGGAACTGAAACTTGGCACCTGACAGAACAGCAGCCAAGCAGGTTTCAGGAGACAAAGGGAGGCTCAGGGTATCATACATAGGGAACCACGTCCTTACTCCCTACAGCAAGTATGGACCTTGTTCCAGGCTGGCCCTCAAAGGACAACAGTCCATATCTACCTAGTCCTGACTCCTCCACTCCTTTCCCACCAGAGAGCCTCGCAAGATCATCCTGCACAAAGGCTCCACAGGCCTGGGCTTCAACATCGTAGGAGGAGAGGATGGAGAAGGCATTTTTGTCTCCTTCATCCTGGCAGGAGGCCCAGCTGACCTGAGTGGGGAGCTGCGCAGGGGAGACCGGATCTTATCGGTGAGGAGACAAAGGAGAGGTGGGAGGATGGGAACTGTGCCAGTCTAAAATGGAGAGCGAGAGACCTTACTTCCTCCGAGGAATGCTTCTTGAGATGAGGGGAGGGCTAAGGACTGGAGAAAACTTATCTTGTTTTTATAGACATCCTTAGTGACAGGGACCGGGACCAGACTTATCTTTGAAGAGGAAATGAATGCCTATTGGATCTTAACCCTGATTGGCATTTGACCTTTATGAAGATAATTGTTACACTAGAGATGTCGTATCCTTTAGGCCTTGTTTTAGGGGCAAGGTTGGAATATTGGGAAAGGCATCTAAACAGGCTTAGGGGTGGGGTACCCATCTCCCTCTCCTAACTGCTAGTGCAGAGGACCCCCTTTCTTGCTTTTGGGGTGGCTCACAGCTTCTCTCTTTGGACAGGTGAATGGAGTGAATCTGAGGAATGCAACTCATGAGCAGGCTGCAGCTGCTCTGAAACGGGCCGGCCAGTCAGTCACCATTGTAGCCCAGTACAGACCTGAAGGTAGGAGAAGGGAAGGTGGGAAGAGATGATGTGGGGGAGTTAGACTTATATTATGTGTTGGCTTTTTGCCATCCTAGGTAACAAAGCCACTTGACCAGGTCCCTTCTACCTAGAGCAGTAACCTCTTCCTCTCTCCTTTTCCTGCTGGGTAGGGGTTGGTTTGGGCGGCTTGAAAGCATCAATTAAGGCTGTGCTCAGAGCCTGCTGATGTGGGCTGCAGTTCAGGAGAAGGCCAGTAGTGGGCAGCAGCCTACTGGAAGCAGCATCCAAAGATTAGGGCGACTGGAAAAAGGGGAGGGGGCGGAGGGCCCACAGGAGAAGACTGGGAACTGTGTGCCCTGGAAGAGGAGAGCAGCTCTTGGTTAGAAGGACCTCAGGTAGAAGAGATCCGACCTCTTAAGAGATCTTGGGCCAAACCTCTGTGACCCCCACTCCCCTCCCCTCATCAAGATGACCGTGAAAGACCCATAAACGCGCTGAAAAGGTGATACTATGCCCTTGGGACAGGCCAACTGGAGTCGACTCCCTCCCCTCCGGGGGGCCTTCTTTGTATTCTCAGTGAGCAGTCCTTGGCTGGGGCGAATGGGCGGGGCTGGTCATGCAAATAAAGGCGTTTGATTGGCTGGGGCCAACCGAGGCCCAGGTGCAGAGGTGAGCCGCGGGAAGGCGCGCCCTAGCCTGCGGGCCAGTGGAGTGGCCATTGGCCGGCTGAGGGCGGCCTCCAGCCGCATGCCCCGCCCCCTGACCCAGGAGGAGGGCGGCAGGCGCCCCTCCTTCCCCCCATCGCGCGCCTCAGGCGTCTCCTCCTCCTCCCTCCTTCCCCCTCCTCTCTCCTCCCCTCCTCCCGCGCGCCCCGCTTTGTGTCCGTGGTCTCCCGCGCGGGACGGAGGGACTGGCCGGAGCTGGCGCTTTCTCAGCACTAGATCTGGACTCCGACCCGGCGCCAGGTGAGGTGGGGCGGACGGGGGTCAGGCCCCCTCGCAGTCCCCCCTAACCTCTCTACGGCTCTGTTCTCAGCCTCTTTTCCAACACTGCGTGCCCCAATTCTGCCCTCTCCCCCGAATGCCTTCGTTGCGTGCCCCCAGGCTCCTTCTGAGACCCTCCTCAGGGCCCCTCGGAGCGCCGCGCGGGGCTCAGCGCCCGCTCACCCTACACTGGGCCCAGTCTGGCCTTCACCTCTTAGCCATCACCTCTCCCCCACAGCGAGCTGTGCCCCCTTCTCGCCCCAGGGCCTCTGTCCTGTCTCAGCCCCCTTCCTGCTGGCTGCTGCGCCCCCAAGCAGCTCCCTAATCCCTTGCCCTAGAGGAATTTTCTAAATCTTCCCCTCCCCCGACACCCATTTCTCCACCCAACCTGTCCACCTCTGAGAACAGCCGCGACCGGCTTGGTATTCTGCCCCCTCCCTTTTGTTTGCAAGGGATTCGTACCATTCCCGACTTCTTTCGCCTCCTCCTCCCCTTTGTCCCCTAGGGCTGCAGCGCCTGGGCTCCTGGGACACCTAGGCCCTGTGGGCCGGTTACTAAGGTGGAAGGGACCGACCTCTCCCTGGCAGGTGCTCTATTTCCGCGATGAGAGGGGGAGAGGCTGGGAGCCCCGTCGCCAAGCCGAAAGGGATGGAAAGCGCCTACCTTTGTCCTTTCCGTTCCCCTCCCCCCATGCTCCTTCAGTGCCTCAAGATCCTGAAGGGAAAGAAGAGAGAGCCTGCGACCTTTTCCACGAGGCTCTTCTGATCGAGGACAGAAGTGCAGGGAGGTAACTCACAGGAGAGAGAGCTTGTTGGTCTGAGGTAATGAGAAAGAGGGATGCAAATGGACACTTTGAGTCATTTCTCTCCTTGTTTGGTTTTCAGCTTACTGATCAGGAACGCACCTTAGGGATATTGTTTTTTTATGATTTATGTGTGTGCTGTTCGCTTTCCAGTACAGAGCTAACCGTCTGATTTTTATTAGCAACTAATATTTGTGCATTTCATGCCCACAACTTAGACAACACAGGTTCTGCAAAGGAAATGGTTTTTCTTGCGTATTTGTGTGTGTATGTTGTAGGAGAAATTGATGTTTCTTTCGGTTTTGCTCTCTGATGTTGGGCACATGGAAACAATACTGTGAATTGTGTGTGGTGGGGGTATGCTGGATACTAGTGACTACATATTTCTATGACTTGTTAGGGGAATGCAACTGGCTTGCATAAAAAGCTGCAAGTTGTCCAGGGTAAGGGGATTCCTGCAGTGTTTATTGCTCTCTGAGCATATTTCTGAGAGTTTATAATGTAGGTTGAGGTGCTGTTTTATGCCAGTTCTTTCTACTACTTGCCAAATAAGGCCTTTCTTCTCTTAGGATTTAGGTGAACCACTGTTGTTAAGGCTCTGCCACCCCAATCAATCTTACTTCCTCCTTTGGTTTGGTAAATCCAGCAAGTCCCCAACATGCAAAAGCTTTTTTTTTTTTCCCCCTTTTGAAAACAGATCCCTGGAGACTGGTCCAGAGGGACTGTCAAGCATTCTGTGTTGGGCTCTAAATTTTCTTTGGTAAAGTGCTAGTTTTTAAAAATAAGGACTCCATGTTGATCAATTTATAAATAAGTGTGGTTCTTCAGAGGATTACATCACGGTGGGTATTTACAAAATTAATAATCCAAATACATGTATGTTGGTTGGCAAGAGACTTTGCATGTGATTGGCCAAGTAAGTGTTCATTACTTGAATTTTTTTTTCTTCACGTGAATGTGAGAGCTGGAAAGGATCAAGTGGTCCAATTCTTCATTGTGCATACTGAAACAATGACAAGAGAGCCAAGATATAACTTGTCTAAGAAGGGAAAGTTGCTGAAGGTCAGCATCAGAGGGTCAGCAAATCAGCTTAATCCTGAGGTCTACCAGTTGGGACAGACCATGCTTGTGAACACCTGAGGGACCTAACACCTAGTTAAAAGTGGAGGAGCAACAGGAAGGAGACTGGGGAATTAACAGAGGAGAGACTAGGAAGAGTGTAAGGGAAAGAAAGATGGATGTGGAGGGGAAGGTTAGAGTGATCTCCATGGTGGCCTCTGAGGCACCTTTGCCAAACCAGTGCAGCCTTTAGCATGAGAGATTTAAAAAATAGGTTTGACTAATAGAACAATCAGAATAAGACAATTTGTCTCCTTTTTAAAATGGTGTTATTGAGAGGTAAGTCATTTACCATACAGTTTCCTCATTTAGATATATATTTCAGTGACTTTAGGTACAGTTGTGCCTCCATCACCACAGTACGTTTTAGAACTTTTTTTTTTTTTTTTTGAGACGGAGTCTTGCTCTGTCGCCCAGGCTGGAGTGCAGTGGCACGATCTCGGCTCACTGCAAGCTCTGCCTCCCAAGTTCAAGTGATTCTCCGGCCTCAGCCTCCCCAGTAGCTGGGACTACAGGCGCTCGCCACCACGCCCGGCTAATTTTTTGTATTTTTAGTAGAGACGGGGTTTCACCGTGTTAGCCAGGATTGTCTCAATCTCCTGACCTTGTGATCCGCCCGCCTCGGCCTCCCAAAGTGCTGGGATTACAGGAGTGAGCCACTGTGCCCGGCCTAAAACTTTTTGTGTGTGTGTGTGAGACAGTGTCAGGCTCTGTTGCCCAGGCTGGAGTGCAGTAGCACGATCTCGGCTCACTGCAACCTCTGCCCCTCAAGCTCAAGCCATCCTCCCACCTCAGCCTCCTGAGTAGCTGGGACTATAGGTGTGCACCAATACACCTGGCTAATTTTTGTATTTTTTGTAGAGATGGGGTTTCACCATGTTGCCCAGGCTGGTCTTGAACTTCTGGGCTCAAGCATTCTTCCTGCCTTGGCCTCCCAAAGTGCTGGGATTACAGGTGTGAGCCACCATGCCCAGCCTAATTTTTGTATTTTTAGTAGAGATGGGGGTTTGCCATGTTGCCTAGGCTGGTCTTGAACTCCTGAGCTCAAGCAGTCCACCCACCTTGGTCTCTCAAAGTGCTGGGATCACCGCTCCCGGCCTAGAACATTTTCCTTACCCCTCTTCTTTTAATACATAAAAGGTGTGCAAACATTAGAAAGATGATGGGTTTAGGACAATTGCTTCCTAATGTTCCTCCTCTGGATACTTAGAGGCTGGTGGCAACTTGAGAATGCTCTAACTGTGAGATTCTTTTTTTATTTGTTAATTTATTTGTAGAAACAGGGTCTCACTATATTGCCCAGGCTGGCCTCGAACTCCTGGCCCAAGTGATCCTCCCACCTCGACCTCCCAAAGCACTGGGATTACAGGCGTGAGCCATAATGCCCAGCCAAGATTCTTTCAAATACCTGGTTTGCTTAATGTGGGTTTAACCCATAATGAAGTATAGGAACTGTGTCTTTCTATTTGAACTTTGTATTGTGCCTAGCATGGGTGCTTTACAGGTGTTTTTCTGATGAGGCTTTGGAAAATATTAAAATAGAAATAGAAATGCTAAATGATAAGATACCACAGTAAGAGATAATATTTAGTGGTTTCACTCCTGATTGCTCTAAACGGTTATGGACACAGCAATCCTACCTATTAGCTAAAAATAGCATGATGTTCTTGGACATGTATAATACTGCTTAAAATTCAATTGAAAATTTAAACAACTGGCTCTTGGCAAAGGCTCTCTTAAAATCTATTCTAAAATGAAAAATATTTTTCTGTGACTTGTGGAATTGTCCCACCAAGGGAAGGATGGGTTATGTGTTAGAACATTTTGAGATCTCCTACATTTTCCCCGTAGTGACTTTATATCAGCCTCTGTTTATAAACTGATCTAGTATTTTTCTTGAAAGCCCTTTTGTTTTTAGAGTAGAAACTGATCTCAAAAACAGGAGGTGAGCCAGAAATTGGTCATTAAGGTAGCTTAACTGGGAAATGATCCTTTATGACCAGTCTTTTCGGGAATGTAAATCCAGGCAGGCTGGGGGTACAAGGAGTGAGAGAGAATGAGAGTATTTCTGTAAGTTATTTTAAGGTGCTGAATAAGCATACTTTTACCATGGAAACACCTTTGGGTAAGGCCTGGAAGAGTTAGAAATCAGTGGTGATAATAACTTGAAAGCATAAAAGGGATATTTTCCCCATAACATTTAAGTAACCATTCTATCTCCCCCTTTTTGAGAATGAAGGATGTAAATGTAACTGCTATCCTATCAGCATTGAAAGCACAAAGGTGAGAGTATACCAAGGCAGGGAGTCAAAGTTCTGAAATTCCCGTTGTCATCCTAAAAGAAGGCAAGGTAAGGAAGAAAGAAAATGATTTCCTATCAGCAGCATTTGTACACTGTGAACAATTTGAAGGCAGCTAGTATTACATTTATCTCTGTGTCCCCAGCGTCTAGTATGGAGCCTGGCAAATAGTTTGTTGAATTATTATCTCTGTTTCAGGTAACTTTTATAAGCATTAATCTTCAGAATATCCCTGTGGATTAGGTGGCATTATCCCCATTTTACAAATGAGGAAAGTGAGGGTCAGAGTGGTTGAGTGACTTGCTCAGGGTCACACAAGTCTGTAAGGGACAGAATAAAAGTTTGAGTACAGATTTCTGGAGAACTTCTTTGAGTCCAGGGCTTTTGTCACTAGGCCACAACTATCTCCCTACCCAGAGACATCTGGCTACAGCAGAAGATATCACTCTGAGACTCTTCGAGTGCCAGAAGCTGTCAACAAATGCAGTATAAATGAACTCCCAGGCCGGGCGCGGTGGCTCACACCTGTAATCCCAACACTTTTGGAGGCCAAGGTGGGTGGATCACGAGGTCAAGAGATCGAGACCATCCTGGCCAACTTGGTGAAATTCCATCTCTACTAAAAATACAAAAATTAGCTGGGTGTGGTGGCATGCGCCTGTAGTCCCAGCTACTCAGGAGGCTGAGGCAGGAGAATCGCTTGAACGCGGGAGGTGGAGGTTGCAGTGAGCTGAGATCGTGCCACTACACTCCAGCCTGGTGTCAGAGCTGAGACTCTGTCTCAAAAAAAAAAAAAACAAAAAAACTCCCAAATCTTAGCTTTTCAGTCTTGATGACCGTAAACAGGAAGAAGTAACTTGAGGGTAGATGGCCTGCTGGGAAGCCTGAGGGAGATCCCTTCTCAGGCAGAAGGAAAGTGGATTTAGGAAGACTACCAGGGAATGATACTGTTGGGGGAACCCCAGGAGGAGCCAAAAGATGGGAGTTGGTTTGCCTGACTTAATAGTAAATGCGTGCAGGCTTAAGGATATTAATGGAATAAGCAAGCATTCATTTTTTAATTCTTCAAGTGAAATGGAGTTGTATTTGTCATTCATTTTTTATGACCTTACGATTCATTCATTTAAGAGTATACTTAAGCGGTTTTT
This sequence comes from Pan paniscus, assembly GCF_029289425.2. Lineage (NCBI taxonomy): Eukaryota > Metazoa > Chordata > Mammalia > Primates > Hominidae > Pan > Pan paniscus. Next base: position 70,137,395 of record NC_073272.2, read on the forward strand.
AGAATGTTCACAGAGTTGTGCAACCATCACCACAATTGATTTTAGAATTTTAATCACCCCTGTACGCTTTAGCTGTCACCCTTCATCTCCCCATCCCCCTCATGTCTAAGCAACCACTAATCTATTATACTTTTTGTCTCTATGGATTTGCCCAATCTGGACATTGCATATAACTAGATTCATATAATATGTGACTGGCTTCTCTCACTTAGCATAATATTGTCAAGGTTCATCTGTGTCATACATGTATCAATACTTCATTCCTTTTTATAGCTGAATATATATCATTATATGGATATACCACGTATTATTTATCGGTTGATGGACATTTGGGTTGTTTTCACTTTTTTGCTATTATGAATAATGCTCTGTGAACATCTGCGTGCAAGTTTTTGCATGGATGTGTTTATATTTCTCTTGAGTATACATACCTGTGAGTGGAACTGCTGGATCATATGACAACTCTGACCTTTGGTGGAATGGCCAGGCTGCTTTCCACATTTAGGCTGCAACATTTTACATTCCCACCAGTAGTATGTAAGGGTTCCAATTTCTCCACATCATCCCCAACACTTATTATTGTAAGTCTTTTTGATTCTAGCCATCCTGGTAGGTGTGAAGTGGTATCTAATTGCGGTTTTGATTTGAATTTTCCCCCATGGCTAATGTTGCACATTTTTCATGTGCTTATTGTTTGCTATTCACTTTTGTTTTGCTTGGTCCCCTGATTTGATTCTCTTGATTCTCTCTCTGTTTCCAAATTGACTTGAGACCAGAGCAAGCCAACTATGTTATTAGGCAACTAGAAAGAACCAGGAAGATAACTACTTCTCACTGCTTTGTGTGCTTGGGGGGGTTTAAGGCTTTGGGCGTAGATAATTTTAGCTTAGGAATGCTGATCTGATAAAAATGATAGGGCCCCCCCCTTTTTTTTTTTTTGAGACAGAGTCTCACTCTGTCACCCAGGCTGGAGTGCAATGGCACAATCTCAGCTCACTGCAACCTCCGCCTCCCAGGTTCAAGGGATTCTCCTCCCAAGTAGCTGGGATTACAGTCACCCACCATCATGCCCGGCTAATTTTTGTATTTTTGTAGAGACGAGGTTTCACCATGTTGGCCAGGCTGGTCTTGAACTCCTGACCTCAGGTGATCCGCCCACCTTGGCCTCCCAAAGTGCTGGAATTATAGGCATGAGCCACCATGCCCAGCCAGGGGCCTACCTTTTTAACAAAAAATTGCTGATTGAGATATAATTCACATGCTACAATGCACTCATTTAAAGGGTACAACAATTTTTAGAATTTTTAGAGTTGTGCAACTATCATCACAATCAATTTTAGAACATATCACCCCAAAAAGAAGCCCTGACCCCATTAGCAATCACTCCTCATCCCCCCCCGCCCCCCCAGCCCTAGGCAACTACCAGTCTACTTTCTGTTTTCATAAAGTTGCCTCTTCTGGCCAGTTCATATAAATGAAATCATGCAGTATGTGGCCTTTTGTGTTTGGCTTTTTTCACTTAGCGTAATGTTTTCAAGATTCATGTGTATTATAGCATGTATCAGTACTTAATTCCTTTTTCTTTCTTTCTTTCTTTTTTTTTTTTTTTTTGAGACAGAGCCTCACTCTGTTACCCAGGCTGGAGTGCAGTGGCATGATCTCGGCTCACTGCAACTTCTGCCTCCCAGGTTCAAGCGATTCTCCTGCCTCAGCCTCCTGAGTAGCTGGGACTACAGATGTGCACCACCATGCCCAGCTATTTTTTGTATTTTTGGTAGCAATGGGGTTTCGCCATGTTAGCCAGGCTGGTCTCAAACTCCTGACCTCAGGTGATCCACCCACCTCGGCCTCCCAGCCTCCCAAAGTGCTAGGATTACAGGCGCGAGCCACCATACCCGGCCACTTGATTACTTTTTATGGCTGAACAATATTTCATCCTATGGTTATGCCACATTTTGTCTATCCATTCTTGAGTTGATGGACATTTGGATTGTTTCCACCTTTTGACTATTGTGAATACTGCTGCTATGAACATTAATATACAAGTTTTTGTATGAACATGTTTTCAGTTCTCTTAGGTGATACATGCTTAGGAGTAGAATTGCTAGGTCATAGGTAACTTAGTGTTTAGCATTTTTGAGGAACTGTCTGGCTTTTTTTTAAAGTAGCTACACCCTTTTAGGCCCAGCCCTGTTCTATATACTTAGAAAAGAAAAAAAGATTAAGTTTTCTTTTCAATTTTGCCCCCTGGAGCTGAACTTCATATGTGTGTGTTTGTTTTGGGCTTTTCTTTATTCTATGTAACCCAAGGACATGGTGCTAGATTTAGTAAAGCACTCTGAATTTAGCTGGTCAGGTGCTTTCTCGTCTTTGTTAGATGGTTTGAGGCAAAATCCTAGGAGCTTTGGTGTCTGTAAAACATCAGTTTTTCCTGATAGGGTAGAATGATTAGAATAACAGTAATGAGAATGAGTTATTTCTTTTTATTTTATTTTATTTTATTTTTTTGAGACGGAGTTTCACTCTTGTTGCCCAGTCTGGAGTGCAGTGGCGCAATCTCAGCTCACTGCAACCTCTGCCTCCTGGGTTCAAGTGATTGTCCTGACTCAGCCTTCCAAGTAGTTGGGATTACAGGCATGTGCCACCATGCCCAGCAAATTTTTTATATCTAGTAGAGATGAGGGTTCATCATGTTGGCCAGGCTGGTCTCGAACTCCTGTCCTCAGGTGATCCACCCGCCTCGGCCTCCCAAAGTGCTGGGATTACAGGCTTGAGCCACTGTGCCAAGCCTGAGAATGAGTTATTTCTTACTTAACTGTAGCTTTTTAGGATTTCTTTTTGGTTTAATATGTTGCTTGTTGAAATCTTGACTCTTATATTGACACTGTTCCTTTGTTTAAAGCTTTAGTCTTATATTGCACAATAGGGTAATTGTTTTTTGTAAAATATATCGGTTTTGCTCCTTTTATGTGAGAATGTATATATGTATGAAATCTATATATATATAAAATCTTGGCAGAGGAGCCAAGGCCCTGGGTTCTGACTTAGAGTAGCTGAATGATCTTAGACTAGTCAACCTTCCTCTTAGGGACTCAATTTTTTGATCTATAAAATGAGGAGACTGTGCAAAATGGTCACTAGTGTGTACCTCAAATTCTGTGTCAGATAAGTGGTCATGAGTTGTGAATTCAATTTACAATTTCCTATTTGTACCTGGACTCTTTTATTGTTTAAATTAGGGATGGGGTCTTGCTATGTTGCCCAGGCTGGTCTTGAACTCTTGGACTCAAGTGATCCACCCACCTTGGCCTCCCAAAGTGCTGGGATTACAGGAGTGAGCCACTGCACTCAGCCCCTTTTTTAATTTTAATTTTAATTTTATTTTTTTGTATAGAGACAAGATCTTACTATGTTGCCCAGGCTGGTCTTGAACTCCTGGGCTCAAGGAGTCCTTCCACCTCAGCTTCCCAAAGTGCTAAGGTTACAGGTACTGCACCCAGCATAGACTTTTATTTCCTTCCTTCCTTTTTTCTTTTTCCTTTCCTTTCCTTTCTCTTTCCTTTCCTTTCCTTTCTCTTTCCTTTCTCTTTTCTTTTGTCTCACTTTGTCACCCAGGCTGGAGTGCAATGGTGTGATCATGGCTCACTGTAGCCTCAATTTCCTGAGCTCCAGTGATCCTCCCACCTCAGCCTGCCAAGTAGCTGGGACTACAGGTGCATGCTACCACACTCTGCTAATTTTTGTATTTTTTGTAGAGACTGGGTTTTGCCATGTTGCTCAGGCTGGTCCTGAACTCCTGAGCTCAAGTGATTCCCTCGCCTCCGCCTCTAGCAGTGCTGGGATTACAGGCTTTGAGCCACTACCCCCGGCCAAGACTCACAGAGTCTTGAGCTAGTAACAGTCTTGCTTATGAGGGTCTTGTCTTCCCCTCTTGAAATGGACTTTTGTTTATTTTTTGCTGAATTTAGGTATCTTTAAAAAAGCAGGCCGGGCGTGGTGGCTCATGCCTGTAATTCCAGCACTTTGGGAGGCCCAGAAGGGTGAATCACTTGAGCCCAGGAATTCGAGACCAGCCTGGCCAAAATGGTGAAACCCCATCTCTACTAAAAATACAAAATTAGCCAGGCGTGGTGGTACACCCCTGTAATCTCAGCTACTCAGGAGGTTGAGGCAGGAGAATCTCTTGAATCTGGGAGGCGGAGGTTGCAGTGGGCTGAGATGGCACCACTGTGCTAAAAAAGCAAAGGCCCTAGAGATTTTATGATTTTTCTACTTGATGAAATTAAGTGATAAAAAATTTGACTAGAAAATTAACATATTTTGTATAAATATGTACATTAGGGGCCTAAGTAGACGTCCTTTGGATTTTCAAAAAGGAGAGAATTTTGCAAATTTTGGGTTAAATTCCAGGGTAGATTAAGAGTTGTTTTGTAAATATTCAGAAAAAGAAGTGGTGAGCACTAGGAACTGGTATTGGTTCACCAAGGACAAAAAAGTCTTGTCAGCCTGATCAAATTTTCTTGATGGACAGGGTTACTGGGCTGTAGATTAGGGAAATACGGTAGATGCACTATATCTAGATTTCTGCAAGGCATTCACAAAACTTCTTTGGTCTACTTTTGGATAAGATGGCTGGGTGATAATGGTGATAATATGTTTAACTGGACTTGTCTGGAACTGGTTGAATGAATAGTCCCAGAGGAAAATGATTAATGAAGCCAGGAGCAGTGTGGAGAGAAGTTTCTAGTGCATGTGTGTCCTGGCTTTGTCCTTGAGCCTATCCTGTTCAGTCTACTTTCCCATTCTCTTCAAATTATATTTTTCTCCTGCATTTAAAAGTATATTACATTTAGATTTGTGGAAAATTGGAAAATACAGAAAAATACAAAGTAAAGTAAATTCAAATCATCTGTAAAACTATATCCAGAGATAACCACTGTTGTATGTGTATATTTCTGTGTATTTCCCTCTAAACTTTTATATATTTATATTACATATATCATATAATATGTTTGTATCTATCTGTTTTAAGAAGGAGATTATTGGCTTTAAGCAGTTTTATGTTCTTCCCACTAACTTATGTCATGAACATTTTCCTAGATCACCATATATTTTTTGAAAAAAATGGTTTTTAATAGTTAAATAATATTTCATCATGTGTGTGCCATAATTCGTATAACCATTCCCCTGTTGGTGAACATTTAGATTATTTCCAATGTTTTGATATTACACAAAACATTCTGATTGATACCCTTGTATATGGTTTTTGTGAATCTCTGATTATGTTCTGAATAGATTTTTTTAAGGTGGAATTAATTGGATCAAAGGGTATGAACATGCTTAAGGTTTTTGATGTATTTGGCCAATTAGCTTCCATTTCCACTGACAGTATAAGAATGTCTATTTCAAGATCCTCACTAATGTGGAGTATTATTTTTTAAGACAATTTCTGCAAATTTGATAGGTTAAAAATGTTATTCTTTAATTTGTATTTTAATTTGTATTTCTTTTGTTAATAATAGGGTTGAACATTTGTGTGCAAGTGTTTCTTGGTCATTTGTGTGTGTGTGTGTGTGTGTGTGGATTGCCTGTTCATACCCTTTCCCCATTTTCCTATTGGGGTGGGTTCATCAATTCTTATTGATATATAAAAGCCTTAATATGGTTAGAATATTAATTCTTTGTCATATATATTGCAAAGACTACTCCCAGTTTATAGTTTGCTTTCTTTTTTTTTTTTTTTTGTGATTGAGTCTTGCTCTGTTGCCCAGGCTGGAGTGCAGTGGTGCGATCTCAGCTCACTGCAACCTTCGCTTCCCAGGTTCAAGCGATTCTCCTGCCTCAGCCTCCTGAGTAGCTGGGACTACAGGTGTGCGCCACCACACTCGGCTGATTTTTGTATTTTTTAGTAGAGAGGGGGTTTCACCATGTTGGCCAGGCTGGCCTCGAACTCCTGGCCTCAAGTGATCTGTCCACTTCAGCCTCCCAAAGTGCTGGGATTACAGGTGTTAGGCACTGTGCCCAGCCTGTTTTTTAAATTTTATCTTGATGTACAGATGTTTAATATGTTTTTATGTGGTCAAATCTATTAATGTTTTGTATATTTTGCCTGTGCCCAGAGGTTTAGAAGGGCCTTGCCTACCCGAGGGCAAATAAATACTATCCGAGTTTTATTCTAGTTATTTAATATTTTTGTTTTTGTATTTGTTATTTTTTTAGAGACAGGGTCTGGCTTTGTCACCCAGGCTGGAGTGCAGTGGCACGATCATAGATCACTGCAACCTTAAACTCCTAGGCTCATGTGATCCTCCTGCCTCAGCTTCCCAAGTAGCTAAGGACCACAGGCGCATGCTACCAAGCATGGCTAATTTTTGTGGTTTTTTTGTAGAGATGGGGTCTCACTGTGTTGCCCAGGCTGCTCTCTCAAATTCCTGGCCTCAAGTGATTTTCCTGCCTTGGCATCTCAAAGCACTGGGATTACAGCCAAGAGCCACTGTGCCTGGCCTGTTTTTGTGTTTAAAACCTTAACTTGCCTGGAGTTGATTTGTGATGTAAAGTAGGGTACTAACTTAATTTCTTCCAAATGTTAATGAATTACCTCAGTACCATTTGTTAGATAATCCATCATTTCTCTGCATTTTTGAAGTACCACCTTTATTATAAATAAAATTCTTTTATACACACACACACACACGATTTGGACTTTAATATTTTACTCTTGGATTATCAGTTACTGAAAAATGACCATAGGTGTTTTGACAACTTAGATGAGAAGAGTATTTCTCCAGGTCCCATTTTCTGAGTTTCTTCCACAGAAACTTGACCTAAAGGAGATTCAGTTGAGTTTGTGATCCTGTGGGTGTGACAACTGTGAAGAACATTTGAATCGAGACTCTCCATTGACCTGGTAAAACATAGAAATTGGTTACATTAACTCAAGTTGTCAAACTTCATCATAAAATGTGTGTGTTTTAGTTACTGTGTTATAGTATCTCTGTTAAGTGGAAAAGATTCTTCTTATCAAGTGTACCCACCACCTGGAGAACAGGGAAAAGGTACAAATCTGTCTTTATTCTCATGTTTTTTGGATGAGGTATTTTGTTTTGGTGGTCTTTATGTATACTTTGGCTTATGGGTTGCAAGAGCCAAAGACTCTGTTAATCTTTCATTTGAATATGCTATATGAAATTGCTTTAAGATATAGAGAAGGCCCTATTGAGGCTTTTACCCTGATCTGCCGGGTGATCCGGAATAGGTGAGAAGGCAAGATCCTGTGAATACTTTTTCTTAGTTTGATGTGAGATCAAGGCATTTTTCATTCCAGTCATTTTAGACCAGGTAGATTTTTTTTTGTTTGTTTGTTTCATTTTTGTTTATGAGATGGAGTCTCACTCTGTCGCCCAGGCTGGAGTGCAGCGGCGCGATCTCGGCTCACTGCAACCTCTGCCTCCTGAGTTCAAGCGATTCTTGTGCTTCAGCCTCCTGAGTAGCTGGGATTACAGGTGCCCGCCACCATGCCCAACTAATTTTTGTATTTTTAGTAGAGATGGGTTTTCACCATGTTGGCCAGACTGGTCTCGAACTCCTGACCTCCGGTGATCCGCCCGCTTTGGCCTCCCAAAGTGCTGGGATTACAGGAGTGAGCCACGCGGCACCTGGCCTAGTATAGCATTTTCACTCAGTAGCTCTTCTTGCATCCTCACTAAGCTCTTTGGGGGACAAAAACATCCAGTCAATAGGGATAAACTGGAAATTTTTATGGCATGCTGATCCGGCATGTTTTGTTTTCTGTTTTCTTCTCAGTATCCTTCAGGATGGTATCCAGAACCCTGGCTATGTGTGTGTATGGCCGAGGAAGCATACACAGTGACAGTGCAGGGACCAGAATAAGGACACCCAGCTTTCTGGGTTAGTCATAGTTCCAAACCATTATTCTAAAAGTAGAACTGAAATTATTTTTCCTCAAGCAATATTTGCCCATTGAAGCCTATTTGCCATATTTCTGCCCTCTCACATAGCCTTGAGAAATATTTTTGGTAATTTATGTTTATTGATTTGGTATTGTTTTTACCCAAAGAGTTTAGAATTATTTGCAGATTTGAAGATTTCCCTCTCTAAATTATATTTAAAAATTAAATCAGACTAGTTCTAACTTTGATTCCGTATGGACCTCATTGATTTGGTCATAAAATCATAATGATGTCATAATTAGAAGGGATCTTAGAAATTATCTAGTTTTAGAGGTGTTAGACAACACCTCTAAACAATGGACCCATCATTAGAAACTAACCCAAGTAATAGGCTTCATTATTATTATTTTCAGACAAGGTCTTACTCTGACACCCAGGCTGGAGTGCAGTGGTGTGATCATAGCTCCCTGTAGCCTTGAACCCCTGGGCTCAAGCGATCCTCCTGCTTCAGCCTCCTGAGTAGTTGGGACTACAGGCGTACACCACCACGCCTGACTAATTCTCTTATTTTTTTTGCAAAGACAGGGTCTCAATATGTTGTGCAGGTTGGCCTCAAAATCCTGGCCTCAAGCAATCCTCACACCTTGGCCTCCCAAAATGTTATGATTACAAGTGTGAGCCACTGCATCTGGCCCCATAACTATTTTATAAAGACAAGTTTGTGATTCCTAGAAATGTTCTGATATTTGGCAATTCATATACTTACTCCATACTAACAAGTATCTTCTTGATGGGCTTATTTTACTTTCACCTCCATCCATTTCTTTCTTTTTTTTTTTTTAAGATGGTGTCTCACTCTGTCACCCAGGATGGAGTGCAGTGGTGCAGTCTCGGCTCACTGCAACCTCCACCTCCCAGGTTCAAGTGATTCTCATGTCTCAGCCTCCTGAGTAGCTGGCATTACAGGAGCCCACCACTATGCCTGGCTAATTTTTTGTATTTTTTTTTAGTAGAGATGGGGTTTCACCATGTTGGCCAGGCTGGTCTCGAACTCCTGACCTCAAGCAATCCACCTGGCTCAGCCTCCCAAAGTGCTGGGATTACAGGCGTGAGCCACCGCGCCAGCCCATCCATTTCTTTTTAAAATATGAACCATAGTGTGAAGGTTTGTACTCCAAAGGCAACTATAGGAACCTAAACCACAATTCATACTCCTCAAATTCTGTGACTCTCTTCTGAGGCTGTAACTTCACTTCCACCAGAGTTCTGTTATTTTTCACAATTGGTGACTTATTTCTTTGAGCCTCAGGGCAGCTCAGCAATGGCAAATGAGGGCTGTATGAGTTTGAGATTTGAATGTCTGCACTTCCATAAGATGGAAAGAACTTTTTGGGCAGCAGTTGATTTATTTTGAGGTTATAGGCAACTAAAACACGAGCCATTATTCAGCCATGTCTTCCCTACTCAATATTTGTGTGGGAACTCAAGGTCAAGAAGATACAGTTCTCTATTTCACTTTATTTTTATTTGCATCTTCTGATTCTTTCTACCTATCATAATCTGTGTGTTTGAAGTCTGTCATCCAGTTGCTTCCCCAGTGTCATCGTCATTTCTAATTTTTTTTTGAGATGGAGTCTTGCTCTGTTGCCCAGGCTGGAGTGCAGTGGTGTGATCTCAGCTCACTGCAACCTCTCTGCCTCCTGGGTTCAAGCGATTCTCGTGCCTCAGCCTCCTGAGTAGCAGAGATTATAGGTGTGCACCACCACGCCTGGCTAATTTTTGTATTTTTAGTAGAGACAGGGTTTCACCATGTTGGCCAGGCTGGTCTCAAACTCCTCATCTCCAGTGATCCACCCACCTCGGCCTCCCAAATTGCTGGAATTATAGGAGTGAGCCACTGCACCCAGCGTCATTTCTAAATTTGATAGGCAGGATGTTATTTTGTAGCTTTTCCCTTTTATATCTTCATTCAAGTCATTGGTAGTCTATACTATATGCAGAATAAATATCGTCTGTTGCTACCACTTGTTTCCTGTCTCTACAATATTTTCCTGCCTATAATCAAATAGAACCAAATAAACAATACAGGTTGAGAAACTGAGCACCTCTCAGCTTTCCAAATTAATAAAAAATGTCATCTTTAATTTTTGACAATTTTCCTGTCATTAGGGAGGTAGATGGATTTGGAAGCAGAGGCTTAGAGGAGAGACGGACTTGGAAGCTTGGGTGTGTGTCCAGTTCGCAATAGGGAACTTGTAGTTTCAGTCCCCTTTGATGCCTTATTGGGCTGTTAACTATATCTTGAAACCTCTGACATGTTAGTGTTTTGCAGAAGTGGTTCGTGGTTTTGTTGGTCAGTTTTTAGCATGTTTGGGTGGGTGAAAGGAGAAAGTTTGTATTCCTTTTTTTTTTACATTTGTTCCTGAGGAGCCAAAATTTGAGAATCACAGAGTCCAGGTTTGTCCTGTCAGACCTCTATATCCAGTTGGCACATTCAATAAATGTTGACTCAACAGGGGTGCAGATCGCCACACTAAACCTTGAGAAGGAAGCAAAAACCACATCAAGGAGCTTATATTTTAGTAAATGACATCACCACTAATTCTGAGCACTAGATTTTAAAAGGGTGAGGTAGTGGAGGGTTAGGAAACTATGTTGGATGAAGAATGGTTAAGGAAATAACAACATTTAGCCTGGAGAAGACATAACTTTTTTTTTTTTTTTTTGAGACGGAGTCTCCCTCTGTTGCCCAGGCTGGAGTGCAGTGGTGCGATCTCGGCTCACTGCAAGCTCCGCCTCCTGGGTTCACACCATTCTCCTGCCTCAGCCTCCTGAGAAGCTGGGACTACAGGCGCCCGCTACCACGCCCGGCTAATTTTTTGTATTTTCAGTAGAGACGGGGTTTCACTGTGTTAGCCAGGATGATCTCGATCTCCTGACCTCGTGATCCGCCCATCTCGGCTAAGACATAACTTTTTGAGGACATTCTTGAGATCATTCTTCATTATGGCTGATATTATCCCACCTTTTCCATGTCTCCAAGGAAAAAACTCAGATTCTTTGCCTTTGATCCTTTCTCACTCTACATCCAATCAGATGTCAAATTTTCTCCCTTCAAGCCCCAATATATTTCTTTTTTGTCTTTCTCCACTTTTGAAGGATCCAACATATTTCTTGATTCCTGTCTCTTCTTTCTGTCTTCATTGCCCTTATACTATGTCAGGCCTTTATAATTATTGTCTGTAGTAGTAGAGCAGCTTCCCGGTCTCTGTTACCTCTCTCTCTCTGTCCTCCAATTCTGTCTTACACTCCCAGAATAATTTTCCCTCAAACCTAGTTCTAATTGTATTACTTTCCTGTTTAAACACTTAAACGCAGTTCCCATTGCCTAGTAAGAAAAGTGCTATCTCAAGCACTTATAATCTGGCCTGCAACCTACCATTACTTCCCCTTCCCCTGTTTGCACTCTGCCATCTACTCCCATTTTATTCAGTAGCCTTGTTCCAGTCTTTTCCAACTCTTTGACCTTCTTTAAACTATTCCTTCACACTGTTTTGAAGGAAAGAACCCATCATGTTTTATGCTGTTTTAGACACGAAAATTAGGACCAGCTGGCAGAAGGGATGGCACTAAACCAAAAAATTTTCTCGGCTGGGTGCAGTGGCTCACGCCTATAATCCCAACACTTTGGGAGGCCGAGGTGGGTGGATCACTTGAGGCCAGGAGTTTGAGACTAGCCTGGCCAACATGGTGAAACCCCGTCTCTACTAAAAATACAAAAAAATTAGTTGGATGTGGTGGCGGACACCTGTAATCCCAGCTACTCCGGATGCTGAGGCACAAGAATTCCTTGAACCTGGGAGGCGGAGCTTGCAGTGAGCCGAGATCGCACCACTGCACTCCAGCCTGGGTGACAGAACGAGACTCCTGTCTCAAAAAAGAAAAAGAAAAAAAAAAAAGAATTAGAGAGCTTCCCAGTATTGGACATGTTTGAGCAGAGGCTGAAGGGCTAGCTGGTTTGGATGCTGTAAAAGCAGGGGCTTCTTATACTAGGGGCTGTGGAGAATACACAAACATAGAAAGCATGTGCTTCGTCTGTCAAGAAACTTAAATGTAGATATAAGACACTTCACTTATTCTCTCCACAGTAGCCAAAGTGACACACATATCTGATCATGTCCTTCCTTTCCTTAAAATCATTCAATGGCTTCTTTCCATTGAGAAAGAATTTATCTTAGGATAAAAGCAAATAACCTGTCCGGGCGCAGTGGCTCACACCTGTAATCCCAGCACTTTGGGAGGCCGAGGTGGGCAGATCACCTGAAGTCAAGAGTTCAAGACCAGCTTGGCCAACATGGTGAAACCCTGTCTCTACTAAAAATACAAATATTAGCTGGGAGTGGTGGCAGGCGCCTGTAATCCCAGCTACTCGGGAGGCTGAGGCAGGAGAATCGCTTGAACCTAGGAGGTGGAGGTTGCAGTGAGCTGAGATCATGCCATTGCACTCCAGCCTGGGTGACAAGAGCGAAACTCCGTCTCAAAAAAAAAAAAAAAAAAAAAGCAAATAACCTTACCATAGTTTACAAGGCCTTGTATGATCTGACCCCTGCTTACCTCTTAGTCTGATCTCCTGCCAGTATCCCCTTGCTTTCCTGTGTTCCATACATTTTGTACCCTTACATAATGCTGTTCCTTCTGTCTGGAATGCTTTCTTCACCAGCGTCCTTTCCCTGGACTCAGCTTAAATGTCACTTCCTCAGGGAAACCTTTGTTGAACTCCACCCCCCTCCCACAGGTAGGTTAAGTCACCCTATTAGTCTCTCTCTTAGCATTTTCTTCATCACAGTTATCACAATTGTAATTAAATAATTGTTTGTTTTGTAATTGTAATTTCTAGGGACCATTTTGATTACCATTATATTCTCAGCAGCTAGCACAATGCCTGATACACAGTAGACATTCAGTAATTTTTTTTTTTATTTTTTATTTTTAGAGACAGCATCTCACTCTGTCACCTAGGCTGGAGTCCAGAGGTGTGATCATAGCTCACTGCAGCCTCAAACTCCTGACCTCAAGTGATCCTTCTACCTCAGCCTCTCGAGTAGCTAGGACTATAGGTGTGCACCACCATGCCCAGTTAATTTTTGAATTTTTTGTAGAATTGGGGTCTCATTATATTGCCCAGGCTGGTCTTGAACTCCTGGTTTCAAGCAATACTTCTACCTCAGCCTCCCAAAGCATTGGGATTACAGGTGTGAGTCACTGTGCCCAAACTTAGAAAATATTTGAATAAATAAATGAATGAATAAAACTTCTTGGAATGAGGTAGGAAAGATGGTGAAGGATGTAAAGGTTGTTCAGTGTCAGGCAGGGGAGAAATGTTTCAGGAGCAGGGAATAACAGGTAGAACTGAACAAGCTGTATTCAAGGGGTCCAGGCAGGCTAGCTCAAAAGAAGACCTGTGTAATTCAGATGTGGGATAGATAGGCTGGCTGTGATGGGAGGATGGTTGTAGCAGTCCTTGAAAGTTTGGCTGACATAGTAAAAGTAAAATTCTTTAGTGCTCATTGAGTCGTTATAGATACTTGGACAGGGGGGCTACAAATTCAAGCTTTAGGAAAGCTTTTCAAATAAGAATCTAATCTGGATTGAGTTTGTAAAGCCTTGGGGCAGAAGACCAGTTAGGGAGGTACAGCAGTGGCCCAGAGAAGAGATAATAAAATAGTCAAGGGAAAATTAAGACACGAAATCAACAGTACGGCAATGACAATTAAAAGTATAAAGAAATAGATTGAGGAAGCAATTAGGAAGAAACATCAGCAAAATTTGAGGAAACACTGGTTGTATGCAGGGAAAAGGGGGTGTCGTTTACAGTAATGGGGGTTTGGCATGAGGAAAAAAAAGGCTTGGTTTTCAAGTTGGGGGCAGATGTAATGTAGTCAAATTAGGTAGATACTTATAGAGGTAGATATAGTGTCATGTAGGTGGAACAGCGTCTTAACTCATGGTTAAACAGGGCCAGGGAAAGAGGGAGAGAAAGACCTGTGGACTAAGGCCTAACCTGGAGAACCAGCAACTCCACTCACCAAGAGGACACCTTTTCTATTATAATGCAGACAACATTTTAGCTCCTCTGTGTCCATTCCAGAATAAAATCTTTACTTTTGCATAACCAAAAGGCTCATTAAACTGTTTTTCTCCAAACAAAAGATCAATTTGTCCTCAAAGGTAAATTCTGCCTCCACTTCAGAAACAGAAAAAGTGCTGGAAGAGTGGAATAGTAGTTTATCCTTAGTCAGAAAGGTTTCAGAATGTTGGGGTTCAATTTGGTAGTGCTAATCAAAAATTTTAATTTGCATATAATTTGACCCTGCAGTTTCACTTGTAGGAATCTATGCAACAGAAATGCTCAAACAAATATACAGTGCAGGCTGGGCATGGTGGCTCATGCCTGTAATCCTAGCACTTTGGGAGGATTAGGCAGGTGGATTCCTTGAGGTCAGAAGTTCGAGACCAGCCTGGCAACATAGTGAGACCCCCCCATCTCTACAAAAAATAAAATATAAAAAACAAAAAAAAAACCCACAAATACACAATGCAGCATTGATTGTAATATTAAGAATTGTAAACAACTTAAATGTGTATCAATTGAAATATGACTGAATAAATTATGGTCTGTCCATAGTATGGAATCCTATGCAGCTATTAAAATGAAGTCTGTGTACTGACATGGATGATTTTTTGTTTCTTTGTTTGTTTGAGACAGAGTCTTGCTCTGTCACCCAGGCTGGAGTGCAGTGGCGCGATCTCGGCTCACTGCAACCCTCGCCTCCCAGGTTCAAGCGATTCTCCTGCCTCAGCCTCACTAGTAGCTGGGACTACAGGCGTGTTGCCACCACACCTGGCTGATTTTTGCATTTTTGTAGAGACGGGGTTTCACCATGTTGGCCACACTGGTCTTGAACTCCTGACCTCAGATGAGTCACCATGCCTGGCTAACATGGATGAGTTTTCATGATGTATCAGAAAATGAAAAAAGCTTGTGTGTGAATTGTGAGTACATGTATATAAGCCATATATGCATGGAAGTAAGTCTGGAAGGACACATACTAAAAATACCAACAGTGGTATCTTCTGGGGAGTGGGATGGAGAAGTGATACAGAATTTTTAAAAAGTGTAAACTCAGCAGCTTTCTTTGCAGGCACATAAGACTGTGGCATCTTTAGGGCTTTCCTTTCCTGAAGGATTTGCAATTGTATTACCAAGTTTTATTTTTGAGAGCTTATCCACTCTCTGGCCCCACCTTTCTTTTCAGAGACACTGCAGGATCCAATTCTGTAAGTTAAGACCAGCAGCTCCAAACTTTATCAGAATCACACTGATGCTTGTTAAAATGCAGATTCCTGGGCCCCTGCTCAGTAGATTCTGATTCTGTGTATCTGGGATGGGGTGCCAAATCCTGATCTTTTAGAGGCACCCCAACTTGTCAGTGACTGGGGCAAAACCCTTCTTCGGTACTGACTTCTGATTGTGCCCCCTCCCACTTGTTTCTCTGTGATTAGCAACTGGGAAAAAGGAAAGAGGGCGATGACTGGATATCTTTGTGGGTCACAAACAGTTGGGTTCATCTGAATGGGAAAAAACAAAGCAGTTTAGTAGACTTGAGATTTTAGTATACTATTAAGTGTTGCTTCTTTGAAGTGGGCCCTCTGGGTTAGAGGCTGGTCAGATGGGCTTCCTAGGCAGTGACTTTGGCCTAGGAGATGTCCTCCAGCATTGGCTGCGATGGCTGTGTTAGTGACAAATCGGAGGGAAGGAGGGAGCTTGGCGAGTCCTGAAGTCTTAGAATTGAGATGCTTTTTAAGGGAAGCTTTTGTCCTGGGAAAATGATACCTCTAATATTTAAGATGAGGTAGTATCTAAGTCTATTTTAAACAGTTTTTTGTTAGAATGATTTTTCTTTGTTGTAAAAAGTTGTTAATCAGCCGCCTATTGTGGGTTGTTAACATCTCAAAAGGGTGTTTAAAAATAATAAACCCCAATTGCTCCCAACAATTAACCTTGGGAACAAAAGTAAATGTGAATGCTTCTTAACTACCTTTCTAAGCCCTCAGTGAAGCTGGCAGCCATCAGTTAAATAAACCATTAAGTTTATTAGTTTAAGAATGGAAGTGTCAACTTGGACACAGTTTTCTAATTTGCTCCTCATTTACCCAACAATCATTTATTCAAAGGCTGCTCTGCCTAGTAGACTTTAGATAAATCTACAAATAAAAGCCAGAGACTGATGGGCAGCTGGAACTCTAAGGGGATCATCCAAATGGAAAAAAAAGTGAATAAAACACAATTTAATAAACTTGAAATTTTAGCAGCACATGTAAAAACAAAAAGCGTATGCCTTAGAGCAATAGCTTTGTTCTCTTTCTGTAGTCTATTTTAAGTGGGCCCTCTGGCCCAGAATTATCAGCCTTGGATTAGGAGCTTTGAGGAAATGGTGGTTTGGTGGTTGTTTTTTAAAGGATTTTTAAAGAAATGTAGTTACTAAGCAACTGCCATGACCTGCTGCTAAGTTGGAGTTCAGCGGGCAAGTCGATTCCAAAGAAGGGAATATATAAACAAGTTTCAAGAAGGGGAAAACATGGCTTAAAGATAGTTTGGGTGTACTTTTTTTGTTCACAGTTCAATGCATAGTTCTTTCTCTCTCTGACTTATCTTCCCCTAAGAAAGGGCTGCCTGGTCAGAAATCTTTGTCTCACACGGTTCTGCCCATAGCCGGTGAGCTCAGAGGAGGGCCAGAAAGGAACAAATGAGAAACAATCCCCACCCAGTGTAGAGGGCCAAGCCCTGGGGTGGGGCCAGCACCCAGGCGGTCTCCAGAGGTAGACTGGCCTGCTGTTGTGCTCTAGGACAGTCCAGGGCTTAGGTTGGGGCACCTCATTGATATTGATGGGTTGCCGTGTAACCCTCAGAACAGGAACATTGTCCAGCTGTTGTCTCTCTACCCTCCGCCACCCCACCCCCCGCAACGTTTAATGGGTGAGTCAGTGACTTAACTGCTTCCTCCAGGATTTCAGGAACAGGAGTAGGTAATGAGGACAAATCACCATAACACCGGCGTGTGATGAATGAAAGAGCACACAAATTTAACCAGTTGGTTAAACTGATATCACAGTGAACAAAAGAAACTTTGTTGAGAGGAGGTTATTTGCCTCACTCCATTCCTTCCCCTTTAGGCTTTAGCAATTCCCCTTACACCCAGTTGAAGGTCAGTCTGGTTGCTTTGCAGAGGGAAGGGGAGTGTCAGGTGCTGGAACAGGTGTTTTGTTTTCTCCTGTAGAGTCATACGGACTAGGTGGGGATGCTTCTTGCCAGCCCTCTATGGTGCACGAAATTGCTTTTGTGGAATTTTTTCCCCTGGAAGTGTGTTTGTTTTTTAAAGCAGTTTCCCAACCTTCAACCCCTAGTATAAATTTTGACTCGCTGCAAAGTCAGCTTGTCATAGTGAAGTGTGCCTGTTTTCTAGCATTTCCACAGCCTGTGGCCTTAGATATACCCCATTTTATGCGGCAATTATAGGCCTGGAAAATGTGTAATTGTGTGTTTGGTAAGTGTGAATATTGTATTTTAAATGTCCTAGGAGAATGTCACAGCAAAGCAGCCCTATAAAAAGCCTTTTATAATAATTGTACAGCTAGAGTTAATTTTCTTATATCAGGTTTTCTTAAATTCGGCATAAACCTGTATTACATTTCCAGAGTGATAAGGCTGTTTCCAGCTGTTGTGATGGTCTCAATGGGCTATAAGGTTAGGGATGGACTTATGACCTCACTGACTGGATGATTTTGGAGGTGAGAGGTGTCAGCCGACTTCTCGGTTTGGGAGAATTTATGTTTTAATGTATGCTACTGAAGCCAAAGAGGCTATTGGTTAAAAGGGAAATAACTCAGGAGAGCTTTAATTCTCCTCATATGGTTGTTACGGTTGTGAGGTTTGTTTGTTTTTACCTCTGTACTGGGTTCCAATATCACCCCCCTTCACCCCAGCCAAAAAGTCATCCTGAAAAAATTGTCTTCTTGCCTAACAATGATATAATTGACCTCAGGTCCTTTCCAGCCCCTCCGCTCTGCGTCTCAGGGCCATCTGTTCTCTGCAGTCCGCTTTTTGGGAAAGTCTCCTTTCCCATCTGCTCTCCTTGGGCCTTAGTGTCAGCTCTAAAGATTTATAAAGGTTGCACTGGAACCTCTTTCCAGTTGTTATTTTTATAAAGGATCAGTGATATTTTGAGGCAGATAAGAGCTTTGTGCATTTGACCTGCCCAAATGCTACTCCCTTTTCAGGTGCATTCTTTCCTTCTGTTAGTCTGGGGTTGAAGGGAAGTCTGTCTTTCTGTGCTTAGGAGGAGGGACTTTGCTTATCAAAGCAAAGACTGAGTGGGCTGGCTCTGGCTGCTTTTAAGCCAAGGGGCCTTCTGGCTTTTTGGCTGCTGGCATGCAAGCTCAGAGGCGCTCCTTGAGTTCATTCTTTTCCCATCTTTTCCCTTGTTTCCGTGACAGAATACAGTCGCTTTGAATCGAAGATACATGACTTACGAGAACAAATGATGAACAGCAGCATGAGCTCTGGGTCTGGGTCCCTCCGAACAAGTGAAAAGAGGTCCTTGTATGTCAGGTAAGTTGCCCTTCAGAGCACTAGCCCTTGTGCTGGACGAGGAGAGCTCCATGCCAACCCAGCCCTTCTTATTTAACTAGTGGGCTAGGGAGTATGTACTCCCAGTTCTAAAATAACGCTTCTCACTGTATGCTTAGGTTGTGTATTTTATGGTCAGTGTCTCCTCCCTTTTGTGAGCTGGCTTCTTCCTTTTAGCTCATGAATGACTCAGTATGGGAAAATTTCAGTTTGCTCTAATTGTAAAAGACTGTTGGGTGATTGTTGCTAGTCAGCATTCAAATATCAGTCAGATGTTCAAAGTACTTTGCTTGCAATCTGTGCTTTGAGGGGAAACTTGCCACCCCCCCATCCCCTTCCATGTATGCATAATAGACATCAGGATTTGTATCTGAGCATAGCAACTATTGCAGTGTTCTGGTACAGGATCTCTTTTAAGAGACCAAAGAACTGACAGGTTGCTGCATTCTGGATGTTTTATTGTGATTCCATTCCCCCCTCACCACCCGCTGCACTGGTCTGCTGTATCTATGAATCATGGGATGTATAGTGTATGTGCCCTAGGAAGAGGGAGGGGGTGGAGGGAACAGATAGGTAGCATGGAGTATATTGCTGCTGAAAGCTATTCGGAGATATTTCCAAGGTTGAGCTTCTCTGACCCTTGAGGCATAGCATAATACTTTGTCAGGTCAAAGTACAAATCTCCTGGGGAGTTGGAGTGCCAAGTGAATACTGTGGACTCCTCATAGAATTAGGGATAGCTTCCTTCTTCCTGCTTTGGCTTCTTGGCAAAACTCCAAAATCTGGTGCCAAGTACGTTGTATCCTCCAAGGTTAAAGCCCTTAGAGAAAGGTGGTGGGGATTACTCTCCTGAGCCAGAAGTTGCTACAGTATTGTGTTTAATGCTTAGGTGTGGGGTCATATCAAACTCTTGGGCTGAACTTTTTCTAGTGGCCTCTGATACCTGGCTGGGAAGTTGCACTTGCTAGTTGCTTGGCAACGTGACAACTGCTCTGTCCTTGGGGTGTGAGAGGACAATAGTGAAGGGATGTCAACGCTAATTGCAGTTTTTCTCATGGTGCTTGCTTTTCTTTTTCCCCAGTTGGTGGTCCCTGACTCTACCGCAGGGAGTGGAGCTAAAGGAGCCCATCTCTGAGCCTGAAGCCCACTAGAACCCTTCACAATCTTTTCTAATGTGAACCCTCAACTCCACCCCTTGTGTGTTGAAAGCATGTGCTATGCTTACCTCCCGCTGTGAAGGGAGAATGGTAGGAAGGCAGGACTAGTCACTGGTCATTTTTCCAATTCCCTGGAAAAGAAAGTTTTGTTTTCTGTCACTAAAGCCCTTGCTCCCAGTCTGCAGCCTGGATACTGGGGTGCTGATGGGTGAAATCAGAAATGAACTGTCGACCCCCCAAAATAGGTAACGGTTATATGACTTGGTCAGGATTGTTCCGTTCGTGCTTCCAGCCCCCGCAGATGTGGCACTCCAGTGTGCGTGGGAAGCTGCTCTTTAGGCAAGACAGTTTCTTTGGAGAGCTTTATTTTTAGATTTCCCCTCTCCGCCTATCCTGTGTTAGAGTTCTCTCTGCCTGGGCAGGGGGAGTGGGGCATTGGCTCCCGATATGGAGCACTCTTCCCTGGCTCAGGCAAGGGAATTAAAGGGATACATTTAGCTTAACTCTGGGGCGAGGGTGGAGACCATGACTGTGTCTAGTGAATCAGTTTATATAATCTGCCCGTAACCTTCTCTAGATAAATTATCTGTATCCTCTGAGGAAAGTAGATGTGGTTAGGAAAATAGTAACCATTTGCGATCACTAGATTTAATCAGGGGCACTTAATGTCTTATGGCTAAAGCATTGAGCTGAGGCCCTTTGCTAAGCTAACCCCTTTATCAGAACCTGGCTTGCTCTCTTCCCTTTTGTTCCTGATTTTGGCCCTTCACTCTACACTTGGTTCCTTTTCTTCAGCATGTAAACATATTTAAGCTTCTTCCATTCTTAAAAAGAAGAAAATATCCCTTGATACCAATAGTCCCTTAAACTATTGTCTTGTATCCCTTTGCTTACTGCATTTGCCAAATTATTGGCCAGAAAACACTAGCTCCTCAAGATATTAGTAAGTATTGTGTGAAAAATCAGTGGTTTAGTAAGTTGGGCAAATGCAGGCTTAAACAGAGGAAAATGGGGCTCTTTCCTGTGATTAATCTCCAGGAAGGACTGTACTAGGCAGTGTTTCCCCAAAAGATAGAGCATGGGAGCCTTATTTGAGAAACCTATGTCAACATCCAGGTTGGGAAATGTTGGAGTACTTGCTGCTGCTTCAAATCACTTCTCTTTCACTAGCCCGAAAGGAAGCGTGCATCTGCTTTTCAGTGTGGTAGTGTGGCTCTGAGCAGCTCTGGAAAGCTCCAGGGGAGCAGAAACCTGACTCTCTGTCAGGGATCAGTGGGTGACTTCTTAGTCTTCAAATTTAGTGACTGGTTCACTGGTTCTCTGACATTGTTCTGACCTCTTCACCACATTTGTTTCCATGAATTACCTGCTTTCTTCTTTAAAGGCTCTCTTTCTACCCTGCTTACCATTCCTTAATACCTTTCATTAGCTCTGCCCCCCCTAAATGGCAATGTCATTTATTTTCACAGCTTCAAATCCTGCCGTATAAATGACATTCCTGATCTCTTTACTGAACTACAGACCTGCATATCTACTACTTGCTGGACATGTGCATAAATAAAACTGCCCTCTCATCGCCTCAAACAAGCGGCATGTACTTTCCTTATCTAAGTTAATTGCCTCACCCTATCATGTGGAAAAGGGATTAGATTTGTTCTGTCACCCAAGGCAGATCTCTGCTCAACATAAGGAAGGAAGAGCTAATGATTAAAACTGTCTGAAAATGGAATGGACTGCTTCCGGATATAGTAAATTCGATCTTTAGTCACTCAAGGTGTTACAGAAGAGGCTGGGCAACCATTTGCCTGGGTATTGCAGAGGGGGTTGAAACTGAAGCAATAATCTGAACATGATCTGCTCAAAAGCTTTCACTAGTTCCTCAGTGTCTTCAAGATAAAGGGGAACAAACATTTAGGGAACACATTGTTCATCAAGACCTTTGTTATTCTCTTTAAATGGCTTTTAATATCCCTTTAATAATCCTACAGAGTAGATATTATGATTCCCATTTTGCAGATGAGAAAACTGAGACTCCAGTTAGATAGCTAAGAAGTTCCAAAACTGGAACTTGAACTTGGTTGCTCTGACTATAAAGTGTGGTTCTTTCAGTGTTTCCCCAACTTCCTCATAGGAATCAGCTGGAATGCTAGTAAAAATACAGATTCCCAGGCTCCTTTTCTAGTGCTTTGGATTCACCAGGTTTGGGAAAATACATGTGTGGTGTTTTTTTTTTTTTTTTTTTTTTGACGGAGTCTCGCTCTGTTGCCCAGGCTGGAGTGGAGTGCAGTGGCGCGATCTAGGCTCACTACAAGCTCCGCCTCCTGGGTTCACGCCATTCTGCCTCAGCCTCCCGAGTAGCTGGGACTACAGGCGCCTGCCACCACACCCGGCTGATGTTTTGTATTTTTAGTAGAGACAGGGTTTCATCGTGTTAGCCAGGATGGTCTTGATCTCCTGACCTCGTGATCCGCCCACCTCAGCCTTCTAAAGTGCTAGGATTACAGGCATGAGTCACCGCGCCCTGCCCAGGAAAATATATGTTTTTAACAAGCAATCAAGGCTGGGTGTGGCAGCTCACACCAGTAATCCCAGCACTTTGGGAGGCCAAGATAGGAGGATTGCTTGAGCCCAGGAGTTCGAGACCAGTCTGCACAACATAGTGAGCCCCGCTCTTAAAAAGTAAAAAGTTTTTAATTAGCCAGGTGTGGTGGCATGTGTCTGTAGTCCCAGCTACTCAGGGGGCTAAGGCAGGAGGATCACTTGAGCCCAGGAGGTTGAGACTTCAGTAAGCTATGATCATGACACTGTATTCCGTCCTGGGTAACAGAGCAAGACCTTGTCTCTATAAAAAATTATAAAAAATAAACATCACACTTACTTTAGCTCCTACTATGTAGAAAGCAGTAAAACACAAGGCTAAGAATTTGGGCACAGTTGCAGGGTATATTCAAGGAAGCAGCGGGTATGGTCCCTGCCCTCTGGCAGTTCGCCATCTACCCAGAAAAGATTTAAGCGGCAGGTGGTTAAAGTGAGGGAACCCTTTTTCAGTTTGGGTGTCACCTCTGATTATTTTGCTGTCGCTTTCCCTATGACATAATTATTTTGCTTTCCTTCCCCTCCCCTGAGTATCTATCTCCCTTTGGTGTACATGTGTTTGCAAAGCTATTTTGAAGTAAATAACACTCTCTTAGAGCTGCAACAGAGGCTCTAACAGGTGAAACCCTAGGGAGCTGCAGCTGTACTAACCACAGGGGACGTGGGGTTTGTAGAGCAGGGAGCAGGAGGAAGAAGGAACGAGAGCAGTATTTGGAGAATGAAATTTGATTTTAAAGTCATCAGTGACTTATTTGGAAGGACCTTCCTCACACTTCACTATGCTAGAATTATCTCTTAAGTAGATGACCAGGATAAGCACAGCACCTCAGTCTGCCCAGCCTAGGGCTTTTGCTCTGCTGGAGGATTTGCCTTGCCCACTGGAAGAGTCCACAGAAATAAACCTCTCTTGAACTTCTTGCTTAGGGTTGGGATGGGTAGGTGTTTAACTCAGACCATTCTGATGTGAAGGCAGTACAAAGACACTGAGTAAGTTAGAGTTCCAGGGATGACCTTGTTCTATACTTGTATTTAATTTAATTTAATTTAATTTATTGAATGAGTAAAGCAAAGACCCTTGTGCTCCAAAGGTTGCCAAGAGGCTCAAGAGTACAGTTGTAGAAATAGCTTTTGAAAGTCCATTCGGGCTAGCCTGGCTGCATTCTTTGCAGCCATAGGACGGCATTCAGGTAGTTTGGGAGTCCTGGCCTCCTGACTGGCCATCTGCCATCTCAGTCGTCTTAGGAAGGAAATCATGTTAGAGCATCTGTAGTCTTGATTCAAGAAACAATGTCAGACATATTGGCTTGTTCATTAAAGAAGGCTGGAGAATGCTCATTCCTGTCAACAAGCAGACATTAATTGTGCAACTGCTCTGCTTTGCCCAGGGTGGTGCTTGGTGGAGCCTGACTTGGTCTTGCTTGTTAATGAGTTTCAATAGTGGATTAAGATGCCAATGGGGAAATATTGGCAGGCTTCACTATCTGACAGAATTTGGGGGTGGGGATAATATGCATTTTAAAAAGCAACAATAATGTATGTAAGTGTTCAGGGCTACCAGAGGGTGGGGCAGAGCTTCCTGCATCAGTGATTTCTAGAACTGCCTATTCCCAAACACTAGTCCTGGGCTTGCACTCATAATCCCTCAGCTCATCCTATCATCTGCAAGTGCTGTGAGCCCCAAACAGTCGCTCATTGCGGGCTAATTGGTCCTTGAATGCCTCTCCAACATCATAATTGCCATAAGGCCTGACACTTTGAGACAGAGACAAAGGAGGAAGGTGCTCTTAACCTGCTCTCCATGCACCTTTCTTCAAGATACACCAGGGAGGCCCGATCACTCCTTTTGTGTTGTCCCACACTGTGCCTGTCTGAGTGCTCGGGTTTGTGCTGTTAGGCTGCTCTTCAGAGGCTGCTGGAAATTTAATTCTTACTAAGGTCAAGGGCTGATGAGTGACTGTTGCTTTATAACTTTCTGTGCATGCTTTATACAGACTGGGCAAGGGATGGGCTGCTTAGTTGTCAAATAATGTGTGCCCTTTATCCAGTACTTTCTGGCCAAAGGAATAAAGTGATATCTTAGGCCCCAGTTACTATGGGAGGGAACACTCTCAGGGTTAGAAACTAGGGAGTAACTGGGAGGGTCTTCTGTGGACACTCCATCCCCTGTAGCTAGGTCTCACCCACCATTCACAAGGATTCAGAATCCCACATGAAGCATAAGACATGGTCTCAGTTTTCAAAGGGCTTCCACTTTGGCGGTGTAATATGAAACATTAAAAAAACCTTGCAAGAATTAAATAGCAATAAGTAGAAAATATAAAGAAAGGTTGCTGCCAAATGTGGTAGCAAATACAGTATGGATTTAGAAGAATGAAATTTGGAGTGGGCAGGATCACAAAGCTGGGAGAGACTTAGGCTGGGCCTCAGAGGAGTTGCTGAGCTGGGTGAGGGGACTGACGGAGCATCTCAGGCTATAGACAGATGGCTCGAGCCACAGGTAGAGAGGTGGGCACAATACTAGGTTATTTTAGCAGAAGCAACCCCTTGCCTTTGAGGCTATAGCGCTAAAATGCTCATTTGCTTTGCATCGAGAAACCTGCTTGACCAGTTTCCTTCTTAGTTACCATTTGCTTTGCGTTCCGGTTCATTAAGACATCACGGTGGCTGTGCCAAGTGCTTATAATTTCTCTGGATCTTTCCAACCCAAATCTCACAATTTAGGATCTCAACTGCAAGGACTTTTGCCTGATAATCTGTTTACTTTGAGCTGGTTATATTCTTGCTTTTCCATCCAGCAGAGAGGACCCAGCTGAAAGGAAGACTGGACAAAGTCCTCTAGAGCACGTACATTATCCCTGTGGGTGGGTGCATGCATCCCTTCGAGGATATTTTTAAAGGTCACCTCTTAAACAACATTGTCTTTCAAGACCTTTGGAAACACTTTCTCCTTAGGGAGACAAGCAGCAGCCTTGAGAGCTAGAGTGCTGAAGATGAGCTCAAGAACTCAAACCTGCACATCCCCTGGAAGTTGCATCTGCTCTTCATGGTGGTATGACAGCTCTGGAAAGCTGTTTTGTAGCCTACCATCACTTTGTTTTTACATGTCACATTTTCCCTGGGCTACACTCTTTCCCTTGCTCTTAAATAATGTAATATTTTTCTGGCCCGGCGTTGATGTTTGAAAAGTTGCAGGAATACCCAGGCTCTGGCTCTCCCTGGCTTCATAGAGATATGTGGCCATAACTAAGAAGTAACATATTCAGGGGCAGATCATCTTTCTTGTACATCAAGCACTGTGACTTCAGGCTGGGGATGGTAATATATTTCCATGAATTTTATTCTCTCATGGCACAGTGTTTCCCTCTGATGTAACCAGTCCCTAACTTGGAGGCCTCAATGAAATTATTTTTATCTTAAGTACAGAAGGAATATGAGTTTTTGAGACTTCCTTCTACTCTCCCAACACATTATCTTGTCAGATAAGCTGAAACACACACAGATATGCATGCATGTGCGCATGTGCACACACACAAGCACACACATAGTGAGACCAGGGTGGCAGTTGGTTAATTGCGGCCTTTCTTTAGGTATTAAGAGACAAATACCTTTTGCTTTTTTTTTTTTTTTTTTTTCATGCTCACTCTAATTTTGAGTCAGGTTGAAATGGTTGGTTGCTATGTCATGTGGGCCTTGCATGTGTAGGACTTCCGTCCTGGGACAGTGGTTCAGCCTGATTTGAAAGGGGAGTATCTGCCTTGACTTTCTCTAGTGCCTGCCCTAAGGATAAAAGGAGGAAGAGGAGGATATATCAGTGTTGTGGAAAAAGGTATTCCTTCTTCCTCTCATCAAACCTACCATGAGCCATTTATTTGTGAGAGGTGCCAGTCCCTGTCACTTCATTAGGATTCCAGGGTGTTCCTAAGACAGACTGTCACTGCTAGATGGCCACAGTTTAGCTGCTTCTTAAAGATCTTAGGAAAGCAGTCAATATTTTTTAAAAAATTATTAAGGTCTAATTTACATACTTTTTTGGTTACACGAAATATATCTCATGGGAGAAGTTGTTTGACTTTAGTACGCTGGCCTACTCTCTTTTACTGGTTTTATTTCCACATGAAAGTTTAGCCTGATAATGGGATAAGAAAGCTGAGGTAATGAAGTTGGTCCCATAAAGCCTACTAAATGAATGTCAAACTCCTTAGCTGGACAGTGCAGGCTGTCCACAGTCAGGCCCCAACCTGCCATTCTCTGAGGCCCAGCCAGACTTCGATGCACGGCTGATCCCTGAAAATAACCCTGTGCTTCTTGCCTCCAGACCTTTGCTTACACTGTTCTCTTTAGCTGGAAGGACCTCTCCCCAGCTCTACCTTTTGAAATCCTAAATCTTCATTGAGAACCAATTCAAAAAGCAGTATCTCCTTGTAGCTTCCCCAAACTAGATGTGATCTGTACTCCCTGTGAATCCTTCTAGGCCTTGGTTTGTCCTCCTTTTGGGCTTCTTGCTACAACATCCTTAGTATACTATACCCTCTGTCACCTAGTAAGCTCCACAAGACAATAAACTTTGCTCTTGTATCTCCCATGTATCTAACACATACTCCGTGTAAAGAAGACTAAGTAGTTTTTCTTTGAGACAGAGTTTTGCTCTTGTCGCCCAGGCTGGAGTGCAATGGCGCAACCTCGGTTCACCGCAACCTCTGCCTCCTGGGTTCAAGCGATTCTCCTGCCTCAGCCTCCCGAGTAGCTGGGATTACAGGCATGCACCACCATACCCAGCTAATTTGTATTTTTTAGTAGAGACAGGGTTTCTCCATGTTGATCAGGCTGGTCTCGAACTCCCAACCTCAGGTGATCCGCCCGCCTCAGCCTCCCAAAGTGCTAAGATTACAGGTGTGAACCACCGCACCCAACCAGACTAAGTTATTAAATAGTGGAAGAATGGTATTTTTCCCCATGTAGCTGAGTGAAGAATTAGCTTTTTTTTCTTTTTCTGAGATGGAGTCTCGCTCTGTCACCAGGCTGGAGTGCAGTGGTGTGATCTCGGCTCACTGCAACCTCTGCCTCCTGGGTTCAAGCAATTCTCCTGCCTCAGCCTCCCGAGTAACTGGGACTACAGGCATGCACCACCACGCCCAGCTAATTTTTGTATTTGTAATAGAGATGGGGTTTCACCATGTTGACCAGGATGGTCTCCATCTCCTGACCTTGTGATCCGCCCGCCTCAGCCTCCCAAAGTGCTGGGATTACAGATGTGAGCCACTGCACCCGGCCGATAATTAGCTTTTTTTGAAAAAAGCACATGTGACTGTGACTTAGGCCTTATGAAATTTTCTGAGATAGAAGAGCCCTGGTCTGAGAGTCACCCAGTGTGCAGTTCTAGATGAGGCTGTGTGCATATCTGGGCCTGGCTTTCATTGTCTTTGAGGAAATTTTCTAGCTTAGTCAAACAAAATTTAAGCAGGAAAAAGAGGCAAAGTAGATTTAGAGAAAATCCACATCATGGGTTTGGAAAACAAATAAAAGTTATGACAAAGGAAGGGATTGTTGAGGGAATTGGGAATGTTTAGCCTGGTAGAGAAGATCTAGGAAAGACTCAGACTCATTAAATACTAGAGCTGGAAAGAAACTTAGAGAGTATCTAAGGGATTTCCTTTATCAGATAGAAAGTTGGACAAAATGACCTCTGAGGCTTTAGCGGTCTGCAAAATTCTTTTTCTATTTGCAGTTCTGATTGATAGAAAAGGAAATTCTTG
Source organism: Pan paniscus (assembly GCF_029289425.2). Classification (NCBI taxonomy): domain Eukaryota; kingdom Metazoa; phylum Chordata; class Mammalia; order Primates; family Hominidae; genus Pan; species Pan paniscus. The sequence continues at coordinate 70,165,497 of NC_073272.2, forward strand.
TTCAATTTTTTTGCATTCTCAACTGTGAATAATAGTCTAGTTCAGAATCTCAAACCTCAGATACTACATTTCTATGTCTTTTACAAAACCATAGCTTAAAAAAGCATTGTCCATCCTGTTCATATTTCTTGTCCATTCAGTATTCATAAATTCATCAAACAAAATCCAGATAGACTTGGGTACCATTTTTTATTGGGAAATTAGACTTAGACAACTTCCTTTTTTGCCTTGTTTGCCAGGGAACTTAGAACCAAACGTGTTCCTCATCTGAAGTAAATGACTCAAACCAGTGCTTGATATATCTGCTTCCCCACTTTTTTTTTAATTGACTTAATGTTTTTTGAAAATTGTGAAAGGAACACATGCTGTGGTTAAAAACATAAGCCCGAATAGTACAATTCCCAATGTGCAGAGTTAACTACTGGCAAAATCTTTTTGACTTTGATCTGTGTTTATATTGTTTTTACTTAGCTTGTGCTGTATGTGTTTTAATTTTTTTTTTGTTGTTTTATTTTGTTTTGTTTTGTTTTCGAGATGGAGTCTCAGTCTGTCACCCAGGCTGGAGTACAATGGCACAATCTTGGCTCATTGCAACCTCTGCCGCCTGGGCTCAAGCGATTCTCCTGCCTCAGCCTCCCAAGTGGCTGGGATTACAGGCGCCCACCACCCCGCCCAGATAATTTTTATATTTTTAGTAGAGACGGGGTTTTGCTATGTTGGCCAGGCAGGTCTCGAACTCCTGACCTCAAATGATCTGCCCGCCTCGGCCTCCCAAAGTGCTGGGATTACAGGTGTGAGCCACCCCACCCAGCCGGAAGTAAACTGTTAACATCAATTTTATGTGAAGCTCAGATATTTAAAAAATTACAAACAATTGGATTCCCGGCATCTAGAAAACATGTTTACGTCAACTCTACTTTATACACTTCAGCTTGTTACTGCTGTTGCCAAAGGTCAAGCATGGTTCTGGGAAGTGCTAAAATGTATCTTGTGTTTTAAACTTACAACCAGTAAACTCTGCCCTCTAATCTTCTACAAATTCATCCTAACTCCCCTAATTCATTTTATTTTATTTATTTATTATTTATTTTTTAGACAGAGTCTCGCTCTGTCACCCAGGCTGGAGTGCAGTGGCGCAATCTCGGCTCACTGCAACCTCTGCCTCCCAGGTTGAAGCAATTCTCCTGCCTCAGCCTCCCGAGTAGCTGAAATTACAGGTGCCCGCCACCACGCCCGGCCAATTTTTGTATTTTTAGCAGAGACGGGGTTTTGCCATGTTGGCCAGGCTGGTCTCGAACTCCTGACCTCAAGTGATCTGCCTGCCTCAGCCTCCCAAATTGTTAGGATTACAGACGTGAGCCACCGCGCCCGGCCTCCTAAATTCATTTTAACATCTTCCTTCCTTCTCTCACCAAACTAATTTGTGCCTAATTCAAGTTCTGTTCTTTTCCTTACTATATTTGTTCTAATCTTTGAAACCCATAATGACATCCAGTGTTTCTCATTGTCACTGAGAATGAGGTTGCTTCATGATGCTCTTCTTAGTAGGAGTGGCTGACAGAATGTCTTCCTTGCTTTAGGAAATGCAGGACTCAGGCAGTGAGAATGCATTCAGTTTTGATTCTGTCACACATAGCCTGGAATGCACCTCTCGGACAGCACCTCCTTGTCTGCTGCCTCTGCCATTCTCCTTACTGCTTTGAGTGTGTAAATTGAGGGGAAAAAAGGGCTTTTTGTTAGAGTTTGGGTATTTTCATTTTCAAATCATCTGACGCTGATTTTTAAGAACTCTGTTTCAAGAGCTGTAAGCAGTAGGTGGGTATTTCACTCTTCATGGTTTTACTACATCCTATCTCATTTGGGCTTGCATATGGTAAGATAGTGTGTTTTACTTGCAGCTTCCAACTGAGCCAAAGGCCACAGTATTGCAGGTAGAAGTCAAAGTCTTGGAACTAGATTTTGGGCTGTGTGTGCAAAGGTGTGAAAACACCTCTATTAACAGAGAATATGAAGAAGACAGCCTAGATTGCAGGTAGAAAAATACAAACTTCTCACTGAAATCACCCATTTGTGGTGACTCCATATGAAGACAGGTTCCACTGGATGTGAAAAGTAGAAACTTTTTTTTTGGCTTTTTTTTTTGAGACAGAGTCTTGCTCTGTCGCTTAGGCTGGGGTGCAGTGTCGTAATCTTGGCTCACTGCAACCTCCACCTCTCAGGTTCAAGTGATTCTCCTGCCTCAGCCTCCCGAGTAGCTGGGACTGCAGGCATGCGACATCACACCCGGCTAATTTTTGTAGTTTTAGTAGAGATGGGGTTTCACCATATTGGCCAGGCTGCTCTTGAACTCCTGACCTCAGGTGATCCACCCGCCTCAGCCTCCCAAAGTGCTGGGATTACAGGCGTAAGCCTCTGCGCCCGACCTCCTAAGGCTCTTTTGATGTGTCACTCCTCTCAGATTTCCAGGGGCCACTAGATCATGTCTATTCAAGGGCTTCCAAAATTTGCTTCAGACCTTTATTTCCAATACCATTTCCTAGGACTTCTAGCAGCAGCCAAGCTGGTGTCCTTTTCCATAAGCCTGGATTGTATAGCTCCCTCCCCACCTTCTCCCACCTTCCCTTTTATTTCTTTACTCTGCATCATTTATAGCATGTCACAACAGCATGTCTTGTCAGAAGACCTGGGTTTTGTCCCAGGTTGGTTAGATGTATGACCTAGGTCAAACTATTTTTTCCTCCCTGAACCTCTGTTTCCCCATATGTAAGAGAAAGAGACCGCACTAGGTGACTTCTATGGTCCCATTGGTCTTTTCAACCCTACCATTCTGTGCTTTTTCTTTGGCTGCCCGAGGACATAGGGCCCTTTCTTTAGTGCTTCAGGAGTGTTTACCAGTCATTGTTTGGGATTGTAGTTAACATTTTTTGTCCTCTCTTTAGCTACTTTTTGAAGATATGTTTGTGAACTGAGAAAGCGCCCTGCTAGAGCTAGTTTCCTAGGATGTGGGTGAGGGAGAGGGCTATTGAGCGAGTTCTACTTTGGACTTTTATCTTGCATCCAGAAGCCAAGAGGAGATGGGGTTTGTAAAATATTTTCTCTTATGCTTCTTATTGGGAGAATGAGATGTTTCTTTGAAAGCGGGTGCATATTTACCACTTTGGCTCAGAAAGAAGGATGTGGTCTCCTGGAGACATCCTTCTAGTATACTGTGAGGCTGCTATGTCTGTACTGTTTGGGTTGGCCTTCCATCTTTTCAAGGTGCCAGTGTCTTGGCATTTAGGGTTGGATGATCACTTCATCTTTCACTGTGCCTTTCAGGGCCCTGTTTGATTATGATCGGACTCGGGACAGCTGCCTGCCAAGCCAGGGGCTCAGCTTCTCTTATGGTGACATTCTGCATGTCATTAATGCCTCTGATGATGAGTGGTGGCAGGCAAGGCTGGTGACCCCACACGGAGAAAGTGAGCAGATCGGTGTGATCCCCAGTAAGAAGAGGTGAGTCGTCATGATCATGAGCAAGGCCTTTCCTGCCCTCTTGCTGGTATTTCTTTCTTGTTTTCCTATTAGAAGTTGCTTGAGAGCAACGTTTGTGCCTTGATTCCTTTTTGGTAGAGTCGGTACTCAACATGGTTTTTACTCAGTGAGCCAAAAAAATGGCTGCTCTGCCTGCTGCAACCCACTGCTGAGACCATTTACTGGCAGTAACAGGACTTCTTTCTGATTCCAAAACAGGGTGGAAAAGAAAGAAAGAGCTCGATTGAAAACTGTGAAGTTCCATGCCAGGACGGGGATGATTGAGTCTAACAGGGTAAGTGGGGATCCCCAAGGAAATCAGCCAGTAGGTAAAGAGGGTTGAGAAGCCTGGAGTTTAGTCTGATGTGTAGGAGAACTGGGGAACACAAAAGAAAATCTCTTTTTCAGGGGGCTGGCTCTGTCCTATCAGAACATTGACTGCTTTTCAGAAAGCAGAGAGGGAGCTCTTAAAGTTCACAGCCAGTCTGTGCTCCTTTCCCCTGGGTACCGGCTCTTGAAGATGTGTTAGAGTTGGACTGTCTGGAAGGCTGACTTGCTTGGGGAAAATGAAACCACTCGTGGGTGTCTCCCTGGCTATAGATCCTGTCAGAGCATCCGGCCAAGAAGCCCAGCTCCAGAGCTCCCACCTCCCTTCAGACCACCTGAGGCAGGAGGGTTCTCCATTCACCCCTTTTTTTCTATGAGCTTCACAGGCCAAAGAACTTCCGGAGCAGTAGAGGGAAGAGAGACGTGGAGTAGATGTGTATATCAGTGGTACCTTAGGGCATGTGTCCAGGAGGCTACAGTGGCCTTTGTTCTTTAGGAAGTACCAGTGAGTGTTATGAGTGTCTGGATTAGGTAGAAACTTCTAACATCCCTACAACATTTTCTCGTAAACATAATTTTCCTCTTACATCAACTTTCATTTAATCTCATAGACTCCATTTGTGAGAGATGGTCTTTTATTTAGCTCACCGTTGTCTCCATTTTAGTTTTTCTTGCATGCTTTAAAATCCATTGTTCTGTTTTTTTTTTTCTTCTGTCCTTCCCCTCCATCTTCATGTTCTTTCACAGTCGATCAAAACGAAACGTAAAAAGAGTTTCCGCCTCTCTCGAAAGTTTCCATTTTACAAGAGCAAAGAAAACATGGCCCAGGAGAGCAGCATACAGGAACGTAAGTAGCAGCAGAGTCCAGAGAGCAGGCCATCTGCAGCCCCATCCTCTCATCCTCAGTTGCCCTTCCCTCGAGAGAAGCCTGGGCAGGGCCACGTGTGGCCTCGTGCCTGCCTGTGTGCGTGTGCACCTGCTTATCTACAGAGTCAGGGCAGAAATTGCTCTGCCTAAGGAGATGTTGGGTTTTATTTGTCCTGCTCCTCAGTTAGAATGAATGTTGGAGGCACTGAGGTGGGACTGGTCCCAGGGTCAGCCTCCAGGAAGTGCCTGGCACTAGCAATGGAAGTGCCAGACAGAGCTCTGCTGTGGTGGTGAGGAACGGTTTTTCAGCTAGACTGTCAGGGTCAGGAAAATGGTTTTTCAAGAGAACAAGGTCTAGGGACTCAGTGTTGCTCTCCTGGTTTCTTCCTCTTGTGTTTTCTTTCCCTTAACTTCACTCATGTATGTCAAGAGAAGAGCCTTTTCTTCCCAGGATCCCTGGAGTTGGGGCTACTTCTGGAATCCCATGCACGTGCATAAGCATACAGGATATCCACACAACTCTCAGCAGACTCGCTGTCATCCTAGAGTGCCTACAGAGCCAGTTTTCCCAGGAGAATCCTTCCTGCTTAAATGAATTGACATGGAAGGAGTGTTGCTCCACATTGTTCAAATAAAGATCTATTGAGAAACACAAAGTTGGTTCGGTAGGAAGAGCAGTCACACTGAGCTAAATTCAACGGAAGAAGAAATTTAATCCTGATAAATCTTCTTGCTCTACCATGTGCCTCAGCAATTAACTGCTCCAACCTTAACCTTAAACACCAGGTCTGGCTTGAAAAATGTCTTCTCACTTGTCTCATCATGAACAGTAAACATCTCTCATTTACCAGTGACTCCTCTGTCTTACATGGAGGGATCTTGGGGTCTTGGTCTATTGGGGCTGGCAGGAGACTGGTTCTGATAGGAAATGTCCTTCTGTCAGGCCAGCTTGGTCCACGGTCATGGTATGTGTAAGTCATTGCTATCTGGGGTGGTACCTGGTGGACAGAAGGGTGCCCTCATCTAGATGGCAGCCACGGCTCATCATCCTGGAGTAGTTCAATGAGAAGCCATAGACGAGGTGGCTCTGCTCATGAGCAGTTAGGAGACAGTCTGAGTCAGAGGCCTGAGGTGATGTCACCATAGTTTCATCAGATGGGTCCCAGAGTCCCTCCATGCCAAGCCCAGCCTGGGGAGGTGTTCATTGCTCAGTGGTCCTGCCTGGTGGGCGAGGGGGTATCTACTGGATGACAGAGTTGAAAGTGCCTAGTGCTTCTCCAGAAGCTGAGCTCATCCCCCAAGATCTGTCCAGCTCAGGGCAGCTTTGGAGGCCACACTCTACACCATGCAAAACTTTTCCTGAAGGGTTTGAACAGAGTGAATCAGTATTGGGCAAAAGCTTCTTGAGGTGATGGCAATTCTATCTGCCTACCTGGCACACGCGGACATTTGCTCTTTCACGCACTGCAGAGGGAAATGGTGATTTCAGGGGCAAACAGAGACCTAGGCTCCACAACCAAAATTTAGTCAAAGCAGGTGCTCTAAGCCTTGGAGTGTCACCTGTCCTGTCCCATTAGCCTACAGCTGTAGACACCTCAGAAAGCTAGTCTACTCCAAGGCCCTCTGGCAATGAATTGGGCAGCATGAAGTCTTGATGTCTTATCTGCCCTGGGATGTTCTTTCTGTGGCAAAGTTCCTGGCCTCACTATAGTGCTAGGTCTTCATGGTGTTTCATAATTCTGTCACTAGTGCTCACCTACCTCTGTATTCTTCCTCCCCCCTTGTCTTTTTCTCTATTTTTTCTCTTCTCCCCAAATCTCTCCCTCTCTTCCATTCCCTCCCATCCCTTCCCCTTCCCCCCTCTTCTCCCCGTCGTCCTCTCTCCGCCCTTGCTGTCTGTGAAATCAGGACTTCCCGGGGTTAAGTGACGATTATTATGGAGCAAAGAACCTGAGTAAGTCCAACTTACACACCGTTCACTGTACTTGTGGCATGAATGGAGATAGTGGGGGTGGGGCTATTGGGGACATGGGTGAGGGTGAAGGGTGAGGGGAGGGCAGTGTTTGTGAGCACTCTGACATCACAGCAGGAAGAAGTGCATGTGTGGCTCCATATGTTACATGTTTGCTATGGATCCCTAGTACCCAAATAAGTCCATATCATTCATGCCTTTGTTTACCTTTTGCTACTCAAAGTGGGAGGGCGTAAGCATGGCGTCCCACCTTAGAAGTGAAGTAGGCTTGAAATGTTTCTCCAAGGTAACCACTCAGCTAATCTCTAGCCTATTGTCGAAGGGAGGGGTGCCTGCTGGTTGGATTCTTCTCCCAGTGATACCACGCTAAAGAATTGGGTGTAGGAATTGCAGCTGTTAACAGTCCTCTAACTAGGGGCAAGGGTACTGTGACCCCTTTTTCCCAACCTGCATCTGGGATGTCCCAGCAGATCCCGGGCCTCAGCAAACAGCCACTGTTTGGCTTCCCACAGAGCACCTGTAAGGGGTTGAGCTGGTCTGCTAGGGGCCTCAGCATCATTTATGGACCATATATACTTAGTGCTTTATCTCAGGAAAACTCCAACCTCATTTTCCTTTCTGGAAAAGAATCCTGGAGTGGAAAATGAAAAAGACCTAGATGATGAGGCCTTAGTGGCCATCCTGCTGCGTGCAAGGGTGCACAGACACCAAATGGGTTCTATCAGCATATACTCTCCTTCAATAAATAATACAGACCAAAGGCAAAGGAGTTGCCCATGGGGATTGTTCAGGAACTAGCCATGTGTGGCAACTCAGCCAGTCCTTTCTGGGTGGGGGGGCCACAGCATATCATGGTCTGGAACAGTGTGGTCTTGGCTGAAATGAGCAGCATCTCTCTCCATAGTTTGCTGTGTCCATGTCTCATCTTCATTCACGTGTCATCTTGGATGGGCGGGCTTTGTTTGTGCCTCCTACAAGCGCTGCTCCTCCGCCTGAGCTTTCTTTTCCCTCACCACTAAGAGATGGGCAGATCCCAGCTGTGTGAGACAGGAGGGCTGCCTTGTCCTCAAGGTGTTTTTGTTGGTTTTGTTGTCTGTGTTTTGACATATGTGTCTGGTGGTGGATGGAGATGCTTCCCCTCTCACCACTGAAGCCAGGCTCTCCTGCTTTGGAGTGGTGGCAGGAAGGCTGGGGAGCCCACCGAATGGTCAGAGCAGCGCTCCCTGGTGTCTGCTTAACCCATCCAGCGTTTGGCCTCTTAGTTGTGGAGTGCCACATGGTTCTGTACTTCGGGGGCTCTGTTGGGCGGGGGACACCCATGAGCAGACTGGTCCCTGGACTTCTCTTTGCTCCTGTCACTGTCTTTTCTTTCCTGTTGTTAGCCTTGGGAGATGCATTTTGAAATACGATTTGGAAACCATCCAGGTCAATTTGATTCAGATGAAGAGGATGCTGCTGAAGGAAGTATGGCTTGTAGTACATAGGGAGGGACTTGGCAGACCAAGAGGGCTCTGGGGACAAGTACGAGAGGGCCAGGGGCTCAGGATTGGAGCTGTGCCTCCCAGTTGGTAGCCTGGATGTGGCAGGCCTCTGGTGGCCTGACTCAGTTGGCAGCTCAGTGTCTCGCTCCTGGAGCATTTGAGTTTTGTGCTGCATGTGACCTCTCAGTGGTGTGTTCTGAATTGGAGTCTCTTTCTTGTTGGCTTGCAGAGGGAGTGACATCCAACACCAGTGACAGCGAAAGCAGTTCCAGTAAGTGTGTGTCATTCCTTCCATGTCGTGTAGCTCCACCGTGTATCCCAGCCATCCTCATTCCAGTGTTGCACAGCTGCCATTGCTGCTCAGAGGCTGGTGCTTCTTTTAGCCATGTACACTTTGAGATCCTAGAAATGCTGTGGCCAGTTCATTCTCCTTATGGGTTGGGGTTCACCCCATGGATTAAAGGAGAGTATAAGCCCTATAGTGCTGGCCGGGACCTGACTTAAAAGCATCCCTGGCACTGGGAAGGGTAAACTGCCAAAGAGTAAATCCCTGCCATGGGTACTGTGGGCCATAGGTGCTGCCAGGTTTATAGATTTGCTCAGAGACCAAAAGAAAAATGGCTCCTCTAGGACACTGCCCTAAATCTGCCTTTCCAGGTCATTAGGACCTCTTTGCCTTTGGGGCCAGTTAAAGGATGAGGTAATTGCCAAGTTCTCCTTGGGAGATCCTGTGACCAGACCAGAGAAACTGTAATTCAAACCTCATGAACTTTGGGAGCACTGGTTTTTCAGGAGCTATGGTGGCTAGAAGCCTTGTAAAATCTGCCCAGGAGTATTAGGCTCAGAAGAAACCTTTTAGCAAGCATTGTGTGCCTTGATGCAAATATCACTGTTTTCCCTGGGACTGCCATCAGCCACTTTGGGACCTCCAGGCACCCAGCACCGAGTGGCTTGACGACTGTTTTAGGAAAACCTCAACATTGCTAGGCTCGACATGGGGCTCCACCAGGAAGAGACAGCAGGTTCAGCATTGCTCTTAAAGGGCACTGGGGACCTTAGCAGAGCCATGTGCCACTTTTCTGGATGCTGCTTCCAATGCAGGAGGTGGGTTGGTAGACCTTTAAAAGGGCAAAGTTAGGCTGCTTGGGGACCTGGGTGTGTGCCCTGACTCCCCTGCATGTTGATGAAGGGGACTCGGGCAAGCATCTCAACCAGTCAAAGTGTCCCTGTCATTCTTACCAGAGCAAGGGGGCTACTGCACACAGCTGACTTGTTACCTACAAGAAGAGTTCCCCACAAATTGGGGTGGTTTGGGGTGGAGGCTTCATGGCTTCTGGGCCTTGGCCCTTTGCCCAGTGATATTTCACTGAACAAGAGAACTGCTGACTCCTGTCTCAGAGCCAGTGAAGGGTTTCATGTGCTTTCTCACCAGCAGAAAACAGAAAGGATCACAGGTGGTGGCAAGGACCACCTGATAAGGCTGTGTCCTGGCAGGGGAGGGGTACGGGGAGTGTTGTACAGAAGGAGGCAGATCATATGGTGCTAACCTATCTCTCTTTTTTGTTGCAGAAGGACAAGAGGATGCTATTTTGTCATATGAGCCAGTGACACGGCAAGAAAGTAAGCCTCCTCTGAGAGCCTTGTCTTCGTGCTGGTCTCCTGGTCGTGGGGCTCAATACAGTGGGTGGCTGTGGCAGCAGAGGGAGGGACCTGGAGGAGGAGGAAGGCTTGACTCATGGCACATCCAGCCCATGGGCTCCTTCTTCTCTATGCTTCTTCCTAGTGTCATAGGGAAGGGGGTGCATCCAGTGTGCACTTCTCTCTGTGCCTTTGCCTGCTGCCAGGACATCTTCCAAAGGAGGGGGCAAATTTACAAGGAAGGTCTATTTCAGTAGATGTAGCCACTGCTAAAAGAGAGGTCCAGGTTCTTCCCTTCAGTGGCTGCTCTGCAAAAACCTTGCTCAGTTACTGGTGTCAGTGCAGAGATTTTTTCTGACTCTGTTAGAAGGGGAGCAGCTTCCGGTTTCAGACTTGCCTTGAACTTAGATATTCTCAAATTAAAGGCTCTTTGATGTCTTTCTGTTTAAAAGCCAGACAATGGCTGAGGATGCTTTACCCTGTCTGAGTCTCTGCTCCAGAGCCTCTGTGTTCTAGCCAGACTCAGGGGTAGGACAGGCTGTCTGGTGGGGGCCTCTGTTCACTGTCTCGATGCTCTCCCTCTCTAGTTCACTATGCAAGGCCTGTGATCATCCTGGGCCCAATGAAGGACCGAGTCAATGATGACCTGATCTCCGAATTTCCACATAAATTTGGATCCTGTGTGCCACGTAAGAGTCCAGGAAGGCCCAGAGGAGTGAGGCTTGGTGCCCTGGGAATTGTTGCTCTAATGTTTTATGGAAAAGGTCTGGGATCAGATTCTAGGGCTATTTGGGGACAGGGTACATTTGACACCCTGGAAAAGAGTAGGTGGCAATATATTCCCCAAAAGCTGATGGGGTTGGAGAGATTAAGCCATCAGGCTTGGCTGCTCACTCTTGAGGGGAAGTTTCAGTGGTGATGGTTGAGAATGATTGGACAAATACGGAGGCCCAGCCAAAGTGGTGTTGATGTGACTCCATTAACAGTTTGTTAGGTTCACTGTCTCCTCTACCAAGTTTGGCACCCTCTGCCATGCTTTAGCTCAGGAAACCCCACCTTTCTAGTCCAGTTTAAGCTAAAGCAAATAGCCCCCTGTGTGAGACCTGGAGATTGGAAGAGAAGTAGGCCAGACAAACTGCTTCCCAACTGCTTGTTTTCTCCCACTTACTTGAAAAAAAAAATGGAGTGGCCCAGTGACCCACCCAGATGAGAATGGACCAGTCAGTATTTTTTGGTTTGGGGCGGATCACTGCCCCTGGGCCACAAAGCATTTCCTTTCTTCCTTCAGATACTACCCGGCCTCGACGTGATAATGAGGTGGATGGACAAGACTACCACTTTGTGGTGTCCCGAGAACAAATGGAGAAAGATATTCAGGACAACAAGTTCATCGAGGCGGGCCAATTTAATGATAACCTCTATGGAACCAGCATCCAGTCAGTGCGGGCAGTTGCAGAGAGGGTAAGTGTACAGGAGATGGCCTCAAAGGGCAGGCCAATGCTTATGCCAAGGTTCCACTTGGATCCTTATCCTTCCAACACAGGAGCTGCCCAACAGTGCTGCTGACCAAAGCCATAGCACCTCTGCATACTCCCAGCGCCTTGACGAAGCTATCTGTCTCCTTCATACAACTCACCCCAGAGCATTACCCAACAGGGAATAGGGGACCCTGGACAGATATGGCCTTTTCTGGGTAATAGGAGCAAAAAGTAGGGCCTGTCTACTTCAGAGATCGAATTTCTTAGGCCACTTTGGGTGGCCCTCGTACCCCTCCCCTCACCCCCACCCCCGGCCAAGGTGGATGTTTAGAATGTCACTGGATTTCTGCTTGGGGCTTGGTGAATAGGGAGTGGCTGGGCTGATACAATCTCTGCTTTTTCAGGGCAAGCACTGCATCTTAGATGTTTCCGGCAATGCTATCAAGAGACTGCAGCAAGCACAACTTTACCCCATTGCCATTTTCATCAAGCCCAAGTCCATTGAAGCCCTTATGTAAGTGTTTAACTGAGAACTCAGACACACCAAGCTAAGATCGGGTCTGGAAGGGAAATGGAGAAGAAAGTGATTTGCTGGGCAGAAACTTGAAAGAAACTCTGTACCCCAGCTCTGGTCACTGGGTGCTCCTGTTTTGAGGGCTTGTGCATATGTTCATGGTTGGACTTTTGAACGCAGGTTTGAGGAGTTAGCCACGGGCCACTGCTGCTCTGAGAGGGCAGCTTAGCAGATTTTTAGGGATCCTGGAATAATCCTTTATGGTTAATCAGAACATAAGATCTGGTTCAGAACTATTTTTCTTCTGTCTTTGGCAGGGAAATGAACCGAAGGCAGACATATGAACAAGCAAATAAGATCTATGACAAAGCCATGAAACTGGAGCAGGAATTTGGAGAGTACTTTACGGGTAAGACTCCTGCTGCCCTGCGGGGGGTTCTGGGGGACTAGCCAGGTACCTGTTTCTGTAAGTGTCTCAAAGAGGTGTAGACAGAATGTAGAAACCTTGCACGGAGTTTCCAGTTGCTTTTAAGTTTTTGAGCACAAACCTTTCCAAAGCACCCAAGTTCCCCGTGTCCAGCCATAGCAGTTCAGCCAGTTTATAGCATAAACCACTCACCAAATGCTTCCTTGAATTGTTGGTTTGTTCATTTTGTCTTGTCCTTACTAGATTGTAGGCTCCCTGTATTACTCTGTCTCCCTCCGTTTCAGCTCCACTCCCCCTCCCCCAGTACTTTGCTTTGCATGTTTAGGTGCTGAATAAACGTTTGTTGATGATGATGATTCCTCGGTGTGGTGTTCAAGTTGTCTGTTGGGGTGTCTGTCTGTCTGTGTGTGTGTGTGTGTGTGTAAGGTCAGTTCCTGAAACATTGGGAAGGTTTCTATGTAATACGTTCTTCACCTTTTGAAGTACAGTGACATATATATACATAAATATATGCAAGGCAGTGCCGAATCCATTCTAGCTGGTGGTGACAGTAGGTTAACTGTGTAAAGAATTCATAAATGTCCTCACACACCTTGGGTCTTCAGAGCTCCCTTTACCATCAGCATCCATGTCCTTGTTTGCTGGGCTGACCTCTGACATACAGCAGATGTGATGGGCCCAGGAGCGCTGCCTCTTGCCAGAAATTGTGGCTTTCAGTTCTTTCTGTGGAGAACTGCGATTTTCCAAATCTTTTAGTAAGGCTGCTTTAGAATAACAAGCTGCTGGCCTTATGGCACCCAAGAACAACATGAACTGCAAGGTCTGGCACATAGTGGGTGCTCAATAAACATCTTTTGAATAAACACATTTTTCTGGTCATTACTACTTAGTCTCACTGTCTCAGTGAGTTGACTTCAAGCCCTGGACTTGGGGTACCTCGTTGGTTGCCCTTACGGCCCTGAACACACAGGCAGCCAGCCAGTGAACCCAAGCCCAAACCCATACTCCTGGGAACATGTCCTTCATGTGAGGGGTGAGGGGGTGGAGGGGGGACTTGTAGGATTGTTGGGAGAGGCAGGATTGCTGGGTTTGGGGGATGTGCTATGGACCACAGTAATAATTTTGTTTTCCTCTTCACTTTAGCCATTGTACAGGGTGACTCACTGGAAGAGATTTATAACAAAATCAAACAAATCATTGAGGACCAGTCTGGGCACTACATTTGGGTCCCATCCCCTGAAAAACTCTGAAGAATCCCCTCCAACCATTCTCTTGTGAACAGAAGAAATCAAGTCCCTCTTCCCTCCTCCCTCTTCATTCCTGTCCCCATGGGGAGAACAAATGCTACTGTTCTTGTCCCCTTTTTTAGATATGTCAAAAAAAATTAAGTTTTCTAGTCCTGTTCTTTTTTTTTTAAGTTTTTGTTTGTTTCAGTTTATTTTTTGGGATGATGCCATCTCATTCATCATGTGACTGTGCCCATTCCTGCATGGACCTTTCCCAAGCGCTAGCACAGGTGCAAAATCCATCAGAGCCATTGTTTTCATAAAAACCAAGCAGAAGTGAAGAGAAAAGAGGAGGACTGATGGAAAGACAGACTCTGGACAGCTGCACGGCTTGTGAAGTGAGCTAAATGCACCACATGATGAGATGCTCCTGGGCATTTCTCCCTATCTGTACTGCTGTCTTGCAGCTCTGAACGGTGCAACGTAATGGCGACAGAAAGTATCTTATTTATATATAGATATATATATGTAATTTATATAAAATATATAGAAATTATTATATATATATATTATACACTCTCATATAATATATATATATTCACACACATTTGGGTTAGAAAATCTATGGAGACTTCATCAATGGTACTATGTTATTAGAGAAATGCTTTAATTTTCATATTCCAATCAGATGGCATCTTCTATCCCAGCTGGTTGGGAAGGGATTGAAGATGGTAGCAAGTGCTGCACTAAGGGCACTCGCATTTGGTCATTCTCTTGAGAGCTAGGAGGGGTCAGCCTGAGGCCGGAGAGGAAGGGCTTTTGCCTGGGGTGAGAGGGTGAGAGACTTGACCTGAAAGCAGCTGCTGCCCCTGAGGTGCAGCCAGAGTCCTGTGTGCGGACAGAGAGAATGGCTAATGATGCTCCGCGTGGAATTGCCTATTGTTTTATGCCACCTGATGTGTCTGCATGAGAGGTTTCCTTTTTGTTCCTTTTTAAGCTGCTGTTAAACCAAAACCATGTTGTGCTACTGTGTCAGCCTTTTCATTATTGCAAATTTTACTTTTACTATTTAAGTGAATGCATAGAATCCAATTTGCCAAGGTTCTAAAGGCTTATGAGGTCCTGAAGGAGCCAGGCCTTGTGATGGAGTAGGTGACACAGGCCTGGTTGTCCTGTCAGCAGAAGGGAAAGCAGGGGCTGGGCTGAGAGGAGGACACGGAGGGCTCTGCTGAGGTTCCTTCCTGGGTTCCACCAACAGGGACAGGGAGTCACTTGCCTTCCAGTTCTGTGCTGGGATGGCGGGACAGCACTTGGCTTGCTTGGCCAGCTGCGTCATGAGTTTGATTTGGTTTTTTTTTTTTGCAGCTGCTTCATATGCTCTGCTCCAGCCCCTCCCCAACAGCTGGTAGCTTATGGTTTCTTCAAGAGGAAAGTAGACTTTATGCTGTACATTTGAGCTATAGAGCTAAGATTCGCTTACTGGTGAGCTGTGAAATCTTGTTGCTTTTTCCCAGAGTCTGATGGCAGTGACTGTGGTCAAGGGAATCTTCACCGCCACAAGTGCAGGCAGCAGGTGTGGTTCAGGTCCCCCCCCCACCCCACTGTGCTCCTTTGAAGCCAACGTGCCTCCCTCGCCTCCATACTGGAGGGACGACGCAGGGGAGAACAGAGAAGTGCTTGGCCCTAGGATTGAGGCACTTGTTTCCTAGCCTGCTGGGTTAGGGCTGGTGCAAGCGAGGCAATGTTGAGGATGCTTTAAGCACTACCAGCCGAATCCGGGAACTCTGTTAACAGTTGTCCAACCAGCAGAATGAGGCTAACTGTATAAAGCATGGGACCCAGGATGAGGATAAGGAAAGGACAGCGGCTTTCCCTGGGCAGTACAATGGCTTGAAGGCAAAAAGGGATAAAGTGACAGCCGACTGTGACTCTGGTGAGGAGGGGTGAGCAGGGAGGTTGATTCTCTGATGTTAACTAAGTGGCAAAGTCTCAACCATGCTCAGCCCTCCCCCTCCCAGGGAAGAGAAACAAAGATTCAAAGTAAGCATGATACTAGTTGGTTTACCAGTGTTTCTTCCAAGGAGACATATATTTTTTAATAAACGATAGTTGCAATGAACTGTGGCTCAGAGACCTTCTTGAAGTAGTTGAGAAGGGAGGGCGTGGGCAAAGCAGTGGGAAGAACATCCCAAACTTTTGGGGGCCAGAGGGCTCTCTCCTTAGTGATGATCAGCTAGCCGAGCTGGGCCGTCCTGGGGATCGGTACAGCTCCCTGGGGTGGTGACAGGCCCTTTGTGAAAGTTGTGTGCTTGGTCTTCCACCCCAGCCCCAGACACTGCTTCAAATAGCACCAACCAGATGGGAGTCCACATCTGTGGTGGCAAAATGCTGACATTTTCCCAAGAGGTACACAAGGTGGGAGAGGCCTGCTGTAGCAGAGGTGTGTGTTAGAGAAAGCAGGGGCCTGATTTAGTAGCAGAGAACTGGGTGAGAAAAATGGCCAGAGAAAGTGACCTGCCAGCTACCAGTGTTTCCGAAAATGAGGGTGGGATGGGCCCATTTGCAGAGCAGGACAGCAGTCATCCCCATAGCCCTCTGAGGAGGGGAGGGATGCTTAGAGCAGGCAGTTCTGGCAGTTCTGGCAGTTCTGACGTGGCAGGTGCCATTGCAACTTGTGCGGAGGAGTCTTAGGAAGTGCTGTCATAATTCATAAGGTCAAGAGCAACATCTGGATGAATGAGCCACCTGAAATGTGTGTGGGCTGAGCCACAGGAAGGGTGAGTCCTCTTGCTTGTGGTGCTTTATGGTGTGCAGGTTGCTTGCTTTCCCACATTCTCTCATTTGCTTGAAGGCAGCCTAACAAAAGGGAGTCCCCAAAGAGCTCCATGAGAGCTTAAGAAAATTCATCTCCTGAGGACAAAGAGAACAAAGATCTGTCCTGTGGTCACACTGTTGAGGCTCTGTCTTCACAGCTGATGTTCTCCTAGTGGAGGTACAGCTGAAGAACATTCAGCCCCAGCACGAGAAGATACAGAGCAACTTGGAAACCCCAAAGGGAGACACACCCTTAACACTGTGCCGTGCTGTGCTGTGCCGTGTCCTGAAGGAGGAGAGAGCCCTATCTCCTCCTGGTTTTGTTGCTGACATTGCAGCTGATCATGCCTTGACTCCTTCATCTCTAACAGAGGAAGAACTGTATTATCAAACCTTATGGTCTACCCATGAATAAATAAAATATTTGTTCAATCACAAATGACCAGCTTTGTCTTAAGTCGAAAGTGCTTCTAGAAATCAGCTAATGAAAACAAAATCCTTACCTGCAGCAAGTGTGGAAGTTGAGTAGCTCAAGGGCGGAGCTAAGAAAGATGCAGAAGCAAGTGGGAGTTGAGCCGCAGGTTTGGGAGGAGCCTAGAGGGGAGGGGAAGTATCCTAAGCAGGCCAAGGCCAAGCAAAAAAGTGGGACTGAGAAGGGGTGCCAGCTCAAGCAGAAAAGCCAGCACTAAGGGCCAGTGGAGCCCTTTCTTCAGGGATAATCCTTGCTTAATACCAACCACTGCAATTAGGTGAGAAAGTGTTGAGAGAGCTGGTAATTTTCTCAAGGCAAGCTGACGAATTAGCACTGAAGTCAAAAGCGATCCTGGATGCCCGACAACCTCAACCTGGGCCTTGGAAGTGTTCATTCAGTCTCAGCATTCCCGAGTTTTGTATTTCATCCCTGTTCCCACCTAAGATTTCATGGCCTTGATTCCACTAGTCCTTTTATCCATCTCCAGCCATTTCCTTGGCACCTCTAGGACATTTTATCATCATTGCAAATAACATTCTGAAGCTCAGATTTGTTTCCTCAAAAGGTTCTTCCCCTGTCACTTCCAAGAAATAGTATTGGCTCCTGCATACCTCGGTTCCTCCCCAGTGAACAGGGTGTCGATACCTCATTGCTTTGCCAGAAAATAGCAAAGCTTCTTTAACAAGCCCCAGCTAGATTTTATCTGCAGAGCTGTTCCCATTGTGCACAATGTGATGCCCACTGGCTTCTTCCATGTTAGACCGACTGAACTACCCGTGTGGCCTTCCCTCCACCACCACTGGTAGTCTAAGCACACGTACCTAACACTTTGAAGAACTGGAAAGCGGGTGGTTTGAGAATGGGCTTCAGACTTGCGTTCTCCCAGTGAAGAGCATGTATGAGAGGATACTCTGTTGTCTGGCCTTCCTGTCTGCCTATGGCCAGTCCTGCCCAGGCTGACAGAATCATCTGCCTCACATGCCCTACCCTTCCCATGGGTCCTGCCACCCACAGGGAGAAGTTGAAGTCCCAGCTCCTTAGCATAGCCCTTCCACCATCAGGCCCCAGGCTTTCTCTCCTGTCTCTTCTGCTGTGCCCCCTTCTGTTCTACGCATTTGAGTTCCCTGAATGCACCACAGCCCTGGGTCTTGGCTCATCCTTTTTCTGTATGCCCATAAATGCCCTTGCTGCTGCCCCATCTTGCTTAACCTGGAAGACTGAGAGACCGAGGGTAGGGGAGAGAGACAGAGAGACAGGGTCTCATCTGTCACCCAGGCTGGAGTGCAGTGGTGTGATCATAGCTCACTGCAGCCTCTCTACCTCCCAGGCTCAAGTGATTCTCCCATCTCAGCCTCACGAGTAGCTGGGACCCCAGGCGTGTGCCACCAGGCCCAGCTAATTTTTGCATTTTCTGTAGAAACGGAGTTTCACCATGTTGCCCAGGCTCGTCTCCAACTCCTGGGCGCAAGCAATCCCCCTACTGTCTCGCCCTCCCAAAGTGCTGGCATTACAGGCGTGAGCCACTGCACCTGGCCTCCTCTTAATATCTCGAGACTCAATTCAAGAATTCCCCTCTCAGTGCTCACTTTCCTGAACCACCACCTCTTCTTCCCTTTCACCCTGTAGGTAGAATTGACCTTCCCACCCTGAGTGCTGTCTTATACCCTGTAAGGACTTTGGTCATCACTATAGCAGCTCATATTTATTTCCTGCTTACTATGTGCTGTACACATACTAATTCACCTGTTGCTCAAAACAGCCCTAGAAGGCAGGTACTCTTTACTCTTTTTTTTCTTTTCTTTTCTTTTTTTTTTTTTTTGAGATGGAGTCTCTGTTGCTCAGTCTGGACTACAGTGGCACTATCTCAGTTCGCTGCAACATCCGCCTCCCGGGTCCCAGCGATTCTTCTGACTCAGCCTCCTAAGTAGCTGGGATTACAGGTGTGTGCCACCATGCCCAGCTAATTTTTGTATTTTTAGTAGAGATGGAGTCTCGCCATGTTGGCCAGGCTGGTCTTGAACTCCTGGGCTCAAGTGATCCACCCACCTCGGCCTCCCAAAGTGCTGGGATTACAGGTGTGAGCCACCACGCCTGGCCCAGTTACTCTTATTATCCCTGTTTTCCAGATGGGGAAACCAAGGCACACAGCTGATAAGTAGCAGAGCTATGAGCCCAAAACAGGCTGTCTGGCTGTAGCAGCTGTGCTCTTCAGCACACCAGGCCCAGGCTGCATCTCACTTTGCTCTGCTTAGAACATTTTCTTGCCCCATCTCTTTGCATCTGTCTTCCTCTCCTAGACTCCTCGTTGAGAGCAGAGACTATGTCCTGTTCACCTTTATACCCCCCGCACTTAGTACAGTATCTGGCACATAGTAGATGCTTGGTAAAAGAAAAGAGCTGCACTGGTCTTTGGCTCAAGCTTGGAGGGAAGTGATTTGACCAGGTCCAAACCTGTGGCGAGTGTGAATTATTTTGGTTTGTTTTATGGAGAGCTTCTTTTCTGAAGCCACTGCCGCTTCCTCTGGGATTTCACTCCATCATTATGACTCCTCTTTTTCATCTTCTTCATCCATTTCTGATCCTTTATTGCTCCTTCCCCTTCTTTTCACTCTACTGTCTTCTCACCCAGGGCTGAACCTTTTACCCGCCCTGCTCTCCTTTACTACCATCACTCGTTTATGCAACACAAGTTGATCAAGCATCTAGAAGCCCTCAAAGACCAGCCATTACCTTCCAAGCATGAAATTCCAAGACCCTAGACGGGAAAATGCCTTGCACTCCCCGATGACTTCACTTCTCTCCCATCCTGCCCCACCCCTTCCATGGGCTCCTCCCACCTACAGCTCTGATCCCTTTGCTCTCTTCCCCCACCCCTAAGTGCTGCCATTGCTCTAGTCACCCAGGTTTAAGCCCTGATCTCCCCACTCTGGTCATCACATCCGATCTCCTACCAAAATGTGTGGATTATTTGCAATGTCTTTTCAATCCAGTCCTTTGTTGTCATTATCACTGCCCCTACCCTTGTAGTGACAAGAGCTACTTCTTGGTGAGCACCTGCTGATAAGCATTGTGCGTGGTGCTGGAAAGACAATGGCAAATAAAGCCTGTTTTCAAGGGGCCCATCATCTAGTTGGGGGCGGGGGACAGCAAAGCAGGAAATGACTAAATACATAAGTACACATTTGAGTGAATGCCATGAAGGAAGTACATAGGATACAATGATAGAGGCTAATACTTAGAAAAGGTGCCCAGGGACAACTTCTCTGAGGAGATGAAATTCACGTTGAAACCTGTGAGATAAGCAGGACCAGTCTGGTAGGGGAGGGGACGTGGGTGTTCAGGAGGGAAGTATTTCACACTCCACTGGCCCTAATCTGCTTGTCCAGCATTATCTCCTGATACTTCTCTACAAACCAATCTAGACTCTGAGTTTTTACCCATGAGCAAGACCTCTGTCTGGAGTGTTTTCAGTCCCCATCTCTTATTTAATGAAACCCTTCAAGCTCCAGCTCAAATGTCACCTTCCATGATCATGTCACTGATCATGGCAGAGGAGCTTCCCCTTCCCTCCTTTTGAACTGCTCTAGCAGTTGGTACTGAACACACTCTGTTCTTGCATGGTAGCAATGTGTCAATAATACACTCTCCAACCAGTCAAAAAGCTTCTAGAAGGCTGGGGTTGTATCTAGTGTATCTTTCTATCCCTCACAGCACATGCCTTGAACATGACTGATACTCGATAAATGATTTGTGAATGAACTTCCCCTTTCTGAGCCTCACTATCTTACTCTAAAACATGAGGAAGTTAGACAAAGAATCTCCAAAGCCTCTCCCAGCTCCCACACTTAATGATCACGATAAAGTAGTAGAATTCTAAAGGGCATGTGCTATGCCGAATCCCTCACAAAAAGCCAGTTCACACTTTTTGTGAATTTGCAGTTAAAAAAACCAAATGGTGACACAGATGACATAAAAGGCTTAAACAGAGCTGTCAAAGAACATGGCGCTTGAGCACATTCGGTTTATACACAATCAGACACTACAGACGGACAGGCTTGGTGCCTGCTGTGAAGAAGCAAAGAACACCTGGGACATGCATGGACTGGGACCAGGGGAAATGGCTTTTTCCTAGCTGGGCAGAAGGGTCTCATTCCAGGACAGCAGGACAAAATAGACAACTTTGTGATAGAATCACTTCTTTCAGTCGGGCAAAGAAATGGTGCTAGGGAAATATGGGAATGGAGGTGCCAAAAGTACCACAAGATGGAACCCCTCCTAAGTAGAGTTGAGGTGCCCCCAGTGGCTCCTGCTGAGAGGCATTTGAGATGGGTGGGAGGGTGGTGTGGGGGCTGGGCACATGGGAGCATAGTCATAGGTGGGAGACATAACTAGGAGGTGTGGAAACTGCCCCTGTGCGCTGCAGAGTGGAGTAACCAGGTTTGTCTTTTAGTTGGAGCAATTGCTGGCTTTGTGGCTGTTAGAATCAGTGGAAGCTTTTCAACTTTCATCTTTTCTTGAGGAAATAAAAAGGCTCGCAAACTAGGTTTGCAAACTGCCACTCTCTTCTGGCTTATCAGAGAGGTTGGGAGAAATGCAAAAAAAAGGATAAAAAAATAAGGAGGTAAAAGTAAACAGATCCTGCTGTTAAGTAGAGGAATGTCAAAGGAGGAAATGACAGACACATGCTTCAGGGTCTACTAGAGTTCACGTCACTAAGGGGTGAATTGGGTCATTCTACAGAAGAAATAATAAGAAGCAATAGAGGAGGTAAAGGGGAATAAAAACCAGAGTCAAGAATATGAGTAGAAGACAAAAAAAAAAAAAAAAGAGAGAGAGAAAACCCCTGCATGACTAGAGCTGCCCTATAATAATAGGCCGGAAGCCTTTCCAGGAGGCAGTAAATAGAGATCTGGAGAATGAGAGAATGAAGACAGAAATGTCAAGATTTAGTGGTTGCAGGTGACCCTGCCAGACAGCAAGAGCAGAATAATGACAGTAAACATTAGAAAGCGCCTGTTCTGTGTCAGGTATTACTCGAAGAGCTTTGTGTGTATTTACTCACTTTCTCTTTACAAGTCTGTGAGGGTAGTTGTGGACATCTTATAGATGAGGAAACTGAGGTCTGCAGACATTTAATAACTTGCCCAAGGTCATATAACTCCCAAGTGGGAGAGCAAGGGTTTGAACCCAGACAATTTGGTTCCAGTGTGGGTGCCTGTACTCTGCTGACTTGCCTAGTTCTGCTGCTACTTTCCACCTTGTACTTCTTTGTTGTCTAGCTTCTGCTCTCTCACTACCCCACTGAAATTGTGCCTAAAAGTCAATACGACTTCCAAGTCACCAGATCTTTTTTTTTTTTTTTTTGAGACAGTTTCTCACTCCATAACCCAGGCTGGAGTGCAGTGGCACGATCTTGGTTCACTGCAACCTCCACCTCCTGGGTTCAAGC
Source organism: Pan paniscus (assembly GCF_029289425.2). Lineage (NCBI taxonomy): Eukaryota > Metazoa > Chordata > Mammalia > Primates > Hominidae > Pan > Pan paniscus. Next base: position 70,187,675 of record NC_073272.2, read on the forward strand.
GATTCTCCCGCCTCAGCCTCCCGAGTAGCTGGGATTACAGGCGCCTGCCACTATGTTGGCCAGGCTGGTCTCGAACTCCTGACCTCAGGTGATCCACCTGCCTCAGCCTCCCAAAGTGTTGGGATTACAGGTGTGAAGCACTGCGCCCAGTCCCAAGTCACCAGATCTTATGCCTTCACAGACTTCATACCTACCATGCTGGGCTAACTTTTGTACTTTTGGTAGAGACAGGGTTTCACTGCAGTTGCCGCAATTCAATTCTTCATTATTTCCATTCATTCAACCAACACACAATTCAGCCTTTCTGTTATATTTGGCACTGTCAATTATTCTCTCCATGTGTCAGACCCTGTGGATACAACAGTGAGCAAAACAGATATGGCCTCTGCCCTTACAGAGTTTACTGTCTTGGAGCTAGTCTGATATTAAATAAATAATCACACAAACTGATAAGTGCTGTTAATGAAAATTGTGGACCTTTATAAAAGGGTGACATAGGGCCGGGCACAGTGGCTTATGCCTGTAATCCCAGCACTTTGGGAGGCCAAGGCGGGTGGATCACAAGGTCAGAAGTTCGAGACCAAATTGGCCAACATAGTGAAACCCCATCTCTACTAAAAATACAAAAATTAGCCAGGTGTGGTGGCAAATGCCTGTAGTCCCAGCTACTCGGGAGGCTGAGGCAGGAGAATCACCTGAACCTGGGAGGCAGAGGTTGCAGTGAGCCGAGACCGCACCATTGCACTCCAACCTGGGTGACAGACTGAGACTCCATCTCAAAAAAAAAAAAAGAAAAGAAAAGAAAAGAAGAAAGAAAAGAAAAGAAAAAAGGGCAACATAGGGAGATTATAGTGGCCTCCAAGTTAGTCTTCCTTCCTCTACCTTCTCCCTTCTCCAATCCAATTTACCCAGTGTTGCCCAGGTTAATACTCCTGGGGTCCATTTCTGACCCTGCCACTCCCAAGCTCAAACTCCTTCAGTGGTTTACACAATAAAAGTCTAAACTCCTTAGGTAGATATTCCAGACCCTCCATAGTCTGCTTCCAACCTGCCTTTTTAACCTCTTCCCACTATTCCCCTTTAAGGACTCCATGCTGCAAATACACTGAACCCACTGCCCCTCACACAAAGCTATGCACCTTTGCCATGCTTTTCCTTTTGCCTGGAATACCTCTCCTTTCCTTCCTTATGTCCAAATCGTATACATCTTTAAAGCCCAGTTCAACCTTATCCACAAAGCATTTTCTTCTTATTATTATTATTATTTAGAGATGGAGTGGCTGGAGTGCAGTGTCGCGATCTTGGCTCACTGCAAACTCCACCTCCTGAGTTCAAGCGATTCTGATGCCTCAGCCTCCCGAATAGCTGGGATTGCGGGTGCACACCACCACACCCGGCTAATTTTTGTATTTTTAGTAGCGACGGGGTTTCACCATGATGGCCAGGCTGGTCTTGAACTCCTGGCCTCAAGTGGTCCTCCTGCCTCAGCCTCCCAAAGTGCTGGGATTACAGGCATGAGCAGTGACTGGGTGCCCTGCCTGCAAAGCATTTCCTTATTCCCTCCTTTGGAATCTCAGTACTTTCCCCCCACTTTCATAGCACCCACCCTCTATCTTTAATATTGTAATCATTCTAATACAATAAATGGAAGCCTAACCCCTTCCCCTATCAGACTATAAGCTCATTGAGGATCTAAACCACAGTTATTCACTGGATGAATGGACAGATGAATGAATGAATGAATGAATGAAGTTGGTGACTTCCTGATTGATGATATGGAGGGGGCTGTAAATATGCAGACATAACATGACTATTGCCTTTGATCATGTATTTTCATTGCCATTTAACAAAGAGCTGTGGGAAACCCATCAAGTCAAATAAATGCTGCCCATCTCCACTTTCCTCCACCTCTTATTCTAGCAGTTGTCCCTCTTGTAGGGATGAGTGGCTACACCAAAGGGGACATGGAAATCATCTTCAAGGACTATAAAGTTGTGGGCAGAAAATTCAAGGACTTGGGGGACCAGGTGGTTTTGTTTTCCTCTTACACAAGAAAATTGGTACTTTGCAATAAAAAAGAATATATAGGCTGGGCATGGTGGCTCACGCCTGTAATCCCAGCACTTTTGGAGGCCAAGATGGGTGGATCACCTGAGGTCGGGAGTTCAAGACCAGCCTGGCCAACATGGAGAAACCCCGTCTCTACTAAAAATACAGAATTAGCCAGGCGTGGTGGGGGGTGCCTGTAATCCCAGCTACTCAGGAGGCTGATGCAGGAGAATTGCTTGAACCTGGGAGGCGGAGGTTGCAATGAGCAGAGATTGTGCCATTGCACTCCAGCCTGGGCAACAAGAGTGAAACTCCATCTCAAAAAAAAAAAGGATATATATATAATACATAACATATGTAATGTATATTATATATAATAATGAAATGAAATATATATATAATAATGAAATATATATATAATGAAATGGCTGCCTTTTGAGATGGAATTTTAAACATTTATTTATTTATTTATTTTTGAGATGGGATTGTCCTATGTTGCCCCAGCTGGAGTGCAGTGGCTATTCACAGGCAGGATCATAGTTCACTGCAGCCTCAAACTCCTGGCCTCAAGCAATCCTCCCACCTCAGCCTCTGGAGTAGCTGGGATATGGGCACAGTGGGGTGATCCCCTAGAGATGGAATTTTAGAATAGGATTTGTTTTGTCTGGATCATGGTTTAAAATACTGGATTGCTGGGCTCTTGGCTAAGGACAGAGTTCTCTATGATAACTGGGAAAAACGTGTTTACCGAGAGCCGTGTTGATCTGATAAAGAGAACTTTAAATTGAAAACGGAAGGGGAAGGAAAAAAGTGTCCTGATAATATTATAAAATCAATTGCTCTGGAATGATATCAGATATGACAGCAAGAACACTACTGGGGGAGGTGCCCATTAAGGCACAGAAGAATATATCTTGGAAAAGAGTCATAAATAGAACTTACAGCTTCAGCTGTCTTGGTATAAATACACAGCACATGCATTAGTTTGAACCATATGAAATTGCCATTATCCAACTGTTTTTGACTACAAAAATGGTGACCTCATATGGTTCAACTTAATATTATAGAGTGAACTTGCTCATGGTGATAAATACTAGCTAAGAGGTATCACTAAGATTTGGGGGAATGAAACTTACAACTGGAATTTGGCATTTGAAGAAGCCTAAGAAGACGTCCTTTAGAATGGGAGATGACGTTGTGCTATATGCATAGAAATCCACAAAGGTGGGGATATAGCCCTCTACAGAGTTTTGGTGAAGTTAAAAGGAGAAAGGGCCGGGTGCGGTGGCTCATGCCTGTAATCCCAGCACTTTGGGAGGCTGAGGCAGGCGGATCACGAGGTCAAGAGATCAAGACCATCTTGGCCAACATGGTGAAACCCCGTCTCTACTAAAAATACAAAAATTAGCCAGGCGTGGTGGCGGGTGCCTGTAGTCCCAGCTACTTGGGAGGCTGAGGCAGGAGAATGGCTTGAACCCAGTGGAGGTTGCAGTGAGCTGAGATCATGCCACTACACTCCAGCCTGGTGTCAGAGTCGAGACTCCATCTAAAAAAAAAAAAAAATGGAGAAAGAAAGAGGGGAGTTATATAGTGTAACATACCACTGCCCTGCAAAATGGAGGAAATGGGTGACATACTCCTGATGCACATCACAAAAATGGCACAGGGCAAGATACAGCAGCAATGAGGGACTTTGCTCAGAGTTGCTGTTAAGTTTCCTTTGCTTAAAAGCAGGACATTTGGCCAGGCACGGTGGCTCACACCTGTAATCCCAGCACTTTGGGAGGCTGAGGCAGTTGGATCACCTGAGGTCAGGAGTTCGAGACTAGCTTGGCCAACACAGTGAAACCCCATCACTACTAAAAATACAAATATTAGCTGGGCGTGGTGGGACGCGCCTGTAATCCCAGCTACTCGGGAGTCTGAGGCAGGAGAATCACTTGAACCTGGGAAGCAGAGGTTGCAGTGAGCTGAGATAGTGCCATTGCACTCCAGCCTGGGCAACAAGAGTGAAACTCGGTCACACACACACACACACACACACATACACACACAAAGAAGGACATTTAGAAATTCTTCTTTTTTTAAAAATTATACTTTAAGTTTTAGGGTACATGTGCACAATGTGCAGGTTTGTTACATATGTATACATGTGCCATGTTGGTGTGCTACACCCATTAACTCGTCATTTACATTAGGTATTTCTCCTAATGCTATCCCTCCTCCACCCCCCCCACCCCACAACAGGCCCCGGTGTGTGATGTTCCCCACACTGTGTCCGAGTGTTCTCATTGTTCAGTTCCCACCTATGAGTGAGAACATGCGGTGTTTCGTTTTCTGTCCTTGCGATAGTTTGCTGAGAATGATGGTTTCTAGCTTCATCCATGTCCCTACAAAGGACATGAACTCATCCTTTTTTATGGCTGCATAGTATTCCATGGTGTATATGTGCCACATTTTCTTAATCCAGTCTATCATTGATGGACATTTGGGTTGGTTCCAAGTCTTTCCTATTGTGAATAGTGCTGCAGTAAACATATGTGTGCATGCATCTTTATAGTAGCATGATTTATAATCCTTTGGGTATATACCCAGTAATGGGATTGCTGGTTCAAATGGTATTTCTAGTTCTAGATCCTTGAGGAATCGCCACACTGACTTCCACAATGGTTGAACTAGTTTACAGTCCCACCAGCAGTGTAAAAGTGTTCCTATTTCTCCACATCCTCTCCAGCACCTGTTGTTTCATGACTTTTAATGATTGCCATTCTAACTGGAGTGAGATAGTATCTCATTGTGGTTTTCATTTGCATTTCTTTGATGACCAGTGATGATGAGCATTTTTTCATGTGTCTGTTGGCTGCATAAATGTCTTCCTTTGAGAAGTGTTTGTTCATATCCTTTGCCCACTTGTTGATGGAGTTGTTTGTTTTTTTCTTATAAATTTGTTTGAGTTCATTGTAGATTCTGGATATTAGCCCTTTGTCAGAAGAGTAGGTTGCGAAAATTTTCTCCCAGTTTGTAGATTGCCTCTTCACTCTGATGGTAGTTTCTTTTGCTGTGCAGAAGCTCTTTAGTTTAATTAGATCCCATTTGTCAATTTTGGCCTTTTGTTGCCATTGTTTTTGGTGTTTTGGTCATGAAGTCTTTGCCCATGCCTATGTCCTGAATGGTATTGCCTAGGTTTTCTTCTAGGGTTTTTATGGTTTTAGGTCTAACATTTAAGTCTTTAATCCATCTTGAATTAATTTTATATAAGGTGTAAGGAAGGGATCCAGTTTCAGCTTTCTACATATGGCTAGCCAGTTTTCCCAGCACCATTTATTAAATAGAGAATCCTTTCCCCATTTCTTGTTTTTGTCAGGTTTGTGAAAGATCAGATGGTTGTAGATGTGTGGTGTTATTTCTGAGGTCTCTGTTCTATTCCATTGGTCTATAACTCTGTTTTGGTACCAGTACCATGCTGTTTTGGTTACCGTAGCCTTGTAGTATAGTTTGAAGTCAGGTAGCTTGATGCCTCAAGCTTTGTTCTTTTTGCTTAGGATTGTCTTAGCAATGCGGGCTCTTTTTTGGTTCCATATGAACTTTAAAGTAGTTTTTTCCAATTCTGTGAAGAAAGTCATTGGTAGCTTGATGGGGATGGCATTGAATCTATAAATTACCTTGGGCAGTATGGCCATTTTCATGATATTGATTCTTCCTACCCATGAGCATGGAATGTTCTTCCATTTGTTTGTATCCTCTTTTATTTCATTGAGCAGTGGTTTGTACTTCTCCTTGAAGAGTTCCTTCACATCCCTTGTAAGTTGGATTCCTAGGTATTTTATTCTCTTTGTAGTAATTGTGAATGGGAGTTCACTCACGATTTGGCTCTCTGTTTGTCTGTTATTGGTGTATAGGAATGCTTGTGATTTTTGCACATTGATTTTGTATCCTGAGACTTTGCTGAAGTTGCTTATCAGCTTAAGGAGATTTGGGGCTAAGATGATGGGGTTTTCTAAATATACAATCACGTCATCTGCAAACAGGGACAATTTGGCTTCCTCTTTTCCTAATTGAATACCCTTTATTTCTTTCTCTTCCCTGATTGCCCTGGCCAGAACTTCCAACCCTATGTTGAATAGGACTGGTGAGAGAGGGCATCTTTGTCTGGTGCAGGTTTTCAAAGGGAATGCTTCCAGTGTTTGCCCGTTCAGTATGATATTGGCTATGGGTTTGTCATAAATAGCTCTTATTATTTTGAGATACGTTCCATCAATACCTAGTTTATTGAGAGTTTTTAGCATGAAAGGCTGTTGAATTTTGTCAATGGCCTTTTCTGTATCTATTGAGATAATCATGTAGTTTTTGCCTTTGCTTCCATTTATGTGATGGATTACATTTATTGATTTGTGTATGTTGAACCAGCCTTGTATCCCAGGGTTGAAGCCAACTTGATCTTGGTGGATAAGCTTTTTGATGTGCTGCTGGATTTGGTTTGCCAGTATTTTATTGAGGATTTTTGCATCAATGTTCATCAGGGATATTGGTCTAAAATTCTCTTTTTTTGTTGTGTCTCTGCCAGGCTTTGGTATCAGGATGATGCTGTACTCATAAAATGAGTTAGGGAGGATTCCCTCTTTTTCTATTGATTGGAATAGTTTCAGAAAGAATGGCACCAGCTCCTTTTTGTACCTCTCATAGAATTCGGCTGTGAATCCTTCTGGTCTTGTACATTTTTGGTTGGTAGGCTATTAATAATTGCCTCAATTTCAGAGCCTGTTATTGGTCTATTCAGAGATTCAACTTCTTCCTGGTGTAGTCTTGGGAAGGTGTATGTGTCCAGGAATTTGTCCATTTCTTCTAGATTTTCTAGTTTATTTGCATAGAGGTGTTTATAGTATTCTCTGATGGTAGTTTGTATTTCTGTGGGATCGGTGGTGATATCCCCTTTATCATTTTTTATTGCATCTATTTGATTCTTCTCTCTTTTCTTCTTTATTAGTCTTGGTAGTGGTCTATCAATTTTGTTGATCTTTAAAAAAAACACAGCTGCTGGACTTATTGATTTTTTGAAGGGTTTTTGTGTCTCTATCTCCTTCAGTTTTGCTCTGATCTTAGTTATTTCTTGCCTTCTGCTAGCTTTTGAATGTGTTTGCTCTTGCTTTTCTAGTTCTTTTAATTATGATGTTAGGGTGTCGATTTTAGATCTTTCCTGCTTTCTCTTGTGGGCAATTAGTGCTACAAATTTGCCTCTACACACTGCTTTAAATGTGTCCCAGAGATTCTGGTATGTTGTGTCTTTGTTCTCACTGGTTTCAAGGAACATCTTTATTTCTGCCTTCATTTCATTATGTGCCCAGTAGTCATTCAGGAGCAGGTTGTTCAGTTTCCATGTAGTTGTGTAGTTTTGAGTGAGTTTCTTAATCCTGCGTTCTAATTTGATTGCACTGTGGTCTGAGAGACAGTTTGTTATAATTTCTGTTCTTTTACATTTGCTGAGGAGTGCTTTACTTCCAACTATGTGGTCAATTTTGGAATAAGTGAGATGTGGTGCTGATAAGAATGTATATTCTGTTGATTTGGGGTGGAGAGTTCTGTAGATGTCTATTAGGTCTGCTTGGTGCAGAGCTGAGTTCAAGTCCTGGATATCCTTGTTAACCTGTCTCATTGATCTGTCTAATATTTACAGTGGGGTGTTAAACTCTCCCACTATTATTGTGTGGGAGTCTAAGTCTCTTTGTAGATCTCTAAGGACTTGCTTTATGAATCTGGGTGCTCCTGTATTGGGTGCATATATATTTAAGATAGTTAGCTCTTCTTGTTGAACTGATCCCTTTACCATTATGTAATGGCCTTGTCTCTTTTGATCTTTGTTGGTTTAAAGTCTGTTTTATCAGAGACTAGGATTATAACCCCTGCTCTTTTTTGTTTTCCATTTGCTTGGTAGATCTTCCTCCATCCTTTTATTTTGTGCCTATGTGTGTCTCTGCGTGTGAGATGGGTCTCCTGAATACAGCACACTGATGGGTCTCGAGTCTTTATCCAATTTGCTAGTCTGTGTCTTTTAATTGGGGCATTTAGCCCATTTACATTTAAAGTTAATATTGTTATGTGTGAATTTGATCCCATCATTATGATATTAGCTGGTTATTTTGCCCATTAATTGATGCAGTTTCTTCCTAGCATCGATGGTCTTTACAATTTGGCATGTTTTTGCAGTGGCTGGTATGGGTTGTTCCTTTCCATGTTTAGTGCTTCCTTCAGGAGCTCTTGTAAGGGAGGCCTGCTGGTGACAAAATCTCTCAGCATTTGTTTGTCTGTAAAGGATTTCATTTCTCTTTCACTTATGAAGCTTAGTTTGGCTGGATATGAAATTCTGGGTTGAAAATTCTTTTCTTCAAGAATGTTGAATATTGGCCCCCACTCTCTTCTGGCTTGTAGAGTTTCTGCTGAGAGATCAGCTGTTAGTCCAATGGGCTTCCCTTTGTGGGTAACCCGACCTTTCTCTCTGGCTGCCCTTAACATTGTTTCCTTCATTTCAACCTTGGTGAATCTGACAATTATATGTCTTGGGGTTGCTCTTCTAGAGGAGTATCTTAGTGGTGTTCTCGGAATTTCCCCTGAATTTGAATTCTGGCCTGCCTTATTAGGTTTGGGAAGTTTTCCTGGATAATATCCTGCAGAGTGTTTTCCATCTTGGTTCCATTCTCCCCATCACTTTCAGGTACACCAATCAAACGTAGATTTGGTTTTTTCACATAGTCCCATATTTCTTGGAGGATTTGTCTGTTTCTTTTTACTCTTTTTTCTCTAAACTTCTCTTCTTGCTGCATTTCATTAATTTGATCTTCAATCACTGATACCCTTTCTTCCACTTGATCAAATTGGCTATTGAAGCTTGTGCATGCGTCACGTAGTTCTCATGCCATGGTTTTAAGCTCCATCAGGTCATTTAAGGTCTTCTCTACACTGTTTATTCTAGTTAGCCATTTGTCTAATCTTGTTTCAAGGTTTTTAGCTTCCTTGCGATGGGTTCGAACATCCTCCTTTAGCTTGAAGAAGTTTGTTGTTACCGACCTTCTGAAGCCTAGTTCTGTGAACTCATCAAAGTCATTCTCTCTCCAGCTTTGTTCCGTTGCTGGTGAGGAGCTGTGATCCTTTGGAGGAGAAGAGGTTCTCTGGTTTTTAGAATTTTCAGCTTTTCTGCTCTGGTTTCTCCCCATCTTTGTGGTTTTATCTATCTTTGGTCTTTGATGATGGTGACCTACAGATGGGGTTTTGGTGTGGATGTCCTTTTTGTTGATGTTGATGCTATTTCTTTCTGTTAGTTAGTTTTCCTTCTACCAGTCAGGTCCCTCAGCTGCAGGTCTGTTGGAGTTTGCTGGAGGTCCACTCCAGACCCTGTTTGCCTGGGTAACAGCCGTGGAGGCTGCAGAACAGCAAATATTGCAGAACAGCAAATATTGCTGCCTGATTCTTCCTCTGGAAGCTTCGTCTCAGAGGGGCACTCTGCTGTATGATGTGTCAATTGGCCCCCACTGGGAGATGTCTCCCAGTTAGGCTACATGGGGCTCAGGGACCCACTTGAGGAGGCAGTCTGTCTGTTCTCAGAGCTCAAACACTGTGCTTGGAGAACCACTGCTCTCTTCAGAGATGTCAGACAGTTTAAGTCTGCAGAAGTTTCTTCTGCCTTTTGTTCAGCTATGCCCTGCCCCCAGAGGTGGAGTCTACAGAGGCAGGCAGGCCTCATTGAGCTGTGGTGGGCTCCACCGAGTTCAAGCTTCCTGGCCGCTTTGTTTACCTACTGAAGCCTCTGCAATGGTGGATGACCCTCCCCCAGCCAGGCTGCCACCTTGCAGTTTGATCTCGGACTGCTGTGCTAGCAGTGAGCAAAGCTCCGCGGGCATGGGACCTGCTGAGCCAGGCACGGGATATAATCTCCTGGTGTGCCGTTTGCTAAGACCATTGGAAAAGTGCAGTATTTGGTTGGGAGTGTCCCGATTTTCCAGTACAGTCTGTCACGGCTTCCCTTGGCTAGGAAAGGGAAATCCCCTGACCCCTTGTGCTTCCTGGGTGAGGTGATGTCCCGCCCTGCTTCAGCAGCTCACCCTCGGTGGGCTGCACCCACTGTCCAACCAGTCTCAATGAGATGAACCAGGTACTTCAGTTGGAAATGCAGAAATCACCAGTCTTCTGAGTTGATCATGCTGGGAGCTGTAGACCAGAGCTGTTCCTATTTGGCCATCTTGGAATGGGCCTTTTTTTTTTCTCTTTTTGAAACAAAGTCTCACTCTGTCTCACAGGCTGGAGTGCAGTGGCATGATCTCAGTTCATTGCAACTTCCGTATCCCACGTTCACACGATTCTCCTGCCTCAGCCTCCCATAGCTGATATTACAGGCGCCCTCTACCATGCCCGGCTAATTTTTGTATTTTTAGTAGAGATGGGGTTTCACTATGTTGGCCAGGCTCATCTCGAACTCCTGACCTCAGGCGATCTGCCCTCCCTGGCCTCTCAAAGTGTTGGGATTACAGGTGTGAGCCACCTCGCCTGGCCTAGAAATTCTTTACTTGTCTTGCTGACGATATTACCCCTCAGAATGTAAAGAAATCAACAAGAGGGACTGTTTGCTGTTTATTACCGAATTCTGACCAATTAATGAAGAACTGATGGGTGAAGTGGAAACTTGTGGAACCATATGATGTCAGTTTGTGAGAGCATAAGGCTAGACATAGTAAGGTATTTTGCCTAAGAATTTAAGAGGGCAGACTTCAAAGTTCAGAGAAAAGAAAGGTAGCATGAGGGAAAAGAGTGAGGACAGGTCTGATACATATGACTTAAAAAAATTTTTTTTTTGAGACAGAGTCTCACTCTGTCACCCAGGCTGGAGTGCAGTGGTATAATCTCAGCTTGGGAGGCAACCTCTGCCTCCCAAGGTCAAGTGATCTTCCCACCTCAGCCTTTTGAGTAGCTGGTACTACAGACACTCATCACAACACCTGGCTAAGTTTTGTATTTTGTTGTAGAGACTGGGTTTCACCATGTTGCCCAGGCTGGTCTTGAACTCCTGGGCTCAAGCAATTCACCTGCCTCAGCCTCCTAAAATGCTGGGATAATAGGTATGAACCATTGTGCCTGGCCAGATGTGACTTTAAATCATGGCTATGCCATTTACCAGCTGTGTTACCTTGGTTAAGTTACTTAAACTCTCTGAGCTTCACTTTCTCACAGGAATCACTAAGGAGAAAGGGAAGAGAGAGAGTGAAAGAAGGAGGGAATGAAATGGAATCACCTACTTCACAGGGTTGTTATCTAATTAAATGAGATAGCACATGTGTAAGTGCTTAGCTCTTAGTGGGTATGCATTAATTGTTAGTTTTCCTGCACTTTCTACCTGGCTGCCTTCCCAAAAGGGTTGAAAGGCTCTTAAAAACTAAATTCTGACCATATATGTGTGAATTATTTTAAGGAACACGTAAAAGGAGGGGTATTTAAAGAAAATGATGCAAATACACAGAGAGTTCTTTGTTTTGAGATGGAGTTTTGCTCCTGTTGCCCAGGCTGGAGTGCAATGGCGCAATCTCAGCCCACCACAACCTTTGCCTCCTGGGTTCAAGCAATTCTCCTGCTTCAGCCTCCTGAGTAGCTGGGATTACAGGCATGTGCCACCATGCCTGGCCAATTTTGTATTTTTTTTTTTTTTTTAGTAGAGACAGGGTTTCTCCATGTTGGTCAGGCTGGTCTTGAACTCCCGACCTCAGGTGATCTGCCCACCTTGGCCTCCCCAAGTGCTGGGATTACAGGCATGAGCCACCATGCCTGGCCGACAGAGGGTTCTTTGATGGTGAGACATTAAAAATGTAGAAAGAAGAGCATCTGACCAAGGAAGAATATAAGATGGTAAGATGGAACTGCCTGAGTCATGTCAGGAAGGCCTGGCCCAAAATGAGCTAATGCTAGGAGTTAAAAAAACAGAGGCCATTTACAGCTTAGTTTGCATCAAAAAACAAATCAAGGAAGCCTTCAAGTCCATTTGGGGCACATAGTATGTTTTAGTTATGATTAGTTTTTTAAATTATAAAAGTAATATAAGCACATGTAAAAAAAATTCCAATAGTACCACAGGGTATAAAATGAAAAATAAAATGGTGCAATGCTTACCAGACAACAAAGATAAATATGACCCTGTAATTCCTACTTTGCTTTGGTCTTCTCTGCCATCCAAACTCTGAACATTAGATTGGAAAGGGTCAAGTAGACATTGGCAAGAGGCAACTGGGGATCATGGTAAGTAAGAAAGCACCAAGGTGCTTTAAATAAGTCTCTTGACCTGGACAAATTGTATGTCAGGATGTTGAGAGAACCTGTAGTGAGATCGCTAAACTGGTGTTTGTAACCTTTGGGGAATCATGGGGAATGAGAGATGCCCCAAAGCCTAGAGAAGGATTATGCTTTTCTTTTTTTGAGATGAAGTCTTGCTCTGTCACCCAGGCTGGAGTGCAGTGGCGCGATCTCGGCTCACTGCAAGCTCCGCCTCCCGGGTTCACACCATTCTCCTGCCTCAGCCTCCCGAGTAGCTGGGACTACAGGCACCCGCCACCACACTCGGCTAATTTTTTTGTATTTTTAGTAGAGACGGGGTTTCACCGTATTAGCCAGGATGGTCTTGATCTCCTGACCTCGTGATCTGCCCGCCTCGGCCTCCCAAAGTGCTGGGATTACAGGGGTGAGCCACTGCACCCGGCCCCCCTCTTTTTTTTTTTTTTGGAAGAAGATAGATTTCACAAGCTTTAGACAAGAAGGTTTCATCTTAATCCCAAGCAAGTTTCTGGAATACGTTATTGGAAGGAATGGTTTGCACGAGAGTCTTTAGAGGGGAGCTAGTGATCACAAAGAGTTTATAAACCCTTTACCTAAGAATAGCTTAAGACAGAGTAAGCTCATTTTCTTTTCTGAAATGAGCTTAGTAAATCAACATAAATGGGTAAAGCTTCGAAAATAGGTAAACTGTAGCTGGGTTCCAGCAAGGCATTGACAAAAATCACTCATGACATTCTTGTGAAAAGGCTGGAAAAGTGTAGATAGTACAATTATTGAGCAGGCAAATGATCATCCCAAAGTCTGCTATTAACGGATCAATGTTTAAGCTATTTATATACTAGTTTATTACCTATTGCCCCCACTAGAATGTAAGCTCTTTGAAGGAGAGACTTGGTCCTCTATTTTGTTCACCACTTTATCTCTTGTACCATGAAGTGTCCAGTCCATTAGCAGGAAGTGTTCAGGAAATATTTGTTGTGTGAATGAAATAACCCAGAAGTAAGACTGCAAAGCACTTCACCAAGCTCTGTCTCAGCCCTCTCCTGTTCAGTGTTTTATCATATACTTGGTTAAAGCCACTAGCTGGCATGCTGATCAAATGTGCAGATGATGTCAACCGGAGAGGGATAAGTAACATACTTAAAGACAGTCTCCGCATCCAAAAAGATTAGCTGGCAAGAGCAATTTAATAGTGATACAATCAATTAGATGGTTTTTTGTTGTTGTTGTTGTTGTTGTTTGTTTTTTTGAGATGGAGTTTCGCTCGTTGCCCAGACTTGAGTGCAATGGCACGATCTCGGCTCACTGCAACCTCCACCTCCCAGGTTCAAGCGATTCTCCTGCCTCAGCCTCCCGAGTAGCTGGGATTATAGGCATGCGCCACCACGTCCGGCTAATTTTTGTATTTTTAGTAGAGACGGGGTTTCTCCATGTTGGTCAGGCTGGTCTCAAACTCCAACCTCAGGGGATCCACCTGCCTCGGCCTCCCAAAGAGCTGGAATTACAGGCATGAGCCACCACACCCAGCCAATTAAGATGTTTTAAAAACTGGAAGTAGGCCGGACATGGCGGCTCATGCCTGCAATCCTAACATTTTGGGAAGCTGAAGCAGGAAGATCACTTGAGCTCAGGAGTTTGAGACCAGTCTGGACAACATAGTGAGACCTCGTCTCTACTAAAAATAATAATAAAAAAAATTAGCTAATCATGGTGGTGCATGCCTGTGGTCCCCACTACTCGGGAGGCTGAGGCAGGAGGATCGCTTGAGCCTGGGAGTTTGAAGCTGCAGTGAGCTATGATTGAGCCACTGCACTGTGGCCTGGGTGACAGAGCAAAATGCTGTTTCAAAAACAAACACAAAAACCTGGAAGTACAAGCAGAGACATTAATTAATGGCCGTATGTGTAGAAAAAAAGACTTAGAAGTTTTCATTCTTCTTTCAACAAATATTTATTGGAAGTACCAGGCAGGCCAGGTACAGTGGCTCACACCTGTAATCCCAGCACACTGGGAGGCAGAGGCGGGCAGATCATTTGAGCTCAGGAGTTCAAGAGCAGCCTGGGCAACATGGTGAAATCCCATCTCTACAAAAAATAGAAAAATTAGCCGAGTGTGGTGGCACTCCTCTGTAGTCCCAGCTACTTGGAAGACTGAGATGGGAGGATCATTTGAGCCCAGGAGGCGGAGGTTGCAGTGAGCTGAGATTGCACCACTGCCCTCCAGCCTGGGCAACAGAGCAGGACCCTATCTCAAAAAAAAAAAAGCATGCCAGGCACTGTGCTAGACCCTGGGATTATACAATGGTGAGGAAAACACAACATCTTCTCTCATGGAGCTTAAAGACTATTGAGGGAAATGGACATTAATCAAATTATTCCACAAACAAATGTATTTATTTTAAGCTGTGAAGAATAAAACAATGCTGAGAGCATAGAATAAGAGAACCTGACCTAGTTAGGGAAAGCTTTTCCGAGGAACTGACACATGAGCCGACTTCTCAAAGATAAGTAGGAGCAAACTAAGGTGAAGGCAGGGAAGAGCAAACAGTGAGCCTGGTGAGTCAACAACATGAAGGGCCTGCTTCGATGCCATGTGGTTTCTTTCCCTTCTCCTCGGCGCGGCGGGGGTCAGGGTCAGGGCCTGGTGGCAGGTTCAGCTAGAGACTCAGCTTGCTTGCTCTCTAGACTGGCGGCTCCCTTGATAAGTTGGCCAGAGTGTTCACTGGGGCTTGGGCCAAAGGGGCAGCCTCTTGGTCAGGTTGGTGAGGTTAGGGCTGGGGAGACAACCAAAATGAGTAGGAGATTGGGATCATACAGAGAGAATGAGCCAATAAGTGAATATCGGAGGTTAATCAGCCAGGCTTCTAATGTTGAAAGAGTTACAAATAGGGAAAGGGGAGAAAGCTAGAATAAATCCACTGGTGTTGGATTGAAAATGGAGCTATCATCAGCCAGGTGCGGTGGCTCACGCTTATAATCCCAGCATTTTGGGAGGCCGAGGTGGGTGGATCTCCTGAGGTCAGGAGTTCGAGACTAGCCTGGCCAACATGGCGAAATCTCGTCTCTACTAAAAATACAAAAATTAGCCAGGCGTGGTGGCACATGCCTGTTGTCTCAGCTACTTGGGAGGTTGAGGCAGGAGAATCGCTTGAACCCGCGAGGCAGAGGTTGCAGTGTGCCGAGATAGTGCCATTGCACTCCAGCCTGGGCGACACAGCAAGACTCCATCTAAAAAAAAAAAAAAAAAGGAAGAAAAGAAAATGGAGCTATCAGTATGAACTCATGATTTTCTATGTGTGCATGTATACGTATACATTCATGTATACGTATGTACACATACACACATTTATTTCCCAGCTCTGTCCACTGAGAGGACCTAGAAATAATGTCACCCTCGTAACAATGAGTACACCTCTAGGACCCAGATCTTGGACACTACCACTCTGTTATAAGGCATCATGGCTCCTTGGAGAAATGACTGATTCCGGGTCTGGCACAGGGAAAGTACAAGATAAGCTCTGGTGCATCTTATTGTGCCACAAAATAAGGAAGTGCTGAAAGAATGATGGGGACATGTCAAATGGGGGTAAGGACCCAGCTTTGGGCAGCAAAATAAATAATGATAATGGCTTATAACCCATTTAATAAAACAGGAATCCATTAGTCTGTACTAAAATGTATTTTAAAAACATGAATAAATGGGGGAGAAGAAAAACCTCTACCTTACCAATGCCAACTAATAAATGAAGAAGGAATGATGGAAGCAGAAAAATCAACATTTAGCAACCATCACAGTACAAATGTTCAGGCAAGAATCACCAATGGATGCTAAAACTAGTGGTGAAAGTTTAATGAGGAATGTGGTATTTACTTAGTCTCAAACTATCTTTCACCAAGTACCTCATAATTAATTATTAACCACTAAGTACAAAATATTTAGCAACTGACTTTACATTGGAGGGACCTGGCAGACATCTTCTTAACTTCAGTAACAGGGCAAATTGACATTGTGTGCTTGCTGGTATGATGCACTGAGAACACATCATTTTTTTGTGGTATGCCTACCCAAAATGCATAAACTGAAGCTAATCATTAGGAAACATCAGAATCACCTAAATTGAGGTGCATGGTACAAAGTAATTAGCCTGTACTCTTCAAAAATGTCAAGGTCATAAAAGATAAGGAAAGATAGAGGAATCATTTCAGTTTGTAGGAGATGGTAGAGACATGACAACTAAATACAACTTATAATCCTGAACTTAGGAAGGACTTTACTAAGTTAATCAATCAGTGAAATTTGAATGCGGTCTGTGGATTAGATGGTAGAATTGAATCATTGTTAATTTCCTAATTTTGATGGTTGTACTGTGGTTATGTAAGAGAGTATCCCTGTTTTTATGAAATACTCACTGAAGCATTAAGGGGAAATGGGGCAGGATGTCTGCAAATTAATCTCAACTGGTTCAGAAAGAAACTGAGAGAGTGACAGGAAGGCAATGTGGTAAAAAATAAATAGAGAAGCTAGATAAAGGGTGTATGTCAATTCTTTGTGCTTGGTTGCAACTTTTCTTAAGTCTGAAACTATGTCAAAATCAAAAGTTTAAAAATGTTAATACAAATCAACTGGAGGAAAAAGGTAGTGTAATCTTATGGTACACTAATGCCAGTCTACCCAGAAAGAGGCTGCTCAACTGTATTGGTCAGGCCTCACTGGAACATGGGGCTTGGCTTTTGGAAGGTGAGGTGACCAGATCACATGAGGAACAACTAAGGGGTCTGAGGATGTTTACCTCGAAGGAGAAAAAGCCTGGAGGACAAAGATAGGTATGGCTTCTGTCTTCAGAGGCATCTCCAAGGGGCATCTGTGACACAGGAAGCAGATTTGTTACAGGGAGACAGACTTCTGTTTAGTATGAGGTAGGACATTTTACCAATTAGAGAGCAAAATAGGTGGGTTCAGCTATCTCAGGAGTTCCCTGTCATGGGATAAGTTCCTTTTTTTGTTTTTCGAGATGGAGTCTTGCTCTGTCACCTAGGCTGGCATACAGTGGCTCGATCTCAGCTCACTGCAACCTCTGCCTCCTGGGTTCAAACGATTCTCCTGCCTCAGCCTCCCGAGTAGCTGGGACTACAGGCACGCGCCACCATGCCTGGCTTTTTTTTTTTTTTGTATTTTTAGTAGAGATGGAGTTTTGCCATGTTGGCCAGGCTGGTCTTGAACTCCTGGCCTCAAGTGATCTGCCCACCTCAGCCTCCCAAAGTGCTGGGATTACAGGCACAAGCCACTACGCCTGGCCTGGAATAAGTTCTGTTAGAAACTGGGCAACGGATTCTCAAGGATGTTAGAGAGAGATTTCATGAATCAGATAAATGCTGGCCCTGGTGACCACTAAGGTCATTCCAAATAAGAGTCTGGGATTCTTTGATATCTTCAGGGATTAGGAATTTGAGCACTTTGGGAATAAAATGCAATCTGTGTTGAACTGGGATGAACATTCTCTTTTGTTCAGATGGGGCATAAACCATCTTGCTCTCACATGGTCTATTTCAATATCATCCTTAGCACTTTGGAAAATTCATTTGTCCCCCAGAAATGAGCTGGTCACCAAGGTAAATTCAGCATGCTTTTATTTTAGAAAGTTTATTCAACAACATGAAAACAGGGTCTGAGCAAACAGAAACAAAAGCTCAAGAGAAACTCTGGCAAAAATTTAAACAGTCAGCATCTCGGGACAATGTATCTTCTTCATGTGGCCATGAGTTTGCCTAATCTGACTTGCTCCAGTAGCCATGTTCATGAAAAACTGGGCCCCTGTTGTTACTCAATGCTTCCACAAGCTGACTATACAGCATATTCATCTGGGAAAGAGAACAACAAATAGATTTCTTGAGGGGAAACAGAAATGTGGGAAAGCTTCCCAGACCCACGATGATGGCATGAAAGTCTAACCGTTACCTTCGGAGATCTGAAGCATCTCAGATTTGGGGAGAAAATAGTCCTCTCTTGAGGAAAGGGAATCCCCTATTATAAGGGAGAAGATACTTAACTATAAAATATCCTTTGCTCTTATTTGGTAACAAGGCTTTTTCTCTACCAAACCTCTCCTGGTTAGCCAATGGCCCAGAACTCTGCAACTGAGAATAGTTCCTGGAGAAAATGCCTTTTTCAACAGTTATTGCTTTGAGCAGAGGCCAGTCCTTTCCCACATGCACTGGCACTGACAGTGATGCATCTTTCCAGAGCTCACTCTTGGCATTCCTCTTAATTAGATTCCATTTGCTATCCTTAAATTTCCCCCTGTTCTCTGTCCTTCTTGGTGTTTGCTCTAAGGAATTACTGTTTATGGTCTCCTGATTCTTGAAGTTATGTGGAACCATTGAGAGGAACAATGAGCAAGATCCTTTCCTAGCCAAGGAGGATGGGGTTGAGTCCTTGTGGAGAGCCCAGCCATAACCTCTTGCCCCCTAGGTCATGTCATCTGCCCTAGCCCTCTCCCTCCTTACCTGAGTTTCATAGCTTTCCTTGAAGGAGGTAAGGTGGTTAAGGAAACGCAAGGCCAGGCCACACCACTTTTCAGCAGATACATACTTGCTCCTGCTAAACATAAGTACTCCGGTATTCCAGGACTTGACCATCAGCCACAGAATCTCCATTTCTGGGTAGTCTTTCTGAAATCCAAGAACAGAAATTTTGCAGTTATTACTGTCACAGTTCACTGTGGCACTACCTGTATCCATGCTATGTCCCTTTATTACTAAACAAACAATAGGAGCTCTGCTGATGTTTAGGAAGGTCTGTGCTCCTGGAGAGTGTAGGAGGAGAGCACTTTGAAGGTTTGTCAGCTGTAGAATGTTCCATAGCAAGATCTCATGAAGAGACGTAAACCGAGGTCCTCTCTGACTGAAGGAAAGAATTAGAAAGATTCCTAATCTTCCTGAGGCACGAGAAAAACCTGCATACTGTTTGGGGCTTCCCTTGATTCTGTCTTCAGTCAATTACCTCCCTAATACCTACCTCTACTTTTCGGATAAGGTTGTCAAGAAGCAGTTTTATTGAATTTCTTAATTTCTGTCACCAGAATTAGTCCATATTTGGAGTAGAAATTATATTCATCTTCAGAGTTAAAGATATCTACCTAGCTATGAACACAGCACACATTTCTAAGATGGTCCCTTAGCCTTATCAGTGGTCTTTAACATGACTAATCACAAGATTATATTTGCTTCTTCACAATACTTTGCAATAGTGAAAAGTATTAGTCTAAGAAGCTACTTTCTTGGTTCTTGCATAGGAGATGGAACACAAAGAAAGCATTCATGTTAAAGCCCCAGAAGGGAGAAATGTGATAGGAGACACATTAGGCAGTAGCTTTTTGAGAGTGTCAAGAATGCTGTCTCAGCTGTCATCCTTTCATTCATTTGGATCCAAAAAGAAATTACTATACATAAAACACTGTGATAATGAGGGCACTAAGAGGGAAAAGACAAAACTTTTATCCTAAAGGTTGTGCAATGCTTTTGGGGACACAAGGCATCCACATGTAAAGATGACTTCACAAGGTATGTGATTAAGAGACACAAACATTAGGTGCTCTCATTCAGTTAAAGAAATGAGCACTAGGATATTCCAGTCAGAGGCGGTCTAGTCTCTGCTTGAAACACTACTCCTCATCCTTGTCCACTTCATAGACTTATACTTTTTCTTCAAATTCACAAGAACAGTTAGTTGTCTGTTCCCACAGTGAGCTTTCCATTCCTCTAATATAACTTATGTTATATTGTTTTGAAATGCTATGTATTTATCTCCTCCAGACTATTGAGTTCCTTGAGGTACAGGGAATTTTTCCTGTGCATTTTTGTATCTTCAGAGTCCAGCACTGTGCCTGGCACATAAGAGGCACAACAGATGTTTGCTGAATGAATGAATGAACAAATGAATCAATATCCAGTCAGATGCCACCTCCTCAGTGAGGATTTCCCTGGCTCTCCACAATTTCTTGCTCAAACCTCTTTGCCCCTCTGCTACTTTGTTCACAGCACCATAATAGTACTTTGAACACTGTACTGCCTGTCTCCCCCACTAGGCAGGGAGCCCCTTGAAGGTAAAATGACATTTGCCTTTGCTTGGCACAGTGTCTGATACAGGGTATGAGTGTTGTGATTTTAATGTTGTGAATGAAAAAAACGACTTAAACAAACAAACAAACATGATCTTAGGGTAGATGAGTAGGATCTACATATACAGAGATTATATGAAATGTGCAGAATAGGCAAAGCCATAGAGACAGAAAGGAGATTTGTGGTTGCCAGGGGCTGGGGAAGGGAGGTATGGGGAAGGACTGCTAATGGGTATAGAGTTTCTTTTGGGGATGACGAAAATGTTCTAGAATTAGATAATGGTGATGGTTGCACAATCTTGTGAATATACTATAACTCACTGAACTGTATACCTTAATGTGAGTTTTATGATATATGAACTAAATCTCAATTAAAAAGAAAAATATAGATATTCAGAGAAAGAGAAGGGCATTCCATGTGGGTAGAACAGAATAAATGAAGACTTGGATTGTACTTGAGAACAAGCATGTCTTAGGAAGACCAAGAGTTCTTTGGCCTAAGCAGACGATTTATGTAGAGGAGTTAACGGGAAATAAGACTGGAAATGTAGGATGGGGCTTCCTAAGCCTTTCCTCAATGTTCTTCCTCAGAACACTAGTGTCATGAGAAATGTTAACAGATGGTCTATGAAAATAGAGTTCTTTAGTCAAATACATTTTGGAAATGCCGCATTCTATATATCACCCTTTTGGAGCATTATAATGCACATTAGTTCACTGAAAGTTTAGGGAAGTTTTACAGTAAAGAAACCATGGAACTTTGTCTAACCCAGGGTATGTGGAACGTTTGCTAACATCTTGTGGGCTGGAGTGTTAAGGGTTTTTGCATTACAGGCTTCAGATTTTGAAATTTATCCTGCTGGCAACGGGAAGGCACTGAAACTTTTTGAGAAGGAGAGTGATATGATGAAAGTGTAGTTTTAATAAGATAGAAATGCCAGTGGTGTTTAGAACAGACCTCTGTGTGGGAAAACACAGACAGGGAGACGTGTTTAAAGGGAGTTATGGCCTGGCGCAGTGGCTCACACCTGTAATCCCAGCCCTTTGGGAGGCCAAGGCGGGCAGATCACCTGAGGTCGGGAGTTTGAGACCAGCCTGACCAACATGGAGAAACCCCGTCTCTACTAAAAATACAAAATAGCTGGGTGTGATGGCGCATGCCTGTAATCCCAGCTACTCGGGAGGCTGAGGCAGGAGAATCGCTTGAACCCAGGAGGCGGAGGTTGTGGTGAGCCGAGATTGTGCCATTGCACTCCAGCCTGGGCAACAAGAGTGAAACTCCAAACTCCGTCTCAAAAAATAAAATAAAGGCCCGGCGTGGTGGCTTGTGCCTGTAATCCCAGCACTTTGGGAGGCCGAGGCAGGCAGATCACGAGGTCAGGAGATCAAGAACATCCTGGCTAACATGGTGAAACCCTGTCTCTACTAAAAATACAAAACATTAGCCGGGCGTGGTGGCAGGCACCTGTAGTCCCAGCTACTCGGAAGGCTGAGGCAGGAGAATGGCGTGAACCTGGGAGGCGGAGCTTGAAGTGAGCCAAGATCGCACCACTGCACTCCAGCCTGGGCGACAGGGCGAGATTCTGTCTCAAAAAAATAAATAAATAAAAATAAAAATAAAAATAAAATAAAATAAAATAAAAGGAGTTGTGTGATCTAAGAATGAAGTGATGAGGGTCAGAACTAAAATAGTGACAATTTAGATGGACAGATGTAAGAATCATTTAAAGGAAGAATCAATAGAACTTGGTAACTGATTTGATATGGGGAATGACAGGTCAAGTGAAAATGGCTCTAAGGTATGTAGTTTGAATGGCTGAAAGAATGCTGGCATCACTGAAAGAAAAAATTGAAGGACATGTTTCTGGGGATAAGGGATAAAGACAACAATAAGTTCTATTTTAAACATGTTGGCTTGAGGTAACTCTGGAGATAAGCAGGCTGTTGCAGATATGGATTGGAACTCAGGTAATAGTTAAGTGTATTAATTCACTTAAAGGACAGAGTACAGAATACAGAGTAGCAAAGAGTAGAGAATATTGGAAATGTTCATAGTTGGGTGGTAAGAGGGAAAAGAACGCAGAGGAGTGGCGAGAAAATAAAGGACAAAGGAAAACAGAATTTCAATAAGGAGGCAGTGGTCAATAACGAAGGCCAGGGAAAAGAGACCATCATATTTGCCTAGACGGTGGTAATTTGTGGTCTTGTAAAGTGTGGCTGACAGTGCAGAATGTGAGGGAAAGACTGACTCAAGATGAGGACAAATAGGTTAGTAGGATCTTGTATACCACATTCAAGATTTTGGTCTTTATTTTAAGAGCAATGGGAAACTACTAAAGAGGATTTCAAAAGGTCATGCATACTCAAAAATGTAAAAGATTGGCTGGGCATGGTGGATCACACCTGTAACCCCAGGACTTTGGGAGGCCGAGGTGGGCGGATCACGAGGTCAAGAGATCGAGACCATCCTGGCCAACATGGTGAAACCTCATCTCTACTAAAAATACAAAAATTAGCTGGGCGTGGTGGCGGCTGCCTGTAGTCCCAGCTACTGGGGAGGCTGAGGCAGGGGAATCGCTTGAACCTGGGAGGCAGAGGTTGCAGTGAGCCGAGATTGCACCACTGCACTCCAGCCTGGCGACAGAGAGAGACTCCATCTCAAAAAAAAAAAAAAAAAAAAGGAAAAGAACACCTTGGTTGCTGGGCAAAGAAAGGAAGGAAGAAAGCAAGAGTAGATGCGAGACCAGTTAAAAGGTTCCTGAGATCACTAAAGTAGCTAAGATAAAAGGTGTGTAACTTGAACTAGGTTACTGATGGTGAAAGATAGGAGGAAGTAGATGAATTTGAGAGATATTTGGGAGGTCAAATTGATAGTACTTGGTGATAGATTAGAAGTGGGAGTGAGGGAGGTGCTGAGGATGACTCCTAGATGTCTGGCTTGGGCAACCAGAAGAATGATGGTGTCATCCAATGAGTTAGGGAACACTCGAGTTTTATTTTAATTTGCATTAGTTGCCCTCATGCCCAGCATTGCTTATGAAAATCATTAATCCTCAATAAAGAAATGCATCCACACAGCTACTGACCTGAAAGCCACATGGACTTGCCTACGTGTAATACAAATCAATGTCAGCAAACTGAGGTGTTTGCTCTGATGGTTTTTGGGGCCACATATTGGAAACCAGTTTTCTCTGTCCTCAACATCTTAATACATATGGCAGCCACGTAGATCTCTAACTGAATCGTAGGTATTCTGGAGCACAAATGCCTGTCCTTTTAGGCTCTCCATAGATTCCCAAAGTAAATAGTATATGCGTCAGCTTTATTAAGATACAATTAAAAAAAATACCATAGTTTACCTAAAGTGTACAATACGGTGGTTTTTAGTATATTCACAGTATTCACAGAGTTCTGCCACCATCACCACAATCAATTATGGAATATTTTCATTCCTCCAAAAGGAAAGCCCATGCCCATTGGCTCCATATTCCCCCTGCCCCCAGCCAATATCCTTCCATTTCCTCTCAACCTGCCCCCCTACCCCACTAAGCCCTGGGCAACCATTACTCTCATTTCTGTCTCTTATAGATTGGCCTTTTCTGGACATTTAAGATAAATGGGGCCAGGCAGTATGTGGGCCCTTGTGACTGACATCTTTCACTTACCATGTTTTCAAGGTTTATCCATGTTATAGCACGTGTTAGTACTTCATTCCTTTCAATGGACAAATAGTATTCCATTGAATGGAAATACCACATTTTGTTTACCCATTCATTGGCTAACAGACATTCAGGCTGTTTCCATTTTGGGCTATATGAATAACTTTGCTATGAACATTTGCTATGAGTCTTTGGACACATGTTTTCATTCCTCTTGGGTATACACCTACCAGTGGAATTTCTGGGTCACAGGGTAACTATGTTTAACCTTCTGGGAAGCTGCCAGACTTTTTCAAAGCTAGAACAATATGAACAATAAAATAAAGTAATATTGTATTATAACCCAAAGTATAAAATACATATCTGCCTGGGTGTGGTGGCTCATGCCTATAATCCCAGCACTTTGGAAGGCCAAGGAGGGTGAGTTGCTTGAGCTCAGAAGGCTGAGACCAGCCTAGGAGACATGGTGAAACCGCATCTCTACCAAACATACAAAAAATTAGCTGGGTGTAGTGGCATGTGCCTGTAGTCTCAGCTACTTGGGAGGCTGAGGTGGGAGGATCTCTTGAGCCCAGGAGGTCAAGGCTACAGTGAACCATCATCATGCCATTGCACTCCAGCCTGGGTGATGGAGTGAAACTCCATTTCAAAAAAAAACCCACAAAACTTATGGGTTTTTTTTTTTTTTTCATAGAGACAGAGTGTCACTTTATTGCCCAGGCTGGTCCCAAACTTCTGGCTTCAAGTGAACCTCCCACCTCGGCCTCCGAAAGTGCTGGGATTACATGCATGAGCCACTCCACCAGGCCTAAAATGTTTTGTGGTATCTTGTGCTATTTATTAATTCATGTAACCAAAACTATTTGTTTCTTATACAGCTTCTGAGTGGGTCCTCTCCATTCCATGATTTAAAAAAATGCTTTCCTCTGTTTTTTCCTAATGCTTTTATAGCTTTGATTTTATGTTTAGCTCTTTAATCTATCTGGATTTTCTTTATTTCTTCCTTTTGGACTTTATTTTTGTGCATGGTATAAGGCAAAAAATAATACTATCACTTATATAGTACTTACTATGTGCTGCTATAAGTGCTTTATATATATTAAGTTATTTAATACTAATAATACTGTAAGGTAGGCACTTTTTTTAGCTTTTATTTATTTATTTATTTTTCATAGAGACAAGATCTCGCTATGTTGGCCAGGCTGGTCTTGAACTCCTGGCCTCAAGCGATACTCCTGCCTTTGCCTCCCAAAGTGCTGAGATTATTATTATATTTATTTTACAGATGAGGATACAGAGGTATACATAATTAATTAATAAGACCAAAGTCATACAGCTAATAAATGGTGTAGCCAGAATTTATTTGAACTGGCTATGTGGCTCCAAAGTCTGTTCTCTTAACCACTATGCTATAACGCCCCTCAGTTTAAAAATAAGGATGTAACTTTGCTTTTTAAATTGTCCCAATACCATTTTACCAATTGTTCCCTCAGTGATGTGATATACCTTCTCCATTGCATACAAAATTCTCATAGATAGGTGGATCTCCTTCTGGGCTCAGTCCTGTTCTATTAATCTCTTTGTAGATTTTTGCACTAACGCCATACTTTTAAAATTAATATCATTTTACAGTTTTAAAAGTATTTGATAAGGCAAATCCTTCCTTGTTCTTTTACAAAAAAATGTTTTGGTTCATTTTCTTTTAGGGAAGAATTTTAGAATCATCAAGTTTCATTAAAAATCCTATTGAGATTTTAATTTTGACTGAATTTATTGCATTGAATTTAGGGAAACTGACTTTATACTGTTAGGGCTTTCCTGTCCAAGAACATGGTATATATTTCCATTTGTTTGAGACTTATGCATTCTTGAAAGCAGAATGGAACCATCTGTAGGCAGAGAGTAAAAATGATGGACAGGCAGTAAAATGCCTCAGGAAGTAGAAGGGGATTGAACTGACAGTGCAAGGTTGAGAAAATTTCTTTTGAAAAAAGAAGAAAGGCGAGTAGATAGGTACAGTGGTAGAATGTTATGGTTGAGACATGGGCCAATGAGGGATCTCATATGTGATGCCCTTGATCTTCTCAACTGAAATGATATGATGAGATCATCTAATGGGGAATGAGGTAGGTCTAAGTTTTTACGAGATTAGAAAAGGTTTGAAGCAGCCACTTTACTTGAGTTTGCCAAAAAGTTGACAAGAATAAAAGAATTTCTGAGCAGCAATGAGAACCCACTGAAAGCTTAAGAGAATGAATCTGTACTGGGCCAGATCTAGATGGTTCTGTAACTTTCTTTAGTGCTTCTGCTGCTCAAGATCAGGAGCAGAAGAACTGATGGTGGCAAGGTACCAGGTTTGGAAAAAAATGAAACAGCAGGAATAATCAAAAGAAGAGAGAAAGAGAGAAGGAAGGGGAGGAAAGAAGGGAGGGAAGAAGGAAGGAAGCAAATAAAGAAATAAAGAAAAGAGAAAGAAAGAGAAAAAGAAAAAAAAGGTAGTTAGACTGGACTATAATAGAGTGGGAAAAGACGAGTGATTTGAAGTTCAAGTGAGAACAGAGAATAGATATGGGGAAGTAAGGGAGATTAGACTCAATAGAAAAGTGTTGCGTTAGTTACCAATCTTGAAGATGGAGCAGTGCCACAGTGGGTGGCTTATATGGGAGGTAGACAGTGGCTAAAAAGTGAAAAACGGAAACTGTGAGGTACAAGAATTGCTAACATGGATGCCAAAGTCACTTAGGATAATAAATAACAATGAAGTTACCAAGGAAGGAAAAGGTGGGTCCAGGACATGACAACATTGGTGATGAAGAGATATAGGTTTTAAGTGAAGAGAAGCCGTAGGAAGGTGGTATATAAATAGTACAAAGTGCCACCATGGAGCAAAGATCCAGGTAATTTAGTCCCTTCTGCTGAGAAAAAGGGAGTTGGAAAAGATGAGACCTCCATAAAAATTGGTAGTGAGGGACACGTTTTCTTCAGGGAAGATTCTGTTTTGTTCTAAGAAGAAGGGAGAGAAGGAGGTGAAGGTTGATGATAAAGAGAATATTGACTATTGCCTGGGAAAAACTCTGTCTTGTTTTGGGGGTTGAATGAGGTTATGGATAGATAGCCTTAAGGGTCTAGGTAAGGATTTGGGAAATACAGAGTTGTTAAAAGATTTGAGGGAAAGGGAGTGATAGAGCAAAAGTTGTGTTTTAGGGAGATATATTTGATAGGGATGCACAGGAAAAAATGGAGAAGAGAAGAAAGAGCCAGAGACCAATTAGGAAACTACAAAGCTGTAGGAGAGACACAATATCAAAGTCTGACTCAAAGATGGCTTTGTATGAACCTCAATTCCAGTCTCAGGGAGACGTGAGGCTTGGAAGGAGGAAGATTTAGATGAAAGAAGGCTGGGTGCAGGGGCTCACACCTATAATCCCAGCACTTTGAGAGGACATGGCAGGAGGATTGCTTGAGCCCAGGAATTTGAGACCAGCCTGGGCAACATAGTAAGACCTCCTCTCAATTAAAAAAATTTTATTAAAAAATAGATGAAAGAAAACCCAAGGACCATTGTCCTATGAAGAAATAACACGGCTGCAATTTTTAGCTTTGCCATTATATAGTGGTATGACCTTGTGTCAGATATTTAACCTTTCAATGCCTCAATTTGCAAAATAATGAGCTTAAATTAGGTAACTGCAAAGATCATTAGTTTCCAGTTCTAAATTTTCTCAGTCATTGAATGAAGCTTTACCTTATATTTCCTTTAGATCCCAATTGCCTAATCTATGAACTTATATAAGATTGGCAGAAGTAGGAACTGAGATGAAATTGAACGAGTAGAAGGCCAAACAAGAGACAAAAGATACTGATAAATGACCTTCTCAAACTTTAATGTGCATAAAAGACACTTGGAAATATATATATATATATATATATATATATATATATATATTTTTTTTTTTTTTTAAGATGGAGTCTCACTCTGTTGCCCAAGCTGGAGTGCAGTGGTGTGATCTTGGCTCATTGCAACCTCCGCCTCCTAGGTTCAAGCAATTCTTCGGCCTCAGCCTCCCAAGTAGCTGGGATTACAGGCGCCTACCACTACGCCCGGCTAACTTTTGTAATTTTGGTAGAGACAGGGTTTCACCATGATGGCCAGGCTGGTTTTGAACTCTGACCTCAAGTAATCCATCCGCCTCGGCCTCCCAAAGTGCTAGGATTACAGGCGTGAGCCACCGTGCCCGGCCGGAAGTATAGCTAAAACGCAGACTGATTCAGTAGGTCTGGGGCCTAAGATTCCATGCTTCTAACAAGCTCCTAGGGGATGCTGATCACGCTTTGGGAAGCAAACTCTTAGAGAATGTAGCTCAGTAGTTTGAATCACCTTAGCTTCCCTTGTAAAAGGAAAGAGTCTGTGTTCTTCTGGGCTTCTTGGTTACAAAATGCCTTTGTGACTCTGTGACTCTGACATCAGCTGTGAGGATTAGGTTTGTCCCTTCTCTTTAAGTGTAGGTTTCCCCCCCACCATTATTTAAGTCTTTGTATATTCTTAAAAATGAACCAAGAAATTTCCACTTCCATGAGACGGAATAAATGTACTTATCCCTATTCTTCCTGCTAAATAAAACTAACTCCTGAACATTATACATAAAACAAACATAAGAAACCTCTGAAAGGTGTAGAGAAAGGGAAGACCTTGGAGCCAAGGATTGACACAGTGATAAGTTCTCTGGGTTTTCTTTTTGCTTCATATACCCCAAACTTGGTGCTAGAGATGCCAACAGACATAGACCCAAAAAGAAAAAAAAAGAAAAAAGCCCCAAGAAAAGTCTGCTGTCTCTAGCCAAGGGACCAGTAGTAAAAAGGAGTCCTCTACCTTGAGTATCAATGATGGAGGTCAAGTTAGAAACTTAGGCTTGTTTCTACTTCTACCTGGAAGTAACAAGGCTGGGCCCACTCCCTTGCTAAAGCAGGTCAGAGAAACCAAGTTAAAACAGAAGGTTTAAATGAGATCCAGAGTCTCAGAACAAAATATGAAATTGTCCAGGTTAAACAAATTTACTCATTATACCAATAATCAGGAAGATCTCAAATAATGAAAAAAGACAATGAATTGATGCCAACACTGAGACGACAGAAATGTTACGATACCTGACAAAGATTCTTTTCTATGACTTAAAAAATGGGGTAAAATACATATAGCACAAAATTTAACCATCTTAATCATTTTAAGTGAACAGTTTAGTGGCGTTAAGTACATTCACATTGTTGTGCTATCATCACTACCATCCATCTCCAGAACCAGTTTCATCTTGCATAGCTAAAGATCTGTACCCATTATATAATAACCCCAGTCCTTGGTGACTACCACTTTACTTTCTTTTTTTTTCAATTGTTTATTAAATAATTTTTTTTATTATGGAGATAATTAAATGACATGTTTGTTGTCTGAAAGAGATAGACACTTTTGCTTGTTTATGGAGATATAAAATGTAAATGCCTTACTATTTTATTCCCTTCCATAAACACTGAGTTTGAGTAATTTTGCTGGATTCTTCAAACACTGAGTATTTTCTCATGTAAAACTGAGTGAACAACCCTGACTGGGAAATAGAAGCTCAAGCCCAGTGTCTCCAAGCTAAGGTCAATCTTGAGCCTGCAAGAAGAGGCCATTAAACACCCAGTCAGCTCTTCCTGGGGAGCCTCCCCTGCAGGTGTCCATCTCTATGAATTTGACCACTCTGGGTACTTCATATAAATAGAAGGATACAATATTTGTCCTTTTGTAACAAACAATGACTTGATGAATCTCTAGAGAATTATGCTAAGTGAAAAGAACCAATCTTGGCCAGGTGTGGTGGCTCATGCCTATAATCCCAGCACTTTGGGAGGCCAAGGAGGGAGGATCGCTTAGTCCAGGAGTTTGAGACCATCTCTACAAAAAAATTAAAAAATTAGCTGGGCTTGGTGGTGCATGCCTGTGGTCCCAGCTACTCGGGGAGTTGAGGTGGGAGGATCGCTTAAGCCTGGGGGGCTGAGGCTGAGCTATGATCAGCTTCACTGCACTCTAGCCTGGGTGACAGAGCAAGACCCTGTCTCAAAAAAAGCCAATCTCAAAAAGTTATGTACTGTATGATTCCAAATCTCAAAAGCTATATACTGTTTGATCACATTTATATGACATGCTTGAAATGACAAAATTATAGAAATTGGTAATAGATTTGCGGTTGTCAGGGTTTAAGGAGGAGCTGCGAGTGGGAGAGAAGAGTGTGAGGGCTATACAAAGGAAACATGAGGAATACTTGTGGTGACAGAAATGCAATGCTCTAAGTCTTGATTGTGATAATGCCAACATCTTGATTGTGATGTTGTACTATAGTTTTGTTATCGTTGGGGGAAACTGGGTAAAGAGTACATGAGCACTTTGGGAGGACAAGGCGAGCAGATCACTTGAGGCCAGAAGTTCGAGACCAGCCTGTCCTACATGGTGAAAACCCATCTCTACCGAAAATACAAAAAAATTTAGCCAGGCATGGTGGCATGTGCCTGTAGTCCCAGCTACTCGGGAGGCTGAGGCATGAGAATCACTTGAACCTGGGAGGCGGAGGTTGCAGTAAGCCGAGATGGCGCCACTGCACTCCAGCCTGGGTGACAGAGCGAGACTCTGTCTCAAAAACAAACAAACAATAAAAAGAGTACACGAGATCTCTCTGTGTTATTTCTTACAAATGCGTGTAAATCTACAATTATTTCAAAATAAAATTTTGATTTAAAAAAACCTGAACAATCGACTTCTTCTTAAAAATTATCTAGAATATGAACCTACATAGGTTGATAGGTTTGTCTGCTTAAGCCTGGGAGTCATCTCCCTGCTTTTTCATTACCACTAGCTTCTAAATATCAACTTGAGCTTCTCCTTTAAACTAAAATTTCCTAGCAAAAACTGGTAAAGAAGCCACGCACCTCCAGTGGAAACAGCCCTGTAGTTGATGTGCAATGGACTGAATGTTTGTGTCCCCTCAAAATTAGTATGTTAAAATCCTAACCTCCAAGTTGATGATATTAGGAGGTGGGGCTGTTGGGAGGTGATAAGGTCATAAGAGGAGTGCTCTCATGAATAGGATTAGTGCCCTTATAAAACAGACCCTAGAGAGATCCTTTACCCCTTCTGCCATGTGAGCTTACAGTCAGAAAGGACCCTCTATGGGGAAGCGGACCCTCACCGGACACTGAATCTGCCAGTGTCTTGATCTTGGACTTTCTATCCTCCCAAACTGTGAGAAATAAATTTCTGTTATTTATGATCCACCCACTCTATGGTATTTTTGTTATAGCAGCCCAAACTGACTAAGACAGGAGCTCAGAAGACCTGCATTCTAGTCCTGACTCTCACTCATTAGTCATGAATGACCTTAGGTAAATTGGTTACTTGACTTTTTGAATCTTAAAATTCCCTCATTGATAAATTAGGGATAACAATAGCAGCATTGTCTACTTCATATAATTGCTGTTGGAGGTTGTACGAGAGAGTGGACGTAAGAGTACTCTGCTCAGTCTAAAGCATAATATTGTGAGGCATGAGGTTTTATATTTGTATGATAGCCATTTTGCCAGTGTGTGGAGGCACTTGATAAAGGTTATCTGCTCAGTGAATAATGAATGAGTGACTGGTCATTAAAAAAGTCAGTCAAACAAAGGCAGAATTTTCTCCCAAGCATTTAAAACAAAGGAGATGCACGGCACATTCAATCAAATAGGATAAAGCAACATATATAATATAAAGAGCCAAGAGGGTTATTAAATTAATCACTGCAGGCTGGGCGTGGTGGCTCACGCCTGTAATCCCAGCACTTTGGGAGGCCGAGGTGGGCGGATCACAAGGTCAGGAGATCAAGACCATCCTGGCTAATACGGTGAAACCCCGTCTCTACTAAAAATACAAAAAAATTAGCCGGGTGTGGTGGCGGGTGCCTGTAGTCCCAGCTACTCAGGAGGCTGAGGCAGGAGAATGGCATGAACCCGGGAGGCGGAGCTTGCAGTGAGCCGAGATCGCGCCACTGCACTCCAGCCTGGGTGACACAGTGAGACTCCGTCTCAAAAAAATAAATAAATAAAAAATAAATAAATAAAAATTAAAAAATAAAAAAATAAATTAATCACTGCATTAAAAAGCTAACTATCCAGTCATGTTTCAGGGGATGAGCAATAAATGGATGGGAAACTCATGAGAAAAGTAGAAAAACATTAAGCTCTCTAACAGGTAACCCAAGAGCCAGAGAATTGGAACTGCAATATATTGGACAGAATGAAAGTGGCAAAAACAAAATGCACAGAGAAATTTTGGCCTTATAGAGAGACTATGGAAATTGATCAACTTGGAGTTATAGTACAATCTAATTTCAGTTTGTATTGGTCACTATGGCAAACACACCTGAAAGGTCCAGATGAGGCTCATGGCTTAGAAATAGAATTTCCTATTCATCCGAGAAGACAGTAAAATAAATAATCCAAATGTCCAATGTTGAAGTTTTTATTTTTAAACTTAAATTCACACAGGCCATAATTACACATCTCCAGGAGAATTCTAGGCTTTGGTAAGTCAATGCTAGTTTGTATCAGATTGTCACCCTGCTATAATGTTCCACCATCTGTTGTGATTTGCAGATAGTCATGTCTCACTTCACAATGGGGACACAAGCTGAGAAATGTATCATTAGGTGATTTCGTCATTGTGTGAATATCATAGAGTGTCCTTACACAAACTTATATGGTATAGCCTCCTACACACCTAGGCGATATGGTAAAGCCCATTGCTCCTAGGCTACAAACCCATACAGCATGTGACTCTACTGACTACTGCAGGCAACTGTAACCCAGAGGTAAGTATTTGTGTATCTAAACATAGAAATGGTAGAGGAAAAATGTGGTATGAAAGATAAAAAATGGTACTCCTGTATAGGGCACTAACCATGAATAGAGCTTGCAGGACTACAAGTTGCTCTGGGTGAGTCAGTGAGTGAGTGGTGAGTGAACATGAAGGTGTAGGACATTCTTGTACATTACTGCAGACTTTATAAACACTGTATACCTAAGCTGCACTCAGTTTATTAAAGGGTATTTTTCTTTCTTAATAATAAATTAACTTTGGCCAGGTGTGGTGGCTCACACCTGTATTCTCAGCACTTTGGGAGACCAAGGTGGGCAGATTACTTGAGCAGATTACTTGAACCTGAGTTTGAGACCAGCCTGGGCAACATGGTGAAACCCTGTCTCTACTAAAAATACAAACAAATTAGCAGGGTGTGGTGGTGCGCACGTGTGGTCCCAGCTACTCAGGAGGCTGAGGTGGGAGGATTGATTGTACCTGGGAGGTCAAAGCTGTAGTGAGCTGAGATCATGCCACTGCACTCCAGCCTGGGTGACAGAGACTTTGTCTCAAAAAATATATAAATATAAATTGACCTTGTCTTACTGCAACTTTTTTCCTTTATAAACTGTAATCCCAGCACTTTGGGAGGTTGAGGCGGATGGATCACTTGAGGTCAGGAGTTTGAGACCAGCCTGACCAACATGGTGAAACCCTGTCTCTACTAAAAATACAAAATTAGCCAGATGTGGTGGCACACGCCTGTAATCCCAGCTACTTGGGAGGCTGAGGCAGCAGAATCACTTGAGCCTGGGAGGCAG
This sequence comes from Pan paniscus, assembly GCF_029289425.2. NCBI lineage: Eukaryota > Metazoa > Chordata > Mammalia > Primates > Hominidae > Pan > Pan paniscus. The sequence continues at coordinate 70,221,482 of NC_073272.2, forward strand.
AGGTTGCAGTGAGCCGAGATTGTGCCTTCGCACTCCAGCGTCAGTGACAGCGAGACTCCATCTCAAAAAGAAAAACAAAAAAAAAAAAAACCCAAAAAAACAAACAAAAAAAACCCAAAGAAAACCTTTTTAATTAAAAAAAAATTTTTTTTTTGGCCAGTCATGCTGGCTCACGCCTGTAATCCCAGCACTTTGGGAGGCTGAAGTGGGACAATCACTTGAGGTCAGGAGCTTGAGGCCAGCCTGGCCAATGTGGTGAAACCTCGTCTCCAGTAAAAATACAAAAATTAGCCGGGTGTGGTGGCATGCACCTATAGTCTCAGCTATTTGGGAGGCTGAAGCAGGAAAACTGCTTGAACCCGGGAGGCAGATGTTGCAGTGAGCCGAGATTGCGCCATGACACTCCAGCCTGGGTGACAGAGCAAGACTCTGTCTCAAAAAAACAAAAACAAAACAAAAAACCCCAACTTTTTGACTCTTTTGTAATAACATTTAGCTTAAAACACAAACACATTATACAGTTGTACAAAAATATTTTCTTTATCTCCTTATTGTATAAGTGTTTTCCTATTTTTAATTTTTTAAAAAACTTTTAAAACTTTTTGTTAAAAACTAAGACACAAACACACACTTTAACCTAGGCCTACCCAGGGCCAGGATCATCAATATCACTGTCTCCCACCTCCACATCTTGTCCTGCTGGAAAGGCTTCTTGGGCAAAACATACATGGAGCTGTCATTTCCCAGGATGATAATGCCATTTTCTGGAATGTCTCCTGAAGGACTTGCCTGAAGCTGCCTTACAGTTTTAACTTTCTTTTATAAGTAAAAGGAATATACTTTAAAATAATGATAAAAGTATAGTAAATACATGAAACAGTAACATAGTAATTTGTTATATCATTAACAAGAATTATGGACTGTATCTAATTGTATGTGCTGTACTTTTACATGACTGGCAGTTCAGTAAGTTTTGTTAACACTGGCATTACTACAAACATGTGAGTAATGTGTTGCCTTACGATGGCTATGATGTCACTAGGTGACAGGAATTTTTCAGCTCCATTATAATCTTACAGGACCACCATTATATATTATGAAATATCATTATGTGGCACATGACTATATTTATATATTAAGAAGTAGTTGAGTCAAGAGCAGTCAGGATCCTCAGATATTAACATGGACTCAAATAATGACTTTCTGTGTAACTTTAAGCAAGGCATGTAGTGTTCTTAATGTTTTATAGCTCTCTTATAATAACAATACTGCCTTACACGTGTACAAGCTGTTAAAGTTTACAAAACATACATTATTTTCATTGATCCTTACAACCCCAGTGTGGGAGAGTCAGATCAGGTATTATTCCCACTTTACAAATGTGAAAACTGAAGTCAAACAGCAGAGGAGTGATATTAATATGCAACAGCAAACAAACAAAACATCATTTAGACCCTTACCTCACACTATAACAAAATTTAAAATGAATCATAGAGCTACATGTCAGAGATAAAAGTATAAAACTTCTACAGAAACACGTAGGAAAAAATCTTTGTAAACGTGGGTTGGGCAAAGATTTCTCAGCATGACCAAAACACTACCCACAAAAGAAAAAATTGATAGATTGGACTTCATCAAAATTAAAAACTTTGGCTCTTCAAATGATACCCTTAAGAAAATGAAAAGACAAGCCAGAGACTAGGAGAAAATACTTACAAATCATATATCTGGTAAAGGACTTGTATCCAGAATATATAAAGAACTCTTATAACTCAATAAAAAATTCCATTTTAAAAATGGGAAAATAATTGAATAGACATTTATCCAAACACAATATACAAACAGTCAATAAGTACATGAAAAAATGATCATCACCATTAGCCATCAAGGAAATATAAATCAAAACCACAATGGCTATAACAAAAAAAAGAAAAGATGAACAATAGCAAGTGTTGAGAATGTAGAGAAGCTGGAATCCACATACACCGCTAGTGAAAATGTAAAATGGTATGGCCACTTTGGCAAACAGACTGCAGCTCCTCCAAAAGTTGAACATAGATTTACCTGATGACCCAACAATTCCATTCCTAGGTATATATTCAAGAGAATTAAACACATATGCTCACAAAAACACTTGCACATGAATATTTATAGTAGCATTATTCATGATAGCCAAAAGGTGGAAACAACTCAAATATCTATGAACTGATGAACAGATAAACAAAGTGTGTTATATCCATTCCCTAGAATATTATTCAGCAAAAAAAAAAAAAAAAGGAATGGAATACTGATAATGCCACAACATGGACGAACCTCAAAAACGTTATGCTCAATGAAATAAGCCAGACACAAGAGGCCACGTATTATATAATTTCATTTATATGATGTGTCCAGAAAGAGAAAATCTACAGAGACAGAAAGCGGATCTGTGGTTGCCTGGAGCTGAAGATGGGAGCAAGAATTGTCTGCAAATGGGCAAGGGGAAAATTTCTAGGGTAATGGAAATGTTCTAAAGCTGGATTGTGGGAGGAAGGACGGAGCAAGATGGCTGATTAGAAGCCTCCACCAATCATCCTCTCTGCAGGAACACCAAATTTAATAACTATCTACACAAAAATTAAGAATAAAAAATCAGACAAATGGGATCTAATTAAACTAAAGAGCTCCTGCACAGCAAAAGAAACTACCATCAGAGTGAACAGGCAACCTACAGAATGGGAGAAAATGTTTGCAACCTGCTCATCTGACAAAGGGCTAATATCCAGAATCTACAATGAACTCAAACAAATTTATAAGAAAAAAACAAACAACCCCATTAAAAAGTGGGCAAAGGACATGAACAGACACTTCTCAAAAGAAGACATTTATGCAGCCAAAATACACATGAAAAAATGCTTATCATCACTGGCCATCAGAGAAACGCAAATCAAAACCACAATGAGACACCATCTCACACCAGTTAGAATGGCAATCATTAAAAAGTCAGGAAACAACAGGTGCTGGAGAGGATGTGGAGAAACAGGAACACTTTTACACTGTTGGTGGGACTGTAAACTAGTTCAACCATTGTGGAAGTCAGTGTGGCGATTCCTCAGGGATCTTGAACTAGAAATACCATTTGACCCAGCAATCCCATTACTGGGTATATACCCAAAGGACTATAAATCATGCTGCTATAAAGACACACGCACAAGTGTGTTTATTGCAGCGCTGTTCACAATAGCAAAGACTTGGAACCAACCCAAATGTCCAGCAATGATAGACTGGATTAAGAAAATTGGCACACATACACCATGGAATACTATGCAGCCATAAAAAATGATGAGTTCATGTCCTTTGTAGGGACATGGATGAAGCTGGAAACCATCATTCTCAGCAAACTATCGCCAGGACAAAAAACCAAACACCGCATGTTCTCACTCATAGGTGGGAATTGAACAATGAGAACACATGGACATAGGAAGGGGAACATCACACACCAGGGCCTGTTGTGGGGTGGGGGGAGTGGGGAGGGATAGCATTAGGAGATATACCTAATGCTAAATGATGAGTTAATGGGTGCGGCACACCAGCATGGCACATGTATACATATGTAACAAACCTGCACATTGTGCACATGTACCCTAAAACTTAAAGTATAATAATAATAAAATTTAAAAAAAAATAATAAAAAATCAGGTGAGTGATCACAGCACCTGGTTTTAACTTCGTATCACCGAAAGAGCCACTGAAGAGTGTAGGAAAGACAATCTTGAACTGCCAATGCCACCCCTCTCCTATGCCCCAACAGTGGCTGCATGGCATGGCGAATCTGTGTGCTTGGGGAAGGGAGAGCACAGTGATTGTGGGATCTTGCTTGGAACTCAGTGCTGCCCTGTCACAGCGGAAAGTAACACTGGGCAGAACTCAACTGATGCTCATGGAGGGAGTATTTAGACCAGCCCTAGCTAGAGAGCAATTGTCCATCCCAGTAGTTGGAACTTGAGTTCCAACAAGCCTTGCCACTGAGAGCTAAAGTGCTCTGGGGTTCTAAATAAATTTGAGAGGCAGTCTAGGCCACAAGGACTGCAACTCCTGGGCAAATCTTTGTGCTGTGCTGGGCTTGGAGCCAGTGCATCTGGGGGACATGCGACCTAGTGAGACACCAGCCAGGGCAGCCAAGGGAGTGATTGCACGACCCCTCCCTCAACCCCAGGCAGTGCAGTTTGCAGCTCCAAAACAGACCCCTTCCTTCCACTAGAGGAGAGGAGAGGGAAGCTTAAGGGGGACTTTGTCTTGCATCTTGGATACCAGCTCAGCCACAGTAGGACAGGGCACTTGGCATAGTCATGAAGGCCCCATTCCAGGACCTAGTTCCCAGATAACATTTTGAGACACACCTCGGGCTAAAAGGTACCCACTGCCTTGAAGGGAAGGACCCAGTCTCGGCAGGATTCATCACCTGCTGACTAAATAGCACTTTGGCCCTCAGTGATCAGCAGCAGTAGCCAGGTAGTACATACTGTGGGCCTTAGGTGAGACTCTGAGACATGCTGGCTTCAGTTGTGACCCAGTACATTCCCAGCTGTGGTGGCTATGAGGAGAGACTCCTTCTGCTTGAGAAAAGCAGAGGGAAGAGTAAAGAGGATTTTGTATTGCAGCTTAGATATCAACTCAGCCACAGTGGGTTAGAGCACCAAGTGGGCTCCTAGGGTCCCCGGTTCCAGGCCTTGGCTCTTGGATGGCATTTCTGTACCTGTCCTGGGCCAGAGAGGAGCCCACTTCTCTGAAGTATGAGTCCCAGGCCTGGCAGCATTCACCACAAGCTGATTGCAGAGCCCTTGGGCCTTAAGTGAACACTGGCAGTAGCCCAGCAGAACTCCCCACACCACCTGATGGTGGTGGCCACGGGGAGAGACTCTTCTGCATGTGGAAAGAGGAAAGAGTGGGAAGGACTTTGTCTTGTGGTTTGGATACCAGCTAAGCTGCAGTAGAATAGAGCACTAGGTAGATTTCTAGGGTTTCTGACTCCAGGCCCTGGCTCCTGCATGTCATCTCTGGGGCCAGGGGGAAGTCGCTGCCCCGAAGGGAAGGACAGCCTGGCTGGCTTCATCACCTGCTGACTGTAGAGCCCTAAGGCATTGAGCAAACATAGGTGGTAGCCAGGTAGTGGTTACAGTGGGCCTTGGGTGAGACCCAGTGCTGTGCTGGCTTCAGGTCTGACCAGCACAGTCCCAGTGGCAGTGGCCACAAGGGTGCTTGTATCACCCCTCCTCCAGCCCCAGGCAGCTCAACACAGTGGAACAGAATAGCAAACCCAGAAATAAATCCATACATCTACAGTGAACTCATTTTTGACAAAGGTGCCAAGAACATACTTTGGGGAAAGAAGAGTCTCTTCAATAAATGGTGCTGGGAAAACTGGATATCCATATGCAGAAGGAGGAAAGTTGAGATCCCTATGTCTTGCCTTATACAAAGATCAAATCAAAATGGATTAAAGACTTAAATCGAACACCTCAAACTATGAAACTACTACAAGAAAATATTGGGAAAGCTCTCCAGGATATTGGAGTAGGCAAAGATTCCTTGAGCAATATCCTACAAGTATGGGCAACCAAATCAAAAATGGACAAATGGGATCACATCAAGCTAAAAAGCTTCTGCACAGCAAAGGAAACAATCAACAAAGTGAAGAGACAACCTGCAGAATGAGAGAAAATATTTACACACTACCCCTCTGATAAGGGATTAATAACCAGAATATATACAGAGCTCAAACAACTCTATAGGAAAAAAAATCTAATAATCGAGTTTTAAAATAAGGAAAAGATCTGAATAGACATTTCTCAAAAGAAGACAAACAAATGGCAAACAGGCATATGAAAAGGTACTTACTATCACTGATCATCAGAGAACTGCAAATCAAAACTACAGTGAGATATCATCTCACCCCAGTTAAAATGGCTTATATCCAAATGACAGGCAATAATAGGAAGTGCTGGTGAGGATGTGGAGAAAAGGGAACCCTTGCACACTGTTGGTGGGAAAGTAAATTAGTACAACCACTATGGAGAACAGTTCGGAGGTTCCTCAAAATACGAAAAATTGAGTTACCGTATGATCCAGCAATCCCACTACTGGATATATACCCAAAAGAAAGGAAATCAGTATATCAAAGAGGTATCTGCACTCCTATGTTTGTTGCAGCACTGTTTACAATAGCTAAGATTTGCAAGCAACCTAAGTGTCCATCAACAGATGAATGGATAAAGAAAATGTGGTACCTATACACAATGGAGTACTATTCAGCCATAAAAAAAAATAAGATCCAGTCACTTGCAACAACATGGATGGAACTGGAGGTCAGTATGTTGAGTGAAATAAGCCCAGCACACACACAAAAAAAAAACAAACTTCACATGTTCTCACTTATTTGTGAAAGCTAAAAATTAAAATAATTGAACTGCTGGGGAGAGAAAGAGTAGAGTGATGGTTACCAGAGGAGGGGTGGGGGAAATGTGGAAATGGTTAATAGGTACAAAAAACAGAATGAATAAGATCTGTACTTAATAGCACAACAGGGTGATTATAATCAACAATAATTTAATTGTACATTTAAAAAAACTAAAAGTATAATTGAATTGCTTGTAACACAAAGGATGAATGCTTGAGGTGATGGATACCCCATTTATCCTGATATGATTATTATGCATTATATGCCTGTACCAAAAAATCTCATGTACCCCATAAATATGGGTACATGTACACCGCTATGTACCCACAAAAATTAAAAATAAAACATTTTTAAAACTAAAAAACACTGGATTGTAGTGATAGTTGCACAACTCTATAAATTTACTGAATTGTGCACAAGCCATGGGTGAATTTTATGATATGTGAATTATACCTCAAGAAACCTAATTTTAAAACAACTGAATAGACCTGCACAGAAAAGAAAAAGAAATCAGCAGAGGAGGGACCAGAATACAGGTCTTCAATGTTCCTTCTACTCTTCTGAGAAAGGATGCTTCTGAGAAAGGATGGGAATAGCAATAACTTTTTTCAAAAGGTTCATATCATCACAGAGAAAGTAATCATCCCACCATGATTTGAAAATATAAAATAATTCAAAATGCCTGGTGGTACTGCTACTTGGACCTAATCCATAATACACTTGTGTTAGAAAATGTCTACTTTCAACTATTTATATTTCAGAAACCCAGGAAAATTCTGTAGTGTGTAACTACAAAATCGTAATATGAATTTATCCTAAAACTCATATCAGAAAGCATTATTGTATATAATTTATAGTACACAAGACAGTTCAGTTCTTTAAAATTAACTGAAAGTTTAATATCACTATTTGACTTACAGTGCGGCTAATGTGGCTCAGAGCATCTTCAAAATAGCCCCAAACTTCTTCCAGGGGACAGAGCTCTACATTCGACGCCCCATCTGGCACTGAGAGGTTAACCAAGTTGTGCATACATTTGCTGAAAATCAAAAAGAGAAAACTCATCCCATAAGGAAAGAAATCATTGGCTTCATGGCTAAGATAAGTAAAACCTGGATCTCATCCCAGACTAACAGCTTCAAAACACTTCTGTTCTTCCCTCGGTTTTATCTGGCCTCCAACCTCAGAAGACAGATTTTTGAAGCTGTAAAACAGGTTGACCAATCCTTTCTTTTTTCATGCCTATGGTTGTCTTTCATTCTTTTTTTAGTTTCCTGCACGAAGGAGTTGTGGCTGTCTATTATATTTTATGAGCTGGTTCAATTTACAGGCATTTTAAAGCATCTCGGTACTTCCTCAAATGGGCAAGGGAACTGGGGTTTAAAGTGGAATGATTCCACAAGAACTGTCTTTCGTGCCTTAACACAGGAAGACTGTAATGATGTTTTCCAGACAAAAAAAGTCACACAACATCTATTTTTCCCCATGTCTGGACACAGAAAACAAAAAAGTCTCCAATAGATAATATTTTATACAGCACTTACCGGTGCTTAAAGTGCTTAGAAAAATAATGAGGCAAACATAGCAAGATGTTAACATTTGTTAAATCTGGGTGCTGCGTGCCTGTAATCCCAGCTACTCATGAAGCTGAGGTGGAGAATCATTTGAGCCCAGGAGTTTGAATCCAGCCTGGGCAACATCACGAGACCCCATCTCTAAAAATAAAACAAATAAATCTGGGTGGTGGATACGTTGGTGTTTGTTATATTAACCCCTGTGCTTTTCTGTACATTTGGAATATTATTTAGTGATGAAACAAAGAAAGAAAGGTACTTAGCAGTTTTATTATATACACAGATTCACACAAAGAAGCAACTTTTCCCCTTTTTTTTCTCCTTTGGGAAAACCAAGCTCCTTGACTTTGCTAAATAATTATTGGTCTGTAATACAACTCTCAGTATGGAGCTGTTCACAAGAATGCCCCCAGATCATCCCCATATCATCTTTAAAGTTGAGTCAATTAAGAACGATTGGTTACTTTTGAGGCATTGACTATAGTTCTTTTGGCTAGCAAAAAGGCTGGATTGTATTTACTAACCTGTATTGTGATATATCAATTGGTTCTTCCTTTTTGTAGAGCAATAAAGCCTTTTTCAAGGCCTTGAGAGCAATCAAAGGATAGTGTGCAGGCTTTTCCATTGCTATTACTAGAGTAAGAAAAGGAAAAAGGTTGTGAACATGATAATGTCACCCATCACAGTTTTCATCCCAGGCTACCACTTGCTTTCTCTAATGAAACTGGGCTGAAACAGATGAACAAAAATAAACAATGAATTTTATAAATGATAAATCTACAGTCGCTTTTGGAAATAGCTTCTACTTTCTGGGCAGAGTAGCATGGTGGGATTACCAGGTAACATCCTTTTTTCAGCAAACATCAACAGAAAACCTACTGTTTCTATGACCTTGCACACAGTCATACAGGTGAAGCAATAATCTTATGAATGACAGTCAAGGAAGGGCACACTAAGAAGGAAACAGAAAGCAGATCAGTAAAAGGGCACTAATTGAAACAGGTTTGTATTAAAATGTCCTATTTTTATCTGATACTAAAAATAGGAAACACTTGACAAGGGAGTATCAGAGGTAACTAACCCTAAGACCTCCAGATGCATTTAACAGATTTTTAGAATTGGAGTTCCATTATACAAGGAGCAGTGGTTGCTGTCACATGTCCATAAAGTATATATCATCTGCTCCATGGCTCTAGGAATTCTGTCTTGGCAAGACCAAGGAAAGGCAAATGTGACTCTTGTGCACTTGGAGCTACCTAATATTTTTATTAACCACACACATGCTCCTGAAGAGGGTGAGAGATAAAAAGGGAAGATAATTAGGCTGTTTCCTGCAGTGTACTCCCAAAAAGGCTCTATGCCCCCAAACCCACTTAAAGTTTGGCCTGAAATTTGAGAGTGGCAGTTGTGTTAAAAAATATTACCAGTATTTCTCTGTACATTTCAACAAACAGCTAAGATTGCATCACTTTTGATTGTTGAAGCACTCAGTTATTTCTAGCTAGCCCAGAAAAACTTTCTAAAGTTTGAGCTCCCCCTGTTGTGTAGTTACATAATTAAATTCCACACAGAAAAAATTTGAGCACCTATTAGGAGCAATGAACTTCGCTAGGGTTTGTAAGTACAAATTAAGTAATTATTGTTTATGACCCTAAAGAGATTATAATCTCATAGAGTGAAGAAGATAAATGCACAAATGATCATAATACAAAATAGTCTAAGAATGGCATTAGAGAAGGAGAAACAAAGTGCTATGAGGAAAAATTATTTCCTACCTGGAGGTAAGAAAGAAGAGTAAAGAGAAGAAAAAAAGTCATACGATCTAAATGGGCACCAGCCTTACAAAAGCATAAATATAGCTCTTACTTGCAATTGTTTCAAATGTTTTAGTTTCTAAATGAGGCAACTCCCACACTGATTCCAGGAAGCTTTCCAGTAATGGATCATTCAATTTGGCTCTAACTTCAAACTCGTACAGCAGAAGCAATTTCTCACATGAATCATTTGAGAAGGTCCCTAAGAAAGAGGCAAAAATGCAACATTCTTTGTGATTATATTATATTATTCTCTTTGGTTGTAATTTCACTAACTGGAGAGGTTTTCCTTCTAAGAAATATTAATTTTACTTACAATTTGAAGGTCATCTTCACTGCTGTAGACAGATTCTAAATTTTATTTTTGTTTTTTATTTGATTCTAACATTTTAAAATCTCTAAGCTAACCGCTACTTCCAACATTCTGTAGCGCATTCACTAGAACTACCTATATTTTCTCAAACAATTGCCACGATGCTTCTAAACAGCCTGAGAAAACCCTGCTGCTATTATTGATTCTAAATCAAATCCAATGTTTACTTGCTTCTTGTGAACTTTCAACTGGGCTGGTGCTCACTCTAATGGCCGAGTTAACCAGAAGATACAGTGCTGTATAAACCAACAGTGACTTTATTTTAAGCAGAATAGAGGAGAGTTTCCAAACTGTTTCATTAGTCGACAGAATTTCTTGGGCATCAGCATAGAAAGAATTTCATGTCAGGTGTCATACACTAAACTATGTGAGACAGTTTTCATTCATCCTTCTTGGTAGATTGAACATTGAAAAATGTTTTGAGGTATGACATATATACAACAAACTGAAAGAAGTGCTCTAACCTTAAACAGCTTGATGAGTTTTTACATGTGTTTAAACCCGTGTAATAACTACCTAGATTGTGATAACAAACACTTCCAACAATACAGAAGGTTCCTTTGTGCTCCTTTCCAGTCAATACCATCCAACCAAGGTAGCAACTATCTTTGCTTTTCTGCGTTTATGTTTTGCATCTATTTTCATGAGGAATCTTGGTCTGCAGTTTCTTATATTGTCTGTCTACTACTGGTATCAGGATAATAGTCTCATAAGATGAACTGGGAATTGGGCCCTCCTTTCAGGATGAGTTTGTATAGAGTTGGTATTACATCTTCTTTAAATGTTAGGTAGAATTCTTCAATGCAGTTTTCTTTGTTGGAAGATTTTAAACTATGAATTTAATTAATAGGCATAGGAGTATATATTTCTTCTTGACGGAGCTTTGGTAGTTTGTGACTTTCAAGAAATTTGTACATTTCACCTAAAATTCTAAATTCATGGACATAAAAGTGTTCATAATATTCCCTTATTACCTTTTAAAATGTCTGTAGGATCTCTAGTGAGGTCTCCACATTTATGCCTGATATTGTTAATTTGTGCTTGATCTGCCTGGCTAGAGGTTTATCATTTGTATTGGTCTTTTCAAAAGAAAAAAAAACTTTTGGTTTCATTGACTTTATCTACTGTTTTCTGTCTTAAATTTTATTGATCTGTGCTCTTATTTTTATTACTTTTCTTTTGCTTGATTGGGTTTAATTTGCTCATTTTTTCTAGTTTCTTAAGGTGGAGACTTAGATTACTTGAGACCTTTCTTTTTTTTTCTAATAGGAGCATTTAATGCTATACACTTTTGTCTAGATACTGCTCTAGTTGTAGCCTACACATTTTTATATGTTGTGTCTTCATCTTCATTCAATTAAAAAAATTCCTAATTTCCCCTGTCACTTCCTCTTTGGCCTACTGGATTATTTTAAAGTATGTTGTTTAATTTCCAAATATTGGAAGGTTTTACAGATAACTTTGTATTATAGATATATAATTCTCTTGTGGTCAGAGAAAATACTTGGATATTTCAATAATTTTATGATTTCAATACTTTTAAATTTTTTGAAGTTTGTTTCGTGGTTCAGAATATGGCTTACAATGATGAATATTCCTTGTGAATTTGAAAAAACTGTATTCTGCTGTTGTTGGGTAGAGTGTTCTAAATGTCAATTAGGTCAAGTTGGCTGATAGTGTTGCTCGTGTCTTCTACATCTTTATTGAGTATTTGTTGACCTATTCTATTGATTACTAAGAAAGGAATATTGAAGTTTCCAAGTAGTTATGGATTTGTCTATTCCTCATTTTAGTTCTAGCAGTTTTTGCTTCAAGTGTTTTGAAGCTCTGCAAAATAAATCCATTTACAATAGCATCAAAAGGAATAAAAACATCAATCTTATTCCCAAGATGATATAATCTTGTGAATAAAATTCCTAGGGAATCCAGTAAAATGCCATTATAACTAGTCAGCAAGTTCATCAAGATCAATATACAACAATCAAGTATTTATTTATTTATTTATTAGAGACAAGGTCTCACTATGTTGCCCAGGCTGGTCTCAAACTCCTGAGCTCAAGTGATACTCCAGTCTTGGCCTCCCAAAGTGAGCCACCATGCCTGGCCAATTCTATTTTTATATAGCAGCAATAAGTAAGCTGAAAATAAAATTGAAACAATTCCCTTTATAACAGCATCAAAAAGAAGAGAATACTTAGAAATAAAGAACAAGGGCCAGGCACAGTGGCTCACAACTGTAATTCCAGCACTTTGGGAGGCCAAGGCAGGTGGATCACTTGAGGCCAGGAGTTTGAGACCAGTCTGGCCAACATGGCAGAATCCCATCTCTATAAAAAAAAAAAAATTAGCCGGGTGTGGGGGCGCATGTGTGTAATTCCAGCTACTCAGGAGGCTGAGGCATGAGAATCACTTGAACCCGGGAGGCAGAGGTTGTAGTGAGCTGACATCGCACCACTGCACTCCAGTCTGAGTAACAGAGTGAGACTCTGTCTCAAAAAAAAAAAAAAGAAAAAGAAAGAATTAGTGTGTACGTTTATAGTTTTTAGTGCATAAGTTATGTAACTTAGTTTCCATTTTGTTATGTAACTTATAAACAAAAAACTATAAAACATCATTGAAATAAACAAGATGTAACAAAATGGAAACATATCCCATGTTCATGGATTTGATGATTTATCATTAAGATGACAACACTCCCCAAAATTATCTATAGATTCAACACAATCCCTATCAGCATCCCAGCTCAGTTATTTTTTTCAGAAACTGACAGTTGATCTTGAAACTCGTATGGAAATTCAAGGGACCCAGAATAACCAAAACAATCTTGAAAACCAAGAATAAAGTTGTAGGACTAACACTTCCTGATTTCAAAGCTTACTAGAAAGCAATGGAGGCTGGGCGCAGTGGCTCATGCCTATAGTCCCAGCACTTTGGGAGGCTGAGGTGGGCAGATCACTTGAGGTCAGGAGTGAGACCAGCCTGGCTAACTCGGTGAAACCCTGTCTCTACTAAAAATACAAAAATTAGCCAGATGTGGTGGTGGCCACCTGTAGTCCCAGCTACTTGGGAGGCTGAGAGGAGAATTGCTTGAACCAAGGAGGCAGAGGTTGCAGTAAGCCGAGATGGCACCATTGCACTCCAGCCTGGGCAACAGAGCAAGACTCAGTCTCAACAAAAAAGAAAGGAAAAGAAAAAGAAAATAGAAAGCAATGGTAATCAAGACAGCATGGTACTGACATAAGGATATATATATATGGAACAGAATTGACAACCCAGAAATAAAACAATGTGTCTGTGGTCAACTGATTTTCCAAAAGGGGCAAAGACCATCCAATGAGGGAAAGGATAGTCTTTTAAACAAATAGTTCTGGGACAACTGGATAGCCACATGATAAAGAATGAAGTTAGACCCTCACCTCATAGCATATACAAGAATTAACTCGAAATAGATCAAATATTTAAAGATAAGAGCTAAACTATAAAACTCACGGAAGAAAACAGAGGGGTAAACCTTCATAACTTTTGATTTGGCAATGGATTCTTAGATATGATATCAAAAGCATAAGCAATGAAAGAAAAATAGATAAACTGGACCTCCTCAAAGTTAACGAATTTTGTATTTCAAAGGACATGATCAAGAAAGAGAAAAGACAATTGACAGAGTGGGGCAAAATCAAGGCATATATCTGATCAAAGACATGTATCTAGAATACATAAATAACTCTTGCTATTCAATAATAAAAGGCAGCCTAATGAAAAATTGGGAAAGGCTGTGAATAGATACTCTCCAAAGAAGATATACAATGGCCAATAACCATCTGAAAAGATGCTCAACACCATTGGTCATCAGGAAAATTAGTCATCAGGAAATCAAAACCATAATAAGATATCACTATACATTCACTAGGATGGCTAGAATAAAAAAGGCAGGTAATACAAGTGTTGAGAAGGAGGTGGAGAAACTGGAAGCCTCATACATTGCTGGTGGAAATGTAAAATGATGCAGCTGCTTTGAAAAAACACTCTGGCAGTTCCTCAAATGATTAAACATAGGGTTACCATATGACCCAGCAATTCCACTCCTAGGTATACACACACAAAAAAGTGAAAATAGGTCCACACAAAAACTTGTGCACAAGTGTTTACAGCAGCATTATTCATAATAGCTACAAGATAGAAATGATCCAAATGTCCATCAACTGATGAATGGATGAATAAAACATGGTATGCCCAGGCAATGGAATATTATTTTACCATAAAAAGTAATGAAGTACTGACATGCCACAACATGAATGAACTTCAAAAATATGCTAAGTGAAATAAGGCAGTCACAAAAGTCCATGTATTATATAATTTTATTTAAATGAAGTGTTCAGAATATGCAAAGCTATAGAAACAGAAAGTAGATTAGTGGTTGTTCAGGGCTTGTGGGAGAAATGCAAGGGTAACTAAAGGGTACGTTGCTTTCCTTTTGAGGTAATAAAATGTTCCAAAATTGATTGTCAGTGGTGGTTGCACATATCTGTGAATATACTAAAGTGTATTGAATTGTACACTTTGATGGGTGAACTGCATGGCATGTGAGTTATATCTCAATACGATTGTTTGAAAAATTGAATTTATATTGTGTATTCTTTTGGGACCAACTTCTTTTACTCATAATGTCTGTCATATTCATAAATATTTTTGTATGCTATCAGATGTTCATTCTTTTTATTGCTTTGTAGTATTCCATTGTATGAACATACCACAATTTATTTAATCTATCATTCTGCTGATGAACAGTAATGTTGTTTCAAATTTTTAGTTCTATGAATAGAGCTGTCTTGAACATTCTTGTACATACTGTGGTGAAGAGATGTACTCATTTCACCTGAGTATATATCTAAAAGTGAGATTTCACGGTCACTGCTGGGATAGAAACATGTTTGGTTTTAGCAGATACTGCCAAACAGTTTTCCAAAGTGGTTGTACCAATTACATTTCCACTAGTGGTGTGCCAGAACTCCAGTTGCTTCCCACCCTCATTAACACTTGATTTTTTTTTAGTCATTTCAGTGAGGGTGCAGCAGCTTCTCAATGTGCATTTTCTTGATGAGTAATGATGCTGAGCATCTTTTCCTTTGCTTGTTGACCATTTATACATTTTTTTTTTTGGTGAAATTTCCATTCAATTCTTTTTTTTTTTTGAGATGGATTTTCACTCTTGTTGCCCAGGCTGGAGTGCAATGGCGTGATCTCAGCTGACCGTGACCTCCGCTTCCTGGGTTCAAGCGATTCTCCTGCCTCAGCCTACCGAGTAGCTGGGATTACAGGTATGTGCCACCACGCCCGCTTAATTTTGTATTTTTAGTAGAGATGGGGTTTCTCCATGTTGGTCAGGCTGGTCTCGAACTCCCAACCTCAGGTGATCCACCCACCTCAGCCTCCCAAAGTGCTGGGATTACAGGAACGAGCCACTGTGCCCAGCCATTCAATTCTTTTGTCCATTTTTTTATTGGGTTATTTGTCTTTTCTTGTTGAGTTGTAAGAATTCTTTATATATTCTGGAAGTTGTCAAGCTTATGTATTGGCATATCTTCTTCCTATCTGTGGCTTGTCTTTTTCTTTTCTCAACGGTATCTTTTGACAGACCAAAGTTCTCACTTGTAATGAAGTCCACTTTATCAATATTTTCTTTTATAGTTGGTAAACTTTTGTCTCCACAAAGTCATGAAGATATTCTCCTATGATTTTTCATTTATTTTATTTCATTATCTTTTGAGACAAGTTCTCACTTTGTCACTCAGGCTAGAGTGTAGTGGCGCAATCATAGCTCACTGTAACCTCAAATTCCTGGGCTCAAGTGATCTTCTTGCCTCAGCCTCCCAAGTAGCTGTGACCACTGTGACCACAGGTGCATGCCACCACACCGGTTTTTTTTTTTTTTGGTAAACATAGGGTCTCGCCATGTTGCCTAGGCCATACTTGAACTCCTGGGCTCAACCAATCCTCCCACCTTGGCCTTTCAAAGTGCTAGGATTATAGTACTGTAAGCCACCACACACAGCCCCAGCTGGGATTTTGATTGGGATTGCTTTGAATCTATAGATCAATTTGGGAAAACTGATATATCCTAACAATATTGAGTTTTCTAACACATGAACATGGCATATATCTGCGTTTATTTAGACCTTTAAAAATTTCTTTCAGCCATGTTTCAAGGTTTTGTGGCTTTCAGTACAGAGGTCTTATACATCTTTCATTATAGATTACTAGGCATTTGATGGATTTTGATGCTATCAAAAATTGTATTTTAAAGGTCACTTTCCAATAATTTCTTGCTAGTATACAGAAATATAATTAATTATTTATATATAAACCTGTATCCAACAACCATACCAATTTACTTTTTTTTTTTTTTTGACAGAGTCTCGTTCTGTCGCCCAGGCTGGAGTGCGGTGGCGTGATCTCAGCTCACTGCAACCTCCACTTCCTGGGTTCAAGCAATTCTTCTGCCTCAGCCTCCCGAGTAGCTGGGACTACAGGCACGTGCCACCATGCCCAGCTAATTTTTGTATTTTTAGTAGAGACGGGGTTTCACCATATTGGCCAGGCTGGTCTCGAACTCCTGACTTCATGATCCACCTGCCTTGGCCTCCCAAAGTGCTGAGATTACAGGTGTGAGCCACTGTGCCCAGCCCAAATTTACTTATTTTTAAGACTTTATTCCAAATCACAGATAAAGAAAACCATATTATATGCATGTCTATTTGCATATACATAATACATACTATATATACACACACATACATACAGTTGTTATAATGTTTGTTTTGAAAATGTGAATTTGTTCCAACATGATTGATATATTAGGTAACAATTAATGTAAATTATGTAAATTAAGTACTTGCTTATGTGCAATTTAGTCTATGTGAAATAGTAAGTGAATGCAGAAAGCAGCATCTGGCTGAACCAAGCTGTATAGGAATATGCATAACACACACATGTGCACAACTCAAACTTCTATCCACTACCTCAGTTCACTGAATGTGTTATGGGCCACACTCATCCACATCTGTTGCTACAACTTTCCATCAGATTTCAGACAACCTCCTCCCACCACTTCACAGTATCTCACAAGCTGCAGTCCTTCTGATATTCACTTCCATAAGCAAATGCCAGGTCTTTTTTAAGGTAAATAGCCATATTTATTGTAGTATTCATGTATTTTTAGTCATTTAACATATATAAAACCATGCTGTCATTTTATTAGGCTCTTATCTTTTTTTTAATATGTCACAGACCAAATTTTTTAGTGTTATACCCCAACCCCATTTTTTCCCATAAGCCCTGTGGTCTTTATTACACAATTTTGGATACTGTAATAATTTTTAGGCATGCATATGCCATGTAACAGCAAAACTGACTAAACATGTAAAGTATTTTCATTATTGCTAATCCATATCCACGTGAAAAAAGTTACCAACTAGAATACAGTATTGTGCATAGTTCTTTTTGTCTTTAGCCTTGCATCTAATCAAAACAGAGTTTTTCAAAGTTACTTAAATCGGCTTCTTTCTTCCTCACCCCCTTCCATGTGGCTATGTAGTTCATTCGTAATAGAGTCAGATTCATTTGTCACAGTCTGAATTCCATCTGGGATTCCCTCCACATCCTGATTGATTTATTTTAAAATTGTATCCGGTAAAATCTACTCTTTGTGGCATATAGTTCTATTGGTTGTGAAAAATGCATAGAATTGTGTGTCCACTATCACTGCTCCTTATAGAACATTCATTACCCTAAAGATTCTCTCATGTTACCCCTTTATAGGGAACTCCTACTCCAATGTCCAACCTCTGGCAACTACTGATGTGTTTTCTGTTCCTATGGTTTTACCTTTTCCAGGATATCATATAAATGGAATCATAGCCTTTTGGGTCTGTCTTTTTTCACTTGGCAAATGCATTCAACATTCATTTACTTCTGAGTAGTATTCCATTATAGAGATGTACAGTTTGTTTATCTATTTCAGGTTACATTTGTTGTTGGAATTATGTTGTAAGCTCCTGGAAATGGTAGATTGGCTGGGTCTCTGCAGTGCTTTCAAAGTCATGGTTTAGAAATTGCTCCATTATTCTGAGTTCTTCGGATAGGCGAAATGCCCTTCTAATGCATACACAGGGCAGGGGTTATTAACCCCACTTTCCAGATGAGAAGATTATGGCTGAGAAACTAAATGCTGTTCCTACCCATAGAAACAGCAAATTAATGGAGAGCCAGGACCCTAATCCCACATGTTCTGATTCACAATCCACTACTGGAAAACATGTAAAGGAGAAGAATGGCTATGACTAGAAGGTTGGAAAATAGAACCTATTTCTGAAATAGTTGATCTGAAGAAGACAGAGCTTAACAAATGCTTTGGAAACCGTCTTAAAGCATATAAAGGGTTTACAACTGAAGTTAAAAAAGAACAGATTGTCTTTAAGAGGCAGCATGGAGAGAGTGATCAATTAGACCTAAGATGTGAAATGGGTTACTAGGAGGCCTGGAATTATTCCAGTATAATATTGAATGGAAGTGGTGATAGTGTATATCCATGTTTCATTCCCTGACATCAGTGAGAAAGTGTTCATATTTTAACATTAAGTACAAAATAAGGAGTAGTTTGTTTTCAAGTAATGTTTATCAGATTGAGGAAGTGACTTTCTATTCCTAGTTCGTTGAGTGTTCTCGTCATGAATGGGTATGGAATTTTTTTCAAATGCTTTTTCTGCATCTATTGAGATTATTATATTTTCCTCTTTTATTTTGTTAATGTGCACTCATTTTTGAATGTTGAATTCCTGGGATAAGCAATATTGGTCATGATGCAGTATCCTTTTTATATATTGCTGGATTCAACTTTCTAAAATGTGTTTAGGATCTTTGCATCTATCATTTAAGATACTGGCCTGAGGCCGGGTGTGGTGGTTCACGCCTGTAATTCCAGCACTTTGGGAAGCCGAGGCGGGTGGATCACCTGAGGTCAGGAGTTCAAGACCAGCCTTGCCAACATGGTGAAACCCCATCTCTACTAAAAATACAAAAATTAGCTGGGCGTGGTGGTGCATGCCTGTAGTCCCAGCTACTTGGGAGGCTGAGGCTGGAGAATCGCTGGAACCTGGGAGGCAAATATTGCAGTAAGCTGAGATCATGCCACTGTGCTCCAGCCTGGGCGACAGAGTGAGACTTCATCTCAAAAAAACAAAAACAAAAACAAACAAACAAAAAAGACACTGACACTGACTTGTATTTTTCTTTTTAGTTTTTGGAATCAGAGTCATGCTGGCCTCATAAAATCACTGTATTACTTTTTTCTTTATTTTCCATAAGAGATATTTGTATGAGATTGATATTATTTCTTTCTTTTTATTTTATTTTATTATTAAAATACTTTAAGTTTTAGGGTACATGTGCACAATGTGCAGGTTAGTTACATATGTATACATGTGCCATGATGGTGTGCTGCACCCATTAACTCGTCATTTAGCATTAGGTATATCTCCTAAAGCTATCCCTCGCCCCTCCCCCCACCCCACAACAGTCCCCAGAGTGTGATGTTCCCCTTCCTGTGTCCATGTGTTCTCATCGTTCAATTCCCACCTATTAGGGAGAACATGCAGTGTTTGGTTTTTTGTTCTTGCAATAGTTTACTGAGAATGATGATTTCCAATTTCATCCCTGTCCCTACAAAGGACATGAACTCATTTTTTATGGCTGCATAGTATTCCATGGTGTATATGTGCCACATTTTCTTAATCCAGTCTATCATTGTTGGACATTTGGGTTGGTTCCAGGTCTTTCCTATTGTGAATAGTGCCACAATAAACATATGTGTGCATGTGTCTTTATAGCAGCATGATTTATACTCCTTTGGGTATATACCCAGTAATGGGATTGCTGGGTTAAATGGTATTTCTAGTTCTAGATCCCTGAGGAATCGCCACACTGACTTCCACAATGGTTGAACTAGTTTACAGTCCCACCAACAGTGTAAAAGTGTTCCTATTTCTCCACATCCTCTCCAGCACCTGTTGTTTCCTGACTTTTTAATGATCGTCATTCTAACTGGTGTGAGATGTGGTTTTGATTTGCATTTCTCTGATGGCCAGTGATGGTGAGCATTTTTTCATGTGTTTATTGGCTGCATAAATGTCTTCTTTTGAGAAGTGTCTGTTCATGTCCTTCGCCCACTTTTTGATGGGGTTGTTTTTTTCTTGTAAATTTGTTTGAGTTCTTTGTAGATTCTGGATATTAGCCCTTTGTCAGATGAGTAGGTTGTGAAAATTTTCTCCCATTTTGTAGGTTGCCTGTTCACTCTAATGGTAGTTTCTTTTGCTGTGCAGAAGCTCTTTAGTTTAATTAGATCCCATTTGTCAATTTTGGCTTTTGTTGCCATTGCTTTTGGTGTTTTAGACATGAAGTCCTTGCCCATGCCTATGTCCTGAATGGTAATGCCTAGGTTTTCCTCTAGAGTTTTTACGGTTTTAGGTCTAACGTTTAAGTCTTTAATCCATCTTGAATTGATTTTTGTATAAGGTGTAAGGAAGGGATCCAGTTTCAGCTTTCTACATATGGCTAGCCAGTTTTCCCAGCACCATTTATTAAATAGGGAATCCTTTCCCCATTGCTTGTTTTTCTCAGGTTTGTCAAAGATCAGATAGTTGTAGATATGCGGCGTTATTTCTGAGGGCTCTGTTCTGTTCCATTGATCTGTATCTCTGTTTTGGTACCAGTACTATGCTGTTTTGGTTACTGTAGCCTTGTAGTATAGTTTGAAGTCAGGTAGCTTGATGCCTCCAGCTTTGTTCTTTTGGCTTAGGATTGACTTGGCGATGCAGGCTCTATTTTGGTTCCATATGAACTTTAAAGTAGTTTTTTCCAATTCTGTGAAGAAAGTCATTGGTAGCTTGATGGGGATGGCATTGAATCCATAAATTACCTTGGGCAGTATGGCCATTTTCACGATATTGATTCCTCCTACCCATGAGCATGGCATGTTCTTCCATTTGTTTGTATCCTCTTTTATTTCCTTGAGCAGTGGTTTGTAGTTCTCCTTGAAGAGGTCCTTCACATCCCTTGTAAGTTGGATTCCTAGGTATTTTATTCTCTTTGAAGCAATTGTGAATGGGAGTTCACTCATGATTTGGCTCTCTGTTTGTCTGTTATTGGTGTATAAGAATGCTTGTGATTTTTGTACATTGATTTTGTATCCTGAGACTTTGCTGAAGTTGCTTATCAGCTTAAGGAGATTTTGGGCTGAGACAATGGGGTTTTCTAGATATACAATCATGTCATCTGCAAACAGGGACAATTTGACTTCCTCTTTTCCTAATTGAATACCCTTTATTTCCTTCTCCTGCCTAATTGCCCTGGCCAGAACTTCCAACACTATGTTGAATAGGAGTGGTGAGAGAGGGCATCCCTGTCTTGTGCCAGTTTTCAAAGGGAATGCTTCCAGTGTTTGCCCATTCAGTATGATATTGGCTGTGGGTTTGTCATAGATAGCTCTTATTATTTTGAAATACATCCCATCAATACCTAATTTATTGAGAATTTTTAGCATGAAGTGTTGTTGAATTTTGTCAAAGGCCTTTTCTGCATCTATTGAGATAATCACGTGGTTTTTGTCTTTGGTTCTGTTTATATGCTGGATTACATTTACTGATTTGCATATATTGAACCAGCCTTGCATCCTAGGGATGAAGCCCACTTGATCATGGTGGATAAGCTTTTTGATGTGCTGCTGGATTCGGATTGCCAGTATTTTATGGAGGATTTTTGCATCAATGTTCATCAAGGATATTGGTCTAAAATTCTCTTTTTTGGTTGTGTCTCTGCCTGGCTTTGGTATCAGAATGATGCTGGCCTCATAAAGTGAGTTAGGGAGGATTCCCTCTTTTTCTATTGATTGGAATAGTTTCAGAAGGAATGGTACCGGTTCCTCCTTGTACCTCTGGTAGAATTCGGCTGTGAATCCATCTGGTCCTGGGCTCTTTTTGGTTGGTAAGCTATTGATTATTGCCACAATTTCAGAGCCTGTTATTGGTCTATTCAGTGATTCAACTTCTTCCTGGTTTAGTCTTGGGAGGGTGTATGTGTCGAGGAATTTATCCATTTCTTCTAGATTTTCTAGTTTATTTGCGTAGAGGTGTTTGTAGTATTCTCTGATGGTAGTTTGTATTTCTGTGGGATCGGTGGTGATATCCCCTTTATCATTTTTTATTGCGTCTATTTGATTCTTCTCTCTTTTCTTCCTTATTAGTTTTGCTAGAGGTCTATCAATTTTGTTGATGCTTTCAGAAAACCAGCTCCTGGATTCATTGAGTTTTTGAAGGCTTTTTTTGTGTCTCTATTTCCTTCAGTTCTGCTCTGATTTTAGTTATTTCTTGCCTTCTGCTAGCTTTTGAATGTGTTTGCTCTTGCTTTTCTAGTTCTTTTAATTGTGATGTTAGGGTGTCAATTTTAGATCTTTCCTGCTTTCTCTTGTGGGCATTTAAGGCTACAAATTTCCCTCTACATACTGTTTTGAATGCGTCCCAGAGATTCTGGTATGTTGTGTCTTTGTTCTCGTTGGTTTCAAAGAACATCTTTATTTCTGCCTTCGTTTCGTTATGTACCCAGTAGTCATTCAGGAGCAGGTTGTTCAGTTTCCATGTAGTTGAGCGGTTTTGAGTCAGTTTCTTAATCCTGATTTATAGTTTGATTGCACTGTGGTCTGAGAGACAGTTTGTTATAATGTCTGTTCTTTTACATTTGCTGAGGAGAGCTTTACTTCCAAGTATGTGGTCAATTTTGGAATAGGTGTGGTGTGGTGCTGAAAAAAATGTATATTCTGTTGATTTGGGGTGAAGAGTTCTGTAGATGTCTATTAGGTCCACTTGGTGCAGAGCTGAGTTCAATTCCTGGGTATCCTTGTTAACTTTCTGTCTCGTTGAACTGTCTAATATTTACAGAGGGGTGTTAAAGTCTCCCATTATTATTGTGTGGGAGTCTAAGTCTCTTTGTAGGTCACTCAGGAGTTGCTTTATGAATCAGAGTGCTCCTGTATTGGGTGCATATATATTTAGGATAGTTAGCTCTTCTTGTTGAATTGATCCCTTTACCATTATGTAATGGCCTTCTGTGTCTCTTTTGATCTTTGTTGGTTTAAAGTCTGTTTGATCAGAGAATAGGATTGCAACCCCTGCCTTTGTTTGTTTTCCATTTGCTTGGTAGATCTTCCTCCATCTTTTTATTTTGAGCCTATGTGTGTCTCTGCACGTGAGATGGGTTTCCTGAATACAGCACATTGATGGGTCTTGACTCTTTATCCAATTTGCCAGTCTGTGTCTTTTAATTGGAGCATTTAGTCCATTTACAATTAAAGTTAATATTGTTATGTGTGAATTTGATCCTGTCATTATGATGTTAGCTGGTTATTTTGCTCGTTAGTTGATGCAGTTTCTTCCTAGTCTCGATGGTCTTTACATTTTGGCATGATTTTGCCGTGGCTGGTCCCAGTTGTTCCTTTCCATGTTTAGTGCTTCCTTCAGGAGCTCTTTTAGGGCAGGCCTGGTGGTGACAAAATCTCTCAGCATTTGCTTGTCTGTAAAGTATTTTATTTCTCCTTCACTTATGAAGCTCAGTTTGGCTGGATATGAAATTCTGGGTTGAAAATTCTTTTCTTTAAGAATGTTGAATATTGGCCCCCACTCTCTTCTGGCTTGTAGAGTTTCTGCCGAGAGATCAGCTGTTAGTCTGATGGGCTTCCCTTTGTGGGTAACCCGACCTTTCTCTCTGGCTGCCCTTAACATTTTTTCCTTCATTTCAGCTTTGGTGAATCTGACAATTATGTGTCTTTGAGTTGCTCTTCTCGAGGAGTATCTTTGTGGCGTTCTCTGTATTTCCTGAATCTGAATGTTGGCCTGCCTCGTTAGATTGGGGAAGTTCTCCTGGATAATATCCTACAGAGTGTTTTCCAACTTGGTTCCATTCTCCCCGTCACCTTCAGGTACACCAATCAGATGCAGATTTGGTCTTTTCACATAGTCCCATATTTCTTGGAAGCTTTGTTCATTTCTTTTTATTCTTTCTTCTCTAAACTTCCCTTCTTGCTTCATTTCATTCATTTCATCTTCCATCACTGACACCCTTTCTTCCAGTTGATCGCATCGGCTCCTGAGGCTTCTGCATTCTTCACGTAGTTCTTGAGCCTTGGCTTTCAGCTCCATCACCTCCTTTAAGCACTTCTCTGTATTGGTTATTCTAGTTATACATTCGTCTAAATTTTTTTCAAAGTTTTCAACTTCTTTGCCTTTGGTTTGAATTTCCTCCTGTAGCTCAGAGTAGTTTGATCGTCTGAAGCCTTCTTCTCTCACCTCGTCAAAGTCATTCTCCGTCCAGCTTTGTTCCGTTGCTGGTAAGGAGCTGCGTTCTTTTGGAGGAGGAGAGGCGCTCCTGCTTTTTAGAGTTTCCAGTTTTTCTGCTCTGTTTTTTCCCCATCTTTGTGGTTTTATCTACTTTTGGTCTTTGATGATGGTGATGTACAGATGGATTTTTAGTGTGGATGTCCTTTCTGTTTGTTAGTTTTCCTTCTAACAGACAGGACCCTCAGCTGCAGGTCTGTTGGCATTTGCTAGAGGTCCACTCCAGACCCTGTTTGCCTGGGTACCAGCAGCGGTGGCTGCAGAACAGCGGATTTTCGTGAACCGCAAATGCTGCTGTCTGATCTTTCCGCTGGAAGTTTTGTCTCAGAGGAGTACCCAGCTGTGTGAGGTGTCAGTCTGCCCCTACTGGGGGGTGCCTCCCAGTTAGGCTGCTTGGGGGTCGGTGTCAGGGACCCACTTGAGGAGGCAGTCTGCTGATTCTCAGATCTCCAGCTGCGTGCTGGGAGAACCACTGCTCTCTTCAAAGCTGTCAGACACGGACATTTAAGTCTGCAGAGGTTACTGCTGTCTTTATGTTTGTCTGTGCCCTGCCCCCAGAGGTGGAGCCTACAGAGGCAGGCAGGCTTCCTCGAGCTGTGGTGGGCTCCACCCAGTTCAAGCTTCCAGGCTGCTTTGTTTACCTAAGCAAGCCTGGGCAATGGCAGGCACCCCTCCCCTGGCCTCGCTGCCGCCTTGCAGTTTGATCTCAGACTGCTGTGCTATCAATCAGTGAGACTCTGTGGGCATAGGACCCTCCAAGCCATGTGCGGGATATAATCTCCTGGTGCGCCATTTTTTAAGCCCGTCAGAAAAGCGCAGTATTGGGGTGGGAGTGACCCGATTTTCCAGGTGCCGTCTGTCACCCCTTTCTTTGACTAGGAAAGGGAACTCCCTGAACCCTTGCACTTCCCAAGTGAGGCAATGCCTCGCCCTGCTTCAGCTCATGCACGGTGCGCTGCACCCACTGTCCTGCGCCCACTGTCTGGCACTCCCTAGTGAGATGAACCCGGTACCTCAGATGGAAATGCAGAAATCACCCGTCTTCTGCGTCGCTCATGCTGGGAGCTGTAGACCAGAGCTGTTCCTATTTGGCCATCTTGGCTCCAACCCAAAATCTATTATTTCTTTCTTATATATTTGGAATAATGTACTGGTAAAGCCATTTCCTTTGTGAGAAGGTATTTAAGGTTGCATTTCTTTAGTAGGTTTAGGACTATTTAAAATAGTCTAAATAGGACTATTCTTGGGGGCACAATTTTGTACTTGATCTTAGCCAAAAAGCTGAGAAGTAATGGGGGTCAGGAAAGTAATTTTGGTAGCTGTACTTTTCAAGGAATTTGTCCATTTTGTCCAAACTGTCAAATTTATTGGCATAAATTTGTTCACAATATCCTTTTTATTGTGATTTTAATGTCTGAAGGATTTGTAGTGATGCCCACTTTTGAATTACTGATATTGGTAATTTGTGTTCTTTCTTGATCCATCTTGCAAGACTTTTAGCAATTGTATTAATCTTTCCAAAGAAGCAACCTATAACTTTGTTGATTTTCTGTGTTGTTGTTGTTGTTGTTTTGAGACAGAGTCTTGCTCTGTCACCCAGGCTGGATTGTAGTGGCGTGATCTTGGCTCACTGCAACCTCTACCTTCCAAGCTCAGGTGATTCTCACGCCTCAGCCTCCCCAGTAGCTGTGATTACAGGCATGTGCCACCATGCCTGGCTAATTTTTGTATTTTTAGTAGAGACGGGGCTTCACCATGTTGGCCAGGCTGGTCTCAAACTCCTGACCTCAGGTGATCTGCCCGCCTTGGCCTCCCAAAGTGCTGGGATTACAGGCATGAGCCACTGTGCCCAGCCTGATTTTCTGTGTTATATGTTATTTTTCATTTCTTTGTTTTCTGCTCTTATCTTTGTTACATTCTTCCTTCTACTATCTTTAATTTGCTGTTCTTTCCCCAGACTCAAGTTGGAAGCTTAGATCATCAATTTTCAGCCCTTAATCTTTTCTAATATATGCATTTAAAGCTATGTCTTTTCCTTTATTTTAGTTGTATCCAACAAGTTTTGATGTCATATTTCATTTTTGTTAAGTTCAATCTATTCCATCGTTTTCATTTTGATTTTTTCTTTGACTGATGGGTTATTTAGAAATGTTTCTTTTAGATTTCCAACAGTGGGGGTTTCCTAATCATCTTTCTGTTGTTGCTTTCTCATTTAATTACACTTTGTTTGGATAACATACCTTGTATGATTTCAATCCTTTGAAACTTGTTGAGACTTGCTTTTTGGCCCAGCATATGATCTATTTTGGTATATGTTACAAGTACACTTGAAAAGAATATGTATTGTGATATATATATATATATATATATATATATATATATAATCAGTTAGTGGTGGACTGAAGTTTAAAGCTTGGGAAGTCTTGTGAAAATAAGTAATGAATGTGTAGGTGAGGTATAGTACACAACTTATTCTGATCAGGAGACATTGTGCTAAGATAACTGTACAAGAAAATGTCTAAAACAGCAAAAGCAATGGCAACAAAAGCCAAAATTGACAAATGGGATCTAATTCAACTAAAGAGCTTCTGCACAGCAAAAGAAACTACCATCTAACAGGCAACCTACAGAATGGGAGATAATTTTTGCAATCTACTCATCTGACAAAGGGCTAATATCCAGAATCTACAAAGAACTCAAACAAATTTACAAGAAAAAAAAAAACAACCCCATCAAAAAGTGGGCAAAGGATATGAACAGACACTTCTCAAAAGAAGACATCTTTGCAGCCAAAAAACACATGAAAAAATGCTCACCATCACTGGCCATCAGAGAAATGCAAATCAAAATCACAATGAGATACCATCTCACACCAGTTAGAATGGTGATCATTAAAAAGTCAGGAAACAACAGGTGCTGGAGAGGGTGTGGAGAAATAGGAACACTTTTACACTGTTGGTGGGACTGTAAACTAGTTCAACCATTGTGGAAGTCAGTGTGGCGATTCCTCAGGGATCTTGAACTAGAAATACCATTTGACCCAGCCATCCCATTACTGAGTATATACCCAAAAGATTTTAAATCATGCTGCTATAAAGACACATGCACACGTATGTTTACTGCAGCACTATTCACAATAGCAAAGACTTGGAACCAACCCAAATGTCCAACAATGATAGACTGGATTAAGTAAATGTGGCACATGTACACCATGGAATACTATGCAGCCATAAAAAATGATGAGTTCATGTCCTTTGTAGGGACATGGATGAAGCTGGAGACCATCATTCTCAGCAAACTATCGCAAGGACAAAAAACCAAGCACCGCATGTTCTCACTCATAGATGGGAATTGAACAATGAGAGCACATGGACACAGGAGGGGGAACATCACACACCAGGGCCTGCTGTGGGGTGGGGGGAGGGGGGAGGGATGACATTAGGAGATATACCTAATGTTAAATGATGAGTTGATGGGTGCAGCACACCGACATGGCACATGTATACATATGTAACTAACCTGCACGTTGTGCATCTGTACCCTAAAACTTAAAGTATAATAAATAAATAAATAAATAAATAAATAAAATTTCCAGATTCACATTTGTCCTTTCTAAAAGCAAACCATAATAAGATATATATTGGGAACAGGGAGATTGGACTGACATTCCTAATTAGATCAGGCACTTGGGAGAAGGAATAGTATATATCACCATAAGTATCTGGGAACCATAACAAACCTGTCTCCTCAACCTGGAACCCCTACTATATTTCTTCAGTGACTCCATAGCCCTGTATCAGAGTCTCTACTCACTGCCATTAAGGCTTTGGATTGCATCATTAGGGTAAGCTTATGCTGACTATGAGGCATGATTTAAATGGAATGCTACCAAAAGTGAAGACTTTTAGGATCCATTTTTATCAGAGATACTTGGGTATCTCCAGCTAATTGTCTAATTTCCTTCCAGGAAAAATCCTAAACTCAGGTTCTCCTATTTCTGTGGCCTAAGTTCTGGCTCAAAATGTACACTAGAAAATCTACTCAAGTTTTGCCATTCTGTTTAATGTGCCTGAGGATCAGCTCCAATTGCCTTTTCTTTTGGCTGATCTCAAAACTTTCATCTCTGAGAATTTCTTATCCATGAGAACTAATCTCTGAGACAAAAGTAATGCATGACTGATTGCTGTATTAAGCCAATGAAGGAACCAAGCAAAGACTGCCTGCAAAGGAATAAGCATTCAATCCTAGTTTTGGTGTATACAATGGAATAGACAAAAAATATTTCTATTTCTAGCATACACCTTGTTAAATGGCAGCTTTTATCTACTGTATTTGGATAAATTAGAATGACCTTTCCAGTTATGGGTTGAGGAGACCCTAATATATAAATATGTAATATATAATACATAAAAACGTAGATAATGCTCTGCCCTGCCAGCTGAACTGCATTTATGCTGGCGGAACATCCATGCTGGGCTTTGTTCTAAAGTTCTCAGGAGGTTTGCCTTGTTTGTCATAACCACTAATACTTTCGATGATGACACTTGATGAATACTTTATACCAAAGTCAAAATTATAGCACTGGAGATAAGTGAAATTCTTCCTTGCAATGACCTACAAAAACTAAAGCCTTTTCTCTATCTTCCTGTTTTTGTGATAAATGTTTAACTCATGTTATAAAATAAATAGTTTTAAGAAACCAAATCACCAAGATTACTTCTAGCCCTAACATTTGATGATTCGCTATATATAGAGACTCTGACTCCAAGGATGCTCTTAGCAACATCCAAAAATGATAATCTTCAAGGGAGACCCAAAAGAGGAAATTTCCTTTCACAGCCAGAAAGAGAGATTCAGAAGCTGTGAGCTTCCTCAAGTAAGAAAGGTTTGAGTATCTTCTCACTATAAGCAAAGTCATCTTTGGTACAAACCCAACTTCCCCTTAAATTTCCTTTTTCACCCCTGGAAACCTGCCCTTCTCTGCTCTAAATCCCAAGTTCAATCTCCATTAAGTACTTTTTTCTAAATGTTCCTCTCCCAGAGTATACGCTGATAATGACTGAATTGTGAGCTCTCCCAAGGATCTTTGCAGAGGGTTCTCTAAGATCAAAACACTCTAAGACTAAAATAAATGACTCTCTAATGATATAATTTCTGGTGTTATAGCAGAATTTCATTTAATAAATATTTATTGAGCCCTATTATATGCCAGGCAAAACTTTAGGAGGTATGGATAAAGAATGAACAAGACAGACAACTTTTCTGCCTGCATGGAACTTAGATTCTATTTAGGGAGACAAACAATAAGCAACATAGAATATGTCAAGTAGTCAACACACAGGTTAAGGGGGTAAATAGTACTGAAAGTTGCTATTTTTGAAAGGGTGTGGTCTCTGAGGGGGTAAAACTTGAGCAAGTTGGGGAGCAAGGCATATGAATATCTAGGACAACAGTGTCCAATGCAAAGGAAAGGGCAAATACAAAGGCCCAGAAGCAGGGGAAGTACAAGGTGTTATCGAGACATAGTAGGGCTAGAGTACATGGAGCTATGAGGCAGAGTGGCAGGAGAGGTGGCGAGGAAGGTATCTAAGGACCGGATTATCTATGGCCTTGTAGATTATGGTAAGGACTTGGGATTTTATTTTAAATCCATTTAAATGGGAAGTGCAAGGAGACTGACATGAACTGACTTATGTTAAAATACTCTGGCTGCTGTGTGGCTATTGAATTTATTAGGAGGGCAAGAAGTGCAGCAGAGAGGACACTTGGGAAGCTATTGCAGTGGTCCAAGTGAGACATGAGATAGCTTGGAACTAGGTGATACTAGTGGCCTAATTTGTTATTGAGAATGGGCACATCACAAATCACACTACTTTCAGCCTACTGTGGTTTGAATGTGTCCCCTCCAAAATTCAGATGTTGAAACTTAATGGCCAATGTGATAGGATAAGAGGTGGAACCTTTAATAGCTTATTAGACCCAGAGGGCTCCTCCCTCATGAACAGGGTTACAGATAGCCCTTATGGCCCTTAAAAAAGAGGCTTCCACACAGCACTAACTTTTCTTGCCCTTCCACTTTCCTCCCTGTGAAGACACAGTGTTTCTCCCCTCTGGAGGATGCAGCAACAAGGTATCATCTTGCAATCAGAGAGCAGCCCTCACCAGAAAACTGAACCTTCTGGATCCTTGACCATAGACTTCCCAGCCTCCAGAAATGTGAGAAAAAAAAAATTTTCTCTTTTGTAAGTTACCCGGTCTGCATGAGGTGTTTTGCTACAGCAGCAGAAACAGACTAAGACATGGACTTATCTCCCACTATATAACCCCTGAATAAGAGATAATCCCCAAACTAACAATGTTCTCCTGTATTACTCCTGGCTTCTGTTCACTTGGTTCCTACCATTAAAATTCTATTTATTCTTGAAGAGTAAGTTCAAATATCACCTTTTGGAATAGATCATTTCTTCCTCTGTGGTCCCATATATTCTGTATCCCTATTAGTATAGTTATTTCATTTTGCCTTATATATGTATAATTGATTATGTTTCTGACCTTTCTTTGCTGTAAATTTGTTAGGGACAGAGACAGTAATACATTTCCTTATTTCCACAATACATAGTAGTCCTTAGGAATTTAATAAATACTTTGCAGAATAAATGTGGTGAGCTGCTTTCCTTAGGTCACTAATATAATGGCATGTCAGGGTTAATCCTTTTGTAAAAGCCAATTCCCATAGCACTAAAATTTTAATCACTGTTTATACAGCTCTTAATTAACTCTGATTTGGAGTAGATTTTTAAAAGGATGGCGTTTTCCAATTTTCCCTCAAGAATTTATGATTCACTGGCTTTGTACTTTCCCTCAATTTATCTATTTGCAGTTGGTAGCTTAATGATTTATTTACATTACTGACATACTGGGCTCATTATTTTAAGCATTAGTTCATTGGAAATACAAAATCTCAAGAAACCTTTAACAAGTCAGAATAATTTTTCTAAATGTATCTTTCATTTTAATTATTAAAGTACTATGTATTCATTGAAAAATTCAAATGCAGAAACAAAAAACAAAATAAAAAGTGAAAGTCCCTTAAACACACTAATACTTGTTCCAAGAGCTATCAAGTGTTAAGTTTGGTGTGTGTCCTTCCAAGGCTTTATAGATGAAATATGCATTCATAAATATATATACATATACACACATTTTATAAGAATATATATATGTGTGCATATTCTGAAGACCTATTATGTGCTAGGCGCACAATACAAACGTAAGCAAAATCAGACACAGTATCTGCCCTTGTGGAGCTTATAGTCTAGGGTATTTGTGTACACATACACACATATGTTTTAAAAATAAAAATAGAATCAGAAAAAGTCAGCAAAAGTACTGCACTCCAAGGGGAGGAGCACACCCTGAAGTGCAAATCCTTTATCTACAATAACAAGAAAAGAGTTTAGAGGCTGGTAAAGGGAACTCGTCTGGACTTAGTTTGGTTTTGAGAAGCAGAGAATAAAGAGTGAGCAACAGGTCAGTGAAGCAGTGGGGAGGAAAGAGTCTTTGTTATGAGAAGTCCATAGCTGCCTATATCCACTGGCTGAGAAGATGTAGAGCCTACAAGAACTCACATACACAACAACCTTAGAACTTAAGTAAAAATTTCTATTATCCTTGATCAGGTCCTGAGCTCCTCTCCACATGTATCATCTGCAAGTAGAAGGTCTAAAGAGACCTCATTGCAATTAAAGATGTTATCAAGCAAAGCAAAACAAAACAAACAACTCCAGCACAGTTTATACACAAAGATACTACATGAAAATGGGATGGAAGAAACAGAAAAAAAAAATGGCAGATGGAGAATTCTTACCAGAGAAATGTTGCCATATGCATATTAAAATTGTGACTAAACATATCAGCATAAATTCAGTAATATTAATTAAGTAGTCATCTCTATAAAACAAGAATATAAAACAGAAATGCTAGAACTCAGGGAAGAGTTGGTACACAACAAAAGGAAATGGAATATGAGCTATTTCAGAGACAAAGAAGGTAAAAAAATAAAGCCACCACAGGAATAAAAGTAAAACTGGAAGCAGCAAAAGGAAGTGGAAGCAGCAAAGGGAAAAAAGATACCGCTGAATAACAGTAAGAGACAGAAAACAGGAAAAACCAAGCAACCAAAATGAAATGCAAATTGAAATTGGTTGTAACATCTTCTCAGTTTCCTCATCAGTTAATGAATTAAATAAAATCCTTGATGTGTTCATTTAATATTCCTAAGAGAGTCATGATTATATCTTTTTTTTTTTTGAGACAGTCTCACTCTGTCACCAGGTTGGAGTGCAGTGGCAAGATCTCTGCTCACCGCAACCTCCGCCTCCTGGGTTCAAGCGATTCTCCTGCTTCAGCCTACCAAGTAGCTGGGATTACAGGTGCCCACCACCACGCCAAGCTAATTTTTGTATTTTTAGTAGAGATGGGGTTTCACCAAGTTGGCCAAGCTGGTCTCAAACTCCTGACCTCAGGTGATCTGCCTGCCTTGGCCTCCCAAAGTGCTGGGATTACAGGTGTGAGCCACCACACCCAGCCAAGGTTATATCTTAAAAGTACTGACTGAGATGCCCAATGGATACACTTGACAGGGCCAGGTAAATTGTGTTACTGGAGAAATGTAACTCCTAGATTGTTTACATTAATCTTTTCTTGGCTTCCAGATTGAATCCAAAGTGGCAGCAGAAATTTGTTGAATCTCTGCTTCTTTCTTTTCTATTGAGTTTATGTTTTGTTTTAGTTTCTGGTTTGTGTATAGTCAGTAAGTTATATTCTTCCTTGGTAGCAGCAATGACTGGGAATGTGATTATATGGTTTGACCATTTGGTGGTCTTTGTAATTGGACTAAGGGATTATCTAGTCACTTATCTAGTCACTGATGGGTGGGAAATAACAGAGAATTTGTCTTTTTTGTTGTTCTATTTGTTCATTTTGAACTTAAATTAATCAGTAATTTCACACCCGCAGGGAAGGTGAACACTGTAATATCTGGACTGGCATATTTCTGTGTTTACTCTTAACTTATAGCTGAAATTGTAGATCGGAATTCATAAGATCACTTTATCTATGTCTATGTGTCTACAACTGAAAAAGGCTTTGACCTCACATTGTGTGAGTGTAAAATATTTTCCTATCTCTGGGGAGTATTAATAAGTTATATTATAAAGTTTCCTAAATTAAAGAGCTCTGTTCTAATTGGTTTATAGACATAAATAAGAATTTACATACATATTTTTTTAATTCCAAGAAAAAAAGAAGTTGAACTTCTTTTTTTTTTTTTTTTGAGACAGAGTTTTGCTCTTGTTGTCCAGACTGGAGTGCAATTGCACGATCTTGGCTCACTGCAACCTCTGCCTCCCGGGTTCGAGCAATTCTCCTGCCTCAGCCTTCCAAGTAGCTGGGATTACAGGCGCCCACGACCACACCCAGCTAATTTTTCGTATTTTTAGTAGAGACAGGGTTTCGCCATGTTGGCCAGACTGGTCTTGAACTCCTGACCTCAGGTGATCCACCCGCCTTGGCCTCCCAAAGTGCTGGTTACTGCACCCGGCCAGAAGTTGAACTTTTAATACTAAAATGTGCTAAACTAAAAATATTTTTACAAAAAATTCTGCTAACTCAAACATTTTGAGAATCCAGAATTAAGGTAAATCTTTGGCAAATGAGATTTGTTTAATAATTCTTGTTTAAATCAAGAAACTGGGCCGGGCGCGGTGGCTCACACCTGTAATCCCAGCACTTTGGGAGGCGGAGGTGGGTGGATCACGAGGTCAGGAGATAGAGACCATCCTGGCTAACACGGTGAAACCCCATCTCTACTAAAATACAAAAAAAAAAAAAAATTAGCCGGGTGTGGTGGCGGGCGCCTGTAGTCCCAGCTACTCGGGAGGCTGAGGCAGGAGAATGGTGGGTGAACCCAGGAGGCGGAGCTTGCAGTAAGCCGAGATCGCACCACTGCACTCCAGCCTGGGCGACAGAGCAAGACTCCGTCTCAAAACAAAAAAAAACAAAAAAAACAAAAAAGAAACTGAAGAGACAATCCACAGAATGGGAAAAAGTATTTGCAAACTACCCCTCTGACAAGGGATTAATAAGCAGATATATATACAGAGCTCAAACAACTCTATAGGAAAAAATCTAGTAATCTAATTTTTAAAATGAGCAAAGGATCTGAATAGACATTTCTCAAAAGAAGACACAGGAATGGCAAACAGGCAACTGAAAAGTTGCTCCGCATCATTGATCATCAGAGAAATGCAAACCAAAACTACAGTGAGATATTATCTCATCCTAGTTAAAATGGCTTATATCCAAAAGATAGGCAAAAACAAATGCTGGCGATGACGTGGAAAAAAGGGAACCCTTGTACACTGCTGGTGGGGACATAAATTAGTACAACCACTATGGAGGAGAGTCACCAATCCCACTCCTAGGTATACACTCAAAAGAAAGGAAATCAGCATATTGAAGAGATATCTGCACTCCCATATGTATTGCAGCACTATTCACAATAGCCAAGATTTGGAAGCAACCTAACTGTCCATCAACAGATGAATGGATAGAGAAAATGTGGTACATATACACAATGGAGCACTATTCAGCCATTAAAAAGAATGAGATCTAGTCATTTGCAACAATATGAATGGGACTGGAGGTCATTATGTTAAGTGAAATAAGCCAGGCACAGAAAGACAAACCTTGCATGTTCTCACTTATTTGTGGAAGCTAAAAATTAAGCCAACTGAACTCATGGAAATAGAGAGTAGAATGATGGTTACCAGAAGCTGGGAAAGATAGTAGGGGAGAATGTGGGGATGGGTAATGGGTAAAAAATATAGAAAGAATGAATAGACCTAGTGTTTGCTAGCCTAACAGGGTGACCACAGTCAGTATTAATTGTGCATTTAAAAATAACTAAAAGAGTATAATTGGATTGTTTGTAACACAAAGGATAAATGTTTGATGTGATGGCTACTTCATGTACCCTAATGTGATTATCATGCATGGCATGCCTGTATCAAAATATCTCATGTAACAATAAATAGATACACTTATAATGTACCTACAAAAATTAAAAATAAAACATTAAAAATAATTTTTATTTAAAAGAGCTATGTCATTTTTGGTGATTTATTTATGTAATGTATAAAACAAGCATACATTTTATTTTACTTCAGTCTGTTTTTCCTAAATGTATACAGATTTACTAATCAAATAAGATAATGTTACTTATATGTAATATTTAAGATTATGAAAGATGTAAATTTGGTTCAACTGAAATTGAATCCCTGTTCTGACAAACTTTTATTTCAGCAGTAATTACATTCTGTGGTATGTTAGATTTAAGATAATCTAATTAACTTAAACACTGGTTTTATATTAAATTGAGTTCATTAATGGATAATCATTGGATACCTACATAAATTTTAATTAATATAGACTGCTTAAATATTGATTACTAAGCACAGTTTTTTGTTTTTGTTTTTGTTTTGTTTTGTTTTTTTGAGACAGAGTCTCACTCTGTCACCCAGGCTGGAGTGCGGTGGCACAATCATGGCTCACTGCAGCCACAGCCTTCCAGGCTCAGGCAATCCTCCTGCCACAGCCTCCCGAGTAGCTGGGAGTATAAGCATGTGCCACTATTCCTGGTTAATTCTTTAAAAAATTATTTATAGAGACAGGGTCTTCCTATGTTGCCCAGGCTGGTCTTGAACTCCTGGGCTCAAGCAATCTCCCTACCTTGGCCTCACTAAGCAGTTTCAAGTTTATATACTGTTGCTTCTTTTTTTTTTTTTTTTTTTTTAAGATGGAGTCTCACCCTGTCACCCAGGCTGGAGTGCAGTGGCGTGATCTCGGCTCACTGCAACCTCCGCCTGCCGGGTTCAAGTAATTCTCCTAGCACAGCCTCCCAAGTAGCTGGGACTACAGGCATGTACCACCATACCCGGCTAATTTTTTGTATTTTTAGTAGAGATGGGGTTTCACCATGTTGGTCAGGCTAGTCTTGATCCCCTGACCTCGTGATTCACCTGCGTCGGCCTCCCAAAGTGTTGGGATTACAGGCATGAGCCACCGCGCCTGGTCCTATATACTGTTGCTTCTTATTTTTATATGCTATAAAGAGGCAATATCTTTGGGTCATGTTAATGGTTGTGTTGATTTTCCTCTTTAAAAGGGTTGGGTGTGTACATTGAAAGTGCTACATGTGTTCATGAGCTCTGTTAATCTGCTATAATGTTTGTGAGAGATAGTTCTCAATTGCACCCCTCAAATTTTCTCTTTGAAATAGATATTATTTTGGTTAAAAGTTAAAATTAAAACAAGTGGTTGAGATTATATTATGAGCAATAGTGACAAATGGGTATATGCTTCTGTTTTAAAGGGAAAAGTAGTTTGTTTCTAAGACAGTAGTTCTCAAACTTTCTGTTCTCAGGACCTCTTCGTACTCTGAAATATTACTAAGGACTTCCAAAGAGGTTTTCTGCATGTATGTTGTAACTATCAATACTTACCATATTATAAATTAAAACAGAAAAAATTAAATATATTTATTGATTGAATTGATTTGAGATGAATCTGTTGCATGTTGATGTCAATTTTAATAAAAATAATTTTATTTTAAAAATAAGAAGATTGCTTCACATTTTTGCAAAGTTCCCTAATGCCCAACTTAATAGAAATAATTAGACTCTACTATCTGCTTCTGCATTCAATCTATTACAATATCACACATCATACTGCCCCTGAAAAACTACACATCTTAGTATTATAATAAAAATAGTTTTGACCTAGCAGATGCTCTGAAAGATGGTCAGTTTGTTCCAGAACATCAAAGAGCATAATGAAGGACAAACTGGGAAAGTTAAATTTTTTTGCCCTGGTTTAAACCTAGGTCTGAAATAAAGCTATGCAATGTGTTAAAATTGTAGCAACCTTATCTAAATTTTGATGGGCTTGCTTCCTTCGTTTATTGATTAATGCCTTCACCACAATGCAAAAGTTATTCTTCATCTTCTGTGTAATCTGCCTAGATAGCAGACTCTGTGTTTTACAAGAATAATTCTCTGAGCTTTATGTTGTCTTTTTCTTTATTTTTGATTATTTAGTGGCAAACTAACAAAGAACAAAGGTTCCTCACTTGCCAAAGAGCTAAAGTTCTTTAGAATTGTGTTACCTCCTATGTTAGAATTGTGTTACCTCCTATGTACATTTATTTATTTATTTATTTATTTATTTATTTATTTATTTATTTATTTATTTATTTTTGTGATGGAATCTCACTCTGTCTCCCAGGCTGGAGTGCAGTGGCACAATCTTGGCTCACTGCAATCTCCACCTCCCAGGTTCAAGCAATTCTCCTACCTCAGCCTCCCGAGTAGCTGGGATTACAGGCGTGCACCACCACACCGAGCTAATTTTTGTATTTTTAGTAGATACGGGGTTTCACCATGTTGGCCAGGCTGGTCTTGAACTCCTGACTTCAGGTGATCCACCCACCTCGGCCTTCCAAAGCCCTATGTTTATTTTTAAATGTTTGATTGTCACTTTGTTTAAATAGGTAACCAAGTATTGTTTATTGGGCACTCATGATCCTATTTATTTATTTTTATTTTTAATTTATATAAATTTAAAGGACAGAAGTTCAGTTTTGTTACATGGATATATTAAGTAGTAGTGAAGTCTGGGTATTTACTGTAACCATCACCCAAATAATGTACATTGTACCTATTAAGTAATTTCTCATCCTTTAACCCCCTCCCACCATCTCACCCTTCCTAGTCTCCAGTGTCCATTATTCCACACTCTATGTCCATGTGCATACTTTATTTAGCTCCCACTTATGAGTGAGAACATGCAGTATTTGACGTTCTGGTTCTGAGTTGTTTCACTTAAGATAATGGCCTCCAGTTTCATCCACGTTACTGCAAATGACCTGATTTCATTCTATTTTTATGGCTGAGTACTATTTAATTGTGTGTATCTTCATTCCACATTTTCTTTGTCCAGTCTTCCATTGATGGATACGTAAGTTGACTCCATATCATTGCAACTGTGAATAGTGCTGCAATAAATATATGGGTGCTGGTATCTTTTTAATATATAATTTCTTTTCCTTTGGGTAGATACCTAGTAGTGGCATTGCTGGATTGAAAAGTCATCAGAAAAATGCAAATTAAAACCACAATGACATATCATCTTACACCAGTCAGGATGTCCATTATTAAAATGTCAAAAAATAACGATGTTGGCAAGGATGCAGAGAAAAGGAAATGCTTTACACTGCTGGTGGGAATGTAAATCAGTAGAGCTTCCATGGACAACAGTGTGAAGATTTCTCAAAGAACTAAAAACAGAACTACCAGATCCTATTTTAATCAAGGCCCAATTTGCCTCTAACAACTCTTGATTTTACCTTCCAAAAATTGAATCACAAATAGAGATTACTATGAACTACTGTACATCAAAAAATTAGATAACTTAGATAAAATGACAAATTCCTAAAAGCACACAAATTACTAAATTGACTTTAGAAGAAATAGAAAATCTCAACAGACCTATAACAAGTAAAGAGATTAAATAAGTAATTTAAAACCTCCCAATAAACAGAAGTCTAGGACCAGATGGCTTCACTGGTGAATTCTTCCAAACATTTAAAGAAGAATAAACAGCAGTTCTCTCAAACTCTTCCAAATAATGGAAGAGGAGGGAATACTTCCTAACTTCTTCTATGAAGCCAGCATTACCCTGATACTAAAGCCAAATGTAGACATCACAAGAAAAGAAAATTACAAACCAATATTCTTTATGGATATCAATTTAAAAAACCCCAAGAAAATACTAGCAAACCAAATCTTACAGCATATTAAAGGATTATACAATCTGATTAGGTGTGATTTATCCCAAGAACGCAAGTTCAACATAAGCAAATCAATTAATGTAATATACCACATCAATAGAAAAAAGGAAAAAAGGTCATATTCATTGATGCAGAAAAATCATGTGATGAAATCCAAAATATTTTCAAGATAAACTAGGAATGGAAGGGAATAGCCTCAATCTGATAAAGGGCATTAAAAAAAATTCCACAGTTAACATTATACTCAAAGGTGGAAGCTTAGCCCTAAGATCAGGAACAAGACAAGGATGCCCTCTCTCACTACCGCTATTCAACATTGTACAGGAAGTTTTAGCCAGATAAATTAGGCAACAAAGAGAAACAAAAGGCATCCAAAGTAAAAAGAAAGAAGTGTAACTCTCACTGTTCACAGATGACATGACCCTACGTATAGAAAATCCCAAAGAAACCACAAGAAAGCTACAAATTCGGCAAAGTTGCAGGTACAAGATGAACATGCAAAGATCAATTGTGTTTCTATACATCGGCAATGAACAATCTAAAGAGGAAATTAAGAAAACAATTCATTTACAATAGTATTCAAAAGAATGAATTTAGCCAAGAAGGTGGAAGATCTGTACAATGATTACTATAACACACTGATGAAAGACATTAAAGAAGACCTAAATAAATGAAAAGACAGCCTACATTTATGGATTGGAAGACTTAATATTGTTAAGATGTCAACATTTCAAAACTTATATTATGCTAAGTGATCCCTATCAAAATTCCACCAGCCTCTTTTTACAGAAATGAAAAAGTCAATTCTCAAATTTATATGGAATTGTAAGGTGCCCCAATAGTTCAAAATGAATCTTGAAAAATAACAAAGCTGGAGGGCCAACACTTCTCTGTTTCAAAGCTTATTAGAAAGCTACAGTAATAAAACAGTGTGGTACTACCATACAGATAGACATATAGACCAATAGAATAGAACTGAGAGTTAAGAAATAAACCCATACATCTATGGCTGACTGATTTTCAACAAGGGTGTCAAGACCATTATATGGGACAAAGAATAGTCTCTTCAGGCCGGGTGTGGTGGCTTACACCTGTAATCCCAGCACTTTGGGAGGCTGAGGTGGGTGGATCACCTGAGGTCAGGAGTTGGAGACCAGCCTGACCAACATGGTGAAACCCTACCTCTACTAAAAATACAAAATTAGCCGGGCATGGTGGTGCATGCCTGTAATCCCAGCTACTTGGGAGGCTGAGGCAGAAGAATCACTTGAACCAGGGAGGAGGAGGTTGTAGTGAGCCAAGGTTATGCCATTGCACTCCAGCCTGGGCAACAAGCAAAACTCCATCTCAAAACAAACAAACAAACAAAAAATAATAGTCTCTTCAACAAATGGCATGGTGGCAACTGGATTTCCACAGGCAAAAGAATGAAGTTGGATGCCTACTACACCATTGAATATAAAAATGAACTCAAAATGGATCAATTACTCAAACATATAAGCTAAAACCATAAAACTCTTAGAAGAATTTATAGGAATAAATCTTCATGACTTTGGATTTGGCAATGGATTCTTTGACATGACACTGAAAGCACAAGCAACAAAAGAAAAGGTAGATAAATTGGACTTCATCAAAGTTAAAAACTTTTTTACATCAAAGGACATTATCAAGAAAGTGAAAAGAAAACATGCAGGAGAAAATATTTGCAAATCATATACCTGATAAGGGTTTAATATACAGAATATATAAAGAAATCCTAAAACGCAACACCAAAAAACAACCCAATTTTAAATATGGGCAAAGAACTTGAATAGACAAGTCCTTTCCCTCCCTCAAAGATGAAATACAAATAACCAATAAGCACATGAAAAGATGCTCAACATCTTTAGTCATCAGAGAAATACTAATCAAAACCAGGAGATACTATTTAACCTACTAGAATAGCTATAATAATAAAAAATGGAAAACAACAAGTGTTGGCAAGGAGGTGGAGAAATTAAGATACATTTCCTGGTGGGAATGTAAAATGGCGAGAATGGACTAATACAGTAAATTGGTGCCAGTAGAGTGAGGTACTGCTATAAAGAGACCCAAAAATGTGGAAGTGACTTTGGAACTGGGTGACAGGTAAGAGGTTGGAACACTTTGGAGGGTTTAGAAGACAGGAAGATCTGGGAAAGTTTGGAACTTCCTAGAGACTTGTTGAATGGTTTTGGCCAAAATGCTTATAGTGATATGGACAGTGAAGCCCAGGCTGACATAATCTCACATGGAGATGAGGAACTTCTTGGGAACTGGAGCAAAGGTCACTCTTGCTATGCTTTAGCAAAGAGACTGGTGGCATTTTGCCTCTGCCCTAGAGACCTATGGAACTATGAACTTGAGAGAGATGATCTGAAATTGGAACTTATGTTTAAAAGGGAAGCAGAGCATAAAAGTTTGGAAAATTTTCAGCCTGACAATGCAACTGAAGAGAGAAACCCATTTTCTGGGGAGAAATTCAAGCTGGCTGCAGATATTTGCATAAGTAACGAGGAGCCCAATGTTAATCACAAAGACAATAGGGAAAATGTCTCCAGGGCACGTCAGAGACCTTCAAGGCAGCTCCTCCCATCACAGGTCTGGAGGCCTAGGAGGGAAAAATGGTTTCATGGGCCAGGCCCAGGGCTTCTCTGCTTTGTATACTCTTGGAACTATGACTTTTAGCCACATCCTAGCCATGGCTAAAAGGGGCCAACATACAGCTCAGGCCATTGCTTCAGAGGGTGCAAGCCCCAAGCCTTGGTGGCTTTCATGTGGTGTTGTGCCTGCGGGTGCACAGAAGTCAAGAATTAAGGTTTGGGAACTTCTACCTAGATTTCAGAGGATGTATGGAAACAAATGGGTGTCCGTGGAGAAGTTTGCTGCAGGGGTGGAGTCCTCATGGAGAACCTCTGCTAGGGTAGTGAGGAAGGGAAATGTGGGGTTGGAGCCCCCACACAGAGTCCCCACTGGGGCACTGCCTGGTGGAGCTGTAAGAAGAGGGCCACCATCCTCCAGACCCCAGAATGGTAGATCCACTGACAGCTTGCACTGTGCACCCAGAAAAGCCACAGACACTCAATG
Source organism: Pan paniscus (assembly GCF_029289425.2). NCBI lineage: Eukaryota > Metazoa > Chordata > Mammalia > Primates > Hominidae > Pan > Pan paniscus. The sequence goes on from NC_073272.2 coordinate 70,264,127, forward strand.
CCAGCCCGTGAAAGCAACCAAGAGGGAGGCTGTACCCTGCAAAGCCACAGGGGCAGAGCTGCCCAAGATGATGGGAACCCACCTCTTGCATCAGCATGACCTGTATGTGAGACAGGGAGTCAAAGGAGATCATTTTGGAGCTTTAAGATTTGATGCCCTGCTGGATTTCAGATTTGCATGGGGCCTGTAGCCCCTTTGTTTTGGCCAATTTCTCCCATTTGGAATGGGTGTATTTACCCAATATCTGTACCCCCATTTTATCTAGGAAGTAACTAACTTGGTTTTGCTGTTATAGGCTTACAGGTGGAAGGGACTTGCCTTGTCTCAGATGAGACTTTGAACATGGACTTATGGGTTAATGCTGGAATGAATTAAGACTTTGGGGGACTGTTGGGAAGGCATGATTGGTTTTGAAATGTGAAAGGCACATGAGATTTGGGAGGGTCCAGGGTGGAATCATATGGTTAGGCTTTGTGTCTCCACCCAAATCTCTTCTTGAATTGTAATCCCCATAATTCCCATGTATTAAGGGAGAGACTGGGTGGAGGTGATTGAATCACGAGGGCAATTTCCCTCTTGCCCTTCTCGTGACAGTGAGTTCTCATGAGATCTGATGGTTTTATAAGGGACTCTTCCCCTTCACTCGGCACTTCTCCTTCCCATCACCTTGTGAAGAAGGTGCCTTGCTTCCCCTTCGCCTTCTGCCATGATTCTAAGTTTCCTAAGGCCTCCCCAGCCATGCTGAACTGTGAGTCAATTAAACCTCTTTCCTTTATAAATTACCCAGTCTCAGGCAGTTCTTTATAGCAGTATGAAAATGGACTAATACACCATATGATGGAATAGAATTCAGCCTTAAAATGGAAGGGAATTTTGACACATGCTATGACATGGACGAATCTTGAATACATTACGCTAAGTGAAATAAGCCAGTTACAAAAGGACAAATATTGTATGATTCACTTAAAGGAAATATCTAGGGCTGGGCATGGTGGTTCACACCTGTAATCACAGCACTTAAGGAGGTCAAGGTGGGAGGATAGCTTGAGCGCAGGGTTCAAGGCTGCAGTGAGCTATGATTGTGCCACTGCACTCCATCCTAAGCAACAGACCAAAACCCCAACCCCCCCAAAAAAAAAGAAAGAAATATCTAGAATAGGCAAATTCATAGAGGCAGTAAGCATATGAGAGGTTACCAGGGGCTGGAGAAAGGGGGAATGGGGAAATTATTCTTTAATGGGTACAGAGTTTCTGTTTGGGATGATGAAAAAATTTAAAAATAGATAGTGGTAATGGTTGTACAACTGTACACTTAAAAATGGTCAAAATACCATATTTTATGTTATATATATTTTACCACAAAACTTTCATGAAATAATGTACTGTTTTCCAATAGGGAATTTTACTTTCCTTCATTCTGATATTAGTCACCTTAATTAACTACAGCCATTAAATCTCTATAATGTAAAAAAAACTCTGAAGATTACCTGAAGTCTATATATAAACTATATAGATACATATATATGTATATAGTCTAGCTGTGTGTATAAAAATATACTTAGACTATATATATGTATATATAGAGAGGCATTTATCTCTATCTCACTATATCTCTCTATCTACTCTATCTATAGCCTAGTTGTATTCCTAAAAAAGAAGAAATTCATTTTTTTTGGTGGACAGTTAGCATTCTGACATACTTTTTTATTTTTTATTTTTTTGGAAACAGTGTCTTGCTGTGCTGCCCAGGCTGGAGTGCAGTGGACAATCTAGGCTTACTGCAAACTCCGCCTGCGGGGTTCAAGCGATTCTCGTGTCTCAGGCTCCCGAGTAGCTGGGATTACGGGCACATGCCACCATATTTGGCTGGTTTTTGTATTTTTAGTAGAGATGGGGTTTCGTCATGTTGGCAGGGTGGTCTCGAATTCCTGGCCTCATGTGATCCACCCACCTTGGCCTCCCAAAGTACTGGGATTACAGGCGTGAGCCACTGCATACTTGCTTAAAGAAAAGTCACGGAGGCAATGAATTTGCTCTGAGCACTGCTTTAGCACTTTAAATTCTACTATGAGTTATTTTCATTACCATTAGAGCCTAGGTATACTGTAGTTTGGGTTTTTAAAAAATGTCCAGGTGGTAGGGTATTTCAAAAGAATGATTCCAATATTAATCTCTAGTTTTTGCATTGTGATCAGACGATGTTGTCTGTTTTATTTACATGTCTTAGAATTTATTCAGGTCTTCCTTGACATCAATTTTGTAAAACTTCAAAAGGCACACGAAAAGATGATATGTTTTCTGTTCTCAGGATACACAGTATATTTTCAGGCTACAGAGTTTTACTTCCATTAAATCTTCTATAATAAGTATTTTATTTGGGTTTTCTCTATCTTTACTTTTTGTTGTTTTTATTCATTTAAGTGACTGTCATAGACTACGAGAAGTAAATTAAATTTTATGTGTTTATGTTCTTCCTTATAATTCCTATAATTTGATACTCAAACTGCCAAAGACATAACACATAAGCAAAAACAAAGTGACAGACCAATAATTTCTAAATGTTGGAAAACAGAATTCATCAATATATTAAAATAATAACATACTATGACCAAATAGGGTTTATTCCAGGAATGAAATGATGACTTAATTTTATAAAATCTATTATTATAACTCAATATATTAATAGTTCAAAAGAGAAAAATATGACTATCTCCATAAAGTCTGAAAAAGCATGTAATTCAATTGAATATCCATTGATTTTAACAAATTCTGAAACAGGGACAGAAAAACACATTGTAAAAACTTCAGTCTAAACCTAAAAGCCAATACCATATTTAATGAGGAAATAGAATCAAGATATTATATAACTTCCAAAGGCTTACTACTGTTTAGATTATTTAATTTATTTATTTATTTGTGTATTTATGTATTTATTTATTTATTTTGAGACAGAGTTTCGCTCTTGTTGCCCAGGCTGGAGTGCAATGGCGTGATCTTGGCTCACTGCAACCCCTGCCTCCTGGGTTCAAGAGATTCAAGGATGCCTCAGCCACCTGAGTAGCTGGGATTACAGGCATGTGCCACCATGCCTGGCTAACTTTGTATTTTTGGTAGAGACGGGCTTTCTCCGTGTTGGTCAGGCTGGCCTCAAACTCCTAATCTCAGGTGATCTGCCCGCCTCGGCCTCCCAAAGTGCTGGGATTACAGGTGTGAGCCACCGCATGCAGCCTATTTAGATAATTTTATAACAAAATATTAGCAGTATCTGTTATCTTGATTGTGAAGACTAGCCTACATTTAGTCAAAGTTAAAGCTTGATTAAATTAGACATTAAATCTAGTGATCTAAGATTGATAATATTATGTTAAACAATA